>NC_090446.1:970634642-980634642 GCF_031143425.1 Pleurodeles waltl | reverse complement strand
TCCTCCCACACTTCCCTTCAGACTTGTCCTACACTCCCCTCCATTGTCAGCTTCTCCCTGCCCACCATGGCTCACTCTTTCACACTCCCCAAGTATGCCTGTTACTTAGGCTACCCACCAATGACATTTACTTTCACTTTCCACCAGTGTTAGTTCTTTATTCTGTCAACTAGTGGCTATTCTTCACACTGACCACCAGTGTCCACTCAAAACGCTGCCTCTTATTGCTTTGTACTCAAAATGATATCCAATACTAACTCCTCCCACTACTCGTCATCTTCATCAAAATACTTTATTCAGCTCAAAGGAGCCATAAAAGACATAGTCAATTACAAACATTATAATCAAACAGAAGAATTAATAAATAAAAATAAGTGTCACATATAAAAACAGATTAAAACGATTAATAACAGTAACGAATTCGAATAGCAGCATTTATGAAATTTAGCACCGCCTCTATTGTCCCCTCTCTACCCAGGTCCTGTAAATAAGAAATGGCAAGATGACTACGCCTCATTCCTGTGGAGAGGAGGACAGGGCGTAAAAACCTTCTTCTAGGAACTCTGTATAAATTACAAAAAAGAATAAAATGAAAAGTGCTTTGGCGCAAACTACCATCACAGCCGCATGGTGGGAGTTTCTTAAACTAAGTGCCTTGAGTGGGAAATGCTAATAAATAATGTATGGACTTCAGTCTAAATCTGGTAAGTAAAAACCTGTACCACTCAGAAATGATCATAATAAGATATGGCTTAGGATGTAATGACTTTGGTGACGGACACTCCAAAGCCCCATGCATGTTACCAGTTAGATCCGAGTCATGGTTAGAATGCCAACACAAGTCCATAATGGTCTGTTTAAACCCCCGCTAGATCCCCCCGCCTCCGCCCCCAGTAAGGAATTGGGGTCCTGAAAATATTCCTCTGCCCCTAGGCGGGAAAACATATAATTTACATATCTAATCCAAGCAATATCCATAAAAAGCGTCAATGACAGACAGTGTATGATCATGGACCTACACAGGTGAACTTCAGGGTGTAGCTATTCTCTTAGCCAGAGCAATACACGTTGCAATCTTATATGGTCGACTATATCCCTCAAACCCACTTCCTCATGGCAAAAAACGGCTGGAGTAGATTGGGAGACTGCAAACAGCCTTTTCAAAAACGTATTTTCCACTACCTGTAGACTCGGAACAGTCCGCATATCCCCACACCCCAGCTCCAAATGAAGCAATTGACAGACATTTACTTTTAAAAACAGTCAGCATTTCCATAACTGGTGCCAGTTTCTTTGAAAATCTAATAACTGCATCAATAGCTCATTGAAACTGCAAGATGCGAGCATTTATTAAAAATTTCCAGTTAAAATCAACATCAATGGGGACCCCCAAGTAAGTGAAGTTAGGAACCTTAAGTATTTCGGCACCATTCAGAACAATTTTTTTACTTTTTGATGACTTTGGGCCACACTTCATGACAAATGATTTTGTTCTGTTTTAAGGCCAAGATTTCCCATAAAAATATTAAAAGCATCCAATAAGGCTTGCAGGCCATTTGCTGTCCTCCCACTACTCACTAATTTGAGTTCCTCTCATTACCCACTACTGTGAGATCCTTTCACCATTGATCAGTGTTAGCACCTCCCACAGCCCATCAAGGGCAGCTCCTCATTCAGCCTACCAGTACTCTACTTATATAGTCCACCAGTGCCTGAGTTTTGCACTGCTCGCTACCATCCACTTCTCAGTGTGCACACCAGTGCAAGTTTGGGCTGTGCACCAGTGCAAGCCCCTTGCATTGCCCAAAATGCCATCTTCATGTAGTGCCCATCAGTGTCAACTCTGTGCACTGCCCACCAGTATCAGCTTCTTTTACGTCCCATCACTGTTAGATTCTCTCACTGCCACGAGGGCCAACTCCTTATAATGGCTACCATTGTAAACTTCTCATGTTGCCCATCATTACCATTTCCACACGCTACCCAAAACTGCCAGCTCCTCATATTGTTTGTCGGTGCCAGTTCCTCACAGTTTTACAATCTCAAACTAGGTCAAGGAGGAAGAGACACCCTCATGGAGGCCCTGCTGTGCCCTGTCTGCATTAGGCGAAATGGATTGCTCTTGCAGGGTTTTTTTTAAGTACTTGTGGGGCTTCTAAACTCAGTAGGGTGACACTAAATTTAGTACTGTTTACTTCCAGGTTAGATGTGTTGTGTTTTGTGCTGGTTGCAGCTAAATGGCCCAGTTCTGCCTGCTGCGCTGCCTTAAGGTGGGCATGGAGGAAAAGACACATCTACGGAGAGGCCTTCCACAGCCCAGTGTGAATAATGCAGAGCACAGCAACAGAAAAGCAGACTACTCTTGCTGTTTGTGTTTTTATTGTATTTAGGGATTCTAAACACACTATGTTAAATTGTATTGGTTAATGTTTACTGTGTCAGCTGTGTGGCACTTTTTACTTTTCGCCTAGGCAGCGCACGCACGTTTCTCTTTGAGACATTCTGTATCTACAATATGGGCTTCAAGCACTGCCCATCTTTTCCATTGGTTCCTCTTACTGTCCTTTGTAAATGCCAGCTTTTGTTTGGTTAATATGCTTAGGGCCTCATTACAACTTTGGCGGTTGGAATGATCCAACCACAAAAACCGCATGGAGGAGGCTGCCGTTATACTGGCGGTCCCGCCCACCCCACAGTTGTATTACAATGTTTCTACCGGTCAGATGAGGCCAATGCCTTGGCACATTAGCACCATATATAGCATACAGTGCACATTTTGAAAGTGCTGGCAGGGGGCCCATGCCATGGCAGAGGCAACATCAGGCTCTTTGTCTTTGATGGAAGACGGCATTGGTCCTTTTGTGAGGAGCTGAGGTGGCCAATCAGGGCAGAACTGTGTTTGAGGTCCACTTCCTTTTTGGGCAAGTTATCTAGCCATGGCACTTTAAAAGGAAGGGCATCTCTTGATTTTTATCCATGTGGGTTTGTCTGGCTTTTGAATTTTGGCCTCTTCTTCTCTCATGCTATATGAAGGGTCGGGCCTCGTGTGAGGTTTGTGTCTGAACGTTCTGAGGTGTTTGAACCCATCTTTTATGTAATTCGCCCACCTCTGCTGCAATTGGGACTACCTTCATTGATTTCCGGCTCTTTGTCAGCAAAGTGTATACTCCTACTATTGTCAATTGGTCAGTGTTAGCTCTGTGTTGCTTTTCGCGCAGCTGTTAATGGGACCCTTCAGGCCGTGTGGAGCATGTTCTCAAAGGCTGTCTCACAGTGAGGTCTGAGAGATTATCTTCTCGATCTCGTGAAATGGGGGGGAGCTGCGTGTGGCCATGTTGGGGATGGAGGCCCCATCTTAATTGCCAACTGTTTCTGGGAGTATATTAGGGATCGGAGCTGGTCCAACATGCACTCATCAGTTGTTTCCATTCAAGCGGTGAGGACTGAGAAGTTAACTTCTCGACCTCTTTGTCCCAGGCCGTCCACTCTGTTATCACGCTGCACACCCACACTACACATCCATGCTGTATCCTCTTTAGACAGCCACTCTTCAGGCATCTCCCAGCGCAGCTGCCCACCCTCCTTCAGCAATATGGGTCCCCTGGCGATCACAAGAGCTGCCTCTGTACCGCAGAGCCAGGTGGTCGGACATCAGTCCTTCAGGTCACTGGAGGTATTGAGGGTGGTGAGGGCCCTCAGGGCGTGCAATACTTAATAAGTTTCAACTTAAAATATTTAAGGTACATACAGAAAAGTGATCTTACTGTTACATTGGAGCAGGCAAGTCTAATGCAAGCTGATGGCTAAAACCTGCAGTTGGCTTAATAATCATCATTACTTCCTCGCCCCCGCACTGAATCGCTTCCGCAACCAGCCCAGAAACCTGTGGCCTAGTTTAAAGCTTTCGGACTCTACTCGGCAGTCCCTGAGCCTAAGCATGGTATTCATTATTAGAAGTAATATATGGTCACTAAAAGGGGGACGTATACCTAGACTTCCACAGTAAAATTACTCTATCAAGGAAGGGACTATATTAATTTTATCCACAATCCTTGGATTAATTTATATTTTATTTATTTTGTCAAATCAATTACTACAATCTACAAATCTAATCCTAGACTTCCTATTATTGTCATAAAATCCTAGGTGCTCCTAAACATACAAACACAGTGAAAGTGAATATTGTGAAGAAAGTGAGGGTGTTATATACAATATATACAAAACTTGGGGTTAAAATCAATGAATCGTGAGCTTCCAAAGGCTCCTTCAATCCAGGAGTCCTGCAGTTACTCAAAGCATTTAATATCAATCCACAATCAATTTTTGTTGACGTTTCGACCCTGTATATAGAAATGAATCAACAGCAGGTCATCATCAGGACTGTGAATCTCTCCATTTGGTAGCACCTAGAAACAAATAGTATTCTATTATAATATTTGAGGACTATATTCATTAGGGAAACTTAAATTTATGAAGTTTTTTATTTGAAAATGGTATCACTCACCTATTGGTCAGAATTACTGTATTCATGTCTTGATAAGGGTTGCCAAAATTATTAGTCATCTTCCTAGTGGGAACACAAATTTTAATAACATTTTTGTTGTGTCTCTAAATATTTATTGAATTCACTGTACTGCAAAAATCATTCTCTGTGTAAAAATACTTACAGTACTAGCGATTCTTTACAATTGTAGTCATTTTAAGAGATGCCTATTCTTTGAAGTCTTCACCATATTTACAATCTCTCAATCAAATCATCTCTTTGTGTATTTCAATATCTGGCAATAATGGCGGCTGATTTTAAATTCACAATTCTAAAAAAAAACATAGAAAATTAGTTTTAAATTACCAAATTCCGAATATTATAACCTCAATCCTCAATAATGGTATTATTTTCGACTTACTTTCATAGTAGCATCCCGCGCAACGGAAGACGCTGAATTGCAACCTTCTGTGTGCGTCTGCAGGGAGCATTTAAATAGAGTGGGCTCATATGTGCTATCTACGTAGGGCGGTGTCCTCTCTAGTCCGCCTAAAATGGGATAGCGTCATTAAACTCCAAGACGCTTCAACTCGGCAACATGTAACCAGTGCCCTTTCTGGTCCGCTTCGGCGTACTTACGTCATATATACTTAAGACGCTGAAACCAGCTCCATCTTCTTAAATATCGCTACAACTCGGCAACAAGTGCCCTTTCTGGTCCACTTTAGCGTACTTACGTCATATGTACGTAAGACGATTAAACCGGCTCCATCTTCTTAAATATCTTGTGTAATTTCTAATGCGGCTCGTAAAAGAGCTGTGGCAATATAACACAGGTTCTCGTTGGTTATGCTAGAATTTAACTTAAGAGTATCGTGTGTAATCTTGTTCGTCCATGCAAAGATTGTCTATTACATTTTTATGCGGAGAATCTTCCTTATTGGTCCGACTTCACATGAAACCAGTGACTGAATGTGGCAAGTTCTCATTGATTGGCCTAAATTTATGTTAGACTTATGTGCATCGAACTATAAGGGATGTTTTTGAAAACATACGTATTGATTTAAGAATTATTTATGTGGGGGCTTCATCTTTTGCACCAAAATGAACCATACAATAAACATATTGAACGATTGCTGTAATTTTTAAATATTGAACAATTGCTGTAATTTTTGATAAACGAATATGGCCAATTTAAGGATATGGAAAATTTTATGTTTTAAACAAAAACAAACTGATCTGATGCATTATCCTTATGGTGTGACAAGTCAATCATCTGTTTCTAGAGTCCTGATCTGCAAGGCCTTTCATATATACACCTGTGTGATTCATATGTATATTCACAATTTTTTTTATGTTTAGACCTATCGTCTAAAATCCTGTAATCCCAGACATTTCTAGAAGCAACAGAAAGCAAATGATAAGGAAAACATGAGAAGGACAAAGTTACAATAACAAGGCCTGTCTTCAATTCTCTAAGGAATGCAGTCCATTACTTATAGTTTCACATTTTTCCATCCAGTACAATTCACGTTTAGAGAGGAGATTGTCTTTATAACCTCCTCTTGGGCCCAAAGTAATTTGTTCAATAATTTGCCATTTTAGATCCTCACTGTTATGTTGGAGTCTTTCATAATGTTCCACTAAGGGCACTACTACAGTTTTGCATTTGATTCTTCTTTTATGTTGCAGAATCCTGCATTTCACCTTCTGTGTCGTTTTGCCAATGTACATGAAATTTCACGGACACCAGATTACATAAAGGACAATACATTCACCTTGACTGCATTCACGAATTGCAATAGACATGCTATTGCAATTCGTGAATGCAGTCAAGGTGAATGTATTGTCCTTGTAGCAAACTTCTGTTGTATTAAAACTGAGTTTGTATGCCGCACAGTGTCCACATTTATAATGTCTCAATACCGCTGGAAGACCCCATAGTGTATTATATGTCCTTTTGGGTATTTGTGGTAGAAGTGCTCTTGTCAAACTTTTAGATCTTTCCCTTTCTTAAAAGAAAATATGGGGGGATCCTGTACATGAAGGTGTTCTTTGATCAGTTTCCAATAATGCTAAATAATCTTTTTAATATCATTGCTAGCCGGATTGAATGTAGTTACACAGGCCAGTCTGTTGTTATTCTCTTTCAATAGTTTGGGTTCTAAAAGACATTCTTTATGATTATACCATGCTGTCTTTCTTGCTCTCCTTACCAGTCTTTTGGGCTAGCCCCTCTCTATGAGTCTTTCTATAAGGGTATCTGGTTCTTTAAAGTAATCTGATTTTTTTTTTAACAATTTCTCCGGATCCGGAGAAACTGCCCAAAAGGGAGGTTATCCCTCAAACTTCTTGGATGATTGCTGGTATAATGTAGTAACATATTTCTTTCCGTTGGTTTTCGGTATAAGGAGACAAATAGATTGTCCTCATCTACGCCTATTCTTAGATCCAGGAAAGGGATGTTTTCTTTATTATGGTCCATGGTAAATTGTATATCATTTGACCTTTTATTCAACCAAGTGTGAAATTCTTGTAGTTCAGTAACTGAACCTCGCCAGATTAACAAAACATCATTGATGTATCTAGACCATTTCCGTATATTTCCTAAAAAAGGATTTGACTGGTTACAAATATTTTGAATCTCATAATCGGCCATATACAGGTTAGCTGAATTCTGTGCAAAAGTTGCTCCCATAGAGACACCTTTCACTTGGTAATAGAAACTATTATCAAATAGAAAATAATTATTTCCCATCGCTATTTCCATCAGGGGTATTAGGAACCACGTGGGTACTTGCATTGGTTGAGTCTTGGAATCTAGCACCTCTGTTATTACCCTAAGGGCCTCCTGTTGGGGAATGTTAGTATAGAGGGATTGTATGTCCATTGTAACTAGCAGGTCTGTATTAGTAGAGAACTCTGTGTTCTCATACATGGTAATCAGATGCATACTATCCCTCACATATGCATTCGTCATGGGTACAAATGGTTTTAGGAAAAAATCCAGGTATTGGCATAAAGGTTCCAATAAGGAACCGCATCCTGACACAATGGGTCTACCCGGAGGATTTTCCAACCTTTTATGTATTTTTGGCAACGTATATAATACATGTGTTCTAGGATCCTTCTTATTGAGAAACTGATACTCGTTTTTACTAAAGAAATGTTGATCCAGTCCTAGTTTTGTTATCTCTGCAATTTTCTCTTTCAATTTCTTTGTAGGATCCGAACAAATTTCTTGATAGCAGTTCTTATAACTCAATTGGTTCAAAATTTCTTGTTGATAATCTGTTATGTCCTGTAAGACTATCCCTCCTCCCTTGTCAGCTGCCTTTATCACTACATCATGTCTCTCTTTCAAGGCTGTGTTTTCATCATGTGTAACATTATATTTGACATACTTCCGTTTTCTACTCAAGGTATCAATATCTTTCAAAACCATTTTTTCGAATGTCAATATTTCCACTGGCATTGAATGGGACGGAGGTGTAAAAGAAGATGGAGGTCGAAGACCAGTCTCATCTGTTCGGCTTTCAACCAAGCATCCCTTATAAAAATTGCTTAAACGTATTCTTGTAAAGAATCTTTGCATTTCTAATTTAACCTCAAAAAAATGTGTATAAGCAGTCGGTACAAAAGATAGACCCTTACTCAGTACCGATAACTCATATGATGTCAGTTTATGTTTTGGGAGATAAAAAATTGGGGCCATATTTGTAGGATTCTCTGTATTGGTAATAGGCCGTTTCTCAAGAGGAGCTATATGTGCTCGTATACGGGGTAGGAGATCAATTGAAGTTTTATTCACCAGGAGTACTGTTGGCGCCTGGTTTGTCGTTCTCCATGGGGTTCTTGGAAATACACATGGCCTCTTGTTTCCCCCTCTGCATCTCCCCCTTCTCCCTCTCTGTCTGTTCCCTTCTGCACGGCCCCTCCCTAAAAAAGCCTCTGAATCTTCTGAGTTAGTTATAGAGGCAGGCCTTTGTCGTTCACTATACGAACTATCAGAGGCTGATGTTTCTGAGAAGGTGGTGTATCTCCTATAGCCTCCCCTGCCTCTATTTACAAATCTTCCAGAATAATCCTGTTTGTAATAGTCTTCTTGAAAGTAAGGATATGTTATAGTTTTATCGTATTTGGCTATATCTTTAGCTAATTTATCAAGTGTTTTCCGTTGCGTAATAAAAGTAAATTCACTCAATGTTTTTTCCAGAGCTTCAAGGGCCTGTTGTGCATTAGTTAATGCGGTGTCCTTTAATATATCCCTTGTTGGATCCTCTTTTTCCAATTTCGTTATGTGTTCTAATGCTGTGCCAATCCCCAAAACTGTCCAGTGTCCGGAACACTGGTTTGCTACAAAACTGAAATTATTTATATTTTTGGGATCGTCAACAAAAATAGAGGGCTCGTTTCTTACTTGCAGCCCTACAGGAATAACATTAGAACGCAAATATTCTTTCATGAGATGTCCATGTAGTTGTGTTCTTACCAGTTTCTTTTTAATTCTTTCTAACTTTAATATTTTTTCTTGTAGCGCATCTGCTACTTTCGTTGGTGTTGCGTCAATAAAAGATGAACCACTCACTATCCTATTTATATAATCCTCAGTATAAGATAATGTGTCTTTCTCTGTCATAGTGTTGACAAAGAAAAATATTACTTATAAAAAGAAGCCTTCGCAGCCCACCGGCAGCGCTACAGTATTTTCAAAAAATGAGGCAAAATCCAATAACCCTTAGACCTGGGTACGTAAATATTAGAAGTAATATATGGTCACTGAAAGGGGACGTATACCTAGACTTACACAGTAAAATTACTCTATCAAGGAAGGGACTATATTCATTTTATCCACTATCCTTGGATTCATTTATATTTTATTTATTTTATCAAATCAATTACTACACTCTACAAATCTAATCATAGACTTCCTATTATTGTCATAAAATCCTAGGTGCTCCTAAACATACAAACACAGTGAAAGTGAATATTGTGAAGAAAGTGACGGTGTTATATACAATATATACAAAACATGTAGTTAAAAACAATGAATCGTGAGCTTCCAAAGGCTCCTTCGATCCAGGAGTCCTGAAGTCACTCAAAGCATTTAATATCAATTCCACGGTTTCCTGGGTTTGACGAAAAGCAGTCTATTTGCTGCGTCTGGGTGAATATTTGTTAGTTTCCCTTTTAAACAAATTTAGTACTGCAGCAGTGCTATAAGGTGTTTAGGCCACTAGGTGGAATTGTTCCACTAGTTTACCTTTTGTAAACATTAGGCAAAATGGTTGATTTATTCCATTGTATTCGTTTAGTTGTGAGTTGCTTTCTTCTCTTATGATTCATATTCTTCTCTTAAATTTGTGGAACGCACAACGCAGTCTTCAGCTAGACGGGACGTTGTGAGTGTTAGCTGAGTGTGCGCCAGTTACCATTTGAAGTGAGAGCAGTAATAAAAGGCGGGTCTATGGGCATTTTACACACAAAAATGCAATCAGTACCTTAAATAATACGCCCCATATGGGCATATGACATCTAAAGTGCAAACTTTCATTGAGGGTGGGGGGTCGAGCAAGAACCCACCCAACCCCCACCACCTCACGGTGTGGTTATGCGCAATGGCCTGAGTGCAACGAGTAGCCAGGTGGAGCCGTGGCAAAAGTGGGTAAAATGTTCTGTGTGGCGTGTTCATTTCATTACAGACGTTTAATTGTTCTATTTACATTCCAAGGTACTGCGACGAACAAGGTAGAGACGACCTGTTACAGTAGCTTGGTGTGCCGTATGTTGAATGCTTCATCCTGATGTTTCTATCCAATACATTTTATTACAGTGAACTGTTGTCGGGTACACTCGTCCAATTAGTCATATTCTCTCCGGATTATTTGATTGTTTCTGTAGCTTGGTGTGCTATATGTTGAACACTTTATCCTTAGGTTATAAGCAAGCAATATATATATATATTACAATGAAATGCACCACTGGCCTGGCCCTGCATGGCAGTAGGGGGCCACGCCTTATTTGTTGCAGGGCTGTCAGTCTGCGCTATGGTTTTCCTTACTAGGTAGGCCTTCGACCACCTAGTTTGAGACTCCACTAAAGCCCTACAGATCTTATCATCAATTAACCTAGTGAAATTTCAAATAGGGCACTTTTCTACTGCAGCTCTCCTGCATTCCCTGGAGCTGTAGTTTATCAAAGTTCTCCCAATTTCCTACACGCCTCCAAGGAGTAAATCTAGCATTGCCACTGTTTCGAGAGAATAATGAGTCTGCAAGGGCCGGGATATGATACTACATAGGAATTTACATAACATCGTATGTATTTAGTAGTAACATGCCTTTTCTATCTTTGCTTACTTTATTAATGATGGATTAAGAGCGCAGCTCTAAACTAATCTAATTTAAGTGTTTTGCATTTACCAAGGCAGTTTTAAGGATGTACGGATGAAGATGAAACAATTAAGGTCACACCAGTGGAATCCCGGCCAGTTGGCACCCCCAAGTAAAGCTGATTCTGGGATCTTTTAAGGGGCCGCTAGTTTGCTGAGGTGGGCTACTCACACTAGTCTTTATTCTTCTTGCTTTAAAATAAATGCCGTTCCACTATGCTCGCGTGGATACGACTAGGCAATGCATAGCCACTGTTGGGCTTTGCTGTGTTGTTTGTTACAAAGTACATGATGTGGCATAAGCCCATGGAGTGCATGTGCTCACAATCTTTCAGGGCCCCTGAAGGTCTCAGGAATATCTGGGGCATATGGAAGACTCCAGCTCCCCAATAACAGTTCACAGAAGGGGGTATCACTTTTTCTTACGCCACTGGTTCACTTACCTCGCACTTTTTAGGGGTGAATTTCAGGTGGAGTACGTTGGTAAGCAGCTGCACAGCAGACCGAATCCTTTTTGTGATACGTTATCCTACCATCCCTGTATTGTGCCCAAAGTTTTTCATTGTGGAATGCAAAGGAATTGCTTTCATGTCTCTTGTGGCAGATTAAGAGCATTAAGGGTGTGACCAGGTCACTCTATGTATATTACATCCACAAACAATGCTACATTGGTTGGTTATGATCAGTGGGCAGATGAGTGAGAATGGTACAGGCAACATCTGGCTAACCGGTGGGCCCTGTTGAAGAAACTGATTTAGTCACAATGCTGTAAACCTGTGAGCCGAGTTGAGAAATGAATACATCACCAAGATAAAGGTTAGTCTTCCTTTTCAGATGTCCAGTGGTCTGCTAATATATACAAATTACTTAATCAGGAGTTTACATTGTATCTTAGACTCCAAGCCCAAGCATACATTGTGCCGGACTCCGATTAGCACTTTTCATTGATTCTCATCCATGGCTTGACATTCTAGAGGGTCGATGAATGCACATTGTTTCTGCCTTGGTGCGTTAGGTTTACCACTGGAGTTGCAGGGTTTATAGCATGTTATTTATCCAAAAATTGACAGTCGTAATTTGCTGGTTTCACTGCCTTATTTCTAAACTGAAAGCTCAATTTTGAAGCGGGAGGGTTTATTTTACTGTCACATTAACTAAGATAGGCTGCAGTATTAGAGGTTAAAACGGGGCTTGCAAACATTAGTGTTTTTGTGGTGTTCTACCGCACGTTTTGGAGGCCACAATGATGGGAGGCTTGAGGTACACAGGATAAGGTCCCACACTTACAAATGCAAGATTAAGGATGGAAGTCCAACACTGTTGTGGGTTTATTTTAGTTTGCCTGTGTATAGAAGTTTAGCTTAGCTTCGGCTTGCAGGCATCTTCCCTTTTACCTAGATAACATGCTATTTTAGCACTGCTTGCATTTTAGAAGATACATTTTTATTCCATAATATTTTGCCATTCTGTGAAAGCATTATCAGTAATGTACATATTGGATTGTCATCATGTTCTTTGCTTTACGTTGTACAAGAACAGAATGTGAATACGTCAGGCATTTCTTGTGATTTTGCCAATACAAGTTTGCGCACACAATCTAACCATTAGGTACATACCCACGTCAGGTTGTCTGCACAAACAATAACATGCCTTATAAAAAACACCTTTTGTGAACAAGGGCATTAGAGAGGGTTCCCCCCAGGATATTCCATCTATACTGCACGTCACTTTGCAGCCGACCCCAGCATTTGGGTCTCTTCAAAGGCTGATTTGGAGACTGGAGTCCGACCTTGTCCTAAGGTAACGGGGGTTGGAGCACTTCTCATGGACACTGCATGGGCAGATTAGGTTTATCACACCTTGCTCTCTTTAGGAAATACGATTTAGGGAGGAATTTGCATATTCAATGTTTATTGCTGTATGTTGAGGTTGTTCATATTTAACTCTCTTACTTTCACAATCCTGATTTTACTTGTCATTATCCTAATCATTGTGGCTCATGCATTTTATTGTGGATTGCAGTCTTTTCAATAAATGCGTTGAAAACTATCCTGCATCTTCTTTCTTGCCTATGTGTGTGTGTAAGAGACTCACTGCTAACGAGAGAAAAGGGTCATTCTTGTTCCACAGCGATTTCCCCGAGAGGTTTTCAGAGTCCATGCACTAGGCTGCCAGGAATCACCTTTACTATCTGGGTTTTTGGGAGGTGCTGTTAGAGAGCCAGAAGGATTGGGCCAACAGCTTCCAACTGGTGTAGGAGTGACTCTGTCACCTACAAGCAGAGGTGCTGCCGCCCCTATTCCAGCAGTCTTGTAGAGATATGAGAGTTCTTACGACACTATCAGCATTTGAACAGCTTTCCCTTAAGGGGCTTGGCGTTTTCTTGGGCATATTTCAAGGAAGGCTCAAATTCACCTCTTTTCACAACCAGTCAATGCGATGAATTTCTGCCTTTTTTTAATAGTCAGGTTTTGAAGGTAAATCCATGGTTTTGAAGCTCTGACCAACAGCATGGGTGATTGCGTTGCAGCTGTATGGTTGTTCCCTACAATCAAGTGCACCACCCAGGGGGTAAGGAAGGCCCCCTGCAGCCTTACCGACATGGGAATCCCAACCTTTATGAGGCCAGTGTTTTAGTGGGGGAGGTAGGGGAGACTTCTGGACCCTTGATCGCATTCTACCATTGGCTTTAGCTTTTCCAAAAGCTAAGAGCACATTTCAGTTTTTTAAGAGTTCATTACTCATTCTGAGGATGCAGTGTGCCTTTATTATATGGCATGGGCTTTTTGCAACAGTTCACCTCATATCAGGTTTATGCCCTGATCCTGATTCCTTGGGAGCCTTCACTTGGGCATTCTTGCCCCTGGCATGGCATTACCATTGTCACGCGTTGGGATCATTACTGTTTCTTCTTGATAGGAAGTAGCATAGCACAGCAAGTGAGGTGCTTCTTTTTACTGAGTCTTAACTTAAGGTTACTTTAACGGTCCAATTTTGCTCGCAATAATAATACACTTTTTTAAAAAAATTTAAAGGAGGCAGGGCCCGCCACGGGTTGCTTTCCTCCCGCCGTCCAACTGAGGTGCTTCTTTTCACTGAGTCTTAACTTCAGGTTACTTTAACGGACCAATTTTGAGTCGTAACTTCGTTACTTTAACGGTCCAGTTTTGCTAGCATTAATAATATACTTTTTTTTTTTTAAGGAGGCAGGGCCCGCCAGGGGTTGCTTTCCTCCCACCGTCCCTCCCCTGTGCATTATTTCAACGTTTGTGGGAGTCTCCCGAGCTGACACACGGACTCTCATTCAGTGGCACCGTTACGCAGACCCTCCAGTCAGCCCCACGTCTGCCCAGTAAAGTAGGACAGGCTTGTAGGTCCTTTCTTCCCTTGGCACCGTAGAAACCAGCCCGAGTTCTTTTTCCCATTATCCATTTTACATCTCACTGCCTTTGACAGCAAAACACGAACCTTTTAGTGGCCTGTGAGGCCACCTCTGTTTCTAAACTTTCTGCTAAACTGCTGTGTGTGTTGCTGAGATGGGCTGCCGGCTTCTGCCCGCCTCTCACACTTGCATCCCCTCTGGAGCCGGCACTCACACAGTATCGCCTCTGAGTGGGTCCGGTTAATGTAAATAATGTGACAGCGTTGAGCGCGGATGCTGCCTGGCAGCCATGCTCTTTGGAGGCTGGAGCTGATGAATGGCGCAGGAGGTGTGTGCAGGTTGTGTAATGCGGCCCGTGTTTGCTTTCTTCTCTCCCACAGGAAGCCCCCCGTGCTGCGCCGTCCTCCAGTGGCTGCTCGCTGACAACGCCCGGGTCGATACGGTGAAGGAACAGAAGCTGTCGGCGGTGCAGGGCATCGCTCCTGATGGAAGGGACGTCCGTCTGCTAGTCACCGAGGCAAGGATTGATTAGCCTACCTAGGCCTGCTGCGCCCTCCTCACTGGGCCTTGCAGAAGTCCCTGTGCGCAATGCTAAATATACTGTGTAGGCCCATGGCTTCTAAACTAGTTGATAGGTGAGATCTTTCGGGGGGAGGGCCGGGAGTGGGGGTGGGTCTCGTTATATGAGAGGTGCGCTTCCACACAGATTGCACAATACCTCTGCCAGACTGAACGCAGTACCATGTTTCTATGTCATCTGGTGTGGAAATGGGAACACTGTTCCTTATGCGTCACGGTGTCCTGCCCCTCAGTTGAAAAAAATCGCTAGACAGTTCACTAGATGACATAGATTGCAACACTGCGGTGCAACTTTGTGCTTCCAATGGTGAAATGCTGCGCAAAAAATTAAGCAAATGGAACGTTACAGGAGCAACATTTGGCCTGGCGACCTGAAGCAAAATGTAGCATTGGCACTGCTCACTTGATGCAAATCACCATAATAAGGCGGCGCTGGCGCGTAGCATGCAACCCAACCAGGCATCACGTTGTCTCCTCCATCCAAATGCATACCTGATGCCCTGCTGCCCCTATCTAAAGACATCACTGGTGCCCTGGTCAACCTTCATCCAAAGGCACCCCCCCCCCGCCCTGCCCCCTCCCCTTCTGCCCCCCCCCCCTCCGCCAGCTAAAGGCAGCCCTGGTCCCCCTTCATCCAAAGCCCCCCCCCCCCCCCGCCCTGCCCTTCTGCCCCCCCCCCCCCCCGGTCCCCCTTCATACAAAAAGCGCACCTGATGCCTTGCTTCCCCTATCTAAAGGCATCACTGGTTCCCTGGTTCCCCTTCCTCCAAAGGCGCCCCCCCGCCCTGCCCCTCACTCCTCCCCCAGCTAAAGGCAGCCCTGGTGCCCTGGTCCACCTTCATCCAAAGGCGCACCTGCTGCCCTGCTCCCCCTCCAATAAAAAGCGCACCTGGTGCCTTGCTTCCCCACCATCCAAAGGCGCACGTGATGCCCTGCTCCCCCTCCATCCAAGGCACACCTAGTGCCCTTCTCCTCTCTGTCCAAAGGCACACCTGGTGACCTGCTCCCTCTACATTCAAGGCACACCTGGTGCCCTGCGCCCCTCTATCCAGAGGCACACCTTTGCCTTGTCCCCCCATCCAAAAGCACACCTCTTCCACCTGCATCCAAAGGCGTACCTGATTTTCCCTCCCCACTCTGAGCACATATGTGAAACTGTGTTCCCCATCCCAGAGACGTACCTGATATCCTGCCCACTAATCCAAAACGATGAACCGCGCTCTTCCCCAACCGTACATGCACCTAAGGACACCTCCAGGACGTCATTTTACCGCCACTGCCGTCTGCCCAAACGCTGACCTCACACTTGCGTTTCCAGTGGTTCATAGCTGCAGGACGACTTACGCAATAAGTATATTGGGTACGATGGTTAGTGGGGTATTGTAGGGCACCCCACAAGCTTACTCCTCGCGGCGCTTGCAGAATACATTTTTACCCCCAGCTGGTGTTTAACGTGTGTGGGGTGGCCTACGTTGTGACCTGTTTGGGTGGATGTCGCCGATCACAGGGCCCAGTTAACCAGCCGTGGGAAGAAACATACATTATTCTTCACTGTAAAAGGCTCACAGCTTGTGTCGTGCAGGTGCGCCTTAAGTCACGAAACAACGCTTTTCACGACCAGAGAACGGAATCAGCAGAGATAATAAAACAGCGCTGAAACAGGCTTGTCGAAATGGAAACGGAGAGTAAAACTAAAAAGCCTGTGCGGCACTCAAATCTTGTAATTATGAAGCCTTTCCAGTTAATTGAAGACCGGCTGAGAATGCTTAAGTGCAGGGAAGTTAATCTCCCCCAAGTGAATATGCTGATGCTATTTAGGCTAAAGCTTTTAACAGTGGATTAAATCTGTAGAAACGGAAATGCTAATCTTGTTGGATCCCGAGTCCCACATTGTGCCGTTAAGTGATGAGCACACCTTTTAGTGTTAGGCGCTTTTGCACCGGCAGATTGTTCTGTAATGTTTTAACTCTCTCCAGGTGACCTTGAATGACCTCTGTCCGGAAGGGCCAGTCCCTGCAGTAGAAATTAAGATGGAAAGCACATCCCTGGCCGTCGTTTCCAGCATGCATCAAGCTGTCCTCCGGCGTGTTCAGGTATCGACACAAATGGGCAATTTATTATTATTAAGTATGTGCAAAGCTGTGCGCCTGTGCTCTCCAAATAGCTCATTGGGTATACAGTTCTCTGTGCTGAGGACCACAGCGGCCATTTTCACACACATCGCTTTGGTGCAGAATGGGCCTGGGTATGCGACCCTCGGAAATAACAGATTTTGGGGTTTATAATTTTAAAGTGCGCTTGATGTTGAGCATAAAGGGGCACAATCGGAGTAAAGCGATGGAGCCCGGAAGCAGGTTTAGAGGATGAAGCAATTGCAGACAAACGTAGTATGGATTGTATGGTTAGATGAGCTGGAACTGACAAGGAGGAAATGTCAACCCAGGTAACAAGCAGCCGCTGGAGGAAAAATAAAATCTGGATTTGTTGGCGAAAGGCATTTTCACAACGTAATCTGGCTTCAAAATATTTAGGGTAGCCTCGTTCCACCTAAATGTGTAGTTTGACCCGAGAAGGTAGCACATTTGTACGACTGCTCTTGTTTCTCTATCTTCCCTCCTCCCAGTGTTTTGAAACAATTCATATGGACACCAAGAAAAACTCCACATTTATCTTGAGAGCAAAAAAGTAGGGAACATCTTTAAACCCAGACTCTTAACCACTTGCATGGTTACTATTGCCTGCTTGTAGTAGCCTTCTATTATTCATTTATCTTTCCTTGTAGAAGGACAAAGGGCAGAAATGGACGTGTGTCCAGGCGTCGTGGTACCCTGGCCAGTATTACTTCACCTCACTGACGTTTCCCAAAGAGGCTGAAATGCATCTAGGGCTGCTTGTTATCCATATGGGGAAGAAGTGGCCTAGAATGTTTGGGATCTTGAACCATTATGAAATTCTCACAGCAGAGTCTACAGAGCTCATCACAGGGGTGTAGGACTAAACTTTGTCATTCAGTCAATCTTTATCAGCCATGAGATATCCTACATCATCCTTCTTCCACAAACACCAGTCTCATAGCTCTGCACTGTGTCCGATAAGGACAAAGTCCAAGGGTGCATGATGTACATGTTTTCTTTTGGTTTCTTTTTAGAAAATCTTGTACAGATTTCATCCCCTTCCTTGTGCCTATTTGTCAATAGTACCACAGGCCTCAAAAAAGCTATTCCCTACTCACTG
Source organism: Pleurodeles waltl (assembly GCF_031143425.1). Taxonomy (NCBI): domain Eukaryota; kingdom Metazoa; phylum Chordata; class Amphibia; order Caudata; family Salamandridae; genus Pleurodeles; species Pleurodeles waltl. The sequence continues at coordinate 980,616,573 of NC_090446.1, read as the reverse complement.
CTGTCAGTCAGATTTCATCAGTGCAAGCAATTTTTAGGGCCTACTGACCTGTTCTGGGAGAGAGTTCGAGCTTACATCCACAATGTTCACCCAGAAAGTGAATAAGCAATAAAGATGCATTTAAGTCTTGAATCTTGTTTTTATCTTGTCACATTTGTTGTGCATTCAAAGACAGAGGTCATATGTCAGCCTCTTGTCTTCTTACAAATTGCTGCTTATTTTGAACTGGAGATAGGTGTTTACTTTTCATTCTCTGACTATAGAGTTAGATGATTTGGTAAAGTGAACAATCTGACAGTCAGAAAGGATGTAGGATGTTAGTTTTTTTCTGCCACACAAGATATTAAAATGGTTTGTAAATGATCAATACAAATATTTCAAAATATATCAGCAATTATGAAAGCAATTTTTTTTTCTAATTTAGAAATATAAAGGAAACAAAGATAAAATCAAAATATATTGGAGCACTTTACTTGGTAAGGTGCAAATGACAAATATTTGCAGAAACCCAAATTCTAAGTATTATTGTTTGTATGTTATGTAGTTTTATCAGTATAACAACGTCAGCGGTTAATTGTGTTATCATTTCAGTGGAAAATGTGCTGACTATAAATGGCAGTATACCAATCATGCTTTAGTAATGTATTGATTAAAAGTGAAAGTTTTTAAACATGAACTGAGAAACACTCCTACCCCCCGCTCTGATGAAAATGCTGTTAGTGAACTAATAGGCAAGCCAGGGGCCTTCTGTACTCTATGTGTGGGCTAAATTCACTTTATAATGCAGAAAAAGATTAGTCAAATCAAACAAAAGAGTTTTTTTGTACAGCAGACATGCTGATCTTACATAATTGACGACACACTCATGTGATAGTGAATAAAAAGGCGACTCAGTGAAATAAAATATTTGCCAAGGATCGTGTTATTTGAGACCAGTTTATGGATCAAGAACATTACATTTAGATCGAGTATATTATTCAAGTCACTAGACCTACAGGTCTGGTACTGTTTATGGTTTTTCAACGTCGGCACCAATACATAAGAAACACAGTATATTTTCATGCATATTTTCTCCACTTGTGACTTGCCCATGCTTTGCTAGATATGCTAAGGCTGTTCTTTGAATAACATAGTCTGAACTAGTGGAGCACAAATGTGTTGAGGCCATTTTTTCATAGAGGCTATGTCCTGAGCAGAAGTATCTTCGGGTCCTCTCCATTTATTCACAGTAGGCATCTGATGCACATTCGATGCAAAGGCTGTACTCCATTTTTTTCAGAAATAGAAATCCAGCTGTCTGCTACTGCTGCTGACCTTAAATACATGATTACTGACGATACAGCTTTTCAGCATTTAGGCCCGGATTTAGAACTATCCGTCACGTTTGTGTCAGAGTATTCTCCACCAATATCGAAATCGGGCCCTTTGTCAGCCTTTTAACAATGACAGGCTTATTGCAGGTAGGAGGGATTTGGACTGCTGTGAGTGCAAAAGCAAATGCTCGTGGTCTTATTTCTGGCATTTGGAGAGGAATTTTAATCTCATGAGTTGTCCTTGTGGGAGTGTTACGTTTTTGGCAGACGTAGGCATGCAAGTTTGCACCTGAAACAAACTTTAACAGGTTTTGGCTTACAGATGTACTCATGATGAGTCTTTTTCCCTAACCAACCCCCTGGTGAAGGTGCATTTTCTTGAGCCCGGTCCCAAATGGCTTGCCTTGTAGCACTTGCTTTTGACAAACACGTTAGTGAACACCAGGCTCTTTATACTTCAGAACCTTGCATGATATTCACAGAAACACAGTGGTGCTGGACACTATCCTCTCTTCACTACAAACGTCATGTCATATCCCGCTGCAGATTTATTAATTAAGATGTTTTTCATAAGCAGTACTCCAACTTCGTAACTTCGCTGTTAAATGAGGACTCCGGTTCTAAAATATAAAGTATTTAGCAGTTCTTCCTGACTGAATGCTTCATTGTCTTCTTTTAACAGGGGTACCTTATTCTGGCTGAAAACTGCTCAAGTTTCTGGAAATCCTACAATATGTTATATTTGCGGATGAAACGTATCGGCCCAATGTGATGTGTAGCAATTGATATGTATCGTACCGCCAGAGTACAGTGTTAGCTGCCTTAAAGTCCAGCCAGTGGCCATTATGTAGTAAGCCTGTTGTGGTGAGAGGTGCCTAGCATTTTTATTTATTTAACTAGATGGTCTTCGTGCACTTGAAATGAATAGAATCTCAGACAGTTGGGAGCGACGATGAACCAATAATAAGAATTGTCAAAAGATACTCATAGAGAACAGAGTCCACGATAAATGGAAATCAAGATAGAAAACAAGTGTTTTCTGCAGTTTTCTGAGGTATAAAATGTTGGACTGAGATCTTAGTTCGCCAGGGAGGTATTTCTAAAAGTTGGTTGCAGAGCCTGCGAATGATTGATCGAGCTGTTTGAGTGGTTTTGAATTAGCGACTCCAGATTGATGGAATTCTTACTCATAATGCCTTTTTGACCACCGGAAATGATGGACTAAGGTGAGATAAAGTTAATTCTTCGCTTTGCAAGTGAGGCAGCAGGTATTTGCATGTGATCATTGCTTGGGTGGGAAGGCAGAAGGGTCGTTCAAGACTGGGGAGATGTGATCAATTTTTCTTCTACAGGAGATGAGTCTGGGCTTTGGGGTAAGTGATGCACCTGCTAGTGTGGCCTTGCCAAAATCTATTTGGGAAATGACACAATCACTTACGGATTGCACACGATAATAATATGTGCACAGGAGAAGCATTTGGAAGGAAGAAGTTTATATCTGATTCTGTACTGATGTTCTAAATCTACATTTTCCAACAGGATTTGCTAATCCACTACGGTCCAACTAGTGGCAGTCCTTTTAAACTCCAGGTGAAACATCTCCGGCAGATGATAACTAAGAACGAGGTAAGATTGCAAGGATAGAGAAGGTTCTTCCACATAAGATCAGTAGGAGCCAAGTGACTACTGTGTCCGATGATTCCTACAGCTTCCTAATTCTGGTTGGTGAAGTTGCAATTATTCGTCTGTAACATGGCAGATTTTTTTTTAAAAATTGTAATTCTTTGAGAACTTTATATCGTCCTTGATGTTTGAAAAAAAGAAAAAACAAATAGTTCAAGAACATTTGTGCTAAAAGTAGGTTTGTAGCAGACAAACACTGCAAACAACACGTTTAGCCGAAGAATTATCTTGCAAAAAACCTAAAAAAAAAAAATAAAAGATGGTGGGACCACACCCTCATACCCCACAGTGTGGTTGCAGTTTTAACTTTGAGGGTGAATTTAAAAACGCCTCCCACCAATACTTTTTGTGTCAAAACAACTGCTTTAAATAGCATTGGTATCATATGAATCATATTGGAAGATGCAGAGAATAATGGCAAGAAAATCAGCCTCTGAGTGTCAGCTCAATTCTTAGAGGTGCGCCCTCTTAATTTTGTAGATTTACTTTAGTCACTTGTAGCCCACTGCTGACTTCTCACTGTATTAAAGCCACACCTTCTGCATTTCTGTTATTGCTGCTGTTATTCTCGCTGTTATGGCACGTGGTCGTTTTCTGGTACAGAAGCAGTCCATGGATGTGTCAGTTTTCCATCCTGGGGAGGTTTTCATTGTTTAGAAGCTTTTAATGATTATGACGAGTTCCTTGAACCAGAAGCTGAACACTGGGTTTTGAGGCTTATAGCCATAGAACACCCCGAATGTTTTTCAGTTCTCTTCTGTTTTATTTGTTGCTTCTTGACGTTATCCGTGGCTGCTTCTTTAGGCTTTGTGGTCATCAAAATTGGTCTCTTTCCTCACAAGGAAATTTCTGGCAATTTTGTGTTCGGGTGGTTTTCTTCTCTTCCTGTTATTGCTTTCTTCCTGACATGCACATTCGGGATTTATTAATTTTTACAAATTGTTTCTCTGTTTTCGAATTTATGCATCCTTGGTACAACTGCTTAAACATTGTGCGAAATGTGGTGAAAAATATCAGTGTGAATAGGGTGCTCCACGCTCCTTTTTTTGCTTGCCAGATATACACAGCGTGAGCAAGAACTAACATTACAGTGTTAGGCCATGAAGGACTCTTAAAGAATGGACGATGTGTCTGTCAGAGACAAAGCCTCACTTTTGGAACTCTCAGAATATAGTCTCCAGGTAGGATTAATACACTGTCTCGCTCCAAAGAGACTAATTTCTGTGGCCATATTATCTGTTTAGACTGGACCTGAAAACATCAGACATCCGTCTTGAGAAACCATCTGTCAGCCTCTTTTAGATATTAGGCTGTGTTTAAACACAATGTTAAGATGCCTGGCCTTGAAGCGCTAAGTGCCGAGAAGGTGCCGGTATCAAAGGCTCTACCACTGAAGCGCAAGGTAATGAGGCATTCATATTCGAGGATCTTGAGATCTGGGCGGTGCTTTGGGGGGGGTATCTGTGACATTAAGTTGCATGTCCTGGTAATGTTTGAAGTCAAGATTTCCTGGATAACTGGCAGATTAAGGCCAAATCACCTACTGTTTGATCATGACACCATTCCTTGTCCCTATGACCATAGATTCCTTTAAGTGACCCAGCAGGCTGATAGACCCATGTCTTTCATGCACTTTGACTTTTAACCTCCTCCAGTTCTAGCTTGTGGGTGAGCCCAAGCCCATAACCTCGTAGTCACTTGCCATTCATGTACTGGTTGGACACTGATTCATACCTGAAGATTTAGACACTGTTTTCCCTATTGACAATGCCAAACTCATTGCATGGCATTCACAGTCTCACAATGGTCAAGTTTTTGAATATTTGATGCTATGATTGGCAGACACTTTAATATTTGGTGCTGTGTTTGGGCCTTTTGTTCTTAACAGTATTAAGCTATTTATTGGTTTACCCTCTTCCAGTCCAACTCATTTATTGATCATGTTTGAGAATGTAGTAGTTTTAGCACTAGCGAGATGCTCTTTTTTTCTTGAATAATTGAAATTATAATGATTGTCCTTTCCGAGTTGGCCTTAAACACAAAGTTCCAGAAGAGGATCTTTTATTATGAGATCTCAACTACAAACAGATTCAGCCTCAGTTTCATGATTCTTGCCTGGCGCTCCAGGAGGGTTTCCCTAATGCATAGTGATACTTGCAGCCTGTCTCTGGAAGAACACAATCTTCTTTTGTCCATAGCTGGACGACTATCTCTTCAACCAGGGCAGTAATGGCTGACCCTGGAGCTTCCAGAAGTCAACCCTACTTGCAAGAGATAAGTCCAAGAGAGATGTTGGCCATATGTACAAAAATAGGAATTGCGGTTTCCTGATTGTGATTTTTTGACTCGTTACTAGGAAATCACAATTCCTAATGTAAGAAAACGTACAAACTTTCGATACAGATTCCTAATGAGGGTCGCAAATAGACCTGCCCTATGAGTATTAATTAGGTAGGCCACAATTTGCGACCCATTAGGAATTGCAGCCATTACAGAGGTGGTGGCCTGCTGGGGTCAGCAGCTGATCATATCTTGATTGCTTTTTAATAAAGCAATCTATTTTTTTTTCATTGTAGCCCTTTTTCCTCAAAAGAAAACAGGATACATTAAAAAAATAAAATGAAATGTTTGTTTCATTTTTTAAGAGCAGGCATTTGGTCCTCTGTGTTCATGATACATGAGTGCATCGTGATACACTATCTAACATGGTAGTGTGGTCTCATCAAACGCTATGGAGAGAAACAATACAAAAATAGGTGGTAAAGTCACAAGAGGTTACTTTGGGGGTTATGCTAGATTGGAGAACCATATAAGGTGCCTTTTGCAGGGCTAATTTCTTGGTAATATTGTATGATGTACTGGTGATTCCTTTCTGCCCTTTTACAATCTCACTCCCTGTTTCTGGGGTTTGAATATATTTTTACTGGAGTAGTCCTGTTTTCTCTGGATATTTGGTTGCAGTTTCTAGAATACTGGAAATTGCGCAGTACATAGTAAGAAAGTGAGTAGGGTTTTTATTGCATAATTAATTACAATGATTGCATTCAATATACATATTAGGCAATAAAATAAATTAAGCATATGATGAAGTAAAATTAGTGCTACTTAGTTTTAATTCATGTTTCCAGAGCATTCTAACTTAGTATGAAGGTAGCAGATTCAATTTAATTGTAGGCGATTAACATACCTTTTAAAAACACACCAGTTATTTGAGGATGTGAGCCTGATAAATAGGTGTTAATTGTGTAATGGCAAGTCAGAATGTTTAAAAGTTTTAACTCCAGTCTTAACAAAGATCTTCTTTCTTACATCAATAATTTACATAGACATAATATGGATCAGGCACTCTTTTGCTGATTGCAAATCCGGCATCTAATGTTCATATGACCATTTAAATAGCTGTATTAAAAGTCTTTTAATGCTATCAGGAAAAGCCTGTGTCTGATTATCATACGTTTTGAGTTAAAGTATATGGATAATTTAAAAATAATTGTCTTTCCTTAATTTTTTATGTATTGCTCACCATCTACTAATGTTTTCTTGCCTTCAGTTTATGTAAATCATCATGGAAGGAGGGATGTTTGGCTTGTTTCATTGATAGTTGGGTAATCTGTGGGGCTGGTCAGGTTACACCACCTCCCCCCAAACGTTTCTCTAACTTGTAGTTTTTTTTAAGGCGAAATGAAGGTGCAATCTCCATGGGGTTTCCCCTTCATAAGATCTTTCCACAAAAATCCCTTGATTGATTGTGTTGTGGCTGATCTAAATTTTTCACAGCAGGACAAAAACATCACTTGGAGAACGTAAGCTTGACGTCAAAGATTGAATTCCAATAGTACGAGTGCTTTTGGCATGGATGCTGGGACAGATTTCCTGTTAATTCCCAGCCTGATATCTTGCTTTAGCAGTTGGTTAGTTTGTCTCTAAAACTTATACTGAGCATCTGACTTGCAGATTTCATATGAATGAATCCACCTTAATTCTACTGAATTCTCTTTTTCCTGCCAAAGGGTTTTTCTGTATGGGATACAGATTAGTCTTGTGTCCTTAGTTATTGGTTCCTCTGCTCTTCCTTTCCTACATTTTCAGTTGATCTTGTCGCTATTGAAATAGGCTTCTTTTCCTTCCCTGTCTACTTTGTTTTTGGTGTGGTGCGATATGGAGAGAGCACTGTAGTAGATGAAAGAACGTTGGCCTTGTCTCCACTGAAAGGGAGCTAGTGCACCTCTCCTTGTAGCTGAGCACATAGATTTCATCCCCCTATTCCTAATGGCAAAAATATGGGAGCGTGCAGTGCTAATAGTAATACAGAAAAAACCTTATGACCCTGATCTCGATATATGGATCCTACCCCCCTTTAAACAGATCCAGAACTTAATGTCATTAGAGCGGAGGCAACAGGGTGGGTGTTTGACACCATCTGATCTTTACCCGAATGGGCGATTTATATCCCTTGAAGACACTATGGAAACTTTTGCGCTGGTTCCTTAAATATGCAAAACTAGCGGCCACAGCACGACGGCTATGGCCAACATTCCCGGAGGCTTCAGACCCCACTCAGACATTACATTGTATGTTGTCAATGGCAGGAGGGCATAAATTAGTGACACACTTATATCAGGCATTAAGATTTGATCGGTTAAACATCTAAAAATGGAGGAGAAATAGGAGATGGCAAGTGAAGAGCCGCTCACCCCCGAGAATTGTTCCCAAATACATGAAGAAGTCAGGAAGGTATCAGTATGTGCCAGATTCAAACAAATGCAATACAACATAATACATATGACCTACCTCTCGCCCAGAAGGCTCCATGCAATCTACCCGACACGGGGCTCTAGATGCCCGAAGTGCCTTGACTTAGAAACCGACTTTCTATATATGATCTGGCTGTGATCATATCTGGCTGGCCGTACATATTGGAGGGCTGTGATAGATCAGATTAGAGACACCACTGATTGGGACATCCCTCTAACTATCAATGGCTGTATCCTGGGATTATTGCCTCGAGACCAAAAGCGACGGCTTAGCAGGAGATTCGCAGCCCTGGGCCTTACCATGGCTAATAGATGAATTGCAATACTTTGAATGAGCAGTCAGACCCCGATGAAGGAGAGCTGGATGGGGGACTTTTGGGAGTCGGCAGGTGTGGAAGAGGTGCATATGAGGCAAATGATTAGGGACCCAAAACTACCGGAACTGCTGTTGGCATGGGGACAAATGATGCAGGAAATATTAGAGGCGAAGCACGGGAGACGGACAGGGTCAGCCTCCCAAGAGACCCCAAGAGGGGGAAACGAATGAGAAATTTGCATTAGAATACACACCCATAGACTAGCCTGCAAACTAGATTGATAACCCACTTAGGAGGGAAAAAAACAAAAAAATCGGAACACAAATGTAATCGTGGAATTTTTTTATCCACAAGAGTTCTGTCCTGGTAGTGGTAGATATTGGGGATAGTCGTGTTCTTGAGTACCTGCGAGAGGTGAATGTCTCCATAATGGACTTGGGAGCAGACCTTCAAGAATCAAAGTCCTTTTTCTGATGTTCACACGGTAATCCACAATGATTAAAATAGACAATTCAATCACTATCTATAAAAACAACGAAGGTTGGCATTAAGGCCATTTGTCACAGAGGATGAATGTTTGTGGCTCCAAGTCTTAACTATAAAAGTACTTTCTGTGATCCATTTCTCTAGCGTCTTAATGTTGTTGCAAGCACCCTCACCACAGCTATTTGAGATGAGCATATTAAACTCAGATATATTAGGAATGTCTTCTGAAGACGATGGAGGTCTGACATAGACATGTTTATCACAAAACAAAACAAGAAATGTAATTCCACCCCTTTGTTTCGTGAAGGGAAATCACAAGCTAATTCCCTTTTGATTCGTTTGTCACACACATTTCTACATACTTTTTTGGCATCCCCAAGGCGATGCAGAAGATCGGACTATCGAATGGTGACCCTGTAATCAAGGTTTCTTATTTTGGGTCCCCAGCTTTGCTTGACAGGAGTCTTAGGGGCATGAAATGGTTTTCTTCCATTGATTTGAAAGCAGCCTATCACCAGGTATGATTGCATCCAAATAGTAGGAACTTGACTGCTTTTGTTACGCCCTTTGGATGTTATAGGTTCAGACGTGTGCCATTTGGTTTGGCGGCAGCGGCGGCCATGTTCCAAAGACTAATGAACTCAATTTTAGAAGGGATTGATAATGTCATGGTTTTTCAAGACGAAATTCTCATAATGGGAAGATCAAAAGAAGATCATGATCAAACGCTGTTACGAGTACTAAATGTTTTAAATGAGAAGGGATTAACAGAATTCAACAAATGCAAGTTTGCGTGTGATCATGTTAAGTATTTGGGGCTTGTAGTGTCTGCTGATGGTATCAAACCAAAGGAGGAGTTATTGTCAGCAATAAGTAAGGCGCCCAATCCTCAGAACAAGGATGAGGTTCGTGCTTTTCTGGGGTTAGTAGAGTTCTACTCTAAATTTGTTTTTGTTTTTTAAATCAACGAAGACGTATTGTTTGAGACAGTTGCTCAAAGTAAGGAATAGGTTTGAGTGGACAGAAATGTTTCAGAATGCCTTTAATGTGTTAAAAAATTATATTTGCAATGCACCTCCATTACAAGGCTTTGATGTGAACCTTAAGTGTATTATTACTACAGATGCCAGTTGTAAAGGAATTGGGGCAGTCCTGACACAGGTAAACATGGAGGTCAATGAGGATACCGTTGCTTTCGCTTCACTGACTCCGACTGAAGAGAAGTATTCAGTTATTGAGCATGAAACAATTGCGTGTGTGTGGGCATTAGAACATTTCAGACAGTATGTGTGGGGAACTACAGTCACTTTGAGGTGGGATCATAAGCCGTTAGTGAAGGTTTTAACTACGAAAGGGTTGTAAAAAGCTTCTCCTAGGTTGGCAAGGTTGGCAGTATGTCTGTTTGAATATAATTATATTGTGCAATATTTGCCTGGTGTTAAGAACATTATTGCAGACTTCTTAAGTCGCATGCCTTTACCAATCAAAAATAGGGAGGAAGAGATGAAGGAAGATGTGTGGGTGGCTATTGTGGAGGAAGGTGTGTGTCGAGGCATTACACGTGATGAATGGAAAATAGAACAAGATGGTGATGAGATACTAAGAGATTTGAGTGTTGTAATTGCGAAGGGATGGCAATTAAGAAAAATGGTTAAGGAAGCCTTGTTGCCTTTTTGGGAAGTGAGGAATGAGTTGTCCATGGAAGATGGTTTGATTCTTAGAAGTGGGAAAGTGATACCTCCTGCTACGTTAAGAAAATTCTTGAAATTTGTCATGAAGGCCATCTTGGCCTTGGAAAAACAAAGAATAGAGTGAAGTTTTGGTACTGGTGGCCCGGGTTAGATAAAGATGTAGAGAGGATTGTTAGAGACTGCCTTGCATGTGAGAATACGGATAAAACGCAGGTAACTTTGAGACCACCTTTACACCCCATTCCTTGTCCCAATATGGCTTGGGAAAGAGTAGTTATTGATGTCATGGGACCCATTGGTGAGGATAACAGGTTACTACTGGTGCTGGTGGATCATTTTTCCAAATGGCCAGAGGTGGGAATCGTAAACAAAAGCTGATGCAAGTAGTATCATTAAATTTATGGATAACATTTTTGTGAGAGAAGGCTTACCGAAATGTAATGTGTCTGATAATGGTTCACAGTTGTCATCAGCTTTCCAAGATTATGTAAGAAGGAATGGTATTCAGCATAGAACTACCTCTATATATCATCCTGCCGGTAATGGTGCAGTTGAAAGATTTAACCGTGTACTTAAAGGAATGATTCAATTATCAAGTTGTAACCATTTAGTTTGGGAAACAGAATTATGGAAAACTTTGTGGGCGTTTAGGGTTACCACATGTGTTAGTAGTAATTCTAGCCTGTTTGAACTCATGAGGGAAAGGACACCTATGTCAAAGGACAATGTAGGTTGGCTCAAGGCTGTTAAAAGAGTGGAGTGGTGCCCTGAAGAAGTGAGGAAGAATATTGAAAAGGCTCAGGATAAATACAAAAGATACTTTGATGACGTCCACAAGAGTAAAGAAGTTAAATTATGTGTGGGTGATGTAGTAAGGGTTAAAAGCAGTAAGTACACAGGAAAACGTCAAGGTAGATTTTTCACTCCCTTGAGAGTGGAGGCGGTGTATAACAATTCTGTAAGATTAAGTGATGGCAAGGTATGGCACATGGCTGCATTGTTGTTGTGTAAGAGGACATGTATTAACATGGAAAAGGAGAATAGTGTTCTGGGAGGTTAGAATTGTAGAGAATGGTTAGAAGATAAAGATGAGAGGAGTGAGCATGAATGTTTGGGTCAACATAGGATTGTTTCTAGTGGCCCTGGTAATGCAGACAACATGCCGACATCAATGTCTTCTAGTAATGCCAGTGGTCCATGGAAGGTTCTTGGTAGGAATGAGAAGTGGAGCAGATCTGGCAGGAGAATTGTTAGACCTAAAAGGTTGGAAGACTATTACTCCTAAAAATAATTTATGTTAAAATGTTCTGTCGTTTTAACTTTTTGAAGTGATGTATATTTATGTGTATTATATGTTTTGTTCTTGTTCCCTTCTTCTTATATTTTAAAGAGGGAAGATATGTAGTGATAGTTCACCGTTCTCGAATGCCTCACGCTCGTGTTGTCTTCCCGGACGTGATGGTGACATAGAGGCATTCGAGAACGGGGACGGAGAACAGTGGTTAGCCCGTTGGCTGGCTCTGCGTGTCTCCTTATGTTACAAAGATTTTCAATAAATTAAGAATCTGAAACCCGTCTGCCTACGCTGCATCTTAACAGCTATACTCCGAGATCTGCCACCGCCGTATTTTAACGCCACTTAACTTGGCCAGCATTTCCCTGAAGTATTGCAGTATGACTATGTAAACCTACAGGCATACATATTTAAACCTCCTGCTAACTGCGCAGACATTCTGAAGCGAGGTTCTCCATTACAATTTCATATAATTTAGAGTAGAAACATTTTAAAAAAGAGAGGACCATCTAACGACTGGAGTGCAACAGTCTTTTTTGAGACTTCCTCTGTCACGTTTCCCGCAGGTTAAGAACTCTGATTCTAGTTGTGAGCTGAACATAGTGCTATCTCAGTTGATGGCCCCTTTTCGAGGCCATGCACAGGTCTGGCCACCAACATCTTTAATATAAGGTGGATTTGTCAGTAGCCATAAAGTTGGAGAGGTAATGAGGTCCAGCATTCTTTTTTTAAATTGTTTTTACTAGTCATTTGGCTTACATGACCCTTCACCGGGGATAGCATAATTATGCATCCTGAACACATACATGTAGTCAATATTTCACCACTTATGACCATTGATTAAGTTGTTAACAGTGTTAACAGGAAACAAACGCAACTCCCATTAACTAGTACAGGCTTATGACCACCCTGCAAACAGTATTTTAGGATCGTCGAGGAGTCCTTGCTACTTCTTGTGAATTCTGCCCTCCCAAGAGTTTCCCATTCATGATGTAATAGGTTTTTTCTCTGCATTCCCCACTACCCCTCGTAAGCCAATTAAGCCCTCATCCCGCCCCCCTCCAACCATTTGTGCGCCTCCCATGTGAGGTCCACCATTCTTAGTGGATCAGCCTAGCACCATGTTAAAATTGGAAAAAATAGCTTTACAAACTAAAATAGCTTTACAAACTCATATATATTATTTTACCCAAAGTTCTCACAGAGTTGCATTACAACCATTGGTTTTTTCAGTAGGTTTTTTTGGTAACCTCATTGTGCACACTTTGTGGTGTCTTTCACATTCTTAATGCAATTGATAGAGATGCATCGCACAGGCACAGCCATATCAGAACTTTGAGACATCTTTTAATGCTGCAAGCCAATATAGGTCAAGGTGTGGCTTTTATCCAATAAATGTTTTTCACGGACAGCTTTCTTCATCAGATATTTTTATGAAAGCTTTAACTCAAGCTTTCCTGATAATCTTAGCACTTCCACATTAAGAGGACAGTTACCAACATTGCTTTCCTGGGCTAGATTCCCATTATGAGATGCTTGTTGGTCAATGACCTCTTTGCAGTCATCTCTGTTTAGACATGGATTCTGTTATGCACTCTGAAGTGAAAGTCTTTTCGAATTAACTTTTTTCTTGAAAAGTTCTGCTTCCCATTTTCATGCATCGCCAAAAGTCTGGATGTGCTGTTTGCATTTCCGTTTTGAGGTTATTGATAACTAATGGAAGTCTCATAAAGAGAGAGAAAAGTTACTGACCTGTTGTCATAGTTCTGAGCATGGGTATTCACCATGTACATGTCCATCCACCCAAATGAACTCACAGAGACGAGGGAGTAGCAGCTGAGCAAGGCATCACAAGTGCTTCATGGCTCTAATTCCTAAATGGACATCAGTTGCTTCACCAAGGCCTCTGCTCAAACCATTTTCTTTTGAAAAGGATGTCTCTTTTTAGGAATGGTATTGTTTTTATCTTAATGAACATATATTTTGAAAAGTGTTTTATAATCAACTCAACTCTTAGGAATGGCGATATCCTTGATCACTAATTAAACTTGTAAAGTTGGGGGCGTGGCTTGGAGCATCAAGATGGGAGTCGCATTCTAAGAGTGTCCTCGATCCCTCCGTCATCCATATTCATCAATCGCCATTGAACCGCACCATTTACACCTGATATCGGCCTCTCATGGCCCCCGCTGCTTCAGATAGATCCACGGTCTTCCCAACATGGCGCCCGACTTCGACTGATGGCTTCCTTGCCACCGGACCCCTAGAGACACTACTGTGCTTCTGTCGCGCAGGGGTCTGCTCTTTGGAGACTCTGTGCGCCCATTGATCCTGGGGCTCTTGCCTGCCTGCCTGTGCCCTGCTGCGGCCCAAGCCAGGACCCTGACCAAGACCATACAGCCTTCTGCGGGACAGTGGTGGCTGGCATTGGCGCAATTGCAGAGGGGGGCGAGTGCGGCTCCCCCATTCAGTGATATAAATTAAATTGCTTCCTATGTGTTGCAGAGGGGTCGCCTTTTGACAACCGCCCCTCGAGTCTCCGTATACTTCTGGGTCCAGGGTGAGGCCTTTGGCGCCACAGGAGTGACCCTGCAGTCTGGATGCCTGCCGCGAGACAGAGCTGACATCCCCAGACACTTTCAGAGAAATTAATTCCTTCTGAAGAAGACGTGAGCCCATCCTGGCCCTGAAGAACGACCTCCTTGGACCTAGGGCCTGTATGGTTTCTGTCTGGGCCTCCTATCCTCCCTGAATACTAGCCATCCCCCTTTTGTTATTGGGATTTCGTCTGCATTGGCCACTTTGTCTTCGCCCTGCCCTGCCCTGAGTGAGATCTAGCATGTTGCTCCAGTGGTGTCCTTGGTGCTGACCACATTCCACCCAGGACGTCAACCTTTGACCTCCTCGAGAAACACTCCCAGACGTCAAGAGATTGGCTGTTTGTGCAGCAGCAGATTCATGGTAAGGGGGCCAAGTCCCCATCATATTTGGTGCTGTGTGACGATGCTGACCAGGCACTATGGGTAATAACAAGCCCACCCGCCCGACATCCAAACTTGAATGGACCAATACACTACCAGTCCCGTGACTGGGCAAATTGGAGTCACCAGTACAGAAAAGTCCTTCTCCTCGGGTAGCAACATGGCAACCAGCTCTGAATTCCCGTAGTGGCTCATGGAGGAATGCCTATTATATGCTTTAGCGTAGATCTCTCCTTGGGGATCCAGAACCGACACACTGGCCGGGAACACACTGGTGCCTAAACCACAAAGATGCTTCACTCGCTCACAGAAAAGGCACGCCACCTAATGCTCCAAACCCTCTTTACACTGTCTTCAAACACGAGGTAATTCCTCTTAATAATTGCATCCTTCCCAGTCCTCCAGCGCTAGGGAACACCTTCTGGAGCATGAAGACCCCCTGGTCATTGCATCACCACTACCTACTGAAGACCACGCGGACACAGACCTCTCTCAAAGACCTGCTCTATAAAGTTTGCCAAATACTATAATGGGGCGCAAAGGCATTCATACCTGATTCTTCTTAAGTACACTTTGATAGCCTATACTTATTCTTGACTATGGAGGGGTCCACCACTCAATTTTCACTTCCCGTCCTGTTTTGCCCCTTTGTCTAGTTTTTCAGGGCGACAGATGCTTCTTGGGTGGAAGTATGGGGATGGAATGGGTGTTGGGGGGGTGGGGTCTCATTATATTGTTAACTTTACTTTTATTACAGGTTCTGTTTTGTTTATATGTTTGTTTCATTGTGTTTAACTGCACTCAGACACACATCTGCAATGTACGCAACACAGTGCAAACCGAGAAACGGCTTCTTACCTCGCACAGCAGGCACATGCATCGGCCCCTAAGCAGGGGGGTAGCCTGTCTTCAGTCATCCTGATTGCTTTCAAGCCCTTCTACCTCCGAAATAATACCATTTTTAATTTTGTCATGGAACTTCAATGTTCTACTAGATTGTGTGAAGCGCACTGCAGTCCTTAACTTTGCCCACCAACACCTCCCTGAGGTTTTACTACTCCAAGAGACCCATTTCCTGGGTAACCATTGCCCTTTTTGGCGTGCAGGGGGTACAATAGGGTCTTTCACTTGGGATCCTCTTGCGGGTCAAGAGGGGCGGCTGTTCTGCTGTTGCGCTCTTTCCCCCTGACAGTTTCTGGAAAGGTTCGGGACCCACAGAGTTGCTTCCTTGCAATCAAAGGAACACTTGAAGGCCAGACTGTTAACCTAGTGAGTGTTTGTGCTCCCCCAGCGACCTTCACCACCTTCCTTCATGATCTGTACAAGATCTGAGAACTCCCACACAGGCTAACTGCAATAGGTGGCGATTTTAATGCAGTTCCTGACTGACACCACTGGGCCCACCACAGCACAGCATCTAGTCGTTTGGAGGCTTATCGGCTTTCTGACTGGACAACCACTCTTGGTCTCTGTGAGGCATGGAGGATTTGGAGCCCTCAGCGTCGCCAATTCACACACACTTCGGTGGCACATCACACTCACTCACATATAGACCTTATCAATATATTTGCTCCTGACTGTCACGCTATCTCTCAAGCTCAGATTCTTCCCTGTGTAATATCGGACCATGCCCCCCTTCTTCTTCATCTCAGCTCCCCCTGGAATGATGTACTCCCCATGTGGCATCTCAATGTCTGGTATCTTCAAGGCAGATGCAATATTCAGGCCCTCGACACTGAACCGAGCCTACTTCCACAGTAACGAGGGCTCTATTGCCTCTGCTGGCACCCTATGGGCTGTAGGTAAGGCATCCCTGAGGGGAGTTGCTCAGGGACGCATCTGTTTTACTCAGCTGGAGGCTCTGGCCCTCCGGTTAGAGGGTAGCTTTGTGACAGGTCCACTTAGTGCCACTTCCCCCCAATTGAGTCTCCTGTATGAAGAAATACTTCTTCAAATCCAAACGAATATGGGGTGCCTCTACGGATGGGGGATAAGAATGGGAAGGTACTGCATTGGTTGGCCTCCTGCCACCAGGGGACCAGAATTGTGCCTGAAATCGTTGATGAACACGGTAACGTCGTCCATGCCCTCCCTGAGATAACACAAGCATTTGCCCATTATTATCACCATGTATACATGGCTGCACCAGGAAAAGACACTGACTCCTCCTCGCGGTTCCTTAACGAGATACCCCTCCCCTGACTATCCTGAGCCGGAGCCAGTCACGGCTGAAGAGGTAGGAGCGGCCCTGTCCGTGGTGGCTCCTAGGAAAACTACCCAACGGTTTTCCCACAGAATATTACACAACTTTCCATGATATCCTGACCCCTCCCAACTCTTGGCCCTTTGCAAGGAGGTGAAACAGAAGGGCACATTGCCCCCAGAAATGGACACCGCCACGATTGTGGTGATCCCAAAAACACAATCTCCCTCAACAACATATGCTGATTACCATCCCATAGCCCTCATCAGTAGGGAGGTCAAGATATTTGCCAGACTGCTAGCCACCCATCTCAAACAAGTCCTCCACAAATTGATACACCCTGATCAATGCGGCTTCATGCCGACCCATAGCACGAGGCACTGCCTCCAGCGCCTTCATGTGGCCCTGGCCCACCGTCATCTCCTGTCCCATGACTTAGCCTTGCTTATTGTCGACTTTGAAAAAGAATTTGATTCGGTGGACTGAGGATATCTCCGATTGGTGCTGATGCATGCCGGGGTCAGGCTCCCCTTTCGGGGAATGGTTCAAGCCCTTTACTCCAACTCCTCAGCACGAGTCCCGATCATTGGCGTTCTCTCCCATGGCTTCTCCATCAGCCGGTGGACTAGACAGGGATGCCCCTGTCCCCTACTTTTTGCACTAGCAATTGAACCACTGACACACCTTATCCATAGTGATGCTCAGCTACGTGGATGGAGATGGAGTGACGGGTCACGAGGACCGAATAGCCTTATATACAGACGATGTCCTTATGTATCTTGCAGATCCTGCAACAAGTGGCCCACATTGTCTCCGCATCCTTCAGTGTTTCGGGAAGGTTTGTGTCTCCAGATAAACCCCCCCAAATCCATGTTGGTGCCTCTGGCCCCCTCCCCTGATTGCTTTGACGGGCAAGATACCATCCGTCGTCTCACTTTCAAAGATTTGGGCATTTGTGTGGTCCTACACCATGAACTTACCTGGTCCCACAGCCTTGAGACCCTGACACGGGAAGGCCAAGGTTGACCTCACCAAATGGCAGACACTCCCTTTGAATGTTATAGGTCTGGCATCATTATATAAAATGATGATTGTGCCAAGGATTTTGTAGATCTTCCAAAATTTGTCACTCCTCATATCACGGTCTTGGTTTAAAACCCTGGGCAGGATTGCAACCTCCTTCCTGTGGCACTCGCCTTGTCCTTACTTACTACCAGTGTGCCCCATGTGATGGCGGCCTGGGTACGGTCAACCTCCATCTCTATTATCTGGCCACCCACCTCGTAGCAATCTGCGATTGGTCTAATGGGGGAGTGGTCAGACCCCACCTAAGGGCTGGAGTTGTCCCTTCTAGGGTTCTCCCAAGTATTAACTTTATGGCTCCCTGATCCCCCAAGACACACCTCCTGTGA
Source organism: Pleurodeles waltl (assembly GCF_031143425.1). Classification (NCBI taxonomy): domain Eukaryota; kingdom Metazoa; phylum Chordata; class Amphibia; order Caudata; family Salamandridae; genus Pleurodeles; species Pleurodeles waltl. The sequence continues at coordinate 980,598,439 of NC_090446.1, read as the reverse complement.
CCAAAATGGTTTTCCTGGCTTGAAGGGCAGCCCTACTCCACACTCACTGGAACATAGCACTCATGCAACAAACGACCCTCTGGCACGGTACTTGGCTGCGGGTGGCAGTGTCATTGCAGGGCTTTGGGAAATGGGACCTTAACAGCATTTAACAATTAGGCGGTCTGGTCTTGGACACACATACTTCACTGTCAAGAACGTCAGACCATTTACGCCCTTTCTAACACACCGTTTTACAAATATCTCCAACTGAGGCACACCCTTCACTCCCATGTCCCCCACTCCAGCCCTCTCGCCGAATTCAGCCTGCCGGATGTCAAATTCCTCTTAGGTGCAGTAGTCATAGGTGGGGTCTCATTGATCAACAATGCCCCTGGCACTTTAGACTATCTTTGAGCTCGATGGGAGACCTGGATAGGTCCCCTTTAGCACTATGACTTGAGGGATGCCCTACAAAAATACGTGTTACATAGTGCTTATCTTTCCCCACCTAGACTGCACCAAGCAGGCCCCATCCTGAGCCCACTTGCCCCTGTTGTAGTGACGCTCCAGCCGACTTCTATCATGTGATCTTGCAATGTCCTAGGACCCAAGAGTTTTGGGCCGCAGTGGTGGGGGAGCTGATCTAAGTGGTGGGAGGTCACCCTTTCCCTCTTGATGCTTCTACTGTGAGCCTCCAATGGCTCTGAGGGTATGGGGGCCGACAGGACATTTTGGGCACGGCCCTTATGGTTGCCAATCGCAACATTGCCACTTGATGGAAAACCCCCACTCCTCCTACTATCTCCTAATGGCGCGGGTTGGATTGGTGTTCACAGCATGTGAAGCCTGGTTTTGAAGCCCGAGGCTGTTCCCCCAAACATAGTCGAGTACGGGGAAAATGGATTGGCCCACTAGCCTAAGGTCCCTCTCAAAGGTAGAGTGTTGCTACTATCGGACTATTGCCATAGGATATTTGATTTTCTATTCTGTGCTCGATCGCTGTATCATTTTCTCCGACATGCTGCTTATGTGTCTTATTGTACTGTTTGTGCAAAATCCAATAGAATTTGTTAAAAAAAACAACTTGTGTTAAGTTTCCCTTTTGAGTTTCCTAGCAAAAAATTTGGACTGTGCTCAAAATCAAAATGTCCCCTTTACGCCTGCTGCCTGTCATTTTGCTGCAGACTGCTTCCAGTGGTTGTGCGGTGTCTGTTTGGGTTCTAAAAATACACCACAGTTTTGCTACATCTAAAATATTAAAGTGGCGGAGCAGGAGAGTAAGCATTGGAGTAGAAGGGGCGAGCAGGAAGCGGTGCTGATGAAGTTGTTTCCAATGCCTTCCTTGTTCAGGCAGCTTTTTTATTCCCTGGTCTGCAAAGCACAGAATGTAGTGCAAGAGGTATGTTTGACGGCTGGGATCAATCAATCAATCAATCATTGCATTTGTAAAGCGCGCTACATACCCGCGAGGGTCTCAAGGCGCTGGGGAGGGGGGGGTGCTGCTGGTCGAAGAGCCAGGTCTTGAGGAGTCTTCTGAAGGCCAGCAGGTCCTGGGTCTGTCGTAGGATGGTGGGGAGAGTGTTCCAGGTTTTGGCGGCGAGGTAGGAGAAGGATCTGCCACCGGCGGTGGTTTTTCGGATGCGGGGGACTGTGGCGAGGGCGAGGTTGGCTGAGCGGAGGCTTCGGGTGGGGGAGTGGAAGCTGAGTCAGTTGTTGAGGTAGGTGGGTCCGGTGTTGTGCAGTGCTTTGTGTGCGTGGATTATGGTTGGGGCTGTCTTGCCATTGGTGCAGGAAATGTGACCGTAAGGTGCATAATGGTGTTGGATGGAGTTTCCTACTTACATCCTCTGACTGTTCTTCAAATGAGCACAGAACACAAAAACATTTGAAATGAAAGTGTTCTTGTTCGGTCCTGCAGCTGGCTGTACTGCTCTCCATTCAAGGGCTGGGGGTGGGCTGGTCCATTCCCATTTCCAGCTGTTCCTGTTCTCTCTGTGTGGTGTACACTCAATTCTCCAGGTTCGGGCAGTGAACCTCCTGGGTCTGTAGTTGTCTTTGCCGCTCCTGTGACATCCAGTGACGTCAGGCACAGCACGGTAAAGGATTAGCTGCACACCTATGTTCTTCATTCCAGTGGTGAGTCACTGGGCGTACCCTCCAACAAGTCATGTACAAACTGCTGAGGCCGTGTTAAGCTGTCAAAATAACTTGAATCAGTGCACAAACACAATAGACTGGCTCACCAGTGCCATCCATCAGAACAAACATTTACTTGGCTTCCTTTCCAGTAGTTTCAACAGCTGCAAGCTTCATCTGGTGCCGTGCCCCCTCTGAGGGCTGAGTACATGTGCTCGGTACTGTTGCAAAGCCAACCAGTCACTCTGGCTGCTTTCCCAATGAATGCTACCTTTATAAACTACCTCGCAGCATAGACACAAGGGGTGACGAGGCACATCCACACATCCTGAAGGAATTCATGTCAAAATCATTTATCCCATATTGATGCCCGAAGGAATGTCTCGGTGTTCAAATCTATTTCCACCAACAAGCGCTTTAAAATTCACATAGCATCCCACAGAGTACTAATCCAAAAGATGGGGCTCAGAGTGTGGCCAAACGCTGATGGCAGAACAACACCAGAAGTCCTCTGAACATCACCCATGCGTGGATGGTGTCCAAGAATAGATGTCACTGCATCACCCTAATGCAAATCACAACAACTGGATTACTCGTGTCTTCTTTATACATGAAGTCCTCGGCGTGTGGGGCGCAGGTGCCGCAGCAGCAGTAGAGGAGCTGTGAGGACCAGGCCAGCATCTGTGGAGCCAACCTACATAGGGTCTCACAGGTGAACAGCTAGTGCTCTGGTGGCATAAACCTGGGTACTTTGAGGCGGGATGGCATGTGGAGTGTGGGTGTGGCTCCATATAATGCCGGACCCAGTCCAAATGACTAGAATAGTTTTGGCCGTTTCTTTACTTGAGGCCTCCATAACTGGCAGAAAAGTTTGGGGCTGCTGAAAACTTGTTTGTCACCCTGGGATCAGCGAACCTTCAGATTGTGAGAATTCGAGGGGCTTCACATCAGAGGTCAGTAACAGAGGTAGGGAGACCACCTTTTCATTCAAACTAAAAAGAGTGTTCACTATAAGAATTGGTTCTCTGCCTCGAATCACTACCACCGTGAGGCGTACTTTGGCTATAAGGACGGACTGACCTGGGATGGAGGTGTATGTCTAGAGCAGTGTGCAGTTACTTTGCAAACTGAGGCTTTTCACAAATTCCATCACTCTTTCTCTCGTTCATATACTCCCTCCACATGTCCATGCTACTTGGCGACCTGCTGCTGTCACTTCTCTTGAAACGGAATCTTAATAATCCCTCTGTTTGGCTACTTGTGTCTTTTCAGGCTGTGGGGCTCTGAAGCACTAAAAAATGTACACGTAAATAATTGTAATAGAAAGTAAATGACTATAGAAAGATGAAACGTATTAGGGGCCAGATGTACAAAGCCCGTTTGCATTTCTTAACGGCCTGAATCTGTATTTTGGACTGTTAAGGAATGCAAAAAGGCCTTTTCCGATGTACAAAGGCCTTTAGGAAATCACACATTGTGATTTCTACCCTGTAGAATTCGTAATTTGCGATCCCCAGGACAGGAAAGCTCAAATAGGGATTACTGATTTGCAATTCCTATTCTGATGTACAAAGCATTTCCCAAATGTGAATTGGGCACTTAGAAAATGCTGTTACCATTGATTTGAATTCGATGGTAACCATGTGCAATTTAAGAAAAGGCAACCCAAGATGCTTTTTTTTAACTGCAATAGAGCACTCACATACCCCTTTGCCATATGTGTGCTTTACATGTGCACCATTATTTTTGGGGTACAACAATGGGGACCTTTTGCCCAGTGCCATCTTTGGTTTTACATTTTGCAAATAGCTTAGGAAATTACTTTTTGGGAAATGCAAAACCGGCCCATTGACACAAATGCAATAGGATTCTTTATTTGCGACTTTCCAATATCGATTACTACTTTATAAAGTAGGAATCGCTATTAGGAAATCCGTATCTCTGTACATAGCATTTTACATTTCCTAAATATAATTTCTATGAAGTCGCTACTTAGGAAATGGAAAATTGCATTTTAGTACATCTGGCCCTAATCAACTTCAATGTTTTCCAAATTTTCTTGCCAGTGATCTTCCTTTTAGCTGAATTACACGAGGTAATGAAATGTTGATTTTGTTGTAACTCTGTAGCAATCATGCAATGTTTTCTTATACAAAATGTAAATCAAAACACTTATTTTCCAACTCTGAAATTGTAGCCTGTTGAGCGGTTCCAAAAATGTGCTATGTTTTCTTTCAACCTGGGGGGGGGGAGAAACCAGTGGTGTTTTTAGGTCTGATTTAGGACAAGAACTTTTGACTTTAGTAAAATTATATGAGTAACATACTTCCCTAAAGGTCCTTGTAGCCAGCCCTCTTAATCCATTGGCCTATCAGTGTGTCATTCACATTTACCTTCTGCTCACTACAGCATACAGCAATGGGCAGTTGGTCATCCCACTCCAGCCATTGACTAACTTCAGGGTGAATGACTGCATTCTTCCCTTTCACAATGAGCACATCCACACAAAGTAGTTCACGTACAAACCTGGGACTACAGCAATGTTTACTTTTTGAGACAAAAAATATTTCGGCTTCAGCTAAATTACTTTTCTAGATTAATGAGAGCACAGTAGCCTCCCCAGCAAAAAAAAAAAAAAAACACGACAAAACAAGCAATGGCAAAGCCAAAAGGCTGGCATTGAAAGTCAGACCTATTGACTTTGCTAATGCTTATTTTTGTTGTGCTTGTTAGCAATACGTACATAACGACTCTTTGAAACAGTTTATCTGGAAAAATTGGTGTGCTCATTTTCACTATTTTAAACGCACTTCTAGAAACCGTATTCGAAGTTGTACTGCTCCAAACCAAGCCTTTCAAATTTAGAAGTGCGTGTTTTAGTCTTGTTTATTGGTATTTTTTTTTTTTTTAGGAAAATGTAAAAGCAAAATGTTTTGAATTTCATGCAGATGTGAAACATGGCATTCGTGATCCGTTTTTCATGCCAGTTCTCAAAAGATCTGAGTTTTGCATGCAGTCTGACTTTTATCAATTGGCCACTATAATGAGAGTTTTTTCTTCGTGGGTGTGGGGTTATGTGAACAGAAGCGCTCTCCGTGGTGCTCTAAAGTGTGTGAGTGGTGGCTGGCCCCTGATAAGGAATGGATTAATTCTTGAATTTTTGGGTCACCCACCTTCGTAGGCCCCTTCTTCATTTTCTGTCATTTACGTCTGTCATTCTCCTCACCTCGCTGTACCCATCTCTTAGGCGCTGCTAAAAGAAACGCAGTCCCTGCGTGACCAGTTGTGTCTTGGAAAAGATTCAAGCTCGAGTGGCACAAGAGAGAGACTCCTGAGCATCTACAGAGACCTGAGGAACCCGAGTCAGGTCATCCTGTGAAGACCGTGTTTGCATGCGTGGAGTGCCACCCACCTGATCTCATCTGAACACCCCGCAGCAAGGCAGACTGGGGTGCCCAGGGCCACTGCATTACAGGACTACTGACCCAGAGAATCCGGAAGAGGAAAGGGGGGTGGCGTCAAAGCCATTTACTATTCTCCCAATTAACTGCATTTGGGCATTTCTTAGTGGTAAGCAACCGATCAGAACATGTTTGGGCAAAAAGTGGACGCTTTCCTTCACAAGTGGAAGAAATGATCCGTTTGGTCTATGTTGGTATAAAGTGCAGACTGAAACAGCAAGACTGTCTCTTCCGTGTCTAAATGTTGGGCATATTTGCAGTGTCCCGTTGTTTTTTTCCAGATAAAGCAAATACATTTTGTTTTAATGTGGTGCTCTGTTATGGACTCGTGCATGCGGCTGCATGCACATACAGGCCTTCAGTCTAGAGCACATGTGAAATTCCTTCATGGAATCCTATACTTTGAGAATTATTAATAGGAGGGGAACACCCTGTCCCTGACCTGCTGCTTCAACCTGTTCTGTGGGGCTGAAATACGAGTTCTCTTTCTAATAATGTCAATCTCGCTTAGAAAGTACAGATCGCCCAACCCATTACCTAACCCATAAAAAGAAGCAAATAAAACGTTTTAACCTCGTAAAAAGCTCATAAGAACTGGAAGCGTTTGTAGAACAGGCAATTAAGTGCTATCTGGTTGAACGTGTCATATATTGTCGCGAATGAATAGCATGTTTGGGAAAAATAGATGGAAAGAATGTAAAAATGTAAACGGGCTGTGAGGATAGGCAGGAGCCTACTTATATGTAAATTTGAAAGGAGCTTCCATTTCAACTCAGGAAAAAATGACCCAATTCAGTGCCTTTGGGGGGGGGAATGAGAAATTACCAACGTTAATTTGGTAATAAAGGAGCTGAAGAAATGAACTTTCAAATGATTTTTATATTTCTTGCCCCTTTTTTCCTCTTTAAAGTCAATGCGTATTTAGACGTAATTTTGGCTTAAAAATGAGCTTTCTTCAAGCCCTGTGAGGAGTGTATGAAAGATGTACGCATCCTACCTCAGATTGTGGTCTAAGTGACTTTTTATTTATGCTTCTCACTTGGTGCAACTATGGATTGTTCTGCTTCTCAAGGATACTTGTACAGTTTGGATGTAAAACACCTACACCCCAGCTGTGGAAAATATTTTGTCCTGCGAAGAATTCTTCTAACCGAGCCCATTTGGCTGTAAATCAAATGTTCATCACCTCAACATTACACTCAAACCAATTCAACAGGGACTTAAAAACATTGCTTTAGATTATTTTACATTGTTTATTTGATTTTTATTGCGCACGTATTCCAGAAAAGTATTACAAAATACAACAATCACATACACCTAAACAAAACATAACATAAATGAGAACAGAGTTGTAACATAAAACATGGTCAGCATCTTAATTACAGTTAAATGAAACCCCCTTAATGACAAGCACTCCGCCCACAAACACCCCTCAATAACGAAAAATAAAAATTAAGTGGAGAAAGCACGCATACATATTGTTCAAAGAAATCTTCAATGCTTTTACTACATAGTTTTGATATAATCCATCAGTCCGCTATCTTGTTGCATCAGCCTCTCGGCACGCTTGTGCTATGATTCAGGAGGTTTCAGCCCTAATATGGTCATGCATTGTAATGACACAGGTATGAATGCTCCACACGATTAATAATTTCATACAGGAGTGAAGGGCTTACCACAGCTTCTGGCAGCCACACCTTGAGTCTTTGATTCTAATGCATGGTGCCAGGTCTTCGTGATTGTACTGCGGTTTAAAGCTAGGATTACCGTCTGTTTCATTTAGAATGAAGAATCCCGTTTGCTATAGGTGTGATTGCTTGTTACGACTTGTAAAGAATTTCCAGCCGACGTGCAGGCTCAGAGTTTCCACCAACCGCAGATGTGGACTGTTGAGCAGTTAATAAGTTTGGGAATGCCTCTGTAAAAGCACTGGGCAAATATCCTTCAGGGATTTTTTGCTGGCATCATCCTCTGGTCAAGGTGGGGATAGGTCTGGTAATGGAAGGATCAACCAGTTTTGTTTGCACAGCCATGGCAAGAAAGATGGTTGGTGGCGCCATTGAGAGCTGTCTTTTAAAATATCCTAAAACACCAAGATTCAAACTTGATTCTACATAGGCGGATTGCACCAAAATGGTACTACGTTTTTCCACCTGGGATCCTTTCCTTTACATAGGGAGACAGTGGAGCTCTTCTTAGGGAATATGAAAGGCTCTACTCTGCCCCATCTCCCTCCTTTTGGATGTATACCACAGCCACTTAGCAATGCTGTCCTCTTATCATGAATCTGTTGTAGAAAGCCCTCATTAAGGTTCTTAAAATAATATGAGCTAGACATTGTTTGGCATTGGAAAGCCAGAGGGTGTGTTTTTCCTGTAAGCGCTCGTTTATGATGGATCAACAATGTGTATTTGTAAAAAGTGATCTCCAGATAAAAATTGGTGACCCTAACCCTTGGTGTCCAAGGCTCTGTCAGTCACTAAACCCTCCTATATTTGGAGGACAGAGGCCTGCTGGCTTTAGGTAGAAGGTGGGCAAATCCAGACTAGGACTTAAGTGCCTTGTATAAGAAACAATACCTTGGTGTCATAGAGTCCTTCTGTTATAAGGTAGGTGCTACATAGCAAATTTAGGTTGGGTCATCATTGTTGGTTGTATAGAGACAACATGCTATACAAGTGTGAGCCAAAACAGTTGTTGTCCTCTGAGTGGAAGCAAATGGGATTGAAGTTTGAATTGCTATTGGGTGAAACCTTTGCTGCACAGTTACTGAGTTGGAGATCTGTTAATTGCTCTTTTCTTCTGTAAAAGTACAGACAGTCCAACTGTACAGTTTCAAAATAATGGGCGCATGGAGACATCACCAATATTATCCCTCCCTAAGCTACTAAGCCCACCAAAAGGTTCTCTGGCTAAACCTCTGAGTCAACAAGGTTGGAACTGTGGACGACCAGAAGTCTGTGTTTATGCTGTTGAAGAAGGAAATCGCCAGAACAAATAACAAAACTTTGATGATGCCGGAATAGTTAGTCTTCATGGAATCAATGGTGCAGTTTTGTTCCATGTCTTCTGATTGTATTCAAAAGTGACAGTTCCTAGTGTGGGAGTCCTCACTGCAAATGGGTACTTGCCTGCTTTTAAAAGTGTAATTCTTTGTTCTTGGAAAAATCTTTAGCTTTGATCTGTCAATGACTCTAGCCTCCAACATTACACTTGCTTAGTGCTTACAAGCAGTGGCATAACTTATTCTCACAGTAGAAAGCAAATTAAGTGCCTTGAAAATGGATCCAAAATTTGTGCATGTCTTGCTCTGCGGCGAAGCAGGTCCATGTGCCTACATCTTTTCTGGGAGTCCAGCACAAAGGGAGTAACCTGGGCAAGAAATAGCAACGTGGAGAGTAGTGGGGGTGCAGAACAATATGGCGGGCATAATTATGGAGGACAGGAATGGGGAAAGCAACAGGAGGTTGGGGATAGAAACACTGTATCCTGGTTTGGAGGAAGCAAGACTGGGATAAGAGGAGGGAAGTACAAAAGGCAAAATCGGAAGAAAATGCCGAGCGATAAGGATATTCCTGCTGCAGCATTTTTCGTACTATCGCCTAAATGAGCACTTTCAGTGCCCTGATTCAGATTACCTTGCAGTTTCTTTTAACACTTTTGGACCTGATCACAAAGTGTAGTGTTTACTATCTCAGTAGTATTACTCATGTACTATAAAAATGCTATTCACTTATCTACAAGCGGAGACTCCTGCATCTCACATCTTTTGTGTTGAGCACTGCTCTTGTAAACCTACGTTTTAGTAGTAAATGTAGGAGGGACAAGGGGGAGTGGTTGGAAAATTTAAAATACTTACTATAAAGTAGGAGGGGTGTGGTGTTCCCTATATTGTTATGCAAAAAAATGGTCGGTTCTAGGATACTGACTAGTTCTCTTGGTGACAGAATGCGAGCTAGGAAATTGACAGAGATGGACCTGGGAGGTGAATGTGACAAGAAGCTCTGTGATGGATGGGGCTTGTGTTAAAAGAAACTGAAATAAACCCTACTTGTCTACATATCTTCATTTAATGCGCAGTGTATTTCTTACATTTGGCGATGTTCTGGGATCAAGTTTTCTATGCTTCGTGGCATTGGCAAGCCCCAACATCAACCTACGCCTGGAGCTATGAAGATTCTTCAGGTTCATCACAAAGAAGTGAAAGAAATTGAGCTCACATAGCACGTCAAGTGTGTATTTCATCCCTACTGAATTTAAACTGGGAAAGCTCTTCCCAGCTGAGCATAGTAGAAGTTAACTACCTCTGTAGTGACTGGGAACTTGAGAATATTTGAGAGTACATTTGTAGTGCATTGCTATCAACAAGGCCCTGCTTTGCAGTTCAAGCCACCTCCCTTCTTTGCTCGGTACTCGTTGTGAATTGTTCTTGGTGCGTGTTATCACCCATACTAATTGCAAGTTTTTTGTTTTTTCTTTTGTAACTGGGAAAAAGTCCAATTTGCTGAGTGGTGCATAAATGGCATTCTTAGAATTCTGCACTGTCTTTACAGCCAACGCTACTGCTTAACTCTGCATCTGTTACTGCCATTATAAAAAAATAAACAATATACCTTATCAAACTCACTTTGGCAATGCTTTTTGAATGTTGCATTGTACTGCACCATTCCTTCTTGAGGAGACTGGGACCGGGCTCAGCTGTGTTCACCAGAGAGAGATTGCGTCGGATCGCATGGATGAAGCCCCACGTCATCAGTCACGTCATGTGTCTCATGCATCTAAAAAAGGAATTGGTTCATAGAGTCAAAAGTGGGATCAGCGTTGTCTTGGTGTATGCGTCAAACGTCTTACAGGATCACGCTGCGTGTCCTTAAGTGGCCATTTTGCTGAAGAATTCAAACCCATCTCAGGGAGACTGAGTTTTGGTTTCACGAAGGTGGATTCATACATACTCTGAATATACTTGATACTTAAAAATGTATATTTTTTCCCTTGGGTGCAAAGTTTAATTTAACAGGCAAACCTGCATTGGTCAACAAGTGATTAAAATCAATAGAGTAAGGCTCATTAGAAAACAAACGATTATTTTTTCCAAACAGGTTCTCGGGTATCAGTCCGGATACTGGCGAATGACAGTCTAGGGTATTGAGTAGGATGCCGGGAGGAGGTGATATTTTTTTAAACCAATTTTAAAATAGTTGTTGTAACTTATACAGACTAACCTTTATTTTAAACAAAATGCAGAACATGCCAGCTCCACCATTCTTTCTTACTATGCATGGTGACCCTGCTTTACCATGGCAAACATGGAAGACAGTTTTCAATCATTGCACAAAAGTGTGTGGCACTTCACTGAGTGCTGAAAGAAAAACATCATTACTAATGCACTGTTTAGGCTCAGAAGGTCAGGAAGTGTTTGAGCACTTACCTGACCTAACTCAAGAAGAAGCATATAATCTGAATGAATTTCAAATATGCATTAAGAAGTTGAATCCACACTGTTTACCTAAGTTGTGTACAGTAATGGAGAGATATCACTTTGGGAGTCGCATGCAACAAGAAGGGGAATCGGTTGGAGTACGTGTCATATTTAGAAAATTAGCAGCAACCTGTAATTTTGGGGTCACCACAGAAGAAAGAATACATGATCAATTTATGCTGGGGTGTAGCTTACAGAAAGCTAGAAGGAAAATATGGTAAAGTGATAACTGAGTTTTAACTATAGCAAAGTCCACAGAACATTCACACGCATGTATGGAGGTGATTCAGAAAGATGTTAACTAACAAATACAAAAAGTGTGTCAATGAAACAAAAGATGACTGTGGGAAACACTCAGAAAGTAAAGAAGGGGGAGAATGATAACAGGCCGTTGAAAGGTTTTCAGGGCAAGTGTTTCAGATCGGGATTCTAGGCCATTTGGCTAATAATAAAGAATGTCCAGATGAAAAACTACTTGCAAAAATTGTGGTAGAAAGGGCCATTTCTCAGCATGTAGTGGGAGTGTCAAAGAAATGAAGAAAGTGAGAGAAGTAGCTTATGGTTCTTATAGTGAAATCGATAAGTGTGTGTTACAAGTACGGGAAGGTTCAGAAGATGGCCCTTATGAGACAGTGAAGGTCAACGGCAGTCAAGTCAATATGTTATTTCATTCTGGAGCCAAAATAACTTTAATACCTAGAACATTTTATGATAAACACCTCAAAACAAGAGTCAAATTATGCAAATCTGATATCAAACCCAAAGGCTATGGGGGGAAACCCATAAAATTATTAGGTTATTTTGTGGGAACTGTTGAGTTGATGGACAGAATGATTCCAAGGAAGATATATGTGTCTTGCAAAGGCGACTCTAATTAGTTGGATACACCAGAAAGATTTAGAAGTTTATCTAGATCCCAATGAGGTGCCATCAGTAAGGTTGAGGGATAGAAAGGCAACAGTTTCTTTAGTGCAGAGTGGAAAATGTGTGGAACAGAGAGTGGAACAATTATTTCCTGAAGTATTTAAGAAAGGATAAGGTTGTCTAAAACGTTATGTACATCAAATAAAACTCAAGTCAGATGTTGTACCTAACATGTGCAATGTAAGGAGTGTACCTATGATGATGAGAGATGCTATGAAAAAAAGAATTAGAGAGGTCATTGAGTTGAAGGGATAATTCAAGAAGTTGAAACCAAAGAGTGGTTATCTCAGGTAGGTATGGTGCGAAAGGCTAATGGAGATATAAGGCTCTATGTTGACTTGAGGTAGCTGAATAAAGCAGTAGTGGGGGACCATTATCCCCTACCAAAGAGCACCAAAATGTTTTGAAGTTTGGAAGGAGCTAAATACTTCTCTTCGTTGGATTTAACATCTGCATATCATGAAATTTATCTGCATCTGTCCTCACAGGTTCTCACTGCTTTTATAACTCCTTTTGGTACATATAGATTTCTTAGAATGCCCTTTAGACTAATCTCAGCGGCTTCAGATTTTCATAAAAGTATGGAAAGAGTTTTGGCTGCTGTGAGTGGACTAAAAATATATCAGGATGATATATTAGTTTACGGTAAGACACAAGAAGAACACAATGCAAGCCTATATGTGACATTGAATAAGTTGGAGATGAGGGGATTGAGGCTTAAACAAGACACATGCACAATTGGGTTAGAAGAAATTGAATACTTAGGCAGTAGTTACTGGCAATGGTATTAGGCCCAAGGAAGATTTGTTAAGAGCAATCACAAGCATGCCAAGTCCGAAGAACAAAAAACAATTGCTCAAATTTTGGGGTACAGTTGAGTATTACAGTAAGTGTGTGCCCAACTTTTCTGATAAGTCTGAGAGAACATAAGAAGCTTATTGAAGACAGAGAAACATTTGCCTGGTCAGTACAGTGTGAGAAAGAGTTACAGAGAATAAAAGAAAGCCTATGTCAAGCAGCTAAACTTGACTGCTTTGAACCAGGTTTGAAAATCATATTGAGAACGGGTGCTAGCTCTTCAGGACTTGGTGCAGTGTTGGAACAGGTTGTGGATGGGAAAATAAACAAAATGTTATTTATATCAAAACGACTACAAGGAGCTGAACTGAATTGCTTGGTAATTGAAAAGGAAGCTCTAGCAGTATTTTGGGCTATAAGGAAATTTATATGGGGAAATCACTGTACAGTAAAAACAGATCACAAACAGTTGAGGTGAAATATTTGGGGGAAAGGGTATTTATGCCATCTCGAATAGAATAAGAAGATGCATTGTAGCCCTATAGGAATTTGAATTTGAGGTGGTTTTCTTGCCTGGTATAATGAATGCAATTGTAGATTGTTTGCAGAGAATGAAGGTGAAGAATGGATGGATAAAGAAGACATGTTTGGGAAGGATGATGTGAAAGTGTGCCTAGTTACTGGAGGCATTATACAGGAAGAGGAGTGGAGAAGAGAGCAGGAATTAGATAAGGAGTGACAATCACTGAAGACCAAAGTAAGTAGAGGATCGTTGCCCGTGGACAAAGGTAGTGAAAGATTCAAAGGCTTTTGGAATGTGAAAGATGAGTTGTTGATAGTGGATGGCTTCATCATGAGAGGGAATAGACTCATTCACCCTAGGAGGGTTAGGTTAAATTTAATTTTGAAAGCTCATGAGGGTCATCCAGGGTTTTGTAAGACTAAAGTGAGATTGAGAGAAAATCACTGGTGGCCAGGGATTGATCTTCTTACAGAAAGAGTGGAAAGAGAGTGATCAGAATGCAGACATAGTGATAAAATTCTCAAATGGAGGACGCAATCCATGATGATTAGGGCGAAGCCCACTGGTCCTTGGTCAGAAGTAGCAGTAGATATAGTAGGACTACTCAAGATCTCCAACAGTGATAAATTCATTATTTCCTGCAAAGACGTGTACTCTTGTTGGCCTGAGATTAAGATTGTGAGCTCTGTAGAGATAGGAGTGTAGGAAAGTACCCCTATGTTTGCCGTGGTTACCCCCATTTTCTTCCTGATGTCACTGTGCTTGACTATATTCACTGGGATCCTGCTAACCAGAACCCCAGTGATTTTGTTCTCTCTCCTCTAAATTTGGTTGTTGCATACTGGTAACCCAGTATTTTACCCAGAATTGGCATACTGGTGCCCCCTTATATGTCCCTAGTATATAGTACTTAGGTACCTATTGGGGTACAGGAGGATCCCTATGGGCTGCAGCATATCTTTTGCCACCCAGTAGGGAGCCCATGCAAAGGCTTCTGCAGGACTGCCATTGCACCCTGAGTACAAAGGTGCACTCACCCTTTCATTGCCATTTACATAGCACCAGGTCACATAATAAGTCAACCCTATAGCAGGGCCTCCAGCCCTGAGGGCAGGGTGCAGAGTATCTCTTTGTGAGGGCACCCATGCACTAGCAGAGTTGCCCCACCACCCGGTCTTTGTGAGTGCGGGGAAGCCATTTTACGCGTGTACTGGACACAGGTCGCTACCTATGTCCAACTACATAATGGTAACTCTGAACATAGGCATGTTTAGTATCAAACATGTTGGACTCATACCCCAAGGCTTTTGCAAGCATTGGTTGTATGATTCCATGCACTCTGGGGGCTCCTTAGAGAACCCCCTCCAGCCTTCTGAAGTTTTCCAGGAAGCCCCAGCTGCTGCCACCTCTCAGACAGGTTTCTGGCCGCCGTTACTTGAAAAGCTTGAGCCCAGGAAGGCAGAACAAAGGATTTCCTTTGGGAGAGGGGTGTTACTCCCTCTCCCTTTGGAAATAGGTGTTACAGACTTGGGAGGGGTAGCCTCCCAAGCCACTGGAAATGCTTTGAAGGGCACATTTGGTATCCTCCTTGAATAATCCAGTCTACACCGGTTCAGGGACCCCCAGTCCCTGGTCTGGCGTGAAACTGGACAAAGGAAAGGGGAGTGGCCACTCCCCTGTCCATCACCACCCCAGGGGTGGTGCTCAGAGCTCCAGAAGAGGGTCCCTGGGTTTTGCCATCTTGGATTCCAAGTTGGCAAGGAACTCTGGGAGCATCTGGGTGGCCAGTGCCAGCAGGTGACGTCAGAGCCCTCCCCTGCTAGGTGCTTACCTGTTTAGCTGACCAATCCCCCTTTCAGGGCTATTTAGAGTCTCCCTTTTGGGTGGTTCTTCAGATTCAGATTACAAGACTGCAGCAGGAATCCTCTGCATCCTCCACTTCAACTTCTCACAGAAGAAACTGCATCTGGACCCTCCAGGAACTCTACAAACTGCAACAAAGAAGCAAAGACGCCTTCTGCAACATTGTATCTTCAGCTCCTGCCAGCAAATACAACAGTTTCCTGGTCGTGCATCTTCAGAGGACTGCCTGTCTTCAGCCTGCACCTCAAGAGTGAAGGAATCTCCCTTAAGGTGAAGGAGTCACTCCCCTTCTTCAGCAGGCACTTACTGCAACGACGACCGGCTGCGTGGATCCCCTCTCCTGCTGAGCTGCATGGATCCTACATCACAGGTGGTGGACTGAAGTGGTCCTGAAGTCCTACTGTCCAGCTTGGTGGAGGTAAGAGCTTGCCTCCCCACGCAAGACAGTACCCATGTGCACTGCGTGTTTTGCAGTTGCCAAGGCTTGTTGGCATCCTTCCACGAAGTTCTTTGTGCACTGTGCAGCTCCGGCCCCCAGCACTCTATCCTGCGACGCACATCTTCCTGAGCGGTTCTCCGGCGGCATGAGAGCCTTTGTCGTAGTGCTGAGTGGGCCTCTTTTTGCACCTCCTTTGTCCCCGTGCTGTGGGAATCCTTTCCGCTAACCGTGAGCTTTGCATGTGCCAAGGCTTGTTGGTGGACTCCAGCGACGCAAACCAGACTTCATTCCTCCATCCGGCGTCAGACATCACTTGCACCAACCAGGAACCTGAATCCGTCTTCTTCGTGCATTACTGACTGTTTTTCTTCACCGGTGGTTCTTCTTTTGCACCTTCTTCCAGGTTAGCAGGGGCTCCTGTTCTCCTGGGACTCTTCTGTGCTTCTTGGACTTGGTCCCCTTCTTCCACAGGTCCAGGAATCAACTGTTGGTATCTTGCAGTCTCTTCTGGTTCTTACACAATTTTCTTTCTTGTGTTTCTGGGTGTTCTGGGAAAGGTACTGTGTTTTACTCCTGCTTTCCTGGGCACTGGGTGGGTTCTAGTACTTACATTTGGTGTTTTCTACTACTCCCAGTGACCCTCTACACACTACACTTGCCTAGGTGGGATACCAACATTCACATTCCACTTTCTTAGTATAGGGTTTGTGTTCCCTCTAGTCCCATTTCTAACTATTGTGATTTTCAGTAATTGCACTGTTTTCTAACTGTTTTTATACCCTGTACCGGGTCTGTTTGTGGTGCCTAGAGCGCGACCCGAAGTAGTGCTTGGAGTGCCAGGCAATGCACCTCAAGGCTTTGAGGGAGCAGTCCCTGATTCTCATGGCGGCCTGACGTTCGACTCCACATCGTCCCCGGTCTCGCTCGAGAGGAAGGTCTCAAGACCGGCCGCGGAGTCACCACCACTCGTCATCCTCTAAGTCATCGGGGCATTTGGGTAAGAAGTCGAAGAAGGCCAGGCATTCTCTGACTTTACCCCGTCACTCGGACGAGGTGACGCAGAAAGAGCGATGACGCTCTAGGCCTCCGTCCGCAAAGCCTACTACCAGGTCCACTCCGCACCTTCCCGACTTTCCGGGAGCCGGAGCAACCCCTGACCAACCAAAGGAATTTTATGAGGCACAGGCTCATTTGTTTTGCAGTCCTACCACCCTGCGGTGCCTTCGGGCCTGGGGAGTTGGAGGGGGGCCATTCGGGTTCCACGTCGGCAGCTGCGGCTCTGGCCAATGAGAGTCCCTCCGGATCCACACTGTTGCATCACTGAAATGTTCCCCAGTGCTGGTGAAGTCATTGACACTCCTGACGTCGGTTTGGCCCACAGTCGATGTCGATTAGATCCTGATCCTGGACGACCCAGAGCTGGAACAGCAACGGCCGACACCGCTTCCGACTTCGATGGGGCTTAGCCAACCCAGGTTGGATTCAGACCCTTTTTTACCATGGATATGAATGTGAGGAAAGATTGGAGGGGTTGCTGGACCCTTAAGAATACAAGCAAGAAGACCCAGACATGGACTGGGCTTAGAAATTGGGCGAGGCCAGTGGTCTTGATACCTCCCCAGACACTGTCATGCTGTCTTCTCGTACCGTGGCTACGGCGGAGAGAGCTTCTTACTCCATGGTGGTCAGTAGAGCAGCCGAGGTCCTTGGCCTTGAACTGTCTACTGTTGTAGTCAGGACTAATCTCCTGAAAGAGGTGCTTCAGCCCGGTGCGTCTGCTTCAGAGCCTCTCCTTCCATTCAATGAAGCCCTCACTGATGTCCTTCTGGGTACCTGATCCAAACCCAGAACAGGGGCTCCTGTGAATAGGGCAGTCGTTCACCCCCATTGGCCCGCTCTGAACGACTCTAAATTCCAGACCGAACACCCCACGCCTGAAATCTTGGTCATTCAGAGGTCTTCGTCATCTGACGCAGTCCCTTCCGCTCCCTCAGATAGGGAATCAAAAAGACTGGACCATCTTGGGAAGAAGATATTATCTTCCTCAAGTCTGGCATTGCGGTCGGTGAACATCGCATGCCTCTTAGGACATGCCCGTTGATGGCTCCCATCCCTTCGGAGATAAGGCAGACTCTGTGCTGGAGAGATTTAAGGACTCCCGGGCTATGGCTCGGTCCCTTGGAATTTCCATTGCCCCTCACCCCCAACAGTCCACCTTTTGCCCCTTTTGTGACATGGGAGGGGCTCTGCATGGCCAGGGACGCTTAATCCCATGGGCTCGTGGGACAGGGAACCAGAGGTCTGCCCAGTCCACCCCATTCCCCCCCGGCTGCAGCCTCCAAACCTTTCTATCCCCCCCCCCCCCACCACACACGCCATCCGGCCAGTTGGCAGCAGGATATGCCATCACCTGCCCTACTGGGAATCCATCACAATAAACAGGTGGGTTTTGCAGATCATCCGAAGGGGCTACTCCCTCCCCTTCAAGTCTTCCCCTCCGGCCATGTCACCAATTTTTGGTCACCTGACGGCAGATCATTTGGCACTTCTCCGTGAGGAAGTTGTAGCCCTCTTGGTCAAGGGGGCCATGGAGAGGTTTCCTGGCCCAGAAGTAGGCTGTGGTTGTTATTCCGGCTACTTTCTGGTGCCCAAAATAGACAAGGGCTTACATCCTATCCTCGACCTCAGGACCCTCAATCTCTTCCTTAGGAAGAAGAAGTTCAAAATGCTTACCTTGGCTCAGGTCCTTTCTGCCTTGGATCCAGAAGATTGGATGGTGGCGTTGGATTTGCAAGACCATTATTTTCATATCCCCATCTTGCCTGTCCACAGGTGTTACCTACGATTCGTGGTAGGTCACAAGCACTTTCAGTTTACCATGCTACCCTTTGGCCTTACCAGTGCCCCTTGGATGTTCACAAAGTGATGGCTGTGGTTGAAGCTTATCTGCGCAGGTCAGGGATTTCGTTCTTCCCCTACCTCGACGATTGGCTGTTGAAGGCTGACACGCCCCAGAAAGTCATCTCCCACCTTCAGGCTACTGCGAACCTCCTGCACACGCTGGGGTTCACAATAAACATGCCGAAGTCACACCTCTCGGACGCTCCCTTTCATCTGAGCTGTTCTGGATTCTGGGCAGTTTTGGGCCTATCCTCTCAATCAGTGAGTTCTGGGATATTCAGGCTAGGATTCCGATGTTTCAGCCTCTCTACTGGGTTTTGGTGAGAATGACTCTGAGGCTGCTGGGCCTCATGGCCTCCTGCATCCTGCTAGTGACACATGCCAGATTGCATATGCGGGCTCTCCAGTGGGACCTGAAGTTCCATTGGGTGCAGCATCAGGGGAATCACTCAGACATGGTTCAGATCTTGAAGAGGACTGCGAAAGATTTGCTGTGGTGGCTTTAGAATCAGAATTGGGTCAAAGGCGGATCGCTCTCCCTTCCTCAACCAGAAATTACAATAGTGACAGATGCGTCACTTTTGGGCTGGGGTGGCCAGATAGGAGAGGCGGAGATCAGAGGCCTCTGGTTTCCGGTGAAGTCCGGACTTCACCTCAACCTGCTGGGGCTTCGGGCGATCAGACATGTTTTGATAGCATTCCTTCCCTCTATCAAGGGGAAAGTGGTGCTGGTGTTCACGGACAACACCACCGCCATGTGGTACTGCAACAAACGGGGAGACGCCCCTCCTCCAAAACAGGATACGTCTGTCGGCATACATTTGTGGCATGGTGCACGGACAAGTCAGTTGATCCTCACTCTGCCCCTCCTTATGAGGTTCTATTGTTCATTCATTCCTTAGCCCGTCGGGGTTCTGCTTTGGGTACTCTCAAAAGCTACTTATCCAGGCTCTTTCATCAAAGTCTCCATTTTTGTCTGTACATCCTGACAAAGTAATGCTACAAATGAGGGCCTCCTTCTTTCCAAAGGTTGTCAAGCCTTTTCATGTGGGCCAATCAATCATTTTGCCTACTTTTTACGCACCCCCACATCCTTCTCATGAGGAGGAGAGACTCCACCGCCTGGATCCCAAAAGATTCTATCTTAGTCGCACTAAAGATTTCCAGGTGGACAATCACCTCATTGTTGGGTATGTGGGTGCGAAAAAAAGGGAAGGCGGTGCAGAAGTGTACCATCTCACGATGGGTGTTTCTCTGCATCAAAATGTGGTATGCTTTAGCAAAGAAGCAACCTCCAGAGGGTTTGTGTGCTCACTCTACTAGAGCAACTGCTGCTACCATAGCATTAGCACGCAGAGTTCCTGTCCTGGACATCTGTCAGGCAGCAACGTGGGCATCTCTGCACACGTTTACAAAGCATTACTGCCTGGACAGTCAGGTCTGCAGAGACAGCTACTTTGGTCATTTGGTCCTGCAGGACTTTTTAGTATGATTTTGGTTTGCAGCCCTCCTCCGAGGATGGTAATGCTTGGGTATCTATTCTAAGGTAAGGAATCTGCAACTAGAAGTCTCTATCAAATGAACAAGTTACTTACCTTCTGTAACAAATTATCTGGTAGACATATTCTAGTTGCAGATTCCTTATCGACTCACCCATCCTCCCCACTTTGGTGTGGAAAGTCATGAAAAGAAACTGACGTCGCCGAGGCAGCACCTATATTCGACCCAGATATCATCACAGCGACCACAACGCCAACGACGGACGTGGAGTTGTCCGACACCACCTAACGGCGCGCAAGAGTACTGCTTGAAGAAAATTCTTTGTTCCTTTATGTGTAAGATTAATCACAGGACATGTTGTTCACTGTAAATATTATATCTATTCTCATTTCATGATCTTTGTTTAATAATGGTTTGTTGTGTTTGTTTGGTTTTGCAATTGTAATGGGAGGGAGATGTGTGGTATTCCCTTTATTGTAATGCACAATATGGTCAGTTCTCGAATACTGACTAGTTCCCTCGTTGATGGAATGTGAACTAGGAAGTTGACTGAGATGGACCAGTGAGGTGGATGTGAAAAGAGGCTATGTGGTGGATGGGGCTTGTATGGAAGGAAACTGAAATAAACCTTACTTGTATACATATCTTTATTCAATGTGCAGTAAAGTTCTTACAAGAGGTTTAGGTAGACAGGCTACTGCAACCACCCACCCACAAGAGAACAAGCCTATTGCTGTTCACAAACTGCAATTCTAAAGTTACTACAGCCTTGAAGGGGACAAAGAAGTTGTAAACGTACTTCAGCCTAGGTCAAGCACCACACATGACCACTCCAATTAACTGCAGCACACTCCCATAGAAGATAAATGTGGCATGGGCTTAAAGTAACACCTCAGAGGAAACTGTGTTATATAGACTCAATTATTTCGACGTTTATAACATATTTCTATATTTTGTTTAATATTAAAATATTATATCTAGTTATTTTAAAAATGTAATCCTGATATTAATTTACAAACAAAATTAAATGTTTAAACTTTTGTTCATATTGTAATTTATTTTAAGTTATGTCTACACATACCTTTTAACAAAATGTAATGCATTTTAAATAAAAGATAAAGGTTATTGTGGGTGAGATTTTTTTCTTTAAGAAATATTATTTGCACATTAAATATATTTGTGTTCATTATTTAATATGTGTTTAACTTAATGAATTGCCTAGTGGGCACCCCGAAGTGGGGGCTCTCAGCCGGATTTTTAAGATGACTGATAAGTTCACCTGTGCAAAATAAGGGTGCCGTGAGTCACCACCAAAAGCAAAAAAAGGGAGGGTTAAAATTGGTTATTCATCCATAAACTTCATCATTTAATCAGTCTCATAGAACAGGGATGAAGACCAAGGTTAAAAAACAGTTTTGAAAGTAAGGTTGAGGATTATGCTCATACACCTTTCAAAAAGTAAATAAATGTGCTAGAGTGTCCTAAAAATTACAAAGAACCTCTATGTTATGGTCGACATGTTTCGCGTCTATTGGTCCATCCGGATCCATTGACGCTTCATCAGGACCTACGTGACTAGATAAATAGACCTCTTTAAAGTGTGTATCATTGGTAAAGATACATGGAAACCGGTCACTTACTTAAGTTAACTGGTAATACAGGTACCCAGAAAAACAAAGAAAAACAAATGCCAAAAGAAGCATGGAGCAAATCTCACTATTACGATATATCTCAAGTATTAGAATGAGAATTGGCGTGACCAAACTATAGTCAAAGACAAAGAACGGGACATCACACAAAAATAAATGCTTACCACCCCCTACTCGAGAAAAGGTTCCATGGGTAAGACGTCTCTGGGACTCAAGGTGACACTAACAGTAAATGATAGTAGAAGTAAAGTTAGAACTTCATAGTAAAAGTTAAAAATATGGGCATCAGATAACTATCCAAAAATTAGGGAGTTCAGAGGTAATTCTGAAGAGTATATAGTTATCTTTGTGGCCTTGTAGTACCACAATTAACATTGTTAGTGATTAGGATAATGTGGGGTAGGATGGACACCAAACGTACAGTCAAAATGCTGCGGATACCATCAATTTTCAAAATATAACAATGTGAGGTTTCAATGTGCCCAAATATGTGAGAAAAAATGCATGTTGCTAATTGCACTATATGTATTATTACTGAGTATTGGAGTAATCGTGAGTCTATTAAAACTGACAAGATCGCAACTAGGCTTATATAATACGTCGGAGCGCTCGCCTTGCCACCAAGTTACTGCAAATGTGTACCAAGTGTTGTTTCCCAAAGAGTAACAACGTTCTCACTGGAACGTGAAAAAAGTACTTACATCCTCGGACACTGGTCCTATTGTGGGACCTACCCTCGGAGACAGCCTCCCGGAAGCAACCGGGTCGGGTGCTCTCCGAGCCGTAAATAGACGTCGCTGCTCTCAGCGTGTCTGTTAAGCAAAACAAAGGAAGGACTCACGCGAGTCCGGTGAAGCAAGAATATCGAGGAAGGACTACAGGAGTGCAACCGCACTTGTAGTTCCAAACCTCGCTAGAACGACGGAATGCAGGAATCAAGTCCCAAAAGAAATGATCAATATTCAGGGCCAGGGATAATTATCCTGGCAGTATTCCTCAAGACCATGAGGAACCGGTGTGTAATTAGATTTTATAAATTACAAAATATGTTGCTGGGGTGCCAATTAGCCGGAAAAAAGGATTAAGGCTATAAAGATAGTGAGGGGGAAAGTTGATACAAAAAACGTATGTTCAGAGTTGATGTACGAACTGTGGCGACAAGAATTAGGGTGAGAGGGAGGTCCAAGGGATATCGTCATTGAGTCCTCGTAGATGCGTCCCCAATTTAAACACCCATTTTTGTTCAATCCTGAAGAGAGCTCTAGAATCATCTGGACGAATAGAAGGTGTCTCTTGGTCTCGTGACTCGAAAAGACTTCTTCGAAGAAAAACAACTTGTAACACTCCGAGCCCAACACTAGATGGCAGGATAATGCACAGCATGTGTATCTGCAGCTACACATGCCACCGAACATATTAATATATATATATATGAGGGTATTAACAAATGGTAAATTGCCAATTCATTAAGTTAAATGCTAATCCGAAAAGAGACAGGGACCGGGAGTGTTGATGGTCCAGTGTACGATCTCCCAATAATAGTGACTACATTAAAGGTACACTGTTCCAAGAGCAAAAATAGAAAAATAGTTGCATGTTTGAGCATGCCCGGGAGCATTGGCAGACTCTGGTAGGAAGTGTGGGTGGATGCCAAGGTGTTGAACAAGAAATCATCCTCTATTGGTTCAGAGTGCATTGCTACATTGTGGAACGTAGCTGCTCTTGATAGTACCTGCGTATATGCAGTACTGTCCTCTGGAGGTGACGGCTTTGTTGGGTAACAGTCCGGACTGTTGTCTGATACTGGTGCATCATACAAGTCCCATGCATCAGGATCATCCTGCGTCATCCCTGTATGCATATGTGACTACATAGGAGGTGTTCCCACTGGAGACAACTGTGGTGAGTGTAGTGGGGAAGGTTGTGGAGAAAAACTTGGTGGTGGTGTTTTTTCTCTGGCCACCTTCGCCTTTGGCTGCATTTCTGACTCTTGAAATGCCAGTTTTCTTTTTGTTTTAATTGAAGGAAGAGTTTGTATTTTTCCAGTTTCCTTCTGGATATGCAACCTCCTTTGCGTATGGTCTGGCTCAACCATACTTATTTCCTGCTCAAAACTGTGTTTTTCATGCATTTGGCTGGAAAGTCCTTGCTCTTCTGTTTAAGAGCCTCTTTTCGGCTCCAAAGCCGCTTTTTTTGGTATCGATGTTACCGATAAAGTCTTTCTCGGTTCCGACGTTATTTTTCTCACCTTGGGTGAGTCGAACTCTCGGTGTCGAGATCGTTCGGTGCTGGAATCTCGATCGGAGTCGGAAGTCTTCGGCAAATCTCTGGCCTTTTTTGGTGCCGATGTTTGGTCACCTTCTTTTCGATGGGTTAAGCCATGGCCTGCTGGCGGTGGCGTCCCCTTGGCCTTAACGATCTTTGTGTGAGTTTTGGACGGGGCAGTTTTACTCACTGTTTTCTGCATCGTCGTTGTTAGCTCACTTTCGGATTCGTCAGAGTCCGTCCCCTGGATGGAAATTCTTTCCTCCTCCTCGGCGTCGAGTTGTTCTCTCGGTGTCGACGCCATTTGTAGCCTTCTCGCTCGTCGATCACGAAGTGTCTTTTTTGATCGAAACGCTCAACAGGCCTCACAAGTATCCTCCCTGTGTTCTGGTGATAAACACAGATTACAGACCAGGTGTTGGTCTGTATAAGGATACTTCGAGTGGCACTTCGGACAGAAGCGGAAGGGGGTCCGATCCATTAGTCGATGGATGCGTTCGGGCCGACCAGGCCCCGCTGAAGAGCGGAAGCCCCAAAGGGCCGGCAGAGCGCTTCTGCGATCGGTGCCGATACGATAACACTAACCTGGTACCGAACGAGAACAATACAGTTGATTTTTCGATATTTAGCTAACTTTCTCGATGCGAAATATGGAGCAAAGAGGAACACGTCCGAACCCGATGGCGGAAAGAAAACAATCTAAGATGGAGTCGACGCCCATGCGCAATGGAGCCAAAAGGGAGGAGTCTCTTGGTCTCGTGACTCGAAAAGACTTCTTCGAAGAAAAACAACTTGTAACACTCCCGAGCCCAACACTAGATGGCAGGATAATGCACAGCATGTGAATCTGCAGCGTCTCATGCCACGAATAGATGTACACTGGGTAAGTGACATTTTCCATATATGTTAAATTATTTGACATTTACATTTTATTTTAAGAATTTTATTTTTCATATTTTTCTAAAGAATAATTTTTTTTTTCCTCTTATGATACCATGCGGTGATCTCTGCTACAGTGCCAGAGATCTCCACCTACGTGTGGAAGTTATCTTTAATCCAGTAAATCCTACTGCAGGATGATCGGTGATGGGTGGAGATGTGAAATTCTACGCCTAGGTGTAAATCTACCCATGGAAATGATGAATAGCAAATAAGTGTAGATTTACCCCTAGCTGGAGCGTAGATTTACATATGTGTAAATATACAGGTGTAAATTTATCTTTGACAATCAAGCCCTTTTCAATGTGGTGGAAGACAATAAAGTGGAAAGAAGTATGTCTTCACCTTGCTACAGCGTGTTTGTGTGGTGTACTTGTGTTGATTTATTATAATTTTAAATCTGAAAAAACAATTTACAAATTAGCAACAAGAAAATGAAGGGGAAAGGTGTATTGCCCAGAATGCTCAAGTGTTGTTTTTCAGCGCTTGCAAGGTTATTCACTGTCCAGGTTTGTGCAGGCACTGAAGACTTGCTTACATGCTTCATCATATTTAACTGACACGATAATCGGAGCAAGATTGGCACGTAAAGCTCGCTTAATAGCCACAATATTGGAAGGTATTCTTTGCATTTAGCTCGTTGTTGTCTTTGGAGATGCCCGAGCGAACGGTTGGGTTGTGCATCTGTAGTCACTGCCATGACTCTCCCACAGGGCTCGAGGCTTACTCGGTAAGTGCATTACTTCTGTCCCACCGAAGGTTTATGCCCTGCAAATTTAGTAGCATATTGTTGCAAGGTGAATTCCTTATGAATTCGGGTGGGACCCTGCTTGGATAATAGGCCTAAGTACGTGCAATTATGCCACGGTAAAAACTGAAATTAAAAAGAAACATGACTCGTGACATTTCTGTAGTGCAGCGGAGGGTCCGAGGAATTCGTTGCGTGGGGTCGGGCACCACAGGACACATTGTACGTAGTGCCAGATTACCAAATAGGCGGATTAGGCACTGACCTCTGGGCCCCACTACTTTTAGGGGCCGCGCTAGAACGGATCAAAATAATATTGATTTGATCTTGAAAGAAAATTAGAATCAAGCTTCCTAAAATTGTTTCCAAAAGATAAGGAAAAAAAAAGATCAACTCAAAGAAAATACTGTATTAATGTAATGTACCCATTAACAATTTAAAGTATATAAACCATAGGAATCAGGTTCACTTACCAGTTAGTCTCTTAAAAACTCATCTTCTGTCAGCTGTCAGTTTGTAAATAAAAATTATGTTTAGTTGTGTGTAATAATATCGGTTTATTAAATTTTTTGGGTGGTAAAATTAAAAACGTATTAGGAGATAATTTAGGAGGGGGGGCGAAATTTCGACTGCCCAGGGGCCTCCACGGGATTTAATTCGGCACTGATTGTACGCGTAAGGCCGCACAAGTGGGCGCCGGGCCAGCACGCTGCTCCCGACGCCCCTCTGTGCCTGGAAAGATAAAAGGATTGAAAGGCACCGTGGTCCCTGTCTGTTAGAATTAGCCACTCGGGCGCCTTCTGCTCCCCCGGCCCACAGTGATGCTGGTCTGCTCAGTCAGCTCTGAATCTGCGAGCTGACAGATCTGGGGCTCTGGGTCCCTTCCATCACCCTGCAGGGCTAACCTAATTGGATTTCAGCCAACTGCCAGGCCGATGCTCGGCGGAGAGGTGCAGAGGGAGAGACGTGCTCTCCCCTGATGACTAATGCAACATTGGTCACTGCCTGCTATGCTCACAGGCTGCGTGCAACAAATGGGTTTTGCCAGGACCAGTTTCTTGCAACAGCTAGTCATTGAGAGATCGGAGTCCGAGGAGCCTACTGCGCTTTACACAGACTGCAGCTCCACCTCCCCGCATTCCTTATCTTAGTTACATGGGATACATTAGGGCGACACACGAGCCTTTTACCTCAGAAATTTAATTTTGACGTCGGTTGCAAGTTCGAGGAACGAATTGGACTAGGCCTCACTGACTAGAATGAGGAGCACCGGACACTGGCGGAAAGCTCCCCTAGAATGTGACGAGGGGCCCTTGAGTTTCCCATAACCCACAGGGTCTCGGTGGCGTTGGACAGATTCTACCCACCCCACCTCCCCCCACCACCTGCAGACAAAAGGGTTTTACAGAGTCTATGTGTAGCTCGGGCCGTGCTACAAGGCATCATCGTGCTGTAAATCATCGTGCTGTAAGATAGAGCACTCAACGACGATTTGAGGGTGTTTAAGTGATTTGCAAGGGACGGCGAATAGACCTTTACAGACACCAAGGCTGTAGAAGGAACGTTGTCCCAGACTGATGGTGGATGAGACGATCTTTGGATACTTGCGCATGGAGTGCACTGCTGCATTACAGAGAGCAGCCTTCGTTCTCGTTATGTGCTGATTGGCTCCTCGTTAGTACTTGACAGGCCCCCGCCCCTTCTAAAAGGTCAACTATGTATCACACGTGTGCACTAAAAAACTAAGGTGTCCCAGGGCCCTGTGAGGTGCGCCCCCCCCAGATGTTCTTCTAGTGTCTTGTGAGTTAATGCCTGGGTGTCCCAGGTGTCATGTGAAGTGTTCTTAGGGTATTCCAGATCCCCTACCACATGTTTTCTATGTGACGTGTTGGGTCTTCCTTCGGGGCCCTGTGAGTTGTTAGCAAGGTGCCATGTAAGTTATTCGCCTGGTTTTCCCTGGGTGTCCGTAAAGTGTTGCCAGAAGCTCTTTGAGGTGTCCCCCAGGTGTCCTTTGAGGTACTCCCCAAGTGTCCTGTGAGGTGTTCCCTAGGTAAGCTCTGAAGGGTTCTCCAGGTACTCTTTGAGGGTTTCTCCTGATATCTTGTGTGTTGTTCCCTGGGTGAACTGAGGTGTTTTCCAGGTGTCTTGTTGGGTGTTCCCAAGGTGTCCTGTTAGGTGTTCCCCGCGTACCCAGGATTCCTGCTTGGGTAACCCATGTGCCCTGTGCATTGTTCCCCAGATGACCTATGAGGAGTTCTCTGGGTGTTGTGAGAGGTATTCTCCAGGGGCCTTGTGAGTTTTTACCTGTGTGTCGCAGGTGCCATGTGAGGTTCTTTGGGTGCCCTATGAGGTATTCTCCAGTAACCGTCCTGGTGTTCTCCAGGTGGCCTGTTAGGAGTTGTTCTGGTGTCCCCAGGTGTCCTCTCATGTGTTCCTGTGGTGCCCTGACTGAGGTGTTCCCCGCGTACCCAGTGAAGTGCTCCCCGGCAGTCCTATGTGCTTTATGATTTTTTCCACGGGTGTCCTGTGAGTTGTTCTCCCGTTATCCTGTTCCCTGGTAGTCCTAGATGTATTGTGATATGTTCCCCGGGTGTTCTGTGATGTGTTCCCAAGGTGCCCTGTGTAGTGTGCCCTTTGTGCCTCAGGAACATTCAAGGTATTCATTAGGTTACTGCTTCTGAGATGACAAAATATGCTTTTGAAAATTATCCTTCCTTAGATCATATACAGCCAAAGCGGAGCACCAAGTATCTCTTGTTTTAATAAAGGCACGAGTGGGCTATATCCGAGGGGCAAAAACCATTATTTATTGAAGGTCGGGCCCCGGAAGATAGGCTCCTCAGGGCCAAAATCAGCCAGAAGAGGGAGGGCACGCAGCCCCTTTTTCACCACACTGGCCTTTAACCCAACGAGTTAGCACTTACTAACTAACCAGTAGAAAGTGCTCCAGTTGGATAGCCATTTAGTGCAAACTGTGGACTCTTGTTGGACAAACAAGCAGGTGAGCTTCTGTTCTGGATATGACGCTCATTTCACAGGAACTAAACCTCAAGAGGAAGCACTTACAAATATAAATGTAGCAAGTGCCCCAGTTGAAGCTCCACTTCTGGAGCTCCCAACTCCTGGGCTTGGTGATGGCAAACCAAGTGTGTTTACTATGATTCCATATTGAAAAATGATCTGAAATCCTTCATCTATCATCTATTGGAGCGCAATCAAACACTCTCGCTCACACATAGGCCCTCTCACAGCCACTCTCACACCCAGAGACATCCTCTCACGCCTATTCTTACACCCAGAGAGACAGGCCCTGCGGCCAACCCCTGCCATGCACAGCTGAAGGCCATGCATGGTGGTGGTTGGATTAACATATAGTAATGAAAATTACTTTGTGTTAAAAAACTCCTTAGAAATTCACTGAAAAAACAAAGGTTACATGGACTTTGTAGTTAGGTTCTGAATTTACTTGCACAAAACCAGAGAAATTCTGCAGTTATAGTTAGTTATTTCAAGTAACTATAACTCGTGGCCTGAGGTAATTATAGCTCGCACCCTCGCCATGCACTGTTAATTACCCCAGATATTACAGAACTTTGACAACTTTTATAACGTCAATAAAAATACTAGTCAAACATTAGAAGTCAAATTATTGAAGAAAAAACTGTGCATGGCGTGGTAACGAGTTATAGTTAGCTTAGACCGCGAGTTATAGTTTACTTGAAATAACTCTAACTGCTGAATTTCTATGGTTTTGTGTGAGTCAATTCAGAAACCTACTGTAATGGCCCTTTAACCTTTGTTTTTTAAGTACATTTCTTAGGTGTGTTTTAATTCTGTTTCCTATTACATCTTTGTAACCTTTGGTATTTTCAGTGAGAATATATATATATATATAAAAAAAATATATTTTTTTTTAACCTAGTAGCGGTTGCCACTAGGTAGTTATAGTTAGGACTATTTATATCATTGGCATCATTTGACTAATCACAAAACTTTCCCAAAAAAAGTGCCCCGTTGATTCTTGTTGCGCACGAAAGTTACAGGGTGATCCGTCAAGCGAGGGCCGCGAAAAAGGGAAAGTCAAAAAAGTTGTGTTTCCCATGCTAATTCCCATAGGACCTTTAGACACGACTACAGCCCAAACCGTTGGACGGAATTACACCAAAATTGGCAGAAAGCTAGCTTTCAGTACACAGATTGTGCCTTCACGTATTTGGTGTAAATCCATTCAGTAGGTTTTTTAAATACTAAAGGGAAAACAAATTCGGATATCTGTGGCCACAATGACTTCTCGAAGATTAAGAGCTTGTGCATGGTAAATGCACAGCTCAGATTGGCTGCCAACACTTCAAACCAGGAAGTATTGGCAGCCATCTTGGGACTCAGCTTGACCAGAGTCCCATTAAAAAAAGAGTAAAAAAAAAAGACAAGGGGCCAGGGTACAGTCACCCTGAGCCCTTGGCTCTGGTGCTGGAGTCCACGCCAAAGCAAAAAAGCATTTTTTGTTTTAATTCCCGCAAATTTGCGAAGTCGTTGCAAATTTGCAGTGAAAAAAAAAGAAACAAGCGCAAGCTCCTGCGCTTGTTTTTGAATAAGCCCCCAGGTGGGCCAGGTCCCTGGGGTATTTTTTTTTTTTTAATGGGGGGCCTCCTGTCCCCCCTCAGCCCAAGGGATTACCACTTTTTTTTTTTTTTTTTACTTTACAGAAGCATGGTATCTCTGAGCGCAGAAGAGAGCTTCTTCATAGGAACCTATTTCCACTAGAGATTTTTATTTAGCTTTTGTATCTTTCAGTGCTGGGCACCTAGTCATCTTTGAACTCAACTACCAGAAGTTCCACGAGCCGTGCTAATACTCCTTTTCCGAACGGTTTATAAACTCATCTTCTTTTGGAACTTACTTACTCTACCCTACCCTATCTTTTCTTCCCCACACCCGTTAAACGCCCTTGAAACTGCCAATCAACCCAGCGATACTTACAACCAGTTATAAAAGAAAAAAAAATTAATGAGTTTGCCAGCATTGGTGCAGGAATATTCTGACTTCATTATCATCCCACAAACTTGTATTTCTTTTTCAGGTATAGTACTACTACTGATCGGAACCTTCGCCTCCTTGTTCATTTTATTATTTCTCTACAAGGTGCCGAAAACACTTCAATCCCCAAAAGTTCGAAAATTTGAACATATTAGTGAAATCCACAAATAAATAGTACAATTCAACAGGTAATTTTCATCAGGGCAGTGGTAATCTCAGCAGGAAGCGAGCTCTGTGGGCAAGCTGCAGTACACACTGGAGTACGGTAGAGGGAGCCATGCCTCCGTGTATCAGTCACAACATTTTCTGTTGACCTGCTGGAATACTTGACAGTACGATCCAGCATATTATTTCCTTCCAGGCAGCACAAGGGTTAAAAAGGATATGGAGCTATAGAGAAGTGATCACCAGTCCAGAGAGCGGCTGATCGCGAGCAGATTCAGATCCATGCCATCACAGCTAAAAAAGGGCAACGTCCGAAGAAAGGTCACGTTAGGACTTACTATCTAACGAAGCACACCAAATTTGGGATCGTTTTCATTGAACAACTCTAACTGGTGCTATGGTGTATAATTTTCTATAGAAAACCAAAATCATCACTCATTCTTCTGCGTTTATCAACATCCCACACATTTCCTTTCAGCCCCCTTTACCACAGCATCAGCTAGCAAGTAGATGCCTCGCCTTTGCACGTTTTCACAGAAGAAACGACTTCTGTCAAACGGGATTTTGTGCCTGATTTAGATATTGGCGGAGGGTAACTCCATCACAACCGGAAATCCCGTCTGCCAAAATCTAAACCCCATAGAATATAATGGGATTTAGATGTCGGCGGAAGGGATTTCCGTCACAGTTGTGATGGAGTAACCCATCAACGGAGTTCTTTCTAATCAGGCTGTTAGATTTCGGCGGATGATCTATGGTTCACCGTCGTGACCAGTAACCCATTCGCCAATATCTAAATCAGGCCCTTTGTCCTTAAGAGGGCAGGGGCATAGCTTTGGGGGTGGTATGTGGGGTGGAACACACCCCTCCCCTCAAACGTCCTCAATATTTACAGTCAGTGGGGGAGCATGTCACAGCTGACTGGTTGGTCGGTTTACCTCATAAACTTACTGTTCCCCTGGCAGTAACGAGCGGAATTGTGGCAAGATGGAGGACAGGATGCATTTGTGATCTGAAATAGAGACTGTGCGCTGAATAGTCTGTGGGGCAGTGACCCAAAGCAATGCATTACGAAGAACAGTGGTTGGGGACACACGCAAGAATCCTGTATATGATAGATACAAGTATTCCTTTTCATCTGCACCACAATACCTTTTGTTCATGATCAGGACCACTGGAATTATGCAGCAAGAGAGGGCAAAATTATGCTTCAGAGGTGAGTCAATTATGCGAAAAGAAAAGGCAAATTAGGCAGCATAATGTGGCATATTTTATAATAGTATTATTTCATTATTTTGTCATTTTTAAACTTGAAAACACCATCTGGGTATAGATTATGTGGCAAATGCGGCAAACTATATTTTTGCAACAATCGTAACAGCCATACAATCGCATTATCTAGTGGCCCTGTTCATGATGCAGGATGCCGGGCCTGCATCGTGCACATGGAGTCAGGGGTATAAAAAAAAAAAAAAAAAAGGTAGACTCGTCTGAGTGTCACGGTTTTGGGCGGGTCTGATCCAGTGCTTAATTTGTAAATAAACAGGTGCTGGTGCTCAAAGCCCTCCTCTTAAACACACGGCTGCCGCAATTAAATGTGCGAACACGGAATACTGAGGCAGCGCAATCCTGAAGCAATCTCGGGCCTCTTCAATCCATTTTAAGGTACTCCCTGTCCCCTCAGCTCACTCTTGCATTTTTCTGCTTTCTCCCATTGTGACTCTCGTTTTTCTCTTCCTCTGTTTTTCCCATATGCGTCTTTTGCTCGCAGTGAGTGCTTGAGGCAGGAAGATAAGCGCCGGCCCGCAAAAATAAGTGCCGGTGCTCAGCACCGGAAACAACAAGCACAAATTAAGCACTGGTCTGATTAGGACTCTGGTTGGGACACCCCTTGAGGTCACCGAATATCCTCAAGAGGTAGTATACTGGGGCAGAAGAGCAGCTAAAGGCATACACGGAAAAGACAGCTATGGACAGGTACAGGAAACAGGAAAGTAAAAGCAGAGCAACCCTTGTGTGAACAAACAGGAAGTGGATTACTAATGGACAAACACGCTGGGGTTGTACACAGAGTAGGGCGCAAAACCTCCCACAGTGACAGGGAATGTCAATGCCTCTGTGCAGTTTGCTGTTACAGATAGTCACCCTGCCAGCCCCATAGAAAGGAGGCAGCAGAAGTGATTCTGTTTCTGGACCCTAGAGCACAAACAAGGATAGTACTTACAGGCTCAGGCTGAAGCAAAGGCAGGACTAGGACTGGAAAACAGGGCGCAAACTTCTGGCTGGGACGAACAGAGACAGGACTGGGAAACTGAGAGCAGGCTCTAGTTGGAACAGGCCAGGACAGGGCTGGAATACACGGAGTAGGAAAAAGCAGTAAACAGGACTGGGAAACAGAGAGCAGGTTCAGGCTGAAACAAGGTAGGAGCAGGGCAGAGAAACAGGGAGCAGGCTCTGGAAGAAATAAGCAGGTACAAGGCTAAGAGATAGGGAGCAGACTCTGGCTGGAACAATCAGGAGCAGGACAGAGAAACAGGAAACAGGATCAAGCTGGAACAGAACAGGAACAAAACTGAAACACCATCCGATAAGGGGGTCTGTAACACAAAGGAATCGAACTCCAATGCACAATGGGGATCTTGAGGAAATGGCTGCTTATAAGCAGTTCCAAGCTGCAGAAAACCCCAGGTGGAATTACATGACTGGGCTGCACAGGAGAGGTCTCAGGTGTGTGTAGTTTCAGATACTCGCAAGTCCTGGAGCAGAGGAACCGATGAAAAGGAGCTTCTGGACTTCTCCCGTAGAAAACAATGGGAAACAGAATCCAGGCTTTCCTGACTACCAGGCTGTGCATTATGGGATTTGCAGTCCCAGGAAGCAACTGTAGTACTACAAAAGTATACCATGGCGAAAAGAAAAACCGGAGTCAGCAAGGGACTCTAGATAACTGTTCAAGGTGATTCCCAGGTTTAAGACAGTCCCCGTACAGCGCCCCCTAGAGATGGGAAGACCAAGTCGTAACACTGAGTCGCAAATATGGAGTCCGAGACAGCATCCTGCTCCATCATTCCTGTAGCACAATCCTGTGTTCAGTTGGGCCTCTGCATCCCCCAAATCCTCTTCTACTTTCAAGAACACGGGCCTTTCTGTTGGTGCTTGGGGGCTAAGAGGGAGGCTGAAGCTGTGCTTCCATAGACAGAGTATAACCCTTAAAGTAGCCAAAAAAAGTTTTGAATGCTGATGATGTGTATGTACTTGAATGTGTCTGTGCTTTCAAGTGTGTGTTTCAATGTTTTTAAATGTGTCTGCAAGTGAATGGTTGTGCACGGTTGTGTAAATGTCAGTGAGTACGCATATGACTGTGTTCAAGTTATCATCTACATGTGTGTGTGTTTACGTCACCAAGTGCCAGCCTCACTGTGTGTGCACATGTGTGTGCAGGAATCGGTGTTTGACCTCATGGTTACAGGTTTAATTCCTTGTGGGTCTACTCAACCCTTCAACCTTGGTAAAATGAGTACCTTTGAGCTGAAACAAGTTACTCAGAGCCAAAATGTCCCAAATGGTGAACATAAACTTTCAAATGGTATGTCAGTGTGTGTGTGCACACATGATTGTGTGGCAGAATGTATGTGCACGTCATAGTGTGTATCACTATGACTGGAGCACACGCAGCAGTTATGAACAGATAAATCAATGGCTTTCCCATGTGGTGTGTCAATGAGGACTAAAAGAGTAGTTGGCCAGGAGATTGTCATTGCTCTTTGTGAGTCATTAAGGCATGGGCAGCAGGAGTAGCAGGTCCTTCCTACAGAGCTCTAGTGGAGCTGTCTTTTTGTCAGGTTTGCAGTATTGGTCTGCTGCTGGTCAGGGATGAGGTTATTGGTAGAGATGTGTGTGCTTGTGCATATACAGAGAGAGAGGGACCCAGCTGGGATCGCTGCAAGAAAGGAGTCAATGAGAGTGCAACAGCAGAGCAGTGTGCTTTACACAGAGAACTAAAGTAATGTCTCGGTTGCACTAATAGAAATGTGTGTTCTTGATTTGGTGTGGGGTGCTGAAATTCAAGGGTGTCAGCACAACTGTGTGCTTCAGTCAGAGTGAGTATGTACAAGAGAGAGCTGGAGCTGTTGTAGGTCAGTAGTAATACTGAGGTGCAGTGGCAGGGTGGTGAGTTTTGCTCAGCAGTAGCATAATCTTGAACACCTACAGGTTGCTGCCGGTCTGGATGAAAGTGCATTGCCACAGCTGTGAGTGACCTGACTGGGTTGCATGGGGTGCTTGAACATTAGGAGTGAGGTGCATTGTGTGGGGGGTGGGTCACAGAGCTGACATCAGATGATTCTCAATGTCTGGAAAGAGTGCTTGCAGTGCTATATAAAGGTCAAGTTCTGCACCTAAAGCTGAACACATGACAATACTTTGTCAGCGCACTGTAACCTACTTTAACCCCTTCTGTGCCGCGGACGTAGTGGTTACGTCCTGCGGCACAGTGCTGCTGTGCCGAGGACGTAACCACTACGTCCTCGGCACACAGCTCAGAGGGAGCGCTCTCGCTCCCTCTGTGTGCTTCCCCCCACCCCCCCAAAGTCAGGGATAGAAGGGGAAGCCCTTCCCCTCCCACCCCTGATCCCCCCAACCCCCCCTGTGACGTCAGCGCACGCTGATTAGTCACAGGGTCTCCCCCATCGCGCTGGAAGCAGAGCTTCCAGCGCGATTGAAAGAGAAATGCTTTTGCATTTCTCTTTCAATCCCATGGGGGAGGCCCCGAGAGGCTTCAAAGGGAAGGAAATGTATTTCCTTCCCTTTGAAGTCTCTCACAGGGTTTCAAAAGCCGGATTGCTTGCAATCCGGCTTCTGAAACCCCACTAGACACCAGGGTTTTTTCTTTTTTTTTGAATGAAACTGTCAAAAGGGAGCGACCCCTTCGGCAAGGGTCGCTCCCAGGGGGGGCATTTTTTTAGGAAGGCCTTTTCTGCCCCCCCTGGGGGCAGATTGGCCCATTATTAGGCCGATCTGCCCCCAGGGGTGGCAGAAACCTCTAGGCACCAGGGAGCTTTTTTTTTTCTTTTTTTTTTTGTGATGTTTTCTTTTTTTTTAGGTGGGGAGCGACCCCTTAGGCAAGGGTTGCTCCCCTAGGGGGCAATATATATTTAGGCCATTCCTGCCCCCCTTGGGTGCAGATTGGCCTATTTTGATGAGGCCAATCTGCCCCCAAGGGGGGCAGAAACCATTAGACACCAGGGAGTTTTTTTTTTCCGCGAATTTTACGCAACTGGAGCGACCCCTTGGGCAAGGGTCGCTCCCAGGGGGGGCATGTTTTTGGGAAGCCTTTTCTGCCCCCCCTGGGGGCAGATCGGCCTATTATTAGGCCGATCTGCCCCCAGGGGGGGCAGAAACCTCTAGGCACCAGGGATCATTTCTTTTTTTTTTCTTCTTTTTGTTATGTTTTCTTTTTTTTTTAGGTGGGGAGCGACCCCTTAGGCAAGGGTCGCTCCCCTAGGGGGCAAATTATATTTAGGCCATTTCTGCCCCCCTTGGGGGCAGATTGGCCTATTTTGATGAGGCCAATCTGCCCCCAGGGGGGGCAGAAACCATTAGACGCCAGGGAGTTGTTTTTTTTGCGTGAATTTCACGCAAGGGGAGCGACCCCTTAGGCAAGGGTCGCTCCCTGGGGGGGGGGGGGATTATTTTAGGCCATTTCTGCCCCCCTGGGGGGTAGATCAGCCTATTTTGATTCGGCTGATCTGCCCCCAAGGGGGGCAGAAACCACTAGGCACCAGGGATTTTTTTGTTTTACAGATGGGGAGCGACCCCTTGGACAAGGGTCGCTCCCCTGGAGGGGCAAAATGTATTTAGGCCATTTCTGCCCGCTTTGGGGGCAGATCGGCCGATTTTAGGTCAATCTGCCGTCACGCAAGGGGAGCGACCTTGTAGGCAAGGGTCGCTCCCTGGGGGGGGGGTAGGGGGAGCAAAATTATTTTAGGCCATCTCTGCCCCCCCTGGAGGGCAGATCGGCCTATTGGTATTAGGCCGATCTACCTCCAGGGGGGGCAGAAACCTCTAGGCGCCAGGGCAATTTGTTTTTTTGTGTTTTTTTTTTTTTTTTTTAGAGATGGGGAGCGACCCATCAGGCAAGGGTCACTCCCCTGGGGGGCAAATTGTATTTAGACCATTTCTGCCCCCCTTGGGGGCAGATTGGTCGATTTTAGGTCAATCTGCCCCAAGGGGGCAGAAACCACTAGGCACCGGGGATTTGTTTTTTGGCGCCAATGTCACGCAGGGGGAGCGACCCCGTAGGCAAGGGTCGCTCCGGGGGGGGGTGGGGGTTCGGGGGGCAAATTTATTTTAGGCCATTGCTGCCCCCCCTGGGGGCAGAAACCTGTAGGCGCCAGGGCAAAAAAAAAAAATGTTTTTTTTTTGTTTGTTTGTTTGTTTTTTTAGAGATGGGGAGCGACCCATCAGACAAGGGTCGCTCCCCTGGGGGGCAAACTGTGTTTAGACCATTTCTGCCCCCCTTGGGGGCAGATTGGTCGATTTTAGGTCAATCTGCCCCAAGGGGGCAGAAACCACTAGGCACCGGGGATTTGTTTTTTGGCGCCAATGTCACGCAGGGGGAGCGACCCCGTAGGCAAGGGTCGCTCCCGGGGAGGGGGGGAGGGTTGGGGGGGCAAATTTGTTTTAGGCCATTTCTGCCCCCCTGGGGGCAGAAACCTCTTGTTGCCAGGGCAAATTTATTTGTTGTGTTTTTGTTTTTTTGTTTGTTTGTTTTTTTAGAGATGGGGAGCGACCCATCAGACAAGGGTCGCTCCCCTGGGGGGCAAACTGTGTTTAGACCATTTCTGCCCCCCTTGGGGGCAGATTGGTCGATTTTAGGTCAATCTGCCCCAAGGGGGCAGAAACCACTAGGCACCGGGGATTTGTTTTTTGGCGCCACTGTCACGCAGGGGGAGCGACCCCGTAGGCAAGGTTCGCTCCGGGGGGATGGGGGTTCGGGGGCAAATTTATTTTAGGCCATTTCTGCCCCCCCTGGGGGCAGATCAGCCTATTATTAGGCCGATCTGCCCCCAGGGGGGGGCAGAAACCTGTAGGCGCCAGGCAAATTTTTTTTTTGTGTTTTTTTTTTTTGTTTGTTTGTTTTTTTTAGAGATGGGGAGCGACCCATCAGACAAGGGTCGCTCCCCTGGGGGGCAAACTGTGTTTAGACCATTTCTGCCCCCCTTGGGGGCAGATTGGTCGATTTTAGGTCAATCTGCCCCAAGGGGGCAGAAACCACTAGGCACCGGGGATTTGTTTTTTGGCGCCAATGTCACGCAGGGGGAGCGCCCCGTAGGCAAGGGTCGCTCCCGGGGGGGGGGGGAGGGTTGGGGGGGCAAATTTATTTTAGGCCATTTCTGCCCCCCTGGGGGCAGATCGGCCTATTATTAGGCCGATCTGCTCCCAGGGGGGGCAGAAACCTCTTGTTGCCAGGGCAAATTTTTTTGTTGTGTTTTTTTTTTTTTGTTTGTTTTTTTAGAGATGGGGAGCGACCCATCAGACAAGGGTCGCTCCCCTGGGGAGCAAACTGTGTTTAGACCATTTCTGCCCCCCTTGGGGGCAGATTGGTCAATTTTAGGTCAATCTGCCCCAAGGGGGCAGAAACCACTAGGCACCGGGGATTTGTTTTTTGGCGCCACTGTCACGCAGGGGGAGCGACCCCGTAGGCAAGGGTCGCTCCGGGGGTATGGGGGTTCGGGGGCAAATTTATTTTAGGCCATTTCTGCCCCCCCTGGGGGCAGATCAGCCTATTATTAGGCCGATCTGCCCCTAGGGGGAGCAGAAACCTGTAGGCGCCAGGGCAAATTTTTTTTTTGTGTTTTTTGTTTTTGTTTGGTTGGTTTTTTAGAGATGGGGAGCGACCCATCAGACAAGGGTCGCTCCCCTGGGGGGCAAACTGTGTTTAGACCATTTCTGCCCCTCTTGGGGGCAGATTGGTCGATTTTAGGTCAATCTGCACTAGGCACCGGGGATTTGTTTTTTGGCGCCACTGTCACGCAGGGGGAGCGACCCCGTAGGCAAGGGTCGCTCCCAGGGGGGGGGCAGAAACCTCTTGTTACCAGGGCAATTTTTTTTTTTTTTTTTTTTTTGTTTGTTTGTTTGTTTTTTTAGAGATGGGGAGCGACCCATCAGGCAAGGGTCGCTCCCCTGGGGGGCAAACTGTATTTAGACCATTTCTGCCCCCATTGGGGGCAGATTGGTTGATTTTAGGTCAATCTGCCCCAAGGGGGCAGAAACCACTAGGCACCGGGGATTTGTTTTTTTGGCGCCAATGTCACGTAGGGGGAGCGACCCCATAGGCGAGGGTCGCTCCTGGTGGGGGTTGGGGATGCAAATTTATTTTAGGCCATTTCTGCCCCCCCTGGGGGCAGATCGGTCTATTATTAGGCCGATCTGCCACCAGGGGGGGGGGGCAGAAACCTCTAGGCGCCAGGGCAAATTTATTTTTGTGTGTCTTTTTTGTTGTATGTTTGTTTTTTTAGAGATGGGGAGCGACCCATCAGGCAAGGGTCGCTCCCCTGGGGGGCAAACTGTATTTAGACCATTTCTGCCCCTCTTGGGGGCAGATTGGTCGATTTTAGGTCAATCTGCCCCAAGGGGGCAGAAACCACTAGGCACCGGGGATTTGTTTTTTGGTGCCAATGTCACGCAGGGGGAGCGACCCCGTAGGCAAGGGTCGCTCCTGGGCAGGGGGGGGTTGGGGGGGAGGGGGGTCAGATTTATTTTAGGGCATTCCCCCCCCCCCCGGGCCGGCTGAGCTAGAGGCCAAAATCCACAGGTAGGCACTTTGCAAAAAACACCTCTGTTTTCTGTGAAAAAATATGTTGTGTCCAAGTTGTGTTTTGGGCCATTTCCTTTCGTGGGCGCTAGGCCTACCCACACAAGTGAGGTACCATTTTTATGGAGAGACTTAGGGGAACGCTGGGTGGAAGGAAATTTGTGGCTCCTCTCAGATTCCAGAACTTTCTGTCACCGAAATGAGAGGAAAAAGTGTTTTTTGGCCAAATTTTTATGTTTGCAAAGGATTCTGGGTAACAGAACCTGGTCAGAGCCCCGCAATTCACCCCATCTTGGATTCCCCTAGGTCTCTAGTTTTCATAAATGTGCTGGTTTGCTAGGTTTCCCCAGGTGCCGGCTGAGCTAGAGGCCAAAATCCACAGGTAGGCACTGTTTTCTATGAAAAAATGTGATGTGTCCACGTTGTGTTTTGGGCCATTTCCTGTCGCGAGTGCTAGGCCTACCCACACAAGTGAGGTATCATTTTTATCGGGAGACGTGGGGGAACGCTGGGTGGAAGGAAATTTGTGGCTCCTCTTAGATTCCAGAACTTTCTGCCACAGAAATGTGAAGAACATGTGTTTTTTTAGCCAAATTTTGAGGTTTGCAAAGGATTCTGGGTAACAGAACCTGGTCCGAGCCACACAAGTCACCCCATCTTGGATTCCCCTAGGTCTCTAGTTTTCAGAAATGCACAGGTTTGGTAGGTTTCCCTAGGTGGCGGCTGAGCTACAGGCCAAAATCTACAGGTAGGCACTTTGCAAAAAAACACCTCTGTTTTCCTTCAAAAATTTGGATGTGTCCATGTTGCGCTTTGGGGCGTTTCCTGTCGCAGGCGCTAGGCCTACCCACACAAGTGAGGTATCATTTTTATCGGGAGACGTGGGGGAACGCTGAGTGGAAGGAAATTTGTGGCTCCTCTCCGATTCTAGAACCTTCTGCCACAGAAATGTGAGGAACATGTGTTTTTTTAGCCAAATTTTGAGGTTTGCAAAGGATTCTGGGTAACAGAACCTGGTCCGAGCCACACAAGTCACCCCATCTTGGATTCCCCTAGGTCTCTAGTTTTCAGAAATGCACAGGTTTGGTAGGTTTCCCTAGATGGCGGCTGAGCTACAGGCCAAAATCTACAGGTAGGCACTTTGCAAAAAACACCTCTGTTTTCCTTAAAAAATTTGGCTGTGTCCACGTTGCGCTTTGGGGCGTTTCCTGTCGCGGGCGCTAGGCCTACCCACACAAGTGAGGCATCATTTTTATCGGGAGACGTGGGGGAACACTGGGTGGAAGGAAATTTGTGGCTCCTCTCAGATTCCAGAACTTTCTGCCACAGAAATGTGAGGAACATGTGTTTTTTTAGCCAAATTTTGAGGTTTGCAAAGGATTCTGGGTAACAGAACCTGGTCCCAGCCACACAAGTCACCCCATCTTGGATTCCCCTAGGTCTCTAGTTTTCAGAAATGCACAGGTTTGGTAGGTTTCCCTAGGTGGCGGCTGAGCTACAGGCCAAAATCTACAGGTAGGCACTTTGCAAAAAACACCTCTGTTTTCCTTAAAAAATTTGGCTGTGTCCACGTTGCGCTTTGGGGCGTTTCCTGTCGCGGGCGCTAGGCCTACCCACACAAGTGAGGCATCATTTTTATCGGGAGACGTGGGGGAACGCTGGGTGGAAGGAAATTTGTGGCTCCTCTCAGATTCCAGAACTTTCTGCCACAGAAATGTGAGGAACATGTGTTTTTTTAGCCAAATTTTGAGGTTTGCAAAGGATTCTGGGTAACAGAACCTGGTCCCAGCCACACAAGTCACCCCATCTTGGATTCCCCTAGGTCTCTAGTTTTCAGAAATGCACAGGTTTGGTAGGTTTCCCTAGGTGGCGGCTGAGCTACAGGCCAAAATCTACAGGTAGGCACTTTGCAAAAAACACCTCTGTTTTCCTTCAAAAATTTGGCTGTGTCCACGTTGCGCTTTGGGGCGTTTCCTGTCGCGAGCGCTAGGCCTACCTACACAAGTGAGGTATCATTTTTATCGGGAGACGTGGGGGAACGCTGGGTGGAAGGAAATGTGTGGCTCCTCTCAGATTCTAGAACTTTCTGCCACAGAAATGTGAGGAACATGTGTTTTTTTAGCCAAATTTTGAGGTTTGCAAAGGATTCTGGGTAACAGAACCTGGTCCGAGCCACACAAGTCACCCCATCTTGGATTCCCCTAGGTCTCTAGTTTTCAGAAATGCACAGGTTTGGTAGGTTTCCCTAGGTGGCGGCTGAGCTACAGGCCAAAATCTACAGGTAGGCACTTTGCAAAAAACACCTCTGTTTTCCTTCAAAAATTTGGCTGTGTCCACGTTGCGCTTTGGGCCGTTTCCTGTCGCGGGCGCTAGGCCTACCCACACAAGTGAGGTATCATTTTTATCGGGAGACGTGGGGGAACGCTGGGTGGAAGGAAATTTGTGGCTCCTCTCAGATTCTAGAACTTTATGCCACAGAAATGTGAGGGACGTGTTTTTTTAGCCAAATTCTGAGGTTTGCGAAGGATTCTGGGTAACAGAACCTGGTCCGAGCCACACAAGTCACCCCATCTTGGATTCCCCTAGGTCTCTAGTTTTCAGAAATGCACAGGTTTGGTAGGTTTCCTTAGGTGGCGGCTGAGCTACAGGCCAAAATCTACAGGTAGGCACTTTGCAAAAAACACCTCTGTTTTCCTTCAAAAATTTGGCTGTGTCCACGTTGCGCTTTGGGCCGTTTCCTGTCGCGGGCGCTAGGCCTACCCACACAAGTGAGGTATCATTTTTATCGGGAGACATGGGGGAACGCTGGGTGGAAGGAAATTTGTGGCTCCTCTCAGATTCCAGAACTTTCTGCCACAGAAATGTGAGGAACATGTGTTTTGTTAGCCAAATTTTGAGGTTTGCAAAGGATTCTGGGTAACAGAACCTGGTCCGAGCCACACAAGTCACCCCATCTTGGATTCCCCTAGGTCTCTAGTTTTCAGAAATGCACAGGTTTGGTAGGTTTCCCTAGATGGCGGCTGAGCTACAGGCCAAAATCTACAGGTAGGCACTTTGCAAAAAACACCTCTGTTTTCCTTAAAAATTTGGCTGTGTCCACGTTGCGCTTTGGGGCGTTTCCTGTCGCGGGCGCT
Organism: Pleurodeles waltl; assembly: GCF_031143425.1. Classification (NCBI taxonomy): domain Eukaryota; kingdom Metazoa; phylum Chordata; class Amphibia; order Caudata; family Salamandridae; genus Pleurodeles; species Pleurodeles waltl. The sequence continues at coordinate 980,555,681 of NC_090446.1, read as the reverse complement.
AGGCCTACCCACACAAGTGAGGCATCATTTTTATCGGGAGACGTGGGGGAACGCTGGGTGGAAGGAAATTTGTGGCTCCTCTCAGATTCCAGAACTTTCTGCCACAGAAATGTGAGGAACATGTGTTTTTTTAGCCAAATTTTGAGGTTTGCAAAGGATTCTGGGTAACAGAACCTGGTCCGAGCCACACAAGTCACCCCATCTTGGATTCCCCTAGGTCTCTAGTTTTCAGAAATGCACAGGTTTGGTAGGTTTCCCTAGGTGGCGGCTGAGCTACAGGCCAAAATCTACAGGTAGGCACTTTGCAAAAAAACACCTCTGTTTTCCTTCAAAAATTTGGATGTGTCCATGTTGCGCTTTGGGGCGTTTCCTGTCGCAGGCGCTAGGCCTACCCACACAAGTGAGGTATCATTTTTATCGGGAGACGTGGGGGAACGCTGAGTGGAAGGAAATTTGTGGCTCCTCTCCGATTCTAGAACCTTCTGCCACAGAAATGTGAGGAACATGTGTTTTTTTAGCCAAATTTTGAGGTTTGCAAAGGATTCTGGGTAACAGAACCTGGTCCCAGCCACACAAGTCACCCCATCTTGGATTCCCCTAGGTCTCTAGTTTTCAGAAATGCACAGGTTTGGTAGGTTTCCCTAGGTGGCGGCTGAGCTACAGGCCAAAATCTACAGGTAGGCACTTTGCAAAAAACACCTCTGTTTTCCTTCAAAGATTTGGCTGTGTCCACGTTGCGCTTTGGGGCGTTTCCTGTCGCGGGCGCTAGGCCTACCCACACAAGTGAGGTATCATTTTTATCGGGAGACATGGGGGAACGCTGGGTGGAAGGAAATTTGTGGCTCCTCTCAGATTCCAGAACTTTCTGCCACAGAAATGTGAGGAACATGTGTTTTTTTAGCCAAATTTTGAGGTTTGCAAAGGATTCTGGGTAACAGAACCTGGTCCCAGCCACACAAGTCACCCCATCTTGGATTCCCCTAGGTCTCTAGTTTTCAGAAATGCACAGGTTTGGTAGGTGGCGGCTGAGCTACAGGCCAAAATCTACAGGTAGGCACTTTGCAAAAAACACCTCTGTTTTCCTTCAAAAATTTGGCTGTGTCCACGTTGCGCTTTGGGGCGTTTCCTGTCGCGGGCGCTAGGCCTACCTACACAAGTGAGGTATCATTTTTATCGGGAGACGTGGAGGAACATGTGTTTTTTTAGCCAAATTCTGAGGTTTGCGAAGGATTCTGGGTAACAGAACCTGGTCCGAGCCACACAAGTCACCCCATCTTGGATTCCCCTAGGTCTCTAGTTTTCAGAAATGCACAGGTTTGGTAGGTTTCCCTAGGTGGCGGCTGAGCTACAGGCCAAAATCTACAGGTAGGCACTTTGCAAAAAACACCTCTGTTTTCCTTCAAAGATTTGGCTGTGTCCACGTTGCGCTTTGGGGCGTTTCCTGTCGCGGGCGCTAGGCCTACCCACACAAGTGAGGTATCATTTTTATCGGGAGACATGGGGGAACGCTGGGTGGAAGGAAATTTGTGGCTCCTCTCAGATTCCAGAACTTTCTGCCACAGAAATGTGAGGAACATGTGTTTTGTTAGCCAAATTTTGAGGTTTGCAAAGGATTCTGGGTAACAGAACCTGGTCCCAGCCACACAAGTCACCCCATCTTGGATTCCCCTAGGTCTCTAGTTTTCAGAAATGCACAGGTTTGGTAGGTTTCCCTAGATGGCGGCTGAGCTACAGGCCAAAATCTACAGGTAGGCACTTTGCAAAAAACACCTCTGTTTTCCTTAAAAAATTTGGCTGTGTCCACGTTGCGCTTTGGGGCGTTTCCTGTCGCGGGCGCTAGGCCTACCCACACAAGTGAGGCATCATTTTTATCGGGAGACGTGGGGGAACGCTGGGTGGAAGGAAATTTGTGGCTCCTCTCAGATTCCAGAACTTTCTGCCACAGAAATGTGAGGAACATGTGTTTTTTTAGCCAAATTTTGAGGTTTGCAAAGGATTCTGGATAACAGAACCTGGTCCCAGCCACACAAGTCACCCCATCTTGGATTCCCCTAGGTCTCTAGTTTTCAGAAATGCACAGGTTTGGTAGGTTTCCCTAGGTGGCGGCTGAGCTACAGGCCAAAATCTACAGGTAGGCACTTTGCAAAAAACACCTCTGTTTTCCTTCAAAAATTTGGCTGTGTCCACGTTGCGCTTTGGGCCGTTTCCTGTCGCGGGCGCTAGGCCTACCCACACAAGTGAGGTATCATTTTTATCGGGAGACGTGGGGGAACGCTGGGTGGAAGGAAATTTGTGGCTCCTCTCAGATTCTAGAACTTTATGCCACAGAAATGTGAGGAACATGTGTTTTTTTAGCCAAATTCTGAGGTTTGCGAAGGATTCTGGGTAACAGAACCTGGTCCGAGCCACACAAGTCACCCCATCTTGGATTCCCCTAGGTCTCTAGTTTTCAGAAATGCACAGGTTTGGTAGGTTTCCCTAGGTGGCGGCTGAGCTACAGGCCAAAATCTACAGGTAGGCACTTTGCAAAAAACACCTCTGTTTTCCTTCAAAGATTTGGCTGTGTCCACGTTGCGCTTTGGGGCGTTTCCTGTCGCGGGCGCTAGGCCTACCCACACAAGTGAGGTATCATTTTTATCGGGAGACGTGGGGGAACGCTGGGTGGAAGGAAATTAGTGGCTCCCCTCAGATTCCAGAACTTTCTGCCACAGAAATGTGAGGAACATGTGTTTTTTTAGCCAAATGTTGAGGTTTGCAAAGGATTCTGGGTAACAGAACCTGGTCCCAGCCACACAAGTCACCCCATCTTGGATTCCCCTAGGTCTCTAGTTTTCAGAAATGCACAGGTTTGGTAGGTTTCCCTAGGTGGCGGCTGAGCTAGAGGCCAAAATCTACAGGTAGGCACTTTGCTAAAAACAGGTCTGTTTTCTGTGATGTGTCCACGTTGTGTTTTGGGGCATATCCTGTCGCGGGCGCTAGGCCTACCCTCACAAGTGAGGTATCATTTTTATCGGGAGACTTGGGGGAACATAGAATAGCAAAACAAGTGTTATTGCCCCTTGTCTTTCTCTACATTTTTCCCTTCCAAATGTAAGACAGTGTGTAAAAAAGACGTCTATTTGAGAAATGCCCTGTAATTCACATGCTAGTATGGGCACCCCGGAATTCAGAGATGTGCAAATAACCACTGCTTCTCAACACCTTACCTTGTGCCCATTTTGGAAATACAAAGGTTTTCTTGATAGCTATTTTTTACTCTTTATATTTCAGCAAATGAATTGCTGTATACCCGGCATAGAATGAAAACCCACTGCAGGGTGCAGGTCATTGATTGGCTCTGGGTACCTAGAGTTCTTGATGAACCTACAAGCCCTATATATCCCCGCAACCAGAAGAGTCCAGCAGACGTAACAGTATATTGCTTTCGAAAAGCTGACATTGCAGGAAAAAGTTACAGAGTAAAACTTAGAGAAAAATGTATGTTTTTTTCACCTCAATTTCAATATTTTTCTTTTTCAGTTGTTATTTTCTGTAGGAAACCCTTGTAGGATCTACACAAATTACCCCTTGCTGAATTCAGGATTTTGTCTACTTTTCAGAAATGTTGCGGTTTCTGGGATCCAGCGTTGGTTTCATGCCCATTTCTGTCACTGACTGGAAGGAGGCTGAAAGCACAAAAAATCGTAAAAATGGGGTATGTCCCAGTAAAATGCCAAAATTGTGTTGAAATATTGGGTTTTCTGATTCAAGTCTGCCTGTTCCTGAAAGCTGGGAAGCTGGTGATTTTATCACCGCAAACCCTTTGTTGATGCCCTTTTCAGGGAAAAAACCACAAGCCTTCTTCTGCAGCCCATTTTTCCAATTTTTTTTTTAAAAACGAAGTTTTCACTGTTTTTTGGCTAATTTCTTTGCCTCCTTCTGGGGAACCCACAAAGTCTGGGTACCTCTAGAATCCCTAGGATGTTGGAAAAAAAGGACGCAAATTTGGCGTGGGTAGCTTACGTGAACAAAATGTTATGAGGGCCTAAGCGCGAACTGCTCCAAATAGCCAAAAAAAGGCTCGGCACAGGAGGGGGAAAAGGCCTGGCAGCGAAGGGGTTAAATATGTGTGCAATATTTGGATAATGTGAACCCTAGCCAAAAGGCAATAGAGTGCTATACAGGGGCGTGGAAAAGGTAGAGTTATGTAATTGGAGTTGGAGGGTTTTGAAAGCAGAAGTGGACTGCTACTGTGTCATGATACATTTTTCTGTAAAGAGGTGTGCCTTCAGTTCTTTTCTAAATTGGTGCATGGTTAGACTGGCACTGACTGATATGCATTTGCTTTTCCAGATCCTGGATTCACAGCTGGAGAAGGCATGACCTCTTGTTTTTTATGTGTTTTTTTTGCACTTTGTCTCCAGTCATGGATGTGTGGATCCAGAGGTGGTGAGCTTTCTGCAAGGAGTGGTTTCACTTTCTTAAGCAGGGAAAGCTGGTACAAAGGTTTATTGGTTTTCTTGGTGATGTGTTCCTTGATGGTAAGGTCAGTCTCCAGGGTAAATCTGAGTGACCTGGCTGACAGCTGGAGGTTGACACTTTTGAGGTTCAGGTCATTCAGCTACCTTGGTCTTACAGTTTCAGATGTATGTTGCGGATGTCTAACATCTGAGTGATGAAAACTTGAATGGTGTATGCAAGGGTATTTTATTTTGGAATGTGGAACCCATTATGTGTCAGCTGATATAGGGATGGAATTAAACCTTTGCTTTAAGATTTTTACTAATGTGCCCCTTAGTGGCACTTATTTGTCTGCTGTCTGAACCCGTAATATGTGGGAATAGTGTAACTGATCTGTTGCTGAAGCCTTTAATGGTGCTCTTGGCCTTCTGTGCTGCCAGAGATTCCAAGATTGTGTATTGTTGCTATTCTGCGCCTTTCAAGGATATTCTCAATTACAAAGATATAGCTGAGAATCTGTTTGGAAAGGAAGTAAATTGTATAAATATAGTTAGATGCAAAGGTAGATGATAGGCCTCTGAACACTGTATTTTATAAACTATCCCTTGTAGCTTTTTAGAAACTGTGCTAAAAATTGCACCTTTGTATCACCAAATTCTGAAAATTGGTGCAGGATGAATTAATTAGCAGCACGTCCGGGAATGACCGATCTTGCATGGTACTCCTTGAAAGTCCTGGGAAGTCCCCGAAGGGCCCCATCAGGGCATATGGCATTTTAACAAATTGTTCTACTGTTAATCTTTCCTATGTTATCCCTGGAGTTTTAGGTGCCATATGCAGTTACATGCTGCTAGGTATTAACCATCTTTTCCTAATCTCACAATTTACATTTGGCAGAATTTGTAACATGTATTCCTCATTTAGCCCCTGAAGCCTCTTTGTGTACCACCAGTATGCTTCTGTTGCTGAGCCTGGTCTCCCTAATTCTACTTCCCTAGGCCTGGTCTACTGCTGGACTGGGCTAAACTAAGCCTGTTCTTGCTGCCCCATCTACCTGGGTTACTTGTGCTATATCAGAACTAGTGTTAGGCCTACTCTCCTTTCCAACATGCCCTACATTACTGTGCCAAGGAATGAGAATGGAGTGGACAACATCATCCACCGTTGCCCAGTATCATCCACTATTCACTGCGGCCCTTTGCTGACTGGTTAGTCTACCATCAAACTAGAATTTGGATGTGGCCTGCCCATAATAAGCTTGCGTTTAGGGAAGAGAACAACTTTCTGTTCTGTCTTCAAATACAACTATGATGACAAGAGGACTTAATGCCTAGGTCATTACCTAGCTTCTTTAGCGGAGATAGTTGAAGTAAACTGAGGGCACCAGAGATAAGGCATCATTTGTACTTGCTGCATTTCTTTAAGTGCGAGGCAGTACACACCTGGTTCTCCTAAATGTCTTGAACAGTTATTTGGCCTGTGACCATGCTTTCAACATTTTTTTAACCAGAGCCAGCATTAAAGAAACAATTTGAAAAAATGCACAAAGTAGTGACCCAAGCCAAATGCAGAACATAGTACTGACCTGGCACAATGCTGGCCTTGTGTGCATACATACTAGTGTATGCAGTGTCATGGTGAAATTGCATTGCACCTCTTTGTAAACACAGCACCGTGTTATGTGCTAGGCATATTGTATTGTCTAGCATTTGTTTATTATTCAACTTGTCTCAGCCTTTGAGCAAGTTACCTCTTAAAGTTGTGTAAAATTGTATTTGCCAGTGGAAGGTTCTATCTATATATTAATGCTACCAAGGACATTCCTTAATTTTCTGAGCTCCAAACTAATTACCCTAACTCCACTCAGTCCAAATCATGCCCTAGTCCACCACATGTCCTTTTTAGTTGAGTACACCCTCTTGCTTGTTGGGATATTTCGGACACACCCATCCTCGATATTATTGATCAAGATATGCCCCTGTAAAATGCCTCAACCATAACAGACGCATGTCCAGATCTTCCTCACGCCAGTTTTTACAGGTGGGTTTATCTTCCCATCTTGCAGACATTGTTTACCAAGCCCGACTTTTACTAGGCTGCCCAATTACCCACAAGTATTGAAATATGTTATTTCCTGAAGACTACTTCCTGTACTAATTAAGCTAGTTCCATGAATCAAGCAATGGGAAAGTGGGAGGGATTCACAACTGGAATGAGGAAGACCAGGATTCGGAGTAATCAATATTACAGGTAAGTAACTAGGATCATTGTTGGAGGCTGGCTCATTTTATGGTGTACACCTATGGCGTGACACCCTATACTAAGTCCAGGCAACCCTTAGTGATAGTGTTTTGGTGCCTAGATCCCTCAATCAATCAGTTTTTATAAAGTGCAACTACTGACCCGTGAGGGTCTCAAGGCGCTGTTCGTGGGTCTGTGCCTCATTCCAAGAGCCATGTCTTGAAGTTCTTCCTGAAGATGCTGAGTGATGTGCTTTGTCTGAGGTGCATGGGTAGGTTGTTCCAGCTCTTGGCTGCGAGGTAGGTGAAAGATCTTCCTGCGGCGGTGGTTTTCCAGACACGTGGAATGGTGGCTAGTGCCTGCTGGGCGGATCAGAGGGGTCTGGTTGGTTTATGGAAAGAGATGCCATGATTCAGGTAGGCCGGTCTGATGTTGTGAAGGGCCTTGTAGGTGTGGGTGAGTAGTTTGAAGTTGATTTGCTTCTCCACCGGGAGCCAATGAGTCTTAGGTGTCGGGAGATGTGTTCCTGGCGGGTGAGGTTCAGGACGAGTGTGGCGGGGGGGTTTTGGATGAGTTGTAGTTTCCTGATGTTCTTTGTCTTGGTGCCGGCGTAGATTGCATTGCCGTAGTCGAGCTTGCTTGTGACTAGGGCGTGGGTGACTATCTAGTGGCAGTCGTTTGGGCTCCATTTGCAGATTTTGCGGAGTTGGCGGGGGGTCTGCCAGCAGGAAGAGGAGACTGTATTTGCCTATCGGGTCATTGTTAGGGAGGATTCGAGGATGATTCCCATGTTGCTGGCATGGTCAGTCGGAGTAGGTGGGATGCTGAGTGATGTGGGCCACCAGGAGTCATCCCAGGCTGAAGTGGAGTTTCCAAAGATGATGAGCTCAGTCTTGTCTGAGTTGAACTTAAGGCAGCCTACCCTCATCCAGGCAGCGACGGCTTTAATTCCGGTGTGAAAGTTCCTCTTGGCTTTGTACGGGTCTTCAGTGAGAGATATGATGAGTTGTGTGTCATTGGTGTATGTCACAGTGTTCATTCCATGGCTTCTGACGATGGCTGCAAACAGGGCCATGTAGATGTTGAAGAGCGTTGGGCTCAGGGAGGATCCCTGAGGGACTCCGCAGCTGACTTCTGTTGGTCTGGATATGAAGGGTGGGAGCCTGACTCTATGTTCTTCCGGTGAGGAAGGAGTGAATCCATTGCGAGGCTTTTCTGCAGATTCCTACGTCGTGGAGTCTGGTGCATACGGTGTTGTGGGAGACCGTGTCGAAGGCTGCTGAGAGGTCGAGGTGTATCAGTGCTGTGGTGTAGCTGCGGTGTGGCAGGGTTGAGGAGTCTGCAGATCTCATTGGTGGCTGCAAGAAGAGCTGTCTCCGTGCTGTAGTTTCTGCGGAAGCCAGACTGGGAGGTATCCAGAGGGTTGTTGTTTTCAATGAATTGTCACAGCTGTGAGTTTATGGCTCTTTCCAGGACTTTGGCCGGGTAGGGTAGTAGCAAGATTGGCCGGAAATTCTTTAGCTCTGATGGGTCGGCTGTGGGTCTCTTCAGGAAAGGGCGAACTTCGGCGTGTTTCCAATCATCTGGGAAGCTGGCTGTTTTGATAGAGCAGTTCAGTGTCTTGCGGAGCTCAGGGGTGATGGATGCACTGGCTCTGTTGTGGTGAGTGCAGGGGTCTGTGGGAGCTCCGAAGTGAACGCTGTTCATGATGATTTCAGTCTCTTCTGTGGTGGGAGTGGACCAGCTGTGGACAGTTTGGGTGGGTTCTGGGGGGCTGGGTCAGTCGTAGGTCCTCATGCTGGGTGGGTTCTATGGGAGGAAGCTGTCATAGATGTCCTTAATCTTGCGGTGGAAGAAGGTGGCCAGTTTGTAGCAGATGTCTTGCGATGGGGAATGTTGGTGGCTTCAGAGGGAGGATTGGTGAATTCGTTGATTACAGCTACCCCTAGAGTTAACCAAAGCTCTCTAGGGGTAGCTGTAGAGAGCAGTTCTGGCTTATCAATGAGGAGAGGAAAGCACTTAAAATACCTCAGTTGGTACAGTGATGTGTACATGAGAAAGAACCACACCAAGTGTTACAAAAATAAAGTTTTGTTTATAATAACACTAGCACTATCCTAATGTTGGTATATCTCCACTTGGAGATATCTACACACAGAAAATATACTTAGAAACAAACAGGAACAGCATAGAAATACATGGGGCCATGTGTGGGGCAAACCATATACTAAGAAAATGGTATAAGAATGAAGGTGCCCAACCAAGATAAGTGTGTTAGGATCCCAGGGGCTGGGAGTACTAAATCACCCAAGGTTACCAATGCCCCAGGCACCCGTGTGCAGAGGTGTTATCTAGCCGGGTATCCCATAGGCTAACACAGGACCATCGCAGTTGGAATTTTCAGGACCCTTCCCAGGGGACACTGAAGAAACCAGTTGGCATAAGGAAGGTTCGATAGGGCCTCCACCTGTGGATACCCAGGAAAATTGAGTACCTACACCAAGGAGCCTGGGTGCGTAGGGGTGAAGTGCAGCGGCAGCCACCGCAAATCTGGAGGGGAGGGATGAGGGGAATAAAAAAATAAATAAAAAAATGTACCTCTTAGCATCACGCCGCCTTGCTCCTCTGCTCTTCTTCTGGTGCCCCAGCATTCACTGGGACACCAGCAATCCTGGCACTACTTTCATGCTAAACCTAGCTTGCACTGCTGCACAGACACTGCCCTAGGGTCTGTGCAGTTTCCCCAGCCCGCCTGTTCAACGCAGCCGTTTTGGAGAAACCTAAGTGTGCATGTGTGTTTGGCCTGCCTAAGATTACTGGCCAAACACACATGTGCACTTAGGTGCACTCTTTCCTCCTCCCCCTCCCATGGCCCTGCCCCTCCCTTCACCTGCAGCTGGCTGAGCCAGCAGCAGAAAGATAAAACAATAAAGAAATACATTTTTTTTAGCTCCTGGCTTAGCCAGGGGGGCAACACTCCTTCACCATTGCGGAGGAGCCGCCCCTGGTGAAGTGACATTGGAAACCTTGGTTGGATCAATGGGAGCATTGTTTGTCCAGCTGCTGTCGTGACCCATGGACCAGGTTGATGGAAGCAAAGGGTGGATTCTGGGCAAGAAGAACCTGAAAAAGAAGGGGACAGTGTCCAGACCACTTGGAGATGTCCAGGCAGTGCAGGTAGTCAGTGCCCACCCTTCTTAGGGAGAAGTTCCTGCAGATCGGTGAAGGAAGAAGTACAACTGTGGAATCCAGGTGATGCAGGAAGATCCTTGGAGTCACCCACGAGCTGTCCCACGTCGTCGGATGCCGGATTGCAGAAGGGTCCGTGGTCAACAGAACCACCAACAAGCATTGGTAAAAGCAGGAAGAAGCCACAGGGAATTTTGCAGGATTTTGGGGACCAGCAAGGCCCAAATGACTCGACACTTGGAGGGGAGTCAGGGCTGGCCCTCAGCAAGCAGCAGAGCCATCAGGAATCGTTGAAACCCCCACGAGGACCCACTGGCAGCAGGCACAGGGAGTCGCAGGGAGGCCTCAGCAGCACAACAAAAAAGGAGTTCACTGCCGCAGGTGTTGCAGGATGGATGCTGTTCTTGGAGTTGCAGAGTGCTGGGGCTGGGGATTCTTGGAGCTTGAAGATCTTCTAGAGGAAGAGTCAACGAGCCAGCCTTGGTAACAGCAAAAGACGCAATGCACAGGGATTCCATCTCGGAGGCCACAGCAAAGGCCCACTTTCTCCCAAGTTGTATAGAAGACAAGTTGGACCTGGAGGGGACCACAGAACCACCAACTGTGTTGCAGAACCTTCTCAGTGTCCGTGCTTCCTGGTGCAAAGAGAGACCTTGTAACCCTGGAGGATGAACAGCCACAGATGTTGCCGAATTCTTTCAGGAGTTGGAGAAACATTGTTGCACTGGGAGCCCTCCCAACTGGATATAGTCTGGTTTCAGTTCCTAAGGCAAACCAGCAGTGGCTCCGGAGGCCAGGTTTGCAGTAGATTCTTGCAGAGAGTTCCTTTGTAGAGTCTTGCTCGACAAATCTATCTGCAGTGACCCACAAATCAGAGGGTGGCAGACTCAAGTGGCCACCTGGCAGAGTTCTGTGCATCTCCCTAGGGTAGGAGCTGGACAGAGGGGTGGTCACTCCCCTGTCCTTTGTGTGGTTTCGCGCCAGAGCAAGAACTGGTAGTTCTTGCACTGGTGCAAATAGGTTTATGCAGGAGGGCACCAAATGCACCCTTCAAAGCAGTCTGGTGGCGCTCAGAGCTCACCCCACCCAAGCCTTGAGACATCCATTTCAAAGGGAGAGTTGGTCACACTTCGTCCCTACAGGAAGTACTTTGTTCTGTCTTCCCCTGCTCAAGTTAGGCTCATCAGCTGGAGGGCAGAACAGTGTCTAGGGTTGGCAGCAGCGCAGGCTAGCATGCAGAGCCTGCGAGGATATATAGGCAGATCTGGTGTATACTTTAAAGAACCTCCAGAGTACATGGTATCATGCAACTAACACTAGAATAGGTATAGTTATATGATTCCAACATGTTTGATACCAAACATGCCTAGGTTCGGGGAAGCCATTATGTAGTTGGACTACTCGTATTGACCAGTGTCACCTACATACCTTAAAATGGCTTCCAAGCACTTACAAAGCCCAGGGAATGGAGTCTAGAATTTGTAGGGGCACCCCTGCTCATGCAGGGGTACCTTCATACTCAGGACCACGCACCCTGCCCTTGGGCTGAAGGGCCTATCATAGGGGTGAATTACAAAGTCCTAAGTGCAGTGATTGCAATATAAGGCAAGCCTTATATCTAGAGTGAAAGGTGCATGCACCATTTCACGCACACTGAAATGGCAGGCACAGTTTGCATGGGCTCCCGTGGGTGGCATAATACATGCTGCAGCCCATGGGAGAACCCTGGTTTACAAAGGCCCTGTGTACCTAAGTACCATATAACCAAATTTAGAGGAGAGATCACTAACACTGGGCTCCTGATTAGCAGGATCCCTGTGCACTACAGTCTAAACACACTAACACCAGGCAAAAAGTGGGGGGTAACTATGCTAGAAAGATAGCTAAAGGAAGATCGCTCATATTCTTAGGAATTTTTGGGAGCCAATAAAATGCAGGGATAATAGGGTTCTCATTCGTGAGGAAGCGCCCCTCTTCCTCACAAATCCACCCTTCTGTTAATCCTTCTCTTATCACATTTCCAATCTCCCTTTGTAAAGTTTCTAACTTCATCATAGGAACTCTTAAATAGTGTTTCTTCACTGATAGAAGTTTCTCTGCTCGTCTCTCATAGTCTAAAGTATCAAAAATCATGATACCACCCTCTTTATCAGCAGGTTTTATTGTAACACTAGAGTCCTGTTTGAGGATTTAAAGGGCACTCTTCTGTCCATGCGTTAAATTATTCAGAGGAGTGAAGGGGACCTGAAGGATTTTCTGAATATCTATCTCAACAATGTTTTCAAACAATTCAACCTCTTTTCCTACTTGTGCAATGGAGGTGGTAAAGGTAGATTTAGATCTAAGCCCAGAAATATTGTGTCCATCTCTATTAAGGTCCCGCCCTGCAAATAATTAATTTAGTCTAACTTTTCTGAAGAAAGCCCGTAGATCTCTTTGTAATTCTAGCTTATCAACTCTCACAGTAGGGGCAATACTAAGACCTTCTCCAGAACTTCTATTTCCATATCGGTCAGGATCTTATGTGATAAGTTCACAATAAGGGCTTTATCTACTGCCAATCGCTCTGATTTCTTGTCCTCAGATATTCTTGTGGGGGTTGATTTCTCTGAAGTGGACCACTCCCCTCTGTTCCCTCCATTCCTCTGACCTGATAATTGACGTGACTCTAACAAATTATTACTGCTCTGTTCCCCTGTCCCTGAATAGTTTTCCCCTTCATGCATTTGATCCTCTTCCTCTCTACTTGAGCCTGAGGATTCTGAAAAAGTAACATGTTTCCTCCCCCCTCCTCTTGAGGACATCAATTTCCCTCTGGATGTCATCTCCCCACCCTGATCTCTTCTTCCTTGTTAATAATCCTTCTGTAGATAGGGGTAAGTATATTTGAGCCAAAGCCTACCAGCATATCACCACCTAGCTGTAAATAATAATGAAGCATGAATGTAGGAGGGGATGCCCACATTGTATCACAGCAGATGTCTTGTATAGATGGTCCTTTAAAAGTTGCCCTAGAATCAGCCAAACCCCTTGGTGATCTACCCAGAAATTGAAATGGGAATCTGCTTCCCTGAGATCTCATATGCTTTGGAAATGGTCAGTTTAATCCACCTGGATAAAGTGGAAGTTGAAAAGCGAAGACCTTTACCTGGGAGACCATATGTGGCAAACAGAGAGTCTACTTTATGAGAAGATACAGTTGTTTTCAGATAAATGGTTAATACCCTGTGCATATCCAAGGTATGAAGCTGAATCTCTTCCTCTGAAAGGGGTTGAGGATAAAAAGCAGGCAATTCTATGTATTCCATGCAATGACATGCCAATAGGATTTTGGTCAGGAATTGAGAACGTGTCTTCAGCACTGTCTATTCAGGAAACAATTTCCAAAATGATGAAGACGACAGTAGGGCACCCACGTCACTGATCCTTCTGCCTGAGTAAATAGCTACCAAAAAAACACCTTTGCTGACAGATATTTAAGATTCACTGATAAAAGTGGTTCAAATGGAGGAGACTGCAAAGCTTGTAAAACTAATTAAGATCTCAAACGGGGATTGGAGAATGTACAACAAGTCTCTTAAGGAATAACTCTTCAGCAAACGGGTAGCTAAGGCTGCAATAGGATTCACTTGCTCCCCTCTGAAAGTCTGAATGGCTGCCCACTGGGCCCTACTCGGAAACACTGCCAACCTCAGTAAAAAGCCATCCCTTGGAAAATCATAGACCTTAGCAGAATCACAGGATTAAGGGAAAATACTTTTTTCTCTGCACCGTATTTCCAAATATGCCTGACTAAATTAGGCAAAAAAATCAACCCCTTCTTGGATCTGGGCAACCAAGGAAGGGACATCTTTCAGAAGTGACTGAATTGTGTATGTTGTGTATACATTTGCTCTAACTGCAAACATTGACAGTGTATATGCTCTTTTCATAGCTCCTTCCCCGTTTCTGTCAATGGGGTCTGATAGTAGTGCATCCCCAGAAGTCACATTTCCTTGACTTGATTATCCAGTCATCTAGTATTCAACTTTTACTGCAGCTGGAAATTCTTCAGAGACATTCTCCAAATGAAATCTCTTCATAAGGAACCTTGGAAAGGCTTCTTATTCACTTCTTTGCATGTGTGGGTTATTATCTGGTGTTATTATGTAGAGACAATCACTCTGTTTCTACCCATTAGTAGTGAAAGAACATGTCATCATCCCCTGTATCAGCCACACGGGCATTGTTGTTGCATTGTCTCAGGACCATGCTCTGATGGGGTTGATAAATCTTTGGCCCAGCATAACAGTGTGGAGAAAAGGCATCAAACTGCACAAATAATCAATTTAGGATGACAGCATGACCAAGGTGGTTTCATAAGGAAAGTCTAGTCTAGTCTAGAAAAAAGTCCAAGGTTGTTTATTAGAGTAACAAAAATGATTCTCAAAACAAAACTATAAAGATATAGAATCATGACAGACCGTCCAAACCTCTTAAAGAAGTTCAAACAAACTGACATCAGAAAGACTAAACATTCCGTCAGCCCTACGCACACAAAAGAAATAAACAATCTGAAAGGGAGGAAACAAACGCTGTCTACTTTAATTAATCGTTTAGCTGTTAAATCCTACGATGTAATAACCTGGGCAAAGGGTAACCCTACAAATTGGCAAATCCATATCATTGGTATGATGGGTCAAGCATGTGGACAAAAAGGCACAAATCACAAAAAGGTACCAAACGAATTTGAAAAAAAGAAATCTAGGGAACCGTGACTAAGGATTGCAAAAATAGGCTAAAGGGGGAAAAAGGATGGAAGGCGCCAGCATTTCAGAAGCTCGGGCAGGGAAAAATCTCTAAGCCTCAGCAAGGCATTTCAAAGGGGCAAGGGTAGAGAGGACTATACCTATGAGTCCAAGGGGCTCAGCTCCTAAAGGGAAGGCGAGAAGAACGCTTTAGTGGGGCCCAGAGAGGGACTCTCCGGTGGAGAAATTGAGAAGTGTGAATGCTGCAAATCCAACTGGGAAACGGTATATCAAAGTTCATAGGGCACGATGATTCATCCGTCCATCAGTCCACATGATGCAGAAGGTGTAATTATCCAATGGAAACCGGTCGTGCGACACAGGCTGCAACATCGCCAAAAGTTCTCATCACCATCATGTAGAAGGCATTCCATCCTGGCTCATCTGTGCGAATTGAAACAAATGTATATGTCGTCAATTTCTCAAATCCTGAATGTACTGTGCTCAAGGTTGGGTTCCCAGGTTGACTATGTGTAAAACAATAGAACATCTATTACCAATCTAGCTTTCTAATGACAACATTATCTGAAGGAAAAGTACACATTAGCAAGAATGACTAAATATTTTCTGCACAGTCAGGAAAACAGCTTTGCAGGCCTCACTTAGGTTAAGCAAAGTGAATTACATTCAATTTACACTTACAGGGCACATTCAACATTCAAAATTATAAATTCAACATTAATAAGCTTTGACAGTGTTCATGTTACAGTAATTTAAAGCAAAATAACTCAATTAATCCATTCATGTAACTATGGCATGAAACTACAAACTTCAATGTTTGCATGTTACTTTTAAACTTCTTCTTTCATAAAAATCATTATCGTTTTAGTGCTGTCGCGTTGGCTCTCATTATTCTAATGAGACTACTGGATTTTGAGCGGCAGAATCACCCGCGGTGTGGGAGACTGAGTCCAATCCACTGCGGGTGACGCCTGTCGCCCCAATCTGGGTTTTGCTCCGGCTAACTAGCAGTGCCTCATCTCTACCAAAGGATAGTGATGACTGGGCAGCCGAGCGCATGACATACTAGGCTTCTCAGGGAAGTCGTGGTCACTCAGGTCGCATCCGGAGCTCTCATTTACAATTCAGTCTCATATATAAATGTCAAACAGAGGCAGTATTTGTTTCAGTAATGAGTTTAAGAAAACAACTGCATCTTAGATAGCAGAGCGTGAGCTGCAATAACCAGGACGACACAACATGACAGTATTAAAATTGTGACAAGAAGAGTGAAGCATAAAAACAACACTATCATATTGTCACTATGATCAATGGACTATTCCCTAACTAGGTGGCAACTGAGCACAGCATGTTAAGCTCTAATTCTGCCTTTCAGGTTCCCCTGGGAAGACAACAACCCCCATACCTGAGCAAAGGCCTGTGGTCTGCGTTAGCATCTGTAGTGAAGCATTCAGCAATCAGCATACAGTCGTGGTTCCCTACCTGGATTCTTCCTCTAACATGTAAGGGACAAGGAAGTGTTTATATAATAACACAGCTGATGCTCGGAGAAAATGCCCCTACGTAAGGATGTGTATTTTCTACGAATGTTGGAGACTAAACTTCTACCATGTTCACCGGCAATGTACTGAGCTGCAGCCTTGAATGAAGCACAGAGTGATCAAGAATGTCTTGTTTGAGAACAGAGTGCTGGCTTAGGCAAAAACAGTTAGATGAAAATAAAACAAGACCGTAAAATGGTTATTGTAATAATAATAAAGCAAAGCTGAATAAAATATATCTAGGTGAAAGTGCACAGCGGCCTAGTGTGTTAAAATAACCTGCATGGAGCTATAACTAAAATAGCTACACAGCAGTGCAAACTATTTATTAACATGATAATGTATAACATGGACACTAATTAATCTATTAAACCTATGCCACATCACTTTCCATAACCTATTTCTACAGTGATCGCACCTTAATATAGATTCAGTGTACCACATTACAAAAAAACTATTAGTAGTTTAATAAAATGCATAGATTGCCACATATAGATGATCACTGTGACTTGAGGAACAATACTAACATCTCTGCTACATCAGGATCAAAACCCTGATAGCCTCTTAGATGCTACAAAGGATCGGAAATGTCACCTGTACAAATCGATCCTCACTACCTCTTCATCAGGCTCTACGTCAGACACATCAGTTGTATTCAGTCCTGGAGTTTTAGCTGGAGGAGAATATCTTCTTGTACCTAAAAGTCAGCTTTGACCAACGTTTCAATAATTTTCTGCAGTGTTGCCATTTTGGGAGCCTCAGACAAGGACATAGGAGAAGGAACTGTCTGCAGAATTCATCACCCCAGCGTCCTTACGCGCCTTCATATCATATCAGGGGAGAGGATGTGGTGTAATGGCCAGAGGTTCCGACTTTGGAACTGAGGAACCAGATTTGTGTCTCAACGTCTGCTCAACATTCTGTGATTCTGGGCAAATCCCTTTATCTTCCTGGGCACCAAAATGAATGTACCATTGTGTAATGTAAGCAGTGCACATGTAAAGTGCTCCAGTACCTTCAGGTAGAGATCGCAGTGTAAGAAACTGCAAAAAAAAAGAAAAGAAAAAAAAAATATATATATATATCTATATATGTATATATAGATATATATATATTCTTGTGAGTGATTGAGTGACCATATTGAGAGAGACATTAAAAGTCAGGCTTGGTAAACAATGTCTGCGAGCTAAGAAGATAAACTCACCCATAAGAATGGGCGAGAAGGTAATGCTTTTCTGTTGACATAGTGGTCTTCAAACTCCAGAATACCAAGGGAGTTGCAAGGCTGAGGCAAGAGGAAGTAAAGTTTTTTAAGTCATTTAGAGAGTGTTTCCAAAAAGCAATAGCATTCTGCCAAAATTTGCTTTTAAAGGCTAACTCAATCTTATTGGACTGTTTAAAATATAAAAGTTTATGTGAGAAAATGTTAAGTAACAATTAACACTACTTTTGTCAACATTTGTTGGATATTTCTTATGACCCAATGTATGTTTTAGGTTCCTTGCTATCTGCCCACTTAAAATTCCCTACACTGGCTGTATTATGAGTAGAAAAGCGACACAAATCTGTGTTTTGGGCCTTTATTTCAAAATGCCTCTAAACCCCCCCCCCCCAATTTATGTTATCATGTGAAAAGTTTGTCTGGCTTACAATTTATAACATGGTTTATATTTATTGTGATAAATAGGTACTACTAATTATCGGTCTGTATCTAATTTGTTGTAAGGAATTGGCCAAGGTCCAGACTGTTAGCTTGGGCACAACATTAAACATTTTTCCATAACACTGGGAAAGTACTGTCATTTTGAGGTTCTGAAAAATGTGTTTGGAAGACGGTATTGGAGAGGTGGAACAGTTTGATGAACGCCGTGAGATGAGCTGATCTGGTGTCGCAGGCATGCCTGGGGAATAATTAAGCTCGGGGTATGAATAATTTCAAAAACCTTCACTAATACAGCCTATAAAAGAACGTATGGAATCCCCGCTGTAATGTGCACTGGTAATATAACATAGCACCTGTCTTCTATATGTCCGCATGCTGCCCTTGTTATGTGGCTTTCTGTAGCTTTCTGTAGAATCAGGCCAGGCCAAATGTTTTGGACTTGCACATATTCAGGAGAGAACGCCTTCTGTGATTTCAATCAAAAGCTCGAGATAATGTCACGTCAAAAAGGAAACGCTGTTTTGAAGGTGGTGTTGCCAGACGCTGACAGTGCTTTCGACTTTCCAAGATAAAATGGTGTGACTTTTGGACTCCTCTGCAGTCAGTTATCGCCATGCACGCTGAAGTGTATGGTGGTGGGGCGCGTGTTCAATACACAAACAGAAGCCAGGCCCGCAAAATTGATGGTGGTGCTCAGGTCACGTGAGCAGTTCTATGGATGCCAAGCGTGCCCCGCCACATGCCCCTACGCACATGCAGGATGGTCCATAGAAGAGACTGGGAATAAAAGAACTCACTCTGACTCAAAAACAATACATATTTATCCATTATGCATAGCGTTAACCAACCCGTGTTGGACACCCAGGCTTGCCATCCAGTAAACCCCAAAATCAGCAACCCGCTCCAAGGAAAGCAGCTGGGGCATAATTAGTGCATTGTTATCACCTCATCATTGGAAGGACTCTTTCAACCGTATCAAGCCCTGCTTTGCAGTTACAGGTGAAATAAAAATGCTGCAACGTGCATTATATACGTGAGGAACCGGGAGAAAATGTCGCTGATTCTCTCTCAGCGGTGGAGGGACACCCTAAGTCCTCAGGGTATATAGTCATACATTACACAAACCAGACGGAGTCACCAACTGTAGGAGAAAAGATAAGTTTTATTAGATGGTTTACTAGCCCGAGCCAGTACAGAGTCCCAGGACAGTCATAGAGACTTTCCTACGGAGGCTGCCCCTTCACTCTGGGGCACCCAACCTTATATACACACAAAACTTCTTAGTCAGAGGACAACTCCACCCCTAGTTTATTCAAGGTCCTCTGCGGCCTTCAGAATATTTCAGGGATACACGTGTGGTGGGAGAAAGTACAGATGCAGCTGGCAGGAGGTGGCAACGACCTGTACGAACCTGTTCTGGCAGTTACTGATTAAGCACAAACATTCTCAGAACTACGGTTAGAACAAGTAAATTACAGCGATAAGCAGATTGCAGCCCAAGGCTGCGAGCACAAGGTCAATCATCAAAGTTCAGGAGGTTTGTCGAGCACATGGCAACATAATAAAGATAAACAGATGCCTAGCAGCTATGGTGTATGATTAACTTTATGTACATTTTCTCAATCCCTCCTTTTGCCATTGTGAGGCAAGTTTGAACATCATTCAGTGTCTATGTTAATGGACATAAGGTCTTTTATCTCCTGCTCAAGGGACAGCATAGCTGTGTGTTGAGGAGAGCGAACAGGCCAGGGGGCAAGGGATGCCATACAGCAACCGCACAAAGCAGGTAGGCACTGTACACAAAGACAACAGGTGAGGAATACAGCAGCGAGCACAGAAAGGAATATTAGTATCTTCCAGCCCCATTGGGAAATCAAACCCCAAAACCAGTCGGTCAAGGACCATGTTCCTTCATCTTGGTGTATTGTGGAAGCTATCGTATGCAACCTTTGAATAGCTTTATACACTGAAGGGGCATTGTCTTGTATATAAACGCAGCAGCTCGATCCGATCAAAGTACAGACTCCACCACGGTCTGCTAGTATGATGTCAAGTACCATTCTATTTTGAAGAGTAACAAGGCGGTCAGCAGCGAGTTCTGCAGTGATGTTGCTCAGGGCCCCAGCAGTCTTGTTAATTGTTGCCTCCACAACTCGTGTGAGATATCTGATATCCCTACTGTTCGTCATAGGGCCCCAAAATGGAAGGACTCCTTTAAAGTAGTCCAATGCTTCTTGTGCTGAGGTATCTTCTGCAGATATTACCCCTCTCTGAGTCCTATGGTGTTGAGGGCCAGCTGTGTAAGTTGGTGGTAGTAACCAAGCAATGTAACACGTACCGGTCCAGGTGGGTACCAAGGAGGTGTAGGCATTATTACCACAAACAAAATACGTGTTTCGTGACGGTATCAGGGTAGGCCAATCAGTTCCATTCAATATTATTGTAGCATTACAGTTGCTGGCACCTACACTTCTATTACAATTTTTCTGAAAACAAAGTGGAGCCTTGACCTGTGTTACAAAAAATCTTTGGCCAGTCCGGGGTGTGGTATTAATGGATAAAAAATATATGTCAGTAGACCTATTTCGTCGGTCAGCATACTCTGACATTTCTTCCTTTGTTCCATAGACTCTCGTTCCAGTAGGCCAACATAACCGGTATAGGTGGGTGACCAATAGTTCAGAATTAGTAGCATCCATTGAGGTAGCCCAGATGGCTGATAGTTCATACCAGGCGCTGCAGGAGCCATTGAAAGAAAAAGGAAATGAAATATATGGCAACCCTTTTTGCACGGAACTTGGTAGCAAGCCACATACCCAACAATTTGTTCTATTTACAGCCAGCTGATGTTGATGTAACATAGATATGAAGGTATTTTTTTTTCATATTCCTTGCGTCATCCTTCCTCATTGGGTGGTAAGGAAACATGGCTGTGTTCTGGAGGCGGTGACAGAGTTGGAGAGACCTTTGAGTCAGAATCATGTATCAACCATCCAATGCAGGCCAGAAGTACCAGACATAGCACTGTTATGGTGAGGCAAGCGATACGCGGGCCCAATAGTCTTTTCCGATATTTTATTTTCTGCATTTTCCTCTTGTCTTCCTGTATAACGCCCATTTCTGTTTATTGCTTGTCCCACTAGCAGTTCAGTCCAACCTAGGTGCTGCCCGTGACTGTTGGTTTCTTCACTGAGGGGTGATTCCAGCAGTCCTATTGACACACTCTGGTCCGCCCCAACAGACAAAATCACGGCCCTGCAGCTATTGTCAGACTTAGTACATGGGACAAGAAATTAGTTCATGTTCTTATTTTCTAATTTTTCGTGGGTGAAAATTGTATCTGGTGGAATTCGGTACGGTATGGTCAGGAAACAACTGTTCAGTGGGACCAGGATCTGGAGAGGCCCCCTGCAGGGCACTGTCGTTCTGTTCTTTATTTCTTTCTGTATTTCTATTGGAACTGTCCTTCCTTGTTGGGCAGTCACCACCTTTTATGCCTTCACAGGATACAAACAGAGGTATTTTCTTGCAGTGTGAAGCATGTATCCAATTCTTGGCTCCCTCGACTTTGACTGCTGTTTGAGTAGCCAGAAGGACCTGTTGCGGACCTTTCCAGCGGGGCTCAAGACTCTTTTTCCGTTGAAAATTCTTCGTGAGGACCCAATCACCAGGTTGCAAGTTGTGGCCTGGATCGGTGGGCACAGAGGGTAGTGCTTCGTGTACCTGCTGACGAATCAGACATAAAGAATTAGTAAGTTCAGCGAGATAATCCAGCAAGACAGGATGCTCAATGTCAGAGTATCTACGAGGACGTGGAACACCCCAAACGTTCGCCAGCCTCCCCATCACTATCTTGTGTGGTGACAACCCTGACCTAGAATGGGGTGTCATCCTAACAGATAATAATGCTAGGGGCAGTGTGTCTGGCCATGTAATACTGCGATCAGCACATATTTTTGATATTTTCAACTTGAGTGTACCATTATAATTCTCTACTAAGCCTGCTGATTGGGGGTGATTGGCTGCGTGAAACTTCTGGTAGAGACCTAGACCTTCACAGACCTTCCTCATGACCTGTCCAGTAAATTGACTTCCTGTCTGACCATACACATCGAGGGATCCCGAATCGGGGAAAGAATTCTTTCAAGAGTATTTTAGCTGTAGTAATAGCAGTGTTGTCTTTAGTTGGGTAGGCCTCCACCCATTTACTAAACATACAAACCACGACCAGGACGTATCTCAAATTGTTAAACCTTTCCATTTCAATATAATCCATTTGTAGTACTTCAAAGGTATACGTTGGTGGTGAAAAATGCCCAGCGGGAACTGAGGCACCCTTCCCTATGTTATGTTGTAAACAAATCATGCAGGATTGAACCAGTTGGTCAGCTACTCTTCTGATATTTTTATTCGACCAAACCGGATCAAGCAAATCACAGATGCTTTTCGCACTAACGTGTGCAGGACCATGGGCCATAGTCACTACTGGCAGAACAAATGCATCGGGTAACATCCATCTTTCCCTCTGTGACAGATCTGTCCAGCACAGCGTATTTTCATCTAACTTGGCCTTCCCTTCTTCCCATTCCTTTCTCTCCTGTTCAGTTGCCTCATCCTGTATCTTCCTGACACTCTCTACCGTGTTCCCAAATATTTCATGGGGACAAACCTTCTCTGTACTATCTTCCACATACATGTGTCCTGTCTTTGCATACGCTGTATCTTTTGCTGTCTGATCGGCTAGGGCATTGCCCCGTCCAGTTTCATCTGTCACCTTTTTGTGCGCACTACACTTCATGATAGCCATTGTTTTGGGCAATGCCAGGGCAGAAAGTAAGTTAGTTATAAGGGTCCCATGTTGAATACGTGTCCCATGTGAGGTGAGGAATCCTCGTTCTGCCCACAAGCGACCAAAATTGTGTTCTACGCCAAATGCATACTGACTGTCCGTGTAAACATTCACATTAAGTCCTTTACTTAACTCACAGGCTCATGTTAGAGCTATTAATTCTGCGGCCTGAGCAGAGTTATGTGGTATTCTAACTGTTTCAACTACAGTGGTAGCTGTTGTAACTGCATAGGCTGCAGAGGTAGTGCCATCGGGTAGCTTGATGCATGAGCCATCTACGTATAGTGTTCCATCAGGATCATGTAATGGAGTATCTTGCAAGTCTACTCTGCCTTTTGTCTCATCTTCTGTACGAAGGATGCAGTCATGTAGATCAGTGTGGGTATCCTCAAGCTCCTCCATGAGGGGCAGCAGGGTGGCAGGGTTGAGTGTGTTACACCTCTGAAGTGTGATATGGCTAGCCAGAAGTGTCAATTCATACGTGGTCAAACGGGCATTTGTGAGATGTTGCGTTTTTGTCTTATTCAGTAATGCATCAACAGTATGTGGAATCAGTAACATGAGAGGGGAGTCCATTACTATCCCAGCAGACTGGCGCACCGCAACTGCAGCCGCAGCTACTGCGCGCAAACATCCCGGGAGAGCACGGGCCACAGGATCTAACAGGGCTGAAAAATAGGCACACGGGCGCTGTTTGCCCCTATGTTCCTGGGTCAATACTGACAGGGAACATCCGTCCTTCTCACAGACATACAACTGGAAGTGCTTACAATAGTCAGGTGTGCCTAGCACAGGTGCTGTACAGAGTGCGTGCTTAAGGTCGTCAAAACTGGATTGGAAATCATCATTCCACTCGATGTTCTCAGAACAATCCTTACGTATGAGAGACAAAAAATGGTTTGATGAGAAGGGAATAAGTTGGAATCCATTGACGACAAAAGGAAGTGATGCCTATAAAGGCTCTCACATCTCTCTGAGTCCGTGGGACAGGTATGTTTCGAATGGCTTGTACTCGTTCAGCAGTCAAGGTACGTCCCTCCTTAGGCAGGAGGTGACCGAGATAGGTGACCTGCTGTCTACAATACTGCAATTTAGGGAGAGAAACCTTGTGATTATGGTGAGCAAGGTGCTGTAGTAGGGCCACTGTGTCCACTAGAAAATTACGAGGAGTACCGTTGACTTGTACTTCAACGTGCGGGCCATTCTGTTAAACGGGCATAGAGACCGGTCCCACCCCCCTCTGTCCTACGCTGTCCTAATAAAAAGAGGAACCTTGTCCCTCCATTGGGTCATAGTCATCATAAACAAATTGGCGCTGCGGAATTTTGGAGGAGGGATTGTCAAAATAGTTCTGTCGCGGAGTACTGTGCGAGCGCGGTCCCACTTGCTGTCTGTCTCTGTCAGTATTCTGTGGGGAGGGGCCTGCGCGCCCGCGTACTCTATTATCCGGGTGGGCGATATTTCGGGAGGGGCCAACTTTATTCGGGCAATCATTTTTCCAATGGCCCTCCTCTTTACAGTACGCACATTGGTAATACCCTAGAGAAGGGCGGGAAGGTGGTAGTAGTTGTTTGTTGTTAGATGGGCCCTGGGAATGGGACCTGTAAGGCTGTGGACGGGACGGTGGATATGCCCGTTGAATTAATATTTTTATCTTCAAATCTTTAGTCTTTTTGTCCGCTTTCTCTTGCTCCTCTATTTCCCTATTCTCGTAATATTGGGCCATTGTCAGAATACCAGTGGATGTTGTCACTGGCCAAGTACTTTCACAAAGTTTCAATTTAGCGTTTATGTCAGGTAACAGGTTAGCAACAAATTTGTCCACAAACAATCGGAGTCCACCTTTGGTGGCCATATCCTACCCACTAAAGTCAGAGAATATATTCTTAAGCCTAGTGAAAAAGTCTGAAACACTCTCACCCTTTTTCTGCTTACAAGCTGACAACTTATCCCAATTTATTCTATGCGGCGTTAACATTGTTTTCATGAAATCTACAATGCGATCTGGGAGAGCTAATATTATTGGTTCAGGTTTTGCTCCCCCTGTTCGTGCACGCTCATCTCCTTCAAATGCTGCCCAGGTACCCCCGAGTTCAGCAACATGGTCAGCACAGCGTATACGTGTCCAAATGTCGGGGGGAACTATCGCAGCCATCAACATGTCAATATCGGACAATGTCATTACACAGGAGTCTAACGTCTGTTTCAACTCCTTATAATAACCTGATGGATTCTTTCGGGGGTCGGGTAACGCTGCTTTGAATGCATACGTTTTGGTCCTCTTCCATGGGGTATGGACCCATATTTGTTGGTAGTGGCCAGGTACTGCTGCGTTGTTCCCAACCGCCGGTACTGGTGCATGCCAGACGGGTGGGACCTCCCTCATTGGGAACATGCTGGTGTCAGGACTGGAGTCGCATAAATACAGACGGTCCCGAAACGTAAGAAGGGTGACAACATAAGAAAAAAGGTCTGTCCCGAAGGGGACCCCGCCGGAGGCACGGTTTCGGAGGGCGACCAGGCCCTCCGGGGTCGGTATTCCCATATCTTCGTATTCGGTGATGACTAATTTACACATAAGAGAGGCCGCGTGAAATTGTACTTGGGTAGCCTCTGCCTTATGGTCTGGTAAATATCCCGTGCCCCATACTCATTCCAGTTAGTCATCCATCGGCGAGTCAGCTCGTCCACCACACTCTCCTCATGAGGACTGGAGAACAACTGACTCCGTAAAGTACTCTTTCGTGGAGTGGTGGGACGCGGGGTGTCTCGAAGGGATGGAGAAACTATTGACCCAGAAGTCGTAGGGCGTTCCGCGGACCATGAGATGGGTAATCTATTCAGAGGGGGAAGAATAGTAGCGGGAGGAGCAGTGGGACCCTGGGGACCATATTCCTGAGGCGTCTGTATCACGGGAGTGGTAAGGGGCTGTAGGGTGCGTGTATTAGACCCAACAGGAGGTGTGACAATAGGCGTGCCTGGCACCGGTGGTTAATTAGGTAAAACGGGGTATAACGGGGGCGTGTATATTGGTGGCTTATCTAACAAGTCATTCATAAGTGGGTCTCCTTCCGTCGTTTTTTCCTGAAGTGTCTGGGAAGGGTAACATTTATCAGTATTCAAGCGGTGTGTCCTGTCAAACGCCATAATGCCTTGTTCACGTTCTGTCCTGTCTAATTCACCTGCTTTATCAGTCAGTGTCCTAGTCATATGTCTTTTAGCGTCCTTCGCCTTTTTGCGTTTCTGGTCTGCTTCTGTCTGCCAGATCCGCAAAGAGTCGAACATGCCTGGTCTACTTTTAGTTGCAAACAATCGTTCCTGTAAATAATTAAGTTTACTTTCTTCAAAGGTGCCATGAATAGGCCATTGTAGGTCTGAACTAGTTCTCGTTCTTTTCCTCCATATGTCAGACCAGACAATAGGGCCTATCCCATATTTAACATACATGTCATGGTTTGGAGTCCCGGCCGGAGGAGCAGGACACGTTTCCTCCAGGCGGGAGTCCTTGTTACAACAACAACAACACCATTTTCTAAAACGACTCAGTACCGGTATTATGTATATAGTACGATAAATATTGCAGAAATAAACCGTTCAATTACTTACATCAGTGGTATTCAAAACAACTCAAATGCAAATATGCTTTCTCCTACTATATCATAATATATATATATCAGACAACTTAGGTCCGTTTTACCACCAACGTCGATCTTTGCAAAGAGCGATTTTACCTTTTTAAAAGAAACAGATACAGACAGTTTTAGACAGGAATTTCAAATTCCTGTCCTTACCTGACACTCTATTTTCTCCGTCAGTCAGGGACTCCGATTATTCACAGAAGACAAAGACACCAGTCCAGACAGCGCCAGGAGGTGTCTCAGGCGACCGAAAGACCCAGTAGTCGAAGTCCACAGGTCCACAACAGAGAACGGTGCTCAGGATCAGATGTGGGGCGCCTCCCTTGGAAATTCGTCAGTGAGTCCTCCGTCACCGGGACAACCCCCTGGATGCCTGGATGGTGTCCCTGTTGGGGTGCCAACTGAGGAACCGGGAGAAAATGTCGCTGATTCTCTCTCAGCGGTGGAGGGACACCCTAAGTCCTCAGGGTATATAGTCATACATTACACAAACCAGACGGAGTCACCAACTGTAGGAGAAAAGATAAGTTTTATTAGATGGTTTACTAGCCCGAGCCAGTACAGAGTCCCAGGACAGTCATAGAGACTTTCCTACGGAGGCTGCCCCTTCACTCTGGGGCACCCAACCTTATATACACACAAAACTGCTTAGTCAGAGGACAACTCCACCCCTAGTGTATTCAAGGTCCTCTGCGGCCTTCAGAATATTTCAGGGATACACGTGTGGTGGGAGAAAGTACAGATGCAGCTGGCAGGAGGTGGCAACGACCTGTACGAACCTGTTCTGGCAGTTACTGATTAAGCGCAAACATTCTCGTTGCGAGCACAAGGTCAATCATCAAAGTTCAGGAGGTTTGTCGAGCACATGGCAACATAATAAAGATAAACAGATGCCTAGCAGCTATGGTGTATGATTAACTTTATGTACATTTTCTCATACGTGCAAGTAAACATGCAGTGCTTATGTTCCTATATAGACTACATGCAGAGATTTCAGAGGTTTATGATTAAGGGCCCGATTAAGAGGTTGGCAGAAGGGTACTCCATCACAAACGTGATGGACGTGCTGTCCATATTATTACTATTATACCACAATGCGCTTTCAATCAGGGACATAGGATATCGGTTACGCTTGTGACATAGTACTCATCCGCCAAACTCCGAATCAGGCCTTAAGTTTTCTTTTTATTGGTGCCCTTAAGAGATCTTCTGACTTTTTTGAGCACTATTAAAAATAGATATTATCCCAAATGGAAATATGAAAAGAATAGGCAAGTTATTATACATATTTAAGTCACATGCACATTCTCTATGTATTGAGGAGTTGACTTTGTAAATGATTTAAAATTACATTTTAAAACAAGGGCGCACATATTCTTGGTGCATTTTCAAAATAGCAATATTTCAACAAAGAAGATAAATGCTCTGCCTTGAATGGTATAATGCTTAGGTGCAAACAGTCTGATAAACGAGAGATGGCTTTTAATTGCAGTTTGATATCCCACCTCAGTCCCATTAGAAGTTCTCTCAGAAAGGAGACATCTAGCAATATATGAGTCTTGCTTATGTCAGCCAGTCAGCAATGTGAAAGCTCCTAGCCCAACCATTAGGCTATCATAAATTATTGGTGGATCCTAAGCTCCATAAGGCCCTAGAGCCTGATGCCTATGTGTGCCATCTGCTGATGTTAGGCAGCCACAGACCAGCAGTGGAAGTTCATGTCCAATGGTATACGCAAAGGAATATTAGTGTAAAACCTGGAAAAAGTGGGTCTTAAATCTTTTTAAATGAATGGTAAATTCTGTGTCATGAGATGTATACAAGTGCTCCAGCAAGACCCCTTATCTCTGATTTGCACTTGTCTTTCCTTGCTGTGCCTTCAATTCTGTTACCAGTGTTATGTGGCATAAACCTATCCTTGTTGTACATTATGAGTAAATTGCAAGGCACAGCTGAGTTCCATGACATTATATAGAGACATGAGGCCACAGGCAGCAATAATATTGTAGGAGAATTTGCCATGCCTTAAACAAAGGTCTCCTACCAATCTGCGAAGCACTAACAACCATCTTCAACGCCTCTATCAGCTTGGCCACATTCTGGGACACCTGTAAACACGTTCCCATTATGCTCCTGCTCAAGAAACCATCAGATGACCCAACAACGCTCTCCAACTACAGATCCATCTCTCTCCTACCATACCTGCCCATGATCTTACAGAAACTAATCAGCCGACACCTGATCTACTACCTTGGCAACCAAAAGCACTTCGATGCCACGCAGTTCAGATTCAGGCACAACTGCAGTACAGAAATAGCACACATCTCTGCCACTGACGATACCCGCATGGTCCTTGAAAGAGGAGACATGGCAGTCCTCATTCTCCTGGACCTCTCTGCAGCCTTTGACACAGTCTCATACCCCATTTTGTTTAGATTCCTGCACAAGACTAGGATCCAAGGACACCCTCTCCTGTGGATCTGCTCCTCTTAACGGATAAAACACAAGCTGGCACCCTGGCACCTTACTCCTTGGAAGCCCACAAATTCATCGTCATAGTCCCTCAAGGTTCATCATTCAGCCCCACTGTCTTCAACGCATACATTATCCCTCTGGCCAAAGCCATCCATGCACACATCAACATCTACCCCGCAACTCATACTCTCATGAGTGTCTCAGACAAGACCCCTAACACAAGAAACAAGTTCGCTGCCTGCATGACCGAAATCGCTAAATGGATTAAAGCCAACTGTCTTAAGTTCAGCATAGGCAAGACACAAGTAGTGATGCTTGGAAGAACACATCACTGTGGGCATCTAACTGGAGACCAGCCAAACTAATACTCACACCCAGAAACCTCGAATCATTATCTACTGCAAACTGGACATGACTGCACAAGTCAATGCTGTCACTGCATCTTGCCTAAGTACCCTGAAAATGCCGAGGAAGATCTTCAAATGGCTTCCAGGCAACTCCAGAAAAGTCGTCACTAACTCCCTAGTCACCAGCAAATTTAAATTTGGGAACAACCTCTATGCCGCGATCATCAATCAACACACCATAAACCTACAGACCATCTACAACTCAGCAGCCTGACTCCTCCTGAACCACACACACAACACCACATCATACGGAGCTCTAGTGGCTCCAGAAACGCAAACACGCTTATTTCAGAGTGCTTACAAACACATTCAAGGTGCAACTCAACTTAGGCCCCACCTACTTGAACAGTCATATCTCCTTCCAACAACCACCCAGACTCTGCTCCGCAAGACTCCCACTCGCTCATGTACCACTCATAAACAGAACCGGATCAGGAGAACAGGTGTTCACTTACATTCCTCCTAAAATGTGGATCTCGTTATCCACATGAGAGCCTCCTCTTCCCTTCTTGAACTATGCAAAAAGCTGAAGACCTTGCTTTTCAATTAACCAACCCACCCTAGGCAGGGCACAAACCTGCTCAAGGCTAGGATAGCCTTGCAGGTGATAGTAGGCTTTACAAATACATAATACAGTGCCTCATACCGTTAATGCGGCCTCAAATAATGGTGGGGCAATACTCTGTTCATTGGGCTTGTTTGGGAGAGCGTTGGTTCATGTTGTGGCCTACGGGGGGAAGTGTTAGTACTGTGCGTAAGGACTGGGCTAACTTGTAGCTGCACTTATGTAAGAAATAAAACAGAGAGGAGCAAGGCTGGCCTCATTGATGCAGTTGACACTATTTTTTCCCTAAGGTACATATCTTCTCACATTACATATATTTTAAATATATTGCAAAAATGACAAACAAAGTTGCTTTCTCTACACCTGTAGAATGAAGTACGGAAACCAATTCATTCATCTACTCAGAGCCTGCATAGTCCCCATTACGGATGGCGGGAAGACACAGAGAGGGGGTGGGGTATAGGAGGCACAGAAGAGCACCCACCAAAATCACAAAGGAAAACTAGCTTTCTTATCCCATATATTTTTTCTTAGTCGGAAGAGATGATTTCCTGTGTTCTGTCACAAAGTACATTTAAGGGATCGAAAATAGTGTTAACGCAAATCTGGCGCAAACTTAACTCCATATTTATATTTTGGCACTAGACATGTCTAGCGCCAAAATATTGGAGTTAAAGTCATTGTTTGCCTGCGGAAAACTACCTTGCGTCAATGAGATGCAAGGTAGGCGTTCCCGGGCAAAAAATGACTCTAAGGCCCTAGCGCTTTATTTATCCTCCCGTGCAAAAACCACGCACGGGGATAGAAGGGGTCAAAAAATGGTGCAAAGCTTGCTTAGCACCATTTTTTAACGCCTGGGTCAGGGCAAGTATTAGGAGACCTGTGGGCCTATTTCCATGGTTGAACACCATGGAATAAGCCCACAGGTGCCCTCCCCAGACCCCAGGGACACCCACACCAGAGGGACAGCGGAGGATGAGGGACCCCATCCCAGGTAATTATAGGTAAGTACAGGTAAGTATTTTATTTTATTTTTAAAGTACCATTGGGGGCCCTGTAATGGGCCCCCCTACATGGCACTGGGTGCAATGGCCAAGCCCAGGGGACCCGGGTCCCCTGTGCTGGCCATTGGGGTGGTGGGCATGACTCCTATCTTTTCTAAGACAGGAGTCATGTGGTATGGATGGTTTTGTGTCAGAAAATGACTCTCGGCAGATTAGAGTCATTTTTTTTTTACTCTAACCTGCCTAACGTAATTTTTTGGTGCAAACCCCCTTCTTCCATACCGCCAGCCCCACTAACGTCTTTTTTTTTACGCTAGCCTACCCTTTGCACCAGCTTGCACAGAAATGGTGCAAACCGGTGCTAAACGTTTTGGTGCAAAACTGCGTTAGTGCAGGTTTGCACTAAAAAGTATAAATCAGGGCCAAAGTCTCTGTTGTACGGAACAGGTCCTAACCACATAGAAGGTGGCAGCTATTGTGTTTTTCCTTTAGAGGCCGACTACAATGGACGTCTAAAACCGTTGATGCACATTTCGGTGCGAATACTCAAATTTATTTTCCACCTTCTTCAGGACCATCTGATAAAATTGCTTGAAATAATCAGAAGTCTTGGATGTCATTACATGGCAGATGGATCTAGTGCAAAATATACATAATAAAATAAACTAGTGCAAATGTTATTGCAGGATTCCATCACAAAACAGAAGTCACTTTTGAGTCATAAACATCAAAGTCTAAACAGTGATTTAATATTTTCTTAACCTACTGGCTGCTAAAATAGACTGCATCCTTCAAATTCATTTGTGATCAAATATCTTTCTTCTACTTGCCTTTCGTGGCAAGCTATATTTTATTATAATCTACTGGAAACAAAACATATTCTATTTCTAATCGCACGTATGCAATGTCGCTGTCGAGATGTCACATTCATTAAAATACATCTTAACACTACACCCACTCTACTTGTGCTTAAGCTAATTCACGAGCTGTAGAAACTTTCATAATTCACACAACATATTTTAAATAGTAATTTATGGCAATCATATCGAGCCAACAACTTCTGCAGTTAGTTAATAATTCTGTGAAATATCTTAGAAATATTTTTTTTCATAATGGC
The DNA here is from genome assembly GCF_031143425.1 of Pleurodeles waltl. NCBI lineage: Eukaryota > Metazoa > Chordata > Amphibia > Caudata > Salamandridae > Pleurodeles > Pleurodeles waltl. The sequence goes on along the minus strand of NC_090446.1, from coordinate 980,523,804 downwards.
ATATGGGTAAATTGACTTATTGAAATATTGTCAGACATTCCTCCTCCTTCCACTTCAATAAATAGAATACATTCATTCACTAAACACATATAATGATACAAACAATACACACATTAGAAAAGAAATGCAAAGTTATCAGTACATACATTTAGGCCCTCATTCCGACCCTGGCGGTCAAAGACCGCCAGGGCCGCGGGCACCGGAAGCACCGCCAACAGGCTGGCGGTGCTTCAGTGCCCATTCCGACCGCGGCTGTAAAGCCGCGGTCGGAAAACCGGGTCAAGCAGCGCCGCCATGGGGATTCCGACCCCCTTCCAGCCAGCCTGTTTCTGGCGGTTTTCACCGCCAGAAACAGGATGGCAGGAATGGGTGTCCTGGGGCCCCTGGGGGCCCCTGCTCTGCCCATGCCAGTGGGCCCCAGTACAACTGCAACACCGCCGGCTCCATTCGGAGCCGGCTTCTGTGTTGCAGGCCCTTTCCCGCTGGGTCGACGGGCGCTCCCTTGGCGGGCGCCCGCCGGCCCAGCGGAAGTCAGAATGGCCCCCGCGGTCTTTTGACCGCGGAGCGGCCAATTGGCGGTTCCCGCTTGGCGGGCGCCAACCGCCACCCGCCAAACTTGGAATGAGGGCCTTAGTCTCCTGGTATCTATTGGTACAAGATTGTATTCTCTCATATTCGTCATTTTAGGTTTAAAGCCTCAAGTGACTGCATGATCAGTGGACTCAACGGTATAGTTAAAAATTCTTAAGTGTCCTATATGCCACAATAAAAAACAGAGCTGCCTGTGCATCATTCATGCATATCAAATTGAAAGCAGCATCATTACGCTTACCAAAATACAGACATCTAGCAGAAAACGTTCAAGCCAGTCATCCTTACAACAGATGTCCATCGTATCATTTGTTTAGAAATAAACCAGAAGCCAGAGCTCCAATAATAACCCATAAAACAATCATCTATAAGTATACAATTTGTAATCCTCACAATCAACCATTACATTACCCAAAGCAAAATAATGGTAACTACCTTCTAATTTGAGATGTTTTTTGATCAGCATTAGGTCAAAAGGAGAGTGATGACATCCTTCAAGCTTTTTAGTACACATTTATCTATAAACGAGTATGGCATTAGAGATCTGAAAGTAAGTACAAAAGTAAGTATGAAATAGCTCAGAATAATAAAAAGCATACGTAATGCCATCCACATACCAATCCCTTAGGTGAAGCAAGCTTGTGTTATGTGATACATTGACCCTATACCATACACTTCACATACACAGTCAACCACACATATATGGGTAACCCCTACTGAACACAGTATTCAATCTTCATAAAACTGTTCGGAGACAATCAAGTTCCTCCAGATACTTAACTTCAGTTACATAACTAAGACCCTACTAAGGACAGCCTTTACCTCTATCAAACCACTCACAGTCACTGAACCTACACTGAGAAATGAAGTGGATATGAGTAGAAAAGTGGGTATTCTAAACAGTGTGGCACAGAGTAAACTTTCTCAGCAGAGTAAACACTGTTTGCAAACAGTGAAGCTCTCATGAGAAATACATCACAGAGAATTTAAAAGTATATATTAAGGACAGTGTTTACTCCCTGGAGCCTAGAAAGGCTCAGGGAGTGGGCCTCAATCATGTTCCCCTCCTCAACGTATTAAATTAATGTCAAGCCATCATTTTGTTTTTTTATTTTATTTTTGCCGCGATCCAGTGGCAAAAAATTGCCAAATTTATTTGATTTTGGCCCTGGGGGTGTCCTACTGGGCCTAGGGGGAAAGAATATCCCTCTCTGCCTTTTTATATTGTGTTTTTTTTTTTTTTAAAGAACTTAAGAACAAGGGACGAAGTCCCTGAGTCCTGTAATGGATGCCAGCTGCATTTTTCTCATGTTGATAGCATCCAATCAGAGTGCTGCTCCACTCCCGCAGTAGCAACTTGGCCCAAGGGAAGAGAAGGGGGTGGGGGGAGCTCCCCGGACCAGTATACTCATTTTCTTTTTATTTGGTTTACGGGACTCTCACAAGAGTCCCTCTGACCCAACAGTTCTAATATACAAATATTTTTGTACCTTAATTTCTCAAAAACTAATGAACAGATTTACACCAAATCATAAAAAGCACAATCTGTGTACTAAGATCTAGCTTCCGGCTAAATTTGGTGTAATTTCACTCACCAGTTTTGCAGTAATGCTTCTTACAGAAGTATATGGGAAATGCATGGGGATTTAGGGCCAGATGTATCAAAGGTTTTTACCCATTCTGTGTCTGTGGGAAAATGTGTTCGTACATATGGCCCTTTATGTTTTGGGCCTCCCCTTTTTTCCTGCCCCCGCTTGACATATCACTCCAAAACATTTAATGCACAAACTAGGCAAAAAAGAGCACTTTTTTGGAAAGTTTTGTGGATGTTTTGTTAAACGGACCCTAAGTTATTAGCAAAACAAAAAAACTAATTTCCCATGGAAACATAATTTTAACTATAACTACCCATGGCAACTATATATTCACACGCTCCTGCCGAAGAGTCCAATGAACTAGAATAACAGCGACACACCAGGAGGAAAAAATCCTGATATTTTATTGTGACACAGAACTGAAATAAACAAGTGTACCAACATGGCTGATGCATTTCAGCTGACCACCTGTAACTGGTGTTGAGCGGTTCGTCTCCAAATAAATATAAATTATTTAAAAAAGAAGCATTTTATATCTATATTTACCTTACCAGGTATGTTAAAAGCATGTGTGGTAAAGACACCTGAGTGGTAAGGCTCCATGTAAAAGTCATGCACACTAATTGCATATGTTGTAAAGTCATACATTCTTAGAAAGCAGTCAGATTAGTGAAATACCTCTATGTATGTTTGTGCAGCCTGGTTTGTGTATCAAAATGTAAACTGAACTAGGAAAAACAGGTTGTACACTTTGCCCAGATTGCGTGCACCTGTGTGTGACGCCCAATGGGATCATATGGAATATCAATCTACTCCTCTGTATAAGGCGTCCAAGTGGTCATGTGAACTATCAGGTCCGAGGTGACACAGAATGTGTACGTACATATTCTACGGGCAAGCAACCTGAAACACGTAGCGCTGTGTCTAACGTCGTAAAGACGTTACGGTACCAGGAACACTAGAGTGGGTATTGCTGTACAAAACAGTTTGGGTATATTTGAGCCACATAGTCTTGTAGTGATTTTTATTGTCCACACCATCAATCAGGAATGTTGTAATGCCACCAAAAAAACACTAGGCTCTGCATTGGTGTAACAAGCAGCTGAGATGTACTGGAACCACATAACCCACAGATAAGTAAACTGCTCCTGAGAAGGGCATTAAGAAAGCCCTCAAAAATGTTTTTTGCCTCCAAAAATAGTAATATTTGTACATAATAATCCATAGGCTGTTAACCAAGCAATATAGGAACCTCAAAAGAATATATATATATATGTATATATATATATATATATATATATGTGTGTATATATATATATATAAAACATTAACATGTAGATTGCATATTCAACAAATTATTGATATCATTGTCTACAGTATTCCAAGCCTAAAGTACTATGGCTCAACATAATGTCCATAGGTGTCGAAGTTTACATTAGTCCATTGTGGATAGAATAGGGATATAATACTTATACTCAAGCATCAGATACTCAGTAGGAGTAATATACAGAACAATACAGTTGCACATATGTTAACAGCTATAACATTTTCATATGAAATCTGCTCATTTAATCTAGTAATGTGGTTGTTCAAGTTTAAAATCCACAATTTTTCTCTGGCTTTCCATTTATGGTAACATTGACAGACCTGATGTCTTTTTTTTTAATCTTTTCAATAACAGCTCACTTCAAACGTGTTTTTTTTAAAATGACGTTTCTCTAGGCAATGGCTGACTTGAGGGGTTGATTTGCGTTGTTTTTTGATAGATGATTTGTGTTCTGTAAAACGTACCTGCATCTCTCCTCCTGCATATCCTATATAGTCTTTACCACACTGACTTAGAATTATGGAGATAATATTACTGGTGAAAGCGACAGTTAGTGAAAGACTTAAGCTCCTTTTTCTATTTTGGAAGATAAAGGACTTAGGGCCTGATTTAGAACTCGGTGGTTGGGTTACTCCGTCACAATAGTGACAGATATCCCGTCCGCCAAAATCTAAATCCCATTCTATCATATGGGATTTAGATTTTGGCAGACGGGATATCCATCACTGTGTGGCGTAGTAACCTGTCCACCAAGTTCTAAATCAAGCCCTTAGTCTCCCAAGTTGCTTGTCAAGCTTAGCAAATCCCACAATGGTAATTAACTTATACATCCAAAATTCCTTCCAAGATATATTGTCCGTCTCTATGATTGATTGCCACACCTCTACTAGTCTGTCTTTGCTGTACTTATTTCTGCGAAAAGCAAAATTAGTTTTCTCCAATCTTTCATCAGTCTGAATGTTGAGAATATGTCAATTAAAAAGAATCAAATTACGGAATCCATATGACATATTGCTTTGGTTAGAGAATCAATCATCTTTGGTTTATCCTGCATCCTAGATGGTTCAACTATGCCGCCTCTCTTATAAAAACTGAGCTCTCTAAAAGGAGGGATTAATTACGGGGATAGGATATCCTCTCGCTGTGAGTTTCTGTTTTAAATTTTCTGCATGCTTGACTAAATCAGGAATGTTGGAACAATTTCTCCATAATCTGAAACACTGCCAGAAAGGTAGTGCATCCCGTAGATTTTTAGGGTGGTAGCTTGAGAAATACAAAAGTGTATTTCATGCTGTAGGTTTAACTAGTAGCTCTATTTGTAGTTTGTTGTTTCTTACAAAGATTTAAATATCAAGAAGCTCCAGCTTGGACTTGCTCATCTTTGGAGTAAATGTCAAATCTGGATCATCAAGACTGAACAATTTATTAAATTCATACAGTTTTTCTTCTGTACTTTTCCATACAAATAAGATATCCCCAATGTAACAAGGTCATTGGTAAACCGCCCCATAAAAAGGAGCCAAATTGATGTAGCTATGTGTTTAAATGCTCCTACATACAAATTTGCAATATTTGTTGCACATGTGGCTCCCATGCTAGTCCCAATAAGTTATTTATAGGTGGAACCATTAAAGAGGAAGTAGTTATATCAACACATTTTGTAATGAAATCAACGTGATAGGTTTTAAGATTTAAAGTGAGAAACTGATAAATTATTTTATTTGTTTCATTTTGAGGAATATTTGTGTGTAGTGATTCAACATCAGTGGTAATGAGTTTGCCTGTTCCAGGATTAAAGTGTAAATTGTATGACCATATATAGAGGTATTTCCTTCATTCATCTGTTATATGGCTTTTGCATTGTTTATGCACATCTCTCGAACTGAGATTGGAGTTTGAATGTCTAAAATATCCCACTCTATTTTAAGGTTAGATGCTGAATGAATTGTGCCTAGCCTAGTTTTTCTTCTTAATTTCCTTTTGACCTAATGGTGATCAAAAACATCGTAATATAGAAGGTAGGGATGATTATTTTGCTTTCATCATTGTAATGGTTGATTTTGAGGATTACAAATTCTGAATTCAATACTTCTTGCAGTTTTTTTATGATTACTCTTAAAATGTTTGCCTCTGGTTTATTTCTAAACAACTGATGCATTGGACATATGTTGCAAGGCTAATTTTGGTTAGCAAGTTTACTAGTAGATGTTGGTATTCTGGTAAGCATAATGATTCTGCTTTAGATTTGATATTCATAAATGTCAGGCAGATAATTATTTTTTTATTGTGGAATAAAAGAAGTAAAGAGTGTTTTAACTAAGGTCCTGAGTCCACTGAGCTTGCAGTCACTTAAGACTTGAAAATTGAATTGACGAATATGAGAGAATATAATCAAGTTCCAGTAGACACTAGGAGACTGAATTTATATATTAATAATTCTGTATTTCTTCTGTAACGTTTGTATTGCTTTTGTTTCTTTTATAGTACGTGTATTGCTTAAAATATTTATATGTGTTCTGTGGCTGAATTTACTGCATTTATTGAAGCGGAAGGAAGAGGAATGTCAAACAATGTTTCAAAATGTCAATGTTCCCATATACCATTATGAAAATGAATAATGATTTCTAAGATTGTTCTCTGAATCAATAATTAACCAAAGAGGTTTGTGGCTTGATACTAGTGCTATGAATGACTGTTTAAAATATGTTGTGTGAATCATGAAAGTTTCTACATCTCATGTATTAGCTTTAATACAAGTAGGGTGGGTGTAGGGTCGAGATGTATTTTAAAGAACGTTACACCGTGTCAGCTAAATCTGCATATATGTGATTATGTCTAGTAGACTATAATTATGGCCAGTGGAATTATGCAATTTTGCAGTTGCTACGTTTTTTGCATAATTATAGATTTGCTCCATTTACCATATAATCCATCATCTTTTGCATAATCTGCCAACCATTCAAAGGTTGCTGAAACTGCAGCGGCACCTATTGCAGCGCAGTGGAAGACCCTTTGCGAATGCTTATTGCTATAGTGTGGTGTTAGACTGCTACTAAGAAGGTGCAACTAATGCCCAGACTGTGTTAACAAGTGTAAAAATGACAAAATAATGAAGTAATGCTATCACAAAAGTGCTGCATTATGCTGCATAACTTGCCTTTCCTTGTCGCATAATTTAGCCAAACCTATCACATAATTTGGTCCTCCACACCTCATAATTCCAGTAGTCCTGATTATAATAAAATATTACTTGAGAAGAAAGGCTTGTAAAGGAAAGATAGCTGATCACTAATTAATTTGAAGGATGATGTCTATATAAGCAGTCAACAGGATGAAAAAATATGAAATCTCTGTCGCAGTAAAGACCTATGCCTTGCCAATTGTCACTGCAGAAACCCCAAATGCCAGGAAGGGCTGCAGGTACTGAGTATTGCAAATTTAGGTCTGTTTCCCAGAAATGCTGAAGCTGCGACCTGCAGGCCAGAAATACGTACAAAGACCTGCCCCCTGACATGCCCCATGGACTCTGGAGGACATTGAGAGGACTTTGCTCTATCTCTGGGAACCGGTCGGGAGCACACGGATCAATCCCCCTATCCCTGTGTAGGGAAACGCTGAACTTATTACGTCAATGGAAGCCAGGAGCACCTCCAATAGCTGTTGAAACCAGCTGTGCTTCTCAAGAGAGCCTGCTTCTGCCAGGTAGACCAATTCAAACCAGCAGGTTTGGAGCACTGCTAGTGCCTGTGGTTGGGACACCCGCTGAAACACTGAACACTTCCTTGCTGCTGGAGTAGGTAAGATTGGATAGGGACCTGTCAGGCCCCGGGGCCTTGCTAAAGGTGCTGCCGTACCATAGACACTTTTGACTGTTTCTCAAAAGTCAGTATGGACTCTTGAGTAAGGCCTACTAGTGAGCATTCCCTAGATGTGGCACCATTGAATGAGAAATAACCCCAACCACATTACAAGGAAGAGGGTGTGACAGGGATTTTTCCTGTTAAACACTAACTAAAGCCCAAACTTCAAGGGGATTGTATTATTGCTAAAGAATGTTCTGATTGTGATACCTCTTTGAATGCATAGAGTTACAAATAAAATGCTTCTTGTTAATATAAAAACAAGTATTTAATTAGACATTGATTTATTGACATTGCTGAGTGCACTTTGAGGTATGAGTCATTTTCAATAACCTGTACCGAGGGAGGGAGCCTTTGACTGCACGTCCACAGGTACCCCTGAGAGTCAAATGGAGGAAAGGTATTTGGCCCAGTTGCTCAGGACCCATAGTAGATGGGGCTCAAGGACATCAGGAGTAAAAGGCCTCAACCACCAAGTTTGGGCCAGTAGCTCCTGCGTGCCACATAGCCCTCTGAAAGAGATTCTGACAGTAGGTATCTGAAATCTTTGCTCCAGCAGGTTTTATGGATGGTGCAGAGTAATTGAAACTTTATATTGGCATCTCCTGGGAGATAGTTAGAACTTTCAGTGCAGGTAACATGTGGTCACGCCTCTTCAGGATCAGACAGAGTAGCGCTTCCTGGTTTTGGAGTTTTTGTATTCTGGCAGTATATCTTTTGGGGAGTTTTGTATATAGTTTTTCCATCACAGGCTTGCCAACACCATCTGACTATTGAGAAGATTCTTCGAGGGAGGGTGAGATGCAGGTTAATTCCTTGACTACCGTTTTAAATTGTTGGCTAGAAGGGATGCTGTGAATCAGAAATGACTCCAAAAATCCATACGTTCAAAGCAGTTATCAAACCATGGTCAAACCATTCAAACCATGGTCTGTAAGCCTATAGGCTGGGAGGGCAAGCAAGGATTTCAGCCTTACTTTCTATTCCACTCAACACCAAGATCACAGTCTTCCTTCTGTTCAGACAAGAGGTGCACATTTGTCCAGTGGAATTATGTGGACTAAATGCAAACAGTTGCTGGAGGTTCTGTTTCCAGCTGGCAATTGATTTGTGCATTACTACATTTGTAGATTCACCCTATACTGCTCTAGAGGTTGAACCTAGGAGCACATTTTAATATTGAAATGCGGGCAGAATAATGATGGACCCTGATTGTTGGATTTTGGAGAATTTGGATTCGAAGATCAATAGCATGTTCTCGAAATGTTGACTTGTCACACATATTTTTCAGGCTGCCTATGTTGGTCAAGTCACAGAAAGTAAGAAAAATGTCCCTTCTCTGTTTCAGCGCGATCTTGAGAGCTTTGTAGTAACATCTCCTGTGTTTCTTACTAAGGTTTTTGTCAATGTCCAGCGCTGCTTTGTGCCATTGGTATCTGAGGTTATACCTGAATTGCTTCACTTGGGAAAATTCTTCATTTAACCACTCATTTAGGGCTTTGGTTCCTGTATTAGTTTTTCTGGTTCTCGCAACAGCTATCTTATTCAGTGTGGAAAAAATAATATGGTAGATCTTTTTAGCTGCTCATCTGGGTAAAAGTTATTTTTTAAATATTGTCTTAGTAGAAGTGTAGAGCTTACTCGTCAACAATAAAAAAATTACAGCACCTGATACTAATATGTTGTGAGGGATGATACTGCATGTTGGGAGGTGGAGGATAACAAAAGAGCAGTATGGCCATGTTATCTACATTGAGGGTTTCTCTGTTATGTATGAGTGCTAGGTCTAACTTGTGCGTCAGGCTATTCGCTGCCTGAGCAAAAACTATATTCTCAATCAGGTCCTAACCTTGATGTGACCATAGTATATTAACCCAAAAACTGAAATCACACATGATTGGGATTTTTTTGGCAATGATTTGCAGTTGTAAGGTAAGATTTAGGACTAGATATGAGGAGTTGTGTCCAAAAATATGATTTTTACAATAATCTGTTTGGGTGATAGTTGAGCAGACAACTAGGCACTTGAAGGATGAGAATAAAAGTTGGGATCTTCCATGCACACAAGTTCAGTAGTCTGAACTAGAGCTTCCCCACCTTCATGTTTTGGCTGCCTTTGCTAAAACCTTCAGGGAGAAGGCAGCGGAAGTATCGCCAAGTCATTTTTCTTTGAGTCCAGCCACATAGAAGTTGGTTTCAGCCAACAGGTCATGATCGTCTATGGCATATTTTTTGTGGAATGCATATTGATGAGGCCATCTTGAGTTGAGAGCTGGATAGCACAGGAGGTCTGAGTGCAGCTGGTTCACTGATAAATGTTGGCTGTTGACAACAGGGTGGGATGCAAGATCTAGTTATGATGGGTGGGCACTGTTCTGGTGATGAAAATAGCAGGCGGTATTCTGATAGGAGAGGAGCTGTTGGCAGGCTCTCAGTGCAAGTTGATTTGAGGTGCTTTTAGTTCCTGGCTGCAAAGGCTGTCGGATCACTGTGTACGACACGGGATGAATTTGTGTCCGCTACCAATGCAAAGGATCCTTGATGGTTAATTCAAAGTTTGGCTCGTTTTTCCATTTGTTTGGATCACAACTTTTGCACTGGTGTAAGGTTTCTAGAAGAATAAAAGACAAGAAACACAGTAAGTCTGTGGGCTACTTGGCTGGATAATGGTGCGTTCTTTCTGCAATAATAGACACCACAACTAGGTTCTTTGTGAAGAATAGGATATTCTTCCTGGTGATACCATGTATTCATCTGGGATGAATGACACTTGTAAGGTTTGCATGGTGGCACTTTTTAATATTTCTTAGCATTTTTGGATATTGAGGATGGGCAGACAATAGAGAACCTCTCAGGATTTTCACTTTGACAACCACCCACAGTGTCCTGGTTTTCTCCAATGGGGGTCCACATGGTGGTGAGGCTTGGGTTGATGGTACAGGAAGGCTGACAAAGGGGAGCCTTGGTACTTAATAAGCAAATAGAATTTGCCAGCTGGAATGCCTCCCCTCTAATGACAAAAAGCAGTTTTGTGTCATTAGTAGGTGTTTGATGCCACAATTAGCTGGAGCCCAAAGGCTGCTTCCTTACCTTGTGTTATTGCAGAGCTGGTCCTCTAACCTGCTGCCCAGTCCCGGCCACCTTAACTTTACATGTTTCTCACAATAAAATTGGGAAAATCACATTCCACAATATGCAACACAAATTTCCACAGTGTCACCTATCTCCCATTGCTGCACCCTAAGTGGACTATCGTGGACCACAGTCCCCATCCCGAGTTTCTTGCTTCTCGGTCTTGCCTGCTGGATTTGAAAAATTTGCTTTGGTCTCTTCTCTCCTACAACCATAATTCATCATAATTTGTCAAAACCTCAACATAGTAAAATTGACAACCATGGTGGAGTGAGAGATACAAATAGCCACAAGGCAAACAGAAGCTACAGGACCTAACCTTGGGGGTTGTAGTCTTTTGCTTCTGATGTCAAGGGGCTTGACGTATTATGGGTTCTGAGGAACTGCCAAGTACCCCTTCAGATTTGACTCTCAGTGGTAAGGTAGGACGAGCAAGCCAAGGCCTCTCGGGAGGTCTTGAGAAATCTACTCACCTGTTCTGGTGAGATGGTTCTGTTCACTCAGAAAGCGAATGAGCATTAAAGATATCTTTAAATCTTGTTTTTATCTTGTCACATTTGCTCTGCTTTTAAAGACAGATGACAAGTGTCAGCTTGTGTTTTCTTACAGTGTGCTGCTTATTTTATACTTGAGGTTGGTATTTACTTTTCTTTCTATGAAGGCAAAGTTAGAGGATTTTGTAAAGTGAGCTGTCTGGCAGTCGTGCTGTACCACGAGTGTGAAATTAAAGGCTGTAGGATGTCAGTTTTTTTCTAACACACAATATCTTAATAGCTTGTAAATGAACGGCGCAAATATTTCTAAATACATGTCAGTAGTTAAGAAAACACATATTTTGTAATTTTGTATGATGGAAAAAGCGTGTTTAATAGGAACCAAACAAATCAAGACACTATACTTGGAGAATTGGAAATAATAAATATATTTGCACAAACTCAATTTCCTTATGCTATTGTTTATAGGCTATACAGTATTATCTGTAAAAGTGCATGTTTGTGACCATTTCAATGAAAAATGTGCAGTTGCAAATGACAAAAAATACTACTACATCTTTAAAAGTGAGTTTTTAAACATGAACTGAGAAACATTCCTGTTTGCGGCCTGATGACACTGGTATTAGTGAACTAAGAGGCAAGTCAGGCATCATGAGTGCCTCACATGTGGGCTAGATTCTTATTATACAAGGAGCAAAAAGTTTAGTCTGTTAAATCAAACAAAAGAGTTTTTTGTACAACAGAAATGATGTACTCACATATTTGAAGGGGCTGTCATATGTGATCATGAAAAAAGCAACTCAGTAAAATAAAAGATTTGCCTAGCATCACACAATTTGAGGCAAGTTTGTGAGTCAAGTGCATTACAGTTAAGTTTAATAGATTATTAACCCACAGGTCAGGTAACAGTTTAATGATTTTTCTAGGCCTGGTTCAATAGCAGCAATAAATGATTGTTCAGTCAAATAGTTGCTTTTATGAAACAAGCATTGGCCAATAGCTCATGCCTGTGGAGATAGGATATTTGAACGGAGAATGAAATCAAGGATAATTTTGTCTTTGGGGACAGAAAAACCATGGGAACATAATTTAGAAGCAGAATTACATGTAGATATTTAGAGACGGATGGGAACCCATCAGTAATGGTATAGGTTGGAAATGTAATAATAATTCGACTCTCCATGGCGGCTCCCCTCAACTGGTTGTAGCTAGATCAGCAACTTTATCTGGGATATGATATGTAGAGACAAGAAGGGACCTATCAGTAATGGAAAGGGTTGAAAATGTAACAGCAACCGCAATTCTCCTGAAGGTCACTCATAACTGGTTAAATTAAAATCAGGTAGTCTTCTCGGGATGTGTCCAAATGAAAATGCTAAATGTTGCTGATTTGGAATAATGTACATGTACTGTATAGCAGTAGTTAACAATAGGTTAATGGGGTATTCACTCTGTTAATTGGTGATGGGTTATGAGCTTGTGAACTTTGTGGGAAATTTACTGTTACCCCCTTATTATTTGATTTTTTACAATATTTATTATTTCAGGTTATCGATAATCAGATACAGCCACTTACTACACCAAAACATTGGTCACTGCTTAGAGAATTTTTATATATCACGTTACCTTCATATTTGGAAGCCTCTTAGTAGCATACGTAAATTAATTTGGAATTTATATAGAACTCCTCATATGGCTGGTTTTAACATATTAGACAATGGGCACTATGGTATGGATACATGATACTCTAGAATTGTATTATTTTTTTTTTTTTACAGATGGGGAGCGACCCGTAAGGCAAGGGTCGCTCCCCTGGGGGGTAAATTTGTTTTAGACCATTTCTGCCCCCCTTGGGGGCAGATCGGCCTAATTCTGTTAGGCAAATCTGCCCCCAGGGGGAGCAGAAACCACCTGGGCACCAGGGATTGGGGGGTGTGTGTGTTTTGTTTGCGGGGGCAGCTCCTTGGGTAAGGGCCGCTCCCCATGGGGGTACATTACTGTTGGCCATTTCTGCCCTGCATTGGGGTCAGATCGGCCTATTTTTGTAAGGCCCATCTGCCTCCAAGGGGGGCAGAAAGCCCAGCAGAGACCAGGAAATACTTTTTTTAAAAAAAAAGAGGGTGGGGGTATGGCAATACCCCCACCTCAAATAAATGGGGACAAAGTTGTTCTGCCACCGGTGGGCAGATGTGGCAATTACCCCCGATCCACTACCCCGCGGGGGGAAGGTCAGAAAGCCTACTAGATGCCAGGGAATTTAAAAAAAAAATAGTGTGGTTGTGGCTACCAACCATTATGGACATGGTTATGCCCCCACCCCAGCTGAAGGGGGTAATAGTCTTTCAGCTCTCCCCCCGCTCACTAAAACATCTTATCCCATGGCAAGTAAAAGGACATTTGATTATTTTGAGTTTTGGTTTTACATTTGGGCCATGAGAGCTTGTCTATCTCTCAAAATCGTCCCACTTGGAATGGTGAGGGCTGCACTTTTTGGGCTTTTGGATGCTGCCATATAGAAATATCTATGAGACCTAGACACATCCGAAAACTAGACATCTGGGTGAGTCCAGAGTGGTGCGCTTCACATGCACTCTGCACCATTTTCCTACCCACAATGCCCTGCAAACTCTTACTTTGCCTAAAATCACACATTTTCCCCACTTTTTTGTGAGGGAACCTTCCGGAATCTGCAGGAATCCACAAAATTCCCACCACCCAGCATTGTCACATCAATACCGATAAAACGTCTGCCCCACTTGTCAGCCTAAAAATAGTTTTTTTCTCAAGCTGCCCTTTTGGACCCGCTTTGGTTCCCCCTCAATTTCGACATGTTTTTGGCTCTACCCTGTCACAGGCACTTGACCCACCTATACAAGTGAGATATTGTTTTATCGGGGGACTGAGGGGAACATTGGGTGGTAGGAAATTTGTGCCGGTGCAGTCATCCCAGTCAGAAATGTGGGGAAAAATTAGATTTTTTAGCTAAATTTTAGGTTTGCTGAGGATTCTGGGTAAGAAAAACTGGGGGATCCACGCAAGTCACACCTCCCTGGACTCCCTCAGGTGTCTAGTTTTCAGAAATGTCTGTGTTTCGTATGTTTCCCTAGATGGCTGCTTGAGCCCAGGACCAAAAACGCAGGCGCCCCGCAGAAACATGCAGTTTTCTATTTGATAATTGTGTCCACATTGTGTTTTGGGGCATTTCCTGTCGCAGGCACTAGGCCTACCCACACAAGTGAGGTGCCATTTTTATTGGGAGATATGGGAGAATGCTGGGTAGAAGGAAGTTTGTGCCCCCCCTTCAGATTCCAGAACTTTGAAGCACCGAAATGTGAGGAAAAAGTGTTTTGTTTGCTACATTTTAAGGTTTGCTAAGGATTCTGGGTAACAGAACTTGGTGAGAGCACCACAAGTTACCCCATCCTGGGTTCCCCTAGGTGTCTAGTTTTCAAAAATGCGCAGGTTTGGTGGCTTTTCCTTGGTACCGGCTGAGCTAGAGACCAAAATCCACAGCTAGGCACTTTCCAAAAACACGTCAGTTGTCAATGTAAAAATGTGATGTGTTCATGTTGTGTTTTGAGACGTTTCCTGTTGCGGGCACCAGGCCTACCCACACATGTGAGGTACCATTTTATCAGGAGACTTGGGGGAATGCTGGGTGGACGGAAATTGGTGGCTTCTCTCAGATTCCATAACTTTCTATCACCGAAATGTGAGGAAAAAGGTTTTTTTTTGCCAAATGTTGAGGTTTGCAAAGGATTCTGGGTAACAGAACCTGGTGAGAGCACCACAACATACCCAATCCTGGATTCCCCTAGGTGTCTAGTTTTAAAAAATGCACAGGTTTGGTAGGTTTTCTTAGGTGCTAGCTGAGCAAGAGACCAAAATCCCCAGCTAGGCACTTTCCAGAAAACACGTCAGTCGTCAATGTAAAAATGTGATGTGTCCAGGTTGTGTTTGAGGCGTTTCCTGTCGCGGGCACTAGGCCTAGCCACACAAGTGAGGTACCATTTTATCAGGAGACTTGGGGACTGCTGGATGGAAGGAAATTGGTGGCTTCCCTCAGATTCTAGAACTTTCTATCACTGAAATGTGAGGAAAAAGGTTTTTTTTTGCCAAATGTTGAGGTTTGCAAAGGATTCTGGGTAACAGAACCTGGTGAGAGCCCCACACATCACCCCATTCCGAATTCCCCTAGGTATCTAGTAATAAAAAATGTCTAGATGTGCTCGGTTTCCCTGAGCTAGAGGCGAAAATCCACAGCTAGTCACTTTCCAAAAAACACATCAGATTTCAATGTAAAAATGTGATGTGTCCATGTTGTGTTTCCTGTCGCGGGCATTAGGCCTGCCCACGCAAGTGAGGTACCATTTTTATTGGGAGACTTGGGGGAACACAGAATAGAAGAACAAGTGTTATTGCCCATAGTCTTTCTCTACATTTTTCCTTCCAAATATAAGACAGTGTGTATAAATAGGCATCTATTTGAGAAATGCCCTGTAATTCACATGCGAGTATAGAGACCCCTGAATTCAGAAATGTGCAAATACTCACTGCTTCTCAACACCTTATCCTGTGCTCATTTTGGAAATACAAAGGTTTCCTTGATACCTATTTTTCACTCTTTATATTTCACCAAATGAATTGTTGTATAACAGTATACAATGAAAACCCATTGCAAGGTGCAGCTCCTTTATTGGCTCTGGCCACCTAGGGTTCTTGATGAACCTACAATCCCTATACATCCCCCCCAACTAGAAGACTCCAGCAGACGTAACGGTATATTGCTTTGAAAAATCTGACATCACAGGAAAAAGTTACAGTGTAAAACGTGGAGACAAATGGCTCTTTTTTCAGCTCAATTTCAAGATTGTTTTATTTTAGCTGTTACTTTCTGTAGGAAAACCTTGAAGGATCTACACAAATGACCCCTTGCTGAATTCAGAATGTTGTCTACTTTTCGGAAATGTTTAGCTGTCCAGGATCCAGCAGTGGTTTCACACCCATTTCTGTCACTAACTGGAAGGTGACTAAAAGCACAAAAATAGTAAAAATTGGGTATGTCCCAGTAAAATGCCAAAATTGCATTGAAAATGTGGTTTTATGATGCAAGTCTGCCTGTTCCTGAAAGCTGGGAAGATGGTGATTTTAGCAACACAAATCCTTTGCTGATGCTATTTTCGGGAAAAAAACGCAAGCTTTCTTCTGCAGCCCTTTTGTCCCTTTTTAAAAAAAACAAAAAACAAAATATTCGAAGTATTTTGGCTAATTTCATGGTCTCCTCCAGGGGAATCCACAAACTCTGGGTGCCTCTAGCATCCCTGGGATGTTGGGAAAAAAGAACACAAAGTTTGGCATGAGTAGCTTATGCGGACAAAAAGTTATGAGGGCCTAAACAAGAACTGCCCCAAATAGCCCAAAAAAAGGCCTTGCACCTGAGGGAGGAAAGGCCTGGCAGCGAAGGGGTTGATTGTAAAAAAAAAATAACAATGCGATTTGCACAGCATGAGTCACTTTATATACCCTGTACACTGTATAGTTTCTCTATGGGCAACATAGCTGTGATCTATTATATTTGAGTGGTGTTGAACAACCCACATATTATATATCATGTGCACATTTGGTGCTATATAGGTGTGGAATTGCGATGCATATTATACCATTCTGGGCATTTGTTTTGACAATTTATGGGACAACTAAGATGATATTGGATATATCATGTCAATTATATGCATTGCAAAATGTGATGCTCAATGGATCAAGGGTTGAATTTTTCACTGTGAGTTAATAGCTGACACTCAGATACTATGGCTTAGAACAGTGGTTCCCAACCTGTGGTCTGGGGACCCCTGGAGATCAGCGAAGCCTTCTCAGGGGGTCCGCGAGTGCTTAGTAAATTAAATAATATTAACAGATTAGGTCCCCAGCTTTCATTAATGACTCAGAGGGGGGGTCCCCACCTTCCAATAATGATTCATTGGGGGTCCCCGGGTTCCAGTAATGATAAAGAGCGGGGTCCACAGAAGTTAAAAGGTTGGTAACCACTGGCTTAGAAAATTCAAGATAAGTACGCTGTAGAGAAGCGGAGGCAGAACATGGCGGCCGTTAGTTAGCGGCCCGTGGGAGGGGCTCTGCTGGATCGCGTGAGCTGGGGAGAGGAGGGGAAAAAGACAGTGAGGCGGATAGCGACAGTGGCTGTGGGGGGACCGGAGCTACAGAGGTCCACAGCGAGCAGCACTCTGGGTAAGAGCTGCAACAGACGTCAGGAGAGGAAGGGAAGCAGCTGCAAGGATTCCCTTCTGGGGGAAAAGTGGCAAAGTCAACACTAGCGGCACAAGCACTTGTGCTAGACTGAGGAAGGCTGGAGAGGCTGTGAGCTCGCTGTTGGATGGCCAGTGTAATGTACAACCCCCTGTGTGTCTAGGGGAGCAGCGTTTGAGGCACACTGAGTCTTTAGGGGGCAGAGTGTGAGTGAAGCAAGGTCTACTGAGAGGCTGGCTCCTATAAAAATTATAAGGGGAGATAGTGGTAAGGAGGAGGTTTGGAAAGAGTCCTGTGTACTCTTTGAGGAGTGGTAGGAAGGTTTATGGGGCTAAGGAGAGACTGATTGATCTCCCAGTAAAAGAGACTCTGAATGAAATATCTGAGGCCCAAAAAGACTTTGGTGATAATGACAATGACAAGGGTAAATTGTTTTGGGTACTAAAGGAGGTGAGAGTACGCCCTAACAGCTCTAATAGGCCAAGACGTACTCCCTCACTAAGAACATACTTCAGGGTTCTACCTAGGAATCAAACGGACAATCAGGACCTCCTAGACCAAGCGGGGCAACGAGTTGCTGGCATTGATATGGCTACCTCTAGAGATGGTAAAAGTGCAGGGGAACTTTGTGCAACTGAGATTGTATGTACTTCAAATAGATTTTGATCACTGGCCGATAAGGAAAGGATGGAGGGGGATGAGGAAAGTGCTTTGGTATCTACGAGGGGCTGGGATCCAGACAATAACTCCATAGATTTTACGGAGGAGGAACTAGCAGAGTTGGGGGGGAAACTCAAGCGTGCCCCCCCCCTTGTTGGGCAAGCCCCCTGTTTCAACTGGTCCCAAGGAAAGCCAGCGTCAGAGGGAGGTGGATAGCCCCCTGAGTCAGTCTATCTCAAAAATGTTGAAAAATGTGGCGCGTGGCAATTAAAGAGGGGTTTGAAAAATCATGTTCCAAACAACGCGAAATCAGAGACCTATGGGAGACTCTGGGGGAAAAAAATCAATGATTTGGCAGGTAGGATGGCAGTACTCGAAGAGGAAGTAAGTGTGAAGAAAAATAAGGAGGTTATCCAAAGCTTGAAAGCTGGAGGGGAAATTGTTAGGGTTAAGCTGGAGACTTTAGAAAATCACCAGAGAAGGAATAACCTGAAGATTCTGAAAGTCCCAGAAGGGACAGGGGCAATGATTTGAAAGGCCTCGTGGTTTGCCTGATTAAACAAGAATTAAAGTTAGAGGTGGCAGATGTTGACATTGCGAATTACATACAAAGAGTGCACCAGGACCTCTTTAAAAAATCACCAAATAGAGAGACCCCGAGGGAAATTCTGGTGTGTTTCAACACATATGCAATTAAAGAAGGATTATTGATAGCGGCATTGAAAAATAAATTAATCACAGCAGAGGGAGTTTCTTTCGAAATCAGGCCAGATCTTCAAGCAGGCAGTGGAAGCTTGGCAAGAGAATTGACACCCTCAAGAGATTAGGCGCCACGGCTCAGTTAAAATTCCCAGCTTCATTGAGAGTGATGGCGAATAACAAAATGTATAACTTTAAAGAGGCAAGAGAGGTCTATGACCTGATAAAAACATAAGAAGTCAGTTAAGCTGGGAAATTTCTTGCACACTTTATTCAGTCTTTCCCTCCCCACTGAATCAGTTGTTGTATTTTGTTTTCATGTAGACAATTTTAAAACCCCAGCAGTTGCCCACCCTGAGGCGTTGTGCCTAGAAGAAGTATAGGGGGAGTTCTCCAAGGAGGGTTTGGGGTGGGAAAGTGAGCAGTAGGGAGGGAAACAGGGCACAGGGTGGGAAGAATGTTGAAAAAAGGAAAGAAAATGCCCTCATAGTGATGCTAGTCGGGGAAGCTTAAGAGGGATAGCAGCTCTTACACTAACAGGGTGGATGATGGGGGAAAAGGAGTTGAGGCAAATGGTAAATAGACAAAGGAAGTTGCTGCAATACATAAAGGATGTTAGAGCAAACGTAGTAGTGTTGCAAGAGACCCACCTCTCTAAACAGGAGAGTTTGGAGTTGTTCAGGTCATGCAGATGCATTCAACAGATAATATCCTCAGGCCAGACTGGAGGCAGTAAAGGGGTTATGGTTTTCATTAAAAATCATCCTAATATTTCCCTTCAGGAGGGACCGGTAGATTGGGGTGGAAGATAGGCTCTAGGGAGACTGTATGCATTTGAGAGGGCATTCACGGTGGTGGGTTACTATAGGCCCAATAAGGATGACATTGCACCATTAGTGGAATAATTTCAGCACCTGTTGCTTATGCCAGATCCTATTATATGGATGAGGAATTTTAATATGTTGTTAAAGTATGATTTAGATAGGTCATCAGGGAGTAGGTCAAGAATTAATGAGAAAATGCGACGCCAGATACTGTTTATCATGACCCAGTTGGCATTACGTGATATATGGAGAGAAAGGATGGGGTTAACTCAGGGGTACATATTAAATAACAAAAAATACAGGCATCAATCCAGGATCGATTATATTTTAATAGACAGGAACCTGGCATGAAGTGTAAAGGAGATAGTTCATATGGGAGCTCATTTATAAGATCGCTCCGCCATCTGGACGAATATTGGTCTAACAAGGAATAGGGTTCGTGGTAGGTGGACGCTCGATAGAACCTTGATATTAGATGAGGTGGTGGTTACAAGCTGATGTAAAGGATTTGTTCATCCTTAATGTTGGTTCAACCTCCCCGGCTATTGTATGGGACGCCTTTAAGGTGTTTCTACGTGGGACACTTATTAGAATAGCCTCATTTAAAAGGCAATTGTACAACGAAGAGATTGGTAAATTAGAAAAGCAAATACAGCAAATAGAAACAAAATTGACACAGGCTGGTCTTAAGGATGAAGAAGTAAATCAGCTGTATAGAGTAGATCGAAGGTTGCGATCTGAGTTGAATGCTGTGATTGAGAACAGGATCAAGAAAAGATGTGAGGCAAACAGACTTGCGCATTTTGAGTATGGTGAAAACTGTGGTAAATTACTGCCATGGAAGTTAAAACCTAATAGAGAGAGGAAAAGGGTGGTAAAGCTACAAGATCCAGTCTCAGGAACTTTGAAGAGATGTGACAAGGAGGTAGGAGAAGCTTTCCGAGTTTTCAGAATTATATGCGGAAGATCTGGAGATACCCCTGGGGACGGTGAGGACCTGGCTAGAAGAGTTAGACTTGGACTCCTTGAGTGAGGAAGATAATAGAGACCTTAATGAGCAAGTTGGGTTGGAGGAATGGGATCCGGTTTTAAAATCAGGAAAGGCTGGGAATGCACCAGGTCCGGACTGTCTCCCTTTGGAAGTATATAAGGCCCTGGGAAGTAGTGTAAATAACTTTTTTGTGGGGCTCTGTAATTACATTTTAGAAGGGTGAAGTATGATGCTCCCTTCCTGGAAGGAAGCAAGTGTTACAGTGATTCTGAAGCCATGGAAAGACCCAAGATCCTGCGACGCATACAGACCAATCTCCCTATTAAATAGTGGTTACAACATGTTTGCAAAGATTATGGCAGACAGATTAAGAGGTGTTCTAGGAAAGCTTATTCATAAGGATCAAAAGGGTTTTATGAAAGGTAGGTTGATGCAGGAGCTGACGCACACCCTGATTGGCTCTATCGATTTGGCCACTACGTGCCAGGATCCGTTGGCAGTAGTAATGATAGACGCCAATAAAGCATTTGATAGGGTCAATTGGGTTTATTTAAAAGCGGTCTGTGAGGTTTTTAAGCTGGGCAGGAATTTTATTGGGATGCTGCAGAAGGTTTACCAAGACCCTGTTGCGAGAGTCCTAGTTAATGGTGTGTTAACTCACCCTTTTAAATTCAAAGAGAAACAAGACAAGGGTGTCCGTTGTCCCCATTATTTTTGAGCATGTAAATAGAACCTCTGGCGTTTAAACTTAGGAAGGACCAGAGGATACTCCAGTTTCAGTGTGGGAATTAGAGTCTCCCTATATGCGGACGACTTGTTAGTATATACAGCAGATTTGGGTCAAGCTTTGGTAGCAATCTTAGAACTCACAAAGGAATTTGGGAAAATCAGTGGGTTTGCTGTTAATAGTCAAAACAAAAATCTGAAGTTATGGTATGGAGTATGCGGGCGGAAGGGACTCCTGTTAAGAAAGAGGTGACATATTTAGGGATCATAATAACCCAAGATATAAACAAAATTGCTGAAATTAATTTCAAGAAGGTTTTGAGTCTATCCAGTTAATGAAGAAATGGGTCAGTCTTCCCCTTACTGTGATAGGGCGGGTTAACTTAGTCAAGATGGTGATCTTGCTCAAGTTTCTATTTATTTTTAATGCAATCCCTTTGTACTTTGGAAAAGAATGGTTGTGCAAACTTCAAGGAGAAATTAGCAGTTTTGTCTGGGCCTCAAAGGGGGTTTGCATCGCGTGGAAGAAGTTGAGAAGGCGGCGATGGGTTGGCCTTACCAGATATACAGTATTATGCATGAGCCTTCTTTCTGAAGAATTCAAGGAAGCTAATGAAGGAGCCAGGTGAGTCTGAGAAAGGACAAATCTTTAAAGCTATGATGAAAATAAATGGTGTATCCCAGAAAGCCTTTTTATATAAGTTTGGTGACCCTAAGTTTTTGAAAAATGTTTTAAGATTTAAGGTGCTTTTGGACTCAGTAAAAAAATCTGGTGGAGTGTGAGGAAAGCCACTAAGCTACCATACTACAACAAGTATACAGGAGCAGCTACAGAAGGTGTCTGAAAGGTTCTCATTCAGGGGTGAGAATGAAAACCCATAAGCGCATGCCTTGGGTAACAGCCTAAGCTATCACTTGATTGTAATACAAGGCTGCAAAAAGACATCATCTTGTCCAAAGAGTACATCTGTGCCATCCTACTTGATCCACGCTACAAAAGAAAATCTTTCTGCTATCATTTATTTTTCTGAAGGGAATGTTTAACAATATAAGAGATAGACTGCTGAGCAAGCAGGAGGACTGGAAGAACCATCCTCCCATCAGGTAGAAGATTGAGCTGGAGTGGAGGTTGCTGTAAGGGAGGGAAAAAGAAGACAAAATCAGAAAAGTCTCCTTGAGGTGGGATAATACTCGCCTCCTTGTCTTTAATAAAATTAAGACTTTCCGTCATAATATACTAGGAAAATCTACATTTTATGTCAAGAACGGAGGCTCATATTATGCTGTTTTAAAGCATATTAATCACTACTGAAGTAGCAGTATGAACTGGCTTACAATAAAATGTCCTGAAAACATTATCATTGGACCAGTCGGCCAATCTCAGAATGTCCTCTAACCTAGAACCAACCCAGAAAGCTTTGGAAGCCATAGCCCCTCTAGCGGAATAAGCCCTAAAAATGGAGGTATCTATACCCGCTAAGGACATCACCCAACGAACCCATCTGGCTAGAGTCGCTGAATGGGTTATGGGGTTTCCGGAAAGAAATTAGTAGTTGGGGAAGAGAGGACGTTCTGAGATTAGCCGTACGTACTTCATAACATTTGAGACATTGTCCCACACACAATTTAGGTTGATCCAGGAAATACGGATAAAAAACTGTACGTAAATTAGTCTTGGTACGTTTGTTAATGGAGAACAACGCCCCGTGGGGGCAAACTGCCGAGAAGTAACATCCAACGCCCTAACGTCCGATAAACGTTTAATGGAAACTAGGCAAAGTAACATGGTAAGTTTTGCTGAAAGCATTTTTAAAGACAATTCAGAATTATCTTGCCAAGACAAAAAACAAATTCAATACTACATTGACATCCCATAACTTTGAATATTTAGGCAATGGAGGAATCAAAAATGTTACTCCCTTTAACAGATGACAAAGTAGTGGGTGTTCACCCACAGGTTTTCCGTTGATATAGGCGTGATGCATAGAAATAGCTGACCTATACAAATGAATCGTCCTATAAGACTTACCTGCACTAGCCTGTGCAGCCAGAAAGTTAATTACATAATTTATATCTGCTGAAATTGGATCGAGGTCCCTTCCCATACACCAGCTTGACCAAAGAGACCAAGCGGAAGAATACGCCTTCCTGGTGCCGGGAGCCCAGGCTTTATTGATGAAGTCAGTAGCTTCTTCCAAAATTGGGATGGTAGATGGGGAAGGCCTGACACCTTCCAGCCTGAAAGGATGAGTGTTTTGTTGAGTACCAGGGGGTGAGGATCCCCTAAGGAATCCAGCAGAAGGGAAGGGAAAAGAGGAAGAAGAATGGGAAAGTCGATTGCCAATTCTAAGAGAGGGGGAAACCAGATTTATGACTGCCAAAAGGGTACCACCAGGACCACAGTCGCCTTCTTCCGCCTGACTTGGGCCAGAACTCTGGTGATCATTATAAATGGAGGAAGGGCATAATTGACCGTCTGTGGCCAACCCTGAAGAAAAGCATCGGAGGCTAATGCCGAAGGATCTGGACACCAACTGAAAAAGAGAGGCAGTTGGGCATTGAGGTGGGAGGCGAAGAGGTCTATGCCTAAGTGGCCCCATTTGTGGAGGATAGACTGGAAAACTGAGGGATGAAGTTTCCAATCGCTGTAATCCCTGAGGAAGCGGGAATACCAATCCGCCGTTTGATTGAGAGATCCCGGGAGATATTCCGCAGTGAGAGATATCTTGTTGCGCAGACAATATTCACATAGGCTTTTTGCCAGGTCTGCTAACGGCTTTGATCTGGTTCCTCCTAGATGGTTTATGTAACGGACAGCCGAAGCATTGTCCATCCGGAGGAGGATGGTACAACGCACTCTGTCTTTTGCCAGGATCTTGATTGCAAAGGAGCCCGCAAGCATCTCTAAATAGTTGATGTGCAATTTGGACTCCCTTAACGACCATGTACCTCCAGTCGAGATTAGACCACAACGGGCGCCCCAACCCGTCAGACTTGCATCGGACTCTAACACAAGATCAGGGGCTGATGGAAAGATAGCTCTGCCGTTCCAAGCATCTAAATGGTCTATCCACCATTGGAGTTCCAGGCGGGATTCTTGATCGAGAATTATCATTTCTGAATAGGAAAGACCTTTTCTGAGATGACAAATTTTTAACCTTTGGAGTGCTCGGTAATGTAATGGGCAGGGAAATATGGCCTGAATTGAAGAGGACAAGAGGCCCACAATCCTGGCCAGAGTTCTTAGAGAAATCTGAGACTTGTGGAGAGTTCTTAGGATCTCCAATTTGATGGAATGCACTTTTTGTTGAGGAAGATGGAGAGTGGAAGAAGAAGAATCTATTTCGAATCCCAGGAATTCTATCCTTTGAGAGGGAACAGTGTTTGACTTTTCTTCGTTGACTAGAAAACCCAACTGGGAAAGAAGGGAACAAGTTATTTATAAATGGGATTGAAGAGTGCCGTGGTTCTGATGTAAGATAAGGATATCGTTCAAATAAATCAAAAGCCTGATGCCCAAAGACTTGAGATGCGCTGTTATCAGTTTCATCAGCTTTGTAAAGCACCAGGGTGCTGACGACAGGCCGAACGGAAGGGAAGAAAACTGGTAAGTTTGACCAAGCCATTGAAATTGAAGATATTTTCGGTGACTTGTATGAATGGGGACGGAAAGGTACGCATTCTGAAGATCTAAACGCACCATAAAATCTAAGGGGAGGAGAATATCCCTCAAATTAAGAATTGTTTCCATTTTGAAATGTCGATACACGACAAACTGAAATTCTTTAGATTTATGACTGGTCTGAACTTTTTGTTCTTCTTTTGAACCAAAAAGAGCGAGCTGAGAAACCCGGAGGGATCTGGGGACGAAATTTGAATGGCCTGTTTTGAAAGGAGGGAACGCACTTCTTCCGAAATGAGAAGAGACATTTCTGTTGAAAAACATAGAGGGGGAGTAAGATAAACTTGGTGAGGTTCTGAATAAAACTCTATTTGGTAACCTTGAACAGTGTTTAGAACCCATGGGTCTGTAGTTAAGGTGCGCCATTTTTGAATGAAAAAACGGAGCCGACCACCTATTGGAGGAGGGCCAGAAGTAGGACTTACATTGAGAGTTGCTGGATCTGTAGCCGCGTTGTCCACGACCCCTGTACCCTCTGCCTCTTTGGGGGTAAAACTGGGGTTTGTAAGACTGAGATCTGTAGTTGGAGTAAGAGGAGCCTCTAAATCCCTGAGGATGAACGGAACGGCCGCTAGAGCGGCTCCTGCCTGTACCGGCCCTGGCGAAAACCCGCTAGTTGAACACCTTTTTGAGGTTCTGCTGCGCCTTATCGATGGAGGAAAATGTCGCTACAAACTTTCCCAGATCCTTAATAAAGGAATCTCCAAAGAGACGACCTTCAGCTTTTACCCCAGGATCCATGGAAGCCAGATTGGATAATTTAGGATCTAATTTGAGTAATAATCCTTTCCTTCTCTCGTAGGTAATGGCAGCGTTGGCATTACCCAAGAGACAAAATGCCCTTTGAGTCCATAGAGAAAGCTCGGAAGGATCAATCTCGGCATTGTCAATTTTTGCTGATTCCACCAGATCAAGAATACGAGCCAAAGGCCCAACCAAATTAAGGAGTTTATCCTGGCAATTCGACCAGGCCTTGTCCACCCCTTTACGTGGGTCCTTGCCAAATTTTGAGAAAAAAGTAAGAAGGGGTTGATCAATAACTGGGGTTGTAGTGATGCTGGAAACAAGAGAAGGTCTGGGACATTCCGATTTCAGTTTGGCTGTCATCTGCTTGTCCGGGGGAAGCCTTAACCTGGAAGCAATATATTGACCCACGTGAGCCGCAGGGGTCCATTCCGTGGAATTAGGGTGGTGGAGGAGGGAAGGATCGAACATGAGATTACCCTCCGAATCCAAAACAATTTTAGCTGAGAAGAGGTCATTAACATCCAATTTAGGCTTTTGCGGGGGGAAGCTTGTGACAGCGAACCCCAGAAATCTGAATCATCATCCAGATCATCCACGTCACCGACATCATCATCGGTATCCGAAATGTGAGATATCACAACCTGTTTTGGCGCTGAAATAATATTCTTTGTCTTAAACTTACATTTTCCATAAGCGTTCTTAGAATTCCCCTCCTGGGAAGGAGGCCTGGGAGGAATTTCATCCTCAGTCATGGGTGAAGAAACTTCACCAGTCAGAAAAGCGCCATCTGATGGTTTTTGCATAAACAAATCCTTGTGTTTTCTTTTTCTGCTATCCCCCGCAGAATGGGCCATAAAGGATTTGTAAACCATATTCTGAACAGTACTTTCAATGTTCTTGGACATTTTATTCATAGTGGATGAAACAGCCTTAGTCACAGCCTCATTAATAAAGGCTCCAATTTCCTTATTGTCCGAAAAATTAGCAAGAGAATCTTGCATCTCCATAATAGCAAATTCCAATAAACGGTCAGGAAAAACTATGAAGGAGAGAAAAAAAAAAAGAAAACCCAAGTGGAAAGGGTTAATCAGAAGGCAGGGACTGCAAGGACTGAAAACACACCCCCAGAGGCGTGGCCGAGCGTCGAAAGGCTCTGGAGATTCAAACTTGAAGAATTCCTGTTCCGGAAAGGATTAGCGGTTGAGCGTCGAGCCTCGGTGTCCAAAAGGAGGTGAGAATCGCGTGAGGAAACGGACGGAGTCCCGAGCAGCAGGGCACGATGTAAACAGTATCGGCATGAGCGGAGCGCAACCGTTTAGAACCCCCGCGGCAGCAAAGCTGCCTCAGAACGCCCGCGAGCGTGATAAGCGGACGGGCGATGAAAAGCCCTGAATTAAACGCACGGAAGCGCTGAGGGACCTAAAACAAATATATCAGAACAAACATAGATAAACAAAGCGAGCGCCGCAGTAATAGTTTAAAAAACAATCAAACACAACAATAAATATCGCAAAGAGGAAGGAGGAAAAAAGATGTCACTTATCTTGACTGCGAGCAGCAAGAAAGAGGACTGGTCGCAGTCAAGCTTAGTGATTACATACCTCCTATTGTTTTGATTGGTGCTTCAACGATTACGTTTTTCTCTCCCATTGGCTTTATGTGTTTCAAGCCTTTTGGGAGTTGTAGTTTCTTGACTGCTGCTATTGGAATTAAAGCAAGTTAGAGAAGCATAATATGAGCCTCCGTTCTTGACATAAAATTCACCCTTCCGGAGGAGATCTGGGGAAAAGAGCTGCCAGGACGGTGGATAAGAGATCAATGGCAAGTATGTAACACTCTTCTATACAATACAGTTCGGCCTGCGTCTTTGAGAAGGAATCACCTGTTTTCAAATCCATAGGGCCTACTGGTCTCCGGCAAAGTTATTTAAGATGGGGCATAGAACCACAACAACGTGTAAGAAATGTTGACTGGCCATGGCAGATGATCTGCATATGTTTTTGAGGTGCCCCCAGATTACCTGTTTTTGGAAGGAGGTAATAGAGGAAGTTTTTTCTATGGATCGTAAGGTAAGCCCCTCTTCAGTCATTTTTGGATCTCTGCAGAATCGGAACTAGCTGACAACTGAGTGACAGTGCGAAACTACTCTTTTATATGATTTTGTTGGCCAGGCGTGAAATCTGTAAGAAATGGGTGAGCTCTCACCCCCGACGATACAGGAATGGAGTGAGACACTTTTTGATAACTTAAATATGGATGTTAGGAGGGGGAAAAAGGCGCAGAAACTCTGGGCTCCTTTGAGAGTGTGGCTGGATAGAAGTGAATTGGGGGTAACTGGTACATGTTAAGAAGCCCGGTATTGTCCTATGATTATACTGCTTACTGACTCTTAAGGTTTTCTCTGTGGACACAAAGCAGCTCACGATCAAGAACTCTGCTCTAATCCGATAAAGGACCCTCTCGCCGGAGAGTGGTGTAGAGTGGAAGGTGGTCTCCCTACTTTCTAAGGGCTTCTTCCCTTTTGAGTTAGATTGTGATAATAAATGAGGACAAAAAAAAAGATAAGTGTGCTGTACTTGTTTCCAATATGGCGCTCAGGAAAACATTGTGGGTAAGGGGATAGCAATATGACCATGAAGGGGGTGTAAAAAGAAAGGGCAGACACTGTATGTATATTGAGCAGCTGTTAACGTTGAAGTGAATTGTCCAGTGGAAGGTGGTCAGCCGAAACACGTTGACGTCCTGTTTGGGGATGCACTGCACTTTAAAATAAATGAAAGGCACTAGCCATGTGCTGCGTTACTACATAATTCATGAAATGCATGGTGTGACAAATGAATGCTGTGGTGCGGCTGTTGGCGGTGTAAGGATACTCACCAAAATCACGATATATATATATATATATATACACACACACATATACATATATATATATATATATAAGTATGTGTACTTAATATATTTATACACATAATTATAGAAACATACATATTTACGTGTGGAGCTAGAGATATATATATATATATCTGTACATTTTTTGCCAAGCGTATGCCTTTACAATGCATGCATTTCCCATGAAAATGTAAGTATTTTACAGGAAAGTGTAAACACTTTATATAAGTATATAACAAAGGTTTATACTTACCTGTAAAATATTTACAGTTATATTTGTCAGCAATGACTTTAACATTCAAGCCTTTGCAATGAAATTTGTTGTAAAGGCATGAGTGGTAATGGTATAGTTGTTGTAAAAGCGTGAGTGGGAAAGATTATACATGATAGCGGTACCTAGGTTGTACTGGCCACGTTGTAAAAACATGCGTGTTATGGCATGCGTGGTTCCGTTGTACAACTCATGGAGGGCTGCAGCAGCTGCGGGTGATGAGTAGCACTCTCAGATTTGCAGGGGCAGCGCCTGGTCATCCATGGTGCACCTTCGATGGCATGGTAAATTCCTCTGATACTTCTCACATGTAGGGGGCTCTGGTTACAATAGTTCAGTTGAGGTTCTTTCCACTCAACGTTGGGGAAACCAGGCAATGATTCTTGTTCTTCATAGTGGGCCCCTCTAGCATCCAAGTTTGCTGACTTTATTCCAGTCAGGTGCAACGACCCAGTCAGTACTGCAGTAATGCAATTTTCACAGCAGCCCCCTCTGGCATACAAGGTCGTCATCTTTACTCCGCACAAGGTTGACAGCCTGATCGGCATGGCAGTAATGTAATCTTCACAGCTGCCCTCTGCCATAGAGGGTCACTGACTTTACTCCACACACGGATGACAGCCTGATTGGAATGGCAGGAATGTAATCTTCACGGTGGTCCCATTTGGCATACTGGGTTCCTGACTTCAGTCCGCACACAGACTATGGCCCGATCAGCATGGCAGCGTTGAAAACTTCAATGCAGCCCCATCTTGAAAACGGCATCTCTGATTTTACTTTGCACAGGATTGATGGCCTGATCAGCATAACAGTAGTGCATTCATCATGGCAGCCCACCTCTGGTATACGTGGTTGCCGACTTTACTCCGCAAACAGGCTATGGCCCAACTGGCACTGTAGTAATGCAATCTTCACAGCGACCCCCTCTGGCGTATGGAGTCACTGACTTGAATCTGCAAATGGGCAACGGCCCAATTGTTGCATCAGCTGATTCCTCACACCTTGTAATAGGGATCCGCTCATCACGATTCCCAACTGGACCCTCCAGGCGCTCTCCTCTGCCTCACAGGCACACTGTCATTGGCAAGCAGGCAAGCACTGGTGCTCCAGACTCCAGGGCAAGTGGTCTTGGATTTCCCTGGGTCATGTTTCCTCATCCAGCTGGGAGATTGGCAGACCTTAACCGGCAGTTCTAGTCACAGGTAGAAGTCTAGCAGAGCTTCTCCTCCTCGACATACAGCCCATCTGGCTACTTGGCAATTTTCGGGTCCTCAAGCTCCCCTTCTTAGAGTCCATTTCCATATACCAAATGTGACTTAGGGGGTCATTCAGACCCCGGCGGGCGGCGGGAGCCGCCGAATGACCGCACCGCGGTCAAAAGACCGCGGCGGCCATTCTGTGTTTCCCGCTGGGCTGGCGGGCCCGCCAGCCCAGCGGGAAACCCTTTCCCACGAGGACGCCGGCTCCGAATAGTGGGAATAGTGGGAAGGGTGCGACGGGTGCAGTTGGCATGGGCACTGCAGGGGCCCCCAGGGACCCCACGACACCCCTCACCCCCATCCTGTTCCTGGCGGTCGGAACCGCCAGGAACAGGATGGCGGTGAGGGGGTCGGAATCCCCCATGGCGGCGCAGCTTGGGGGATTCCTCAGGGCATCGGAAAACCTGCGGGACACCGCCGGTTTTCCTGTTCTGACCGCGGCCAAACCGCCGTGGTCAGAATGCCCTGCGGGGCACCGCCAGCCTGTTGGCGGTGCTCCCGCCAACCCCGGCCCCGGCGGTCCTTGACCGCCGGGGTCGGAATGACCCCCTTAGTGTTTGAGTCTTTAAAGTTTGTGTTGGGGATCTGCTTCCTTTTGAGGTGCCCACTTCTCTGCCCTGCCCATCCTCCAGAAAGCAGTCTGTCACAGCAGGACTGACTCCAAACCTGACAGCTTCACAACACAGACCATGGGAGTGACTAGAGGTTCACTCATGACTGTCAGCCAAACTAATATATGCATCAAATAGTTATCCAAGGGCCCAGCCCTACTCTTTATGAATCACGTATCTGTTCCATCTCCTCCCTGTGCCCCATCACCTCCTCTGTGAACTTTCTGCAAATCAAAGAGCACCCTTTGAAGTGTACTGAATAGCCTGGCCTGTCTACCTCTAGTGTGTGTTCCACCCAGCTCTCAGTAATGCAGCAATCCACAAATCTGTCTCAGGGGAATCTTCTACATCCTCATGCTCCTCAAGTCAGCCCTAGATCTCACAGAGTCTACAATGTATTGTACAACTCACAGGCACACATACACCTAGCGCATGCATGCAACCACACACGAGCTGCACAGTGCTACCTACTAATTTGATGTAGGCCAAGTGTGAGGTAAGCACACAACAGAGTAACTTTACATGAGTAGACCTGTAGGCCTCACTCTAGTAACACAGGTAAAAAGGCCTGTTCACTGCTACTGATCATCACACTGGATGCTGCAACCACCGTGCTTGTGCATCTTAACTCCTGGTAAAGGCAGTAGCCTTTCACCATCATGAGGGGAGCACTTTAGGCCCCCCTCCCAGTCCAACGAGACCCTAGTCTGTGAGAGAGGCCTATGTCATGGCACACACGCTTGGCCATGTTCGTCCATGACAACAAAAATCTGCATCAGGGATCTAGATATCTTTGCAGATAGAGCACTCAGGGCAAGGGTAAATTACCATCAATATGCGAGCAACTTTTGGTCCCAATAAAAGGGTAGACGAGGTGTAAGTGGATTAGGGAGGCCAGCACTTGGTGGTTAGTTCAGGCAACAAAAGTTGCCTTAGACTTGAAACTGGTCACAGTTTATGGCTGCAAGGGGTTATACAACTTCTGACAAACACAACATGAAACCTCAATGTAGCACACTGATGGCGGTGCAACACCATCAAGTGATGGGTGCATGGTGATCAGATAAACTGAGAAACTTTTTATGATGAGTTCCTACATTCAAAGTTCCTGGAGCTTAGTACTCTTCAGCAAGAAGTGAGCACAACCTGTGTACCACATTTGTTCGTCCATGCAAACGTCCTCTGCCAAAACCTTTGTTCGTAAGTCTTTGGGGTGCCAATAAAAGATGAGGTGGGACCAGGTGATGCAGATGCAAGAGGCTGAGTAGGATCTACCTTTGTCATACCAATTCAGCAGTCTCTCCTGGCCGCTTCTGTAGGTCAGAACTCAGAAACAATCTTTGCAAAATATTCTTCATGCAAATGGGTTTCATGCTGACTTTGAAACCTGTAATTGTGGCACTTTGAAACCCCTTCAGAACCAGTCGCCAAATAACATATCTCCCCTTCACACTTCACAGCAACTACAAGTTGAGTGGAATAGGGTAGGGTAGTTACAACACCTCATAAATACTACTATGTCAAGGGTGAGCTTTTTTACTGTGATAAATAACCCCTATTCAGAATTTTCAACTGGGAAATACGACATAAAATGCCATGTCAGTATTTAACAAACCAATTTCTGCATGTTTTGCCTTTTTTCCAGGCCTTTTGCCCCAAAACAGTTTGGCAGATTTGATCTGTTGGAACATTTCAGGGGAGAAGTGTGATGGGGTGATAATTATCACACAATTCATAATTCCTATTGATGTGCAAACAGATCGGGTTTTAACCTTGAACTTGTAATGAGGCCCTTAATGTGCAGGGCACCTGCTCCTTTTGGGGTTTCTGCTTCACCATAGTGACCTTTCAGTGATTCAAAATGTCTTATCTGACACCCCACTCTGAGAAACTAAAGAACTCTAACTTCTGCCTAGCTCTCTTGCAAGGGTTGATGCACTCGAAGACAAACTGTACATCAGACTTGTGTTGTTTGTCGAACAGATTAGCCAAAGAGGCTTTTTCTAGATGCATTCTCCCTCAGGCTTTTAATTGTCTTCAGTCTCCAATACACACAGTCAAGAGAGAATACCTATTGTTCATGCTAAGAGAACCAGTTATCGGAAGTAGTACATGGCTTGATACTATTCAGAGAAACTTGCATGCAGATGGGTGTAGGTTTCAAGTCTCCTCCCTGGTCAGTAGCTTTCTCGGTCCTTTAAGCCCACCATCTGTTTCTAAGCAAAGTGGGCATTAGCTAATCTCAGGAGAGTTGGCTCAGTGCGACTTAAGTCTCGTGTGTGGCTTCCTGATTTGCTAATTTGACCGAACTTCCTGACATTGTCAAGAGTTGTATATTTCTAACAATATACAGAGAATGAAATTCAGTAAGTGAAGTGCTGTTCACAAAGACGTCTTTAAGAGGTGTAATCTCTTCCCAGTGTATTAGAACATCAGTTTGACTGGCAGTTTATAACTGTACACTATACACCAACGCGAGATCTCTGATGCTGTATAGAATATAACATTATTATTGCAACGAAATTCAATTCAATAAATGTTAATAAAATTCCAAGATTAATTATCCATTTTCTATCCTTGCCTTGCTATGCTGTGCTTTTGGGCAAGGACAGCAAATAGGCTGCCATCTTCATACAAAACATTTTAATACATCTTCATTAGTACCAAAGTGCTGTACATCATAAGAAAATGAATGTTATATAATATTTCTGCTTGGGACATGTTTTGCAGATAGTGTGGGCACACAGCTTCCTTGGCACACTAGTTCACAGAGTTAAAGTACTATAAACATGTACCCGTAATGTCCCTGTCTGTGAGAACAGCAGAAGTGGCTGTGCAGGATCAGCACACTGAAAAACAATTTAAAATAATGATGCCACTTTGCTTAAGAAGGATGCTTTTGTACTTAGGCTGAGCTCACGGCACAGCCTTGGCAGGAAAAATAAAGCAGGCCTCGAGAACAAATGACTGCAAATGAATGGAGGTAGCATTTCTGCCATCGGAGCAGCTGCAATTTGCCCTGGCATTACCTTACCATTGAACATTTGAATCTTCGACAAAATATTAAGACCGATGTCATCAAAAGGGGTGCAGTCAAAAGTGTATCACAGCTGTACAGATTCAATATTTACACATGACATTTTGAGGGATTTCTCTTCTTGTGTTCCCCAGCCAGAAAGCCCCACTCTTGTTGAATTCAAACCTTCTGCTGGTCATTTCGGCCACCAGCGACTGTTCGCTGGTATTGTTGAATGCTGATTTCCGCAAGAAGGGTAGGAGACATGCTTTACCCTTATGTCAGGAACCACAAAATTATTGAAAGAATGCACCCTGCCTTCCTATCCGGGTGGTTTCTGAATTCATGTGAATCAAGAAATAATCCTTCTTGTGCCTTCCTGACTACATATTAGCATGCAGGCCAAGTGCTTCAAGCCTGGATGGAGGAGAGCTTTCAATGTTGCCCTGATGAGACCAAGAACCTCTTGAACCCTTTAGCAGTAAGTAGTCTACTAAGGATGCCATCGCTCGATTGGTTGTTTCCTGATATGTGAGTGCTTCAAGGGGGAAGGGTTGTACAACACGAGGGTTATATTTCCATCCTGAGAGCTACGTCAGCTCCCTGGCTTTCTAACTTCAGCTGCACATGGATTTGTTAGGGAAGGTCGCCCCCTAGGAATACATTTCATCCCTTATGCAACCATGATGTCATAAGTGATTGTTCGAAATCTGATGCCAAGTGTTACTTTTTCAGCTTGCCGCCTTGGCTCCTAACAATGTACCTGTTCCATCCCTCTCGAATAAGATCTAAATGTGATGCAATCTCCCATGTTGGCTGGAAGTACAAGTTACTCACCCTCGTGAATCTTATACTGAATCTACAGTCCTAGGTTCTCCTTCTTCTTGGGGTCCACCTTTTGCCTCTGCTGTGAACATAGGCAATGGCCTGGACAGAAAATTAAGGGATTGAGGAGAGAAGCGAGTGAAAATGAGGGAGGGGGAATAGGAGAACAAGGGCAATATTGTGCCCTAACTTCAATCTGGGTCTGCCTAAATGCATTCTTCACTACGGGTACCAAACATCCCACGAGTCTCACGGACAAGGTACATAGGACTATAAGTACAAGTCATCGAAAATAATATTTTTTACCTTTTAAGACTTTTTCATGTCTCATGATCACCCAAGAAGGGCTTATCCGCAGTGTTACCTGGGAGACATCTACACTTGTACTCAGTGTGACTTTTTTCAGCAGTCCATGCTTACAAGTCACCTGTGATTGTGGAAGGACATATCCAGGGTCTCTCTTTCAGGATGTGACTCCATGGACCCTTTATGACTTACTACAAGGGCATGCCAAAGGACTCTAACAGCCTGGCCTGATAGAAGGCCTTACCCGAGACGCCTTGCCAACTTAAACCAGGCACCTTTCCAAGGTGCGCATAAGCCTTCTAAGAAGCCAGAGGTCAGAGCTCAGTATAGAAGAATTCACTACCGGATGCTTGTGCTGTTTTACGTGTTATCTATTTATCTACCTGTCTGTTTGTCTGTATCTGTGCTAGAAGGTATGCATGCATCTTACTCCATGCTCACTGTGAGTTTACAGGCAGGCAGAAGGGAGGAAAAGCAGAAGAAAGGCACTCCAGCCCCGAAGATGTGATTACCTCAACCTCCCTAGCCTCAGGAGCTACCAGCCCCATTCAGGATTTTCTCCTAGAGCACCTCACTAGCTTGGTGCTTCCATTTCTGTATCAGTTTTTCCAGTGCGTGGTGAGTTAAACATCAAGACCTAACCTTACATATCTATGCAGACTTTCAACATGTTGTCCTCACTAGATTCTCCTTGAGGGTGCCAATATGGCTTTGTTGCCCATAGACCCCTGACTGTTCTCAAACATTGTTTAGAAGCTCCCCACACAGCAGGTGGAAAGGGGCTTGTGAGCAGCAAAAGTGCAAAGCCTGCCAGCATAAGGACATTTTACAAGGACGTAGGTGCACTCTGTAGCCCAAGTGTAAGAAGTGGAAATGTAAGGGTTGTAAGTGCTCTGCTGCCTTTTGGCTAGGTTTATTCTACGGAAATACTACATACATAGGTATATGCATACAGATAACTTTGTACCACATAGGTACCACATGAGCAAAATCCAGATAAGACACAATTTTTGTAATATGAAAAGAAAAATGTAAGGGAAGAGAAAGAATAGGGGGATAAAACATTACTATTTATCCCACCATGCTGGACTGATAAAGCACGTATCTTATTTTCTCTAAAATTGCATTTGCCTCTTCCTAATATTTCGCATGTGGGATAGCATTGTCCTTTCGCTGTGCTATTCTGGTGATTTGTCCATTATGTAAATTGTATAAAACTAATGGACCCTAGATGTTCTGTGATCCGCCTCCACTTATCATATGTTCCAGTATCATGGCCAAAGAAGCCGTCCCTCACCCTTTATCATCTGCAGCTTGCGTCTGGATTCTTTGCTCCAGGATTGCTGCAGCTCTTTGCATTGCACTCTATGCCTGCAGCTGTGATGCCTTAGCTTCAAGGCTCCAGCGCTTCTGGTTTGTCCCTGGCGGCTACTGATCTGAAGCTTCTACCTTGTGATTGCAGATTCCAACATGCACAAGCTTGAAGCTCAAGCTTCTACCTGGCAACTTCAGTCCAGAATTCAATACTTTAAGAATTTATAAAAAGTCAAAATTATGGCATTCGGAAGATATTAGGCTCTTTTTTCCTTCTTATGATGTGATGTGGATGCTATTACGGTGATATAGTGTTTTTATGTACTCTACAATGCCTTTTGAGTTGCCTCTTTGTATTGTAAAGAATACAAAATAATGAATAAACTTTAAAGAAAGAGTATTCTCAAAGTCTGTAGAATTAGTTCAGGCTACATCTTTACAATACAGGAGGTTTATCACTGTCCATAGGAGTGAAAAAAAAATCAGATGCTGCCTCAGAAGCTAACATGAATCATCTCCTTTACTATTGTGAAAGCTGAATTTATTACTAATAAATTTGCATTGATTATTGTCTAAGAATTGTCATGAATTATGCTAATGCAGTAAAATCATGTGTTTTGAAAATGTGCCCATCTAGGTGGCAGCCATTACATGTACGACTATAATAAAGAAATTACAGTAATTACTTAGAAATAAAATGCACAGGTAGAATAAAATGTATTAGTGGATTATATTAACGTTTTAATAATATGTATTTGCTTAACTTTACTGGGCATAGAGTAATTGTGAAATTACGGGCTTTGTCAACAAGGCCTCATGTTAAGCTTCATGGCATAAATAAATAAATATTCATAAATGTTTGTAGGAGCAGAGAACTTGTTTATTCATTGTTTACACAGTGCTGAACAAGCGATTTATAAATGTCTTAAACTTTCTTGTGAGAACTGTCTGCTGTAGTCCCATGTCCTATCTGTGGATACATTTGTAACCTTGATGCATGAGAAGTACATTTTCCCAGGAGTCGACAAAGACTTTACTGACTGGAGTTATGATTGAAACTGAAAAGTTACCTGACGAAACTGGTGATGGGAAGGGGAGAAGAGGAGCCAATCATCGACGTGTGAAAGACTGTCTAACTATATCACAGATTTGGGAATTAAAGTTTATTGGTTCTACTGTGAACACACGATTTTCTGACCAATGACGACATGGGAAGATGCTTTATGGATTTTAGTATATCTAGACCACACTTTGCAAAAACATTCAGTTCTATGGCCATTCTCGCATTACGGTGGTTCGAGTCCCGTTCGAGAGACAGAGCAGTTCCTGATGTCTTCTCTTCCTCTTCCTTAGCCTCATTGCTTAGTTACTGTTATGGATCGCAAATTCTATTAATGCTGTTTTCTATAGTTTAATGTCCTTGCAAGTTAATTCAGTTAACTTAGAGCCCACCGTGGCTGAGCCAATCCCCTTCATTTTCCCCATGCCGACGCTTACCAGACGGATGCCCAACTGACGAAGAAGTCTATGCTTGCTGATCCATACATAAGAGGTATAACAACTGCAAATGTCTTTGTTGAAGGTTTTGTCTTTCTTTAAGTATCAACCACTCTTTTTGTAGAGCCATAGCCAGATGTTTTCCAAATTAACTTTGTCTAAATTACTTTTGCATGAAGCCCAAACATGCCATTCAAATTAGAGGGTTAGTTAGTGTGCCATGTGCTAACAAAGGTCATTAACGAAGGATTGATTTTATTCACCTGTTAAGTCTAAATGTATGCCATCTCTGTCGTTGAGATCTTGTTACTATTAATCTTTACGGTAACCCTTGAATGTTCAATGATAAATGCTTTGGTTAGAGTGAGATTTTTCCGCCAATTTGGTCAGCCTGTGTTGTTTGTATATGCCTATCATTTGGTTCTGAGATTACTTTACGTGATATTAGCATTGTCAATCTAGGGAAATAAACTTTCTAACTTTACTACTGAAAAGGTGTGGTTATTTATGGCCAAATGGGTCATGGTGTGTTAGCAAATTACTTACTGCTAAATGTTGATTTTGACTTATTGAACTTGTCCTATTGCTAGTTAAGGTTATGAGAAATATTGTCCATCTAACTTCTAATGCGTGCCCTTATCAAATAACATAGAAACTCAAATAAGGCGAGACAGGCCCACAGTTTTGGTAGCAGAGACAAATGGTTATGTCTCCATAAGAGGCCGCCATGGCTTCCCAGTTTTGGTAGCAGAGTAAAAACCGCCATGGTTTTCCAGTATGTAATAGAATAAATGGTTACGTCTCCTTAAGAGGCCTCCATGGTTTCAATGTTGTAGTTGTACACAGTTTTGGCAGGAACGGATGGCTATGTCTCCTTAAGAGATTGCCATATTTTTTTCAAGTTTGAGGTACAACAGTTTTCTAGTAGCAGAAAAAAAAGGTCATGTTCCCGAAAGAAATTACTATGCCCTTAGTGTAGAGATACCATGTGATGACTTTCCTGAGAACTTGGATCTTACCAGTGCTTGTTTGAAGATGTTCTCAGTGTTTCTAGTGTGATTTATGAGTGATGTAGGTTTTGAGCTTGCGCTGCTTAAGCGAATCGCAGGTGAATTGTGATGTTTGTGAGGTATGAGGAGTTTACGTGCTCCAATGAAGTTGTTTAAGGAGTTTGCATACTCCAAAGGGTGTATGTAGGGAAGTCGTTGAACTTCACTTGTTTGTTGCGCTTTGTGCTCAGAAATTGCCCATGTGGTTGTTGGTATACGGATCCTGCGTGGTGCAAGACTCCAGAGTATTGGTTATTGTACAAGTGTATTAGACACTTGGTTGATCTTGTAATTTGTCTGTTTAATAGGTCAAGCGGGGTTGGTTGACAACTCCGTAGAGTGTGAGTTAAATGAGAGTGTTAGTTTCGGCAGAGATTTGGTGATTCCTAGGTGCACCAGGAGGATCTGATGATCAGTTGAGGGTAGAATTTACTGGTCGAATTTTGCTTGCGAGTCAGGGAAACTGAGATTGAACGAGTATCTGTTAGAGCTAAATGCCACAGCTGAAAAGTCAGTAAGGTTTCCGAAGCGATTGTGTTTCCTACCTGTAGTAAACAGACAAGTTTGGTTTGTTGATTTTCTTTAGTGCTCGTCATACTTTTAATTTAGTTTTGCATGGATCTGATTTGAAAGAGCCAAGCCGAAGGGCTTTGTCAGCTGCTGTATGTGTGAGTGTGATGTCACTAGAGCCGCGCTGGGATAGGTTGGCTAGTGAGAAAAGCCGTGAACGGATTGGTGAACAACCATAAAGCATTTTTGGTTATGAAAGGCAAGCGAAAAGGATTTTGG
This sequence comes from Pleurodeles waltl, assembly GCF_031143425.1. NCBI lineage: Eukaryota > Metazoa > Chordata > Amphibia > Caudata > Salamandridae > Pleurodeles > Pleurodeles waltl. The sequence goes on along the minus strand of NC_090446.1, from coordinate 980,484,386 downwards.
GATTGAAATTCACTTCCTGATTTGATTAAAGCATAGCTTAAACCTAAAAAAGGAAGTTTTTCAAAGCATTAAAAGTGCCCCAGGGGGAGATGTGTTCATTCCAGTTAGAATAGGAGAAATTACATCGCCGGAAGGCACACCCGCATACATCGTATTTGAAGAACAAGGTGCTGTGCCATGTCTTTGGTTAAAACAGTGGTGCAAAGATACAGAGAAAGAAGGGAGTTTAGCGTTTCTAGCCCATGGACATTTCATTTGAGAATTTTAGAGAATTTGAGGAGGGTACTGTATGATTCAAAACCTCCTCCGAGACCTACCCAGTTAGAAGCATCAGCTATTTGGGAGTTAGTGGCCAGACAGCAACAGCAACAGAAATTTGAGAGGAGAATGAGAAAACCTGAGAAAACTTTAGCTGAAGCGAGATGGAATAGAGAGCAGACATTTTGGAGAACTGAGACTTTACAGAGAATTAAGATGTTTCCGGCACTTACAGAAGAGAATGAGAGCCATTTCAAACAGAATGCAAAAAGAGGGATTTGCATCCTTCCGATGAAAAAGAGCAGGTGGCAAAGGAGTCTAGAAAATCCTTGACCTATGATGAAGATTAAGATGATGATGAGTTTATCTTGCAATTATTGAGAAGTCGTCCCCCACCATATGCAGCATGTGAGACAGGTCCAGGTACTAGTGCCGATCCTACTGCTCCACTACATACTGAAGCAACACAAAGCCAAGTACAGATTTGCCATATTGTCCCTACCACTTTCACAATTCAGACTCCTATGCCGCAGGTTGACATACCTAGGATTTATCCAGATGTCCCTTTTGTAAGTTCAACACCAAGTTTAATAGTGCCGACAGGACAAGTATCCCAAATGAGACAGGTTTACCAGAAGACGACATTGATTCAAATAGAATCTTTACCTAATTTGATATCCCCAATGCAAGCCCAGACAATCCCAAGATACACACCCATAACAATGTCGCAGACAAATACATCTGCATTGACAAATCAGAATACAGAAATAGAGTACCCTAGAGATCAGAATGAGCAACCGAGTCCAGACGCTGTGTCAGTACCTCTTACTATTGGCCCCGTTATACCATTGTTTTCTCAGGGAAATAATAAAAGCCATGAATAGAACATTTCAATGTGAGTGCAGAATTGGAGAAATTCAATATAAATACAGGGATTTTGACTCCAATGAACAAAACATTTGACATGAAAGGTCCATTAATCGACTTGAATTATTCCAGGACTCCACCAAATATCCCGGGGAGACCAGACATGGGTCCTAACCTATGTTCCCTTTAGGCTGCGCACGTGGGCACACACGCAGCCTTTCTTTTCCCTGCGCCCAGACTGTCTCTGGGAGCGCCCTAGTCACTTCCAGGACCAAAAGGCATAATAATGAAAAGACATTTCGACACCATGCAGCTGGTGTGAAAAATGCTCTTTTGTGTGTGGCAGGCTGCACTGCAGGTGGTCAAGGACACACCAACGACAAAGAGGCTGCTCCTTCCTTTAATTCAAGAATGAAGCATAACAGGAGGCTGATCCCGGGCTGTGTGAAATAAATACCTTGAACTTGATTATTTTGTTTAAAGACTTGGCAAATACTTTTTTTAACAGAGCCTCTTTTTCATTCATTATCACATCAGAGCCCCTTCAAATACGTGAGGTCAAGATACCTATAAAGCAGGGCTAGTTTTAGGGTTTTGTCTATTGGTACTTATGACTCATACAAGGTAGCGCTGTGGGTTAATGTGCCTGCTGCAAAGAACTGCACCATGCAGACAGAACTGTATTTATATGGATAGCTCAGTGATTTATTGTTTTGATTACAGAGATTCTTTTGTTAATTGCAATTCATAAATTACAATCTAAATACAGCACAGTGACCTATGAATTATCAATCTGCTTGCAAACTGCATGGTCTAGGTTAAAACTTTGTTTTTTCCCAGTTTTTCATCATCCTAATGTTGCTAAAAAGGGTTTTGGGTGGAAATAGACTCTTATTAATAAAGCTAACCCCAACTACTGGGGCTAATCCCACCACTGTGGTATGTTTTAAATCCTGAGCTTGTGCTTCTCCAGACCAAACATACTTAAAATATCCTGCCTACTAATATGGATGACATGTGACTCCCACACCTTTTAATCCTCATTGTCTTATGTAACATTTTCTATAGACTGATTTACACATGTATGATTCATTGCCTCTGTATAATGTGTGTGACGTAAAGTGCTCCAACACTCTACACTGGTGTGAGTAGTGCTATACAGCAAATGAAGGTGTGTGAGAGAGGGGCATTCTGGAGATGAAGGATACTGTTGAAGGGCGGTAGTGAGCTACTCCATGAAGAAGGAGGTCATGCGGGGGGCGGTCGCCCCAAAAAATTGTTGCGCGTGCACCATCACAGGCGCTATGGAAATAGTGTGTTGATCATCGTGGAAACATTCCATACATACCATGAGCTCAATGTTTGATAGTGCTGCATTTTAGAAATTTGTACTTATCTCGTTCCCAGTAAGTCAGTTGGCACTTTATTTTTTTTATTTTTTTGCAAACAAAATGTAAACAATTTGCAAAGGGTTTAATAGTACCTCATCAATTGATGTGTGTATTCATAGTTTAAATATATGATTTCTTAAACAAAATCTATAAAGTTTTTATATAAAATTCAAAAACTGTTTTTATCTTAATGTAGAATTATCATTGTTCTTGTGATTGATCTGGGCCGGGCCTTGCACATCTGCCAACAGCCACAGCTAGAGCTGGAAAAGCACAGCTGCAAGATCTGTTTGTGCTGCGTGCCTCCTGGGAAGGGGCTGGGAGGTGTGATCAGTCAATGCTAAAAAAATAGTGTTTTGCCTGAAAAAATGAATCATGTTTCCCAAACAAGTCTCCCAGAAGAACAGGGGTCTAGTCCAAGTCAGTCTAAAACTCCAGATTCCTGCCCTAGTCCTACTTTTAGCGCTGATGTCACTGAAGTTCAAATAAAGACAGCTGTGCAGTATTTAAGGGCACAAGGCAGTATTTGAGTAGGTCTGATAAGACAGGCCCTGATTAGAGCATCTCAGTGATGTCTAATCCACTGCTGAGGCTTCAGTCCTAGCCTCTCTCCTGAGGGTGCCCTTTACTCAGCCACCCCACCTCAAACTGTTACCTCTTTTCTCCCACTGGCAGCAGCATCTCGCTCATGCACTATCTTCCCTCCACTCCTCAGAGTCCATCATACGTAAGGGCATCATAGAGGGGGCAGGGAGAGGACAGCACATGTGTGTGGTCTTGGGAAGAATTTCAGTGTCTTGTGGCAGCACCAGACCTGCAGAGGGCAGGTTGGGGGGAGCTCTGTTCTTGCAATCGTGAGCCGGATTAAGGAGAATTTTGGGCTTGGGATGTAAGGCAAGCCTTTCATCTGAGGTCGATAGACTGAGCACCAATGATTTGGGTAACAGTTCCTCAAGGTATACCCTTTGGCTGTACGCTTCTGTGCAAATGCGAATGAGTAGCCAAGCATTCAATAATCCTTGAACATATGAAACAGAGTTCAGAGAATCAGTCTGCTCTCACTAGAGGGCAGGAGTCAGCACTGGTGGTAGAGTTTGGAAGGCTGAGGCTCAGAGAGGGGCATGTCAGCACATGGGCAGGGGTTTCAAGGTCTTCTGGCTTGCAAGGATAATAGAGAAGAAGCATATCAGTACTGTGGAGAACTCAGAGTGAATGGGGACATCAGCACTGGGCTCTGGAGGGCTTAGTGGAGGACCCTTAGTGCAAATGGATAGAGTTAGAGCTCTGTGAAGAGGGGGGACTCAGCACATGGGTCCTGAAGGCAGGTTTGCACACCTACACACTGCTCTTCACATGTTCTATCTGGTGAAATGCAGGGCTGTATGTGTGCACAGTGAATTTGGATAGAGGGGTCTTCTGAGGCCTGACACAGGCTGAGGGTACCCCCAGATGCATTGTGGCCAACGGCAGACGGCTTGCAACCTAGGCACCCATATACCTACAATGGTTGGAAGTCGGCAACCTGAGGTCAGGAGGTGCAAGAGTTTGGGTCATGTCGCATAAGAGCCAAAGGCTACTCAGATTGGGTGAGGTCATCAGCAGTGAGGGTTCTCATCTCGAGTGCACAGGCCAAACATTCTTTCAACGGGTTTGTGGAGGAGCTTGTCATGAGGTAGAAAAGAAATAGGACAAGCGGACAGGGTGGAAGTTGATAGATAAGATGAAAAGGCAATGGAAATGAAGAAAAGCAGAAGGTTGGAACGCAGTAGTTCTGGATAGAAAGAAGTTGGGAGGAGGAGTGGGCAAGTACGAAGGAGTGATATTGAGGAAGGAAATAAGAAGGGACACAGAAGGGTACAGTGAGAATGGGATATGAACGACAGAGAATAAAGTCAGGAAAATCCTAGCATTTGAAAATGGACAAAGCATGTAGGAAAGCCAGAATGATGATAAAGATGGGAGAGTAGAGAAAAGGAGAAAAGATAAGAATGGGGACTGGAAAGAAAGAAAAGGTGCAGGATAGGAAAGCAGAATAATAGGAAAGACAGAATTAATAGAAAGATGGAGAGGGAAGAACATTTGGAGGAGCGGATGAGGGAATGAGGGATTTGAATGTAAAGAGAAAAGGGGACATGTATGGAGAGGATGACCTATGGGAGTGATATAGTAAAAAGGAAGATGTGAATAAGCAAGAACTGCTGAGGAAAGGAAAGTAAGGGGTGTGAAACATAAAAAGGAGAGAGAAAAGGAAAAAAGAAGGAAGGACAATAAGAACAAACAAAAGGTGATCGGTAGCCAGAGGGGAGGCAAAACGATTGAAAGGGACAATGAGAAGACTGTCAGGGCAACATCAGTGCACCAGGTCAATAGGTTAATCTCCTAGGTAACAAAATTCACTAGTACAGTAGTTCAGTGGTTTTGCACATGATTGCTGCTTAAGAGCTGTCATCCGGGGGGGGTTGTTTTATAGTTATTTTCTTCAAATGTAACAAATTGAAAACTTGAGTAAGACAGATTTTCAAACATAAGGAGATAGGTAGACAAAGATGACAACCAAAGAGGCCAGAGATAAGCTACAAGATGAGTAGAAGAGAAGCATAGTCAAGAAACTGATTTGATAGAGAAAGGGTAGAAGGACAGAGAGGACATGGAGATTAGAGAGAGTTTGGGGAAGAGAGAATGATAGGATGTAGAATGAAGAGAGAGGAGGCAGGATGAGGGAGTAGTAGAGGAGAATGGAATGGGAGAAAGAAAAGTGGGGAAGATAAGGTGCAAGGAGACAAGACCAAAACGTTAGAAAAAGAGAGGAACACGGTAAGGACAAGCAAGAGAGATAGACTGGAAATGGATAGAGACAAGAAAAGGTGTGAGGAGGAGATAAGAGATTCATGACGATAGCAAAGGGACAGGAATGGTACGCAGAATGATTAGGGTCGCAAGATTAAGTATCACCGGTGCTCAGAGGTGCAAGGAGCTCACTGCAACCCTGTAATGGATCTCTTTTAATACCAAACCAAAGGTGAGGGGAGGTAAAAAAAAATATCTGGTTTAAATTAAGGCCGATGATACCTTTGCTGTGCCACTGAATTTGGGAGCTTGCCCACAGCACATTCTTGCATAATAAATTGTTGCTTTCTTCAGTGCACGCCGCCTTGACTGTATTGCACGAAGCACCTTTATTGCCGCACATAAAGGAAAAAAAATTGACGGAACATTGGTCCTAACCCATTCTTGGTGACTCCAGAGACTTCATGTTTACGTTACAACATTTGCCCGGTGTAAGTAATAACAATTTCTCATTACAAGGTTTGACAGCCCAACAATTAACAGAATGGTTGGAAAGGATGAGTAACACACCAGGAGATTCCATTGGGGGGAGCCCGTTAAATTTGACTAGGCTTAAACTAGAAGTAGAGGAATTAATTGAGGGAACAATTGAATTAAACAGAATTGACTCATATAAAGAACATGAATTACACTTTTTGTGCAAAATAGTTACCAACAAAGCAGGATTGGTACATCTGAGGTTAGCAGATTTGGCAGACAAATATGACAAAGAAATTGAGAAAATAAAGCATTTAAGAAGGAGTTACAGGTTAGAATTCTACTCAAAAGATACTGAGAACATGAGAATACCGGGAATGAAAATTCACATTAGAGAATTAATCCAGAACATTCAGACATGGGGAGCATTAGATAAATAGAAAGGCAGATGGGTAAAGAAAATAGACAAAAGGAAAGGGAGTCTGCAAATGTAACTGCTAGTACCCAGCAGACTGACAATCCTGTTAAAATATTACCAATGAGAGAAATTCCTGGAGGGAACTTTGTACATGTCCCTTGGAGCAGAAGTGACATTCTGTCTTTCGCAAATGACTACCCGAGATTGAGGGAGAAACCAGTGGAATGGTACCAGCAAACAGATAGGTTTGTGAAACTTGCAAAATGCCTGTGGGAAGATTTGAATATGCTGTCGGAAATAGTGGTTCCAGCTGATTTGTGGATGGAATGCAAAAGGAGTATAGATTGGCCAGTGAGAGAGCCCCCACGAGACCCGTCAACAGGTCCACCATCTCCTGATGTAATGAAGTACTATTATAAAGTGATTGAATTCTTGAAAACAAGAATTCCTCCCAAAAATATAGATTGGCAGAGAATAAACAGGACAGCACAAGATGTAAGAGAATCCATACATGTCTACTACGAGAGACTGTTGCAAGCATTCAGACATTACAGTGGTACAGAAACGATTGAGCCAAAAGACATGATTCATTTTGTGTTTAGATTTGTTGAGGGATTGAACCTGAAATCAGCCAAATGATTGAGTCATTTAATTTGCTGACAAGCAAAGCCAATTGATGAAGTATTGCAACATGCCAAGTACTGTAGCAACGGGATTGAATTGAAGCCGGGGAATTTGAAAGAAAAGGCAATGGTGATGCAGATTAAAGCTGCACAATCAGGAATGCAGGGAGTTTTTCCGCAGCAGGAGCAGGGAAACATGTTGTTTCAGAATCAGGCGAGAGGTAGAAGTTGTGGTGGAAATGGAAATGTGAATTGTGGCGTCGATCTGAGCACTGTGGTTACTCAGAATGATATGCAGACAATTAAAACAACGTTACTTTGTCATGTTTGTGGTAGCCTCAGACATTGGAAGCGGGAGTGTCCGATGCTAGGTCAGGAAGGTGTTGCCACACAGACGAATGAAAACAATCCTTTTGTAAACATGAAAGGGCCAAGAATGAGAGGACAAAATTTCAATTTTCAGAAAAATACGAATCAATTGCAAGGTCCCCCACCCATGAAACAAATGCAAATGCCACGTTTTCAGATGCCACAGTCACAGCAAATACAACCCCACGTTCAGATGATACCTAAGCAACAAATTCAGATACCTCTGGCTCCAATGGAACAGCAGCAGATGATGCTTCCTCAGCGGGGCGCAGGTTAACAGTTTAACACCAGTAATAGCACAATACACCAATACCCATTACACAGTGAGGATGAGTCAAATGATGGATGGGTAAGTGAGAGTTCAGATGAAGAAGGATGGGTGTTAGTAGCTTCATTAGAAGTAGACCAAAAGGGTCCTTAGGTGACAGGGAAGGTGTTGGGTCATAAGGTTTCATTCTTAGTCGATACAGGAGCTACACGTTCCACTGTAAGAACTGGAGGAGTCCCGAATTTACCCCTTTCAGGGAAAATAGTGCAAATTGTGGGAGTTGCAAATCAGTTTTTGACAAACCCAGTTACAGAACTGGTTTCAGTTAAAATTGGAAACTTCAAAGGCTTACACAAATTTGTAGTTTGTGATTCAAGTCCGTTTTCCTTACTAGGAAGGGACTTGCTATACAAAGCTGGAGGACCATTTAGCAGGATGCAAATGGATTCCATTTAAATGCCTGTGTGTGGAAGATTGAGATATGTGTTGGTGGTTGTTTGCATGTTTAGTCACTGGATTGAAGCATACCCCACACATAGGAATGACAACTTATGCCAAATTGTTGCTTGGAGAATTGATATTGCGTTTTGGTTTTCCGGTCTCTTTAGAATCATATAGAGGAAGTCACTTCAATAACAAAGTAATTAAATTACTATGTTCAGCCTTAAACATTGAGCAGAAGCTGCACTGTAGTTACGCCCTGAAGCATCAGGACTCGTAGAGCAAATGAATGGTACACTAAAGTCAAGACTTGCAAAAATGTGCGCATCCACGAATATGAAATGGCCAGATGCACTGCCGTTGGTTCTGATGAGTATGAGAAACACACCCGACAGAAAGACTGGACTGTCGCTGCACGAGATCCTCCTGGGCAGAGCAATGAGGCTGCCAGTGGTTCCCACAAATGCTCTTGTGAACATAACAGATGATATGGTGTTGGACTACTGCAAGGTTCTAGCTGATGTGGTTCGCTCTTTTCCTCATCAGGTGGAGGCAACAACTGTGCAACCACCTCAAGATCAGAGTCACAACCTGAGAGCTGGAGACTGGGTTGTGATCCGAAAACATGTAACGGAAGACTTGCCTGGGACCCAGGTGGAAGGGACCCCACCAAGTGGTGGTAGTCACTACCACTGATGTGAAGTGTGCAGGAATTCCAAATTGGGCCCACGCCAGTCACACTCGAAAAGTACCCTGTCCTTTGGACAATGAAGAAGAGTTGTTAAGATTACGAACAACATCCAGACAAACTCCAGAAGCAGAAAGTGAAACTGGAGAGTCAGAAACAGACTCCAAGCAGATACCCCTGTAAGAGACGAAACGGAGGAAATACAGGAAGTCGACATTGACCAAGTCTTAACTGAGACAGCAGGAGAGTCTGATCAGAGGAGGGCTCTCCCAGAAGCAGACAATCTGAGGACTCAGACAGAGCAGCCCACAGACCTGGGGGAAGGGGCTGAGTTAGGTCAAAGTCAAACCGGTCCGACTCCTCCTGAGCCAGTTGCAGGTACATCAAGTCAAAATCCTGCAGACCAAGGAGAAGTTACAAGTCCAGCACTGAAAAGAGCACTGACAAAGGGAACAGGGAAAGAAGACAAGTGGCCAAAATCACAAAAGAAGGGAAAGACTCAAGCACATTGTCACTCATCAAAGCAGAAGTAGACACCAGAAAAAAGGAAGATTTGAGTGACGGAGTAAGTGGAGATTGAAGACTAAAGAGAAAATGAGTAGCTAATTGAATATATTAAGGACATGAGATTCCAGGTCAATACTTTGCCACCTGGAGGTGTTTTATGAACTGAAATTAGAACTTGAATTTTGTGAAACTGAAAAGAGACATTCAATAACCTGATAAGACTTTTAGAAACTGATTTGACAAAAGCCCTGGAAAAGAGACTGAAAGGTGTAAATAACCGCAAAGAACATTGAAGAGTTTTGTTTTATCTTTCTGTATAGTGAATTTTTCCTCCTTCTACTTTCTAATTCTTTACAAATCACGGGTAACCAAAACAAGCAGGCTAGAAACAATAGGTGTTGTAAATACATAGGTATTGGCTTAGCAATTGTATGTATTGTTTGCATGACAGTATGTTTTGGTATTGATTGTGAGTATGAGTTTTCTCAATAAACCTGAAACTAATCACACCTCTTCTTTAGAAGTTGTACCTACACTCACAGAATTAACTAAGTTCAAACACGATGAGAGATATTTACACATAGATAACTCACGAGGAGCTCTGTCCTCTAATGTTTTCTATTGCTTGCTTTACGAATATGTTTAGACCGTGAATGTGAGAGAATGTTACGTTTGCACGCAAATTCCTTTATCAGTGGAGGAAGGGATAACCTATCACAGCTTGCCACTAACGTATGCAGTTGGTTGCAGTCTTTTACTAACAAGCTTTTATAACCAAGAATACATGCAGTATTTCTATTCAAATCATGACGTAGTGTTTTCTTTTGTTCCTTTTATTAAGTATTTGAGTAGACTATCTAGAGAAAAAAATATGGATTTAGTGAGAGGCTTCTTTGAACCCACCCTAATCTTTGGTACCGCTTATGCACATAGAAATAACCTCACATGCTTGCTTTCTCCTGTAGAAAAAACTTTCTTTGATGAAACTGAAGACAGAAGAAGGGCATTAAAGGAGAAGATAAATAACGGCTTAGACAAAAGACCATTTAGGAGTGATTATGCGTTTAGTAAAACTAAAACCCAAGGGAAATTAGCTTTAGATGTGCTGCACATAGGGAAACTTTGTATATATAGACCGCAATCTGGAGCTGACACTATTTGTGGGATCGAGTGAATGCAGACGTATTTATTTTCCACGGTAAATGGACTTTCATGCTAAATGGACAGAACCCGGTGATTCTTGGGGTTTATTATATTTGTGGACATAACGCCTATTACCATCTTCCGAGAGGATGGTATGGTACATGATACTTGGGAGTAGTATTCCCAAAGATTTACCAGCTTGAGAACATGAACGAGACACCAAAACTAAATGAATTACAACTTGCAAGACTAAAGAGAGACTCTCATTCTAGAACAGTTGGAGATATATTTGGAGCAATCATTCCCTCAGTGGGAGTTATTCTAAATTCCGTGAAAATTCGAAAGTTATCTTCCATCGTGGATAACATGCTGACTAGTTTTTCAGGAGCCATGGTCCTAATGGACACTGAAATGGCAGCGGTACGTTCTATGACTCTTCAAAACCGCCTTGTGTTAGACATCCTTTTAGCAAAGGAGGGCGGAGGCTGTAAAATGCCCAAATTGCAACATTGTTGCACATGTGTTCCTGATAATAGACGAAAAGTTAAAAGCTTCATTAACAATTTGACTAATACAAACTCTGACATAAAAGTTCTATAGGAACCTGGGGTATGGGAAAACGCTGGCAAAGGTTTTACTGCTGGGCAATCTGGGAAATGGTATCATGGGGTAATATTGCAACCAGTGCTGATTATTATATTTTTATCGTTTGCATAATGGGAGCTTACAAATTGTACACTGTAATTAAGACGAAGAATAAAAAATGAACAGAGGAAGGAGGAAATAAAATTGGAAAAGTCAAGGACCAGATATTTTGATGAAAATTGGTGAAAGAGGAAAAGGTCAGGCGTTATGACAAAAAAAAATTAGATGAAGAAAAACTTTGTGTTGTGTAATATATGTTTGTGATGACACCTTTAGTCATCAGAGGAGGGTTTGTGAAAGCTGAATTAATTACTAATAAATTTGCATTGATTAATGGCTAAGAATTGACATGAATTATGCTAATGTAGTAAAATCGAGTGTTATGAAAATGCGCCCTCCTAGGTGGCAGCCATTACATGTACGACATTAATAAAGAAGTGACATTAAATGCTTAGAAATAAAATGCACAGGTAGAATACAATTTATCATTGGATCATATTAATGTTTTAATAATATGTACTTGCTTAACTTTACTGGGCATAGAGTAATTGTGAAATTACGGGCCTAGTCGACAAGGCCTCATGTTATGCTTCATGGCATAAGTAAATAAATGTTCATAAATCTTTGTAGGAGCAGAGAATTTGTTATTCATTGTTCACACAGTGCTGACCAAGCGATCTGTAAATGTCTTAAACTTTCTTGTGAGAACTGTCTGCTGTAGTCCCATGTCCTATCTGTGGATACATTTGTAACCTTGGTGCGTGAGAAGTACATGTTCTCAGGAGTTGACAAAGACTTTACTGACTGGAGTTATGATTGCAACTAAAAAGTTACCTGACGAAACTGGTGATGGGAAGGGGAGAAGAGGAGCCAAACATTGACGTGTGAAAGACTGTCTAACTATATCATAGATTTGGGAATAAACGTTTATTGGTTCTACTGTGAACATACGATTTTCTGACTAATGACGACAAGGGAAGATGCTTTATGGTTACCTGACGAAACTGGTGATGGGAACGGGAGAAGAGGAGCCAATCATTGACGTGTGAAAGACTGTCTAACTATATCATAGATTTGGGAATTAAAGTTTATTGGTTCTACTGTGAACATACGATTTTCTGACCAATGACGACAAGGGAAGATGCTTTATGACTTTTAGTATATCCAGACCACACTTTTCAAAAACATTCAGTTCTATGGCCATTCTTGCAATATGGTGGTTCGAGTCCGGTTCAAGAGACAGAGCAGTTCCTGATGTCTTCCCTTCCTCTTCCTTAGCCTCATCGCTTAATTACTGTTATTGATTGCAAATACTATTGATACTGTTTTCCATAGTTTGATGTCTTTGCCAAGTTGGTTCAGTTAACTTAGAGCCCACCGTGACTGAGCCAATCCTCTTCATTTTCCCCATGCCAACGCTGACCAGACAAATGCCCAACTGACGAAGAAGTCTATGATTGCTGATCCATACATGAGAGGTTTAACAACTGCAAATGTCTTTATTGTAGGTTTTATCTTTCTTTAAGTACCAACCGCTGTTTTTGTACAGCCATAGCCAGATGTTTTCCAAATTAACTTTGTCTAAATTACTTTTGCATGAAGCCCAAACATGCCATTCAAATTAGAGGGTTAGTTAGTGTGTCATGTGCTAACAAAGGTTATTAACAAGGGATTGATTTTATTCACCTGTTAAGTCTAGATGTATGCCATCTCTGTCATTGAGATCTTGTTACTATTAATCTGTACAGTAACCCTTGAATGTTTAATGATAAATGCTTTAGTTGGATTGAGATTTTTCTGCCACTGTGGTCAGCCTGTGTTGTTTGTATATGCCTATGATTTGGTTCTGAGATTACTTTACATGATATTAGGATTGTTAATGTAGGGAAATACATTTTCTAACTTTATTAAAAGGTGTGATTATTCATGGCCACATGGGTCTTGGTGTGTTAGCAAATTATTGACTCCTAAAGGTTGATGTTGACTTATTGAACTTGTTGTCCTATTGCTAGTTAAGGTTATGAGAAATATTTGTACCCATGGTGGAATCACTCTAAGCGTAGTCAAAAGGTCAATCAAACCTCTAACGCATCCCACTTATCAAATAACATAGAAAATCAAATAAGGCCAGATGCCCCCACACTTTTAAAAAAGAAATGATACATTCCCTTTCTTCCTTGGAAGTTGCCATTCCCTAGGGCGCCAAAGGATCATTGAATGTGCGTTCTTTCGTCACAAACGCATTACGTAGTGTAGCAAAAAGATCGACATAGAAATCAGGACCTAACCAGAAGACAAGCAGTATCACCTTGCTAATGAAACAGGCCGAATCAATATCACCATGGTAACCATTACAGTCAGATCCAGTATCACTCCGAAAACGTTACACACCACTGGAGTCACCATGATAGCCGCTGAGGCCCCTCTGCAGACTTGCGTTTTACAAAAGATAGAAACATTTCACGAGAAACAAGTGATTGATATTCTCATAATTTGAATGGACTGTTGCTTCTGGGTCGTTTAGACAGATGCGTTAGTGCTGAAAATGGTGGAAACGCAATATCCGCCCATTATAGCACTAGTGCCAAACTTGAGCTGAATGCAGATTACTCTCCCTCCTGTGGCTGCATAGGAGTTTACTGCCACGTTTCTACTGGCGCTAATTGCCTGTGCAATCCCAAGTGCAAAGGGGTATACAAGGCACGTAAAACAGGCGCAATTTCTATTCGATCACACGTATAAAATAAAGCAAGGATAAAGGTTAGTCCACATTGAGCTGCTTTACACTGTCTGGCTTGGGAAATATGTCTGTCTGTGCTCATTAGTCATTATTTCTGAGCTGTTGCACACAGGCTCGTCGAGAGAGGCTTCAGAGCCTCGTGAGGGCGCCCAGACAGAAAATAGGGACACACAAGGGGCCGCAGTGAATGTTGAATCTTGAGTGTCTTTCCTATTAGTCTTCCGTTCTTGACGCCCCGCATCCGTACAGACTCCTGCCTCATAGCTATTAAACCTACACCCCTGACAGGGACACTGAGCCCTAAACTCTTCTCGGGCTTTGCTCACTCCACTCCGCCTGCCCCAGCTGAAAGGGAAGATGACTGCCCGCGTGCCATGGTGCTCTGACAAGCAATGTCTCATTCGCTGGCTCCCTCCTCCCTCTGCTCTGTCACTAAGTGGATTTCGTTGTATTCCATGCGACCCAGAGGACAAATAAAGCAACTTTTATTCTGACAAATTCTCACCGTGTCAATGTAAACGCTAGCATTAATTTAACATACTGCTGCCAACGGGCTTCTGTGTTATGCCTCGAGGAGGGCTAATGAGATGTGATTACGTGCGTTAGGTTGGCTGAGAACCATTAGACCAGGAGGCCAGGAAACGCGTTCTTCTATTGGTCCTGCAGTGATTGGTTTACATAACTCCTATTACCCTGATAATCATGATAGGCAGAAGTAATATCACCAAAGTAACCTTTGCAGACTGAAACAATACCAACATGGGAGGCTTTAAAGGCAGCGTCAGTGTGACACCCCCTATAAACAGAATCAATATCGCCATGAATGCATGAATGAACCCACGCCACAATGATAGCCATTAAAGACAGAATTAGTATTACTACAATAGCTACATAAGACATCACAAATATCAATCACCATGGCAACAGTTGCAGACAGGACTAGCATCCTCATGGCAACCACTATGGCAGACCAAGAGCACTTCTTCCTCACTACTCAGAACTCTGTGTTCTCTGTGTACTGTTTACATTTGTTTACATAGTAATGATAAAATGTGTCCATCAAGGACACATGTATTTCTTGAAAGTGTCTTCTGAAGATGCGGACCATGTCACTTGTATGGCCTTTGGCATCCTTAAATTGATACAGATGGTCGCAGTTACAGCAGGCAGACATGGATGTGGACGTACATGGATCCATGTCCTTTCTAGTACTGAGACATAAGGAGTGGTCACTTCAATGCTGTGGCATTAGAGGTGATCTGTCCAAGGGTTGGGTAATTGAGGAGGACCCTCAAAGTTTGAAGTATGACGATTAGACCCTCTAGCGTTGAGGTATTTGGATTAGCTTTATAATGTTGAAATGCAGTGCATTTTCTATTGCTTGTAAGCACATCATATTATGCAGCTACCCACCGTTCTTTTAAAGCCCAAAGGCTACACAGGTTTATAACTATTGCTTTCTTTCTTTGCATTACAAGTATTATTATATGACAATATGTTTTATTTATACTATGGGTTTTGATATTGTGCGTTTAGTCTGTATATTCATATGCTTGTATTTTGAATAGCATAATAATATCAATATTGAGAGAACATATGTTTAAAATAGCGAAGTAGTTCTCAAGAATGTTCTCTCTTTTTGCATCATGATGTTGCATCATCATTGATGGTAATATTTTTTTGCAGAGGTTTTAGGGACCACTGCAAGGGTAGCATCGATCACTTCAGGGAGAGAGGAACAGACTGACTTTGGGGAACTTGCCTTTCTATCAGGGCTGCAGACTGAGGACTTCCTAGGTTCGAAGTGTTGTGAATTGGCATAGAGGCAGCACTGGGCTGGTGCAACGGTTAACTTTTTTATTTTTTATTGCAAACATATACAAAAAACATGTTTTCACCTAAACATGGTGATCATATACTTGTAATAAACAATTTTAATTTGAGAAAACGAAACATTTCATGCATTTCAAAAGAACCATATGGGTATTTCCTATGAAGCAGGTGTGCCTAGGGAAATCATAGGAACATCTCAATCTTATTGGTGCAAAGAAAATGTAACACTGACTTTGAATTACTGTAACCTGAAGACATGGGGCCATATGTATGAACACATTTTCCCATAGACATACAATGGGTAAAAACCTTTGATACATCTGGCCCATAGTTTAGGATGAATTGTTTACATTCAACTTTTGGTCTTGACACATACAATCGCCAACAACACTCCAGCTGATGAGGAGTCGGATTTCTAAAAATGAAAGATGGTTTACACGTTCATACCTCCAACCTACAGGTTCCTTGAACCACACCTTACTGACATATTTAAAAAAGAAAAAAGACCTCTCCCCCTTTAACTGCAATTCACAGGCCTGTAGCATATGGTATCGTGTTCTTATATTTGTATTTACCTGTGCTTGATTGTTTCTTACTTTGTTCCTAGTTTCTCTTACTTATTGTTTATATTCAAGTGAGTTAGTTCCATACCGTTGGGCAAACAGAATCTACCTTTGGGGTTCTAGATTCTTGGGGGTCATTGCTAGGCTGATCAGTCATGTGTATGCCTGCCGTGGACTCTCAATAAACATCTAACTTTGGAAAATCTTCTCTTCGTGTATGAAGAATTCATCTTTGCCTTTCTACAATATACTACATTTTATGGTACCAGGAGTGGGGTACGAATTCACGTTAGAGAACAACTACGGAGCAGATTTGGAGCTGACACGGCGTGTTGACGGGTCTACAATATACTACATTTTATGGACTATGCTGGACATGAAGATGATACCAGCTCTAGTGCCACGTTTATTGAGAATTCTACTAATAAAGAAGACAGGATGTTCAATCACACACAAAATGATTCCAGTTGCCAAGCACAAAATTCTTGTCATAATCTGGAGAGAGAGATTCCTGGTCCTTCTTCATCTTTGTGTCCAGCTGCAGAACCACTGTATACTCGCAGTCATAGACTTGTTAAACTCCCTTCAAAGTTCAATTATTATCTTTTAACTTGAATAGCATATGGTATTGTGTTCTTATATTTGTATTTACCTGTGCTTCATTATCTTTATTTTGCTTTGTGAAGGAGGAGGATGATGTAGCATATGGTATCGTGTTCTTATATTTGTATTCACCTGTGCTTGATTGTTTCTTACTTTGTTCCTAGTTTCTCTTACTTATTGTTTATATTCAAGTGAGTTAGTTCCATACCGTTGGGCAAACAGAATCTACCTTTGGGGTTCTGGATTCTTGGGGGTCATTGCTAGGCTGACCTTCAGGCTGATCAGTCATGTGTATGCCTGCCGTGGACTCTCAATAAACATCTAACTTTGGAAAATCTTCTCTTCGTGTATGAAGAATTCATCTTTGCCTTTCTACAATATACTACATGGCCCTACTCTTGTGAGCTCTCTTATTATTGTCTTAGTGGGATTTGTCAAATTTTTATTGATAAAGTTCCTAATACTTTAAGGTGTTGAAGGGCAGAGGACAGGTTATTTCCCAGGATTACTGCAAGAACGGGTGCCAGTCCTTGTCAAATGACATATCACATTGTTCTTTGCATGCAGTTATTTTTAGGTTGAGCGCGCAAGTGCTTCAGACCTGTTGTCTTCTATTCTGTGGGCTTCAACCACGCCCATTACTTTCATTCGTTCGTGGGCTTGCCTTTCAAAAATCCCTTGATGTCATTGTTTCACGTTTGTCCTGCCTTGAGGCTGCTAAGTTACGCCTTTAACACCAACCCTGTTACATGGATAATTGCACGATTGCCACTATGTTTTACTGTGTGTGAAGTAGTTTTTTTTTGTCTATCCCCTTTGCGCTCCATAGCGCTTTCAACTCTACACAGCACAAACTCAATTGGCAGTATTAGAGAGCTTTGCATGACTACCAGTTACTTCACATTATTTTGTTTCTCCTTCTCGCTCATGCTGCAATGACTCTTTCAAGTTTTAGACAGTGCAATCTCAATCAGCAGTATTGGAGCACTTTGCATGACTACCACTTACTTCACATTGTTTATTTTGTTTTTTCTTCGTGCTCCATGGCGGCCATGGCGCTTTCAAGTTTTACACAGCGCAATAGGCAGAATTGGAGTGCTTTGCATGACTACCACTTGCTTCACATTGTTTCTTTTGTTTTTCTTTCATGCTCATGGCGCGCATGTCACTTTCAACTTTTACACAGCTCTTTGCATGACTACTGTTAGACTTTTCATCCTTGGTGTGGTCTCCCTTAACTTTTTGCCTCTGTTTCCCAGGTCGTTGATGTGTGCTGGACTCTGATTTTGCTGATTTTTTTTACTCTGGGCACTTTACCACTGCTAACCGGTGCTAAAGTGCAAGTGCTCCTTTGCAAAATGTGTATGTAATTGGCTTATCCATGATTGGCATATTTGATTTATTAGTAAGTCCCTAGTACAGTGCACTAGAGGTGCCCAGGGCCGGTATATCAAATCCTACTAGTGGGCATGCAGCACTGGTTGTGCCACCCACCTAAGTAGCTCTGTAATCATGTCTCAGACCTGCCATTGCAGTGTCTGTGTGTGCAGTTTTTACTGTAAATTCGAATTGGTAAGTGTACCCACTTTCCAGGCCTAAACCTTCCCTTTTCTTACATGTCAGACACTCCTAAGGTAGGCCCTCGGTAGCCCCAAGGGCAGGGTGCAGTGTATGGTTAGGTAGGACATACAGTTATGTGTTTTATATGTCCTGACAGTGAAATATTGCTAAATTCGTTTTTCACTATTGCAAGTCCTGTCCCTCTCATAGGTTAACATTGGGGCTATCTTTAAATGTGATTAAAGTGTAGATTCCTATTGGGAGCGGATGGACATGTGGAGTTTGGGGTCTCTGAGCGCACAGTTTAAAAATACATCTTTTAGTAAAGTTGATTTTAAGATTGTGTCTTTGAAAATGCCACTTTTAGAAAGTGAGCATGTTCTTGCTTTAATCCATTTCTGTGACTCTACCTGTTTATGGATTCCCAGTCTGGGTCAGTTTGACAGTTGGGCTCGTTGCACCTCACACTAGACAGTGACACAAAGAGAGCTCAGGTGTAGTCTACATTTCCTGGTGAGCCATCTGTGCTAGGAGGGAGGGAAGGCGTGGTCACTCACACCTGAGAGGGCTGTGCCTGCTCTCACACAATGCAGTCTCCAACCCCCTGGTGAGTGTCTGGGGCCTGGCCTGGGCAAGGCACAGAGGTACTTTGCTTTGAAGTAGGCCTACTTCAAAGGAGAAATTGGGTATAAGAAGGGCACCAGAAACCACAGACTTTAGAACACTTCTGGAAACCAAGAGGAACCTCTGCCTGGAGAAGAGCTGAAGAGCTGAGGAAGAAGAGCTGCCCTGCCTGTGACTGTGCTTTGTGGAGCTATCCCGCAGTTGCTGCTTCTGCCAGAGTAAGAGGGCAAAGACTGGACTTTGTGTGCCTTCCATCTTGTGAAGATCTCCAAGGGCTTGATTTAGAGCTTGCCTCCTGTTGTTTGAAGTCTCAGGGACAACAAAGACTTCTCTCTGCCAGCACCTGGAGTCTCTCGAGAGACTCCTACTCTGCCAAGTGGTGCCCATCCAGTTCCTGGGACCCTGAAAGGAGAAGCTGGCAGCCTAAGAGGAAGAAATCCACACGCCGAGCGCTGTGCGGGGAAAAGATCGACACAACTCCAATCTGCAGTTGGGAAATCGACACGCCGCCGGCTTCCCAGCTGAAAATCGACACTCGCCTGTAACGCGACCGAAGAATCGACGCACAGAGCTGGAGAAACGACGCGCAGCATCACTGACGGAGGCTGGTGAGATCCGATCCCGCGCTGCGTGGTTTTCGGATCATCATGCGGCTGGATTTCTGAAGCACACACCGCTGGGTGTGTAAAAACAACGCAAGGCCAGCCCAGACCCGAGAGTGCTGACCGGATCGACGCATCGCCAACCCGACTAAAGGAGGAATGACGCAAGGTCTCGCTTGTGAGTGAAATAGACGAATCGCAAGCCCTTTTTGATGCACACTCACCCGTGCGGGGTTATTTTTTACGCACCCAAGGTACATTTTCACGCTAACAGTGTTAGTGTGTGTTTAAAACTACATGAAGACTCCTTTTGCTTTTTAATTGATAACTTGACTTGTGTATTGTGGACTTTTGTCATTTTGGTCTTGTTTTGTTTAGATAAATATTTACTATTTTTCTAAACCTGTGTTGTGTCATTTTGTAGTGTTTTCATTAAATTACTGTGTGTGTGTGTGTTGGTACAAATACTTTACACGTAGCACTCTGAAGTTAAGCCTACTGCTTGTGCCAAGCTACCAAGGGGGTAAGCAGGGGTTAGCTGAGGGTGATTCTCTTTTACCCTGACTAGAGGGAGGGTCCTTGCTTGGACAGGGGGTAACCTGACTGCCAACCAAAGACCCCATTTCTAACAACTACCAGTTACTTCACATCGTTTCTTTAGTTTTTCTTTCGTGCTCCATGGCGGCCATGGCACTTTCAATCATACAGTGATTAAGTGTACACTACTGTTTTGAGTGCAGACCACTACATGACCACATACTACTTGTCTTGTGATTTTTCTCTTTTGCTTGGATTTTTCCCTACATCCATTTTTGTGGTAATCTTTGATTGATTTCAGAATTTCATTTGGGAACTTGTTTTCTGCTTTTGGAACTTTGCACTTTTGTTGACTTTTCATCATGTCCCAATCTGGAGATGCATCAGTTGCAGGGATGTGGAATTCCTATAGCCCAACGCCCGGGACATCTTGTTTGGGGTCAAGGGCAACAAGTTTTTATGTTTACTTTGTCCTTGGGACAAGTAGGCCCAACCCTCTGCAGCACAAACTCTTTGGCTGCCTGTTTACAGAGAGTGGAACTCTCTGCAGTTGAGGTAATGTGTTTCCAAAAGATAATGCTGTTCGAACTTGTATTTATGGTTCATTATTTGAAAGCCTTCATTATTAGGGTGAGTGCTGTAAATAAATGTTTTAAGGTCACACTTCACTACTGACGTTGGTTCCAATACAAAAAAAAAACGTGTATACACATGTTTAAAGTTTAGGCTATGAGGCTAAGTATAATGCTCCCAGAATGCTCTCTGATTAGATGCAAATGAAGTGTCATTTAGTAAAATGTGTTGATGCATGCTTGTATTTCCCAAAAATATTTCTAATGGAAAATCAGTGTAACCATTTTCAACACGATTATGGGAAGCATGAAAATAAACAAACACTGACAAAGCCAACTGATCTGACATATTTTTATAAGTCTTTTAGTTTCATCAATGCGTGTCTTGTTTTGACATGGCTTTTGTAACACTTTATTGTTGTGGGAGCTACCAGGCCCTCAACATTGTAACAAACACTGGCAAAACCCCCCCAAAAAGTTTTTGAACTCTAAAAGCACACGCTGCCACCAGTGGCATAACAAAGGCCCCGCAGCCGCCCTCCAGGGGGCCACTTCAGCACAGCACCTGCTCTGAGTGAGTCTGGAGAGGCGGCTCCTCCATGTTCTTTGCAAAGGGGCACCCTCCAGTTTTGTTACGTCACAGATTGCCACTGTAGTTCCTGACACTGAACAAAACTACTTTGCGTGCCAACATGATCCTTGTGGAAGAGCAGAATGCGATCACTCACAGTAAAGCCAGCCGAAAGAGAGAGAAATAGAAGTTTAATAAAAACACAATGTCTTTGTTAACACCAGACCTAATTAGGGACCAAGACCCACATGTAGGTAGCTTTTTGCATGTCGCAAACAGCGACTTTCGCTGTTTGCGACGTGCAAAAAGCACATTGCGATGCACAAACCCAGTTTTGCGATTCGGTAACCTGGTTACCGAATCGCAAAACGGGTTTGCAACTCGCAATTAGGAAGGGGTGTTCCCTTCCTAATTGCGACTCACAGGGCAATGTAGGATTGTTTTGTGACCACGAACGCGGGCGCAAATCAATCGCAGTTTGCACCCATTTCAAATGGGTGCTAACACTTTAGCAAAAGGGAAGGGGTCCCCATGGGACCCCTTCCCCATTATGAATGTCACTATAACCATTTTTTCAGAGCAGGCAGTGGTCC
This sequence comes from Pleurodeles waltl, assembly GCF_031143425.1. Classification (NCBI taxonomy): domain Eukaryota; kingdom Metazoa; phylum Chordata; class Amphibia; order Caudata; family Salamandridae; genus Pleurodeles; species Pleurodeles waltl. The sequence goes on along the minus strand of NC_090446.1, from coordinate 980,462,706 downwards.
TCTGGACCACTGCCTGCTCTGAAAAAATTAAACGAAAACGTTTCATTTTTCGTTTTTGTAATGCATCTCGTTTTCCTTTAAGGAAAACGGGCTGCATTACAAAAAAAAAAAAATGCTTTATTGAAAAGCAGTCACAGACATGGGGGTCTGCTGCCTCCAGCAGGCCACCATCCCTGTGAGGGCCGCCATTCGCAAGGGGGTCGCAAATTGCGACCCACCTCATGATTATTCATGAGGTGGGCATTTGCGAAGCCCTTGCGAATCACAGATGGTGTCAGGGACACCATCCTACATTCGGATTTGCGACTCGCAAATTGCGAGTCGCTCTGACTCGCAATTTGCGGGTCGCAAATCTGAACCTAACTACATGTGGCCCCAAATTCTTAAAGAAAGTCACAAAAGTGCACCCATGGTATATGTCGTACCCCTATAAAATATTTGTGAACTGTATTTTAGCATGGGTAAATACGATGTGTAGATTTGCTCATGTGAAAATCTATTGAGCATTTACAAGTTCATTTTCCCTCCAGTCACTTTCTTCCCAACCCTGGAAGAAGTTCTAATTCTGCCATTGTCAGGAGTAAATGTCCAACCTTTCTTATTATGGGAAAATATTAGAGAGAAGCTGGTGAAAATCTTTAACACATGCAGGTTGGTAGGTTTGCAGACTCAAAGGCATTCCAGCCCTGGAACTATTGCTTACTGCTTCCTCCAGCCCCAGTATGCAGATCTGCAGAAAGGTGGCAAAATAAGGAAATTGCTACAGTAGGGATTGAAACTGCAAGTATTCAAGCACTACTATGTTAGTAGCCCTGGCATAATCAGAGAGGCTATTATCAGAGCTCTTACATAGTGAGATTGCTGCCATAATTTGTCACCACACTACATGGCACCAAAGGGACAAGTAGATCTTTTTACAGGACAAGTAGATTTGAGAAGCAACCTGTCCCCTGGACAAGTAGATATTTTAATAAATTCCACACCCCTGAGTTGGAACTGCTTTTGACCTAGAGAAATTGGATAGCTATACCAGTTAAAGCAGTTTTGTAAAAAGTTTGACTCTCCCATTAAGAGCTCATCCAAGAAGGAGGAGCTGTAAAAGGCGCTGAGGGCCTGGGTGACAGCCAAGAGCACTGAAGGGCACACAGAGGACGAGGAAGATGAGGAGGAGGAAGGGCATTCCATACACAATGGTATTGTGGGTGCACCTGTTATGTCCAGGGAGAGGGTCTTCAGGGCAGGTAGCAGTGTCTCATCTAAGGGTCTGACCCCTGAAGAATTGCAGGACAAGCAGGCTGAGAGGGAGCACCAGAGGGAGTTGGAGAAAATGAGGATGGCTATTGAAGAGAAAAAGTTGTTGTTGGCTCATGAGCTCAGCTTGAGAGAGCTGGATCAGAGGAGCCAGTCTAGTAGGGATGGTGGCAGCCACATCACAGTGCAGCCTGAAAGGAAGGTGCGCATTCCTAAAGATCTTGTGAAGGATTATAAAAGGGAGGACAACATATACTTGTGGTTTAAGGGGTATGAGTCAGCTCTCCATATGAACCTGGTCCCTGAAGCTCATTGGGGGGGCGGGTCTGTGGAGGTACTTTGATGTAGAGGGGAGGGATACACTGACAGCCCTAGGGGATGCTCAGAATCTCACCTACTCTAGCATGAAGGATGCCCTACTCACAAGGTATGGTTTCACCCCTGAGCAGTACAAGAATAAGTTTAGATCTTACAAGAAGAAGTAATCCCAAACATGGTTGGAATGTGTTGATTCTTATTTCAGGTCACTGGGTGGTTGGGTGAAGGGCAGTAAGGTAACTACGTAGGAGGGGCTTTACAATCCGATTGCTTGGGAGCACTTGTACAGTTTTTGTTTTCCAGAGCTGCGCCAGCACCTGATTGACAGTAAGCTGATTGATCCCAGGAAGCTTGCACAGGAAGCGGACCGCTGGGAGAGCACTAGGGTCCAAAAGAGGTATGGGGGAGACCACGCCAAGGGTGAGCAGGGTCCCTCTCAGAAGAAAGGGGGGAGGTAAGGGTAAACAGGGGGAGTTCTCCAGAGGGCCCCAAACTGATTCAAAGGGTAAGGATTCCCAACCCCCCAGTGAGAAGAAGCCATGGTTCTCCAAAGGGAAACCAGTGGCAGATGGTTCCCCGTGTAAGTGCTATGCACGTGACCTGGTGGATCATGTGAGGGGGGGACCACAAATGCCCCAAAAGTACACTGGCACCCATTGGTGCGCCATCCCAGGGTTTGGCCAGTGTAGCACCTGGGGAGGGGTTGGTTCCAGGTGGGTGGGAGCCAGCTGAGATGACCCTTGTACAATTGTACAATTTTTGTACAATTAAGCCACTAGTTGGGTATCTCTTTCCCTCTCTCATTTTGCATCAAAAGTTAAAGCTTTGTTTCTAAATTTTGGCACATGAGGTTAGATTGTGGGTGACAGACAAAAGTCACAAGAAGGCTTGCTCTGTTTTGGGCTCAAAGATCCAAGAAAGCTTCAATCTGATCCAGGCCCAAATATTTGTCGAGAGACTAGCTTCAGCCTTCAGTGGCTCGCCCTACTCTATCACATAGTAGCAATTAAGAGGTCAAAAGCATAGGAAAGATAGGGTTTGACTATCTTCAAATAATTTGGTGAAGTAGGAGTACCACACCATAGTGCAGGACTTCTTATTTCAAGATTCATAACTTTCTCACTATACCGTATTTTAGTGTTTGGACTATAAGACTGGGCGTTCTCTCCCCCAAGAGTAAAATCGAATGATTGTTGGGTTGCAGTCCTTTTTCGTCTCACATATTTATTACCTGTGTTAGTTTGATTTAAGTTTTCCTCTCTCTCTTAAAAAATGAGCAGAAAAATATGTATGGAAATTGAGTACCCAATAGGGCACAATTTGTCATAAGGGGAGGCAGAGATTAATTAAAACAAATGTCTTCAGGTGCCATAGTTTCCATCGTGGCCATTACACAATGAATGAGGTGTGAGTAATACTGGTGCTGAGGCACAGGAATACTCTCACCAATGACATGCCATTGTGGAGTGAAACCTGGCCAGACTTTAAATACAGAATTAACAACCAGCATAGTTTGGCTAAGTGGTAAAGCCATGATCAAACATAAAGGACCATATGTACCAAAGCATTTTCCCATTGACACAGAATGGGTAAAACCCTTTGATACATCTGGCCCAAAATCTCTTAGTGCCATGGCTAAACCTTCTCCCCTGTACTGTGCCAACAATGGTGGTTGACTGTTTGTGTCTTTCCCCCTCTGTGAATTGCACACATTGTTGGGTGGCCTTTGTCAGAGATTTGTTATATCACTCACTAACTTAACTGAGCATGTTCCTAAGCCATCCTTATGTTTGAACATATGAGACAAAAGGTACAAGGAGATTGTGAGACCTAAAGTTTTATTTCATTTCAGTGCAGTTATCAAGTTACTTCCTTTGTACACTTGACTCACCAAAGGTAACAACAAGCAGATAAAGCTTATCTTACATGCCAAAGTGGGATAGAGACTCTGTCAGCATAACATAGTACTGTCAAATCTATGTATCTTGTTGTCACTAGGGGCTTAATGTATAGGGCTGTATGAAATGAAACCCTCCAATAACTACACAGCTCACTGTCCACACCATGTACGTTTTGCTTCCTCTACTTCTCCCTTACACACCGACCTCCATCCTGCTGGCATCAGTGCAACTCTCGGTCATGCCACAGACCATACTTTTTGGCCCCTGGGAAATGTGAGTACCCATGTTCTAGAGTGTGGAGATAAGATGCCTATCCTGTTTGCCTTCATCTCCTTACCCATCTCTCAAAATTTGTGAGCTCATGTGTCACCCCTATTTTTATTGAAAGGTCTAATGCCCAATGGTGGATCTGCAAATATCAATACATTTAAGTCTCTGATAGACCGAAGTCCATTTGTAAGCCTACTCAAGATTTCATATCTCACATCCTTGAGCAGCATGCTCAATGTCAGACATTTACAGTTACTCCTCCGTTTTAAGCCATGGCTATCTTAAAATGGCATGAAATCTGAGTTTTTGCACATGGAACTGAATAGTTCCAGAAATGTTGTGAAGTCTTTGGCCTTTTGTCCCAAATGTCAAGTAACACTCAGTGAGCAATGACAAATACAGTCCCCAATTCATTTGTTCTTCACTAGCCAATTCAATTTCCACAGGAAATATTTGCAACAGCATGGTCAGAGAAGCACCATTGTTTATCAGTTTCCTTCATGCCCCATTCAACTGCATTTGAAACACCTCGTAGTAACTGTTCATACAGGGCAGAGACAATCCCCCTGGGCAGCCGGTAGGTGCTGGCTGCCATCCTTTGGCTCTTCCCTCCACAAATGAAGTTATTTGAATGCTGAGAGTGGCAGAGAAGCACAGTTGGCACTAAGAGTGAAATGGTTTGGAATTCATGCACGATATAGAATGGGACTGACATTTTCACCACTGCTGTTCTGCACATGGAGGAATGGAGGAGAAGTATTGCATGTGTATTTGCTTTAGCTCTCTGCAGATGCTCGCAAACAGTGGCTAATCATTTAGAGCAATTGCCTGTGCTACAGATGGCGCAGTTGGTATACCTAGGTATTTGATGGTTTCAAATGCCCACCTAATGGAGGTGAGTGCTCTGAGTGTCTGCATGTGGCAGGATGCTTGTAAAAAGCTAGCACTTCAGATTTAGTGGTGTTGACTTAAAATCCTGACAGCTCATTCTATCCCTCTAGTTCTGACATAAAGTAAGTAAAAGAGCATATCAAATTTGTGATCGAGAGCAAAATGTAGTGAGAGTACATTAATGCTTTGACCATGTCCACACTTATCCTAATCCACCTATGCGTCTATCAAAGACATAGTTGAAACAGAGATAGATGATTAATAAATAATATAAAAGAGAACAAATTAAAGGAAAGCTCATTAATAAACTAAAGTATTGACTTGGCAGACCTTGGGCTGAAGTGAGCTTCTTTTTAGCTAAATGCGCTCTTGATCAAGTCAGATGCCATTACAGTGAAAGACATCCACGGCCAGGTGTACTAATACTGGGAATTTGCAATTCAAGTTGCGATTTTTAAACAATCATAATTTAGAGATCGCAATTCCCAATGCACAAAAGTTTTAAAATTTAAAAGAGCAATTCATAGTGGAAGATTGATCTACCTCATCAATATTAATGACATAGGTCACAGTTTGCGACCTATTAGGAACGAAAGCCATTGCAGGGATGGTGGTCTGCTATGTCTATGTTTGATTTTAAATAAATCTATCTTTTCTTTTAATGCAACCCAATTTCCTTTCAAACTGGATGGGTCTTTAAAAGAAATTAAAAGTGTAATTTTTACACAGCACCTCTGCCTACTGTTAAAACATGTTTTTGTCAACATTTGTACATGAGGAGTCCATTGAAGACCCCTTTCCATTTGTGAATGGGTTACTACCTTCTTTGAGGTGTCAGTAAAATACCAATGTTTTCCAACCATATTTTGGTCGCAAAACATTAATACATGCCATTACCATTCGGTATTTGGAAGGAATGCCCTAAATACGCCCCTTCCAAATTCCAAACCAAATAGCGATTCTGTTGAATCACAGTTTGGAGTTTGTACATACAAAAAAACATTTTTGCAGTCACAAGCGACTCGATTCTGTGAATGTGGCCACTTGTGACCTGAAAAATCCTTTTACATCTGGCTCCCAGTGACTGAAATGGGCTTACCCATTGTCCCATGCTTCCAGCGAGCAAAATGTGAATGACAACTAAACAGACCATTGGGTGAAGAGGGCTGGACCAAAGCTCCTCTTTGTATGTATTTTTATATTTATGATTTCTTTTATTACAGGATGATGGCCGAAAGAGCTAAAATTGTCTCTAAGCCATCCCCAAAAATGCCAGCACTATAGGGTAAAGACAATTTAAAGCCATTTGTAGGCCTGATCGAATCTGAGTTGCGGTATGTACCTACACTTGCTAGGAACACCCTTCGTAAAACATATGTTGATAAATAAGTGTGTTCAGGTCAAATGCACCAGTGAATGCCAAGCAATGTTTCAATTTGTAAAATTAGTTATAAGTCACGTAACGCTGTTAAAGGGGGCGAGTCCACCTTAAACGATAATAAACCGACTTATAAAGTAATGTAGAATTGAAAGCTCTATTTTCCTAAACCCAAATGGCTGCAAAAGAAATATATTTTGTGGTGGCGAAAGAACTTTAACCAGCGTTTGGGGGTGCACGTACATTTTTAGACATTTTTTTGTGGAGCTCTGGATTTACTACTGGAAATTAGCATTCACAGTTTTGATAATGACGAAATAGTGACCAGAAGATCACCTCGCATTGCCACATTGCAAGGCTTTGAATGTGACCATTAGACCATATATCCAACATGTGCCGGGTGCAAAGAAAGAATTGTGTATCATTGAGAGGAAGAAGTGCATAAGTGGGAAGATTGTATAGTTCTAATAGTTGTGCAGGATGAGAGTGAAGCTATTACACAGGTTAAGTGGGAAAGCGGTTACAGGAAGGATATGGAATTGGACGGTGTTATTAAGTGTTTGATAAAAGGTTGGAAAGAAAGTAAAGTGTTTCAGGTAATGTGCAGCCATTTTGAGGGGTAAGGTTGGAATTGTCAAAAGATAATAGATTTTTGTTAAGACGTGGAAAGAATGCTCTAGTACATGAATAAAGGAAACGGATTGTAGAACCAGGACATAGAGAGGTTTTAGGACTAGGCAAACTGAGGAAAAGAATAAGAAATTATTTCTTTTTACTACGTGTTGATATGACGGGCGGCAAAATGCCACCAGCATATCTGCAGTGTATGACTCTGAAGACAGACTGAAGAAGATGTTAAAACCATGTTTTGTTTCTTGGCTGGAGCACTCTTAATTGACTGGCAGTAGATATGATGGGTCTTCTCCAGGAGGCCAAACGTCTAGCAATTTGCATTATACTCATTATGGTTTTCTGTAGTCAGTGGTCAGAGATAAGTGTAGGTAAAAGGGTAAATATATGAGGTAATTAATAGGTTTCAGTTTTACTTGCAAAGAATGAAGGCGCTTTTAGTCCTGGGATTAAACATACATTACTTCCACGGTGCCCAGCGGGGTTTTGCATAACAGCAGACTGGTTCAGACCTTTTCTTCCAGTATTTCCACATTTTTGGAAACAGAAAGGAATACTTTATCTTCCTCCTTCATCGCCACACCCACATTGCTTCTATTTCTTGGGTGTGTGTATTGATGAAACAAACAGAGAAATCCAGCACACATTTGGGTGCTGACCATGCAGTCTTCCACAAATAGACTCGAATGTCGAACATCTATTGATAATACCCTCCCAGTTAGCTTGAACGCTTTAACATTTTTGGCAATTGCAAGCCCACTTCATAGATCATTCCACTTAGCGAAATATGTTCGCCAGCAGAGCCTTGGCTTTGAAAAGCAGTTGCCCTAAAAGTCTTGAAGTCTGGTGTGAAGTATCTGAGTTGTGTATATTTCAGAACTGGAGTTGCCTTGTGGGATAGTGGAAAGGTCACATCCTTTATTTGTAGAATATGTCTCTCTGCTCCCCACTATAATCTGCTCTCCCCAATTCTCTATATAATTTCTAGCCTGTCTTCAAGTACAAGGGGATGGTTCAAAGAGTTCAGTTCAAATCCACAAACAACCCTAACCATGACAAATGTCATGACCAGTCTGACCCACACTTCCTGCAGAGAAACAGGAAGTAACCGGCCAAAGAAGATGCACTTGCTCCTGAGGGTAGCAATATTTCAAACTGTAAAGAAAGCCGACAGCTCTCGGTTTCTCTAATTGCCTGCAAATAAAAATAAATACTGACCTTTTAGATGAAGGTCTTTGTACTTCATCAAACCTCATGGAGACTATCCATACTAGTGCTTAGAAGATGTTTGCCATGATTAGGGTATTTGCAGGTTGCTGGATTCTGGAGAACTATATTTACAGCGGTGACCTGAACAGAGCTCAAGTGCCCAGTGACTGCCATGCAGACCTGCACAGGTTCACGTACATGACAGTCTTAACAATTGATTAAGCCACGACAATCCTGCAGCCCAGCTGACCATATTTATCACCAAAATACAAAGTGACACAAAATTTTGAGGAGCTGTGGAGACCCTTTCTACGACACTAACTGTAGGTACAGCAGTGAACCATCACTGATGACTGTGCACCCCATGGTGCCCTTATCTGGCTTCTCAGGACTTGGGTGTGTGACCAGCTGGCTGTACCTTGTCACCAAGAATCCTGAACAATTTCAAACATCTCTTTAGCTCTGAAGATTTTTCCTTCATAAGACATAGTGATACCTTTAAGACATAGTGATACCTTAATCCTAAACTTCAGCTCACCGTTGAGACTGGTCAGGTGTATAACCCCAGTGGGTTCCCCTACCACCCAAATCCTATGGCCACTAGTGGCCATTTTTCAGATATGTCAGGGTTTCAGAGACTAAAGAACTGGGCTTGGCACCCAAACTGACTAATTTACTTGGATGGAGCCCAAGTTCCAAATTTGGTGCTGAGTTTTTGGAGTTGATGGGTTCTGGAATGGTTGTCTGGAAACTCAGACGCCGAATCTCCATCCCACTAAAGTTGTCAAGCCTTGCAAGCCTCATGAGTCCTAAAGGGCCCCAATGACATCTGAAAAGTTTTCTAGATAATTACATTGGCAATATGGCTTAATGGTAAAGTAAACCTAACTTGATTTTGTGTGTGTAATAGTTTTGATTGTTCTACTTTACTCTGACTGTAAATAAAGCCTTATTGTTTTTAGAACTTAAAGCTCTGACTAGACATCCAGTACTATTTCACATGTCATGCTGTATCTGAGTTTCTAACTCCTACTGCCAGAATAAGCCTTGGCTACTCACTATCCTTGAGAGCTGTCAGTGCTTTAACTAAAAGGTTAAAAGGGCTGATGTGCAGGAACTGGGTAGCGTCAGTTCCACAAGTCTGTGGCCCTTGCCACTAAAGAAAACTTTCATAAGATAAAATTCAAAGGCAAAACCATAAAGGTTTTAATAAAATTTATGAAGCATTACAGATGGCAAAAAGTAGTCAGATTCAAATGAAAATCAATGTGGTATGCAAATAAAGCCAATTCCAAGAGGTCATAACTTAAGGTCCCCCTTCAAATAAGTAAATTGCCAGAGCAGAAATATAATTTAGCTAAGGGTTAACATAAATCTACTCAGTTCAAGAGTCAAGTGTAGTTTAAGAATAATCAGGAGGACCGACATGAAGTCTGCTACCTGGGAAAGAGCCAAAAGTCTACTTATAAATCAAACGGACAATGTAGCATAGAGTCTGCACAGTTCGAAAAGCAACAAAAATCTTTGAGGATAAGTCAAATACACAGACTAGGTGTAGTATACCTTTGAGGAAGCAAACTGAAAATCTAAGTATATTGTCAGATAACAGTTTGACATAGAGGCTGCTTGGTTAAAAAGGCAGAAAAAGTCTGGTGCACACCCCCGAAAGGGCACATTTTGTAGGTTTGAGACAATGGAAAAAACACACACTCAGCATGGTGAGATTCAGAATCATAAATCTGTACCAACAAAGTTACATGGCATGAACCAATCAACACTGGAGAAATTGTGCGTCATGAAATATACAGTTAGAAAACACTTATGTTATGAATAATAATTGAGCACACTTTGCCCTAAAAACAAGTGAAATGACATTGCACTATTGAATTTTTGTAACCAAGTTTTATTGATTTTCACGTTAACATCTCGGAAGCAAATTGATCTGTGTTACATGTCCAGGTGCATGAATCTATCTGAGGTATCTGTGCATTTATGACAGTCTAGTGTATTTGACAGGAGTAATTGGTCCAAAGAATAAACTGATAAACAACTGTAACTTTAGGTCAAAACAGTTTCAATTCTGAACAGTTACTGAAAAACAATACATTTGTCTTCCTTTCAAGTGTCCCTCCCACAGGTGTTCACCCTCCTGTCCCTTGGGTAGCGCTGTGCACTTGCCGGAAGTCAGACCATTCACCACAATTCTATCATTAGTTTAGAGCTCAGTTCCGGAGCAAGAAACAGGGTAATCAGCAGGCACATAGAGGTTAGTAGCAACTAGTAACCAAAATATGTGTTCCCTCAATCAGGGAGATCCTCTAAACTCTTGTAACTCGTGGAGCAGTGTGTCACAGTCTGCAGCTACGGGAACCCTACACAACCCTTGAGTCTCCCCTCTACAGAGCTCCATAGACTCAGCTTTACCCCATCTAAGTGTTGCTGCGCAACAGTGCTTTTGTCCTGGTAGTGTGTCAGCTTTCCAATATACAGCAATGGCCCTGCAGACTAGAAGAAATGCCAGATCTATAAACTGGTTTGTTGCATTCCCTGTCTTCCTACGTTTGAACAGGCCTAGGACTCATCTCTCCGTGGTGTAGAGACACTCACGCCTCGTGATGTCAGTCAATGCATCTGTGACCTCTTTCCACAGCTTCGCCACTGGGAATTCCCAGAACATATAGGCCATGCCAGCTTCTGGTGCCCTGCACTGAGGGCAATTGGAACCAGACCCAATGATCCTGTGTAGTCGTGCTGGGGTGAGATAGCCCTATGTAAGATATTGTGTTGTATGTATTGAAATTTGGCATTACTCTATCCCATTCATTTTTGTGTCAATCCTTGGCCTATTTACCGTTCTCAGCTCCTCCTGGTCAGTAGCAGAGGGTCCTGTGGTGTATATGCCAGGGCATGTGTGAAACAGGTGAACAGTCGGCTGCCTGTGCCTAATGTGTGAAGTGTATGAATCAAGAGGTGCTGCTCCAGATCAGAGTCGACAGTCTGCCAGTGTTGGTTCATCTCAGCCAGCAGTCGACTTTAAGCCAGAATATGGCCTGCCGGCAATTCATGATCAGCCTGTAGTTGCTTGAACGTTATGAGGGTGCCATTATGGAACACGGCGCCCAGGGTACTCACGCCAGAAGCCTCCCGCACCACCAGGACCTCTCCTCCAACTAGGGGCCACATGTAGCAAAGTCTGTGACTGCTTTTTAAATAAAACAGTTTTTTTTATTTATTTTGCAGCCCGTTTTCCTTAAAGGAAAACGAGTTGCAAAATAAAAAAATTACGAAACCAATTGGTTTCGTTTTTTCAGAGTAGGCAGTGGTCCATTGGACCACTGCCTGCTCTGAAAAAACCTTTTGGGCAACATTCACAAAGGGGAAGGGGTCCCATGGGGACCCCTTCCCTTTTGCGAATGAGTTACCACCAGTGTGACACTGGTGGTAACTGCGAATTGCGATGCGAGTCGCTGATAGGAAGGGAACACCCTTTCCTATTTGCGAGTCGCATTCACAATTTGCGAGTCGGTACCGACTCGCAAATTGTGAATGTGCATCACATAAGGCTGTTTGCATGGCGCAAACTGCGATTTTCGCAGTTTGCACCATGCAAACGGCTTCCTACATCTGGCCCCTAGTCCCTGAAAGGCCCAATGGAGCCAACACAAATCTCAGGGAGTATTGTGTTAGGGTTGGCATTAACATGAGGCTTCTAGGATAACTGTCATGTGCCGCAAGCATCAAATTGTTGGACTCTTAACGTACCCTCGCTTGTGGCAGGAAAGACTCTCGCACCCCGCAATGCACATGATCGGCAGAGGCAGTTCCAGTTCTTCCAGTAGCCGACCCACTAGCCAGCAGGCAGGCCACTGTAGCTGCACCACTAATGATAATGTTTGAAGTTACGGGGCCCCAGGGCCCACCTTCTCAACTGGAAGCTGCAGCCTATGTAGTGCAACTCAGCATCTGCTTTTGTTCCAGAAGAAGCTCCCTCGCATTATATGCAAGCAACGAAATGTACTGTGGGGTATATGTACTGGGAGATTGTTGAAGAAATATAGCAAACATGGGAGCATCACCATTTTCGAAAGTGATACTCTACCTTGAACAGTGAGTGGGATCCTGGTCCAGAATGCCATCTGAGGGAGGTGGTGGCTCTAGTGAGATTGCGACTATTAGGTCTTGCGTGGTTTGATAAATGTGTATGCCCAAATATCGGAATGTGAACGTCTCCCAACAGAGAGGATGTGAATCCAAAGATAAGTGATGTGGTCGGCAGTCCAGCCCAATCGGGAGCACACATGATTTAATCCAGGTCACTTCCAGGTCCTTTTGTAAGGACTCTCGTATCTCTACGAAGCTGCTGGATTAGGGGCGGCAGCACTTCTGCTTGTAGGTGTTTGAGTCTCACCTACACCAGTTGGCAGCTGTTGGGCAATCCTTCCAGCTCTACAGCAGCACCTCACCAAAACCCAAATAGTAAAGGTGATTTCTGGCAGCCTAGTGCATGGACTCTGAAAATCTCTCAGGAAAATTGCGGTGGAACAAGTCTTACTCTTTTGTCTCATTAGCAATAGGACTCTTACACACACACACGCAAGAAAGAAGATAGTTTTCAATACATTTATCGAAAACACTGCAATCTGCGATAAAATGCATGATCTGCAATGATTTGGATAATGACAGGTAAGAAAATCAGGATTCATAAATATTATGATAGTGCACCACTTCTTATAAATATATCACGAATGTCCAGAAATTGTATAACATCACATTGTTGTCTTGATTTTATTCAACGTTTTCTTGACATATATTCATAGAAACATCAACCAACACATTTCGTCCTCAACACAGGACTTCGTCAGGGCTGTAATACAATGAGAATGATATCATCAATATAACAGACAATATAATAAATGAATATTCAAAGAAAAAAGTGCTCTTTTTCTAAGAATGCAAACAAAGGAACAATCCTTAACAGTGCAAAAAACAATATAATCCCCAATAACAGAAATAAGAAGAAATGACAGAAGGCAAGGGGCACACACATTAAATATTAAATACTAAAACATACATATACACAAAACTGAATTTATGACAAGGGAAACAGCAATTGCTACCTCCCCTCACAAGTAATTATAAATATATATGTAAACATGTTCCAAAAAATGATATAACACAAAACAAAAATACATACATATAATATCAAACAAGTAAAAGCACATTAGCCACTAATTCCATGAATAACAACAAACAAATTAATTTAAAAAAAAAATGTCAATAATTACATAATATTGAATGAACCCACCAGCATGTAAATAAATCCATGCCGATGCCAAATAAATATAGTAGCACCCAAATTTACATAAAAAATAATACCCTAAGAGACATTGCAAATGAATTCATACCTTATATATGTATAACATTTATCCTTGTCACCAGGAAGAATGTCGAGGTCAATATTATTCATACGACAAAGCCTAAATCCGGACCAACCTGCCAAAAGGTAAATAAGGAAGATAACAGCTAATGTCAAGGCCGAGCCCTCAAAAGATAGTGGCAGTAATTACTCGTAGTGACCAAAACACCCACCGATGAAAGCCGCCATACAACACCAATAATGTGTATAGTTTATATATTCAGCCACTGTGGGCAATAAAACGGGAATTGCAACTCATTTTGCCCATGTTTGTTGGTGGTAATAATCTCACCAAAAGTATCGTGCGTCAAATGCTTACCTGTGCAGATTTTATTGTATCCGCACATGAACACAGCCAAGGCATTCCACACCATAAAGATAAGGCCAAAATACCGGTCAAACCTGCCAAAGGCGACAAAGCAAGCAGATAACGCAAAAGCCAAACAGACAAAACATGATGATAAATAATCTATCACAAACAGTACCTAATACTGTAGAAGATGCGCAATAATCCGAGAACACATCCTTGATGCGGTTATAAACAATGCCTGGCTCTCCTATAAGTCCAGCGTATACGTATGTTTCCATAGCTACCAAACTAATAGACGGCGCGCTAAAAGAAAAGCACCAAAATGGCGGCCATTTTGTAATGGTAAAGAATAACTGTTTACCCAATGTCAATGAAATGCAGGGATATCGCTTCATGCAGCATAGCAAACTGTAATGCTAGCTAATATTTTATATCACTGGTTACATGAATTTGAAAACTAAAATACAAGAAAAAACGCAAATATAATAATAAAAAACAAAAGTTCAAAATAAGACCAGTAATGCTATACTCAAAATCAAAAGAAAAATCCATGCTAATCTACAAAAATAAATATAATACACAACAAAAAAACAAATATATATTTTGAAACCCTTGAATAACCTTAAAAACCAAATAACACAATTATGATCATGTCAACACACGGAAGCCAGTGCAGTAAGATATCCATCATATCAATCAATCAATCAAGAAATTTATGGAGCGCACTACTCACCCGTAAGGGTCTCAGGGTGCTGGGGGGCGGGGAGGAGGGTCACTGTTCGAAAAGCCATGTCTTGAGGTTCTTTCTGAAGAGCAGGAGGTCTTGGGTCTTGCGGAGGTTGGTGGGGGAGGGAGTTCCAGGCTTTGGGGGTGAGGTAGGAGAAGGATCTGCCTCCTGTGGTGGCGCGTTGGATGCGGGGGACTGTGGCGAGTGTGAGGTCGGCGGACCGAAGGTGGCGATTGGGAGTGTGGAAGTTCACTCTTTTGTTGAGGTAGGTTTGGCTGGTGTTGTGGAGGGATTTGTGGGCGTGGATGAGGATTTTGAAGGTGATCCTCTTGTCAATGGGGAGCCAGTGAAGGGATTTGAGGTGTGATGAGATGTGTTCATGGCGAGGGAGGTCCAGGATGAGGCGGGCGGCTGCGTTCTGGATTCTCTGGAGTTTGCGTTTGAGTCTGAGTGTGGTGCCGGCTTAGAGGGCGTTACCGAAGTCTAGCCTGCTGCTGATGAGTGCGTGGGTGACGGTCTTTCTGGTCTCTATGGGAATCCATTTGAAGGTTTTTCACAGTATGCTGAGTGTGTTGAAACAGGAGGAGGTGATGGTGTTGATTTGCTGGGTCATGGAGAGGGAGGGGTCCAGGATGATGCCAAGGTTGCGTGCGTGGTTTCCGGGGGTAGGTGCGGGGCCTAGGGCGGTGGGCCACCAGGAGTCGTCCCATATGGTTTTGTTGGGGCCGAAAATGATTATTTCGGTTTTGTTGGAGTTGAGCTTGAGGTGGTTTGCTGTCATCCATGTAGTGGTGTCAAGGAGTGCAGCGTGGAGGTTGGTTTTGGCGGTTGTAGGGTTGTGGGTGAGGGAGATGATGAGTTGGGTGTTGTCTGCGTGAGATAAGATGGTGATTCCGTGTGGTCGGAGGATGTTGGCGAGCGGGGTCATGTAAATGTTGATGTTGAAAAGGGTGGGGCTGAGGGAGGACCCTTGGGGGACTCCGCAGATGATTTTGGTGGCAGTGGAGTAGAAGGGAGGGAGGCGGACTTTTTGGGTTCTATCGGTGAGAAAGGAGGTGAGCCAGTCTAGGGCTATGGTGGCAGACAGTGTCAAAGGCAGCGCAGAGGTCCAGGAGGTTGAGTGTGACGGTCTCGCCCTTGTCGACTCTGGTTCTGATGTCGTCAGTACATGCGATGAGAATACATATGCATTCAAATATCTACCATATCAGTTGACAAGTCAACAAGGATAAGATCGCAATAATCCACAAACTCCAAACCAAATGTTTGACCCTCAACTATAAAAAATAATGGAATTCCTCATCAGTATTGTGACCCATATCAAAGGCCCTGAGGCGGCAAATCCATGCCTCCTCTTTACGCCGCAGAGCCAATTCTCTATTGCCCCCTCTCAAATTGGGTGATACCTGGTCCACCCCATGAAACCAGATTTTACAATCATCAGGGTGTAGCTCCATCATGTGGAGTGCCAGTGGGTATCTAATATCCTTATTTTTTATGGCCCTAATGTGTTCCTGTATCCGAAGTTTGAGGGGCCTGATTGTACTGCCCACATAGATTTTACCACAATTGCAGCCAACAATATAGACAGAGTACTTGGTTTTACAATTAATGAAATGTCGAATATCATATCTTTTGCCAGTATTATAACAAAAGTTTTTTAACTTACAACACTAAAACTGCAAACATTGCATTCATGACATACTAAAAATCACTTCGGACCCGTTGGCAGCCAAGTCGGCATTCTGCTCGTGGTGATATACCTGGGACATCGCTGATCTCTGAGCTTACGACCTCTCTGGTAAGTGATCCTTGGTTTCCTAGTCAGAAACTTGCCAATACTGGGGACTTCCATCAACAAATGCCAATGCCTATAGAGAATCTTATAAATATCATTACTCAATGTAGGATATTGAGTAACAAATGACAAACGCATAGGCTTATCACGTCTTTTGGTCTTATTGGCTGCAAGTGTAGTGCTTCGTTTTAATGTACTAAGATGGTTTTCTGCATTCCTCAGTATGTTCTCATTATACCCCCGATCTCTAAACCTCTGTTTGGCTTGAGTGATCTGAGCAGAAAAGGTGTCACCAGTGCTACAATTATGTCTTATGCGAACCATTTTGCCAAACTGAATGTTGTTAATGACTGATTTGGGATGAGTACTACTAGCATGAAGAACAGTATTACATGCTGTAGACTTCCTAAACAAAGTGCTATGTATCTTCTCATTTTCAATATAAAATTGAATGTCAAGAAAGTCTATCCGTTCCTTGCTGTATTGTAAGCTCAACTGAACATTATATGGATTATCATTAAGAAAACAATGATATGCCAATAGTTGTTCCGCAGTTCCCTTCCACAAAATGATAATGTCATCAATATATCTTCCCCAAAACACCACCGAATCAGTCCATTGTGATGCATGTCTACCCCATGCATGCTCTCTTTCATACCAGCCCATAAATAGGCAGGCATAGGAAGGAGCAAACCTGGAACCCTTCGCGGTCCCTTGTATCTGGTGGTACCATAGACCATCGTGCAGGAAGAACATTTTTGACAAAATGATATCAATCATATCAACTAGCATGTTATTATGTTGCCAGTGATCTGTCATTCTTGTGCGCAGGAAAGATTCAATCGCTCTAATCCCAAATTGTTTAGGTATATACGTATACAAACTTGTAACATCCATAGTAACAAACATCAGCTCGTCCGATCAGTCTAGATCGTCAAATTTATTGAGTATATCTTTACTGTCCTGTATAAAGGCAGGCAGATTACGTACAAAAGATTGTAGAAAAACATCCACGTATTCTGATATCCTCTCAGTAGGTGAAGCATTCCCAGATATAATCGGCCTCCCAGGGGGAAATTTGCCCCCTTTTGTATTTTGGGCAAAATATAAATACAGGGAAAGCGCAGGTTAAGGACCTTCAGATAATTATATTCACCAACAGTAATCAAACCACTTTCACGCCACTCAGCTAAACGCATTTTGATATGTTGCTCAAGTGATTTCATAGGGTTCTCAGCAACACGTTCATAACAAACCTGATCCGACAGTTGCCTGTTAATTTCCTGGATGTAATCTTGTTTATCCATAATAACCACATTTCCACCCTTATCGGCTTCCTTAATCACTATTGAACGATCAGATTTCAAAGATTGTAATTATTAAGCCATTCTTGTTGCGGTGGACCAGGTTGGGAAGACAGTCGAGGAGTCGTACTCCTGTAATCCATCCCAGGCATAGACAATGGGCGATATCATATCACCTCCAGTGGATCCCTGTTGGGCTTTGGGAGGGATACTACTAGGGACTTGCAGAGTGTTGTTTGGAGGCGGCTCTCTGTCTTGATACAGCTCAAGTAGCTCAGGAGCCAGAAGGTCTTTATAGGCTTTATAGAGCTCGAGTAGCAGCCTGTCTAATCCTGGAGTTTTACTCGTGGCAGCACGTTCAGTGTCACCTCTGATTTCTGGTATTGTGATACGCTCATTTAGTTTCTCACTTCCTGGGGGAGTCAATAGTTGGCAATGTAATCCTGTCAATGATGCCACGGATGCAGGCTTGTCGATCTACAGGGGGGTGAATCATAGAGAGTGTGGTAGTGAGCAGTGAATGCTTTATGTATGTCTGCTTGACTAATCACCAGGTGGGTCGGGGTCATTCTAAGCATAGTGAAAGGGGTGATTGGTATTGCGCTTCTTAGTAACCACATTTGCAGGCTCCCTGACTTATCCTCTTCTGCTTGCATTTTTGCTTGATAGGCCTTAAAGTCTAGACATCACAATTGCTCTACTGGTTGGGCATGGCGCTCTGTGGCTGACACCAAAGTTTGTTGCTCCTTGAGGTGAGTAAGTGCCTCTGCCTCAAAGGCTCCCAAACTTGTTTCTGTCTCAGCCAGGTCTCCATGAAGGGTCACTCTCGCACCAACAACTGTGAGAATGCAATGCCCTGGTAAGACCACTTTCAGTGCTTTCCATTCCACTGTCCTGGAGGTAGCAGTGCCCAATTCTCTGTTAGGTAGTGGGAGATTGCCTCTCAGGTCTCATCTCAAAATGTTGTGTCTTCCAGCATGGCGAGATGCAATCGCGGTGGCATGGTGCACTCCATTCAAAATGCAACTGGAGCGAATTGTGATTTGAGAATGCTTTCCCTAAATATTCAGCATTTATGGCCTGTAGTTGGGTAGCCGGGGGACAGAGTTTGCAGTCCAGCTGCACATGTAAATCATGTGGACTCTGCACTATTGAAGCAAACAAAGCACAATAGCCATTTAAGCAGTGAATGAAGCACAGTTGTTGTCGACTGGGCAAGAGGCTTTGAATTTGTTACTGGCCAGGACATCTCCAGAACCAGCACCAGATTTAGTGCTGATTGCGCCCGGTGCAGCAATCTTTGTTGGCGCACACCATGACCTCCTTCTCTGTGGATTCCCTCACTATCATCCTCCAATAGTCCCCCTCATGTCTCCATAGCCCCCATCTCACTTGCATCTCATTTTTTGTTATGCTACAAATACCAGTGCAGGGTGTCAGAGCATTTTACATCACATATACATTTTACAGAAACAAAGAATGAAGGGCCATATGTACAAACACATTTTCCCATAGACACAGAATGGGTAAAAACCTTTGCTACATCTGGCCCGAAGTGTGAAAAATCAGTGCATATGATATGTTACATAAGACAATAAGGACTACAAATTGTAGGAGTTACATGTCATCCACACTGGTAGGCAGAATATTTTAAGCCTGTTTGGTCTAGAGAAGCACAAATTCAGTATTTAAAATGTAACACAGTGGTTGGGGATGGCTTTACTAATAAGAATTTATTTCTGCCCAAACTCTCTTCAGCAACATTAGAATAATGAAAGACTGTGGAAAAAGTATGTTCTAAACTATAACTTTGGTTTGCATTCTCCTCTCTTGACAGTTCATAGCTCACTGTTCTATTGTAACATATGAATGGCAAGTAACAAAAGTATTCTTGTGACAAAAGCAGTAACCCACTGAACTATCTACAAAAATACAATTTTGTGATCTGCGTGATAGACCTTCTTTGCAGCAAGCATGTTAACCCTCTGTGCAACTTATTATGAATCAAAACTGCCACTAGACAAAACTCCTCTCTTTCTCCAGCAGGTGCATTAATCTCCAGAGTTTTCTTGACATTTTTGTTGTTGCCTGACAGAGAAAGAACTCTGCAGGAGATGCTTTTAATGCCATAGGATATTTCAAACACAGCATCCCAATGCCAGGAGCCCACTGTTACTTCACCGGTCGCACCGCCCTAAAGCCAGCGCTGGCTTGAACGCAGCTTCCTTTTCAAGGAACATAAATTAATACATTTTGTCTGCAACTTCTAGAGCACCATGAAATAAACTATATTTCATTTATGTATGGTAAAGGTAAAACACTAGCTGGAGACACGAACCTGAAAACGCTTTCATGGAATATGAAAGCAACACTTTTTCTTTCCCACTAATGTCACCTTAGGCGCTGTTATGCTAACTAAGCACCATCTAATAAACATTATTTCTAACTAATAAAAACCAGAACCAAGTGCTCCAAGGAAATAATGTGGTTACCCAGCTGCAATTATGTCTTCTTGGTGACGCTGGGACACCAGTGGTAAATAAAAATAGGCACATTAGGACTTGTTGCTAGGGGTCTGGGACACCACATCAGTAGTATACCTGCTCCCATGAATACTGATACTGTGTGTAACAGAGATAGGATAGTTATTGACAAACTCCTTTAGCCCCAACATTTCACGGCAAATCTCATAGTATTTTAAATAAGGGTATATATTTGGATTCAGACAATACATTTTACTGCTTTCAACTCTTTTTGTGTGGCCAAGAAGCTGAATAGACTCCTGACTTGCACTAGCATTGGCATATTCCCAACTCACGCCCAATTGTTAGAATGGGTAGCAATTTGCATAATCCAGTGAGCTGTTTCAGCAAATTTCCCTCAGTCACATCCAACTATTATAAAAGTTTTCTGCTTAGATAAAGAAGCAATAGCATAAATATGGGGTCAATTTAGTGCTACACTCCATTAGTAAAGGTTAGAGGGGATGCCTACCCATATGCTGGTTGATTGCAAGGGGCCAACCATTACATATTTAGGCATAACACTTCTCAACTGTTGCACAAATTTCCTAAAAAGTTTAAATCTATCAATTGTATCAGATGTGCACTTTAAACCAGTAAATGTGTGACAGAGGTGGTCATTACAACCCTGGCGGACGGTGTTAAAGCGGCGGTAAAACCGCCAACAGGCCGGTGGTAAACAAATTGCAATTACGACCGTGGCGGAAACCGCCAACAAAGACAGCCACTTTAACACTCCGACCGCCACAGCGGTACAAACAAACAGCGCGGCGGTCACCACCAACAGACATGCAGGAGACAATGTACCGCCCACACTATTATGACAGGCCAATCAGCCACCTTTTCCGGGGCGGATTCACCGCGGATAAAAACACGGCGGAAACAGGAATTTCGAAGGGAAAACGCTCACCTCTACACACCCCATGAGGAACGAGGACACCATGGACCCGGAACTCCAAATTCTCCCTGCGATAGTCTTCCTGCTCCTCTACCAGGAGCACGAACGCCGACGGCGAAGACCAAGGTGAGTACTGCACCTACGACACAGGGGAGGGGGGAGGCAAAAAACAGGGACACACACATGCAACACCCCCAACCTCACTCACTACAACACACACAAATGCATATCAATACATCACAGTAACACCCCCCAAACCCCACAGAAGAATGCAAAGACAATAGAAAATTAGTGTAACCATTGTAATATATTAAAAACAAGTAGGCAGAAATATATATATATACCATGTACAAAATAAATACCAAGCATAGTAGTCCAGGTAGTGCACTAAGATAGTCCGTGGAACACTGGGACCACACGGTATGGGCGAGGCCCACACAAGATCCCCGACCATGACGGAGAGAACGCTGCAGGGGCATCAGATACCAGGAAAAAAGGCACCTCAGGGGGTGGGAAAGGGGGGGCACCTCAGCCAATTGAGTGCACAATGCCAAATCCACGAGGGGGCCACATGCCCACTGTTCAATCCTGGGGAGTGCAAAGCCACAGTCTCTCAAGTCTCTACAGTGGGTGGTCTGCCCACTGTTCAATCCTGGGGAGTGCAAAGCAACAGTCTCTCAAGTCTCTATAGTGGGTGGTCTGCCCACTGTTCAGTCCTGGGGAGTGCAAAGCCACAGTCTCTCAAGTCTCTACAGTGGGTGGTTTGCCCACTGTTCAATCCTGGGGAGTGCAAAGCCACAGTCTCACAAGTGGATGACAGTCTCCACTTGTTCTGGAGGGGGCATGGTGCCCAGAGTGCTTCATCCTGTTAAGGACAGGGGTAGTGGATGTCAGTCTCCACTGGTTCTGGAGGGGGCATAGTGCCCAGAGTGCTTCATCCTGTTAAGGACATAGGTAGTGGATGACAGTCTCCACTGGTTCTGGAGGGGACATGGTGCCCAGAGTGCTTCATCCTGTTAAGGATAGAGGTAGTGGATGTCAGTCTCCACTGGTTCTGGAGGGGGCATAGTGCCCAGAGTGCTTCATCCTGTTAAGGACAAAGGTAGTGGATGACAGTCTCCACTGGTTCTGGAGGGGGCATGGTGCCCAGAGTGCTTCATCCTGTTAAGGACAGAGGTAGTGGATGTCAGTCTCCACTGGTTCTGGAGGGGGCATGGTGCCCAGAGTGCTTCATCCTGTTAAGGACAGAGGTAGAGGATGTCAGTCTCCACTGGTTCTGGAGGGGGCATGGTGCCCAGAGTGTTTCATCCTGTTAAGGACAGAGGTAGTAGATGTCAGTCTCCACTGGTTCTGGATGGGGCATGGTGCCCAGAGTGCAACATTCACCCCGTGACGGACTCAGTTGCGTCAGTGCCCCTGCCGCTCATGGGCTAGCGGTGCCCTGTTCAGCGGTGCTTCAGATGGCGGTCTCCATTGCAGGATCTCAGCTGCTGGGCGTCCTTCATGGCCCAGCGGGGCTGGCGCTGGCGGTCCTTCATGGCCCAACGGGCCTTTTGCTGGCGGTCCTTCATGGCCCATCTGGGCTTGTGCTGGCGGTGGCCTCCTGGGCAGCTGGGCTGGTGCTGGCGGTGGCCTCCTGGGCAGCTGGGCTTGTGCTGGCGGTGGCCTCCTGGGCAGCTGGTCTGGTGCTGGTGGTGGCCTCCTGGGCAGCTGGGCTGTTGCTGGCGGTGGCCTCCTGGGCAGCTGGGCTGGTGCTGGCGGTGGCCTCCTGGGCAGCGGGGATGATGGCGGTCTTCTCCGCCGTGCAGCTCTTCCCAGACTTGCCGGGTTTCTTGTGGCCCTTCCCCACCTTGGAAGGTATCACAGCTGACTCCACACTCCCAACGGGACCCCTGGGAGTGGCTTTGGTGGCTGGAGTCTTCACCCTCTCCCGCCGGGCACTGGCCAACTTCTGATGCTTCACAGGTGGGGGACTGTCTGTGCTGTGGCTTGGCTGCCCTGGTGGCCGGTGCACTCCACATTCCAGTGATGTTGTAGCTGAGGTGCTAGTTCAGGACCTATGTTATGTTATGTTATGTTATGTTATAATTGCTTATATAGCGCCTAAACTGCCCAGAGGCCTCGTAGCGCTTATACTGTGATAGCGGGATTGTACTGTTTATGTTTGTGCAGGAGTTTAAGTTTTAAATAACCAAGTCTTCAGATCCTTCCTAAAAGAAGTCTCTTGTGAATTTGATCTAATATTGAGAGGAAGGTTATTCCAAAGCAAAGCACCTTGATATGCCAATGATCTTCCTCCCCATCTTGCTTTCTTCACCGTTGGCACTATGACCAGCTTAGCTGAGGAGGATCTGAGTGGCCTGGCTGGAATGTAGATATATGCCAACGTTTTAGGCATTTCAGGACCATTATCGAATATGGCTCTATGAATGTGGCATAGGGCCTTGAGCTGAATCCTTTTCTCCACTGGGAGCCAGTGTAGGGACGCGATTCCTGCCCGTATGGAGTGTTGCTTAGGAGTATTTAGAAGCATACGTGCAGCTGCGTTTTGTACCCTTTGTAATCTTTGAATCACGTATCTTGGTGATCCTACAAACAGGGCATTGCCATAATCAATCCGAGAACCTATCAGTGCCTGAATAACCAGTCTTCTGGCAAGAAACGGCAGTATAGTTAAAACCTTCCTCAGAGTCCTAAGCAGGGCGAATGAGGTTCCTGCTATTCTATTGGCATTTTGGGACATTGAGAGTTGGGGGTCCAACCATACACCCAGGCTTTTAATAAGACCTTTAGGGGGTGGAAGGGTGGGCACGCCTCTTAATAAACTAGAATTAACTAAGGGCATTTTTTGCCCAAAGAGCATAACCTCAGTTTTTTCGTCATTGAGCTTCAGTTTACTTCCCGACATCCAAGTAGCAACTGCTTTCAGACAGGGGCCTAGTGCCGTACCCATATCTGGGTAAGTATTGGAAAGGGAGACGACCAGTTGAGTATCGTCTGCATAGGACACCAGGTTCAGTCCAAATGGCTCAATGATCTCTGCTAATGGCCGCATGTAGATGTTAAAGAGTAGCGGACTCAGAGCAGACCCCTGAGGGACACCACAACTACTGAAAGTGCGCCTGGAGGTACACGATCTATCCAGTACCTGAAAGGACCTCCCATGTATAAACAAAATAATCCATTCTAGTGCAACTCCAGCGATTCCACATCCCCGCAATCTGTCTTTGAGGATATCTAAATCAACTGTATCGAAAGCCGCACTCAAGTCCAAGAGGATGATCGCGGTTTCGATTCCTTTATCCATCCTCTTTTTTGCTTCTTCTGTAATGGCAATCAGTGCGGTTTCTGTCCCATGCTTAGGCCTAAAACCCACCTGGGTAGGGTGTAGAAGCTTTTTTCCTTCCAGAAGAGTAGACAACTGAGAATGTACATGCTTCTCCGCAAGTTTAGCCATTAGAGGCAGCAATGAAATCGGTCTGTAATTGGTCAGTAGCTTGGAATCCAGATTAGTTTTTTTTAGGACAATAGCCTGTTTCCAGGAATCTGGTACCGTGCCAGAAACTAATGAAGTGTTAATAAGTTTAGTGATTATCGGGCCTAATACTGGTGTTCCCATGGATAGAATCTGAGGGGGGGGGCAGGATCCAGCGGAGAGCCTGATTTCGTTGAGCTCAATAATTTAATAACTCTGTCCAGGCTAATGGGAGTAAAATTTATTAAGAAGATTTCCTCCCTAGCCTCCTGGTTCATCATCCCCTGATCTTTGATTGGGGAGTTGGGAAAGGCTACATAGATGTTATGAATTTTACTTAAAAAGAAGCTTGCCAGATCCTCTACATGTTGCTGTGGGGAGTCCATAGTTTCTGACTCCTCAATTGGATGAATAAGATCTTTTAAGGCGTTAAATATCTCCTTGGGAGAATTAGCTGCTGCTTCAATTTTGTCAGAGTAGTATGTAGCCTGTGTCTTTTTAATTTCTAAGTGATATTCTTGAATCATATTCTTATATTCCCTTTTCACAGAGTCATCTTGAGTGTATCTCCATTTCCTCTCTTGCTTCCTACATTCTCTTTTCTTCTCAAGTAGGCTAGCATTGAACCAAGGAGCCGATTTCTTTCGGGGTATATTTTTGGTAGAAGAAGGGGGTATGATTTCCTCCAGGCTATCCTCTATCCATTTGTTCACGGAGTGCGTGAAATCGGTTATATTATTTGTATTTATATTTCCTGGTCTCTTTTTCTCCAATGCGTTAATAAACTTTGTGGCCTTAAGTTTGTGCCACTTCCTTCTACGTAGAGGGGCCCTAGTATTCATGCTCTTATATTGAGAAATGGATAGTTCCAACTCTAGAAGGAAGTGATCCGACCATGCTAGCGGACGTGATGATAAAAATTCTAGACCTGGTACATTAGAAAATACCAGATCAAGTGTATGTCATCTATTATGAGTAGGTCCCTGAATTAGCTGTACTAGGTCACATGCATTCATATCTGCTATCAACATCTTAGTCGAAGCATTGTCTTCTTTTTCCGCATGTAGATTAAAATCTCCCAACAATAGGAAGTTTGATTTAGTATATACTAGTTGCGAGATATTCTCTGCCAGTGAGATCATAAAATCTCCCATAGGACCTGGTGGACGGTAGATCAGAACACCAGATAGGGTGTAATGAGGGTTCACACTGATGGAGAAAGACATACTCTCACAATCTTTAATCAAGGTGGGTGCTGTTGTGATCTTACATGTATCTCTATAGATAACTGCTATACCACCCCCTCTGTTAGGTCTATGAGATGGAGGGGGTGGGGAGGTGTGGGAAAGAGGTCCAGGTTGGACAGGAAAAGTTTTTGGGACACACTGGGACGGGTAGCTGGAGGGGGTTTGGGAGTGGAGGAAGAGGTTGTGGTTATAGGAGGTGTTCGTTTGGTGACTCTGGGTGAAGGTGCATGCGCTGGAGGCTGTTGTGAGGTGGATGGCTGTTGGGTGGGTGTGTGTCTGCGTTTGTGTACTTTGGGAGGGGGCGTCACAGACACACTGGGAGAGGACACAGGGGACGTGTGAATGGTAGTGGGGGTGGTGACTGCACGTGAGCGGGGTGTGGTGGTGGGTGTGCTGGAGAGGGACATAGTGGCTGTAGAGGTAGTGCATGCAGGTGTGAGTGTAGATGAGACTGGGAGGGAGGAGGGAGACGAGGAGGAGGGGGACACAGTGGAGGCAGTGGATGTTGGTGTGTCTGCATGTGTGTGATGCTCGCGTGAGTGCCTGTGGGATGTGTAGTGCTTATGTTTGCCTGAGCTTCCCTTGGATGTTGACGTGTGTACATGTTGGTCTCTAGGTGTGCTTGGGATAGGCTGAGGTACAGGGGATTGGGTCGGGGTTGAGGACGTTGGAGGGGGGAGGCTAGAGACGGGGACAATGGCTGCCATCAGTGCTGAGGACAGAGTCTGAAAAGCTCGGTGAAGGGCCACCTGACCAGAATGAATGCCCTCCAGGAATGCATTGGTATGTTGCAACTGCCTCTCTACACCCTGGATGGCATTCAAAATGGTAGACTGCCCAACAGTGAGGGACCTGAGGAGGTCAATGGCCTCCTCACTGAGGGCAGCAGGGGTGACTGGGGCAGGGCCTGAGGTGCCTGGGGCGAAGGTGATGCCCACCCTCCTGGGTGAGCGGGCACGGGGCAAAGGCTGAGGGGCTGCTGGGAGGGCGGTGCTGGTGGGGGGGGGGGGGTGGCGGCTGTTCCTGTAGATGCGGGGAGCACAGACGTTGCCGCCACCACAAGGGAGCTCCCATCAGAGGACGAGTCCGTGTCGCTGGTGTCAGCTCCTGTTCCCGCCGTGGAGCTCCCCTCGCCCTCCGTCCCACTGGTGAATTCAGACTCCATAGTGTCGCCCTCCAGGGCGATGTGGGATGCAGCTCCCTCCTGCTCCGTTGCCACTGCTCCTCCGCCTGATGATGCTAATGCACACAAGAACAGGGAGACCACAAAAAGGGGGGGAACGACAGAAGAAAGACATGTTGAGTGCATGCATTACCGCTACAGTCGGCGGACACGACAGACACAGAAGCCCCCTGCACTACGTCGCGCTCTTGGACTCCACTGTTCAATTTCTGGGAAATGGCCTACAAGGCTATGGACGACATCTGCACACATAGATGACACAGGGGCATGACTAGCTGTACTTGGCACTCTACAGAGGTGGGCTGGGGTGCCACATGGCCTGACATATGGAGTAGGCCTTGCCTACCTAACTCGCCCTGGCCTAGGGAAACCCTCCTCCTCCCCCACCCAGACACCTCCACTGCGCGCAAAGTCAGCAGAATGAGAGTGTACTCACCCCCTTGTGGCTGATGTGATGCCCTCAAGCGCCCATCCAACTCCAGGTAGGCCACCGCCAGGATCCTGAACATCAGGGGGGTCATGGTGCGACGGGCACCCCTCCCACGTTGGGAGGCCATCCCCAGCTGAGCTTCCGCCGACTTCTTGCTCCAGCGGTGAATGTCCTCCCATCTTTTCCGGCAGTGGGTGCTCCGTCTGTGGTAGACCCCCAGGGTCCGGACGTCCTTGGCGATGGCATGCCAAATATCTTTCTTCTGGTGGGCGCTGACCTACATGAAATGTACAGGGGAAAAAGAGAAGTTATTACCAACTGCACCATCGAAGTGATTGGCCCCCATCCCTACCCTTGCCATGTGGCACATGCAATCACCGTCTTTCATGCACGCAGCACTCTCCCCCCTTCCTTCTTACATCCAGCCCTCTCCACACAGGCATAGCCCATACAGCATGCTCCCAGTGTACTTACCTGTTTGTCTGGAGGACCGTAGAGTAGCGTGTACTGCGGGAGGACCCCATCCACGAGTTTCTCCAACTCCTCCGATGTGAAGGCAGGGGCCCTTTCCCCAGACACTCGAGCCATTGTCTCTTCCAGACCGAGGTCACAGCAGCACTTGCAGTGTAGGTCCTCTCCTGTCGAAGATCAGGTATCGAGTGATTGAAGTGATAGAAAATGGCGGTCACATCCGTGGCTTTGGTACCCCCCCACAGGAGTGAACAGGTGTACAGAAACCGGAAGAGTTATCATTCTATGAATGTACATATGGTATGTTTGGCAGACCAGTACATCTCCCATGTGAATGCCAAGTTCCCTAGCTCAGTGCATGACGCCTACATCCTGCGGAATAGTAGCATCCCTTATGTGATGGGTCAACTCCAGAGGCACCGTGTGTGGCTATTAGGTGAGCACCTAGAAGCAAGACAGTGGGAATGGTTGTCTGGGTCTGGGGATATCCCTCCAGGTTAGTGTGTGTCTAACAGTTGTCCCTCACCATTTGCAGGTGACTCTGGTTACCCCAACCTGTTATGGCTACTGACCCCAGTGAGGAATCCCAGGACAAGGGCAGAGGAACGCTACAATGAGGCCCATGGGCGAACTAGGAGGGTGATCGAGCGGACCTTCGGCCTCCTGAAGGCCAGGTTCAGGTGCCTCCATATGACAGGTGTATTCCTATTCTACTCACCAAAGAAGGTGTGCCAGATCATTGTGGCCTGCTGTATGCTTCATAACTTGGCTTTGCGACGACAGGTGCCTTTTCTGCAGGAGGATGGTCCAGGTGGCGGTGTTGTTGCAGCTGTGGAGCCTGTGGACAGTGAAGACGAGGAAGCAGGGGAAGAAGACATGCACAACAGGGACTCAGTGATCCAGCAATATTTCCAGTGAGACACAGGTAAGAATACAAACCTGCCTACTACATGTACTTTAACACTACTACCTCTCTACTGTGTTTCGTTTTCACCCAGTGTATGGTCACTGAGTTGTCACTTTCCCTTACGATTTCACAGATGTGGGTCCCACTGTGTGACATCTGCTTGGATTCCTCATGGACTAGAGCTGTGTAACATAGGTATGTTGACATTAAACTTGAAAGAGCATTTTGTCACTGTAATTGCTAATACACTATTTCGAAATCACAGACAGACTCCAGATTGTTTTGTGCTTTAAGTGTGTTTATTTAAGTGCTCAATATTGGAGGGGGTAGTGAAATGGTGAGGGGTGATGGCGGAGGAATATCCATGGCAGAGTCCAGTCTATTAGTCTCACAGGTGCATTGCCCATATGGGCATAGGAAGTGGACCTGGGGCAGTTTCAGTATGGACAGGGTGACAAAGTGGGACAGTAGGATGACAATCAGGGTGGTCTCATTTCTTGGTGGGGGTCTTGGCATCGTGCTCTGTCTTTGTCCTGGATCTCAGGGACCGTTTGCGGGGTGGTTCTCCCTCTGCAGGGGGTGGGGTGCTGGTGTGGTGGTCCTGTGGCGGGGCGTCCTGTCCACTAGCGCCGGCGGAGGTGGTGGGCAGTTCATCGTCCATGCTAGTGTCAGGGGCCCCTTGTAGTGCTCAGTGTCCCTCCTGGTGTTCACAAGTTCCTTCAGCACCCCTACGATGGTGCCCAGGGTGGAGCTGATGGTTCTGAGTTCCTCCCTGAAGCCCATATACTGTTCCTCCTGCAAGCGCTGGGTCTCCTGAAACTTGGCCAGTACCTTTGCCATCGTCTCCTGGGAGTGGTGGTAGGCTCCCATGATGGAGGAGAGGGCCTCGTGGAGAGTGGGTTCCCTTGGCCTGTCCGCCCCCTATCGCACAGCAGCCCTCCCAGTTCCCCTGTGTTCCTGGGCCTCCGTCCCCTGGACCGTGTGCCCACTACCACTGCCCCCAGGTCCCTGTTGTTGGGGTGGTGGGTTATCCTGGGTTCCCTGTAGTGGTGGACACACAGCTGATTGACGTGTCCTGGGGACGGAGGTATGGGCGCGCTGGGTGGGTGCTGTGCTGGTGTTTTCAGAGGGTGGAAGGTCTGTAGTGGCCTGTGACTGGGTGATGGGAACCAACTGTCCCGAGGTCCCCGATGGGCCGGGCTGGTCATCTAGATCCAGTTGGATAGAGGTTCTGTCATCACTGTGGGCCTCTGTTGGTGGTGTGGACATGTGTGGACCCTCCTGTCCGGTGACGTTGGGTAGGGGTCCTGCAGGGGTATAAAAGGATGGTTATTACATCTGTGTGTGTCATGGTGTGCAATGGGTGGGTGGCCGTGTACCCCAGTGCTTGCATTCCTGTGTGAGACCTTGTGTGAGGATGGTTTAGGGGGTTGTATGGGTATGTGCAGTGGGCATGTTTTAGTGATGGGTGTCCATGCTTTGTTGTTGCATGCAGGGCTTGGTGTTGGGATGGGTGGTTTGTGATATTGGGACATATGTGAGGAGTTGGGGTGCTGGGGGTGAGGGTGGGGGTATGTGATAGCATGCAGGTAGGGTGGGGGTTGTAATAGTTAAGATTTGACTTACCAGAGTCTATTCCTCCACCTACTCCTGCGAGGCCCTCAGGATGCAGAATCTCCAAGACCTGCTCCTCCCATGTTGTTAGTTGTGGGGGTCCGCCGCCAGTCCGCTGAACCGCCAGGTGGTGTCTTGAGACCATGGAACGCACCTTTCCCCGTAGGTCGTTCCACCTCTTCCTGATGTCCTACCGATTTCTTGGGTGCTGTCCCACTGCGTTGACCCTGTCCACTATTCTTCGCCATAGCTCCATCTTCCTTGCAATGGAGGTGTGCTGCACCTGTGATCCGAATAGCTGTGGCTCTACCCGGACGATTTCCTCCACCATGACCCTGAGCTCCTCCTCCGAGAACCTGGGGTGTCCTTGTCGTGCCATGGGGTGGTGTAGGTGATGTGTGGGGTGGAGTGTGTGGTGATATGTGTGTTGTGTGAGGTGCGTGGACGTTCTGTGGGTAATGGTGTTGTGTGCCTGTGGATGCTGTTGTTCTTGCTGGTGCTCTCTCTCTGGCCTTCTTTCGGAATTTTTTGTCGTGGGGGTTTGTGGGTGTTGTGGGTGGGTGTTTTATATTGTATTGGGTGTGTGGGAGTGGTGTGTGTATGTGTATCAGGTGTGTGTATTTTGAATTGTCCAATGTGGTTGTGTTTTGTAAATGTGTGTGTATTTTGAGCGCAGCGGTGTGTACCGCCTATGGAATACCGCGGTTGAAAGACTGCCGCGTGGATTCATGTGTCGTGATAGTGTGGGCGTATTTCTGTTGGCGTGACGGTGGAGGTTTTGTTTTCGCTTGTTTATCACTGACCTTTGGTGTGGCGGACTTGTGTGGGTGTCTGAATTTTGACGGATTCCGAAATGTGGGTCATAATAGCTGTGGCGGAATTTTGCGGCCGCGGCAGTATGTTGGCGGTCTTCTGCACGGCAGTAAGCGCCTTTTACCGCCAATGTTGTAATGACCGCCATAATGGAGGATTATTTTCCTTCTATGCTTGGGAGATACAGCTAGCAAGTACCAAGCTATTAGTTAACGGTCAAAAATGTTTAGTTAGTCCCATTTGGGAAATCGGGAATATGGGGTTCTCATCAACCCATTCTAATACAGCTAACATAATTCTTGACATAAGTTTACTTGATGGACATTGAAAGTCTAGAAGTAGGGATATAGTACTCACTCCCTTTATAGACATGGACCCATCACTATCCTCTCCCACTTTTTGGCTAGGGAACTAGTGTGCTACATTGCCCTAAATACCTTACAAAATACAGGAACCCACCATTTAAAGCATCCCTGCCATGAAATCCCTGATCAACCATCCCTAACATTAGCTTTCAAAGGCATTATAGCTTTAATCACAGTTTTTACTTTTGACTAAAATTTATTCCTATGATTTGTTTCCATGTAACTGGTCTAGATGTACATTTAACTAATATAATTTTCCAACATATTAGTCTCAGACTTGCTGAGGGAACTATGGGTGAAGCTTCAAGGTGGTGTTTAGGGAGTGACAGACCACAATAAATGCATTCTTGGCTTGGACGTTAAGTCTGGAGGCTCTGACTTGGGTCTTCTATGTCTGTGTCAGTTGTCCTGCCCTCTCTAAGAATAAAAGACAAAACAGTGACCTTTGATGTAAAACAAGAAAAAGAGAGAGAAATTTACATCTAGTGACTGAATTTCAAAATGTGAAACCAGGTTACCTGGAATCAATACCAGTTTCCCTGTATGTTCAAACTGTGTAATTCTAGGCAAGCTTATTACTTCACAGAGCCTCCTTTTTCTTTATTATCACATATGAGACCACTTTTAAATACTTGAGTTCAGGATGTGCGCTGTACAAGTACCTCTTATGTTTGTTTAATAGACTATAATTTGCGCAGTCTATGATAAGAATCTAGGCCGTGTTTAGGATTTATATGACTACTGACTTGCCTGTTAGTTTACTAATGGCATTGTCGGTGGAGGGGGAGAATGGTGAGTCATTAATGTTCCTATGTTCATGTTAGAAACTATAACTTTTAATAAATGTCTGCGTATGCATTTTTATAATCCTATGTACTAAGGTGAAACACTTCAGTGTGTGAAAGAAATACACTTTTCTGAATATTGAAGCGACTATCAGATTTTTTTCATTATCTTTGTAGGACGGCATACATGTCAAATCTTTTCATGCCTTTGCTCATGCACGGATCATTAGATCTGAATCAAAACCTTGCTTGCTTCTGGCTCTGCCTTTTCATTTTCCGGCGCACTCATCTCTATTTGCAACTTGGGCTTAGTACATGGAGTTGTCAGACACTTGATAAAATTATTTGTAAACAGCAAGGACTGGAAACATGGAGCCCTGCCTAAATGCACTGATTTCGCAATTCTACTATCAAGACTTCTCAAAGCAGAGATGAAGAGTGTGTGCAGTGAAAATACATTTAAAATAACTGATCTAATGGCAGGTACTCCAGGACGCATTGTGTGAATACCGCAAGGCGGGTAGGGGAAGGTCTTTGTGTGTATTCATTATACACAATTACCTTGACATTCATGCAAGTTCATCCGTTCAAGTCGTCCAGGCAGTGCTTAAGAAGTTTTCGAGATAAAGGAAATAGCTTCATCACCGTCCACCCCAGGCGAATACTTCCTGGTACTATATTCAAGAAAGCATGCAAGTAAATAAAGATCCATTGCTGATGAAGAATGAGTTACTTTTAGACAGCATTGCTGTCTTTTACAAAATCACATCAACCAGCCCTCCTCCCTCAAGGAGTGAGTGCTTAATGATCTTCACTCAGCATGCTGCTGAATTTCAAGATGCCTGCTGATTTTTTTGCTAAATGTTCCATCCATCAACTGCCTATTACTAAAACTGCCCAATCACTGGACAGATAATTGTGATTGTACTGTCTTGTTAAGTTATTGAGGATTCCTAGTCTGATCTAGTGGAATATTAAAGAAAACATATGAATCTATAAGTTATGGAAGTGATGGAGAACAGAATTGGATGGCAGTGTCTGTTACAACACTAAAAAGTGATTTCAGGTTGATTGCTGGAACTGGTGGTGCATGACTGCGTATGTCTTTTAGCAGTGAGTGGGTATATCAGTGCACGTATTGGTAAGGAGATGACAATGAATGGCAGTGCATAGCTGTTCAAGGGGTTTCAGTGAATGGTACCGTAGTGGAAGACAAACGAAGGTTGAAGAATGCTGGCAGCACATGACTGACGAAAGCTTACAGTAGGCTGGTATGCTTAGGAGTGGGTAACACAATGGTAGGGAGTGGTGCAATGGCATGGCTGTATCTGGAGGGGCGTGACAGTGGTACCTTAGCAGTGAGTGGTGCATCAGTAGATGTAATAGGCGAGGGGATGACTGTTACTGGCTGTGCATGATTAGGTTATGTGCTTTAAAGTATGGTTCAGTGGTAGGGAATAATGGAAACCTTGCACCTCAAATTAATCGCTCACAAAAACAGTGTGCCCAAAACTGCCAATTAACATCTGCATACTTTGACAAAGCACTTGCCACCTAGCTCATATATGTGAGTGTGCGTGTTTATTTGAGTGTGTGTGTGTGTACACTTTACTCTCTATTTTGGGGGTAATGCACCCCTAACCCCCTGTTTTTAGGAGGTCTGTTTTGTGGAGTATCGTACCAAGCCCCCCCCCTTTTTTTAAACCACCTACCTCTACCGATCACTAAACCTTGACATACTCTGTACCCCTCCTTTGCCTCTACCACTCCTTTACCTGAACTTCATCCATACCTCCTTTACCTCTACCCACCCCGGAACCTTGAAATCACCATTACCACCCTTTATCTCTGCCCACCCATGAACCCTAACAAACTCCTCACCTCTAATCACCCTTAAAACCCTAAAATCACCTATATGTACCTTTACCACTACAGAACCCTAAACCCTAAAATTACCTCTTACCCCCTTTATGACCCCTTTAAACTAAATTAACCCATAACCCATTTACCTCTCCCACTCTTAACTCCTAAAGTAACCTGTACCCTTAAATTACTCTAACCCTCTTTATACAACTACCACTACCTGCAGCTGTACCTGCGGAGTAAATTAAAGGATGTGTGGTAGGAGAAAAACTAATAGAGAACATTTATCTATGTAGTACTTACCTGAGTTGTGAACTGTGGGGTAAGTGCCATGCACAGAAAATCCGCCTTCTGAAAAACAGCAGTTTAATCTCTAGTTGTCCCGAGGACAGCCTTCAGAAATGTCACTTAGCAGGTTCTCCATAAACATCTTTTGCTCTGTCCCGAGCTATTGTAAGTTCGGTGACAAGACTAGACGGGCATACCACCACATTACACCCTTACTTCAAAACCTCTACTGCCTACCAAGCACAGTAAAATCATGGTCGAAATTTGTTGTCTAGTGCTTAGTCATTCTCACCCCTCTCAGCCTTGCCGATCTACTCATTATCTCGGGGGTTCAAGGAGCTTTAGCGTCAGAGAACCCTTCTCCTAGAATCCCTAAATTCAGAGCAACTACGGCGCAGAAACCATCATTTTCGCAGGCAGTCACGGCAGAGCGGAACTCGCGGCCTCCCAGCCTTGGAACACTGAACCCGACTCGCAACCTTTCATAAGCAGCTTAAGGCTCATGTATTCAGGCAATTCTTAAAATTAATCCCATAATGATTCTTTTGGACTCATAATGTAAGCATGAAGTGTGATTAAATTTATGTTAATGTGACTTTAAGTTTGTAAGACCTTTTCTCTGTCACAATGTAATGTAATTATTAACCTCTGATGAAATGTAAAGCCCCCACATCCTGACTGGTCAAGGTGTTCTGTGTAAACGGACAAATGAATGATCACATACTCCTCCTCCGTCTTGGTCTGATTCCTTACCCATAGAGGGAGTGTGCCCGTTCACTCCCCAGCAGTCACTACTGAAAATCTATTTTCCCTTTCCATAAAAGGGTGCAAAGACCCTCCTCTGATATGCTTTTCTTTACTTTTTTAGGGCTGCTTGGGTGCTGCATTGTTTATAGGGGATTGTGTTTAATTAAGTGGTTACAGGGACAAACTTTTGCGCCAAGGTTGTATATAAAGTCTCATTATTGAGTTTAATATGATGAAGGACAGTGCGGCTGTCAGGGAGACACTGAGGGTAATTTGTGCCGGTGGGTGGGAGGACTTAATTGAACCCGGCGTACATAGCCTAGTATAGGTCGACCTTGAGAGGCCGCGAAGGGGAGCAGCAGGTGGTATGGCAGCAGCAGCGGTTTTGGCTTGCTCGTCTTCATTACATAAAGAGAAAGCCTCCAAATCAAGAGGCAGGCGAGCCGTGGCGGGTGCGAGGGAGGTCGTGCTCTTTGCAGGAGCACGGCATCTGACATGACTGAAGGAGTTTGGGAAAATACCTGGTAGAACAACAGCGTGCGCCGTACGTGATCCCTCTCTGTCCATAGGAGAGGGGCTTAACGTTCCGGGGGCGCATTCGGGCGGGGAAGCGGCCAGGCATTTCCCACGTGTCAAGGCTATTGAGTCTTGCACAGAAATACTGAATACAGTGCCCAGCATAAATAAAAGCTCAAGGGCTAAAACAATATCAGGTGAAGTACAAAGCATTCCCAAAGAGCTGGCAATAAATACACGCAGTCCTGGTGGGGGGAGCGCACAGCATTTCCCCCCCCCCCCCCCAAGTTTCAACAAGTTCGGTTTCTGCTTTTTTGTGGGCAA
The DNA here is from genome assembly GCF_031143425.1 of Pleurodeles waltl. NCBI lineage: Eukaryota > Metazoa > Chordata > Amphibia > Caudata > Salamandridae > Pleurodeles > Pleurodeles waltl. The sequence goes on along the minus strand of NC_090446.1, from coordinate 980,426,855 downwards.
GTAAGGCAGACAACACTTTTCCACAGGCTGGAGGGCCTTGGTCACGAACAAGCCATCACAATTGGGAGAGAACAAGTGTGAATATGATACCCGCAAAGTAGTGGGGGGTAAATGGGTATGGATGCCAGACAAGACTAGGGTTTCATGAGCCAAGCATACAATTACAAGAGGTAGGGACAGGACCGCAGCCGTCCCTGGACTTGGCGACCTGAAGGACAACAGTGGGAATAACCTGGTAGACCAAACCAGGCAACGTGACCAGCTACCAGCTAGTTTGAGAGCAGCCTGTGGACGCTGGGCCAGAGAGGGATAGGTTTGTCGCAACCTTACTAACATCATGGGAGCAAGAAGAGGAGTCACATCAAGAGCGCCCAGCTCATATTGAGTGGAAAACTTTTGATGGTGGTAAGGGGGATGGGGAATGTCCCGGGGTGAGTAGGGGAATGGACACATGGAGATTTGAGGATGCGTGTGAATTGGACTATAATGCAGTTGAGGAAGAACATGAGGAAGGGGACATTTCAGCTTGGCAAGAGGGTGACAGTGAAGAGAAGAAGGCGGGATCGGAAGGAAAGAGAGTTAATGTTGCAGACAAAAGAAATGTTTTTCAGGTCTCCAAAACCCAGGCACAAGGAACAGAGGTGGGTCGTAGCAGAAGGAGAGTGCAGGCACAGAAGGAGGCACAAGATGCAATACGGTCCAAGAGTTAGCAATTACAAACAGGTGAGCAGGATTGGTGGAACTGTTGGGGGAGTGGGGCACTGAAAAACATGTTAAGGTGGTGGAAAAAGGGGTTGGCCCACGTCATTTGACAAAGGGGTTGGTACGAGAATGAATTGGCCAAGAAAGTAAGTGATGAGGGAGGGGAAACAGACAAATTATGGTAAGAAAAAAATGAATTGCCAGAGAGAAAGATGCTAAGACAGATGAGAAAGACGAAAGGACAAAAGAAGATGAAACTAGTAACAAAGCAGACACTTTTAAAAGGTTGCCATACATGGGGTACCCCTGCCATTGGTTGCACACTTGGCTGTAAAAACAAGAGAAACGATTTGGAAAGGGGAGTTTGTAGGTGTATACAAACTACTACAAAGGGAGTTACAGTCCAAAGAGGGGTCCAGAGAAAAAGCACGGGAGTTGGCTTCGCAGCCTGTGTTCCCACTAACATAGACACATGGACATCAGTTTTCCACATATTTGCTAGGGTCTACTGTGAAAAATTTCCAGCAGGCTAGGTGTCCATTTTTAAGTACATGGATACCATGAGGAAAGCACAAATGGATTTAGGAGGCATGGCCTGGCTTCATTATGAAGAAGAATTTAGAGTAAGTTTTGTTTTGAAGCCAGATAAACCATGGGGAAAGGTGGATAGTGAACTGAGTGTCTCAATGGATGTATCCCACAAGACCACCACCTGCACTACACACAGCAAGTGTCTTAGCGGTTCAATACCAGTCCTTTCAAGGGCGCACCACCCCTGGGTGGGTGGGATCATGGGGGAGAGGTCAAGGATTTACTTTTGAAGCATGTTGGAGCTTCACCTGAGATTTCTGACCATGCAATTTATGCAAATAAAAGAATGAACATACCAACTGTGGAGGCAAACCCTAAGGCCCTCTTTATGGCCTTGGCAGTAAATCCCGCTTACCGCCACGCTGACGGCCGCCAACTTACCGCCGCGGCGTAGGATATCCGTTCACCATATTATGACACACACACACCAATCCGATAGAATTCAGCCACAGACACAAATCCGCCAGACCGAAGGTCAGTGATAAAGTGGCGGTATCAAAACCCACACAATTACACCAACAGAACAACGCCCAACAAATCATGACCCACAAATCACCACGGCGGACATTCAACAGCCGTAAACCGTTGGCGGTACATACCGCTGCGCTCACAATGGACACCCACATACAAAACAACACCACATTGGACAATTCAAACAACACACACCTGACACCCATACACACACCACACCCACACCACTATAAAACACACACCCACATTACCCACAACCCTTAACGATTACAAATCATTGGCACAAAACTGACACCAAGACCACTGATACGACTACAGACACACACCACATACACCCATACATCCCTCACGCACCCCACTTCACACACCCCAACACATTACCCAACACACCCTCACCAACACACATCACATAACACCCATGGCACCACAAAGGCGCCCCCGTTTCACTGAGGAGGAGTTAAGGGTCATGGTGGAGGAAATTGCCAGGGTAGAGCCACAGCTATTTGGAGCACAGGTGCAGCAGATATCAATAGCCAGGAAGATGGAGCTATGGCGGAGAATCGTGGACAGGGTCAACACCGTGGGACAGCACCCCAGAACAAGGGACGGCATCAAGAAGAGGTGGAACGACCTACAGGGGAAGGTACATTCCATAGCAGCAAGACACCAGCTCGCTATTCAGAGGACTTGCGGTGGACCCCCAGCTTCTCCCCCACAACTCACAGCATGCTAGGAACAAGTCTTGGCAATACTGCACCCTGAGGGCCTGGCCGGAGTCAGAGGAGGACTGGACTCTGGTGAGTCAACTTTCTACAATTATCACCCCCTACCTGCATGTAATCACATACCCTCACCCTCACTCCCATCACTCGACTACCTACCACACACTCCACCATCACATCTCTCTAATCCCAATGCCAAGCCCTGCATGCTGTACCAATGCATGGACACCCCTCACAGCCCTGCATGGACACTCATCACCAAAGCATGCACAGCATAGAGAACTAACAATCCCACCATACACCAACATACACAAGTAAAAGCTGACAGGGCAACAACAACCATAGAGGGGAAGCCAGGGATGTACAATATGTCATACATATTAACCATAACACATCATTTACATCCCCACAGGTACCCCAGCCAATGTCAGTGGAGAGGAGGTGCCAGCACTATCCAGTCCCCCAACTGAAGAGGCCCACAGTGAAGACAGTAACTGGTCTTCAGGATCTGGACGATCTACCTGGCCCATCAGGGACCAATGGATAGACGGTTACCCAAGCCTAGTCACAGACCACCACAGAGCCTCCCCCATCAGGAAACGACACCACAGCACCCACCCAGCGTACCCAAACCTCTGTCCCCAGGACACATCAATCAGCAGTGCGCCCACCTGTACAGGGACCCGAGGCCACACCTTGCACACAATACAATCAGGGACCTGGGGTCAGTGGCAGTGGGCACACGGTTCAGGGGACAGAGGCACGGACCAACAGGGACACTGGGAGGACTGCTGTGCACCAGGGGGAGGACAGGACCAGGGAACCGACTCTCCAGGAGGCACTCTCTGAGATCCTGGGAGCCTATCAACATTCCCAGGACACGATGGGCCAGATCTTAGACAACTTGCGGGAGAACAGGCGGCTGCAGAAGGGACAGTATCAGGGGATCAGGGAGGACTTGCAGTCCGTCAACAACACCCTGATCTCCATAGTAGGGGTGCTGGCAGACATGGCCAATATTATGAGTCAGGCAGTGTCACACCAGCGGGCCCCTGCCACTAGCCAGTCATCTGAACAGCCTTCTACTTCTGCTGTCACTAGTGGCCAGGAGGACCCGCCACAGAACTCACAGGCCACAAGCACCCCTTACGCTGCAGAAGGTGAACCAGCCTGCAAACATTCCCTGCGATCCAGACAGAAGCCAGAGACACCTGCCAAGACCCCCGCCAGGAAATGAGACTCTCCTGATTGCCCCTCTTGTGTCCCACTCAGTCACCCTGAACACCTTGAACTGCCATTGCTCCCCTTCCTATGTCCCCTTGGACAATGCACATGTGCTACGAACAGACTGAAACAATACCCTGGACATTCCTCCATCATCACCCCATCCCATTGCACTTCCCCCTCTATATATTAGCTCTACAATAAACACCCTTGGGTACAAATCGTTTTCGAGTATGTCATGTATTTCAAATATGTATTGATTGAAACAAGTACAACCATTGCAAATGAACAGTACATAGAATGAGCATAGAATCAGTGACCTGCAGCTGGCCGTTGTGATCACACCAGGAGTATTTGTAAAATCTCCAACATCAGCAAAATGAATAGCCAGAGGTAACAGTAAGTGGGAATAGAAGTGGGAAATACCAGCATGCCAATGCCACACAGAATACAACCAAAGTCATTGAAATGTAAAGTTGCACTATCTCACCTGTGTGTCATTGGAAGTACTGACGGATTACAGATGTTCTGTTGTCCACATCCTCATCCTCTGCCTCCTCATCCTCACTGTCCACAGGGTCCACTGCTGCCACAGGGGTATCTCCAGTCTCCTTCTCCTGCAGAAAAGGGACATGGCGTCTGACAGCCAGGTTGTGCAACATGCAGCATGCCACCACTACCTGGCAGACCTTCTTGGGTGAGTAACACAGGGATCCAACAGTCAGATGGAGGCACCAGAACCTGGCCTTCAGGAGGCCAAAGGTCCTTTCAAGGATCCTTCTGGTTCATCCATGTGCCTCATTATAATGTTCTTCTGCCCTTGTCCTGGCATTCCTCACAGGGGTCAGCAGCCACGATAGGTTTGGGTAACCAGAGTCACCTGCAAATATTGAGGGACAACATTTAGCCACACATTCTCCTATCTGGCCAACACCATAGGCATACACCAACATATACTGGGTGGGAACCAGGGCTCACCTATTAGCGACACCCTGTGCCTCTGTAGTTCGGGCATCACATTTGGGATGCTGCTATTCCTCAGGACAAAGGCATCATGCACTGACCCAGGATACTTAGCATTGATGTGGGAGATATACTGGTCTGCCAAGCACACCATCTGCACATTCATAGAGTGGAAACTACTACGATTCCTGAACACCTGTTCATTCTGGCGGGCGGTGGGCAAATGCAATATGTGTTCCGCCAATCGCCCTAATTATATTGGGGATATGTCCGATTGCATAAAACCCGACCTTCACATTGGCCAAATCCTCAACCTGGGGGAATGTAATGTAGCTGCACGTGTGTTTTGTCAGGGCAGACAACACTCTTGTCAGCACTATTGAGAACATTGGCTGTGACATTCCTGCTGTCAAGCCCACTGTCACTTGGAAAGAACCAGTTGCCAGGTAATGGAGAACTGATAGCACTTGCACAAGAGGGGGGGATCCCAGTGGGATGACGGATAGCAGATATCAGGTCAGGCTCCAATTGGGCACACAGCTCTGTGATTGTGGCCCTGTCCAGTCCATAGGTGAGGATAATGTGCCTGTCCTCCAGTGTAGCCAAGTCCACCAGGGGTCTGTACACAGGGGTCTGTCTCAATCTCCTATTCATCTGCAGCGGTAGGTATCTAAGGGACAAAAGAGTGAGGAGGCTGTCACAAACTGAACAATGGATCCACAACAGTAGTCCGCAATCTGTAAACATGTTATGGGACAATGTGCTATGTCAAGTATGTGCCTATTTATCCTGTGATGCAGCATTATTCTATAGGCCTGCACCCCCCTGAAATGGCATTTGCCTGTCCTGTGTGGAGGTACAGGTGGAAGTGAGGTAATGCCGCTGATGTTGTGCGCCGTGGCGGGAGACAGTTGTAAACCACCATGCAATTGCTCATTGGATAATGTTGGGCCCTATGGGGTACAGTGGCCAATGGTGATCTACGCCGGCGGTGACGGTATGCACCACCGCAGACGTGACCGCCATTTTCTATCTGATTCCTCACTTGTTTCCTGACCTTACATAGGAGAGGACCTACACTGCATGTGCTGCTGAGACCTGTGTCTGTAACCAACCATGGCCCGTGTGACCGGGGAAAGGGCCCCAACCTTCACTTCAGAGGAATTGGAGAGACTGGTGGATGGTGTCCTACCCCAGTACGGACTGCTGTATGGGCCTCCAGACCAACAGGTGAGTACACTGTGTGCACGATGCATGTAGCATGAATGTATGGAGGTGTGTGTGAACGCATTGTGTAAGGGGGAGGGATGTCCTCTTGGCTGGGTACACGTTGAGTGTTGGACTATGTGTGTGCCAATAGTGATGGAAACAGGTATGGTGGGTCATTAGTGTTACAGGCTGGACTGTTTGTCTAATGGTGTTCTTGCATCTGTATTGCCTCTGCAGGTCAGCACCCATCAAAAGAAGGGTATATGGCTTACCATCACCAAAGAAGTACGGACCATGGACGTCTATGGCAGACGGCGCACCCGCTGTCACCAACGGTGGGAGGACCTGAGACGCTGGGCACGGAAGACCGCAGAGGCCCAGCTGGGGATGGCCTCCCAACGAGGAAGGGGTGCACGTCAGACCCTGACCCCACTGATGGCCCGCATATTGGCGGTGGCCTATCCAGATCTGGACAGGCGCTTGAGGGCATCACAGCAGCCACAAGGGGGTGAGTACAGTGGCCCTCATTGAAGGAAACGGCTGGAGGGGTGGTATCCAGGTGGTGGGTGTGTGTCAGTAGGTGCCCCTTGGCCAGGCCAGACATAGCAGCGTAGGTCCTCTGGTGGCTAAGGGTCTGAAGGAGAAATACTGCCTACCTAGCTTGTTAGCATCCACTAGTCAGGGCTGCGTGGGTCCCAGGTGTGCTGCAGCTGGTGGTGTGTACTCCTCCTCATGTCTTGGTGGCTAGCCATTTTACTGGTAGTGCAATGCATAGTGCGTTGGCCTGTTCCCTGTATGTGAGGGTGCTGTGTACGCCAACGGTGGTGTTGGTGCAGTCATTGACCCAGTGTATCCTTTGTCTCTCTCTCTCTCTCCCTTTCTTGTTTTGTCATCCTGTCCTTATGTGCATTAGCATCATCTGGCTGAGGAGCAGAGGCACAGGTGACAGAGGGAGCTGCATCCCACAGGACCCAGGAGGCAGAGTCCACAGACGCTGAGGGCACTAGTGGAACGGAGGGTGAGGGGAGCAACCATGGCAGAGACTGGATGGGACAATACTGACTCAGATGCCTTCTCTGATGGGAGCTCCCTGGTGGTGGCAGACACCTCTGTGACCACCACAGCTACAGGTACAGCCGCCACCCCCCATACCAGCACTGCCCTCCAAGCAGCCCCTCAGCGAGTTACCCGCACCCACTCACCCAAAAGGGTGGGCATCTCCTTCACCCCAGGCACCTCAGGCCCTGCCCCAGTGAGCCCTGCTGCCCTGAGTGAGGAGGCTATTGACCTCCTTAGATCCATCACTGTAGGGCAATCAACCATTGTGAATGCCATCCAGGGGCTGGCAGCCCAGATGCAGCAATCTAATGCATTACTGGAGGGCATTCACAGTGGATCGGCGGCCCAACAGAGATCGATACAGGCTCTAGCCTACTCTCTGATGGCAGCCATTGTCCCAGTTTCTACCGTCCCCCCCTCCAACTTCCACTTCCAAGTCCCATTTTCCTCAACCCCAACCCATCCCAAGCACACAGCCAGACAAGCATGCACACAAGACAACACCCAAGAGTGTCACAGGCAAACACAAGCAACACACTTCATCCCACAGGCACTCACACAAACACCATTCAGTTGCAGACACAACAACATCCACTATTTCCACTGTCTCCCTCTCCCCCTCCACCACCTCCCACCCAGTTATGTCTAAACTCACACCTGCATGCACTATATCACCATCCACTACCAGCATAATCACCACACCAAGCAGAACACACACCTCACTGGCAGACATCTCCACAACATCCATGCACACGTCCCCTGTGTCCTCTCCCACTGTGTCTGTCCCTTCCTCCCAAAGTACAAAAATGCAAGCACTCAGACACCCAACAGCCATCCACCTCACAACAGCATACAACCCATGCACCTACACCCAAATCCAGCAGACAAACACCTCCAACAACGACTCCCTCATCCTCCACTCCCATTACTTCTCCCTCTTCCCAACCCAATGTCCCTAAAAAGCTTTTCCTTTCCACGATTGACCTCTTCCCTACCCCTCCCCCGTCCTGCATATATGGCCAGTGTATCAAGGAAGGACCCAGCCAAGCACCTCAGCCAAACAGTCCATGGGCCCAGTTTCAGCAGCACCTACTCGTGGTGGAAAGGATTCCAGGCCACAAATACTGAAGGGGAAGGAGCCTGCACCAGGCAGCAAGAAGGGGAAGGAGCCTGCACCAGCCAGCAAGAAGGGGAAGGGGCTTGCACCAGCCAGCAAAAAAGGGAAGGAGCCTGCACCAGCCAGCAAGAAGGGGAAGGAGCCTGCACCAGCCAGCAAGAAGGGGAAGGGGCTTGCACCAGCCAGCAAAAAAGGGAAGGAGCCTGCACCAGCCAGCAAGAAGGGGAAGGAACCTGCACCAGCAGCTGTCACAGAGCCCCCACCACCATCCGTGGTTGCGCAGCCATCAGAGAGTGCAGGGGCTTAGCAGGAGCCTCCCACAACCACCACCACAGTGCAGCCATCAGAGGGTGCAGGGGCTGAGCAGGAGCCTCCCACAACCACCACCACAGTGCAGCCATCAGAGGGTGCAGGGACTGAGCAGGAGCCTCCCACAACCACCACCACAGTGCAGACATCGGAGGGTGCAGGGGCTGAGCAGGAGCCTCCCACAACCACCACGACAGTGCAGCCGTCACTGCCAGCGGACGCCGTATAATCCAGCCTCCATGGGCTGCTATGCGGCCTGTCACCAGCAGAACCAGTGGGCAAGACACTCACTCGAGAGACTGTGGCCCATCACTCCCCAGGACCAAGCACAGGGCATGTTGCACCCTCCAGAACCAGTGGGCAAGTCACCCACTCCAGAGACTGTGGCCTTGCACTCCCCAGGAGTAAGCAATGGGCATGTTGCCCCCTCCAGAACCAGTGGGCAAGTCACTCACTTGAGAGACGGTGGCCTTGCACTCTCCAGGACCAAGTACAGGGCATGTTGCCCCCTCCAGATCCAGTGGGCAAGTCACCCACTTGAGAGACTGTGGCCTTGCACTCCCCAGCACCAAGCACAGGGCATGTTGCCCCCTCAAGTACCAGTGGGCAAGTCACCCACTCCAGAGACTGTGGCCTTGCACTCCCCAGGTCCAAGCAGAGAGGGTGTTTCCCCCTTCAGGACCAGTGGTCTTGTTTCCGCATCCGGTGAAGGTGCTCTCCCCTGACCCTGAGGTGCCTGCCAATTTGCCAACTGATGCCCCTGCAGTGTTCTCTCTGTATTGGTGCAGGGATCGAGTGGGGCCTTGGACTTTGCCCTGTGGCCATGTGGCCCCTGTGAACTGTGGACTGAGCAGTGTCCCTTTTTTGTACATTTGTACATATCTGTTGCATTGCCACATCGACTTATTATTTTTGCTGTTGATCTTATTACAATCACTTTAGTCAATTCCTGTTGTCCTTGCATTATTCAGCCAATTTTCAGGGATAAATTGTTTTTAGTGTGCAGCTGGTTGTGTGTATGGTGTGTGTGTGTGTGGGGTGTGTGTTGGGCGTGTGTGTGTGTCACAGTTGTTTTCCTCCCCCCTCCCATGTGTGCTAGGCAGCTGTACTCACCGTCGTCATCTTCGCCGGTGTTGGTGTTCGTGGTTGAGCATGATGTAGAAGATCATCGGAAAGACTTGCAGTTCTGGTTCCATGGCGGCGTCCCTTGGTGAGTCCTTTGACTTCTGAGCTCTGTTTCCACCAGGCTTTTGATGGCGTTGGTACCGCCCCGGAAAAGGTGGCGGTTTGCCATGTCTTAATATGGTGGGCGGTACTTTATCTTCTGCCTGGCTGTAGTCGGCTACTGCTGTGGTGACTGTTTCTGCCCTGGCAGACGGTGTGGTACATTGGCTGTCTTTCGGAGATATATCACCGCCATGGTCATAATTTGGCGGTACTTACCGCCAGTCTGTTGGCGATATTACTGCCACTTTATCACCAACCGCCAGGGCCGTAATGAGGGCCTAAATGTTGAATTGAACAGGCACAGACAGAGGTCGGGGGTACAATACCAACCTGGTAACAAAGGCTTTTAATCCAATTAAGGTGAGTACATTTGTTTACTGGCTGTCTTTCTTCCCTGAAAGGGAGAATGGGTGTTTACTTGAATGGGGCTTCCAAGAAGGTTTTAGGCTATGTTACCAAGGCCCCAGGACTCAGAGATTTGCAAATAATCTACGTTCAGTCAAACAATAACCACAGATAGTGAGAGACAAATTGTGCAAAGAAATAGCTGACGGGAGAATTGGAGGCCTATTTGATTTTGGCCATTACCTTATCTAATATTATCTCCTTTGGGCTTAGTTCCTAAAAAAGCAGAAGGAGAGTTTAGAATGGTCCATCACCTGTTATAGCCACATGGTCTTGCAGTATATGATCCATTTCTAAAGAGACAGCTATGCAATTTGCATCAGTAGATGAGGCAATGTCTTTGATTAGACAATGGAGGATGGGCACAGAACTGGCTAAGTGTGACATAAGAACTGCCTTTTGACTCCTGCTGGTTCCCCCCCAGGATTTTTCCTTGCTAGGTTTGAAGTTAGAGGGGCAGATCCATGTGCATAAGGCATTACCGTTGGTTGCACTACATCCTGTACGCTTGAAACCTGTAGTTCATGCCTATAGTGGTGCTTTACATTCAAAACAGGACATGAGTTGGTAAATGGCTTTCTGGATGATTTTCTATTCTTGGGAAGAGGAGGTACAGGCGAATGTAAGCATGCACAACAACACTTTCAGTCAGTGGCTGTAGAATTGGGGGTGCCTTTGGCTCCTGAAAAAACAGAAGGACCAAGTATGACCTTGGTATTCTTAGAGTTTGAATTGGATACAATAACTATGGAAGCTTGGTAACCACCCACAAAGATTCAAGAAATCCTGTTGTAACTGGAAGAAGGGATGACTGCACCTAAACTACCTTTTCTCCAAGTTCAGCATTTGCTACACCATCAAATTTTGCTTGCAAATTGGTTGTTGCTGGTAGGCCTTTAACAAAAATGTTAGGTTTTATAACGGCAGGGGTCACAAGCCCACACCACATGATCAGTATTACAGTCGTTGTGAGAGCAGACTTCAGTTTGGTGAATCTTCCTCAAACATTTCACTGGTGTGACAATGTGGTCTTTGGACTTGGATTTCAATTGGCCTAAGCAGATATTTTTGGCAGAATCAGGAGCAGATGGTTTTGGCCTTTTCTGGAAAGGGTGTTGGTGTTCGAAGAGGTGGTCTGTGGCTTGGTTCAAGGAAGGGAGAGGTATTGCTTTCTTAGAGGTTTTCCCCAAACTTGCCTTGTGGGTCAAAGAATTGGCAAAAAAGGAGCCTTTTTATGTTAATTTCCAGACAGTGGTAGCGTTGGTGAATGGCCAGAAAGCAAAAGATAAGAATCTCTTAAAACTGCTACAGTGCTTCATGCTGGGTTGTCTCATGTTTAACATTGTGATTAGAGCAAAACACGTGCCAGTTGTGAATCATAGCATTGCAGACGCATTGGCTCGTTCACAGTGGCAGAGATTCCGTGATTTCGTGCACGGAACAGATACAGTGAAAACTTAGGTACCAGCAAAAATTTGGGAGATGGGAGGCTAAGGATTTTAAATCTGGTAGAGAATTCCATTGCACAAAATACCAGGTCAGCATACAGACAAGATTGGGAGGAGTTTGTAGATTGTGGTGCAAAAAAAGAGAGGTATAGGTGTAAAAGCATAGAAGAGAGAAGAGAATATGTCAATTGTTTCATTATATTCAGTACTGAAAAAGGAAGGTCATCCTATACCATAGCGGGTAAATTGTCAGGCATTGCCTTTTACTGCAAATTCTTTTGGGGGTATGAGCCCAGCACTAGCAAAATGGGTAGAAGAATGTTACAGGACTGGGCTAAAAAAACAACAGAAGCAAAATAAAAGAAGGAGACCTATTGCCATACCTTTTTATGAGTATTATTTCATTAACTTAAGGGGACTTGTTCTAATGAATTTGAGTTTTTGCTATTCTGATTGTCCATGTTATGGTTTTTCTATGGGGCTTTTACGATCTCGAAGATACTGGGGGCTAACAGTGAAGCTGGAATGGATACCAAAGATGTTGAAAAACAGTGTAGTACTTTGTTGGTGTCTTTGCGTAGGTGCCAGACAGATCAGATGGGTAAAGGTACCCACATTTTGATGAATGATAAAGGTAATGAGTTATGCCAAGTGGTAGCTTCACATCATTTCATGTTGGCAAGAGAAGATTCAGGGGGCAGATTATTTTGTCATCAGGATGGCATACCTTAAAAGGCCACACAAATCTTACAGGTAGTGAGAACGATTCTGACATAGCAAGGGAAAAGAGCTGAATAATTTGGCACACACTATTTTAGAATAGGTATAGCCTCTTAAACTAATAAATTGGGTTTTCTCTCAAACAGATCATCTAACTAGGACATTAGTCTTCGGAATGCTGATTCCGTTACATTAAGCTGTTGGAAAATAGTCAATAAACTGCATTGACATGATGCTTTCTCTGTTCCAATATGCCACATTTCCTCATCTGGATCATGGGGCATTCATTTGACAAGTAGGCAGCGAAGCAGGCAGAAAATCGTCCTTTTGGGAAGAATTTAGGTTTTCGAGTAGTTGTTTTTCGGCTTGAATGATAGGGAAGAGGTGGTATGAAGTGGGCTCAACTACTGCTTTGGTTATCTGACCTAGTGAGATTGATTGCCCAAATGTCATGATTATCCATTTGAATGATTTGGTGCAGTTGTCAGGCCTAGGCTTTATGAAAGCGATGAAAAATGATCTGGATGTGATAGGAAGATCATGGGCTGGTACATTTGTGTTTTGAACTGTTCTATTAACGAGAAGAGTTTGGTGTGGAGCTTTAAAATATAATGCAGTTGAAAAAGCAAGGCATAAGGTTAACAAAGTGCACTAGATCATGGCGACATAAACAAATAAGGCTTTGCACTTTTTTCATCCGGATGGGGTACATCTGTCCTTTTTGGGAAACAAAATGTACTTGCTGGAAATCCGAGAACAGTTGACCAAGAACCTAGCAGTAAGGAGATGGTGCTAGGCATAGTTTAAGAGTAGAAAAGCATACCACATCTATAACAGCTGTTAGGCGACAGCCTGTGACAGTCACAATGTTTGAGAAATAAGTGAAACTTCTGATGGTGCGACAGCCCTCTACCTCATGACAAACGCTGGATATAGTTGTAAAGAGGGAACAGGAAATAATGCCTGTTCAGAGTTTGTTCTTGGTGGCAGCCAAGCAGAGGGCTCACACACTAGGTCGGAAGGTTTGGGGCCTTGCTAGGGGGTTCTTGGCGAAAGAGGCCAGGAGAGTGGAGCTGGGGTCAGGTGAGACAGGACAGTGAATGGAATAAAAGGGGGAACAGGGTGAGTGTCGGGATTATGGGGGAGATTTTGTATACTCTGTGTGGGGGAGGTTTAAGGGCGGGGGAGTTAGGTTAACTCATTGTATTAGTGAGGTGGAGTTGTTGATGTTATTCAACTGCAACCTGTCCTAATAAAGCAGCCCTTTGCTCTCAACCTGGTGGTGTGTCTGGTCCATTTCGCCTGACTTGCTCAGCGGCTTCTGGGGTGCCGCGTGTTTTCTTTACCTTCCAGCTGCCTGAGCACTACACTTTGTTGCCAGTATGGCATTTGCATGGGTGCTGCGTGTTTTCTTGGTTAGCAGAAGCCCAGGTGCCACGCTTTGGGTGGCATGACAGCTTCCAGGGCGTCATGTTCTTTCTCCAGCCTGCGGCTACCCAGGCACCACTTTTCTATTATTGCATGGGCCCTCAGTTTGTGGCTGACTGGGTTTGCCACGTTTTCATTATTTGGTAGTGGCTGTCCAAGCGCTGCATACTTTGTAGATTGCGGTCCCTCAGAAGTCATGTCCTCAAATTGTTTAGCAGCTGTCTGGACACTTCGTTACTGATCTGCTTGGATGAGGCCCGAGCACATCCTTCCATCGCTAGAAATGTATCAGCTGCTTGGGCGCTGCGTTACCTTTGTCAAGTAGGCGGTATAGTATGCTCTGAGCACTGCACATTCCATCTTAAATGCTGTTAGTTGGGCGTTGCTTCAAAAGGATTGTGTTAGGTTTGCTTTGCATTAGCCCACTATGAATATGATAAATTGGGTTTTTGAGTGGGAACAGAAAAATGGCTCACCTGCAGCTTCTGGTTACGGAGGGTACAGGTTTCTGCGCCCCGCCCACTCATGTTCTCTTAATCCTGTGTTATCTTCCTGACTACCTGTAACAAGCCTTCCTACCCTTTCTTTTGATTAGGCAGTGGGTGGGTCATCCACATTAAGAACCCCATTAATATATATTCTCTCCCTCCTCCATTTTATGTTGTCTGCTGTGAGACTTTCTGATTAGCTATGGGAAAGCACTCTCATAAATCTCATCATGTATCCCCTGACAGGCTTCCCCCTGGGAAAGTGGGTCATAAGCGTCACTCTCTTCCTATCTCAGAATTTTATTTTCACTGGATGGTTAAGAAGTTGTCGGAGGCATATAGTAGACAATGTGGTGGGATCTCATCCTCGATCTCACCTGGTTCCTCGGCTGGTTTATACTGGTCGGTTTCCTTTCCTTCTTCAGTGCCTTCCTGGGCCTCTCTCGATTATAATGAGGATCAGGGGGTGGTTTTTCCATCACACACTCCTCCCGAGGGAAATATATGTATTAATGGAGGACTTGGCACTAGTTGTCTCTTACCTCTCCTCTAAGCTCCAGCTTCCACCCGATGAGGATCAGGCCAGTAAGAGTGGGAAATGGTATACACAATTCCAGCGACCTTCAGTTCCAAAGGTTCCTGTGATACCTTCTATTCAGCGCCTTATAAAGCATGAATGGAGAGATCCTGAGAGGATCTTGGTTCCCAGGTGTTTGGGACGATTGCATCCTTTGACGAAAGGGGAAAGGGACGTACCTCAGGTTCTCACTCTTGACCTTTTACTTACCAACCTCACAGAGAAGCCTTCTCTGCTGTCTGAGGGCATCACCTTACAGGATCCAGAGGATAAGAAGGTAGAGGCGGCTTTAAAGAGAGCTTATGCTGGGCTGGGCTCAGTCAAGCCTTAATGTCGGACATTTATGCTGTGTATACATCGTAGTCTTTATGTAAGGAATTCCGGGCACTCTCTTCTGCCACTCAGGTGGGGAAGGACATTTCACAGTTTTGAGAACACCTGGAAGAGCAGGCAAAGTTCCTCACTGACATTGCCTTTGGTAATCTCAGAGCGTCTGCGATGGCATCTGCCAGTTCGGTTGCTGTGAGAAGACATTTGCATTTGAGAGGTCAGAATTTTCAGGCTGCACATACAAAAATTGCCTGTTTAGAATGCCTTTTTCAGGGAGCAGGCTCTTTGGTGAAGAATTGGAAGAGGTTCTTAAGAAGTCTTTTAACGGGCAAAAACAAGTACAGCCTTTCAGTACGGAACAGAAATCCTGGTAAGAGAGCAAAAGGATGTCTTGAACACTACAGGAGAAGTTCAGAGTTCCAACAGAACAGGTCTCGGTCTCAACATAAGAATTCTCAACCTACCAATGCCTCCTGCCAGTCTGGTAATAAGGGAGGTTCCAAGAGGGCCTCCTGACTAGGCTGTGTCCTCCCCCAGTACTGTGGGAGGCCCCCTGCTGCAGTTCCAGAATGTATGGACTAAATGGATTTTTGACAACTGGGTTCATAAGATTGTTTCTCAGGGATACGTTCTGGAAGTCTCTTCAGAGTTTCAAGAACTACACGTTTGCAAAGAGACTGGAAGGAGGATAACCTTGGAGGACAACATTACATTGCTGATGCACAAAAAATGCCATAACTGAAGTTCCCTCTCGAGACAGAGGTTGTAGCTGTTATTCAAAAGTATACCTTGTCAGAATGTCTCAGACGCCTTTAGAATGATAACAAACCATTGATTCCTGAACAGGTTCGTTCCAACTGTTCATTTAAAGATGAATACCCTGCAACAGGTTATTCCCTTAGTCTCTGTTGAATTTTCTATTCAAGGTCGACCTCCAGGACTCTTACCTTCATATTTCTGTGGCTCCAGTTTCACACTTGTTCCTCGGATTTTTGGTAGAAAGCCATCACTGTCAGTTCTGGGTCCTTGTGGTTGAACTGAAGGCCTCCCCTCGGGTCTTTACAAAAGTTCTTTTTCCAGTGATAGCCCTCTTCCATTCTCGGGGCAGTATAGTCAGTGCTTAATTAGAGCAGTTAATTTGTCTGTGGTGGCCATTGGCACTAATTTTTGGGGCTGGTGTGGGTCACCGGCTCTCATTTTTAGGGACTGGCACTTATTTTTCCTCATCCAATGTTTTCCGGGAGCAAGAGAGGGAAAACGCACAATGGAGAAAGAATGAGGAAGAAGGAAAAACTGTCACAAATGGAAAATGTAGAAACCTGCAAGAGAGAGATGAAGAGGATGGGAGTGCCTGGAAGTTGGTTAAAGAGGCATGATGAGGATTCCAGACTATACAGCCTTGGTATTCTGTGTACCTGCGCCAGCCGCTAGCTTCTGGGCAAAGCGTTGGGCACCAGAACTTATTTTTCAACAAATTAAGCAATGAGTATAGTCCATCCTTACCAAGATGATCAGCACCTCCCCGGCCCCTTTTAGCATAAAGCCCTAGAGGATAAACCCTCAAGGAGTTTGTGTTCCTTATCAACCATTCAAAATCCCTTCTTATTCCTTCTCAGGGAGTGGAAGATACAGGGACCGTATTCAACATTGTTCTGGGAACCGTTTTCCTTCCTAAAGTCAGATGCACCAAACTGCGAAGGCTAGTTCTGGACTTATAGGGAAACTGGATGCTTCATCAAAAGACTGGTTACAGATCTTGGAGAATATGGTAAAATGGTTACCTGGCCATTTTTGGGGTCATTTGTCTATTATTCATTTTATTTTGGGGGGCTTTTTTATCCTTTCAGGAGTTTGTCTTACATCTCTGGGTTTTAGCAAAATCTGGGAGAGATTGGTGATTCCAGTAATAGTGCTGTTTCACTGTTCTCTAAACTTCAAGGTACCTCAATTTTTCTCTAGGTTCCAGATTGTGGAATGGATGCCCTGACAAACCCTTGGCCACCAGGCCACTATATCATTGATTCCAAACTTTCTGGTAAGAATGATGAGGGAAACAGCAGAAGTGATTATGATTCTTCCCTTTTGGGTCCAGATATATTGCTTTCCTATCCTTAAGCTCCTATCTCTTGGGGAGGGGGATGGGGGGGATAAAGGCTGCCTCTGTTGACACCATCTCCTCTGAGCTACCCTGTTCTTCCATTGCAGGCATTGGCCAAATTAAAACTTTAAGTTTGGAGGTTGAGAGGAAAGGCTTCCTAAATGAGGGACTCTCTTAATCAGTTTCCCATACCCTAGAGTCTTCAAGGCACTCATCCACAAATAAGCCATTTGACCATCATTGAAGTTCGTTTGATAGGTGGCACAGGTCAAAGTCTCTGTCCCCCATTTCTGCTCCAACTACTGCGATTTCTTAGTTTCTCCAGGAGGAGTTTGAAAAGGTCCTCTCAGTCTCCTCCCTAAAACTCAATTAGTTTGTCATCTAGATGTTTTGCTTCCCATAGTAATTTTGAACAGATGGCTTCTAAGCTTTTCAGGGGTTTTCAGATTTAAAAACCCACAGTTCATGTTTCCTTTTCTTGCTGGGACCTCCCTTTGTATACAGAAGCACCCGTATGAACCATTAGAATAGATATCAGTGAAATACCTTTCTCTCGAAGTGTTCTTCTTGGTAGCCATCACCACTGCAAGGCATCTGGGGGAGCTAAATAATCTAATATGCCATCACCCATACTTGAGAGTATTTGACAATAGGATAGTTATGTTCTTGGATCTTAGGTTCTTGCCAATAATCAGTTTAGCATTCATAGGGACCAGGAGGTAGTTTTGCTTGTGTTACATCAGAAGGGCTATGAATCTGAACCTCTACTATGGCTCTTGTATGAAGTCAGAGCTCTTATTATTTATCACTCTAGCCCACTTGACTTTAGAAATTCTGATAGTCTCTTTGTGGATTTTGGTCCTGTAAAGAAAGGAAAAAAACATTTTCCTCCACCCTAGCCAAATAGGTAAATTCGGTTATCTTTTTGGGTTACCTAGCAGTGAGTAAGCAAATACCAGAAGGAATTAAATCCCACTCTACCAGAGGTATGATCACTTCATGGGCTTAGTGGTTGGGAGTTTCTAAAAGGGGCATTTGCAGAGCTGCAACGTGGCCCTCTCCGTCCACCTTTATCAAAACCTCCCATCCCACCCTGTGGTTTCATCAGCCCTTTTTTTCTGGACTTAATATGGAAACAGGAATGGGCAGGAGAAGGGGAGGGTTTTATGGAGCATCTTTCGATCCTTTCATGGAAAAGAAAAACAGCTTTTCAACAGTGACTGTTGGAGAATGAGGGCACTCGCTCAATGTGTAAGTAATGGGATGAGTAAAGAAGAATCGAAGTAAGAAGCTTACCGGTAAGTAATCAGAGCAATAGTAGGCAGTACATGACTCAGTCATGCTCACACTGGGGTACATGGCAGTAGAACTGCAGTTGGAGTGGATGGTGGTAACTGGGTGTGAGTGACTGAGGTATCTTTGGGCGGGGCAGCACAGCAGTAAGGACTCAAGTACCGGGGAGGGCGTTATATGCTGTTGCACGGCCCACGTATGCATCAGTTGACGTCAGAGGTGAGGCGATGACGGACTTGGCGTTACCTCACTGGGGTACGTGTAGCAGTGGATGCTATGGCGTTAGCTTCCATTAGCATTCCGCGAGGTTTCATAGACTCTGTCCGTTTGGAGAAGAGCTGTGACGCTCCACTGCAAATGATCTTTATATTATCAATATACCTGCTTTCCTTTTGCCTTGGTGTGATACTCGCTGTAATACTCCATAACATAATTCATTTCTCAACATATGAACTTAAGTATAATGTATTGGTTCAAATGATTTTCCCAAAAAAGCTATTTATTCCCCATCCTTAAATCCCTTCTTCTGGGCCTCTCACCCCCCGACGTTGCCCTTTCTCCTCACAGGTCTTGTTCCTCATTCTTGGCGCGGCTCTCCCTTTCCATTTACTAGCCTGCGCCCCTCTGCCTGACATTTATTGCTTGTAAACAAGCACTTACAGAATTTCATGGCATACATCTCGAAGCCTGTAAAAGGTGAAGCTCCTCCTCGGCCGCCTCGGGGAAATGCGAGCGCCACAGCAGCCGTCCCATAAACTGAGATTTGCAAACAGTGCGCTGCATTATCTCACATTTTATCTCATTACCGGGGATGCTGACTGAAGAGTTCGCTGTCTCGTTTCCTGGGGTTGCAGAGTGTCCATTCTCTGGTTAACGAGTGTCCCAGTCTGTGAGACTGCATGACTCTGGGCCGTGAGGTAACAGGCAGAGGATGGTGCAGCAGCCCCCCTCCCCCGTCCCCCGAGGCTAGTCATGGAACGCCTGTAGCCTGTAGTGTCGGGTCCGAACGAAGAGGGTCACAACAGTGACACTCTGTG
This sequence comes from Pleurodeles waltl, assembly GCF_031143425.1. Classification (NCBI taxonomy): domain Eukaryota; kingdom Metazoa; phylum Chordata; class Amphibia; order Caudata; family Salamandridae; genus Pleurodeles; species Pleurodeles waltl. The sequence goes on along the minus strand of NC_090446.1, from coordinate 980,407,437 downwards.
GTCAAAGTATGGAACTGACCAGCGTATGGGTTGGGGCATGCAGACACCCAGTAGGGGAGTGACACAGGATAATGGTTGAGAACATGGAACAGACTGAAACCCCAGGAGGGGATCTATATTGACTGTGTAGGAATGACAACCAGTCATTTGGATTAATTTTGCATCAGCGGCTCACAGTGTCCGGTAGCAAATACATACTAGTGCAGTGGTGACACCTCGTGGTCGGTGTACTGCACTGATTGCACTCCTGGAGAGAGCATTGCAGAAATGGCCCAAGAATGGGATTAGGTGGGACCCCGTAATGTTATGTTTTGTGTATTTGTAGAGCGCCCTATAAGTTATGAGGGTATCCTGGTGCTGATTCTTCCTGTGCTTGGCCTAGGTTGACAAGATTTTGAGACGCAAAAACTGGGACAAGTTAGACATAAAGGTAGGACCAAAGCCTTTAGCCTTCCCTCTGTATCTGGCCTGTCCCGTTTTTTGCTTAGCCTTGTAAATGTGTATGTGTGTGCACGTGCGCGCGCACTAGGGATGTAAATCTTCTGATTGTGTTTGTGCATATATACAGGGAGTGCAGAATTATTAGGCAAGTTGTATTTTTGAGGATTAATTTTATTATTGAACAACAACCATGTTCTCAATGAACCCAAAAAACTCATTAATATCAAAGCTGAATATTTTTGGAAGTAGTTTTTAGTTTGTTTTTAGTTTTAGCTATGTTAGGGGGATATCTGTGTGTGCAGGTGACTATTACTGTGCATAATTATTAGGCAACTTAACAAAAAAAAAATATATACCCATTTCAATTATTTATTATTACCAGTGAAACCAATATAACATCTCAACATTCACAAATATACATTTCTGACATTCAAAAACAAATCAAAAACAAATCAGTGACCAATATAGCCACCTTTCTTTGCAAGGACACTCAAAAGCCTGCCATCCACGGATTCTGTCAGTGTTTTGATCTGTTCACCATCAACATTGCGTGCAGCAGCAACCACAGCCTCCCAGACACTGTTCAGAGAGGTGTACTGTTTTCCCTCCTTGTAAATCTCACATTTGATGATGGACCACAGGTTCTCAATGGGGTTCAGATCAGGTGAACAAGGAGGCCATGTCATTAGATTTCCTTATTTTATACCCTTTCTTGCCAGCCACGCTGTGGAGTACTTGGACGCGTGTGATGGAGCATTGTCCTGCATGAAAATCATGTTTTTCTTGAAGGATGCAGACTTCTTCCTGTACCACTGCTTGAAGAAGGTGTCTACCAGGAACTGGCAGTAGGACTGGGAGTATCATCCTCAACCCGAAAAGGCCCCACAAGCTCATCTTTGATGATACCAGCCCAAACCAGTACTCCACCTCCACCTTGCTGGCGTCTGAGTCGGACTGGAGCTCTCTGCCCTTTACCAATCCAGCCACGGGCCCATCCATCTGGCCCATCAAGACTCACTCTCATTTCATCAGTCCATAATACCTTAGAAAATCAGTCTTGAGATATTTCTTGGCCCAGTCTTGACGTTTCAGCTTGTGTGTCTTGTTCAGTGGTGGTCGTCTTTCAGCCTTTCTTACCTTGGCCATGTCTCTGAGTATTGCACACCTTGTGCTTTTGGGCACTCCAGTGATGTTGCAGCTCTGAAATATGGCCAAACTGGTGGCAAGTGGCATCGTGGCAGCTGCACGCTTGACTTTTCTCAGTTCATGGGCAGTTATTTTGCGCCTTGGTTTTTCCACCCGCTTCTTGCGACCCTGTTGACTATTTTGAATGAAACGCTTGATTGTTCGATGATCACGCTTCAGAAGCTTTGCAATTTTAAGAGTGCTGCATCCCTCTGCAAGATATCTCACTATTTTTGACTTTTCTGAGCCTGTCAAGTCCTTCTTTTGACCCATTTTGCCAAAGGAAAGGAAGTTGCCTAATAATTATGCACACCTGATATAGGGTGTTGATGTCATTAGACCACACCCCTTCTCATTACAGAGATGCACATCACCTAATATGCTTAATTGGTAGTAGGCTTTCGAGCCTATACAGCTTGGAGTAAGACAACATGCATAAAGAGGATGATGTGGTCAAAATACTCATTTGCCTAATAATTCTGCACTCCCTGTATACATACATTTATAAGACTACGTTAACATTAGGAGTGGTAGAGCCTGTGCCTCTTGCTCACTTCTCCCCACTTCTGCTGGAAGCAGGCTCCTGCTGTGCTGCCTGGCAGAAACAGATACATTACTTACATAATTTCACACTTTAGCAGGGCTTTTGGAAAGGAATGCATACTTTTCAATTCTGCTTCTTAGGATGACCTGACCTGAACATTCTTTCAAAAACCAGGACATTTATTTAAAATTAGCGATAGCATTGGGACATCAGGATAGTCCTTTGAAGCCGGAACAGGGGAAATCCGGGACGTCTGGACACCTTAGCTTGGCCCTACCTATGGTAGGTTGGTTTATTGAAAAGACAGGTCTTCAGCTTCTTGCAGAATCCAAGAAGAGAGGAGGAGGCTATAATGTGGAATGAGTAGCTGTTCCATGCTTTCGGAGCTGCGGAGCAGAGGTGTCTAGGTGGCTGGTGGAAGGAAATGTGACTGTTCGGGTAGGTAGGGCCCAAGTTGTGTAAAGCCATAAATGTTGGTATGAAGACCTGAGAGAGTAAATGCTAGTGCATCAGTGGCACCCAACATTCAGTGGTTTAAGTTCATGGTGTGCAAGGAAACACTGGTGCATTACTTACAAACAGTGGCCAATTAATGCGTGGGATAGTTTGGAAAACAGGACTGAGCAGATACTAACCACCAAAGGTATCCAGTGTGCAGCAGACACTCGTGCAGCAGCAGCAATTTCTACTAACCACTAGTATATGGAGTTGAGCGAGACTGCAAGCTGACATCTGGGTAACAATGCCATCTGTAGACTAGATAAAAGATGTCACTCACTTAGTGTGTAAATAAACTTTGGTGAAACAGTGACACCCAGAGTTTACTCCGAGTAAGACACGCTCAGTAACCAAACACCGGCTCAACAGTGACACTCAGTGCCTAGTCAAAATATGACATTGGCTAAGACAGTAGTAAGCACCAACAAGAGAAAGGCATATCAAGGATGCAGCAGCCAGCCAGAATATAGCAACAAATGAGGTCTAAATGAGGGCCCAGACAGGGCTTTAAGTACACCCGGTCCTGTTGGTACTTAGCACTGGCAGTTTTAACAAACAGGTGCTGAGACTGGTCCGTATCTGGCCCTCTATTTTTGCCCTGACTCCCTTTGTGAAAAATGGTTGGCCTCAGTTCCCATCCCACCCATCTACGGCCTTTGATGTAAATTAGATGAGACTCAGTCACAACTTTATTTTGGCAGCGTACCATAAAAAGCAAATAACACATCACAAAAACATACAAATTCATATAAATAACACAAACGATCAATAAAAACACATAAAAATCACATTCAATACAATTCCTAGGAATTAGGGAAAAGTTGGGAATCAGGGATTGGCTAATGTAAATTGGAAGAGACTCCTTTGTTATGTCAGCTGCCACCGTCATAAGCTAAAGCAAATAAATGATCCCTTGACAGATATCTGAAAGCTTGCACCACGGGATCCGCAGGGTGCAAGAGGGATGGGCAGAGTGGGCAGAGCTCAGGCTCTGAATGTAAGGTGTATACAATGACTAGCTGCTGAAAACTGATATGGCTGCTGTGTGGTCTTCTGTTGCCCGGTATCAGCAGCTTCTGGATATTTTTCAAACCCACAACACACAAAAAGCAAAATATATTTGAAAGGGCTTCATTTACGTTTCTAATGGAGCATTACAGTCATCTTGAAAAAGCTAAGGGCAACATAGAAGCCCTGTACAGAGAGAGGAAGAGATAGAGTGTGCCGAATATCAGATGCACATCAGATTAAAGGAGAGGTCTTTAAACGTGGAATAAAGCATTCTTTTAAACCCCTTCCCTCTCCACTCCTCCGGGAATAGAGCGTCCATGGCTACGGATGCAAAGTCCCGCGGAGTGTCTTCTAGCTCACGTTACTCACCGTGGTACACTGCTCGCTCGAACGTCCAGCTTCAGTGGCCCCGGAGCAATGGGACTGTGTCAGCACACATGCCTGGAGAGCCCGAGCCTCTGACACTCCACTCTCTTTCTCTGGGTGCCCTGAACGCTGGATATTCATTGCTGTGTGTCCCTTCTGGAGTTTGCAGCACTCCATCCAGTATCGGCAGTCTGTACTAACTAGTCCCCACAATATTTCAGTTGTTTAAAAATACCAGTATTTTCCCCCAAAATGTCTTTTTCAGACTCTCTATTTCTAATGGCACAGAAAAATGGTTCTGTAAATGCATTGTGATTTTCAGTTTACGGTTTTGTGAAAAAGTTGTTTGTTTATTAACTTGCGCAGTGCAGGATTGCCCCTCTATCGGGCCATGCTCGTCCTTCCATAGGCCACTCTTCTCTCGAGCCCCCACCTCTTCCGCACCACTTAAAGCACTGAGCCCGCACCGTGCGGTTTGCTCGTTTGGTGATCGGGGTGGGCGCGGAGCTGGAGACTAGAGGCTGAACGGTGAGTTTACTGTATCCTCTGCTTCTGGTAAAGAATATGGGGGAAATAATCAGTTGTTCACAAATTACTCGATGTTGAGGCGCCGTGATATCTCTGGGGCGTTTGCAGAGCACCCTATAGAGGGCAAGTGGTGCAATTTGTAGGGTCCGGAAGTCTGCTTCAAATTGCACCAAAACCCAAAGGGGGGATCATAAAGTAATTTGAAATGAAGGGGAAAGAAACTCGGCAAGTACTTGGGTTCGTTCTTGGAGCATAGCTGATGCAAGCGCAGTGCTGGCAGCTGGCAGCCTCCGACGCAGGAAGCACTCAATTCAGGCATTTAGGGAAAACCTGCCTGATAATTAGGTGATTGACACGTGCAGGAAACTATCTGGACAACTGTTCTGCCCTTTGGCCCGGCCAGAAGTAGCTTCAACTCTCAACTCTCCTGACAGGCGAAATGCTGGCGCATCCTTTTTTGTTGTTGCAGTTTTATAGAGCAAGAACTCGGCCGGAGGGCATTAGATCGCTTTATTACAGACCCAGACTATATTACACATGGTATTTATTTATTTTTGAAGACACGGGAGAATACGTGATTTGCCCAGAATCACATGCTGCTGAGCTGAAGCTGAGACTGAGTATTGCTTTGCGGACATGACGATGAGCAGGAAGGCTGCTGCTGCCTTTTTGTGTTCAGTGGGAGTCACATGGAGCAAAGTAGCCCGAACCTTTGCACATGTCCCCTGTCTGCACAGTTAGTGGTGAAAATTGAGCAGAGCAAAACAAAGCAAAGCAACTTACAAAATAGAACACACTTTTGCCCCCAGCATAGGAAACTGTTTTACCCGCTACCTCGGCTCGCAGGTGTTCGTAAACAGGACGGGCCTCTAGAAATACATAGTTGCAAGTAGACAATGCTCAGCGAAGCTGTAAGCCTTAAAAAGTCGATAAAAACATACCTCTGAAATGCTGAGGGATAGCAGAGGGGGTTCAGGTGCCCCAACAGCAGGGAGGCTACACTTAAATATTACAGACAGTCTTATAGTGGTATGGGGTAGTTTGACTTTTCCCCAAAAAGTTCCCACAGGGCCCTAGTTCTGGGAGAAACATGGTAGGGCATGGCTCCACTTTTCCAGGGCATTTTCCCTGCAAACTCTGATCAACACATTGCTGGCTGGAGCCTGCCCTCTCAGTTGATTTAGGTTTTGTCTAGAACAGGAACTGCACCTGTCATGGTTACTATTGTCTGCATCAAAGGCCTCGTGCTATAGGCGAGAGCTGAGTTAACTGGGGATGAGGGTGTTGGAGCAAATATGCTAATATGAGAAAGTTTAATGATTTGCGCGTGTTTACTAATGAGAAAATTTGATAAAGAAACTACCATTTGAAAATAATGCGTGTAAGCAAAATGTGCCCATGGGGAGTGGTCACCATGTGTATTAACAGGATGCTAAATAATGGAAAATATTCCTGAAAAACGTATTATTATGTCATATTTGGATGTATAACCTATGTTTTGTGTTAATTCGCATTCTTAACTTAGCCATGCTGAGGGCCTGGTTTTCGCTGCGCCTTGCCTGCTTTAACGTGGAGACGCGATAAGGCTTCAGAGGACTGGAACTGGAGAAAAGGACCTTGAACTGTGCAGAGTTCAGAAGGCTCTGCTAGAACATTCTGCAAATGTACCACTAGACAGGAGATGATGAAGAGAATTTGATACAATTATGTATAGTCTGGCCTAAACGCACTTTTCCAGGACTTGAACAATGGAAGCACTGACTAAAAGACTGTGTGCAACAATTTTGTTACCCGAAAAGCCGAATGATGTTCTCATCGACAGAAGAACCAATCAAACTAATGGAACTTGAATCCTGAATAGACGTGTATATGCGGTAAACAAAAACTATAGGTTAGAGTCATAACTTCTGATAAGGTTGACCAATTAGTAATTAGTAGGACGGACTGAGAGACCCTAATAAAAAGTCATGACAAGGGGAGAAAATTCAGAGCGGAGAGGAGAAAGTTGATGACGTCAGGAGACGCTGTCCGAAGTGCTGATAATTGGGCTTACCTTCTGTGAGCCTGATATTTGCTAATGACTGATGACCTGGAGACGAAGACTGACTCGTTGCTGATCCATCTTGGATAGGTAGCTATAATAATATGACTGACTAATTCATGCTTTTTCTTCTAGGTACCAACTGCGCTGTTTTAAAATTATTTTTCTCTTTCAGGTAGATTTTTCCAAATTAATGTTTTTCCAAATGTATTTTTGCATGAAGACCCACATGCTCATGCTAATCTGAGTTAGGTAGGCTGACAAGGGTGACTTTGACGGTGACAATTGACTGACGAAATTGCTTTGCTGAAATACTATGTCATGTGTTGAGGAATTATTAGATAACGTTTATTGACTCTGCATTTCCTTGGTTGAATAATGCTTTTGTGATGATTAATAAAGCTTGATTAACAATAAAGTTGAATAAAGGTTTTTGATTAGAATTGTAACTAATAGGGAATAAAAATGATTAACCTTTTTGAGAGTGATGGTATTTCCTATTAGATAGGCTTCATTAATGTTTGATATTAATAATAGTGATTGATAATGGTTCAATGGTCTACCGCTTAACTAGGATTCTCCATGCGATCCAAAAGGTTAATCGACCTATACGCGTCCCCTTGTAAGTTTACTTACTAAGGACCGGGCGCGCCAGCAAGGGCAAGGTGGAGAGGGAAGGGATACACAGAGCAGAGAAGCGTGAAATATAACTTCCTAAGAAAATTAAAAGGCGGTTTTCAAATGGCTGACATATCGGAGAAGAGCAGGGCAAAAATGGGAAAATCGGCCTTAGCAAATCTCTGCCTTGCTGGTGCCTTAGCTGTAGCTTTGAAAGTAGAGTAAGTCCCCTTTGAAGGCACTGTTACTTTGTTACTATGCAAAGTAATTTCCCTACCAATTGGAAACTGGGAGGAAGTTATAGAAGGGGAAGAGGATGTCTCCTCATGAAATCAACAGAAAATACTGGGCTCATATGGAGGGGTGAGATTAGAAGGGTAACCCATGGAGGGCCATTTCAGTCTTGTTCAGTCAAGGCTGCAACTTACCAAGTGCTTCATGTTTCACTCATGCTGCTGCAGGGCGCCAGTCTGGCTAGGGTGTAAGTCACGATCCAGCCAGGACTCACCAGTCTGGTGCTAGTCCACCTTCTAAAACCTTTGGGATCTTGAGAGGGATCTGAGGTGTGAACCCCTGTGTTCTGCTTTCCTTCTCTTATCTCATAACCGAGCTTACAGAACCTCCCTGGAATGCACTTCTGAGTTTAAAGATGACATTTATTGTTATTATTATTTCACCACGAGGTTCCTGAGAGACGAAATTAGTAGGTTGAAAGCACATGTTCAAAAGTAGTCGCAGCAATGAAAGCAAAATATATCAAAGTACTTCTCAGTTGCAATGTACACAGCAAATACATGTGAATATATTATAGCATAACTTCAAAGCAAACCATAAAAGTCAAAGTTGCATCACTGTAGGGCCTATAGCTCAGCTTCATCTTTCTGGGGTCTGCAAGTTGATGACTCCGGTTCAACTGCGAGAAAGAGATTTTCTACCCAAACGGGAGACAGGCAATTGACGTCTTCGTTCCTGTCTGAAGTCAAGATAGCAACTAACTAACTCTGCTGTTGCCCAGAGCCATCGTTCCAAAAACGTGCCCCCTCCTCTCAGACTCGGGGAAACTAAGCAAGCCTTTGGAGACTGGCCAGATCTTCTAGACCACTCCTCGTCCCAAGGCTGAGCAGAAAGGAAAACACCAAATGTACTCTCTCTTATCAGCTATAGTCTGGTGTGAAAAACACAGCTTGGTCTATCATGTGGAAAAGCACAGCTTGGAAAAACACAGCTCATCTGCAATGTCTCAACTGCAATGTCTAACCCCACGTTAAAGCCAATAGGCAGCTAACCTAAATATCAAATGTAATGTCTAATGCCATGTCAAAGGCAATAGGCAGCTAAACTGAATACAGAATGTAATGGCTAATGCCATGTCAAAGCCAATAGGCAGCTAAACTGAATACAGAATGTAATGTGCAACTGGTGAACATTGAGCAACTAATATGCGCAGTGGTGAAACACAAAGTCATTGGTCAAACACAATTATTATCATCACACCCTGCTACAAAATGTGGCCTCTTTCAGCCAGGCAAGTGTAGGTTCAGTCAAGGCTTTTAATAAATCTGTAGTTTCTGCGAAGCTTGCCAAACTTGATTGCTCTTCCAGCACTTACCTCCCTCAGGTATATTTGAACCGCAGTAGGCACTATCCTTGCCTTAAACATGAATGGCTACTGCTCTGATCACCAGCTTTCTTTTCTGCTCCAGCTCTTATCTCACCATTTTGGCATTAGTTTACTCGTTTGATAGATTCCCTGCCATGAGTCTTGTGCCGTTTGGGTTACTCGGCTTTTCGTGATCACCTCCCTTTATGGTGTAAATGTACACAGTACCCCACTGCCCCTCTGGCTTGGTGGATGTGATGCAGCTGGATATATGTTTTAGTCTTTCTATGCTCCCCAAACACTAAATATCCTACACTCTTGTTGCTTAACAGGAGCTCACTGGTTATTCGCTTCTGGATGTGCCCCACACAATGTGTATAGCCTGGTTGCTTTAAAAGTACAGCAAGGGGTTCTAGTCAATGTAAACTGCACATGCTTTATTTGTCTCACTTCCTTGCATCACCACACTATTAAGAGCTGTGACCCAAGACAGCATAAGATCACCTCTCTTGAGTCTTATGTACAACAAAACACTACCCACATAGGCCAACAACCTTACAAAACACTATTCCAACCAGTCACCCTGCGCAGTGTAGCTTCCTACCTATGTGGGCAAACACTTCAGTGACCTACATTGCAATACTAAGCACAATAGAAATACTACATTACAGTACAAATTGTGTGCTTTAAGTGTTTGTTGAGGAATGTCTATAGGCTCACTCTAAACTTGTATGTGCCTGAAGGCCTAGGCCTGTTCCTTGACATAAGTAAGGACCTGTGACCTAGAAGTGTACACCAAGCGTGCCCTCATTGGACTGACAGTGGGCTACTATGTCTGTCCTGGGTTCAGCATGTAGAGTGGTGACAGCACCATACCACATTTTGATAGCAATTAGCTTTAACCAGACCTTTTTATCTGTGTCACTGGAGTGGAAGTCTGTTGGCCCACTCATGTAAAGTACTGCTTCTTTGTGCTAACTCAAATCCTTGTGCTAAAATTCCAAATGCATATTATGTATGTACTTCTATGCTGCATGGGTGGTGCATGTATTGTGTTTATGAGTGAAACTGAAAAATGGATGCCTGCCTGTTCCGTTTTGGATCCCCCAGGCCTTTTCCCTACAAGATGGAAGTGTGGTTATTTTCCCAGGCAGTGAAAGTGTGTTTCTGACATTCCTGAACCTGGAGGGAGGAGACCTAGATACTGAATTAGGGAAAGAGGAGACAGAGTTATTTTGTTGAGATGGTCTGTTGGTTAGCCTTTCTGTAGCGCTGCCACTTAGTAGAGAGTGGGGATGAAGAGGGGTACTGCAGTTTCTGTTGTTAAGGCTAAGAAGGGTCTTTTAGGTGAAGCAAGCCTTTTGCCTCTTTATTGATCACTGTCAGCGTGACTTCTGTTGTGCCAGGCGCTGTAAGCGCACGCCTCTTTATGACCCTGTTGTGGGTACTTCAAGCTGGAGAAACATCACTCTGCAAAAAGGTAGCTTCCGCAGATCTGCCTGGGGAGGGCAGATGAAAACAGACCCAACCCAAACCTGTTCTAAAAAGTGTAGACAGAGAATCCACAGCCCCTTTCTGCTTAACCAGTGTAAATGTGGAGCCTTGACATTAGCAGAAGTGACATTCAAACCCTATGGGAGACCTACCAATTGGAGGTGCGAAGTGGGGGAGGATACGAGGCACAATAGCCTAAGCAGCTGTACAAGAATTGTGAATGTTTTATGTGCTGCAAAGTATTACATTTTAAGCATGTAGGTTAAAGTACTTTTCCTTTATAAAAAAAATACTGGTTTGGGCATTCCTGGGTGATTGTTGATATCTGAGTTTGCACACATCAACACTACCTCCCTGAGAAGCCTGTAACTGCTCACCATCACTACCATTAAGAGTCAAGTGCTGAAGGAGTTGTACTTGGTCCAGTTTGCACAGCGCTAGCAGGACTAAGCCCAGGATATCAGAGGCAAAAGGCCCATGCACCCACGGATAAGACCCACTAGCTTGTGCTTGCCCATGGCTCCCCAATCATTGGTTTGATAGGAAGTGTTCCAGTTTTTAAACAAAATGCTAAATGTGGAGGAGATGTCACTGGCGTAATTTCCACCACCTATAAAGAAGCATTGTGGAGGAAATCCCACTGGTGCTTTGTCCTCTGGGTTTAGAAATTCTTCCAGACATTGGGGCACTTGCAATTACCACTCAACTCTAGCTCAGTGCCCTGTCAGTCTCATTAAAAGGAGAGGGCTAATGTCAATGGAAAACACCTTCACCCACGACTTGAGGTAGACTGCCACCCTCCAATATATTTTCTATTGACACTCCCAGCTTCTCGTATTATGACACCTCAATAACTCTCAGTGTTTCCCCTGCTTTCCCTTCCTCGCCTCCCACTGTCAGGATAATTGATAAGGTCTCAAAGTGCTTCAGAGTCTCATTTGGGTTAGTAAAAGCCATATGAACACAAATACCACAGCCTGCCTCTATTCATTCCCCATTCCTGAGTTCTTTCATTGTTACACCTGATTTCTTTTACTGTCACCCTTCAGTTCTCTTACCACCAGGCCCTGATTCCTATTTCACTTCCGCCTTTCAATTTCACCAACTCATTTTAAACTCTTGATTTAATTTTCATTGTTACGCCTCTGCTCTAAATATCACCATTTGAAAGCCAAGTTTAAAGACAATTCAAGCTGCAGCATCTTAACTATAGCATCTGAGTCAACTTCCCTGACTCTGCTGCACGTCATTAAATATGTATACACCTACGTATATGGTATTTCTATAGCATCCAAAGGCAGATGAGCGCTGGACATGGTCAAAAGCTAGCATATAGACAACCAGTGACAGGAGAAATAGCTTGAGTTGTGGGTAGCTGATGAATTGTGATGCAGTATTCTTTAAATGTAAGTTTAAACGTTTTCCTAAATTGGAGCAGAATTAGGGATTTGTAAGTACTGTAATAAAGACTGGGAGAGGAACTCTAGCAGCACAAACCCAGTGATGGAGCAAGCAAGCAGAAAGTGAGGTGTATGTAGGGTTACTCAACACCCTTCACATAAGCGCGAGTCAAAGGGGGCATGATCTCTCTGTTGTTTGGCCCTGGTGTCAAAGAGGCACAAATAAATGTTCAGTTCTCTGGGGATATGGGTGTATTTTATTATATGTATCTTTCAACCGAAAGTTTTCGTAAATTTATTATAATGTTAACAACATTTAAGCAAAATTATAAAAAAGCAATCTTGATTCTGCCCAATTATAAGAAGATGTTGCGGAAGATAACTGAGCGGTGTGGGAGCTGCTGTGTCAAAAAACAGGGTTCCAAAAAGGAGCTACATTTTGTGGGAGCCGAGGGAGTGGCCCAATAATTTTACCTTGATGTAACGATAATGTGAACTGCCCCCAAAAGTAAAAGGTGAATATATAAATCCTTTTGTCCTGATGTAGAGTCTTGAGAGCTGCATGATCACCTGTGTTAGGATATGAGTGCCTTTTGTTATGGTCCGGGCAGGCACTAGGAAGCCATTTGAATGTACGTGGCGCTATGTATTTCTGTATTGCAGAGCTGGGCAAGCTGCTTTATTCACGCGGAAACCCAAGCCAGGAGACTGACTTGGCGCCCTAAGAACAAAAATCTGAGAGGAGCCATTAAACATTATAATATGTCATACAATGGATAGCACATAGAAATATGTTTAATTTTTTAAAAATAAAAGACTTCAGGACTGATGGACGGAAAGGATATTTAGAGTTTCCAAAATTGCTACAAATACCGATTTGAAAATAGGAATCGCTAAATATGGTTGATTTTCCTTTCCCGTAGGCAGTTAGCGATTTACAAGCATTCGGCCCATATTTATACTTTTTTACGCAAACCAGGGCCGGCGCTGGTTTTCGTCAAAAATGTTACCGCCGGCTAACGCCATTCCTCTGCGCCATGCGGGCGCCTTATTTAAGGCATGACGTTAGCCGGCGCTGCAGACTGGTCTGAGTAAAAAAAAAATGACTCAAACCAGGCAGCGCCGGCGTAGGGGAAAATGGGGGTTGTGCGTCAAAACATGGTGCAAGTCAGGTTTGAGGCAAAAATCATTCCTCAAACCAGACTTGCGCCATTTTTTGACGCACAACCCCCATTGAAATGACTCCTGTCTTAGCAAAGACAGTAGTCATGCCCCCTTGCCCAGTGGCCATGCCCAGGGGACTTGTGTCCCCTGGGCATGGTCATTGGGCACAGTGGCATGTAGGGGAGCCCGCATTAGGCCCCCCATGCCACTTAAAAAAAAAAATACTTACCTCAACTTACCTGTACTTACCTGGGATGGGTCCCCCCATCCATGGGTGTCCTCCAGGGGTGGGCGAAGGTGGCAGGGGGTGTCCCTGGGGGCAGGGAAGGGCACCTCTGGACTCATTCCATGGTCAGAGACCATGGAAGTGAGCCCACAGGTCCCTTAACGCCTGCCCTGACCCAAGCGTTAAAAAACGGCGGACATATGGCTGGGTGCCGATTTTAAGGCCTGCCCCCTCCTGTGCGTCAAAATGACGCTGGAGTATAAATAAGGCGCAAAGGCCTTAAAGTCATTTTTTGGGTGGAAACGCCTACCTTGCATGTCATTAACGCAAGGCGGTTTCCCGCAGCCAAAAAATGACGCACACAGAGGAATTTTGACGTCCGCGGGTTCGGGCGCCAAAGTTTAAATATGGTGCACGCTTTGCGCCGAATGTGCGTCAAAAATTTTGACGCACATTTGTCACAAACAGAGTATAAATGTGCCCCTCAGTATTTTAATACTGAATTGGAAACTGTGAATCGGTATGAGTGTCAAATTGCGACTTTCGCACCAGCAACGAAAGATGACCTTAGTTGTTGCAGGAAGTACATTTCTTTTTAGCTGTAAAGCAGACACTGAACTTCTTTTCCTACAGAGGGCTAACTCATAAGAGCATCACCAGCCAAAATAAATGCAGCAATACAGAGCTGGAGATCTTAGTGGAGGAGTGTGTCTCTGAACATGGGAAAAACCCTTTGGCAAAACATAGTGGCAATTCCTGAGACAACTAAAAACACAAGGAACCCACTGTGCCTAAATGCAGTAAGTGTTACAAAGAGGTTGGCGGAAAAGATCTTTGAGCAACAGTATGACCTGTACCCCCGCACGACGGGGAGGATAAAGAGTGCTGGGTGTTTCTATTGCAATAGACATACTCGGTTTCAATGAGTGGACAACTTAGAGCACGTGACCATCTACACAGCCAATCACTTGGGAGAAATGTGTTATAGCACAGAAGTTGATTTTTGTGGCTTCCAACTCAGCAGGGTTACTTGGAAATGCAAAATGTGAACGTATTCTAGACAACATTGTGACGTACATTTTTCTGAGCTCCAGTCTGCAACAGTGTATTGGTAGCTACCAGAAGCTAAAAGGTGTAATCTACTCCAAATCTCAATGTGTGTAGGGATAGCACCACTCCTTTGTGTAGACCTGCAGTACAAATCAACTGTTAAAGTTAGAATTACCTCTTTGGTAAACCTATAACTAGCATTAAACTCCACACCTGTTTGCTCAAATAGAGTCACCCTTTGTCTGAAAATCCTTTCTCCCTTCCTCCTCCGTTGAGCTCCTAGCCCCTACATTCTCATCAATGCAGCATAGAGTGCAGTCATTGGGAAAGATTTCAGTGCATTTCGTGCCGCCTTTTACACCTTGCACCTGGTTACCATCCGTTTCCAGTTGGCAGTGTTTTGCATATGCAAAATGCTGTGTTTTAATGAATTTCCTATTCGCAAATGCTTTGTACATTGAAATTTCAGTTCACTATTTGTAAAACACATTTAGTGATTCAGTATTTTCTCTCTCGCAAAAAAGGAATCGCTAAATATTCTGTGAGATGTGCTATTTAAAGAAATACTCCTTTAATACTTTTTTAAAATCACAAATACTCTATCGGTTGCTAACTAGTTTGCGACTGGGTAGTGACCGCTATTTTTCGTACTTCAGGCCATTCATTATATGTTGACATCTGTGTTTCCCTTTCATATGTTAAACTAGATTAACTTTTTATGTATCGTGCTCTTATTTACTTCAAATTATTCCCAGTTTATATTCTTAGGGACAATGCTGTACAGTGGTATTAATCTGTTTGCTGAGGACCAGATACTTTGGAGTAATGTGGGGTGTGGGATTTCAGCAAGGTATGCAGGTTACACAGTTTGTAACTCAGCCAGAGAAATTACTCCCTCCTGTCTCTGGATTTACAAAAAGAATAGCTGTCTTGTGAGAACTAAATTAGTATAGTGTGTTCAAAATGTTCAATAAATCTCACGAGCAAAGCATGTAAATCACACACTGTACTTACTTGGCACCGAATAAACCTCTAGAAAAAAATAAGTTACATCTAGTGTGATCTCTCACAAAAGGTTCATTCCGATGACTATGGAGCACTCTTATAGACAACATGGAATAACACAATTACTCCATGTTGTTCTCTATAGCAAACCAAAGCCAAGTGATAAAGTTACAGACTCTCTTCCAAAAAGATTACATCACTGCATACATACTGAATTACTCATGCTTCACTCCATCAAACCACATTACCTGCACCTTAAATATATTCGACCAGGAAAAAGTCGCACGGTAGAAGACTGTGCTGAGGAACATTGACTACACTGCACCATGCTCTAACTACATAATGTATTTAGCTACTGCGAAACTCGCATCCTGACTAAGTACATACAATGCACCTCTAAGTATTATTTTACGTTGAATAATTTTGTTTCTTGCATGCCATCCTATACTTTGAATACCGAGTAGTTCAGTGGTGTAACAAACCTCCCCCTCCCTGTAAAGTACATATAGCCCCACCCCCCTCCCCCCCGCGGAGCTCGGGATCCCCCTTGCACTGCGGGGGCTGCGGAGTCTAACGTTACAACACTGATGTAATTCACAGCCTGAATTTATTTGTATTTTGCCTCTGTAAATTTACATTGTGTCATTAAATCCTTCAAGATCTCACTTTTGATCTTATTGCTTAGCATTTAACTGCTCAGGGCCTCATTACGAGTGGATGCGATACTTATCACCTATTCCCACTTTCTGGGAAATAACATGCAGATTTTGGTGCTTACAGCATCAAGACCCACATGTCCCAGTAAATACGAGGCCTTCTCCCCTGTTAGAGCTTCTGCTTCCGCTTCACTCGAGCCTCGTTCACTTCTGTTCAGCAACCAGGTCTTAAAAGGACCTCCCTTTCTCATGCCCCTCGTCCTCATTTTTCCACCCACAGGCAGAGTTCTTTTCCTTTACTCTACTCTTGCAAGATATTAACCCCTTACTTTCTGGTTTTATTCTTACTGGGCTATTTCAAGTTAATTTACTGAAAATTATGGAGATTGACAGCTCTCCTTTACTGCAGGATGTTACTGAAGAGGAATATGCAGTAAAAGATGATTTAAATGACTTTATTCAAGCATCTGTGCAACAGGCAGTTTCTGCCTCTATGGAAAAATTATTTAAAAATTTGAAAAAGTCAGTTTTTAATATAATATCTGAGAAGATTTTGCCCAGTCTGTGGGAGAAAGCAGAAGGTCCCTTTAACTAGTAACCAATCTAAAATATCACATATATATTGGCGCTATTGGTCAGCGAGGTTCCCTCACACAAGACAGAGGGCGTGGCTCCTCACAGGCCACCTTCTAAGGAGGGGAATATTCAGGAAAAACACAAATCGTCGACAAAATGCACATGAAAAACTAAACATATTTATTCCCCTATTATAATCACCAATATTCCAGACATGGATGATGATATGGGTGATATGGACTCAGACAATGATAAATCTGATAATGAAAACGGAGAGCTTTTATCACCTCCCCCTTAAAAAAAAACTAAAATTAAACAAGGTGTTTCAAAACCCAAAACAGTTGAAGATTCAGACAGAGTTCCAATGTTTGATCCTAATGACATTCACCACCCGAGACCCACGGAGTGGGTTCCTGCAGATCATGTAGGGGAATATGTGGTTAGTCCATTAACCCATATCTTCGACCGGCCAGGTTAGAAAATGCTACAATTGATCTTGTAGAACTGTCTCTATGTGTCCAACAAACTTTTTACTTACTCGGCAATGCCAATTCAGGACTTACTCATGAACGCATAAAGGGCCTTGTGCTGAAATTAGACCCGAAATTGACAAACTTAACAGTGGTGGGCCCAGGTATTAAGGCAGAAGGCCTGCTCTTTGGCGATTCTTTTGTAAAAGAACTAAGGCCCGTATTTATACTTTTTGGCGCTAAACTGCGCTAACGCAGTTTAGCGTCAAACAAATTAGCGCCGTCTAACGCCATTCTGAAGCGCCATGCGGGCGCCGTATTTATAGAATGGCGTTAGCCGGCGTTAGCCGACCGGCGCTGCCTGGTGTGCGTGAAAAAAAAACACGTACACCAGGCAGCGCCGGCGTAGGGGAAAATGGCGTATGGGCGTCTCAAAATGGGGCAAGTCAGGTTGAGTCAAAAAAATCGCCTTAAGCCGATTTGCGCCATTTTTTTACGACGCCCATCCCCCATTAACATGACTCCTGTCTTAGCAAAGACAGGAGTCATGCCCCCTTGCCCAATGGCCATGCCCAGGGGACTTCTGTCCCCTGGGCATGGTCATTGGGCATAGTGGCATGTAGGGGGGCACAAATCAGGCCCACCTATGCCACAAAATAAAATACTTACCGGAACTTACCTTAATGTCCCTGGGGTGGGTACCTCCATCCTTGGGTGTCCTCCTGGGGTGGGCAAGGGTGGCAGGGGGTGTCCCTGGGGGCAGGGGAGGGCACCTCTGGGCTCATTCTGAGCCCACAGGTCCTTTAACGCCTGCCCTGACCCAGGCGTTAA
Organism: Pleurodeles waltl; assembly: GCF_031143425.1. Classification (NCBI taxonomy): domain Eukaryota; kingdom Metazoa; phylum Chordata; class Amphibia; order Caudata; family Salamandridae; genus Pleurodeles; species Pleurodeles waltl. Next base: position 980,389,733 of record NC_090446.1, on the reverse strand, counting down.
ATTCAGGCGCAAATGCGGGGTTTTTTGCCCCGCCCACTCCCGGGCGTCATTTTTGCCCGGGAGTATAAATATCACGCACATGCCTGGGAGTAATTTTTTTAGACGGGAACGCCTACCTTGCATCTCATTAACGCAAGGAAGGTGTTCACGCCAAAAAATTACGCTAACTCCATGAACTTTGGCGCTAGACGCGTCTAACGCCAAAGTATAAATATGGAGTTAGTTTTGCGTCGAATTTGCGTTGAAAAAAACGACGCAAATTCGGCCCAAACGGAGTATAAATATGCCCCTAAGCAAGTACGTTTCCACCCTTGCTTCTCTGGATAAGGCTCAACAGTCCTTAAAAAATAACTTTTCCCAAACGTGTTTTCGCCAGGGCCGGCAGAGACAGGAACTACTTTGCCGGCTGTCGTTACAACAACCAAGGTTCCAGAGGATCTTATAACTCCTCCTATCATGAATTCAAGCCTCAATTTTAACCCCAAAGAGGCAGAGGCTTTCGAAGCAGAGGATACAAAAGTTCCAGATACACTACCCAAACAGGTGAGCCTACGTTCTGGCCTTCCTCCCATAGAAGGCCGTCTTTGCTTATTTCTCCCAAAATGTTTTTTTATAACCTCAGAACCTTGGGTATTAAACACAGTACAAGGTTATGTCATATAACTTCACTCAAAACCTTTTCAGTCAGTTCTTCCACATCCTCCCCAGTTTTCAACAAGAATGTCAAACCTCATTTTAGTAGAAGTACAGTCTCTTCTTCAGAAACAAACAATTGTCATTTGTCATCCTGACCGTTCAGGTTCCATCAGTTCAATTTTTCTAGTACAAAAGAAAAACAAAAGATTCGACCAGTCATCAACCTTAAACACTTCTACCACTTTGTAGTTTATCGTCATTTCAAAATGGAAATGATTATTCATCTCAGAGATTTGTTTCTTCAAAATGATTGGATGGTTCATTTAGACCTGCAAGATGCAAACCTTACTGTTCCTATAAATCCAGACTACAGGACATTTCTACAATTTCAGTGGTTAGATCAATCCTTCCATTTTTCCTCTCTTCCTTTCGTTCTTTCTTCAGCACCATGGTGCTTTACCAAACTCATGAAACCGGTGATAGCTCTCCTCAGAGCTCAAGGTGTACGACTCATCATTTATCTAGATGACATTTTTATAATGAACCGAAATCTTCCCATTTTTCAATCTCACATCAATCTAACATGTTCTCTTTTGTCAGACCTCAGATTTCTAATGAACAGAGAGAGATCTCTTCTGTCTCCTTCTCAACAAATAGAATTCTTAGGTTTCCTCATAAACGTTGTCTCTGCCACTTTACATCTTCCTTCTGCAAAGGTAAAATCCATAAAATCCTAAATCCTTCAGATTCTGCGGAGCTCCCTAATTTCTCTCAGATCTCTAGCAAGGATACTAGTCCTCCTTTCCTCCTCTATCCAAGCATTTTCCCAAGTCCTTTAGATTATCAGGCTCTTCAAAGATTAAAAATTCAACACTTGCGAAGAGGTCTAGCATATTCGGACACCATCTCTTTAGATCAGGACTGCCGGGTAGAACTGCAATGGAGGATAGACCATTTAGATGCCTGGAACAGCAGGACCATCTTTGCATCAGCCCCAGATCTTGTATTAGAATCAGATGCAAGTCGAACGGGTTGGGACTACAGCTGTGGACCAATCTCGACTAGAGGTACATCGTCTGTAAAGGAGTCCAGATTGCATATCAGTTGTTTAGAGATGCTTGCTGGCTCCTTTGTGATCAGAAGCCTTATGAAACACAGAGTTTGTTGCGCTGTTCTACTAAGAATGGAAAACATTTCAGCGGTAAGGTACACCAATCATCTGGGGGGAACCAAATCCAAACCTTAGGCAGAATTAGCAAAAGGTTTTGGTTTTTTTTGGCCTCTTAAACGACATTTTGGTTCATGCAGAATATTTACCAGGCAATGTAATTTTCCTAGCAGATTGGCATTCATGTAATCTTCAAGACTCCAGTGATTGGAAACTTCATCCCTCTGTATTCCAGTCAATTCAGCACAAATGGGGTTCCTTTCTAATAGATCTCTTCGCTTTTCGTCGCAACTCCAAACTTCCTTAATTTTACAGCTGGTGCCCAGATCCATTAGCGTCAGCCTCAGATGCTTTCCACAGGATTGGTTAACTTTTCAGAGTTAAACCTTTCCTCCTTTTCTCATGTTCAGCAGATTGCTCACTCAGGTAAGATGACAACAAGCTGTCCTGGTGCTCATTGCTCAATTCTGGCAATCCCAGGTGTGGTTCCCAACCCTTCTGGAGCTGTCCATGGATTTCCCCATTCTTCTACCTTCTTTCCAGAACCTTCTGTTGGATCCACTAAACTGTCCTCGCAAGCTAGTTGTAGACAATCTTCTTTCCCTTTCGGTTTGGAAGATTTCGGGAATTTCCAATCTTTCCTACTCATTTCCCCAGAAGCTTCAAACTATATTAAAGAATCCTGGGCTCAAGGAACTATAAAGGCTTACAAGTCAGCTTGGCCTTTATGGGATAGCTGGTGTATGGGAAAAGACATTGATTCCTTTTCAGCAAATGTAACTTTCATTATCAATTTTCTAGTGGTAGAAGCTAGCAAAGGGAAAACCTATTGCACAATCAATTTGTATAGGTCAGCTATTTCTACCAACCATCACTACATTAATGGAAAGCCAGTGGGGGAACATCCACCCATTTGCTGCCTATTAAAGGGAGTAACATGTTTTAATCCCCCTGTTCCTAAATACAGTATGCTATGGGATGTAAATGTTGTTTTAAATCTGTTTTATCTTGGCCTGATGATCTATTTCTCTCTCTAAAGACGTTATCTGCAAAACTGGCAATGTTGTTATGCCTCATTTCTATTAAAATACTTTCTGACGTTAGAGCATTAGACATTTCATCTCGTCAATTTACTCCAACAGGTGTTTTATTCACAGTTCTTAGACATACTAAAATTAACCTAACATCAGTGTTTTACCCTTATTTTCCTGACCATCCCAAACTTTGTGTTGGACAATGTCTAAAGGTTTATGAACAGAGAACTACCGATCTAGGAACGTCCTCCGCATCACAACTCCTTATTTCCTTTATGAAACCTTATAAACCAGAGTCTTCCCCTACACTTGCCCGTTGGGTTGAAATGGATCATGTCCTTAGCAGGTATTGATACACCCATTTTTGGTACCCATTCTTCCAGGGGAACTATGGCTTCTAAGACTTTATGGGTGGGTTCTTGTTTGGAGGACATTCTGAGATCAGCCGACTGGTCAAATGACAATGCGTTTAGAGTATTTTTTTGCAAACCTGTTGACAACGCTTCTTCAACTGTGATTCATTTGCTTTAAACAAACATAATAGGAGTCTCTGATCTTGATATAAATATAGATTTTCCTAGTAATTAATGAAGGAAAGTCTTAATTTTATTAAAGACACATTTTTTCCCCTGACAGCGGCTCCCCCTTTTTCACAAGCTTCTTCATAATACTGCATTTATTTCTTCTGGATTCAGACACGTCTCTGCTTCTTCTGCAAACCTACTATGGAATCCTATTGCTTCCATTCCTTCTTCCAAGTTACCGTTTCCTGGTTTTATGAACTTTTGTCATGAACTTCTTTCACTTATCATGGCTCTACTTATTATGAAGTCTATTTTGCCTATGTTCCATACTTAATAACTTCTCAAGCAAGAAAAGAGGGCTGTTCGCAGTCAAGTGACATCATTATACTGTGTATGTTATCGTGATTGGTTGTTCACTTATACCATGTTTTGTTTCTCATTGGCTTTGTAACCTTCGCACAATGGGATTTGTAGATTCTTTGTATTTCTTGACCTCTGCTATTAAATTTGGCAAAGAAAAGAAAAGCATAATACTCGCCTCGTGCCTTTATTAAAATTAAGACTTTCCTTTATAAATTACTAGGAAAATCTACATTATGCAATATGGTTTCCTCCTTATGTCACTCCTCTGGGTTTGCCCCAACATCTGAAGCAATATACCTATTGAGATAAGGCTGGACTCCTCGTTTACCTCTTTTGAAGCTCACAAAAGAATCATCTATTGGTAATCCACCTACAGAAAATAAAGCTATATTCAGGTCCACAGGAATTATGCAATTTTGCAGCTCAACTGTGAATTTGATGCTTATGCAAAATGATCCATCAACTGCTGCATAATCTGCAGATTGCAAACCAAAAACGATTTCTGGCTCAACTGCAACAAAAGTTACTAAACCTGCAGAAACACGTGTTGCTGGGCAGTGGAAGGCCCTTCGCAATGGTTGACTAGTTACTTGTCTGTTGGCTATTGTTGTATTTGGGTGTCAAATTGGTACTTATGGGTGAAACCTTCATCCAGTGTTAACATGTTTAAAGGAATGACTAGATAATGAAGTAATACTATCACAATTCTTTCAGCTGTATTGCTCTGCATAGTTTGCATTTTCTTGCTTCATAATTTAGTCCTCCCTACAACATAATTTGGTCTTTCCCTACCATATAATTCCAGTGGCCCTGCCTGTAATGCATTATGTATCTCCCCTATCTCCGACAGCATGGTGCAACAATACAGCAAAACTTGTTATATGCCTCGAATATAGGCTGTAGTACCTGCTGCTTGTTGAAAATGAGCTCCAATTCTTCAAAGCCGTAAATCTGCCTTACACTGTTTATGTAATTTATTTCCCTTGATGTATACGTTTATTCCCTCATGACATATGTAAAGTACTCTAACATCCCTTGAAATAATGTCCCCACTTTATAAAAGCAAATATAGTATACAATTAAATGCATGAATATAAACCTCATTATTTATATGTTAATATCCCGCCTTCCCACTATTTAGCTCCCAAAACCATTTAAGAAGACACAAATCGCAACAAGTGCATACAATTGATTGACAAGACTCTAAAGGGACCCTGATGTGATATGGAACTTACTCTCAGATAACAGTGAGGCAATGCAAAGATCCGCTGGCACCATTCTGCTAGATACATTATCACTTCTTGTTCTGCATTTTATTAAAACTGCAAGTTCAGTGGAATGAAAAGAAATGCACAATTCTTTTTTAGGGAGCTTGCCTAGAGACATTCTTTAAGCCCAAGTTTTATATATATATAGCAGGTATAGTTAATTATTTCAAATAACTATAACTGGCGTCCTAAGTTAACTATAGCTTGTGCCCCCGCCATGCATAGTTTTTTCTTCATTAATTTGACTGCTAATGCTTCATTGATTTTTTAATGACATTATAAAAGTTGTTATAATTGCTGTAATATCTGGGATAATTAGCAGCACATGGTGAGGACGCAAGATATAGGTACTTGAAATAACTCTAACTGTAACTGGTGAAGTTCTGAGGTTTTGTACAAGTAAATTCAGAACCTAACAATAACGTGCCTGTAACCATTGTTTTTTAAAGTGATTTAAAAAAAAAAATTAAATTATATTTCCTATAAATAACGTCCCTGTAACACTCCTGCTCCCAATAAACATCAAAAGAAACAAGGGCAGCACTCCTGATGGAAGGTGATTAATTTATTTTCAATTCACAGGCAGAACTAAAGTCAACGAATTAAGGCTATACCTTGTCTTGTTCACAACGTTGGCTTTAGGAAATGACATCATATTTAAATTACCCAGTACGTTCCCAACAAACACCAAAAAAGGGCAAACAGCCTCCCCTCATAGTCACCCTATTTGGCTAGTAATATTAAATACTACTTGGAGAGTTCATTTTCGCATGTCCCTTTTGTTGATATTTCACATTTTTTAGCTGTATCTTATCGTAATCCCCATACTTGACTAACATGGCTGATAATATTTTAAGAATAATGTAACTGACCGTTCAGTACATGGTGAGCACCAATGAAAAATACCAAATTCTTACCCTTGGAACAAGTTAATAATAATTATCAAAGTTACAAAACCAAGGCCAAAATTTAACCCAAGTGGGCAACATTATTTTTTCATTTTTTATGTCAAAATGTTCCACAATCATTGCAATGGTTATAATACAAGAAACAGGGCCCCACTAATACTCTTCTTCCAAATATACTGCCTGACTGCAAAATGTCCTCTCCTAAGACTGTCTACTTATATCCAAGCTGCGGTCCTGTAAATACAAAAAACAAACATGCTTCAAATGAAAACTTTTCAAAAGTGCATTATGTTAAAACATTGAACGCCAAAAGATATAAATGGGTTTACAATTAAGGCCTGCAGGTTCTTTTGTATCAAACCTCAGGATGTGTCTTGACTCAAGTCTCCTTAGCTGCACCTATCTCTCCCCTTCTCTAAAAAATGTTGGAATGCAGTCTAAGGCACTACGGGCCAGATGCAGGAAACGTTTAGCGACTTGCAAACGGCAAAAATTGCCGTTTGCGAGTCGCTAAACGTGTTTCCCTATGCAGAAATGCATATTGCGAGTCGGTACCGACTCGCAATATGCATTTCAGAATCGCAAATAGGAAGGGGTGTTCCCTTCCTATTTGCGATTCGGAGTGGAATGCAATACCATTTGCGACCGCATATGCGGTCGCAAAGGGTATCGCAGTTACCATCCACTTCAGGTGGATGGTAACCCACTCGCAAATTGGAAGGGGTCCCCACGGGACCCCTTCCAGTTTGTGAATGGACCCAAAACATTTTTTTCAGGGCAGGTAGTGGTCCAAGGGACCACTGCCTGCCCTGAAAAAAACCAGAAACTAAAGGTTTCGTTTTTTTTTTAAGTGCAGCTCGTTTTCCTTTAAGGAAAACGGGCTACACTTAAAAAAAAAAAAACTGCTTTATTGAAAGCAGTCACGAACATGGAGGTCTGCTGACGACAGCAGGCCTCCATGTTTGCGAGTGCCTAGACTCGCTATGGGGCCGCAATTAGCGACCCACCTCATGAATATTCATGAGGTGGGTCATTGCGACCCCATAGCGAGTTGCAGACGGTGTCTGAGACACCGTTCTGCATACCAATTTGCGAGTTGCAAATTGCGAGTCGGAATGACTCGCAATTTGCAACTCGCAAATTGGATTTTTCCTACATCTGGCCCTATATGTCAATATCCTTGGATCTGCTCTATGGGTAGTTTTGAAATGTCGGACTTTAGGGTAAGCCTCATTTGTGTTCCTAATTGCCTGGAGTTGCTGCAATATACATTTGTGTACCAAAAGTATGGTACTCCCGATGTACAATTTGGGACATGGGCAAAAGAGGACATACAATGTCTCACTCTGAATGTTTCACCTCCACTGGTTCTCAACTCTTTTAGGTTCACTCCATGTTCACACGCTTTACACCTATTACATTTAGTGAAGCCTGGTTTAGGTTTCAACCAATGTTCCTTCTTACCCTTAATGAAATTATCAACCAATCGGTCCCTCAGTGATGTTGCCCTTCTATGTGTCACTTGTGGTTTCCTCCTAAACATGGTACCAATAAAGGGGTCCTTTCTAGTCAAATTCCAGTGCTTCTGGAAGGCTTTCTAAGTGTATTGTGTTGATGACTATATATGGTAAGGTACCTACATTGTTGTGTCCCCTTTTCCCCCGAATTTCCAAGTTCCAAAGAGAGCTATCTCCCAAGTGCACCCAGATATCCGATCACATGCCAGTTGTAAGGTACCTTCCAGGTACCCCCCACTCTAAATCTATCTGTGATATCCTTCTGTGCAGTATTAAAAGCATTGTCTGTGCTACAGATGCACCTATCCCACATCAGCTCCCCGTATAGTATGCTCCTAACAAGAGGAGCCGTGTGTAGACTACTCACATGAAGGGTAGTATTTCCTGATGTTTCTTTCTGGGAGACAGTGGTAGTCATCTTACTCTACTACACTAATCTGACATCCAAAAAGTCAACAGAAGTGTCACTGATGGGACTAGTAAAGGTTAAATTCAGTGTGTTGTCATTTTTCTCAGCTGTTCCAATGTCCACTGTCCATAGTACAAAAAAGATCATCGATGTACCTGACCCATAAAGTAATGTGTTCAGACCATTTTTGCATTTCTAGATCACTGAGCACCTGCTCCTCTCACCAGCCCATATGCAAATTTGCATAGCTGGAGGTGAAGCAGGTGCCCATCGCTGTCCCACACATCTGTCGAAACACTTCCCCATTGAACGAAAAAATATTACATACATACATATTTTATAGATCCTGCTTTCAAAAGCTGTGCTGCTGCCTGTAATCCATCCTCTTGGCATATACTAGTGTACAATGCAGACACATCATCAACATGTATGTATATATATATATATATATGTATATATATATATATACATATATATATATATATATATATATATAGCCTTTTTTTCATGTATAAATTAATATATCATTATGTTTGATTAAAATACAATTCATTTACTTTGAACTCATTCTGTATATCACTTTTAATAACTACTAACACATAATATTGTTCTTTACTTCAGATAGGGATTCTTTTTTTAAGTTAAACTTCAGAAAGAAGATATTTTTTTTCATTTAATATATTTAGATTAATTAAACGTATAATTCAAAATGTCAAAATTAAGCTAATTGTGATGTTTCTTTTTTGTTGTGTTCTACATTTAAACTAAATATGTAAATTAATTTACATTAATATTTAACATAAAAATATTGTAACTATATATTTTTTCATTTTTTCCTATGGTTTACAAAAGGAAGAAAGATTCTAGGGTGGCCATGATATGTGTTGAACTAGTCTGAACTCTCCTTCTGCTTTATTCTGGATGACAACCAAAAGTGATATGATAAGGTCTGACATCAGAAACTGGTGAAATGGGCCCACCATTCCTCAAGTCAGAACCTCCTTATTTAATGTAGCTCAAACTCGGTTTGGCACATTTTTAAACAATCAAATATTCTCAGTCTGGCAGCTATGTCATTCCCTCTGAGTATGGTATAGCCCGCCTCGTACAAGCCCCCTTTTCCAAAATAGTATCCAAAGAGTCCCACCAGGTCCTTTGGAATGCCTCAAAAATTCAACCTTCACTTAAGCTCTGCCACTCACCCCGATTCCTGTACACTGGGATCCCTCCACCATCACTGTCGTCTTCCATATCCTTTCATCACACTTCCCACCAGTCACCCTCATACACGCATTGTTCTGATGTCCCCAATGTGGCTTGACTTCTAGCCCATTTCTGTCTCTTCTCCATTGCCTCTCTACTCTTTGTCACCATTCCTTGCAACAAGCGCCCCTCTCTCTCCTGTGCACCTATTTTTGTCTCCTTGAGCTTCAGCTCTCCCTTCCGCCCTGATCCTACATTGTTTATTCCTCACTGACCTCCCTTCAGTATCCTCACTTGATCCCTGAGTTGTTACCATAATTGCTGTCATCCAGTACCATCTTACCCTTTCTTACCTCACTGTCTTCTGACTTGCTCCTGTCCTTGGATGAACACCCATCCATTTCCATCAGTATCAACCATCATGCACCTCTCCACTGTCCATGTTTTGCTTGGTGTAAACTAAACTAAATCAGACAATTTCTCTAACTCAGGGCTCATAGCTCATCAGATGCATTTTGGCTTCTGTTTCACCCCTGCTCTGCTTTCTTGTTCCCCTTTTCCACTTCCTGCTAAGTTCTGATCTCTAACCACCCCTACCCTCTTGTGCCTTAAAATTCCACAATTCTTGAGGTGAGGGCACTACTTTCACCTCCACCCTATTTGCTCTGTTTTGGTCAGCCACACCATGCCTTGCCATACTTTCTATCATATTAGAGGCAGGTGCATGTGGATCCTGGCACTCTAAATGGGTATCCTGGACCTAAAAAGAGAGAGCACTCCCACACCGAGGTGCTTGCTCCTGTGGCTACACAACCCACTCTGGAACATAGCTTGTCTGCCACCTCAGCACTCTGCCCCCTTCCTATCAGTCGTTTTAATCTCTTCTACATTGTGGTCCTCACTTAAAGGTCCTCACCAGTCACTTTGCCTCTTGTCCAGTTGTTGCAGTATAGCCAAGGGACTGGGACCCACCTCAGGGTCCTTCTGTGCTCTCCCTTAAGTGGTAGTATTCTTTCTTTTGAGGCCTGCACTTCTCCCACCATTCCTTTCTTCTTTCTGCACTTCCTGGGACCTCTTTGGAACCAACCTATGCCAGGTCTTACTTGTGTATCCCCTTCTGGCCCAGGGCTTCTCCACCTCCTCCCTGGATAACTTTCTTCTTCTCACTCTCCTGGGGGGAACCCACATGCTGTAATAGTTGCAGAGACCGCTGCAGAAGATACCCTTTTGGGCTCACTTCTGACTGTTGGCAGCCTGGGGTTCATCTCATCTGCAGGCGAAAAACTTCCCAGCTGAAAGAACAGATGATGGATGGAATGCGGAACAAATCAAACATTCACCCCCAATCATAGATCGGGGTTTAGTCCATCTGTTGTTTTGCTCATCACACCACCCCAGTTCAGACGCAGCCACATGCAAATCAGTCTTGACCCTGCTCCCCAGATGTGGGTCCCTTGCTCACCGTGCCACTGTATTAAAGCTAGCCTGGCTGATGAGGGGTGATACCCCTAAACCGGTCCCAGGATGCTTGTTTCCCATAAAGGGAGGATCTGGTCTGGTAGTTCAGGCTGGACTGTTCCCATGGGGAGCAGGGTCTAGACTGATTTGCATATAGCTGGGTCCAAACTGGGGTGGTATGGTGAGCAAAAGAACAATGGATTAAACCCAGATATGTGACTGGGGTGAATGTTTGAAAAGTTTCAGCACTTCAACCATCATCCTTTTGTGTTGCTAAAGTTGCCCTAAGTGGCAGGGTAATGCCCAGACGTGGGTCCCTTGCATACTGTGTCACTTGATTCAAGCTAGCCTAGCTCACATTGGGTAATACCCCAAAATTGGTCCTAGGATGCTTGTTTCCAGTCCAGGGATGACCTGGTCTAGCAGTTTGGGCGGGAATGTTCTCATGGGGAGCAGAGCCAAGACTGATTTGCATATGGCAGAGTCCAAACTGGGGTGGCATGGTGAGCAAAAGAATGATGGATTTACCCAGATCTGTGACTGGGAGTGAGTGTTTGAAAACTTTCAGCACTCTGTCCATTATCCTTTTGTGTTGCTAAGTTCCTAGCTGTTCTAGGCACCACAGTGGTAGCCTCCACCTCAGTAGTGGTTGAAGCCCAGCTTGCTGCTACTGTTCTTGTTTCATGTTCACTTACATATTGAATAATCCATGATTCATGCAAAATAACAGCAACGCCGTGACTACAAAGCTGCTGTCACTATCACAATTCGCTGCCTGTGCTCTTGTGCCCACCACCAGGGGGCCTACATGTGGAACTTTCCAGTGTTGAAATAAGCGTCCAGACCTTCCACTATACCCACAAACTGATTTCCAGGCTCTTTGATACTATTTGGAAATTCTGGGTCATTCCTGATTGATGCCAGATTTTGCGGATGCCAGTCTGCTTATGCTAAAAAAGTCCAGTGCCTAGAATTCCCTGCTCAATTCTTCATCTCCACTCCTGCAGGTCAAGGATGGGTGGAGGAATTCAGCACACCTATGGTTGGCAGGTGCTAACCTGCTCACACATGATGCACAAGATTTTAGTGGGAGTCCAGTGTTGGTCATTGTAGCTGTGTTTCTGTTTAACTGACCCTTTGTTTTCTGAGTTCCAGAACTTTAATTAATTCTTGTTCTTTGAACTAGTACTGTCTGAAGTGCTTTCTTGGTTCATGAGCCTTAGTGTTTCCTTGTTCTTAGAACTAGCACTGCCTGCAGTACTTCCTTGTTCACGAATCAGCACTATTTAGTGATACTTTCACTCCTTCTGTAGTTGCCTTTTTACCAGTGCCTGCCTTTTTCCCATTTTCTTTAGTTCCAGTTTGTAGTTTGCTACCTGCCTAGTCCCACTGTCTTAGCTTCCACTTCCCTTTTGTGATTTGTTACTTGCTTTCTGCAGAATTTGCACTTTGTTATCCTTTCTTCCTTGTAAATAACTCCACCTTGCTAGCGTCCTGTCTATTGTGACTGTGTATTTAGTTCTACACCCTTGCTGTTACCACCTTGCTTGTTCCTGTTTGATCGCCGGAATCCGTGGGCACAGCTGAAAACCAAAGTGATGTTCCTTGTCCACTGTGAGTTTTTTTTAATGGCACATTTTATTGATTTTAAGTGCAAAGGTTTGATTGTCACAAATGAAAAAGAAACAATATGGCAACATCAAGAACAAAGCATGTTGTTTCCAGGCCCTCCAACACCCTGTTGCCACCATCTTCGAAGATCCTCAACCCTCCTGTTCGGTAAGTGCACAACAGTCCTCCAGTCTCTGGACTGCACGCAACTATCCTGTGTAAGTGCAGATTTCGGCCTATAATGTCGTGAGAAGGGATCCACCAGGTCTATGGTAATGTCCTAATAATCAGTCCATCTTTTCCAATTTTTTCTGTATTTTTGGGGACATCCCCTGGCATCACAGACAGGCCTTTCCATACTCATACATAAATCTAATCCCTCTCGCCTCTCGTCGATGGAGGTAGTAGTCACGTCTCTCCATCAGCGAGCAATGTCTCTTTTAGCCACTGAAAGGCCCAACCAAAACAGCGTCAGTTTGTATCATTCATCATCAAGATCTTTGGTAACATGCAGAAGGACCAACTTGGGGTCTGATGGTAGACCACCCAAGCATCGATCCCAAGCAGGAAAGTAGTCGTCTTCAATACGGTTCTAATTTGCAACAACTCAATGCTGTGTGCAATAGGATTCAATCCTGCTCAGAGCATCTGAGGCAGGAGCGGGAGGCGATCACACCCATTTTCCAGGAATGTTTTTTAACTAAATGAGACTTAATCTAGTCATAATTGCTGAGTGTTTTGGAGACGCCTTCGTTTCTGCCATTCCTCAGCCATAAGGCTAACTAGAGCCCGTTTTCAGGCAGAGCAGAGTGCAGCTATGAAGTCTGCAATGTGATGAATCAATAATCAGTAAATGAGTGTCACATTGTGGTCTCCAAGTTCCCCCAGAAGCAAATTTGCCTCTAGGGGGTCAAATTCCAGGAGCTCCTGTAATTTGGATATTTAAGGTGTTACTGCATGCCTTAGTTGTAAGTTTTAATAAAACTGGCTATAGTGCAGCTTATATTCCTTCTGAAGGGCCTGATAAAATTTAAGAATAGTGCCCTCCATTAAATCGTTCAAGGTGGAAATGCTGCAATGCCTATAGTGTCCCATTTTCTATACCTCTCCAGCACTGCTACATGTAATGCGGTGCCCATCCATAGTGGCTTCTGTCCCATTAGGTTCTTATGCCATCCCATACTACTCTGAATGGTTCTCTCCATATCTGGACCACCATTCTTGTCACTTGGGGAAAGCAGCAAGCACACTCCTACCCCTTAAAGTAAATGATGTATGGTGGTCTCTAGGCGTGCCCATTTTTGGAGGTGTATGCAGGGTCTACCTGGGTAACATACCATCCATTAACAATCACTTGGTGAGAAGCCTTTTATTAAGATTCAATGTCCGCTACAGATATTCTGCCCTCATACGTAGCATTAAAACACTTGGTTAGGGCTATATGAGGAAAGCCCTTATACCACACAAAGCTGCAGAACATGAAGTGGATTTTGTGGAAGAGGGAGTGGTAAGTCGCATGGATATCTTTGCAGTTAGTATAAAAAACTTGGTAGCGATACCATTTTGAAGGTGATAGATCAGCCCAGGAATGACGAGGAGCATGGACTTTGTCATGAGTATTGTGTTTACATTACATTTATAACATCACCATAGGTATCAGCTCCACAGACCCTGCTTTTCCATGTATGTCCGATATGTTGGTTTTTGCAGTCAGTATCCGTAACAGCAATCGTGGGTGAGGAAGTTAATGAGCTTCAGTCTTACCGTGTGGAGCTCCAGAGTGCTTTACCTCACATTCTCTTTGTTGTTAAAATTGTTTGATATATATATATACATAGATGTCTTGCATGTCTGTCCTGACAGTTAGTTTGAATGCCAAACTGCCTCTTGAGTATCTTATCTTTCTGAGCTTTGAATTTCTTGTTCCCTTGTGTAGAGCTTCCCCCGTGAATACCCCTTTATCCTCTGACTCCCTGTGTGATCCTGGGCCACTCTGTACCCAATACAATATTCTGTTTACGTTTTCGACCCTCCTCTGATCCTTGTCAGAGTCCCTGACAGTCACATACCCTTGTATCTCCCACTGTCGTTCCCAAATGTTCCTGTTCAGAGACAGTGTTTCTACTCTCTGTAGTAGTGATCAGAGTTGGTTGGAATACTTGACACTAGATCAACCAGCTTCATCCCACCGAACTATTAGTCCCATATTGTGTTTCTGCCTCCAACATTAATTTAAAGTGTGCCCCAAAGGGCAGCTAGAACAGTCCTAGATAGTGCACTCACTTGTCCAATGGCATTGTCACACCTGACATCATCTATCATAAAGAGAAAGTTGGAGGCAATACCATTGCACAGCCTCCAAAAGAAGCCAATACCACAAAAAGATGTGATGGTAGTTATTGGTATGCGTTGATCAGGCAAAATCTTGACCCATGTATTATGGCTATTGGACCCTATTTGGGCCATCGTCACACAATGCAACACCAAGATGTGTCAGTCACACTGGATGAGGAGGCCTGTTTATATTTGTCAAGAAGCATTGTTATCCTGCCTTTAGGGTTAGCGGTAATCAGGAGCTGTGTACGTACAGTACAATAGCCACTATAAATGGGTCAAGGTTTTGCCTGATCAAGACGTACTGATAACTACCGTCGCACCTTTTTTTGTGGTACTTCGTCTCACCTATCCCCACCGAAATGAGAGTCACAGACACTTCAGTTGGAGAAGACATAGCAAAGTTTACTTCAGGAGAACATACTGCAGATCAGTATAACTATAATATTTATAATTAATGTCTGCATTTTATGAACATCTTAAGGCGCATATCAGCATCGAAAATAGAATATACACACATTTCCTGTTTACATCCTCCTTGCGACAGGTAGGCCCTAATGAAACATGGATTTCTGCAGAGCAGCCTTTCATTACAGTTTCCAGTGTATCCGGAATTCACTTGGTGTATTGCGCGGTGTGACCTGTGGCAAGCCCAGGCTAGTCACCATTGTGAAATGTTGACACAGCAAAAGTGGCAGTAATTTCTCTTCCGTTTCCGGGCACCTCCTGTTGATCCTCTCTCCCATCGATACGACTCCCATAAAAGGCAACAGTAGGCTACACCGCTCTCATTTCCCCTCCATGGTTATCAGGCAAGCTTCTGTTTTATTAGCACCTAGTGTAGTTCCGGTTCTTACTCAGAGGCTGCCCGGCCCTTCGAGAGGCAGCTCAGAGTACACGTCCCATGCCTTAGTAAACACAAACGGGCGGATTTTACACCGATTCACGAACACAATAACCAGGGGAGTGCTTGATTTGCGCCGGTGGTTGCGGGTGCTGGGCACCGAGACATCATTTCTGTGGACCAGTTATTATTTTTCGTCAATAGGTTTGTCCATTAATCAAGACAGAGCAAGGCAAAAAAAAGCAGGAAGAGAAACGCAGGAAAAGAGTGTGAAAGGAAATACCAAGGATGAAAAAACCTGCAGGTGAAGTAAAGCAACAAGAAGTGTAGATTGGAGGGTGACAGAGTTTGACCTGTAATTAAGCACTGAATATGGTGCAGCACTTGAAAGCCCCTCTCCCCCCTCCGCCCTCCGGTCCCCACGCCCAAAGTCTTGAATGAGTGGTTTGGTGCCCTCCAGCATTTTAATCTCGCTTCTGAATTCGATGTGCTTCTCATGCAGCTGCAAAACCTCTGAATCCTGTGGTGACGGCGGGCAGAGTAAATGCGCTGCTCTTCTCGGGATGGCCAACATGGCGACCTGAGAGGGGGGTCTCACGAGGAGTATGCCTAAGGCCGGTTTAGCCATTGTGCAACTGTGGCATTTATCAGCATGCTCCAACCATGCTCTATGGGTCAGTGCTTAATTTGTGCTTGTAGTTTCCGGTGCGGAGCACCGGCACTTATTTTGGAGGGATGGGGCTTATTCTTCTGCCTCAAGCATTTGCTGCGGCATTGGAAAGACGGAGGAAGAGAAAAAGAAAAAGCGTCACAAAGGGAGAAAGGAGAAAGTAGAAAGCTGCTAGAGTGGTCTGAAGGGTCAGGGGGTGGCTTTATATGGGTAAAAAAGGTCCGAAATGGCTTCAGGATTACGCCGCCTCAATATTCTGTGTTCGTACATTTAATTGCAGAAGCCGCGTTTTTAAGAGAAGGGCTTTGGGCACCGGCACGTTTTTATTTACAAATTAAGCACTGCTATGGGTCCTTCTTAGGTAGGCCACCTGCACTGTGGGGCTGATTTGACATTTTTTCGAGGGCTGATTTTGATTCCTAGTCGGCTCTCTCTGCTGGAAAGACGAGCTCCAGGCAAGGTGGGGAAGCAGTTCATCTAAGGATGTGCTGGGTGGTGTGTCATTTGCATATAAAGGGGAACAAAGCTTAATAGCAGTATGTGCCCAGGGCATTTCAGCTTTCACCTCCAGAGCTCCACTTTTCTGGAAAGCCAGTTTTTTTTATTTCTAACAAAATGCTTCCTTAAAATGATTCTGTCACAATCCTACAACCCTCTTCATTCAACTGTCAATAATATGATACCTAGCCCACATCCTGTCATGTGTTGTAGTTTTGCCAAATACCTGTAAATACTCACCCCTACAACATGTCAGTATTCCACGATCAATAACATGGTACGCGAGCTACATCCTAATCAAAGTCTGCAACACTTATGCATTTAACTATCAATAATATGGTGCTTGGGCCACTTTCTGCCACACTCCTACAAAGCCTCTGCATTGAGGAATCAGAAACACTATCTTTTGTCAACAGATTAACCGATTCTTATACGTCTTTTGCATTCCCAAGTATGAATACACATGTTGTCGAATTTCAAGAAATAAAGAAGTGACACAACTCTGATGGCAATATAGTATATGTTTATATCAAATAAAAATACGACCGGGAGCACAGCTCAGTTCTGTAACTGAAACCACACTCAACTCACCTATTACAAGCAGCATCTTTTATATAGTCTTGATCCACAATGGAAACTCACATCTCTTATTATATTCCTAATTAGCACAGTAGCTCAATACATTGTTATCTCTATTCATTCTTAGCACAAGCAATAATTCTCTAAAGCATCTGACTACTTGTCACTAAAGTGCAGCTGTAGTGTATATAATATATGTATATGTATACATCCTCTAAAGAGCACAGGGCCTGATTCTAACTTTGGAGGACGGTGTTAAACCGTCCCAAAAGTGGCGGATATACCACCTACCGTATTACGAGTTCCATAGGATATAATGGACTCGTAATACGGTAGGTGGTATATCCGCCACTTTTGGGACGGTTTAACACCGTCCTCCAAAGTTAGAATCAGGCCCACAGTGTCTTTTGATCTCACCCTCTGAACTCTATTAGTGTATCCTCCCTACGCTACTTCCATGCTCTGAAGTTTTATGGCCGGTCCTCCTCCCTCTACCAACCTTGACGCACATAAGCTTCCTGTGTCTCCCTTTTAGGACTGCCATGATGTACGCCTTCCCCTAAGGCATGTATCAGAAAGTGTCTCAGGCTCTTGTGTGTGACCTTCTAACTTATCTGAGGTATATAAAGACCGGTTGCAACTGCTTTGCCCTACACCTGGCCTTTTCCTCCATTCTCCTTTCTGTCCCTGCGCTCCATTCTAACATCGTACCCAGTTTTAGGCCTGTAATTGTCTCGCACAATGTACACTTCTGCACATTTCCCTCCTAAACCATGTGTTGACCAACTTGGAACTTCTTTCTTTTTCTTGAGGCCTTTTACACGCAGCACTAGGCCATGTTCCATTACACCTTTACACCTGTGCCCAACATATGGGTAACCGTTCATGGTTGCAAGGACAGAAACTGTTTCTAAAAACTTATAATACAGAGCTATGCATAGTGAACATTTCCTTTTTTCTGCTGATCTTGTGCATTCTTCTCCACTTTGAGTAACTGATTCAGTTCTCAAGAGAAAGTAGCCAACCTTTGCTTTTGAATTTTTCCTGTCTTCTCCTCTCCTTGTTTCACATTGCCACAGCAGGACTCAATGCTCTGTAAAGATTGTATCTTTGCTGGCCAACCAGCATGTGAGAAGATGGCGAATCATATGACCACCTTTCTGTGATACCTAATTACTTTCTTCTAGATCCATTAGCCAAGGTCCAAGGCAGTTGTGTTCACTGCCTGCAGCTGTAGGCCCTCCAGAACCACATTTTATTTTGCTTCGAAATCTTCAATGCACAGTCATGTTGAGTGTGCACTTTTGTCTGGAGTAAGATGTCCCACCCAGCCGATATACTTTTGAACAAAGCCTGTCTATCCTGTAGGCATTTTGAGACTCATGCGCTGTCCATAGCGGTTGAACACACACACTCCCTCGGTTTCTACTTCAGCCACTGTCCGGCAGATGCTAGGAGGACTTGAGGTAGCCTCCTGTGGCTGCCGTTCAGGCCTGCCACAGCCAGACAAGGCCCATCCTGCTCCAGCAGATGTCTCACTGCCCCTCTGTACAGATGTAGTTGAGAGGTAGAAGGCTGCCAAGATGATGTGTGCGGGTTCACCTCGCTGGAAAACAATAATGAGCAAGAGCAGATAGAAATGCATCTACAGCTGTGGTCTGGTTGAGAGAATGCCCTGTTAGAAATATAATTTACTTCATCTTTGGCACGTCCAGCGTGAGTTGGACCTGGCGACCAATGCATAATTTGCAAAATAGTAAGTGCTGGGGCCCAAAGATTTGCTCAGAAGCCTACAGTCAGTGCTACAAATACTGGGGGTGCCAAATATCAAGACTTCATAGTCTGGAGTTCACCTCATTCCTCTTTCATCCACCACAAGACACCTTTCTCCCGTTATCTCAATCTGGCACAATCTTTTTCATCCCTTCTGTAAAGAAATGGCTCCCTGTTGCAGTTACCCCCCACTTTTTGCCTGATACTGATGCTGACTTGACTGAGAAGTGTGCTGGGACCCTGCTAACCAGGCCCCAGCACCAGTGTTCTTTCACCTAAAATGTACCATTGTTTCCACAATTGGCACAACCCTGGCACCTAGGTAAGTCCCTTGTAACTGGTACCCCTGGTACCAAGGGCCCTGATGCCAGGGAAGGTCTCTAAGGGCTGCAGCATGTCTTATGCCACCCTAGGGACCCCTCACTCAGCACAGACACACTGCTTGCCAGCTTGTGTGTGCTGATGGGGAGAAAATGACTAAGTCGACATGGCACTCCCCTCAGGGTGCCATGCCAACCTCCCACTGCCTGTGGCATAGGTAAGTCACCCCTCTAGTAGGCCTTACAGCCCTAAGGCAGGGTGCACTATACCACAGGTGAGGGCATATGTGCATGAGCACTATGCCCCTACAGTGTCTAAGCAAAACCTTAGACATTGTAAGTGCAGGGTAGCCATAAGAGTATATGGGCTGGGAGTCTGTCAAAAACGAACTCCACAGCTCCATAATGGCTACACTGAATACTGGGAAGTTTAGTATCAAACTTCTCAGAATAATAAACCCACACTGATGCCAGTGTTGGATTTATTAAAAAATGCACACAGAGGGCATCTTAGAGATACCCCCTGTATTTTACCCAATTGTTCAGTGCAGGACTGACTGGTCTGTGCCAGCCTGCTGCTGAGAGACGAGTGTCTGACCTCATGCGGTGAGAGCCTTTGTGCTCTCTGAGGACAGAAACAAAACCTGCTCTGGGTGGAGGTGCTTCACACCTCCCCCCTGCAGGAACTGTAACACCTAGCAGTGAGCTTCAAAGGCTCAAGCTTCGTGTTACAATGCCCCAGGGCACTCCAGCTAGTGGAGATGCCCGCCCCCTGGACCCAGCCCCCACTTTTGGCGGCAAGTCCAGGAGAGATAATGAGAAAAACAAGGAGGAGTCACTGGCCAGTCAGGACAGCCCCTAAGGTGTCCTGAGCTGAGGTGACTCTGACTTTTAGAAATCCTCCATCTTGTAGAAGGAGGATTCCCCCAATAGGATTAGGGATGTGACCCCCTCCCCTTGGGAGGAGGCACAAAGAGGGTGTACCCACCCTCAGGGCTAGTAGCCATTGGCTACTAACCCCCCAGACCTAAACACGCCCTTAAATTTAGTATTTAAGGGCTCTCCCTGAACCTAGAAATTAGATTCCTGCAACAACAAGAAGAAGGACTGCCTAGCTGAAAACCCCTGCAGAGGAAGACCAGAAGACAACAACTGCCTTGGCTCCAGAAACTCACCGGCCTGTCTCCTGCCTTCCAAAGAACTCTGCTCCAGCGACGCCTTCCAAAGGGACCAGCGACCTCTGCATCCTCTGAGGACTGCCCTGCTTCGACGACGACAAGAAACTCCCGAGGACAGCGGACCTGCTCCAAAAAGACTGCAACTTTATCCAAAGGAGCAGCTTTAAAGAACCCTGCAATCTCCCCGCAAGAAGCGTGAGACTTGCAACACTGCACCCGGCGACCCCGACTCGGCTGGTGGAGAACCAACACCTCAGGGAGGACCCCCGGACTACTCTACGACTGTGAGTACCAAAACCTGTCCCCCCTGAGCCCCCACAGCGCCGCCTGCAGAGGGAATCCCGAGGCTTCCCCTGACCGCGACTCTCTGAAACCTAAGTCCCGACGCCTGGAAAAGACCCTGCACCCGCAGCCCCCAGGACCTGAAGGACCGGACTTTCACTGCAGAAGTGACCCCCAGGAGTCCCTCTCCCTTGCCCAAGTGGAGGTTTCCCCGAGGAAGCCCCCCCTTGCCTGCCTGCAGCGCTGAAGAGATCCCGTGATCTCTCATTGACTTCCATTGCGAACCCGACGCTTGTTCTAACACTGCAACCGGCCACCCCCGCGCCGCTGAGGGTGAAATTTCTGTGTGGGCTTGTGTCCCCCCCGGTGCCCTACAAAACCCCCCTGGTCTGCCCTCCGAAGACGCGGGTACTTACCTGCTGGCAGACTGGAACTGGGGCACCCCCTTCTCTCCATTGAAGCCTAAGCGTTTTGGGCACCACTTTGAACTCTGCACCTGACCGGCCCTGAGCTGCTGGTGTGGTAACTTTGGGGTTGCTCTGAACCCCCAACGGTGGGCTACCTTGGACCAAGAACTGAACCCTGTAAGTGTCTTACTTACCTGGTAAAACTAACAAAAACTTACCTCCCCCAGGAACTGTGAAAATTGCACTGTGTCCACTTTTAAAACAGCTATTTGTGAATAACTTGAAAAGTATACATGCAATTGAAATGATTCAAAGTTCCTAATGTACTTACCTGCAATACCTTTCAAACAAGATATTACATGTTAAATTTGAACCTGTGGTTCTTAAAATAAACTAAGAAAAGATATTTTTCTATACAAAACCTATTGGCTGGATTTGTCTCTGAGTGTGTGTACCTCATTTATTGTCTATGTGTATGTACAACAAATGCTTAACACTACTCCTTGGATAAGCCTACTGCTCGACCACACTACCACAAAATAGAGCATTAGTATTATCTCTTTTTACCACTATTTTACCTCTAAGGGGAACCCTTGGACTCTGTGCATGCTATTCCTTACTTTGAAATAGCACATACAGAGCCAACTTCCTACACCTTCTTTTTCCTTTTGTCACTTTTTAAAATCATTCTCTTCCTCTTTTTTGTCTCATTTTGCGCTTTTCTCTCTCTTGCTCTGGGTGAAAGGGTGAATAGGAAAAATAATTGCAGGTCCCTAAAAATGAGTGCCGGTGGGGAACACCGGCAACCGCAGGCTCAAATTGACCATTCACTGCTATGCTTTGTGCTCCCATCAGAGTCAAAAGTGTGTTTGACCAAAGAAGCAAGTTTTCCAAGAATGAGTGCTCTGAAAGCGATACTGACTAATTTAAATGGGACAGGAAGTGAAGAGGAATTCAGAGAAGAGAAAACAGAATAGGAGCGAAATCAGTGCTTTAAATGGTCTGGTACTCACAGGTATGGAGTACCGGCACTCCTTATTTGTATCCCTTTAAGTAACGCCCCTTCTCCACTGCCAAGGAGAGTACTGGTACTCATGGCTCCTGGTGTCATGTTCATTGCTAGTGATGCTGAGGCTGTCAAGGTGGAGCTTGTCTCCAGGACACTTTTCCAGCTAAAGGTCCAGCTGTAGTTCTGTGCTGAGCCCCTGCTGAACCGTCCAGGAGCAGATCATTTGCATTATGTCTTGGATGTGCGGGTGTAGAGAATATCACCTTCATGCTGAGGTTGACAGAGCAGTGTCCATCCAGACCCTGTTCTGTCAATTACATTCACAGTATTGTGTGCATTTGTGCACACACTGGAGTCCAGGCAACCCGCTGAGAGCAGAAATTAAGGAAGCTGCGGGAGGTAAGGAGTGAAAAACGTCTTTTAACCCATGTGAGCCGTTTGTGTGAGCCTTTGGCTGTTTGGGTGTGTTTAACTGGTTGTGTGTATGCAAAAGAGAGAGAGAGAATCTGGACACTGTCAAAGGCTATTTTGAAGGGAAGTGTGTGGATTGCTTTGCAGGTGCATGTGTAATTGATGGGTCCTCTGTTTGAATGTGTGCGCACATGAGAATATATGAGTATTTAGCCCCATGCAAATAAATAAAACCAGTAAGGCATCAAGATACTGGACTAGTTAAACATGTATTGACAAAGCCATTAGGTGTGGCCTTAGTTAAGCTGGTACAATCATTAATTCAAAAAGGAATATGGCAGTCTTATGACACAAACAAAGAAAACATGCCTTCTATATGTGGTGACCATAAGATTGCAATGATACATTTAAATTAAAAAACGAATTTACCATTGCATATCATTTAACAGTGCAGGTGCTCCCTATGAGGCAGGTGACTTAGAATTGGTTTAGAACCAGTTTTTAGGTTAATACACAGCACACAAAGGTGTGATTCTCGTTAGTGCAAGGAAAAGCTGCTATTGGCCCTTAATAACTGTAACCTGAAGACCTATTTTAAACACACATAACCACTGGAAAAATGGAAAGAAAAAAAATATTGCCAAAGTAAAGTGTTGGCCCACTAGCCTGGTATTGAGGTGCACTTTTTAAGGCAAATTTGCTAATTTAATCAGGAACAATGTAATCACTCAGAGTGCAAGATAGCCAGTAACATTCACAAGTTGACCCTTTACCCATGCTATATGTTGTGGTGAGTGGAAGCAAATTTGTGAATGATAGTTGAACAGACCTGTGGATGAAGAGGGTTGAGTAAAAGCCCCTCTACATATGTAATATATATTTTTTAATTTATGCATGTATTTTTATTGCTTAAGACTCATGAGCTAGCTAAAGCTGTCTCTGACCAGGCCTAAGAATGAAAAGAATGAACAGGGATTAAGATGGGGTTCATTTTCAGGTAGGAGCTGAAGAAGGACAGATCTGTGACTTCTCTGCAGCTATTATTGTTTTCTGTTGTCTCAAGTTAAGGTGATAGAGGATTAGGGGCCACGCATGTGTGTGTGTTGGGGGAGTTGGGGGACGGCAATGAAAAGAATCTAGCATGGCTGCATTGGAGGGGTTCAGTAGGTCATAAGTTAAGGAACCTCTGCTCTATATTGTCACTGTACAAATCTCTAATATGAGCAATGGATGAGCTGGGCATTTTTTCAAGACATGTCCAGCTAGCAGAGAGACTTGCAGAATCTGTCAGTTCTGCCTACTGAGTTATTTTCTTAGGATGCTCTTTCACTGTGGGCAACACACCTAAGTTAAATCACAAATCTGAGTGTGCTGAGATTCCTTCCGTGTCAGAAGACACCATGGCTCGGCCAGGCTTGGTTATTTGAGGCTTCAAACATATTTTCATGTGTTACGTAGTAATAGCTAGAACCAGGCCCCTAGAAGTTCCTAGAAGGTCAATGGGTTCAAGCAGACAGTAGAATATGGTATGTATTCTATTGTGTGGTGGCAGGAATGCATTATTAGTAATGCTGTTCAAAGAATGTAATGGCATCTTGAGGCATAACAGAGCTGAGATAATAGAACACCCACGGTGTTTCGAAGTATCTACCCTAGAATACTTACCTACTCACCTCCTGATCCCAACTATTAAGGATGCAAGAAGACCAGATGAGATGAGCGGTATGGCTACCATCTGCCTTCGTGCCTGACTGTGCCACCTTTGGGCTGGCTGAAAGAGGGCTCATAAAGAGGGATAGTTGAGATGTTTGACAGCACCCTTCAGAACCCTAAAAACGTTTGTCATTGACTGGTTTTCATCACTCTTAAAAAGCATGAACTAGCACAGGTCACACCCATCACTGCCTCCCCTCCGCTTCATTAACCTATTGCAGACCCAGTAAGACACAGTGCTTGTCCATTATTCAGCAATGACCCAAATTAACCTACTATACTACCACATCCAATATCTCACAGTTGTGAGATCACATAATGCTGGCCTACAACACTATGCAGGCCTAACATTACCAACAGTGATAATCAATGTGCATGGTTATTAATTTGTCAAAATCGTTCTAAGGATTTTTTCACATGGTCTGATCTGGCCAGTCCATATAAATAGAATAGGCTTCATGAAAATGCCCATTGCGTATAAGAGAAAATGAAGATTAGCCCTTTAAATGAAGATCTCTTGTAAACTATGGTGTTGAAGGAGGGGCAGTGCCCAGGATTACACAGATGCTGTTTGGTGTTACCTGGTTAAGGAGATAAATAGGAAAGCAGTAGTCACTGAGTGTGCATGTTGAAGCTGCTGTGACAGACCTGCACCCTCAAGCTCCTTCCATGTAGTAAAGATAGGTGGAGGACCATGAACATTTACATTACAGACCCCATTGTATACATGGCAACCTTCTGGGAATACCTCAGAGTTTGTTTTGGAGTTATACATTACAATTTTATTTTGTGTTAGCTGTCTTGAGAACGAAGGAAAAAGGGTGAAAAAGTTACATGCCTTTAGGAAGTAAGTGCTGCTCTTCATCAACTCAACCTGATCTTTTTCTAGCCTGTGTCCTCTGTGGGTAACAAGGCACTTAGCAAAGACATGAAATGGCAGAGGCAAGGTCAGACAGGGCTGAACCCACATCACTGGTGCAAGATAGTACTTTGTTGGTCCAGTATCACTCAGTATTGGCCTAAAGCACAACAACGGCTCAAGATCAGACACAGTGTTGAGCCAAGTGCACACACTTCTTGCCAAAGACCACACAGCATAGGTCAAGATCACTAAATACAATGGTCTGCATACATTTTTAATCCGTCATAGCAGCAAACTAGCAATTAATAACTATTTCTGTTATGCCACATGTGCAGAGGAGATCCGCACATATGGGAAATTAGAGACTACTAACGAGGACAATCCAAGCTCCAAATGAATACTGAACAGATGTCCTTTGTATCATGTCCCACCCCTAGCCCCGCCCACAGGCCACACCCCTAGCTCAATCTGATGAGTACCTGTATTCATTTATTCCAATTAAAGCACTGAGCGAAATGACCACATTTCTAAGTGCCAGCCACCTAACATTAATACCTGATCTGATAGCAGCTGACGTGATTGCAGAGAAACCTACAAATGGTGTACTACTAATGCCCATCTTGGAAATAACCTGGCCTCGGGCCCAGAACAGACCAGAAAGCGGTATAAAAGAATTCATGGAGATTGAAGTTAGAGCTGAGTGTACCATGACTGAACATTATGTGTCAGAATCAGGAAGTTAATAGCAGAAACAAATGTGAAATCGAAAGAGCACGTGTGGCGAGAAATGAGGTGAAACTGTAGCGCAGTGATTGGAGCTCAAAAAGCAAAGATTGGACAGAGAGTACACTGGTGTCAGGAGTGAACAATAAATCGAAGGAAGCGTTTTTAAATGTACAAGGCTTTAAAGTTCGAGGACACATCCAGTCATCTAAAAACCCAAGATTATGCAGAAACCGAAGACCCGCACTTTTACTGCAGCCTGCAATGCACCTCACAGAGAAGACCGAAACATACACCATATCCGCCCTCTGTTGAGGCAGGGTGCAAGATCCACCCCTGAGGGAGTTAAAATTCTATACTCATTCCAAGCCACACCTCATCGGACCAAGGCATGTCCACGAACTCCCTCTTCCCATGGACCCTCAACCAGTGACAGGCTCTGCACCAAATCCCTAGTAAGTACCTGGCACACGTGTACATGGTACAGGCCCCCCGATGCTCTATATGAACGGCTTTGAGAAGCAGTGTCCAGCCTTACCACTGGCTTCATGGAGCCTGCAGTTTGGGAACGAAAGGCAGTCTATAAATTAGGATAGATGGGATCAACCTGAAGTTAACGACAAGTGGGCACTTGTAGTTAGCAGGCTCTTACTGCACTTTAGAGGACTGTAGTGCGCGGTTCTCTTTCCCATGAAACCTGCCAGGCTTAGCTGTGATCGCCGCCATGAGCCGCTGGTTGCTAGGGACCGGAGGCATCAGGGCATGCAAGGGTTAATGAGAGAGGGGCCTTGAAATGTGAGTAACAGCTGTAATTAGCTAGAACTCCTGGTCTGCTGTCTGTTCCAATTACCAGGGCTGCTTGTCTCCCCTTGGCCTATTAATGTTTAAAAGGCAGCAGGCACCGCTCGTGCTAGTTAAATGCAGTAGGGTCCTGGGCGGCTCTGATGTCTTTCTGAGCTGCTAATTATGAAGAGAAACAGGAGGAATGTGTCCACTTAGGGGGCTCTGACCTGGAGAAGAATGGGCGTGACAGGGAAGATATGATACTATAGATAATTCCTTCACATTTGTGCGGATTCTCCGTGTTTGGGGCATGGCAGACAGGAGAGAGCCCAGCAAGTGACTCACTTTTCCTGGAAGCTCCTCTGAGCATCAATACACATATGAGCGAAGAGGAAAGACACTGCTGAAGCCTATGGCCTCATTGCGATGTTCCAGAGACCCCCAGAGGTGGGCAAACCAGGAGAGTCCAGGTGGGCCCAATGAGTCCGGGGGCTGGCTTGTCTTTAAGGATCTTATTACAAGGTCCACAGATATAGATACTAACTGTGAGAAACTGGGTTGTTGGTTTAAGGAGGGTGTGAGCCTTTCTCAAGGGACCACCACAATCCTTGTCAGAGTGAAAAACAAGGCTCACAAAATTTAGCTCTGCTTAACCCTCTGGTAGCCTTCCACAAAAGCAGTCAGGCTTAACATAGAGCCAATGTGTAAAGTATTTATGCAGCACACAAATAGTAATAAAGTTAAAACACAATACAAGAAAATCCCACACCAATTTAATAAATCATTTGATGCCAAAATGACAAAAAGCCAATCAGTAGAACTGGAGTTATGCAATTTTGAAGCTTTAGCTAAAAGTATTGCCTAAAGGTGGCAAGCAACAACTGAAGGTATCTGGTGTCTCTAGAGCAAGATAAAGTCACAAGTTGACACCAACCGTGAAGGAGCACGGGCCATGCACAGGCCAAGTTTGGCCCGCTGAGTATTGCACCTAATGTCTTTGGTGTGCAGTCTGCACAGTTTTGCTCTGCAGGGATTTACCCCAGATTTGGAGGAACCTTCAGTTAGGCTGACACAGCAGCTTTAACCCCACTTCCAAGGGTCCAGGGATGGAAGGACACCACTTAGAGGTCAGGAAATACTTAGGCCAGGACCAGGTGTATGTTCAAGATGGTTGGGGCTTCTTCCGTCCTGATCAAGAGGCCAGCCAGCTAGCCCTTGGAGTCACTCTGGTAGTCCTGGGTGCAAGCAGAAAAGCAGGTCTCAAGCAGCATGGCAATCCTCCAAGGTCACAAGGCAGGCTTCAGGCAGCAGGGGAATCCTCTTGGTGCTGCAGGGAACAGTACTTTGTACTAGGTACACAGCAGTACACAGACAGCAGAACAGCCATCTGAAAGTCCCTCTGCAGGTCCAGAAGTGAACGGTTGATCTAAGGGTCTTATCTTACACCTCATGCCCCATTGAACTTGGAGAAGCTTCTGGAGTTTCCCGTCACAGAAGTGTCTGGACTTTCCTCTCTCCCTGTCCTGGACCACAATGTCCGGTGGCACAATGACCTAGTGTGAAGTCCCTTGTGAGTGTGCTGAGGCAGTCCCTTTGGAGTGCAGCTGTGGTAGGTGACAACTCCGCCACCCCATGCTGCCTTTTTGGCCCATCTTGCCACCACCTAGTCTCTATTAGGTGGGTGTCTGGGAGAATACACAAAGGATAATTGCCATTCATGTCTAGTCCTGTGATTCAGGGTCAGACTCCAGCCCCCAAATGACAAGAAAATGCCAACTTTCTAAAAGGGCTGTTTTAAGAATTGTGACTTAAAACCAGAATTTACCATTAAAGAGGGATTTAAGTTACAAACCTTAAGAAACAGAACTCAACATTCTGACCTACTCCCAATCAAAAGTTATCACTTATTAAATGCGATGAAGTGACCCAATGTTATCCTATGGGAGAGTGAGGCCTTGCAGCAGTGAAAAACGAATCTAAGAGTTTTTCACTACCAGTACAGGTACGTTATAAAAGTACATGCCCAACCTTTTTGATACCCTATAACCTGCCCTATCCACTCTTTGGTGCCTACTCTAGGGGTGAAATATGTATTAAATAGGAAGGGTTAGGCCTGGAAAATAGTTTATTTTGCCAGGCCAAAATTGAAGTTTAGAACTGTATACCAGGTTGCAATGGCAGGCCTGAGACATGTTTCGGGGGCTACTTAAGTGAGTGGTGCAATAAGTGCTGCAGGCCCACTAGTATCATCTAATTTACTGGCCCTGGGTACATGATATACCACTTTACTAGGGACTTTTAGGTAAATGAAATACGCCAATCAGGTGTAAGCCAATTTTACCATGTTTAGGGAGTGAGCACAAGCACTTTAGCTCTGGCTAGCAGTACTAAAGTGTACATAGTCCTAAAAACCAACAAATATGGGTTGGGAAAACCAGGTGGGTGAAGGCAAAACATTTGGGGGTGATCCTGCAGAAAGGGAAAAGTTCAACATGGAGATAATGGGCAGAAATGATATAGACGAGAGTGCAGGTATAGCAAAAGGCCAGTATCCCCACACCCTTCAACAGTAATTACAAGCTATTTCCTGCGGAATGGGGAGTAACACATGGACCATGGAATACCAGGTCAAATTCTTGATGTTTTTCACCCTTTTGGATAAATGAATGCACCCAAACCTGCAAATATATGAAGGGCCTGATCTTGACGTTGGGGGTGAGAGGATGGTGATGCAGCTACCAGCAGCTCCACACAAGGCTACAGGGCCTGTGTCTCTGGGCATGAAATTAACTGGTGTGGAATATGAGGACACACTGGAAAACGTGTAGGAGCCAGTAGCGGTATCCCCTCTGCAGATGGTAATGAGGCCCTATGAGGGCCTAAGAGTTTAATCACAAGATGACCCATCAAATGGCTCAACATGCAGATGATACAGTGAATGCCATGTAAAATATGATAATGACTCTTTTAGGTTAAAAATAGGTTTTACTTTGAATGTTTGTTTTTCTCATTTGGCCGCTGGATTATATAACTACATTAACATCTTTTAAAGGTAATAGTTTTTAAATATGAGCTTTCCCCCCACCTCCAATGCTGTGACACCACTGCCACAAGTGAAAAAAAGATGTAGGTTTGTCATGTGCACTGTAAATGTGGTTAATATTGCTATTGCTCACATACCTACATTATTGTTTATTAAACCATATGTAAGTGGAGTTTTTACATGGCACAAATCCTGAAATTAATTTTATCTAGGTGGCCTTAAGTATGATGCTCTATTAAAACATGGCAAAATGAAATAAAGTGGTTTGTGTATAAACACACAATTTTGACAAGTGGATAATCTAGATTTGAAACCAAGTTTCCAGGTAACAGATTGTGCAATTGAGCCACTGAATGAATATGTCCTTCTGTGCTCCTTTCACTGCCAGAAGACAATGCTTTGTGTCCAATCATTTCATTACTTTAATTAGTACACTATGTACAATAATATCAAGTTAATCCAATATGATATGATATATGTATAAAAAGACTTCTTGGAAAAAGAGCAAAACGAATTTTAAGAGAAGGCAAGAGACCATTTTACTGTTGACATCACTGTCTTCTTCTTACTTAACACACAGTAAAGACGGAAAGAGTCAGAACCTTTGTAATGGAAATTACATTGATTAACAAATCAACGAGGACTTTCAGCAGGTATTCAGTGAGATACAGGCAAATTGAAGCTCAGCTCGGCTGCAGAAACACATAGCATAAGACATCTTTTCAGACTTTGTGTAATCAACTGTCATGCGTTTAGTGCTTTTCTAGGTCTCGCCTGAGACAGCGCATGCGCTATTGCTTGCAAGATATTTCGGAGAATTAGAGCCCGTCCACTGCTAACCATTTGTTGTCTTCATTGTCACTGTCATCGGCTGACTCCTGATTGGTCAGTGAGTGCCGGCTGAATTTTCTCTTGGTTTATTTCTCCCTTCCTTCCTTGGAGCATGGACCAAGTACTGATTGCTTGTTTTTCTTAGTGTGTTACTGCTGCTTTTCCTGCCATTGGGGTACTTTTCTTCTTCTTCTTCCCCCATCCTTGTTGCTTGTCTGTTGTTTTTGCTTGTCTTGTGCCCAGTGTCAGTGCTTGCCACTTTGTTGCTTGCCCGTTGTTGCCTGAACCGTTCTAAATGCTTCCCCATACATCTGCTCCCCTTCACCATGTTTTTACTTGCCCAGTGACATCCACTACCTCCACTCTCCCACATGTTGTTGCTTGCCCTGCTCTGAAAGCCCCACTCTCAACTTCCACCCATTGTTGTTTCCCTGTCCAACCCGCCACCCTCCTACCACAAAAAAATTGGCAAACCCAAATAGCTCTTGCATAAGGAAGAACTATTTGGCTTTATGAGTGTGTTTGTGAGTCACGTAGTACAGCAGCGCAACTGCTGTGCAGCATTGTTGAAAGTTAATAGAAGAAAAAGTGTTATAACGGCTAGTGTTGACCGCATCAAAGCAGTTTGTGTTTTTTTCACTTTAAGCCATGCTGCACAGCAGCTGTGCTGCTTTGCTACATGGCTAGAACATTTTGACAAAGGCAATAGATCTTGAATACACGAGAACAATTGGCTTTGCCATTGCTTGTTGTTTTTAAACTTGCGCTAAGAAGGGAATACGGTAGTGTCTGGGATACTTGGCTCAACTCTGTTAAGGCTTATTAGTTCCATTAGGAGAAGGGTTATGCCAGAGACAGACATTCAACCCAAGTCAGATTCAAGCCTTGCTTTACTTGCCCATCTCTAGTTGTACATCCAGTAAAGCCCACACTGCTGATGTGGTATTTACTCTGTACAGAACTACTGCACCATTCTGATGTTCAACATGTTGGTGTGGGGGCTAACATTCTATTTTTTGCGCTAGCCATAAACCCATAACTTGCAGAGTATGCCTGTAACATTTGCACCAGGATTTAAGTTTTTTAAATTATTTGAGAAGCCCCCATCGGTATGCAATCACACAGACTTTAAAATTCTGATTTGAGTGCAAACTACTGGTGCTGCAACATTTTTTAAAGTAAGAGTGCTGCCATTAGTAGTATATCTCTAAAGCGAGAGGGATTGCAAAAAATCCAAACGTCATACAAAAAAAACAAGAATAGCAAATGTGCACTGCTCACTCAGCAGGAGAGTAGTAAGGGTGTGCTATGTTGCTGGTGGTGCATTTTGGAGCACTGGTGAGGTAGCGCACTGTCATTTACAGACAGCACAGTCTCCATTGAAATCACCAGTAAATTTACATGGGCATACGTTTTACTGGTAAAACTACATAGCACAAAAACAATAATGGGCGGAAATCGGGTTTCAGTGAAAATATGTATCATTAGTGCATCACCAAGTAAAGTGTCTTGATTTGTTTTGATCCAATTAAAATCTTTGTTTTCAACACACTTCAGAAATACAAAAAGTGCTTATTTTGTGTTTTTGTGATTGCTGATATAATTTGAAATATGTGCTTAGTTAATTTCCCAATATTTGAATGTTGCTGTGTATTAGAAAAAAAATGACCTTCTACAACCCTTCCTTTAGTTTCTTGTACCCCAGCCGGATTGTCAGCTAGGTCACTTTGCAAAGTGAGAGGATTTTGTAAGTCAGAGAAATAAAAGTACACTCCAGTTTCGGAAAAAGCATCAATTTGTCAGAAAACATAGCCTGATATTTGACCTTTGTCTCTGAAGAAACATGCAAATAAGACAAGATAAACACATATTTAAAGGCATTTATTATTGCTCATTAACCTTCTGAATTCCAGCATGATTATTTCTGGGGTGCTGCAGCACCCCCAGCTCCCCTACTTCCAGACCCTGGGGTGAAACTGCAGGTTGTGCCCTTATAAGGATTTGTGGGAAAGTCATAATGGAGACTACAGAGGGTGCTGCACCAAATACTAGATGTGCCTGGATGTCCTAGAGGAGAAATAGATTCACTAGATGGGTCCCTGTGGAGCCTGGATGGGCCTAGCAGGCCTTAAGGTGAGGGGAATTGAGAGTATCACTGGGCCAGAATATACTTATCTGCAGGATAGTGGCAGAGTAAGTTGTCCTGTAGGTCATTATTAAGACACAGATAGATGACAGGGCCTAGATTCTGGCTTGGTGGATGGGCTTGATGAGCCTTATTACCACCCCATTTAGCGGCCATTATGAGTTCCAGAATGGTGACTAATATTTGGACCGAGTTTTACCGGCCTGCTTATCGCATGTTTTACCTGGATTACTACTGCTTTTTTGCTTGCAAATTCCACCTGATATGGGGAGGTGGAATACTAAACGTGGTATTCGTGAGTACTGTATTACCACTCGGTAATACTTCACTTAGGGCCAGATGTAGCAAGCAGTTTTGCCCATTCTGTATCTATGGGAAAATGTGTTTTTACATATGGCCCCCAGTAGCAAATTAATAACGTGGGGGGTACTACCTATAAAAAACATGCAGTAATTTCACTCTGCACTACTTGTAAATGGAGGATAAATGCCATCACAGACTGCCATTATCCAGTCCTGGACTACTACGTTTTGGGAGCTGTAGTCTCCATTAATTTCGACAGAAACAGCTAGACTAACTTGCCTGAAAACAATGATTTATAAAGGGAAAGCCCAGGACCAAAACCGTGTGTCCCTGGTGACATGAACTGCTTACCTTCCTTGCGTGCAGGGTACCTGGACATACTAGATGGCCTTGGAAGAAAGGGGTCCTCACTTGCCATAGATTCATGTTTTTGTGCAGACATCGCTTTCATTAAGATAACAAAGGCCTTTTTTTCTGCTATTTTATTTGAGCAGCGTTGCCCTGTCTGCCCCCTGCAGTTGTTTTCTCTGCTGCTGCAAACAAGGTACAGAGGCCTTGTGTGGAGGCCATGTGATGCACACCAGGGGATTACAGACAAGAGGAGGGCAAGGGGTTAATCGGATAACAGTGCTCTATTATCCGCCTGGGGAGGGTTCTGTTCAAGGGAGTAGTCATGTGCTAGTGTACCTGCTTCCGATATGCCAAAAGCCTACGAAAATGGTTAATGATCTGCTCACTTTCCCATAATCATCACTACTCAGAGACCAGTTCTTCCTCGTCACAGTCTTTACACAACATTAATTATCCCATCCCACAGACATGGTTTACTTATTCCAGCTAAAATAAAACAAATACTCGTTCAATATGGTGCACTCAATGCATTCTTGCTCTAGGCTGAGTGATAAAGGCATAATTATCCTTGTAAAGGTTTTCTTCGTGTTTTATGAGGGGGTGCTGCAGTACCTCCCACTCCCCAGGTTCCAGCACCAATGGTGGAATTTGGGGAGTGGGAGGTGCTGAAGCACCCCCTCATTTCATGGCATAGAACAAGAAGAAAACCTGCACGAGAATAATGATGCCTTTAACTTTCAGCCTTGGACAAGTCGGTAAGTGTAAGTAAACCATAAATACAATGAGCAAACTTCTTTTTTAAAGTCATTACCCAAATCTATGTTAATGATTGTGGGAAAGCAAACTGAGAGCATTTTTAACTGGAAGCTGATGGCAGTATGGGCACAAAAAGAGGGACAGGAGTCAATTACTACAGGCATTTCTTTAAAAACACAAAGAAGTACAAATGAGGCATTTCACATCTTACTATTGAAGTGTGACCGGAACACATTTTTCGTAGAGTCAAAACAAAACAAGATATACTCTCCTTTTGTATTCTTTATGAGCACTTCCTCTTTCAATGGAAAATGACTAAACTAAGTTTGTTTTGCTGCATAATATTTTGTGAAATCAAATAAATTGTAGTGTATTAATGTTATACATTACGGTTCTCACATTGGGTTGTTTGGAAATATTGAAAGATAAAATCACCTTGAGGAAAAACTGTTACCAGATCTTGTGGTTTTACCAAAAGGTACATTTTCTTCACCATTCTGATTATTGCACATCTGAAGGAGGGACAACGTGATTTTTGTTTCAGTGAGTGGTAAAATCAGATGTGTTCCCTTGTCCTTAGCTGGATAATTCAAAAATAGAGATCCTTATTTCTCGTAAATACTTTGGCAGGCATCGCCTGTCAAAAAAAGCCACATGACAAAAATGACAATATGACACATCATTATCCACACTGCTCAAGACACTCAGGACCTCATTTACAAGAACTGACGCATCAGCATTGATACTTCAGATTTCTTGCACCTTCCGCAAATGCCCTAACGACACCATGGATGTGCTGTACTTCCAATACAGAGCTCCATGGCTCAAGTTTTCACAAATGCATCAGAAATTCTGACGCATCTTTTGGTGCTAAAGTGATGCATAGCTGGAGTTGCGTCGTAAAACTGATGCTACTCCAGCAATGCGTCTGAGGAGAGTCCTATGTTAAAAGCCCTATATTAATCCTTACGCCTGGTCTGAGCAGGTGTAAGAATTCTGATGGCAGTTAAGTCACAGAGTGAGGCAGTGAAAAGCTGTAAATGTCACTGAGTCAGGTCCATGTGGCTTTTAACCTGGGAATGCCTGCCCTGAATACAGTATACCTGGTGCAGGTATAACGTGACGCAGGCCTCTACAAACTGACGCATTGGGTCCAGTGTGTCAGTTTGTAGATATGAAGCAGTGTGGAGTACTGTTTGCGCCTCGGCTGAGTCAACAAATACAGCAATGGCAGCACAAGCTCCTTGTAAATAAGGCCCTCAATGTCAAATTGAAAACAAACAGCTGTTTACACATGATATCACATTTGTCTTTAGATTCATAATAAGGACTTATGTGTTAAGTTTTATGCATTATGTTTTGTAGTATCAAATTCACTAAAATACTTTGCATTTGGAAAGTGCAGCAGACTTTGAGAATACAGAATATTGATCATAATTTGCAAACGTGAACTTCAATTCACTATTAACTTTGCCTGTCACGATGCAGATTTTACAAGTACTTGCAAGTCCTCATTTGTTGTGACTCGCTATTGGCATAACGAAACAGAAGATCCCCCAGCAAAGAGCATAATGGGGGGGTGGAGGCCCTCTGGATTCACTCAGGCTGGGTGCTGTCGGGCTTGAACTTGGGAGCCCCCTTCACCGCAGGGCTGCAGGGGTCTTTGTTACACCAGTGATGTGAGCGGTGAAGCTGGGCAAAAGCTGCTCGGGTTGAAGTTGCAGCTGAGCGGCAAAGGAAAGCTGGGTCACTCTAGACAGGTTGCAGATGCGAGCGGTGAAGCTGGGCAAAAGTCGCTCGGGTTGAAGTTGCAGGTGACTGGCAAAGGGTAGCCAGGCCACTCTAGGCACTTTTCAGGCATGAGCGGTGTTGCTAGGCAAAAGCCGCTTGGGTTGAGATCAAAGGCGAGCAGTGAAAGAAAGCAGGCCGCTCAGAGTCACTCTATAGTTGGAGGACGAATCTTGGGTTACCGGGCAGAGATCAGCAGGCAGCAGGGCGGTACAGCAAAGAAGGGTGGCACAGCAAAGCAGGGCAGCAGTCAATCCTGGCAGAATGGCAATCCTGGCACACAGCAGTATTTACTCCAGCAGCCTTTCTTGAGTCCAGAAGTGTACTGACTTTAGAGTGGCAAGGACCCAGTACTTATACTAGAAAGTGCCTTTGATGTGGGGGGTGACTACAAAGAGTTCTTGTGAAGTGCACAGGTCCCCCTTTCAGGCCAGCCTCGGCTCCAGACTATCAGTGAGAGGTAATCATCCCCTTTGTGTGGACTCTAGACACTACCCTATGAGTTGTAGGTGCAAGCCCTTCCCAACCTCCTACCCAGGAAGAACCGTCAGTATGCAGATGCATGCAGATACAGTTGGGTATCCTGTAATATGGGTGTCTGAAGGGGATGCACAAGTTTAGCTGTCACCTAGCCCAAGCCAGACGTGTGTTGGAGATAGGCTGTTGGCACACACATCAGAGAGTGCAGAGAAATGCCTACATTCTAAAAGTGACATTTCTAAAATAGTAATAATAAATACAACTTTACAAGGAAAGAGGATTTATTATTACAATTCCAAAAGGTACTAAACATGATGCATCTACTTCTCTCAGATCAGGAATTACAGCCTAAAGGTCTTATACGGAACTCCCAATGCTGGCCTATGAGAGGGACAGGCCTCACAGTAATACAAAATGACTTGGGGAGTTTTTCATTACCAGGACATGAGACTTAAAAGTATATGACCTGCTTTTTGCTTACATGGCACCCTTCCCTATGGGCTACTTTGGGGTGACATAAGTAAGAAAATGGGAGCTCTCGGCTCGACAAGAGGTTTTAAATGCCAAGTCTGGGTGGCAGTTAGACTGGGCACACAGGCCCGGCAGTGGCAGGCCTGAGACATGTTTACAAGGCTACTTAAGTGTGTGGCTCAATCAGTGCTGCTGACTCACTAGCAATGTTCCCTTTAAGGTGCGCGCGTGTGCGTGCGCGCAGGCTGTCTTTTCCCACCCCGCACACACCTTTATAAAGCGCCCAGGTCACAGGAGTTTTATTAGCTTTGTCTGGCTGGAGGGCACCGGGCTGCATTCAGGGCAATTAATCATGCTTATCAGCAGGCTGGCTGGCTGAGGTGATCGCTTGCTAGATAAAATGTTTATTTTGTCACTGAGGGCATTGTGTTCTCTCCAGTGCGTAATTTGTAAATAAAAAAAACTTGCCAGTGCCTAAAGCCCTCTTCTTAAACATGTGGCTGCTTCAATTAAAAGTGCAAACACGGAATACTAAGGCAGCATAATACTGAAGCCATCTCGGGCATCTTCAATCCATTTAAAGCCATTCCCTGGCCCTTCAGCTCACTCCTGCAGCTTTCTGTTTTCTCCCATTGTGACTCTTTTTTGTTTTTCGTTTCCACCTGTCTGTCTCATATGTGTCTTTTACTCGCCATAAATGCTTGAGTAAGAAAAATAAGCATCGACCCTCAAAAATAGGAAACAACAAGTAAAACGTTTATCTTAAATAAAAAAAGGTGCCAGTGCCCAAAGAGCTGCTTCAATTAAAAGTGCTGCTTATAGGTACATTTCAAAGTACATTTCACCGGCTTTATGACTGGAATTTCGTTCTTCCGTCACATTTTTAAACGTTTTGCGCAAAGGGAAAAGGATGTGCTGTTTAAACTTTGAACTTTGAGGCTGGGACAGTGTTTAAATCTCGGAGGCTCAACATCCTGTGATTTTGGGAAAGGTGCTTAGTTTCTCCATGACTAAAAATAAATGTCTCTGTCTATAAAGCTACTGGTGCTCGTGTAAACCACATTATCTATATGCAGTTACAAATTCAAATGTGCAGGAGCATCCTTTGACAAACCGTACCTGTGTTTCCAATATCACACTATAAGGGTAAAAAGCACTTTTAATCACACTCTGGGAGAGAAAAAAGAATTATTAACAGTGAAGAAAATACTAAAAGCTGAACACTCAAAAGGTCTTTCTTTAGGTAAAGCATTTCACATATTTTGGTTGCATTTTCTGTGGAGAATTGCTTGTCTCTTTGGAGCCCCTCGTCAGCTCCCAGAGGAATACCTGGAATGCAGAGCAGGCCTCGGAAGTGCAGTCTGTGTTTGCTTACAAAAACAAGCTTGGCAGTTCTTGTTTACCAGCACCCTCATTGCACAAAATTGAAGAATAGCTCTGGCTAAACACTTATAAGGTCCCAAAGCCAAGACCTAAAGGCAATGCCAGTGCTTCATGCACTACTGCTGTGCTGTATCTGCGCTGTGTATGAGGGAAGCTTGCACTGCAGCCTGAACTGTATGTGTGCTCTGTGTGACGAAAGCTTGCACTGCTACCTGTGCTGTATCTGCACTGTGTATGAGGGAAGCTTGCACTGCTGCTGCCTGTGCTGTATCTGCTCAGTGTGAGAGAAACTTGCACTGCTGCAGTGCTGTAACTGTGCTGTGTGTGGGGAATATTGTTCTGCTGCTGTACTGTATCTGCTGTGAGTAAAGGAAGATTGCACTGCTGTTGTGCTGTACCTGTGCTGTGTGTGATGGAAGCTTGCACTGCTGCTGTGCTGTATCTGCTGTGTGTGAGGGAACCATGCACCGCTGCTGGCTGTGCAGTATCTGCTGTGTGTGAGGGAAGCTTGTATGGTAAATTCTGTGAGGGAAGCTTGCATAGTACCTTCTATGTGAGGGAAGCTTGCATTGTATCTTTTCAGTTAAGATATAAACTACCTATCCCTCTCTATCTTCCTTTCTATGTATTCTATGCAGCTCTCACCCATATATTTTCACCATGCCACATAATTGCACTACACAAATACACTCAGTACCACACAATTTCACACCGCACAATTCCACAAGTAACAATTCAAATACAAACCACAAATTTCCACTCCACACCACATACATCCTCTACACTCCAAATCAAAACACATAAATAAAAGACACTGTCATTTACAACACCAATAGCTTGCACTCTTGCCAATGCAAGACCTATTGTATTGCAAATACTTGTTATATACTGTCCTTCTAATTGACTGATTTGGATAATCAGAATGCCTAGCTTTAATAACATGCTGCAAAACCGGAGAACACAAGAAGGATAAGTGCCAAATGCTGTACTCTGTACTGCAGGTCACAGATTAGATAGCTGGTTATTGTGAGGAATACCCAGGGTTATGGATGGGCTAAAGTCACTGTCCGCATTAACGATCCTGGGACTAAGCAAACTATGCCTTAATGTTGTCTGTTTGTTGAGCCCCCGCTGTGACTTCAGTTTGTAAGATGCACTATATTCAGGGCCACTAAAATTATGCAATTTTGTGGCCGCAGCATTTTTGTATAATTATAGATTTTCCACATAAACAAAAATCTGCAACCAAAATACATTGTTTATAGCTCAAACGGTTTGAATATTACTAAAACCCACCGCTACATGAAGACGTGGAGTGGAAGGCCGTTCTTGTCACCTTTCTGTTGCTTGCTGTGAGTGCATGTGCTAGGGCCTGCGTCTTGCCTGGGAGACTCTGTTGTGTACAGTAAAGGGCTTGGAGCCTGCCTGTCACTTACTTTTTGTTGGCTTGCGTGGCACTCTTCTCCACAGTCTTGTAATTCGTCACTGGAAGCCAAGCATCATTTGCTTTCCTGTGTGTGGAGCAGGTATCAAGCACTGATTGATTCAACTTAATCTGTGCCCCTTCGCTGCTCCTGATGTGAACGAGATACTATTTTCTTCTTTTTAACTTCTAATGCCCTGCCTTTTTTGCTTTAGTGGTAAAACAAAGCTATGGAGTGGCAAATGCCAATGATCTTGGTAGTTATGCGCTGCGCTCGCGTGAATGGTTAATTTCTTGGCGCACGTATCCTTAGCTGCAGCGCACAGAGACCTTACGCTGCCGCACACAGTGGAAATAAATTAGAGGGAACATTGCTCACTAGTAGCATTTAATATACAGGCCCTGGGTATATAGTATACCACTCGACAAGGGACTTACAGGTAAATTAAATAGGCCAATTGTGGATACAACAATGTTACTATGTTTTAAGGAAGAAGCACATACACTTTAGCACTGATCAGCAGTGGTAAAGTGCTCAGAGTCTTAAGGCCAATAAAAAAAATATAGCAACAAAACAGGAGGTAAAGGCAAAAAGTTTGGGGTAAGACCACCCTAAGGATGCCAGGTCTAATAGCGGTCTGTGTATTATCAATAGCTTATCACTGAAAGTGTCTCTGTATTAGCAGGAATACAGTTGATAGCCATACTAGGGGGCAGATTTATGAAAATCAGCGCTGCACCTAGTGCAGCACCACTTTTTCTGTGCCACCCTAACGCCACCATGGTAGCGCCAGATTTTAAATACGGCTCACCATGGCGGTAGTTAGGGTGACTAGCGTCTTAAGTTTTTTACGCTAGTCCGACGCTTTGCAGGATTAGCGTAAAAAATTATGACACTAATCCTGCAAACCACACAGAGGCCCATTGTAATCAATGGGAGCCTCTTTTTAACACCTGCACTTAACGGGCATTCAAAAATGTCGATAAAAATGGAGCAAAGGAATCTCACAGATTCCTTTGCACCATTTTTACAGCTCCCCCTAGCGCCAGAACGCCTCCCTTGCATACATTATGCGTGGCGCAGGCATAATGTGGTGCAAGGGGTTACAAAGTGACACAATGCAAGCATTGAGCCACTTTGTAAATATGGCATGGCGTTTTTCCCCTTTCAACGCTGCATTAAAAAAATTACGCAAATGTGGTATTGGAACAGCGCAAGGCCAGCATAAATCTGGCCCTTAGTATTCTAAGGTACACTGTTCTGCGTGACTCTGGAGCATCAGTGGTGTAATGAAACTTGAGGGGGTCCCCTTGGAATGTACCGGGAGGGGGGCCCTCCGCCCCTGGACCCAGTCAGGGGCCTGCTGTTCGTGCACAGGGCACTGTGCTGAGGGGCACCCTGGAGCTCCCTCCCACACACCTCGGGGGCTGCAAGGCCTTTGTTACACCACTGTGGAGTATTGGAACAAAGCCTTATGTACTTCTGTGTATCATCATTGGTCACGTCCAGATCTATCTTTAAAACAAACCTTCATTTTATAAGTTGTGAAAAGTAATTAAAATCAGATTATAAACTCAGCAAATCCGAGTTGGATTTCCAGGTGTTGTTTCTGCTGTTTTCACAGCATCAAGAGCTCATTCAGATAGAGAATGTGAATTTTATAAAGAGTCACACTAAACTACGCAGTTCTCGTTTTTTTTTAATAAATGTGCTTTGAACCAGGCACTGCTCACGCCCCCCCCCCACCACCTCTCACCCAGTTAGGAAAAAGGAGGAAGCTAGGTGGTCATCCTGCAGAAAGGGCATGGCCATTCCTACACTTGCTTGTTTGGTAACATCACTGTTGCTCTTGTCTCCAGTGACTTCAGTAAGGTGGCACCACTGGCCAGGACCCCCACTTAAAATGGTTCCAGCACTGCTGCTCAGAACAGTACAAGGAGGAAGCTGCCCATACCACTTCCTGTTTTTCTTCTGTGTTATCAACAGCGCTTACCTTCCCATCGGTAACAGAGGTAGATACTATCTCTTACTTTTCAAAGAACAATATTCACATTCATTTCCTTCAATAATAAATGAGTTCTGTTTCTCCCCTTCAAAGACCTGTTAAAGTGGTTCTTCTTTATAGAATATGTCAGTATCGCTCTGCTCTAGCCAGCATTTATTAAATATATGGATTTCTTAAAGTAGATAGGGTATTCAACCTTTATCTTGTAGTTTAACGGGGAGGTTTTAATGTGATCGCCGCCCTCCTTCTTTGTCTTTGCATAGATAGCATCATTTTTGGCTTTCCTGCCTCTTGTTTGCATGACCAAGTAATGGAAGACTCTCGGGAGAGGTCGGGCAGGGTAGCCGGCTAAAGAAGGCTCTGTGGCCGGTTACTGCAATAAGCCCTTCGGGCAGTGCTTAATTTGTAAATTGAGAGGTGCAGGTGCCCAAAGCCCTTCTCTTAAACACGCGGCTGCTGTAATTAAATCTACCAGCACTGAATACTGAGGCAGCGTAATCCTGAAGCCATCTCGGACCACTTCAATCCATTTACGGCCACCCATGCCCCTTCAGCTCATCCTGCAACTTTCTACTTTCTACCTTTGTGACGCTTTTTAGTTTTTCCTTCTTCCGTCTTTCCCATATGTGTCTTTTTCTCGCAGCAAATGCTTGAGGCATAAGAATAAGCCCCGGCCCTCACAAATAAGTGCCGGTGCTCAGCACCGGGAACAACAAGTACAAATTAAGCACTGCCTTCGGGTTTTGGTAAACTATAGCTGTGAGTCAACCAAGTAAAGCATTGCTGTGCGCAGACACTGCTGGGCACCTGAAACTTATCTTCTAGAACAGGATAGTGCCCCAGCGACTATATCTGCAGTGGAGACGCTGCAGGACTGAAAAAGGGATAAGGCAAGGGAGGCTCCTCTCGACCCCACAGTGCCCAGCACCGAGGAAACTGAACAGGATGATTTTATCCCTGAAAGAGCCGAGTTATCTTGCAAAACCCCAAGACATCCTTGTTTTCGCGGATATTTCTTAGCAAGGGGGAGGAGGAGAAGAATATTTTTTATGTGGCATCAAGCCTGTGTCACTGCCTGTGCATGTTACAACCATTCACGTGAGTGGAGAGAAGCGGAAAGGCGCGCCTTTCCATGGCTTCTCATTATACGTTACTGAGTAGAGCGTTTTTCAAGAGTTTTCTTTTGAGCCCAATGAACATAGACTCTCTAATTGCTGGTTTGTTTTCATGGGGCACGGTATTCTCTGCGGATCTTTCCTGTTGATGCCATGGATGGTGAAAGCAGCAATTAAGTGCTCCTACTTGGCATGTAATATTGAATGTTTTTTTTTATTTAGTTGCGATGTCCGTAAAATTGATTAACTACTCATTGTGTAAGAACTGGGACCAAGAAGATGGATGAGGGGTAGTAATCGCTTAACTTCGGTATGTCTGCTTTTCTCACTGCATTAAAGCTTGGCAAAAAGTTCAGATGTGTTTTCTATACATATTTTTTCTTGTAGGTCATCCTGACCATTGGCTAGATATGTCCTGATAGCATTTTTCGAATATCCCAATCCGACTTCCGTCCCAAAGACGTCACTTAACACTTCATCACTGAGGGGGAAGTCGCGTCTTTTCTCACATCTGCTAAGACATAGCTGCAAAGTGTACATGCTTTGTATAGAGACAACACGGGGCCTCTTGATTTATCACTTCAGGACACTGCAAACATACAGGAACATCTGTGAAGTAACAGTAACCAGAAGACACAAACGGCGCAGGTGACCGGAAGCGCGTCGTACATCAAGAGTGTTGACAGCTGGTGAGCTGTGAGCGGGCTCCAGGTTGCGCTGACGGCACGTGCCTCTCATGTAGGAGACCCCTCTGAATAAAGCCACGCAATCTGGTTTTTCGGGGAGCTGTGCGGATGTGGACCAGGGGTTCCAGAGCCGACATCTCTTGACTCATGCTTTAATTTGAGGTTCATGATCGGGGTGTGGACGGGCCTTTTTATAGCCTTCTTGGGACCAAACCTCAAAACATTTTCGTACACCGTGCCTAGAATACTGTATTATCTAGAATAAGATGCAAATAAAAGAATTTCAATGATAATGGCTCTACTAGTGGAAACCATATCTTTTTTTGTGAAGGAAGTGGTTCATATTATTCTCCGAGTCAAAATGGAGGAAGTGGAGGGTGTGGTTCGATATTGCTCTTGGAGACGGCAGGGAAGGGGCACCCTTATGTGTCTGCCAATATAGTTTGTCCACCATCGCCGGTTGTTTTTTTAGCATACTCTAAAGCAGCCCGATGACCTGCAGGTCACATGTTGTACTCCACACAGGACCGACCCTCCATTCTTCTTTCTCAGGTCGGCATCAAGAGTACCACTGAGATGGCTATTTACATGTATTCATTGTGTTGGAATAACAAGCCATTGAGTTTGGAGAGAGCAAAACTGGAGTAGCGTATGTTCAAGGGAGAAGCTCTCTTCTATGGCAACCAGAGCAAAGGCAGATTGCAGTCAAGGTGTGTTTGTACTAGGCCTGAGAACGGGTTATTGTTGAGGTCATACCCAGAGGTGATCTGGTGATATTTATAGCAGTCGCGGCTGGCGACTGGGCAAAGTGACGGGCGGGGGTTGAAGAACCAGAACCTTATGGGCCTGGCGGCGCAGGGTACGCCTGAAATCTCCTTGGATTCACCTGCCTCAACTAACAGAGACACGGGACACTCTGTCAGGCGTAAAAGATCAGATTTTATTAGCTGCAGCTAGTACAGTTGTCCAAGAAGTACACAAGGTATGTTCTCAGGAGACTGCCACTTTACTTTGTGGCGCACAATCTTATATACCGTATAAAAACCATTTATTAACTACATACACTCCCAGAACACATAGAAAGGAGCCAGTAAGAATGATGTAAAGATAGAACAGAGTCAATAGAAATGTCGGAAAACAAGACAGCACCAATAGAAGGAATTGGAAAACAAAGTATCAAGTGACTTAAGGTTGCCTCCCCTCCAGCTGTGTTTGTCACCCCTCCCTTGAACTAATTCATTAACCGATCCACAACGAAGTTGCATGTGGTGCGATAAGTTTGTGTGCGTTTGGAGGACAGTTGTGAAATGAGAGAATACTAGCAAAGGACAGCGAAGGCCAGACGATAAGATAAGATCGGCGGAGAATAGTGTGAGCCTACAGATAGTTGAAACAAGGATTAGAAAACCAGACAGGGATTAGTGTACTCGGTCAGACCTTAATACCAGCCTTGTAAAGATAGAGGCAGAAAGCTGTTTTGAACACC
The DNA here is from genome assembly GCF_031143425.1 of Pleurodeles waltl. Lineage (NCBI taxonomy): Eukaryota > Metazoa > Chordata > Amphibia > Caudata > Salamandridae > Pleurodeles > Pleurodeles waltl. Next base: position 980,344,980 of record NC_090446.1, on the reverse strand, counting down.
ATGTTGCAGAATAAGCAGAAAAGGCAGAATGGACTTCGTTCGCTGTGCTGCCTGAGTGAAGGCAACATAAAATGGCGGCGGGCCACAAAATGGCGGGTCGATACGATCGTATTAAAAATCGAATTTCCTCAGACCCTCCTTTTGCCAGAACTCAGGCAAGATACACAAACTCATGTTAATCTGAGTCGATGTCTATGGCCATGAGGTCATCAAGCTGTTGCTGTACCATCATTTTGATATTCTCTGCTCTTTGTGACTTGGGTTTGGGAATACATGCAGTAGCACATAGGTTGCAGACGGCAGGACCGCAGTGCATACAAAGACAACAAGAGAATATAAAAGCTAAAATTACTCCAAAGAATGTCAATACCTTCCAACCCCATTTGGACAGTAATCCCCAAAACCACTCTGAAAAGGACCAATCTCCTTCGTCCTGATGAATCGACTCGGAGATTATGTGTAACTTAGAGATAGCTTGGTATACTGTCGGAGCGTCATTAGGTATGAAAATACAGCAACTTGATCCGATCAATTTGCATACTCCACCACGGTCCGCAAGAACAAAGTCTAAGGCAACACGGTTCTGCAAGGTCATAAGACGATCAGCCTGTAGTTCAGCTGTAATGTTACTTAAAGCTCCTACAGTGATGTCTATGGTGGTTTCTACGACACGAACCAATTGCCTTATATTTCTGCTGTTGGCCATTGGACCCCAGAAGGGAAGAAATCCTTTGAGGAAATCTCCTCCCTCTTGTCCTGCTGTGTCTTTCGAATCTACAATCCCTCTGCCATATCTATTTTTATGATGGTTCGCAGGAGCGGTGTATGTAGGGGGAAGAAGAAAGGCTATATAACAAGTACCAGAGAAATCAGCTGGCAACCATGTATAAGCCCTATCGTGGCAAACGAAGTATGTACCTTGAGATGGTACTAACGGCAGTGGATTCAGGGCTGAATAAACATATGTATGGGAACATAAACTTTCTCTTTGTCCAGTGTTTGGAGTTCTACCATTTATTTGCAGACAGAAATTTCCTTGTTGGGGTATGACCCGTATCGGAGGAGATTTTCCTTGCTCAATCTTATCATTGAGGCTGGAAATGTAATTAGTTATGTTCCAATTGGTATATGCTTTTCTTTCATCTATGGAAGCTTCACTTTTTTCCATGATTTTAGCCATAGCTACCATTCCCTTTATCAATAAACTATGACTGAAATCTGAACCAACACTATGTGAACTGACAGGTTGTTTAATTTTACTTTGATATGCATTATTGAAAATGACAAAATAAGCCCAAGCGGAACCTTCATAGGAGAATGGAAGAACTAAATATGGCATTCCTTTTTCTACTGTATGTGGTATGAGTCCACACACCCAACAGTCAGTTGTATTGATCACTAACTGATGTTGATGTAACAACTGGACGAAGGAATTGTTAAAGTATTCAGTTCTTCTGATGAGTTCATGCTGGGGAAGAGTGTGAAATAGGTGCGGAGAGATAGTAGAAGAAGATGTAGAGGTAGGAGAAGAGACAACTTTTTGCTGCAGAGTAATAATGATCCAGTTTACAGATGCCAAAAGAATACACGACAATATAATGACGCATAGAGCAATACTACAACGACTATATATTTCTTTACAATTATTCTTTACATTTTTACTTTCTCTTTTATCTAATGTAGCCTCCATCTTTCTAAGTGGATGCTCACGGCAATCTTCCTCAATCACTGTAGTCACGATTATCTACCGTCCTATGACACTGTGAGGTCCTGCAGGCCTATTGCCACTTACTCAGGTCGTAACTAAGACTCCTACCGTGACCCTGCAACCGGGATAGAGTACTACATAGGAGAGAAATTTACAAGTTCTTTGGTCTTGGTCTCAAATTATAGCGTTCCTGTCCAGAGGCAGTCTGGTTTTGAAACAATGTTCCTGGATTTGTCGTGTTCAAGCGACGATGCGATGGTATTGCTTCTTGAAGGATGTCGTCGTCCTCTTTCTCAGAAAGTGTTCCAATTAGACGCGCATCACTGAATGGTACAAATTGCGGAACTTTCTCACTTTCAGAGTCACTGATGCCTCTACGGACCCACTGATCGAAAGGCAAGGGCAAAGGCACTTTCTTGCAGTGCACGGCATGCACCCAGTTTTTCTTTCCTTCGACTTTAACTGCTGTTCTTGTGGTCAAAAGAACCAGGCGTGGCTCTCTCCATCTGGGCTCCAAATTTCTCTGTCGTTGGAAATTTTTCGTGCAGACCCAGTCACCTGGTCGGATGGAATGACCTGGGTCTGTGGAAGCCTCTGGTAGAGCACTCTGAACCTGTTGATGAAGAACACGCAATTTAGTTGTAAGGTCATGCAAGTAGTCAATCAACATCGGGTATGGCAAGTCTGAGTATTTCTTAGGGCGAGGAACTCCCCATACATTAGCTGGGCGACCAAATATCACTTCGTAAGGGCTAAGCCCCAAACGAGAGTGTACTGCTGTTCTGGTGGACAGAAGAGCCAATGGTAAAGCATCAGGCCAATTAAGTCCTGTGCTAGCTTGCACCTTAGCAATTTTAAGCTTCAAGGTTCCATTGTAGCATTCTACTAAACCAGCCGACTGTGGGTGATTCGCCGCGTGGAACTTCTGTTTTATGCCAAGACCTGCACAAACTTTTTGCATGACTTGACCCACAAATTCGCTCCCATTGTCACTCCAGACAATGCGCGGCAAACCAAACCTAGGGAAGAATTCTTTCAAAAGTATTTTGGCAGTTGATAAAGCAGTATTGTCCTTCAGAGGGTAGGCTTCTACCCATCTAGAAAAAGCACATACTACCACCAGAACATATTTGAGGTTGTTGCATCGTTCCATGTGAATATAATCGATCTGCAACACCTCAAATGGATATGTTGGAGGAGCAAAATGACCTGCTGGAGTTGGGGTTCCCTTTCCCGGATTGTACATCAAGCAAACAATACAATGTTTTACCACATTATTTGCACACTTTGGGATCCCCTCATTTTGCCACACTGGAGCCAGAAGTTTACATATTCCTTTTGCACTTAGGTGAGCTGGACCATGTGCCATAGTAACTACAGGTAGTACATAAGCATCTGGTAACAGCCAACGTTGATGTTCTGATAATTCAACCCAACATCCCATCTCATCTAACATTCCTGTACTTTCCTTCCACTTTCTCAACTCATTCTCCGTAGCCTCTCCTTGAATTGATTTCACACTCTCTACTGTATCTTCACACATTCCCTTTTCTCTTACGCAGTTTGCGGGACCTGCAACATACATTCGACTTGTGTTGTCTCTGGCTGTCTTTTTCGCTACCTCATCTGCAAATGCATTTCCTCGACCAACATCGTCCACAATCTTTTTGTGTGCACTACACTTCACGATCGCTATCTGAGTAGGCATTGTAAGTGACTCAAGAAGTTCAGTCACTAATTGACCATGTTGTATCTTAGTACCATGGGAAGTAAAGAATCCTCTTTCCTTCCATAAGCGCCCAAAGTTAAACGCTACACCAAAAGCGTATTGGCTATCAGTGTACACGTTTACTCTTTTTCCTTTGGATAACACACACGCTCTAGTTAAGGCTATCAATTCAGCTGCCTGAGCTGAATTATGTCTAATGCGTGCTGTCTCCACAATCGTATGCAAAGTAGTAATAGCGTAGGCTGAAACTGTATCTCCATTCGGGAGCTTGAAACAAGAACCATCTACCCATAGTGTTCCATCTGGATTCACTAATGGCGTGTCTTTTAGGTCAATTCAACCCTTAGTCTCTTCTTCAGTACGGAGAAAACAATCATGCTGTTCAGAGACATCTCTCTCTTCTGGAAGAGGCAACAAAGTAGCTGGATTCAGGGTATTACATCGTTTGATGTGTATGTGACTAGCCAAAAGCGTCAGCTCATATCCGGACAACCGAGCACTCGTAAGATGCTGCGTTTTTGTCCTATTTAGTAAAATATCCACTGCATGTGGCACCATAACAATGAGAGTATTATCTAGCACTACTCCAGCAGACTGTCGAATAGAAATTGCTGCTGCCGCTGTCGCCTTAAGACAACTAGGCAATGCTTTAGCTACTGGATCTAACGTAGCTGAGAAATATGCGCATGGTCGCTGTTGATCTCCAAAACGCTGCGTTAAGACTGACAATGCACAACCCTCTCTTTCGTGGACATAAAGCGTAAAGGGCTTACTGTAATCAGGAGTACCCAATACAGGAGCAGAACACAAAGCAATACGCAAATCAGTAAAACTCTTCTGACACTCGTCAGTCCACGGAAGACGCTGAGGCGTATCTTTTAAAGTTAGCGCCAACAGCGGTTTAGCCAATAAAGAGAAACTCGGAATCCACTGTCTACAATAAGAAGTAATGCCCAAAAAGGCACGTACCTCTCTTTGTGTGGATGGCACTGACATTTGTGCAATTGCCTGAATTCGTTCGGGGGTCAATCGTCGTCCCTCCTTTGACAAGAGATGACCCAAATAAGTCACCTCGCGACAGACATATTGTAATTTAGAAGGAGAAACCTTGTGATTCAGATCAAACAAATGACGCAACAGTGCAACGGTCACGTTTTTGCAAATCTCCTCTGAATCAGCTGCAACTAATAAGTCATCCATGTACTGAATGAGAGCGGCACCGGACGGTAAGGAAAAGGCATCAAGATGACATTTTAGAGCTTGACTGTAAACAGAGGGACTTTCACAATAACCTTGAGGTGCGCGTTTAAACCGGAAGCTTCGGCCTCCGAGGGAAAAACCAAAAATATCTCTACTCTCTTCGGCGATGGGAATACTAAAGAAAGCATTCTTTAAATCAATAACTGAAAACCAAGTCGCTGTAGAAGGTATCATCGTCAACAGAGCAGTGATATCTGGGACTACAGGAAACTGCGGTACGACAATCTTGTTTACCTCCCGAAGATCAATTACAAAACGATAAACAGGAGGCTGAGAAGGATCAGTGCGTTTAAGAACCGGAAGAACAGGACTGTTACATGTATTTCCTCTCGTTTCCTCAACCACACCCTTCTGAATCAAATCATGGACAATTTCCAGAAGTGCTTTCTCACCTTCAGTAGAGATTCTGTATTGCGGAATACGTGGCATTTCAGCATTGGGCTTGAGAGTAACAACATAAGGTGGGATCTCAAGACAACCAACGTCATTCGGACCCGTAGCCCAAAGCGTTTCGGGAAGAGAAAGCAATTCAGGTGGGAATTGATCTTTTGATAAGTACATTGGACTAGTCATTTTCTGTCCTAGAGTGAGGTATACACCAGAAGGTGAACAATATATCGTAGCATGCATTCTTTTTAATAGATCTAAACCCAACAGATTTTCACCACAACCATTCGTCAGAAGAAGCGGAGCTTCTAATTCATAAGGGCCTATTGAAACAGGCAAAGGGCAAGAAACTGGATTGCGAACAGGGGCGCCAGAAAATCCTACAGATACATTTGTTAAGCCAGACAAAGGTGCGCCAGGGAGTTTAGAATGAATGATAGAGCTTCTCATGGCACCAGTATCTAAAAGAAATGGCTCTGAAACACCCATTGTAGTGACATTAACATAAGGTCCATTCTGATCCACTGGAATTGACGTAACCCCCTTACTTTGTCCATGGCTGTCCTATTCAAAATGAAGACTTTCATTCCCTCCTTCAATATACTGATCCTCACTGTAATACTGTGTAGACCTAACATTTTGCTGATCAAAGTAATTTCCGGAATTTGGAGGAACAAAAGAACGCTGCCCTTGGGTTAACACACCTCGACCTCTACCTCTATTTGCTGACTGAAGACCACCACGACCTCGTGAAGCAGATGTTGCTCCATTACGCTGCAACAATGCCGGACAACTGTTCTTAAAATGACCTTCCTCCCTACAATAAGCACATTGATTGGGACCTAGCAAAGGTCTTGGAATGAATGGTTCAGGCTTTTGATACAACCTCTGAAACTGCGGAGGCTGTTGAAACTGAGGCTGAACATAACGAGGAGGATAAGCCTGTTGCAAGAGAACTTTAGTTTTTAATTCTTTCGTCTTTTTCTCTTGTTTTTCCCTTTCTTCTTTGTCTCTATTTTCATAATATTGTGCAGTAGCCAATATCTGGGCGGAAGAAGAAACTGCCCATGAACTCTCGGAGTCTTTTAGCTTGTGTGATAGTTCAGGAAGCAAGTTATATACGAACTTATCCACAAATAATCGCTGTCCCCCTTCTGTAGCCATATCTTGACCACTGTGATCAATGAATGTCTCCTCGAATCGGGTAAAGAAATCGGAAACACTTTCATCTTTCTTTTGTTTACATACTGCTAGCTTATCCCAATTAACTCTCAAAGCAGGCATCATTGTTTTCATTAATGTAATAATCCTACCAGGGAGTTCTGAGATCAAAGCGTCGGGCTTTGCACCACCTACTTGACCTCTATCTGCGGCAATAATAGCGTTCCAATCGCCGCCTAATTCTTGAGCGTGATCCTCTCTACGAATTTTAGCCCATATTGTCTGTGGAACTACATTTCCCATCAACATGTCAATATCTGCTAGATTCATAGTACATGCATCAACTGTTTGCGACAACTCTTTATAGTAACCAGCAGGATTTTTGCGTGGATCTGGTAGTGACTGTTTAAGTGCTAAAACTTCAGACCTTTTCCAGGGGACATGTATCCATATGCGCTGAAAATGCGCAGGAATAGCTGGATTAGCACCTGCTGCTGCAACTTCTTCCTTCCATATTGGAGAAACCTCTCTCATGGGATAGTTTTTCAGTGCTGTCCTAACTGAAGGATCAGAATCAGGAAAAGTCTGTGAGAACAATAGGGATCTGAAATAAATAAGTGTTCTGACAGCGTTTTCAACCTTAGGACCCACAATAAGTCCTTTGTCAAAGTCAGCCTGAACATCTAACAGATCCTGTGGGACCGAACCCAAATTCATATCCTCCCATTCTTTAGCGAGAGTATCGCACATAACTTTAAAAACATATCTCTGCGTAGGTGCATTCCATTGCAGAAAGGTGGACATAATATCAGACGTACTATATTGGGGACCCTTCTTGATCCATCTACAAGCAAGTGAGTCCAATTTTTCTCGCTCTTCGGAGTCTGGGAATTGACTACGAGACTGTCTTCGAGAAAAAGCTGGAGACACATTTAAAGCTTCAAAGAAAGGTGATAAGAGACCAGAGACAGTATCTGCAAATCGCTTACGCATAGATGGAGAATTTGACATAAGGATAGGGGACAAGGTATTAGGTGAATTAACTAAAGGAGCATTAGGAATTGCCAAAGGAGCAGAAGGCAAAGGAGTTAAAGGCAAAGCTGGCATAGGCAATACTTGAGGAGGCAAATGTGGAAAAGCTGGAGCAAGCGGAAGCACAACTGGCGGCTGAACAGGCTGTAACATCGGGGGTGCATTAGCACCTTGTACATAGGGCGGAGGCAATTTCAATAAGTGAGACATTAAGGAATCTTCCTCAAAATCTTTTCTTTTATCAAGGGAAGAGATAGGCAACGTCGGATAGCATTTATCTATTGCCATTCGATGCTGTCTGTCTGAAATTTCCATTGCATTATCTATTTCATCATCTTTGAATTGCTGAGCAGCCTGTATAATCGTCATTCCCTGTGTTTTCCTATCTCGTTTCGCTTGTTTAATTTCTCTCTGTTTGGCTTCCTTACGCCAAAGGCGAAAAGAGTCAAACATTGCCGGCCGGGCTTTTCTTTTAAATAACGTTGCTTCTAAATTATCTAGCACATCAGTTTCGAAACTACCATTTTCTGGCCATTTTAAAACACCATCTTTCTTTGTATATCGGGTCCATGTCTTATTAAAGGCAATAGGACCAACACCATGTTTAGAATAGAGCTCATATGTGGGAGTTCCAACCGAAGGAATCGGACAGGAGTCCTCAAGCTGGGAGTCCCTATTACAACCAAAGCAACAAAGTTTTCCAAACTTAGTCAGACCAGACATCTCACGATTTTTACTGGCTGTTCACAAACATCAAGGGGGTAAAACTTTCAGTTTACACAGCACAAATGCACTTACCCCTCGGCTTTGGCCACTGCAATGGCCAAATCTAAGGACCTAAGGACAAAACAAAGACCAAAATTTGTGGGCGCGACCCACCAAATACTTAACTAAGGATGTCTTCTTACACCAACAGAGGCCCGTCTATCGTCTCGCTTTACCATACATCATCAAAGAAAGGGCCAAGGCAGGGCGGCAGTCAGGGCAGCAGTCGTCAGTAGCCGTCAGGAAGGAGTAACCGCGCTGAAAAAGACCTTCGGACCACTTCGACATACAGGGGTCGCTTGACGTGGCTCGCGATTCCTCCAGAATTTTCTTGCGGGGTTCCTCACGACCTTCAGGCAGAACCGGTACCGCTGAAGCCGCCCCACGTTGGGCGCCAGTTGAAGAACCAGAACCTTATGGGCCTGGCGGCGCAGGGTATGCCTGAAATCTCCTTGGATTCACCTGCCTCAACTAACAGAGACACGGGACACTCTGTCAGGCGTAAAAGATCAGATTTTATTAGCTGCAGCTAGTACAGTTGTCCAAGAAGTACACAAGGTATGTTCTCAGGAGACTGCCACTTTACTTTGTGGCGCACAATCTTATATACCGTATAAAAACCATTTATTAACTACATACACTCCCAGAACACATAGAAAGGAGCCAGTAAGAATGATGTAAAGATAGAACAGAGTCAATAGAAATGTCGGAAAACAAGACAGCACCAATAGAAGGAATTGGAAAACAAAGTATCAAGTGACTTAAGGTTGCCTCCCCTCCAGCTGTGTTTGTCACCCCTCCCTTGAACTAATTCATTAACCGATCCACAACGAAGTTGCATGTGGTGCGATAAGTTTGTGTGCGTTTGGAGGACAGTTGTGAAATGAGAGAATACTAGCAAAGGACAGCGAAGGCTAGACGATAAGATAAGATCGGCGGAGAATAGTGTGAGCCTACAGATAGTTGAAACAAGGATTAGAAAACCAGACAGGGACTAGTGTACTCGGTCAGACCTTAATACCAGCCTTGTAAAGATAGAGGCAGAAAGCTGTTTTGAACACCATGTTGCAGAATAAGCAGAAAAGGCAGAATGGACTTCGTTCGCTGTGCTGCCTGAGTGAAGGCAACATAAAATGGCGGCGGGCCACAAAATGGCGGGTCGATACGATCGTATTAAAAATCGAATTTCCTCAGGGGAGCAAAACAAAAATAAAAAAGTGATATATATATTATATTATATAAATATATATATATTATATAAAGCCTGCCCTGCACCAATCATGACACTGCACAGAGCAGCGTTATGATTGGCTGGAGCGCCCTAGCTGGGTGCTGCAGTTGAAACTGGGAGCTTGTGCCTGCTCTCTCCAACCTGGGAACAGAGTGCAGGGTTGGATACAACCCTTGTGCTCATGTGTTTTTGGCCAGCATGAGACGGCTGGCCAAACATACATACACACTGAGGGGAGTGCTCTGTGCACTTCCCTCACTGCTCATCGCCCCCATGGCCCGTCCTTTAAAAAATAAAACAATAATAAACACTGATTATTATCCATTTATTTCTAAGGTTTTGCAGCTCCTGCTGGCAGGAGGCAAAGCTCCTCCACCATAGCAGAGGAGCCGCCCCTGATTTATAGTCAATATTATTTTGCCCAGCCTCAGTCAGAACTGTTATCTTCAGAAAAGTGGATGACTGCACATCCCCTCCCTGGCTCTTCAGTGACACCTATCAATTCCTCAAGATTTATCAACTCATTCCTTTTTACCTCTTCCACTCTTTCAGACTGATCAGACTCACCTTCAGCTCCCCCTCCAGACCTCCAGAAGGCTGACTCACGGTGTGCCACAGGTCTCTGTACAAGTTCTCACCCTCATGTTTAATCCCATCCTGGGCCTCACTGCCCTTAAGAGGAATCCACAATCCTTTACATTGCTGGCCAATTATTTCTACTACAAACAGAAAGTCACCTTAACACTTTCACCCTGGTTCAGGTCATTTTATCTCTTTTGACCTCTTCCTCTAGCTCAGCATCAGTCCAGGATCTTTCCCCTCCAAGGTGCATAAAACGCCACAAACGAAAGGACACAATTGTCTCAACACTCCTCCCATCCAATCAACACCTCGTGGACACAGGTGAGTATGGTCACACTCTTGGCTCTAACGTATAATATACAATTCACTGCTGTAGCCGCCTTTTAATGTCTCACTCACCTCCTTGTCTCTCAAGTACTGATTGTCTGTTGTCGCAGACCACTATGCGCCAGTGTACTCTTTGATATAGCTTCTGTACAACCCATTCCACATGCTGAACAAAGAACAAGAAACAAGCTGAGCCACGTTGAAGTGTATTGTAAAAGGTCTTGCTGTGTTCCACTTTGTTACAAGAGAGAGACCCAAGCTTCATTTGTGCTCTCACTGCTATGAAAGGGTCATTGTTTTTGTTCAGGCACATTTTGCTGGAAACTGCCTGTGTATAATGTGAAAATGGATACTATTGCAAATAAAATGGGTGTAAAACTATCTGTGCGTGTTCGTCCCAGTTTTTCAAAAATATTTTTGTGCTAAAATGAGGCATAAAACACACCTGATAACCAACATAAGTGTTATTTGCACTTGGGAGTTGTTGCATCAGAAAATAAGGCCCCGGTATAAATAATCGGGAAAACCTGCAGAAACAATGGTGTAGCCTGTGTTTGTTTCTCAATTTAATACCAGAATCAATGAAAAAAAGAAAAAAAAAAGTACAACAACCCTTACTCACTATATTTAATTTCACTGAACCCTTTGAAAGGTTAAAAGATAAGCTCATAAAAATGTGTAGGCTGCCTTTTCGCCAAATGCATTTCTTGGGGAGCCTGTGTGCCCTAATACCAGGGCACAAGTACTCTTAACATTCCTTGGCTCAGCCCCTCTTGGTTGTCCTGTGCCTATGAGGCAGGGTGTCTTCGTTGTAGAGACACAACTCTGCGGAGCTGCCATTACAATGGACTAGACTCTCAGTACTAGTGGTGTTCACAGTGGCCCTTGCGTCCACAGTCTCATGAGGCCCATCCATGTTCCATCCCTCTGTGATGTATCTGTATGCTTTGAGACTGCCTGGAAATTCAGGCAGAGATAAAAGAAACAGTCATTGTTTAATGGCTTTATAATGAGGCACTCTTGTGATACAGACCCTTAAGGGAAGGAGGGCAGTCAAGTGTTGAGAGCCTTAGGCCTGCACTGGGGCAAATAATGACAAAAACATTAGGCGTTTGTTGGCAACTGTGACTTTGACTGATACTGGTGGTTACTGACTCTGAATGTTCCCTGGGCCCTGCTAACCAGGCTCAGGGCCAGTGCTTTGAGTAAAAGATGTATGGTAATTGGTGTAATTACAATTGATTCAGACAACCTACCTGCAAGTCTATACTATATCGTAGTGCATGTGGTTTTAGGGACCCCTTGGATTTAATGCTCTTAAGTGTGCACTGTTGTGGTGTCTGCTGTAATTTTAAAGCCAGCTCTGCCTTGCGTGTTGGTTTTAAAATAAAACCATGTTCAAATTTGACTTTGGAATTAAAAGTACCTCTAAAGTCTAAAACTACCTTTTATTGCATATGTCACACCTATGGTCTGCCATATCCTCCCCAAGAGTAGGGTACATTGTTATAAAAAGCAGGGACACTATAAAATATATTTTATATGCCTTGGTGAGGGACAACTGCCATTTTCATTTTTTCCCCATTGTAGTGCTGCTTGCTCCATAGGCTAACATGGGAAGGCCTTATTAAACTTTAATAAAGTCTACCTTTTGACAAGAATGGTCTAGAACAGCAATTCAAAGTATCAAAATAATAGTAACAATAAATCTAAAAAGTTGCCAAGGTTATATGTATTATAACTACTGCAGGAAGGTAGTTTTAGAATTTGTTTTCCTGAAGTCACCTAAAACAGCAGCCTCTTCTGATTGGCCAGCTTTTGATATCCTGAGCCAAGCTGCTTCCTGATTAGGTGTGAAGAGGCCGGGGGGCTGAGCAAAGAGCCATCTGGTCGGAGGAGATCTGCTGCCTGCTGATGCCAGGACAGGAAGGGAGCTGGGTAGCCAAACTGGTCTTCACGGGGATAAGCATTGATAATACAAGAACCTGACCCAACTCCCACTTCCTGCACCCTCAACCTCATTGGAGCCTCTCTAATTAGATTAGGAGAGGGGCTGGAAGGGGTGGTAGGGAAAGACACACCTGTTAGTTGGGTTATCCAGAACAGAACTCCAAGAAGAGAGCTTCTCCATTTAGATTTTTCTGGGGATTTGCATTCTGGGACACAAATATGTCATACTTCCCAGGAAGTAGTCAAACCAGAGGATGAAAACTTGAGCCCCATTGATTGAGGGTGCCACCCCCCCTTGCCAGCCCAAAACTTGGAATAATTATGGGAGAGCTGCACTGCACCTCAGACCCCTGCTGGGAAACATCTGGAGAAGAAATACTGCCCTGCTGAATCCTTGGACTGCACAAAGAGAGGACTGCACTCAGAAGAACTGCACTTGCTGCTCTCTCTGTGTTTCACAAAAGAGGATTTTGCCTGTCTTAAAAAACCAAGGAGTGGACTGCCTGATCAACAAGAGGAAAACAAAACGTACTGGAAGAAGTCGCCTGCATGTGTTACCACAGGACAAGCCCAGCTGACCAGCTTCAGCTGGACTTTACTTGGATTGACCAGCTGCACTGTGGGAATTGTAGTCCCCATACCCCAAGAGGCAAATCAGAGCTTCTGGGCCATTGGCCGGGGTTGTGGACCCTTCAAGACCCTCAAATGACCTTTCAGAAGAAGTTCTGAAAGGTTGGTAACTTTTGGACAACATTTTGGGAAAACCCCCAGAAGAAGACTGGCTTGTCATTGAGAGCCAAGCAGCTGACCTTTGAACCATGAGTTGGCCTAGCAGCACTGGGTGGTCCCACTGAAAGCTCCGGAGCTCCCTCTGTTGTCGACAAACACAAGACCTCCAGGAGTTCACAGAGGTATTGCCCTGCGGCAGGGTGTCATTGTCAAACTGAAATCTGGACTGGTGAAGCTGATTGCTCGACAATGAGAGAAGAAGCTCCTAAAAAGTGACTAGGTGCAAAGGTAAAAACTTGACCTGTCCCAACCACTCAATGTATCCAACCCATGCTCCATTGCGGTCGGCCTGAAACTTTGTCTTGGTCCTAACCCGTTGCGACCAGGTTGTTGCCGTAGGCGCTGTTCAATTTTTGGCGCTGGACAACACATTTTTAATAAATTCTTTAAAAATTAATATCTTCAGTTTCCCACATTGGATTTCTGTCGTTTTGGTGTCATTTTAAAGATATAATTATTATCTTCTTTTATAAATTTGTGTTAGATTTTTATTGTGCTTTGTGCCCCACTTATTTACTATTTTGGTGATATTAAATGATTTACAACCTGTCTACTAAGCTAAGCCTTACTGCTTGTCAGCCAAGCTACTAAGGGTTGAGCAGGGATTAATTTATTGAGACTTGACTGGGCCTTATTTGTTATTGTGGTGTTACTACTTGTTGTAGGTACCTACCTGCACCTACCAATAAACCACCTTCCAACAGTAACTAGACTGACAGCACATGTGCCCATGACATTTTTACTGCGAAGGTCACATCACTGTTGATGACTGGGAGGGGTGACTATTGGGAGGTTGGGGCCTCTAATCATGTGTTCCGGTAGCCTCTACAGGATGTAATGGGGTATCCATCAAAAAGGCAGATGTCCCTATCCATCTTTGCTTTATTTAGGGAGGTAGTGGAGAAGACAGTGCTCCCAATGTCAGAGCCTCCACAGGATCTGGCAATAGGTATACCAGTTTGGTGGCTGTTAATCCAGCTGAAGTAGTAATGCATCGACTGCCTACTTTATGGTGACTCGTCTGATGCCATTTTGCCAGCATCCCTTATGTATGCATGTGTTGGTTCTATAGCGCTAACCTATCCAAAAGGCAGCGGGTCGCCGTATGCGTGAGACTACTATGGCAATCACGGTGGTCTGCCACTGAAAACTGCATACACGTGTTTTACAAACTGGGAAAAACAACCTATCACATCAGTAGCAATTATTATATGAGACTGCAGTTAAACCCTACCTTAGCGGTGCCTTTTCAAGGCTCACATTCTTGGTGGCAGGTCTGAAATGACTAGGAACATTTTTCTCCTAAAGTAACTTCTCTATTGGAAGCGAAACTAATTCCTCGGCAAACGATGAGAATACCTGGCCTCTGTCAACGTGGTTAAGGAGAGGCTTACGTCAATACGGCGGTTTGGCAGCTGGTCTGCCAAACTATAATTTAGGTCCGGAGAAAAGTTCTTCACGGCACCACGTATTAGCATGCTTCAGTGCTCGTTAAGTGTCAATCATGTCAAATACTTGCCTGACGCGATTTACCCCGCAAGCTCTATTGAGCCTTCTAGTAGTAAACTGAAATAGGACTGGCTCTCTTTCAGTTCTCCAAGTTTTTAGAGACCGACGAGGTTGCGCTCTCGCGGTTCTAAGGGACCTAAAATGTTGTTATTGAGCTGGTGCAGTTCTGGCAGTGACCTCTAGAGGGCAGTGCATACTTTAGTTACTTTTCCCGATACCGAAACTGAGGTAATGGTATTTGACTTTATTCTTCCATGTTTTAAATACCCACCTATAGAGGCGCGCCTCCTGTAATAAAAATATCCTTCTGTAAAGTCTTCGTTTGCTCTTTGAAGCAAATCTGCCTTACAGTAATGAATAATGAAATCGTCTCATAGAGCAAGATAGCGGAATTCAGGTTTCATTGAGGGGGCCCTTTCATAGAGGCATGTATGTGCTCTATATATTTATTTTATTTTTATAGTTTTATATAGCGTGGACATGGCCTGAAGGCATCAGAGAGCTTTACAACACACAGAATATAGAGTTTCATCGGGTTACATTAATAACAATTAAATAATAATTGAACTCTGATGTTTACATCAATGTAACTATACAGGAATTACCACAGGAGACAGTTACAACAATAAGTTAGGGGACATGAACAGCTAAACAAAGCAGATCAGGATGCATTGGAGAAAGAAAATGTCTGGTAGAGGGAGAATTAACTAAGATGTCTATCAAATAGGAGGAGCGCTAGGTTCTTTTTTAGGTAGAGCACGCAAGCGGTCTGACATGTTGTATTTATCTGTGGACTTTTAACCACCCCCACTTCACGCCCATCACTATCACTCATTTATGGGATTGCCTTTCACAAATCCTCTGTTATCTTTGGTAAATACTTTACATTTGTCCCTCCTTGGGGGGGTTTTATTACCGCCTTGGACACGGACCATGTTACGTGGATAACAGCTCGTTTGCCGATATGTTTGACTGCGAGCGAACTTCTTTTTCCTTTTGTGTGTCTCCTTCGCGCTCACGCTCATGGCGGCCGTGGTGTTTTGAATCGGCTCTCTTATGTCAGCTGTTTTACTTTTAATTTTCAATTTAAGTGGCAAGAAAAGTCCAGTTAGGAATTTACAAAGTTAATAGCTCTAACTCGAGCAAACGCGAGGCCCATTGCATTGTTCCAGATTCTAGTGGCGCTGCCAGAGAAAGACTGATTCATATGCAAAGTACATTTCGCAAACTCTAACTCTGCAGCATGTTCGCCTTCTGAGAAGCAAAAAAGTAATTGTACATTTAGATTGCAGTGTGTCCTGCACATTACCTTCAATCAAAACATTGTTTACATCTCCACAAAACCCCCTGGCCTCTATTCAAGCATGCAAAGTCAGAGTAATGCCTGGAAAATCACCTACGCTTAAAAATGATGGTAACTTCCTGATGAATTCTTGCATTCTTCCCGACGTGACTTTATACAACTCTCAGCTCTTCCAAAACCCATCTAGTAATGGCTGACTGCAAGGACCTCTGAAATAGCCAACGTGTACGTGCAACTTAGTTGTTGCCCTGCACCCTTCACGCACTCACTCCACTGAAGTGTAGTAGGCATCTGCTCTTCTCCTTGCTTTAAACCATTGTATAGAGTAACTTTGCAAATGTATAGCATCCATGCATTCTATGTAAAACCGGATGCTGCTGCGAAAAGCTCAGGGACTGGCACAGCAAGAAGATTCTGTGCTGCGATGAGCTGCTAGCTCGAGGCGTCTATCTGTGCGAGGGTATTCTTCCGAGGGTCGCAGTCCACCTGCCGATAGAGCAGTGATCTTCAATCTAGGGGTCGCGACCCCCAGGGAGGCTGTGGAGTCCTGAAAAGGGGGTCGTGCATTCCCCCAGCCGATCCTCAAAATGCCTCAGCTGAACTTTAATTTGAGTCTCCTGTGCTGTGAAAGCCGCACAGACAGCTAAGGAGACCTTCACCCCAGGGCGTCTGCTTTCTGAATGAAATGCAAATGTGCTCTACGAGCTAATCTGCAAATGTAAAGGGTGCTTGGGAGCAGCTTTAAATGATCTAATCACTCAAAGCTTTGTGAGGACAAACATTTATTATTTTTGAGGAGTAGTGCAAAGCGTTAACAACTGCGCTGTGAAGTGCGTGCTTTTAATTGTGATTGTATTTCCACAGTGCTTACTTCACCTGGAGATGTTGAAGGGACAGCTATTTAAAAAAAAAAGGTATTGCATATGCTCTGATGCTACTTAAATATACATTTTGGAACCACAGTTTTATCTTAAACTTTTTTGTAGTGGCCTATCTTATACTGTGTGTAATGCAAGCATAAAATAATGCCTTACATATTCACAGTGCTTTCTGTCACAGGCTGTAGCCTCATGGCACAAAAAATACACAAGTCACTATTCTCAACTGCACTAACCAGGACTTAGTTCTGTCGCTCTCTGGTTACACACAGACCTCTGCAGTGCATTAACTAATAGAGGTTTCACAATGCACTACAGTGCCTTTCCCAATGAGAAACAACTTTCTTTTGTTTATTTTTCATTTAAGCTGGCTGTTATTTTATATGTAGCTACCGGACAGTGAAAGACCTAAAAAAAACACTTTGAGAATATTTTGGGTTTATTCATGAGAGGCTTGCGCTGCTGGAACATCATTTTTTTTAATGCTCCAGCAGCACAAGGCTCTCAATCATACCTATGAGGTGACGCAAAGCCACCCTGAGTGGCTTTGAATGGCCTTGTAGATATGGATTAAGGCATAGCAGTACAAGCCGCTGCATTGCCTTACTTTGCTTCAACAAGGCGTTCCATGGGCGTTGTGGTGGGTGTTCCCATGCAACACAGATGGATTTTGACACTGCCCCAGATTTACAAAATCACGTAAACTGGAGCAGTGCCAAAACCTTACGCCTCCCCAGAGCAAGCATAATGAGGAGAAATGTTTTAATTTCTCCTTGTTTTTTCTCTTTCCATGTGTGTTGCATTCTGCTGCACATATAGAAAGAGGTACAATGCCTCTCTGGATTGTTTAGTACAATCCTGCCTATGTTGGCACTAGGCAACAATTGTGCACCAGAACAGGGGGAAAGGACAGAAATGCACTGTATTTCATAAATAAGGTCCATTCCTGTCCTTTTGTATTGGCGTGGGGCAGTGTAGCAAGAAGACTTGTGGCGCTGCCCCACGTCAATTCCTCATAAATGATGACCTTTGTTTTTAGCCACACCCTTGACCACGCACCCACACTCACTGACCTTTGGTTTGCTAAACACTGTTTAATATTATTTCCTCACAGTAAAAATGATTTGCTGTGGGAAATGAGGACGTTTATTATTGTTGAGGATGAGGAGTAACAGGTTCTAGAAATTTTTATCAGGAGGGGGTCCTTACACCTACAAATTTTTAAGAGGGGGTCCCGGCATCAAAAAGTTTGAAGACCTCTGCGATAGAGGCACCCGCGGAGCAGTCACAGAGGCTGGTGAGCGAGGCTTGCACTGTGCAGCCCCGGTGGCCGTGAGCTGTGAAATCAACACTCGCCTTTACATGAAAGTTGTCCTCACGTTCTCTAAAGTCTCGGTGTCACTGCCCACGGTGGTTAAAATTGATGAACAACTGTGCTAGGGAAGAGGTTCTCTTCCTGGGGTTCGTTAAGCTAATCACCGCCAAAACATGTGAAGAAGAGGCAAGAGAGGAGGCAGCAGAAAACAAAGAAAGGTTCGTTCTGAGCTGAAGAGGGAACAGCACACATCTCTGAGTGGCTGTCCCAGGCTCCAGCCGACCTCAATGTAGCCTGGAACATCACACAAGAGATGCCACCAGTACCATTCCAATTTTGAAAGGAAACATAACAATGAAGATAAACATTCCAAAACCAGCCCATACCAAGGTGACCCCAGAAAGTGCAGTGTGGTCGTTACACCCTTGTGGCCACTTGTTTAATGAAAGTAAAGTGGAGACATAATCCCATCAGGATGGGGAAAGGAAACACGTGGGGAAAAGGAGACTTTTTTTTACATCTCAGAGGAAGAAAGAGGTGCAGAAAGGGAGGATATTGAGGAGCCTGAGGCCTTCATTACAACTGCGGCTGTCTAAGGACAGTCGCAGTGGAGGTGGCGGTCTCACCTCTGCAGTCCCGGTGATGAAGACCGCCGTATCATGAGCATGGCAGTGTAGCAGACGTGAAACAGCCACACTGCCACCAGTCCCGCCAGTATGGGTGGACCGCTTTGACCGGCAGTGGCCTCTTACGGACCGAAGGCATGCCTCACATCATCGGCCGTATTCCGAGGGTGCAAACCTCCAGGTGTTTTCATGGCAGTCGCCCCACCAGGAAAACCCCAGTGCTAACACACCCGGCGACAGGCATACTCATTCCTGTCACAACCACATGCACCCCCAGATCTCCACACACCCGTACAGACACACACACACATGCCCGCACGCACACACCACAGACATGCCCATTTGGCAAACACCCCCCCCCCTTTACGGTCGCCCCACCTACCTGTCTGGGCCACACAGCAGCCCACATCGAGGAGGTCATCTGGGATGGGGCAGATATCGGTGGTGACGGCTGCCGCGTACCTGACCGTCACCACTGGTGATTGTCCCAGTCCACCATTGCCAGCAAAGTTTCTCATTGGATGGTGCACGGCGGTGCAAACCGCCAATGGTTCACTGCCGTGCAGGGACCGCCGTGCACAAAAGTGGCTCGTAATATGGCGGGCGTAGTTGTGGCAGTGCTGGTGGTGGGACCACCTCTCTCCCGCCCTCGGTCGGCCTCACAGTGATGACTTTCGGGCTGGATTATGGCAGTTTCCCCTTAGTGACTCGTAATACGGTGGTCACTGTACCGCCACCACTGGTGGTCTGGTGGCTGGTTCCTGCATGGCGGTCTTGCCCAAAAAACGCCTAACTCATATTGAGGGCCTGAGTGTACCAATCGAAGGACAGAAATGTCCCATGGAGGCTCTACAATAAATCCTGCACAAGTTGGATGCTGTTGAAAAGGTGATAGTCACAAGGGAGTCTCATCTTAAGAGCATAGAAATAATAGAGATAGGTATTGAAGGCTCCATTAAGGAACTGAGTTCTAAGCTACAGTGATGGAGGCCTGGATGAGCTGGGGAGGAGGAGCTGAGGAAGCAGTCAGAATTTGAGAACAGTGATATTGGAGCTCTGTTGACCTTAAACAGCAACGTTTAATTCTTAGAGAATCACTAGTGGAGGACCCAAATTAGGTATTGAATACCCTGCCAACACTATGAAAGCGTCTCATACAAAAGTGATGGAAGTTTTTTTCAAGACACATGTTGCTAACCAGGCCCTAATAGTGGTACATTGATCAAAAAGGAGTATCACCTGCATTCCAGCATTCGAAAGCCCCAGATACTGCAGGTGGTGCTCCAATTAACTTGGTCCTTCAGGACCCAGATTTCTGAGGGCTGATTTTGAAAGCGTCTTCTCTCTTGTAAAATAATTTGCTGTGGGGGGTAAAAGGAAACTCCTTTTCCTTTTTCTTGGACTTGAGTTCAGTGATGTAGTCCAATCAGAAAGAAATGCAACTGATGAGGAGGAAACTGCCAGAAATAAGAGTATCAGCTTCCTTGTGATATCATGCTCACCTGAAAATCAAGAAGAAATATACGTGCTAGATTTTTGTGAGGGTGGCGGCAGCCCAGTTTTTTGAATTTTCATTTTATAAAGTGCACGACTGCACGTGGGTATCCTGGTGCTGCAATCTTGGCGGATAATAATCTACCGGAATGAATGTGTTTTCAGGGTTTTACAGAACCTTAGTAAGTGTGGTTCCGAACAGATATCGAGAGGAAGAGTGTAAAGAATGCCCACCAAAACTTTCTTTGTGGTACTTGAGGACAGAAAGCCGACAGGAAGTTGTAGAGCTCCAAAGTCTAGCAGGAATATACCTTGAAAACAATGAAGAAAT
The DNA here is from genome assembly GCF_031143425.1 of Pleurodeles waltl. NCBI lineage: Eukaryota > Metazoa > Chordata > Amphibia > Caudata > Salamandridae > Pleurodeles > Pleurodeles waltl. Next base: position 980,324,603 of record NC_090446.1, on the reverse strand, counting down.
GTAGTTCTTAGGGGTGGAGTGAACTGCCTTGTGACAGTAACACAGGCCTATATTTATACTCTGTTTGCGCCAAATTTGCATCATTTTTTTAAACTCCATATTTATACTTTGGCGCTAGACCTGTCTAGCACCAAAGTTTTGGAGTTTGTGTCGGTTTTTGCTTGCGGGAAACTACCTTGTGTAAATGAGATGCAAGGTAGGCGTTCCCGGGTAAAAACCCACGCTATGGCCATAGCACCATATTTATCCTCCCGTGCTGAATTCACGCACAGGAGGAGGAGGGCCTTAAATAATGCTGCTAAGCCTGCTTAGCACGATTATTTAACGCCTGGGTATGGGCAGGCATTTGAGGATCTGTGGGCCTTTTTCCATCGTCAGAGACCATGGAATCACCCCACAGGTGCCCTTTCCTGCCACCAGGGACACCCCCACCCACCCGCACCCACCCCCGGAGGACACCTAAGGATGGGTGGACCCATCCGAGGTAAGTCCAGGTAAGTATTTAAAAAAAAAATTCTAAGTGCCATGGGGGGCCTAACTTGGCCCCCCTCATGGCACTGTGCCCAAAGGCCGTGCCCAGTAGACATAAGTCCCTTGGGCATGGCCATTGGGCTGGGGGGCATAACTCCTGTCTTTACACAGGAGTCATATTCATGGGGGTTGTGCATGGAAAAAATTACACTAATCAGGTTAGAGTCATTTTTTTGACTCTAACCTGACTAGCGCCATTCTTTCACGCACAACCTCCAGTTTCCCCTACGCCTCCTCCACCTGGATAGTGTCAATAATTTTGACGATTAACTGGGCCTTACCGCCGGCTAGCGTCATAGCATAAATATGATGCCAGGTTGGCATCCAGGAATGGCGCTAGCCGGGCGGTATACTTTTTGATGCAATCCTGCGCTAACTCAGGTTTGCATCAAAAAGTATAAATATGGGCCACAGTGCCTTGAAGAGGAATCCTTCTTGTACAGCTAGCCTGTGAAGTGGTTTAAGGAGCATTGATATACTTGCATGCTTAGTTATGATCTTCACTAACAGTGCTGCTGTGGTTTGAGTAGTTTGTAGCTTTCATGACAAATATAGGGGAAGGCTTACATATAAGACAGTGCACCAGTCCAATCTGAGCCGGGAGGCTGGATTGGTTGAGTGCACCGTGGAGGCAGCCCCAATCAGGAGTGTGTGCAGAGCAGCTCCTGCAGCCACAGACAAGAAGCTGCTTATCTGCCTTGCCGAGTTTATGGGAGACCAAGAAAATAAATATTCATCAAGACCGTGAAAGTATTTTGTGAACAAAGGTGACTAGAGACTTCAGACGTCACTCGCAATAAGAAAATTATAGACTGGCTTCTATGCATCAATGGTGCTGACGATTCAGTTCATGAATGAACCAACATGGGCTTGAAATGCTTAAAGGTGTCATTGATAAACAATTGCCACCGGCTGGCCTGCTGCCAAAGGACTCACTGTCCCAGGAGGACTTGCGCTTGGAGTCACATACACAAGGCCACGGGAAAGAGCCTGCATACCTCCATCAAGCTCTATAAAGCGCGTTGTCAGCTCCCACCAAGGGCGGGCCTGTCAGAGCCTGGAGGAGATTGAGATCCCCACTTGGTTCTACATTTCGAGGCACTCTGCAGTTTTCATCAAGTTCACCATTTGGCTGCGCCCCTGACACTAGCTCCTCTGTCACACTGTAGCCATTCTATTTGTGAAATCTTATTGTTGTTATCTGTTGTGTGCCGAGGAGTTCATTGTTATTTGGCACTCCAAGGGAATCAACGATGGTAAAGTGCAAATTAGGCCCAAACCTGGAAGTGGCTGTAGCCAAGAAAATCTGCACACTAGATTGATATAGAAAAGGCAGTGGGTGCACTTGATAAGGAAATCCTCCTCTTTGGAGAAACATCTTTAGACAGTCCTGTCGCAATCTGACTCAGACCCTTATGCTAGCACCAAGGTGGTGGATTGCAAGGATCCAACCCACTGCCCTAATCCTGTCTTGCCCCCCTTTTGCCCATGCAGCAGCTCAGCTCTCGTCTCCTTCAGTGAAGCTGAAAAGGTCTTTTCCCCAGAAACGTCTCTCAAAACTCTTAAGAACTGCAAAATCGCTATGCCTGTTCCATTGGACCGGATAAAATCTGGTGCCTATCTTTGAAAAGAGATTGTTGAGGACTTGCTTAGGTAACTGGTCAAATAAATTGTGGAAGCATCGATTGCAAAATGTCAGGGGTGTTTGACTGCCTGGGTTGAATATAGGCCAAACTACCTGCCATGGATTGTAGACGGGATGGTAGCAGGGATGAAAGGATTGGGAGGTGTGTAAAGATTGTTGCGCAGAAACCCCCTAGTTCTGCTCCCTTCAGTTCTGCTCAAGACTCACGGGTAGCGCGATCTTTTCCTGAGGAGAGGGTCCGTTGTCAGCAAGTGTGTCCAGTGAGGCTCTCCAGCCTGACTTAACTGATTCTCTCTCACTGGGCCAGAGGAAGTTGCACCATTGAATACACCAGTACAGATCACATTAGAGCCGGGCTCCCGCTTAACAGGAAGCCCTGCCAACCCATTTGAGGCAGTAGGTTTATCCCTTGATAACTATTACAGAATTTGACCTCCCTCCAACCGCCTGTCCCTAAGTGGCCATATTAGCTGATGTCCCCAAACTGCATCCTAGGGTAAACGAGTCCACTTTGGGAATAATTTATAAAGCAGCCTACTCCGTTAGGAGAGACTGTAGGATAAGAGGCTGTGTATTGTATGACATACTTATGGTTAGAAGGGTGAGTTTTGTTGGGAAAACAGAAAAGAGTTTGAGGGAGATTGTGTTATCATTAGCTTCAGGAATCCCATGATGGCTAGGCATTTGATTGGGCACCCAGGGCCAGCTATTCCCCACCAAAGTAAGATCAGGGTCTTGCCCCTGGGCCTCTTTTATAGGGCACTGGCCAGAAGGTCAAACCCCAATCCTTCACAAATACCTCCTTTTGTTGTGCCTGTTTTTAATTGATTCCCCCCCTTGGGTGACATTTATGAAAATGACTAACTCAGCCCCTTCAACACGCCAAAACCTTTCTCCTTCACGGAGCCTGTGGCTGTCTCCAACACCCTACTTACCCTGGACCATATTAATGTCCCCAAGAGTAATGAGGGGATTGTGTCATCCAACAAGCTCACCCAAACTTGACTTGGGACCCCGAAGCATGGTGTGAATATACTTTATTGGAATGTTGCTGGCTTAGCTAGCAAATTGGATTATGAAGATTGGTTGGGGGCCGTACAAACATAAGCATGACATTGCTCCATTACAGGAAACGTGGGCTACTCAGGAAATAGTTTTGGATGGTTACCATTCGTACTCGGTCCCCCCAGCTCGCTCTGCTGCAGGCCGGGCCAAGGCAGGTTTAACATCTTGGTTCAAAGCCACACTGGATTGTATTGTCACAGATCCCCTCTGATAGCCTCTTAAATCAAGCTTTTTTAACTACTCAGCCAAATGGTATGAATATTGTCCTAATTAATGTCTATAATGGCTTTTTTGACTCAGATCACATTGCCATTTTTAAAGAGCTGTCAAACTCTATATGAGGTCTTGAGGAATTTTTAGCATCTTTGCACGTGGTTTTAATATTATCATGGGATTAATTTTAATGTCAAATTAGGGCCCACCCGAGTGCAGTATGCACGAGCTATGTTTGATAGCCGTACTATTGGGAGTGAAAGACAACCAAGGGATGGAGGGTGGGGGGGTCAAGCCCTTTATCAATTTATCAAACTGCTTAATCTCCAGAATATCACCGAAATATATGATCCTCTGTACCCAACAAAAATAACTTTTGAGAAGGGGGTGGTGTTCCTTCGTGACAGACTGCATTTTTATAGATCAGGCGCTTTGTGTTTGGGTCACAGGGGCCAAAGTTGATGTCAGCCCACATCGTGACCATACCCCCCCGTGTCTGGAATTAAGTATCCTGAAGAGGACGGGGTGGGGTCCGATAATCCTGATTTCACAATATCTAGAAACTAAAATGCAAGGGCATCGTCTGGTTTGGAGAAATGTGCATATGGCCACCTTCCTAGACAAAATGTGCTCCAACTATCTCCACTTGGTACTTGCCTGTCTTAAGCCAACTGATTGTTTTCATGCACACACTTTGCAGGATTGGGTTCAGTGCTGAGTGGTCTGCTGATAAAACCTTGCAGTCGAAGGCCAGATGGGTTCAAATGGTAAATGGTTTGACCAGGTATGTAGAAAGGCATTACGGTGAGTGCATGAGGCTTTAAAGGCTAAACCAAGTTATGCATAGAGAATGTGCCAATGCAGACAATTCTACGGGGATGTGCTAAGGGTTAGGCGGAAACAACTACAAGAAGAGTCGTGGGGAGAATTGGTGAGGGCCTGCAGACTGAAAGACACAAGAGCTTTCTGGGCTGCAATAGGAAACATTAAGTCATTGAGAAAAAAATGGAATACCGCTATCACCACTATAAGCCAGGAGGCCTGGGGCGAACATTTAAAAAAAGTTTATGGCTCTTTAAGCAATTTTGGGGCTGACGAGGAGGTGGTAGATTTTCCCAACAAAAGCCCACCTAGGAAGGCTCCTGGTCCAGATGGGTGCCAATGGACATATACAAAACCGCACTGGCCCTTTCAGCCCCTTTACTATGCAATTGTTTTAATGTTCTTTGTAAGACCACAATCCTGGCGCTCAGCCGGGGCATCAAGTAGCAAAGTCATCCCATGGCTCTTACCCAAGATTTTTCCTAACTGGGCATAGTTTTTGATTTAAAGGGGAATTGGGGACCCTATTTCTCTGCGGTATGGTGTAAATTTTCAGGATCAGTTGAGTATGTTTTCAACCTGGCCAGATACATTGGAAGAAAACCTGTGGTCCCCTTATTGTAGATAATAAGGAGAAATTGTCTCCTCGTTTTAATGTGCAGCATAGGCATATGGAGTTACAGCAACCCTAACACACTTCAGGGGGTGCAAAATGGAGTATTGAGGAGACTCCTGGGCTTCCCAACTACTTGTCCCACCTTTATTTTTCACCAGGAGCTAGGGATGGATTAACAGAGGACTCCATTAATCTAGGCCCATTGTTGTTGTGGGGCTCGATATGGACTAATCTGCATGCTGCATTCAAGAGGGAATCAGTCCTAGACTGTTTTTCGTGTGATAAAGGGCTGAACATCCCCTAGATTCATTATGTGAACTGTGTGCTGTGTGATTTGGGGGAGTTGCATCTTGTCCCTCAGCTTGAAACTCTGTCCAAGAAAGATATGAATCAGGTAAAATCTTTGTTCAAAATTAATGGACGGACTCATCCTCAGAGAAGCAAATTAGTCTTCCAAAATTACTGGTATAGAGGATACCTCTCTGCACATCATTGCGGGTATTGCACTGTATCTACGTATCACTGCATCAGGTATCTGGAGTGGAGAGACTCCTCCTGGAAGAGAATGTTACTCATGCGTTTTCACCTAGGTTTTGTGAGACGGCACTTGAGTTTTCCTTTGTGGCATTATGAAGTGCCTAGTATTGTGACATGCCTTTGTGATGAAGTTTCTCCCCAAATTGTGTTACATTTCACTTTTTTAGTAAATGTTATCATGAATTTGGCTAAATGTATTTGCTTCCCATTATCAGGACATTCGAACTTCCCTGGCAGCCCTGGAGTAGCATCAAACCCTGGAGTCCCCAACGAACGGTGTCAACATATGCTCCTTTATAAACAGCAGTCCAAGCTACTTAAAACCTGTGACTGGAAACAACGTTTGCCTAAACTCATTGGGTATGAGAGTAGGAATCTTCTTCATTAACTTTATAATCAGAAGGCAGGTTGAAATGAGTTTCCGAATGTGTGCGTCAGAGAAGAGCTTGACATAAAATGATGCACAGAATTCATAGCTTGTTGGCTGGGTCTGGGCAGGTCCCCAAAGAAGAAGGCCACCAAGAGCTGAACTAAGCCCACAGAATTTCCAGACACTAGGATCTTGGCCTTATCTGACCGGAACTGGGGTGAATTGTGGTTCATCCATTTGGCTACCACCAGCATACAAGATTTAAAAATATCTTAAAAATTCAGATTCTTCTAAGCAGAGGAATCAACTTGGTGTTGTGTGCATAGGCACAGAATTGGGAACTAAAAGATGCGATGAGGTCTGCTAAGGGGCCAGTTCCAGACTGGATAAGGTGGGGCTTAAAGCAGACCCCTGAGAGAATCAGCATACTTATTTTCTAAATGATGAAGGGTATGGAACAACCTGTTATTTGGATCCCAGAAAATTATTGAACCCAATGATGGCTGGTGGATTTTAAAAGTGGTGGGGTGAAATGGTTCGACCTGAGTATAGCAAGCTAGCTAGTGCAGCGAGCAGGCGTGAGTTGAAAGGGAGGTGCAAGGGGAGTTCTTTTGCCTGGGTGGGAATGGTACCCCCCTCTGCTCACCACACTGCACACACAGACCCAAGACTCACACTGCAATCAGAGACACAGCACACTCCCTCACTCATATGCACAGCACACCCACCTCTCACATCACAACCCTGATCTCCGTGTACTTACATAGCTACCCTGTGCTGATAAGCTTATCTTGCACTCACACAGCTCACTTGGATTTACAAAGGCACACCACTCACACAGGCACCACTCACCCTGCTCCCGCACAGCAACACTGCTCCACCTTCTCTTACAAAAGCACATTGCTCACTCTGCTCATTCACAGACACAACACTCAACCTCCACTCACAGCTACATTGCACAACCTGAACTCATACAGGTACACCACTCACCTTGCACTCACAAATGCCCACTGCACTTACACACTCGCAGCACTAATCATGCACTTGCAAATATACCACTCACCCTGTGCTCCCTGCACGCAGGCACAGATCAGGCTGCAGAAGCACTCATAGCTATGGACGCATCCAGTCCAGTTGGGCGAGAGAGTGAAGGCACTTTCCTGCTACAGTGTGCAGGGGAATCATGGTTGGGTGGTGTGGGATGGGGTTAAGGAGGCCAAGCAGAGGAAGGGGAGGTCTGCAGCAACTTGGTAAACAACACTGATAGTGATCAAATCATCAGCAGGAGAGTACAGCATGGGGCAGTGCAGGGATGGTCTGCCCCTGACTCCTGCAGTATGTAGGAATAGTGGAAATGTGAGGCTTTAGCTATTCATCAAGGTCTGCCTACCATCAGTATAGTGTATCTTTTGGCGGTGAGTTTAGGACGCCTATTAAATGATGACCTTAGACAGAACTCCCAGAATGCAATGGGTTGGTTGGCAGTTGGATAAAAAAAAGAATGGCTGAAGGTGTCACACTTGAAAACAGAGTGAAACATTGGACATGAAAAGAAAGAAAGAAAGAAGAGGTTTGGAAAATCATAATTAAGATGAGATTCCCCCCCCCCAATACAAAATGAAAAATGCCTCAACCCCCTCCACCACTCCCCCTGCAAAAAAATATACATATATATATATATGTATGTAACTGCTTCCCGTCTCTCCCCTCTTGTACAGATCCAGGCACAGACCACTTGTTTCCGCAAAATTAATATATTCGTGCTAGTCTACATAACGGGTTTTAGCCAAAACAAATGGCCTTGCTTACAAAATATATATATATATATATATATATATATATATATATATATATATTTATTATATAAGTTTGCAGAGCGAGTGGTGAATGGAAGCAGGGAACCGCATGCACACTGCTTGAAAAGCAAGAAAATGGCAATGATAGAAAAGCAAAAAACAGGAGGATAATCGAAGAAGGGGCAGCCTGTGGGCGTACCATTTCACTTTTATAAAAGTGAACGAATCTCTCCCATACATTCAGAGCTAAATGATTTGGCACTTTCTGTTTTTTACTTTTCTGCCTTTTTATTTCATATGCGTCACAGAGATTTTCACATGTGGGCCATTTGACAGCAACGAACCTATGATTTTCACATGTGGGCCATTTGACAGCAACGAACCTATTTTATAAAAAAAAAGTGACTCCTGTTCTAAAATCTGCGACCTCCTTTCATGTGAGGAGGATGGCACTAACTTTACACCAATGTAAACCGGCACGCTCGATAAAAATGTTCTCTAAAGGAGAGCTCAAGGCTGCAATCAAGACATGGGTTGAGGTGCTCCCCCGAGGACGAAAGAACCACTCAGAGCCAAAAAACTGAAAAATAGCCTTGGTGCCACTGCCATTAAGAGCGTAGGCTTTGAAGGCAGGAGGCTAATTTGAAGAGTAAGCATTACTAAAGCAAAAAGAAGACAGCACATGCAAATGGATGAATGATGAACAGCTGACAAAACGTGTGAAATGTCAAATACACAAAGTCCCGCAGCTTATCAAAGGCAGTCATCTACAATAAGAGCATGGCCAAGGGTTCCCAACTCACCTTCCTCTGGCAATACAGCAGAGCCAGTTCCCTCTGCTTCTACCCTTTTTAGGTTGAGCGTGCAAGTGCTTTCACCTGTTTTAAGTATTGTGCCTTTTAACCACACCCACCTCACGCCCATCACTTTCACTTGTTTGTGGGCTTGCCTTTCAAAAATACTTTGTTCATCATTGGTAAATGCTTTTTGTTTGTCCCTCCTTGGGAGGTTTTGTTACCGCCTCGCAGATAGAGCCTGTTACATGGATAATTGCACGATTTCTGATATGTTTGACTGTGAGCGAACTTCTTTTTACTTTTGTGTCTCTTTTTCGCGCTCATGCTCATGGCAGCCATGGCGCTTTGGATCGGCTCGCTTATGTCAACTGTTTTACTTTTAATTTATGTGGCAAGAAAAGTCCGGTTAGGAATTTACAACGAAAATAGCTCTAACTGGAGAAAATGTGCGACCGATTGCATTCCAAATGCTTGTTCTCTATTCCGGCTTTTGGTAGGTTTAAAGGATGCATGATTGACAAGCTCTGAAACTCCATTGTATGAGGTGCTGCACTACCTGACACTAGTGCAGCATATCAAATATGCATTGTGAATGTGTGAAGGCTGCTCTACAACAGCCTCCACGTGACACATGCGCAATATAGTTAGTTGAGTCCTCTTCTGCCACCTGCCTGACACTGCAGCTTTTACATACAAGCAAACGATCTATGAAATCATTTGTTTTGATGTAAAAGCTATAAAAGCTAAAGCAATTAGTGGCAGAGTGCGGCTGTGGGTCGACGCCCTGGCGCCCTCTATGGACGAGCCGCAGCTGCTTGAACCATTGCAGAACTGTGACTTGAAGTCCCTTCAAGCACAGACTCTTCAGCAAGATGTTAGGAGAGACAACGTTGAAAGTTGCTGAGAGATCCAATGAAATGAGAGCCACAGAGCCCCCACTAGAATCCAGGATCATACGAATGTCATTACAAGAGGTGATCAGTGCAGACTCAGGACTCAATTTGCATCTAAATCCAGATTGGAAGGTATTTAGGAGATTGTTTCTCTCAATATGCTGACAATTCACCCAACTTTCCAGGATTTTAGCCATCAATGGAAGGAGGGAAATAGGACGGTAGTTGGAAAAGGTGGTTGGGTCCAAGGTAGGCTTCTTTAGAAGTAAAATCACCAGTGCAGTCTTACAAAATGAAGGAACGGAACCAATTAGTAAGGATTGATTACATATCTCAGTGACTTATTGGGCAATGGTCCTGAAAATCTTGGTAGGTAAAGGACCTAGACAGGAGCACAACTTAATGAAGAAGAGTTTAGACTGATTAACCTCCTGTGGTATATGGTGAAAAGTAGACCAGAACTTTAAAGACATCGGATTGATGTCAGGCTGTGTAAGTGAAGGGGTAAGAGGCAAAAAAAGATGATAAGAGAAGGGAAAAAATCTGCTTTATCTCCTCAGAAGTATTGAGGAGGCTGACATTTTGGAGTGTAAGCATCCTGGTTAGTCAATAAATTGTATGCCACAAACAGTTCCCTAATGGGGTTCTGGGAAGATGAAATACAGTTATGGGACTAGGAGGTGCCAGCAGAAGTTAACAATCATTTATAGATTTGTATTTCCTTTTTATGAGCCGGTTTGTCAGTGTAGTTGTTAAAAACCCGTTGTGCCTTTCCAAATATTTGAAAGGAGAACCTGATGAAAAGTGCCAGTTTCCTTTTGGAGGGTCACATCAAGGGCGTTTATGACCTATTTTAAAAAAATACTCATTAAATGCATTAATCTCATGTGTAATGTCGGCTGAGAGACGGTCAAGATTTTGCTTAGTTTCAAAATGTCCAGTTTTGACATAGGTCAATGCTCTGTGTTAGATTTAAACACAGTGCAGCTAAATCTCTCGCCCTTTCTAGGGTAAACGTGATTTTTTGTTGTCAGTCCAAGGGAGATCTAGGCAAGAACAGTTAATAATAAGGTATTTTCTTGCATAAATGTGATCTAGTATACACCCCGCTAAATAGGTGGACCCTTCGACATGTTGAACTCGATGGAAAGAGATAAAAATGCTCAGGATTTCCTTGTCATCCGTCTCTGAAGCTGTATTTTTATGGATATTGAAGTTTCTAAGGGCAATCATGTTGTTAGTGTACAAAAAGGCTATAGAGATAACCTCCTGGAATAGGATGACTAGAGATTGAGAAGTATAAGTCGGGACATAAAACATAAAAGTAGGACTAAAGAATTTGACCTTACTTTCATGTCTGGCTTGTCACGATTTTTTTCACGGAAGGGGCGTGATTATATATATATATATATATATATATGTATGTATCTCCAAGTCGGCTGCATGCTGTCAGCAGAGGGGAGACAGAGTGGACAGGGGTCTCAGGGTTGAGGTTCTGTCATAGCTAAAGCTATATAAATCCTGCCCTCCTCCCCACTATGTCTCCCTTCTGCTGGGAACATGCATCCGACTTTTCCTGCGCTGCTTAATGATAGCATACCTCTCAGTTGTCCTTTGCAGGCTGACTTGACCTTTGACCTAAAAACCAGGACATGAATTGGAAATTAAGGAAAGCATCGGGACACCAGGACAATCCTCTAAAAACCAGGACTGTCCAGGGAGATACGGGCCATCTGGTCACCCTATTCTGGAGTGAGGATGAATAAAAATTGTCGACCCAAGAGCTCTATATAACAGTTGCAATCAAACTATGGGCCTGAGTTAGATTCCAGTGGATGAGTTACTTGGTCACAACAGTGACGGATATCCCATCTGCCGAAGTATAAATCACATTACTCGCTACAGGATTTATATATCGGCGAATGGGACATCCGTCACCATTGTGATGGAGTAACCTTTCCTCCAACATCTAAATCAGGCCTTGTGTGTTTTACGGAGGTAGCCAGGATAATAGAAAGTGCCTCGGCCTCAGGCAGAGGCAGTATAATCCACGAAGAAATCAAAAATGGATTTTTATAAATTTCTGCTACACCTCTACTCATAGATGCGTGGCAGCTCTCATTACATAAGGCTGGCAGTCTGCAGAAAATTCACTGCCGGACAACTAGAGCTCGTGCTTACAAAATGGCTGCTGTAGTCTGACACAAAGGCAAGAGGATAAAATGGAGGATTTGTAAGGACACCCTTCACGGAGTGGACTGGGCAACTTAACCGGGAGAAATGTTTTAAAAGTCACCCTACACTCACGTAATAAAAGTCACCCCACACTCCTTCTGTGCGATGTGCAAAAGGTAAAAATCAGCAAAGTAATGGGTCTTCTAATTATAATCGAACAAACGAAAAATCACGCCCCAAACATAAATAAATTGTTCCTGGGTGTGCTTAAAGCTGGTTTCTGTCATGGTGGGCCTGGAATGAAGGTGCTTCTAACATTAGTTCCCGCAGCCTAAATACTCTCTAGGCGACAGAACCTTTTGCGAGGAGTACAGGGTCAATCAAATAAAATGTGTTAAAATGTCCTTTATTGACATTTGGGGTACTCCATCCAATGTCTCACACATTTACTCCCTTTACTTTTTCCTCTAATGTTCCCGCTACCATTATACATCAGTTGCTTTTGGTTTACCTCCCTGGTTCCCGTTCACCTCAAGAGAAATTATATTTTATGGCTACAAGTTGGTATACAATGCCACTGCCATAAAGTGTTATCGGCGGTATGAATTTCACTAGTTGGAACGAAAAACCGCCAAAAGGTATTCTTAGATTTAATACTGCTACAACACCGTTTAATTGATTTAAACCTTGCCTGAATTAAAAAAAAATGAAATTAGCATTGTAATGCTCATCTGTCAATCCTGGGCTAACCCTCCTTACGCATGCTAAGATCATAAGATAATTCTCATTTCCATGGTTTGATGTATCTCAGCCTAGAAGGAAATGCACTCTGGTTCTGTCCTCATTTCCAGGAGCACTTTCTATCATGTACAGTGTGATTCGCTATATGGCAAGACCTGTGTCATGCCTAGGGCACTCACAGCATCACAGCATTCCAGGGGTTCCTCCTCTGCTACTCCAGGGTTGATGTCTGAGAGCATATAACTCAGCTGATCCCCGATTGACTACCAAGCATATGATATCATGTGGGTGGCTCCTTGACTACTTTGGCCCGACCCAACAGGATATTATCCAGCTGATGGAATTACCCCCATTTACTTGGGTTTTCTCTTTACCACTCACGGCCAGAGCCCCCACCAAGCAAATAGTACAGCTCGTGGCATAGTCTCTTTTCACATGGGTTGCCTTCTGCCACTTCCTGGCTAGGGTGCCAAGCATATTATATAATGTGTATTCACATAGGTTTGTCCTCTGTAATTCCTAGTGTTATTCTGTAATGTGTAGTCACATGGGTTTGTCCTCTGTTATTTCTAGTCTTATTCTGTAATGTGTATTACATGGGTTTGTCCTCTGTTATTCCTAGTGTTATTCTGTAATGTGTAGTCACATGGGTTTGTCCTCTGTTATTCCTAGTGTTATTCTGTAATGTGTATTACATGGGGTTGTCCTCTGTTATTCCTAGTGTTATTCTGTAATGTGTAGTCACATGGGTTTGTCCTCTGTTATTCCTAGTGTTATTCTGTAATGTGTATTACATGGGTTTGTCCTCTGTTATTCCTAGTGTTATTCTGTAATGTGTATTACATGGGTTTGCCCCCTGTTATTCCTAGTGTTATTCTGTAATGTGTATTACATGGGTTTGTCCTCTGTTATTCCTAGCGTTATTCTGTAATGTGTATTACATGGGTTTGTCCTCTGTCATTCCTAGTGGACTTTACTACATTTAAGGGAAGCATGCTCCACAGAGGGATGGTTCACCTTCGATGTGATTTCATCTGTTTCAGCAGACCACTCCAGGGTGGTAGGTATCTGCATGCTTCCATGAAAGAGTTTATTCTCGCATGTCTCCTAATACACTTGCTCATGAGGTGCCTCACACTTGAAGAGATATATTTACAGTGGTTTTGTTGAACTCATTGGAATATCAATGAAGACCTCAAATGACATACGTTGCGCGTTGAAAAATCAACCTCGACTCTTAGCATTTGTAAATTAATTATCAATGATAGAGTAAAAATGCAAAACATATCCCATATTGGCATACTGTGGGTTATATGAAGCCAAGATGTAAGTAGTGCTCAGAAATCACAGTCAGTGCCACGTGTTCAAAAGTGCTGATGCAGAGCTAAAGTGAGTTGTCAGTCAGTGAAACAAAAAATACTCATACAAATAATAAAAGGTAAAAAGAAGCATATAGCTTTGGTTGCTTATTATATTCCATTATTGTTTCAATTCCACTGTAATTGTAGTTATTTACTAGAAAACAATTCAAAATATTTCTATTGTCAGTGTTTTAACCTTAGTTAAGTAGCTAGTTGTGTTGTTGGGACAAAAGAGTACCTTGCATGGTAATGGACGTGCATCTGTACCCTGGGTGCCCCAGCTTCATGGATACCTGGACCCCTGGTAATGATTTTGGTAATGGGTGAACATGGATCATGTGTGTGCACTATGACCTATCATGACACATGGTAATGCGGTCTGGTTAAACTGTGATGGGCCCCCAAAGCGTTACCCTTGTGATGCTAGTGGTTAACTGCCCCTACCAGGAGTTAGGGGACATGAACATGGTGGTGGCAGAACTTCTGGTTTTGTGTTCAGTAGTGATGATTAGTATGAACAGCCATTTTACCTGTGTTACTGGAGTGGGGCCTACTGGCTCACTCATGTAAAGTTTCATGGCTGTGTACCTAACTAACCCATGGCCTGCATGGCTTGTGTGTTGCACAAGGGATCATGTGATACCTGCATGAGTGTGCTTGGATGCATGTATGTTTGTGTATGATGCATACCATGGACGACTGTAGGTTCCATTCTGGAAGCGCAGCGTCTGAAGAGGCTTGTGGAGGTGAGGACTGCAGCCCCCTGACAGGACTGAAGATTGACATGGCTTCTAGCTGCTGGAACTAGGACTTGGAGCCAGGGTCTGCTAGTGTACCTTATGGGTGAGGGGCCATCCCCCAGGAAGTCAAGACCACTTCCCGGAGACTGGAGCATCACTCTTCTGCCTGGCTCCCAAGACTAGTGGACCCTGTGAGGGGAAGGAGTGAGTCTGGAGGGAGCAGGGCCCGCCAGGAATTCTATCAAGAGGATCCTGGTGAGCAAAGTGTGACACCTGTCTTAGTCGGGACCAGTGAACAGACCAAGTTGGAGACCCCTTTGTGCCAGGAGGGAACCACTGTCAAGTGATGTTACACTGGGAGGTGCCATACCCACACTGACTTCACCCTGGGAGCTGTTGTTACTGATGTAGCAGTGAAAGCTGCCCTTGATGTGGCAGCATCAGAACCCCGCATGAGTACTAATTAATAGAAGGTTCTTGTATTGCACTTACATGTCACATTTGGGCCTGTTCTGAGGACATGTGGTCTGTCTGCACCAAATGTTATTGAAGTTGGGAAGCTGGGAGTTGACAGAGACTGTCGGATTCCTGTTTGCTGAATAGAAGAATTGATCTAGCCACCAGAGACTCTATTTCAAAAAGTTCCCCAGGAGCACAACAGGCATTTGCCCCATTGTTTTGCTCTGTTTGAGTTCTTTGGTAGTACAGAAGCGGATTTTATTCTTAGGATCTTGTAACAAGCGTAGCTACTGAAGGCCTCCCAGCGCTAGAACAGTTTAAATTGATGTCAACTAACTAGCAGGAGCGAATTGATGTAAAGCCAGGTTTTCAAGGCCTTTCGGAAGGAAAGCTTGTTATAGAATAGGGGCAGCTCAAGAGCAAGAGTGTTACACACATTGGGGGGTCTGGTAGAAAAAAGTGCAGCTGCCCCACCGATATTTGCTGACTTTGGGAACTTGAAGCAGATGGGCAAAAGAGGATCTAAGTGGCCTTCCAGGAATGTATGGGCAGCAAGTGATCTTAATAAAGAAGGGCCTTTGTTGTGAAGTGATTTGTGCAGAATGCATAAGGTCTTAAATTGAATGTGTTGCTCCACTGGAAGCTAATGAAGGCCATCCAAAACATTTTTTGCAGAATGTTGCCTGGGAAGATTCACCAGAAGCCGAGCAGCGGCATTCTGTATAGTCTGTAACCCTTTCATCACATATCGAGGGGAGCCAAGATAAAGAGCATTGCCATAATTGAGACGAGAAATATAAAGAGCCTGGACAATTAGACTTCTGGCTAAAAAAGGGAGAAGGCTTAGGACCATTCTTAAAAGTCTGGGAATGCCAAAGCAGTTGGCCACAAGCTTTTGCATTTGGTGCTCCAAAGTGGGACTGGAGTTTAGCCATATTCCAAGACTTTTGATCACATATTTAGGACTAAGGAGTCCTTCCAAACACGCAGGTAGTGGATTTAGAACTTTCTTGCTGAGGTTATTACCCAGTATCATAACCTCAGTTTTATCTGCATTAATCTTGACCTTACAGTTGGCCATCCAGCAGGCCACTACCTGGAGACAAGGAACCAACTTGAGGTGGTTACAGCTGGGATCATGGGGGATAGAGATCACCAGTTGAGTGTCATTGGCATAGGAAACTAGTGACAGCCCAAAAGAGTGTACTATATCAGCCAGAGGGAGCATGTAAAGATTAAAAAGGGTGGGGCTGAGTGAAGAGCCCAGCAATAAATACTTATGTGGCCCCTTCTGTAATAAGGATTGTGCTGGCATAAAGTTTGCACCAGGGCATTCCCTAAGGGGCATTCCTTCATTTTCAAGGGGCAGTGATCCTTGTGTATTAGGGAACACTTTTGCCCCTGTGCCAGCACTGCACTACAGACGCTGGTGCAAGGGCAAACAGAGGGGCTGGAGGCGTTCTGATTGTATGCCAATACGAAGGGAGTCCCAGGGAATTCTAAATGTATGTGGCATCCAGACAACAGGTTACAGAGTGCTGTCATATTACGGATGGGGGTTCCACGCTTACAATGCTTCTGTTTCACAGCAACTGTGGCTACACCAATACGATTTGTGACTTTGTTTGTAAAATAGCTAAGGAAACTATTTGGAATTGTGGTTTATGCCAGGTCCTCTCCTGAGAATGGCTTAAGGTCTCTTTCTGGGTTCGGCCCAAAATAAATAGGATATGTCAACCTGAGCCTCGGAGCACAATCTCCATGCAGCAGTGTCCGCCTACTGGGGTTTTTCATCGCAATGTTATGCATACCTTGTTGACTGGCTAGGAAGGCTCAGACAGCCAATCCGAGTGCTTCCTGATCACAGGAGACTGGTTTTCGCATGAACCTCCAGAGAAAATCTCCTAATCCAGTACATGTAAACTACTGTAATGTAATTTACTAAGAAATGAACAACCGTTGGGTCAGTTCACCTTTGGAAGAACTTCATGGCAGCAGCTGTAAGAGTACTGATGGAATCCTTCTGGCCAGCAACCGGAAATTCAAGGCAGATGCTTAGAGGTGGTTGGGAATGTGTTCTTTTGTTAAACAGGAAGGTTAGCAAATATCTCAGACGATGTTCATTTAGTCTGGTGCTGCAGTAGATAAATGATAATTCCATCTGATCTGTAATGAGTTTCTGAGGTACGAGTCCCCGAGGAATGTGCCAATGGCCAGCAGGAACTTCCCTCATACATTCATTTTTCGCCATTTACCTTATGTAGGAGGCTGGACTGGCTTGTAGTGAGTACCTAGGGGTACTTGCACCTTGCACCAGGCCCGGTTATCCCTTATTAGTGTATAGGGTGTCTAGCAGCATAGGCTGATAGATAATGGTAGCTTAGCAGAGCAGCTTAGGCTGAACTAGGAGACGAGTGAAGCTCCTACAGTACCACTAGTGTCATATGCACAATATCATAAGAAAACACAATACACAGATTTACTAAAAATAAAGGTACTTTATTTTTATGACAATATGCCAAAAGTATCTCAGAGTGTACCCTCAGTATGAGGATAGCAAATATACACAAGATATATGTACCCAATACCAAAATATGCAGTAATAGTATTAGAAAACAGTGCAAACAATGTATAGTTACAATAGGATGCAATGGAGACACATAGGGATAGGGGCAACACAAACCATATACTCCAAAAGTGGAATGCGAACCACGAATGGACCCCAAACCTATGTGACCTTGTAGAGGGTCGCTGGGACTATTAGAAAATAGTAAGGGTTAGAAAAATAGCCCACCCCAAGACCTGAAAAGTGAGTGCAAAGTGCACTAAAGTTCTCCAAAGGACATAGAAGTCGTGATAGCGGAATTCTGCAGGAAAGACACAAACCAACAATGCCACAACAATGGATTTCCAGTCGAGGGTACCTGTGGAACAAGGGGACCAAGTCCAAAAGTCACAAGCAAGTCGGAGATGGGCAGATGCCCAGGAAATGCCAGCTGTGGGTGCAAAGAAGCTGCTACTGGACAGTAGAAGCTTAGGTTTCTGCAGGAACGACAAGGGCTAGAGACTTCCCCTTTGGAGGACGGATCCCTCACGCCGTGGAGAGTCGTGCAGAAGTGTTTTCCCACCAAAAGACCGCCAACAAGCCTTGCTAGCTGCAAATCGTGCGGTAAAAGTTTTTGGATGCTGCTGTGGCCAAGGAGGGACCAGGATGTCGCCAATTGCGTCAGGGGACAGAGGGGGCGTCGAGCAAGACAAGGAGCCCTCTCAGCAGCAGGCAGCACCCGCAGAAGTGCCAGAAACAGGCACTACGAAGATGCATGAAACAGTGCTCACCCGAAGTCGCACAAAGGAGTCCCACGTCGCCGGAGAGCAACTTAGGAGGTCGTGCAATGCAGGTTAGAGTGCCGTGGAACCAGGCTGGACTGTGCACAAAGGATTTCCGCCGGAAGTGCACGGAGGCCGGAGTAGCTGCAAAAGTCGTGGTTCCCAGCAATGCAGTCTGGCGTGGGGAGGCAAGGACTTACCTCCACCAAACTTGGACTGAAGAGTCACTGGACTGTGGGAGTCACTTGGACAGAGTTGCTGGATTCAAGGGACCTCGCTCGTCGTGCTGAGAGGAGACCCAGGAGACCGGTGATGCAGTTCTTTGGTGCCTGCGGTTGCAGAGGGACGATTCCGTTGACCCACAGGAGATTTCTTCGGAGCTTCTAGTGCAGAGAGGAGGCAGACTACCCCCACAGCATGCACCACCAGGAAAACAGTTGAGAAGGCGGCAGGATCAGTGTTACAGAGTTGCAGTAGTCATCTTTGCTACTATGTTGCAGTTTTGCAGGCTTCCAGCGCGGTCAGCAGTCGATTCCTTGGCAGAAGGTGAAGAGAGAGATGCAGAGGAACTCGGATGAGCTCTTGCATTCGTTATCTAAGGAATCCCAAGAGACAGAGACCCTAAATAGCCAGAAAAGAGGGTTTGGCTACCTAGGAGAGAGGATAGGCTAGCAACACCTGAAGGAGCCTATCAGAAGGAGTCTCTGACGTCACCTGATGGCACTGGCCACTCAGAGCAGTCCAGTGTGCCAGCAGCACCTCTGTTTCCAAGATGGCAGAGGTCTGGAGCACACTGGAGGAGCTCTGGACACCTCCCAGGGAAGGTACAGGTCAGGGGAGTGGTCACTCCCCTTTCCTTTGTCCAGTTTCGCGCCAGAGCAGGGCTAAGGGGTCCCTGAAACGGTGTAGACTGGCTTATGCAGAAATGGGCACCATGTGTGCCCATGAAAGCATTTCCAGAGGCTGGGGGAGGCTACTCCTCCCCTGTCTTCACACCATTTTCCAAAGGGAGAGGGTGTAACACCCTCTCTCAGAGGAAGTCCTTTGTTCTGCCATCCTGGGCCAGGCCTGGCTGGACCCCAGGAGGGCAGAAGCCTGTCTGAGGGGTTGGCAGCAGCTGCAGTGAAACCCCAGGAAAGGCAGTTTGGCAGTACCAGGGTCTGTGCTACAGACCACTGGGATTATGGGATTGTGCCACCTATGCCAGGATGGCATAGAGGGGGCAATTCCATGATCATAGACATGTTACATGGCCATATTTGGAGTTACCATTGTGAAGCTACATATAGGTAGTGACCTATATGTAGTGCACGCGTGTAATGGTGTCCCTCACTCACAAAGTCCGGGGAATTGGCCCTGAACAATGTGGGGGCACCTTGGCTAGTGCCAGGGTGCCCTCACACTAAGTAACTTTGCACCTAACCTTTACCAGGTAAAGGTTAGACATATAGGTGACTTATAAGTTACTTAAGTGCAGTGTAAAATGGCTGTGAAATAACGTGGACGTTATTTCACTCAGGCTGCAGTGGCAGGCCTGTGTAAGAATTGTAAGAATTGTCAGAGCTCCCTATGGGTGGCAAAAGAAATGCTGCAGCCCATAGGGATCTCCTGGAACCCCAATACCCTGGATACCTCAGTACCATATACTAGGGAATTATAAGGGTGTTCCAGTAAGCCAATGTGAATTGGTAAAATTGGTCACTAGCCTGTTAGTGACAATTTGAAAGAGATGAGAGAGCATAACCACTGAGGTTCTGATTAGCAGAGCCTCAGTGAGACAGTTAGGCACCACACAGGGAACACATACATATAGGCCACAAACTTATGAGCACTGGGGTCCTGACTAGCAGGGTCCCAGTGACACATAACAAACATACTGAAAACATAGGGTTTTCACTATGAGCACTGGGCCCTGGCTAGCAGGATACCAGTGAGACAGTGAAAACACCCTGACATACACTCACAAACAGGCCAAAAGTGGGGGTAACAAGGCTAGAAAGAGGCTACTTTCTCACACAACCCCCCCCCCCCCAAACGAAGGACAATAAGGCTAACCTTGGCCAGTTGAGACTTTATTGTCTAAGTGGTGATAAGTAGAGAGTAGCTCTGCAATAGACTGGTTACTCCCTTTATCATCCACTATATGGTTACTTCCCTGTGGGGATGTAAACCACCCTGTTTGAAGTTTTTTAGCTAAGCAACAATGTGAAGATGTATTTTCAGAGTTTCTATCAGTAAGTTTTAGTTTAGAGCAGTGGGAATTGTCCACTGAACCTATTTGTAGTGATTGAAATGCCAGACAGGGATGCTGTCTCAGTAAAGCCATAGCTGGGCAAAAACTTTGTCCATATGGCTGGAACAGAGAACAGGGATGCTGTTTCTCTTGAGTTGGAGCAGGGCAGGGATGCTGTCCTATGAGCTCCACACTAGGGCAGATATGCTGTCCTAAGTGTTGTGAGGCAGTGCATGGTTTCTGCACTAAAGTTTCTCTGGGAGGGTTGGAGGGATGCTCCATGTTAACTAAAATGGTGCTCTTTTTCTCACCAATGTTAGTTATCCCACAGAGAGGTACTTCTACCTCAGGGAGTCCAGCTTTGCCAGCTGATGATTCCCTTGGAACAGGTGCCACCCCAGGAGAGGTTTCTCCCACCACAGGAATGGTATCCTGAATGGTAGGGTGGTTAGGGGATACTGTGATACCCTTTTTACCTGTTGATGGAGAGGGATCCCGAGTTTTCAGGCCTTCTCTCCTTTGCTTTTTCATTTCAGCAGAAATGAGAGGGAACAATTCCTCTGGGATGCCCAGCATGGCTGCATGTGCATAAAACTCTACATCAGCCCAACCTGAGGCCTCTAGGTCATTACCTAAGAGACAGTCTACAGGTAAGCTAGGTGATACCACCACCTGCTTAGGGCCAGTAACTCCACCCCAACTAAACTGTATTATAGCTAAGGGAAGAAACTTAGTGGAGTTATGGACATCAATAATTGTATACTGTTGTCCAATGATGTGTTGTTCAGGAGCCACTAGGTTTTCAGTCACCAAAGTGATACTGGCACCTGTATCCCTGTAGGCCAAGGCCTCAACACCATTTATTGAAACTGTCTGCCTGTACTTATCCATTGTAAGGGGACAAGCAGCCAGTGTGGCAAGGCCAATGCCACTAGGTGTGACAGAAACTGTCTTGGGACTGACTACCCCAGTTTCTATTATGGACCCATAAGTGAACCCAACTACACCCTTTGCTTGACTGTTGCCAGCAGTCCCACCAATAGTACCACTACTGCTAGGGGCACTAGAGCTTGATGTATTAGTGGTGGTAGGCTCAGGGGGTTTACCTGGACAGGACTTATCCCCTGGCCTATGGCCTCTGTTTTTACACACAAAGCACCAAGGCTTTTTAATGTGTGTGGGTTGAGAAGAAGATGAAGAATTTGTTTTATCCCCACCCTCTGAAGAGTGTTTAAGATTTGAAATGGGATCTTTGGTTTTACCCTTATCCCCATGCTTATCTTGAGATTTTTCACCATCTTTCTTCTTTTCTGTTCACTCTTGTTCTGACCCATTTGTCTGCCTTCTTTCCCAATTCTTGGGGAGAGGTCAGATCTGAGTCCACTAGATACTGGTGCAACAAATCAGACACACAATTATTAAGAATATGCTCTCTCAGGATCAAATTATACAGGCTGTCATAATCAGTAACCTTACTGCCATGTAACCACCCCTCCAAGGCCTTCACTGAATGGTCAATGAAATCTACCCAGTCTTGTGAAGACTCCTTTTTGGTCTCTCTGAACTTTATCCTGTATTGTTCAGTGGTTAAGCCATAACCATCCAGGAGTGCATTCTTAAGAACTTTGTAATCATTGGCTTCACTTTCTTTCACAGTAAGGAGCCTATCCCTACCTTTTCCACTAAATGATAGCCATAGGATAGCAGCCCACTGCCTTTGAGGGACATCCTGTACAGCACAGGCCCTCTCAAGTGCAGCAAACCACTTGTTAATGTCATCCCCCTCCTTATAAGGGGGAACTATCTTATGCAGATTCCTGGAATCATGCTCTTTTGCAGGATGACTATGGGGAATACTGCTGCTGCCACCATGGGTTTCTAAACCCAACTTCTGTCTTTCCTTCTCTACTTCTAAGGTCTGTCTATCCAAATCCAGCTGTTGCTTCTTGAGCTTCAGTCTGGTTTGTTCCACTCTCAATCTATTGAGCTCCCTTTCTAACAATCTGTCATCAGGGTGGGTGGGAGGGACATGCCTTGAAACAGAAGTATGGTGAGAATGGACAGAAGGAGACCTGTCCCTTACAGAAGGCACCCTAACAGCTTGGTTAACAGAAACATCACTTCTACTGTGGTGAGAATGAATGCTCTTGCTATGATGTGAGACAACACTATCTGTATGGTGTGACTCTACATCAGTACCAACTATGCTAGACTGTCTAGTAATGGGCAGGCTCTGAAGTTTCTTTCCTGAATCTTTTCCTAGGGGGGTCCCTGGATCAGATTGGGAACCATTAGCTGCTTTTTCAACAGATGGGGCCCTTCTGGCCTTATCTTGTTCTCTAAGCATGTTAAGCAATAATTCCAAGGAAGGATTCTTCCCTACACTCAAACCACTTTCTATACAGAGACTCCTTGCTCCTTTCCAGCTAAGGTGATCATATGCAAGTTTGGACAGATCAACATTTTGGCCTGTGCCAGACATTTTTAGAGAGAGTTAAAGTGATAGAAAAAGAGAAAAAAGTTTTCAGAACTTTTAGAAAGACAGAAAAAAAAACTTTTAAAACTTTGTAGGACTTTTTAGAAAGTTTAGAAGTACTTTTCAGCACTTAGAAAAGAGTGAAAAGAGGAAATGCAAAACTTTTTAGTTATGTGTACATACACTGAACTTGTTTTGTATATTTTTCTCTTATGAAAAGTACAATGACAAGAGTGGTAAGTAGTCTCAAAGCACATATCCCACCGCTGCACAACCAATGTAGGAGGCTGGACTGGCTTGTAGTGAGTACCTAGGGGTACTTGTACCTTGCACCAGGCCCAGTTATCCCTTATTAGTGTATAGGGTGTCTAGCAGCATAGGCTGATAGATAATGGTAGCTTAGCAGAGCAGCTTAGGCTGAACTAGGAGATGAGTGAAGCTCCTACAGTACCACTAGTGTCATATGCACAATATCATAAGAAAACACAATACACAGATATACTAAAAATAAAGGTACTTTATTTTTATGACAATATGCCAAAAGTATCTCAGAGTGTACCCTCAGTATGAGGATAGCAAATATACACAAGATATATGTACCCAATACCAAAATATGCAGTAATAGTATTAGAAAACAGTGCAAACAATGTATAGTTACAATAGGATGCAATGGAGACACATAGGGATAGGGGCATATACCATAGGGGCAAACCATATACTCCAAAAGTGGAATGCGAACCACGAATGGACCCCAAACCTATGTGACCTTGTAGAGGGTCGCTGGGACTATTAGAAAATAGTAAGGGTTAGAAAAATAGCCCACCCCAAGACCCTGAAAAGTGAGTGCAAAGTGAACTAAAGTTCCCCAAAGGACATAGAAGTCGTGATAGGGGAATTCTGCAGGAAAGACACAAACCAACAATGCCACAACAATGGATTTCCAGTCGAGGGTACCTGTGGAACAAGGGGACCAAGTCCAAAAGTCACAAGCAAGTCGGAGATGGGCAGATGCCCAGGAAATGCCAGCTGTGGGTGCAAAGAAGCTGCTACTGGACAGTAGAAGCTTAGGTTTCTGCAGGAACGACAAGGGCTAGAGACTTTCCCTTTGGAGAACGGATCCCTCACGCCGTGGAGAGTCGTGCAGAAGTGTTTTCCCGCCGAAAGACCGCCAACAAGCCTTGCTAGCTGCAAATCATGCGGTAAGGGTTTTTGGATGCTGCTGTGGCCCAGGAGGGACCAGGATGTCGCCAATTGCGTCAGGGGACAGAGGGGGCGTCGAGCAAGACAAGGAGCCCTCTCAACAGCAGGCAGCACCCACAGAAGTGCCAGAAACAGGCACTACAAGGATGCGTGAAACAGTGCTCACCCGAAGTCTCACAAAGGAGTCCCACGTCGCCGGAGAACAACTTAGGAGGTCGTGCAATGCAGGTTAGAGTGCCGTGGACCCAGGCTGGACTGTGCACAAAGCATTTCCACCGGAAGTGCACGGAGGCCGGAGTAGCTGCAAAAGTCACGGTTCCCAGCAATGCAGTCTGGCGTGGGGAGGCAAGGACTTACCTCCACCAAACTTGGACTGAAGAGTCACTGGACTGTGGGAGTCACTTGGACAGAGTTGCTGGATTCAAGGGACCTCGCTCGTCGTGCTGAGAGGAGACCCAGGAGACCGGTGATGCAGTTCTTTGGTGCCTGCAGTTGCAGGGGGAAGATTCCGTCGACCCACGGGAGATTTCTTCGGAGCTTCTAGTGCAGAGAGGAGGCAGACTACCCCCACAGCATGCACCACCAGGAAAACAGTCGAGAAGGCGGCAGGATCAGCGTTACAGAGTTGCAGTAGTCGTCTTTGCTACTGTGTTGCAGTTTTGCAGGCTTCCAGCGCGGTCAGCAGTCGATTCCTTGGCAGAAGGTGAAGAGAGAGATGCAGAGGAACTCGGATGAGCTCTTGCATTCGTTATCTAAGGAATCCCAAGAGACGGAGACCCTAAATAGCCAGAAAAGAGGGTTTGGCTACCTGGGAGAGAGGATAGGCTAGCAACACCTGAAGGAGCCTATCAGAAGGAGTCTCTGACGTCACCTGATGGCACTGGCCACTCAGAGCAGTCCAGTGTGCCAGCAGCACCTCTGTTTCCAAGATGGCAGAGGTCTGGAGCACACTGGAGGAGCTCTGGACACCTCCAAGGGGAGGTACAGGTCAGGGGAGTGGTCACTCCCCTTTCCTTTGTCCAGTTTCACGCCAGAGCAGGGCTAAGGGGTCCCTGAACCGGTGTAGACTGGCTTATGCAGAAATGGGCAGCATGTGTGCCCATGAAAGCATTTCCAGAGGCTGGGGGAGGCTACTCCTCCCCTGCCTTCACACCATTTTCCAAAGGGAGAGGGTGTAACACCCTCTCTCAGAGGAAGTCCTTTGTTCTGCCATCCTGGGCCAGGCCTGGCTGGACCCCAGGAGGGCAGAAGCCTGTCTGAGGGGTTGGCAGCAGCAGCAGCTGCAGTGAAACCCCAGGAAAGGCAGTTTGGCAGTACCAGGGTCTGTGCTACAGACCACTGGGATCATGGGATTGTGCCAACTATGCCAGGATGGCATAGAGGGGGCAATTCCATGATCATAGACATGTTACATGGCCATATTCGGAGTTACCATTGTGAAGCTACATATAGGTAGTGACCTATATGTAGTGCATGTGTGTAATGGTGTCCCCGCACTCACAAAGTCCGGGGAATTGGCCCTGAACAATGTGGGGGCACCTTGGCTAGTGCCAGGGTGCCCTCACACTAAGTAACTTTGCACCTAACCTTTACCAGGTAAAGGTTAGACATATAGGTGACTTCTAAGTTACTTAAGTGCAGTGTAAAATGGCTGTGAAATAACGTGGACGTTATTTCACTCAGGCTGCAGTGGCAGGCCTGTGTAAGAATTGTCAGAGCTCCCTATGGGTGGCAAAAGAAATGCTGCAGCCCATAGGGATCTCCTGGAACCCCAATACCCTGGGTACCTCAGTACCATATACTAGGGAATTATAAGGGTGTTCCAGTAAGCCAATGTAAATTGGTAAAATTGGTCACTAGCCTGTTAGTGACAATTTGAAAGAGATGAGAGAGCATAACCACTGAGGTTCTGATTAGCAGAGCCTCAGTGAGACAGTTAGGCACCACACAGGGAACACATACATATAGGCCACAAACTTATGAGCACTGGGGTCCTGACTAGCAGGGTCCCAGTGACACATAACAAACATACTGAAAACATAGGGTTTTCACTATGAGCACTGGGCCCTTGCTAGCAGGATACCAGTGAGACAGTGAAAACACCCTGACATACACTCACAAACAGGCCAAAAGTGGGGGTAACAAGGCTTACTGATGTAGCACTGAAAGCTGCCCTTGTTGTGGCAGCATCAGAACCCCGCATGAGTACTAATTAAAAGAAGGTTCTTGTATTGCACTTACATGTCACATTTTGGCATGTTCTGAGAACATGTGGTCTGTCTGCACCAAATGTTATTGAAGTTGGGAAGCTGGGAGTTGACAGGGACTGTTGTAATCCTGTTTGCTGAATAGAAGAATTGATCTAGCCACCAGAGACTCTATTTCAAAAAAGTTCCCCAGGAGCACAACAGGCATTTGCCCCATTGTTTTGCTCTGTTTGAGTTCTTTGGTAGTACAGAAGCGGATTTTATTCTTAGGATCTTGTAACAAGCGTAGCTACTGAAGGCCTCCCAGCGCTAGAACAGTTTATATTGATGTCAACTAACTAGCAGGAGCGAATTGATGTAAAGCCAGGTTTTCAAGGCCTTTCGGAAGGAAAGCTTGTTATAGAATAGGGGCAGCTCAAGAGCAAGAGTGTTCCACACATTGGGGGGTCTGGTAGAAAAAAGTGCAGCTGCCCCACCGATATTTGCTGACTTTGGGAACTTGAAGCAGATGGGCAAAAGAGGATCTAAGTGGCCTTCCAGGAATGTATGGGCAGCAAGTGATCTTAATAAAGAAGGGCCTTTGTTGTGAAGTGATTTGTGCAGAATGCATAAGGTCTTAAATTGGATGTGTTGCTCCACTGGAAGCTAATGAAGGCCATCCAAAACATTTTTTGCAGAATGTTGCCTGGGAAGATTCACCAGAAGCCGAGCAGCGGCATTCTGTATAGTCTGTAACCCTTTCATCACATATCGAGGGGAGCCAAGATAAAGAGCATTGCCATAATTGAGACGAGAAATATAACGAGCCTGGACAATTAGACTTCTGGCTAAAAAAGGGAGAAGGCTTAGGACCATTCTTAAAAGTCTGGGAATGCCAAAGCAGTTGGCCACAAGCTTTTGCATTTGGTGCTCCAAAGTGGGACTGGAGTTTAGCCATATTCCAAGACTTTTGATCACATATTTAGGACTAAGGAGTCCTTCCAAACACGCAGGCAGTGGATTTAGAACTTTCTTGCTGAGGTTATTACCCAGTATCATAACCTCAGTTTTATCTGCATTAATCTTGAGCTTACAGTTGGCCATCCAGCAGGCCACTACCTGGAGACAAGGAACCAACTTGAGGTGGTTACAGCTGGGATCATGGGGGATAGAGATCACCAGTTGAGTGTCATTGGCATAGGAAACTAGTGACAGCCCAAAAGAGTGTACTATATCAGCCAGAGGGAGCATGTAAAGATTAAAAAGGGTGGGGCTGAGTGAAGAGCCCAGCAATAAATACTTATGTGGCCCCTTCTGTAATAAGGATTGTGCTGGCATAAAGTTTGCACCAGGGCATTCCCTAAGGGGCATTCCTTCATTTTCAAGGGGCAGTGATCCTTGTGTATTAGGGAACACTTTTGCCCCTGTGCCAGCACTGCACTACAGACGCTGGTGCAAGGGCAAACAGAGGGGCTGGAGGCGTTCTGATTGTATGCCAATACGAAGGGAGTCCCAGGGAATTCTAAATGTATGTGGCATCCAGACAACAGGTTACAGAGTGCTGTCATATTACGGATGGGGGTTCCACGCTTACAATGCTTCTGTTTCACAGCAACTGTGGCTACACCAATACGATTTGTGACTTTGTTTGTAAAATAGCTAAGGAAACTATTTGGAATTGTGGTTTATGCCAGGTCCTCTCCTGAGAATGCCTTAAGGTCTCTTTCTGGGTTCGGCCCAAAATAAATAGGATATGTCAACCTGAGCCTCGGAGCACAATCTCCATGCAGCAGTGTCCGCCTACTGGGGTTTTTCATCGCAATGTTATGCATACCTTGTTGACAGGCTAGGAAGGCTCAGACAGCCAATCCGAGTGCTTCCTGATCACAGGAGACTGGTTTTCGCATGAACCTCCAGAGAAAATCTCCTAATCCAGTACATGTAAACTACTGTAATGTAACTTAATAATAAGTGAACAACCGTTGGGTCAGTTCACCTTTGGAAGAACTTCATGGCAGCAGCTGTAAGAGTACTGATGGAATCCTTCTGGCCAGCAACCGGAAATTCAAGGCAGATGCTCAGAGGTGGTTGGGAATGTGTTCTATTGCTAAACAGGAAGGTTAGCAAATATCTCAGACGATGTTCATTTAGTCTGGTGCTGCAGTAGATAAATGATAATTCCATCTGATCTGTAATGAGTTTCTGAGGTACGAGTCCCAGAGGGATGCGCCAATGGCCAGCAGGAACTTCCCTCATACATTCATTTTTCGCCATTTACCTTATGCCGCCAGATGGATAGTATTGTTCTCATTTTTTCCATGTATTAAACCACAGAGGAGTGCCATTTTAGGTTTTGTAATTCAATTTTCCGTGTATGTTATTCTAGTCAGACATCCCGCCTCACTCTGTGAACGCCCACCACCTTGGTATTCGTGCATGTATTTAGACGACCACGCTGCTCTTGAGTGGAAGTTTCCACCTTCTCCAGGTAGTGGTGAGTTTTTACACCACTGGATGGCTCGTCTCTGTGCTTAATGTGTGAGAGAATACGTGTCTTATTTCCACCAAACACCTCTCAGATCTACCATCAGGCACTCCATGTGCTTTTATTTCACTTTTACAGGTTCTTGCTTTCTCCTTTTGTCACGATTGTTCTGTCTTCTCTTCATACTCCTTTCCCACTCATGGGTTTTCCTGTCTCTTGCTAGGGGTCATGTTTGATGAGGAAAAATAAGTGCTGGTCACCAAAAATGATCGCCCGTGGGACCCACCTGTAACCTTCGGTGCACCTTAAGCACTGGCTCTGCTTCTCAACAATGTATTAGGACTTATTTATTCCTTCCTTTGATTTCCCAGCGCTCACGAGGCCAATTGACCGTGGTGATACATGTAGTAAATCTGGAAATGTTTTTGTATAGGTAAGCCCGTTTTGGCATACAGTCAGCATGTTTTACCCTGACATTCTCATTTGTTCCCCTTTCTGATTAAGCTGCATATATTTTTTACAATAAAGAGCACGGAGTTCAGTCAAGTTCACGTTAGTGCGCATACACGTGCTAATTGTAGTCATTCTATGTGCTCACTATTTACTATCTCTGTTTTTTCAAAACTACACATTTACAGATTTTTAACGGACATTACCTATTCCAATGTAACCCTGTTTGACCCGAGTCATGCTACACATTTTAACAGCATGGGCGTTTACTACTGTTAACTGATTTTTGGACCCAGTAGTAATTAAAAACAGGCATTGAAACGGATCCCTACTTGAATGTCCTTAAACTTTTTAGCAAAAACACTGATACATTGCTGAACAATTATTATAAAAAGTCAAAGTAATCCATATCAGCGAGTTAGTTTCTGGATATGTTTAATGCTCTTTTAGGATTAAATAAGCTATTTCCAAGATTATGTGTTTCAGTGTTTTTATGGTCGAGCCTGCGACGTCTTGCTTGCAGGACTGTTGTGTACAGTAAAGGGCGTGGAGCCTCAAAATTTGTCACTGCAGGCCGGGCATCATTTCCGTTCCTCTGTGTGGAGCAAGTTTTTGCTTGTGGGTGCAGTTCTCAAAAGATGACGATTATCTTGTTCTAAATATTAAAAAGCAACATTATCTCTTTAATACGTGTAATTTCTGAAAGTATGCTTTAACACATAATCATGCAGTACACTCCAATCCACCCCACTGCAACCTCCCTCACTACAGTCCACCACAATCCACCCCACCTCACCCTGCCCTAATCCACCCCACCCCAGTCCAATCCACTACAACCCAGCCCACTCAAATCCTCTCAACCCATCCCAATCTAATCTGCCCCACTCCAGTGCGCCCTACTTCAATCCAAAACAATCTACACCCCTTCAAAACAATCTTCCCACTCCAACCTAAAACAATATGACCCACTCCAGTCTGCCCCACTCCAATCTAAAACAATATGCACCACTCCAATCCAAAACAGTATGCTGTGCTCCCATCTACCCCACTCCAATCTGCCCTACTCCAATCCAAAACAATCTGCCCAACTCCAATACAAAACAATCTGCCCCACTCCAATCTGCCCAATCCAAAACAATCTGCTCCACTGCCGTCTGCTGGACTCCAGTTCAAAACAATCTGCCCCACTAAGTGGCCTAACAAAACTGGAGGGACACCCTGCAAAGAACGTGGAGGGAGCCCCCCTCCAGACTCACTCAGTCCAGGTGCTGTACTGAGGGGGCCCCCCACACCACAGGGGCTGCAGGGCCTTTGTTACGCCAGTGGCCCCGCTCTAATCCACCCAACTTTAATCCAAAACAATCTGCCCCACTCCAGTCCTGCCCACTTCAATCTGCCCCACTCCAATTCAAGACAATCTGTCCCACTCCAATCTGCCCCACTGCAATCTGCCCCACTCCAGATGCACCACTCCAATCCAGAACAATCTGTCCCACTCCAATCCGCCCCACTCCAATCTGCCCCACTCTAATCCAAAATAATACGCCCCACCCCAATCCACTTCACCCCAATCCAATCCACCCCACTCCATCCCAATTCAACCTACTCCAATCCATCTCATTCTAATTCATTACACCCCACTGCCACCTAATCCACTCCAAACCCACTCAATCCAATCCAGCCCACTCCAATCCAATCCACCCCACTCCAATGCACCCTAAAACACCCCACACCAATCATGTCCACCCCACACCAATCTACCCTACAGCAATCCAATCTGCCCCACTCCAATCCAAAACAATCTGCCCCAGTCTAGTCTGCCACACTCAGATCTGCCCCACCTTAATCCAAAACAATCTGCCCCACTCCAACCTCTCCCACTCCAACCTGCCCCAATCCACCCTGCCCCGCTCCAATCCCAAACAAACCACACAATCCAAAAGAATGTGCCCCACTCCAAAACACCCCACTACAATCCACCCCACTCCATCCCAATTCACCCCACTCCAGTCCACCACAACCCACCCCACACCAATCCACCCTACACCAATCCAATCCACCCCAATCTAATCTACCCCAATCCAACCTAATACACCTCACCCCAATCCAATCCACCCCACCCCACCCCAATCCACTCCACTTCACTCCACCCCACGCCAGTCCACCCCACTACAATCCAACCCACTTCACTCCAGTTCATCTCACCCTACTTCAACCCACCTCACTCCAGTCCATCTCAACCCACTCCAATCAATCTCACCCCACTCCAATCCAATCCAACCAATCTACCACACTCCAATCCAGTCCACCCATATCACCCCAGTCCATCCCACTTCAATACAATCCACTTTAATCCACCTCAGTCCTCTCAGTCCCAGTCCACACTAATCCACCCTACTCAAATACAATCCACCCCACTCCAAACAACTTTAATCTACCTCACTCCAATCCAGTCCATGCCCTCCAATTAATCCACCCCACCCAATCCAATCAACCCACTCCAAACTAATGCACCCTAATCCACTCCAGTCCAATCCACCAATCCACTCCAATCCACCCCAGTCCAATCCACCTCTATCCAATCCACCCCACCCCATTCTAGTCCAGTCCAGTCCACCACACTCTATAAACCCCATCCCACCCTAACCCACCCCACTCAATCCAATCCATCTTATTCCAATCCACCCCACCCCAATCCGATCCACCCCAGTCCAATTAACGGCAATCTGATCCACCCCAATCTGATCCACCCCACTCCGATGCACCCTCTTGAATCCAATTCACCCCATGGTACCCCAATCCAATCCACCTCACCCTACTCCAATCCAATCCACCCCCTCCAGTCCACCCCAAACTACCCCGCCCCATTTCAATCCGCTCCACCTCACTCTAATCCACCCTACTCCAATCCACCCCACCCTACTCCAATCCATCCCTCTCTACCCCAATTCAGTCCACCCCATCCCATTCCAGTTCAGTCCACCGCACTCAAATCCAATCCATCCAGCCTACCCCAATCCAATCCACCCCACACCAATCCATTTCACCCCATGCCAAGCCAATCTACCCAACTACAGCCCACCTCAACCCACCCCAGTTCAGTCCACCCTAACCCAATCCATTCATCCCACCCCAATCCAACCCTCCCCATCTCAATGCAATCCACCCCACTCCACCCACTGCAATCCAACCCACTGCAGCCCACCACACCCCAATGAAACCCACCCTATCCCACCCTATTTCAATCCACCCCACTCCAATCCATCTCACCCCGCTTCAATCCACCCCACTCACTCCAATCCACCACCCTCTACTCCAATCCAACCCACTCTATTCCAATCCAGTCCACTCACCTTACCCCAGTTCAATCCACCCCACTCCAATCCAATCCATCCAGCCCATCCCACTCCAATGCAATCCACTCCACTCCAGTCCAAACCACATCACTAAATCCAATCCACGCCACTCCAGTCCAATCCAATCCATGGCACTCCAATTCAATCCAATCCACCCTACTCCAGGCCAATCCACCCCACTCCAATTCAGTTAATCCAATAAACCCCACTCCAATATCCCACTCAAGTCCAACCTAATCCATCCCACTCCAATCCAACCCACCCCAACCACTGCAGTCCACCCCACCCCTATCACTCCAATCCACCCACCCTAATCCAATCTAATCCACCGTAATCCACCTCACCCCATTTCAATCCACCCTACTTCACTCCTATCTAATCCATCCCACACCAATCCACCCACTCCACTCAATCCACCACACCATACCCCAATCCACCCCAGTCCAGTCCAGTCCACTGCACTACCTCAATCCACTCCAACCTACTCCACCCTATTCCACCTCACTCCACAACACTTTCTGCCACTGAACCACTGAGCTCTACTGCCCTCTACTCAACTCTATGCAGTGTCTAATTTGTGCTTGTTGATTCCGGTGCTGAGCACCGGCACTTATTTTTGAAGGCTGGCGCTTATTCTTCTGCCTCAAGCATTTGCTGTGAGCAAAAGACACATATGAGAAAGACGGAGGAAGAGAAGAACGAAAAAGTGTCACAATGAGATAACTCAGAAAGCTGCTGGAATGAGATGAAGGGGCAAGAAGTGGCTTTAAATGGATTAAAGAGGGCCGAGATGGCTTCGGGATTACGCTGCCTTAGTATTCTATGTTCCCACATTTAATTGCAGCAGTTGCATGTTTAAGAGGAGGGCTTTCAGCACAGGTACGGTTTTATTTAGAAATTAAGCACTGACTCCCCGACTCCACTCCACGACACTCCAATAAATCCACTGTACGACACTCTACTCCCCCACTTCACTCAGACACTCCACACCACTAACTTTTACGCTATGCTGGACAGCAGCCACACTGATGTACAACATGGCAAAACACATTGCCAAAGCCATTAGCTCTTGTATAGGTTTAGTGTAGCACTACACATGAATAGGACATACTTTAAACTAGGTCACCTGCAGGTGTTTATACCAGGCCACGATTGCTCTGAAGTTGTGGCTGAAGGAAGTGTCAGTTTCTTTCCCACTGTGGCTGTCAGTCAGTCAAAAAGGTGTTGTGAAAGAAAGGCCACCACACCTTACACAGGCCATAGTCACGTTTGATTAGGTCTCATTTGAAACATTTTCAATATTATTTACAATAAAATCATGTTCAGTACTCATTCATCTTAACCAGAGAGCAACCACTGACAAAGCCAATAGCCCTGGATGAATTTAGGTTTATATCAGTTGTGTTATATATCTGGATTCAACAACAGAAGGTTCATACAGGCACCAAAATACACATTGAGTGGTACGCTACAGGATTTTTCAACAATCACTCTGGCATATAATGTTAATATACATTATACGACTAGCAGGGTGCATGCGATTGGCCTCAAGCACAGTGGAAAGGGAGAGGAATGCGGATTGGTAAGGGCACTAAGTGAGAGAAAACACAATATTATATAAAATAGCTAACATTTTTGAGGAATTTCGAAACAGAGGGAGAGAGAGCGTGTGTGCGTTTTGTCTGTGTGTACATAAAAATTCCTGGTGAAATCTGACAGACACCTCACCAAACCCGACTGAAAGCACCTGCAGCCAACTATTTATCAGGAAATACATTTATTAGGGGTGGTGTTACACCACAAAACCCTCCTTTATCTATGCCCCTGCTCCAGCAGTTGCAGCTACCAGTATGTTTCCCTCGCAGATGCCAGTATGTTTCCCTTGGGAGAAGGTGTGGTATTTTGAACAGCAGAGCAGAAACCTTTCAGCTTTTTCTAGTTGGACGTGCAGAAAAGCAGACAGCTTAGAATCAACACCCCAAGCAAATCTGTCCCTGATGCACCCAATCAGAACCTGTGTGACAAGGGAATTTCCATTGTCCAGTGTAGCTGTTTTTAGTGCAGCAAGTGTAAAAGCACCGGGACGCAGGGGTATGATGGTCCCACTGCACCCTAGTTGTAGCTGTTTTTTTGCTGTCATTTGTGTATATGGTGGAGATGATGATGTGGGGGGGGGGCGCACAAAACCCTTGCCATGCAAATGGCATCATGCTGCATCGCAAATGGGTTGAAATGGTACACTTCTCTTGATTTGTACACATCAGTGCAAAAGATCCAAAAGATCCCTATCATATGCAAAGTCCATCAGGGTTCCAAACTATCATCTTCCACCTCTACATGGAGCCATTAGGTGCTCTTTTCACAGTTAACAGCATCAATATGAACCAATATGCCAATGAAATACAAATCTACTTTATTGGTTCAGACATACAACGACTCAAACACTGCCTGCACATGATCAAGACCTGGATGCCCAGTGCCTACCTGAAGCCAATCCAACCAAGACAGGATTCCTGTTATTTGCTTTGAATCCCAAATTTCACAAAAACCCAAGTCACTTGGAATCACCCTGAATACAAACCTCACCCTCAAGGAAAAGATTGCCAAAAAGACACATTAACGGCCTGGAACCAGCTCTTTTTTTCTTTAAAAAAAAAGTGAACCTCTCTCTTCCAGAAAGTGACTTCTGTACTCCTGTTTAAGCCATCTTACTCTTGCATCTGGATTGTGGCAACACACTACTCCATGGTATCCCAGACTTCACAGAGGTTTCCTTAAAGGCATTCTTTGTGCAAGGGATCTCTGGGGTTGGTTACCTCTCTTTCAAAACCCTGGTCTAAGAAGATCTGTACCATGAGAAATCCTGAAAAGCCCTTTTAGGAGGTTGGTTTGTTGTCTACCAAGTCTAATTTTGTACATATTTGTACTTTTTATCTGTATACTTAATGTATGCCTTGTAGAAAAGCTTATGTTTTACATAGTAGGTCTGAGTTACTGAAGGTGATGAGCAAATGATAAAGGAGAGAGACCTGATTGATTCCATAGGTTTAATCTGTTTGTTATGAAAGATTAAAAAAAGGGCATCTGGCCTGATGTTTATGAAACTCGTGTGTTACTTCCAATAGCCCTTTACCTGTGTAAATTCATATTGACTTGTATTTTGTTACAGGGTATCTTACAGGTTACTGTAGTAAGCTATAGGTCATAGATATGCACTTTGATTACCATTCTTAGACTATCTTAGGATGGCCTAGCAGACACGGTGCAATAAATTAGCCCAGTTTTTCCATTGGCTCTGTTGCCTTGAGAGTAACAACATTGTACCTGATCACATATGCACATCTACCTCAAAATGAGTGTGGCTCAAGTTCTGAACTTATAGCCAGTCATTCCGTTTTCCATTTGTATGTTTTTATAGGTCCCCTTTAATTTCCTTCATCCTTCTCCTTTTTTTAGTGCACCCTGCAGCTCCCCTGACACTCCTACCTGAATGCTCGCTTGCCACTCATGTCTTCTGTATTATGTTACATCCTGTGCGGCTCCTATTTCTAAACAGTGCAATACTCTTTTAATGGCATTGGCCATAATCTATCATTGTTTTTACTATTCCAAATTGATCAACATATTGCTTGCAAACCTGGCAGCTATGCTGGAACTTTAAAACAATGATACACTATGTACAATATTGCTACAAGATGGCTGTCTGCCTCTATGCTTAGTTTATTTTTGTATTGCCAGCGTATGCCCATCAAGTTTCGGTGGTGGCATGTTTTCTTTTTTTCTGCTTTTATTCTTTTAATTTCTACTTATTGTGTTTGTGTGTCTGTATTATTCTCGATTGGTAATTGGGTGAATGGAAGTATGAGTCACTGAGTGGACAAATGGATGCTTGAGTACAAGGACAAGTGACAGAGTGATGTTTGATGACTTGTTGAGTGCATAAACTGATCAGTGTCTGAAGAAGCACTTTCATGTATAAGCCAGAGCTGTTGGCATTGCCAAAACCTGTATTACTTTTCAGATCTTTTTCATGCTTCTTTCATGCTCTTCCACTTTCAGATGATCCTGTTGTGTATATATTCTGATGAGCCTACCCACATCTCTACGTACGAAAATGACAACTGCTTTACTATGGGTCTGATTTTCAGTTGGTTTAATAATGGAAAGTCCTCTGGTTTAAGAAGGGAAAGCCAGATCTACACGAAATCCCAACAGTGGCATTCCCCTTCAAATTATAATTTTCTACTGAATTCAGCGTTTTAGGGTTGAGTGCAAAGCGCTTGGTCCCTGGTGTAATCTCTCTATGGGCTTGTAACCATGCCCATCAGTTTGGATGGTTCGTGGGCTTGCCTTTTAAAATTTGCTTCATTTCATTTGTGAAAGGCATGCATACATCATGCCTTTTCCGGTGTTTAGCCCTCCTCGAGCGCACCTCCCAACTACTGAAAACATACGAGGCTCCATGTTTTACGTATGGTTTCTGGACTATTTTTTCTCTTTATTTCGTAGGCAGCGCAATCTTGCTGGGCAGAAGCTAAGCGCTTTGCATGACATCGACCCTGTTCCATGGCTAATTGCACTTTTGCCAGTTACATGGATAATTGCACTTTTGCTGGTACGTTTCACTGCGAGCAAAATTCCTTTTCCTTTTGTGTGTCACCGTCACGCTTCATGATGCCCCTGGGCTCGCCTATGTGAAAATGTTTTACTTTTCAGTTTATGTGGCACGAAAACTCCAATTAGGAGTTTAAAACGCGTATAGCTCTAACTCGAGCAAACGCGAGACCCGTTGCATTACAAATGCTTGTTTCCATTGCAAACTCTTGCGGGCCTTAAGGTTCATTCATTGTTTATTTTTATTTATTGAAATACGTGTGCGGTCTTCTACTGCCATTAATTAGCTTTTTAGCCCACGAGGACTCTCACGGCACTCGGGTTTCTGTGGTTCCAAGGTGAGGTATCACTAGAATAAGTGGAAAGACGTGCCGCTATGCAAACTGGAGCATTCAGAGCTTCGTCAGGGTATGATATGAAGAAAGGCATTTAAACGATACAATATACTTCACAAGGTAATGTTTCTTCATTAGGCTTCAGTGTTCAGCTAAGAACGGGCCCCGGGGGTTCTTCAATCGCGCAGGCCCTTTATCAGCTCCAGAATCGTTGGGATGAGGCGGAAAGAGAGTCCCCTCACATGAAGGGATTCGCCAACGGGTCTGTTGGCCTAGAAGGTTATTAGAACGGGTGGAACTACAGTCAATAGTCGAGAGTTTCAATGCAAGCTACCGCCTAAAGAACAGTAAAGATAGGGGAGGGGTTAAATCCCCTGAAAGGTTTGTAAAGGAAATGCCAGGGCGCCAGATCGGTACAGTTCGCATGTCAGAGGCGATCCGAGAAACCTTTTGGGATTGGACACGCGGCGTCCTGACGGGGAATATCTCAGTTTCCCTAAGAGGACGGCCCCGGCTTCCTGCTGTCTCTGAGTCTGAGGCACACAATATTTCTTTGCCTTCCTATTTGGCTTCAAAAGTTCCTTTTATGGGCTATTCCCAGCTGCAGCCATGTCTGGTTGTTTCCTCACTGCCGTTCGCTGCAGTCCCCACGAGGACAGCAGGGCTGGCTGGACGGCTTTATATGGAAGTTCACAGTGGGGCCAGGAGGTGGGGTAACAAAAATGAGGAAACGAGAGGATTCTGTTCTGAGTAAACTGCGCGTGCGCCTCCAGGGAACGGCAATGATGACGGCACCCTTTCTTCTGCGAGTAGAGGGCTCCGCAGGTTAAAGCCCTGAGGTGCGACATCTGTGTGTACACGCTCAGCAGCACGTGGCTTCTGAACATTGCAGGGCTAGCGCAGGCGTTCTCACTCACGGAATCGCTATAGCGCGTGCCACTGTCGTTCATTAAAGGTGCCCAGATAACTCCATGTAAGGAAAGACGCATTGCTCTAGACCAGTGGCCTCCAAACCTTTTAATTCCGCGCCCTCCCACCACCCAGTGGAAAAATAAAAATCATTGAGCCCCTCCTAAGAATTGTTTACAATTATTTTATAAAGATGGCAATGTTTAAATATGCCCAGACGTATTTAAACATTGCAGTTAAGTACTTTTACCTTA
The DNA here is from genome assembly GCF_031143425.1 of Pleurodeles waltl. Taxonomy (NCBI): domain Eukaryota; kingdom Metazoa; phylum Chordata; class Amphibia; order Caudata; family Salamandridae; genus Pleurodeles; species Pleurodeles waltl. The sequence continues at coordinate 980,286,017 of NC_090446.1, read as the reverse complement.
TTAAAAATGCAATAATACGTTTCTGCTTAAAAAAACACTGTTATCTGTGTAATGCTTCTTTTGGCTTGCATTTTAATAATACATTAATTATGCTTCAAGAAGGAACAGTTTCGTTTGTTGCTGTGTAGATCATGAATTTGGTCAATACTAAGGCACCTTAGACCTTGCAAGGGGTACGCAAAGAAAACACTTTACAAACAACTATATAATACAATAATGTATTCCCCCATTGACTCTCACATAGCTGCGTAGGTCACCAGTAACCACCCGGGATCTATATAGGCAAACAAGGCCATTGGCTGTAGCGCCAGGTTAAAAGTGTCAAATTCGAAGAAAAGTGCGAAATGCATGGTTCTCTTAGTGAAGCAGCTGTTGCCGTCCAGTCTAGCTGCTCCCACCCCTCCAAGAAAGGAGCCTGCCATGTTGAGCCTTATTCGTGGCAAATGGACCATGGGTTTTGGGCACAGGCCTGTAGCCATTGCAGAACCTGTCTCCCCCAGTGGTAGGCAGCGCCATAGGCAGGGCCTATTTAGCAGGCAAGGTGGAACCTTCGTGAAATTGTTCACATTGCCTAGTTGCCAGTAGAGTGGCCTCGCAGTGCTGTTGTTTATCCAGGAGTGACTTTCCACATCCATTCTATGTTTCTATCACTGATCGAACTCTTAGCCTTCCTGTGATAATGAGAACCTTTTGGAAGGGTAGGTGGCTGTCAATCTGAAAAAGGATGACTGGCAGCTAGTTCCAGTGCTTTGCTTTGAGACGGGAGAAGAAATGATCGCCCCACCTCTGTTTCTTTACCTTAAGAAGCCTTAAGAAGCCTTAGGTGAAGGTGAGAAGAAGATCTCAAAAAGCAGACCTGCATGTAGTATATAATAGGATCTTGCACGTAACTAGCGCCTCGATGCACTAGGAACTCTTAAAAATGATACGATTTGTTATTGGTTACCTATGAGGCGTTCACAGCAGATAAGAGGTGAGAGTAGGTCTTTAAAGGCCAAATAATAATCTAGTTGCACAATCCTGAAGCCATTACAGTCTGGCCAATAAAGATACCTGCAGCACCAGAGAGAGTGAATTGCAGTAGTCGAGGCAAGATGAGATAGTAGCCGAGATCACATCTTGACAGGCCATAAAAGGTACAAAATGATTAATTTTACACAAAGGCAGAAAGCTGAGAATTTGTCAATGTGAGTAGTACGAGTAAGAGAATGATCAAGAAAAAAACAAGATTTTGAATCGAGTTAGCAGGAATGAGGGAACTCCCAAATTCGCAGGCCAAGATCTATAAGCCTGAGTAGAGGGATCTTGTCAACTAGCAGCACCTCAGCTTGGCCAGTAATATTTTTTACAGAATTTTATTCCATCCAGGCAGGGCCTGCCATACACCAGTGGAATAATGAAATTATCATTTGGAGCTAGAAAGGCCCTCATCTAAACCATTAATGGGGGTATAATCAGCATATGTGGCAAGAGAATAACCAAGGGACTCTATAAGCTTTACTAACGGAGCATCACAGATACTGAAAAAAGTCTGGCGGGGGAGAGGGAATTCGGGGGTGGTCTGGAGAATCCATGTGCATGCCACTAGTATGTATACAGCTGCTGGTATGTGTACCGGTGCTGTGGCAGGCAAGTGTCTCTAGTAACATAGCTAGGGTGCAAGCAAGGAACATGGCCCCCAGACCCAAGGTCAACTTTGAATTATAGCGATAATTGGGGTGTAATCGGTGGGTTCTTTGAAATGCTGGTCCCCGTCGCCATTATACCTGTGGCCCTAATTATAGCTGCAGCTATAGGTCTCTGAGCTACTCATTTGCTTTTCTCCTCTCCTCTCTCTATCTTCATTGCTGTCTCTGCTCATCTCATCTCCTTTCATTCCTTTCACTTGCTTCACCCTATTCCCTTCTACTCTGCATCTTTCTCCTCTGTCACTTGTCCTTATCTCCTTTCTTTCTTCCTTTCTATTCCCCTTGGTCCTCTTTACCGTCTCCTTTTCTTTCCTTCTCTCTCTCACCCACTTCATCTTCACACTCTCTCCCTGCACTTCTGTCTACTTGCCTGCACTCTCTATTTCACTACTCTCATTTTCTTGTACATTTTAAGTTTGCCTTCGCATCTCACCATATCTCTCTCTTCCCCACTCCTTCCAGCTATTCTCTTTAAGCATCCTTATTTTTGATCCCTTTCTTCATCTCCCTTACTATCTCCTTTGGTTTTTTAATATCTCTTTTCTCTTTCACCCTCAGCCAATGCTCGCTTTCTGTCATTTTTGGGAAACAGCCTTTACTATGAAATGGGAACCATGCAGTTCCTTAACAACGCAGCCTCAACAGTAAATGTGTCTACCATGTATTCCTAAACCATGCAGGTCTTTACAATGACTTGTCTTAGGGAGTGCGTTGTTGGACTGGTGTTGGATTTTAAGTCCAACACCTTCCCTACTGTAGCGCAGTCTGGAGTTGGAATAGTAAATTATAGTATTCCAAAGTCCAATGCCCCCTCAGCACGTTGTTGTAAAGATATGGGTAGTTTAGGAATGTGTGGTAAATATGCATTCGTCGTTTAAACCACGTTGTAAAAGCAGGGGTTAAAAAGGCCTACGTGCTTCCGTCATACAAACGTCATTTTTTTCTTCTCCTTTTATTACCTCCCTTTCCCCCTTTTGCGTTCCCCCGTACAGTTTCCTCCCTTTTTCTTCTTCCTCATGTCGTCTTTCTCTCACTCCTGTATCTTGCATTTTCTCTCATTCCCTCTCAGTCATCCTTATTTCTGTCCTCCCCTTTTCTTTGTTACACTGAAACTTTTCTCACCCATTCTCCTCTGCGCCGCATTCTTCCTGCTCTGTTTCTCCGACGACCTCTTTCTTTCCATTATCTGTTCTTCCTATTTTTTCTCTTCGGTCCCTTATCTGTTACTTTGTTACTTCTGTCCCTATCTTTTTCTTTATATTTCTTCCTTTGTACCCCCTCATCTATTTTTTCATCATCCCTACTACTTCTATCCATATTCCCCATCTCAGTTGTATCGCACCGACTTCTCTATTCCCTCCTAGCTCCAACCCTCTTTTCCTAAATGTTCCTTTCCTCTCTGCCACCTTCTCTCATTCTTATTACAGTCCTTCTTCCTACACTGCCTTCTTTCTTTCAGATACTCTTTCCTCTCTGTTGTCTCCCTTTTCTTTTCCTTCCTCTCGGTCTTCTTCTTTTCTTGTCTCTCTTTTCTATTGTCTTCTTCTTTTTCAATCTCCTTCTGGCTCTCAGTTTTTTTTTTACTACATCCATTTGCATTCTTTCATTCACTAATTTACTATCCCACTCTGCTACTTTGCAGTGTCGGCTTTGGTCCTCCCGAGTCTAGCTCTTGTTCTCTCCCTGCTTTTAACCTCTTTTCTAAAGGAAATAGTTGCAAAAGAAACAAGCAATGCCAAAGCCAATAGGTCTCGACTATGCAAGAGCTATTGGCTTTGCCAATGTGTTTTAGACATGTTGTTCACCAGCAGGGCAGCTGTTCAGCATGGCTAAAAGTGAGTGGCATAGAGGAGAATGTCATGGAGTGTCATAGAGTAGGGAAGAGTGTTGTAGAATGGACTGGCAGAGTGTGCTGTATACTGGAGTGCCACAGTGTGGAGTGTCATAGAGTGGCATAGAGTAGAGTGGGCTGGTGCAGAGTGCATTGTCATAGAGTGTTGCAGAGTAGAGTGGCATAGAGTGCAGTGGCATTGAATTGAGTGGCATACAATGCTGCGTTCTAGAATGCAGTGGCATAGATTAAAGTGTTGCAGAGTGGAATGGTGCAGAGAACAGTGGTGCCGAGCAGAGTGGTGCAGAGTAGACTACAGTGAGTCAGAGTAGAGTGGTGTAGAGTGCAGTGGCATAAAGTAGAGTGGCGCAGAGTGGAGTGGCATAGAGTTGAGTGATGCCAAGGGCAGTAGCACAGAGTAGTCAAGTGGAATAGAGTGCAGTGGTGTAGAGTGCAGAGTAGAGTCAAGTGACATAGAATGCAGTGGCATAGAGTGGTGCAGAGTGGAAAATAATGGCATAGAGTGTAGTGGCATAGAGTGAAATAGTGCAGAGTAGAGTGGCGGAGAGTTCAGTGGTGGAGAGTGCAATGTTGCAGAGTAGAGTGTCATAGTCCAGTAATGTAGAGTGGCATACACAGCAGTGGCATAGAGTACAGTGATGCAAAGTAGAGTGCAGTGACAGAGTGCGGTTGTATAGAGTACACTGACAGAGTGTAGTGGATAAGAGTAGAGTGGCATAGAATGAAGTACAGGGTAAAGTACAGTTGTGTAGAATGGCATACAGTGTAATGCCTTGGAGTAAAGTGGTATAGAATTCAGTGGCATTGAGTTCAGAGGTGCAGAGTAGATTAGATTGGCGTACAATGCAGGGGTATAGAGTTGGTTGTTACAGAGTAAAGTGCTTTGGCGTAGAGTGCATTGGCATAACGTGCAGTGGCGTAGAGGGCAGAGTGGTGTAAAGTAGAGTGATGTAGAGTGGAGTTGTGCAGAGTAGATTGGTGCGGCATAAACTGGAGTATAGTGCAATGGCGTGTAGTGGTGTAAAGTGGAGTGGTGCTGATTAGAGTGTAGTGGTGTGGAACGGTGCAGAGTAGAGTGGAGTGGCGTGAAGTGGAGTATTCATGGTGTGGTAGCGCACTGCGATTACAAACAATACAGTTTCAATTGAAATGACCATTACATTTGCACAGACATACAGTTTTACTAATAAAACTATACAATGCACAGACAAATGTGTGGAAATTGCATCACCTAGCTTAATGATTTGTTTTGATCATATTAAAGTATTTGTTCCCAACAAACTTCAGAAATAAAAAAAAATGTGCTTCATTTGTGAGTTCATAATTCTGATATATTCTGAAATACTTGCACAGTTCACTTAAACGTTGTTGTGTGCTAGACAAAAACTCCTTCCCCCAATATCCAGCAGGATTATCACATAAATCCTTTCACTTTTATTGATAGAGAAAGAAAAGTAAACAAGCGCCCTTGGAAGACAGCGCCTGACATGTGGCCTCAGTCTTTGCATGCACAGCAACAGTGAAGCAATAAGAACAAGATTTAAAGGCCTCTTAACAGAAAGTGGGTTAAGGGAAGGATACAGAAAACACGGTTTGAGCAATGAGGGACGAGCTGAACCTGGAGAGCCTAAAGCAAATAAAAGCCAAAAAGTGTGATTTTCAAACCACAAAGCCAATGGCAATCAATGAGCGGAATGCATTCCTAGGTCAGCTTTCTGAAAGTCCCCAAGTTGTCTTTAAGCTGAGACCTAATAGGAGACATTTTTCTGTAGAAACATTCTTCAAGGACCGGGCATCATATTATTAAACTGAGGGATGGAGAAGGGTTGGTAGTAACTTAAGAAAAAGTCTTTTTGTTGCAAGGTGAATGCATGAAGCATATGCTCCGCAGAAGAAGAGACACAAACTATTAATCCAAGACGACTCAAGACATAAAAAGAGGAATCAAAGTAGACCCAGGAAGTGTAAAGCCGCAGCCTGGACCAGATCTCTCAGTTTACTGCAGAGGTAAGTAAACAAAAAGGCTAGATGAGCATGGGGTTTATATTTTCCATCTTGTTTTTCTATCTATACCTGTGCTCTTTTGGTGAGCACACATGATCAGCAACTTGAGGGTCAAATCAATTTCAGAGACATGCGGTTTCATCACAAAAAAAGCATTTGCAATGCAATCGGTCCCGAAATTTGCTCAAGTTAGAGGTATTGGCGTTGTAAATTCCTAACTGGACTTTTCTTGCTAAATAAATTGAAGATGAAAAGTAAAACAGTTGACAAAACGAGCCGATTCAAAGCGCCATGGCCGCAAACACTAAGGACAGACACAAAAGGAAAAAGGTTTGCTCACAGTCAAACATATTGGCAATCATGCAGTTATCCATGTAACAGGGTCAGTCTGCAAGGTGGTAACAAAACTTCCCCAGTGAGGGACAAATGTAAATCATTTACCAATGATAACAAAGGATTTTTGAAAGGTAAGCCCACGAACAAGTGAAAGTGATGGGCATGAGGTGGGCACGGTTAAAGGCCCACAATACTAACAAGAGGTCAAAGTGCATGCGCACTCGACCTAAAAAAGACCCTGTTCACTTCCCTTTGCCTAGAACAGATACTGCTGACTTTTCCCTGGTCTCCAGCTTGATACTTGCTTTCAAAAGGCTTTATGAGGGAACATGTGGCCTAGGAGGACAACAGTGACTGTGAGGCAGCAAGACTAGAGTCCCAATCTTCCCTTACTCTGCTGTACAATTCTGGGCAAATTGCTTGATTTCCTAAAGACTTAATTTTCGTATTTGCTAACACTGGAAGTAAGTACAAACCTGCTAATGTGCAGCATAAAGTAAAAACTGGACATTTATTTACGAAGATCCTGCTTTCTAGGTCTAACATCTTCAAGAAAATAAACACTTAATGGACAGAGTTTAGTGTCTTTCTTTTGACCATAGTATTTTGTTAACAGTTTCTATGTTTTCTATAATAAGTTGAAGTCGCTTTTCTTGTAACACTTATAGCAGGTTGTTGTTTATTGAACTCATTTCTTATGATGTATTTTATTTTGACACCTTACGCAGAATACGTATTCTAATGCCTATTTCAGTCAGAGATTACATTTGCAAGAAACTTTGTCAAAGATTTAATATATTTTTTTGCATTTTTTTGCCTGTGTTGCTCTTTTTGCAAACTGCTGGAGTTCCAGCGAAGGTTTGTGAAAGCGGCTGCATTATTTACTCCTTTAGCTGGAACTGTGATGTTTTTAATTAGGTTTTCCATTCGCACAGCCAGCAGTTTTCCACTCGCGCTGGCTAGAGATGAGCTGCTTTATAACTGGATCACTGATGCCCCAGCCATCCAATTACAAAGCAGTTCATCTCGCTATGAGAAGTAGCCCTGCCCTCACATACAGTAGCCTGAAATTACTGCATTACCAGTATAGCCTTATCTGAGGCGGACGTGCCTGCTTGTGTCCTGGCACAGTGCCTACTCTTCAAAAGACTACACCCCGTATACTCAGGAAAGAGTAAACTCACATCCAGACCCCAGCTAGCCACTCACAAAAAACGTGCATTGGGAATGCCAGTAAGTCTGGCTTATAACTGGAAGGGCCTCTTCATCGGTCACTGGTGATCACTCATGCATTTTGGCACTTATCCTTGCACTTATGCAGCCACTCATCAGACTACTGACTCATTTTTAGATTCACCCACTTACCCATCCACAATAAAACACAAAACTTGAAACACATTTAAGGTAGAAAAAGAAAATAAGTCACTGCCTAAGTAAGGAAGGCACATACTTTTAATAAAAAAACAAAATTAAACATTGCCGCATCTAGATGGCCACATGCTTCAGAAGCAGTATTCGGGTGGGTTGCAGCGCACTGCGGATCAGCCTGAAGCAAGGGGCCCTTAGCACAGTTTGGGGAGCTGCAGGATGCTCTATAAACAAACAAACAAAGTAAAATAAGAGAAGGAATGAAAAGAGAGCTGTAAAAGGAGAACCTAAAAAACTAAAGAACTGGTCTACCAGCCATAGCCTGTGAAATGCAATCGTTTTCTGGCAGATGTGCATATAAATCAGGCAACATGCTATCACACACAGGGCAATAGAGTAACACACACACAGGCACCCACCCGCTCACACACACGTTACCATCCTTGTGGGGACTATGGGGGTCATTCCAACCCTGGTGGTCGGTGTTAAAGCGGCGGCAAAACCGCCAACAGGCTGGTGTTAAAAAAAATGCAATTTCGACCCTGGCGGAAACCGCCAACAGAGACTGCCACTTTAACACACCACCCGCCACGGCGGGACAAACAAACAGTGCAGCGGTCACCGCCAACCGACAGGCGGGAGACAATGTCCCGCCCACCCTATCACAACCCACCAATCCGCCACCTTTTCCGGGGCGGTAGCCCCGCCGATAAAAACACGGCGGAAACAGCCATTTCAAACGGAAAACACTCACCTCCATACACCCCACGAGGAATCTGGACAGCATGGAACCCGAACTCCACATCCTCCCAGCCATTGTCTTCCTGCTCCTCTACCAGGAGCACGAACGCCGGCGCAGAAGACAATGGTGAGTACTGCACCTACGACACAGGGGAGGGGGGAGGCAAAAAATTACGGGGACACACATATGCGACACACCCACCCTCACCCTCACCCACTACAACACACACATCAATGCATAGCAACACATCACAGTTACCCCCCCCAAACCCCCAGAATAATGCAAAGACAAAAGGAAATGAATATAAAATTAGAATTATATTGTAAGACTGAGTATAAAATATATCACACATCTATAACTTTATATACATAAATTGTCCAGTCCGATATGTGTATCAGCCATTGTTCGTGGGCCACTGGACCAAAACACATGGGCAAAGCCCACACAGGATACCTGCCTCCAACGGAGAGAACACTGCAGGGGCATCAGATAGGAAAACTACAGGCACCTCAGGGGGAAGGGAAGGGGGGGCACCTCAGCCAGATGAGTCCACGACGCCAGATCCACGAGGGGCCTCCATGGCCACTGTGCCATCCTGGGGAGTGCAAAGCCACAGTCTCTCAAGTCTCCACAGTGGGTGGGTTGCCCACTGTGCCATCCTGGGGAGTGCAAAGCCACAGTCTCTCAAGTCTCTACAGTGGGTGGGTTGCCCACTGTGCCATCCTGGGGAGTGCAAAGCCACAGTCTCTCAAGTGGATGACAGTCTCCACTGGTACTGGAGGGGGACTAGTTCCCAGAGTGCTTCGTGCAGCCCTGCCCGACACAGATGCGGGCATGCCCCGTCCGCCAATGGGCCAGCGGTGCTTGAGATGAAGGGCCCAGTTCAGCGGTTCTTGAGATGAAGGGCCCTGTTCAGCGGTTCTTGAGATGAAGGGCCCAGTTCAGCGGTGCTTGAGATGAAGGGCCCTGTTCAGCGGTTCTTGAGACGGCGGTGCCCAGCGGAGCGGTGCTTGAGATGAAGGGCCCTGTTCAGCGGTTCTTGAGATGAAGGGCCCAGTTCAGCGGTGCTTGAGATGAAGGGCCCTGTTCAGCGGTGCTTGAGATGAAGGGCCCTGTTCAGCGGTTCTTGAGACGGCGGTGCCCAGTTCAGCGGTGCATGAGACGGCGGTGCCCTGTTCAGCGGTGCATGAGACAGCGGTGCCCTGTTCAGCGGTGCATGAGACGGCGGTACCCTGTTCAGCGGTGCTTGAGATGGCGGTGCCCTGTTCACCGGTGCTTGAGATGAAGGGCCCAGCGCAGCGGTTCTTGAGACGACGGTGCCCAGCGGAGCGGGGCTTGAGATGAAGGGCCCAGTTCAGCGGTGCTTGAGATGAAGGGCCCTGTTCAGCGGTTCTTGAGACGGCGGTGCCCAGCGGAGCGGTGCTTGAGATGAAGGGCCCAGCGCAGTGGTTCTTGAGAAGAAGGGCCCAGTTCAGCGGTGCTTGAGACGGCGGTGCCCTGTTCAGCGGTGCATGAGACGGCGGTGCCCTGTTCAGCGGTGCTTGAGATGAAGGGCCCAGCGCAGCGGTTCTTGAGACGGCGGTGCCCAGCGGAGCGGGGCTTGAGATGAAGGGCCCAGTTCAGCGGTGCTTGAGCTGAAGGGCCCTGTTCAGCAGTTCTTGAGACGGCGGTGCCCAGCGGAGCGGTGCTTGAGAGGAAGGCCCCAGTTCAGCGGTGCTTGAGATGAAGGGCCCAGTTCAGCGGTGCTTGAGATGAAGGGCCCTGTTCAGCGGTTCTTGAGACGGCGGTGCCCAGTTCAGCGGTGCATGAGACGGCGGTGCCCTGTTCAGCGGTGCATGAGACGGCGGTGCCCTGTTCAGCAGTGCTTGAGATGAATGGCCCAGCGCAGCGGTTCTTGAGACGGCGGTGCCCAGCGGAGCGGGGCTTGAGATGAAGGGTCCAGTTCAGCGGTGCTTGAGATGAAGGGCCCTGTTCAGCGGTTCTTGAGACGGCGGTGCCCAGCGGAGCGGTGCTTGAGATGAAGGGCCCAGTTCAGCGGTTCTTGAGATGAAGGGCCCAGTTCAGCGGTGCTTGAGATGAGTGTCCAGGTCAGCGGATCCGGCCATGGCATGGATGTCACTCGCCACCTGACATGTGGCTGGCGGGGCCTTCCTGCCCATCTGTCTGGTTGTTTGCGGGGCTCTCCTGGGCTGCAGTACCGGGCCTGTGGGTGTCCTCCTGCACACCTGGGACGTGGCTTGCGGGGCCCTCCTGGGCTGCAGTACCGGGCCTGTGGGTGTCCTCCTGCACACCTGGGATGGGGCTGGTGGGGCCCTCCTGGGCTGCAGTACCGGGCCTGTGGGTGTCCTCCTGCACACCTGGGATGGGGCTGGTGGGGCCCTCCTGGCCAGCTGGCCTGCTGCCGGACTTGTCGGGCGTGCTGACCTTCCCACCCTTCCCTGTTCGCCTGTGGCCCTTTCCCACCTTTGGCGGTGTGCCAGGTGGCACCCGACTTCCTGCCGGAGCCAATGTAGGGATTTTTGTCCCTGGTGTCTTTGGTCTTTCGCACCGGGCACTGGCAATCTTCGGATGCTTTTCCGGGGGTGGGCTGGCCGTGCCTTGGCTCCTAGCTGAACTGGCTGCCCTTGAGGGTGGGGGACTCCACAGTCCATGGCAAACAGTCTTTACAGGTCCCGGTTTTGTGGTGGCTGAGGTGCTGATTGGAGTCTTATGAGATGGACGGGGTGGGGGAGTTGTTGGAAAGAGGTCAAGTTTGGAAAAGAAAAGCAATTTGGCAAGAGAGGGACGGGTAGGTGTAGTGGGTATGGGAGTGGAGGAAGAGGATGTGGTTGTAGGAGTGTGAAGTCTGGTGTCTTTGGGTGCAGGTGCTTGGGCTGGAGGCTGTCGTGAGGTGGATGGCTGTTGGGTGGGTGGCTGCCTGCGTTTGTGTAGTTTGGAAGAGGGGGTGACAGACACACTGGGAGAGGACACAGGGGACGTGTAAATGGTAGTGGGGGTGGTGACTGCACGTGTGCGGAGTGTTCTGGTGGGTGTGCTGGTGATGGACGTAGTGGCTGAAGATGTTGTGCATGCAAGTGTGAGTGGAGACGTCACAGGGAGGGAGGAGGGAGACGAGGAGGAGGAGAACACAGTGGAGGCAGTGGGTGTTGGTATGTCTGCATGTGGATGTTGCTTGTGTGAATGCTTGTGTGATGTGTGGTGCTTATGTCTGGATGAGCTTCCCTTGGGTGTTGAGGTGTGTGCAGGCTGGTCTGATGGTGTGTCTGGGATAGGCAGAGGTACAGGGGATTGGGTCTGGGTGGAGGAAGTTGGAGGGGGGAGGCTAGAGACAGGGACAATGGCTGCCGTCAGTGCTGAGGCCAGAGCGTTGAACGATCGCTGATGGGCAGCCTGACCAGAATGAATGCCCTCCAGGTATGCATTACTCTGGTGCACCTCCCTTTCTACACCCTGGATGGCATTCAAAAGGGTAGACTGCCCAACAATGATGGTCCTCAGGAGGTCAATGACCTCCTCACTGAGGGCAGCAGGGGTGACAGGGGCAGGGCCTGAGGTGCCTGGGGCGAAGGAGATGCCCACCTTCCTGGGTGAGCGGGCACGGGGCAAACGCTCAGGGGCTGGTGGGAGGGCGGTGCTGGTGCGCTGGGTGGCGGCTGTACCTGTTGTTGCGGGGGGCACGGATGTTGCCGCCACCACAAGGGAGCTCCCTTCAGAGGACGAGTCGCTGTCACTGACATCAGCACGAGTCCCCGCTGTGGAGCTCCCCTCGCCCTCCGTTCCACTGGTGTATTTGGACTGCGTTGCATGGCCCTCCAGGGCCATGTGGGATGCAGCTCCCTCGTGCTCCGATGCCCCTTCTCCTCTGCCTGATGATGCTAATGCACACATGAACAGGAAGACCACAAAAAAGGGGGGGGGAGAAATAAAGACATGTTGAGTGCATGCATTGGCGACACCGTTGGCGGAGAGGACAGACACAGAAGCCCCCTGCACTACGCCGCGCACTTGGGGTCCACTACGCAATCCGTGGGACATGGCCTACAAGCTTATGGACGACAACTGCACACATAGATGACACAGGGCCATGGATACCTGTACTTGGCACCCTACAGAGGTGGGGGGCGGGGCGCAGGGCCATGCCTTACGGAGGGGCCTAGCCTACAGAAATCGCCCTGGCCTAGGGATACCCACAGCCCTCCTCCCCCACCCAGACACCTCCACTGCGCGCAAAGTCAGCAGAATGTATTTGTACTCACCCCCTTGTGTCTGCTGTGATGTCCTCACGCGCCCATCCAAATCGGGGTAGGCCACTGCCAGTATCCGGGACATCAGGGTGGTCAAAGTACGACTGGCACCCCTCCTACGTTGGGAGGCCATCCCCAGCTGAGCCTCCGCCGTCTTCCTGCTGCAGCGTCGGATGTCCTCCCACCTCTTCCGGCAGTGGGTGCCCCGTCTGTTGTGGACCCCCAGGGTCCGGACGTCCTTGGCGATGGAACGCCAAATGTTGATTTTCTGGTGGGCGCAGACCTATGTGACATGTACAGGGAGAGAAAAATTGTCATCACCTTCTGCATGCTTGATGTGAGTGGCCCCCCATCCCCACCCTTGCCATGTGGCACATGCTCTCATCTGTCGTTTGATGCATGCCTCAATCGCTCCCCTCCCCACCATCGTTCATCCACCCGACTCAACCCAGGCATTGCCCACTAAGCATGGTCCCTGTGTACTTACCTGTTGGTCTGGAGGACCGTAGAGTAGCGCATACTGGGGGAGGACCCCATCCACAAGTTTCTCCAACTCCTCCACAGTGAAGGCAGGGGCCCTTTCCCCAGTCGCATGAGCCATTGTCTCTTCCAGACCGAGGTCACAGCAGCACTTGCAGTGTAGGTCCTCTCCTGTGGAAGATCAGGTATCGAGTGATTAAGCAGATAGAAAATGGCGGTCACGCCCGCAGCGGTGCGTACCGCGACCGCCGGCGCACATCGTCATTGGCTCCTGAAACCCATAGGGTTCAATGTTAACCAATGCGGCTTTGCGCCGCGGTCTTCGACCGTCTACCGCCACAGTGTGCCACGCCAGCGCATTGACCTCACATCCCACTGTCGCACTACACAGGTCAGGCAGCCGCCATTTCAAGGGCCCACATGGCTTAATTTCTACTGCGTCACACATACCTAGGCCTTGCATCAACACTCATACAAACCTTTCAATGCATTGGGAATCGTGTTATGTGCAAGCTGTGGTTACGTACCTGTGGGTTGATTGACTCTGTGCTCGCTGTTGTCCTTCATAGGCACCGTCCGCTGGGACATGCGAGGAGATGGAGGAATCTTCCTGTGTACAGACCGCTGGTGGACCTGTCGACAATGGAGGAACGACATGTCATACTGACATACAGGCTTGACCGAGCCACTATACAGGAACTGTGTGCCCAGCTGGAGCCAGACCTGATGTCACCCATCCACCAACCCACAGGGATCCCCCCTCTAGTGCAAGTGCTGTTAGTACTCCATTTCTTAGCAAGTGGGTCTTTTCAAACAACAGTGGCCATATCATCAGGGATGTCCCAGCCCATGTTTTCCAAGGTGTTGTCCAGAGTGTTGTCTGCTCTGCTCAAACACATGAGGAGCTACATCATTTTCCCTGAGGTGGGGGATTTGGTTACAGTGAAAGGAGACTTCTATGCCCTTGGACATATTCCCAACATCATTGGTGCCATTGATGGGACCCATGTTGCTTTGGTCCCCCCCAGCAGGAGTGAACAGGTGTACAGGAACCGGAAGAGTTATCATTCCATGAATGTACAGATGGTGTGTTTGGCAGACCAGTACATCTCCCATGTTAATGCCAAGTTCCCTGGCTCTGTGCATGACGCCTACATCATGCGGAATAGCAGCATCCCGTATGTGATGGGTCAACTCCAGAGGCACCGGGTGTGGCTATTAGGGGACTCTGGTTACCCCAACCTGTCATGGCTATTGACCCCAGTGAGGAATCCCAGGACAAGGGCAGAGGAACGGTACAATGAGGCCCATGGGCGGACTAGGAGGGTGATCGAGCGAACCTTCGGCCTCCTGAAGGCCAGGTTCAGGTGCCTCCATATGACTGGTGGATCCCTAATGTACTCACCAAAGAAGGTGTGCCAGATCATCGTGGCCTGCTGTATGCTTCACAACCTGGCTTTGCGACGCCAGGTGCCTTTTCTGCAGGAGGATGGTCCAGATGGTGGTGTTGTAGCAGCTGTGGAGCCTGTGGAGAGTGAAGAGGAGGAAGGCGAAGAGGACGACATAGAGAACAGGAACACAGTAATACAGCAGTATTTTCAATGACACACAGGTAAGAGTACACACCGGCATATTACATTTACTTAAAGACTCCTACCTCTCTACTGTCTGACTTTTTCCCCCAGTGTATGGTAACTATGTTGTGACTTTCCCTTCCGTTTTCAGAGATGTGGGCCCCACTGCGTGACATCTGCTTTGTTTCCCCATGGACTACAGCTGTGTGACAGCGGTTTGTTGGCATCACAATGTGAATGAACATTTTGGCACGGTCATGTCTAATACATTTGTTCAAAATCACAGCCAGACTCCAGATTGTTTTGTGCAATAAGTGTGTTTATTCAAGTGCTCTAAATTGGATGGGTGGTTGCAAATCGGTGAGGGGTGATGGTGGAGGATTGTCCATGGCAGAGTCCAGACTATCAGTATCACAGGTGCATTGTCCAAATGCCTGTGGAAAGTTGAGCAGGGGCAGTTTAAGGTTGGGCAGGGTGACAATGTGGGACAGTGGGATGACAATCAGGGCGGTATCCTTTGCTGGCGGGGGTCTTGACATCTTACTCTGTCTTCTTCCTGGATCACAGGGCACGCTTGTGGGGTGGTTCTCCTTCTGCAGGGGGTGGGGTTCTGGTGGCCTGTTGGTCTTTTGTCGGGGCCTCCTGTCCACTAGCGCCGGCGGAGGTGGTAGGCAGTTCTTGGTCCATGCTAGTGTCAGGGGACCTTTGAGGTGCCACAGTGTCCCGCAATGTGGTGACTACCTGATTCAGGGCCACTACGATGGTACCCATGGCGGAACTGATGTTTCTTAGTTCCTCCCTGAACCCCATATACTGTTGCTCCTGCAGAAGCTGGATCTCCTGAAACCTGGCCAGGACCGTCGCCATCGTCTCCTGGGAGTGGTGGTATGCTCCCATGATGGAGGAGAGGGCCTCGTGGAGAGTGGGTTCCCTGGGCCTGCCCCCCCTGTCGCACAGCAGCCCTCCCAGTTCCCCTGTTTCCATGGGCCTCTGTCCCCTGGACCGTGTGCCCACTTCCACTGCCCCCAGGTCCCTGTTGTTGTTGGGGTGTTGGGTTAGCCTGGGTTCCCTGTAGTGGTGGACACACCGCTGATTGACGTGTCCTGGGGACAGAAGTATGGGCCCGCTGGGTGGGGGCTGTGCTGGTGTTTCCAGAGGGGGGGAGGTCTGCTGTGGCCTGTGGCTGTGTGAGGGGAACCGACTGTCCTGAGGTCCCCGATGGACCGGGCTGGTCATCTAGATCCAGGGAGACAGAGCTGCTGTCCTCACTGTGGGCCTCTTCTGGGGGTGGAGTGGACATTTGTGGACCCTCCTGCGCTGTGACCTGGCGTTCGGGTCCTGCAGGGGTATAAAAGTATGGTTATTGCTTCTGTGTGTGCCATAGCGTGCAATGGGTGGGTGCCCGTGTACCCCAGTGCTGGCATTCCTTTGTGGGGGCTGTTGTGACGGTGGTTTGGGGGGGGGTTGTATGTGTATGTGCAGTGGGCATGCTTTGGTGTGGGTGTCCATGCTTTGTGGACGCATGCAGGACTAGGTGTTGGGATGGGTGGGTTGTAATGGTGACACATTTGCAAGGAGTAGGTGTGATGGGGTGGGGGTGAGGGTGGGGGTATGAGTCGGCATGCAGGTGGGGTGGGGGGGATGAAATAGTGAAGATGAGACTTACCAGAGTCCATTCCTCCGCCTACTCCTGCGAGCCCATTAGGATGCAGGATGTTAAAGACCTGCTCCTCCCATGTTGTAAATTCTGGGGGAGGAGGTGGGGGTCCGCCGCCAGTCCGCTGCACCGCGATGTTGTGCCTGGATACCATGGAACGCACCTTCCCCCGTAGGTCATTCCACTTCTTCCTGATGTCGTCCCGATTTCTTGGGTGCTGTCCCACAGCGTTGACCCTGTCCACTATTCTGCTCCATAGCTCCATCTTCCTGGCAATGGTGGTGTGCTGCACCTGTGCCCCGAACAGCTGTGGCTCTACTCGTACAATTTCCTCCACCATGACCCTGAGTTCATCATCAGAGAACCTGGGGTGTCTTTGCGGTGCCATGGGGTGGGGTGGGTGATGTGTAGGGTGGATTGTGTGGTGCTAAGTGTGGTGATGTGTATTGTTGTGTTGTGTGAAGTGCGTGCAAATATTGCTGGGTGACAGTGAATTGGCCGTCTGGGTGCTCGGATGTCTTTTCTCGGTGCGTGTTCATGAATCTCTAGGAGTGGAGGTTTGTGGGTGATGTGGGTGTGTATTTTATATTGTAATGGGTGTGTGGGAGTGGTGTGTGTATGTGTATCAGGTGTGTGTATTTTGAATTGTCCAATGTGGTAGTGTTTTGTACAAGTGTGTGTATTTTGAGCGCGGCGGTGTGTACCGCCAATGGAATACCGCGGTTGAAAGACCGCCGCATGGATTCGTGTGTCGTGATAGTGTGGGCGTATTTCTGTTGGCGTGACGGTGGAGGTTTGGTCATCGCCAGTTTCTCGCTGCCCTTTGGTGTGGCGTACTTTTGTGGATGTCTGTATTTTGGTGGTTTGCCTGTTGTGGGTCAGAACGACCGTGGCGGTGTACCGCGGCCACGGCGGTGTTATGGCGGTCTTCTGAACGGCAGTAAGCGCCTTTTACCGCCGAGGTTGGAATGACCACCTATGTCTGGATACCTGCCTTGTGGGGACTAACCTTTCTCAGTGGTCTTAAAATATCATGATGACAGAAACATTTTAAGAAAAAAATCATGACACAGGATCCTGCTTCAAATATGTAAATATAGCTTTATTTCATGTCGCGCACAGAACCATCACAGGCACACGCACACTGTTATTGTTATTACAGGAGGCCAGCAGACAACTAAATCAGTCTACTTTAGTGGGTCCAGCAGTGATTATCAAGATAGTCAATTCAGGACTACTGCACTATATTGCGCTTAAGCTTTCCCACAAGACAGCCATCAGGTGTACTGTGTAAAATTGTAAATATGTACAACATTGCAGTTATAAAAAACAAAATAATTTGCTCCTCTGAGGTCCTAGAAAGGTATTATTATAGCTCAAATATTTTATCTCCCACCCCATTTGTGTTTGTCAGAGGAATAACCAGTACTAAAACTCTTGCATACCATGGAGATCTGAAATTCCATGTAACAAAATATCTGTGTACAGACTTTAACACGGTGCACTAACTAACACTCCTGACAGGCCTAATGGTTTTAATATGCGCTTTTTCCAATAAAAAGTACGGGCTACTGCCATTTTTGTAACTTTTAATAATAAACAGATCAGACCTATGCCAGCAGATATAACATTCCCAAATGAGCCAGTCAGTCTTTGAGCCTTTACAATTGGCCTGTCACTGTACCAAGCTTAGGAGGCCTTCTGCATCAAGCACAAGGTTTCCCACACGATAACCACAGATATACAGTCTAAAGATAAAAATATATACAAAATTAGATTTAGCAGACAGTGTACAATCCCTTGTAAAAGAGCATAAAAATAGCTCTCACAGAGGAACATTTCCCACCCCATGGTTTGTCATAGGGGTAACCAGCACCAATAGCCTTCCCTGCTATGGTGATCAGTGAGATTCCATTTATCAAAATAGCTTTCTGTGGGCTTTAACACAATGTGGTAAAAACACCCCTGGAATAAAATGCCTGTTGAATCTGTATATGTTTTTCACAAGAAATAAATTGGGCCTACTGCTTTTGTTGTAACTTTTGATAATAAACAAATTGGATATTGGAGATAACGTTTCCCAATGAGACAATCAAGCCTATCTGATTCATAACTGGCTTGTCACCATAACAACCAACTCAGGCTAACTGAGCATAAGCTTTCATCCAAGGCAACAATCTGGCATACAGTTATACGAATCCAGAATTGTACAAAATTACAGTTGGCAAAACAATATACAACCCCTCCTAAATTTAATTTAGAGGGATTATCAGAGTGTACACCTTAGGTTATTTGGAGAGATTAATCTATACCAAACTCTTGCCTACTAACAACCTGTGAAATTCCATGTTACAAAATACCTCCCTACAGCCTTTAACACATTCTAATAACAAGCCACCTTTAATTTCCTACTGGCTTTAACATTTGGTTTTCACAATAAATAAGTCAGGCCCACAGCCTTTGTCATAACTTTTCACAATAAACAGAACAGACCTATAGCCTTGACCAAACCTCCACTTTGGAGGTTTGTTACTGAAAAAAAAAAAACGCTGACCATGCCAGCAAGCCATGGCAAGCTCACTGGTATTTCATTGCTTCAACGAAAGTGCTCCCACCATGTTGACAGAAGCATTTTTGGCAAATATTCCCCACCCATTCAGTAGGAAACTCAAACCTGGACTGGTCAGCCTCTGCTGATCATGCAAAATAATAATTAAGTCCCTAACTCTAGAAAGTTACAATGGCAGGAGGAGAGGTTTTGAGTGGCTAGGTGACATATTTATCAAAAGGCCACCACACACGTCAGGAAGCAAAGTTGATGTGCTGTGTCGCATGAGCGGTATAGAGCTAAAACGTGCCATATCTACTAGGATATGGCACTCTTAATCTCCTTTCTATGCTGGTGCACTTGTGGCTGCCTAACACCAACTCCGGCACCCGTGCTCCATGATGCAAGGGTCCTTGTGTTTTGGGCAGGATTGTTTTTGTGCAAGAAGGGGTACCTTCCTGCAAGTAAAGTGGAGAAATAAATATATTTCTTCTTGTCACGCCTCACCTGGGAAGGCTTAGTATTTTATCTTATTCCTAGGTTAACTAGCTTTAGTAAATCAAGGAATGCATCAAAATCAATGGAACGCGCCTCCAAGACACAGTGTAACGTAACTCAGCACAAGGAGCTGCATTGCATTACATTTTCTTCATCAAGCCACACAAGGCGATGCAAGTCAGCCCTTGCATGTTCAATAAATACCAACTAACATTGTGCATCTTCGCTGTGCCAAAAAAGTGGCACAACTACAACGCAAAATGTTGGTAAATCTGGACGTAGGTGTTTACCCAAGGGTCCATCTTATCAGAGCTTGAAGGCTGACTATATGAAATTTACTTGGGGACTGTATTATGCCTTTCCTACATTAGTACTAACACATCTCAAAAGGCTGCTATAATTTAATGGACATTACCAATTCTTCTTTGCTACACTGCTATACTTCTGTCAGACAGTAAAACATTTCTCAGCAGTGTGCTATACTTTTAAAAGAGAACACCAACAATGCTTAGCGGGTACCCCATACTTTAAAAGTACAGGTCCAACACCCTATAGCAACACTTATATTCTTTTCAGGGACAGCACTCACACTGCTCAGAAAAGCTCCCATATCTTTAATGTAGCAGTGTAAGCATCGTCCAATAAAGCTGTGGTACTCTTAATGAAAAGCACAGTCACTTCATAGCAGGAATGCAGACTGTGTAATTGGACTGTTCTCATTCTAAGAAAGCTGACAGTGCAGGATATGAGAGCACCCAGCCTCTTTGATTCATTCTGCCACCTGGCTTTACTCTAGGTAACATTACATTGGTTTTGCCATGTTCAGGTCCTCCTTTCCATGGTGCATATGGTGACTAGTACTGATGCTTTGATCATACTCCAAGCTAGGGAACACGTTGCTTTCTGGAAATATGCGTTTGCCGGTGCAGAGCAGGTGTTGCTCTAAACTTCACATGCTACTTACCTAGGTGATTACAGTTTTTTGCGCCCACATTTTAACTTGCAAACTATGTCCTAGGTGGGAGCATTTAGGGGAAAGCCCATTAATGAGGGCTGGCGTGGCCCTCTCCACTCCTTTTCTTCCCATACCTGTGATAATGACAGGCCTACAGAAAGGTTTGGAGTAAAAGAAGGCGGTAAGGATGTCCACCTTAATGGTAGCAGGTAGGGTTCCACCAGATCATCCTGGGTGGCGGGAGAGGTGTACAGCCTTGATTGCTCCCCCAGGGGCATGTTGGCGTATACTACTTCTATCTCGGGGGTGGAGAAAACGTGTGTGCCTTATCTCTCTGGGCAGAGGAGAGCAGGATGGCGTGCACTACTGTCTCCTGGATGGCAGAGAATAGTGTGGTCTCCACTACTCTCCTCTGCGTTGGAGGGAATAAGATGGTGTCCACTGCCTGTTCCTCTGTGGCTTCTGCTTCTCTCTCGTCTAATGGGATCCACTGCTCTTTCCTTGGCTTGAAGAGTGTCCAGAGTGTAGGATGACTAGATGCCCTGAATTTTCCTGGGAATGTCCCGGTGTTGGGGTGTTGTAAAGTGGAATGGTTTAGAGTGTCATGGAGTGGCGTAAAGTGAAGGGCCGTAGAGTGAAGTGGAGTGTCGCAGAGTAGAGTGGAGTGCTGTGGAGTACAGTGGAGCGTCGTGGAGTAAAGCAGAGAAGAGAGGAGTAGAGTGGTGTAGTGTGGAGTGGGGTGATGTGGAGTGGTCTACAGTGGAGTGGTTTAAAGTGCCTGATGTAGAGTGGAGTGTGTACAGCTGAGTGGTGTTGAGTGTAGGGACATAGAATGGAGTAGAGTGGAGTGGCAAAGAATACTGTAGGGTGGAGTGGCATAGAGTAGAGTAGTAGTGGAGTAGTGGTATAGAGTGAAGTGGAGCACAGTGCAGTTGCATAGAGTGGAGAAAAGTGATGTGGAGTGTCAGAGTGATGGGTCAGAGTGGAGGGTCATAGAGTAGAGGGTCATAAAATGGAGTGGTGTAGAGTGGAGTGGGGCAGTGTACAGTGGAGCAGTGGTGTAGAGTGGAGTGGCATAGAGTGGAGTGCAGTGGTGAAAAGTGACGTGGAGGGGCACAGGATGGAGTAAAGTGAAGTAAGGTATTGTGGAGTGGCAAAGAGTGGAGTGGCATAGATTGGAGTACAGTGTCATAGAGCAGAGGGCATAGAGTGTAGTAAAGTGTAATAGAGGTAAAGTGGAGTGGCTTGGAATTACACAGAGTGGAGTGTGTAGAGGAGTCTTAAAGTGAAGTGGCATAGAGTGAAGTGGAGTAGAGTGGAGTGGTGTAGAATATTATGGAGTTTCAGAGTGGAGTGGCGTAGAGTATCGTGGGGGGGTGTGGAGTGGCGTGACGTGGAGTGGTGTAGAGTTTATGGAGTGTCAGAGTGGAGTGGTGTTGAGTATCATGGCACTGCATAGAGTGAAATAAAGTATTGGAGAGTGCATGGGCACAGATTGGCGTAAAGTGGAGTACAGCGTCTTACAGTGGAGTGGAGTACAGTGTTGTAGAGTGGAGTAGAGTAGATCAGAATGGAGTGGTGTGGCATGGCGTGGACTGGAATAAAGTGTTGTAGAGTGGATAGTGTAGAGTGGAGTACAGTGGCATAGACTGGAGTAGAATAAAGTGGTGCAGAGTGGCATAGAGTGTCATAGAGTAAGATGGCATGGAGTGATGTGGAGTACAGTGTCGTGGAGTGATGTAGAATGGAGTGTCGTAGAGTAGAGTGGCACAGAGTTTCCTAAAGTGACGTAGAGTGGAGTGGCATAGAGTTGAGTAGAACGTCGTAGAGTAAAGTGGCCTAGAGTGTCATAGAGTGTTGTAGAGCACAGTGTCATGCAGTGCAGAGTAGTGTGTTTTAGAGAGGAGTGTCATAGATAGAATGGAGTGGTGTGAAGTGGCATAGAGTGGAGGAAGGGTTGTGGGGTGTTGTAGAGTGAAGTGGAATGTTGTGGAGTAGACTTGTGTGTCATGGAGTCGAGTGAAGTAAAGTGGAGAAGAGAGGAGTAGATTGGAGTAGAGTGGAGTAGTGTAGAGTGGAGTATAGAGAGAAATGGTGTAGAGTGAAGTGGTTTAGAGTGGAGTATAGATAGGAATGGTGTGGAGTGGTTTAGAGTGGAGTGACGTAGAGTGTTGGGGCATAGAGTGAAGTAGAGTGGCACAGAGTGGAGTAGAGTGGCGTAGATTGGAGTGGCATAGAGTGTCATATAGAGGGGGTGCAGAGTGGAGTAGTAGTGTAGAGTGCGGTAGTGGTGAGTGGAATGGTATAGAGAGGAATGGTGTAGAGTGGAGTGTTTTAGAGTGGAGTGACGTAGAGTGTAGGGGCATAGAATAGTGCCAGAGTGGAGTGGCATAGAGTGTCATAGTGGGGGGCATAGAATGGATTAGTGTGTCATGGAGTAAAGTGGCGTGGACTGCCGTAGAGAAAGCTGTGTAGAGTTGAGTAAAGTGAAGCAGCATAGAGTTGAGAAGAGTGTCATAGAGTGGAGTAGAGTGGCATAGAGTGTGGTAGAGCGTTGTAGAGTTACAGTGGAGTGGTATAGAATGTCATAGTGTGGAGTGTCAAAGTGGAGTGTCAGAGTGTTGTAGAGTGAAGTGGCGTAGCACATAGCAGAGTAAAGTGGAGTAGAGTGGTATAGAGTGTTGTAGAGTGCAGTGGAGGGACAGAGTGGAGTAAAGAGTTGTAGAATGCAAAATACTGGGGCATAGAGTAGCGTGGAGTAGAGTGTCATACAGTGAAGTGGTGTATAGTAGAGTGTTTTAGAGTAGGGTATTGTAAAGTGTTGTGGAGTGCCAAAGTGAAGTGGAGTAGAGAACAGTAGAGTAGAGCAGAGTGGTATAGTGTAGACTGGAGTATAGTGTTGTCGAGTGGAGCAAAGTGTCATGTGGAGTAAAGTAAAGTGACAGAGTGGAAAATAGTGGTACAGTGGAGTAGATTAAAGTGGCATAGAGTAGAGTTGTGCAGAGTGGAGTAGAGTGTCAGAGTTTTGTGGAGTGGCATGAAGTAGAGTGGAGTATTGTAGAGTGGCATAGAGTGAAGTGGCATAGAGTATTTTAGAGTGAAGTAGAGTGTAGAGTAGTCTGTTGTAGAGTGGTATGTCATAGTGTGGCATAGAGTGGAGTGGTGTAAAGTGGAATAGCGCTGGGTAGGGCAATGTGTTGTAGAGTGGAGTAAAGTGGCATAGAGTGGAAGGGCATAGAGGAGAGGGGTGTAGAGTGGAGTAAAGTGTCATAAGACGTGGAGTGTTGAAGACTAGAGTGAAGTGGTACAGTGTAGAATAGAGTGAAGTGGCATAGCGAGGAGTGTAGCATAGTTTGTGTAAAGTGACTTGAAGTGTAGTAGACTGGAGTGGCATAGAGTGGCATATAGGGGGTCATTACAACCCTGGCGGACGGTGTTAAAGGTGCGGTAATACCGCAAACAGGCCGGCGGACAAAAAAAGGGAATCATGACCCTGGCGGAAACCGCCAACAAAGACAGCCACTTTAACACACCGCCCGCCACGGCGGTACAGACAAGCAGCGAGGTGGTCACCGCCAACAGACAGGCGGAAGACAATGTACCGCCCACAGTATCACAACCCGCCAATCCGCCACCTTTTCCAGGGCGGATTCACCGTGGATAAAAACAAGGCGGAAACAGCCATTTCAATGGGAAAACGCTCACCTGAATACATCCCACGAGGAAGGAGGACTCCATGGAGCTGAAACTCCAAATACTCCCTGCGCTTGTCTTTCTGCTCCTCTACGATCACCATCTATGTAGGCGCCGAAGACAACGGTGAGTACTGCACCTATGACATAGGGGAGGGGGGAGGCAAAAGTCAGGGACACACACACGCAACACCCCCACCCCCACCCTCGCATATTACAACACACACACCAATGCATTCACAAAAATCACAGTAACAACCCACAACCCCCCCGGAAGAATGCAAAGACAAAACAAAATCAGTCCAAACATTGTAATGTATCAATATACATGTCTCAAAAATATACACATGTATTAGAAAATCAAACAAAAGTATATACATTCCGAGAAGTAGTGCAGATATGCACATATCAATGTCTGTGCACCACTAGTCCAAAAATGCATGGGCGAGGCCCACTAAAGATACCTGTCCACACACGGAGAGAACACTGCCGGGGCATCAGATCGAAATACTACAGGCACCTCAGGGGGAAGGGAAGGGGGGGCACCTCAGCCGGAGGAGTGCAAAGCCAGATCCACGACGGGGCTCCATGCCCATTGATGTATCCTGGGGAGTGCAAAGCCACAGTCTCTCAAGTCTCTACAGTGGGTGGGTTGCCCACTGTGCCATCCTGGGGAGTGCTGAGCCACAGTCTCTCAAGTCTTTACAGTGGGTGGGTTGCCCACTGTACCATCCTGGGGAGTGCTAAGCCACAGTCTCTCAAGTCTCTACAGTGGGTGGGTTGCCCACTGTTCCATCCTGGGGAGTGCAAAGCCACTATCTCTCAAGTCTCACAAGTGGGTGGTTTGCCCACTGTACCATCCTGGGGAGTGCAAAGCCACAGTCTCTCAAGTCTCTACAGTGGGTGGGTTGCCCACTGTACCATCCTGGGGAGTGCTAAGCCACAGTCTCTCAAGTCTCTACAGTGGGTGGGTTGCCCACTGTACCATCCTGGGGAGTGCTAAGCCACAGTCTCTCAAGTCTCTACAGTGGGTGGTTTGCCCACTGTTCCATCCTGGGGAGTGCAAAGCCACACTCTCAAGTCTCACAAGTGGGTGGTTTACCCACTGTACCATCCTGGGGAGTGCAAAGCCACAGTCTCTCAAGTCTCTACAGTGGGTGGGTTACCCACTGTACCATCCTGGGGAGTGCTAAGCCACAGTCTCTCAAGTCTCTACAGTGGGTGGGTTGCCCACTGTACCATCCTGGGGAGTGCAAAGCCACAGTTTCGCAAGTAGATAACAGCCTCCACTAGTTCTGGAGGGGGACTGGTGCCCAGACTGGATTGGTCTCCCCGTGGAAGTTCCTGTCCCGTCACTGTCCCACCTGCACATGGGATAACGATGCTTGAAGTGGCGGCCTTTTCATTCTTCCCCGGTGCATGCCCCGTTCAGCGGTGCTTTGCCATGTCGGTTCTGGACTGTTCAGCAGTGCTTTGCCATGGCGGTGTCTGGACTGGGCATTGGTGTGTGGCATGACGTTCTCTGGACTGGGCATTGGTGTGTGGCATGACGTTCTCTGGACTGGGCATTGGTGTGTGGCATGACGTTCCCTCATTGCCCAGCGGAGCTGTGGCAGCCGGGGCCCTCCTGGGCACTGACTCCGGCGGTAGTCTCCTGACCAGTGACGATACTTGGGCCCTCCTGGGCACTGACTCTGGCGGTGGTCTCCTGACCAGTGACGATACCTGGTGAATTGGAGGGGGGGGGGGCAAAAAAGGTAAACTTTACACAGGGACAGTTTCTGACGAACACTGGGGTGGGTAGTTGGAGGGGGTCTGGGAGTGGAGGAAGAGGAGGTGATTGTAGGAGGTGTCACTTTAGGTGTTTTGGGTGCAGGTGCAGGTACTGAGGTGGATGGATGTTGGGTGTGTGGGTGGCCGCGTTTGTGTACTTTGGGAGGGGGCATCACAGACACGCAGGGAGAGGACACAGGGGACGTGTAAATGGGAGTGGAGGTGGTGAGTGCAGGTGAGCAGGGTGTGGTGCTCGATGTACTGCTGCGAGTCCTAGTGCCTGTAGATGTAGTACATGCAGGTGAGAGTGTAGACAACACTGGGAGGGAGGAGGGAGATGACGAGGAGAGGGACACAGTGGAGGCAGTGGATGTTGCTGTGTCTGCACGTGGGTGCCGCCACCACAAGGGAGCTCCCATCGGCGGACGAGTCCGTGTCACTGCTTGGTGATCCGGTGGCCGACGTGAAGCTCCCCTCGCCCTCCGTCCCACTGGTGCAATCTGAGTCCGTGGTGTGGCCCTCCATGGCCAAGTGGGATGCAGCTCCCTCGTGCCCCGGTACCACTGTACCTCCGCCTGATGATGCTGATGCACAAAAGAACAGGGAGAGCACAAAAAGGGGGAGGGGAGACAGAAGAAAGACAGGTTGAGTGCATGGCATACCGCGACCGTTGGCGGACAATACAGACAATACAGACACAGCAGCCCCCTGCACTACGCCGTGCTCCTGGCCTCTACAGATGCAATTCCTGGGATCTGGCCTACATGGCTATGGTGGACATCTGCACACATGGATGCCACAGGGGCATCTATACCTGTACATGGCACTCTACTGCGGTGGGGTGGAGTGGCACATGGCCTGCATTACGGAGGGGCCTAGCCTACGGAACTCGCCCTGGCCTAGGGAAACCCACAGCCCTCCTCCCCCACCCAGACCCCTCCACTGCGCGCAAAGTCCGCAGAATGATGTTGTAATCACCCCCTTGTGTCTGCTCTGATGCCCTCAAGCGCCCATCCAACTCAGGGTAGGCCACCGCCAGGATCCTGAACATCAGGGGGGTCATGGGGCGACGGGCACCCCTCCCACGTTGGGAGGCCATCCCCAGCTGAGCCTCCGCCGTCTTCTTGCTCCAGCGGCAAATGTCCTCCCATCTTTTACGGCAGTGGGTACCCCGTCTCTGGTGGACCCCCAGGGTCCGGACATCCTTGGCGATGGCATGCCAAATGTCCTTCTTCTGGTGGGCGCTGACCTACATGACAAGCACAAGGGAAGAAGAGAAGTCATTAACAACAGCACCGTCAATGTGCATGGCCCCCCTCCCTACCCTAGCCATGTGGCACATTCATTCACATGCATGAATGTTCCCTGAACTCTGCCCCCTTCCCTCTTACAACCAGCCCTCTCCACCCAGGCCTAGCCCATACAACGTGCTACCTGTGTACTAACCTGTTGGTCTGGAGGACCGTAGAGTAGCGTGTACTGGGGGAGGACCCCGTCTACCAGTCTCTCCAACTCTTGAGCAGTGAAGGCAGGGGCCCTTTCCCCAGACGCAGCAGCCATTGTCTCTTCCAGACCGAGGTCACAGCAGCACTTGCAGTGTAGGTCCTCTCCTGTCGAAGATCAGGTATCTAGTGATTGAACAGATAGAAAATGGCGGGCACGTCCGCGGCGGTGATGTCCGCGGCGGTGCATATCATCACCGCCGGCGCACTTCCTCATTGGCTCGTGGGACCCATAGGGTCCAATGTTAACCAATGCAGCATTGCGCCGCGGTCTACGACCGCCTACCGCGACGGTGTGCAACGGCAACGCAGTTACCCCACAATCCCATTATCCCAGTTTAGAGGTCAGGCAGCCGCCATTTCAGGGGCCCACATGGCTTCATTTACTTCTGCGTCACACATAGCTAGGCCTACACTCAACACACATACAGGAAGGGTTTTGTGTTTGGTGTCGTCTTCTGTGTAACTATGGGTACATACCTGGAAAAAAGTTGACCCGATCCTCGCTGTTGTCCTTCCTAGGCGCCGTCAGCTTGGACATGTGAGGAGATGGTGGAATCCTCCGGTGTACCGACCGCTGGTGGACCTGTTGACTATGGAGGAGCGACATTTAATTGTGACCTACAGGTTTGACCGTGCCACAATCCATGAACTATGTACCCATTTGGAGCCAGACCTGATGTCACCAATCCGCCATCCCACTGGAATCCCCCCTGACGTGCAGGTGCTGTCAGTGCTCCATTTCCTAGCAAGTGGGTCTTTTCAGACAACAGTGGCCATGGCATCAGGGATGTCCCAGCCTATGTTTTCCAACGTGCTGTCCAGAGTGTTGGCTGCCCTGCTGAAACACGTAAGGAGATACATCATTTTCCCTGAGGTGGAAGATTTGGCTACAGTGAAAGGTGACTTCTATGCCCTTGGACATATCCCCAACGTCATAGGTGCTATTGATGGGACCCATGTAGCTCTGGTCCCCCCCCCCACAGGAGTGAACAGGTGTACAGGAACCGTAAGAGCTATCATTCCATGAATGTACAGATGGTATGTTTGGCAGACCAGTACATCTCCCAGGTAAATGCTATGTTCCCTGGCTCAGTGCATGACGCCTACATCCTGGCGAATAGCAACATCCCTGATATGATGGGTCAACTCCAGAGGCACCGTGTGTGGCTATTAGGGGACTCTGGTTACCCCAACCTTTCCTGGCTATTGACCCCAGTGAGGAATCCCAGGACCAGGGCAGAGGAACGCTACAATGAGGCCCATGGGCGGACTAGGAGGGTGATCGAGCGGACCTTCGGCCTCCTGAAGGCCAGGTTCAGGCGCCTCCATATGACAGGTGGTTCCCTATTCTACTCACCGAAGAAGGTGTGCCAGATCATCATCGCCTGCTCGATGCTTCACGTCATCCGCGTATAATGAGATGATGTGCTTATCTCCCCCAAACTTCACGCCCGTAATCCTAGGGTCATCACGAAGCCGCTGCGCCATGGGCTCAATATAAAGTGCGAACAAGAGGGGTGAGAGCGGGCACCCCTGCCGGGTCCCTCTTTGAATTGAGAATGGCAACGAGAGCGTCCCATTAACTCATACCGCCGCCCGAGGCCCCTGATAGATGCATCGGATCCATGCCATGAAACCCGGGCCGAGCCCAAAGTGCTCTAGCACCCTAAACAGGTATGGCCAATGAACCCTGTCAAACGCCTTTTCGGCATTGACAGAAAGAAAGAGCGCCTCCCTTCAAAGCGATCAATTTTATCCAATAGATGGAGCAGTCGCTTGGTGTTATCACTACACTGCCTATGCGGTATAAATCCTGCTTGGTCAGGGTCGACAAGGCCCGGCATATAGTAGTTGAGACGATGTTCCAGTATGCCAGTGAACAGTTTGGCATCAATATTCAGGAGGGAGATCGGTCTGTATGAGGCGCAATTCTCGGGGTCCTTCCCCGGCTTTGGAATAACCACGATAGTGGCAACCAACATGCTAGACGTAAGAGCCCCCGTATGTCGAAAGGAATAAAAAAGTTGCACTAAAACGGGTACAAGTTCCATACAGAAGGTCTTATAAAAAAGTGCAGAGAAGCCATCGGGGCCAGGTGACTTCCCGGCCTGCAAGCGCCTGATTGCTGATATAACCTCTTCCGCCCTTATGGGTTGATCTAACGAAGTTGCCTCCCTTTCGGTCAAGGAAGTAATTGCTATACCCTCTAGAAAGGCCTCCGGCGTTGAATTACCGGGCTCCTCGGCCCCATATAGTTCCTAATAGAACTCTGCAAAGGCCTCCGCTATTTGGTCGCTTGTGCGTGCTTCCGCTCCCGAGGGAGAGCAAACCACTTTTATCATTGACGCCGCGCGCTGCGCTCGCAACCGATGTGCTAGTAGCTTCCCACATTTATTACTTCCTATATAATACTTGTGCTTAAGGCGAACCACCGCATACTCTGCCCTATTCCAGTCCAGCCTCCTCAACTGTTTCCTTACTTTCTCAAGCTCTCGCCATACTCTCGGTGCTCCGGTGTGTTTGTGCGAATGCTCCAGCACCCTCACTCGCTGTTTCAAATCCTCTCTAAGTAGTCTCTTTGCTTTGTTATCCCTAGCGGACAGTGACATCACCTCACCTCACCCCTCAATACAGCCTTCAGTGCCTCCCACAGCGTCGACATGCTAGTAGTCCCATCGTCATTACGGCTAAGGTAGTCTATTATTGCCCTGCGAATCGCCTCTACTGTTGCACCGTTCTGAAGCATTGAGTCCCTAAATCGCAAACCCCGATGCACCCACACGTTCCATATTCATGTGGACCTCAACTGTAACCGGGGCGTGATCCGACAGGGCTCGAGGCTCAATCAGTGACTCCCTGACCCGGGAAAGAAACTCCTGCGAGGCCAAGAAGAGGTCCAGCCTAGCATATGTCTTAGTCGCTGCAGAGTAAAAGGAATAATCTCTTAACGTGGGGTGTGCCCTCCTCCACACATCCTCCATGCCACACTCACTCAGCCACTGACGACCAGCCTCCGTTATTGACCCTGTCTGCCCGTACCGGTGACCTGAACGATTCAGATCAGATCACCATCCATCACCAGATTAAAATCGCCCCCACCAGAATGGCACCGTCAGGGGATTGCAGCAGCGGGGTTAAAGCCTGTTTTAGGAAGGTTTCCTGCTGGGAGTTAGGCGCGTATAGAGAAGCAATAGTGAAGGAAAAAAAAAACAGTCTCATTCTCATAGCTAGAAGCCTCCCTTGCACCAATCAATCAATCAATCAATCAATCAGTCATTTGTAAAGCGCGCTACTCACCCGGAGGGTCTCAAGGCGCTGGGGGAGGGGGAAACCGCTACTGCTCGAACAGCCAGGTTTTGAGTTGCTTCCTGAAGGAGAGGTGGTCTTGGGTCAGACGGAGGTGGATGGGGAGGGAGTTCCAAGTCTTGGCTGCCAGGTAGGAGAAGGATCTTCCTCCCGTGGTGGCTTTCCTGATGCGTGGAACGGCGGCGAGGGCGCGGCTGATCGATCGTAGCTGGAGGGTGGGAGTGTAGAAGGTCAGGCGGTTGTTGAGGTACCTGGGTGTGCGTGGGTGAGGAGACGGAACGTAATTCTCTTGCTGACGGGGAGCCAGTGCAGGTCTCTCAGGTGTCCGGAGATGTGGCTGTGTCGAGGGATGTTGAGGATGAGGCGTGCGGAGGCGTTCTGGATGCGTTGGAGTCTTTTCTGTAGTTTGGCCGTGGTTCCGGTGTAAAGGGTGTTTCCGTAGTCCAGTCGACTGGTGACGAGTGCCTGGGTGACCGTCTTCCTGGTTTCGGTGGGGATCCATCGGAAGATCTTTCGGAGCATGCGTAGGATGTTGAAGCATGATGATGAAACAGCGTTGACTTGTCTGGTCATCGAGAGGGAGGAGCCCAGGATGAAGCCCAGGTTGCGTGCGTGGTCCGTTGGTTTGGGTGCGCTGCCCAGTGCAGGGGGCCACCAGGAGTCGTCCCAGGCAGAGGGTGATGATCCCAGGATGAGGACTTCCGTCTTGTCAGCGTTCAGCTTCAGGCGGCTATTCATCATCCACTCGGCTACGTCTTTCATCCCTTCGTGCAGATTGGTTCTGGCGGTGGCTGGGTCGTTGGTGAGGGAGAGGATCAGCTGGGTGTCGTCGGCGTAGGAGATGATGTTGAGGTTGTGTTGGCGTGTGATGGCTGCGAGGGGGCTCATGTAGACGTTGAATAGGGTGGGGCTGAGTGACGATCCTTGCGGTACGCCGCAGATGACTTTGGTGGCCTCGGAACTGAACGGGGGGAGGCGGACTCTCTGGGTTCTTCCGGTGAGGAACGAGATGATCCACTCTAGTGCCTTCTCTTGGATTCCGATGTTGCTGAGGCGTGCCACTAGGGTGTGGTGGCAGACAGTGTCGAACGCTGCGGAGAGGTCCAGGAGGATGAGTGCCGCTGTTTCCCCGTTGTCGAGCAGGGCTCGGATGTCGTCAGTGGCTGCGATGAGGGCGGTCTCGGTGCTGTGGTTGGCACGGAAGCCGGACTGCGAGTGGTCGAGGGATCCGTTAGTCTCGAGGAAGGCGGCTAGCTGTCTGTTGACGGTCTTCTCAATGACTTTAGCAGGGAACGGGAGGAGCGAGATGGGGCAGTAGTTCTTGAGGTCGGTGGGGTCGGCTGCGGGTTTCTTCAGGAGGGCGCTGAGTTCGGCATGCTTCCAGCTCTCCGGGAAGTTGGCGGTGTTGAAGGAGCAGTTAATGATGTCCCGGAGATGGGGTGCGATGATGCAGTCGGCCTTGTTGAAGACGTGGTGGGGGCATGGGTCGGTCGGAGATCCGGAATGGATGGTGTTCATCGTGTGGATAGTGTCTTCGGTGCTGACCGGGGTCCAGACGCGGAGGGTGGTGTTGGGGGGCGTTGGTTTGGTGGTTGGGTGCGTGGTCTGTGCGCCGAAGCTGTTGTGTATGTCAGCTATCTTGCGGTGAAAGAACGAGGCGAGTGAGTCGCAGAGGTCTTGTGAGGGCGTGATGTCGTTGTTTCCGGCGCTGGGGTTGGAGAGCTCTTTGACGATGTTGAAGAGTTCCTTGCTGTTGTGTGCGTTGTTGTCTAGTCGTTCTTTGAATGCTGACTTCTTGGTGGTGCGGATCAGCCGTGGGTGTTTGCGGGAGGCGTGCTTGAGGGCGGTCATGTTGTCTGTAGTTGGGTTTTTTCGCCAGGTTTTCTCGAGGGTGCAGCAGTTCTTCTTGGAGTTCTTGAGGTCGCTGTTGAACCAGGGGGCTTTCTTGTTGTTGGGTCTGGTTGGATGGCTTTTCAGCGGTGCGAGGTGGTCGGCGCAGTTGGTGATCCACTGTGTGAGGTTGTTGGCTGCTTGGTTGGGGTCCGTTGAGCTGCCGGGGGGGTTCAGGCTCAGTGATGTGGAGAGCTGGTTGGTGGTGATCTTGTTCCAGTTCCTGCGGGGGGCCTGTTGTGGGTGGTGGTGAGTCGTGGTTCTTCTGAAGCTGAAGTGGACACAGCTGTGGTCTGTCCAGTGCAGTCCGGTGGAGTGGCTGAAGGAGATGTACTTGCTGGAGGTGAAGACTGGGTCCAGCGTGTGTCCCGCGTAGTGGGTGGGGGTGTTCACCAGTTGCTTGAGTCCGAGGTTGGCGAGGTTGTCCAGCAGGGTGGTGGTGTTGTTGTCGTTGTTGTTCTCCAGGTGGAAGTTGAGGTCCCCTAGGAGGATGTAGTCAGCGGAGAGGAGGGCATGTGGGCTGATGAAGTCTGCGAGGTCTTCGCTGAATTGTGTGTGGGGTCCTGGGGGTCTGTAGATGAGGGTGCCTCTGAGTGTGGTCTTGGGGTCGGTGTGTATCTGGAAGTGAAGGTGTTCGGCGGCTGTGAGGGTGTCGTCGGAGTTGGTCGTGATGCGGATGGTGTTCTTGTGGACGATGGCGATGCTTCCTCCTGTTTGGTTGACGCGGTCCCTCCGGGTGATCTTGTATCCGTCCTCATGCAGTTTTGACACCACTTCCCCAGGGAATGAGCGCGCTAATAGTATTGCCACCCCTGCATGCTTTGATGTTGCCGAGGACCAGAACTGCCTGGGGAACCACTTAGAGCGCATACGATGAATATCTTTTGGGACGAGGTGTGTCTCCTGGAGCAGGCATATGTGACTCCCCGACCTCTCTAGGGTGGACAGGATGGCTAACCTCTTGGTAGGGTTATTGAGCCCACGGACATTCAAGCTTGTACATATAATAATCATATCCTAAAATGAGGGCAGCATGCAAGAAGGAAGGGAGCGCATAAGAAGAACACCCCGTGCCAAAATCTATACCACCTATAGCAACAAGACCTGAGAATATCTCCACAAAAAAGCCAGCAATGCAGGGAGACCCAACAGCATTCAACCAATACGCACAACAGGTGCATAGAACACAAAAGTCCTCGAACATCCGTCTTCACGAGGGAAAGTCTCCAGAGGGCAGTAGATCCATCCATGTTTGGTAATCCAGGTCCATTCCCCCGCCGCCCCGACCCTCTTCAACGGCCGACATGCCGTTCACAGCAAGGCCAACCGCAGTCCGGGACACCCCCGCCCACTCTTCTCTAAGCTGAAGTTCCGGCTGCCACGCTGTTCAAAACAGATTCCCTCTCCGACCTCAGCTCCGAGGCCGTTGGGCGCTGCAGCTTCCTTCTTTTCTCCTTTCGCCGCCAGCGCGGAGGACCCCCCACCCCCGGCAAGGCCGCCCTCTCACTCGACTCCTGGCATATATCCTCCAGACCCAGGATCCGACTTGCCTCCAAAACAGATTTCACCTGCCAGAGCTGCTCCTCCCAGCGGAAGACCAGGCGGAACGGGTGGCCCCAAGAGTAAGGCACATTGTGCGCCCGCAAGTGTTCCGTGATCGCTCTAAATTCTCTCCGCCTTTGCAGGGTCCGCACAGAAAGGTCATGGAATAGTTGGAGTTCATGCCCTCTAAAAAGTACCTTCTGGAGATTGTGAGCCCGCTGTAGAATCTTTTCTTTAAGGACAAAATTGTGGAGACAAGCTAGAATGTCCGGAGGGCGGTCTCCAGGCCCACCAGTGCGGCTGACTCGATGAACTCTATCCAGGACTATCTCTTGCGTCTCATCCGGGCCAAGTAGAGAGCGAAACAGGCCCGTCACATAGTCCCCAATGTCCTCCTTGTCCGCCCCCACCGAAGCCCCTCTGATGCGAATATTTTGTCTCCTCGAGCGATTTTCCAAATCCTCGACCGATATCTGGAGAAGATCCTGCTGCTCTCGGAGGCGGACTACCTCCTGTTGCATGCCCGCCAACTCTTCACCACGAGGAATCTCACCATCTTCCAGCTGCGAAACTCGCTCTCCCAAGGAGGTAACCTCTCCTCGCAGCTCCTTCACCTCCTGGGATATGTCCCTACACAGCTCCTGTATGTCGCTCCGAAGCGAATCAAACAGAGAGGTCAAAAACCCCTTTGTGACCGATGAACCCTCATCTGGATCCACGTCCATCCTACCCTACAGGGTTCTCGTCGCCGGTGAGTCCTCGGCCGTACCACCTGATATCAGGCGGGCCCCTTTCAGCATTTCCCTCACTGAACGCTCTCGCTTGGATTTAGACATTGCCATGGCTCACAGGCCCAATCGCAGTTTGCCGGATCAGCCCCTCAAGTATCTCCAAAAGTTCTGCCTGGGACAGATCAGCAGGTGTCACCGTGCCGAAGTCTGCGCCTGGGCCCAGCACCTGGTATCCACCTCTTGCAAAGCTTCACTTTTATGGCCTCTGCCTCGTTATGCACAGGCCCGCACTTACTTGTATTCTGGTGGGTGAAGAGCAACCATGTGGCAATGCGACAGCCTCCCCGTCTGCGATCGGGATCTCAGGCCTCTCTTCCGTCTCGCAGAGGCGCGCTAGGTTGGGGGGCGCCAACCTCCAGCCCCCAACCAGTTCCTGTGTGGAGGGCACCCTCAGCGCCCAAAGCGCTTGTGAATTCTGGGGCCAAAGCCCCCAATGCGGTCCCACTACTCACGGGGCCAAAAACTATCCCCCCTGGCCCTCAACCCCTCCGGCGCCTAGTCCAGTAAGCCGCCGGAGGAGGGCCCACCTCACGGTCCAGGCCGCCTCCCACGCCGCTCCACGGCCGACCGCGTTTCAGGGCCTGCCGCCTCTCCCCAAACGGGAGCAGCGTGCCCCAGAGCCTCCGACGGGCGGTCAGCAGCCCACGGAAGCGACCGTCGCTTTGGGGGGGCCTCA
This sequence comes from Pleurodeles waltl, assembly GCF_031143425.1. NCBI lineage: Eukaryota > Metazoa > Chordata > Amphibia > Caudata > Salamandridae > Pleurodeles > Pleurodeles waltl. The sequence goes on along the minus strand of NC_090446.1, from coordinate 980,250,896 downwards.
GGGCGTCCCCCCGGTAGGCCAGTCAGCAATTTTTCGGGGCCAGGGCGGCGGAGCTCGGACAGGCACGTCCTAGCGCGCCACCATCTTGGCCACCCAAAATACTATGTTTAGACTAACTTTAAACTTTTCCCACTTTGGATGTGTGCTGTACGGAAATATAAGCATTTCTCCTTTTTCATGCCTGGTGTTAATTTTTGACGCAAAACCCTTTCTACTACTATTAGTAGATAGGTAGGTTTTGCATCAAAACCCATGGGTTGATGCACAGGAATGACAATGTATGACTCATGGAACACCTGCTTGACACAGAGTAACCAAACCAGGGCTTTGTGCTGGTTTGCGTTACTTTTTCTTACAAAGCACTGTGGTGAATCCATATTAGTTTATATTGGGAAGCAGGAGATTAGTTTAGCCCTTTGGCTTGCAGGCCTGTCCCCCATCACATAGGGACTGTTAACCTACTTAGCTTGCTCTGTCTTAGCCCATTTATTTTATTATTTATTTTAAGATGGCTGCTACTGTTTACAGTTAGAGAAATGTTTTGATTTGTGTTATCAGTGCCACATTGTAAAGGCATCACTATCAGCATCATAATCAAGTGATGTACGCAGGTATTCACATCATGTTCCTTTCCCACTTACGTGTGACAGGAATATAATGTACATTTGGTGGGAATTGTTTACATAATTGTCGCAACAATCATGCACCCTTATCTATTGTTTGGGAACATACCTGCTTCAGGGGTCGTACATGATCTGTATAACTACATTTCACACAGACAAGGTTATCAGAGGGATTCCTACCAGATGACATCTATGCTGCACATCACCTTGCCGGAAAATTTAGCCTTCGTATCCCCACGGAGCCTCACCTAGACCTCTTTTCAAGGTAACGAGGGTTGGGGCGCTTCTCATGGACATGGTACTGACAGATTAGGTTTATCATTCCTAGCTCTCATTAGGTTAGAGATTAGGTTCTCCATGATAGGTATTTTACATTTCATGTTTATTGCAAGATGGTGAGGGCCTTTGTATTCACGACTCATCTTTACAATCATGCTTCTTTGATTATACATTATCCTAATCATTGCAGCTCATGCATTTTACGATAGATTGCAGTCCTTTCAATAAATATATTGAAAACTCTCATGCATCTCCTTCATTGCCTGTGTGCGACTGAGACTTATTGCTAATATGAGAAAAGGGTAACTTTCGTTGTTCCACGACTCCCCTTAGATGCCACGCTCCAGAGTCCATGTGTAAGGCTGCCAGAAATCACCTTTTGCTGTCTGAGGTTTTGGTGAGGTACTGCTTGTGACGTGGGAGGGTTGGGCCGACAGTTGCGACTTGTAGGAGTGGCTCAGTCGCCTACAAACAAAAGTGATGTCTCCCCTAAACCAGCAGTCTCGCCTAAGAGCAAGAGTCAAACTACGACAGCACTGCAAATGCCAATTTGCTTTGGTTTATAAATTCCAAAAAGGATTTTGCATCGGGTCTCCATTAAAAGAGTATCACAAACCAGAAGCAAAACCTTTTTAAATCTGGGTACTTTAGTGGGGTTCAAACTCTTGGCCCACCAGCATGGGCTCACCTTCAATCCCCTCTAGTGTAGTCCCCCACATTAGTAGGCAGATCAATTCCAAGCTCAGTCTGGCCTTCTTTTTCCATCAATCTCGGATTCCCAGAAGAATCCTTCCATCAGATACATTCACAATAATCTTCATGTACCTGTTGCTAATGCACTAAACCAGTGTAAGCTTGATTATGCAACCTCTACTCGGTCCTTTCTGACAAACATCTGCGTCATTTATAATTTATACAAAATGTGGCGACCTAGATGATCAGCAGATCACCAAGACCCTGTATCTGTCTCACATCACCGCAGTTTTGGTTGCCTATTTGCATCAGAATCAAGCTCAAAGATCTGAGAATTATCCATAAGGCAAGTACTGGCAGTCACCCAAATCTGCTATCCAGCAAATTCTACCCCGGCATGCCTACTCGAAATCTCACTCCTCCAACCACAATCTACTTAGAATTCAGAGACATAGAACAGCTATATATTGAGATACAGCTTTCTCGATCACAGCAACTATGCTTTGGAATGCTCTCTTCATTTCTTCATTTTAGGACGTTAATAAAAACCTGGCACTTAGCATGTAAATCTGACTCTGTTTTAATTCTATTCCGAACTGTCTGTGTTCCTTACTTATCCATGCAATGAACCATCCTGACCTCAATACATACAACTACCATAAAATAACAAAACCATTCCATCCATCCTTTCACCCATCCCCCAGCTCCCCACCCATCCATCCATCCATCTGGTCAGTCTTGCACCCATCATCCATCTTTTCAGTCATCCATTCTTTAATACATCCTTTCGGGAATCTATAAAGTCTTTCACACTTCCTCCCATCCAGCAATCAATTACCAACCTACCAGCCATCCCTCCACCCATCGTCTCTTATCCTTTCACCCGTCCTTCATCACATCTACTCATCCAAACGTTCACCCTTCTACCTACACACACATACATCTTTTCCATCCATCCATCAGCCATTCACCCAATCATCAATAGTTCTCACTCTTCTATCTAGCCACTCATTGTTCATCCACCCATTCTTTCATCAATTCACTCTTTTATCATTTCACCAATCAATAATTGTTATTCTTCTCAAGGTATTTGATTTGATTTCAACGCAATGTAATTAACAAAAATAAAAGGGTCCATAATCAAAATGATACTTCCTGTATGTATGGTATGGTGTCTTATGTAAACATGGCCAAAAGTCCCATCCTCATTCCGTGACTTTTTCCTCATTGGGTTGTTGCAAGATTCAAATATTGTTAACTTATCAAACTCAGGGTCGTTACACAGGCTCCTACTGCCGGATGGTGCGAGGGGGGCATCGCTTCAGGGGCTCTCAACCTTTCAGGGAGCCCCCATTCAGGCCAAGTGAATGAATAGCGGTGAGATATGAGAGACTCAGGGCCCCCTCATTACATTCTACGGGTGGCCCCGATCATTTTGTGCTATGCTACTGCTCAAACTACGTGTAGAGTGTCTAAGTCTAAATATTGAGTTGGCTGAACATTTTGGTTATCAAATCATCCGGTACCATCAAACCTCGGGACTGAAAGAGCAAAGCGATTTGGGGCATGTCATTATTCATGACCCTTCATTTAAGAATAGCAGAACGGGTATTGACATCTTCTCAAGTTCACTCACGCCCCTAAGTCTTGCAATTCCCAAATCAGTCTCTCCGTTTCTATCAGCATCCATAGTTTATTCGCCCCTTTGGAGATGGTCAGGATAACGGGGGTTTCCCCAATAATCCTTACTTTTACCCTTCTCTCCATTCATCCTTTGCCCGATTCCCTCATCCGACCCACCACCCATCTGTTCACTTGATATTTTCACTTTTCTTTCCATTTTTTCAACCTGTATCCTTCCACACCTCCTTCTATCACTTTAACTGTTCCTGAGTACCTTTTCATTTCTTTTGTTCATGCTTTCTTTCACCTTTTTTTCATCCCTTCCACCCCGTCTTCCTTTGACCTTGCAGTCCTTTCACCCTGCCTTTCTTTGACCTTGCATCCCTTCCACCCCGTCTTCCTTTGACCTTGCAGTCCTTTCACCCTGCCTTCCTTTGACCTTGCATCCCTTCCACCCCACCTTCCTTTGACCTTGCATCCCTTCCACTCCACCTTCCTTTGACCTTGCATCCCTTCCACCCGCCTTCCTTTGACCTTGCATCCCTTCCACCCGCCTTCCTTTGACCTTGCATTCCTTCCACCCCCCATCCTTTGACCTTGCATACCTTCCACCCTACCTTCCTTTGACCTTGTATCCCTTCCACTCACCATCCTTTGACCTTGCATCCCTTACACTCCACCTTCTTTTGACCTTGTATCCCTTCCACCCCACCTTCCTTTGACCTTGCATCCCTTCCACCCCGCCTTCCTTTGACCTTGCATTCCTTCCACCCCCCATCCTTTGACCTTGCATACATTCCACCCTACCTTCCTTTGACCTTGTATCCCTTCCACCCACCTTCCTTTGACCTTGCATCCCTTACACTCCACCTTCCTTTGACCTTGTATCCCTTCCACCCGCCTTCCTTTGACCTTGCATCCCTTACACTCCACCTTCCTTTGACCTTGTATCCCTTCCACCCCGCCTTCCTTTGACCGTGCATCCCTTCCACCCTACCTTCCTTTGACCTTGCATTCCTTCCACCCCCCATCATTTGACCTTGCATACCTTCCACCCTACCTTCCTTTGACCTTGCATCCCTTCCACCCGCCTTCCTTTGACCTTGCATTTCTTCTAACACGCCTTCCTTTTACACTTACTTGCTTTGGGGTTTTCAGCTGTCTGCCACCTTTTTTTCCCTTCAAGTATTTCACCTATAACCTTTCTGTACATTCACCGTTCCTTCTTCTTTTAATCCCCATTTCATCATCCCATCATTTCTTCCACGCCTCTCTCACTCTTTTGGTCTCATTTGGCATCTCATTGTCTACGCCCTTTAGACTGCCCTGGTGTACCCTTAAGGTGGTATTTATTAGCGTTTGTCTCATCAGCCAGGAGAGGCCCATAAGATCTCATCAGTATTGTACTGGGATTTCGATAAGCAGCCCTTCAGGTTCAGCGGCAACCCTCGCTGCAGCTAGGGTTCACAACGCCGCTGTGAGGCGTGGCCTCCTTCAGAAAAGCGTGAAGTTGGAGGAACGTTTTAATTTCTCCTAACATTTCACACGTTTCATGCGTGCTACACTGACCATACCGACAATGTGGGCACACAATGCTGGAAAAAACGTCAAAGCTCTGGATTTTGGACGGGGACGGTACAATAGTGCAGAGGGGTCGGTGTGGCGCTAGATGAGAGCAGCAGCAGGCCATATTGTGTAACCCTACCCCTGGATGCCATTTACTAGCAGATGTGCTTCAGGTAAACATGCTCTTGCTTTTAAAAAGTTCAGTAAAGTCCCAATGACAGACAAATTAATGGTTTATACTAGTAGAAAGCCTTCTTTGTGCCAACAAACAGTGTCTAGGGCAAAAATAAATGTTGTATTTAGAAACATCTGCAAGCCCAGACCCTCAAAACACTTCAATATGGCACAGCACGAGTGTCCACAATTATGGTACACTGTCTTAAATTATACTAGTGAAGCCTAGGCTAGGCTAGGCTAGAACTCTATTGCTTCACGTGACAGGGAGACTCGGCGCATAAGGACTGCGCGTACACAGACACAAAAGGAAATGCAATCAAATAAATAATCAATAAAAAACTGTTACGCTACATAAAAAACGGAGGTAAAATATCAAGAGAAACATTGCCACCTTCAGCATTCGGATAAAACACTGCTGCTTTCCCTTGTGTCGGTCGGCTTTGGTGCGTGTAGTGTTGGGGGCCATGGCCTCTCATGCTACTAAGTGAGGTGACAGTGACACAGTAATAGTGGGTTCTATAACTGGGGGAGAAAGCAGAAAGCTGCAAGAGTGAGCTGAAGGGGCACGGCGTGGCTGTAGATGGCTTCAGGATTACACTGCCTCAGTATTCTATGGTCGCATATTTAAATGCAGCAGTCGCGTCTTTCAGAGGAGGGCTTTGGGCACCGGCACCTTTTTGTTTACAAATTAACCACTGCCAGCGCTAAATTCGGCCCTGATATCCCAAGAAGCTGTCTTCTGTTTTGGGCATTGTAAGGGATGTGATGCGTGAATCTTCAATCTGCCTATTCTAAAATCTCGCGTTAATCAAGCACCTGCCACAAAGCGTCTCCATAGTTTACCGAGGGCATGAGAGAGGAGACAAGCTAGAATAAGGTGCATATCTGCTAATGATTTGATAGTGATTTTTTGAGTTTGAAAGTAGGGTTTATGGCCTGCTCCCTGTAACACATACACAGATATAGACTACATCACTGCAATCAGCAATTCTCCATTCAGAAGCACAGACACTCTGCATGTAGTGGGCAATATTCAAAGATTGTGATTTCTACTATTGGATGTAATTGCCCCAGCACCCACCCTGTCTGCTCTGGCAGTTCACTGTCTCTGGAAACAGGGAAAAGCCTTCCTGATTCTGCTCTTTTCTATGCAGCGGTGAAAATCTTCTCTCCTTTTTGTTTCACTTCGCCTGTCTTTAAAAAAAAAAAAAAACCTTCATCGATTCCTCTTTTTGTCCATCACAGAGGCACTCTTGCCCACAATGACTACGATTTCATGCAACTCAGCGCAGCATCCAACATTGCTGTGTTGTGTTCTGCAAAGAGGAAAACAAAGCACAGCACTGTCTATCAAGATTGGCCTGATGCTGGAGTCATTCCTGTGCTGGTGCACAAACAGGTTGCTCTTCCTGGTGCACCATGGTGCAGAGGAGAGCATGCACTGCTTTATGTAGGATGTGTAATAGAGGCCTAGAACAAATTGCTAAGGCGAGACAAGCACAGAATGGTTAGAGGCAAGTGTTAAGCACTGCAGCCTGCATGCAGTGATTTGGTTTCCAGGGTAAATCAACGTTTTCCCTATTGTTTGCACTTGCTCTCTAAAGGCATTATTTTTGTATGCAAAATCCAATAAGGCTATTTTCGGTGATCAGACTTTGCGTCCAAACCTATGGATTTGTGCTGACCAGTCTCCAGTAGCAATCTCTTGACCAAAGCGGCGGAGAGTGGAGTTGGTGCCTTTGAAAAGCACCTTTTCAGCATAAAGCATCTAGATAGATAGATAGTAGATTACTACGGCCGCTTTGAGTCACTTTGTATTGTACTTGCACTGGCATAAAGCCTTGGTAAATCTAGGCCTCTGTGCCTATTTTTTTTCAGTTGTTCAGGTTTTTCGAGAGCTCGTTTCCTGATCTGTATTTTTTTCTAAATGTAAAGTTTTCCTAATGTTGTTTAGCCTTGTGTTATTTCATGTGAGGATTGCATAGTTCTTCAGCACATACAATGCACATTCACAACTTCGGCATAGACTGTCTGCACTGCTGTGAACCCCATGCTCCATAGGTTCATAATCATACTGCCGCCACTTCATTTTCAGTAAGCATCTTGACCTTAAAATGGACACACAGTGCAATTCGTGCAACAATTTACATTCTAGGTGCTCACCGCAAATGCCCTCACAACCTCACTTTGTGCTCATCCCAGATGACCTTATGACTACTCATGGTCCCACGATCTCACTAGTTGCTCACCCCAAATGCCCTTCACAACCACACAAGCTCCGGTGACCTCGCTGTATGCTTCCACCTGCCATGCCTTTCACAATGTCCTGGATACATCCACTTGCTGGAGTACCCAAACTAAGTCCTCGATGTACTAATCTTTCATGCTATCGTAGTCATCCAGGGTTTGCATTAAAAGCTATTGGTCTTTGTACTGATCTGCACCAGTGATGCACACGTAACAAAAACCAATGCAAAATGCAAAACACCCTTTGCGCTGGAAAGTAGATGGTAAATGGTGTTTTGTGGTAGTAATCATCTGCTTTTAGGTATAACATGACAACTCTTGGGTAGGAGTTTGTGGTTCTTGGGTAAATGGTTTCTAGTCGTGAGCAGGATGATCGTCTTCTTGGGTAGGACAGTGCTTTTCTTATTTAAGTGGCCGGCAATGTTGGTTGGGAAAGGATGATATTTGTTGGTTAAAATGGTACAATTCTAGGTTAGGATGCTAGGGAAGGGTTATGTGCTCCTGGGTAGGAGAAGCCTTTCCAGGATTTGTGTGTGCAATTCTTTAGTAGGGTAGTGCTGTTCTTGGGTAGCTATGTGCATTGTTGTGTAAGAGGATATAGTTCTTGGTGGCTGTGCGGTGTTCTTTGGTAGAAGTGTGTAGTGCATAGCAGTGTTACACTATTCTTCTGTATGAGGATACTGTTATTACCAACTTTAAGTCATTCTTCTGTAGCACGGCACTGTTTTTGGTAGCTGGGCACCTTTATATAGGAGTGCTGTTATTGATATCTGTATGCTGTTCTTGGAAACAGAGTGTCCGGCTTGTTAGTCGTGTACTGTTATTGATATCTGTGTGCTATTCTTGATAGCTGTGTTCCAGGCTTGATAGGAGTGTGCTGTTATTGATATCTGTGTGCTGTTTCTGGCAGCTGTGTACAAGGCTCGCTAAGAGGATGCTGTTATTGATATCTGTGTGCTCTTCTTGTGTAGGGTGATGTGTTATTGGCAGCTGTGGGCCAGTCTTCGTCTGAGTGCTCTGTTATTGATTTCAGTGTGCCAGTTTAGAGTTGTAGTGAACTGTGACTGGTATCTATGAGAAAATCCTCTTTTGTCATGGTTAGGCCCCACGTTTTGCCTGGTATTTGTTGTAGTCTCAAACTTGTTAGTGCCAGGGCCCCTGCTAGCCAGGTTCCCTAGGACAGATCTCTTTCCCTAAAACTGTTGTGATGCATTGGCACAACTGGCAACGCCTTTAGCTGCTGCTAAAAGCCCCTAATAAATGGTACTTAAGTTCCCAGGGCATAGGGTATTAAGGGCAGGCCCCGGAGGGCAGTAGCACAGGTTGTGCCACCCTCTTGGGTCATGCATCCAGAAACACCCAGCACTGCCATTGCCGGCTGGGTGTTCTGATGCAGTCGAAAAACACAAACTTGACATGGCACACAGCCTGTGTGCTGTGTCCACTTCACACTGCATGCACTCTAGGTACGTCACTCCTGTGGCAGGGCTTCCAGCCGTGAGGCAGGTTGCATTATACTGTATGTGTGGGCATAGATGCATGAGCAGTATGCCCCTACTGTGTCCTTGCCAAACCTGGGACATAGTAAGTGAACATGGCAGCAATTTTAATACTTGTGCTGGACACTGGTTAGTACAAGTTTCACAGCTACATTATTGTCTACTCTGAACCCTGGGTTGTTTGATATCAAACAACTCAGAATGATAAATCTAAACTGGTGCCCGTATTGGATTTAGTGCAAAATGTACCCAGTGGTCACCTAAGAGGTGCCCCCTACAAAAGCTAACTACCCTGGGATGGTTGCTGGCTAGTCACAACCAGCCTGCCACCACCTTACAAGATTCTTAGCTCCTGGGGTGAGGGATCCTTCTCTCTATGACTCAGAACAAATCCCTTCCTAAGTGAAGGTGCAAACATCCCCCCCTTCAGGAATGTGCACTGCCCTGCTAGTGAGCTTCAAAGGGCTTACCATCCTTCAAACTCAACTCCCAAGTCTGCTGCTAGCAGCAGATGGGCACCCTCATTGCAAACCCCCACTTTTTGCAGGAGCAAAGGCGGGAAACCACACAAAGGACAGGAGGATTGGTCATCCTAGCTTGCACCACCCCAAAGGTGTTACATGCGAGGTGTTTTCCTCCATCTTGCAAGGAAGGATAATTGCCAATCAGGTGTAGGGAAGTGATCTCTGCCAACAGGAAGGGGTCACTTAGCGGGTTTAGCCACCCTAAGGTAGATGACCCATTGGTCACTAATAGGTACTCCCTTAAATGCCCACTAAAAACAGTATTTAATAGGCATCCCTAGATCAAGAAATCATATTCCAAGGACAAAAGAAGACCAGCAACAATGAAGACTCAAGCTTGAGAACTGAAGTCTTGCCGCACCAAGAAAAGGTGCATAACTCTGCCTGCTGCACTCAGGACTTGACATTCGCTGCTGAGGGGTTGCTTGGACGGACTCTGCAAACCCCCAGAGGACCACCACTCTTCAGAAATCGCCAAAGACCTCCCTCCAGAGTGAAGGCCACTCTATTGGCCCCATCGAGGGACTTAAGCAACCACCCAGACCTCCCTCCAGAGTGCCCCTGCTGACCTGCAAGCGGTCCTCAAACAGACCAACCTCCTGCTTCCAAGGTCACCTTTGCACACATCTCCTGGCTCACTGATTCAGTCTGCACCCAGCCGCCCTGTACCGAAGATCCAGCTGTGCCTTAAAGGACCCCCACCCCTTGCAACCTCGACAATCCAGGGGGACCCACCAGATTTACCTTTAAGTCCAACTGTGCAGTGCTTTTCCAAGTGGTCCCCCGCAGTGGCCTCGCACCAGTTCCAATGACTTTCTGCAGCTGTTTCTGCCAAAACCGGGAACTGCCCAAACTTCCCTAACTGGTCCATAGTGCCCACCGACGACCTTGACATACCTGCAAAAGGAGACACTGGTAAATGCAATGCCTGATTTTATGTGCATTTTCAAATATTTTCTCCATTGATTCCCCTGGTGCGTATTTATGCACAAAAGACTATTTTTATTAAACTTCAAAAATTAATACCTTAAACAGTACGTACCCGATTTTGATTATCTTATTCTTAACATTTTTTATAAAAACCTGAAGTCTTTTTGTAAATTGGTTTAGAGTTCATCTTTTGAGTGTGTGTCTTCCTTTATTCATACTGTGAGAACAGCAAATGGTTTGTACTTCTCCAAGATTAGCATAACTGCTCAACCAAGTTACCATAAAAATGAGAGCATTAGGTGGTCTAGTTTATACCTCTGTAAACCAACATGTGGTTGCCTGGACCTTCTACACAGTGTATCTACCCTTGCACACTACATAGAGGGCCAGCCTCCTACAGTATCTGCATGCTGTTCTTGCGTAGCACCGTGGTGTTATTAATGTGTGTGTGACATTCTTGTGTAAGAGTGTGCTGTGAATCATTTCTGTGTGGGGGTGGAGTTTGTCGAAGGTGCTGCTTCGAAACAGCTGCTTCTTGAAGCATTTTTCTCACATAGTTTCCTGTGTGCTCTGCAGTGAGTAGTGGGCCACATGGCAGTGCACACTCACCCACTGTGCTCTGCAGAAGTCTTGATTTATTTATTTAATTACCTTTTCTTCTTTCTTTACAGATCCCAGAGCTGGACTGGAAATAGGATCCTAAATGCAGCCATGAATGTTTAATGGGCTTTTAAAAAAAGCTCGTCAGTCATCATAGCTGTCACGGTCTGCTGGTCCAGAGGGCATTCAAACCAAGACCAGGACCAGGACGTGAACCAGCAGCTCCACCCCCACCCAACACCATCACCCTATCACCTCCAGTGCCCCGCTGATCTCTCAGTTAGGTAAACGTGAAAGGCTAAATGACTTTTATTATAAAGCACACACTGCTACATAAATTGCGTCTAGGAGCTGGAGACTGGAGCTGGTGTTTATAAAAGCTGTTAGTTAGAGAGCTACCGCGCAGGGGTGGCTGGTGACCTTTAAAAGTGGTGGGGCATAATTCTTGGCTCGAATTCCAGTGAGCGAGTCTGACTTCTACTTCGCAGGTTTGGGGGGACTTCTCACACTCACTTGCACTCTCTTGTGCTCTCTCACTCAGTCTCTTTCACTTACTCTCATTCTCACTTGCACTCTCTTTCACTTACTCTGACTCAGTCTCACAGGCTCAGGCGGTCTCACTCATTTGACTAATTCACTCTCACTGCAACATACTAATTCTCACCTAATCTTACTTAGTTTCACTTAGTCTCCCTCTGACTCACTCATTCCCACTCAGTCACCCAGTCTCCCTCTGACTCATTCATTCTCCCTGATTTACTCAGTCTTGCTCATTCTGATTCACTAAATCTCATTCTGATTCACTCAATCACACTCATTCCGACTCACTCAATCTCACTCTGACTCAGTCTCACTTGTTCGCACTCATTCTGACTCACTCAAACTTATTCTCATTCTCGCTCACTCACTCTGACTCACCTAGTCTCACTCAGTCGCACTTAGTCCCATGACACAGTTGGGGGAGGCACTGATACATGGGTGAGCCTTGAGGCCAGGGCTTTCACCAAACCTGGATGATCTCTGGTGCAGGCATGTTTGTGTGCACTGCTGCTTTTGTTCTTTTGTTACTGGAGGCCGATTTTGCAGCACTGCTGCATAACCAGCCCCCACCCTTCCAGCCTACCGAGAAAACACCTGATGCCCGCTACGGACAACCCGACAATGCTGCCCACCTGTGCAAGCGCCTCACACTTTCCACCAGTGTCAGTTTCTATGAGCACTGGCACCAACTACTCAATCTCTGCACTTAGTATGTCCAACCCCATATTCCGGGACTGTACTAGGAACTTCAGCATGCACGGAGGTCCCAAAGAACAAAAGTGGTGATGTTCCTAGGGGTGTGCAAAGTCTATTGCTGTTCCTAATTTTAGGCGCTGGCCTAGTTGTTTCTTGCAAACTGGCAAATTCCTCGCTACTTCCAGTTGGTTCTGAAATTGCAAATTGTGAAACTTGAAATAATAACTGGTCACCTTTTTTATTGATTTCGTCCAGGCGATGTTAATATCCATAATGTGTCCTCATTTCAAATAGATGGATGGAATCTTGATTCTCTTTTGTTTGGAGCAGGGAACAAAAAATCTACATATACAATTATCACATTAGATGTAACTTTGGCACTTGGACAGCCAATCCGAACACTCTTTTTGTGGGCTATAGCTACTGTTACTGTCCGCAAAGGGAACATTTTTTGCTTCCAGCTCCCAATGTCCCTCCATCTTATCTGCTGTGTGCACTCGGAGTGCTGTGAGCAGGGGCTGCCTCTTACCTTATACACAGACTGAAGAAAACATCTCCACTTTCCTGTGTTCCTCCTTTAGCCTTTTGTGAAACAGTAATATGACACAGCTCTCCTGGCCTCTCCCTTTGATTTGCTGAGAGACAAGTCCAGTCACCCTAAAAAGTAGAGAAATGTTTGTTTGACAGTGATTGTGGATTGAACTTTTTTTTATTTTTATTGCTGCCTGAGTTATCGTGTTAGTTGTGACTTCCTTACCACAGCCGACAAATTTCAGTTTTTTTATTTATGTTTGCGAACCATTATTGACCTTTACTTGTATCTTTCTTGGTGGTATATTTGTATACGCACACATAAATAAAGACTAAACTATTACAATCTTACCTATGAAGTTGCAATTAAGTGCTACTCACAAAGTATTGATGGCAGATGTATTGGCTGTGGTGTAGTGACTCCTGGTGCTTTAGTCAGCAAAGAAGACTACTGAGCACGCAACGAATCTTTGTTATGATAGAAAGTGGCTAAGCTCTCAGCCTCACTTCAGATGTGGGCAAAACATTTTGGGAGACGCAATTTTGAAGCATTTTTGTAGAATTTTAAAGTAAGGACAAAATTCAAACAGCGCGTAGGAGCAGATGAATCCTGCATTTTTTTCCTTGTAAGTCTGTGGTTTATGAATCGATGAGACCACCAGAGTGTTGACAACAGTATTCACCATCAGAGCCCTTTGTTACTGCTGGCGAGCAGTATCAAAAGCATGTGGCATCTTTGGCAGTAAGAGAGTAATCTCCCTCACTTGGTTATAGGGAGAGTGCTTAGCTGGTGGCATCTATCAGAGTTTAGGGGTACACCAAGGCCGAATCTCCGTGTAAAACTCAGACAGTTCCCAGCAACAAGACCTTTGTTCACTCCACCTCAAATGTATGGTACGTGGTAAAAGCCTGTAAGAAATGCATTAAATGCCTACAAGATGGATAGGTGGTTGAGATCAGAGTAGCTGATCACTAATGTACCAGTCCTGTGTGAATAACCATCCCTCGAGATGCTACTAAAAGCATGTCTGACCTTCTGTGGAATTGTCTTTCTCTGTCTGGGAGCTGGTTATAAAACACAAACGCTCCGGATACAAGTACTCCTCCGTGAGCGGTCAGACACTTTTCAAACTTTGAGCAATGCTCAGTATTGATTGGGAGGCGGTTCAGTGTCTAGCTCCATCAGACAGTAAAATTATTTTAATCCACCAACCACTTCTTTAAGTGTGTTTGCAAACACAAAAGGAACTGAGGAGATTTACAGAACATGGACCTGCTAGAATGCTGATTTCCCTTTCCAGAGAGGACCAAATTGGACGTTGGTTGACTCCTGGACCCATATCAGCTTGCCTTACTTTCTCCTACTGGAAACTGACCTCTCCGTCTGAAGTTCTAGTGCTAGGCTCTAAGCTGCCTGTGAGAAGTTCACCTATTGGACCTTCGCTTGTCTGCCAAAAAGACGGTCATACTGGAACTAACATTGGCAAAAGGCAACCACAGCCACAGATCACGATCAAATTACCCACCTAAGAGGTGTAGAAATACTCAACAAAATGCCTAAGGAAAATCAAGATGGATAATATAACAAGCCGAGTAATTTCTACAGATGCTGTGCTATTTCACTAGCCAGGAAGTTGCATCCACAAAGCAACAAAGGTGGACTTCGAAAAACTGGTTCGAGAGCTGCAACCACCCAACAGCACCACAGGAGACATTTTTTATAACTCTGCCTAACACTCCCTTCGTAGACTCGCATTATAAAGAATTTAGCAAAATGGAGAGGCCTGGAGCTATGCTGGATTCTGACACACTGTCCCTTCGTGTAGCATTTTATATTATTGGACCATTACTAGAGGGTCATTATTGCCAGTATTCGCATCAGGCCATTTTTTGCGCAGAGACCAGTTGGTGAGGTTTGTGTGTTCTGGAAAGAAACAGGCAGTGAGTGAGAAGATATTGATTATTTCGTATTGATAATTAGACGTGTTATCCTTTTTTATGTATTCAGAAGTTTAGCTGAACCCGAGTATAAGTGACCGTCCACTTATGGTGCAGTATCATTTCACTAGCCAGGGAAGGGGGGTACCAGTTGGACGGAGAGTGAACCATATGCAGGCAACGCTGGACGCCTGGGCAAGCAGGTCCGAGAGCCTGTCATCTCTTCATAAGCTAGCTGTGAGTTTCAGGGTTCACTCTTGTTGTACAGGCAAAAGGCTCTCTGTTCTCTTCAGCTCCTGCGCATTTTAATTGATGCTTGGTGTACCCCGACACTTTGGTGTATGTTTGTCTCTTTAGTTTTGGAAAACAAACGATTGGTATAGCATCATGGCGCAAGGATTGGAGGTATATTTTTCCCAGGTCGTACGATCCTCTTTCCTAGAGGAGGTAATCGAGTCTGGATTTGATATGTGAACAGTGGCGGCTCCTCCGCTTGGGCGGTGGAGCATCACCTCCCTGCCAGCAGCAATGGCTGCAAAGCCTTTAACAAGGAGAGGATGATAAACTGAGTTTAATATCCTTTCCTTGTTAAAGGGCGGGTGACGAGTCATGAGGGGAGTGCACTGTGCACTTCCCTCACTGCGCATGTATGTTTGTCCGGCCGTCTCGGGCCGGCTAAAGACACATTCGCACAGGGCTCTGCGCAGCCCAGCAGCCTAGTTGCTGGGCAGCAGAGAGCAGCATCAGGATTGTCCGTAGGCCAGGCTGGGAGCCTATGCCTGCAGCAGCGAAGGAGGAGGAGAGGAGCGGCGCGTGGACTGAGGTACATTTTTTTTTTAATTTATTGTTTTTCAATATTTTTAATGTCCCCCCTCCCCTGCGCTTCGCCCGCCCCCGTGACCCTCCCGAGCAACGACTGTATGTTAAACGTAAGGGATGAGTGTACTTGCTGCTACGGTGTAATTTCTTTATCTGAGAGGAGGATATTCATCATTTGTATTGATAGTTTAGGGTATTATTATCACCACTATATTGTTGTTTCTTAGAAAATAGGATTGTCCTTTACTTAGACATATGCCTGCAGTGAACCTGTAATTCCGCCATAGCCTAAAAGGCAGCTCAGCTATGCAAGCTCAGTCTGAAAGCAGTCAGACTTGATGGATAGCTCTGCTGTCTATGGGCTGAGGTTGTAAGATACATGGCGATTTTGCTCACAACATATGACTGAAAACCTGTTTGGAAGTGGCAGAGTGTGAATATGAAAGCCCTGGGAGTGGCTACTTATGGAGCACAACTGTGGGGGCATCCGGATACGTCCACCTTTGACCTAGTGGAGAATTATTTCATGCGTTTATTGGTTATTCTCCCTATTAGTACCCCCTTACTGCCCCTTAGACTAGATCTTGGGGTGAGAGTCCTCTCTGACAAAATAGGGCTTCATCCACTCCTTTACTGGAGGAGGATCTGGACTACCCTGTGTGGCTTTCAAACCATTTTGCTAGGGAAACTGTGCTGCCAATTGCCAAGTGCTCTCCTCAACTCCTATGGAGAGGTCAGGTTTTCTTGGCACAGCGTGATGGTATGGAAATATTTCACAGGTGCCCCTTCAAAAGCAATCATAGATATGGTGGTCTGCTAAACCCAGCAGGCCACCCGATCGGTGATGGCAGTGATTGCTAGTGGGTCACAAATTGCGACCTACCTCATTAATATTTTTGAGGTAGGTCGATTTGTGACCACACTAAGGGCCAGATGTATCAAAGGGTTTTTGCCATTCTGTGTCAATGGGAAAATATGTTCGTACATATGGCCGTAAGAACTGCTATTTTTTAATATATTCTTCAGTACATAAGAATGTGTGATTTCCTAATTAGGGAATCGGACAGTCCTCTAGATTACACTGGTGGTCTGCGCATCGTTCGTCTTCGTATACTACCTCGCAGCAGGAAATATTAGTATTAGCTAGTTGAGGTTGACACTGATGCCATAGGCTTATACTTTAGAAAAAAGCTATCACGCAGGGTGTTCCCGCCCAACACACACTCCTGCATTTCTTCTGACCCTTCATGGTTTTATTAATAAAAAGCCTGAAAACACTGCACTCTTGGCTGCTGCAGTGTCGGCCCTTCTCACAAGGAGGAGCCTTGGCCCATTCGTAGCCTTGGCAACATATAGATTGGTGGATTGCCTGTGCACACGTGGGGTCGAAGGAGCATTGCCTCGTTTCCAGAAGGTGATTGTTCTTGCGTGCACTTCAATGCTGGTCACATTCTTGATAAATACATGCCAACATTTCAGAAGAGGAAAGTGGGAGATTGGCTGTATTCGCGCACAGATTTTTATTCAAGCAGAGGTAATTTTTCAGATGGGAGACATCTAAAATAAAGCCATTTTTGGCTTAAAAAACCTAAGAAGTTTCCCACCGAAATTGGGTACATTGACATGTTTCCTCATACAGCAAGGCCTTCGACATACTGCTCATTCCTGGTTTTCACCCCAGGCGAAAGCTGCCATGGAGGTGCCCTGGGCAGGCCAATTACTTGGAGCCCCCGACTCTTTCTGGGTATTCTGTGCCAGATCTTCTCCCACCACCATCTCACCACCATCTCTTCCTTATCATTACCCTGTTAGAAGAGCATGGCACATCTGGGAAGGAACAAAGCCTTTAACTCATAGTATGGTGGTCATACGTGCTAAGTGCTCTGATGACCCTTCCTTCATCATTAGTACCTCCTGTACACTATGGGGATCATCATGAGTTTGGCGGATGGAAAAGCCATCCAACAAATTCCCGTGTTCAGGTTGCCGCCAGTGCGGCTGCCTTCCCACGAGCCCCATTAAGAGTTTACCGCTGGGACAGCAGGAAATAGCCCACAACACTGATGCCGGCTCATAATTGAGCCGGCGGCAGTGCTGCAGTACATAGGGTGCACCAGCACCAATTGTGGTGTTCACTGTCTACGGAGCAGACAGTGAACAGCGCAACGGGGCTGGCCATGGGGGCCCCTGCACCCCGTCTCCAGCTGGTGCTACCACCATGTAAAAGCTGGCAGCTAGGGGAGTTAAAATCCCCAGGGCAGTGCCGGTTGCAGTGCTGCCATGGAGGATTAGGACCGCCAGTCCCTCCTGTGGAGGTAAACTGACGGTGCTGGCGGACCCACTGAGGTGCAACTGCACGGACATAAAGTGGCGGTCAGACTGCCACCGCAGCAGTCAGACCACCACCACAGCAGTCAGACCGCCACCACAACCCTGGCGGTCTAAAGACCACCATGGTCGTAATGAGGCCTTATGTTTGTAAATACTTGAAACGTTTTCAACTTTGTTTATGTGCTGGGCAGTGCACCACACAAACAAAGTAAAAAAAAAATGCAGAAAATAAAACCTTTTTTGTACTTTGTGCCTACTTAAAGAAAGCTTTCGTTTTTGGCGCAAAGCCCAGTCTACTAATGCTAGTAGATAGGACTTTATGTCAAAAACATGTGTGTATCTCCCATGTGATGCCTCCTTGATGCACATGACAGCACAGAGTGCTACTTTGTGTTACATAAGGGTATTTTCCAGCTGGAAATGCTCCTTTGAGGTGTGGGCGGGGGCCGAGGGAGTAGCGCTGAAGAGAAAAGAGGTATTGAAGCTGCGTAAGTTTCCGTTGTCAGCTGGATGGGAGGAGCTGATGTTGCGTCTGCGGAATATGAACGGGGACTCCACTGTGGAGGACTCGGTCTAGCATAGATGGATGTTCGCTGGGGGAGTGATGCGCTGCGATGGGGTGGTGTGTGTGTCTGCTGGTGGGATTTGATGCAGTGCTAGTGTACTGAAGGGTATGGTTGGCTGGGTTCTGTGATAGGCTCTGCCGCTCCGCCGGTATGCCGGATTGATGTGGATTAGTTCTCAAGCCAGTCAGGACACGTTTGAATGGTAATTTGTCATCTGCATGTCTAGTAGTTGTTATTGTTTGTATTGTTTGTTTGTAACCTGTTTACAGTATTTTCCTACCAGCTAGACACACTCATGTTGTATTATGGGTGGGTACCTCAAGGCATAGCGGTCCGATTTGTTACATAATGCGTTTAATAAGCATTTCTTCATGGACACTCATGCTTTGAGCCCACAGCGTAAGCACATCTTATACTAGTGTTGTATGCTTGTAAACAGTACGCTGTGGGAACTCAGGCTTGACATGGCTTAACGAAAGGATTAGAGATCTGACTACCGCTAGTTAGGTCACCTGACTTCTCTCCACTTCTTTCTACTTTGAGGGGATATTCATGTGCATTGTAACTGCACAATGATAACTATCCGCATGTCAGTGGTTCATAATTGGTGTTATGATGTGATAAAATGCTAATAAACAGATTTATGAAAAAAAAAAAAAAAATAAGGGTATTTTCCAGAACAAAACTTGTAAGTAAATCCTAAATCAAAACTTTGCACCTATGCAGTCACCAAAAGTGACGCAAATCTGTGCAAAGTGCTCATAAATGTGGTCTTAGAAGCCTAGGTGGAGCTTTCTATACCATTCAATTATATAGAAGGTGAGCCCAGTTTTCTATTGTACACAATGAACCAAACACAGAGCCTTAAAGGAGCCATCCATTGATTAATGTGACAAGAGAACTTAAAACTCTAGCAGAAATCAAACAAAGCAACATTCTAGAATGCCTATTGTTGGTGATTGTTAGTAATGCAGGAATTGGCATAGGAAACTGCAGGCCATATGTAAAAAACATTTTTGCAGTTGGAAACGGACCACTCAGGCCTTGTCTGACCACAACAATGTTTTTAAAGATGAACTAAACTGACATTTTGGTTAGATAACAGGTTAACAAATTGCAATTTGTGTTTGACAATTGGTATTTGGAAGGTGCATGTTTAGGGCGTCCCTTCTAAATACCGAATCTGAATGGGATGTATGAATGTTTGTGACCAAATTACGGTTGCAAAACATTCACATTTTACAGATTCCTTGAAGGAGGTAGTACCCCATTCACTAATAGGAAACAAATATTTTTGCCTACTCATAAAAAAATGAAACTTCAAAATCTATTTTTCTTCTTTTTAAATGCATCCCGTTGCCCTTTAAGGAAAATGGGCTGCATTTAAAAAACAAATGTTGCTTTATTAAAAAGAAATCACAAACATGGTGGTCTTCTGATCCCAGCAGGCCACTATCCCTGTGATGGGTATTAATCCTAATGGGTGGCAAATTGTGACCTACCTCATTAATATTTATGAGGTAAGTTGATTTGCGACCCATTAGGAATTACTAAAGAAACTCAAAAGAGTTTCATACATTAGGAAAAGTGATTTCCTAATTGCAATTCTCAGGAAATCACAATTAGGAAATTGGTATTCCTAATCTTCGTACATTTAGGCATGTGCTTTTTATTTTGCATTGCATGGCCTTTTTAAAATGAAAACTCTGTTTTACTTGGAGCCAAAGCAGAGAGTGCTAGAGTGGGGATATGGCATGTGTACAAGCTGAGCCCACCCAGTCCTGTTGCATGCTAGAATCACTATGGAAGGTTCTGGAAGAAGCTCTGGCACAACACAGATCCCTAGATAAGCAGCTGACTTTAAACCAAGGGGGAAAGAATGAAAATAAAAATCCTAACGAACTGCATTTTGGTTACACAAAATGAATACATGTCATACTGATTCTGTATTTGGAGTGGAAGCTTACAACACACCATTTCCATATACCAAATCAGTACGGGCAGTGCTTAATTTGAGTTGGTTGTTTCCGGTGCTTGACACTGGCACTTAATTGTCAACACTGGCACTTATGACAATCTGCCACATGCTGGCACGGTCAGTCAAATTTAGAGGTGAGCACAACACTTGTTTATTAATTTACTACACAATAAAAATGACTATTACCTACCCACAGGTCGTTTTTGTAGCCTTGAGGGCCTGAAATTGTCACACTTTTTATGAGTGTGATGATTAGTAGTGTGTCGGTGCTGTCATTGGTAGCTCAGACAAGGTGAACGGGGGGTGCAAGCTGCAGTGGCCTGCTGCAGAGGGCCGTAGCACTTTTTTTTCCACAAATTAAGCACTGGTATGGGGGTCACAATACCACTTTATGAGTCAATGAAAGTTTACCAATTCCTAAATGGGATTAATACATTAAATAAATTGTGTCCACAAACTCTGAACCTGAGTGTTAATCATACAAATGCTATACACAACTGGACCTAAGCTCAGCTTGAACAGACAGTGTGTAGTTTTGGAGCTAGAGGTAGTTATCCTACAGAGAAAACCGTGATGAAGGCATGTCTAAGATGTTCATCTTTTACATCTTTTAGTTTCAGGAATAACAAGTTTCATATCAGATCACAGTGAGCTGGTTACATAGGGATACAGCTATGGTGTATTGTGAGGTGCATGACGTTCATGGCACGTTACTGATCTATCACTTACTGCCTTAAGATATTCACTTTGACCTGCAGACATTAGCCCCTAGCTGAAGTGACGAGTCCAAGCGATGGCAACCCATCCCATGCCCCTTTCCCTGTTTCTACTACAGGACACCATATTCTTTTTGCATGTGCTCATTGATGGAGGTGATGAGATACAGGAGAGTGCATCGCTTCTTTTGGATCCAGAGTACAAGTTTAGTACTTGTTTTGTACAGATTCATTAAATGGCGCCAAAGTTAAGTTTAAAACAAACATTTCCTTTTCAATTGAAATTCCGCATCTGCCTATCCTGTGAACCCCCTGAACCAGGATCTGACAGTGACAATGTAGTTATGCTTATGTCTACTGGAGCACTACTGTGGTGGCTGGGGTTCTTTGTCTCTGGGATCTGTCCTAACATCACACTGAAAACCACACACTAATACCCTCTGTTACCCTTCTTTCTGGTTATTATGCCCACCACCCAAGGACTGTAATATTTAACAGGAATAATAGGACATAGACAACAGAAAAGCACCGATGCAAATTCATTACACACTCACCATGTTTAAGTAATGAATAGATCAGTTTGTGTAATCTTGAGGAAAAGAGTTCATGCCGGCTACATTATTTCCCTAACGGCAGACTTGTCTTTACAGTTCAAGGTACCATCTCAGTCTTTCATTTCCAGGCCCGAGTTACCTGTTTTCAGGTAACTCAAGCAGCAGCACCACCATTTTTCATGCTTGTTGGGTTTGACCATCAGCATCTTCAGAGGTGGTGCAGGACCGAGGGCAGAAGCATTACGCCTTTTAGAGTCACTTGGAAGAATAGTATATTAAGCTGGGTTATCAAGTGCTTTTGTCCTTGGCAGTTGCTGCCTCCAAGCTGTGTGGCAGGTTTTTTGCTTAAGTGGTGAGATGAATCTCCTCAGGAAAGGTCACATGTCAAACTGCAGCAGCACAAGTACCTCTGGATACGCTGCAGATTTGCATGCAAGAAAGCATTTTGCTGACCTGGGTTGCACTTTTTCTTCATGCAGTTCACCACAAACTGTGTAACGAGACTGGGTGACTCTTCATGTCGTGGTTGGCACCAGTTGCACTGTTTATCTTTAACAGTTGGTTTCATTTGGGTGCTCTACATAACACGAACATTCTCCTCCTTCCCCTTACAGGGTCTCTCCTCAGGCAGGTACAGGCATTGTCCTTCTCATTCTGAGCAGACAGGCATCAAGGTACTTGTCAGATCGTCAGCCTCTACAGCAAGTTGCACAGACTTCACGTAATGTTTCTTCACCTCTGGGCAACTGGCTGTTAGGCATTCAGCAGCCTTGGTCTTAAAGCAGCACTTTGAGTCATCTGTGGAGCACTTCCTTCCTTAGTCAGCAAAGCATCTTGAAATGGGTGCCAAGTAGGATGGATTAGGTCCCATTAAAAAACAAATTTTTCAGAGAGGGGATGTGGATCCATGATCCTTTTTTCTGGAACCTGGTTTGAGGTTGTTCCTTGTTAACTATTATTTCCTGACTGTAGGGAATACATATCCTTTGAGTAAGCTGATGCCTCTCGCAGCAGGCAGCAATGATGGGGACTCCAAGCAGAAGTATCTAAAACATGGGCACATTGTATGAAGTCTTTGCACCTGGATTTTATCAGCGTATCTGAACCAGCAATCAAGGTCAGACAAAAGAGCATGCACTAACTATAAAATTTCTCACTCATAACAACAGAATCTGATGATTCTTCCCCTCCCCCACCACCCACCAACTTGCAGTTCTCAGGAAAATCTATCAGCAATGCAGTGCTAAAAGGTCATCATAGAATTTTTACGAGAAGGCCTGTCTCCATCCTCCTTCACTTCAGCGTCTGGATCTCCACCCTCCTCTGGAATGCAGGCAATATAGTTCCTCTGCAAGATGTACTCACCTTCCCTCTTGTGCCATGTTAAAAAAGAGGGCTTCCAAAATGGATCTCCCAGGTCCCAGCCATCATCCACAAACCATAAATCAACCGTATGCACATGCTGTTGACACATACACACACACTCAGCACAAGTGCCTTCGTGATACATTTCATCAGAACTTTACATGATTGAGGCCTGTCCTGGAACAGAAAGCTGATCTTCTCAGGACTATTCTACAAAAGTTGGTATGCTCTGACTACCGCTTTCGGTCAACAACCCTAGACTTAGACAATATCCCAGGTCTTTAAAAGAGGCTGAATTGTGCCCCTTCATGTTACATAAGAGTGTCTGGACTCTGGTTTTAATATTGACTAGTCCACAAAACATATACTAAATTAGTATGCTGGTTAGGCCAATGAAAATTTACGATACCATTCTAGCAAGCAGTTGGGTCATTTAGGGCAGGTATGTATGCGCTTATACAATGCAATTAACTTTCTCGTCCCAACAGTAGATATCATCAGCTCTGTTATGTCTAAAAAGGGTAGTTGCCCATGAGTACTAATGGTTCAACCACACCTTCCACCAAAGAGAATGTTTTCATTTTACCATAAATCCGGTTCTGTCGACAGATCAGCTTCAAGTTTGGAAGTTGTTTAGCATAGTCAGCTATTGTCTTCCATGCCAATTTTTCCACAGCTCCATGCAGGAGAAAAAAGTCGGGTAGGGTTGTGAAAAAACGTGTCTTCCTTTTTAGCTCACATGGAAATTTTGTTTTCACTGACTACTAAAATTGCCTAATGGATTTATTTTAAACTTGGTATGAAAAACTAATTTTATTCAGATGTACGTTTTGTGGAAATTCATTTGGAATTGTTAGAAATATAAGCATTAAAAAAAGTTGACAGTTGGGCTTTAAAGGTTTAAAACATTTGTAAATTTCTGCTGCTTAAAAAATCATGATTCTGAAAATGGAGAGATCTGAAGTGTAACAAATGTCACCTGGGACTCATTAGGACCACGTTCTGTGCCTAAAGGTCAGGAAACTATGTAATCATTCAAAAGTTATATCTGATAGAGACTTCTAGTTGCAGATTCCTTACCTTAGAATTTTCCCCCAGGCGTCAGACTGGATCCTGAGATTTTTTCTTCGAGCAATACCCTTGCGTGTCGGTAGGTGGCGTTGGTCGACTCTGCAGGCGTCGCAGGCGTCGCGGTCGCCGTGATGACGTCGGGAGTAGTACAGAGACGCCGCCCTCGCGCAGTGACGTCAGTTCTTTTCTTTCCGCGCCACGCGCTGATCTGAGAGAGAGCTACCCTCGAATATTTTTTGGGCGAATTCGACCATTTTGTCGAAATTGTTTGATGTGTCGAGGATGTCCCCGAAGACCAGGAATAAGCCGTGCGAGGACTGTCACCGCATGATGTCGGTGACGGACCCTCATCGTGTCTGTCTGTGGTGCCTTGAGCGTGACCACGACCCGAAGTCGTGCTCCGAGTGCCGGGCGATGCATCCGAAGGCTTTGAGGGAGCGGTCCCTAAAGCTGATGGTGGCACTCGACTCGTGATCGGTCGCGGAACCACCACCACACGTCTTTATCGAAATCGTCGGGTCACGGTAAGAAAAAGAAGAAGTCAAAGAAGTCCCATCGCTCTCCGACTTCACCCCGTCGCTCGGACGATGCGACGCGGGACGAGCGTCAATGAAGTAGGCCTCTGTCCTCGGAGCCTACGTTTGGGTCGGCTCCGCGCTTCCCCGAGTATCCCAGAGCCGGAACGACCCCGCCTAACTCAAAGAGTTTTACGAGGCCATACGCCTCATCTTTGGGCGTGCCAACCCCGATACGCCACCTTCGGGCCCAAGGGGCTTGGCCGCGGGGCCTTCGGGTTCTGCGCCGGTGGCTTCGGCCCCGGCCAACGAGGTCGCCTCCGGATCCGTGTGAGGATCTGCCCCAGTCGAGACCTTCCCCGGTGCGGGTCGTTTAGCGACGCTCTCGACGTCGGTAGTGCCCACTATCGACGTCGACCCCATTCTCATCCCCGACGACTCGGAGTCAGAGCGGTGTCGGCCGCCGCCGCCATCGGCTTCGGTGGGCCCTATTTGCTCGAGGTCAGATTCAGACCCATTTTCCTATGGGTACGAATACGGGGAGGAATTGGAGGGGTCCCTGGACCCTTATGAATACTCTACTATGGACTGGGCACAGGACTTGGGCAAAGCCAGTGGTCTTGATACTTCTCCTGACTCTGGCATGCTGTCTCCTCCTACCGTTGCTACAGTGGAGGGAGCTACCTATGGTATGGTGGTTAGTAGGGGGGCTGAGGTCCTTGGCCTTGAGCTACCTACTGTCGAAGTCAGGTCTAACCTCCTGACAGAGGTGCTTCAGCCTGGGGCTTCTACTTCTGAACCCCTTCTTCCACTTAATGAAGCCCTCACTGACGTCCTTTTGGGTACGTGGTCCAAACCCAACACAGGGGCTCCTGTGAACAGGACGATCGCTCGCCGCCATCGGCCTGCGCCGAACGACCCAAAGTTCCTGTCCTAACATCCTACGCCTGAGAGTCTTGTTATCCAGGCGTCCTCTTCTTCTGGCGCGTTCCCTTCCGCACCCCCGGATAGGGAATCCAAAAGCCTGGAGCAGTTTGGTAAGAAGTTGTTTTCTTCCTCCAGCCTCGCGCTGCGGTCTGTGAACACCGCATGCCTTTTGGGCCGTTATTCCCACTCCCTGTGGGATACGGTTGCGCAAGTCCTACTGCAGATACCGGAGGAGGCCCGTGCTATCGTCTCCCAAGCAGTCAAAGACGGGAGAGACGCGGCAAAGTTCACCATCCGTTGTGGGCTGGATATGACTGACTCTCTGGGCAGATCAGTTGCTACGACAGTGACTTTGAGGCGCCATGCCTGGTTATGTACTTCTGGTTTTTCGGGGGATGTCCAACAGTCACTCATGGACATGCCCTTTGATGGCACTCGTCTCTTCGGAGACAAAGCGGACTCGGTCTTGGAGAGGTTCAAGGAGTTCAGGGTTACAGGTTGGTCCCTTGGCCTTTCTGCTGCCACACACCACCCACAGTCCGCTTTTCGTCCCTTTCGTGGCCACGGAAGGGGCGCCCTGTCGCGTCCTTAACCCAGCCACCGGGCCATGCACGCTGGACAGCCGATGCATGGGTGGGGGCGCGGAATCCCACGTGATCATTGGTCAGGGAACCAGAGGTCTGTCCAGTCCACCCCTGCCCCTGCAGCAGCCTCCAAACCTTCCTAGTCCGTCCCCCCACTCCCGCCCAGTAGGTGGCAGAATCCGCCATCACCTGCCCCACTGGGAACATATCACCAAGGACGGGTAGGTTTTGCAAATCATTCGGAAGGGCTACTCCTTCCCTTTCGAATCCGCACCACCACATATGTAACCATCCTTCCATCCCCTTTCGGAGTGTCATTTGGTGCTTCTCCGCCAGGAAGTCGCGGCTCTCTTGGCCAAGGGAGCTATAGAAAAGGTCCCTGTGCCAGAAGTAGGCCGTGGTTGTTATTCCCACTACTTTCTGATACCAAAGAAGGACAAAGGCTTGCGCCCTATCCTAGATCTTCGGGACCTGAACTACTTCCTCAAGAAGGAGAAGTTCAAAATGCTCACCCTGGCTCAGGTTGTGTCTGCCTTAGACCCAGAAGACTGGATGGTAGCGTTGGACTTGCAGGATGCTTATTTCCACATCCCCATCCTGCCTGCCCACAGATGTTACCTACGATTCGTGGTAGGTCACGAGCACTTTCAGTTTACCGTGCTCCCTTTTGGCCTCACCAGTGCCCCTCGAGTGTTCACGAAAATGATGGCGGTGGTTGCAGCTCATCTGCGCAGGTTAGGGGTCTCAGTCTTCCCCTACCTAGACGACTGGCTGTTGAAGGCGCCTTCGCCCCAGACAGTGGTCTCACACCTCCAGACTACGGCAAACCTTCTGCACCAGCTGGGGTTCACTATCAGTGTGCCGAAGTCCCACCCGACTCCCTTCCAGACGTTCCCTTTCATCAGGGCAGTTCTGGACACAGTGCGATTTTGGGCTTATCCTCCCCAAAAGCGAGTCCAAGACATTCAGGCTATGATTCCGATCTTTCAGCCTTGGTCTTTCGGTGAGACAGACTCTGAGGCTGCTGGGCCTCTTGGCCTCCTGCATCCTGGTAGTAGCACATGCCAGGTGGCATTTGCGGGCTCTGCAGTGGGACTTGAAGTTCCAGTGGGCGCAGCATCAGGGGAATCTCTCCGACATGGTCGAGATCTCGGAGGGCACTGCGAAAGACCTGCAGTGGTGGCTTTCGAATCCCAATTGGGTCAATGGCAGATCCCTCTCCCTTCCCCAAACAGATTTCTCAATAGTGACAGATGCGTCCCTTCTGGGTTGGGGCGGCCACATGGGAGAGGCGGAGATCAGAGGCCTCTGGACTCTGGCGGAGTCGGGCCTCCACATCAACCTGCTGGAGCTCCGAGCGATCAAGGCATTCCTTCCCTCTCTCAAAGGGAAAAAGGTGCAGGTGTTCACGGACAACACTACCGCCATGTGGTACTCCAACAAGCAAGGTGGGGTAGGTTCCTGGACCCTATGTCAGGAGGCACTACGCCTCTGGACGTGGCTGGAACATCAGGGATTTACCCTGATGGTTCAACATCTGGCGGGCTCTCTCAACGCCAGAGCAGATGAACTCAGCCGCCGACGCACTGTCGATCACGAATGGCGTCCCCATCCGGAGGTGGCGCAAGGTCTCTTTCTCAAGTGGGGAGAGCCTTGATTAGATCTGTTCGCCTCCGCAGAGAACGTGCAATGTCAGCTATTTTGCGCGTTGAGAGTTTCCAAGGTGGCACTCGCTCGGAGACGCTTTCCTCTCGAGTGGAACTCCGGTCTCCTTTACGCCTTCCCGCCTATCCCTCTTCTGCCCAGAGTTCTCAAGAAGATCAAGAGCGACCGGGCCCAAGTTATCTTGGTGGCTCTGGACTGGGCTCGAAGAGTGTGGTATCCCGAGCTACTGAGCATGTCCATCGATCCTCCACTCAGTCTGCCTCTTCGGGCGGACCTTCTGTCGCAGCAGCAGGGGACAGTCCTCCACCCGAACCTGTCCAACCTCCGCCTTCATGCGTGGAGATTGTGCGGCTACAGTTGACGGCATTTGCCCTTCCACCCGAACTCTGCAATGTTATCTTGGCAGCCAGGAGTCCCTCGACTAAAACTGTATACGCCTGACGTTGGAAAAAAATTGTGGCATGGTGCATTAACAAATCTGTTGACCCCCTATCTGCCCTCTTTCAGAGGTTCTTTTGTTCATTCTTTCCTTGGCCCAGCAGGGCTCTGCATTGGGCACCCTTAAGGGGTATCTTTCTGTCATTTCCGCCTTTCTTAGGCTTCCTGATCAGCTCTCACTCTTTAAATCTCCTCTTGTGAGTAGATTCTTTAAGGGGCTCACCCACTTATTTCCTCCCACTCCCTTCATCATGCCTCAGTGGGATCTTAATCTTGTACTTACTTTCTTGATGTGTACTCCCTTTGAGCCTATATATAATTGTCCCTTACAGCTCCTCACATTCAAAACTGTCTTTCTTATCGCAATCACCTCTGCTCGCAGGGTGAGTGAGCTTCAGGCCCTTTCTTCAAAACCTCCGTACTTGTCCATATGCCCCGACAAAGTGGTGTTAAGCACTAGAGCTTCCTTTCTTCCTAAGGTGGTTACACCTTTCCATGTCGGCCAGTCCATCACTTTGCCTACCTTCTATGCACCCCCTAATCCTTCCCATGAGGAGGAGAGACTCCACCTTCTGGACCCAAAAAAGAGCGTTGGCGTTCTATCTCAATCGTACTAAAGACTTCCGGGTGGATGATCAACTCTTTGTTGGCTATGTGGGTGCGAAGATAGGGACGGCGGTGCAGAAACATACCATCTCTCGATGGGTGCTTCTTTGCATCAAAATGTGCTACACCTTGGCGAAAAAAGCAACCTTCAGAAGGCTTGCGGGCTCATTCTACCAGGGCCACTGCTGCATCCACTGCGTTAGCACGCAGGGTTCCTGTCCTGGACATCTGTCAGGCAGCTACGTGGGCATCCCTGCACACGTTTGCTAAACATTATTGCCTGGACAGTCAGGTCCGTCGGGACAGCTACTTTGGTCGTTCAGTCCTGCAGGACTTTCTAGTATGATCTTAGTTTGCAGCCCACCACCGAGGATGGCATTGCTTGGGTATCTATTCCAAGGTAAGGAATCTGCAACTAGAAGTCTCTATCAGATGCACAAGTTACTTACCTTCGGTAACGAAATATCTGGTAGAGACATATTCTAGTTGCAGATTCCTTACCGCCCACCCATCCTCTCCACTTGCAAACTGATTTCTAGGGACAGGGATTCCCCCTTTCAGATCCTTAGCTCTGTCGCACCAATACCAGTGTTCTTAGCGGCTCCGCGCTCTGGCGAGGAAAGTCGTTAAAAGAAACTGACGTCACTGTACTACTCCCGACGTCATCACGGCGACCACGACGCCTACGACGCCTGCGGAGTCGACCGACACCACCTACCGACACGCAAGGGTATTGCTCGAAGAAAAAATCTCTGGATCCAGTCTGACGCCTGGGGGAAAATTCTAAGGTAAGGAATCTGCAACTAGAATATGTCTCTACCAGATATTTAATTACCGAAGGTAAGTAACTTGTACTTCATGTCCTGAATTTAGCAAATAATTTTACAAATAATGATGGCAGCTAATGTCACAATAACAAACACCAAACTCAGATTAGATTATATTATCAAAACAATATTCATGTTCATTTTTAAATCGTAATACTCCAAATTAATATCAGAAATAGTGTTAGAAAGTGAGTCAGGCAGCAGTGCAGACAACGCAGTGCTCACATATAATTACACGTAACGAAAACAACATATAGTACACTGATTGGTTCCCAGCTGTTTGAAACATGAAGTTTCTCACCCAGTGTGAATTTGCTGAATTGTAACTAACCTTTAACTGCCTTACTCTCAGTGACTTCCTTGGTGTTCTTTCTTCAGCTCACTCAACCATCAGGCATGCGCAGCAGGGATTATTTTATGGGCCCTCCCTATGGCCCTGCATCCAACCTCCCAGTACCTGCCAAACTCTGGTGTGCATGCCCTTTTGATTTACGTAGTGTGAGCTGAGAGCATACCCTTAAAACACCAAGGCCCTGCATGCAAACCACACGTGGCTTCCAATTTCTACACAAAATGGTGTCTTTGGTCTGATTACAAAGTGGCAACTCAGTGATTGCGAGTTTTCAAGGCAACACATTTATAAAAACATTTCATGGCTCTGAATACCCTTTTCTCATGGAGACTGCCTCCCACATCTTTGCTTGGGGAATTGGAAAATTCTTTTGCCCAGAGCACAAACATCAATTATGTTTAAAAAATGTGATTTTTTTTTAGATGGTGGAAAAAGTAAATAAATCTCCTTCATCAGCCAATCACATCTGACAAAAAAATCAAATATGATTTTCAGACCACAACAAGGACTACCCATTATGCCCATGGGACAGGGGTAAATATCTGAAAATCTAACAAATGTCACCTGGTACTCATTTGCACCAAGTTCTATGCTTAAAGGTCTAGAAACTCTGTAATCATTAAAAAAATATTTAATATCTCGAATATAGAAAATAAACTTACTTATGATTTCTGAATCATAGCAGCTAATGCCACAAAACAAACACCAAACACAGGCAAGATTATATCATCCACACAATATTCATGTTTATTTATAATTCGTAATAATCCAAATTAGTATCAGATATAGTGTCAGAAAGTGAGTCAGACAGTACAGACGACGCAGTGCTCACATACAATTAAACATAACGAAAACAACACATAGTACACTGATTGGTTCCCAATTGTTCGAAAAACGAAGTTCTTTATCCGGGATTAGCCTGTCTGTCAGGGCTCCTTCCTATTGTAAAACTGAGTCCTTAAACCATGTGGGAAAACACAGTCGACGTTTCGACCTCTACCAATATCCGAGGTCTCCTGAGGTCACCGTGATCCACCTTTCACACCCACAGAAGTTTCAATAGACTGTAGTTGAAATATAATCCAGCTCTGTATAAACCATAAATCAAATAAAGTTGAAAGTGCTCGTCCACCATCAAATCCGGGCCTCAACAGGCTGTCACAATCTAATTTACAGGTGCCTTTTCAGCCTTCATACCGCCTTCGTGAATTAATCATTACCACATGCTTTGTGAACAAAGGTACCCCGATGGGTGATCAGACCAAAGTCATGTGAACCAAATGCAAAGCATAGATCAAGGCAGCCTAGCACACCATGCTGATCAAATCCACTCAACTTCGCATAATACCACGTATCTTCACAATTGGAAAAATTCACTACTCAAGGTGAATCGGATCATGCCAAATTTAAAATCCGCTGTAAAACATTAAAGAACCTTATTTAGTACCATATTTATGTTAGAGTGTCACACTTTTAACAATGAGTGTCAGCCCCCGCCAAGTGTCACAATGCACGAGGGTTATTTACGTATAGCCATAATGGTCTGCAGGGCTCTCTTAATTCCCGTGTCATATCCTTCATTGCATAATGCACTGCAGGTATATCAATAAATTGTCATTAATATACTGCGCTCCATGTTCCTGGCTTACCTTACTCATATCACCAATTGTGTGGGACTCACCACTTAGTTGTACATCCATGCCCTGAGGCCCACTTGGAAAGCTCCCAATCCACCACTCTAGATGACGCTATCTCTGCATCGTTCAAACATACTGCGGATGCGGCAGATGCACCATCACTATCAACCTACAGGCGACTCAAAAATTAGAGCGCCAACATCTATCCTCCGTGTTGGGGGTGCGTCAGTCACACCTGTATGCACAAGTCTGTATAATTAGTGATACCTTTCCTCACGTCTCGGGTCTATACAAAACACAATTGCAGATCGAGCGTACCCATTCACTCCCCAATTCATTTTGGACAGATTCTCGTTCTGTGGCTAAGTCACCCCCTATTTTACATACATTATGACAACAACAAAAAGACTTGTTGTTATCGCCAGCCTGTGGGGTTATTATAACTAAATCACGCCAGTGCCCACGAGACTGTATTGTTTGCGATACCTTTCCTCATTCATGCCTCCTGTCCATACAAAGTCACTATTGGGGATTGATAAATGACTCCTTCACACTGTAATTAATTTGAGACAGTTAATCATTCTGTGGCCAAGCCCTTGGGGTTATTATACTTAGGCCACACCAGTAGGCACCAGACTGTATGGCTATTGAAATCTTTCTATGCAAAGTGGCTACTGCAGATCGCTAAGTGACCCCTTCACTCCACAACTCATTTGGGACAGTTTATCGTTCTGTGGCTAAGTCAGCCCTTATTTTACATACATTAT
Organism: Pleurodeles waltl; assembly: GCF_031143425.1. Lineage (NCBI taxonomy): Eukaryota > Metazoa > Chordata > Amphibia > Caudata > Salamandridae > Pleurodeles > Pleurodeles waltl. Next base: position 980,218,712 of record NC_090446.1, on the reverse strand, counting down.
CTCAACAACATTCAACTTAAGACAATGGGATTATTATACCTAAAACACTCCTTGTGGGTGGAAAAGAGGTAACCAACAAACACCATCGCTTGTAGTATGAATGGGTCATTCCTAATCCATACCATGGTCATCCGTGGTACAGTAATCATGTCTGTTAAATCCATATTTGGAATCCTGTAAACACATCCTCCAAGTTGTCACCCCTTCTTATAATATGCTTACATGCACAGCACATGTTCTATGCACAACACATGTTCTATGCAACATTCAAAATATGATCACATGTGGTAAGTATTCATATTCATTGTACCCAACTTGTGAATAATGTACATACACATACATCCTCAGACTCGTCGCCCGTTCTCATAATATGTTAACAAACAAAGAGGGCAAATACCTCATTCAGAGTTGTGCAATAGACAGTCTACGTGTCTCATTAATATCATTTAGACCATTAGTTGTACTGTTTAAAATGTCCATCCATTTACATTCCTTAATGTTTAGTTGATTCACAGGGTTACCTCCTCTCTTTGGTATTGTTACGACATTTGCCAATAGATGTGATCTTCTGAGTGGTTCTGTTCTTTGAAGTGTTCAACCAGTGGGGCTCCTTCTACCCCGCACCTTATTCAACTTCAGTGTTGGGCAGTTCTTTGCTTTACCATCTGGGAGGTCTGCCCGACATAAACCAACATGCACAGAGATTGAATCACATAAAATATATTCTGCGTGTTACAGTTCGAAAAAGCTTTGAGCACTTCAAAAATATTAAATTTTATCTGGATCGCAAATTTAGCCTCCATCACACTGGGCATTCTTCCCACTGATCTTATGCTACAGAGGGAAGACTACATTAGATGGGATATAATTGTATCTACAATTCTCAAAACCATACTTTATGAGTGGAAAGACTTATGCAAACTCTCCCCCACACATGGTGGGAATGGATACTTTTCATTAGAGGTGCATACAACACCCTAATCTCATACTTGAAAACAAATTATAGAAGGAAGGAAAGTATATGGTCCGAGCTTGACAAGTTCTGGGTTTAAACACCCTCCATACCCATACCCCTTCTCCACTACAATGCCCTCCACCTAATCCTGCCCCCCTCCACCTACCCCACCCAGTCCCCCCTTCTCTATCTTTGCTGCTCTTTCTCTACCTTCTTCTCTGCTCAATATCCTCTCTGTGCCCACAGCTTAAAGGTGGGGGAACCTCAGTTTACTCAGACGTTTTGCTATTAGACACCAGCTCACCAATAGCAACATTACCAGTCATCACCACCGCCCTGGATACAAAGCACACCCACATAAACAACTCATACTCACCTCTGTCCCTTACCCTTATTATAAGCTATGTTTGTGTTCTCAACAGAGTTGTACATCTCCTCCTCTGGATTAACCTGTATTGCCATACATGTAAAATGGATGCACTTTTATATCTCTATACAATCTTAATAAAACGATTTGAAAAAAAAGAAGCTTCGAGCACTAAAGATTTTTCATTCCCTTTCCATTCCTTTGGGCCTCCAGTAAATTCACAGGCCGAACAATTGCCATATTTATAATGGCCAATCACAGCAGGAGACCCCACATGTTCCATATATCGTTACTCTTTGTTTCCGCTCCACAAGCCTTAACCACATGATCCTTAATATTTTTGTTTCTTTTCTTTTAAAGGCAAATAATGGTGGTTCTTTACACGTATCCATCAGCATGGGCCACTGCTGAAGAGCAATTTTTTTGACCTTGTTACTGACTGGAGAAACAGCACTGATCATTACTACTCGCATCTGTTTCTTATTCTTAGTTCTTGGTATAAGTAAATCTTCCCTCAGACAAAACCATGCCCTTTTCAATGCCCTTGAGATTATCTTTCTAGGGTAACCTTTCTCTAGCAATTTCTGTTTTAGTATTTCTGCTTCTTGAAAATAGTGTTCTTTGGGTGTGTGTTCTTTGTGTGTGCAGCCCCTACGGATTTGGAGGACTTGACCATATGGTAAGTTTTCCCTCAGTGCCCTGGGGTGGTGGCTTTTATCTCATAGTAATGAATTAGTGTCCGTTTGCTTTCTATATAACATTGAGTATTGACTTCCATCTGCCTGTTTCACTAGTACATCTAGAAATTAAGTTCACATTACACTGCATTGTGAAATGTATATCATAGCTCTGATTATTAAGCCACCTGCAAACATTATTCATGTCTGTTTCATCCCCTTTCCAGATGAAGAAGACATCCTCCATATACCTCCATCAGTTGACAATCTGAGTGTAGTATGGATTGGATCGGGCATATACTGTGTTTTCTTCAAATTCACTCACAAAGAGGTACCCCTCTGGTGTTCTCAATTGCGATACTTTGCTCAATGCAAGGTAGTTTCTCAGCAGACCCTGCAAGGGTCTGTAGCAGGCCTGTCCTCCATGGCACCCAGCCTGAACTTTAGACTTGCACTTGCCCCACGCAAACTCAAGTTACCTTTTAACTGCTAGTGACATCTAAGCACTATTTTTGCACTTATTATTTAAAAAGCCATATTGCGACTTCTACTGATTGGCTTTTTGTTGTTTTGATCTTGTTTTACCTCGATAAATATTCTCTATTTTTTAAACCTGTGTGGAGTCTTTTTTGTGGTGTTTTCATTGTGTTGCTGTGTGTATTGCACAAATATTTTACACATTTCCTCTTAAGTTAGGCCTGCCTGCTCTATGCCAAGCTACCAGAGGGTGAGCACAGACTAATTTAAAGTGTGTTAACTGATTTACCCTGATTAGAATTGCGGTCTCTACTTGGACAGGGTGCATACCTCTACCAGCTAGAGATCCATTGTCTAACAATGTTGAGCACTTTTATTGCACTGAATGCAGTAGTATAAAAACATATTTCCCAGGGAACTGTGAACAAGTAAAATATATATAATATTTCACAGTTCCATGTGAAATATCAATTTATTTCATCATCATAATGACAGCCCCCAAAATTCTTTTCAGAGCTTTGCCACCTTCAGGCTGCCTGGATTATAAGGCATAGAAGACCAAATTATGCGGTAAGGTTATCTAAATTATGTGACAAAAATGCAAATTATGTAAAACATTCTCTAGGAGTGTTGTTTTCATTCATTTGAGCTATACAATGATTTTATGAAATCTGAAAACTATGTTGCTATGTGCTGGAAAATTTTGGGGCAAATGTAGTAGATCCATATTCATGTGATACCAGCCTCAGAATCACATAAATCTACTAATCCTCTCCATTTTATATTGTTTTATCAACAATGTATACATGAAAGTTAAAACAAAACATTCTAATTCCAGTCAGTGCCAATTATTAGCTTCACTTTGAAAAAACAGCTTTTTCAAGTTAACTACTAAAAAATAAACACATACGAAAAAAATATTTAGCGGGTAACATGTCTAATATTGTTTTATATTACCATATATGGGTACTGGAGACATGTACAAACCACTAATCTTTTGGCCTTATGGTTTGTGATGTCACCTGAACTCCTTCATGGTAATGTTGGACAATTTTAATCAGTTATCAATCTAGTAAGTATCCTCTAAATAAATAAACAGAGAGGAAACATAAGTTAAAATGTTTAACGCTTCATTTTAGCAGGACAACTACGGATGCATTTCGACCAAAAATCATATACCATAGGGATTTATTCTGTGCGCATAGGTATAGATAATGATGTGCATAATATATATGTATCTTTTCATATGCATGTATGTGGGAGTATGTACATTCATGCGAGTATTTCCCAAAAACAGTGTTAATAAATTATCAAAATAACAGACTCATATCTCCACCCCTCAAATAACAGCTTATGTCTCCATATACTAGTCCACGACTAATGCTTTGGTTAGTCGGTTACTCACCAAAATCAGCTTCAATGCCTCGTCAAGGGTAGTAAGTGCTATATAAATACAATTAAAATTACTGTACTTCTCATCAGACCGATGTACATAACTATACATAAAAAAGGAGTACTGTGCTTAAAACATTTGGGGGCATATTTATACTCCATTTGCGCCGGAATTGCGTCGTTTTTTTGACACAATTTCGACGCAAAACTAACTCCATATTTATACTTTGACGTTAGATGCGTCTAGCGCCAAAGTCCATGGAGTTAGCGTCATTTTTTAGCGTGGACACCTACTTTGCGTTAATTATATGCAAGGTAGGCGTTCCTGTCTAAAAAATCGACTCCGAGGCATGTGCGTCGGATTTAAACTCCCGGGCAAAAATCACGCCCGGGAGTGGGCGGGTCAAAAAAAAATGACATACGGCCGCTTTTGCGCCGTTTTTTAGCGCCTGCAAAAGGCAGGCGTTAAGGGACCTGTGGGCTCTGAAGGAGCCCAGAGGTGCCCTCCCATGCCCCCAGGGACACCCCCTGTCACCCTTGCCCACCCCAGGAGGACACCCAAGGCTGGAGGGACCCATCCCAGGGACATTAAGGTAAGTTCAGGTAAGTGTTTTTTTGTTTTTTGTGGCATAGGGGGGCCTGATTTGTGCCTCCCTACATGCCACTATGCCCAATGACCATGCCCAGGGGACAGAAGTCCCCTGGGCATGGCCATTGGGCAAGGGGGCATGACTCCTGTCTTTGCTAAGACAGGAGTCATTTCTATGGGGGTTGGGAGTGAAACAAAATGGCGCAAATCGGGTTGAGGCGAAAAAATTGCCTCAACCTGACTTGCCCCATTTCTTGACGCCCAAGCCCCATATCCCCCTACGCTGGCGCTGCCTGGTGTACGTCGTTTTTTTTAACGCACACCAGACGGCGCCGGCGGCCAACGCCGGCTAACGTCATTCAATAAATACGGCGCCCGCATGGCGCTTCAGAATGGCGTTAGCCGGCGCTAATTTTTTTGACGCAAAACTGCGTTGGCGCAGTTTTGCGTCAAAAAGTATAAATATGGGCCTTGCTGTATTCATGCCTAGTAAAAGATGAAAATAGTAATGTAGAACACAGGAAACAAGAACAAGTTTGCATGAGCGCCAAGGGGAGAGCCCCCAAAAAAGTAGCTCACCTACAGTATAACATATCGGCAATTGTGCAATAATCCACGTACCAGGGTCAGTCTGGAAGACAGTAACAAAACTGCCCCAAGCTGGGGAAAACACAAAACATTTACCAATTAAATTAAGGGATTTTTGAAAGGCAAGCTCACGAACAAGTGAAAGTGATGGGTGTGAGGTGGGCGTGGTCAAAAGCCCACAGATAGATAACAACAGGTCGCAAGCGCTTGTGTACTCGACCTAAAAAGGACAACAACAATAACAATGAAGAGTACAGTGAATGAAGAAGATATGAAAATAGAACATCTGACAGAAGTGTCAGTAAACACTTGAGCGCCTCAACTGAAAGCGGTTCTTATTCTTTCTAAAACAGTAACTTTTTAAGAAAAGGTGGATTTGAATGCAAGAAAGAACAAGATGACACAACCACGGATGTCACTATTCCCAGCATACTACATGACAAGTTACAGTCCATGCCATTAGATAAAAATACAACTTATTTACTGCAAAGCTCCCAAATGCAATGTCTATTTGTTCAGCGCTTGAGCTACACTATAGAGCATTACACTGTGGGAATCTCATTCATGTGCACATGCTGAGCATGCTACACCTGGGAATGTATCTCAATGTGTCTAATGTCATAGTCCAGTCGCTAATAAGAAACATGGAAATGTTAAGACTCCTGCAAACACAAAAACGAAAAGAGTAATCATCCTGTGCAAAGTGCCTTGTTGAATGGTAACACTTTACAACAACTAGCTGTATAGTTTCGAAGCAACACAAATACCATTTGGTTAATTTACTATGTAAAGAAAGAGGAGCAAAGGCAGCCACATGACGAAAATGACACTATGTTGGAAAATAGTGTTATTGGTGTCTCAACTTTAAAGTAGAAACCGATAAACCGGAAACAAGCACAATAGACGTGATGATAGAGAACGCACCCTGGCACCTTCCATCGGCACAATTGACGGGATTAAAGATGGCAACAAATCCCAAAGTCCACCCAACTTTATTACCGAGCGAGAACACTTGCAGTAATGTTGCGAAGCAGCTCACAAAGTGAGAAATGTCTTTCAAAGGTTATTTGAATACTTTCTAAATTTTGAATATCTGAAAGTTTTTCAAAATGCATTTTTTTTTCACAAGAGTTAGTGTGACGCTTGACAGAACATAAAGTATTCGAATTAAAAAGTTATGTATCAGATTCCTGGCATGTGCTTTTGTGATCACACTACGATCTGCAAACATATGTTCATATTTGCCAATAAGTAGCAGGATTTTAGTAGCAGAACTGTTAGAGTTGTGTTATTCTGGTAAGAAACACATTTTATCCCCGGTGTATTCGAAAGCAAAATGTTTTCTGTTTTTTTTGCAACATGTTCGTGAAACAGAAATAGAAATGTGCTGAACAGAAACATCCTAATCATAATAGTTTCTAATGGGATTTGCCCAAGCTGCTTATCCTTCTTTGTGTTACACATTCTCACTGGAGTTTCCTATATCTAAGTCACACCTTGTGTGGGTTTTGCTTCCTAAAATGTGCAGACAATTACATCTGCTTTTGAGCAATCCAAGTGTGTGTTCAATAGTGTTTCTTGTGTGGATATGTACAGCATTGCACTTCCTGTCTCTCCGAACCTGAGAGTGAAGGGCAGGTGTCCAAAACCCTTACCGAGAGTGCACCATAAGGTCCCATGGAAGAGTTTTAGAATGTGACACTACAATCAGAACAAGTGTAGGCCTGCAACGTATGTACAGTGCATTAAAGTGTAGACATGCAGCGTGTGTACAGTGCATAACTGTGCTACATAAAGACACAGATTATGGTACTTACCCAACAGCACACAAAAACCTGTGACAGGTTTCCATTACGCCAGGAAGACTACTGTGCAATTTTAACATACCTTGTGTCTATACTGGGACATTAGCATAGACATGTGTAAAGGTCAGGGCAGCTGTTGCATAGACTCTGCTCACGTGGCACACTTCTAGCGCCCACAGCATCTGGAAATCCACCAATCTCACGAAAGGCAGCCTTTGCTTTCCTCACATCTACAGCCTTACAGGGGAAGATGATAAATTCATTCAGATGACCTAGCATGGCGTTCGGGACTTGATTAGGGGGACAATGAAGAAAGCAAACCACCAATGCACACTCTACGAGTAGTAATGCAGTGCATTAAAGTGTCCAGCAGAGGTTTTATTGCATAGGAAGTCAGGAAACCGTAAATTCTTCAACAGTGCAGCAGCTGAGGACAATGAATGATGGGAAAGATTTCCTAGTGACCAGGACCACTGACCATTGAAGTGAGCCTCCTGTGCAAACTGAATGACACTTCTTCACCAGAGGTGGTACGTTAGACTGTATGTTTATGCAGATTTCCAGTTACGGTCTGATTTTATCTAACAAATAAAAATGACCTTTGTCAAACTGGAATGTTTTTAATACCTGCTCTGGTGACATGTCCTGCAACGAAATTATTTGCTGAAAAATCAACTCCTAACAACGTTGCACATGTTTTTGCATTACACTAACCGCTGCTAGACTGACCACCACTGGCAACATCTATTGCAGCTTGCATCTACATCCTTATCCTAATCTAATACCTTAAAACCTAGTAAGTAGACTAACACGGACTTTTTTAATGACAGCTGGGTAAGTGTGCATCAAGTAAGAAATATTTTTAAAAAACATGCTGAACCAAAATTCCAGAAAGATTTGCATGTGAACCATTAAGCTTAATTTCTCTGGAGTTTTTTGTTAAGCGCTACTGGCCACCCGAATTGTGGATTCAGATCACTCAGGAAAGTGAGTAAGTTAATAAGAGACAATTAGAGTAAAGTGCCAATCACGGCTTACGTTACAAGGTTGTAAAATAATTACATCATAGAATACATACCGGTACAAAACACTTGAACATGCAGAAGTCTAGAGGCAGGATATAAAGTGTTGACTTTTTTAAGCATCTGCCCGATAGGACTAAGGTGAGTCTGCGACTTCCTGCTCTTTAGACAACAGAATTGAATCATTGCAGCGCTATGGCCACTACGACTATCATGCAGTCTGACATATCAGTACAGATGCTGATATACAGGAAGCTTTTGATATCCAGACAACTCATGAAATTAGCCAAAGCAAAGTACTATACTAACACTATCAATGAGGTCACCATCAGAAGGAAAACATCCCTTGAGACAAAAAAGTGCTGAATCAAACGCTTTTCTGACCTTCCTGTCTCACACTCCACAGACAAGTGCAATGCTATCAATCTCATCTTCACTGAAAAAAATACAGAAGATCTGACGGACCTTGACAACACAAAGCCAGCTCCTCTTGATACACCCATCACTTATGGTAGAACCCACAATGGTCATCCTTCAAAGCTCTGTATCTTGCAGTTCACTTTGAAATATCCAACCCATTGTTACCACTTTCTAGGAATATGTTGTCTTACCCTCATCCTTCATCAAAGCTCTCTTAATCCTGTTCACCATTTCAAAGCTCTCTCGCACAAGGCATCTTCCCAGAAGCTCTCACGACAGGCCAGATCCTCACACTTATAAAGAAACCTACACTAGTCCCTGATGACCTTGACCACTATAGGCTCATCACTCACTTATCATTCAGTTGCTAGAGCTTCAAAAAAGCACTCCGCTTAACTTCACGATAACATCAGTGCTAAATACTGTACTATTACCAATGTGGCTTGAGATTACGCTAGAGCTACTTTATGCATCGTAGATGACACCCTCCTGACCACAGATGGAGGTCACTCCTGATTCCTGATGCTGCTGGAACCTCTGGGCTGTTTTCAACATAGTCGACCAGCCCACCCTCTTCCTCACCCTAAAATCTTGAATGGGATTTATTGGCAATGTCCTTCAGTGGTTTTTCTCCTACCTTCCCAAATGACATCAGTTTGTTCAAATAGGCACCTCCAGATCAGAAAAGATTGCTATCACTGTGGAGCTTTACTGGGTTCCATACTATCCCTCCTCGTCATCATCAACCTCTACATGGAGCCCCTTGGGACTCTACCCACAGATAACAATATGTTGCCAATACATAGTTCCACTTGAAAGCCTCCACTGCTCTTCGCATTCAATGCCTTAAATACTGCCTGCAGCTCTTCCAGTACTGGATACCAGATCTACCTGAAGTGAAGCTCAGCCTTTACCAAGACAGAATCCCAGTTACTTGCCAAGAACAACAAGAAAAAAAACAATAACAATCTGGTACAAAGACATGATATTATATTATAACTTCAACTTTCACTCAATGAGAAGTCCTTGGATTCACCCTGGACACGAAACTCAACCTCATGGAACACATTGGCAAAAATAAAAGATAGTCTTGTTCCAGTTCTTGCTTCAAAGGAAAGTGAAACCGTTTCTTCCAGGAGCAACTTCAGAACGGCAGTCCAACCCCTCGTTCAAAATCTCATATTCTCGCACCTGGATAATAGTAACACCCTGCTCCATGGTATCAGAGACTCCACATTGGCCCAGTCAAGGGCACGTTACCTACAGCAGCACATCTCATCTAGGGCCAGAAGAAATTTGTTCACATTACCCGTATCCTTATGGGACTCCTTTGGGTTCCCTCACCAGTCTGTTCCATCTTCAAACCCATCTGCATCCTTCACAAAGCCATCACGACCAGCACCCATATTCATCTTACAGACAAGCTCATCATCTATGATGGCTCTTGGCACACTTGCAGCTAGGACGTCACAGACTGGAGACTTAAAACTGTGAAAGAATAGTAAGTCAGCAGGCCTTTTCCATCTATGCACCCAGCATCTGGAACAACATCCTTATTTCCATCAGGATCACCCAAACGCTGCTTCAAATTAGGAAAGTGTTGAAGACAAATCTCTTCAAAGAACATTATATCACAATGCTGTAATGCTTGGGTTCCTAGAACGGAGCTATCTCTTCTGTCAGTCATCGAATGTATGCTTGCTTTTCATCCTATACAGCATTCTACTGCCTTTTGGCTAGGCTTGCCCTATACACATACCACATACATACCCTTGCTGTCAAAGTATTGCGCTGGTATGACCACTACTGCTATCATGTAGTTTGGCATACAAATAGAGATGCTAAGTTAAAAAGCAAGTAAGTATATTTGGTCACTAGGGACTCAATTGCAGATGAACTTACAATGCTACATGGATGACAAAAAAGTATGTATGGTTGCTAAATTGCACATAAAATACAACTCTTAAATGTGTCTGCTACTAAATTGGCAAGGTAGGAAAGTGAAGTATTATGTGGTGTGGTTAAATAAGTCTCATTATGTAATGCTCTCACGATACCCCAAAATGGGTTCTTTCAATTCACGCTAAAAAATTCAGCAGTCAGGAACTTGTTAAGCATTTCAGAGTACCAACATGGACAATAAGTAAATGACACGACTCAAAAGAAATCTGACATCAATTTATAACAATAAAGTAGATTTTTATATTAATTTAGGCACCAAAACAAAGTCAATCAGCTACATATAAGCAAAGTTATGGATTTTAGAATGAATGATGCATCAGTACTTTACAAAACTGTCAAACTTTATCATTAAGGTTTATGGGAAAATCAGCTAGTGACGATCAGTCACTTGCAGGGTGAGTTCAGTAGAATCAACAGGAAGTTAAGGTGATGTGGGTCCCAAGACCAAGCTTTAACAGTGAGGCCAGTTTTACCTGGCTGGTAGGTCCCGGCTGCAGAGGTGTACTGGCTGACCTTGGTGCAGAACGTGAGAGCTGTGGATGCTGAAAAAAACACTAGTGACACTCAGTCACTTGCAGGTCCAGTTCAGGGGAACCAACTGGGGGTTAAGCTAGTGTGGGCCTTTGGACCAGGATTCACCAGGCTGGACAACTCTACCTAGCTTGGGCGGCTCGAGTGCAGAGGTGTGCTGGCTATCCTTGGTGCAGAACACAGGAGCTGCTGGTACTGGTTTTAGTACTGAAATGGTGCTGATGAGGAAACTGATGCAAAAGCTTGACAACAGTGCCACAGAAGTGGAGGGTTGAAGTTGCTGTGGTTTTTCCTCAAGGTGCAGCATCAAACAAAGGGGTCAGTAACCGGGCTTGCCACCAATAAACTTTGGCAGTGGCAAACACAGCGCTTGGATGATTCAACATCTTTGAGTCTGGGGGAAAGGGTAGCCGTCTGAAACTTCTAGGAAGTCTGGAATACATTTCCCAAATGCCACTAGACTTTACTTTTGGGCAATCCTTCGGCAAACCAAAAGGTTAGTAACCTTTTGGTTCTGAGAGTGCGATTTCTTCCTGCAGGGAGCTAATACCTCTAGCACAACTGAGTTCTGATGATGACTTTCAGTTTCAGAGGGGTTCTTCTTCCTTTTGGAACCAGTCTCTGGTTCAGGACCAGTTGTGGTCATGCAGGTGCAGGATGGCTGCCACAGGTGCAGAGTTTTAGGCCCTTTTCTTTGCACAGTTCTGGAGTCCCCCCCGGGTCTCTTCTTTGTCTTTGGTTTCAGTTCAGAGCAAATCTGAGATTCTCTAGTCAGGGGTGCCCCTTAAAGTCTAGATTCAGGGGTGTTATGGGTGTGACAAGTGGCCATTGGACTACTAGCTGCAGCGGCTAATCCACCCCTAAGGTGACTACTTCGAGGGCACATTTCCTATGCTTCCTACCCAGAACCCTCTATTCTGCAACTTTTTTAAATGGCAGAACCATTCCTCAGCTGTACACACCAGGTAGCCCACCCTAGAGGTATGGCTAGCCTTCTGTGGGTGTACGTGTCCTGACTACCTAATTTTCCAGCATGCCTGGGTGCAGATGTGTCTGGGGGAAGGGGGGATGGCTTTGTTCTCCTCTGGGGGATAGCCTACTTGCATATCAGAGGTGATGTGCTCTTAGAAGCTCACCGCCTTGATGAGTCACTCAACAAGCCTTCCTGCCAGGAAAGGAGATGACACCTCCCACCCAGGCAGGCCTTTATTCTGACTACTGGGAGTGTTCACACATCCTTGCAGGGTGTCAGAATCCTGTCTTGGCGGCAGCAGCTCCAGGCTGTCAGTTAGGGCACAGGAAATGTTGGGGCAACCTGGTGGGCAACCTCTAAGGTAACCACCTGGGTGCATGTCACATTAAATCTGACTTTGGATTTGAATCAGGCCTAATGAGACAAATTGTTAGATACCAAACATTACATACTTCAGCAGGACCACAATGGAGTTGGCAAGCTCAGGGGTGCCCAGGTGCCAGTCCATGTTATCCCATGGCCCACCGACCACTTATGGTATCCTTTCATTGAAAAGGCCACTATAGGGATATATGCGCTTGCACTTATATGTCTACACTTTTAATATATTGCACCCTGGCTCCTGGGCTCAGGGGGCCTCCTTTAGGAATGACTGGCATTTAATAAAAGCAGTGGTTTGACTTTTCCACACATGGTGAGGGCAAAGTTGAGTTCAAGCAGTTTACACTGATCCTGCAGACTGCAATGGCAGGCCTGCTGTCATCTGGTCACTCGGTGGCACAATTAGTGCACCAGGTTCTGGTGACTAACACCCATGCCCTGGGTACCGGACTTATAAGGGAGTTAAAGTCCTCTCCAATTGAGATACCCATTTACTCATATCAAATTTAGGGAGAGAGCATTGGTACTGGTCAGCACGCTCCAGTACACTTTCACACTCATAACTAACAGCATTGGGGCAAAAAGTGTTGGGATGTCCATACAAAAAAGGCACTTTCCTACAGACACCAAATGATTTTTAAATAGCTCATGCTGTACACTAAATTACTTTGAGGCGCTTAGGCTTTAGAACTTGTGAAGGGTACCTGATTAAATGTGCTGGAACTGAACGTCCTCTGTGCCAATGCAAAATTGCCATACTAAGTGACTCAAGATCCTTGAGCACCTATCCATATCACCCAAGCTCCTCATAGTCTCAGTCAATGTGACCCGTGCTCCTCGAACTATTCAAGGCCTTGGTGCTATCTCTCTATGTGACCCAAGCTCAGTGCACTGCCTATCACTATGGCCCATGGTCTCAAACTATCCATGTGACCCTAGCTCATTGCACTATCCATGTAACCCCCTTGCACTGTCCATCCATCCACCCCTTTCTCTATTTATCCATGGGGCTCTTGTTCCTTGTGCAGTCTATCACATGACCCAAGATGCTCGTCCGTATAGCTCATAGCCCTGTCTATCCAAGTGACCCAAGCTCCTGTAACTATGCATGTGGCTGAGGCTCTTCGCGCTGTCTATCTATGTGATCCATGATCCTCAAACTACGCATTTGATCCTAGCTCCTCTATCCATGTTACCCTAGCTCACTGTACTATCCATGTGATCCAACGCCTTTCTTTATTTATCTATGTGACTAGCTCTTTGTGCAGTCTATCCTTGTGACTCAAATTCCTCGCTGTGTCTGTCTATGGACCATAGTTCATTGCCTTGTCTATCCATTTGGCCCAAGCTCCTAGAACTATCCATGTGGCCCAAGTTATTTGCGCTATCAATGCAATCCAACTCTCTATCCATCTGCTCCGAGTTCTTTGCTGCTTTAGTCCATGTAAATGTAGCATGCTGCCCATCTAGCCATGACACCTGAGCTCCTTGATGTGTCTACCTATGACTCCCAAACTCCTTGTATTGTACACATGTACACCAGGTCTTCTCGGGTGCATGACCCGCAAGAGCCATGATAAAACCCACAAGTGGAGATTAGAGAAAGACATCGTGCTTGCCACGTTTTTCCAGGACAGCAGTGGAAGACATACTAGTGTACTCCACCAGTAGTGGATGCCATGAAGCCTGAAGCCTGGCTCAGACCAAAGGCCTGGTTCGGGCTTAACGTTGGTCCCAATGGGACTTCCAAGACAAACTAAAGCCGGGCTGCACACCCGTACTTGCCACTTCTGCCTCCCCAGCATCAGGTAAAGAGCAGCTGGGTCGTGGGCTGTGGGCATAAATCCGGCATGAAAAGTGTGTGTTTCTGTGCGAATCCTGTTTAAGTGCAGGAGAGGGTGATATTTTACACAAAGCGCAGCCTCTTCTCTCACCTAACAACACGTTCATTCGGTCTATGGCTCTCTGTTTTCTTAATATCTGCTTTTTATGGCTCTTGGTGCCTGGCACTAAACTTTGTGCTACAAAAAATGTACTTACGTTTTAGTTTCTGCTGTTTGCTAAACTGACTACACCCAGTTCCAAAACCGATATCCCTTTTGACTAGTTCAGCTCTTGAGATTAGATCCTACTTGTACTAGGTCACTTTCTTAGAGAAAGGTTTGTTATGCAGGGTCTGCTGCAGTGCTTAATTTGTGAATACAAAGGTGCCGGTGCCTAAAGCCCTCCTCTTAAACATGCAGCTGTTGCAATTCAATGTGCGAACATAGAATACTGAGGCAGCGTAATCCCGAAGCCATCTCAGGCCTCTTCAATCCATTTACAGACAATCCCTACCTCTACAGCTCACTCTTGCAGCTTTCTACTTTCTTTGTGACGCTTTTTCGTTTTTCCCTTCCTCCATCTTTCCCATATGTCTTTTGCTCGCAGCAAATGCTTGAGGCAGAAGAATAAGCTCTGGCCCTTAAAAATAAGTGCTGGTGCTTCATCCCCAGAAACAACAAGCTCAAATTAAGCACTGTTTCTGCTGCATTTATCACGTGATAGCAGTATTGAACACTGTCCCGCGCATTTCCTGAAAGAACACTATGCAACAGGCATTGCTATTGGGTGTGAAATTGTCGTGTCCAGTCTCTGAACAGTATTGTATTGTATTGTAAAAGTATTTATATAGCGCTTACTACCCCTGATGAGGCGTCGAAGCGCTTTTCGGCGAGTAGCACGCTACTCCAGAACCCAACAAGAATTAGTGGTGTATTAGTATAGGGAAATATAAGTACAGTTTTAGTATTATTATGAGTGCATTAGAGCCGTGAATATGAGAGTTTATTAGTTAGATTGACTGGAGTAATGGAGGGGTGGAGAAGGAAAGAATCCAGAAGTGTTAATTGGGAGTTTATGGTAATAGGATTTAGGTTTGGGATGAGTAAAGAGAGGATGGAGGAGGGAAGAGTCTGTGGAAGGGGTTAGGGAGATCATAGTCAAAGGGTGAGAATAATGAGGGAGAATTTAGTAGGGTTGTTTACAGTAGACTGAAAACCCAGCTGCCCGTATGACAGAATTGTAACCCCAGGGCATATCTGTTTGTTACATTGTGCCTTCTTTCCCTCACTGTCAAACTTGGGAGAACGGCACCTAAACAGACTTGTGTAGCCACCTATATATGTTTTGATATCCTGCCACTTCCCTTCATAAAGATGTTTTTTTCCCAGTTACTTGGGGCGCATTTAATACTGAATAGTGTCTTGGTGTTATAAGGAGAGAGGTTCTTATACTTGTGTTTAGAAGTTATTTGTCTTAATGAGCTTCACTGGGAGAAGTAGAATTGTGTCATAACATGAAGACGCGATTGTTAAAAAGATTTTTTTTAAAAAAATTGAAAGTTTAAAGAGTTACGACAGTTGTAAATGCCCCCGGTTTCATTATTTACAGCTCCGAGGGCCATGCCAGACCCCCGGCTCGGCTGTACCCCACCAGTCCCTCCTAACCCCCATAAACTTGCTGGATTGACAACTTCCATGCAGGAGAGAGTAGTGGAAGCCACCCCACTCTCCCCCACTACAAACAGCAGTGGCATAACGCAAGATGATGAGGCACTCCTGCAGAATGTGATGGAGTGTTCCGCGTATACATTGGTCCTGGCTCAACGGAGGCCCCTTGCAGGTGTGGGACCACCCTAAAATAGCCCCCTCCCTTCCCGCCGTGACACATGGACCTGCATTACACATCCACTACAACCAGGGCCACTGAAATTATGAGATTGTGCGGCCGTCACATTTTCGCATATTATGTACACGCCATCTTTGCCCCATAATTCACCATCTGGTGCGGAATACGAAGATTGTTTAACCCCAAAAAATTGTTTCTAGCACAAACGGTTCAAAAGTTACTAAAATTGCAGTGACAAGTGTTGCAGGCTCTACAAGGTCCTCTGCAAAGGTTGACTTCTCACCTTTCTATAGCTTATTGCTATGATCTGGTGTTAAGGCTATCCCCAGACAGTAATAAGAAGTGTAAAAAGTAGAAAAGAATGCAGTGATACTATCAGACACTTCTGCATTACACCTAAATTGCCTTTTCTTGCTGCATAATTTAGTCAAACCTGCCGCATAATTTGTCCCTCTACTGCCGCGTAATTCCAACACATCGAGTACAGAAGAGTGTAAACCAGGCTACTCTTTTCTCCATCCTCTAGCCCCACTGGTCCCAGTGCTCCTGATGCGTTCCCAGGGCAGACATGAGTACACACACGCCTCTGCCTCAGTGTGACACACTGATCCGAGTAGCCTGACAGCTCCAGTATCACGGGATCGCCGCGGTCTCTGGAGAGAGTGCCCCCGTTAGGCCGCTGCCGGCTCCACTCCATGCTGCCATCAATTATTCAGCAGTGCCAGATGCTGAGGCACCGCGTGCCTGGGTGGGGCGGGCGACCTGCTGGCCCGAAGGGACGCGCATCGGCTGCCAGCAGGGGTTACGGCATCTCGCAGTGCGCTTGGGACACAAAGATCTGATATAGAGAGATGTGTGGGGTGGGGAGCAGATGAACTGCGGAAGGCTAGTTACACCAAGAGTTGAGTTACCGACATTAAGTCAGACTCCTGTGAAACTCGATGAGCCTAGCCATAGGCCTATGATTTGCCAAGATTTCTAACTTCTAACCACAGCGGAGAAGCCTCGGGGATAGAACAGTAAAATATACGATTGTAGAAATGTCTCTGGCATATACCCGACTGTTAAGTATTCGGTTATAGCTTTTGTAAAGCACGTAACAACCAATGCAGGTGTCCTGGCGCTAACAACTGAGTACTAAATAAAACGTAGCCCAGATGGAAGATTACCCCCTGCAGAGCCAGGTCTTCAAGGCTTTCCTAAAACGCACAAGAAGGGAAATCTTAGAGAGAGTAAGGGGGGAGGTAAATCCAGAATGTGGTTGTCATTAATGAACAAGCCCTGCCTTCGGAGCATGACTGCCTAACTCTCAGGACGGTTAATGAAACAAGCATACTGTGTGCATACACTATTTTCACTGAAGAACACCTATATGTAGGGTCACTGGAAATATGTGGCAGGAGAGGTCGAAATTATGCAAGAAGTTTGACTAAATTATGCTGCAAGAAAAGGCAAATTGTGTGGTGTAATGCAGCACATTTTCTGATACCATTACTTAATTATTGCCATTTTTTACACTTTTAACTCTGTCTGGGCATAGTTTGCACCTCGTTAGTTCCAGTTTAGCACAAAAACTTAGCAATAAGAAACAGAAAGGGGACCAGTCAATCTTTGCACAGGCCTTCCACTGTGCAGTAACACACATCACTGTGTTTTAGTAACCTTTGAACAGTTTGAACTAGAAGCAATTTTTCCAGGTTCAGTCTGAAGATTATACAGCAGATGATGGATTATGTGGCAAATGCGGCAGATCCATAATTATAGGAAAAATGCCGCTCAGTCACATAATTCCAGTGGCCCTGTTTGAAGGTGTGGGTTTAGGATAAGGGTGCAATTTCAAATGTTCACCTTTTTTTCTTCACAAAGAAAACTGTTTTCCCTGTGAATGCTCTTTTACGGCATACTCCTAAAAATGGGGGCGTTTTAAGCCATTTTCTCACATTTTCAGCACCCCTTGTGTCTGTTTTTCATCTTAGAAACCTGAACTATGAATCAGACTCTCCCATCATTTTATCCAAAGACTTCCCCCACTGGCTCAGAGGCCTCATCTGCCAAGGAAGGGATGACTGCCGACTCCAGGCCTGCAATGCACCAACTCTGACTTGACCTGAAAGGCAGGGTTTAGTAGTAATCAAACCGTTTTCTTGTCAGAAGGTAAGTTCTTAGGAGTCTGTTTATTATGTGTTAAGTAGATAAAGCGAGCTCATCAGCTTGCACCCATTCAGTCCAGCCCCAACTGTCAACTCTCTGTCAGTTGAGCAAGAGCTGGAATGCATGCAATCCGATCTAAGAACTCTCCTAACGGAACATTCTTACACAGATATAAAGAGCACTGCATATTATTAAAGAGCATGTCCATGGATACAACATCTCACTTTCTAAAATAAACAACGATAAGTTAGTAACAATATGCAATAATAGGTGTAGTTACAATAAATAATTGAACAGTAATATGAAATGCAAATGCAGAAATACATGCACTATTAATAAATTCAAAATATATTAGTGTATGCAATAGTAAATGCATCTGCATATACCTTTTGCTAAAATAAAAAAAGAATGAACGACCCAATAATTCAAACAATTATTTTTACATACCAAAATCCTGTAAATATCATGGTTTCTTAAATACATGACCACACCTACTAGTGATGACTATCATTGTTCTGGCTATGTCCTATGGATATGTTTTCTTGTTCACGCTCAGCACATACAGCTGATTCAAAAGAACATAAAGCAAATTGTAAATTGTAATTGTATCTATATAGCGCTTACTACCCCTGACGAGGCATCAAAGTGCTTTTCAACGAGTAGCACGCTACTCCGGAACCCAAAAGGATTAGTGGTGGATGAGTATAGGGCAATATGAGTATAGTATTAGTAAAGGGAGGATTGAGTTAATTTCAGCGGAGGGCATGCAAGTTTGTTGGTTGGATTAAAATTGAATAATGAAGGGACAGCAGAGGAAGAATACAGAAAGTGTTAATTGGGAGGTCACAGTAGAAAGATGAGGTTTGGGATAAGTAAAGGAGAGGTGGAGGAGGGAAGAGTCTGTAAAAAGCGATTAGGGAGATCATAGTAGTAAAATGAAGTTTGGGATGAGTCAAAGGGGAAACACATGAGATAGAATTTAGAAAGGTTGTTAGGGAGATCACAGTAGTAAACTGAGGTTTGGGTGAGCCAGGAGGGGTAGAGGAGGGAAGAGTCTTGGAAGGGTTATTTTGGAGATCATAGTAGTAGAATGAGGTTTGGGATGAGTCAGTGAGTGCAGAAAGAAGATAGATTGATAGGTGTATAGGGTAAGACACAGTCATTTTTTACCTCTTTTTTTCTCTTGTACAGTAGGATTAAATTAATAAATATATAGATACATGATTACATAGAAAGGGAATATATGTGTAAGGAAGTTGTATCAAATAAACAGACTTTCAAGTGTTGCTGTATTTGAAGTTAATTTATTTGTGTACTTTTACAATATTATCTTACCTCAATAATTCAATAATGAAATGCTTGTAGATAAATAGTTAAGATAATATTTACCTATTGTGATAAACAAAACAGAGACTCATAAGCATCTAATCAAACATGTGATATAGAAACTATGCAATGGCCTATGAACATGTTAGGCATAGAATAATATTCATATATATTTAACTTTAAGTAATATATACATTTGTTAAGCAGGCCAAAAGAGTAAGTATATATTTTAAAGGAAAAAAACAATTATTATACATAATTGTACAAATAATAATTTGTATTTGTACAAATAATAAATACATATAATCAAATTATAAATGTTTACAAACACAGGGATATGGTGGTTATGTAGCAAAGAGCTAACCCTTGAGTAGTCTTCTGACGATAAGATAGTTATCCATGGATCTTATATTTGGGAGAAATGAATTCCATAGTTTGGCCACTTGAACAGAAAAAGATGTACCACAAATTGTCTTTTTCTCGTATGGTGGTGCTTTGAGGCGAGGTGCTAATCTTGAGTGGAGGTTCCTTTGTTGAATATATTTGATGATTTTATTCATGATGAAAAGTGGTCCTGTTCCATGTATTGCGTTGTGGGTGATACAAAGCAGCTTGCAAGTGGATCTTCTGGCAACCAGTAACCAATGTAGGGCCCTCAAGGCAGAGGAGTTGTGGGCTTGTGGCTTTGCTGGCATACTAGTAGAAGAAACTACAACGTGAGCTACAAAAATAATGTGGGTATCTGAAGGTACAGATAAGCTTCAGAAAAATCTCCTTATGGGGACTGATAAATGTCTATTGATAATTCAAAATGATATAAAAAAACAATTTTAGGGCTGCTGAAAGGAATAGAATAATGACAGAGACAACAAGGGACCAAATCTCAATTAGACACACTTTAATGAAACATAGTAAATGAACAAATAAATAAAGAATATAGAAAATGGAAAGAATATATATATATTTTTTTATATAGTATTAAAATATTAATTCAGGCACACCTCAATCAAACTAAGCAACAAAATATGAATAAAGAATAATGGAGTAAATCCAAGAACTATTTACATATAAACCAACATAGATAGGCTAACATATATACAATACAATAAATACAAACATATAAAGATTATATTCAAAATTACATAAATGTACATCAATGGCATTCTGATAAGCAGATATATGGTTTGTAGTTAGGGAGAAATATATCAAGATGGTATTATTACAGCGGAGGTGTACTTGGGGAACCAAGGGCCTACGCGCGTTTCGGTGTTCCTATTAATTATAGGTCACCTTCTTCAGGGCCATTCCCATTAATAAAGAACAACAAACGTCTAATTTCAGCAGCCAACTCTCTAGTTATTTATTCATTGAATATTTGATGTACTGAAGTCTTGTAGTCATGTCATTAAAATGGAATTTGATGGTAGTTCAGGCAATATTGTGATCAAATGGTAGATCCAATCCTAAAAGTGGACATGACAACGTCTATTGGACAAACGAAGACGATCTAGCGGTGCTAGATAATGTTGCAGATAATTATCAGATGATGTATGATCTCCGATAGAATTTTTTGTTGATGAAACTTAAAGGGAACTGAAATCCGTATGTCGATGCTCTCTCCGAGATGGGATACTACTCCTACATGTAGAGTTCTGAATTTGTTGTAGTCTTTTCCTAGTAGATAGAGATGATCCATGGTAAAGGCCATTGGCGTAATCCAGTTTAGACAGTACAAGAGAGTACCTGACCTTGTGTGGAAATCCGAGGCGGGGAAAGATGCGTCACAGAGTTTTCATGATGATGAAGCTTGATCTTGCTAATTTGTCCTGTAGGCATTCATTGTTAACTTGGAGTCCATGGTAATTCCAAGGTTTCTTGGGGCCAGATGTAGCAAAGGGTTTTTCCCATTCTGTGTCAATGGGAAAATGTGTTCGTACATATGGCCCTTACTTCCTTAAATACTTTAGGAGGTGGTCCCAGATTGTCAGGCCAGGTGCAGAGTGGGACATAATTTTTCCAATCACCACATGTGAATATTTTTGTTTTGGAAGCATTCAGTTTGAAATGGCTCCATGTCATTCACTGATCAACAGCTCTGAGGGAAACTGAAGATTTGTGAGTTTCCAATTTTTTTGGAGCATTCCAGTTTAAGGAGTATTTGTGTATCACCTGCATGGTTGTAGCACGTGAGCTGAAATTTATTGATCATTGCCGTTAATGAATTCATGTAGACGCTGAAAAGCATGGGTGAGATGATTTAGCCTTGAGGGTCCTGTGCTTTTGTGAAGTATGGTTTAGATTTTAAAAAAGGGGCGGGGTAGTATTGGATGAAATTTTTTCTGTTTTGAATGAACTGCTATTAGGCTCTTCTTATTATGAATCTCTTATTGCATTATTTTGCTGAGAAACATAAAAAGGAAATAAACCATCACCAGGTACTCCAAGTTTTTTCATTATAGTGTATTTTTGAAGATCTAGTAGTGAGATTAAATTCCTCTTAGACCACAAATGTACATTAGCCAATTTTACAGCTGTACAAGCAACCTTAATCACATTAAATGCATGTTAAAATTAAATTCAACTTTAGATTTTGTTAGATCTAGCATTACCCAAGGTCTTCCAATAATCTCTGTTACCTATTGATCGAGTTATATCATAGTATTTTATTCATTTTATTCTGTGAATATTCGACTTTTAACCTGAGTTTTCCATATCTTCTAGAACAAAAACCCTGTTTAAAAATTCAATAGCCACCTGTGTGCTAATTTCATGTACAAATTCATAATAGACCCACTTAGTAAAATAATCAAATAGTATTACCATATACTTAGATTCTTCTAGTAATTTTGTAATGTGTCCAGAAAAATCTAATGCTACCTTACTCCACTGGCAATCTGGAAACTGAGTAGACACCAATGGCGTTTCCTTAGTTTTCCAGTGTTTGTTGGAAAGCAAACAAACATTCTTCGCATTTGTCAACAAAATCTTCCAGTTTGTCTATAAAGGGTCACCAAAAATGCTGCCTCAATGTTTTTTTTTTTTGTGGAGGTGGTTCCCAAATGCCCAGAATGTGTTAATTTAATACTTGTGAATCATAGATTTCTTGGTGGATCATATTCACCAGCTCTTAATAAAATACCTGATTTTATCGTGAGTTGAGATGCCATCTGACCACAACAATGTAATTCTCCTGTTAACTGCTTGAGTGATGGCCACCCTTTGTTGACATAATCTAACACTTTCAATAAGTTACCGTCCTCTGTGTATGCTTTGTTCCACTCATCCTCACTAATAGTTCCTTGACACACATCAACTACATCAATACTTGCAACTACACATTCAGAATCCAAATACATAGACTCTTCCCCTTCTATTTTTTCCTCCAGGGGTAACCTTGACAGTCTGCTCGGACATTTGTTCCTCCTGGTATGTATTGTATCTCAAAATTGTACTCTTGCAACTTTGAAAGAATACGTATAAGTCTAGTAGAGACTGCAGGCCATCCTTTGTCTCCTAACAGGTACATCAAAGGCGTATGATCCGTGCATTGTATTTTCGATAGCCCACGCACAAGATAGATCTTCGCTGTCTATTTTACTATATACTTTTTCCACTTCTGAGAGTATTCTTGAAGCAAAAGACTGCACCTAGCCCTACAGCACTAGCATCCACAGATATGATGCATTTACATCCATTGACAAAGGTGTTCAAAGCAGGTACACAAGTAAGTATTTCTTTGATATCCTTGAACACTTTTTGTTGAGCTTCCTCCCACACAAACTTTTCTTTTTTCTTAGTAG
Organism: Pleurodeles waltl; assembly: GCF_031143425.1. NCBI lineage: Eukaryota > Metazoa > Chordata > Amphibia > Caudata > Salamandridae > Pleurodeles > Pleurodeles waltl. The sequence continues at coordinate 980,195,627 of NC_090446.1, read as the reverse complement.
TTTTTTTTAGTAGCACCATGAGAGTTGCGCCTCCACTTACAAATCTAATATATTAGTCACTTAAACCAATAAATGATTTACGCTCCTCCTTGTTCTGTGGACACAGGACATTTCTCAAGGCCTTATTTAAGTCACCCTTAGGCCTTATGCCATCTGCGGTTATACGATTACCTAAATACTCAATGTTATCCTTTAAAAAAAATATATTTTTAAGCTGATACAGTCATGCCATGATCATTAAGAATAGACAACTCTTTCCAAGATACAATTTTGATCATCAATGGATTTGGCAAAAATTAAAATGTCGTCCTGAAAGGCTTTGTTAGAAATGGGGTCTCTAGTTGGCAGTTTTTTGCACCCTGTCCAAATAGGGACCCTCACTGTAGTCAGGGTAAGGGAGGCACACAGCTAAGATAAACCCTGCTCACCCCCTTGGTAGCTTGGCTCAGGCAGTTAGGCTTATCTTAGAGGCAATGTGTAAAGTATTTGTACACACACACAGTGAAACAGTGAAAACACCACAAAAGTACTCCACACCAGTTTAGATAAATAGCCATTATTTATCCTAGTAAAACAAGATCAAAACGTTAAAATCCAACATACACAAGCAAAGATACAAATTTTCAAAGATTAAATCTTAGATAGTGCTTAGAAACACAATAGCAACAACTGGGACTATCACAACATCTTGACGGAGTTGTTCCCAACAGTCTGATGCCACTCGCGAGGGAGTGAGGGCAGGTCACAGAGTTGCACAGACCTCAGGTATAGTACCTTGGAAAACAAGTAAACAAAGACGTTGCATGGAGTCGGGGAGGTGAGGCATCTCTGGAGCCGGTGAGGTGTTGGTTCCTTACTGCTACCGGGGAGGTGAGGCATCGGTTCTTTACTGCTAGGCAAGTTCCTTAAGGTTGCAGGAGAGGTAGTGCATCGTTGGTGACGAGGCTTCTGTTCCTTACTATAAGGCAAATTCAATAAAACCAGCAGGTTAAGACGTGAGTAGTCGACTTTGCAGTGTCGCGATCACACCACGGGCCCACAGGAGCTGCAGTGGAGTTGGGTGTCATGGACATCGATGGCACGGCATTCGGGACTCACACTGTGGTGGCACTTTGGAGGCGCTGCAGCGGTGGCGGGCCTGCAACATCGGTCATTGCACTCAGCAGGGAACAAGGCGCCGGTGCAGGCAGCAGCATGGAGTCAGACAGTGGTGCCGGTTCTGAAGTCGCTATGGAGTTGATGTGCTTGTTTCTTCTTGGTTACACCAGGACTCAATCCCAAGGGCCCAGAAACTGGATTTGGCACCACTTGGCAAGTCAGGACTCTCAGCCAGAGAGCCAAGGTGCTGACAGTTGAAGTCATTGATGTCCCTGAGACTTCTGAACAGGAGGCATGCTCAGTCCAAGCCCTTGGAGAACCTTTGGAAGCAGATGTAGAAAGCAATGTCCAGTCCTTTCACCCCCAGGATAGAAGCAGCAAGCAGCAGGCCAGCACAGCAAAGCAACAGGCAGAGCGGCAGTCCCTCCTACAGCATCCAGCTCTTCTTCCTGGTAGAATTTCCTCAGTCCAGAAGAGTTCTAACTTTGTGGGGTCAGAGGTCCATTACTTATACCCATTTCACCTCTGAAGTAGGCAGACTTAAAAAAAAAGTCTTTGTAGTGCACAAGACCCTGCCTTTCCTGCCCTGACCCCAGACACACTCCAGGGGGTTAGAGACTGTTTTGTGTAAGGACAGGCACAGCCCTATTCAGGTGCAAGTGCCAACTTCTCCCACCACTCTAACTCAGGAAGACCCATCAGGATATGCAGGACACACCTCAGCTCTCTTTGTTTGACTGTCTAGAGTGAAATCACAAACAGTCCAACTGTCATCCTGAACCATATGTGTATTCCGCAGACAGGCAGAGGCACAGAATGGTTAAGCAAGAAAATGCGCACTTTGAAAAAGTGGCATTTTCAAACTTACAATTTAAAAACCAACTTCACCAAAAATGTATTTTTAAATTGTGATTTCAGAGACCCCAGACTCCATAACTCTATTTGCTCCCAGTGGAAAATTACACTTGAAATATATTTTAAGGCAATCCCCATGTTACCCAATTGGAGAGATCGGGCTTGCAATAGTGAAAAACAAATTTACCAGTATTTCACTCTCAGGACATGTAAAATACACCTGTACATGCCCTTCCTTTTTAATGCACTGCACCTTGCCCATGGGGCAGCCTTGAGCCTGCCTTAGGGGTGACTTATATGTAGTAAAAAGGTAGGTTTGGGCCTGGCAAGTGGGTGCACTTGCTAGGTCAAAATGGCAGTGTAAAACTGCACACACAGACACTCCAATGTCAGGCCTGAGACATGTTTGCAGGGCTACTCATGTGGATGGCATAATCAGTGCTGTAGGTCCACTAGTAGCATTTGATTAACAGGCCCTGGGGTACACTTGGTGCACTATACTCAGGATTTAACAGTAAATCAAATATGCCAATCATTGATTAACCAACCAATACAATTTAGACAGAGCACTTGCACTTTAGCACTGGTCAGCAGTGGTAAAGTGTCCAGAGTCTTAAAGCCAGCAAAAACTAAATTCAACACAGGATCAAAAATAGGAGGTCAGAAGCCAAAAGACAGGGGAAACCATGCCAAGAGGTTTGTACCCCCCAAACACCTTTAAATATACATTATATTAGTTTCTGAAAAACACTAGTGGCAAACGGTAGGCCAAATGGTAAACATAAATATTTAAATGGCTCTGAACTGAGTGATGAATTTCGTTAGCAATTGGGATTCTTTCTTCAAAGACACTTAATGATATGCTGCTTTGAGGTCAGTATTACAAAAAAACTTAGTTCCGCCTAAAGTTGTTAACACTTTATGTATTTTAGGTAGCCGATGACAGTCCACAATGTTAGCGAGCGTAAATTTGCACATAAGCAAATATTACCACCATCATGCCTGTTGTAATCTATCTGTAGTCTTTTTATCCACGCCCAATGAAAACCCATCACTATCACTCTTCCATGGGCTTGCCTTTCAAAAATCGTTTGTAATCATTGGTAAATGCTTTATATTTCTCCCTCCTTTGGACAGTTTTGCTACCGCCTTGGCCATCAACCCTGTTGCATGGATAATTGCACGTTTGCCTTGTGTGTCTCTCCTTGGAGCTCATCCTCATGGCGGCTGTGGTGCTTTGAATTGGCTTGCTTATGTCAACTGTTTTACTTTTCTTTTTTTTATGTGGCAAGAAAAGTCTAGTTAGGAATTTACAACGCTAATAGCTCTAATGCGAGCAAAGGTGAGACCCATTGCATAGCAAATACTTGTCTTTTCAGATATAACCACAGCACTTACCCATTACACCACATTCACAGGTTCTATTATTGTAGCCACACACAGTTAATCAAAATGTTTCCTCAACTCCTCTGTTATGCATAAAGGTACTTCACGTACTTTGTGCGCCACAGGAACAACATTCTGTTTTAAAGTGATTTTGTGCTCAAATCCTTTTACCATACCTATTTTTCAGCAAACACTTGGGGATATTTGTTCAATATATCATCGACATTGTCATACTCTCAATCCACCAGCATGATAGGAACACTCGTAGCCGATCTAAAAGCAATACCTAATCTGCCCTGATCGATCCACTCCATAATATCCTTGCTTTTTACTGCCACTCACATTTTAATTAAAATTATTCTGTCACAGAAATTCAACTCATTTAAAAAAAATCAAAAAACACAATTTCTCATTCGCAGAATCTCCGTAGGCCACTGCTCTAATGTCAGTCCTTTTGAGTTGCACATTTTTCCACGACTTGTACGTTTCTTCAGACGACATTGCCACAGGCGAACCAAAACCCACCACAACCTTTCAACTAACAGCACCAGTCTTCACAGTGAAATATGACCCGTTTTTACCAGCAACTTCACCTGCATCCTGATTAACATCAACAGTCAGAATATTAGTTGTTTCTAGCTTCCTGTTGCTCCACCTCTGATACGCAACTTACTTTAACCTCACCTTTTGAACTCTTGCACACTTTCAGAAAGTGACCCACTTTATTACACTTGTTAAACTTTTCCCTTGGGCTGGACATTTCACACTATTACCCATAAGACAACACAAACCACACCTAAATCATGCTCCACTGCGTAGCAATACACTCTTACTTGTACCTCCTTCTTGTACTTTCGTAACCACAGTTACATTAACACACTCTGATTTGTCACTCGCAACAGCATTTTCCAGTATTTTCACAGACTGAACATAACGTTCAATTCCCTTCGCAATTTTTATAGTTTCTTTTAATGTAGGATTCGTACAGGACAATAAATGCTTTTGGACTGTTTTTTATATGACAGTTCAACACAATTTGATGTCTAATGTACTTACCTACTGCATTATCAAATGTGAAGTATTCGCTAAAACTCTTAGAGCAGCAACATATTGGTCAGTAGACTCTCCAACATCTTGCTTGCGAGAATAAAAATTAAAACACTCCAATACAATACTAGGGTCCTCTGAAAAATGCTGTGATAGTCTTTTTTCAGCTTCAATGAAGACATTTCCACCTCCAGAATCCCCTGAATCCTCACTAGGCAGTCGTATTTCCTGTAAATCATTGAATATTTTCTGGCTTTTCTTGCCAAAGCAGATAAATAGCAGAGCTAACTTTCTAGTTGGTGAATAGCCTCCGGCATCTATGACTATCAAATAGTTTTGAAATGCGCAAAAACATCTTTTCCACTCCAACACTGGTTTCCCTGGATTCACTAAAAAATGAGGAGTTTGCTGCAAATGTCCATCACTGGCCATGTTGATGTTTTACTCTTTAAAATATTAGTCTTTAGTTGAAAAATGAAGAGAGAAAAAAAAAACACTCATTGTGCAGTCAAAAAAAATTATTAGTGCTTTGTCCCTGGATAATTCAAAGCGTGTAACATGCCAGAATAGTTCAGTGACAAACAACACAGCCGTATTGATGACTATCACACAACTGCCTAAAATTAAACAATTGCGCTTTACCTTCATTTTTATGAAGCGCCAAGTTCATGCAATTTGACAAGCAGTGACAAGCACGCCCATCCGTTTAAGTGGTAGGTGCTCCTTCGCTCAATCTCTAAGACTGCAGAGTGATATACAACACAAGAAAGGAGTGCACTAACACAAGCTCGTTCAAAGCAGACTCAACTGCTTTCAAAATGGCCACCAGGGGGTTGCGTGCAATGGTACTTTACGTACATCAGAAAATGGCTGTCGAATGATTCTGCTGGCTGGCACTGAATGTTCTGCTTCTGTACACATCGATTACCTGATCTGTTGTGAGACTTGCCTGTAGCTGCCATGTCACTACTGGTCTGGCATACTCAGGAGGCAAAGTCCTCACAGATTTTACTCTGGATTTTTCTCTGTAGAACTTTACGCCTATGCTGATCCTAGAAGGCAGAAAGGATTCCCACATGCCAATATTCTCTATGCTGGTGACGCTTGAAAACTTGAAATACTTCAATTTGTGCCGATGAGCTGCTTCTTCTCTACCATCGCTCATCGCCAAATATATAGTAGTAAACAAACTGTTTTCCAGTTAGAAGCTAAGCTCTTAAGGGATTGTTTATTATTTGTAGATTAAGTAGATAAAGAAAGCTCATCAGCTTGCACCCATTCAGTCCAGCTCCAACCGTCAACCCTCTGTCAATTGAACTAGAGTTGGAATGCATTCATGCAATCCGATCTAAGAACTCTCATAACAGAACATTCTTCCATAGATATAGAGAGCACTGTATATTATTTAAGAGCATGTCCATGAATACAACACAGGGCCGCCACCGCAACCCTGCTTCCACTGCCGAAAAGCTATATCATGTGACCATGAAGGGTCCAGCATGACCAAACCAACACCAAACAACGCTCTGCATAGACAGGTAACACAAGGCCGTGTTTGAAAAGCAGACTTTGCCTACTGAAATCCGGCCCAAGTGCTGCCACAAACTCTTCAGCGAGTTACAACATGAACTGACCTGTGGGTTTACCGCATTGGACAATCACCCATATAAACTTGCAACCGAGAGGATTCTTGCCTGAGTAGCTCCACAGTGGCACGGCCACTGAGATGGACAGGCACTTCAGCCACAATACAGGATCTCTGTAGCAGGGTGGGAATTGACACCCCTGCCCTACAACTCGGGGTCGGTGTGAGAGCTTGTGAAAGTGGTGAATCTGCAGCATTGGAAGAACCATGTAACTGACTCCTATTTTGTGCGTGGTAGTATGTTTTGCTATGCTATTAAAGTAGTCCTCTTTTTACAAGCAGAGTACTTGGATGGACAACATATTGTGTGTGCTGTTTGACTGCTGAGTTCTGAGTTATTGTGCCCCATGCTTTCTCCCTGAGAAGCCTATGACTGCTCACCCTCACTACCCTGACAGTGAAGTGTGGATGCTGTGCATGGCTATAGTTTCCAGAGCCATAGTAGGACAGACACCGGAAGCAAATAACCCCAAACACCCCTTCTGTGCCCAGTAGCTCCCGCCTGCCCTGTGCCCACCCCACCTCCCCCCAACATTGCCTAAAACTAATGAACTACTAGAAAGACGCAGGTTTAAAAAAAGAACATCCCTAATGATAATATTTAGCTCGTTCATCCTATCATAAGGTGAAGATTGTAGATTGTCTACAAATAGTTTCAGAATGATAAAAGCACGCTTAAGAAGCATCATCCTCAGAACTGGGGCCCGTGCTAACGAGCCTCCTCCAGGAATCAATGAGCGACCACAGGTAACACATTCCATTACCTCTTCGCCCCCTTCTCTGTTCATCTCATTACGAAATTAGGGATTCATGCCTCCACAAACACTTTCCTAAACCCAAATTCCTGTAAAAAACATCCTTAACACAAACCCCACCTCTTCCTCCTGGTACATATAGCTTTGGCTTACCTGGAAACAGCCTGCAATATACCAAGCTTCATAATCATTTGAATTAAGTACCTGAGGCGGGAGGTGGGGATGTAATGATCTGAACAGGGAAGTCTGGACTTAAAATAATGACGGATCTATGCATTAGGAAAGTTTCAACGTTGTATTATTTAGAGGGCGATAAAATAAGTACCACTGATCTGGACAACGGTCGCATCAAGAAGTTTCTTTTATCTCTGGACTTGGCAACTCTATCCCTTCTTTCAGCGTTGCACACCTTCTACATGGTACATTTTATACACGTCATGCATGGAGTAAGTTAAGTCCAGAAAAAGCCATAAGTTGCTTGTTCCTTTCTAGCACGTTCCTGCGCAGATGAATTCTTACTTCCTCCTCGGACAGCATTTTCCTTATAAGGTGAAAGTGCCGTGCTGTTTCCACTGAGCTCTCTCCTGCATTCTCACCCCTCCCCCTGCCGAGAGTACCCACGAGGGACACTGGCTGCCTGACATTCCTGCTGTATTACTGCACAGCGCTGCGCCACAGGCCTGACAACCCTAAAAAATGTTATTTGCTCCATCCTTACCTCGCCGCCTTCTTCTCCCTGTCCCCGCCCAACTCACGGCGTCGTTTTGGCATATAAGGTTCATATTTTTCTAAGTGGAAACAAGTATCCTGGGAATTTGGTTAATAGTGTCCTTGCACCACGTGTGGCCCAGTAATTATATTATAATTACTTGATTGCCTGTTCGTTTAAAGAACGTCACGAACTACAATGCGCTTGGAGTGGCTAAAATCTAATTCAATCACACTCATTTTATCGACTCTAAAGGGATGAGCGGCTGATTATGCGAACCTGTGACCTTCAAATTACACACACTACTTTAAGTGGCACTGGAGACACACATATACACGCGTATACATTTCCTGGCAATCTACCATTTGTGTTGTTTTCCTAAAGATTGAGACAGTTGAGCGTCACCTCACCTCACCACAGAACTGGTGACAGGAGGTTTTAGAGAAGGGTGATAAGTGGGGTGCGGGGGGGGGGGGGGATGGGGGGGGGGGGTGTTGCGACAATGGAAGGTTGCATGCCACGAGTCTGGGGCTTCATCTTAGTGTTTTGTGGATCGGCATCACGGAGGTGTTCATAATCCAGCGTGGACTCAGTGACGAGGAGAGGAGACATCTTGACTCTCTGTGTATGTTCGTGCTTCCCCTCACTTACCTAATGGTTTATTCCAATCCAACTGACACGGATAAAACAGGTTAGGAGCAGTGCTTTAAATGGAAGTATGGTAGTACAGGTACTCGCTAGAGAACCTGTTTGCTCCTAAGAAGTGCCTTACTCTCTCATTAAATGGATTGTAGGAGTGCTGAGAGGTGCAGGTACTCTCCAGTTTAATCCGAAGTGGAAGTACCCAGTACCAGACAGTGACTGCCCCTTTAAAGCATTAATCAGGAGGCAAACCAGGCCCCTGAGGTGGGAAAAGGTCTGGGTACAGTCAGTCACACACAGGCATCTATGCACTATGACTTACAGGTACCTTGGCCTAGCCCTGTCGGCATTTCAGGCTCCGACCTTTGGGAAATATAGCAGTTTCATGAGGGACCGCTCTACAGGTGGGGGCGTATGACAAAAGAATGGAAGTTGTCCTCATCTCACTGTACCTCACTATCTGGCTGCTCGAGAGCGCGTGACGTCGTCTCCAGAAGGTAGGTGCTGTGTCTGTCTCTTGTATCAGCATAACCAGTCATTGATGGGTGCATACCCAAAACAAGCGCTAGAGAAAGCAGCACCACATGACAATGTAAGTAGTTACACATGGAAATGGACTGGGATTGACATCTGCTGCCGCCTTCAATTTGACAAACCAGTGTGTTCTGGGAGTTGCAGTCCTTGGGTGCTTTTTTGACTCGATTGGCTTGCTCGATAATAACGGTTTGTTACACAGGCCTCGTCATCGGTACACAGTCACTGACACAATGATTTACATAGTGCAAAAGGCCATTTATTTAGGACAGGATTGCATCATATACATAAATGTTGTATATACTCAACTTCAAACTCTAACTTTAAAACCCCACCCTTTGAAACTTCTCCCCAGTCCTCCTTTTCACTCATTCCCTCACTTTGCCTCCGTTCACCCATCTTCCACTTAAGTTCAGCCACACATCCCCCCTTTTCCTTTTATCCCCTGCCTACTTCGGGCATCCCCCATGCTATCATCCTTCACCTGCTTCTTTCTCCCCCCTGGAAGGGTGGCCAGGCCCGCATCTGACTCTCCACCCTCCCCCATCTACTGCCACCCAGCACAAATCCGTTAGGCGATTTGCTGCCCCACCAGCTGCAACATTGCAACCTTACACCTTTTCCTTGAGCCACATCTTTTCTCCCCACAAATCACCCACGATCAATCGCAGCTCCGTCAGATAATATGCATTGCCCAATTCTGAGAGGTGCACGCCATCAGCCCTAAACAGACCTGCCTCTCCCTCCGTAATGTCCTTGTGCTTCAATATCTTAATAATATGTGCCAAGCAGAGCTTCCTCCGAGCCCTCTCCATGGCCCCATGCTTCATTGCCCCTCTCCACTTCCCTCAGGGCACAAACTCAGTCCAGACTAAGCAGGTACCATGCATCTTCTGACAAAGTAACTCCAAATCCCGTTGCATATGTTGCAGTAAGGTGAACCCCAAAGGTTTCACCAGGTCATTTTCCCCCAAGTGCAATAGCAGAAGATCCGGGCAACCCCAATTTGGCATCATTGCTGTTAAAAAAAGAAGCAGGTTACCCCACCTCATACCACTCTTCCCCCACCACAAACCTTTGTGACAGCTACTCAGCAGTCCCAATGATCGTCCATAGATCTGCCGCTCTGCATATTTTGCCGCCCAATGTATGAACGAATGACCAACCATCCAAGTGACCATCTTCCCGCTCCTGGGGCCTGCACGAAGAACAAATTTTAACAAAATTGGCAACCAAGTCCCCTCGCAACATATAACAGCTCTGCCCCTTTCCCTGCGGTACTCTCCCCCACTAGCTAAGGCCGCACATAGTGCTTGCAGCATCTAGATCACCTAGTAATCCGTTTAATCTGAGCCCAGTCCCAACCCAGCTGCGCTGCCACAGTAGCTGCCCCTATTCTGAACGAATGAGTCCCATAGCACTGTGCCCTTCTCCCGATTCGTCGCAGCGCCATCCGCAAAACAGCCAACAAACTGAAAAGCTGTAACCATTATTGCCACTCACATGACTAAAAACACCAGTCTGCAGACAGCACCACTCAACCACTGGACAAGCAGCTGCATTCCCCCCTTTCTCCAACTAGACCCACTTCCTTTGCCCCAACTGATCTGTTTTAGACTTTCTAAGCCATATGCCCAAACGCCCCCCTCAAGCATACATCAACCGCTCTCACGCCTACTGACTTCCCTACACCCAAAAGTTCAGACACCCGAAAAGCCCCAAAAAACACCCACACCATGCACAATCAAAACAACGCCAACTCACGCGCATCCGTACAGCAAACCCGCAACACATGCAACAACTCCAACAACAATTCAAATGTAATGGGTTCTCGCGCCTCCTTGCCCGGCCCCACTCTAGTTCTACCCCACCCTTTCAACATTCTACCCAGAATATCGTCCCTAGCTGGGTCCCAACCAAAAAACAATTTCCCATAAAAAGACACACCAGCCAGTTTGCCCCCAAATTTAGCGGGTGATAAAACTTTTGTGATTAAAAACAACACGAAACGCAGAGTACGAGACTGTAGCATGTCCTCGCTCTGTACCCAAGGGTCCCCTTCAAAACATTTGAAACTCTGAAATTCCAACCATGCCAGATGATAACTCCTCCGAGTGGATTCCGCTAATGACATCTCCACCAGCCCAATGACCATCACGCCCCCCACTCCCAAATGTTGGCAGGGACCGCTGTCTTGTGCCTCTCTGCTCCTGGCGCCAAGCTGCAAAAACGGTCCCACTGTGAACGAGACAGGGAATCTGCAATAGCATTGTTCACCCCTGGAATGTGTACTGCTTTAAAAATAACATTCAGCGATAAGCATCTGAGCATGAAACATCTCAATAAACGCAAAACCCTCAGATCTTTTGCCCTCTGTCTGTTCACCAGGTCTACCACCGTCATGTTGTCCACGTGAAAAACTACCGTCCTGTTGGCAAATTCATCCCCCCAAACAGTCAAGGCCACCAACAATGGAAAAAACTCCAGAAAAGCAATACTCGTGCCCTGTATCAACCAACGTGCCAGCCATTGTTCCGCACACCACCTCCCGTCCCAAAGAAGACCAAAACCGGAAGCCCCGGCAGCATCCAAAAAGATTTGCACCTGCCAGATTGTATCCTCCTCACGAAAAATCATGGAAACCCCATTAAACTGAGTTAAGAAAGTCTCCCACACTCGGACGTCTTCTCGCATCCCCACCGACACTCGAATCCTGTGTTGCGGGATGGAGGCGCCTGACATAGCCAAACCCAAACGCCTTCAAAAAGTCCTGCCCCTCCAACCACCCTGCATGCAAAGTTAAGGCAACCCAAAAGCTGCTGTGCCATTCACAAATCAATCTAATGCAATGACCACACCTGCAGCAAACATTCCAAAATCTCACACACCTTCACACGCGGCAGTCGAGCCACCAAGTCCTCCGTGTCCAGCTCAATCCCCAAAAAGGTCAGTACGCAACTGGGGCCCTCAGTTTTCCCAGGAGCCAAGCGGACCCCCGTCTCCCTGGCGAGTCTCTCAAAACCTGCCAATGCCTTCCCACAAGAGTCGGAGCCAGCCTTACCCACAAACAGGAAATCATCCAAATAATGTGACACCTCACGATGTCCACACACTTTCACAAAAACTCACTGGAGGAATGTACTAAAGGCCTAAAAAAAGCGCACACGAGATGGCGCAGCCCATCGGGAGTACTCTGTCCACAAAAATCGCCCCATCCAACTGCATGCCCAATAACACAAAATCCTCAGGATGGATCGGCAAGAGCCAAAAAGCAGCCTTGATGTCGCATTTTGCTAGCTGAGACCCCCTGCCACATCACGGAACGAGCCGAATGGCATCGTCGACGGAAGCATAAACCACCTTTGCGTCTTCAGGTGTGATGAAAAAAGACCCGCAAATCTACCCTCTGCGACTTCCTTTGCTAATTTATCTGCTACTACCTGGGGCATGTGCTTAGCAGACTGCAAATTGTCTGCCCATTTCTTCTTTTTTTTCGGCCCCTGATAGCCTATTCTAAACCCTTCCTTAAAACCCCACTCCAACTTGTTTGCTATGTCCCCATCCGGGTACATGCACAGCCAGGGCAGCAATACCTCCAGCTTAATTGGCATAGATGCCCTTTGGCGCAGGAGTGCCTTGCATTCATCTACCCCAAGCCGCTCTCCACTGCTCCGCTCGGCTATTAAGCGAGAAGCATTGCATGACCGGGTGCCTTCCCCCACATTTAGAGCACTCATGCTTGAACTTACAAGGATGTCTAGAGCAGAAACCCTTATTGAAGTTCCAACATGCCCCTGAGGTAGGTATCTGGGGTTGCTGTACCATACCCGCCCCTGCTTGGGTGGGACGGGACTGAAAAGGCTTGTACACCACGGGTAGGCCGCTAGCGGTATGTGTCGAGGCTGCAGAGGGCGATGACACCATCCACTGCATCCAAAGCTCCAATTCTACATCCCTCCCGTGCCCGAAATCTTCGTCATAACTGAGCCATGCGAACCCCCCCCCAAAGTGCATTTGGGCCTTTCTTATGATAACCATGTACTTGAAAAGTGCGATAGCCCTGTCGGGAAATTTCTCGCAGTAGATACTAGCATATATTATGAAAGCTGATGTCCAATTATCCATAGTAATCGGCACCCCAGGCCGCCTAGCTAACTCCCACTCTTCTTCTTTCGAGCCTTCCTTCGCCTGCATATCTCTAAGGAGCAATTTGAAAACATCTACATACTCATGGCGCCAGAACCTCGCTTTCGTCTTGTCTGCCACATGCGAACCCAAAGGCATTGACAGACCCATGTACAGAAGCCTCTTCTTAAGCCTGTCCCCGACCTTGTCATCCCCCTCCTTTTCTGCCGTCACAGCACTCCCACTGTCACCCGTAGAAACAGCATCCTGCATTGACAACAGCTTACCGTCCCCAACCTGTGTCGCACTAGCACCAGGTGCCTCGTGTATTGAGTGATCACCTACTCCTATAGACTTGTGTGTTTTCGTCACAGCTGTACCACCCCATACAGACCACCATTCACCCTTCTCTTGAACATGGGGCACTGCCACTTTTGATGCCATCGGAACCTGGTGAACACGCTCCTCCTTGCGTGCCGCTACCTGAGACGTTCCACTATCCGCTGTCACCTGCAAGACAAAAATTTGAAGAGGAGGTTGCGCCGCTCTTGCACCCTTTCCCGCTCCCTTTCTCCCCGCTCACCTCACCTTCATGAAACTCCCTGTCTTCCCATTCATCCGACTCATCCTCATAATCCAATTCCACCACTACCTCCTCGTCCATCTCACACTCTTCGTCCTCACCTCTCTCGTCCATTACGTCACTCCACTCGTCCTGATCCTTTCCCCCGTGGCGCCTGCCACATTTGCGACTAGCATGTTCCTGCATTGTAGAGAAGGCTGCCGAAGGCCCCTCTAGTGCTTCTAGTGCTTCAGACCAACGTCCAGAGGCCGTGTTGCACCCTGTTGGCGTCGCCTTCTTGCTGACAGTCTCCTTTACTGGCTTGTACTCTCCGCGCCACTCGTGCCCATCACACGGCCGGACCCCACGGCCGCATGAGCCTCTTGACTACCCTCCCGTTCATTTGGAACCCATACCCAACTACCTTGACCATCCCAGGGAGGTGGAGTGCCACCGGGCCTCTGTGTCTGCCCACCTTCCTCTTTGGTTGCCGCCCTCTCTCTAAGGCCTCCACCCTGTCCCTGCATAACTGTGCCCACCTCTCTTCCGTCGCTGCCACTGCCCACCTCTGTTCTCTAATCCTGGCCTCTCCTCTATGTCCACAGAGGACCAGTCCTGTGCAATATCCTGCCCTGTTGAGGCGTCGGAAAGCACTGTACTCCTGTGCCATGAGGGGGCCCCAAGGGGCCCAGACTGTCCCATATCCCCCACCCTGGCCTCCCTCTCCAAATCTCTGCCCTTGTCCACCTCTGGAGCTGAACTAACCAGGCCTTTTGTCTTCTTTTTTCCTGGGGCCCTATGTGTAGGGCCCCCTGGCTTCAGGGTGGGGTCCAAAAGGGGGCTGCCCATAGCACAGGGTCCAGCCACCTTGCTGTGTGTTCTGGCCCTGCCCCAGCACAGAAGGCTCCAAAGGGGGCAGAACCAGCACGCTGCCCTGGGGGCCCCGTCCCCCTCCACATTACCCTCAACATGCCCCTCTGGATGGGGGCCTGATTTGGAGTCCTGGGGGGGGGGGTGGATGCACTACGTCCTCTCCCCCCAGCTGATTTCTTTCTCTTCGGCCTTTCCGGTGAGTTACAGCCTGCAATTGCAGCTGCAATGGCGCTAGAGGCCGCACGTACCGGGCGCGACATCCCGACCCAGGCCTGGTCGAGCACGCCAGTCCTGAATAAGTAGGCGCAGCCGGCTTTGCCGATAACGCAAAGAGCGGCCTGCACCGCTGCGGCATCATGGCCTTGGGCCATGCCGCTCCGAAATATATTCAAATACGCCTACCTAAACTAAGGAACGGACCGGCCAAACTTCCTACTGCGCAATGGGCTGGTCGCGGAAGAGGACGGTCCCTCCCTTCCCCACCCTATATATACTTAACCCATTATCCCACCCCCACACACCCATCCACAAATCCTGCCCTGCCTGCTCCATTATCTTTCCCCGAACGTTCCGACGGAGAGACTAGACTGCGTCTGCTCTCTGCGGGACCCTCCACTGAGGCACTGTCTCTTGGTCAGGTGGAGGCAAAGTGGCACCCCTGTCTCCTGGTACATACCTAGTACTTACCAAGATGTGTGCGTGCAGCAGTACTCCCTTCAGCATATGAATTTTCTTCATGGTATATTTGCAATGTTGCAGAACAGAGAGGATATGGCGTAACTGCCAGAGGTCCCGATTTAGGAGCTGGGGAACCAGGTTCGTGTCTTGGCGTAGGCTCAACATTTTGTGATTCTGGGCAAATCACTTAATCTCCTCATGCCTACAAAAAAGAAATGTGTCCTTGTGTAACGTAACTGGTGCTCGTGTAAAGCACTCCATATATCTTCTGGTCGAGATTGCGCTATCTAAAACTGCAAAAATAAAAAATGCGGCGGTACGTACCCATGCAAGGCTTGGACTTGTATGCAATTTTTGTTCCATGCAGCCCTGCCAATTTTCCCAGGTCCAAGAACTGCTCCAGTCCAGGTTTTTTCGTTGAATTCTTGGACTTGTGATGTTGTTCATTCCATTTATAAAACCAGGACTACAATTCCAAGAATACATATAAAATCCCTGGCCTGGAGCAGCTCATCGCACATGGACCTGGGAAACAGGGCAGGTATATTTACAATGATTGCCTTAGGGTCAACGTGTGCAATACTTAAATCAAGTATTATGGAGTATTGTCCTCCTGGGAGGGGACCCATATTTACCTCAGTACTCATGAGTTACTTGGGCGTTACGTTCACGTAGTATTGTGCAGTTGTCTTCCTTATCGTGTAGGGCACTAGCAAAGTACTCTGGCCTGCGGTGTAATTACTGAGGCGATAAACTGGTTATTACCTCAAACTTGCCAAACCTTGCGAGGAAGCTGCACGCGGCGCTCTGACTTGACGTTGCACAGGTACATGCGTGACTAGTTCACCTAGTTACGGTTCTTTCTGTGCATTCTGAGAGGCGTCGTCAGCGTTTTATAATCGGATCAACAGAATTACAACACATCCTAGAATGTTAAGGGGGGGAACCAGGACCGTTCCTGACGCACGCAATTGGGAAACTTGAGAGCTCTGCTGGGGGGTTCCCAAAAGCCTATCAGTCTGCGTCTAGTTTTGCAACCCTAGGGTAATGAGCGAGACTTGAGATTAGTACTACAGCTGCAGCCACCTTACTTCCAAGCCAGCAGGGAGGCAAAGCACCCGCACAGCGAGAGGTGTGTCAGAGACTGCGCCGCCTGGTACTCCCAGCTCTCAGTCTGGAGAACAAACATAGCAGGAATTCCTCCCAGATAATTAACTCTGCCCTCGGTTGTCGAAAGGCACCATGGGAGCCTACTGGGAACTCAGGGGCGGTGCCAGGCGAGGGCTAGAGGCTTCTCTTTGCATACAGTGAGCAGCCTGGCACCGGCTGGATCGCCTGGCAGTCACAGAGCGAAGCTGAGGCCAGCGTGAAGGTCGTTTCGCATCTCTGTGCAATAGCTCCAGAGTTACAGTGTGCAGCGGGTCCGTGTGCTAGGCACAGTGGCAGGGCTGCATTGACATGATGACGAGATACAAGGGTATGAATGCGGGCAAAGTTGCCAAATCCCTTACAGCCAGCAATCGACGTTCGAGTATAATGCTGCTAAATCTGCCAGGTGCGCGCAGTTTACTAGGCAGACTCTGGGCCCTAATGAGCAGCCCACAAAGGATGAGGTTTGAACATAGTGGCCCATATTTATACTTTTTGACGCTAAACTGCGCTAACGCAGTTTAGCGTCAAAAAGTTTTGCGCCGTCTAACGCCATTCTGAAGCGCCATGCGGGCGCCGTATTTATGGAATGGCGTTAGACGGCGCAATCAGACCGGCGCTGCCTGGTTTGCGTGGGAAAAAACCACGTAGACCAGACAGCGCCGGCGTAGGGGGAAAATGGCGCATGGGCGTCTTAAAATGGGGCAAGTCAGGTTACGTCGAAAAAATCGTCTTAACCCGACTTGCGCCATTTATTTTCGACGCCCATCCCCCATCAACATGACTCCTATCATTGTAAAGATAGAAGTCATGCCCCCTTGCCCAATGGCCATGCCCAGGGGACTTCTGTCCCCTGGGCATGGTCATTGGGCATAGTGGCATGTAGGGGGGCACAAATAAGGCCCCCCTATGCCACCAAGAAAAAATATAAAGAAAAAAAAATTATACTTACCTGAACTTACCTGAATGTCCCTGGGGTGGGTCCCTCCATCCTTGGGGGTCCTCCTGGGGTGGGCAAGGGTGGCAGGGGGGGTCCCTGGGGGCATGGGAGGGCACCTGTGGGCTCATTTTGAGCCCACAGGCCCCTTAACGCCTGCCCTGAGCAGGCGTTAAAAAGTGGCGCAAATGCGCCGTTTTTAGCCACGCCAACTCCCGGGCGTCTCTTTTGCCCGGGAGTATAAATACCACGTAAAGGCCTGGGAGTCATTTTTTAGACGGGAACGCCTCCCTTGCATATCATTAACGCAAGGAAGGGGTTCACGCTAAAAAATGACGCACATTCCGGGAACTTTGGCGCTATTCGCCTCTAACGCCATAGTATAAATATGGCGTTAGTTGGCGTTAGTTTTGCGTCGAAATTGCGTCAAAAAAAACGACGCAATTTCGGCGCAAACGGAGTATAAATATGGCCCAGTGTACGTAGCACTAAGCAAGAACCTTGCCCCATCTAAGTAGGGGCGCAGACCTATTTGGAAAGGAAGCCTTTATATGCGTCTACAGGGGTGTAGCTTCTATTGGTGCAGTGACACGGAGCCCCAGAGGCCTGAGGGGTCCACTAAACCTTGTTTGTTTCTGTGTTTCACATTTCAAGGGACGGGGGAGTGGGGGACATTTCCTTTCCTGCACTATGGGCTGCCTCACACTGGCTCCGCCACTGAGCGTCTAGGGGCTCAAAGCTAAGCAGGGAGAGACTGCACCAGGAAGGACGTTCTCTGAGCCGCCGAGGCCAAGGGCGGATTTCCTGGTGTCATTCAAGGCATTCACAACACGAGGAGAGAGATCTGAGCCCCTTCTAGGAAGAGATTCTAGTATGTCCACCAGGTCTGCCCTGCTCCCTGGCGAGTGGCATTATTTCTGAGAATGTAAATAGTTTGGGACAAAAGTAATTCATCATCCTAATGTCAAAGGCATGCACTTCCCCAAGCAGCAACATTGCAGTTTGGTAAATCAAACGCAAGAGTTTTTAACAACACATATCCCGAACTCACGTATTTTAAAGTGCTCTCATATGCGACACTCATTAAAAGGTAGATCAATTAAATACAATTTGTACCTGGGATCACAGTTTGGTCAAGCTGGGGAGGCGGGATTGATGGCATGGTTTCTATTTTCATATTGTGCACATCAGACACTCGATAGAATCTCTTTCTCGCTCCCTTTTTATACATCAAAAGTCACTGCTCTGATTGTAATTCCTTGTGCATGAGGTTAGAGTGTGTGGCAGGCAGAAGCCATATGAAGGCTCGGTTTCTTTTGTTCTAAATGGTCCAAGGTGACCTTGAGCTGAGCCAGAGCAGGCACCTGGCCTGAGCCTGGTACGAGCTTTCAATGGCTTGCCCACCATAACAGGTATAATATTCACATGGAAGACCCGTCATGTCCTGAGTGCCTTGGGTGCTTATTGGCTGGGAGGGAGCATTGAGAGATGGTCCACCCCATCTCGATTTCCCCCTCCTCTCTTGGGGATATCTGAGATATGGCTCCATCCTGACCAGTCGTGCTCAGACCATGGCTTTACCAGTTCACTCCACTCATAATTGTCTTCCTCCTTGAGGGTACTGCAAGGCTGCTCACTGTCACACACTCTATTGGCGCTATATATTCACCTGCTCATTGAGTTAAGAAGATCATAGGGCCTGATTTAAGAAAAGTGGTGCTGCACTCAGTGCAGTTCCACTTTTCTTGCACTCCTTAGCAGCCCCTAATGCCACCATGTGTGCACCATATCTAAGATACGACACACCATGGTGGTAGTTAGGGAACAAGCATCCAAATATTTGACGCTAATTCAGAGCTTTGCAGGATTAGCGTCAACATTTTTGATTATAATCCTGCAAAACCCATTGAGGCCCATTGTAAACAATGGTGCAGCGTCACTTTTCTTGTGCCCCTTAGTGCCCCCCACGGCACCATGTGTGCGCCGTATCTAAGATACGGCGCACCATGGCGGTAGTTAGAGAACTAGCTTCAACATTTTTTATGCCAGTTCAGAGTTTTGCAGGATTAGCGTAGCAAACTTTGACGCTAATCCTGCAAAGCCCATTGAGGCCATTGTAAACAATGGTGTGCCTCCTTTTAACGCCAGCACTGAGCAGGCGTTAAAAGTACAGAAAAAAATGATGCAAAGAATTCTCTTAAATGTCTTTGCGCTGTTTTTTCGCCCTCCCCCCCTCTCTTTGCATGCATTATGTCTGGCACAGCCATAATATAACGCAAAGGGTTAGAAAATACCGCAATGCATGCATTGCGCCACTTTGTGAATTTGACGCAGTGATTTTGGCCTGGATGGGCCACATTAGTGTAAAAAAATGACGCTAATGTGGCAGAAGGAGGCTCTAGGAGCTTGTAAATCTACCCCATAGTGTTTTCAGTTTTACTTGTATGCTGATGTCATCAAAGTCCCTGTTCCATCGTAATGATGACCTGGGCCTAGCGTCTATACGATTCAGTGAATGCATGCATGGGGATTATAAATCACTGAATGTGCAGCAACTTCAAGAAGCCAAATAAGGACACAACTAAGCTGAGTCACTGGGGGTAAATTAAAAATTCTGCAACTAGTCAGACTGCATGCCAGCTTGTTACGTCCCTCTACCACCAGCTAGAGTCCTGGGACCAGATTCACAAAAATCTTTGTAAAGTTACACTAGAGGTGGGCAATCCAACAAATTAATAGGGAGAGCTGAGCTGGAACCAAGCCAATAGTTGGCTCTGGCTCTAAGAGCCGAGCCGAGCCGAGCAGAGCTTTGAAAATATTTGTCTGGTAATTTATGCAACACAGATCATTGAAGAATATGATAAGGTGTCTTCAAAATTAAAACAGAGTATTTCTTTAACATGCAGAAGTATTTCACCTGAGTACATCAGATTATCTGAGAAGTATTTATTAAAAGTGAGAGTTTTATAAACATGAAGTAGGAAACATTCCTGCTCCTACCCTAATGATAATGCCTTTAGTGAATTAAGAAGAAAGTCAATTGTCATGTGAACTCTTGGTGTGGCCTAGATTCTTATTATAGATGGAGCCACATTATAGGCTAATTATTCATGCACAAGAGAGGTTTTTGTACAGTACACTCCCTGGACTTAGGTATTAGAAGGTGCTCTCATATGTGATAATGAAAAAAGGCTCGGTGAAATAAAATATTTGCCTAGGATCACACAATTTGGTCCAGCGGAGAAGCTTAGATGGAGCTCAGATTTTCCAGTTTCGTACTGTGTAGTTCAGGAACAGATTGTGTATTTTTGTGACATTACAGGTAATGCTTTGCCTTTCCTTCTGGGAGGATGAGACTAGAGTGTGAGTGATTTGCAAAATCTGCGTTTTATCTCTGACAGTTTTACATAATGCAAACCTTGCCCAAGAAAATAACAGTGCTTCACTACAGGTCAGGCTACTTTACAACTTTTTCTTCCCACATTGAGGGGTGATTCACAGCTTTCTGAACTGAGGACACAATTCAAACTTGATATCCTCTGTAACATGATCTGCAGTTGTAGCCACTAGGCCACATTGCCCCCTCCGGAGGCTCAGCTCATTTTAAGCCCGGTACCCAGAGGACCTCAAAATAATCCAGAGCCAGGCATCTGGCTGAAACCTGGCTCGATGTTTTAGTGGCTCATCCATCGGTAATTTACACCCACAGGTTTAAAGTTTCACACAATAAAACAGCCACCTGTTTTGTGATGCGTGATTAGAAAGCTATACTTCTGTCAAGCAATGGACTGTCTGTTTGCCTTCGCCCGACTGAGCGAAAACCAAAAAAGTTGTTCAGCACACCGCCAATACACAAAAAACACCACACATATATTTCTAGGAGGAACACTTTACTTTCAACCTAGATCACACAACCCATTTCCAGACAATGGGGGTGATTCTGACCTCGGCGGTAAAATGCCCTTACCGCCGGTCAGAAGACCGCCATAACACCGCCGCGGCCGCGGTCAACCGCCACGGTCATTCTGACCCACAACGGCCAAACCTCCAAAAATCCGTCCTCCACTGCAGCCCGCCACATCGGCGGGCAGCGATAAACTGGAGATGACCAAACCTCCACCGTCACGCCAACAGAAATACGCCCATGCCATTACGACCCACGAATCCACACGGCGGTCATTCAAACGCGGTATTCCATTGGCGCTACACACCGCCGCGGTCAGAATACACACACATCACCAAAACACAGCCACATTGGACAATTTGAAAAACACACACCTGATACACATACACACACCACTCCCACACAATCAACCAACTATAAAACACACACCCACATCACCCACAAACCCCTGCGACCCCAATTACTGAGAGAAGGAGAGAGAGACACAGCAGACAATCCAAAGCAAGACACACTGAGGCACACTACACCATCACACACACCACATAGTAGCACAAAGCACCACTCACCAACACACTCCTCATCACATACACCACCCCACACCTCACCCACACCACCCCATGGCACCCCAAAGGCATCCACGATTTTCGGACCAAGAACTCCGGGTCATGGTGGAGGAAATCCTAAGAGTGGAACCCCAGCTCTTCGGCTCGCAGGTGCAGCACACCAGTATAGCCAGGAAGGCGGAGCTATGGCAGCGGATCGTGGACAGGGTCAACGCGGTGGGACAGCATCCCAGGAATAGGGAGCACATCCGCAAAAGATGGAACGACCTACGGGGGTAGGTCCGGTCGATGGTCTCCAGGCACAACATCGCGGTCCAGAAGACTGGCGGCGGACCCCCACCGACCCCTCCCGAATTTACATCGTGGGAGCAAGAGGTCTTGACCATCCTGCATCCTCAGGGCCTCGCAGGAGTAGCCGGAGGAATGGACTCTGGTAAGTCCCATCTCAACTACTATATCCCCAACACCCCACCAGCATGCCAACCCACACCCCCACCCTCACCCCCAACCCCCCAGCACACATCCTTCCTGACAATGTCTCACCAGCACAACCCACCCATCCCAACACCAACTCCTGCATGCCAACACAAACCATGGGCACCCATCACCTAAGCATGACCACTGCACTAACCCCTCCCCCCCACTAAATACCCTCACAACACCTCCCTCCAGGGAATGCCTGCACTGGGGGACAAGGGCACCCACAACACGCATGCTATTGCACACACAGAAACAATAACCAAACTCTCTTACCCCATGCAGGACCCGAACGACAACACACCAGCCAGGAGGGTCCAGAAGTGTCCATCCCACCACCGGAACAGGCCCACACTGAGGATAGCAGCTCTGTCGACAGTGAACCTGATGACCAGCCCGGACCATCGGGGACCTCTGGGCAGTCGGTTCCCCTCACCCAGACACAGGCCACACCAGACCCGACCCCCTCTGCCGACACCAGCACAGCTCCCACCCAGCGGGCCCATGCCTCTGTCTCTAGGACAGCTCAATCAGCGGTGTGTCTGCCACTACAGGGCACCCAGGCTAACCCGACACCCCAACAACAACAGGGACCTGGGGGCAGTGGGAGCGGGCACACCGGCCAGGGGACAGAGGCCGGGGGAAACCGGGCAGCTCGGAGGGCTGCTGTGCGACAGGGGGGGGAGGAGAGGCCCAGGGAACCCACTCTCCAAGAGGCCCTCACCACCCTCATGGGGGCCTACCACCACTCCCAAGAAACGATGGCGACGGTACTGGCCAGGTTCACTGAGATCCAGGCACAGCAGGAGGAACGCTAAATGGGCTTCAGGGAGGAGCTGAGAATCATCGGGACCGCAATGGGGACCATCGTCCTGGCCCTCCACAGGATAGAGGACGCGTTGCGGGACCATGGTGCACCACACAGGGCCCCTGTCACTAGGCCGGACCAGGAACAGCCTACCACCTCCGCCGGCGCTAGTGGACAGGAGGTCCCAACACCTCGACAGCCCCCCAGAACCCCACCTCCTGCTGAAGAACAACCACCCCGTAAGAGGAGCCTGAGACCAAAGAAAAAGACAGAGTAGGATGTCAAGACCCCCGCCAGCAGGACATACCCCCTCAAGTCTTCCCACTGTCCCACATTGCCACCCTGTCCAACCATGAACTGCCTATGCTCCATCCTTCCACAGGCAAAAGAACAATGCACCTGTGAGACTGAGAACTGGACTCTGCCATGGATATTCCTCCACCCCCACCCATCACCCTTAGAATCACATGTACTGGTATCTAGCACTGTAAATAAATCACATTTTGCACACAAACCTGTTTTGAGTCATGCTGTATTATTAACAAAGGGATAACATATTACTGTTCAATTTCTGTTCTGTCAATTAGTCATGACAACATACCAATGTCAATACGCTGTATTTCATGGGCGAACCAAGCAGAAGTCAGGTACTGAGTCAGACAGCACTGAGAAGGGAAGGGAAAGGCATAAATTAATAAAAAACATCTGTGGGGAACTACAGAAAGTACAGATGCAGGAGGCTAGAAGCAATTGTGAAATGGCGTGGGTGATTCTTACCTGGGTGTTACTGGAAATACTGTTGTATCACTCTGTCCCTATTGTCTGTGTCGTCCTCAGAGTCTTCCTCCTCTTCACTCTCCACAGCTCCACGGCTTCTACAACACCACCATCTGGACCATCCTCCTGCAGGAAAGGCACCTGGCGTCGCAAAGCCAGGTTGTGAAGCATACAGCACGCCACGATGATATGGCACACCTTCTTTGGTGAGTACATTAGGGATCCACCAGTCATATGCAGGCACCTAAACCTGGCCTTCAGGAGGCCAAAGGTTCGCTCAATCACCCTCCTTGTACGCCCATGGGCCTCATTGTAGCGTTCCTCTGCCCTTGTCCGGGGATTCCTTACTGGGGTCAGTAGCCACGGCAGGTTGGGGTAACCAGAGTCACCTATTAGCCACACACGTTGTCTCTGTAGCTGCTCCATCACATAGGGGATGCTGCTATTTCGCATCACATACGCGTCATGCACTGACCCTGGGAACTTGGCATTTACATGGGAGATGTACTGGTCAGCCAAACAGACCACCTGGACATTCATCGAATGATAATTCTTTCTGTTTCGGTACACCTGCTCATCGTCTTTTGGGGGTACCAAAGCCACATGGGTCCCATCAATGGCACCAATGATGTTGGGGATATGTCCAAGGGCATAGAAATCACCCTTCACTGTGGGCAAGTCACCCTCCTCGGGGAAAATGATGTAGCTCCGCATGAGTTTCATCAGGGCAGACAACACTCTGCTCAAAATCTTTGAAAACATAGGCTGAGACATTCCAGATGACATGGCCACTGTGGTCTGGAATGACCCACTGGCCAAAAAATGGAGGACTGACAAAACCTGCACCAGAGGGGGAATCCCTGTGGGTTGGCGGATGGGGGACATCAGGGCTGGCTCCAGCTGGGCACACAGTTCATGGATAGTGGCACGGTCAAGTCAGTATCGAAGGATTATATGGCGTTCTTCCATTGTCGACAGGTCCACCAGCGGTCGGTACACGCGAGGATTCCTCCTTCTCATCCCAAGTCCCAGCGGACGGTGCCTAGGAAGGACAACATGGAGCACAGAGTCAGCCAAACCACAGGTACGTACAGACAGCTTGCACAGTTAAAGAATGGCAATGGGTTGAAAGGCGTGTATGTGTGGCAATGCAAGGCCTAGGCCTGTGTGTCGCAGTCAAAATTAAGCCATGTGGGCCCTTGAAATGGCGGCTGCCTGACCTGTGAAGTGGGACAATGGGATGTGAGGTCACTGCGCTGGCGGGGCACACCGTGGCGGTAGGCGGTCGAAGACCGCGGCGCAAAGCCGCATTGGTTAACATTGAAGCCTATGGGTTTCAGGAGCCAATAACGAAGTGCGCCGGCGGTCGCGGTACGCACCGCCGCGGTACGCACCGCCGCGGACGTGACCGCCATTTTCTATCTGCTTAATCACTCGAGACCTGATCATCCACAGGAGAGGACCTATACTGCAAGTGCTGCTGTGACCTCGGTCTGGAAGATACAATGGCTGCTGTGACTGGGGAAAGGGCCCCTGCCTTCACGTCTGAAGAATTGGACAAGCTCGTCGATGGGGTCCTCCCCCAGTATGCGCTACTCTACGGTCCTCCAGACCAACAAGTGAGTACCCCGGGTGCTAATGGAATGGGCTATGCCTGTGTGGATTGGGGTGGATGTAAGTTGGTGGGGTGGGGGGCGAATGAGGAGTGCAACGCCCGACAGATGAGAGCATGTGCCATATGGCAAAGTGGGTGGGGGGGGCCAATTACATCTAACATGCAGGCCATTGATGATTTCCTCCTTTTCTCCCTGTACATGTCTAATAGGTCAGCGCCCATCAGAAGATCGATATTTGGCGTGCCATCGCCAAGGAAGTCCGGACCTTGGGGGTCCACAACAGACGGGGCACCCACTGCCGCAAGAGGTGGGAGGACATCCGCCGCGGAACAAGGAAGACCGCAGAAACACTGCTGGGGATGGCCTCCCAACCTAGGAGGGGTGCCAGTCGCACCATGACCCCCCTGATGTCCCGGATCCTGGCGGTGGCCTACCCTGATTTGGATGGGCGCTTTAAGACATCACAGCAGACACAAGGGGGTGAGTATCAGCACATTCTCCTATCTTTCTGCGCAGTGGAGGCGTCTGGGTGGGGGAGGAGGGCTGTGGGTGACATTAGGCCAGGGCGCTTTCTGTAGTGTAGTCCTCTCCCTTAGGCATGGCCCTGTGCCCCCGGCCCCCACCTCTGTAGGGTGACAAGTACAGCCATTGAAGGTCCAGCATCTCCCATGTGCGCGTTTGACGTCTCTTGGCCTGTTGTCTTAGTCAGTAGTACTGGGTAGTGTACCCCGAATGTGCGGCTTAGTGCATTAGGCACCTGTGTCTGTCCTCTCCGCCAACGGTGTTGACATTGCATGCACTCAACCTGGTCTTCTTTTTTCTCCCCCCACCCTTTCTCTTCATCTTCTTGTGCATGTGTGCATTAGCATCATCAGGCGGAGGAGATATGGCATCGGAGCACGAGGGAGCTGCAGGACACAAGGCCCCGGTGGGCCCAGGAACAGACACCGAGGGCACCAGTGATCCGGAGGGCGAGGGGAGCACCACGACGGGGACCGCTGGTGAGAGCAGCGAAAGCGACACGTCCTCGGATGGGAGCTCCCTAGGGGTGGCGGCAACATCCGTGCCCCCCGCCTCTACAGGTACAGCCGCCACCCAGCGCACCAGCCCCGCCCTCCCAGCAGCCCCTCAGTCTTCGCTCCGTGCCGCTTCGCCCAGGAAGGCGCGCGTCTCCTTCGCCCCAGGCACCTCAGCCCCTGCCCCTGTTGCCCCTGCTGCCCTCAGTGCGGAGCTCATTGACCTGGTAAGGACGCTCATTGTTGGGCAGACGACCCTTCTGAATGCCATCCAGGGTGTGCAAAGGGAGGTGCAACAGAGCAATGCGTACCTGGAGGGCATTCATTCGGGTCAGGCTGCCCATCAACGAGCGTTCACTGCTCTGGCCTCAGCACTGACGGCAGCCATTGTCCCTGTTTCCAGCCTCCCTCTTCTGACTGCCTCCAGCCTGTCTCTGTCTCCTGTTCCTCAGCCTATCCCATCCACACCATCAGACCAGCCTGCACACACCTCAACACCCAAGAGCAGCTCATCCAAACACAAGCACCACAGATCCCGCAAACACTCACCCGAGCAACACCCAGATGCAGACATGCCAACAGCCACTGCCACCCCTGTGTCCCCCTCCTCCTCGTCTCCCTCCTCCCTCCCTGTGACGTCTACACTCACACCTGCATGCACCCCAACATCAGCCAGTGCTTCCATCACCACCTCACCCTCCAGTACAGTCCACACTCGTGCAGTCACCACCCCCACTGTCATGTACACGTCCCCTGTGTCCTCTCCCACTGTGTCTGTCACCCCCTCTTCCAAGACACACAAACGCAGGCAGCCACCCACCCAACAGCCATCCACCTCACGACAGCCTACAGCACCAGCACCTTCACCCAATGACAGCACACCTGACTCTCCTACAACCACCTCCTCTACCTCCACTTCCATCTCCACTTCTCCTACCCTTTACCTTGGCCCTAAAAAACTTTTCCTGGCTAACCTTAACCTCTTTCCCCCCGATGACCTCCCCCATCCATCTTCAAAGAGTCCCAAGAGCACTGCAGCCACCACCAGCCCAGCTTCGGGTGTCACTGTTGTGCCTGGGTTCTGGAGCCCACCCTTTGGCAGCAGTGACACATCGATCAGCAGCAAGGACACGTCCAGCCCCCCCCCCTGCAAGAGGACCCGCAAAACCAAGGACCGCTGTGCGAGGACCGACAGGGCTGCCCCCAAGGAGCAATGTGCGGCCACTTCACCACCCACACCATCTGGGGGAGGCAAGGGCCCGAGAGCCCCATCAAAGGAGCGGAAGGGCAGCAGGAGCGCGGAGAAGGTGGACCCCACATGCCACATCCCAGCTGGGAAGGAGGACACTAAGGAGGCCAGGAGTCCGTCCCCGAAGGGTCCAGAAACGTCACGGTCCGAGGGCGACTGAACAGGGAGTCCAGGCCAGGTCTGGCTCCCTTGACCTGCTGGATGGGCACCGCTGAACAGGGCCCGCGGTGCAGAAGAGTACGGCTGAACAGGGCCCCGCCGTGGAGATAGGCACCGCTGAACAGGGCCCGCGGTGCAGAAGAGCACCGCTGAACAGGGCCCCGCCGTGGAGATAGGCACCGCTGAACAGGGCCCGCGGTGCAGAAGAGTACCGCTGAACAGGGCCCCGCCGTGGAGATAGGCACCGCTGAACAGGGCCCGCGGTGCAGAAGAGTACCGCTGAACAGGGCCCCGCCGTGGAGATAGGCACCGCTGAACAGGGCCCACGGTGCAGAAGAGTACCGCTGAACAGGGCCCCGCCGTCTCAAGCACCGCTCCGCTGGGCCCTTCATTTCAAGCACCGCTCCGCTGGGCCCTTCCAGTCAAGCACCGCTCCGCTGGGCCCCGCCGTCTCAAGCACCGCTCCGCTGGGTCCTTCCTCTCAAGCACCGCTCCGCTGGGCCCTTCCTCTCAAGCACCGCTCCGCTGGGCCCTTCATTTCAAGCACCGCTCCGCTGGGCCCTTCCTGTCAAGCACCGCTCCGCTGGGCCCTTTCTGTCAAGCACTGCTCCGCTGGGCCCTTTCTGTCAAGCACCGCTCCGCTGGGCCCTTCCTGTCAAGCACCGCTCCGCTGGGCCCTTCCTCTCAAGCACCGCTCCGCTGGGCCCTTCCTCTCAAGCACCGCTCCGCTGGGCCCTTCATTTCAAGCACCGCTCCGCTGGGCCCTTCCTGTCAAGCACCGCTCCGCTGGGCCCTTCCTGTCAAGCACCGCTCCGCTGGGCCCTTCCTCTCAAGCACCGCTCCGCTGGGCCCCGCCGTCTCAAGCACCGCTGAACAGGGCACCGCCGTCTCAAGCACCGTTGATGGTTCATTGTGCCCACCATGCCTCCTCCTTGACCAGTGGAGACTGTCATCCACCTGATGGACTGTGGCTTTGCACTCCCCAGGATGGTCCAGTGGGCAATCCACCCACTGCAGAGACTTGAGAGACTGTGGCTTTGCACTCCCCAGGATGGCACAGTGGGCAGCCCACCCACTGTAGAGACATTGAGAGACTGTGGCTTTGCACTCCCCAGGATGGTCCAGTGGGCAGCCCACCCACTGTAGAGACATTGAGAGACTGTGGCTTTGCACTCCCCAGGATGGTCCAGTGGGCAATCCACCCACTGTAGAGACATTGAGAGACTGTGGCTTTGCACTCCCCAGGATGGCCCAGTGGGCAGCCCACCCACTGTAGAGACATTGAGAGACTGTGGCTTTGCACTCCCCAGGATGGTCCAGTGGGCAATCCACCCACTGCAGAGACTTGAGAGACTGTGGCTTTGCACTCCCCAGGATGGTCCAGTGGGCAGCCCACCCACTGTAGAGACATTGAGAGACTGTGGCTTTGCACTCCCCAGGATGGTCCAGTGGGCAGCCCACCCACTGTAGAGACATTGAGAGACTGTGGCTTTGCACTCCCCAGGATTGAACAGTGGGCATGGTGGCTCCTCGTGGATCTGGCGTCGTGGACTCATGTGGCTGTGGTGCCCCCCCCTTCCCTTCCCCCTGAGGTGCCTGTAGTTTTTACATCTGATGCCCCTGCAGTGTTCTCTCCAAAGGACTGAGGTCTCCTGTGTGGGCTTTGCCCTTGTTTCTCAAGACTTTGGCCCACGGACATGCTGAATTCGTAGGATGTGCAGGACTTGGTACTTCAGTTATACACTGATGTGTATGTCATTTGTTTTGTTGTGGATATCTTTCATGGTTGTACGCTAATTTTCTGGAGCTTTTTGGTACATAAATATTTATTCCAAATATGATTATGTCCTAGCATTTTTCAGGGGTGTTTGGGTGGTGTCACTGTGACTTGGTGCTCTGCATTGGTGAGTACATGATTGGGGGGGGGGGGGGTCGCATATGTGTGTGCCCGTAACCTTTCGTCCTCCCCCTCCCGTGTGTCGTAGGTGCAGTACTCACCGTTGTCGTCTGCGCCGGACTTCGTACTCGTGGTAGATGAGAAGGTAGACGAGAGCAGGTAGGATGTTTAATTCGGGTTCCATGCTGTCCTCCGTACTCGTGGAGTGTGTTTTGGTGAGCGTTTTCCCGTTCGTAGTCTGTTTCCGCCGTGTTTTTATCGGCGGTGCTCCCGCCCCGGAAAAGGTGGCGGATTGGTGAGTTATGATAGTGTGGGCGGTACATTGTCTGCCGCCTGCCTGTTGGCGGTGACCGCCGCGCTGTTTGTCTGTACCGCCGCGGCGGTCGGAGTGTTAAGTTGGCGGGCTGTGTTGGCGGTTCCCGCCAGGGTCAGAATTCCATTTTTTGGACCGCCAGCCTGTTGGCGGGTTGGCCGCCACTTTAACACCGACCGCCAGGGTTAGAATCACCCCCAATAACTCTTAACAAGCATTGGCAATGCCAATATGTCTGCCCTTAAAGGAATGTTGTATGCTAATTTGAAACATTCCAAGTAAACAGCATGGGAATTAATGTGTATTTGTGTGGATAAAAAGAACAGTAGAATAATATTGGTGTATGTTTGAAGGTCAAGTGACAGTTGTACTGCCAAGCCAGAGCTACATTTCAAGGTTGGTTAAAGACTGCCCTACTCCCATCTGACCTGCGGCCAGGCAGTTTAATAAGTAGACAAAATGATAACAGCTGTTTGGAGGGCAAGTACTTCTTCCTAATCAAAACATGTACTCCTAGCACCCAACATGTGGGTGAAGCCAAAGCGCCTCTCTAGTGATGCTCACATAATTGTCTGGCGACAGCTACGCTGTCAAGACAGACCATAAAAATGCTCCTAACCACATGCAACCAACCAACGACATAACCTTAATTCTGAAACAATGGTTTCTCCAGTTCAATATGTGGACTTCCCAGACCAGCTTGAAAGGCAAATTAGAGGCAGGCCAGGCACTGAAAGCTCGAGCCATGTGCCTGGCTGTAACTCACCTTGAAGTGCTCTTCGACATGTGAGTCCAAAACAAGCTGATCCTTCTTGTCGCTATGTGGCTTGTGCCCCTCTCTCGCATCACTTCAAGCTTTTCTGCTTGCAGCAGAGGAGGGGCTCAATAGCACCACCAACTTTTCTAATTTGATTATTCGATAATCAAAATACCAAACGCCTTCACTGCTAGTCATCCACTCCTTTGGGGCCGCAGGCCATTTACAACACAGGGCACTCTGAGTCAAACACAAGAAGAAGCCATGTAGGGCCTGCCTGGCTTCTCCTGAGTTGAGCACAGCCTTCCCAGGTTGCTGGACTGCCACTGCACCCACATCCCAGGTTTTACAAGAATGTTTTTGTTACCATTGTTTGCGAAGAGGGTTCTAAATTGGTAGGATAATAAATACAACTGTAGCTGGCACTTGGCTCATGCCAAGGAGGCGGTAAAGAAGGCAGGAAGGAGCGAAAGAAAGTAGAGAGAGTGGAATAGAGGAAACTAAGAGAGAGACGTGAACAGGAGTTGGGAGAACAAGCAGAGAAAACAGGAGAGAAAAAGAGAAATAGAGGGATTGAGCATGAACGAAAAAGAGAGAGACCCGGGAGGCTGAAACAGAAAGAGAGGGAGACAGTGGGAAAGAGGAGCTGATGGAGAGTGAGAAAACAAAGAACGAACATGGCAGAAGGGATAGTCTTGAAGCATGACTTGTGATCATACTCAGATGTGGAAACCATCCACTTTTCTGAGCAGATACGTGTATCTAACAAGTAAAAAAAAAAAATCATTTTGAAAGTGCTTTGTTGTTTGAAACAGGCATTTCTTTTAACATAGATCTATTTGTTGCTGGACGATGTACATGACAGCAAACAATATAAAAGAAGCCAAGCAATAGGACTTAATTTCCCATTGCTCATCAGGACAGGAAGTGGTATCATTGGATTTCCCGTCATCCATCTGCACAGCAGGTGATATCACTGTATTTCCCATCAACCTTCTGCACGTGAAGGGACATTATTGGTTTGCAGTCCACAATAACCGGCACGCCTCCCAGGACATATTCAATGGTGACCATAGCATGGACATGCAAAGCTGGTGCTCCACTGACTCTCCAAAGGCAGGCCCATCTGAACCAATCTGCACCTGGACTGCACTCGTGCCAGGTACTTTGGTTCTCCCTCTATCCACTGCAACCCTGCTGCACTCCTCTGTGCTCTTAACCCCTGGCTGCTGTTCACCGCACTATCGCCGCACCTAACTACACTCTGGATAGTCCATCTGCAATGGAGTGGTTACTCCTAGGTCTATGGTCCACTGTATAATCCACTCCGTGTAGGGATATGGACCACCTTAACAGTTTGGGATTTTCTCCTTTCATCTGTTTTAACCATAGAAGGGGCTTTTGATCTCTGTGAACAGTGAAGTGAGTGCCATACAGGTATGGCCTCAGCTTCTTCAAGGCTCAGACCACAGCAAAGACCTCCCTTTCTATGGCTGACCAATGCTTTTCCCCAGGGGTCAACCTTCTGCTTAAGAAAGCTACAGGTTGGTCCTGGCCCTCAGTATTATGTTGAGATAGAACTGCCCCAGTCACTACCTCAGAAGCATTTCTTTTTTACTATGAACTTCTTGTAGTATTCAGGGCTTTTTAAAATGGGTGCAGTGCAGAGCACATGGCCTGTTTAAGATCCCCAAAAACTTTCTGACAGCTAGCTGCCCATAAGACTTTTTTAGGCATTCTCTTTGAAGTGAGGTCATTAAGAGGGGCTACAATAGAGCCATAGTTCTTAATGAACTTCTTGTACAACCCAGTAAGGCCTAAGAAGGCTCTCACTTGAGTCTGTGTAGTAGGGGGAATCCAATCTAAGATAGTCTGGCTCTTCCTCTGAAGTGGTTGAATCTGGCCCCACCTAGCAGGTGGCCCAGATATACAACCTTCCCCTGCCCTATCTGGCATTTAGAGGCCTTGATAGTGAGGCCTACGTTTTGCAGAGCTTTCAAAACATTCCAGAGGTGGACCAGGTGATCTTCCCAGGTGGAGCTAAAGACAGCTTTATCATCCAGATAAGCTGCCCTATAGGCTTCCAATCCTTGGAGGACTGTATTCACCATCCTCTGAAAAGTGGCAGGTGCATTTTTCAGACCAAAGGGCATCATTGTAACGTGATAATGCCCCCAATGGTCGAAAATGCTGTCTTTGGTTGGGCATCATCTGACAATTTGATCTGCCAATAGCCTGCAGTTAAATCAAATGTGCTAGAATACTTGCCAGATGCCAGTACATCTATTACCTAATCTGCCCTAGGGATAGGATGAGCATCTGTCTTTGTGACAGTGTTGAGCCCTCTGTAGTTGACTCAGAACATCATTTCCCTTATCCCATTTTGAGAGTGAGGTTTTGGGACCAGCGCCACTGGGCTCAGAGTGCTCCATGACTCCTAGGTCCAGCATCTTTTGCACTTCTGATTTGATGCACTCTCCAACATGGTCAAGTTGCCTACAGATTTAGCTTTTTATGGGTAAACTGTCCGCTGTATCAATGGCGTGCTCAGACCATGTTGTCTGACCCGGTGTTAGCGAAAACAGTTCTTAGAACTGCCCACGACATTCCTGCAGTCTTCTTTCTGAGATTCAGAAAGAAAGTCTGCCGGGACTACTCCATCAATTAAGCCATTAGCTGCTTGTTGGAGAAGAAGTGATGGAGTGGGTCATGCTCTTCCTCCTGTCCCTCGTCAGTGGCCATGAGCAGGGTCATATCAGCCCTGTCATATTAGGGCTTCAAGCGGTTTACATGAAGCACCCTGAGGGGGTTTTTCTGGGAGAACCTAGGTCCCCCAAGTAAGTGACCTCACCCTTCTTTTCCACTATTGTGTGGGAACCACTCCACTTGTCTTGGAGTGCCCTGGGAGCCATAGGCTCTGGGTCCCACACTTTCTGCCCTGGCTGGTAAACAGTTAGGGCAGCCTTCTGTTCATGCCACCGCCTCTGCAGTTCTTGGCTGGCCTGAAGGTTTTTAGTGGCCCTTTTCATGTACTCAGCCATCCTGGATCTGAGGCCAAATACATAGTCCACTATGTCCTGTTTAGGGGGTTTGAGAGGTTGCCCCCAGCCCTCCCTTACAAGAGCAAGATGACACCTAACAGGGTGTCCAAACAGAAGTTCAAAGGGGCCGTAGCCCACTCCCTTCTGAGGAACCTCCCTGTAGGCAAAAAGGAGGCATGGCAATAGGACATTCCACCTCTTTCTGAGTTTTTCAGAGAGTCCCATGATCATGTCCTTGAGAGTCTTGTTAAACCTCTCTACCAAACAATTGGTTTGGGGGTGGTAAGGGGTGGTGAACGTGTACGTTACATCACATTCCTTCAACATTGCCTTAAGGTATGCAGACATAAAGTTGGTACCTCTGTCTGATACCACCTCTTTAGGAAGGCCCACTCTAGAGAAAATACCCAGAAGGGCTTTTGCCACTGCAGGAGCTGTAGTGATCCTTAGAAGAATAGCTTCTGGGTACCTGGTGGCATGGTCCACCACCACCAAAATAAATCTGTTCCCAGAGGCTGTAGGTGGGTCTAGGGGGGCAACAATATCCACCCAACCCTCTCAAAGGGAACCCCAGCCACTGGAAGTGGAATTAGGGGGGGCTTTGGGGTGCTACCTGTTTTGCCACTGGCTTGACAGATGACACAGAAACAACAAAACTCCTTAGTATCTTCAGATGTGGGGCCAGTGAAAGTGAGGAACAAGTCTGTCCCAAGTCTTGCTTTGCCCCAAGCAGTGCTTTAAATGGGCCGGTACTCTCCGGTACTGAGTACCGGCACTTTTTTATTTTGAGAGGGAGAGTACCGGCTTATCTCAAGAAAAACTTAATACTTTTAATTGGAGAGTACCGGCACTTCTCAGAAACAAGCAGGTACTCTATTACAGAGTACCTGCACTTCTATTTTTCCATTTAAAGCACTGGCCCCAAGTGACATGCCAGGGGAATATCATGTGCTTGGGTTAACAAAAATTCTCTGTATTGCAGAGGTACTACTAATCTCCTGGTGGCAGCAGGCTTGCGTTCCCTTGGCTATGAATACAGGAGGATGTCTTCCCAGAACACCCTTGGGTGCCACTGACATCCCAAGCCTCTCGAAGGACAGCTTGCTGCCTCAAGCCCTCCAGTGTGGGACAGGTTTTCTGTGCCATACTGAATTCCTCCCTGGCAGGCCTCTGCACCTAAGAGCTCAGCTGTATCAGCTTTCAGCTCCCCAGGTGTAGGTTTTGCCAAGGGAATAGATTCCTCCTTCTCAAACAGGGAATCCTCACTGGAGGGTGGGGTAGGGCACAACATTTTGCCCTTTCTACCCTTGGTTTTTGGAAGTTCTTGGGCCATTGTTCCAGGCTCCAAGTTTCCCTGATCTTTTTGCTTCTTGGCCTGTGCCCTGGTCAGTGCAAAAATATGCCCTGGGATGCCCAGCATTGCTGCATCGGCCTCCAACTCTACTTGAGCTCAAGCTGAAGTCTCTAAGTCATTATCAGGTAGGTCTGTGGACACAACAGGTAGGTCTGTGTTTAGGACCAGTAATCCCCCCCCCAGTTGAAATCAACAACAGCCATGGGGTGGCACACAGTATTGTTATGGGTGTCAGTCACTTAGTACTGGTACTGGTGACCAAGTAGGTGTTGCTCAGGGGACACCCGTTTTTCAGTCACCACAGTGACACTGGCATCTGTGTTCCTGTAGGCCTCTGTCTGAACATGATTTATCAAGGGCTGCTGCCTGTACTTATCCATATTATGGGACCAGGAAGCAAGGGTGGCAAGATCAATGCCCCCATCTGAGACTAAAACAGCCTCTGTTGTCTCTCTAACTAAACCAGCCCCCACTACACTTCCTAAAGTGAGCCTAGATTGGTTATTGCTACTAGACCCACCACTACTGCTATTACTAGCGGCACCAGTGGTAGAGGTGGGGGTTGTAATGATGGGTGGATTGGTGCCTTTCTTAGGGCAGCAGCTGTCTCATGGCCTGTGGCCTTTGTTTTTGCACATATAGCACAAAGGCTTTTTAACATGGGAGGAAGAGTTTTTAGACCCACCCCCAGAAGAGTTTTGTGGGCCTGATGAAGACTCCTTGTTTTTATCTGTGTCCCCACCCTTGTCCTGATACTTGCCTGCTTCCTTTTTCTTGTTGTCACCCCCTGTATGAACTTTTCTGCTCACCCTAGTTCTGACCCATTTGTCTGCCTTCTTTCCCAGTTCTTGGAAAGATGTCAGATCTGGGTCAACCAAGTATTGGTGCAACAAGTCAGACACACAGATTATACAAGCCCTCATATTCACTGACTTTTCTGCCATGTAACAAGCCTTCCAAAGCTTTAACAGAGCAGTCAATAAAATCTACCCAATCCTAGGAAGACTCTTTCCTGGTCTCCCTGAACGTGATCCTATATTGTTCAGTGGTGAGACCAAATCCATCTAAAAGTTATGATTTTAGAACAGCATAGTTGTCAGCATCCTCTTCTCTGACAATGAGAAGTCTATCTCTCCCTTTGTCAGAGAAGGAGAGCCAGAGGATAGCAGCCCACTGTCTCTGAGGGACCCCTTATACATTATAGGCCCTCTCCAGAGCTGTGAACCACTTGTAAATGTCACCCTGACCTTGTAGGAGGGAACAACCTTGCTCAAGTTTCTGAAATCAAACGAGTCCTCCCTAACTGTAGGATCCCTGAAACTAACGTTGCTCCCACCATGGTGTGCTAACCCTGACCCATGCCTCTCTCGTTCCATTGGCAAGACCTCCCTATCTAAGCCTAGCTGTTGCTGCTGCAGCCGAAGCTTGGCCTCCTCCAGTCTCAGTTGCCTGAGTTCCTTGTCTAGGGACTCTTCCCCTGGAGTTGAACAGCCGGTCCCCTCAGATACTGAGGAGATGTGAGAGTGAGCAGAGTTGTTACCCTTGGACGCTCTCTAAACCAGCCTTCTAGGGACAAAGGTGGCCCCCTTTACACTTCTAACAGTGCTCCTAACAGGACTGTGGGTGTGCCTAGAGTTTCTCTGATACTCCCTGGGTTCTTACTGACCCACCTCAGTAGCTAAATCTTCTTTTGGAGCACTGGAGGGTCAGAGTCTACTTCTTCTACCTCCTCCCCTTGGCTACCAGCGTGTTTCTGGTCATCCTGGAGGAGCAGGCCTAGAAGCAGAGTATTGTTGGGATTTCACACAGCCTTCAGCTTCCTCTGAGCACACATCTCCCTAGCTTTTTGGAAGGTCAGGTTCTCATAGAGAGAATCAATGGCCTGAGAGGTGTGCTCTGCTGAAGACATGTCAGCTATCTAGATTGGTGTAGGCTCCCTAACTAACTTTGTAACTAGGTCTCCCCAGAGAAGTTTGGAACAAGGGCTATTCCTAGACCCTCAGCTTACCCAGACCCAAGAGACTACTTCCCTGATACTAGGTACAGTGTGTACATCTAGCCAATAAGTTGTCTTTCCTGTGGAAAGTACCACATGACAAAGTGGTAAGGCAATTGCAAGTGCTTATCCCACCGTTGCACCACCAATGTAGGAAGCTGGCCTGGTGTGTGGTGAGTACCTAAGGTACATACATCTTATACCAGGTCCAGGTATCCCCTATTAGTGTAGTGTAGGCATTGTCTAGAAGCCAGGCTCTCTAGAGGTAGATGTGGATGAGCAGCCAATGGTTATCTAGGAGACATGCAAAGCTCATGCAATACCACTGTAGTCACACAGCACTTACACACATGAAAGAAAACACCTATTGTTACAAAAATAAAGGTACTTTATTTTAGTGACACAGTAACAAAAAGTACTAGAGAGACAACCCTCCAATAGGAGGTAAGTAACACATAGATATATATACTAGTTATCAGCAATAGGCATAGAAAGTGATGATATAAAACAGTGCAAATGCGAATAGACAATAGTGACCCTAGGGGGAGCCCAAACAATATACTAAAAAAATGGAATGCAAACACAGGACCCCCACCTAGGTAAGTGGAATGTGTAGAGGGGAGCTGGGGGTACTAGGAAACCCCAAAGGTAAGTACCACAGTGCCCCCCTGCAACCAGGAAGAAAGGAGTACGTTACTGGCTTTTCCCCAAACCACCCAAAAGGAAGAAAATGAAGAAAATGCAACACCCAGACAAGACTGCAAGAAACCATCAGTGGATTCCTAAAGAGGAAGACCTGCGGGAGAAGGGGACTAAGTCCATAAGTCACAGAAGAGTCCAGGGGAAGCAGGAGCTACTACCCACCCAGCTGTGGTTGTAGGAGTTTGTCGACGGTAGGACGAAGACGGACAGGAATGCAGCCCTAGAGAAAGTGAAGAGTTC
Source organism: Pleurodeles waltl (assembly GCF_031143425.1). Taxonomy (NCBI): domain Eukaryota; kingdom Metazoa; phylum Chordata; class Amphibia; order Caudata; family Salamandridae; genus Pleurodeles; species Pleurodeles waltl. The sequence continues at coordinate 980,157,763 of NC_090446.1, read as the reverse complement.
CTGGAGGATGCAGTCGATGTCCCATGCTGGATGGATGATTGCAGTCAGTGAGTGACGTGGAAAAGCCACCAACAAGCCTTGGCAAAGGCAGAAAATGCACTGAAGCAAAAGTGGATGTGCCGGCGACCAGCAATGTCCAGGGGAGACTCTCACCAAGGCAGAGAGTTCACAGAAGAAGAGGCACCCCCCACAGGAGACCCACTGGACAAGGAACCAGGAGTCGCAGAAGAGCCCATGCAGCACAACTGGAGGAGGGTCCCATGCCACAGGAGAAGCACGCAGAGGTCTGTGCATCACTGGAAGGAGCTGTGGGCTGGGGCTACACAGAGCCTGAAGATCCCTTGGAGGAGATGTAAACAAGCCCTGGTATTTGCAAGAGACACGGTGCACGGGGTACTGTCCTGCATGGGAAGGCAAGGGCTTACCTCCACGTAAGTTGGACAGCTGGCAGAGAGGACCAAGAGAAGACTACTCTGGACCACCACCCGTGATGCAGGATCCATGCAGCTCAGGATGAGAGGAGATCCACACAGACGGTCGACGTTGCAGTTGGTGCCTGCGGATGCAGGGGTGTGACTCCTTCACTCCAAGGGAGATTCCCTCTTCCTTCTCGTGCAAGCTGAATTCTTGCCACCCTCAGAGGATGCATAGCCGGGGAAGTGTTGCAGAAGCTGGAAGGAGCTGTGGAAACAATGTTGCAAGCAGAGTCTTCGTTGGGGATGCAGATTGTCGGTTCCTGGAGGGTCCAGTCGCGGTTCCAGTTGCTAGAAGTCAAAGTAAGGTTGAAGAGGAGTCCTGCTGGAATCTTGGAATCCAAATCTGAGGACCCACCCAATAGAGAGACCCTAAATAGGCATGAAAGGGGGATTTGTCACCTGGCCAGATCTAGCATCCCTCAAAGGAGAGGATCCCAACCCCCACCTCAGGGTCCATTTGGCACCTGGACAGGCGGAAAAATTAGTAGTAAGAGAGGCGTGCCCACCTCTCAGGTCAGTCCCACCCCTAAGGTAAGCTGCTTGATGTGGACACAATTTTTGAAAGTCTGCCATCTTGGTGATGGCAGAACTAGGAACTCTGGGACAGGGTTATGCCAATTTCCCACACAAAGTGGTGATATAGGGGGCATAGTGACCAAAGGGTAAGTTGTCCATTGGCCTATCCTACACTCCCGTAACACCCATACATTCAGTATTTAAGGGAGCCCCTGGCACCAGGAAATCAGATTCCTGCTGACTTTGAAGAAGAAGGCCACAAAGAGCTGCAAAAGCAAAGACTAAGGATGAAGCACCTGACTTGGACATTGCCCTGCCAGTCTGTCTGCTACGCCCATTGAATTGCACCAAACTCTTATCATCCTGCAAGCTGTTGTGCCTCCAGAAGCCTGGGAGGATTTCCTGCCTTCAACAATAACACAGGAATTCCTGGGGAATAGTGGAGCTGCTTTCCTGCATCCTGCAGGCACCCCAAGAGACCTGAGAGGACTGCGTTCCACCAAAAACCCGACACCTGAAAGCACCACTGCACCGGTCTCTCCTAGCCTGAGTTGAAGTGGGCCAACTGTGCCAGCATGGTCCCCTGGCCATCCAAAGACAAGGGCTCCCAGTGTAGAAAACCCGACACCTCAAGACACCTCTGTACCTGTCACCCCTGGCCCATAGTAAGAAGACCTAAGGTTTCCCCACATGCGTGAGCATCTCAAGATTGGAACCAACATGTTGGTTCACCTCAACTGGACCCCCAGCCCATGCGTGCAGTGCCTTTCTGATTGGACCGGCCCCCATTGATTTCAACAGTGCACCAGACTCTGTACTGCATCTCTGCACCTGGCCGCCCCAGTGCTGCCTGGTGTGACTTGTTAATGTAGCCCTAGACCTTGCCCTAGTCTAGGAGACTGGGCCGGTAAGTCGCTGTACTATACCTGTATGCAGTACTTGTTTTTCATCCATTGGATAATTTTCTCACTTCTGAAAAATGCACTGTGTTGACTTTTAAAACTTGACAGTATTTTTATTGCAAAAAGTACTTACCTGATCGTATTGATTCTGGTATCTAAATATATAAAGATACTTGTTATTTTTGTAGACTGGTGTGGATCTCCTTATTGGGTGGTGTGTCTCATTTATTGACTGTGTGCCTATGGTAAATTTCTAACACTCCTTTCTGATAAGCCTAAGGCTGTTCGACCCCACTACCCCCTTAAAAGAGCACCTTGGGATTGCTAGAGTAAGCCCCTGTCCACCCACTGCTAAGGGAACCTCTATTCTCTTTACATGGTATAGCTCATTTTGGTACACTATACAAAGAGCCAGCTTCCTACATTGGTGGCGCTAGCGGTGGGGTACAAGACTTGACATTTGCTGTACCACTCGGTTAATAAGTGATACCACTATGGAATCCAAAATTGTCTTTAGTCAGGAAACATTTTTTAAAATTTTCGATTTTGCTAAATTGTTTAAAAATAGCTCCAGGGCGTCATGTTAAATCCCACAGTCCAAAGTATTTTGATTTTTAAATGCTTTAGTTATGGAGGCCTTTTAACAATACACTTAGAATCTTTTGTTCAAGTTTCTAAAAAGGTCCCAACTACTTTAAACTCATGACTGAGGCATCAGGTTCATCCCAGGAGCTCAAGCTGGGCCCAAACAAAACTTTAAATTGGCCCAACTTAAGGCCCCCTACCAAGCATGGAAACTTTCCATGTGGTCTAAACCTACAAAAGTCCATCTTTAGCAGCTGCTTGCAGAAAATGATAGAGCCATGGCAAGCAAAGAAGCCCCTTGTGAGCATGGGGAGAATGAGGATGTGGAAGAGGATGATGAATCACCCCACAACTCCACTGATAGTAACACCACTAGGAGCACTTCTGATAGTACCACAGGAGATGGAGACACTGAAGATGCTGAACTCCAGAGCTAGCTAAGAGGATAGAATTAGAGTCTAAACTCTTAGCTTTAGAAAACAAAAGAGCTTAGATAGGCCAAGGACCCATCTCTGGTGGCAGCAACATTTCAAATAAGGAGAAAGAAGAAGCTTTTGACCCAAAGATCCACAAAAGGGATTGTTTCTAAATATGTAGAAGGTGATGATATCACCAAGTGATTTACACCCTTTGAGAAGACCTGTAACATGTAAAATGAGGAAACTCAGCCAAAAGTATTGGGGCTGTCTACTCTGAGAGTTGTTCTTAGGGAAGTGTAGGGAAAGGCTTCTGACACTGAATCAGGTAGATGCTGAGTCCTATGACCGCATGAAGAATACCCTGATTGAGGGCTTTGGACTCACCACCGAGGAATGCAGAATCACATTCAGGGAGACTACAGAAACCTCTAGTCGATCCTGGGTAAATTTTGTTGACTTAGAGAAGACACTAGATGGCTGGTTGAAAGGGAACCACGTGCAAGACTATGATGTGCTTTATGGTATTATTATGAAAGAGCATCTGTTAAATAACGGTGCTTCTGAAAAATTGCACCAATACCTGGTAGACCTAGGTCCAATTTATTCCCAAGAAATGGGAAAGAAGGCAGTCCACTGGGTCAAGACAAGGAATCAAAGACAACTCATGGTGGGGGTGACCAAAAGAAAGGGGTTGCTCAGCCCCCCAAGGGAAAGATGGTGACCAGTCTAAAGATAAAAAACAAAGAATATCTGAAGGTTCCCAAAAACATATTCAGAAGGGTGGGCCCTGAGACAAGACACAGGCCAAGAATGATAACAGGGAAAAAACTGGGATCCTAAGAAGGCTTGGTGCTTTAATTGCAAAACCAATGGGCACCAAACTGGCTGCCCTATCTGTCCTTAAAAGAACGCCCTTACTGAATCTGCAGCTCCTGCTGCAGTGGTCAGTCTCCAGATGAGATCCTAGGTGGGCCCTGACCATATCACAGATCTCACAGAAGCAGCGTTAGAGTCTGAGAGTGAGGGGGATGTAGCTGCCCTGGCTTTGTAGTCCAGTAGCCTGGAGAAATACAGACAACATCTCATATAAATGGGATCAGAGCAGAAGCACTGAGGGATACAGGTGCAAGTGTCACTATGGGGACTAAAAAACCTATATCCCCAGAACAGTTTATGACTGGTAAAACCTTTACAGTCCTCAATGCTGACAACTAAGCTAAGGTCTGTCCCATGGCAATGGTGTCCTTAGAGTGGAGAAGGGTTACTGGCCAATAGGAGGTGGTGGTATCTTCTTCAAATCATGTAGTCTGTCTGCTAGGAAATAATCTGGAGTCCTGAGCATAGGCTAAGGTAGAAAGAAAGACCCGTGCACCTATGCTGGGTATACCTGAATGGGTGTTTGTAAAAACAAGAGCTCAGTGCAAAGCCCAAGGTGAAAAAGAGGTGCTGGAGCCAGGAGTGATGGTCCAGGACTCCAAGAGAAAGGGCAGGAAGCCTGGTAAACCAGGTACTGAGCAGCCACAATCTCAGGTCCCATCTCCTCAGGGAGAACACCTGTCAGCCGTTGAGGGAACTGAGCCACGGGAACTTGGGCCTTGCACAGCAGAGCTCCTTGGTCTAGCAGGAGGCCCCTCTAGGGAAGAGATGTGCCAGGGACAGAGGACCTGCCCCACTCTTGAAAGCCTGCGACAGCAAGCTGCTGACTAGAAAAAGGGAGTTGTCAGTGGCTCCCACAGAACCTACTGGGAGGAGGGACTCCTGTATACTGAGGCCACAGACCCCAAATCCGGTGCCACTAGGAGAGTGGTAGTACCTCAGAAATATAGAGAGTTTCTCATAACCTAGCAAATGACATCCCCTTAGCTTGGCATCTTGGCCAACCCAAAACTTGGAATAGGTTAGTCCCTTACTTCTACTGGCAAGGCATGCCCCAGAAGGTGGAGTTTTGCAGCTCCTGTGTTACCTGTCAAACCAGTGGCAAGGCCACCCAAAGCCCCCCCTTAATTCTACTGCCAGTGGTTCGGTTTCCCTTGGAAAGCGTAGGGGTTGACATTGTTGGCCCAGGGACCCTCCACCAGCATCAGGGAACAGGTTCATACTGGTGGTAGTGGATCATGCCAACATATACCTTGAAGCTATACCCCTCAGGACTACCACTGCTCCTGTAGTTGCTAGGGCCCTAATCTGTATTTTTGCTAGAGTAGGCTTGTCTAAGGTGGTGGTACCAGACAGAGGTAGTAACTTCATGTCTGCATACCTCAAGGCAATTTGGAATGACTTATAAGTTCACTACCCCATATCACCCACAATCAAATGGTTTAGTTAAGAAAATTCAACAAAACCATGAAAGGCATAATTGCAGGACTGTGTGAAAAAATCAGAAAGAGATAGGACATCCTGTTGCCTTGCCTGTTTTGCCCCCTTTCCCCCTTTGAACTTCTGTTTGGACATCTTGTAAGGGGACCATTGTGTCTAGTGAGGGAAGGTTTGGGGATACCTCTCTAAGAGCCCAAGAAAGATGCTGTGGACTATATGCTTGGCCTACATTCTAGGATGGCTAAGTACACGGAGAAAGCATCCAAAACCTTAAGGCCAGCCAAGAGCTCCAGAAGATCTGGCTGCCAGGGTGGAGTAACAACCAGGGCAGAAGGGGTGGGTACTTAAGCGTGTGGCTTCCAGGGCACTCCAGGATAAATGGAGTGGCCCCTACCCTATCCTTGAAAAGAAGAGTGAGATCACCAATCTAGTTGACCTAGGCACTCCCAGGAACCCTCACAGGGTCCTCCATATGAACCGCCTAAAACTCTTCTATGACAGGGTTGAAGTTGCCATGCTGATGGTCACTTATGAGGATCAGGAAGAAGAGAATGAGACTTTTCCTGACCTCCTCTCCCACAGCCCCAAAGATGGGTCAGTTGATGGAGTGGTCTTTTCAGACACCCTCACTGCCCAGCAGCAAGCTGACTGCAGGCAAGTCATTCAGCAGTATGCTGAGCTCTTTTCCCTCACCCCTGGTCAGACTAACTGGTGTGTCCATGATGTGGACACTGGTGACCATATCGCTGTTAAAAGCTAAATATGCAGACAGTCTGACCAAGTAAAGGATAGCATTAGAGCTTAAGTAAGCAAGATGCTGACAGTCCCTGGGCCAGCCCAGTGGTCTTCATCCTCAAACCTCATTCCAAGGGCAGTAAACCAGAGCTGGGGTTTTGGGTGGACTATAGAGGTCTCACTGCTTTCACCAAGAAAGATGCACGCCCTATCCCAAGGTCAGATGCACATATTGACAGGTTAAAGACAGCTGAGTTTCTCAGTAGTTTTGATTTGACATCAGGGTACTGGCAGATTGGTCTGATCCCTGGAACAAAAGAAAGATCACCTTTCCTGACCCCAGATGGACATTACCAGGTCACTGTTATGCCATTTGGTTTAAAGAATGCCCCTCCCACCTTCCAAAGTCTGGCAAATAAAGTCCTTGCTGTGTTGGAAGCCTTTGGTGCAGCATATCTTGATGATATTGCTGTCTTTAGCTCGACTTGGCATGATCACCTGATTCACCTTGGCAAGGTTCTTGAAGCTGTATAAAGTGCAGGCCTAACTATCAAGACAGGCAAGTTCCATTGAGAGGGAAGCCTTTGCTGTTGTCTAGACCCTGAAGAAGTTGAGACCATACCTGTTTCGTTCTGACTTCCTTGTTCAAACTGACCACAGGCATCTCAGATGGCCGATGCATTGAAAGGTGAAAATCTCAAACTGTTGAGATGGTCCATCTTCCTACAGGGATTGGGCTTTACATTGAAACACAAACCCGGGACTGACCACGCCAATGCAGATGGTCTTTCCAGGTTCTTTTACTTTCCACTTAGACAATAAAGACTCTCTTGGGAAACATTATTCTCATTTTCTTTCGTTTGGGTAAGGTCTGAAGGAAAATGCTTTTTTTTTACATGGTCACCCAAGCCTTTAGCCTGGTATTTGATGCAATTTTGACTGAAAGTGCACTGGGTTCTTGCGAACCAGGACCCCAGTGCTGGATCTTTTTCCCTAAAACTGTGCACTTGTTACCCAATTAGCAACACCTTTGGCACCCTTGGAAGTCCCTAGTATGTGATACCCCTAGCACTTAGGGCATGGGTATCAAAGACGTTCCCCAAGGGATGCAGCATGTATAGTGTCACCCTCAGGGACCCCCTTACCTAGCACATGCAGACTGCTATTGCAGCCTGTTGTGCAGTGTTACTGCCATGAAAAGGCTGGCGGAGAACAGGGTCGTAATCTGCAGGGCAGCGCTGCATGCAACGCTGCCCTGGCAGATTTGCATCTCCGCCACCACCAGACCGCCGGGATCCAAGATCCTGGTGGAGCTGGCGGCTCCCTGGTGGTCAGCCCGCCAGGGTTGTTATGTGGAGGTCGGATCACCGCATAGGCGGCGATCCAGACCGCCACCGCAAATGTGGCGGTCGTAAGACAACCACACTCATGAGGCCCTATGTCTTTCACATTTTTCTTCCTCTCACTTCTGCATGCATCATGGGGCAAATCTTCATTCCATTTCAGCCATTTGCCAGTTTTCCTCTAAGTAACAGCAATATGCACTTTAATGTGGAACTCATCCACACATAAATAAGATCCATTCAGTGGCAGTGTGTGTTTCTCTCAGGTCCAAAAAATAATTTTATCAGGCCAAAAAATAATTTTGCTTTTATCCAAATATTATTTAGATTGGTGGCTGCTTGGCAGATTCCTCCACGATAAAGGTTGGTGAAAACATGACAAAAGAAAGTAAAGTATTGTTAAAGCCAACAGGGTGACATCTAATACTAGGTCTGTTGCCTTTACCAATGTTTGTTCTACTTTTCTTTGTCAGCAAAATAATTTGGGTAAGACATTTGCACCTGTGTAATATTGTACCATACTGGGATAATATTATTCACATGTAAATCAATTTATGAATGCAAATTCACCATTTGTGAATTGCTTTCCCTGCTAAATCACATCATTGATATGTGCATCTTGAACCTGTGCAAATGGTTTTGTGAATAGGGTCCTGTGGCTTTAAGGTGAATGTGGCCCTTTCTAGGTCCCTAACGTGCATGAAGTGAACCTGAAAGCCAGTTCATGTTTCCGCCAGTTAAAACTATTTAAATAGTGTTCCTGACAGTACATAAACAGCTTTTTAATGTAAATGGCACAATATTGTCACATCTAGATTACAGCACATTCTTTGGAGTACCACAAAATACATCATACTTGGGGCTTAATTTAAAGTTTTGTGTACCCTGCCCACCAAACTGATGGTTTATCCCCTCTACTAAGAGTCATTTTTGTGATAGTGGTACCCCAGCTGGCTCCATCAGCAGCAGTCCTACACTGACAGCTTTACAAAGTTGATAAAGCCTGGTGGTTCCAAATCAAAAAGAAAAATGACGCCAACACCCTGGAAGAAAACTCTATGTTTAGATAGAAAGAGGTATTCTTGTAACCATTGATTACACTTTATAAAGATTATACAAAACATTATGGGCCTAATTACGAGTTTGGAGGTCTTGAAACTACCAAACTCGCGGTGGCGGCAGTCCGACCACCAGATTATGACCCTTTCAGTCGGACCACCAGTGGACCTATGCCACCACCAGGATCATGGATCCCGACGGATTGGCGGCAGTTGGAATCGTGGTCAGTCAGGGCAGCGCTGGACTCTGAGGGCTGGTGATGTGTGTTGGAAGTGTACAGTGGTAATCCTAGTATACTCCCACATCTAACAAGAAAATTCAGTTTGAGACAGGTCCTGTTCTTTCAACAACCTCAAAAACAGAAGCTTGTTAGAACAAAAGCTATGTTTTCAATAACCAGACATTGGATACACAATAATTGTTTTTGCATCCTGTTCCCTCTTTTGAGATGCACCAAAGTGATATATGTAACACTAGCAGATCTGTCAAACAGGCTTTGACAGTGTAATGTGAAAAAAGAGGCCCTCTATGATTGGGGCATGCCTGGCTGGAGGGAAAAACAAGGGCCTTTCTGAAGTGTCAGCTAACATTTGCCTGTGACAGCAGTGCCCAATTGTCATATAAAAAACCCCAGTACACCTGTCAAGCAGGAAGTGACATTCAAGGGAATTTGCCACTTTAATGTAAAAAAAGAATACTTACAGCCCCACTGTGCATATTACGCAAGCTCAGATGGGTCATCTCTTCCCATTCAGGCCAGCCTATTATTTTTTCCTAGGATGTAATTCACACCAATTCACATATTTTCAAATGCCAATTTCATGGCTGGCCGCAGTTGGAGAACAAATGCAAATAGGCTTCCAGAGACTTTAGGGAAAATTTAACTTTTTAAAAATACCTTTTTTAAAATATTCAGTAAAAATCGTTCCCATTGAATTAGATTTTAATAACAATTAAAAATGTTTGTTTAATTATTTTTCTACGTAGTTCCAGTCCTTGACATACAGTGCAAATATTTAATATTGCATCCTAGTCTTTTCTTAAGGAACAGCTAGCCATGCTACAGTGAACATAGTGTTTGGAGCTTTTTCACTGTAAGGACATGTGTAACATTAAACTTTTACATGCCCTGCTTTCAAATACTATGCATTTTGCTTTACGGGCAGTTGGACCTACTTAGAAGTGACTTATAAACCTTTAAAAGAAAGATCTAGGCCTGTCAAATGGAGTTATAGTGGCAGGTCGAATTTATAATTTAAAACTGTACAGCCAGGCTACAATGGGTAGGTCTGAAGTCATGTTTACCATGTCACTGCGGTGGATGGCACAATACGTGTTGCATTCTTGTGACATTTAACTTACAGACCCTGGATTCTCCTTTGTACCATGTATTGAGGACATAGATAAGATACCTATGCCAATAAGGGGTATGCCAGTTTCATCATGTTGAAAAGGGGAGCACAGGCACTTTACCGCTGGTTGACTTGGATACAGTGCACAGAGTTCTCCAGCCCGCAAATACAGTCAAGGCAAACATCTGTTGGTACACATGTAAGAGATGGTCATTTTCAACAGGTCAAAATGCAGAATAGGGCCACGAGAGACCCAAAGAATGATGGCCCTATTGCTAATAAGGAACCTTCTGTAAGAATATATTCAGAGTCAAAATCATGAAGGTTTATTCAATATTTGAGTACCATTAACGAAGGCAAAACATAATTAGTAAGTGAGATTCAAATCAGCATCAACAATGCATAAAATGAAGCCAATTATGAGAGGTCATAACATAAGGGCATAAGCCATAATCAAAATAAAGTTTAGTAATGAACTAGCATAAATCCCCTCACTTTGGCAATCAAGGGATAGTCTAAATAGGAAGTCATATAACAGACTGACAGGGGAACTGCTTAACATGAAAGCAATGAAAAGGTATCTAAGTGTAGAGTCAGCCGTAGTAGAAGAGAGCAAAAGTCTGGCACTCTATCAAGTCTAAGAAATGTCTGATAACAGTCCAACTTGGGGAGTGCCCAGAATAGAAGAAAAGAAAGCTCTGGCACACTTGTCAAAAAAATAATGTTGTGAATTTTCAGGGAAAAGAAAAATGATGCTCTTAACATAACATGAGGTGATATCCTAGGGCTAAACTGATAAAGGTGCATGACAAAAACCAATCAGCATTGCATAAACTTTGTTACATAAAAAAGACTAAGGCCCTCATTACAACTTTGGCGGGCGGCAACCGCCGCCCACCAAGTTGTAACCGCCGCGTGGCCGCCAATGCGGCCGCACTTCCACAGTGGTCATTTCAACATCCCTGCTGGGCCGGCGGGTGGAAACCGAGTTTCCGCCCGCCGGCCCAGCCGGGATGTCGGCCGCAACACAGGAGCCGGCTCTAAATGGAGCCGGCAGTGTTTGCGGCGTTGCGACGGGTGCAGTTGCACCCGTTGCGCTTTTCACTGTCTGCAATGCAGACAGTGAAAAGCTCCATGGGGCCGTGGCAAGGGGCCCCTGCACTGCCCATGCCAAAGGCAAAGGCATGGGCAGTGCAGGGGCCCCCAGGGACCCCGCAACTCCCCTTTCCGCCAGCCTTTTCATGGCGGTTCCTACTGCCATGAAAAGGCTGGCGGGAGGGGGACTCGTAATCCCCTGGGCAGCGCTGCCCTGGAGAATTACAAACGCCGGGACCAACGTGGCGGTAAACTGCTGGCCCTGGCGGTGCGACCGTGGTGCTTCCGCCGCGGTCGTAATCCCAAGGTTTGCACCGCCAGCCTGTTGGCGGTGCAACCGTCAAAACAGCCCTGGCGGTCTTTGACCGCCAGGGTTGTAATGAGGGCCTAAGTGCCACCCAAAGGTATTAATAAATAATGACCCCCTTTATCCTAAAAACAGGGGAAATTATATTGCACTTTGAACAATGAGCAATTCAAAATGAATACAAATACAAGTGTGGCTGCTGGCAGCAACAGCCTTGATTATTGCAACATTATGAGAACATCCCTGACATGGCTTTTTCTAAATTACACAGTTGCACAAAGGTAGAGCAACACCATAAAAAACCTATCTTGACTATTTCATGAAAAGGAAAAACACAGAAGAGAAAAAGGAACATGCATGCAGGAAACTTATTTAGGCAACTTTTAAAAGCTATGTTTTCTTCAGCTGTTGGTCAAACCAGGCAAATGCTCAGCAAATTAATGGTTTGCAGCCTAATTATGGTAACTAAATGTGTGGAAATAAAGTTTATTTTGAATTAATACATCTGCTCTAACAACAGTAATGGAATTTAACAAACATTAAAGTGTATCAAGTGCACCATGCACTTTTATATACCTTCAAAGGATTATTTAACTATACTTCTTCTTAAGCAAAAAAACATTTATATGAGGGTTAAATATTTGCTCTTTAGTTAAGCTGTTATGAAACAGCTAATGAAAGAACTACAAGTTTTAATGTAACAATATATCTGTAAAATTGCCTAAGAATGAAATCAGAAAAAAGTAAAATGGCGAGTTAATGCCCTCACAAAAAAAATCATGAAAGAATTCCAAACATTATATGGCAACCTTTAGGATTAAATCTTAATCTTTTTATTAAAGAAACATCCAAAAAAGAGCCAGAACTGACTCAGCCAATTCTGCCAAAACAGCATGGGAAAGAAGATCACACTCATCCCCACAACAAATGATCCTCACCTCGTCTAAGCCACCTAATAGGCCTTATTTAACTCTTTAATTGTTCATCAAATTTTTTAGAAAAATATCACTTACAACAAAATACTTGCAGTTTCAAAAAAGGGTAGTGGATGACATGACAGGAAGGCAAGACTAGAAAAGGAGAATCACTTAAAAAAACCTAAGGTTACAGGTAAGTTATAGTTAGGTTCACATTTTAAACGTACCAAACCATAGAAATTCACCAGTTTTAGTTAGAGTTATCTCAAGTAACTATAACTTGTACCCTAAGGTAACAATAACTTGAGCCTCCGCCCTGCACAGTTTTTTCCTCAAATTTTTTACTACAAATATTACATTGATATTATCAAGGATGTTATAAAACATGTCATGTGTGCCGTAATCTGTGGCGTAATTAGCAGTGCATGGCGAGGGTGTGAGTTATAGCTACCTTAGGGCACGAGTTATAGTTACATGAAATAACTTTAACTATAACTGGTGAATTTCTATGGCTTGGTAACTATAACGTCCCTATAACCTTATGGTTTTCAAGTGAATTTCTTTGTTATATTTAAATTCTATTTCCTAACTATAATGTCCCTGTAACCTTTGTTTTTTTTCAGTGAATTTCTATGTTTTTTTTAAATGTATAGTAATTCTAATTACTATACGTTAATCCAACCACCTTCGGCCATGCACAGCGGTGGTTGACCACAGAACCTTGCCTCGGGCCAGGCCCAGAGATCAATCACCTATAAGCACCCAACCTTGCACCGTGCATGGCCTTCTCCAGTATGCAGGGGAGGTTGCTTGCAAGACCTGGCTTGCAGCCAGACCCTACAGTCAACACCCCCTAACCACCCAAACCCATGCTGCACACAGCCCTTTGGCAGTGCATGGTGGGAGTTGGCCGCAGCTTCTCTGGGTGTGAGAATAGGTGTGAGAGGGTGTATCTGGATGTGAGAGTGGCTGTCAGATTGTCTAGGTGTGAGAGTGTGTACATCAGTGTTTTTGTGGGTGCATAAGTGTGTGCGTGTGTCTGTGAGTGGGTGCATGAGGGTGTCAGTGGGTCTGTGAGTGGGTGCATGATGTGAGTGGGTGCATAAGTGTCTGAGTGGGTGTGTGAGTGGAAGAATTTGAAAGAGAGACAGAAGGAGAGAAAGAAAATGAGAGGTAAATAGATAGAGTTTTTTAGGCTTTGATATCTCATATACTTAGAAAGAGATATTTGTGTTCGATTTAAAATAAAAAAATATTTGTTATTTTAAAAAAACTATAATAATTTTTTTTCTTGAAAAAAAAGAAAAAGGTAAATAAATCCAGCTGGACTCAAACCCCTAAAACTCAGTGTGAAGGTCTGCGAACTTCACACTGAACAATGTTTTTTTAAAAATTTTATTTATTTTTTAGTCCTTTATAGGCTATCTGGGACTGCGAGGGAGCCCTCAAGGGCTCCCTCACGGCCCCTATTTATTTATTTATTACTTTAATTGTTTTCAATTACTTTTTAATAACAAACAGCCCTTACTGGCTACCTGGCTGCTTTGACAGCAGCTCCGTGCTTGCTGAAGCATTTCATCTCTGACCCCTGCATGCTTCGGATTTTGACAGCAGAACCGGATTTACAGGTCCTTCTGTCAAAACCTAAAGTGTTTGCTGTGGCTTCGCTACTTCTTCAGAGCTGCAGCCAAGCCACAGCAAACAGCTATGTCCCAGGGGTGGGCAGCCCGGGACATAGCAGGAGCTGGCCCTGGGGTGTGGCAGTCCCTGGGGCACGTGGGTTCCAAAGGAACCCCCTTTCTTATTTTAAATATTTGCCCTGGGGGGTGGTGGCCCCCGGGACAGCGGGGGGACACATGGCCCCCCCACAAATAAATTGCATTTTGGCCTGGGGTGTGGTGGTTCCCAGGACCCAGGGGGCCACAGGCCACCCCGCTTATTATCACTCAAAAGCCCCCAGGGAGGTGGTGGTCTCCGGGGCAGTGTTAGGAAGCCTAGTGGGCCCCCCTCAATAGTTAAGAGCCCTGAGGCTGGGGGATGTGGCAGTCCCCAGGGCAGCAGGAGGGGACCAAGAGGCCCCCTGCTTTTTTATACAAAAGCCCTCTAGACTTGGCCCACCCAAGGACATTATAGTCACGAAGCACGTTTTTTTTTTAGTTTACAGTGGATCCACGGATCCACCGCAACTCCATCTGTGAAATTTAAAAAAAGGCTTTTTAGCCCAGGGGGGGTCCCTTTGGGACCCCACCACCAGAGCTAAGGGGTCAGGGTGTTTGTACCCAGGCCCCTTTTCTTTATTTTTTTTCTTTTTCCTTGGGACTCGGCTTCTGCCGAGTCGCAAGATGCCTGATAAGACTTCAATGATATATGTTGTTTAAGTGTAATCAGCCAATAAGATCATGCACAAGATTGGGAGGAGTTGTGAATCCTCGCTTCCCTAGATATATAAATCTAGAGTTTCTTTAATTTCTCTAAAACTACGGAACAGAATTACACTGAAGCAAATAAAGCACTCTTTCTGGACCAGGACCTACCTTCCTTCCAAAGTTGGTGTAATTGCGTCCAGTATTTTTTGCGCTATCACTGTTCAAAATCCCTATGGAAAAATGAAGGGGGAAAACGTGGGGAAAATGTGTTTTAGGACCCTGCCACCCTCCCCTTTTTCGCCCTCCACCCCCTTGGGGGGATCAAAACTTCCCAGGCAGCAGCTGATGCCGCCGGCAATTTTTTTGGGAAGGTTTTGTGAAGATTAATCAAGTGGCTCCAAAGATATATGCAAGTATAAAAATGCTTTTTATATAGAAACTAGGTCCTTACTATAACAACCGATAGACAACCGCCACTAGGATATAACTGTATATACATATATAGTTTTAACTGAGAATTAAACTCAAGATGAATAAGTGGTTATTGGTGATGTTCATATGCTCATCACTTTGTACGAACTTGAATGTGGTGAAGCCTCAGATGAATACCCTGAGATTCCAATGTTTTTTCTTAGCAAACTAGGGATATTTTATGATAAGGTTTACCTGAGAAAATGTAAACCCAAATCTATTTTTCTCCCCATATAATGCAATATAAACTTCCATAACCATGCCATCCGTAAGCTTAGGATACTGAGGTGTATCTCCCACCATGACTCATAGATTCTCCCTCATAAACAGAGAGAGGCCTTAGAAGGTCTTACCATTGACACCACAATAGTGATCTGCCCTGCTGACAATGGTGGTACCATTTTTAAAATCCTCATAGGCATGTATGGGAAGGAAGCTTGCACACAACTGGATGTTATGGAGTGTTACACCTCTATTTCCAGAGAGAAATACAAAAATGCTGGAGAGTGGGCCAAACTTGAGGAATTGAATGAATTTGAGTATCTTAAGAAAGCCTACCCATGGATAGCAGTACTCTACCTGCTCCCCAAAATTCAAAGAATAGAACCAACCCTACAGGGTTTGTGTCTGCCATGGGTGGTGCCCTAATGAGACATGTTGATTTGTTCCTCAGGAAATTTTTTTTCACACTCCCATCTTACATTTGCTATACCAATGATTTCATTGCCAGAATTGAGGGAATTGAGTGGGACGGTGATTATATCCTTATGACCCTGGATGTATGCTCCTTATACACCAGTATTCGACACTCAGAAAGTATGCATGCATGCTGAAATTTTCTTAGAACAAGGCCTATACACTACAATGCGCAAGCTAGTATAATCATAGAAATGATAGAATATTGTTGTCAGAATAACATCTCCATGTTCAATGGGGTAATTTATAGACAGCTTAGGAGCACTGCGATGGGCACTTGCTTCGCTCCCAGCTACGTGAACCTTTTAATGGGCCGGTTGAAGGAGCAGGTGTCAACTGCATACAATACTCTCAGCGATAAAGAACGTGCTATGCTCTGGTTGCTCTTTATTGATCATGTCCATACTTTGGGAAGGTTTTGAAATATCAGCACTGGCATTTTTTGACAAGCTGAAGGATAGCACCACTAATTTGGATTTCATGTGTGCTATCAGCAAACATAAGATTGAATTTCTTGATGTACTTATAAAGGTAAAAGATGGCAAACTAGCTGCAAGCAGGCAATAGCCTCCTCCATGCCCTCAGCAGCAACCTGGGAACTCTAAAATGGAGTATCCCATTTGGTGAGCTGTGGAGGGCTCAGATAAACTTTACCTTCAAAGATAATTTTTTGCAAGAGCAGGAGAACATGGTATTGATATTTTTAAGGCTAGAGGCTATCCCCAGTGGGTGCTTATCAGAGCTGTTGCCAGGGTGATGTTGAAGGGCATGGGTGCCATCTGTGTGAGTCTAATACTAATCAAGATACAGATAAGGAGGGCCCTGTGAGCCTATTGACTATCTATGATAGTAACCCAAGGTAAGTAGAGAAAGTGATTTGTAAAAATTGGAACATTCTGTCCAATGACCCAACTATTGCGTCCCTGGTGGTTAATAACCTAGTTTCACATGCAGGAGAAGCCACTCTTTGAGAAATAGGTGAGTCCAGAATGACATTATACAAGAAGCTGATACCAAAATGAGTGGTTCTAGTGCCTTTTTGCATGTTGTAGATGTACAGCCTGTAACAATCACTCAAGCAGGTTAGAATATGTAAGAATATGTAATACTGTATGGTCATGGCACTAGAAAAATCACACAATTCTTAACATGCACATTGTGATTTGTGGTCTGTGCATAGGAGGGTCCTTGTAACAAAATATATTGGTAGCATGATACACCTTCCCAAGAAAAGGATCCTAGAAGATATGCATGCTATTGCTATTGGTGAACCACATTATGCAATGGCTACACTTTTCAAGGAGAAATATTACAGTGACAGGAACAAACTGACTCATTTTGTCATTAAGCAAATTCCCTAGAACACCAGTACTAGCGCTTAGACATAACGAATCCACGTACATCATGGATCTAGAGACAAAAGGTCAAATGGTGTGGAACACTGAAGAGGAACTGAGGGTTCACTTAAGAGATGACTGAAGCCCTATTTTTGTACTGTGTGTCATCTCTTCCCTTTTGTTGTTTTCACTGACTGTTTTAACCATTGTGTTTTTATGTGAGTATTTGTAGGTGGAAAGAAAGGGAATGAGATATGGTCAAGCTGGTTGGCCCGTGCCCCTTAACCTTTTCTTCTTTTGCGCACCTGGGTGAAGAAGTGCGATCTAAGATAAGAATCTTTTCACTTTGTTTTTGCTTATGTGTATTTAGAGACACTTGTGTTCATGTGTTTTTGAAGGGTACATATCATGTCATTGTATATTACAATCATCTTTGATACTGGAACTATGCCCATTATTCTTTTAAGCTCCAACTGTGGCAACTGGCCAATTCTTATACCCACTTATGGGATTTTTGAGATATTGGTTTCCTTGCACACTTGATTAAATGCTGGATTGTTGATTTTTCCATTTGAGACTAAGGCATGTCAGTTCACAGCCACTATGGTAGTACTAGCAATTTCTAGCAGGTCTAGGTTTCTGTATACCTCCATGTACGTTTGGACATTTCTCTTGTATCTTTCCTTCAGGCTCTGTGATGCAGTTTACATTTGTATGTCTGTATTATTACTTTCCCTTGTTTTTCTGCACTGTAGCATTGTGCTCCTGTACGTGCATAGTTAGTGCTCATTTCCACAGCCCACTTTCTATACCTAAACACTATTTGTTGATGCTACTGCGTCTGTTGTCATGTGATTGAGGCCGAAGGGATGAAACACGTCAGAGTTTTTACCACATTAAAGGAATGTCTTGCATGCCACTATGCATTTCAGATTTTCTATATACTTCCCTTTTTCACACTATACTGTTGCATGCTATTTTGACTCAATATTTTGATAGTTTACATTCAAACTATGCAAAGTGTTTTTACAATATTTTTGACATGATATTCTTGTTATTAAATATTGTTGTTATTGATATTCTGTCATACAACAAGTTTAGTGCACAATATATGTAAGAATACTATTTCAGAAAGCAATTCAATCGTAGTGAATGTGAAACCTATGTATTGCTCTTCCTTCATTATCAAGTACCTTCATCATATTGCCCAATATCATCAGAGCACAGTTTTCTGTGCCTGAACATTCTTAAGCATGTCTCTCCAATTGGACTGCACTGGACTGCAGTTGGTGTCTAAGGACTTCACCACTACTTCACTCTGGTAACTCTGGGAACCCCTGATTCTAGTTGTGTCTCAACAGCAGAAACCGTCTGCTCCACGTTTTCTAGTATGGTCAGTATGGTGTCCAGTACACCCATCATTTTTAAATCACTTTCTCTGTCTAAGTCTCCCACTGATGATAAAGGTCAGTTCACTAGAGCCTCTGCCATCCTTCGCCTATCAGCAGTCCTCCAGCTGACTCCAGGCCTCCCCACTTAGGCCAACCAGCGGCGGCGGACGCCAATGTCAAGGTACCGGGATGAGGGAAACAAAACAAAAAAGATAAAAACACCTACCATTCTCCTCCTTGTCGCTGGCTCCAGCCACCTCGCTCGTTCCTCCTCTTCGTCTGGTGTCCCATCATTGACTGGGACACCAGCACATGGTCCCAAGCAATCCTGGTACTGCTTTCATACTAAACCTAGCATCAGGATTGGTCTAAGCGACTCAGACTGCTGCTCAGACAAAAGCCTGGAGTTGGTGCTGTTTCTCCATTCCGGTTGTGTACACAGCCGGGTTGGAGAAACCTAAGTGCGCATGTGTGTTTGGCTGGACTAAGACAGACAGCTAAATACAAATATGCACTTAGGTGCACTGTCTCCTCCTCCCTCCTCCGTCCTCCCACCTCCTGTGGCCCAGCCCCTCTCCTCCCAGCAAGCTATTGTTTTATTTTTCATCTTTTGCCTCAGCAAGGTAGGTGACGCCCCTCCGCCACTGCGTAGGAGCTGCCCCTGAGGTCAACCCAGTTCAGCTAGCATGTCTCTGCAGATTTGAGAGGTCACTGCTTTAAAATGCAGTCAATGAGTGAATGAGTAGTGCCTCCAGAGGAATTGGCACTGTTTTTAACCTAAAGAACCCCTCCCAAAAGAACCACAACATCCACACACTCACAATTTTTATTTCAGTTCGTCACCTGGGCCCATTACTCCTATCACTGAGTTCAACATTACAGCAGAGATTCGCTGTTATTTCACAGAACCAGCTGCCCCTCCTGCAATTGACAATGAACTGTGGTCACTAAGCAGCTTTCGAATCCATGGGCCAAGAAGCAATTTCAGCATACGGAGGTCATGGGCCAGGCCACTATCTCACTCACCGCCTCACTCCATTTCTATGCTAATCTTTATATCAGTGATCAAGATCCCAGTGCAGTCTGTTTTACGTCTCACTTGAGAAAGGGCATGCACTGTTGCTTGTGAGTCTTTTGTAAATATTTTTTTTTTTAAAGGGCTTAGAGCCGCCCATTACTTACCATTACTTACCGGTGGTTGGCTTTGACATCACTCTCATTGCCTAGCTTCTCATTGGTCAGCACCTCCTGCTTTCACTTTATCTTCCTGTGTTTGTCTGTTCCATGAAGCATGGAGCAGGGACAGGTTACTGTCTGCGGCCAGTGTCCTTCCACCATCTGAGACTTGGTGTCTCCCATGCCCCATTGGTATTTGCTCCATCCCCCTCCGATCCTTCTCCTGTATCCATGCTGTCACTTGCTTCTATCTTCCCTCTTCCCACCATCTGAACTGTAGCTTGTGCCCTCCCTCCTCCTACCATTTGTGGTCTTCTTGCCCCACATCGCTTGTATTGCATGCCCACCCTGCCCTCCTCCCCCTGTCCATCATTCTGTGCTGCTAGCTGTTTGACACTTACAGTGCTGACCGCATCATATTGCATTTTTTTCCTTTTACTTTCAGCCATGTTTCACAGCAACTGCGCTGATACATGTCTAAGAAAACATTGACAAGGCCCATAGCTCTCATATTGGCGAGACCTATTGGCTTTTCTAGTGCTTCTTTTATAAAAAGTCAAGCTACTTACGTTATTGGCAGAAGATAGAATTAATTTAGAAGACAAATACATTTGGCTATCACAACTGACAAATTTATATAATTTCTTCTGAGACCTACAAGTACCATCTTGAAATAGATATTTCATCAATCTGTTTTAAACAGTGATGTATCTGGTAGCGCTAGAGTTGATGTGATCAATGTTGTGCCTGATCGGGGAAAAGCCTTCAAATGCAAATTGTAGAACAGTTCCACAGGTAATTCAGGTCTGTAAAATAAGTGGTAAACTGTTCCGTCCTATCATCTCGAGTTGTAGAGATAGTTCTATATCATGAGCAGCCGAGTTTTCCTAAAGGATGTTTATCATCACATGCCCCAGTGCTGCAAGTCCTATATTCTCATCTTGATTTTGACTGCAGGTTCCATGTGGACTGTCACCTTTGGATTTGGAAGCCTGTACAACAGTGGGTCGTGGGGCTTTTTTTAAGTGATGCCTCTGTTTAATTTTGGATGGCCTCTGAACAAACTGCCCTTGTTTTAGGTAGTGTTGCCTATGTGAAAAAGACTCGTGAAAACATGGGTTTATTCGTCTTCAGGGGCATAGCTTAGTCAGTTAAATTGGGGGGGGAGGTGAGCTTCAGATTTTCCAACAACCATGCTGACATTTAATGTTTAAATACATTATAGGATAAGTCGGGTGCCTGGGAGGGGCCTAAGGGGCAGTGGAAAGAGAGAGGAATGTGGATTGGTAGGGGTACTAAGTGAGGGAAAACACAATATTTTGTCAAATTACTAATATTTTTGATGACATTAAAATCTGAGCGGGAGAGACTGTGTGCGCTTCAATCTGAATGTATGTAAAAAAAATCCTGGTGAAATCCGGCTGACATCTCACCATACCGAGTGAAAGCATCTGTACCGAACTATTTACCAGACAATTCATTTATTAGGGGGTGTAGCACTCCACACACTCCTCCTGAAGCTACACTCCTGATTGACTTACCTGAGTCCTGCCCCTTTATTGGTTAAGACATTTTGAAACAGCTATTTTACGATAAGGTTGCGTCGATGAGGGACTATTCTATCAACCAAAAACCTACGTTGGTCTCATAATCTGGTTCGTACACATGACGGCCTTCAATTGTATCTTGCCTTTATTTTAAATAGACAGCAAAGATTAATTCTTACTATATTTCGATTTAATCTCCTACCTCTGCAGGATTCCTTGCTAAATGTCGCACTTTATCTGATTCGAGTCCCTGTCCATGAGAAGGAGGTTAGTCCTGTCAACTCTACATATTCATGTTTTTCTGCTGTTATTATCAATTACCTACAAGAAAGATTTTATTCCCAATTTAAAAAAAAAAATCTGCCAATGTAGACCTGTTTTCCTATTCTTACAGCAATTTCAAAATCCTCTGATATGCTGTATGGTTACCTGTTTTATTTGGCAACTTTTAACATTAATGAATTGTGCAATATTGGGACATGTCATATTCTGTATAGGCGTATAACTGAATTTTGATGGCTTTTTAATTCTTATATGTACTGTTTTTTCGCTTTTGAATACTTTTATGCATCAGAAATGTGGCAAATAAAGATGTACTTGACGTGAGTGCTTGGTGGATTGAGGAAAGAGGGGCTGCTGTTTTTTAATATGCCGATTTCCTTGGCTGTTGAAAATAGTACCTCGTGTTGTAAATTCTCAGAAATACCATCAGATCATAATTAGTCGGAATGTGTGAATTTCACAAGAAGGTTATTGCCTTTAAAGTGCTCTGCGAAATTGCTAAGTAGTTAAAATCCTTTTTATTATTATTTAAACGGAGCTGTGTGTTGCATGTGATAGGTATGATTAGTTACATTGTTGTTATAATTTTATAATCACTCCAAGTTATGTTTTATGGTAAAGTACACCAACTGCTGTGGGCGATGTTTATTTTGTATTGGGATTTGGTGTTCACATCCTCTTCTATTTCATTCTCATGCTTTCTTCCCTTTGATTAATCAATGGGGATATCCTTGGTGAATAAGGATATTTCTGCCAATTGTGACTGGCACATTTAAAATACTTTGGCCCTCATTATGACATTGGCGGTAAATGCCGCTTACCGTCACACTAACGGCCGCCAACATACCGCCGCAATGGTGGATATCCGTTCTCCATATTATGACACACACACACACACCAATCTGACAGAATACTGCCACACACACAAATTCACCAGCCAAAAGGTCAGTGTTAAAGTGTTGGTACCAACACCCATACCACTACGCCAACAAAACAACGCCCACCACATTACATTATGACACACGAATCACCACAGCGGACATTCAATGGCGCTAAACCATTGGCAGTACATACCACCGTGCTAAGAATGGACACCCACATACAAAACAACACTACATTGGCCAATACTAAAAACACACCTGACATTCATACACACACCACACCCACACCACTATAAAGCATACACACACATTACCCACAGCCCTTTGCCAACACCAAAAGACTGTAAGAGCTAGCCATCGACATCACAGAGACAACTACACACACACCACTTACACCCATACATCCCTCATGCACCCCACATCACACACCCCACCACATTACTCAACACACTCTTGCCAACACACAACATACAACATCCATGGCTCCACAAAGGCACCCCCGTTTCACTGAGGAGGAGTTAAGGGTCATGGTGGAGGAAATTGTTAGGGTAGAGCCACAGCTGTTTGGAGCACAGGTACAGCAAACTTCCATTGCCCGGAAGATGGAGCTATGGCGGAGAATCGTGGACAGGGTGAATGCTGTGGGACAGCACCCAAGAACAAGGGACGACATCAGGAAGAGGCAGACACCCACCTCCTCCCCCACAGCTCACAGCATGAAAAGAGCAAGTCTTGGCATTACTTCATCCTGAGGGACTCACTGGCATAGCCGGACTGGACACTGGTAAGTCAACATTTACTACCTATCACCCCCCCCATACCTGCATGCCATCGCACACCCTCACCCTTACTCCCATCACTCTTCTCCATCCACACACTGCACCTACACATATGACTAACCCCAATGCCAAACCCTGCATGCTATACCAATGCAAGGACAGCCCTCCCAGCCCTGCATGGACACCCATCACCAAAGCATGCATAGCATAGGGAAACTAACAATCCCACAATACATCACCATACGCAAACAAAAGGTGGCAGGGCAACAGCAACCATAGAGGGGAAGCCAGGGATGTACAATATGTTATGCAAATCAGGCATTATACATCACTTACATCCCCACAGGTACCCCAGCCAATGTCAGTGAAGAGGAGGTGCCACGAATATCCAGTCCCCCAACAGAAGATGTCCCCAGTGATGACAGTAACTCTGGACTTCTGGATCTGGATGACCTACCTGGCCCATCAGGGACCACTGGACAGCCGGTCACCCAAACCCACTCACAGACCACCACAGAGCCTCCCCCACCAGGATCTAACACCACAGCACCCATCCAGCGTCCCCACACCTCTGTCCCCAGGACACGTCAATCAGCAGTGTACCCACCTGTACAGGGACCCCAGTCCACACCTCGCCCCCAAGACAATTGGGGACTTGGGGTCAGTGGCAATGGGCACACCGTTCAGGGGACAGAGGGACAGGCCAGCAGGTACACTGGGAGGACTGCTGTGCACCAGGGGGAGGACAGGAGCAGGGAACCGACTCTCCAGGAGGCACTCTCCGAGATCCTGGGAGCCTACCAACATTCCCAGGACACGATGGGCCAGATCCTAGACAATGTGCAGGAGCACGACAGCTGCAGGAGGAACAGTATCAGGGGATCAGGGAGGACTTGCAGGCCATTAACACCACCATGAGCTCAATAGGAGGGTTGCTGGCAGACATGGCCAATATCATGAGGGAGGCAACAGCACAGTAGCAGGCCCCTACCATTAGCCAGTCCATCGACCAGCCCTCCACTTCTGCTTCCACTAATGGGCAGGAGGCCCCGCCACCGGACCCACAGGCCACCAGCACCGCTCCCCCTGCAGAAGGTGAACCACCCCACAAATGTTCCCTGCAACCCAGACAGAAGCCAGAGACACTGGTCAAGACCAAGACCACAGCTAGGAAATGAGACTCTACTGATTGTCCCCTTTGTGTCCCCCACTTTGAACTGTCATTGCTCCCCTTCCTGTGGCCCCTTGGACACTGGACCTGTGCTACAAACAGACTGGAACAATACCCTGGACTTTCCTCCATCATCACCCAATTCCATTGCACTGTTCCCTCAATTTCTTAGCACTACAATAAACACCCTTGGACACAACTCGACCACTTGTATGTCATGTGTTGAAAATGTGTATTTATGGAAATAATTTAATCCATTGCAAATGTACTGTACATTGTGAGAGCATAGAAATAATGACCTGTAACTGGCTGTAGTCAGCACATCAGTACACAGTTGTTATATCACCAACATCTGCAAAATGACAAACCATAGGTGACAGTAAGTAGAGGTAAAAGTAAGTGAATGCCATCATGCCACAGCCACACAGAATACACCAATAGTCATAGAAATGTTAAGTTGCACTGTCTCACCTATGTGTCATTGCAAGTACTGACAGAAAACTGATGTTCTGTTGTCCTCATCCTCAGCCTCGTCATCCTTACTGTCATCAGGTTCTACTGCTGCCACAGGGGCATCTCCAGTCTCCTCCTCCTTCAGAAAAGGTACATGCCGTCTGAGGGCCAGGTTGTGCAACATGCAGCATGCCACTACTATCTAGCAGGCCTTCTCGGGCGAGCACAGGGATCCACCTGTCGGATGTAGGCATCTGAACCTGGCCTTCAGGAGGCCTAAGGTCCTCTTGATGATCTGTCTGATTCGCCCATGTGCCTCATTATTACGTTCTTTAGCCCTTGTCCTGGCATTCCTCACAAGGGTCAGCAGCCACAATAGGGTTGGGTAGCCAGAGACACCTGGAAGTATTGAGGGACAACATTTAGCCACACACAATCCTATGGGGTTGACACCAGAGGCATATACTAACATACAGTGGGTGGGGACCAAGGCTCACCTATTGGCCACACCCTTTGCCTCTGTAGTTGGCCCATCACATTTGGGATGCCGCAATTCCTCAGAACAACGGCATCCTGCACCGACCCAGGATACTTAGCATTGACGTGGGAGATGTACTGGTCCGCTAGGCACACCATCTGCACATTCATTGAGTGGAAACTCTTACGATTCCTGTACACCTATTCATTCTGGCGGTGGGAGTCAAACGCAGTATGTGTCTCGTCAGTTGCCCCAATAATATTAGGGATATGTCTTATTGCATAGAATTCGGCCTTCACAGTGGCCAAATCTTCCACCTGGGGGAAAGCTATGTAGCTGCACATGTGTTTTACCAGGGCAGACAAAACTCTTGCCAGCATGATTGAAAACATTGGCTGTGACATTCCTGCTGCCAAGCCCACTGTCACTTGGAAAGAACCAGTTGCCAGGAAATGGAGCACTGATGGCACTTGCACAAGAGGGGGGATCCCAGTGGGATGACGGGTAGCTGATATCAGGTCAGGCTCCAACTGGGCACACAGCTCTGTGATTGTGGCCCTGTCCAGTCTATAGGTGAGTATTATGTGCCTGTCCTCCAGTGTAGCCAAGTCCACCAGAGGTCTGTACATGAGGGTATGTCTCCACCTCCTATTCATCCGCAGCGGTAGGTATCTAAGGGACACAAGAGGGAGTAGGGTGTCACAATTAGAACAACAAACCACAACTGCAGTCCACATAGTGCACTTATGTATTGGGACAGTGTAAATGGCGAAGTATGTGCCATTCTAATCTGTGACGCAGTAATTGTCAATAGGCCTGTTTCCCCCCAGTGACAGGGTGCCGAGTTCAGAGCCAAAGTGGAAGTACCCCAGGGGCACTTTGCAGATCATAGATGACGTACCGGAGGAGGCGGAACCGCAGGGAAGCGGACGCCGCCAGGAGGAGACGGAAATCAAGGGTGTTATAAGCCCCGTGAGTCATGGAACTAGGTCTCTGACAGTAGAAGAGGAGAACGGAGGGACGATGGCATCGAGAGACGGAGGAACACGAGACGAGGACAGAATCATGGAGATCAGAGGAGAAGAAAGACCGAAGGAAGAGGACGGCGGTACGGAAGATTCCTGCAACTAAGGAGGGAGAAGACACGCAGAGGCAAGTCACGTTCAGGGAAGAACGTGGCCAGTTCAGGTACAGATCCCTCCGTCAAACGAGGAATGGGGGATGGGCTGTATTAAGAAAAGGGGGAAGGGAGGGAGAAGAGAAGCATGAATGGGCCCAATTTGATCAACGGGCACAGTACAATAGAAGGCACAATCGGGGAACACAGCTACTAAGGAAAAAACGGGGAAGGAGGGAGAAATACGACCCAGAGTCTTTACTGTTAATAAAAGAAGGATCATAGACAAATGAGACAGCAACAAAGAAAACCACTGACAGAGAAGAGAAGGAAGGGTTTAGAGAAAAAGCATATAACACAGAGCAGACCAGAAAGAAGAGTAAGAGAACCAAAGTTTAAAAGCCTATCAAGAAAGAAAGCAGTGACACAGTATACACAGGAGAAAGAAGAGAGAGAGAGAGAGTTACAGGAAAGGATAAGAGGACAGGTAAAAGAAAACAGAGAAAATATAAACGTACCTTCTAAACGGTC
The DNA here is from genome assembly GCF_031143425.1 of Pleurodeles waltl. Taxonomy (NCBI): domain Eukaryota; kingdom Metazoa; phylum Chordata; class Amphibia; order Caudata; family Salamandridae; genus Pleurodeles; species Pleurodeles waltl. The sequence continues at coordinate 980,131,065 of NC_090446.1, read as the reverse complement.
TCTTCTTTTATTTGTCTCCCACATAAACTCTTCCGCTGCACTCCGAGATGACCACATAAAACAAGAGAAGAAAGAAGGAAAACAGAAATTAATCAAGAACTAAAGAACTCGGAAGAGCTCCAGACAATAGCTAACAGAGAGGAAAAGTAATAACAAGAAAGAAAGAAAAACTTTTATAAACTTATCACTACGCTTGTAAGCCTCCATTATTCCTTAGTCTGTCACATCCCCCCTGAAATGACGACTGCCTGTCCTGTATGGAGGGACAGGTGGAAGTGAGGTAATTCCGCCGACGCTGGCAATCATGGTGGAAGGCGATCCTGCACTGCCGTGCAATTCCTCATTGGTTAATATGAGGCTTTATGGAGTACAGTGGCCAATGGGATCAGCGCCGGTGGTGACGGGGTACACCGCCGCAGACGTGGCTGCCATTTTCTATCTGATTCCTCACTTGTTTACTGACCTTGGAAAGGAGAAGACCTACACTGCGTGTGCTGCTGTGACCTGTGTCTGGAACCTAACATGGCCCGTGTGACCGGGAAAAGGGCCCCAGCCTTCACTTCTGAGGAGTTGGAGTCACTGGTGGATGGGGTCCTACCCCAGTACCGATAACTGTATGGGCCTCCAGACCAACAGGTGAGAACATTTTGGGCACTATGCATGTGGGAAGGATGCATGGAGATGTGTGTGCAAGCATCGTGTAAGGGGGTGGAGGGGTGGGAGGAATGTCTATTGGCAGTGTAGATGGTGTGAGCTGGGCTATGTGTGTGCCAATGGTGATGGAAACGGGTATGGTGGGCCATTTGTGTGACAGGCTGGACTGTTTGTTTAATGGTGTTCTCCTGTCTGTATTGCCTCTGCAGGTCAGCTTCCATCAAAAGAAGAGAATATGGCGTGCCATCGCCAAGGACGTGCGGACCCTGGAGGTCTATGGCAGGCGGAGCACCCACTGTTGGAAACAGTGGGAGGACCTGAGACGCTGGGCACAGAAGACCGCGGAGGCCCAGCTGGGGATGGCCTTCCAATGAGGAAGGGGTGCCCGTCGGACCCGGACCCCCTTGATGGCCCACATGCTGCCTGAGCTGGATGGGCACACAGCAGCTGCAAGGGGGTGAGTACAGTGGGTATCATTACATATTTTGGCTGGTGGGGTTGTAGCAGGGTGGTGGATGTGTGTTAGTGGGTGCCCCTAAGGCCGGGCCAGACATTGCAGCGTGGGTCATCTGAAGGGTAATGGGTGTATGGCAAAAACAGGTAACCTAGCTTGTTAGCAGTCGATTTCAGCCAAGCCATCGTTGGTCCCAGGAGTGCTGCTGTTGGCGGTGTGTGGTCCTCATCTTGCCTTAGTGACTAGCCATATCACTGGTAGTGCAATGCATAGTGCTTAAGCCTGTTCCCTGTGTGTGACTGTGATGTGCATGCCAATAGTGGTGTTGGTGCAGTCATTGACCCACTGTATCCTTTGTCTCCCCCCCTTTCTTGTTTTGTCATCCTGTCCTTGTGTGCATTAGCATCATCTGGTGGAGGAGCAGGGGCACCAGCGACAGAGGGAGCTGCATCTCACAGGACCCAGGAGGCACAGTCCACTAACGCTGAGGGAGCCAGTGGGACGGAGGGTGAGGGGAGCACCACGGCGGAGACGTAGGAGACAACAGACTCAGATACCTCCCCCGATGGAAGCTTCCTGGTGGTGACAGACACCTCTGCGACCACCCCAGCTGCAGGTACAGCTGCCACCCCCATACCAGCACCGCCCTCCCAGTAGCCCCTCAGCGAGTTGCCCCTGCCCACTCACCCAGAAGGGTTGCCCCTGCCCTGAGTGAGGAGGCTATTAACCTCCTGAGATCCATCTCTGTAGGGCAATCAACCATTGTGAATGCCATCCAGGGGCTGGCATTCCAGATGCAGCAATGCAATGCATTCCTGGGAGGCGTTCACAGTGGATTGGCTGCCCAGCAGAGATCAATTTAGGCTCTGGCCTCCTCTCTGATGGCAGCCATTGTCTCTCTTTCTACCGTCCCCCCCTCCATCTACCATTTCCCAGTCCCATTCTCCTCAGCCCCAACCCATCCCAGGCACACATACTGACGAGCATGCACACAAGACAACACCCAAGAGTGGCACAGGCAGACACAAGCACCACACTTAATCCCACAAGCACTCACGCAAACACCAGACAGTTGCAGACACAACCACATCCACTACCTCCACTGTCTCCCCCTCCTCCGCCTCCTCCACTTCCCTCCCAGTCACGTCCACACTCACACCTACATGCACAGACTCAACATACACCATCACCACACCAAGCAGCACTCACCTCACTAGCAGCCACCTCCAAAACATCCATGCAGTTGTCCCCTGTGTCCTCTCCCACCGTGTCTGTATCCCCCTCCTAAAGGACACAAACACAAGCACTCAGACACCCAACAGCCATTCACCTCACACATGCACACTGCCCATGCACCTGCACCCAAGTCCAGCAGACGTACACCTCCAACAATCACTCCCTCAACCTCCACTCCCATCCTTCCTCCTGCTGCACCGTCCCTAAGAAGCTTTTCCTTGCCCAACTTGACCTCTTCCCCCCCTTCCCATCCCCCCCATCCTGCCCATAGAACCAGGGTGCCAACCAGCCAGCCCAGCACCTCAGCCAAACAGTCCACAGGAACAGTAGAGGCACCTCCTAGTCGTGGAGGCAAGACTGTGAGGGATTCCACTCCAACAGCCAGAAACGGGACGGAGCCCACAACACCTACAGCCAGGAAGGGGAAACAGCCCACAACACAAACAGCCAGGAAGGGTAAGGAGCCCACAACACAAACAGCCAGGAAGGGGAAGGTGCCTGCACCTCCTGCCATGGAGGAAATGAAGCCCTCAACTCCATCAGAGGCTGGGAGGGTGAAACCACCACTGCCACAACCTGTGGTCACGGAGCTCTCACCGCCAGCAGAGGCAGGCCAGGAGGCACCATCACCTGTTGCCACAGAGCAGCTCTCCCCACCAGCTGAGGCAGTGCAGCCATGACCACCAGCAGAGGCAGGCCAGTAGGGAGCATCACCTGTTGCCACAGTGCAGCCCTCACCTCCAGATGAGGCAGTCCAGCCATCTCCACCAACAGAGGCTGTCCAGGAGGCACCATCACCTGTTGCCACAGTGCAGCCCTCACCTCCAGATGGGCATGTTCCCCAGCTCAGAAACTGTGAACTTGCACTCCCAGTAATGGAATATGGGCATGGAGCCCCCTCCAGGACCAGTGGGCATGTTCCCCAGCTCAGGGACTGTGACCTTGCACTCCCCAGCAATGGGACCTGGGCATGGAGCCCCCTCCAGAACCAGTGGGCATGTTTCCCAGCTCAGAGACGGTGACCTTGCACTCGCCAGCAATGGGACATGGGCATTGAGCCCCCTCCACAACCAGTGGGGAAGTTCCCGTATTCGGCTGAGGTGCCCCCCACACCCCTGAGGTGCCTGCCCATTTGCAAAATGATGCCCCTGCAGTGTTCTATCCGGATGATGTCAGGATACAAGTTGTGCCTTGGACTGTGCCCTGTGGCCATGTGTGCCATTATGACTTTGGACTGGACATTGGCCCTTTGTGAACATTTGTATATATTTGGTTTGTGTGGTGGGTTTTGCTATGCTAATAAATTTTTTGTACATCCATACTCTGGTCCTTGTGTTATTCTGCTGTGTGTTGTGTGCCATTGTTTTTCGCCTGCAGCTAGTTGTGTGTATGGTGTGTGTCTGTGTGTTGTGTGTTGTGCGTGTGTGTGTCACTCTCTTTGTGCCCCATCCCTCCCTTGTGTGCTAGGGGGCTGTACTCACCGTTGTCGTCTTTGTTGGCATTGGTGTTCCAGGTGAAGCATAATGTAGAAGATCATGGGGAAGACTTGCAGTTCAGGTTCCATGGTGGCGTTGCACTTTCCTGTGTCTCCGATGGTGAGTCCTTTCTCTTCGGTGCTCTGTTTCTGCCAGGCTTTTGATGGCATTGGTACCGTCCCGGAAATGTGGCGGATTTGTGTGTCATGGTATGGTGGGCGGTACTTTGTCTTCCGCCTGGCTGTTGATGGCTACCGCCGTGGTAGTGTTGTTTACGCCCTGGCGGTTGGTGTGGTACATTGGCTGTCTATGGGAGTTATCACCGTCATGGTCATAATTTGCCGGTACTTACCGCCAGCCTGTTGGCGGTATTACCGCCACTTTATCACTTACTGCCAGGGTCATAATGAGGGCCTTTGTGTTGATTACATTTGTTACTCATGATTGAACGTACTCAGTTTCTAGTTTTGAGTGTTATGACATGCTAGAACTTGCTTCCGGCTAGGCTTGATATACATTTATGAATTTGGTGAGTGTGTGTTATTTCCCAATGTTTATATTTTTATTATTTAATGCTATTCTATGGTGACGATCATTAGATCTGCCCTAGCTTAAGAATTCCTAACTTTTAATACGTTGATAAAATAATCAGGTTTGTTGAGCATCTGCTGCAAAGACTGTGTAAATAAGCATTGGCATCTATCAGCTTTGCCAATGGTTTATTATGATACTCTACAGCATCGGAGAAAAAGCTAAATGTGCGATATTGGTAAAAAAAATGAAAAAAGGCAAATGACCAGCCATGTCATTCCACTGGTACATACATTTATAAATGATGTGGACGACATTTTCCTTGGTTTAATTTACCGATCTAAGGTGGCAGACTTCATTTGGGTCAGTAAATAAAATAATGAAAATTGTTTTGTGCAAAAATGCAATTTTCTTTTAAAGGAGGAGGGTTGGGGGGGACAAACGAGGAGTGCATTTCTGAGCGGGTGCTGGGGATGGGGAAGACCAGTGCACTAGGGAGAGAGCAACATGAGGGTGGAGAGAAATCAGTGTGGGGGAGAAGCACACTATGAAGTGGGGAGAGGGGTGAAGGGAGCACAGGGTAGAGGGAGATGCAATTGAGAAAGCAAGCAGCACACAAAAGTGACAGCAAACAATGGTGACAGTAACATGAAGAGTGGGAGGGAGAAGCCCATGAGGGAGTGAAGAACACAGAGTGTGGGGTAGAGCTACACATGAGAGAAAGACTGAGCACAAAAGGGCATTTGAGAGAGAAAACAATGGAAAGAGGCGGAAAACACATGCACTCTGACGGAGTGCATAATAAAAAAAAACATAGCTACCTAAATGTGAGTAGTGGAAGGACGAAAGTCAGACAAACCAAGGATATGGTAATTAGGCTGTGTTCCATGGGAGGGACAATAACGAGATGCAACAAGATGGACAAGGCAGATCATTGAATACGAAGCAAGGAAATGCAAGTGACTATAAAATCAAACAAAGGTAAGCTTTAATCCCACTGTAAATTCTTGGTAAACCCACAATAGGTCTTTTTCAGCTTTATTGTTCAACAGATTATCCGCCTAAAACAATATGTCATGATGAGGAAGAGAGGATTTAGTAATAACATTACAAAATATGCTCCCCTAAAAGTGGCACCTGATGCATGGAATAGCCTCCCAACAGTAGGGGGTCATTTAGAGGGGTGTTGTTGGACCTCTGCCAAAAATGACAAGTTTCTGTGTGTCTTTCCCTGCATCCCCTGCTTCATTTAAAGTGTGGGGGAAGGTGCTGCTCCAAGGTACTAAGCTTGCTGTGCCTTCAGGAATACTCTTCCAGCTGTCTTTTTGTTGACCAATGTCCATTGCTCCCTTCTGCGTGGCACTGCTGCTGACAGAGCCTTCCGACTCTGTGTTGAAAGCTCGCCTCCACCTGCAGGCACCCAGCTGCGTCTCATCCTTAGTGGCCTAGTACCCATCTGCGTCTTTCTGATCTGTCTGTTTTTTCCTCTTTTCCTCATTTTTGTCTGTTTTGTCTATTTTTGCGTTTTGAAATCTTTTGTATCTGCTTGTCTGCTCTTTCTGTGCAAGCGCTTCCCCGCCTCCCAGCTCCCTGCTGCCCTGCCCCCCACCCTTGTAGCGCTTTCCCACCCTCCCGCCTCCCAGCTGGCCAATGCCTCCCCACTCCCTCTCCTTCTTAAGGGTGGCCACTGCGCAATGAGGGGTGACTTCACTGTCCTTATGGCCAACGTCCGTCGCTCCCTCCTACGTGGCCACTGCTACTGTCGCTGACAGAGCCGATGTTCGAGGCCCGCCTCCACCAGTAGGCACCCACCTGCGCCTCATTCCTGGTGGCCTAGTGGCCATCTGCACCTGTCTGATTTTTCCTGTTATCCTCGTTTTTGTCTGTTTTGTCTATTTTTGCCTTTTGTAATCTTTTGTATCTGCTTGTCTACTTTCTGTGCCAGCGCTTCCCCGCCTCACCGCTCCCTACCACTGCTGCCCTAGCATCCCGCCCTGCCCTCGTAGCGCTTTCCCTCCCTCCCGCCTCCCAGCTAACCCATCCCTCCCCCCCTCCCGTCCCTTCTTAAGGGTGACCGCTGTGCAGAGAGGGGCGATTCCACCGACCGTTTTGCCAGCATCTGTCACTCCCTCCTGCGTGGCCACTGCTGCTGCTGCCGTTGACAGAGCCTCCTGGTGGCCATCTGTGTCTGTTTGGTCTGTCTGTTTTTCCTCGTTTTTTGACTGTTTTGTCTATTTTTGTCTTTTGTAATCTTTAGTATCTGCCTATTTGCTCTTTCTGTGCAATCACTTCCCTGCCTCTCCGCTCCTACCCCCGCGGCCCCGCCCCTGCCCTCATAACACTTTCCTGCCCTTCCATCTCCCAACTGACCAATGCTTCCCCTACCTCTCCTCCTTAAGTGTGACAGTTGCGCGGCTACGCAGCGGGCGGCCAATGGCGCATCAAAGGCAAGCCCGTCTGTGCCCGCCCACGCCCTGTGCCACAGATCCTAGCTTTCGCACCATCTTCCGATAAAATACCAGAACCCTCCATGCACTGAACCCTGGATGTCTGATCACCTGCCACCATGCTTCCCCCAAGGACATTCACTGAACTTTTTCCTAACGCAACTGCCACCTCACCATCTCCGCACGTCAACAGTCAGACCGCCCAATTGCAGAACCAGCAAAAAACCTCTAGACCACCTCAAGTGCATCCTCCTCAACATCCGAACCCTGCACAGGCACGCCGTGGAGCTCTGGGACCTGTTAGACTCCACCCGCCCGGACTGCATCTTCCTCACCGAGATACAGACAAATACAACATCCAAACCGGACCTCTCCATTGCCATCCCCAGCGACTCCAAACTGCTCCGCAAGGACAGACCCTCCAGACCAGGTGGTGGCATAGCTATAGCCCATAAGACCACCCTCTGACTGACGATCAACACTAAGGAACTCTCCCCTCTCATGGAGCACCTCCACTTCCAAGTGTACACCACCCCGTAGACCACCACCCGCGGCACCCTCGTCTACAAACCACCTGTACCGTGCCCAGCTTTCAGCGACTCCATCGTCGACCTCATAGCCCCCACACACTCGCCTCCACCAACTACATACTCCTTGTGGACCTCAACTTCCGCACTGATGACCACAACACCTCATCGCTACTTGAGAACCTGGACACAATCAGGCTCAAGCAACTGGTCACCTCACCAACGCACATTGCCGGACACACTCACAACCCCATCTTCTCCAACAGTAGCAATGTCACTGTCAATGGCTCAACACCGCTACACTGGACTGACCATTACTATATCCACCTTTCTGTCTCCAGGCCTACAGCACATACTTACACCACTCACCCGCCCACAGGAAATGGAACCAGACCACAGAGGAGCAACTCGTCAACACCCTTAGCAACTCACCACCCCCGACACAACAGAGGCCAACACCTCAGGACGCAACTTCCACAAATGGATCACCGATTACACCAACACCCTAGCTCCCCTCTGAATGACCACAGAGAAACATACCACCAGGAAAGCTAGCTGGTTCACCCCTGCACTACAGGAATCAAAGTGCAACTGCAGGAGGCTGGAGAAGAAACAGCAAATCACCGGAGGACCTTGCAGTCTTAAAATCCACCACAAGATCCCACCATGGCCTCATCTGATCCACCAGGAAAACAGCCCTGCAGGACTGCATCAACAACACAAAATAACTTTTCAACGTCATCAAAGAATTGGCCAAACCACAAGCTGAGACCACTAACATCCCTCCATCTCAGGACCTCTGCGACAGTATAGCCACCTTCTTCCATCAGAAAATCAAGGACATCTATGACAGCTTCAGAACCAAAGACTCTCCAGACTCACCAATAATGCCCCAACCAGGATCTACTGAACCCCCATTGCTCCTGCATGCCTGGACCCCCCTCATGACAGACGAGACTCACTCCATCATGAGCAGCATTCATTCCCGAGCCCCTACCGACACCTGCCCGTACTACATCTTCAACAAGGCCAGTGCCTTGATCGCACCCAAGCTCCACAAGACCATCAACTGCTCCTTAGAGTCAGCAACCTTCCCCGAGGACTGGAAGCACGCCGAGATCCACCCACTATTGAAGAAGCCCACAGCCGACCCAACAGATCTCAAGAACTACCGCCCTATCTCGCTCCTGCCTTTCCCAGCCAAGGTTGCCGAGAAAGCAATCAATGATCAGCTCCACCAACACACATCAAGGACAACAACATCCTGGACCTCTCCCAATCAGGATTCAGAACTAACCACAGCACCGAGACACCCTGCTCGCCGCCACAGATGACATTCGCTCTCTCCTCGGCTGCGGCCAAACAGCTGGCCACATCCTACTAGACCTATCGGCCGCCTTCAACACAGTGTCCCACTGCACCCTATTTGCCAGACTCCACACAGCAGACATATGCTGCGAGGCCCTCCAATGGATACACTCCTTCCTGAAAGGCAGAACGCAGAGTCAGGCTCCTGCCACACCGGTCAGAACCTACAAAAATCAGCTGTGGAGTATCCCAATGCTCCTCGTTGAGCTTCACGCTGTTCAACATCTACATGTCCCTGCTCGCCCCAATCATCAGGGTCTATGGTCTGAACATCGTCTCCTACGTTGATGACACCCAGCTGATCATCTCTCTGACTGAAAACCCATCAACAGCCAAGAGGACTTTCAAGGACGGGATGGAAGCAGTCGCAGCCTGGATGAAAGACAGCTGCCTTAAGCTGAACTTGACAAGACCGAGATCCTCATCCTGGACCATCCTCTTCGGCCTGGGACGACTCCTGGTGCCCCTCAACACTTGGCAGCCCCCCACACGCCACGCACAAAACCTCTGCATCATCCTCGACTCAGCAGTCACCATGACTAGACAGGTCAACTCCATCGCATCCACCTGATTCCACACCCTTTACTCCAATGGAATATTTTCAGATGGATACCAGGCAACTGCTGCAAAACCGTGACACACACATTGATCACAAGCAAACTTGACTAATACAATGCCCTCCATGCCAGAACCACCAAGAAGGACATGAGGAAACTGCAACAAATCCAGAACGCCACTGCCAGACTTGCCCTGAACATCCCTCACTGAGAACACATCACAGGACACCTGAGAGACCTCCACTGGCTCTCCGTCAAGAAGAGTATCAACTTCAAACTCCTCGTACATGCTTACAGAGCCCTTCACAACATCGGACCCAGCTACCTCAACCACCACATCACCTGTTACTCCCCTTCCAGACCTCTCTGCTCCTCCAGCAGTCGCCCACCACTGTACCCCGCATAAAGAAGGCCTCAGCTGGAGGAAGATCGTTCACCTACCTGGCGGCAAAAGGTTGGAACACCTTACCTCGCCACCTCAGACAGTCGCCATTGCTACCTCAATTCCGTAAGGACCTCAAGACCTGGCTCTTCGACTGAACCGACTGAACCCTGAGGACACCTCACAGCGCCTAGAGACCCTTTGGGTGAGTAGCATCCTCTAGATATGGATGATTGATTCATTGATTCATTGACAGTAATGGCTGCTCAGATAGGGATGCCCATTCAATGCCATTCCCACTTGTGTTTCATTTGTCTGGGGCCTCATGAAAAACATTAGTGTTCAAGGCCAAAAAAACATTTGCTATGTCCGTCCAAGAAATGAACCCCCACTTTGGGGGCTATCTCTTCAAGACTAATGTACATGACATAGCACAACCTGCTGCCATATCCTCTCCCCGCCTAGATTCCCCCCCTAACCCCTCCACCCCCAATGTATGTAGGGGCTGCTTCAGGGGAAAATATCTGCCAAAATATCAGACATCTTTATATCTGGCAGACTGGCTGCCATCTGCATGGCCAAACTTAAATCGTTGCTATAAAAAAAACACAGTCCAGGCTTACTAACTCTTTGATCTGGGTTTATGAAAAAAAAAGTGATGCAAACGCAATGCAAAGTGTTGTGGTGGGGATTTACTTTCCAAAGCTTGGAAAGTTGCGTAAAGTAATGTAAAGTACAGCTATGCACTACTTTGCATCAAAGAGCCATAACATGAGTGTTACATGGGCTTCCCCATACAACCACCCATAAGTTTTGATGCAAATATCTACTATCACTTGTAGACAGGGGTTTGCATAAAAAAATATGCTTCCGTGGGGCAGGGATAATGGTGGAGCAAGTTTTAAATCTATTCACATTTTTCCAACTTTCCATGAGTTCTGTACTGTACAGCACACATACAAACTGGGAGAAGTAGTAAACCATAGTTTTTGTGTTGGACGTTTCCGCTTCTACTACAAAACCTATGCTTGGCAGCCTAAAGCGCCTCAGCGTTGTGGGAGAGAGAATGTGGCGCTGCTTTGCTTTGGTTGCTGCGCTGCTCGAAAAGTTAGTGAATCGGCCCCTTCATGTATTTAGAAAGAGAAATGGCAGGGAGACACATTGATGCAATACTACTGGAAATGCATAAGAAGAGCTTGGGGCTGTACATGCTGAGAGCAAGCAGCATAAGGTGCTGGAGGCTTGAACGTGAAAAACGTAGACTTCTGCACTCTGATAAGTTTGATTTCGTTGGTTTATATAACGGTCAAGCCCGTCTCTACCACTCTCCGATATACTGCTGAGAGAAATCAGTTTTCTTGCGCTCGACATCACATTCTTCCCCTTCAGCCTGACATCACCGGCTCATGACCACCCCACTGACGTCAGCGGGGCGGGAAGCAAGCTAGCAGCTGAGCCACCAGCACGGGCAGAGCGCTAGAAGTGGGTGTGGAATAAAAAGCAGAACATGCTGGCTGGGCCGGATGCTGGCGACCTATGCATCTCATGCTCAAAGTGCTTTCTGCAGTTTGTCAACACTTGGCACATGAAAAACTAAACAATTGAAGCACTTAAAAACAAACGAAAGGGCAGTGATGTGTTGAGGAAAACGGGAGCGTATTGTCTGTTAAGAAATCAGAGCCATAGTGAGGAATACCACGTATTTTGAATAGCTTGAAGCTAACGGTCTGCACCTTTATATAACTGACTCGTATCCAGTCCTACTGGCTTTTGACAGCAACCAACCTGTTGTTTCATGCGTGATTGAACCTACCATATTTTAGACACAAAGTTGCAAATTTCTCTCTAGGTCTATAACCGCCATCCCCTGTTACCCCCTTTCCAAAACTGCTTCCACGACAAGACTTTGTCTGCTCGGACACAGACGGGCGCCAATGAGACTGGTTTCCCAGCCCTGAGTTCCACAAAACAATGCCACTTTTTGCCTTACATAGCAAAACCACTGCCGAGATGGAGCAGAAGGAGGGTTGGTACAGCTCCTCTGCCCATTGGCTAACAACAAGATGAGTCAGGAGCGCAACTAAGACAATGGTGGGGAAGTATATATAAACATCTCATGATGCCTTGGAGCCCGGACAAGTAGTCTGTGCAATAGCCATATTAGGATGGGAAGACGGCGCGAGCGTCCGCAGGAACCTTGACTTCGGAGGTGGGCACCTCTATGGCCCAGCGGTGTAGATGGTTCAGGAGGCAGCTGTCAGCGGAGCGGAGGGGAGGGGGGCGGCTAATGAACGGCCCCTGGCACTGGCACGTGTTTCCAGAGGCGCCCGTCTCTGGGGGCAGTCGGGTGTCTGCCCGGCTCCTTCCCTCTAGCTCTTGTATTGGTGAAAAGTTAAATGGGTTTGGAGGGGGCACCGGGGGAGATAAAGAGTCCGGAGGCGCAATAGAGGCGGTGGCAGAAAGAGGGAGGAAGAGGGATGGAGCAACAGAGGGAGAGAAATGGGTAAAAGGAGAAACTGGAAACACGCGAAAGGAGGGGGGAGGGTGTGATGAGCAGAGAGAGCTTAAGAAGCAACAGAGTAAGACGCGGGAGTTGAGATAAAAGAGGCGCTGGGAGATTAATGTAGGAATGGGGGAGAAGCCAAAGGTGTACAGATGAACATCTGGAGGTGTCCCAAACTGGCGCCTTGCTGCTGCCATCGGAGTTTCCCTTTGCATTATGCCATCTGCAATTAATGACATAAAATATGTAAAATTACAAACACCGAAAAAAAAACATGCACGGGTGAACCTGTTACACGTCACAAGAGGTAACTTGAACTCTCCGAGGACAGTGGGTTAGGGGGATAAGTGAAAAAGGGGTCGAAATGGAGGAAGGGAGGTAGGGCAAGGACAGAAAGTGCTGTCGGGCTGGAAAGTGCCAGAGGAAGGGAGACGCAAGGATCAGAGATCTGAAATGTTTCCAAGCTAAGTGTGAAAAGCTGATAAGGTCTAGTTTTTATGTTTTTCGCTGAATAAGACTTTAAGTTTAATGGTACTCATCGACCTCAAAGGGACTGTGACTCTGCGGTCAAACATATGTCGGTGGCATGGAAGCCACCAGACCCATTAGGAATAGAGGAGTATCGTGGAATCGCGGGGCTAGGGGTGACAGAGGTAAAGTGAAAAAGAAATGCAGAGAGCCTGGGGCTAGAGGGAGAGAAAGACAGACATTTGAGAAAAACATTAAAAGAAGATAAATAGAGGGATACCAGAAAAAGAGGAATAGAGAGAGATAAGGAACTGTCCAGAGGGGGAGAGGAAGTGGGAAAGGGAATACCCCCATGGACAGAGAGAGAAGAGACGGGAGAAAGATGCATGAGGGAGAGTGAAAGAGCGAGGGTAGAACCATTACCCCCTCATCAGTACCAATGAAGAGCTCATGCCTCTAAATACACTCCAACTCCACGTTACCAGCCTCTGTATAATCTTCCACACTAAATATCATATGGGCCTGCGTTCTCCCACCCCCTCAGCCAGCCTTCACTACCAGTCTCCAAGCATCCTCACCTAACCCCAGTTTGAGTAAGAATTCCCAACTACTGCAGTAAAGCTTTGCCCACGCTCCCACGTCTGCGTTCCCAGTCTTTTCCTCAAAATGTCACAATTACTACCACTTCCTGTGACGTTAGTGCTTCCGATTTCATTTCTGGAATATCACTTCCTGAGATGTCACGAGTTTAAGGTCGTGCCATAAGCTACCATTCACCAGAAATTCGGATAGAGACACTTCCGGAGGATTGCATACACCAGACGTTCCATGCAAGAGAGCTGTATAAAGGCACAAGAAGCTGGATGCTATGCAGGCTGAAAGAGATGCATGTTATGAGGGTGCATCACAGAGTTGTGCATGCATGTGTCGGGCAGTGCATGCAGAAACACAGTGGTGCATGAAAGTACTGAAAGTGCTGGAGGCGCCTGTTGATCCAGGGAAGTGCAGGGCAATAGCTGCCTGCACAGGGTGTTACATATAGCCAAAGACTAGATCATTGTGGTAGGACGTGCTGAACGTAGACCAATATAGCGTAAGGGACAGGGTGGAACTTAGAGCAGCGCGGTGGACTATACAGGGACAACACAGTGCTTGGAGAGCCAGGTCCGAGCATGCGAGGACAGAATGGAGCATGCAATGCGTGCACAGGCACATGTAGAACATATAGTGCCCTGCCTCATGCCCTTTACAGTCACACATGTGTACTGAAGACCTACACTGTCCATAAGACCCACTAGGATTTTGATAAAGCCTTTGATCCAATTCTTTAAAGGCGACTGATGGACGAGTCATGAACCCTAGGGATGGGATCTGGGTGCTCTACAAGATTAGGAGCAGGTTTGCAAGGGGGTACGGGCAGGGGGATTAATAAGAGTAATTCTACTCCTGTGTTGCTACTCGAGACACATGTGGAGTACTCTCCAAAATTAGGTGGCCAATCAGATTGTTGCAGTTTTCCATAAAGAGTGTAGTGAAAAGATGTGAAATGGCCTGTCACTGGATTTGACAACCATATGTCATGTTACGTTTCTTATCAGCATTTCTAGGGCACATTTCTACATCTGTGTAACACTGTTGGTAGTCCAGGTGTGTTTTCTGCATCGCACTGGGTTTGGCCATTCACCAGCCCCGTACACCTGCATCTTTTTGCTGGCTGTGCATAGCGACGGCTCTTTTTGGCGCAGCGCTCAGTGATTGCTCCTAATGGTACAATGGCGGTCCCCTATGTGTCCTATTACATCTGGGTTTGCATGGAGTCTTTATGGTGTGTCTTTTACGCCTCAGTGAGTGAGCCTTAGGACATTGCTGTTGCTCTTCCTTCCTAAGAGTGAATGGTTTTTAGATGCCCAGTAGGCGTTTGTCAATGTGGGCTTTGCTAAGTTGTGTTCTTAGGTGGAATCTCATTGCCAGGGTCCTGGCTCTGCTGCTCTTCTGTTGTATGTAGGAGGGTACGGGAAAGGATAATATTGTACGTTGTCTGTGAATGTTGGTATGTTTGAGGTGTGAGTTGTGGTGTTGGGGAGTCTAATGCTTTCTGCGATTCCGAGAACGATGGTCGGTAGAGAATTGTACTGTTGCTTTGCCATCTTGATGGGTTTAGTTTGTTTTTAACAACACACATCAACATCCCTCAAGTATGTTTAATAGTCTGTGAGTAACCTGTCTTAGGCACCTGACCAGCAGGAAGGGACATGGGGGTTGGAGAGGAGGACTGAGAGAGAAAGGGCAGAAGGGCCAAACGAGGGAAAGAGGTGGAAGTTAAGAGGATGGTTGATGGTGGGGGGAAGTTGGAGCGGACAGAGCTAGAAATCATTGCACCATGTTCCCGGGATATTGGAGCAGGTTGGAGCAAACTCCGAGGAGGCAGAAGCATGTTAACTCTTCCTTTCTCCACACTGGGTACCTCTCTGTTTCCTACTGGCTCACAAGGAAACCATCATTCTCTAGCAGATGATGCCCAGCTCGGACTGGGTGTCTCATCTGTTCATGACACTGCCTGGTGGTATAAACACACTGATTGCCACAGATGATTTCTAATTCCAGCACATTTTCTGGTCACAAATTCTTCCAAGATTCACTTGGTGAAATATATCCCCTGTATAGCCAGGTGTTGCAATACCCCATCCCTCGGAATGTCACTTAAGGTGAAAAACACTTTGTTCTTGAATGAGGGCCTAAGATGAAGGCTGGCATTATGGCCTATGCTAGCCAGTAACATCATCTCAAAGAATGGCTTGGTGTGATGCATTTAGGCGGTATTACACCATAGTTCATCAAAAACATCGAATCCTTGTCTTTCTTCACTGAGCCCGTCCTCTGCTTCTGTACACACACACTGCACGCAAGATGAAGAGCCCCTGCTTTGTGAAGTGACGTTGTTCCTACTAGGAGACTGCATCAGAACAGCTCGCCACTTTTCCAGACACTGGTCCTATATAGGGAGGTACTAAGTTATATAATTGGGCAACCCACTTTTTCCCATAAAAAAAAGTAGCAAGTTTTGTTAAGCATGAACCTTACAAGGTTTAGACAGGCATTGTTAAAACAAATAGGCAGGGACGGCTCCTCCTCTATGGTGGAGAAGCTTCGCCCCCCACCCACCAGCAGCAGCGGCTGCAAAACTTTTACAGTAAAACATAATAAACAAAGTTTATTATGTTTTTACTGCAAAAGGGGTTGGACCACAGGCATGACAAGGACAGAGGGGGAGTGCACAATACTCCCCCTCAGTGCGCATGTATGTTTGGCTGGCCATTTAGGGTAGGCCAAACATACATGCGCACTAGGCTCTCTCTAACCAGCAACGTAGTGCTGGGTTGGCGAGAGCAGGCAGAGGCTCCCACTCTGCCTCAGCGCACCCAATCGTACCGCTGCTTTCATGCTGCTGGAAGCATTAAAGCAACTGTAGGATTGGACGTAGGGCAGGCTGGGAGCCTGAGCCTGTGTCAGCAGCTGAGGAGCGGTGCAGTGGTGGCACAGCAAAAAAGGTAAGTTTAAAAAAAATTATTTATTTATTTATTTTTTGGGCACCCTCCCTCCACACCATCCCCCGTCATGTGCCGCCTGGCCCTTTCTCCCTCCTGCGAGCCGCGACTGCAAATAAGTATACCTTTTTTGTTTGCGGAGGTGTTTGGCGCTGTTTGGGGGAACATTAATGAACCAATATCGTGGGCTCACAGGAAAAAATATTTCTGTGTGCACATCCTTATTTTGTGAACACAAAAGCTGTAAATCCAACAGCATGTTATAACAACAGGGTGAAATAAAGACACTGTTCTTTGCACTAATTGCCCTTGTACATTCATTTATAATAGGCTAAGTGTAGGAGGCTGGACTGGCTTGTAGTGAGTACCAAGGGGTACTTGCACCTTGCACCAGGCCCAGTTATCCCTTATTAGTGTATAGGGTGTCTAGCAGCTTAGGCTGATAGATAATGGTAGCTTAGCAGAGCAGCTTAGGCTGAACTAGGAGACGTGTGAAGCTACTACAGTACCACTTAGTGTCATATGCACAATATCATAAGAAAACACAATACACAGTTATACTAAAAATAAAGGTACTTTATTTTTATGACAATATGCCAAAGTATCTTAGAGTGTACCCTCAGTGAGAGGATAGGAAATATACACAAGATATATATACACAATAGCAAAAATATGCAGTATAGTCTTAGAAAACAGTGCAAACAATGTATAGTTACAATAGGATGCAATGGGGAAACATAGGGATAGGGGCAACACAAACCATATACTCCAAAAGTGGAATGCGAACCACGAATGGACCCCAAACCTATGTGACCTTGTAGAGGGTCGCTGGGACTATTAGAAAATAGTGAGAGTTCGAAAAATAACCCTCCCCAAGACCCTGAAAAGTGAGTGCAAAGTGCACTAAAGTTCCCCTAAGGACAAAGAAGTCGTGTTAGAGGAATAATGCAGGAAAGACACAAACCAACAATGCAACAACTGTGGATTTCCAATATAGGGTACCTGTGGAACAAGGGGACCAAGTCCAAAAGTCACAAGCAAGTCGGAGATGGGCAGATGCCCAGGAAATGCCAGCTGCGGGTGCAAAGAAGCTTCTACTGGACAGAAGAAGCTGAGGTTTCTGCAGGAACGAAAAGGGCTAGAGACTTCCCCTTTGGTGGACGGATCCCGCTCGCTGTGGAAAGTTGTGCAGAAGTGTTTTCCCGCTGAAAGAACGCCAACAAGCCTTGCTAGCTGCAAATCGTGCAGTTAGCGTTTTTGGACGCTGTTGTGGCCCTGGAGGGACCAGGAGGTCCCAAATTGGACCAGGAGAGAGAGGGGACGTCGAGCAAGACAAGGAGCCCTCTCAGCAGCAGGTAGCACCTGGAGAAGTGCCAGAAACAGGCACTACGAGGATGCGTGAAATGGTGCTCACCCGAAGTCGCACAAAGGAGTCCCACGTCGCCGGAGACCAACTTAGAAAGTCGTGCAATGCAGGTTAGAGTGCCGTGGACCCAGGCTTGGCTGTGCACAAAGGATTTCCGCCGGAAGTGCACAGGGGCCGGAGTAGCTGCAAAAGTCGCAGTTCCCAGCAATGCAGCCCAGCGAGGTGAGGCAAGGACTTACCGCCACCAAACTTGGACTGAAGAGTCACTGGACTGTGGGGGTCACTTGGACAGAGTCGCTGGATTCGAGGGACCTCGCTCGTCGTGCTGAGAGGAGACCCAAGGGACCGGTAATGCAGCTTTTTGGTGCCTGCGGTTGCAGGGGGAAGATTCCGTCGACCCACGGGAGATTTCTTCGGAGCTTCTGGTGCAGAGAGGAGGCAGACTACCCCCACAGCATGCACAAGCAGGAAAACAGTCGAGAAGGCGGCAGGATCAGCGTTACAGAGTTGCAGTAGTCGTCTTTGCTACTATGTTGCAGGTTTGCAGGCTTCCAGCGCGGTCAGCAGTCAATTCCTTGGCAGAAGGTGAAGAGAGAGATGCAGAGGAACTCGGATGAGTTCTTGCATTCGTTATCTAAAGTTTCCCCAGAGACAGAGACCCTAAATAGCCAGAAAAGAGGGTTTGGCTACCTAGGAGAGAGGATAGGCTAGCAACACCTGAAGGAGCCTATCACAAGGAGTCTCTGACGTCACCTGGTGGCACTGGCCACTCAGAGCAGTCCAGTGTGCCAGCAGCACCTCTGTTTCCAAGATGGCAGAGGTCTGGAGCACACTGGAGGAGCTCTGGACACCTCCCAGGGGAGGTGCAGGTCAGGGGAGTGGTCACTCCCCTTTCCTTTGTCCAGTTTCGCGCCAGAGCAGGGCTAAGGGGTCCCCTGAACCGGTGTAGACTGGCTTATGCAGAATTGGGCACATCTGTGCCCAACAAAGCATTTCCAGAGGCTGGGGAGGCTACTCCTCCCCTGCCTTCACACCATTTTCCAAAGGGAGAGGGTGTAACACCCTCTCTCAGAGGAAGTCCTTTGTTCTGCCATCCTGGGCCAGGCCTGGCTGGACCCCAGGAGGGCAGATGCCTGTCTGAGGGGTTGGCAGCAGCAGCAGCTGCAGTGAAACCCCAGGAAGGGCAGTTTGGCAGTACCAGGGTCTGTGCTACAGAGCACTGGGTTCATGGGATTGTGCCAACTATGCCAGGATGGCATAAAGGGGGCAATTCCATGATCATAGACATGTTACATGGCCATATTCGGAGTTACCATTGTGAAGCTACATATAGGTAGTGACCTATATGTAGTGCACGCGTGTAATGGTGTCCCCGCACTCACAAAGTTCAGGGAATTGGCTCTGAACAATGTGGGGGCACCTTGGCTAGTGCCAGGGTGCCCTCACACTAAGTAACTTTGCACCTAACCTTTACCAGGTAAAGGTTAGACATATAGGTGACTTATAAGTTACCTAAGTGCAGTGTAAAATGGCTGTGAAATAACGTGGACGTTATTTCACTCAGGCTGCAGTGGCAGGCCTGTGTAAGAATTGTCAGAGCTCCCTATGGGTGGCAAAAGAAATGCTGCAGCCCATAGGGATCTCCTGGAACCCCAATACCCTGGGTACCTCAGTACCATATACTAGGGAATTATAAGGGTGTTCCAGTAAGCCAATGTAAATTGGTAAAAATGGTCACTAGCCTGTTAGTGACAATTTGGAAAGAAATGAGAGAGCATAACCACTGAGGTTCTGATTAGCAGAGCCTCAGTGAGACAGTTAGTCACTACACAGGTAACACATTCAGGCACACTTATGAGCACTGGGGCCCTGGGTTACCAGGGTCCCAGTGACACATACAACTAAAACAACATATATACAGTGAAAAATGGGGGTAACATGCCAGGCAAGATGGTACTTTCCTACACAACCCCCCCCCAAACGAAGGACAATAAGACTAGCCATGACCTGATGAGTCTTCATTGTCTAAGTGGAAATATCTGGAGAGTCCATCTGCATTGGAGTGGCTACTCCCAGGTCTATGTTCCACTGTATAGTCCATTCCCTGTAGGGATATGGACCACCTCAACAATTTAGGATTTTCACCTTTCATTTGTTTTAGCCAAAGTAGAGGTTTGTGGTCTGTCTGAACAATGAAGTGAGTGCCAAACAGGTATGGCCTCAACTTCTTCAGAGCCCAGACCACAGCAAAGGCCTCCCTCTCTATGGCAGACCAACGCTTTTCTCTAGGGGTCAACCTCCTACTAATAAAAGCAACAGGTTGATCCTGGCCCTCAGAATTAAGTTGTGATAGGACTGCCCCTACTCCTAATTCAGATGCATCAGTTTGGACATAGAATTTTTTAGAGTAACAAGGGCTTTTCAGGACAGGTGCAGAGCACATGGCCTGCTTCAGCTCCTCAAAAGCTTTCTGACAGTTTGCTGTCCATAATACCTTTTTAGGCATTTTCTTGGATGTGAGGTCATTAAGAGGGGCTGCAATGGAGCCATAATTCTTATTGAACCTCCTGTAATACCCAGTGAGGCCTAGGAAGGCTCTCACCTGAGTCTGAGTGGTAGGGGGAACCCAATCAATAATTGTTTGGATTTTCCCCTGAAGTGGTGCAATCTGTTCCCCACCAACAAGGTGTCCCAGATAAACCACCTTACCCTGCCCTATCTGGCACTTTGAAGCCTTGATAGTGAGGCCTGCCTTTTGCAGGGCCTCCAAAACTTTCCATAGGTGGACCAGGTGATCATCCCAGCTGGAGCTAAAGACAGTTATATCGTCCAAATATGCTGCACTGAAAGCTTCCAGCCCTTGCAGGACTGTGTTCACCAACCTCTGAAAAGTGGCAGGTGCATTTTTCAAACCAAAAGGCATTACAGTAAACTGGTAATGTCCTCCAATGGTAGAAAATGCAGTCTTAGGTTTAGCATCTTCTGACAATTTGATCTGCCAATACCCTGCAGTCAAATCAAAAGTGCTTAGATACTTGGCAGATGCCAGTGTATCTATGAGCTCATCTGCCCTGGGTATAGGGTGAGCATCAGTTTTGGTTACCAAGTTGAGACCTCTATAGTCTACACAAAACCGCATTTCCTTCTTTCCATCTTTGGAATGGGGTTTTGGTACCAGTACCACAGGAGAAGCCCATGGACTGTCAGAGTGCTCAACTACTCCTAGTTCTAACATTTTCTGGACCTCTTGCTTTATGCAGTCCCTGACATGGTCAGGCTGCCTATAGATCTTACTTTTGACAGGTAAACTGTCTCCAGTATCTATAGTGTGCTCACACCAAGAAGTGGTACCTGGCACAGTAGAGAAGAGTTCAGAGAATTGATCTAGGAGGTTTATGCAATTGTCTTTCTGCTCAGCAGTAAGACAATCAGCCAAAACTACACCTTCCACCAGAGCATCTTGTTCTGTGGAAGAGAAGAGATCAGGTAGAGGATCACTGTCTTCTTCCTGTCCCTCATCAGTTGCCATGAGCAGGGTGAGATCAGCCCTGTCATAGTAGGGTTTCAGGCGGTTGACATGGAGCACCCTAAGGGGACTCCTGGCAGTGCCTAAGTCAACTAAATAGGTGACTTCTCCCTTCTTTTCAACAATTGTGTGGGGTCCACTCCATTTATCTTGGAGTGCTCTTGGGGCCACAGGCTCCAAGACCCACACTTTCTGCACTGGTTGGTACTGAACCAAAACAGCCTTCTGATCATGCCATTGCTTCTGGAGCTCTTGGCTAGCCTGAAGGTTTTTACTGGCCTTTTTCATGTACTCAGCCATCCTTGATCTGAGGCCAAGTACATAATCCACAATATCCTGCTTAGGAGCTTTTAAAGGTTGTTCCCAACCCTCCTTTACAATTGTGAGTGGACCCCTAACAGGGTGTCCAAAAAGAAGTTCAAAGGGGCTGAAGCCCACTCCTTTCTGGGGTACCTCCCTGTAGGCAAAAAGGAGGCATGGTAGAAGGATATCCCATCTCCTGCGGAGTTTTTCAGGGAGACCCATAATCATGCCTTTGAGAGTTTTATTAAATCTCTCCACCAGTCCATTTGTTTGTGGATGATAGGGTGTTGTGAACTTGTACGTTACACCACACTCCTTCCACATGGCCTTTAAGTATGCAGACATGAAATTGCTTCCCCTGTCTGATACTACTTCCTTTGGGAAGCCCACCCTGGAAAATATTCCCAGGAGGGCCTTTGCCACTGCAGGTGCTGTAGTGGTCCTTAAAGGAATAGCTTCAGGATATCTTGTGGCATGGTCCACTACCACCAAGATAAATCTATTGCCTGAAGCAGTAGGAGGGTCAAGGGGGCCAACTATGTCAACCCCTACCCTTTCAAAGGGAACCCCAACCACAGGCAGTGGAATAAGGGGTGCCTTTGGGGTGCCACCTGTCTTGCCACTGGCTTGACAGGTTTCACAGGACTTACAAAATTCCTTTGTGTCCTCAGACATCCTAGGCCAATGAAACAATGGAACCAGTCTGTCCCAAGTTTTCATTTGACCCAGGTGTCCAGCTAGGGGAATGTCATGTGCCAGTGTTAGGAGGAACTTTCTGTACTCCTGAGGAATCACTAATCTCCTGGCAGCTCCAGGTTTAGGATCCCTATGCTCAGTGTACAAGAGGTTGTCCTCCCAGTAAACTCTGTGAGAGTCACTGACATCCCCATTAGCCTGTTTGGCAGCTTGCTGTCTGAGACCCTCTAATGTGGGACAGGTTTGCTGTGCCACACTCAGCTCCTCTCTGGCAGGCCCCCCTTCACCCAAAAGCTCAGCAGTGTCTGCTTCCAGCTCCTCTGGTGTAGGTTCTGCACAGGGAGGGAATTCTTCTTCCTCAGAAGTAGAATCCACTGTAGAGGGAGGGATAGTAGGAAGTGGTTTGCTTCTACTAGCCCTAGCTTTAGGGAGCGCTTGGTCCATTGTTCCAGGATCCAAGCTTCCCTGTCCTTTTTGCTTTTTGGCCTGAGCCCTTGTCAAAGCAAAAATATGCCCTGGGATGCCCAGCATTGCTGCATGGGCCTCCAACTCCACATCTGACCAAGCTGATGTCTCCAAATCATTCCCTAATAGACAGTCTACAGGTAAATCTGAAGCTACCACAACTTTCTTTGGACCAGTAACCCCCCCCCCAGTTGAGATTTACAACAGCCATGGGGTGGCTAAGTGTGTTGTTGTGAGCATTGGTTACTTGGTACTGGTGACCAAGTAGGTGTTGTTCAGGGTGGACCAGTTTCTCTATGACCATAGTCACACTGGCACCAGTGTCCCTGTAGGCCTGAACCTCAACACCATTTATTAGGGGTAGCTGCTTGTACTTATCCATATTAAGGGGACAAGCAACTAAGGTGGCTAAATCAATAGCCCCCTCAGAGACTAACACAGCCTCTGTGGCCTCCCTAACAAGGCCAACCCCAACTAAGTTACCAATAGTGAGCCCAGCTACTCCTTTGGATTGGCTATTAGTAGGTTTGTTCCCACCACCACTGCTATTAGTAGGGACACTAGGTGTAGCAGTAGGGGTTGTAGTGGTAGGAGGCTTGGTGCCTTTCTTTGGACAACTGGGATCTGTTGTCCAATGGCCTTTTATCTTACATAAATAGCACCATGGTTTCTTTTCCTTGTTCTGATTAAAAGAGGATTTGGGCCCACCACCCCCACCAGAGTGTTTTTGTGGGCCTGATGAAGACTCATTTTTAGATTTGTCCCCATCCTTGTCAGAAGACTTACCATCCTTCTTTTTGTTGCCATCTTTGTCACCCCCTGTATGAACTTTTCTGTTCACCCTTGTTCTGACCCATTTGTCTGCCTTCTTTCCCAATTCTTGGGGGGAGGTCAGATCAGAGTCCACCAAGTACTGGTGCAACAAATCAGACACACAATTATTAAGAATATGCTCTCTCAGGATCAAGTTATACAGGCTGTCATAATCAGTAACTTTACTGCCATGTAACCACCCCTCCAAGGCCTTCACTGAATGGTCAATGAAATCAACCCAGTCTTGTGAAGACTCCTTTTTGGTCTCTCTGAACTTTATCCTGTATTGTTCAGTGGTTAAGCCATAACCATCCAGGAGTGCATTCTTAAGAACTTGGAAATTATTAGCATCATTTTCTTTCACAGTAAGGAGCCTATCCCTACCTTTTCCACTAAATGATAGCCATAGGATAGCAGCCCACTGCCTTTGAGGGACATCCTGTACAACACAGGCCCTCTCAAGTGCAGCAAACCACTTGTTAATGTCACCCCCCTCCTTATAAGGGGGAACTATCTTGTGCAGATTCCTGGAATCATGCTCTTTTGCAGGATGACTATGGGGAATACTGCTGCTGCCACCATGGGTTTCTAAACCCAGTTTCTGTCTCTCCTTCTCTACCTCTAAAGTCTGTCTATCCAAATCCAGCTGTTGCTTCTTGAGCTTCAGTCTGGTTTGTTCCACTCTCAATCTATTGAGCTCCCTTTCTAACAATCTGTCATCAGGGTGGGTGGGAGGGACATGCCTTGAAACAGAAGTATGGTGAGAATGGACAGAAGGAGACCTGTCCCTTACAGAAGCCACCCTAACAGCTTGGCTAACAGAAACATCACTAACAGTATGGTGAGAATAAATGCTTTTGCTATGATGTGAGACAACACTATTTATATGGTGTGGCTCATCATCATTACCAACTATGCTAGACTGCCTAGTAATGGGCAGGCTAGGAAGTTTCTTTCCTGAATCTTTTCCTGGGGGAGTCCCTGGATCAGATTGGGAACCATTTGCTACTTTTTCAACAGATGTGGCCCCTATGGCCTTACCTTGTTCTCTAAGCATGCTAAGCAATAATTCCAAAGAAGGATTCTTCCCTACACTCAAACCTCTCTCTATGCAGAGACTCCTTGCTCCTTTCCAGCTAAGGTGATCATATGCAAGTTTGGACAGATCAACATTTTGGCCTGTGCCAGACATTTTTAGAGAGAGTTAAAGTGATAGTAAAAGATAAAAAGTTTGTCAGAGCTTTTAGAAAGACAGAGAAAAAAAAACTTTTTAAACTTTTTAGAACTTTTTGGAAAGTTAGAAGTACTTTTCAGCACTTAGAAAAGAGTGAAAAGAGGAAATGCAAAACTTTTTGGCTATGTGTATATACACTGACCTTGTTTTGTATATTTTTCTCTTATGAAAAGTACAATGACAAGAGTGGTAAGTAGTCTCAAAGCACTTATCCCACCACTGCACAACCAATGTAGGAGGCTGGACTGGCTTGTAGTGAGTACCAAGGGGTACTTGCACCTTGCACCAGGCTCAGTTATCCCTTATTAGTGTATAGGGTGTCTAGCAGCTTAGGCTGATAGATAATGGTAGCTTAGCAGAGCAGCTTAGGCTGAACTAGGAGACGTGTGAAGCTACTACAGTACCACTTAGTGTCATATGCACAATATCATAAGAAAACACAATACACAGTTATACTAAAAATAAAGGTACTTTATTTTTATGACAATATGCCAAAGTATCTTAGAGTGTACCCTCAGTGAGAGGATAGGAAATATACACAAGATATATATACACAATAGCAAAAATATGCAGTATAGTCTTAGAAAACAGTGCAAACAATGTATAGTTACAATAGGATGCAATGGGGAAACATAGGGATAGGGGCAACACAAACCATATACTCCAAAAGTGGAATGCGAACCACGAATGGACCCCAAACCTATGTGACCTTGTAGAGGGTCGCTGGGACTATTAGAAAATAGTGAGAGTTAGAAAAATAACCCTCCCCAAGACCCTGAAAAGTGAGTGCAAAGTGCACTAAAGTTCCCCTAAGGACAAAGAAGTCGTGTTAGAGGAATAATGCAGGAAAGACACAAACCAACAATGCAACAACTGTGGATTTCCAATCTAGGGTACCTGTGGAACAAGGGGACCAAGTCCAAAAGTCACAAGCAAGTCGGAGATGGGCAGATGCCCAGGAAATGCCAGCTGCGGGTGCAAAGAAGCTTCTACTGGACAGAAGAAGCTGAGGTTTCTGCAGGAACGAAAAGGGCTAGAGACTTCCCCTTTGGTGGACGGATCCCTCTCGCCGTGGAGAGTCGTGCAGAAGTGTTTTCCCGCCAAAAGAATGCCAACAAGCCTTGCTAGCTGCAAATCGTGCAGTTAGCGTTTTTGGACGCTGCTGTGGCCCTGGAGGGACCAGGAGGTCGCAAATTGGACCAGGAGAGAGAGGAGACGTCGAGCAAGACAAAGAGCCCTCTCAGTAGCAGGTAGCACCCAGAGAAGTGCCAGAAACAGGCACTACAAGGATGCGTGAAACGGTGCTCACCCGAAGTCGCACAAAGGAGTCCCACGTCGCCGGAGACCAACTTAGAAAGTCGTGCAATGCAGGTTAGAGTGCCGTGGACCCAGGCTTGGCTGTGCACAAAGGATTTCCGCCGGAAATGCACAGGGGCCGGAGTAGCTGCAAAAGTCGCAGTTCCCAGCAATGCAGCCCAGCGAGGTGAGGCAAGGACTTACCTCCACCAAACTTGGACTGAAGAGTCACTGGACTGTGGGGGTCACTTGGACAGAGTCGCTGGATTCGAAGGACCTCGCTCGTCGTGCTGAGAGGAGACCCAAGGGACCGGTAATGCAGCTTTTTGGTGCCTGCGGTTGCAGGGGGAAGATTCCGTCGACCCACGGGAGATTTCTTCTGAGCTTCTGGTGCAGAGAGGAGGCAGACTACCCAAACAGCATGCACAAGCAGGAAAACAGTCGAGAAGGCGGCAGGATCAGCGTTACAGAGTTGCAGTAGTCGTCTTTGCTAATATGTTGCAGGTTTGCAGGCTTCCAGCGCGGTCAGCAGTCGATTCCTTGGCAGAAGGTGAAGAGAGAGATGCAGAGGAACTCGGATGAGCTCTTGCATTCGTTATCTAAAGTTTCCCCAGAGACAGAGACCCTAAATAGCCAGAAAAGAGGGTTTGGCTACCTAGGAGAGAGGATAGGCTAGCAACACCTGAAGGAGCCTATCACAAGGAGTCTCTGACGTCACCTGGTGGCACTGGCCACTCAGAGCAGTCCAGTGTGCCAGCAGCACCTCTGTTTCCAAGATGGCAGAGGTCTGGAGCACACTGGAGGAGCTCTGGACACCTCCCAGGGGAGGTGCAGGTCAGGGGAGTGGTCACTCCCCTTTCCTTTGTCCAGTTTCGCGCCAGAGCAGGGCTAAGAGGTCCCCTGAACCGGTGTAGACTGGCTTATGCAGAATTGGGCACATCTATGCCCAACAAAGCATTTCCAGAGGCTGGGGAGGCTACTCCTCCCCTGCCTTCACACCATTTTCCAAAGGGAGAGGGTGTAACACCCTCTCAAAGAGGAAGTCCTTTGTTCTGCCATCCTGGGCCAGGCCTGGCTGGACCCCAGGAGGGCAGATGCCTGTCTGAGGGGTTGGCAGCAGCAGCAGCTGCAGTGAAACCCCAGGAAGGGCAGTTTGGCAGTACCAGGGTCTGTGCTACAGACCACTGGGATCATGGGATTGTGCCAACTATGCCAGGATGGCATATAGGGGGCAATTCCATGATCATAGACATGTTACATGGCCATATTCGGAGTTACCATTGTGAAGCTACATATAGGTAGTGACCTATATGTAGTGCACGCGTGTAATGGTGTCCCCGCACTCACAAAGTTCAGGGAATTGGCTCTGAACAATGTGGGGGCACCTTGGCTAGTGCCAGGGTGCCCTCACACTAAGTAACTTTGCACCTAACCTTTACCAGGTAAAGGTTAGACATATAGGTGACTTATAAGTTACCTAAGTGCAGTGTAAAATGGCTGTGAAATAACGTGGACGTTATTTCACTCAGGCTGCAGTGGCAGGCCTGTGTAAGAATTGTCAGAGCTCCCTATGGGTGGCAAAAGAAATGCTGCAGCCCATAGGGATCTCCTGGAACCCCAATACCCTGGGTACCTCAGTACCATATACTAGGGAATTATAAGGGTGTTGCAGTAAGCCAATGTAAATTGGTAAAAATGGTCACTAGCCTGTTAGTGACAATTTGGAAAGAAATGAGAGAGCATAACCACTGAGGTTCTGATTAGCAGAGCCTCAGTGAGACAGTTAGTCACTACACAGGTAACACATTCAGGCACACTTATGAGCACTGGGGCCCTGGGTTACCAGGGTCCCAGTGACACATACAACTAAAACAACATATATACAGTGAAAAATGGGGGTAACATGCCAGGCAAGATGGTACTTTCCTACACTAAGGCATCCAATAACCACAACCTAAATTGAAAAAAGATATTAATCAGAAACTAAACATTGTGTCAGCAAAGTAAATACACAACAGTAAACAAACTATGGTCCTGATTACAGCTTTGGCAGTCTTGGTACCGCTATTGCAGTGGCGTCGGTATCACTGACTAGGTGATCTGCCAGCCCAATTACGATGTTGGCAGTCCCATTTACGAAAGACCACCTGTGACCTGCCGCCACCACCAGTCTTTCACGCCCGCATTGGCGGCAGTCACAGGCCACAGTGGCTGACAACTGGAGCCCATCCCCTGTTCCCACAGGCGATATTATGATGTGGTTCACCGCCAAGCCAACTGTGGTGGGAAGACCTCCATACTCGATCTGGTGGAAACATCATATATGAGGTAAGTACTCACTTTATATCCAGTTTCCACTCTTTTTCCCATCATAGAGACCCTTGTCAAGGTCCTCCCTTTGCTTCAGACACTTGGCCATTAGGAAAGTACATACCCTTGGCATCAACTCCTAAGGTAAGCCACTCATACATTTCTTCACTGTTACAATGGCTGTGGACCTGTGCTATTGGACAAAGTATGTTTTCTATATGTGTGTATTTTCAGACTTGCATCATGTACATATACACATATGTATTAGCACTGTGGCACAAAATTTACAAAAAATGAGGTTCATAGCACGACAGTCCACCTCCGTCGGAAGACCGCAACCGCGAGACAGCCAGCACAACAGAGATCATGTAATATGGTGGGTGGAAAACCGCCAGCTCAGCGGTCTTCTTGGGACTGCCATTGTAGCGGTATGGTGATAAGACTGCCAAACTCGTAACTGTGCCAAATTTGCAGCTTAACAAGAGCCCCTTAACCAAAATGTAATGGGAATGCAAATGAGACAATATACACAATCTCAAAAAGCCATGGTCTTGATGGACAACCCATCTAAGCAATGGCAAAATATGAAAGGCAATAGATGAAGAGGGTCTGACACAGAGCCCTCTGTACTTCTCATTGTATTTGTTTGAAGAATGGGTAACAATATGTAGTACAACAGCTTAAGTTGTTTGTACCAGACTTAAAAAGGCATTTGCAATGCAATAGGGCTTATATTTGCTTGCTATTGGAATTGTAAATGCATACCTGGACTTTTCTTGCCATATAAATTGTTCAACCTTGCCGCATAATTTGATCCTCTTTGCCACAAAATTCTAGTGCCCTGCATATAACTAAAGCACTTCCATATACCTCCTTCCTCTATCTGCTGCAAAAAATGAAACTATTGCCATTATTTATTTTATTGTTTTATATTGTTATTTTGAGGTCTCCCCCAATCTAGTGTTGGGACCCAGAGATGATCCTGACAGACAGAGCACAGTGAGTTATGGGCAAAAATGTTTTGTAAAAGGAATGCCCCTCAAAGCATTATGGGGCGAGTTTCTGAGTGCGGCGAAAATTGTAGTGTGTTGACTAGAATGGTCAGAACAGACCCTAGGGGACACCTTAATAAAAATAACATTTGTAAGAAATATGATCATGTAACCATATAGTCAGACCCTAGCTGGCATAACAACATGAAAACAGAAACGCAGAAAGTAACGCAGTGTAACCATATATGTAGCCCCTACAGGACGTAATGCTATACACATTTTGAGGCCTAGCAGACCTACTGTAAAACCATTACAAAGAAGGACCTTCAAATACAAACTACTCCCAGCTGTAAAACAAAACTTCTAGCCATGAGAGAGCTTAAGAAGACAATAAATGGTGGGAGAGGTTACTATTTTGACCCTCCTCCCCCACCAAACCTAGTGTGGTGACACAGAGATGACATAGACAGAAACAGCGTGTCGTGTCGTGCAGAACTTTTCGATGGTTGTCCTTTTGTCCAAGGACCAGCACAGGCTGAGTTATGGCCAAAAATGTTTTGAAACAGAAATGCCTGCAATGCATTATGGGGTGAGTTTCCCTGAGTGCACTGAATATTGTAGTATATTGGGTCTCCCACTGTGCCAGGAGAGCTGCATTGAGGATTTCTGTGTTTTTTACTGTTGTAACTGCTCCAGTTTGTATATTTACAACTGCTAAACTTGTAAGTGGTAGTCATGTAAAGTGCTCCTTAAATCCAGTTCGTGCTATTTGAAACTTCACTGTTATGTAAAGCGCGCCTCCAATCAAATTTGCACTACATGAAACTTCATTTAGTCATGTAAAGCGCTTCTCCTAATGATTTTTTTGTACAGCATATTTCTGTCGTATATATTGTATATGTACAACCGAGTCACTGCCAGGTGTTTGTTATAGGCCACAATTGTGTGCTCTGGATTTGACTCAGAAGCAAAAGTTACTCACTGTGACTCTCAGTGGGTCAAGGTGGTGTTCAGAATTCACTGCCATGCAGTCCTTGGCCTCTCTGCGAAGAACACAGAGTAATGGTCACGTATTTGAGTTCCAAATGTGATTCTGGGCAAATGTGTGTGAATGAGGTACACAGCTGTCAAATTACTGACAAGACAAAAGTAAACAAAAAAAAAAATGCCATGCTTAAAAGTGAGAGTGTGCGTTGTGTGCTTTGGGGGTGGTGAAGAGAAGGAGATGTGAGGAGGTGCATTCAGGTGAGGGTATAAAGAGAGTGCTGAAGAAAAAAGAGATCAGGCATAAAATATGCAGATGAACGAGATTACAGGAGTAACTGAGACTCTCTGAAGATCACTACACTTCCCACGGGCATTAGTAATGTGTAATTCACCGTCTCACAATTTTAGAATTGAAACATTTTCAATATTAATTATTTACAACAAAATCATTGATACTCATTTAACTTGAATAGCTAATAACCATTGACAAAGCCAATAGTCCTGGCTGGTTTTAGGTGTATGTCAGCTGTTGCGTTTTGTATCTGGATTCAATAATAGAAAGCTCAGCGAGGAACCAAAGATTCGGTGGCATACTAAGGGAATCACAGAAATTAAGCTTACCTGTTTAAGCCACGACCCTAGTTATAAAAGTCATGCCGTTTTTGGAGACACTTTTTACATCCCTCTTAAAGCCCCAGGTCAGGTGCAGTGCAATCAGTCATTTATACCTTATAAACCAATAGCACTTTGCATATGGATATGAGTTCACACCCCACTTTATGTACCTTTTTCAACCAACGCCCCACAGGCCGAGTCGAAACCTTGTGTCATTAAACAAACCTGATTTTAGCCAGTGTCAGCTCCCGCTAAAGGGGGGTGGGGCTGAAACAGAAACTTCAATTCATGTCTCCTACGGTGACCTACAGCCAGTGTTTTAAATGGGCCGGTACTCTCCGGTACTGAGTACCGGCACTTTTTTATTTTGAGAGCGAGAGTACCGGCACATCTAAAGAAAAACGTAATACTTTTAATTGGAGAGTACCGGCACTTTTCGGAAACAAGCAGATACTCTGGAACAGAGTACCTGCACTTTAATTTTTCCATTTCAAGCACTGCCTACAGCCATATATGCAAGCCTACATACGATACAATGAAAAAGTCATATTGCACGTCCTACGTGGACGCTAGCTCTCTGACTGATTGGCACAATTGCTGCTTACTAGCACCAGTGCTTAATTTGCAAATAAAGAGGCGCCGGTGCTCAAAGCCCTTCTCTTAAACACGAGGCTGCTGTAATTAAATCAACCAGCACTGAATGCTGAGGCAGCGTAATCCTGAAGCCATCTCGGGCCTCTTCAATCCATTTACAGCCGCCCCTGCCCCTTCAGTTCATCCTGCAACTTTCTATTTTCTCCCTTTATGACGCTTTTTAGTTTTTCCTTCTTACGTCTTTCCCATACCTGTCTTTTGCTCGCAGCAAATGATTGAGGCATAAGAATAAGCCCCGGCCCTCACAAATAAGTGCCGGTGCTCAGCACCGGAAACAACAAGCACAAATTAAGCACTGACTAGCACTAAAACCCACATCTATCCCTTCTTTCAGCAGAATTTCAGGTTCCTGAAGTTTATTCTTCACGTCTCACCGCCAAACCAAGATCATATCTCATTAAAAAGCCTCACAGTTAATCAGCTTCAAAGCGATCCTGGGCACCCGACATTCAGACAATGTTTGCATTGGAAGGCTCACTGGTTGTTCAAACAAAATGTACATGCAAGAAAAATGCTTCCAGAGAGCATGTTTTTGGTTGTTTTACAAATAAATATATGCCACTGTATGTGAAGTGAAGCTTGTTTTGATGTACCTGCTCTTGGAAAAATCCTCAGTCAGACCGTTACAGACATGTTCCATGACAAGGCGAACATGTTTGTTTGGGTTCCCCAGACCAGTTCACTAAAGTGAAAATACCAAGCTAAAAAAAACACTTCGTCATCAAAATGATTTAAAAGATATATTTTGCATCGTGACCTAGAAATATGTCCATCTGGTAAAATGTTAGTTGTGCTGTAGATCTGTTTAGTTATAAAGTGTGTCACAGAGATTCACTCAAAAAGTCTTAGTGGGCTACTGAATAGCACAGCTGTTTGGGATTTTGATGTCTCGATTACTTATAAAGAGGAAACATGTTTTTTTTTAACATGGAAAATGCATTAACACAGAATTGGGTGCCCTTGAAATTTAAGAAAATACAATCTTTTTCGTTAACCAGCATTCAACTTTTGTTCCCCAGACTGTATTACAGAACTCGACTTTGGGAAACAATTATGTCCTGGTCTTTAATCCTGTTCATTCATCCCACATTTGCTGATTTTGTGCACTTATTGTTGCAGGAAGTTTTAAGTAAGTGGGTGATTACAACTACCCAGCGTGTCTTTCGAAAAGAAGAATTTTGAGTTCCTTTTGACATCATGGCCTAGTAATGTTCTGCCTTTCATCCAGAGTTCTCAAACAAGAGGCAGGGGCGTACCTTGAAGAGGGGGTGTTTGAGGTGTTACACCTCCCTAATAAATGTACTTTCTGATAAATAGTTGGGTACAGGTGCTTTTAGATGGGTATTGTGAGATGTCAGTTGGATTTTACCAGGAATTTTAACATACTGTACAAACAAAAATGCACCCACACTCTCTCTCTCTCCTTCTGTTTTGAAAGTCCTCAAAAACATTGGTCATTTTGAAAAATATAGGCCCATATTTAAAAGAAAATGACGGAGCACAATGTTGTGCGAAAATTGACAGCGCCACGCTCCGTCATTTTCACAAGGCAGGGATGCACATTATTTAATTGAATACTGCACACCACTGTGTTGTCTCCTGTGCTGGCACTACATTAAGATGCCTGCACCAACGCAGGCATCCTTGCACCATGGTGCAAGGATGTCTACGTTGAGGGGTTTGATTGTTTACGTGTGGGAAGGTGTCCCTTTCTGCACACAAACAATCACCAATGGAGATTTGGCACTTCTGTGTGTGCTGCAGAACGCAGCACACACAGAAGTGCTAAAGATTAATTTTGAAATGATTCCTTATAGGGGCACCTTCCTGCACATAAACAATAATTTCTGGAATTTGCGAAAAAGCATAAAACGAAGAGGAATAAAAGTATTCCTCCTTGTTGCGCCTTGCTAACGCCACCCCTGCGGTGGCATTAGATTTTGGCGCTGCCTCAGGTTTACGAAATCCTGTAAATCTGAGGCAGCATCAAAATGCAATGGATGTTGCTGTGGCACACCGACAGCAACACCCACTGCACGCCCCTCTGATGCCAAAAACTGTGTCAGAGGGGTGCATATTTACAAGGAGGCGTAACCCCACAAAAAGTGGCCTTACACTTCCTTGTAAATATGGAGCAGAGGTTAGCGCCACTGGAGCATCATGTAAAGTGATGCTCCAGTGGCGATAGGGGCTCTTAAATATGCCCCATAGTGTTTTCTTTCTTTGAACTCTTACCAATCCGCATTTCTCTCCGTTTCCACTGCTCCTTATGCCCCTAACATGAACCTTACTTGTTGTATATCATTCAATTCCAGTCAAATTGTTTTAAAATCGGAAGCTCACCCTCACCAATCTTTCTGACCAAGCTAGCCACTGACCAGAGGTTATCAACATTTTATAGGCGATTAATTAAAATTCTAAAAATGTCTATCTTTTCCCATGTTAAATTAGATAGATTTGGATAGAGAAGAGAGGGCGCATGCAAGGCTGGAGTTGAAAAGTGCTTTAATGGGGCGCAGTCTGTTGCATTCAGGGATTTCAGAGTAACCAAAATCAAGTGAAGGGATGTGTGAATTTTACACTTCAGTATTAATGAAATGCAAAATGACTGCAGCTCTCTAAGTGCCTAAATCTGAAGTGACAGCCTTGTAAAAAGTCTACCATGAGAAGCAAGTGTCACGATGGAACATTGCATTTAATTTATTCATCCATGCTAATCACATGGAATGAACATTACACATTTTTTCACAAAAATGAATTTTCTATAATTATGTGTAACATAAATTCATGTATTCTGATCAGAATGAGATCTATAGCCTCAAACAAAAAATGTTTTAATATTTTACATGTATCCTTTTTTAATGCAGTCGCATCAGCAAAGCACCCCATTTCCATAAAAGCAGCCCATATCTGATGGTGACTGATTTACCAAAAAGCAAAGAAATTAATATCAGATGAGTTTCCAACCCGAGACGGCCCACTGCTGGCAGATGTGTGGCACTTAAACTTTACTTGGGTCCTAATTAGTATTGGTGTTGCTGCCTGTAAAACTATCACATGAGTCAATTTCACATCTATCTGTGATTTTGTTGTGTGAAATTAGCAGATGTAATAATGCTGCATGCAGTATTGAAGCATCTGCACATAGGTTGCACTTCGGCCCATAATTTGGACCATGGAAAAGGTTGCTATGTTCATGTTGCTACTGAAAGATAGTATCACACACTTGGACATATCAGGGGAGTCCTACAGGCCAAAACACACCACAGACATAGAGACACTCATTTTAATTGGTGATCAACTTAGATTTGTCACTGCCTGCACATTGCAATCAATCCTTCTCTACCACTTCTGTCTGTTTGTCAGGACCAGGCCACCAGTAATGTTATCTCACCCTAGCCTTAGTTAAACTCCTGCCCACATGCCTGTCATTAGCAAAACTTATGATCTTACTCCATAACCCAGAGGGACCTTTCACCATTACAAAATACCCCACCAACAATGTCCAGTTCATCTCTACCATTCCAAGATCCTCTTGGCTCTTCTGGTATCAATTTCCATGCATGCCATCCCTTGACAACATAATCAGACACTTGTTTCCACACCACACATTTAGCCACCTCCGACTCCCAATCTCCTTTACCTAAAGCTGACTGTTTGAGAAAACAATTCTGAATCTACCACACTCAAATCTTCGAATGGAAGCAGAAACAAACAGTCAGTCAGTACATGTTGTGCCCCTGAGAAATACCTCTTGGGGAAATTTAACTCTAGTAGACTTTGAACTCATATCCTTAACTGTCAACATTTCTACTAGAAAATATGTGGATCAAATGTCTATAGTCAGTTCTCAAAACAAAAGGTAGACTCAAAAAGAAAGGTTTGAAATGCTGGCCTGTCCCTATACAAGCTAATACGTACCTCATGATCACTGAGTATCTCTCTTTTGCCACCTTCTGTGACTGTGAGGCAAAAACTATGGGGGTTATTCCAACTTTGGAGGAAGTGGTAATCCGTCCCAAAAGTGACAGTAAAGTGACGGATATACCACCAGCCGTATTACGAGTCCATTATATCCTATGGAACTCGTAATACGGCTGGTGGTAAATCTGTCACATTTGGGACGGATTACCACCTCCTCCAAAGTTGGAATAACCCCCTATGTTTTTTTCCTCACCATCCACAACTTGGGAAAGTACTGCCCCCTGACCGTTCAAACTGCCATCAGTAGTATCGTTTTTTTTGTCTTACATTAAAATGCCCTAGGGATGGCATCTTCCCAATCTCTATCTTTATCTTCTCAAAAGTGTCTTTGCATTCATCAAACCACACCACGCTCACATTTTTCTTTAATGGTAATCTAATGGGTTCCACCAAACTAGCAAAGTGTAGTACAAATTACAATAATACTCCACCAATCCAAGAATTGATCTCACTTGGGGCCAGATGTAGCAAATAATTGCGAGTCGCAAATGGGCCGATTCGCTATTTGCGACAATGCAAAATCGGAAATGGGATTCAAAAACCCCATTTCCGACTTGCAAAAAGCGATGGGAGCCGTTTGCGAGTCGCAACAGTTGCGACCCCATTTTGCGACCCGCAAATAGTAAGTTGCAATTTGCGAGTCGCAAAGCTTATGCAATTTCAACTCGCAAATTGCGACTAGTCGCAAAAAGCCCAGTTTGCATGTCCCATTTACCACTAACTCAGAGCAGGTGGTAACCATAACCAAAGCATAAAAGGAGACCCAGAAAGCATCTGGGTTACTCAAGATGGCGGACATATACCTGATAGCAGTGAGGAGGAGAGTCCACGCCGCACAGCAGAGGAGGAGGAGGGGCCACAGACAGGAGAAGATATATAGAACAAGGCAGACTCTTTTCCAGCAAACTGAGGATGAGATATACGATAAATACCGCCTTAGCAGCGCAGCCATACTAGAATTAATTGATTTACTGAAACCACAGCTAGAACACCAGACTCTGCGTGGCTGCGCCATCCCTACGCACGTGCAAGTGCTATGCTCACTGCACCTCTTGGCCTCAGGGAGCTATCAGGGGGTCATTGCTGTGGCAGGTGGGGTATCTCAAAGTGCAGTGTCAAGGTTCCTCAGGGCCTTCCTAGATGCCTTAGTCACACACATGTCTCACTTCATATACCTACCAAGGAATGAGGCAGAAATTAACAGCACCAAGCTGGACTTTTACCGCATTGCCAACTTTCCCCATGTCATAGGATGTGTAGATGGGACACACATTCAAATATGCCCCCCTTCAAACCTGGAACATATTTTCCGCAACAGAAAGTGTACCCACTCACTGAATATTCAGGTAGTTTGTGACGCCCATTATGTCATCACTGACATTGTAGCTAAGTTTCCAGGCAGTACCCATGACTCATACATTTTTAGGCATAGTGGGATACATCAACGCCTGGAACGTGGGGAATTTGGAGACGGATACCTTCTAGGTAGAGCTACATACACCTTGCAGACATACACACAGGTCACTGTGCACAACAATCAGGACTTCCTAACAGTGTACATTTTGTGCCCAACAGGTGACAGTGCATATGCCCTAAGGCCATGGATTCTGACTCCGTTTTTAACACCCAGCAATGAATGTGAGAGGCGATACAACAATGCACATAAGAGGACCAGGAACATGATAGAGCGCACCTTCGGACTCCTGAAAGCAAGATTCAGATGCCTCCACCGCAGTGGAGGTGCCCTCCAGTATACCCACATTACAGCATTCAAAATTGTGGTCGCATGTGCCATCCTCCACAACATAGCCACCCGACGTGGGCTACCTCTCACCCCTGCAGACCCAGATCCTGATGATGAAGAGCAAGAACAACCACATCGCCATCATGGGGATCGGAGTATAGCTAATCAAGGCAGACTGAGACGGGAACACATCGCAAACCAATACTTTGGAAGGTACGTGTCAACTCCAACCATACTCACCTATTGACGAAAAACACCATTTGTTAAGTGGAACAAAAATAACTATTTTACTAGTGCAGAAATTGAACTATATACAAGTAATGAATGTCCATGGGCATGAAAATGCAAACCAGGCATGTGGCACATTGACGTCATGTGCCACTTCTACAGGACCAGGGTAATGTCTATGACCTTCTGCCCCTCCTGCCAGCCTGGCTGGTCCCTGGTGCTTCTGCTGTGCTCTGCCTGGTACTCCTGAGCATCCTACTGTCAGTGGCAGAGACACTGCTCACTGTCGAGCCCTCCTCACTGTCCTGGGGTGTTTCCCCTGTGCCCCTAGACAGATGCCGTGCCTCCATCAAGTCAATGATGTGGGTGAGACGTCCCAGGCCCCTAGCCACATCGCCAGCGAAATGGCCCATTTCCACCTGCAGCCCAACTGTCCTTCTCGACAGGCCTGTGGTGTTCATGGCGAGCCTGCCGATGGATGTGGCCATCCTGTCTAGTCTGTGCAGGAGCTGACGGTCCCTGCGCCGCCCACCCTCGGCCTGGGCCAGTAGTCCTCCCGCCAATTCCCTCATGGCTAGGGCAAGGTCCCCAGTGTTCGTGCATATCATGTCCATCCTGGAGTTCAGTTGCTGCATGCTGGCCTGGTTATTGCGCACGAAGCGGTGCAGCACACCACTAATCCTCCCTAAAATTCTATTTTGTAGGTGCTGACCATGCAGCAGCTGTGACTCACTGGTGCTGGGAAGTTGTTGGCCGGACTGCAGCCCTGATGTCCTGGACCTACGTCGCCTGCGCAGCAGTGGCTGCCCTGTGAGTTCCACTGTCTCACTCCTGCCTGTTGCTGGCGCAGCCTCTTGGGATACAGTTGCAGCAGGTGTGGATACTGCAGGGATGCTGTTGGCCGTGCAGGTGGGAGTGCTGGCGGGTCCTGAGGTATCCTCATGGGGCTGGCTGATTGGAGTAGTGGTGGTGTCTTGTTGGAGACCTGTGGGACATGGGGAACAGACTGTCAGTGTCTACTATCTGTTGCACACTTCCTAATAAACATTTGACTATGAACTGCCTACTTGACTACATTTCCCATAATGCATCATTCTGGCGTTTGCTACCCTGAAATGGAGCTATCTTGGTTGAGCATGTCCCTGTGTACATGGTGGGTGGGGGTATGGCATTGATAGGGGTACAGGCATGTCACATGGTACTCACCGGTTGATGTGCTGGGCTGTGAGGTGTCCAGGTCCCCAAATCCCGAGACTGCCTCCTGCTCCAGGGTTTCCTCCACCCTTTCTTCCAGGGGTGTGGGTGGTGGCACAGACGATGGTCCCCCTCCTGTGCCTCTCATCTCCCGGAGCCTTTTTGCCACCCTCTCCTTGGTCCGGGAGCGGAGGTCATACCACCTTTTTTTGATGTCATCAATGCTCCTGTGGCTCACCCCCAGGGAATTTATTTTGTCCTGGATGTCCTGCCACAGCTGTTTCTTGGTGGCTTCAGGCACATTTAGGGCTGATTTCCCAAACAAATCGTCATAGTGCTGACAGCATTCGTCTGTCAGCACCTCCAGCTCCCTCTCAGAGAACTTCAGCTTTCTCTTCCTTGGAGTTCCTTCCATGGCAGATGCTTTTTCTCCTGTGTGCAGTTCAGCAGTTATAAAAGGGTGTGGTCCTCCCTCCTCCCAGGTGTATTAGTAAACTTCCTGGCTGTGATGTCATCATCATGTGCCAGGAAGTGTTTCCAGAGTATTCTGGAGTGGTTTCTGGAGTGTTCTGCAGCACCTGTAATCAATTAACAAGCTAATCGCAATTTGCGACTAGCACTCGCTAATTGCGAGTTCGTTTTTTGCACAGTCGCAAAAAGCGACCTCGCAATCGGCGGACTCACACACTGCGTTGCGAGTCCGGGTGCGAGTCGCAATTTCGGCACTGTTGTTTTGCCTGCATCTCGTTTTGCGACTCGCATTTTGCGAGTTGCACGAACTCGCAAAATGCGAGTCGCAATTTTTAAGTTTGCTACATCTGGCCCTTGGTCTTTATCATAAGCGAAGTCACTAACACAATGGAATTGGAAATTTCCAGCTTAGGACAAAACCCATCCCCAGAAACTTTATAGCCTAAATACATAACTGAGCTGACTCTAAACTTGAACGTTTCTCTTTTGACCATGAGTCCATTGTCTTTTAGCCTGTCTAAAATTTGTTTCTCTGTGATAGCATGACCTTCATTATGTCTGCCATAGACCAGGATAGCATCCTGGAAGAACATGACACAATTGATTCCCTCAAGTTCTTTCTACATCACCCTTTGGAAACAACATGCTATAGAGGCCAAGCTAATAGGCATTCTTATAAACCTGAAGGTCTCTGCAGGAGTGGCAAAAGAGGTGAGGGCTCTAGAATCTTCATGGAACACTGCTGAGAGATCCATCACATTAAAGGCACTGGCTCCATTCTACATTGCCGATGCCTCAGCTATGTTGGGTAACGGTTGACGATCAACCCAAATACATTGATTGAGATCCCTGACATCTACACACATGCTAATGTTGGTGCCATTGTCTTTTGGGAAAGAATCACAGGCACCATCCGTTCCAATGACTCTATTTATTCTATAACCCCAATGCGTAACAATCTGTTTAATTCTTCTTGTAAGGGTTGTATCATGAGATTCAGTACTCTCTTCACCTTGTGCACTACAGGATTGGCATTAAAAAAATTATTTTATTCATGAAACTTTTCAGCAAACACAAATCTTCCTTAAAAAGCTCTTCATATTCACTCACCAATTCATTAGCATCACTCACATTATCAAACAGTAATACTTGATCAGCAACTGGGATTACAGGTGATACCTAGGTCTCTGTGATGCCTCCAACCTAACATATTATCACCTCTCCGACCTACATAGATCTTCCCAACAGCCTCCCTTATCTTAAAATTGATGTTCAACACAGTATAGCCAATGAGGTCCATCTTGATTCCACCATATCTCTAAAGGCTGATATCTGGTGAAAAAAGGAGTGATATTTTCATTTCCAAAAATCTTCACCAGGTTCTTGTTTCCCACCAAGTGTAAGGAAACCGCAAATCTTCAAGTACATATACAACCTTAAATCCAGTCTGGACATCACATTCAGGCATTTTTACTCATTCTCCATCAACACCCTGAGTCACATGTTTTTCATCAGTAGCTATAGATAGAACAGCTTTCTGGAATCTCCATCAACACACAGACAAAAGCAAAATGGTCTTTCCCCCACAACTTCTGCATAAGGAATTATGGGCATAGCAATTTGGACTTTAAATTTTTTTTTGGCCCTCCCACATTTGAAACACCTTAACGTGGAATCTTTGTTTGCACCTAAGTTCAATCTAGAAGTTTCACATGCAACCTTTTGAATAGTTAATTTATTGTTATTGAATTCTTCCACTGTCTTTTTCTCACTTTAGACTCTTTCAACTCTTTGAACTGTTGTTGAGGTGGGAAACTGCATCGGCTTAATCCAACCTAATGTATGTTCAATACTTTCTATGATGTCTATCTCCTCCTTTAATTAAGGATTTTTAGCTAGTAGCTTCTGTACTTTCTGATTAATTGTACATCTTACCAGCTGATCACAAAACAAAGAGTAGGTTAGGTCACCAAATTTGCAAGTTAGTGCAAACTTGTTAGCGCAGTCACATAATTTCCCACTTTCTCTCAAGTTGCCTTACTCTAGTGAAAACTTTATACCACTCCATCACAATGTTAATTCTAGGACCAAAATGTTTTTCCAAGCATCCTAAAAATATCTGAAAAACATTCCTGGGTGCACTATCTCCATTATCATCAGCTATTTCATCCACACTTTCAAAGATGTTTCGCCCTGCCACTCCTAAATTGTGGAGTAACACACCTTGCTTCCTGGCAGGTGAAATTGTTTCGCCTCCAATGGCTATTAAGTAAGAATCAAATAGTTTTTTCCACTTAATCCACTTTAGGCTTGGTTCCCTAGATTCAGATAAAAACTGGAGGTCGTGACATACCAACCGATACCATAACAGGGAAACCTAAGGAAGAATTCAACACAACTACCTAGAAAAATGAACTCACACAAGAAAATAAAATAACAAATCAAATTAACCAGCCAACATAAACACTTAAAATAAAAACATGCGTAGGATGAACAAATTCCAGAGGTGACACAGAGAGGCCCTCATTATGAGTGCGGCGGTCTCGAGACCGCCACACTCGTGATGGAGGTCGGACCACCGCAGACAGGGCGGTCCGACCACCCTATTATGAATGTGGCAGATGGGCCACGGTCCCACCGCCAACACCGCCAGGTTGCCACCTGTCGACAGCCTGGTGGTCTCGGTGGTCTCAGGCCCCCAGTGAAACGCTGCAAGCAGCGCTGCCCTGGGGATTATAAATCCCCTTTCGACAAGCCTTTACATGGCAGTCTCACCACCATGCAAAGGCCCGGTGGAAAGGGGGTGTTGGGGGCCCCATGGGGGCCCCTGCACTTGGCATGGGCATTGCAGGGGCCCCATGGACAACCCCGTCGCACATTTCACTACCCGAATTACGGGCAGTGAAATGCGTGACGGGTGCTGTTGAATCCAATGCACCACAACATTGCCGCCGGCTCGATTATGAGCCTGCGTCAACGTTGTGGTGAGCTTTCTGCTGGGCCAGTGGGTGGAAACGCTGTTTTCGCTCACTAGTCCAGCAGAAAACTCCTGATAGTTCGGCCAGCATACCGCCAACACTGGTGGGATGCTGGCTGCAGCGGCTTCGGTGGTCTATGAAAAAGACCACCGAAGCTGTAATGAGGGTCAGACTGTCCCATAAATTCATTAGTATAATCCAATCAAGCATAGGAACCTAATGCAAGTTATTGGTGTCTCAACTGTTCAGATCAGCTGTACAGCTGTGCTCATTCCACTTACATCATATCAGACTTAGCTAAAGTAAATGTTGCAAATACAATAATGGCTGCAGGAACTTTAAAAACAGCAATGTTTGAAAGCAAACCAGAATTACCCTAAATGATGTAGTTAATCTCCACATGCGGGGCAAAAGAAATGTGGCTGTGAGAGTAGCTGCTGTACTTCCAAAAGCGTAACTATGAGAAAATGCAAAATACCTTGAGTATTCAGATCCCAGTGGCAAGCGTAATGTTGCACATGCTCTAGATCTTAGTGAGAGGAAGTGAGATCAGTGAGCAGTGTATGAAAGACATCACGTGACGGTTGAAGATGACGAATAGTGTGTGTCAAGCGGCAGAAGCTTGACATCAGCTCTCCTCACGTGCAGTGGTAACTGCAAACAGGAACTGCGCATATGAAACAGCATGCGGAGAGGGCACACACAACAGTTCAAACATTAACTCTCCTATGGCAAAGACATTGAAATAAAGAGATATTACCAAAGAGGGTTGGGGGCCATGAAAATTCCAACATAGCCACAACAATCAGATTTCTCCTGAAAATACTTTACTGCCTGTAACCTTGGCTATCATAGGGAGATTCCGATTTGCGTAGGATTCAGATGAATTAGTAGATACGTACACAAAGGTGCCAAGTACTCATCACCTGTGCTGTAAATTATGAGACATCCCAAGCTCTGTGGTTCTTGTTATTTATTGGTTGAAAGAAACCGGGCTCAACCATACAGGAACGGCAGCCACATCCACTCCTAGCCACATAAACTGACCATTAGAGACAGTTCCAATACATCCCAGGTAGCCAGATGGAATCAGCTGAGCAGACATTCCTGGAACTCAAGACATAGACCACAACACTATACCCAAATGAAGAGCCCCAATCAAGGTAAAATTAGTGTTGGGTTGCTTGTGTTCCAGCTAAGGAAGGACCTGGTCTGGCAGTACGGGCTTGTCTGTTCCTATCAGAGCAGGGTGAGGGCTGATTTGCATATGGCTGGTTCTAAACTGAGGTGGCATGTTGTGCACAATAATGATGGACTGGGATGTGGCCCTGAGTAATTACCAGTGGATGAGTTTAATTCAAGCATTACACCCATCACTTTTTTGCATGCTTTGATAAATATTTAGAACAGAGATATTTTATGTAGTGTGTTACTCACAAGTAAAGTATAACATTGTTGTGCAGGTCAATTCAGGAGTAGGTAATGATGTCATCTGTGATGGCAGCTGCATCAGCTATTTGCCAATGTCACCAATGTCCCATTGTGCATAATCATCATTGGTACTAGTGTATTCTGCATCCTTCTCCTCCTTCCAGCATGCCACGATGAAATATACCGCAATATAGCTTATCTGGCTTCTACACCAAAGCTCCACAGATGAGGAGCAGATACTGGAATAAGGGCCCAAGCATTTGGAATTCCCCACTACCCTCTGTTTGAAATGATATCTTGTTCTGTTATACCCAGCCTCCTCTTCTTGGAGGCTCATCCACCAGTGGAATTCTTTGAATGCAGCCATTGGTGCTGTGTTCTTCGCAGAACGTAATTATTTTAAAATCTCACTGCACATTGATGCCAGATAAATATCTGTTGACTAGTCAGCAAATAATAAAACCTGAGCAGAAGGACCTGAATCCATGCAGCGTGTAAAAATATTTGTGATTGTGAGTCAAAAAGTAGTCTAAAATTAGCCCACCTTTTTAGGTTATTCATCTTACAGTATAGTAAGGATGCAATACTGTTTGTGCTAAGAATATGATAGAGAAACATAGTAACTACAAGATGGATGCCTGATTCTGCAGCTCAGCAGACAAAACGTGGTGTTCGATATAAGAAATCAAGAAGAACGTATTTATAGTGAGTAGTTGAATCAATTTAGGTTAGAGGCATTTCAATTGGATACCAATCAATGATCTCAATGAACACGACTCAGAAGGTGAAATGTATTGAGCTGGCCAGACAGAAAGGTTAGTGC
Organism: Pleurodeles waltl; assembly: GCF_031143425.1. Classification (NCBI taxonomy): domain Eukaryota; kingdom Metazoa; phylum Chordata; class Amphibia; order Caudata; family Salamandridae; genus Pleurodeles; species Pleurodeles waltl. The sequence goes on along the minus strand of NC_090446.1, from coordinate 980,086,808 downwards.
TCAGTGATGCTTTGATTCATGGACGTTTGAAAGCCTTAAAATGGTGGAGTGGCAGTCGTCAGTGAGAGGTGTCAGAGGGAGCTTGTATCACTGAGGTGGATCCCTTGGAGACCAGATTGAGGACTGTCAAGTTCGCTAGTGAGTTGGATCTCACCACAAGGCCCCTTTTCTTTCCTGCTGTGGACAGTGAAGAGACCCTTGTTTCCTGGTTTGGGGGCTGTGAGGGAGGGGTTGTCAGCTACCTATCATCTTTGCCCGGAAAGTCTGCCTAAGTGTGTGATAGGGCCTGTATGTTACGCAGGAGCTCACCAAGTTTCATTATGATCTTACTGGAGGGTAGGTTTTGCTCTGTCACCTCTCCTGCATTTTTCATTCATGGCTAATAGGATGCATGGAGTCCAACTAGATATATATAGGTACAACGTGGCTGCGTTGAGGAATAGGGTTAACTTCATAAGTAAATAAGTACCGAAAATACTATGGCAAATATGTTGCAAAGATATCGTGCTTCCTTCGTGGTGACTTTGTTCTCTGAATCACATATCACTATTTTGTTTTAAAATGGCAATTTATTCAAGTAATTTTGGAGCACAATTTTACCAAAAAAGTATTTTTTTGGCTGACAATGGTAGAACTTAGAAATGGAAGGAAGCTGCTGCTAGGGATCACATAGAATCAGTGATTAATTTGAGCCGGTGTTTGCAAGTGGGCCCTACCAGCACTCATTTTGGGGGACCAGCACTTACCTTCTCTAATCAGACTTTAACCAAAAGCAAGACAGAAAATAACACCCAATGGGTAAAATAAGGGAGAAGAGAAAGACGGAAAAACTGCGACAAAGGGGACAAATGGGATGAGTGAAATAAAGAAGCAGGGAGTGTATGGTGGGGAAGAAAGAGACATAAGGTGGAATCAAGACGCTATAGCCTTTGTATTTATTAATCTTGATGCTCTTCATCACCGGCTTTGGGCTTTTGAGAAGAAAAAACTTTGTGGACCACCACTTGTTATATTACAAATTAAGCAATGCACAGAATGACAAACGTATATACTGTCACAATGATAGATCATTTTGGAAAGCAACACTATAAGGATACATTCCATAATATCAGGACTGAAATTCTGGACATGCACTCAAAAATGGATATTTTAAGTACTACACAACACCAATGTATTATAGTGCCTAGCCTGATAACAAATGCTACTTTGGCACACAGGTTTTTCCAGCAGAAGTGTCCTTCAAGTCAAAAAAGTAATACCTCTCATTAGTCCTAGGAATAATCAGCACCCAAAAAGAGCACTGGCAACTTGGTAACATCCAGATTGTCAGAGCTCTGCAATGCAGCAATGGAAATAAGCAAAGCATTAGGCTTTAGGAGGCTGTTGTGTGAAAGAAGCAATTCTCTTGAAGCCTTTGTTATGCTTAAAACACAATCTATATTGTTGAAGACCAGATGAAATGTTTACAATAGCTACAAAATGCAGTGATGAAGTTAGCAGATGCCAACTTTGAAGATAAAGACAGATTTGGAAGATAAAAGTGGAAAGAACTATATACATTAATTTGGGACAGTGTAAGCATTGTAAGAGAAGAAAAACATACAGCTTATGGGGAAATAGATCTCAAAATGACCAATTGGAACGCTTAAGCCATAGCTAGAGATACAAGGAGCCTAAAGGATATGACCATTTTATTCATGTTTCTATGGATGGAGTTTACTGCAAAAACAATTTGTAGGACTGATATTAAAAGGCAAAACAATTTTAGTATCAGTAGAGTTTTGAAATAAATTACGTTCAGAATTACGGAAGAGAAATCTAGAACTTCTGCATCTCATTACGCAAAATGGTAAAACAAAAATAAATTCCACATCCAAAGGATCTCAATACATTTTAGAGCACTTTGATGGTAAAGAAACACACCACAAGGCCTGAGAAATTTTTAGTATTGGAAAATAGCACATGGGATGCACAATAAATATTTACAACAAAGTAATTTAAGAAAGTGAACTGCCAGGACATAAATCTATGTGTCAGAATAATTCCTGAGACACATGGTTTAAATACCATGGAAATCAAGATGGACAATAGATATTTATACAGTTGACATTGAATTGCCTATGAAAAACGTTATAAATGATCACACTTTCTATTAATTCTAAACCAAAAAAGGGATATAGAGGGAGAGAATAATGTTTCCACTTCCGATGTAATAGTTGTATGCATTGCTTTGCTCAGTTGCACACATAATAAGCATACTCAATGTCATAGAAGAAAATATGCAGATATACTATACTGTTTAGTGTTTATTATTGGATCCTTTAGGTATTCACTAGTCGGAGAGCTAGGTTCAGAATACATTTGTTCTTCTGGAGAACATGTGTCAGCACTGAAAGGCTTTTAGAGGAGTACCTCAATGTACAGGTTGACCAGCATCTGTTTAGTGGCTAGAAAAGGAAAGTATATTATCTTATTACATATGTTTTGACACATTAATTATATTAAGAGGTGTCTGATTAGAGGGCAGTTTCTAAGAATGTGGATGGTATAATCAATCCATTATGTGAAATGTAGTGAATTCTCAATAGCGCTTCAGCAAGAAACTGATATGCTCCTGGAAGAGACTGGCAAACTCGAAGAGTGAGTAAGTAAATATCACAATAGCAGGAGCAAATAGAATAAATGTGAGGTAGGCATCCTGAATAATGCATCTCATTTGTAGGGTGTATAAGACACGAAAGTATGATGAAGGGAGAATTGTTATGATATCATTGCATGTAGGTAGAAAAACCCATATTCTCAGTTCAACCTAAACACCCAGCGATAATAGGTCTTGCTACTTGTCATGCCTGAAGAGACTCATTTTAGAGACATGACACATACCTATAAGGGCTTGGAGATAATTGGAATTTAGCACTAGATCCACCGCTGCCCACCTATTGGGAAATTCTAGCTTGTCAGATGAGGGTCATGCTTGCTGATGTTTTGGGGCGTCACGTGGATGCGTAACATATATCTATGTCCGCTGATAATGGCTCATTTTCTACATTCGATTGCTTCACTCCTCGGACTTTGCTATTCATGATTGTCAAATGTCACAGATTAGTAGATGATGTGCCAGTTCATTCATCTGTGGTAATGTGAAGGAGAAATGCTATCACATACAGGAAGATACCATTCTTCATAATACAATGAGGTACTCAATAGTTCTAACACCAAATTATTCTGAAGTTCAGGCATCTTATAGGCAGCAGATAAGGGATGCATCAGGCAAAATTCCTTCAAACAGTAGACGTGTTAAATTAATGTTCCATATGCCAATTTTATTGCTCAATACTGATGTGAAGATCGTGGCTAAGATTTTACCCCAAAGACTTGGTGAAGTGATTTCTCGAATAGTACTTTAATTTCAGGTCTCAGGTAGATCATCTTGTCTGCAGAATAAGCATGACTTACTAAATTAAAAGACTCGTTTGAAATACGCTTGCCTTGTCAGTAGATGCTGAGAAACATTGGATAGGTGTGATAGACATGTCCCTTGTCCACAGTGCAAATTGTTGACAAGCACTTCACTACTAAGGAAAACGTAAACTTTCCAGCCACAGACTCTTGCAGTAGAAATTGCTCCATTGACGGTCACAATCTGAACATGCAGGAGACAAGTGAGCATTCATTTAAAGCCCTCATATCTAACACAAGTGATTAGCTCATATTCATTTGCTGTTTTCCATAACGTATTCAAAAATATAAACTCAAGTGTGGGGATTATGTTTACGATTGAAGCCTTTAGATTGTTTTAAGCACTGTTTTGAAAAAGAGATTGCATCATTTTTTTCATTTGGTGACGCATATACAGTAATCATTAAAAACGTTTGTTGTTTGTTATGATATGTATTTACACCTTTAAAATTCTTGTTCCCGTCACTGTGTCTTCTACTATCAGGATGACTTTATTTTCTCTCATAGTTAAGAAAATATGGGTATCAAGCTGGCAATAGGAAAAGTAAAACAAAAGCTCCATCGATAAGAAATAATGGCCACCATGACCAACCCCAAAGGATACCTTAAACATTGTTAAAAGGTGATAACAGATTTTACTTTTTCCAGATAATTTGATGAGCACTGTGTGAATGGGGTTATTACTTTATTGTGAGTTACCTATTCAAATTATACAGTATTATACATTTTCATGGGCAGGCCACAGTCTCAAAAATGTGCAGATTAAGTTGAACAAAGGACAAAAATATTTGAAGAAGGTTAATATATTGAAGCATGTGGAGTCAAATTTCACAAAAAAGAATGCACTTAATCTCTTGCTGTGTGGTTAGCCTGCTTTTGTCCAATAGGAGATTCATTTTGCGTACAAATATCAAATGACATCTCAGTGTTTATGAGGGGAAAATAAATGCACTTTGGGAAAACCAAAGTGTATTGTTCATTGAATCAGGAAGCTTAAGACTTCTAGACAGAGACATAATTCGTGGCAAGACCAATGTGTCAACATTTTTGGATTACGAGATCAGTCTGGACCCAGTCATCGACACACTTTGAAAATACCTTCACCAGTAAACAAAAGTGACTTAATATGATCCATGGTCCTCCTAATCAGTGTCAGCGCTAATGGGTATTATTGGCCAAAGGCACATAAGAAGTGCATTGTTTGCACAAATGTTTGCATAGCTGTTTGGAGGCGGTGGGCACCAGCAGAGGGACTCATTTTTCATCTTTGATTTTGACCCAGATGAAGAAAGAAAAAAAGAAAGAAAAGGAGGAATAGCAAAATAGAAAATCAGTAACAGCAAGAGAAGGAGGATAAAAAAACATACAAGAGTGAGATAAAGAACAGGCTGCGTAGGGTGGTGAAGAAAGAAGCACAAGGTTGTAGCAACCATATCACTTATTTATTTAGTCTCAAATTAACACTGCACATGAGTGTGGATTTCTGTAGTCATATGGAAGCTCCATTGAGGTTGAACAGTAGACTTGTTAAAACTAAAAAATAAATAATTGATTTTGAGTTTAAAAAAGAGAGTAATTTGCAGGATTAGGGACCAATCTATATCTACATTTGATCAATTGTAGGAAAATATTGTTTACCTCAGTTTGAGGAAGTCTGGTTTTAATACACGAAAAAAATAATCCAAAAGGCTCATTTCAAAGTCACTGGAACAAATTCTCCTTCCATGCTAACATAGTGTGCAGAACAACAGAGCAATCATTCAGATTTAGGGCCTCGTTATGAGTCTGGCGGTCACCAGATCGCCAGATTCGTGGATGGCAGTTGGACCGCCGCCAATGCAGCAGTCCAACAGCCCTGGTGGTCGGGCTGCCAGCTCTGCCAGGATCAGTGATCCCGGTAGTCTGGAGGTAGGTGGCGGCCCTTATCCAAGCAGCGCTGCCCAGGGGATTATGAACTTGTTCTCTGACATCTTTCACGGTAGCACGGCCATGAAGAGGCTGGCGGAAATCGGGTGCAGGAGGCCCCGGGGGAGCGTGTACTGCCCATGCACTTGGCTTTGCTTTGCAGACAGTGAACATTGTGAGGGTGCTGGTGCACAATGCAGGCTACAGCATTGCCGCCGGCTCGATCACGAGCCAGAGACACTGCTGTAGCCTGTTTCCCGCTAGACCAGACGGTGGAAACTCATGTTTCCGCCCCCTGACCTAACGGGAAACTCTTAATAACTCCAGAGGGGAGGTCGCCACGTATGCGCCAGCCACCCTCTCTGGAGTTTGGCAGACTGAGTTTTCCGTCCACCAAAATCAAAATCATGCCCTTAAGGTTTATTTGGCACTCCTCCATCTCAGAAGAGTCTTTTTCTAAGAAAGTTATTCTGCCTATCAAGTTTAGGTAGGAATTATACCTGAGCTGTAACTTGTCAGATCATATATAGAGTCAACGTGTTAATATTCACTGTGAGGGGGCTAGGGAGGCTAGTACTCAGTATATGTTCACTGTGAAACTCTCCATAATTTGTATTGGTCCTCAGACATGTTGAACACAGTAAGTCTTAAAACATGCCTCAGCAGATGATGAAAGTTTGCACCCAGCATACATAATACAAAAGTGCCCAACCCTAAAAATGCATTGGTCTCAAAAGGAGAGAAAGTTATTACTTTCATCTTCAAGGTTTTGACTATAAATAAAAGAGTGGCTATATTGAATAAACTACCACATGCTGGAAACAAGCACAAAAGTATTTGGCCTTTATTATGATTGTGGATAATCCTGGTCCCTGTGCGAACAAACATATGTTAAGGGACCTGAATTCTGAGTTGTGCTGTTTTCTCCTGACATTTTGTCAGTTAAAACTTAGTAAAATTGTAGCTGTCCCGGAGGTTACCAGACTGGTCTTTTTGTTATGAAGGGGTGCAGTACGATTCACAGGCGTGGACGGATGTTGTCCCTTGCAGAGTCCCCTGTGGAGGGGAGCTGGCTGGAGCAGCTAGCACTTTTAGGGGGGTTTTGCCGATGGGACTCCATTAGAATTACCGTACATAGTGGCGTGTGGCAGGGAATCAAGCTGTACCCCTTCAGTGACCTCCAAGATTAGTTCACTCTCTCCCACTCAGTTCCACAAGTATTTACAGATACGTCACGCTCTGGCCCAGCTATTCCGAGTCCTCATATATAATGCCCCGGAGACATTGGACCCAGAAATGGGAGAGCTAAACAGGACAGCTGGAGGAGGTTAAATGGTGGGAGGCCTGCATGGCCCCTAGGGAGCTGGTGATCTCTGTGCGGCTTCGCCTTGTCCAGTTTCACTACCTCCACAAAACCTACATGACTCCCCAGTGGTTGAGACATGCTGGTATCCTCTCTAACCCTAGATGTACTCATTGTCACTCCTCAACTGCAGATTTTTACCACATGGTCTGTCAGTGTACTGTGGTTTCCCAATACTGCACACATATAGGTAATGCCCTTTAGGAGGTCTGGGTATCTCTGTTGCATTGTCCCCAAAGTTGGGCCTGTTTGGGATAATAGATGACTCTGGGGATACAAGAGGAGATAGGGCTCTGTGGTATTGGCAACCCTGGTGGCCAAAAGAGACACTGGCAATCCTGGAAACAGATGCACCCACTGACCCTGAGAGTGTGGTCTAGGGGCATGGATTGATGTGCTAAACAAGAAGAGCTGGTCTATGTGGCCCTGGATGCCCGCAGACATTTACTAAGATCCGGGGGAAATGGTGGGACTACTATGATCTATCAAAGTCCACATTGGGAATGAGGTCTGATTTGTTATTTGATAACTGTGCTTAGGCACGGGTAGGGGTGGGAGGGACAGGGACAAAGAAGTAGAGCAGTAATTGCATTTTGACTTTCAGTCATCAAAACCAATAAAATGTGTTCATAAGAAAATCCAGGTAAAATGTATCAGAGTAAAGACCCTGTGACAAGACATAATAAGTAGATTTTGCTACAATAAATACTAAATCCGCATGTCATCTCATTTCAAGGACATCACGGTGCACTAACAATCCAATAACCGTCAGCTTCTCCTATCACTCTTTGACTGTATGCTTGCATTTGACCCTTGTACTTCACCGCCTTCTTGGATAGGTTTGCGCTATGCAATATCACATACAATAAATGCATCGATACACGGACCAAAACTTGAAGGTATTTACATAAGTATCCTGGGATATCGATATTACTGGGTGTGGTTGAGTACCTCACCCACTCTTCCAGCCTCATATTCAGGGCATCTGTAGGTGTCTGAGAGCACCCACCAGCATGGGCTCTAAAACAGGTATCTTCCCTACATGGGAAACATCTGGCAGTCAGTTGCTTGGTACTTGGTTGATTAATAAGGCAATGCTGGTATCTTTTTATTATGTGATTTACAAATCAAATGATCAAGAAGCTATGTTTACCAAATATGGCCTTTTTATTGAGAATCGAAATCTGGCTCACATAGATAGAAAATATAAATACATCTCTGGAAATGGTGGCACTTTAAATACTGTTGATATTACATCAGGGATTTGCACCGTTTTCTGATGCTCATTGACATTTTCATAAGATTTTTTTGTATCACTTGTAGTAGTTCTGCTTTCCTTGTAATTTTGTCATCTTTAATTAAGCATTATAGCCTGTTATGAGGGCAACACACATTGTTTAATATTATGGGCCTCTCGTATGGGTGAGGGCCTTTAGCAAACACTATAGCCTTCGGCAGAAGGCCTGTAAACATAAAACAACATTCCACCAATTGGGGGTAGAATGTTCGAAGTCAAACTGAGATACAAAAAGAAGCATTACAATGTTGGCACCGAAGGTCTCAACCAGCTATTGTGGACGATAAGACAATACATTGTCTTCAGCAAAAGGGACAAAGAAGCCGAGTGCAAGGCAAGACAGGACAGAAATGTGCATGTATGGCCGTGTCAATGAGCAACATGCCATCGTCATATGTGTGTTAGTTTCAGTGTTCAACTATCTGTTAATCCCATGCAGCCTGGCTAATATCAAATGCTGTACACGATGTGCAACAGCTGGCTCACATGGTTATTGCCCTTAATGTGGAGCAGTGGCATACTGAGCATATTCTGTGTAGTAAAGAACTCTTGTGTGCAAGGGCTGCAACGAGCAGCAGTAGACTAATGTGCAAACTCATGCTGCAGCACTTCGATCACATGCATGACCACTCAGTATGCAGCACTGGACATTTCAGCATCCCTGTGCACCATTCGAATCCTGTATAGTCAGCCTTTCCTGTGTCCCGTGTAGCTGTAGAATTGTGTGGACTCTTCGCCGTGCAGCAGTGGGCATGTGTGAAGGAGCATCATAGAACATGATTTGGTCCAAGTGTGCAGTAATTACATTTTATTGCTCGGTCCTATGCTTGAGTTTTCATTCTGCAGGAATGGAATCGTCCATGTGAGCCTCTCTGTGCAGCAGTTGGATTGTGTGCACAAACTCGATCATCCTGCAATCACACATATGACCCTGTGAGGCACTACAGTCGTGTCCATGGTCCTCATCGTGTGGCAGTAGCAATGTATGGTTGTGATCCTGTGTTGTGCTATTGTATGTGTGCTAGCATCAGTGCGCAGAAATGGAATTGCACACATATAACATTAAGTGTGCCGAAACACAGTTACATTTGCTTGGTTCGGGTGTGCGCATTTTTGTTTTGTACTAGTGTAATCATCCTGTGCATGAGTGCGTGTGTAACATACGCTTTGCATGTGCACGAGCATCGATGTTTAGCAAGGGAAGTCCGCCACTGTGTCCAGAACTGCTGTCATTGCTTGTGCACGAACCATTGTGTGTTCTTGATTATCCGCATATAACAAACCCGAGATATGTGCTCTAATCTCTTGTGCACTCAGCAAACATCATATGTTTATAGATAACTGTATTCCTCCCTACAGTGGAATAAGAAACCCCTGTGCAATAGTGCACTCATGCATGACTTGATGGCCACTGCTCGTTTCTTTTGCAGCCTCTCTGCTACTACACTCACGGGCCCCGACTTTTATCACCACAAATATACGATCACGAAGGGAGATCAGAGATGACTGTAATGGTGCTTCCGATATCGTGTGTGTTTGAGCCCAGGGTGTTTTATGCTCCCATAGGAGTGTGGGCGTGATTGTAAAATATATCAACATGTGAACGTGTGGCGTCTAACGCCACAGAAACATTTTATACATGTTGGAATTTAAGAGACTTCAACAGACAGCAAAGGAGCCAAGACCAGTATCGTAGCACTGTTCCTGCTGGTCAGCTCGGCGGGAACGTGTAATACAATGTTCCCGCCTGTCAGCCTGGCAAGGGGACAACGTAATACACTTCGGAGGATGCCACCTCTTATGATGGTGGCATCCTCCCCATGGCTTTGGCGGTCTGCTTTTAGGACCTCCAAAGTCGTAATGAGGCCCAAAATCTTTGTGGTGTGCAGGTGTGGTAGGCGACAGCTCCTCCTTCTCATACTGACAGTGATGGCCCGTTCTGACAAAAACTATTCTCCCTTTGCCTGTCTGCTTGGAATACACAAAGACCAACTGCCAGCTACACCTAGTCACGTGGCCCACGCTATAGGCTGTAGACACCAAATAGCTGAAACAAGAAAATGCCAACTTTCCAAAAATGGCATTTTTAGAACTGCGACTTAAAATCCAACTTTGCAATCAAAAAGGGTTTCAAATTACTATTCTTTATAGACCAAACTCAACCTTTGAACCTGCTCCAAATTGAAGGTTATCACTTATTAATGTAATGTAATAAGGTAACCCACTGTTCCTTACAGAAGAGGTAGGCCTTGCATTAATGAAAAGTGTATTGAAGGTTTTTACTACCAGGACATATATAATTTAAGGTAAATGTCCTAGTTTTTAAACACATGACACCCTGCCCTCGGGCCTGTGTAGGGCCTACGCTAGGGGTGACTTACATGTATAAAAAAAAAGGTTTAGGTCTAGCAAAAAGGTTTATTTTGCCAGGGTGAAAGGGCAGTTTAAAAACTGCGCATGCAGGTTGTGATGAAGGCTGGGACAAGTTTGAAAGGCTACTAAGTTGGAAGGCACAATTAGTGCTGATGGTCCACTCGTAGCATTTAATTTGTAGGCCATGGGTACAGGCAGTACTATTTTACTAAGGACTTGCAAGTAAACTGATTGTGCCAATTTGGCATAAGCCATTGTTACCATGTTTAATGTAGGGAGCACAGGCATATTGGCACTGGTTGGCAGTGGTGTGGTGCGCAGAGTCCTAAGGATGGCAAAAACAAACTCATCAAAAACAGGATTGAAGACAAACAGTTTCAGAAACCACGTCAAAGATTTCATGTCCAACAAACTGGTAGCAAGAAAGTGATCACAGTGTCAAATGCAGTAGCTCAAGTACATATCTAAATAAAAACAAATCTGTGATCTGTATGCATAAATTATTTTTAATTTGCTATTGAATAAATCCTTTCCCTCTTCCCTTGTCTCATCCTAAAACTTTCTCACTTATATGAACTCCCAAACATCCTTCTCATGTTTTCGCCCCTCCTTTTTAGCCATACCACCCAACTAGCAAGCAGTCATGACCACTATTTACTAGAAAAATTACTACTTTCTCTTTTCAAATCCATTCCTATCATTCTATTCTTACTCCAAATTTCCCTTTTCAAATCCACTCCTATCAATCTAGCCCTACTCCACACTCTACTAAACACACATTAAATCAAGAGCACAAACCTAACACAATTAATGCAGAAAAGAAAAAAACAATGTACTAACCTAATGACTACTAATCTTGGGTTCCGTAGTAATGTGCTACTCAGCAAAAAAAGTGCTTCAATGCGTCATCTGGCGTTGTAGGCGCTATAAAAACACATTTACAAATCCAATGACAATTATTTGCAGTGAACCTTTGTTTATGTTGTTCTCTTCCTGCTTTTTTCATCTAAAATGCTAAGAAAAATCGTAAAGGATAGATCAGGGCTTTAATCAAACTGTTCATTGTCACCAACAGGATAGGCATGCACGCTGTATCCAGTGCACCATAAAAAATAATCGATCTACTATAAGACAATACAATATGTTCCTAAATGCACACTTGCAGCCTGTCCCTGGACTTACCTCTTGCTTCCTCCAAACATACCTTCACAAACGTATGACTGATGATGAAGCAGAGGAATGGTTGCTAGCTTTGATGTCACAATGTTTATCTATATGTGACCATATTGACATTATATTGTGAGAAGTTATAGCAAGGTAATTATGAAGTGGTGCACTTGAAGTACTAATGTGCATTCGCTGTAGTGTAGAAACAAAATGTGTGTGCTATAACTATATTAATTGAAATGTAACCAATGATTATGATTTTATAGTAATTCTGATATTAGTATAAACCATTTACCCTTGAAACAATAATGATTTTCATAACGTGTGCACTAAATGTTATAAGATAATGTTGAGGAATTGAGTTCTCCATCGTATTTACTTACATGTGTTAAGTAGTTATTTCGTTTTGTAGTTTCTGTAACATGAAGTTAAAACAAGAATTATTATTGACAACTTGATAACTCAGGAGTTTGATTTACGTGAATAAGTGGCTAAATCTGTCTATGCTTTAGCTTGGCATTGGTAGGTCTGCTGGGCCTTAGCCTCATAATTGTGAGAAAATGTTTTTCTTTTCTGCTAACATGCCATTTTTTTCAGGTGCCTTTCACACAAATAGCTAGTTTGAAAATAGATGTGCTGTTGTTTTACTCATAGCAAATCTGAGAAATTAACCTTGATGATGGTACACAGAGAGACTAAAAAGGTGAAGACTAGCCATATTCACATTGTTGCAAAATAGTACAGGACATTAAGGACAGATAACTTCCCAGGACTGTCTCGGGAACACTGAGGCATGTTACAGATGTCTGCATATGATGTGAAGGGATTACACAATGAAATCTGCCGATTCATAGGTGTTACCAATGTATAAATCAGTGTTTACTTTGGACTTTAATTAATCGATTTCAGTTAGTTCCAAGAGGAGATTCCCTTGGACTTCGAGAGGCACAGATCTCTCTGTCTTGCCCAGCCCAATTCCCCAATGCTTGCTGAGAGAACTGAGACTTTTCTTTGACCCATGAGAAGAATCTTGACCTAGTTTCTGATGTGCTGACACCCTCCTTTTTGCCATGTTTTTGCCTACCTTAGTTAGCCTCTTTGTGCCCCAGACGTCTTTTTTACAGGTTATTTTTGTTCTTTATTTCTTTTTTAGGTTGAGTGTAAGTATATGGCCTCTTGTATACTTTTAGTATACTTCTGTGGGCTTAAAACCATTTAATTTGTTAATTTCCGTGTCATTTAAAAATACTTGCTTCCTAGTGGTCAGTCATGCCTCTTTGTCCCTCCTTTTTCTTTTTGGCAGCAGGGACTAACTACTGTATAATTATGCTTTGTTGGGTTTATCTGTTCTTGGTTTCCTGTCGTGTTTGGCAAACCATTCCTTTTTATTTGCAGAGCATTCTTGCTCTCAGCTAACTTAACCATTTTGTTCCTGCTTACATTTCACATGCTGTACTTAATCTAGCATTCTCTATGAGTGTTTGCTTTTTCCAGGATATTGGCACTTATTTTTTTTCAGCCAGCATATTACACCCCTCCCCTCCCTCATAACCTGAATGCACAGATTAAAACTTTTCACAAAACAGGTGTGCGCTTCATTTTTCAGCAAGGCGACTAAAGGTCAATGGGGATGTGTGGAATTCAATATTGTATGGTGCAGTACCGTATATGGCCAAAAGAGGTCCCAAAGGGACACCTAGGGACACCCTATGGTACTGCACCCTTTCCCTGCTTTGTCCATATTAGAAAGGTAAATGTTGCATGTTTTTTTCAGTCAGTATATTGTAAGTGTAAAAGCATTAACGTAGCAATGTTCTTCCTGATTACATTTCATGTTCTTTACTTAATCTTGTTTTTTTTTTTTGGTCCATGCTATCCGAAGCGTTCCCACTGTAATTATGACTCTCCATCAACAAATGTCTCAAATGTGTCGTAGCACCAAAGCTGCTCCATTTATAACTGGGGAACAAGGTTTGAGTATCGGCGTCAGTTCACTATCCCATGATTCTGTGCAATTCACTTAATCTCCCCATTCTCCCCCAAAAATGAATCTGCACTTGTTAATATAATTGGTGCTCCTGTAAAGTGGTTCAAAACCTGCTGGTCAAGTTTGCGCTATGTAAAACTGCAAAATAACAGTGGTGATTTTGGAGAAGATTTTAAGCCATAAGTCGTCCAGCACCAAGAATTCACATAGATGCCAAGCTTGAAGTTGCTTTAAATTTCATACCCTGTCATACTTTGTGGCATGGAAAGGTGCTTTCACTCGGGTATGGTGAGGTGTCTGTCGTATTTCGGCCAGGAATTTGTACACACAGGCAAAAATGCGTCCACACTCTCTCCCTCTGGAAAGACATTTAAAATGTTGGTCGTTTCACAAAGTAATGTGTTTTTTCTGTATTTCTCTCTCTTTCCACTTCCCCTTAAGCCCCTCTCTCGCGCCCTGCTTACCGTATAATAGTAAGTTTCAGCGACTGAAAGCGTGGGATGAAAAAGTGTGTTTACACAGATTAGCACTTATCACGTTGTTAAAAAGCTGCCCCTCCAGTTCCAACTTCTGCTTAGTAACAGCAGAGAGATGTCAGCCATCATGACTCAGTTTTGCCCCATGTAAAGCGCCACGTCTGTCGTAAACTCTTTAGCGAATTCTTTTCAGGAAAAGAACCATCTTCTTAGGATATACTCTCCTAGCTACTGACAACTCCAGCCTAATCCTCTTCCCCACTTGTGCAACCACATTGATCATACTTTTGCCCTAGTTGTCCCCTTGGGCATCTCAAGGATTTTGGGAGCCCTGAGCCAAACGTATTTTGGGAGGCCCTGTTTGTAACAGATTTTAAATTGGGATCCAGTTCTGGCTCTTTCTTGCCCTCTTTGGCCAGGTGACTGACAATGCACAGGAACACCCATCCAAATTCTTAATGTGTTTACATCTAATATTCAGGGACAGTGATGTGTGTTTTCAATACTTGTAACACAGCAGCAGCTCACTAATATAACTGCAAATAACCTCTGGGACACCCTCCAATTTCTCATACGCGAGGTCCTGTTTTGGTCTTATTGAACCTTTTTTATGAAGGCTGCATGAAACAAGCGTAACATTTCTCTGAAAATGTCAGTAATAGTCCTCCACGCATCACCCACATTAAAAAAATAAATAGAAGAAAACAGCACTAAAAACAATCGAAGAAATGTTTGAGGTCATCAGGGCAAGACTCTCTACAGTAGACTCAAGTGCTTTAGTTATATACAGGGCCAGTGTAATAATGTGGCAGAGAGGGCCAAATTATGTGGCAGGGTTGACCAATTTATGTGGCAAGAAAAATCCAGTTATGTATTTACAACGCCAACAGCTCTAACTCAAGCAAATGCAAGACCTATTGCATTATAAATGCTTTTTACTTTTTGTCCTCATGTTGTTTTAACTTAGGGTTAGCCCATGTTAATAAGTTGCATGCTGACTTTGGAGGATTCCTCTTGCCTTAGCTAGATTTTTAGAGAATTCAAATTAGCACTAATGTTCAGACCAGTTGGCCAACGCTTATTTTCTGAACACGTATTGCTGTTGCTATTTTGTGTCGCTGTTATTGAGTGCTTCGTTTGTTTAATGTTGATCAGATGACGCTTTTTCTAAAGGTTCTGACACTAATTCCTACCCCACGCAAGGGTAAAAAGATTTGTGGACCTCAATCAGAGCATAAAGAAGTGCGGCAACCAGGGCCAGCTCTAGGGCGGTGTGACCTGTGCCACCGCACCAGGTGCTGACTTTGGAGGGGGGGAGGTGCCATGTTTGCAAGTATATTATAGTATTAAAAGCCCCTACTGCAATGTTCCTCGCCTGCAGCAGTTTTTAAGTAACAATATAAATGTCAATAAAACTCTGGTGATTAATGTTCTGCCTGGAGAGGGATGGGGTTTTCTCTAGTAGAAGTTTTAAGGTAGCACAGAGGGTTAATATGCCTCCTGCAAAGAATGTGTACTAAGCCGATCACAAAGTGCATATAATGCAAATAGGTCAGTAGGTTACTGTCTTTGTCGGAGGCGTCCTTGTGTTACTTGCTGTATGTAAGTGAAAATCCTTACATAGAGCAGTAAACTATAAACTGTCATCAAAGAGCTGCATGCTTATTGCAAGGTACAGACTAGAGCGTTATGATTTTTCGCCCAGTCTTTCATTATCCTAAAGTTGCAAAAAGGGGTCGTTTGGGTAGAAATCAAGTCTTATTATTAAAAAGAACCTCCCAACCATGGAGTTACATTTAAAATTTTCAGTTTGAGCTTCTCCAGACCAAGCACTCAAACTATACTGTCTACTAGTTTGAATGACAAGTGACTCCTACATTTTGTAGTCCTCTGTCTTATGTAACATTTCTTATACATAGATTTACACACCTATGATTGATTATTTGTGTGTAATGTGTGTGCATTGTAAAGTGTCCTGACACCCTAGACTGGTATGAGTGGAACTAATTAAATGTATCTGAGGGAGAGTGGCTATTGAGACTTGAGGGGCACTGTTACAGGGTGGTAGTAAGGGAATCTGTGTCAGAGGTGGTCTTTGGGGGGGAGGTGCACCATCAAACACTGTCGCACAGGGTGCCACCAGCGCTAAGGCCGCCATTGGCTCCAACACTGATATCACATCATTATTTCTCTCTAGTACCACTAAGATCGCTTATAGGCACTGCTAATATACAAATAGCATATGAGGCTAGTGCCATAACATATTTTCTAAAGATTCGCACAAAGCTACATTACACAGCTGTTACTCAATCACCGAACTCCTGGCACTA
The DNA here is from genome assembly GCF_031143425.1 of Pleurodeles waltl. Classification (NCBI taxonomy): domain Eukaryota; kingdom Metazoa; phylum Chordata; class Amphibia; order Caudata; family Salamandridae; genus Pleurodeles; species Pleurodeles waltl. Next base: position 980,070,451 of record NC_090446.1, on the reverse strand, counting down.
GATCAGACTCGTGGCTATTGTGACGTTTTGTGCTCAGAATAAACTTTTTTTGTTTTTGCCCTCCACTGTGTGATCAAGTGGCTGGCACAGGGTGCTCCGTCCCCACACACGAAAAACATGCACATCAGAACGGCCCGCTTCAGGCTAGAAACGAAGTCAGACTGGTGTCTCTGTAAGAACGTTTGGACGGGGCCGACAGCGGGGTAGGGAGTTCTGCAGAGGGCTAATTTCCAGTCCTATCCAAAGCTTTTTAGAGACAACATCCAATAGGAAACGTAATAGTTTTCATTAAAGACAACTTTGCGTCTATAGATCACAGAGTGACCTGCCCCGTGATGGATGAAATTGACAACAGGTGCCTCCCGCTCATAAAGCTATGGCAAAGGAATGGCAATGTAAGGGAATTCATTTCAGCACACTGGGCAGATTCTTTGACAAGGGCCTAAAGTCTGTGCCCTTCACCTTGAGGCCACACCTACTTCCGGGTAACCTGGGTGAGAGGCTCACCTCCTCCTCTAGCAGTGAAATAGGAGGCGTGAACGGCCCATTCTCCGGTTCCTCTTGTGCTCCTCTTCGTCCAGGATAGTGCAAATTCTTCTCTTCAGGTATGTGGCATCCACTCTGCTTTTCTTTCCAGGATTTATCATGTACTACAAAGAGCAACTGAATCAACAAGGGACGAATACAACTGTTCATAGAGAGTTTATTACAAAAGTATAGTCGCTCAGTGAAGAGACATTTTGATTTCTGCCCAGGTAAGCTGCACACACACATCTCCCAAGCACTGAGGGCATTCGCACAGCTGGCATCATGCTACATACAAGCATCTCTAAAGCTATTCGACGCACTTGAAGAGGACATCTGCCCACTGCGCCTCAACTCTATCCACAGTCTTATTTGCTTTCTCTCAGTTACAACCATAACAGTCCAAAGCCCCGGAGCTAGCATTCAAGAAATGGTTGTGACTGCATCACCAGCGCCTAACTTCCTTAGTTGGGCTCCAGTTATAGCTGAATGTGGCAGCCCGGCATCAGTTATGCAGACCTCACCTTTGAGGTTCTCTGAAGCTCCTGCCCTTTGTGTTCTAAATTTCATACCCAAAAGGGCATTGTCTACTGAGCACTAGGTCTATGCCCCCATACCACATGGCTACAATAGTCCGGTATCTTCAGTACTCCCACAAGGTGGCAAATTCTACCAAATCTGCATCAGCCTTCAGAGTACCTGCCTGGTCACCACGTAGGTACTTGCCATTCTTGCCCTTGATGGCAATGCGGCCGTGCTCTCTAAACTCGAAAAAAAAGTCCTCTGACATGTCCCCGTCACAGAAGATGGTGCCATTGCCTGCGATGTACCAGAACTTGCCATCCAGCCCTGAGAGGAAAAAACATTAAAGAAGGAGGTTAGTATTGTAATTTGTAAAACTCACATGCCTTCTTTGGAAGCCCTCTAAGAATTCTGGGAAAACCCAGTTATTGGTGGTGTTGCATTTGTTTGGTGCTTGGAAACAGAGAAGGATTGGTCTACCTAGAGACTGGGAGATTGGTCAACAGACTTGTGCCCCTGGACGTCTGGATGTGCTTGGAAGAGCCACATGTCAGACAGATATGTGTGTATTCCATAGGAAGCAGAATCTTGGGGGCTCTCACTGAGTTCCTGTTAGCCAAGTATGCCTCTTACTAATTACAATTAAGTTTCCATTTTACATTTGTTTAGCATACATCCACTGTCAATATCATTACGTTTCTTTGCAAGTTTCTCCTGCCCAGGGATTTCAGCTACGGTAACATCTGATCCCAAAAGGATAATTCCTTATGCATGAAATCTGGTCTAATAAGATGCGCCCTATTGCACAATCCTCTTGAATTATGCTAAGCCTTGGAGCAGCTGGTCCACTGTCTGGTGCTTAGCTATAAACGGATAGTGGTGTATCAAGCATGGGCCATTTGACCAAAGAAAGCAGCCACTAACTTAAAGGATCTGGCCAATGAAGGGCTACAATCTATTAATTACCCAATCTGTGCTGCGACACACACCCTTAAACGCTTTGGTATTTGGAACTCAGCAACAAGGCCAGGCACTAGACTACTCAAGTAAACACTGAGAACCTTCAATGGAAAAAGACCCACTCATGCCTGATGAAATCAGAGGTATATACAATGGTGGATCGACTAGGATGCCACCTCCCTTGGACGAGCAGGAGGTGCCATGTGGCAAAACGCAGTAACTTAGGGAAGTAGCATCATGCCATACATGATTTCTTCTGGTAATGGAGGTTCTCCAGAGCCTTTGGGCCAGTAATTGACATTGCAGCAGGAAAGACTGGATGTACCCCCTAAGACACATTATATGAGCCACTTGCTCTTGTGGGGCACGGGGCGACAAGTTGACCTTTGGAGACCATAGTGATGGACAGACAAAAAGTGAAGATGTGAAGTGCAACGTGCCCATGTGGACAGTTTGAGGTCTTTCATATTTGTCATCTCCAAGTCTAGGAGTAGTGGTTCAAACTCAGTGAGATATTCAAAACCCTCACAGGTGGTCAGGTTCAAATAAATATACTGAAATCAATGGTGCTCAATTAATCAATATCAGAAAGATAAATGGCTGAAAGGGCCCTGCCAAAAAATCAAACTTGTGTGATAGATGTTACACGGGGTTTGCAACTGCAGATGCATTACCCCACTGGGCTTTTTCACATGGCTAAGTCTCGTGAAGGTTTTTATTTCAAGTCGATATTTTATAAGTCGATTTTATATGCAGCCTTATACAGTAATGAGTATTGTGGATGGAGATTAACCAGGAATGAGAAAAGTGACATCCATTATGTACTACAAGGTAGGTGTGGAGCACGCTGAATGGGCAAGACAGCTTGCTCTGCTGTGGTCAACTCTCTTTAGAGAAGGGGAAACACTTTGCCAGTGGTCAACCCAGCTGTGCCAACTTCCAAAGCTCTAAACTGGGGGTGAATATCTGTTTCTGAGCACAAGCCAAACCATCTACAGTGTCTTTCACTGTGTATGTCCCCCACTTGCTTTGATCAGGTAGTAATTGAGCACCTCATCAAAAAGTGCCCAAGGGCCGCTAGGAGGTCCACAGGCCTTGATTTCCAACACTAGCAGCACTGGTCTGTCACACATTTAGCCGGGTAGAGGCTCCCAGCTGTGCCGAGCCTGCTTACCTTTAATCTGGTAGGCACCATCATGGAATACAATCTGAAATACATCGTAGGTGGAGCGGTTGGCATCCAATGTGCTGGAACTCTTATGGTAGCAGACGAATCCGAGGTCACCACGCAGGACCAAGATTGGCCGATTGATTAACTTCATGATAAACTCCTCATCCTCACCTATGGGAAAGAAGCACAAAGGCTGGTTCGAGACGTCTGTTTCTGGCTGCTTGTGAGGGGTTCCTGCTTACAGGACCATCTTCATCAGAGCAGTGGTCTTACACTAAGGCAGTTAGTGCATTTACTTATATAGTAAGGTTACACAATTAATAAGTGTACACAGTCTAATTAACAGTTGGTAGAGTTAAGAAATTAGCGTAGTTACAATTAGAATGGGACAGTCAGTGCTACAATTGCACTGTGGTGTACTTTGCATCATCCTGGAGAACAAAGGTGATGTAAGCAGGCAATGTATCTGGTGTGTGCACAAACGGGTCTCTCGGGTTCCCTGTTAGAAGTGACAGATGTCCAATGTGAAGTAGCCAAAGGATCATGTTCTCTTAGTTCATCAGTTAGCCTGCATTCCCAGAAGAGAACCTTTATCTCTCCTCAAATCCACCCCCACTACAGTTGTATAAAATGTTGTGTTATGCTGGGGACATCAGCCTTACCGAAATATATCTCTAGTCAAAGTAGAGGAAGAAAAATCATGGATTACAACTTGGAAAAAATGATCATTCCTAAAAATGAGGAAGAACATATATCTAATCAACAAAAGACATAGATATTGTGTTACACCACACGGATGGTGAGCATGGTTTGCCTTATTGGCGCTGTCCCGTTTAAACATATCATTTAAATTGAGACACTGAAAATAACCCCAAAACAACTATTCTACACATTTGGGGAACTCTTATCTGTACGCTGGCTGCTTAGAACAAATCGGGAAAGGTTGCAATACACATGTAGCTGAGTTGTTGTCTAAATGTTCAGTTTCCTAGATGGCTACATGCTTTGGAAGGGACCACATTATGTAAGCTGCTGATAGAGAGGGAAATTACATTTCAATGTATAATAAGAATGTTTTATGTTGTTCCCAAAAAAAGACCTAGGATCTCCTAGGTCCAATCAAACGATTACTGATTTAAAATGTAGATTGTGTGATTATAAAAATGAAGCAATACTCCACTTACTTTGCTGCTACCTTAGGGTTAAAAAAAGAACAACAAATATAAGTTAAACAGCTTTTTATCTCCAGCAGAATAACTAGATGCACAGATGCACTCAAATACTGCTTTAATACAAAGTATATTTAAGAATATTGGGCCAGATGAATCATGAAGGCCTTTTGCGATTCAGAAATAGCGATTTTTAAGAAATCGTTATTTCCGACTTGCAAAATGCCATGTATCACATTTGCGAATCGTTAATAGTGATTTCTTAAAAATCGCAAATGCTATTACCGAATTGCAAATTGCGATACAGGCCCCATTCGCACCTATGGGCCTGTTGGCCCATATCTGCAAATGTTTTGCATTTCCAAAATTGCGATTTCTTAACCAGAAATCGCAATTTTGGAAATGCAAAACCCCAGGCCTAAGGCCCCCTCTGCTGCACCCCAAATTTTTGGGGGGGACATGTAAGGTGCACACATGCCAAAAGGGCATGTGTGCTTTACATGTACATTTTAAAAATGCATTTCAAATGCATTTTTAAATGTTTCACATGGTTACCACCAGGTTCAACCTGGTGGTAAACAGCGATGGCTTCATACATGTGCTAAGAAATCACAAATAAGGAATCCTTATTTGTGATTTCTTATTTAGAGAGTCACAATTTGCGACTCTCTAAACAGGGTCACAATTTTAAGGAATCGCTATTTTAGTGATTCCTTAAAATTGCTTTCAGGATGTCTTTCATACATTCTGAACTGGCTTTTTGCATTCGCAAACGGGCATTCGCACCGTTTGCGAATGCAAAAAAGCTTGATACATCTGGCCCATTGTCGGGCTGCTATTTTTTTGCAGACTGTTTTAAAAACAAGGTTTAGCAGTTTCTAATTTAATTGCTAGACTTTTATAGTATTTATATTTACATATGTTTAAAATAGTACTTTTATCACTTACAAACTGTTCTTAGTCTACTTCATTTCTTCCTTGAATGGTGATTGTTGTAATGAATCGAATACAATACATTTACTCTTATATTTCATGCCACTTATGGAGAAAGGGGCAGGGCACTTTTAAATGGAGAAATATCGAGTTCAGTTTGCAGCGAAATAAAATAACTTATCAATGCTCCAGAGAAACACTAGATTGTGAAAAGGCTGATTGTGCAAGTTCCCCTTGTGCATGTTTTTGGAGGTGGGACGGCTAGAGGACACCATCTCCGGAAGGAGAGCACTATAGTAAAGAGAAAGTCTCTTTAGTCATATTCCCCCATTCGTGATCCAGTGTTAGAGGCATGGGGTTCACTGATGTCAAGACAAAGGACACATTGTGCCTTCTCTACGAAACATGTGACATTGTGTCTCTGTCACCATATCCAAAGGTAGATGTCAGCAGACAGCTCCCTTCTGTTTGTATAGTAAATGTGTTGGCTCAAAAGGAAGGAATATGTACCCCATATATACACTGATATAAACTTTAGGCATTCAGAGTGCCCCCAACAGCCACTGAGATTTATTTCCATGGGCAGTGTATGGACATTATTGAAGTTCAGGCCCATTGGAATAATGAGGCTGAGGAGGGCCAAATTATTTGGCAGAGTTGACTAAATTATGCAGCAAGAAAATTTAAATTACGAGGCGTAATGCAGCATATTTTGTGAAAATATTACTTATTTTGTTCGCATTTTTACAGTGTTAACACTGTTGTGGCAAAGGTTTAAATCCATTAGTATCTGAATAACACCAAAATACAGCAAAAGGCAACTTAAAGGTGACCAGTCAACCTTTGTGATGGCCCAGCCACAAGGCCGCAACATGTGCTGCTGTACTGTTTAGTAACTTTTGATCTGTTTGAGAAGGAAGAATTAACAAACAGACAGATGGCGGAAATGAAGCATATAAAAGATATGAGGAACAAAGGGGAAGAGTTTGGCCGGGCAAAAGACCAAAGCTCAAACCTGTGCTTCTCTGGTTAGTTTTACTTGTCTGGCTGGAACGGGCAGGCACCGATGCACTACTGGATATTGAAGTACAAGTGCCCCCACCAGTTTGTCCCTACTGGGCTGGAAGGCCCTGCTTATTATTCAAGTGTCTCTGACCAATCCTCAGTCCATATGGATGAGGTGCCCTGCTCTTGCTACTCAATGTCAAGTGCATACTCTAGCTTTAATATTGACATGGAACTCAAGCTGGTTACTCAAGGTCAAGTACCCACTCCTGCTTCACTATGGAGATGATATCCACACAGGTTTCTTAGACGTACATGTTTGAGCAGATCATAGTATATCAAGCCTGATTGTTACTCAGTTACTTCCTCATACCTTAGTGTGCATATCTGGTATGTGCTTGTTATTTAGTTCCATGTGCCCATTCCCAAATGCCTATAGATATGAAGCACCTGCTTGATATGGTCATGGACATTTGTTCATTTCTTGGAACCTGTGTGAATGAAACCCATGCTAACAGCACATGAGCACATGTTTGCTCCTTAACCTGTATGGGTAAGAAGCCACTGTTCATCACTCATTCTCACATGCGCACTCCTTACTTTTTACCTGCCACACCTACTTCCTACCTGGTATTCTGACCAACCTTCTTTCTGCCCAGAACCGTGGTGTACAATTCAACATCCGCACATGGTTAGGGCAGTTTGGCGCTACCACATTCACTGCTGGCAAGTACCAGTTGCTTAAACAGACGAAAAAGGCACTCACTAATCCTCTTCCATGCCACCAAAGCATTGATCAATCCTTGGATGAGAACTGGATGGACTAATGCAATAACCTACTGCTGGGATGGCAGACCCTTTTTCCCAATCAACATACTCATTCGTTTTGCAGTAGGATCCTAAATAACCATCTATAACACAGCAACAGATATGTCCTGCGTCTCTCCGGTACATCAGTCTCGCAGCTTATTATTGTATAACCACCAAGGCATTCATTATGCTCAGACGGGTCTGCCTGCTAAAAGTCCCACGCCTCCACTGCCACATCAAGGCTCAGTGCCTTGGAAATGTCTTGACCTGAGCTATAAACGCCCAGCATAGTCAACTTCATGCAACCACGGGGAGAACTGACGTGCTTTCCCAAGCTCCACCTCTTCGTTATAGAGAACGCTTCCACCCAAACTCCCTAACTTCGCTCCCGTGCCTCTTGCCCTCCACTGCAACCCCTAGCTGCGTGCGGGAACATGGAAGATTCTGTAGCGCGCAAATATGCTCTGCGATTGGCTGCATCGTCTCTGCTTACATTCTCATGCCTGTCATCAGTGTATCACCACCGCCTCGCTGTTGCCGACCACCTCTCGGGCAGTGATGTCATGTACCGCTTCCTGCTGCTATGTGCAGAGCTTCTCAGACACACTCATAAATAAATAAGTAACCTTCGTGGTGTTGGTGCCGCTGCTTGTTCCCTAGAGGGTGACGGCTCGGCCCTGACTTCCTGTGCACTGTCACCTTGCAGACTGTGTGCTAGGGCCCCACAGTCTTCGGGTGCCATGGCCATGCACTTAGGGCTTGTACTGGCTTCACTGTGAGCATGACAGTCACGCTTGTCCTGGGAGGCACATGGTCGCGTTAATGGGCGTATGTTGAAAAATCGTTGTCAGAAATATTATCTGACATAATATTATGTCGTAAATATGCTTTCCTTACATATTGTTTCCTTGGGTGTAGATTTTCTCTTACTAATTCCAATGGGTGGGAGTAGTGTAAGCTATCATTAGTACATGCTATTTTTTGCAAACCATAATTAGGACACGATATTTATGTCAGATGATACTCCGACAAGATATTCGTGTACCATACACTCCCACCTTCATCGACAAAAGCCTCTGCTCTTTACCTGGGTCGCCTCCCCAGTTTTGAGCAGCATGAAGTTGGTGTCGATTATTCCAGGATCTTTCCCCGTCCCGACCCTCGCGGGCATTACAAGGCGGACGTGAAGGTCTGGCAGATCTTGATATAATGCTGACCCATACTGCAATGCAACGGTCGCTAAGCAACCGCAGGCTTTACTAGTTGCATTACTGATAATACTGTGTATCAACGCTCACATCTTCCTCTCAGATTGCATTACAGAAAGTCACTGCGCCGCTCCCAGCCTTTCTTTAATTAAAATATCCTTTTAGAGTTACAGAATGCTTTTCCATTTGTATAGGTAACATTGGCTAGACAGTCAGGCTGCTCAACATGTAATATGAAGCAAAAGACTTACATTCCGTATATTTATGATACATGGCGAAGAGTAATTCTCATGTTGAGTGGAACATTTATAGAGACCAAAGCCTCAAAATCAGATGTCAATGAAGCCAAAATATTTGTGCGCGCATGATTGATTCCACACATGCATGTATGTGTTGTCACTCATGGCTTCAGGACTGCATGACTGGGCAAGCTTACAAATGAGAGGGTGCCTTTCTTGTGGTGGTGGGTGGGAGGGAAGGTCAAGGGCACCCCTGTTAGCTTCCCCTCCTTGAAATATAGATCATTTTGTGTAACTGTAATTTTATGAACCTTCTACTACAGCACTCGCCACTGAGTCCTTTAGGAAACATGGTAGCAAACATATGTTAACTTATAAGCATGTTGACTTATCCCGAGGACCAAAGGAGCCTGTTTGGCGGAGGCCTTACCCACAGCTTCAGAGACGGCGGCCAGCTGCCCATTCTTCTTGGTGCACACATACTTTCCATTACTTGCCTTCAGGGCCACTTTTCGGCCGCGCCACTCGATGTCAAACATTGTGTTGGCAGCGCTGGAGAAAAATAAATGAACTAGAAGTTAGTCTATGAGCTAATTTACAGAACTGTCCAACTCCCTTATGAACCCCCGCCTCAATACTATAATCATTGATTGGCACAGGGCTGCAATCTTCTATTGTTATTCATAGGAAAATGGTCTATAAGGAAAATCGGATATTTCAGGACAAAGTAGTGTCCTCAAAAGTCTTTCCTGACGGAGTTTTGTGTCTGGGTTTTAGAAATACAAGCCTGTCTGACTCCTGCCCACTCCCTTGAGGTCCGACACCCTCTGAGGACTCTGTGGTAGGGCCCTTCAAAATAAGTAGGCGCAGCTAATGAGGGGCGCCTGCACCTACATTTCTGTGGCCGTGGACTGAATGCCACCGTGGGTGACCAGACACCAGTAGTTGCCGGCACTCGTGTAGAACATGCACTTCCGTGACTCCTTTTCAACTTGCATCTGGAATGTTTCAAGATCTGTTTCTTCATCTTGATTGGCAGACACATTGATCCCTGTACGTGAAAGAAAGTGGATTACAAATCTGTTATTGAATTTCTTATGTTACATACACAGACAGTGCTACTCCTTGGGGGATAACGAAACACTTTGCCGTGGGCAGAGTTCCACCTCCCCATATCCCCGTATGAGCACACGGACTGACTCATCACCTGGGGTTTCTAACAGATACATTCAAAGTTCTGAGATGTTTTATGACCCTTAGGCCCATTTCTAAAGTCAATAGGTCTCACCTCTGGGCAGTGCTTGAAATGGAAAAATAGAAGTATCTGAGTACCTGCTTGTTTCTGAGAAGTGCCAGTGCTCTCCAATTAAAAGTATGACGTTTTTCTTGAGAAGTGCAGGTACTCTCCCTCTCAAAATAAAAAAGCCCTGGTACTCAGTACCGGCCCATTTAAAGCACTGCCTCTGGGACATACTGATTTTGCCAATGGCTTTTTGTGATGCTGTACAGCATGAAAGGAAAAGCAAAATGCTTTTTTGCGAAGTTGTGGAACATTGGGAAAAAAACAATGGAAACAAGCATTGACAAAGCCAATAGGTCTCACTTATGCAAGAGCTATTGGCTCTGCCAATATGTTTTAGCTGTGTGGTACACCAGCGTGGCTGCTGTTCAGCATGGCTAAACATTAGCGGTGTAAAGGAGAGTGACGTGGAGTAGAGTTTCGTGGAGGGTTATGATGGAAAACAGAGTCATAGAATCGAGTAGAGTGGCATAGAAAGTCATGACGTAAAGTGGCATAGAGTTTCGTAGAGTGGCCTAGAGAGTTGTGGCATGGCTTAGAGACGCGTAGAATGTGGTAGAGAGGAGTAAAGTGGAGTGGTGTAGAGTGGAGTGATGTATAGTGTTGGGGAGTGACATTAAGGGAGTAGAGTCGTACAGTGGAAGGGCACAGAGGGGAGTAGAGTGCCATGAAGTTGAGTGATGTACAGTGGAGTAGAAAGTCAAAGTGGATTATACTGTTGTAGAGTGGAGTGGCAAAGAGTGTCTTAGAGTGGAGTGGTGTAAAGCAGAGTGGAGGATAGGGTAATGCATAGTGTGGAGCAAAGTGGCTTAGAGCAGAGTTGATTGTCATAGGATGGAGTGGCATAGAGTGGTGTAGTGTAGCAGAGTGGAATGGTGTAGAGTTGAGTAGAGCATTCTAGAATGTTGTACAGTGGAGTGGAATAGAATGGAGTAGAGTATCATAGAGTGGAGTGGCGTAGAGTAGAGTGATGCAGGTAAAATGGAGTGGTGCATGGCAGAGTGCAGTCAAATAGAGTAGTGGTGTGGAGTACACTGGTGTAGAGTGGAGTGCAGTGTTGCAGAGTACAGTGGCACAGAGTGGAGAGGTGTAGAGTGAAATGGTGCAGAGTACAGAGGAGTGGCCTAGACTGAAGTGCTGTAGCGTGCAGTGATGAAGAGTGCAGTGGTGCATAGTAGATTAGAGTGGGGCAGAGTGCACTGGCAGAGTAGAGAGGTGTAGAGTAAAGTGGCATAGTGTGCAGTGGTGCACAGTAGATCAGAGTGACAGAGTGAATTGGTGTGAAATGCAGTGGCACAGAGTGGAGTGATGCTCAGTGTAATGGCATAGAGAGCAATGGGGCAGAGTGCATTAGCTTAGAGTGACATACAGTAGGGTGGTGCAGAGCAGAGTGGCACAGGGTAGACTGCCATAGAGTAGAGTCATGCAGAGTTCAGTGGTGGCAAGCTCAGTGGTGGAGAGTACAGTATTACAGAGTAGAGTGGCATACAGTGCATTGGTGTAGAGTAGAGTTGTGAAGTGAGCAGTGGTGTAGAGTACAGTGGTGCAGAGTAGAATAGAGCAGTGCAGAGATCAGTGGCAGAGTGCAAAGAGTGCAATGGTGTAGAGTAGAGTGGCATAGAGTGCAGTGGCATTGAATGCAAAGTGTTGCAGAGTAGAGTAGAGTGGCGTAAAGTACAGTGGTACAGAGTTGACTGGTGTAGAGTGCAGTGGCATAGAGTTTATTGGTTTTGAGTAAAGTGATGTACAGTACAGTGATGTCAAGTGCTGTGGTGTAGAGTGCAGCGGTATAGAAAAAGTGGTGTAGAGGGCAGACGCATAGATTAGAGTGTGCAGAGTACAGTAGCGTGGAGTGGAATGGTGCAGGGTAGATTACAGTGGCATAGAGTGGATTGGCATAGAGTGGAGTGGAGTAGAGTGGAATACAATGGTGTAGAGTGCAGTGATGCACAGTAGATTAGAGTGGCTTAGGTTGGATTGGGGTAGAGTGCAGTGGCATAGAGTGGAGCAATGCAGAGTTGAGTGGCGTAGAGTGTGGTGGCGTACAGTGCACTGGTGTAGGGTAGAGTGGTGCAGAGTAGAGTGCAGTAAGACTCCAGCGGTGCAGAGTAGAGTGGTGTTGAGTTCTGTGACTGTGAGTGCAGTGTTGCATAGTAGAGAGGTGTAGACTGAAGTGGCATAAAGTGGAGTGGTACAGAGGGGAGGGGAGTGGTGCAGGGTAGAGTGCAGTGGTGTAGAGTGGAGTGATGCAGAGTAGAGTGGCATAGGGAGTAGTGTCATAGAGTGCATTAGCACAGAGTGCAGAAACGTAACAAGTAACAGAGGAGTGCAAAGTAGAGTGCAGTGGCATAGAGTGCAATGCCTTAGAGGGGCATAGAGTGCAGTGGCACAGAGTACAGTGGTGCAGAGTAAAATAGAGTGGCATATAGTGCAGTGACATAGAGTACAATGGTGTAGAGAACAGAGGTGTAGAGTGCAGTGCTGTACAGCAGATGTTTGCAGAGAAGAGTATAGTGGTGTAAAGTGCAGTGACATAGAGTATAATTGTGCAGAGAAGATCAGGGTGATGCAGAATGGATAGGCATAGAGCGCACTGACATCGAGCGAAGTGGTACAGAGTAAAGTGCACTGACCTAGAGTGCAATAGAATATAGTGCAGTTTTGCAGAGTATAGGTAAGTAGAGTGGAGTGGTGCAGAGCGGAGTGGAGTGGCCTAGACTAGAGTGGTATTGAGTGCAGTAGCAAAGAGTCCAATGATGTATAGTAGAGTGGGGTAGAGTTTATTAGGATAGAGTACACTGGTGCAGAGTAGTGAGGTATAGAGTGAAATAGCGCAGAGTGCAGTGGCACAGAGTGGAGTGGTTCACAGTCGAGTGCAGTGATGCAGTGTGGAGTCTCATAGAGTGGAGTGACAAAGTGTTTAGTGATGCAGAGTAGCGAGCAGTGGCGTGGTGGATAGTAGAGTGGAGTAAAGTGGAGTATGCATGGTGTGGTAGTGCACTACTATTACACATAACATCTATAATTGAAATGACTATCATATTTGCACAGACATACAGCTTTACTGCTAAAAGTATACAGAACACAAGCGATAACGTGTGGAAACATCATCACCTAGTGTATTGATTTGTCTAGATCCTATGAAAACATGTGTTTCCACCACACTTCAAAATTACCAAAAATGTGCTTCATTTATGCTTTCATTTATGCTTTCGTAATTCTGATATATTCTGAAATATCTGCATAGATCATTTACAGACATTTAATTGTTGTTGTGTGCTAGAAAAAAATAACATTTTACAGCATTCCTCCAGCACATCCCCAGTAGCATGATTGTCACATAAATCCTCTCACTTTGAAGTCAGCGAAAGGAAACTACACACCCTTGAAGACAGAGCCTGACATTTGTCCTCTGTCTATAAATGCACAGCAAATGTGACACAATAAGAACAAGATTTAAAAGCCCGTTTACAGAAAGTGAGTACTGGTAGAAAAATCAGTAAATAAGATATGGGTCACAGAAGGGATGAACTCAAGATATACAGTCTAAGATAAATAAAGCCAGCAAATAGAAAGCAAGCAAGTTTGAGTTACAAAACACAAAGTCAGTGGTAAGCAATGGGTGGAATGCATTCACAGGGAACTTTCCGAATGTCCCCAAGATGTCTTTAGTATACCAGAAAGCTGTGCTGTCTGGTAGGCTTCGACCTAAACAGACGTAATAGCACTTCTTTCCACGCTGGAGTGCACATGCATCACAATGCATTTGCACCAGTAGAATGACACAGGCACCATTTTTTAAAACTAACCAATTTACACTCAGTAAATAAAAACATGAAGATTGTTTTCTGTGAAATAAAAAAGGAGTGCTGGGACATGTGAAGTGGCATAGGTGGAGTAAGTGAGGGGAACAAGTGGGTAGGAGGGAAAAAGCGGCTTGTTAGAGCACCGTGGAGGGGAAAAGTAACACTGGAAAGAAGCACACGATGGAGTGGGGTGAGAGGAGAATAAGACAGAGCACAGATGCAGGGTAGAAGCACTCAACAAAGTGGGCAGCACACAAAGGTGGCAACGACAAAGGAAGCACAGGGAGAAGCACTGAGAGAGAAAACAGCACAAAGTGCAGGGGTCAGGGAGAAGCATAGGAGGCATTTGGGATGGGCACACAAGGTTGAAAACACATGATCTCTCATGGAGTTCTTCTTCAAAAAGAAAAAAGTAGTTCCTTAAAAGTGAGTAGGGAAAGGGCACAATTCAGGCAAATCAAGAGGATGTTGAATAGGACGCTATGCTCCTGGAGAGGGACAAACACAGACTGAACATAATGGACAAGGCAAGACATCAAATAAGAAGCAAGGAAATGAGAGTACCAATAAAGAGAGCCATTGGTAAGCAATGTATGGGCTTTAATCCCGATGCAAGTTCTTGGTAAACCCACGCTAAGTCTTTATCACATTAACTGAGCTGTGCTGCCCAGTAGGCTCAACCTACAAACGGTCAATTTACACCCATAGCTTTGCTCTTGTGTTTGAAGTAACGTTACAATATTTTGGACTACATAAAAAAACTCCATGCGTATTTTTATAAAGTTGAGATGGGGCGTGGCTTAGCTGTCAAGTATGGTGGACGCCTTATCGCAGCGCTCCGCTCTTGCCTACTAAACTCCTAAAAATCGATCATCCCGGGGGGCCGGAAGACAAATATTGCTGCCCGATTCCACTTCCCTGGGTGTGAAGCTGCATGGATCGAGGGGCCAAATTGTGATTTGATACACCGAAGAGAGAGTAAACAGGAGTGGGTCGCCAAGGCAACGTGTGAGGCCTTCTCCCGGCTGGAGGGGCTGCACTGAACAGCCTACAGGCCTAGGGGTTCTGTGCTAGGAGAGCGGCTGAGTGTGGAAGGGCGGTAGAGGCAAAAGGGCCCTTCCTGAGTGCCAAGCAGTGAACCCGGGTTGTCAGGGGACGTTGTCCACGTGTGAAACACGTGCGGCGTGAGGAGCAGAAAGCGGGCCACATCAGGCCACGGAGAGGTGACAGGCCGAGCATAGTGTAGATGCCACGGACTGAGCAGAGCCTCACTCTGGGGTTGGAGGGCCCTGGGGCCCTGAACTGGGGCCGCCGCGATGGCAGCGGAGAGACTGGAAGATTGTGCAGGACACAGGAGGAGTAAAAACAGGAGCAGGCGTGGGCAGCCTGGTTCTTGCCTGGAAAAAGCTCTGCGCACGTACCGCCTGTAGGACTCCAGTGCTGTGGTGAGCCATGGGTGCAGGTGACGCCCGGTGGAGGATCTGTGAGCAATGCGCTGGGGCCCATGGACTGGGCTGACATCCTGCTCGTGACCACAGACTGCTATCGTCCAACGGGCCGGGGGACCACGTACCCTTGCACTAATTGATGCCTAATGATATATTGCCTTGGAACGACCATCCCCTTATTGAAAACAGGTGGCTTCCTACCCCACCACAATAGCCATGGGTGACCTCTTTGATACACCCTAACTAGTGCCCCACTTGCCAATGGAGGGGATCGGGTCCTGAGCATCAACTGAGGGTGTTGATGGTGTTGAATAGGCACTCCTATTAAACTGAGCTGAGGGGCACGATTGATGACATTTCTGGTAAGGGTGGAGGCCCGCTACCTCACGCACTGGGAAACAGAGACTCAAACATGGGGAGTCCCAGACGGGGACACCGGTTTTGGACCACCCATCGCAGAAGATAGAGAAAGATGCAGAGGCGGTGGCCCCTACTCTCCAGGTGCAGTTTGATAGAATACCGGTAGCGATTGCAGACACCAAATCGTCATTCCAGCAGGACACCGGGATGGTGTCTGTGGGACCTGGACTGCTGCGAGCTGAACACCATAAATTGACGAGAAGAGTGACAAAGGTGGAAACAGGATGTGGAGAGGTACAACCAGCCCACTTGGACCTCAGGAGGCAAGTGTGTGAGCTGGCAGACAGAGTGTAAATATTGGAGGGAAGGGCTGAGAATCCTGACGGATACAACCCACATGAACAATGTCCGGAAGGCTCAGAACAGGAAGGTATGGTGGCATTCTTGGATAAATGGTTCTCCACAGTAGTAGTGCTGGAACACCTGACACCCTTTTTCACTATAGAGCGGACTCACAGAGTCCCTGCTAAGCCTCCGCCACTGGGCAGACCACCACGTCCGATCGTCACCAGACTATCGCACTTTCAAGATCATTGACTCCCTTCTGCAGAGAGGCAGAGAAGATGGAACATACACCATAGGAAACAGGAAAGTTACGCTATTCCCTTATTATACATTTGCACATTTGCAGTTATACATTTGCAGTCCAAACTAAACAAGCTTCATTTCTGTCAGTTAAGAAGGCACTTCGAGATGCAGAGATGAAATATTCCCTGATGTTCCCAGCTAGACTGAAGATAATGATGGATGTTAAGCCTATTTGTATGAAGATCCAACAGCAGCATGGGAATGGCTCATTTCATATAGAGCAGGAATAGCCCCTCCTGAAAACAGACCATAATCGGATGGTGATCGTTTGAGCCCGAGAAAGCGACCCCGGAGAACATGTAATAGGGGGATCCCAAGGAAGCTGAGCAGAATAGAAGCAGACAGGGACAAAGCAGCAGCCTTGCAGGTGACAGCAGCCATAATGCGCAAAACAGGCTCGGACTCAGATCAGGACACTATGTCAGACAAGCCTTTGGCGGACTCTGAGTCAGAGAGCTCCACCCTGACTCGGGAGGTCCTGCCAGGTGTGACTCCACAATCGGCAGAGGATTTGCTTTGACTCAAACCGTGGCCCATAGCGACGCATACCTGAGACATATATAGTAGTCGCCCTTTTGGTTGGGGGGCCTACTCACCATACTACTGGGCCTGTAATGTAAGACGCAGCCAAAGGCAAAGGACATGCACCACACACGTTCAGGAGGCTGTGGGATGCCGAGATCTAACTTTGGCAGCCTCGGATTCTGCATTTCAGTCCTCACTTTCCTTAACTCACCTCAGGAGTCGAGTGAAGTAGACTTGATGTGTTAGGTTCGTAATGTTTGT
Source organism: Pleurodeles waltl (assembly GCF_031143425.1). Taxonomy (NCBI): domain Eukaryota; kingdom Metazoa; phylum Chordata; class Amphibia; order Caudata; family Salamandridae; genus Pleurodeles; species Pleurodeles waltl. Next base: position 980,053,561 of record NC_090446.1, on the reverse strand, counting down.
TAGTTTGGATGGCCGGCCATTGCCAGGCGGTCCTGGGGAAGGAGAGTTTTGTGTTGGGGTTGGTGTAGGTTCGTCATCTCTGGGACAAGATATTTTTCTCCTGGGTTGGTTAGACACAGGCTATAAACCATGAGGTGGATGGGGACTACAGAATACACTGCTGTTATATGGCAGATACAGGCAATGTATTGAAATGTATATCCTGGAATGTACGGGAAATAGGTTCTGTATATAAACGCTATGCTATTCACCAATACTTGAAGCGTAGATGGGTGCAAATAGCCATGATACAGGAAACACACTTGATAGGTGAGGAGATAGAACGTTTGAGCCTCAAATGGTGAGGTCACCTATTTGCAACCTTCTATTAGTCCTATGCCCAAGGGACACTGGTGTGTACCCTGTTTGAACCGCTACACTCCCAGATTGACAAAGGAGGCCAATATGTTCTGGTGATGGGCAGACTTATGGGCAGGGAAATCACACTAGGCAGTATGTATGCTCCTAATCAGGACCAGCTTTCTTTCTTTCAATCCCTATCCACACCTTTGGGGCAGTTAGCGAGCACTGCATTAGTGCTGGGGGGAGATTAAAACTGTGTGATGGATATAACACAAGACCATTCCCATTCACCCATTCCTGATACCCCAGCTCACAAATCGGCTGCTGGCTTTGCGGACTGGCAAAGCTGATGGGGAATAGTAGATGTCTGGAGGGTTTAACATGGTGAAAACCGTGATTACTCATTTGACTTCCCCACCTATGCCCTACACACACCATTAGATGCATTCCTCTGCTCAGACCATCTGAGTAGCTGTGTAATCCTCACAGAGTATCTCGGGATGACTTTGTCGGACCACAGCCCAATACTTCTGGGGCTCCGATTATCGGGGATAGACCAGCGATCCCCACGTGGCGCCTGCAACCAGAGATGCTGGAAGACCCAACCTATTGACAAGTATTGCACACAGCAGTCACCGACTACTTCACCACAAATCAGTGCACAGTGTCCTCCCCCTTGCTAGAATGGGAAGCATTCAAGGTGGTCATCTGGGAGCATTGCCTGGGACAATCTTTAGGCATTAGTAAGGATCTCACTGTGGAGCTGCATACCCTAGACACAGCATTACACACCCTGGAGACCTCCACGACCCTAGATGCTACCAGACACCAACAGTTGTTAGACATAAAGATACAATATGGGGTTGTTTTGGAAAAGTATAGATGCCATGAACACAACACATACATGACTAAAGTACATGCAGAGGAGGGAAAATCAGGGAGATTACTAGCATGGCTGATTATTCCTGAGTCCTGGGGTTTCCCAATAACACACTTGACAACAGAGACGGGGGCACAGGAATATGTGCCAAGGGACATCAACAAAGAGTTCCGACAATATTATGAATCTTTATATAGTATGCCTATGACACCCCTGGGTGGCACAATGAATGCTTTCCTAGACAACCTTTTTCTCCCAGCCTTACCCCATGCCGCCAATAAGGAGATAGGAGGGCCGATAATACTTTCAGAAATTAAGCAGGCTATCAAAGACATGGTGAAGGGTAAGACCCCAGGCCCAGATGGATTCTCTGTAGAATTTTATGCGACATACATTACCCTACGAGTGCAGAGACTAGAACAAGTATATGCTGAGGCTTTATGGTGTGGCTGCCGTCTGGCCTCTACTTGGTGTGCCACGGTTATACCCCTCCTCAAGAGTACGACACAGGGAGCCCCTGTCATGGCGTATCGTCCGTCCCCTATCCATGCTTAACATTCCACAACGGTGCACGTCGGTTAACCTTCGGAGGCTCTATCATGTGCTCTACCACCCTGAGGTTTTAGACCAAAACCGTCAGCATACATTGTGTCAGTGGACCTACAGAAGGCCTTCGACTCGGTACGTTGGGACTACCTGCTGGAGGTCATGCTTAGGATGGAACTAGGTGAGGACTGGATTAAATGGGTTACTTTATTGTACGAGAAACCCACAGCAAGGATAAAAACAGTAACTACCATTTCTGAGGAGTATAACATCTATTGCGGCACGAGACAGGGCTGCCCACTATCTCCCCTCTTCTTCGCTCTGGCCATAGAACCCCAGGTGGTGTTTTTTCACCAGTACGAGAGAGATGAGGATATTATGAACACATCATCTCCCTATATGCTAACAACATTTTATTATATTTATTCAATGGTACGACAGGAGAGTAGGGAGCACTCAGACGCCTCAATGAATTTGGCAGACTATCAGGGCCATGGGTCAACAAATCCAAGACTCATCTGTTTCCGTGTTGGCAGGACACCCCTTTACCATGGGATTTACTTGAGGGGATCCAGTGGGCACCTGTGACTTTCAAATATTTCGGAATACAAATTTACCACCGGCTGGCAGATACGGAGGAGGGGAACCTGGGCAGGGCGCTGCACTCCTTATGCACTAATGTAGCCTTTTGGAGAACATTGCACCCGCCGCTTATGGCCAAGGTAGCACTCTCCAAGATGGTGATGTTGCCCAGGTTACTTTAATATTTTACTAACACACCAGTGAAATTACCAGGGTCATGGTTCAAACAACTCGGAATGTTGCTTAGAGAGCTCATTTGGAACGGGGATAGGCACAGAGTTGCACTTCACATACTGCATAGACAAGTGGCACAGGGTGATCTAGGGTACCAGACTTCGATTTGTACTATTTGGAGGCCCAATAACAATGGGTGGCAAAGTGGCTGGAAGATGCCCATGACCAGGTTTTCAACGGTCTAGGGGTGACACCTCACAGCCACACTCTCCTTGGCAAACTATTGTGCCCTAGAACCCCAATAAGCTGACAAGGAGTACTATTACAAGTAGCATTGTATGGGTGGTGCAGAGGCATGAGAAGGTTCCGAAAAGCCTCGCTGTATGCACAGCAGCTGCCTTTGGTGGGTTTTGCACATGGGACACGAGTTAGCTGCTTTACTGAAGCTCAATTACTGACTTGGTCTGCTGCTGGGGTAAAGACTACAGGTGGTTACTTTGAAATGGGGATTCTAGTCCCAATGGAAGACCTAACTGTTAGATTGCGCCTACCTACAGGCCAATTCCTGTTATATGAGGCATTAATACCAACATTTTAAGACTTATGGAGAAAGGGGAGGGAAGAACCCCTGCAACACCTAGTACTCAGTGCTTTACTAATGTTGGGTCTGCTAAACGACAAGTGACAGGGTTATATAAAGCACTGTCTGACATGGCGCACTTACCCTCGGACACACTAAAGATCCAGTGGGAGACGATGTTAGGCCATCCATTACAAGACAAAGACTGGGACAGGTTACTTGCGTACCCTCAGACAATAGCCCACAATAATAGGTTAAAGTATATACAGTTTAATTATATTCATCTGACGTACCTAACTCCGCGTAGACTGCATGTGATATATGGAGGGAATGCACTACATTGACCGAAGCGTCTCACAGTAGATGCTGATTTTAAACACATGGTATGGGATTGCCCCCTTATCCAAACCTTCTGGGAAGCAGCGCTGCAGCGAATTGAGGACAAAATTGTGAATGTAATCCCACTGACATGGAAGGGTGCCTACTGGGGAATTTCCCAAAACCCACAAAACGTAAGGTGTTGTATGTTGTGTTTTTTTTTAAGTAGGTCTGTGAGGCGGGTAGAATGTTAGCCAGGGAGATAGAATGTGGAAGGGAAAGCATACAGAAGTTGAAGGATTGCACTGTGGGGTCCTGCTGTGTAACTTATGCTGTACAAATAAACTCGACCTTCTCTTACCTTCTTCGCGTGTGGTGTTACACCTCTTCATAAGGTAGGCACAAATTTTATATACCTTTATAAATGCAAGATTGCAATGACCTGGAAGTCCACGTCAGGGATCCCAGTGGAGACGTGTATCAAAAATGTCTTCACATGGGTGAGCACAGAAGGACGTATTCTGCGTTGGGAAAACGCATGAGGCATATGAAGACAACCAACTGTGGCTAGAGGTTTTGGAGGGCTGGGAGGCCCCTCCAGAGTTGGAGTCGGAAGATGAGCCAGATATTGCAGGCAAAGTGAATGGGGGTGAGTGCCGGTACCTGATAGACACCCGAATCAAACCCCTAACACCCTGAATAGACTGTCCATTGAAGTCCCCCAAAAGCACATGCACTAGCTACCTATCTTCAAGTAAGCAATACTCCGGGCAAGTGAAGCCTACTAATATACATATCTATATCTATATATATAGATATAGATACTAACAACTAATCCAAACGATACCTTGATCCTACCATTTCCAGAAACACAAGCACATATTTCAAACACCTTCCTTCCTAATCACCAATAGCCCAAGACGTAAAGTTGACCCAGATATGGCTAAGTAATTTATAGTGTATATTTAAGCATTAAAGAGATAGTCTTAAATAACGCACACTATTATAATCATCTCCCCATAATCAATATATGACAAAGGGGACCAAAAATCAACCACATTGAAACTACGTGTGCCAATAGGGACGTTGATAGAACTAACCCAGAGCACACATGCGCTAATTTAAGGAACCAGGGTGACATTACATGGTCGCAACACCTTCTCATTACTGTTTTTGTATAGGAATGTAGAAGAACCGACACACCTAACTGAGAAACAACTAGGCCAGAAGTGGCTTTGGTGGGTACCCACCATGATCTGTTTGGAATTTAATAATCTATATGCCATATGGTACATGTAGTAAAGCTAAGAGAAATTGTACATGTGATTAAATATGCAAAACAACAGTAACAATATCTATAAAGTAGAGACAGTCACTGCGTTCCATAAGTACTCACATGTGTAGGCACTTATGAATGCATAAATGTAGCATGTCTACATTTACACATATTCGCATGGCCAATAAACACACATTTGCACTTCACAACTTTTTTTCTTCACAGGGAAAAGACGAGCAGAACATGAGCATCAGTACAAGTTTCCCTCAGTTACAAAACAGGTAAAACATAAGACATCAGCAATGCAGGTTGCATTCCATTGCAGAAGAGGTGAAGCATGGTATCAGTAATGCAAGTTTCACTCCCTTGTAAAGACTCTCTCCCTCACAGAAGAGGTACAGCTTGGATATCAAAAGAGCAAGCATCTCTTCCTCAAAGATTAGATAAAGCACAACAGTAATAGTGCATTAGCAGCGCATGCTGATCATTGACACATGCCAATGAACTAACATTTAAACATAAAAATAATGGGATAAAATGAGAATTAAGAATGTGTGTATGTGTGTTAATTGCTTGAGCTACCACAGGGCATTCTCCCAGTAGGCAGCAATAGTACAGAATTGACTGGTCACAATTATGCAGTCCTTGGGTAATTTCCTCTGTGATATTCACTCCTTATAAAGTCTTTTTAAAATGCCATTGCAGCAGCCTAGCATTTATGCCACTTGGGATTCGGGCTGAGTATGTTGAGTTTCAGTATGGAGTTCGGAGTTGTTTTAGAGGTTGGTTTTTAAGGTGTAGACTCTGACTGTGTGCTTTTTATGAGAGCAGCAGATCTGCCTGTGCTTCATAGGAAGGTCACGTTAGGTTGTGGTGGTGTTGCACACCTGGAGTAAGCATGTGATCTGGTGATTCTAGTTGGGTCACTTTATTGCACAGTTACAGCTGGGAGTCAGATGGGGTCTATTGTGTAGGGCAGTAATTGTCCCCAGGGAAGTCTGGAAGGGAAATCAGTCTTAGCTTTGGTCTCTTCCCTTGCGTTTCACATCAAGACTCCTGCCTATGTAGGCGGGGAATGCTTAAAGGTGCAGTTAATTCTAGGACTTTTGTTTTTCTCCAGCTAATCAATCAGGAACTCTCAAACATATTGTGAATGGATGCAGTGGGTTGGCATGCTTCTTGTGTCTGTTAATAGCATGTTCTGTGTCTAGTGTTAGTGCTGGGAAGAGCACAGTACAGTTGAGTTCATAGCCAGTTATCCTTCTTACTGCAAAATCTGAGACAGGCCCTGATTTAAAGATTGGCAAGCAGCATGCCATATCTAGACATCATCACTGGCCCAGCAGTGACATCTTTGCCTTCAGAGGAACTGCCATCAAGGTAGTTTCTCCAAATGCACTGCAAGTTTGGTGCACTGCTGCTGTCTTTCAGGCAGCCAGACAACCAACTTTTTATTTTTCAAAAAACAAAAACAAAATTCAGTGAACACTACTTTCTGGAAGTTTTCTCCCAGTGTGTGGGGAGGGTCATTTTTAAACTTTTGTTTCCTGTTCAAGGATGCCAGGTTTTTCCTAGTGACAAAAGACAGAGAAAAATTACATCACAGCACCTACTCTTAAAAGGGTGGGTGGTCTGAATTGCTTACTCCTACGGCCCTTACTCTGTCAAGCTGTTGGAGTAGGATTTCCTGTGGCCACGCCAGAGGGACACCACCATCAGAAAGGTAACTGTCTTCCAGACTCATAAAAGAGTGGGTAGACCAAAAGATTGTTTGGGAGAGTACTCTGACACATTTGTGTCGAAGTACACTGTCCGCCAAATTTTAAATCAGACCCATAGTGCCTGTGGGAGGTTCTTAATTATACCCTGGACTACTTATTACCATGGATGTCATGTAGGGGTCGTCAGGAGTCGCATCTGCGACCCCTGGCATGCCCCCTGCCACAGCCTTTGCGACCCCTGGCCCCAGAGGTGGCAAATTCAGTGCTAGGAACACACGGGGAGCTTTCCCTTACGGATGTCAGTTGGGGATCCACTCTATATTTTCTGTCAATTTTTTATTACAGTAAAAGTGAATAATGATATAGTATTCACTTTTAGTGTAATAGAAATGGAGTACATTTAGTTGGAACATGCCCATAAATGACAGCTGAAGTAAAAAATGCTTTTAAATGTTTGTGGGGTGCGTGCTTGCGGGCCAGAGTGTGTTTATGTGAGATAGAGTGTATGCGAGTATAAATTTGTGTGTACGTATAACTAAGTGTCTGTGAGCGGAGGTGTAAGGTTGTGTTGTGTCACTTCCGCTACCCCAGGCATTTCAGTGAATTGACATCCATGCTTTTTACTCTACTTCTTAGAAACTGTAGACTCCTCCCCATGCACTTGTGGCAACATTACCACCAGGCACTTATCAACAAATCCATTAAGAGTAGTGAAATACTCAAATAGATAAGTGTTGAATAGCAAACTAGACGACTGTTGTAGGGCAACATTCTGAGTTTGCCGGCCCCACCATGGTGGTGACGTCTCCCCTCTGTGCGTATTACATTGTTCCCGCTGGGCTGACCAGCAGCAACATTGTAGTATGCGGTTCCTGCCGGGCTGCCTGGTGGGAACAGTGCTACGATATTGTTCTTGGCTCCGTTAAGGACATGGGCAGTGCAAGATCCCTCCAGCCCCCCACCATGGAAAGGCTGGAGGAAAGCTGAGATGTAATCAGCTAGGCCATGCTGAGTTCAGTGCTGCCCTGGCTAAGTGCAACTCAGGCCGCCATCACAACATTCAGAACCATGTTCCTGGCAGGGATGGCAGTCTTTAGGTGGGTCTGCCTGCAGGCTTGTAATGTGGCAGTCGGACTGCCTGGAGTGCTGCGGTCTGACGGTCACCGCAAGTGTGGGAGTCTTCGGACTGCCAAACTCGTAATGAGGCCCGTTGTCTGTTTCATCCTTGGATATTAAGTGTTCCAAAGTGTTTCAAGGGACCTCACAGGTAGCACTCTGATATGATGTTTAACACCAAATAAGTCCCTATAGTCCCACAGTATGCAGAAGATTCCAGGTGAAGGCAGGGTACACGGACAACTTGTTGGGAATAGGTTGACCAGCTCCATCCAGGTCATTACAGACCTATTCCGACCCTGGACTTTTGTGTGAAAGACTAATGCATTCTGGCTGTTGTAGTTTTGTTTTGCTTCCATTGAATTAATAAAAAAAACATGCCTGAAACCACTGATTTGTAGGTAAAAAGTTCAGGAGTGGAAATATTGTTGGTAATGACTTGAAGGATGGCGATCAGCCTAGGTGAAGAATCTACTTCTATTTTGTCAATCAAGGTACTGGGGAGAAAGGCAGGGATTAAATGATTCATTGAAGTGGGGAAAGACTTGATGGGAGACAATAGGAGTCGGATCAACGCATGCTGGAACCATGCGTGCCTAAACAACGCGGTCGGAACAGCGACTGTGTTGTTACCACAAATGACTTTACCACGAATGCCTTAACAATGATTTTCCATTGTAAAGGCATTCCTGGTAAAGGCTTGCGTGAACGGCATGTGTGGTTCCAGTATGCGACTCCCCCCACCCTGACCCCCCATTCCTAAAGCAATCGTACCCCAGCCCCTCACCGCCATCCCTAAAAACAATTCTACCACTACCCCAACCCCCGCCCCTAAAACTTAAACTACCCCTCCCCTGAAACTAATGCGACCCTCCATCCCCCTAAAAATAAAAAATACCTGACCCCCCAATCCTGCCCCTAAAACTACCCTGACCCCCAATCCCCACCCCTAAAAACTAAAACTAACCCGACCTCCCCACCCCTGCCCCTAAAACGACAGCGATCCCTCCACCCCCTAAAACCTAAAGTACCCCAACCGCCCACCCCTAAAAACTAAAAATACTCTGACCCCCCACGCCGCCCCTAAAAACACCCCAACCCCCACCCCTGCCCCTAAAACTACATCAACCTCCACCCCTAAAACTACCCCGAACCCCCACCCTCCTTAAACCTAAACTACGCCGACCCCCCCACCTCACCCATAAAAACTAAAAATACTCCGACCCCCCACCCTGCCCCTAAAACTACATCGACCCCGCCCCTAAAACTACCACAAGCCCCCATCCTCCTAAAACCAAAACTACCCCGACCCCCCACCCTAGCCCGTAAAAACAAAAAATACCCCTACCTCCCCACCCGCCCGTAAAACTACTGTGACCCCCCACACCCCAAAACCTAAACTAACTCAACCCTCCACCCCACCTCTAAAAACTAAAAATACTGCAACCCCCACCCCTGCCCCTAAAACTACAGTGACCCCCATCCCCCCTAAAGCCTAAACTACCTCGACTCCCCATCCCTACCCCTAGAAACTAAAAATCACCCGACCTGCTACCCCCAAAAACTACAACGACCCGCCACCCCTAAAACTACCAAAACCCCCACCCCCTAAAACCTAAACTACCCAACCCCCACCCTGATCCCTAAAACTACCGCGACCCCATCCCCTAAAACCTAAATTACAGCAACCCCCCACCGCCGCCCCTAAAACTACAGCGACCTCCCACCCTAGCCCCTAAAACTACTGTGACCCCCGTCCCTTAACCTAAACTACCCCAACCCTCCCACCCCGCCCCTAAAAACTAAAAATACCCCGACCCCCTGCCCCCCTAAAACTACTGCAACCCCCAACCCCCCTAAAACTAAAAATGCCTGACCCCCACCCGCCCCTAAATGGCCTCAGCCCCACTTACCTGATCGCATCCTCCGACAAAGCCGACTCCCTTCTTCTGTGCCTTAACCACGCATGTGCGTTGTTCAGCACATGTGTGGTTAAAGCACAGAACAACAAAGTCGTGTCTAACGAAAGCGTTCTGCTTTCGTTGTTCACGACTTCGTTGTTCGAGAGTCATGGTTGGGGATGTTTACCGATGGGAGGTAAAGGCCAAAAGTCTACAAATCATACACATACAAAAACAATGAATGAAATGTTCATGGTCTAAACGTTTTCAAAATCAAATGGTGTAAGCCTGAAAGATGCAAATCCGCCTTCCATCCGTCCCAATATCATCCATGAAACAATCACTACATCTACGCACTTTCTTCATTGGAATGTAAAATTCTGCAAAACCCAGAAGTGAACATTTGTGCAGTGGAGTAAAGGAGGGCCACAGCGGCCTGGCTATGTACACAATGCACAGTTAAGAGTTCGCAAAGATCATCAGTTGGGGTAATCAGGGGTAACAACTGCTTTCCCTGGCTTGCACCATGGTTGGCATTGCCACCTGACGCTATTTTCCAGACATGACTGGAGTTCTTACATTAAGCCCAGAAAAAAAGTGGAGAAATCATCAAAAACAGGCATTTCCTCCTCATTGAAATAATATCTTGGAAAGGCCAAACCCAAGAGAAATCACTTCAAACGTATTTTAACGCTGTCTAGACTAATACCAGATTGCCAATAAAGTAAGCAGCGCAATGATAACCAAATAAGAACAAAAATACAGAGGATTTTGCATTATATCTTATTTAAATGCCAGCTCTTGGCCAATCCAGAATCTTAGAAACATGCACAAAAGGCTGACATTTTTCTCAGAATATGGTGTCAGTCTTATGTTGGTATCACCAGCGCCGCTCTTGCTTCCTTCCCCTGCTCTCAAGTAGTGAAGACTGCACCAAAGGGAGAAGCGTTCGTTCTCTCCAAGGTCATTCACAGACTCATTACTTATCTACTGAGGCCCGGTGATTTTGGGAAAGAATTGCTACCATTTTGATTTCAAATAAATGCATCCATTCAAGCCACTACGTAACGAAACTGATGCTGCCCACTGCAAAGTACATGGGGGGACCCCCTCCGGACTGACTAGGAACTCTCGGGCAGGGTACTGTGCGGAGGGGACCTCCTGGAGCTCGGCCCTCTACCCCGCACCATGGGGGCTGCAGGGGCCTGTGTAACGCCACTGATTTAAGCACTTATACATTTTGCAGGCATCCGGATTCACCACAAAAGGCTTTTTGCACCTGAATAGGCCTTTCCAGTATTTTGGTATTTACTGGGCCAGCATTTATTCGCACACTGAAGGTTTAAAACTTAGTGGAATTTGTTGGGGGATAGGAGGGTGGAAGCTCATCGGTCTGGGTTTTACTATCCTGAAACAGAGAACATAAACAGTAACACTGCAGTATCCCCACTGCAATATCCCCTAAATGATGCTGTAATGCCACATGTGGTAAACTCCACACTCAGCAAACTCAATATTTACCAGGTGTGGTGTTACCACACCAAACCAGCATTCACAAAGCCAATAGGTCTCGCCTCTACAAGATCTATCTGCTTTGGCAATGTGTTTTGCCATATTGTACACAAGTGTCGCTGCTGTCCAGCATGGCTAAATGTTGTTGGAGTGAAGTGTCAGAGGGAGTGGGGATTACATTGTCCTGGAGTGGATTGTTGGAGTGTTGTAGAGTGGTGGAGGGAGAGGAGTACAGTTCAGTGATTCAGTGGCAGAGAGTTTCATAGAGTAGACTGGGGTGGAACAGGTTGGAGTGGATTGAGGCAGTAGGGTGGATGGATTGGAGTAGAGTGAGGTGGATTGGAGTAAGGTAGATTGGATTTGAGTGTGGCGGATTCAAATGTGAGGAGGTGGATTGGATTGGAATGGGATGGATTTGACTGCGATGGATTAGACTGGGGCAGGTTAGATTTGTTTGGGGTGGGTGGTTTGTATTCGAGTGATAGGGCTGAGGTGAGGTGGATTGGATTGGAGTGGATTAGACTGGACTGGATTCACTTGATTGGAGTGGGTGGACTGGATTATAGTGGGATGGAGTGGATCGGCATGGGATGGGTTGGAGTAGGTGGGCTGGATGAATTGGAGTGGGGTGGACTAAACTGGGATGGGGTGGGGTGGATTGGATTGGGATAGAATGGGGTGGATTGGAATAGCGTGGGGTGGGGTGGATTGAAATGGGGTATGGTGAGCTGCAGCGGGATGGGTTGGATTGCAGTGGGGTGTGGTGGACTGGATTGGAGCCAGGTGTGTTGGATTGGATTTGGGATGGATAGGAGTAGGGTGGATTGCACTGAGGTGAAGTGGATTGGGGTGGGGTAGATTGGATTGGAGTGGGTGGGGTGGGGTGGACATAACTGGAATGGGGTGGATTGAATTGGGGTGGATTGGATTGGGGTGGGGTGGGCTGGCTGGATTGAAGTGCAGTGGACTGATCTCAGGTGGGTGGACTGGATTGGGGTAGAGTGGGGTGGATTTGAATAGAGTGGGGTGGAGTGGAGTGGGGCGGATTGAAATGGGGTGGGGTAGATTGGGGTGGAGGTGGAGTGGACTTGATTGAGTTGGGTGGATTAGGGTGGGGTGGACTGGACTGGCATGGATTGGATAGAGGTAGATTGGATTGGGGTGAGGTGAGGTGAGGTGGAATGGAGTAGGGTGGATTGGAACAAAGTGAATTGGTGTGGATTGGACTGGAGTGGATTGGATTGGAGTGGGCTGGGTTGGATTGGACTGGGGGATTGGATTGGAGTGTGGTGGATTGGATTGGTGTGGATGGATTAAGTGGGGTAGATTAAGGTGGTTTGGAGTGGGTGGACTGGGTTGGAGTAGGGTGGATTCATGTGGATTGGACCGGAGTGGATTAAAGTGAACTGTGTTGGTGTGGAATGGACTGAGTGGTGTGGGTGGATTGGATAGGAGTGAGGTGGATAGGGTAGTAGTGGACTTGATTGGCGTGAGGTGGACTGGAGTGGGTGGATTGGACTGGAGTGGTGTGTGCTGTACTAAAGTAGGGTGGGTTGGATTGGAATGGGGTAGATCAGACTGGAGTGGGGTGGACTGGACTGAAGTGGAGTGGGGTGGGGTGGATTGGATAGGGGTGAGGTGTAATGTATTGGAGCGGGGTAGATTGGACTTGGCTGGATTAGTGGTGGATTGGATTGGTGAGGGGTGGACTGGATTGTAGTGGGGTGGATTCTGGTGGATTGGACTAGGGTGAATTGGGATGGAGTGGATTGGGTTGGAGAAGGGCAGATCGTTTTGGATTGGAGTGGGTTGTTTGGGGTTGGACTGGAGCAGGGTGGAGTGTGGCAGATTGTTTTGGATTAAAGTGGGGTAGATTGGAGTGGGTCAGACTGTATTAGGGTGGATTGAAGTGGGGTGGATTGGACTGGTTGGTGTGGGGTGGATTGGATTGGATGGGAGTGCGGTGGGGTGCATTGGAGTGGTGTGAATTTGGATGGAGTGGGGTGAATTAGATTGGGGTGAGGTGTATTGGAGTGGGCATATTGTTTTGGATTGAAGTGGGGCAGATTGGAGTGGGGCGGTTTAGAGTGGAACAGATTGTTTTGAATTGGAGTAGGGCAGACTGGAGTGGGGCAGATTGTTTTGGATTGGGGTGGGCAGATTCAAGCAGGACAGATTGTTTTGGACTAGAGCGGACTGGAGTTGGGCAGATTGGAGGTGGGGAGGATTGGAGTGGGGCAGATTATTTTGAGCTGGAGTGGGGCATATTGTTTTGGATTGCAGTGGGGCAGATTGCTTTGGAGTGGAGTACAGCAGACTGCAGTAGGGCAGATTGTTTTGGATTGGGCAGATTGGTGTGAAGCAGATTGTTTTGGATTGAAGTGGGGCAGATTGTTTTGGATTAGAGTGGGGCAGACTGGGGTGGGGTACATGGGAGCGGCACATACTGTTTTGGATTGGAGAGGGGCATATTGTATTAAAGTGGGGCAGATTGTTTTATATTAGAGTGGGGTAGATTGTTTTGGACTGATGTAGATTGCTTTGGTTTGGAGTGGGGTGAACTGGAGTGGGGTAGATTAGATTGGAGTAGGTCGGGAGTATTGGAGTGTGGTGGGTTGGAGTGGGTTGGATTGGGGTGGAGTGGATTGGTGTGGAGTGAGGTGGGGTGGATTGTAGTGGGGTGTGCTGGGGTGTACTGCACAATTATGTGTTAAAGCATCATTTCAGAAATAACACATAATAGAGAAACAATGTCACTTTGCAATAGTTAGAACAAGATAATTGTCATCTTTTGAGAACAGCACCCATGAGCAAAAAGCAAACGAAAGCATGAGTGCAAAGTGAGAAAAGATGACTTGGCAAGATAAAAGAGAGTTAGCTATAAAAAATACAACTTAGCAATTTTGTTTGTCCTGCTAGGCATGTTTTTGACAGTCACACGCCTTCTGTTAGCAGGGCATTAGAAGTTAAAAAGAACAAAATAGTACCTCAGTCACGTCAGGAGCAGCAGACCGACACTGATTAAGTTGAATCAATCAGTGCTTGGTCCCTGCTCCACACAGAGGAACAGAAATTATGCCAGGCTTGCAGTTGCAAATTATGAGGCTGTAAAGCAGAGTGCCATGCAAGCCAACAAATGGTGCCAGGTGGGCTCTAAGCACTTTACAGTATGCAACAATAGTTTCGCAAGTGAGTTGCATCCATTAGCGCATACACTCGGAGACTCAACATTTAAAACATGCAGGACTCAGAATGAGCCCCTTTATGTGGCACATGTGCTCTACCTTGTGTGGGTCTCGCAATTCAAAATAATCACTCCTCGTCTGCAAATTCTACACCATGTTGTAGTGGAATAATCATGCAACCATCATGTAACTGTATCCACTGAGCTTCTTAACTTTCTGGTCAAGCCTCACGCAATTAAAAAAAGACACTCATGCTCTTATCCACACAAATTCCCACTAATAACCCCAATTACCTTGCCAGGCAGTGGCTGATCTCTATAGTCATAAAAGAAGTGTGACATATTCTTTGCAGGGCCACTCCTTTCACTCTACTGCTTCATATCTTGAAGAAGGAGGCAATCTGGTATGCTTGCTGTTCTGTGTTCCTGGTCCCCTGACACTTCCCACGGAGGCAAGATGTCTGTTAACTTTCCTCAGCAGTATCCCTCGCCATGCATCCAGCTTCCTGTTAGCGAAGCAACGTTTCTGCCACAGAGAGTGCCACCCAGTACCCCCTCCACTCCACCCACAGAGCATGCCCACCTCGAAGGAACAGTGTGCAGGTCATTCACAATGCTTTCCCTTTCACTCCTTTCTTTATCAATGTTAGTAGCCCAGTTCAATGAGGAATAACACTTTTGGACGAGAAAGTAAATACAACACGTCTTGGCAGCGTGCAGCACTGTCTGCCAAGACGTGTTGTATTCAATATGTACTTTTAACCACGCCCACTCTTGCTATTCATTCTTTGTTGTGCTTGTCTTAAATGCTTTACCTGTATTGGGGCATTGTGCTAAATGTCCATCCTTTTGTGTGCTAAGAGAATATTTTTGTTGGCCATCACACTACATCACGCTTCCTCCTGTTACAGCATGTGATGGCCCCTCCTCCCAGTGGACTTCACTGACTGATCCTTTTTGTTGGCCATCTGTTGGGTCCTCACTCACACTCCCTCCCATCATTGCTGCCGTCCTTTCTGCACAAACGTGCGCTTTACACTTTATCTAAAAAGCAGCTGCAAACTTCTACGGAGTGGTTTGTTTCCTATTTTTCTTGCTTACTTTATTTCATCTATTAATTTAGTTTGATTTGTGTCTTTCCGCTAGCGCACCCCGTGTGACCGCACATGTTTGCTTTTCAGCTTTTTTTTCGTATCGGGCCTCTCTGGGTGTCAGTTTTCTTTCAAGGCTTTGGCTTGTATTTCGGATCAGTCAACTGTTGATTTGTTGTTTATACTGGTTCCCCGTGGGGCCTCCGGTGTCATACGTAAACCACAAAGCCATAGACACATAAAACAGTATTCCCTTTCTATGTCAATATACCATTGTGATCTTTTCTGGGAAGACACATGAATGGCTGTATGTGCAGAGTTGAATGATTTTCAAAATATTCTTAGCTGATTAGAAGATACAGGAAGCTGTGGACCCTCATTCATTTATTAAGTATGAAAGAAACATTTCGTGGATTATTTGTTCGAAGAATAGCTCCAGGGATGATATAATGAATGTCCATTGTATTCCTAGTTTTATATTTTTTTAAATATATGCTTTTTCTTTTTTGCGCTGTTTGTACAGTATATTGATGATTCTTTGAGGCTGAGCCATGGGGGCTTTTACAAATGAAATATCTGAGAGTTAAGCAGTAGTTCGTTTAAATAAACTAAAGCTATTTTTGCAGAGCTCCCGTGCAAACTAATTTGCCTACTGTCTCCTTTTTTCACTGACAGTAACACAATTATGTATATTTTATTTTTAAATTAGCAAGGCAGCGAACCTGTTCGGTAGGCCTCATCTAGGTATTTTAAAGGACTTGAAGCTTGTAAAGGAGGATGTGCAGTCTGAGTCCCAGTGTCTGCTTCCTGCATTTTATTTCTGTCAGTAAGATGGCGATTTTTTGTTTCATGCAGACTAGTGCAGGGAATTAATAATAAAGGACCACTTGCCTTCACCGTCATAACAACATGTTCACATTTGATGCAGAGCAGCATGTTCTTCCATTAGTCGCCGTTGCAGCTGCCAGACTTAATATAGACTTAATATAGCCTTGTTTAAAAAAATATTCCAGTGTGCCTACTAGCCCTTTAGTTATTTGCAGGGCCACTGGAATTATGTAGCAGAAAGGACCAAAATATGCGGCAAGGTTGACCAATAAATGTGGCAAAAAAGTCCAGTTATGCATTTACAATGCCAATAGCTCCAACTCAAATAAATGCATTTCAAATGCTTGTTAAACGTAGGTCAAGACTTAGGGCACAACAATGGCAGAACAAGCATTTGCAATGCAGTGGTTCTCGCATTTGCTCGAGTTAGAGCTATTAGTGTTGCAAATTCCCAACTGGACTTTTATTGACACATTTTTTAAAATGAAAAGTAAAACAGTTGACATAAGCAAGTCAATTCAAACCACCACACCTGCTGTGAGCCAAAAGGAAAAAGAAGTTCGCTCTCAGTCAAACGTATGGGCAAACGTGCAATTGTCCATGTAACAGGGTCGATGGCCAAGGCGGTAACAAAACTGCCACAAGGAGGGACAAATTTAAGGCATTTACCAGTTATAACAAAGGATTTTTGAAAGGCAAGCCCATGAACAAGTGATAGTGATGGGCGTGCAGTGGGCGTGGTTAAAAGCCAACAGATAGATTACAACAGGACACAGCACTTGCGCGCTCGGCCTAAAAAGGGGCTGGTTAATGCAGAGTTTGCAGCTATAAATGACTGGGACTGCCAGAGCACTCCGCAATTACAGCAAGCGGTTACAGAAGACATGCACAAGCAGTGGTGCTCTGCTGAGCCAGATCCTTGAAGGCAGCAACTTCAACTCACTGCCTTGAAGTGATAGACATTGCTGTAAACTGGCAGCTTACGGGCCTTATGCGGTTTATGAATTTAGTGCGGTAAATAACATCATAGAGGAGCAGCAAGCTCTGTAAGGCTTCATGGCATAAGTCATGCATGTGGACTCTAAGCCATCTTAGAGTGAAGGTCCAACTGTCTCGAGATGGTGGAGCTGGGGATTCTGAGGATGCAGGAGCAGAAGACTGAGCCCGAGTACACTGAGAATCAATAGTGTGTCATGAACTAGCAGACACCACCAACAGCAAAGAAGAAGAAAATAACCTATCTACCGGGCCATGACACGTGGCAGAAAACAGCAGATCCCGGAGATCTGAAGACAAAGTGAACTAGGTAGAGAGGCCCTCCACCCTACGAGAACAAGGAAGAAATTGCATCTAATGTTTCCACAAGCCTCCCTTGCCTGGCGGAAGTACAGTATAGTTCAAGAAGACATTCAGCTCTACTGAGGTGGGCTGCCTTAAATCTGCAACTTACAGGACTATCCTGGTGCAGGCACTGCCCCGCACATTACGTCATAGGGAGAACTGGCACCCCTGGACCTTTGGAACAGTGTATCTGCACCTCAAGGAGGGAACTAGGTTTCACAGCAGGGTATCGCTTTCTGACACAGGCAACTTGATCTGAAATGAGACCTAGAATATGTAGATTTGTAACCTGAGGAAGATTCCAAACATATTCACCACACAGCAGAGGAGACCATGCCCGGATGCGCAGGCAGACTGAAAAGGAGAGGAAAGTCTTGCACAAGATATAGTGAACTCAGACATCGATAACACATACTACTTGCTCGATGGTTTAACATAAAAAGACTGCTGTAACGAGGCAACCATGAGATTTGGTTGTGGAAACAAATTCTTATGCTGCCTGTAGTAAGAGATTAGATCTTTACAGAAAAGGCAGCTATTATTAGAAGATATAAAGTCTAATCTCTAACGTTTTCTGCTGTATTCATAGCTATCAGTAATGTTCTTGCCCTGAATTTCCTACTTTCTTAAATTCTTTACTTAGGTGGAGCTAATTCTTCATTGTGACATCCTCGTCTCCCTGCTGGGATTTATCTTACCATAGTGTAAAATAAGCCACTCATTATTTAAGCCTATTTATTTTGCCTCTCAGCTGCTTCGCTGTGGTTCGGCCCCACTGTTTTCACCCCTCCCTAACAACTTGTTATTAGTTGCCTCTTGTTTTCAGGACGCACAATTTACCCTGAACTCAAAACACAGGCGATTCCAAACTTTGGACTGCCTAACCTGTCCCATTTCTTCTTCACATCTGAACTGTTTTGGTCAGCGGGGAAGGAAGGTATAATGAGCTTTACCTTATGATGGCCCCTCCAAAGTTTCACTGTCCTTCTACGTTTTCAAGTAGATCATTAATACTAGTCTTATCTCCATCTAGTTTTGCCTACTTATTTATGTTCTTTTCTCAGATTCAATAGTTTTCTTTTTAATGGAAGCAATACTTTTACAATCTTTTCACATGATTACTTAAAAATGTGGCTTACAATATTCACTCACACGACACACACTAGCTTGCATGGCTAAACCTTGGAGGCACTCTCCACCCTGTAAGGAGCAGCAGACAAATCAGCTGTGCTTTGAAAGCAAGTGCATGTAATAGGGACACTATACAACAGAGAATCTAGGATGATCCTATAAGAACCCACTTGTAGACAGGGCAAATAAACCAGAGAAATTGTTCAAAGTTTCATAATAGCTTAAGCAATCTAATTGCAATATGAATCTTCTTTAGTTATGCGGAAACTCGCTTGAGGAAGAAGAGTAAAGAAAGCTAAGAAAGAAGCAGAAGGGCAGGTTCTTCTCTAAACGTTCAGTCAGACAGAAATGATGAGTGACCATCTTGAATCATCTCCAGGTTCATGCGCCATGTCGTGCTAGACCAAGATGGCCAATGGGTGGAAGTTGAGAGAACAGCACGAGGTGTTTGATTGTCATGCTAGCCTATGGCCTAAAGAATGATATTAAATTGTGTCATCCTTGTATGGTCATAAACTTGTTAGAATAAGGTTCTTGATCTGATCTTGGATAGTTGTGTACAACAAGGATTCTCACCTACCCACTTCCTAAGGAATTTCAGCTCCTTCTTTGGATGCAGCACTTACTCAATGCTTAGAGGCTGCTGCAATGTAAAGAACACACCTACATCATCCAGTTCCCCGTACATTTAACTTTTCCGGGATTTATAGCAGTCTTACCCCAAAAGTTCATACATAGCGTCTTTTTGAAGCAAATATCCTTGCTCCTGGAATGTCTAATGTTGCTCCCGTTTCCATATTACTAATAACAGCGAGATCACGGCAAGATCACTGAAGAACTTTTAATATGCAATATTTATCTTTCAACATAAGCAAGACTTAGCTACACCCAGGACAGACATAACCTGTTGCACCCCATTAGGCTGAGCGAGGTAGGAGACACAGTTCAAATATTGTCCAAAGGAGCAGCTCACACTTTCTTATCATAATAGAGGTACTCTAAAATAAAGGAGAATAACCACTTCAAAGCTCTAGAACTGAGAACCAAATGAAGCAATAGGGTTGAATGCTAAAGCCAATAGGTTTCGGCAATCGGAGGGCTATAGACATTGAAAATGCGTTGCTAATGCTAATGACAGACAGGAAAGGCGGGATGGGCCTGTGGGGGAGGGGCACCCTCTGGCTATGTGGGCCCTCTCTCCCAGAAAAGAATGCTCCCAGCCTCCAGGGTGGCGTCCTGCCGCACCAAAAAAGGAAGCACAAGCAGCCCCAGCGGACGGTGCCTGCCATCTTGAGGAGGGAAGGACCGTAGGTAGAACTCCTCAGGCTAGCCACCCATCCCGACCCTGGGCGCAAGAGCGAGGGGGTAATGTTCCAGACCCTCAAATACCACCACATACCAAACAAGGCACACTATTCGCATGAACGATTGGGGGCTTGAAGTTCAAGCACCCACAAATTAAGACTAACCAGCACCATCAATGCCAATAATTGGCAATGCGGCGCTGTAATAACACTTCCATAACGCAACTATTTTGCAAGGATACGCTCGTGCCAACTGTCACTGCACAACTCACGTAAACCTAAAAATTTAAAGGCAAGAGAAAACTGGCAAGTCCTTCGCTCACAGAAAGTGCTGCCAGGGGCACGCATGGTCACCCATTTTAAAAAAAAGGAAAAAGTAGTCCTGAAACAGTGGATAAGACTAGCCGTTGGGCGGTGCTCTCTGGAAGGGCTAAATACCAGAAGAAGCATGATGTACGTATGCCCTTGACAAATGGGGAGAGCGAAAAATTGAGCGATGATGGTGCGAGCAAATGGCAAGCCTATGGGTGGGCTGTAAGCCCACAAAGTAAATACAGCATATTTCGGTTCGAGACAGCGCATGCATGCCCTCTAGAGCCCAGACTTAAAAACAAGCATAAGGAGATGGTATTTTTTATACATTTCAAAACTTATAAACTTTAAAAAAATATAGAAGCTATGAGTCAGAAGACTTTGCAACTTCGCACACCTCCTATCAGCTGCTCATGGTTGATGTCAATGCGCACGTCTTAAAGCCAAAACACTGCAGGATGTAAGGGTTCCGGCAGTGAAGTGGAGCTTGAAGGTGAATGCACACCTGTTGTCTTGTGTTTTGCAAGAGCTACTCCACTTTCTGGATTGCATTTTGTGAGGCCATGTTTTCTTGCTGGGAGGAGTGGAGAGGAGAAACCAGTTGCTTCCAGCCCCTCAGTTCTATCTCATTCTTAACCTTAGGGTCTGAGGATCTGGAGTGAACAGGTTCAGGGTACCACCAGCCCTTATCAAGCCTCACTAACTCAGGAGAGGAGCAGCCTGCTCTGGGTCATGGGCGAATCTCATTGCAGATCAAGGCAAAAGCTCTCGATCTGCATGAGGAACCTTAGCAGGTGCAGTACTGCCAGGCCACTCAAAATGAGGGCCTTAAAGGGGGTATACGGTGGCTCGAGGCTGTGGACTTCAGACTCCCCATTTTAGAAAGCAGGCCCTATATGTAAAGGGTATTCCGAGCATCTTTTTCAAACTGTACAGGGAAGTCTAACACAAAACCTACTGCTTTGTTGTGCTGTAATTTGCACAGAGACTGCCACTATAGAAGCAGCAGACCACACTCAACGTGTTTGTGTAAAGCTGTGTCATCACTTCCTTGTCTTTCTGCACTTCGGTTTGCTTCTCCGCAGTGAGCCACCACGTACTTCCATGGACACTCATGCAACAGATTGTGATTCTGCCTCTGATCCTCCCTTTGTTTTGATCAGATATTCTTATTTGCTACATCCACAGCGGAGACAGGGCTGGTGTCCAGTAGCTCTCTGTAGCAGGTGGGGGTTGAGTGGCTTATCCCAGTTTCTCAGTGCTTCTGCTGTGGCCATTGTGCCCTGTAGCTTCTTCTGGGATGGGGAGTGTCAGTGTGGACCTCTGAGATGCTTGCACTATTGTGTTTGGATATCATAGTGTTCAAGTGACAGGATGATGGCTAATGACTTGCTGGTCAATGTTTGAGGAGCTCTTTCAATATGCCACTAGCGTGTTTATGTCTCTTATTCTCTTCTTCTTCTGACATGCTTTCCAACAGACTCATGTTGTGTGGTTGAGGGGGTGGGATCAATGTTGTTGGAAGGTGTTACTATGTTGTGAGGCACCCATTAGTCCTATTACTTTCCCCATACCTTTTATCCCATGTAGCCACAAAGTGAGGTCAGGTGTGTGCGGCAGGTGAACCATTAAGATCAAAGGAAGCACACAATTTCCAAGGGCGAAGAAGTTATCCAAACAGATGACCCCAATGAAACCAGTTGGTATCCTGAGATGGTTATAATTATTTGATTATGGGCAACACCAGATGATTTTGAGGTTAACTGTGCTCCCCATGGTTCTCCCCACTTTTTGACTGGGGTGTGAGGAGACTGGGCCCTTGGATGCTAGGTAGTGTAGTCAATTCCTCCTCTTAGACTGGGTGATGCCCAGTGGTTTCTTTCCTATGCCCGCAACAAACAGAAAAAAAGCAAGGAGCTCTTCTCCTTCCGCCCCTCTGGTGACCTTGAAAGACACTTTTACTGACCCCGCTCCCCTAATTAGGATCCATCTTTGGGTTTTGGCTTTCTCTTCTCTCCTCACTCACTTCGTAAGTCCTGTTGCCTCATGTGCACCTTAACAACAAAAGACACATTGGCCTCTTGGAGGTAGGCAGAGTGAGGAGACCTCCCTACTGTCAAGTCTTCAGGAATGTGTCACACATATCAATGATGTTGCAACAGTCCTGGCAAGCCAAGATAAGGGCCTTTGTAAGCTTCAAACAGTGATCAGTGTGGAGAAGTAAAATTATTTTGCGGATGATGGAGGGCTGGACGTTGTTGCCTTTTGGATGCTGTGTTGACTAGGGGAACACAGGAATGTTCAGTATCAAACAGTATGCCGAGGTTCCTGGATTTATGGCAACTTCTGGGGCTGTACCAGGTATTAAGTAAGGCCCGTTGAAAGGTCGGATGTAGAACTAAGTTTGTCTCATTACAAGGATCTTCATTTTGTCTCTGTTCAAACATCGGGGCAGATTTACTAACGTTTTGCACTGTATTTATGTCACAAAAAAGGACGCAAACCTGAACAAAATCTTTTCTTGTGTGATTTACTTTTCAGTGCAAACCTTGTTTTCTGCATATAACAGCCTAAAAGTAATGCAAGAGCTAGGGGCAAGGGGAGAAGAGTGGCCTATCTCTGCATATATGACACGCTCCTGCTCCCTCTCTGTCGCGCAGCACAGCGCAGCATTTGTGGCTGCTGAGCTGCATTGGGTGACAGTTTGATAAATCTGCCCCAGGATGTTTTTTTTATCAGGCGGAGCAGCAGCTTCATGCCAGTCGGAATCACTGCATTGCACAGGTTCCTAAATCCAACCAACAAGGCAGGGCTAGAGTTAGCTTCCTTGAAGGAATTTCTAGTCATGTACAACCTCCAGGGTCTCTGCCGGTTGGAAACCTTGTGCATTCAACTCTTCCCAGCTCCAGGAGGAACAGGTACGGGAAAAGAACTACAAAACAGCTCCTCTACCTTCGCATTCAGATGTTTGCAATAAATAGTTCAAAACATATTGAGATAATGTTTGAAATAAACACAAAAATGCCACATTTGCCCTAAGATACAGGGCGTAATTTAAAATGGTTGCTCAGTTGGCTTTAGCCTTGGGTACTGCCCTTGCACTCCAAAGCACTATATTGCTGCCACCAGCCAGGGACTGTTCAAAGAGGGTCGAGGGTGTGTGTCCCTTGGGATAACAAGGTGGGGGGTCTGAGGGAGGGACTCCACAATCTCAGGGAACAACAAAGCTGTGTTTAGTAGTACAACATTTACAGTTTGAGGTGTTAACTTTGATAATGGGCCACACAAACTTTGGCAAACGGAAGAAAAATGTAGAGAACATCTGGACAATAGAAAAAATGGGAGGGGTGGTGCAGAGGCACAGATGGTGGAAGTAGTACACCTTGACTGAAGGTCAGATAAAACCGAAGATGGCAGACCTTTTCATACCATGCAAGGACTTGAATCCCCACAGATGGCACACAAGTTAGCCACAGAACCAGCAATCTCCCCCTCATGCCCCCAGAATGAGTGATCTCCCTCACCTTGTTGCTCATTCCATTTCCTCGTGCATGCGATCATTCACCCTTGGTGCAAGCTGGTAATTCCTAGGCACCCACCTCAAGCCTCTTAGGCAGGGCTGACGCGCATGACTACGGTATAAATAGACTTGTCTGTGCTGGAATTGCTGGCTGAATGGAAACAACAGCAATCAGATTAAGCAGCTCAATTAGGCACAATTGTTTAGGTGGATTTGGTACATAATGGGATTGAGTGGAGACCACCCACCGAGGGGGTGCAGGCTTTCGGATCACCTTCTCATACAGAGAGGATAACAGGAATGCGGACTGCAGAGAGAAAACTGCACACTGGAAAATGAATCGTCTCAGGGCGCTTAGATTAGATTGCACTTTAACTCAGTGGTGCCCACTTTATATGTTATTTGTGGAACCATTCAAACATCATACATAATGTGAATTTGATTCGCTAATGCAACAGCAAATAAAATATGGATTAAAACAACTGAGAATTTAAGTGAAAAAGGGAAAATGCCGAGAATAAAAATAAAAAAACGACATGAATTTCAGCTCCTGGAAGGTGCAACAAAGGGTATCAGATACACGTCGATAAAAACTCCAGCCTTCCTTCGGAGGTTTATGAAAGTGGAGACAATTTGAGTCAGTTCTTAGTTGAGTCAGTTCTTAGTACCACAGGTAACATTATCCAAAAAGATTAGTAGAAACCGCTAGTTTCTGCCTTCAGACTATGAAATGCTGAGTCAGATAATCCTTAATGTAAATCTGTGACCGACTGGTTAAACACCAATCTCTGCAACAAGCGCTTAACCCACTGAACCAATTTACCAGTTTGCTTCATCAAACAGACTGTCCACAGGCCCCCTTTGTAAGACGCAGGTGGGCGTGTAAGGAGAGAGACATTGATTTTCAGTGAAGCCTGGACACCTGCCATGCAATGTAATTTTCGTAACCCTACTGGCCTTCCCAAGGAACCAAACTGGTCAGTGATTCCCAAAGAGGCCAGCCCAACTACCAAACTCTGGAAAACCACGCCTCCCGCTCACCACAGACATCTTTTCTGTCACCCTTTGCATCAAGCCTAAGAATTTTAAGGGCATTATTTATTGTCCAGCAGATGCAGTATATCCACCAAAAAGCGGTAGACGTCCCGTCCACACTATTTAGAGTATAGAGGCCAAAACACTCGAAATATGGGAGCGGGGAGGTTCTCAGCATTTGGCAGATATCCAGTATCTGCCAAACTCTAAATAAAGCCCAAAGCTATTACGTACTCATAACTAAATAAATTATCAGGTTCTGTGCTGTTCTGCACACCTTATGCCTAATGAAGGGTAATGTATACACCATTTAGGTGCATTACAGTATGAGCCTGAATCTGACTTTGGCGAGAGTCTCACCATCCAGTAGAGTGTCGGAAGTCATTATATATATATCATATTTGGATATCATTACTGACCCAGCAGTGATCTTTATACCTTCAGGGTCCTCTGAAAGCACTGCACGTTTGATGCGTGGCTGTTGTCTTTCAGGTGGTTGTGCACCAAACCTTTTTGTTTCTCCAAAGAAAACACCTAAAGCAGGAGTTTGTTATTGAAAAACAAAAAAAAACGAATAACCTCCAAACCATGGAATTTCGCTCGCAGGGTATAGGGGTTATTCTTTCTTTTCTGTCTGTCTCTCCTAGGTTTTTCCTGGCGGTGACAAACAGAATTAAAACAAATGAAAAATCAGACTGCCCACTCTAAATTTGAGGGGGCGGGGGGGTGCTCATAATCTCACTCCTATGGAAGATAATGGTCCGCCCAACAATAAAAAGGTCTGGCAGACAGGGTACTTTGCCACCTTTATGATGGAGTACCCTGTCAGCGAAATTCTGAATTGGGCCCATAGTACTATCATAGAATGCAAGTGTCTCACCAACCAGGTGGCCAAATGTGCCACCTTCGGAATAAACAAAACAATACATTTTGGGTCATATTTATGAGCCCCTAGCGCCACCGAAGCGTCACGTTATGTGACGCTCCGGTGGCGCTATGCCCTGTGCCGTATTTACAAGGTGGCGTTAAGCCGCTTTTTGTGCCTTAACGCCACCTTGTAAATACAGCCCCTTCACATGCAGCAGTTTGCATGGATGGTGAGTGCAATGGGTGTTGCTGTGCACCAGCAACACCTATTGCATTTTGATGCTGGGTCAGATTTACGTATTTTCGTAAAGCTGAGGCATTGCCAAAATCTAGAATCACCCTAAGGGTGGCGTTAACAAGGCACCACAGGGAGGAGTACTTTTATTCCTACTCGTTTTTTGTTTTTTTCTATGTGTGGTGCATTCTGCAGCACGCATAGAAAGAGCAAAATGCCAGACATGATTGTTAATGTGCAGGAAGGTGTCCCTTCTCCCACATAAACAATCTTTCAGAATGACTCTTTGGCACTTCTTGAATGCAGCACACAGAGAAGTGTCAAATCGCCATCAGTGATTGTTTATGTGCAGGAACGGGACAACTTCTCACACATAAACACGATGGTGCAAGGATGCCTGGAAGGTGCTAGGCAGCTCAATTTAGCGCCAGCGCAGGGGAAAACACAGAGGTGCGCCGTATTTAATTGAATACGGTGCATCCCTGCGTTGTAAAAATGATGAAGCACAGCACTACCAATGATGGCGCAGCGTTGCACTCTGTCATTTTCTTTTAAATATGGGCCTTAGTCTCACTCCTTTGTAGAGATTTTCTATTTAATGTTGAACAGGCCTGTTAAAATTCCCATGCAGGCATTGCTTGGCTAAAGGGAGAGAGAACCTCTGAACTATGTAGGACACTACAATTGTTTATGCCACCATTATTGCTTGATTGTTATGCCACTGACAGTTCTTACTGGGTTAAAGGTGAAATTACATCAAAATAGGAGATGCACACCAATGAACTCACATGCTGCTGAAAAAGCGACTCACGTCCGATGGTATACTGTTTTTGTACCTGTCTTCATGTGTATGGCATGTCCTTTCATGAGTAAGAAAGCTATTGGCTCTTCTGGGCAAAGCCGGACGAAATGGGTTACTTCCTGCGGTCTTGATGGTCTACAGTGGATGTAGGCCGTCACACAAAGCAGCAGGTGCTATGGTGGCGATATCATTGGATTCAGCGTTTCCGAGGAGAAGGGGAGTGATGGCAGTCATCTCACTGTCACAATCCGATAGTGGCCCAATCTTCCTGCAGGCTCCATTCAGGTTTCTGGCCTCCCAGCATGAGGTAGGCCACCATGACGACAAGGGATCAGCACAGGACCTAGCATTTCATCTGCATGAATCCTTTAATGTGCAGGCAAGAACGAAAAGGAAAATCCTTGTTACATGGTTTTTTGTACCTTCCTGTCCCCAAGGTGATGCAGCAGTGACAGACAATAACAGGTGAATGCTGGATTTTCTGCACTGTGCTTTGCAGGTCCACCGACAATAGAGAATTGCAATGATGTCAGATGAGTACCTAACACCAGGAGCCAATCAGGGCAGATTTCCAGTCCCACTTCCTTGCCTATGATGTTTCTTAATGAAGTCTACTGTGACTCTGGCCCTCTTTGCACTCAGATAGTTTCACTGGTGATGTGAATGCACCCTAAGTCGAAGTTCTGGCCCTTTTTGACCTTGCACACACCGAAATATGTGAGTGATCTGTGACCATCGTCCTCTGCCTTCATCCCTACAACGTCAGCTGCCAATGCCAAAAAGGAGGGCTGTCCAGCACTGTCCTGTTAACTTGTAGACTGTAGAGTCGCTGGTTCCAGCCAAAAACCAGAATAGCTGCTGAGAAAGGTGCATATGGATGGAACTCACAAAGAGGACGAGCCACTGTTTGGAAGGAAACTAACCTGATGGAACCCACAGAATCTACCTGAAAGGGACACATAATTACACTCAGATCCGCCTATTCAGAATGATCCTGAAAGGATTCACATCATAGCTGTGCTTCTACAACAAATCATATATATACTTTCCATTGACAGTCACCTCTTCAAAACCCATATTGCCAAGAAGATACTGACAATGTTTTCATTTATTCTCCCCAAAACCAGCTTCAGATCAATTGCCGGTGTTCTGGCTCTATCCAACCAGGATGAGGGAAATGCAATGCTCACCTGTGTTCCAAGTTCTGCTTTCATGCTGCTGCCCATATTATCAAAGGGCAAATTAAATCCAGTCAGGTAATTGCTATTCTAATCAAATTATGTTGGCTCCCATTGCAAGCCTGCACCACGAAAAGACTGGCTGCAATGCTCTGATAAACCCCCTATGACCATGCAAAAAGTTGTCTATCTCCAGCAGTATAAAAATTCAGTCAGAATCCCTTCCCAGATTCAAGCTCAAGAAATTAAACAAAACAAGAGGATCAGAGAGACGTCACCCTTGAGATCTTATTTCATTTATGAATTCAAATAACAGTTTTATTTAGCACACTGCATCAAAAGGTGTCAGAGTGTGTAACATTTGCTATTGGAATATAGGGACACACTCAATAAATACTCAAAATATAATTAAATCAAATATTTGCAAAGTCAGTGCATCTGGCTTGCACTTTGCAAATATCATTGCGGTGAGATACTCTGAGACACCCACCTCCTGCAGGAAGGGGCTGGGCGAGAGCAGCTTGTGGGGTAGTGATCCTCTGATGTCTCAGCAAGGACTGGAGAATCTGCTTCTGCTGCTGACAAATCTGCACTGGCTGTGTGTGAGATGAGCAGCTACTTTGCCACATCAACAAAACCAAAATGTAAGGTCAAAGGCAAAACAGACCATTGACAAAATGCCATAGCCCTGTTCTGATCACATGAATGCTTGCAAAAGTTAGCTTTAACAGTCTGATTCAAATTTTGTCTTGGCCCTGCAGCATTCTGCTTTAGCAATGGAGGCTGTGGGACGTGCATCTCTGGAGCTTGGGGCACATTCATATTTTGACTCCTAGGATTTTGCACAATCTGCATTTGTGTGGAGTTATTATTCTGAGAAGGCAGAAATCCTGAATTTTGGAACTGATTAGCTGGATTTAAATGGCATTCCCGCTCCCAATGTTCCAACTTATTACAGATGTGACAAGGAGTTGACCTTTTCAAACTACTGACATCCATTACTGTATTAGGCTCCTCAATCTCTACCCTGCATTGGATTAGGTCCTTGCTGATACACACCTTGCATAGTATCAACATACCCTACAAACGGCTGAATCTGATAAGTTTGTTGTGCTGCCTTCATTTGAGCAACCATCAAATTCTCCTTTAACTTTTTCTGTTTCTATTCAATCACATTGCTGCAGCATTTGGTACATCTCAACATTTCATCAACTGACTTATTCTGCCAACAAATCAAATGCTGCTGAATCATCATACTAGTCTCAGGTTTCAATTCTGTCACAAACCGCAACACAAAATGTCCCATATCTTCAGCTTCAAGCATGTCCATTCTACTATACTGCTTGAATGCTTCCAACAATATCTCATAATAAGCATGAATCAACTATTTTGGTTTCTGTGTTGTTCTGCCAATCTTAACCCAGTCTATACCTTGGGGTGGCACATTCGCCTTCAAAAATGTCATAACCTATTAATATTTTTTCATCACCAACGGCGAGGGACCTTTCGTCACTGCACTTGTAGTCTGCTCTGTCTTATGCTACTGATCATCTACCTTACATTCTGTCCACAAATCACTCTGAACAACAATGCCAAACAAGGTGTTCAAATTGACCCACAACACCGGCGACATCTTCACACATTGCTCAATTTGCTTGTACCATTCCACTGGTTTCTCTCTCAATTTTGGGAAATCATTAGTAAATGATGCAAGATCATTTCAACTCCATGGTACATGTATATGACCTCCACCAGGCACTTTCTCAACGGGAAAGTTGTTACACTCCCCTCTCCTGCTACCGTAGGCGGTTCTCCTGGGGGTTTCCTTATATCTTTCTTTTTGGCCCATTTAGGTTCCCACTTATCCATTTTATTCCATTTCCGAATGTTTTGAAATAATTCTCTAACCTAGGTTTTCATTCACAGAATCCTCATGTCATTAATGCCCCTTTCATTAAAGAACACTCAGTAACTCCTCTGTAAAGCTTTGGTTTTATTCAAATCCATCTCGTACTTTTGGGCCAATTCCGCTAACTGGTCATGAACTTGTCCTGCTCGCATAGTAATATCCCTGCACATAAATATAATTTAATCCTCATGATAAGTCTCTAATCGCTGCAATCCAAGATTCCCATTTCATTCAACTCTAATGTGCATTTCACGAAATTCTCCCTCGGGGTGATTGGATTGTTCCCAGACTCAACTGTCTACTCACATTTTCTCTGGAAGGGGAACCCTCAATCCAGTAGTCACCTGTTATTGGCTGTCACTGCTGCAAATCACCTTGGGGAAGGTACAAAAAAACATTGTAGCAAAGATTTTCCTTTTCGTTCCTGCATGCACATTAAGGGATTCATCCAGATGAAATGCCAGGTCTTGTGCTGATCCCTTGTCATCTAATTCCTTAGCACTGACAGGTTGAGTCACTGCTGGATCCTTAGACATAGGCTCATTTTCCTGTGCACCACAACTACGATTTAAAGGTGGTTCCATTACAACTAATACCACCATTTCCACCTTCTTCCTTAACTTCATTATATGGAGGTGGACGTTCAGGCAGCAACATATCTAAACGATTATCTCCAGAATTGCTGTCACTAACATCACTCATGACATCTGGTTCTTTCTGTTTTTTCCTCTTACGGTTTCTTAGTCATTTTTTTTTCTTATTCTTCCTCAGCTGTTTCAGTTGTTAGGGCTGGGTACAACTTATCTTCCTCCATCATGTCAGTTCTCCATCTTTTCTGCTCAGCATTCCATCTGGCATCCACAAACGTGCACAACTTTTCATGCTCTACACTGATACCTTTCTCTCTCTCTAGCATGAGCAGCACATTCCCAAGAACAAAATGCTTCATATTATGCAGATCTAGGAGGCGGTTTCATCTAGTACAACACCCTCCCCAAATTTTCAATAATCCTCAAACTGAATGAGCCATATCGTGGACATCTCAATGTACCTTCCTTTTCTGTGATCTTGTGCAATTGACTATGCCAAACAGATGAGTAAAGTCCTACGTTAATCGTCATATAGGGACTTGGGGTATCTTCAGGAAGGCAGAACAATGCATTTCCTTTAGGAGAGGGGTGTAACACCTTCTCCCATTGGAAACAGGTGTTACAGGCATGGGAGGGGTATCCTCCCAGAGCCTCTGGAAATAACTTGAAGGGCACAAACAGTGCCCTCCTTGCATAATACAGTCTACACCAGTTCAGGGACCCCCAGTCCCTGCTCTGGCACGAAACTTGCCAAAGGAAGGGGAGTGATTACTCCCCTGTCCATCACCACCCCAGGGGTGATGCCCAGAGCTCCTCCAGAGTGTCCCTGGCGTTAGCCATCTTGGATTCCAAGGTGTGGGGACCCTCTCTGAGCATATGAGTGGCCAATGCCAGCAGGTGACGTCAGAGACCCCTCTTGATAGGTGCATACCTGGGCAGGTAGCCAAACGCCGCTCAGGGCTATTTAGGGTCTCTCCTCTGGGTGTTTCCTCAATTTCGGTTTGCAAGACTCCACCAGGACTCCTCTGCATCCTCTGCTTCAGCTTCTGACCGTCAGATCAACCGCAGACTGCTCCAGGAACCGCTGTAACTGCAACAAAGTATCCAGGAAGGCTCCTGTGACCTACAACTTCAGCTCCAGCCAGCAACTGCAACAGTTTCCAGGTTGTGCATGCTCTAAGGACTGCCTGTCTTCACCCTGCACCAGAAGAACTGAAGGAATCTCCCCTGGAGTGACAGAGTCACTTCCCTGCTTCAGCAGGCACCTCTCTGCGACGACAACTGGTACTCTGGGACTCCTCTCCTGTTGATAAGCATGATCCCTGGAACACAGGTGGTGGACCGAAGTGACCCTGACTGTCCAAAGGTCCAGCTGTCCAAGTTTGGTGGAGGTAAGAGCTTGCCTCCCCGTGCCAGATAGTACCCCTGTGCATCGCGTCCTCTGCAGCCCCTTGGGCTTCTGTGCACTTCTTCCAAGAGTTCTTCATGCACAGCGTAGCCTAGGTCCCCAGCACTCTAACCTGTGACGCTCAGCTCCCTGAGTTGTTCTCCGGTGGCGTGAGATCCTGCTGTGTAGTGCTCCTATGACCGCACTTACAACTCCTTTGTACCGTGGTCCTGGGACTCCTGTGGGTGCTGCCTGGTCTTCTGGTGGCTCTCTGAAGTGCTGCGAGCCCCCTCTGTCTCCTCAGTCTGAGTTAAGACCCACAGGTCCATCCAGGGAGCCCCTCTTTGTCACAAAACGCGTTCTTGCGTGAACGAAGGCTTGTTGGTGAAATCCAGCAACGCAAACAGCCTGCATCCAACAACTCGACGTGGGACATCTCTTGCACCAAGCAGGAACCTGCAGCTATCTTCTTTAGTGCATTTCTGTACTTTTCTTCCAACCGGAGAATCCACTTTTGCACCTTCTTCCAGGTGGGCAGGAGCTCCTGTTCTTCCTCGACTCTGAATCGACTTCGGGACTTGGTCTCCTCTCTCTGCAGGTCTTCAGGTCCAGGAATCCATTGTTGGTTTCTTACAGTCTTGCTTGTTTTTTGTGCAATCCTTTACCACGACTCCTAGTCTGTTCTGAGGAAACTTGCTGTACTTTACTCCTGCTTTCCTGGGCTCTGAGGTGGGGTAATTTACTTACCTTTGGTGTTTTACTACACTCCCAGCCCCCCTCTACACACTACACTTGCCTAGGGAGGAAACCATCATTCGCATTCCACTGTTTTAGTATATGGTTTGTGTTGCCCCTAGGCCCATTGCAATCTATGGTGTTTTTCACTGTTTTCACTATTCTATGACTGTTTACTTACCTGATTTTGGTTGCTAGTGTATATATTGTGTATAATACTTACCTCCAGAAGGAGTATTGCCTCTAATATATTTTTGGCCTTGTGTCACTAAAATAAATTACCTTTATTTTTGGTAACACTGAGTACTGTCTTTTATTGTGTATAAGTACTGTGTGACCATAGTGGTATTGCAAGAGCTTTGCTTGTCTCCTAGTTCAGCCTTGGCTGCTCTGCTACAGCTACCCCTGGATAGCCTAAGCTGATAGACACTGCCTACTTTTCACTAATAAGGGATAACTGAACCTGGTATAAGGTGTACGTACCTTATATACCCACTAAAAACCAGGTCAGCCTCCTGCACTAACTAATCTAGAACACAGCTTTAATTCTTCGCTCTTCAAATTATGTTTGAATTCTGGTGCTACCATCTGATCCAGCGTCTGCCACTATTACTAGTTTTCTGTATCCAATGAATCTTTTTGTATTTTCAGAGGGGTGAGGAGAGACACATTAAGCCATTCAAATCAATTTACAGTGCAACCCATTTGGTCACACATTAAATCTCGGAGGGGAAATAAAAGTTCAAAAGTTTTATTAGAAGTTCAAAGCCAAACTTATGTAAATGAGTCTCAAAAACATCCTATACAAATACAGAATTACCAAACGTGAGTTAAAGCGCAGAATCAGATTAAAGCGCACTAACATGAGACCCACCAAAACCTCAGTAGCAGCAATACAGAAGAAAAGAAACAATATTTGGTGCTCAGAATGCAAGCTTTGATTCTCCTGCCTAACTACTGAATCTCTAGAAGTCTAACTACTCTAATTGACTATAGAAAACCAAAGAATTCTTTAATTTAAGGCAATATGGAATTAATAAAAAATTGTCAGCACTACAGAAACCTCGGTAGAAGTTCCTGTAAGAGAGATGTGCATAGCTTAAAGCCACATCAGTAAAAGCAAGGGGAAAACAGAGGTCTGTACCTCCCTAAGTCTCTAAGAGTCTGCTCTAGTCAAAGGTAATCTGAATCTCCAAATAAAACACCTTTATCCCATCAAAACTCAGATAGTTGATGTCACTGCCAGTAACTTTCCATACTCTGTACACGAACGTGAATGGTAACTTCTTATTGGGCTTTCAACTCTTGGTCAAAGCACTAAGACGAATAGGATTGGTCTCACCTTCAGGAATCTGGAGGGGAATTCTTCTTCACAACTTCACATTACCACTCCCTGTCCTTGGCAACCTGTCTTCCCATACCCCTTTATTTACAACTAACAATGACCTTTACATTAACTGACGACTTCTTCAGACGCCTCTGCAATTAAAGAAATATACAGCGAGAGCATAACTTCCACACTGGTAGTTAAACACGGAAAAACATTTCAGGCCTTAACTCCAGCCAACTTAACATAGACCTCAATGAACATTGAAATACATGGATTTACGTGCATTTCACATAAGTGCTATTAATGACGAATAACTATGAAAATATAATTTAACTAGATTGTCATAATATCCATACATGGAATAATACTACATACATGTGATTTTTTCATATGCTCATTTTACATTTCTACTTCTAAGTATGGTTCAGCTCAAGACTTTAAGTTCACTTTGTTTGCATGAATACATTTAAGCACACATTATTACCTATGTCATTGAGTACATTTCATTTCCCCTTCTGGAATGCCAAGTTATGGTCTGTCAAGCCATAATGCAACCTAACGTCTGCCAGCAATTAAAGAGGCTATGATAAAACTAAGCATTATAGGGATTCACCAGAATGGGGATGATCATACAACCTCCAAGGGATCAGTCTCAGTATTACAATGCCTGAGGGCGGCATTCTTGAATTTGGCCCTCAACCAGGACAATGCAAAAGTATCTGGTCAGAAATCATCCCACATAGGGAATGGCATGGAGCTGGGTAAGCTGTAGCAACTGACCTGCCCAGGAGTAAAATCAACCTAACAATGCACACATTCATGAATCAAACTGGCCTGGTTTCATTAGACACAGTCTATTAAGCAGTAATCTGAGCATGGAATTTTCTACCACATGATGTGCATCTCTCTGCCATTAGTATGGGCATCCTCCTACTAATTACCAAATGTGAGGATGTCCCTGAAGCTTGGAGGAGTTATACAACAACCATAACGTTTCACTGAGTCGGTGGGTCAGGGGGTACTAACGCTATTGGTCATTTAGGCATAAAACTCATGAAACATAGATATATATGATCACACTAACCAGCTATACTTAATGTACATACTTGTAGCATCTACGCAGATCCAGTTCTCCACCAGATGAATACTATCCCTCAAAGATGTCAAAACCCAAGACCAACATCCTTCCTTGCACATTACATTCTATGTAATCCAAAACTTCAGAGCTCATTTAGAAAGAGTCTCTTTCCACACTACTGTACCGGAATCTTTTATAACACATAGAGCCTCTGTCCGCTAAATACGTCTAGAATAGTAGAACCAACCCTACCTTCTAAATGCAATTATAACATAAGTAGACATGTACATCCTACTTTGGTTACCTAATCTCAAATAAGGAACTAATCTCTATAAATAAATTACAAGAACAGCATGCAACCAAATGTAAGGTTTTGAATAGTACATGAATCAAATAACCAACCAGCAGGCATTGCACAAACCATTGTTCCTTCTTCGAAATAGATACAAAAATGCCATGCTGTTCCCATCTCAGGAGGCTAGTGTTTTTTTCCCCAAGCAGCAAGCTCTTGATCTGAAGAGAAACCCACCTTCATCGACAGTAAAATAAATCTACTACTATAAACCATCAATCGAAATTTGAAACACCAACCACAACACTCTCCGGCTTACTGAAGCTTCCAGAACTTTAGGTCCTCTCACAATATACTGGTGGCAGAATTCTAGATACCTGAACCCAACTCTTAAGGAACCCAGATAAACACCATCAGAAAGAAAACATGTTACAATCTCACATTCTGATCACAGAACAACAACACTAACAAAATTAGTGGATGCCTCAAACAGAAATGCCTGGCTGACAGACTAAAGAAAACCAAACTGAGGTAAACACAGCTCTAAGAAAGATTCTATCACACTATCAAATCAGCACAATAAGCCCAAAAGGCCTTGCAATCAACAGTGGAAATTAATCTTCCTTCACTTAAATAGTCACTAACAAATCTGAGACTGATAACAACCCTACTATAATAAGTAAACTAACCCCTAGGGATCATGTTACGCAGACCCACATGGCGGCCAGACGCATAAAACATAACAGGAAATAAAGGCACAGGCATCTAAATGGTCCAATACACCAACAGGGCCCCTAGCTATTACACTAACAAACAAGCAAGCCAACTCCCAACACATCCACCATCAACACAATCAATGGTTAATACAGCAAACACAGTGCAAGTTTAATTATCCCTCCTAAGTACAAACTTTTAGCCTCTACATAAGGAAACCTCACTGGGTCCTCCCCACAGAACATTCAACCACACCACATAGCTTGCTCAAATAAATACTTACTAAAACTCCTAGTAAATGTTGGTGACACATGTATCTCCAAGCTATTCAAACTGAATCTCAAAGCAACAGCAGTCCTTCCCTTCCACATCCGAACCACATGCATCTATTTGGGTTAGATACCTCGACATTCAGGTAAAAAAACAATAAACACACCCCTCCATGTTTCACACATCCCAAATAATAAACATCCCCATCAAAGCAGCACAAGGCTGACCCAGATTTGAAAGCATTTCTTCACACAACTTTATCTAAGCCTCCATAACCCATACTAATAAAAGACAGGAACAACCGCCTTTGTTAATTTGATTCCCCGCCATGTTTTCTAAGACAGCTCCATCCTACCCAGGACACCAGGAATCCCCAAAGAGAGTCAAAGCTGAGAAACTGATAGAAAAATGTCAGCTAATCAATAACCTGTGCATAGGAAAACAAAAAGAATTGTTATGCACTACAAAAACCTGATTCTTCAACAACTGTGCACGTAATACATAACACAATTCGCGAAGGCTCGAAAGTTGCCATGAAAAATCGACAACGAAGCAGACAGTTTAGCCACTAAAAATAAACACTTACTTGCTAATTCGAAAAATTTTGAAATTCTCCACAAATGCAACTATACTTCAAACCTCAGCTGGAAACTTCTGCTATGCAGACCCCAGCCCATTATCAAATGTTTGGAGATACTTTTTGTGATGTGGTAGCTTCCATAATATCTGACCACCAAAGGGGAATCCTTCTAGGTGACTTTAACATGTGGTAAGACGAACCTAACAAACATTGTGTTCAGCTGATATCTGAGAACATGGAATCCCTATATTCACCTATAGAATAAAAGGAAGCACTTCACTCATGGCAGACAACACTGATACCATTATCAGCTCCCAAGGCATTATCAAACGCAACTCCCCTACACTTCCCTCCCACTAAGAAGTAACCACTTTGCCTCTCTCAGTACACACAAAAATCAATCCAACAAAATGTCCTAAGTCCTGCAAAGTCAATTCCATGGAGGTGACTCAACCAATAAAAACTATTTGAACCCAACTCTTTCACCCCTGATTATCAAACCCCTCTACAGTATTACCAGAACTCACTCAAAACACTAAATAAAAGCCATCAATACTCTAGTGCCCTTCATCAC
The DNA here is from genome assembly GCF_031143425.1 of Pleurodeles waltl. Lineage (NCBI taxonomy): Eukaryota > Metazoa > Chordata > Amphibia > Caudata > Salamandridae > Pleurodeles > Pleurodeles waltl. The sequence continues at coordinate 980,016,326 of NC_090446.1, read as the reverse complement.
CTACCACAAGGACCAAAAGAGGCAACCAAATAACTAGTTCAACAGTGACCTGAGGAAAAAAAAAACTAACTGAAAAGAAAACAGAAAAGGAGGAAAATCAGTAACTCAAAAAAGCTAGGATAGATGATGCAGCTGAGTTTGTACCATACTCCATACTCCATACCATACTCCATTAAGAAAAGTCCAAATAAATTCTAATTTGACAGGATACTGAATGTCAAATGGGCAAACAAATAAGTCTTCAAACTTATCCATGAAATGAAAAACCCAGCTGCCTGCTCATGAACAATCCAACCTTTTCAAGATTTTTTAAACAACCTTCTTTTCTACAGTCTCCAAAATGTATGAGCGCAACAAATCTAAAATAAACCTCAATGTTCATAAGCAACAACCCTCTAATGGATCTCCCACTGAACACCTCCCAGATAGAATCATTCAAACTTTAGAGAGACTCCTCCAAAGTAAGAACACTGCCCTTTCACAAATCTATGCCTCGCTTACATTTTCGAAGAAATCATGGCCTTCCATTGAATCTCCGATGCTTGCCATTACATCTTCAATATCTCCCAGGAAGTTGCACTGGTGCCTCCACAACTCAAAATCACACATATCAAACTGAAAAGGAATCTCTTTAACCACAGTGACACAAATATAATAACAACAGGATGATCTCAAACGTACAATTTGCAGCAGAAGTACTAGAATGCTCTGTTTACCACTAAATCTTAATCTTCCTGGAATAAAACAAGTGACTCGATTCACAAGTGGGTTAACTCCATGCAAAACATTTGTCCTAGTTTCTATATGGGATGACCTGGAAACGCAAGCAGGTAAAGATGCTGCTGCCAGCCATATGCTACTGGACCTTTCTGCGGCATTCCATACCATCAAGCATAACATTCTATTCAAAAGACTCCAAGACACGGGAATCAATAACTTAGCTACAAAATGGTTCCAGTTTGTCCTATTAGATAAAAATAGACCATTTCTTTTAGCCAGTGGTTCCCAATCTTTTGACTTCTGTGGACTCCCACTTTATCATTACTGGAACCTGGGGACCTCCACTGAATCATTATTAGAACCTGGGGACCCCCCACTGAGTCATTACTGAAAGCTGGGGGACCTAATCTATTAATATTATTTAATGCTTTAAGCAGTTTCAGACCCCCTGAGGAGGCTTTGCGGACCCCGAGGGGTCCCCGGACCACAGGCTGGGAACCACTGCTTTAAGCCAAATCTTCTCTATCGCATGGAGTACCAGAAAGATCTGCCATCACTGCCTCAAATGAACTATTTATCTGAGCCCAGTAGACATACTCATCTCTCAATCATTCACAGTACAGTATACTGGCAAAACCCAAATCACCAATAAAATTTCAAAACAAGCACACTTCAATACCAAAAGCATAAACAATTTCACAACAAAACAGAAATAATAAATAATACCAGCTGGCAACATAACCCCACTACCCTCTTCCATTTTCGGGCTCCATTGCTAAGACCTACTTCTTTCTCCTCACAAATGACAAGGAACTGGCACCACCATGCACTCCAATCTCTCCTGAATCCTGGAAATACACAAGGAAATCCAAAAGTGCTTCTACCAAAAGGAATGCTTCATGGCAATTATAGCCATAATAATGTCAAGACTGAACTACTTTTATCCCTATCTAATCAAAAGGCTTCACAAGGGCAGAATGCGGCACATAGATGGTAGGGATCATGTATTTTAGCTCTAAGCGTGCTTTAGTAGCTACTGATGAAGTGACTCAGGCCCATATTTATACTTTTTTAGCGCTGCATTTACGTCAGTTTTTGATGCAAAAGCGGCACAAACTTGCTAAATACAATTGTATTTTGTAAGTTTGCGCCACTTTTGCATCAAAAAGCGGTGCAAATGCGGCCTCAGTATCTTCAAATCATTCTGTATTGTAAACAAAGCAACAAACCGTGACCAAGTAGGGTGACCAGACGTCCTGGATTTCCCAGGACAGTCCCGCTTTTCAGAGGACTGTCCTGGTGTCCTGACGCTTCTCTTAATTTTAAACAAATGTCCCGGTTTTTGGGACAAAGGTCAGATAATTAAGTCAATGTCCCGGTTTTTGGTACAAAGGTCAGATCATGTAGGGACGTATAAGTAAAGTATGAAATAATTAAAGTAATTTTTCTGTTACTGTCAGGCAATACAGTCCACTGTTTGCTCCCAGTAGAGAGAGGTGGGTGGGGGGCGAGTTGAGGGTGCAGAGTGGGAGGTCAAGCCATAGCTAATTTTATATATGGAGTCTTGTAAATGTGTGCCTGTATTCATGTGTGTGTTGTGTGTGTGTGTGTTTGTGTATATATATATATATATATATATATATATACACACACACATATGTATAGTCACACATTCACAAAGCTACGCAAAAACAAAACAAAAAAAACGTGACAGGCCAGATATAAAAGTGAGAGTATATTATTTAGTCCTTCTTTTATGTCTGACCTGTCCCGGTTTTTGCTCTTCAAATTCTGGTCACCCTAGACCAAGGTCCCCACATACAAAACTCAAAAGCTGTCAACCTAGTAAGCATTTAAAACCCTCCTAAGAGCTGCAGCTTGCTGTCTCCATGTCAACGAAACATGAGTCTGACGGTATACCTTTGCAGCAAAAGCTACCAAACAATGGGACACAACCCCAAGACATACTCTGTCTACTTATAACCACTCTCCCTTCCAGAAACTGGAGTGAATGTCAAGCAACGCAACCCTGAACTAGAAAATGATCTCTCCACCTCTCAGCCTCATCCCGAACCCATGGATCCAAGGAATAATTTACACTTCTGCAAGAGCTAACATAACCTGGTGATCATCATTGTGCAACTTGAAACAAACTTGCCTTACTCTATGTCGAGTAGGCGTTCCATGGGCGTTGCGGTGGGATTTTTCCCACGCAGCACCCAAAGGTTTTGACAGATTCCCAGATTTACAAGAATCTGTAACCCTGGGAATGCTTCAAAACTGTGCCCCTACCCGGGGGAGTTGTGACAAGGAGAAATACCTTTATTTCTCGTAGTACTCTCCTCATTCTGCAGCACACATTGAAAGAGGAATACACCTCCGCTGATTGTTTTCGTGCAGGAAGGTATATGTTTCTGCACAAAAACAATTGTGCAGGAAGGTATATGTTCCTGCACAAAAACAATTGAGACAACAATGCGGACACCCTTGCACTATGGTGCAAGTGTGCCTGTGCTGGCGATAGGCATCAATTTGTGCACTGGAACAGGCTGAAGGGACAAGAAGGTGCCATATTTCATTAATGTGCTTTCCTTTTGACACAGGGCAGTGCAGCAAAGTGACTTGCTGTGCTGCCCTGAGGCACAAACTCGTAAATTAGGCCCCAGTATACATGGCACATAAGTCTAAATTGATATAAGTACTTGACAAATGGGTACTACCCACGTTACAATGAACATAATTCTCATACTTAAGTTTACATGACTAAACCTATTAAACATGCCAAGAAGCAGCAGTCTACTGCCTAGGAACAAGATCCTTTAATTATTGGGAGCACTAGTAAAAAAGATGGACTTATATCGAGGGACTAACAATTTTTACTTGCTGGGATAGTATTGTAACTGCATCATGATTCATATTCTGATAATATCGCTGTATTACAGCCAAATCATTTGTCTGATGCTGTCACTGTAGACACCATTTCTTAGGCAAAGAGCCAGGTTCTGCATCAAGTATGTATTTTTTCTGTTTTAATAGCTTATCATTTACTTCTAAATAGTAAACAATCAGAACTATAGTATCCGTTGCCTCACACACAAAGCTCAAGATAGGTAATTCACACACCTACAGATGGCACAAACCGGAATTGGAAAACACCTCCTGCTACAAACACCAAACTGCACTGCACAAAACATACAAGAACAAAATTTTAACCGGACCCACATCACTGATGACACTGCTCAAACACAAAACAGACTCCAGTCTGTGAAAGAATCCTTGAGACCTGCCTGGAAGCGCATGTACCCAAACCTAAAAGCTTTGAGAGGCCTTAATAATGGCAATATAGCACGGTAAAAAACCCTATCAAACATAAAAAGTGCCCTTGTTGCAGCGCATTGGCACTTTTCTTCACCAGTCATGCCCTGTAACAGGAAGTACTCTTTACTACCCCTAATAGCCAATAGCTGAAAATGAGAATGAAATATTCCTCGGGCCTGATGTGAAATTTGGATGACCCATTTTTGTCAGGCAGGGCTGCTAGGGGCTAACCTGAATGGCCCAATGGCTGAAGACGGCTTACAACAAGTCCCCCTCTGTGTTTGTTTTAGGTTTTTAGTTAGAGCATGGTTAGAGCATGAGCTCTAGCGGACAACTGTAGCCTTACATAAAAAAAGGAATGACTGTTTGAACCTGAGGAATGATTGACTCTAGGCTGATAGTAAGCAGTCTTTCGGCACAGGGGCCTGATAGTCGTGGGTTAGTGTTCTCTTTCGCAACCGACGCAGAAGTGCCACCTACAGTACTGCATGAGCGATTTGTCACTGTTGAGACTGTTCTCATCTGTGTTTTCATCCAGGGTTCGAGAGGTCAAATAGAAAAGATCAAGGATGTCAATGCAGAAAACCAACTCTATGCCCCAAAACAGTGGTTCCCAACCTGTACTCCGGGGACCCCTGAGGGTCCGCAAAGCCTTCTCAGGGGGTCTTCGACTGCTTAGAAAATTAAATAATGGTAACAGATTAAGTCCCCAGCTTTCAGTAATGACTCAATTAGGGGGTCTCCGGATTCCAATAAAGATTTGGTGGGGGTCCCCGGGATCCAGTAATATTAAAGTGGGGACCACAGAAGTAAAAAGTTTGGGAACCACTTCACCAAAACATTTCTATGGCTGAGTATCAAAAACACTTGCTAGAAAATAAGAATGGTTTGTCGGTAACGGGGTAGAATTTTTAATGGGGGTGCAAAAGAAAAACTTGATTTTAATTTGCATCTTATAAGTAATATTTAGCATCGAAATTGAGTATTATATTTCATCAAAAGTATTATATAGACGATACTAGATGCACGTCCATAGGAGACTCGGCACTATCTGTGTAGGAGCTTCAGTTGGACCTTTGGGCAAGAACCAGAACCACTGATGGCAGATGGCTACATTTTGGTGTTTTTTTCTCATTATTTAGAATTCTTTTTCTTTATAGGCAGGCAGCATCTCTACTTTTGGTTAATTTTCATAGTGTAGGCCACACAAGAGGGTCTGACATGTGACCAAGAGGGCCTGATCTGCACTGGATTTTCATGATATCCATAAAAGATTAACGTACTTGTAGTGAGTTTACTTAAACGAATTTACATAGAAAGGGATTACTCTGAAAGTATGCATGGATCCAGCACCCCAGACCGACTGTGGACTGACAGACACACTTTTGTGAGGAATATACATGGGTTTATTTCATCTCAAACAGTGAGGCAACCGTGACATCCAAAAAGTGGACTGCGTACACCCTGAATAGTCGAACTAGAGGAGGATTTGATCCTAGATTTATTAGCATTTACTGATTTTGAGGTTTTATGTTGCAAATTAAACTTTGATACACCTAGCTACATGTGAGCCTAACTTTTGATGAGTTATATGTGGTAAAAAAAATTCCACAGAAGCCTGCATCTTGTTTTGGGTTTTTTTCCCCTACAAAATAGAGTTTTATGGTTGCTAATGACATATGGAGGATTTATATTTTATTCTGTATGGTGTTTCTGAACCATGTATTGATTTGTAAAGTCTCAATAAAATGTTTTTGTTACACTGTTTTAAAGGAAAGAAAAGCTGTTTATTCTGCCTGTGTTTCCAAACTGATGAGTCAAATAGTCCGCTGGGCCTGGAGGGCATATAGGCCCGATGCCATAGTGGCCTTGTGCTCAGTTGGTCCTTACGTACACTGTTCTTGTGGGACGATGGGCCTGTGGGTAGTGTGCTTGGTGGTCCTATGGACCCAGTAGCACAGTGTGCTTGGTGGTCTGATGGGTGTGGTGGCATAACATTCTTGGTGGTCTAATGTGCCTGGTGGTACAGAGTGCATGGTGGTCAAATAAGTCTGCAAGTACAGTGTGTCTGGTACACAAAAGAGTCCGGTTATTGAACGAATTTGGTGGCCCAAAGGGTCCTGTGGCAAATATCTGCCAGGACATATAAAGCCAGGCGTGTATTTTCAAGGGACTGGAGTAGCCAATGTTATAATGTATGAATTGTTTTTATTTTTGAATAGGCAGTGACATTCTTGTTATGCAGTGACTGACTGGGGAGTGGTAGGTCTATTCTTTCGTGGAAAGGTTTTCAGAAGATGCAGTACAAAATCAAAGATGCAATGTATGCCGTTCTTAATTGGAGTGTACTCTGGGTAACCGAAGTAGTTTCAGACAAGCAACTTGCTTTCTAACTGGTTGTCCTAAGAGCTGTGTATTACAAGTGTGTAAATGACAATGCACCCTTCATTCAGAGAACTTTGTAGCTATTTGGGTTGAAAGGTCCCTGTAATGTTTTTATTGCCGTGCACAGAAACAAATAGCCCTGACACCTGCCACCCAATAGCTCATACCAGTTCCGACAGAGTTTTCTTTGAGCTGAAGCAATATTTGAAAATATCTCCCAAACGCAACCCAAAATGTCATGAAAATATAAATGTCCACAGCAGCAAGACAGCCTTGTTGATAAGCAATAAAGGCCCGCCCTGAAAAACGCAGACAGGCGAGAACGTGGAAATAAATTAACCCTATTGTGTTCGTATTTTACACACTCGCGCCTGCCTGTCTCCCTGTAGGATACTGGAGCGCGCAAGGCTGACCAGCCCCAGGCTCATCTGATACTGGACCTACTGGGCATGACAGGCGTTCTTCCAAGGTGCTGAGGGGAGAGCTCAGGTGGCCTCACGCGCCATCTTGCCAAAAGCTTACTTTTCTGTTCTGATCCTCTTACATTTGTCTGCTGCATGTGTCACGCTACTGGCGGTCTCCTTACAGTCCCCTAGGTGGGAGGGTCTGGCTTAGTGACAACTGCACTATTTTGCACGCCTATAAGGGGCGAGGAGGTGGAGAGTTTTAGGTCAAAATCCCCCAGCTCTGTTTAAGGAGTACCCTGGGATTCTCTCCTTTCTCCAAGGGCACCCGGGTTCTCTTTGTACATGACCTTCTGTTGTCACTTGAAACGGTTCGCTAATTACTGAACTCCACAATACCAGTTTTGCAGAATATTAATCAGTGGTGCAGAGAGTGCTGGGACACAGAAGGGCCCTTTCCCTGCAACAACTCAGACACACCCCTCTGTATCTTGATGCTGCACCTCGAGACAAGGCCTACGAGGTGAATGGAGGTAGGATGGCCCACAAACCATTCCCAGCTCCATGGCTTAAGACTGAATTCCCCCATCAAGGTAATGCAACTGTTTTCAGTCAATTTTGCGACCATTAAATGAACACCTTCCACCTTGTCCTCTCACAAGGGATTACTTTGCTGGAGGTAGGGAAAGCCTGAGTGCTCGGATCTATAATTCTATTTGCACATCACTTTCCATGCGGACTATTGAAAAGAACGATCTGGGGCCAAATGTACAAAGTGTTTTTATGGTCACAAACGGGCCGATTCGTAGCACTGGCTCGTTTGCAAAGGTAAAAAGGCTTTTAAAACTGTGCAAAGCCCTATTTATAATTTGCTAAACTATTAACAATTTCCATATTGGGTTTGCAATTCGATATTAGGATGGGACTTGTTTAGAGCGTTCCTTACTAATACCGAATCGCAGTAGTTTGTGTGAATGTTTTGCAACTGAAATGTGGTTGCAAAACATTTGCATTTTACTACCTACTTCAAGGACCCCTTCCCCTTTGTGAATGTTTGTAACAACATTTTTAGGAGCATCTTAAAAAATGAAAAGAAAACGTTTCTTTTTTAAACACATACCGTTTTCCTTTAAGGAATCACCAGTGAGCCCATGGCAGAGTAATAACAGAGGACCCTGCAGCCTCTGCACCAGATGGGGGCCCCAACCATTCAGCGGTCCCCATTCAGGGGGCTCCCTTTAAGCCCAAGGCCAATGAACATCTATGGGTCATGGTATACTACTCAGGGGCCTCTTTTCACATTCTGTGGGGGGGCATCATTTTGTGTTGCACCACTGGTTCATGGATGGAATGGCTGGAAAAACTGGGATGGGAAGTTAGCTGCTCGAAACTCCGGGGGTTCTGGCAGGTTCGTAGCATGTGCTTACCACCACGTCACCCTGAAGCAGTCAACGAGCATAAGCAAAAACAAATGTATACATACAAATACAATGTAACTACTACAAAATAAAAGCAATGACGAAGTAATCCAAGTAGTGGTGTAAATTATAGAAAAAAAGACCTGTAAATTGTGTAGCAAAACTAATGGAACTGCCTTCCACGAGGATTTGTGTGGACAAAATTAATAACAATATTATGAGAGCAGACAAACCGGAAAACTGTGTAGTAACAACTGGCTCTACAGTGGAGAATTTGGAGACCAATTGGGTTGGGATGTACTGGTCTGCCATCACAATCATCTATGGTATGTTAAACTGATGATTTTAATGACAGTAGAGAGGCTATGGCTCATACCCATTTACGAAGCTTTGTGAAAACACTGACCCTTTACCTTGCCGTATGGAAACAAATCTTCCATTGGAAGCCACAAACACCACCTGCGGGTGGCTCTCCTCCAGGTCGAAAAGTTCGTCCTTGCCAGGCTTGGAGCTCCTCCCTGATCGCAGGGTCCCTGTTGGGCCCATGGGAGTCAAATACTTGCCGACACAGTCCTTGAAGGCTAATTTGCCAGTCTTGAACTCCAGGGTGTAGCGGGTCGCCTCATCAGGCTCTTGGACCAGCCGCCCATCATTCCGCAGGTACCTGTTGTCACAGGTCTTCAGGCAGTAGCGTTTATCCAGGAAGATGAGGGTGATCAGGGAATCCACCCCCCATGGGATGTTGCTGTCAGTAGAGATTTCATCCTCCTGGGCGCTGAGGTGCGCGTACCTTCTCCGGCTGACACTCAGCAGATTGGCTTGGGGGTGGATTGCCAGGTGCACTGCCCAGAGCTCACTTTCTGTAATGGTCTGGGCGAAGCAGGAGAGCTTGTCTTGGGAGCCTCCAAAGAATCGCTTGTGGGGCTCGGATTGTAAGGCCCACCGTCCATCGGACTGGGCCGTAATTGTGAACCGGCAGTCTGCTTCAGGCTTCTCGGCCTCGCAAGACACTCTGCCATCCTTGTCGGCAGTCAGGTACCTGCCCAAATGGCTCTTCAAATAGACAATGGCATTGTCAACCTCATCCTGCTCCAGTGACCAGATCTGCTTCCTCTTTAGGCTTGGTGCCGAAGCGTAGACCTTGAAGCCAAAGGCTTCAGCTGTCAGGTACCGGCTCTCAGAGTTGAGCAATCCAAACTGAATCTTCAAGACTTGGTGTATTCCGTTGGATGGCATCTTTCACCCAAAGAAGCCGTCGTGTGTATTGCGACCAGTCGCCCAATGTATTCTGTTCTCACTGCTAATCTCTGGAATGCCCGCACAGGTATGCGAGGCACCTGTCGAGCAGCAAGGTCAGGGAATATCTGGATTAGAGGGACTGAACTCCGGTACTCCTCAGCCCAGCAGCTGATGACGTGACCTTGATCCGCCGGCTGGCACCCCGCCGTTCGGAAGTCTGGGCCTCCTGCATTTAAGCTGCAGGTTGTTGACGAGTGCACAGACTGGTCATGCGACCTCCTGCCCCCAACAGACCTAATGCTCAGGAGAGACTAATTCTTCACATGGTTTTACTCCGACGGGAGCCCGGCTGCGGCTGGTTGGGTCTGTGGCCCGTTTAATTAAGTGCCTCTAGGATTACCAGAACTCTCTCCAAGATCCCCTTGAGCTGCCTGCTGTGGGTATCCAATCGCTGTGGATGTCTGCTTAAGGCACAAAGGAAATGTCGCACAATGTGGCACAAAGGGCCCTTTGTGAGCGCCCTATTCACATGCCCAGCTCCTCAACATAAACACCACCGATGCTCCTAAGTGCCCCATCCACAGGTACCTTTGTTCCCTCTGCCACCACAGAGCGACGGCTCGCTCTCTCTGTGAACACTGCCTCCGGGGCTCCTCTTACCACCGCATCCCTCCACGCAACCCGCTATCTAGCTGCAGGTGGAAAGAAAGAAATAGGGTCGGTAACCGGAGCCCAACACCCGGCCTGCCCCCACAATGCGCTGAATTCTCTCGGCGCGTATCCCTTCCTTTTGCACCTGTATATAGTTACCTGGCTCTCTGATTCCCCTGGTGAGGCGCTAGGTCACCTCCACCCCCACCTCCCGGCTCTCTGTAGTCCAACCGCTAATCTCTTTAGCAGTGGGTCTGACGCTCCAGCCCTTCAATCCGTTTAGGCTTCTTGGAGGCACCCCGTGGCGCAGTCTCCATCTGTTCCCAGAAGCCCGTCAGCTCTAAATACGCGCCCAGAGTTCTGCTGCCGGGAGGTACCACGCGCACCCATCAGGAGGAGAGCGCGTCAAGACTAAGCAAAGCGCCCCACACACTAGTAGGCCCAAAGCTGCTTGTGTACAACCCCGCACGCTAGCAAAAGCGAGGAACACTGGTAGAAATAGGGCCATGCGAAACGCATTTGTAAATACATTTTTTATATAGCGCAAACTCGATATAAAGGTACGCTCTACATGATCACCAGTTACCTTAAACAAGAGGTCACATTCATTTTTGGTATGCACGGGGAGATTAAGGGGGTCATTCTAACATTGGCGGGCGGCGGAGGTCGCCCGCCAATGTTCCCCTTCCAAAATACCGCTCCGCGGTCGCAAGACCGCTGAGGGTATTTTGGGATTTGCCCTGGGCTGGCGGGCGGCCGCCAAAAGGCCGCCCGCCAGCCCAGGGCAAATCAACCTTCCCACTAGGACGCTGGCTCAGAATTGAGCCGGCGGAGTGGGAAGGTGCGACGGGTGCAGTTGCACCCGTCGCGTATTTCAGTGTCTGCAAAGCAGACACTGAAATACTAAGTGGGGCCCTCTTACGGGGCCCCTGCAGTGCCCATGCCATGGGCACTGCAGGGGCCCCCAGGGGCCCCGCGGCACCCCCTACCGCCATCCTGTTCCTGGCGGAAGACCCGCCAGGAACAGGATGGCGGTAGGGGGTGTCAGAATCCCCATGGCGGCGGAGCGCGGTCCGCCGCCATGGAGGATTCCCCCGAGCAGCGGAAAGTCGGCGGGAGACCGCCGACTTTCCGTTTCTGACCGCGGCTGAACCGCTGCGGTCAGAATGCTCGAGGGAGCACCGCCAGCCTGTTGGCGGTGCTCCCGTGGTCGGTGACCCTGGCGGTCACCGGCCGCCAGGGTCAGAATGACCCCCTAAGTGATTTGCCCTGAATCACAGAATGTTGAGCCAACGCTGAGGCTGGTTTCCCAGCTCCAAATTCTCAGATCAGGCCATTAGGACACATTCTCTCCCCTAATGCTTGTGGCTGGAACAGGCAATTCAAGACAAAGGCTGAGTTCATTGCTACAGGCAGAGACCTCAAGCTGGCCCCGACATTTGTGATGAGTGAAACGCTGAATGACTTCATTTCATCAAGGATGCAGTGGTCTAAGCCTAAATGAATAGTGAGGGAAGTAATATTGGTGCCAAGGGCATAATGCAAGCTCTTGCGGCCAGGGCGGGAATGTGAACCGAATGCAGCCCAGGCAATTTTTCAGACCAGCCTCCATATGGTGCTTAGCATGTGAGCGCAGCAGCGAGCCTGACCACTTCAATAAGGTTTTGAGGGGGTTCTCCCACCAAGAAAATTAAGAAAGAAATGGCAAAATTATATTAGCCTTTAAAGCATAGTAAATAATGACCTCAGTGCACAAGTATCCAACAATCTTTTTTGTGACTCTTCAATAATTTGCTTACTATCACCATCCAACAATGCAGGGGTGGGTCCTCCATTAGGCGGCGGAGCGTTGTCCCCAGCCAGCAGCGGCAGCTGCAAAACCTTTTCAAGGAAACTATATTAAACTGTGTTTTTTATCGTTTTCTTGAAAAGGAGCAGGGCATTTGGGGGCTGATGAGCACTTGTGGGGAGTGCACAGAGCACTCCCCTCAGAGCGCATGTGTGTTTGGCCGGTTGACTCTAGCCTCTCAAACACACATGCCCTGTTGACTCTCTCCAGCGCTGCAACAAAGTTGACGCTCCCAGCCAAATCCTGATGCTGCTTTGAGCAGGACCGGATTGGCCGCAGGGCAGGCTGAGAGCCTGTGCCTGCAGCCTGGAGCTATGAGGGACAGAAGAGCAGTGCGACAGAGGAGGTAAAGTGTTTTTTGATTATTTTTAAATTTAATTATTATTTATCATCCTCCCTGCCCCCACGCGCCACCCGCCACGCCCCTTCTGGTTGCCGCGAGCTGCGACAGGAACAGTGTCTCTCATTTCTCCATATCCCCTCTCTCACATGTATTCCATGTGTTTTGTAACACCTATCATACTAGTGTAGGGTGTTGGAGTACTTTTCATGTCACACACATACAATGAATCATACATGTGTAAATCAGTCTCTAGTAAATGTTACATAAAACAAAGGAGACTACAAAGTGTAATATTAACAGGCCTTCCATACTGGTATGCCTTTTTAGGACTGCTGGGTCTGGAGAAGCAGAAACTCAGGATTCATAATATAACACAGTGGCTAGGGTTGGCTCTACCAATAAGAATTTATTTCTACCCAAACAATCCTTTTTAGTAACATTAGGATAATGAAAGTCTGGGAAAACACCACTTTCTAACCCGTACCGTGCAGTTTGCATGCAGCTCTTTGATGGATGTGCATAGATCACTGTGCTATAATACAATTGTAACTTATGGATTGTCCAGTGACAAAAGGATCTCCGTGCCAAAAACAGTAACCTACGGAGTTATGCCCTTGTAACACTGTTCTGTGATCTGCATGGTACACGTTTATTTCCAGCAAGCATATTAACCCGCTGCGCTGCCTTAGATGAATCTAAACTGCCACTAGATAAAACTCAGATCTCTCTCTCCAACAGGAACATTGATCACCAGAGTTATCTTGACACTTTTATAGTTGTCTGAAAACGGCTGGATATACAATGAACTCTGCAGCAGGTGCTGTTAAAACTGCTGCACTACTACAAAACCGGCCCACTCTTCCTGCCACCCTAGGAAATTCCTGATGGCCCCCATAGCCAGTCCAGCCTTTCCTACAAACCCCGAGGCACAGTGAGAGGTCGGGAATCCCTTCAGCAAGACCCCACTAAGCCCAAGGCAAATTAATATCTGCAACATGGGGCAGGGGTGATCGTTTTGTGTAACACCACTGTCTGGTAGAATTTAGTTGTAGTCACGTACAAAAACATTAATTTGAAAAAAGTAAAGCCCGGGGCTGGATTATTGCATGTTTTGTGATACTTTTCCTCTGGTAAACCTACACATGATTGACTGCTTCAGTCCTCTGTTTCCTTTTCTGTCTGTTACTTCCATTCCTGTATTTATGTTGTGGAAAACAAAACTATAAGAATGCAAAGCCAAAACTAGGATGAAATGAACAATTGACATCTGACATCTAACTCTATAATATAAAGTTGATGTTGTTGCCACAGCCTGCAAAATTGGCAAACTTGATTCGCCCACCATGTATTAAATATTTCTATGCATTTCAGGCAGGGTTGCAACCAGGGACAACTTCTGTCCATATGGTCAGGTTTTAAGATTCTGCAAAGGTCAAGACATGATCCTCAAATAGAGCTTTATATAAAATACCCTGTAATAACTTTCAACATGGCGCTTCTGTCTTTGTATACTTTAATTATCAGTCAGTGACCCTTAAGGCAGCACTGGAACACATTTTAAAGTGCTTTCTTGTTATATTTACTGTTCAAACTATGACCTGATAAGGTGAAAAAATACCAGCTTTTAGAGATTTTGCTAATATTTGTACTGGCCAGGATATTAAAATGCAGACCATGCAGGCAAAAAAATGGCCAGATTGCAACCCTAATTTCAAGCCGTTTTTATTGTGTGGGTGTGTTGTTGGCATTATTTTAATGTCACTATTTCTTGTGATAATTCATCATTGCCCACACAATTTCCTGTTCATAACACCAGTGGTCAAAGTACATTAAAAAAGCATGGAGACTGTGATCCTCAGTTCAGTAGAGGGGGGGTCAATGAGCATGGGGGCGGGATTGAAGGCGTGGCTAAAAATAACAAAATATTCTGTAATCATTTTGTTGGCCTTTTCCCTTTAAGTAACTACATATAAAATAACATATAAAATAAAACACACCTTATGTGAAAAATAAACACAATTTTAAAAAAATCAGGGAGAGATGCACTTTTTATATTGTGAAACCTCTGTTGGTTATTGCTATAATTGCGGATATCTGGGTGTGTAATCAGAAAGCCACAGAACTGAATTCTGGTTGGTGCAGTGGGGAATAGCGACTTGTGAGTTTTTGTGTTACTAGGACCCAGCCTGTGACAAAAAGCAATGTGAATATGCACGGTTTTACTCATTATAAAATAGGCTGCCACAAAGTGCCAAAAAGAATTAGGTTTAAGATTAAAAAAGTGCTTCCAAAAATAGTTCCGAGTAATATGCAGACTGTACCTAGTGCAAAAATTTTTCGAACTGCCCCTTAAACCAGCACTCAACAGCTTCTCAGGTCACCTTATAATACCTCTCAAAAAGAATACTCTTGAAATGACTCCATCAATTAAAGCCAATGCTGGCTTTACCGCAGCCTTTACATTTGCAGATTAACCAAATGTGCATGTGTACATTTCTTTCAGGCAGCAGACACCCTGGCAAGAAGGCTTGTTTCTTCTTCAGTTGCATGCTCCTCCCCGACTTTACAGCACATGAGACTCTTTCTTCCCTTCCACTTCAACTAAGGCATCTCAAATGTCGGACTAACCATCCAGGATGGTTTCCTTTTAACATAAAGTAGGGGAACTTTTTTTGTAAAATTAAAAAATTCTGAGCACATCATGCCCCTCAAATCCTGTGCTTTTCGACCTCTGCATAACGCACACCTCCTCCGGTGGCCATGCTGCATATTGCGCAATGATCCCAAAAGGAATTGATTCAGACGGTCAAAGTGCCACATTTGTCACAACTTGCTAAGCATTCTGGGAGCGTGTTCTTCACACAGAATTACACAGGGTGTCAGGCTCCAATATTGTGAGAGATTCCCTAGACATTTGAGCTGGGCTGAGAAGAGAGAGTATCTTCTCCACAAGAAAATTCTTTTTACTAAAAGCTATATCTTTATGTAGGCCCACTCCAGCCCAACTAGAATATCAGTCTGTGACTTTGTGAATTCGATAGTTTTAGAATTTGTGGATAAAATGAGCACCATTGATTTGGTTAATAAAAGACAGGTGCAAATAAATACCGTATTTTGTTTGTATTGTGCAATCTATTGCTTGTTCACATTAGGGTTGTGAGCAATCTGAGTAATTTGCTTCTGTGTAACTTTGCAAAATTCTGGCACAAGTACACAAAATTAAGCCTTATTACGTGAAACGCAAATCCGTCATTTCACGCTATATTTTAGCATGAAATATATACGTGCGTTAATTTTTGAAGCAAGAACGCATTTAATGCATAAAAAAGCGCAACAAAACAAACGCATCACGAAGAACAGCCACTCGTGTTCTGCTGTTTCTGTGCACCAATGAAGCATTATTACACAAAGAGGCCTATAGCATAGTTTTGTGAATTTTGCATAACAAGCGTAATGCAAAATTCTCTAAATTATGTGAATTACACCACCGTAATTTAAATTTCAACCACATCCAGTTCACATCATTACATACTATTCGTAATACATACATTGTTATAATCATTGCCTAATTTTAATTTTGCTCCAATATGGACATTTTGAGATACTCCTCTGTGTATAAAAATTTATTTATAGGGGATGGGGGTGTTTGGGAATGGTGTCTAATCCTAATGCTTGTTTTGCCATCTTTGATATTCATTGCTACTATACTCTGCCCTTACTTCCCAAGTCATTGTCACTGAAATGCTTTTGTTTGTTAGAGGGAAGCCACAACGGCACCAGTTCTTGTATATTTGCATGTGGCTTGCGTACTTTATATTGATCTCACTTGGCCTTCCTTAGCTCACTTCCTGCCCCCCCAGCATCCGTCCATCTTTTGATTTTGACTGAGATTTCTATTTGACGTCTTACTTTCACTCCTGCATTTTTGCAATATTATTTCTGCTTACAACTACTACTAATACCACTAGTATTACTACCACTACTAATACTACTAATGTTAATAATAATAATAATCATAATAATAATACAGATTATTAACATTGTCACTAATATTATGATAAACCACTATAAACTTTCTAAGGATGATACCACAATAAATAGAAAAAGAATGCATTAGTAGCAATAATTGTAATAATAACATTAAGGTTGCTGTAAACAGCGAGTGTGTGTGATTGTGATTGTGCATGTGGTATTTTCTGTAGGGTAAACATATCCAAACGGCAGCAGAGCTCTATACTCGGTCAAAGACAGTCATAAAGTCAAAAGTGAAAAGAGAGGTCACTGGTTTTTGGACTATTAATGTATTATGATGTAGTGCTATATAAAGCTTAAAGGAGGTGCATTCTTCAACTCTTTCCTAAAATGGAACAATATTGAGGAGATGTGCAGTCCTCATTGTTATGGGGATTTTGTTCCATTTCCTTGGTTCATAGATAAAAAAAGACGTCTGCCTTGTGTTATCTGTTTTTTGCACTTCTTTGTTTCTGATGGTGTTCCGGCTGTAAGTGTGCCAAGAACCACCAGAGATGGCGAGCTTGTCTGCAAGCTATGCAGGGGTGCTAGTAATGATGACTTTGTAAATGATGCATCTGACTTTGAAGCTGGTGTGGGCCAGCAAGGGGAGCTAATGGAGTTTCATCAGGATGAGGGTGATATAATCATATTTCTTAAGGTCCTTAGTGAGACACACACCACAGCTCCTTAAGGAGTGCCAGGAAGGAGTCTAGGAGGCCATAGAGCAGGGCATTACTACCATACAGATGTAAGAGTATGAGGGCTTGAAAAGCAGTTCTAAAGTCTCTTTCTGTAAGAAATGGTTTGACTTTTTTCAGAAGAGAGAGCTGGTACCAGTCCGTATTTGTATTTATGGCAGTGTGTCCCTTCAGGGTGAGGTTGGTGTCCAGGGTGAATCCAAGTGACTTGGAATTCAGTGGAATGTAGGGTTTGAAGCCATCAAGGTTCATGTCACTAAGCTAGGTTGTACTGTACTTTGTTTGTTGTCCTTTTAAAATAAACAGGAATTCTGTCTTGATTGGGTAAGAATTAGGAAGGCGTGAGAAAGGGCCTCTTTGGACCTGGTAGCCCCCCAATTTTTGCCTGGAAAAAGATGTGGTTTCAAACTGTAAGTGGCCAGGCCCCCGCTAAACAGGTTCTCAGGGCCAGATCTCTTTCCCCAAAACTGTAGTATGTACTGGCACTTCAGCCACCCTTGTAAGTCCCTATTAAGTGGTACCTCTGGTACCTAGGGCATGGGTACTGAAGAGGGCCCCCCAGAGCTGCAACACCAATTGTGCAACTCCGAGAGACCCCACACCAGCCTCATGCAGACTGTCACTGCAAGTGCATGACAAGGTGTATTTAAAAGTTGCCAACTCAACATGGCACTCACCAAGATTGCCCTGTTTATTAACACTGCATGCACTATAGGTAAGTTACCCCTTAGGCAGGATGCACTATAATGCATGTGGGGGCATGTGTTTACATGAGCAAATATGCCCCTACGGTGTCTTTACAAAACCTTAAGGCATGGTAAGTGTACAGGGAAGCCATACCAAATACAAGTGCTGGACACTGGTCTCATGATGGCCTCTCTGAATACTGGGTTGTTTGGTATCAATCAACTCATAATAATAAACCCACACTGATGCCAGAGTTAGATTAATTATACCATGTACTCAGAGGGCACCTTAGAGGTGCTCCCTGCAAAACCTACCAGCTCTGGCATGGTTGCTGACTGTATATTTACCAGCCTGCCACCATCAGACAAAAGTCTGGACTCCTCGAGTGAGAGCCTCTGCTCTCAGAAGTCAGAACACGAAGCCTTTCCGGGGTGGAGGTGTTACACCTCCTCCCACAGGCAGGCAACCTGGCCCAGTGGTCGGCTTCAAAGGCTTTACCACCTTTCAAATCTGACCTCTGACTCTACTACTAGAAGCAGATGGTGCCCAATAATTTTTCCCTCACCTTGAGTGGGAAAACCGGTGGGAAAATGTAGGCCCTCATTACGACCCTGGCGGTAAATTCCGCTTACCGCCACGCTGACAGCCGCCAACTTACCACTGAGGTGGCAGATTTCCATTCACCATATTATGACACACACACACCAATCCAACAGAAGATAGCCACATACACAAATCCGCCAGCCCAAAGGTCAGTGATAAAGTGGCGGTCCCAAAACCCATACCGTTACGCCAACAAAACAACGCCCATCACATTATGACAGACGAATCACCACGCCGGACATTCAGTGGCGGTAAACCATTGGCGGTACTTATCGCCGCGCTCAGAATGGACACCCACATACAAAACAACATCACATTGGCCAATACCAAATACACACACCTGACACCCATACACACACCACACCCACTCACCCACAGCACTATAAAACACCCACCCACAACCCTTTACAAACAATAATTACTGGCAGGAGACTGAGAAGAAGAGCACAGAGACAACTAGACACACACACCACATACACCCATACACCCTTCACACTCTCCACATCACACACCCCACCACATTACCCAACACCCCTTCACCAACACACATCACACAAAACCCATGGTACCACAAATCTACCCCGTTTCACTGAGGCGGAGTTAAGGGTCATGGTGGAGGAAATTGTCAGGGTAGAGCCACAGCTCTTTGAACCACAGATACAGCAGATATCTATAGCAAGGAAGATGGAGCTATGGCGGAGAATCGTGGACAGGATCAACGCCAAGGGACAGCACCCAAGAACAAGGGACGACATCAGGAAGAGGTGGAACGACCTACAGGGGAAGTTACGTTCCATAGCAGCAAGGCACCAGCTCGCCATACAGAGGATTGGCGGTGGACCCCCACCTGCTCCCCCACAGCTCACAGCATGAGAGTAGCAGGTACTGGCAATACTGCAGCCTGAGGGACTCGCTGGAGTAGCCAGAGGACTGGACACTGGTAAGTCAACATTTAACACTTCTCATCCCCCATACCTGCATGCCATAACACCCCCTCACCCTTACTCCCATCACTCCACTCCATCCCACACACTGCAACTACACATATGACTAACCACAATGTCCAGACCTGCATACCATACCAATGCATGGGCATGAAGCTACCAAAGTACAAATGTCATACACTTGAAGCATAATACATCACTTGCATCCCCAAAGGTACCCCAGCCAATGTCAGTGGAGAGGAGGTGCAACTACTATCCAGTCCCCCAACAGAAGAGGCCCCCAGTGATGACAGTAACTCTGGACTCTGGATATGGAGGACCTACCTGGCCCATCAGGGACCACTGGTCAGCCGGTCACCCAAGCCCATTCACAGACCACCACAGAGTCTCCCCCATCAGGAACCAATACCACAGCACCCACCCAGAGTACCCACACCTCTGTCCCCAGGACACATCAGTCAGCAGTGTGCCCACCTGTACAGGGACCTCAGGCCACATCTCATACCCAAGACAATCAGGGAACTGGGGTCAGTGGCAGTGGGCACAACGTTCAGGGGACAGGGGCACAGGCCAAAAGGGACACTGGGAGGACTGCTGTGCGCCAGGGGGAGGACAGGACCAGGGAACCAACTCTCCAGGAGGCACTCTCCAAGATCCCGGGAGCCTACCAACATTCCCAGGACACGATGGGCCAGATCCTTGACAACGTGCAGGAGAACAGGTGGCTGCAGAAGGGACAGTATCAGGGGATCAAGGAGGACTTGATGGCCTTTAACAACACCCTGATCTCCATTTTAGGGGTGCTGGCAGACATGGCCAACATCATGAGGGAGGCAACAGCACACCAGCGGGCCTCTACCACTAGCCAACCAACTAAACAGCCCTCCACTTCTGCTAGTGGCCAGGAGGCCCCGCCACAGGACCCACAAGCTACAACCATCCCTCCCCCAGCAGCAGGTGAACCACCCTGCAAACGTTCCTTACGACCCAGACAGAAGCCAGAGACACTTGCCAAGACCACCGCCAGGAAATGAGACTCTCTTGATTGCCCCCCTTGTGTCCCACTCTGTCACCTTGTCCCCCTTGAACTGTCATTGCTCCCCTTCCCATGTCCCCTGGGACACTGCACCTGTGCTACAAACAGACTGGAACAATACCCTGGACTTTCCTCCATCATCAGCCCATTCCGTTGCACTTTCCCCTCAATTTCTTAGCACTACAATAAACACCCTTGGATAAAACTCGACGACTAGTATTTAATGTATTGCAAATTTGTATTGATTGAAACAGCTACATCCATTGCAAATTAACTGTACATAGTGAGAGCATTGAATGAATGACCTGTTGCTGGCTGTTGTGATCACATCACAACATTGTTGTCATATCACCAACACCTGTAAAATGATAATCCATAGGTGACAGTAAGTAGAGAATACAAGTGGGCAATGCCAGCATGCCAATGCCACACAGAATACATAAATAATCATAGAAATGTGAAGTTGCACTGTCTCACCTGTGTGTCATTGGAAGTACTGATGGATCACTAATGATCAGTTGTCCACATCCTCATACTCTGCCTCCTCATCCTCACTGTCCTCAGGGTCCACTGCTACCATAGGGGCATCTCCAGTCTCCTCCTCCTGCAGAAAAGGTACACGGCGTCTGAGGGCCAGGTTGTGCAACATGCAGCATGCCACTACTATCTGGCAGACCTTCTCGGCTGAGTAGCACAGGGATCCACCTGTCAGATGGAGGCACCTGAACCTGGCCATCAGGAGGTCGAAGGTCCTCTTAGTTATCCTTCTGGTTCGCCCATGTGCCTCATTATAACATTCTTCAGCCCTTGTCCTGGCATTCCCCACAAGGGTAAGCAGCCATGACATGTTTGGGTAGCCAGAGTCACCTGCAAGTATTGAGGGACAACATTTAGCCACACACTATCCTATTTGGCTAACAGCAGAGGCATACACCAACATACACTGGGTGGGGACTAAGACTCACCTATAAGCCACACCCTGTGCCTCTGTAGTTGGGCCATCACATTTGGGCTGCTGCTATTCCACAGGACAAAGGCATCATGCACCGACCTTGGATATTTAGCACTGACGTGGGAGATGTACTGGTCAGCCAGGCACACCAGCTGCACATTCATGGAGTGGAAACTCTTACGATTCCTGTACACCTGTTCATTCTGGTGGGGGGGGGGGGGGAAAAGCAAAATGCGGGATATGTCCCATTGCATAAAATCCAGCCTTCACAGTGGCCAAATCTTCCACCTTGGGGAAAGCAATGTAGCTGCACATGTGTTTTACAGGGCGGACAAGACTCTTGCCAGCACGATTGAGAAGAATGGCTGTGAGTTTCCTGCTCCAAACCCACTGTCACTTGGAAAGAATCTGTTGTCAGGAAATGGAGCACTGATAGAACCTGCACAAGAGGGGGGATCCCATTCGGATGACGGATAGCTGAGATTAGGTCAGGCTCCAATTAGGCACCCAGCTCTGTGATTGTGGCCCTGTCCAGTCTATAGGTGAGTATTATGTGCCTGTCCTCCAGTGTTCTAAGTCCACCAGGGGTCTGTACAAGGGGGTATGTCTCCATCTCCTATTCTTCCGCAGATATCTAAGGGACACAAGAGTGAGCAGGCTTTCACATTTTGAACAACTATACCACAACAGCAGTCCACATTGTGCAAACATGTTTTGGGACAGTGGAATGTAAAAGTATGTGCCTATTTATCCTGTGACGCATGAATTATAGATAGGCCTGTTCACCCCCAGTGGAAGTGAGGTAGTCCTGCCAACGTTGTGCGCCGTGGCGGTAGGCGGTCGTGAACTGCTGGGCAATTCCTCAGTGGATTATATTGGGCCCTATAGGGTACAGTGGCCAAGGGGGATCTATGCCAGCGGTGATGGTGTACACCGCCGCAGACTTGACCGCCATTTTCTAACCCAATCCTCACTTGTTTCCTGACCTTCCACAGGAGAAGACCTACACTGCATGTGCTGCTGTGACCTGTGTCTGGAACCTACCATGGCCTGTGTGACTGGGGAAGGGGCTCCAGCCTTCACTTCGGAGGAGTTTGAGCGATTGGTGGATGGGGTCCTAACCCAGTATGGACTGCTGTATGGGCCTCCAGACCAACAGGTGAGTACACTCTGGGCACGATGCATGTGGCATGAATGCATAGAGATGTGTGTGAAGGCATCGTGTAAGGGTGGGCGGGAATTACCTGTTGGCGGTGTACATGTTGTGAGCTGGCCTATGTGTGTTGCAATGGTGATGGAATTGGGTATGGTGAGCCATGTGTGTGACAGGCTGGACTGTTTGTTTAATGGAGTTCCCCTGTATGTATCACCTCTGCAGGTCAGCACCCATCAAAAGAAGGGATTATGGCGTGTCATCGCCATGGACGTGCGGACCCTGGGGGTCTATGGCAGGCAGAGCACCCACTGTCGGAAACGATGGGAGGACCTGAGGGCTGGGCATGGAAGACCGCTGAGGCCCAGCTGCGTATGGCTTCCCAATGAGGAAGGGGTGCCTGTCGGACCCTGACCCCTCTGATGGCCACATACTGGTAGTGGCCTACCCTGAACTGGATGGGCACTTGAGGCAATCACAGCAGCCACAAGGGGGTGAGTACAGTGGGTATCATGACAACATATGGCTGGTGGGGTGGTATCCGGGTGGTGGTTGTGGTTTAGTGGTTGCCCCTAAGGCCAGACCAGACATAGCAGTGTAGGTCCTCAGAAGGGCAATGGTTGCATGGCAAATACAGGTAACCTAGCTTGTTAGTATTCACTTCTAGGCAGGGCTGCGTGGGTCCCAGGTTAGCTTCAGTTGGTTGTGTGTGCTCCTCCTCATGCCTTGGTGACTAGCCATTTCACTGGTAGTGCAATGCATAGTGCATAGGCCTGTTCCCTGTGTGTGAGGGTGCTGTGTGTGCCAACGGTGGTGCTGGTGCAGTCATTGACACAGTGTATACTTTGTCTCTCCCCCCTTTCTTGTTTTGTCATCCTGTCCTTGTGTGCATTAGCATCATCTGGCGGAGGAGCAGAGGCACCAGAAACAGAGGGAGCTGCATCCCAAAGGACCCTGGAGGCAGAGTCCACCGACGCCGAGGGAACAAGTGGGACGGAGGGCGAGGGGAGCACCACGGCAGAGACTGGATGGGACAACACAGACTCTGATACCTCCTCCGATGAGAGCTCCCTGGTGGTGGTGGACACCTCTGTGACCACCCCAGCTGCAGGTACAGCCGCCACCCTCCGTACCAGCACCGCCCTCCCAGTAGCCCCTCAGCGAGTTTCCCGTGCCCGCTCACCCAGGAGGGTGGGCATCTCCTTTGCCCCAGGCACCTCAAGCCCTGTCCCAGTGAGCCCTGCTGCCCTGAGTGAGGAGGCTATTGACCTTCTATCCATCTCTGTAGGGCAGCCAACCAGTGTGAATGCCATCCAGGGGCTGGCATCCCAGATGCAGCAATTCAATGCATTCCTGGAGGGCATTCATGGTGGTTTGGCAGCCCAACAGAGATCGATTCAGGGTCTAGCCGCCTCTCCGATGACAGCCCTTGTCCCTGTTTCTACCGCCCTCCCTCCAACTTCCACATCCCAGTCCCAATCTCCTCAACCCCAACCCATCCCAAGCACACAGACATACGAGCATGCACACAAGGCAACACCCAAGAGTGGCACAGGCAAACACAAGCACAACACTTCATCCCACAGGCACTCACACAAACACCATACAGTTGCAGACATGACAACATCCACAGCCTCCACTGTCTCCCTCTCCTCCTCCTCCTCCACCCCCTCCCTGTCACATCCACACTCACACCTTTATGCACTACATCAACATCCAATACCAGGATCACCAAACCCAGCAGAACACACACCTCAATGGCAGACATCTCCACAACAGCCATGCATGCGTCCCCTGTGTCCTCTCCCACTGTGCCTGTCCCCCCCCCAGAGGACACAAACACAAGCAATCAGACACCCAACAGCCATCCACCTCACATAAGCATCCAGCCCATGCACCTGCACCCAAGTCCAGCAGACAAACACCTCCAACAACCACTCCCTCATCCTCCACTCCCATTACTCCTCCCTCCTAATGTCCTTAAAAAAACCTTTCCTTGCCCAACTTGACCTCTTCCCTACCCCTCCCCCACGTCCTGCACATATAGGCAGGGTTCCAAGGTCACAGCTCAGCACCTCAGCCAAACAGTCCACGGGGACAGTGGTGGCACCACCTACTTGTGCTGGTAAAGATACCAGACCTACAACACTGAAGGTGAAGGAGCCAGCACCACCAGGGATGAAAGGGAAGGCTCCTGCAACACCTGTGAGGAAGAGGAAGGGGCCTGCACCCGCTGTGAGTAAGGGAAAGGAGCCAGCACCAGCTGCAAGGAAAGGGAAGGAGCCTGCAACAGCTGTGGAGAAGGGGAAGGAGCCTGCACCATCTGTGAGGAGAGGAAGGGGAAGGAGCCAGCACCAGCTTTGGAGAAGGGGAAGGAGCCTGCACCACTAGGCAGAGAGAAGAGCCCATCCACCCCTGCCAGGAAGGGTAAGGGATCCCCTACCCATGGACAGGAGGAGACGAGGCACTCAACACCAGCGAAAGCTGTCAGGCACACACTGCCACCAGCTGTCACCGGGCCCCCACCCCCATCAGTGAGTGCAGGAGCTTCCCAGGAGCCACCTCCAGCAAACACCACCATCTAGCCCTCAGTGAGTGCAGGGACTGCACAGAAACCTCCTCCAACCACCACAACAGTGCAGCCATCACCGCCGGTGGACGCAATGTAGTCCACCCTCCAGGGGCTACTGTTCCCCTTCCAGAACCAATGGGAAAGACACCCACTCCAGAGACTGTGGCCTTGCACTCCCCAGGACAAAGCAATGGGCATGTTGCCCCCTCCAGAACCAGTGGGAAAGACACCCATTCCAGAGACTGTGGCCTTGCACTCCCCAGGACAAAGCAATGGGCATGTTGCCCCCTCCAGAACCAGTGGGAAAGACACCCATTCCAGAGACTGTGGCCTTGCACTCCCCAGGACAAAGCAATGGGTCTGTTGCCCCCTCCAACCACCACAACAGAAGCCTCCTCAAACCACCACAACATTGCAGCCATCACCGCCGGTGGACACCATGTAGTCCACCCTCCAGGGGCTACTGTTCCCCTTCCAGAACCAGTGGGAAAGACACCCACTCCAGAGACTGTGGCCTTGCACTCCTCAGGACAAAGCAATGGGCATGGAACCCCCTCCAGAACCAGTGGGAAAAACACCACTCCAGAGACTGTGGCCTTGCACTCCCCAAGACAAAGCAATGGGAATGGAGCCCCCTCCAGAACCAGTGGGCTTTTTCCTGCATCCGGCTGAGGTGCCCCCCCACTTTCCTTGAGGTGCCTGCCTATTTGCAAACTGATGGCCCTGCAGTGTACTATCCGGATGTGGTCAGGACTCGAATGTGCCCTGTGGCCATGTGGGCCCTTTGAACTTTGAACTGGGCAGTGTCCCTTTGTGCACATGTGTATATATCTGTTTCATTGACAAATCGAATTATTAATTTTGATGTTGATCTGATTACATTAACTTTCGTCAATTCCTGTTGTCCTTGCATTATTCTGCCATTTTTCAGGGACAAATTGATTTCCGTGTTCTGCTGGTTGTGTGTGTGGTGTGTGTGTGTGTGGTGCTTGTGTGTGTCATTCTCATTTTCCTCCCACCCTCCCTTGTGTGCTAGGCGGGTGTACTCACCGTCGTTGTCTTTGTCGGCGTTGGTGTTCCAGGTGGAGCATAGCGTATAAGATCATCGAGAAGACTTGCAATTTGGTTTCCATGGTGATGTGGTTCTTCCCTGTGTCTCCAATGGTGAGTCCTTTCACTTCTCAGCTCTGTTTCTGCTAGGCTTTTGTTGACGTTGGTACCGCCCCAGAAAAGGTGGAGGTTTAGTGTGTTTTAATGTGGTGGGCGGTACTTTGTCTTCCGCCTGGCTGTTGCCGGCTACCGCTGTGATGGCTGTTGTTTCCGCTGTGGTGGTTGGTGTGGTACATTGGCTGTCTATGGGAGTTATCACTGCCAAGGTCATAATTTGGTGGAACTTACCACCAGCCTGCTGGCAGTATTACTGCCACTTTATCACCCACCGCCAGGGTCGTAATGAGGGCCTTAATCGGACTAGGAGGAGTGGCCCCTCTCAGCATGCACCACCCCTCAGGAGTGGCAGGCGAGGTGACAACTCCATTTCATTTTCCTCCATCTTGCATGACTGGAAAATAGCCAATCAGGGTTAGGGATCAGACCCCTTCCCACAGGAAGTGATCACATAGTGGGTGTAGCCACCCTAAGATAGGTGTCCCATTGGCTTCTACCAAATACTCCCCTTAACGCCCAATAAATGCAGGATTTAGTGGGCATCCCCAGACCTGGAGATCAGGTTCGACGGACACAAGAAGACCACTGACAAAGATGACCCAAGGCAAGAGAGCAGAAGCCCTGCTGCAGGAAGAAAAAGGTGCCATACTCTGCCTACTGCACCCAGTGGTAGACAATCGCCGCTGAAGGATCGATTGGACAACGGAAGGACTCTAAGAAACTGCAGAGGACCTCCAGCCTTCTGAAAATCACCAAGAACCTCCCTCTGAGTGACGGCATCACACCCTGCCCCCTGCAGATAAGACACCAGTAAAGTCCAGTTCACTGACTGGCCACTGACCAATGAACTGGACACAGCAGCCTGATTAAAGTCCACCTGACAGACCCAAGGGACAAAGCCTACCAGTGTGTCACGTTTGGTGGCACTGCGCATTATAGGACATGAGAGGTCCCAATACCTGTGGTACTGGACCCCCAACGGCAGACACCCAGAAGGAAAGTCCACTCCAGACTCCCCGAGGACCAGAAGCAAGTACTAGTCAAGGGACTTCAAGACACCCAGACCCACCTCCCCAGGGTGACCCTGCTGACCTCCAATCTACCCGCAAAGTGACCTGAACCTGGCTCCAAGTACTCCCTGATGCACAAACTTTGGCTGACCTATCTGCACTACACGCGGCCTCCCTTGCCCCTGCATTTGAAAATCAGCTGTGCTGTGCGGGTCCCTAACCCCTTGCGACCTCTACAGTCCAGGGGGACCGACCGGACTTACCTTCAAGTCCAGCTTTGCAGTGTATTTCCAAGTGGTTCCCTTCTCCATTCTGCACAAGCTCCAAGACTTTCATCCTCTGCTCCCTCTTGAACTAAGAACCACCCGAACTTCTCCGGCTGGCCCATAGGACATCTTGATAAAGAATAAAGAATTTTTAGGAGATACGGGACGCTGTTCCAGAGGGTAGGTCCATGACGAAGGACCGTTAACTATTATTGTTAATCTGAGTCCTTGGAACATGCCTCCCAAGGAGCCTGATCCTAAATTGGGGATGGGCGACCTGACTTTGACTTAGCCAGTTTACTTAAATGTAAGTGACCGGTTTTCTAACCCTATATTACGTTTTTTTCTTTATTTGGAGAAGAGCTGATTAAATCTTTAGTTATTGGTCCTGATGAAGCGTCAATGGACAACCTGATGAGGCCCAGAACAATTACTGCATGCCCCTTTCACCATGAGCAAGATTCTATCAGCAGTCAGAGTCCATCTACCCATGACTTTGATGGCCACAAAGTGCCGATAGCTACAGATTTTCCTGAGGAAACCAAAACCAAATGGAAAGCCTTCTTAGAACTCAGGCCACTGCTTTGTAAATTGGACAACAAATATGGGCTCCTGGAACCTGCCACAATGTGTATAATGATAGATGGCAAATCTAAAGACTATACTGAACCGGATAACTTAGCCTGCTTCCTAGACTGTCTGAATACCAGAGTATGGACTTAACTTCACCTCTGCCCCTGTCGAAGCCTCCACTGCAGAAATCCAAGCAGCCTTCATTCCGAGTGGGCGAGTTGGAAGATCCCTTAATAGACTCTTTAAAAAATCCTCAGATAAGGAGCGAACGGTGCGCTGTGTAGAGGACCTCATGAATGATGCTATCAGTGACAAATCAAGATCGCCCTTGAGACCAGTGCCACCACTTATCACTGGACCTGCGACTGGTTCCACTGGGCAGAACGGCTGATAGCTTTCTGCATACAGACCAATATCTCTTCATGCACTCTACACTCGTTTTGAGCATTTACTCTATCACTGTCACCCATGTAGGACCTTTTTTATTAGGGTCCTGATGACCCTTTCTTTTCCCTTCCTAGTGGTGGCTACCTCTACCTCATACTCTTTCCTACCCCCCAAGTACACCTTTAGTGCCAACTATCTAAAGGTGGGCCCCACCCTCTCCATGGCACCTGGCCTTAGGTCTGAGGTTTAAACCCCCCAAAAAAATCCTCCTTTGCATACCCTGATATCGGACAGCCTGCTACCCGGGGCTCATCTGTTGCTTGTACTATCCCCCTTATCCATCCCACTCTAAAAGCACTACCTTGTTCTCTTCCTTCCCAATCCCTGGGGTGGGAGTGGATTAGCCCTTCCCTTACTGCAAGACACACCCCATGACCCACCCCCCCCATACCCACAATAGCCACAACCTTCTTACAGATTGTTTCATTCAATGTGAATGGCCTAATGAGTTACATTAAGAGACAGATAATTCTCTCCTACCTGGCCTCCAAGCGGGCAGATATGGCCGTCTTTTCAGGAGACTCATCTGTTATACATTAAATCAGTGAAACATAAGAAGGATTAGGTAGGAAAGGTCTTATGCAGCAATGATCCTCTCCCACAGTTACAAGAGAAGCCAACTGTGTGCTCAAGCTCCCAGAAATAAGGAGTGGATAAATTGGTTCAGAAGTTACTACCATGTCAGGTCTTGCAATCCAGGACAGACACAAAGTGGCCAAATTTAAGATCAGAGGTAGGCTCCTCGAGGTTGGACTCTATCTTTGCAGCCGTTGGGACTAAAGAGCTTATCCTACTTTGTCTCAATCGCATACTAATGGAACTAGGAACCTTGCACATGATCTTGGGAGGTGACTGACGTGATCATGGACAGGATAGGCCCACCTAGACATGACACATATCCTTGATAGGACTCTACTGCAGGAATTACTATACCATCACCACTTGACTGACATTGAGGGCCTCCTTCACCCAGTGGACAGAGATTTTAATTTTCACTCCCAGGTTCATGACTCCCAATCCCGCACAGACTACTTTTTGGTGGCCTATGTGATGGTTGCATGCTCCCACAACAGTGTCATCTTTGATCCTGCACTTGCCGATCATGCCCCATTGGTATTACTACAAACTAGAATCTACATCACCCTCACAAGATGCCCTGGCACCTTAACATTTCATGGCTGAGCGGTCATATTTGAATTCACAACTATCCATTTACTTGATGGGAAATTAAAGCTTGGTAACTTCCCCCTAGATGTTGTATGCCACTGCAAAAGCAATCCTCAGGAGCCAAATCATGAGGAACTCCACTATGATCCATTAAAATAGATTAGAACACCAGGAAACATTGGAGAGGGAGATTATGATGAGAACTCACCATGCTTACCCAACTGCAAAATCCAGATGGAGCCTGGAGCAGGCAAAAAAGCTACTAAACTGCTTGTTCATCTCCAGGGCAGAATACATGCTATGCCGCCTCCAAACCCTAAATACTGAGCAGGGTGAAAAGGTGGACCACTTGCTAGCTGCCCATTTATGGCAGCGAGAATCCATGACTTGCATCCCAGCCATTTGCGGGCGTGAAGGTATGTTGGTCACAGACCCACAGGAGATAGCCGCTACTTTTGTGGCTTACTACACTGAGCTGTATAGCTCAGAGGTCAAGACCGACACCTGCAAGGAAGACTACTTCTTCTAAGGTTTCCATGCCCTCTTAGCGGGCGATATAAGAATAGATAAAATAACAACGGCCATTACCATCTTCCCTCATAATAAAGACCCTATGGAAGATGTTCTAGAGATGGGTACAGCCGGATGTGGTAGCCTCCCTTAAGATGCTTTCAGGGTAGCTGAAGAATGGGGAAGTCTAGAAAGTATCTCCCACAGGGCGCTCATCATGGTCCTCCCCAAATCTGGGAAAGACCCACTACAATGCTGCAGTTACTGCCCCTTTTCTCTACTCAATACTGATGTAAAACTGCTGGCACTGACATTAATTGGTTCCCTCAAACAGGTGATCCCCACCTTAATACGCAGTTCTCAGATGGGTTTTGTGCCTGACAGCCTTCATCCTCCACAATCATCTTTGTACCATACCCTACATATTCTGGTTATCCAAGGATTTGAAGAGGAGAGAGTTTCCCTCTCTCTGGATGCTGAGAAGGCATTTGACTTAATCAAATGGCCCTATCTCTTCCGGACACTCTGGAGGCTGGGACTTTGTGATGACTCTATCTCCGAGGTCAAATGGCTATTTGAGGTGCCCAAGTTAACTTCAGAGGATTCCTTTTGAGCTTCTTCGAGATTAAGAGGAGAACTTGCCAAAGATGCCCTACCTCTCCTCTGCTGTTCCTGCTTGCTTTGGAGCCCTTAGCTGCTGCCATCTGGCAAAATCCTTGGATCGTAGGAATTCCCACCCTAGTGGGTGCTTGAAAAAATCATATTATATGCTGACAATATATTACTCACCCTCATGGACCTTTCCCGTCACTGCCGACCCACATGCCTACCATAACAGACTTCTCAGAGATTGCAGGCAACAGATCAATTGGAGAAAGAGCAAGGCTCTGCCACTTGATGGCCGCAGTGGACTATAACTTCCAATAGAAAGTGGCCACCTAAAATATATGTGGGCATATATTAACCGAGGCCTAGAGAGGATGGTAGCAGACAACCTAGATCCACTTATAACTAAAATTAAAGTGGAAAATGCAAAATGGCCACACCCTAACCTGTCCCTTTGGAGGAGAGTACAGATGGTTAAAATGGTAACCGTTCCACGCTTCACATACATCCTGGGTATGTTACCACTGGTAGTCTTATATACTGTGGTACATTGACAAGGCCATTAAATCCTTCAAATGGGTGGCCATGAGACCAAGGTTGGAAATTTTGGAACTGAATGCCTGAAGGCGATGTGACAGGTTGAGCCTAACGAGCGTCGAGCTCCACCTATCTCAACCAGTCTTCCTATGGGTGACTAGAACAGAAGTCCCTCCCTGGGTCCACATACACCGCTAAGTCAAGGCTGCCAGTCTGGGTCTCCACATACTATATAACCCTGACCCCCATCCCACAATGCTTCTAACCCCATCAGACAGGCCATGTTCAAGGTAAAATGTGAAACAAAACTCTGTAATAGCGAAGCATGATTACATAAGCGGGCACCTTTAATGCATAGTGCTAGCATTTGTGTAGGTAACTGGCCCATCTTGTGGGCTCTCTGGAAACAGACAGGCATTCTTACCATTGACCACCTCCTGGGTGACAATCAGCTCAAAGCCTTTGAGGAGCAGCGGGAAGAATTTTGCTTGCCTAGCTCCCAATTGTGGCGATATTGGCAACTAAAACATTCCCTATATGGCCAGCTTGGTTCACCACCATGGACGATTGAGGAATACGTAGCATTTTGGGGACAGTTTAAAGGGGTAGTCTCAGGATTTTATAATCTAGTCTTTACTCCCAGCCCCTCCTGCAACAGTTAGAGGGCACCCGGCAATGACTACTTCATACTGACTACACTGAAGAGAGCTGGACCGAAATAGTTAAAAACCTGGACAGGGGCATCTGGGAATCCAGGATGAAATTTACACTATTCAAGATGCATCATGACAGGTATTGGTCTTCTTTGGAGCTGAAACCAACTATACTGCTGCACCACATGACCTGTGGGAGGTATCCCACAATCACTGTGATGTGCTCCACATGCTCTACCAATGGCCAGAGCTTTCTATATATAGGGCCTCCGTGAGGTCCACACTCAGTGAGGTTTTGCACACCCTAACAGGATCACTAGATTTCCTCTATGACACAACTGACTTCCCATCACTGATGACCCACATGAGATGCCTTTTGGCCATGGGCTTCACAATGGCAAAGTTCTGCATCCTGTGCCATTGGAGAGTACCTCATGGACTGACACATCATGACTGGCTAGCAGAGGTGTATAAGACAACCTTGTACGAAAGACTCATATATAGAGTGTAAGATGAAGCAGACACTTTTCTACAAATTCGGCAAACCTTCCTTGCTGGTACGGTTCAGCATTCCTAGACTGTTAGCAACGGAGGCAAGAGAAAGATATATGGATGTGAATGTACCTACATGTGTACTCTGTCCAGGTGAAGGACCATCCCCCCACAGTCCAAACTTATGGCCTTGTCCGATAAACTTCCTAGTGGAGCTATGGAGCCACATGTTGTTATTAGTGTTCCTATTGTTCTTGTTGATTGTGCCTTTGTTGTAGATGGATATTTTTGCCTGCAAACTTTGCACCCTAGAATCGGTTGTTTTCTGAAAATGCACCTTCCTTTTTCACTGTACGAATTGTCCCACTGTCCGTGTTTTGTTTTTGTATGTCATTAAACCTGATTGAAATGGTCCATGTAAATGGCATGTAAAAGGGATAGTGACACAACAAAGAATTACCACAAAAAAACAGAGAATCAGGTAGGCGTCAGATGTCCAGGTCTGGGTGGCACTGGATGCCTGAAGCAGAGGAACCTTTCAAAAAGAGTTGAGTATCATGAGCATATTGCTGAATATTGATGCTGTTATCTTTGAGTAGAACACCAAGCAGCTTCAAGTAGAGGTCGAGGATGGCAGGGCACAGTCTAGAACACTGGGGGACTCCACAGGTGATAGGGATTTTTTGGCACTTTGAGGTGCCCATGTGAACAAACTGTTATTGGTTGGAAAGGTAAAAAGAGAAACAGTGACGGACATTGCTGATAAATCCCATTTGAGACTCTGAGCTGCATATGAGGCTGGAATTGTCAACTGTGTCAAAGGCAGCTGAGAGGTACAGCAATATCAGGTGGCAGGGGTCATCTTCATCTGTGGTCAGAGGGACACAGTCTACAGTGTGTAAAATAGCATTCTCATTGCTACAGTGTGATCCGAAGCCAGACATGCAATCATGTAGGAGATGCTTAGATTTAATGTGGTCTTAGAGTTGAACATAGACACATTTTTGAATGATCTTGCAGAAGAATGATAGATGAGTAATGGGCTGGTAGATGGTGAAGTCATCAGGGTCTAGTGTTGGTTTCTTTAGAAGTGAAAGGATCTGACCTGTCTTGAGAGCTTCTGAGAATATGCCTTCAGGGAGGTAGGTACTGGCAATGGTGAGTAGGGATGGGAAAGTGTTCCCATCAATCTTCATGCTACGTGATAGTAGCATTCCAGCGCTGTAACACACATACTTCTGTGCATTTGGGAGAAGTCAGGATGTGAGTTTGCTACTGTTGAAGCATGATGGATAGAAAGAACTGAAAACAGAATTCCTTAACTGCAGAGCCAGCCCCTTACACTGCCCATCTCTACTAGCTCCTCACACTGGCTACAAGCACCAATTTCTTGGTATTGGCTTCTTATACTGCTTTTAAGTGCAGCCTCATATTGCTTACCAGTACTAATGTGCTACACTGTTGATCCTTGTTTGCTTTGCACGCTGGACACCTTCAGTGCTAGCTCCTCACACTGTCCACCACTACCGACTTCTCACACTGCTCATAACTACCTGTGTCTCACACTGCACCTATAAGTACCAGCGTTTCACAAAGGGTATCAATAGCAGCTTCTCACACTGCTCATAAGTATCAGCTTTTCACGCTGAGCCCGTGTACCAGCTTCTCACACTAAGTACCAGCTTCATAAACTGCTTTAAATTAAAGCTACTAACACTACTGTAATTGCCAGCTTCTCAGACTGCCTCCAAACACAACCCGCCTAACAATGCTTACATGTTCTAGTACCATACTCTATCCATTAGAGGCCACTTGGCACACTGGCCACCAGTGCTAGCATCCTCCTTTTTCTCCCCTGCTCATCGGTGCTTGCATCTTATGTCATCAATGCCAGATTCTTACACTGCCAGCTTCTTACACTCTTTTCACCCCACTGCTCTAAGAGGTGTCAAGGCATGGGCAAAGTGGGAAATGGCCCAGGGCCCCAGCATTTCAAAAGACCTCGTGGGAAAGTGAATGTCCTCTCTATTTCTTCTTCTCTGCTTGACCTCTGCCTATCCTGTTTTTCTATCTAAACCTCCCTATCTTCCTGCCTCTACCTCGGACTCTGTTTCTCCATCATGTATCATTTTAAGGATTTTTGGGTAAATAAGCAATAAACATTTCAGCTTTTTGTGTGGTGAATTAAGGAATAACATATAATTTAGTACTTTTGGCATTTTGCAGGCTTGAATTAGCAAGAAATGGGTAATAAAAATACAATTGGTTACGTATAGGGGTTCCTAAATTTGTCTTGCCTGGGACCCCCAAAATCCTTAAAATGACCCTGCCACTGCTCGCTGGTACCAGCATCTGACACTGTCCTAAGTGGTCACTTCTCATAGTGCCCATACGGCTTCCCAATTCGCCCACCAGCGGTAGTTTCAGCCAAGCAATCCCAGTTGCTCACGTTTTGCCATATTCAAATCCTCAAACTGCCCATGGATGTCAGCTGATCGCACTGCTCTTCAGTGACAGCGTCCCAAATGCCCCATACTGCTCACCAGTGTCAACTTCTCACAATACTCACCAGCGCCTGCTTCTCTCACTTCTCATCTGCGATACCATCTTACAGTCCCCCCAGGGACGTTACACAAGCCCTGCAGCCCCTCGGGCACAATGGGGGCACCCAACCTTTCAGGGGGCCCATTCATTCAGAGGGGCCCCATTCTGTCCAAAGTCAATGAAAATATGTGAGATATGGGAGACTCATGAGCCCCTCTTCACATTCTGCAAGGGTGGGGGGGGGCATCATTTTACATTACTCCACT
Source organism: Pleurodeles waltl (assembly GCF_031143425.1). NCBI lineage: Eukaryota > Metazoa > Chordata > Amphibia > Caudata > Salamandridae > Pleurodeles > Pleurodeles waltl. Next base: position 979,981,102 of record NC_090446.1, on the reverse strand, counting down.
GATTTCCCTGAAGGGCAAGCTCCTCATGCACTCTATTGTGCAGTCTTCCAGCGCTACTCCCCAGTGCCAGGCAGTGCTTAATTTGTAAATAAAAAGGTGCCGGTGCTCAAAGCCCTCCTCTTAAACACAGGGTTGCTGCAATTAAATCTGCGAACACGGAATACTGAGGCGGCGTAATCCCGATGCCATCTCTGACCGCTCCAATCCATCTACAGACACTCCCTGCCCCTCCAGCTCACTCTTGCAGCTTTCTGCTTTCTCTCATCGCGACGCTTTTTCGTTTTTCTCTTCCTCTGTCTTTCCCAAACGTGTCTTTTGCTCGCAGCAAATGCTTGAGGCAGAAGGCTAAGCCCCGGCCCTCAAAAATAAGAGCCGGTGCTCAGCACCGGAAAAAACAAGCACACATTAAGCACTGGTGCCAGGTTCTCACACTGTCCAGTGGGGCCAGCTTCTCATCCTGCCAGCAGTGAGAGCTTTTCAAACTGCCCTCCGTTGCCACCTCTCTCCCGGTACCGCATCTTACAAGACCACTGCTGGCTGACCCTCAAACTTCCTTTCCGAGTGAAATTAGTTCTTGGGCTCCAGGCTGATTCATTCCTGAGTATTTTTGTTGAAAATAGCTAGCTCGTGCTAGCTGTGATGGGGAACTTTTATAAAAAAAATAGGTAGATGTTGATTGGAAAGGAGCACTTTGATCATCATTAACAGGAGCCGCACCTGTACACCTGCTCAATCAAGATTCATAGTAGCGCTTGGCGTCGAGTAAGCTATTCAGCTAAACTCGGCCAAAATTCAGATATTTAGCTTTTGGAATGTCAATATATTAATTTAAGATAACGCAGGTTATTAAAAAAAGTCTTTCGTCGGTGCTGACCCATTTCGTTCAAAATTGTACCCTTTACAAATATTATATAAATGTGATATTTTATTATATGATTGCGTAATCGTTTTACTAATGTAAAGCCTAAGTTGCTCTGTATTCGACACAATATAAAAATATGCTTTTCGCTATTCGTAAAAGTCTAGAATCTTCTATTTGATATGCGTTGTTCAGTGTTCAGAAGAGCGCTAAAACAAGCTATTCAGCAATGGGCGAGTTTTACTTTACATGTCCTCTGATATTTTACCGAACACTATTGAGCAAGTGCTAAACTATGCTGCGAAACACTCAGCCGAAAACTGACATGTTCTACTGGGTACTGGGCACCAATCATCCTTGGAAGGACAGACCTCGACCGCATCCCTCAGATGAGGTGGTATTGCAAGTTTGGGACTGCCCATTGCTGACCCACATTCCGTAAAAGCATCGGTCGCGTTTCATGGCTACCTAGAAGTGCTCTTTGTTCCTGAAAACTGGCCCTCTAGATTGGGTTCCAATGTTTTTTTCATGGCTGGGTTATCTCTTCCCCGCGCCGGTTCCCCTTACATCGTGGCGGCGCGGCCTGCGCATCTCTTACCTGTGAAAGGTGTACTTTACTCAGCAGAGGTTTAGTATAACATATATTTGTAACATACTTAATGTTGCTGAGTACCTTTATGTAGAAGGGATGAAGGGTGGTTTAAAAGAAAACTTTTTGGGAAAGTAGGACTCGAGCCGTAGGCATTTCATAAGCCGTGTTACCTGTCAAATTCTTCACAGTGCAGGGTTTTCATAACAATATTTTTTAAATTATTTTTGCTCATATTCTTTTGCATTCCCAAAAGAAAAAACACACGAAAGTAACATTTCAAAAGAAGCTTTGGCTAGCCATTGCTCAAAGATATTCCATATCACCAGCCGACAGTACAGGGTCACAGTCTTCCCGATTGTTGCAATCTAAAGCTTGTCGATCTATTCATCCCCCGGCCTCAGTCCCAATCAGAAAAAAACACAACCATCACTGTCCCATGCCCTCCCAAAAATACACATATTGTCTGCCCAAAATAGGTCATCCATTTCCACGATATCTTGGTAAATTTGCCTAGACAACCTCTGGACATGTATATAGAGTTTGCACTGACACTAAACACCAACTCAGGCCAGAGCATCATGCTGCTTATATATTTAGCAAAATCAACAAGTGATGGACGGAATGCTGAACATTGTCAAACACTCACCCCCAGTCATAGATCTGGGTTTAATCCATCGTTCTTTTGCTCACCATGCCACCCCAGTTTGGACCCAGCCATATGCAAATCAGTCTTGATCCTGTTCCTCATGGGAACAGTCCAGACCGAACTGCCAAGCCAGGTCCTCACTGGACCGGAAACAAGCCACTGGATTCAAGCTAGCCTGGCTGATGAGGGGTGAAACCCCGAAACCGGTCCCAGGATGCTTGTTTCCAGTCCAGGGAAGACCTGGCCTAGCAGTTCGGGCTGGACTGTTCCCATGGGGAACAGGGTCAAGACTGATTTGCATATGGCTAGGTCCAAACTGGAATGGCATGGGCAGCAAAAAAACGATGGATTAAACCCAGATGTGTGACTGGGGGTGAATGTTTGACAATGTTCAGCATTCCGTCCATCACTTGTTGTTTTTGCTTATATATTTAGGTCACTGGTTGCATGTCAGAATATCCTTGACAAAAAATATTGTGTAATATAAATAAATATGTTTACAAAAATATGGATTTTCTATTAACTTCAGTAGGGAGATGCTTTTTGGAAACGATATTTAAGACATTTTTGTCACCAATATTTAGTCCATAATATTCTGTTACCATACCCGGTCATTCCCCGCGACCCCAGGAACATGCAGTATCTCTGTGGGCTTCTTCCTGGCCCAAATCACACAGAATCCTTGTACACCTAGGTATGGGAGGCTCTCGTCATATACCCAGCGCCACAAGTATAAGCGTTAGTGGTATCAAGATCTGATTGACCTTCTATATTCTGTGCTGCATCCCTGTTCAAAAATGAAAAAAGTGCCTAGAGGCTTCTGTTGCGTTTCACCCCACTGAACTTCACCAGTTGGGTGCATGTGTAGTACACTCAATGCCGAATTTTATCAATCTAAAACCAGATCTGATGGCCACTTCACTAGGGCGCCTCAGTTTGTCTTCCCTCTCGTTTGTGCAAAGCTCCTAACTCAGACTCCCTCCTAACTTTAAGTTTTTTCAAAGTGTGTGGAGTGTTGCTGATTAAGGATCATATGTTTCAGGGAGACAGTTTTCCATCTTGTCATGGTATCTAGCAAATTATATTTCACGAGAGAGGAATCCAGTATGTCAGATGTAAAAAAGCACATATTTCCCGAGGGCATGTATAACCTGGAGAGATCACTATTGCTTGAGAGGTGTCATTTAACTCTGATTCACCCAGGTTAGTGATCTAAATTGTATCCCATTGAGTTTAATCAATACAGCAATAGCAACATGCACAATAACATCATTCTTAGGTCTCACATTAACCAAGGCCTTTTGATTTTACTAAAATACTGTTGCTGTCTCATTCACATTTTGCTTCCGCCCACTATGGCATATAAAATGAGACATTGGGTTAGCCTACTTAAGCCACTGGTTAACTTCGCTATGAGGGACTGCCCTTTGCTCTTTCACAAGGAGCACATCAGCACTCACGCTACTGCCCTTCAGTGTCAGTGTTTTTGTTTTCACTTTATAATTACTTTAGTCTTGCCTTTATGTTTAGAGCCTGATGTGATAGCAGGGCACTTCTGGCACACATTCCATCTTTATCAGATCCCATCTCCTGCCAATGCTGTAGTAAATTCCTTTGAAGTGGTTTGCATTTCTAACTGTAGCTAATTCACAGCATACCAGACTGTACCCATTTGAAACTATCCTGTATTAAGTAGTTCTCTTTTTTACTTATTTTCTTTCTTTCTTTCTTTCCTTTTTTCTTTCTTTCTTAAAGGCAAGGGGCTTGCAGATGTTTGTAGCCAATTCCAGACTGCTTGACTCTAGTCAAGTCAAGTAGTCAAGTAGTTCCCTAGTACCAGTATGTAATGGGGTAATGTGTGTTTTTTAGAACAAAAAACTTTTTGCCTGCGGCAAAATAATTTTTTTAGTTTGATGAGGGGCTAGCATTTTCTCAAGCAATAACATTTAGCAAAAAACATGACAAAACAAAACAAAAAATGCCAGGCCAAGGCCAGACCTACCGGCTTTGCCAATGTTTGTTTTCATAGCCACACCCTCCCACTTTATAACCCTTTATGCCATTTGCCAGAGCTGAATTATCACTTCTGTTGCTAATGGCATTGCCCCTAAATATATTTTTCCACAGAAAACAATTCACATGGCATATGTGTCTCTAGTCAAAGAGGTTTTCTCCACTGGGGCACCATGGTACCACTGGACGTAACACCAATTTAATGTCAAGCCATGGAGACTGACATTATTCAATATCCCTTTACTGCCCTCCCACCCACCCCCCGCCCCACAGAGGCAACAACAGAGAGAATTTAGAACTTTTAAAAGTTCTGATAAACTATGAAGCCTAAGAACTTGCAGCTCTCATCCTTCTTTAGTCGCTGCTTCTTGCTTACTTAGGATTACCAAGTAGTTTGTTTAAGTTGTTGTTTGAACTGAATGGACTGTGGAAATATGTGACAATAAGTGGCCTTGTCCACTTCTTTAGGTAACATTAGGGTATAAGGTGGTACAATAAACTTTGGGTTAACAACATTGTGAAGCGTTATGCATGATTAATTCAGGGCACACTGAAGACTGTTATCGAAGGCTCATGTGGATTTAGGTTCTGCCGCTCTCAAATGTGTTGCGTACGTGTCGAGGAAGGTCTGTGTAAACCAGGTGAACCATGCTTCTTTGTCCATGATACGGTGTTTGTCAGCGTATTGACCCGCATGTATGGGAAGTCAATTCCTTCATGTATGTAATCAGCGGTACATGATGAGTATTTACATAAGAGGAAAGGAGACATAACACAGTGGTGGGCTATTTTGGGACTTTGAGCAATTTTAATTGATTGGGCAAACTAAGGGTGACAGGGATTTTAACGATTAGATCCTTATTTCTGATGAGACAACATGTTGGAGATGTTGGATATTAATGAAGAGCAAGTTATGGAATCAAAAATTGAAAATGATCTAAACAAAGCTTTAGGAAAGTTTATGGGGATGGTTCCTAAATCAATTGATAAAAATATCAAAAAATATTTCAGTCCAGCTTAACACAAAAAGTAATAGAAACTACAGTTTTACCAAAATTGAGTGTTAATGAAGGGGCAAGCTGTAGTGGATGGAAAGGTAGGGTTTAGTGACAAAGAGGGTCAGAAGATGTTTGTTCTGACTTACCACGCAAAGTGAGAATTATGATTGAGAAGAAATCAGAGTACACAATGGATAGTGCAACAGGCACCATTGACGGGTAGTATGAAGGCCCGAAAAAAGTTCACAAAAGCAGTGAGTCAGGGAGTGGCACAAAGGATGCAGAAATTAATTTGTCATGTTCCTTTGATTTTAACTTAGACGATGATGTGAGCAAAGTAAGGAATAAGGGAAGTTATGAGGAGGCAGAAAAGACCTTTATAGGAAAAAATAAATTGGTGGAGTCTTTTGATAATGAGATGTTCGACCATTTTCAGATTAAGCACCCATCATTCTCACCTTGCTCGCCGTTTTATGTTGGGCACTATGTGGTGCATTGGTTGCGGAGAGAAATACTAAAAGATGTGAGATCTAGACTAAGGTGGGAATATTCAAGACCAAATTTATCTGATAAAATTGCAATGACATCAGAGTTAGACACAAACGTTTTGGCCTTCTTAAGTAGAGCTGGAAGAACTCCTCAAAAAGATCTGGACAGAAGCTTAAGGTCTTGCCAGGACCATTTTCTGGATATCATTGGTGCTCTAACTAAAATGTTTGAGATGACAGAGGGGGCATATATTAATTAAGGCAGTGTGGATCTAGAGGAATTGTGCCAGTGGCTGCAACATGTGATCTGTCAGTTGTGTTTATATTTGAAGTTCTGTTATTTTGCATATGCAACTGTAATGGGCCTGGAATAGAATTTAGGGCCAGATGTATGAAACTTTTTTGCATTCGCAAACGGTGCAAATCGCAAAAATCGTCCGTTTGCGAAAGCAAAAACGTGGTCTGCGATACATTTAAGGAATTCGCAGACCAAAAATAAGAAATCTCCAAAATTGCGATTTTTTGCGTTGCGAACTGGTTTTGCGAGTCGCATTTTGCGATTTGGTATTTCCAGTAGGAAATTGCAAGGCGCAAAATGTGATTCGCAAAATCCAAGTCGCAAATAGATGCATAAAAAAATCGCAATTGCGATTTTTCGCAGAATGGCATTTTGCACATGCAAAATTCCACTAAGTGAAACCAGGTGGTAACCAGGTGCAACCTATATAAAGAGGCCCAGAATGCCTCAGACTCTTTTCCACAATGGCTGCACTCTACGTCATGGCGAGGAGGATGAGGATCTTGGCAGGTTTGAGGAGAGGGAGGAGAAGACAGGAGCGCATTTTCAGAGTGCGCATTACACTTTTTAACTAGACAGAGGAGGAAATATTTGAGAGGTATAGGTTGAACTCAGCCATGATACTTGATCTGATAGCTGAGCTACAACTCATACTGCAGCGAAGAACACAAAGGACTCACAGCATACCCAGCCATGTGCAGGTATTATGCTCCCTCCACCTACTCACCTCAGGGAGCTATCAAGGGGTCATAGCAGCAGCTGGAGGGGTATCACAGAGTGCCCTCTCTAGATTTTTCAATGCATTTATTAACGCCATGCTGAGCAGGATGCGCCCGTATATCAGATTCCCCCACACCCCACAGGATATACAGCAGACAAAAATAGATTTTTACCAGATAGCACAGTTCCCCCACGTCCTAGGTGCCATGGACACATGTTGCAATCTGTCCACCATCAGCCACAGAGTATGTGTACCGCAACCGTAAATACCAACATTCAATGAATATACAGGTGAATTGCAATGCCTCCTACATCATTACTGATCTCGTGGCCAGGTACTCAGGGAGCACACATGATTCGTACATCTTTCGCCACAGCGGCATTCACACAAGACTGCTAGCTGGGGAGTTTGGAGAAGGATATCTACTAGGTATTGTCCCTCTATACAATGGCACATTGATGGCGTGCTGATATCAGATGGCTCAGTTACTCAATATATCCTCTGTCCCTTCCAGGAGACAGTGCCTACGCAGTGCAGCACCTACATGATGATGCCCTACCTCAATCCTGCAACACCTGCTGAACGGAGATACAATGCAGCACACAGGGCGACCCGCAACGTGGTGGAGCGCACCTTTGGACTGCTGAAGAGTCACTTCCGGTGCCTCCACAAAAGTGGAGGGGCACTACAGTACAGCCCAGAGACTACATGTAGAATAGTGGCTACTTGTGCAATCTTGCACAATATAGCTACCACCAGGGGCATACCTGTAGAAATATGTGATACTGAATCTGATGACGATGATGATCCCATACCACCCCTACAGCCAGCAGACAGGACCAGTGCAGCAGAGGGAAGGCAAAGGCGTGCTGACATCACACACAACCATTTCAGATGTAAGTATGAATAAGACAAATGCACTGACAAATGTACCTGTAGTGAAATAAATGTATTACCTTAATGTCAGGTAATGTTATTCCAACGAATAGCAACAAAAGTGTGTTAAAAAATAGAAACAATAGAAGTTCAGAGTAATGCACTATTACTTCATAGTGTACTCATTACCCATCTGGCCGCTACAGTTACTTCTTGCGGCCACGCACACCACTCGGGTGCCCAGTTGCCTCACTGGCACCTCGATTATCCGCCTCAGTGGCAGTGCTGTGCCTGGCACTGTGCCGTCTGGTGTCCATTGCGGGTACAGCTAGGCTGCTGATGCTGGAAGTGTCCTCCGTGTCCCCCAGTCCAAGCTCACTAGGTGTGGCTGACCTCTGTCCCATGATATTGTCAATCACATTTGTGATTTGGACAAGGCCACATCCCTGCTGCTGTGTGCTGCCTCCACCTGTGCAGCCACTGCACAACATGCAATCAGTGAGGTTGATGTAGCTAGCCTGTTGACAGAGCGACAGAATCCCCCGAACATGTTCATGAATCGTCGCTCATGTCTGCGGTGGCTCACCCTGTCATGGCGCAGCTCCTGGCATAGTTCCCGCAGAGGAGAAGTGAGCTCCCTTGTGTCCTGTGATGCCTGCACCTGTCCCTCATGCAGCTGGTCTATATTCGCATTCAGGCACTCCAGCTGGCGATGGAGGCCCCCCATGTTGGCATTATGTTGCTGCATTTGTTTCTGTAAACCAGTGATCTTTTTGTTCTGTAGGCGCTGCTGCTGCAACATAGCTGCTTCCATCCCACCAAAGAAGGAGGGACCCTCACCTGCCTCATTCGCCTGTGCACCGGCATTTGTCTCCATCATGCGGGGTGCTGTGGTCTGCTGAAAACTGGCCTCCTGCATCTGGGTGCGCCTGCCAGTTGGGGATGGTGTATGTGGCCCTTCCTGCTGCTCATCTGAGTCCTGACTGAGCTCTGGAAGTGGCAGTGGCAGGGCCTGCGTCGGAGTGGCGCAATGGTGTTAGACCCACTCGTGTTTGAGTCTGAGGCTGGATGGGTGTCAGTCTCCCCTACACTGGCACACACTGTGGCTGCTAGGCCTGGCCCACCTGCAATGACAATATGCAGCATGTCAGTTATGTTTGCTGCAAGTAAGGGCACACAATGGTAATAAAGGTACAGGTACTTCTATTCACTGTGTTGTGGGTGTTGTGTTCCTCTGGGTGTCGGTCTACTTAATTACATTGTATGTGCTATTTTGAGCTCTGGGTTGTGGACTGCCACTCCCATAATGCATTGTTGTGCTGCTTCTAAGATGTGGGATGGACTACTTCTCACAATGTTTTACATTACTTGCTAATTCCTAAGGGGCTTTTGTGCATACACATATGGTGTTACAATTCAATAAGGCACTTACCTTTGCTGGTACTTGGTGTGCTGGAGGTGTCTATCTCGGTGACCCCACTCACTGCTTCAGGGAAGAGTGTGGACTCCACTATGTCCTCTAATGGGGTGGATGGTGCCTCTGTGGGTGGACCGCCTCCTGTGCTCCTGGCCTCCTGCAGTCTTCTTGCCACCCTCTCCTTCGCACGGGACCGCAGGTCATACCACCTCTTCTTAATTTTGTCGACTGAGCGTTGTGCCACTCCAATAGCGCAGATCTTAGTTTGCATATCTGCCCAGAGTCTCCTTTTCTCACTCTCCGGCATCTGGAGTGAGCTTTTACCAAAAAGGCGGTCATGGCTCCTGACCACCTCCTCTGTCAGCATCTCCAGCTCTTGCTCGCTAAATTTGAGATTCCACTTTCTTTCTCCCTTCTCCTTTCCTTTGGCTGAGGTATCCATTGTTGTTCAGGTGTGCTGCCTCTTTCAGAGTGTTGCTCAGTGTGGCTGGGCTGCTCTCTCTGGATGCTGGTTTGGGTGTGGCACCTGAAACTGCCTGGGATGACTCACTTCTTGCTTGTGATGTCATTGTGCGCTTTCTTGAAATTTCTAGCAATTTGCTATTTTCAATTACCGAATTGCAATTTGCGAAAATGCAAATTGCGATTCGGTAATTGGGCCTCGCAAACCACAAATAGCGATTTTTAAGAAATCGCTAATTCCGAATCGCAATTATGGTACATGGCCTATTGCGACTCGGAAATAGCAATTTCCTAAAAATCGCTATTTGCGATTCGCAAGGCCATTTCTTCATACATCTGGCCCTTAGTGATGTAAAGAATACTGTATGCGGATGACATTCCTCAAATGTCAGTTGCGCAGAGGAGGCTGTCAAGGAAGAAAGTAGTGTTAGCCCTTGCAAGAAGATTGCTAATAAAGAAGAAGATTTTTTTACCTCTTTGCTTGGTTCTTACAACACTGTCTTCCGGGCAATGCTAATACAGCTCTAGCGAACAAGGGAAAAAAAAGTATTTTGATCAAAATAAACCCTAAATGAATTGAACTGTCAAATAAAGAAGGGGTGGCATCTACTCATGTTTGTCTTTTTGGGCATAGTTTTATTAAACACATGGCTAAATATATGGGTTTATTTAGTTTGATAAAGAAGTCCCAGAAAAAATTATAACTATGTTTGGCAATAACATTTTTGTAAGGACCTGGAGAATGTAGGGTCGGTTTCCCAGCCATGTAAAAACTACATCTATATCCTTTATGGGTTGGTGATTTTGATCCTGTGGGTATAGCCCTTACTGACTGGTAGCATCACATCCCACCAAGACAAAGACCAAGAGGGAGATCTTCAAGACTAGATAAACGTCAGTGAGGGAGTTCAACAGGTAAGTGTAGCACAAGGACATTGAGATATTTCAATAAAGCTGGGTGGCAGACTATCCCACATTTATGGGAATTGAATGAAGGTAACTCAGGATCCTTGAGTATTATAAACTGTGAGAGGATACAAGATAGAGTTCATAGATTTTCCAGTTCAAAAGAGAGTACCTCAGGCAATTTCCTTCCCAGAGGAGGAAAAGGTTTTGGCAGGTGAAGAGGTAGAGGACCTAGATGCACAAAGAGTAACAGTAGATATAAAGGGTGGGTCACTAGGGTTTGTAAATAACATATTTTTGGTGGAACAGAAAGAAAGGGCATGCGTCCAGTGATCAATTTAAAAGAGTTGAATAACGGGTTGTGTGCCATCACTTTAAAATGGAAAGCATTCATCTTTGGAGGGACATGTTGAGAAGGGACAATTGGTTAACAAGACAGGTTTTGAAAAGACAGTTTCCAATTTGTGATCCACATCAACAAGTTCTGCAGTTTAGGTAGATGGGAAAGTTGTGGAGATTCAAAAGCCTTCCATTAGGACTATCTTTAGCAACATGGTGCTTTACGCAACTTCTGTGCCAAATAGCATCTTGGTTAGAACAAAGGGTGGTTAGGTTAGTAATCTAATTAGATGACATTTGTTGATGGTACTGGTAAAAGAAACTCTCTTACAACACATACGGCAATATCTCTGCTGCACTCCCTATGTTTTGTTGTCAACAAGAAAAAGTCAGGAAACTCAGTTTCTTGGTTTTGTGGTGGGTATTGTGCTGACGTAGCTAAGATCACCAAGGGAAAAATTGAAACGTTTAAGGACGGTATTACAGAGGTTCATGGGGATGGAAGAAATATCTTTGAGAATGTTGGAAATCATTTTGGGTTTACCACCATCAACAATAAAAGCAATCTTCCCAGGCACTCTTTACTATTGGGCACTTCAGAGGCTGCAAATGAGGTATTTATAGTATCTCATATCAGAGGTTGAAAATGAGACAGAAATGATAATCTTCACGGAGGACATGGATCAAGCGTCACAGGAGGAGGTGAATTGGTGGCTACTAATCGTGAATGCTTGGAATGGCATGGCAATTTTTGGACAAAATACAGAGATAGAAATTGAGTTGGATGTGAGTTTGGAAGATGTGGAAAATTATCTGCAGGTGGCCATTGGACAGATCAAAAGAAGAACCTGCACATCAATTGTTTAGAAATGTTGACAAGTTAATTTGCAGTCTATTGTTTCACACAGGACAAGGTGAAGTGTGTATAATACTTCTTATGGACAATGGCCCTCATTCTGACCTTGGCGGTCTTTTCGCAAGACCGCTGAGTTACCGCCGCGGTGAAGACCGCCGACCGCGGCGGTGTGCCGCTGTGCGCATTCTGACCGCTGGGAGCGTTCCGCCGGAAAACCGCCAGCAGCCACACTGGCGGTCGGCGGGAAAGTGGAGACTGGTCAACCTCCACCGCCACGCCAGCAGAACACCGCCCACAGAATTACGACCCACATTTCTGTGTGGCGGTCTTCTGTTGGCGGTCTTCTGTTGGCGGTCACGTCCCTATGGCTCCCGTCGCCTCCCGGAGGACCAACGCACAAGGTAAGTTGATCGTCCGTGAGGGGAGGGGGTGGGGGGGTGTTGTGTGATGTGTGCGTGCATGGGGGTGTGCGTGTGAGTGTGTAGAGGGGGTGTGTGAGTGCGTGTATGCGGGCGGGGGGTGCTGCTGTGTCTATGGGTAATGTGTGCTGTTCGGCAGGTGCGCATGTCGGCATGTATGTGTGCGGGTATGTGTCCCCGTTGTGTATGTGTGTGTAGGGGGGGTGTATATGTGCATGTTGGGGGTGTGTGCATGTCGGGGTACATGTATGTGCATGTCGGGGTGGGGGTGGGGAGGGGGTTCGTACCACCTCTGGGGGGTGGCAGGGGGGTGGAGGGTGTGGGGGGAGGACTCGGGTGGGTAGTGGGGGGTGGGGGAGACCCCTATCAGTGCCAGGGAAGGAATTCCCTGGCCCCGATAGTGCTTACCGCCATGGTTCGCACGGCGGTTCCCGCTCGCAAGAAACCGCGGCGGTAGGCAGGGTCATAATACCCTTGGCGGTCTTGGGACGACCGCCGGGCCGGAGTGCGCAAACTCCAGCCCCGCGGTCATGACCGCCGTGGCGGTCGGAGTGGAGAAGTAGCGGTCGGTCGCGGCGGGGACCGCCGCGGTCAGAATGCCATTTTTAATACCGCCGGTCTGTTCGCGGTCCGACCGCCGTCTCTCCGCCGACCGCCAGGGTCAGAATGAGGGCCAATGTGTCTGCAGTGAGATATGTGAACCAAATGAGGGGTCCTTGGTCGAAAGGATTAGCAGAGTTATTAAAGGTGCTTTGGGATGCGGTTTGAACAAAGGAATATCTGCTATGGTTGAGCATATTCCTGGCTTGCAGGTAGGTCGCTCCCCGATTTGCCCTCTGCGCCACCACCTTTTGCCGTTCACTCTTGCTTCTTTCCCCGCCGTTGCGTCCCCTGCGGCCACTCCCGCCTCCCCCCTCGTTCTCTCACCGTTTTTGCTTCCCTTTTCCCGCTGTCGCTGCGGCCCCTCCCGCCTTCCCCCTCGTTCTCTCACCGTTTTTGCTTCCCTTTTCCCGCTGCTGCATCCCCTGCGGCCCCTCCCACCTTCCCCCTCGTTCTCTCACCATTTTTGCTTCCCTTTTCCCGCCGCTGCATCCCCTGCGGCCCCTCCCGCCTCTCCCCTCGTTCTCTCACCGTTCTTTGCTTCCCTTTTCCTGCCACTGCGTCCCCTGCGGCCCCACCCCCCAGCCCTCTCATTAGATGAACCCTCCTGCCTACCAGCTGCCACTCCCACCCTTCCCTCCTCTTATGGCAGCCGCGGTGCAGCAGCGCCAAAGGCAAGCCCGTCTGCACCTGTCTGCGCCTGGACCGCGCCCAGCGCCACCCCCCCTGGTCCGCGAGACCCCTGCGCCTCCAGACGCCGCTACACGGCCGACCAACTCAACACCCTCAACCTCGGCCGCACCCCAGCATGCTCCCAGTCCTCACCAAGGATCACCCACAGACCCTTCGCATGCCGCGCATTCACCTGCGACAGAACAAGGAAACCTACAAAGACCGGAACAAACCACCTCCACTGCATACTCCTCAACACCCGCTCCACACGCAAGCACGTCATCGAGCTCTGGGACCTGCTCGACTCCAACGCCCCAGACGTAGCCTTCCTGACCGAAACCTGGTGGAACGACTCCTCGGCGCCCGACATCGCAATAGCCATCCCGGACGGTTACAAGATCATCCGTAGGGACCGCAACAACGGAATCGGAGGAGGCATAGCCATCGACCACAAATCCTCTCTCAAAGTCGACACCCACACGACGACTCCCTCAAGTCCACCGAACACCTACACTTCCTCATCCACACCGACCCCAACTCCACTCTCAGAGGAACGCTCATCTACAGACCCCCCCGGACCATGAGCACCATTCAGCGAATCCCTTGCCGACCTCACCAGCACCCACGCACTCACCTCAACGGATTACATTGAGACCTAAATTTCCACCTGGAGAACAACAACGACACCAACTCCACTACTCTGATCGACAACCTCACCAACCACGGCCTCAGACAATTCGTCAACACACCAACCCACATCGCCGGCCACACGCTTGATCCCATCTTCTCCTCAAGTGCCCACATCACCTTCAACCATACCACCGTACTCCACTGGACCGACCACCACTGCATCCACTTCACCTACAAAAAACATACCGAGTAACTGGAACAAAGTTACGGAAGACCAGCTTACCAACGCCCTCGTCCAGAACCCACCCCGACTCCACCGATCCAGACACCGCCGCCAACAACCTCATCATGTGGATCAACGACTGTGCCAAAACCCTCGCACCACTCAAAAAACCCACTGACAACCAAGCCAGAAGAAAAGCCACCTGGTTGACCGACGAGCTGCTAAATTCCAAACGTGACTGCCGGAAGCTAAAAAAGGAATGGCTCCTCAAACGCACACCTGACAGCCTCACAGCCCACAAGGACACCACCCGCAAGCACCACCAACTCATCAGACAAGCCAAACCATCCCACTTCAAAGACCGCCTGGACAACAACGCACATGACAGCAAAGAGTTCTTCAGCATCGTGAAAGAACTCTCCAACCCCAGCGCAAACGTCAACGACATCCCTCCATCCCAAGAACTCTGCAACGCACTCTCCACCTTCTTCCACCGGAAGATCATCGACATCCACAACAGTTTTGATGCCACTCCCACGCCAGACCCCAACCCCGAACACTCCACCTGTGCAAACCACCTGACCTCCTGGACTAAAGTGAGCGACACAGAGACACGCAAGATCATGAACTCCATCCACTCAGGATCTCCGTCAGACCCCTGCCCACACCACGTATACACAAAGCCAATGCCACCATCGCCCCCCAACTACGGAAGGTCATCAACATCTCCTTTGAAACAGCGACATTCCCTGAAAAATGGAAACACGCCGAAATCCGTGCCCTCCTCAAGAAACCCAAAGCAGACCCCAACGACATCAAGAACTTCCGACCCATCTCCCTGCTCCCCTTTCCAGCAAAGGTGATTGAAAAAATCGTCAACACACAACTAACCAGCCACCTTGAACACAACCGCATTCTAGACCCCTCCCAGTCCGGCTTCAGACGAAACCACAGCACCGAAACTGCCCTTCTCGCCGCCACAGACGACATCAGACGCCAAATGGACAACGGCGAAACATCAGCCCTCATCCTCCTGAGCCTATCTGCCGCCTTCGACACAGTCTGCCACTGCACCCTGGAATCACGCCTCCACGAAACCGAAATTCAAGGAAAAGCCCTCGACTGGATCGTCTCATTCCTCTCCGGCAGCACCCAGAGAGTCTGCCTCCCCCCCTTTCGCTCTGTAGCCACAGACATCATCTTTGGCGTCCCCCAAGGCTCATCCCTCAGCCCGACGCTGTTCAACATCTACATGGCCCCCCTCGCACAAGTGGCCAGACAACACAACCTCAACATTCTCACCTACGCCGACGACACCCAGCTCATCCTCTCACTCACCAAAGACCCGCGCACCGCCAAAACCAACCTCCACGAGGGGATGAAAGCCATCGCCGAATGGATGAGAATCAGCCATCTGAAACTGAACTCGGACAAGATGGAGGTCATCATCCTCGGATCCAGCCCCTCCGCCTGGGATGACTCCTGGTGGCCCACCGCACTAGGAACCCCACCGACACCGACCGACCACGCTCGCAACCTGGGCTTCATCCTCGACTCCTCCCTCACCTTGTCTAAACAGGTCAACGCAGTTTCCTACTCCTGCTACAACACACTCTGCATGCTCCGCAGAATCTACAAGTGGATCCCGACAGAAACAAGAACAGTGACACAGGCCCTCGTCAGCAGCAGGTTGGACTATGGCAACGCACTCTACACAGGCATCCCAGTGAAAGACCTACTAAGCCTCCAACGCATCCAAAACGCCTCCGCCCGACTGATCCTCAACATACACAGCCACAGCCACATCTCCCACCACCTGAGAAACCTTCACTGGCTCCCCGTGGACAAAAGGATCACTTTCAAGCTTCTTACCCACGCTCACAAAGCGCTCCACGACACCGGACCAGCCTACCTAAACAACAGACTCAGCTTCTACACTCCCACCCGTCAGCTCCGCTCCTCTAACCTCGCCCTCGCCGTCGTCCCCCGAATCCGAAGAAAGACCTCCGGCAGCAGATCCTTCTCATACCTCGCCGCCAAAACCTGGAACACCCTCCCCACCAACCTGCGACAGACTCAAGACCTACTCACCT
The DNA here is from genome assembly GCF_031143425.1 of Pleurodeles waltl. NCBI lineage: Eukaryota > Metazoa > Chordata > Amphibia > Caudata > Salamandridae > Pleurodeles > Pleurodeles waltl. Next base: position 979,964,994 of record NC_090446.1, on the reverse strand, counting down.
TTAGAAGACTCCTCAAGACCTGGCTCTTCGACCAGTAACACCAGCTCCCCCCCCCCGCCCAGCGCCTTGAAACCCTCACGGGTACGTAGTGCGCTTTATAAATCCAATGATTGATTGATTGGATTCATCAATGGTGTAGCAGATTGGTTTCAAGACATTTTAGGGATTTGAGAAATTGGAAAATGAACAAGAACATGTTCCTGAGGATAGAGAAAACCTGGGGTCCATTCAGAGTGGATCTCTTTGTGAGCAGACTGAATTGTCAGCTACCAAAGGTTTTCAGTTGGATGCCATATCTGAAGTCATGGGGAGTACATACATTCTTGCATGATTGGAGAGCGTTGGTGCCTTACGCCTTCTCTCCCTGTGAAATGTTATCAAGGTTACTGGTACAAGTACGCAGGTACACGGAGACAGTAGTGGTGATAATCCCAATTCGGAGATCACAGGAGTGCTCTCTATTATGATGGAGATGTTGGTGGACTTTCCAATATGTCTTCTGAAGTTCAGGAGTTTAATTGTAGGGCCACAGGGGAAGCTTCACAATTTAATAGTCAAAGGGAAGTTACGTCTAAAGGTATGGAGGATTTTAGGAGACAGTGGCTGATGCCAGGTCTTTCGGCAGGAGCTTTCAGACTTTTTTTTAATCCTGGGCATCAGGAACTAGGAAAGCATATAGACTGCCATGGACAAATGGGTGTGTTGGTGCATTCAACAGGGTTTTGATCCCATTTCAACTGATGTAATTAATGTGGTGAATTATTTAACTGAAGCATTTACATTAGGTTTGTCCTTGTGCACCAGAGGAGAAGTCCACATGAAATATGAGTCCATATTCATCTGCCTAGGAATGTACAGCTGGAGCCTATTAGATGAGTCTCTTAAAGCAATAGCACATCTATAATATGGCAAATTAAACTCAGAAGAACTAGTTCCCTTTTAACCTTATTTCCCAATCTGTTAACATTCTAGGACAGGAGTTTCAGAATGCATTCAACCCCTGTCATCTTCCCTCCATGACCAACCATAGATTACAGCCAATCAAGCCATCCTAGTGACTTTGCACAAATCATCCCTGATAGGATCCAAACGTTAGACTCAATTAACCTAAGACAATTCCTCAAATTACACCACCCCACACTGTCACTTAGTGGGCATCCAACTTCACACCTGCCCAGTGCACGTCGTGTCAGTAGCCTTCAACACGTTGATCTTCTTGACAGAGTAGCGCTACCTTAGAAGTGCCTCTCACACAACCCGAGGAGAGACTAAACTCTTGTATGTAAGTCCGGCCACTATCAGACACCTCATTGGCACACAATATATCTAATAAATAGAAAGCATTTGAAGAAGTCTGCATATCTATAGCGATTTTTGTTAGAATCCTGTTGTAGTTAAGCATGTAAGTTATTAGTCATTATTGTTGTGTGGCTTTAATCCAAATGTTCGTGTCAGGGGATTCTAGAGTTTTAAGGTGGTGACATAGTGGGGGTTCTCTCGAGTGTCAGTTGTCTTCTGGCTGGAGAGGGAACACCAACTGCAGTTGCCTCAGTTCTGAACAAAACCTATATTATACAACTACAATTCATAAGAGACCTTCATTACAAGAAATCCATACAAAGGGATCTCGTGAATAAAGGAGTAAGTAACAGGTGACGTAGGATCAGGCATTTTACATTCAGTCACTCACCCTAGCTGTTATTTTAACAAACTATTGTTGTAAATATTTTGTCCCGCCATCTGACCACTCTACCTCCACCTCCCACCATCTGACCAACAATAGTCTTGTAAGGTACCAGTGACACTCAATCAATGTCATCCTGAGACTCACTTCTAGCAGGTGTCTTCTTCAGCGGTAGGATATCTTTGTGCGACAGTTTCCTGTGGATCTTAGAGCGTGTCTCTAATCAATTCCATTCTCCAGGTGGGGAAAGCCCTGGCAGTGTCTTCCATACCAGTTTCAGATCATCCTTCTAGCTACTGCCCTACATCAGCTGGTGTTTTACAGTGTCAAACATTTCCATCCAAAAGGACTTTCAGGCGTGCATATAATGGCATCATTTACTTCGCTCTTCACTACACCATGTTTGCGTTTATTTCTGACCAGTCTCTATGAAACTCTGAAAAGTAAGACTTTATTATAAGGGCACCCTGATTCTGGCAGCTTTTATAATTGTGTCCCTAAATGAAAATACAGCATGTGTCTCCATTTTTTCAGAATGTGCTTGTGGGATTAATCCTACCCCCACAAACAGAGCAAGTGGACCACAACGTGACAAGTGTTTATGCTGATGATGACTGCCACCAGTAGTACCTAAGGCACAATATGATGGAGACTGAAAGTGTTCTGGGTAAATGTTCCAAATAAAGAGACATGCAGACCCATCCACTAACACTGCTTCTTATGCTCATATTTAACTGTCTGCATTGAACCCTCCTTCAGTAGAGCCACTAAGTTCCAGAATTACACTGAAAGGTAACTGAAGACATATGGCAGCGACACTCAACTCTATGTAGTGATGTATTGGTTTGTATGTAAAAGAAGAATGCTATGACATCAGGGGCAGTGGAATGTTGGGGCAGTGGAATGTTGGGCCAGGTTGTGACTGGGGATTGGAATGTTTTCATATGAAAGGTTGGAGTTGTGCCGGTTTGGGGATGGCGAGCACATGTATCTCTGTCTGTACATTATAACTGGAAATAAACTTGTAAGGAAAGAACAAGAAGAGCCAGTGTACTTACTTCACATGGCGACGAGGATGGGATCGTAAAGCAGCAAGCATTGGACTAGGAAAACTATATTGGAAGGCAACGCTACAGACATCAGACTGAGGATTGGAGAGCAGCTATTTTCGGACCTGCTTTGTTAAAGGCAACTTATTTTAAGCAAGTGAGGGCAGTTTTTTTTTTTATTAATATTTATTTATTTTTATTTTTCTCTTTCTCTAATACAGTTGCCGTTTGTTTATTTTGTTTGAGGCGCGTGTGTACTGCTCAAACGTTAGATTTTTCATCGCGTCGGTCCTCGCGTGCACCCCCGCATGGTTACTGGTTGCCTGGACAACATAATGCTTAATAACAATGTCTTGTGAACGTGCTGGTTCTTGCGCTGGAAGTTACATAGGAGCAGGAACAGCGCCCTTTTAATGTTAATTAGTACCAAGTACATGGTATTATTTTTACTATTCTTAACTTTTTAGCAACTTCATTGCTGAAGTTTATCCGGCACAAAGGAAAACTAACAGAAATTATTATAACAGAGATACATGTCTTGCTGAAGAAGTAAGCTAAAGAGTTATATTTTACAGCTATAATTTTTAGTACACTATGGGGGTTATTCCAACTTTGGAGGAGGTGGTAATCCGTCCCAAATGTGACGGATTTACCACCAGCCGTATTACGAGTTCCATAGGATATAATGGACTCGTAATACGGCTGGTGGTATATCCGTCACTTTACCGTCACTTTTGGGACGGATTACCACTTCCTCCAAAGTTGGAATAACCCCCTATGTCTTCGAGTGGAGATTCTTCTGGTACAGGGACGTCGCTTTCTTTGCAGTTGAGTACACCAAAGGAATTTTTTGCATCTCCTGGCGAACCAGCTGTACAATGGAAGGAGTGGAAGGAATATTTTTTGAATTACATAGCAAACTTAGAAGATTGCAATGGTTTAATCTCTGCTGAAAGAAAAAAAAGGATCTTAATGCACTGTTTAGGCCCTGAAGGTCATCGTATTTACAATCAACTACAAAAACACGATAGAGGCGATGAAGATGTGTTTCAAAGTGCTATTTTGGATTTAAATGATCATTTTTCTCCTGCTGTTTGCATTGGGGTTACTCGTCACGCATTTTTCCATAGGAAACAAGAGAAACACGAGGACATAGAGAGCTACGTTTCTGCTTTAAAACATTTAGCTAGCTCATGTAGGTTTGTTGTTCTACATGATGAACTGGTACGGGACCAGATTGTAATGTATACTAAAAACAAATCTATTCAAGAGAGGTTGTGGATTGAAGGCGAATCCAGTCGAAAGGATATTATTGCTTTAGTGAAGAAAGCGGAATTATCCGAAAGATGTGCGAAAATCACTTTGGCACAGGATAAGAACTTTGAAGAAGTTGTTGCCAAAGTTAGTGATCGCAAGCACAACAAATGGTCCATGGATAAGCGGGATAATGACTTTAAAAAAGAGAAAAATCAAACTTTTGCAAAGAATCAAAAATATAACATGTCTGATCGATCCAGAAATGAGTGTTTCCGTTGCGGGAGTTCCTTTCATTCTGCAAAATTTGATGGGTGTCCAGCTAAAAATGCTAAGTGTTTGGAATGTGGAATTGTAGGCCATTTTGCTAGGGTGTTCAGGAAGAAACAAATGAAGAAAGTGAACAGTAAAGTGGCCTGCATTAAGGAAGTGGTGGAAGACTGTTCTGATGACAGTGATGAAGACGTAAATTATAAACTGAGGGGTCACAAAACTGTGGTTTTGAACATTTCAGGACAAACGTCAAACAAACCCTTGTGTTGGGTATCATTTGGGGGAGTTATGCTGCAGGTGGCAGCAGACTCTGGTTCCCCATACAGTATTGTTTCAGAATGCACATGGCAAAAGCATTTTGTACATAGTTTAGAAGAACATTTAGAAACCTCTGACATTTCGCCTGAAAGTTACACTGGTGATAGAATAGATATTATTAGTTTTAGATTGCTGGTATTCAAATTTAAGCAAAGACAAGCCGTATGTAAATTATATGTGGCTAAGGATGGTCCGTCGGTATTAAGCTGGAAAGACCAAAAGAAACTGCATATTGTGCTTGATCCTAACAGTGTAGAGCAAGTCTTAGTAATGTGTGATGAAGAAGACACAAAACACTGGGTCACACAAGAGTTTCCAGGAGTGTTCAATGGGCAAGTAGGTCAACTGAAAGGCTTTATACATCAGATTAGACTCAAAAAGGATGCCAAACCAAAAATTCATAAGTTACGGAATATTCCGTTTATTGTCAGGGAAGAGGTAAAAAAAGAGTTGGACAGGTTACAAAATTCACAGATTATAGAACCAGTTGAAGCTTCTGATGGGTTTCACCTTTGGTTGTTGCGCGTAAAGCTAATGGCAAAGTGCGTTTGTGTGTGGATTTGAGAGGTTTGAACAATAATATCATAGTAGATCAGTTTCCTTTGCCTCGTATTGATGAGATGTTGTCTGCCACGAGAGATGCTAAATGGTTTTCCACTTTGGACTTGTCGTCTGCTTACCACCAGGTTAGGTTGGACTATCATAGCAGACATCTTACAACTTTTTGTACACCATGGGGTTGTTTTCGTTTCAAACGTATGCCATTTGGTTTGGCGTCGGCGGCTGCCGTCTTTCAAAGGTTGATGGCGCAGTTATTTGGACATTTGCCTAATGTTACATTCTTTCAGGATGATATTTTAGTTATGGGAAGTAGCAAGAAACATCATGATAAGGAATTGAGGAATGTTTTGAACATCTTACAAGAAAAAGGTCTGACCGCAGAGATCAGTAAATGTAGGTTTGCACAGAGAAAAGTAACGTATTTAGGACATGAGATTGACCATGAAGGTATAAGACCTAAAAAAAAGTTGGTGGAAGCTATTAAGAATGCCCCATGCCCCACATCTAAAGATGATTTGAGATCCTTTTTAGGTCTAGCCGAGTTTTATTCGAAATTTGTAGAAAATTTTTCAGCTAAAACCTACCAAATGAGACTGTTACTAAAAAACAAAGTGAAATTTGAATGGAATGTAAGTTGTCAGAAGGCTTTTCAGGAAATTAAGAATGCAATTGTGAGTGCTCCAATGTTGCATGGGTACGATCCAAAAGCTTGTTCTATTATCACTACGGATGCAAGTGGTAAGGGCCTTGGTAGTGTATTAACACAGAGTGACAATGTGGGTAAAGAATATGTGGTTGCATTTGCATCCCGTTCTTTGTCTCCCACAGAGGAAAAATACTCTGTAATAGAGAGAGAAACTTTGGCATGTGTATGGGCATTAGAACACTTTCGGAAATTTGTTTGGGGGCAAAAATGCATCATACGGACTGACCATAAGCCTCTTACTAAATTGTTAACTACAGAAGGTTTATGTAGAGCATCTGCGAGAATAGCTAGACTATCTATGAGACTACAAGATTTCTTATATGAAGTGCAGTATGTTCCTGGGGTAAAAAATGTTACTGCAGATTTTTTAAGTAGAATGTCCTTACCTTTAAGAGAGTTGGATCAACATCCATGGAATGACTGGTGTGTAGCTGGTGTGTTTGATGAGAATACTTTAAGCTCATTGCAAAAAGAAGAATGGATCATGGAGTATGAGAAAGACGAAGTGTTGAAAGAAGTTAAAAACAAAGTGATGTTCGGCTGGTATAATGACAAGAAAGTCAAAAGCAGTGATATGTTAAGAGCTTTTTGGGAAGTGAGAGATGAATTGAGTATTGAAGGTGATTTTGTGTGTAGAGGTGGGAAGATTATTCCCCCCTGTGATATTAGAAATAAACTTATCGCTATTGGACATGAAGGTCATTCAGGAATATCTCGCACCAAAAGAGGAATTAAAGTACTTTATTGGTGGCCAAAAATTGATGTAGAAATTGAGAGATATGTATGTGACTGCATGGAGTGTGAGAATAGTGACAAATCTCAAAAGACACTTAACCCGCCAATTTCTTCTTCAAGTTGTCCTAATATACCATGGGAAGAAGTTGCTTTAGACCATGGGTACTCGCAAACATTTTTCCAGGGGCCAAAAAGTTTGGTCTGTGATGTGCCTGGGGGCCGCATTGATGCCAGGGCAGTGGCGGTTGGCTGGGGTGCCTGGGGGAATTGGTGGCAAGGTAGGTGTAGGAGAAGCAAAATATATATAGATATATATATATATATATATATATATATATATATAGATATAGATATATATATATAGATATCTTGTGGCTGAAATGAACAGTGGGAAACCAGAAAACCTGGAATTAATCCCGGCTTCCCCACTTTTCCAAATTGTGTGATTCTAGGCAATTGTTTACCTTCACTTTTCCTCCTTTTTCTGCATTATCGCATATAGACCTAGAAATATATGCTTTCATGGTGTGTGCTGCACAAAACCTGCTTCTATGTTTGATTTAATAAACTATAATGTTGTTCATGTATGATGGGAACCCAGGCCAGCCATAAAGCGCACATAACAAGTGACATCCCTCTTTAAATTTACTATTTATTGGTGGTGTTCTCAGGGTAAGCGGAAGAATTAATGTTTGAAAACTATCACTTTTACATTAATACATCTGAAAGTACTGATATAACAAATTGTACTAGGGTGAAAAGGTTCTGTATGTTAACTAAATACACGTTTTTAATTTTGAAGTGACTGACATAGTTACACTTATGCTGCAAGATGTCTTCAAAAATGAAGGCGTTTCTAAAGTTAAGTGCAGGAGTCCCCAGTCACTTCCTTTCTTTAACACCAATTAAGTTTAAATAAATGAGTGTGTGTTTATTTAATATTTTTATAGTAAGTGCTGAGTCGAACAAACAGCTGCCCAGTGCTCCTCTTGCCCAGGGGGCCGCATGTTAAGGTCAGAGGGGCCGCATGAGGCCCGCGGGCCGTACTTTGAGTATCCATGCTTTAGACATTATGGGTCCTATTACGTGGCATGATGGGTCTTCAAAGTTTATTGTGGTTTTAGTTGATTTGTTTTCAAGGTGGATTGAATTTTCTGTGTTACAAAAAATTGATACCAAGGCAGTGATTAATTTTTGGGAGGAAATATTTTTGAGGGAAGGATTTCCCAGAATTTTATTGACGGACAATGGTGTTCAATTTAAATCTGAGGAAATGAAAACTTTTGCTAAAATGACTGGTATTGAACAAAGGTTTACAGCTTTATATCATCCCAGGGGGAATGCTGTAGTGGAACGTATAAATAGGATTTTCAAGGGCATCATTCAAATTGCAAAGCATGGAAACAAAAGTAATATAGATTCTGAGTTAAGGAAAATGTTATGGGCTTATAGAGTGACACCTCATGAGACAATAGGTCAAAGTCCGTTTGATATAATGCGAGGTAGAATTCCATTTTCGAAGATTAACCCTGGTTGGATGCAAAGAAGCAGACAAGTACTTTGGAGCAAAGAACATGTAAGAAAGTGCATAAAGAGTTCACAAGAAAAGAACAAGAAATATTTTAATAATAAATATGGTACTAAAGAAGCACATTTGAATGTGGGAGATTGGGTGAGAGTGAAATCCGTAAGGAAAGTGGCTAAAGGTGAGAGCAAGTTTGGCGAGCCTATAAGAATTAAGAAAGTGATGAGAAATACTGTCATTTTGGAGGATGGCAGTGTATGTCACATGAGTCGCGTTGCTATTGCTAAGCCTTGCAAACAACAATTTGTGCAGTATGATTTGCTGGAAGGTAATAATAACAAATATTGGTGGTTGGAGTGTGATATTGATGGTAACAAAGATTCTAGAGTTATTGGGGAATTGGGAGCTAGGGGCTGTCAGGAAGGTGTCCAGACTCGTATTAATATGGGAGAATTTGAATGTAATGTGAATGAGCGTGAACAGAATAAAAATGTAGCTTGTGGTGAAGTGAAGAAAAGTTGTTTCAGCAGGGTTTTGAGAAAACCTAAGGTATTAGAAAATGTTGTGTGTGATTAAATAAATATATATATATTTATTTATATACATATTATAAAAAAAAAATTATTGTTTTTTTGTTATTTTTTAAGGGAAGGGGATGTGTAGTGATGTATTGGTTTGTATGTAAAAGAAGAATGCTATGACATCAGGGGCAGTGGAATGTTGGGGCAGTGGAATGTTGGGGCAGGCTGTGACTGGGGATTGGAATGTTTTCATATGAAAGGTTGGAGTTGTGCCGGTTTGGGGATGGCGAGCACATGTATCTCTGTCTGTACATTATAACTGGAAATAAACTTGTAAGGAAAGAACAAGAAGAGCCAGTGTACTTACTTCACTCTATCTCTTTACATACACATTTAAACTTGAAAACCTAAGACCTAGAACATTTTCCTTCTTAAGAAATTATGAAATATAAAATAATACAATAATAGTAGTGATTCACTTTTTCTTATGAAAACAGAATAATACAATATAAGAGAAGGTTTAAACCACATAGGTGGTCATTACGAGTCTGGCGTTCTCTTGACCAGCAGACTCGCGGTGGCGTTCAGACCATCAACAATGCGGCGGTCCGAGCGCCACATTATGATACATCAGGATTAGCACCACCAGGATTAGTTGTCCCAGTGGTCTGGCGGTTGTGGTGGTCCAAATCTGCCAGGGCGGCACTGCAAGCAACGCTGCCCTGGGGATTATGACTTCGTTCTCTGCCAGCGATTTCATGGCGGTAACACCACCATGAAAATGTTGGCAGAGAACAGGTGCAGGGGATACAAGAGGGCAGTGCAGGCCCCCCGGCCAGCAACGTTGCAGTGTTTACTGTCTGCTTTGCAGACAGTGAACATTGTGAGGGTGCTGGTGTACCCTGTATCCTACAGCATTGCTGCCAGCTCGATTACGAGCCGGAGATAATGCTGTAGGGTGTTTCTTTCTAGGCCAGCGCGCAAAAACTCAGGTTTCCGCAAGCCGACCTAGCGGGAAACTCGTAATGGGCCATGTGGGGGAGGTAGCCACTATGGCGGCAACCTCCCCATTGGAAGTTCGGTGGATGGGAAAACAGTCCGCCAAACTCGTAGTCAGGCCTATAGTTTTTAAGTTAGGCAGGAGTCTTGAAAACCCTTTTTTCACCTCCTAGTCTGAAATATTTCTCTCTGTCCATACTGTACTAGAATGTCCTTACCAGAACTGAAGAAGCATCATTCAAAAATTACATATCAATCTATTGGGTAAAGTACAATTTGTTTTGTTCATCTCTTTTGGTGAAACACCACGTTCATCAACTTGAGATGTCCTACTTAAGTTGCAAACAGGTCCATAACTCATCTTAACAGCATTATTGAAGATCTTTATTACTTTATTTGGTTCATTAATTTTCAACTACTCTTTAGCCCTCACAGGTGCTCATATCTTCACATAGTCACCCACATTTACAATCACCTTCTACAGTCTCTTACACAAAATATAAAGATATTTTCTCAAATATCATTTATTCTATTCATCCTTCTTTCTTCCTCCGCATTCATTGACACTTTGACCCTTTTATATAATCCATCCAGCCGGGAAGTAACTAACGACTGAAAGGCATTTCTCCTGTTGTAGAAAATGTGCATGGAACTAATCGTTCTTGTAGTGCTTTCTTCCAATCAAGTATGTTAAATTTAGCTAATTGCATACGTTCCTTGATGGTTCCTTTAAAACCCTCTCTCTTTACATTAGTTTCTGAGTGATAAAGTGAACATTTTTAAGTTCCTCACTACACTTTCTAAGAAATGCTTCCATTTCTTTAGAACACAACTGAACTCCATTGTCAGTGAGTAGTGAGTTAGGAATCCCTCTTGACAAAATAAACCTTGTAAAAACCTAATGACAGATCCAGACATGATGTCACTAGCACAAGACATTTGAGGCCATCTCGGGTACAAATTTGTGGCCTCAAATACAGGAGCGGAACCCCCTACCCTTCACTAGGTCTACAATTTCAATCACAATTTATTCATATAGACCTGTTGACAGTTCTCCACAAACCATGGGAGGGACACATATCACAAAAAATGTTGACCCTGCCAATGCATTCACAACATACACAAACAATTATTTCCATTTCTAAATCAATTCCAGGCCACCAGAAGTCTTTCTGCAATCGTTCTTTATATTTCACAACAGCAAGATGGCCCTACTGAGTTAAATCCATCACTCGACCTCTCAAACTCTTGGCAGAATCTCTTTAAGTAGATTTTGATCAGACCTTCCTACAAAAACCCCATGCCACAAAAAATCTGGATTTCTTGACAGCTCAACTTACAGCCAACATCTCCTTTTTCTGTGATTGAATAGTTTGTCTAACCACCCCTTAACACTCTTGATGCAACTAAATGATTCTTTTATCACACTATTTTGGGTAGTACAACAACCCCAGTCTTTTGTCATTGGTATCAGTGAGAATAACATATTCTCAGCTGCTATTTCTATATTAAGTAAAATAAATTCCTAATTATACTCTTTATTCCATATAAGATCTGCAACTTTCTTTCACAATCTCCTTAAAGCCCTGGATTTACTAGTGACATCAGGAGTAAAACAACTGTAAAATTCCACCATCCCTAAAAATGACACAACTTCTTTGACACAGCTTCTTCTTTGTTAACCGTTGTCTCCAAATTACAAATAGAAGCAACCAATTCTTTCTTGGGTTTCACACCACTGCCAGAAATGGTATGATTGAAATATGACATTTCTTTTCTTCCACATCTGTTGTTATTCACCTTCAATATGATACCAGATTCTTCCAGATGTTTCAAAGCCTGATGAACCCTAGCATTATATTCTTTCCACGTGCTCCTATATATTAAAATGTCATATTGGATACATTTGATACCAGCAGGCTCACCCAATATGTCATTCATTGCCCTTTGAAAAACTTATGCCCCTTACACCATACCCACCGGAACATATATATCCATTTTCTTAAGTGACCCATTCCTCATAACATTTCTGCAATGTACTTTGATATCTGTAGGTTTTCCCATAGATTTACCACCAATTTGGAGAACCATCACCTCACTTCTTTCACACTCTCTTTTGCTTTGGCCCCACTACTGCAAAATGTCCTTTGTGATTGCAGCACTTGCAAAAAACTTTACAAGCAAGGCAATCCTTGTTGGTTGCCATGTGCCCAGGCAACCCACACCGAAAACAATTACCTTTAAATAAAGAATTTGGTTTATGTGTCTTCACAGGCTCCTTGGCTCCCACCACACTTAACATCAGTTTTGTCTCTTGCTCCCATTTTTAATTCTTCCACGCAAAATATACTCTTACCGCTTTTTAGTGACTATCAATTCATACAATCGTGGCTCATCTTTAAGCCATAACTTCTCTCTTATTTAATTTGACTTGCAATCTATAACAGATTGTTCCCTTATTCATTCTTCACACACTGTTCCAAATTTACAGGAAGCTGCTAGTGTTCTTAAGGCCATTGCATACTCCTGAATTGTTTCACTATTTGTTCGTATACTATTTCCAAAATAAAATCTTTCCCGAATCATGCTAACCTTTGGTCGATAATGTACCTCTAGTTTTTGTATTCTATCTCAAGTTTATTCTATCCTTGAACATTTTCTGGTTCCAGCCCTTGTTAATTTTCAATCACTTTCTGAGTAATGTTTGTAAACCATCTTCCTCAATTATGTATTTATTCCAATATGATTTTCCTCAAACACTTGCTGTGAAGAATATCATAACCACACATAGAATGGGCATATTTATTCATATACAGTTGTTGAGATGCTTAATATGAATGTCTAAGCATCTGATTTTTACACATCTCCACCTGTATAATTTGAGCACAGAGAGTTTTCACATAAATTAATTTGTGCAAAATTAGTATATAATCCTTCCTGACCTTATGTAGTCTTCGCATTATAAACACTTCAGGCCAACCAGTAATACCTGCCCATTTATTGTCAATTCCAGGCTCCTCAATTGATGAGCAAAGTTGTTCTTACTTTCTGTTTAACACTCTTGTCAGTTGCTGGTGCCCACGTGTCCCGTCATAGAGCTGAGCAGCAGGGCGCTGCGTTTCCGCAGCACCTGTGCCTCTCTTCATAGAGACATGCAGAATGAGTACTGCGTTACACTGGCTTGTTACTCTTGTGGACATCCCTGAGTGACGTCTGCACCCTTGTCACACAAGTCCATGCCTCACATATCTCTAGGGCCTGCATGCCTTTTGTCACTGAAGCACACAGTTTGAACATTGTGTTTCACATCAACTAGTGTTGCTTGTTGGCAAAGAATTGTAGAAATCACTTGTGCACCACACCACCACACTGAGTAAATGTCATATTATCTCTTGAACTCTCTAATCCATTTGTGAGCTAGGCTTGCCTTCGGATGTGGTTGGTTTAAACACTTCACACCAGATGATAGTTTCAACACTTTGCCAGGAACTCCACAGTTCTGCACTCAATTTCAGAGTAATCAGTCGTGTTGAGCTGGTAAACATCTTATTTTCCACTTGTCACCTTTATAGAAGTGATCCAAACAAGGAGAATCTAATGATTTCACTCCTGACTCCAAGTTGCAGTAGTAAAGGATACTTTATTAAGACACAAATGACTGCAGTCGGTGTTCCCTCTCCAGCCAGCATACAACTGCCCTGAGAGAACCCCACGCAGTCATAATACATAAGAACATTAAAACCTGAACCCCAATAACATTCTAAACTTTAAAGGTACATATTTTTTTATTGTCCAAAAGGTAATATGCAAATACATCAGAGAAACACAGGGAACTAGACAGAGCTGTAATGTAATGTTACTTCGTCTACTAAGAGTTCTCCAAGTGCTCATACCCATCTGTCTTCAATGGCACCTCCTTCACTGAAGTCACTAGGCTCTAGAACTCCACTGAAAGGTAAACGAAGATACATGGCAGAAACACCCCATGTTCCTTAGCACTGGGTATGTCACAGATAATCGGGCACAGAACTTTGGAGATAAAGCTTGAGCAGAGTAAAGTAAAGAAAATATTCTCTGTTTTGGATAATATCTTCTAGAGGGCACAGAACTTTGCAGATAAAGCTTGAGCAGAGTAAAGTGAAAAGAATATTTTCTGTTTTGGATAATATCTTTATTTTCTCTAACATATAAAGCGGGTCAGGGTGGGAATGGATTTTTGTGTGATGTAATGTGTCTACGTTTCATGCAGACCTAAGCTATGAGCCAATTGCAGGATGTTTGGAAATCATAAATAGCTATGGAAGATTTTATAGTGTCAGGCCCATCTGGCAACAAATGAATATGGTGAGCAAGACCAACCTTCTTCTTCTGTGGCAAAGGTGGACTGGCTTGTCATTGAAACCTTGACAAGTGTATCCTCTAGAGAGCCGGGTAGGGTGACCACATGCTGTAGGCTCAAATAATGGGAAGGCACTGTAAAAATTCAAAGCAAAGGATCACAATTCAGAACAGAGGGTCAATTCTAAGCACATAACTGTGTAAGTCAAGCAATAATATGCAGGTAAGTAAATAGACTGCCAACACAAGTACAAGTCAAAATAGATATATGTTCTTTGGTCTGTATAATACACAGCAGTGTTGAACAGCTATGTAAATTGACGTATTTACAGATTTAAAACTAGCAAACATTTGCAAACCTTGACATCTGACATAACGGACAATTACCGCACTACCATCCCTTTTAAGCTGAATAACAATAACAGAAGCATTGCTCCGTTTTTAAATGAGGTCCAGCTCATAGGTTCTAATAGTCCAGAGAGGGGAGAGAAATGTACAGTAAGTGGTTACAGCCCATTTGAAAGAGATAGTGTATGTCAATGTATCAAAACCCATTTAATTAAGCGTGGAATACAATTTGTTCTCCATGAATAATGTAACAATTACACAGTCAAATCTAAAAACATGAGATAGAAAAGGAGCACAGACAAAAAATGTGAAACATCCCAAACATACAATCCTCAATCATCATACAAGAGATATGCCATTGTTCACCACTACATGTAGCGCAGGGCACTACCACTCACAAAACAGTACCTCACCACCCACAGCACATTCAACCATATTCCAAGGCATACTGCACCACCACTCTCAGAACTATGCACTACCACTTATGGCAAAGCACCATCACCCACTGAGTAATATTCTGAGTAGCATACTACCGCAAATGACATAGTGCACCAGCATGTAAAGCACACAGTCCATGGAATTAGTGGACATTTCCTACCTCAGTAAAGCATTCAGGGGTCTTCGGTTTCTGAAAATCTTTAAGTGGCCTATGCATTAACACAGTAGTTCAACAAGTACAGTGACTCACCAAGCCATGTTTGTGTATTGGAATCTGTGGTCTACAAATTACACACAGATCAGTCAACCTCCTGAGCTGTCTTTATTGTCCCTAATGATGTAACCTGCAGGAGGCAAAAGCTCTGGGTACAGGCACCGACCAACCCAGGCCTACCCCTTGCTTCTAGAAAAGCATGTCTGAGGACAATGCTCTGCTTTTGTGGAGTCCCAAAACTTTTTTCATGATTCCCAATCGGGGTTTAGAGCAGGACAGAGTACTAAGTCCGCCCTCCTGGGAGTTACAGAACACCTCAGGCAGCTCCTACATGAGGGCGAAACAGCAGCGCTGATTCTACTTGATCTCAGCGCTGCCTTTGATACTGTGTTCTATGACATGCTCAGAGGCAGACTGTCTCAACTGGGGATCAAGGGAAGGGTGTTGGCTTGGTTATCCTCCTTCCTAAAGAGTCATACTCCTCAGGCAGGACCTTGTCCATATGTCATGCTTTGACCTCTGAAGTCTCGCAGGGATCAGCGCTTAGCCCTACACTTTTTAATTTCTATGTGCACCCCTTGGCTGAGCTGGTAGAGCGATATGGTCTCACTCTTTTTTCTTATGCTGATGATACTGAAATCATCTTTTTACTGTCATCCGCTCAGGACCACAGAGTCTCTGAACTCCTGTCTGGATCAGGTAGCCTTATGGATGAATACAAACGTGCTGAAATTGAATGGTGAAAAATGGAGGTGCTGATCCTTGGAAAGAACCTAAGCCTTTGGGGACCACAGCATTGGCCAGCGGCGCTGGGTGATTTCCCTATCCCTGCTTCTAAAGTTAAGAACTTAGGCCCTCCTTATGACATTGGCGGCAAATGCCGCCTACCGCCACGGTGACGGACGCCAACATACCGTTGCCATGGCTACCAGCCGCCCACCCGCATTATGACCCTCGACAGAATTCCGCCAGCCTTCTGAAGATTTTCAGAAACCGAAGACCCCTGAATGCTTTACTGAGATAGGAAATGTCCACTAATTCCATGGACTGTGTGCTTTACATGCTGGTGCACTATGTCATTTGCGGTAGTATGCTACTCAGAATATTACTCAGTGGGTGATGGTGCTTTGCCATAAGTGGTAGTGCATAGTTCTGAGAGTGGTGGTGCAGTATGCCTTGGAATATGGTTGAATGTGCTGTGGGTGGTGAGGTACTGTTTTGTGAGTGGTAGTGCCCTGCGCTACATGTAGTGGTGAACAATGGCATATCTCTTGTATGATGATTGAGGATTGTATGTTTGGGATGTTTCACATTTTTTGTCTGTGCTCCTTTTCTATCTCATGTTTTTAGATTTGACTGTGTAATTGTTACATTATTCATGGAGAACAAATTGTATTCCACGCTTAATTAAATGGGTTTTGATACATTGACATACACTATCTCTTTCAAATGGGCTGTAACCACTTACTGTACATTTCTCTCCCCTCTCTGGACTATTAGAACATATGAGCTGGACCTCATTTAAAAACGGAGCAATGCTTCTGTTATTGTTATTCAGCTTAAAAGGGATGGTAGTGCGGTAATTGTCCGTTATGTCAGATGTCAAGGTTTGCAAATGTTTGCTAGTTTTAAATCTGTAAATACGTCAATTTACATAGCTGTTCAACACTGCTGTGTATTATACAGACCAAAGAACATATATCTATTTTGACTTGTACTTGTGTTGGCAGTCTATTTACTTACCTGCATATTATTGCTTGACTTACACAGTTATGTGCTTAGAATTGACCCTCTGTTCTGAATTGTGATCCTTTGCTTTGAATTTTTACAGTGCCTTCCCATTATTTGAGCCTATAGCATGTGGTCACCCTACCCGGCTCTCTAGAGGATACACTTGTCAAGGTTTCAATGACAAGCCAGTCCACCATTGACGGTCATGGTGGTGGACGGCGGTAAGGTGGCGCTGCTGTCAGCAGCAGCACCACGCCAGCAAAACACCGCCCACCGTATCATGAGCCATGATACGGCCTGGCAGTGTTTTGCTGGCGGACGCTCCTGCTGACAGCAGCACCGCGTCGCATCTCCTGCCAGAGGACCCCCTGCAAGCAGGTAAGTCAGCTTCTCTGACAGGAGAACGGGGTGGGGGTGGTGTGTGCATGTGTGAGGGTGTTGTGTGTGTGGGGTTGTGTGTCTGTTTTTGTATGCTTGCATGCAGGTGTGAGTTGCGTTGAATGCGTGCGTGAATGACAGTGAATATACGTGTGTGTTGTGAATGCGTGTGTGCGACAATGTATGTTGGTGTGTGTTGCGGTGTGTATGAGTGCATGCGTGGGTGGATGTGGGTATGCATGTGTGTCTGATTGTGTATGTGTGCGCGTGTGGGTGGTGTAAATGGGGAGTCAGGACAGGGAGAGGGATGGTGGGGAAGGACTCTGGGGAGGGGGGCGGGTGAGACCCCTATCGGTGCCAGGGAAGGAATTCCCTGGCACTGATAGTGCTACCGCAATGGTTTTCGTGGCGGTACGCTTGCCACGAAAACCATGGCGGTAGGCGGAGTCATAATCCTGAGGGTGGGATTGTGACGGCTGTCGGGCTGGAGACCGAAGTCTCCAGCCCAGCGGCCGTTACCACCCTGGTGGCCGGAGTGGTACATTGGCAGTTTGGCTTGAGCTAAACCGCCAACGTCATCATTTGGGAAAAGGTTCTGCCAGCCTTTTGGCAGTACCTTTCCCCAAATTACTGCTGACCGCCAGGGTCGTAATGAGGGCCTTAGTCTTCTGGGTAGACAATAAGCTCTCAATGAAGCCGCAGGTGGCAAAGATATCTGGAACCTGCTTTGTTACTTAAAATTGCTACAGAAATTCATCTGGATTTTCCCCATGTCTGCCCAATGAACTGTCATTCAGGCTCTCATTTTATCACAAATAAATAAGGCACACTGTTCAACAGAGCCCGGGTTTGCGGACGCCGGGTAGGTCTCGGAGCAAGGGCTACATCGGTCAGGTGGCTATGGTAGTCCCTCGGCTTGCATTTTCCCAAGGGGCCCTTTCCCTAACAGAGGAGGGTCCATACCCATTTAGGTCTCTTTAAGTAGCTCTTTATGTAAGTTACATTCTTTTCACATTCATCACACTCACTTGAGTTCTTTAGAGTAGTTTAGGAGTTTTTGTGTTTTGGTCCTGAAGAAATGCCACTTGATCCACAGGGACAGGAAAGGTGTGAAACATGTTGACCAGTACCTAGGGCTGATGGATTAATTATCCTTTGCCCACTTTCTTTTTGGTAGAGTGGAGGAACATTATTTCCTTTTCCACCCCCCTTGCTTTTAACCTTGACGTAGATCCTTCACGTAGAATAAACATACTGTTGGTAGGTTATAGAGCCAATTTTAGTTCACTTTCTCCAGCTTTTCACTTCTCCTCGTAGGGCTGAATCTACCCCTACGCTCAACCACGGCACGCATTCAGAAAGATCTGTGGCAAAGAGTCTGCTAGAGGGGCCCGTCGGACATTGCAGTGTCAGGCCGACGAGGAGCAGGTCCTATGATGAAGTATGAAAATCATTGGGTGTGTGAGGGCCTACGCTTCTGCTTTTAAGAATGCCCTTTTGACCTGTGGTCTCCTCTGTGGAACAGTGTACCTTATTTATTTGTATTTAACTTAGGGAGGTTGTACACTGGACCATTTAGAAATCTCCCTGTCCCTCTGATATTCTCAATATATCTCGCCTAGACTATGGTAACATCCTTTATCTGGGAGCTGACAAAGTCTCTATGAGATGCATGCAGGCCGCAAGACTAATTTATCGACTGCTTACACATGCCTCAGTTACATCTCTTTGCTGTGAGCTGGCTAGAGGTTGAAAAGCTTATCCCATTTAAAGCTTTGTGTTCTGTCTCCAAAGCAAGGGCTGGGATTGCCCCAACCATATTAATGGCCTGATAAAACCATATCAGCCTACTTGTTATCTCTGTTCCAGCAACCTCTCCGTGTACACTATCCCTAAAATTAAACTAACTGGCATGGGAGGGCGCCCTTTTATGTTACTCAGCCACAAGCTGTGAAATACTCTGTCAGAACACTTGAGATCTTGCACTTTGCTGCCCACTTTTCACAGACATCTAAAGATGTTGCTGTTCTGAATCATATGAGCTGGGAATAACTCCGTCTGCCTCAGTAAGCTCAGGGAAACCCCGAGTGGGTAGCTGTTTGCAATATATAAGCATTCACCTAACTAACTAATTACATAGGTGACTGAGCTAAGGTGGGAGAATGGTGAGTCAAACAAAACTATAATGATGTCCCTGTTCCACCTGGTGGCCCGTGGGTCTGTCTGGTGGAAACAGTGCTAAGCAGAAATCCCCAAGCAATAGGGAGTCCATAGCATGCTGGCAGTGCAGCAGGGAATCCTAAGCATTACCTAGATTCAAGGCTCCCAAGACAGTGTTAGTTTCAAGGATTACCTTTCCTGGGGGGAGCAAGCACCTAAGTCCCTCAATAGAGAGATTGTTAGAAATTGAGTTTCTAGTTGGCGCGGTTATGCACCTAATCCAGGCAGAACCCACCACTCTAGTCAGGGCAAGTAAGTTGCACACTAAAGATAACCTGTGCTCACTCTCTGGTAGCTTGGTGCAGAGCAGTCAGGCTTATCCTTGGAGGCAATGTGTAAACCGTTTGCGCCACACACTCACACCAGTGACACAATGAATACACCACAAAGGAGACTCCACACACAATTATATAAAAATATGTTTCCATATTTTCATATATGTCTTAGGACCAAAATGACATAAATCAGAAGTACTGTGCAAATAAAACAATTATTGAAAGATGATACTTGTTATCCTGAGTAATACAATAATCATTAGTGACATACAACACATTATCCGTGTGTACTTAGAGCATGAAATATATCCTACTGGGAAAAACACACATGAAGCATGGTAACTGTGCACATTAAGCAATTGCTGATATAGCACACACTATCCTGCCAATGTAGGTGTCAAAATGATATGAAGGAATACATTAGACAAAGAAATGTGGTAGTTGGGGTAGGAAACCACCTCGATCCACATGCCACCATGAACACCTCAATAACGGCAATCCCACATGGACACAGAGAGTCTTGTGCTCCTATCAGTGAGTTTACGGTAATTTGTAGCCTCACCAGATATACTTTCTGGGTAGAGCTGTCAAGCTATGAACGCAACAGACATTGGTATCTATCCCTCTTCTCCAAGTGTTGTCATCCTGGGATAGACACTGTTACCCCACACAGAACCACCGGAGACAATTGCCAGGTGCCAGGACACCTGCCCACCTTCTAGACCAACTACGGTAGGTTTCCGTTTCCTGTAAGGAACTATACTAAGTGCCTAAGGTAGCGCAGGGCTCCAACACCCACCAGGCTTTGAAGGGAGTCCTCCGTCAGGGTTTCTCTCCTGTCATGCGGCAGTGAGAAATGCCCTGAGATCTATTTCCAGACCCAAGCAGAGATGGCACACTGTGTATCTGCAAGGTACCTGAGACATCACTGCCTGTGAGCGTGAGGCACAGCGACTGACACCAGGGCAGTTCTCCTCCTCTAATCAGGCCTCCTGCGAAGTGAGAGCGGGGTGGCCGCAAAAATACCCCAGGGCCAGGCTCACCCTCACACTCCTTGATGTGGCAACCATGCCGCCATAGGCATGTTGTTGGGCCCCCGGGGACTAGGGTCTCTCGATTAAGTTTCTCAGGAGTGCCCTGGGACTAGGCGCAGCACCATGCTCAGACTCTCTAAGTCGGTGATGACAGGTCAGCGTTGGTCTCCTACTCCGGTGTGCTAGCCCTACTCTCCGCACCTCCCATGGCAGCGTGGGCCTCGCTGGGGGGGTGGGGGTTATGATGGGTGGTGTTGGACTTTTTTGCTTATGCAGGGTCATCCCCAACCTTTTTGTCTCCTGCCTATTTTTTCTGACTTGTTGCTGTTGGTTGTTTAACTCTGAGCACTTTACACTGCTAACCAGTGATAAAGTGCATATGCTCTCTGAGTAAATTGTATTGGTAATTGGCTCATCCATGATTGGCATATTTGATTTATTAGTAAGTCCCTAGTACAGTGTACTAGAGGTGCCCAGGGCCTGTAAATCAAATGCTACTAGTGGGCCTGCAGCACTGGTTGTGCCACCCACATAAGTAGCTCTGTAATCATGTCTCAGACCTGCCACTGCAGTGTCTGTGGGTGCAGTTTTAACTGTAAATTCCACTTGGCTGATTAAAGTGTAGATTCCCTTTGGGAGCGGATGGACATGTGGAGTTTGGGGCCTCTGAGCTCACAATTTAAAAATACATCTTTTAGTAAAGTTGATTTTAAGATTGTGTGTTTGAAAATGCCACTTTTAGAAAGTGGGTATTTTCTTGCCTATACCATTTCTGTGACTCTGCCTGTTTGTGGATTCCCTCTCTGGGTCAGTTTGACAGTTGGGCTGGTTGCACCTCATCCTAGACAGTGACACAAAGGGAGCTGGGGTGTAGCTGGCATATCCTGATGAGCCATCTGTGCTAGGAGGGAGGGGAGGAGTGGTCACTCACACCTAAAAGGGCTGTGCCTGCCCTCACACAATGCAGTCTCCGACCCCCTGGTGAGTGTCTGGGGCCTGCCCTGGGCAAGGCAGGATTACACATTCAAAAGAGACTTTACTTTGAAGTAGGCCTACTTCAAAGGAGAAATTGGGTATAAGAAGGGCACCCAAAACCACAGACTTTAGAACACTTCTGGAAACAAGAGGAACCTCTGCCTGGAGAAGATCTGAAGAGCTGAGAAGTGCTGCCCAGACTGTGACTGTGCTTTGTGGAGCTATCCTGCAGTTGCTGCTTCTGCCAGAGTAAGAGGGCAAAGACTGGACTTTGTGTGCCTTCCATCTTGTGAAGAAATCTCCAAGGGCTTGATTTAGAGCTTGCCTCCTGTTGTTTGAAGTCTCAGGGACAGCAAAGACTTCTCTCTGCCAGCACCTGGAGTCTCTGGAGAGACTCCTGCTTTGACAAGTGGTGCCCTATAGTGTCCCTGGGTCCTTGAAAGGAAAGCTTGTGGAAATCCAAGGAAATCGGCTTCGGACGACTTTGGACCAACGCCGCTGCTGAATCCGGGGACGCCGCCTGCACCCAACGCCGTGACCTTCGCTGGAACGCGACGCTCTTCGCAGGCCCGATGCCGCTGCAGCCCCGCTGAAGTATGCGACTCCGTGGAAGTCGCCGCATCACATTGTGACCGACGCCGCTCGAAGTGCACGGATTCAACGTTTTGCACTGACTTGTTTTCACTCTTCACCAAAGGTACTGTACTTGGGGGTACACGCGACTCCGTGTCCGGCGCCGCTGGTGTCAGCTTGTTGGGAACGACTCCATCACGACTCCGTGTTAACACCTCATCAAAGCATTTTTGTTTCTAAGCGCTATTTTTGAGTTTAATCTTTAAAAATTCATAACTTGACTTGTGTATGTCAGATTTTTTCATTTTGGTCTTGTTTTGTTTAGATAAATAATTGCTATTTTTCTAAACTGGTGTTGTGTCATTTTGTAGTGTTTTCATTGAGTTACTGTGTGTGGTGGTACAAATACTTTACACCTCGCACTCTTAAGTTAAGCCTACTGCTCTGCCAAGCTACCAAGGGGGTAAGCAGGGGTTAGCTGAGGGTGATTATCTTTTACCCTGACTAGAGTGAGGGTCCTTGCTTGAACAGGGGGTAACCTGACTGTCAACCAAAGACTCAATTTCTAACAGGTGGTTCATCACTCTAGGAAGGAAGGCACCCTTCTTGTCCATGTCCCTCATCACAGCTCCCAAGCCTGGAGGGTTGGGGGGCCATCCTGGGGAGCCACATGCTGCACATTCAGAGAATTAAAGCGTTTGAAGTATACGCTGCACAGTTTTAGCCAGGGAGTCGCAAACCAGCGCTCACCACATGATGGGAGACATAAAAGCGCTCATCATGTGCTCATTTAAAGAGACTAACTCTGTCAGCCTCAGAACCTCACTGGCACAGGGATTTTCAGGTAACAGGGGTCCCACAGCCAGCCCCTGGAGAACCTGAGGTGCGGGGCACAGAGACGGTTAGACAGGCAGGCCAGAACATCAGGGTCTCTGTTATTAAAGTGGCAGTTCTCCTTGCAGCCCAGCAAGCCACAGGTCAGCACAACAAAGCAAGCAACTCCGATGGTGTTTCCTCCTGGTAGCACAACAGTCCTCAGGCAATCTACAGCCTATAGAATCTAGTAGTCCAGAGTCAGGGGGCAGCTGGTAGCAGGGCAACAAACAGAAAAGTAATCCAGAGGAGTCCTTTAGGCAGCGCAGCAGTCCTTCTGACACATGTTTGGTTCCAGATCCAAAAGTGCTCTAAAACATGGGGTCAGAGCCCCTGTACTTATACTCAAAAATGTATTTGAGGTAAGTGGTGACTTCAAAGGAGCCCTTTCAAGTGTAACACATCACAGACCCCTTTCAACCCAGCCCTGGCTCCAGACATCAGTGGGGGGGTAAATCAGCCCTTTGTGTGAGGGCAGGACACAGCCTATTGACATGCAAGGTGTGAACGACCTCTCACTTCCCCAGGCCAGGAAGACTGTCAGTATGCAGATGGATGTAGATGTCTCCCCTGTCATACCCAGCCCTTCCTGTGTTGTGGCTGTCTGAGAAGTGTGCACAAATTGTAACTATCACTCTGCCCTGGATGTGGATTGGAGTCAGGCTGCAAAGTACTAGAGTTCTAACCACAGATAAGTGCACACTTTCTAAAAGTGACATTTCTAAAACAGTATTACAAAATCCAGCTACGTCAGTAGGCAGGATTTTTAACTACCATTCCAAACATACCAAACATGCCAACGCTACTCCTTTCAGATCAGAAGTTACTACTTACAAGTATATAAGGGAATTCTCAATGCTACCCTATGAGAGGAGAAGCCCTCACAGTAGTGAAAAACGAAACAGGCTGTTTGTCACTACTAGGACATGTAAAACATAAAAGTACACATCCTGCCTTTTACATACCCAGCACCCAGCCCATAGGGCTATGTAGGCCTACCTCATGGGGACTTAGGTGCAGTAAAAGGGGAGGTTAGGCCTTGGCAAGTAGTTTGAAATGCCAAGTAATTGTGACAGTATACTGTGCACGCAGGCACTGCAGTGGCAGGCCTGAGAAAGGTTCGAAAGGCTACTTCTGTGGGTGGCGCAATCTGCGATGCATGACCACTCGTAGCATCTCATTTACAGGCCCTTGGTCTATAGTATGCCACTTCACAAGGGACTTACAGGTAAATTAAATATGGCAAACAGGTGTAAGCCAATCATACCAAGTTTTAGGGGAGAGAGCACATGCACTTTAGCATTGATTAGCAGTGGTAAAGTGCCCGAAGTCCTAAAGCCACCAAAAAAGGGTTAGAAAAATAGGAGGAGGAAGACAAAAATCTTGGGGATAACCCTGCAGAAAGATGAATTTCCAACAGGGATCCTCTCACTAGTACCGCACATGCTTAGGTATCAGCAAAGGAATCTCTAGGGCTCCTGTTTTCCTTGGGATTCCAGGGCACTACATCTACTTGTGCACTGGAAAGAGGTCGTACCTCCTCCCTTTCACCTTGCCAATTGATTTAAAAACAGGTAGTTATTGCTGCCACTGACTATTACATCATAGATGTTTCGTAAACCACTGGTGGTGAAGAGGCAGATGTGGGACGATCTTGTTGGCTCTATCACTCTTGTAAATGTAACTTTACGGCAGGTGGTGGTACTTGTTAAGGGGGGTACAGTCATTCTGTGCCAATGCTGAAAATGGCAGATTTTCAAATTAATTTCTTAAGCTATTATTGTACGACACACAGATACCTCAAAGCTTGGAAAGATTTGAATGTCTTCAAAAATATTTGTAATTTTTGAAAATAGCATTTTCCTGCAACTACTGCCCCCAACAACTCCTCCAATCTCGACACTCCTACTACACCTTAAATACAGTCAACAGTCACACCATATTGTTTTATTATTATATTTTATGTTACCTACAACATGGTAATTGTTGGGAAATCTCAGGCTAACTCCCCCCACCCCCACCGAATGAACTTGCCAAGATGCATCCCGGGACAAGATAGCTGTCAGCCAATGTGTATGCCAATTTTCATAAACTTCATTACTTGCCATTTTCTACTGTTGGCAGACAGCAGTATATTCTTGGGCAGCTCCACGGATCTGAATAGTGCTGCTGACAAATTTGGATGGCTTGTGCAAGATGCACTTGTTCAGAGCTGCTCGGTGGCCTTGTATGGTGTGACAGCCTCACCCATTCCTAGCATTTTAGCTACGAGGAATTTCCATATATTAGAACTCTTCCCTTATAAATATGGATTTAATGTTCCAACATAAAGTGTGCTTTTAGCCTGAAAAAATGGGCTGGGTGATGGTGTAATCCATGGCTTGGGACTCATTTTCCCCTCTGTTGTTGTTTGTCCTTTCTCCAATTATTCATATTATATTACAATTATGAACTTGGCATAGATCTAAAAAGATTTATAAAACATATTAAATGTTATGTTATCTAGTATTTGTATAGGTCACATATCTGTCCAGAGCAATTGGTTTGGTTGTAGGCATGTGTCCTAGTATGACCTTTGTGTGAAGACTTGGGATTATATTAAATCGTCTAGACTACTACAACTCTCTTTATTTGGATATGCTCATGGACCGAATTAAAAAAGCTTCAAATTGTCCAAAATTCAGCTGCAAAATTGTTGCTGAAGGTCTATGCAATCCATTTGGAAGAGCTGAAGATTTCACCAATTGAATCCAAAGATAGGTCAGCTAAGGGTGTAATAGTCCAATGAGCAGTGGTGAAGTCGCAACACACCAGTGTGGGTAAGATTCAGGAAAATCATGAAAGAGTTGGCATCAATCAATAAACATAACAGAAGAATTGTAATGCTACCCTTGTGAAAGGTTCGATTATATCATGAAAGCTGGCTTGGGCAGATCCTTTCATTATATTCCTCCCATCTCGTAAAGGAGACTTCATAACAAGTGTGGCACCTTCTTTACCCATCTAAAGCTATTCACACCCCGTCCAGGAAATGCTCTTTGTGGCCCTTGTGCACTCTGCCACTCGATTGATCATTTGCCTCCCCAACCCCTCCCGCTCATCCTCCGTTGTCTGTATGCTTCCCCTCTGACTCCTGTGAGTCCTCTCCTCCACTGTGTCCTTCTCTACCACCCTTCCTCCCTGTGAATTGCTTTGTCTCCCAACCCACTTTTTTAGTTTAAAAAGAGCGTTAGCACAAGCTACTTTATAGCAGTTTTTAAAATGTATTTTTAGCCATGCTGCACAGCAGCTGCATTGCTATACACCATGACTAAAAATAATTTCCAAAGCCAATATCTCTGATAAGTGAGACCTATATGTGTTGCCAATGCTTGTTTCTTTTAGACAGGCAAGTGTCAAAATGCGATCATCTCCCTGCTAATGGGCTAACATTAACAATCCCTGTAAAGGCAAAATAGCATTCTTTACCAGAGCAATGCAACCTAAAAGTTATAAAACAATGTGTTGGCACCCCTTTTACTGAGCCCATCCTCGGGTTAGTGGTTGGTGTAAAATCACGGCAAAAGGCATCCGTAGCAGGCCACTCATGCCTTCATGGGCAAGGCACACACTTACTGGCGCCTGGTCACCCTAAGCCAAGGAAGGCTGAGTCAGATTAAGCTGCATGTCAGGTACACTCAGCCTCCATCACCCTCACCTTCTCACCCCTTCCTCTCAGTCACTCATCACTCAATCATTTGCCCTTACTATTACTCCATCATTATTTCCCAGTCCTATGACTCATTATGCACCCAGGCCTTGCGCTCTGTTCATCTTCCACCCCACAGCTCTTTATTATCATTATCCTTCTCGTGTAAGTCTTTCCTATCCTCGTCTCATTTCACTCGCCCATGCCCAGCCCTACACCCCACTGACCGGTCTCGCTGCTAAAACCACAGTCCTGCAACCCTTCATTCCTCCTCGACAACCTCAGGACAAACAGTTCCTGCAATCCTGGGCAGTGTTCAGCTTTAGAGGACTTTTAGATGAGGTGATGGTCCACAAATTAAAAATCCGTCCAACCTCTCTGGAGAGAATTCAGGTCGCCAGATAATTATCATATCAGCAGTCATCTAAGAAATGCATGGCTCTCTTACTCGAAATGCAGGTAAACTAGAATTCATTTAAAGTGGTCAGTGATACACACTTGATTTACACAGGTTCACATCTATCTGCCAACAAGCTTTCTTATGTGGCCCGTGTACCTATCTTTTTGTGTTTTTTGGGTACCCTGTAAAGTTCTTGTATTTTCAGCATGGTGGAAAATATCACTCTTGCTGCAGCTGCTGTTTGTAGTGGAATCCTATCCTACTGTGGCTCTTTCTCTCTGTAAACAAAGCCTCCGAGCCTCAGTCTTAGTTGATCCAAGTGGTATCTATGCATGTGTGTTATACGGCACTAACCTGACTGCTTGCAGCGCAGCCCTGGACAAAGAGAAGTACTTTTGGTTACTGTAAAATATGTCAAGATATAGTATACTTTGGTGAGGTGAGCCTTCAAGTTTTTTCTGAACTGGAGGAAGATCAGGCAGGCCTGATGATGACTGGAATATAGTTCCGGGCCTTCTTGCAGTTCTTCATCTCTAGTGTGGTGAAATTCCTAGTTACAGATAAAACTTAGTCCAACAAAGGTGGGGTTCTTCTGGATTAGAATTTTAGGTGACAGTTCTGGTGGCTTTGTAATTGATGCAGCTGGGCTTGAAGATGGTGTGAGCATGTAAGTGAAGCTGATGAATTCTCTTTTTTGTTGGGGTGATGAGGTTGATTTTCTTCTGGTCTGCAGCTTTCTTAAAGTGTCTGGTCAGGAAGGCCTTGAAGCAGAGCATTGCTTTCATCAGGATGAGTGATTAGAAGAACTTGGACAGCTGCAGTTTTCACTGCCCCTTACTGCCAGGGTTTTCCAGATGGAGATAGGCAGTAAAAACTGACCTGTAAATCCACCCATCTAAAATAAGTGCAGGGACATACAGGTCAACCTCTGATGGCCCTTACTCCATAAGGCCATCGGAGGAATGTAACCAAGGTGGAGACAGAGTGGTCTCCACCACTGTTACACTAAAGGTCCACCAGCATTTAAAATGGATGGGCGGACAAATATGTAGGACAAAAGTGTACTCCATCATCACTGCACTAGAGTACCCATTCCGTCAACATATAAATTGGCCCAAATGCTGCTGAAGCCTCTGGAAAGTCAGTTATAGAGCTATCTACCTCTAGTATTGGAATGGGAAGTGAGATTTAGATATATTTGATTTGAGTGTTGAGAGATTGAAGCGTTCCATTCCCTGTAGCTGGGCGTGTTGGACTCTGTTGTTGCAATAGATGTTCTCATGTGAAGATATGACAACAAAGGTGGTACATGATGCAGACCTTCCAACTCACAAGGTTCTGCCATGTGTCACACGATTTTGGGTCCATTCACACAGTCACACAGTGAGGAGTCAAAATCACATGGTGGCAGGGAAAGTGAGCTGAAAACTACTGTAAACAGTGGGTTTCCAACTCGTTTTCAGAGGCTGTAAGCAACCGATGCCATAAAAGGTGTGAAAACACCCCAGAACATCAGCCACAGCCTCAATGCCACTTTGGTTTTTTTGGGAGGGGTGTGGACATGGTGAGAGGCACAGTGCCTCTTAGCTCTTGGCACCAGGCCTCGTCCTCTCCAAGCCCCCACCCCCTCTTCACACTATGAAAATGTTTTTTAAATTGGTAGGTATGGTGATGGTCACTTCAGATGCGAGAGAGAATACCTGTCATAGAGGGACTGAATTTAAGGTATAGCTAGTTGTATGTGTTGATATAGCTTAACATTTTAGTGCTGTCCATCGTGTCACAAAAGTTAGCAAAATGGGACAGCTTGAGTTTTATACTAGACAAAATGCTAAAAGCTTGACGTAGAAGCTGCATTAACATGCAATTTAAATGTGCAATTGCTTGTATTTCAGAGTTCGACTTAGGTGGCATGTGATTTAAATTACATGTTGGAGGGATAGAATTGTTGTTAATGTATAACTTGACTCTAGACTAACAATATATTTAGAAACAATCTTTAATTTCTAATGATGAGTGAATGGGTAATGAGTTTTAAAATACCTGCAAAATTGAAAAATGCAGTTCTCCATGGTACTCTCTGTTGTACTTGACAAATGCAGGAACAAAGCCTTTTCATTTAAAATTAAATGTATTGCTCATATTAATGTTGAACTCATAATTTTGCATATTATATGTATTAATTAAATGCATGAGTGAGGCCTGTTGAAGCTTGTAATTCATGGTTGTATTGAAATGCTGATGTATTTCCTGATGTGAACTTTCTTTCAGGTCATGTTCTCATGAGAAGCTTAGCAAGTTAGTAATTGGTTTTATTGTTTAAAGCATAGAAAGCATGTAGTGTAGTGTCCTTGACGGAAGCACAGAGTAGAACATGAACTGGTATTGTATACAATTGTTTCAAAGTGTGTGGAGTCACACAGATGGAAGATGTTCCCATGGCGGACATGGGAAAAGAGCAGACTGTTTCAATTTGGTGTCTGATAAGCGATTGTCATTGGACGATGCCCCTTCAACGTGATATGAACTGATGTCTTTGGCGAATCAGAATTCTTTGCAAATTCTATAATATCGATGGACATTTGAACTTTGGTCAGTTCATCTTTAGTTTTGTCTTGGGTCAGTCCTAAGCAGTTCCTCGCAGTTTGCAGATATCTTGCTGATCCTAATGCTTTGCTGATGAAGAATTTCTGAATGCTGTATCCCTTGGAGAGGTATTATTCTCTATGCCATTGCCCCTTGGTATGCCCCGTTAGAATTATAAATCCTTTCTGTTTTCTTTCAGAAGTCTCCTCATCAAGCTTTTGACATGCTGACGTTTTTTACCTTATTTTTGTTCCTCTTAGTAACATGTAGTCCAAGATTATCTTTTTCTAAATTATTTTTGTCCTTTTATGCTTTT
Organism: Pleurodeles waltl; assembly: GCF_031143425.1. Taxonomy (NCBI): domain Eukaryota; kingdom Metazoa; phylum Chordata; class Amphibia; order Caudata; family Salamandridae; genus Pleurodeles; species Pleurodeles waltl. The sequence continues at coordinate 979,934,982 of NC_090446.1, read as the reverse complement.
TGTCTTTTGTCCGCATGGGTTCCTCCCCGTACATGTATTTCCCTGATTTGGTTAGCTGTGGGGTTGCCCAGCAAAATACTTTTTACTCTGTTAATTTGAAATTACTGATGATTGTTAATTCTGAGTAATTAACTATCACTGTAACTCAAAAGATGTGCCTGCTTATTCTTAGAGGCTTCGTTTTATTAATGTTAATTAATTTGAACTTGTTTCGCCGCCTTGGGCAATCTTTAACGCTTATGTATCTTTATGATTTGGTTTTCTGTATTGTCTTCACGACTTTGAGTTTGTACTTGTAATAAATCCCTTTAGCTTAATTCCTGATTAGAGTTTTCTTCTGTGTCCATCTGGTCAATTCCTTGGTATGCATTTCAATGTATTAAGGGTTCTACCATACCCTGTTGTTAGGCCAAGAGGTCCGTCGACGTCGGTGAGGATTTGATTCCAATGTGAGTAGTTGAAAGCTTCTAAATATGTCAGGAGAGATCTTGGTTGGGGAGGATAGTTTAGTCAAACCAGACATCCAAGTTTAATACACATTCTTTCTAACCTTATATTTCACGGATGTTGTGTTTTTTTTTTCATTTAACATATGTATAGAATATGCTGCTTTTTATGTACTGTTTGTTGCTGCACATTTTTTATCATAGAAATTAACAAGTGAGTTATAGACAACTCAGTCAAACTAATTTTCCCAATCTTGCTGGCATAGAGGGCTGAGACTTCCTTGTTGGCATAGGATATACGCCACGCAGATTTCATACAGAAGGTCGAGTACTGGTACACAAATACCCGCATCTATACACATTCATATCATCTGCAGTAAGGAGAATGATTGCTAGGTCGGCGTGTCGAATGTTCATTGTTGAAAACATTCAGTTATCTCCAGCTCACAATTTTAGCAGCAGGCCAAGCCGATTCATTTTTCCATTATTCTGAGAGTATCATTACATTTGGTAATCGTAACACCTGTTATTTACAGCATTTAGGAATGGCAGAATTGTGTAACGAACCAACAAAATTATTTAAAAAAAACATTTACTCATATGCCATATCTAACATTTCTTTTGTTCTGTTTACATTCAAATAAGTGCTTGTTGTTATGTCTGAAAACATTAAGAAATTAAACCACAAATAAGAGCTAAGTATTCATTTCGTGCACATTTTGTTTACTTTTACACAGCTATGCAAAATTGTTAGCAGATTGTTGCTGTCATATCACTGTCTGTCTCTTAATTAATTACATTCTGACAGGTGTTTGCGTTCTGTGCTTTGTTGTACTTGAGTGTCTCATTATATCCCTGCTGTGTTTTTGTAAGTGGGGTGGTATGGGACAGCAGAGTTCATACCCAACCCCAGATACTTAGCCCTCATCACTGCTGGTCTATGGAGTGACCATGACTACACGGGAACCACTGGACTAAGTAAAATGAGGTAGAAGAGTCGAAATGGCACTGGGAGAAATGAAGGGCTCGCATACAACTTGGAAAGAGATTAAACAAGTTGACAATTCACTCCAGCCCAGTCCAAAGAACCAGAAGGGAGGTTTGGAGCCCCTCAGCCCAATGGGGAAATCCATACATTGTATCCTGCTTTGCACAGGAAGTGCTCTTTCATAGTTAAGCATCTAGGGCGAATGCACAAACTGTCCACAGAATGTCAACACCTACTGTTTTGTGGATTTGAACGTAGGTTTGTTTCTGGCTGGCCCTGCCAAGAAGTTCAAAGAAGGGACTAAACCTCATTAATAAAACCCAATATATAGTGGCCACCTGGACGCAGCATCAGGATGTTCACATCGAATTGACCTGTAATACATTCTGTGCATCTCCGTCGAATCAGGAACATAGAACACCAAGGAACAAGGCGGTGTGAGGTTCTGCGTAACCAGACAGCATGCTGCCTGCCTGCCCTGCTGAGGTTACTGCTAGGGAATCAAAGAGATCCAGCACAAGGAATCTGTGATGGAGTCCAGAACTATCTATCCAATCTGCCAGAGAGGCTGTTTAAAGAACATAGAGGACTTGTGTTGCAGAAGGCATCCTGTTGGTGGACCAAGAAAGTGACAGAATGGTAAACACAATTATAGATGAGCATCAGTTACCGGGCCTGGAGTGCTTGAGAACATGCCCCATGCAGTGGACTTTCTCGCTGGATGAAGGACCAGATCCATTCTTGACCCGTCTTTGCTGCTGCGGTATGAGGCTGTCTGGAAATACACATCCTTAGTGTGATTGTGTGTGAACAGAGCACCTCCTCCTATCCAGAGTACCGGCATAGTCTCCAGTGACAATCCAGTCTCACCCAGTGGAGAAGAATATGAAGATAAACTGAGACTTTAGCGAAGATTTTTCCTGGTGAGCTCACTTACCACCATCTGTGTGATGTGATTGATAGTTTGTTGGTGGTTGGGAGCACCTTGGTAAGCTTCCCTAGCCTCGAGGTGGGATAGCATTAAGCACCGGCCTAAGAACGATGCAGACCTAATCGCTATCCTTGTCCAGGTACTGGCAGGGTATTTCGAACTACATTTTAAGATCTCTCCACCAACACTGTAATTAATTACCTGGGCACGTCATGGGTGAGATGCTCGACAAACTCTTGTACCCAGGAACATGTGTTACTTAAATACATACTCGTTTAGCCCTGGTAGTCCGGAATTCTAACAGCGACCCAAGTAACGCTCTGGAGTGCCATAATGTCGGAAAAGAACTACGAACTGGTGAAAAGTTATTCGTGCTATTGGGACTATGGGTTACTTCTAGTAAACACATAGATTTATTATTAATAATAAATAAAGTGCCACATCACCGGGGAACTTTGAAAAACTAGCGCATACAGGACTGACTTTCCACTTTCGTCTATTTCTGGAGCCCCTATCGCCCCCGTGGCGACGTAGAAAGATTTCAGCACCAAGGACAGCTCCGCGATAAGCCTTGATGCGGGACCATTGGCTTATTTGAGAGTGAGGAATAAACCACGACCCGTTTATTCTTTCTTAGGTCATTAACCATTTTCCCCACTGATTCCTCTGACTTTTTTCTCCATGCAAACTGGGTTCCATTACGGCCTAGGGTATTTGTGACTGGTTGGAAGGGTACTGGAAGCCAAAGCCACCTAAACCTTTCCATGTGAGCTCTTATGTTACGCTACCATTTTGTCTTGTACCATGATTGTTTGCGTAGTGGGTAGTTTGCGTCTTTAGTTCACTGCCTCACGTATGGGGAACCCAACTCTTATTCCCTGCTGAGCCACTGCTGGATTGACAATGTCCAAACAAGGAGCTATTTCCTCTTTTTAGCTGCCCAAAATACATTAAATCCGAACAAACACAGCTGTCCGCTGTTTGTCTAAGAAGAATCCGGTAAAACTCCACCATGAGTGTCCAGAGACGTATATTATTCAAAATGCTTCATCCTGGCTGAGGGCTGTGTGTTTTCTTTACTACTTCTTATACCTTTATGGGTACAAGCCCTTTGATGGCAACCGCAAGTTCTTTTAAGGGCCCAAGAGGACCTGATAAGACATTAAGGGCATCCTTACCAGGCTGGCTTCTTTTTGTGAGACAAATACCTACAAACCGGGTGTGAGATTTATCATGTGTTGCATATGGACCTGCATAGTCCATATTTTTCTGCCGTGAATCAGGCAAAACTTGTGGCACCAGTTTTTTGCACACATATTTTCTCTGTTCATATTTCACCAGATTTTCACTGATAAAACATGAATGAGGACAATTACTGAATGCATGTTTCTTCCATACGTCTTGTAATCCTGATGCCTCTGCAAGCTTCAGTTTGAACACAAATCTAGATTACAATATGACACGAAATAGGACCCTGAAGTCCTTATTACAAGTTGGACTGCGGATGGTAAGGTATTTACCACTAGTTGTAAATACCTCTGATTCTGTGTTTTTAACAGGACATTCAAAAGCAGAATCGAAGTTTCAAACACCAGATTTGCATGTTTTGCTTTATTTCTGGGCCCTTTCCCCAGATAAATTTCGATAGGTTCGACATGCCGAAATCTAGCATGGAAAAATTGCGAGGTTGTGGTGGCTGTCATAGTCTCGTAATTCCCATCAGTGTGCAAACTCTTCATTCCACAGGGATTGGAATTTAGCCTCAAACTTGTAAGGTGGGCTAAAAGTGTGTTCACAGTGCTTACAGTCGGGAACAAACTGTTCTTCTTTCAGCCATTGCTTCTTCGATCTGCGAGTACGTAAGCCAAAGAGAAGACCAATGCCATCCCAGGGTCAGCATGACCAGCCTTCCAAAATCCATGATGATTGGGCAGCAAAGGTGGTGACCCAACCTGGTAGGTCTCACTCACTACATCTACAATAATGGGCTTCCTTCTAAGAGGCGATATTTGGGATTTCCCCAAATCCTGAACTAGGAAGGACCACATAGTATTACTAAAGGTGAGGTGGCATGTGTTTCCTACTGCCCAGGATATCAGATATTTGGACTGAGATCGAAGTTTAGGCCTTTAAAGTCCCCTTGCTCCTTTTCTTGGGTGAACACTCAGCAAATATCTCATGGGATGTGATGTGCAGCTTACGCACATACATACTTGAGGCAGAAGGCAAAAGCAACCCACTTACATGAGGCATGCTGAATGTTACTGGGAAGGGAGCTTTAAACCTGGTATATAGTTTCTCAGTACTGTGCAAAACTATGATCCGCCAGCACCAACCATTACCCTGTTTATAATCTCGTTGTAACCGGCTCATGAAGGCTACATGTTGAGTTCAACCTCGGTGGAACATTTTTGTTGCCCCTCTTCTCCCAGCAACCACCAACGGGAGCCACCGGCATCCACTGAAATGACTTTACAGTACTCCCTTAGATAAGCAGTCATCAGAAGTGTTGAATAGGGGAATTTGCAGGGGAGAAACTATTGTAAAACTGCTGGATTTGACAGCTGGTATCAACACCTGTGAACATCCATCCCTGCAGTTGGCGACATAGACTGAAAAACCAGTCCCTGGATCCATGACCCTCAAAGGGAGTTGGTGACCAGCGCCACTCCCCAGAAAGGTTGCCCCTGGTTTCAGTTTCACAGCACAAGAACTATGACTGGTCAAGCGTGGAGCAGGGATTGTAATTCCTCCCTTGTTTTGCAAGGTTTGCACTTCATGTAGAGGTATATGTGTATTTTTTACTACAATTTTGTTTGTTCTTAATTGTTATAGTGGGATCCTAAATACACTGATGCACACACACCCTAGTCCTGAAGATGGTCTTGTGGATTCTTACCATATGAGACCGAAACATCGATGCACAGCCCATCTTTCCGTTTGACAATCTATCACCTTTATGATTTGTGTTTCTGTTTAAAAAAAACGAACGTTCTTGTGTTGTTATGTAACAGTGGACGTTGAGTACGCTGCGCTATGACAACAAATGTTTTATGAGTCCAACTGTACTGTTTTGTGCATTGTCAATGGACTGTGGGCTATTATTGATTATGAACCCTTGTACTACTTCTATGTTTGATTTGAATACACATTTGAAAAACGTGTACACCTGCTCCCCTGATTGATTCTATTTTATGTCTTTTGTGTATTAAGTACGAACAAACGTTATTTGGGATGCAATGCTCAGACATCATAGAATAACTGCAAAATGTATTTAATATTACTTTTTCTAAACGAATCCCTTATTAGCACTTCTACCCACCCTATTACAGATACCCAAGCCCACAAGGAAATATTGGGTTGCCCTTCTCCATACCAGGATACGTTCTAGAGCATAAGGCTGGGCAATCAAGACAGTGCATTGTGAAGTTGTACTTTTCCGCCCCTTTGGCCTTCTTTCAACTCTATCACCGGCGGAGTCCCACAGGGACCCTCCCTCAGGCCCACTACATTCTGTCTACAGGTTAACCGCCTCCTGCGGACTCTCATTTATGACATAACTGACAGCACATACATTATCTTGAAACTTGATGAGAACCTTGACTACATTTCCACACCCATCGCCTAGCTGTAGCTCAGATGGTGATTACCAACCCTCTGAAAGTCAACTCAAGTAAAACGGAAGTCTCAGGAGTGGATAGTCGCTGTCTCGCCATCTACGGCTGCCATGGCTCAGACCCTAGGTTTCACCTTCAATGGGTCCATGTCGTCGCCTCCTTTGCAGCGCCTGTTTCTTCCATTGAGAATGTTGTCTTGTTCTGTAGCCTATAATGGCTACAACCCATTATAGGTTGACGTTTTACCTACAGTAACGCCCTTTACCTCCTTCTCCTTGTATAGATATATGCTCTAAATAATTACAAATCATATTGATAATTACTCTACTTGGGATCATTCACAACACTGACACCCGCCTACTTGTGAGTCATCCTGCCGAACCCCGTCGGGTTCCAGACCCTAAGAGATCGTTGTTTAAATTATCTGTGGTCATACACAATAAAGGCCCAGTTGTTTGTAACACTCGTTCATGCCATAAGCTCCTTCCAAGACTTTATGTTCCTCGCTGCTGCCCCCTTCTGGTGAATTCCATCAGGATAGACGTTCCTTCTCCTACATCGAAACTAAACACTGGAATTACCTCTGCTGGGGAATAGCCCAGTCTATTTCGATAGATTTAAAATATCTTTCACACTGTCCCATTAGTGTTAGCCTCTTGTACCTCCAACCCGATCCTGCCTCTCTCGTTGCCCGGCAGTTCTAGACTGCCTACTAGTGGCAGCTATTCACATTATCCACCAGTTTTGCCTTTGCATGCTAACCGCCACTGCCATCTTCCATTTGCTGTCCATCAGTGGCAGCCCCTCCTAGTGGCAGTTTCTCACATCGCCCTACAATACCAGCAACTCACATTGCTCGACTTGCCAAATTCGTTCACTGCCCTTCAGTACATTATTTTCCCAGTACCCGCAAGGGCCAGATTTCGATACTACCCACTAGCAAGCATATAACCTCCTCAAAACTGGCTGGGGAGAGTTCCTATTCCATTACCAGTCAATTACAGATCTCTCTGCTGAGGCTGCAAAGGGTTCAATTTTTTCTTTAAAAGGCCAGGTTAATGTAAATAGAAATACAATGGTGGCGAATAAGCATGAGGAAAGAGTTACCTTTCCTCTTTGTGCCTCAGTATGAATCACTTATAGCCTCTGCCTTCGCCCTTCCACGCCTCCTTCGCCTCAAAGTAACCTTGGGGTTTATTTCTGGAAGCTAACAATTTGTAAACAGGATTTCCCAGAAGAAGCTGTGCATAGCAGGCACGGAGAGTTGCGGGGTTACTGTCTCATCGCTGGTACAGTGTAAGGTGGCCCATTGTGTGAACCAGTCTATTACAGAGATCTGTGCATGACGTACAAACAAAAGTAGATAATCCTGACAGGGCCGATTCACAGCCTCATTTTTCCGAGCTGGCTAACAGTAACACCTATTAATTGTAGTGATACGATTGCAAGGTACTTCAGTTCCTCAAGTGAGATAGCTGGAGAGATATCTTATAAAGTAACAATCCGTGTTTGAAATGCATATTGGTAGCTTAATGTGCGTGTTACGCCACAGCTTGACGCACCTTTAAAATGAACGCCTCGCTCAGTGGCGTCGACGGGTTTTATGGGGCACCACATGGAGGAAAGGAATATGGGATTGGTAAAATTCCACGAGTCATAAATAAAACTGCACCGAAGCCCCCGCAATGTGTTATGTCGCTACCACTGAGTTTGTTTGGCTAGGGGTGATCTACAAGAGCCGCTGGTATGCGGTCGGGTAGAAACCCCTCTAAATGTCGGTCCTGTTGGTTGGCTCCTGACGTAAGGAGGCAAAGAAATAAAGGTTTTGGTGTTCGCGCCAAAAGGGGAGTTCCCCACTAACCACTACTGCGTACTGTGTTGTTATTTGTTCTCACTGCCCGGTTCCCTTCTCCCGATTCCCGCTAATATCGGAACCGGAGAAACAATACAACAAAGTGGCGACGAGACCGGGAGACGGCCCTCGCACCCCGATTATTGCCAGCTTTCACCCCAAGTGGCCCGCGGTGCTGACGTGACGGGTGGGTGCGCGGCCCAACGTGTACCTGCAATCCGGCTGCCTGGCATCGACCTCTGCGCTTCCGAGTGCGAACCCCGGCGGTGAGTCTCCCAAGCGGTAGACTCCGTGGCTGGGCAGCAGCGAGGTGCCTGCCTCAGGCGTGGGAGTACTGGCGTAGGCGGTGGTCTGAGCGGCTGGGCGGCAGGAGGAGTTGCCGTGCGTCCACTCGAGTCAAGCAGACGCCGGTTGTCTTGGCGGCCGCACCCACACCAGTCAGCGGTGTGTGAGGTGCATCGGGACAATAAATTTTTTTTTTAAAAAAACGCACCAACAAACAACCGGGTGGTGTGCAGCCGAGGCAGCTGGATACAACCATGCCCCCATCAGGAGATTAGAGGAAAGCGCGTGGGGAAGCGCTATTCACGACCTACAGGCAGGGGCTGCAGCCACTGGACTCCTGGTGAGTGACAGGAGCAGGGAGAAGACACAACATTTAGGCATTGCATACTGCTACAACACCCAAGGAAGGCAGTGCAGGTGAGGAAAGTGAAAAAAAAACCTATCTCAGCTGTTCCGTGGTGTGGCAGTAGGCCTGTACATTTGCTGGGTGGATAAATAACTGGGTACCTGCACAGCCAACACAGAGCACTCTGTACACCCTGGGTCACTGAGTGGACATCAGCGCAAGTTGCAAGTGGCCCCTATCGGCAAGCACACCCTGTCAGCACCATGAATTTGTTCCCGGCGCTGGAACCGTTCCTAATCGATGGTCCTCCATCAGCACATGCTGCCAAATGGAAAACATGGGTGGAGCGTTTGGAGAACTATTTCGAGGCAGCAGCAATGCACCCTGAAAGGAGAAGGCCGATGCTTTTGCATTTGGGCGGGCCTGCGGTCCACAAGGTCAGCAAGTCGGTGGTAGAAGATGGTCCCCCGTTCACATATCAAACTCTGAAATGCGCAATCACAGCCTATTTCGAGCCGTTGGCGAATCCAGACTATGAGCGTTTCCTTCTCCGGCAAGCCAGGCAACTTCCGGAAGAGTCGGTGGATGTCTTCTATGCTAGACTCAGGGACTTGGTGAGTACATGTACATTACCTGATATGGCTGACGAGATCCGTGCACAGTTTATTCAAGGCTGTCACTCTACCAAGTTGAGGGAACATATCTTACAAGTCCCAGGCATGTCAATGGCGGACATACTGACAATGGGGCGCTCCAAGGAACTGTCTTGTGTGAGGGCGGCACATATGGAGTTCTGCCTTTATGGGCAAAACCCATAAAGGCAGAACCTGTAAATGCAGTGGTGGCGGCGACCCCCACGAAAAGAAAGGAAAAGAACAAATCAGAGGGAGGGGGTCGCACCTGCTACATGTGTGGAGGAGCGTATTCGCACCAAGGAAAATGTCCAGCGATGGGGAAGCAATGCACAAACTGTCAACGCCTCAACCACTTTGCGAAAGTCTGCAGGTCGGCCGGGAAACCCAAGTCAGGGGAACGGAAAGTGATACATGCGGCCCAAACCATCCAACAACAGAATGAGGTGCTGGACATGGATGATGACGACCAACCGGAAGGCACGGTGTACGTTATTCACACCACTCAACCAGGCAATGGTCGGGGGAAGAGAATTCCGAGGTGCACGGTGAAAATTGATGGTCATCAAGTGCCCGCCCTCATTGACACTGGGGCTTCGATAAACATCCATGCACAGTCGGTATTCCGGCAGCTTCCCACTCGCCCCCAACTTCGGCCCACCACCGTGCAGGTATATGCATTTGGATCAGCAACACCAATTCCCCTGGCAGGTGTGTTCACGACATGACATCGTACATGAGGACATTGCCACCAGAGCAAAGGTATATGTCATGAAAACTGGAACAGGGATGTTACTGAGCTGTCGCACAGCCGAGGAACTGGAACTAGTCACTTTCGCTTTCAGTGTCCATATGGGGGCCTTAGAAAGTCTGGAAGAAGAATATTTGGACATCTTCCAAGGCACCACCGTGCAGGTATATGCATTTGGATCAGCAACACCAATTCCCCTGGCAGGTGTGTTCACGACATGACATCGTACATGAGGACATTGCCACCAGAGCAAAAGTTTATGTCATGAAAACTGGAACAGGGATGTTACTGAGCTGTCGCACAGCCGAGGAACTGGAACTAGTCACTTTCGCTTTCAGTGTCCATGTGGGGGCCTTAGAAAGTCTGGAAGAAGAATACTTGGACATCTTCCAAGGCATTGGTTGTCTGAAGGAACGACAGGTGAAGCTACACATCGACAAAACGATTGAACCTGTAGCCCTGAAACATCGACGCATAGCATTTCACCTGAGGCCAAAGGTGGAAGAGGAGTTGGCCAAATTGGAAAGCGCTGGCATTATTGAAAAGGTTGAGGGGCCAACACCATGGGTGTCGCCCATAGTCGTCACCCGAAAGCCAAAACAACCAGGTGAGGTGCGCATATTCGTGGACATGAGGTTGCCGAATATGGCCATTCGGAGGGAGCGGCACCTCACACCAACGGTGGATGACATTGTGGCGGAGGTCAGTGGGTCACAGTGGTTCTCTAAGATGGACCTTCGGGCCGGGTATCACCAACTGTTGCTCGCCCCCGAATCAAGGGCCATAACCACATTTTCAACTCATGTGGGGCTGAGGCGGTACAAGCGTCTCAGCTTTGGCATTGCCAGTGCGGCAGAAGTGTTTCAGGACATGATTCGTGGTGTGTTAGCCGGGCTCGAAGGGGTCATTAACGTGAGTGACGATATTCTTGTGCATGCCCCCACTGTGGAAGGGCATCTCAAGAGACTCCGTGCTACATTCCACAGGCTTCAACAAAACGGACTGACGCTACACAGGGAGAAATGTGAATTCCTGAAACAAGATATTGCATTTTTGGCTACCATTTCTCGACACAAGGGGTCCGGCCTGATCCAGAAAAAGTGGCTGACATCCAGTCGGCATATCCTCCTACCTCCGTCACAGGTGTCCGCAGTTTTCTAGGAATGGTGACCTACTGCGGAAGATTCATTCCAAATCTGACATCTCTCACGGCACCGCTAAGGGAACTCACAAAAACTCACACTCTGTGGGAGTGGACGGCTCTCCATGATGAGGCTTTTCAAGCGACTAAACGAGCGTTGTCGGCAGACACCACATTGGTGTATTTTGACCCTTCTAAAGACACTGAGATATCCGTGGATGCCAGTCCCGGAGGTCTTGGAGCAGTTTTGTCTCAAAGGGGAACAGATGGTGAATGGGCCCCGGTAGCCTATGCAAGTAGGGCTTTGACGACCACAGAACAACGCTACTCACACATAGAAAAAGAGGCGCTGGCGGTCCATTGGGGCTGTCGTCATTTTCATTTGTATATCTACGGCCATCTGTTCACAGTACATACCGATCACAAGCCTTTGATACCTCTGTTCAACAAATCCACATCTCAACCCCCACCCAGGATAGAAAAGTGGATCCTCCAGCTTCAGGAGTATCAATTTGTGGTGCTGTATCGACCAGGAGCCCAAAACCCGGCAGATTATCTGTCCAGACACACTAGACCCCTCACTACTCAGGAGGAAAGGGAGTCAGAGGATGGGGAGGAGTATGTAAGATTGGTGGTGGAACGGTCACGGCCACGTCCTATCTCAGTCCAGGAAATTCAAGAGGCCACCCAAGCAGACGAAGTGCTGCAGTTAGCCATCTTGTGTGTTCGTGATGGGAAGTTGCATTTACTAAAACAAGACATGGGTTGTAGAACGACAGAAGCCAAAGTAACCTTGTCCTCCCTGCACAATATTCGACAAGAGTTGGTGGTGTCATCTGATGAGTGTTTGCTGCGAGGTCATTGCTTGGTGATTCCTGAAGCATTGCAGCAATGAATGATTGACTTAGCTCACGTCCCCCATCAGGGGATTGTAAAGACCAAAGCGAGACTGAGGAGCAAAGTATGGTTTCCTGGCATGGATGCCAGGGTAGAACAGACGATTCAACATTGCCACACATGTCAGACCCTCAGACCTGCTGATTTGCCCGCTCCGATCATAACAGAGCCGATTCCCCCCACTCCATGGCATCGAGTGAGCGTGGATTTAGGCAGTCTTCCTGATGGGCGCCATATGTTGGTTGCCATAGACGACTTCTCCAAATACCCAGAGGTGGAGGTCCTGAACTCTACCACTACTGATCGAGTGGTGCCCTGCTTGGAAAAGATCATGGCCACCCATGGCATATTCAAAGAATTGAGAACGGATAATGGGCCCCCTTTTTCGAGCAATGAGTTTGCAGAATATCTGGCGTCACATGACATTCATCATCGAAAAATCACTCCTCGCTGGCCCCAAGCTAATGGGGAAGCTGAGCGCTTCATGAGGACATTAAATAAAGTGCTGCGAATTGCGGTCTCTCAGGACAAGGATGTGGAATGTGCTCTGTTTGAGTTTCCGAGGGAGTGCCGCCTGACTCCCCATGTCACCACTGGTGCTATTCCCAGCAAAGTGTGTCGTGTACAGGGCGTGAGAGACACGTTGCCCCAAGTGAATACCTCGATTGGGCTTCATGATGAAGTCGGTTGCAAAATCGTGAAGTGCTGAATGATCGGATGTCTCAGAAGGGGCGAGCCCGGGTGCGACGCTTGAGAGCAGGAGACCGGGTGTTGGTAAAAAATAGACATGCAGGAGGCAAATTCAAGCTCCCATTTGAATCTAGCCCATGGACAGTGGTGAATGTGAAAGGCACGATGGTCACGGCCCAACGAGGTAAGGAGATGGTGACTAGGAATGTGTCTTTCTTTAAACCCTATTACTTGCCCACACCTGATTCTCCGGTGCCAGGGTCGGGTGCACCCACTATCCTGCCGGAGGGAGGTATGGACCAGGGTTCTCCAGCGCAGGACGGGCTCCCTTCTGAGGACCTGCGTTTGCCCCTGGATGAGACTGAACCATCAGATGGTGTTGTTGTGACAGAGGGGCCAACTCGCAAGTCCATAGGCAATCCTTCCCCGACTGACACTGTGCTGAGAAGAGGCGGGGATAGGTATACTTTGCGTCCCCGAACATCAGCTCCGGTTAAACTGAAAGACTATGGGGGTCATTCCAACCTTGGCGTTAAAAGGCGCATACCGCTGTCAGAAGACCGCCAACATACCGCCGCGGTAAACCGCCACGGTCATTCTGACCCACAACATGCAAACCGCCAAAATACAGACATCCACAAAAGTCCGCCACACCAAAGGCCAGCGAGAAACTGGCGATAACCAAACCGACACCGTCACGGCAACAGAAATACGCCCACACTATCACGACACATGATTCCACGCGGCGGTCTTTCAACCGCAGTATTCTATTGGCGGTACACACCGCCGCGCTCAAAATACACACACACTTACAAAACACAGCCACATTGGACAATTCAAAATACACACACCTGATACACATACAAACACCACTCCCACACACCCAATACATTATAAAACACACACTCACATCACCCACAAACCTCCACTCCTAGAGAATCGGGACCACGCACAGAGAAATAGAGATCCGAGCACCCAGACGCACATCATACCATCACCCAGCAATATTACCACGCACTTCACACAACACACCAATACACATCCCCACACTTAGCACCACACAATCCACCCCATACATCACCCACACCACCCCATGGCACCGCAAAGACACCCCAGGTTTTCTGAGGATGAACTCAGGGTCATGGTGGAGGAAATCGTACGGGTAGAGCCACAGCTCTTCGGAACACAGGTGCAGCACACCTCCATTGCCAGGAAGATGGAGCTATGGAGCAGAATAGTCGACAGGGTCAACGCTGTGGGACAGCACCCAAGAAATAGGGATGACATCAGGAAGCGGTGGAACGACCTACGGGGGAAGGTGCGTTCAACGGTATCCAGGTACAACATCGCGGTTCAGCGGACTGGTGGCGGACCACCACCTCCTCCCCCAGAATTTACAACATGGGAGGAGCAGGTCTTGGCGATCCTGCATCCTGAGGGCCTCGCAGGAGTATCTGGAGGAATGGACTCTGGTAAGTCTCATCTTCACTACTTCATCCCCCCTCCCCACCAGCATGCCAACTCATACCCCCACCCTACTCACACATAGAAAAAGAGGCGCTGGCGGTCCATTGGGGCTGTCGTCATTTTCCTTTGTATATCTACGCCCATCCGTTCACAGTACATACCGATCAGAAGCCTTTGATACCTCTGTTCAACAAATCCACATCTCAACCCCGACCCAGGATAGAAAAGTGGATCCTCCAGCTTCAGGAGTATCAATTTGTGGTGCTGTATCGACCAGGAGCCAAAACCCGGCAGATTATCTGTCCAGACACACCAGACCCCTCACTACTCAGGAGGAAAGGAAGTCAGAGGATGGGGAGGAGTAAGTAAGATTGGTGGTGGAACGGTCACGGCCACGTCCTATCTCAGTCCAGGAAATTCAAGAGGCCACCCAAGCAGACGAAGTGCTGCAGTTAGCCATCTCGTGTGTTCGTGATGGGAAGTTGCATTTACTAAAACAAGACATGAGTTGTAGAACGACAGAAGCCAAAGTAACCTTGTCCTCCCTGCACAATATTCGACAAGAGTTGGTGGTGTCATCTGATGAGTGTTTGCTGCAAGGTCATTGCTTGGTGATTCCTGAAGCATTGCAGCAACGAACGATTGACTTAGCTCACGTCTCCCATCAGGGGATTGTAAAGACCAAAGCGAGACTGAGGAGCAAAGTATGGTTTCCTGGCATGGATGCCAGGGTAGAACAGATGATTCAACATTGCCACACATGTCAGACCCTCAGACCTGCTGATTTGCCCGCTCCGATCATAACAGAGCCGATTCCCCCCACTCCATGGCATCGAGTGAGCATGGATTTAGGCAGTCTTCCTGATGGGCGCCATATGTTGGTTGCCATAGACGACTTCTCCAAATACCCAGAGGTGGAGGTCCTGAACTCTACCACTACTGATCGAGTGGTGCCCTGCTTGGAAAAGATCATGGCCACCCATGGCATATTCAAAGAATTGAGAACGGATAATGGGCCCTCTTTTTCGAGCAATGAGTTTGCAGAATATCTGGCGTCACATGACATTCATCATAGAAAAATCACTCCTCACTGGCCCCAAGCTAATGGGGAAGCTGAGCGCTTTGTGAGGACATTAAATAAAGTGCTGCGAATTGCGGTCTCTCAGGACAAGGATGTGGAATGTGCTCTGTTTGAGTTACCGAGGGAGTACCGCCTGACTCCCCATGTCACCACTGGTGCTATTCCCAGCGAAGTGTGTCGTGTACAGGGCGTGAGAGACACGTTGCCCCAAGTGAATACCTCGATTGGGCTTCATGATCAAGTCGGTTGCAAAATCGTCAAGTGCTGAATGATCGGATGTCTCAGAAGGGGCGAGCCCGGGTGCGACGTTTGAGAGCAGGAGACCGGGTGTTGGTAAAAAATAGACATGCATGAGGCAAATTCAAGCTCCCATTTGAATCTAGCCCATGGACAGTGGTGAATGTGAAAGGCACGATGGTCACGGCCCAACGAGGTAAGGAGATGGTGACTAGGAATGTGTCTTTCTTTAAACCCTATTACTTGCCCACACCTGATTCTCCGGTGCCAGGGTCGGGTGCACCCACTATCCTGCCGAAGGGAGGTATGGACCAGGGTTCTCCAGCGCAGGACGGGCTCCCTTCTGAGGACCTGCGTTTGCCCCTGGATGAGACTGAACCATCAGATGGTGTTGTCGTGACAGAGGGGCCAACTCGCAATTCCATAGGCAATCCTTCCCCGACTGACACTGTGCTGAGAAGAGGCGGGGATAGGTATACTTTGCATCCCCGAACATCAGCTTCGGTTAAACTGAAAGACTATGGGGGTCATTCCAACCTTGGCGTTAAAAGGCGCATACCGCTGTCAGAAGACCGCCAACATACCGCCGCGGTAAACCGCCACGGTCATTCTGACCCACAACACGCAAACCGCCAAAATACAGACATCCACAAAAGTCCGCCACACCAAAGGCCAGTGAGAAACTGTCGATAACCAAACCGACACCGTCACGGCAACAGAAATACGCCCACACTATCACGACACATGAATCCACGCGGCGGTCTTTCAACCGCGGTATTCTATTGGTGGTACACACCGCCGCGCTCAAAATACACACACACTTACAAAACACAGCCACATTGGACAATTCAAAATACACACACCTGATACACATACAAACACCACTCCCACACACCCAATACAATATAAAACACACACCCACATCACCCACAAACCTCCACTCCTAGAGAATCGGGACCATGCACAGAGAAATAGAGATCCGAGCACCCAGACGCGCTTCATACCATCACCCAGCAATATTACCACGCACTTCACACAACACACCAATACACATCACCACACTTAGCACCACACAATCCACCCCATACATCACCCACACCACCCCATGGCACCGCAAAGACACCCCAGGTTTTCTGAGGATGAACTCAGGGTCATGGTGGAGGAAATCGTACGGGTAGAGCCACAGCTCTTCGGAACACAGGTGCAGCACACCTCCATTGCCAGGAAGATGGAGCTATGGAGCAGAATAGTCGACAGGGTCAACGCTGTGGGACAGCACCCAAGAAATAGGGATGGCATCAGGAAGCGGTGGAACGACCTACGGGGGAAGGTGCGTTCAACGGTATCCAGGTACAACATCGCGGTTCAGCGGACTGGCGGCGGACCACCACCTCCTCCCCCAGAATTTACAACATGGGAGGAGCAGGTCTTGGCGATCCTGCATCCTGAGGGCCTCGCAGGAGCATCTGGAGTAATGGACTCTGGTAAGTCTCATCTTCACTACTTCATCCCCCCACCCCACCAGCATGCCAACTCATACCCCCACCCTCACCCTCACCCCCATCACACCTACTCCTTGCAAATGTCTCACCATCACAACCCACCCATCCTAACCCCAAGCCCTGCATGCGACCACAAAGCATGGACACCCATCACCAAAACATGCCCACTGCACATCCCCATCCCCCCCTAACCACTGTCACAAAAGCCCCCACACAGGAATGCAAGCACTGGGGTACACGGGCACCCACCCATTGCACACTATGGCACACACAGATGCAATAATCATGGTTTTATACCCCTGCAGGACCCGAACGCCACGTCACCGCGCAGGAGGGTCCACAAATGTCCACTCCACCCCCAGAAGAGGCCCACAGTGATGACAGCACCTCTGTCGACCTGGATCTAGATGACCAGCCTGGCCCATTGGGGACCTCGAGACAGTCGGTTCCCCTCAGACAGCCACAGGCCACAGCAGACCTTCCCCCCTCTGGAAACACCAGCACAGCACCCACCCAGCGGGCCCATCCCTCTGTCCCCAGGACACGTCAATCAGCGGTGTGTGTCCACCACTACAGGGCACCCAGGTTAACCCACCACCCCAACAACAACAGGGACCTGGGGGCAGTGGTAGTGGGCACACGGTCCAGGGGAGAGAGGCCCAGGGAAACAGGGGAACTGGGAGGTCTGCTGTGCGACAGGGGGGGGACAGGCCTAGGGAATCCACTCTCCATGAGGCCCTCTCCTCCATCATGGGAGCCTACCATCATTCCCAGGAGACGATGGCGACAGTACTGGCCAGGTTTCAGGAGATCCAGCTCCTGCAGGAGGAACAGTATTTGGGGTTCAGGGAGGAACTACAAACCATCAGTTCCGCCCTGGGCACCATTGTAGGGGCTCTGAATCTGGTAGTCACCACATTGCGGGACACTGTGGCACAACAAAGGGCCCCTGACACTAGCATGGACCAAGAACTGCCTACCACCTCTGCCGGCGCTAGTGGACATGAGGCCCCGCCACAGGACCAACAGGCCACCAGCACCCCACCCCCTGCAGAAGGAGAACCACCCCGCAAGCGGTCCCTGAGATCCAGGAAGAAGACAGAGTAAGATGCCAAGACCCCGCCAGGAAAGGATACCTCCCTGATTGTCATCCCACTGTCCCACATTGTCACCCTGTCCATCCTTAAACTGCCCCAGCTCCACTTTCCACAGGCATTTGGACAATGCACCTGTGATACAAATAGTCTGGACTCTGCCATGGACATTCCTCCACCATCACCCCTCACCGATTTGCAACCACCCACCAATATAGAGCACTGTAATAAACACAGTTATTGCACAAAACAATCAGGAGTCTGGCTGTGATTTTGAACAAATGTATTAGACATTACCGTGCCAAAATGCTTATTTACATTGTGATGCCAACATACCAATGTCACACAGCTGTGGTCCATGGGGAAACAAAGCAGATGTCACACAGTGGGGCCCACATCTCTGAAATCGGAAGGGAAAGTCACAACTCAGTTACCATACACTGGGTGAAAAGGACAGACAGTAGAGAGGTAGTAGTGTTTAAGTATATGTAATATGCCGGTGTGTATTCTTACCTGTGTGTCATTGGAAATACTGCTGTACTACTGTGTTCCTGTTGTCTATGTTCTTCGGCTTCCTCGTCTTCACTCTCCACAGGCTCCACAGCTGCTACAACACCACCATCTGGACCATCCTCCTGCAGAAAAGGCACCTGTCGTCACAAAGCCAAGTTGTGAAGTATACAGCAGGCCACGATGATCTGGCACACCTTCTTTGGTGAGTAGAATAGGGATCCACCTGTCATATGGAGGCAGCGGAACCTGGCCTTCAGGAGGCCGAAGGTCCGCTCGATCACCCTCCTATTTCGCCCATGGGCCTCATTGTACCGTTCCTCTGCCCTTGTCCTGGGATTCCTCACTGGGGTCAGTAGCCATGACAGGTTGGGGTAACTAGAGTCAGCAATTAGGCACACACGGTGCCTCTGGAGTTGACCCATCACGTAAGGGATGCTGCTATTCCGCATGATGTACGCGTCATGCACTGAGCCAGGGAACTTGGCATTAACATGGGAGATGTACTGGTCTGCCAAACACACCATCTGCACATTCATCGAATGATAACTCTTCCTGTTTCTGTACACCTGTTCACTCCTGTGGGGGGGTACCAAAGCCACATGGGTCCCTTCAATGGCACCTATGATGTTGGGGATATGTCCAAGGGCATAGAAATCACCCTTCACTGTAGGCAAATCCCCCACCTCAGGGAAAACGATGTAGCTGCGCATGTGTTTCAGCAGGGCAGACAACACTCTGGACAACACCTTGGAAAACATAGGCTGGGACATCCCTGATGATATGGCCACTGTTGTTTGAAATGACCCACTTGCTAGGAAATGGAGCACTGACAGCACCTGCACTAGAGGGGGGATCCCTGTGAGTTGGCGGATTGGTGACATCAGGTCTGGCTCCAGCTGGGCACACAGTTCATGAATAGTGGCCCGGTCAAGCCTGTATGTCAGTATGACATGTCTTTCCTCCATTGTCGACAGGTCCACCAGCGGTCTGTACACCGGAGGATTCCTCCATCTCCTCGCATGTCCCAGCGGACGGTGCCTATGAAGGACAACAGCGAGCACAGAGTCAATCAACCCACAGGTACGTAACCACAGCTTGCACATAACACGATTCTCAATCCATTGAATGGCTTGTATGAGTGTTGATGCAAGGCCTAGGTATGTGTGACGCAGTAAAAAGTAAGCCATGTGGGCCCCTGAAATGGCGGCTGCCTGACCTGTAAAGTGCGACTATGGGATGTGAGGTAAATGCGCTGGCGTGGCACACCGTGGCGGTAAGCGGTCGAAGACCACGGCGCAAAGCAGCATTGGTTAACATTGAACCCTATGGGTCTCAGGAGCCAATGACGATGTGCGCAGGCGGTCGCGGTACGCACCGCTGCGGGCGTGACCGCCATTTTCTATCTGCTTAATCACTCGATACCTGATCTTCGACAGGAGAGGACCTACGCTACAAGTGCTGCTGTGACCTCGGTCTGGAAGAGACAATGGCTCATGCGACTGGGGAAAGGTCCCCTGCCTTCACTGCTCAGGAGTTGGAGAAGCTAGTCGACGGGGTCCTCCCCCAGTACGCGCTACTCTACGGTCCTCCAGACAAACAGGTAAGTACACTGGGAGTATGCTTTATGGGCTATGCCTGTGTTGAGTGGGGTGGATGAAAGATGGTGGGGAGGGCAGCGATTGAGGCATACATCAAATGACGGTGAGAGCATGTGCCACATGGCAAGGGTAGGGATGGGGGGCCACTCACATTGAGGGTGCAGAAGGTGATGACTATTCTTCTCCCCCTGTACATTTCACATAGGTCAGCGCCCACCAGAAGATCGATATTTGGCGTGCCATCGCCAAGGACGTCCGGACCCTGGGGGTCCACCACAGACGGGGCACCCACTGCCGGAAGAGATGGGAGGACATCCGCCGCTGGAGCAGGAAGACGGCGGAGGCTCAGCTGGGGATGGCCTCCCAACGTGGGAGGGGTGCCAGTCGGACTTTGACCCCCCTGATGTCCCGGATCCTGGCGGTGGCCTACCCCGATTAGGATGGGCGCGTGAGGACATCACAGAAGACACAAGGGGGTGAGTACACTCTCATTCTGATGACTTTGCGCGCAGTGGAGGTGTCTGGGTGGGGGAGGAGGGCTGTGGGTATCCCTAGGCCAGGGCGATTTCTGTAGGCTAGGCCCCTCCGTAAGGCATGGCCCTGTGCCCCCGCCCCCCCACCTCTGTAGGGTGCCAAGTACAGCTATTCATGGCCCTGTGTCATCTATGTGTGCAGATGTCGTCCATTGGCTTGTAGGCCATGTCCCATGGATTGAGTAGTCGACCCCAAGTGCGCGGCGTAGTGCAGGGGGCTTCTGTGTCTGTCCTGTCCGCCAACGGTGTCGCCAATGCATGCACTCAACATGTCTTTATTCTCCCCCCCCCCACCTTTTTTGTGGTCTTCCTGTTCATGTGTGCATTAGCATCATCAGGTGGAGGAGAAGTGGCATCGGAGCACGAGGGAGCTGCATCCCACATGGCCATGGAGGGCAACGCAACGGTCTCCGAATTCACCAGTGGGACGGAGGGCGAGGTGAGCTCCACAGCGGGGACTCGGGCAGACATCAGTGACACCGACTCGTCCTCTGAAGGGAGCTCCCTTGTGGTGGCGGCAACATCTGTGCTCCCCGCAACAACAGGTACAGCCGCCACCCACCGCACCAGCACCGCCCTCCCAGCAGCCCCTCAGCGTTTGGCCCGTGCCCGCTCACCCAGGAAGGTGGGCATCTCCTTCGCCCCAGGCACCTCAGGCCCTGCCCCAGTCACCCCTGCTGCCCTCAGTGAGGAGGTCATTGACCTCCTGAGGACGCTCACTGTTGGGCAGTCTACCATTTGGAATGCCATCCAGGGTGTAGAAAGGGAGGTGCACCAGAGTAATGCATACCTGGAGGGCATTCATTCTGGTCAGGCTGCCCTTCATCGATCGTTCCAGACTCTGGCCTCAGCACTGATGGCAGCCATTGTCCCTGCCTCTAGCCTCCCCCCTCCAACTTCCTCCACCCATACCCTATCACCTGTACCTCTACCTATCCCAGACACACCATCAGACCAGCCTGCACACACCTCAACACCCAAGGGAAGCTCAGCCAGACATAAGCACCACACATCACACAGGCATACACACAAGCAACATCCACATACAGACATAGCAAAACCCACTGCCTCCACTGTGTCCCCCTCCTCCTCGTCTCCCTCCTCCCTCCCTGTCACATCTCCACTCACACCTGCATGCACAACATCTTCAACCACTACATCCCTCAGCAGCACACACACCAGAACCCCCGCACACATGCAGTCACCACCCCCACTGCCATTTACACGTCCCCTGTGTCCTCTCCCAGTGTATCTGTGACCCCATCTTCCAAGATACACAAACGCAGGCAGCCACCCACCCAACAGCCATCCACCTCACGACAGCCTCCAGCCCAAGCACCTGCACCCAAAGACACCAGACTTACAACTCCTACAACCACAACCTCTTTCTCCACTCCCATACCCACTACACCTACCCGTCCCACTGCTCCTAAAAAGCTTTTCCTGTCTAAACTCAACCTCTTTCCACCAACTCCCCCACCCCGTCCATGTCATAGGACTACAGTCAGCACCTCAGCCACGACAAAACCGGCCCCTGTCATCACAGTCTGCCATGGACTGTGGAGTGCCCCACCCTCCAGGGCAGCCAGTTTGGTGCGAAGCCAAGGCACGGGCAGCCCACCCCCGGAGAAACATCCCAAGATAGGCAGTGGCCGGCGCGAGAGGGTGAAAACACCAGGGACTAAAACCCCTACCATGGCTCCGGCAGGAAGTGTTGAGACAGCTGGCACACCGCCCAAGGTGGGGAAGGGCCACAGGCGATCAGGGAAGGCTGGGAAGGGCAGCACGCCCGACAACACCGCCATCAGCCCAGCTGGCCAGGAGGGCCCCGCCAGCCCAATCCCAGGTGGGCAGGAGGCCACCAACAGCCCCGGCACAGCTGCCCAGGAGGGCCCCGCAAGCCACAGGACAGATGGGCAGGAGGGCCCCGCCAGCCACAGGACAGGTGGCAAAGGACCTCCCCGCCATGGCCGGAACCGCTGAACTGGGCCCTTTATCTCAAGCACCGCTGCACTGGGCCCTTCATCTCAAGCACCGCTGCACTGGGCACCGCCGTCTCAAGTACCGCTGAATTGGGCCCTTCATCTCAAGCACCGCTGCACTGGGCACCGCCGTCTCAAGTACCGCTGAACTGGGCCCTTCATCTCAAGCACCGCTGCACTGGGCCCTTCATGTTAAGCACCGCTGCACTGGGCACCGCCGTCTCAAGTACCGCTGAACTGGGCCCTTCATCTCAAGCACCGCTGCACTGGGCCCTTCATCTCAAGCACCGCTGCACTGGGCACCGCCGTCTCAAGTACCGCTGAACTGGGCCCTTCATCTCAAGCACCGCTGCACTGGGCACCGCCGTCTCAAGTACCACTGAACTGGGCCCTTCATCTCAAGCACCGCTGCACTGGGCACCCCCGTTTCAAGTACCGCTGAACTGGGCCCTTCATCTCAAGCACCGCTGCACTGGGTACCGCCGTCTCAAGTACCGCTGAACTGGGTCCTTCATCTCAAGCACCGCTGAACTGGGCACCGCCGTCTCAAGTACCGCTGAACTGGGCCCTTCATCTCAAGCACCGCTGCACTGGGCCCTTCATCTCAAGCACCGCTGCACTGGGCACCGCCGTCTCAAGCACCGCTGAACTGGGCCCTCCATCTCAAGCACTGCTGCACTGGGCACCGCCGTCTCAAGTACCGCTGAACTGGGCCCTTCCTCTCAAGCACCGCTGCACTGGGCACCGCCGTCTCAAGTACCGCTGAACTGGGCCCTTCATCTCAAGCACTGCTGCACTGGGCCCTTCATCTCAAGCACCGCTGCACTGGGCACCGCTGTCTCAAGTACCGCTGACCTGGGCCCTTCATCTCAAGCACCGCTGAACTGGGCACCGCCGTCTCAAGTACCGCTGAACTGGGCCCTTCATCTCAAGCACCGCTGCACTGGGCCCTTCATCTCAAGCACTGCTGCACTGGGCACCGCCGTCTCAAGTACCGCTGGCCCATGAGCGGCAGGGGCTGGCCCGCATCTGTGTCGGGCAGGGCTGCACGAGGCACTCTGGGCACCAGGCCCCCTCCAGAACCAGTGGAGACTGTTATCCACTTGTGAGACTGTGGCTTTGCACTCCCCAGGATGTAACAGTGGGCAGCCCACCAACTGTCTGGACTTGTGAGACTGTGGCTTTGCACTCCCCAGGATGTAACAGTGGGCAGCCCACCCACTGTCTGGACTTGTGAGACTGTGGCTTTGCACTCCCCAGGATTGAACAGTGGCCATGGAGGCCCCTCGTGGATCTGGCGTCGTGCACTCATCTGGCTGAGGTGCCCCCCCTTCCCTTCACCCTGAGGTGCCTGTAGTTTTGCTATCTGATGCCCCTGCAGTGTTCTCTCCGTTGGAGTCAGGTATCCTGTGTGGGCTTTGCCCATGTGATTTGGGCCCAGTGGTCCACGAACAATGCCTGCTACAATGCTCGGACTTGTACATTTATGTATATAAGAGTTTTTGATGTGTATATATATTTTTTTGGCAGTAATACAATATATTCCAATGTTTAGAATCATTTCATTTTGTATTTGCATTCTTCCAGGGGGTTTGGGGGGTGTAACTCTGATGTGTTGCTATGCATTGATGTGTGTGTTGTAGTGGGTGAGGGTGAGGGTGGGTGTGTTGCGTATGTGTGTACCCGTAGTATTTTCCCCTCCCCCCTCCCCTGTGTCGTAGGTGCAGTACTCACCGTTGTCTTCTGCACCGGCGTTCGTGCTCCTGGTAGAGGAGCAGGAAGACTATCGCTGGGAGTATGTGGAGTTCGGGTTCCATGCTGTCCTGATTCATCGTGGGATGTATGGAGGTGAGCGTTTTCCCTTCGAAATGGCTGTTTCCACCGTGTTTTTATCGGCGGGGCTACCGCCCTGGAAATGGTGGCGGATTGGTAGGTTGTGATACAGTGGGTGGTACATTGTCTCCCGCCTGTCTGTTGGCGGTGACCGCCGCGCTGTTTGTTTGTACCACCGTGACGGGCAGTGTGTTCATGTGGCGGTCTCTGTTGGCGGTTTCCGCCAGGGTCGGAATTCCATTTTTTTTCCCGCCAGACTGTTGGCGGTTTTGCCGCCGCTTTTACACCGACCGCCAGGGTTGGAATGACCCCCTATGTGTGCCATTAGAGCATTTAGGAGTTGATGTGCATGCAGTGTTTTCATGGACATTGCCATGGGTCATGTTGCTGGCGTGATGCCGTATTTTGGTGTTTCAATTTTTGTTTTTATTTTAAGTTGAGGAGGAATGTTATGTCGCTACCACTGAGTTTGTTTGGCTAGGGGTGATCTACAAGAGCCTCTGGTATGCGGCCGCGTAGAAACCCCTCTAAATGTCGGTCCTGTTGGTTGGCTCCTGACGTAAGGAGGCAAAGAAATAAAGGTTTTGGTGTTCACGCCAAAAGGGGAGTTCCCCACTAACCACTACTGCGTACTGTGTCGTTATTTGTTCTCACTGCCCGGTTCCCTTCTCCCGATTCCCGCTAATATCGGAACCGGAGAAACAATACAACACAATGCACCCCGTATATTTTCCGTGTATGTGGTGTCACAGCAACCCTAGACAGGTGCCGCTGTGCTCAAGCTAGCTTTTGTGGCACATCCGTGAACGAGATGTTCGTGGTTTGGTTCTGGAAGCTGCACTGGTGAGACAGGTCAGTGGTTTGTCATCCGCAGAATGACTGGTGTGACTACCGCTTGCAGCTGACGTTTGTTATTAATCCCGACCCTTTGAGCATGCTGCACTACGAGACCGATAATAACAGCACCCGCAAAGTCCTCAAATGCAGAGGGAAACCACTTCTCAAGGAGGAGACAACAACCCCGACCATCACCTCAGGGGGAATCACAGTTCCTAGAGACGAGAACAGCGGCCCTCGCGTGGCGGGGAAAAGAACATCGGCCAGAGACTAGAATGTTCCCCAGAGGAGACAGGTGCAGCCTTCACCTGCTGTGGGAAATAATAACATCGTCCAGAGCATATAACAGGCTGAGCCCTGACATGCTCGACGAATCAATAGCGCCTAGGTGCAGACTGAATGGTGCCCTCACCTGCAAGATGAAACAGCAAGTGCAGCTCTCACCGGTGGATGAAACTGCGCCACTCTAATGTGGCAGGAGGCAGCTCTATTCCGAGCAGACGTGCGTGCTGAGAGGCCCACTATGGCACGCATTACGAGCTGCGCAGCACTGTGGCGATTTTACCACACTGCGCGAATGCTGAAACCGTCCCGGCACCGTGCAGTTAGGAGTAGAACCCCATGAAATGGGGAATTGTCCTGTGGGCCGATTTTCCAAACACAAAACCACTCGGAATCTCCTATTCCATGCAATTTCCCAGCTACATTTGCCACCTGCAATAAGCACGTGGCAAATGTATGTAAGGCCGGCATGTGCGGTGAGGAAGGAGGGGGGGGGGAGTAGGAGAGAAAAGTGAACCTTTTTTAGCATCTTCTCTTTCCATCTGATTTTTATTAAATTATACCGCGCGTGTGAGTTCATATTTCCCTATCACTTTAGACATCCCTTGGTGCTAGTAGTGTCCGAAAAATATGTACATACTCGAATTAAAGTCTGAAAAAGTTTGACAAAAATATGAACTACTGGTGATTTCACAGAATCAGCATACCAGGTGATACCCGGCAAACTTTACTGGAACAAACTCGGCTTGCAAAGCACACATTTATAAGTTTGTTCACAGTCATGCGATGGAGATCACATGGCTTTGTTGAACAAAGAGAGTATGCAATTGCCGGAGGCTGAGATTATGAGAAAGGGAGGAGGCGACCTTCAGTTGTAACATAAATGTAAAGGTTTTTGGCTGAGCAAGCTAATCAACACTTTCTCATCTCAGAACCTAAGATAGAAAAGAGAGGATTTAAATTCCAGAGACAGGCACTTCCTTTAGGCATGATAAGCATGGGCAAGAAAATATGGGTCCTGCAAATACACTTTTGCTAAGACACTAATTTGCATTCACAGTAGCATAGATATAATGACTGTCTGTCACACCCTCAGCATCAGGTGTTGATGCCATCTCTACTGAGGAGACATCTACAGGCCCAAGGACCTCACTCACAGCAATGTAGTGCTGGTCTGGTCCTGTGTTTTGGTAGTGGCCTTGATTTACTCTCTCTAGGCTCCTTTGCAGACATGCCTTCTGAGCAGCATGTTCTTCATGCAAAGACAACTCTGGTGCCCCTCCTGAGAAGTCAGATAGCTCTTACCCCTGAAATAGGGTACAGATCCCCACCCCAAGCAGACTAGTTGAGTTAACCTGGATCTCTAGTCCTGAACCTCTCAAGGCCAGCATCCTAACCCAGGAGCTCAAAGGATTCTCACAACCACAATTGATGTGGGACATAGATTTTGGTCAAAGATCTTGGCACACTGATTGGAAGCTGCTGTCTCCTCTTTGTAGTTCAGAGACAAATTGCAGAGTATTTGTAAATTCCAGTAGTTCAGTTCTGCGACCAGGTCTGGGCAGTTCTGCACTTTGCTATTTCCATGCAGACTGGTACAGTCAGTGTCTTTGTTACAACTGAGAGCAGGAAGGCAACAGGGAGCTGTCAACCTTCTTTCGGGAACAACCCAAAACATGAGCAAAAAGTGAAGGGCGACAGTCCAATTTAACTACCTGTTAACCTGCGGTATAGCCTCTTCCAGTGAGCAAAGGACCAGGATGGGGGAGTAAAGCCTCTTAGCTGCAAAAGGTCCCTTTGTCTTCTTCTATAACACTGCTCAGTGTGGCCTACTTCAAAGGATGACTTTAATAATAGGGGAGGGAGCTCTGTAATCTCTAACTACTGTCTGGCTCTCCCCTAAGCCTGAATTTTAGATACCATTAAAATATGCCTGGTACAAAATGTATCCCAGTGTGGTCACAGCAATGTGTCATATCAGACTGCTCTCAACATGCATTCTTTACTCATGCAAGCAACCTGCAAGCATCATCAAACTTTTACATGAATGGGTCAAGGAATTGGCTGCTGATGACTTGTGGAACAATTTAAAAATACCAGAGAAGCCATTAGGCTGCTCTTCCTAGCAAGAAACACATATAATCGCCTGTCTGGCTTCTTTAATCATTTAATTGCTGCCAATTGCAGACCTCTACAGCCTAGTGAGGCAACAGCAGTCCCACTCATAAACAGGAGGGCGCAATGAGGGTGCCACCTGGCCACACTGCCCCACTCTGGGTCTCATGACTGGAAGGCCTCCGCACACACCCATGATCTTAATGTATGCTTAGGTAGGGGTTAAAATACTTCAACTTGCTATGGTAGAATTGGAGGCAAGGGCACACACTCTCCTGAGGCATGCAGGGAAACTTTCTCCATCACAAATTTGGGGTTAACGTTGGTCCCTATTCTCAGGATCTGCATCCTTAGGGGTCTTCTATACTGATCCTGTAGACTTTGTAGTCTGGAGATAAGTTTCTTAGGGTGTCTAATATAAATTATGTTGCAGTAGTCCAGGTGTGCCATGACCAAGGCCCTTGTATGCCCTATCCGATGTTTAATTTGCAAAAGGGTAGACAGTGGTTCTTCATCTGTGGTCTGGGGGCCCATTGGGGTCCACAAAAACTACTCAGGGAGACTGTCACTGCTCAGAAAAATAAAACATATTAACAGATTAATAAAGTATATGTAACGAAAGAAGCAAAATGTCAAGCTGAAAATGTTTAAATGTTTTGTAAATGTGAAGTAAGTTGAAATTGGAGGCTAAAAGTTAAGTTAGTATCCTCAGATTGATTTGTTGGAGCAGTGCAAGTGCATCATACATAATATAGTATGGATGATAAATGGCCTCAATTGAATTTAGAAAATCTCCAACTTTCCCATTAAAATTTAAAAAATGATTTTTATATGTTTGTTTGTTAATTTAAATAAAATATTTCAGCATTTGGTTATTTGTTTTATGATTGCTTGTTTCTATATATTTTACATTTGCAGTTCAAGTCATTGAAAATGCCTAGGCCGTTGTCCTCGGCATCCCGTAATAACTAAGTGGGGGTCCAGTATTAATTCTGTGGGGGGTTCCAGGTTCTAGTAATGATAAAGTGGGGATCCACAGAGGTCAAAAGATTGAGAACCACTGCGGCAGGACGTTTCAGAGTAGTTAAAGCTAGAGTTTGATAACCATGACCACTGCTTTGGCTTGGGGAGTAAACAAAAGTAAAACATTGTCCCCAAATTTCTGGCTTTTTTGCAGTTGCAGCATGGGTTCTTAAGCTTTGGGGCCAGTTGAAGAGTTGTGGGATGGGTTCAGATTCCCTCATAACAAGGATCTCCATTTTTGTAGAGTAACCTCTCATTCACTCAGTGCAACTTGTGATCCAAGCAAGAGGTGATGCTGTTGGGGTATGAAGATAATAAATAGCAGGCAAGAGAGCGCAGATCCTTGGGGAATGGCACATGGCACCTACTGCAGGACTCAGTTTATGAAACCTGATTTCTTGACTACAACTGGAGAGAGACAATGGAATCCATGAAAGTGCAGATTTAGCTATGATCACCTACTGTTCCAGCCTATCTATCAGTACTATGTGGTTGACAGAGTCCTAGGCTGCAAATATTTTACATCTGTTTTCTTCATCTATTTCAAGGAGGCATACCATTTTATATTTGAGCAAAAACATATAGTGGAGCACACACAATTTCAATGTGTTAAACATCTGCAATTCATTCTAATACTTAATATAACTAAAAAACATATCTAATCAAATAACAACAAAATATTTTTTACCAAAACAAAATATAATCGATATCCCAAAACACAACATGGACATAAGTGTGTGTATCAGAGGTTCCTTATTTGATAGTAATAATTTATTTAGCAAAAATGACTAATTACAAAATTTGCATTTTTAATTGCCATTACAAGAAATTTCCATTTTAATATATGGCCGCATAAATATGAAAAATAGAAGAAAACAAGATAACAGATTTTACAGAAATATGTTATTCCATGGCTGAAGATTAGTCGCTGTTCAGCATTCACATGTATTTCAACATTTAGTGATAGAGATTCAGCTTGCAGGTCCTTCCGCAAATGATAATAAGATTCAGCGGACATGTGTTTCGTCCTGTTATAGGACTTTTTCAAGGCTTATCACTGTTGAAGCAATCCATTTTAGCCCAAAAACCACTTGTATTCTCATTGAATGATACAGCACAATTCCTATGGAACGGATAGTTTTTTCAAGGTTTCCCGAGATGCAGTTCACATTTATTGATATCACTCTATACTTCAAGTGTCTCACAAATATAAATCTGTGTACTCAGTGTTCAACGTTGTGTTATGCCTGACGTCCACGGCACCAGCCAACCAATGCCGTGGACGAAACACATGTCGGCTGAATCTTATTATTTGTGGAAGGACCTGCAGATGGAATCTCTATCACTAAATGCTGTAATACATGTGAATGCTGAACAGCGACTAATCTTCAGCTATGGAATAACATATTTGTGTAGAATCTGTTAGCTTGTTTTCTTCTGTTTTTTATATTTACGAGGCCACATATTAAAATGTAAATTTCTTGTAATGGCAATTAAAAATGGGAATTTTGTAATTAGTAATATTTGCTAAATAAATTATTTCTATCAAATAAGGAATCACTAATACACACCCTTATGTCCATGTTGTGTTTTGGGATATCGATTATATTTTGTTTTGGTAACAAATATTTTGTTGTTATTTGATTGGATATTTTTTTGGTTATATTAAGTATTAGAATGAATTGCAGATGTTTAACACATTGAGATTGTGTGTGCTCCACTATATATGTTTTTGCTCTGGTATTAACTGGTTTAGGTATTCTAATTCCAGTTTACACACCTTGGCAACAGATGTGTTTTAGTGTTTGAGCACCTTTAACGATTTAAGTAAATTGTAGGGATATGCAGCTAAATAAAGTCATTGTTGCCTTAGTTCTTTGTACTCTTTTATATTTGCTAGGATCAATTAAGTAACCCTGAATGTTTGAAACTATGCTGGTTGTCACAGAAGACACAGATTGATTTAATGTATTCAAGAAGTTGCTTCAACAGTCCCCTTTTCATTATCGTGCAATGAAAGGGTAAACTGGAGATTCGTCAATAGCTGAGCAAGATCATTAGATCTATGGTTGTTTTTTTAAAGGGGATGATGGTAGCAGGATTCACTGGTACTTAGAGGTCCATTTATCAAGTTGGTAGTGTCTTTCGCAAGGGAGAGGTGGTCCTGAGTAATGGCCCGTGGGCATATTGCACTTTTTTTGTCTTGAAGTTCATGGTCAGCAACTTCATGGTCTCCAGATGCTCGAATGAGAAGGCTGAGCTTTAGAAATGATAGCAAAGTTGGCGGGAAAGGAGTTTGTGCTAGACCTTTGATGCATAGATTTTGTCAATTTTTGTTTGGAAGAAATTTAGTAGGTCTTCACTACTTTTCTAAGACTCATAGATTGCTGTAAAGTGCTATCAATATTTATGATATATGGTGAGGTTTTTCTTAATGTTCCTGTATGCTACAATTATGTGTTTGTTTTACTAAGCCTTCAATATTCTGTGATAGCCCCTCCTGTGTCACTCACAAATGGTTTGTCCTCCTCAGTTGTCATTGTGCACCATTGATGTTTCACTTTGCGGTTAGTCTGTATTAGTTCAACTAGTTCACTGCTGATCTGCTCGTTGGTTTAATTGAAGCCCTGCTTCCGCCCTTTTAGTTTTGCTGGGGCTTGGTTGCGCAAGGCAGACCTGATGTATTATAAACTGTGCAGCATGGTAACTGGGTGTGAGAAGGTGAATGTAGGGTAACCTTAGAACCAAGTTCTCCAGGGAGAAGTGTTCGAGACAGGGACCTCGTTGGTTTGGAGGAGGGCCCATAGTGGGAGATTAGGAGGTCACCATCAAAAAGAAAGAACACTACATTGTAGCATGCTAAAATAAAATAGCTACATTTATTTTTCACCAGAAAACATGTTTCAGAATAGCGAAAGAAAATTCACTTAGCTTGGAAGGTAGAGCGGGGAGGTTTCAGGGAGTGGGAATAATCCCTCTACCCGGGAAACATCAGAACGCCGAGAATGCCATGAGCTATTGGTGAGGAGAAATGGGCAGAACCTGGAGTTTTACAGAGGGCAGTTCCACGTGAGAGGGGGACCAGTAGTGGGGGGATGGAGGGACAAGAATTTGCCTGAAAGTTCCCACCCCAATAAGAATGGGAGGGAAGGGAAAGAGAATGGAAGAGGCAGGGCCTGGGCCTATAAAAGCTAGGTTGCTGTCAGTAGAGATGAGATTGGCTATGATGCAACACCCTTCCTTACCATAGTCCCGACCTCTTTCCTGGCTAGGACAGTGACAGGGGGGAGCATGGCTATGAGGCAGCACCCTTCCTTAAGATAGGTCCTTTGTCTTTGCTAGAGCCTTCCAGGAATTAAATAAATATCTGGGTAGGAAACCAGGAGGAGGAGCCCATGTCATGTGGCTCAAGGGGAGTGACATGCCATTCAAGCCCTGGGTATGGTTTGGCTGCTCATACCCCTCTCTTTTGCCATATTTAGCCTTCAGGGTGATGCTTGTGCCCCAAGGGTAGAACGTCATTGAGAGTACTAATTAAGTGACTATTGAACTATGTTTCTGTAAGACTTAGTAGCTAACAGCGCAGGTAAAGAGTCATGTGTTGTGTGCATATGCTTCAAGGGCAAGCAAGTGCTGATGATGGCAAAATTTGCAAAAGGGCTCAGTGGATCAGGCCGGTTCTTCTAACCCTGGGGTTTCCAACGGTTTCCGTAGTAAGCGATACTTTTTTCAATTAACATCGTCATCAGCTACAATAGTGACTACATCAGGCAAGGTTACCTTAGTGGCCACCCTATGCAAGACTACCAGCAGTGATCATCTACTTGCATCAGGAGGGTTGATAGCAGTGATGCAAAAAAAAGACCTTGTCAGTTTGGAATGCCTGTACATTGGTAATACACACCAGCCATGGCTGCAATGCTGGAGCATCAAGATAGCACAGTTAGTAATAAGCCTCTTGATAGCCACATGATTTATCACTCAAAAGTCAGCTTTAAATATACTTTGTAAACTACAATTTTTCTTCAAATATCAGCTCCTGAGTTCTAAAAATAGACATATTTTTGTCTCAAATACATACTTTGTAATTTTGCTTCCCATATATTAATTCAGCCAAGCAAAAGCTTCACGTTTAGTAGGTGGGCTGTATACAGGAGAGCTACTTACAGGTGGCTGGAGAGTCACCAGTAGCTCACGAGTTACTTGTTGGAGAAGCCTTGCCTAACCCCATCTACCTAGGAGTGTCTGGGGGTAGTGCTAGTTGTTGATTTGGTTGGTCATGGTGGTAAGGCACTGAGTGGAGATTTTAAATTAGTGTTGGTCTGAGAACATCCCCAGATAAGGGGTAGTGATGGTGGGCGCTAGTAGGTTAGTGGGATACGAGGCAAAAGTATACTTCATGTTTGAAGGTTACATTTCATAGTAGGAAGATTGAGTTGTTGCTTGTGTACTGTCAAGTCTAACATTGCATTGTGCATGTGATTGGTTGGGGTTGGGAAGGTGGTTGGTGTTCTGTTATGCCTTCTGAAGCACTGATAGATCTCCTCAGAGAGCTCCCTATCATTTGCCTGAACCATGGTGGTTCATTTATTGTAGTTGTTTAAAGAGAGCCTCATGCTGGCTGCAGAAGGGGTTGTCAGAATTAAATTGTTGGGTGCCGTGAGGTCCATGATATTCCAAGCATTCTTGGGAGAATGCACTGCCATGTTTCTATATCACTCATAGAACAGGGGGCCTATCTCTTACTTTGGGGTAGAATAGGCTTTTGTGATTATGGTGTGGGTATCTGGTTTCAAAATTGAGTTTTTAATGTCCTTCTGGCTTTTTTGGTGAAGTTCTTGTTGGGTACAGGAGGGAGGACTGGGACCAATATTGAAAGGAATCCTGGTGTTCATGATGCATTTGTGCTATACCTCCCCAGTCTCGGTAGTGTAGAGGTAACTTGCTTGGCACGCCGAGCACAACCACAAGACCTTAGAGGGTAGGAAGGCCTTGTAAAGGCCACGCAGCAGGCACTAATGTATGCCTGTTTGATCAGCACCTCTGTGTGCATTGCAATGTAGCATTAGGGGACGTCTTGGCACTTTGACTTGACTGACATTACTTCATAACTAAATGTGGTTGCTTACCACCAATATGAGGGTGAGATCAGTCAATCAGGATTTTGTAGAGCACAGCAAATCACTTGTGAGGGTTACTAGCTGCTTAGTGGTTGCCCGTTCAATGAACAGCCAGGTCTTTAGTCCTTTCCTGAATTGCTGGATCGATAAAGCAATTCTAAGGTGCAGGGGAAGTTTGTTCCAAGCTCTGGAAAGAAGATGGAAAGATGGAAAGGAGAAGTTGGTCATGGCACACAAAGTCATACTCAGCTCGATGTGCTGAGGCAGGCAACTGAAGGTCAAGCGGATAATGATGGTAAACTGTATTATATCCATACATTATCATTAGTATGCTGGCCACGTAATGGAAAAGTTACTAACTCTTCTTCTGCAAAAAATATAATTTGCGATTTCATTGGGCAGTCAACCAAGTAGTCAACTCTCTAGCTCTGGGGCAAGGGTATATGGCTCTAATCTAGATTTTCCCACTCCTCAAATACAAGTGACATTGGGCCAATCCCTTCCTCTCCATATCTATCAATTTCTTTAGCTGACAATTGAGGCACCTGTGCAAACAGGCCAACCCTGCGTATTAAGGGCTATTTGCAATACAGGTCATTTAAAAGGGGTCTTGCATTTTATGGTGTTCTCTCCAAACCAGTCTTAGGTCCTTGTTTCTCAAAGTACACCCCTCAAAGTCATCATGTGCCCGATTTCAGTCTTGGGTCTGAATCCGGTAAACTTTAACCCCAGGCCATGTGTGAAGATGGGAGGATCCAACTCTGGTCTCTTTGATCCTCATTATATGTCCTCCCCATGACGTATTAGCAGGACACGATAGCGCAGATGTGAGGTAAAGCTGGAGACTATAGTGGGTGTGTGGTGAAAGGACGCCGAGCTGCCATTATACGCCAATAAATTCTACCTGTCAACGCTACAGCGCCCTTTTAGGGTCAGGAAGGCCATTTGGTAACTCAAGGAGTTCTTAAACAAGATGGTGACTCCTACTGGTTGATATTAATAACACGTATTGTGAGCAACGGTATAAATTCTGGAATGAGTGAGTTGTATGTACCGGTATTTATTCGTCACCACATCCAAATACATCATGCCGACCTACTGATGTCCGCGAGCACCTTTTTTTACCTGAGGACAGCGGTTCAGACGCACGGCCCCTGCTGCTTCGGCCAATGCAAGAAAGCATATCTTTTCTACACTTAAAGGGGCGATAGCTGGCTCTGCCACGCACACATTCTCCTGCTCACAGGATCGACAAAGGCCGAGCTCTGGGGCGGGAGGTTACCTGCCAGTTAGTCTCCCAGTTTCCCTGCAGAGCTGGTCGAGTTGGGCAGGCCCGGGCCGCGGCCTGCACCTGTCCCCAGTGGCCCTTATTTGCATGCCTGACGCGCACAGTGCTCCGAGCTGCCCGAGAAGGGTGTGTTTGCGCGGGAGGCGCTTCCTCGCCATCCATAGCAGGGCCCACGGCCTTATATGGACTTTTTTTCAGGCAGGTTGCCTCAGGTGGCACTCCTCGCGTTCACGCCACTCCCTTGCAGGCTTGCTGAGTAAGAACAAATCACCGCCAGATAACCTACCCTTAAAATAATGGAACTTCACAAGAGTAATACAGAAATGACATCTTGACTCGGGGCGACACCTTTCTCTACTAATCGACATGAAAATGACACTCCTGTTAACATAGAAAGTCACCTTCACTTCCTAAAATGACTTAGTTTACAAATGTTTTTTAAGAAGTAAATGCGGACTTCGGGCGTCCATTTTCCCTGTTCGTTTCTTGATAGTACTAACCGTTAATGTAGCCCAGAACATAATCAGAATTTTCCTCTAGCTGTTAAAGGTTAGATATTGTGCCACAAATGGCATTTCTTATTTGTGGAACTAGGGATGATGAAAGGGCGACGAGCCTTGATCAGGGGGATTCACACGGGGTCTGAGAGTTGCTCAAGCACTGCAGCAGGCACTCGACCCACACATCAAGAACAATACGAAAAAGTCATGGTTTAGCGTTTTTTAGCGCACAGCTTTGTTTTCCCCCTTTATTGCAAGAACTACACTTATTTATCCTGAAACCATACATGTGTTTATACAAAAACTCCAGTTAAAAAGGTTGAAACAATGTTAAAGAAGGTGTATTTTTCTGACCAGAGCTTTCTTCCAACCCAGTATGGTAACTTGGAGGTCTCACGCCCTTAATCCAGATTAAACGTGTTTTGCTGTGGGATACAGGTCCAGAATGCGGCTGGTCTGCCTGGGTTTTCATAATTTATTCTCGAAGAAATGCGCAACACTGAATTCAGACAATTGTGCTTCCTGCTGTTTACAACTATAGGAAGACCCACGCTAAGCTTTAGGAAATACAGACTATAATTAAAACGTTCCCACATACATGTTTTGTCTCTGGCCTGGACACAGATCAGTAGCAAATGGTGTAATTTGAGCCAGTGTCAGCCGTAAATTGCTTGGATACCCTCGAGATCGTGGAGCTACTCAAATCCCATAAACGAACAGAAGGGTGGATCTGTCTTAGGCAAACCTGCTGGCCCTGTGCATGTAAGGACAGCAGAGGCCTCTCAGGTTCAGTAGGCGTGTATGGACACCAGCTGCCACACCTGAGCATGCAAGGCGAAGCATAGACAGGTGACACCCATGAGGGAAAAGTAGCCATTCTGGTTTAGAAAGGCCAGGTGACACAAATGTGCATGTGAGGTGACAGGAGGCCTTTTGGGTTAATTTGGGTAGTTGGCACATAAGGACAGAACAACCCTCTCAGAGTCTGTATGAACAGGCCGCAGATGTGCATGTAAAGAGCCTAGCATCCACCATCTTTGGGCGGCTTCCATAGGTGGAAGATGAAAGAGAAAAACAGACTTCCTTTAGCATTTATAGGCTTGGGCTAGGGTCAGCTATGCACACGAGGACGCAGATGGCCATTTTTGGTATGCACTGAATTGTGGGGATACTAAATGCCAAACAGGGTTTGTATGGTCAGGCAGAATCTGTGCATGCTCTATGAGAGCAGAACATGTCAAGACTGAGCAAGGCGAAGCATTCTTTAGGGGCCACCTGTGCCCCGAAGAGAGGCAGTCTCTTTGACTTTAGATGGGCTCCTGGCACATCTATGATCGTGATTGGAGACTAGGCTTCTGTGACGTTTTATTGACAGGTGGCACAGCATCGCGCTTAGAGACAGAGCTGGCTTCTCGTCTTTCGTAGGACAGGTGGCACACGTGCACGTGAGGACAGAGCAGGCCTCATTGGTTTCGATGGGCTGCTTGCACACCTGCCCAGGGAGCGGCAAGGCTGTTCAAATGAAAGCACTCCACCAAGACACAGCACAACTTCTAACCCGGTTGTAAGGGAATACTCCCTGTCTACTTCCGAGCCAAACAAACACATCAGGAACAGAACACAAAAGGGCCCGAGTTGGGCACGGAACAGTAATTATAGCTTGAGAGCAAAAACACAGCTGCTTTGCTACTTCAGGTAAAGGGATGGACAGACTTGATGGCAAGGTGGTGGTGCTTAGCTGCCCTTTCATATATGCATCTAGATTCATGGGAGCAAGGTTCACTTCATTGGTGAGGCCGGGGTCAGATGACTATCATGAATAGAAATGTAAACGAATTGCAGATGGTAGAGGACTGCATGATCACCCCTTAAAGGTATGCAATATGAGCAAATCTAAGACTGGATAAGGTACTCAATGTCATTGCAAAATAATGTTTCATATATATAATTATTGATGGGTAACAGTGAACTATGAGGATGTTTTTCACCAAGGTTTTGAGTGACATCAGATAGACAAAAAGAGCTAATCTCGAGTTGCCTAAAATGTCGCTTAGAACTTTGAATTGAAAAATATCCGTAATTCACTTTTCACTCATCTATAGTTTCATGCTATGCATGGCCCCCCAAATTATCTGCTCCTACTTTCAAGTGCTATGCAGAGGAGTAATGGAAGAGACATGCATATAACATGGCCTCTTCTTCTGAGCCAAATTAAAGAAAAAATACCTGACATCCTTAATCCATTCCCACCACTTATGTTGTCTTCCTCCCACCTCCTGCTCTGCTTTCTGCTTCAGTCAAAGCAGACAAGCAGCCTTAAACTGTCAATCGACAAGAGCCCTGACTGCCTGGGCTGGAAGGCCTTATTGATGGGCAGTAGTGGGTGATGGGCTTTGCTGTCAACTGTTGCTACCTCATAGCAGTGAGTTACCAGATGTAAAAACTGGTGTAAATGATACAGGCGTCCTCTGGAAGCCATGCATAACAAGTAAATTAATTCTCAGACGCTTCTTTCTCCGCTCACACACTGTTCTCTGTATTTACACTGACTGCCTTCTTGGCTCATGTCCCTCCTGCTGGCAAGCTGCTCCTGCTGCGCCCTGTCGTTTCCCCTCTCTACCCACACACTGCCCCCTATATACACACACACCTTCTTCTTACTGTATACCCTGCGCTTCTGCTAACACACTACCCTCCCTGCCCCTTCTGCTTGACTCATGACCGCTTTGCCCCCTGCCCCGTCTTCTCTCACACTACTTTGCCCCTTTAACCATCGTCACAGAGCCTCCTTTGCTCTCTGTCCCTCCATTGCAGCTCATTGAGTGCACTGCACCCCTTCCGGAGTCACACCACCCTCTCTACTCCCTGGCATCTCTGCTCCTTGACCCTTCGGTTCACGCACTGCCCCTTTGCTCACTGCCGCTTCCTTTCACACACTAGCCCACCCTGCATACCTATTACCAGCGCTTGAAATGGAAAAACAGAAGTGCAGGGACTGTGCACCAGAGTTCCTGCTTGTTTCTGAGAAGTGCCGGTACTCTCCAATGAAAAGTATTACGTTTTTCCTGAGACGTGCAGGTACTCTCCCTCTCAAACTAAAAAAGTGCCAGTACTCCGTTCCGGACAGTACCGGCCCATTTAAAGCACTGCTTATTACCCTCTGTCACTGGCCATTATGATCACGTTCTGCACCCTGACCGCCCCTCGCGCCCCTTTCTGCTGCCTGCAAGCGCTCCACGCTCACTGCACACCCTGAACTCTCTGCTCACACACTGCCCCCTGCATCCTGCCACCCTGTTCCCTCATTCTCTTCAGCTCACACGCTGCCCCTGCCAACGTGGGGCATCTCAGCTGAAATATTGCTGGGGCCCAAGCTCCAGTGCCTTACAAAACTTGGCGCCTATGTCTAGATTTAGGCGCGAAGAGTTCCATGTCGACATCAAACGCCATGGGTGCCGGAGAGCGCCACTAACCGTAAAGGGGCTGAACTATTTGAAAAAACACAAAGAGAGCTCCAAATAGGCACGATGCGCTGAGAGCCCGGCGGAGCTGTAGACTGAACGTGTGAAAACTGACGCAGTCCTGTTGGGCAAACTTTCGAGTGAATTCGCAGTCATCTGAGATGACTCTGTTATGTACAAGCTCTTACATCCCTCGAAATGTTGCCACCTAACACATCCCTACTTTAAGACCCTTGTACAGGTCTTTGGGACAAAAATATATCTCGATGCTGCCGAAAGCAGGCCGCGCTACAACCAGCCCCTCCCGGCGCGAGCAGGCATGCCCGGCCATGCAGGTGCCAAGGCTGGTGTTTACTCGGCAGGTGGTTGAAAATATCCTTTTCAGGAGCTAGGCTGTGGGTGGAGGGACGGGCCTTCACTGCGACAGGGCCAGGGCTCCTCCTAGCACCGATGGAAAAACACAGACCTTGTTATGATGGTGATTATGAAACCTGGTCGGGAGACGCAAACATCTTGTGCCAGTGACAGACTAGTATCCGACCGGCCCAGCCCTGTACCCACGCCAGTCCTGCGGCCGCCACCGAACAAGGATTGGCAAATGTGCCACGAGGCGCGGAGGAAAGAAGAGCAAATGAGTGAGCCACTGACACCAGGCAAGGGCCCGGCCAGCAACAAACAGGACAATAAACAGGCGTTCAGGCCTTTTCCGAGCGAGCAGTGTCCTCGCAATGAAATAGCTGTTATTCTTACTCAGAGAGATTTAAAGGAGAGACGAGAAGTGGGGGTGGGCGGGGGAGATTGTTGCTCTCTCACAGAGAGCTAGACTGTGTTGAACACTAGGAGTCCATCTAAGGTGGCACTTTATTATCAGGGGTCACTGCCATCCCCATGAGAAGTCTATGCACCATCTAACTGCTGGTACCAGCTTTTTAATAGTCATGGGTAAAGCCCTTTTTCCCTGCATCCTGATGGGGAGACTTCTGTTAGCGTGTCCGACCTTAATAAGTAAACTTACAAGGGGACGCGAATAGGTTGATGAACCTTTTGACTCGCAATTAAGATGTTCCCACCATAACCCCAGTACATGCATATCAATAATCAATAATCAATCAATGATAATCATTAGCATTATTAATCAATAGAGTCAGTAATTGTTACACACCATGGCCTTTCAGTCATAAATAACCACACCTTTAGTAAAAGTTAGAATATTTATTTCCCTATATTAACAATGCTAATGTCACGTAAGTTCATCTCAAAATCAAATGATACACATACAGAAACAACACTGGCTGTCCAAAGCGCCGAAAGAAATGCAATCTAATCGAACCTTGTACTATTATACACTCTAAGGTTACAGTGCAAATCAATCACAAGAACAATTGCGCAAACAATATCACATACATTTAGATTCAGCAAAGAAAAGACATCAAACGTTATTCCCTATAGCAGACTTTCATTAGTGAGAATCCCTAACTAACACCAGGCTTCGTGCAAAACAATTTAGCAAACACAAATTTGGAAAACATCTAGCTATGGCTCAATCAAAACAGCGCAGTTGGTACATAGAAAGAAAAACAAACATACATTGCAAGTCACATTTAGTAATTCATATACCTTTCCTCAATTTGGATCGGCAAGCTAAGATAGTCTTCGTCAGTCGGACATCAGTTTGGTCAGCAGGGCATCAGGATTCAGCATCAAACTTCAGAAAACCACAAAGTCTCTAAGCAATAAAGTTAAGCACATCTCTTGTCAAGACGCTCGAGAAATTATGACGGTGGCAAAAGGCAAATGCGCAATGCTAGTTTCTTCTCAGTGCAGTCCGGCTAAGTTAG
The DNA here is from genome assembly GCF_031143425.1 of Pleurodeles waltl. Taxonomy (NCBI): domain Eukaryota; kingdom Metazoa; phylum Chordata; class Amphibia; order Caudata; family Salamandridae; genus Pleurodeles; species Pleurodeles waltl. The sequence continues at coordinate 979,894,102 of NC_090446.1, read as the reverse complement.
ATTCCCTAAAACTAATTTCCAAGTCCCTATTGGTCAAGGGATCGCATGTTCCCACTTTGTCCAATAAAACTAAAACTTCAAATCTATGAATTCTACCACTACTCCATTCACATGTCGCCGATTGGCTTCTCTTGTATTGTCCTCATCATCCGGCTCATCAGGTAACAATATTGTTGCACCTTATACTCCAGTCAGTGTCTCCATTGTTCTCGCCCTGAGAAAGCCAGTCTTACACACATTACATTCATAATGTTACAATCAGCAAGAGCAGCATCTTCTAGTAGTCGGTTCTCATGAGAAAGACTTTTAGCTACAAGCACATTTAGACAGTACAGTGGAAAATCACAGTTTAATTCTCTGAACAGCCATTTTATTAAACGTTAAGGAAGACAGCTTGACATGAGGCCGTGCAACTAGGCCAAGACCTCCGCTAAGTTAAGGCCTACAGTTAATAAAACTAAATACATAACACATAACCCTTAATATGATGTGTTACTACATTAATAAAACATATGCTCAATATTTCATATTAACATGCCATTAATAAGTACATTTTGTGAACATTGACGGACACTCATCGTGATCACATTTTCAAATGTGTGCATTATTTTTCTATGTTATTACATTTTCTACGCAAATCTATTGCTCAGAATACATGAATACTCATTAATATTTTTATCAAAACACCTGCACTAGCAATTTCTATTGTCTCTTCTGGTTCAGATCCTTGTAGTTTGTCATTATAGGTTCATCTGATGTATATCTAGTATAAATGGTGTATGTGTGTGTGATTAGTGCTTGGATGGATATATGGAGTGGTGGGTACCTGTAGGTTGCGGTGCTGGTTTTATTTGTGTAGCCACTACGGTTGGAGAGTGCACCACAGTTAATTGTTGTAGTCTTTAGCTGCCTTTTCTCCTGTACGGCTTTCCTTTTCCCCAGTGGAATAACCATTGTAAATCTAAGTGTGTGGATGCCTAGGCCCATATTTATACTTTTTTAGTGCTGCATTTGCGTCATTTTTTGCCGCAAATGCGGCGCAAACGTACAAAATACAATTGTATTTTGTACGTTTGCGCCGCTTATGTGTCATAAAGCGGCACAAATGCAGCGCTAAAAAAATATAAATATGGGCCCTAGTTTTAAATCACATGAACCTGAATGGAGCTAGAAGGATTGTTTGTGTTCAGCCACCCTGGAACAAGCAAGTCCCAGCAGGCCCACCCCTGGCCTGGGAGGTGCCTCTAGTAAGAGACATGGCACAAGCATGGCCAAAGCTGCAGAGCTCTAAGAACAGATAGGGTGTTTCAGGTTTTTATGTGGGATGAAAAAAGTAGAAAGGGGGGGATCTCTAACAGGGGTGCGGCCTGTATAATTAAGGGCATGACTTACCTAACTGGTATTTTGGTGCCTCTATGAGCTATCTGTTTTTGCAGGCTTTCTGTTTTTGCAGCCAGATATATAACACAACAACTGAGATACACATCATCAGGGGTAGTAAGCGCTATATAAATACAATTACAATATACCTAATACCAGGCGGGACTATTGGCTTTGTCAATGATCATAAGCTGTTTAGAATAAAGCACTATACAAGTGTAATATGCTACATGGAAAAAACAATAAAAATACAACATCCTAGAAATAATTAATATGCTTAGAGAATGCAAGATTAAGTAAAACGCGTGAAATTTAAATAGGACCTAAATCGCTGGCTTACCTTAAAGCTTTTACATTTATTGTCCAAAAATAAATCTGTGTTTTTGTCATTACAGTTAAGGACATGAACATAAGGCCTGAAACTGACCTATTTTAATATCCATTTTTCATTACTACCAGGTCTTAGACCCGGATGGACCTGACCACTTAAAGCCCTGGGCTGTGCGACAGTCACCCACATTCTGAGTGGTGTTCTGCCTAAGACAGGACCCATCAATAGCTCCTGACAGAATGATTGGCTATCTCTTGCAGTTTGGGGACAGATTTAAATTTGAGTTGTCAGCTGCCAATGCTTCCGAATATAAGCTAGCCCCTTTGGCTTATTTAGAATGCTATTTAGAAGAATTCTGCCATCTATGCTAAATTCGAGAACGATCACACCAACAAATCAGCTGGTGGCACATTCTATGTCGCATTTAGTTGCAGGAAATGTCTGGATGAGAAGAAAAGGATTGTCACTGACAATCCTGTTCTGGGTTTTTTTTTTGTTGCAATTTGTCTTTGTGACCAAGCAACACCTTCAGAGACCTTTCCTCCAAAGGTATATTCTAGCAGGCTTTTCTGGGTACTTGACTGCCTCTGTGCCCATGAGTGAGATATAAAAAAACTTTTTTCTCTGCAGAGTTGGAATTCACTAACAGAGGTCCAGGCAACAGCAGTCAGGATGCCACCGCATTTCCAGGTCCCTCAATTCAGGTAGAAGAGCAGTCCTTTATCCCAGCATCCCAAGTATTAGTGCAACATTCAGAGGGATCTGTTCAATGAAAGAGCTCAATCTTCTAGGAGGAGATCTGCAGTAGGCACAGACTGGCTCCTGGCCTTCCAAAGAAGATGTAAATTGGCTCTACTGTTCCCAATGGGCACATTCCTTTCTTCTCTTGACCGTGCAGGATCTGCCTGATAATCCACCTGTTAGCTCACAGCGAGGTTGGGAATCTAGGGTTCTTTTTAGGAAGCGAGGAAAAAAACAAAATTAGCCTACAACTGGCCATTGGATGGTGAAAAATAGAGAAAGCAATAGAGGCATGCATGGAATTCCGAATGCACTAATTGGGGATGCACTTTCTTCTTTGACATGAAAAACTTGGATAATACACAGGGGACACCCTCAACAGCATCTGAGACAGGCAGTTATAGATAGAACAAAAAGGGTAAAAAAGTATCCTTTTACCCTTTTTTTGGTCTTCATGCAACTACACTACATATTCATTTTATTCATGTAAGTCTTCTCAAATTTCCCTTGCAGTTGGTCTTCCTTCAAGACTTCTCCTTTCCAGCAGATGTGGTAATCCTCAGGAAAATATCTTCTAAAGAGACTCTAGAAGAGGTGCATACATTGAGCACAAACTAACCTCCCTCCATTTTTCTTTCCCTCTACAAAACCAATGTTTCTGATTTTGTACGCAATGTGCATGAAAGCCCCTGGTTTGAGAGCCTTATTCTTTCTGGCTTTTGTCCGAAATTCAATGTGGTAATCCCCAAAACCTTCTGCTGGATGCTTCACAGGGGTTAGTCTAGTCAGAGATGGAGATCAACGTTTCTGAAAATGTGATCATCCTCATCAATCCAAGTGGCACATCTGCTCCTGCCCTGGAGAAAGAAAAGGTCAGAAGCGAAGCAGGAGGCACAGAAGCCCACGCAGGAGCAGAGAGAGCACCGCCATGTGATCAAAGCTGGAAGCCCATTGGCCGGTGGTATAGCTGAAGTTCCTGGGGCTGTGCCTACCAGTGGGGTCAGAGTGAACACAGTGCAGGAACCATTGCCTACCAGTGAACAAAGCACACGTGGGGCACACTGTAAGCAGTCTAATTGGCCATGCTTCATGCCAGGTTCAGGCTGGCTGGGCTGCTAGGCCTGACACGGATCAAGACCAAGAAAACATCAGACCAACATAGCTAGGGGATCAGAGTGAGTTTGTGGGAATTAGAACAGAGCACCTACAAAGGAAGGAGCTAGGGGGGCACCTGTGATCTCGCTGACCCATGACCTCTACCATCTCACCACAGGGTAATCCTAAAAGGCAAAAGAGGGCCTCACTTGGCTTATCTCAGTCCGGCTGTCCTCCTCAAGCTTTTGACATCCAGTGCCAGGATAGGAGAGATCAGATTACAAGAAGTACTGCCCACCTTGTTCTGGTTTGAACCCTTACCCGTAATACGGTCTGAGTCTTCTGGTGTACGGGTGACTGTTTCCAGAAGGCACAATTTCACCATGCTGAGTATGTAGTAGGCAAGTGTCCTTGAGAAGCTGCCACCTTCCCAGGGAGAAAAAGCCGATGGTGAAAACTCTTTCCTGGACAAATACTTAAGTGGTACGAGGAAAACCAGGAATGTGGTATCCAGTAGTGGAATTCTTCAGGAACAACAAGTGAGGATAAGCAAGAGGAGGAAGCGAAAAAATAAGTGAAGGGACATGGTTTTGTTGTGATGCATCTTCCAACCAGACCGAGGCCTTTAAATAGTAAAAGAATATGAAACAGAAAAGGAAATGTCATCAAATACTACATGACAGGAAACAGATTGGGAAAGTCAGGAAGAAACTGGGTAACAAACAGCCATGATGGAAAGAGAAACGAGAATGAAAACCTGAAGTAGGCTAGCTGCAAAGCAGCCTTAAAAGGAAGTTGCAAATCCTCAGGCAGGTGACTGGTATTTGGGAGAAGGGAAGGAGCAGCACTCAGGAGCCAGGGATCATGAAAGGAAACAAGCCAAGGTGACAGACTCCCGCAGCTCACTAAAGTGGGCTATGTACGGTGGCTTCTTACGCCCAGGAACTGAGGGCCCCCACAAAGTACAGCAGTTCTCGACCACCCAAGTAGCACAGAAGCAGTAGACACAACACATCTGACTCTACCACCATAGTCCGTCTGAGAGAGGGAGTCAAGAAGGCAGGGCAGCTGAACCAAACATGTTCTTACTAGTGGCCTCTTAGCCAAATCTCCCATCTTCTAGATTGAAGCTCTGTCTGAAATATGTTTACAGCTCCATGTAAAATAGCCCAACGTGTTAGCAGAAACCCTCTTTACAAATATCAATTCTCAGATCTGAAAGGTAAAGGTGCCTCGTCCGATAGAATGGGTGAAAATTCCCTACCTTATGAGCTTAAGTTAGACTCATTCAAAGAGCCACATTTCACAAGCTTTAACTTCCAGCACTCATTGTATAAAAGAAATGGGGAAAATGGAGGTGATCTATGAACCCGTGCAAGTCTCAGCCAAGAAATTATCCAAACACATAAGCACAGAAGAACTTAATAAAAAATGGAAAAGAAATAATGTCATAAGCCAAGCCTTAAATGCTACTGACAGTTCTGTATCGTTGCTTAGAGATAGATTTAGAGTTTCACAATCAGGGTACTCTGCCACAAATGCGATGGAGTATGCAGTCCGCCAAACCAATGTCTGCCAGCCCTATTTATGGCTGGGAGGGCTGCCAGCTTTCCTTCAACAGAGCCCCAGTTGGTTCCAACAACGGAAAACATCCTCCAATAGCCCATCAGAGTTGAAAACGTCAGAGAACGAACATTGCTCTACCCACCCTATTTAGGGTGGACTGTGTGATGTCCTATATTCCAGTTCAACATGAGGAACAGAAAAAAATAAACATTGACCCCTACAATCGGGGAAAAACTCCCTGAGTGAGGGGGCATTGTTTGTTTGTTTTTCAATAACCAACTCTTACTCTCATACTTTGGGAGTTTGTTTTTGAAAAATGAAACATTTTGGCAAAGTTTGGTGAATGGCTGTCAAAACCGACAGTGGCTGGCCATCAAATTTTTGTATCTTGACAGGACCCGCTATGATGTCAAGATACAGAGATCACCGTTGGGTTGGTGGTGATCTCTAAATTTGGTAGGCAGTAGTCTTTCGAGGTGGTGGACGGAATGTCCTTCACCACCCTAACGGAGTGTACTCTGTACTGTAAACTCTAGTCTTTCATAAGCCAAAATCTGACACCACCACCAAATTAGTAAATGTTATCTCAAAATGTCTCACTCATACTAAAGCAGAAGTCAAATTGGACAGTGCCATCTGAGACCTGAATTATATATTATGACTCCGCATTAAGAGGTCAATTGTTTGAAGATATCCCTTTCAGCCAGGAGTCAACACCTTGTGCCTTTTCAAGATGTCTGGCTTGTGACTGTGCTAATCTACACCTGCTTTCATGCTAAATCAGTTTACATTTCCTATATCTGAAACTCCAGCTCTTCTTTTTTAGCTTTCCAGAAAGTAGCTAGAAATCAGAGGCCCTTTCATTAGAATGTCTAAGGGAAATCTACAACCTACATTGTAGGGCTAAACCAGCCCTCCTAATGTACTGCACCAAAGCCCAGGAAAGATGGAAACTCCTGAGAGATGCACTCCATTTTGACATGAGGAGTGTTTTAACTTTGGCTAGCTCTGTCATTCTGTCATTGGCCACATTGTCAGGTAATTACTGGTTCTTTGATGTCAGAATTTCGTATTCATCTGGACTTTCATAGGGAGACTTTGTCTGCATCAAGAATGAGATAGGCTTTGCCTCAAGAGAGATGGCATCCTTTTTGTTGCTGTGGCTGAGAACAAGACATAGACTGGAGGAAACCCTCCTGCTGCACAAGACTTTGAGAAAGGAAAAGCGGAACCCCAAACAGAAGATGCCATATGGAAAGGCCCAGCAGCTTAAAATCCTGAGTTCTGACACCCAAGAGCCATGAATATCTTGCGACCCAGCATGTAAGAAATACCACAAGAAAAAACAGCAACATGAGAGGTTGATACGCTACAGAAATGCACGCGAGGACTCTGAGTGTGGTGGCCAGCATCAACTCCAACATGCTAAATGTCAAAGGGAAATATCTGTCTACTTAAATTCAACCTCGGAGGGACATATATTTTTCCTTTTGACCCCAAGAGGTGGGGTAGCATCCTACTGGCTGACTCCAGAGCCATTTAGAAAAAATATTTCTGGCTCCAAACGTTCTTGGTTTGCTAATTAATGTAACCTCAGTTCTCGGCTGAAACTGGGCAAGATTGTGTGTTCAGTGTCCCTATATACTAGAAATGGTTATTGTGACTTGCCAACTTCGCAATAACAACCCCTGACGTTTGGCAACGCAGGGAGGGAGGTACTTTATTGTGGGTACCCACAACTACCTATCATTTCCTCTGCAACATTACGCCAGTTGGATCGCTAATTGCTTCTCCCTTCAAATGCTAAAGCGCATTATATCTGGATACAGAGGTCCTCTTTTAGAGAGGCTGGTAACATGCAGTTTCGACAAAATCATTAGATTCCCTGCCCCCCCTTTCATTTCCCAGGCCTCATTTAAAGGCAGTGGAATCACTTGTTTGCAGACAAGGAGAACGAGCCTACTCCACCACAGGAAAACCTTAGCTACTCGCCTACCCAACACAGAGCCGAGAGAGTTCCAGCATCAGAGCGTCTGCCCTATTTTCCTATTCGCAACTACTACACGGTCACAAACGTAAAAAAAAAAAGACAAAACCCAGTGCGCATAGAGAAAACTTGCGGGGGCCAGAGACATTTATTGTTTTTCAGAAACAATCCCCCACTTTGGGGCGGGGGTGGTTCAGAGACATTTATTGTTTTTCAGAAACAATCCCCCACTTTGGGGCGGGGGTGGTTGTTCTGGAAAACAAAAGAGATGCTGACCTGGTCTCCAGCTTTGCATTTTCACAAACATTGGGGCAGCCATGTTAACGAGATCCCTTTCATTGACAACTCACTGCCAGCACGGGATGGATTTCTAACCTTGGTGGGCCTACATCGGAGAAGAGCTTGGGAGTTAGTTTATCTGCCAAAGTCTAAATGACCCCCTGAGACTTTTGTGCATCTCTCTTTCGCACTCAGCGTTGTTTTGTGGACTTGGGTGGGACCTTTTTCTAATTTCAGTGTTGAATTTTGCGTTTCACATTTTTGGTGGGATTTTATTTTGACCGACCGATCCAGACGGCCAGAAGACGTTCAAAGACAGCCAAGAACAACTGACATTTCCCAAAATGATAACTCTGCCCATAGGGCACTTCGTTGAAAAAACGATAGCACGTAGGATGTAAAAGTTAATCAAATGTTTATTGTTATATGTTGATCCTGGATGTGTTTGCACTTTCTGGATATTATTGTAATTGTACGCCATATTTTGTAACTGCTATGTTTAAACGGCACAATCTTTTCCTCAACTTGTACTAGTTTGGACTCAATAGCCCCTATAACAGATGATAAATAGCATGTAATAGATGGTTGAACTAAAAGGTCTGGTCCACCCTCACCCTTTTGTGTGCTAATTTTCCTTTTCCCTATTATAGCCACTAATTCGCAAACCTTAAAATTCAACATATGGCTGGGCAAATAACCACTTCTATAAGAGGGGCAGCCCAATCTAGGCCCAGATCTTCTTCAGCAACTTTCCTCACACACCTCTTCTTACCCAGAACTCAGAGGTGTGGCTCGGCTTCATCCGGACACTGATGGGCAAAGGATGAGCACACCCTTGGCCCAGGCTTTGCCTGGGCGCGGCCCATGCTGCGGGGAATCCTTTGGTGCTTTAGTGCGCCCGCAATATACTGCTCCGCTTCCCTGGTGCTGAAGGGCTTCTGGAACAGAGAGTCCCCAAGGAAACAAAGTCTTTACCCGCGCTGCGGGGAATCCTTCGGTGCATTAGTGCGCCCGCGATATGCTGCTTCGCCCCCCTGGCACTGAAGGGCTTCTGGGACAAAGAGTCCCCAGGGAAAAAAAGTCTTTACTTATGTCAATTACCCGATTGATATCAGAGTTACCCCGGGAGCCTCCTCATGTGATCCACGTCTAATGGCTGAAGGTATACCACTGCTGTGTGGATGTGGCTGCACAGACCATGATGGAGATGTCTGCCAGGTGTTCAAGAAAACACTGTCTCACATTCTAGGTCGAATCTGAAAGCGTTTAGTAAAATAAATAATAATTTGTGAGTCACAGAAATTACTTACAAGGCCTCCCCACATGTTCTGCAAATTAATAAAGAAGAGTTAAAACACATATCCTGCTAATCACACGTTTTTACCATTGTTCACATCACAAACATTCTTACCAAGAGATCAAGCAAGGGTCCAGCTGAGCTCATGAAAATTAATAGATGGCCTTCTCAGGAATGTAAACAGTTTATGCTGAGCAAGCACGCTTCCAAATTGTCACACATCTAGTGCCAGTACACAATGCATCTAAGGCCTCAGAGGTGGGAACATGTAGTATGATAAGTTAGCTTGAGAAAGAAAACATGGCTGAAGCAGGTTCCACCGGCAGAAGTAGACTGTGGAGCCCCAAAGGGCGATAATGGTCGTAGATGAGGCACAAATTGAGGCTTTCCTCTTTAAATCAGGGATAAAATCCTTGTTACAAGCAGCACAATTGTGAAGAAGCTGAGAAGGAGTGCTACAACATTGTGTGTACTATACTGTGCCTAGCTCTTTGAGGTGACTTTGACCATTAAGAACAATCACATGCTACTGATGTGTCAAATAGCAAGGAAGAGAGATGACCTAAAGATCCGGCAGTGACCTATCTCTCTCAGGGTACTGGACGTCACTGTGAAGCACAAGAGTGGAACTTTCCATGGGAGCGCTAATGGACATTCAAGGACATTTTATTGCATGATATATAAGACCTGCCAAAGATCTGATCTTGGATCAGCAAGCCTGTAGGAAGTTGGCTCTGTATATCCTATCTCAAAGTGATAGCATAGTGTGCACAGAGTCCAAGGGTTCCCCTTAGAGGTTGATAGTGGCAATAATAGATAATAAGATAATAGATAATTAAATAAAGATAATAGATAATACTAATGTTCTATTTTGAGGTAGTGTTGTCAAGCAGAAGGCTTATCAGAGGGTAGTGTTAAGCATTTGTTGTACACAAATAGGCAATACATGAGGGCACACAAAGACTTGACTCCAGAACAATAGGTTTTTACTTAGAAACACATTCTTTTCTTAATTTATTTTAGAACCACAAGATTCAGAATTCAAGTAAATACATAATTTGTAAGGTACTTGGCATAGGTAAATATAGAACTTTGAAGTAAAACAGTAAGGTACACAGTTTTGGCAAAAATGTCAATAAGCTATTTTAAAAGTGGACACTGCAAAAATCAACAGTTCCTGGAGGAGTTAAGTACAAGTTAGTTTAGCAGGTAAGTAAAGCACTTATAAGTTCAGTCTCCGGGGCATAGGCAGCCCACCATTGGGGGTTCAAGGCAACTCCAAACACCCAGCACCAGCAACACAGGGCCGGTCAGGTGCAGAGGTCAAAGAAGGGTCCAAATAACAGAGGCGCCTATGGAGACTAGGGGTGCTCTGGTTCCAGTCTGCCACCAGGTATGTACCTGCGTCCTCGGGGAGCAGACCTGGGGGGTTTTGTGGAGCACTGGGGGGGGGTCACAAACATGCACACAAAGTACACCCGAAGCAGCATAGGGGCAGCCAGGTGCAGTGTGCATAGTAGGTGTCAGGTTTAGTAATGGTTTCAATGGAGTGACCCAGGGGTCACGTTGGCAATGCAGGCCGGGCACACAGGGGCTTCTCAGGCCAGCCACCAACTGGGCAACGATGAGGGCCACCTGCTGGTCACTCCTGCACCCGTAGTTGGTTCCTCTTGGGCCTGCGGGCTGCGGGTGCAGTGCTTTTTCCAGGCATCGGGTTCTTTGTTACCGGGCAGTCGCAGTCAAGGGGAGCCTCTGGATTTTCGCGGCAGGCATCTCCGTGGGGGCACAGGGAGGTCGTCTCAGGGTGTCCATGTCGTGGGAGTTGCCTGTGGGTCCTTGCTGCAGTGTTGGTTTCTCTGGACACGAGCCGGGGGCGTCGGTGAAGAGTTTTGGAGACTCACGCTTCTGGCGTGAGGCTGTAGTCCCTTTAAAGATGGTTTCTTCTTTGTGGTTTAGACAGAACCGCTGTCCACAGGAGTTTCTTGGTCCTTTGGGTTGCAGGGCAGACCTCTGAGTCGGCAGAGGTCGCTGGTCCCGCTGGCTGCGTCGCTGTTGCAGGTTCTTTGAGTCTGGAGACAGGCCGGTATGGCTGGGACCAAGTCAGTTGTTGTCTTCGTCTTCTCTGCGGGGCTTTCAGGTCAGCAGTCCTTCTTCTTGTTCAGGTCATCAGGAAATCTGTGTTCCTGGGTTCAGGGTCATCTCGAAATACTAAATTTAGGGGTGTGTTTTAGGGCTGGAGGGCAGTAACTTATGGCTACTGTCCCTGAGGGTGGCTACACCCTCCTCGTGCCTCCTCCCTTTGGGGAGGGGGTCACATCCCTAATTCTATTGGGGGAAATCCTCCAAAGCAAGATGGAGGATCTTCTAAGGAAGGGGTCACCTCAGCTCAGGACACCTTAGGGGCTGTCCTGGCTGGAGGGTGACTCCTCCTTGTTTTGCTCATTATCTCCTCTGCACTTACCCCCAAAAGTGTGGGCTGTGTCTGGGGGGCGGGTATCTCCACTGGCGCTGGAGTGTCCTGGGGTGCTGTAACACCAGACTTGAGCCATTGAGGCTCACTGCCAGGTGTTAAAGTTCCTGCAGGGGGAGGTGTGAAGCACCTCCACCCAGTACAGGCTTTGTTCCTGGTCACAGAGTGCACAAAGGCACTCACCCCATGTGGACAGAAACCCGTCTCAATGTGGCAGGCTGGCAGAAACTGGTCAGCCTAGCGCTAGTAGGTGGGCTGGTATGCAGGGGGCACCTCTAACATGCCCTCTGTGCGCATTTCTCAATAAAACCCACACTGGCATCACTGTGGATTTATTGTGCTGAGAAGTTTGATACCAAACTTCCCAGTATTCACTGTAGCCATTATGGAACTGTGGAGTTCATGTTTAACAAACTCCCAGACCATATACTCTCTATGGCTACCCTGCACTTACAAGTGTAGGGGCATATTGAATGGCTCCCTGAGGGGAGTGCCATATCGACTTAGTCTTTTTCTCCCCAGCAGCACACACAAGCTGTGAGGCTGTGTGCATATGATGAGAGAGGGTTCCGCAGGGTGACATTATACATGCTGCAGCCCTTAAAGACCTTCCCTGGCCACAGGGCCCTTGATACCAGGGGTACCATTTACAAGGGGCTTTTCTGTATGCCAGGGCTGTGCCAATTGTGGAGACAAAGGTACAGTTTAGGGAAAGAACACTGGTGCTGGGGCCTGGTTAGCCGGGTCCCAGCACACTTTCAATCATAACTAGCATCAGCAAAAAGCAAACATTTAGGGGGTAGCCATGCCAACAGTGGCATTTTCCTACAAAGCCTAAATGACTAATGTCCAAAGATGTTAGTTGGAGCCAACAAAGCCTGCCATGCATTGATATTTTATATGAAAGTAAAGATAAAAGATTTGCATGCCTGCTAGCCGCACCTTATGACAAGAGTGGTAAAGGGGGCATCCAAAAGTCCTTAACTTTGACCTTAAGGGAAACTTCCAAACCTGGCTATGAAGTTACTGATTGTTTATTGACAATCTATAAGATTTATGAATACATATTTTATTGCGCTACAAGTATGAAACCTGTTAACCTCCCTCTGAAAAAATCCATGCATATTCCATAGTAGGGTGCGCCATTTAATTTCTCAGTTTGTAGTAAGAAAGGCATAGGGAATTCTGAAATCTCTCCCTCGGGGATGTATGGGTACAGTACTGTGACTCCCTTCTAGAAGGCTAGCCAAATGGACATACTCCTCACCTCCCCAGCTCATGTCTGGATATGCTGACAAAAAGCACTATTTTAAAGATGTTTTACTTTGAACTGGAATGTACCTCGCCTTAGCCTACCCAACTTACCTCTGATTTGTCAGAGAGAGGAGCCTTAAGACAAAAAAACCTTCCCCTGAATAATTGGCTGTCCACATTTCAAAGCAAAATCCCTTAAAATTATAAGCGGATCCTTTGGACAGTATCACTACTGAGCATCCACAGCAAATACTATGAAGGGCACTGTCTAGAAGAATCTGAAGTAAACAGCAAGAGAGCTTTCAGATCGTTGGTGCTGTGTGCTGCCTGTTAACCTACAGCTGACAGCAAGATGGAAGATAATTGCTAGTTATTCGGAATTCCTGATTTAGGTGGAAACTTGAATTTTGAATCAGATCGGAAATGGTGAGAAATGCTGTTATTTCGCACATGGTAATACAGCCTGCAGAATTACCTCAAGGGTACCTGGAAACATACTGACCAGATCATATATCTGGCAAAATGTGTCCCTGGATAACAGTCAGGTAGTCGAAATACTCCCCCAGAAACTGGAAAGGCAATTTAATTGTCCTGGTAACTCCCAACTTTATATGGGCTATTTCGTAATTCTTGGCAATTCTTCTGCAACCTAAAATCGCAAATATTCACAATATAGGTAATCAGATGTCTGAAATTACAGTATTCTGGATTACGATGCAAATGGAATATGGGTCAATTGTTCAATATGCACCAGGTGCTTCCCAAGACTGGGATAAAATACCTCCCTGCCTAGCCCCAATCAGAGAGTCCCAAGGAAAGATGTATATCAGTCCAGTCTATCTGCTTCCACGGCCAGCGCCTCTGCCCAGGTGAGGTTGAGCTACTGCCAGTGGCCAGACGACGTATAATAGTGGGACCTGCACAGGGTAGCAAGCAAACAATGGTTGAGGGAGGCATGCTCACTATTCAGAGCCACCACTCCTTGGTTTGGGTCCTCTGTACATATAGATAAGGTCTTGTGAATCATTCCTTAGCGTTTAGTGATGGGTCCAAATGTAGAAAAGATGAGAAGTGTGCAGCTCCAAGATATGCACTAAGTCACCAGACATGATCCAAGCAAGACTGGTCATGATGCGGTTCTTATACCAGGTACAAGGCAACAACAGCTTTTATTTGTAGTCTGTATCACAGTCTACTACTAATTAACACAAAGTGCTCCTTTTAATTTTGAGTTGTCCTTCCAATCAGGAGAAGAAATACGGAGAGATGTTGAGAGAGCCTGTCTGGTGTGAAAACAGGTTAACTCTTAATATACAAATAGCATAGTGGGATATGGAAATCTTTTTTGTTAATAAATCTTTTCATTGAGACGTTGCTCGTCATACAGGTTATGCAAGGACGTGTCACAAAGTATCTAATGTCATACAAAGCAATGAGGGTTCGCTTCCAGAAGGCTTAACAAGTATAGAAATCAGTTATGGTGCTTTTATGGCCCAGTCTGCTGCGTGCATCATCTGCCAAACTTGGTTCTACAGCAGCTACCCCACCCGACCCCCTCATCACCATTTCCTCTATCAGTAGCCTTGATGGTCTTGCCAGGCCCTCCACACCTTCTCCTACTTTTTAGCACAGACACATCTTTGGTAAATCATCTGTTCCACCTTCTGGCACCAGTCCAGGTCAGACTCCCAATCTTTAATTCTATGGGGGAGGATGCCAACCCCAAGCCCTTGCAGCATTGTGCTTGGCCACCCCTACTGCAACCACTAGCCAGATCCCCTGGTACTTCAGCCAGGATTTCTCCCCAATATCATCAGGAGGACCCATTTGGGATCCAAGGGAACCTCATGAGATAGAACCTGGGACATTGTCTCTGTAACCTCCTGTCAATACAGGGATATCACTGGGCATTCCCCAGGATATGAAAGAAGGTACTCTCTTGGCTGCACCCCATGAGACATAAAGGCGAGTGTGCTCTACCTATTTTGTAGAGGAGGGTTCTGAAGTAGTAGGACCTGTGCAATATCCTCAGCTGAACTAGACGTAACTTAGCCAGGATTGTGATTTCTCTCGGCCTTTGAATGGCTTCAACACAGTCATCGTCCTCAATGTCTCTTAGATCCAGACCCAGTCCCCTCTCAGGGACACCAGAAGATCCAGGGAGTTATTCACCAGTTTTCTATTGATTACCAAAATCGAGTTTTTGGGAGTGGGCACTGTGAGGAAGCAGTATTCCAGGGGAGACGCCTCAGAAAGTTGCTCTCCCTTCACCATATGATGCAGAAGGGCATGTCCCAGTTGCAGGTATCTATATTTCTCCATCTTGGCCAGCTCAAACTTGCGGTGGAGGGTCTCAAATTCTACAAAGCCAGACATCCCCCAGATATTCTATTCCAATTAGCTCCCACTTCGAGAAACCTGTCAGGCCTCCCACCTCAGTCACTGTCCCACATTGGAGTCATAGTGGAGAGGGACTGTTTACCTTTCCATCCTAAGTAATATGTGGCCTCCCTCCATACAGTGACCACCATCTCAGTGTGTGTCAGCAAGGCTCGTTCCCGATTCCTAGGATCGTTTCATGCCCTCTGTGACCCATGACTTCCCAGTCCTCTCAGCAGGCTGGTTCCTGACGGTCTGGGAATACCCAGTTATTAACCACTAATAGCTGCGTTGCTCAGTTGTTCTTTAGGAGATGAGGTTCTACCAGGCCACCGTCATACACCCCTCTCTGTAACTTAGTCAGCGCAATGCGCAGGGCCCCTCAATTCCAGAGCAGGAGATGGACTTTGTGGTAAGTTTTCTGAAGAACTCAGGAGGATTGCCAAGGGTGTATTTTGAAGGACATAAAGGAGGCCTGGGAGGGTCATCATCTTATAGAGTGCCGCTATCCCCATTAGGAAGGGAGGAAGGGTCGTCCAGTGTGTCACGTCTCTTTTAAGCCTGTCCAGTTGCAGGAGCAAATTCCTACATAAAAGTTTCCAGTGGTTTCCGTGTAACATAGATTCTCAGGTATTGGAAGCCCTCTAGAACCAGTGGTGCCAGGCAGTCGGTTAGGAGGTTCGAGATACCCACGGACAGGGGAAAGAATAGTGATTTGGTCCAATTAATTTGGTACCCAAAGTGGTTCTCAAAAATATCAAAGACTGGATTATCCTCTTTATGGAGAGGAAGGGCTGAGGGCCATACAGCAGGACATTATTGGCATAGAGGGAGATGCGCTCTTCTCATCCTCTTTCTGCCCTCACTCCCTGTATCACTGGGTCCTGACAAATCCATGTTGCTAGCAGCTCCAGTGAAAGCGCAAAAATCATGGGAGAGAGGGGACATCACTGCTGGGTTCCCTTCCGCAGGCCAAATATGCAAGAAACCACTCCATTCACCCTCACTCTAGCCAAAGGGCCTTGATACAGGAGTCTGACTCAGCTACAAAACTTTTGTCCAGAGCAAAGTTGTGTGAGTGTAGTGAAGAGATAGTTCGATACCATGCTGTCACTTGCCATTTTGGCATCCAAAACCATCACCACTGCTCATTCCATCAGGGGCAGGGTGTCATATGCAGCACAGAGTCGTCTTAGGTTGAGGCGAGTGCTTATGTGTGGCATGAACCCAGACTGGTTGGGGTGTATGATTAAGATAACCTTACGCAGCCTGGTCGCCAACACCTTCGCCAAAATCTTGGCCTCAACATTAAGTAGTGAGATGGGCCTATACAACCCACAGTCCATTAGGGGCTTTGTCCCTTTTTTGGATGACAACAATAGTGGCAATCCGCTGATCTTTTGGCAAGCAGCCATCTGCTCACACTGTCTGAAAAATGTCTAGCATAGGCTTAGGTACTTTGTCTGCCACCCCCTTGTATAGCTCAATGGACAAACCATTAGGACCTGCCCCCGTACCTGACTATATTCCATGGCTATCTGTTGCAACCTCCCCTTCCATCAACTCTGCCTCCAAAGTCTCCTGTTCCTCCCTCGTGAGTGTTTGTACAGTAATTGCTTTCAAATGGTCTGCAGTCATCATCACCAGTCATAGTCGTCACTGGAGTATACAGCTTCTCATAGTAGGCAGCAAAGATATCTATATGTCAGCACCATCTTCTATGGCTAATACCCATGAGCAGTCTTTATCTCTCTGCTCTTGCCAGGCCAACAATTTGCTGGCTTTGTCTCCTGTATCATAGAGTCTGCGTTGTGCCCCCAGTGCATGACTCATTGCTCTATTTTCTGCTAATGCTTGTAGGTCCTGCTGCCAAAGACGCAATTGGTGGCAGTTACGCACCTTAGCGTCACTAGATGCACTTGCCTCCAGTGTCGCAATGTCTCATTCTATGACTCACATTCCAAATTCTTATCCTTTTTCTTAACTCCTATCAAGGCCTGAACCTGCCCTCTCACAACCGTTTCAAATGCCTTCCATAGAGTACAGGCTGAGTGTGCCATCCCCTTATTTTTGTCAAAGTAGGAATTAGTCCCTTGCCTAAGCTTTTCCCCAATATTCCAGTCTCGGAGATACCATGGGTCTATCCTAGGGGGCATTGTGATGTCACGTGGTGGCCCAGATCACCAATGAGTGATCCAAAATGCCCCATGCATGGTAAGTCGTCGCTCAGAAGCTGTTCTTGTGGGCTGCGTGAATAAATAATTAGTTGTGAAAAGCTAACATGCAAGGATGAAAAGTATATATATATTGCTTCTGGGTTGAAGTATGCTCCCACCAAATGTCAGTCAGTCCCAGTGCATCTAGGAAGGTCATAAAGGATCAGCTGGCGCTTGAAAGGAGGTTGAACTTTTCTTATCCATCTCTGGATCTAACACTGCATTCATGTTCCATCCAAATATAGGTTTCCCGATTGGGAGTTCCAGGAGAAGGGCACTAACATCCGGAAGTGTTTTAGCGTGGAATTTGGGAGGTAAGTATAGTGAGTGTATATTTAGCGTGCACACCTTCCATGTGCCAGATGTGGTCACAAAGCGGCCTAGGGCTTCATGCCATGTGCGGTGTGAGATAAATGGTACTGATTTCTTTATGAGAATGCTGGCCCCTCTTTAGTCTGTAGTGTAGCTTGCATGGGTCAGGAGTGTATAACTAAATCTATAAAGGGCCTTGTAGTTGTGCCCCAGAGATGTGTTTCCTGTATTAACACCAGATCGGGGGTGCCGTAGCAGATGCTGGTGCTTTAGAATGTGTTTAAATTTTCCCCCAGACCGTTGACATTCCATGTCTATATATTCAGCCCCAGCGGTGTCTGTCGTGTCAGTGTGTAGTGTTAGCCAACCCCTTTACAGGGTGAGTCTCTAGATGTATATGCCCCCAGTATCCCCTGTGCTATGAACCCCTGTATCCTATCCCTTCTCCAATCCTTGACACCTGAGATGAGCAAACATAACATAAAACTACAAACAGTTGATGCAAACTCCAGAACTCCCCACTCCCTGCTTCCGTACAATGTGAGTTTATAACCACCCACCTCTCCAACTTGCAGAGTGCCTGTCACATCAGTTTTAACAGTTGAGTAATGTGGGTGGGCAGCCGCCGCTGTACCGCTATAACGCTAACTATCAGGATAGTCTGTTAAAGCATTTTTTAATCCCTGCTACCCTCTTTCAATCGCACCCAGCCACAGGCTGGGTCCCTCAGTTGTATTCTATTTACTAAGATCAAGCAGCACATCGCACATATTACTCATACCACATGGCCCATTCTTGTTAATCTCTCATGTGTCCTTGGCAGAGGCTTGGGTCAGCTGCCTTTCAGGGGAGGCTGCACAGTGCTTCTCAGGAGAATATCTAGGGTGTGGGACTCTGTTCCTTAAAGTCTTTCTGGCCAGGTACACACCATCCTTCGACCCAGTCTCAGGCCTCCTCTGTAGAGGAGAATTGTCATGTCTTGCCCTTCGCCTCCAACCCCAGCCGCGTCGGGTACAACATCATGGCCCTCATTACAACCCTGGCGGTCGGTGATAAAGCAGCGGTAATACCGTCAATAGGCGGCGGTAATTTTTTTTTTATTTTGACCACGGCGGAAACCGCCAACACAGACAGCCCCTTTAACACACCAACCGCCACAGTAGTAGCAACAAGTACTGCGGCGGTAACCGCCAACAGCCAGGCGGAAGACAATGTACCGTCCACAGTATTACAACAAGCCAATTCACAAGCTTTTCCGGGGCAGTACCAATGCCATCAAAAGTGCGGCGGAAACAGTACACAGAAGGGAAACGACTCACCTCTTGACACTCACGGAAGAACCACAACTCCATGGAGCCTGAACAGCAGATCTTCCCCATGCTGGTATACCTCCTCCTACACCAGGAACACGAACGCCGGCGAAGACGACCACGGTGAGTACTGCAGCTAGCACACAAGGGAGGGGGGAGGAAAAAGAGAGTGACACACCCACGCAACACCCCCACCCCAACACCATACACATAAACAGATGCAACAACATTACATATCCACCCCGTAACCCTCAGGAATAACACAAGGACAAAAGGAAGTGAGTAAAGCCAGTGTAATAATATACATTTCGAGAAATACGTCCTTAAAGTACAAAACAGTATCTACAATATATACAAATGGAGGGACAATGCCCAGTCCAAAATGTCCGTGGTCCACAGGGCCATAACACATGGGCAAAGGCCACACTTGACTCCTGCCTCAACAGGGAGAGAACACTGCTGGGGCATCAGGTCGAAGATACACAGCTACCTCAGAGGGAAAGGGAAGAGGGGGGCACCTCAGCCGGATGATGGTAAAACGCCACTGCTCCTGGAGGGGGCTACATGCCCACTGCTTGGTCCTGGGGAGTGCAAGGCCACAGTCTCCCTAGTGGGTGGTTTGCCCACTGCTTGGTCCTGGGCAGTGAAAAGCCACAGTCTCTCAAGTGGGTGATCTGCCCACTGCGGTCTCTCTAATGGGTGGTTTGCCCACTGCTTGATCCTGGGGAGTGCAAAACCACAGTCTCTCTAGTGGGTGGTTTGCCCACTGCTTGGTCCTGGGGAGTGCAAAGCCACAGTCTCTCTAGTGGGTGGTTTGCACACTGCTTGGTCCTGGGGAGTGCAAAGCCAGTCTCTCAAGTGGGTGGTTTGCCCACTGCTTGGTCCTGGGGAGTGCAAAGCTACAGTCTCTCTAGTGGGTGGTTTGCCCACTGCTTCGTCCTGAGGAGTGCATCTCTCAAGTGGGTTGTTTGCCCACTGCTTGGTCCTGAGGAGTGCAAAGCCACAGTCTCTCTAGTGGGTGGTTTGCCCACTGCTTGGTCCTGGGGAGTGCAAAGCCACAGACTCTCTAGTGGGTGGTTTGCCCACTGTTTGGTCCTGGTGAGTGCAAGGCCATAGTCTCTCAAGTGGATGGCTTCTCCACTGGTTCTGGTGGGGGCTTTGTGCCCTGTGTGATTAATCCTGGCAAGGAGGGGGTGAGTGAATGCCTTCTTCCACTGGTTCTGGAGTGGGCTTTGTGCCCAGTGTGCTTCATCCTGGCAAAGAGGGTGCCTTCTTCCACTAGTTCTGGAGGGGGCTTTGTGCCCAGCGATGCAGATCCTGGATGGTGCAAGGTCACAGTCTTGCACCTGGGTGTCACACCTACAGTTGTTGCAGGGGCCAGCACTTACTACAGCCCATGTAGGCATGACTACACACTGCCCGCCGGCGGTGACGGCTGCTCAGTGGTGGCAGTTGCGGGGCTGGCGGTGGTGCTGCCAGTGGTGGGGGGAGGCTCCAGCCCTTCCCCTGCAGCCTCAGATGGCTGCCCACTGGGGCTGCTGCTGCTGGCAGTGGTGCTGCTGGCGGTGCAGGTGGTGGTGCAGATGGTGGTGCAGGTGGCGGTTCTGGCGGTGGTGCAGGTGGAGGTGCTGTCAGTGGTGGGGGGAGACTCCAGCCCTTCCCCTGCAGCTTCGGATGGCTTCCTATTGGGGCTGCTGCTGCTGGCAGTGGTGCTGCTGGTGGTGCAGGTGGCGGTGCTGGCGGCGGTGCAGGTGGCAATGCTGTCAGTGGTTGGGGGAGGCTCCATCCCTTGCCCTGCAGCCTCAGAAGGCTGCCCACTGGGGCTGCTGCTGGCAGTGGTGGTGCTGGCGGTGCAGGTGGCGGTGTTGGCGGCATTGCAGGTGGCGGTGCTGTTAGTGGTGGGGGGAGGCTCCAGCCCTTCCCCCGCAGACTCAGGCAGCTGAAGTGCCATGGCTGGTGTTGTTTCCCCAGATGCTGCTCCAGCACCAGGCACCAGATCCATCCTGCTTGCGGTGTCTGTGCCATTTCCCTTGCCCTTGGCAGCTGGTGTTCCCTTCCTGCCCTTGGCAGCTGGTGGTGCCTCCTTGCTTCTGCCAGTTGGTGTTCCCTTCCTGCCCTTGGTAGCTGGTGGTCCCTTTTTGCCCTTGCTAGCTGGTGGTGCCTCATTGCCCTTGCTAGCTGGTGGTGCCTCCTTGCCCTTGCTAGCTGGTGGTGCCTCCATGACCTTGCTAGCTGGTGGTGCCTCCTTGCCCTTGCTAGCTGGTGGACCCTTCTTGCCCTTGGCAGCTGGTGCAGGCACAGTGGCAGTGCTGCCGGCTGTCTCCTTGGAGCCTCTCACACCTGCAGTAGCTGCAGAAACTACAGTGGCCGTGGACTGGGTGGCTGAGGTTGTGGCATGGGTTCGGCCCACCCTGGCCCGAAGTGAAGGACGGGGGGTGAGGGGCAGGGAATAGGTCAATGGTGGAGAGGAAAAGCCTTTTAGGGACACTAGGGCTGGAAGAGGGTGAAGGTTTGGGAGTGGAGGAAGAGGGAGTGGATGTAAGAGGTGTCTGTCTGCTGTGTTTGGGTGCAGGTGCATGGGCTGGATGCCGTGAGGTGGATGGCTGTTGGGTGTCTGAGTGCTTGCGTTTGTGTACTTTGAGAGGAGGGTGCACAGACACAGTAGGAGAGAACACAGGGGACGTGTGCATGGATGTGGGGGTGGTGACTGCCAGTGAGGGGCGTGTAGTGATAGGCGTGATGGTGATGGAGGTAGTGGATGAGGATGTAGTGCATGCAGGTGTGAGTGGAGACGACACTGGGAGGGAGGTGGACGAGGAGGACACAGTGGAGGCAGTGGATGTTGGTGTGTCTGCATCTGGATGGTGCTTGTGTGAGTGCCTGTGGGCTGAAGTGTGGTGCTTGTGTTTGCCCGAGCCGCTTCTGTGTGTTGATTTGGGTGCATGCTGGTCTGAAGGTGTGCTTGAGATAGGCTGGGGTTGAGGGGATTGTTACTGGGTAGAGGAAGTTGGAGGGGGGAGGCTAGAGACAGGGACAATGGCTGCCATCAGGGAGTTGGCCAGAGCCTGGAATGATCTCGGTTGGGCCGCCACGTCAGAGTCAATGCCCTCCAGGAATGCATTAGTTTGTTGCAAATGCCCTGCCAGCCCCTGGATGGCAATCAGTATGGTTGACTGCCCAACATAGATGGATCTCAGGAGGTCAATAGCCTCCTCACTGAGGGCAGCAGGGCTGACTGGGGCGGGGCCTGAGGTGCCTGGGGCAAAGGAGATGCCCACCATCCTGGGTGAGCGGACACAGGAAACACGTTGAGGGGCTGCTGGGAGGGCGGTGCTTGTACGGGGGTGGCAGCTGTACCTGTAGTTGGGGTGGGCACAGAGGTGTCCGCCACCACCAGGGAGCTTCCATCCGAGGAGGTGTCGCTGTCCGAACTGTCCCCTCCAGTCTCCACCGTGGTGCTTCCCTCGCCCTCCGTCGCCGGTGCCTCTGCTCCTCCGCCAGATGATACTAATGCACACAAGGACAGGGTGACAAAACAAAAAGGTGGGGAAGAGACGAAGGATACACTTAGTCAATGCCAGCAACAACACCACCGTTGGTGTAAACAACACACAGGGAACAGCCCTATGCACTAGGCCATGCACTACCAGTTACAATGCTAGTCACCAGGCTATGGGGTATAATGCCTAACGCCAATAGCAGCACACCTGAAACCCACAGGACCCTGCCCAGTAGTAGATGCCCACTAGCATTTTTGGGGTTGGAGTGCATCTGAGCCTGCCCATCATGGAACCTACCCTGCAATGTTTGTGCTGGCCCAGTGGCACCCACAGACCCACATCACCCACCCAGATAACACCGCAACACGCGCAATTTCATGATTTTGAATCTATACTCACCCACCAGTGGCTGCTGCGATGCCTTCAAGCGCCCATCCAACTCCGGATAGGCCACCGCCAGGATGCGGAACATCAGGGGGATCAGGGTACGACGGGCACCCTTTCCTCGTTGGGAGGCCATCCCCAGCTGGGCCTTCGCCGTCTTCCTTGCCCAGCGGCGCAGGTCCTCCCTCCGTTTGCAACAGTGGGTGCTCCACCTGTCAGAGACCTCCAGGGTCTGCACCTCCTTGGCGATGGCACGCCAAATACCCTTTTTCTGATGGGCGCTGACCTGCAGAAAAAGATACATAAGAAAAGGTATTAGTCATACCGTCCGGCCTGTTACACTCATGGCCCACCATATCCCTCCCATCCTCTTACGCGCAGATATTGCCCACCATACATGCAGCACTCTGCCCAGGTCCCCTCAGCCACCACCCCCCACCACGAGGCTTACACACACAGCACTCCATACATTCATGCCTCATGCATCGTGCTCACAGTGTCTCACCTGTTGGTCTGGAGGACCATACAGTAAATGGTACTGGGGTAGGACCCCATCCACTAGTCGCTCCAACTCCTCGGAAGTGAAGGCAGGGGCCCTTTCCCCAGACACTCGAGCCATGGTCGCTTCCAGACACAGGTCACAGCTGCACTTGCAGTGTAGGTCCTCTCCTGTTGAAGGTCAGGTAGCAAGTGAGTGAACAGATAGAAAATGGCGGTCACGTCTGCGGCGGTGCGTACCGTCACTGCCGGCGTACATCACCATTGGCTCCTGGAACCTGTAGGCCCCAATGATACCCAATGAGGTGTTGCACGGCGGTCATCGACCGCCTACCGCAACGGTGCACAATGTCAGCGGAATTACCTCATTTTCACTTGTCCCTCCTCACAGGTCAGGTGGCCGCCATTTCAGGGGGGAACAGGCAATGGCACCTAACTGCGTCAGAGCAGACATAGGCACATCAACGGACCTACACGTTCACATACTGTTTCTGTAAAAAAATGCAAGGCATTTTACTCTGAGGATATCTTTGAATATGACCACCTGCTCACCGTTTCTTAACCTAGAGTTCAACCGCTGAGGCTGAATAGGAGATGGATACATACCCCCGTGTACAGACCCATGGTGGACCTGGCGACAATGGAGGACAGGCACATTATCCTTACCTACAGACTTGATAGGGCCACAATCGAAGAGCTCTCTGCCCAATTGGAGCCAGACCTGATCCCAGTTTTCCACCACCTCACTGGTATCCCCCTTCTTGTGCAGGTCCTGTCAGTGCTCCATTTCTTGGCAAGTGGGTCCTTCCAGCCCTGATGAAACACATGCGCAGCTACATCGTATTCCCTCAGGTGGAGGATTTGGCAACAGTAAAGGCTGACTTCTATGCACTGGGACATATCCCCAACATCATTGGTGCTATTGATGGTACACATATAGCCTTTGCCCCCCCCTGAGAAATGAACAGTTGTTCAGAAATCGAAAGAGCTTTCACCCTCTGAATGTGCAGATAGTGGGCCTAGCGGACCAGTACATCTCCCATGTCAATGCAAAGTATCCTGGGTCTGTGCATGATGCCTTTATCTTGAGGAATAGAAGCATCCCAAATGTGATGGCTCAACTCCAGAGGCACAGGGTGTGGCTAATAGGTGAGCCCTTGGTCCCCACCTAGTGTCTGTTGGTATATGGGTGTGGGGTTGGCCCTAAGGGTAAGGGTCTGGCTAACAGGTATCTCTCAATATTTACAGGTGACTCTGGTTCCCCAACCTCTCATGGCTACTGACCCCAGTGAGGAATGCCAGGACAAGGGCAGAGGAACGTTACAATGAGGCACATGGGTGAACAAGGAGGATCATTGAGCGCACCTTTGGCCTCCTGAAGGCCAGATTCCGGTACGTCCATCTGACAGGTGGATCCCTGTGCTACTCACCCAAGAAGGTGTGCCAGATCATCTTTGCATGTTGCATGTTGCACAATCTGGCCTTGAGATGCCGGGTGCCTTTTCTGCAGGAAGATGAGGCTGGAGATGGTCGTGTGACAGCGGTGGAGCCTGTGGACAGTGACGAAGAGGAGGCAGAGGAAGAGGATGTGGACAACAGAACAACTATAATTCAACAGTACTTCCAGTGACACACAGGTAGGACACGTAAGACCTTCCATTGCAGTTTTGTGTTGGACATTGTACATAGCAGCCTGATTTTCCAAATTCTATGGCCACTTACTGTACCCTTTGGCATCTTTATTTTCAGATACCTGTGCCCCACTCTGGGTCCTGGTGTGTTTACTGCTGCCCAATACAGGTCATGCCTATGTATACTTAACTGTACAGTTGAATTGCAATGTTTACAGCGTGTTAAACGGATACATATTTCAATCAATTGACAGACTCCATACTTGTATTTGTTCCAAGGGTGTTTATTTATGTGCTAATAAGTGGAGGGGGTATTGCAATGGGCTGGTTTGCTGAGGGAGGAAAGTCCAGGATAGAGTCCAGTCTATTGGGTGACATTCAGGGGAGTCTTATTTCCTGGCGGGGGTCTTGGCAATGTTCTCTGGCTTCTGACTGGATCGCAGGGACATTTTGCAGGGTGGTTCTCCTTCTGCAGAGGGAGGGGTGCTGGTGGCCTGTTGTTCCTGTGGCGGGGCCTCCTGTCCACTAGCATCAGTGGAGGTGGAGGTGGAGGGCTGTTCATCGGTATGGCTAGTGTCAGGGTATGCCACTGCCTCCCTCATGGTGTTGGCCATTTCTGCCAGCACCCCTGCAATGGTGACCAGGGTGGTGTGGATGTCCCTCAGGTCCTCCCTGATCCCCAGGTACTGTCCCTCCTGCAGCCGCTGGGTCTCCTGCAACTTGGCCAGTATCTGTCCCATGGTCTCCTGGGAATGGTGGTATGCTCCCAGGATATTGGTGAGTGCCTCGTGGAGAGTTGGTTCCCTGGGCCTGTCCTCCCCCTGTCGCACAGCAGGCCTTCCAGCTTCCCTGTTGTCCTGTGCCTCTGCCCCATGGATTGTGTGCCCACTGCCACTGAACCCAGGACCCTGATCGTCCTGTGTTTGTGGGGTGGCCTTGGGTCCCTGCAGTGGTGGACACACTGCTGATTGACGTGCCTGGGGACAGAGGGATGGGCCTGCTGGGGGGGGTGCTGTACTAGTGTTTCCTCAGGGGGAGGCTCTGTGGTGGGATGGTACTGTGGCTGGGTCACCGACTGTCCAGAGGTCCCTGATGGGCCAGGTTGGTCATCCAGATCCAGGCGTGCTGAGCTGCTGTCATCACTGTGGGCCTCTTCTGGGGGGGGCTGGATGTTGCTGGCAACTCCTCTCTGGTGACGTTGTGTTGGGGTCCTTTGGGTATGTGAAAGCAGTGTTATTGTTACTGTGTGTGACATCTTGTGCATGGGTATGTTTTCCCCTATGGTTGTTATTACCAAGGCAGCTTTGGCTTGTGTGAGTTGTGATTTGGTTGGCTAAATGATTGTCACTAGTGTGCATGCTGTGGTGATGGGTGTCCATGCAGGGATGTGAGTGGTGTCCATGCATTGGTGGTGCATGCAGTGCTGGTTACTGGGATGGGTGAGTTGTGATGGTGGGGTATATATGAGGTGGTGGGGTGATGGGGTGAGGTAGGGGTGAGGGTATGTGATGGCATGCAGGTAGGGGGGTTGAAAGTAGTAAAGATCTGACTTACCAGAGTCCAGTCCTCCTGCTACTCCTGCCAGGCCCTCAGGATGCATGATTGTCAAGACTTGGTCCTCCCATGTTGTTAGTTGTGGGGGAGGAGGAGGGAGTCCACCGCCAGTACTCTGTACAGCTATCTGGTGTCTTGCAACCACAGAACGCACCTTCCCCCGTAGGTCTTTCTACCTCTTCCTGATGTCATCCCTTGTTCTCGGGTGCTGTCCCATGGCATTGACCTTGTCCACGACTCTCTGCCATAGCTCCATCTTCCTAGCAATGGATGTCTGCTGCACCTGTGCTCCAAATAGCTGTGGCTCTACCCGGATGATTTCCTCCACCATGACCCTTAGCTCCTCCTCTGAGAACCTGGGGTGTCTTTGTGGTGCCATGGGTGTAGTGTGAGTGGTGTGTGTGAGGGTGTGTGGGGTGATGTTTTGGGGTGTGTGATGTGAGGTGCGTGGATGGTGTATGGGTGATGGTGTTCTCTAGCTCTGGTTCTGTGGGTGTTCCCGGCATGTCTCTCTCTCTGTTGTAAATTGTTTGTAGAGGTAAAGTGTTGTGGGTAATGTGGGTTTGTGTTTTATAGTGGTGTGTGTGTGTGTGTGGGTGTGGTGTGTGTATGTGTGTCAGGTGTGTGTAGTTTGAATTGTCCAATGTGGTGTTGTTTTGTTAGTGTGTGTGTGTTTCGAGTACAGTGGTATGTACTGCCAATGGTCTGCGTGGTTGAATGTCCGGGCGCGGTGATTCGTGGGTCATAATGCTGTGGGCGTATTTCTGTTGGCGTAAAGGTATGGGTTTTGGTACCGCCAGTTTATCACTTACCTTTGGGCTGGCGGACTTGTGTGTGTGTCTGTATAGTGGCGGATTTCTATGTGTGGGTCATACTACGCGTATCGGTATACCGCCGCTGTATGTTGGCGGCAGTCAGCATGGCAGTAAGCAGCACTTACCGCCAATGTCATAATGAGGCCCATGTATGTAATCTCTTTAGCCCTGAGAGTTTTCTTGATCTCCTCAAAATTGTGCCGTTGTCTGTGGAGGAAAGTCTGTAAAAAATCGGATCAGTGTATTTTAGCAGCAGAGATCTAGGTGGGTGTGGGCCACTTAGAAGATCGCATCTTCTTCTCTGTAGTTCAATATCCTTACAATGATCGTTCCCAAGAGTGCACCCTGGCGTGGCGGTGGGGCCGACGTTCTATGGGCCCACTCAATAGAAAAGAAGTTGGACCGTCATTTGGGGTGGAGCGTGTTTAGGATAAGGTCTTCCACAAAGGGATCCACACTGAGCCCCTCCACCCCCTTTGGGACCCCTACCACTCAAATGTTGTTTCACGGGCTCTCCCTTCCTGATCCTACAACCTGGCGGATGATTGCATTTGGTTTCGTCAAGGTGCAGACTTGCTCGTCCAGCCTTGTCATAGTTGAATTCAGTCAGTTTGTAGGGAGCTGTGTTCTGGTTGCAGTACCCCCAAACCCCACTTTTTGCCTGGTTTTTATATGCAACTTTGACTGAAGTGCACTGGGTTCCAGATAACCAGGTCCCCAGTGCCAGTGTTCCTTCCCTAAAACAAAGACACCTGTTCACTTGATCCCCACGTGACCAGGCCCTTCAGCCCACTATAAGCCCCTGGTAAATGGTAGCCCTGGTACCTAAGGCATGGGTACAGAAGAGTGCCCCTCAGAGCCGCAGCACAACATGTGCCAATTCTGGGGGACCCAGCACAAACCTTATGCAGACTGCCTTTGCAGGCTGCGTGACAAGGTGCTTCCAAAATTGAAATCACGACATGGCAAACAGCCTGTGTACCATGTCCCCCAAATACTTCATGCTATATATGTAAGTCGCCCCTCTAGCAGGCCTTAGACCCCCAAGGCAGGGTGCATGAGCAGATATGCCCCTGCTATGTCTTTGTTGATTCTTAGACATAGTATGTGTACAGAGAAGCCATTTTAAATACATGTGCTGTACACTGGTCACTATGAGTTTCCCAGCTACATGAAGGCTTCTCTGAATCATAGGAAGTTTTTTTCATCAAACATCTCAGAATAATATACTGACCCTGGTGATGAATTTATTGAACGATGCACCCAGAGGGCACCTTAGAGGTGCACCCTGAAAACCTGCCCAGCTACTAGTGTGTTGACTGACTGGTTCTGACCAATTCAGCTAACACAGATATGTTTCTGGACCCCCACAGTGAGAGACAGTGCTCTCGCGGCTTAGAGACAAAAGCCTGCAGGGGTGTTGTCTCCTCTCCCAGGCAAGATGGAGATTCCAGGGCAGAGAGCTTTAAAGACCTTGCCGCCTTTGTAATGGGACACAGGTCTCTCCAAATGGTGGCGCTGATCAACCCCTCTATCCTGACCCCACTTTTGGTGTCAGCACAGACGGGAAAATTTGTTAAATTAGGAGAAGTGCCCACTTCATGCCAGTCCCAACCATAAGGTGGACGAGCTGAAGTATACACTATTTTTTAATTCCTCCATCTTGTTTGGAAGGAATTAGGCCACTAGGGTTACGGTTATGCCACTTCCCAGTGGAAGCAGCCCATTTGCTACCACCTGGCACTCCCAGTAAACACCCCTAAAGTCAGTATTTAGATGGCACTCCTGAACCCTAGAACTCAGATTCCTGACAATCTAAAATGAGCCAGACACAACAGCGTCGCACCTGCAGAGAAGACTGCAGACACCAAGTGACTTGGCTCTTTCCCTACCAGCCTATCTGCAGCCCTCAACGATTCTGCACCAAAAGATGACCTGTCCTGCAGCCCAGTGACTTCCAAAGCCCTGGGAGGACTGCTTGCCTTTTACAAAGACCAAGATCTGCCATGGACAGCAGACCTGTCCAGAAGAAACCAACTTTAAAGAAAAAGAACTCTGCCCTAAGGAACCGCGAAATTGAACCTGGACCCACCTCTGCACCCAACGCCCAAGGCCCGAGTCAGAGTGGCCCACTGGTCCTGTAAAGGGTTCCTCAGCGATTCTGAGCCCAAGTCCACCATGGGTTGAGACTCTTCCCCAAAGCCTGCAGCCTCAATCCGAATACTCCCCCTGACCGGGATTGCCCAGTAAGCTGTTTTCTGATGTCAAAGGATACCCCTACATCCAGAGCCCCTGGACCTTTGAGAGCTGGGCCGACAGTGCCCCTGAGTCCTTCAACAGCTGAAATTACCTGGGCAGCTATGGATTTTCTTCTTTCTGTCTCCTGGCCTGAGCATGTGGTCTTTTTCCAAAAGCAACCTCCTCCATTGACTTGCATTAAGCAACCAATGCTGTTTTGGCAGTCTGCACCCGGTTGCCCATGCACCACTGAGAGTGTAAGTTTGGTGCTGCCTTGTGGCCCCCCAGGTGCTTGCCTCAACGCCAGGAGATCAACCCCTGACACTGCTTTAGTCACCTTTGAGCAGTGCATCTTTGGTCACCTCCAGTCTCCATTGGTTAACCTTGGGTGCCCAACGCTGTGTTTGCACTCTGCACCAGGTGCCCCTCTGCCGCTGAGGGTGTAGGTTTGGTGCTGCCATGTAGCCCCCTTGTACCTACCACAACCCCAATAGATCGACAATTGACACCTCTTTTCTCACCTGTGAGCAGCGCATCTTTGTTCAACCCCAGTCTCCACATAGGGCACCAAATCCCGAATTTGAGCTCTGCATCCGGTTGCCCCTGTGCCACTATGGGTGCACTCTTGGTGCTGATTTGAACCTGGCCTTGTGTTGACCTAAAACCCCAAAGACTGGATTTGTAAGTCTAATACTTGCATGCAAAACTGCATTCTTGTTTTCATCCCATTGGTTAACATTGAAGATTCTGTCGATTTTTAAAACTGGAAAGTATTTTTAGTTTAAAAACTACTTACCTTATAACAACGTTATTTGGTTCAAAGCATATGTAAAAGCAAATGTTTGACACGATTCCTTGATAAGCCTAACTGCTCGCCCACACTACCACAAATAGAGCATTTGACCTATCTATTTCCCCTTTGGGGATCCACTGGACTCTCTGCAATCTGTAATTCATTTTAGTGCACTATATAGAGAGCCAGCATCACACATGATTTAAATGTGTTTCCGTCAACGTGACTTTCTCAGTAGTTTCCCTAAAGTCCACTCGCAACAGATTATTAACACTCTCCATGACAGTGTCCAGTTTTGGCTCAATTGTACCTTTGAGCTCCTGTATGGCCACCGTGATTTCCCTCAATGAGGGGTCCCCCTCAGGTTGGATCACCTGGCTGGCTTCTCCAACTTCCGCCGTCTCTGTCACCCCACTGGAGGTAGCCATTGGTGCTGCTTATTTAACCGAATTGTTCACTTGTTTGGAGGCTCGATTCTGAACCATGGCCCTATACCCGCCAGTTGTGTTGCTGGTGCCACAATAGTTCTCCTCCTCCACAGGGCAATCAGGGTTCTCCCAAAATCATTGATGGCGCATTGGTCCATGGGGCCATTGACTTGGCACTTTAGTTGGGTGCGGGCAACTCAGACCGTAGGTAGGCAGGTCTCTGCGCTGGAAATTCTCCACTGCAGAGGGAGGATTAGTGAGCCTGGTAGCAACCGGCTTTGCTAACAGTCTAACGCCAGCTGCCAGTTCAGGATTTAGTCACCTCTTGCCCTGGGTTTCCCACCACAACAGTGACCCTTGAGAGTGGGGGAGAGAGTTGGGCAGCGTCACTATCCTTGCAGGTCGTTTGTGCATAGTGCCCAGTGGCCTCAGCGCATAGAACATGTCAGGAGAAGACTCCCCTGTTGGATCTAGCCCCGAAGTCCTCTCCACTGTTTTAACTCCCGGCTCTGCATGTCCTCCATGTGGGCCAGTATTCGCCACGCTGCCTTGCTTCAATGGCTCCACCTCAGGCCTCCTCATGTTGCCTGATTGGGCCTAAAACCGGGGGCCCCATCCTTCTACACTGAGTCTACAAAAGGCTCCCGCCTGCCATGTGCCCTCTGGATTCCATATCTTTCTCCCCTCCCCCTCGCAACACTTGCCTGAGGGGGGATCCTTATGTGCCGCCGTCTGACACTGTGAGTACCCTCATGTGACCTCCAGGCATGACCTTTAATTAGGTACATTTCAGCCGTTACAAGCAGCCTGTCGCTGCCGTCCACTGCCGCCTAGGTCCTACTACAGCCGATCTGCATTGGACCCCATGGAAGACCCCAAGCCCTTGAGTGCTCTACCTCCTCTTTCCCCACTGTGCCATCTCCTTGATTGTGCTCCAAGTGCCAGAGGGGGAGGGATTAATTTACAGAGTTGACCGGGGACACACCGCCTCTTTTGCTCCTTCGTGCGCCGTATTCGTGCACACCATGCGGTCACGAGTCGCCGATCTTCCTCTGCTGTCCCGGCATGGATTTGACCCACAGACGATTCTGCGGGCAGCTGGGGTTAAGCCCGATCTCTGTACAGGTTTGATGTTGAGCACAGTCTGGATTATGGATGGATGTCTGGGGATTTGCGTTGGCGGCTAGCAAACCATCTTAATGTGTGGCCATCTTCATCAGTGGTCAGCCATATCCCCCCCATATGAAAATCTTTATAAAAGTTAATTTGACAAAAGTGTCAGAATGAGACAGCTGTACAATGCAGCTGCTGATTTTTTCCCTCCATTTTGTACCAGTTGTCACCATGCCTCCTGGGTATGCAATAGCAACTTATCAGCACCAAGTAGGGAGTTTAGCACCAACTAGGGAGTCTAGCTGAAGGTGGTATAACAAGGGCATCCTGGGCAAATACTTGCATGGAAAGTTGTCTCCTTGCTTCCAAGCTGGGTAGTAAAAAAGCATTGGCAACACTAATAGGTCTTGGCCATGCAAGAGCTAGTGTCTTTGTCAATGTCTTTGTACAGCAGTGGACAAAATGAATGAGAGGGTGGAAGTGAAGGAGCAGCATGGGCAACGGAAGGGCAGGAGTGGCATGGGCAATGAGGGAAGAAGCCACATGGGCAACAGAGGACAGGAGGGAAGAAGCAGCTCATGCTATGGGAGATCAGGAGAGAAGAAGCAGCAGGGGCTACGGGAGGGCGGAAGGGAAGAGGCAGCATGGGAACAGCAGCAAAGAAGCAGAACAGGAAATGGGAGGGCGGGAGGGAAGAAGCAGCACAGGAAATGGGAGGACAGGAGGGAAGAACCAGCAAGGGAAACGAAAGGTTGGGAGGGAAGAAGCAACACAGGCAACAGGAGGGTGGGAGGAAAGAAGCAGCATAGACAACTGAAGGGTGAGCTGGGGAAAGCAGCACAGACAATTTAAGAAACAGAAAGGACAACAGGAAGGGGTAGGAATAAGCAGCAAGGACAACGGGAGGGTGGGAGGGATGAAGCAGCACTGACAATAAGACGCAATGCAACGGAAAGAAGAAAGAAAAAAAGAAGTAACATGATGGAAAGAAGAAAAAAATAGTACCTGATCAGAGAAAGGATACTAATCAAGATGAAGCTATCAGTACTTGGTCCATACTCCACACAAAAGAAGAAGCAAAGCTAATTAAGAGGCAGCAAGGGTGACAATGAAGCCAACGAATGGCAAGCAGTGGACGGGCTGCAGGCCCCTTAAAGAAAACAATATCTCTTCCATGTGATAGAGCATGGGCTGTTGCATGAAAGACGTAAATATTTCTCCATAACAGTTTACCACATATTTCAAAGTTTGTATACATAACTGACATCCATAGCTATAAAAGAAGAAAACCTTCTCCCTATTGTCGAGTTTTTTTTTCATAAGATGTACACTACAACTTAAAGCCTTGAGGTCATGCCTAATAAAAAAATCGTCATAGCAAGGGCCACCGGAATTATGTGATTTTGTGGCTGATGCATTTTTCGCATAACTACGGGTTTGCAATATTTGCTACATGATCCAGAATCTATTGTATAATCAGCAGATTTTAATTAAAAAATGTGTTTCTAGCGCAAACAAATCAAAAGTTATTAAAACATGTTGACAAATGCGGCCACACAGTAGAAGACCCTTCTCAAAGTTTGATTAGTCATCTTTTTGTTGCTTAGAACTATATTTGGCTGTTCATCGAGTATTACTGAAGTGAAACCTATGCCCAACGGTGTTAAGAAGTCTTAGCATTACAAAGTAATAAAGTAATGCGATCACAAAATATGCTGCATTACGCAGCCTAATTTGCCTTTCCCTTATGCCTAATAAAGTCAACCTGCTGCCAGGGGTCTAGCTTGGTCAGTATGACTAGGGGTGGGATCTGAGCTTCAGACTTTCCAACAATCATGCTGACAAATAATCTTAAAATACCTTATAGGACAAGCTGGGTGTGTGAAAGGGTCTTAAGGGGCAGTTGAAAAGGGAGAAGAATGTGAATTGGTAGGAGTACTAAGTGAGAGAAAACACAATATTTTGTAAAATGACCAACTTTTTAGGACTTTCAAAACAGAGAATGAGGTGTGTGTAGCTTTTTGCCGGTGTATGGAAAAATCTTAGGCAAAGTCCGACAGGCATATCACCATACCCTACAGAAAGCACCTGTACCCATCTATTCATCAGAAAATACATTTATTGGAGGGAGTTAACACCCCACACACCATCCTGAAGCTACGCCCCTGCCTAATGCATAATTTGGTTCGCTCCTGCTGCATAATTCCAGTGCCCCCGGTCATAACGTATCTAATTCCCAAGGACTGGTTAAATTTCTCATTATTGCTGCTTATACATTGCACTCTAGTCTTCTTAAGACTGTCGCCTATAAAGCCTGAAAACTAAAACTCTAGAATTGTCTTTCCCAGTTGACCGCATGAGTATAGCAGTTGTCACATGTGTATTGGTTTGCTGCTAAGCCAAAATGTGGCATTGAAATAAAAGGCACAATAATACATGCCATATAAAAAGAATAGCTGTGCTTTGGTATTCATGGAGGCTGCTGGTGAAATACTATTCCTGTGCACACACTGCCTGGTTCCCAAAAAGGACCAGAGACTACAATGTTCTGCAGCCACTCCGGCAGATGCGCTGATTCCAGGCCGGTTATTGCGATCTTACGAATTTTAAATGCAAGCGTTTTCCAGCTTTTTTGTTTATATCTTGCAAACTGTAATGGGCTCACTGTCGCCATGAATACAGTGACGGAACTGCCACACAGGGGGCTATCACTAGTGGCTAGCACCCAGGGGAGGTTCATGTATCATCCCTGCAATGTGCCCTCTGTGTGGAACATTCCAATTGGTCACCTGATGTTATCAATAAATACTGGGGGCTGCTTAGGCTGGTCAGGAGAGTGGTGGTGGGACCCGTCTAGGTAGCCCACCAGACATGTACCCTAGGTGGAATATGAGTCTTCCTTGCAGCACTCGTGAGGCCTCATGTGCTAATGTGCCTCAAACGTATCCAGCAACGCAACAAATACAACAAAATGTACAGTCTGGTGAACTGGGTGGGGAGGTGGGGTCAAAGGCCTCCTGCTCGGCCACTGACCTTTTCATACTTAGACACAGGTGGAGAACTGTTTCTGTGAGAGGGTGGCTATGCAATACGAAAACGGGATGACTAGGGTGTATTGCTACGCCCAAGGGCAGGTGGGTGCAAAACACAGAAAGGTAGAGCAAACACACCAGGTGTGTGGTTAGCATGAAATAGCCTCTACTGGTGTCCAAGCGGGCTTCATGGGAAAAGTAATCTGCATTGCTCTCTCCTGTAAACGCGCTCACTTTGAAGTCAGTAAAAGCAAAGTAAACACCAAACTCCTTGGGTGACACAGCTTGACAATTGACATCTGTCTTTGAATGCCCCGCCAACGTGACAAGATAATAATAAGATTTAAAGGCTCGTTTACAGAAAACAAGTTGGTTGAAGGATTCAGTACACTCGATTTCGGCAAAGGGAGGAGTAATAATGGGATCTCTAGTTGGCAGTCGGTTTGCACCCTGTCGAAGTAGGGACCCTCACTCTAGTCAGGCTAAGGGAGATACCCGCTCAGATAACCCCTATTCACCCCCTGGTAGCATGGCATGAGCAGTCAGGCTTATCTCAGAAGCAATGTGTAAAGCATTTCAACATAACACACAGTAACACAGTGAAAGCACTACAAAAGGACACCACACCAGTTTTGGAAAAAAATAGCCAGTATTTATCTATTTAAAACAAGACAAAATCTTTTACAAATCCAACATACAGTAACAAAAATATGAATTCTGCAAGATTTACTCAAAAATACAGTTCCTTGAAATCAATAGCTCTACCTGGGGCTATCTCGGCGTCATGATCAACAAAACCAACAGTTCAGGCCGGCTGCTGCGTCGCGGGCCAGCTACGGTGTTGGGAAGACCGGCAAACAGTACCTTGGATTTGTAGGGCGTTGTGATCCTCGCGGTGAGCTCCGGAGAGCGGTGTCCCTGACATCACGGTGTCGGTTCCAGAGTCGGTGCAGGAGTCGTCGGGCCCTTGAAGTCACATGCGTTGCAGATCGAACTCCGGACTGATGAAGTCAGGAGAGCTGGCGTGGATGGCGTCGGGGCTGCGGTGCAAAGCAGGATGATGCAACGTACGGTGTCCACAGGTCATGGTGCAGGCAGCGGTTTCATAATTGCGGAAGCGCTGTCGTCGGTAGGCCCAAGCCAGCGGTGTGGGACGGGACGCTGCTTCGTGACCCTCATGAGCAGTGGCCACAGGCCACGGTGCAGGCAGGGATGCTGGTGACAACACTGTAGTCGATGGAGCTGGTGTTGGTGGACCGGGGCTGCGGTACGGGATGGTGCTTTGTGCTTCTCATGAACGGTGTCCACAGGCCACGGTGCAGGCAGTGGCACTGGTGTCAGCAGGAGCGGCGTCATCGGGGAGGCCCAGGCTGCGGTGTGAGCAGGCGATGCCGGAGTACGGGGCCCATAGGTCGCGGTGCGAGCAGTGGCTCAGTGAAGTCGTCCAATGATGGCATCGGTGAGACCAGGGTTGCGGTGAGAAGCGGGGCAATGCGAATCCGTGCAGTGTCGGCAGGTCACAGTACAGGCCAGCGGCATCGTTGTCGGCGTCGCCGTGGTTTCTCCTCTTGAGAAATGTCTTTAGCAAACCAGACAGCTGCGCTGCTGCGAGGATTACCAGCGAGGAACTCATCTATTTATGCTTACCTTTTTGAAGTCCAACTGGGAGTTACCGTCGGCAGAGTGTGTGTTACACATTTACTTTTGCTCTTCAGGAAGTTTGTGAATCGGAAGGCCGACTTACACTGCTTGGTGCACACTGATTGGCCTACTTATTTCATTTTAATTGGCTGATGATAGGAGTTCAAACATTGTCCAGCAGTGGTTGTCAGAAGCATTGCACTAGCCCAGTCCTGCAGTTTAACCAATTATTTACATAGGTGGTTGTTTTTGAAGACTTCTTGCTCATACCATACTGTGATAATGTTTTCCTTCACAGCTAATAACATTGATTAGTAGTAATGTAAACTGCTAACTCATCAGTTGCATTCCTGCCTTTAAAACTGGAACACCAAAGGTTAAATGGCATCAGTGGTACAGGTCATTTGACAACTATCTAGTAGCCATACCATACAATTGTCTCGGTGGAGGGTCAAAGGATCTTTGATCATGAACCCCAATTATATCTTCTACCATCAGTACAATGGAATGTATTTAGGGAAACAGTGAAAAGACTGGAAAATCACTTTAAAGAAGATTCAAATATTATTGTTGAAGATCATAAGTTCTTTACATGTAAACAGCACCAAAATGAAGCAATACATACATTTCTGTTGGAATTGAGGGTTTTAGCCTCATCATGTGAGTTCATAGGACTGTTGTAAACTGTTTTAATAACAGGATCCAGGAAAGAATATTATGTTGTAGGAATCCCACTTTAGCAGAAACTCTGGAAATAGATGGGGGTATCAAAAGATCAGTTTTAACAACTAAAGAGTTAGGAAATCCGATGTGAATTCAAGTGAGTTGATGAATACAATTATGTGCAAATCCAAAATTGTAGGAAAGTACCATCTTGCCTGGCATGTTACCCCCATTTTTCACTCTGTGTATGTTTGTTTTTGCCCTTGTGTCACTGGGATCCTGCTAGGCAGGACCCCAGTGCTAATAATGTTTGCCCTGTATGTGTTGCCTGTGTGGCCCCTAAGTGTATCACTGAGGCTCTGCTAACCAGAACCTCAATGTTTATGCTCTCTCTGCTTTCTAAAATTGTCACTGCAGGCTAGTGACTAATTTGACCAAAACTCATTGGCACACCGGAACACCCATATAATTCCCTTGTATATGGTACTTAGGTACCCAGGGTATTCGGGTTCCAGGAGATCTCTATGGGCTGCAGCATTTCTTTTGCCACCCATGGGGAGCTCAGGCAATTCTTACACAGGCCTGCCACTGCAGCCTGAGTGAAATAACATCCAGGTTATTTCACAGCCATTTTTCACTGCACAAAAGTAACTTGTAAGTCACCTATATGTCTAACCCTCACTTAGTGAAGGTTAGGTGCCAAGTTACTTAGTGTGTGGGCACCCTGGCACTAGCCAAGGTGCCCCCACATTGTTTAGGTCCAATTCCCTGAACTTTGTGAGTGCAGGGACACCATTACACGCGTGCACTATACATAGGTCACTACCTATGTATAGTGTCACAATGGTAACTCCGAACATGGCCATGTAACATGTCTAAAATCATGGAATTGTCACCCCAATACCATTCTGTTATTGGGGGGACAATTCCATGATCCCCCGGGTCTCTAGCACAGAACCCGGGTGCTGCAAAACTGCCTTTCCGGGGTTTCCACTGCAGCTGATGCCAACCCCTCAGACAGGATTCTGCTCTCCCGGGGTCTGGCAGCCTCAGCCCAGGAAGGCAGAACAAAGGATTTCCTCTGAGAGAGGGTGTTACACCCTCTCCCTTTGGGAATAGGTGTGAAGGGCTGGGGAGGATTAGCCTCCCCCAGCCTCTGGAAAGGCTTTGATGGGCACAGATGGTGCCCATCTCTGCATAAGCCAGTCTACACCGGTTCAGGGATCCCCCAGCCCTGCTCTGGTGTGAAACTGGACAAAGGAAAGAGAAGTGACCACTCCCCTGACCAGTACCTCCCAGGGGAGGTACCCAGAGCTCCTCCAGTGTGTCCCAGACCTCTGCCATCTTGGATTCAGAGGTGTTGGGGGCACACTGGACTGCTCTGAGTGGCCAGTGCCAGCAGGTGACGTCACAGACCCCCTCTGATAGGTTCTTACCTCTCTTGGTAGCCAAACCTCCTTTCTTGGTAGCCAAACCTCCTTTTCTGGCTATTTAGGGTCTCTCCTCTGGGGTATTCTTCAGATAACGAATGCAAGAGCTCACCAGAGTTCCTCTGCACTTCCCTCTTCGACTTCTGCCAAGGATCGACCGCTAACTGCTCCAGGACGCCTGCAAAACTGCAACAAAGTAGCAAGATGACTACCAGCAACATTGTAGTGCCTCATCCTGCCGGCTTTCTCAACTGTTTCCTGGTGGTGCATGCTCTGAGGGCTGTCTGCCTTCATCCTGCACTGGAAGCCAAGAAGAAATCTCCTGTGGGTCAACGGAATCTTCCCCCTGCTAACGCAGGCACCAAAAGACTGCATCACCGGTCCTCTGAGTCCCCTCTCATCCTGACGAGCGTGGTCCCTGGAACACAGGCGCTGGGTCCTAGTGTCTCCCACAGTCCAGTGGCCCTTCTGTCCAAATTTGGTGGAGGTAAGTCCTTGCCTCCCCATGCCAGACAGCAAACCTGTGTGCTGGGTGATTTGCAGCTGCTCCAGCTTCTGTGCACTTTTCCAAGGATTCCATTGTGCACAGCCTAGCTTGGGTACCCAGCACTCCGTCCTGCAGTGCTCAACCCGCTGAGTTGGACTCCGACGTCGTGCGACCCTCCTTTTGTGACTCCGAGTTCACAGAACTTCCAAGTGCCTGCTCTGGTACTTCTGCGGGTGCTGCCTGCTTCTGCGGGGGCTCTCTGAGTTGCTGAGTGCCCCCTCTGTCTCCTCCTCCAAGGGGCGACATCCTGGTCCTTCCTGGTCCCCAGCAGCACCCAAAAATCTCTACTGCGATCCTTGCAGCTAGCAAGGCTTGTTTGTAGTATTTCTGTGTGGGAACACTTCTGCAACCTCCAGCACGCCGTGGGACATCTTCCATCCAAAGGAGAAGTTCTTAGCTCTCTTTGTTGTTGCAGATCTTTGGCTTCTTCCACCCGGAGGTAGCCCTTTTGCACCTTCATCCAGGATTTCCTGGGCTCCTGCCCCCCCCGAAAACTATCGTGACTCTTGGACTTGGTCCCCTTGCCTTGCAGGTCCTCAGGTCCAGGAATCCGTCTTCAGTGTTTTGCTGGTGCTTGTGGTTCTTGCAGAATCCCCCTATCACGACTATTGTGTCTTTCTGGGGTAGGAGGGTAACTTTACTCCTACTTTTCAGGGTCATGGGGTGGGGTATCTTGGACCCCCTGACTGTTTTTTTACAGTCACAGTGACCCTCTACAAGCTCCCATAGGTCTGGGGTCCATTCGTGATTTGCATTCCACTTTTGGAGTATATGGTTTGTGTTGTCCCTAGACCTATGTTTACCTATAGCATACTATTGTGATTCTACATTGTTTGCACTACTTTTCTTACTGTTACTTACCTGTTTTGGGTTTGTGTACATATAATTTGTGTATATTGCTTACCTCCTAAGTGAGGGTACCCTCTGAGATACTTTTGGCATATTGTCACTAAAATAAAGTACCTTTATTTTTAGTAACTCTGAGTAATGTGTTTTCTTATGATATTGTGCTATATGATATAAGTGGTATAGTAGGAGCTTTGCATGTCTCCTAGTTCAGACTAAGGTGCTTTGCCATACCTACCTTCTATCAGCCTAAGCTGCTAGAAACATCTCTATTCTACTAATAAGGGATAACGGGACCTGACACAGGGTGGAAGTACCACAAGGTACCCACTGTAAGCCAGACCAGCCTCCTACAAAAATCACTTCTAGTAACAATGTGGAAGTCAAGAAGAAATTGAATAAAGGATTGACAAGCTCCTGTTAAGTCGCACATAGCTAGTTCTAATAATTGCCCGGTGTTGGTTAAATCCTGTCTAGAGTTCAGGAAGGTTGGTCATGTTGCACAGGTGTGTAAAAACGTACAAAAAGTGATGTTCGTAGATTCTCAGGAAGAATATTTCTCAAACCCCACAATGGAAGAGAGTAATCTGAGTGAAAAAAGAGTTTTGTCAGTTAACATGCCAGCTATGGATAGCTATGTTCAAGAAAAAGGAGGTGACCACATTTCTGATGTAAACATTGGTGAAGTTGAAATTAGGATCACTGTGGACTCAGGGTCTCCAAACACAATTATTTCAGACACACTCAATTCAAAAGAATGGGGTAATGTTGATCTCTTACCACCTGATATACGCACTGTATCATTTGATTTGGAGGGCATGAATGGACAAAACAGGTTATTTTCAGGAGCATATTATAAATAAAGACAGAGTGATTCACTCCAAGATGTATGTGTCAGAGAAAGGGTATAACATACTGGGACGGTGTGGTCAGGGCAAGTTTGGAATGTTATTGAGGAATAGCACAGAATATCCCATTTCTTTGATTGAGAAGGTTGATGAGGAAGTAGAATCTTTAACAGGAGTGTTTAAAAAACATTGAGCCATTTTTTAGGACAAACTCACGGTGGTGAAGGGTTTTGAACATAAAATTATATTAAAGCCTGATGCCATTCCAGTTGTTCACAAAGCTCATAATGTCCTGTTGAGCATCAGTGGCAAATTAAAAGACTATTTACATAAATTGTGCTCGGATGGAGTTATTGAGCCAGTAGATTCTTCACAATGGGTTTCCCACATAGTGGTGGCCATATAAAAATCTAATGAGCTCAGACTCTGTGTTGACCTAAGATCACTCAATAAGAACATCCAAGCTGATTGTTTCCCTTTGCTAAAATTACAAGACATATTGGCAGGCGCGGCCCGTCCTTTAGGGCGGAGGGGCCACGTCCCCCCACCTTTTGCCCCTCATGAAGAGTGTCTGTCAGGCTGAACAAAGGTCAACCTGACAGACACTCTTCACGTTCAGGTTAGGCAGCCAGGAGCAGACATGTGCGATTTGTGCAGACTCCTGGTTGCCTGAGCTGAACTTTGCTGGGCTGAGGAGGTCACAGCTCCTACGGGCATGACCTCCTGGGCTCAGCAAAGGTGCCTTGAGGCCCTCCCCTGGGTGACGACAATAGCGTCACCTATTGACTTCGATCTGGGCACTTCAGGTTTAAGCCCTGAAGCACCCAGAGCGAGTGTCAATCAGTGACACTTCGTCACAGAGTGGGGTGGGGTGGGGTGGGATAAGCAGGCTCACAGGTCAGCCAATGAGGGAAGTCAGCAGTCCCAACCCTCCTAGGACCTCGGAAGCTGAAGGTAAGTGTTTGTGTGTGTGTGATCTTTTAAAATGAATGTTTGGTGTGTGCGTGCATGTTTGAATGTTATGAGTGTTGTTAATGGATGTGCGTGCATGCGTGTGTGTGTGTGAAAGAATGAGCGTGTGTGTGATCTTTTAAAATTAATGTTTGGTGCGTGCGTGTCTGTTTGAATGTTATAAGTGTTGTTAATTGATGTGCGTGCATGTGTGCATATGTGTGTGAAAGAATGAGTATGTGTGTGCTTCCCGCACGCCCCCCTCCCTCTTAAAGCTGCCTGCTGCCACTGCATGTTGGTACAATAGAGTGGAACAAAAAAATTCCCAACCATTGATTCAGTGCTGCTTATCATCAGGTGGATCTGATTGAAGATTCTAGGGGTTTGACAACTTTCCATACTCCCTTTGGGATGTTGCGATTTTTGAAAATGCCATTTGGTTTATATGTGGAATGACAAAGGGATGGGAAATGCTTGTTCTAGATTTGCGTGGTTGCTTTAGTTTAATGTAAGGATGAAACACATGTCTGCTTGAAAAAATTGCAGGGCAGATTTTCTTTTGAGATGCCCTTTATCACATTCTGGCAGTGATGAGTTGAATGTTAAGGAAGTAGTCATTAGTTTGGTGGATGGAATAATAATTTCTGAGGCTGTAGTGTCAAGGGAAAGATGGATTGACAAGGTGAGAAAGGTCAAGGGATGGTCACAATCAAAGAGTACATAATGCAGGGATATCCCAGAGAGGGACAAGTAGTCAATGAGTTGAAATACCTTTCTAAGATTAGAGAAGAGTTGAGTGTTGAGGAAGATATGATACTGATCGGTACCAGGTTGATTCCGATGTGTGAGTTAAGGGCAAAATTGATTAAGTTGGCAAACAAAGAGCATCTCGGGGTCACCGGCACTGGAAAAAGGATGCAGTTATATTACTGGTGTCCAGG
Organism: Pleurodeles waltl; assembly: GCF_031143425.1. Lineage (NCBI taxonomy): Eukaryota > Metazoa > Chordata > Amphibia > Caudata > Salamandridae > Pleurodeles > Pleurodeles waltl. Next base: position 979,851,632 of record NC_090446.1, on the reverse strand, counting down.
AATGGATAATGAAGTGGACAAAATTGTAGGAAATTGTATGGAATGCCAACAAGCAAGTAAATCCATTCACACTCAAAATACTCCACTTTCTCCAGTGAAATATCCATAGAACCCATGGGAAAAGTTGAGAATGGATTTCATTGGTCCTATCGGAGGGTTTAATGATGGCAAAAGATTCGTATTGGTGGTGGTAGATTATCACTCTGAGTGGGTTTCTTATAGATTCATGGGAGAGCCTAACACAGCAAATGTGATGGAATTCTTACAAGACATATTTAGGTCAGAAAGAGTACTGGCCTTTCTTGTTACAAACAATGGTGTCCAATTTATCTCTTATCAAATGGTAGAATTTTCTGAAAAATTTTAGGTTAAGCACCTTACCATGGCTCTCTATAGTCTGCAAGGTAATGGAATAGTGGAGAGGGTAAATCACATGTTAAAGGAGGCAGTGCAGTTGGCAATTTCTACAGCTCAAAGTGTAAAATTAGTGGCAGAGAGAGTATAGTTTTACCGCAACACTCCTTACTCAACCACTGGGGTTCCCCCTTTCATGTTGCTGAAGGGGAGATACTCTTTTAATGAATTGTCACCAAAGTGGGTAGTGAAGGACGCCAGGGTGCAAGGTAAGGTCCCATGTTTGGAGCAAATGAGGTCCAAAGTGGAGAATTCACGGAACCTCTGGGGTTCCCCTCTTCATGTTGCTGAAAGGGAGATATTCCTTACATGAATTGTCGCCAAAATGGGTAGTGTAGGAAGCCAAGATGCAAGGTCAGGTCCCATGTTTGGAGCAACTGAGGTCCAAAGTGGAGAATTCACAGAAGAAGAGTAAGATTAGATGCGATGAGTTGAAAAAGGTGAGAGAGGTAGAGTTTCGTGTGGGGGATCGGTGAAAGGGAGGAGAACAATTAAGAAGTATGGTTCCAACTTCTATCCGGAGACTAAAGCTGTTACAGTTCCTAAACATTCAGTCAAAGTGAATGGAGGAAAGTGGTGGAGCAAAAGAAGTGTGGCAAAAATGCTTGAGAATGAGAATTTTATTGAGGCGGACGTTGTGCAAGGAGGAAGAGAGGCCAACTCCATAGAAACTAGAGTTGCAGACATCAAAAGACAAGTGTATCCTACTATGAAGCAAATTTGTAGCAATTTCCCAGAACTAGTGGGGAGTAAGTCTTCAAATGGTGCAGGTGGAGAAAATACAGAGGTAGATGATTTATGGCAAGGGGTAGAGGTGTTTGGGAATGGTGATAGGGATATAAACAATGCCTAAAACAAGTGTTCTCAAGGAAATGATGTAATTGGTTGTCAAAGACCTAAAAGGGATATCAGGAGGCCCAAGTATCTTGATGACTATTTGGAGTGAAGTTTCTGTTTCTTCATAAATAATATACATTTGTTGCATTATTTGTAATGATTTAATGTTTTAATTTCTCTCACAAACATTTTTATTCACTCATTTTGGTTTTTGTGGGGATTATGTTTTTTTATTTAAAGGGGGAAAGATGTGTAGTATTGTGCTTTGTTTATCGCTGGTTGTCATTTTGAGAATGCTGCGGTGTCTGTGTCCTGGGGTCTCTCTGTGCCATTCCAGAGCGGGCGGTTGAGAAGTGGGTCCCGGGGGGATCGCCGAAGTCATGAGGTTTCCCCCTGAGAATTTTGTGGAAGGTGGTGCAGCCCACAGGTGCCGTTTTTGTGCGCTGTTTGGGCGTTCTGGGAGGAATGGGCGTTTTTATATAAAGAGGGGACATTTTGTATCGACCACCATTTTAGGTGGCAACAGGCGCGACATGTGCCGGGAGTCGATAATAACATTGCGGATGCGTTATCACGTTCGCAGTGGGAGAGGTTCCATGGGTTGGTTGCGGACGAGGCTCTGTGCAGGACAGCTATGCTGACGACTTTGTGGACCATAGGAGACGGAGGATGCTGCGGTTGGTGGTGAATTTGTTGGCCCCCTCCACACATCAAGCGTATGTCAGGGCGTGGCGTGACTTTTTGCGGTCTGGGGCCGGAAGCGACATGTTGACAGAGACAGAGTGGACGGTGTGGTAAACTTTATTATGGATATGGTGGGAAGGCGTTTGTTGAAGGTTTCCATTGAAGGGAAGTTGGCTGGTATTGCATTCATGGGAAAACTTCTGTGGGGTTATATGCCGTCGGCAGGTGAACTGGGGCAGAGAATACTGGAAGGTTGGGCCAGGGAGAGGAGCACAGCGCAGAGGGTGAGACAGCCTATAAGATTGAGCTTGTTTAAAGGGGCTATGCAAGCTTTGAGGGCGGTGTGCGTGGACGAAGTGGAATGTTTATTGTTTCGCACTCTCATGTCTTGGATGTTTTTTGGGGCATTCCGAGTGTCGGAATTGTTGGGGTCTAAAACGGTGCCAGGGATTACGTGGGGTGATGTTTGCATCAGGGCGCAGGGCGTAGTGCTGCGCTTGCAGAGATCAAAGACAGATCAGAAGGGGAGGGGTAGGACGGTATTTTTAGCGGCATACCCACTTTCGGATATTTGCCCGGTTCATCTGGGCCTTAGACTACAGAACAGCACACAGGAACAGAAAGAAAGGGTTTTTTGTCATTGGTAGGGCCCGGTGGTGTCAGCATTTCAGCTGTTAGGGTATTGAGAGCAGAACTTCAGGCAGTAGGGCAGGCTGCTGCGCAATTTGGGACGCATTCCTTTAGGATACGTATGGCGACGGAAGCGGGGCCTCGGGGATGGAAGACTGAGGATTTGTTAGCATTGGGACGATGGAAGTCGAATGCTTATAAAAAATATGTGAGAGAAGGATTTAATGCTACGGGATGGTAATATGTTTTTCTCCCGCTATAGGTTCTGTGCCCGGACCAGCAGTGCATTTCACCTCGATTTGGGTCGTGGGCCATTCATTTGTCAGGAGGGCCAGGAGGCAAGCCCGGAAGACAGCCATTGGGGATAACTTGGGTTTAGATAGGGACAGATACCAAGTTTGTTGGGAGGGTAAAGGGGTATGGCAAGAATTATTAGGAACATTACAGCGGGTTCGGGGACAGGGTTTTGTCCTGATGTATTTCTTATACACTTAGGAGAAAATTATTTGGTCAAAAGGACGGGTTTAGATATTATGAGGCATATGAAAAGGGACCTCTATGAGATCCAACGACAATGGCAGGGTTGCCCTATTAAATGGACAGCTTTCATTCCTTGCAGGGTATGGGGAGGGGCAAAGAAGCTGGGGCAATAGAAAAGGTGCGCCGAAAAATCAATAAGGAGATACAATTGTTTTGCAAGGAGAAGGGACTGACTTACTTGGAGCACAGGGATATACGTTTCGAGGACAAGGGATTTTTCCGGAGCAATGGCGTACACCTGTCCTTTATAGGCATGGAGTTGTACCTGCTCCAAGTAAAGGAAGGGTTGAAAGGTTTGTTTAACCCCTTCTGTGCCGCGGACGTAGTGGTTACGTCCTGCGGCACAGTGCTGCTGTGCAGAGGACGTAACCACTACGTCCTCGGCACACAGCCCAGAGGGAGCACTCTCGCTCCCTCTGTGGGGTTCCCCCCCACCCCCCCAAGTCAGGGATGGAAGGGGAAGCCCTTCCCCTCCCACCCCTGACCCCCCCAACCCCCCCCTGTGACGTCAGCGCACGAGCGCGCGCTGATTAATCACAGGGTCTCCCCCATCGCGCTGGAAGCAGAGCTTCCAGCGCGATTGAAAAAGAAATGCTTTTGCATTTCTTTTTCAATCCCATGGGGGAGGCCCCGAGAGGCTTCAAAGGGAAGGAAATGTATTTCCTTCCCTTTGAAGTCTCTCACAGGTTTCAAAAGCTGGATTGCTTGCAATCCGGCTTTTGAAACCCCACTAGACACCAGGGATTTTTTTTTTTTCTTGAAATTGGCAAAAGGGAGCGACCCCTTGGGCAAGGGTCGCTCCCAGGGGGGCATTTTTTTAGGAAGGCCTTTTCTGCCCCCCCTGGGGGCAGATTGGCCTATTATTAGGCCGATTTGCCCCCAGGGGGGGCAGAAACCTCTAGGCACCAGGGACCATTTTTTTTTTTTTTTTTTTGTGATGAATTCTTTTTTTTTAGGTGGGGAGCGATCCCTTAGGCAAGGGTCGCTCCCCTACGGGGCAATATATATTTAGGCCATTTCTGCCCCCCTTGGGGGCAGATTGGCCTATTTTGATAAGGCCAATCTGCCCCCAAGGGGGGCAGAAACCATTAGACACCAGGGAGTTTGTTTTTGCGCGCGAATGTCACGCAACAAAGCGACCCCTTTGGCAAGGGTCGCTCCCAGGGGGGGCAATTTTTTGGGAAGGCCTTTTCTGCCCCCCCTGGGGGCAGATCGGCCTATTATTAGGCCGATCTGCCCCCAGGGGGGGAAGAAACCTCTAGGCGCCAGGGCAATTTTTTTTTGTGTTTTTTTTTTTTTTTCTTTTTTTTTTTTTTAGAGATGGGGAGCGACCCATCAGGCAAGGGTCGCTCCCCTGGGGGGCAAATTGTATTTAGACCATTTCTGCCCCCCTGGGGGCAGATTGGCCGATTTTAGGTCAATCTGCCCCCAAGGGGGCAGAAACCACTAGGCACCGGGGATTTGTTTTTTGGCGCCAATGTCACGCAGGGGGAGCGACCCCGTAGGCAAGGGTCGCTCCCGGGGGGGGGGGTGGGGGGGCAAATTTATTTTAGGCCATTTCTGCCCCCCCGGGGGACAGATCGGCCTATTATTAGGCCGAACTGCCCCCGGGGGGGGGCAGAACACTCTAGGCGCCAGGGCAATTTTTTTTTTGTGTTTTTTTTTTTTGTTGTTTCTTTTTTTAGAGATGGGGAGCGACCCATCAGGCAAGGGTCGCTACCCTGGGGGGGCAAATTGTATTTAGACCATTTCTGCCCCCCTGGGGGCAGATTGGCCAATTTTAGGTCAATCTGCCCCCAAGGGGGCAGAAACCACTAGGCACCGGGGATTTGTTTTTTGGCGCCAATGTCACGCAGGGGGAGCGACCCCGTAGGCAAGGGTCGCTCCCGGGGGGGGGGGGTGGGGGTTGGGGGGGCAAATTTATTTTAGGCCATTTCTGCCCCCCCGGGGGACAGATCGGCCTATTTTTAGGCCGAACTGCCCCCGGGGGGGGGGCAGAACACTCTAGGCGCCAGGGCAATTTTTTTTTTGTGTTTTTTTTTTTTGTTGTTTCTTTTTTTAGAGATGGGGAGCGACCCATCAGGCAAGGGTCGCTCCCCTGGGGGGGCAAATTGTATTTAGACCATTTCTGCCCCCCTGGGGGCAGATTGGCCAATTTTAGGTCAATCTGCCCCCTAGGGGGCAGAAACCACTAGGCACCGGGGATTTGTTTTTTGGCGCCAATGTCACGCAGGGGGAGCGACCTCGTAGGCAAGGGTCGCTCCCGGGGGGGGGTGGAGGTTGGGGGGGCAAATTTATTTTAGGCCATTTCTGCCCCCCCGGGGGACAGATCGGCCTATTATTAGGCCGAACTGCCCCCGGGGGGGGGGCAGAACACTCTAGGCGCCAGGGCAATTTTTTTTTTGTGTTTTTTTTTTTGTTGTTTCTTTTTTTAGAGATGGGGAGCGACCCATCAGGCAAGGGTCGCTCCCCTGGGGGGGCAAATTGTATTTAGACCATTTCTGCCCCCCTGGGGGCAGATTGGCCAATTTTAGGTCAATCTGCCCCCAAGGGGGCAGAAACCACAAGGCACCGGGGATTTGTTTTTTGGCGCCAATGTCACGCAGGGGGAGCGACCCCGTAGGCAAGGGTCGCTCCCGGGGGGGGTGTGGGGGTTGGGGGGGCAAATTTATTTTAGGCCATTTCTGCCCCCCCGGGGGACAGATCGGCCTATTTTTAGGCCGAACTGCCCCCGGGGGGGGGGGGCAGAACACTCTAGGCGCCAGGGCAATTTTTTTTTTGTGTTTTTTTTTGTTGTTTCTTTTTTTAGAGATGGGGAGCGACCCATCAGGCAAGGGTCGCTCCCCTGGGGGGGGGGCAAATTGTATTTAGACCATTTCTGCCCCCCTGGGGGCAGATTGGCCAATTTTAGGTCAATCTGCCCCCAAGGGGGCAGAAACCACTAGGCACCGGGGATTTGTTTTTTGGTGCCAATGTCACTGTCACGCAGGGGGAGCGACCCCGTAGGCAAGGGTCGCTCCCGGGGGGGGGTGGAGGTTGGGGGGGCAAATTTATTTTAGGCCATTTCTGCCCCCCCGGGGGACAGATCGGCCTATTATTAGGCCGAACTGCCCCCGGGGGGGGGGGGGCAGAAACCTCTAGGCGCCAGGGGAATTTTTCTTTTTTTTCTTTTTTTTTTTCTTTGTTTTTTTTTTTTAGAGATGGGGAGCGACCCATCAGGCAAAAGTCGCTCCCCTGGGGGACAAATTGTATTTAGGCCATTTCTGCCCCCCTTGGGGGCAGATTGGCTGAGTTTAGGTCAACCTGCCCCCAAGGGGGCAGAAACCACTAGGCACCGGGGATTTGTTTTTTGGTGCCAATGTCACGCAGGGGGAGCGACCCCGTAGGCAAGGGTCACTCCCGGCGGGGGAGGGTCGGGGTTGGGGGGGCAAATTTATTTTAGGGCATTTCTGCCCCCCCCCCCCTGGGGCCGGCTGAGCTACAGGCCAAACACCACAGGTAGGCACCTTGCAAAAAACACCTCTGTTTTCTGTGAAAAAATATGTTGTGTCCACGTTGTGTTTTGGGCCATTTCCTTTTGTGGGCGCTAGGCCTACCCACAGAAGTGATGTACCATTTTTATCGAGAGACTTAGGGGAACGCTGGGTGGAAGGAAATTTGTGGCTCCTCTCAGATTCCAGAACTTTCTGTCACCGAAATGAGAGGAAAAAGTGTTTTTTGGGCCAAATTTTGATGTTTGCAAAGGATTCTGGGTAACATAACCTGGTCAGAGCCCCGCAAGTCACCCCATCTTGGATTCCCCTGGGTTTCTAGTTTTCAAAAATGCACTGGTTTGCTAGGTTTCCTCAGGTGTCGGCTGAGCTACAGGCCAAAATCCACAGGTAGGCACTGCTTTTTATAAAAAAATGTGATGTGTCCACGTTGTGTTTTGGGCCCTTTCCTTTCGTGGGCGCTAGCCCTACCCACACAAGTGAGGTATCATTTTTATCGGGAGACTTGGGGGAACGCTGGGTAGAAGGAAATTTGTGGCTCCTCTCAGATTCCAGAACTTTCTGCCACAGAAATGTGAGTAACATGTGTATTTTTAGCCAAATTTTGAGGTTTGCAAAGGATTCTGGGTAACAGAACCTGGTCCGAGCCCCGCAAGTCACCCCTCCTTGGATTCCCCTAGGTCTCTAGTTTTCAGAAATGCACAGGTTTGGTAGGTTTCCCTAGGTGCCGGCTGAGCTAGAGGCCAAAATCTACAGGTAGGCACTTCGCAAAAAACACCTCTGTTTTTTTCCAAAATTTAGGATGTGTCCACGTTGCGCTTTGGGGTGTTTCCTGTCGCCGGCGCTAGGCCTACCCACGCAAGTGAGGTATCATTTTTATCGGGAGACTTGGGGGAACGCTGGGTGGAAGGAAATGTGTAGCTCCTCTCAGATTCCAGAACTTTCTGCCACAGAAATGTGAGGGACATGTGTTTTTTTAGCCAAATTTTGAGGTTTGCAAAGGATTCTGGGTAACAGAACCTGGTCCGAGCCCCGCAAGTCACCCCTCCTTGGATTCCCCTAGGTCTCTAGTTTTCAGAAATGCACAGGTTTGGTAGGTTTCCCTAGGTGCCGGCTGAGCTAGAGGCCAAAATCTACAGGTAGGCACTTCGCAAAAAACACCTCTGTTTTTTTCCAAAATTTAGGATGTGTCCACGTTGCGCTTTGGGGTGTTTCCTGTCGCCGGCGCTAGGCCTACCCACGCAAGTGAGGTATCATTTTTATCGGGAGACTTGGGGGAACGCTGGGTAGAAGGAAATTTGTGGCTCCTCTCAGATTCCAGAACTTTCTGCCACAGAAATGTGAGTAACATGTGTATTTTTAGCCAAATTTTGAGGTTTGCAAAGGATTCTGGGTAACAGAACCTGGTCCGAGCCCCGCAAGTCACCCCTCCTTGGATTCCCCTAGGTCTCTAGTTTTCAGAAATGCACAGGTTTGGTAAGTTTCCCTAGGTGCCGGCTGAGCTAGAGGCCAAAATCTACAGGTAGGCACTTTGCAAAAAACACCTCTGTTTTCTGTGATGTGTCCACGTTGTGTTTTGGGGCATATCCTGTCGCGGGCGCTAGGCCTACCCACACAAGTGAGGTATCATTTTTATCGGGAGACGTGGGGGAACGCTGGGTGGAAGGAAATTTGTGGCTCCTCTCAGATTCCAGAACTTTCTGCCACAGAAATGTGAGGAACATGTGTTTTTTTAGCCAAATTTTGAGGTTTGCAAAGGATTCTGGGTAACAGAACCTGGTCCGAGCCACACAAGTCACCCCTCCTTGGATTCCCCTAGGTCTCTAGTTTTCAGAAATGTACAGGTTTGGTAGGTTTCCCTAGGTGCCGGCTGAGCTAGAGGCCAAAATCTACAGGTAGTCACTTTGCTAAAAACAGCTCTGTTTTCTGTGATATGTCCACGTTGTGTTTTGGGGCATATCCTGTCGCGGGCGCTAGGCCTACCCACACAAGTGAGGTATCATTTTTATCAGGAGACGTGGGGGAACGCTGGGTGGAAGGAAATTTGTGGCTCCTCTCAGATTCCAGAACTTTCTGCCACAGAAATGTGAGGAACATGTGTTTTTTTAGCCAAATTTTGAGGTTTGCAAAGGATTCTGGGTAACAGAACCTGGTCCGAGCCACACAAGTCACCCCTCCTTGGATTCCCCTAGGTCTCTAGTTTTCAGAAATGTACAGGTTTGGTAGGTTTCCCTAGGTGCCGGCTGAGCTAGAGGCCAAAATCTACAGGTAGTCACTTTGCTAAAAACAGCTCTGTTTTCTGTGATATGTCCACGTTGTGTTTTGGGGCATATCCTGTCGCGGGCGCTAGGCCTACCCACACAAGTGAGGTATCATTTTTATCGGGAGACGTGGGGGAACGCTGGGTGGAAGGAAATTTGTGGCTCCTCTCAGATTCCAGAACTTTCTGCCACAGAAATGTGAGGAACATGTGTTTTTTTAGCCAAATTTTGAGATTTGCAAAGGATTCTGGGTAACAGAACCTGGTCCGAGCCCCGCAAGTCACCCCTCCTTGGATTCCCCTAGGTCTCTAGTTTTCAGAAATGCACAGGTTTGGTAGGTTTCCTTAGGTGGCGGCTGAGCTAGAGGCCAAAATCTACAGGTAGTCACTTTGCTAAAAACAGCTCTGTTTTCTGTGATATGTCCACGTTGTGTTTTGGGGCATATCCTGTCGCGGGCGCTAGGCCTACCCACACAAGTGAGGTATCATTTTTATCGGCAGACGTGGGGGAACGCTGGGTGGAAGGAAATTTGTGGCTCCTCTCAGATTCCAGAACTTTCTGCCACAGAAATGTGAGGAACATGTGTTTTTTTAGCCAAATTTTGAGGTTTGCAAAGGATTCTGGGTAACAGAACCTGGTCCGAGCCACACAAGTCACCCCTCCTTGGATTCCCCTAGGTCTCTAGTTTTCAGAAATGTACAGGTTTGGTAGGTTTCCCTAGGTGCCGGCTGAGCTAGAGGCCAAAATCTACAGGTAGTCACTTTGCTAAAAACAGCTCTGTTTTCTGTGATATGTCCACGTTGTGTTTTGGGGCATATCCTGTCGCGGGCGCTAGGCCTACCCACACAAGTGAGGTATCATTTTTATCGGGAGACGTGGGGGAACGCTGGGTGGAAGGAAATTTGTGGCTCCTCTCAGATTCCAGAACTTTCTGCCACAGAAATGTGAGGAACATGTGTTTTTTTAGCCAAATTTTGAGATTTGCAAAGGATTCTGGGTAACAGAACCTGGTCCGAGCCCCGCAAGTCACCCCTACTTGGATTCCCCTAGGTCTCTAGTTTTCAGAAATGCACAGGTTTGGTAGGTTTCCCTAGGTGGCGGCTGAGCTAGAGGCCAAAATCTACAGGTAGTCACTTTGCTAAAAACAGCTCTGTTTTCTGTGATATGTCCACGTTGTGTTTTGGGGCATATCCTGTCGCGGGCGCTAGGCCTACCCACACAAGTGAGGTATCATTTTTATCGGGAGACGTGGGGGAACGCTGGGTGGAAGGAAATTTGTGGCTCCTCTCAGATTCCAGAACTTTCTGCCACAGAAATGTGAGGAACATGTGTTTTTTTAGCCAAATTTTGAGGTTTGCAAAGGATTCTGGGTAACAGAACCTGGTCCGAGCCCCGCAAGTCACCCCTCCTTGGATTCCCCTAGGTCTCTAGTTTTCAGAAATGCACAGGTTTGGTAGGTTTCCCTAGGTGGCGGCTGAGCTAGAGGCCAAAATCTACAGGTAGTCACTTTGCTAAAAACAGCTCTGTTTTCTGTGATATGTCCACGTTGTGTTTTGGGGCATATCCTGTCGCGGGCGCTAGGCCTACCCACACAAGTGAGGTATCATTTTTATCGGGAGACATGGGGGAACGCTGGGTGGAAGGAAATTTGTGGCTCCTCTCAGATTCCAGAACTTTCTGCCACAGAAATGTGAGGAACATGTGTTTTTTTAGCCAAATTTTGAGGTTTGCAAAGGATTCTGGGTAACAGAACCTGGTCCGAGCCCCGCAAGTCACCCCTCCTTGGATTCCCCTAGGTCTCTAGTTTTCAGAAATGCACAGGTTTGGTAGGTTTCCCTAGGTAGCGGCTGAGCTAGAGGCCAAAATCTACAGGTAGTCACTTTGCTAAAAACAGCTCTGTTTTCTGTGATATGTCCACGTTGTGTTTTGGGGCATATCCTGTCGCGGGCGCTAGGCCTACCCACACAAGTGAGGTATCATTTTTATCGGGAGACGTGGGGGAACGCTGGGTGGAAGGAAATTTGTGGCTCCTCTCAGATTCCAGAACTTTCTGCCACAGAAATGTGAGGAACATGTGTTTTTTTAGCGAAATTTTGAGGTTTGCAAAGGATTCTGGGTAACAGAACCTGGTCCGAGCCCCGCAAGTCACCCCTCCTTGGATTCCCCTAGGTCTCTAGTTTTCAGAAATGCACAGGTTTGGTAGGTTTCCCTAGGTGGCGGCTGAGCTAGAGGCCAAAATCTACAGGTAGTCACTTTGCTAAAAACAGCTCTGTTTTCTGTGATATGTCCACGTTGTGTTTTGGGGTATATCCTGTCGCGGGCGCTAGGCCTACCCACACAAGTGAGGTATCATTTTTATCGGGAGACGTGGGGGAACGCTGGGTGGAAGGAAATTTGTGGCTCCTCTCAGATTCCAGAACTTTCTGCCACAGAAATGTGAGGAACATGTGTTTTTTTAGCCAAATTTTGAGGTTTGCAAAGGATTCTGGGTAACAGAACCTGGTCCGAGCCACACAAGTCACCCCTCCTTGGATTCCCCTAGGTCTCTAGTTTTCAGAAATGCACAGGTTTGGTAGGTTTCCCTAGGTGGCGGCTGAGCTAGAGGCCAAAATCTACAGGTAGTCACTTTGCAAAAAACAGCTCTGTTTTCTGTGATGTGTCCACGTTGTGTTTTGGGGCATATCCTGTCGCGGGTGCTAGGCCTACCCACACAAGTGAGGTATCATTTTTATCGGGAGACGTGGGGGAACGCTGGGTGGAAGGAAATTTGTGGCTCCTCTCAGATTCCATAACTTTCTGCCACAGAAATGTGAGGAACATGTGTTTTTTTAGCCAAATTTTGAGGTTTGCAAAGGATTCTGGGTAACAGAACCTGGTCCGAGCCACACAAGTCACCCCTCCTTGGATTCCCCTAGGTCTCTAGTTTTCAGAAATGCACAGGTTTGGTAGGTTTCCCTAGGTGGCGGCTGAGCTAGAGGCCAAAATCTACAGGTAGTCACTTTGCTAAAAACAGCTCTGTTTTCTGTGATGTGTCCATGTTGTGTTTTGGGGCATATCCTGTCGCGGGTGCTAGGCCTACCCACACAAGTGAGGTACCATTTTTATCGGGAGACTTGGGGGAACATAGATTAGCAAAACAAGTACTATTGCCCCTTGTCTTTCTCTACATTTTTTCCTTCCAAATATAGGAGTGTGTGTAAAAAAGACATCTATTTGAGAAATTCCCTGTAATTCACGTGCTACTATGGTCACCCCGGAATTCAGAGATGTGCAAATAACCACTGCTCCTCAACACCTTATCTTGTGCCCTTTTTGGAAATGCAAAGGTTTTCTTGATAGCAATTTTTTACTCCTTATATTTCAGCAAATGAATTGCTGTATACCCGGTATAGAATGAAAACGCACTGCAGGGTGCAGCTCATTTATTGGCTCTGGGTTCCTCGGGTTCTTGATGAACCTACAAGCCCTATATATCCCCACAACCAGAGGAGTCCAGCAGACGTAACGGTATATTGCTTTCGATAATCTGACATTGCAGGGAAAAGTTACAGAGTAAAACGTAGAGAAAAATTGATGGTTTTTTCACCTCAATTTCAATATTTTTCTTTTTCAGCTGTTATTTTCTGTAGGAAACCCTTGTAGGATCTACACAAATGACCCCTTGCTGAATTCAGAATTTTGTCTACTTTTCAGAAATGTTTAGGTTTCTGGGATCCAGCATTGGTTTCATGACCATTCCTGTCACTGACTGGAAGGAGGCTGAAAGCACAAAAAATTGCACAAATGGGGTATGCCCCAGTAAAATGCCAAAATTGTGTTGAAAAATTGGGTTTTCTGATTCAAGTCTCCCTGTTCCTGAAAGCTGGGAAGCTGCTGAGTTTAGCACCGCAAACCCTTTGTTGATGCCATTTTCAGGGGAAAAACCACAAGCCTTCTTCTGCAGCCACTTTTTCCAATTTTTTTGAAAAAAACGAAATTTTCACTGTATTTTGGCCAATTTCTTGGCCTCCTTCAAGGGAACCCACAAAGTCTGGGTACCTCTAGAATCCCTAGGATGTTGGAAAAAAAGGACACAAATTTGGCTTGGTTAGCTTATGTGGACAAAAAGTTATGAGGGCCTAAGCGCGAACTGCCCCAAATAGGCAAAAAAAGGCCCGGCACAGGAGGGGGAAAAGGCCTGGCAGCGAAGGGGTTAAGGAATCTTAGGATGTGGAGGGGCTTTTTCATTGCGGGGGCCGACGGAGAGTGACAGAGGGAAAGGGAGGGTGCAGAAAAAGGAGGGTTTTTTTTCCCTCCTCCTTTTTCTGGTGGTGGAGACATAGAGACTGTTCACGTGACAACGATAACAGATGGACAGAAAATCTGACAAGACATTTTCAGATTGAAAGGGGGTGGACAGCAGCAGGGCAACAAAGATAACAAATTGGGCACTAGGGGTTGGAGACTTGCAGGTTAAATAGTTAGACGGCAGCAACTGAATATTAAGATAATAGACGGATTCAAAGAAGAAAGTGTTACAAAAGGATGACTTGATTAACAAACTGCAAGTTAAAGGGAAGGGAGGGTAGGGTAGGGCAGGTGGGAGCGTTTTGGTTAGGTAACTTTATGTATAGTGAGGTATTTAGTTTTGTGAGGCGGGAAGCCAGGGTATTCGTTTTGTGAGTGCACCTGTTTCCAATAAAGTGGCCTTTTTCACACAAAAATGGAGTAGTGGTGCTGTTTTCCATCTTCCACAAGAGACCAGTTGGCTGAGAAGGTCGCAGAGAGGTGCCAGTGTGCGGATTTCTGGTCCAAGGTTTCGATGAAACAGTTTTTTAGTTTTCGTATTCAAAGAACGTCAGGTTGTTATGCTGTAAGTTATCAGGACAGTGGAGCTTAATGATGCCGACTAATCGCATATTTTTCTGTTTGATGCATCGTTATGTTAATTGAATATAATGCTGAACAGCACACAAACTATTAAAGCTGGGAACCTAGAGGCCCATATACAGCACACAAACTATTAAAGCTCGGAATCTAGAGGCCCATATGAGTCAGCTAGTGTGAGCTACTGTTTATGCACCAGTTTCTCCCCTCCCTTAGGTCTGCCCGGCCGGAGCTCCCGCTTCCGGGGTGAAAACGCAGAAGAGGCCAATGGCACACTCTCACTCACACGCTCCTCCCTGGCCGCGCCCCGCGCTCTCGTTGCCTAGCCTCTGTCCTCCCCCTCGCGCGCAGGCCAGCTGAGAGGAACCCACGTGCCTAGGCGCTGCGCGAGCGAATGACGGCGGCCGGTTTCTGAAAGTTGGCCATATATGGCGAAGTTCTGGGCGCGCGGGGCGAGGCCTTGGTCCCGCCCCCTGCCCGCCGATCCGACATTAAATAGGATAGGGGCGCCGCTGTGTACTCTCACTCAGCCGGCGGCAGCGGACCTGACAGCATTCAGAACCATCTGTCTGATTCCTCGGAACCCCCTACTCAGGTGAGACTGCGTTCCTGGTCACTGCAGTTTTTCCACGGTTGTGCGCGTTGTTGACGCTAATGTTTGTGAGCATTGGCGGCTACGTAATAGTTTTTGCATTTTGTGTAGAAATGTGCAAGGGGAGGTGAAGGCGTGGAAGCTATTTTTCCCTAGTTCTCATCATAATTGTTGGTCTTGACTTGGTGACGTAATTGTGGATGCCTTTCAGGATTGTTTTTTGAGAAAGTGTGTGGTGTTGGTTTGCTTTAAGGGTTAGTGCTTTTATGTTTTTCTAAACACTGTAAATACCGTTCCGGTTAGCTCCTTTAGTGAAGTTTAACTTCTCGCCTTTGGAAGGATGAGAAACTGACTTGGCTTTGCGCTAGTTAAAAACGTGTAATCGCCGGTTAACACAGACGGCGCAGTTTAAGCCGTGGCCGCACTCCCTGTTGAGTGCGTGGATGCTTGCTGCGGGTGAGGATTGGGGAGACCAGGGATATGTGCATATGAGGTCCTGAGATCCCGACTCCGGAGAACTGTAACTTGCACGTTGTTCTCTGTGAGTTTAAATGTGGTAACTTTTGAGCTTGGTGTGTACTGCTGCCCGGACTCGTGCCTACCCTCTCCAGGTTTCTGTTTATTTAAATTATTTGATCTCCTGACAAGGGTGTACCCCAGTGGTGGGTGGGGCCAGTCAGTTGTCTGTCCTTGTATGGTCACAACTGTGGGCTGCCGGTTTGTGAAGGTGAGGCCGCCCTGCAGAGGATGTCAAGATGAGTCCAGGACGCCACCCATAAGCCGCCGCTTTCCTCAATAAGGATGCGGTCTCTTGAACCATCTCCGAATGAGTAGAATGCTTGAACAGGAACAACCATTTGCAATCGGCCCACAGCGTTAGTGGGGCTAGTCTAGTGGAGCTTAACTTCCCCCTCGTTTCTAGAGCTGCGAGACCACAGGTAACTATTGTGGTGATGCCTCCTCCCCCATGGGGGAACAGGGATGCAATCCTTGAATACAGGCCGAGCTCTTGCTTCTCTGCACGGAGATTCTACTTACTGTTAAGATATGTGTGCCAACGGCATTGCCTAAAGTGTAGAATAGCTTTATGCGTAGTGGCGTTCTTTGCTGTTAGTTTTTTACTCGGTCCCCCTTCTCGCCTTAGTCTAACAACCACTGTATGGTGCTAATATTTGAATACCCATCCCCATATTGGCGGAGCCGGGATTGGTGTGTGGCATGTAGCTCTGTCCTCGGGCTTGACGAGCTGCGAATGGCAGCCTAAATGCCTTTAGTCCTGCTCTTACATTTTTGCCGCCTTTCATAGCACAAACAAGCGGCAGTACGGCCAACTGGGTGGTCGTCCGAAGGGCTTAAGGGGAGTGGAAACTGTTGGACTTTAGTAAGCATCCTATTTGGTCGCCCCCAATCGGCGGGCCACATCACCCTTAGGTTTACCATAGTTACACTTTACCGTTTTGTCTCTATCTTGCAAGATTATCCTCATACTTCTAGGACCCTTTCTCACTCTTAATCTTACTATGCTCCAGTGTTACCACATAGTGCCTCAATGGTCGGCGCTGCTGTTCTCCATTTTTGTGACTTGTTTGCAGTGTACTGGGCGGGAATAGTCTTTTCCTCTTGACGCGGAAGGGTGAAAAGATTTTAAGGGCACTTGAGCAGCGTAGGTGTTTCTGCTTGCCTCCGACTAATTCTAACTCTGGTGGGTTAGAGATGAATTGGTAATTGTTCATAGATGCCCCCTGCACTTTAAGGTAAACGTGTCCATTCTATTTGACAGTTAATCCGAAATGGCAGAAGAGGAGATTGCAGCGCTCGTCATTGACAATGGTTCCGGTATGTGCAAAGCAGGCTTTGCTGGAGATGACGCCCCCCGTGCTGTGTTCCCATCCATCGTTGGACGCCCAAGGCACCAGGTGAGGAGCTCGTGCAAGCTCGCGAGACAAGCCCCTCTGCGGGCGCTCCCGGCTCACTGTGTTGCATGCTAACCTTCCCCCTCCCTTTCAGGGTGTCATGGTTGGCATGGGGCAGAAAGACAGCTACGTAGGTGACGAGGCCCAGAGCAAGAGAGGCATCCTGACACTGAAGTACCCCATTGAGCACGGCATTGTGACCAACTGGGACGACATGGAGAAGATCTGGCATCACACCTTCTACAACGAGCTCCGCGTGGCACCGGAGGAGCACCCCGTCCTTCTCACAGAAGCCCCCCTGAACCCTAAGGCCAATAGAGAAAAGATGACCCAGGTGAGACTTTAAAACGTATTTTGATGGCCTTCCGTTTGATCCAAACCTTCGTTTTGGACTTCTTTCTACAACGCTTTTCTTTAATATTTTCAGGGTTCTCTGCTCCTTCTGGCATTTCCTTCCTGAAGTCCCAGGTTTCTTATTTTCTGTATTCTGCCTGCATTTCTTTTTCTTTACACCTAACTTTTTGTTGTGCATGGTAGCATGCTGGTTCCAGTGTGGGTTTGCAGTGTCCTTTAATGACTGCACGGTAATAAAACAATATTCTTACCTCCTTTGCAGATCATGTTTGAAACTTTTAACACCCCAGCAATGTATGTTGCCATCCAGGCCGTGCTGTCCCTGTACGCCTCTGGTCGTACGACTGGCATTGTTATGGATTCTGGTGATGGTGTGACGCACACCGTACCCATCTATGAAGGGTATGCCCTCCCCCATGCCATTCTGCGTCTTGACTTGGCTGGTAGAGATCTGACAGACTATCTGATGAAGATCTTAACAGAGAGAGGCTACAGCTTCACTACAACAGCTGAGAGGGAAATTGTGCGCGACATCAAGGAGAAACTGTGTTACGTTGCTCTGGACTTCGAGCAGGAGATGGCCACTGCAGCATCTTCTTCTTCCCTGGAGAAGAGCTACGAACTGCCGGACGGACAGGTCATCACGATTGGCAATGAGAGGTTCCGGTGCCCAGAGGCGCTCTTCCAACCTTCTTTCTTGGGTAGGTGTTAACTGCATGGATCTGCTACGTGAATTTGGTGTGAAAAGTTATAGGTCTAACTTTTATCAAACGTAGGTTTTTGTTTTAAAAATAATTTAGTAGGGTGCATAATAACTTTAGGCACTAAGATTCTCACTAGAGCAACTTGCAGTACTGGGTTTTGGTGCTGCGTTGAGTGCCCTGTTAGCCTTATGGAGGTTTGCACATGTAAATATTTGCCTAGAGACAAAAAATATGGCTGTGCCCCTGTGTTTAGGGGTTGCAGGCAAGGGGTATACCATGTCAGTTTGGTCAACATTGTGTGCACGAACCAAAGGAGTGAACCTGGAGAGAGCAAGACTGAATTATTTGTGGGGATTGGGGGGGGGGAGGGGGGAGTTGTACCCTACATCAAAGGGATACTTAACCCCCCCCCCCCCCCCCCCCAACACCCCCTCAGTGCACTTGTAACTAAAAGGTGATTTGTGCATATCTATCTTGCTCGAGAGCATGGGGTATAGGTTGGGGGGACACCAGTGCAGTATGGTATTCAGTGCAAGTGTGGTACCTGTTTAGCAGGGTGCATGGTTTACCTGTGGCCATCCAAGCCTTAGGTTTGTAACTGCATGTGGTAAGATCCTGTGAATTTTTCTGCATGCTGATTTAAAATATCTTTACCCAGGAATGGAATCATGCGGTATCCATGAGACAACATTCAACTCTATTATGAAGTGTGATGTGGACATCCGAAAAGACCTTTATGCCAACACAGTATTATCTGGTGGTACTACCATGTACCCTGGAATTGCTGACCGAATGCAGAAGGAGATCACTGCTCTGGCACCAAGCACAATGAAGATCAAGGTGAGTTTCTGGGTAGGGAGATGGTAGTAATATGCGATTGTGGGCTGGGGTGCTGTCATTCTGCTACTGTGTTTATTGGAGACCGTGTAGGTGGTAGATTATCTTAGAATCTGTGGTTTGAAATTCACCGCACTTCTAAAGCTGTGAAGTGGATTCCAGAAGAGTGTTTATTTTTTTTTTGGGGGGGGGGTAAGAGGCGGAGGTCATCGGGCTAAACTCCACTTAATTCCAGCTTAAGTGAAGCCTTGTGTGTTAACCCACAAACTTTATTTGGGCTCCTGATGTTGAAAGGATGCGGGAGGGCTTGTTGCCAGCCCAATGATTTAGTAAGGGGACTACATTTTCCTGAAAGTTAAGGTAGAAGTACTTCCTTCATAGTAGATCAGAAGTTTAAGCTCGAACTACAGGTGCAAATCTTTAACTTTTTATATTTCCCCCTCCAGATTATTGCACCACCTGAACGTAAATACTCAGTCTGGATTGGCGGCTCCATCTTGGCCTCCCTGTCCACCTTCCAGCAGATGTGGATCAGCAAACAGGAATACGATGAGTCCGGCCCATCCATCGTCCACCGCAAATGCTTCTAAATGCAAATGGACTGGTGGCAGATGCGTAGCATTTGCTGCATAAGCGATTCATGAGTATTAATTTGCTCAGGCAAACGTGTACACCTCGTGCTAGCCTCATGAAACTGGAGTGAGAACTCGTCTTGAGCACGTAGGCACTGAACACTGTCACTATTTGACCACTCGCCTCGCGTAGATCTCCCTTCAATATATGCTGTCTAAATGTACCCTGTACATTTCTCTGATCTAACATGGTGTGGGTGAATTAAAGTTTTTGTGGAGGAGAAGCTCTTCTGTGAAAGGCTGCTCCCCTCACGCGGTGTACAATTCAGGGGTGGGAGCTGAGACTAGGGAACTGTACAGGGTATGGCGTGCGCCAAGCCTCCCAAGTGCTCAATATTCTGGTGTCTAGTTCAGGGGCTAGTAGAAGTTCATGAAGGATTTGTCACTTTTTTGCCACAATCTTCTATTCAATTGGGGAAGCATATCGCATTCAAGCCTTATGAACTGTATTACTCCATCAGTTGGTTGGAGATTGCAGGGTTCCAAACTGTTACACCTGTAAATTTATACGTCAAGTTAATTTATGTACTTTTTTTTTTTTTGTATGTTGCCTTAACGTCCTTTTTATGGCCGTAGAAAACAAATTAAGTGATCCTAACTTGTGTAGGGGGACAAATAAAAGCGCTGCAGTAAAATGGTTCTTGTGTCTTGTCACATGGATTTGACTTTCAGAGTGTTTCAAAGCCGTTAACTCCACTTTTTTTGGGGGGGGGTGGGAGGGGCGCTTGGCCTACTACTGTTGGAATTTTGTCTTACTGTGGTCCGATTGGCTAATTTTTCTATTGAATTAGAGGGGAAAGCCCTCTTTGGGCTTCCCAAGCTATCCGTACTACAACAACTTGGCACAGCTTCACTTGGGTTAAGTACGTTTTGTTTGCTTTCTGACCTGAAGAGTAATGTGAGCAGCATCTGGTTTCATACATGCTTGGTGCTCCAGCATTGATGGTCTTAATGTCTTGTCATGTCGCCTATTAATTTGGCCTCGAACAGTGCATTTCCTGGACCATGGTAATTGGTGGACAGAAGTTTTAAATGATCTCGGCCCTATATTGTAATTGTGCAGGAACGTACGCAGTTGTTGCCGGATTCTACATTTTACCTTGCATCCTAGCAATTCCTAAGGAGTGACAATTGGACACCTTTTATAACCACAAATTTTAATGTTCACAGGGTGGGTTATTGGCATTACGTTTGTAATGTATATTTTATCTGCCCCTGATGTGTTACTTTGTGACAGTGAGATCTTTGCGTCCTACAGTTGCACCTAGGTTGGCAGTTTAGGCGTTCCGCCGAGGATGCAACTAAATACTTTGTAGCCAGCCCCACTGTAGAATAGTTCGAAGCGGTCTCCTTGTGGTGGTGCAGTAAGAAGTGCATCAGTAAAGTTGTAGCTCTGCATCAAGTTACAGCCCCTGGTGCCGTTATGGTGCGCTTAATGCAGCTCGAAGCCTTTGGTACTTCAGCACATCAGGTGTCCTCACTAGCCAGTCATTCAGAGGTAGTTCATTATATCAGGCACATCTTGCATCACAGCCGAAGCTTTTATAAAAGCTCCTTCGTTTAGCAATGGACCAGTGGGCACTTGAGAAACTGCAGGTTCTGGTACCCCAAAACCATGGGTGAAAGAGTGTGCACTGCAAGATGGAGTGGCTCTCGTCTCGGACAGCTTACTAGGCTACCTAAATATTAACACTTCCACCAAATTTGTAGGGTTTGACTTAACCGCTTGAGTATCCCTTGGATTACCTTTCTAATCCATGATTGACCACACATCAGTGTGTGGCCCACGATCCAGAATCCGGAAGTAGGTGGGAACACCATCGTTGCAACTAACATGCTGGTTTATTCCGCTCCAGCACCCCCACCGTGTCTTAGTCAAGACCTCTTTATTTTCCTAAAACTATACCATAGGAGCTGTAGCAAATCCTCTTCATCCATTAGTCGATGTTCATATTTTTTCGTCTGCCTCATGAGGCATTGGGTCCGACATTAGTCTGATCGGAAGGTTGACAGTTGTTCCCTTTTGTGCCAGACTGATTGTGTGTGGTGTTTGTTTTTTTGTTGTTGTTGTTGTCTGGCAGCCTTTTACGTAAACCATGGCGCAACATGCGTTTACAAACCACAAAAGGAGGCCAGTCATATTGGCTTTACCAGTGCTGGCTTCTTGTGGATTGTGAATTGAGGGATTTTTCACTAGTTTAGTCTCGGATCACTTATTTTGTGTGGGTTTCTGTTGTACAGCAAACCTTTTTTTGCACGCAATCTGTGGAAAGTCTGCACATCCAGGTGTATAGACAGCACCAGTGTTTGTGTGGCAGCGAAACGCACACTTTCACTATAAACGTAAATGGTGTTCTGTAAAGCAGTAGTGTAGTTTCTCTAAATCTAAACAGCAGTTTAGAGCTCGGAGCAAGCCCTTTAGCTGATTGTCTTGATAAAGTACGTACTTCCAGTCAAGATTGTTATACCTAAAAAAAAAATTAGCCCCCTAGGATAACACATTTACGGGCTTGACTGGTCTATATAATTCAAACCTTGTAAACGGTAACGTGCAAAACGTAAACCGTATAAACGCTGTACAAATGCCAGCCTTCTTTACAGAATTTCTAGTCACTGGCATCAGTGCCCAAATAAAATCACCTCAAGAACTGGCATTGGGCAATCCTTTTTCTCTTTGTATGAAAAGGCTCAGCTGATTGAGTTGCAGGCAGTGGAAGTATTCACAGGGCAGAGCTGTACTAGATATTTATATTTGTAAACAAAGATTTCCAGAAACTGGCAACGATTTTTGGGCAAGATTGCTTGAGGGTGTGTAAGAGTTCCATGAGTGTTACAGGCTAGCTTTATAAAAGCTTGATCTCGTGGGAGAGATTTTATATCCGAATTGGGGAGACATAACCAAATTTCTGGACCCAATTGCCAGCCTTGCTACTTTGAAGGGGGCAGGGTTTAGTTATTTCAAAGATCTTCCGTAGCTGGCACTTGTTTAAACACTTATGGGATTCGTTGCGTTATATACGTTTTTGTCACTGTCTTAGTTGATGTGGCGAGTTTGTCTTTTTTGTTTATTTCATAGATGTACCCTTGACTTGGAAGAGACCTAGGGATTTTGGTGCGTTTCACAACGATTTGGTAGTTGAGCACAGAAAGCGTTGGTCCATGCCTGGATAGGGACTGCATTTTAGTAAACCGATTGTTCTAAACAGATTGTTAGATGTGATACTTTTTCAACTAAAAAGTAGTATGAGCTGTTTACTGAAGGATCCACTGGTTCCATGTGTACACTGAAAAGAGGATGAGCTGATGGAACATTGAACAACTTGGAGTTTAGAGGGGTTGTGCGTGGGGGGGGGGGGGGGGGGGTTGGAGGGGAACAGTGGGTTTGCCTATAGTGTGGGGGATCAACATTAGTTATTTGTGAGTTCCAGAAATTAAAATTGTCTGGTCTTGACGATGATGGTGAACTGTTGAGTTTTTTTTTTTTTTTTTTTCTGGGATAAAGTTGCTTGGGTCCTATGGAAAGGTGTCGGCGGGAGCTCTATTTCTTCTTTCACTTTTTAAACGAGCACTGCTTGTGGCACTTTTTTTTCTCTTTTTACTGCCCTCTACCTTAGGGGGGAGGGAAAGCAGTGCATGGACCATAAGTCTGTAGCTTTTGTAGTCTGAAGCATACCCACAACGTGGTAAATGTTGCAATGTGTGGCTGCAACATGAATGTTGGGTTCCTGATCCATACACACACCACCTTCTGCAAAAAAAATTCTTCTCGTTTTCATTCATATACATTGAAACACACTAAAAGATAATTGTCAATCACTGAAGGATAAATGTGGGAGGACACTGATTTGACATTGGGCCCGCATCACACAGCATCCCTGGCATTGTTAAATCCTGACACTTAAGTGGGCCTGCCTGTGTAATACCTTTTTTTTTTTTTACCCTCAAACAATGCAACTCTACCACCTTTCATAGGTGGCAGCATGGAACAGCTACTGGAGGCAGACAGGTGCTTCATCATCCGCTGACACCAGGAGGTGGTGAAAATTGTCAAAAGTTGCATGTGTGAATTTAGGAGCGGCACCCCGTGCCTGTTTATCTACCTTTTTCCTCCATTACTTGAAAGAAAGGTACTGCCAAGGCCCCTACTCCACCACTAAAACTAAACTGCTTCACTGAGGTGCGCTTTAAGACATTGAAGTGAATCTCAATGGCCAAGGTGTTGAAGTGGCTGAAAAATATGCAGACCTTAATGCAAGCATTTTGCGTCCAGTGTATATCTAGTTCCTTCTGCAACCTTGTTCTAGTCTTACATATGCCGTAATTTTACCTAACCTTATCACTGTAATCCCTCTGCCCTTTATTACCAATTTCAATAATCTTCCTTAAACTTCCTCCCCACTCTACTTGCCCAGCTTCCTTTCTCCCCACCACCTAGGGTGACCATCCCCTTCCAGGTCAACACAAACACATGCTAGTCCTGAACGTTTGTGTGATCATCTAATGCAACCCACTCCCTCCCCTTTGCACCATTTCTCCCTACCCAACAAAGTTTGCCACCCCATCAGAGGCAGATACCCCAGTCATCTATTCGATAGTCCACCATGGATATGGATGATTCACCTGAAATATATCCCCGGAAGACTGCTATAGGCCAGCTGCCCTTTTCAAGAAGTCCTTCAAGACTGCGAGCTTTTAAGAATACATGACCAGGTGCCAGTCAAACCTAGTCCGCTGCTCTCCCTCACCTACTTTCTGTTAGTTAATTCCTGATGATATACAGCCACCTGCCAAACACAGGTTTTACACATTCCTTCTTAAACACCCCATATGACATTGCCCTAAACCATGACACACTTGCATTCTAGGTGACCTGAACATTTGGTTTAAATGACAAACCAAACTTCTCTTAGAGAACCCTAGACGTTTAATTTCTGCCAAATCTTCTCTAGATTGATGCAAAGTGTTGGCTACAACTTGAATGCAATCTTATTTCCACTTAAACTCCACACAGGAACTAGCAAAATAAAATCATCTTGATTTGGTTAATCTCCTTTATTCCCCAACCATAAGAACAGAAACCAACTAGATGGTCTAAGGCCAGTGGAGCAAACTCACCCCATGATCATCTGGATGTACACATAGGCAAGTTTTGAGCTACGCAAACCATACATATGTAGGTTTCCTATTGAAGCGCCATCACTTTTGTTGTCTTGACTAGACCATGCAGGCTGATGACGTAGAGGTTCCCTCTTACTACCCCAAAGACTGCATTAGGAAGGAAACCCATTCACCTATGAGACATCTCACCAGCTCTCTCCAAGTGTTCCGCTGGCCGCCAATAGCGGGCCATTCATTTTTAATGCACTATGTATTGCCCACAGGGCCATCACTGGCAAGGGTACATTTATCCAGATAAAATGGAAAGATACTCCACTCCAGACTGGAAACTCAGCTAATTGACCCACCCTATAAGAAGAAAATGCCTCACTAGAACTAGTGTTGCCATGCAGGCAGTAAAATTCTAGCACTCCATCCCAGCATAGACTAGAAACACACAAGGCCACCTGGAATTCAGGATGGTGGAATAAATCTAGCTCCTCTTTATAAGATAAAGATCCATTCACGTAGAACTTCAAGGCATCAATAGGCTCTTTTTTTATTTTATTATACACTTAAATGAGTACATGGTCTACCTACTTCAGGACACAGGCTATCTCTGGACAGTTGAAGGGGGGTGGGGGGGCATTGAGGGTTCAGATTTGAGACCATTGATCCCAGGTCTAGCTTTAGTGTTCCAAAAATAAAATTGACAGAACACAAATCTGCTGGTCTCGGTTCTACAAGAGAGCTTCTTTGAATCCGCCAATAACACCTTATCTCCGTTCACACTGTATTACTTACTAAGGGCCTGATTTAGAGTTTGGTGAACAGGGTACTCTGTTCAGATGGCGGTGTAGTACCCTGTGGGCCAAACTGTTGCTTCGCCTGCCCTATGGAATGCTGGTCCAGCCGCCAGGTTTACACTGAATGAATAAAATCTACACTCTCAGCATAGAAATCACCCTTCCTCTGACAGCCTGAGGGAGTATTGGCCGGCAGAGAAAAGCCATTCCAACATCTGCCGTTTTTCGAGTTATTCGATAGCTCCTTTTTATTTATTTAAAAATTTATTGTCCGTCACCGCTAAGAATATCTTGGAGTCGAGGGACAGTAATAATAAATAATGGCCACTACACCATGGGTGAATTCTTCCACACTTTTGGGCAGGGAGGGGGTGGCAGCATTATTTTTTCCATTTCCAACAAGAAACTTTCTTTTAGAGTTTGATTTTGGAAAAGAAAAATACGTTTCAAGTTTTGCTGAAGGCATCCAGCGATGGAAGCACACCAAACTTTTTTATGGCTTTTAATAAATTGCTTTGACTGTGATTCATACAAACCCATAGAGCTCATCGTAGAACAGGTGGTCAACTATGAGTTTGAGTTAAGACAGTATGGCGAAGGTAAAGTCTTTTGTGACCCTGAAAGTCTACTCAATCTGCCATACTATGAATGAGGCCTAAATATATTAACTACTTTAGGAAGTTGGCTCTGTATGTACTATTTCAAAGTAAGAAATAGCATGCACAGAGTCCAAGGGTTCCCCTTAGAGGTAAGATAGTGGCAAAAAGAGATAATTCTAATGCTCTATTTTGTGGTAGTGTGGTCGAGCAGTAGGCTTATCAGAGGGTAGTGTTAAGCATTTGTTGTATACACACAGGCAATAAATGAGGAACACACACTCGGAGACAATTCCAGGCCAATAGGTTTTTGCATAGAAAAATATATTTTCTTAGTTTATTTTAAGAACCACAGGTTCAAGATTTACAAACAATACTTTAAGTGAAAGGTACTTCACTTAGGAACTTTGAATTAGCAAAATAGCATATACAGTTTTCACATAAATGACCTATAGCTATTTTAAAACTAGACACAGTGCAATTTTCAACAGTTCCTGGGGGAGGTAAGTGTTTGATAGTTTTGCAGGTAAGTAAACCACCTACAGGGTTCAAAGTTGGGTCCAAGGTAGCCCACCGTTGGGGGTTCAGGGCAACCCCAAAGTTACCACACCAGCAACGCAGGGCCGGTCAGGTGCAGAGGTCAAAGTGGTGCCCAAAATGCATAGGCTTCAATGGAGAAGGGGGTGCCCCGGTTCCAGTCTGCCAGCAGGTAAGTACCCGTGTCTTCGGAGGGCAGACCAGGGGGGTTTGGTAGGGCACCGGGGGGGGGGGGGGGGGGAACACAAGTCAGCACAGAAAGTACACCCTCAGCGGCACGGGGGCGGCCGGTTGCAGTGTGCAAACAGGCATCGGGTTCGCAATAGGTTTCAATGGGAGACCAAGGGGTCTCTTCAGCAATAAGGGGGAGGGGGGGCTCCTTGGGTTAGCCACCACCTGGGCAAGGGAGAGGGCCACCTGGGGGTCGCTCCTGCACTGGAGGTCGGATCCTTCAGGTCCTGGGGGCTGCGGGTGCAGTGTCTTTACCAGGCGTCGGGTCTTTGGAGCAGGCAGTCGCGGTCAGGGGGAGCCTCGGGATTCCCTCTGCAGGCGTCGCTGTGGGGGCTCAGGGGGGTCAACTCTGGCTACTCACGGTCTCGTAGTCGCCGGGGAGTCCATCCTGTGGTGTTTGTTCTCCACAAGTCGAGCTGGGGGCGTCGGGTGCAGAGTGCAAAGTCTCACGCTTCCGGCGGGAAACGTGTGTTGTTTCAAAGTTGCTTCTTTGTTGCAAAGTTGCAGTCTTTGTGGAACAGAGCCGCTGTCCTCGGGAGTTCTTGGTCCTTCTAGATGCAGGGTAGTCCTCTGAGGCTTCAGAGGTCGCTGGACCCTGTGGAACGTGTCGCTGGAGCAGTGTCTTTACAAGTGGGGAGACAGGCCGGTAGAGCTGGGGCCAAAGCAGTTGGTGTCTCTGTCTTCTCTGCAGGTTTTTCAGCTCAGCAGTCCTTCTTCGTCTTAGGTTGCAGGAATCTATCTTGCTGTGTTCTGGGAGCCCCTAAATACTCAATTTAGGGGTGTGTTTAGGTCTGGGGGGTTAGTAGCAAATGGCTACTAGCCCTGAGGGTGGCTACACCCTCTTTGTGCCTCCTCCCTGAGGGGAGGAGGGCACATTCCTATCCCTATTGGGGAATTCTCCATCTGCAAGATGGAGGATTTCTAAAAGTCAGTCACCTCAGCTCAGGACACCTTAGGGGCTGTCCTGACTGGCCAGTGACTCCTCCTTGTTTTTCTCATTATCTCTCCTGGACTTGCCGCCAAAAGTGGGGGCTGTGTCCAGGGGGCGGGCATCTCCACTAACTGGAGTGCCGTGGGGCATTGTAACACGAAGCCCGAGCCTTTGAGGCTCACTGCTAGGTGTTACAGTTCCTGCAGGGGGGAGGTGTTAAGCACCTCCACCCAGAGCAGGCTTTTGTTTCTGTCCTCAGAGATCACAAAGGCCCTCACCACACGGGGTCAGAAACTCGTCTCTCAGCAGCAGGCTGGCACAGACCAGTCAGTCCTGCACTGAACAATTGGGTAAAATACAGGGGGCATCTCTAAGATGCCCTTTGTGTGCATTTTTTAATAAATCCAACACTGGCATCAGTGTGGGTTTATTATTCTGAGACGTTTGATACCAAACTTCCCAGTATTCAGTGTAGCCATTATGGAGCTGTGGAGTTCGTTTTTGACAAACTCCCAGACCATATACTCTTATGGCTACCCTGCACTTACAATATCTAAGGTTTTGCTTAGACACTGTAGGGGCATAGTGCTCATGCACCTATGCCCTCACCTGTGGTTTAGTGCACCCTACCTTAGGGTTGTAAGGCCTGCTAGAGGGGTGACTTACCTATGCCATAGGAAGTGTGAGGTTGGCATGGCACCCTGAAGGGAGTGCCATGTCGACTTAGTCATTTTCTCCCCACCAGCACACACAAGTTGGCAAGCAGTGTGTCTGTGCTGAGTGAGGGGTCCCTAGGGTGGCATAAGACATGCTGCAGCCCTTAGAGACCTTCCCTGGCATCAGGGCCCTTGGTACCAGGGGTACCAGTTACAAGGGACTTACCTGGGTGCCAGGGTTGTGCCAATTGTGGAGACAATGGTACATTTTAGGTGAAAGAACACTGGTGCTGGGGCCTGGTTAGCAGGGTCCCAGCACACTTCTCAGTCAAGTCAGCATCAGTATCAGGCAAAAAGTGGGGGGTAATTGCAACAGGGAGCCATTTCCTTACACAAGCCTCCCCCAGCCCACAGGCAAGGAGACTCAGCCAAAGCTGGGAGAGTCTTCCTAGTCTGTCAGGCGAGGAAGAGTAAAGGAAATAGGCTGGTCTGTTTCAGGGCCTACTCTGCCTTACATCCTCCTGTTCAGGTCATTCCCTCTGGGGAACTGACCCACTTCCACAGTGATAGGACCTAGTCTGAATTGCCTCTTGTCTGTGCTTTTAATGTCTTCGCCCATTCTCTCTATTTTGGGGTTAGAGGTATCCACCTCTGCTAATCTTATCTTAGCCAGGGTCACCCCTAGCTTACCCAAAGAGGTTACCCAGAGCTGGAGTAACCCCACCATGACCAACAGGGTCAGGGGGCCTAACTTGCTATTTGGCTTGGGGTCATATCACCATGCCAAGGATAGTGCAGCCATAAAGGCTAACACCCAGCAGAGGCCACTGACAGCTGTCAGTGCCCAGAACCACACCTTTAGCTCTTCACCTACAAGGGAAGGAGCTAAGTTACAGGCTTCTTTGGGTTCAGGGTGCCTGTCTGCTGTGTAAGAGTGGGGGGTTACTACACCTTGTAGTAAACACCCTTCTTCCACTCTTTCTTCTGTTAACTGAGGAGCCACCCACTCAGGTTTAACAGTTGCCTGACTAGCCAGGACTTCTTGTAGGTCAGGTTGGACTTTACCAGTGCGCCTTTTGGAGGTCTCCCCTACTGGAGCAGACTCTACCTGGCTTGCTGGAACCTTGGCTAAAGGTTGTCCACCTTTCCTACACTGTTTTCTTTTCTTTTTCTTCTGGGGCCTACTTGCAGTTACGGCAGAGGCAGCACCTCCAGAATCCTTGGGAGAGGACTGGCACTGGAACAGTTCCTCTCTTGGGCTCTGACTAACCTCTGGGTAGTCATTTCCAAGGAGACAATCAAGGGGGAGTTCTGTACTGACTACCACCCTTCTCCAGCTAAAAGTCCCACCCACTTCTATGGGCACAAAAGCCACAGGCCTATTAGTGACCATGTCTGGGCTAACTCTTACTCTGGCAGTCTCACCTGGGATGTACTGGTTTGAGAACACCAGCCTGTCATGCACAATAGTGTGACTGGCACAAGTGTCTCTCAGGGCAGTGGCTGGGATTCCATTCACCAGTAGGTGGTGGAAGTGTCTACTTCCCTCTGGAATCTCCAACTCACCTGTTGGGCCCTTTTTCCAGTTGAAGGCTATGAAGACCTCCTCATCTGAGGAGTCATCCCCAATGGCTACACTGGTCACCCCTGGGATTTTGCTAGGGGGTTTGTTTTTGGGACAAGAAGTGTCCTTGGTGTGGTGCCCTGTCTATCTACAGTTATGGCACTATGCCTTAGTGGCATCCCAGTTCTTACCCTGGTACCCACCTTTGTTTTGGGTTGTGTCTTGGGGCCCACCCACCTGGTCTGGTTTTTGGGGGCCTACAGAGGACTCTTTCTTTATTTCTAGTGTCACCCACTTTCTCCTGGGGAGGCTTTGTAACCCCTTTCTTTTGGTCACCCCCAGTGGAAGTTTTGGTTACCCTAGTCTTGACCCAATGGTCTGCCTTTTTTCCCAATTCTTGGGGAGAAATTGGTCCTAGGTCTACCAGATGCTGATGCAGTTTATCATTGAAACAATTACTTAAGAGGTGTTCTTTCACAAATAAATTGTCCAGCCCATCATAATCATTTACACCACTGCCTTGAATCCAACCATCCAGTGTTTTCACTGAGTAGTCAACAAAATCAACCCAGGTCTGGCTCGAGGATTTTTGAGCCCACCTGAACCTAATTCTATACTCCTCAGTGGAAATCCAAAGCCCTCAATCAGGGTAGCCTTCATGAGGTCATAGGATTCTGCATCTTTTCCAGAGAGTGTAAGGAGTCTATCCCTACCCTTTCCAGTGAACATTTCCCAAAGGAGGGCACCCCAGTGAGATCTGTTTACTTTTCTGGTTGCACAAGCCCTCTCAAAAGCTGTGAACCATTTGGTGATGTCATCACCATCTTCATATTTAGTTACAATCCCTTTAGGGATTTTCAACATGTCAGGAGAATCTCTGAACCTATTTATGTTGCTGCCACCATGGATGGGACCAAAACCCATCTCTTGTCTATCCCTTTCTATGGCTAGGAGCTGTCTCTCTAAAGCCAATCTTTTGACCATCCTGGCTAACAGTAGGTCATCTTCACTGAGGCTGTCCTCAGTGATTCCAGAGGTGCTGGACTCTCCTGTGAGAGAAGCAGCATATCTGACTATCACATTTGGAGTCAGGGTTTGAGGAGCCCTGGCCTCCCTAACTAGGATTGGAGGTGTGATTTCCTCCAATTCACTAGCTTCCCTCTCTGGGAGGTCATCTTCAGAGGGGTTGTTCTTGGCAAACTCTGCCAAAATCTCCTGGAGCTGTACTTTGGTAGGGTTTGAACCAGTTCTAATTTTTTTTGTTTTGCAGAGAGACCTTAAGTCTGACATCCTAAGATTCAGGTAAGGGGTGACGTCGAGTTCCATCACATTCTCTTCTGCATTAGACATTATGTTTCTAAAAGTTGGAATACTTTTTAAGAATCTAAAACTATCTCTAGAACTTAATTCAAACTTTTACTAAACTTTTAAACTCTAAAAGAAATGCTAACAGGGACTAACACAAGGCCCTAGCAGGACTTTGAAAAATTTAGAAAAATAGCTCAAATTTAAAAAATCAGTTTCTAATGACAATTTTTGGAATTTAGTTGTGTGATCAGGTATTGGCTGAGTAGTCCAGCAAATGCAAAGTCTTGTACCCCACTGCTGATCAACCAATGTAGGAAGTTGGCTCTGTATGTACTATTTCGAAGTAAGAAATAGCATGCACAGAGTCCAAGGGTTCCCCTTAGAGGTAAGATAGTGGCAAAAATAGATAATTCTAATGCTCTATTTTGTGGTAGTGTGGTCGAGCAGCAGGCTTATCAGAGGGTAGTGTTAAGCATTTGTTGTATACACACAGGCAATAAATGAGGAACACACACTCGGAGACAATTCCAGGCCAATAGGTTTTTGCATAGAAAAATATATTTTCTTAGTTTATTTTAAGAACCACAGATTCAAGATTTACAAACAATACTTTAAATGAAAGCTACTTCACTTAGGAACTTTAGGAACTTTGAATTAGCAAAATAGCATATAAAGTTTTCACATAAATGACATATAGCTATTTTAAAACTAGACAGTGCAATTTTCAACAGTTCCTGGGGGAGGTAAGTGTTTGTTAGTTTTGCAGGTAAGTAAACCACCTACAGGGTTCAAAGTTGGGTCCAAGGTAGCCCACCATTGGGGGTTCAGGGCAACCCCAAAGTTACCACACCCGCAGCTCAGGGACGGTCAGGTGCAGAGGTCAAAGTGGTGCCCAAAACGCATAGGCTTCAATGGAGAAGGGGGTGCCCCGGTTCCAGTCTGCCAGCAGGTAAGTATCCGTGTCTTCGGAGGGCAGACCAGGGGGGTTTGGTAGGGCACCGGGGGGGACACAAGTCAGCACAGAAAGTACACCCTCAGCGGCACGGGGGCAGCCGGGTGCAGTGTGCAAACATGCGTCAGGTTCGCAATAGGTTTCAATGGGAGACCAAGGGGTCTCTTCAGCGATGCAGGCAGGCACCGGGGGGGAGGGGGCTCCTCGCGGTAGCCACCACCTGGGCAAGGGAGAGGGCCACCTGGGGGTCGCTCCTGCACTGGAGGTCGGATCCGTCAGGTCCTGGGGGCTGCGGGTGCAGTGTCTTTACCAGGCGTCGGGTCTTTGGAGCAGGCAGTCGCGGTCAGGTGGAGCCTCAGGATTCCCTCTGCAGGCGTCGCTGTGGGGGCTCAGGGGGGTCAACTCTGGCTACTCACGGTCTCGTAGTCGCCGGTGAGTCCTCCCTGTGGTGTTTGTTCTCCACAAGTCGAGCCGGGGGCGTCGGGTGCAGAGTGCAAAGTCTCACGCTTCCGGCGGGAAACGTGTGTTGTTTCAAAGTTGCTTCTTTGTTGCAAAGTTGCAGTCTTTGTGGAACAGAGCCGCTGTCCTCAGGAGTTCTTGGTCCTTCTAGATGCAGGGTAGTCCTCTGAGGCTTCAGAGGTCGCTGGACCCTGTGGAACGCTTCGCTGGAGCAGTGTCTTTAGAAGTGGGGAGACAGGCCGGTAGAGCTGGGGTCAAAGCAGTTGGTGTCTCCGTCTTCTATGCAGGTTTTTCAGCTCAGCAGTCCTTCTTCGTCTTAGGTTGCAGGCATCTATCTTGCTGTGTTCTGGGAGCCCCTAAATACTCAATTTAGGGGTGTGTTTAGGTCTGGGGGGTTAGTAGCCAATGGCTACTAGCCCTGAGGGTGGCTACACCCTCTTTGTGCCTCCTCCCTGAGGGGAGTGGGGCACATTCCTATCCCTATTGGGGGAATCCTCCATCTGCAAGATGGAGGATTTCTAAAAGTCAGAGTCACCTCAGCTCAGGACACCTTAGGGGCTGTCCTGACTGGCCAGTGACTCCTCCTTGTTTTTCTCATTATCTCTCCTGGACTTGCCGCCAAAAGTGGGGGCTGTGTCCAGGGGGCGGGCATCTCCACTAGCTGGAGTGCCCTGGCGCATTGTAACACGAAGCCTGAGCCTTTGAGGGTCACTGCTAGGTGTTACAGTCCCTGCAGGGGGGAGGTGTTAAGCACCTCCACCCAGAGCAGGCTTTTGTTTCTGTCCTCAGAGAGCACAAAGGCCCTCACCACATGGGGTCAGAAACTCGTCTCTCAGCAGCAGGCTGGCACAGACCAGTCAGTCCTGCACTGAACAATTGGGTAAAATACAGGGGGCATCTCTAAGATGCCCTCTCTGTGCATTTTTTAATAAATCCAACACTGGCATCAGTGAGGGTTTATTATTCTGAGAAGTGTGATACCAAACTTCCCAGTATTCAGTGTACCCATTATGGAGCTGTGGAGTTTGTTTTTGACAAACTCCCAGACCATATACTCTTATGGCTACCCTGCACTTACAATATCTAAGGTTTTGCTTAGACACTGTAGGGGCATAGTGCTCATGCACCTATGCCCTCACCTGTGGTTTAGTGCACCCTACCTTAGGGCTGTAAGGCCTGCTAGAGGGGTGACTTACCTATGCCATAAGCAGTGTGAGGTTGGCATGGCACCCTGAGGGGAGTGCCATTTCGACTTAGTCATTTTCTCCCCACCAGCACACACAAGCTGGCAAGCAGTGTGTCTGTGCTGAGTGAGGGGTCCCTAGGGTGGCATAAGACATGCTGCAGCCCTTAGAGACCTTCCTTGGCATCAGGGCCCTTGGTACCAGGGGTACCAGTTACAAGGGACTTACCTGGGTGCCAGGATTGTGCCAATTGTGGAGACAATGGTACATTTTAGGTGAAAGAACACTGGTGCTGGGGCCTGGTTAGCAGGGTCCCAGCACACTTCTCAGTCAAGTCAGCATCAGTATCAGGCAAAAAGTGGGGGGTAATTGCAACAGGGAGACATTTCCTTACAACTACCCATCCTTATTATCCCAGCTAGTACTCTTCGTCTAGAGCAGTGGTCTTCAAACTTTTTTATGCCGCGCCCCCCCAATTGAAATATAAAAATCATTGGGCCCCCCCTCAGAATTTTTCACATTTATTTTAGAAAGATGGCAATGTTTAAATAGGTCTAAACCTATTTAAACATTGCAGTTCAGTATTGTTACCTTTTTAAAACTGCAATAACATGCTTTTGCTTAAAACAAAGGCATGTTATCTATATAATATTTCTTTTGGCCAGAGTGTGGCGCCCCCCTTGGGATCACTTGAGGCCCCCCAAGGGGGGCCCGCCCCCCAGTTTGAAGACCTCTGGTCTAGAGTCTAGCGCACTCTGTGGTATCTAATGCTGTATAGAATTTAATAAATGTGTCTGCTGCGGGAGAAGTGATGTCGAGAGGCCGATTTCGCCACAGGGGTCAAAGCTGCAGGATTGTGCATCATCTAGATCCACCTTCTAAAGCCTGTTATTGCTGATGGTAATATATTTATGTTTTTTACTCAGAAAGATGATATATGACCCTGACAAAGAACTTAAGGAGGGATGTAGCAAGGCCTAGTTACTAAGGTACTTTCTAGCTATTTTTTAAAGGCTAGTGCTAGGTACTACCTCTGCAGGTCTTTGATTAATGTACTTGACAGAACTGCTGGTAGCACTATATAGTGTTAATGCCCACCATCTATGGTGCGCTAAAATCACAGTATTGGAGAGATTGTCAGGTGCTGTCGTGAAGAGTTCAGAGCATTAATCTGCTACAACGATGGTGACAAGCGGAATGTTTGCACACCAGTTGTTAACTTACTGACGTATATCACAATATGGGGCTGATTTATAGCCATGCCCAGATTTTCAAAATCAAAAACGTGATATGCCACTAGTAAAGAAGTAGGAGTGTACTTTTTCAGTGAGTGTGGGACAGAGAATTACTTAACTAACAGAATTTGCCAGTGTAGAAAACAGAAGAAAATAAGGCACCATGTGGAATTTAGATAGAACTTTCACACACAGTATGAGTTACTTGAATTACGCTCTGGAATGGGGTGCTAACTAAACCTCTCCTTGTACCAGAATTCGCATCTCCTTCTGTGTTTAGTCAACCCTCTTTGAAAACCAGGATATCGGCTACATTGCAACTAAATTTGCTGGGACACGTTTGAAAATTGAGACTGTCCTGGGGATATCTAGTCCCATATTTAATAGAAAATGATGGAGCGTGATGCTGCGCCAAAATGGCATCGCCGTGCTCAGTCATTTTCACAGCACAGGGATATGCCGTATTTAATTGAATACTGTGCACCCCTGTGTTGTCCCCTGCGCCAGCGCTAAAAGAGCCACCTTCCTACACAAAAACAATCTTAAATGGTGATTTGCTCTTCCTGTGTGTGTTGCAGAATGCATCCCTAATAGAAAGAACAAAAAAAAAGAGGCAAAATAAAAGTATTTCTCCTCGTTGGGCCTTGCTAACACCACCTCTGGCCTGTAGGAATTGCATTGGGAGGCCGTTTTGTCAGGTTTAAGGAGCGTTACAATAACAGCCTCTCTAGGTAAAGGAGGTAGGGATCCAATATCAAGGGAAACTTTGCTAATAAGTGGGGTGCCAGAATGAAAGTGAATTATTTGTTAAAGGCGGGTAGGTTGTCCAGTGCCGACACTTTATACCCTGGCCAGCTTTGGGTGACCTGCATTATTTCCTCAGTAGTTATGGATGAGTCTAGGTAAGCGCAATGGGCTTGGTCTGAACATACTAACTGAACTGAGTCTGGGTATGCAATCAAATCAGTCTTACTATGGACAGGGGTGGCAGTGCAGAGTTTAGAGTAGAAGGACATTTTATTAAAAAGCCCCAAGGGGCTGGACTCAAGATTGGAATCGCCATCAAGCAGTTCCACCACATAAGTGGACACTCAAGGTTTGTTTAGAATTCCTGCACGTGTCTTGCCTGGGAGGTTTCCCTCCCTGTCACGGTGAGCTTGTGCATCGCAGTTTAAGAAGTTGGGGCCTGATTTAGAACTTGGTGTAGGGGTTACTCCATCACAATGGTGACAAATATCCCGTCAACCGAAATCTAAATCTCATTCTGTCCATCCATGGAAATGTGCCTACAGGTCCTCTTATGCCTGCCCATACCCATGCGTTAAATAATGGCGCTAAGCAGGCTTAGTGCCATTATTTAAGGCACTCCTCCTCCTGTCCGTGATTTTTGCACTGGAGGGAAAATAAGGCGCTAGGGCCTTTAAGGCATTTTTAGCCCGAGAGCGTCTACCTTGCATTTCATTGACGCAAGGTAGGTTTTCACAGGCAAAAAATGGCGTTAACTCCAATATTTTGGCGCTAGACATGTCTAGTGCCAAAATATAAATATGGAGTTAAGTTTGCGCCGGATTTGCGAGAAAAAATATGACGCAACAGTGTATAATTAGGCCCCCCATGTCTCCAGAGCTTGACTGTCACACTCCAGATTGGTGAGCCTCCCACATATGGCCTTCAAGACACCCTGATTGTTTTGCGATGCATGTAGCGTGTATTACCACACTGAAGGCTTCCCACAGCGTGGATGGCAATTTCACTGAGTCCTCATTGTGTGAGAAGAATTCAACTATCTTCTTGCAGACCTCCTCGAGGAACGCCGCATCCCGCAGTGTTCCCGGGGGCAAGTGCCTGGAAAAGGCACTGGAGGCCGTCTGGGGGATCAGTAATTCAAACACAACAGGAGCGTGGTCCGAGAGGGTGCGGGGTAAGTGTGCCACTCTGGTGACCCATGTCTGGACCTCTCGGGAAACTAGCCAGTAATCAGTTATGGACCATGCATTATGGTGTGTCGTGAGGCAGGTGCCCTCTAAATTATCTGCATGTGTATGTCTTCATATGTCTTCTAAGTAATTGTCCTGAATAATCATGTTCAGTGTCAGTGCTGCGTTAGGATGTGGGCATCTTGAGATCCTGAAGTGATCCATCTGATCGTCCAGTGCCACATTAAAAATGCAGCACCATATTATAGCCCTGGGTCCGAGGCTAGCTATCACCCTCCAGAGTTCAGAGAAAGACTCAGGGTCATCTTTGTTTGGTTCATAAACAGCTGCCAGAATCACAGGCTGTCTGTGCAATGTGCCTGCTAGGATAACATTGCATCCATCCTTGTCAATGAGAATACGTGCTAGGTGCCATGGTAGCCTTTTGCACAGCAGAATAGCAATGCCGCTGACGTAGTTGGAGTACAATGAGGTATTTGGCGTGCAGTCCTGGAGCAAACAAATGTGTGAGGTGTAGCTCCTGTAGCATGCAAATGTCTACCTGATGCCTGGTGCGATATGTGTGGACTAAGCAGGCATTTCTGTGGTCATTGAGTCCGGGGAAACTCCAAGTTAGGCATTTTGTTGATGTCAGAGTACGATGAGGCAAGAGATATGGTGAAGGTGAGGATGTGCTGCACAGTGGACATTGTGAGAGTGAGAGTGAGGTATTTTACCGTGGCAGGGGCTTGGAAAGGAAATAAAACAGCAGGCAACAAACAAAATGAGCATCCCCAATCCACCCCCCTCACACTCCAACCCCCAAATACAGTTGAGGAGAACAATCCCACCCACTACCCCAACATCCCAACCTAAACTCAATGGCAAGTCAGGGAGTCGTCCCTGGAGGCAGAGGCGAACAAAACATACAGCCCTGCCCAAATGTGGCTGAGTGGGAGGCGAGCCCCCAAGGGTTAATCATAGCACCCACTCTATATCTTTTCAGCGAGTAGGGAGGGGGGGGGGGGCGCAGCAGCTCCTGCGGGGATCTTGTTCTCAGTTCACCCTGCTGAGTTAAAAATATATGTGAGGATCATTTGCAGCGGCCCCTATGGTCTTGTGGTGGGATCTTAGGTCCTCCAGTGCCTCTAGGGTGTTGGACCATTAGTCATTGTCACTGAGGAGGTTTGCTTCTGAGTTGCGCAGCATGCCTCTGGCGTCCGATCCCTCGTCGTGACATGTTTAGCGAATTTGAGGACCGATTTTGCATCCGTGAAAAAATGAGGTTTATCTTAAAAAGAGATGCATAATTTTGCCGGGTATAAGAGTGTATGGAATTTCGGCTTTTTGGCATAATCTCTTGGTAAACAAGAATTCCCATTGAGCGACCTGGACTGACAGGATGAGGCCTGGATAGAAGGAAAGTTTGTTTCTCTTGTATTCGATCGGCTGACGCTCGCGTGCAAGCCGTAGGAAAACATCATGATCTCTGTAGTTCAAAAGTCATTTGACTATGGAGTGAGCCGGTGCGTCTGATAAGGCAACCCAGCTAACCTGCGCCCCCAAAGTAATACAGGTCTTTTTCTCACTGAAAGGTCTGGGGAATTTGGCCCTCATAAAATTGTGAGTGTCTTTGTCTAGGGGTTTCCTCAAATAAAAATTGATAAACTTAGCAACAGGCTCCATGAGCCACAAATCCGAACTGTGAGGGTGCCTGATAAAATGAGGATTAAACATATCCCCACCAAGAGTGTCTTTAACCGCCATAGAGATTGGATCAAAGACATATTCATCTAGTTCCATTTAATCAATGTCATATAATTTCTCACCTACTTTCAGGGAGGTTTGTCCACTTTTATCACTCTTTCTGTTTGTGCCGCCCTAGACACCTAATCCAAGTATTGAGCCAATATGGTCGCTCTTGCTTACTGTGCCACTGGGGACACCACGTTCTATGGTAGTGCTAGGGCTGCCAGGCATCACGTGGGGCAATGGACCCAGCTATAGACAGGCATCTCTCCCAACAACAACTTACTCTCTTTCAAGGTGTTTTGTCTTCATAGGCACCTTACCTCCCTTCTTAACAATAATAGGGGAATCCTTCTCTGATATTGAAAAATAGTCCTCCTTTGAAGGAGTATCCCTCTTCTGCTTAGATAAAGCAGCTTCCACTGCTTCCTTATGAAAAAGATTTCAGCTCCAGCTCAAAGTATTTCTTAAACAAATCCCCATTGAGGCCAAAAGAAGGCAGGTCCTGAGAAGCTGACTTATCTGCCATCCTCCTTTATAAAAAAAAAACAAATATTTAAAGCTTCAAATGTCTCCTTCCCACCACCCCCTTGTATTTTTGGATATCTGACCTTGCTGACCTGTACGCCATCAAGGGACCACATTGAGATGCAGAGTAACTGAATCCGGTAGCGTCATCATGGTAACACTGTGGCCCATATTTATACTTTTTGACGCAAAACTGCGCTACTGCAGTTTTGCGCCAAAAAAATTAGCGCCGGCTAACACCATTCTGAAGCACCATGCGGGTGCCGTATTTATTGAATGGCGTTAGCCGGCGTTAGCCGACCGGCGCTGCCTGGTGTGCGTGAAAAAAAACCACGTACACCAGGCAGCGCCGGCGTAGGGAAAAATGGCGTTTGGGCGTCCAAAAATGGGGCAAGTCAGGCTGAGGCAAAAAAATCGTCTTAACCCGATTTGCGCCATTTTTTTATGACGCCCATCCCCCATTGAAATGACTCCTGTCTTAGCAAAGACAGGAGTCATGCCCCCTTGCCCAATGGCCATGCCCAGGGGACTTCTGTCCCCTGGGCATGGTCATTGGGCATAGTGGCATGTAGGGGGGCACAAATCAGGCCCCCCTATGCCACAAAAAAAAATAATAATAATACTTACCTGGACTTACCTTAATGTCCCTGGGGTGGGTCCCTCCATCCTTGGGTGTCCTCCTGGGGTGGGCAAGG
The DNA here is from genome assembly GCF_031143425.1 of Pleurodeles waltl. Lineage (NCBI taxonomy): Eukaryota > Metazoa > Chordata > Amphibia > Caudata > Salamandridae > Pleurodeles > Pleurodeles waltl. Next base: position 979,812,433 of record NC_090446.1, on the reverse strand, counting down.
GTGGCAGGGGGTGTCCCTGGGGGCAGGGGAGGGCACCTCTGGGCTCATTCTGAGCCCACATGTCCCTTAACGCCTGTCCTGACCCAGGCGCTAAAATCTGGCGCAAATGCGGGTTTTTTAGACCCGCCCACTCCCGGGCGTAATTTTTGCCCGGGAGTATAAATCCGACGCAATAGCATCGGAGTCATTTTTTAAGACGGGAACGCCTACCTTGCATATCATTAACGCAAGGAAGGTGTTCACGCAAAAAAATGACGCTAATTCCATGAACTTTGGCGCTAGACGCGTCTAACGCCAAAGTATAAATATGGAGTTAGTTTTGAGTCGAATTTGCGTCGAAAAAAACGACGCAAATTTGGCGCAAACGGAGTATAAATATGCCCCTGTATACGCACTGAGGCAAAAAACAAACCTGCACAATGGTGTCTCCGAAAAGAAAATGGCAATTGATTCTCTCAGACCTCTTTCTACTACCATGAAGCATCACGTGCTTAGCTGATTACTGGGACCATGTAGAGAAATGTTGATAATAGATGCGCCTTTCCCCCTTGATTCACCTGCGGCCGATGAGGGACCGCCAAAAAATAAACCTGCCACTCTCCCTCGATTTGCCTGCACAGATATTGGGAGCAGGCTTGCTTTAAAAAACACAAGCGGTGAGACACATCCTGGTTTACTGTGCAGGTCAAAAGGTGCAGGCCAGATGAATTCCAAGGTGAAAAGATTACAGCTTTTTCAAAACTAATCAGTCATGACATTTAACATTTGAAGAAGAGAAAAACATATTTAAACCAAGAAATACTACTGGTCAATGAAAACCCAAAACAGAAAATCATGATTCATTCATACATTGGAAAATGTCAGGAGGCAAAGATACAAGAGAGAAGCATGAAACTCAGAAAAATAAGTAAAGATTAACATTAAAAAATACACTACTTATGTTGTTTGGAGCAGCCAATAAAGGAGAAATGTGTTTGTGTGAAAGGGTTTTATATACTCTGCTGAAAGATTCCAGATTGGAATTTGTATTTTATTACATGTTTTGTTAAATATTCTTTAAAGTGCTGCAAGTTGGGGCAGGAATAAAAAGGTTGTACGCATAATGATACCCCCGTCTTGTAATGAAATGACTCCAAGTCTGAATGAAGCACACCCTCAGACAAATGCCTTAGACAATATGGAGCTGTTCAGCCATTCATTTTGGAACCAAATTTCACTCTGTGCCACGATCACATTGGCCCTGTTTTAAATGTATTATTTGAAGGCTAAAATAAAACCCTAGCTTTGTGGGACAGCCAAGAGATTTTTAAACACCCTCTCGTCACACTTTAGGGAACTGCTTTACCAGTCCTATCCAGACTTCTAAACTATCAGGTAAATATCATGGGAGGGATGTTGCAGACAAGCCTGGAATTCCTAACTAAATTATGAATGATATCAAAGACTAAGGGGGTCATTCTGACCCCGGCGGTCTAAGACCGCCGGGGCCAGGGTCGGCGGGAGCACCGCCGACAGGCCGGCGGTGCCCGGCAGGGCATTCTGACCGCGGCGCTTCGGCCGCGGTCAGAAGAGGCAAACCGGTGGTCTCCCGCCGGTTTACCGCTGCCCTTTGAATCCCCCATGGCCATGGGGGATTCTGACACCCACTACCGCCATCCTGTTCCTGGCGGTTCGCCCATGGCGGTAGGGGGTGCCGCGGGGCCCCTGGGGGCCCCTGCCGTGCCCATGCCAATGGCATGGGCACGGCAGGGGCCCCCGTAAGAGGGCCCCGCAAAGTATTTCAGTGTCTGCTAAGCAGACACTGAAATACGCGACGGGTGCAAACTGCACCCGTCGCACCCCTGCAACTCCGCCGGCTCAATTCTGAGCCGGCGTCCTCGTTGCATGGGCATTTCCTCTGGGCCGGCGGGCGCTCTTTTGGAGAGCGCCCGCCGGCCCAGAGGAAATGTCTAAATGGCCGCCGCGGTCTTTTGACCGCGGCGCGGTCATTCAGCAGCGGTAGCTTGGCGGGCGGCTCCCGCCGCCCGCCAACATTAGAATCAGGCCCTAAGTAGGGCATTGGTTGCTTACTTGAAGAATGTAATTTTGGATCACAAAATTCTGTGGATGACCCTGCAAGCATGACTAGGTCCCCTGTAGTAAACGGCAATGCATTAGATTTCACTTTTATGCATAGGGAAAGTTTAATGACTGCCTTGACTTTAGAAGATCACATTAGACAGAAAGGTATCCCTGCCAATAATGCATATCGATTCTAATGAGTATGCAGTGTACTTCTGTGTCCTCTATGTTTGTGTTCTATGAGGAACTTCCACTTCATTGGTGGCTCTCTAGGGTTCTGGAACTCCGGTCGCGTAGACAGTGGTTTGACTGTTGTTCCGAGACTGTCGCTGCTGCTGTGGTCGTGGGACCTTGTGGTCTATGGATTAAACTTTTCTTACATCGTAACTCCGCTTGGTGTCACGATCTACTTATTTTTCCCGCCATATGCAAGTGCTACTCCTGTTACAATTTGGTACCAGGAGTGGGGTACGCATTGTTGCAACTTAGGAGAGGAAGGACCCACCAATAACTTCTGTGGTTCCTTTAAGAGACCGTGGCTTGCTGTTCTTACTGTGCGTAATGTGGAAACCTATTTTCTGGTGGTTATCGGCGAATCTGTAAGTTTTTTTTGTTTCATATACTTTGAAGGACCGGCGGTTTCTTCTGCCCACAAGACCCTTCACTTCAAAGCTCGCATCACGTGACGCACACATTATCTTCAGCCTGCATTAACGCGATGTGCTCGTTTTGTCTAGAGTGTTGCCCTCGTTACTTCCACGATGCATTGTATTGTCTTTTTGTTTTTTTTATATTCCTCCTTTACCAGGACTTTATTGGAGGAACTTGCATAGCGACCTGCCTCAGTTGCCTTCAATTTGCTTAAAAACTTGTTAACCATCATGGCAGCTAATCAAGGAATTATTCAACCACCAGCATTTTTACAGAACCCTGGAAAGCCTGATATTAAATGGTCTGAGTGGCTACGCATTTTTTAGAACAATCTCACAGCTATTGATGTGAATGGTTATTCTCCTAACAGGAAGATGGCTTTATTATTTAATCAACTTGAGGTTGCCGATCAATGTGTATTTGACAATTTACCTGTGATTCCTTCACCTGAAGGTGGGGATATGTCGTGGGACAGTTACATAGAAGGAAAAGAAAGAATGAAGAAGCAGTATTCAGATGACTAATGCATTATTAGAACGGTTTTATTGCGCCATGTGTAAGCAATTGGGTGATGAAACCATTGAAGAGTATCTAGCTAACTTGTGTGTTCTAGCTTCCAAATGCAAATTTGATAGTAATGTTGATATTTATATACGTGACCAATTTGTTTTCTGTTGTTTCCATAAGAAAATTCAGAAGAGGCTTAGCTTGTCGCAGCCCCACACTTGAAGAAGTTATTGACATGGCAAAGGGAAGAGAAAGATCAATAACTACTTCTAGGGTTTTAGCTAACCAAACACTTCTCTAGATTGTGTGAGAAATGGAGAAGTAGTATGCACAGTGAGTAATAAACAAGGAAAACAAAGTAAAGCATGTCGCGGACAAGAAGGAAAACATTCTAGGACTCCCGATGTGGTTCTAAATATCATCTTGGGAATGATTCCTCTGTCCTGCGATAGGAAAAAGGTACAATCGTTGGCCATTTTCAAAGTGCTTGTTTGGCACAGATAAGTAACAAGGGTAGTTATAACAAAGTGAGAATTAGCAATGTGGATGTGAATGAAGATATTGCACAATGTTCTAATGAGCTCTCAACTGTTTTATTAACAGTTGATCTTCCTAATGAATGTTGTGGTAAACCTGAGAAGGTTATTAGAGGTGCCATATGTGATGCGCTCATTAATAACAAAAACATTTCTGTTTTAGCTGACTCGGGGGCTCCTATCACCATTTTAGCTGGTCATACGTTCTTTAAATCGTGGAAAGACACTATCGTCTTACAATCTCCAGATATCAACTCTAAAGCATTTGGGGACCATGACATTGATTTGTTAGATTATTTTTGGTCAAGTTTGCAATGCTTAGGCAGATCCATATCTACCAAGGTATATGTTGCTGTCAAAGGTTGGAACATTATAGAGTGGAAGGATTTGGCCCGTCTTGGAATTATTTTGCGCCATGGTCATGATGATGTTCCCGTAACTTTAGGAGATTTGCCTGATTTAGATTTGAATGATCATGTTTTGAATGTGTCCGTGTCTAAGGACATTACTGATCGCATGGTCACTTTAATCCCTGAAGCCTTTAAATATCAAGTGGGTACTGTATGTGGCTTTGAGCATCACATCAAACTAAAGAAAAGTGCGATCCCTGTGGTGCACAAAGTTAGACCAGTACCATTAAGCGTTAAAACGGATTTAAATACATTGCTAGATAAATTACTATTTAAAGGCATAATTGCTCCAACTGATTCACCAGATTGGGTTTCTCCCATCGTGATCACAAAGAAAAAAATGGTGAGTTAAGATTGTGTGTGGATTTGAGATCTGTCAATCAGAACATAGTGGTGGATTGTCACCCCCTTCCACATATTCATGAAATGATCTCTAGTATTGGGTGTTCAAAGTTTTTCTCAACTATTGATCTCCATTCTGCATAGCACCAGATTGCTGTGAGTGAAGGTTCTCAGGATTTAACCACATTTGTAACTCCATTTGGAGCGTTCAAATTTTTACGTTTGCCAGTTGGACTTGCTTCTGTGGAAAGTGTATTCCAAAAACTAATGGACAAATTATTTCGAGATTTACCACAGGCTTTCCAAGATGATATATTAATTTTCACAGAAACCCAGGAAGAGCACTTAAGAGTTTTAGATAAGGTATTGAACATTTAAAAAAAAAAAGGTATGATGGTTAAACCTAGTAAATGTAAACTGATGGTTACTGAGGCCGAATATTTGGGTCATACTATTTCCCGTGAAGAAATGAAGCCAAAGTTTAGTCATTTAGATGCTGTTAAAATGCATGCCCTCCCACTGACAAAGATGCTTTAAGATAATTTTTAGGGCTTTGTGAGTACTATGTCAGGTTCGTTCCTTATTATGCCATGGCGGTACAGCCACTGAGAAGTCTTCTTAAAAAAGGAGTCAAATTTGAGTGGAGTAATGATCTAAGCACAGTTTTTGAAGACATGAAGAATTTAGTTATCAATGCTCCAGCCTTACAAGCATTTGATCCATCAGGAAAACCGTTTATTATGGTCAATGCTAGTTTGAAAGGCATAGGTGCAGTTTTTGGGCAGTGGGTTGATGGTAGTGAAAATACTGTAGCCTTTGCTTCTAGGACTTTGTCTGAGACAGAAATACATTACAGTACTATTGAGAGAGAATCTTTGGCATGTGTGTGGGGAGTCCAGAAGTTTAAAACTTATATGGGGCACCACTTGTGAATTATATACTGATCACAAACCACTTGTGTTTTTAATTAATGGTAATGGTTTGGGCAAAGCATTGGCATGTTTGGTTCGTTTGCTATCCAAACTTCAGGCGTATAATTTGGTTACCAAATACATACAGGAGGATAAGAATGTTCATGCTGATTGCCTATCCCGCATACCGTTGCCTTATGATGCTTCTTTGGACATTGATTCATGTGTTTGTCAGAGTAAATGACTAGGGGGCATATTTAAGACCCCCTAGCACCACCGGAGCATCAGTTCTCGTGATGCTCCTGTGGCGCTATGCCCTGCACCGTATTTATAAGTCTATGGACTATTAACAGTGCAAAATCAATGAATCTGTTTGTGGCCTTAGCTTCCTTTAAGAGTTTAATCAGTCCAAGTAGTGACCTCTGCTTCGTTCATACATCTGTGCAACCGGTCACCTGTGTTATTGCGCTGGATACTGAGGTCCACAACTCTACAGCCTCATCTCAGAGCAGTCCCAGAATATATGTATCATATCAGCCCCCAATTGTTGACATATTGTTCAGGCTGACGTGGATTTGAACATGCAGGCTAGGAAGGCTGGTGTGAGATAAGCCCTTATGTAGGATGTTATATTGGAGGAAGTGAAATCTTGCATTACGCAATACTTTCCTAGGATACTCTATTACTTTCTCCTACTCTTTACTGGATAACTCCCTGCCCATATCTCTTTCTCCTTCTCTGCGAGTCTCTTAATGGGTTGTGTGTTGCATGTGTGAGTGCTCGGACAAATCAGTTGGTAAGCTTGCGTCCCCCACCCATTACGTGTAGTGGATGTATCAGGGGATGTTGGTCTGGTTCAATGTCTGTGATGCCCCAAAGTCTCACTAGCTCTATCAGTAAATGTCTATGCACTAAAAAATGTCCCGCCGGGAGCCCATAATCCTCCTGTAACTGTTGGTAGGGCCTAAGCGCGCCTTCCTGAAATAATGCGCTTAGTGTGCCAACGCCTGCCTCGCTGCAGATGCTCATCCCTGCTTCGCCCAGCATGCTTCTAAATGTAGATATGGACTGTAATGGAGCTGGAGATGAATAGTGAGGCGTTCTCGGCATGAGTCTCAGGCTGCGGTTAATGCTCTCGAATGCTATTCGCAGTAATCCATCAACCCCCTGTGGGAGTCTTGCCATGGGAGGAAGCTCTGTGTGTCGCAGCACACGCCTGTGAAGTTGTGGGAAGTCCTAGTTCTTCTGTGTATCATCCCATCAGCCAGTGTTCAGGTCATTGCAGTTGCACTGCCAGATAATTATGCTCAAATTCTGCCATGGAAGGAAGCTCTGATGTGTTGCAGCACACGCATGTGAAGTTGTGGGAAGTCCTAGTTCTTCTGTGTATCATCCCATCAGCCAGTGTTCAGGTCATTGCAGCTGCACTGCCAGATAATTATCCTCAAAGTCTGGGGCCCCTAAGCCTCCTTTAGTAACTGGCATTTGCAGTTTACAAAGTGCTACTCTGCGACAGCCTTTATTCCAGATAAAAGCTCTGAGCGCTGAGTGCAGGGCTTGAAACGTGGATCTCAGTATGTGGACTTGAAGGTTATGAAAATAGCCTTACCATTTTGGACAAGGACACTCTACCCTGTACTGCGAGAGGCAGCGTGTTCCAAAAGGCCATCTGGGGTCTTAGTGACGCTATAGCCTACGTGAGGTTGCCATTTATTAAATCCCTTGTCTCATGATAGATGTTGATACCAAGATAATGGAACGTGTGAGGATCCCACTGCAATGGGTGTGTGTCTATGATGACATTTTGCTGTGGGCGGTTTGGGTTTAATGGAAATAAGCAAGACTTAGCCCAGTTCACTCTCAGGCCTGATGAGGCATGGAACTCTTGAAGGACAGTCTGGATTTTTGTGATGCCTCCCCAATGTCACGGATGTAAACCAACACATCATCCACGTAGAGGGAGACTGTGTGTGTTATCCCCAGTTATTGTGATGCTCCACTTCCGCTCCAGATGATGCAGTTCCTCAGCTAAGGACTCCATGGGTAGGGAAAAGAGTAACAGGGATCACGGACAGCCCTGTCACGTCCCTCTACTCACTCAGAAGGATGGAGAAATACATTGCCCGATTTTTAATCTTTGCACTGGCTCCACATATAGAAGCCGTATTAGTTCTTGCAGCCTTCCCACTATGCCAAAAGCAGTCAGAGTAGAGAATAGGTAGTCCTGATTCACTATATCCAACGCCTTCTCCAGGTCTAGGACCAGGCACGCAGCGAACGGCCACTGACTTGAGGCAAGTTCCATTACTCTGTGCAAGCACATATGTTCAGTGTGGTGGACCTCCCAGGTACAAAACCATTATGCTTGGGATGTACCGGGCGTGGCATATGGTTATACATATGACCCTCCAGGACCATACAACATAGACAATGGGCGGTACGAAGCTAGCGCCATGGGAACGTTCCCAGGCTTAGGGCGGAAGACCAGTAGAGATTCCCAGAGGAATGGCGAGAGACGGCCCTCTATGTGCACTTCTTGATAAAGCTCCAGTAACTTTGGGGCTAAATGGTGTTCATACACTTTATAGAATTCTATAGGGAACCCATCCATCCTAGGTTTCTTATGGGTTGCTGCCCCACGTGTAGCTCCCTGTATTTATTGTATTGTGAGACATGTATTAAGGTCTTTTCTTTCCATAAGAGTCAGTGTGGGGAGTTCTACCGACTAAAGGAAGTGCAGAATACTTTCCTGCTGATTTACCCTGGGGGATAAAGGGCACAATAGTGATCCGTGAATGCTGCATGTATGTCTGTTTGATGTAGTGCTATGACTGTCAGGGAGACTGTTATACTTGTAATTGGTGTGGGTGGGTCTGTGCTACGCACAAGCCAAACTAGTAATCGCCCTGCCTTATCCCCTTCTGCAAGCATTTTAGCTTGGTATGCCTGAAGGTCTCGTCAGCGTAATTGTTCTATTAATTGTGCATGTTTTTCTGATGCCTCAGTCAGTGCACCTAGGGAACCTCAACTTCGGTCAGTTCCTTATGGAGAGTCACCCTCACACCCGCTAAACATCTGATACAGTGTCCTTGGGGTACAACCTTCATGGCCTCCCAGTCTATGAGTTCAGATGTGGATGTTCCCCCAGTTTTATGGAAGACAGTAGGATGGCGTTTCTTCAGTTGCTTTCCGGAATGCCTGATTCTCCAACAGGGTCAGCTGCAGTCTCCAAGTGGGAACCAGCAGTCGTGGTATGCCGCACTCAAGCTGTAACTGCAAAGGGTTATGGTTGGTGAAGGTTTTCCCCAAGTATTCCATTCCGGTCACCAGTAACCGAGTGTTCGGATCACAGAGTATCTGATTCAGCTGGACATGCAAGTTATGCGAGGGAGAATAGTAGAACTCTGCTTCATTAGGGTGCATTGACCTGCAACAGTGTAGGAGGGGCCAATGTTGCAGCCACTGAGAGAAGTGAGCCGCAGCCGATATCACCAGAGAACCAGGGAGAGGTGGGTCCAAACTGCGTAAGTGTGGATCGACCACTCAGTTGAAATTACTGCAAGTATCCACAAAATATGAGCCCGTTTTGTTAATAATGTGGGTAGTTGCGTAAAGAAGACTGGTTGTGCTATGTTAGGAACGTATAAGCTACCTAACAGAACTTCCTTACAGGCCAAGAGGTCTTCTGCTAGAACATATTTGCCTTCTGGGTCAATGTCTGTACCTAAGAGGTGGAAGGGGACTCCAGGTCTTATCCAGATTAGGGTCCCATGGGCAAATCCCAAATAAGTGGTGCACAGGCATTGCCCCTTCACTGTTTCTGCAGGTGAATATCCTCCCCACCCATGACATGTGTCTCTTGTAGTAGTGCTATTTTTGCACCCTCCTTGTTAAATATTCCTGAACGGCATGCCTCTTCCTCGCAGTGCCCATGCCCAGAACATTCCATGTAATGATTTTAATCCCCGTCATCGAAACAATTGGGGTAGAATGCATCTTCTCCTAAGCCTGCACCTCACCTCTGCGTGACAACAGTCCGCAGTGCAGACCTCCCCTGACCTGGAAGGGAATGCATTAGTGCATCACCTGACTCAACCAACTGAACAATCAAAACTCCCAACCCCCATCCCAGGGCAACCCAGGAACATATAGTCGCCAAAACCAATAAACAAACATCCCATAGGTGGGGTGCGTCTGTGCGTGCACCCATGTGCACTAGCTTCGTCCTGGAGATAGACAAGTGGGAGTGACCAGCCTGGTTGTGACCTTTTCAAACAGGCATGTTGTAGTGGTAGTTGTATCGGTGACAGTCAGGAGGACACATGTTTACCTGATCTTAATGTAGCATCTCGCCCCTACGCTCAGACTCTCTGGGAACGTTCCACTCTTTGAGTCACATCAAAACCTTTGAAGACGTTGTCACATGAGTTTGTCCGCTGTTTGCAGTGCCACCACATGTAACATTCCCTAAATTATACTTCCGACATTCTGTCCTCTTTAAAGAACGCAGACGGCAATCGCTAGTCTGCCCAGAGCGTGACCGCTGCAGTCAGGGCCTGGGCCTGTCCCTCTATTGCCTGTTCCAGTGTGTATGCTCTCTGAACCAGGGTGTTGCGGTGATGATGCGATCCCCACTGCCTCTGTCTTGCATTCCAAGTGTCACAGTGTTGATGAACTGGTGTAGGTGGCTCTGGGGCCTATAACGACACTGTTCCACCCAGTCCTAGACATCTGTCAGCTCCATGAAGAAGATTTTGCTCCCAGCTATAACTTTGAGTTCTGCCGGAAAGAGGAGTGAATAGCACAAATCCACTTGCTACAGTTTACTTTTCATTCCAAGGAAAGAAGCCCTGCGGCGTTGTAATGCGATGATATAGTCAGGAAATATGAAAACTCTGGCATTATCATGATATAATGGTATCTCTCACCTACCTGCCCACAGTAGAGTTTTCTTGTCTCTATAGTTCAAAATTCGGGCAACCATCGGTCTGGGGGGAGCCCCCAAAGGTGGGTGCCGTAACTCTATGAGCACGTTCTACATGGCAATGAGCAGATAGCCAGTTTTCAAAGGACTCTATGGGATCAGCACCCTCTGCGCCCTCCAGGAAGCCCACTGTACGAAGGTTGTTGCAGCGCATTCACCCTTCGGAGTCCTCTGCCCTGGCTTCTAGTTCTCAGACTTTGGAAGTGAGTGAGCGTACCTGCCCCTCCAGAACCTGGACAGTGGTCAGATTTCTTTAATCTTGTGTTCTGTTTGAAAGACCCTGGCTGCCAATTTCCGCTGGTCAGCTCGTAGCAGCCCTAGTTCGATTGCCACTGCGTCACTTTGTTGCTCAGGCCTTGCTTAGTATCAGCTATGGCTTCACGTATTTTGTCCAGCTTATGTTTTTTTGCTGGATATTGGTGCTGCTGTAAGAGTTGAAGAATCTCTCTCTGGATTACTCATTGTGCCATCGCTGTGCTGTTTTTACGATGGTGGCCCCATTCTGCCTCTCTGTCCCATTCGGGGGCAGATGTGTACAGCTCAGGAATGTTGCTGCCTCTGGTGAAAACCCGTAAGTTCACTTGTGTGAATCAGGAGAGACACTCATATGTTTAGCCAGAGACGACATGGGGTGACATGCGGCTTGTCAACCCCCGCACTTGATCCACTGGTCCAGATAGCCACGTTGCCTTTCCTCTGCCACCACCCTACAGGGGCGCACGAGCAGCCCCAAGTTTAGAACTGCCCATGAGGGCTCATATCAGATGGGGCAAATGGGGAAATGTACCCCCAGTAACCACGTCTCTGCGTTCTCTTTGTTTCAGGTGTGCAGGATGTGTGGGGCAGACAGTTATGCAACAGAGTCTGGAGAACTGGGGGTGCTTCATCTGCAGGGTATCCTAGTGCATAATGGGGCCAGCAAAACGTAGTCGCCCCACAGCCTCTTGAATCGCTGCATGAGGTGGATAAAAAGAGCATTCTCGTGGGGGAAGGTGAGAGAGTGAAATCTGTTTCATGCATTGAAGAAGAATGGAAGGGGGATGTTGGGGGGGCCGTGAGGCGATAGGGCCAAGTTAGTTTAGACAGCGATCGAGAGTCTCAACCCACAACAGCGTGTCGTGCAGAAAGTGTAGGAATGGGCTGCACAACCCCGACGGGAGTAGCAGATGGCAATAGAGCAGCTCCGCTTTCTTGCACACTTATTTCCTTTCATCTACTGTTGTACTCAGGGCGGGTCACCTCCATGCGATATTCGCGTCATCCACCTTTGGAACACTGTGTGAGCCCAAGGTGTTCGCTCTGTCTTGGTGCCTGATGGGGTCACAGTCTTTTACAATGGTAGGAGTGTGGGTGAAACGGTCCTGTGGCCAGTACAATGTGATGGGACAGGATGGGGAAAGTGTTGCGCTGCGAACCGCGACACGAGCCGAACATTCGGCTCAGGACACGGCCGCAATCTGCAGCAGCAGGACATGCCGTGCCCCTGTCATTACATATTTTAGTCGAGGCCCCAAATTGGGCATGGGGCCTCAACGAGTTACGGGTGAGGCGCGCCCCTGCTAGTTCTTGCCTCCCTCCACACACAAATTCACCCCCACTTACCTTATGCTTCTTTTTTCTTTCTTCTCCTTTCTGCTTTCCTTGTTTCTCCCTGTATTTATGCCCTTCTTTAGTTGACATGATCCTTTACCCCACCCAGCATGCCTTCCTTCTTCCTGCATGCCTTTGGAACCTTTTTTAACATGGTGACTTTTCTATAGGTTTCTATGTTATATTCCCAACCCAATATGGTGTCTTTTACTTCCTGTTGGTCACTTTCTTTTCTTTGGGTATATAAGGTGTGTGATTCCTGTTCTCTTTGCGCTGCAACACTTCCTTTGGGTGTTGATCTTCGCTCCTGTTTCTTCTGCGTCAGTTATATGTTGTCCTCAGCCTGTTCCAGCTTTTTCATTGTCATTTTGTCTTTTGTTCAGATTTACTTTTTACTTTTTGTTTTTGATCCAGGAGTTCCTGCTTAGAGGTTTTTTCCCTTTTGGGGTTTTTTCCCTTTGGGACTCCTTCTGGAGGGCATGGACTGCCTTTGGCATTCCCTCCGTCAGCAGCACCGTGGCTACCAGAAAGGGTCACGACTACTTGGGTCAAGGCAGAACTTATAGGAACCAAGACTTCGCCTCATTTCCAGTGGCCCACAGACATAGACAACTCGTAGTTCGTGACAGATTGCAGTGCCAAACGAACCAGACTTCGTCAGGCAGAATGGAAGATGCTGCTACAGCTGCTGCAGAACCTAACCGGTCCGTACTCGTAACTATTCAACAACAAGCCCAGGAATTGCAACGATTAAGAAATGAAAACGTGGCCTTTCGACAAGCCCTGGCATCCCGAAGTACCGATGTTCCTACTGTCTCTACTACTACACCTCGGTTTTCAGGAGACCCAAAGAAGCTGCAAGAATTTCTTGATGCCCTGACTGTCTATTTTGCCTTTAGACCAACACAATTTTCGCAAGATAAAACGAAAGTGAGTTATCTCATCAGTGCCTTGTCTGGTCCTGCCTTGGCCTGGGCGATTTCGTTAGTAGCCTCCAACGACCCGGTGCTGTCTGGTTATTCAGCCTTTGTGAGAAGATTTAAACAAATGTTTGAATCCCAGGATTGGAAGCATCAGCAGAAGAAGCACTATTTGATATTCAACAAGGCACTCAAGATGTTCTCCAGTACATCACATGCTTCAGACAATTGGCAGCGGAGACGACATGTGTGGAGCGTACTCTGGTAACTCTGTTTCGCAGAGGTCTACGAGAAGACATAAAAGACGATTTTGTACATTCTGCCAGCAGAGATGATCTACGAGGTTTGATGGATTTAGCGCTCTCTATAGAATATCATCTTCAAGAACGTCGTCTAGAAAAAAGAAAGAATCGTGGACCTTCCCAGTCAAGCAACCCACGTATCTTTGTACATCGTCCCGAAGAACCTCGACCTGTATCAAGGGAGACAGAAGGAGAACCTATGCAGGTAGATACTGCTTGTGGTCCACCCTCTACTAGCGAGCAACAAGATATACGGAGAAGAGGACTGTGCCTATATTGTGGTGCAGCTGGCCATTTGCTCCGCACTTGTCCAGTTTGTCCTATGAAGACCTTGGGAAACGCTACTTCCAGTCCTCTGTGAGAAGGGAGGGGACGGGATCTTCTGCAATATCTTCCATCAGTTCTTCCAAGGAAGATGCCACTCTTCTATTTCTGTTACCTGTTATCCTGCAATTACCTGATGGTCGTGAAGAAAGGACCCTGGCATTATTAGATAGTGGAGCTAGTGGCATTTACATGGATATGACCTGGGCTAAAAAACTACAAATTCCACAACTGCCTAATGACGTTCCAGAACAAGTGCATACTGTAGACGGATCCATCCAGTCCTGTCATTAATACCACTTCAATCCTAGGTCTACATTTTGGTAAACATCAGGAACATGTGTCTTTTGATTTAATTTCCTCTCCCAATCATTCAATAATCCTAGGAATACCATGGTTTATGAGACACAATCCATTTATTAACTGGGAAACCAGAACCATGTCTCTGTCTTCTAAGTTTTGTCACGATCATTGCTATGCTTCTGATACCTATTGGTCTCCCAGAAAAATAATATCCTCAGAACCAAATTTAGGACACTCCATAAACTCAGTCCAAGGGGTACCAAGTCAATATCTGGAATTTATAGATGTATTTCAAAAACCAACAAAGCCAGTACTTCCGCCACACAGAGACTACGATAGCACCATTCTCCTGGAACCTGCAGTGGTTGTTCCTTCAATGTATTCCCTCACTGAACCAGAAAAACAGATTCTCAAGGACTATCTTCAAGAAAATCTACAGAGTGGTCTCATTACACCATCTTCTTCTCCTGAGGGGGCTCCCCTCTTTTTCGTACCTAAAAAGACAAAAGATCTTCGTCCCTGTATAGACTTCCATGGATTAAATAAAATCACCATAAAAGATCGATATCCACTACCCCTCATCAAAGACATTTTGGAGGCTGTCAGAGGAGCACAAATGTTCACAAAAGTAGATCTTTGTGTAGCATATCATCTCTTGCGTATCAAGGAGGGAGATGAGTGGAAAACTTCCTTTCTAACACCCTTTGGACATTTTGAATATAATGTAATGGCTTTTGGTTTAATGAATGCCCCCTCAGTTTTTCAAAGATTTATAGATTCAATATTCTGTGATTTATTAATTCACACTGCGGTGATTATTCTAGATGAAATCCTCATATTTTCCAGACGCCCAGAACTTCATCCTAAACACATAAAGCAAGTCTTAAATAGACTTAGGCAACATCAGCTTTACTGTAAGACGAATTTGATAAGACTGAGGTGAAATATTTAGGCTATCACATTAATCGGATTGGTATCTCTATGGATCCGGAAAAAGTTCAAGCCATAATAGATTGGCCAACCCCTTCCTCAATCAAGGAAAGTCAGTGTTTCTGAGGGCTGGCCAACTTTTACCGTTAATTTATCCTGGACTTTGCTAAACAAACCAGTCAAATCACACAAACTCTCAAAAAAGAGAGTTTGCAAAACGGTTTCATCTGGACGGTCATGGCTGAGACTGCTTTCCAAAACTTAAACCAGGCCTTCACCCAAGCACCCATACTGAGACACCCGGGCACCAATAAACTATTCATAGTTGTTACTGACGACTCAGAAGGAGCTATCGGGGCAGCATTACTACAAAAACAAGACGAAGATGGATTAGAACACCTGATGTTTTATCTATCCCATGTGCTCTCTGATTCTGAGCAGAATTCAGTACTGGAAAGATAACTTTTGGCTCTGAAAACAGCCTGTTAAGAGTGGGGACAATTCCTCATGGGTTCAAAAGAACCTTTTGAAGTAAGAACGGACCATCGTAATCTGCAATCTTTACGCAATTTTCAGTGTTGAAACAGTCGACAAGCTTGTTGGGTCTTTTTCTTTAGTCAACACGATTTCTATATTACCTATATTCCAGGATCTCGAAATATTTTAGCTGATGCCCTATCTCGCCGTTATCCTGACAGTTCTAATACCCCTTCACAATATCTACTTGAACCAGACAAAATAATTGGAGTAGTCCAGTCATTCCTCGATGAAGTAGAATCTGAATACTCAACCCTTTTAGAACAAGAACTAAAGGATCTACGCCCCAAAGTACGCAAACAAAGAATACTACTATTACAAGGACACCTTATTTCTACCTTCTAAGAAATTGCAAGAAAAGGCACTTCAGATTTGTCATGATTCCCCTATAGCCGGTCATCGGGGTATTAAAGCCATGCAGGAATTACTTCTCCGCTCTTTTTGGTGGCATACATTGAAACAAGACGCAGAAAGATAAGTGGAATCTTTTCCTATTTGTGCCCAAGTTAAAGTACCCCGTACTAGGCCCGCAGGACTACTTCAACCGTTACCAGTTCCACCAGCCCCCTGGCATACAATATCAACTGATTTTATGTGTTCTTTGCCTCCATCAGCGGGAAACCGAGTTATAATGGTGACAATAGATTAATTTACTAAGATGGCTCATTTTACCACCTTGAAGAAATTACCCACATCTCAAGGATTGAGCCAGATCTTTATTCAAAACATTTTTTATCTCCATGGTCTCCCACAACGTATTGTGTCAGACAGGGAACCTCAATACATATCACGGTTCTGGAAACACTTTTGTAAGATCTTGAAAATCAATGTAGCTTTATCTTCTGGATTTCATCCCCAAATCAATGGTCAGACAGAACAAAATCAGGGACTTGAGCAATATCTTCGTTTGTAACTCCACTCAGAGCAACTGGAGGACTTACCTTTCCGTTGCAGAGTTTTCTTACAATAGTACCGTCCATAGAGGCTCTAAAGTCACTCCTTTTTTCTGCTCATATGGATTCCATCCCACATCTTTTCCTACCACTCCTAAGACCTCTTCTACACTTCCTGCTATCACCTCTCTTTCCAGGAGACTACATAGAATCCAACGGCTTATTCGATCTAATCTACTAGTCACTAAAAGATACATGAAAAGAATGGCTGATAAGAAACGAAGTGAGGCTCCCGCTTATCACGTCCACGATAAAGTCTGGCTTTCTTCCAGATTTTTGCCCCTACGTCTTTCCCAAAATAAGTTTAAACCCCATTATTACGGACCCTTTTGTATTCTTCAAAAAATGAATCCTGTATCTTTCCGTCTCCGTTTACCTCGAACTTGGAAGATCCATCCAGTATTTCAAGTCTCTCAATTGAAACCCTATACACCTGATCCTTTTTCCCGACATTTCACATGTCCTCCTCCTTTGTTGGTGGATAATGAACCTGAATATGAAGTACAAGAAATATCTGATTCTCGTATATTCCGGAACCACCTCCAATATCTTATTCATTGGAAAGGCTATCCTCTTAGTGAATGTTCTTGGGAAGATGCCTCTTCTGTTCACGCCCCACTTAAGATTCGAACGTTTTTTTGGCTGTATCCGCACAAACCCGGGACTCCGGGGGGGGGACCTACTTTCACGCCGCGAACCGCGGCACAAGCCAAACTACCTCCTCCTCTATCTTAACATACCTATTCCCCTTACAGCGCTTTTTCTGGGACGTTTGAGATTCGACCTTGTGGCATTTATGTGGGCTGGCAAAAAAACACAAGTATCATGGGAACTCCTTACCTTGCCACTTCAGGATCAGGAAGGTTTGGGAGCGCCTGACATGACATTATACACTTTATGCACCTCAGCGCAGTACATACACTATTGGATCTTCCCGACACCATTCCAGCCCCACACGGCCATAAAAACAGACCGTGCAACTCCATAGTCCCTAATCACACCACTCTACTTACCTTACAAGGCACTGAGGGCGGAGATAGACACAGCGGAATGTTTGCACTGAGCACTGGATGGATTGAGAAAGTGTCTAGGCTACCCTGCCTCTTACACTCCCTCCATCCTTCTTGGCCGCAACCCTCAGGTACCACCCCTGCAAGACCAGGGCGCCAGAAAGCAGACGTGTAGCTGAAACATTATCACCCTTTCAGACATATATCCTGAAAGTAAATTCATACAGACTTTTGAAACTACTACATCTTTAGCTGCCACCACACTTGACATCCACTTATACTACCAACTTAGGGCCACCTGACATGCATTACAAGATACATTCCCAGCCCCCCCACTGACACTCCCTGCATTAAAACACATGCTCACCACCACTCGCCAAGTAAACTAATAACTCGCCTTTATACCATTATGCAGTCCTCTGTGCCACTCATGGTGCTGGTGGCACGTATGGCATGGGAGGTGGACACAGACCCCCCCATAACAGATAAACAATGTTCCTTCTGCTGTGGACAGCTGGAAACACTCTCCCCGAATTACATATTGCGCTTGGTATACTTTAGATTTGTTCCTCACCTCTAATGCACCCCAATGTAGCACTTCACAATGGGACTCATTGGAGACCCACACTGCCTGAGGTAAGCTTCATATCAGGCCTCCATAATTCACCTTGTGTGGCAATGCCGAAAGGTAGCAGCTTTTTGAGAGGGAGTGTTTTCGACTACTCACATAAACACAGGACAGCTTCCCCCCTTCAGCCCTCTTGTGCGCCTGTTGGGCTATGTCAAAGACACACTGGCTGGCGACTTACGGCCTGGCTGCGGGCATAACGTACTGTCTGGAGTTGTCCAACTTCTGGGAACTGATGCCCCTACGTTCCGACCCCAAAGACATATGGTAACCTTTCCTTTTGTTTCTGTGCTAAAGAGACTCACCCTAAACGGAATCGAGCAAAGCATGCCACAGCGATAACTCTGTCCATGAAGGTAATCAAATGTCTAATCCACTGAACTGAGTGGGCTTCCATAACAATATATCTTGTAAACTGTTGTACACAAACCTGTGCATTTGATGTCACCTGTGACCCTGTAACACACTAGGATAAATGGTTGTTTCACTACTTGAGGGATCATGTTGCACCTACTCCTCTTCATTTAGGGACAGTGCAAATGGGAATGTTATGCATGATTGATTCACTGCTGTGCAATATTTAGCTAGAGTGGACCCTTCTCCCCACTAGTCCCCCTGTCCTCCCTTCCCCACCTGGTGCCCCCCTCCACATCTCCACTGTGCTGTTATGGTTGCTGTACTGTTCTCTGTTGCCATAAATGCTAATAAAAAGATACATAAAAAAGACCTGTATTACTTTATCCAGAGCATACAACCTTCCTTTTACAAATAGAAAGGGATCCGAGAAAGTTAATTGAGCACTGCTTAAACCAGTGCCAAGACTGACTATTAGATATTCTGGGCCCTTTGGCTCGTATTTTGAATAGGGATGAGGAGGCAAATTATAAGAACTTAGTTTTGATCTCTTGAGGGGTTGGTGCCAGCATGCTATCTGCATGCTTAGAAATAATAACACCAGACTTATTGCAGAAAGGAGAAGGCCCATCCTTATGAGGATGAACCGTAACCTGGTTGACTTAGGCGATAGAGAAGCTGTAGCCATGCCAAATGGTCTACTCTTTGGTGAGAGTTTTGTGAAATCTTTGGACAAATATGTCTCCACTTTTACTGCTCTTAGCAGGACTCAATCAAATATGAGAGTTTTTTGGCACTAGTGTTTTTGGAAGGGCTGACAGGAGTGGACTGGCTGTTGGCCATAGTGGTTAAAGGTCCCATTACTACTCCCAGGAGGGAGGTACAAGGTTATGGAAGAAAAGTTTATTCCAACATGGGTCTGTTTCCTGTAGGAGGAGATCCAAATTTCAAAGTTCAGGACATCAAGAGAACAATGTGCAGTAGAAGACGGTTCATTTAGAAGTTGAAGAAGATATTGTGTTTCGTGGCAGCATAGAGAAGAATGTGTTTGTGTGGCAGGGAACATAAATTCTGCTCCAAGATTCCAGATTGGAATTTGTGTTTTGTTTTGATGAATATTCTTTAAAGGGCTGCATGTTGGGGAGCAATAAAAGGTTTCATGCATAATGCTAGACTCCGTTGTCTTTAATGAAATCAAGATTCTGTGTGCATGCTGATTGGAGAATCGCCATTCTCTCTTACTGTGTTTGTATAGTTAGGACAAAAGCTCTCTGATAGCTTGAGAGTTCAAATGAGTTCTTCTTCCATGAAGTTGTCATTGACAGTCTGGGCTTTCAGTGTCCATGGCGGTTTCTTTCCGGTTGAAAATGGCTTTTCTTTGAAAGAAGTTGCCATTCATATACGTCCATGTCTGCAAAATCCTTCATCTCATTGAGGACATTTGTTCGATCAACCATATGTACTCTGCATGGGAAGCTTTCTGAAGGGAATTCCTTTAGCTACTCTGCCACAGTTTGTGATCAGTGCACATACTTTTTGCACTAGGGATGCTGCTTCAAAAGGATTATCATAAAGCTTGTAGATATTACTGTAGCTGATTAAAGCAATACTATATGAAGATTAACTTGCCTTTATTTAGAATCTCTCTACATACTTGTTGAGGTTAAGAGATACACCTTAAGGCATTTCCTCATTAGACAAAACTGATTGTTTTGAGCATTACATTAAAAAACTGGCAGATCTGTTGAGGATCAAATCTGCTCAAAACCTATAGAGTGATTGTTGCAATTGGGTTCCACCCATTCGTTACCCCCAGATTTTTTGCTTTATTGGATCACCTGGCTTTGGACTTTTTACTGTGGTTGAACTTCACTTCACGTGTCTCACCCACAATAATAACATAGGAAATGGACTGCACATGTTTACCACCACTGTCTGCCTTTTAAGATAAGGCCGCAGTGATGGATCAAGAGTAAGGGTCACTTGGCAAGTTACAGGTGTGTGCGGGCTTTGTGTGTGAGACTACTGACATGTGCAGCTCGGTAGCTGCCCACAGGTAGCCTGTCGCAGAGGGGACTCTGCGAGATTAGATATTGACCCTGGTGTAGGCCTTTTAATGTTAGCGTACATTTATAGGGAAAGTCAGTGGGATTTATGGTTTTGTCTGTGGTGACACTTTATTATACACACAGGGAGAAATCTGCCTTAGAGTGCAGTTGTGCTTCCCTTTGACCTACAGAGACCGGTGATGTATGGAATTGGGGTGTAACCTGTGTGGGAAAATCAATTCTGCAAGTTCCAAAAAGATATCTGTAACATTTATGGGTAATCCAGAATTGTCATATTTCTCTGGCTCAGCTCTGGATCAGAGCCTAGACTTTTTGTCACCCTCTTGTGCTAGTTAATTACATTTATCTCCAGCAGCAGGTACAAAGGCCTCCCCCACACAAAGAGAGCAATTAACAGTGCTTTACTCAGCTCCTGAAGAGGAAAGGGGTGGGGCAGAATCAATCAGCTGTCACACTGAACCAGAGATGCACCTGCCCAAGCCCACTGAACAAAGGAGGGAAACACAGGAGGGGTCTCCCCTTTGAAAATCTAGTGAGAAAAGCCCTGGCAGTGATGTCAGGGGTGGGGAGGTGACATGGTACCCTAGGACTGGCCAGGGGTGTCTGGCTTCTGGAACCTTTCACTCCCTTTTAAAAACATTTGCATGAGGGGGGGGACTCTTTCTTGTTTGGTGTTTTTCTGTGCTTTGCTGCTGGGCCCTAGGGCCATCATGGACACCTGTAAGGAGGAACCCCTGATGCCCAACAAGGACTAAAGACTCTGCCTAGATGACTCCCGGTCCAGTGAGATTCCCTGCGGGCCAGTGAGGCTGGCCTCCTTATGTCCCCTGAAGACCAGTCGGGGGAAAGCCCTGGACTCTTGCGTGCACAGAGACAGAGACAAGGAGGAAGGATGGTGCAGGGAGTCAGTTCTCTGTGGATTACAGTGTTGTGGAGGTGAGGAGGTCTGCTGCAAATGTTCCTGCTGGCTAGAACTTGCCACCAGGAGTAAAATGAGCGCAAGATCGTCAAAATCAGCCCAACGTATCTGAGTTATGGCATTTTAAAGATTGGCGACCTTTGACCTTTTTACTGGCACTCTGCTCTATTTCCTACAGATACCCCTCAGTGCAGGATTTATTTATTTAATAATTCCGGGGAGGTGACTTGTGTAGGAACCCTTTCTTGTTTTCATTTTGGCCCTCCTGGTGTCCCTATCTCCCCGGGGGCTGATGCAAAGGAAGGGTTGAGATGAGGAGGAGAGGCCCAGAACCCAACTTTGGGCCCTGGCACCAGCATTGTTGAGCCTGAACCCCGCTCCCTGTGCCTGTGTTTGGGAGGGGCGGAGCAGCCACCAGAAATGAGATCTCTCTGCTCGCAGGAATGGGCAGGGAGAAGAGCAGCTGGCTCTTGCGGGCAGCAGAGGAAATGCTGCCTGTGCAGTGGGGCAGCAAGTGGTGAGTTCCCTGAGGTCCCCCCCCAACGAGGAGGCATGCGGGGGTTCTCGAGTGGAAACCGGGCACCCGCAGGCAAAAATTAAACAAACAAAAAACAGGCATGCGGGCTCCCAGCACAGCTGGAAACCCACTGTTGTTAATATTCACTGCTCCTAGCTGGAGCACCCCATAACAGCCACCAGGCCTTTCTTATGTGCATATCCTTCTTGCTTTGTGGTGGCCCAGGAGAGGAGGGGGCCCACCAACACATTCAGCGAGTGTTGAGGGTGGCTGTAGAAGTGTCAGCAGCCTCCCGGGAATATTATTTAAGGCCTGACCCTACATCTGAGGGTCAGAGAATCGTAGACTTTTCTGGAATTTTGCTTAATTGCTTAAAGCATTCCCCAGGCTGGAGCTTTTGCTTTACAGCTTGGAGTGCAGTGCTGTGTATGCCTTGTCTGTGGTTGCACTTACTGTGTCCTGAATATATAAAAGAAGGTACACATTGTACAGCACCCTCTAGGAGATAAAGCTATGGTTGCATGTTATGTAATCAAAATGTGATGCCCTTGATAGGCTGTTTTTTATGATTGCATTTTCATGTTTAGAGCGTTTATAAAAAATACACTTTCTGATCATTTTAAAACGCTTTATTGGTATATTAATTTTGACAGTGATTTCTGATCAAAGACAATATGCTTTTTTAACATTAATAAGTGCATTTACCCATCATCATGTCTCACTGCCTTTCTAGTTTAGGCAGATTCATCAGGACTGGAAGACCATTCAGGAGTTGCAAAATAAAAGGTGCCTGCCAGAGTATTTATATTACCCTATGCATCACTGCCCCCTTTGATTATGCTTGTGTTTGTATTTCCAGGGTATATGTTGTTGTGTTTCCCTTTAAGCACGTATGTGGTTGTGGTTGACTTGCTTCAATGTGAGCTGGTGACTTTATTCTGGTGTATAATCATTCCTATCCCCTTATGAGTATTTTGCAAATCTGTAAGCAATCGGCTTCTCCATTCCTGTAGGGAGACATGTGGATACTTTCTATTTATTGAGATAGAAGATATATGTGGGCAGTGTGAATAAGCAATGGTATTTTTTCATAGTTGACAGCTTTGTAAGTACAAATTTCAAAATAAGTCAACGAACTGGGCTCTTACGCCTCTATTTCTGTTCTACTAGAATACCGCCTGCACGTGTCAGTTCCATGACTATTTTGAAACTTTAATCTAACATAAATGTCTAATATAAAATAAACCACCTTAAAAATGTTTATGCACTATTAAGTGCACCACTTTTGGCTAAAATTCAGTTGAAGTGTACCATATAACGAATCACTCGCTCTAAAGTTCCAGAGTGTATGGTTTGAAATGCATCAGTTGTTTCTTCAACGTGGTAGTGAAAACAGAACACAAGCCTTTTTTGATACAAGGAATCACTAGACCACATATTATAGAGTAATAATCTTTGTACTGTAATAAATCACCTTTGATGTGTATACTTGATACATGAATGCAAGCAACCACATCAACTTATTTTATTTCAGAATCAGACCAAGTACCTAAAATAGCCCCCAAAAAACAGTAATTCGCATAACCCACCACCCAAAGCGGACCTCTGACTCTAACCAAGTAGAAAGAGTCATTTAGGGTGCCAAAGACCAGGTCAGCTATTAACAGGGCTAGGAGGATGTCTGTTGCATGGACACAGTTTACCAGTAGGACCAACTGGGATACTCACAGTGAATGCGGGGATTTGGGTGCTAGATAAAACAGGACACCCACAACAACACCCACAACTATGCCCCTCCCGTCCAGGCACCAAAAGCCATAGTAAAGTAGATTTTCCTCGTAAATTATGAAGGAAAGTCTTAATTTTATTAAAGACACTGAGGCGAGTACTATGCATTCCAATCTTGCTTTAATAACATAGCAACTGTCAAGAACTACAAATCCCAAGAGGCTTAGCAACAAACTAGCCAATTGGATCAAAAACGAAAGAATAGTAAGCACAATGTGGTAACACTAATGACCATAGAGTACACACTTGACTGCAAGCAGCCCTCTTTTCTTGTGCGAGAAAGTCAAAGAGAGTCAAAACAAAGGCAATATTGAACAAATAATAGCGATTGCCCAAAAGAATGACAAAAGTTCTTGGCAGCAGTAGACAATCCAGGAAACCCTTGGTGAAACTTGTGAATCTTGAAGGTATGAGATCCTGGCATCCTGAAGGAGGGAGAAGGAAGAAGAAAATGAAGAACATCTGGAGTCTTCACGAAGAGGAAGGAGGTAATGCTGGATTCGCTGATAGGGAGTTAAAGAAAAAAAACATGTTAATGGTAAATGCGGTAGGATAATACTTGCTTCTGGTTCTTTAATAAAATTAAGACTTTCCTTCATAATTTACTAGGAAAATCTACATTTTATGTCATTTATGTCATTTTAGGATCCTATTGTGCTAGTTTAAAGCATATCAATCACTAAAGAAGCTGCAGTTTGAACAGGTTTACAACAGAATGTTCTAAAAACACTATCATTAGACCAGTCAGCCGACCTCAGAATGTCCTCGAGGCTAGAGCCTACCGAAAAGGCTTTAGAGGCCATGGCACCCCTGGAAGAATGAACCCCAAAGATGGAGATGTCAATCCCTACCAAAGACATGACCCATTTAACCCAACGAGCTAAAGTAGCAAAGGAAACTGGTTTGTGGGGTTTACGGAAATAAATGAGTAGTTTATGGAAAGAGGACATTCTGAGGTTGAATGTATGTTTCTTGTATTCTTTTAAACACAGTCACACACAGAGTTTGGGTTTATTAGGAAAGAAAGGGTAAAAAACTATATGTAAATTGTTTTTTGTGCGTTTGTTAATGTGAAATCAAACTCCTGTAAGACTGTATTGATGAGAAGAAGCCTCTAAGGATTTGATGTCAGACACACGTTTAATAGAAATAAGACATAAAAGCATAGTCAATTTGGCTGAAAGCATTTTTAAAGAAAGATCTGCGTTATCAGGCCACGAAATGAACAAATTTAATACCACAGATGCATCCCATATATGTGTGTACTTTGAAGAAGGAGATTTGGAAAGTTTTACTCCTTTCAATAGGTGACAGACTAAAGGATGTTTTCCGACGGGCTTGCCATTGATATACTGACGATGCATGGAAATAGCTGATCTGTAGAGGTTTATGGTTCTGCATGACTTACCTGAACTGGCTTCTGCAGCCAAGAAATTAATGATAAGATTTATACTTGTTGAAAAGGTATTCCCACACACCAGCTTGTCCATAGAGACCAAGCTGATTTGTAGGCCTTCCTTGTTCCAGGAGCCCAGGTGTTAATAATGAATTCTGAAGCTTCTGCTGAAATGAGAGTGGCTTGTTGGGGCGACCTGAGACCCTCCAAGCCGAGAGTGTTAGGGTATTGTTGAGTATTAAATATTAAATTGTGGGGAGATCCTGATGGGTCCAGCAGGAGAGAAGGGAAAGAAGGAAGAAGAACTGGAAAGTCTGTTGATAATTCGCAGAGAGGGGGAACCAAACTTGAGACTGCCAAAAGGGGCAACTATGACCAATGATGCTTTCTGGCGACTGACTTGGGATAATACTCTGTTGATCAAGATGAAAGGTGGAAAGGCATAGTAGACTGCCAGAGACCAATCTTGTAGGAAAGCATCTGTTGCAATAGTCAAAGGATCTGGACAAACTGAAGAAGCGTGGTAATTGAGAATTGAGACGGGATGCGATGAGATCTGTGTGGAAGGAACCCCATGTGTCCAAAAGAATTTGGAATATGGAGGGATTGAGTTTCCAATCGATGGAATCTTTGAGATGATGGGAGTGCCAATCTGCTATGGAATTTTGGGAACCTGGAAGGTACTCCGCCTGAAGAGAAAACTTGTGAGACAGACAGAATTCCCAAAGACTTTTTGCTAGTTGAGCTAAAGGTTTTGATTTGGTTCCTCCAAGGTGATTGAAGTACCAAACTGCAGATACTTGTCCATGCAAAGAAGAATAGAACATTGCACTTTGTGTTGTGAAAGGCTTTTGATTGCAGAGGAGCCTGCAAGCATCTCTAAACAACTTATGTGCAATTTGGACTCCCCTAAAGACCATATACCCGCCAGTCGGTATTGGTCCACAGAAGGTGCCCCAGCCTGTTAGGTTTTCATCTGATTCTAATACAAAATTCATCTGATTCTAATACAAAATTGGGCGTTGAGGAGAAGATAGTTCTGCCATTCCAGGCATCTAAATGTTGTATCCACCATTGAATTTCTAGACAAGACTCTGTGTCTAATTTTATAAGGTTGGAAAAGGCGAGACCTTTGTGGAGATGGAGAATTTTTAAACGTAGTAGAGCTCGATAATGGAGCTGCCCCGGAAATATGGCTTAAATGGAGGAAGAAAGAAGTCCTACGATTCTTGCAAGGGATCTGAGGGAGATTTGATCTTTGTGGAGGACGTGAAAGAGTTCTTTTTTGATTGAAGATACCTTTGAAGGAGGGAGATGAAGAGTAGCTGTGGTGGAATCTGTTAAGAAACCTAGGAACTCTATTCGCTGAGTAGGAACCTTAAGTGACTTTTCCAAGTTTATTAGAAAACCCAGATCCGAAAGTAGTGAGCATGTGACCTGAAGATGAGAGTAAAGAGTTTGGACATTTTGGTTCATTAGAAGGATATCGTCCAGAAAGATTATAAATCTGATACCTAGAGATCTGAGATGGGCAACAATCGCTTTCATTACTTTTGTAAAACACCACGGAGCTGAAGAAAGCCCAAAGAAAACTGATAGGTTTTTGACTGCCATTGGAATTGCAGAAATTTCCTGTGAGATGGATGAATGGGAATTGCAAGGTCGGCATCTTATAAGTCCAGTCTCACAAGCAAGTCGAACTGAAGTAAAGTATCCCTGAGGTGGATTATGGTTTCCATTTTGAAGTGGCGGTATACCATGAATTGACTGAACGATTTGAGGTTGATTAAAGGTCTTAACTTCTTGTTTTTCTTTTGGACAAGGAAAAGAGAACTCATAAAACTCATGGGATAGGGAAGGGAAAGTTGAATGGCACTTTTCTTCAAGAGTAATTGAATTTCTGTTGTAATGAGATTGGACATTTCTGTAGAAAATCTTGAGAGGGAAGAAAAACATTTTGAAATATGAAATAACCCTGAACTGTAGTTAACACCCAAGGGTCTGTTGTAATTGAGCGCCATTTTGATAGAAATAATTGTAGGCGCCCTGCCACAGGTAGGCCAGAAGACAGGCTTACCTTGGGAAGTATTAGTTTTGAAGTATCGTTGTTCGCGGCCTCGGAACCCTCTGGGCCTCTGAGGGTAGAACTAGGGCTTGTAGTCCTGGGTGTTGTAAGATGCGTTGAAGGAGCCTCTTGAACCTTGGTTATGGTAGGCACGGCCGGTAAAGCGGCTCCTGCCTCTACCCGCCATGCAAAAACACATTGGTTTAAGAACTTTTTTTAGAGATTGTTGGGCCTTGTTGATCAAAAAGTTGTGACATAGCGACTGAGGTTCTTGACAAAGGAGTCACCAAAAAGTTGGCCTTCCACTTGTATGCCAGGATCAAGAGTAGCCAGGTTTGCGAGTTTAGGGTCCAATTTTACAAGTAAACCATTCCTTCTTTCATGAATAATAGCTGAATTGGCGTTTCCTAAGAGGCAAAAAGCCCTTTGGAACCACAGAGAAAGGTCTGAAGTACTGATGTCTGTATTGTCCAGTCTAGCTGCTTTGGCAAGGTCAAAAATGTGGGCGAGCGGGCCAACCACATCCAGTAGTTTGTCCTGGCAGGTTGTCCAGGTTTTATCAATGCCTTTGTGAGGGTCTTTTCCGAATTTAGTGAAAAAGGTTATTAGGGATTGGTCAATAGAATGAGTGATAGTGATGCTGGACAGTAAGGAAGGTCTAGGACATTCAGATTTTAATTTTTCTCATGTTTGCTTGTCTAGAGGAAGATGAAGGCGAAAATACATTTATTGTCCAATGTGGGAGGCAGGTAACCATTCAGTGGAATTGGGGTGATGAATAAGGATAGGATCAAACATGGGAACTCCTTTGGAATCCATAATGGCATAGGAAGGATCAGAACTGTATAGTTTGCTTTTCTTAGCAGGAGAGGGGGAAGAGGTGGAGCTGTCATCACCAGCCATATCAGATTTATCTAACTCATGCATTTCATCATGTGTGTCCAATATCATTGAAATAATAATCTTTCTAGGCACCTCATCAATATGTTTCAATTTTAATTTGCATTTAGAATGCAAGTTGGAGGAGCTATTTGCATTCTTAGAAGTATTCCCCTACTTACACGGAGACCTAGGAGGAATTAAATCCTCACACTGATGTGAGGAAACCTCACTAATCGACTGTGCGCCATTAGAAGAAAATTTATTTTTAATGAGAGGAGTTAAATTGCATTTTCTGCTTTCTGCCGCAGAATAGGCCAGTAAGGTATTGGACATCATATTCCTTATGGAATTCTCAACATAGAGAGGGCTTATCCATAGACATATGCAACTGAGCCTGACCTCTTTTGCTCCTGGAAGTTTGCCAGTAATATGCTCTTCTTGGATAGGACGGTGACTTCTGGAGTTTTTGTTGTTTCTCTGTCCGTTGTAGCTCGTATCCTGGATGTCCTGCACAGCAATTTGTATAGCTAATGTCCTGAAATTGGTGATTGTATTGCAAAAGAAATATGCGTCTATGTCGGTCTGACTATTTCTTTTTATGCCGCTCCTCATACCGGCTTGAGGTAAATTAGCCATTCCTTAATTGGGTACTGAAACCTGATATTTTGAACGGGCTGAGTGGCGCATGGTGTAAGTGAAAGCCTCAGTTAACCAAATACTTTACTTTCACCGTTATTTTGAAATTGGCGATAAAGCAACGTGACAGCTTTTGTATTAAATTGTTTTTATTCTCATTTTAAAAAAGGTACAACTTTGAAGAAGGCTGTTTCCTCATTTCCCTTCCAGGAACTCTTTTCATCTCTATCAAAATCATTTGGCAATGGTCGATCTTCTCTTGGATTTTAAGAGGCTCATTTAGATTTTGGAGTACATTTTTTACTCCGTGAGTTTGTCATGACCGGTACCTGCATTCTGAATTTAGAGCTGCCTTTATGAGTTTGGACTCAGCATGTTGGATTTGCAAATGGAGAAATGTGTCTATCAGCAGTGAAGATCTGTATTTCCACCTACAAACACTGATTCATGCTCATGTATGTATACTACGTTCATTGCAACATTTTGTACATAATATTTTGTAATGTTATAATGTTATGTTATAATTTAGTCCCAGAGTACTTGTAGATCACAGATGCCTCTTGGAGCTTTAGGAAGACACAACCTTACAACCATCAGTGACTGAGGAACAAGGCCGGAACATAATTACAAAAAAATCGGGTTTTCAGCTAGGTTTCAAATGGCATATATTTATTTATCCTCGTAAAAGACAGAGTTTCAAAGCTTTGCTGCTGATATAGAACTAAGCATGTTCTCCATAAGTGACTTTTCTGATCCCAGTGGTGGTAAGAAAAAAAATGGTTCACCCATCTGAGAGAGAGTTACAGTTAATGGAAAATTTAGTGGCCAAAAATTAGGTTGATCTGAGTTGTGAGCTTTAATGGATATAAATCCAAGATTGAATGGTTAGTCATGTAGTGATTGCAGTACCGGGGAGATATGCAATCTTCTGCCAGTTTTTCTAAGTACTCATGCAGCAGCATTCTGAGCTAGCTGCAGTTGACAAGAGTTTTTGTCTGACGATTCAAGGTAGATTGAAGTAGTATACTTAAGACATGAATGAACAATTGCATATGCAAAGAGGGATCAATAAAGGGTTGAATATTGTTAAAAGGTGAAAGTGGGTGAAACAAGGACATCAATTAGGCATCCAGGGGCAGGGCGCTGTCCAAGAGACCTGCGAAATTCTCCACCACTGTTGAATGATCCTGGGGATGAGTATCATAACTGGCCATTAGGGTGTGTCCCATTTCCCAAGCAACTAAGTGAAGGTAATTAAGATTTTGGTTTTGGTCCATTTCATCTGGAGGAAGACGGTGGTTAAAGATAAGCTGAGCATCACCAGCATAGATGTAAAAGCATACCTGTGCTTTGTGAAGCAACAGGGCAAGAAACCACATGTATATGTTAAAAAAACGGTGAGAGGATAGATCCTTTTGGACCACATAGTAAATGTCATATGCCTTTGAAGAGTATGGAGAAAGAATTACCTCTTGTAATGTCCCTGAAATGAAAGGTTTTATCCACCTCGAGACCATCTGGTAATACGTGTTGATTGTTGATTCTGGCAGCTTAAGCAGAATGTTGTGATCAATATTATCAATTGCAGAAAACAAGTATAAGAGGACTAGCATGCCAGTTTCTCGTTTACCAATTTGCAGGCAATGATCATTGAGGGCTGACAAGCTATGGCAGGGAAAAAGCCCTCTTATTGCAAATCCATTAGATCCATAGATTCTGCAAAGTCCTGAAGCTGATACAGTGCCACTGTTTTCAGAATTTGCTTCTAAGAAAGGTCAAAGATTGTTCATGTAGTTGACTCCCATGGTCACTACATTGGCAAAGGTCTCACTACTGCTGGATTCCAGAGGTCTAAAAAAATGCAGCTCCTGGCTGTGATGACAGTTAGGAGGATGTTGCGTGTGCTAAAAGCAGTAGCTTTAAATGCAGGGCTGGAACAGGATCTTTTGGCAAACATGAAGGGTGTTGGTTATGGTCTGCAAGAGTTATTTTGTATAATTTATGTGAAAGAGTCTAGATGTGTCACTGTCTGCAAAATAAATTTAATTGGTGAAAAGGGCATAGGACTTGGATCACTAATGATGGCGTCCCCCGGAGAGTAGAGAAGTTCTCTGAGAAAAAAAGAGGAATATTGTCATAAAGGTCATGTGACTGTGGTATCTCACATTTTATGGCTGCAGGGTGTGGAAGTTCAGGCACAATGCAAAAGAGGTCTTTCTAATGAAATCAGGAATTCTTTCTCAGAATAAGGGCATTTTCACAGCTTTAATTTTTGCTTCATATGAGAGCACTATAGAGCGGTATGCTTCCTTATCTTAGGTGCAGTAGTCTGTTCTCCATTTCTATTTGGCTCTCTGAACTTCTATTTTAAGTTTTGAAGCTTGCCTAAAACTGCTTTGCGTGTGACTGCAACTTTTTCTTCCCAGATTGGTAGTGTTTTATCTAGCATAAAAAGGAGTGAGAAGTTGAAATGTTGAAGCTGAATTTTAGGTCTGGAGTCTGTTGGTGGTGCACCTTGGTTGCCCTTTGATTTTCCAGTGTGCAAATGTGGAGAAAATGGAGTTGTGGAGGTCGAGCCTCGGAGAATCATGCTTTTTGAGGGTCCCAGACTCAAAACCCACCATTCAAATAAGCTAGGTGCTCATCCCTGGTGAATGTTAAGATAGTGATGCAGGCCTCTTTGTCAGTATGGCTGTCCTACAACAATTTGGCTTTTCTTTGCTGGGGACCATAGAGAATTTCTTTTTACACACTATGGCTTTTGGCACTCTGGTGTCATAGCGGAATTCAGACAGACCTGTATTATTCTGTACTCTCATACAAAGTGGTACCCAGTCTGTGCAATCGGATGTCACTTTAAGGATACATGGACCTCACTCTCGCAGAATGGTGCAGATGCTCCCTTTGTGCACAGTTGGTGTCTTTGACTTGTCTTGCTTCTTTGTCATAAGATGTTAGCAGAAATGTGGTGCGTAGCAAGGAGTCTCCAGGCATGAAAGTCCCAAAACAAGGGTAGCAAAACTAGGAAGGCTATACCGTTTAACTACTGGTTAAGATGTGCGTAGGTACCCCTTCTACTGAATAATGGGCCAGGCAGGGCAGGAGGAAACTACTTTGCTTTATAGAGGCCCTCTGTCTCCTATCCTCCACTCCTAAAATTCTGACCTGCTACAAAAGAAATCCTGGCATGTCCTGGAAGAGTCTTGAAATTCACATATGTTGCCCTGGCTCTCTTTCACCCTCCTTCTTGGGCACCACTTGGGTGTAGCAAATACAGAATGGATTGAAGTACAACATCCATGTCCCATAGGGTTGGGCAAATGACCCGGTTGTAGGGGACTGTCAGACCAATTTGCAGAAAGGTAGGAGAGGCCAGGAGTGAACTCTCACTGGCACGGTCATGTAAAAAATACTTGGCTTGCCACTGTAAATGGTGTAGCTGGAATCACTGTCAGTCCTCTACAGGTCGGCAAGCTGAAGTTAGTCATGCTTTGTGGAGAGTGTGCCCATTATGTCCCACTTCAGACCACAGAGACCTGCTCTGGGTCTCAATATTTGTCATACTTGCATCTAGCACACATACATGACCATTGTGTGTATTGAGGGGAAGGAAAACAATCTACAGCTTGATATGATGAACTCGAGGCAGGAGAACACACTCTTCCAAGCCAGGCAAGGGAACTTGCTCTGTCTCAACAATTGCCACACTCCACTAATCGGAATGTCCTTAGTTTTACTCCACTGTTGAATGAGCTTGGTCTTCAGACTAGGAAAAGTTATGGAAAAATCCATCTGCATTCTCGTTCTGTAACCCTATGCCACGTTGAAGTCCAACCCTTGTAAAGAGATTGAAATCCCAGCATTTGTAGTTCTCTTTCTTCATAGCCAACTGCGTCTTGAGTGGTTTGCGACTGGGTAGACCACAAACTTAGGGGCATATTTATACTCTGTTTGCGCCGAATTTGAATCAAAAATTTTGACGCAAATTCGGTGTAAACCTAACACCTTATTTATACTTTGACGCCCGACCCCGCGAACGTCAAAATTCAGCAGTGTGCATCATTTTCTGGATGCGTGAAACCGCCTCGCGTTACTGACATGCAAGGTAGGTGTTCCCGTCAAAAAAATTACTTTAAGGCATGTGCGCCTTATTTAGATTCCCGTCTCATTTTGACGCGGGCCTTAAAAAATGGCGTACAGCCTGATTTGCGCCGTTTTTTAACACCTGGGTGAGGGCAGGCGTTAAGGGGCCTGTGGGCTCATTTCCATGGTCTCTGACCATGGAAGCAGACCACAGGTGCCCTTCCCTGCCTTTAGGGACACCCCCTGACACTCTCGCCCACCCCTGGAAGAAACCCATGGATGTGGGGACCCATCTCAGGTAAGTACAGGTATGTAGAGGTAAGTAATTTTTTTTTTTTTTTATGTGGCATACGGGGGCCTAACTTGGGCCCCCCCCTACATGCCACTGTGCCCAATGACCATGGCCAGGGGACAGAAGTCCCCTGGGCATGGCCATTGGGCAGGGGGCATGACTCCTGTCTTTTCTAAGACAGGAGTCATTTCAATGGGGGTTGTGCATCAAAAAATGGCACAAGTCCGGTTAGAGCCATGATTTTTGACTCTGACTTGCACCATTTTTTGACGCACAATCCCCATTCTTCCCTATGCCTGCGTTACCCGGTTAGAGTCATTTATTTTTACTCTAACAATGCTGCAGCCCCGGCTAACGTCAATCCATAAATAAGGTGCCCGCCTGGCGTGTTAGAATGGCGTTAGGTTTGCGTCAAAAAGTATAAATATGGGCCTTAGTACCCAACAAATAAGGCATGAACCTGTGAAGGGCCCACACCATGGCAATGGCAGCCCAAAATCTGCTCTCTAGGAAGCAACCAATGGCTAATAAAGTCAGCCGGAGACTGCATGCCTTCTCACTGAGCTGGGTGAGAACTGTACAACTCCCTGTCAGAAGCATTGGTCTGTACAGTGAAAGGCTGGCTGTAGTCAGGAGCTCCAAAAAGTGAAGCATTGCACAATACACCTTTCAGGTCATCAAAGGCCTTCCGACAAGCTGTCCAGATCACTTTCCTGAGATGTTCTTTGGAGGTCAGGGCTGTTAAGACAGCAACTATAGTTGCATAGTTGGCTACAAAACTCCAGTAATATTTGGTTAGGCTCGGCAAGTTGACTTTGAGTTGTAGAAAACTCCCAGTAGGGAACACCTTGCACCTTCATCTATAGTGGGAGATTCTTTATATTCCTATCTACATGTCTAAAAAAAAAACACAGAGGACTGACCCACCTTCATCGTCACTAACACTGAATCCAGGTACTTCAGTTAGTATTTCCATGCACTGCAGAAAATAGCAAGTAGGACATTCAGAAATATTCCAGGCCGTGCAACATATTGTTGGTGAGGAGATGAAAAGTGGCAGGAGCATTCTTTAACCAAAAGGGCATATTACTGAATTGACAAAGACCTTCAAGGGTGGAAAATGGAAGACTTCTCCTTGGCACCAGACATTTTATCCCATTTTCTGAGCCATCTTTATCATCACTTTGTCACAGATCTGAGCAGAGCTCACTCTCCTCCTCAAATTCCTTGCCAGGATGTTAACAGTGTTGTGTTTCAAGAGACAAGGCTTCAGCCAATTCACATGGCACACTTTCAGGGGTTCCCACATGGTATCTCTGTCAGCTAGGTAGTTCACATCAGAAATCTTTCTGACGACTTTGTAGGTGCTATTACATTTGCCGTCCAAGCTCAGGGGCAAATCATTTTGAACACCAATACCTCCTGACCCTTTTGGTCCTCAGTTGCCTTCTGATCATACCACTCCTTACCAGCTCTTTGCTTCCCTGTAAGTTTTTTCCACTTGTTCAATAGTTGAACTTGAGGCCCATAAGATAGTCAACATTTTCTAGGCTTGGGGATTGAGAAGTAACTGCCCTCTGTAACCAAAGATAGTGGACCGTTGACATAATGCTCTGACAGATGCTCATATATTATGTTATGAGGTGTTATGTTATGTTATTTTATGTTGTGTTATGTTAGGAATATGCATAGAGCTCAACAATACCAGAAGGTGTCTAGGCGCTAAACTGAATGGTTAAAACCAAGAGTGTCAGAACTGAACAAATAGGAATCTCTAGGAACGAGATAAATCTAGGTTTGTGGTTAATAGCCAGGTCTTTAAGGCTTTCCTAATGGCCAAAAGTGTGGGGGCTGATTTAACTGGTCATGCCTTTGTGGCACCTTGAATAAAGCTTCTGCCATCCCAGGTTTACCGTCTGCACCTGGGAACCACTACCAACATACTGGAAGCAGATCTAAGAGACCTAGATGGTATATAAGATTTTATTTTATCCCAAAAGAATGCAGGGCCTTCGTTGTTCAGAGCTTTGTAGGTGATACACATAGCTTTAAAGACCACCCCCTGCGTTATAGGGAGCCAATGCAATTTCCTGATTTGTATAGTGGCTGACTGAAACTTAGGTATTTTAAGAAGCAGACGGGCAATGGCATTCTGCAACAGTTGAAACTTGTTCAGTGTCGCTTGTTGAGCATACATAAACAAGCCATACAGTAATCTAATTTAGACATTACCAAAGAAGTGACAACTAATTTCTGAAGGTATAAATGAGAGGACCTTTTCTAAGGATCTTAGGAAGAAAAAGGTGGAGAAGGTAACAGCATTAATGGGGTCATGTGGACTCCCTAGTTGTGAGCTTTGTTGAGAGAAGCCAGAAGCAGGCCAAGTTCAAATCGCCAGCAGGTATCAGTCATAAAGGTGAAATCCTGCACACTTTCTGGGGGATTACTCTGTAGGTGATCCAAAGGCATGGTAAGACAATCCCTATTTCCTTTGGAAGTTCTCGGGTAGTGTTCCCAACATGTTCTTAAAGGTCTTGTTGAAGCATTCCATCAACCTATTGGTTTCTGGGTAGTACACAGTGGTGAATTGATGGATTAAACTAGCTTGCTCTAATATTACTTTCATGTATGAGGAGGTCAACTTTGTGCATCTATTGGATACCCTGGAGACGATTACAATGAAGGCCCTTGCCGCTACTTTGGCAATTAATTCTGGCCATAAGGGTTCTGTATAAAGTAGTCCATCCACCCAGATCAACCATTTTTGCCAATCCCCTAGTGACAATTTGTTGAGGCACCTCGACCAGAGTAGGACAACCTTTCTCTCCCTGGGATGGTGCTGCAGCAGCTAGCAGCTCCTGCATTTGTTGCAGTGACCCAGACTCCAAGACATGGTTCAGGTCCAACTCTGGGGCCTTATCATCCTTTGCCTGGAGCAAGGGTGATGGGCACCATGACTAGAGACTGCCTTGATCCACACTGCCCTACCCTTTCCGAGGAGTGATCACAACCTCCATCTGAGTTTGGCTTGTAGCCTGTATCCTGGTCAGGACAACTTAAGTTGTTGAGGTGCTGGCACTAACCCAGGCACAATCATGTCACTACATAACAGAAACCCAGCACACTTTAACCTGGACCTCTGCATCGATCAAGGCCATCTTTCCATTGACTCCAATCTCAAACCTGGCAAGCAGATATTTTTTTCCCTTCAATAGCTACCAGGCCATTGCCAGTCCTCACTCACCTTCACACCAATACCTAATGCACATTTAGCATTTTGAACTTGTCCTGCCTCAGCTCCATTCATGACTCATCTTCTTATGAGCTGAAACCCCCACGTAAAGGGCACCTCTATTGCCCCTTTTGAGTATTCGGCCAGTTTCCTACTGCACAGCACAGTCTCATCAGCTATTTCTAGCAGTCTTTGTCTAACATCCCATTCTTCCAGTCCTGATTCTGGCATGGGGAGGTGACGGTCGAATACCTAAGTCCTCGAGGACAGAGAATTTCTCATCACCATTCGTGTAGAGAACCTTGGATTCTGATAGAAGAGCACACCGGGTTCACTGGTTGGAGGTTTTTACACCATCTTGATGCTAATGTTGCACACAGTAATTGTGTCCTCCATCAGTCAGGTCTGAGATTGGCGCTGGGTAGTTCTGACTTTTTTCCTTATTCCACTCAGGCTGGCTGAGCCAATCCTTTTATTACAAGGTTCTAGTAGGGAGCATCCAAGCAGAACTCCAAAACAAGGGTACACAAACAAGGGAGGCTGTCCCATTAACTGCCTGTTAACCTCTAGGTATTAACTCTTCCAGTGAACAATGGGTCAGGAAAGGGCAGGGGGAAACACCATAGCTTCAAAAGAGCCATCTGTATCCAGAACAAGGGTCTTTCATTAGTCTACTGTGGATAGGTCCTTTATGTACTGGTCAATTTGTTGAGGTGCTCTGTTTTTTTTCTTATTTTTTTGCTGTTAAAGATGGTAAGTTAGAAAACCTTATTTTGTACTGCTATTACTTCTGCTGAGCATTTCAAACTTTTGTGTAGATTCCATCCATGCTAATATATGTCAATGAAAAGTGATTCTTAGTGTGATACCCCAGTTTCTTTTCACAGTGCTTTCAGAATTTCATTTGGCATAGGGTCAACATAATAAGTATAGTATGTTTTATTCTCCATGATATCCCCTTCAGATACCACGTACAATGGACCAAAGGAAGTTCTTTGGTTGTTTCATTATTTTGACAAAAGGAGAGATAATTATCACTTTGTAGGAATGTCTGATAAAAGGAAAAGGTTATGTGATTAAAGTGCAAAGCATCTCCATGTAGATTGTAATTTGCACTAAACTGCTGTATGAGCTGGTGAAAACAGTTCCACCTTCCGGTGTCTGTGCTCACCCCTTCTACAGGCATGCTACAACTTAAGATCTTTTATGCGGTGTACCACAAGGGTTCTGGGAAGTAATCCACTGAACATCTTACTAAATGCATGGCTGTATCTGTTCTTTAGTGAGGTGTATGACAAGGGTTCTGTGCTTCAGTGCATTCATTGCTGGAATGTCAAATCTTTTGTGATGCGAATCACAAACATTCTGCACTTCTGTGCATTAAAAAGTAGTTAGCATGGATTATAAAACATTATGACAAATACACTATCTTCATGTGAATTCTTAATTTCTCTCTCCTCTTTATACATTGTGATATTCTTTTCTAATGTTTTTCCTATGTCAAACTCTAACTGAGATCTGTGTTTTCCAGTCTTCTGTGCTGTGGGAAAATAACATAGAACCAATGTTGTAAGGGGTCCCTTTATGTAGCCATTGCATCAGATCTGGTATGAAACTGACATGGCATTGCAGATGTAATCTCTGTTGGCACTGATCTGGGAAATTATTATTTGGGATTATTTCTAACACTAGTCTGATGCCGGTGGTATTTGTACAGGATTGCTAATATAATATGGATCCAACTAATATTGAATTACACAAATATCGGAAATTAAATATCAAGAACAAAAATAGAGATTCTGTATACTTAACCATAAAAATCACTAATAATGAGCACACAAATATCGTTGTCAAAAACACAGATTTTTACATATATCAATAACAAAAATATCAGAAACAAAAACATTGTCACCTATAAATAAACATATCAAATAACAAACATATTGATTCACATAGTATTGACTACAATATTAATGGCAGCATAACAAATTAATCTGTAAAACATAAATTAAAAACTAAGTTTCACCATAAAACAATTACTTCAAATAAATCCACAACATGTAATAAACATGTTTATAAAAATCTATAATTAAATAAAACTATATTACATTTACCAAAAATTTAACATTCAACGAAAAACATATATACACCTAAAATACATGCAAAAAAACACCAAAAGCGTTTATATTAAATGTACATATTTAAATTAAACACAAACCTAAATAATAATTAATATATATAATTAAATGAATTGGTATGTAAAAATAACAGATTATATATCATACTTCAAATAAAACATAAATTAGTAGCATTTATAAACAAGGATTCAACTGATTAAAAAAATTCAAACAGTACTAAGCCAACACAATCAATAAAATAACACTATAGACAACCTTAACCAATAAAATCAGACAAACAATTGAACCAACAATCTAAAAGGCACACTAATTAAAACAACTAAATATTGCACAAATGACAAACATTGCAAGAGGAGTTTTTCACACCATACGATTAAAAAATAAATGAATACATCTCAAAACTAAATCAAGTAAGTAATACCTATATATAAACTAAAAAGTAACTGTTATTAAACTTTCAAATATAAATTAACAAATAAATAATAACACACTATGTAACTGTTATATTTTTCCTTAGACTACCTAACATAACCAACTTCCAGACCAATAAACTGCCAGAAAATATCAACTATAGCAAACCAGCAAGAACATATAATAAATTAAGTATACATAAATAATAAATTATGAACTCACCCACACAGTGATCAGAACTAAACCGAGTTAGGTAGTTACCTAAGCCTCAACAAAGTAGCAACAAAATACCATTTTTAATTAATCTATTTTTTCCTTTTCAATAGAAAAGAAAGCCCCTGCTCCACGTTTAAACAAGCTCAAAGTAACTGCATTTTTTAACATATTAATTACAAACATGCAAAAGATAAAATATAATATATATTTATACTATCAAACTACTTACAGATACAATGACAGAAGCCACCAAAAGGTATCAGCTCACAGAAAGGAAAGCAATTATTAAATTATATGAGTTACACTTACAGCCAAGAAAGTGCATCAAGAGAAATTATAACCCAGAAATGTACTAAAAATTATTCTAATGCATGTTATTGAAGGGCAACTACAAAAGAGAATGTTGTAATTAAAGTAAAAGAGCACAACCACCCCCCAAATGTGACAGAAATAGACATTAGAGAAATCCTACAAGAAATAACAGAGGCAAGCACTAGCACCCAGGAACCCACAAGCAAAATTCTTAAAGACATACTACCCAAAGACCCGAACACATAACAGGCCAACTACCACATATCCCCACTTTAAAATGTTTAATTGTATGCACTAAAAAGCCACCAGCGATTCCCCACCTGACCTTAGAAGATACGAAGACATAGACGTACCTGACCAACAATTACACATAATTAGGAACCTTTCCTTTTACATGGCAATCTAAATAATGAAAAATGAATCCTAATACCCTCTACAGCATGATACTTAGCCAATGTCAAACCTGGATGATGGATAGGACTTTCAAAATGTGTAACAATAGCGTTGTATCTACCGTGCGGCAATGTCCCCTTAGTGCACCACTGGGTGTATTTCGATGTTTATAACTGTAATTCATTAGGTTTAAAGAACATTCTCTGATAGCAAGTACATTTTTCAACTTGTTTATTCTTCAAAAGTGGATTTACTTCATCCTCGGATATTACTACATTATTAACTTCTACATATTCTTTTGGTAGTCTCAATTTAATGATCCTGATGCATTTCGAGCCAAGCCTTTCTTCAGGGAACGCTTCATCCTAGTAAAACAAATGGATAAACAGAAAGGGAGTATATAGCTCCAACAGTGCATAATCCAAATC
The DNA here is from genome assembly GCF_031143425.1 of Pleurodeles waltl. Lineage (NCBI taxonomy): Eukaryota > Metazoa > Chordata > Amphibia > Caudata > Salamandridae > Pleurodeles > Pleurodeles waltl. The sequence continues at coordinate 979,772,403 of NC_090446.1, read as the reverse complement.
CCTTGCAAAAAATCTATGCAAGAAATATTCAGAGGGCATAGGCTGAGAATCCTCTGGCACTCATCAACGTGTAAGAAGCCAATTAATAAACAACAACTGTGAAGTTGAAAACCAAATTTCAAAACGTGGAAAAATTAAGTGAATAATCAACAGTGATTCCAGTAATGGGTGAACATGCTAACAAAACACGGTAAGTTGTTCATGTGACATGCTACCTAATGTAATTCATTCTACAGAGTCTTCAGTGAAAACCGAATAGACTTCCACAAGAATGTCATCCATATCTGATTATGTGCAGTGCCTGAAAACCATTGATATCCACAACATGCACCTAAAGCGCACTGACAACCAAGATTAATACTATGGTCCCAACCAATGGAGTTAGATAGGAGGCACACTGACGACCACGGTTAGTACTACAGTTCAACTGTTTGAGTTAGATATAAGGTTAAATGTATTGATAAGTCTCAAATGAAGCTACCCCCGATTTATACCACTATTGTGCCTATGCATAATATATTATAAAAGTGTGAATTCATGGTAACATACGACAACCAAATGAACACATGTTCACACTTCTTCAGTGAGTATAGGTGAATCAAATACAAAGCACTTGTTAAACGATGGTTAAATACATAATAGATAGGCAAAGAGTTAATACATGATAACAGATGACAAGCAAATTAACACATGATGTACGGTAACCCTGACTCATTCAATAGGTATGAGTGAATTAAATACATAACACTCGTTAAACCATGGTTACATACAGAGGGCCTGATTATGAATTCGGCGGATTGGATGACCCGTCGCTGAACTTCCAATGGCTACCTCCCCGCCAGGCCTGTTACGACTTTCCTGCTGGGCTGACGGGCAGAAACTAAAGTTTCTGCCCATCAGCCCAGTGGGAAAGTGGCAGCAGCATTGTGACCGGCTCGTAATCGAGCCGGCGGCAATGCTGCCACCTGCAGGGTGCCCCAGCACTCTTGCATGAGCATTGCGAGGATGCTGAGCAAGGGGGGGCCTGCACTACCATGCCAAGTGAACCTGCCATGAAGAGGCTGGCAGAGAACCAGGTCATAATCAGGAGGGTGGCACTGACTTGAGCGCCGCCCTGGCTGATTCCGACCTCCGCGACCGTCAGCACATCCAGATCGAAGTTCCCATAGGAAATGGCGGTAGGTTGGCGGGGCTGCCCGGCAACCTCGTAATGTGGCGATCGGACCACCACAACAGCAGCAGTCAGAAAGCCACTGCCAGTGTGGTGCCACACACGTGATCAGGCCCATAATTTGTGAATGCTTATAAAATTAATTAGATATCTAGCTTGTTCTATAAAGGTTAATGACCAGTTATTAAAGATGAAGTGCAAACTGGACTAAGGACAATAAGAAAATAAGAAAATGGGCTCGTATGTGAGTTCAACTGAATGTGTACCGTGTGAAACACACATATTGAGCAAACAAGTGTTAATGAATATTAATGATTATCAAAAACATAAACTGTGCATCATGCTGTAGCCAACACTCTGATGTTTAAAACATGTCTATGCCAGTCTATACCAGTTAATAATTGCGTGGTAGGCCAAAATATTATCATATAGTTGTCATCAACTCTTAGGGGGTCATTACAATTTTGGCAGGCGGAAAACTCCGTCTGCCAAACTCCCAACAGGGTGGCCAACCTCCCTGCTGGAGTTGTTCTGGGTTTCCCACTAGGTCAATGGGTGGAAACCTAAGTTTCCACCTGCTATCCTAGCTTGAAACAGGTTACAGCACTGTCTCCAGCTCATAATCAACACGGCGGCAAGGCTGTAGCCTGCAGGCTGCACCAGCACCCTTGCAATGTTCACTGTCTGCAAAGCAGACAGTGAACATTGCAAGGGTGCTGGGCAGGGGCACCTGTTCTCTGCCAGCCTTTTTATGGCATTGTTACCACCATTAAAAGGTTGTCGAAGAACAAGGTCATAATCGCCTGGCACATTAGGATCTCCACCACTTCCAGACCGCTGGGATCCAATATACTGGTGAAGTGGTGGTTCCACCAGGGTTGTAATGTGGTGGTCGGACCGCCACGTTGGCGGCTGTCAAGATCGCCACCGTGAGTGTGGCAGTCCAGACCACCATCATGAGTGTAGGGGTCCAGACTGCCACCATGAGTGTGGCGGTCTATAGACCACCACACTCGTAATGACCCCCTTAGTAGGTAAGATAAGCATAACACTCACCACCACATTTAGGTATGTAATAAACTGTTTATTTCCCTTCACCCAGTCGAATGTGTGAAAGTATCTGAGCAGATCTAAACAGGTTGCCAGATGCTGGACAGGCCTCTGTTCAGAAGCCGATACCTTTGCGCACATCAATAAATTGATCAAGTTTACTATTTACGGAGTGCATTGTTCATTTATCTTGACCTTCAAAATGTGTCCCAAACCATTCCTTTAGATATACACCGTACATGGCTAATAGTAACACATCAGTATTCTTTTCTTATATGTTTTACCAATGAGCAAAGCAGCATTTACGAACTCTTAAACTATATAAAACAACAAACAACTTCTGCCCCAAAAAATAATCATGGACTTTGGGCAAGCCTTTATTCAAACAATAGTAAAAATATACCCCCACACAGCCATACTAGGCTGTTTCTATCACTTTAATTAAAGTATAGGGAGACACCTCCAAAAATCTACACAAATTGTACAATATTCTGCCAAAATCCAATTTGTCTTTGAAATAAAAAAAAAAATAGCACTAGCCTATGTCCCTGTCACAGAAGTAGCCAACCACTATAACTTACTAATAGAAAGCTCTTACTAGCAACAAAATGAAGACAAACTTAGACCCTTAATGGACTGTTTTGAAGATACTTGTGTTGGCTGACTGCATCGGTTAGGACACAGACCCCACACTAAATTCCAGATACCATGGTGGAATGTCTATGACAGCACCCTGGCACAAGAAGCCAAACCTAACAAAGCAGTGGAAGGATGGCACAATGCCTTCCAATCTACACTAGAAATAACTCAACCTACATTATACAACTTTGTTGAAGCACTGCAAAAAAACAAAGCTACCAGCAACTAAGACTAGAGCAATCTGTTAGCCAAATTGGCCCTAAACTAAGGAAACAAATTAAAAGAATGTACTACATGCTACAATGTAAAGTCAAACTCTTTATAAATAACAAAGGACTAGCCTACTTAGAAATTATAACTAAAACCATACTATAAAATAAATATTAACCTACTAAGATTCTCAAAAACTACAACAAACTCTAAACCAACATAGCAAATCCTTTTGTTTGTAAATCATAATATGCATATTTTATTACATCAGTGAAACAAATAAATAAAATCATAAGTTAATAAACTCTGTTATATTAAAAAGATATATATTAACTTTTTTCTTAAAGTAACAATTTCCAACCAAACAACTTAAAACCAAATTCAGTCAATCACATCAAATAAATACAACACATAAGTCAAACAATTCCACCAAGTAATGACATAACATAACATAAAAAATATAATATGACATTTCCCACCCACAATAACAGTAAGCAATACAAATTACTGTGGTGTAGCTGTAGATCCTTCTCCGTCTCCACATAACACAAAGAGTAGTAATCCACAAAAAGTAAAAAAAACAAATCCAAAAAGCCCAAAAGAAAATGCAAAAATTTTAACAATCAAAATCCCTTAAAGCAATCCAAACTCTGTAGGTTCCTTTAAACAAACCATTAAAAAGCGTTTTAAAAAAGAACCACTCCAGGAAACCTGAAAAAAAACAAAATTAAGTAAAACAACATTGATTTATAATAAACCAAAACTAATTTCCTTAAAAAAAATTGTCAACTCCAAATTCTCATAGAAATTGTTTGTAGACAAAATCCTGTTAAAAAATGTTAAAAACCTGCCTGCACAATACTTTACAGTCCCAAATATACATAACATTTAGGGGCCGATTAAGAGTTTGGTGGACGAAAACACCTGTCCACCAAACTCCTGACGGGGTGGTTGCCTCCCTACTAGTGACCTCCCCATCAGCCCCATTATGACTTTCCCACTGGGCTGACTAGCAGAAACCAAGGTTTCCGTCAATCAACCCAGTGAGAAAGCTGCAGCAGCATTGTTGCCAGCTCATAATTGAGCCGGGGCAATGCTGCTGTACGCAGGGGGCACCAGCACCCTTGAAATGTGCAAACAGTGGGCATTTTGAGGTTGCTGGGCAGGAGGACACCTGCACTGCCCATGCCTAAGGCCTAAGACATGGGCAGTGCAGGCTCCCCCTGTGGCTCCCGGCACCTGTTCTCCGTCACCCTTTTCATGGCAGTGGTATCAACATGAAAAGGCTGGTGGAGAACAAGGTTGTAATCAGCAGGGCGGTGCTGACTTCAGCTCTGCCCTGGCTGATTACAAGCTGCACCTGGCAGGGATGGCGGTAGGTTAGCCGGTCTGCACGCCAACTTCGTAATGTGATGGTTGGACCGCCGCAACTTCGGCGGTCCAGTACCAACGCGGCATTGGCGATCCTCGGACCATCAATGTTGTAATCAGGCCCTTAATCATCAAAACATAAATAAAACCACATAATTTAACATAACAGATTCATACATTGACAGTATATTGATTACATGACTATAACAATGTCAAAAAATGATGAAATAGTGCAAAACAGTAACAAAAAGATACCAAAAGCTCACAAACAACACTATACTCAACTTTTAAACATGCATCCTAAACCCCCTGCCCTCAAAACCTTTAGGAAAAAACCTTAAAGAAGGACTTACCTGTTCCAACAAACAGCAGCACCTTACCTCAACTTTGTTCTTGGAAAATAGACCCAAAACAAAACCAGTACCCCATAAAATAGAAGGTAGCAGCAAATAAATGGCCACCAAATTAAACTAAAAACGCTATCTCCCCGTAGAAATAAAAGGGAAATATTGCAAAAATTTTGAATAAAGGTTAAAATATGTAGCAACTGTTAAAAATGTAAAACATCTCAAACAATGTTCCAAGAAATTATGAAACAATTTTAATTAAGTAAGAGTATACAATATAAAAATTTCTTTCATATATACTAATAAAGAATATGTTGAAATAATTTGAAGAAATGTATTTAAAAAAAACTTTTAAATGTTTAAAAATTGTAATTACTGAAAAATAACTTTTGAAAATGTACATTATACAAATATATATAAAATAAGATTTAATTGTGTTTTTAAATTAATAACTAACAAAAAAATGTTATTTACTTGATTTTAGAATTGTTTTTATTTTTATTATATAAATGTCAATATATGCAACTGTACAATAAATTAAACATGTAAAAAAATAAAATTTAAAAGTGTATGACATCTTTTTGCCATAGCAAATTTGGAGAAGATGTTGGACACTAAAAATGTGACATTTCCTCTTCCCACGCTAATCTAAACCAATTTGTGTAAGGTGTTGGACACTACAGAGGTGGCCTTTACTATTCCCACTCTAATCTAAAACAACGTGGAAAAGTTGATGGACACTAAAAGGGTAACGTCTACTATTCTCACGCCAATTTAAACCAAATTGGGGAAGGTGTTGGGCACCAAAGAGGTGACATTTGCTATTCTCACTTCAATATAAACCTTTGGGGAAGATGTTGAACACTATAGGGGTGACATTTACCAATCCCACTCCAATCTAAACCAACTTGAAGAAGGTGTTGGACACTAAAGGGGTGACATTTACTATTCCCAGTTCAGTCTAAACCAACTTGAGAAAGGTGTTGGACATTAAAGGGGTGACATTTACTATTCCTACTCCAAACAAAACCAATTTCAGGGAATGCATTTGATACTGAAGGGGTGACATTTACTATTCCCACTCCAATCTAACCCAAACTTGGGGATGGTGTTGGACAATAAAGGGGTGACATTTGCTATTCCCACTCCAATTTAAACCAACTTGGGGAAGGTGTTGGGCATTAAAGGGGTGACATTTACTATCCCCACTCTATCTAAACCAACTTGGAGAAGTTGTTGGACTCTAAAGGGGTGAGATTTATGATTCCCACTCCAACCTAATCCAATTTATGGACGGTGTTGGACACTTAGGTGGTGATATTTACTATTCCCACTCCAGTCTAAACCAACTTAAAGAAACTGTTGGACACTAAAGGGATGACATTTACTATTCACACTCCAATCTAAACTAATGTGAGAAAAGTGTTGGACACTAAACGTGTGACATTTGCTATTTCCAGTCCAATCTAACCCAAGTTAAGGGAGGTGTCGGACACTAAAGGGGTGACATTTACAATTCCCACTCCAATTTAAACCAACTTCAGGAAGGTGTTGGGCACTAAAGGGGTGACATTTACTATTACCACTCCAATCTAAACCAACTTGGAGAAGGTGTTGGACTCTAAAAGGGTGAAGTTTATAATTCGGACCACAATCTAAGCCAACTTGGGGAAGGTTTTGGCCACTAAAGGATGATATTTACTATTCCCACTCAAATCTAAACCAATTTAAGGAAGTTGTTGGACACTAAAGGGGTGACATTTACTATTGCCACTCCAATCTATACTAATTTGAGGGAGGGCATTGTACACTAAATCATTCAAATAAAACCTTTTACCTACATTATTATAAAATAAAAAATGTAAATACCAAATTAATACTGCATATGCTCACACTTTTGTATATTATTAAATTAACAACAATTATATTAGAACACACTAATTTAAAGTATTAACTTTTATATAAACAATTGTACTTTAAAATGCAAAAAATATTATTTTAAATACTAATACAAAGTACATGTTTATTAAAAATATTTAGTGCAATTCATAAACTTGAAAAACATAATTAAACATAAATAAAATTCAAAATCTAAAAGAGACGATTATGAGTTTGGTGGCCGGACCGCCAGACCACCATGTTGCCGGACCCAAAAAGACAGCAGTGTTGGCAGTCCCCAGACTGCCGTATTACGATGTAGACAGCCAGAACGGCTAGCTGCCAATGGCCAACAGCATCATGGCCAACCGCCGAGCTTATTAGAAACACAGTCAATGTGGCGATCTCCATGCCACAGTTAGCTAACAGCGGTCAGCTGCCACGGTACGCATTCAGAAAAGCAATAGACAAATGCCCATTAGAAGAATTAAAAAACAACACAACTGACAATCATGGGCCCATGGGACACATCTGCAAAGCACACTTCTAAAAAACACTCCTTCACAGACCATGATCCTTTGCATCCCTGCTGCAACCAACAGTTGATATCTGACCAGAGAGATAAGGCACCCCTTTTTTCACTGTCCCATAAACCCCTTCCACACACTTTTTCCCATTTGCTCCCCACATCACTTTTCTTTTGTAAGTAACTCCCTGTCACCCACTTTAATTCCCCACCATGGTACATCTCAAAAATCCCCGTTTTTCAAATGATGAGTTGAGAGTCATGGTGGATAAAATCATAAGAGTAGAGCCACAGTTGTTGGAGCCCAAGTCCAGAACACTTTTCTCAGTAGGAAAATGGAACTGTGGCAAAGGATCCTCAAAACAGTAAATGCTGTAGGCACAACCCTGCACACAAAGGAGGACATTAGGAGAGGTGGAATGTCCTGAGGGGGAAGGTGTGGTCCCCCGCCTCCAAGCAACAGATGGAGGCCAACAAGACTGACATTGGCCCTCCCATTGCCCTATTACAACTCTTTCCCTGGGATGAGAAGGTCTTGGCCACCCTGCTTTCTGCGGGCTTGACAGGAATACCTGGGAGAGCGGAGTCTGGGAACTTACAACTCAAAAACAGTTGCAAAACCGCAATGTCATGCATGCTTACAGCTCAGCTTTTGCCACTGTGTTGTTCATTGACTCTAACAACGTTCAATACCCAGAGTATCTGAGATGTAAGACTGTCATGTATTGTTGAACCTAAAATCACAGCTACTAAGGCCCATCACAAGCAATAAGTTGGAATGGTGCCTGTAAGTGTTTCAATAACAAAAACTTCATCCCAGAGCTCTTGGGATATCTAAAAATGTAAAGGTATGTGCCAAACTAAATGCAGTCTGGCAACAGGTATGTAATACCCAAACTTTGTCTAGTGTGTGAATTAGAGGGCGTGACCTGACTGCAAAGCCCAAATGCCCTGTTTCTGTAACCCCAACCATCAACCCAGTGTTCACTTGCACCAATACATCTGTTATTGAACCCTCAGATTAAGTTTACTCACCTGGGAGTACACAATTTGTCAAGTGTTGAGATGTAGAGGAAGTGACCTGACTGCAACTCCCATGAGGCCCTGTTTCTGTAACCCCCAACCACCATCCCAGTGTTCACTTGCCCAAATAATCTGTTAGTGAACTCTCAGATGAGGTGTACTTACCTGGGAGTATACCATTTGTCATGCGTTGGGAAGTAGAGGAATTGACCTGGCTACAAATCCCAGGAGACCCTGTTTCTGTAACCCTAACCACCAGCCCAGTGTTTACTTGCCCAAATACATCAGGTAGTGAACTCTTAAATGAGGTTTACACACCTGGGAGTATAATATTTGTCACATGTTGGGAAGTAGAGGGAGTGACCTGACTGCAAAGCCCAATGGGCCCTGTTTGTGTAACCCCAACCACCATTCCACTGTTCACTTGTCCCAATACATTTGTTAGTGAATTCTCAAATGAGGTTTACTTACCATTTGTCAAGTTTTAGGAAGTAGAGGGAGTGACCTGACTGCAACTCCCAGGATGCCCTGTTTCTGTAACCCCAACCTCCAGCCCAGTGTTCACTTGTCCCAATACAGTAGTTAATGAACCCTCAAATGAATTTTACTGACCTGGAAGTATACCATTTGTCAAGTGTTGGAAAGTAGAGGGAGTAACCTGACTGCAACTCCGGGGAGGCCCTGTTTCTGTAACTCCAACCACAAGCCCATTGTTCACTTGCCCTAGAACATCTATTAGTGAACTCTCAAATGAAGTTTACTCACCTGAGAGTATACCATTTGTCAAGTGTTGGGAAGTAGAGGGTGTGACCTCTACGTCCCAACAGTTAGTGGGAGACCGCACCAGGCTGCAACTCCCAGGAGGCCCTGGTTCTGTAACCCCAGCCACCAGCCCAGTGTTCACCTGCCTGGACCTGAGCAATACATAGATCATGCTGAACTCGGAGACGTGTCTGTCTACCTAGCTCCATTTTGACCTGGTAACCCAAGCTTAAACCACTGAGGACAGGAATGCCACCTCACCAAGTGTGTACACCAAGTATTTCTAAGACCAGAAGCTACCTCAGTAGATTGGTAGCAGCAGCAAACACATTGACACAGCACTGCACACATGATGACTGCAGATACAGACGAAACAAAGTTGTGGGTTTGCCTGTATCACACTCAACTAGGCCTCCGAATAGTCAAATGCGCATGTTGCCTCTCCACTGTGTTGGCTTCACTGTTGGTAAAATGTCATTTTCATTCCCTCATTCAAAGTGCAACTGATCAGCACATCTAATAGGCTGCTTGATTCTAATAGTTCAGACAAGCTTCACACATGTGATGTCAAATACTCCAACATCATGGTAACATGGCACAATAGGCTAACCTGCCACTTAAGAATGACCCAGGTCTCTAATTACTGTAACACAAAACCTTTGGAGGTAGATGTCACACTTCAAACAATAGCAATCTACCCTCTTACTCAAAAGGCCGAGCTGGCACAGCCCCTGTGCAGGCCTCGTCCCCCAACCAGACTCACACCCCACCTTGAGATGAAGCCCTCAGTGATGACGACACTCCTGGACTTGTGGGCGTGGAGGTCGGTCCTGGCTCATCTGGACACCCTGATCAGATGACAACAGTGTGTCTCACTGTGCCCACAGCTCCTCCCAACCCTGTTGCGTCAACATCACCGGCAACAACGCGACCCCCAACCTGTGTACCTAGCACCAATGTTCCAACCATCTTGTGCCCCAGTCATATATCCTGAGGTGTAACCCAACACTCCTGACACTGAGGGTCCAGGACCCATTTGGGGATGGCTTCCTGTGACAAGGGCACAGGCTTGTGGGGGTAGGTGTGTGCGAGGGAAGCCATGGGCCAGTGGAGTGAGGCCACTGGTGCTGCTGTCGACTAGGATACCATTAGCCACGTCTTGGGGTTCTTTGAGGAGTCTTAAGGTGTGATGGGCCAGGTGTTACCGGAGCTCCAGGAAATGAAGCAGCTGAAGAGGAACATTATCCAAATAAAATGGATGACCACAATTCAAACATAGACACCCTAACAGGGGTGCTGAGGGACACCCACACAACCCTGAGCAGTGCTTTTCAACCACAATCCGCCCCTTCCTGTGAGCTAAATAACTCAAGGCCAAGTACATCTGCAGCAGCCACAGGAAGGGTGGGCCTGCCAGAGGCACAACCACCCTTAGACATCCCTGCCTCTGCAGCAGCTGATCACCCCACCATCCCCCTCGTAAGGAGGGACCTCCATGCAAGAATCCAGTATGTGGGGATGGCAAGACACCCACCACTGCCAGCAATAAACCTCTTTCTAAATGTCCTCCTTTTTGTGTCACACACACACTCAGTGGACTGATCCTGAACCACATTCCAGTTCCAATGGGAGGAGTACTCTGGACTTTGGACTGACCGCTTCACTGTGCATTATTGTTTCTTTCTGTCCCAAATTATTTTTCTGTATTAGCATTGTGATAAATTCACCTGTCACAAACTCATTGTCTGCTGTCTGAAAATTCACATTTAGCTATATATATATATGTAAGACCATGTGAACCATATGATGAAGACACAATCTACTTGTGCAATCAGGGATATGTTGCATGTGCAATGTGTCCAGCTCAGGATTACAACCATTACACACCAACACATACATACAAGTGTCATGCTAAAGAGATTTTATTACATTGTTCAGCACATAGGCTGTTAAAATGTCAGAAACATAGAAATTCAGACATGACTATATCAAACTATCTAGGCCACCAAATATACTGGTACCAACCCATAGAACACTGTAGGAATGGACATATCAGATATTGACCTGTAAAACAGGCAAGAATTATTATGGTTGATGTCATCAGCTGAAGCCATATCCCTTATCTCTCAAAGGAAATCCCAATTCATATAACGCAACAACCAGACAGATGGCAGTACAACTGTCCCTTATCACAGGGTCATCACAATCCAGTGCTACTGCATCTCGTGGTATGACACACACAAATGTCAGTGATGTGCGGAAGGCATTTTGGCCTACAATGATGAAACACAGTAACAGCTACAAACATTTCAGCCAAAAACAGTGTTTAGCTAATGTGAAAGGGAAGTGACATGATTTTGGTCTACAACAACATTCTATCAACCATGGCCACCACACAACAACAAACAGGTCCAACAGAGTATTCTGCACTTCCATCCTATCACCCTACAAGCTGTCTTGACACAGGTCTTCTATACTCAATGTCTCTGAAATACATTTGCAGGAACAATCCATGTCCACTTTGTATGTCCTAACAGCACAGTATACCTGCCAATGTCACAACTCTGAAATGCCCAAATGAAGACATTACAGTGAAAGTACCCGCACAAAGAACAAAACAAGGAGTATAATTATGAAACCATACATGAGTCAAATGTTTCCTCAATAAACACCCTGTGGCAGATTGTGCCTGAGCATCATCTCCCTATTTCCCAAAATATACTTCACACATTATCACAACTAAAGTTAATTGTACAATCAAAGTAATCACATCTCATTATATACTTACACTGAGAAGTAGCTGTGGTTGGGTTTTGTCGCAAATCAGCTCCTTCCTCTTCACCACTATCATCTTCATTTTGCATTTCAGGATTCTCACCCAGTGGCACCGCAGGCTCTCCCTCCTCCAGGACGTAAGGGATATTCCTCTGCAGGGCAATGTTATAGAGTGTGCAGCACACCGCGTTGATTTGATATACCTCCCTGGGTGAGCTGAGGAGGGTTCCCCCAGTCATGTCAAGACAGTGAAATCTGGCCTTCAAGAGCCCAAAAGCCCGCTCCACTGCCCACTGTGTTCTTCCATGGGCCTCATTGAAGCAGACTTCCCCAGGTGTAATTGGATTCCTCAGCGGTGTCAACAACCAAGGTGAGTTTTGATATGCCGAGTCTCCGGTTTTGGAAACAGACATAAGGGCTACAATGAGTCATTCACTTAATGATTGTAGCGCCTGACATTGCACACACAAAATCAGGGCAGTTGTGACTTACCAACCAGCCAGGACCTCTCTGGTTGCAGTTGTGACATCAGCTGGGGTATGGTGCTGTTCCGCATAACAAAGGAGTCATGGGCTGAACCTGGAAACCGGGTACAGACGTTTGAGATGTAGAGATATAACAAGCAGACAACTTTCACATTGATAGAATGGAAGTGCTTCCTGTTGCAAAAGACTTGTTCACTGGCCTGCAATGGCACCAAGGCAATATGTGTGTCATCAGTAGCTCACACTACATGTGGGACTCGACCAAAACTATAAAAGTCAGCCTTCACGTTGCCTAAATCCTCACGTCTGGGGAACATGATATAGCTGTCAATGTGTTTCATGATTGCTGATAGCACATCTCTGAAAACACACCACTGAACACAGGTTGAGACATACCACCAGATATGGGCACTGTATATTGGAAGGAACCTGTGTCAGGAAGTGTAATACTGCCATGACTTTAACAATGGGTGGTATGCATGTTGGATTGATGTTTTCAGGCATCAGATCTGGCTCCAACTAACAACATAAATCCACAATAGTTTACCTATTGAGATGGATCTGTTTGATGATGTGACTTTTTCCATTGGTTGAAGGTCTGGCAGGCAATGGATGATATACTGGAGCTTGTCAACTCCTCCCTTACCTAGGGTACCTATTTGCGAAATTAAATGAATTGGAGCATTAGTCACTGTGTCCACACAAACATACATGATGAATAGGACCAAAATCATGTGACAAAGTATTACTGACAGGAAACACATCACACCCATTACACATTAAAGCTATCTACTACTCAAGGGCTAAATGTGAGCCCCATGGTTGTTTTTACATGTATCAACAACATGGATTTGGGTGTCACCTAACTACCTGCTCCTCATGTGTCCCTGGAAATTTAACAGTCTGTTCTGACAACCAAAAATACCATCACTGCCGGTGGACATTGCACTGTTGTGTAGCCATTTTAGCTATAGCTCTATGCACGTTATTTTAGCACACTATGCCAAGCCACTGTGCACTCCACCCCAGATATATTTTATTTGACTTTATTTTATTATTGTTACGATAGCCACTTTTACAGTCTTGTTTTATTTTCTGTTTATCTAACTGTTTTTGCCTAGGCCAGCACTCTATTCTCAAACAAGACATTCTTGCTCACTCTGTGCTTCTTCCAAGGCTATTGCAAGGTACATTGCCGTTGAATGTGGTATAAGTTTAGTTTCCGACATTCATAGAAAATTCACATCTTTACGCAGGGACATTTTCTCAGAACATCTGCTGTTTTATTATAAAAACACTTCTCTGTCCCTTACACATTAGAGGGAGATTCCAGCCAGAGATCCACAACTGTATGCTGATTGCCGAGTGCTTCGCTACAGCTGCTTTGCAGACTTCAGGCCTTTGCTCAGGTGGGGGGGATTATGTCTTCCCAGCGGAACCTGAAGGGCAGAATTAGAGCTTAACACGCTGTGCTCTATCATAGCCTAGGTAGAAATTAGTCTATTGACTGAAGCGACAATATGGTAGCGTTATTCTTATGCTTCACTCTCCTTGTCAGAATTGTAATATTGTCATGCTGTGTCGTCCTGGTTATTGCAGCTCACGTTTTGCTATCTAAGATGCAGTCGCTTCATTAAAATCATTATTGAAACATATACTGCCTCTGTTTGTCATTGTGTATATGAGACTAATGTAACTGAGAGAAACAGATGAGACCTTATTGACCACAGCTTCCCTAAGAAACCAATTTTGTTATGCGCTTGGCTGCCCAGTCATCCCTGCCCTCGGGTAGAGACAAGGCACTGCTAGTTAGCCGGAGCAAAACCCGGATTGGAGCGACAGGTGTCACCTGCAGTGGGTTAAACTTAGGCCCTCATTATGATCTTGGCGGTAAAAACCGCTGACATCAGCACTGGCGGTCAATAGAAGACCACCAGCGCGACTACCCCTCCGCCGGCCCAGTGTTTTCGCCTGCCGGCCCAGCAGGGAACAGGACCATAACATTGACAGCGGCTCCAAATGGAGCTGCCACCAATGTTGGTGTGCGGCGGGTGCAGCAGCACCCGTTGCGCAGATCACTGCCCGTAAATCGGGCAGTGACCTGCGCGATGGGGCACTGCACAGGGACCCCTGCACTGTCCATGCCAAATGCATGGGCAGTGTAGGGGCCCCCAAGGGGGCCCCGAATCGCCCCAAGATACCCATTCTGCCAGCCTTTCCCTGGCGGTGTGAACCGCCGGGAAAAGGCTGGCGGAATGGATATTATTATCCGGAGGGCAGCACTGCTTGCAGCGCTGCCCTGTCGGATAGGAATACACCGCCCACTGGCGGTGGCGATGTCTTCCAACGTGGGGTTTTGGGCGGTTCATTAAATGGGGGTCTGGGCCGCCATGCCGGATGGCGGTATTTACCGCCACCACCGGAATGGCGACCCAGACTGCCATGTACATAATGAGGGCCTTAGTCTCCCACACCGTGGGCAATTCTGACGCTCAAAATCTAGTAGTCTCATTAGCATAATGAGAGCCTACGCGACATGGCACCGCCAATGTTTGGTCAGGCTCTAATGTTCGGGTCCTCCTGAGTATCTCTGTCTCACTATATACAACGATACCTCAGTACTATATACGGAGACATCCGTGGTATTGAGGACTTCCTCCTCAGCTACGTAGGAAATCCTACCAGATGCTAAGAGGTTGTTCAAGCTTGAACTCTAAAAGGAAAAACCCTATTTGGTGTGCCTTCTCTGAACAAATTTACTATCTTAAATGGCGACTCCACAACAGGTAGCAATAGCAGTCAATATGATACAGCCTCTGACTACACATTTATTAGCAAATGGCCTAACGGCCCAGGGGAGTCCAGTCACATTTGTGGTGGACGCCCATGCAGCTTATAGCACAGAATTTTTCTATTCTTGGGTCACATTTCCAGCAGTTGATGGGAACACAAACACATTTCATCACTATACACTTGCAAGCATGCCTGGACAGTACAGGGCATATGCATATTTAGAAATACCTTTATCTTATCAAGAACATAATAATTGGCTTGATGGTGCCCTACCCCACACAATTTTACCAGTAAGGTTAGGTCCTCTAAGTAATGACGGTCCTACCTGGCCTTTATTGGCCACCTATACACCGCACCCTGCAGTAGCGACTTTAGCAGTAGCTGAGGTTCGTCGCTTGTATACTGAGCTAACAGCGACATATAGACGACTAGTACAGTTTGTGATGCAAACATTAAATACAAACCCAGCACGTGCTGCTTCAGCACAACCACATGAAGTGACGCCAGGTATAAACCCTGCGACTGTAGATTCGATTATGGGTAAAGTACCCGCCAAACAAGAGGAAACTCAGTTTTGGTTAGCACAAAAAATAAATGCACTGGAAGCAGTATTTCCCCATACAGGACCTCAGGATAAACATAGAATTCTAACGATGTGCTTGCCATTTGGGATGGTCCCTACAGTAGATAACTGTAATACCTGGGGCATGGTATTTGCTGCGCTCTATACAACCGCACACGGTACACCAACACTTGCCAATTTACTGGAAGTGGTGAAGCAAATTCAAGATGAATACGGGGCTGCCAGACCCTGGACTTGGGGATGCAATTAATGGCCAATTTTGCCACGGTATCCTCAATTATTTAAAGTAATCTTAAAGGGGAAGCAGTCACATTAGCAATGCGCATGGGGCTCTGTGATGTTCATCAACAGGATCAGGAACGTGAGCTGCGCAAGATTATCGCAGAGACCTATTCTAGCATTGGTCGAGATAGTCTAGGGGCCAGACCAACTAAACCACAATTTCAGGGCAAATCTAATAAAGATTTTTCCACGCAAGCTCCTGAGGGTAATAAGAAACGCTGGGATAAAAAACAACAAACACCTAAAAAAGAAAGGGGAGAATCTCCGTGTACGGGGACACCACAGAATAGATCTAATCTCAGAAATAGAGATAATATAAAAACGCCTGATAGATATCAATATACTGATACACGCCAATCTCGTTCCCTTCAGGACTCATCGGAAAAACGCAGTGAGAGAGGTGGGCGATGAGAACGAAGAACAGAGTACGTGAAACCGAAACAGGAATCACAACGCTCATCAGAGGTTTTGATTAAAAAGGAAGAGAAACCTCCCCAACAGAAACCCCAGTTTAAAAAGAAAAAGGTGGCAGCAGTCGCAGTACGACATGTCACTCAAGAAGAGGATCCTCTTGAAGAACAGGAAGTGGGCACTAGCAGTGCTAGACAGTGCGGCAGAGGTCACAATAGTTTGCCCGAGTCTTCGAGAGCATCTGGAGGTGAAAGCAACTAATGACTTTCTACAAGTAGAAACTGTGGACATGCGTGTCTTTATGCCTGATAGGGTGTATAAAGTAATGCTACTGTTAGAAGGAGACATTGAACGCATAATAGACGCAATCTTTTGGGATCGCATAGTAAATATATATGATGTATTGTTGGCCGAACAAGATTGGCCACCTGAATTTGTCCGTAACTGCCCATATAGAGAAGATGTTATTAAACATTCATTCTCACCCCTTGTTCCGGAGGAACTTGCTGAATCCTATGCCATTGATTGGGCATTGGCACAGGCACCCGCGTTATATCGCAATCATGTAGGATGGGATAAAGAATCTCCCTCGTTTGTAATTCCCATTAAAAATGAACCTCAACCCCAACCTCAGTACCCAACAAAACATGAAGCAAAAGCACCTGTGAGAGAAATACTCACACAGCTAGAGTACCAGGGCATAATTGAACCCTGTGTCTCCCCAATGAATAATCCTTTATTTCCAGTAGCCAAACCGGACCATTCATACAGAATAGTCTTTGACTACAGACACTTAAACAGTCATACGTGTGTGCTACACAAAATTCACATAGTACAGCACTGATGAACAATATAGTGTGTAAAAAATACAAAACAACACTGGACATTTCCAATGTGTTTTTCTGGCAGAATATAGCGCCTGAGAGTAGAGACTTAACAAGTTTCAGTGCACTAGGCTCCCCTGAAAAAAGTCTGTTGTTTACCTCAGGGGTACAAGAACAGCCCAGGACTGTTCGCAGCTCATGTGACTGCAATTTTGCACGACATTGACCCTGAAGCGTTGTCCTATGTAAATGATATCTATCTTACGGATGATGAATTACTACAACATTTAAGACGGGTAGCCCGCATTGTTGTAGGATTTGCTGAATTTAGCTACCAATTCAACTTTAAAAAAACAAAAATAGCCTTCCTTAGCGACCTGTTTCTGGGTATGAGCTATCAAGTGAAGGAAAGAGCCTAGCGCCACAATTCTTAGAAAAATGCGCACAACTACAACCTCTAAATACGATAAAAAAACTCCAATCTCTATTGGGTTTTCTAAATTTTGGTAGAATTTACATTCCAGATTATGCTTCACGCATTAAACCTTTATATGACTTAATACATCCTGACTTTTCAAGTAAATTTTGGACAGTCGAACACACACGAATACTTAGGGAACTGCAGACAGACATGCTTGCGGCACAACACCTACACAAGAGGGACAACAAAACACACATGGTCATCAGAGTAATTGCTGGGGCCATTGGTTTCACTTATGTAACCTTTAATGAGGGTGAGAGCATCCCAATAGCGTATAAATCACATTTGTACTCAGTGGCAGAACAACGCTTTGCTCCCACTGAGAAAATTCTCACTGCTGTTCAGATGGCTGTCATTAAAGAAAGACCTCTAGCCCAGGGCAAACGCATTATTGTTGTTTCTCCAATTCCAGCCCTAGAGGTTGTCACAAAAGCAAGCGTCCCAAACGCTAAAGCATTACATCCACGTTGGATACAATGGGCCACGTCTTTGACAGCCACTGATGTAGACTACATCTTTGACCCAAAGTTACAAACTCAAGAATTTTTGGAATACCCAATTCCAGTGAACACATTGCCTATCGAACAATATCAAAGAGTCATGTACACCGATGGCTCAGCACAACCTGCAGTAGGCACAAAGCATCAATACTCTGCTGCTTGCGCAGTCGTAAGCGGCTATCTGGAGGACAATAAGTCCTGTCCACTCAATACATTTACGCAAGCCCTAGGGGATTGCACAGCACAATTAGCAGAGCTCAAAGCTCTGGTGATGGCACTGGAACATACGGATCCTGCACAGTATACACTGATTGTTTGTGATTCGCACTATTGTGTCCAGTCCTTCAATGAATACCTGCATTACTGGCGCCAGAATGGGTTTAGAGATTCCAAAGGCAACACCATTAAGCACAGACTTCAGTGGGGGAAAGTAGCTGATCTGAAAGAAACCCTACCAAATATCTATGTTGTACACACACTTGGACACCAGCACATTAGAATACATGTTGCTCGGAATACATTGGCTGATGAAGCCGCAAAGTCAGCAGTAGCTGTGGCTGCTGTTGCTGCAGTAACTCCTTTAAGTATGAAACCGGACGCAGACATATGGGCTGCCATGAAAGCTACGGCTGATGGTACGCCCTATCCAAAAGCATTTCCTGACGAATACTCCTACAGAATGGGAGGTTGCCTGAACGCTGAAGTTAAGATACCAGGCGTAGGGGTGCGAGATATTCCCAACAAAGATATAAGACCACAATTGATAAAAGCAGCGCACGAAGGGGTAGCATCTGCCCATGCTGGTGTGGCGGCTACAATATCAATCTTACAAGCCCGCTATTGGTGGCCAGGCCTCTACAAGGAGAGCAAGCAGTATGTCCTTTGTTGTGACATCTGCCAACAATTTAAAGTTTCCACTGCCAAACGCCCGCCGCACACACCCCTCTTGATTTCAAATAAAACTTTACAATGTGTGTACTTGGACCATTGCGGTCCCCTAACACCGGACAGTGCATACAAGTATACTCTGGTCACTGTTGACTCTTGCTTCAGATTTCTATGGGTGTGGCCACAAAGCACAGCTGACGCTTGGACTGTTATTAAAGATTTGCAAGTCTTTATCTGTACATATGCAGTTGCGCCTTTCCACTCGGACCAGGGCCCTGCTTTCGCATCAAGGGCATTCAGAGCCGCCATGGCTTCGTTGGGGGTCCAACTCCAGTACTCGTCTCTATTTCATCCCGAGGGAAATAGTGTCATGGAGCAATTAAACCGTGATTTAAAGCAATCCTTAACAGCCAGAGTCTTAGTTATGGGTCATAGTTGGCTTAATCACCTGTATGGAGTTCAGAGAGCACTTAATAATCTGCCTAGAAGGTCCCGGGGGAGGGCCGTGCCTTTTTGGAACTCAAATATATGTTCCAGATCTTGATGGTCCTGGTGTGGAGGCGTCAGAAACACCCTTTGACATAAATGAACGTGTCACTGTCTTACAGGGTTTACAACAGTTCCGTGACGACAATTCTTCTATCAGTGCTGCCTCCACAGGAATCAAGGATGTACCTATAATGCCTACTGGATGGATTCCTAGAGTCGGGGATCTAGTATGTGAAAAGGTTGCTGTGAAAAAGGAATTTGGTCTTTCTTATCGAGCACCAGTCCCAGTCTTGGGAATACATGTTACCAGAACTGTAATTCTACCACCGCTGGAAGGTGCCAAAGAAAATCATTTTGTTTCCGACAACAATGTCAAACTACACCATGTGCCGATCCTGCACAGCAGACCAAGAGGAACAACAGTAGTTCCTGAATCCCTCTCACCACGGGTCAGGACGTTCCTCTACAAGTTGTGAGTAGCAACACCGACACCTCTCCGAGCTTGGGGGGGTGGAAAATGATCTTGCATTGGTTCCACTAACATCAAATATTACAGAAATAGTTGATTGATTCGATACAGCTTCAACACAAACAGATGGTGCTATTTATTCTGTGCCACCGCGAGAAACACCAACTCCACCAACTAACACAGCTCCAGTTTTTGCACAAACTGCTTCTGGATATTTTGCTGACATCAATGATGACCTCTCAGACTCATTCACCTCTTCAACACCTGAACTGTCAAGAACACGTAAGCTAATGAACTGGCTTAAAATAACATACTTTATTTTTCCATCTGTGGCTTTCCTTGACTGTACTAGCTTTCCTACTTTGGATTGGTTTTGTCATCACTTTCTTTTTGTTAATACATGGTAATTTTCTTCCTGAAAAATCAACAGTTGAACAGGTGGATGAGGTCCTAAAACCACATTTTTCATCACACAAAGTCCAAAGAGACTTGTCTTTTGTGAACATTTCCGCAATACCAATTCCTGGTGGGATTGTTTGGGATAAAGTAACTTTTGATATATATTGCCCAGCAGAGGTCATTCAAATACCATATGTGTTCAAACTCTCCATGAATTATATAATAATACCAGGCATTGTTTCTGATGATTGGGATATGAAAACAGTTGATTCTATGACAACTGATTTGCAGTATTCTACTGTATTTGAAAACGAAGATGTTTATCAATCTAAAGAAAATTATGGTGATATGTTTTGCTATAATTTTTATGGGCACCATTTCAGTCACAGAGCAAGCAGCCCCAAAACTGTTTTTAATTATACACAATGGGAACATTGTCCGACTCCACCACAAGGGAGTTCCAAAACATATTCTGAAAAGTTTACATATTTTTCTGGACACAATGTTAAAAATGCTGAGTCATATTATTTTAAATTACCCCCTACTGAAAACATACACATATTCTTGACAAATAAGAAATGTATATATTCAGATTCCTTTGTTTCCCAGTTGACTATAGAAGTCTATGAATATTGGCTGAAGTCGATTGACTTAAAAAGTGTGTGGGGAACTAGACATCAGCATATAAGGGGGAAGGAAGCTTTATTCAGAGCATGCCTAATACCTGTACAAATGATATTCTTAAATGAAACAGTACAACAAACAGGTTGTCTAGGCTTAGCAAATATCAAGGAATTAAACATGCCCAGTATACCTGCCTCTGCAAGATTTTATAAATGGCAAAAATATGCAAAGGCTACTGAAGATCAGCTCGACGAATGGGTTCATAATGGTGCATTTAATGTTTCACTGACACGTCCTGGTGTTTGGTTATTGTGGCCAGTAGATACCAATGGGTGTCACCAACGTTTTATCAACTCCTCAGGGTTTTTAGAACTAATAGGCCGGACCCTCGCTATATATCATCCGAACATGCGGGTATAGTTACAACATACAGTGTAGGGACACTATGCCAGCAATGGTTAAAAACGTCCTCACTAGATGCGGTTAAAGAACACCTCGGTCTCCTGTCCATTAATACCGATTTACTGGTCTTCCTGTTAGGCACCAGAAAACACAGCAGAAAGCGTTTCTTATATGAAGTATATAATGAAATTTGGAAGCTTTCCCAACAAGAAGCAGCTGACCGGTTAAGGCAAATAGAACAGGAAAATCTAAAAAAGGCATTAGCTGTTGTGGATAATGGGATTAATACCCTGTCCGACCGGATTTACACCTTAAATAACATTGTCTCTTCTGCTACAGACATTATACAAACAGATATGTCTTCCTTACACCACGGACAGAGTCAGCTAAGGTCCATTATGCATTTGGGTTGGACAATTCAAACACTGAAGGCGGGTCACGTTCCCTGGCAACATGCCAACGCGAGGGAACTATTTTCTTCCTTTAATTTAACACGACAACAACAACTAATAGCTAAGAAAGAAGAGACTTATGTCATGCTAAACATCGAGAATTTGAGAAAAGTTCCCTTTTACTGTGGCAGAAATACCATCTGCTGAGTGGCTAATACATGGGGTCATTAATCTGCCTAATTCTACACTTCAGTTCACCTCCAGTTTAAAACACATTCCGGTAGGCAGATATGAAAGGCTGGGAGATTGTTACATCCATGAGGTGTGGGAGCTACCCTTCTCGCACAAATGTCTCAGTGGCATGAAAGAAGTCTTTCTTAGCGGTAGTGAATGCGAGACTTCAGTCAGCCATTCGATGGTTGGTAAACAGCTGTCCTTGCATGGGGCGTGTAACGCGTCTGCAGCAAATTTAGCTTGTTATCTGAAGGGAGTTCCTGTCCCCTTGATTAGACCTATGTTCCAGGTGCTTTCAAACGGCTGCTATGTTCTCCTCAATGGTGAAGACTGTTGTGGGATGCAAGCCAGATGAGTTTATGTTGTTTCGGTATCTAAGATTGTTACATGCTGCAGGAAAGTACTGTTTCCTCCTACTAAAATAAAAGAGGTGGCAGACATTTGGCCTCACATTGCTACTTCTAATGTGAATTTTGACAAGTTGAGCAGACTCAAGGCTTTATTGTTTCAAAAGCATGTGGCTCTTACATCTGCACGCAAGACCTACACACTTCAGGTGGCAAGGTCGTCAACAGAGATACAGTCCCTTTTAAGTACGAACTTTCCGAGACACTTTGGTGAACTTGTGGGACGGATATTTAATGCATCAAGTACAACTGGAATCGCAAACTTTTTTTATGCTGTTGGTTCTGGTTTCGTTCACACCTTCTCCTCCATATTCGGTTTGATACCATCAGCCATTCATTCAAATTTCTCCAGTATTTTCGGGGGATTTCCAATAACTTTGGCTATAATTGTTGGCATTTTGCTTTTGCTATTTTTTATGCGCAATGGCTGTCCCACTGCAACAAGGAGGAATGAAAGCGCTTCAATCAGCGCAGCTGTGTCATGAACGCATGATGCAGTATTTTGGAGCAACACTCCTGGAGCAATTGGAGTGTGACTGGTCTCTGTCATTCAGACCGGTTTTGCATTGTGTGCAGCCCGTGTTTCGGTGGCTCTGGTGCTCTTTTGAATACGCACTGGAAGCCTGTCTTTCTATGCAACGCTTGCTTTCATTGGACGGTGATCTGTTGATGTTCTCGCTGAGGGCACATTACCAGACATGCGCGTTGAGGTTGCGTTTGCTACGGGAAGCTACTTATGAGTTGCCCTCCCTGGAAGATGTGTTTCTTAACTCAATTTTGGGTACACCACGGAATGCCGCCTTGGCTGAGGCTGAGGCTATGAACACGACTGCTCCTTGGTCCTTCTTGGCGATGCCATTCCAACTTTAACATCTGCCGAAGTGGAAGATTTCCTGTCCTCTATGGTCCCAGAATCGATTGAAACCTTTCAAAAATAACTTTGACTTTTGAAATTTGGTCTTTTTATACCACATGTTCACGTTTTAAATTGTCCTTTTATATGCTCACGTTTCCCTTCGACTTGTCATAATTGACATTAATTTTTACATTTATATCTTAGGTTGAACTTTTTTAGTAGCAATTTCATATGTCACTAGGCTTTGAACCACCTTCAACCAACAAGGGGACGGTGTTGTGTAGCCATTTTAGCTATAGCTCCATGCACGTTATTTTAACACACTAGGCCAAGCCGCTGTGCACTCTAACCTAGATATATTTTATTCTGCTTTATTTTATTATTGTTACAATAGCCACTTTTACGGTCTTGTTTTATTTTCTGTTTATCTAGCTGTTTTTGCCTAGGCCAGCACTCTGTTCTCAAACAAGACATTCTTGCTCACTCTGTGCTTCTCCCAAGGCTATTGCAAGGTACATTGCTGTTGAATGTGGTATAAGTTTAGTCTCTGACATTCGTAGAAAATACACATCTTTACGTAGGGACATTTTCTCAGAACATCAGCTGTTTTATTATAAAAACACTTCAGTGTCCCTTACACGTTAGAGGGAGATTCCAGCCAGAGAACCACGACTGTATGCTAATTGCCGAGTGCTTCGCTACATCTGCTTTGCAGACTTCAGGCCTTTGCTCAGGTATGGGGGATGATGTCTGAGGGCAGAATTAGAGCTTAACACACTGTGCTCTATCATAGCCTAGGTAAGAATTAGTCTATTGACTGGAGCGACAATATGGTAGCGTTATTCTAATGCTTCACTCTCCTTGTCACAATTTTAATATTGTCATGCTGTGTCGTCCTGGTTATTGCAGCTCACGCTTCACTATCTAAGAAGCAGTCGCATCATTAAAATCATTATTGAAACAAATACTGCCTCTGTTTGTCATTGTATATATGAGACTAATGTAACTGAGAGAAACGGATGAGACCTGAGTGACCACGGCTTCCCTGAGAAACCAATTATGTCATGCGCTCGGGTGCCCAGTCATCCCTGTCCTCGGGTAGAGATGAGGCACTGCTAGTTAGCCGAAGCAAAACCCGGATTGGAGCAACAGGTGTCACCTGCAGTGGGTTAGACTTAGTCTCTCACACCACGGGCGATTCTGCCTCTCAAAATCCAGTAGTCTCATTACAGTAGAATAATGACAGCCTACGCGACAGCACATACGTAATATGCCATTTGTGACCAGCAACACACTTCACTGGTGATTATGTAGGAGAACCTACACAATGAGACTGTTTTAGATTGTTTGTGTTGATCAGACGCATACATTGATGTTGTGGTGCATTTAACAGGGCCCAATACTGTATTTACAATCGTAGAAATGGCGGATGCCTGATCTAGTTCACTGGACATTAGGAACCACCCACGACTGCCAGCAGAAGTTGACCGTGAGGTGGGCGGTTTTAACCACAGCAGAAACAGTCATAGGCTAACGTTGGTGGCTGTCATGTTGGTGACTTTGATGGTGGCGGGTCAAAAGCGTATGCCGCGTTTTGTTAAATCACTCATTTGACTTCTGCCACTTCTGCTGCCAACACCTCCTCCAGTTCAGCTGCTGTGTGCCGCCTCAGGGAGCAATCATGCCAAGTCAAGCAGGTGAAAGGTCCCCTACCTTCTCTCGTGAGGAGCTGGAGAGGCTCGTTGAGGGGGTCCTTCCCCTGTATGGTCATCTCTATGGCTCACCAGAGGAGCAGGTAAGATTTATAGGCATATTTGAATCTGTTCAACACCATCCTTTCCTTCCTCGTGGGCTATAATGTGCCTCTCAGTGCCAGTGAGACATTTTTGGGTGCCTGTTGTCACATTTTGTGTTCCATACATAGGATGTACATAGTGCTGGTAGTGGAGAGAAGTACTCTATTTATTTCACATTACCATTGTGGAGGATTTACAACCATACAATGACATATGTTTGTATATGATGTTTGTAAATTTAAAACAACATGTACGAGTATTACAGCATAAGCTGTGTATGTGTACTGTTTTAGTCATTTTAGTTTGTATCTCATTAGCAATGTGTATAGTCCCTTAGATCACTCGGCCCACACCTGGCTTTGCCAAACTGTTGTATGAGAACCATGTAGACTCACTTTGCCTTTCAGAATGCCACACAACCCTGAACCCACATGGAGGATGGGCACAGGATGTACTGTCATGCATTTAAGTAATGGAAATGTGAGTATCATGTAGGCTCTGTATTCTCAGCTGGCAGAGACCATGGCCTCTCAAATGTTTCTCACAGTATTGGACATAGGCCAGGCTGTGGAAGATTTACTGTGGCTATGCAACTGTGGCACCGGGCCTACTCCCTGTAGACCTGCAGATCTTTGGATTTGGCCAAAATGAGTCTTCAGTGGCAAGACCTTGGTACATTGACTTTTGTACATTGACATTAGGAATGGGTCCTGAGCTAACTCTCTGACCTAGAACATATTTGCGTTAAGCCTCATTGTCAATGTGTGTTATTGACTTATGACCGGTCTCTTACTCCCACAACTTTTTTGTCACCTTTCCATAAGTCATATTTGTACAGTACAAACCGACAGTGCAGAAAGTTGGGTGATTCAGTGGAGGGCATGACATGTGACTGATTAGCTTGCTTACATGCAACCAATCAGGCCAAACACACCTTAGTATGTTGGATGCCATCTCTGTATGATTGCAACATATGGTAAAAGGTGTGTTCTGTGCTTCAAGTACACATCACACAATCCCACTCTGAAGTGGTATGAGATTATATTGGGTAGCCCACATGTCCACACATGCACAGTGCTTGACACCCATGGCAGTGCTTTCATTGTCACTTAAGTCTTAGGGTATCGCCTGTACTATGGTAGTAGCCTGTAGGAACTGTATGCAATGAGCCAATGTGGCTGGATGTAAATGTGTCTGTCCAGTCAGACCCAAGGAGTTGACCCTTCAGAAGGTTACAATGGTGTGTTGTGTTTCACTGTGGCTCACATCACAGTACATGTTGCTTGAGCCTGGGCTAACTGATGTCAGTAGGCTTGCTTAGCCAGTGTATTCCATGTGTAGGGTAGTGGGTTAGTCTGCAGATGACTCCAAAACAGTGTTTTTATGTCACTGTACTCATCAGCATGTATGCTTTACACGTGTGATGTGTTGACAATTACAATATTTTGTACTTGGTGTTTCTAAAATGTGTGTGACACAAGTAGTTGGCAAAAAAACTGGAATTGTGACCTTTTCATTTGTTTGTTGCATTCATACGGGTCAATGCCTATCAGAGGAAAGGGATTTGGATACCCCGGAAGGTGCAGACCCTGGGGATCCACAGCTGGCGGAGCGGCCATTGTCGCAAGAGGTGGGAGGACCTGAGATGCTGTGCCCGTACAATCGCAGAGGTCCATCTGGGGCTGTCCTCCCAAAGTGGGTGGGCCTTACCCCTCCTTCTGGAGGTGGCCTACCCCAAGCGTGATAGGTGTTTGAGGGGAGCACAGCAGCTACAAGGGGTGAGTCCTGAGCATATTCCTGCCTGTTACATTGGCAAGTTGATGTGTTAGAGCCTGTCATCTACCCCTGAAGATTGGAGATGAGCCATGTGTGACACACAAGATGAGTAATTGTTTGTGTAGGTATAGACGTTGGTGCATGCTGATGTGCCTTGCCTATTGGCCCAGTGACCTAGGACATGACAGTGTACAGTCCACAACCAATTTACTCTCTAGGTCCAACGTATGGCTGAGTACAATGATCAACCAAGTCATGGTGTTTGTTATTGTGTGTTTTATTTGTACCCAACGGTCCACTTGGCTTCAGTGTGTCAGCCCCAATAACACATAACATGCTATAATAGACCACTGTACTCTGCCTTGTGTCTGCTCAAGTGAGTGTATTGGCATCAGTCCCCCACAGGCCACTTATCTTCAGTGTGTGACGAGTGCTGATGCCTCACTACTGTCGCTTATGTGAAGGTGGCCATCAGACATGTGTCAGATCATACATTGCTCTTTGGGTGCAGTCACAGAGCAATACTTTCCCTTGGTGAGTAGTGAATGTACACTGACATTATTTTGATAACATTAGTATTGCCATCATCCCTTGTGCCTACATGTTAGCATGTGTACCTTTCTCTTTTGATGTTTCATTTTACCTGTCTTCATGGAATAATGTCCAATTCTGTCACATTTGTGTGCACGCCATCATGCGTTTGGAATTGGATATATGTGATGGGGCTACAGTTCATGTGGTGGCACAGACAGGGGTGTGTCACCATTGCTTGATGGCTCACACATAACCTCACACGTCACTCCATATAATTGGCATATAGAATTGCAGAACAAATGCAGGAAATGACAGGTAGGACTACAGTTTTTACTAACATTATGCATTTCCATGCGTTTGATGTAGAATCATTTGGCAAAGTCCAAGTAAATCTGTGTTTGCATGACAAAAAAGGACAGTGATGTGCCTTCCCATTGGGCAACAAGTTAAGGGCCTTCTGAAGGCACTGGAGATTCCCTGAGCCTCTACAACATCCAATGGACTATTAGCTTTTACCTATGCAATCTGAGTAGGGTATTCCCAGTAGTACAAATCAAGACAGGTGATTTCCCTTGGGCTAGCTGATTCATTGTGGTGTGGATATTTGTAGACAAATCTCATAGACAGTTGGCTAAATTGTCTCCGGTGTACTTTTTTATGCAAGATGTGTTATCTATCTGAGCAACATTTGTACAACTTCCATGAGTCTATTTAGTCAATGGACATATTGTTAAGTTACCATTGGGGATTTTTACAGCGTGACATGGGTGTTTCCATGTCACCTTTTTCTGGCTACTGTACTTGCTCTAACATGTCTGAATTATTTGGCCATCATTTCATCATGATGTGGTGTTGGGTATATGAAGATCAGAAGGATGCATAACCTTGTGTGGGATCTGTGAAATTGACTTTGCCATTGCCATACTATTTTGTGGTAGCAGGTTACTGAGGGATCCTACATCAGCCAAACCCTTAAAAGTGATAAGGTCTTCTAATTCCTCCAAGAATATTGTGATTGCACAACTCCACTCATGCAATTGGAGTTGTCTGTGATCTGGATTTTTTTGTGGGCAACTCTTCACAGTTCATCTAGCATGCATGCATTTGATGTAGCAAATATTGGAGACACCTTGCTGTAGCTCATGGCTGGGCGCTACTGTACATTATGGTAATGTTTGGTGATCAAAGCTGTTCAAGTGTTATCAGGCACATATAGTGACCCTATTAGCTTTTGTAACTTCAGCTTCAGCACAGGCAAGAGGAGGAGACAGGGCCAAAACCAGTGGGGAAGCAGATGGCCACGGTGCCTCCCATCACAAGACATCAGACACGGAAGGACCCAGTAGTCCGGATTTGAGGGAAGTGCAACAGAGGACACACAATCAACATCTTCAGCTTTGGATTCTTCATCCAGTGGCCACTTACTAGCGGTGGCAGACCCATCAGGACCTGTACCTATTCCATCCTTGTCCACCCCCCCGAGTTCTATCTCCGCCCTCCCTGTTGCCACCCACCCAGTTGACTGTGCCTGCTCACTCAAGAGGGTGGATGTCTCCTTCGCGCCAGTCACTGCCTCGTTACCCCTACTGCCCTGAGTGAGGAGGCTATTGACCTCCTGAGGAGTATCTCTGTGGGTCAGACTGCTATTCCGAATGCCATCCCGGTGCAGGGCACCCAATTTCAGCAGGCGGTTGAATACCTGGAAGGCATTCATAGTGCGGTGCCTGGCCTACAGAGATCTCTTCAGACTCTGGCCTCCTCACTGACACAGCCTTCCATCCCCCACAATCCTACCCCCCACCAACTACTGCTTTCCCATCCAATTGACATCTTCCCATACCTGTCACAAGCACACACACATCCTCACGCACCCACCTCAACACACATAAGCAGCACAAGCACCACAAGACACACCGTCACGCAAGCACTCAACAGTGCCAGACACCACCACACCCATCATTCCCACAGACACCACCCCAACACCTACAGACCCACACAACACACACCATATCAACAAACACCACCCCAACACCCACAGATAAAGCCACCACACATACCATACCCCCAGGTACCACCCCCGCAGCCCCACACACCACATACACCATACCCCCAGACACCACCACAATACCCACCAACCCACCAACCCACACACCACACACATACCCCCTCACCCCACACCGACACCCACAGACCCACACACCATACCCCAGACACCACCCCAACACCCATAGGACCACACACTACACACGCCATACTCCCAGCCACCACCCAAACACTAACATACACAGCCACCACACACACCATCTCCCCAGACACCACCCCAGCACCCACAGACACAGCCACCACTCCCATCTTAGCCATCACCTCCACCTCACAGCCCTCCAAGAAACACAAACACCCACACTCACACACACAACAGACACCACCCAAATCCAGGCATACCTCAGACACACACTTACCAGCAGCAACAACACCCACAGCCAAGACAAGCACTTTCTCAACCTCCCAATCCCTAATCCCTTCTGCAGACCCTACCCATTTTCCCAAAGAAAGTTTCCTGTTTGATCTTGTCCTTGGCACTGTGAAACCTCCTCCCAAAACCAAAAGGACCCCACCCACATTCCAACCCATCCTTTCCACGTCCAAGTCCTCTGCTGTCCCACCTGCCCCGCCCATCCTGAAACCTGCCATACCCCTCCCACCCCCAAGAGCAAGCCCACCTCTCCCAACGCTAAGCTCAACCCTTCCAAAGTGGAGCCCACCCCTCCCAAAACAAACCCACCCATCCTAAATCAGACCTCACCCCACCCAAGGGGGATCATTGAGGTGCCTGGCATGCCCACTTGATACCCCTTTGTGTAGAGGTTCCTGTGCCAGTGGTCAGTGAGTAACGATGTGGTGCATAACAGTGCACATAGACTTTTATTTGTGGACTGGCCATTGGACTTGACACATATTTAAAGTTGTGGTAATAAACCCAAACTGTTTTTAGGTACACAATTGTCCTGCCATTACTTTTCTACCTTTTTGCTGCTCCTGATTAATTTGTGATGTATGCCTACAGTTGTGTTTGATTCATCCTGATTGCTGATCCATTTGCTGTGTTTGGCAATATTTGATTTTGGGAGCAGTGCTGGTGTCACCCAGGACAAGGGGAGATGTTCAGTGGATGGATATGTGGGTGGTAATCCAATTGGGGTGTCATTGCATTCCGTGTTGTTTGATATGGTAAGTATTTCATCTTGGCTTAGCCGATGTCAACATGTATTGGGTTAGATTTGGCATCCTGATGTAGATTGGACATTCGTATGATGTGTGCAAACTAGAGTTTTGTTTGTCCACACAATTGTGCTACCTTCCTATACATTTGACTGATCCTGTGTCCATTTCATGTGTGTACCTTCCAGTTACATCATCTACATGTGTGACCCATGCTGTTGCTTTTGTATGTGCTTTCTTGACTTGCACTTACACATTTGACAGATAGACATGTCACTTAGTTATACCATTGGTTGTCCTTGAGATACATGAAGGCCCAGGTTCAGTACAAATAGTGTTTTAGGGGCATGTGCAAAGTGATATGTGTCCAGGGCAGCATCCTTCTTTGGGTACCCCTGATGCCACCATCCCTATTCTGCAGATATTGTTTACATTGTGAGCTTTGGATATTTGACTCTCAAAATATTGTGCATCCCTCTTATCTTCTATTGTCTTGTAATGTGGGTGAGATGTGAGGGTCCATTACAGGGATGTTGCATTGAAAGGAGTGTTTGGTTAAATGACACATCCATACATATGTGTCTTCAATATCACAACAGGCCAGGGCATGTGAGCAATGTGAGGGTGTCAGTTCAATTAGTAGGTGTGATGTTGATGTGGTGTTGCTGTTGTGTGGCACAATGGTATGTACACTTCACTGTCCCTGAAGCTAGGATGTGCAGACATGTGTGTTTTTGTGGAGTGTGATGGTGCAGTGTCAGTGACTTACCCAAAGGGGTCGTCATGGGGCTGTGATTAGGTCATACATTGTGTACATCTCCTACCAGGAACACACAAGATTATACTTGGTCCATGGAGGACAGCCCCCATACCAGGTCTATGGTGGCACATCAATTTGTTGTGGTGCTTGGGGACACAGGCAGGTGTTTTGTCTTACTGTTGGTTGCGTCCACAGCGGGGTTGATTTTGGGCTCCATTTATAAGCAGCAGCAGGACGAGTAGGATCGGCTTCATGGTGGCACAGGGTGTGTAATGCTGCCTAGGGGTGAGTTTTTGCCCTATAGGCCTTCTTTTCTGCCAGCTGGGATGTCGTGGTTGGACTACCACAGTCACGTCGGCGGAAGGCAAATCTGTACGGTGAAAACACTGCCTCACAGGCCTATCTCACAGCTGCTGCAGTCTGTGCTGTCTGGTGGTGCCGGTGGGATGGCAGTAGTCTTTTGTCTATGGAGCCATATGCATCATAATACGGTGGTCCGACCGCTAACCCGATGGTGGTCGCACCGCCACCACTGCCATGGTGGTCCACAGACCGCCAAACTCATAATCAGGCCCAAAGTTATCAATTTAAAAAAAATGTATAATACATTTTTATGTTGTAAGTTCTTCTAAGGTTTTTTAAAAATATATTTTTTTAGAATTGTTTTATACAATTATAACTATTTCCTAAAATGTATGTAATATTTTTATTTAAACCTCAAAATAATTCCAAAAACACTACTTTATCAAAATTTGTAAAAATATATTTTTTTAATTTAAAAATATTCAATGTTCTATTTGTTAATAAAATACCATTAAACATTATTTAACATCACAATTTAAAAAAAAAATTACAATATAATATAATAAACTACATTTTAAAATTCAAAATATTAAGGGCCTGATTACGGCCTTGGCGCAGGGGATTACTCCGTCACTTACGTATATCCGTCAGCCTTATTACAAGTTCCAAGAGATATAATGGAATGTTAAATTAATATTTTTTAAGATATTCAAATTAAGGATATGATTTCGAGTTTGGCACAGGGGATTACTCCATCACAAACGTGATGGATATCCTGCCTGCCTTTTTACAAGTTCCACTATATCTCATGGAGCTTGTATAAGGCAGACAGATATACATTTGTGACGGAGTAATCCCCCTCTGCCAAACTCGAAATCAGACCCTTAATTTGCATATCAAAACAATGTAATAAGTAAAAAAATCTCAACTAAAAACAAAATTAACAAAATTATAAACACATAGAGTCAAAAAAAATACAATACTTCCATACTAACAATAATAAAACAATATTGTATACAGCAATACTGTATACAGCGATATTTTATACATCGATATTTTTGACAATTATATTAAAAACAACAGGAAAAACAATGTTTTTACCTTTGATATTCCATCCCACTATGTATCTGAAGTCCTGATATTCTTGACACCCTATTTCTGTAGAACAATATTTTTTTCTGATATTTTGTCCAAAAACTTTTGTAGATGAGTAACCTGTGAGAAGATAAGAGTAAGTAAATAACGTATTGTGTCAGCCATGCGAGAGCAGAAATAGCATATATTTTTTTCTTGTACAGTCAGCATCCTTGTGAAAGCAGGGAGCATTGAAAATGCCCTGAAAAGCAGAAAGAAAAAAGAGCATCAAAATAAACGCACCCTTTTACCCAGGTTTTTAGATTTGGCTTGACAGCAACTGTCAACAAATCTAATGTGCACAACAGAGGGGCTCTGGGAAAGCCCACGTGTGATTTCCATGAGGACAACATTTGTTTGGCCAAAGGTGTGTGCCCCCGCTGCAAAAAAGTACTTTTGTTGCATGCTTTTTCTTGTGTGTGCTGAATACAGCTGTAAGACCAGCTTATGGTGACAAGCCAATGATAAGTAAGAAATGTTATTCACAATGATGTAGGTCTGATCTGCTTGGGTAGATGGAAGTTTGTGGCTCCCATCAGATTCCAGAACTTTGCAGCACCGAAATGTGAGGAAAAAGTGGGGTTTTTTTGCCAACCTTTGAGATTTGCTAAGGATTCTGGGAAACAGAACATGGTGAAAACACCACAAGTTACCACACCCTGGATTTCTCTAGGTGTCTAGTTTTCAGTAATGTCCAGGTTTGCTAGGTTTTCCTAGGTGCCGGAACAGCTAGAGGCCAAAATCCACAGCTAGGTACTTTGCAAAAAACAGGTCAGTTTTCTTAGGGAAAATGTGATGTGTCCACGTTGTGTTTTGGGGCATTTCCTGTTGCGGGCACTAGGCCTACCCACACAAGTGAGGTACCATTTTTTTTAGGAGACTTGGGGAAATGCTGGGTGGAAGGAAATTTGTGGCTCCTCTCAGATTCCAGAACTTTCTATCACCAAAATGTGAGGAAGAAGTGGGTTTTTTTGCCAAATTTTGAAGTTTGCAAAGGAATCTGGGAGTCCCACAAGTCACCCCATTCTGAATTCCTCTAGGTGTCTAGGGGGTTATTACAACTTTGAAGGAGGTGTTAATCCGTCCCAAATGTGACGGATATACCACCAGCCGTATTACGAGTTCCATAGGATATAATGGACTCGTAATACGGCTGGTGGTATATCCGTCACTTTACCGTCACTTTTGGGACGGATTAACACCTCCTCCAAAGTTGTAATAACCCCCCTAGTTTTAAAAAATGTATAGGTTTGCTAGGTGTCCCTAGGTGCTGGCTGACCTAAAGGCCAAAATCCACAGGTAGGCACTTTCCAAAAAACACATCAGATTTCAATGTAAATGTAGGCCTACCCACGCAAGTGAGGTACTATTTATATCGGGAGACTTGGGGAAACATAGAATAGAAGAACTAGTGTTATTGCCCCTTGTCTTCCTCTACATTTATTTCCTTACAAATGTAAGACAATGTGTAAAAAAGACGACTATTTGAGAAATACCCTGTAATTCACATGCTAGTAGGGGGACCCCGGATTCAGAGATGTGCAAATAACCACTGTTTCTCAATGCCTTGTCTTGTGCCAATTTGGGAAATACAAAGGTTTCCTTGATACCTATTTTTCACTCTTTATATTTCACCAAATTAATTGCTGTATACCTGATATACAATGAAAACCCATTGCAAGGTGCAGCTCCTTTATTGGCTCTGTGTACCTAGGGGTCTTGATGAACCTAAAAGCCCTACATATCTCTGCAACCAGAAGAGTCCAGCAGACATAACGGTATATTGCTTTTGAAGATCTATCATTGCAGGAAAAAGTTACATAGTAAAACTTGGAGAGAAATGGCTGTTTTTTTCACCCCAATTTCAATTTTTATTTTATTTCAGATGTTATTTTCTGTAGGAGAACCTTGTAGGAGCTAAACAAATTACCTCTTGCTGAATTCAGAATTTTATCTACTTTTTAGAAATGTTTAGCTGTTCAGCATTGGTTTCACTCTCATTTCTGTCACTAACTGGAAGGAGGCTAAAAGCACAAAAATAGTAAAAATGGGGTACACCCCAATGAAATGCAAAAATGTTTTGAAAAATGTGGTTTTCTGATTCAAGTCTGAATGTTCCTGAAAGCTGGGAAGATGATGATTTTAGCATTGCAAACCCTTTGTTGATGCCATTTTCAGGGGGTAAAAAACACAAGGCTTCTTCTGCAGCCCTTTTTTCCCAAATTTCTTTAAAAAATGAAATTGTTGCTGTATTTTGGCTAATTTCTTGGTCTGCTCCAGGGGAACCCACAAACTCTGGGTACCTGTAGAATCCCTAGGATGTTGGATAAAAAACAGATGCAAATTTGGCATGAGTAGCTTATTTGAATAAAAAGTTATGAGGGCCTAAGCGCGAACTGCCCCAAATAGCCCAAAAAGGCCTTGCACCTGAGGAGGAAAAGGCCTTGCATCGAAGGGGTTAAAACATTAAGCAACACCATTACAAGACAGTTGACTCTGTTTAATTGTATTTTGTTTTGTAAGCATACAACTTTCAGGCAGTGGCATGCTTTCGTTTTTCCTTCTGTTATTTTGGTTTATGGGGTATATGTTTGTTGAGTTTGTGCGTGTGCGTTTTGTGGCGATTGGGTAAATGGGTAAATGTACAGTCAGTGCATATGAGAACGTATTGAGTGGCTAAGCTCGTCATAGAGGGAAGAGACACTTTCAGTTAATCAGAGATACTGGCACTGCCAAGGCTTGTTTTGAGATGGGCGTGGGGGTGGAGGGAGATGAATTTAAACACGGTGACTTGTAGGAGAGTTTTCTATAGAACACATTTACAAGAATCTGAAATCTCATTGGTTCTTCCTGCACCGAGCAAAGGTAATGGAAAATCCTGAATGGCACATTGCTAAGTGGACGACCATCGTTACTCAAGATGGTTAGAGCTCTTTTCAAAAAGGAGAATCGAGCAATTGGAGATACGTACTATGAAGACATTATAACATTACCATGCCAAGAAATGACATCAGGATACTCGTGAATCAGAAGCTATCAGCCTAGAGAGATAGGGTGAAGGGGCCACATTTAACAAAAGGACCCCTTACATTAACCTGGTAAGGGTCGCAAGCTGATTTGTTGAGTTTGCACCCGGGGGCTCTCCTCGCAGGAATAAAGTGGCTGATCACACCCGCTTTCACACATAGATTAAAGGCATCCATTTCATTGCTGCCACGCGCTGACACTCGACGGAGAGGGGCTGCACAGGCCGCCAAGATGGATGGCTTCCATAATTGGTGTTTCACTATGCAGGCTCGCCTCTCTGGCCTGTCACTTATCGGCGGCCCTGCTGCACTGCAGACAGAGAGGCTGAAGCTGCTCAGCCTGAGCTTGAAATAAAGTGTTTCTCCCCTGTACGATTCATGCTGCAGCCATCAGTCTGCACGGCGCTGTTCGACGGTCTGCCGTGTCATAATCCAAAGCATTGGAGATGGACGATAATATTGGCCGTTTATTTAATGCACCGCAATCTACCGTGTCTCTTGGCACTATTGTTAACCAACAAAATGGTATCCGTTATATCAACCTGGGCGGAACGGCAGATATAGTGAGGCCCTGTGGGGTTAAACCTCTGTCCATTCAAATATTCATGTTTGTATACGGCATGCTCTCGACCCACTGGGAAATGTTGGTATCTTTCACATAACGTTGGATGGATATTTTCATAGTCCCTTAAAGCACGATACAGAGGGTGACAGGGAGAATGGGGAGGCCAGGAGAGATGTATGGCACAGGCAATCCTGGAACTGGAGAACAATAACTCCCGGAACCCGAAAATAGGGAGACTGCAGGGGTGGGATCAAAGCAGAGAAGCATGCGGGCGGAGTCAGGCAGGGCATAACAAGAAAGTGTGCATTCAGTGACAACCAGCCTCATGTCTAAGGTCTGCAAGTACATATGCATTATTATTATAAACTCTTCTCCATAAGAAATTGATAGTTAGGAATTCAACACTGTTCTGGCGTATTTTATTCGTCTCACATGAACCACATTAGATATACGCCATCACTGCCCGTAACAGAAATATCCAAATCTGGTGGAAACAAAATCAAGCATGTTTCTGGTATATAAGAATGAGACTTTCTACAGGCTAGTCCAAAAATTACTTTTCTGATCACCATCATATTTGCATTCCCATGTCTTGAAAACTGTGAAATTAGCACCCTGCCCTCCCTGGAGTAGCCAAAATGGCACATAATTTTCTGGTTTGGATTTGGATTAGTTTACTAATAGTTTAGGGGAGGGCCATTACAGTGCACAAACAAAAATGAGCTTACACTATTGATGTGAAGTGCTTTTTTAATAGGGCCCAAAATTCAAGTCTATTTAAAACTCAGGACGCTGGTTCAACTAAATCTTCCC
This sequence comes from Pleurodeles waltl, assembly GCF_031143425.1. Lineage (NCBI taxonomy): Eukaryota > Metazoa > Chordata > Amphibia > Caudata > Salamandridae > Pleurodeles > Pleurodeles waltl. The sequence continues at coordinate 979,735,206 of NC_090446.1, read as the reverse complement.
ACTGTGAGTAATTAACACCATAAAGGTGTATAGTAGTAATATTTGTCATTCACAGCATATTTACCTCCGTACCTCCAGACCCCATTTACCTAGCTACTTAAATAATTAAGAGTCAATGGATAGTTCCACATTGTTACCGTGGTGAATAAAAAATGAGGGACAGATTTACAGAAAATTCATGCTCCACAGTGTAGGAACCACTCAACTGGATCTCCTCCTTCCTCTCTGGCTGAACACAGAGGATCCAACTACCATCGTTTGCTTCCACCCCCAAAGACATCATCTGTGGTATCACCCAGGGCTCCTCCCTCAGCCCCACCCTCTTCAACACCTACATGACACCACTGTCAGATATAGCTCGCTCCCACTGACTCAACTTCATCTCCTACGCTGACTACACCCATAGCGTCCTATCCCTCACAGACAATGCCGCCACCACAAGAACCAATTCCAAAACACAATGGCAGACATCGCCACCTAGATGAAGACCAATTGCCTCAAACTCAACTCGGACAAAACAATGGTCCTCATCTTTGGGAACAAGCTCTCCCCCTGGTGGCACCCCACACTCAGACCCCCACCAACACCCACCAGCCACGCACGCACGCAACCTTTGAATTATCTTGGACACCCAACTGACCATGAAGCAACAGATCAACGCTGTTTCCTCTGCCTACTTGCACAACATCCGCATGTATAGCATGATCTTCCAATGGATCCCCATCTCAACCAGGAAGACAAGCACCCAGACCCTCATCTCCAGCCAACTCGACTACAGCAATGCACTCTACGCCAAAAGCACCAAACAGCTCCTGAACGCCTCCAGGCCATCCAGAACTTAGCGGCAAGACTCATCCTCAACCTCCCCAGAAGAACTACCATCAACCCTCATTTCAGGGCTCTCCACTGGTTCCCTGTCCAGCAAAGATGCCTATTCAAGATCCTCAGGCATGCCTACAAAGCCCTTCACAACTCTGGACCTGCTTACATCAACAACCACCTGACATTCCACCAATCGCTCCGCTCCTCCACCCTCACCCTGGCCCACCTTCCCCCATCCATCAACCCCCCTCCACTTGTGCACCTCCCCATCTCGGAAGGACTTCAGGAAGCAGCTCAAGACTTGGCTCTTCGACTGCCATTGCCTTCTGTCCGAGGCTCACAGAAAACCACCAGCGCCTGGAGATCCCCTGGGGTGACAAGTCACGCTTTACAAAATCCACTTCATTGATTAATTGATGTCAAGCATTGTACAGGAAGGGAATCCTTCTTCTACTAAATTCTAGACTTTGACATAGTTTAACACTTTTCTTTTGTACATAGGGTGACCAGATTTTTAAAGCCAAAAACCGGGACATTTCTCAAAAACATAAGAAGGTCAGCAATTTTACTTCAACTGAGCGCACTGAATGAAAAGGCTCATCAGCACATATTTACAAATGAGGCACTAAGAACATCAATGAAATGCAATTTTTAAAGCCAGTATTGTGTTGTTAATTAAATTGCTTTCTTATAACAGTTGCTAACTATCCCTGCTTTGAAAAACATAAAAACGCACCTCCCACCGTTTTCATTCGACCCTCTCTAAAACAGGGACAAGAGCTAAATTTCCCCAAATCTGCTGGGACAGCTGGGGAAAGACCGGGGATGTCCCAGCAAATTCGGGATACCTGGTCACCCTAGCTGTACAGTACAGCATACATGCGAAGCTAGATAAGTTATGAGAAAAGAAAACTTCTCTCCAACGTTACACGTGCCTTGAGAAAGCATACATGTTTTGGGCAAATCTCCATCTATCCATCAATGCTAGTGGATGGATTTGCATCAAAACCCATGGGTGGTCGCATTGGAATCCACATGTACCACCCATGGTACCTTCCCTGGATGCAAAATAGAGCAAAGTGCTACTTTGTGTTATTATAGGGCTACGTTTTAGGGCAAATTAACACTTTGCGCCTGTTTGAAAGACTTTTGCAAAAACCTGACGCAAAGGATTGATTATTTGGCCCCAATTATTGCATTGTGTTTGAATAATTGTAACTTAACTTGAAGAATGGATATAATAGGGATTTCTGGGACAATGGCCTAACCTACAGTAGTAAAGACCCGTTTAATACATTAATACTTTGATTGAATGCGTGGTTAGGGCTAAGAACTTTATATAAATATGATTACACTACATAATAATACTTAACCAAAAAGCTTTAGTATAACCTTGAATATTATATTATTGTGTGCTGCAGAAATGGTTACTATTGCAACTTTTTGTGACATTACACTGACAGCAGACTTTCACGCAGGACACAAAGATATGTAAATGTAGAGATGAAAACAACCAAAAGTATAAACAAAAAGTATACACTTAAATATGAGTTTACCCCTTGCAGATTAGATGATACATTGCCTCACTGTCCTTCCAATCGCTCCTCCATCTGGAGATGAGATGGGCAATTTGTGACCCTTCCAAAGCCTGAGAACAACCTACTTAAAAGGAATGAATTGTGTGTGAACTATACAGACCTGGGAGACCCTAAAATCAATCAATCAATCAAAAAAAATTATAGAGCGCGCTACTCACCCGTGAGGGCCTCAAGGCGCTGGGGAGGGGGGAATCAAAAAAAAGGAGGGGGAGTGGGGCAGGGAGGGTCACTGTTCGAACCGCCATGTCTTGAGGCTCTTTCTGAAGAGCAGGAGGTCTTTGTTTTTGCGAAGGTAGGTGGGGAGGGAGTTCCAGGTTTTGGGGGCGAGGTAGGAGAAGGACCTGCCTCCTGTGGTGGTGCGTTGGATGCGGGGGACTGTGGCTAGGGCGAGGTCGGCTGATCGGAGGTTGCGTGTGGGAGTGTGGAAGTTCACTCTTTCGTTGAGGTAAGTTGGGCCGGTGTTGTGGAGGGATTTGTGAGCGTGGATGAGGATCTTGAATGTGATTCTCTTGTCTATGGGGAGCCAGTGAAGGGATTTGAGGTGTGGTGAGATATGTTTGTGGCGGGGGAGGCCAAGGACGAGGCGTGCGGCTGTGTTCTGGATTCTCTGCAGTTTGCGTTTGAGTTTGAGTGTGGTGCCGGCGTAGAGGGCGTTACCGTAGTCTAGTCTGCTGCTGATGAGTGCATGGGTGACTGTCTTTCTGGTCTCTGGGGGAATCCATTTGAAGGATTTTTGTAGAGTGCGGAGTGTGTGGAAGCAGGAGGAGGTTAGGGCATTGATTTGCTGTGTCATGGAGAGGGAGGGGTCTAGGATGATGCCGAGGTTGCGTGCGTGGTTTGCGGGGGTGGGTGCGGGCCTAGGGCGGTGGGCCACCAGGAGTCGTTCCATGTGGTTTGTTGGGGCCGAAGATGATGATCTCGGTTTTGTTGGAGTTAAGCTTGAGGTGGTTAGTAGTCAGCCCCAGCCCAGACTGCTGGACTCTGACTGCTGGACTCTGAAAAGAAAGTCATTATCTTGCAAAATTAGTGCCATCCTCCTTGTTAAACAAAATATGTATATGTGTAAATATATTTTTATATATATATATAATACCAAAGGCCGTGACCAAGACTCCTTGGTGAGTTGAAACACGTTGGTGGTTGTTACTGCAATAAAATACATGCTACTTACACCTCGTGGAGTGCGGTGAAATCCTTTGGTATTATATATATTTTCGAGATTGGTCCTCTCTGTCACCGGCAGTGGAGTGCGCCACCCAGCAACTTTTTGACCACTTTGTTCTACAATATACATATATATATGTATATATATATATATATACATATATATATATATATATTACCTAGTGGCATTGGGGTGATCCATCCAGGTGGTGCTGAGAAAAAGGGGGGGCCCAAAAACTAATTTTCCTCATTCATTTTTCCAAAGGGATTTTGAACAGCGATAGCACCAAAACTACTGGGCGCAATTACACCAAATCTGGCAGAAACGTAGGTCCTGGTCCAGAAAAAGTGCTTTTTTTGTTTTAGTGTAAATCCGTTCAGTAGTTTTTGAGAAATTAAGTGGAAAACACATTTGTATATATAGGGACGTGAAGGATTTGCAACCCCTCCAGATCTCTTGCTGAGATCTGATTGGCAACAGAAGACGTTGAAGTGTTGTCAGCCATCTTGGAACTCGGCCTAAGAAAAAAGTAAAAGAATAAAGAAAGGGAGCTAGGGTACAAACACCCAGACCCTTAGCTCTGCTGCCCCGGGGGCCGCCACCTCCCCAAAGCTACACTGAATTATGAGTGGGGGCTGAGTGGCCCTCCCTGCGTCCCGGGAACCACCACCCCCAGGGACTAGGCAAACATTTCCGGGGACCGCCAGCCCCCAGGGCCAGCTCCTGCTGTGTCTCGGGGTGCCCACCCTGGGGACATAGCTGTTTGCTGTTGCAGCTCTGTAGCTGCAGCCAAGCCACAGGAAACAGTTCGGGTTTTGACAGTGCGACCTGTAAACCAGATCCCCCTGTCAAAATCCAAAGCTTTCATTTCTGCCCCCTGCATGCAGGCACACATGCAGGGAGACAGAGATGAAATGCTTCAGCAAACAGGGAGCTGCTGTTAAAGCAACTCCCTGCTTGCTGAAGCAGTGGCACCGCAAGGGAAGCCTTAAGGCTTCCCCCACGCTACCAGATAGCCAGATAGATATATACAAACATAAATAAATCAGTAGGGAACTACAACTACAGGTAACTATAACTCACGCCCTCACCATGCACTGCTAATTACCTCACAAACTACGGCACTCATGACATCTTTGATATTATCATTGCTAATATCAATGTAATATTTGCAGTAACATTTTTGATGAAACAATTGTGCATGGCGAGGGCATGAGTTATAGTTACCTTAGGGCTCGAGTTATAGTTACTTGATGTAACTATAACTATAACTGGTGAATATCTATGGTTTTGTACATTTAAAATGTGAGCCTAACTATAACGTCCCTGTAACCTTTGTTTTTTAAGTGAATTTATATAATATATAATATATATATATATGTATATATATATATATATCCAGATATATATATGTAATATATATATATATATATATATATATATATATATATATATATATATATATATACACGTAGGTCCTCAATGGAACACACTGCGATGAAGAGATGAAGAGGTGGAAAAAAAGTACTATCAGCTACCTACAGGTAGCCAACTCCACAAAGATTCACACACTGCGTAGAAGAGACTGATGCCTTAGTCCAGGACAGTGTGTGTCACTGCAAATAAAACCTGCCTGTACCCGAAGCCAGTGGGTTCCCATGACATTCCAGCACTGGGCACGGGCAACATAAAGGGAGAACAAAAAGAGCCTTGTGGGTGGAGTGGTCTACTCCAAAACTGTACCTACCAGGGGCGGCTCCCCTGCAGTGGCGGAGGAGCGTCGTCCCACAGGCTAAGAGCCAGCAGCAGTAAAATAAAACAATATTTGAATATCGTTTTATTTTTCTGCTGGTGGCTCAGCCAGCATGTGAAGGGAGGGACGGGGCTGGGCCACGGCAGGTGTGAGGCGGGAGGACAAAGGAGTGCACTAAGTGCGCATGTGTGTTTGGACAGCCTAAGACGGTCTGCCAAACACACACGCGCACTTATGTTTCTCCAGCCCGGCTGTCTTCACAGCCGGGCTGGAGAAACTGCACAGGCCCCAGTGTTGTGTCTGAGTGGCAGTCCGAGCCGCTTAGACCAATCCTGATGCTGCTTTCATGCTAGCTTGAGCATGAAAGCAGCGCCAGGATTGCTGGGGGAGGCTGTATGAGCAAGGCAGTAGGAGAGGATGGCTGTGGCGAACGGTAAGTCTTTTTGTTTTATTTATTCATTCCACTCCCACCCCGCCTGCCCCTCCCCTTGATATTTGCAGCAGCTGCCGCTGGTACCTGCTACTAGATGCAGCAACAGCGCTTTGGTGTTAGCTGCTGGCTTTTGGCACTGGCCAGGAGGGAGCAAGAGATGTAATATGGAGGGAGCGAAGGAGGAACAAGAACAATGCTTGACGTACATGTCAGGGGACAGGAGGTGTGACATGGAGAGGAGTAAGGACACTAGAGAGTTAGACTTCAGGGTACCCCGTTCCTTATTTAGGTAGTCCGTAGGGAGTGTTTGGGAGGCAGGGAATTACTTCCTTAATCCCTCACATGCCCACTCGCCTCCTCCTAGTGTGCAGAGTCAAATCTGTCATGTAGCCCCCCTACAACATAAGCCTTAACCTGTGAATTCACAGTTTACGATAGAGTTAGAAGGGGGCGTGAGAGGAGTTGGGGGCATCATATTTGGGGGGCTGCTCTGCCTAAAGAGTGACCAAGAAGGTGTCAAGGTTACAGCAGCATTACGGCTCAGTAAGCTGAATGCTGACCACTGACAACTCTGGTGATCTGCACGTCATAAACGAAACCCCGGAAAGATCCCCTTAGATTCGGGCTCCATATACTAAATACTAATACAATATTTAATAGTTACACCGGTCACAGCCTTAGAAAAGGCAGAAGTGTGATATTAAGTGCTTTGAAACAAGAAGTATGTTTTATTAACTGGAAGGATCTATTCACAGGAAGCAACGTTTATCCCCTGTACCCACCTAGGCTGTGCCTCTACACTAGTGAAATGATGGAGCACTTATTGAGCAGTTTAGGAGACGTAAAGAATCGTTTCACTTGTAGGTCCGTGTGCATTCTAGCCAAAGGTTTGACTCGCAATAAAATTGGAAAGAGGGTTAACGTGCCTGCTGGTGCAAACCACAAAGTTTATTATGCAAGTCAAGATTGGAATTTTATGTAGTTGTCTCGGTGGGGTACTGCTTTTGTTGCTAGGTTCCGGGTGTTACTTGCAGGTCACAAGTTACAAATCTTCATAATATAGCTTAGTGCGCTATGAACCTGCCCCAAGAAGCTGCATGCAAAATGCAAGGAAAAAAGGTATGAGCTTATTGTTTATTTTCCCAATCTTTCGTGATTCTTGGATTGCTAACAAGGGGTCCTTTTGGTTAATAGTGAATACTTACTTTAAAGAGTGTTTAATTAGTTATTCAACTGTGGCTACAAATTCCAGAGTTGAAACAATCTGAATACCTGTTACCAATGAGTTGCAAATGCAATGTTTCCCTGTATTTTATAAAGTGAGACTAAGTTTGACACTAGTGAGCTTTAGGCCTACTCTGTTTTCAGAAAGCAGATTTAATGCGTGTGGGTGCTAGCACTTAACATATTCATCTTACCCTCCCTGTCTGTGCACAGCCGACCTTCAATGTTAACCTTCACTGTTTATTTAATCTGAAATTCAGTAGGTTCTATGGTCTTGCTCACATTGTAACATTTATAAAATGTACTGTGTTCATACATGCCAACATTTTAGAACAGGAAAGTGGGAGATTGAAAAATAATAATCGGGAGGGTGTATTTCCCCGTTTATTTCAATTGAAGGAGGGACAATTTCAGGAGGGAGACAGACAAAAGGAAGCCAATTGTGGTTTAATAAATTAGAAGTCTCCCGCCTGAATCTGGTCTATTGGCATGTATCTATTTTGTGTTCCTGATGTTACTTGACAGGACGAATTTTGCAGCTGTAAACAAATGTAAGGCCCCTTCCTTATTTCCTAGGCCAAACTGAGGTGCTGTTAATATTCTAAAGGTGGTATTGCTTTCTTTGGAAGGTATAATGCAGTGGGCTCATTAGATTAAAGGCAAATGTCAATATTACTCTGTGATCTGTTTTCAATTTATCTGTTGGCTGTGATATGTTTGTTACTTTCTCTGTCAGACCATAGTGACTGCACAGTTTCTCTGTTTTAAAAGGTATATAAAAAATAACATAATTTGGGAAACAAGTCCAGTTTTCCTCTGGCCCGCTTAGAAAACAGACTCCCTGCTAGTTTTTTTACAACTATGAACTTAGAATAATTTTGATGCTGTTTCTTTCTTTGCGTGTTTTAGCAGCCCATATGACAAATGCTCCTTGGTCCTTATTTTCCATCAGCTAAAACTTATGTGGTGCTGGCTATTAATTAGTTTAGGATTTAGTTTCCGCTGCCAATGATATTTTACAATTGTTTGCATTATGAATATTTTGATATCATTTGACTAACCAGTGTCTTTTGCCTTCTATACTGATTTCTGAAATCTTACTAAACCTTCATGGTTTGTATATTGAATCCTTTTTCGTGTGGTTTTTCCTGTGTGGATTTCCTTTGTCCTCTGGTTAAATATCATGTTAAATATAGGGCTCTAGTCTGGAATAAACTCACACATAACCCTGATTCATCAATTGACCCATTTAATTAAAAGTGCCAACAGTATAATGATGTAGACTGATGCATCTAACATTCCTAGAGTACATGCATGTCACTTTCATTTAAAACTTGGAAAAGTAAAAAATCGTGACCCCAAATCAGTTTTTTCTCTTTAGCACTCGTGAAGTGACTAGTTAAGTGTCTCTGTTTTCACAATGGTATTGGCATCAATGTGTTAGGTTTCAGCTAACTAAAAGCCAGGATGAGACTGGAATTCAGTGGGGCATTTGAGTTAGACTCAGCTGGAATTGAAAGAGGGCTCCGTAAGCCACTGCAGGCTGCTGCTTTGAACACAAATCACACAAGTGCTACTTCTGGTGCCAGTAATTGCACCGGAACACCTTGAACACGTTTCACTGGGGGCGGCCCAGATCTGGCTCAATAATACTATTAGATTTGGAATTCAGTTAGATCATCTACTTTGCCATTGTTGAGTATTAGAATAGAGAACTTCGGGCCTGATTTCGAGTTTGGAAGATGGCTTAATCTGCCACAAACGTTTTGGATATCCTTCAGCCTTTTTACTAATGCATATTGCACTTGTAATTAGATTGGTGGGATATCTGTCACATTTGTGACAGAGGTATCCACCCGGCAAACTCTAAAAACTGGGTCAATAGATTTATGCGATTCTACAGCTATGGCATTTTCTGCATAGTTAAGGATTTGCCACATTCACCACACAATGCATCATCTGCTGCTTAATTTTCAGATTCTAACAAAAAATGTTTGTTTCTAGCTCAAACTGTCAAAAGTTTTAAAAAATGGCAACACACGTTGTTGCACCATGGAGGACTCTTTTCGAAGATTGACTTGTCATCTATGAGCGATTTATTGCTGTATTTGAGTGCTAACCTGATACCAGTCAGGTGAAATCTTTACTCAGGCAGTGATGAGAGGTATACAAATGACGAAATAATACGTAATACTATCACAAAACGTGTCACATTTGAACAAATAATTTGCCTTTTCTTGACGCATAATTTTGGCAGCCTTCTCGCATAATTTCAGTGACCATGCCTTAAATCACCTCAGCCAAAGTCTAGAAGGAGACTTTTTAAACATTTGATAATTACTAAGATTTGTTGATAACTATTTCCTCAGCGAATGTAGCTTCTAAAACTACAGCCAACAATAAAAAAAAGCTTAGCTTGTTTAGTAGTCATTGCAGAGGCCAGTTTGTTTCCTGCTTCTAGCCTCTAAAAGGGATGACAAAACTTTTAATTCTCTAAAGTTGTTATTTAGTCTATTGACCTGGATAATAACACATATTAAGTGGCAAAAGATTATTTACTTCCCCTGTTGGGTACACGTACATGCCTTAGTAAGTCAGTATTACCATGATTCAGTTAAAGCTTAGAACACACCCACTGACAGCACCACAGCTTTTCAGACTAAACTCATGCTGTGTAAATACCACATTCATACGTACATCTAGCCAAAGCAATAAAATCTACCATGTCATCTTAAATTCTCTCCCCTTTTGGAACCCTGCTCTGGTGCTATGGCAGCATATGTAGTTTGCACATAACATCTTAATTTACGGTACAAATATTCGTAATCTAACAATATCACAAAACACATACTTTGAAGGCCTAATTACTTTCCTCCAGACACAATATGTTAAATCATTGAGTTTTCTTTAGATGTCTTAAGGAATTTCAGTCTTCTGAAGAATGTGTCGAATTAGTCATTGGAATTGGCCATTTAGTTTAGGTGGGCCTAATTACAGCAGGAGTGAATTCTGTTGTTTTATTAAAACAAGCAGTGGCAAAGCCAATAGGTTGTCGCCTATGCACGATCTATTGGGTTTGTCAATTTATTTGTAGTCATGTTGCACAGCAGCGTTGGTTGAAGAAAAAAATGCTGTGACGCGGCCAGCATGGGTGTGGGAAAGAAACAACAGACAGCTGGAGGAGGGCGGGGTGGGTAAAGAAACAACAGACAGCTGGGGAGGGCAGGATAATCCAACGTGAGGGAGAGCAGCAACAGCGGGAGGAGAGGGGGAGTGAGGGCATGGACTGCAAATACATGCAATCTCAAAGAGCGCTTGAAAAAAAAGGTATGAAAGCTGCCTGCAGAAGCCTGCGGTCAGTGGAAGGACACTTACAACAGTCAGGAAGCTGCGCTTAGTCCATGTCCCACGGCAGTGACAAACTCAGAGCCTAGTAGGAAGCTAGAGGCAAGTAGCGGGAAGGAGGTGCTGACTAATAAGATGCACGGAAACAAGAGTAATGTTGAAGCCAGCCAGTGGTAAGTGAAAGTAAGTAATGGACAGGTTCTAAGCCCGTTTTAAACTTTATTTTTTTGTTAACAATAGATTTAATTGACAGCGCATGCGTGCTGTTCTGACAAAATCTAAAAAAAGAAGTCCGGCAAAATAGATGGTCAAGTGCTTTAAGTAGCTGGACCCATCCAGTATTCAGCACAGTGGAACAAAAACAGCAGGTGTTGAGACGACTACATACTGGGCCGCTTTTTCTGTCCCCATAGCAGACATGAGCATCAGAGAACTACATTAGCAATACAGGGTGTTCATATTGTAAGCCTGCCAGACACACAGACTCCTCCTACAATACATATTACATTCATACACAGCCCACAACTTACACTCACTGGAGCTAGATCTACACATTATTAAACGTGCCTGCTTGACGTGATGTGAACGGATACACAGGAGTGGAGCATGAAAAGAGATTATTACTGCACGCGTGGGATTGAGGTGTTAGACATATCGTGCTACAGGTCGAATTGTTTGACCCAAAGCATGCCACTCACTATGAATTCAACAAACAGTTAGTATGAAAAAGTTAGCGTTCAGTTGTTTGTGGACATTTTCTTTGCCTACCCCTCCCAGAAGAAAGAGGGGCCTACCCAAAATGGCAGATTTTCAAATCAAAAGTGGTCTGGGCTCGCAGTAGTCACAGAGTGGCATCCATCTTTCCTTGGATGTGAACAGGGGTGGATGGTGATTCCAAAAGGTGGTGGGGCGGAAGTCCATAAATAGAGTTGCACTATGAAAGTGAGCATAGCAAGCAAACTTGATGCCTGATCTTCTCAATGAGTGCTTAGCTGGGAAGGGAGGTTGAATATAGGCGTCCATTTTTACCCAACTCAGTAGTTTTCTTTTTATTAACCTTGAGAGGATGAAAGGCTGAGTAGAAAGACGGAATTCAATCATGGGATCAAATACAGATCATCAGCCTTGTCGGAAGGCTTAGTGGATGCATTAGTGCAATGAGCCTTCAGACCTAGCTAAGAGGCAAGAGTCCTGTGACTAACCAGGCCCCATTCATACCTTCACCAGTATTGCCAGCATACGCACAGCACAATTTCTCATCAACTCACATTCACCCATCTGCATATACACTCTCGTTCCCCCCACTAAACCATGCACTCCCATCCACAAACTCATCCATTCTGTCATTCACACATACATTCTCATCTAACTATCCTCCCACCCATTCACATAATTCACATTGCCTTACCCACTTGCTGTTGAGTTATTGAAATATGTTAGTGAAAGCAGCAGTTGTATTTCAGTCAATTCATGGTGTTTTAACAAGCTTTGGTCTACCCAATTTATTTTTCCCAGAGTCATCCACCCAGCTACTCACTCAACTACTCACTTAATATTATTCACCTACCTACCCATATTGAACAATTCATTCACTTTCACCCAGCTAACATCATTCACCTACCTGCTCATATTCACCCATCCACGCCAAGATTCCCACTGTCTTTCACCAAATTCATATAACCAGTCGTCACATTTACGTATCCACTTGGTCAACACCCACAGTCAATGACATGCTCATTCACACAAACACACCAAGCATCACTCATGAAGTAACTAACAGTTTAATTCATAAAAAGCTACACTTAGAGGCTTTGTTAGTGCTTGTTTTATATTTCCTGCGGATTACACCCAGATGTCCGACTGTGACAACAATAAACACATATAATCTGCAAGGGAGATAAAACAGCCATATGTAGTTGTGACAGTAAAGAGTTTTGCATTGACCCATAGGTGCTGCAGGGGTGACTGCGCAGCAGTTAGAAAGAGAAAGAAAAGAAAAAGGAGAGTGAACCGTTTTTGCTTTTTTTTTCTCCAAACGTACTTGTGCTGTTTTTTCAGCCACTGAGCTCTGAGCTGGCCATCTTGCTGGAATATGTCATGTTGGGTCACACTCAATAGGACCAGATCTAGACTTCCTGTATGTGCTGAATATGGGTTTATTCTTCCTGGCTGTGAATACTCTAAGGAAAACATGGGCTGACACTGCAGACTGATGAAACAGACTTGTCTGTGGCGTCTTTTACATGTTTCTTTCCCACCCTTCACAGAGTGGGATGTGGTCAGTGAAGCTTCTGAGTATAATGCCTTACGCCTATGTTTCACATCACCACCCCTTTCTTGTGAGTGAGACCAGTATGATTCTAGGCCATGCACAGGACGGCCATTAGTTACACAGGCCATGACTCTCATACACTTTTCTTAGTTGTACTTCACCCACTTACATCACTGTGTGACCAGCTTGTGCCACATAATCATTAAGTATTTATCCAATGAATATCTGCCTCGCGCTGGTGCCTTTTTTAATTGCTCATCGGCCTTGGGCCTTGTGGATCAGAATCGCTTGTGGGTTAAACTGACTGAGATTAAATTATGTCCCACAGTGCTGAGAACAATAAAAAGCCTTCAGTCAAGCTTGAGTTTTCAAGTCTGCGTCCCGTTCCTATGGGCACCGAAGTCGAGGATGAAGCAAGGATGCTTTTTGACACCATTATTGTATAAGTGTGATACACACTGCAAGTACACTGAAACATCAGAAGCCTCCCCAGCTATCCATGGGTTAAATGTGGCTAAGAACCTACTACTGCTCTAGTCGGATGACCAAATCCTTTTGGCTCAGATTGCTGTGCAAGCACAACTCTCTGACAGAGAAAGGTAATGAGAGAAAATAAGCTAATTCCGTCAAACGTCGTCCTCATAAGTCACAGACCAAAAACCATAATATCAAAATCACATCCCCTGGGGGGAGTTACAGTGCCAAGACACAGTCATTCAAACTTCAGAAAGTAACTCTTCCAGATATACTTAGTAGGAAACGTCGTTTTGACGGAGCAAGCGGAAAAACACAAGGATTCTCCAAGGATATTCTTAAATTTAAAAAAACACACTGAAATATCAAAGGTGCCATCTGGTGTTGAGGAAACCAGCCCTTTTTACTCAGTACTCTAGCTCTAACAATCACCAATAACTCTAGAAGTTGATTTATTTTATGATGCCACCTGGGATTTTGAGATGTAATGTGAGATCATTCACTAGATGGCGTCTTTAATCAAATTGTTTAGCTAAGGTGGGTTTCATCCCTTATTTTGGCACTGTTTTCAGTGCCACAAGGACTGACAGTACTCCATTTGTACAAATGAATAGTCATTCCTGGGGACAAAGTAATTGGTTTACCCGAGTCTGCAGTGACAGGATAATGGGAGGTAGATGTATGACATTGTCCCCCAATGCAGTTTGGCCACATTTTCCTTCTCCTGAGCCTTATCAGGCCCTAAGGAACCCATCCCCCAGTGCCACCACTGAAAATGAAGGAGAGCGGGTCACGCAGCCCCTTTTCTCGAGCGGTTATCAGCCCCAGGGACCCTATCCCCGGGGCCCACATTTCTTAAAGGTTCCCTGGTGCCCACCCAGGGCACTTGTAGGAGACTGGCCCTCTATGTTGTTTGCAAAACTAGCTGGGCACACTGTGCAGGGGGTCCAGGCAACCACACATTGGTTTACAGAGGTAAATACTAGACCACGTACTGCTCTAATTTTTATGGTACCTTGGTGGAGTAATGTAGGCTAATCTTGGAGAAATGTAAAGCATTTGTTGTACTCACAGTATCAATAAATGTGACCACACTCTCAAAAGAATAACTCAAGAACAATTTTCAAAAATACTTCAAATTTTTATAAAGATTTTAGGACCACAATCATCAAAGTACTTTTTAAGCTATGAATTTGTGAAGTTTTAATAAAAATAGTCTTTTTGTGCGTAATCATGCACCCTAGGAATCAATAGAGACAATAATCTGAAAATTCATATAAAATCAGGCAATGCGTTTACTAATGTCTCCTTTTGCAGGTATGTTAAGGTGGTCTGTGGCACTGTGGACCAGCTGGAAAAGTTTGGATGGCTCCCGGTTTTGACGGGTGCAGTTGCAAAAAGTTGTTGGAGCTGAGGCCAGGCCACTGTGGGGGACCACTTTGAAAAGCACTGCAGATGTGGACTTTGTGTGTCTTCCTGGAGTGTCGAGGTTGCAACCGGTGAGGGACCCATAAGGCACAGCTGGATCTTCAGTGCAGTGCACAGGGTGGCTGGGAGCAGAGCGAATCCGTGAGCCAGGAGGTGTGCGCAAAGGAGCCTTTGGAAGCAGGAGGTAAGTTTCGTTAAGGGTCATTTGCAGGTCAGCAGGGGCACTCTGGTGGGAGGACCTTGACTGGGGCTTTCTCCTTGTCCTTTTACAGTCTGGAATGGACTGTCTTTCTTGGGGTCTGCGGTGAAGTGACCAGTACCTAGGACTATTGCACAGTCTGGCCCCTGGAGGACGCAGTGCCACCAAACTTGGCACACTTGCAGAGTTTGTCCTCATGGTCCGTTGAGTGGAGTTTGGTCTGGCTGCGCAGGCCAGTTCCTTGGTCAACAGCCAGTCAGTGAAGTGGCCTTCACTAGATCTTTGGTCTTGGGTTACAGGAGGGTGATGCCTTCACTCTGGAGGGAGATCTTTGGTGATATTTGAAGAGTGTAGATCTTCTCGGGGTTTGTAGAGTCTGTCCAGTGTCCAAGCAACTCCTCAGCGGTGACTGTCGAGTCCTGGGTGCAGCAGGTAGGGCTTGGCGCCTTTTCTTTGTGCAGCAGGACTTCAGTTCTCCAGCCTTGGGTCTTCTTTGTTGCTGGTCTTCTATTGTCCTTGGAATCTGATTTCTTGGTCAAGGGATGCCCACTATGTACTGTATTTAGTGGGCATTTAGGGGAGTGCCCGGTAGTGATCAATGGGTCATCTACCTTAGGGCAGCTACATACGCTAAGTGACCACTTCCTGTGGGAAGAGGTAACTTCCCTACACTGATCAGCCATTTTCTTTCCATGCAAGATGGAGGAAAATGAAATGGAGAGGTCAGCTTGCATGAAACACCTTAGTGGTGGTGCAAGCTGGGGACGACCACTCCTCCTGTCTTTTGTGTGGTTTCCTGCTGTGGCTCCAGCCAAAAGTGGGGGTTCCAGAATTTTGTCTGGTTGTGGCAGGCTGGTTGTGACCAGCCAGCAACCATGCCAGGGTTTTTAGCGTTTGCAAGGGGCACCTCTAAGGTGACTTTAGGGTAAATTTTGTAATAAATCCAATACTGGTACCAGTTTGGATTTATCATTCTGAGTTGATTGATACCAAACAACCCAGGGTTCAGAGTAGCCATCATGGAGCTGTGAAACTCGTACTGACCAGTGTCCAGCACATGCATTAAAATTACTGCTCTATTCACTTACTATGTCCCAGGTTCAAGGACACAGTAAAGGCATATTGCTCATGTATCTATGCCCAAACACACAGTATAGTGCACCCTGCCTTAGGGCGGGAAGGCCTGTTTGAGGGGTGACTTACCTATGGTGCATGCAGTGTGTAGGTGACAGGGCACACATGCTGTGCGGCGTGTCGAGTTTGTTATTAGAATTGCATCAGAACACTCAGCCTGCAATGGCAGTGCTGGATGCTTCTGGATGCAGGGCACTAGAGGGTGGCACAATCTGTGCTGCTGCCCTCAGGGGACTACCCTTAGTACCCCATGCTCTGGGTACCTAAGTACCATTTACTAGGGGCTTATAGTGGCAGTTAAATGTGTTGCCAATTGTGCCAATGCATCACAACAGTTTTAGGGAAAGAGATCACGCCCAGGGAACCATCTACATCAAATACCAGGCCAAAAGAGGGGGCTAACCGTGACAAAAGAGGCCTTTTCTCACGGCACCCACCATGTACTTATTGGGGGGTGCAGGGGGAGCCCCAAGGCCCCAGCAGGCTCTTCGCATGCAGCAGGAGCTGGCATTGCTCCTGCCTGCAGAGAGCAGCTACTTATGCTGCTCCCTCCGGATGGGAGCAATATTTTTATCTGTTTCCCTGCCCACATCACCTTGTAGGTTTGCATCTATTCCTACTGCTGACTACGGCACTTATAAAAAGATCCCTGGCAAAGAGGCCCCTAGCGGGGACCGTTGGACACTGTAGTGCCAGCTCGACGTGGGGCAGATCAGATGATGAAGCATAACACCCATTGGGTGTGTGAGTT
Organism: Pleurodeles waltl; assembly: GCF_031143425.1. Lineage (NCBI taxonomy): Eukaryota > Metazoa > Chordata > Amphibia > Caudata > Salamandridae > Pleurodeles > Pleurodeles waltl. Next base: position 979,718,608 of record NC_090446.1, on the reverse strand, counting down.
TTTTTTTTCTACTTATAGAAGTGCGTAGTGGAACCGAGGGTGTCCCATTGGATCAGTGCACTTAATGTTTCTGTATCTGGTTATTGAGAGGATGTGCACTGGATCAATGTAAAAATCTCCCAGTCTCTCTATTGTACTCTCTACTGTTGTAGACACAGCCCACATTATGGTCTCTGAGGAATGCAGAAACAGTTTTATAAACATGTTTCCTGGCTTTATCAATCTGTCGCAGAACTGATTTGAAGACCTACATTTCTGCCATTGGCATATGTTGGAGTACACCAAGACAGTGTGAAGGAAAAATGACATAATTTATGCAAAGTATACTTCATTAGGATTTCTAGTCCTACCCCACTCAGTGTGCCTAGGTCATTTCCACCACATTGCACAGTGATGAGGTCAGGGGGTTGGCAGTCCCCAATGCTTTTCACCAAAGGTAGCAATTGTGGTCACTTTCACCATCTCTGGCTAATCCAGTTAATGTTCACATTAGCCAAACCCAAGTCTCTGTTAATACCACTCTTTCTAGTAGTCCCCCCAGCCCAAAGACATAGCTGTGGCCCACAATCCATACACTAACCATTTTGAAGCGAAGCAGCAATAGCAGACAGGTGGTAGGAGTGGGCTCAATGAGGCAGTTTTGAAAATGGAAGGCAAGTAAAATGGAGGTGTGCATCAGGTTTAGAAAAACAGATTTGATTGAATGCTGTGAATGTCCTAGTGAATAAAACTAAGTAGTGTCTTGAAATGATTAGTAAGTTTGTCTATGATTTGGTCTGGTTAAAATAAAAAATTGTTATACAGTCTTGGATATACTTTTCGATCTGTACAGTAAACAACACCTGCTACTCCTCATTTTTTAACTAGTATGCCCCTTCTAGAATGCTCTGCAAACTTTTTACCTATTGATTCTAGTGGGCTGTTATGGATACTGTGCGTCTTTTCTAAAAAAATTACAGGTGTGTGTACTCATTATTGATTAACAAGGGTTTCATTTCCTAGTGAGGATTTGCTAATACTCTACTGTATAGCACTGGTTTCAAACCTTTTGACTTCTGTGGACCCCCACTTTATCAATACTGGAACTCGGGGTCCCCCACAGAATCATTATTGGAATCGGGGACCCCACTCACTAAGTCATTACTGAAAGCTGGGGTCCTAATCTGTTCAAATTATATACTTTTATAAGCTGTGGTGGACCCCTGGTGGGTCCCCAGACCACAGGTTGGGAACCACTGCTGTAGATGTGAAGTCATAAAAAAACAAGCTATACATGTTTTTGAATACCTGTTGTTTTCACGAAATCACAGCTATAATTGTGATTAAGACGCAAACATGGCCACAAAGTCCACCATGGTGGTCTACTTTGGAAAATTGCATGAAAGGGATAACACATACTAACCATTCATTACTGGACTTACAAATGTAAAATATGAAAGGTATGTTTTTTATTTGCTGACTTCCACAGTATCAGACAGTGCAACGTTGAAAAGGTTGCCATTCATGGTTCCTTTGCATGAGAGTGGTGTGTCATTCTTATGCTTAGTTTTCACAGTTCCTGAGACTTCTGAGTCTATCTAATAGGAGGAAAAAAAACGATTTCACCAATGAACTCAATCTTCAGGTTTGTAAATTACATTTATTTCTAGGAAAAAATGATTACAAATGCACATGTCAGTGTGAAATTGTTAAAAGATAGTACTAAATATATGAAAAATTATTGAAAGTAGCTAAGATGATCTATGAGTGGTAGTGTGAGTGCTTCTATATATTTGTTAATAGGTGACTGAGATGAAATTTCTTTGAGGTACAGACTCGGTGTGTGAGAGGGTGGTTCACAAAATGATGTCATGGAACTGCATATTATACATGTGCTGCTTTACTGCATGGTCTAATTGGTAGAAAAGAAATGGCACGCTAAGGGTTAAGGTTATACTTAACAATGTATTAGTAGATGTGACATTTTTTATATGTCTATACAAGATGTGCTGTTCAGAAAGAATGCTGTTCTTTGAATTCTGGGACTTGTAATCCTATTTATTCCATTTTAACAGAAGATTACAAGACCCCAAATTGAAAGAGAAAAACATGTACTGTTTAAACTAATATTGAGTCAGATGTGTAGTACAAGACTGTTCAGCATACTTAAACATGCCGTTTTTAAATATAGGTTAGCCCTTGTAGTGAAGACCCTGAGTATGGTGTCACACAGGCAGGTTCTTATGGCATATATCTGGTGTTTGTTAGCTGTGAAACCCATATTTTAGTACCCATTACTTATTTCTGAAATATGCTGTTGGAATGTCACACACTATGGTGCTTTGAGTTTAAAACAAGAGAGATGAAGAAGTTACTCATGCACTTGTAGACCCCTACACCAAGTACTGTATAGAGTGTAGCAGGCCCCAATGCCAAGTATTATATAGAGTGTAGAACCCATGAAGGAATAACTAACTCATGCTGTCACAGGCCCCAAGTACTACATATAGTATACTACCCATAAAGCAAGTGACATACATATTCACAAAAGCATGGAGCCTCTATGACTCAAAGTGACAGAGGCACTAGAGTATTTGTTCAGTCACTTACATACACATTTAAAAAGCCATGGAGGTATTAAACAGAGGGACACATATTGGCAGAATCACTGTAACATTTCATAGCACTTCTGAAGGTGCTCTCCTACATTCAGTGAGAAATATGAGGAAATAGTGACATAATCTTGTTACATATGCAGACAAATACTGCTTTAATCATGAGTGAGGCCTACTAGTGCAGAGCCTGTTCGTGCACTCTCACTGCTCACTCAAGTTGGTGTATAAAACCCCTTTGTCAATTGTTAAATCAATGTTTTAGTATGAATAAGTCACCTCTGAGATATAGTGTAAGTATGTCATGAAGCATGGTGCTTTGTGCCTAAGTAATTCAGAAATGTGCTTTTCAGTTTTACAAACTTACTCATGCAGTTGCAGACCCCTAACCCAAACACCACATAGAGTATACCACGCATAAAGAAACAGACATACTTGTTTCCAAAGCATAGATTCTCTGTCTCACCCAGTCACAGAGCGACATAGAGACTTAAACATTTACTCACACACTCAGAAAGTACTTATGTATGAGGTAGTATCAAAGGCAGTTCAGGACACATCCACATACCTCTACATTTCCAAACACAGGCACTGAGGTATTCGTTCAACAACTTACAAACACATTTAGAGATCCATGCAGGCACTAAAACAGACAGTGACATACCAGCACATTTACTAAAACATCTCATGGTACTACTATAGGTGGATATAGCGAAATAGTGACACAGTCTTGACATGTATCCAGACAAATGCTCCTTTAATCATGGGCGAGGCCTACTAGTGCAGACCCTGTGTATGCACTCTCACTGCCCACTGAAGATGGCCCCTAACAGCCCCTTGTCAGGTCTTAAACACACTTTTTCATTAGTAATAACTCACTTCTGAGATATGCTGCAGAAGTGCCATCAAGCATGGTGCTTTGTGCTTAAGTGATTGAGAAATCTCCTTCTCAGTTTTAGGAACTTACTCATGCAATTGCCCGCCTCTACGCCAAGCACTACATAGAGTATACCACTCAGAAAGGAACTGACATACATGTTTCCAAAGCATAAATATTCTGTCTCACCCAGTCACAAAGCGACACAAAGAGTTCTACAGTCACTCACATACTCAGAAAGTATTTATGTGTGCACCAGTATCAGAGGCAGTTCAAGATATACTCACATACCCATCTATTCCCTAGCACATGTACTAAGATATTTGTTCAGCCACTTACATACCGATTTAGAAAGCCAGATAGTCACATACCATCACATTTACTGTAACAGATCATAGCACTTCTGTAGGTGCTCTCCTACATTCAGTTAGAAATATGGGAAAGTACTAACACAATATTGTCATGTTTGCAGACAAATACTGCTTTGTACACTGGGGAGACCTACTACTGCAGACCCTGTGTGTGTGCACTCTCACTGCCCAGTCAAGTTGGTTTCTAAAGGCTGTTTGGCTACTCTTAAACCCACATTTTAGTAAAAATAACTGTGACAACATTTTACAATCCAATATTTAATGTGAAACCATATAATTAAAACATAAATCTAACTTTTTTCTCACTTTTCAGATATAACCTTCTACTTAACTATATAGACTTAAAATGCTGTCAAAAAGTGAACCAAGAAATAAAGAGAGACAACAATACTATTTTTTCACAACTGTGAAACAAAAGGGGCAAAATGCAGTAAAAGTACTAAAGGAGAAAAGACCTGCTGGTAAGGGAACAAAGACGTTTCTTAAAATAGTATGTGGTCAACTTGAAAGACGGCAAAATTAAGTAAATAAAAAACAATGTGTAAAATCAACTAAGAAAGGAGTGAAAGAAAGTGATATAAGAAGTAAAAAATCCTACAAAGAAGAACAGAGTTTAACCAGAAGGCAGCACCAGTTCAAGGAATTCAGAGTTAGAATGTTTCGTAGCAGATTAATTCAGAACCTAATGAGACACATGAAGAAGTATAAAAGAAGGAGAGAAACTGTCATACAAAAGGAATGTATTAAGGGTGTGGTTGATAAGGCATTAACCCTGAAAAGGAAGCTATTTATTCTGATTGTACACAGAATGAAAACACTAGGTAAACTAGTGATGAGTATGAGGAACAAAAGTCAAAAGAAAAGACTAGTCAATAGAACTAACTTTTGCAAAGTTTTCAGTGGTGAATGTAGACATACTTCTAGTACTGAACCTTTATTTAATGAAGGCAGCTAATTGCAAGAGAATGCATTAATGCATGTAGTTGAAGAATAAGGACGATGTTATGAGATGAAAGATAGTTCTTCTATTGAAAAGGAGGCAACGGTACCTAGAAATGTAGAGAAAGTCATAGCTGAAGAGGTGTAGGGAAGACATAGACAGGACTCTGTATATAAGTGGAATTGTAGCAGTATGTTTAGTGTTTGGCAGCAATCAATTGACATATTGAGACATTTTCTATGTATCTTTCCATGCAAAAGACGTATACAGAAAATTTAAACTTTGCCAAGATTAGATCAATGTAAAGTAAGGAAATATACACACCTACAGTGACATTCACTAGCCTGCCTATCAAAGAAAGTATGCCAAAGCACCTTTCATCATTTTAAAATGCTCGTAGTACACCACTCTCAAATGCAATCTTTAGTTAGGAGGCTTTACTATATGAAGGCTACAGCACTATGTTTAGAACAAATGAATAGAGCTATTTTGCATGGTACAGATTTCGCAGTAAAAAAGGTTTGTGATGATGTACAATTTTGTTTCTTTGGTCCTGAAGAGGAATGTAGTAAAACTGAAGAATTGATATCTGCAGGTGTAGCAGAACAAGAGACTAGGTATTACTATTTATAACTTTCATGAAGCGATTAGAAAGTTTAAAACTGTAGGTTTAGAGAAACCAGACTGTGTTTGTATATGTTTCTATACTCACTACAAAAGTCAAACTCAATATGTTATTGTGTCTTCAAAAACTGAAGATGAGAATAGAGACAAGTGGCAAGAATGTGCATCTTATTTATTTGTAGAGGAATGCTTTGATTGTTTCACACTTCAAGCTATATGTAAGTATTGTTATAATAAGTTAGACAACAATAAAATGCCAGCTAGAGCAGTGCATAACAAATTAAAATTGGTTTCAATTCCACAGGAGCTTCAAGATGTGAATGTTTATGAATCTATACTTCTACATTCTGTGCATACATCCATTTCAATCTATAGTCTGTATAGAGCCAAAGACTGGAGCATTACCTCCAACTGAGCTCCAGAAAGGTCTTAAAAGTAGAGCTGTGAACTTGCCATTAGATTTTAAGCAGAGTATTGAAACTATAGGGATGCAGACAGAATTGAGAGAATGACTTGTAATTCTAGTCAATGGTGTCCCTACCAAGAGCAAAAAGATATGGCAAGAATTAGTAGATGTTAGTAAAGTAAAAAAGCAACATTATATCTGGTACAAAATAATATTTACTATAAAATGTAGATGATATTCAAGATATTACACATATGGAGGGTCACACACTTCCATCAAAAGGTCAAATTGAACTGCTAGATCAATCCAGATTAGAAGAAATGTATGAACACTACAGTATTCACCCTTTATATTCCAAATAGATTATGGGAGATGTTACTAATCGCTTTCAGATGAAAGAAGAAAAAGGTGCTCCCTTAAGTGTGTGGGTGGGAGAAAAGCTTAGAAGCTCACTGTTTTCTACATCTGTTCCCTACTGGAATAGGTGGTAGATATATCACAAAATACCCTTCACACACTTTTGAGTTGCAAAACGATTCTCAGTTCAAAATCCCTTTGCAGTAAGTATACATAGAAAAGCAGGTGATATTCTGATCCTTTTATTGGTATATAAAATATAAATCCTCTACAGCCAAATATGCGCTTCATCACATCTGAGACTTTCTCAAGGCTAAAGAAAATGTCACAATATATACGGTCCAGGTATGAGTTAGGGATCTCCAGTGACTGTCTCCAAATGTGTCCTGTCTGTGATGAATGATCCGTGCTGTCCGAAGGCTGCCAATGTTCCTGGCAGTCCTGTAATGTATAGCAGAGCATCCACAGTGCGACCCAAAATAGTAGCAAATAATTATGTCCAATGCTCAAAGGTACATCCCAAAAATAGCCTCAAACGTGGTATTCGTATGTCTAAGGTTCCAAAAAGAGCAGCACTCCATAAACAGACCCTAATAAGTCCATAATCTGGAGTTCTAAGTGTAGCTATGTGGCATTGTGTGAGTGTGTGAGTGTTAGCCACTCATGAGTACCATGGATGTGCGGTTTGTTGCAGATAACTCCATTGCTGTTGCTCGTTATGTAACTTTTTATATCACAAACTTAGAAAAGACAGAGATGAAAGATGTGTGGGGGGAGATTTCTGCAGAAAAGACTCTTATCAAGAAATTGTACAGTTTCAGTTTGAAAATGCTTTCCCACAGGGAAATTGGATCTTATGAATGCGCAGATAGGTTGAGCTCTGCAAGTTTGTTCTCAAATCCAGAGGAAGTGTGCGGATAAGCCTAGGCCTTGCATGCACTTGTCATAGAGTATTAAAGTCTTTCCCAGAAATACAGCACCTTGCAGAATTTGATTACAAGAGTACAGACTTTCTAAAGACTAACATGCTGGATACATACTACCCAAGAAGGAGTCCCCATCTTGGAAACATGTCTCTACGAAGTACTTCAACATTATACATATAGAACTAATGCAACTGAAAACATAGAAGGAAGGTTTGCAGTCATTGGATGTGACGGTTGTTTGATGAGGCACAACAAAGGAAATCTAATTAACCACAGAAAGCTTACTTGCCAAACTGCAGATAAAAGAGCGTTTTTCTACTTGGCACTTTTGTAACTGTCAAAGCCTTGGCCTACTAAATCAGATTTACCTGGACGCTATGACTGTTATGAAGAATCATTCAACAGTGTGGAAGACAGTATTCAGTGTTCTTTGTTTCCAACATACTTCCAGGTGTCGAAAAATGACATTGAACAAGAAGATCCATGGCTGCTGGGATAGCCAGGTACAGTTCACAAACCAGCCAACATTCATTACCAGGAAGTCAAGATTCTCCTTAATAACAAGTAATTCAAAATGAAACAGCTATAGCTATAAATGAGATAAAGATTGCAATGCAACAGGCAATAGAGGAAACTGTGGATTTTGAACAGCTAGTGGGACAGCTGAACAATGAACAGAGAGAAATTTACAATGAAGACAAATATAAAACAGAGCATGGATTTCTCCACGAGAAGAAACAATGTGATTGTTCTTCATATAAACCAATATTACTACACATCAGTGGACACGCTGGCACTTGCAAAATCTTTCTAATTAAAGCTCTCACTGGTTATCTACAGAAGGTTACAGATTCAAATTTGTCATGTGTAGTAACAGCACCAACAGGATTAGCTGCACATAACATTTAAGGAATTACTCTACATCGACTACTTATGCTACCTGTTGAACATTACAAGAAAGTGGAATATCAATAATTATCTGGGGACGCTCGAAATGAGGTATCAAGAGTTTTGAAAAAACTAAAGCTTGTAATCATTGATGAAGTCAGCAAGGTATCGAACATAATGCTTGCCTTCATGCACTTAAGGATGCAGCAGATTTTAAGAACAAACTATGATGTAATTTTTGGAGGAAAACTTTTAATTGTTTTTGGTGACCTACTTCAACTTACCCCTATTAAACTGCTTTCAAACCAGTTTTGTATAATGAAACAAGAAATTCCCTTGGAAGTATTGGCAACATGGATTTTTGGTTAACCTTTAAATACAAAGAATTTAGTGAAAAACATGCGCCGAACATCTGATTTGGAATATGGAGATATACTGAAAGACATTAGAGTGGGAGTAATCACAAAAGAGGGAAAAAGTGCTTTGCAAAGCTGCCTCATCAAGAGTGTATTCCCATCTAGCATTACACCACCAGAACAACTGTTCAATTTCATTAAAGAAGATAAATCTATAGTTTGTTTAATGCCAACACATCAAGAGTGCTATTTATTGAAAAGTTACTTCAACTGGAGAAAGAAGAGATTTTGGAAATTACAGCTGTTGATAAAATGGAACATCAGGGAGTCACAATAATACTGACAGATAAACTTCAATCAAAGTTGGATTCTTTAAAGAAATCTGTATGCAAGACAGCAGGATTAGAAAAGCATTTACGTGCCTGTAAAAATTGTCGAGTTATTTTGAGACATAATTTAATTGTTGAGGAAGGCTTAGTAAATGGTGCAATGGGTAAAGTTATTGATTTCCAAATTTTCCAAATAGAGATGAGGTAGAACATTTGGCTATTAAATTTGATCCAATAGATGATGTAAAATAGATTGGTCATTGTATTGTATGATTTTTGCTTGTAAAAGACTTCTATATCCGGTGGCAGCAGTTTCCACTCTCTCTAGCATATGACGTTACCATTCATAAATCTCAAGGTTTAAGTGTACATGCAGCTTTAGTTAATGTTGGAAGTTCTGTATTCAAAAAAGGAATGTCATACATAGCATTGTTGCAAATTAGAACTTTGTCTGGTTTGTTTTTGATTGACTTTGATGAGAAGAAATTTAGTGCTGATGCAACCTATTGAAGAGAGCACAATCGGTTAGAAAGTCTATTCGCTCCACATTTAGGCAAGTACTCTGTTTATGAGAAATTGATAATCTGTTCAAAAAGGAAGATTACAAAACAGTTTATAGACCATCAAGAAAAGAAAGCACAGAAGAAGAAAACAGATGGTGCTAAGAAGAGAAAACTGGAAAATTACGGTGAAATTGTAGGTTACCACTTGGAAAACCTTTTGTTCAGGTGTCAACTGCTATGCTAATGTTGTTCTCAATGTACTGTTCCATTTACCACATGTAGTAAAACAAACTGAATACAATTCAGAAAAAATAATGTGTTCTGAACTATTTAATTTGTTTCAGTTTTTAATGAGTGACAGAAGTGTAATGCATTCTGCTTCAGGAATCCAACATCTTTTGGATACACGTACTGGATCAATAACATTTACTCTGAACACTTAACAAGATGCACAATAATTTATTCAAGTCATCCTTGGAGTCTTAGAACAAGAAGAAGTAAATGTTGCTGATTTATTTGGAGTCAGTTACAAATTGAACCGTGACTGCGAAGACTGCTCTTTTACATCTAACACTGTCATTTCTTAACTTAACATTACCAGATTCTAAATCCGTGCCCAAACTGCAGATCAGACGTTGTGTCGACATTGTTTTTACAAACAACTGGAGAATATCTTATAGTAATACTACAGTGATTCACAGCAGCTAGTTCTAAATTGTATACTCTGATTGCAAACTTCAAAGCTGGACAAATATCACTTTCAAGAAGAACTTTTAATACTTTGGCTCATCTTTCATGAAAGTGGTAATACAACCTCCAGACACTACACTGTCTATTTAAGGATTGCAAATGGATGGACAGAATACAAAGACATCAGCCTAAAACACAAACCAAAACTTTTGTTCAAACTACTGAACTCGTATCTTTTATTTCTTCAACCGAAGAATTGTGGTTAAAGAAGTGGCGTATGGTTTTTCGTCTACGTGCTTCACCTCTTTTTTTAGACATTATTTGTCCTACTAAGGGTAATGATTTTTTAAAAGATCTTCAAAAATAAAGACATCTTTTATGTACCAGAAAGGAGTTGATATGACAACGTAATACGACACTCTCTAATTAAAGTCTGAAACTGAATAGACAGTGTTCAATTTCAGCAGTTGAAACCAAAAACTGCTTTCAAAACTACAAAATTGTCCTCTTTTGTTTCTCCAACTAAACATCAACGTCCTAATTGTGGACAAAAAGTACTGTGTGGGATTTTCTATCCATGAATCATTAACAGTTTAGAAATCATTTGGCCTACCAGGTATGCTGTTTTCAAAAGGACATCTAAAATTGAAAAGTGATTTATATTTATTTGTGATATTGTCCCAGATATAATAATATAAATAATATGTTTAGATTACTGTAGTAAGACTAGAAAAAATACCTAAGAGCCTCACTACAACTTTAGCGGTCTTTTTGGAAGACCGCCACGGTGGAGGCCGTTAAAAGACCACCATGTTCTTGGTCATCCGACTGCTGTATTAAGAGTCACACACTGAAGACCGCCAAGACACAGGTGGAAGGGAAAGAGGCATTTCCATCACCAGCTCTGCCAGCCCAACAACTTACTGCCCACCAGATTACGACCCACAAATCAGCACAACAGTACTAACATAGTGAAAAACCATTGATGGTGCGAACTGCCGCGCACAAAAACTCAGTTCAGACAGAATACAACACCACATTGGCCAGTTCAAAAACCCCACACCTGACACACATACACACAGCAGACACACCTACTCATTGCACTATATAACACCCCCACATACAACCCATAATCCTTTGAAACCAAAACGACAATCACATACACAGAGAGCAGGCAAAAAGCGACAGAAACCACCTTTACACTTTAGGCACACATACACATCTTACTCAGCATACACCATACAACTGCACAAACAACGCAATCCACACATAACAAATACACACAAACACCACAACTGACCATCACATACAACTAAACACCCCCACCCTACCAAGCACCCAACACTGCATTCTTGCACACACAACACCCAGCACAACACAACCACCACCATGCCACGACAAAAGCACCCACGCTTCACAGACGATGAGTTGAGGGTCATGGTCGATGAAATAGTCAGGGTAGAGCCACAACTGTTTGGAGCATAGGCCCAGCAAACATCCATTGCCAGGAAAATTTAATTATGGCACGGAATTGTCGACAGGGTCAACTCAGTAGGCAACCATCCATGCACAAGGGAGGACATGAGGAAGAGGTGGAACAACCTACGGGGGAAGGTGTGTTCCATGACACTATGCCACCAGATTGCTGTGCAGAAGACTGGCGATGAGCCCCCACCTCCTCCCCCAGAGTTCACATCGTGGGAGAAGAAGGTCTTGGACATCCTGCACCCAGAGGGCCTGACTGTAATACCCGGAGGACAGGAATCTGGTGAGTAACTACCACTCCCCTGACACCCATTAGTCCTGTTCAGCAAGCTTCCACACCACCCAAAGACTCCCCAATTAACTCAATCTCCCACGACACCTCCCACCTAATCACCTAATGGCCTTCTCCTGTATGCCACACCACCACCCAGCCCCAATGCCCACACAGCCCCTGGCAAATGCATGGTTAGCAGTGCCAATTACAATCACTACGACTCCCTCAATGCACTAACCCATCTACATCAAAACCTGCGATGTCCACTCCACAGTACATCTCTTGCATTTATGAGTATTGCACTAGCTACACCAACTGGATGCTTTGACTGAGGAGCACTACATGGTAATGACAGCAGTCAAAGGCACTACACAGTGTCAAACAAGGCCAAACACAGCCATGGCACATTCACCAAACCTAATGGCCACTTATCCAGATCTACACAGGCATCCCAACCAAAGACATCAAACGACTCCAACGCATCCAAAATGCCTCCGCCCGACTGATCCTCGACATACCCCGCCGAAGTCACATCTCCCCTCACCTAAAGGAACTCCACTGGCTCCCGGTAGACAAGAGGATCACCTTTAAACTCCTGACCCACGCTCACAAGGCACTTCACAACACCGGACCCTCCTACCTCAACACCAGACTTAACTTCTACACTCCAACACGTCAACTCCGATCCGCCAACCTCGCCCTCGCCATCGTACCCCGAATCCAGCGCAAGACATCCGGCGGCAGATCCTTCTCCTTCCTCGCCGCCAAGACCTGGAACTCTCTCCCCACATCTCTTCGCCAGACCCAGGACCTCCTCGCATTCAGAAGGCTCCTCAAGACCTGGCTCTTCGACCGCTAAATCAGCAGCGCTCTCCCCCCCCTTCTCAGCACCTCGAAACCCTGACGGGTACATAGCGCGCTTTATAAATACTATGATTGATTGATTGATTGATTGATACAACCCTGAAGAGGACTGAGCATGGGCTAGAAAGTAGGAAGGTAAACCCCATGCACCAAATGCACAGGCAGGACAAGTAACCATGCATACACACATACCCTCCTCCCACTTGGAGATCATGCTGCAATGTACAGTCATCCCCACTCATATCTAGCAAGCCTGATTTACCACAAGCAAACAGGGCACATCTGTCATGTGAACCATCACACAGGAACTGAAACCACCCACCCATCTACCAAAAGTTACCAGGCCTGATTGACACCAATCCTCAAAGGGGCACAGTACTCATGTCACAATCCACTATCCACAAACAATGTTTGCAGTAACGCATCTGTTATTTCTATTGCTAGGAATCATGTCAAGCCATTGTATGCATCAGACAAAGAGAACATCAATCACACGTCCACCACCTAACTCTCTCCCACTCCATTTACAGGTACTCCTGCCACTGCCACCATGGAGAGGATACCAGAGACAGACAGCCCTCCTCAGGATGAAGGCCCCAGTGAGGACAACGCCTCTGGATGTGTGGACATTAATGACTTACCTGGCCCATTTGGGACACCTGGTCAGTCCACCACTCCCTGCTTCACCCTGCCCACATCAACCCCCACCCTATGGTATCAACAGCACAGCCAACTCTTCATCCACAAGCCTGTGTCCCAAGGACAGTTCAATCAATAGTGTGCTCCACAGTAGAGGGACCCGAGTCAACTCCTCACACGCAAGACAGTGAAGGTCCTGGTGACACTGGGAGTGGGCACACCGTGCCAGGGGCACAGGCACATGGTGGCAGGGAGCGAGGGAGGGAACCTGTGGGACAACCTGTGGGAGTCAACTGACCAGCAAACCATCTCAAAAGTCCCAAACCATCTCAAAAGTTCTGGGAGCATACGAACAGTCCTAGGACAGAATGGGACAGATCATTACCAAGTTGGGGGAAAACCAAAGGCTGCAGAGGGAATACCACCAGGAGGTCATGCAGCAGTGCCAGGCCCACAATGCCACCATGGCCTCCATTGCAGGGATGCTCAGGGACCTCAACACCACTCTGCGTGCTTCCACTACCCACCAACAGGCCCCTTCCACTAGCCACATCACATCTGAGCCTTCCACATCTGCCGCAGCTAGTGGAACGGAGGCTCTGCCTGGGGAACCACAGGCCTCTGGTACCCCTCCCTCTGTAGCTGATTAACCCCCCACCCACGCAAACGTGGACGTCCATCCAGACATCCGACTGGAGCAGATGCGAAGACCAAACTGACTGCCAGGAAGTGAAACTCTCCTGGTTTCTCTCCCTTGTGTGCCATTGAGACACCCTATTGACTGTTCAATGACATAACTCCATTTTCCCATGGCTTTTGGACACTGGACCTGTGCTACCTACAGCTGTGCCACCTACTCTGATGATTACAACTACCATGACCCCACTCATCACCTGTTTGCCACTGTATGCACCACAGATTGTTTACATTTCCCCTATATGCCCAATAAACACTATTGATCACAGCAACAACATATATGTCTTTAGTTGAACATGTACAAATGTTTTGTCAGCAAAATGTAATGTGGGTATGGCCCCCTAAACCAACAGGCAGTGTAGTGGACAGCAGAGCGAGGCATCCCCTGCAGGAGACACAGTACAACAGATATGTCCCAGGGCAGATGTAAGATAGTCACTAGTCCAGGCACACACTACAGTAAATTCACTCATCCAACCTGCAAAAAAGAGACCATGACACAGAGTTACCTCAGGATAGAAGGCATGGTGCCACACAAAGCACATATGAAGTACATCGTTGTCCAGCCAAGTGTAGATTGCCACTGAAGCATGGCAAAACAGATTATATTTCTACATCCCCAGTCATGGGAAATCCATGACAATTGACTGTAACTGCCATCTGTCATGTGAAAAACTCTATTCTGTATACAGTTACCAATGGCTAATGAGCATAAATGCCTCAAGCCATAGGTAGCAGAGGGATTGATTTACATATCAGTCAGTGGGTGGAATAGCATGAGGATAGGAGAATGCAGGACACATAGCTTAACACAGGTCTGTCCATAGAAGATTTGAATCTAAAAACCTGCAGTGAGTACACATGTAAGATAAGGTACATGTAAACTCTGCACCTTACATTCAAGCACTCACCTCCCCCAACACACACATAGGGATAGGAACACATTACAACACCACTGATGAAACTAATCAGGAGGACCATTGTCACCAATCAATGTGATACACATCACTTGCAAATACACAGTCAGCACACCTGTAAGTACTGGTTGATGAGCTTAGTCCTAGAGTCAGTTGCATCATTCTCATCTGCCTCCTCATCACTTTCCATGTCTGCAGCACCAGCCACTGGTCCAGCTGCCTCGTCATCATCAGCTAGGAATGGTATCTGACATCTCAGGGCAAAATTGTGGAGCATGCAGCAGGCAACTATGATCTGGCATGCCTTTTGGGGAGTGTAGAGGAGGGCACCTCCAGCGACGTCCAGGCAGCTGAACCTGGCTTTCAGAAGGCCAAATGTTCTTTCTATTACAGGCCTTGACCTGCCGTGGGCCTCATTGAAACGGAGTTCCCCTTCCATGGCAGGGTACCTTCCTGGTGTCAAAAACCAAGGAAGGTTAGGATAGCCAAAGTCACCTGTGTGCAAAAAGGTAGGACCTGTTACAATACAGGTACAGCCACAGGGAAGATTGTGATGACAGGTGCCATAACAGAGACACACATCAAAAATGTATACATATCAATGAGCCAAGCCCTCTCTGTGTGTAGTCATGCTCTCATGTGTGGGACATTGCTGTTCCTCAGAATGCAGGAGTCATGCACAGATCCTGGAAACTTGGCTGTCACCTGTGCGATGTACTGGTCTGCCTGCCACACCACCTGAACATTGATTGAGTGGTAGTTCTTCCTGTTCCTGTACACCTGTTCATTGGCACTGGGAGGGACCAAGGCTATATGGGTGCCATCTATGGCCCCTATCACATGAGGTATGTGTGCCACATCATAGAAGTCTGCCTTCACAGAGGCCAAATCTCCACATTGGGGGAACCTGGTGTATCTGTCCAGGTATTTCAATAAAGCACACAGTACATCCTTCAACACAAGACTGAACGTGGGCTGTGACATCTCTGCTATCAAGCCCACTGTATTCTGAAAGGACCCAGTGGCAAGAAAGTGTAGCACTGACAGGACTTGTACTGTGGGAGGGATGGCATAGGGATTACGTATGGCAGGAAATAGATCAGACTCCAAATGGGCACATAAATTCATGATGGTGTGACGATACAGAAGATAGGTCTAGAAGATATGCCTGTTCTCCATGGCTGCAAGGTCAAGTAGTGGTCCGTACACTAGTGCATGTCTCAATCTCCTCATGGCAGGGTATCTAGGATAGAGAGTATAAAATGTACTAAGTGATAAGTACTATACACATGTAAGTAGAACATGTCATCATCACACCTAACACTGTACACATGCGTCACACTACTGACACGTACCATTATGGGCAAGCTAAAGCGTCACTGTGACATGCATGTCAGATGTATTAGCTAAACTATGATGACGCAACATAGGCCTACTCCGCAGTTTGCACATGAATGTGTATGATGCACTTATTCAGGGACTGCAAGGCATGATATGTGCACAAAATGGCATCAGCCTGGCCTGCTGCACAGGACAGTTGGAAATATCCTAGGTCTGCTGGCATATGTTATCAAGGCGGTGGGCGGTTGCAACCACTGTGGAACTTCTCATTGTATACCATTGCTGCCTATAGGGGATTGGGGCCAATGGCGATCACCACCGGTGGTGACGGTCCTGTACGCAGTGGTCGTGACTGCCATTTTCTGCCACCATGCTCACTTGACTCCTGACACTCTTACAGGCAAGATCTCCACGACCTGAGCTGCTGTGTCCTGTCTCTGGGAGCCATCATGCCACGTCCTGCAGGCGACAGGGCTCCAGCCTTCCCTCCAGAAGAGCTGGTGAAGTGTGTGGACAGGGTCCTACCCCTGTATGGACAGGTGTATGGGGCACCAGAGGAACAGATGAGCCTAATGCCATAGTCATGTGTGATAAGGGTGTATGTGATGGTGTAAGTAGTAAGTGTACTGGGGAGGGAGTGCATGCATGCAAGGGGCATGGAGTTGAGAAGTGTGAGCTGAGAGGAAGGAGCTGTGTGGGCTCTTAGTGAGTCAGATGTGTGACTGCTGTTGGTATGGGGCATGTGTACCTGACTTTCTCCTTCTGTCAGTGTCATCCATGCAGGTGAATGCCCATCAGAAGAAAGGGATCTGGCGTGCCATCGCCAAGCAAGTGTGGACCCTGGGGGCCCTCAGCCGGTGGAGCACCTGCTGCAGAAAGCAGTTAGAGGACCTGAGACGCTGGGCCCAGAAGACAGCGGAGGCCCAGCTGGGGATGTCCTCAGAATGAGGGAGGGATGCCCATCAGACCCTGACCCCTCTAATGGCCTGCATTTTGGCAGTGGCCTACCCTGAGGTGGATGGGCATTTGAGGGCAACACAGCAGCCACAAGGGGGTGAGTACTGACTGAATCCTGGCACTTGGCTGGGCTTCATAGGTATAATATGCATCACTGCAGGCAAAGTGACATTGTTGTAATGACGTCCTGTGTATAGTCTATTGGAAATGGGTATTATGCACCCTGGTTGAGTATAGATAGTAGATGTGTTGGCATGCTTTAATGTCAGTGGATGTACATCTCCCATTACTTTACCTCTCCATGTCTGGAATGTAGAGATGGTCAAATAACATAGCCACATTTGTGAGACCATCCTGTCTATGCAATGGATGTGAGTATTAGTATCACCCTAAGCATTGAGTATAACCAGCTCTATCTATCTGCATTCGTGGCTCTGAGGTGTCAGTCCACTCCCATCTGTGTAGCATACCTGTATATGCTACTGTTTGACTGTAGCTTTACCACAGGGACTGAATACATCATGTACTGGTAATGTTATTGACTGAATGTGGGGCTGCCATTACAGTTACACTAGAGATATGGCCTTCATGGGACTGGATCATTAATTTGATAGCTGTATTGTCATATATAGATGATCTGCTGACTGTAGGGTATGTGAAGTTAGGCTAACTGGGATACTAATACATGTACAGTTGGTGAGGTCTGGTTGCATACATCATGCATTCCTAGGTGCAATACTTGTGGGGATGTTACTGTTAAACCAATGGAATGGTAAAAGAGGTGGTAAGGGCCTTGATAGGTCTCATATATGTCACCATGGTATGTGTATGGGATGTATGACGATGGCCTAGCAATTGATATGCTACATTGCAGAGTTACTGCCTACATCATGTCCTAATGGTAAGATGGGGGCACGTCTAATGAGCTGGGACTTTTCTGCTTCCCTTGGCAAAGGTGAAGTGGCAGATTAGGAGAGGGTGACCTATTGCATGTCTCATGGCATGTAGATGTGAGTCTAATGTTGCATTTAGTCACCCCTGGCTGGCTTATGTAGTAGTGGGATGTGTAAGTGGTGTACATGCAGTGGTGTTGGTCCATGTGTGCCTAATGCATCATGACATTTACCATCTGAGATGTGTCTTGTCTTGCCTCTGTGACAGGTACTATCATTTCTGGAATGATGTTTAAGGGTGGACTTGTCATGTTGCACAGTTTGACAAGTGTGACTGCGTGTGTGGTTGCATTGTAAGTGGATCAAGGTGTAATATGTGTGTTCCTGAAATACATCTGGTGTGACACTGCACTCGGTGATTGAGAATGGATGTGTCATTTGTAATACTGCTAAGTGCATCTACACTGTCCCATATATCAGATATATGGGACAGTGTAGATGCACTTAGCAGTATGATCAGTTGTGGTATTTATGTGTTTGGTTTCTGCTGATCTGCCTCTATGATTGGGTCAGACTATTCAAATGGCTATACCACAGACTCTTATTTTACACATCAGATGTCAACTGTTTGGGTGTCTGACTTATAATGGCCAAGTCTGTGTTGATTTCCATATTGCCATCATTGTACAGAGTGTTTGGTCTGGCATGTAATGTAACAGGCAGGTGCTGTGTGGTCTGTGAGTGAAATTGTCTTCAATGTTATGGATATGTTACAGAGGGCATAGCCTGATCATGTGTTGTTACTGTAGTGGCCAGAAGTGTTTTGTTCAGTCAGCTGGACATCCAACGGCTGATAGGGACATGGAGAGGTATGATGTATATTCAGGCATACTATTGATACTGCATCCAGGACATGCTGTGCCAGCAGAAATGGCATTGGTAGTCACCATGTGGATGACTCCAGTTGTGCTGTCCTACTTAGATATTGATGTAGGCGTGAGGGTTGCAATACAGGTGTGGGTAGTAGGGACATGTTGTGACATGATGTAGGTAATTCATATTGACACCTGCGATGGTCTAGTCAGGATAAGTATTGTCACAGATGTGCTTGTTAAACTGTGTATGACAGCTATATGTTAACCCATTTTTGCCCTATTTCTCTCTTTCTCTCCCTCCCTCTCTCTATTTGTATGCATCAGCATCGTCAGGCAAAGGAGAAGGGGCAGAGGCAAGTGAAGAAGCAGCAGCCACAGGACCCAGGAAGTTGGAACCAGTGGCAGCGAGGGACCCAGTGGGACGGAAGATGAGGGGAGGACCACGAGGGAGACCAGATCTACCACCTCTTCTTTGGAATCCTCCTCCAGTGGACTCTCCCAGGCAGTGGCGGACTTATTCGCGACCACCCCAGCACCATCTTTGTCCACTACCCCCTTACTAGCACCACCCACCATCCCTGTAGCTTCCCACCCAGTTGTCTGTGCCCACTCACCCAGGAGTGTGGGCATCTCCTTTGCCGCAGGCACCGCTGCCTCTGCCCCAGTCAGCCCTGCTGCCCTCAGTGAGGAAGCTATTGACCTCCTGAAGGCCCTCTCTGTGGGTCAGTTCACCATCGTGAATGCCACCCAGGGACTGGCAGCTCAAGCCCAACAAAGCAATGTGTTCCTGGAGGGCATTCATAGTGCCCTGGCTGGCCTCCAGAGATCCTTCAGGCTCTGGCCTTCACACTGATGACAGCCAGTCCCCTTAGTCTACCATCCCCCCTCCACCTACCTCTTCCCCATCCCAAACCCCTTTCCCCAAACCCTTCCAAAGCACACATACACACAGGCATGCATCCACCTTAATTGACAAGGGTACCACTGACAAGTACAAGCACCACAAGACCCACCACTGGCATGCACACAAACAACACCCACCTGGAGACACAACATCCACTACCACCACCCCCTCCATAGGCACTACATCTGACACACCTGCAGCCACAACACCATCATTCACAGATCCAGCCTCAACACCTGTCTTACCCACAATATCAGACCTGCAGACATCCACCCCAGTCACCACATCCGCACCCACCACAACCACTGACACCCCCACTTGCAGCACATCTACCATACCTGCAGACACCACCCCAACAGACAGTCACACATCCAGCATGGAATCTCCCTGCACCTTTCTCCCCTCCTCTCAAAACACCTAAACACCCACACTCACCCACCCAACAGACACCCAGCACCCACAAGCATTCCACGCACGCACTTGCAACCAAGACAACCACACATCTTACAACCACTCCCTCTCCCTCCACTCCCAAACGTTTATGCCATGACCACCCCCATGTGTCTGAAAAGCATTTCCTCGCAGAGTTTTCCTTGTTCCCTACTCCTCTCCCACCCTGTGATACCCCTGAGCGTTCTTCCTCCCTCCCCAAGTCCAGCCTTTCTACCTCCAAGTCCTCCCCTGCGCCCCTGCTAGTGCCTATGCCCCTCCCCTCCCCTGCCAAGAAGTCTACCCCGCCAAGCCCAAGCCCAAGGACCCCCCTCCCAACCCAAGCCCAAGCCCCCCTCCACCCCCACCCCTAATCCCTGAGGTGCCTGCCCCCTTGATGCCCCTATCATGTGGAGGTCATTTTGCAGTTAGGAGTCAAGTTGGGGCACTCTAAGGTGCCATTTGCGCCTTTGGCACTTTGGACTGGCCACTGGCATTTTATTTGTACATAGGTTTCTTTTTATATGTTCTAATTTATTGATACATCCAGACCAACATGTTGTTGGATTAGATGTTTACATACATGTCCTGCCTTTCTTTCTACATGGCAGTTTGGTGTTTGGGAGCTTTGGTTTGTGCGTGTCTGACATGTGTGTGTTGGTTGTGCCAGCTGTTGTGCCTGGGCTGCATGTGTGGGTGTGGCACTGCCATTTGTCTCACTGTCAAATGTCATTGCTGTGTAATGTGCGTAAAAAATGTTTGTGTTTGTTACATGCATGTATGTAGCAAAACTGTGTATTGTTTGTGCAGAGATGTGTAATGGTGGTGTTGTGTGCCCTTGTGTGGTTGTTGTGCGTGTGTCTGTGTGTGTGGTGATGGCTATGTCATTTGCGCTGTGTGTGGTGTTAGTGTGTTGTGACGTATGCTTCGTTGTCTGGCAGTGTAATTGTGTTTATTGGTTGTCTGGTGCTGTTATGTGTTGTTGTTAGTATGTGTTGTCATGTAGAGGTGTGCTACGACATTGCTTGGCAGTGGGGTGTGTAGTACCGGTGTGCGTGTGTGTAGTATGGGTGTGCGTGTGTGTATGTCGGTGTGTGTGTATGTGAGTACAGGTGTTGGGTTACGTGTGTGTGTCACCGTCGCAAGCCGTCACAGAATGTGTATGTTGTGTGTGCGTGGGGGTTTTCCCTACAGTGTCAGGTAGGTGTGTGTACTCACTTTTTAGGAGTTGGTTTCTGTCAGGGTTTTCGTGATGGTGCGACAGTGGTGGAAGCCTTTACGGTGTGCAGCCTCGTAATACGTCCTGCAGGAGTATGGTCCCCGCCAGCCTGAAGGTGCCTACTGCCATCCGTGGCGGCATGTCCTCACTGGCGGTACTGGCGGTTGTTTGACTGTGTTTTGTTGGGATGACCACCATGGTCATAATTTGGCGGTCTTCACAGCCGGCTCATTGGCAGTAGGACCACCGCCACCCGCCACCAACATGGCAGTCCTGAGTCTGCCAAACTCGTAATGACCCCCTAAGTAATAAATTGTAGTGAGTGCAATGCACAGTATCACTTATTTGTCCTGAAGTTTTTTTTTTTTTTACAATCCATAGTTTTTTCCCCACTGTTCAAAGATGGTGCTTTATACAAACCATTGTTAATTATGAAGAAGTATAAAAGCTGAAACAGTAAAAAAGTTAAAATTATATTTTTACTACATTGTAATATAGTCTTACTGTACAAGCAATGTGCATTGTTATGTTTGTGTAACTTTGAAGACAAAATATTAACATATCTTTTTCTTCTTCAATAGTGGCTGCAGATCAACGGTGTTAGATGTCTCAAAACACTTCTTGAACCAGACACAGAGATATCCATGGACAGTGTTTGTAAAGACCAAATGGTACACTATACTATAGTAATCTTTATTTTGTGACTAAAAGCTTAGATGAGGGCTGTACAATGCCAGGCCCTGCCTTCAACTCCTCTGCTCATCCAACATCTATTGCACACTGAATCTTACATAATGTTGAAAAAACTTTGCAATTCACTGAAAAAAACAAAGGTTACAGCGACATTATAGTTAGGAAATAGTCACTCACTCACCTAACCATGAACTCAGTAAATCTCCCATACTGCACTCATTCAGTCACTCACTCATGCATACACCACCCATGCACTCAGTCACTCACCCATACATGCACTCATGCAATCACCCATACAGCACTCATGCACTCCGTCACTCGCCCATACATTAACTCATACACTCAGTCAATCACCCATACACCACTCACACACTCACTGACCCATACACCGCTCATGTACTCAGTCACTGATGTATGAAAGGCATTCGGAGTGCAATTTTAAGGAATCGCAAAAAAGATTCCTTAAAATTGCGACCCCATTTAGAGAATCGCAAACTGCGATTCTCTAAATAGGAAATCGCAAATAAGGAATTCCTATTTGCGACTTCCAAAGCACATGTATCAAGCATGCGAATTGGGCATTTAGGAAATGCAAATACCACAAACTCAACCCTAGGGCATATGTGTGCTTCACATGTCCGCAAATATTTGTTCGGGGTGCATCAGAGGGGGCCTTAGGCCCCCAGCAACCTGGGGTTTGCATTACCTAATTTGCGAATTCCTAACTGGAATTCGCAAATTGGGAAATGCAAAGACATTTGTACCTATGAGCCTACAGGCCCATAGGGATAAATGGAGTTGCATTCTCTAATTACGATTCGGTAATAGCGATTGCGAATTTTAAGAAATCGCTATTACCGAATTGCAAATTTCATACATCCCATTTTGCATTTCTTAAATAGCGATTTCTTAAAATTCACTATTTAAGAAATGCAAAACAGATCTTTGATACATCTGGCCCATAGTTACAAAATACAATTTAAATTCACTCAAAAAATCAAATTTACAGTGGTGTCATAGTTAGAACATAATAGGAAATATAATTTAAAAAACCTTTGGAATTCACTGAAAAAACAAAGGTTACAGGAATGTTATAGTTAGGAAATAGAATTTAAAAAACCTTAGAAATTCACTGAAAAAAACTAAGGTTACAGGGACGTTATAGTTAGGCTCACATTTCGCTCATACAAAACCAGTGAAATTCAGCAGTTATAGTTAACTGAGCTAACTCTAACTCGCCATGCACAGTTGTCTCCTAAATAATTTTACCGCAAATGTTACGTTGATATTGTTCATGATCTTCTCAAAGATATCATGAATGATGTAATATGTGGAGTAATTAGCAGTGCATGGTGAGTGTGCTAGTTATAGTTACCTAAGGCCACGAGTTATAATTACTTGAGCTAACCATAACTATAACTGCTGAATTTCTATGGTTTTGTGCGAGTAAATTCAGATCCTGACTAGAACGTCCCTATAACCTTTGGTTTTTTAAGTGAATTTCTGTTTTTTTTAAGAATCTATTTCCTAACTATAACATCCCCGTAATCTTTGGGTTTTTTTCAGTGAATTTCAATGTTTTTTAAATATAAAGTAATTTTAATGACTATACATTAATCCAAACACCGCTGCGCACGGCCTTTGCCTGTGTGCGACGGAGGTTGGCTGCAGGGCCTGGCCACTCTTCTCACTCTTCTCATCGACATATAACTTTAAACAGACAAAACAAGTGAAATTCACCAGTTATACTTACCTCAAGTAACTACAACTCCTGTCCTAACTATAGCTCACGCCCCCACCATGCACACTTTTGTCATCCATTACGTCATTGCAAATGTTGCAGTGGTATTAATTATGTCATAGAACATGTCATGAGTGATGTAATATGTGGGGTATTTAGAAGTGCATGGCAAGGGCATGAGTTACAGTTACTTTAGCGCAGTGGTTCCCAACCTGTGGTTCGGGGACCCCTGGGGGTTCACAAAGCCTTCTCAGGGGGTCCGCGACTGCTTAAAAAATTAAATAACATTAACAGATTTAGGGCCAGGTGTAGTAAAATTCTGAATTGCGACCCACAAATTGAGAGTCAGACTGACCACCAATTTGCGAGTCGCCATTCAGAATGTTGATGTAATATGTGACATTTGTTTTATATTATTATTAGTATAACATGTTATGCTGTTATTCTTATGGCTTGCCTGTTTTAGTTCTTTTGTATTGATAAGTTCTTTGTTCCATGTGACATCAATAAGTTCTATGTTCCATGTGATGTCAGCGCCCTCGGGTTCTGGAGCTTTGTGGGTGGACAGTTGGTTTTGGCTCTGGACCTCAGAGGGTGTTGATGACAGTCGTGGATTCAATAATAAAGTTACAACTTAAACTTATTCTGGATTTGTGAAGAGAAGTTCCTTCTTTTGTCTACTGCTACCACCTTGCTACATTTTGATGGTGTCCCTCACACCATCTGCGACTCGCAAGGGGGTCGCAAAGGCCCACCTCATTAATATTAATGAGATGGGTCGCAATTTGTGACCCCCTTGAGACTCGCGGCACTCACAGGGATGGTGGCCTGCTGGAGACAGCAGACCACCATGTCTGTGACTGCTTTTGAATAAAGCAGGTTTTTTTTTTGTAATGCAGTCCGTTTTCCTTAAAGGAAAATGAGATGCATTACAAAACTAAAAAATTAAACGTTTTGGTTTCATTTTTTCAGGGACCACTGCCTGCTCTAAAAACATGTTTTTAATGCCGTTCACAAAGGCGAAATGGGTGCTAACTGCGATTGTTTTGCGACCGCGGTCACAAAACAATACAGCATCACGCTGTGACTCGCAATTAGGAAGGGGAACACCCCTTGCTAAAGGCAACTCGCAGTCCCGTTTTGCAAATCAGTAACCAGGTTACCGAATCGCAAAACGGGGATTGGGCATTGCGATGTGCTTTTTGCATGTCGCAAACAGTAAAATTTGCTGTTTGCTACATGCAAAAACTTTTGTACATCTGGCCCTAAGTCCCCAGCTTTCAGTACTGACTCAGTGGGGGGTTCCAAGAATCCAGTAATCATAAAGTGGGGGTCCACAGAAGTTAAAAGGTTGGGAATCATTGCTATAAGGCACCCCCCAACCTCCCAGGGCCCCCCTCCCCCTAAAACATGTCTCTGTGTTTTGTTGACTGACAACTGTTAGAAAAGAAGACTCGGTCATTAAAACACCAGCTGGAAAGCATAGAGCTCCAACTAGCAGTGCTTTAGAAAAAATTGTAAGCTTTCCTGGCATTATAGTTTTAAAGTCCCAGGAAAAATGTTTGGTGGTGCCACCTTCTATTCTGGGGCTACCTAGGGTGACCACCTGGCATGGGTGCAAATTTAGAACAGTGAGTGTAAAAATTCAGGACAGAGGGTCTAAATTTAGGACACAAATTGAGGACAGAAAGTCAAATTCAGGTTAAAAAAAAACAGAACAAAAGAAATGTTTTGCAGACACATCGGAGGAGGTCGCGCTATAGTATATAAGTAAGTAAACAGAAAACTAACATAAGTACAAGTTAAAATATATTTATATTAGGTTATACTAGGTTAAAAAGTAGTCAAAATTAGTAAAGCACACCAAGCAAAATTTGACCACAGATGTAAATTACACTTATCAGAGGGTTTTCCCCCTTAATATGAAAGCTAGTACATAATTTCACGGACAGTAGCAATATTAGTTTTAGAACTTGTTTTTGAAATTGTACTTTTTATCAGAAGTAACAGACTTCTGAAGTTTTCCATATTAGCCATTTTGAAATCAAAGTGTGGTTGCAAATCTCAAACTACAAAGCTCAGATTGCAATGGAGTGCTGATTAAAAAGTCAGATGTAGTGGGGGTATCACACATGATAAACAAGCCAATCAGTAGCTAAACATTGCATATTTCTGATTCATTCATGCCAGAAACAGCAGACAATAGGAGACTAACAAAAGTTTAGTTTGCTACTATGGAATGTTTTACACGTAGTCACTTGGAATGCATTACACAACTAGTTAAAAAATGTGGTAGGTGTGAACAACAGAAAGAACAGAATAGGCATTTGTATGCATGCTTGATCAGCTTTTCTTAATTATGTGCATGCACTCTATATTTTAAAAACATACCTCATTCAACCAAAAAAAGCATCAGCAATTTGAATAAGCACTGCTAATAAAGCCTTTTTTATTAGCAGAAAATTCAAGGTGTCTAATATCATACAGGAGTCCTGTTTTTGACCTTACCGTCATGGTTTTGCTATTTCTATTTTTGGTAATACGAGCATTCAAATGCAATGCAGAAATGTGATGTGAATGAACTGTTCACATTTAAACAACATGAGGTCTCTGCAAAGATGTTACGAAGAATTTCTTGGGAACTTGAGGGACATAATAGGTATGTTTACTTTTTCCTATTGATGGTCTCCAAAGCAGGATAATGCCACAGCACTGTTTAGCTTAGTTGTAAGATTTCCACAATATAATCTCTTTCTAGTATGGGAATGCTGTTAATGACACTAGAGCAATTCATGGAATAGGGGACTTTCAGAAGGGAGCTTTGCCTTCAGTTTTACAAGGCAGGTTATGGTAGCTGGTGGCTTTGAGGGATATATTGCTGGCAGTGAAATCCTGATGGTCTGAGAGGCAACAGTGAAGTTATTTGGGTTGCTGGAATGATTCTTGATGCTGTTATGGCAAGTTCTCTGCTGTAGGGCATTGACTTTACCTCTGGGTAAATTTTTTATTATTGGTGTGTGATATATGTCTGATTGAGACAATTATTACATTAACTTCTAAGTGTCACAAAAGGGTCACATGTGGACTAGGAAATGTCACATATTATAAAATTGCAAAATGGAAATGTCACACACAAGCAGATGGAAACTTGGCAGCCGTGCAGAAGCATCTGCACAGATTAAACAATTTAATATTCTCAGCCACTAGCTCATGGGACACGATTGAACAGACTACAGCAGCATCTACACACATTAAACAATTTAATATTTTCAGCCAAATTTGCTTAGACTCCATAAAACCTCTGTCTGTAAAGCATGACTCTTGAAAAGCTAGAAGTTTAATTTCTGTGTTAATGATAGCTGATTGTAAACTACGTATCTCCATTTTGTGAACAGATGCTTTTAGCGCTCAGATCTGCTTTTGAGTGGAGTCTGCCCAGCACAATAGCTTAATCTATGCATAATAGCCACGTCCTGCCATTCTGATTGGCTGGATTATAGTAAAGGGTGGTAAACTCAAGATTTCTTTCCACATGGCGTTCTCCTAGCTATCCCAGCTTACCTTGGGATCTAAGGCAAACAATCCTGCCCCACATGGGACTGGGCTGTGCTAAAGCTTGTCTCCACCCATTCATTTAAAGTCAGGGGTGTAGCATCACCGCAATTTTTTGGGGTGTTACACCCCTAAAGATGTGTTTCCTGATAAATAGTTGGGTACAGGTGCTTTCAGTCAGGTATGATGAGATGTGTGACCAGGAATGTTTACAAATACACAGACAAAAACGTACACATGCTCTCTCCCTCATTGTATTGAAAGTCCTCAGAACTGTTGGTTATTTTACAAAACATTGTGCTTTCTCTTTCAGTACTCCTACAAATTCACATTACCCTCCCTTTCCACAATCCCTTAGTCCCCTCTCAGGCACCATGATTGTCAATGTGCTTTAACATTATATGCCAGCCTGATTGTCGGGAAATCTGAAGCTCACACATTCCCACTGACCAAGCTACGCCCCTGCATAGAGGCAGGAGTGGCTTGTGGGGTTTTGTTGGGGCGGGCCAGCGCAGCACGGGGGTAAGGTGGATTGTGGGGGCAGCCAAATTAATTTAAAAAAAAATCACTTACCTGCTTCTCTACCGCCACAGCCACCTCGCCGCTCCTCTCCTGCACTGCAGGCACAGGCTCCCAGCCTCAGGATTGGCTGGGGGCGCCCAGCCAGCGCTCTCCCAGGCAGACAGGGAGCCTGTGCAGGCTCTCTCCAACCCGGCAACTCTGTTGCCGGGCTGGAGAGAGCCTACTGCGTATGTATGTCTGGCCGTCCCGAGACAGACAACCAAAACATGCATGCGCATTGAGGGGAGTGCTCTGTGCACTCCTCTCAGTGCTCGTCACCCCTAATGCCCCGCACCTTTTACTACTGTAGTAAAAGCTTTGCGGCTGCTGGCGTGGGGGGGTGACGCTCCTCCGCCGTAGCGGAGCAGCCGCACCTGCGTAAAGGACTTAATTTCAGCCAGTATTTGTTATAATGGCTGAGAATATTAAATTGTTTAATGTGTGCATATGCTGGTGTTGTCTGTTCAGCTCAGGGGACATGATTGAACAGACTTTAGCAGCATCTGAACAGATTAAACAAACATGTGAGGACTCAAGGAAAGCAAGCAGGGCCAGCCATAGCGCTGGTGGTGCCCTTTGCAACAATGTTTGTTGACACCCCCCCCAATTACCACCTCCACCACAGGCTACCTCACTACCACTCCTTAACAGTGCCTGTCAAGTCTCCATTACCACTCTCTTTCAGATGCATTTAATCTGTTTTATAGTGCCACTCATAGCAGTGTAGTGTGTCAGAGCACTTTACATTGCACACATTACACAGAGACAATCACTCATAGGTGTGCAAATCAGTGTTTAATAAATGTTACATATGACAAAGCACTACAAGGTGTAAGAGTCACGTGTCATCCATACTGGTAGGCTGTATAGTTTAAGAGTGCTTGGTCTGGAGAAGCACAAACTCAGAATTTAAAATGTTACACTATGAATTGGGGTGGGTACCAGCTCCCATCGGCGCCCACAGCCCAGGGGCTTTCCCTATAGCCTCTAATAACAACTAACAATGTGGGTGTCCGGGGG
The DNA here is from genome assembly GCF_031143425.1 of Pleurodeles waltl. Lineage (NCBI taxonomy): Eukaryota > Metazoa > Chordata > Amphibia > Caudata > Salamandridae > Pleurodeles > Pleurodeles waltl. Next base: position 979,689,690 of record NC_090446.1, on the reverse strand, counting down.
TTGACACCAGGACACCCCAAAATGAAAATTAAAAATGAATACTAACTGAGCAGCAGGAATTGCTCGTTTATTTTTCACTACTCTGGCAAGGCGCGCCCTAATATGCCCTACGGCTTGGATTTAACTAAATATTTTGTGTCTGGTGGTGCCCCTAGGGGGACCACGTGTCCGTAATTTTCACAGTCAGTCCGTAATGTTAACCTTCTGTCTGCAATAATTTCTTTAATGGACACCGTTTGTCTGTAATTTTTATGATTGTTGGTGACAGAAAATAATGAGGTGTGTTTCACCTTCCAATGGTCTGCTTGGCTTTGTGTGGAAAACCATCAGCCAGTCTGAGTGCTTTCACTGCAGGACTGTTCTCATTGGCCCTGATGCTTCAGGGCCAATGAAAACAACTTTAGGCTACTCAGCCTTTTTTAATGAGGGGAACATGAGCCCCCCTTTCCATACCCTGATGAGGCCCCAGGGATCCCATCCCCCAGGTGATACACATTAAAAGGGGAGAGGGCGTGCAGCCCCCTCCTCAAGCTTCTTCAGGCCTGTGGACTCCACACCTCTAGGGCCAATACTTTTTAATAATAGAAGGGGGGCACACAGGCCCCATCCCTAAGCCTCGCTTAGGCCCCAGTGACCCCACCCCCCAGGGCCTGATACTCTGCAGTAGCCCCGCAGACCCTAGTTTTTTTAAAATATATTTATTTTTCTTAAACAATGCCCTTTCGGGCTACCTGGCACTGCAAGGGAAGCCTGAAGCCTTAAGCCTTAAGGCTTTCCTTGCAGTGCCAATGCTTCAGCAAGCTCAGAACTGCTTTGACAGCAGCACCCTGCTTGCTGAAGGATTTCAGATTTTGACAGTGGGACCTGCTTTAAAGGTCCTGCTGTAAAAAACCTGAAGTGTTTGCTGTGGATGGCTGCGGCTGCAGAGCTCATGCCAAGCCACAGCAAACAGCTATGTCCTGGGGGTGGGCACCCCAGGACATAGAAGGAGCTGGCTTTAGGGGGTGGCGGTCCCCCGGGCCATCAGAGGCTCCTCGAGAGGGATCGCAGTCCCCCCTCCAATGAGAACTTTATTTTTTAAAACATTTGCCCTGGAGGTGGCGGTCCCTGGGGCGTGGGGGGCCACACAGCACCCCCGCTCCAACTACAGTCTTGCACCAGAATAGTGGTCCCCAGGGCAGCGGGGCCACAGGGCCCCTCTGCAATAATTAATCAAGATCACCCCAGGGAGGTGGTGGTCCCTGGGCAGTGGGGAGGGCACAGACCCCCGACCCCCCGCCTGCATTAATTACAAGATAGCCCTGGGGAGGTGCAGTCCCAAGGGCAGCAAGGGGGCCACAGGCCCCTCACATCCCCCAAAAAATAAGCCCTGGGGAGGTGGTCCCCAGGAGGGGGCCTGGACCCCCTTTTTTTTTTTTTTTTAAAAAGCTCCTGGGTCTTGGCCCACCCGGGGGCATTAGGCTATCGAAGTGTAGGAGTCCGCACTTTGCTTTTTTTTAATTTTATGAGTGGATTTGCGGATCTACTGCGTCTCTGCTCGCAAAATCAAAAAATGCTTTTTCGCCCTGGTTGGGTCCCTTTGGGACCCCACCACCAGAGCTAAGGGGTCAGGGTGTTTGTCCAAATTGTTTTGGAAAGTTTCATGAAGATTTGTCAAGCAGTGTCAAAGATAGAGGCAACTAAAAAACACTTTTTGTATAGAAACGTGGTCCTACCTATAACTACCTAGTGGCAACTGCAAATTTACTAATGACACAAATTTGATAATGATTTTCTGTTTTTTCTGTGTTTGGGTAAAGCATCCCAAAAGCCCCCTTTCTTAATTTACTCTCATCGTGCCTTTTCTAGTACCCACCCCTAAACACAAAAATTACCTTTAGCGCCCTTTACAACTACCTACCCTTAAACCTTAAATTTACCCCTACCACCACTAAACTCTAAAATTAACCTACCACCCTATACCAATACCCACCCCTGAGCTCTAAATTGACCCTTACCACTGTTTACCACTCTCCACTCTAAAAACTAAAATTACCCTTACCACCACTAAAACCTAAAATTACCCTTACCACCCTTTACCACTACCCACCACATTACTCTTAATTTACCCTTGCCACCCTTTACCAGTACCTGTTCCTAAACCATACTATTACCTTTTCCACCCATTACCGGTATTCACCCCTAGTTAGAATGCACCTGTGATCTTGTGCATTAAGTAATGATACAAAAGGGATACAAAGAACTCACCTCAACGGATATGGCCCTTTTCAATGAGAGTGCCTCTGTGATCTTATGCATCAGCCTCTGCTTTAACCTTAGTTTTGATTAAGTCTTCTGCTTAGCATGTAGCTGCTGGAGTCTTTCTGAGATGAGAACTCTTAACCCACCACATCAACCTCATTTGATTTGCCATCTGTGACGTACGGGTTACATGTAGATGCCTGCTACAAGTACTACCCACCATGCAATCTCAGGAGCTGAAATAATTTAACCCCACCACAAACTCTGAAACCTGTTTAATCCCCTGTTTGTTAAAAAAGAACCCCCGAAGCATGACACTTCACCGTGCATTAAGAAACACTCATTCATACTGCTTGAGGTGAGGCCAGGTGACTCCCCAGAAGCACACTTCGTTTCTAGAGCTGAGAAATTAAATTTAGGCATAATATCAGCAGGAGAGAGAGAGCACGAGTTGGCAATAACATATTCCCAGAGGAAATATATAAACATCTTCTCTAGACCCGTGCCGCGACCCACCGCAGGCTGCTTGACACGATTAGCATTCCCCCGGGGAAATAACAGCAGCCACTTATGATATTTCTTGTTCTCCTCCTGGTACACCAGCTTTCAGCAGGATGTGGCCCACCTGCAGAGATGCTCTCTGCTGCAGGCCTCCCTTGGAGGGTTCCTGGACTTGTGTGTAATAAATGTAATATGATGTTAATATTGTGAATTTATGCATCACACACCACAAACGGATTTTGGTTGTAGCATTTTATAGTTATACTCATTCCTTCTACCTAGAAAGGATAAACAGCTGATTCTGACCTGTCAGGATCCAGTCTTGCAATACTGTTACTGCCTCACCTCCTCGCCACCCTCTCCTGCTCGACCTATTTAATCTCTCTCCCAAACTAAGGGCCTGATTTAGATGAAAAAGATGCTGTCCGCCAATATCTAAATCCTATTATATCCCATGGGATTTGTGGACGGGATATCCGTCACCGTTGTGACAGAGTAACTCATCTGCCAATATCTAAATCAGATCCTTAGTGCTTTGAGGCAACCTTATGGTGCTGCAGGAGCTATTGATTTGCATGCTATATATATAATTACCTGCAGAACGTAGCTCAACCAAGTGATGTATCTTACAGGCGCTTACGGTTCCAAAAGTAAGGTAAAAGTGGGGTTTCTTCAGGACAAGTCCATCCCTCGAACAGTCTTGTAATTGGAGACACCGGAATGGGAGGGCCCCATAATAGAACTTTCTTTTGCCCTTCATGGCTCATGAAATATGTAGCGTCTTCTATTTTAGGACTCCCAATACACATCAAATGTTCCAGAGGGTTGCCAAAAGGCAAGGACAGCTGAGCCCAAACAAGTCCAAAATGTGGCTACCAATTCCTGGTCTCATAGAGTGGATGCAAGTGCCTTAAGAAGAAACATTTAGTGATACACTGCTTTACAGGATACAGGGGTTTAAAAAGAGAGTCCACTGTTTTTGGAATGCTGAAATCACAAAAGCATATATGGGATAAAGTACCCCCTACTGTACATTATATAGATTTTGCAAGTCACCGAGGAGTTCCATGACCATATAGAGGAACGAGACCGAAGATCAAGTTATGGGTCATCAAACTACAAGGTGACGTGCAACATTCCTAGAATGTATGACAGAGGGTATTTTATTCCTTATAATTCATGGTCACATCATCACCCTTACCTCAAACCGCTTAAATTCTTGGTGTCTTACTCTTGCATATGAAAGAACTACTATAGTTACAGATGTGAATAATAAAAGCAGAATTTAGTGCAAAAATAAACAGACCAAAAAGCAGTTAGTGATTTGTTGCAAAAAAATATTAGAATCAGTGTAGGAAAGTACACCCTTTCTTGGCAAGGTGACTCACATTTTCTGCCTGGTGTCAGTGTGTTTGACTGTGTTCACTGGCATCCTGCTAACCAGGACCCCAGTGATTATGCTGTCTCCCTTCTAACATGGTAACTTGGTTACTTACATCTCGCATTTGGCATACTGGTGCCCCCATGTAAGTCCCTAGTATATGGTACCCAGGCATCTAGGGCACTGGGGTACCAGAGGTTCCCCTTGGGTTGCAACATGTATTATGCCACACAGGTGGAACCCATGCAAAGTGTATCAGCAGACCTGCCATTGCAGCCTGCGTGAAAGGGTGCATGCACCCTTTTCACTACTTGTCACTGCACCAGGTCACTGTAAGTCACCCCTAAGGCAGGCCCTCCTAACCCAGAGGCTGCAAGTACCTGTGTGTGAGGGCACCCTGCACTAGCAGAGGTGTCCCCATGAACTCCAGTTCCATTTTCCTGGACTTCGTTGGTGCAGGGATGCCATTTTATGCGTGTACTGGACATAGTTCACTACCTAGGTCCAGCTACATAATTGTAACTCCGAACCTAGGCATGTTTGGTATCAAACATGTTGGAATCATACCCCAATACCGTTGCCAGTATTGGAAGTATGATTCCATGCACTCTGGGGGCTCCTTAGAGGACTCCCACCATTGCTCCTACCAGATTTCTGGGGTTTCCGGGCAGCCCAAGCTGCTGACACTCCTCAGACAGGCTTCTGCCCTCCTGCTGCTTGAACAGCTCAATTCCAGGAAGGCAGAATAAAGGATGTCCTTTGGGAGAGGGGGGTAACACACTCTCCCTTTGGAAATAGGTGTTACATGGCTTGGGAGGGGTAGCCTCCCCAAGCCACTGGTATGCTTTGAAGGGCACATTTTGTGCCCTCCATGCATAAACCAGTCTACACCGGATCAGGGACCTTCAGGCTCTGCTCAGGAGTGAAACTGGACAATGGAAAGGGAGTGACCACTCCCCTGACCATCACCTCCCCAGGGATGGTGCTCAGAGCTCCTCCAGCGGGTCTCTGGGTTCTGTCATCTTGAATCCAAGGTTGGCAGAGACTTCTAGGAGCATCTCAGTGGCCAGGTCAGGCAGGTGATGTCAAAGCCCCTCATGATAGGTGGTCACCTGGCTACGTGACCAAACCCCCTTTCAGGGCTATTTAGGGTCTCTCTCTTGAGTGGATCCTCAGATTCGGCTTGCAAGATTCCAGCAGGACTTCTATGCAACCTCTACTTCAACTTTTACCCACTGGAACTGTGACTGGACCCTCCAGAAACCGACAATCTGCATCCACGATGAAGACTCTGCTTGCAACATTGTTTCCATGGCTCATTCCAGCTTCTGCAACATTTCCCTGGCTGTGCATCCTCTGACAGCGGCAAGTCTTCAGTCTGCAGGAGAAGGAAGAATGAATCTCCCTTGAAGTGGACGAGTCACTCCCCTGCATCAGCAGACACCAACTGCAACAACGACCGGCTGCGTGGATCTTCTCTCATCCTGAGCTGCCTGGGTCCTGCATCATTGGTGGTGGTCCGGAGTAGTCCTGTTGGTCCTCTCTGTCAGCTGTCCAACTTTTGTGGGGTAAGCCCTTGCCTTCCCACGCAGGACAGTACCCCATGCACTGTGTCTCTTGCAGCTACCAAGGCTTGCTTGCATCTCCTCCTAGGGATCTTCAGGCTCTATGTAGCCCCAGCCCCCAGCACTCCTTCCTGCAATGCATAGCCCTCTGCGTGCTTCTTCTGCAGTGTGGGACCCTTCTCCAGTTGTGCTATGGGAGCTCATGTGAGACTCCTGGTTCCTCATCCACTGGGTCTCGTGTCGGGGCTGCCTCTTCTTTTGTGAACTCTGCCTTTTTTAGGGTTCCCCTAGGACTTCTTCCTGGGTTGAGTCCTCCTGGACCTTGCTGGTCCCCGGCAGCTCCACTTCTGCTTCACCGTGACTTCTGCCTTTGACAAGGCTTGTTGATGGCTGTTCCACACCACTGAACAAATGCAATCATCCATCTGGCATAGGACGTCAACTGCATCCTCTAGGAACTCTTCACCTCCAGGGCTGCATTCCTGACCGTCTTCGTCCTACCGTCGACCAACTCCTGCAACCACAGCTGGGTGGGTAGTAGCTCCTACTCCTCCTAGACTCTTCTGTGACTTCTGGGCTTGGTCCCCTTCTTCCACAGGTCTTCCTCTTTAGGAATACACTGCTGGTTTCTTGCAGTCTTGTCTGGGTGTTGCACTTTCTTCATTTTCTTCCTTTTTGGTGGTTTGGGGAAAATCTAGTAACTTAGGGCCAGATGTAGCAAAGTTTTGCGAGTCGCAAATGGGCCGATTCGCTATTTGCGACAGTGCAAAATCGGAAATGGGATGCAAAAACCCCATTTCCGATTTGCAAAAAGAGATGGGACCCGTTTGCCAGTCGCATCAGTTGCGACCCCATTTTGCGACCCGCAAATTGCAAGTCGCAATTTGCGAGTCGCAAACCTTATGCAATTGCAACTCGCAAATTGCGACTAGTCGCAAAAAGCCCATTTTGCACTTGCAATTTACCACTAACTCAGAGCAGGTGGTAACCGTAACCAAAGTATAAAAGGAGACCCAGAAGGCATCTGGGTTCACCAAGATGGCGGAGATATACCTGATAGCAGTGAGAAGGAGAGTCCACGCAGCCCAGCAGAGGAGGAAGAGGGGCCACAGACAGGAGAAGATATATAGAACTAGGCAGACTCTTTTTCAGCAAACTGAGGATGAGATATACGATAAATACCGCCTTAGCAGCGCAGCCATACTAGAATTAATAGATTTACTAAAACCACAGCTAGAACACCAGACTCTGCGCGGCTGCGCCATCCCTACGCATGTGCAAGTGCTATGCTCACTGCACCTCTTGGCCTCAGGGAGCTATCAGGGGGTAATTGCTGTGGCAGGTGGGGTATCCCAAAGTTCAGTGTCAAGGTTCCTCAGGGCATTCCTAGATGCCATACTCACACACAGGTCTCACTTCATATACCTACCCAGGAATGAGGCAGAAATTAACAGCACCAAACTGGACTTTTACCGCATTGCCCACTTTCCCCATGTCATAGGGTGTGTAGATGGGACACACATTCAAATATGCCCCCCTGCAAATCTGGAACATCTTTTCCGCAACAGAAAGTGTACCCACTCACTGAATATTCAGGTTGTTTGTGACGCCCATTATGTCATCACGGACATTGTAGCTAAGTTTCCAAGCAGTACCCATGACTCATACATGTTTAGGCATAGTGGGATACATCAACGCCTGGAACGTGGGGAATTTGGAGACGGATACCTCCTAGGTAGAGCTACAGACACCTTGCAGACATACACACAGGTCACTGTGCACAACAATCAGGACTTCCTAACAGTGTACTTTTTGTGCCCAACAGGTGACAGTGCATATGCTCTAAGGCCATGGATCATGACTCTGTTTTTAACACCCAGCAATGAATGTGAGAGGCGATACAACAATGCACATAAGAGGACCATGAACCTTATCGAGCGCACCTTCGGACTCCTGAAAGCAAGATTCAGATGCCTCCACCGCAGTGGAGGTGCCCTCCAGTATACCCCCATTACAGCATTCAAAATTGTGGTCGCATGCGCCATCCTCCACAACATAGCCACCCGACGTGGGCTACCTCTCACCCCTGCAGACCCAGATCCTGATGATGAAGAGCAAGAACAACCACATAGCCATCATGGGGATAGGAGTATAGCTAATCAAGGCAGACTGAGACGGGAACACATCGCAACACAATACTTTGGAAGGTACGTGTCAACTCCAACCATACTCACCTATTGACCAAAAACTCCATTTGTTAAGTGGAACAAAAATAACTATTTTATTAGTGCAGAAATGAAACTATTTACAAGTAATGAATGTCCATGGGCATGAAAATGCACACCAGGCATGTGGCACATTGACGTCATGTGCCACTTCTAATTGTCCAGGGTGATCTCTATGACCTTCTGCCCCTCCTGCCAGCCTGGCTGGTCCCTGGTGCTTCCGTGGTGCTCTGCCTGCTACTCCTGAGCACCCTGCTGTCAGTGACAGAGACTGCTCACTGTCGAGCCCTCCTCACTGTCCTGGGGTGTTTCCCCTGTGCCCCTAGACATATTCCGTGTCTCCATCAAGTCAATGATGTGGGTCAGACGTCCCAGGCCCCTAGCCACATCCCCAGCGAAATGGCCCATTTCCACCTGCAGCCCAACTATCCTCCTCGACAGGCCTGTGGTGTTCATGGCGAGCCTGCCGATGGATGTGGCCATCCTGTCCAGTCTGTGCAGGAGCTGACGGTCCCTGCGCCGCCCACCCTCGGCCTGGGCCAGTAGTCCTCCCGCCAGTTCCCTCATGGCAAGGGCAAGGTCCCCAGTGTTAGTGCAGATCATGTCCATCCTTGAGTTCAGGTGCTGCATGCTGGCATGGTTATTGCGAACGAAGCGGTGCAGCACACCACTAATCCTCCCTAAAATTCGATTTTGTAGGCGCTGACCATGCAGCAGATGTGCCTCACTGGTGCTGGGAGGTAGTTGCCCGGATGCAGACTGCAGCCCTGATGTCCTGGACCTGCGACGCCTGCGCAGCGGTGGCTGCCCTGTGATTTCACCTGTCTCATCCCTGCCTGTTGCTGGGGCAGCCTCTTGGGATACTGTTGCAGCAGGTGTGGCTACTGCAGGGATGCTGTTGACCGTGCAGGTGGGGGTGCTGGCGGGTCCTGAGGTGTCCTCATGGGGCTGGCTGATTGGAGTAGTGGTGGTGTCTTGTTGGAGACCTGTGGGACATGGGGAACAGACTGTCAGTGTCTACTATCTGTTGCACACTTCCTAATAAACATTTGCCTATGAACTGCCTACTTGACTACATTTCCCATAATGCATCATTCTGGCGTTTGCTACCCTGAAATGGAGCTATCTTGGTTGTGCATGCCCCTGTGCACATGGTGGGTGGGGGTATGGCATTGATAGGGGTACAGGCATGTCACATGGTACTCACCGGTTGATGTGCTGGGCTCTGAGGTGTCCAGGTCCCCAAATCCAGAAACTGCCTCCTGCTCCAAGGTTTCCTCCACCCTTTCTTCCAGGGGTGTGGGTGGTGGCACAGACGATCGTCCCCCTCCTGTGCCTCTCATCTCCCGGAGCCTTTCAGCCACCCTCTCCTTGGTCCGGGAGCGGAGGTCATACCACCTTTTCTTGATGTCATCTATGCTCCTGTGGCTCACCCCCAGGGAATTTATCTTGTCCTGTATGTCCTGCCACAGCTGTTTCTTGGTGGCTTCAGGAACATTGAGGGCTGATTTTCCAAACAAGTCATCATAGTGCTGACAGCATTCGTCTGTCAGCACCTCCAGCTCCCTCTCTGAGAATTTCTGCTTCCTCTTCCTTGGTGTTCCTTCCATGGCAGCTGCTGTTTGTCCTGTGTGTAGTTCCGCAGTTTTAAAAGGGTGTGGTCCTCCCTCCTCCCAGGTGTATTAGTAAACTTCCTGGCTGTGATGTCATCATCATGTGCCAGGAAGTGTTTCCAGAGTGTTCTGGAGTGGTTTCTGGAGTGTTCTGCTGCACCTGTAATCAATTAACAAGCTAATCGCAATTTGCGACATCCACTCGCTAATTGCGAGTTCGTTTTTTGCACACTGGCAAAAAGCGACCTCGCAATCGGCGGACTCGCACACTGCGTTGCGAGTCCGGGTGCGAGTCGCAATTTCGGCACGTTTTTTTTGCCTGCATTCCAATTTGCGACTCGCATTTTGCGAGTCGCACCAACTCGCAAAATCCGAGTCGCTAATTTTTTGTTTGCTACATCTGACCCTAACTCCTTTCTTTCTGGTCGCTGGGGGGCACTATGGTACTTACCTTTGTGGTTTTCTAGTCCCCCCACCTCCCCTCTACACATTCCACTTTCCTAGGTGAGGGTCCTGTGCATTCAATTTATTTAGTATATGGTTTGGGCTCCCCCTAGGGTCACTGTTGACTATTTGCATTTGCACTGTTTTCTATCACTTTTTGTGCCTATTGCTGATTACTAGTGTACACATTTAGCGTGTTTACTTACCTCCTATTGGAGGGTTGCCTATCTAGTGTTTTGGTACTGTGTTACTGTACTAAAAAAACATTATTTTTGTAACACTGAGTGTTTTCTTTCAAGTGCTGTGTGACTACAGTGGTATTGCATGAGCTTTGCATGTCTCCTAGATAAGCCTTGGCTGCTCATCCACAGCTCCCTCTAGAGAGCCTGGCTTCTAGACACTGCCCACACTTCACTAGGAGCGGATACCTGGACCTGGTATAAGGTGTAAGTGCATTAGGTACTCACCACACACCACGTCAGCTTCCTACAATCAGTTTTATGTAATTCAGATTAAAAAATGATAGGCTCACAATTTATAGATAAATGCAAAGTTACTCTATTTTCCTGTGATGACCTGTAGTTTGCAAAAAAGCCATGTTCCCATAAATATCTCACTTCTGCTCATAACTGTTCCTCTGAGGAAAAAGAGATCAGAAGGAAAAGCCAGTTTTCGCTTTTACTACTTTATTTAAACTGCAGTTATAATCATGATCTGTGACATGCCTTTCTAATCGGTTGCTGGCGACATGACAACTGGACAGTAATAACTTATTACAGTTGAGCAGCTATGTGATTTCATTATCACAGGTGACTAGGGGTGTCACAAGTTGCTTGCAATAAGGACAGACTTTTACACAGAATGACAGGCTCCCATGTATTATAAACCGAGCTCCTATCTCTCACATGTTTCATCCACTAAACTGCTAAGAATTGCACTCCATAACACGAGAATCACACCTTGGTAGTCCTCATGCACAACATAGGAACACTTCCTACATAGGGTATGTAGGAAAATGCCTCTCATGGCATAGTTGCCCCCAAACTTTTTGCCTTTTGTTGATGTAAGTTATGATTGAAAGTGTGCTGGGTTCCTGCTAACCAGGCCCCAGCACCAGTGTTCTTTCCCTAAACTGTACCTTTGTCTCCTCAATTGGCACATCCCTGGCACACAGATAAGTCCCTTGTAAATTGTACTCCTGGTACCAAGGGCCGTGTGGCCAGGGAAGGTCTCTTCCTCACAGCTTGTGCGTGCTGGTGGGGAGAAAATGACTAAGTCGACATGGCACTCCCCTCGGAGTGCCATGCCCACAAACCACTACCTGTGGCATAGGTAAGTCACCCCTCTAGCAGGTCTTACAGCCCTAAGGCATGGTGCACTATACCACAGGTGAGGGCATAGTTGCATGAGCACTATGCCCCTACAGTGTCTAAGCCAAATCTTAGACATTGTAAGTGCAGGGTAGCCATAAGAGTATATGGCCTGGGAGTCTGTCAAAATTCGAACTCCACAGTTCCAATAATGGCTACACTGAATTCTGGGAAGTTTGGTATCAAACTTCTCAGCACAATAAATCCACATTGATGCCAGTGTGGGATTTATAAAAAAAATGCACACAGAGGGCATCTTATAGATGCCCCCTGTATACCAGTCCAATTCCTAGTTTTAGGCTGGCCAGTTTCTGCCAGCCTGCCACATCCAGATGGGTTTCTGGCTACATGGGGTGAGTGCCTTTGTCACTCTGTGGCCAAGAACAAAGCCTGTACTGGGTGGAGGTGCTTCTCACCTCCCCCTGCAGGAACTGTAACACCTGGCGGTGAGCCTCAAAGGCTCAAGGCTGGTGTTACAGCGCCCCAGGGCACTCCAGCTAGTGGAGAAGCCCGCCCCTCTGGACACAGCCACCACTTTTGGCGGCAAGTCCGGAGGAGATAATTAAAAACAAGTAGGAGTCACCCACCAGTCAGGACAGCCTCTAAGGTGTCCTTAGCTGAGGTGACCCCTGCCTTGAGAAATCCTCCATCTTGTTTTGGAGGATTCCCCCCATAGGATTATGGATGTGCCCCCCTCCCCACAGGGAGGAGGCACAAAGAGGGTGTAGCCACCCTCCAGGACAGTAGCCATTGGCTACTGGCCCCCAGACCTAAACGCACCCTAAATTGAGTATTTAGGGGTGACCCGGAACCAAGGAAATCAGATTCCTGCAACCTGAAGAAAGAAGAAGGACTGCTGACTTAAAAGCCCCGCAGAGATGACGGAGAATGCAACTGACTTGGCCCCAGCCCTACTGGCCTATCTCCCGACTCAGAGAACCTGCACAGCGACGCATCCAGCGGGACCAGTGACCTCTGACGACTCAGAGGACTGACCTGCACCTAAAGGACCAAGAACTTCCCGAGGACAGCGGCTCGGTCCAAAAACTGCAACAAGGAAACCAACTTTAAAGATACTCCAGCCTCACTCCGAAAGCGTAAGTCTTCACACTCTGCACCCAACGCCCCCGGCTTGTGTTCAGAGGAACCAACACCACAGAGAGGACTCCCATACGACTCCAACGACATAGATACCCTGAGTAGACCTCCCTGCATCCCCACAGCGATGCCTGCAGAGAAGATCCAGAGGCTTAACCCTGACCAAAACTGCCTGGTAACAAAGGAACCAGACCCCTGGACAAAGCACTGCACCCGCAGCCCCCAGGACCGAGAGAAACCAACCACCGGTGCAGGAGTGACCAGCAGGCGGCCCTCATCTTTGCCCAGTCAATGGCTGGCCCGAGAAGCCCCTGTGTGCCCTGCCTGCATCGCCAGAGTGACCTCCGGGTCCCTCCATTGCTTTCAACGCAAAACCCGACATCTACTTTGCACACTGCATCCGGCCGCCTCTGTGCCACTGGGGGTGTATTTTGTGTGCCTATTTTTGACCCCCCCCAGTGCTCTACAAAATCCCCATGGTGTGCTCCCCGAGGATGCAGGTATTACCTACTAGCAGACTGAAACCAGAGAACCCCTGTTCTCCATAGGCACCTATGCTATTTGGGCCCTGCTTTGACCTCTGCACCTGACCTGCCCATTGTTGCTGGCGCTAGGTGTATAGGGTTGACTTGAACCCCCAACGGTGGGCTGCCTATGCCCAGAAGACTGAACTTGTAAGTGATTTACTTACCTGAGAAACTAACCAATACTTACCTCCCCTAGGAACTGTTGATTTTTGCAGTGTCCACTTTTAAAATAGCGTATTGACATTTTTGCCAAAACTGTGTACATTACTGTTTTAATTCAAAGTTCCATACTTACCTGTGTGAAGTACCTTACAATTTATGTACTTACCTAAATTCTGAATCTTGTGGTTCTAAAACAAATAAAGAAAATAATATTTTTCTATCTAAAAACCTTTTGGCCTGGAGTTAAGTCTTTGAGTGTGTGTTCTCATTTATTGCCTGTGTGTGTACAACAAATGCTTAACACTACCCTCTGACAAGCCTTCTGCTCGACCACACTACCACAAAATAGAGAATTAGTATTATCTAATTTTGCCACTATCAACCTCTAAGGGGAACCCTTGGACTCTGCACACTATCTCTCACTTTGAGATAGTATATACAGAGCCAACTTCCTACAGGGTAAAAACAAACAGAAGCCCTTCCAACCACACTCCCTACATGGTATAGTGTGCTGCCTACATCCTCAAGTGCTTCAGCACCCCACATATGGGTAGTAAGCGCTTTATAAATGTTGTTAAAAAATACAATACAAGATATATATATATAAACAACAGTGGCTGACTGTTGTATGCTTGACAAAATTACACCATTAAGTAGCAACAAAACTACAATGCCATAGTAAGGATATATATGAGGCAATCAAAAATATAATTTAATCACTAATAGTTTTGAGATATTGAAGTACTATTGTTCATAAATATGTTATTTACCTGGGATCCAGGTGGTTCACAGAGTTGCTCCTGTACTTTTTGACCATTAGAATCTCAGGCTTTTGCTTCTGATAACTCAGAGAGGTCCCTTCCCCTGCTCCGTTCTTCTACTTTTTTGGCAGCAACCTCTTTTCCTTTCAGGATTTTTGTGCTAAAGTCAAAATTCAAAGAGCTGCTTAGAAATGTGTGGTCTAATTTTCATACTATTCAATGGTCAGCTTTTCTTTCTAACTGAGACGTTGATTTCTTCTGAATACAATTCGGCGATCTCTACAGAGACTCTTTTTTATGTGGAGATGAAGTTCTTCTACACCAGCATTCCCTAAAACGGATCACTTAGAGGGGCAGAAGGGATATTCAGAGGCACTAGCAGGACACATAAAGCACACATCTCAATTATTAGGGACATTATCTTGAAAGAAAAATCATTCATATATGAACAGGATGTTATAAACAAGTTGAGAGAACTTAAATTGGGTGTTTACCAAAAACCAACAAACACAATGCCCTCCTGAGATTTGATAGCCAACATCCAAAAGCTTTAAGAGAAAATCTCCTTTGTGGACAATGTCAAATAATATGGAGAAACTGCTCCAACATCAGAAAATTCAAGGAACCGACGGAGGCTCTAACAGACAAACGAATGCACGAAGGTACCCCCAAAATATCATACGTTCCACAGAAAAAGCAAGAAACAATAAAATGTCATCCTAGAAACACAAAACAAAGAACAGTTCCATTAAACACGTAATGTAACTATTTTTTCTTAACACTTAGGGCCATATGTACGAACACATTTTCCCATTGACACAGAATGGGAAAAACCCTTTGCTACATCTGTCCCTTAATGCTTAAACGCTTTCACAAAATCTACAACTTAGTAACAAAGATTCTAAACAAACATTTGATCATTCTGAATATAGAAGATATACATTGTCAGGCTTAGGAGGACATGCAGCCAGCAGGTTCACTGCAGGATAGGAAGCGGATAGAAATACTTGAGGACAGGTGGAAACAACGTGTGTATAACAACTAACCCACATTATTTGTTTCATTACAGGCCCTCACTTCCTCATTACGGTGAGCACTTCCAGGATAAAAGCAGTAGTGCCAGTGTTTAAATTAAGTCCATCTGGATGCCCGGCAATTGTTGCTGAGTTTTTCCCTTTTTCCCCTCTACTTTGCACCTGCCATCCTTCGTTTGTTTTCTCTCTCTTCTGGGTTTCCGCCCAGTTGTGGTTCTTGGTCACTTTGTCATAGTTGGAGTCTCGCACCTTTCGAGACTGCTAGTTTAGGGATGACAGCACCTCTGCTTGTAGGCAACTGAGTCACTCCTACAAGTGGCAATTGTCGACCCATTCCTCCAAGCTCAAAAGCAGTACCTCACCAAAACTCAGAGTATAGGGGATTTTTGGCAGCCTCACGCATGGACTCTTGATAAGACTTCTCAGGGAAGTCATGGTGGAACAGAAGTTACCCTTTTCTCTCGTTAGCAGTCAGTCTCATACACACACAGGCAATGAAGGAGATGCAGGAGAGTTTTCAATAAATGTATTGAAAAGACTGCAATCTACGATAAAATACATGTGCTGCAATTATTAGGAAAATGAGCAGTAATAAAAACAGAATTGTGAAGATGAGAGTTGTGAATATGAAAAATCCCACCATCTTACAATAAACATAAGATATGTAATTCCTAACCAAGAAAGCCTAATCTCTACCCTAACAAGAGCTGGGTGTATTAACCCCTAATCTGCCATTACCATGTCCAGGAGAAGCACCCCCAACCCTTGCTATCTTGGAATGAAGTCTCTAAATCAGACTCTGTGGTGACATAAAGGCTGAGTTCTGCAGCAAAGTGACATGCAGCATAGACGGCATCTGGTAGGGACCCCTCTAATGACCTTTTCTGAGTGAGATGTATTTATACAGATCATGTAGGATCCTTGACGCAGGTATGTTCCTAAACAACTGATGATGTGGCAGACTTGTGTTGGCAATGGCATAAATAGTCCCTAACAAGTGTGCATGATGGTCCTCTCACATGTAAGTGAGAAAATGACATAATAACAATACCTTTGTATATCACTGATAGTGATATGATAGTGATGAATTCTCAGAATGGCACTGAAAATGAAAATGAAAAGATTTCTTATAAAATATAAGCAATGGCAGCCAGCTTTAAGAAATAATAAAATAAATGGAATAAAACAGAGCATACTAAGTGAGTAAAAGGTCACCTGGTGACGAGGGAAACAGGCCTGCAAGCCAAAGGCTAAACTGACTCCTGTGCCCAGTGGGAAACTGAAATGGATTCACCACATTCTCAGTCCCTTGTTCTCCTATGGCCTTTGCCCTTTGTTGTTTCTATAGTTGTGTTTCCTTCTCAGTGGTTGTCTGTCATCTGTTCTGGCATCATGGGTTCTCTGTTTGGTATCCTGGTGTGTCAGAATGTAGTATCTAGTGTGTGTTCTTTGGTGGAACCACAACCGTAGTCATGTGTTCTGCTTTAGAATATAACTGGGTCAGAGGAGAATGTTGAGGGGAAGGCGAGAGACGCAGATGACAGTTGGAGAGTGGATGGGACCTTCATACTTCCAATTAACTTAACCTCCTCCATCCTCTGTTTCTCAGATTTATTGGACTTTGTCACACAGAAGCTCATCAATGGAGAAACGGGTAAGCGTTCTCTCTCATGCTTGACGGCTCTCCATATCTTTCTTCCTGTTGTTAACATCTCCCTAACAGTTATTCTCTTCTTCCCTTTAGCCGGTTTCCCAAGTCCTGACACCATACGAAGCATCTTGAGAAATAGGCTTGCTCACAGCACAAAGATAATTCCAACCAGAGGTAATCCAGTTCTGTTTTTTTGGGCCGCAAAAGATTACCCAATGGCACAGGATTCTCAGCAAGTCTCCCTTCTTGGAACATAACAGTTTGTCAGGACCAACTGACTTGTCTGAGAATATGCTACAGTCTATGGCAAAAACTATCCATTAGGTCCAAAATCAATTAGAAATTGCCTACCAAAAGAGGGCATATCTGCTAATCTACATTAACAAGATAACAGCTCCAACCTATATGTCCAGCTCCCTGAGGGCCATAATATCACTCTAGCTACTAATAGTAGTGCTGCAAAATATAGTCAATTGATCAGAGTTAAAGAAAATTCTGTGACCTTTCATTCCTTACTGCTAGGACTGCCAAAGAAGCTAGGAGGTGACCAGCTAATGTTCCAGGTGTTTTAATTCAATGCCAATTGCATTTCCTAGCACAGACCCACTTTTTAGGTCACAGGCTACCAGACAGCGGAGCGGAGCTGTCTGGTTTGCTAAAAACGTCTTGGAGACTTTCATAAAGTTGACCTAGGAATGCATTCTGCCAGACACCTGCCATTGGCTTCGTATTTTGTAACTCGTGTTTTCTTGCTTCCCATTTGCTGGCTTTATTTGTTTTAGGCCCTCTAGGTTAATTTTGTCCCACCCAATGAGAAAGCTGTGTTCACTGAATACTTCCGCAAACTTCATTTCTGTCAACAGGCCCTTAAATCTTGTTCTTCTCTCTCATGTTTGCTGGTATTCAAAGAGGTCAAATGTCAAGCTGTGTTTTTGTGGGAGCCTCCTTCATTTGTTTTGCTTTCTGCTGACTTTAAAGTGACAGCCTTTATCAGAAAGAGGAATGCAACCTTTCTCC
Source organism: Pleurodeles waltl (assembly GCF_031143425.1). NCBI lineage: Eukaryota > Metazoa > Chordata > Amphibia > Caudata > Salamandridae > Pleurodeles > Pleurodeles waltl. Next base: position 979,672,100 of record NC_090446.1, on the reverse strand, counting down.
ACGGAGCCTGCTAGTGCCCTTTTTTATTTAATTTTAAACTTTAAACATAGCCATCTCAAAGGGTATTTTTATTTTCATCTTCAATTAACATTTGCATGTCTTTTACAAAGTTCTTGTTCTTTGACTTTGAGTCCATTTAATTTGTGGAACTGCCTATTATGAACGAAGTACTAAACAGCATTTCAGTCTCAGCATCAGGTTAACATATGGTGATCTTGGGCAATTTACAGTGTTAATGGCCCATTCACTGTCAAGCACAGGATAAGATCTTTTCACAGAAAAGAGCCAGCCTCATTGTAACATAATTTAACAATGCTCGAAATTCACTTTGATGTGTAAAGCATATGATTTATTTATGACATCTGTGGCAACTCATTTTGGAGAGTTGGATACTTTTAAAAAGCTTTTGTGTTTGTTTACCTACACAATAATTATATATTCTGTCTGCAACTGTGCCTTTTATGGAACACACACATTACTGAATGTAAACGATTTTAGCATGCTACCTTGCAGGCACTAGGGCCATGTCTTGGATGGTGTAGCAGGTGCTGTGTCAAAGGGGCCAAAGGCTATAAGAAACTCATCAAACACTGATTATTGCTATGTGTAACCACTAGGCAAGGGGTCACAAGAGCAGTTACCTTGCAGGCACTAAGGCAATGATTTGGATGGTGCAGCAGGTGTGGTGGCAAAGGGACCAAAAGCTCTAGGAGCCCAATGAGCATTAATTATTGCTATAGGTTACCACTAAGCAAGCAGTCACAAGTGCACTTAACTTGCAGGTACCAGGGCCATGATTTGGATGGTGCAGCAGGTGCAGTGGCACAGGGGCAAAAAGCTGTAGGAAACCCACCGAGCATACATTAATGCTATATGATGCCACTAAACAAGCAGTCCTAAGTGCAGTTACCTTGCAGGCACTAGGGCCATGATTTGGTGGATGCAGCAGGTGCAGTTGCACAGGGGCCAAAAGCTCTAGGAAAACCCCTGAACACTGATTATGCTATATCTTACCACTGAAAAAGCAGCCACAAGCGCAGCTACCTTGCAGGCACAAGGGTCCACGATTTCAATGGTGCAGCAGGTGCAGTGGCACAGGGGCTAAAAGCTCTATGAAACCCACTGAGCAGATTATTGTTATATGTTACCACTAAATAAGCAGTAACAAGTGCAGCTACCTTGCAAGCATGGGGGGGGGGCACAATTTGAATGGTGCAGCAGGTGCAGTGGCACAGGGGTCAAAGCTCTAGGAAACCCACTGAACATCAAATATTACTATACTTTAGTACTAAACAAGCAGTTAGGAGTGCTTTTTTGATTCTTTTGTAACCATTGCAACCAAAGTAACACATAGCCTAAAGCATTGCTGTAATAAAAGCTGTAACTTATTGGCTTTATCTGTCTACCTACAACTTATGTCACATTCAACACATTTATACAGCACAATATGGCAGTTTTTGTACGGTCCTAAAATGCTTCTGAACCTGGACACACTAACACCTTGGCAAGGGCATTCTCGGTTCTATAACATTGGCACCTCAGCTATTGTAAACACAATATAAATACTTATAACGTACCATATGGCATTCCATACCAAGTATTGTCAAAGCCAATAGGTCTCACTTATTCAAGATCTATTGGCTTTGTCAACGTTTTTGGCAATATTATAAAGTAGCATTAGCTTCAGTGAAGCATAACTGAAAAAAAAAAAATGGTATACCGCTGACAATGCTGGCTGTGCAATACAGCTTTTATTGCCATAACCGTTTTTATTGATTTGAAAGTCAATACACAAATCACAGAGTATCTCACATTTTGCACATTGGCAAATTGAAAAGATACAATATTTATCATGGCAAGAGATTCCATTCAATGTCTCAAGTCATGCACAGATAGATCAAACATTTCTGAAAAAATATATATATATTCTTAAACTAACCAACAACTCATGAGGGGTCCACAGTGTTCACAAAGCACAATATGTACTAAAGTGTGTTGGTGTGTATGAAGCGAATCTTCAGTAACCTGCAGGAGGCAATTCGTGGGGAGAGGTGGGTCATTACATAGGAATGAAAGGGAGGCATCATCCCAGATGCTAAACCAAGAATAGATGAAGTGCCCTTGTACACGTGGGACAGGCTTTGAATGGTAAGCCCACAGGTAAGTAAGGGACTAGGGCCCCCCCAAGCAAAGTAAAAAAATGTTGTCATCTAAAAATATGTTTTTAATTTTCTCCAGTTGAAGGGCCCTCCAGAGGTGGACATGCCATTGAGTGAGTGCTGGGTCTTCTTTTTTTCATGCCGTGCTGTGGTGCCTAGATGTAGCGACATAATGGCCTTATTGCTACGTTTGGTATTTAAGATGTTCGTCCAGTAGACTTAGAAGGGCGAATCCTATAGTATTTGAGCTCAGGTACACTAGTATATCCTTGATTTGTTCCACAATCTCATCCCAGAAGGGTCGGATCGTGGGACAGTCCCACCACATATGGCGGAAATCTCCCAGTAGGCCACATCCCCTCAAAAAAAGATCGGAAGTGGCAGGAAAAACCTTCTTCAATTTGGTAGGGTACAGGCAGCAGTCATATAAAATGTTGTTATGGGCTTCTCTCAATGCCACTGAATGACTGCATTTTAAGATGTCTCTCCATATTTAGTACCACTGTGTATTCGGAATATCATCGCCTATCACGTGTTCCCAAAAGATGATATGTCGGGCTGTGAGGGTGTTAATGTTGTAATCAACAGGGAGTAGAGGAAGGAGATGGTCCTTCGAGAGGCACCTGCTTGGCAGATGAAGTATTCAATGGAGGTCAACTCTCGTGTGGCTGCTGATTGGACCCTGGGTTGTACCATCCAATGTTGTAGTTGCGTGTGGTGGTAGTGTTCCATGGGGGTAAATTGAAGTTCCGTTTTCAATTTTCAAATGTCAGTATGTCCCACTTATGGAAAAGGTCAGATGGTGTGAGGAAGCCCCCATCTCTCCAGGCATCAAAGGGTCTAGGTCTGAGAGACAGAGGAAATTGCAGTGTAGTGGTGTGTGAGGAGATGGGAAGGTCGTCCACCCTGCTGTTTTGATCACCTCATCCCATATTTTGAGGGTTGTTTTTGTTGGCGTGCTTAGGTTCATATTGGGGGCATTCCACTTTCGGCTTCCAAGTTAGATCCCTCCTTGCAATGGTCCTGTCCATGTGTAGCCAATGTGTGTCAGATTCTCGTAGTGACCATTCAGAAATAACCCTTAATTGGGGGTAGTTAGAAATGGAGTCTTTGGTTGGCAGTCAGGTTAACCCCTGTCCAAGCAAGGACCCTCACTCTCGTCAGGGTAAAGGAGAGTCACACTCAGTTAACCTCCACTCACCCCCTTGGTAGCTTGGCTTGAGCAGGCAGGCTTAACTTCAGAAGCAATGTGTAAAGTATTTGTACCAACACACACAGTAATACAGTGAAAACATTACAAAATGGACATCACACCAGTTTAGAAAAATAGGTAATATTTATCTAAATCAAACAAGACCAAAACAACAAAAATCCAACATACACAAGTCAAGATATGAATTTTAAAAAGAATGAGTCTTAATCCTTAGAAAACAGTGAGAATGCTGTTGTTATGTAAAGTACCTGGTTAGCGTCAGAAATAAAGCTGCACAGGCGAGTGTGTGTCGGAAAAGGGTAGCGATGCATCGATTTCTTACTCGCAAGTGAGGCCATGCGTCGTTTCCTTCTCCGGTCGGGTCGGCGATGCGTCGTTTTTCTCCCTCGCAAAAGAGCAATTCTGCGATTTGCGAATGGGGAACCTCCGAGTCATGCAGTCGGGTTGACTTGGACACCCAGGGACGATGGGTGGAAAATCCAGCTGCACGGTATCAGAAAACCACGCTGCGTGGAGTTTGTGTCGTTATCAGCCTCAGTAAGTGGGTGTTGTGCCTCTCCAGCCGCAATGTGTCGATCTCCCAGTCGCGATGCAGGGGGAGCATCAATTTTAGCCGCGAAGCCGGCAGCACATCGTTTATCAGCTGCGTTGCGGAATATGCGTCGTAAATTTCCCCGCATATCGTTCTGTGCGTGGATTTTCAGTTCTTGTCTGCCAACTTCACCTTCCAAGGGCCCAGGGACTGGATAGGGCACCACTTGGCAGGGCAGGAGTCTCAGCAGAGAGTACAGGTGCTGGCAGGGGATGTCTTTGATGGCCCTGAGACTTCAGCAATAGGAGGCAAGCTTAGTTCAAGCCCTTGGGGATTCTTCTCAAGCATGAATGCACAACAAAGTCCAGTCTTTGTCCCCTTTCACAGGGAGAAGTAGCAACTGCAGGATAGCCCAACAAAGCACAGTCACAGGCAGGGGCAGCACTTCTCCTCAGCTCTTCAGTTCTTCTCATTGGCAGAGGTTCCTCTTGAATCCAGAAGTGATCTAATTTTCAGGTTTTGTTTGGTTCCACTACTTATACCCCTTTCTGGCTTTAAAGTAGGCAAACTGCAAAGGAAAGTCTCTCTTGTTTGTAAGATCCTGCCTTGCCCAGGGCAGGCCCCAGACACACACCTGGTGGTTAGAGACTGCATTGCACATATATTACACATATATTTTACATAGGTGCACTTGCACTTTAGCACTGAATAGCAGTGGGAAAGTGCCCAGAGTATCAAAAACAGCAAAAACAGAGTCCAGCACACATCAACAACATGGAGAACCAAGGCAAAAAGTTGGTGGAGAGCACACCAAGGAAGCCAAGACTAACAAGGGCTTTGTAGTACAGCTGCAAGTCTGGGAGAGCCAAGCCTCCTGCTTCCCTCTGCTTACACAGTGTTTTAAAAGGTAGGAGGGTCCTATTGTTCTGGCAAATTAGTTGTATGATAAGGGTACAGAGAGGCGAGAAAATTCTTGAACAGTTTCTATGGGAAGGCTCTAAAAGAGGTTTAACGCCTTAGGAAGTATCAACATTTTAACAGTGTTTATCCTCCCCAGCATAAAAGATAAAGCTTAAAGCAGTGCCCATCTTTTCACTTCTACTTTTAATTGAGCCAGGAGGGGAAGAAAGTTTTAATGCCCAGATATGTTATTTCTTTTTTCACCCAAAGAAAGGGAGGGCATAGCCTCCATCTCCCCTGTAACCAGAATCAGGCTCAGCAAATAAGATTTAGTCAGGTTGATTTTGAAACCAGCAAATTCTTCGAAGTGCAGTTCCTCCAGAAGTGAGGTGAGTGAAGGGCCCGGGTTGGTGAGTGTCAGAAGCACCCTCATCAGCAAATAGGGAAATCTTATGTTCCACCGAACCAAACAGTATCCCATGAATGGTGGGAGAGGATCAAATCCTTGCAGCCAATGGCTCTATACTGAGTGCAAATAAAAGAGGAGACAGGGGACAGCTCTGTCACGTCCCTCTTTCTAAACGGAAGGCAATCCATTTACTAATACCTTTGATTGAGAAGATGCATAGTTTGCTTGTATGTGATGAATTGGTCACAAAATCCATAGCGTTTGAGGGTATGGAATAGGAAGGATCGGTCCACCTGATCGAAAGCCTTTTTGGCATTTAAACCCAAAAGAATTGCAGGTATTATTTTGTTGTTGGCCTGCTCTACCAGGTGGACCACCCTCCTTAAGTTGTTGTGGGTTTGTTGACCTTTGACAAATTCCCGTTGGTCCAGGTAGACCAGGTCAGGCATTAGGTCGTCCAGTGTAGTTGTAAGTATCTTTGAGTAAAGCTTTACATCTAGGTTTAGGAGTGGTATGGGCCTATAGGAGACACAAGTGTGGTATTCTGATCCTCTGCATTCCAGGGTGATGTCAACCCTGACGTGGCTGTGTAATGCTGAGGACGGAGAGTGGAGAGCAGCGAGAGCGGTAGTTGGTGGCTCCATGTTATGGCTGAGCTTTATTATATTGTTACTTAGCAGCAATAAACAAGTATCCTGTGTTTCCTGTGCCTGGGACTCAATTTCCTTCACTGGCGACGAGGATGGGATTAGAGTTGGAGCTCAACATAACTGTGGAAGGAGCGCTTTTCAAAAGATTGGATTCAGCCAGATGACTGCATTTTTGAAACCGGCTTGTTGATGGTATGTTTGATTAGACTTTCAGCTCTCTGGGAGGCTTAACTTTCCCTTCACGCTTCACTGACTATATTGATTCAGGCCTCATTATCTCTTCAGGGTTGACTGGCTGGCTGTTTGTTTACATTCAACCCAGTCGGTGGAGTGTCTCCACGGTAACCAAACAACTCGGAGTCTCTCACAGCTGACTCCTGATGAATGTTTTTTTTTTAAGAATGAATGTCATTTATATTTAACCCTTCTCCCTGTCAATTACAGGTGCATTTTTTTCTCTTTTTCCCTTTTCTTCTCAAACATTCGACATTAAAATAGAACGAAAATAAACAGTGGGAAACTATACTGAGAAATAAATACTGAGAGACTTCAATTGTATAATATCCTCATATGTTGATGAAACTTCCATGCCGCTGCCCAATTTTCTACGTTGCTAGAATACTGTTTTTTTTTTGTTTAGTTTTTTGTCCCACTGGATTATACGAAGAACTCTGCCTGCTCTTTCTTCTTGGTGTCCTACGGTGCTTAAATACTCACCTCATTTTTTCTGTACAAAGGATTCTACCCGAGTGCGCAAGTCCTAACTTGCTTCGTCATGGATCGTCACCATCTCTGGTTTTAAGGATCTCGCTGAGGTGCACCTTTTTCTTCCCCAAAGTGCATCTGTTTAGTTGTTAGCACCTCCTGCAACTCGTACATATTTTCCTCATTATTCAGAACGTACCAGCACCTCCATTTTTCCTCTCATCTCCTGGGGAGCCGCCCATTAAATGGGCTAAGTGGGAAAAAGTTTTTGAACGGTATGCAAAAGTTTGTGGAACCTCCTTGAGTGCTGAAAGGAGAACGGCCCTGTTGCTTCACTGTCTAGGCTCAGAGGGGCAAGAGGCGTTTGACCATTTGCCTGACATTCCTGACAGTGAGGCAATAGATCTTAATGAATATGAAACTTGTATACGCAAGTTGGATATCCATTAGCTTCCCAAGGTCAGCACAATTTTAGAGCGTTACTACTTTGGGAAGCGGTTGCAAAGAGAAGGTGAATGCATTGAAAATTATACTACTGATCTTCGTTGTCTTGCTTCTTCCTGTAAGTTTGGAGTTCTTACAGACGAGAGAATCAGGGATCAATTTATGTTGGGGTGTCACATTGAAAAAATACGGGAGGAGCTATGGCTTAGAGATGATCCTCCTCTTGAAGAAGTGCTAGTTATTGCTAAAAAAATCGAACATTCCTTAAAATGTGTAGATGCAATCAAGAGTGATGTTTCCAATCAGGTGTGTGTGGTTACGAAAAACACTGGTAACTCTTTGGGTGTTAAACAGAGATATAACAAAGGACCTACTAAAGATAAGAGATGCTTCAGGTGTGACAGGTTGGGCCACTTTGCAAATGATAAGAGCTGTCCTGCTATTAATGTGACATGTACTTTTTGTAAGAAACAGGGTCACTTCTTCTCAGTTTGCAAGCTAAGAAAGTCTAAGCAATCGGTCTATGAAATTAACACCCAAGATGGTGGAGAAGTGTCCCCTACGGATTTCGACTGTGGGCAAATTATCTTGCAAATAGAAACTGGCAAATGTGTTGGTCCCCTGGATTTCATTCAGGTTGAGGGCAAAAGAACCAAAGTTTTATTTGATTCTGGTGCCAAAATCACGATTATTTTTAATGATTTTTTCCACCTTCAGCTAAAAGAAACGGTTGTGTTACTAAAGCCTGATATTAAACCACGTGCCTATAGAGGTGAGCTTATACCATTACATGGTTACTTCATAGGCTCAATTGAACATAAGGATCGCCACATCTCCGGTAAGATTTATGTGTCAAAGAAGGGCGATAGCATTATTAGTTGGTGGCACCAAAGAGATTTAGGAATTATGTTAGATCCCACTCTGGATAATCCTATTGTGTTGAAAGAATTAACCCCTGTCAACGCAGTTACACAGCAAACAGATTTGGACTTACAACAAGCCAAACGTTCTGAATTCCCCAAGGTTTTCAAATGTGAACTGGGTTGCTTAAAGGGTTATAAACACAAAATTAACATTTTTCCAGGTTCTGTGCCGGTTTGTAGCAAGGTAAGGAGTATTCCAGTGAACTTACGAGAGGAGGTTCAGACGGAACTACACAAACTCAGAGATCAGGGTATCATTGAGGAAGTGGAAGCTACTGATTGGTTGGCCCCTGTGGTTACTGCTAGAAAACCCAATGGATCTCTTAGATCTTAGATGCATTGACCTTAGACAGCTCAATAAGTGCGTAGTGGTTGACAAGTACCCTCTACCCAATATTTCTCAACTGCTCATGATGTTGGGGATGCCAAGGTATTCACCACCATTGACTTGGCATCTGCCTATCATCAGATTCAACTTGATGAAGAGTCTATGGATCTCATTGCCTTCATCACCCCTTTTGGCACATTCAGATACACTCGCCTCCCTTTTGGCCTAATTTCAGCTGCCTCATTTTTCAAAGGGTCATGGAAAAAGTGTTGGCAACCCTAGAAGGAGTTTGTGTTTACCAAGATGACATTTTAGTACATGGCAGTAACAGGAATGAACACGATGCAAGAGTTCTGCAGGTTTTGAAGAGGTTATGTGACCACAATTTAACTGTTAAATTTGAGAAGCGCAAATTTGGCATGGAAACCATTGACTACCTTGGCCACACAATAACAGGTGAAGGGGTCATACCCAAAGCAGATTTGGTTGACACTATTCAAAACATGGTTTCCCCCACCTCCAAAGAAGAACTTATGCGTTTTCTGCGGATGGTGGAATACTATCATAAATTTGTCAAGAACTTCGCTGAGGTCACTTATAATATGAGGGGTTTATTGCGAAAGGGCACAAACTTTCTATGGAGTGAGGAGTGTGAGAAGATATTTAAAGTGATCAAGAACAAGTTAGGCTTGGCCCCTAAACTTAAGAAGTTTGATCCAAAGAAGAAATCCATAATTACTACCGATGCCAGCCTAAAGGGCCTGGGCGCGGTCTTACAGCAAGATGGGTGTGGTCAAGACAACACCATTATGTTTCTGTCTAGAAGTCCTAAAGATGCTGAATCTAGATATTCAGTAATTGAAAGAGAAGCCCTCGTGGTACATTGGGCTATTAAGAAACTCAAAACATTTCTATCTGCACAGAATTCATAGTTAAGACTGATCACAAACGTTTGTGTGAGGTTTTCAATAAGAGAGGCATTGATTCCATATCTTCTAGGATATCCAGATGGGTGATTGACTTGCAAGAGTATAACTTAGAACTGAGATACATTCCTGGTGTGGAAAATGTGATTGCTGATACCTTGTCCAGGTTAGTGGATGAGAGCAAGAGCAATGACACTATTGAAAACCAGTTTGATATGTGTGAACTTGACCAGTTTGATGTGTGTGAACTTAGCACTGAAACTATTTCAAAGGATAGATGGCTCGAAGAGGTCCGAGGTGATGCCACTATACAAAAGGTCATTGATCTAATAAGTCATGGATGGTCGCACAAGGGTCAGGGATGTGATCTGTGCAAGGGTTATTGGATGGTTAAAGATCAACTGGCCTCTAGGGAGGGTCTTCTCCTTCGTGGTACGATGCTGATTCCCCCGGTTAAGCTAAGATTAGACTTACTCAATATGGCACATGAGGGTCATTTGGGTATCTCTAAGACAAAGGAGAGACTACGGGCTAGCTATTGGTGGCCAGGTATGGATGCCCAAATTGAACGCCTGGTAAGAGAATGTATGCAGTGTGCCATAAGTGAGAAGAGCAGTAAGCTCAAAGTCCAACCAATGGTGATAAGAGATCGCCCGGACAAACCATGGGAAGATATTGCTTTGGACGTTTTAGGGCCAATACATAATGGCGGGCAAGAAATCTACGTCATTGTTGTAATAGACATGTTTTCACGTTGGCCAGAAATCTGTTTCTCCAGAGGAATTGAAACTGGACAAGTTGTAAAAGCAGCTAATCTCTAAAGAAACTGGGTCTTTTCTTGCTGAGTGTGACATACAGCACAAGAAGTGCACCCTATATCATCCAGAATCCAATGGAGTGATTGAGAGGTTCAATAGAGTGCTGAAGGAGACAATTTCCTTGACGAAGGGTTGTGGTAGGGGTTGGCAAGATGATGTTATCAAAAGAGTAGGTGTATACAGATTCACACCCCATACTACCACAGGTTTTTCACCGTTTGAGTTGCTTAGGGGTAGACGCCCCAATACTATGCTTGAGCCATCGTGGGTTAACATGTTATTGGGAAATTAAAATGTAACTGTTGATGATAATATCAGAAAGGCAAAAGAAAATGTCAAAGCAAATAATCGCAAGATTTATTTTGATCATAAACATTCTGTTAAAGTGACCAAGGTAAATGTGGGGGATTGGGTCATGATTAAGCGTCCAGGTTTTCAGTCTGGTGGCAACAAGTTATCTAAATCAATGAAAGTCATTAAAATCTTCAACAATGCCATTAGAACGGACGATCACCGTGTATGGAATCTTAACCGTGTGGTTCCATATAGAGGAAAGGAGATGCATGATGCAGAAGATGCAGAAGAGAATGACAACTCAAGTTTGGGAAAAGACAAAGGCTCCACTGATGACTTCTTAAGGAGATCTGATCGGAAAACGCAAAGACCTGTTTATCTAAAGGACTACATGTAACTTGGTTTTTTATTTACTTTGTACCCTCATTTGTCATCATCCTTATGTATATAATTTGTGTAGTATATAAAGGGGGGGTGGTGTGTGGTATTCTGATCCTCTGCATTCCAGGGTGATGTCAACCCTGACGTGGCTGTGGAATGCTGAGGACGGAGAGTGGAGAGCAGCGAGAGCGGTAGTTGGTGGCTCCATGTCATGGCTGAGTTTTATTATATTATTACTTAGCAGCAATAAAAAAGTATCCTGTGTTTCCTGTGCCTCAGACTTAATTTCCTTCAACAGGCTTGTGGATCTTTCCCCGCTTTGGGAATAGTGGTGATTAGCGCTTCAATCATGGATGGGGTGACGGCCCCTTAGACGCCTATATTATTGTACAGGGAGATCAGGTGTGGAACCCTGTCAGAACAAAATGTTTTGTAAAACTGGGCAGTGAGGCCGTCCGGCCCCAGTGATTTATGAAGTTTTAAATTGGCTATCACTAGCCACCCTTCTTCATCAGTGATGGGTTCACTTAGGAGTTCATTTTGGACTGGGGTCACCTGGAGGAGGTCCATGCCCCATACATAGTCTAGTTGGTGATGAGAGGTTGGTCTTATGCCTACTACATATTCCTTCTCCCTTTTAATTCTGAGTTGTTGCACCAGATGGGCACCTACTTTGTTCCCCAATTCATATTATGTATGTTTTATAGTGCAGTAGGGTGAGCTCCTCCCTACCGATGTATATGACATTTAATTTACACCTCAATGCCATGACTTTACGTTGTAGCTGTAATGTGGGGTGTGCCCATTCCAAAGTCTGCAATTTCACTTCCGGAGCTAGGCGGTCTTTTACCCTTTGTTTATTTAGTGCTGTCGTCAGGGAAATACACTTCCCCCCCAGTAATGCGTTGAAGGCGCCCCATTCATTACACAGGTTTGTGTCAGCGGAGTGTTATGTTGAAACTATTCCTTAATGGTTTTAGTGTCGCTCATCTCGAGAGAGTCGGTCTCTAGTATGGGCATGTGGGAAAACCCAATATTGTTTTCTAGGCACTGCATTTCCCACACTGCACTGTAAAACTCATCATCGCATGATCTAAAAGGGTTATTGGGTGGAACATTGCAGAGCGTAGGTCCTGGACCCTCGATTGGCTAAGAAATGTGTAATCAATCCTGGAATACGTAATACGGGAATAGGAGAAATAAGTATAATCTCAGGCATATAGGTGGAGTGTTCTCCGGACGTCAACCAGACCCATCTCCTGTATGGAGTGTTTCAGCATTTTTGGAGAAGTTGCCTGTGTGAGATTGGTGGGAGTGTGTGCTGTCTGTGCTTGTGTGCCAAGTAAGATTGAAGTCTCCCATAAGTAGAATCTCTCCCTCTGCAAATCCCCCTAGCAGTATTAGGAAGAAGTCCGGAAATTGTTCCTGATTGGTGCTATGGACATAGACCGAAGCCCCTGAAGAAAACCCTTGACTATTATAACCCTATGCTCTTTATCCGCTTTGTGCCCTGTAAGCTGGATTTTCAGTGATGTATGAAACATAAGTGCCACTCCATTGTGTTTGGAGGTAGTGGAGGATTTCAAAAGTTGAGTGTATGTTTATGCTTCAGTCTATGGTCCTCCTCACTCTTAAGATGACCCTCTCGTAATGCTATCACATCATAATGTTGGTCTAGTAGATACTTCCAACATTTTTGACATTTAGCAGGTGAGTTTAAGCCCTTAACATTCCAGGTAAATGTTGTTATCGCCATGTCTGAAATTTAATTGTGTGATTAGTCTGGGCTTGCCTGTGATAGGTGTGTATGGCCTACTCTTCGCCCCTCCGCAAATATCAAGTAATCCACTCTCTCTCCCCTCACCAATTTCTAAGATCTTTGGTACCTCTCTCACCCCCACCCTCTGCTGGTGGTAGTATCCTTGCCTGTAACCAAGACCCCTCCCCTGTAACCCCCAACGTGGAGAAAAAAAAGAAATGGGGAAACAGGTCCCCAACTCATTAACAGCAGCACTATTATCTGTATTTTACTGGATAATTGGCCTGATACTACTAAAGTGTCTTTTTGTGAAGCTTGTGTAGTTAGGGCATTAGTTACAATCTAGAAATGATTAGTAATACAAAACAAATGGATAAACAGGAATCTATACTTATGAAGTCACCAATCAAGCATGCAACAGGGCTTCATGACCATTCGCTCTCCTCTCACTGCTGTGGTTATTTCACCCAAGGGAATAGTCGGTGCCATCCCTTAGCAGTCACCCTGCCAGGGCAGCGGGATCCACACTTCAGAAGTTGGGTGATTAATTCCAGGATTCGGATGTCTCTTCGTTAGGATCAAAATGCCAGATGTAGCAAAATGCAAACTTGCGACTTGCAATTTGCGAGTCCATCCGACTCGCAAATTGCAAGTCGCAATTTGCTATGCAGTACGGTGTCTCAGACACCGACTGCGACTCGCAATTGGGTCGCAATGACCCACCTCATCAATATTCATGAGGTGGGTCGCAATTTGCAGACCTCCATGTTCGTGACCTGCTTTTAAATAAAGCATTTTTTTTTTTTTTAAGTGTAGCCCGTTTTCCTTACTGGAAAACGAGCTGCACTTAAAAAAAATCCGAAACCTTTAGTTTCGGTATTTTTTCAGGGCAGGGAGTGGTCCGTTGGACCACTCCCTGCCCTGAAAAAATATTTTTGAGTCCAGTCACAAACTGGAAGGGGTCCCATGGGGACCCCTTCCAATTTGCGAGTGGGTTACCATCCACTTGAAGTGGATGGTAACTGCGATGCCATTTGCGACCGCGTACGCGGTCGCAAATGGTATTGCATCCCACAGCGACTCGCAAATAGGAAGGGAACACCCCTTCCTATTTGCGAGTCGGAAAAGCATATTGCGAGTCGGTAACGACTCGCAATATGCATTTCTGCATGGCAAACCCACGTTTGCGACTCGCAAACGGCGATTTTCGCCATTTGCGACTCGCAAACGGTTTGCTACATCTGGCCCAAAGTTTTTTATGGTGGCATGGGTGTTGTTGAGAAAGCCAGGCCCAGTAGTTGTGGGATGGCCCGCACTCTCTCCTGGGGGCCCTATCACCCCCTCTTCCATGGGAGACTCTGGGACAGGGAGTCCCAGCAGTGTCATTCTTCTGGCAGAACAGTCATATGGTTAGACTTATTTTGCAGGTCAAAGGCTATGTCGAATGGAAATGTCCACCTGTACCTGATATGATCCCACCTCAGTTTGTTCATCACTGGCTTGAATTGTTGGTGCCTAGTGAACCTGGCTGGGACAATGTCCTGAAACAGCGCGCATGATTTTCCCTAAAAGGTGATCTCCTCAGCTTTGCAGCTGCTTGAAGGATGGCCTCCTTTGTTTTAAAGAGTGGAGCTTCACCAGAACATTGCATCATCATCTCTTGTCACTGGAAGCTCTTAGGCCCACTCTGTGAACTCTGTCCAGTTTCACCTTCAGGGTCGATTCCCCCAACTGCTCTGAAAACAGGCCCCGTACAAATGCCTCCACATCGAGGCCTTCCTCCGCCTCCACCAGGTCCCAGACTTTTATGTTGTCTTGCCTTGATCTGTTGTCTAAGTCCTCTTGTTTGATAATTGATGCCTGGAGTTGTTGCTTTAGTGATTCTCTTAGATGTTCCAAGTTGCCAGTGTGGGTTTCTAACTCAGAGGGCTTCATCTCCAAATCTAACACCCTGGTCCACGCCCTGTTGCAGTGTGACTACTTTAACGTTGAGGTCCACTATAAGGGCATCTAATGAAGAGTCCAGATTGACCTTCAGCTCTTCATGAAGTTCCCTTTTAAAGTATCCAAGGGACAAAAGCAAGTCTTCCTCTGTGAGTGATATATTGTTGTCTTCTGGCACTGCGGGCAACACTATCTTTGCCTCTGTGGACATGAAATAGTTAGAAACTCAATTGGTTTGTTGTTTTTCGTGTGGCATGTGGCCGAGTGAGGCCCAGCAGAAGGAGGATGCAGACACTCTCCTTATATCTTCACTGATGTTATGTCACTGCTCATGTCTTTTCTACTATAAGGGGGTGTCAGGAGGACAGTCCCAGTCATAAGAATTGTCAACTCAGGGCCTGCCATTATCCAGGTAACTCCCCAGTCCTCCAGACTGTCTTGTTGATCCCACCGTCATGCGCATGAGGTGCATCAGCAACAACTCACCAAGCATGCGTCCTGGCGCAATTCCTGCGGTCTGCCTTGGAGGCGCCTATGAAGATGGCCAGTCCTATGTTGGTGCTTCAGCCTAGTATCTCACTCTTCAAATTATCTCCTAATGGGGGCATTTAAACAGCCATTCTTCCCATAGCTCATCGAGACTCCCATCCAGGCCCTCCAAATCTGGCTCTTCCTGGCTCGCTCATTTACTGGGAAACTTTGCAGCAGACCAAGTCGTGCAGAAGAGTCATGCCAGTAAGGGCATGTGGGGGGGGCATTTACCACTTTTCTCCTCAGATGAGGCCCAGTATTGTCTCTCCCACCTCCACCAACACAGAGGCCATGATGGCAGCCCACCGGGTGCCACAGCTCGTCTTATGTTCCCCGGGGGCTCTTCATCTTTCCCTGGTGATGTCAAGGGCCTCCGTAGAACACAAAGCGTCTCCTGTGCTATTCTCACAAATCGGGCACTGGTCACCCACCATCTTAGGACCAGGCAACAGCAAAACAGCACATCGGGACCAGGGCGTCCTTCATAGTGTCTCACACACCACTGTGAGCAGTCGGTTGCATCTGGACACACATTTCTCGCCCACCTCCATTGGTGTCCCGGCACTACTAGGCTGGATCGCTAAATCCCCTGGCCCAATGCGAGAGGCCCCAGCTACTCCACGGTCGTGCACAGCCACTGTACATGCTCCAATCTCAGTCTGCCACACTGACTGGTGAGTCTTCTGGTGTCAACAGGTCGTCCCTCTCGCCGTGCTCTGTCCGTTCGCAGCCATGTCACCACACAGCTCAGCAGAGCATCTTGAGTCAGGGGTAGGTCCGTGCTGTCAAGGCCCTTGCTCGGACCCTGTAATCAGTCACCATCTGTCGTCACTGCCCCTTGCAAACGGCTCATTGGGATGCCAGCATTGTTCTCTCAATTTGGGGGCATTAGGAGGGTATAAATATGTATGTTGCAGCGTTCTATGCCCTAAATATGCTGCTTAAGACAGTGGATCTGAAGGGGATCATGTTCACTCGGCCATCTTGGCAGGCCATGCCCCCATACAGCTTGTTTACATTACTTTCAGCCATGTGCAACATAGCTAAAAAAACATTAGCATTACCAATAAATCTCACATAGGCAAGACCTATTGGCTTTGCCAATGCTTGTTTACTACTTATTCTGCCAAGGTAGCTTTTGTATTTCATAACTGATGAAAGATGCAATGGCCTGGGTCAGACCACTAATTTTGAATCAGAGTGATTGTTTGGATAACTGGGTTCAGTATTTAACCCAGTTAATTTCAACAGTTGGTGTTTGAAGCTGCCTAGTTGGACAAAGCAGCAGAAGTAGCATTTTATCAAAGATTATAGGAAAATCTTCAAGGCACCTGTCATTAGCGGTGAATCTCTCTACTACCACCATGGAATTGATTGATTTAACTCTGCAAATTAATGCCCCAGTTTAAAAACACTATATAGAAAGAAGAGGAATTGCTAGATGATCTTGGCAAATGCCAGTGACAGAATTGGCTGGACCGATACAGAAGAGCTGATGCAAGTAGAAGGATTTCAGAAAGCCCTTTCTGAATAAGAGAAGGAAAAGAAACACAAAACATGATTAGGTTTAAGAGATTTATTTATTTATTTAAGTTCATTCGGTCTAAAAATTTAGACCATTAAAATTTTTAAAAAGTAACAATCTTACATAGTGGGTTTATGCCATTAAAATTCAAAATAGCAGTCATACATAGTATTAATAGGAGCTGGTGGCCAACAGTCAGGTAAAAATGTTACGTTAAAATCCTCGGAACTGAGGCTATGATCATGCTTAAAATACGATAAATTAAGCGTACGTAAGATAAAAGAACTTTGGTAAAAACTAATGTCTATCATGCAAATATATACAGCTGTTGCCTTCCATGGAACTTTTACTCAGTATCTTAGCCATTTTGTGAGCTAATAAAATTCATTGTCGTGTATAGAATGTTTTATCGAGTAACGTGGCAAATTTCTAGTGAAAGTTTGTCTCCATAGATTTGTGAGGTCTCTGCTACTCATAGGAGGTGCCACAAGTTCCTGGTAAGGTTCCTAGAAATACCATATAAGAGTTAGGAAAGTGCACATCAATATCAAAACACAGGCCACATCTAAAAGATAGAAAGCAGAGAAAAATATGTCTTGATAAAATCTCCTACTGTGGGCGAGTGCCTAGCCGACTCAAGGACCCTTGGCTGAAATGAACCTACGACGGATAGACCAAGCCTCAGATAGATATTTGGTGACTGAACTAGCTACCAATGTAGATGTATCATATTTACATATTCTAGTGGCATTGGCTCTATCCTGCAGTGATAATTTTTTGCAGAGAGGAATAAGAGATTGTCTTCAGCTCTCAGGAAATAAGCTAGCTCATTCCTAAACAATGGGGGCCTGAACTGTCTGTTGCTAATAAAGCCAATACCCAGTTTCAAGTCCTGATTCATAACTCCAAGCACCTCAGTTGACTTTTAATTTGGTGGATTCAGGTGCTTTATGGATTATGACTTTCAAGAATACATGCAGATGTCTTATTTAATGAAGAAAGTACCTGATGTTATGGGAACCAATGGGACTACATTATAGTCAAGAGATGTTTCCAGAGAAACAGTCAGTATGTTTATAGCTACTCCAGCAAGACATGTTGAACATTATACTGGGTCTACTGAGCTGAGAATACATAATTAACAAATCAAGTGATCTGCATCATTGGATACAAGAGAAGCCAGAATGGTGGAAGGTTTATGAAACACGTTTGTGTAGGAATGAAGCACTCTATATCCCTAACTCAACAATCCAACGACTGGTGATTATGTGGTGCAGAGGCTCTCCTATGGCAGAACATTCAGAACAGAAGAAAGTGTATGACGTTATCAGCCAACATTTTTGGTTCCTACATTGAAGAAAACTGTGCAATAGTATATGCAACAATGCTTAATTTGTGCCCATGCAAACGCCTCTTACAGTCCCCTTTTTGGACTGCTTTGAACCTTACCCACTCCTGCACAGTCCTGGAATATTTTCCCGGCCTTCATGGTAGATATAACATCTTCAAATGGCTCTTACCAAATTGTTGGTCATCGTGGACTACTTTACCAAGATGGTCATTTTGTTCTATTGAAAATAAACTAGCTACAGTAGTGGAATTAGCAGGAATCTTCTTGATAAACAGTTTTGCTTTACATGAACCACCAGAAATTATTTTTAATGACAGAGGCACAGAGTTTACTGCCATTTTTGGAAAGAGTTTATGAAGAGGGTATGCAACGAACACTTCATGTCCACCAGATATCATCTGTAAATTGTAAATTGATAGACAAAAGGAATCAGTCGATATTGGGGATGCTTCCTCATGAACCGTCCAGATGGTTGGAGTAGATAGATAGCTCTGGCCCAATTAGCCTATGACAACTCACTGCATGCCTTGGTGGGAATCTACGCCTTGTTTTGCATTTATGGACATCATTTTCAAATGTGGCCAGTCAGGGTTAAAGTTTCATTAGTCACATATCTGCCCAACATCTCCAAATATTTAAAAAAGAAGTACATCAACATCTGGTACAAGCCAAACTTCAATACAATAGATCTGCAGCCCATCTTCAAAAAGAAACAAAACAGCAACATTTCAAAAAGCAAAGCTCTCAATAAAACATAATTAAGACTATTCTTAGGTCACACTCCAAAGGTAATCCTAGGTTTGTTGGTCTCTTCAAGATTGGGACTTCAGCATTTCAGTTGACTTTACCACGATAATGGAGTATACACCCTGTAATTCTTGTCTCTCATCTTTAAAAGGCCATCAAAAGCATTCCATGCGCTCCTCCTCCCTTATTGATGTACAGCTTGACATAATCTGATGTTGAGTCAATCACTGATTCCAGATTCCACTGGGGCAAGTTACAGTACCTTATGGCATGGAAGTGATACGATGCGTATGATAGGTACTAGGAACCAGCAGATTATGTCCTTGAGTCTAGATCAGAGGTCTTCAATCTGTGGACCGCGACCCCCAGGGGGGCGCGGAGTCCTGGAAAGGGGGTTGCGCATTCCCCTAGCCAATTGTTAAAATGCCTCGGGTAAACTTTGATTTATTAAATCTCCTGTGCTATGAAAACTGCACAGACAGGTAAGGAGCCCTTCATACCAGGGTGCCTGCTTCCTGAATGAAATGCAAATGTGCTCTACGAGCTGATCTGCAAATGTAAAGGGTAATTTGCAACTGTAAAGGATGCTTTGGAGCTGATGGAATCCCTCAAAGCTTTGTGATGTCAAACATATATTCTTTTTTAGAGGTAGTGCAAAGAGTTAAGAAGTGTGTGTGCTTTTAATTGTAGTTACACAGCGCTTACTTCACCTGGAGGTGTTGAAGGGACAACTATTTAAAAAAAAGGTATTGCATATGCTCTGGTATTACTTATATCTACATTTTGGAAGCACAGTTTTACCTTATACCTTTTTGTAGTTGCCTATCTTATACTGTGTGTAACACAAGTATAAAATAATGCCTTACATATTCAAAATGCTTTCTGTCACAGGCTGTGTCCACATGACACTAAAAATACACGTCACTATTCTCGGCTGCACCAACCAAGATTTAATTCTGTCACTCTCTGGTTACTCACAGACCTCTGCAGTGCATTAACTAACAGAGGTTTCATACGGCACTACAGTGCATTTCCCAATGAGTAACAACTTTCTTTTATTTATTTTTAATTTAAGCTGGCTGTCATTTTATATGTAGCTACCTGACGGTGAAAGGCTTAAAAACAACTTAGAATATTTTGGGGTTTATTTATGAGAGGCTTGCGCTGCTGGAGCATTACTTTTTTGATGCTCCAGAGGCAAACGTTTCTCAGTCATAAGTATGAGGTGACGCACAGCCACCCCGCGTGGCTGGAATGGCCTCACAGATTTGGAGTAAGGCAAAGCAGCGCAAGCCACTGCATTGCCTCACTTTGCGTCAAGGAGGCATTCCATGGGAGTAATGGGGGGTGTTCCCATGCAGCACCCATGGATTTTGACGCTGCCCCAGATTTACAAAATCTCGTACACTGGAGCAGTGTCAAAACCTTATGCCTCCCAGGCGTAATGAAGAGTGATTTTAAATTTCTCCTTGCTTTTCCTCTTTCCATGTGTGTTGCTATCTGCCACACGTATAGAAGGAGGTACAATGCCTCTCTGGATTGTTTTTGTGTAGGAAGGTGCCCCTTTCTGCACAAAGACAATCCTGCCTACGTTGGCGCTAGGCAGCAATTTGTGTGACAGCACAGGGAGGAAAGGACAGAAATGCACTGTATTTCATAAATACGGTCCATTCCTGCCATTTTGTATTGGCGTAGGGCAGTGTAGCAGGAAGATTTGTGGCACTATCCTACGCCAAGTCCTCATAAATGAGGACCTTTGTTTTTAGCTACACCTTTGACCACGCATCCACACTCACTGTCCTTTGGTTTGCTAAACACTGTTTAATATTAATATTATTTCCTCCCCATAAAAATGATTTGCTGTGGGAAATAGGGACATTTAGGTGGTCATTTGGACATTGGTGGTGCCTGTTAAAGTGGTGGTAATACCGCCAACAGGCTGGTGGTAACTACCGCCAAATTAAGACCATGGTGGTGATAACACCCATTGACAGCCAATGTACCACACCATCCGCCAGGGCGTTAACACCCCTCACCACGGCGATAGCCATCAACAGCCAGGCGGAAGACAAGGTACTGCCCACCATAACATGACACAGCAAACCGCCACGATTTCCAGGGTGGTACCAACGCCATCAAAAGCCTGGCAGAAACACAACATAGAAGACCAAAGACTCACCATCTGAGTCACAGAGAAGATCAACGCCGCCATTGAACTGAAACTGCAAGTCTTCCTGATGCTTTTCTACGACATGCTCCACCTGGAACACCAACAACGATTAAGACGGCGACAGTGAGTACAGCCGCCTAGCACTCACGGGAGGGAGTGAGGAAAAGGAAAGTGACACACACATGCACAACCCACACCATTCACACACACAACCAGCTGCAGAAGAAAAACAATGTCATAGGACACACTATCATAATAATGCAAGGACAACAGTAAGGCAGAATTGAAAATGTATTTGCATGCCAACAACCACCATAAGTAGCAAAGTGACAAAAAATATGCATGAACAATTGTCCAGAAAGGGCCAATGCCCAGTCCAAATCACAAAGGCCCACATGGCCACAGGGCACCACCCATGCCCCAACTTGATCCTGACATTCTCCGCACCAAACTGTGCAGGGGCAACATGTTAGAAGTGGGCAGGCACCTCAGGGGTAAGGGGGTGGGGGCACCTCAGCTGAAGTGGGGAACTTGCCCACTGCTTCTGGAGGGGCTCCATGCACATTTCCCAATGCTGGGGAGTGCAAGGTCACAATCTCTGAGGTGGGGAACTTGACTTTCATTGGTGGTTGAGTCGGAACCTCTCCTGTCATTGGTGGTTGAGTGAAACCTCTCCTGTCATTGGTGGGTGAGTGGAAACCACTCCTGTCATTGGTGGTTGTGTGGGAACCTCTCCTGTCATTGGTGGTTGAGTGGGAACCGCTCCTGTCATTGGTGGTTGAGGGGAAACCTTTCCCTTCCTGGCTGGTGGAGTGGAATCCTTCCCTTTCATAGCTGGGGGAGTGGGATCCTTCCCTTTCCTGGCTGGTGAGTGGGATCATTCCCTTTCCTGGCTGGTGAAGTGGGATCCTTCACTTTCTTGCCTCCACGGCTAGGAGGTACCTCCACTGTCCCTGTGGACTGTTTGGCTGGGCTGGGTCGTTGGGACCTTGCTCTTACGGGCAGGATGGGGGGTGGAAGGGGAGGGAAGAGGTCAAGTTGGGCAAGGAAAAGCTTCTTTGGGACGGTAGGGCGGTATGGTGGAGGGGGGATGGGAGTGGAGGTTGAGGGAGTGGTTGTGGAGGAGTACGTCTACTGGACTTGGGTGCAGGTGCATTGACAGTGTCCTAATGTAAGGTGGATGGCTGTTGGGTGTCTGAGTGCCCGCGTTTATGTCCCTTTGGGGGGGACAGACATGGTGGGAGAGGACACAGGGGACGAGTGGATGGATGTTGTGGAGGTGTCTGCTAGTGAGGTGTGTGTGCTGCTTAGTGTGGTGATGGTGGTGCTGGCTGTTGAAGACTGTAGGTGTGAGTGCCGGTGTGACTGTGAGAGAGAAGGAGGAGGGGGAGACAGTGGATGTTGATGTGTGTGCAACTGTCTGTTGTTTGTGTGAGTGCTTGTGGCCTGAAGTGTGTTGCCTGTGTTTGACTGTGCTACTCTTGTGTGATGTTTTGTGTGCATGCTTGTCTGTATGTGTGGATTGGATGGGTTGGGGTTGAGGAGACTGGGATGGGAAGTGGTAGCTGGAGGGGGGACGGTAGAAACAGGCACAATGGCTGCCATCAGAGAGGAGGCCAAAGCCTGAAATGATCTCTGTTGGGCCGCCAATCCACTGTGGATGCCCTCCAGGAATGCACTGCATTGCTGCATCTGGGATGCCAGCCGCTGGATGGCATTCACAATGGTTGACTGCCCTACAGAGATGGTTCACAGGAGGTCAGTAGCCTCCTCAATCAGAGCAGCAGGGCTCACTGGGGCAGGGCCTGAGGTGCCTGGGGCGAAGGACATGCCCACCCTCCTGGTTGAGCGGGCACGGGCAACTCAGTGAGGGGCAACTGGGAGGGCAGTGCTGGTATGGCGGGTGGCGGCTGTACCTGGAGCTGGGGTGGTCCCAGAGGTGTCCACTAACACCAGGGAGCTCCCATCGGAGGAGGATTCAGAGTCAGTGTTGTCACCTCCTGTCTCTGCCGTGGTGCTCCCCTCCCCCTTCATCCCACTGGTTCCCTCGGCTTCAGTGGACTCTACCTCCTGGGTCCTATGGGATGCAGCTCCCCCTGTTGCCCGTGCCCCTGCTCCTCCGCCAGATGATGCTAATGCACACATGGACAGGATGACAGAAGAAAAAAGGGGGGAGAGAGAGAAGGGAACACTAACATTACAGCACCAACGCCATAGTTGGCATACACATTACCATCACACACAGGGTTCAGGACTGAGCACTATGCACCACAATGGCAATCAATTGGCTAGATGCCACAGCAAGATGAGGGCCAAACACCGCCAACTGCAGCCCTCCTGGGACCCACTAAGCCCTGTCTGACATGGAATATAACCTAGCTAGGTTAACTGAATTTGCTATACACCCATTACCCTTGACCTGGGTCACGTTGCATTGTCTGACCTGGCCCACTGACTCACACCCATCACCCGGATCCCCTGCCACCTACCAATGATTGTAGTTACGCCCACTGTACTCACCCCCTTGTGGCTTCTGTGATGACCTCAAGCGCCCATCCAGATCTGGGTAGGCCACCGCCAGTATGTGGGCCATCAGGGGGGTCAGGTTCCAACGGGCACCCCTTCCTCGTTGGGAGGCCATTCCCAGCTGGGCCTCCGCAGTCTTCCGTGCCCAGCGTCTCAGGTCCTCCCACCTTTTCGACAGTGGGTGCTCTGCCTGCTGTAGACCCCCAGGGTCCACATGTCCTTGGCAATGGCATGCCACAATCCCTTCTTCTGATGGATGCTGACCTGCAGAGGTAATACAGACAGGAGGACACCAATACACATACAATCCAGCCTGTCACACATATGGCCCACAAATCCCATTTCCATCTCCATTGGCACACATTTCACCCAGCGCCCACCATGTACACTACCAACAGAAATACCACCCCCCCCAAATGACATGATGCTTGCACACATCTCCATGCAACCTTGCCACATGCATCGTGCCCAAGGTGTACTCACCTGTTGGTCTGGATGCCCATACAGCAGTCCATACTGGGGTAGGACCCCTTCCACCAAACGCTCCAACTCCTCCGAGGTGAAGGCAAGGGCCCTGTCCCCGGTCACATGCGCCATGGTAGGTTCCAGACACAGGTCACAGCAGCACACACAGTGTAGGTGTTGTCCTGTGGAAAGTCAGGAATCAAGTGAGGATTCAGATAGAAAATGGCGGTCACATCCGCGGCTGTGTACACCATCACTGCCGCTGCTGATCCCCATATTGGCCACTGTACTCTATAGAGCCCCATATTAGCCAATGAGGAATTACACAGCGGTGCGAGACCGCCTTCTGCCACGACGCCCAACGTCGGCAGAGTTACCTCACTTCCACCTGTCCCTAGATACAGGACAGGCGGTGACCATTTAATGGTGGTGAACCACAATCAGATAATCCAGAACTACATCATCGCTGAAGATTGCACGTACATTGCCATTCCCACTGTCCCATCACATTAATGCTCTGTGTACACTGAGGTGGTGGTTCCATTGTTCAAATTGTGACAGCCTACTCACTATTGTGCCCCTTAGATACCTACCACTGCGGATGACTAGGAGAAGGAGACAAGCCCCCATGTACAGATCCCTGTGGACTTGGTTACACTGAAGGACAGGCACATAATACTCACCTATAGACTGGACAGGGCCACAATCACAGAGCTGTGTGCCCAGTTGGAGCCTGATCTGATATCAGCTATCCATCATCCCACTGGGATCCCCCCTCTTGTGCAAGTTCTATCAGTACTCCATTTCCTGGCAACTGGTTCTTTCCAAGTGACAGTGGGCTTGGCAGCAGGAATGTCAAAGGCAATGTTCTCACTTGTGCTGGCAAGGGTTCTGCCTGCCTTGGTCAAACACATGTGCAACTACATTGCTTTCCCACAGGGGGATGATTTGGTCACTGTGAAGGCAGGATTCTATGAAATGGGACATGTATCCAATATCATTGGGGCGACTGACCGAACACATATTGCGTTTGCCCCCCCGCCAGAATGAACAGGTGTTCAGGAATCTGAAGAGTTTCCACTCACTCAATGCGCAAATGGTGTGCCTGGGGGACCAGTACATCTCCCACGTCACTGCCAAGTATCTTGGATCGGTGCATGACGCCTTTGTTCTGAGGAACAGCAGCATCCCAAATGTGATGGCACAACTACAGAGGCACAGAGTGTGGCTAATAGGTGAGCCTGAGTGCTCACCCAATGTATGTCAGTGTATGCCTTCTGGTGTTAACCCCATACCATTGTGTAAGGCTAATTTTAGTCCCTCAATACTTGCAGGTGACTCAGGCTACCCAAACCTATTGTGGCTCCTGACCCCTGTGAGGAATGCCAGGACAGGGGCTGACAATCGTTACAATGATGCACATGGGCGAACCAGGAGAATTATCGAAAGAACCTTCGGCCTCCTGAAGGCCAGGTTCAGATGCCTGCATCTGACAGGTGGATCCCTGTGCTACACACCCAAGAAGGTCTGCCAGATAGTAGTGGCATACTGCATGTTTCACAACCTGGCCCTCAGACGACATGTGCCTTATCTGCAGGAGGAGGAGACTGGAAATGCCGCTGTGTCAGCAGTGGACCCTGAAGACAGTGAGGATGAGGAGGCAGAGGATGAGGATGTGGACAACAGAATATCACTTTTAAATCAATACTTCTAATGACACACAGGTGAGACAGTGTAACTGACCATTCCTCTATTGTTTTATCTGTGTGGCTGTAGCAGGATGGCATTCACTTTCTTTGCATCTCAGCTTACTGTCACCTATGGCTTCTCATTTTGCAGATGTTGGTGATATTACAACAGTGTACTGATGTGATGACTACAGACAGCTACAGGTCATTAATAGTATGCTATCACTGTTTTCAGATGATTTGCACACAATATGACTGTTTCCATAAATGCACATTTTCATCACATAAAACAATACCAGTCAATTTGTGTTCAAGGGTGTTTATTGTAGTGCAAATAATTGACGGAAAAGTGCAATGAAATGGGGTGATGGTAGAGGAAAGTCCAGGGTATTGTTCCATCCTGCTTATACAAGGTCCAGTGTCCAAGGGGCCATGGGAAGGGGAGCAAATGCAGTTCAAAGTGGACAAGGTGACAGGGTGGGAAACAAGGGGGACATCAGGGTCTTATTTCCTGGCGGTGGTCTTGGTCTTGGCAAGTATCTTTGGCTTCTGTCTGGGTCTCAGGGAACGTTTGCGGGGTGGTTTACCTTCTGCAGGGAGAGGGGTGCTGGTGGGCTGTGGGTCCTGTGGCAGAGCCTCCTGCCCACTCGGTGCAGCAGAGGTGGAGGGCTGGTCAGTAGGCTGGCTAGTGGTAGAGGCCCGCTGGTGTGCTGTCCATTCCCTCGTGATGTTGGCCATGTCGGCCAGCACCCCTGCTATGGAGATCATGGTGGTGTTGAGGGCCTTCTCCTGATGGTGTTCCTCCTGCAGCTGCTTGTTCTCCTGCATGTTGGTAAGGATCTGGCCCATCGTGTCCTGGCATTGTTGGTAAGCCCCCAGGACATTGGTGAGTGCCCCCTGGTTAGTCGGTTCCCTGGGCCTGTCCTCCCCCTGGTGCACAGCGATCCTCCCAGTGTCCCTGTTCCCCTGGGCTTGAGTCTCCTGAATGGTGTGCCCACTGGCACTGACCCCAGGAACCTGATTGTCTTGGGTTTGAGGTGTGGACTGGGTCCCTGTACAGATGGGCCCACTGCTGATTGGCGTGTCCTGGGGATAGAGGTGTGGGGACGTTGGGTGGGTGCTGTGGTGTTGGACACTGATGGGGGAGGCTCTGTGGTGGACTGTGAGTGGGCTGGGGTGGCCGTCTGACCAGTGGTCCCTGATGAGCCAGGTAGTTCATCCAGATCCAGAAGTCCAGAGTTACTGTCATCACTGGGGGCATCTTCTGTTGGGGGACTGGTTAGATGTGGCACCTCCTCTCCGCTGACATTGGCTGGGGCACCTGTGGGGATGTAAGTGATGTATTATGCCTCATGTCTGTGACAAAATGTACATCCCTAGCTTCCACTCTATCGTTGCTGTTGCCCTGCCACCTTTGTTTGTGTATGGTGATGTATTGTGGGATTGTTAGTTCTCCAGGCTGTGCATGCTTTTGTGATGGGTGTACATGCAGGGCTAGCCATGCATTGTTATAGCATGCAGGGCTAGGCATTGGGGTTAGTCATAGGTGTAGATGCAGTGTGTGGGATGGAGTGAAGTGATGGGAGTGAAGGTGAGGGGGTGTGATGGTATGCAGGTATGGGGGGGTGATAAGTAGTAAATGTTGACTCACCAGTGTCCAGTCCTCTGGCAACTCCAGTTAGTCCCTCAGGATGCAGTATTGCAAAGACTTGCTCCTCCCATGCTGTCAGCTGTGGGGGAGGAGCAGGGCGGTCCACCGCCAGTCCTCTGGATGGCGAGCTGGTGTCTTGCTGCCATGTAACGTGCCTTCCCCCGTAGGTCGTTCCACCTCTTCCTGATGTTGTTCCTTGTTCCTGGATGCTGTCCCTCGGCGTTCACCCTGTCCACGATTCTCCGCCATAGCTCCATCTTCCTGGCAATGGATATTTGCTGGACCTGTGCTCCAAACAGCTGTGGCTCTACCCAGACTATTTCCTCCACCATGAGCCGCAACCCCTCATCAGTGAAACAGGGTGCCTTAGTGGGGGCATGGGTGTTGTGTGGTGTATGTTGGTGAGAGGGTGATGAGTAATGTGGTGAGGTGTGGGATGTGGGGTGCTCGATGGATGTTTGGGTATTTGTGGTGTGTGTGTCTAGTTTTCTCAGTGGTCTTGGTTTCAGTCTGGTGGCAATAATTGGTGTTTGTAAAGGGTTGTGTGTAATGTGAGTGTGTGTTTTATAGTGCTGTGGGTGGGTGGCTGTGGTATGTGTATCAGTGTCAGGTGTGTGATTTCGGTTTTGGCCAATGTAGTGTTGTTTTGTATTTGGGTGTCCATTCTGAGCCCGCTGGTGTGTACCGCCAGTGCTTTACCGCCATTAAATGTCTGCCGTGGTGATTTGTGGGTCATAATTTGGTCGGCGTTGTATTGTTGGAGTAACGGTATGTGTGTTGGTACCAACACTTAAACACTGAACTTTGGGCTGGCGGATTTGTGTATGTGGCAGTATTCTGTCGGATTGGTGTGTATGGCGAACGGAT
Organism: Pleurodeles waltl; assembly: GCF_031143425.1. Lineage (NCBI taxonomy): Eukaryota > Metazoa > Chordata > Amphibia > Caudata > Salamandridae > Pleurodeles > Pleurodeles waltl. The sequence continues at coordinate 979,644,194 of NC_090446.1, read as the reverse complement.
ATGCACCACTGCATCGGTATGTTGGCAGCCGTCACGGCAGCGGTAAGTGGGATTTACCGCCAATGTCATGATGAGGGCCTTATTATTGTTGATGATGAGGAGTACCAGGTTCTAGAAATTTATGTCAGGATGGGGTCCTCACACCTAAAATTCTTTGAGATGGGGTCCCAGCATCAAAAAGTTTGACGGCCTCTGGTCTAGATTAATAAACCAATTTCAAAAACTCTTACTGAAAATACCTGGTCCTACCACATGTTTCACATGTTTATGGTAGGAGAAAAAGGAATTCCACAATGAAATTCAGAACGAGATGTGTTTGCACTAAAAGAAATTGTGACCCTCCTCTGAACTGAACAAAGCCCGTCCATATTCATAGACATAACAAAGCACGCCAAAGACGCTGCTACACAGATTGTCTGCTTGAGAGTGAAGTCGAGAAAGGCGCAGCCAAAGGCTCTGCTCAGTGAATTCCATGATAATGCTTTTTACGAGTCATTACTTGTTGCTCTTAAATGGCTGCCCTTGTAAAAAAAACACAAAAAAACACATGCATGACTCAGAAAGTAACAGAAACAATTTGAAAAAAGGTTACCACTCCCAAGTACGATTGCAGGGTGTTCTCAAAATCAAGTAGGGCAGCATACGTTATGGGAATCACTGACCCTATCTTTCTAATTCCCAAGCAAGAGGAAGACTGCAAAAGGGCACATTTTGGCCCTCCTCTGCCACATCCCACTTCTTTATTTATCCTGAGGGGAGGTCTGCTATTGCCTGCAATTCCTTTGTGATAAGCAGGTGATATTTCGGCTCCACTTTGTTCTTGCACTTGCCTATCCATCAATGACTGTTATGATAACTGCCTTTAATTGTTAAGTGTGATAACTATTACACAAACGATATTTGTGATTTACAAATGGGCTTATAACCAGCTTCGGTTCTTTACACCTTCCTAGACAACTCACTGTGAACAGAAATACAGAGCAGAAGCTCAGGTGTCATCGCATGTTAGGGAATTTTATGACAAGACCGGAGGCTCCTATTATGTGTTTCTTTTCTTGCTTTAATAAATGAGCAGCAGTCAAGAAACTACAAATCCCATAAGGCTTAACACAAACAGCCAATGGGATTAAAAACGTGGTATACAAACATATATGAACCAATAGGAATAGAGCCATGCCATTGTGATGTTACTTGACTGCAAGCAGCCCTCTTTTCTTGCTGCTGCAGTCAAGATAAGTCGCATTTTCATTTTCTCATGTCTTTAGTTGCTTAATTAATTAATTCATGGTGTTTTTCTTGTGTATTTTTTTCTACTGCTGTCAAACTTTGCATGTTGCCGGCAGGTTGCCGCATACTGTGTCCATTATTTACCCCTTATTTATTGCGTTCGTTCAGAACAGCATTTGTGCTGTTCTGAGCCAAAACGCTTCAGCTTTGTTTACATTCCAGCGCGCGTTGCGCGCGTCAGCATTCCTGGCATTCTTTCGCCTCAGGAAGCAACCGTCATTCGGGTTGCTCCTGAGGCAAGGAAACAGCTCAGGAGAGCGCGCATTCTTCGCTTTGTCTCCCGTCTGGCAACAACGTTTCGTTATGCCAACATGATATTTATTGATTTAACCTCTATCCCCCTGTTTTCCTGGCAAGTTTTTTCTTCAAAAACATTACCTCAGCTTCATTTTTTCCTTTTACTACAGTTTTTTCTGTAGTTTGATTCTATTTCCAGTATTTATTTATTTATTTTTTCCTACCATGGAGCCTGGCACTTCCACAATGGAACAGGGTGTTTCTACTGATTTAGAAGACATAAGACATGAACTCTGTAACTTCATTAGGAGTTCTGTCCATCAGGCAGTTTCGTCCTCTATACAAAAATTATCAAAAAATCTAGAAACCAATTTTTCAAATTTATTATCCAAATCTTCGGCCCAGACTGCGGGGGAATGCTGTTCCTACTTCTGCCATCCAAGATACAGATGAGGACATGTCTGATGTGGATTCAGATTCTCATATATCTGACAAGGATGATGATGATACTTTTACCATTCCTCCTCCTAAGAAATCAAAAGTAGCCTCAGCTGTTCCCTCTCTATTTGATTCGAAAGGGTTTCCCATGTTTGACCCCTCTCAAATTCATCACCCTAATTCTACGGAATGGTTCCCAGCTGATCATGTGGGTCGCAAAAATTGTTTTCACCTCTAGACAAGCAAACTAGATCCAAGCTGAAATCAGAATGCCCTCGTCCTGTACTTCCGAACAAGGCTACCATTACCCCTTTGATTGACCAACAAATGTTGACTTTCTTTACTAAGCAGGGTAAAGATCCTCGCAAAGGAGTGGACAAAGCGTGGTCCTCCTGTCAGGACAAACTTTTGGACGTTACGGGTCCGCTTACTAGGATATTTGATCTGGTTGAGTCGGCCAGACTAGAAGGTACCTTTTTAGATCCAGAAGAATTATCGTGATGGGTTCAACGTTGCTTCTGTCTACTGGGGAACACAAATTCCTCTCTTACTCATGAACGGCGTAAAGGACTTCTTATTAAAGTGGATCCCAAACTAATCAATTTGGCGACCGTACAACCTCACATTCAAACAGATGGACAACTTTTGGGAGATTCCTTCATAAAAAACCTCAGCAAATACGTGGCTACATTCACCTCGTTGGACAAAGCTCAACAGTCCATGAGGAAGATGTTTCGCCAGCGTGTTTTTGCCAGGGCCGGTAGAGGCAGGGGTCGCTTTACCGGCCGCGGATTCGCTAATCAAGGCTCCAGAGGTTACCACAGTTCCTACCAACAGGACTTCAGACCACAATTCTACCCCCAACGTGGCAGAGGTTATCGCTCCAGGTCCGCCAGACATTCCAGGGTCTCCAATCCAACAGGTAAGCCCTCATGTTGTTTTTTTCCCGACAGGAGGTCGTATCTTCCATTTTCTGACAAATTGGTTAACAATTACCGCAGATGTTTGGGTGTTAGACACGGCACAAGGTTACAAAATAGAGCTTTTTTCTACTCCGGTGCAAACTTTTTTCCAACCTCCTCCTCATTTTTCCACAGAAATGGTTCATCTCATATCTCTCGAGGTAAACACTCTGTTACAGAAACAGGCAGTTTCAATCACTCAGCCTCATCCATTGGGATTTATCAGCCCAATTTTTCTGGTTCAAAAGAAGAACAAAAAGATGCGTCCAGTCATCAATCTGAAACATTTCAACCGGTTCGTGGTATACCGGCATTTCAAAATGGAGACAATTCTCCATCTCAGAGATATTCTTCTTCAGAACGACTGGATGGTCAGACTGGATTTACAGGACGCCTATTTAGTGGTTCCTGTTCATCCGGAATTCAGAAAATTTCTTCAATTCCAATGGTTGGGTCAAACGTATCACTTTACCTCTCTGCCCTTCGGTCTAGCGTCTGCCCCATGGTGTTTCACCAAACTCATGAAGCCCGTAGTAGCTTTCCTAAGAGCTCAAGGGATAAGGCTATTAATTTACCTAGACGACATCCTCATTTTAAATCAGTCTTCTCAAACTCTGCTAGTTCACTTACAAACGACTTGTTCTCTTTTAGAAGACTTGGGTTTCATAATAAACAGAGAAAAATCTCTCCTAACACCCTCTCAAATCATAGAATTCTTGTGATTCCAGATCAATTCTCTTTCGGCTACCCTTCTTCTGCCTTCGTCAAAGATAAAATCCATAAAGTCAGAAATTATACAAATTCTTCGCAGTTCTCTCATTTCTCTCCGAACTTTAGCTCGAATAGTAGGCCTTCTCTCCTCTTCTATCCAGGCAATCTTTCCAGGTCCCCTTCATTACCACTCACTTCAAAGGCTGAAGATTCAACACTTGAGGAAGAGGCTATCGTATTCCGATCTCGTTCCTTTAGACGTAGAGTCATGCACAGAGCTTCAATGGTGGATAGACCATTTAGATGCGTGGAACGGGAAAAGTATTTTTCCATCAGCCCCAGATCTTGTGTTAGAATCCGATGCAAGTCATCTAGGTTGGGGGGCCCGATGTGGTCCCATCTCGACTGGAGGTACATGGTCAACCGAGGAGTCCAAATTGCACATCAGTTGTTTAGAGATGCTTGCCGGCTCCTTTGCAATCAGAAGCCTAGCAAAGCACAAAGTGCATCGTGCAATCCTTCTCAGGATGGACAATATCTCTGCAGTCAGATTCATAAACCATCTCGGGGGTACAAAGTCCAAGCCTCTAGCGGATCTAGCCAAGAGTTTTTGGGAGTTCTGCCTTTCAAACCATCTTTCGGTTCATGCAGAGTGCCTTCCAGGAGTTCTCAACACTGTGGCAGATTGGCATTCTTGTCACCTTCGAGACTCCAGCGATTGTAGACTTCATCCTACTGTTTTCCACAACATTCAATCTTTATGGGGCCCGTTCTCCATAGACCTTTTCGCATCACGACTGAACACACAGCTTCCTCAGTTTTACAGCTGGCGTCCAGATCCCTTAGCCTTAGCATCAGATGCTTTCTTACAAAATTGGTCTCATTCCCTCAACTACGCCTTTCCCCCTTTTATAATGATCAACAGGGTCCTGGCACACGCCAGACGTCAGCATGCCTCTCTCATTCTCATAGTCCCGTTTTGGCAATCCCAAGTTTGGTTTCCCACTCTGTTGGAACTTTCAATAGATTTTCCCTTACTAATTCCGTCCTTCCCAAATCTACTACTAGAGCCTCTTCAACATTCTCATCCTCTTATTGTGGACAATATCCTCACTCTATCCGCTTGGAAGATTTCAGGTATTCCCAATCTTCCCCTGTCATTTCGGCGGAGGCTTCCCAATATATCTCAAATTCCTGGGCCCCAGGCACCAAAAAAGCCGATAAGGCAGCCTGGTCTTTATGGGACTGCTGGTGTTTGGGAAGACAAATTAATCCCTTTTCAGCAGATGTAATTTTTGTCGTTAATGTTTTGGCCGCAGAAGCCAGTAAAGGCAAAGCATTCCGTACTATCAATCTTTATAGATCTGCTATTTCTTCCAACCATATCCATGTCAATGGGAAACCGGTAGGCGAACATCCGTTGGTATGCCGATTACTGAAGGGAGTAAAATTTTCCAAACCTCCTCTACCAAAGTATAATCAGTTGTGGGACGTCAATATTGTTTTAAAATATATGATTTCTTTGCCAGATAATCCAATGTTGTCATTAAAACTGTTATCAGCTAAATTAACAATGTTGTTATGTTTGATTTCTATTAAATGCTTGTCAGATGTTAAAGCTTTAGACGTATCCAATCGTCAGTACACTCCTTCGGGAGTGTTGTTTTCGGCTGTACAACGTACCAAGACTAATTTATCGTCAGTTTTTTACCCTTATTTTCCACAACATCCGAAATTATATGTAGGTCAGTGTCTCAAGGTTTATGAACAAAGGACTGCAGATTTGAGAACATCCTCCTCCCAACTTCTTATTTCTTTCAGGAAACCCTATAACCCGGTTTTGTCTGCTACTTTAGCTCGTTGGGTGAGATGGATTATGTCCTTAGCGGGTAATGACATTTCCAGATTTGGAGCTCATTCTTCCAGAGGGGCTATGGCTTCCAAAGCCTTCTGGGCAGGCTCTCGTTTGGAGGATATTCTGAAATCTGCAGACTGGTCTAATGATAATACTTTTAAAGTTTTTGATTGCAAACCTGTTGACAATGTTTCATTGAATGTAATCAATATGCTTTAAACGTGCATAATAGGAGCCTCCGGTCTTGTCATAAAATGTAGATTTTCCTAGTTTATGATGGAAAGTCTTAATTTTATTAAAGACACGGAGGCGAGTATTATCCCACCTCTAGTATAACTTTATTTCTCCCTCCCTTTCTTCCAGCACCGGTTTCGACCACTCAACCAGCGTCCTAGTTGGACCTCTTCGCACCATCCGAATGATCCGCTTATTTCAAGTTTTGGATCGTCTCCTCCTTGTTGCCGGAACATTCTTTCCTTTGCAGGATTTTAGACTTTTGTTCTGATGTGTTTGCATTTCTTATGGCATTGTTTATTCTTTGTTTATTATTCCCGTTATTCATCACTAATTGACTTTATTCGCAAGAAAAGAGGGCTGCTTGCAGTCAAGTGACATCACAATGGCATGGCACTATTCCTATTGGTTCATATGTTTGTGTACTACGTTTTTAATCCCATTGGCTGTTTGTGTTAAGCCTTATGGGATTTGTAGTTTCTTGACTGCTGCTCATTTATTAAAGCAAGAAAAGAAACGCATAATACTCGCCTCGGTGTCTTTAATAAAATTAAGACTTTCCGTCATAAACTAGGAAAATCTACATTTTTTTTAAAAATGCCACAGTGAACTTCAAAATGCTAGTCTTCATTTTCTTGGGTTATATTGATGCTTCACAATAATTTTTCATTTCCTTGTTTATTATTGTTTACATTTTTCTGAGGGTAAACCTGGCATCAATGGTTTGAATGTTTCAGTAAGATACATCGTATAGGAATCAGTCACCATGAATAATCCTGTAGGCCATTTGCCATGATTTTAAAATATATGTCCTCTGTTCAAGTCCGTCCTCATACACCCGAGGCAGAAAACTTCCACGAACAGCGTCAATGCGAGATTCGGTTGTCTGGGCCTCTCCGCACACCGAGGATAACATCGAGGATTTTCAGGTGAGGTTTCCTCTGGAGTCCTGGGCTTGCTCCCAGACTCAGGGGGAAAAAAACATATTTCCAGAGTACTGGTCTAATTAGAAGACCTGCTGTGCTAGTGCAGTGCAAACTCTGCCGAATTTCCAGGCAGATAATTCCTACATGGTCAATTAAGACAGTATTTATCTCGAACAGGAGGCTCTGATCTTCCTGTCAAGTTGAAGTGTCAGAATTGAAAATGATATTACCGGTCAACTGTAGTTTCGATAGAAAACTAGTTTTCTCAGAGGAGCATAAGGGCGGGTACTGAGCAGTTAAGAAAATATGGTCTTCCGGGGCAGGCGGAGGGAGCTTCCATAAATGGCACCCCAGTAACTCTATTGATGTTCCTGGCAGAGCAGGAATTGTGGGGGCTACAAGTTATGTTATGTTAACAAACTTATATAGCACATAGCTACCCTAGGGCCTCCCAGCGCTAAAATAGATCCTCCATAACACATCCATAGAAAGAGATCAGTACAGCCAAGTTTTCAGTTGCCGCCAATGCAGAGTAAGAAATGCCGATTTGACAGATTCATGTTTCGATATATTAAAGAGCAGTATTCTGCACCAGTTGGAGTCTCTTCATCACATACTTGGGAGAACCAAGAAATAGAGCATTCCCATAATCAAGGCGTGAGCTGATCAATGCCTGTATGATCAGTCTCTTTGCCATAAATAGAAGGATTTTAAACACTTTCCTAAGGAGGCTATATATGCCAAAGCAGGTGGAAGATGTTTTCTTTGCTTGATGATCCATAGATAACGACGGATCAAGCCAGACCCCAAGGCTCTTGATATGTTCCTTGGGGGCTGGAAGATCTCCTAAAAGATGCAGAACAGAGGGAGAACGATTTAATTGGACTTGAGAGCCCAAAAACATGACCTCTGTTTTATCTCCATTCAGTTTAAGTTTACAGTCGGACATCCAGTTAGATATTGCCTGTAGACAAAGGGCCAAGTGAAGATTCAAGTGAGTTCTGTCCTGAGGTCAGAGAGACCACTGGTTGAGTATCATCTGCATATGATATCAAAGAGAGGCCATAGGGTTCCACTACCTTGGCAAGAGGCAGCATATATATATTAAACAGTGAGGGGCTAAGAGATGAACCCCGAGGTATTCCCCATCTACTATTAAAACATCTTGAATAAAAAGATCGATTGAGTACCTGAAATGATCTTTAAAAACTCACTAAACAAACTTAGCGCAGTCCCTGTGACACCTATCTCCTTCATCCTCTGGAGAAGAATACTGTGATCCACTGTGTCGAATGCGGCACTAAGGTCAAGCAGCACCATTGCCGAGGCCAGGCTGTCGTCAAGACGACGTCTGACCTCTTCTGTTACTCCGATTACTGCCGATTCAGTACTGTGCATGGGTCTAAAGCCCATCTGAGAGGGATGAAGAATATTGTTGTCATCAAGGAAGGCAGATGAGTTTTCACATGTTTTTCTAGTATTTTAGCAAAAGCTGGCAACAGGGAAATTGGTCTATAATTATTTAAAATTGAGGGGTCTAAGTTTGGCTTTTTGAGCAAGGGTTTCACAATCGCTTGTTTCCATTGTGAGGGAAAAGGACCATATTCCAATGACTGATTCAATAGCTCGGTCACGACGGGCGCTATTGTTGTTGATCCTTGAGCTAGGATCGAGGGAGGAGCCGGATCAAGAGGAGATCCTGATTTAAGAGTACCCATAGATTTTACGACGTTTTCAAGGGATACAGGGGGAATACGTGATAGCACAGATGTACCATTGAAAGATTGTTCATCCAAGTTTTGAGGGCTGATGGGGTCAGTCTGAAAAGCTGAGTATATGTCAATAATTTTATCCTGAAAGAAGGAGCCTGAATCATTACTGTGCTTGTAGGAGGCTTCTACCTCTACGCTTTGTGAGTGTGGAGAAGCAATTTATTTTAGCAGTTGAAAAATTACTTTAGGAGAGTTGGCATTCAGTTCAATTATTGTCGTATAGTAAAGTCTCTGGGCTGCTTTGATTTCCATATGAAATCGTCTGATGCCCTTCTTATAGTCTTGTTTCGCTGAGGTGCTATAGGACTTTCTCCCTTTCCTTTCCAGTCTTCTGTAGTCTCTTTTCAGTTACTGCAACTGGGAGGAGAACCAAGGTGCCCTTTTCTTTCTACAGGTGAGCCCACGTCTTGCTGTATGGGGTATCAGGATGTCTAGACTATTAGTGATCCACTTATTCAGGGATTCTAGGGAACTGCTCATATTCCCATTCAGGGTCGGTTTAGTCCTGGCTAGTATGTTAGACCATTCAGTGACCTTAAGCATATGCCACCATCGCTGTGATTGGGATGTGATCAACGAAGATTTAACCGACTGCATGGTCGGAAGACTGAAAGAGATTAAGAAATGATCAGACCAGGCTAAAAGAGTAGGTGGTAAAGCTATCAAGTTGGCTATGTTGCTGAAGATCAGGTTAATGGTATGACCTTTAGTATGCGTAGGAGCTGTGATTAATTGTGTTAGGTCCAATGCCTTCATATCAGATAGAAAGTTTTGAACTGCGGCCTTGTCCTGATTTTCTGGATGTAAATTAAAATCACCCAAGATCATGAAATTCGGCTTATTGTAGATTAATTCAGCGTCATATTCAGGAAATGAATGTATAAAACGTTGTGCTGATCCCTGAGGATGGTAAATCAGAGCCCCCGAGAAACTGTGGTTGGGAGATAGGAGGAGAGAGAAGAATAGGCTCTCACAATCTGGAATATCAAGGGGACATGAGGTCACCTTGACCGTGTCCTTGAAAATAATAGCGATTCCTCCCCCTTTCCCAACCGCTCTATCAAGCCTAATAATTGAGTAGTCCTTGGGCAGGACCAGTGACACATCGGATCCTGAACCCTCTTGTAGCCATGTTTCGGTTAGGAACAGAGCTATTGGTTTCTGCATATCCAAAAGAAGATTAATATCTAGTTTGTGGACAGCTAGTGATCTACAGATAGCCAAAAGAAACCTACTTTGTGGGGAATTCTGCGGGGGGGATAGTAGAGTGAACAGGTCCTTCCGGGAGCCTCTGAAGGTCTAAACTGGTCCCATCTAGTTTGCCCCGCTCCTCAATTCTATATGATGGAGTAAGTCTGAGAGAATATAAAAATTCCGGCTCAGACGTTATCCTGTCTGGCCTGATTTGGGCATAAATACTGGCCCCTGGTCCCGGCTGGGCGCGGACGGGTGCAGACGGGCTTGCCTTAGGCGCGCCTTTGGCACACCCGCTACACGCATCCGCTGCGCGGTCAAAGCATCGCCGGCTTTCACTGGTGCCGGTAATGGGAGAGTCAGGCTACTAGAGCGCTGACCTCCAAGATGGCATCCGTTAAGGTGTCAGAGGAGAATAGAAAGATGGCTACCAATTATAGCTGCATCCCTAGGGGAATGCTGCCATGAGAGAATGAAGCACCCAAATAGCGCCACAACTGCCATGCCCCAGCCACCACCGGCCTCTGAACACAGACCGGAAGTGGCCAAAGAACCAGGCAATAAGACAAAAGATACAAAGGTAAAACTTTAAAACTTTAAAATGTTCAAACTCACACACTGACCTATGTAAAAATCACAAATAATATTCCTGCAGTGCTCTGCCTAAGTTAAAACTAACATGACAGTAAAAACCTCTATAGTCACTCTAGAACACTAGGAGGCTACATCCAAATTGAAAGACTGTCTCCTACCAGTATCAAGGGAGATACTGAATGTGGACTGGACCACGAACAAATCAACCACAGTGAGAGAGTAGGTAAAGTGATGAATTGTACAACATGGATAACACTATTACATGACTACCATGCCCCCTAGCAACATAACAAGAAAATACATATAGTCCTATCCAAGGGCAGATCTACAGTATGAAATGTCAACAAGATTCTGAGCTGAATGTACATAGCATTCAGAAAACAGACAGGGTGAAACTTCTATGGGGTCTCAAAGGCACCGCTTTCGGGATCTGCTCCTCCACGGTGCAAGGACCCACTATGATGTGCCGCATGTTTCATGTACATGCAGATTACACCTTTGAGACTGCACTTGCTTATAGGGAAGAGAAGTACTGCTGTTTTGCGGGACCAAGTGGATTTTACAGAAAGGCCTAAGTAAACCCTATCCCAGTGTTCAAGATGAAAAGGCCTGGTCACCTGTACTGGCTTTTCGCCACATATTCTGACCTCACTAACTATCCATTCACCCCACTGCCTGAATGGCAAGTTACTTTTGGTGTTAAGAAAATTCCTTAAGGATGAGCAGCCCCACTAACCACAACAGCTAGTCTCAGCAGGACCTTCTTCTAATCAGAAGAAAGTATCAGAAATAGCATCCCCATGTGTGCTGACATTATTGTGTGCAACACAGCACTGCTGTTCTCAGACAGACGCCCATCTCTGAGTCAAGCAAAGCATTCTGTCAAAAAATCAGTGCTTTAAATGGGCCGGTACTGTCTGGTACTGAGTATCGGCACTTTTTTATTTTAAGAAGGAGAGTACCGGCACTTCTCAATAAAAACGTAATACTTTTAATTGGAGAGTACCGGCACTTCTCAGAAACAAGGAGGTACTCTGGTTGAGAGTATCGGCACTTCTATTTTCCCATTTCAAGCACTAATCAAAATCATACGAAGTCCTTATATCAACGGTCTGCCTCTTGCACACAATTTATATTCCTTTGAGCTAGGACCAGTCCTGTGTGGGGCAGGGCAGATACAACTCAGAGTGTCAGGGCTAGCCCTGGTATTTTGGTGGCAGAGACAAGATAAGGCTCTCCTCTGCCCACTTTTTCTGCCCACCTCTCTAGGCCTACAGCAAAACTCAGCAAGGGATACGCATAGTTTGGCCCATGTCACCTTTCCACAGGCTGTATCCTAGGTGAACACCAATGTATAGCAACAGTACTGGCCAGAATTGGCTATGATCAGGCACCAAATCCCATCCTCGGGGTAGACTGGGTCCTTCGAGAAATAAGTGGCACCTTTAGGCAGAGTATTCCACCCACCAGGCCATCTAGGACAGGCGATCCAAAGGGACTGATATCATACTGGTTCCCAGAAACAAGTTATTCCATTTAAGAATTGGCCTGCTTTACCAAAACCACTCTAGAATTTAAAAAAAGCAGACCAAAAAAATTGTGACCGGTTTTAGCGGCTCTGGGGATGTTCCTAGCAGTGACGCAGCTAGACCCGAACTTCGTTGGTTGGGGGGGAGGATGTAACACTCACAGCCAGGGTCGGCTCTAGCACTGGTGGCGTTCGGTGCGACAGTCAAAAGTTCAGATCTTTATTTGGCAAAGAGCCCCAAAAGACAACAAAACACATATAAATAATTCAATAATAAATTTTCAGCTAAAAACTGAACATTTTAGAATATTGATTTATCAGCCAGTGCAAAACTCGCAAAACAAAGAAGCAGCATAGTGATGAGATCAATAATGCAATCATACGAGAATAACCTCACACCTTTTCTAATTGATATTGCCCTTCTGATAAAAGTTAGGACGGCATAGCAAGTCTCTATGGAGCAAAGATTCTGCAAAAACATCTGGCCTTCCAGTGTGCAGTCAATTTCGATCTACGCAAAACGGGGCTCGGAAGTGAGTGCCTGGGTTCTGCATATAAGCGACAAAAGATTATCAAGTGAGAAGTGCTTTGTTTTACAGCATTATTACAGCGACATGTGGGTAGATCATTTGGCCATGCACATTGTAGGGGAAAGGCAACCTTAAAGTGTATCAGGCTAAATCTAAAAAGAGTTAGGTAGAAGCAATAGATAGGGTTTGTAATCCAGACTAGGTAAGGTTCTAGATTGTATGTAGTTGAAATCATTACATATCTTACAACTGACACCATAGCCTGGGCCCTCTGTAGCCATAGATCCAAACAATGCTTGAGAAAACATTGTTTGACTTCCTCTTTGCATTTTGGTGTAATCATAAGAGGGTTATCAAACAGCTCTTTCAGGGCTCTTCCCTCAAATGTTTTCTTAAGGTTTGCAATCCCAGGGATCCGAGCAACCCGATTCAAAGATAAGCAATCGGAAATGCAAGACATTACTAGGGCTGCCTCTGAATTTCCCCAGAACTTAACCCACGCAAAAGTGGGGAAGACCCAACTGATGCTCCAAAAGGGGAAGGCCTAATACCACATGACAAATCACAGTGGCGGTCCCTGGGGGAACCGCGTGTAACCTCCGTATTAATCAGTTTTCTTCCTGTTGGAGGATTGCTGCATTTCTGTACCCCCACAAGCTTGCTCCATAAAGCGACGCAGAAATACATTAACTTTTATACAGATTAATCATTTCTCTGATGGGTTTCTGACCCCACCTATAGGAAAATCTAACGATTGCCTCTATATTCCTACTAAATTACTGTGCCCTATCAGTTAAAAGCGAATTTCATTTACAAGAAAATCTAAAAAGAATCCCTAAATAATTAAAATTGTTAATCTTCACAAGAGCTGTTTTCCTTATGACAAAAGGTTTTGATCTTGTGCTGGGAGAGGGGCAGGTCATTATGAATGATTTTGAATGGTTGACCTTTAAATCCAGTTCTTCCATATATGAGGAGAAAGAGTCCAATATGACTTATAGGACATTTGCAGTAAGGGCAATCAACACAGCATCATTGAGATGGATTCCCCAGCTATTCGTGAAGTGTCCTTTCCTACCTCTGAAAGATGTTTAGAAATCCTGTTTATGTAGAGAAGAAATAGAAAAGGAGCTAGGCCACACCCCTGCCTCACACACCCCATGTGGATCTTATTTGAGCTGTAGTTTCGTCCTGTAAATCATAACAAACCCTGATGCCTCATGAAGAAGACATTTAATTAGGATAATCAGTGTTATCTCCAAACCCATTGTTCCCATTAGATCCCAGAGTTTTGAACGATTTACCAGGTTAAAAGCACTGGATAAATCAATAAGCGCCAGATAAAGGGCTCCTTTTATGGCCATTGCATTTTTCCCTGCCATCATATAAAAGTTTAAATACTGGTCTATAGTCCCAATACCTGGTCTGAAGCCGAACTGCACATTGGACAGAATGTTTTTTTTCTACGGCCCACAATTGCATGAGTAACAGGAGCACTCTACCTGGGATCTTTATGCTAGAATATATCAGGGAAATAGGTTGATGGTAAATGCTGATCCCCTTTTTTGTAAATCAGTATAATTGTAGCTGTCCTCCAGGAATCAGGAGTCGAGCCCATCATAGTGCTCCTAAACACATTAGTTAGAAGGGGTGCTCAAAGGTCAATGATAGATTTAAAAATGTCTGCAGGGACACCAACCAGGCCTGGTGCTTTCCCAGGTGCACATTTCCCAATGGCACTAACTGCTTCATTGATTTCTATTACTAATGGGGCGTCTGCACACCAGTACCAGGCAAATTAATATCATGTATTGAAGGGTTGGGTGAAGAATGGCTAGACCCAGACTGAAAAATGTCTGTGAAATGAGCCACCCATAAATCTGCTGGGACCAATACTTCAATTTTCAGGCGCCTTCATCTGTAAAAGATAGGTGATTAATTATCTCCCAAAATGTAGTATTCTCTCTCAACCTGAAAGATCCCCCGTGCTTTGGCCTGAATCTCTTTCTTTCGCTCCTCCTCGATGCATTTATATGACCTTCTTGCTGCTCTAACATCATCTAGAGACCATGGGTGACTTTTAGTGCTGCCTTTAACTGTGTATGCGCCAATGTTCACCCTAAGTTGAACCACTTATGTGGTGGCCTTTCACTCAAGTTTTGCTGAGGTCAGATTATCTGAGATGGCTCTACATAAAATATCAAAACCATCTAAAATAAAGTGACCCACTACATTATCCAACAGGCAATTTAGAATAGTAGCCAAATAATGTGACACAATCTGTCTATTAAAGTCCTCCAGATCCACCTTTGCACATTACATTTTAAAACTCTGTTTCTTTGCGTACTCTATATTGCAGCATTTATTCTTTGTGGGCTGTTTTATCTAGTGGTTTAGTGATAAAATGAGAGCGTGCCCCTGCAATGCTCCAGGGAAGAAGTCTCCAACCCTCATCCATCAGTGCATAGTATTTCATTAAGGTAAAACCCAATGTAATCCTCAATTCAAATCCACTTTAAAGATGTACATAACAGTCTTCCGTATATTCCAACGCAGACGCCCTTATGTGTCACAAATAACTTCCAGTACGAGTCAAAAATTTCAGTCAGGCCATAATAAGCCGCCAGTATTGCACACCAATAGCATCAAACAGACGACATAGTAAACATTGTGTTATGTACATCTTTAAAATGGATATGAATTGAGAATTACAAGTTTTACCTTAATGAAATACTATGCTCTGATGAAGTTCACATGTGGTGAACAAAAAGTGTTGGCTGTTGGTCTTTATATGGAAGAAAATAAAGGATGCATTGACATAATTTGATCAGATGGTTCACTGTCTCTCTTCTAAACTATTACTGGTGCCCTTCTAACTGGTCTATATGGACTTTTGGACCTTTCCCTGGTCGCACCTCAGGAGCAGCGGGTGCTTTAGCAGGGATCACAGCATTACGAAATACTTGGGAGAAGGGAAAGGTGCATTTGAACTATGTTGGCTCGCTGCTTGGATTGAATGATAATGACTAGGCAAGTGCTCACATGCAATCAAATTGTACATCTTCTGATAGTCTGTTACCTCACTGCCCTTCACCCAACCATCCAGTGCTCTGCAGAAAGAATCGACATACTCCACCCAAGAGTGAGAATCAAGTTTAGTACTCTCCCTAAACTTTACCCTGTAGCTCTCTGGGTGAGACCATACCTCCTGGTTAAAGCTTCCTTCATGGCAGGGTACCTCACCCTATCCTCTTCTTCTAAAAACCAACAAGGTGTTCCACCCCTCCACTGAGAAGTACTTCCAGAGGCCTGCCCCCCAATCCCTCTCATGGGCCCTGTTCGTTCTCAGCGCCACCAAATAACCCCTGCTCGATGTCATCCCCCACAACAAAATCCTTCACCAAATCCTTGGGTATATGTACCTTCCCCTCAGACCGCACTGTAGAACTGCTGCCACCATCTGTGCTGGACCTGCTCTTTAGATCCTGCTCATTCAAGCCCAGCTCTTGAACTAAAAGCATTTTCTTCTCCTTTGTGGTAATTTTCTCTTTCTCTGCCTCTCTTTTCAACCTCGCTAGTTCCAACTGAAGCTCTACCTCATGCTTCAGCTTGAGCTTCTCCAGCTCCATTTGGAGCCTCCTAGCCTCCCACCTGTCCTCAAGCTCCTCTGGGGTCAGACCTCTTGAGGAAATATTGCTGCTTGCCCTGGAAGGTGCCCTCGTCCTAGGCAGACACTGATTCTCCATTAAATCATCATGCAGGTTTTGCTCCACACCCTCCACAATAGCATTCTCCTCCCCTGTATGCTCATCATCCTCCTTCGCTGCCAACCAGGTCATCAGTGCCTTATGCAGCTCCTCATTTTTTAGTGAGGTCTTTAATAGGACTTTTGTTTGAGCTCCGTGCAGAACTTTTTGAGCTGAGGCACCGCATAGGTCTCCAACCTCTCCTACTCAAACACCAACTCTGCAGCTCCGCCTGATGGCTCACCAGACTGAGACATGATTGTGAATGAAAATCAAAAATTTTAAAAAGAGAAACATCAAACCAGTATGTTGGGGTGTAGGGTTCTGTAATATGGAAGTAGTGTACACTAATCACTGTACATAACATACAAATCAGACATTACATGAAGAAAAAGAAGTGACAATTTGTGCACATATTTGGCAAACATAATAGTACAACAAACATATTTTTGGTAGATTTGACACTGTTCCTGTGCAGGTTTTTTTATTCCCCATTTACGTTTGTGATGTGAAGACTAAGCAGTTGGTTCTGCCCTTCCATTCCAGTACTCTGACTGACATGCCTCATGATGATCCTTCCTGCTGCAACAATGCACTTTCTCAATTTGCTCTTCCAACCATTGCCGCCCGCACACGCGCAGTTTGCCAAAGCCATGGGAGCCAGATTCACAGTTATTGGGATGACCTTGACCACATGGCTCCACTGTGAATATAAACGGGGGGAAAATACAGCAGCTTAAGAGAGCAACAGGCTTAGCCACTTTCTAAATGTAAACAATGATATCCATTTTACGATTAGTCAATGCTTTCATTTCATTACAAAATCTCTCCTCCTGTCCTTTCTGCAGAGACAGTGTGCATTCAACTCTTAAACTGTCCCCTCTACACCCTGCAAATTCTGCTCACTTGTGAGTGCAGGGTGGTGCCAGTGGTGTACATACAGTGGTGTGCCTGTGTGTGGTACAGGGTGAGCGGCAAGAATGAAGGGTGATCTGTGAGAGTGACAGGTGAGTGCATGGTGAAAGGAGTTAGTGCAAGGGGAGTGGTGTGTCCATATGAGTTCCGGCAGACTACCATCCGTTTGCATGAGTGCAGCCTAAGAGGTTTGTCCGTGTGAGTGCAGGGTGAGAGGAGGGAGTCCATGGTGAGTGGTGTGACTCCAGGGTGAGTTATGTGCTTGTTTATGTGATGCAAGTACAGGGTGAGTGCTGTGCCCAATGTGAGGTAAGGGTGACTATGTGCGTGCACAGCGAGTGATGTGATTGTCTGACAGTGGGGTGAGAGAAGTGACTGAAGAGTGAGTGATGTGACCGTTTGGGTGCAGATGAAAGTGCAGAGTGGAAGGAATAGATGGGTGGTGAGTGATGTGCTTGTAAGAGGGAGATTGCAGAGTAAGCAGTAAGAGTGACAGGTGAGTGAAGTGTTACATGAGTGCAGAGTGAGCAGTGGGCTTGTGACTGCAGGGTGAACACCATGAGTGCATGGTGAGTAGTGCGATTGCAGTGTGATCGATGTAAGCGGTGGGCTCGTGTGCCCGTAGGGTAGGTGGAGGGAGGACGGCATGAGTTCATGGTGAGTGGCATGAGTGCATTGTGGTCACTGTGAGTGCAGGGTAAAAGGTGTGCTCGTGTGAGCACAGAATAAGAAGAGGATGAACGGTGCGAATAAGGGGTAACAGCATGAGTGCATGGTGAGCAGTGAGTGCAGTGTGATCGCTGTGAGTCTAGGGTAAGCATGTGAAAGTGAGCAGAGTGTCGTGAGCAGTGTGCGCATGTGTATGATCGCTGTGAATGCAGGATTAGCGTGAAAGTGAAGGGTGAGCAGTGAGAATGTTTCTGAATGCAGAATGTATTCCTAGACACTTGGAGTAACTTAGCATGTTATTGGCAGCTGGCACTGGGTTTCAGACTAAGTTAAACTATTGCTATTATGGCATCAATCAGGTGTGGAGGAAATAATTAATGTGGCGATCCTGCAACAAACTTTTAGTCTTGTGCTTAGGGTTGCTAGCTGACTGGATTTCTATCTGCAACACGGTATTTTGATGCCTGAGTTGGTACAAAAATAAGCAAAATCACCTAAAGCCTGTATTTTTAGTACTTACCTGAGTGTACTTCAACAGGAAATATAAATAGAAAACACTTTTAAATGTGTTCTATGGCTGTATTAATGATCCATGACTAATTAATGGAAACAGAAAAGTCATGTAACACTTGAATACATATGATTTCATTTACAGTCTGTTTCAGTGTTAAGGCGAGGCCTGTGCAGGATCTTTAAACAACAAACAGCTGAAATGTTTGTTTTGGAAATGTGTCATCCCTACTCCCGATATGCCTTTTCATGAAATGCATTCCCCCACTGTGGCAGTAAAAGTAAAATGCAAATGTAAGGAATTTTCAAACTGCAGACCCAGGAGGTATGATACTGTAGTGCATTACGCCTCGGTGGAAGAGGCTATTTTGTTGGTGCGGAGGTGTGGTCAGGGTGCGGAAATGGCTAAGTCTGACATTCAGTCGGCTTTTAGATTATTACCGGTTCACCCGGAGGATTTTTCTCTGTTGGGCATCCAGTTTGAAGATGCATTATATGTGGATCGGATGTTGCCGATGGGCTGTTCGGTGTCTTGTTCTTTGTTTGAGATGTTTAGTACCTTTTTGCAGTGGTGTTTTCAATTTCAAGGAGGTGCTAGGTTGGTGACACATTATTTGGAAGATTTTTCCTTTGTTGGAAGGGCAAATTCAGGTGAATGTGGCAGGTCCCTGTCTGACTTTGAGAAGTTGATGTCTCTTCTTGGTGTTCCGCTGGTGAAAGAGAAGACGAAAGGGCCATAGACATGTCTCAATTTTTTGGGCATTGAGCTGGATTCGGAAAATATGGAGGTGAGGTTACCTCAAGACAAAGTGCAGCACTTAATTACTATGTTGAAGGAGGCGGTAAAGAAACCCAAGTTGGAATTGCGGCAGGCTCAGGCATTACTTGGTCATTTGAACTTTGCTTACAAGGTTGTGAGAGTGGGCAGGGCGTTCTGTAGGAGGCTGGGTTTTGCTATGCGGGGTGCGATTTTGCCGCATCACCATATTCGGCTTCGGGCTCATGTTCGAGAAGATTTGAAGATGTGGATTGGTTTTCTTCAAGAATTCAATGGTGTGACAATGCTGATGGAGGACTCTGATTGGTTTTGGCAAATTCAGATATTTTTAGATGCATCGGGTGCTAATGGTTTTGGGCTGTTTTGGGATGGGCATTGGGCGGCGGAGGCCTGGCCAGCAAGTTGGAAGCTAGCAAGACACAGTATTGCATTTTTTGAATTTTTCTCTTTGGTGGCTGTCTTGGTCGTTTGGGGTCCATATTTGGCTAACAGGAATGTGGTGTTTAATGTGGACAATCAGACTGTGGTGTCCTTGGTAAACATGCAAAAAGCAAAGGATGAGAGAGTGCTGAGGTTGTTGCAAATTTTTATGTTGAATTGTTTGAAGTTCAATATTATGTTTAAGGCGAGTTACATACCAGGCATTAATAATGATATTGCTGATGCGCTATCTCATTTTCAGTGGCAGAGGTTCCGTGGGCTGGCACCGGGAGCAGATTTCCAGAAGACTGTCATACCGGGGGAGTTGTGGGAGATAGGAGATTGAGGATGTTGGAGTTGGTACAGCAGTCTATAGCTCCGTCAACGAGGAAGAGTTATTTTCAGGCCTGGTTGGAGTTTCTGAATTCAGGTGCTGTAAATTGGGTGGGGGGTGTGAAGTTATTTCTAGGAGGAGGGATGATGCTGTGCGTTTTATCATGCAGCAGACTGAAGCAGGGTTGTCTGCGGTTACAATAGCGGGTAAGTTATCAGGGGTTTCATTTTATGGTAAGTATTTTTGGGGTTATGATCCAGTTGAAGGTGAAATTTGTAGGCGGATTTCGGCGGGTTGGGCTGGTCACGGGGCGCGAGGTGGGATTGCAGGTGCCCGATTACATCACAGCTTTTACGGGCCATATTGGAGGTTTTAGAGGTTTGTTTCTCAAATTGGGAGATGCGATTGTTTTCACTATGTATGTCTTGGCTATTCATGGGGCATTTCGCGTTTCTGAGCTGCTGGGGGTGAGGGGGAAGGAAGGTATATTGCGTGCGGATGTGCAGATAAGAGGTGGGGACATTGTCATATGGTTGGGTAAGTCTAAGGTGGATCAGTTGGGAAGGGTCCAGGAGGTTATTTTAAAGGGAACGGGTTCGGGTGGCTGTCCTGTTGGGCTTTGGAGGGTTTTTGTGGGATTTTTGCCGGACTCTGCTAGGTTGGTATTCTTGAACCAGGATGGCTCTTGTATAACAGCTTCGCAAGTGCTTGCTGTTTTGATGATGTCTATTAGGAAGTTAGGTGTGGATCCAGATTGCTACGGGACGCATTCTTTTAGGATTGGTGCTGCTACAGAAGCAAGAAGGTTGGGGAAAACTGATCAGGCCATTCAGGAGTTGGGTAGGTGGAGATCGCAGTGTTTCCAGCGTTATCTTTGGTTGTTTAAATAGGAGGGTAGTTTATTGGTTTCTTCAGATGTGCATATTGCTTCCTCTTCATCCACTCTTCCTCTCCCCCCCACACTTTTTTCTCCTACCTGCCTTTACTGCTGTACACGTTCTGTTATGCAAATCACTTAACATCTGTTCTTTTGTAGGTTGCGTCGGGCCCCGGACAGAGCCTGTGCTGTATGGATTGTCGGGCATTCCTTTGTTCGTTGGGCTGAAAAACAAGCTTCTTCGAGGCATTTTGGTTGGCAATTGGGTTTGGATGGGGCAAGGATCAAAGTAAGCTAGGTGGGTAAGAGTGGGATGAGGTGGGATGAATTGTTATATGTTCTTTCTAAGAGGCTGGAACAGGGGGTTTACCCTGATTTATTGGTGATTCATTTAGGGGAGAACGATTTAGTTTCACTATTGGGTATTGCCTTTTTGAAGGTGATGAAAATGGATCTGATAAGGATTAAGGAACGTTGGGCAGGTACTCACATCGTGTGGGCTAGTTTGGTGCCGAGGAGGGTCTGGAGGTGCGCTAATTCTTTTAAGGGGATAGAGAAACAGCGTAGGAAGGTGAATAGGGAGTTGAAAAAATGTTGTAGGGTGCAAGGTTTTTCGGTTCTAACTCATGAAAACATCAATGGTTCAGAGGTGGAACTATTCCGGCAGGATGGGGTCCATTTATCATTCATGGGCAATGAACATTATTTGTTGGAGCTGCGTTTGGTCATTGCAGATTTGTTGGGTGAGAAGCTCGGGGATAGGCAGAATGGGTTGGGTGGGGCAGGAAAACGCCTATCGGGTTTTCCTGTGTGGCAGGGGGTTTGTTCACTGAAAGCATTTCAGGTGGGAAGGGGATCGATCAAAAAAGATGAGAGGACAGGGAGCTTTCACAGGCAAGGGTAAATGCAGAAGGTGGACAGCAGGACAGAGAGGTAATGGGTAGGTCGGGTCAAGGTGTGGATGGGATAAGAGGTAGTGCTGAGGGGTAATTTAGAGGGGGGAGGGGCTAGGAGGAAAATTCTGTATTAGTGAGGATTTCCTAGTTTTGTGAGGCTTTTATACCAAGGTTATGGTTATTGCCAGACCTGTTCTACTAAAGCGGCCTTTTACCCCTTGAAAACGAGTGTGTGGTCTTTTCACTGTTACGCCCGATGGGGTTTGGGGGGAGCAGAGGGCTTGCCCGGTCTCCCCATGGGCTTATCGGGCATCTGCGGTATAGTCCACACCCCGAGTTTTGGTGATTGGTCATGGTCCCAGATGGGGCCGTGATAGGCACACGGGGATATAAGGCAGGGTGTGGCGGCCTCTTTGGACGTCGTCACACCCAGTAGGCGTGTTGTCTTCGTGCCCTCTCGTCCTCCCGAGATTTTGTAATTTTCCCCTTGTATGTTTAGTTTGGCTGGGTGACAGTCTTAATTCAGTTCCTCAGGTTTTGTCTGGGGTCTTCTGAGGTTATGGTTTGATTTGGATAACTTTAACAGGCCAGGTCTGCTGTTTGGTTGATGGGGCAATTTGCCTGTTTTTTGCATATGTAGGGGGTTGGTTTTAGTTCTGCCGCTGGTAGTCAGGTCTGGCTGCGGGGGTTTTGTTCATTGAAAGCATTTCAGGTGGGAAGGGGATTGATCAAAAAAGATGAGAGGACAGGGAGTTTTCACAGGCAAGGGTAAATGCAGAAGGTGGACAGCAGGACAGATGGGTAATGGGGGTAATGTGTAGGACGGGTCAAGGTGGGGATGGGATAAGGGGTAGTGCTGAGGGGTAATTTAGAGGGAGGGGGAGGGGCTAGGAGGAAAATTCTGTATTAGTGAGGATTTCCTAGTTTTGTGAGGCTTTTATGCCAAGGTTAGGGTTATTGCCAGACCTGTTCTATTAAAGCGCCCTTTTACCCCTTGAAAACGAGTGTGTGGTCTTTTCACTGTTACGCCCTAGTGTGCTGCACAAAAAAAAATGTTAACGCATTCAAAAACATTTGCGCAAACTTTTCATGAGAAAAGGTAATCAGTCTACATTTCTTCAATCTCGAATCTACGATGTCCAGTTTCTAAAGCAAGAAATCGATTACATTCTGCACAAAAATAAAATGATGGCTGTTATTCTAAGAAACTGTGGTTTTTGCAGTATAATTTTTCCGAGCTCAATTAATTTCGGTTTAGTATTAAAAACAGCTGAACAAGTAACGAGAGTGAAGCATTTCAATGGCGCTGCTTGGGAGCCCTTATCACAGTGATGACGACCAAGCACCTGAGCTGCCCGGGACACCATTCTTTGTTAGGAGCCCCCCACATGAACAGCCAACCTCCTACTCATTCTAAATACATTTACCAGCTTTGGCAAGTCGTTCTGCCATTCGTGCTCATTTTTAGAGATTATCCGTGCGGCTGAGCCAGTCAGCAGAAACCTTTGCTACCCCGGGCCCCTAATCCACTCTGCAGGATTAGGACCTCTGGTAAAAGCCGCAACAAGCGGCCCAGCAGACTCACTTGACGTTTTCTTCAGCAAAGTTAGGCCTGAAAAGGAGGCCGCTGCAAGGGCGCGAGCCTTGAGACCCCCGACCACCCCCTTTCTGAGCTGTAGGAAAGGAAGAAAATGAATTAAAAACGCAACAGGGCGCACCAAATCGCTTAAAAGGCAGATTTGCCGAGCCCTTCTGGTTGTGCGCATGTGCCCGCGTGTGCATTCCTTTTCACATCGTTAACCACCGTTTCTGACAATCACCTGTGGGGGTTGGGGTCTATTGCCGGCCAATAGTAATCCGAGAATTACAAAGCTCTCGCCTTAGTTAGCACCACCTGACAGGAAGGATTAATCTGCTGCCGCAGGCCCTACTCCATTGGACGTTTTGCAGGACGACCTCTCTGGCGATTTGTTAGGAGGATTAGTAACTGGCCAATCAGACAAGGCCGCCCCCTTCTCTACCAGAAAGAATGGCAAAGGTATCAACCATCGACGAGCAGGTTGTTTTCTTTCCGAGTGTTTCGGCTTCGTTTCGAAGGGGTCGCTGGTTACATTTAAACAGAGTAGTGATGGTATGTAACTACCCGTCACCAACTAATTAAAGCGCGAGACTCACTTCACCGTCCCTTGGAAAAAATCGAGTCCAATGGTGAATTCTACAGCAAGGTTATTTCCCAACTAACAGGGTAACAATCCACTGCTAGTATAGACATTTATGAATTCAATACTCGATACTCTGCGGAGTTAGCTTGAAGCAGCCCACGAGTAGCTTGGGATTTTTTCCATAAAACAGACTTAGCTTTGAAATAAGGTGCCAATTGGCGTATTTTGCAGCCCGGTTCCTACATTTTTTCCCAATTTCGGAATTAGAATTTTACCACAGCCCCTTATTGTTTAAAAATATATGTTCCATTTTCTTTAAATTCCACTCGTACTTCTCTTCATTTTTTTTCTACCTGCCCTCTCCAATTAGATCATTTATCATATTAGAAAAACGCAAATCTATTTGGAATGGGGCAATGTTTATGCTATAGAAATCTCACAAACTCCAGGCTTAGCTAGCCGAGCTGTACCTCAGAGAAGGAAGATTTTGCAGTTTCAGAAAGCAGAGCGATCTTGCACTTTTCTTACAGGCTCAGGCCGCAAAAAAACACTTCCATAAAGAGATGATGCCATAAAGCTATCAACTAGTAAGGAGTGCCTCCTCATGCGTCAGAAAATAACCACCATAGTAGCCAGAAAGTGCAATATAACCCGGAAGAAACGGACTTGCAGGTGTAACTAAATCATCACGATTTTCGCACGTCATAATGACATATATTTTGAAAATACATACATTTTATAGACCCATACATAATTTTCCGTACATAAAGTCATCTGCATCCATATATACTTCTTATGCCCTGAAAAAAGACACTAATTTGGGGCTCAAACAACATCTGTTTATTTCAACTTACGTGCTTGTGTGTTGGTTTCTCTTCGCCATCACGTACTCTCATTTAATCAATGAATCACTCACTATACTTGTAAAGCGCGGCTAGTCACCCACTAGGGTCTCAAGGCGCTGGGAGCGGGGGGCAGTAAGTGTCGAGATTTTGAGGTCTTTTCTGAATTGCGATAGAGTGGGATATCTTCTGAGGTGGATGGGACGGGAGTACCAGGTCTTGGCGCCGTGGTGAGAGAAGGATCTTCCTCTGGCTGTGGCCTTCCGGACGCGTGGGATGGCGGTGAGGTCTGCAGAGCTGTCTGGTGTGCGTGTAGAAGTGCTGTCTGGTGTGCGTGTAGAAGTGGAGTCTGTAGTTGAGGTATTCTGGTCCGGCGATGTGAAGGGCTTTGTAGGCATGCGTGAGAAGTTTGAATGTAATTCTCTTGTCTATTGGGAGCCAGTGCCGGTCCCTCAGCAGGGCGGAGATGTGGCTGTGGCTGGGGCCGTTCCTGATGAGACGGGTGTAGACGTCCTGGATGCGTTGCAGTCTTTTCCGTACCTTGGTGGTGGTTCTGGCGTAGAGTGCGTTACCGTAGTCCAGGCAACTGCTGACGAAGGCCTGGGTGACTGTTCTTTTGGATTCGGTTGGGATCCATTTGAAGATCTTCCGGAGCATTCACATGGTGTTGAAGCAGGCGGAGGAGACTGCACTGACTTGGCGGTTCATTGAGAGTGCTGAGTCCAGGATGAAGTAGAGGTTGCGGGTGTGGTCGGTGGGGGCTGGAGTGCTTCAGAGGGCAGTGGGCCACCAAGAGATGTCCCAGGCTTAGTGGTTGTTGCCGATGAAGAGAACTTCAGTTTTTTCGGTATTTAGCTTGAGGTAGCTCTCCTTCATCCAGGCGGCGACTGCCTTCATTCCGTTCTGGAAGTTGGCTTTGGCTGTGTGCAGGTCGTTGGTGAGGGAGATGATTAGCTGTGTGTCATCGGCATATGAGAAGATGTTGAGTGCGTGGGGTCTGGTGATGGTTGCTAGGGGGGCCATGCAGGGGTTGAAGAGAGTGGGGCTCAGAGAGGAGCCTTGCGGGACACCGCAGATGATCTTGGTGGCCTCTGAGTAGAAGGGGGAGATTCAGACTTTTTGGGTGCTGTCGGAGAGGAAGGAGGTGATCCATTCTAGTGCCTTTTCGCGGATGCCGGCGTCATGGAGACCAGTCCTTGGAGTGCGGTGGGAGATGGTGTCAAAGGCTGCGGACAGGTCGAGGAGGGTGAGAGCCACGGTCTCATCCCAGTCTAGGAGGATGCAAATGTCATCTGTGGGGGAAGGAGGGCGGTCTCGGGGTGTGGTTGCTCCGGAAGCCTGACTGTGAAGGGTCCAGGATGTTGTTGAGTTTGATGTGTTTGGTGCGTTGTCTGTTGACAGCTTTTTCAAAGACTTTAGCTAGGAAGGTTAGCAGAGAGATGGGCCGGACGTTCTTGAGGGCATCTCGGTCTGCGGTGGTTTTCTTCAGTAAGGGCTTGATTTCGACATGTTTCCAGTTTTCTGGGAAGGTGGCGGTTTCAAAGGAGCGGTTGATGATGTGTCAGAGTTTGGGTGCAA
This sequence comes from Pleurodeles waltl, assembly GCF_031143425.1. Classification (NCBI taxonomy): domain Eukaryota; kingdom Metazoa; phylum Chordata; class Amphibia; order Caudata; family Salamandridae; genus Pleurodeles; species Pleurodeles waltl. Next base: position 979,618,199 of record NC_090446.1, on the reverse strand, counting down.
TGGTACTGCTTGCTTTGTTGAAGATGTGGTGGGGGCAGGGGTTGGAGGGAGAGCCGGAGTGGATGGAGTTCACGATGTTGAGGGATTCTTCGTCAGAGATGTTGGCCCAGCCGAGTAGGCGGTGGGGGTTTAGAGGCGCTTTGGTGGTCCCATCCCGGTCCTGAGTTGGAAAGCTGTCGTAGATGTCTGCTATCTTGCGGTGGAAGTAGGTGGATGTCCGTGGGGTTGGCTCTGGGGTTGACCAGTTCGCTGATGATCGCGAAGAGCTCTTTTCTGTCGTGCGCGTTGTTGTTGATGCACTTCTGGAAGGCGTTTCTCTTGGCGGCCCTGATGAGTTGGTGGTGTGTGTTTATGGCTTTTTTGAAGGCTTCGTGGTTAGTGCGGTCTTGTCGGTGCTCCATTTTCTTTCGAGTCATCTGCAGCTTTGTTTGGACTCCTTGAGGGCAGGGGTGAACCAGTTGGCTTTCATTGATGTGCATCTGTTGGAGGGTTTGTTGATGGGGGCTAAGGTGTTGACGTAGTCTAAGATCCAGTTGTTGAGGTCTCGGGCAGCTGTGTTTGTGTTGAGTTCGTCTGGGGGAGGTGAGTTATTGAGGCTGGTGAATAGCTGGTCCTTGGTGATCTTGTTCCAGCTCCGGCGGATGGGGGGGTAGGTGAGCGAGGTGTTGGTCGGGGGATTTGCTGAAGGTAAAGTGGATACAGTGGTGGTTAGTTCATTGGAGTTCGGAGATGTGGCTGATGGAGATGTGGTTGCTGGCAGTGGACATGGGGTCAGGTGTGTGTCCTGCGGAGTGGGTGGGCGAGGTGATGAGTTGCTTGAGTCCAAGGTTGGCGTGGTTTTCGAGCAGCCTCATGGAGTTGTCATTGGGGTTCTCCAGGTGGAAATTGAGGTCCCCGAGGAGGATATAGTCCTTGGAAGCAAGCGTGTGGGTGATGGTGAGGTCAGCAGTGGTGTTACAGAATGGAGGGGGGCAGGCGGCCGGTAGATGAGTGGTGTTAGGGTTGGTTCCAATCTGGAAGTGGAGGAGTTCCATGTTGGTTGTGGTGTCTTCGGTGCTGGTGGAGAGGCGCAGGGACTCTTTGTGGACGATGGCGATTCCTCCCTTGGGGCGGTTCGTGCAGTCTTTGCGGATGTTCTTGTAGCCGTCAGAGATGGCGATGTCTGGAGCCGAGAAGGGGTTAAGCCAGGTTTCTGTGAGGAAGGCGATGTCCGGGGATGTTGTGTCGATGAGGTTCTAGAGTTCAATGGCGTGCCTGTGGATGGCGCGTGTGTTGATCAGGATACATCTGAGGTTGTGTTCTGCTTTGTGGGTCCTCGGGGTGGGCTTGAGTAGCGGAGGTTGGTGAATTTGCAGTGGAGACAGGTGAAGGGTCCCTTGGTGTCACTTAGTGATGCCTGCTTACAGTTGTTGTCGTGTCCTGGGTTGAGTGCGATGAGTGCTGCTGGCATGTAGAGTTGGTGGGTGAGAGGTCCAGGGGTCCTGGCGCTGGTCCTGGCGCTGGTCGTGGGCAGGTAGTGGACGGGCGCAGACGGGCTTACCTTAGGCGCGCCAGCAGCTGCCATTAAGTAGGGAGGAGAGGACAGGTGGGAGCGGGAGAACAGCGCGAAAAAGGTAAGGTGGGGCTTCGGGGGCAACAGCGGGGAGAATGAGAGAGAAGCAAGAATGAGGAGGGATAGGGAAAATGAGGAAAAAGAGAGAGGAAGCGCAGAAAGCGAAAGGCACAAAAAACAGCATAATAAAAGAAAAAATGAGGGGAGAGGACGGAAGAAAGAGGCAGAGGGCAGCCTAGCAGAAGAACAGAGCTCTCCCATTAGACACCAGGGAGAGCCTGCGGGTGGAGGAGGGCCTCGAACTGCTGACTGAGGTCAGAGTTCAAAGACAGACTGGCTTCACTTACTGGTGGAGCTAAGCAGTGGCAGGGCAGTTCACTGACCAGGTCAGTGAGGTTGCTCCTCTTACTGCGCAGCAGCTGCCATTAAGTAGGGAGGGGGGAGGAGAGGACAGCTGGGAGCGAGAGAATGGTGCGAAAAATGGGAGTGGGGCAGCAGCTGCGGCGAGAATGAGAGAGAAGCGCGAAAGAGAGGAGTGATAGGGAAAACGAGGAAAAAGATAGAGGAAGCGCAGAAAGTGAAAGGCACAAAAAAACGGCACAATAAAAGAAAACACGAGGGGAGAGGACGGAAGTAGACAAAGTGGCAGAGGGCAGCCTAGCAGAGCTCTCCCACTAGACACCAGGGATGAGGCACAGGCAGAGCCTGTGGGTGGAGGTGGGCCTCGAACTACTGACCGGGGTCAGAGTTCAAAGACAGGCGGGCTTCACCTACTGGTGGAGCTACGCGGTGGCAGAGCAGTTCACTGACCAGCTCAGTGAGGTTGCTCTTCTTACCGCGCAGCGGCCGCCATTAAGTAGGGAGGTGGGGAGGAGAGGACAGCTGGGAGGCGGGAGCAGGAGAAGGGCATGAAAAAGGGGGGTGGGGCTGCAGGGGCGGGGAGAATGAGAGAGAGGACAGAGAGAGAGAGAGAAGCGAGAATGAGAGGAGCGATATGGAAAACGAGGAAAAAGATAGAGGAAGCGCAGAAAGCGAAAGGCACAATAAAACAAAAAACGGGAGAGGACGGAAAAAAGAGAAAGAGGCAAAGGGCAGCCTAGCAGAAGAGCAGAGCTCTCCCACTAGACACCAGGGATGATGCGCAGGCAGAGCCTGCGGGTGGAGGAGGGCCTCGAACTACTGAACTTTGTCAGAGTTCAAAGACAGACGGGCTTCACTTACTGGTGGAGCTACGCAGTGGCAGAGCAGTTCACTGACCAGGTTACTATTGCCGCACATTACAATGCACAGCCCCCGTGTTACCTTGTGTCAGCATTATATGTAACCAACATCTTTATATGCCCACGATTACCATCACACATTTCCAGGCTATGTCTCACATTTTCAAGTAGCACTACGTGATACCAAGAAAAGCTATCATATCCTAAGTTGGCCATTACTGGTCAAGCTATAGCAAACTCATGGTATGTGAAGCAACGCAGTGATGTGCTTTCTTATCATACGCTGAGTGATGCCCTCATATGCAGAGCAGTGCTGTCATGCGCAGAGCAACGCCATAACGTGCCCAAAAATGCCATAATTTGCCTGTTATTACCGTTATGTGCCTGGTAATGGCTTGAGACTCCAGAGTGTGGTTCTAAGGTCAGAAGTGGAACCCAACGGGAAACGCCCTCTACGCCGACTCCTAAACAACAAAGTCCTGGTTAACAAAAGCGGAACAACGCTTTCCTTAACCACGACTTCGTCGTTTTGTGCCTTAACCACGCATGTGCTGAACAACGCACATGCGTGGTTAAGGCACAAACAAGGGAGTCGGCTGAGGAGGACGACGCGGACGACGACTCAGATAAGTGGGGTGGGGGTGGAGGGTCGGGGTGTTTCAGGTTTTGGGGCGGGGTCATTGTGTTTCAGGTTTTGGGGCGGGGTTGGGGGTCGGGGTGTTTTAGGTTTTGGGGTGGGGGGGTCGGGGTGACGCATGCAGGAACAATGGATGCACAAACAAGGGAGTCGGCTGAGGAGGACGATGCGGACGATGAGGCGACGACTCAGGTAAGTGGGGCGGGGTGGGGGGGCGGGTTTTAGATTTTGGGGCGGGGTGGGGGGGGTCAGGTGTTTTAGGTTTTGGGGCGGTGGTGGGGGTTCAGGGGTTTTAGGTTTTGGGGTGGGGGTCTTTCACGTTTTGGGGCGGGGTGGGGGGTCGGGGTGTTTTAGGTTTTGGGGCGAGGGTGGGGGGGTCAGGGTGACACATGCAGGAACAATGGATGCCTATCACTAATGCCTTTACCAGGAATGCCTTTACAACGAAAAATCATTGTTAAGGCATTCGTGGTAAAGGCATTAGTCGTTGTTCTGACCTCGTTGTTCAGGCACTCGTTGTTCCGGAAGGCGTCGTTCCGACATACATTTGAACCCAACGTGTGTACCTTTCCTTTTAATAGTGACTACTTCCTTACAAGATTGTTATTGTTGGGTGGGAGTGTCTCCCTAATGTTAATTCCCCTTCTGAGTTGGAATGTCACAGGCCATGCTAATAAAAGTGGTAATGAGGAATTTTTCTCTCTCCGATACATAGATTTCAAATAATTGTAGTTTTATGGTTGCTTTACCATGTTTAGATCTATGTGTTTCTTCAGCAAATACATATATGAAAGCAAGCTTGTCTTTCTACTATCATCACAGAGATACAGAAAAAAACCAAGCATTGCTCCTTCACTGCTGTCATCAAGAATGTTAAAATTCATTTGGTATATAACCCTACCAGTGACATCACTAGTGTATGCAGATAACAAAGTCTGCAGCAATTGGAAAACCTCATAACGCATAATCTCATATCTATTAACTGTGTGTGTAAGAGTGGGCTAAGCAAATATGTTCAGGTATATAACTACAAAAACAAAAAAAGTCATGTATAACGTGTGGTTCCCTAGGAGTAACTTTCAAAGATTAGAAGAAATACCATGCCTTAGAAAACATCAGTTAATAAACATTACAGATAGGATCAACAATGCAAAAGCCAATGAAATTCTCCACTTGTGTGGTTTATGCATGCATGACAACAATACCACTGATTCACTGCTCATGGTCTTATACATGTTGGCACACGTCATCAGTAGCAATGCCACATATTAAATAATATCATAATTGATGGCATTACTCAAGCTGCAAATTATTTCTGTTTTCAACATCTGTTTTCTGACAATGGAAAGGCAGCAGTGCAACCGTAGCTCACTCCCAACACACCGTTTATGATCTCAGACATGATATCACTGACAAGGTGAGTCCTTGGGGGTGGCTGAAAAATGTAATCTCATGTTCTTGGCAAGGTTACCACCACTGTGCTTGGGCAAAGGAAGATTCAGGCTCGTAAACCTCCTCTAGCCAATGGTAAAGACAGTGGGGAGCAATGAATTATCCCAGGACACACCTCACAAAATTACAGTCCCATAGAGGAAGAGTTTTCTGGCCCAGCTGGGTTCTACTTCAACTAGAAACTCTTCATCTTTAAAATGATCCTTAAGTTGTATAAAGTTATTGTCCAATACACCCAGAGTTGGACTCGTTAAGATATTACCTAGTTTATAATTCTTGTAGCTCGCTTTGAGTTCTAGTTTAGAAGTTTGCCTACAGGCTCCCCCAGGATTGCCACGAAGTTAGTCTTTCCCCATATTTCGCAAAGTATCCCTAACATGTTTGATCCAAGGAAGATCTCCTGCATGCCAAGTATCTCTTCCAGCTCACGGCGATAGGAAGACACTTAGGGGGTTGCCCAGACTCTTTTCCAATACAATATGGCCTTAATGGCAATCCCTTCAGAAATTGGTCTGACCCTCGTATCCAACCATAATGGGATCAGTGAGGTACTAACTGGGAGGTTCAGAAACTGCCTCAGGAATCTATTTTCTGCAAGTACCAAGGCATTGATGGCTTATGGCCCCAGAGCTCAGCGCCGTAAAGTGTGGAACCCAACGCTTTAAGTCTGTAAATCTGCATAGCAGGAGAAACAGATTTACAAAAGAACCCTCGGAAGACCTTCACCAGCCCACCACTGTTTCGTTCTACTTTAAGTCTTTGGATAAAATGGTTATTCATTTGTTCAGTGAAGGTAAACCCCAGGTATTTGAAGGTGTGAACCCGCTCAAGCTGGGTCCCCTATAGAGTTGGGTTTGATTGCGTTGAGCAGTATGGGTTGGATACCATATATTTGGTTTTAGCCACATTTATTTCCAAACCTCCCTGTGCACAAAGCTGCTAAATACATCTTAGATCTTCTGAATGCCCATGGGTGACTTAGAAAGAAGTACAGTGTTCCCTGCAAACATTAGAGCTGGGACCTTCATGGTATCGAATTTTGGGGCATCATTCTTGCACAGATTTAGGTGGGTGATGAGGTCATTTATAAACAACGTGAAGAGTGTTGGTGCAATACAGCCTTGTCTTTCTCTTCTATTGACCGGGAATAGCTCAGCTACATCCCCCAGCCTACCACAGTGAACCTGAGCGTATTTCCACTCATGCAGTCTTTTGATGAAGGAGCAGAGATAAGGTGGAACACCCATTTCAGCCAAAACCTGCCATAGAGTTTGGAGACCAAATTGAAGGCCGATCTCAGGTATGCAAATACCTTATAAAGTCTACCCCCCTCAAGAATGACTGTTTCCTAATACAGTAACTGCAACCTAAAAACTTGATCAACAGTAGAGGTGCAGTTGCGAAAACCTGCTTGTAAGGGGCTAACGATCTCATTGGCTTCATCCACTCGTAATCTACCCAAGATCACTCTACAGAATAGTTTTTGCACAGTCGATAAGACTAATGGGTCTGTAGTTAGTTGGCAACAGGGGGGGACCTTTTTAATAAATAGGAATTATTTTCACCCCGCCCAGGAATGGTCATCCCTTCTGGAATGGCATTAAAGAGTAGCCCGAAATAGGGTTCCCAAACATCGATCGCTGTTAAAAATAGATCGCTGGGTATTTTGTTGATGCCAGGAGCTTGGTGGGAGACAATCCTTTTATAGCCAAGATTACTTTGTTGCCCGTAACGGGTAGGTACCCCTCATTAGCACATACCACCTCTGTGCCTGCCTTTGATTGCCTCCTAGCCACAGGAGTATCAGTAAGACTTTTTAGGCATTGCGGTGTACAGGCTTGAATAGCGTGCTTTCCAGATATCTGCAGCTATGTTGCTTTTTATGGTAGTAATGCCCTTGCAATCCCCTGTGGCTACTATATTCCTAAAGTTGTGGTATGGTGACTACTTTTGGTAACAGTGAGTAAGGACTCCCATTTGCCTTGATCCCACACCTTCTTTGCATTTTTAATAGTCGTTTTAAAAATGGCTCTAGTTCTTGAATTTGCCTTGTATCCTGGGACTTGATTGCATTTATTAAGGTTCCTTTGGCCAGTCTGCAATGGTGTTGAACCATGTTGGAGGAATCTTTCTAGCTCCCACATGTTTGACTTCCACATAAAAGAAGTTTTTTAGGCATGAAAATAGTTGGGAATGGATCTCACCAATCCTCGCAGTTGTATCTAAGTGGCCCAATAAGGTAAGATAATTTCATAGAACTCCTTGGCTCCCTTCATCCATCTGGTAGATAGCTTTTACTGTTTCCTGAGTTCACACTAATATACTCAATTTAATTCTGTGTCTATTTGTTGTCAATTGCAATCTGCTCTGGTTGCTGTTACCATGGAGACTTGGAGATTTATGTCAAGTGCAACAGCATTGTGATCACTGTCATGTCTCTGAACTATTTTCATATCAATGACATATGGCCAAAGTCTAATATCGACTAATATATAGACTAGGTTAGTGCACCCAATTCGATTAAATATGTGCCGCCCTTCTCAATCAGACAAGGTTCTTCCATTGCAAGCACAGACAAAAAGATGTAAGGTTAGGGCACTTATTTGGACAGCCAACAGAGACCAATACTTGATAGGTGGTAACACTAAATTCAGAACAGCCCAAGCACTTTCCTCTACCTGTGATAAGCAGTCGTAGCTCGCAGGTGTCACAGGGGGCAGAGCGGCATGCAGCGGAGGGGGTGCGGAGGACATTAAAAAAAGAATTTGTAAATACATTTTTGAAAAACTTACCTCTGCTCCGCACGCTGCTCCTCTCCTCCGTCGCTGCAGGCAGGCACAGGCTCCCAGCCTGCCCTGTGGCCAATCCTAACGCTGCTCAGAACAGCACCAGGATTGGCTGGGAGCGCCCAGCCAGGGCACTCCCAGGCAGACTGGGAGCCAGCGCATGCTCTCTCCAGCCCAGCAACTATATTGCTGGGCTGGAGAGAGCCTACTGCACATGTGTGTTTGGCCAGCCCGAGACAGTCGGCCAAACATACATGAGCAGTGAGGGGAGTGCACAGTGCACTCCCCTCACTGCTCGTCACCTCACATGCCCCGCCATTTAACAAGTTTATTATCTTTTCCTTGTTAAAGGATTTGAAGCGGTTGCTGCTGGTAGGGGGATGCTCCTCCACCCTAGCGGATCAATAAGTCATTGATGCTGACGTCCAGGGGCTCAAATTGACAACTGATGTCACCACCAGCTATTTTAAAAGGTTTCTCCGGAGGGGCTGCCATATGTGCCACAAGCATTCCGATGGTTGGGAATTCCTTACACTTTACCGTGGGTCTTGAGTAGATATCATAAATGAAGACTTGAACTTTGGAAGGAAAATAGAGATTAATGCACAGGACGTCATCTGAAGCTGTCTCTACCAACTCCACTGAACACCCTTGATATGTGCCTAGATAGACCCCCTCAAGGACTGTCCCTAACCCTTCCCCTTGCTATCGCCTTTTTGCTAAAGGAGACAAAACCTGATCATTGGGCCTTCACCTTTAGCCAGGTTTCTTGGAAGAGGCAGACATTGAATTGATCGGTGAAGCGGCCCCAGTCCAGACAATCCGTTTTAGTGCTTATCTCAGCAACGTTCCATAAAAGTACCCTTACTGAATGCCCGAACTCTACAGCTAGTAAGTTCTCCTTAGTCGCTCCTGGTATTTGCAGCTGTCCTGGGGCCCTGACATTGGACATACCAGTGCTGTTATCTGTACTAAAACTATTGGTTTCCTGATAGTCAGGGAGGAGGGATCATCAAATATGGGATCAAGACCACTTGCCGAGGGACTAAATGGACAGCTTGTAGGGAGTGCACATGCCTGAGGCAAGGGGCCTACTTTAGTAGTTGTGTTTAGGCCATCAGAAAGAAAACCAGGTAGCACACCGTGTTGGTTAATTTGGGGCCGTTCTTTAACCGATTGGTGATTGTAAGGTATCTTCCTACATTCCCTTTGATAAGGAACCCTGCCACTTGAAACTCTACTCCCCCTGGGGTAGAACAGTTCTGGGGGACCCTCTTCATCCGTAAGTCATTCAGTTCTCTCCAGTGCGTCAAATTAATTAGTGACAGGGATGCTATACATCCTATCATGATGTTGTTGACCACTGGTGACTATATTTCTATGGGGCTGATGCTGCGGTGGTGAATGGCAATTTTTACTGCTGGTAGGGAATTTGTAAAAATACCCCAGTGGCAAAAGAACAATATTTGACACCCCGTCCTGTCTATAGTAATACTCAAATACCAATCATCACACCAGGTTGGAGTCCCTAAAATTGATAATGACACAATCCCCTGGGCGGACCACCCGGCCCCAACCAATCCACCCAACTCGACGGGTGAAAAGAATGTTGTGTGCCAGAGAGATCGGGAAGTTCATATTTCTTTCTAGCCAATTCACGCATTTGTTAACCAATTCATTATGAGTTTTTCTCTGACTCTCCTTCAGTTCTGGAACTCCTGACATAATTGTCACATACAAGCAGGCGCAGGTGGTAGATTGATGGTCGGGGGCTTGTGACTCAGAGTTTTCCCACCTGGCACCTGGCACAAGACTCCCTTGTTCACCCTCCTGGCATACTTGCACCCCTCTGTGGCTCTCGACCAAATGCTGACCCAGAGTTGCTGGGTTGGCTCCAGGAATTGCCATAGATGCAGTAAAAGGGAGACCCCAACTGACACAGCACGTGGCAGAACTCTTAGAGGTTGCGTTACAATTACTTGATAGAGCACCGCCACTTCCCTTGGCCCCCTGTGATTCTAGTTGGATATTTAAAGAATCTTTACAGGTTTGCTGCATTGCAGCAAGATGTGCCAAAATTGGAGTCAATCCTGTGCTCAAAATGGCGTTGTATTTATCTGCTATTTCCACCACTAATTCGGCTGCCCAACTATGCAGCGAATCGGAACCCCTACCATTAGATTCAGGAAGGACACTGGGCAATTGGATTGACAAAGTGTTGGCTGGTGAAAGGCCAACTGTCTCTCCCAACTTGCACTTGATCCTGGGAGCCCTCCACCTTTTTTTGGTCACTTGTAAGGAATTGTCACAGCAGTCCTCCAGAGCAAGATCTCAATGAGATACATTGGTAGATGGAGCAATGACCCCATTGGCCAGACATATTGCTACCTCAAAGGTATCGGTAACCCTCTCAATTTGGTGGATTTCTGTGTGGCATTAAAAAAAAAAGCTGACAGCAGTCCTTTGCGAGACGCAGTTTTTGGCTAGCCACAGTGGAGCGTGGCAGCTCACAGTTGTCTCAGTGGCTTTTTTGCCACTGCAATTGGAAATGTGAAATGGGTCTGGAACAAAGACCTTGACCTTGGATTGACTGAGGATTGGGGGATCAGTGCGAAGGTGAAGGTCTTAACCATAAGCCCCACTCCTGACATTGGTAAGGGGGACATGAGATGTGAATAAGAGACTGAACAAGTATGCAGGTGTGTGTGTCGCGTGATGATACCCGTGAATCATGATAACACAGGAAATACAACAGGTATGGTAGAACCTTAACTCAACACTCTGCCATGCAACCTTTATAACCTTACACACAGTTAGATACATGCAGTACTTAATTCATTCTTGAGTGACAGATTATTTGACTATTCGTAAATGGAGAGACACTTAGATGAAAGGTGAAAGACCAACTTGCAATGCTCTAATCATCTTTTATATACAAGGAGTAATTACACATGTGGGGTGATATGTTATCAGCAATTTATTAAGAAAACTACATTTAAGATAGTGAATATAAAATGTCTAAGCCAATAACAACACATAGAGATTATACAAATCCTATTGCACAACTACCAATCACATTTATTTATCAGCCCACCAACCTAATCTCTGGCAACATTCTCATTAATTGCCATATGTTTGCAGCCTTTTAAACATGATGATGAGGTTGGAAGAAAAGATTAAGGGCCTGATTTAGAATTTGGCAGACCGGTTACTTCGTCACAAATGGGATAGATATCCCGTCCGCCGTGTTACGATTTCCATAGGCTATAATGGCTCTTTGGAACAATAAACATGAATGGCCTGAGGCAATGCCCACAGGCCTTGATGAACATGAAGATGCCATGGAGTAATGAGACTCAATGGTTGCAGTGTAGATGAGTTACAAGGCCCCAGAATTAGTGACCTTTAATAGTACCAAGCAATAATAATGATGGCCAAATAGATGCAACCATAGTACGGAGACAGAGTGGCAGGATAAATGTATTTAAATGGGCCCAGCATTACTGAACTTTATGCCACTAATCAGTAGCTTTGTCTTAGGGTTGCTAATAGCTGACCTAGGGGGATTCTACATGCCTTCACCTTCCCAGGTTGCCCAAGAAAGGGCATATTTATTTTTGGCTAGGGCCACTGCCAGCTGCCCTGGTAAAATGTAATCTTGAAGTCTTGCATAGGGGCAGGAATGCTGATTTTTGTCCACATTCTGGCCGAAACTGGGGGGGGGGGGGTTGGAAGAGGGGATATTTGACGCAAAGCACAAGAGCCTCTCCAATTATAGACCCCACGTCACTTATTAAGCCGAAGACTCAATCCCCATAAGACACAGAACTAAAGATCTTGTCCAAATTCAATTTTATTTTACAAATATTTCAAAATGATATATGGATACCCAAATCTTCTCATTAAAATCTGATTAATCGCCACATTTTCTTTGAAACATTACATATCTTACAACGTTTCTCTTAGGATACTGATTAGAGCCAGCTTTAACCAGTGACATGGAGTCTATCGTTGAAGATAAATTGGGATAGTCACGAAAAAGCAGCTCACCACCACGAAACACTTGTTGGCTGTAGTGACTATAGTGTTTTTTCAACATTTATCCAGCATATGCAGACCAGCATATGAGGAATAGATTCAAAAGTATGTGAATAATGCAACAGTATGTGAAGGTTCCACTTTACAATCAAAAGACGATGACATCGAATGTCTATAGGACCAGTTGTATACAAACCTTTTACTGGACTCCTAAGATTATGAATGGACATTAATTTGTGTTCTGTGACAGGTGTTGGAAATAACTCAATCTTTTGAAATAGAAATGTAAAAATAATGTACGTGAATTTCTATTGTGTATTTTTGATAATTGCCTCGATGTTATAAACACTGCTCCCTACACATGCTAAATGTTGGATTAAAATATCAGCTAGTAGGTTACTGAATCAGGGTGTTAGCATGATCAGGGTCACGGTCCGCAGATAACTCAAAATATAATCTGTCTTTAAAAGGCAGGCAAGAACACACATTTTCCCACCTGAGAAAATTATTGGTCGTAGGGCCTAATGAGATTTATATAAATCTGGCATCTAGCTTGAACACATCAAAAAAGCTTGTGGATGTGCGTGGCCCCTGGGGGGGACTACCAAATTATTTGTTTTCGGTTAAATCATAATTTAGACCTCATGCTACTTACCTATAAGCATTGCTATTTATCTGGTGGTTTTCAACCCACTACCAACTCAATCAGCAAGACTTTGCTGCTTAAGCTCTCCCCAAGGAGCGTTGATGCATTAGGTTATCAAGTTGAAGTGCGACAGCGTTGGTTGGCTTGGTACACCAGGGTAAAGGACATCACCGGCAAAGCTACTACCCTGTGACCTCGGATTGCAGCAAGGCTCAAAGAAGAGAGAGCACCCTCTCGCTGGGTCACCAACCTCTGCCTCATGACCCAACTGCTTGTGTTCACCTCCCTAAGCAGCCTCCCCTGCATCTCCCATTATCGGCAACAGCTTCCCTACTTTTTGATATATAAAATATGGGTCAAATGGCTTATTTTCAGCAACCAATAATCACAGCCCTGACCACCCACCCTGCAGATAAGGTGCCTTTCTGATGTCAGACTTTGAGTTATCCTGTCAGTTTCTTATTCTGGTTGTAATTCGACTGCTGCTTTGTTATAATATGTGCATCTATCTGTTCTTGCATAAAGCTAAATCTTTAAGTGCCGCGGTGATCTCCACTTTAAGAGTTTATTGAAAGCCCTGGGGGAGCGTCGGGCCTCTCTATGGCGAGCGTTGTGATGCCATACTTAACCAGCAGAGAGCACTGGAGTACTTCTGCTAACTGTGCACTGTCATTTTGACCCACGGGGGAATCATGATGTCATGTTATTTAATAATTAATTAATTTCCAGACATCTAAAATACCAAATTACTTTAGCGCTGTCGGCAGAGAACTGTATTTATTCAGAAGCGCCTTTTTTGGAACGTAGCAGAGATAACTAGGCCTTTCATCTTTTGGACGTTGGTAAAAAAAGAAAGAATCTAGATAAGATTGGTAAAACACTGCTTATTAAAGTGCCAGTAAAGAAAGGAAATTTGAAAAAACTATCTCTCTCTCTTTCTCTCGCTCTCTCTCGTTCTCTCTCTCTCTATATATATATATTCAGCACTTATAGTTCGAGTTATTTCACGTAACTATAACTTGCAGCCTAAGGTAACTATAACTTGCGCCCCTGCCATGCACAGTTTTTAATGATGTTATGAAAGTTGTCATGAGTGCTGTGATATCTGGGGTAATTAGCATTGCTTGGCGAAGGTGTGAGTTATAGTTACCTTAGAAACGTTTTAGGGCTCAGGGTAGGTAGGGGGTGTCAGGTAGTTTTGTTTTTAGGGCCGGGGGAGGAGGGGTCAGGGTAGTTTTGTTTTTATGGCAGGTGGGACTTAGGGTAGTTTAAATATTAGGGGTGGGGTACTTTGGGGCCTTACAGTGGGTGGTGGGGGTGGCACGATAGAACCATGAATGCCGTTACCACACATGCCTTTACTAGGCATGCTTTTACAACAAAAAAATCGTAAAGGCATGCATGGTAATAATGCAGTCGTTCCGATTGCGTTAATACATTTGTGGTTGCGTTGTTCTATCATACATTCCTTTTCTCAATGTACAGAAATATATTATTCTACACTGATGGTACAATTCATGATGCGTTCTGACATGCTTCATGAGGTCATGAGCAGTGCGTTGTGAGGATGTTGTGGTTGCACAAATTTCCATAACGGGAGAATTTTACTGGTATTGAAGTTTCAGGTATGTTCCAGAGAGTCCATTCAACTGAAGTTTTTTCTGGAAATCTATGTTTCTATTACGTTGTTTAGTTACTGATCTTAATGGACAACCATAGTGGACCCCCAATCCCATCACACATACAGGTCGAGGGATCTTGTTCCCCATCCCTCTGCCCGAAGCCACTGGAAAAATGCAACTAGGGAGGACCACTTTATGCAGCAAAGTAGACTAAATTATGTATCAAGAAAATACAAATTATGTGGTGCAATGTGGCACATATTGTCATTTTGTCTTTCTTGGTGAAACTTTCACTTCACTACTACCAGTTTAACAACATGCTCTGCTGCGTTTTTAATAACTTTTGATCTGTGTGAGCTAGACATTTTTTTAAATCTGATAATAGTGCAACAGATGATGGATTAAGGTGTAACTGCAACAAATCCATAATTATGTGGAAAATACCACTGCCACAAAATCACATAATCCCAGGGGCCCTGCCTATAACCCTTGTTTACTTTCTCGCCCCCTATTCTTCTCTTGCTACTGCCCTCTCCATTACGCTTTTCTTTTGTTCTTCTCCCTCTTTCAAACAGCCATTTCTCTTACATATTCTTTCTTACTCATCCTTCCTTCCAGTCCTTTTGCTTTCCTCCACAACTATGCCTCTTCCCCTCTTTTCTCTTTATTCCCTTTCTTTCTTTTCTTCTGCTCCCTTGAGCATCTTTATTATCTTTACCATTTTCCTCTTCTCCTGCTCTCTTTTTTGTTTCCTCCACTCGTCCTTCAACTCACTTCTCCCAGTCTCTCTCTTACGGTCTCCCACTCACACAGGCGGGAGTCTCACAACCACTCAGCCTGACTATGCTCAAAGGAGTGGATCTCACAGCGAGACACTGCTTCTACTGGTAAACATCAAACTCAGTAGGACATTCTCAGCACATGGAGAAAGCTGACTCCTGTCAATGGAAGTGGGTTTTTTCAGGTCTGACAGACACACACCTTGTGCTTCAAGACCGAAGGCACCCACTCGGTGAGAATGTGCTATGAGGTGGGAGACACACAAAGTTGTATGTTACTTATGCCCAATTAATCAAACTGTAATCCAAGGTGCGAGATTCCATTTATTAATCCACACTTTCTGATTTTCTTTTTCTCTTAAATTCTTTTTATTGTTTTCCAAACCATAAACAGGGTTAACACTGTAGTAACCAATGCATAGAGGATACATACATGAGTTACATTACATCTTGCAACCTGTTGAGGAATCCGCCATCCAGTCCTTCATGACCTCGCTGTCTGGGTGAAAGACTTTTTCCTTCCCTCAGTATCCGCCCTCCTATGGGATTCAATCTAGACTGGAGCCGTTGCCCACGCCCCCCATATCTTCTCCCATTTTCTGGGTATTTCCTGATTTTCCTGCCAAATTCCCCAGGCAAAATGTGTGCAGGGAAGGGAAAATGTAAATGAGGGATTTTTTTTTTTTTTTTTTTTTTTTAAATCTGTAATCTTGACCTGGGCGCCAACTACTATTGGCGCCGGAATCAAGATTAACGCGGTGCTCTGCATGATACCTTAAAAGTGGCCCAGAACAGCCCTGTCAGTGAGAATGACTGTCTGTGCCGCAGCCCTGTCAGTCTTCCAGTGCCAGCGGCTTTGCCTGTAAACTGATTTCCTTTAGGCCCCTCCGCCTGTGCCCATAAAGGGGGGGCTCTATTTGCATTAAGCGCGGTGGATGAAATATAGCTCCCAGCGGAAGGGCTAATACAGAGTAACCACATTTCGGAATCACTTTCTCCGAGGGGGGCCGCATTCAATTTGCCGAGGAACTCAAGAAGAGGGATGAGTTTCTTCCAAAGTGGTAAGAACCGCCACGGGTGGGAAGTGAGTGGGTGGAAGAGAGACGAGATGGGAAGAAATTAATGTCTCCTTGCTGCTGTCTTTCGTCAACCTTTGTGGAAACTCCTCCCTAGCTCCCCATACAAAAACGCGAATAGAGATAATTCGATTCTGTGCTCATTAAGCCTTAAGACCAGATATTGAGATCTCTATCCTGCTGGTCTAATAATAATTCGTAGTAATTGTATAGTGCACGAGTCGAATTTAGGCGCCCAAATACCGTATGTGGCCTTTTAGAAACCGTAATCTTGGCCCTTTTTGCTATTACAAACTAGCCCCAACAAATTATGCTAAATTCCCTTTAAAACGGTAAAATATTGCTGTTGCCTACCTATATTTCAGAAAGATTAACAAATGCAGTTCAGGTAGTGCAGCCAACAAGGGCTGCGGATGCACATGGTTGTGATCTGTACCTAGCGCTCTCCCACAGAACAGACACCAAACCACAAATGTGCTTTCAGAGTTTGACTAGCTCTGCACCCACAGGCTTGGATTAATGGGTCTGGAGGGCCTGCCCTTCACTAACGTCCTTTGTAATAGGCCTGCAAGGCCTTATGTTGGCCCAGCCCCTTCTATCTCCAATTCAGATCCTGCTATTGGCTTAATGTCTACTAGAACCTCTATTACTAGGTTTGAAGGTTCTATTTTGAGGTTATCCTTCATGCCACCATCCCTCCCGTCTGCCACTCCCAGAAGCTGCATTCATGAATATTTCACTTACCAGTCATATACATTTCCAGAAACAATGGACTCCCCAACAGAAACACATTACCACAGACCTGCCAACTTCAACAAAAATCTCACAGTGAGAGGAGGGGCGAGGCCTTGGAGGGGGTGTGGCTGCATTATGAGAAGCACCTAAGAGGTCGTTTTGCCCCCACCCTGGCATAAACCCCCCTCCCCGGAAAAAATAAAAAGCTTGTTGAGGCTGTTATCAATGTCCAGGGGTGTTTTCACACTCATTAATGAACATGGTAGTTAAAAGCCTCTGGAAATGAGCTGAAACCACTGTTTACAGCTATGTTTTCCCGCCGCTGTATAATATTGGCTCCTCACCAGATGACCATGTAGTGAGAGCCAATATCGTGTGTCACACAGTGTCACCATGTGAGCTGGCAGGTCTGTTACCACTAAGCTGACCCCTTTTGCATACATCTCACCCCCCAGTCCCTCAATAATGTTTCCTGCTTGTTACTGTAGGCGTATTTATATATGTTACAAAATAAGGCCTAATTTAAAGATGTTTTAGTTAGCTTGACGAGTCCGCAGTCAGCTTAAATTGACAGCTTTACATATTAGCAGAATAAGAGTACACAATTATTTTATGAGAGTGGTCCTTTACTCTCTCTATGTGCTTGCGTTGTGTCTTTCCATTTCAGGAAATGATCTAAAATGAAGTTCAGTATGTGGTGTCTGTATCAGCATATTTGTGTTTTGTCCAGGGAGGCATGCTAATGATGATCCTTTCTTTTGTAAATTTCCATTGTTGACTGCTGATGTCCTGTGAATTTCATTCATGAGCTGAACAAACCATTGTACTGCTGATTTACATAGAAATATCAGTTTGTTTCCTTAATTAGTTGCACATAACATATTCAATAAAATGCATTGGGAAATAGGGGCTGTAGAAGTAGAATTCTTATCAGAATATTGATTGGGTTAGGTGTTTGAAAAATCGTTAGTCCAAACCTTTTATGGCATATCATACCATGAAATGTTTGTGGCTTCTGTATCATGAATCGTTATAAAAGCTGCTTTATTTTGAAGAACCAGTGTTCATTCTTGGACTTTCTCAGGAACATGCTTTATGTCAGTCTGCCTATTTTATTTAGATTTTTGCACTTGACTAACGAGCAGAAATTATGCCAGTACGTTTATTGGTTTGTATTTAGTCTTTCTTTGGATTTTCTTCAAAGCAGACCTTATCTTAGGCTTCTTGCAGAAATATACTTTGAATATATTGTTTATGCTAATTCCCAAGTGACTAACAAAATTACATTTTGCTTTCTGTAACAATCATATTTTTGAATAAAACCATAAAGTTTTAACCTGCGATTTTGTCTTGCGCAGGTTTGTTTAGTAGCCTCCCAATAAGTCCTTCAAAGACTCCGTAAGTCTTATAAAGACTTAGGGCCTCATTACAAGTTTGGCAGTCCGTGCACCGCTGTGGTGGCGAACCAATCGCCATCTGCTTGGAGGTCGGACCACTGTATTACAAGTCATGCGGGCCCCTGCAGCAAAGACCGCCCTGGTCCTGCCAGCACCGCCAGGCAGTGCAGGCCGCTGTGATCACGAGGCAGTGCAAAAAGGCCGGCGGAGACGGTGTTTCCGTCAGACACATTATGAGGTAGTACACCACCAATGTGACTGTGGTGGTCCAACCACTACGTCTCAGCAGGTGGAAACGGAGATTATAAAGGAAGCAACTCACGTGCAGGCAGTTTTACACATCCTGTGCTGCCAGGGAGCCCATCACAAACGTCCTATCCTGCCACTGCTCATCGATGGAGCAAAAAATCCACGCCACCAGGGACCCAACCAGCCGAAAGTACACACACCTATCTGTGTCATTACGCTCAACAACAGATCATCCTGCCATCATCCACATGAGATGGAGGGTCACACTACAGGCACCACTTGTCATCGTGTACACATTTGGAGTCATTCACAAAGAAGGACACTTTCACAGCCACAGAACACCCCCTTTGAGCAGGTCTCTCACAATGCACCACAACACTACACAAAGGGGCACATGTACGTATCATTTTTCCTGTTGTAAATGGCCCGATTTGCAGAATCGGACTGTTTGCAACAGGAAAAAAACATTTTGGTATGTACAGACCCTATTTTGCGATTCGGTAATCTATTTACCGAATCGCAAAATAGGTTTGCGAGTCACAATTAGGAAGGGACGTTCCCTTCCTAATTGCGAGTCGCAGAGCTATGTAGCATTGTTTTCTGACCGTGAATGCGGTCACAAAACAATCGCAGTTAGCACCAGTTTCAAACTGGTACTAACCCATTCGCAACAAACAGGAAGGGGTCCCCAGGGAACTGCAGTTTGCAAGTCTCAAAACCGTATCTTTGTACATGTGGCCCAAAAGCACACGTCTGCACATCTTAGGCACAGGGACATTGAAGTGTACAGAGCATTGTGTCACACAACACCAACACAGCAACATCGCATCTACAAATAGAACTGACACACTCACATTGAACACATGCCATGGACTGCCATCAGATTCAACACACATATGTATGGATGTGTTACAGAACACAAACACCCCTCCCATGAACCAGCCCTGTAATGGACCCGCACATCACCCACATTGCAACACAATGGAAGGACTATGAGATGCACAATAGTCAGAGACAAATATACAAAGCTCACTAATCAAACAATACACCAGCACTTCCCACAAAGTCCGATATCACAAACAACAACAAATGGATCAGCAAGCAGGTTGAAACCCACACAACTGTAGCAGACAACACAAGTGACTCAGGAACAACATAAAGGTAGAAAAGGAATTGCAGGACAAATGTCTACCCAAAATAACAACTGTTTGGGTTTATTTGGAATCACATGCAAAATGTCAAAGGCCTTTGGCCAGTCCAGCAGTTTTTCAGTGCTCAGTACTGTGTCCACAGTTGACTCCTATTACTGCCAAGGAACCTCCACAGGAAGAGGCATCAAGAGGGCAGGCGGGCACCTCAGGGATAATCCGGGCAGGGGAAGGGGGATGTCCGATTTGGGATGTCTGGGTTTGGGAGGAGGGGACTCTTTCTTAAGAGGGATGGGTTTCTTCTTGGGGGGGAGGGGTATAGGTGCTTGCAGGGGGGTAGGTGTGTTAGGGGAGGACTTGGATGTGAAAGGGATGGGTTGGGATGTGGGTCGGTGGCCTCTTGGGTTTGGAACAGGGGTGGAAGGGACAGAAAAAAGGTCAAGTTAAAAAAACAAAACTTTCCTTTGGAACACAGGGACGGTTATCAGAAGGGGTTGGGGATTTGGAGGTTGAGGGAGTGGTTGTCTGGTGTGTCGCTGTTGATGTCTTGGTTGTGTGCGTTTTTTAGGTATTTTTCTGTTTTTGTGGTGTTTGCTGCATGTGTGAGCGTGGGTGTTTGCATGTCTTGGGGGTTGGGAGGTGGAGGTGCTGGGTGATGTGGGAGTGGTGGATGTGTGTGTGTCTGGTGGGGTGGTGTCTGCATATATGGAGGATGTGGTGGATGTCTGTTGGGGTGGTGTCTGCATGTATGGTAGGTGTGGTGGATGTGTGTGTGTCTGTTGGGGTGGTGTCTGCGGGTATGGTGGGTGTGGTTGGTGTGTCACTGCCTGTTGTGGTGGTGCCAGTGGGTATGCTTGATGTGGTATGTGGGTTGGTGGGGGTGTCTGGGAAGAGGTGGCTGATGTGTGTGTGGGGTATGTTGAGTGCTTGCGTGACAGTGTGTTTTGTGGTGTTTGTGTTTATGTGTTCTGCTTGTGTGTGTTGAGGTAGGTGTGTGCAGATCTGTCTGTGTGCTTGGGATACGTAGGAGATTGAGGGATTTGGATTGGGAAGAGGGAGGTGGAGTGGGACAGAATGTGGGGGGCAGCTGGCTGCCATCAGTGAGGAGGCAAGAGCCTAAAAAAAGTCTCTAGGCAAACATGGCACTATGAATGCCTTCCAGGGAAGCACTGGTCTGCTGAAGTTGGCAGGCTAACCCGTGGATGGCATTCACAATGGCAGTCTGATCCACAGAGATACTCCTCAGGAGGCCAATAGCCTCCTCCTTCAGGGCAGCAGGGGTAACTGGGGCTTGGGCGAAGGCGCCTGAGGCAAAGGAGATGCCCACCCGCAGGTGAGTGGGCACATTCAAATGGTTGGGGAGCAATAGAGAGGGTGGCGATAGAACTGGGGGTAGCAGACAAAGATGGTACTGGAGTATGTCCCACTGGGTCCACCACCACTAGGAATTGGCCATTGGAGGAAGAATCCATTGATGATGTAGATCCGGTCTCCTTCGTGGCACTCCCCTCACTCTCTGGGCCTCTGGGTCCCTCTGTGTCAGTGGTGTCTTGACAGATGCTTCTCCACTTGGCTGTGCCCTGTCTCCTTCGCTTGCCTGATGCTGCAAATACAAAGAGAAATAGCGTCACCACGTGTCCCTGATCACACTTCCACAACAACTGTGATTAGCAAACATTACCATGATGTCAAGTAGGCCCCAGCAACAAACTCCAACTAAGTGGCCCCTACATGTACCATACCATATGCATGCATGACATCTGAACTGTCAACAGTTGCCCAAAGGAAAATCAGAATATCAGACAATTACAATTGCATGACTGAAGATGTGCAATCACAGTAAACATTGAACAAGTAGGAGGCCACATCACCTTCAATGCTTTGCCTCAGGGAGCATACCTCACCTACCTGTTGTCATACAGTAGTAGACCAATGCCACCTGCATTTCCACAGATCCTACACAAAGTAATGCAGACATTTATTTGTCACATACACAATAACACAACAATAAGAAATAGAAATGATTCTCACAGAACATGCCATGTTGCTGACAACTGTACAGTAGCCTTGAGAAGGTGACATGGAAATACTCGTGTCACGCTGGAAACATATCCACAGTGTACACTTCACCAAGTGAAATTCATCCCAATGTAGTAATGGAGGAAGTACCAATGTTGCCCTGATAAGCCACACGTTTGGCATGGAAATATACACTGTAAACATCATGTGCAAAGTGACAGGGAGATATGTCCCTAAAATCCACAACATCATGAATCAGCAAGCCCCAGGAAAATCACCTCTAATGTCTAGCACCCTTACAATTACATACTCTGATTGCATCAGTAGAAGCCATTAATCCTTTGTATGTTGGAGGACGTAAAGATTTGCAAGTACCTGTAGAAGGCCCTCAATATGTTGCCCAATGTGAAGCTGCATCACTGTCTCTATTTGCTCATGTGGATGAATAGTTGTGCCCAACCACATGTGATTTCAACATACCTGCATGCATAACTTGATGGATGCCAACAGTAAAACAACCTTACCCATTACACATGTGCAGGGCACTTTGCTACATAATGCCACATCAACGGCCTGGAAATACACATTGTGGCAACAAATTGAGTCATACACGTCTTGTCCCTCATTGCTACTGCAGATGCATATGCCAAATGACATGCAATGATGTCTGAGGGTATGTGTGAGGCATCAATCAATGGTGACACACTGCTGTCTGGCACCACATGAAATGTACTCCCATTGCAAATGTCCTATCCAAACACAGGTTGGCATGCACATATATGTGAGGGAATTCAGGAATTCCATGAACACATGTAGACCATGCATGAAACAGCAGCGTACACATTTTGTCAAAAGAGAAAGTGACACATGCTAACATGTAGGCACAAAAATGTTGGCAATAGTGATGGTACACAAATCATGTCCATGGACATTCCCCATTTACCAACGGAAAGTATTGGTCTGTATCTGCACCCAAAGAGAAATGTATGCTCTGTCACATGTATGATGGCCATCTTCACATTACAGACAGTAGTCCGGCACAAGCACCCGTCACACGCTGAAGACAAGTAGCCTCTGGATGGCAGATGCCAATATACCCATTTAACTAGACACATGGCTGAGGACAGTGATCCATCTCTTCCTTTCCTTTGGCCTGCAACACTGAGAAGCAGTGGTCTCTTGCATAGAAATTAACAACCACTACAACAACAAACAGTACTTGATTGATCAATGTACACAGCCATATGTTGTCCCTGGAGAGCAAATGTTTTGTGGATTGTACCCATTTGTGTCATAGGTCCCTGGGCCAATAACGAAGGCACATCAGTATGCACCACATTACATATCTACACAGCCACTAATGTACTGTGTCACACATAGCACATACATAATCGTCAAGGGGAGATGTCAGTAGCATTGCAATGTGACAGGAGGGATTATGCCCTGTACTCCCCCCCCCACCCTTGTGGCTGCTGTGCTCCCCTCAAACACCCATCAAGGCCTGGGTACGCGAATACCACCAGGATGTGTGACATTAAGTGGGTCCCATTGGGAGCACATCCCCAGCTGAACCTCCGCGATCTTCTGGGGCCAGCGTCTCATGTCCTCCCACCTCTTGTGACAGTGTGCACTCCGCTGGCTGTGTTTCCAAGCAGTGGCTCTCCATCTGCTTTTTCTGATGGGCGTTGACCTGCATGAATGAAAAAGACAAATCAAGAGATTACAATTACAAGTTTTCACACAAATAGTTGAGTCATACACATATCAGCAGCACCAAGCTAGAAATGTTCAATTTGTTAACACACCACAAGTGTAAAACACACAAGCCAATAAGGACAGCTATGATTACACACTTTTGTATCCATCTGCAGACTAATCCACTACCCTGCTCATGGCCTACAATGACTTAGCAAGCCTACTGACATCAGGTAGCCCATGCTCTAGCAACATGTACTGTGATGTGAGCCACAATGAAACACTACACACATATGCGGCTCATGAAGCCTAAACTCCCCAGGCCTGGCTGGACTAACACATTCACAGTCTGTGAAATTGACTCACTGCATACAGTCTCTACAGGCAACTGACACAGTACAGAATTCACCCTTCCACTTGAGTGACAAATAAGGGGCTGGCATAGTGGGTACAGAAAGTGTCTTCCTTGTGCATGTGTGACATGTAGCCTACTAAATGCAGACTCATGTCACTTTAGAGGGTGGGCTCTGTGGTATGTACCTCAACCACAGAACATTTCTTTGGACACATGGTCTATCCCACAAAGATGGCATCCAACATACAATGGTAAGCATTGTTTGATTTCTGCTATGTGACCAAGCTATTAATACACACGTCATGGCCTCCCAGGAATCAACACACTGTCTGCACTGTGGGAATGTCAGCAGTGCAATAAGCCTGTACAGGACAAATATGACTTCTGCCGGCTGAGCATACAGAACCCACATGGCACTCCATTTCCATCACTTCCATGCATGACAGTACATCATGTGGCCATCAGCAATTTGGCATGTGGGGTGTGTGGCAACCTGAAGGGCAGAATGATTCAGGATATGCCTTCCAGACTACAGTTTGGCAAGACCAGATGTGGGGTGAAAGATCTGTGGTACTATACACATTGCTTACAAGATGCTCAAATGACTCATACAAAATGCATACACAGCTCATGCTGTCATGCATAGACATTTTGCCTAACATTTACACATATATCTTAAAGAAAAATATGTAATTTAATGGCAGTAAAGTCTCCTTACCTAGTTATGTGCATCCAACAAAAGAACAATCTAGGACCTCAAAACCTCACACAACACAATGTGACTGAACTTAACATATGTTACTGACCACCAGTACCTGCACCGTGTACATCCCATTGATGCCACAGAGACCTCAACAACAGGCACACAAGAAGTCTAACTGGCATATAGGGGCACATTGTAGCCTGTGAGGAGAGAAACGATGGTGTTGAACAGTATCATTTGTGCCTATGCTCCTCTGGTGAGTTGTATAGCTGGTCATACAGGGGTAGGACATCCTTTACTAGCCTCTCTAGCTCCTCTGGCAAGAAGGCAGGGTCTCTATCACATGCTGGACGTGGCATGATTGCTCCCAGAGGTGACACACAGCAGCTTAGGTTGTGGAGGTGTTGATGGCAGCAGTGTCAGGACTCAAGTGAGTGAATATGCACAACATGGTGGTCACCTCTGCCACGTTCGCGGTTGTCACTACCAGCGGACACAGCCATTGGGCTGTGACTGCCACAGGCAACAACATTAGCCTATTCCTGTGTCTGCCGTGGTTGCAACAGCCTACCGCCCTGATGACATCTACCTGCGGTCGCAGGCAGTTCCTAATGTCCAGTGGAGTAGGTCAGGCCATTTTGGTGGCCTGAAATGCTGTATTTGACTTTATAAACTGTGTTAGATCTACAATATATGTTTAGTTGCATCACAAACATCCTTATTCTGTCTTGTCATATAGGTCCTTCTACTCAACCACCATTGTAGTTTGTTGCAGGGCACAGATGGCATTTAACAGCGGTGCATGGGCACCACCATCGGCGGTCTTTTTGGAGGCCGCAATATACAGTCACATTTCGAGGGGCAATTGTGTAACAAATCTTTGATCTTCGTCCATATCCATGTTGTTGACACATGTCTTTAAAACCATGAGCGTCACGTGTGTAGTTGCCAGCTGGGATGTGCACTGGGTGTCACGTCTATCCAGTCAGAAATGCTTTGTCACATGATATTGTTGACATGCATCATGTATGTTGCTGTGGACACACTGACTAATGTTACAAATCATGTCTTGTCACACATAGGTACCCTGGGAAAAGGAGGATTGGACAACCTCCTATCCACCGTCCACTGCCAGACTTTCAGGCCATGGAAGAACGCCATATCATACAGCTCTACTGTCTGAATAGGCAAACAATAGTGGACTTATGCCATCAGTTGAAGTCATATTTGATGCTGGCTATTGGTTATCCAACCAGTATACCACCCATTGTATACGTCTTGTCAGTATTACACTTCCTAGCCACAGGGTCCTTACAACATACATTGACCCTATCTGGTATGTCCCAACCTATGTTCAGTCTGGTGCTGAAGGATTTTCTCTCAACAATGGTGAAACTCATTGACAGCTGTATCAGCCTCCCCCGACATGATGATTTAGCTGATGTGAAGGCTGACATTTATGGTTTTGGCCACCTCCCACACGAGGTGAGGGCTATTTATGTCATACATGTTGGCTTGGAGCTACTGGAGGCCACTGAACAAGTCTATCACAACAGAAAGAGCTTCCATTCCAACAACATGCAAGTTTTCTGTTTGGTGGATCTCTACATCTCACATATTTGTGCCCGTTATCTGGATTCAGCCCATGATTCCTTCATAATGCACTCTGAGAGGGTCTTACGGGGTGGTAAGTCACATCTTTCCTGATTCTGTGTATGCAATGTCATGGTGTTATGACCTATACCAGGTCCAGGTATCCCCTATTAGTGGGGTGTAGTCAGTGTCTAGGAAGCCAGCCTCTCTAGAGGTATCTGTGGATGAGCAGCCAAGGCTTATCTAGGAGACACCTTAGTAATCAGGAGTAGGCCTAGAAAGCAATAAAAAAAACAGTAAACAATAGAGACCCTAGGGGGAGACTAAACCATGCATTAAAAAAATGGAATGCGGAGGTTGGCCCCCCTCCCAGGTAAGTGGAATCTGTATAGGGCAGCTGGAGGAACTAGGAAGCCCAAAAGGTAAGTACCAGAGTGCCCCCAGTGACCAGAAGAGAAGAGGTAAGCACCAGTTTTTTCCCAAAACCCACAGAGAAACTTTGTAAAAGGGCTGTGCTAGATACAAGCAAGACTGGAAGAAACAGAAGATGGATCCTGACAGAAGAGGACCTGCAAATGAAGGAGACCAAGTCCAGTTACATTTGGAGTGTCTGTTGGGGCAGGAGCCACTCCCAACCCTTCTGGAGATGCAGGACCAGGCCGACGTTGAAGACCAGGAGTTGTCTATGCAGCACTGGAGCAGAAGAAGAGTTCTAGGAGTGATGCAGTTGGTGTCCCATGTCGGAAGAAGAGTAGCAGTCCATCAGTGTGTAGAAAAACCACCAACAAGCCTTGGCAAAGGTAAGAGTCGCAGATGAGGAGTTGCAGACCTGCTGGGGACCAGGAATGTCCGAGGGGACTCAACCCAAGGAGCGGAGTCCCAGGTGACCCTCAGCAGTGAGGAGAGCCAGAAGTCAATGATGCAGCCCCCACAAGCAACTCACAAGCAGCAGGCACAGGAGTCGCAGTGAGGCCCACTCAGCACACCTATAAAGGAGTTCCACATCACTTGAGCAGCATTGCAGGGAAGAGTGCTGAAGGCTAGGGCTACACAGAGCTTGAAGATTCCTTGGAAGATAAGCCAACAAGCCTTGGTAGCTGCAAGAGTTGCGGTGCACAGGGGCACCGTCCTACAAGGGGAGGCAAAGATTCACCACCTCCCAAGTTGGACAGCTGGTAGAGAGGACCAAGGAATCACTCCAGGTCACCCCCTGTATTGCAGAATCCATGCAAAGTTGCAGGACAGAGGATCCACACAGCTGGTCTTCATTGCTGTTGGTGCCTGCAGATGCAGGGGAGTTACTCCTTCACTCCAAGGGAGATTCCTTCTTGCTGCATTTTGCAGACTGAAGACTTGCTGTCCTCGGAGGATGCACAGTTGTGGAAATGTTGCAGTTGCTGGAAGAAGCCAGAGAAACAATGTTGCAAAGTGAAGTTGTCACTGTAGTTGCAGATTGTAAGTTCCTGTGAAGTCCAGTTGCGGTTCCAGTGGCCAGAAGTTGAAATAAACATTGCAGAGGAGACCAGCTGGAATCTTGCATGTTGAATCTGAGGACTCACCCAAGAGGGATATCCTATATTGCCCTAAAAGGGGGATTGGTCACCCAGCAGGGTGGCCACCTATCAGGAGTGGGCTGTGACTTCACCTGCCTAACCTGGCCACTCAGATGTTCCCAGGGGCCTCTGCCCTCCTTGGATTCAAGATGGTAGAATCAAATGGCCACCTGGAAGAGCTCTGGGCTCAAACCCTGGGGTGGTGATGGGCAGGGGAGTGGTAACTCCCCTTTCCATCATCCAGTTTTGTGCCATAGCAGGGACCAGGGGTCCATGGACTAGTGCAAACCGGTTTATGAAAGGAGGGCATCAAATATGCCCTTCATATGCCCTTCAAAGCATACCAGTGGCTTGGGGAGGCTACCCTTCCCAAGCCATGTAACATCTATTTCCAAAGGGAGAGGGTGTTGCCTCCCTCTCCCAAAGGAAATCATTTGTTCTGCCTTCCTGGGCTTAAGCTGCTCACACACAGGCACTTGTACCCTGCCCTCTGGGTTAAGAAGGCCTGCCACAGGGGAAGACATACAGTGACCTGTAGTGAAAGGGTGCATGCACCTTTTCACGCAGGCTACAATGGCAGGTCTGCAGACACCTTTTGCATGGTGGCACAATACATGCTACAACCCATTTGGAACCCTGGTGCCCCAATGCCCTGGGTACCTAGGTACAACATACTAGGGACTTACATGGCACTAGTATGCCAATTGTGGGGTGCAGAAAGTCAGAGGCAACCAAATTTAGAGGGAGAGAGCACAGTCACTGGGGTCCTGGTGAGCAGGATCTCAGTGAACACAGTCAAAAACACACTGACAGCAGGCAAAAAGTGGGGGTAACATGCCAAAAAGAGGGTACTCTCCTACAAGGCCAATGAAAGAACACAGTGGCCAGTGGAGTGGGCTTTTGGGCTCCTCAAGGCCAGACTCCTCTGTTACCTGGGAAAGTGTGTCAGATTACTGTGGCATGCTGCATGCTCCACAACATCACTCTGCGGAGGAATATACTGTGCATCCTAGAGGAGGGGGAGCATCCAGTGCCACCGGGAGAGAATCCTTGAATGCCAAGTAGTGAAGAGGAGGCAGCTGACCTGTGGGAAGATCTCATCAACAGATACTTTTCATGAGTGTAAGTTTGTCATGTGATGTAATGACTGTGACTGACCAATGAACTGTAGTTGTGAGAATGAATGGAGTTGAGTGTTTTAGAAACAGCTTGGGAGCTGATACTCTACAATACTCAGCCAAAGGCTGCTTGATAATATCACTTTTGACACATCCCCACCTTGATGATGTTACTTTGTGTCAGTTTCCTTGCAATGTACTTTGTTTTCCAATTGCTTGCTATGTGACTTGTGTCATAGGTATAGTTTCAAGCCTATACTTCTTGTTTTGTTCTTTGTACAGATACCTTCACTATGGCATCTTCCATCTGGACATTTCAGGGTTGTAACATTGGCAGGTACCTGATGCTGTTCTGACATACAAAGTGGGCATGGACTGTTCCAGGTAATGTAGGTTGCAGATTTTGGATGTATGAGACCTGTACCAAGACAGTTTGCACAGTGTTTGGGTGGAGGTACAGAAGTGCACATAGTACTTGTTTTGTGTCTTGTGGTGGGCCTGATGCATCATTTGTGTCATTGTGTGGTCTGAAAGTATGTAGTCCTAGCTTTTGATCAAGTCATTTTTCCTTCACAATTGCTAACCACTGTTCTTGTTTGATCTGTATAGAGCTGTAGGTATATTTCACCATTGCAGGCCACAGTGCAGGTGCCACAACACTGACATATATTTTTGGCATACCACTAGATGCATGGGAACTGGATTATGATGGGCCTGTGATCAGGGACGGTTGTACTGCCATCTGTCTGGATCTTGGAATATATGATGTTGGATTACTTTGATCTGTTATGTGAGAAGGCTCAAGCTGCTGTCATCAACCACTTTAATGTTTGCCTGTTCTACAGGACTGTGTCTGTCAAAGCCCTTCCTTCTGAGGTCTGGGTGTTTGCACCTTGAAATATGTACTTTGACTTAGTATGAGTCACACATTCTTGCTCATAAGAGTCCAGACATATTTACAGCCTATGTGATGTACACTGTAATACATTTTTTGGTTTGACCAGACACTTGTACTACTGTGTTGGTGTGTATGTAATCCTGAGCTGGACACTGTGTACTTGTAACATATCCCTGCTTGCACAAGTTGCTTGTGTCTTATTGTTCACATTGTCTTACATCTCTACACTGCGAAATGTGAAAATTAAGCAAGCAGACAGTGAGTTTGTGATGGATGAACTTATTACAATGCTAATTCTGAAAATACAATTTGGACAGAGCAAAACAAAAGATATAAAGTGAAGGGGTCAGTCATGGTGAATGAAATCATTGGAATAGAGGTCTCACCATTAGGAGTCCAAAGTCCAAAGTACTTCTCTCATTGGAACTTGTAGGTGGTTCCGGATCTGTCAACAGAGGGAATGTGTGGTACACGAAGGAGGTCCTTTGGGAAGATTTCACTTGCTGGCAGTGGTGGGTGTCTTGCAATCTGCACCTCCTGGATTATTTGCTAGACATCCCTGCCTCCGTGGGGGTAGAGGAACCTGCTGCTACAGAGGAAGGGGCGCCTGGGGCTTGTTCTTCCTCTGGCAGGGCCTCCCTTCCAGTGGCTGGGACTGATGTTGATGTGCAGATGTGCCTGGTGTTGATGAGCTAAAGGAAGGTGTAGACTCTTGTTGAAAAGCCGATCTAAGGGTGGTGTGAATGTCCCTCAGTACCCCAGTTAGGGAGGCCATGTTCATATTGTGGGCCTCTATCTGTTCCACATGTCTCTGTGCATGTCCCTCTGTAGCTGCTTGATTTCCCGGAATTCAGTCAAGATCTGGGCCATCGCACTTTGGACTCCTGATAGACCCCCAAGACATGGCCGATGATGTCCTGGCCAAGATCAGCCACAGTGACCTCATCCTGCTGGCCCACAGCATCCTTCCCACGCACCCTACCCCCAAGGGCCTGTGCCCTTGCCCCAGGGAACCCTAATTGTCAGAAGTCAGGATCCAGGACTGGGGGGGACGAGAAGTAGACACTGCTCGGGATGCAGGTTGGGGGGTGAATAGCTGCTTGTGATTTTGAGGCAACCGGGCTGGGAGGTGATGTAATGGCCACAGTGAGACTCACTGTTGTCATCTGACCAGGTTGCCTTGATGGGCCAGAACCATCCTCCATGTCCAGACATCCAGGAGTGTCTTCTTCACTGAGAGCTTCATCCAGTGGGGAAGTGGCAGTCTGTTCTGTGGCCTGTGTGTGCCCAGCGGCATCTCCACCTGTTAATGTAAAACGCACAATGTTACTGTTTGCATAGTGACATCTACCTTCAGTAGTTTTGTGTTACAGGAAGCAGCAACTTTGTACAAAGTTAAGTTGCAGTTAATCCTATTGTGGCAAGTAACCACGGTATTGGGTGTACTGACATGCCATGTGTGAAGCATGCCAATTCATTTTGACTCAAACTGCTGTTGAAATGTGTAGATCATGATTCAGGAAGACCCAGGACTTTGTTGTATATGTGACTGGAGTCATTATGTACAGAGTGCAGTATGAATGTGTCTGCTGCCAATACCAATCTGGTGATGCAGTTGGAGGCCTTAGGAATACTTGTTTTACACAGTGGGTAAGGTATAATTCCTGTCCTCCAATATTTCATCTTGGTTTAGCAAGTCAATATGGAGTTGTGTTGACAGATAAGTCTGTGACTTGGACATGATCTGTTCTTGACCAGTCCCAGATGAGTATACTTCACTTGATAGTTGGCAAAGAAGGGTATCTGGACAAGTGGCCACTGGGCTGGTGTTTGGAGTTAGAGTTGCAGGGCCTATTGGGCTTTGCAGTCATGTCACTCCCTCTACTTCTCAATACTTAGCAAATGGTATTCTCCCAGGTACTCACCAGTACACTTCAATTGAAACCTGCCAAACCGGGGTATGTGGACAAGTGAACACTGGTCTGTTTTTTGGAGTCAGCGAAACAGTGTCTCCTGGGAGTTGCAGGCAGGTTATTCCCAGTCACGGCTGGCAACTGTGCAAAGTGGCGGGGCGGTGGAGCACAATTTTTTTTTTTTAAATATATAAAAAATAAAATAAATAAACTTACCTTAAGGTCGCCGTTGCGCTGCCGCACTACATGCACAGGCTACAGCCTGCCCTGCGCTAATCATGATGCTGCTCAGAGCAGCGTTTTGATTGGCTGGAGCACCCTGAATGGGTGCTCCAATGCAGACTGGGAGCCTGGGCCTGCTCTCTCCAAATTCGGCAACACAGTGCCCGGTTGGAGAGAGCACTTAGCGCATGTGTGTTTGCCCAGCCCGAGTCAGTGCTCGTCACCCCCATGGCACTGTCCCTTTAAAAAAAGAATGATAATAAACACCATTTATTATCATTTTATTTGTTAAGGTTTGCAGCTCCTGCTGCTTCTGGCAGGGGAGGGGGGGGGCAATGCTCCTCTGCCATAGCGAAGGAGCCGCCCCTGATTATTACCTTTACTTCACACACTTGACAAATAGTATCCTCCGAGGTGAGTACACTTCATTTGTGGTTTACCAAACAATGGTGTTTGGACAAGAGGACACTTGGCTCCAGTGGGGAGTAACAGTAACAGAGCTTCCTGGCCTCCGCAGTCATGTCACTCCCTGTACTACATACACTATACAAATGGTGAGTACACTTCATTTGTGGTTTACCAAACAATGGTATCTGTGCAAGAGGACATTGGGGTGGTGACTGGATTTACAGACACAGGGCCTTCCTGGCCTTAGCAGTCATGTCACTCCGTCTACTTCCCACACTTGACAAATTGTATCCTCATAGGTGAGCGACGTTCATTTGTGATTTGCCAAACAAGGGTATATGAACAAGTGAACACTGGTCTGGTGTTAGGAGTTAGTGAAACATTGCCTCCAGGGAGCTGCAATCAGGTCACTCTCTCTTGTGCACACACTATACAAATGTATCCTCCCATGTGAGTACACTTCAATTGAGAGTTACCAAACAGGGGTCTTTGAGCCAAGTGTACACTGGGCTTGTGGTTGGAATTACAGACACAGGGCCTTTCTGGTCTTAGCAGTCATGTAACTCCCTCTACTTCCCACACTTGACAATTAGTATCCTTCCAGGGGAGAACACTTCAATTAAGAGTTACCAAACAGTGTTTTTTTGACAAGTGAGCACTGGTCTCATTTTTGAAGTTGCTGAAGCACTGCCTCCTGTGAGTTGCAGTCAGGCCATTCCCTCAAACTATATTCCTGTCAAACCCTCAGGATGCAGGCTGCCAAGACCTTCTCCTCCCAGGGAAAGAGATGTAATGAGGCACTGGGACGGCCACCGCCAGTCTTCTTGGCTGGTGCCTGGAGACCAGGGATTTGACCTTGCCCCTGAGGTTGTTCCATCTCATCCTGATGTCCTCCTTTGTGCGTAGTGTGGTGCCTACAGCATTGACCCTGTTGACTATCCAGTCCGGCTTTTCAAATTTCCTACTGAGAGGAGGGTGCTGGACTTGGGGGTCCAAACAATTGTGGCTCTACTCTTAGCATTTCATCCACCATGACTCTCAATACATCTTCTGAAAAATGTGGATTTTTCAACCGTGACATGGAACAAAAAAGAAATCGGATGCCAGTGACTTACTAAACAGGGGAAGTGCGAAAAGGGTGTGAATGGACAAAAGTGTGTTTAGGGTGTTCTATGAGATGGTGAAAAAAGGGTGCCTAATCAATTGCCCACTGTACTGTCGGCGCTGGAGGTCAAATTGCCTATTTCCAGCCCGCTGCGCCGCTGGCGGTCTGCTATTTTTGCTTGGCGGTGGGTGGTCCAACCTTTGTAACTCGTGATAGGGCAGTCTGAAAGACCACCAGCATGGCGGTCTGGCGGTCCGACCACCAAACTCGTAATGAGGCCCTTAGACAGTATGGATCGTGCACATCAACCCTCTTAATTAGTTAATTAGAACATTAACATTATTGTTATCACGAAGGCCAGACATACCATAACTGAGCAGGATTGTATGTTACACACTGTACACATTTGCCATTCACTTAAAGGAGATGCCAGAATGCCAGAGAAAGCCCCCTAGGAAAAAGTGACCGTAAGCCAGTTTGAAAATAAGCCCAAATCACATTTTATTCAGAGAAACATAAATCTTATTCAGTCAAATATCAATGGGATCCTGCTCCCTTCAGGGAGTTAGTCCTCTCTTAAAAACAGCAGTTGGCCCTGAGTCCAGCTATGTCTCCCTGCCACCTGAGGGATGAAAATCCCCAATAATATGGTTTTCTTTGCTGCAATGTTCTTTCCTCCCTCATGCTCCTCGGGATACTGTAGTCATCTGCTCTCATTTCCCTCTGTCTCTATAATTAGGAGATAATCTGCATTTAGCATAAATTGTTGAGGTGATGTTCTCCAGCCACTAAGAGTAGGAGGTGCGATTCCATCATGGGATAATGGCTGGGCGCTTTGGTGTCTAGCTGGGTGATTTGGCACTAGTTCAGCAGTATTTGTAGGCAGTTTCGACAGTAGTCGAGTCTGAACCAGGTTCAACAGCCTTCTGAGAAATCTCCTTATATTATTTTACACCAGCACAATTATCTGTGTCCATGATTATGATTTATTGCTGTAAAAATATCACTGTCCAGCGCACTTCAATTAGTTAATGCAATTTGAAAAAATAATAATTTGAAACATTATCCAATTGAAAGATGTTGGCAATCTTATTATTTGGGAAAAAGACAATAACACTAACCACTAACAGAGGACTATAAACAACACGTTTCTGAATTAATCCTCTAGTGCCCTATGTATAGAGGAAGCCAGCGACTCCAAGTTGACACCTTGTGATGTGCTTCTTTGACAGGTCAAAATAAACAAATGTGCATCGGAAGTTACGTGACACAGGCCATTTCTTACACAGATATGGAATTTGGAGGTTTTACTATCTCTATTGACCTCGGTGTTTCCAGATTGTGTGATTAGACAGTCAAAAGAGGCAAATAAATTCTGAGGAGAAAAAAAAACAGAAATTAGGTTAAACCAACGACATCAGAACCATACTGGACAACTGCGAAACCGCTGCCTTTATTCTCCTGGACCTCTCAACCATATTCAACACCGTCTGCCACCACACCCTACGCTCATGCCTCAACATTGCAGGAATCCGTGACAGAGCCTTGGACTGGGTCACCTCCTTTCTCACTGGCAGAACCCAGAGAGTACGCCTCCCCCCATTCCGCTCGGAGGCCACCAAAATCATCTGCGGCGTACCCCAGGGTTGGTCCCTCAGCCCGACCCTCTTCAACGTCTACATGGCCCCCCTCGCTAACATCGCCGGATCCTGCAGCCTCAACATCATCTCATACGCTGACAACACCCAGCTGATCCTCTCCCTCACCAAGGACTCCCCCAAGACCAACCTCCACAAAGGAATGAAGGCCATCACTGAATGGATGAAGAGCAGCTGCCTCAAACTGAATTCCGACAAGATGGAAGTCCTCGTCTTCGGCTCCACCCCCTCCGCATGGGATGACTCCTGGTGGCGTGCTACTCTCGGAGCCACTCCTACTCCCACCGACCACGCACGCAACCTAGGATTCACCTTGGACTCCTCATTATCCATGAACCAGCAAGTCAACGCCATCTCCTCCTCCTACTTCAACACCCTCTGCATGCTCCAAAAGATCTACAAATAGATACCCATCCGAAACCAGAAGAACAGTCACCCAAGCTCTTGTAAGCAGCAAACTGGATTACAGCAATGCCCTCTACGCAGGAAACATGGCCAAACTCCAGAAGAGGCTGCAACGCATCGAGAACGCCTCCGCGTGCCTCATCCTGGACATCCCCCGACACTGCCACATCACAGACCACCTGAGAAAACTGCACTGGCTCCCATTTAACAAGAAACTCACCTTCAAACTCCTCACCCATGCTCACAAAGCACTGCACAACACCTGACCAGAATACCTGAACAGATGGCTCTCTTTCTACACCCCGACCCGGCATCTCCGCTCCGCCGACCTCGCCCTCCCACACGTCCGCAGAACTACAACCGGCGGTAGATCATTCTTGCACCTCACCGCCAAAACTTGGAACACTCTTCCCACCCACCTGCGCCAGACCAAAGACCTCCTTACCTTCAGGAAACTTCTCAAGACCTGGCTGTTCGAGCAGTAGCACCCCCCCTCCTTAGCGCCTTGAGACCCTCACGGGTGAGTAGTGCACTTTACAAATTCCTGATTGTTTGATTGAGCTATAAAAAATACCAATAAGGCCATATTATATGGTCTAGTTGTAGGCTACTTATTTAAGGCATTGTTTTTTGTCAAGTTTACCTTATCCATTCTTAACACATCATCCAAACTATTCTGGCCAAGTTTTTGGGTGGCTCATCTAAGGTACTGTGTCCAGTTTTCAAAACCTTGAATGGTGAAGGCCTTATATACACTTTTTATGGAAAAGGTACTTAATTCTAGAGGCCTGGAGTCTTGGGTCCAGTTCTGCGGTCTTGCCTAGAGTATTCTATTAAGACAACATTTCATATCTGCATGATTGCATCACCACCCAAAATTACGCTGCCTTACTGTAACCTATCCTGAATGGTGCCTCGCGGCTCCAACCAATGTTGAGAACTTCCTTCGCTGACTTCTAGATATGTAAAAGCTTTATAAATATCCCTACATATAAATATTTTGGGTTAGCCATGTGGAAATGTGCCCAGTTCTAGATGGGTCACCTTGATATCCTGTACTTCTGGAGGCCACATCTGATGAATTGCGTACAGTAACGGAAGCCTTAGCTGAACTGTTCCATTCACTTCTAGATGACTCATTGGGGTAGTGTGTCCAATTCTAGTGCCACATCTGAAGTGTTATGTCCAGGTTTGGAGGCCACAACCTGGCATGTCGAGAATTTGGCCCACAGTTATATTATTGTGGTAATGCAATTTCTGCCGAACCTTCAGGCAGCAAGTATTGATCAAAGAGCTAGGCTTCTGGCAATTCACGGTAGTGTAGGTAGTTTGGAGTAGCTTTTATACCAGCTGTAGGTCATTCCATGACTAAGCATCCAGGAAACAGAAAGAACACCTACCTTATAAGTGCTGTGTATTGGGAAATGATGACAAGAATTTCATTCGCAGACCAGAGATATCGAGTTGGCTCGTGAAAGGTTGGCTTGTCTTGCAGAAATGGTTCACCTTCAGCATTCCCAGCTCTGTGTTCTACGTGGCAACTTTTAAGGGGGTTTTCTTAACTGATAGCCAGTGAATTTGCTCGTGTGTTGGAGAAAAAGTGTTTCCACATCAAAGGTCAGGATGAAAGACATGAATCAGCATTGTGCAGCTGCTGCAATCTCTTTAGCATGCAGGCTGGAACCTAGGTACCATCCACTTGTGAAATCCAGCCAGTCTAGCACCAGTGAGATTACTGCTGGAATTCACATAGACAGCTTCAGATGCATAATCTCAACATTTCTTCAGGAAGTGCAGGAGATAAAAGCCATTTTTTGACATGCATGCCTGTAATGTCTCTGAATACAGAAAAACACTGCTGACTCAGTCATGGTCTTCTATATTACTTTATTGGACATGAGCATTTACTACATGCAGACATATGGACCCCGATTACGGGATAGAAGATACAGGGGAGGTGGTAAATCTGCACCTATAAAAACTGATACTGTGCTGTATGACTCCACAATTACAAGTGTCTCCACACACAATGGTGCATAACGATGCAGACTTGGTATTTGCCACATGCAGGAACCGTGAAGGAAGTCCTTTCTTCTCAACTCATAGGGTCAAATTCTCCTGAAGTATAAAGCTATGGTCACTCTCATGGATGAGCCTCAATCTGCTCACTTCTCCCACTGTTCCTTTTACCTCCTGTCCTGTCCCCAACCCCCCAGGAAGTGTACTTATGTGGTTTGCCCGTATGCTGACTTCCAAATATTTACATTCCTTTGGGTCCTGGGACTTGTCCAGCAACATGACAAAGCACAACCTTTGTTAGAGAAATCTTGTCGGTGCCATCGGGTCGCTCCGCTTCCGCTTTTATTTTGGTGACAATATGATGTCTGACTTCTTAGGACCCGAATGCACCCAATAGGCCCACGCCTCAAAAGTCCTGCCAAACGGCAACTGACAGAGTACAAGTGTTTTTGCATTGAGAGAATTTTTATTAAGCATACACGCCTTTAGTACACACTGTGCAGGATTAGTTGAATCACATCATAACTCATAAACAATAGGTCACCAAAAAGCAAACCCTGTAAATCAGTCATTACTCAAAATTTGAATCAAGGACCCGGCTGCGTCCCGAACCACCGTTGGACCACACAGGTGAACCATACTTCACCTGTATCCCTGGGGCGGGCGAGAAGGGGTGTTTCCAAAACCTCAATGAACCTTGTCCTCGTGCTCCAGGTTCCACCCCCCCCAAACACCAATCTGCTGGGGGAGCGCAACGGGGTGGTCAGGAGCGGGAGCCCCATGGCCACCCCAACGACCTGGGCACCCTAGCCCCCAAGCTGGTGTGTACATACGTCAGTTGATTCAGGCCTGCAGGATCCTAACCTCGTTGTTATCTCTGTTGTTATCCTAGGTACCCTGCGTTGAGTACCCCTCAGTTGTTTAAGGTGTATTTAGTATCTCCTGTCATGCCACATGGGCGACCAGGGGCCCAGAAGTCCTTTGCCCTCCCCACCCCTGAACAAACAGTGAGCAAAGGCCCATATGTCCTTGAATCGATCCGTGCCCACGTCTGATAAATGCACCCCATCTTTGTGGAACATTTCTGAGCCTTTAAGCAGTTTATGAGGGATATTCCAGAAGCGCCCAGGTCGGGGGCACAGTCTTGACAGTTCTGAATTCAAACTTCTTACAGCCATGTTGATAGTCCTTGATTTTATCCTGTGTCCTCAGTTATGCCGAGGTACCATGTGCGACCATGCAATGGTGGTGTGTGGAAATTCCTTGGACATTTGAGATATTTCTTTTAAGATAGCTTCCCTGAGAGCCTTATGCCCAAGACGGACAAGGTCATTTCCTTCAATATGTACCACAATGAGGTCTGGGAAATGTAGTCCCTCGCACCCCTTCGCCATTCTTACGAGCTGTTGTAGTTGATCAACTCTCAAACCACCGATCCCACACCGCCGGAAGGAGACTTCGCAAATTGATTCCGGCTTAGGTCTATGGAGCAGTTGCAACCTGAAGCCCGCTCGCCGGATAAAGGAGTGCCCGAGCACCCACACCACATGTGAGGCCATGATACTAAAACAGAAAAGAAAACAGCATGAGTGACTACAAGATATAATGATCAATCACAATGAATGTCATATGTACTACTGCAAATCTGTCCGAATGTACCACCTAAAGCAACTTGAGGACCATCGGCTGATCGTTTTCCCTTCTGCTACAGATATGCCAGCCTCAGCCGCTACTGTGGCCGCGCCTATGCGAAATTAATGTGGTAAGTAGCCTAAGGGGTCCAACCAAACTGCCCCCAGAGCAGCAGTCATTACCGCAGAAAATGTATATCTAAACAGGCATTTGCCGCTTTCGTGAATGAACAGTGCTGGGGCGCCCGTGGTTGGGCGAACCGGTAAGTAGGACCCGAAGCGATCGAGTGGACATAAAGGGGAGCCTGGCGCGGCCTTTAGCTTAATGGCTGCCCCTTTTACTTTCTGGTTAGTTTTGGATCTACGCAACCAAATCATTAGGCATCCTGACTCAATGT
This sequence comes from Pleurodeles waltl, assembly GCF_031143425.1. NCBI lineage: Eukaryota > Metazoa > Chordata > Amphibia > Caudata > Salamandridae > Pleurodeles > Pleurodeles waltl. Next base: position 979,579,169 of record NC_090446.1, on the reverse strand, counting down.
GTATGTCAGCAAGCTGCAGCCCCCGGCGACATCAGTCTTAGATAAACCCACCAACTCGTCCACCCGGAATGCACCGTAGAAAGCTATTGTGAATGGTGCCGCGAATAGCAACACCTCAAATGAGGAATTGCAGACTTTTTTTTCAAGGTAGGACAAGAGGGTGCAGGGCGAGAGGGGGCGTCTGCTGTCATTCCGGGGGCCCTCTAAGGGGGACCAGCCTACCAATGCTCTTTTAACGACAAAGGAGTTTAACTGTGCACCCCTACCCTGTAATCTCGCGGAAAAATGAATAGCAGTGAGATGTGCCCTCGCACAGGATACCGGTATGCCTAACTACCTCAGCTTCTCCAAAAAGAGACAAATGGCCTCTGTTGAAAACCAGGTGGGTACTCACGTAAGAATGCCCTATACTCATAAAAAGATTTCTTGTATGCCCTCCTAGTCCAATTCGCTAACAATGCAGCCACTAGTTCTGGGAGTGGGGGACTCCAGTCGGCCAAAGATATGCAGGGAACTCCGTCATCTTCTCTGCCGCTTGGTGACGGAACCTCTGAAAATCATGCATCAATGAGCGAGACAAGGCATCAGCTGCATTGTTATGAACGCCGGGTACATGTCGTTCCCGGAATGTAATGTTGAATTTCAGGCACCATAAGACCAAATGTTTTAACAATCTAAGAACAAACCTACAAGGAGCACCCTGCCTATTGATAGCCTCAACTACAGCCATGTTGTCGGACCAGAAGATTACTGTTCTGTTTTTAAAATCAAGAGCCCAAATCGTGACTGTGACCACAAGGAGGAACAATTCTAGAAAGACCACATTCTTTGTGATGCCATGGGAATGCCACTCCGTTGGACAGTCACCCATGTACCAGTCAGAGCCAAGTATTGCCCCAAATTCCACACTTCCGGCAGCGTCAGTGAACAGACCCAAAGCTTCCCTGGACACAGGCTGTGCGGGCCATATGACCGCACCGTTAAAATGTGCCAGGAAGGAAGCCCATATGTGTAAATCTCCCTTTTCCTCAGCAGTCAGCCTAGTGAAGTGCTGTTCTTCCTTCAGCCCAGACATAGCCCTAGCTGTGGACCGAGAGAGGGGGCGAGCCATGGGGATGATTATCAAGGCAAATTTAGCTGACCCACCAAAATCTGAAGATGATGAAGTGTGACTTTCTTTTGTGCTAGGACTGTGGCAATGGATTGTCTGAAAGCCTGAATCTTCTCTAATGGGAAGCGACACTCGCCTGCTACTGTGTCTATCTCAATGCCTTAAAAGGTGAGGCAGGTGGAAGGACCAGCGTTTTTTTCAGAAGAAATGGGGACCCCCGCCTCCTCAAAGAAAGTTGTTAAAGCTCGTAAGGCCAACTGGCACTTCCCAGAGTTAGGAGGACCCAAGACCAAGAAATCGTCCAGGTAATGGATGATGTCCTTATGGCATGTGCGCATAGTGAAACTCCACTGCAGCAACGAGCTAAATTGTTCCAAATAATTACAGGACACACTACAGCCCATGGGCATACACCTATCATAGGAATATGACCCCTCAAACTGGAAGCCCAATAAATGATAATCGTCTGGGTGAACAGGCAAAAGGCAGAAGGCAGATTCTATGTCTGTTTTCGCTAAGAGTGCCCCTTTGCCCAATCTGCGCAACATATCCAGAGCATGATCAACTGTTGCAAACGTACTGAACATAGTTGAGGGTCAAGGGCTTCGTTGACAGAGGAGCCGCAAGGGGCTGAGAGGTTATGAATCAGCCTGAACTGACCCAGCTCTTTTTTTGGGGACAACTCCCAAGGGAGAACATACAAAACCATCAATGGAAGGGTCCCGCTATTCGACCCAATAACCTTTCTTTCTCTATTTTATTTTTTACTACTACTTCGGGATGCCTCCTCGCTGACAGTAAGTTGCTGTGGGATGGGAGCTACACCAAAAGCCGAAATCCTGAAACAGTTAAAAAAAAACTGCAAGCAACCGCTCAGCCACATATTTTTGAGGTTATGCATGTAACCAAGGAATGATTCCTGAAATCCGTACTGGAGTGGGCAACTCAAATTTAGTTTGAAGGCTTACTCCCATCTTTACCTTTCTCTTCTTTTTTTTTTTTTTGCATTTGAACTCTGGGTGTGAAGGGTGACCACATCAGGAGCAATTATGTTTGAATTTACACGATCCTGGTGGGCGAGAACACACCTTCCAGTTGAATGCCCTGCAGGAACCTTTTTTATCACTTGACTCGTGGCTGTGCCGAAAAGGCTGCCTCCCTGTCACTTTGTTGTTCACGCATTCCAACCAAACGTTAACTTTGGTCTGGTCCCAGCCTATGAGTGGATCATCAACCTTCGCCCATCTGAAATCCCTATCATATTCCAACCAGGCGTTACCCCCGCACAGGTGATGCGCTTTCAATATCTTATTAGAGTAGAAAATCAGTGATAGTGCCAATTCTTGTTTCTTTTCAAGGAGGACAGTCATGAACACATTAAAACCAAACAGCCAATTCGTAATATTCTCATCGACCTTAGGTTTTCTCTCTAATGTGAAGATGAACCTTTTGTTTCCTTATCCTTCAGGTTCACTTCCCTCCTCTTTGCCCTAATGAGTAAAAACATATCTACATATTCCCCTTTCCAGATCTTGTCCTTCACATTAGAAGGGACATGAGACACCAATTTTTCCCGCCTTGACAATAATGTATTGCTTGCATTTGGTTTATCCTTACCTGTTGTCACTCCTGACGCGGGGTGGAATCCTGAATCAAGTCCTCGTTACCCACACCTGCCGCCCCCGGGAAACGCAACTCTGCTACGGCATTGAGCTGGCACTTGAGCTCCGCCAGTGCATTCTTTAACTTGTCTGCAGGGGTCCAGGGGGCAGTGAGAAGAATTGGGGCAGGAGAACTCTCCACTGATGACAATAACTGGGTAGCTGACACTAAAGCTTGTGTAGTTGCATCCTGGATATTAACCATTGCGGGAAAGGCGGATAAACCCTGAGTTTGGGTGATGGATTGGTGACTTGTTGCCTTAGTACTGCCTGCCCTAATCCCTGAGGTGTATGGGAAACTGGTGGAGTGCACCCTGCATTTTACATGGGGAAAAGCGGAACGTGGGGAACATAGGTGCGCCTAGGACGTTCCTCCGCTGTCGCCTCCTTGTCTGATTCCCCCCCAGACCACTCCTCTCCGTCGTCACCTAACTTTGCCAGAACCAGTTTCAACAACTGTGCTCTTTCGATAATGTTTTCGTATTCGAATTTTTAGTGCTCTGGTTGTACTACCTATATAGGGCTTGTTGCAAGGACAATTAATAAGGTAGACTGTATTAGTACTTTCACAGTTAATGAAGTCACGTATCAAAAGTTATTGGTCATTAATCAGAATAGATTTCATTTTTGTTAAGCCAAGCCTGCAGATGGAGCATTTTGTGCAAGTGTAAAAACCCTTTGGGGGTTGTATGTAGCTTGGAGTAGGTGTTTTTTGAGAATAGAAAGAAGAGTAAAGTTTGTCTCTGAGATATGGAGCTCTTTTGAAACCAATCTGAGGAAAAGAGGAAATATGTTGGTTGATCGATAGGCTATTGTAAAGTAGGTACCAGTGATTACGAAATAGTTTGCGAATAATTTGATGACCATTTTGTGGAAATATGTGATGAAGCGAAATTGAGTCTTCTCGGAGATGGTTTTTGATTTGTTTAAAATTGTAGAACGATCTATTTTGGCGAAGTGTTCTTGGGTGTTCTTTAAACTTGAGGTATTATATCCTCGGTTGGAGAGACGTTCAACAATTTCAGAGGATACTATCTTGTAGTCAGTGTTATTGCTGCAGTTGAGTCTTGCCCTTCTAAATTCACCTGCTGGGATATTGCATATTGTGCTAGGGGGGTGACAGCTAGATGCATGTAAGATGGTGTTGGCTGCTGTGCTCTTTCCGTGAAGGTGGGCATGTAGTTTGTCGTTCTCAATGTACAATGTGAGGTCCAGGTATTCTGTTGTGGTTCTGGAGAACTGATATGTGATATATATGTTCCATCTGTTAGGCGTAAGAGATTTAAGAAAGAGTTGGAGTAGTGATTCTTGACCTTGCCAGATAAGAAGAATGCCATCTATGTAGCGACCCCAAAAAATGATATGTTGTGAAAGATGTTCCAGATCTTCATTCCAGAGCCAATGTCGTTGAACTGCTCGCATGACGATGCAAGTGTAGGGTGGTGCAAATTTTGCTTCCATCGCTGTACCTTTCAGTTGGAGGAAATATTGTCCTTTGAAAAGGAAGAAGTTATTCTTAAGGCAGAAAGATAACATTTCAATAATCATCTGGTTTCGTTCAAGTAAATGAACAGATCGTGTTGAAAGGCAGCTCTTAACCGCCTCAATCCCATCTGGATGTTTGATGGAGGTATATAAACTAACTACATGTATAGTAGCTAGTATGTAGTCTGGTTGCCAAACGATATTCTGTAATTTTTGTAAAATATCCTTAGTGTCTTTGATAAAGGAAGGTAAATTTTGCATGAACAGTTGTAGTTCTGAGTCAATAAGGATGCCTAAATTGGAACACATAGAGTTGATACCTGAGATAATTGGTCTACCTTTGGGAAGATGACCACCTTTGTGTATTTTAGGTAGCAAGTATAGAGTTTGAGTAGTAGGGTGTTGTATATAAAGAACATGTCTATCTTCTGGGGCGAGAATTTGTCTTAAACACCATCGATCTATTAAGTTCTTGAGTTTGGTTTGAATAACCCGTGTAGGATTCAATGAAAGTTTTTTTATAGCAGGTAGTGTCATTAATGTGTCTGTAAATTTCATGTAAATAGTCTCTTTTATTGAGAATAACGATATTACCTCCCTTGTGTGCTTCCTTTAACAGAAAGGTATTGTCCTGTTGTAGGTCTCAAATGGCTTTTCTATGTCCAGAATTAATATTCGAGGGAAGGTATTGTTGTTTTTTTAGTATATTTGGGTAATCTCGGTCAAAATCCTGTGTCATGGCTGTAAAGAACAAATCTATCGAATTGCCTGTACAGTTCTGTATAAGGCCTACAGATCTGTGTTGATAAATTGTCTTTAGGGGCTTATTGTTATTACTGTAGTTCTTCATAATGTTAAACATCATCTGTCATTTCTTACTCTTTTCAAAACTGGTTGTCTGTCTAAGGAATGTTCATGTTCATTCCGTATGTACCCTAAACATGGCTCTTTTGAATCAGTTTAATTTTTACTTAATGTTTATACTGTAACTGAGACATGCTATTCCTCACACCTGCTAAATATCTTGGGCACAATAGCGCCAGAATCATTTTACCGTTACTTTATTACAAATAGTGCGTATTTACACCTTGAGCCAAATGCGAGACTGTTTTGAAGACAAACTAAGCAAACTCTCCTGTTCTCTTTTTAATCACAGTATAATCACTAGGCACAGTCCCTTAAAAACATGAATAAGACTATATCCTGTTATGAACATCCTGAGAGAGATATCTCTCGCTGAACAACTTCTTATTAATACACTTACCAGCTCTATTTTTGACAGCGATCATACTGCTTATACCCTATCATGCTTGACTTTTGTATTGGACAATAGGTCTCGTCTAATCAAGAGTCATTGGCTTTGCCAATGTGTTTTAGCCAGGTTGTACACCAGAGTGGCTGCTGTTCAGCATGGCTAAAAGTTAGTGGCATAGTGGTGTAGAGTGGAGTAGAGTGGCAAAGGAGCAGTGGCATAGAGCACAGTGGGAAACCCGCCGGCCGCATTTGGACATCCCCGCTGGGCCGGCGGGCGGAAACAGAGTTTCTACCCGCCGGCCCAGCGGGGATGTCGGCTGTAACACTGTAGCCGGTTCCTAATGGAGCCGGCGGCAATGTGGCGGTGCGGCGGGTGCAGAAGCACCCGTCGCGCGCCGCTCTTTTCACTGTCTGCCAGGCAGACAATGAAAATAGCGACGGGGCTGTGCCTGGGGGCCCAGGGGCCCCGCGACTCCCCTTACCGCCAGCCTTTCCATGGCGGAGTCTACTGCCATGGACAGGCTGGCGGGAAGGGGAGTCAAAATCCCCAGGGCAGCGCTGCCCTGACGGATTCTGACCGCCGGGACAACCATGGCTGTAAACCGCCGGTCCCGGCGGTTTGACAGCGGTGCTACCGCCGTGGTCAAAATATGGCGATTTGTACTGCCAGCCTGTTGGCGGTACGATCGCCACTTCAACCCTGGCAGTCATTGACCGCCAGGGTTGTAATGAGGCTCAAAATGTTATTAGGACAAATCTGGTTCCCCAGCTAGCTTGAAAGGCAGGGGGTCTCCTGTGCTCTGAGGGAGGAAGGGGCAGACAGATAAGAAAAGGCTTTGCCAGGGTGTCTCCTTCCCTAAAGAAATGCAAATGTGCACAACTGGTAAAGCTGTAAATGTAAAGGGGCTTGGAAAACTGCATTGACTTTAATCAAAGGAGTCACTTGAAGCTTTCTGATGACAAAGATATTTTCTTTTAGAGAGGTACTGTAAGGGTGTTGTAAGAAAAGCTGTGGAGTGTGTGGTTTTATTGGACTGTTATAAAAAAAATGTTAGTACTGAGTATAAACTGTATATTATTCAAATCTGTATTTGAGAAGGAGTTTTTTTATTTAACCGAAATGTATTTGCTCATTTTGTAGCAGCCTATATTATGATGTGTGTAATGCATGTTTAAAATAAGGACTTACACATTCACAGTTCTTTCAGGGACCTCGGTACCTCATAGTAATAACAAACATTGGCAAAGCCAATAGGTCTCGTCTAATCAAGAGTTATTGGCTTTGCCAATGTGTTTTAGCCAGGTTGTACAGAGTGGATGCTGTTCAGCATGGCTAAAAGTTAGTGGCATAGTGGTGTAGAGTGGAGTAGAGTGGCAAAGGAGCAGTGGCGTACAGCACAGTGGTGCAGAGCAGAGTGCAGTGGGGTACAGTACAGTTGTTTAGAGTGCATTAGCATATAGTGCAGTGGCGTGGGGCAGAGTAGAGTGGTATTGAGTACAGTGCAGTAGAGTGGCATAAATCAGAGTGGCAGAGAGTGCAGTAGTGTAGAGTGGTGCAGTGGCATAGACTACAAAGTAGACTCACGTGGCATAGAGTGCAGTGGCGTGATGTGGTGCAGAGTGGAGTAGTGTAGAGTGGTGCAGTGCAGAGTAGACTATAGTGCTGTAGAGCGTAGTGGCGTAAAGTGGAGTGATGCAGAGTAGAGAGGCATGGAGTGCAGTTGCGTAGAGTGCAGTAGTACAGAGTAGAGTGTTGTAGAGTACAGTGGCGGAGAGTGCAATGTTGCAGAGTAGAGTGTCAGTGCATTGGTTTAGAGTGGTACAGGGAGCAGTGGCGTAGAGTACAGTGGTGCAGAGTAAAGGGCAGTGGCGTACAGTGCAGTTGTTTAGAGTGCATTGGCGTAGAGTGTAGTGGCATAGAGTGGCAAGGGGCAGAGTAGAGTGGCTTAGAGTGCAGAGGAGTGGAGTGACATACAACAGAGTGGCAGAGTCTGCAGTAGTGTAGAGTGGTGCAGTGGTATAGAGTGCAGAGTAGACTCAAGTGGCATAGAGTGCAGTGGCGTAGAGTGGTGCAGAGTGGAGTAATGTAGCGTGGTGCAGAGCAGAGTATAGCGCTGTAAGGGCAGTGACGTGGAGTGGAGTTATGCAGAGTAAAGTGGTGTAGAGTGCTGTGCCATAGAGTAGATTAGAATGACGTACAGTGTATTGATGTATAGTGCAGGGGTACAGAGTTGAGTGTTACAGAGTAAAGTGCACTAGCATAGAGTGCAGTGGCGTACAGTGCAGTGTTGCAGAGTGGCATAGAGTGGAGTTGTGCGGACTAGATTGGTGTTGTCTTTACTGGAGTGGTATAGCATGCAGAGGTGCGGAGCGCAGTGGTGTAGAGAGGCATAAAGTGCATTGGCATAGAGTAGAATGGTACAGAGTAGAGTAGAGAGGCGGAGTATGAAGTAGCGTGGAGTAGTTCAGAGTGGAGAAGAGTGCAGTGTCCCCCAGTGCGGTGGCATGGAGTGGGGTAAAGTGGAGTGATGCAGAGTAGGGTGCAGTGGTGTGGAGTGGTGCAGGGCACAGTGGAGTATGCATGGTCTGGTAACACACTGCCATTACAGACAACACGTTTTTGATTGAAATCACCATTACATTGCACAGACACACAGTTTTTCAAATAAAACTATACAGTGCACAGACAATGATGTGTGGTTTCATCACCTAATACAATTATTTGTTTTTAATCGTATAAAGGTATTTGTTTCAAGTAAGTGTTGTGATAGAAAAAACTCTTTCCTAACCCCAGTATCCAGCAAGATTGTCACATAAATCCTCTTACTTTGAAGTCCAAGAAAGAAAAGTAAAAACTAAGTTCCCACGGAAGACAGAGCCTGACATTTGACCTTGTTCTTTGAGTGCACAGCAATTGTGACGAGATAAGAACAAGATTTGTAGGCAGAAAGGGAGCACTCGGAAGGATACTGTAAATAACGTTTGGGCAAGGTAAGGGAGACGGACTCAAGCTGCATAGCCTAAAACAAATAAAGCCAGCAAATTGAAAGCAACAAAATGTGAGTTACAAACCCCAAAGCCAATGGCAAACAATGGGCGGAATGCATTTCCAAGGAAGTTCTATGAATGTACTTAAAGTGACAGCCGTGGAATACTTTGTGGTGAAAGTCCAGTATTTTAGTCCAGTCTGTATCTTGCAGAGGTTTGGCCACATCAATCACCCAGGTAGTAGGGCGAGAAGACCTGCAATGGTCTCAATGTTGCAGGAAAGGTCTGTACACCCAATCTATCAGTTTGCCACCAATCCCTATGGTGTAGAGCTTCTGGTACACCTCTGTAGGGTTAATGCTAGGTGGCAAACATGAAATAGGGCACTTAATGATTGTTTAAGGTGGTTGTAAGGAAGGAGTAGACCGGGGTAAAGATGGTAGTCTGCCACAAGGGTTTGGAAATTTAGCAGCTTGCCTTCCAGAAACAAGTCCCCCAATTTTAAGACACCTGCAGCATGCCACTGATGGAGTTGCTCTGAGCACAGCTATCCTGTGCAAGTGATAAGGCTTAGCAAAAGTAGTACAGAAGCACAGGGTTTCTTCATGTCAGTGAGTTTACAGGTTCTAGCAAGGCAAGAGAAGCTGTGCATGATAACCCCAGATGGTAATCTGTAGAATGGTCAGTAGGGAACAATGAGCAGTGCAGTAAGCCCTCCTTAAAAGTCTTTACGGATAAACCCCATGTCATGCAGTGGGGGGCAGGCAGAAAGCCAGCGAGCCACCCATTGGACCTGTGCAGCTGAATAATAGCATTCTAAGTCCAGAAGGCCTAATCCATCCTCAGTCACGGGTAGCTTTAGAGTGGAAAGAGCTACCCGACGGCGCACCAGCGACCAAATTAGATGTATGGCATGTCTGAAGAAGGAAAGAAGGACGAGCAGGGGAAGGTTTGCAAAATAATGCTATCATCGGGGTAGCACACCATTTTCATTAGTGCCATGGGCCCACTACAGAAAGCAGAAGAGAAGACCAAAAGGCAAACTGGGCTCGGAGGGACAGTGACGCTCTGCAGAGATTTCCATCCTGCAAATCAGTGGGAGAATGGTAGATATTAATCACTAGGTATCGAAAGGTAACTAGTTCCCTGTTCAATCTGAGGTTTAATTGTATATAACAGGGAAAACAGTGCCATATGTTAAAGAAACACGAATTACATTTTAAAGTGTTTTCATTTTGTTGTGCAATTTACATCTCAAATATTTTGATGATTATATGTGTACTTGACACTAAGGGATAACCCAGATCAACAGTTTGGCTTTTGCTCAATTGCAAAACCATTTTAAGACATGGAAAAAGCGGGCAATTGCCTTGCATAGCCTTGCAAGGGGTCTGGCCTCAGCTCACCCTTCACTGGCACGAACAGCGGACCATTGCAACAGGCCAAGGTGGGTGAGAGCTGCTTGTTCAACCACTTCACAGCGCCTCTGCTGTTTCTCTCCTGTCTGCAGAGACAATTCCCCAGGTACCCAATACCTTAGTCTTGGTGGACCCATCTTTTCTGATTTTAGGAATTGTCCCCCCTTGTTCTTCTCTTCCTTATTTATCCGGTTCTCAGCAAAAGCCTCCCGTTTGATCTCGATTTCATCCTCCTTTTTTATTATCATTGATTGGTAGTCCGGGCCCCCAGATCTGAGATAAATGTAGAATCCCAGACATACACTTTAGTGCAATGATACTACAGACAAGTTGTGGGTACCTCATATCCAGACATTAGGTGTGAGACTGTCGCCCACACCATCTGCCCTGCCTCTTTACATTTTTTTCAGGTTGAAAGTCCATGGGCGGTTGGGGTGAGCCAGATGTTTTTGTTCAATTTGTGTGAACTAGCAGGAAAACCAGAAAAGGAGCACCCTGCCTCACACTCCACCATGCAGTCAGCCCCAGTGCATCATGGTAAATGTAGTACAAGTTTGTTTTTTATCCATAAAGTAAACTAAAGTTTACCATGGTGCTCCCTGCTGATGACTGGCTAAACCCAGAAACACGTGTACAGGGATATACAGCATTTGCTGCACCTACGGAGGTGAAAGACTTTATTACTTTTTGAATGGACTAGGAATTCGACTACATTTACCATGATGCTTTGGGGTCATACTTTGTTTCTGGAGTGTAGGCAGTGTCCTCCCTTTCTTTGAAACTGTCTTATTGACGGCTCCCTTGAGCCACGGCTGACGAGCCTTGGGAGGCACCTGCACGCCATGAGTGGTACTGAAACTCGAGAAGACATTTGGCGGCATTTCAAGCAAGCCCCTATACCTGCTGATGACAGGCTAAACCAAGAAACACATGTACAGCGATATACAGCACTTGCTGCACCTACGAAGGTGAAAGACGTTATTACTTTTTGAATGGACCACAAATTCGACTGCATTTACCATGATGCTTTGGGGTCATACTTTGTTGCTGGAGTGTAGGCAGTGTCCTCCCTTTCTTTGAAACTGTCTTATTGACAGCTCCCTTGAGCCACGGCTGACGAGCCTTGGGAGGCACCTGCACGCCATGAGTGGTACTGAAACCCGAGAAGACATTTGGCGGCATTTCAAGCAAGCCCCTATACCTGCTGATGACAGGCTAAACCAAGAAACACATGTACAGCGATATACAGGACTTGCTGCACCTACGAAGGTGAAAGACGTTATTACTTTTTGAATGGACCACAAATTCGACTGCATTTACCATGATGCTTTGGGGTCATACTTTGTTGCTGGAGTGTAGGCAGTGTCCTCCCTTTCTTTGAAACTGTCTTATTGACAGCTCCTTTGAGCCACGGCTGACGAGCCTTGGGAGGCACCTGCACGCCATGAGTGGTACTGAAACCCGAGAAGACATTTGGCGGCATTTCAAGCAAGCCCCTATACCTGCTGATGACAGGCTAAACCAAGAAACACATGTACAGCGATATACAGCACTTGCTGCACCTACGAAGGTGAAAGACGTTATTACTTTTTGAATGGACCACAAATTCGACTGCATTTACCATGATGCTTTGGGGTCATACTTTGTTGCTGGAGTGTAGGCAGTGTCCTCCCTTTCTTTGAAACTGTCTTATTGACAGCTCCCTTGAGCCACGGCGGATGAGCCTTGGGAGGCACCTGCACGCCATGAGTGGTACTGAAACCCGAGAAGACATTTGGCGGCATTTCAAGCAAGCCCCTATACCTGCTGATGACAGGCTAAACCAAGAAACACATGTACAGCGATATACAGCACTTGCTGCACCTACGAAGGTGAAAGACGTTATTACTTTTTGAATGGACCACAAATTCGACTGCATTTACCATGATGCTTTGGGGTCATACTTTGTTGCTGGAGTGTAGGCAGTGTCCTCCCTTTCTTTGAAACTGTCTTATTGACAGCTCCCTTGAGCCACGGCTGACGAGCCTTGGGAGGCACCTGCACGCCATGAGTGGTACTGAAACCCGAGAAGACATTTGGCGGCATTTCAAGCAAGCCCCTATACCTGCTGATGACAGGCTAAACCAAGAAACACACGTACAGCGATATACAGCACTTGCTGCACCTACGAAGGTGAAAGACTTTATTACTTTTTGAATGGACCACAAATTCGACTGCATTTACCATGATGCTTTGGGGTCATACTTTGTTGCTGGAGTGTAGGCAGTGTGCTCCCTTTCTTTGAAACTGTTGTACTGACGGCTCCCTTGATCCACGGCTGATGAGCCTTGGGAGGCACCTGTGTGCCATGAGTGGTACATAAACCCGAGAAGACATTTGGCGGCATTTCAAGAAAGCCCCTATACCATGCTGCTCCCTGCTGATGACGGGCTAGACCCAGTAACAGGTGCACAGGGATATACAGCACTTGCTGCACCTACGGAGGTGAAAGACTTTGTTACTTTTTGAATGGACTACAAGTTCAACTGCATTTACCATGATGCTTTGGGGTCATACTTTGTTGCTGGAGTGTGGGCAGTGTGCTCCATTTCTTTGAAACTTGTTTAAACTAGCATAAGGTTAAAAACATTAGTTATTTTCCCAAACTGTTTGCCAGGGGTTTTAAAATGTTCAGAAACATGATCAAAATGTTGTTGTTACTTTCTCTTTAAGAAAGATTGGGTAGATTTGGGTAAGGGTGATGGCCTTGACACAGTGCTAAAGGGCATTAATTTACTACTGAACAAGGACCTAATGTGACACCAGATTGTAGCATACCAGGAGGCAATCACAAAAAGAAACAGTGCTATGTTAAAAAAGAGTAAATAAATGCACTGTTAACATAATGGCCTCTCTAAGGTGTGTCTGTAAAAGTTATGTTTGTTATTGAATTTTTGTCCTGAATTTTGACCCTTCATCCTGAATTTATGTCCTGAATTTTGACCCTTTGTCCTGAATTTTTTACAGTCCTGCTTGGAATTTGTCTCGATGCCAGGTGGTCACCCTAGAAGGGCGTGGACATTCCGGGTGCGTCGCGGTGTGAATGGGTGTGTGCTCTTCCCCACATTAGTGCTTTATTGCTTTTTGGCCTTACATGTTTGTTCAAACAGCTTTCAGAGAACAGTCCCTGGCACAGCTGTGCCATCTGCTCCTAACATCCATCTTAAATTCTGTCTGAATATTGTTGACAAAGACTTTTATGTTCCAGCCAGTTCCTCGGCTGGGATGGCTCCCAGGAAGGCCTGTGCACGGTCGTGCCCTGGCATTGCCTGCGCTTCACGGGCTGTGGAGTTCTGAGTGGCATCCGTGGCTGTAGTGCCCCACCTTAAAGGCATGCGTGGCAAACAGCAGCTGTCGCTACTCATATGATTTAGGGGCACGACTGATTTTTTTCACATCGTACAATCTCATTCTTCGACAGCTCCTACTGAGATGTCCTCGTAATACTTTCTGGCGAAAGTGTTGGTCTCACAAACTGTATCAGTCTCGAGGCTTGTGGGATTGTCTGATTGCGGCAGGTCTTCAGGGTGCTTCTATCTAGTGCGTGGTCTGTGTTCTCATTTTGGCGTCTTTCTGCCTCATAGAGTTTTCTGATTCCGGCTCGTCTCTTTTCATGCATCTAGACTAATTTGTACCCTTTTCTGTTGAAATGTTTCCCAGTCTCGAGCCTGTGTGTGTCTGCCTCACTGGGGTCAGATCTCATCGGGTGCGTCTAGTTCGTTGTCTCCCCTCACTGCAGTTGCTATGTGTCTCGAGTCTGGTGGGCTGTTAGATTCCGGTGGGCTCTTTGAATGGTTCAAGTTCATGGGCTTTCTTCATGTTAACAGTTTCCCTTGTCTCGTGAGACAGTTTGATTAGGGTCAGGCCTCTTTGGATGATTCCAGTTCGTGTTCTCTCCTCTTATTTCAAAGTTCGATGTCTGATAGAGGTCAGGTCTCTCGATGCTTTTAGTTCGCAGCCTCTGCGGTGGTTTCTGTCTCGGGTCTGGTGTGGCTGTCTGATTCCTGCAGGTCTCATAAGATGCTCCCAGTTCATAAATATCCCCCTTGTCACCATAATGCCATGTGTCAAATCCTTGTCTGACTTTAGCAGATCTCCTCTAGCTCGTAGATTTTTATCTTGCAGTTTTCCTATGTTGAGCATCTCTTGTGGGTGTGCAACTACTGCAGGTCTCTTTGGATGCCTCTAGTTCCTAGTCTCTCTTCTTGCAATTTTCAAATCTCGCTAATTTCAAATGCATCTACGAATAGAACAGGTCTTTTCAGAAGCTTCTGGTCCGTAGACTCTCCTCATATGATGTTTCCTCTTGAGTCCGCGTGATTACAGCAGGTCTCTTCACATGCCTCTGGTTCTGAGGCTCTTCCTTGCCATATTGCATCGTAGTGGGTCTATTGTGAGTGTGCAAATAAAGCAGAACTCTTCAGATGACTCTGATTTATAGGCTCTGCTCTTCTTCCTGTGTTTCCCCTGCATTGGGTTTCGTGTGGGTGCTCCTGTAGGAAGTTGACTGGCAAAAGTAACTCTGTTTAAGTAAGTCTCCAAACCCGAAGATGTGGGAAAATAAATGTTAAGTTTAATAGAGGGTCCACGGCAGGCACAGACACGTACGCACAGGACGAAGATCCAAGTGCCAATGCCCACCCGGAGATCTAGAACCTAAGCAGGGTTCTACCCGCTGAACAATAAAGGAACTTAAGAATAACAAAAGTAAACATTACTGGAGTACAATATAACGTAACATAATAATTATAGTAAAGTACGCATGCACATGTATAGGATATTACATTATGCACGCTACACATACACGCATATACAACACACACATATACTACAGCTCCATTACAGCAGATCTTTCTAGATGCCTCTGGCTCCTAGGCTATTCTCTTCTTAAGTCTTCTGTTCTTCCTATTTCCACCCGTCTTGATTCTAGCTCAGGGGCGAGATTCCAGCAGGTCTCTTCAGATGCTTCTACTTTGTACACTTTGCTTTTCATGTGGGATTTAGGCCTTGCGAGCTTCATGTGCAACCGCGATTACTGGGAGTACTTGCAGATGCTTCTGGTTCATAGACTCACCTCTTGTAATGCTCCCCTTTTGTGCTGGCTACTTCAGATGACTTTGGTTTGTAGGCTCTTGTCGTCTTGCCGTGTTTTCCTGTCGTGGTTCTCCTATCTGTGAGCAATTACAGAAGGTTTCTTTAGATGCTTTTGCTTCATAGACTCTCATCTTCATGCGGTGGTCAACTCTTGAGAGTTTAGTGTGCATTCACGTTTACAGCAGCTCTATCAGATGCTTCTGGTTTGTAGACCCTCTTCTTGAGATGTTCCCCTCTTAAGCACCTGTGGGAAAATTTGTACATTTATGTTCTTGTGCACTATTAGCAACATGCAAAATGTTATTTTACACTTAAATACACACTTATACACTGATATAGTGCTGTTGTCTTTTAAGTAAATTTCCTATGAGTGAATTAGGCCTCCAATTTGGGCATAGTAGCCGTCCTTTACAAAACAGGTGTCACCCTTGTCTTCCCCTGCATATTTCACTGTTTATTATTTCTGCAGCATGCAGTCAAGCAGAATAATATTTGTTTATTTCCATTGTCATTGTTCATGCTGTTCCTAATGACTCTTGCCCTTGCCAGTCTTGAAACTATAACTCATTTCAAGGTACTTTCATTAGTTTGCACTACACTATTCATTCATCATAGTTTGCTGTTGTTCATATATCTAGTTTGTTACTCCAGATGGCATTAGCATAGAGTGGGCAGAATAACTATTCATGTAGTAGGATAGACAATATGATGGTCAATAAATTTGTGATCTGATTTGCTATGGATATAACATTTTCAGTCACACCATAGTTTGATTCTGTTGCAGTTCTGTTAAATACATGTGCAAACATAATGTATAAATCCCCTCACTTTTGACGGTGAGCTAAAAGACTTTCCTGGGGACTTAGATGCTGCTTTGGATGCTGTCCGTTCCTTTCTTGAATTTGCTGCCCACCTGGGATTTAGAATCATTTTTGCACTTCTTTGTAATGCCCTATTTGCCTTTGTTGCATTGACTCTGTACCGCCTCTGAATTTTTTAATAAAACCCTCTAACTATTCTGCTGATTTAGAACTCAATTATTGATAAGGCCCTATTATTTATTTAATGCATTTTCTGATTTCGATGTGTTGGGACATGCCTTAATTCGGGTACACACTGCCACATGAAATTGAGGTTAAACACAGTCTCCGATTCACCAAATTCTGGTTGAGGTGAATTTTGAGATATTATGATTGTGTGGTCTCTGCACCTACACTCATCTCATGCAATTAGAACAGGCCTCTTCTGATGCCTCTGGTTCTTGGCTCTTCTTTTCTTTCTGTGTTCCCGTGTTGTGGTTCCTCAGAAACCTCTAGTACGTAGGCGCTCCTCTTCATGCGGTGTTCAACTATTACGTTTTGAGTGTATTGCGAGTAGAGCAGGTATTTTCAGATGCTTACCAGGCAGCCTGAAAACTCATATCTCCCATCCGTAGTCCTTTAAGAATGTTTCCTTCTTGTTATTGTTATTATAAAGAACTGACAAGTTAGTTCATGGACTTGCCACTTGTCTCGTGTTTTCAGAGGTCACCATCTTAGTCTAGGGTGTAGGGTGTGTTTCAGCTTGTGATAATGGGTTATGGGGATTGTTTTTTGGTCCTTTTCTCAGTTAGGTGCATGAGCCGTATTTACTGAGCTATGGGAATAAGAGTGAATGGCTGAGACCAGAGAGAGTTTTTGTTGTTGTTAATTAGCTTATGTGTCTTCTAGGTTGGTAGACAAGCCTTTGGCCCTGCAAATGGAGATGATTGTGTGTGGCTTTTTCATACAGGGTACCCTGCTGATAGCTCAACCAGGGTCAATTTGATCTATGTTATAATTCTGTCTAATGTACTTTGTTGGCTGATATAGTGTGGCAAACCATCATAGGGGTGCTGTTGGAAGCACAGTGACAGTCAAGCATATGGAATGCCTGTGCTGTGATGGATGTGTGTGAGGTGCTATGTTTAGCATGCTCTGTAGGCTTCTGTGTGTGTGTGTGTGTGTGTATTGTTTCTTAAGGGTTAGTATTGCAAGCCACATGACATCCAGCTATGTCGCATATCTTGGCTGTGTTAGATGTATGAAAGATGATCTACCGTGTTATGCTAGATGTTTGTGTTTCTTGTTTATTAGTGGTAAGCGCTGCTACTGGATAGCCCACATATGTCTTATCAGGTAGTATTAAGTGCATGTTATAGATTCTGCCTAACATTGGATTGTCCAGAGAAAGCAAAGCCATGTTGCTTTTCTGCCATGGCTATCTGTTACATTATAATTAACATTGAATGAGAACAGTTAGGTACGAAACCAGCAGTATAAGAAGTGGGTGGATATTTTGATGCTGCATTAGATAACATGATGTTTTTGCTATATAAAATTATTCCGTTCTAATTCTCTCTACGTGGTAAATTACAATTTGACATTTTTTTGAATTTGCACATCATTTTGGATATTTGTGCCATGAAAATAAAATAAATCATATTTCAGCAGTGTGCCTTACTAAGACTGCTTTATAGTATACGTGTTTGTTACTCCCTTTTATAAAACAATGAAACAGATAAACTCATTGTACTCAATGGCACACAACAGACTGAAAAAATGGGACACAATTCTTCAATACTAAGTACTTTTAAATTATACTCAAAGTCTACTCTTCACTTTCATGTAATTAAGGATGCACTAAAACTCGGATAAAGCTCAAAACATATATATTTTGTTTCTCAATTTTGGTGGTTATGTGTTCTTGGATATGTGATATTCTGCTTTGGGTTATACTAACGGCTTGGTATTATTTTCTCTGCCTATATGTGTGTGTGATTTTGTAATGTCATATGTGTGTCAGTTTGGACAGGAATTAACTCTTACAATATACACTGATATCGCAGTGGGTATTCCATCACATGCCATGAGTATTTTACTGTTAACCAATGCTGCTTGTCCTTATAGTCAATTAAATTTAATTTTAGTTTGAATGTAATAGAGACTTTACTTTGGAACATTTGGAATCACGATTTCAGTTCATGCTTACTGTAGTGGGCATTTAATCTGCAGGTGGTGAATTGTCCTCAGTTGCACACATTGTACATCTCAGTTATAAGTTGCTAGAATAGTATTTTGAAGTTAAATTATTATGTGGAAAAAGATTAGTGTCACCTCAGACCGTTTCTATCGCTTAGTGGCGATAGTTAAGATAAACTGGAACTGAGGGAGGAAGAATTGGATATTGTAGCTGTTTTACCAGAGATGGCTAGCAAAGGATTCAATTCTGGAACTGAAAAGAAGTAGAAGGCAAAATTGGTTAATGTGATAAGGAAACACATCAAGATATGTATGTGTGATGGCGGGCTGTCTATTAAGAATTTTGGTGGGTACTGATGGAGCATTCCATTCATTTGATCATGTTGCCTCTGAGCATGGACAGTATGTAAGTGATGAAAGTCTCCTGATGGAATACAAGAGGCAATTTCAGAAAGTTCTCAGCAGGGAGACATGGCATGTCTTCTCTGAAAAGCTTGCAAAGGAGCGGGTATGGATTGGGTGGAAGGCAAATGGCTTCTCATGTGTAAGAGTTGCAGAGATAACAACACTTAAACCTGAAGTATGCATATGTGAGCTGTTCAGTGACCAGAACATTTGGTGAAAAAGTCAGAATTTAATGTGGTTGAACCTTCCTGTTTGATGCATATACAGGAAACACACATGAGTGATTGTAGATGGTCACTCTATTGCAAATTTATTGAAAGTGCTACCACAAGAGCAGTAATTGTTTTTTTAATCTAAAGTTTTAAGTAGAGAAGGGTTTCCTGAAATGTTGGTAACTGGTAATTGTGTGCAGTTTCTTATGCCAACAAGGAGTGCCTCAGAAAACTTAATGTCAGTTATACAAAAACCTCAATGTATGGCCCTCAGTCTGATTGGCAGTTAGAGAGTTTTAATAGGTATTTCAAGTAAAGCATGCAGTCAGCTTTCATAGGGAATGTGTCATGATTATCTGTTGTGAAGGAAAGACTGGTCCTAAAGAATTGTGATTCCTGATCTCACAGTAAATTGGAAATCTACGTTTATTTACTTAAGAAAGTGGCGAGAATCAACAAGAACATCAGGCCAGATGTGTGAAGCACTTTTCTGTCCGCAAACAACCCGATTCTGTGATTGAGGCCGTGTGCAACAGAAAAAAGTATTTTTGAATGTCCAAAACCCTAATTTGCGATTCGGTAAACTATTACGCATTCCAAAATGGGTAGTGATTTGGTATTAGGAAGGGGCATGTCAAAGGCGTCCCTTCCTAATAGCGAGTTGCATTGGTATTTAGGAATGTTCTGTGACCACAAATGCAGTTGCAAAACATTCACAATTACCACCAAATTCAAGCTGGTGGTAAGCCATTCGCAAAGGGGAAGGGGTCCCCTAGAGACTCTTTCACCACTGCGAATGGGGCTGCAAACATTTTTTAAGAGGATGCAGTGCTCTCACGGAGCACAACCTACTCTTAAAAATGTAAAGAAAACTTTTCATTTTTCTTTTTGTAATACATCCCATTTTCCCTTAAGGAAAACGGGCTGCATTACAAAATAAAAAGATTGCTTTATTGAAAAAGCAATCACAAACGTGGTGGTCTGCTGAGCTCAGCAAACCACCATCCCTGTGATTGTAGCAATTCACAAGGAGACGCAAATTGTGACGTGCCTTATTAATATTGATGAGGCAGGTCTATTTGCGACCCACTACGAATCGCTAACAGTGTCAAACACACTGTTGTAAATCGCAGTTTGCAATTTCCTAATAGCGAATCACAAAAATTTGCTATTAGGAAATCACAAACAGGTGATTTCGTACATCTGGCCCATCATGTTTTGGAACGTTATGAATATAAAGCGTGAGAAATTGGATTCAGAGGCCAAAGTTGTCCCTTTTTGTTTCCGCACAGGATGTGAATCTGACGCTGCCGATTCAGATATCTTTGGAACGCCTATGGATTTCTGTGTTGTTGATGTTGGAGGACATTGTTTACCAGTGACATTTTGTTAATGAATTCATAATCATACAGAAAAAGTTGTTAAAATTTTCTTACTGATCGAAGCCTAGAGTCAAGACTGTTCCTAGATGCAGAATACATTGTCGGAGGAATGGTTTTCTTTGTTAAGGGGAAAGCTTGGTTATATTTTTTTCTATTTGGTGCATGCGTGTATTATTGGCTAGGTATGAGTTGTCTCCATGGATGTGTGTGTATTTGTAGTGCTGTGTGTATGTGTTTAGATTACAAACTGCATGGATATTTGTGCTTGCTTCTTTGCTTCCCTTTTTTAGAATCTTTCTTGACCTTCTTTTCTGAACCTATATATGGTGTGCCAGTATCATATTGGTTATTCATTGGCATTCCTTGAACATTCTACTGTTAGCAAGTGCTGTAAGGCAAAGCACACTGTCATGTGTAATGTAGAGCTTACATTGACTGTGTTTGAACTTTTATGCCATAGAAACTCTTCTTTGGAGCAGGGTGCTTGGGGGCACTAGGGATTCTAGTACTAACAGGTCACCAAAAGGTCATGTTTAGGAGCCCTAAACATTGAGGGGCTGATTTAAGAGCCCCTAGAGTCTCCTTGCACCACATTAGCGTATTTTTTTTTTTTTACGCTAATGTGGCCCAACAAGGCCAAAATCACCACGCCATATTCACAAGGTGGCGCAATGCATGCATTGCGCCACTTTGTAACCCTTTACTTTGTAACCCTTTATTGTGCCAGGCATAATGTATGCAAAGATCACGTGGTGGTGTTAAGGGGCGCTAAGGGGTGCAAGAAAAGTGGCGCTGCAATAGGTGTAGTGCCACTTTTCTTAAATCAGGGCCTGAATATTTATATATCTTGAACCTTTTGTCACAGTTAAGAAATTCTGTTTTTTGACCAGAAGGACAAAGGTCATGCTATATTTAGAGTCTTCAGCAATGAAAGTTTCATTCAGTCAGGACAGGTGCAACCCAGGCAACAGCAGTGCAATTGCATATATACAGAAGAGCTATGGTGCAGGCAGCAGAAGTGGATTAGAATAGATACTGTGGTGGGTGCAAAACTGGGAGCAAGGGAATCAGCAAATCTCCCCTGGTACATGCAAAGGATCAGCATATCTCTCCTGGTACGTGACAACACACTCCATTCACTATACTCGAGGATGTGGCAACACATCCTTGAGAAGAGGCTGTATAAGCAGAATAGAGGTTGTTCCTGCCTGTGTACTGCACTGGGAGCACATGGAATGGCCTGGGCTTTGTTGGTAAGCCTCATTTTTTAAAAGAGTAGCACAGAGCGATGGACTTTGCCACATGGTGTACTTCCTCACCCAGGCCTCCCCCTCTGGGGGAAAAACCCCTCACTGGCAGAAACATCTGAATGTTCCCCATGAAAACATCTGGTAGTGGGCCGCTGATTGCATTAGACCATAGAAGCACCCCCTTGCTCTGGCCCTGCGAAAAATACAGTTAGCTTCAAACATTGTACACAAGGAATTTTGTACTTTCTCAAAAGCATTGAAAGTTGATAAATATTTGGCAACTTATTTCACAAATGTTTCTCCAAAGAGTAATCTGTTCGGATCCTTGCTCTCTCTTTACAACGTCCCCCCAATGGGACATATTCTCATTAGCACAGCCTTCCTACTTATAGCAATTAATGCTGTGTTTCCTAGAGGACACACAGGACACTGACTCAAACCTCTCAATAATTCTACATCAACATTCACACCCTTCTCTCGCACCTTCTCAGCCATGTCCATTATTCGAGTCAATGGCCTGATTGCATCCAAAGGTTTAGCTAGACAATAATTTAGCACTTTTTCTGACTCTTTTCTTATGGTCGCTTCCCATTTTAAAAAGAAAACTAATCAACTCAGAGTCCAAATCTGGGGTTTAGCAGGCCTTATTGTTGATCAATTACCAAGAACATTCTGTCTCATGAACCTCCTTTCCTAATGGTTTACGACTCCAGGGGTTCATAAACCATTCACATTACAATCAGACCTCCCGGGATAATGAATCGTGTCTGGGCAAAACATATTGTCACTCTGCATTTAGCTTTTTGAGCACTGTCCCTCTTACCACCATCCAAAACCCAACTTTCATTCTCTGGGAGATATTTATCTAAATCTTTTTAGCATAATCCTACCCCTATCACAAAGCTCCATTTCATCATGAGGTCGAGCTTGACTCTTTTGTGCTGCTAAGGACACCCGTCACGGTGCCTCAAAAGACCCCATCTGCTTCAGTGACACCAGGCCCACCTCTTTCAATACTGCTGTAGTACTCCACATTGTCTTATCTAAAGTGTTTCCTCTTCACGTACTTCTTGCCACCTTTGCCAAAGTCCCTTATCTCATCCTCATCCAGAGACAAAGGCCCAGATCCTGAAAGGTGTCACGGAACGCAGCGCAGCAACCAAAAATACTGTGTTGCGTTACATGGAGAGAGCAGGAGAGCGCCATATTCACAGAGAAATCGCCCTCTTCTCCCAAGAGCCGGTGCTGATTTCAGCTGCTCTGTTCCAGGCACACACCTTAACGCCATAGTGCTAGGGTGCATGCCTGAGTCTACCATAGGTTTTGCACAGGAAGGGCACCTTTCCTGTACAAAATACTATGCCTAGAAAAGTGAAAAAGCTTTTCCTACTCTGTATGTGTGCTGTACAGTTCAGCACACATGCAAATGCAGAAAAGCAAGGAGAAATTTTCTGCGGTGTTCATTTTTAGCTCTAAACCCTGTCTACTAATGTTAGTTGATAGGGTTTAGCATAAAAAAACATGGATGGTTGCATGGGAACGTCCATGTACCACCCCATTGACCCAAAGTAATGCAAAGCAGCGTTTTTCACTGCATCGTGCTACTTTACCATACAATAGCAATGTGCATTGGTTTGTTAATTCCCAAAAAGGTTTAGCGTCGGTTTAGTGTTAAAAAAGTAACGCTAACCTGAAGCTAAACCTTTGCGAATCTGGGCCAGAGATTGAATGATTTTTCAATCTCTTTTTCTTGCTGAATACACTTTATAACGTATCTTTAACAGAGCTTGTAACCTTCTTTTCTATTAACCTCCTAATAACATCCTATTTTACATTAGTAACACTTGTCTCTGAATCCATTCGTCTTTTTTAATACTAATTATAAATATTTGCCTTTCCTAACTAATCCCAATACTCAGTGGCTCAAGAACTTACTCAGCCCTGCCAAGTACCACGCATCAGGGGCTAGACTAACGCATTTTAGTGTGCTGGTCTGCATCACCGCAATGAAATGCTTTAGTCACACATTTATAGCTCCGGAGATCATCATCACCTTGTGACCACCCGGCAATGCCCCTGCCTAGGCTGAGTGATGTCAGATGATCCATTCCGGGGTGGTGCCTTGCCTCGTGTTGTATTCTGGCAACTGGCAACACCTGTCTGTGGACAGAACCTAGTGTGTTACCCACAGCCTCAACAGGGTGTTAGCACGCATGACTGGGAGGCACCAAGATGTGTTCTGAAATGCTGTCTGCCCTCGATCCCAAGAAAGACATTGCCTACCCACTGGAAAAACAATTTTGCTGCCCTGTCAACGTTTGGGGGAGAGGCGCTGCTTGTGTCCAGTCACTGGAGTTATGATGTGCCACAATGTATTTAAAAGCTGAAGCAGCATGTCTCAGGCTGAAGCACTAACTCACAAACTTTCACCGCAGCGAGAGAGAGAGAGAGCTTGATCATCCTGCCTAAGCTGAGTAGCTGACAGGGGCAGCTCCTCTGTCAGGGCAGAGGAGCTTCGCCCCCCCCCTGCCAGGAGCAGCAGGAGCTGCAGCCTTTAAAAACAAAACAACAATAAATGGTGTTTATTGTCGTTTTGTTTCTAAGGGACTGGGCCATGGGGGTGACGAGCATGGAGAGGAGTGCACAGAGCACTCCCCTCAGTGCGCATGTATGGTTGGCCGGCCGTCTCGGGCCAGCCAAACATATGCACACAAGGGCTCTCTCCAACCCGACACTGTGGTGCTGAGTTGGAGAGAGCCTGCACAGGCTCCCAGTCTGCGCTGGAGCGCCCAGTCGGGGCACTCCAGCCAATCATGATGCTGCTTTGAGCAGCACCATGATTGGCGCCGGGCAGGCTGGGAGCCTGTGCCTGGAGTGCGGAGGCGGCGACGCAGTAGCAGCGCGGCGACAAGTTAAGTAATTAAACATTTTTTATATATATATGTTTTATATCATACTAGGGTGTCATGGAAAGAAATGAAGGACTTTGAATTCGCATATAAATGATGTTGGCTCTGCAGCCAAACTGTCCAGTAGAAGGCGTTTTTCCGAAACGCGTTGACACACTGCATTTCAGGACTCTGTGTTACCTGTGGAAGCAAATAAATCTTTGAACTGAATACGAGCGTATTGAATTTTTGGGATATATCCGATGGGATCGGTGCAGCCGTCTGATGGCCATCAGTCCATCTGTTGAAGAATTATATATATATATATTTATATATATATACATGTTTGGCCTCCTGCCCGCCACTATGATGAGTCGCCAGCTGCGACTGGTAGCTGATGCCCTTCGAACACATCAGAGGCAGCGCTGAGGTCTCCAGACCTACACATAGGTCAGCAGGTCTAGCATCAGCCCGAGCAGAGCCAGCAGAGAGAGTTGATAAGTTGCAGCCATGTCAAACATTAAGGGAAAGAGATCGGTTTCACATTGCCTCAGATGTCAGAACAGGCTCTGGAGAGACACTTGCATTGGAAGGGGACAGTGCTAGACTTCTGTGCCCCTACCAAGTGCTCTGTGAATGTCAGGAAAGCTCTTTCTATAGTGTCTTGAGGGCAGTCCACAAAGCACTTTGTGCTGTTAATCACAGTGGTGTTAGGGAAAGATCTGGGGTGTAATATATTATCATAGGCAATAGAGTGTATATCCAGAAAGTGCCATAGCAAAGCAGTACAGATGATCTTTGTGTGCTAACATTGCTACATACCTTAGAATGTTCTTGAATACATTGAAAACACTGAATAATAAAGTCGATTTTATAGTGCTGCAACCTTCATATCACCCATACAAATGTTCTTACAGGTCATCGGCTACAAGTAGTAATGAGCCGAGGGGTTCACTAAATTCAATGTTTTTTAAGTTCACCAATGTAAAATGAAGACTATGGGCCTGATTTAGATGTTGGCTGTAACAGTTCCACCGTCATTTTTTGGACTGAAAACCTAACCCCCACCCTGGCGGTCCCCTCACCAGACTTAGAAGTTGGCAGCCCCATAGACAATAACCCGCCCGAGTCCTGCCGACTCCACCAAGGATTCCCATCTGCCGGCTCAGCGGCAAGGAAAAGAGTAGCTGGTGGTGGGACTCCAGCCACATTTGCCCTTGTGAAGATTTGGATATGCCTTACCACCAAGCAAAAAAGTGGCGGTCCGACCTCCAAGTCTGACTTAGCGGAATGCAGTAGGGTGGAAAATGGGTTAAAACTCACCTTTTTTCTGAGTCCACTTCTGTTTCTTGCTGGACATGACTGGACAACACCCTACGTCACTGCTGCCACTGGACCACGGAGAAAACAGGACCCCAACTTTGCTGGACATGAACGTAGGGAACCTGCATTGGCTGTGTACATTGGGGGGTCACTGCACATGAGCTTGGGACCACGGCAGACATATACATGTCACAGTCATTTTTTTAAAACATGCCTATGTCAGGGACAGGAGTGGGTACACAACACATATCGCACACATGCACAATTGGCATTATAATCTCAGTCTTCATTGGCAAATGAATGGTTGCACCACAATGAACGTACATTCACACTTGTCAATTATGTCGATGTGTGCTCATTTCAAGGGAACCTGTACCGGTCATGTTGTGCTTTGCGTTATGTGTGTGAGTCAGTACATGTATGTATGTGTGCAGTGCAAGTGGCTGGTTGCGGTGGAGGGAGTTGAAATGGGTGCTGTGGTTGTGTCAGTATGTGTATGCTATACATGGCATTGCTGTTGTTGTGTATGTTGTGTTGTGTTGCTGCATGCAACACACAGGTGAGTGTTGTGTGGTGGTCAATGTGATGTGTGTACTTATGATGTTGAATGAATGTGTTTGTTTAGATGAGTGTTTAGCTGTGTTGGTTGTTGTGATTGTGTTTTGTGTTGGTGCAGCCTCAGTAGTGTGTGCGTGTTGTGGTACCATGTAAGGCAATGTGACTTTGCGGGATATAGGTGTTGTGCTGTGGTGGGATGGCAATGGATGATGGTGTGTATATGGTGTGCTGTGTTGTGTATGATGCAAGAGGGCAGATATGGCAAAGGGACAGTGTGTGTGTGTATGTGTGTGTCTTACCTCTATTCCACAGCCACTGCCATTGTCCGCTGTTCATTAGGTCCCACAATGTCACGGCTTGTAGGACTGTAACATCTAAATACGGCGGGTGGAACACCATCGACTTAACAGTCTTCTCAGGTCCTTCCTCCGTGGTTGTTTGGTGGTAGCATTGCCAAGATCTAAAGCAGGCCCTATGTTTGGATATGCAAGGGCGGGCAGCAATATTACAGTTTATAGAGGTAGCAATGGAATCAAAGTTTGTGGCTGTATGGTAGTGCAACAAAAAGGGACTTTGTTTGTGGCTAGATCAAGTTGATAACGTTTACATTTCCAAAACCTTTTACCACTTTTTTTAGAATAATGGTCATACTGCCCTCTTCTGCATGCCTGGTTCCTGAATTGTTTTATAGTATGATCAGCTTACAAGGGAAGTAGATTACTGCCCTTCCATTTCATGTGATTTGCAGCAGTTTCAAGATCTTTTAGTGTTTCCTCTTTCTCAAATGTGTGTAATTTCTAATAGTTATCTATTTCCATGGACTTCATTGCTTATTTTTGCTTGCGAGAAAACGTCACTCAAAGTGTCACACATTTGGTTGTTGAATGCCACTCATAAGTACACTGAAACTATGAAAATGTAACACATAAGCAAAGTGAAAACTTGGCAGCTAAGGTTACTTGGCCAAAGTAAGCAAATTACCTCAAAGTGTTTGCTATAATAATAGATCACCATGTCTCAAAACTTCAACTACAAAAAACAGCTCTCCACCCAGGTTAATGATTCTAACATAACTGAAATTAAACATCAGTGTCAAAACCAAGCCTGCATGAATGCACACCAAAGTGAACAAACATTGAAATTGGGAGTAGCCCAACCAAAAATGGGTGCCTTATTACATGATTGGATACATGCTGATCTCATTGGGCTTTTATGGACTGGCTGGCTAATGTTCTAATTCTGAAATGTTGAGTATTCATTGTGTTTGCGATATATGGCAGTGGAGTGACAATTAAAAACGTATGCACAATACTAGCCTGTGGTCTTTCCATGAAATCTAGTCACATGCTCTGATCTTACTCATTCCATCTATTGTGATCTTTGACTGCTAAACATGCAGGCTTTGGATCAGTGAAATAATATGCAGAGGCAGTCCAGTATCTCTGTTTTCATGCCCACATCCAATGACCAACTAAAGATATAGTGCAACAGGAAACTCCAATATGGTGATGTGCATCTGTATAAAGCACATTCCTATGCAATACTCTGGTGTGATGCACCTGTACGGCAGGGCTATTTTACAGGAGCGAGACAGAAGTGATGGAGAAGTTTATCATGCTTTGGGTCAAGGCCTTAGGCCCCTCTTCATTACATATCAGTACAATACACCTCCAATGTAAAAAGGTAAAACATAACTGGCAAAGCAAAACGATTTGACCTTTGAACAGATTTCCCCAAGCTTCACTAGGACAACCATTGCAGGTATAGCATAGACAGTGGCAGACCAAGCAATCCTCAGACAGAGCAGGTACAGCATAGTACTAGCAGTCCATACTTCTGTCACATTTAGCACACATACTACATGGCAGTATTTCTACGTATACACAAACACATACACTTGATTGAACTAATTACTTGACTAACAGGAAATTACTCTTATTTCTTTACCATGTATTGGTTTACAGATGGTGATCATAATGATGATTTCACCCTGCATCAGATTACAAAAGAGCTAGTTAGTTTAGCGTTTACTGTATCACAGAAGCAGATTGCTCTAATTAATTTATTATGCATTATCTTAAAGAAGGAGATTACACTGATTACATTACAGTGCACTGAATTATGTAATGAGATTGTTCCGATTGTATTACAGCTTACTTGATTTCACAAGACTACTCTGATCACTTTACTTAAATTGTAGAAGGAAACTGCTCTGATTGACGTGCCTGGAATTAAAATAAACTATGGGGTTGCTCTGATTAATTTAAAGCATGTTAAATTAAATGGGTTTACACTGATGAAAGTACCCAGCATTTGACTGCATGAGATTACTATGTTTCCTCTAGTGTTTAGTGGATTACAGATCACCTTCACTGCTTCGCATTAGGTGATAAATATAAATTATTTTGATTACTTTGTTATTATTGGAAAAGTCAATGTCAATGTGCACCATGATACGTTCACATATGAAAAAAACAAAGCAAATTGCATCATTATTACCAGATTCATCTGCCATGAACTCTCCATCAACCCTGATTCAGAAGTACGTGGTCAGGCAGGCTCTCAGACCTAGGCCTGAGGTTACTGGCTGACAGGACACAGGTGGGGCAGCACATAGCCAGGAGACAAACGTGCAAACAGGAAACTTAGATCAATCTCACAGATAGGTGCAGCAACACCACAATGGTCCCAGGAGGTTGGGCCCAATAAAACACATATGGCCAGAGGGGTGCGTGCATTCCCAAAACATCATAGAGTCAGATGCCACATAAAGTTAGAAACACTTAGCCAATCAGAATACAGTGATCACTCGCCCCTCAGGCTGGAAATCTAGACTCATTACCCACTGGCCCTCACTGTGTCCACACAAGGTTGAGGCCCTTCTGCATATATTATCAGGACCTTATTTACGACTCCAAGGCAACTGGTCACATTCTTTACCCAGAAAGGAATGATGTAATTGTTTTATGGCACCTAAAGGAATGTATACAACACAGCTAAGATCGATTGTACATTGAGAGAGAGTCCTCAGGCACCGTTTCTGTAACTGCTGTCCCAGCCTTAATGTTTTTATTAAACAAACTGTTCCTGTTTTACCAAACGCCGCCTCTCTTTTTTTTTTAAAGGTAAATTCACATTTAAGAAACCTTTTGGAAAGTTAGATAGGAGCTGATTGGTTCCTCAGACCTGACTGTGACTGAAGGAAGGGGACCCTGCCCAGATTTATTCTTATTTGCACAACAAGAAAGGTGAGCAGACACCGGAATTGATTGAAAGTTCTGCTGAATCCACAGGGCAGAGGTCCACTCTGAAGCCGCTGTTGGAAGGGTAAGAGACTACATGAGAGCCTTAGTCCCAGCTTTTGAGGTATGAAAAACTAGGAAAACGTATAACCTGTGGAAGTCACCTTTTTTCAATAGCACGCTAAGAAGTACAAGTTACTTACCTTCGGTAACGAAATATCTGGTAGAGACATATTCTAGTTGCAGCATCCTTACCTTGGAATTTTCCCCTAGGAGTCAGACTGGATCCGGAGATTTTTCTTTGAGCAATACCCTTGCGCGTCGGCAGTTGGCGTCCGTCGACTCCGCGGGCGTCGCTGGCGTCATAGTCGCCGTGATGACATTGGGAGTAGTATATAGACGCCACCCTCGCGCAGTGACATCAGTTTCTTTTAATGACTTTCCACGGCAAAGCGCAGAGCCGCTAAGAATACTGAGATTGGTGCGCCAGAGCTAAGGACCTGAAAGGGGGAATCCCTGTCCCTAGAAATCAGTTCACAAGTGGGGAGGATGGGTGGGCAGTAAGGAATCTGCAACTAGAATATGTCTTTACCAGATATTTATTTCGTTTCCGAAGGTAAGTAACTTGAACATCTAATAGAGACTTCTAATTGCAGATTCCTTACCTTAGAATAGATACCCAAGCAATGCCATCCTCAGTGGTGGGCTGCAAACCAAGATCATAATAGGAAGTCCTGCAGGATCGAACAACCAAAATAGCCATCCCGACAGACCTGACTGTCCAGGCAGTAGTGCTTAGCAAACGTGTGCAGGGACGCCCACGTAGCTGCGTAGCAGATATCCAGGACAGAAACTCTGCATGCTAACGCAGTAGAAGCAGCAGTTGCTCTGGTGGAATGAGCATGCAAGCCTTCAGGAGGTTGCTTTTTTGGCCAAAGCGTAGCACATTTTGATGCAAAGACTCACCCATCGAGAGATGGTATGCTTTTGCACCGCCTTCCCCTTTTTTGCACCCAAATACCCAACGAAGAGTTGATTGTCCACCCGGAAATCTTTAGTACGATTGAGGTAGAACGCCAATGCTCTTTTTGGGTCCAGATGGTGGAGTCTCTCCTCCTCATGGGAAGGATGTTGGGGTGCGTAGAAAGTAGGCAGAGTTATGGACTGGCCTACATGAAAGGCTTGTAACCACCTTAGGAAGGAAGGAAGCCCTAGTGCGCAACACAACTTTGCCAGGGTGCAGAGACAAGTATGGAGGTTTTGAGGAAAGGGCCTGAAGCTCAGCCACCCTGTGAGCAGAGGTGATAGCGACCAGAAAGACAGTTTTGAAGGTGAGGAGCCGCAAGGGACAATTATTCATTGGCTCAAAGGGGGTACACATCAAGTAAGTAAGTACAAGATTAAGGTCCCACTGAGGCATGATAAATGGAGTGGGAGGAAATAAATGGGTGAGCCCTTTTAGGAATCTACTCACAATAGGAGATTTAAAGAGTAAAGATTGATCAGGTAGCCTAAGAAAGGCTGAAATGGCAGATAAATACCCTTTAAGGGTGCCCAAAGCAGAGCCCTGCTGGGCCAAAGAAAGAATGAACAGAAGAACCTCGGATAGAGGGGCGGAAAGGGGATCAACAGATTTGTTAGTACACCATGCCACAAATTTATTCCAACGACAGGCGTATACAGTTTTGGTTGATGGACGCCTGGCTGGCAAGATAACATTGCAGACTTCGGGTGGAAGGGCAAAAGCCGTCAACTGGCACCGCTCAGTATCCACGCATGAAGGTGGAGGTTGGACAGGTTCGGGTGGAGAACCGTCCCGTGTTGCTGCGACAGAAGATCCGCTCGAAGAGGCAGTCTGAGTGGAGGATCGATGGACATGCTCAATAGCTCTGGATACCATACTCTCCGTGCCCAGTTCGAAGCCACCAAGATGACTTGGACCCGGTCGTTGCTGATTTTCTTGAGAACTCTGGGCAGAAGATGGATAGGGGGAAGGCGTGAAGGAGGCCGGAGTTCCACTTGAGACGAAAAGCATCTCCGAGCTAGTGCCGCCTTGGAAAACCCAACGCGCAAAACAGCTGACATTGCACGTTTTCTGCGGAGGCGAACAGATCTAACCAAGGCTCTCCCCACTGCTGAAAGAGACCTTGTGCCACCTTCCCAGCTAGGGAAGTAGGACAACAAACCCCCAATAATGTGACTGTCATGAAGTATGGGTTAGATTGTGTAGTTGAAAATTCAACTAGAAGGGGGGAATGTTAATATTGGAAAAGTTGATGTCAATGTGCACCATGATACGTTCACATATAAAAATTAAATTGCATTATTATTATCAGAATCACCTGTCATGGATTCTCCATTGACACGACTCAGAAAAACGTGGTCAGGCAGGCTCTGAGACCTAGGCCTGAGGTTACTGGCGGACAGGTCACAGGTGGGGCAGCACACAGCCGGCAGACAAACGTGTGAACAGGAAACTTAGATCATTTCCACAGCTAGTCGCAGCGACACCACAATGGTCCCAGGAGATTGGCCCCAATAAAACACATATAGCCAGAGGGGTGTGCACATTCCCAAAACACCATAAAGTCAGATGCCACATGAAGTTAAGAACACTTAGTCAACCAGAACACAGCAATACGAGGTGATCACGCGCCCCTCAGGCCGGACATCTGGACACGTTACCCACTGGCCCTCATTGTGTCCACACAAGGTTTCATATGTTATCAGGACTTTATTTACTACTCCAAGACAACTGGTCACATTCTTTATTCAGAAAGGAAAGTTGTAATTGTTTTATTGTACCCAAATAAATGTATAAAACACCACTCAGATTGATTGTGCATTGAGAGACAGTTCTCAGACCCAGTTTCTGTAACTGCTCTCCCAGCCATAATGTTTAATTAAACAAACCATTCCTGTTTTGCCAAACATCTCTTGTCTTCTGTTTTTTAAGGTAAATTCACATTCGAGCAACAATCTAATTGTGCATTGGATTAGAAATTACTCTATCTCGCATTGTGTTACTATTACACTGCATTGGATTAGAGAATGTGATCTCAGTGATTACACCGCCCTCCATTGTATTGGAGAAGATTACTTGCTTTAGTTTAACTTTGGTGTTTTGTGCAGTGCCAACATGCCACAATTTGGCAGATCTGGAGTTATCTCACACACTGTAACCATGTAGAAATACCAACATGGAGTTGTACCCTTTAAGTGCCTCTATTAAAACTAAAATGCCTATTCTCACTTCCAGATGTTGTTTTGGGGGAATTTTCCAAAGATTTCTCTACAAAATTTCAACATAAAAGCACACTGGTTTCTCTAAACCATTACTGCACGTCGATTTGGTAATGCATCATTCATTTGCATTCATTTTCTTACTTTTAGCAAATCAATGTTATGGAGATTTGACAAACATTTTTTGTTGAACATAACAAATCTTCATAGTAGTGGCAAACGTTCAGGGCTTTCCAAGCAAATGGTTTGGAAAATCAGTTGCAGACTAGTCAGGAGAGTGCAATGCAATAGGCCTTAAAAATGGTTGTAAAATGTCCGGACTGATCCCTTTTAACTATGGATTTAACCTTACTGATTCCATAGATATAATATATACTGGGTGGTAATATAAGGAGGAACACAAAACGCAAGTCAATTCACCATTTAAGGTACTGCGATTACTTAACTCTTACCCCTACTGTGTTTGTGTTTTTGCAATACAACAAAACGTATCTAGAAGTATGCATTGGGTGTTACACCTGGGGACACACCTTGCTTGTTTTCCCATGGTTGTTTAGAGCTTGGCTGTGTGTCCGTGTAGGTGTATTGTGCCTGGTTAGTGTGTATGTGAAACAAGACTGGGTCAGCCCAATCTCTAGTACGATGAAAGGGGCGTTACTTCAGACAGTGAAGGAACACTCCTGAAATAGTTATGGTACTGACAGTGAACGCCCTGCACAGTCCATCCCATGAATATAACTGGTGTAAATTGAGGATCAGTCCTCCGCGGACTAATGTAGCATTGCATCTTTTGTTAATAGCACTTGAGTTTTCAAAGGATTTTTAGGTCTTTGTCATTTGGGATCTGAATGTTAACAGTATGTGTTTAAATTGTTTTCTTCCAATCAATAATGGTTTCGGAACATGAATGCCCAGTTCACAATTCCCGAATAGCCATATTTCTTTACATTTTCAAAAATGTCACTTCCCTTGAACATTTGACACACGACTGAACACTACACTGTCACCTTACCATGTAAAAAAGTGTGTTCTTAGTGTTTGTCTGTATAAAACATGTGTAAAGTGTTGTATCAAGTATGAATTCTTTGGTCCCCTATTTGTATTATAAAATATGTTGCACATTAGCATTCTTTGATAGGTTTCATAGACCACCAGCATGCCAATTGTCTGCATGATTAGTGACCCTCAAGCTGTATTCTCCCCATAAACGTTTCAAAGAAGCCCCAATTTTCTTTTGGGCTGTGTGTAAAGTGCCTGCTTTCTACGTCTATGCACATTTTTTGCATTTCATTAGTTAAGTAGTGGCTTAAGCTATATGTTGTTGAACATCCCATTCCATGTCGCTTTCATGATAAGTTGGACCATGACTGTAAGCTTCACGCACAGCGGGCCTTACATAGGTTCAAAGGACCTGGTTAGTGTTGCCATTTTAGAATATTGTGATTTCTCTATAATGTACTACTTTAAATATATTGATTGCAAACATGTAATTCCATGAAGATCCAAGATGTAACATGAACTGGGCACATTCATCCCAAGTCTCACTCTAATTGTAGATTTACAAGACCCACTACTGTTCACGAACATCAGCTGCAACCCTGTGCAATGTCTTAAAACTTCATTTGTTCAAGGAGATTTGTTCAATTTTTTAAGCATTTATAGATATGTACCATAATGGAGTATTGTGCACTGGATGTTTTTTTTTCTTAATACCACAAAAACAGCGGAACGAAAAGTTGACCAGCAAAGAAAAGGAACAGGGTAGGGATTTTCAGTATATCAAGGAGGAGCTTGTTACATTTTTGTTCAGATGTTACTTTTTCATAGAGGAAGTTACCTATGACGACATCCATGCTATTTATAAAAGTCATTGAATTTGAGAGAACCATTTAAAATAGTTGACCTCCCTGATCAATGTGCATTAAATATTGCACAGCGAAAGGTTGAATTTTGAAGGCTGTTTCCTCCAAATGTGGTTCGAATTGCCTTTGAAGCGAGGTGTTGAACTTAATTACATAGAGCCAAAGAAGCCTCCGTTAAATACACTTTTGAGCCCTGTGGCATACTAAATATTTGTTTACATCAATTGTTCCTCTTTAGAGCTGTCTCTAACTCCTATACCTTTTAACCAACCACGCCGGAAAAACTGGCTTCCAAGTCTCCCTGTGGCCAGTTGTGCAGAATGTGTTGAGTTGTCCTTAAGACGGGTGCACCCACCATGAAAGCATCATGGCCAAGGGCTCTTGGTCCAGCCTTCACGTTAAACATCAGACTAACTGCAAAGGCACTTCCTGAAAGGTATATGAGACCAGATCGGAGGAGAACCAGAAGTAACTCATAAGAGTCATTCTCCGTGTGATTGACACCTTGTGCTACACTAAGGATCCCATTGAGTGATATTGTTTTACAAAGATAAATATGTCCGAGCTTTTCTGCTGGTTAGAGTTTGTATCAGCTGGTCAAGGTTAGCCAAATGAGACCAAGGGTCGTATCAAGATGGACCGGGCGGCTGGTTTTTGTGTGCGACGTGTCTTAAGTTCAAATACATAACTCTGAGGCATGAACTTTATAAAGAACAAGTCGGAAGCAGTGAGCAGGAATTGCACGCAAAAAAACAGGCAGGCGCTCGGCCCATCATGATACGGCCCCAGAAACGTGGGTCTTGTGGCCATTTGCCAAACATTTTGCACTGTCCGCGCCTCTGGAGTTGTGATGATGCATAAGCTAGCGATTGTTATTTTTGGCACAGCACAGTTCAGAAATGTTATTTCTCACAGTTTTTGAAAACCCATGTACGTTTTGCCATAAAGTTGTATGGCTGCGGGCAAGTAGGGAACTGCGATAACTATCATGTGCTTGCTCCTGGATCCTGAAACCACAACCTCACATAATGTCAGAAAAAACACATTACCTCATTGGAAATCATTTTTCTTCAAAAGTTCATGACGATTTCTTAGAGGACTACCTATGTTTAGTGTGCCAAGCGGGAAGTGGTAGCTGTTAAAGGGTGCATCCACCGTCTGACCTGTGTTAAAATGAAAACTCGCAACAAATTCAGTGGCTGACTTCCATGAGTGATACAGCAACAAGGGTCGACCTGAAAGGGAGTGGGGCTGCAGTTATAGCTTTGTCACTGGAATGTTCAAATATCGGTGATCTACTTCCGGTAATCCCCAGGAATTGGATGGTTCCCTTGAACTACAGATTTGAACCAATGCAAAAAGCATATATCTACGTCTTTGTCTCTTTATATATCTGTATATTTATGCAATGGCACTGCAAATAAATTTGGCAAATAACATGTTATTTAGAGCAACTGTACAATTAAACTTTCATTCACACACTTATAAATACAGTGCAAAGGTCCAGTTTATATTTATTACCAAAGTACAGCGAAGCTGACATGAGAAATAAAAAATTCACAACCAAACAGATTGCATGTAACAATTACTTTAAACAAACAACTCACCTAGTAGCCATGAGGTCTCTGTAATTTAATTTTACCTTGCTGCACAAATGTGACCCATTCAATACTCGTTTAGGCTAAATAACTTATGTTGAAACAAATAAAAATGAAAAAAATTCCATGACATAAACCATATAGTCTGACGCCCAGAGTACAATATGCAATTTCTTACTATTGCTAGGGGGATTGCAAGGCACATCGTGACCTACTCGAGGATTCGTCTCTTGTCAGTCATATCCTACACACTCAACATTAGTAAATAGATGTATCTATCTATCTATTGACAGGTCAATGGATTGTTTTTGGCTTGCTAATACCTTTGGAGCCATTTAATGATCTTCACAAAACTTTTTTTTTCTTTTTTAAAGTCTCATCCACCTCAGCTCCTTCCTAGAAAGTTTTGGGTTGATCTGTCAAAAGGGGTTGGGGGGAGGGTGAGATTAAAGGATGAAGTCCCTGAACACAGAAATTTACCAGACATAGGACCTCATTATGAGTTTGGTGGTCCAACCAAGGAACCTGTCAAACTCACAGGGAGGATGCCACCGTCAAAGCGGTGACGTTCTCTTCCAGTGTTGCTGCAGGCTGACCGGCGAGAAAAGTGTTATGATATTGGTCTTGGCTTTTGTAAGGGAGACAATATCCTAACACTCCAACAACCTCAGAATGCGCATTCCGACGGTGCTGGGCAGAGGGGCCCCAGCACTGCTCATGCCATGGGTAGTGCAGGGGATCCCCTTTGGCCCCCAGCACTGGTTGTCTGCCAGCCTTTTCATGGCAGGGTCTACGCCATGACTGGTTACAAGCCCAACCGCCATCATGCTGTTGGGAACCAGGTTCCCAGTGGGGACAGCGGTCCCATGGTGGATCCACCCTCCAGGGTTGTAATTGGACAGTTGGACCGCCAAAGTTGCGGTGGTCTGACTGCCAATGTGAGGATAATGAGGCTCATAGTTAACTCAAGTAACTATAACTTGTGCTCTAAAGTAACTACAACTCGCACCTTTGCCAAGCACATTGTTGTTATTAATGATGTAATTTCAGATGTCATTATGGATATTATCAATGCAGTCATTGACCATCTTAAGAGTGATGTAATATATGAGGGTAAAAACAGTGCGTAGAGAGGACACACATTTTAGTTACCTGAGATAACTATAACTGGTGAATATCAGTGGTATTAATAGTTTAAAGCAGTGGTTCCCAACCTTTTGACTTCTGTGGACCCCCATTTTATCAATACTGGAGCCCGGGGACCCCCACTGAATCATTATTGGAATCCGGGGACCCCCACTGAGTCATTACTGATAGTTGGAACCTAATATTATTACATTTTCTAAGCAGTCGCGGACCCCCTCAGGAGGCTTCGCGGACCCCCAGGGGTCCCCGGCCCACAGGTTGGGAACCACTGGTTTAAAGCATTTTCACCTAACTATAACCTTCCTATAACCTTTGTTTTTTCAGTACATTTATATACATTTGGTTGCCACTCTGTGGTTATCCTCACTACAGTTTCCAAAAAAAGAGTTTGCCCACCTCAGCTTCTTTCTGGAAAGTTTTGGGGTGATCCATCAAGTGGGGCTGAGAAAAATAAGGTGGTCTCAAAATGCATTTTCTCCATTTGTTTTTAAAACAACATTTTATTGATTTTACAACACAGGAACAAGGAAATGCACCAAGTAATATCAGTAGTACAATCCTATGGTCACATATCAATCTTTCATGGGTCCACTGTAGCTTCACAACACACCAACTGCCAAAGACATATATAACAGTACAGTTGTGCACACCCCACTTGTTCATTGTGCCTTGTGGGTGGTATCCCCTCCCCGTATTTTCAATCCTCAATTAAGTGCCCATGGCTCACTAGCACAAGGCTCCAGCTATATCCCCGTATAGTCAACCCAATCCTTCCAAATCTTGAGTTGCTTCTGGGGACAGTCCCTGGACAGATATATCAGATGTTCTAGCCCGACACAGTGGCCAATGTCTGTGGTCCATGCCTCAGCCACCTTCCAAGCCTTAGCAATGTCCCTCTTGGTGACCACCAGTCAAAGCCATAGGAGCACCTTCTGGTATCATGTGCCCCCCAGGTTGTCCGTGATATAAAGGAGTATGAGTTTGGGGTCTTAGGGAATGGCCCAACCCAGTACCCTCTCGAGTCATCCCAGCACTCCCTCCCAGAAGTTAACCAGCCCTGGGCAATCCCAACATGTATGTGGAAAGTTTGGTCTTCACACCACAAGCAGTTCCCCATAGTGATCAGCCCCATGCGATAGTCTGGCTATAGTGAGGTAAATACTGTGGAGTATCTTTAGTTGTATTAAACAAAATTGCGAGGCTATTACCATTTCCTGTCGGACCTCCACTGCCTCCCGCCAGTCCTCATCCTCAAAGGGACCCAACGCCACCTCCTATGCCCTTCTGACCCCTCCATTGGATCCAGGAGATTGTGCAACAACATTTTGTATATGTGAGATAGTTTGTGCTCTGTGAGATTTCTTAGGAGGATCTTAGCCTCCATAGGGGAAAACTCAGGGATGTTCTCCGCTGGCAGAGTACAGAGAAGGGCATGGCAGAGCTGCAAATATCAGAAAAATTGAGGATGGTGCAAGTCATACTCTTCTTGCGGGTTCTGGAAGAGTTCAGCGTCCCTGAACTGCATGGAGTGCATATCTGAGCTTAGAAATGCCTATGACATCCCAAGCAGAAAATCCCCAAAGGACCACAACCTGTGGGAGTCGAACACCCTGCCACAACGGGGTCTCCAGAGTGAGACGATCCATCCTATTCTCTTCATGGCGGTGGTCCAGATCTCGAGCACCACCTATGTGGCCAGCAGAAGCGCAGTGGGGATCTTTCCTCCATACAGCAAGTGGGGGAGGTGCCAGTTTCTCAGCATCCAACCCTCAGTCGCGTATGCTGGGTTGGAAAATTGCCAAACCACTGCGCATTCAGAACAAGTAAGTGGGCTGGCCAGAAATAGAGGAGTATATCTGGGATGGCAATCCCCTATCCATCATTGGTTTACAACACTTCCCCAAGGTAATGTGGGGAGTACCAACCTAGCAACAATCTAAGTAGTGCTTTGAAATTAGTGAAGAAGGTGTTAATATTCGGTTACAGGTGGTTCTGTAGGTGGTACAAGAGACTGGCAGGGCGATCATCTTGAAAATTGCTGAATGCTCCATCAGAGACAATGGGAGATCAGACCAGAACTTAATGTCTTGTCCAAAACCCATCAGCTGAGGCACCAGATTGTGATCAAAGGAACGGATCGCTTCATCCATAATGTATACCCCCAGGTTCTTGAATCCAAGAGGCAGTATTAGGATCCCTGGCGCCCACGGCAAGCCAGTTGATCAAGGAGCAGTTGGATAAATTGCCGATTTGTGGGCGTTCATCTGTAGGCCAGAGTAGTATCTGAAAACAGCCAAGTTGCCGGGTTTCATCAGAAATAGAAGGACATCATCGGCATAGAGTTCAATTCTATCTCCAACCTCTACCGACCATTTGAATCTCCGATAAAGCACATCCACCCTCACTCATGCCGCCAGTGGTTCAATCAGCAGTGCAAAAAGCAAGGGTGATAGTGGACAACCCTGGCGGGTGCCTTGCACCACCGGAAACCACCCGGACACCGCATTCCCCTCCCGCAGCCTGGCCATCAGACCCGGCGCACGTAACTTAGAAATTTCAGGCCGAATCCCACCTGGGACAGGAATGCAAACATGAACACTCAGTCCACAGAGTCGAATGTCTTCTGAAAGTCAAAGGACAATAGGGCCCGGTGGCCTTGATAGGCTCTACTCAAAGCAATCAAATTGCGAACTCTCTGGAGGTTATTCTGGGCCACGCAGCGGGGCATGCACCTGGATTCATCGGGGTGTACCAGACGAGATATGACTCCTAGCAAACGTGGGGCTAGCATATTGGCCTATATTTTAGTTTTCAAGAAAATGAGATTCAAAAACCTTGTCTATATCACGCTGCAAAGGATCTGCGGATTCACCAGATCTCAAGATGAAAACTGATTGACTGCCACCACATCAACATCTATGTGGAGGCAGCCATCTGAGGACTCAGGACTTAGTCCTAAGTCCTAGAAAAAATGTTTAAAAAGCTATAGGCGTGCAGCAGGGTAGGGATAACCTATCCCTTAGGCCTGGTGGGGAGGGGTCCCAGAAGGACCATCCCCTGGGGGCAAAAACATTTACATTTTGCCGAAAATTTGCAGTGGATCTATTAATCATGGCAAAATATATTTTTAAAACTAGGGCTCCCATGCTTCAGAACTATGCCCCTGGGGTGGGCCAGGGCCCAGAGGTGGGTGGTTTGTATATTTAGAGGAGTCTCTAGGAGGCCCCAGTGACCTCCTGGGGCCCACGTTCCATTAAAGAGGAGGAGGGCGTGTGGCCCCCTCACTGAACCTCTCGGAGGCCCTGGGACCCCATGCCTTGGGGCTGATTTTTAAGGGGAGAAAGGTGAGCAGCTCACCTCCCCAAGCCTTAAAAGATTCCAGGGACCATATCAACCAGGCTCTATTTATTTTTAAAGGGAAAGGGGCCGCATGGCCCCCCTTCCCAAGCCTTGTAAGGCCCCAGGGAGTCCATCTCCTAGGCCACTATTTTATAAAGGGGAGGGGACATGTAGCTCCTTTCTTGACCCTCGAATTGCCCCCAGGGGCCCCATTCTCCAGGGCTGGCTCCATAGCTTTTTACCTGGGGTCTGTAAAGGCTCATATAAAGACTCATGGGGGGATGCACACCCTACTCCTTTATATGTTGTTCGATTCCGGAGGATGGGGTCCCCAAGGCCAGTATTTGCTCATGGAGGGGGGGGGGGCACAATCTTCCCTCCCCAATACTTGAGAAAACAACAAAGTTTAAAGGGGCTTTATAATTAGGTGAAATTGTTAGTAAAAATAAACAGTTTTAAGCAAACAAACCTCTGATACCCACCATTTATAGTTATCTTACAGAAGTATATCTTGTGCCTTAAAGTAACTATACCTTGTACTCTCCACCATGCACTGCTAACTACCTCATATATTATATATGAGGTAATTGATAATTTGGTTCTAGTATCTGAAATTACATAATTAGTGACAAGTCTGTGCATGGCGGAAGCACAGTTAAAGAGCTGGACCCAGGGAATGGTGTACCTGGGGCCTTCTAAGGCTCAAGGAGGGGGGCTGCGTGCCCCATCCCCCTCTGGGGATGGGGTTCCCAGGACCCAGCTGGGCTCAGGGAACCTAAAATGAAAGTGTTACCCATAGGGAACGGGGTCTTCAGGGCATCTTAAGGCTCAGGGAGGGGGGGCCGCATGAGCCCCCCCCCCTTTTTCAGTAATTTTGGCCCTGGGAGATGGTGCTCCTGGTGTCCATCTGTGGCTCGGGAAGAGGCCACCCTCTCCTAAACAATATAACAATTTAAACACCAACAGGCGTTTACTTTTAATTTCATGATCTCACTGGAGTGCTGCAAGAGTCACTGGAATCCCGCAGGATCGCAACTTTAAAAAAAAAAAAAAGATATTTTGGCCGTGTGGAAGGTCCATCTGAGACCCCACCCCCGCTGGTCCTAGAGGGGGTGGAGGTTTCTGTTTTCTGTCCCGTTATATTATTTTAGTTTTTTACCTAACCCCAGGAGGGTGGACTAAGTCCCTGAGTCCGGTAATGGCTGCCTGCAACATTTTTTCTCATGTTGCAAGTAGCCAATCAGAGCCCTGCTCCCATGGGAGCAAGATGGCCCAAGGGTAAAAATAAAGTTCCCTGGGCCAGTCTGAAGGCTCTATTATTTTAAAACTGTGTTTGAGCAAGAATCCTACAAGCCAACCATCCAAATATACAAATATCTCTGACTCGACTGAATAGCTCTACAGCAAATGATAAAAAAGCATGTTTTCTGGACCAAGATCTAGCTTCCTGACAAACTTTGTCTAATTCTGTTCAGAAATGTTTGTGGTAGTGCTGCCTAAAAAAAGTCTGTGGAAAATGCATGGGGATTTTGCATTTTGGGACCCCCCTTTTTCTCAGCTCCGGCTTGACGGATCACCCTAAAAGTTTTGATGTTCAAACTAGTCAATCAGCAGCATTTCTTTGGAAAGTTTGATGAAGATTCGTAAAATGGTGCCAAAGTTATTAGCAAAACCAAAAATGGGAACACTGACCTAACTAGAATTAACCAGTGATGAATGTCACTGTTTTTTATATATATAAATATATATATATATATATATATATATATATATATATATATATATACACACACACACACACACACACACACACAGATACATATATAAATATATAGATATAATTTCCACTCATTTAACTCAAATGACACTCCACAAGACGAAGGAGAGGCGGCATTGCGATTCGTATGAGACACATATTTTGTATTTCCAGTTTCCACCGTCTAAAACATTTGCACATGTACAAGAAGAATGACCGATGCATTTCAGTGATTTGTCTTCAACTCATTGATATACTTTAATTATATATATAAATATTATAGCTATCTATAGTGGATATATATATATATATATTTTTTTTTTTTTCAATGTGTTGCTATTTTTATTGCACAAAATGAAGTGGGATATAAATGTAAAATATGGAAAACATGGCATAGTTTCCTTTGAAATAAAGATTTCATCAAACCATTCAACAGAGTTTTATCAGTTTCTTGGGTACTAGGATTATGTGGGTTGGAGGAACAAATTATCTGGATGTGTGTAGCAGCAATTGGTAACAGGAGGCCAGGCCCGTGTCCAACCAGCAGCAAGCTGTCAGAACCCGCAGCACAAGGCCTTCAGATGTCAGCAGCAGGGGATGTCCCAGCATACCATCTCATCATAGGTGGACAATCTCTGCTACGCATCACCTTTGAATTCATAGCTGGGCTTGGCAGTAGGAATTTGACTGCAGCCAAGCAATGCTCCCAACCTGCCACCGATGGCCATTGTAGAAGCAGAGCCATATTGGAATATTGCACTGAATTTTTTTTTCATTTTTCCACAGGACTCCTGGAGAGTCCAGGATTTGAGAATCCTTCAATAAAAATAATTTTTCATTATATGTATGTTTTTGCCCTTTTCATTTATACCTTCCCCAACACAGTGATTTAAGCACCATGTTAGGTAATGGTGACCGCAACACGCCAACCATCCTGCTCACAGCTTTTGGTCATGAGTAGCGGGGATTGGCAGCAGGGACTGGCAGCAGGGACTTGACTGTGGCCAGGCTATGCTCCTATGTGTGCCCATTGTCCAATCACAGTCATATTTCACTAAATAATTTTTTCAGTTTTTTTTTCAGGATTCACAAATCCTGTGCAAGATTAGTGACTCCTGCAGCACAGCATCAGGATGGTCTACCTCCACAGGACCCAGCAAGGGTCCAGTATTTTTTAATGCTGTAATAATACTTTTTTATGTTTATTTTATTTTGCCCTTTTTGCTATATCTTTTCCAACACAGTTTTTGGTGCACCTTGTTGGGTAATGGTGGTCAAAACAGAAAAGTTCTGTGATAGCCAGTCAATCGGAGAGCCGAG
Source organism: Pleurodeles waltl (assembly GCF_031143425.1). NCBI lineage: Eukaryota > Metazoa > Chordata > Amphibia > Caudata > Salamandridae > Pleurodeles > Pleurodeles waltl. The sequence goes on along the minus strand of NC_090446.1, from coordinate 979,535,596 downwards.
GATTTGGATCCTGAATCTGCAATGGATTACAAGAGAAAAGCTCCCCTGGCTGCAATAGTGTGCCTTTATTTTGTTACCTGGATTTGGGAATCCTCTGTAGATTTGGGAATCCATTTAATATCCATGAATTAACAGTCCAGATATCATTACATTTTAACCACTTCACCCACAGGCTGGAATTTTGTAAACATAAATTTCTCAAAAACTACTGTATGGAGTTACATCAGACCCCGCAATGGCATTTCCTTGAGTCAAGTTCTAGTTACAAGACAAGTGTGATGTAATTCCATTCAGGTATTTTTTCTAATATCAAATAATCTTGTGGAATGTCACTTTTGGGACTACCTTAGTGTTAAGCCAGCCCCCCCCCCCCCCCCCAGTGAAGGAGATTCCTGCAACTTGCCATGAAGAACCCAAATTGGATATACTTTTTCTGAACTTTTTATTCAAATTTGTCGAACGGTGCCCTAGTTATTAAAAAAACAAAATGCTTTTTCAATTGAAATTCTGACCTAACCACAACTCTGATGTGCTTATGCTGTTGCTACAAAATAAATACACACACACTCGCACATACACATAGGCTTATTGTGTGCAATGTTAAAAAATATCATGATATGAAAGCATCCTTTGTGGATCTTCAGAAGCAGTTTGAAATCTACTTCTACATGATTCCCGAGCCTCACAATGTGCTCTCCGCCATGAGGGGAAACTGACAAGGCAGTAGGATAGGAATGACCAGAATTTGGGAGTTTGAGGGTGCTTGTCCTGCCCCTTCATTTTGCTACAAGACCTTTGAGTGATTGAGGGAGTGTAAATATTTTTAACTCTGGATGATTGGAAATGGGCTTGTCATCATCAATCACAGTCAGCTCTGGAAAAAGGCCAGCTAAGATTCTTGAAGCCTCACACTCACATGTTCAATGTTTCACTCTAGCAGGAGCCCAGACCACAATGAAAATAAGTCCTGGCATTTAATATAGCCTTAGAACCCGCCGTAGCGGGCTCTACCGGCCATTAAAGGCCCGAGCCGAAGATGAGGGCCTTTAACAAGGGAGAGGTCCTTTAATGGCCGGTAGAGCCGGCTATGGCGGGTTATAAGGCTATTAGAACATTCTGCCACTCGGGGGCAGAATGTTCTATTAAATAAAACAAATCCCTCACGAAGCTCGAGGGGATTAAAGTCCCCTCAGGCTCAGTGAGGCTTTGTTCACAGCTGTTGCTGTGAATAAAGAGAACATTAGAATGTTGGCTCAGGGCTTTTACCAGCCAGTAAAAGCTCAGAGCACTCCATTGTCTGCAATGGAGATCCGAACATTCCAATGTTCTAATTGTTATCGGGATCATAGTGATGACTACTGATTGCAATCACCTGCAGGGTCTCAGATGTTAGCGAGAGCATGGAATCCTGATGCGGAGTGAGAAATTAGGGAAACACAATAAAAATACTGGAGGCACCAAAGGCATAGAGCTAAAAAAGGCATGCAACGCCAACTGGCCAGTAATAGATGGAAGTCTACCAGATGGAAGCCAGAGACTAACATGCAGATTGAAGGGAAGATATACTTACATTTGGCATAACGCAATGTAACAAGACAGCTTGCTGCGCAGTGTCAAATGGAGGAGTATGCACCATATCTACTAAGATTTGGTGCATTCCTGCTCTCCCTTTGCGCTGGCGCACTTGTGGCTGTAAAAGCCAAGCACAAGCAACCTTGCACCATCATGCTAGGGTCCAGCATTACAGGCATGATTGTTTTTGTGCAAGAAGAGCACCTTCCTCCCCTAAAATAATCTTCTGAGGCATTTTACCCTCTCTATGTGTGCTGCAGAATTCAGCACATGCTGAAAGAGGAAAAAACGAGGCAAAATAAACATATTTCTTCTTGTTATACGTCCCCTCGGAAGGTGTGCCATTTTGACACATTTTCATGTTTATTAGTGTAATTCTATGAACGCACCAAAAACCATGGATGGATGCATGGAAACACACACACTTCACCCATAAAAACACCTTCCCAGGACACAGTAATGCAAGTCACTGCCTTGTGTTACCCCAGATTTACTATGCCATGCAGAGCCAAGCAAGGTGGCTCTATGTGACATAGTAAACCTCACGTAAGAGCTTGTGTTGTCCTTGTGCCACCTTGCGTGACACAAAAGGAAACACAAGCCCGTGATTAATCCAGCCCTGAGTGTTTTGCTGGGAGAGGCATTTGAGAGTCTACTGCACCTAGAGTTCTCCATTTGAGGCAGATGTTTCTGCATTAAAGTGTCACTATAGGAGGAGCCCTCTGGGGAGGTGGATCGCCAGAGGAATATTTGTATTGCATAGTGGAATTTACACCATCAGTGTCTGCAATGCAAATGTACCATGAAACAGGGGGGCAGGGCTGGCACCAGGCATCGGCAGTGTAGGCAGCTGCCCAGAGCCCGTGCCTGCTCGTAACTAAGGGGGCTTGCACTGGGAAACGTCCGGACAACGACACCAGAACCACAACAGCATTGTTGACGCAAGCGGAACCATGCTTGAGTTAACAACAACTCCCTTTTTCTCTGCCTTAACCACGCATGTGCTGAACAACGCACATGCTTGGTTAAGGCAGAGAAAAAGGGAGTGTGCATGGGGAGAGGACGCGGCCAGGTAAGTGGGACTGGGGCAGGGTTGGGGGTAGATTTTTTTTGGGGGGGGGGTTGGGGTAGTTTGTTTTTTTAGGGGTGGAGGTGGGGGGGGGGATCGGGGTAGTTCTGTTTTTAGGGGCCGGTGGGGGGTCCGGGTAGTTTTGTTTTGGGAATGGGGAGGTTGGGGTACTTTTGTTTTTCGGGGTGGGGCTGGGTAATTTGGTTTTTGGGGGTGGGGGATTGGGGTAGTTTAGGTGTGGGGGGTCAGGGTAGTTTGGTTTTTGAGGGTGGTGGTATCAGAGTACTTGTGCTTTTGGGGGTGGGGGGTCGGGGTAGTTTGGTTTTTGGGGGTTGGGGGTCGGGTAGTTTAGTTCTTGGGGTGGGGAGTGGGGGGTCAGGTTACTTTTGTTTTTGGGGGTGGGGGGTCCGGGTAGTTATGTTTTTGGTGTTGGGGGTCGGGGTACTTTTGTTTTTGGGGGTGGGGGTTGGAGTACTTTTGTTTTTGGGGGTGGGGGGCCACAGTAGTTTGGTTTTTGGGGGAGGAGGGGTCGGGTAGTTTTGTTTTTTAGGGTTGGGGTTGGGGGGTCGGTTGTTTTTTAGGGCGGGTGGGGGAGGTCAGGGAAGGGTTTAGGGCTCAGGGTGGGTGGGAGGTATCCGGGGTAGTTTTGTTTTAGGGGTGGGGTAATTCTAGGCCTTAGGGAAGGTGGGGGGGTCGCATGCAAGAACCATGCATGCCGTTCCCACACATGCCTTTACTAGGCATGCTTTTACAACAAAAAATAATTGTAAAGGCATGCGTGGTAAAGGCATTCATGGTAACAACGCGGTCGTTGTTCCGACCATGTTGTTCAGGCATGCGTGGTTCCAGCATTCTTTGTTCCATCATACATTCGCTTGCACCGCCTTTTAAAAATACTTCCGTGTTGCGAGGCTCAGGGAACAGCAGTGGTTCAGTGCTGTGAGGCCTAGGGCAGGTGAGGGGCCTCCCTCCCATGGGCTGAAAGAGCATCAGAAATCCAATCAATGTATCTGCATGATAACAGCTATTAGATGGGGGCCTGTAGGTGTGAAGTGAGCCTGCCCTGGTGTTAATGAAAAGCAGGGTGTCTGGCAGGGCTCACAACAAAAGAAATAAGAATGTCCCATTACCTATGATGGAGGAAAGGGGGTCAGGCACCAACAAAATAAAAAAATCATACACACACATTTCTTTAACACACAGAAGCGTTTTTCACTGGTACATGGAAATATACTACTACATTGAGATGAATTTAGTAAAAGTAAGAGATTTGAAACATGAACTGAGAAACATTGCTGGCCCTCTCCCGACAATATTGTTATTACTGAACTAAGAGCAGGGCCACTGGAATTATGTTGCAAGAAGATACCAGAATCAGTGGCTGGGTTTACTAATGTAGGGAGCCAAAAAAGGCAAATTATGTGGCATAATGGGGCACATTTTGTGATATTATAACCTCATTATTTTGTCATTCATCCAAATACAGCAATACGCAACATAAAGGTGACCGGTTAACCTTTGCAAAGGGCTTTCCATTGTGCAGCGCCAAGTGTTGCTTGGTTTTTAGTACCATTGATCCATTTGAGCTAGACACAAGCATTTTTTTAACAAAAAGCTAAAGATTATGGGTCAGATGGCTTTTGCCGCATATGCAACATCTATAAAGATGCAGAAAACACACTAACCATGAAATCGAATAGTTCCAGAGGCACTGACTATGAGGCATGTCAATGTTTATGTGTACCCTGTATGTGAGCTACATTCGTATTAAACATGTAGCAAAATGACAGTCTATTACATCAAACTAAGAAAGTGTTGTACAGTACAAACCCTGACTGCATGCCTCTCAATGTGTCCTGATGTGTGGATAATAGAGGTTGGTGAAATAAAACTTTTCCCTGAGGTCGCACAATTTGGTTAAGCAGGGAAGCCGGGATTGATCCTAGATTTTCCAGTTTCTCAATGTGCAATTCAGCCATTACATGGGTATCTCTCTATGGCATTAAAGCTTAACACTTCGGGCCATATGTACGAACACTTTTTCCCATAAACACAGAATGGGTAAAAACCTTTGCTACATCTGGCCCTTCATCTTTAGTTTTGGGAGGATGAGACTAGAGTCTGGGTGACTGGCAGGGTCCACATTATATTTGTGGCAGTTTTACATAGCACAAACATTGGACATGTACATAAGATTGCTTCCCAACAGACACAGACTAGTGATTTTCTCCCTTGAGGCACGGTGGGCAGGCATAGGCACTAGGCCATATCATCTCCAATAAAAGCTAGGCTTATTTTGGGCTTGGGTTACAAGAGCACCTTTAACTGAGCAAAGCCAGGCCTCTGACTCGAGTTTTCAGTGTACTGCCCACCTATAATAGCATGTAAAAGAGAGTAATGTTAGAAGGGGCAGAATTCATGTAAAAATGAACAAAAACCATTCAGAGAGTGTGAGGGTGGAAGGGGAGAGATGGATGCAATGGAAGAGAACAGCTGAAATAAGGTAAGAGGCTAGTGGGGGCAGAACCAGCAAAAAGGTTGAGGCAAAAGAAAGTGAGGAGATGGGTGCAAAGATGAGAGGAAAGGTGAAGAGCATTGAAGGGAGAGATGAATGCTAGAGTGGCAGAATTAAAGAAAGAATGTAAGATGCTTTTGGAGAGATGCATGAAGAGGAGATAATGCAGGGTTGAAGTGGATTTTAGGAGGGACTGGAGCAGCAAGAGTAGGTAATAGGCTGGGAAGAGATGAGGTGAAAAGTAGAGCATGGAGGGGTGAGACGTATGTAAGTGGGCAGAATCAGCAAAAAAGTAAGAAGTTGGAGAAGAAGTAAAAAGTCTCCTTATTTTCCTGTAAAAATGTAAAACAAAGTCTTAATTTTGAGATGCATGTGTTGTCCTTCACAAAGGGTTGTGACCTTGCACCATCCTCAATGTGTCTGCTAAATTTCAGCCTGCTCTCTGTCTACTCTTTTACTCCTCTTGACCTTTCTATCAAATCTCACTCCTAGTGTGACCCTTTCCTGCACACGTCCTGACTGGTGATCTAGGGATCGCAGCTTCTGCCATCACTTCCCTTTGCAATATACTGCTTGCCTTGTCATATGTTCATACCAATGTTAAAACTAAACAAGCTGTTGTTGTTTCTCTGCTCAAAAGGCCTTCAGCTGGCTCTACACCTCTGACATTTCTTTGCTACCTTTTTTCTCAAATGTCCCACAGTATTTATCTGTAAAAGGAAAAAATCTGAAATATATTGTGAGACATTTAGGTCAGGGGCAATAGGTTATTATAATTGGCATAACCTGTGGTAGATACCATTATTTACGATTGTTATTTCAGAACTTAAGACTATTTCATTTCATTTGTTCAAGAGTTATTCCTTTTGGAAACTTATCTCTCCAACGGTGGCAACAGCGAGCAATTAAATCTTATTCCAGATGTGATAAAGGTATTGGAACTCAAAAATGTATGTCATATTTATCATACTAGATTCACACCTTATTTAGCCAGCCTAGCTATGTTATTAAAAAGTGACTGATTTAGAGAAGGCGGTGATGGAATGAAACATCAAAATATGTGTTTTGTGACTAATAGTCCCCCCTGTACCAAACAAAAGTATTACACTGTCTCTGTGTGTGCAAAGTATCCTGCAAAGTGATACTAGACATTAGTCACCCTGCAAGACTTAAGTGCTGCGAGGCCCAAAGAAGGGACTAGATTCAAGTAGGAAAGGCAGAGAATCCACAGTTGACTGATAGGCCACTTGGTGAGAAGATGTTTTTATTACTGTGGATAAAATCCTTGCTTGGGCAGGCTTGGCCGCTGGTGTATGACACAAAAGAATGCAACAGCCTTGAGGTTGGTTTGCACAGTGTCAGTCTGACTGTGCGCACAGAGACACCTAGCCCCTATCATGTGCAGAATGACAATGGGCCGGTCTGAGCAAGCACAGATTGATGTGTGCCTCTTCCCACAACAAATTATCCCAAACCTCAAGGAGTGACAGTGAGGCCTGGGGAAGTGGCTGCTTTTCAGAAACAGAGCTAGAATTGGCCTCCTGTAAGAGGCAAGGAGAAGAAGGAGCAGTGTACAGGAAATGGGGATGTGGTGGAGGAGAGCAGCTGAGAAGAGGGGAACATTTTGTACATCATTGCACACAGTGATCTGCCAAACACTGAGCTTATGCAAGTAGGTATCTAGTAGGTTCAGGAAGAGAGATCTTTCATTGGAGGCTGGAAGAGCAAACATGTTTTGTTACATAGCTGGGGAGTGACTGGATTGGCTTGTGGATAAAGGAAATGGTCTTGCATCCAATTATCTCTTTCACCAAGCTCCCACTGATTTATCTGAGGGCAGGCACAATGTTGTTATTATTTCTAAGACTAATTATGAGTCGAGCAGCATGGTTCTGTCCCTTTGGATTTGGCAAGTGCTTTCTCAGATATTAAGGACAGGTGACAATTCTTTTTTTAAATGTAAGTCTCTGTTATTACTTTAACGTTAGTCTGAAAGTCATACACCACCTGCCACAACCTACCTATACCACATTTCCTTTCCATTTAACGGTAAACTATATAAAATCTACTTTAGTAAGCCCTTTTTGTTTTGTTGCTTTAATGGATCTCTTAATTGACTGGCTCCCACCATAGCTTTGCCAGTCTTTTTGTCCCAAGTCACAAACTGTTTTTCCTTTAAGCTATCCATTATATATATCTTTGGAATTTTTTCAGTTCTATGGAAGGGAGTTAGAATGCAATTGCTATGTTTAAGTGCTCTGGCGGGGGGCCAGCCTTTGGTTCTTTTGCCTGCCAATATATTTGCCACCCCACCTGTGTGTGACATTTGTGTTGTCTCCTCTTCTTGTATTGTGTTGGCTAAAGTTCTTGCAGGTCACTTACCCCATCTGGCATGTAGCTGTTTGTGTTGATGCCCCAGGCCCGCTGAAACACAAATACCTTATCTTGAACTTCACTAGCCTAAAGAGAGGCTTTGACGTCACTTAAAGTCCCGCTGTATAGTTCTGCGACAATCTGATTTAAATTTTAATCATGTCCTAATGTGGAAACAATTAGTGAACAAAATAGCAATCGTATTAGTTTTGGAGAGACCTACTCCTAGCTTGTTCAGCCAGTTTGATTAATGTTATGTATTTTCATGTGATACAGCTTTAAAAAATACATACATTTTTATTAGGATTATTATTTAAATGTTTATTAATTCTAGTGATGTCCACACTAGGTTGGTAGTTTCTTGCAAAGCTGCTTCCACAATTTCAGAACATTAATGTTAAATTGATGTCCCTTCCTATGTTGTCACTTCCTGTGATGTCACATCTTACAGGGGCCTCGCATGTTCTTATTCTGCCCAGGACCCTGGAAGCCCTAGGACTGGGGGTAGGTACAAAAGCTTCACCCACATGTCTAGTTTCCCTAAAAGTCTGGGATTAGGGAAAGAAGAGAAGTGAAGTGTGTTTCCCGTCAAGTTAGGTATATTTTATTTACCTTTTGGTGAAAGACCACCACCTGCACTATAATAGTTTTTTCACAGACTTAAACCCACCAAATATGGTGGCTGACCAATCACCCTAATTTAGGCATCTGCTCTGCCCCTCTTTCCGACAGGTTAACCAGTACACTTATACAGATCAGATTTCAGATCTCCCTTCGATGCAGTTGGATATAAGGCACTTTGACTGCCGAAAGGGAAGGATGATGGTTGTGCCATTAATTCTTACTCAAAAACACACAAATGCATCAATCACTATGCAGTGAGCTCTGCACTTCTACCTCTCTGACTGGTAGAATGCTCACCTCCTCAATCTCTGTGGCAGAGTCCCGAATGAGCAGCTGTGAAATAAAGAGGCAAGGCAACTCCTGCATCCGATGGATTTGATGACACCGTACTCGTCCCCGGCAAACAAACCGCAGCACAAAAATGTATCTTCGCACCTTACCAGGCTCGTTCTTTCATCCCGCCCAATCAGCTGCGTGTCAAGAGCCAGTTCAAGTCTCTATACGTTTAATTCCATCTTGGCCGCTGGCTCTTTCTGCAGGTGTCAGTTTCTGGCAGTCCCCAGTTGTTTGCTCCTGGCACCTCTTGCTTTCTTGAGGACATATTAATTGCGCTTTTCAGATATTTGCTGAACAAAATGTCCACAATCTTGGCATGGCCCCCTGACAAGTCTTTGCTCGCTGGGATAACAGATTACTTAACATGACTTATTTTTCCTGTCCCTTTCGGCATCCCCAGTCTAACCTGCGCCACTTCCTTCAGAATTGTATACAATTTTCACATTTTAATGATTGCACGTATATAAACATGTTTTATAATGTCTCTGCATGTGGCAATTCACTTCTTCCACGCGACTGGTTACATTTAAGTAAATGTAAACTTTAAAAAAACACATTAACATTGTGCTCAGAATATAAAAACGTGAACAAAGGTGGTGTCGTGAAAGGTAAATAATGTGAAATGTGTAAAAGTAAAAACATACGGTGCATCATATTAAATAACATGAAGAAATGTCTGCAGGTGGCAGATGAAAGCCATGGAAGTAGACTGACAGATCTGCCTTTCCCCATTTCCGGGTAGCAGGCAGGGACGACAGAGCCGTCCAGAACGTGGTTCTGCCACCTTTCCCTGACAGCCTCGCTACTGTCTCATCCAAGGTCACAGGGTCAAGCAATCAAGCCCCAGGAACTAAAGGAGGTATGGTTTGGGTTGATACAACATACAGCATAGCATTGTTATTATCAAAGTCAATCAACATGATCATCCCATCATTTGCAACTTAGATTTCTTTTGCAATCTATACTACACTATACAGTAAAATTATCAATAGAGAAAATCATATCAGTCTCTTGCTATAGTCCTTCTTGATTTGCAGCCCCAAAAATGTTGGGTTAAGCGTGAGGTGAGGCACCATAGGAAATAGGAGGATATTCATAGGAGGTCCCTGCATCCTGAGATCCACAGACTCCAGAGGAAGGATATGTTAGAAATGGGGTCTCTAGTTGGCAGTCGATCTGCACCCTGTCCCAGTAGGGACCCTCACTCTAGTCAGGATAAGGGAGATACCCGCTGAGATAACCCCCGCTCACCCCTTTGGTAGCTTGGCACGAGCAGTCAGGCTTATCTCAGAAGCAATGTGTAAAGCATTTGCACATAAAACATAGTAATACAGTGAAAACACTACAAAAGGACACCACACCAGTTTTAGAAAAATAGGCAATATTTATCTGTGTAAAACAAGACCAAAATGATAAAAATCCAACATAAAGATATGAATTTTGTAAGATTTATCTTAAAAATGCAGTTTCTTGAAGTTGATAGCTCCACCTGTGGCTTTCATGACATCGTGAACAACAAAGCCAACAGTTCAGGCTGGCCGCGGCATCATGAGTCAGCTACGGTGTCAGGAAGACATGCAAACAGTACCTTGGATTTGTAGGGCGTCGTGATCCTCGCGGTTAGCTCCAGAGAGCGGCGTCACTTGTGTTGCGGTGTCGGTTCCGAAGTCGGTGCAGGAGTCGTCGGGCCCTTGAAGTCACACACGTTGCAGATCGAACTCCAGGCTGATGAAGTCAAGAGCGATGGTGTGGATGGCGTCGGGGCTGTGCTGCAAAGCGGTACGGTGCGACGTGCGGTGCCCACAGGTCCTGGTGCAGGCAGTGGCTCGGTGACGGTCGTCCAGCGGCGTCGGTGAGACCAAGGCTGCGATGTGAAGTGGGACGGTGCGACGTGCGATGTCCACAGGTCACGGTGCATGCAGTGGCGTCGTCGTTGCTGAAGCGCTGTCGTTGGTAGACCCAAGCCAGCGGTGCTGGATGGGACAGTGCTTCGTGACCCTCACGAGCGGTGTCCACAGGCCACGGTGCAGGCATGTTTGCCTGGTGACTACACTGGAGTCGATGGTGCTAGCCTCAGTGGACCAGGGCTGCGGTGCTGGACAGTGCTTCATGCTCCTCACGAGCGGTGTCCACAGCCCACGGTGCAGGCAGCAGCATCGGTGTCAGCAGGAGCATCGTCGTCTGGGATCCCCAGGCTGCGGTGTGAGCAGGCGATGCCAGAGTGCGGGGCCCACAGGTTGCGGTGCGAGCAGCGGCTCAATGAATTCGTCTGATGACAGTATCGGTGAGACCAGGGTCGTGATGCGAAGCGGGTGCAATGCGACTCCGTGCGGCGTCGGCAGGTCACGGTGCAGGACAGAGGCATTGCTGGCAGCGTCGCAGTGGTTTCTCCTCTTGAACAGCACAAAACACACAGTTCCCAGTGCTGCAGGTCGAGGAAACTGAAAACTTTAATGTCCCTGACACTTCTAACAGGAGGCAAGCTCTGCTCCAAGCCCTTGGAGAACTTTCTCAAGCAGGACACACAGCAACGTTCCCCCTTTGCACTCTTTTCAGGCATCTGCAGGCCAGTCTAGCAAAGCAACATAGCAAAGGGACAGTACTCCTCCTCCAGCTCTTCAGCTCTTATCCTTGGCAGAGGTTCCTCTTGATTCCAGAAAAGATTCTAAAAGTCTGGGGTTTTCGGTCTTCTTCTTTTACCCTGATCTGCCTTTGAAGTTGGGCAGGCACAGTCCTTTCAGGTGTGAACGACCACTCCTCCCTCCCCTTGAGCTTAGATGGCTTATCAGGATATGCAGGTTACCCCCTGCCCCCTTTTGTGTCACTGTCTAGAGAGGTGCAAAACAGCCCAACTGTCAAACTGACCCAGACAGACAATCCACAAACAGGAAAAGTCACAGAATGGTTTAAGCAAGAAAATGCCTACTTTCTAAAAGTGGCATCTTCAAACAGACAATTTAAAAACCAACTTCACTAAAAGATGCATTTTTAAATTGTGAGTTCAGAGACCCTAAAATCCAAATTTTTATCTGCTCTGAAAGGGAATCTGCGCTTTGAGGATATTTAAAGCCAGCCCCCATGTTAACCTATGAGAGAGATAGGCCTTGCACAATGAAAACCGAATTGGCAGTATTTCACTGTTAGGACATATAAACACACTAGTATATGTCCTACCTTAAACATACACTGCACCCTGCCCAGGGGCTACATAGGGCCTACCTTAGGGGTGCCTGACATGTAGTAAAAGTTGCCAAGTGGAATTGGTGGTTTAAAACTGCACACATACCGCAATGGCAGGTCTGAGCCATGTTTACAGGGCTACTAATGGGGGTGGCATAACCAGTGCTGCAAGCCCACTAGTAGCATTTGATTTACAGGCCCTGGGCAACTCTAGTGCACTTTACTAGGGATGTACCAGTAAATCATATATGCCAATAATGGATAAACCAATCAACAGTACAATTTACACAGAGAGCATATGCAATTTAGCACTGTTTTAGCAGTGGTAAAGTGCCCAGAGTCCTAAAGCCAACAACAACTGGTCAGAAAAATTAGGAGGAAGGAGGGAAAAAGATTGGGGATGACCCTGCAAAAAAGGCCAGGTGCAACAGGATACATTTCAATCCATACCAAATATTTCTGGGAGAGATCTACAGGTCTCCCAAACTTTCTTCAATATTATCAGTCCTCCCAAAATATGGTTATTTATGATTAGAAGTGACTTGCTGATTTAAATTGAATAGGAGTGTATAATTAAAATTGATGTGATCGTCCAGAGCCTTGAAATCCCAACAACTACAACAGTAGTGATAAAGGTTTAGAAAAAGGTTACAGAAGTAATGGGTAAGAAAGTCAAAAATCATAATTCAATTACCACGATGCAGAGAAAATCATTCCTGAAGTCCTGAGTAATGGAGGAATTCCAGATCTGGAACAGAAAGGGGACTGAGACATTAGCAGATTTGGTGAAAGCGATTTAAAACCTGTAGTGGCCTGAGACAAGAATACGGTCTACCAAAGAAAGACCAGTTTCTGTATAAGTAAATGGTGCATTGTGAGTGAAGACCTAAACCCGGAACATCTAGAGGCTCTTCTCTACTCACTATGGTGCAATGCTGGGAATTATAAATAAATCATGTTTCTGCTCAAATCAGGATTATGAGACTCAGAATAAGCTCCTAAGAATTCTATGGACCTAGAAGCAAAGAAGGTGGCATATATCGGTCTATATTAAACAAATGAAGGACTTCATGAAACAAGCACCCTGTACTTGCATGACTAACGTTAACCTTATGATAAAAGAACTATCCTCATAACACGAAAGAGAAAATAGTTTATAGGTTTAACATGAACATAGAGAAACCCAATGGAACAGTAAACACAGAAAAAGCTTAATAACATTGGGGGCAAAGAAACGCAACTCCATTGTGCAAGAATTGACAAAGAAGATAGGCCATAATTACTGAGAAGATCCAGTATGACACTACTGAAACATAAATTACTTATTAGAATCCTGAAAAAGACCTACTGTAACGCCATGGATCTAGCAGAACCATATACATAGAAGAACCATATAAACACACCTTCACAACCCCCAGAAAAATATGGGCATCTACAGAGCTGGAATTAAAAAGGAAAACAAGCATTATGGTTCTAAGCTTTACCATTAAACAGCTGACAAAGAAGAAGAATTCTATGGAGTTGGAAGAAAATCCTCTATAACCTCCTGGACAGTGTACAAGAATTCTATGAAATATGAAGATCCATCAGTACATCACGGATAAGAAGAAATCATGTGATGGAGAATGAAGATTCAAAATTACAATACAGATAAAAAGAATACATTTTAAAAATCTTATAAAAAAAGAAAAACATTGGGCCAAAAACAAGATCCTTATAACACCAACACAACCAACCCTTTCACAGGAAGATCCACGATAACCTTCATGATAGTAACAAAAACTAAATAAAAGCAGAAGAATATCTAGCATACCGCCATGGAAAAATGATGAAATTAATGGATCTACAAAGAAGATGAACCTTTGAAACAAGAAAAAGGTCTGCCAAACAGAGTAGATAAAGAAGAAAAAGAAATTAGAAGATCAGCAATAATGTTATGGACAAAGTACTAGTCCTGGAAGGAGATGAAGAGGTGAGAGAAGACATTTTATGAATGCAGTATTGGAAAAGAAAAAGAGAAGTATGGAACCAGAAGACTGTACACCATTACACCATGGCCTAAAGAAAAGTCCACCATTTTCCACTATTGAAGAAGTAAATCTTTATAGACTGTAAGAAAATTCACCAAACCTCCTTTGGCAAAAAGATGAATCTATGGCATGAGAAGAACAAGCCACAACATTATGCATTAAGAGAATAACTAAGATAATAACTGTGTTGAACAAGAACAGAAGCACCAAACCTCCCCAGACAAACTGAAGTAATATCTGAAAATGAGAAAAGACCCATCATTAGATCAAGGACAAAAAGGAAAGTCTGTAGAACTGAAGAAAATCCCGATATAACACAATGGTGAAAAAAGAACGTTCCATGGCTACACGTCGTCCACCATGCTACAAAGTGAAAAACACACAAAAAAATGCCACAATCCAAAGAGTGTGACTTAGTTTTGCATTGACTTACAGTAAGAACCTCAACTTGATCTTAATAAATCATGTGGATTAGACTCTGTCTTCTTAGTGTGACCTATACATATTTTTTCTTTTCCAAGCTATTTATAGGGCAAACAGTGTATCACATAAATTGTCAGCCCCCTATGCATAGATTGATTTTGCTACAGTGAAGATACATAGATTATGACAGTGTGCAGAGCGCAGGCCATCCGATACAGATATGAGAGCTCAGAAGAGCTAAGGAAGCTTACATTGAGTGACTTGAATATGTCAGAAATGCTTAGTTTTGAGTATTCTCTGGAGGTGATGTAAATTCAAAGATTCAGAGCAGTTTTCAGACAGCTGTTTTGCTGTGTAATTTTCCCTTTTACCCTGGAAAGGGCATCAACAGCAGCCTTAGAACCACCACTCTGTAATCTCAAACAAAACAAACACCAGGCAATAATATTAGAACTTCTAGGAATAGTATACATAACATAAAAGATTAATGGATTTAGCAACTTACCTTTCGCCCAGTTCAGGAGCACTATTGAGGAGAAAACAGCAGCACTGCTGAGATGGTATGGAGGCAGAATGTTGTTGGATGGGCCATCTTAGCCAATTCCTTTGCTGTCAACCCTGTCTTGGCAGAATTCATGAAGCCTACCTTCCTTCTTTTTTACTGTTCTAGAAACAGATGGATTGTTTATATATTTGCTCCTAAGCTGTCACAGTCAATCCGGATACAGTAGAGTAGGAGCACCTAGAATGGGTAATGTTTTATAGTGTACCAGGCGATAGATTGGAGCGTTAGATTTTTGCATAGCAATTAGGGGAAATTTGGAATCTGCAATGATCTGGATTTCCTGGTGTTCTTTGTTGTACCCCCTCCCTTCACTCCTACCGTCCCGCATCACTGACATAATCCATGCTAGACCTGGCTTTCACATACAACAGAATTTATCTAGCTACACCAGTCTGATTTAGATATGCATCCTCAATTTGAACAGTTCTCACTGGTATGCTCTCTGATATCTGCCCATAACAACTAGGCAAAGAGATGAGATGCACTGCCTCATGTTTGGAGAAGACTGAATTTTGAACCAAACAAGAACTTTGGTTCACCCAAGTTTCAAGTACAGAGCGGGTGTCTGCTCAGGACAGGACCTTTGCTGGTGGTTATCACTGCAAGGCTGGGGATAGGTCTGAAAGAAAGGCAGCCAGAAAATGTTGGGTCGAATTGTCCTGTGTGGAGAGGAGCCAACCTGTGACTACTAGGAAGACCGCTATAAGGCCTAGGTTAATGAACTAGCCGACATGACCAAAAGACAAACGATCATTGAAGCCTACCTGTCATTGAAGTAACTCAATCTCATCACCTGGGTAGCAGAGCAGCTGAGACACTTCCTCCATGCTACAGTGGTGAGACTGAACCCTCCCTACCCTGCCCTGTACTCGTACCATATCCATTTCTACTCGATTCAGTCCAAGTGAGAGCTAGGGTTTTTCCCTCCCCCCACTGGCTTTAGGGTTGTGACAAAGCCGTTGCAGGCAGTCGCAAACTATCGAATTACAGCTGAACAAAACACAGAGGCTTTGAGCATCCTGTAATCAGAGTAATTTTTTTCTTAAGTAGGACTCTTGTTGTTTGACTATTGGGTTTCTAATCTGAAGGAGTTGTTATCCATTTCACTTAAAACACAGACTCTGGGGGCCTCATTATGAGTTTGGAGGACAGCAGGGGGCTGGAAGATTGCCACTCCGGTTTTCTGCCCGTTGGCCTTATTATGAGTTTCCCGCCAGTGGGAAACTCACCACAACATCGACGCTGCCTCGTAACCAAGCCGACGGCAATGTTGCTGTTTGTTGGGTGCGCCAGCACCCGTTGTGCTTTTCACTGCCTGCAATTCCGGGTAGTGGGGGTCGGACTGCCACTTTGGCAGTTGTCTGACCGGCACCATGTGTGTGGCGGTCTTAGGACCGCCACACTCATAATGAGGCCTAGGCCTCATACGCACTGAAATGCATAGTATGCACTAACAGACATTGAATCATATGACTGGATGCATCATATCCTAACTTGATACATTTAACTGTTTGTGGCTCCTCTGACCCATTGATGCACTTGTGTTTACCAGCAATACAGTGGCCTTCAAGTCCTTAGTGTTACAAACAGCCCCATAACTCTCCCCACAGGTTAACACTGGCTACAGGACTCAATGTTACGTATGCCTAGCACATCGGATCTAAATACCATAAAAGAGTATGAGGTCAATTCTGAAGAGTCTGAGGTGGTTCTCTTCCTTTTTATACCTTTAAATGTATTTTTATACTTAACCATTAATAAATATAATTTGTTAGGTTGCGCATTGTGTTTGTGCATTATTTATTGTGGAGCCAATTCTCAAAAGAATTCATCAGTATGGGAAGTAGTACTAAAAGTGTACATTTTTATTTAGTCTTAGTTACCTTTATGATTCAGTCCAAAGACACCAAAATCCATATTACTAAAATGCAAAGATGGCACAGTCCTTTCTGTTTCCACTGTTATATGGCTATTCCCTCAATTTCATAATTCTATTCCCCTTAGAGATGTTTCACCTTCACCTTCACCTTCTCGACTAAAGAAGGCCTCTAGAACAACAGCTGTATTCTTCTTTGGATGCTGAAATACATATGGTTGAATGTCTTCACTATACCAGTGCATGGTGGTCAATGAAACAGGACAACGAGTCCTTCTAGGTTTCTAATATTTTTCCTTTGCAGAGAGAACTTTGTTGAGCAGCTAAAGTATTTAAAGTTATAGGTTGTCTCCCAATTTAGTTTATAAACTAACTGGACAATAACGATCTGCCGCTCCAGGCACTCTTCGGTAATGTTACTGTGCCTCATCTCTTACAAAAGAGTTGCAGACATCAGAGCGCTGTAAATTTCGGTGAACTTTCTTTCCCCTGATAACGGTGTCTTTTGTTTGACAAAGTCGAACATTAGGGTGAATTCACAATCTGCTTTTCCTGTAGGACTGAAGCTCTGTGTGGTCTGCTGCCTACATTTGTTTAAGAAAAGATAAGGGAGTTACGATCTTGTAAGGGGGCCAAAAAACGTATTTGCCCTGTTTTTCCATAGGAACTTTAGACACCTCTACAGCCACTGAACGGATATACACCAAATTTGACAGAAAGAGTGCTTTTTGTGTTTTGGTGTAAAACCGCTCAGTAGTTTTTGAGAAATGTAGACCCTGATTTAAGAGGGCCTAGCTCCACTTTAGCGGGGCCTTAGTGTCATTTTTTTTTATGCTAAGGCGGCGCTGAGTTGGCCTTTTCCCTGTGGCATATTTACAAAGTGGCATGCATTGCGCCACTTTGTAACGCTTTGCGCTACATTATGCCTGCACCAGGCACACAGGTATAGTGCATGCAAAGGAGTTGTTCCCCCATTAGGGGGGCTGGAAAAATGGCACCAAGAAATGTAAGAGATTTCTTTGCATCATTTGTTTTGGCACTTTTAACACCTGCTCAGAGCAGGTGTTAACCTCTTAAGTGCGGGCGTCAGCCACTGGCCGACGCCCACACACCCTCCCTGGTGCGGGTGCGGGTCACGACCAGTGGCCGACACCAGGAAGGGCATTAATAAATCCTCGGGTGCGTCGCACCCGAGGATTTTTTATTTATTTTTTTACTCCCCCCGGGAGACACGGAAGCTACCGTGTCTCCCCCCGCCCCCCACCCGCCCCTTTGTGACGTCAGCGCGCCGCGAGGCGCGCTGACGTTGCAAAGGTGTTTTCCCCATGAAAGCAGGAAGCAGCCTTGCGGCCGCTTCCTGCTTTCATGGGGAAAACGGCCTTTTACACGTTCGGGAAGGCCTCGTAAGAAAGGGGAGAGTCTCCCCTTTCTTACGAGGCCTTCCTGAAAGTGTTTTCTGGCCCCCGGTCGCAGCTGTGCTGCGATCGGGGCCCAGGAAACACTTTCAGGTTTCCTGGCTCCCCCGATCGCAGCACAGCTGCGATCGGGGGGGTCAGGAAACATTTTGAAAAGGCCTCGTAAGAAAGGGGAGACTCTCCCCTTTCTTACGAGGCCTTCTGACACTGTTTCTGGCCCCCGATCGCAGCTGTGCCGACGCCCACACACCCTCCCTGGTGCGAGTCACGACCAGTGGCCGACACCAGGAAGGGCATTAATAAATCCTCGGGTGCGTCGCACCCGAGGATTTATTTATTTATTTTTTACTCCCCCCGGGAGACACGGAAGCTACCGTGTCTCCCCCCGCCCCCCACCCTCCCCTTTGTGACGTCAGCGCGCCGACGTTGCAAAGGTGTTTTCCCCATGAAAGCAGGAAGCAGCCTTGCGGCCGCTTCCTGCTTTCATGGGGAGAACGGCCTTTTACACGTTCGGGAAGGCCTCGTAAGAAAGGGGAGACTCTCCCCTTTCTTACGAGGCCTTCCTGAAAGTGTTTCCTGGCCCCCGGTCGCAGCTGTGCTGCGATCGGGGGCCAGGAAACACTTTCAGGTTTCCTGGCTCCCCCGATCGCAGCACAGCTGCGATCGGGGGGGTCAGGAAACATTTTGAAAAGGCCTCGTAAGAAAGGGGAGAGTCTCCCCTTTCTTACGAGGCCTTCTGAAACAGTTTCCTGGCTGCGATCGGGGGCCAGGAAACCCCACTAGACACCAGGGATTTCACTTTTGGGGGGCGGACCCCCCCGGAAAACGGGCCGCCCCCCCCCCCCGGCATAATTTTCTTTAAAAAAAAAAAAAGGTAGGTGCCCCCTGGAGGGGTGGGGGGGGGGACGCGATCGCCCCCCCCCCCCAGGGGATTTAAAAAAAAATAAATAAATAAATAAACAAAAAAATGAAATGACAGGGGGTCGCCCGTGGGCAGGGTGACCCCCTGTGGGGGCAATTTTTTTTTTAGATGTTGTAGGGTTTCCCTGGGGGCCATTTTGGCCCCCAAGGAAACCATACAACAACTAAAAAAAAATATATGTATATATCTATATATATATATCTATGTAGATAGATATATCTAGGTACATGGATATATCTATAGATATATCTATGTAGATATATATATATATATTTATATATATATATATATATATATATATATATATATATATATATAGGTAGATCTGTATCAAAGAGATTTATAAAGCGCGCTACTCACCTGTGAGGGTCTCAAGGCGCTGGGGGGGGGACAGGGGGAGGGAAAGGGGCTAGGAGGTTCACTGTTCAAAAAGCCAGGTTTTGAGGCCCTTCCTGAAAAGAAGTAGGTTTTGGGTCTTGCGAATGTGGGTTGTGAGTGCGTTCCATGTTTTGGGTGCAATGTAGGAGAAGGATCTGCCCCCGGTGGTGGTGTGTTTGATGCGGGGGACAGAGGCGAGAGAGAGGTCAGCTGAACGGACGTTTCGTGTGGGGGTGTGGAAGGTGACTCTCGTTGAGGTAGGCAGGGCCTGTGTTGTGGAGTGATTTGTGTGCGAGGATGAGGATCTTGAAGGTGATCCTTTTGTCAATGGGGAGCCAGTGGAGGGATTTGAGGTGTGGAGAGATGTGTTTGTGTCGGCGGAGGTCGAGGATGAGTCGTGCTGCTGAGTTCTGGATGCGTGTAGTTTGCACTTGAGTTTTAAAGTGGTGCCGGCGTAGAGGGCGTTTCTGTAATCAAGCCTGCTGCTGATGAGTGCGTGAGTGACAGTTTTTCTGGTCTCTGTGGGGATCCATTTGAATGTTTTTCAGTATACAGAGTTTGTTGAAGCATGAGGAGGTAAGAGCGTTGATTTGTTGGGTCATAGAGAGGGAGGAGTCTAGGATGATGCTGAGGTTGCGTGCGTAGTT
This sequence comes from Pleurodeles waltl, assembly GCF_031143425.1. Classification (NCBI taxonomy): domain Eukaryota; kingdom Metazoa; phylum Chordata; class Amphibia; order Caudata; family Salamandridae; genus Pleurodeles; species Pleurodeles waltl. The sequence continues at coordinate 979,515,671 of NC_090446.1, read as the reverse complement.
GGCGGGGGTGGGTGCAGGGCCTAGCGTGGTGGGCCACCATGGGGGGTCCCAGGTTTTTTTGGTGAGGGCCAAAGAGGATTATTTCGGTTTTGCTTGAGTTGAGTTTCAGGTGGTTGGCTGTCATATATACATCACTTTTGTCAATATGTGTGTGGTTTCCCTGGGGGGAAAAGGGTCCGACTTGTCTAGTGGCAGTTTTAGTGCCATAAAGAAGCGCAGAAGGTTTATATGCCTACTGCAAAGAGCACATCTGTATTTTATGTAAATAGCTGAGTACATTAGTAAAGTCTATGGAGAGATGAAGGGCACTTTTGCTGGGTGGTAATGAGGGAATCCGAGGAGGAGGGAGTGGGAGCACCAATAATGATTGTTGGACTGGGCGCAGGAGGTGCTAAAGACTGTGACGAATGGTATGTGACAAGGTGTTTTTTGAGTGTCTTGAAAGTACGTGCTGATTGAGGGAAGAAGCGCAGGTAAGGTGGCCTCTACTGTTGCACGTATCTCACACACACCATCGATTTTGTGACTGTCTACGTAGGCTAGTGTTTTAGAGCAACAGTTTAGCCAATAGCAGAGATGGCATCTTGATGGATGACTGCTGCCTGCACTCGGGTTATAGAGGACCGCTCTGACATAGGATCAGAGACTGAGACATCAGATACTGAGACAGCATCTGAGGGATAGGACAATGGCGCAGACTCTGAGAGTGATTTTTCAGTCAGAGGAGTCCCATTCGAAAACTCCTCTTCCAGTACATTATGAGGGAGGTGATGAGGACAGTCCTGCTGTCCCTTCGCAAGCTGTTCGTGCAACTGGGTAATAGTGGGTTAGGCCAACCCAGAGAGCAGGTGAATGCGGCGGCAAGCAGAGAGAGAGTGCTCTCTTGGGAGCTCACCAATTTAGTTCAGCCCCAAATTCCACCACCCAAATCATATTGTGGAGACATCAAAATTGTCTATGGCAAAACAAACTGGTTTTGTAAGGCAGGCACTTGTGTTTTTGGTCCTGGATTCGGCGGCCATATAGAGAAACACACTAAACCCAAACATTTCTGGAAACTAGACATTCGGGGGAGTCCACAGAGGCGTGACTTGTGTGGATTCCCCAAAGTTTTCTTACCCAGAATACCCTGCAAAGCTGAAATGTTGAAAAAAAACTCTATTTTTCTCGCATTTCTGTCACACAAACTACAGGAATATGCTGGGATCCACAACATTCCTACCACCCAGTGACTCCTCACCTGTCTTGATAAAAACACTACCCCACTTGAGTGCCTACACCTAGTGCCTGTGTCAGGAATGGATCACCCCAGGGTCAACAGCTGCCTCACGTAAGGACCAACATTGACCGTTGTGTGATCTATTCCTGTCGCAGGCACCAGGCCTAACCACACAAGTGAGGTATCATATTTATCGGGAGACTTGGGGGAACGCTGGGTGGCAGGAAATTTGTGGCTCCTCTGAGATTCCAGAACTTTCTGTCACCGAAATGTGAGGAAAACGTGGTATTTTAGCCACATTTTGAGGTTTGCAAAGGATTCTGGGTAACAGAACCTGGTCCGAGCCCCACAAGTCACCTCATCTTGGATTCCCCTGGGTTTCTAGTTTTCAAAAATGTGCTGGTTTGCTAAGTTTCCCCAGGTGCCGGCTGAGCTAGAGGCCAAAATCCACAGGTAGGCACTGTTTTCTATGAAAAAATGTGATGTGTCCACGTTCTGTTTTGGGGCATTTCCTGTCGCGGGCGCTAGGCCTACCCACACAAGTGAGGTATCATTTTTATCGGGAGACTTAGGGGAACGCCGGGTGGAAGGAAATTTGTGGCTCCTCTCAGATTCCAGATTTTTCTGTCACCGAAATTTGAGGAAAACTTGTTTTTTTAGCCACTTTTTGAGGTTTGCAAAGGATTCTGGGTAACGGAACCTGGTCCGAGCCCCGCAAGTCACCCCTCCTTGGATTCCCCTAGGTCTCTAGTTTTCAGAAATGCACAGGTTTGGTAGGTTTCCCTAGGTGCCGGCTGAGCTAGAGGCCAAAATCTACAGGTAGGCACTTCTCAAAAAACACCTCTGTTTTCTTCCAAAAATTTGGATGTGTCCACGTTTCGCTTTGGGGCGTTTCCTGTCGCGGGCGCTAGGCCTACCCACACAAGTGAGGTATCATTTTTATCGGGAGACTTGGGGGAACGCCGGGTGGAAGAAAATTTGTGGCTCCTCTCAGATTCCAGAACTTTCTGTCACCGAAATGTGAGGAAAACTTGTTTTTTTAGCCACTTTTTGAGGTTTGCAAAGGATTCTGGGTAACAGAACCTGGTCCGAGCCCCGCGAGTCACCCCTCCTTGGATTCCCCTAGGTCTCTAGTTTTCAGAAATGCACAGGTTTGGTAGGTTTCCCTAGGTGCCGGCTGAGCTAGAGGCCAAAATCTACAGGTAGGCACTTCTCAAAAAACACCTCTGTTTTCTTCCAAAAATTTGGATGTGTCCACGTTGCGCTTTGGGGTGTTTCCTGTCACGGGCGCTAGGCCTACCCACACAAGTGAGGTATCATTTTTATCGGGAGACTTGGGGGAACGCCGGGTGGAAGGAAATTTGTGGCTCCTCTCAGATTCCAGAACTTTCTGTCACCGAAATGTGAGGAAAACTTGTTTTTTTAGCCACTTTTTGAGGTTTGCAAAGGATTCTGGGTAACAGAACCTGGTCCAAGCCCCGCAAGTCACCCCTCCTTGGATTCCCCTAGGTCTCTAGTTTTCAGAAATGCACAGGTTTGGTAGGTTTCCCTATGTGCCGGCTGAGCTAGAGGCCAAAATCTACAGGTAGGCACTTTGGAAAAAACAGCTGTGTTTTCTATAAAAAAAAATAGGATGTGTCCATGTTGTGTTTTGGGGCATTTCCTGTCGCGGGCACTAGGCCTACCCACACAAGTGAGGTATCATTTTTATCGGGAGACTTGGGGGAACACAGAATAGCAAAACAAGTGTTATTGCCCCTTATCTTTCTCTACATTTTTTCCTTCCAAATATAAGAGAGTGTGTAAAAAAGACGTCTATTTGAGAAATGCCCTGCAATTCACATGCTAGTATGGGCACCTCGGAATTCAGCGATGTGCAAATAACCACTGCTCCTCAAAACCTTATCTTGATCCCATTTTGGAAATGCAAAGGTTTTCTTGATACCTCTTTTTCACTCTTCATATTTCAGCAAATGAATTGCTGTATACCCAGTATAGAATGAAAACCAACTGCAGGGTGCACCTCATTTATTGGCTTTGGGTACCTAGGGTTCTTGATGAACCTACAAGCCCTTTATATCCCCGCAACCAGAAGAGTCCAGCAGACAAAACGGTATATTGCTTTCAGAAATCTGACATCACAGGAAAAAGTTACAGAGTAAAACATAAAGAAAAATGGCTGTTGTTTTCAGCTCAATTTCAATATTTTTTTATTTCAGCTGTTATTTTCTGTAGGAAAACCTTGTTGGATCTACACAAATGACCCCTTGCTGAATTCAGAATTTTGTCTAGTTTTCAGAAATGTTTAGCATTCCGGGATCCAGCATTGGTTTCACACCCATTCCTGTCACTAACTGGAAGGAGGCTGAAAGCACCAAATATAGTAGAAATGGGGTATGTCCCAGTAAAATGCCAAATTTGTGTTGAAAAATTTGGTTTTCTGATTCAAGTCTGCCCGTTCCTGAAAGGTGGGAAGATAGTGAATTCAGCACCAGAAACCCTTTGTTGATGGCATTTTCAGGGAAAAAACCACAAGCCTTCTTCGGCAGCCCTTTTTTCCCATTTTTTTGGAAAAAACTAAATTTTCACTGTATTTTGGCTATTCTCTTGGTTTCCTCCAGGGGAAACCACCAACTCTGGGTACCATTAGAATCCCTAGGATGTTGGAAAAAAAGGACGCAAATTTGGCGTGGTTAGCTTATGTGGACAAAAAGTTATGAAGCCCTAAGCGCGAACTACCCCAAATAGCCAAAAAAGGGCTCAGCACTGGGGGGGGAAAAGCCCAGCAGCTAAGGGGTTTAAAGGGGGCACACCACTGTTTACAATGGGCTCCTTTGTACTTTGTCCTTTGCCAACATTTTGGAGCTAACCCGGAACAATACATCAATAGCGTCACAAATTCTAATGCTATTATCCCCCCAACCTGCGTCATGGTGCGCTATATTTAAAATACGGCACACACATGGTAGCGTTAGGGGAGCGCTAAGGGGTGCAAGGAAAATGGCGCTGCATGGGGTGCACTGCCACTTTTCTTAAATCTGCCCATTAAAGTTCCAAAAAATGGTATATATCACACCACAGGGGATCTGCAGAGCCAACAGATCTCCTCCTGAGATCTGACTGGCTGCCACCACCTTAACCTGGAAATTGTAGTAGCCATCTTCGGAGTCAGGACTCAGACCTAAAGAAAAATATAAAAAAAAGACATAAGGGGGAAGAGTAGGAATACCCTGACCCCCTAGGACTGGGTGTGGATTCTAGGAGGGACCCTGCCTGTGGTCAAAAATCTTTTTTTTTTAAAGTGCTGCAAATTGTGAATTTGCGAAGGATACACGCTATTCTTTTTTAATACCCCTGGTTTAAGGAGGAGCCGGGTGGACGACACATTTCATTTGTTGGTGGAGGCGAGCATGCATGGCCCCCATCTCCATGTCATTTTTGGCCCTAGGGGACCCAATCCCCTAGGGCCCACTGTATTTTAAAGGGGAAGGGGGCAAGCAGCCCCACCTCCCTAGGCTGTTTTTGGCCCTGGGGGCTCCCTCCCCTAGGCCTGATGTAAATATGTAAATTAATCTATTTGGCTTCTTTGTGGCAAGTTTTATGTAGATCTATCAACTGAAGCCCAAAAAAAGGGACAAAACTGACATTTCCCATTTTAACTTAAATAAAATACTTTGCAGTCCGATGCAGAAATAACTGCTGAAAATAATCACTCTAAAACTGGCATGTGAGTAGAACTTTTTTTCAGGAATGTGACTTAATTGGTGGAAATGTATTCAGTAGTTTTCAAGAAATTAGAGTTTAAAAATTGACTAGGTTAGATTTTAGCAATAGCTGGACTGTTAATTTGCAGATCCCTCATAGATTCACAAATCCATGGAGGATTTATGAATTCAGTTAAAAAGTAAAGTCATGCCATTGGTTCAAACAGCTTTTTCTCCCATTGTGTTTTGTGGATTTGCGAATGTACTGTGCTCTGATTGGCTCATCGTCATAGAAACATTTTTGTTGTGGCATTATGCTTGGAAAAATGACACACAAAAGAGCAGAAGGAGCCAATGTAAGCCTACCCAGACACCAAGGCCCATGTGAGCGGACCCCAAAGATACCACCAATAAAATAAAATTAATATTGAACAAATTGGTTTTATTGCTTGAATTGCAGAACCTGTGCTGGATTCAATAATCCTGTATATTCCCTGTGTCCTGCACAAATTCCTGAATTCTCGGGGTTTGTAAAGATGGCACTGGATTCACAAATTTAGAAAACAATAAAAAATGATTGGTGAAATATAGCTGCGCTGGGCCAACCCCCACTGCACATGGGTTTCATGGCTATCCATGGTTGTTTGGCTGGTGTCAACGGTCTAACTAAAATATTTAAGAGGGCCGATATTAGGCCTCAGAGGAATTTCAACTACGCCGGAGTAATTGGAGAACCTTTGGTAATTCTGCATTACTCTTTGACATGGAATTATTGATAATTATGCGATTACTTCTCCTCATGTAATTTGGGGGGAAATACTTAGCACTACTCACTTTCTTCTGCATTTAGCGCTACTTCCAGTAGCAAAAATGCATGCTTGCTTCCATTTTGGATGCAAGGGTGCATTTTGTTTTAAGATAATAAGTGCTAAATGCCACATGTATGTTGGCGAATACTCCTACTCTAAAAGCACATTTAGCGAGTGAGTGGCTGCTTGTGCTCGCTATTTGTATTCTGTGGCTATTTATTAGCACAAAATTGCCCCCCCAGGTAGTCAAAATGGAGACAAGGGGGCATTTTTGCACTTAGAAATAGCGCTAAATGAAGAATTACTCTTCTCGCGTAATTCCGCATAATCGCATGGAATTCTCAAGTAATTCTGCATGATTGCGCTACATTGAATTACATGAGTTATGTCTACCCTATTCGATATGTAGGATTAGGACTACCTATCATAAGGCTCAGTTCAGTGCAATCAAGTAAACTTACATGAGACACAGTTCCAAGCTAAACCCTATAGTTTTATTCAATATTAAGATCATTGCAGATGGAAATTGGTTAATCAATAGCAATTGATGACTCAATAGCAAATCAAACCATGTGAGAGGATCAAAATAAGGACTACCAATAAAGAAATCAAACAGCCAGAACTAAGCCTAAGTCAGCAAGAGAACAACATAGAGATTGCCTCTGCAAGAAGACCAACATACAGCTTGGTTCCAAAGGAAACTAGAAAAGCCTAGGTATAAATCAATTAGAAAGGTAAAGAAGGTCTAAGAAATTCAAAGAAAGTCTGGCATATATCACAAAACATCATTTTTAATACGGCTTTTGACAACAACAAAAAAATACACACATTCAGCGGTGAGATGTGACGTAACAGAGTTGAACTATCAATGTATCATCATATAAGATACATTCAATAAGTTACATCCAGAAACACATACGTCTACTGCATATTTATGAATGAGACATCTATAGAGAATGAAGGAAATGACATGATGTTTATGTAATAAAGAAATACAATAGACAGTTCAATTAATGGATGGTTCATAGGAATGGCTTGGGCAAAAGCCTTTGAAAATTAGAAAGACAGGACCATCCTGGACAAGGCTGCCTCGAGAGGAACAAAAATGAATGCTTTAAGCTTCTTTTTCACCATTTTTATTAAATGAAAAAGCACACAGAGAAACACATGCATGTGGAACAGCTCATTTGCGTAAAATAAATGTTGAACCTTCTTTAAAGTAAATATCTTCCTAAAGCTTACACGTGAATGCTATGCCCATTATGATTAAAGTTATTACAACTAATATAGTTAACATTATTTTAATAAACCACCAACCTCACTGACCCATTTCCCCTTCTTACTAACTCCCTTATCAATTTCACTGAACCATTCACCAACTCTTTCCCAAAACACCAGTTTCTCCCAAGGATTGAACCTTGTAATGCTCAATTTGTTATCTGGCTCAAACATGGAGCATTGCTCAATCTTAATTACATGATGAACACTAGCTTAGCCCAAGCAAGCCTATTCTCAACCTCCATTGCACTCATTGTGAACATTTCCTCATTAATTTTAGTTAATGCACCTGCAGTATTAGTAGCCAAATATTTCATCAAAGTAGACAACTCTAATCTTAACATCATTCAAAGACACACCAATTGGGGGAATCAACACACTAAATTTATCCAAAATAATCTACCCACTTACACATTTCACTCTGTTATAAATCATTTAACTTATTTCATTCAACCAATTCACATGGTGTACCTTAGAGCATACTGGTGTAAATAGTAAAACCCAACCCAATTATTTGGAATGTTAAACTAAGCTGTTTTGTTACAAATGTGATAAAAGCCTCCAAATATATGCTCAAGACACATGCAGTTTCACAATACAATTATAACTCCACACACTTATTCCGATCAGGGCTGATGTTTCTAACCTATCTCTCAGGTTCACGTCATACACAGATATCCTTTATTCTCTTTCAAAATCCGAAGTCTATAATGTATCTGTGAATACTTAATCATGGTCTTATCTGCCAAATGAAAATCAATTTCTTGGGCACCCCTCATTCTAAATTTCACTCATTTTTAATTGTATTCTCTAATAAAAGTAGGTTATAGATCTGTCAATTTACGAACACCCTCTGCTCATTATCCCATTAGCAATGTAATTATAAAACATAATGGGACTATTATATTTAATAGAGAGATCTAATCTTGCAACTTTAGGCGTATTAGCTATATAAAGATGATAATCTACTTGATAACTTTCTAAAAAGTCTTGATTCATCAATATACAAAAATAAACAGAACATGATTACCAATCAATAGAGGAAGTGATATATATATGTGACACGTTCTCAAACAGAAATTTAGATGTGTACAGTTATTGCAATTGGAAAAATTAATAATCTCCTTCTAAGTGCTAAGTAAATTAGTATTAGCATTGTATACTGAATGCCTTTAAACTATCTCAATAATCTAATCTACAATGTTTTAGTAATATTATTATGCTGTGTATTACTTTTATGACTTGAACACATCTAGCGGAAAATATAGACTCAAAAAGATTCCAATTAGTATAATCAAAATAAAAATCACAAAAATTATTTTAGGAGCCAAACAAAGCCTTTTTTCTTTATGTTAAAAATACAGCTTCTCAGTAATCTAAGTCTAAAACACAAAATGGTAAAATTCAAAACTATTCTAAAATATTAGACTAAATATTGGATGAGCATTAAAAAAAATTGTCGATGCAATGATTCTTGAAACCATGCATGCGAATATTATTATTCTTTAAAAGTCAGTTAAAATTTCAAGCAACAGATGAAGGCAGGAAACTATTCAACTATGTGGGCTTAAAACCTACCCTCAACCATAATGTATGATAGTGCAAACGTTAGTCTTCTTAAAATACAAGCATATTGCTAATAATGCAGACAAAATCTAAACAATGAGGTCAGTGGCCTAATATTTTCTGCCACTCTTAAACTGCACAGACCAAAACCATCTCTCTGTCATCAACATACCTAGGACTGCTAAGGTAGGACCAGAACCTTTTTTGCCGAATGCCTCTTTCAGAGACAAATCATAACATTTACACAACTATAATGCCTCCACAAAGTATGTCAATGTGCACACTGCATGTATTGCTCAAGTAATTCCCTGATGGTCCCTCGTGCAAAAAACATCCACAAATAAAATGAAATCAGCCAACCCGAGTGATACTGATTGAATATCTGGCATTGGCTTGGTGCATAATTCTGTTACATCAATACAGTCAGGGTCACAGTCATCAATCCCATCATCAGTGACCTTAGTTTCTTTCTTTGACAAAGTTAAAAGATGGCAGGATTCAGTGTATTACAACATTTTATTGACATGCTCATAGCACCAAAATTTGCATATACTTGGTTAAGCGGCTGTTTGTGACGTATTGAGTGACTGTGTGAGTCAATAATGGTGCAAATGAACGTGGAACCAACACAATAAGTGTGTAGCCCATCACTATTGCCATGCTGTGAACAATGGTCCAAGCAGTAGCTGCAATGTTGTTCACTCAACCCAGCAGAGCTGCAGCTATTGGGCTTAGTGTTGCATAAAAATGTGTAATTCAGCTCTTCGCAGACCCCAGCTGTTGAGTGAGAACATAAAGGTGGTCATTACAAGTTTGGTGGTCTCGGGATTACCAAGTTGTCGTACCGCCAACAGCCTGGCGGTGAACACTGCCATATTATGACCATGGCGGTCTTCCCAACTGAATACAGCAAATACACTTCCAGTGCGGTTTGACTGCTATGGACGGCGGTAGGCACCTTCAGACCGGCGGGGACCATGTTTCCGCCGGACATATAACGAGGCTGCACACCGCCAGGGTTTCCACTGTGATCACACCACCACCAAAACCATTGCGGAAACAAATACTATAAAAGGAAACACTCACCTTCAGGAACACAAAGCTGACCGGAACCGTCATGGAACCAGAACTCAGAGTCCTCCCACTGCTCCTTCTCGTACAGCATCTCTATACCCAGCGATGAAGACAGCAACTGTAAGTACTCACACCTAGCACACACTGGAGGGAAAGGCATTAGTACACGCCCACACACAACACAGACAGCCAGGATGCCTTGCAACGGGCACACATGCATGTACCTGCACACCCATATGAACAGACGTACACCTTGACATACAAACACAAACGCATACACATACTACATGCCCGCACGAACTACACACATCATGGCTAACACACACGAGACGTACACACACCAACCCGCACACACACAGCACCACAACAAACACATTCATACACAACACCACTGACTCACCCAAACACATCACAACCGCAACTATACAGACGCTTCACCAACCACTCTCACTGCACACCTCCACATCGCATCCCATACACACAACATGTAACAAAATACAACCAACCAACACACATCCATACAACAAATGTGTTGTCACACCATGCCCACACCAAACACAACACGTAGGACATAGCCAACACCACACACGAACGCACACACAACAACCACACAATGGCACACAACACCAACAAAACACTCGGCACCACGAACAATACACAATATAGCTACACACATGCATGTGACTACACAATCATATCACACACACAAGACACACCCATCACAGTGGGACTGATGCCAGGGCCTCACACACACATGCAGGCCATGCACAACAGCACACACACCCAACACACCCATATCACACACACAAACAAAGGATCACAAACAAAGAACCGACATGGAAAAAGAAAGGTAGGACAAGTAGTGTTCGATGGATGACAACATCTATTTGGTCCAGATGTATTAAATATTCATAATAAAAAATATATAACTATGTACATATTAAGTCACCTCACTGTGCCCCGACTTGATTCCTGGCAGCAAAATAACTTCCACAGGGTAGGGGCATCAAGGGGGCAGGTAGGCATATTAGTGACAAGGGGAGGGTTGAGGGGGGTTGGGCTTGGGAGGGGGGGTCCTTTGGTTTGTGTGGGGGGTCCTTCAGTCTGGCCTTGGGAGAGGGCGTGGCCTTGGGGGGGTTGACTTTTTTGCAGGGGAAGGGGCACTAACAGGGGAGGAGTTTGAGGTGGAAGGGCTGGACTTGGGGAGGGACACAGAGGACTCCGATGTCTCACGGTGTGAGTGAGGGGTAGGGAACAGGGAAAAATTATGCAGGAAACATTCCTTTGGCACACCGGGGTGGTCATGGGAAAAGGGTTTGGGAGTGGAAGGAGAGGGAATGGTAGTGAGATGTCTTTGTGGTTGTCTTGAGTGCAGGTGCGTGCATTAAATGCTTGCGTGTGCTGGGTGTCTGTTGGGTGGGTGAGTGAGGGCATTTAGGTGTCTTGGGAGGGGGTGGGGAGGAGGTGCCGGGAGATGCCATGCTGAATGGGTGACTGTCTGTTGGGGCGGAGTCTACAGGTATGGTACATGTGCTGCATATGGGGTGTCGGTGGTTGTTGTGAGTGCGGATGTGGTGACGGGTGGATGTCTGAGGGTCTGATATTGTGGTGACTGTGGGCAAGATGGGACTGGTGGCTAGATCTGCAAATGATGATGTGCTGCCTGCTGGAGTTTCAGGTGTAGTGTTTGTGAAGGAGGAGAGTTTGTGCAGGGAGTGGATGTTGTGTCTGCAGGTGGGCGTTGGCTGTGTGCATGCCGGTGTGTGGGTCTTGTGGTGCTTGTGTTTGTCAGTGCCAACCGTGTCTGTTGAGGTGGATGCATGCCTGTGTGAATGTGTGCTCTGGAAGGGTGTGGAGAGAGGGGTTTGGGAAGAGGTAGGTGGAGGTGGGATGGTAGACAAAGGGACACTGGCTGCCGTGAGGAGGCCAGAGCCTGAAGGGATCTCTGGAGGCCAGCCATGGCACCATGAATTCCTTCCAGGAACGCATTGCTCTGTTGTACTTTGGCTGCCAGTCCCTGGATGGCATTCACGATGGTTGACTGACCCACAGAGATGGACCTCAGGAGGTCAATAGCAATTTCACTTAGGGCAGCAGGGCTTACTGGGGCAGGGGCAGAGGTGCCTGCAGCAAAGGAAACACCCACACTCCTGGGTGAGCAAGTATGGGCAACTGGGTTGGGAGCACCTGGGAGGGTGATGCTAGTAAGGGGGGGCGACAAAGATGGTGCGCGGGTGGTCTCCGATGGGTCCATCACCACCAGGGAGTATCCACTGGAGGAGGATTCTGAAGATGATGTGTTGGATCCGGTCTCCCCCGTGGTACTCCCCTTGCCCTCCGTCCCACTGGGTCCCTCAGTGTGGGTGGTGCCACCTTCCTGGGTCCCATGGGCAGCTGCTTACCCACTCACCTGTTTCCCTTCTCCTCCACCAGACGATGCTGATGGACACAATGAGAGAGAGAGAGAGAGAGAGGGAAAGAGAGAGAGAGAGAGAGAAAAAGGGGGCAAAATTATTAACATACACCTCCCCTTGACACAGCTAATCATGTACATCTGTCACTATACATTTCATGGCTAGGCGATCTCATTTGCAAGGACACATTACCAACATCATCCCATGAAATTGCACTTCTCCCCACACCTGCCTACCAACCCTCACACCTACAGCAATACTTATGTAGGACAGCACCACTAGACTCATCCGCATGATGCCAACCTATGTCCTCTTAAGCTGGCACAGCATGCCCTGGATGCACTATCAGTACCATGTCTGTTTAGATATCTTACCTCACCATACCCCTATCACCCAGTGGATGTGCAGATTACACAACAATACACTGCAGTCCCCTCCTGGGACAACACCTGAATAGTTCATGTCCACTGTCAAATGCCCATCACAAGGAATACAACTCCAAACATTGATCACACAACACTTATCTGTCCTTACACATGGCTTCCCACTCAATATAGTGAGGCCATCATAGGACAACTCTGATTTGGCCTATACCTGTCAGGCACCTAGACATTTCACATCGAAAGTCATGCAATACACACACCACTCCCAATCTGCCACAACCTTATAGCCAAGCCAAGCTGTAACAGTCACAGGCCATCAGAAGTGTCCCCAACCATCCATGTCAACATGCTGTAGGCAGTCAGTCAGCAATGCAGCAGAGGACAAGCTAGGTCTTTGTTATACGTGCCATATACACACCATGGTGACACATCAGGGATCACCCAGGGCACTTACCACCACCAGTACCAGCTCATACTTTGGAAGGACACATCCCCACAAGTATAGCCCCCAGGAATGTTAGAACTTCGCAATCATACCTCATCAAATCTACGTGTATCATTGCCCCAGGCTGCCTACACATCACCTATATGTGCCTAGTCATCTCTCAAGCCAGTACTCCTGCCCCATGAAGGGCAGTAAAGGGGCAGTACTGTAATGCCAGCCCTACAATCTATCAATACCAGTTACAGTACATGATCTATATAGTCCCAAAGATGGAAGGAGAGTCCCACAGCTGCATATACAGTTTGGCTACACAGATGGGAGTGGGCTGACCCCTCAGAGCCACTGATGCAGATGGCTGGTGTTGGCCATACACAATGCTTAGGGTATTATTGACACTCGCATCCATTGAAGGGCCAGGATGGAGTCACACATGTGTCCATGTCATCTGTGCATCTACACAATACAGACTTTGAGAGGTATGGAACAGGAAGATGAAAATCCACTGACAGAAGAGCATGGGGACACAACCACAACAGATAATCAGCAAGGGTGCCTACTGCCCATTTGAAAATGTTGATGCACATGTAGCGTTAACTGCAATGCCACTTTAGCAGCACTCAGGCACTCAATCCCAATTATGGCCAGCCAAGTGTCAGGGTACAATCAGTACTCACCCCCTTGAGGCTGCTGTGCTGCCCTCAAATACCTATCCACCTCAGGGTAGGCCATCGCTAAAATGCAGGCCATTACGGAGGTTCAGGTCTGATGGGCACCCCTCCCTCGTTGGGAGGACATCCCCAACTGGGCCTCTGGTCTTCCGGGCCTAGCGTCTCAGGTCCTCCCACCACTTGCGACAATGGGTGCTCTGCCAGGCATGGACCCCCAGGGTCAGAACTTGCTTGGTGATGGCACATCAAATCCCCTTCTTTTGATAGGCAGAGACAGAAGGAGAAAGTTATGTAGACTGGTACCATACCAACAGCAGTGGACTATAAACATCAGACCCATCAAATGCCCACACATACCCATCCTCTAGGTTCACACGCCTAAACTCCGTGCCCCGTGCATGCATGTACTCCCTGACCGGCACACATACGCCATTCACCCTCACATGCACCCCTATCACACATGACTATGGCATTGGACTCACCTGCTCCTCTGGTGCCCCATAAAGCTGTCCATAGAGGGATAGGACCTCACCCACCAGCCTCCCTAGGTCTTCCGGGGTGAAGGCGGTAGCCCTATCACCTGCAGGATGTGGTATGATGGCTCCCAGAGACAGTACACAGCAGCTCAGCTCGTGGAGGTCTTGCTTGTTAGAGTGTTGGGAGTGAAGTGAGCTAGGCTGCAGAAAATGGCGGTCACGGCCGCCGCGTACAAGATCGTCACTGCCGGCAGTGATCGCCATTGGCCCCAGTCTCCCATAGGCACCAATGTTACCCCATGAGACGTTGCACGGCGGTTCCAACTGCCTACCACCATGACGACATATGCCGGCGGAATTAGGTCACTACCACCTGTCCAGTGCTGCCATTTTAGGCACATATCATGCCATTATGGAGTAAAATAAGTGCGCCATACACCTTATATGGCAGATAGCGGGCTTGGCCGAAGTGATGCCATCATATTTTGGCACATACATGTGAGATGCATGACACAGTGACCCTATGTGGCTGACTGTCTGATGACTAGCATGCCTAGATACTCTGATTGGTGGTGTCACCATATAGGTATATGGCATGACTACATACAGGATCAGTGCAGGACAGGTCAGTGTCCCACATATGGAACTTTACACATGTGATGTTTGTCAGACACTATTGATCAGGAGCAGTAATGTGCATCAAGGGAGAATTCCAAGCCGCTTCAGCATGGCCAATATGGTATGTGCCAGCAGTGTGCTCCATGTGGACATTGTTAGGTGTGTGCAAGTGAGATGTGTTGTGCCAACATGTGTGGTGTGCATTTCACATTGCGCTATTTCTCCTCTCCATCCTAAGTACTCTTTCCTGAGGAGAATGAGACATGCACCAGTGTACCATCCCCTAATGGACCTTTCAAACCTGAAGGAGAGGCACATAATTCAGACCTATCGTCTGAATTGTCAGACCATCATGAAACTATGTACTCACTTGGAGCCAGATCTTTTGCCTGCCATACGTAATCCCTATGTCATCCCTCCCACAGTTCACGTTCTGTCAGTGCTACACTTTCTTGCCATATGCTCCTTTCAGATGACAGTGGGCTTGGCAACAGGAATGTCACAGCCCATGTTCCGTCTTGAATTGACGGATGTACTGAGGGCTTTGATGTGATGTGGCTAGTGGAAGGGGCCTGCTGGTGGGTGGAAGAAGCACAGGGTGGTGTTAATGTCCCTAGGCACCCTTGCAATAGAGGCCATGGTGGCATCGTGGGCCTGCCACTGCTGCATGACCTCCTGGTGGTACTCCCTCTGCAGCCTCTGGTTTTGCCCAATCATGGTTATGATCTGGCCCATCCTGTCCTGGGATAGTTGATATGCTTCCAGGACTCGGGAGATGGGTTCCTGGTGAGATGCCTCCCTTGGGTGCGCCGTCCCCTGGCCTACAAGTCTCTTCCCATGCCCCATACCCCCATGTGCCTGTGCCCCTGGCATGGTGTGCCCACTCCCAGTTTCACCAGGACCTTCATTGTCTTGAGTGTGAGGGGTTGACTCATGTCCCTGTTCTGTGGGCCACACTATTGACTGGCCAGTCCTTGGGGCACAGGTTTGTGGACCAAAGGTTGGTAGAGTTGTTGTTGCCACAAGGTGGGGGGTGGGTGGTTGGTGTGGGCAGGGTGAGGCAGGGAGTGGTAGACTGACGAGGGGTCCCAGATGGGCCAGGTAGGTCGTCTCTGTCCATTGTTGTCCTCACTGGGGCCTTCATCCTGAGAAGGGCTGGCAGTCTCTGGTAATATTTATTTATTTTATTTTATTATGGTGGCAGGGGTACCTGTGGATGGAGTGAGGGAGAGTTACATGTTGTAGGTGTGCATGGTTGTCTGTTAGTCTGATGCATACAGTGGCTTGACTTGATTCCGAGCAATGGCATTGACAGGCGCAGCACTGCTAACACTTTGTGGATGGTGGATTGAGACGTGTACCATGCTCCTTGGGCTTGTTTGCATCAGGTCTGGTCACTTTAGCTCAGTGGGTTGGTTGTGTTCCTGAGTGATGGTTCACATGACAGGCTTTCCCTGTAGGCTGCTAGGTATGTGATTGGGAATGGTTGTACATTGCAGCATGGTGTACAAATGGGAGGTGGGTATGTGTGGATACAAGGTTGTTTGCCCTGTCTGTGCCTAATGTGCATGGAGTATACCTCCTTACTGTCATGGCCAGGATTGGTCCATTTCAGTGTAGTGTGTCTGGATTAGTGGCCCTTTGGGTTGGTGACAGTGCTGTGTCTATGTCTGGGTTAGTTTTCTATTGTCTAGTGCCATGGGATTGCCGTCATTGCCATGTAGTGGTCCTCATTCGAAGCATCCAGTTGCTGTAGCTAGTGCAATTATCATACATGCAAGAGGTGTGATGTGACAGGCACAATCCAGGTTTTGTGGTGGATGGGCTAGTGCATTGTGGGAGTCATAGTGTGTGTTACTGGCAGGGCTATCCATACACCTGGTAGGCACTGTGTGGGCCTTGGGTGTGGGTGGCGGTGTGGCATGCTGGAGAGGAGCATTAGGTGAGTAGGTGGGAGGTACCTGGGCCCCAAGGAACGCACCTTCCCCCTAATGTCCACACCTCTTCCTGATATCCTCCCTTGTGCATGGATGGATGCCCACTGAGTTGACCCCATCGACTATTCTCTGCCATAACTCAATTTTCCTGGCTATGGAGGTCTGCTGAACTTATGCTCTAAGCAGTTGTGGCTCTACCCTGAGGATTTCATCGACCATGATCCACAACTCCTCATCGGTGAATCGTGGGTGCTTTTGGCGTGACATGGTGGTTGTGTTGGAGGGTGTGGGTGCGTGGGGTGCCGTGTAATGTGCTTGCTGTGGGTGTTTGGCAGTGAGTGGCGGTAGGTGGTGATGTTTGTGTTTAGCTGTGATGTGTGAATGGTGTTGGTGGTGCTGTGCGTGGTGAGTGTGAAGTGTATGAGTGCCTATGGTGTGTATGTGCTATATGTTTGAATTGTGGCTTTTCGAGGTCTGTGTTAATCATTAGTTGAGCAAAGGATTGTGGGTTGTGTGGGGGGGTGTTATAAAGTGCTGTGAGTAGGTGTACCTGGTGTGTGTATGTGTGTCCGGTGTGGGATATTCAAACTGTCCAATTTGGTGTGGTGTTGTGACAGGAGTGTGTTCTGAGCATGGCGGTTCAGACCGCCAATAGTTTTCAGCCATGGAAGAACCACTGTGCTGATTTGTGGTTGCAATCTGGTCAGTGGAAAGTTGCTGGCATGGCAGTGCATGTGGTGCAACTACCTCTTTCCCGCCCTCCTATGTCTTGGCAGTGTCAGATTTCTGGCTGTTTTTGGGCAGTATACTTTGTGGACTCAATACGGCGGGCGGGATACTGCCCATACTGGCGGTCTTTTGGTGGCCGCCACAGCGGTAGTCTTGCCAAAAGACCGCCAAAGTCGTAATGAGGACCAAAGTGTGCAACTTCTTTTTCATGACAAAATAAATAAAACATGTTGTCATAAATAGGCATTCTTAGAACAGGCATGGTACATAGTAAGTGTCTGAGCTCCAGGAAGACTGCAAGCATTTGTCATTGAAGGATACTTTTTCTCTTTCGTCATTGTACGGTAGTCTCTGTGGAGACTTTGCAATCAAGGAAAGGTTTGGAATCTACAGACACTAATAGGCATCCAGTTCTAGAAACATCCCGCTTCTCTCTGTGTAGCTGGTGGGTTTTATCTTGGGCACCTTCCTCACTCCCTTCTCAATTTAGTGTCCCAAATAAATGACTATCTTTTGCAGTACTGCATTTTAACAAGGGACACTTGTATGCTCTTTTTCAGCCAAATGATTTAATAAAGCAGTTGTGTCCAACTACAGCCCTCTTTTATTTTAGCCACAATTACCAAAGAATCAGTGTACTGCATGAGTACTGAATCATAAGGCAAATTTTAACGTTCCAAATCTTTCTTGCATATCTGCAAAAACATTGAGGGACTTTTTGTGAAGCTCTACGCTAAATGAGAACTTTAGTTTGGAATCTGACTGCGAAGATATACTATCCTCATGAAGCGGAATGGAAAAAAGTGCTGCACATAAGCACTGTAAACCATTCTGCATCTGTTGGAATTTAAAACAAAATCACTGCTGGATTCAGTATCATGCACCAACAAAGAATCACAATATTATGTATCTCACTGTAAAAATGAAGCCACGCGGTTCTTCTTTATTTCTTTATTTCACATAACTCCAGCGTACATGACACCTCCAGCAGAGCTTCTCACTTTTCAGCTCCCTTTTTCCAGTTTCCCCTCCAACAATCCATATGACCTCATAGTATATCACATCACATTCCAAACCACTGTCCAAGCAGGCTGCCTACATAAAATAATTTCATAAGATATCTTCACACAACTCCCCCCTTATACTATTCAAACAAAAATTAATGCAAGAGTTATACATCTCACAATGCCCAACAGCATCTAAGAAGAAAAGATAAACTAATAAATGTACATTATATACATCAGATCAACATTTTCCAATGAAATGCTTCCAAGTTCCTCTCAAGTTCTCTTATAACACTTTTTACAATACACTGATGATACCAGCAATTGGTCATTGGTTATTAACAATTAATCGTATGTATGTTTCCAATAATCCACATCGAACCATTCTCCAAAATTACTACATTGTGTCTGGCTTCCTTTACCTTATGTGGAATAGAGTACTTACTATCCCTTTTTTGAACAATACCTACTTTTTTTTATAACAATCCAATCACAAGCTCGTATGTAGCATTGTTTGACACCCATCCTTTTGTTATAATGCTGAATAACTTTCTCCTGCTTCTCCTCAACACTCTCCTTTACAAGTCTCCGATCCACTATTACTTTTTCCTTTTCCCTCAACCACGTAGGTCACTCGTTCATTCCTGGCCCTCTTCCCTTCGGAGAGGCAAATGTTACAGAATGAGGAGTCGTCCTATATGCCCACATCATTCTTCTCAGCTCTCTCATCCATGGAAGATGATTAGCCAATGATAATTTAATGTTTTTCATCACAACCTGATTTACTCTTTCTACTAAACCATTAGTCTGTGGTCGGAACAGAGCAACCCTTTCGTGAGTTATACCCATACTAGCTAAGTAACTAGTCATCTCCTTAGACACAAATTGCATCCTATTGTCCGACACAATTGTTTCAAGAATTCCTTTCTCCATGAAGGCCTCTTCCATGAATTCAATAACTTTTGATGTACTTACTTGTTCAACCGCTTTAATCATAAACCACTTAGTATGATAATCCACCAATACTATTATATACCCACTTCTCAAACCAAGTCTGGAAATCGGACCAATAAAATCTATAGCTAAATTTTCCCAAGGTCTGCTAGGGAAACCCATTGTCCCCAAAGGAGGTTGTCTGACCTACTTTGGTTTTATCCCTATTCGCACACGCAATACAATTTCTCACTGTCTCCTCAATTTCCCGATCCATACCTGGCCACCAAAATGACTGTCCATCATTCCCCTGCCTAAATGGCCTTCATGAATACTACTAATTATACACTCACGAACTCCCACTGGAGGTATTAATTGTTTCCTTCTCATCAATTTATCATCTTGTATGCTCAGCTGATCTCTAATCTTAAAATAATTAGATAAATCATCATTCAGCCCATCTTCAATCTTCCATCCACACACAACCTTCTTCTCAACTTCCTCCATGATTAGGTCTCCTCTTTTCACAATCTCCCACTCCTTTATATTTACTTCTATGCTTTCCGAAACACTTTCTGCTTCTCCCACAATTGTATCTTCCTTCACTTCCTCCACTTCTACTTGCATCCTTCACAAATAATCTGCTACATTTCTCTTACCCCGTAGAAATTCTACCTGAAAATTTTAATCCATTACTGTCAACAACCATCTAGAGATATGTGGTGTAACACTCCCTTCAAACCCCCTTTCACCCTTAAAGACGTACGTCAGGGGTTTATGATCTGTTCTTAACCTGAAAGGTATACCCCACACATAAAACCTGAAATAATTGATTCCCCAGCAACATGCCAACGCCTCCCTCTCTATGACTGAATACAACGTCTCTGCACCTTGCAATCTTCTAGACGCAAATCCAACTATATACTCTTCATCATCTTTAACCTGTGTCAAAATTGCACCAATGCCCATATTACTAGCATCAGTAGTAATGTATGTTTTCGCTGTTACATCAAAGTGTCCTAATGTAGGTGCCCGTGTAGACACATATGATGGGTTGTGAGTCTCAGAAAATAAAAAGGAGTTCCAAGTTTTTTGGTTGTGAACATATACTGAAGGATCCAAGGGGGGGGGAATAGAGAACTAACATTAAGGAGGAAGGAAGCAATGTGGATAATGCGTTTAAGAGCGGTGGAAGAAGGTTTGAATACGGATAGAGAGTTGGAGTATTTCCTGGGAGCATAAGCCCAGGCATACCAAAGGAAGAAGGTACGGGCTGACATGTACGTTAATGATACCTAGTCAGTGAAAGAAGAAATTGTGGAATATATATAGTCATTGTAAAGATTGAAGTATGTTTATTATTTACGAATGTATTAATATTTGCTATGTTTGTATTCAGGAGTTTTTATTATCCTGTTTTGGATATATTTCAGCTGGATGAGACATGAGTCTTTTATAACATAGGTTGAATTATGGATATGCTAATAATGCATTCTCCTATTGAAGAAATATGATCAATAGGTCTAAGATTATGATTGCTTAGATTATTTTGTAGTTATGCGTTATATTATTTATATTAGTGGGTTCTAATGAATATTGGAAATGGGGATATTTTTCTATCTTCTCCTTCACCTGGATCAACTTGCACATTTATTTCTTTTGGGTTGTTATTGTGTGATGCTATCTTTACTGACACGCTCTAATTTTGTAAAGTGTAAGTGATGGGTGCTAACTTTAAGAATATCAGTATTTGGAGCAGTTCAATGGTACTTAGCAGGGTTGGGAATCGTACTATTATCTCCATGACAGATGGGTTTAGTCCTCTTTTTATTTTTGTTCGAGGACGAGCCGGAGAAGTCCACTTTTGTTTGCTTTGCCTCGGAGTTTTAAATCCGGGCACACCGGCGCGGCACTTACAGCATCCGCTCGCAACTCGTTTCAGAAAGACTGCCAGTGCCGAAGCGAGCGTTCTTGGTGAAACTAATTCAAGCCCTTTGAGGTAACCTATCATTTTTCGTGTGAAAGGATATTTACCTTTTACTAGGCTGTTTGGAGACTGAAACACACAATGGAGTTAATTTGATCAGGATGTTTTTAGTTATATTTAAAAAAAAACGATTATACTACATTTGTCTTACAGTGGTTTGCTGCATTAGGAGCGGCATTTTCTTCGGAATATATTTCGGTGATTCCGGTGTAATCGGTAGTTCTTGGAAGGATACATTTATTGCAGATCAGAGAAAAACTTCTCATTTTAGGTATTGTCGAATAGGTCTAGTGTGGCAGGTAGCTATTCTTAATTTTATTTTGGCTTCTATTCAGAGTGTGACAGTAAAACTTGCCATTTGACACACTTACTAATTCAAATATGGTGGTCTTTTTCAACTTGACATTGGTAATTATAGGTTTTGCACTTTTGGTGATATTTGATTTTGATTTGATGGGTGTCACAAGCGGGGTTTATTCATATTAACAGGGTATCAACCTTCGTTTCATTTTACTTTAAGGGTAATCCATCATGGGTTCTATTTTTGAAGTGGGGCCTTTTCTTTTAATCTTTTCGTTTCAGATTGAATAGATCTGACTAAGGTTTATCAATCTATGTCAATGATTACATTTATTGTTTTTCATAATTGTTGATACCTAGGAAGGTTAACAAGCTATCAAACGACTAGGGGACAGATGTAGCAAAGGGTTTTTCCCATTCTGTGTCAATGGGAAAATGTGTTTGTACATATAGCCCTAAGTTCCAGCCCTGATGAAGTCAAGTGACGAAACACGTGTTGGCTGTGAGATTGTTATAGGCAACATGGACATTTCATTATGAAAGAATCTGTAAGAAGGATGGATGTCTAATTAACTCTCAAGGACAATAAACAGGGAGAATAACATGGACCAAATATTTGGTTATTTTGGTATATAAAGAACAGATTCATAATTTGAATATTGAGAGTGTGGATATATAGGAACTTATGATGAGAGGACAATGGTTATGAATCAATGGAACTATAAATATTGAGAATTTGTGTATCAACTTTTGTTTGTGAGGATATTTTCTTTTTGTGTAAAAGTACGGTATAACGGATCCTGGATAAAATATAACATCATTTATGAAAACTCTGGGGTTTGAAATATCATTGTTACTGCCTCTCTCTAATTTGGCTGAATGTTTAACATTTGCACAGAATTCAAAATAGGAACTGCTGAAAAGAATTTGATGGTAACTGATATTCGATCAACAAGTGCCTCAGTATTGTTGTATTTCTAATTGATTGTTTAGTCCAATCAATGTAGGGGTTTTAGGGTGTATTCCCCTCTGTAGTGCACCGTTGGGAGGTTTAGATATTGTATCATTGTAATTGAATACTTGGTGCGCCATCACTCCCTTAAATACACCCTTGTCTGGTAATAATCTGTATAGACATATCAAAATCATTCATAGGTTGTCCGTCTCCCATTCCTAAATGCCGTTCTGGTAAATCTTCATAAATTCTCCTCCCTTCAATTTTCAATTCCCAAATGACGCAGAAGAATGGCTTGTTTTCTAGGTGGACCATAAGGATCACCGCCAATTGCTAATATATAGTTCAGAATTTTTTTTCCCATTGTTTCCAGGGCATGGGAGGCTCCCCTGGTGTAGAAAGAAAAGGTGGTGGTGATGCCATACTTTGGTCCCCCATATTATGTACTATTTTGTTCACAACCTAAATCTAACACAATTTAATATAATAAATTAACACAATAAATTAGAATAATAAACTAATATAACAAACTATAATAAGTTATAACTAACTAAAATAACAACATTCCAATGTAATCATCTTCCCTCCTTTCCTACAATACATATTCTTTCTATTACTCGTCTCCTAGTTGGAGCAGTTTAGTCCTTCTTCTATTTCCACACTCGATACTCGTAGTGCAGTATAGCTGAAGACAAGACGATCGGCAAGGTTTGTAGTACAGCTGAAGATAAGACGATCGGTAAGTTATAAATCAAAACTTCACCAATGTACAATGTAACTAGTATGTTAGTCGCACTGTATTGTGTAATAGCTAAACATTCCATACGCGGGCCTCGCGCGACCCTCCTGTGCATAGTAGTCTTCCACGTGCTCCCACTCGCGCTATTGCGATGCACTGTGTTTTAAAGTTCGAGTTGTAGCTCTTGCTATTGTCGTTGGTGCCCCTCACTTGTGTACCAATGGATTTTAAAACATTTTACCAAACAGAAACTCCAGTATTTGAATATTTTCACCAGTGAAAAACTAGGCAAGCCCCTAGTTATATTATCGAAGAAATCAAATGACTTGCCTTAATATGTATTTCCGTAGCATTATCCAAAATTGAATTTTTTGAAGTTTCCAGGGGTGAAGATGTCCTTTTGTCCTTTGTCTGGCCCCTGCCAGATAGGTCCCTTGTTGCCAGTGTAAAGATGAAGTCAAACAGTTCTTTATTTCACATAAATCCAGCGTACATGACATCTCCAGCAGACCCTCTCACCTTCCAGCTCCCTTTTTCCAGTTCGCCCTCCAGCATTCCATATGACCTCATGGTATGTCACAACACATTCCAAATTACTGTCCAAGCATGCTGCCTACATAAAATTATTTCATAAGATATCTTCACACTCACACAGGTCTTGAATGATCCTCCATTTGCCGACTGGCTTTTTCAAGTCCATTATGGGTTAATTATATGGGCTTAATAGCACTTCCCTCACAATGCCATGCTCAAACATTTTATCATTGTCAGTTTTAGTCCCATTCCTTTGCTTAATGAATAAGCCTTTATTGAGGAGTGTGGGAATATACTGTATTCAACTTTGCAGTAATCTATTCTGTTTGTGTACTTTTAATCAACCCAATTTATTTTCCTGACGAATCCCAAATCTCTTTTTCACAGTGTGCCTTAAATCTGGAGGTAATTCCTCTGCTATTAACACTGGGAACATTCTTACTTTTGTTTCTTGTGTTCTTATTTGAAATCATCATTGTCTCCCTTTTTCTGAATGCAAATATCATCCTGTGTTTAGTAAATTATGCAATTTAACTTTCACAAAAGATCATGACCCAACAAATTCCCTTGACCTGCCCCAATAATTACGAACTCATGATTGTTAATGCGCAAACCAACTTTAACTGGGACATTTGCTGACAACTTATTAGTCACTTATTTATTTGAAATGCCTACAATTTGGGCTCCTTTTCCTGACAGGAGTGGGCTATAAACTTCTGCCAGTCTAATTGTGGATCAGGTAGAACCTGCATCAATCAACAAGCATTGGCAGACAGACCACCAGCCTTTATGAAAATCTTGTTTTGTCATGGTTTTAGCAAAACATTATTATTCAGAAAGCTGCTGGGTGTTCATCAAACTAAAAAAATCATTGACTAAAGGTAAAAATGTTTTTGAGCTAAAAAAAAAAACACACATTACCATGCTACATCCAGGCCCTGAAGGGAACTACTTTGTATGTGGATGAGCTCATTGTGAAAGGGAACCATGCCATAACACATAATGAAGTCAGCCAAAGGCTGAAGTGGTTGGAGGCATTGCTCCTTGATGCATGCTTGAGTGAGTTGGACAAAAATGTGAATGGCACAACCAGACAAATAGATTGTGTGGCTGAAGACCACTATAATTATTTATGTCATATACATAATTTTAGTAATATCAAAAGGTCATGGTTAACACAAACCTAAAAAACACAAATTACTCTGCCATTAGCTGTCAACCTCTTGCCTTTGAGAAAGAAAGAAAGAACAAAAGTAGAAGAAAGAATGAAAGAAAGAAAGAACAAATGGAAGAAAGAGGGAAGCAAAAAAGAAGGAAAAAGGAAAGAAGAAAAGAGAGAAAAAGGAAAGACTAAAAAAAGAAAGGACAGAAAGAAGAAACAAGCATCTGCAATGTAATAGGTCTCACATTTGCTAGAGATAGAGCTATTGGTGTTGTAACTGCATAACTGAACTTTTCTTGCCACATAATTTGGTCAACCCTGCTGCATAATTTGGTCTTCACTGCTGCATAATTGCAGTGGTCCTCCATATAACCTAAACACTTCCATTAACCTTCTTCTATCTGCAGAAAAACATGAAAATATTGCCATTATTAATTACACGTACCTATATTATTATTTTGGGATCCCCCAACCTAATGTGAGGACCCAGAGATGACGAAGACTACCAAAATAAGGCTGAATTCAGGTTGGTGTACAAAAGCATTACATTTACAAACTTTCAAACAGTCTCCATTCTGTTGTTGAGACTATTTAAAGGAGTGCACAGATATGGTGCCAACAAGTTATAACACAAGCAAGGGGGAAAGGAGGACATGTACTTCTAGTGGCTGAATTGCATATGTGTAATTTGGAAATCTTGAGTTTCACCCATGCTTGGCCAAATTTTGTTACAAGTCAGTTAATTACTTTACTTCACTGCAGTGCCAAATAGTTTAATTCTGCTGCCTATGAATGGAAAGGCCCACACAGTTTGTAAAATAATAGCTGATATTTACTTATTTTGCTGTCAGTAACGCAATCTTAAGTGCAATGCTAGGTAGAGCTCCCTCAAAACTGAATGTCCAAAAATCAGTTGATGGCGGAACTTGATAGGAAACCTCCCAAAAGAAGGGAATGCACAATAGAATCCCTTTGCACCTCTGCTTGTATAGCATAAGCCTTCATATAATTCCTCCGGCTGTGTGGTACTGTTAGGCTCTCTCTCTCTGGCTGTCAGTGATGAAAAATGATGAAAATGTGGGCAATAATTTTCCTTTGCATCATCACTGAATGGAGTCTTAACAATGGAGAACTCTTCAATGTGTAGAGCAATCGCTTTCAAGGGCCTGTTCCTCCCATATTGTTCGGTAGCATGTGTGCTCTCAATCCGTTAGGCCACTTATCACTTATAGAAGAATGGATTAAGTCATTTTAATACATCGGTTACTTTGCAATATAAATGTTCACTCTGGTCTATAGTTGGAAGCCTGAGATTCAGCGAGCTTTGTAATATGTAATTCATACTGTGTGCAGCGCGCACCATCCTGCCTACTGAGCCAGCACTGCTCACCAGTCTTGCACTGCATGCAGTTTGCAGCGCACTACTGGCCATGTACATGTGCTTAGCAATACGAATAACGCTCCAATAAGTGCGCGCGCCACTGTTCCTGTGAGCAACCAAATAAATTGTTTAGTGACATCACAAGACTTACGATGACATAAATGAATTCGGCCATTCGTTTTTGCGGAGATTTGCTTACTCAACTATAATGCTGCTAAACTACATACAAGAATTCATGACATATGTAGATGGCACATGATAACCTGACTTGTCTCTTCTTAGTTCTGATAAATATTCAGTAACTTTAACCTGACAGCGTGCTATACCTGCGAGGGGAAACTCAAACGTGCTTTGCAACAACGTGTGAACGATATTAAGAAAATATAAAACAATACTCCGGTCCCAGATTGGAAGAACGCCGCCGTTTCCCTCCAGGAAGACTGACTGTTGGACCACAGCTTGCTTTCCAAGAAGTACTGGGGGTGGCGGTACAGCATAAGATGTACACTTACATAAACACAAGCTCTGGGGCACAGCCAGCTCTTCAGCGCTACCTGAGCTCCTTACACAGGCAGAGAAGATAAAAGCCTGCCTTGCTCGAAGCTTCCATTGTGATGAATGTGCTGTGCTGGAGTAATTGGGTTAAATTAGGTCACGCACTTTGAACTCACCCGATGTAACTCAAACCAAATGTCACAATTCTCAGGAGCGAAACAAACAAGCAGGGGTGCACAAAAGACAGCAGCAATGATGGGAGGGAAGAGGAGCGAGGAGGTATCAGATGTCTAGAGATGGCCAACAGAAGGGATCAACGCTGGGAGGAAGGAGGACAGGTCATCACAAGCGTGAAATTAGTATGAGGGCCAACCACAATGTTCTTTTAGTGAAATCACCTGGGAGGGAACACAACACACGAAGGATGGGCATAAAGAAAAATGCACCAATAAAAAGGAAGAATTATCAAAAGACCAACAAAGAATGAATGGCGAGAGTGGGCGTGGCTAAAGCCCATAGATTGAATACACCATCATGGCTTGACCTGAAAGGAAAGAAAGAAATTAAAAAAGAAAGGAATGAAAAAAGAAGGCATGAAAAAAAGCAAGAAAGAAGGAAAAGGGGACCAAAAGACTGGATAGAAAAGGTGAAAGAAAAAGAAAGTAAAGAAAGAATCAAGGAAGGAAAAAAGAAGAGAAGACAGTAGGCAAGAAGTAAAGAATGGAGTATAAAAAGATGGAAGGAAAAGGAAGTGAAAAAAGAATGAAAGGAGGAGAGAAAGAAAGAAAAGCAAGAAAGATACATGGTGAAAAGAAGGAAGGGAAGAAAGAATGAACAAAGCAAAGAAAGAAGGCAAAAGAAAGTAGAAAACAAAGAATGGAAGAAAAAAGAAAGAATAGGAAAAACAGAAAAAAATGAAAGAAATAAAAAGAAAGGAAGAAAGAAAGGAAACAAGGGAGGAAAGAAGGAAAGAGAAAGAAAGAACGAAAGAAAAGGGAAGAAAAAGAAAGAAAAGGGAAAATTATGAAAAGAAGGAATTAAAGAGGGACGAGAGAAAGCATAAAAAAATGAAAGTAATAAAGAATGAAATAAGTTTTAAAAAGTGCTACAAGTGCTACAATTTAAACATGATAAAGGGTGTTTTTCTTCTTGGGCAAAGTTTATTAAAGGACTATTGGTGAAACCTGTTGTGTAGAATTGTCCACTTATGAATTCACATGTACACTATTGAAGCTTTCAGTTTGTGTACTGCATGCATAGTAAACAGAGAATAACTTAGAGAAATATTTCAAATAGATGCCATCTTTATCCTGTGAAACACAAGCAGTCAGATATTCAAATGACAATACAAAAGGACTTGTCTACAGCACCGGAGATAGGAACTGATAACCCTTGGAATGTGAGCTCTGCTTACTTTTAGTAGAAAGCATCCCTTGTTCATCTCAAGCTGTAAGCATAGAGGAAACAGTAAATTGTTAGAAATGGGGTCTCTAGTTGGTAGTCGGTTTGAACCCTGTCCAAGTAGGGACCCTCACTCTAGTCAGGATAAGGGAGATATCCGCTCAGATAACCCATGCTCACCCCGTTGGTAGCTTGCCATGAGCAGTCAGGCTTATCTCAGAAGCAATGTGTAAAGCATTTGCACATAACACACAGTAATAAGTGAAAACACTACAAAAGGACACCACACCACTTAAAAAAAATAGCCAATATTTATCTGTGTAAAACAACACCAAACAATAAAAATCCAACATACAATGTTAAAGATATGAATTTTGCAAGATTAACTAAAAAATACAGTTCCTTGAGGTCGATAGCTCCACCTGTGGCTATCACAGCATTATGAGCAACAAAACCAACAGTTCAGGACAGCTACAGTGTTGCGGGCCAGCTACGGTGTTGAGAAGACCCGCAAAACTGTAACTTTGGAATTGCAGGGCGTCGTGATCCTCGCGGTGAACTCCAGAGAGTGGCGTCACTGGCTTCGTTGTGTCGGTTCCGGAGTCAGTGCGGGAGTCATCGGGCCCTTGAAGTCACATGTGTGTGGATCAAACTCCGGGCTGATGAAGTCAGGAGCGCTGGTGTGGATGGTGTCGGGGCTGCGGTGTGGAACGGGACGATGCAACTTGCGGTGCCCACAGGTCACGGTGCAGGCAGCGGCTCGGTGATGGCATCGACTGGCGTTGGTGAGACCAGGGCGGCGGTGTGAAGCGGGACAGTACAAAGTGTGGTGTCACGAGGTCACGGTGCAGGCAGAGGCATCGTCATTGCTGAAGCGCTGTCGTCGGTAGGCCCAAGCCAGCGGTGCGGGACGGTGCTTCGTGACCCACACGAGCAGTGTCCGCAGGCCAAGGTTCAGGCAGGATGCTGATGGCAACACTGGAGTCGAGGATGCTGGCATCGGTGGACCGGGGCCACGGTGTGGGAGGGGACTGTACTTCATGTATCTTACAAGTGGTGTCCACAGGCCACGGTGCAGGCAGCTGCGCCAGTGTCAGCAGGAGAGTCGTCAGGCATGCCCAGGCTGTGGTGTGAGCAAGCAATGCCAGAGTGCAGCGCCCACAGGTCGCAGTGTGAGCAGTAGCTCGGTGAAGTTGTCCGATTCCGGCGTCGGTGAGACCAGGGTCGCAGCGCAAAGCAGGGCAATGCAACTCAGTACACCGTCGGCAGGTCACGGTGCAGGCCATCGTCATCACAGTGGTTTCTCCTCTTGAGCAGCACAAAATACACAGTTCCCAGTGCTGCAGGTCTAGGAAACTGAAGTCTTTGGTGTCCCTGAGACTTTCAACTGGCAAGCTCTACTCCAAGCCCTTGAAGAACTTTCCCAAGCAGGACACACAGCAAAGTTCAGCCTTTGCACTCTTTTCAAGCAGACGCAGCACCTTTAGGCCAGTCCAACAAAGCAACACAGCAAAAGGGCAGTACTCCTCCTCCAGCTCTTCTCCTGGGCAGAGGTTCCTCTTGATTCCAGAAAGATTCTAAAAGTCTGGGGTTTTGGGTCTTTTTCTTATACCCCGTTCTTCCTTTGAAGATGGCAAACTTCAAAGCAAAGTCTCAAGTGTTTGCAAGATCCTTCCTTGTCAATGCCAGGCTAGGCCCCAGACATACACAAGAGGGTTGGAGACTGCATTGTGTGAGGGCAGGCACAGTCCTTTAAGATGTAAGGGACCACTCCTCCCTCCACTCTAGCTCAGATATGCAGGCTACACCCCAACTCCCTTTGTGTCACTGTTTAGAGGAGAGGTGTTAACAGCCCAACTGTCAAACTGACCCAGACGGGGAATCCACAATCAGGCAGAGTCACAAAATGGTTTAAGCGAGAAAATGCCTACTTTCTAAAAGTGGCATTTTCAAACTCACAATCTAAAAACCAACTTCACTAAAAGATGTATTTTTAAATTGTGAGTTCAAAGACCCCAAACTCCATATTTCTATCTGCCCTCAAAGGGATTCTGAATTTTAAAGTAATTTAAAGGCGGTCCCCATGCTAACCTATGAGGGAGATAGGCCTTGCAACAGTGAAACCCGAATTTGGCATTATTTCACTGTTAGGACATATAAAACACACCAGTACATGTCCTATGTTTTAAATACACTGCACCCTGCCCATGGGGCTACCTAGGACGTTCCTTAGGGGTGCCTTACATGTACCAAGAGGGACGATTTGGGCCTGGCAAGTGGGTATACATGCCAGGTCGAACTGGCAGTTTAAAAATGCACACACACACACACACACACACACT
Organism: Pleurodeles waltl; assembly: GCF_031143425.1. Lineage (NCBI taxonomy): Eukaryota > Metazoa > Chordata > Amphibia > Caudata > Salamandridae > Pleurodeles > Pleurodeles waltl. The sequence continues at coordinate 979,485,118 of NC_090446.1, read as the reverse complement.
GCAGTAGCAGGTCTGAGCCACGTTTACAGGGCTACTTATGTGGGTGGCACAATCAGTGCTGCAGGCCCACTTTAGCATTTGATTTACAGGCCCTGGGCACCTCTAGTGCACTGTACTAGGGACTTACCAGTAAATCAACTGTGCCAATCATGGATAAACCAATCAACAGTACAATTTACACCAGGAACATATGCACTTTAGCACTGTTTAGCAGTGGTAAAGTGCCCAGAGTCCTAAAGCCAACAAAAACTCATCAGCAAAATCAGGAAGAAGGAGGCAAAAAGACTGGTAACAACCCTGTAAAAAAGGCCAGGTGCAACACAACCCCCCCACCAGCCTAAAGCCAGGTTAGACCAATCAATACCTTGATGGACTTCCCTGATTGGGGCGACAGAACAGGGACCCTGGCCCACAACCGCAGGGGCACGTTTCAGTTCCACACCTTCCTGACTCCTGTTGGAACCCTCTGTCCGTGCTCTCAGGGCCCACTAAGCTAACCCATGGGGAACCCTTCTCCTATCCTGCAGATACCACCTGTGCAACACCTAACCTTACTTTGCTCACAGATGTATCCCAGGGGGCAGATAGTACCACCGTGGCCAACACAGTGGTGTGGCCCACTCTACCCCCAGGGTGTGATTCCTGTTTCCCCCCGTCTCACCCCCCCTGGGGTAATTCTGTCCACCAGGACAGCAAGCCACAGTAACCACTGACAGCTGTCAGGGATGAAAGCCAGGCCCCAGGCCTGTGAAGGCTCTCCAACCACTGTGGCTGTGGAGAGTAGGGGGCAGTAGCCCCAGGTGTCTGGCACCCTCTGACCACTCTCCCTTCTATCAGGTCAGGGATGACAGCCTGACACTGTTCTCTACTCTGGGGCTCTGTACCCTCCCTCTAGGAGCGGCACCCACAGAGTCTAGAATTGTCAGGCTTGTGGAAGCAGTCCTGAACAATCCTCCCACCAGTGCAGGGATGTTAACTTGCAACTGGTCTTCCATCCTGGGGTCTGTACCTTCAGGTTGGACCACAGCCCGGGGTGAGGCTTCCTTACCACTGCCCTTCCTTCTGGGGTCCTGCACCCCCCACTAGAAGTGCCCCTCCCAGAATCAAACACAGTAGGGGCACTGTTAGCAGTAGCCCCTCCCTCCAGGTCAGGGGGGGGGGGACACCCTGAACCTGGCCCTTCAATCCAGGGTCAGTTTCTCCCTCCCCTGCCCCCACTTCCAGGGTCCTGCACCCCCCCCACCCTGGAGGGTGCCCCTAGAAGTCACACTGGGGGGGAGACTGGGCCAACCGCTCTCTCCATCACGTCAGCGCTTGCCCTCCGCACCTGATCCTCCAGTCTAGGGTCTGTACCCTCAGACTGGACCGCTGCCTGGAGATCCAGGACTTCCTGGGGAGTACACCTACCCCCCCCATTAGGTCAGAGCTTACCCCCTGACCCTGACCAGCCAACCCAGAGTCACCACCCTCGGACTGGACCACTGCCTGGCCAGCCAGGACTTCCTGGGGAGCACACCTACTTCCCACAAGGGAACCACCTTCCCTGAGGGCCACATGAGGGTATGTCTGGTGCTAGTCCCCTGACCTCTGCCCATCTGGCAGAGCCTCTTTCCCCCCGCTGCCCAGAAATGGTATCACCAAGGTCATTCCTGGGGGTCTCTGACCTCCGAGCTAACCCCTGACCCTCCAGGTTCTCTACTGGGGCCCGCAACCCCCTCTGAACCCTGTCTGGACTTCTGCACCCCCTCACTCAGAGCGGTACTGCCAGACACCAGAACTGGTGGGACGCTGGCTACAGCCACCCTCCCCCCCAAGTTCTCCTGACACTATGGAGGTCTCCCCCAGCAGATGGCCCTACGGTGCACGTTGGTTCCCCTCCTGACATTCCCTCATGGATCCCTCCAGGACCTTAGGCTGGATCTCAGGCACCCTGGGCCTCAGCTCACCCCCATTCCCTCTCATCTGAGACTGGACATGGGATCCCTTACCCATCCCATTACACCGGGACCTACCTGGGACACTGCAATCCTTTCCCACCTTGCCTTGGTAGGAAAGACCTAGACCACTCCCTTCAGGTGCACCCCCAAATGCCTCTTCAGGCTCTCTGGTACTCACCCAGAGGTCTGCCTCCAGTGTAAGCTCCCTGGGGTCAGAGAACTCAAACTCCACCGGGTGTTGGCGTAGCTCTGGAAAACAAGGACTGGACATATGCTCTCCAATAATTATATCACACAGCCCCTCACATGAATTAACTAAACTACCCTTCACCCAAACATCCAGTGACTCAGCCTTGAAAAAGTACCCCAGATCACCCTCCGAGACTGGTGAGACAGTACCTTACTGTCCCTGACACTCAACCCACACTCTTCTGGGATTTCTCCACACTCCACAACTAGGACCTCTACCTGGGGGAACCCCTCTCCCTGCCACTCTCACCTATAGCCAGTAGAGTGTCCCTCCCACCACTAGGAATATGACTCCCTATGCCAGTTTCCCAATCCACCTCGGGGCCCTGTGCATCACTGGAGCTACCTCATACTCCTGAACCTCCTAGTGTGTGTTAACCCCCTCCTTCCAGTCAGGCACCAAGTCTCTAGGCTTGTGCACTTCTTCATCAGCACTGGATATAACACTTTTGCTGCCAACATCAGAACTGGACTCAGCCCTCATGGCTTCCAGCTTCAGCACTTCACAGATCAGTTCCTGAGCTGCACACAATTATTTTTCCTTGGCTAAGGCTCTCTTAGCCTCAGCTCCCTCGAGCTGTTCATCCAGCTCTCTCATCCACTGCTCCTGAGCTAGGAGCCATTCCTCACTCTCTAGGTTCCCTTTCAGGACCACTGCCCTCCTCATCAGGGTAGTGCTCCTCCTCAGAACGATCTGGTATGGCTGCTTCTCAGCATTTCATCTCATACTGAAACAGGGCTATCTCAAAGACCCACCTCCGGGACCTTCTCTTCACAGCCAGCCAGCCCCCTTTCCTTGCAGAAATCCTTTAGCTCCTTCAACGTGTAGTACTCCAGGTGCCAGAAGTTGATTTCCATTCTGCAAAGGCCTCACAATTAAAAACCAGAGTCCAAATATATCACAATATCTCTAGGAGGACACCAGAGAACAAAAAGGAAAACACAATGTGTGGGACGTAGTGGTCTCCGATAAGGTAGTAGTGTACACCAATCACGTAGGTCAAGTCCAAATACAAGTCCTATCCTCACCGCTGAAAACCAATGTTAGAAATGGGGTCTCTAGTTGGCAGTCGGCTTGCACCCTGCCCAAGCAGGGACTCACTCTAGTCAAGATAAGGGAGATGCCCGCTCAGATAACCCCTGCTCACCCCCTTGGTAGCTTGGCACGAACAGTCAGGCTTATCTCAGAAGCAATGTGTAAAGCAGTTGCACATAACACACGGTAATAAGTGAAAACACCACACCACTTTTAGAAAAATAGTCAATATTTATCTGTGTAAAACAAGACCGAAACGATAAAAATCCAACATACAGCGTTAAAGATATGAATTTTGCAAGATTTACTCAAAAATACAGTTCCTGGAAGTTGATAGCTCCACCTGGGGCTATCACGGCGCCGAGATCAACAAAACCATCAGTTCAGGCCAACCGTGGCGTTGTCACCAGGTCACGGTTCAGGTAGCGTCGTTGTTGTTGCTGAAGCGCTGTTGTCGGTAGGCCCAAGCCAGCGGTGGGGGATAGGATGGTTCTTCGTGACCCTCACGAGCGGTGTCCACAGGCCACGGTGCAAGAAGAATGCCTGGTGATGACACTGGAGTCGATGATGCTGGCGTCGGTGGACCGTTGCTGCGGTGTAGGACGGGGCGGTGCTTTGGGTATCTCACGAGCTGTGTCCACAGGCCATGGTGCAGGCAGCGGCGCCGGTCTCAGCTGGTGCATTGTCATCAGGAATGCCCAGGCTGCGGTGTGAGCAGGAGATGCTGGAGTGCGGGCCCACAGGTCACGGTGTGAGCAGCGGCTCGGTGAAGTCCGATGACTAAGTCGGTAAAAACAGGGTCGCGGGGCAATGCGACTCCGTGTGGCGTTGGCAGGTCACGGTGCAGGCCAGCGACGTCATTGGCGGTGTCGCAGTGGTTTCTCCTCTTGAGCAGCACAAAACACACAGTTCCCAGTGCTGCAGGTCGAGGAACCTGAATTCTTTGGTGTCCCTGAGACTTCCAACAGGAGGCAAGCTCTACTCCAAACCCTTGGAGAACTTTCTCAAGCAGGACACCCAGCAAAGTTCAGCCTTTGCAATCTTTTCAGGCAGAAGCAGCAACTGCAGGCCAGTACAGCAAAGCAACACAGCAAAGGGACAGTACTCCTTCTCCAGCTCTTCTCCTGGGCAGAGGTTCCTCTTGATTCCAGAAAGATTCTAAAAGTCTGGGGTTTTGGGTCTTCTTCTTATACCCCGTTCTGCCTTTGAAGTTCGCAAACTTCAAAGGAAAGTCTCAAGTGTTTGCAAGATCCTTCCTTGTCCAGGCCAGGCCCCAGACGCACACCAGGGGGTTGGAGACTGCATTGTGTGAGGGCAGGCACAGTCCTTTCAGGTGTAAGTGACCACCCCTCCCTCCACTCTAGCTCAGATGGCTCATCACCCCAGCTCCCTTTGTGTCACTGTCTAGAAGAGAGGTGTGAACAGCCCAACTGTCAAACTGACCCAGACGGGGAATCCACAAACAGGCAGAGTCGTAGAATGGTTTAAGCAAGAAAATACCCACTTTCTAAAAGTGGCATATTCAAACTCACAATCTAAAAAACAACTGCATTAAAAGACGTATTTTTAAATTGGGAGTTCAAAGACTCCAAACACCATATTTCTATCTGCCCTCAAAAGGAATCTGCTCTTTAAAGTTATTTAAAGGCAGCCCTAATGTTAACCTATGAGTAACAGTGAAACCCAAATTTGGCAGTATTTCACTGTTAGGACATATAAAACACACAAGTACTTGTCCTACCTTTTACATACACTGTACCCTGCCCATGGGGCTACCTAGGGCCTACCTTAGGGTGCCTTACATGTACCAAAAGGGAAGGTTTTAGCCTGGCAAGTGGGTGCACTTGCCATGTTGAATTGGCAGTTTAAAACTGCACACAGCAGGTCTGAGCCATGTTTACAGGGCTACTTCTGGGTGGCACAATCAGTTCTGCAGGTCCACTAGTACCATTTGATTTACAGGCCCTGGGCATCTCTAGTGCACTTTACTAGGGACTTACCAGTAAATCAAATATGCCAATCGTGGATAATCAACAGATGTACAGTTTAAACCGAAAGCATATGCACTTTGGCACTGTTTAGCATTGATAAAGTGCCCAAGGTCCTAAAGCCAACAAAACTGGTCAGAAAAAGTAAGAGGAAGGAGGCAAAGAGACTGGGGGTGACCCTGAAAATAGGGCCAGGTGCAATAATAATTATGAAAAACACTGGCACTGCAGGGAACTAACGTGTATATTGTTGTGCTAATTGTGAAATAGGCAAATTTAGTCACTCAAATCGAAGTTAATCATTGGATGAAATAGGGTGAGCCATTGCCTCTTACGGTATGCTGTATTTGGTGGAAGCATTATTGGTGTTAAATGCATTGTTAGTACAACTTCTACCTCTACCCCAAGCACCACTATTTCCAACTTGCACTCCATTTTAAAAAAATACCTTTACAACTTTTCTGAAAGAAAAGAGTCTGAGCCACCATAAACTTCTCATTTTTCATTTTATTTTTAACATCACAACAACCACTACAATACGTTGTATAAACAAAGATCTTGTACAGCGATTTTACTTGCCAGGACATCACACTCTGCTGAATATGTACACTAATCTTCAGATACAATCCAAACAGTAAAGCCAAACAAATCCCAACATGCCTTCCTTTGCCAGATCATCAACTCCACATCAACCTCTGATAAAACACATGTACTGACTCATTTGCATGTTGTGTCGCTCTCATAATTTTTGACCAATTAACCTGTTTCTTCAGGACTTTTCCCTTTAAAAGCTCAGTTACTTGAGTAGCCTTCTGCAAGACAATTAGAGACTGCTTAAAAAGAGGTGCATCTCTTTGTGGATCTTGATCTATCCACTACTGTCCTATGTTCTACCTTAAAATCCTTAGGTGCTGCAATCGAAAACAATGCATTAAAATGTTCCTAAGTACCTGTGAGTCACAATCCTTTCTTCTTCAGAATAACACATTTATGGCTCCTCTCTCAGCTTTGGAAAATTCTTTGTAAAGGTCCATACGTCTTGCCATGTACATGGTATATGAACATATGCTCCTCCAGCCACCTCTCTCAGTGGAAAGTTCTCCAACAATCATTCCACATTCAGAAGCACTCGCACTCACATCCCATTTTGATTTACTAATTTTTGACTGACTTGTCAGAAACGTCTGTCCAATTTACCTTTGTACTTGTTACATATTCCCAGTCTCTGATCACATTAAGTAATTCACTGACATTGTCTCGCAAAAGTATAACCTTTTGTTTTTGCAAATCACATGTGGTCAGCCTCCTTCTAAAAGTTTTTTAAATTTTTTTTTTAGATATTTACACTTCAATTCCTGAGATAATTTTGCATGTTTTATATACATTATAAGCACATTTTCCTACCTCTGCAATCAAAAATATCAATTGATATTTATTATACATTGACATTGGATAAATTCAGATTTGCCCCATTTCATCCAAATCCTCTTGAAGTTTAAAAATAATCATCTTCACAATTTTCATCCCACTTTCTGAAATGGACGGTCTCTGGTTCATTTACCTAATACAGAACTACAACAGGCAGTTCAATTAATGAATGGTTCAAAGGAAGGCTTGAGCAAAAGACAGTGAAAGTTACAAACCCAAGAACATCCTGGACATTGCTTCCTCAAGAGGAGCACAAATTAATACAATTTATTAATACAGAGACCATGGATTAGACTTCTATTTCACCGATTTTCTGAAATGGAAAAGCGCACAGAAAAACACATATAAGTGGAAAAGCTTGTTCACTTAAAATAAAAGTGCATATTTCTTTCTGAAAATATGAATAGTTGTAAGAGCACGCTGGCTGTAGCCTAACCACGCTAGCTTAAAACTATCTAAATTAGGCATTATTTGTCTAATTAAAGAAAACTCTCCAACACTGCCAACCCTCAATGCACACAGCTGAGGGCTCTGTGCAACATGGGTTGTGGTATATGTGGTGGTTGGGCTCAGGAAACTGGCGGATGTAGTATATGCTAATAAAAATCAATGACAAAAACAAAGGTTAAAGTAAAGTTATGGCTAGCTTTGGTCATAACATATTACTGTTTAAAGTAATCTCAGAAATTAACTTAAAATATCACAACTAAAGTGTATCTATGTTATGAATTAAAACTGAAATCCACAAGTTTCAGTGTTTCACTTGTGTTTGCCAATGAGAATCGATGTATGGTGTGTCACCATCTGTATGGCTACACATGTTGGTTTTCATGCAGGCTGGCATTTATCTATGATGGATTTAATAATGAACTAGTGTCCTTTTTAATAGGACTCCACTAAACGAACTAAAGTTACTTAGTTTGAAACACAATCCATATCCCTTTGACTCTTGAACTGTGTTTCCCCTATCTAGGTGGTTTGACTGCTGAACTCGAATAAAAAACCTGATCTTGAACAGTTCTGACAAGGGTGACATTTCACTATTTGCCTGGAAAAGTCTGCCAACAGAAGGGCAAAAGCCAAATGTAAGAAGACTAAGCAAGACAGACTCTGGCTGACACATGCTTCCCCACTGGGTACTATCAGTAGGAAAAATAATCGGCCTAAGTAACCCATACTTAATTTGGATTCTAAGCAGATCCTACACACCAGTGTTTGGGAAAGACATTTACCAGGGATTTAACCTTTACTGGTGGCAAACCCCTTAAGGACACTAGAATAGCCCTAGAATGTGGTTGGAGGCTTGCTGCAGTGACTTACACCCTCACCCTTAGATCCTTCCTCATGTTCTGCCACACTCTCAAGGTGCCTTGGAATATACAGCTGCAAGCGTCTCAAATTTGGGACATCACTGGCTGCTGAAAATTGTTGATATTGTGGTAGTCAGGAGGACAAGTGAGGGTCATGACAATGTTTTACAAATCCATATCTCATTGACTTGGTCTACAAATGTGACTAATCAGAGTTTCGCAAAACAGTGCCAAATTTCTTTGGACACATTTTAAAAGGAATGTTAACCAGATTCACAGAAGGTGAAGCCTGATAACAACAATGTACCCCAGAGAACTAAGATAATTGTGAGACTCTTCTTGGGGGTTGCCTTATTCTAACTTACTGATTTTCCTCCTATTTAGGTTGAGCAGACAAGGTTTATTAATGGAAAGGTTTTGACATCTTTTGCCTCACTCACAGAGAAGTTGCGTTGTGATCAGTTAGCCAGGAAGACGTGCTGGGATCGGGGAGACTTCACCTTAAAGCGACGCAGTCATTGATTGGTTGCTGACAGAGCCAAACTGTGATTGGTTGACCTTTGCCAAAGCTGTGCCGTGATTCGTTGTTGTTCACTAGCATATTCTGTGATTATTTTGTGCAAAAACAACAGGTGCTGTGTTGAAAAATGCAAAAAGAACAGATGATAGACTGAATGCTGAAGAATGTCAAACATTCACCCCCAGTCACAGATCTGGGCCTCAATACATCATTTATTTGCTCACCGTTCCAGTTTGGACCCAGCCATATGTAGATCAGTCTTGACCCTGCTCCCCATGGGAACAGTCCAGCCTGAAGTGCCAGGCCAGGTCCTCCCTGGACGGCACACAAGCATCCTGGGACGGTTTTATGGTATCACACTTCATCAGGCAGGCTAGCTTGAATCTGGTGGCACGCTGAGCCCGGTCCCCACGTCAAGGTATACTCGGTGCACTTAGGGCCGCAAATGCAAAAACAACAAGGTGATGGGTGGAATGCTTGAATTAATCTCAGCCACTGGCAATCGCTCGGTCCGCAACCCAATCCATCATTTTTTTGCCCACCCTTAAGGCCAGATTTCTGGCCCAGATTGTGTCACTCTTGCACCTTGCAATGTGGTACAAGAGTGACGCAAACCTTAAGTGAGATTTATGAAGGCATGCAAAGCCACCTTGTGTTGCCCTGCATGACTTCACAAATCTCAAGTAATATAACACAGCACATATCATTGCATTACATTGCTCTGCGCCAGCAAGGTGCTTCAATGGATGTTGCCGTTATGACAAAATTTCCAAAATTGTGAGAGGAACCTCAAAAGTGTTTTAAGGAAAATTAAAGGTTGACTACCATATCAAAAATGCCCTGGACTGATTTGAATTTGTTATTAGAGACTGTAGTTGCTAGTGATTTGTGGTCAAATGTGTTAGGTTGCTGTTGCTTGGCCGACGGAGGAACCAGCTAAATTTGCACCTAATAAAATTCCTTCTGGTGTGGTTGCTGACGAATACAACCAGGTAATAGAGCATTTGATGAAGAACGTGCCTGAGATAGATATCAGTTGGGCAAAGATTTTGAGATCTGCACAAGAGCAGAAGGAGTGCATTCTTATTGAGAGACTTCTGTAGATTTTTAAGAAGCATAGTGGAGTCGAAGATCCTGAGAAAGGTGGCTCTAATGATTTAATATCTGCTTTTGTCATGGGTTTGAGTCCGGGGCTTGGCAATTATATACATCAAAGTGAGGTGCACTGGCAGACAAACAGCATAAATGAGATTTTAAAGCATGACAAATACAGCAGTGATCGGTTTAATGCAAAGCAGAAGAGAATCAAAAGGAAGCTGATGGCTGCACAGCTGAAGCATGGAACAGGTTTATGGGTTCTTATTTGGGCTATATTCAATCTGGCAGCATTGGAATGAATGTGATGTCCTCAATGCAAGGTGGAAAAAATGGGAAATGGAACCATGCAAATGTAGGGTCATTCAAGAGGGACGGTGAATAGTTCTAGAATGCATCTACATGTTGAAGAAGAACATTGCTTGTCACTTCTGTGGTATAATTGAGCACCAGAAGCAGGAATGCTGACAAAGTCCAGATCAAACCAAGAATAATTTTGTTCCCCAGATGCAGAGAAATGTGAATCAGACACAGTTACAGTCAGTAGCCCCAGCCCAATCAACTCCTGTGAAGAGTATGTATAATCTGAATTTTTTTCACATGAATATGCCTACAACTTCAGTGTTGCAGAAAAATATTACAAAAAAATCCACACGATTCACGGTATCAACAGAATTAGTTGATTATGAGAAATGATTTTCCTCAGTTTTCTAAAGAAAAAAATTCCTAAAGATAGTGCCTGAGAGGGAGGAGGAATAGATCAGAGTGGCCTATACATTGATGGCAAAGTCAATGGACATCCCATTTAATTTTTCATAGATCCAGGAACTACCCAGGGGTGTGGAATTTATTAAAATATCTACTTGTCCAGGGGACAGGTTGCTTCTCAAATCTACTTGTCCTGTAAAATGATCTACTTGTCCCTTTGGTGCCATGTAGTGTGGCGCCAAATTATGGCAGCAATCTCATTATGTAAGAGCTCTGATAATAACCTCTCTGATTATGCCAGGGCTACTACCGTAGTAGGGCTTGAATACTTGCAGTTTCAATCCCTACTGTAACAATTTCCTTATTTTGCCACCTTTCTGCAGATCTGCATACTGGGGCTGGAGGAAGCAGTAAGCAATAGTTCCACGGCTGGAATGCCTTTGAGTCTGCAAACCTACTAACCTGCATGTTTTAAAGATTTTCACCAGCTTCTCTCTAATATTTTCCCATAATAAGAAACTTTGGACATTTACTCCTGACAATGGCAGAATTAGAACTTCTTCCAAGGTTGGGAAGAAAGTGGCTGGAGGGAAAATGAACTTGCAAATGCTCAATAGATTTTCACATGAGCAAATTTACACATGCGTATTTACCCATGCTAAAATACAATTCACAAATATTTTATAGGGGTACGACATATACCATGGGTGCACTTTTGTGGCTTTCTTTAAGAATCTGGGGCCACATGTAGGTAGGTTCAGATTTGCGACCCGCAAATTGTGAGTCAGAGCGAGTCGCAATTTGCGAGTCGCAAATCCGAATGTAGGATGGTGTCCCTGACACCATCCTACATTCGCAAGGGCTTCGCAAATGCCCACCTCATGAATAATCATGAGGTGGGTCGCAATTTGCGACCCCCTTGCGAATGGCGGCCCTCACAGGGATGGTGGCCTGCTGGAGACATCAGACCACCATGTCTGTGACTGCTTTTCAATAAAGCAGTTTTTTTTTTTTTGTAATGCAGCCCGTTTTCCTTAAAGGAAAACAAGATGCATTACAAAAATGAAAAATGAAACGTTTTCGTTTAATTTTTTCAGAGCCTGCTCTGAAAAAATGTTTACAGTGACATTCACAATGGGGAAGGGGTCCAATAGGGACCCCTTCCCTTTTGCGAAAGTGTTAGCACCCATTTGAAATGGGTGCAAACTGCGATTGGTTTGCGCCCGCGTTCGCAGAGCAATCCTACATTCCACTGCAAGTCGCAATTAGGAAGGGAACACCCCTTCCTAATTGCGAGTCGCAAACCCGTTTTGCGATTCGGTACCCAGGTTACCGAATCGCAAAACTGGGTTTGTGCATCGCAATGTGCTTTTTGCACGTCGCACACAGCGAAAGTCACTGTTTGCGACATGCAAAAAGCTATCTACATGTGGGTCTTGGTCCCTAATTAGGTCTGGTGTTAACAAAGACATTTTGTTTTTATTAAACTTCTATTTCTCTCTCTTTTGGCTGGCTTTACTGTGAGTGATTGCATTCTGCTCTTCCACAAGGAGCATATTGGCACACAAAGTAGTTTTGTTCAGTGTCAGGAACTACAGTGGCAATCAGTGACGTAACAAAACTGGAGGGTGCCCCTTTGCAAAGAACATGGAGGAGCCCCCTATCCAGACTCACTCAGGGCAGGTGCTGTGCTGAAGGGGCCCCCTGGAGGGCGGCTGCGGGGACTTTGTTATGCCACTGGTGGCAACGTGTGCTTTTAGAGTCCAAAAACGTTTTGGGGGGGTTTTGCCAGTGTTTGTTACAATGTTGAGGGCCTGGTAGCTCCCACAACAATAAAGTGTTACAAAAGCCATGTCAAAACAAGACACGCATTGATGAAACTAAAAGACTTATAAAAATATGTCAGATCAGTTGGCTTTGTCAGTGTTTGTTTATTTTCATGCTTCCCATAATCGTCTTGAAAATGGTTACACTGATTTTCCATTAGAAATATTTTTGGGAAATACTAGCATGCATCAAAACATTTTACTAAATGACACTTCATTTGCATCTAATCAGAGAGCATTCTGGGAGCATTATACTTAGCCTCATAGCCTAAACTTTTCAAACATGTGTATACACGTTTTTTTTTTTGTACTGGAACCAACGTCAGTAGTGAAGTGTGACCTTAAAACATTTATTTACAGCACTCACCCTAATAATGAAGGCTTTCAAATAATGAACCATAAATACAAGTTTGAACAGCATTATCTTTTGGAAACACATTACCTCAACTGCAGAGAGTTCCACTCTCTGTAAACAGGCAACCAAAGGGTTTGTGCTGCAGAGGGTTGGGCTTACTTGTCCCAAGGACAAAGTAAACATAAAAACTTGTTGCCCTTGACCCCAAACAAGATGTCCCGGGCGTCGGGCGATAGGAATTCCACATCCCTGCTACCTTTTCTACAGTTTGTTCTTTTGAAGCCCCAACCCTACCTCTCTGAGAAGTAGAAGTTGCAGGAATCAGTAATAAACACAATGTAGTTAGGCCACAGAATATGTCCCTGTTAAAATAGGGCAAATGGAAAATAATCAGCAGTTCATTCTGTGTGAATCAAATCTTGTAAATTTGGCTAGAGACCTAGGGCCTCATTACAAGTTTGGCAGTCTGTGCACCGCTGTGGTCACAAGGCTGCACAAACAGGTGGCTGAGCCTGTGCTTCCACCAGACACATTATGAGGTTGCACACCGCCAATGTGACCGTAGTGGTCCAACCACCACATCGCAGAGGCAGAAACAGAGTGTATAAAGGGAGCAACTCACCTGCAGGCAGCTTTACATGTCCTGTGCCGCCATGGAGCCCATCACACACATCCTGCCGCTGCTGCTGCTGAGCGAAGGTGCACAAAGCCCACACTGCAATGGGCGCAACTGACCATAAGTATACACATCTACCTGTGTCATTACGCTCTACAACAGTTTGTTGTGTTAGATTGTGTACATAGCCTGAGTTATTCACAAAGAAGAACACATTCACAGCCACAAAACGTCCCCTTTGGGCGGGTCACTCACACTGCACCGCAACACTACACAAAACACATCTTACCATCTCGGGCACAGGGACAGTCAAGTGTATACAACATTGTGTCACACAACACCAACAACACAGCAACATCACATCTACAAATACAACTGACACCCTCACACTGCACACATGCCATGGACTGCCTTCACATTTAACACACATATGTATGGATGTGTCATGAAGCACAAACACCACTCCCCTTAAATAGCCCTGCAACGGACAAACACATCACCCACATTGCACCACAGTGGAAAGACAATGGGATGCACAATAGCCAGAGAGACAAATATACAAAGATCACTATGCAAACAATACCTGCACAATATGTATGGGGGCATAAGGAGCCCTCATCGAAGGATACTGCCCTGGGACACAGTTCACTTTGCACATGCCCCTAAAACAGCATTTGCACAGGAACTGGCCATTCAGGTATCTCTGGGACAAACAATAGTAGAGCCAGTGACATGCCAATCTGCACAATGTGTAAGTATAAGTCAAGAAAGCAAATATAACTGCAACAAGATGGGTCAGACATCTAGATGAAGTAGCTGCAAGGTACACACAGCTAAATGGACACATGCACAGTCACATGCAAACAAAGGTGAATGCCCTCCATGTCTGCAAAAACAAAACTGGAGCTCCCGCACATGAGACTAATGTACAGTACATATCAGAGGGACAAGTCTAACACCATACATGCTCACATTGGACAACACAAGATGAAATACGTACAAAAGTAAACAGAACACAATCCAGTGACACCAAAATTGCATTTACACCCAACATATCCATACAGTCAACATATATCTTTTGTCTTGGGTGACACCAACACTGCCCACAAAGTCAGATTTTGCAAACAACAGCAAATGGCTCAGTAAGCAGGCTGAAACACACACAATTGTAAGAAGATGACACAAGATACTCAGGGACAACATAAAGGTAGAAAAGGAATTTTAGGACAAACGTGTACCCAACAAAACAACTGTTTGGATTTATTAACAAGTAACGGGAAAAAGTCCAATGCCTTTGCCCAGTCCATTAGTCTATCATTGCACAGTACTATGCCAACACTTGACTCCTATTACTGCCAGGGAACCTCCACAGGGAGGGTCATCAAGTGGGCAGGCAGGCACCTCAGGGATCATCCTTGGAGAGAGGGGGTTGGATTTGAGTTTGGTGGGTTTGGAGAGGTGGACTCTTTCTTATGAGGGGTGGGATTCTTCTTGGGGGTGATGGGTGCTTGCAGGGGGCAGGTGTGACAGGGGAGAACTTGGATGTGGAAGGGATGGGTTAGAATGAAGGTCGGGCCTCTTGGGTTTGGGACGTGAGGGTAGAGGGGAAAGGGCAAGCTCTAAAAAAAGAAAACTGTCCTTAGGAACACGGAGACGGTCATCAGAAGGGGGTGGGGATTTGGAGGTTGAGGGAGTGCTTGTCTGGTGTATCGGTGTGGATGTCTTGGGTGTGTGAGGTATGCTTGTGTTTGAGTGATATCTGTTGCATGTGTGAGTGTGGGCATTTGAGTGTCTTGAGGGACTGGGAGGTGGAGGTGCTGGATGATGTGGGAGGGGTGGACACCAGTCTGTGGGTATACTTGTAGTGGTGGATGTGTGTGTATCTGTTGGGGTGGTGTCTGCAGGTGTGATTGATGTGGCGTATGTCTGTGTGTTTGTTGGGGTGATGTTGCAGGTATGGTGGGTGTGGTCGATGTCTGTGTGTCTGTTGGGGTGGTGGCTGCGGGTATGGTGGGTGTGTCACTGCCTGTTGTGGTGGTTCCTGTGGGTACGCTGAATGTGGTGTGCTGGCTGGTTGGGGCATCTAGGGAAGTGGTGGCTGATGTACTGTGTGTGTCTGTTGAATGCTTGCATGCCGGTGTGTTTTGTGGTGTTTGTGTCTTTATGTGTGCTGCTTTTGTGCATTGAGGTGGGTGTGTGTGAATCTGTCTGTGTGCTTGGGAAAGGTAGGGGAATTGGAGATTTGGATTGGGAAGAGGGAGTTGGAGGGGTGGGGCGGAAGGTGGGGGGTGGCTGGCTGCCATCAGTGAGGAGCTCAGAGCCTGAAAACATCTCTGTAGGCCAGACATTGAACTATGAATGCTTTCTAGGGAAGCATTGGTCTGTTGAAGTTGACAGAACAATCCCTGAATGGCTTTCACAATGGCAGTCTGACCCACAGAGATCCTCCTCAGGAGATCAGTAGCTCCTCACTCAGGGCGGCAGGGGTAACAGGGTCTGCGGCGGAGGTGCCTGTGGCAAAATAGACGCCTACCCTCTTGGGGGAGCGGGCATGGCCAACTGGGTGGGGAGCAACAGGGAGGGTGGTGGACAAGGATGGTATTGGCGTATGTCCAGATGGGTCCACCACCACTAGGGAGTGGCCACTAGAGGTAGAATCCGATGATGGGGATGTAGATCCCGTCTCCTCTGTGGCACTCCACTCACCCTCGGGCCACTGGGTCCCTCTGTGTCAGTGGTGTCTTGACTCGAGGTCCTGTGGCCAGATGCTTCCTCACTTGGCTGTGTCCTGTCTCCTTGACGTCCCTGGGCTGATGGTGCAAAAACAAAGAGAAATTGGGTCATCACATGTCCATGATCACACTTGAACAACAGCTGTGATTAGCGCACATTACCAGGTTGTCAAGTAGGCCCCTGGAACAAACTCTACCTAAGTGGCCCATACATGTGCCATAACCGATGCATGAATGCCATCTGAACCGTCAACAGTTGCTCACAGGAAAATCAGGATATCAGACAACTACAATTGCATGAGTGAAGTTGTGAAATCACAGTAACCATTGAACAAGTAGCAGACCACATCACCTTCGATGCTTTGCCTCATGGAGCATACATGACTTACCCGTTGTCATTCAATAGTAGGCCAATGCCAACTGCATTCCAACAGATCCCACATAAGGTAATTCTGACATACATTTGTCACATGATACACAATAACACAACAATGTGAAATGATGCTCCCAAAGCATTACATGTTTCTGACAACAGTACAATAGCCTAGAGGAGTTGACATGGAAAATACTCATGTCATACTGGAAACATATCAACAATGCACACTTCACCAAGTGAAATCTGTCCCAATGTGGTCATGGAGGCTGTATCAATGTTGCTCAGATATGCTACACATTTGGCATGGAAATGTACACTGTAGACAGCCTGTGCAAAATGTCAGGGAGATATGTCCCTAAAGTCTACAACACAATGAATCTGCAAGTCCCAGGGAAATCACCACTAATGTCTGGCACACCTTTCTATGACATAGCCCGATTGCATCAGTAGACACAGTCCATTTGGATGTTGGAGAGGCCCAGCAATTTGTAAGTACTTGTAGAAGGCCCTCAACAGGTTGTCCAATACAAAGCTACATCATTATCTTCATTTTAGTCATGCAAACCCAGATATCTGTGGATGAGTAGTTGTACCCAACCACATGTGAGTTCAACATAACTGCTAGTCACTCCATGATGCATGCCAACAGTCAGGTTACAAACCTTCTCCATTACACAGGTGCAGTGCACTTCGCTACATCGCTACTTGATGCCACATCTAAATGCACATTGTGGCTACAATATCTAGTCATACATGTCTTGTCCCTTATTGCTACTGCAGTTGTACATGACAAATGACATGCTATGACCATTAAGGGTATGTGTCAGCTAATAATCAATGGTGACACACTTCTGTATGTGGCACCATGTGAAATGTAGCCCATTGTAAATGTCCTATTCCACACACAGGTTGGCATGTGCATGTATGTGAGAGTATACAGAAACATCCCATTAACACAGGTACACCATCCATGAAACAGCAGCTTACAAATGTTTTCCAAAAGAGAAAGGGACACATTTTCACAAGTAGGCACAAGGAATGTTGGCAATTGTGATGGCACATAAATCATGTTAATGGACATTCCCCATTTACCATGGGAAAGTTTTGATCTGTAGCTACACCCCAAAAATGTACGCTCTCTCACATGTATGATGGCCATCTTCACATGACAGGCAGTAGTGAGGCACAAGCACCCATCACACGCTGACGACAAGAGGCCTCTGGGTAACAGATTCCAATATACTCATTTCACCAGACAAATGGCTGAGGACAGTGATTCATCACTACCTTTCTTTTGGCCTGTAACACTGCAGATTAGTGGCCTATTGCACAGAATTTTCACCAACTACAACAACAAACAGTACTTGATTGATCAATGTACACAGCCATATGTTGTCCCTGGAGAGCAAAATGTTTGTGGAGTGTACACAGTTGTGTCCTAGGTCCCTCGTCTAATAGGCAAACCACATCAATATGTACCATATGACATGTCTACACTAACAATCACTCATCTACTGTGTTACACATGGCTCATCCCTAATTGTAAGGGGGAGCTGTCAGAACACATTCACTTGGCAATGCGACAGGTAGAATATGACCTGTACTCACCCCCTTGTGGGTGCTGTGCTGTCCTTAAAAGGCGATCAAGGTTGGGTACGCCACTACCAGAATATGGGCCACTAGGGGTGTCATGGTCCAAATTGTTCCCCGTCCACATTGGGAGGACAGGCCCAGCTGCACCTCTGCGATCTTCTGGGCCCAGCATCTCAGGTCCCCCCACCTCTTCCGACAGTTGGTGCTCCGCCAGCTGTGGACCCCATGGTCCTTAACTCCCAGGCGATGGATCTCCATAGCTCCTTCTTCTAATGGGCGTTAACCTGCGTGGATGCAAAGACAAATCAAGAGACTGCAATCCCAAGTTTTTACCCAAATGGTTAAGTCACACACATGTCAGAAACAAAAGCTAGAACTTTTCAATTTGTTAACACTCCACAAGTGTAAAACACACAAGCCAATCAGTACAGGGACATGACTACAGACTTACATATTTCCGTCTGTAGACTAAACCACTACCCTGCTCATGGCAAACCTACTGATTTCAGGTAGCCTATGGTATAGCAACATGTATTGATGTGAGCCACAATAAACAATACACCTAGATGTGGTTTCTGAAGGGTAAACTATTTAGGCTTGAATGAACCAACACAGTCACACTCTGTAAGATTGCCTCACTGCATACAGTGCCTCAGGCAACTAACATCTTACAGACTTCACCATTACACTTGAGTGACAATGAATGGGCTGGCATGGTGGTACAGAAAGTGTCTTCCTTGTCCATGTGTGGACAAGTGGCCTAACAAATGCAGACTCAGATCACTTTAGGGGGTGGATTTTGTGGTATGTACCTGTACCACAGAACACTCCTTTTGATATATGCACCCATCCTAAAGAGATGGCATCCAACATACAAAGGCATGCATTGTACAATTACTGCTATGTGACCAAGCTACTGACTCACATTTCATGGCCTCCCAGGGATCAACACACTGTCAGCACTGTGGGACTGTCATTTGTGCAATAAACCAGCAATGGACAAATATGACCTGTGTGAAGGTTAAAGAGCTGTGGGAATAAGGGACCTGTCATGAGTCAAAGACGCACATTGACATTGATGCAAAATGCACATATGGACACATTTAATGATTTACCTCAGTACTCATCCCTAATCTAGTCGATGGACTAAGGCTTTCAGGGCAAGTTTTGCTACTAGGGCATCATATTGTCTACATGCCAGGATCTACTGATGTAGAGGGAGTAGGCAAAGTGCCACAGATGTATAGCCACAGTGACTCTCCCACAGCCTAGACTAGGCCCCATAGTGGGAGATACATTTGACAGGCCCTGATCTCAACAGGCTGAGCATACAGAACCTACATGACCCTCCATTTCCATCACTTCCATACATGACAGTACATCCTGTGGTCATCAGCAATTTGGCATGTGGTGTGTTCAGCAACCTGAAGGGCAGAACGAGTCATGATATGCCTTCTAGACAACAGTTTTGAAGGCCAGATGTGGGTTGAAAAACCTGTGGCACTATACGCATTGCTTTATATGATTCTCAAATGACTCATACAAGATGCATACACAGCTCATGCTGTCATGCACATACATGTTGTCCAACATTTACAACAATCGTGAAGAAAGAGATGTGCATCTAACACAAGGAGGATCTACGACCCCCAAAACCTCACACAACACAATGTGACTGAACTTAACACATACTACTGGCCACCAATACCTCCACACTGTACATCCCATTGATGCTACACAGACTTCAACAACAGGCACACAAGCAGTTTAACTGGCACACAGGGGCACACTGTAGCCTGTGAGAAAGGAAAGGATGGTGAAGTACAGAGAAAATTGTGCACACAGTACTTACCTGCTCCTCTGGTGAGCCATAGAGCTGTCCATACAGGGGTAGGGCCTCACTGACAAGCTTCTCCAGCTCCTCCTGAGAGAAGGCAGGGGCTCTATCACCTGCTGGACGTGGCATGATTGCTCCCAGAGGCAGCAAACAGCAGCTCAGGTCATAGAGGTGTTGCTGGCTGGCAGTGTTAGGAGTCCAGTGAGTGAATCTGCACAACATGGCGGTCACGTTTGCCACGTATGTGGTAGTCACCACCAGCAGACAAACAGCGATCGCCACTGGCAACAATGTTGGCCTATGACTGTGTCCGCCACGGTTACAATTGCCTACCGCCATGACAACTTCAAACGGCGATCGCAGGTGGTTCCTAAAGAGTGGAGCAGGTCAGGCATCGCCCATTTTGGCAGCTTGAAATGCTGTATTGGGCTTTCTAAACTGTGTCACACCTACAATACCTGTTTTGTTCCATCACAAAGATCCATATTATGTCTTGTCATGTAGCTCCTTCTACTCAACCACCGTTGTAGTATGTTGCAGGGCACATATGGCATTTTACAGCAATGCACGGTCCACCACCGCTGGCGGTCATCTTGGCAGTCGGAATAAACAGCGACATTTCAAGAGGCAATTGTGTTGCACATATATGAGTTTTGTCCAAATCCATGTTTTGGACATGTTGAAAACCATGGGGGTCACATGTGACCCTTTTGTGGTTTCCAGCTGTGGTGTCTATCCAGTCAGAAATTATTTGTCTCATGATTTCATTGGCATGCATTATGTATGTTCCTGTGGACACACTGAATAATGTTACAACTCATGTCATGTCACACATACGTACCCTTGGAGAGGGATGATGCAACAACCTCCTGTCTACCGTCCACTGCCAGACCTTTAGACCATGAAAGAATACCATATCATCATGTACTACTGCCTGGACAGGCAAACAATAGTGGACTTATGCCATCAGCTGGAGTCAGATCTGATGCCAGCTATTAGTTATCCAACATGCATACCATCCATTGTACGAGTCATGTCAGTATTGTACTTCCAGGCCACAGGGTCCTTGCAACATACAGTGGCCCTATCTGCTGGTACGTCCCAACCTATGTTCAGTTTGATGTTGAAGGAATTCCTCTCAGCAATGCTGAAACACATTGACAACTATATCAGGTTCCCCCAACGTGAGGATTTAGCCAATGTGAAGGCTGACTTCTGTGGTTTTGGCCGCCTCCCACATGTGGTGAGGGACATTGATGGCACTGCCTACAGCATTGACTCTGTCGACTATCCTGTCCCACATTTTGAGTTTCCTACTGAGAGGAGTGTTCTGGACTTGTGCTCCAAACAACTGTGGCTCTACTCTTATGATTTCATCCACCATGACTCTTAACTCATCATCTGAAAAATGGGGATTTTTTAAACATGACATTGTGGAAAAAAAACTAGGGGTGACAGTGACTTGCTAAACAGGGAAAGTCTAAAAGTGTTAATGGACAAAATTGTGTGGAGGGTGTTCTATGGGATTGTGATAAAAAGGTGTGCCTAATCTATGGAGTGTTTGTGAAAAAAGTCACTCTTGCATCTGTGTTTCCTGTTGTAAATGAAAAGGATTGTGGGCTGGGAAGGAGTGTGTTTTATAGTGTCCTTTGCAGGTGTGTCCACTGTGGCAATGTGTGTCAACTTTGTTTCCAAAATCATCCAATGCGCAGTTGTCTTTTGCTGACCGCGAACCTTTTTGGTTAGGACCGCCATATGGTAGCGCCACAGTGACTATGTGCTCATAATATGTTCGGTGGTTGGTCGCTGTGCTGTCAGTGCTAGAGGTCAGACCACCTATTTCCAAGCCGCTGCGCCGCTGGTGGTTTGCCATTTTTACTTCGCAGTCAGGGGTCCTGCCTGTAAAACTCATAATACAGCAGTCTTTTTGGGACTGCCAACAAAGTGGTCTGGCGGTCAGACCGCCAAACTCATAATGAGGCCCTTACTGTGCATGGTGTTGCAATTGAAACTCATGATGAAGATTCTGTGTTTAAAATGAAATCACATGAACCAAAAGTTCAGCTGTTCCAGGTCCTCACTGAGAATGTTTGTCTCTGGAATTAAGACATGCTGTCAAGGAAGAGGTGTGGGAAGTCCCAGGTAAATAGAAAGGATTAATAAAAAAAGTGCCAAGTCTGTAAAGATGAATATAAGACCCAATGCCATTCCCCCAGAACTAAACAATACAAACTTTCAAGAGAAAAAGAAGGAATGAAACCTCTCATTGAAAAATGATTGAGTAGGGAATTCTAAGAAAAATTAATAACGCAGTGATTCCATGTTGTACAGTGGTACTGAACCAATCAGTAATCCTGTCCCAGATTCCCGAATGGTATACACGCATTGACTTGTGCCAAGAGTTCTCTATTCCTCTCCATGAGGATTGGCAGTTTTTATTTTCATTTACATTTCAAAATAAAGTTCTCTTTCGTGTATGATCAAACAAGGACATACTGAAAATGCTTCAATTTTTAGCCAAATTCTGAAGAAGGATCTAAAAAATTGTAGGTTGCACTGTATTTCAGTCTTGGGGCAGCACACTGATGGCCCACTAGTCACGTCCAAGACAAAAAAAGTCTACAAACGTAAAACAATTGTCTTGTCGAATCATTTAGCGGTCAGCGGTTACAAGGTTTTCTCTACAAAAATGTAATACTGTAAAAAGGAAGTGATATATCTTGGTCATTACACTGAAAGGGGAACAAGGAAAGTGTAAAAAAAAAAAAAAAAGTGTTTCTGCAATTCTGAAAATTAATTCTCCTATCACCCAGAAGGAGGTGAAGATGTTCTTGGGAATTCTTGGCTACTGTCGTCAGTGGACTCCACACTTTTCCATGATTGCAAAAGCTTTAGTAAGCTTGACTTATAGTGACATTCACAATCCGGTAATAATTGACGAAGAATGCTTAGAGGCCTTCCAGGTAGTAAGAAAAAGTTTGTGTAATGCACAGGATCTTGGAAGTCCTGACTATAATTTAGAATTTTATCTCTTCTTTCATGAGAGAAGTGGGTGTGCCTGTGTGAATTTCGACATTAAAACATGGAGGAATCAAGAGACCTGTGGTTTATCTATTACCTATACAGCATCCAGAAGCTGTATCCCTTCTTGGTTGTTTTGTAAATAGTTTGCAGCTGTATGCACTGCAACTGAACAAAGTGAAGGCACTATAATGGGACATACTTTAACTGTTTTTGTTCCACATTTGGTTGAGATTTTGCTGACTCGTACACGAAATCGTCATAAGATCAAAAGTCGACTGACCAGATATGAATGTCATATTAGCAGCAACAACCTCTATCAAATGTACTTCTCTGAATCCTACAATGTTGCTTTCTATCTCTAACAAAAATTGTGAAGACAAGGAAAAAAGTGATGATTATAATGATGAACCTGAGCATGGTAGCATCAATGTTACACAGTTATGTACCGTACCAAGACCAGATATTAAAGAAATGGCTGATCTGACTTTTTGTTGATTGTTCTTGTGTATGTGTATACGCAATTTTTGAAATCAGATTGTTGTTTCTTGTTTAACATTGCTGCCCCAGCTGGGACTGGAGGTCCAACATCGTCTCCATGGTAGGAACCAGTGAGAGCCTGGCAGAAGGCTAAGCCTCAAACTTTACACCATTCAGGCGACATGGATCACTAATTACATGTTCACGATTTAGCTCAGACTCTGTCAGAAGATACTTCATGTGCTGTCGAATTAGCTAGAGCAGTATCTGATGTACAAAGTGATGTTCAATCCTTGCAACAGGAAAATTTGAAGCCTAAGGTTTAGTTAGTCCGATATCGCTCCCGCTATTCACCGTGGTTAGCTGATGTAGGGGCGACTCCTAAAGGTACATGCCCCATTCTACAACCCGCACACTTTGACAATATGGGGAATCCCATCAGTACATCCCCCATCGGAACTGTTAATCCTATTC
The DNA here is from genome assembly GCF_031143425.1 of Pleurodeles waltl. Lineage (NCBI taxonomy): Eukaryota > Metazoa > Chordata > Amphibia > Caudata > Salamandridae > Pleurodeles > Pleurodeles waltl. Next base: position 979,461,537 of record NC_090446.1, on the reverse strand, counting down.
ACGTCACTGTGACCACTCCACCCCCTGTACCTCGGCTCCCCAGGAAAGGTTCTTTTGGGATAGTAATAAATTTGAGGCTTTCTGGAGTCACTACCAGAGCCTTTCCTTCTGACACAGCTAAGTAGCTTTTATCATTTCCTATGGGTTCCAACTATTGTCGAACCCAAGGAGGTTTTATCTCCCTTGACATGTGCAGCACTAAAAAAAGAATGTATGACACAATTTCTGGTAGAATATCAGGATTTTCAGGATGTCTTTGACAAACAGAATGCTTCCTTGCAGTTGTGTTTGCGCTCTCTTTGAACCCTAGACAAACCATCTAAAGAAATATCTAGATGAGCTGTTAGCCTTGGCATTCATCTGTCATTCCACCTCCCCTGTGTTTTCATCGCTCTTTTACGTACTGAAAAAGAATGATGAGTTACTGACATGCATAAACTATAGAGCTCTAAATAAGGTTTGATTATAGTATAGCTCAATCAGGTTCAGAAGTCCACTGTGTACACCAAATTAGGTCTAAATGGTGCATACTATCTCATTCATGTAAAAGAAGGCAATGAGTGGAAAACAGCCTTCAGAACCAAATTTGGTTTGAGTACACAGTTGTGTCATTTGAGTTATGTAATGCCCCTGCAGTGTTCCAGAACATTATAAATGAGGTTTTGCAAGGTCTATTGGGTGTGTGCTTGGTAGTATACACTGATGATATCCTCATTTATTCACACAACATGACAGAACATATAGGACATGTCAGGAAGGCCCTGTGAAGATTCAGAGAACATGCTCTTTTTGTTAAACTGGAAAAATGTACATTCCATACTAAATCTGTTGAATTCCTGGGATATATCTGTCATGAGGCAGGGGGTTTGATAATGCTGCCAAGACTTTCAAGCTCCACCTTGTGATGCTGACTTCTATACATTGCTTATCACTCTGCAGGACAAGGATTGCAGGCTCCTTAAACAAGAGCTAGACGAGAAAGACTAAGCAGAGTGTCGCGGGACTCCCACTCCCATAAGCCTGTCACCACGGAAGAACAGAAAAAGTAGGATTATACCAAAAGAGGAAGGGAGAAGTCGTTGGAGAGGACGCCCGCCATGTAACAAGACGCAGAGGACAAAGAAGGAAGAAAAGCAGCTGTGCATCCGACTATTGAAGATCTCCTCGTATCAGCCCGGACACCACAAGAGAACCCAGTGAGTGCTGCTACTGGGGAAGTGAAGCAACACCGAGCCTGCCGTGAGACGCCCGTGGGCTCAGCCTTGTTCCAGGAGGAGCGGGGCTTCTGCAGGTGCATTCAAAGTTGTACACTTGGAGAGTAGCTCCTAGGCATAACAAGGCTGTGTGTGAATGTTTTATTTTTATCCTCTGTTTTCTTTATGTTGTTTAAAAATCTTCAAACCTTTTTTTCTATCTATTCTAACACCAGGTGGGTGGCAAGATGAGAAGGACTAAGCGGTGTCCCTCTGGGACTCCCATTCCCAAAAGCCAGTCACTACAGGAAGAACGAAAAAAGAAGGAGGTACCAGAAGAAGAGGAGAGGAATGGTCTGAGAGGACACCAGCCATGGAAGAAAAGCAGCTGAGCGCCCAACTCTCGAAGATCTCCTCATATTGGTTAGGATTCAATGAGCGAACCCAGTGAGAGCTGCTACTGGGGAAATGGAGCAACCAGGAGCCCACAGACCCATCCACGTTCCAGGAGAAACGTGACTTTGGAAGGTGCGCTCACAGTTGTACACTTGGAGAGAACAAGCAGCCCCTGGGCATAACATATGTGTGTGTGTATGTGTGTGTGTGTATGTGTGTGTGTGTGTGTGTGTGTATGTGTGTGTGTGTGTGTGTGTGTGTACAAATGATTTTTTTATATCATTTTCTGGTTTTCTTATGTTGTTTCAAACGTTTTTTTCTATCTACTCTAACACCCGTGGGCAGCAAGACTGTTATGTTAGTAGCATGAGACTAGGCTCTGACAGAAAAAACTGTACCTACAGAGACAACCTATTGCAGTATTGTATAATGTTTTCAAGAGTGGCAAAAATATCTGCTAGGGGCTCAATAGACTATTAATATATACACCGATCATAAGAATATTCAGTTCCTATGACCGTTAAAGGCATTGACCCCTAGACAAGTAAGGCAGTAGTTATAGATCAGTGAATACAATTTCATCAGTACCTATCGTCCAGGCATACAACAGACCAGTGTGGTAACAAAACTGGAGGGGCCTTTGTTACACCCCTGCCTTAGTTGATATGTTATCCTGGTGGGGTTCCTTAAATCAGAATTCTCAGGAACAGACACCACAAAGTTACTGAACATATAGGAGGTCTCCGCGAACAAGAATCCTTTCTGAACAGGTTTAGGCAGATCATGAGCTAGGAGGACATAGCCTTGTGGGTAACTGGCAAAGATAACTATGTCCATAATGATCTTCCTTACCATGGAACCAATTTATATACTCCCACTAAAGAATTAAGACAGGAAGCACTGACTTGTTGTCAAGACACACCCCGAGCTGGACACCCTGGAATTCACAAGATTCTAAATGTCAGTGATGGCTTTGGTGGCCAACACTGTCTAAGGTTGTGCATGATTATGTCCAGATCTGCCCCATTTGTCCACAGAATGAGGCGTCTCACTCTACCTCTGCGGGTTTCGTACAAACCTTGCCAGAACTCTCACAACCCTGGCATACTATTAGTATGGATTGTATCACAGATTTGTCCAACTCCAGTGATTACAATACTATTTCGGTAGTTGCTGATCTCTTTTCTAAGATGGTGCACTTTGTTGCCCTAAAACAGATACCCAATGCCAGGACTCTCTCAGTTTTATTTGGTCAGCATATCATGCTGTTACATGGCCTGCCCTCCGTCATTATTTCAAAGAGGCCTGTAGTTCATTTCTTGGTTTTGGAGCAGTCTTCGCACATCCTTGGACATTGATGCTCGACTCTCATCTGTTTATCACCCACAAACTGATGGGCAGAGAGAACAAGTAAATTAGGTTCTGGTGCAGACACTGCGTTGTCTTTTGACATCAACTCCTAAAGTGTAGGAATCCCTGTTACCTTTTGTAGAATTTGCGTTCACAGCAATTCACAGCATTCTGCCACTGGGGTATCCCCCTTTTAATGTGGAACAGGCACTCATCCACGAATGTTACCTGAAAATGCTGTTATATAATCTGAAAAGGTACCAGAAATATAAAACTTTGTAAAACACCTCTCAAAGATTTCCTTTAACACACTTAAAACAAGCCAAAGTAACATGGTGAAGAATGCTAATAAAAACACTGCCACCAACTTACAAAAGTGGAGTTCAGGTTTGGCGTCCCACAAAAAAAAAAAAAAAACATATGACTACAGGGTCCCCGCAAATTGCAACATAGATTTGTAGGTCCCTTCCCAATTGACAAGATCATTAGCCCCGTAGCAGGTATACTCAACTGCCAGATGACTTACCCATTCCCCCTGTGTTTCATGTTTCCCTCCTAAAACCATTTCTTGCCTAAACCTGTCCCGCTCCTTCTCCTCCACCCGTAACCTTGGATAGTCATCCGGAGTTTGAAGTTCAGACAATCCTTGATACAAAATGTGTTAAGGGTTGCTTGTTTTACCTAGATGATTGAAAATGGTATGATCCTGAAGAATAATGTTGGGGACCAGCAAGCAATGTTCATGCCCCTTGCCTGAGTTCATTTCATGCCCACCAACCAGACAAACTATGACACGTAGGTTGCAGGGGGTCTGTCACAAACCCCTCTTGTGCCCCCTGTGCTGTAATAGGCTCATGTAACCCTTTCTCCTATGGCACCTCTCCGTCTCGTGTAATCCATGGTTCCCTTCCCAGAATGCGTGAACCATTGAACTTCCTGTACTTTTGCTAGTTTAGACTTTCTTGAACCGGCAGAAGAATCATGTGTTTCCTGAGCAACTAGCTGTATCCACCCTGACCTGTTGACTTTTAGCATAATGCTCTTGGGTTCCTTTAATCAGGATTAATTGTTTCAAACTTCCCCTTGCACCTGTAAGGGATCATATCTGTTTTGTGTAATACATGCTCTTCCCTAGGCTCCTTGGAAAATCCCACTCTTCTACGTGTGACATGCCTTTCTGGAACAGTTCCTCCTTCCAGCATAAATGCCCCATCTGAACCTGAATCAGTGCTTGGCCTTGTTTCAGTCCTTCACAAGCATCTTCCCTACACTCACCACCCTTAGTTGCCCTGAAACTCCAGTGTTGTAATCTTCCAAGCCTTCCTGCTGATTCAGTTATCCTGACTCCTGCAGCAATTCCTGTATGTTCGTTCATGGCTACTATTCTGCCTTCTCTTGGGTTTCTTGCACCTTCGGATTCCCGTTGAAGAACTAAGACAAGGCTAAGAACTTGATCCTCAGGTTAGTGTGCAATTCACAGTTTAGTCCATTAAATCCAAGATTGAGTTTCCTGAAGACGTGAGTACGTCCTTGGATACCAGACACTGTATGAGTTCCTAAGACCCAAAAACACCCAGCGTTCTGGACTCTTTTCTTGGGGAGAACTCGAACGTGATAGAACCTTAACTGAAGATTTTTTCTACAACATTCCTTGACTAGTTGTATTGCATGTCTGGAGAAGTTTCTAATTCATGAACTTGCATTCGAGTTTTGATCTGAACTTGGTATGTCACAACTTTCTTAAGAGTGACAGAAAACTCAATTTTATTTTTTAAATTGTTCCTGCTGTTTTATGCAGTATTTATAATGAAGCCTGTAAGTGTACATTATTAGTAAACAATTGCTAAAACATTATGAGCTGAGACCCATTGGTAAACAACACTTTTTGTTGTTTCTATTGCTCTGCACCTGCAGCAATACTAATGAAGCCCAAGCAGTTCAGATCCGACTAGGCAATGTCTCAAGGCAGCAGAGCAGACCCAGTGACACCCGTCCATCTTTTCTTGTTTTATCCCATCCCACTTTCCCCCGGAGATAGTTTGTGAAATTAGATTGTTTTTGCTTGTTTCACATGGCTGCCACAGCTGGGACTGGAGGTCCAGAATCGCCTCTGCGGTAGGAACCAGGTGAGTGCATGACACCCACTGCCAGTGTCTTTGGAGGACATCATAACTTCCACAGACAGGGATGTTTGTCTCCAACTGGCTATCCAAGCCATTTAAACAGGTAAGTTGAAGAGGTTGGTGGACAACCTGGGATCATGCATTTCTAAGTCTCAACAAGTTTTGATCTCCTAGTACAAAGTAGGGATGAACTGATCTCACACTCTGAAACATGCCTGCTAAGTGGAAACTGCATAGTAGTTCCACAGGTCCTGGCCATGCAGGCAGTACATATAGCTCATGCTATTTAACAAAGGAAAGTAAAAACGGAGAATCGACTCTTTGGATGGTTTAGGGGAGTGTGCGCTCTGCCAAGCAGCAAGTTGGTCTGACCTTCCAGTACTGGTAGTCACCAAAGACATCCCGACATACTCCTGAATTAAGGCAATGGCTAACTTCATGAGTCTGCTACATGGGTGGTATGTTATAGTATCATATGTAACAATGCTAAGTTCTCAGAGGGGGATGTACTGAGCGCCACCTCAGCAGAGGAGGGAATTCCTAAGTTTGAGTAAGGGTTGGGAACCATGAACTCAGAACTAATAATGGTCACCCGAAGTGGTTCATGTACTTAATAGAGAGATCAGCGATGTGTTTGGTCACAGTTTTGACTCATGATAAAGTAGCATAGACAGTTAATTTTCCTCCTGCAAAGTGCAACATGTAACCTGCAGATCACAGATTAGCATTTTATATAGATAGCTCAGTGGGTTACTGCTTTTATCACAGATATCATTTTAATAATTGGGAGTTCATATATTAGAATAATCATTCTACTATAGCACATTAAGCTATAAACTGGCATCAAACACCTGCATTCAAATTACAAGGACCAGGTTTAGAACGTTGTCGTCTTTTTCATCAGTCTTTTGTTATTCTATACTTTTGATAGGAATATAGTTTTAATAGTATGGCACCCTCAATCATTGGGTTAAGCTTCAAATCCTGAGTTTATGGGCATACTTTCCAACACTTTGCACTTGGTTTGCATTGCAAAAGTGAAGAAACCCTGGTGCAAAGTGTTGTTTTGTGGTTTCATTTCCAGCGTAAATCCTAAATTACATTGGAAAGTAGCCTTAAAGTAACACAAGGTAGCACTTTGTCCTGCTTTGCATCAAGGAGGCACGATGTGGGTGGTACATTGACGGTTCCATCTACCCATCCCTTGATCGTGATGCTAATCCATACCTACTAACTTTGGTAGAAATGATTTTGCATAAAGAAATTATGCCTCCTAGAGGCAGATGTAAAGTTATAGAAAAGATTTATTTTCCCCAAACCTTTCCAGCTTTGCATGTGTGCTGTACAGATACAAAGGGCAAAGTGTTAAACTTGGCCAAAACATAGAACCGTGTGCTTGAAGGGTATCTTTTCAATATAACTCCTAGGATTAACATAATTACACTATGGTGTAAGGAAGTATGTATTGGAGCAAGGCAGCCTATTGTACCCCACCATGAGAGAGCAACAGCACACTATCTATTGTGTTAGATATGGTGCTCTCTCGAATTCAGGCATTGCAGTAACTTTGGTTACTACACTTTGTAAAAGATTAGTAAACCTACCCTTCATTTCATCAGACCAAACTCTCTTTACATATACCACCCACCAGTATGCATGATATGCAACTCCTATATATTGTAGTCCCCTCTGTCTCAAGTAACATTTCCTATGCATTGATTTACACTTTGTATGGCTCGTTGTCTCTGTATAAAGTTTGTGATGTACAGCGATCTGACACTACACGGGATGAGTAGCTCTATAAAATAAATGTGATAAAGGAGCTAATGAGAGATAAACTGCACCAGTGGACAACGGTAGTGAAGGAATACCCCCTGGCCGTATGTAGGTCACTTTACAATTAGGTTAGAAAGAGAATGCACAATACAGCAGTGTACCATCCTGCGTCAGATCCCGTTAATGTGCAGTTCGACTTTATTGCATCACGAAACACAGCATCTGCAATGCCGGGATAAGTAACGTTCATCGGGAAAGGACCATGTGCTACCAGAGTATTTTGCATAAGCAGGGGAAGAAGTTACTGTTGTTTAGAATAGTGGTGCATTAGCATTGTATGTAATAAGTGGCTCAGTATTGTAGTACTGAGGTTACCACGATTACATCGTAATGCGCTGGCAAAGCTGTGTGTGAACTAAGGTGGAAATATAGAGGTACTTTGCGAAACCTGGACGGGATACAGCGGTGGAGCTGCACGAGGAAGCTTGGGCTGGAACGGCGGAGGGGGCTGGCGTTGGTAGATCTGTGTGAAAACATCGATGCTGGAACAGCAGGGGGTGCTGCAGGTCTGCGTAGGCCTGGTGCCTGACGATGTTGTCGTTTTTAAAACTGGGATAAGGTGGAGCAATTGCAATTCAATGAAAAACTGGTAGGCCCCGCCTCCCCGTGCATTGGAACCTCTATGGAGGGTGCTGGGGGAGGGGAAGACCAGCACGATTTACGCGCGGTGCTGAGTTTTGTGAACAGCTCTTACGATAACCTATTTGGTCCGTGTGGCGAGTGCAGGGATCCTTCTTCGTGTGCGATACGGGTCTGTGGTTGAGATTCCAGTGCGTTCATCCTTCCGAGGTTATTAAAAAGAGTGCAGCCCTTGTGCAATGGACCGTAGTATTCTCAACTCTGGACGAGGTGACATTACTTAGGACACTAGACATTCTCCGCCCTACTCGCTCGAGGAACCTTCCGCAAAGACATCACCGCATGCATACGTCTCACATCCCTGGGCTCCGAATCCTGCCGCCTGGGCGTGACATTGACGCACCATCATCGATTATCTGTATTTTAACATCCATTTCCGAGTCCCAGCATCTCCACCACGTCCTTTTTAGTCTTTCCACTCACGCATTGCTCCTTTCCTTAGCCTCTCGGCTAGACGCCTTGTAAAATCTTCAGATGTCTCTTTATACCATGCCTCTTCTGAATGGAATTTTAGGTCTTATTAGGCGCATGTGGTATATAACACCTACCTAGTGATACATTTTGTTCTGCCACGAGAAAGGGTTAATATAGAAAATGGAATAGCGAGAACTCGACGTGGCCAATCACATGAGAGATTCTCATTTTCTCGACCGTTGATTGGACCGACCGTGGGCGAACGGGCTGTGAGCTGTTGCAGCTTCTCAAAGCCACGTGGGGGCGGGCACAGGATCACACCTGTTGCTTATTGGTTAGCTGCCCCCCCCCCCTCCCTCGGACTAGAATGGCCCACACTTTATTCTCTTCACTGCAGCTTTTTGAGCCAACCCTTTGGAGGCCGTTGCGCCGCCCTCACAACAGTCTCGGGGGAGAAGGGGGCGTGTGTGTGTATTGCTGTGCGTTTTTTACCCTACCAATGATGCGTTTTTTTACCTTACCAGTGCTGTTAAGGACATAAATTGCAACATGTCCATAAAGGTCAGTAAAACATGTCAAGAATACATACACTATGAAAAACTGGTAATATGCTATTTGCACGTTGTATTAATATAACTTGTAAAGAATATCCATTAAACACACACAGCAGTTGACGAGAGCATACAAACAGGCAAACTGTCCACATTCATTGAACCGAGTAAACACACATTCTATTGCCAGATTAAAGAACGTATAAAAGGCACGAAACGAACATGCGAGTAACATACAAACTTTAGGTAAAATATAATCTAATCATGTAAAACGTAAATTGTAATCGAATTTAAATAGCGCCTAATAGAGTAAAGTGCCCAAGGCTATAAAAAATAAGTATACAAACATTTTCTGCATAACAGGACAAAAATATCCAAATAACATACATAATACTCGGTGTGAATTAACCCCTTCCCTGCCAGGCCTTTTCCCACCTCCTGTGGCAAGCTTTTTTTTTTTGCTATTTGGGGCAGTTTGTACTTAGTCCCTCATAACTTTTTGTCCACATAAGCTACCCATGCCAAATTTGCGTCTTTTTTCCCCCCAACAGCCTAAGGATTTTAGGGGTACCCAGAGTTTGTGTGTTTTCCTGGAGGAGACCAAGAAATTAGCCAAAATAGTTAAAATTTCATTTAAAAAAACGGAAAAACGGGCTGCAGAAGAAAGCTTGTGTTTTTTTTCACTGAAAACGACATCTACAGGAACATGCAGACTTGAATCAGAAAAACACATTTTTCAACACAATTTTGGCATTTTACTGGGACATACCCCATTTTTACATTTTTTTTGTGCTTTCAGCCTCCTTCCAGTTAGTGACAGAAATGGGTGCGAAACCAATGCTGGATCCCAAAAGGCTAAACATTTCTGAAAAGTAGACATTTTGAATTCAGCAAGGGGTCATTTATGTAGATCCTTCAAGGTTTTCCTACAGAAAGTAACAGCTAAAATAAAAAAAAAATTGAAATTGAGGTGAAAAAAAGAGCCATTCCTGTACACGTTTTCTTCTATAACTTTTTCCAGCTATGGCAGATTTTTGAAACCAAAATACTGTTACGTCTGCCGGACTCTTCTGGTTGCAGGGATATATAGGGCTTGTAGGTTCATCGAGGAACCCTAGGCACCCAGAGCCAATAAACGAGCTGCACCTAGCAATGGGTTTTCATTGTATACCGGGTATACAGCAATTAATTTGGTGAAATATAAAGAGTGAAGAATAGGTATTAAGGAAACCTTTCTATTTCCAAAATGGGCACAAGATAAGGTGTTGAGAAGCAGTGGTTGTTTGCACATCTCTGAATTCAGGGGTCCCCATACTAGCATGTGAATTACAGGACATTTCTCAGATAGATGTCTTTTTTACACACTGTCTTACATTTGGAAGGAAAAAATGTAGAGAAAGACAAGGCTTGGCAATAACACTTGTTCTTCTATTCTGCGTTCCCCCAAGTCTCCCGATAAAAATAGTACCTCACTTGTGTGGATAGGTCTAATGCCCGCAACAGGAAACGCAACATGGACACATCACATTTTCACATTGACATGTTTTTTGGAAAGTGCCTAGCTGTGGATTTTGGCCTCTAGCTCAGCCGGCACCAATGGAAACCTACTGAACCCGGCACCTAGGGAAACCTACCAAACCTGTGTAATTTTGAAAACTAGACACCTAGGGGAATCCAGGATGGGGTTACTTGTGAGGCTCTCACTGGGTTTTGTTACCCAGAATCCTTTCCAAACCTCAAAATGTGGCTAAAAAACACTTTTTCCTCACATTTTGGTGATAGAAAGTTCTGGAATCTAATAGGAGCCAAACATTTCCTTCCACTCAGCATTCCCCAAGTCTCTGAATAAAAAATGGTAGCTCACTTGTGTGGGTAGGCCTAGTGCCCATGACAGGAAACACCCTAAAATGCAACATGGACACGTCAAAGTTTTACATTGACAACTGACGTGTTTTTTGGAAAGTGCTTAGCTGTGGATTTTGGTCTCTAGCTCTGCCGGCACCTTGAAAAACCTACCAAACCTGTGCATTTTGTAAAACTAGACACCTAGGGAAACCCAGGATGTGGTAACTTGTGGCGCTCACACCAGGTTCTGTTAACCAGAATCCTTAGCAAACCTCAACATTTGGCAAAAAAAAACAACTTTTTCCTCACATTTCAGTGATAGAAAGTTCTGGAATCTGAAAGGAAGCCACAAATTTCCTTTAACCCGGCATTCCCCCACATCCCCTGATAAAAATGGTACCTCACTTGTGTGGGTAGGCCTAGTGCCCGTGACAGGAAATGTCGTAAAACACGACGTGGACACATCAAAATGATCTAATACAAAACTACCTGTTTTTGCTGGGGGGGCTTCATTTTTGGTCCTGAACTCAGCAGCCATCTAGGGAAACCTACCAAACCCAAACATTTCTGAAAGCTAGACACCAGAGGTAGTCCAGGGAGGTGTGACTTGCGTGGATCCCCCAGTGTTTTCTTACCCAGAATCCTCAGCAAATCTCAAATTTAGATAAAAAAATCACGTTTCCCACATTTCTGTGTGGGATCACTGCCCCGGCACAAATTTCCTACCACCCAACGTTCTCCCCAGTCTCCAGATAAAAATGATACCTCACTTTGGGAATCAAAGTGGGTCCAGAAGGGCAGTTTGGAAAAAAAAAAGTTTTTAGGCTGACAAGTGGGGCAGAATTATTATTGGTATAGATGCCACAATGCTGGGTGGTAGGAATTTCATGGATTCCTGCAGATCCCAGAAGGTTCCATCACAAAAATGTGGGGAAATTGTGCAATTTCAGGCAAAGTTTGAGGTTTGCAGTGCATTGGGGGTAAGAAAATGGTGCAGGGTGTATGTGAAGCATGCCACCCTGGACTCAGCCAGATGTTTAGTTTGTAGATGTGTCTAGGTCTCCTAGATTTTTCTACATAGCAGCGTCCCAAAGTCCAAAAAGTGCAGCCCTCACCATTCCAAGTGGGACGATTTTAGGAGTTAGACAAGCTCTAATGGCCCAAATGTAAAATCAAAACCCAAAATAATCAAATGTCCTCTTGCTTGCTGTTGGGATAAGATCTTTTAGTGTGCGGTGGGAGAGCTGAAAGAGTGTTACCCCTTTCAGTTGGGGTAGGGGCATAACCATACCCGTACTGGCTGGTAGCCACCACCCTACTATTTTGTTTTTTAATTCCCTGGCATCTAGTAGGCTTTTTGCCCCCCTCCCCGGAGAGTGGATTGGGGGAATTGCCCCATCTGCCCACCGGTGAGCAGAACAACTTTGTTCCTGTTAATTTGGGGTGGGGGTATGGCCATACCCCCACTCTCTTTTATTGAAAACAAATCTTCCCTGGTGTCTGATGGGCATCCTGCCCTGCTTGGGGGCAGATGGGCCTTACAAAAATAGGCCGATCTGCCCCAAGGGGGACAGAAATGGCCAACAGTGATGTGTCCCCATGCGGAGCGACCCTTGCCCAAGGGGCTGCCCCGCAAACAAAACACACAAACACCTATCCCTGGTGCCTAAGTAGTTTCTGTTCCCCCCCCCCCAGGAGCAGATTGGCCTAACAGAAATAGGCCAATGTGTCCCCAAGGGGGGAAAACATTGCCTAAAATAAATTTGCCCCTAAGGGGAGCGACCCTTGCCTAAGGGGTCGTTCCCCATCTGTAAATAAAAAACAAAAAAATCACTGGTGCCTAGTGGTTTCTGCCCCACTTGGTGGCAGATCGTCCTAATTAAAAGGCCGATCTGCACCCAAGGGGGCAGAAATGGACTAAAACACATTTGCCCCCCAGGTGAGCGACCCTTGCCTAAGGGGTAGCTCCCCTTGCTTGAAATTGGCGCAAAAAAAAATCCCTGGTGTCTAGCGGTTTCTGCCCCCTTTGGGGGCAGATTGGCCTAAGAAAATTCGGCCGATCTGCCCACAAGGTGGGCAGAAATGGCCTAAAATAAATTTGCCCCTCAGGGGAGTGACCCTTGTCTAAGGGGTCGCTCCCCATCTGTAAAAAATTTAAAAAAATAAAAAGATCCCCGGTGCCTAGTAGTTTCTGCCCCCTTGAGAAGCGACCCTTGCCTAAGGGGTCGCTTCCCTACCGTGAAATTGGCACAAATAAAATCCCTGGTGTCTAGTGGTTTCTGCCCTCTTTGGGAGCACATTGGCCTAATAAAAATAGGCCGAACTGCCCCCAAGGAGAGCAGAAATGGCCTAAAACAATTACCCCCCCAGGGGAGCGACCCCTGCATAAGGGTTTGCTCACCACGTCTAAAAAATAGAAAAAAAAAGATCCCTGGTGTCTAGTGGTTTCTGTCCCCCAGGGGCAGATTGGCCTAATTAAAATAGGCCGATCTGCCCCAAGAGGGGCAGAAAAGGCCTTATTAAAAAATGCCCAGTAGGGGAGCGACCCTTGTCCAAGGGGTCGCGCCCCTTCATTATTTACATAAACAAAACAAACATCCCTTGTGTCTAGAGGACATTTCTGCAGCCCAATCGCTTTACGATCAGGCTGCAGAAATGCTCAGAAAGACATCAAAGGAAAGGAAAGGCCCTTCCTTTCCTTTGATGCCTCTTGCCTGCCCCACCCCCGATTGGAACAAAAATGCTTTAATTTCTCTTCTGATCGCACTAGAAGGTGAGCTTCCAGCGCAATGGAGGCGGCCTCTGATGAGGTCAGCGTGCCATCGCGTGCTGACGTCATCAGACGTCACTGGGCGGGTGGATGGGGAGGAGGGTGGGGTTGGAAGGGGAAGCGATGCCCCTTCCATCCCTGCCCAGGGACCTGAGCGGTACTGCCGAGAAGATAACCGTTATGTCCAAGGCACCGAAGGGGTTAAAGTGCAAAGATCATTTAAACACACACAACTTCAATGGACAAAAAACAAATAACCCAAATTGTGAAATGACCAACTAAAGAACAGACAGCCGAGTTCTGAACATTGATCTCCGGCCGCTGGGCGTTCCCTGTAGAGAAGTCAGCTTACCTAATCATCCTAATATGCATATTTTTAATGAAGATGTGCGATCGTTTTAGTGAATTTAGGAGGGGTTTGTGGGAATTTCAGATATCTTATCATGATTTTAATAATTTCATCAAATGCCGGAGTTGAGCAAACGATGTGAGAAAACCACACACTTAGTACCACTACCAATACACATTCCTCTCCCTTTCCACTGCCCCTTAAGCCCCTCTTGTGTGTCTTGTTTGTTGTATAATGTATTTTAATTTCATGTGCCAGCGTGATTGTCTGGAAATCTGAAGCCAACCACTCCCCCAACCCCCCATCATACTGAGCAAGCTACGCCCCTGGTTGTAGGAAGCTGCCTCTGTATGCACTATTTCAAAGTAAGGAATAGTATGCAAAGAGTCCAAGGGTTCCCCTTAGAGGTAAGATAGTGGCAAAAAGAGATAATTCTAATGCTCTATTTTGTGGTAGTGTGGTCGAGCAGTAGGCTTATCAAAGGAGTAGTGTTAAGCATTTGTTGTACACACACAGGCAATAAATGAGGAACACACACTCAGAGACAATTCCAGGCCAATAGGTTTTTGTATAGAAAAATATATTTTCTTAGTTTATTTTAAGAACCACAGGTTCAAGATTTACATGTAATACTTCAAATGAAAGGTATTGCAGGTAGGTACTTTAGGAACTTTGAATTAGCAAAATAGCATATACAGTTTTCACATAAATGACATATAGCTATTTTAAAACTAGACAGTGCAATTTTCAACAGTTCCTGGGGGAGGTAAGTGTTTGTTAGTTTTTGCAGGTAAGTAAACCACCTACGGGGTTCAAGTTTGGGTCCAAGGTAGCCCACCGTTGGGGGTTCAGAGCAACTCCAAAGTTACCACACCAGCAGCTCAGGGCCGGTCAGGTGCAGAGGTCAAAGTGGTGCCCAAAACGTAGGGGCTTCAATGGAGAAGGGGGTGCCCCGGTTCCAGTCTGCCAGCAGGTAAGTACCCGCGTCTTCGGAGGGCAGACCAGGGGGGTTTTGTAGGGCACCGGGGGGGACACAAGTCCACACAGAAAGTACACCCTCAGCGGCACGGGGGCGGCCGGGTGCAGTGTGCAAACAAGTGTCAGGTTTGTAATAGAAAGCAATGGGAGACCAAAGGGTCTCTTCAGCGATGCAGGCAGGCAAGGGGGGGGCTCCTCGGGGTAGCCACCACCTGGACAAGGGAGAGGGCCACCTGGGGGTCGCTCCTGCACTGGAGTTCGGATCCTTCAGGTCCTGGGGGCTGCGGATGCAGTGCCTTTACCAGGTGTCGGGTCTTTGAAGCAGGCAGTCGCGGTCAGCGGGAGCCTCGGGATTCCCTCTGCAGGCGTCGCTGTGGGGGTTCAGGGGGGTCAACTCTGGCTATTCACGGTCTCGCAGTCGCCGGGGAGTCCTCCCTGAAGTGATTGTTCTCCACAAGTCGAGCCGGGGGCATCGGGTGCAGAGTGCCAAGTCTCACGCTTCCGGCGGGAAACGCGTGTTGTTTCAAAGTTGCTTCTTTGTTGCAAAGTTGCAGTCTTTGGTGAACAGAGCCGCTGTCTTCGGGAGTTCTTGGTCCTTCTAGATGCAGGGCAGTCCTCTGAGGCTTCAGAGGTCGCTGGTCCCTGTGGAAAGCGTCACTGGAGCAGTGTCTTTAGAAGTGGGGAGACAGGCCGGTAGAGCTGGGGCCAAAGCAGTTGGTGTCTCCGTCTTCTCTGCAGGGTTTTTCAGCTTAGCAGTCCTCTTCTTATTAGGTTGCAGGAATCTGAGTTCCTAGGTTCTGGGGAGCCCCTAAATACTGAATTTAGGGGTGTGTTTAGGTCTGGGGGGTTAGTAGCCAATGGCTACTAGCCCTGAGGGTGGCTGGACCCTCTTTGTGCCTCCTCCCTGAGGGGAGGGGGCACATCCCTAATCCTATTGGGGGAATCCTCCATCTGCAAGATGGAGGATTTCTAAAAGTTAGAGTCACCTCAGCTCAGGACACCTTAGGGGCTGTCCTGACTGGCCAGTGACTCCTCCTGGTTTTTCTCATTACCTTGCCGCCAAAAGTAGGGCCGTGGCCGGAGGGGGCGGGCAACTCCACTAGCTGGAGTGCCCTGGGGTGCTGTAACAAAGGGGGTGAGCCTTTGAGGCTCACCGCCAGGTGTTACAGTTCCTGCAGGGGGAGGTGTGAAGCACCTCCACCCGGTACAGGCTTTGTTACTAGCCACAGAGTGACAAAGGCACTCTCCCCATGTGGCCAGCAACATGTCTGGTGTGTGGCAGGCTGCTAAAAACCAGTCAGCCTACACGGGTAGTTGGTTAAGGTTTCAGGGGGCACCTCTAAGGTGCCCTCTGGGGTGTATGTTACAATAAAATGTACACTGGCATCAGTGTGCATTTATTGTGCTGAGAAGTTTGATACCAAACTTCACAGTTTTCAGTGTAGCCATTATGGTGCTGTGGAGTTCGTGCATGACAGACTCCCAGACCATATACTCTTATGGCTACCCTGCACTTACAATGTCTAAGGTTTTGCTCAGATACTGTAGGGGCATAGTGCTCTTGCACTTATGCCCTCACCTATGGTATAGCGCACCCTGCCTTAGGGCTGTAAGGGCTGCTAGAGGGGTGACTTATCTATACTACATAGGCAGTGTGAGGTTGGCATGGTACCCTGAGGGGAGTGCTATGTCGACTTAGTCTTTTTATCCCCACTAGCACACACAAGCTGGCAAGCAGTGTGTCTGTGCTGAGTGAGGGGTCCCCAGGGGGGCATAAGACATGCTGCAGCCCTTAGAGACCTTCCCTGGCATCAGGGCCCTTGGTACCAGGGGTACCAGTTACAAGGGACTTACCTGGATGCCAGGGTGTGCCAATTGTGGAAACAAAAGTACAGGTTAGGGAAAGAACACTGGTGCTGGGGCCTGGTTAGCAGGCCTCAGCACTCTTTCAAATCAAAACTTAGCATCAGCAAAGGCAAAAAGTCAGGGGGTAACCATGCCAAGGAGGCATTTCCTTACACTGGTTATAAGCACTTTGTGATCTGCGTGGTACATGTTCTTTGCAGGTGGCTTGTTAACTTTGTGCGTTACCTTAAAACTTTCACCAGAGAAAACTCCGAACTCTCTCCTGGCAGAACATTAATTGCCAGATTTATCTTGACATTTTTAATGTCCCCTGAAAATTGCTGAAAGCAAGGAATGCTGCAGTAGGGGTTTCAAAACTGTAATATACTTGCAAACACGGCACCCCCTCCCAAAGTCAGCACTTGGTGTGGTGGCACCTGTCGCACTGCCCTAGAGCCGGCTCTGGGGTTGTGCAGTGTTATCGGAGACAAAATAAAGAAGCAACACAATTCCAGTTGGCAAAATAGCATAGGTTTTTATCAAATACAACCTGGAGGTCAGATCAGCTCTGTAAACTGAAGCTGAACTTAAACTGCAACATAACAGACAGTGTCGTATATAGTCTCAAAACCATTGGCATGCATATTTAATCAAGCGCTATCTTTTTTAATTTCAACAAGAAGCAATGGTTTCTGCTAAATCCTCTAACCAGGTTACAGACTTATTGAAGTGCACGTTATTGATACATTTTTGTACTCTGAAGCACAGTGTCCTTCACAGTCTCAAGCTTTGAAGCATATCAGTACTTACCTCCCTACGCATCTGCTGCTCTGCAATGTTTAACCACATGCTTATCTTGTTCCTTCATGTTTGCTGTGATATACATTCTTTCTCAGAGATGTGTATTGCACTACATGCCTGTTGTGCATGTAGTGACCTTCCATTTCAGCTGTGTTTACTAATTATATTTACCTACTACAACTCATGTCTGACTTCCCTGCAGGCCCCCTCTCTATTCTCTATTCTACACTTTATTCTGGCATCGTAAACAGCTTGGGCTTGTGTTTCCTTGACAACATACAATTCTGCACTACTTCCTGTTGATGCATGCATTAACAAGATTGGGCCTTCTCTCTTGTCTACATTCAGTATAACAGCAGCATTGGCAAAGCCAGTACCGACCACCAAAAAACATTGACAAAACAAGATTGGCTGGCTTTGCCAGTTCTTGGTAAGGACTGGTGCTTAGCTAGCTTAAGGCCCAGAGACTAGGGCCCATGATACTGAAGGTACATTCAGTGCTCTGCCATCAAGAGCAAGTAAGCAGAAGTGAAGAGATACCCTGGCACCAGCTGAGTGGAGCTTTACAAAACAAGAGGTGGAATTAAGGCTCTCTCTGCATCCTGTTGTGTGTATTTTTATGATGTGCCAATACATTGATGAGCATGGGCAACAATCTCTATCTGTTAGAAGGCAGCATAGTATGTTACTGTGATGACCAGGAGAAACATGCAATATAAAAAAAAAAACATTTCTCAGGTAGGTACACGGAAGTGTATTAGAGAAAGCTAACGTTTACACATCACGTTATGCTCCCACATGCTCACTTTTGCAAGTCTCTTGCCATGCCTGTAATGTATTCTACATTGTATTATATTATATTGCAAACCTAGGGCCAGATGTACCAAAGGATTTTACCCATTCTGTGTCTATGGGAAAAAGCTTTCGTACATATGGCCCCTAGTCTCTTCTGCGTTGGTGCCAACAGACTTCTAGTAACAGCACCCAGTTATTAAAAAAAAGTTTTCTTCTAAAATCTTGTATCAAAATGGGCAGGGTCATTACCCTGCATTCTCCAGACATTCCGTAGAGCTTAGGCACTTGTTGGACAAAGGGAATAGAAGTCCTACCCCAGCATCCTGGTAGACAACCTAGGATAATATTTTGAATGGTGAAAGACCAGTTAAGACCCTGGCCTCGCCTCACCTTCTCAGGTGAGGCAAGGGTCAACCCTTTAGTGCACTGAGAGTCAGACTTAAACTCTGATGCCGTTGTCCTCCCAGTTGCCAGATCATCTAGGGCACTGTGGAGCTCCCCGGAGCTATCTCCTTTTTGGCCCTTTTTCAGCTGGTGATACATTGGTAAATATATGTATTAGTAAGAGGCTGCATGAGATATCTGACTTAACTTTGTATGGTGTGTGGTTTTGCTCCTGTTCCTATTAGCTCTTTCTAGCCCAATACAGTATCTCAAACAGTCCAACATGATTTACCACCGCTTTCGGGCTCTGATTTGTTTTATTGTTGCCCATCAATCCACCATATACCATTTCCCTGTCCTATTGCTGCCTTTCCTTTCCTCTTACCTTCCCTGCTCATCTTATTCCACCCTCTCCTATTCTTTTCCTCAATTCCTACCTGCCGGGAGACTACGTCCTGCTACCACAGTGCAAAATCCTTTCATCTGGTGAGTATACTTGTGTCTTGTGGAAGACCACTCAATTCACAATTGTCTCCTCATTCCTATTATGGATGTATTTTTCATTCTTCACAGGAATTAGATGTACAACAAGTTTGACAAAACCTTTGAGCCAGTAAGATGTATTGTGAACCACCAACAGTTACTCCAACACCTCACCAATAATTTAGACAACCATGACCAATGTGGCCTTGTTGTGTAGCCATTTTTAATATAGCCTTTGCCCATTTGCTTAAAGCATTAGGCCTCTGTGCACTTTGTTCTAGATGCATTTTATTCAGCCTCGCACTGTTATTTTTCAATAACCAGGTTCACGGTCTTGTTTTATTTTCTTCTATCACACTGTTTAGCTTACTTCAGCACCGGAGTTCTCAAAAAATACATTCTTGCTCGCTCTGTGCTTTAGTCAAGGATACAGTCTGGTACATTGCCGATAGACGTGGTAGGAGTTTAGTCTTTAGGGTTCGTAGAAAGTACACACTCTTACGTAGGGACGTTTCTTAGAACACTGGCGTGTTAATTATAAAAACACTTCCTAGTCCTGGTACACGTAAGAGGGAGATTCCGACCAGGGAACCACAACTAGACGCTGACTGCCCTGTTGCAGATGCTGATCCAGATCACAGGCCTTTGCTCAGGTATGAGGGTTGATGTCCTCCCGGGGGAACCTGAAAGGCAGGCTTAGAGCTTAACATGCTGTGCTCAAAATAGAACTTAGAAGAGAGAACGTAATCTAGTAGCACTGTGATAGCGTTATTCTTATGTTTCACTCTCCTCATTACTATTTCAATCCTACTGTGTTGTATGGTTCTGGTTATTGCGGCTCACGCCTTGTTAACTAAAATGCAGTCGTTTTATTAAACCAATCTTTAAAACTCAAACTGCCTTTGTCATTTATATATGAGACCACACTGTGTATGAGAGAACTGGTTTGGATCTGAGTGACCACGACTTCCCTGGGAAGCCATAAGATGTCATGCGCTCGTCTGCCCAATTGTCTCTTCCCTTTGGGAGAGATGAGGCACTGCTAGTTAGCCGGAGCTCAATCCTGATTTGGGGTGACAAGGGTCCTTCGCCGTGGGTTAGACTTAGTCCCCCACACTGTGAACGATCCTGCCATCCAAAAATCCAGTAGTCTCATTAGGATAATGACGGCCTACGCGACAGCCTCAGAAGGAAAACTTCAATCAGGAATATAGTTCAAAGCTTTATACAAACACAAGCTCAAAGTCATGTAGACTATGCATAAAACCAAGTTATAGAGAGTCATAATCACCAAGAGTTGCCCAGTTCGACAGAATAAGTTTAGGTGTAATAACACCAATAGAACTAAGCATGCAGGAAGAATGATACAGCTAGTCAATAGAAATATCTGAGACATAGAAATCATATGATGCTCGGATTTCACAATCATTTGGTCAATTCAAATTCAGTTCGAGTCAAAAATCATTGGCTGGGCATGGGTCAACCCTACAGCTAACCAAATTAAGGAAATACATGTGTGGTGAGTGACACATGCGGGCTAAATTCAAAAAAGGACAAAAATAATTTGGAAAAGAGTAACTCGGGGCTCTGGGCACTAACTAAGAAAAGGTAAAAGAAGCGTCAGCATTGTGGAGTTTCTAACCTAAAAGGGCATGTCAAGGGGCAAGGGCAAATGGCAGAGAGGAAGATACTTCTCCAAGGGCTACAGCATTCAGGGAATCTTTGTTAGCAAAGCATCTGGTCAGCAAGCATCAGGAAAGTGTCTGTCTCAAGCCATGGCAAGACTGCTTCAGCATCAGTTCTACATCTCCTATACATCTGAGCAAAATGTGATCAGGAAGCAATATATCAATCCACTTGAAATGTTCCAGTTGGCTTCATGGATAAGCCCATATTACAAAAAAGGGGCATCATCCAATTAGGATCTCTAAACAGACTTCAGCTTGCAACAGTCCAATGTTGTCTCTGGTCTGTCCTGAGAACATCACATCTTCTGTGTGACTCCAAATGGTTGTAGCAATTTGTATGCAACTTCAGACCATGTTCCTGCATTACATTCATTTCAAGGACAACTAAATACAGTTCTTCTATGGTGAAGGAATGGGCTTTTTACAAATGGGGCTGGCTTCTTATGGGAATGAAAACTGAAAGAAGGCTTCACGTTATGAAAAACAATTCATCACGTTTACATGACTGCAAAATGCAAGTTCTGTAGGCCTCAGTTATGCTAACACAAGGAAAATATAAAATGCAATTCAATTAATGCATGTCTAATAAAATACATATAAAATGCAAACATTAAAATTCAATATTAATATTTCATCAGTATAAGTAAAACATTTCATTTAAAATTGTAAAAGACTTTTTTATGGCATTACATTAGGTATAGCAGAGAAGTGCATTTTTCTTATTTGCACACAATTTCAGAGTCATTAATCTTTGATAAAACATAAAAAATCTAAATTTGTTTCAACATTGACTATTAGTTTAGAGTCTAAATTACATTTTAACATCAACTTCAACCTTCTAGCATGTGATTTAATAAGAAAGGCACCTATGTCGAACTGTGAAAAACAAGCAAATATCACATTTAAGATGTGTGTCAGTGCAGCTTTCTACATTCGTTTTTCTCTCTTCTAAGTTTATGAGCTTAAACTTGTCACCATCTGCTGGCTTAATTGACATGAGGAACAGAGCTAAAATGTATGCTCTATCACTATTTTCTGCTATTCCCCTCTCCTGGGCTTTGTTCATCTGTCGTTTGCCTCCTCAATTATTTTGGGGGACATTATGGTGGCATAGAGACTTGCTGAAAAACCCAACTTAACTTTTACCTGAATTTAGGATCCACTGTGTATTTGTATTTAAGGTTCCAATATGCTCCCAAATTTAGAAGCCAGCATTGCTCCTGATTGTTTTGACTAGGTAATCTTCTGACTGTAGGTTTCACCACACACATTCCCCTCACACCTCAAAGTATCTATCCTACGTAGGGCCACTCATCAAGAATTACCTGGATCCTGAAAACACCGCAAACTACTGACCAATCTTGATTGGCCCATTGATAGGAGAACTGATCCAAAGAGCAGCCTTCACTCAGACCTATGAGTTCTTGGAAGAAAACCCATTGCTCTCAGATTACCAAATGAGTTTTGCTCTGTGGGAGGCACTGCATCTGCTCTGATATCCATCTGGTAAGATTAGCACACTGTGAGAGCATTGCATTATAGCTGCATTTATTTAGTGTTTGATGACCCTGAAAAGGCACTAAATTGCATTTGCAGACAGCACACCACTCAGTGGGAGTGCTCTTGATGGAAGAGTGTGTGCATGTCATATATGAGCCGTGTTTCATTGTTGTACCTTTGCACCAGAGTTTTTCTCTTATCATATTGCTACACCTTGGCATCAACTAAAGTGAAAAGGAATGAAAAAAGACAGATTAACCTTTAACTACCAGTGTATGGATGGATAGACACTGTTCAAGTGCAGTGTGGCCTCTGTGCAAGGTGACTTGGTGTCATGCATGTGTAATAGAGATAGTTCAAACTATGTCACAACAAGTATGCAGCTGCACATTTACATTAGTGTAGTGGAAAGTGTGAGAACAGACTTAGTAGTACATTGAACATACCTACCATGGAGTGGTCTGTGTCATACAGTTTAAACCACATTGTATATGTAGAAGAGGAGTTGTACATAGGTGAAGGTTGCTACTCAGATGGAATCGTCTAGTGACTTGCCCTGGAGTTCCAACATAAGCGTCAAGAAAAAGTGGGGGGATTAGGAGGAATAAAGGTCCAGTGTATATCCTCCAAGATAAGCTAAATAATAACGTAATACACTGTTCCTAAGTAAAGCCAGGGGACTGTAGGATGAGTGCTCTAGGATCCCATAAATCAGGAGCACGAGTCCTCACACACCCGATTGGGTGTCATGCTTCATCATCGGACAAGCTCCTCGTCAGACTGGCGCTGCAATGTCTGACGGGCACCACCCAATGGGGGGCTCTTTGCCGGAGATCTTTTCGATGATGCCGCTCTTGCCCTCAAGTCTGTAAGGGGGGAAGACAACGCGGAGGGTTGGGAAAGGGATATAAAATTGACTCTGGACCCGGTATCGTATTGGCTTTTTATTCTATCAATGGCGGGTAAAGGTCAAGATTAAAAAACTCAACAAAAGAGTGAAACAGAGGTAATGCTCAACCACTCTTTCACTGTATATGACATAGTGGTGGGTCAAGGAACTACAAGACCCTATCTCTGTATTGGGTCGACATGTTTCGCGTCTCAGTGGTCCATATGGATCCGGTGACGCTTCCTCAGGACCTAGTATAAAAGAAAACTCGTGCTCCTGATTTATGGGATCCTAGAGCACTCATCCTACAGTCCCCTGGCTTTACTTAGGAACAGTGTATTACGTTATTATTTTGTTCCAACATAAGCAGCAGAGGAGCAACCCATAGGAAAGGGCACAATGCAATCAGACATAGTATATGTTTTGAGGCGTCCACATAGGAGTCGCAGAGAGCAAGCCACAGGAACGCAATTATACAATCACCCGTGCTATATTCTCTGAGGTGTCCACCCAAGAGTGGCAGAGACCAATCCACAGGAATGGGCATTAATACAAGCAGCCATGATATATCATCTGAGCATTCCACCCAAGAGTGCCTAGGAACAACATGTAGGTTGGGGTATTATGCCACCAGCTATTGCAATGCCATAGTCTGTTGCAAGTATGCGAGGCACACCGAATTTATTTTGGATTCGTGATAAACTCTGTGTTATGTGGCTCCTAGGTCAGATCTATTTTACTTCATCAGTTTCGAAGACATCTGAACTTAGAGCCCTGCAGGGCGATTGGCAGGTTGCCAACCAATTATAGAGATTCCCTTGCTTTCAAGAAGATGTGTTGTCTCATATACCACTGCCTCATAAAACACATTTCCTCAAAGCAGGCCACCAATAAAAAAATAGACCTTTATATATGAATTAGTTCTTCAGCCCATTGCAGATATGGCACAGTTCAACCATGGTATAGCAAAGCACTTCAAACAACTGTCTGGGACTACGTGAAGTTTTAAATATTAATTACATACAATAGAGCATCTAGCTGGATATGCAGGGCCCGTTCCGAGTACTGTGCACTGGTACTGTAACGTGTAATGTGTTTATATTTATTGGTTAATATACTTCAGACACCGCAGATATTAGTAACTGGCAATGTTAGAGATCAGTTTTGTCACATTACTTGAGTCTTTTTAGTACTTCTATATACATACATTAGTTGCCATTGTGTTGCATATTTAGAAAATGATATGCAAAACCTACAGTACTAGAGAAAGTGAGAGAATCCAAGAGTAGACATTGTGATTTAAAGAACCATAAAGCGCAGTTCCCTTTCCCACATAGAAAGGCACTATAGATATTGTACTCCCAGAACCACCTTTGGCTCCTCTTCTGAAAAGGGAGACCCTAAACTGATCTTACCATCCCATGATCTGAAGGGGATAGCTATCTTTTTTCCTACAGGGTTTGCAGCAATTATATAGTTTCATGATATAGTCGCCACACCCACAGGTGGACCCTAAACATCAGAATGCATACAACTAAGAAGGTGTTAGTGATTTAGTGAACCACTCCAGTACACCCATCATTGGTGGTAACAGTATCTGATCATGGACATCTTTGTATGCAGATGTTGTGTGATCCTCCAATTCCTCATTGAGGCATGACTAACTGAGATCCCTGAGCCTACCTCTGTACATAGTCACCTGTACTGCAATGCATGGTGCAAGCTGAACAAGCCTGCCCCTAGCAAAAAGCAAGAAAACCTGTTCCCACTGGAAGGGTGGGCATTCAAACTTTAAATGTGCATTGCTTGGGATTGGCAGTGAGCTACTATCAAATTGCTAAGTACTTTATATACAGGCTTGATCCCACCCTAGCATATCAAAGAGCTACATTGACAAAGGCCAGAGTGGATGCTATCAGACTCCTTCCTTAACATGTAGCTGAGTGCTTGTCGTTGTTAGAACTAATTCTGATGTCAAACTGGTCCTATACTGGCTTTCTCTTGTGCTGCAGCTAACCTTGTTTTCTGGAAAACTCTAGCCAGCCAAAGCAGAGCAGGGATACTACTGCAGAGTATCAAGTTGCGCTTTCCACCCCTTGCCAGAGAACAAAGCACGGCTGCCTAAGATCACCCTACAATAGCAGATAAGATGAGTGATGACTGCCTGGTCCCTCCCTGTGCCCATATTTGTCATTCCATCTTTGGGTGATACCCACCATTCTGTTTACAGACGTTCCGTAGCCTAGCCCTGATCAAAAGTCTCAGTGAGTGCAAGAAGCAGTGCCAAACCATAATTGGGGGTTCAGTGACCCTGTCTGTACAGAGCATCAGCACCCAGCTGGCTACTTGCTGCCATGAGCCATAGCTCAAGGAGCGTCCTTGTGTATGGCCTTTTTCTTGAGGGGCATGCAGCCCATATTCCTAAATTTCCACTTGGTATCAAAGCTTGACTTACTCTTGACAGTATCAAAATGTGCCATTCCTGGTATGTAATTAAAAATATTGTCTTGGAATAACTCATAGCTGCGGCTGTTTTTTCGCTTTTCTGCTAATAAATGACTCCAAATTATGCATTTCTCTGTCATGTAAAGCTTCACTTTCGTGTGAAATTGATGATATACAAGGTCTGATTGTGTTTGCTGACTCTGAAAGTATTAATGGAAACTTGGGAGGTATCGTCTGGGCAGGTAAACATTTTTTGTGTTGGTACGGGAAAACCCATGGATTAAAAAATGACATGCATGAGTGAAAAATATGGTAAAGAGGAGAAGACTACAGAAAAGGTACAATAAAAGGGAAAGGGGAAATGGTGTGTCTAGAAACCCAGCACAGGATGAATGTGCGAGTGAAAGTCGCTGATTCTGCTACTGTGGAGTCTCTGTAAGCCTCGACAGACCATGATCAGAGGAATTCAAAAGCAAGGGGGAGCCAACATCTAAATGTGCACAAAGTACCCTCCCCCTTTCTTGAGAACAGACGGGAAAGAGCTGTTAGTCTCTCCCTCACCCTTTTGCCCTTCTACCCACCCCCTACAGGATGAGCTGCGGCAAAAGGCTGGCAGTCACATTAATGTTTTCCCAGTTCATGAGAATGTAGCCAGGAAAATGGGAGCAAAGAATTTAAAAACAGGAACAAGCCCTGCTAAGTGCACCCCCTCACTCTGTGATTTATCACCAGAATGTCAAAAACATGTGCATGTATATAAGACAGTGGTTGGACTCACGATCAAGGATGTGAAGGAAATCCTTTCCTGAGGAAGGTGCTTGTGGCCTAGAATGCTTAAATAACCCCAGAAAAGATTAAACGCACCCAACAATAAAGATGGCACTGGCCAATCTTCCTAAATTGGTATGAGGAAGCCAACAAATGTATACTGGAGTCTTGAATGCCAGTTATGAAATAAACACGAGATACTCCTATATCAAATTACCCATTAGAGGGGTATGGCTAGTGTGCCTACTGCTCCGCCTCCTCTTTATTTGTTTCCCCAAATAACAGCAGAAAGTCCAAGCCAATAGAAGGCAAGAAGGAAGACCTGGGAGAATATCTTGAGTTCCCCATGTTGGCAGGTAAGGCCGAGGGGCACCCATCGTGGCAACTACTGTTAATGAAACGCAGGCGAGCACAGAGAGTCTAGCAGTCGGCAAGATGACAGAAGGTGAAGAACTAGCAGACGAATCAACACGCTCAAGGCGAGATTGACTCCATGACCTCACGCATCTCTTTTAGAAGTAATTCTTGTTCTGCACCCTACTGATCTAATGTTAGGCATTGGTGTGTTAGGGTGCACATCTCAGCTATACCTCAGGATAGTCCGAGATACGCTGCTGCAGAAGAATAAGAGACATTGAGAATAAAACCCCAAAATATCAACATATGCGCTCATCCAGTGATGTAGATAGCAATGTTCCCCAGGATGTCCTTTCAATCCATGCAATAGCTTCTTTCCTCATCATGAGTAAATAAGGCCAGGAATAGGAGGCCAAGGTACCATTCAAGCCTCTTGGCCCCCTGCAGGCACAATTAACATTGAGAAACAGTTTGGTAATATCTGTGTAAATCCCACAGAGAAGAGGAGAGCTACGCACCTTTTTTTAAAGCTACTGACTCACATGGGCAGATGTGATTCAACTGTCGTGCCTTGTTCTTCTGACTGACACTGAGGTTCATTTGACAGGCACATCAACAGGCACCTTGTGGTGCAGCTGCTCTTGTGCCTATGAAGGAGGAGTTGGTAAATACTATAATAGAGGCTTGTCCAGTGAAAACTGACTGGACTAAGATTTCTAATTGCTAATAGAATAAAAGTGAATGTCCTGCTAATTATCTTCTTTGAAATGTGTCTTTGTATGTTACGCTGGTGTTACTCAACCTGTTGAA
Source organism: Pleurodeles waltl (assembly GCF_031143425.1). Classification (NCBI taxonomy): domain Eukaryota; kingdom Metazoa; phylum Chordata; class Amphibia; order Caudata; family Salamandridae; genus Pleurodeles; species Pleurodeles waltl. Next base: position 979,434,328 of record NC_090446.1, on the reverse strand, counting down.
AGTTCTTATGAAGTTGCTGGTGCTGCTTTTGTTCAAGGTCTGCTGGATTAATTTGCAACCATTCAGATGTCAAAACAACTGTCCTTTTCCAAAACCGAATGGCTCTTGAATTTGTCCTAGCTGCCAGGGGTGGAGTTTGTGTCATTGTAGGATCCAAATACTGCTCATTCACACCAAATGCTTAATTGAGTATACATGACCAGATTGGTCACATCCCTAATAGTTTGAAGGAAATATGCCAAACTGGTGATTGATTTACTATTTATGGAGGAAGTACATGGTTGTGGTCATATGGCATAATTGAAGGATTGGAAATGAAATAATAGAGATGGTTTTGGCAGGTTTGGTTGTGCTTATCCTGTTCTATGTATCTGTAAATGTGCTTGATTTACTCCTTTACTGGAAATTGTCAGGATTTGAAGATCTTGGTTGACAGGGTCTGAAGACAATATGTCTCACTCCCCGGAACATAGCTCCTCCCTCAGAACTAAACCCTGTAGGGGATTAGTAATGCAAGTTCTAGAGAACAGACAATTGAAATGGTGCAACCTCATCAGCCACACATTTATTATATTTCAGGGGGACTCACAATAGCATTTTCAAACATGAATGTCAAATGTAAAATATAGTTATCTGAAACAAAGTTTGAGAACATTGCAGACACACTGAAATTATGTCAGAAAAGAAGGTATATGGCGATTATGCTTACCAGCTTGGTAAAGCCAAGCCTCGTGAGCCTTAGCTACGATCAACGGAAACCAGTAAGAGGAACATTGGGATCCAGGATCGAAAGCAAACCTGGAATTTGTGGGGAAAGCTGGAGAACAAGCACAGAATACAATACCAAAACATAATCCAGAGGCAAAACAAAGTTCAGGCAACTGTTCAGCAAACACATTCAAATCTTAATCCAGGAGCAAGTCAAAATTCAGGAAACCAGTCAGCAAACAATACAACGATGTATTCCAGAGAGAAAGTCCTGGTTCAGGGAAGAAGGTGAAGGAACCAAGGGAACATAGATGGGAAACGAAACAACAAAGGCGAGCAATGTAACAACAGTGAAAAACTGAAACCACTACAATACAGAAAAGTTCCAGGCACCTTTGTCAGGGAAATGGACTGCTTATACTGCCTTGCTTCCACTCATAGCCACTCAGCCCCTCCCTTTGACATCCACCAGTGATGATTCTGACTTTCCCATGCATGTACTATGGGAAACAGTCTCTGAAAACAAATGGCTGAGTCCACATAACTCCCTTATTCATGTCCAAGCACCATGGCTTGGGAGGGGAATGCTTGGCCTAAGGAGGCAAATAATGGTGTGGACAAATGTGGAAGGTTCCCAGGATCATCGTTCTGCTGGTCCATTACCCTTCCAGGCTACTAGGTATTGCATTTGTTGTTTAACCCTTAGAGAGTTCATAATTCTCACCACTTCAAACTTCAGAGATCCATTCTTGACGATTGGAGGAGAGGGTTTAGTTTTTTTTTTTTTTTTTTATACATGGCAGGTTTAACTCTGGAAAAGAGCCGAGAGTCAAATCGCCCATGTGGGGACGGCTCCCTTTCACTCTGTGGATAAATATAAGGGGCAACAGGAGTTAGCACTTGCATGTTTCAGGTTTATTACATGTCCATAGAGCTGAGAACTAAGGGGGGAGGGGGAGGTTAGTTCTTTCCCATGGTTTTATGTGAACTTAGTCTAACCGAGTGAGCCTATGATATTGAGACAGATTAGGTTTGGTCAATTAGATGGGTACATGGAATGTATCATTTTGCACTTTACTTCCAAGAGATTGGGCAACTAGTGGGGCACATGGAAATTCGCACTTGACACTTGTATTCACAAGAGATTGGAGCTTATTAATAACATCGATGCACATGACATAGATGAACTAACAGACAGAAAGCACTCGTGGATTGAGAGGCAACGGAGGTTTATAATCTGCAATTGTAGAATTTTAGGCTGCTACATAATTGGATCCTTTTATACATATTTTATATGAATTTATTTTAGGATAACAAATTACTTGTTTACTCATATGAGTTCTTCTGTGGGTGTTTGTGTTGGATAATATTCTTTGTGTTTTATGTGTGTTTATCTTCTTTTATTGTATTCGGTGCTCAACTTCAACTCTTGAAATGTGGAAGACTGCTTGTATTCTCCAACCCTGAGGAAGACCTAATGCAATACTGAGATCAAGAGATACTGAAAAGGATACCACAAGTTTAGGTGCAAAGTTAAAGTGAAAAGTGTCCAAAGTCAAAAATTAGGTAGGCAGCCAAACTTTATCTCTTTATATATTCAGGATTCTTTTGTCAATTACCACCAGCAAATCATTTATAATCAGCCTAGACTTGCTACAAATGGAGCAGTGCAGTTGCCTGTAATTATGAAACTTTAGAAAGGAGTGCTATAACGGATGGAGCAGAGGTGTACTGTTTGATTTTTAGGATGAATGGGGGATGCCAGAGGAGCAAAAGAAAGGAGAATGGCCCAAAGAAAAAATCGGAAACCACAAAGAGAAACAAAACAATAGTGAGAGATGCAATAACGATGAACAAACTGAAGTGAAAGCAAAGGAGCGAATACAAAATGGAAAGTTGTCCTTAAGGGAAGTGGACAGCTTGTAAAACTCCTACCACTCATGACTAGAAAGGCCCTCCCCTAGACCTCCAGTAGTTATGCTCCTGACATCAAGACCCAGAGGTGAATCCTTCAGTCCATGTAACTTCCTTATTTCAGAGACTTCTCCTCCTCATGCCATCAAAAATTGGTGATAGCATAGATGAAAGATCTACCTATAGCTAATCTGACTGCACAAAATAAATAGTGCACATGTAGGGGATTGTGGAATTAAAAATATTGCCTTAAAAATAATATATAGCTGCATCTTTTTGCTCAATGCTAACCAAATATCAATGTGTGCGTCTATCTGATGTGAAAATCCTCACTGTCATATCCGTGTGCTTTAGCTTTTTGATTGAAGGGTGCTAGAAGATCCCCTTGTCACTCAGATCTGTGATTCAAAGACTAATTTCCTCTGGTTAATACACATTTCCAGCCTCTAAATTGGAGTGAGTGAAGCTTTCATTAACAATACGTCATGAGACTAGCTGCACCTCACCCTTGGGTCGTTAGACAACCATCCTTTATGGCACTTTGAAAACCCTTACTCTGAACTGAGATACAAGGCAGGTTAACCGGGTGGTGAAAAGTAATACCTCAGAACCTTGGTATTTGTGTATTAATATCTTGTTGACCGTTATTATATTATAGCTTTGTCATTCATGTGATTGTAATCAGCTTATGACTGTGGACAATTAAGTCAGTCATTGTTTTTGGTGAGGGATAATTACGCCCCACCCCAAAAGAATAATATTTTTTTCTTGCGACATAATAATAGTTTTTGCTTGTGAACCTCATACTACGAGCAGCACATGGAGTGTAGTCATTTTCATGACTGAGAAAATAATAATTTAATTTAATTTTGGAACCTACTTTTGCTACATTATCAAATTCATTGTTGTGTATTTATTTAGGAGTATGATTTGGCTGTTTGGTATTACATTTTAATGTGTAATTCAGGGTGTTACTAAAGTGTTTCTTTAGGTAAGCTGCAACTCTGGTTGGACTTTACATCTTCTTTGAAATTTCAACAACTGTTTCCCTCTGCACCACACCTCTACCTTATCAGCATATCCCATGAGCCACATTTTGCTTGACCAGTCTGTCCCAGAGAGTCAAAGTTAAGAAGGCTTTGGAAGTCCATCTGTCTGTCACACTCTGGCTACGTGCATCATAGTAAGGAACATGTGCAGTCTCACTTCAGTTAATTCTCGATGCCCCCTGAGCTTTAGAAACATGGAAAGAAGCCTTGAACCCCTACTTGAGTCTTGACTCTGTTGACGTAGGGAGTTTGAGGTGGAGCAATGAATGCTTAATATAGGAGGAGGCTATAGGTTAGGAATTCAGATGCACCATGACAATCAAATACCACCTAATAAAGGTCAAAGCCAAGTCAGAGTTATAGTTAAAAAACATATAGAGCATCATCAGGAGTACACTCTCACTTCGAATTTGGACAGTGTCCAAAGAGTGATTTAGAGTTTACCAGGAAAGACGCACCACCATAAACGCGTTGAACTCCCAATCCAAGAGCTCATTCTGCCCTTACCTCATTCAGAGGCAGGGTAATTGCGAGTTCCCAAAAGTTGAACCTCAGCTGGCTGTCACTATTGGAAAACCCTGACCCAGTGGTCCGTCCTCTATGTAACCATTTGTCAGAGTGGCATTCGTCCCACTCGATTTAGGATAGGCAACCATAACTGACTGTACATGCTTTCATGCACACAGAGAAAGCTCAATACTCAGTAGGGCTATTGTGTTTTGTTTTAGTAAAACACCCCCCCCCCCCCCCACACACACACACATAAAGAGTTTTTTTTCAGTAAAACACAAGTTGTCCACTTGGCATTTAGTTCTGCCATCAGATGCGTAACAGTGGTCTTGCAGCCCCAGCGGTGTGGGGGTGGGCAGGGTTCCTTGTTTTGGAGGGGGCCTATCACCCTCTAGGCCATGCCATTACATGCCTTGCAAAATGCATGCAATGGTATGGAATAAGAAATTGTTAAATGCTCGGGAAAGCCACCCTGCTTTCCCGAGCAGGCCCCTGCAGCATGGGGGTGGGTGGCAACCTCTAAGTGGCCCATCATTGAGCCTAAAACCAATGAATATCGGACCGATCTGGGTGACGCCGGGGTCCTTCAACATGTTCTACAGCAGGGTCCCATCATTTTGCGTTACGCCACTGTCTGCCATAAGTGCACCAGCTGTATCTGCATCACAGAGATCCCAACTAGTCAAACTGGGGCCTCAAAAACGAGGACGATCATCCAACAGGTGGGCAAACGCCAGAGTCTCTGCTGATGTGGTGGACTGGTGCATGCCACATTTCAAATGATCTCTCTAGTCTTTTCAAATATTCAGAGGTACTCTTATCTCAAAATATTCATTACCTCCATATGAGTAGATGCGAGTGGGATTACTTTTGGGCAGATGGACACAGAATACTGTGACCCGTATAGTTCTAAGGAATTATTTTCTAAGAGAATAGTGAGGTCGGAATTTCAGAGGGGAATTTTGTTTCTTCCAATTCATGCTTGTACACCACAGAGGTGCAAGTGCAATTCTTCAAATGCCGGACTGCAAGGGGTGCATATACACAGAAAGTAGAACTGACTCATCATAAAGTTGTCATCCACTGTGCATCTTCTTAAGTACTCTGTTTAATAGTACTATTTCTTCTGATCGCACTTAGCAGACAGTCTCTGATCTTAGGTGGTCTTTTGCTCCTCATACAAGCCCCCACATCAGCTCTTTATGAGCTAGTTTTCAAGTCTGAAACACAAAGTAAAGGGGCACTTCATTTCCACTCGGGCAGTCCACCTGAGCTTCACCATCACAAGGTAACACAGCTGTGGTCACTCCATAATTTTAGGCCAAGTCTTCACATTGAGGGTCACACCTGCACACATTAGTGAAAATCTTCCTCACCTTAATCAGTGCAAGTACAGGAAGCTTAATCAGATACCTAACTCATGTTCACCAGTACTGACCCAATGTTGTGAGCAATGTCAGTAAAATCAGTCTCCAATCATGGGGCCTAAAACCTTTTAAAATGTAGGTGTTTATTCAGTCAATTACAAGTGTCTTGTAAGGAAATGCTTCCTTGGCATGGTTACCCCCTGACTTTTTGCCTTTTGTTGATGCCAGTTATGATTGAAAGTGTGCTGGGACCCTGCTAACCAGGCCCCAGCACCGGTGTTCTTTCCCTAAACTGCACCTTTGTTCCCACAATTGGCACAGCCCTGGCACCCAGATAAGTCCCTTGTAAATGGTACCCCTGGTACCAAGGGCCCTGATGCCATCGAAGGTCTATAAGGACTGCAGCATGTCTTGTGCCACCCTGGGGACTCCTTACTCGGCACATGCACACTGCCTCAGGGCTTGTGTGTGCTGGTGGGGAGAAAATGACTGAGTCAACATGGCACCCCCCTCAGAGTGCCATGCCCACCTCACACTGCCTGTGGCATAGATAAGTCACCCCTCTAGCAGGCCTTACTGCCCTAAGGCAGGGTGCACTATACCATAGGTGAGGGCATATGTGCAAGAGCACTATGCCCCTACAGTGTCTAAGCAAAACCTTGGACATTGTAGGTGCAGGGAAGCCATTAAGAGTATATGGTCTGGGAGTTTGTCAATCAAGAACTCCACAGTTCCATAATGGCTACACTGAAAACTGGGAAGTTTTGTATCAAACTTCTCAGAACAATAAATGCACACTGATGCCAGTGTGGGATTTATTGTAAAATGCACCCAGAGGGCATCTTAGAGATGCCCCCCTGAATACCAGTCCGACTCCTAGTGCTAGGCTGACCAGTTTCTGCCAGCCTGCCACAACCAGACGAGTTTCTGGCCACATGGGGAGAGTGCCTTTGTCACTCTGTGGCCAGGAACAAAGCCTGTACTGGGTGGAGGTGCTTCTCACCTCCCCCTGCAGGAACTGTAACACCTGGCGGTGAGCCTCAAAGACTCATGCCTTTTGTTACAGCACCCTGCGGCATCCCAGCTAGTGGAGATGCGCGCCCCTCCGGCCACTGCCCCCACTTTTGGCGGCAAGGCTGGAGGAGAAAAACAAGGAGGAGTCACCCACCAGTCAGGACAGCCCCTGGAGTGTCCTGAGCTGAGGTGACTATATCATCACTAATGGTGTGGGGTAGTAGGAACTGAAGATAAGACTAGGTCAGTCTTTTTTACAGTGGTGTTAATAAGGTCACTATAGATCCTCAGGTCGGGAAGTCATAGTTGGAAGAATGTCCAAGCTAGGGGGTGCTGTGTTGTCCTACAGGGGGAGGGGGATTTCCCTTACGGACTAGGTGGTCTCACACACATAATAGTGTCTTGCTTCATCATATGACCACCTAGCCCCACCCAAGTAAGATGATACTACTTGGGCGGACTCGACCTCGTGGTTAAAAGAACCCGAGGGAGTGCTGAAATTAAACTAGCTGGATAGTTACATTGATCCAGAAGGGGTGAATAATAAAATTACCAAGCATGTCGCCAGTGGCTTCTGCTAATTTTAATAAAGGTGCATGCTGGTAAGGCTAAAACTAAGGGGGAAAGGCTCGTTGGAGAGTAATGTCTCTTGGAGTCTAAAAGAAAAAGTGGATGACCAACATGTTTCTGCCCTCACTCAGTGCTGGTAGGTCAGGGGCATTCGTCAGGGTCTGAGCACACACAATAAGTGGGGTACTCAAAAAGTGAAAAAATGTGTATGGCCTACCTGAACGGGTAGTTCACGGTGGGGTAGGCCCCAGAGTAAGGGGCAATCTGCCTCTGGTCTGGCTAGTGCCGGGGGGGGGGGTTTCCCTTGTAGTCACACTCACTCCAAAGGGAATACCAAGGGGGGGGTACCTACATGCCTGAGCTGAGGTGACCCCTGCCTTTAGAAATCCTCCATCTTGAGATTGGAGGATTCCCCCAATAGGATTAGGGGTGTGCCCCCCTCCCCTCAGGAAGGAGGCACAAAGAGGGTGTAGCCACCCTCCAGGACAGCATCCATTGGCTACTGCCCTCCTGACCTAAACACACCCCTAAATCTAGTATTTAGGGGCAACCCAGAACCCAGGAAATCAGATTCCTGCAACCTACACAAAGAAGAAGGACTGCTGACCTGAAAGCCCTGCAGAGACGATGAAGACGACAACTGACTTAGCCCCAGCCCTTCCGGCCTGTCTCCAGACTCAAAGAACCTGCACAGTGACGCATCCGACAGGGACCAGCGACCTCTGAAGCCTCAGAGGACTGCACTGAACCTGAAGGACCGAGAAACTCCAGAGAGCAGCGGCACTGGTCACAAACAGCAACAACTTTGCAACTTTCTTGCAACTTTTAAAGACTTCACTCTTCTCACCAGAAGCGTGAGACTTCACACTCTGCACCCAACGCCCCCAGATCGAGCTCCAGAGAACCAACACTACAGGGAGGACTCCCAGGCGACTGAGACCTCGTGAGTAACCTGAGACGACCCCCCTTGAACCCCACAGCGACGCATACAGAGAGGATCCAGAGGCTCCCCAATGATCGCGTCTGCCGGGAACAAAGAACCCGACGCCTGGATCAAGCACTGCACCCACAACCCCCAGGACCAGAAGGAACCGAACCCTGGGCAGGAGTGACCATCAGGCGACCCTCTGCCTAGCCCAGTTGGTGGCTGGCCCGAGAAGCCCCCCTGTGCCCTGCCTGCACCGCTAGAGTGACCCCCGGGTACCTCTATAGATTCCTATTGAAAACCCGATGCCTGCTAAGCACACTGCACCCAGCCGCCCCTGTGCCGCTGAGGGTGTGTTTTGTTTGCCTACTTGTGTCCCCCCCAGTGCTTTACAAAAAACCCCTGGTCTGCCTTCCGAACACGTAGGTACTTACCTGTTGACAAACTGGAACCGGAGCACCCCTGTTCTCCATAGGCGCCTATGTGTTTTAGGCCCTCCTTTGACCTCTGCACCTGACCGGCCCTGTGTTGCTGGTGCGGTGACTTTGGGGTTGCCTTGAACCCCCAACAGTGGGCTGCCTATGCCCAGGAACTTGAACTTGTAAGTGTCTTGCTTACCTGAAAAACTAACCAATACTTACCTCCCCCAGAAATTGTTGATTTTTGCACTGTCCACTTTTAAAATAGTTTATTGCCATTTTAACTAAAACTGTGTATGTTACTGCTCTAATTCAAAGTTCCTCCCTTACCTGTGTGGAGTACCTTGCATTTTATGTATTTACCTCAAATCTTGAATCTTGTGGTTCTGAAATAAATTAAGAAAATATATTTTATTATATAAAAACTATTGGCCTGGAGTAAGTCTTTGAGTGTGTGTTCCTCATTTATTGCCTGTGTGTGAACAACAAATGCTTAACACTACCCTCTGATAAGCCTACTACTCAACCACACTACCACAAAATAGAGCATTAGAATTATCAAATTTTGCTACTATCTTACCTTTAAGGGGAACCCTTCGACTCTGTGCACACTATCTCTTACTTTTAGTATATACAGAGCCAACTTCCAACATGTCTCTTCCCTGCAAGAGTGCTTGTTGCAGGCTCCTGTTGCTGATTAAGCAAAGTCCACCCCCGGCGGGGGCATAACGGGCCGGCACCATAATGGCTGCCTTGGACCCAAAAGGAACCGGTCAAACTGGTTTTTGGGGGAATGTCACGCCCGCACATTGATGACATCCTCGCCCCCCAAGCACCAAGTTGGGGGGAAGGTGTAGAAAATTAGAAAGGCCAATGGGGGGGGGTTGAATCATTCAAACCCCCCAATGGGGAGGCAGGAGGAAACCTGCAAGGGGCTAGGAGGTACGTTTAAAAGCACGCTGTCCCTGTAGAAGGACAAACAGACGGTCCGGGACAGTGCGAATAACAAGGACAAAGGAAAAAGAAAAAGAGACGTTGGCCTACCTTTGTGAATTTTCCAGCCCTGCTACCTTCGTCTGGAACATGCCTTCCCACCTGCCCCGTTGAGTGAATTGAGGCACCCTCCCGCTGTGTTCTGCGGCTCCCCTGCCCTTGTTTGAAAGCGCCTCCTGGTCGAGGGACTGCACCAATCTCATCATATCCGGGAGCCGCTACCTGTGGGCACCAGGCGTGGGACCGCGCCCCCGCTCCCAAGGAGAAACAGTCTCACCATGCACTCCGTGGCACCAGCTGGCATAGTCAGGTACTGAGCAGCAAGTATTTACCCCTGGAGCGAGCGTAGGACCGCCCACGGGCAACGCAACCACACGAACCCCCGTTGTCGAAAGGAGGCATTGTTTCCCCTGAGGAGGACCACCCACACGGCTACGTGACTCCAAGGGGCAGGACTTAATTGATTTTAGGAGCGGTGAGCAGCCCTTGCCGTTACGCCCGGTGTTGTGGACCGTCTAATCCAGGCGACGCAACACGACGAGGGCTTTCCCCGTTTCCCGCAACAGTACGAAGCTCGTGCACTGCCGGGAGGTGAGGCCATGATCCAAAAGGACATTTTCACTGAAATTAAGGACAGCGAGCACTCTGGGCCCATGCACCTTGAGTGGAGGACCGCCTAGACAGGTGACGCGACTCCACAAGGGAAATTTTATTGAAGTTTCAGCAAAAAGCACGAAGCCTGGGCATCGCCAGGAGCCGGGCCGTTTTCCTCTTCAAATAATTTCAAGCACAACAGAACAACTGCAAGAGACTACCCTGAACACCCCCTTTTGAATTTTAAGAGACCACACAAACCATTAAAACAAAAAAAAAAGGGGGAGAATATCATTAATATCATAACAAAGAGTATATACACAGCAATCAGAGACACCATGGAGGAAGTGGATACAGGTGAACACCAGGCAGATCTGAAGAGGATGCTGGCACAGATGAGGGTGGAGGCACTGAGGCGCGGCAAAGACTGGCTTCGTGCGAAGATGGAGGAAAGAATCCCTGAGGGAGATGTCAAACAGGTGTCAGATTTAAATCCTCCCACCAGGGAAGATGCCGGTGACCCAGGGTCCGAGTTGGATCCCACGCAGAAAGCACGCAAGCGGCAGAGAACGGAAGGGAAACCAGCAAAGAAGGTGGCTAAAAGGAACAGGGGGGCAAACTGGTCTACCATGGCAGCAGCAACAGTAGAAGCACCGGAAAGCAGTAGTTCATGGAAACCAGCGGAGGGCAAGCATATAAGTGAGATAATCACAGAGTGTTTGAAGTCTTTTGCACCTTTGTTATTGAAGGGCAGTGGCGCAGGACAGAGTCAGGGATATGCAAAGAAAGGGGGGAGCCAGGACAACCTCAATAAGGGGGATGGCGCAGGAGCTCAGGAAGTTAGGAGCGAACGGGCAGCCGCAGGGGACCCCATGTTGGCTTGGCTTCCGGGGGGCAATGATCAGGACACTGTTAGGTCAGTGGGGCAATCTCCTGAGGCGTACGTCAGACCCTCATTAGGGCTCCCCCGCTATGACACCAAGGGCGGCAGGTTTGGCAAACGCAATCCCTTTAACAGTAAAAGAAAGAATATGGCGCAAGGGATTTATAGACATTGTTTCCTTACTAGAAATTTAGTAAGAAGGTCTGGACCTCACCGTGTGTGATAAGAAAGATGAGGATAGGCGGAAAAGAAAGAGGGCCAGGAAAGAAAGGAACTTTGATAATTGGTTGGGTGCCTTCAGGAACATGGCTTGTGTAATGGTAGAAAAATTCCCTCGCTGGGCAGCGAACGAGTCAAAAATACATGAGGCACACCGCCAATTCCCTGGGGATGCATGGCTAGAATATGATAAAAGTTTCAGGTTAGAAATGCAGGCCCACCCAGAGATGGAGTGGAACGAAGAGGACGTGTCTAGCTACATACATAAAATGATGGTAGCCAAAGAGGTTAGATCCTGGGCGGGGATAGGGGACATGCCCTTTCAGAACATGTACCTCAAAGGAAAGCACGAGAAACTCAGATCATTTCATAGATTCAAACCCTGGCACAGTGGTAAGGGTCAGAGGGACAAGGGATCGCAGGCTATCTGTTGGAAATTCGAAACAGATGAGTGCACATGGGGACAGAGCTGTAAGTTCAGGCACAGCTGTGCGTCATGCGGGGGGGGACCACCCAGCAGCAGCATGCAGGAAAAGCAAACACCGATCAGATAAGAAAGAGAAGAAAAGGAAACATTAAAGAAAGTTTATTAATGCGGGCACAAGCTGGGATCTGGAGAAATTATAAATTAGCAAGATCCCCGATTAACACACAATTTCTGAGAAATCTAGCCAATGAGTACTACAACAAGAAAGAAGCAGAGCAATTAGTGAAAGGATTTGAAAAAGGTTTCAGGATTCCATTGAGAGGTCAAATAGTGGGGAGCGCTGGCAAAAACTTTAAACTGGCCATGGCACACCCAGAAGTGTTTCAGCAAAAAAATAGAAAAGGAGCTGAGCCTGGGTCACATTGGAGGACTGCTTCCCCTCCCTCCTCCCAAAGACTTAATAATTTCACCTCTGGGCGTGGTACCAAAGAAAGAGGGAGGACAATACAGGCTCATACACCATTTATCATTCCCAGAAGGTGCATCAGTAAATGACAGCATCCCCTATGAATCTTGTTCAGTAGATTACGCCACCGTAGAAGATTCCATTGATATGATAAAGTCAGCAGGCAGAGGGGCCTTAATGGAAAAGGCGAATATTGAGTCAGCTTTCTGCTTATTACCAATACATCCAGACAGCTTCTACCTACTGGGTTTCAAACACAAAGGGGAAGTGTATGTTGACAAAGCTATGCCCATGGGCTGCTCCATCTCGTGTGCTTATTTTGAGCAGTTCAGGACATTTTTGGAATGGGCGCTGCATAAAAATCATCCATCTGGGGAGAAGATGCATTACCTGGATGATTTCTTATTTGTTGGTAAAGCAGACACAGGCGAATGCGGCAGTTTACTGAGGGTGTTTCAAAACCTAGCAGTAGAAACAGGTGTCCATTTGGCAGCAGAAAAGACAGTAGGCCCAGCAACAACAATTGTTTTCTTGGGCAACTAGATTCAATCGCAGGAACTTCCAGGATCCCGGAGGACAAGGTGTCAGAGCTAAGGGAGGAGATCAGGTCTTTGGGAGGGAAGCAGAAAGCAACCCTTGGGGAGCTTCAAAGGATGGTTGGCAAACTGAATTTTGCAACCAGGGTTATCCTGGCGAGGCGAGTCTTTGTGAGGCGTTTATGCAGACTGACGTCAGGCTTGCGCGAGAAATACCACCATATCAGGCTAGAATCAGGAGTGAAGAACGATTTGGCCATGTGGGATTCCTTCCTGGACAAATTCAACGGTCTGCTTATTTGGAGAGTGGGCTGGATATCAGCCAATGAGATAGCATTCGGGGTGCTTTTGGGCAAAGAGTGGTGTGCAGGCAAATGGCCGGCCAAGTGGTACGATCAGGGAATCACCAGCAACATCACATTCTTAGAGCTGTTTCCCAGAGTGGTAGCCCTGATAGTCTGAAGAGAAAAACTGTAGAACATGAAACTAATGATATGGTCAGACGACCTAGGAGTGGTACTAGCCATGAACAAGGGATCGGCATCTTGTCCTGACACGCTGAGACTTCTGAGGCGAATGGTCAGCCTTCAGCTCAGGGGAAAGCTGGATGTCAGTGCCAGACATGTGCAGGGCATAAAAAATTCACGGGCAGATGTGCTCTCTTGTTCCCAGATGGACAGATTCAGGAAGCTAGCCTCCGGATGCAAGACAGGCAATGACACCTTTTCCACAAGGTCTTTGGGAGCTGGCAGAGCAGACATGTCAATATTAGTTTGCAATGTGCTCAAGACAGAGACACACTAGAGGTACTCCAAATACGCCAGGTCACTGATGGAAATAGGAGGGTTAAAGTCGCTTAGGGATCCGGCGGCGACCAGACCGGCAGTGAAACTTTTCATCAAATGGGCCTACCAGCAGAGGAAGACGAAGTCTTGGGCACAGGCCCACGTGGCAGCGGTGGCCCATTTTTCAAAGATTCAGAAGGGGACCGATCCTACAGCCACACACTACATTAGAACAGCCATGAAGGGCTGGAAACGGCTCGAGGGACCAAAACAGGACAACAGACACCCATAGATTTCAATAGGCTGACACGATTGATAGACGAATTGGAGACAGTGGCAAACAACCCGTATGAGTTAGGTTTATTCAGAGGAGTCTTTGCTACAGCTTTCTTTGGGGCTTTTCGTATAAGCAAGATAGTAGCCACAGCTAAAAGAATGGATGGCGGAAGTTGCCTCCAGGCTGAGGACTGCAGACTGGAGTCTGACAGGGTTAGTTTTTTACTAAGGAAGTCGAAAACAGACCAGCGAGGCAGGGGTACGTGGATCTAGCTCAACTGCACAGCATAACAAAATTATTGTCCAGTCTGTAGCTTAAAAAACTACCTGACATCGCGCCCTGGATTGTGGGCCCCCTATTTGTGCACAACAATGGGGATTGGTTGAGCAAATACCAGTTCTCGGCAGTCAGTCGCAAAGCATTAAGGCAAGGAGGCTTGCCTCCAGCAGTTTTTGGATCACACTCTTTACGCATAGGGACAGCCACAAGGGCAGCAGACTTTGGGTTAGAAGAAAACACCATCAAGGCAGTGGGTAGGTGGCGCTCTAAAGCAAACAAAAGTTAGGTATGGTCACATTTAATATAATGGGGAGTTGCCACGCCCGATTTCCCCTGATGGATTGTGTCTCTGATTACATTGACAGGTGCACCACCCAGGAGAGTATGGGTGGTCAGGCACTCCTTCATTTCTAGATTACAGGCATGGTGGAATCGGAACGTCAACAATGTGAGAAAAGACTTAACGGGAAGAAACGTCATATGGTGGGGTTTACCCGGCATGAAGTGGGCCCAACTCTCACAGACAGTGAGAGGGTTATTAGAGACAGCTCAGACACAACCAGACATAATAATCATATACCTGAAGGGTAAGGACTTGGCCCCGGTGGGGAGGAAGATCCTCCTGAACGAGATCAGGCAGAGTTTGACGGAAATTTCAAGGTAATGAGGCAGCACCACCATAATCTGTTCAGAAATATTCCCAAGGATCAATTGACAGGGGGCGTTATCAAGCAAGGCGGTGGACAACTCCAGGATGAAGCTGAACATTGCAGTCTACAAGTATTGCAAAGCAAACGGGCTGGAGAGCATACGCCACGGCCTGACCCACCCCAGACGACTGGAGTTATACGCAACGGATGGCGTGCACCTAACAGCGGAAGGAATGGAGATTCTCTGGGAAAACCTGGCTGCAATAATGGCACAGTTAGGCTGCGCATAAAAAAAAAGAAAAAGAAAAGAAGAAATGGGGGGAGCTGCCCAGAGATGTGAGCCTCTCAGGCAGCGTGGTGGTAATTAAAGGAGGTTTTTCCAAAATTGACGGTAAGCACACCTAGTAAGGCGGTGTGCAAGTGGAAGGCCACACACCTGGGGATGCCTTACGACAGGGTGAAAAGAGGCCAGCCAATGGGAGTAAGAGGAACACGGATGACAGGGCACAGACACATGCAAGGTAGCTAGTTGGGCCTAAATCCAAAAAATGAGAGGCTACCCCTTTAGAGAAACATGGTAAAACGAACACTAGGGACTGAGCCCCCTCCAAGACGAAATGTGGGATTGCCTACAGACAAAAGGGGTAAAAGAGACGTGACAAACAGAGGCCAGGACTCAAAGGCTGATAAGTCACTGCCATTTCTGGATGTAAGGACTGCACGGTGATTTTGAATTTTGAATTTGATTGTGAATTAATATTGTTGATTTATGAGACCTCAAACTAAATGTGATGATTTAATAACAGAATTATGATTTGAGTAGCAGTGATGATGAGGGCTATGTGACAAACAATTAATGCCTCGCCACAACAAATGATTTGAAATACTTAGAGGCAATCGTACATGTGTCTTTTAATAAAGCGCCCAAGTTATTTCCACTAAAAAATGTTGCACAGTGCCGTTTTTGTCTTTGATTGCCATTTGGGGGGAAAAGCATGGGTAAGATTAAGTACTGGAGTGAGACAAGTGCAGGCGTTACAGTTTTTACTTACGTCCAAGTCCTCAGAAAGGAGGAAAAGCCCTGCTCCTAACTCCAGGTGCCCAGATCTGTAAATGTTCTGTGTATGGAAAGCACAAAGCTTAGAGAATAACAACTGACGAAGGGGTTGTTAATGGGTGCTGAGGCAGACACACATTTTAGGTGGAGAGAAGTCTAAATAGCCTTCCCTCTCTTCAAAAGGGCCTCCGTTATCGGTCACTGTGTGCTCCTCGACTAAACAAACTCCACTGGAAGTCTGGAACTACATTGGACCCCACAAGCGGGAAGCGTCAAGAACTGGCAGAGGTGGGCCAGTCTTCCTGTAGCTTCTAGCTAAGGTTTGGGAACCATCGGCTAGGGGTGAGGGTACACTTTGAGTATGGCCCCAGTCGAGCTAGAATTCTGCTAGAGGGTTCATTGACAGAAAACACACGGAAGCCCTATAAGTACATTTAAGGATGGAAAGATCCCATGTCAGACAGGACAAGCAAAGCACAAGTAATATGACAGTTATCATTTTTACAGACAACTGCATTACATTGCTAATAATCATGCAGAAGGAATTTGAACAATCCCAAAAGACGAGCGATACCAAGTGGATAAACATTCTTTGCTTTAAAATGTATGAAATAGTGAAAAATTTACTTTAGTTAAAAACATTCGAACAAAAAGTTTCAGTACTAAAAACATTTCAGTTGTGTGTCCGTTTGATTGAGTTAAGAAATAGTTTCATACTGATGTTATACTGGCATTGTTTGGAATTATGGGGGAGCACCAAGAGAAATAGTACATCTATCAGGATACAGAAAAATATCGAATGGAGGTGGAATTTTCTGTTATCCGTTTTCCTTCCGTCTTCCCACCTTCGTCATAGCAGCTAAAGGGCCATCAATACAGGTTATATATAGAATTATAAATTGCGTACTTTAGCATCATTTCTTAGAGGGTCATAAGCGCCTGTTTTTCAGATGTTTATGACATCGATCAGGCTTAATTTTTAACATGACACGACTTGTGACTGACTACATGTCATGTGTTTCAGTCCGCAAGGGCATTGGTTTACCCGTGCTTACTTCGGAAGTGTGTTTCATTCCCTGTTCCGGAATACCTGTTTTTAGAGCACAACATCACTTTTGGCCTGTGTGCTTATGTGATCGGTGTGACAGTGGGCACGCCTGGTCATGATCTATGTCCATGTCGATTTTGTGTTACTTTTGTTTGATGTTTGTAAGCATTTGGTGTATGTATATTTTTTAACCACGCTTAACCTGGGATTGTATTTATATGCGGTTCAGCAGGGCTCCAGTAGTAATGGGCACGACCTGTAATGTTCTCAAACATTTAAGGTAAGTGTAAGAATGTGCATCTCTCCTACTCTTCTGGGCTGCTCCCCTTAAGCCCAGGGCCAATGAATATGTGAGAGATAAGGGAGACTCGAAGACCCCTCATCACATTCTGCCTGCAGGAGGGCCCCATCATACTGCGTTATACCGCCGGTCAGAAAGTTAACCATCACAACTTTGCAGCCATAGGTCTGCATTCTTCATTGAGGTGTAAACCCCTTCTAAACAAAACATTTTATTTCATCTATAAAAATAAAAACAGTGAAAGGGCAATTGTTGAGTCAAGGGCAGCCTGGCTTCTTTCAACAAATGTTTGTTGCAAAAACAACTTCCTAAATTATAATTTCTGGATTTTTATAGTTAGCTTTTATTAGCAGCCCAGGAATATTGTTGTTTGCTTTGCAAACAGATTCTAAGTACCAAGAAAGAAAAGATATCCTCATGTAGTGATCTTCGCCAAATACCAGGAGTCTGCTCTCCGAGCAAGATTGTGAAAGAGGCACCAAAACACTTCTTTTCGCTGCTAGTCCCAGTCATATTCCCAGCGCATCTGCCAGGATTGAAGCCTCGGCCTATAATTAACAAAAAGAAATAAAAACATCTATGAAGGTCATCCTTTCTAGTAAAAATGAACATCAGCGCAACCTTATATCAGAATGTATTGGCTAGTGTTTTCAAGGTTCTCCCTACATAGACCGAAGCGAGGTTAAGTCTGAAACTCTGTTCCTTTTCATAGCTGCATCTAGTGGTTCAGCGAACCACAGTATCCCACTCCGGAAATCTGTTTGGCCCCAAGGCCACAGGTACAACGCCTTTCATCATTCCTTGGTCGATAAAGTGAATACGATTCAGTTGACCAACAATAAACACAAGTCATTTGGTACCAATATTTGCTTTGCAAATACATGTTACACTTAGGACCTCATTACAACCCTGGCGGTAAATGCTGCCGACCGCCGTGCTGACGGCCACCAACATACCATGACTGTGGCGGTATACCGTTACAGGTATTGCGACCCACACAGAGAAATCCGCCACTATACAGACACCCTCACAAGTCCTCCAGACCCAAGGTCAGTGATAAACTGGCGCTACCAAAACCCACACCATTAAGCCAACAGAAATACGCCCACAGCATCATGACCCACGAATCACTGCAGTGGTCATTCAACCACGGTAAATCATAGGCGGTACACACCACCGCGCCCAAAATACACACACACATACAAAACTACACCACATTGGATAATTCAAACTATACACACCTGGCACACATACAAACACCACACCCACACACCCAATCCAATATAAAACACACACCCACATTACCTACAGCCCCTTACAACGAAAAAAAATATTGCCAACTGAGAGAGAGACAAGCCAGGAGCACCCACTTAATCCGAGCCACATAACACCATCACCCATACACCACCCAGGCACCTCACAGCACACACCCCAAGACATCACCCACACACCCTCACACATACCACTCACACTACAACCATGGCACCACAAAGACACCCCAGGTTCTCAGAGGAGGAGCTAAGGGTCATGGTGGAGGAAATCATCCAGGTAGAGCCACAGCTATTCGGATCACAGGTGCAGCAGACGTCCATTGCAAGGAAGATGGAGCTATGGCGGAGAGTCGTAGACAGGGTCAACGCCATGGGACAGCACCCCAGGACAAAGGATGACATCAGGAAGAGGTGGAACGACCTACGGGGGAAGGTGTGTTCCGTGGTTGCAAGACACCCCATCACTCTACCACCTCACATGCACCCCCCCATCCCAATACCAAGCCCTGCATGCAACACCAGTGCATGGACAACCAACACCACAGCATGCACACTAGTGACAATCACTTAGCCAAACCAATAACATCTCACACAACCCAACCATGCCTTGCTAATAACAACCATAGAGGGAAACACATCCATGTACAAGATGGCACACGCAGATACAATAACACTGCATTTACATCCCCACAGGACCCCAACTCAACGTCACCGGAGAGGAGGTGCCACCAACATCCAGTTCCCCCCCCCCCAGAAGAGGCCCACATTGATGACAGCAGCTCTGCACTCCTGGATCACAATGACCAACCTGGCCCATCAGGGACCTCTGGACAGTCGGTTACCCTGCCACAGTCCCAAACCACAACAGAGCCTCCCCCTTAAGAAATACCAGCACAGCACCCACCCAGCGGGCCCATCCCTCTGTCCCCAGGACACGTCAATCAGCAGTGTGTCCACCACTACAGGGATCCCAGGCAACCCCACAAACCCAAGACAATCAGAGATCTGGGGTCAGTGGAAGTGGGCACATGGTTCAGGGGACAGAGGCACAGGACAACAGGGAAGCTGGGAGGACTGCTGTGTGACAGGGGGAGGATAGGCCCGGGGAACCCACTCTCCACAAGGCACTTGCAGGGATCCTGGGAGCATACCACCATTCCCAAGAAACCTTGGGCCAGATACTGGCCAAGTTGCAGGAGACCCAGTGGCTGCAGGAGGGACAGTACCCAGGGATCAGGGAGGACCTCAAACACATCCACACCATCCTGGTCACCATTGCAGGGGTGCTGGCCCACATGGCCAACACCATGAGGGAGGCAGTGGCACACTAACGGGCCCCTGAAACTAGCCACACCAAAGAACAGCCCTGTAGGAGGCTGGACTGGCTTGTAGTGAGTACCAAGGGGTACTTGCACCTTGCACCAGGCCCAGTTATCCCTTATTAGTGTATAGGGTGTGTAGCAGCTTAGGCTGATAGATAATGGTAGCTTAGCAGAGCAGCTTAGGCTGAACTAGGAGACGTGTGAAGCTACTACAGTACCACTTAGTGTCATATGCACAATATCATAAGAAAACACAATACATAGTTATACTAAAAATAAAGGTACTTTATTTTTATGACAATATGCCAAAGTATCTTAGAGTGTACCCTCAGTGAGAGGATAGGAAATATACAAAAGATATATATACACAATAGCAAAAATATGCAGTATAGTCTTAGAAAACAGTGCAAACAATGTATAGTTACAATAGGATGCAATGGGGAAACATAGGGATAGGGGCAACACAAACCATATACTCCAAAAGTGGAATGCGAACCACGAATGGACCCCAAACCTATGTGACCTTGTAGAGGGTCGCTGGGACTATTAGAAAATAGTGAGAGTTAGAAAAATAACCCTCCCCAAGACCCTGAAAAGTGAGTGCAAAGTGCACTAAAGTTCCCCTAAGGACAAAATAGTCGTGTTAGAGGAATAATGCAGGAAAGACACAAACCAGCAATGCAACAACTGTGGATTTCCAATCTAGGGTACCTGTGGAACAAGGGGACCAAGTCCAAAAGTCACAAGCAAGTCGGAGATGGGCAGATGCCCAGGAAATGCCAGCTGCGGGTGCAAAGAAGCTTCGACTGGACAGAAGAAGCTGAGGTTTCTGCAGGAACGAAAAGGGCTAGAGAATTCCCCTTTGGTGGACGGATCCCTCTTGCCGTGGAGAGTCGTGCAGAAGTGTTTTCCTGCCGAAAGGATGCCAACAAGCCTTGCTAGCTGCAAATCGTGCATTTGGCGTTTTTAGACGCTGCTGGGGCCCAGGAGGGATCAGGAGGTCGCAAATTGGACCTGAAGAGAGAGGGGACGTCGAGCAAGACAAAGAGCTCTCACTGAAGCAGGTAGCACCCGGAGAAGTGCTAGAAACAGGCACTACGAGGATGCGTGAAACGGTGCTCGCCGAAGTTGCACAAAGGAGTCCCACGTCGCCGGAGACCAACTTAGAAAGTCGTGCAATGCAGGTTAGAGTGCCGTGGACCCAGGCTTGGCTGTGCACAAAGGATTTCCGCCGGAAGTGCACAGGGGCCGGAGTAGCTGCAAAGTCGCGGTTCCCAGCAATGCAGCCCAGCGAGGTGAGGCAAGGACTTACCTCCACCAAACTTGGGCTGAAGAGTCACTGGACTGTGGGGGTCACTTGGACAGCGTCGCTGGATTCGAGGGACCTCGCTCGTCGTGCTGAGAGGAGACCCAAGGGACCGGAAATGCAGCTTTTTGGTCCCTGCGGTTGCAGGGGGAAGATTCCGTCGACCCACGGGCGATTTCTTCGGAGCTTCTGGTGCAGAGAGGAGGCAGGCTACCCCCATAGCATGCACAAGCAGGAAAACAGTCGAGAAGGCGGCAGGATCAGCGTTACAGAGTTGCAGTAGTCGTCTTTGCTACTATGTTGCAGGTTTGCAGGCTTCCAGCGCGGTCAGCGGTCGTTTCCTTATCAGAAGGTGAAGAGGGAGATGCAGAGGAACTCGGCTGAGCTCATGCATTCGTTATCTAAAGTTTCCCCAGAGACAGAGACCCTAAATAGCCAGAAAAGAGGGTTTGGCTACCTAGGAGAGAGGAAAGGCTACTAACACCTGAAGGAGCCTATCAGCAGGAGTCTCTGACGTCACCTGGTGGCACTGGCCACTCAGAGCAGTCCAGTGTGCCAGCAGCACCTCTGTTTCCAAGATGGCAGAGGTCTGGAGCACACTGGAGGAGCTCTGGACACCTCCCAGGGGAGGTGCAGGTCAGGGGAGTGGTCACTCCCCTTTCCTTTGTCCAGTTTCGCACCAGAGCAGGGGCTAAGGGGTCCCTGAACCGGTGTAGACTGGCTTATGCAGAATTGGGCACCTCTGTGCCCAACAAAGCATTTCCAGAGGCTGGGGGAGGCTACTCCTCCCCTGCCTTCACACCATTTTCCAAAGGGAGAGGGTGTCACACCCTCTCTCAGAGGAAGTTCTTTGTTCTGCCATCCTGGGCCAGGCCTGGCTGGACCCCAGGAGGGCAGCTGCCTGTCTGAGGGGTTGGCAGCAGCAGCAGCTGCAGTGAAACCCCAGGAAGGGCAGTCTGGCAGTACCAGGGTCTGTGCTACAGACCACTGGGATCATGGAATTGTACCAACAATGCCAGGATGGCATAGAGGGGGCAATTCCATGATCATAGACATGTTACATGGCCATATTCAGAGTTACCATGGTGCAGCTACATATAGGTAGTGACCTATATGTAGTGCACGCGTGTAATGGTGTCCCCGCACTCACAAAGTTCAGTGAATTGGCTCTGAACAATGTGGGGGCACCTTGGCTAGTGCCAGGGTGCCCACACACTAAGTAACTTTGCACCTAACCTTTACCAGGTAAAGGTTAGACATATAGGTGACTTATAAGTTACTTAAGTGCAGTGTAAAATGGCTGTGAAATAACGTGGACGTTATTTCACTCAGGCTGCAGTGGCAGGCCTGTGTAAGAATTGTCAGAGCTCCCTATGGGTGGCAAAAGAAATGCTGCAGCCCATAGGGATCTCCTGGAACCCCAATACCCTGGGTACCTCAGTACCATATACTAGGGAATTATAAGGGTGTTCCAGTAAGCCAATGTAAATTGGTAAAATTGGTCACTAGCCTGTTAGTGACAATTTGAAAGTAATGAGAGAGCATAACCACTGAGGTTCTGGTTAGCAGAGCCTCAGTGAGACAGTTAGGCACCACACAGGGAACATATACATGCACACCTATGAGCACTGGGGCCCTGTGTGACAGGGTCCCAGTGACACATACATATAGGCCACAAACCTATGAGCACTGGGGTCCTGACCAGCAGGATCCCAGTGACACATAACAACCATACTGAAAACATGGTGTTTTCACTATGAGCACTGAGGCCTGGCTATCAGGATCCCAGTGAGACAGTGAAAACAGTGACAAACACTCTGACATACACTCACAAACAGGCCAAAAGTGGGGGTAACAAGGCTAGAAAGAGGCTACCTTCTCACAAGCCCTCCACCTCCGCCGGTGCTAGTGGACAGGAGGCCCCGCCACAGGACCAACAGGCCGCCAGCACCCCACCCCCTGCAGAAGGAGAACCACCCTGCAAACGGTCCCTGCAATCCCGGCAGAAGCCAGAGAACATTGCTAAGACCCCGCCAGGAAATAAGACTCTCCTGACTGTCACCCTTGTGTCCCACTCTGTCACCCTGTCCACTTTGAACTGCCATTGCTCCACTTCCTATGCCCCCTTGGACAATGCACCTGTGATACAAATAGACAGGACTCTACCCTGGACATTCTTCCACCATCACCCCAGCCGATCACACACCCCCCTCTACTTATTAGCACTTAAATAAACACCCTTGGAACAAATACAAGTATGGAGTCTGTCAAATGATTGAAATATGTAGTAGTTTAACAAGCTGTAAACATTGCAATTCATATGTACAGTTATATATACATAGGCATGAACTGTAGTGGGCAGCAGTAAACACACCAGGAGCCAGAGTGGGGCACAAAGATCTGAAAATAGAGATGCCAAAGGGTACAGTAAGTGGCCATCAACATAGGGAAATCAGGCTGCCATGTCCAATGTGTAACACAAAACTGCAATGGAAAGTGAAGTTACAGTGTCTTACCTGTGTGTCACTGGAAGTACTGTTGAATGAGTGAACTTCTGTTGTCCACATCTTCTTCTTCTGCCTCACTGTCCACAGACTCCATCGCTGCCACAAGACCATCTCCAGGCTCATCCTCCTGCAGAAAAGGTACCTGGCGTCTCAAGGCCAGGTTGTGCAACACGCAACGATGATCTGGCACATCTTCTTGGGTGAGTATTACAGGGATCCACCTGTCAGATGGAGGCACCGGAATCTGGCCTTCAGGAGGCCAAAGGTTCTTTCAATTATCCTCCTTGTTCGCCCATGTGCCTCATTGTAACTTTCCTCTGCCCTTGTCCTGGCATTCCTCACTGGGGTCAGTAGCCATGAGAGGTTGGGGTAACCAGAGACACCTGCAAATATCGAGGGATACCTGTTAGACACACACTCACCCTTAGGGACAACCCCACACCCATATACCTACATCAACTGGGTGGGGACCATGGGCTCACCTATTGGCCAAACCCGGTGCCTCTGGATTTGAGAGGTCACATATGGAATGCTGCTATTCCTCAAGATAAAGGCATCATGCACAGAGCCAGGATACTTTGCATTCACATGGGAGATGTACTGGTCCGCCAATCACACCATCTGCACAATAAGAGAATGAAAGCTTTTTCTATTCCTGAACACTTGTTCATTTCTCCGGGAGGGGAGACAAATGCTACATGTGTACCGTCAGTGGCACCAATGATGTTGGGGATATGTCCCAGGGCATAAAAGTCAGCCTTCACTGTGGCCAAATCCTCCACCTGGGGGAATACAATGTAGCTGTGCATGTGTTTCAGTAGGGCAGACAACACTCTGGTCAACACGTTGGAGAATATTGGCTGAGACATCCCTGATGCCATGGCCACTGTTGCTTGGAAGGAACCACTTGCCAGGAAACGGAGCACTGACAGGACCTGCACTAGAGGGTGAATACTTGTGGGCTGGCGGATAGCTGAAATCAGGTCTGGCTCCAATTTGGCACACAGTTCTTGGATTGTGGCCCTATCAAGTCTGTAGGTAAGGATAATGTGCCTGTCCTCCATTGTCGCCAGGTCCACCAGGGGTCTGTACACGGGAGGATATCTCCATCTCTTATTCATCCTCAGCGGTTGAACTATAGGTTGGAAAACGGTGAGCAGAGGGTCATATTCACACATATGGGAAAATAAAAATGCATTTTTCCCTTTACAGAAACAGTATGTGAATACGAAAGTCAGTTGATGTGTCTATGTCTGCTGTGATGCAGTTAGGTGCCATGGCCTGTGCCCCCCTGAAATGGTGGCTGCCTGACCTGTGAGGAGAGACAAGTGGAAATGAGGTAATTCCTCTGGCGTTGTGCGCCGTTGCAGTGGGCGGTCGACGACAGCGAGCAACTTCAGATTGGTTATCATTGAGCACTATGGGTTCCAGGAGCCAATGGCGATGTACGCCGGTGGTCATGGTATGCACCGCCGTGGACGTGACCGCCATTTTCTATCTGTTCACTCACTTGCTACCTGACCTTCAACAGGAGAGGACCTACACTGCAAGTGCTGCTGTGACCTGTGTCTGGAAGCGAAAATGGATTGAGTTTCTGGGGAAATGGCCCCCGCCTTCACTTCGGAGGAGTTGGAGAGACCGGTGGATGGGGTCCTGCCCCAGTATACTTTACTCTATGGTCCTCCAGACAAACAGGTGAGTACTCTGTGAGCATGATGCGTGGGCCATGAATGTATGGATTGCTGTGTGTGTGTAAGCCTCGTTTGGGGCGTGGGGGGCTGAGGGGTCCTGGGCAGAGTGCTGCATGTCTGGTGGTCAATGTCTGTGCGTAAGGGGATGGGAGGGATATTGTGGGCAATGAGTGCAACAGTCCGGACGGTATGACTAACCCCTTTTTTCTATGCATATTTTCCTGCAGGTCAGTGCCCATCAGAAAAAGGGTATTTGGCATGCCATTGCCAAGGAGGTGCGGACCTTGGGGGTCTTTGACAGGCGGAGCACCCACTGCCACAAACGGTGGGAGGACCTGCGCCACTGGGCAAGGAAGACGGCAGAGGCCCAGCTGGGGCTGGCCTCCAAACGAGGAAGGGATACCCGTCGTATCCTGACCCCCCTGATGTTCCGCATCCTGGCTTAGGCCTATCCGGAGTTGGATGAGCTCTTCAAGGCATCACAGCAGCCACAAGGGGGTGAGTACAGATTCTGAATCATGACTTTGCGCGTGTTAAGGTTGTACCTGGGTGGGGATGTGGGCTGTGGCTGCCCCTAGGCCAGGGCGAACTGGCAGGGTAGGTCCCTTGTTAGGCAGGCTCTGAAGCACTCCAACCCCACTAGTGTTAGTGGGCATCTACTACTGGCAAGGGTCCTGTTGGTTTCAGGTGTGCAGCCAGTGGCGTTGGGCAATGTGCGCCATGGGCTGGTGACTAGCTTTGTAACTGGTAGTGCATGGCCTAGTGCATAGGGCTGATCCCTGAGTGTTGTGTACGCCAACAGTAGTGTTGTTGCTGGCATTGACCAAGTGTATCCTCTGTCTCTCCCCCCTATTCTTGTTTTGTCACCCTGTCCTTGTGTGCATTAGCATCATCTGGTGGAGGAGCAGAGGCACCGGCAGCAGGGGGAGCTGCATCCCACATGGGCCTGGAGGCCGAATCCACCGAGGGTGAGGGCACCAGTGGGACAGAGGGCGAGGGGAGCATCACAACAGAGACAGGAGGGGACACTACAGAGAGCGACTCCTCCTCCGATGGAAGCTCCCTGGTGGTGGCGGACACCTCTGTGCCCTCCCCAACAACAGGTACAGCCGCCACCCTCCGTACCAGCCCTGCTCTCCCAGCAGCCCCTCAGCATGTTTCCCATGCCCGCTCACCCAGGAGGGTGGGCATCTCCTTCGCCCCCGGCACCTCAGGCCCTGCCCCAGTCAGCCCTGCTGCCCTCAGTGAGGAGGCTATTGAACTCCTGAGATCCCTCACTGTTGGGCAGTCAACCATACTGAATGCCATACAGGGTGTCGAAAGGCATTTGTAACAAACAAATGCATACCTGGAGGGCATTCACTCTGGCGTGGCGGCCAAACAGAGAGCATTTCAGGGTCTGGCCTCAGCACTGATGCCAGGCATTGTCCCTGTATCCAGCCTCCCCCTCCAACTTCCTCTACCCAGTCCCAATCCCCTCAACCCCAACCTATCCCAAGCACACCTTCAGACCAGCATTCACCCAAATCAACACACAGAAGTGGCTCAGGCAAGCACAAGCACCACAATTCATCTCACAGGCACTCACACAAGCACCATCCCCATGCAGACACACCAACATCCACTGTCTCCACTGTGTCCCCCTCCTCCTCATCATCCACCTCCCTCCCAGTACCGTCTCCACTCACACCTTCATGCACTACATCGTCATCCACTACCTCCATCACCAGCACACCTATCACTACACGCCCCTCACTGGCAGTCACCACCCCCACATCCATGCACATGTCCCCTATGTCCTCTCCCACTGTGTCTGTAACCCCTCCTCCCAAAGTACACAAACGCAAGCACACACCCACCCAACAGCCGTCCACCTAACAACAGCATCCAGCTCATGCACTTTCACTCAAACACGGCAGACTGACACCTCCTACAACCACTCCCTCTTCCTCCACTCACAAACCTTCACCCTCTTCCCGCCCCAATGTCCCGAAGAAGCTTTTCCTAGCCAACATTTACCTCTTCCCTCCCCCTCCCCCTGTCCTTCACCTCAGGCTAGGGTGGCCAGAACCCAGCCCGGCACCTCAGCCACCAAGTCCACGTCCGC
Organism: Pleurodeles waltl; assembly: GCF_031143425.1. Taxonomy (NCBI): domain Eukaryota; kingdom Metazoa; phylum Chordata; class Amphibia; order Caudata; family Salamandridae; genus Pleurodeles; species Pleurodeles waltl. The sequence continues at coordinate 979,407,133 of NC_090446.1, read as the reverse complement.
TGTGGTTTCTGAAGCTCTGAGAGGCTCTAAGGAGGCACACGTCAGCCCAGCCAGTGTGCCACCAACACCTGCTAAGGCCAAGAAGGTTCCTCACCTGGCAAGGGCAAAAAGGGGACTACATCCAGCAAGGAGAAGGAGGCACAACCAGCCAGCAAGGCCAAGGCAAAGACTCCAGCTGGCAGAAGCGCGGAGGCACCACCATCTGCCAAGGGCAGGAAGGGGCACACAACACCAGCCAGGGCATTTCAGCCATCCGAGGCTGCAGGGGAAGGGCTGGAGCCTCCTCCCACCACTGGCAGCACCGCCACCTGCACAGCGGCCAGCACCGCCACAAGCACTGTCGCAAGCACTGCCACCTGCACCGCCGCAAGCAGCGGGCAGCCGTCCGAGGCTGCAGGGGAAGGGCTGGAGCCTCCCCCAACCACTGGCAGCACCGACACCTGCACCGGCACTGCAACCACTGTACAGCCGTCCCCGCGGGCGGATGGACTGTAGTCCTACCTCCATGGTGTGTCATCCTGCCAACAGAAAATCGTGTGGGTCTGACACCCAGTCGAGTGACTGTGACCTTGCACTCCCCATGTGCTGCATCACTGGGTACTAAGCCCCCTCCAGAACCAGTGGAAGAAGGCATCCACTCACCCTATCCTTGGCAGGATGAACCACACTGGGCACAAAGCCCCCTCCAGAACCAGTGGGAGAAGGAAACCACCTGAGAGACTGTGGCTTTGCACTCCGCAGGACCAAGCAGTGGGCAAACCACCCACTACAGAGACTGTGGCTTTGCACTCCCCAGGACCAAGCAGTGGGCAAACCACCCACTTGATAGATTGTGGCTTTGCACTCCCCAGGACCAAGCAGTGGACATGGAGCCCCCTCCAGGAGCAGTGGCGTAGTACCATCTTCTGGCTGAGGTGCCCCCCTTCCCCGTCTCCCTGAGGTGCCTGTGTGTTTTCGACCTGATGCCCCTGCAGTGTTCTCTCCGTATTGAGACAGGAGTCAAGTGTGGGCTTGGCCTATGTGTTTTGGCCCAGTGGCCCACGGACATTTTGAGTGGGCATTGTCCTGCCTTTTGTATATATTGTACATACTGTTTATTTATTTCCGAACGTATTTCTAACTATTTCTAATATTACACTCATTTGACTCTATTCCTTTTGTCCTTATTCCTGAGGGTTACAGGGTATATATGTAATGTTGTTGCATGTGTTTGTGTGCATGGTGTTGGGGGTGAGGGTGGGAGTGGGGGTGTTGCGTGTGTGTGTCACTTTCTTTTTCCTCCCCCTCTCCCCTGTGTGCTAGGTGCAGTACTCACTGTGGTCATCGTCGCCGGCGTTGGTGCTCCTGGTGTATGAGCAGATACAACAGTATGGGGAAGACCTGCAGCTGGGGCTCCATGGCATCCTGGTTCTTCCTTGTGTTTTGAGAGGTGAGTTGTTTCCCTTCAGTACACTGTTTCTGCCGTGCTTTTGATGGCGTTGGTACCGCCCCGGAAAAGGTGGCGGATAGGCCTCTTGTAATACAGTGGGCGGAACCTTGTCTTCCACCTGGCTGTTGGCAGTTACCCCCGCTGTGTTTGTTGCTAACGCCGTGGCGGTCGGTGTGTTAAAGTGGCTGTCTGTGTTGGCGGTTTCCGCCGTGGTCATGATTCAATTTTTTTTCCCGCCGACCTGTTGGTGGTGTTACTGCCACTTTAACACCAACCGCCAGGGTTGTAATGAGGGCCTTAATGTTTTACAAGCTATCAAATCACGACAGCAGCTTACTTTACATTCCTGTGCTGGAAACACTAGGTATTAATGCATGAAACGTTCATGGTTTTTTAATACCGTTTTCATTGGCTTTTAACTCTTAACAAGACACCACTTCAGAGGTCCTATTATTCATATTTCCCACATCATTGCATCACTTTCTTTCTCTCCATGTATTTCTTAAACCCTCCCGACAATTTCTATGTTCTGAGTAACTTTTTGGGTGGACGCCTACCAGACAGCCCTTTCTGGTTGCTAAAGGCTTCCTGGGAAACATTCTGAAAGCTGCCCATTTCCACACATTATCGTTTGTGCGCTGTATAGTTTTATCAATAAAACTGTGGAAATGTAATGGTCATTTCAATTGAAAATATGTTGTCTCTAGTGGCAGAGTCATAGTCCACTCTACAACACTCTGCCACTTTACTCTTCTCTTCGCACACTTCAGACTTTGCCACTCCACTCCCCTCTGCGACAACCCATTCAGACACTTTACTCCAATCCACGCTAAGCCACTACAATCTACTACTCTCTACACCACTTTGCTCCGCTCTGACGCTCTTCTCCACACAGTGCTGTGCCACTCCACTCTATGCCACTTTACTCTACTATATTTTACTCCACACTACGCACTTTATGACACTCCACTCTATGCTCCTCCACTTCCTCACTCAACTCCACTCTGACACTTCTCTCTTTGGCACAGCACTCTACACTACAAGAGTCTTGTCCACACTCTTCCACTCTATGCCCCTCCAGTCTACGTCTCTCCACTATGACACTCCACTTCTGCTCTGCGCCACTCTGTGTTAGAACACTTTATAACACTCTTGCGACACTTTGATATTCCACAACACTATGACACTCCACTCTGACACTTTACTTAACTCTGCTCCACTCTGTGACCCTTCAGTCTAGGCAACTCTATGATGCTCTACTCTATGGTGTTTCACTCTGCAACACTCCACTGTACAACATTCCATGACATACAACAACAATGCACTCTCCCACTCTACAACACTCCACTCTACAAAACTCCACAACACTATACTACTCTCTATTCCACTGTACGCCACAACATTTTACGACACTCTACACTCCTCTTCTCCAACCCACTCCCTGTATGCCACTTTACTCCACTCTGCCACTCCACTCTACAACACACTACTCCACTCCACTGTTTGCCACTTTATGCCACCACACTCTGACACTCTAACCCACTCCACTCTACTCCACTACATTATATGACACTCGACTCCATGCCACACCACTCTACTCTACAATACCTTATTCCACTCTATGCCACTCAAGGCCTCTCCACTGTACCCTACGCCACTCTGTGCCACGACACTCTACAACACTGATAATCCACAGCATTCTGTGACACTTTACTTCACTCTGCTCCACACTATGCCACTTCACTCTAGGCCATGCAGCGATGCACCACTCTACCACACTCCACTCTACAACACACTATGACATACTACAACACTTTACTCTAACCCATTCTACAACACTCCTCTCTACAACACTGTATTACACTCTATTCCACTGAACGCCATAACACTCTACAACACTCTACACCCTTCCACTCCCCAACAATCTGCTCCACTCCCTCTGCACCACTGCACACTACTTTACTCCACTCTATGCCATGCCACTCTACAACACACTACTTCAGAACACACTACTCCATTGTACACCACTCTACGCCACCCCCACTCTACAACACTATATCCCACTCCACTGTACTCCACTCCACTATATGACACTCCACTATACGCCACAACAATCTGCAACACTACTCTACAACACTGTAGTCTACTCTGTGCCAATCTACACCCCTCCACTCTCCACCCTTCCAATGCATCACTCCCCTCCACTCTGCCTCTCTACGCCGCTCCGTGCCACAGCACTCTGACATTCCACAACACTCTACGACACTCAACTGTACAAATCTTTACTGCATTCTGTTCAACTCTATGCCACTTCACTTTAGGCCACTCCACGACCCTTCACTGTACAACACTCCACAACATATGACACTGCACTCTATACTACTCTATAACACTCCTCTCAATGACACTGTGCTACACTCTATTCCACTCTACACCACAACACTTTACAACACTCTGCACCCCTCCACTCTGCAAAACTCTACTCCACTCATCTATGCCAGTTTACTCCACTCTGTACCACTCCATTCTACACCACTCTACTCTACAACACACTACTTCACTCTACTCAATGCCACCCCACTCTCTAACACTCTATCCCACTCCACTCTAGGACACTCTGACACTCCACTCCACTCCACGCCACTGTACGGCACTCAACTTTACCCTTCCACTCTGACACTCTGCTCCACTGTTTCCCCTGCTCTCTATAGCCCTCCACTCTGTGTCACTCTATACCACTCCCTTGTACACCACACCACTCTGCTTCACTCAATTCCACTCTACTCTTCTCCACTCTTCACTACTCTAATCAACTGCTCTGCATGCTCTACTCTATGACACTCAACTCTACTCCATGACACTTCTCAACTCTGCACTCTAAAATACTCCTTTACTCTATGACACTACTCTACGACACTCTACTCTGACACTCTACTCAAATGCATAACACTTCTCCAATCTATGACGCTCAGTTCTAAAACAGTTCACTCTACGTCACTCCATGCCACCCCACAACACTCCATGCCACTCCACTCTACACCACTCCACTCTACGACACTCTAATCCACTCTGCGACACACTGATATTCCACTCCAGTCTATGACACTCCACTCTACAACACTTCACTCTACAACACTCAAAAAAATACTAAAACACAGCCCTCATCCCATTCTACAACACTCTACCCTCCACTCTCTCTATTCCATTGCATGACACTCTACACCCCTCCTCAACACTCTACTCCACTCTACTCCCTCTAAGCCACTGTATTCTCCTTTACTCCCCTCTATGCAGCTCCACCCTAAAACACACTACTCCACTCCACTGTATGCCACTCTGTACCACCCCACTCTACAACATTCTATCCCACTCCACTCCCTTATGATGCTCCACTCTATGCCACAACACTCGAGTCCACTCTGTTACTCTAAGCCCCTCACTACGTCACTCTACGTCACTAAATGCCACTCTACACTAGGACACTCTACAGCACTGTGGTATTCCACAACACTCTACAACACTTCACTCTGCTTCACTCTATGCCACTTAACTCTAGGCCACCTACGAGTCTCCACCCTATGACACTCCACTCTGCAACACTCCATGACATACTATGACACTGCCCCTATCCCTTTCTAGAACACTCCTTTCTACAAAACTTTAATACACACTATTCCACTGTACGCCGCAACACTCTACAACACTCTACACCGGACACTGTATTCCATTCCACTCTTCTCCTAATGCACCACTCCATGCTTCTTTTCTCCACTTCATGCCACTCCACTCTACTCCACTCTACTCCATTGTTCGCTACTCTGTGCCACCCCACTCTATGACATTCTATCCCACTCCACTCCACTATATGACCCTCTACTCTACAACACTAGTTCAATCTATGCCCCTCCACTCTACACCCTTACACTACGTCACTCCACTCTATGGCTCTCTACAGTGCTCTAGGCCACTCTATTCCACAACACTATGACATTCCACAACACTCCACTCTACCATGTTTTACTCCACTCTGTTCCACTCTATGCCACTTCACTCTAGGCCACTCAGCGACCCTCGACCCTACAACACTCCACGATATAAGACATTACACTCTATCTTACTCTACAACTCTCCACTCTATGACACTGTTCTACATTCTATTCCACTCCACACCACAAAACTACGACACTCTATCCCATTCCACTCTAGGACACTCTGACAATTCACTACATTCTATGTCACTCCACGGCACTCAGCTCCACTCTACGCCCCTCCACTCTACACCCCTCCACTCTATGCTACTCTACACTACTCTCTTCTAGACCACACCACTCTACTTCACTCCACTCTGCTCCTCTCCACTCTACACCACTCTAATCCACACCACTCTACTCTGATGCACTAATCCATGACACTCCACGCTACTCCACGATACTCCAGTCTACTCACTAGGCTGAGTAGCACTTCACCCTACTCAACAACACTAATCTACTCTACGACACCCTGCTCTGTGACACTCTATTACACTCTATTCTACTTGAATGCACAACACTACTCCACTCTGTGACACTCATTCTACAGCAGTTCACTCTGACACCCCACTCCACCCTACACCACTCCACAATACTCTATGTCACTCCACGTCACTCTACACCACACAACTCTACAACACACAAGGATATTCCATGAATCTCTATGACACTTCACTCTATGACACTTTACTTAACTCTGCTCCACTCTATGCCACTTCGCTCCAGGTCATGCTACGATGCTCCACTCTGACAGTCCACTCTACAGCTCTCCACAACATATTATGACACTGCCCCTTATCCCTTTCTACAACACTCCACTTTGTGACAATGTATTAAACTCTATTCCACTGTAGGCTACAACACTGTACGACACTCTACACCCCTCTACTCCACAACACTTTACTTCACTCTACCCCCTTTAATCCACTGCACCCTACTTTACTCTATTCCACTCAACTGTACTCCACTCTGCAACACACTACTCCACTTCACTCAATGCCACCCCACTCTCAACTAAACAAACACTCTATTCCACTTCACTCTGTTTCACTCCATTATATGACACTCCACTTTATGCCACAACACTCTACTCGACAACACTCTAGTTCACTCTGTGCCACTGTACACCCCTCTGTGACCTTCCACTATGTCACTTTACGCCACTCTATGCCACTCTACTCCACAACAGTGTACAACACTCTTTGATATTTCCCAACACTTTACTTCACTCTGCTCTTCTCTGTCACTTCACTCTAGGCCACGCTATGACGCTCCACTTATTGACACTCCACTATACAACATAGTACAATACTGCCCTCTATTCCATTTGACAACACTCCACAACACTGTATTATACTCATTACACTGTATTCCACGGTATGTCACAACACTGTACGACACTCTACACCCCTCCATTCCATTACATTCTACTCCCTTTAAGCCACTGCACGCTACTTTACTCCATCCTATGCCAGTCCACTCTACTCCACTGTACAACACAGTACTCTACTCCATGTCACTCTATGCCACCCCGCTCCACACCACTGTACTCCGTGACACTCCACGCTATTCCATGACACTCCATTCTAACTTACTGTACTCCACTTTATTCCACTCTACTCTGCTCCACTCCACGACACTCTCCTCTGCAACACTCTACGACACTTCACTCTTCTCCATTCTACTCGAACCCATGACACTACCCCACTCTGACACTCCATTCTACAACAGTTCACTCTACTATGACTCTCCACGCCACTTTATGCCACTCCACAACACTCAACTCCACTCTATGCTACTCCACATCACTTTACACCACTCCTCTCTACGACATTCTACTCCTCGGTACTCCGTACCACTCTCCTCTACACCACTAACTTTTAGCCATGCTATACAGCAGCCAGGCTGGTTTACAACATGGCTAAAACACATTGACAAAGCCAATATTTCTTGCACAGGGAAGACCTATTAGCTTTACCAATGCTCGTCTTTTTTTTGTTGCTCCCTGCACCACTGCGTCCCAACAACTTTAGCCCTCTGTTTCTCAATATACTATCCATACTCTCCAAATTTATTTATGTTTTGTGGCCACCCACGAGCATTATTTGCTCACATTATTCTTGATCTAGTCCCTGATGTCCTAGAGCTGCCACGTCAACGCACTGCAAAAACTGGTATGAATATTCCCTTTGTTGATGGCACGTGTTATGCCACCCCTGCAAAGAGGAAAGGCGGAGCAGACACTGGCATATGTCTAGCCTATGACTAGCAAGAGGCTGAACTAACTTTATAAAGTACGATACATGAAACAGTGGCCTTAACAGTGCAGGTAACTGATGTAACTTATTAAGGACTTGCTTTCATGTGGCAAATATAATTCCACCAGCCTGAAAGAACTTTAAAACTGCTGGTGCTGCATTATCCAGCATTATAGTACGTTATCAGCCTGAGAAGGATGAAAGTTTGGACTAGACCTGAAATCTGCCAGCTAGTGGTCTACACACAGTCGATTGCTCTGACTTACTAGCATTAATGAAGATCCACGAGAGTCTCATTGCAGTAGAGTTTACAAGCTGATATTGTTTAATTACCTACTTCAATGCACTTACAGTAACAATGTGATGTTTATCCTTTGCAGAGATAAAACACGGTTGGCTTGCCATTTGTCTACATTATTAAAGCAGAGTAGCTAGAAGCAGGAAACATTAGAAGCCAGAAGGCACTTCACCTGCAATGCCTGTGAGACCTGGTGGAGTCGGAGAACCTTCAGCAACGCTGGATACTTTCCTAGGCCTGTGTACCTTACAGAGACTCGGGACCAGTCCAGCAATTTCCCGGTGAAACTCCAAGTCTGTGTGGAATCAGAATATCATTGTCAGAAGATCGTTCGATGTAAACAGTGTCCTAAATATGATCTACAAAAATATCGTCCTATTGGAGTTGATAATAGGAAATCCAGTCATTGGGACAATAGTCATGTACAGGATTTTTAAGATATGATATTTATTTAAGACAGTATTTTTGTTTAAAATATTCTCCTACACAGCCATCAAGATGATGTAGGTTCTAGATGTAAATTTGTGTTGACCTGTCCACAAAGCATAAAGGTGTCACCTAGAATAAAAAAAAAACGAATCCAGGCCTTTTCTGGTACTTGTGGTTCTGCTTTTTCAGTTAGATATTCATAGCTAAAAGTAGTTGAACGGAAAGATAAAACGGGCATGCATGAATGAGCCTTGACAACATTCAATGTCTTCTTGCGCCTCAACTAAAAACACATGCGGATGACGTATTTTATTCAACCAGTTCTCCTTGTTTAACAGTAAGACACAATTGCCAGGAAATAGTCAACATTACCAACATCAGCACCCGCAGACAACGCGTCAGTCATCACTCCTAACCAAGCTGTCCTCGGTAAAAAGAAAGTGATGAATGCTATAGAATTATCCTGTGGCAGTCTCTTTCCACCCAACAGTGCCCTCCAGCTGTTGCTCCTCTGATGACCTGTTTCTGTGTTTGGCAGGAGCAGCAGCTAGCAGGACACTGTTTGCTAAATTCACAGATATGGTGTTAGTCCATGCTGCTTAAGACAACTTTAATATTGCTGCTTCCTCTCTGTCTACTGTGAATGCTCATACACTTTCTGGCTGTTCTGTTAATCCAAAACTCTTCTCGGGGGAATGTTGCTGCTTTTCAAAGCTTACATGCCTACTGCTGGTGGTGATCATGGACAAATCACTAATGGTGGAGCCTCTCCAGGATACATGTAAGCTTGGTAGCACCGTCTAGGCATCTGCTGGGACAGTTGCCTGGGCCTTTCAGATATGGAGTTAAGTCCTATCATTTATTGCCCTTACCTTCTGCAAAGGAGCTTTGTTTATTCCTTCTGTAGTTGTATGCTTTATGTAAGGGCCAATCACAGTGTTTCAAGCTATACTTACAATAAAAAGAAGGCAGCAGGATCAACACAGAAGTCTGGGAGTGTCGAGGGCAGGGGCGGATCCTTCACTACGGCAGAGGAACATCCCTCTCCTGGCCAAGAGCCAGGAGATGAAAAATAAAAACTGTAGTTCCACTGTTGTTTCATTTCTCAGCCATCAGGACAGGGGTGGGGCTGGGCTGAGGGGGGAGGATGGGAGGGTGTACTAAGGGTGCATGTGTGTTTGGACGGCCGTCTGAGTCCGGCCAAACACACATGCGCACGTAGGTTTCTCCAGCCCGGCTGTATACATAGCCGGGCTGGAGAAACTGCCCAGACCCCTGGCTTGTGTCTGAGCGGCATTGAATGCACCTCAGACCAATCCTAATGCTGCTTACATGCTATGTTTAGTATGTAGTCAGTGCCAGGATTGCTGGAGAGGCTGTGCTAGTATCCCAGTGAATGCTGGGACACCACATGGAGGGAATAGGAGTGCGAGGCGACAGGAGACTGTGATAGGGTAAGGTGTTTTATTTTTCAAAATTTATTTCTTTTTTTCCCTTCCGTCCCCTTCCCCAGTCCCTCCCCTTGAGATTTGCATCCGCTGCTGCTGTTCGAGGGGGACGTTTGTTGTGTAGTATATGGGACTGCATACTCAATATGGCCTGTGCTTAGAGCACCAATACGCCTGCTTTATTGAACCTGCAGGCTCACAGTGCTGAACACCATATGTTGATCTTTTGCATGTTCTTAAGAGGTCTTGGTGGCCAGACAAACGTTTTCCTCTCCAGAAATTGCAGGATACCTGCACAAAAGTACGATGCAGTTGGGTCATGCATCAACTGTAAACCCATTAAAAGCAGAGTAAACTCCCTGAAAATAAGGTTTCAGATTGTACAGCCTATTATTAACAACAAAGGACAAAGTAAATGATGTGTTGGCTATATTTTTGTTTTAAAAATCGTGATAATTCCTCTCTTCTTTATCAGTTTTTCCCCACTGCACCCATTAGAATAGACAATTTACTCAGTGTGCTAACCCGCAGAACGCCTGACTTCTCGTCTTGCTTCTGCACACAGATTAAAAAATTGCACTCGCAATCATTTTATTTCTGAGCAAAGAGAAAAAAAAATAGAGGAAACTTTGGTTAGCAAGTGTAGAAATGACAAACTAATGAAGTAATACTATCAGAAAATGTGCAGCATTATGCCACATAATTTGGCTTTTCAAGCAGCATAATCTGGTCCTCCCTTGTGCATAATTTTGTTCTGATGTATAACATAATTATATTGGCCCTGTGCATAAGGGCCACTTGTGTGTGGATACCCAGGGCCAATATTAAGAAACATTGTGCTGCAGTTGCGCAGTACTTATGTGGAACTCAGCGAGACCCTCCCATGAAGTACCACAGTACTCCAGCAAGAGCCGACGGTCAAGTTTCAATTCCGATAGTACCACGGTACCACCGTGCATGCTTCCTAGGGGAAGGTTGTTCACAGTGTGGGGGTTGGTCACCTGTGGCACGGTTGGTTATGGGCCTTGAACAGAGCCCATGCACTGTGGAAAGAACCCCTACACATACGGTCGAAGGCTCTGCGCAGCGAAGGGTTGGGTGCAGGCGGGGAAGTAGGGGATTGGGCACAGGGAATGGGCTCTCTCCAGGCCCTGTGCCAACCCTGCCAATGGTGACCAACCACCTACTGCTAATGGTCAAACGCAGAAGACAATGTGTAGCAGGAGGGTTTGCTGGATATGATCAAAACCCCTGAAATTCACAAAATAACAACGGTTACAGTGAGAATACAGTTAGGTATGGTAATCAGATCTTTCCCTATGTTGAAAAAAACTGCAAAAATTAACTAAAGGTTAAAGTGATGTTATAGTTAGGTATGGTAGTAAGAGCTTAGCTTACCTTTTAAAAAAAAACTAGAAATTCACTTTAATGACCAAAGGTTAAAGTAACATTATAGTTACGTGTTGAAGTAAGATAAAAACTAACTTTTAAAACCCAAAGAAAACACTAAATGTTACCAGCTATACTTTACTGAGCTAACTATAACTTGTGCCCCTACCGTGCACTGCTTATATCCGCCCATATTACATCACTCATTGCATAGTAACTGACATCATTAATGCCATCTCAGATTACCTCATTGATGATATCACTGATGACATTATCCAATGATTGTGACTCCATCCTATAGGATTTGTGGACTTGATGTAATTCAACACTCTACACCTGTTTCCAATTTACTATTCACTTTAGTAGGATTACTCTCTCAAACACTTCACATGACTCTCAATTTTAAGTCAAGAGGATGACAGCTATAAATTTGCCACTGAAAAGATAGCTAATGCTGGGTCAAATGGACTAGACTCCATGTTTTAGTAAGATACACTCTACGCACTCCTGAGATAGGTACACTGGCATACATTCACCGAGCCATCCTTACACCAGTTTCAGATAAGCCATCTCTAAGTGGGACACCGCATACCTTATATACGTTCTGCATCATTCAACAATCTGCAGTGCCTCAAAATCTTCAGCATACTTTTAGAAATAAAAACTTCCATTGTATAAATGTCCTTGCTACATAAGGTTTGTTTATTCACTGTATTACAGCTATTTAACTTAGGCATGTGCCCAGATATCTACTGGTGGATAATTTGTCAACAGAAACTTTCGCCTTTCTCATGGATGTTTTGGAACAGGCTTTGCCACAACCTACTTTCAAACATACCTCTGCAACCCACATCAGGTGCACTAAGCCTTTAACTTGCTCAATAAGGAATCATTCTTGCACCCCCAGACTTTAGTGATCTGTAAACTTTCAACGTGCACAACCGCATTTGCCTAAACAGATTACACTTTTTATTCTGTGGACCTACACGTGCATACTTACAGGGCTATTTATAAAGGTTAGTTACACTTGTGGGTGATTTTACACTGACACTTTTGAGTAACTTTACAACTTGGCAATTCACAAAATTCAAGTGTAAAGTTACTCAAAAGTGTAGACATACATGTCTCCACTCCATGAAAGAAGGGTGGAGCCGAAGTTAAGTGTACGTTACTACTAAGAAAACACTAGTAAGTTTAGCACCACACATGATCAACCCCTTGTACTGCAACACTCTTTAACAGTGGAGTGAAGGACTTAAATGTAAACCCCATAGGAAATAATGTTTATTAAATTATTTAAAATAGTTACAATTATAAAACCATATAATTTAATACTGAAAATGTATAAAGACGTTCATATTTTTATTTTATATAAAATGTAATCACCTTTTTTAAATTAATGTAACAATAGATGATATTAAAATATAATTAATTTATGTATAATTCTATACATCACTTTTAATGATTATTAATGTTTAATAAAAAACATAATGGGGGTCATTATGACCCCGGTGGACGGCGGTAAAATGGAGAAAAGTACTGCCAACAGGCTGGTGGTACTTTTCCCCATATTAAGACATTGGCGGTTTGGTTCAAGCCTCCAGCCAGGGGGCCGTCACTAGCCTGCCCGCGGGATTATGACCCCACCTACCGGCATGGTTTTCGGGGCTTCCTTACTGCCTCGAAAACCATGGCGGTAGGCACTATCATTGCCAGGGAATTCATTCTCTGTCACTGATAGGGGTCTTCCGGCAGGAGATGGGATGGGGCACTGCTGCCAGCAGCAGCGTCCGCTAGCAGAACACCACCAAGCCGTATCATGGGTCATGATACAGTCAGTGGCAGTCTACTGGCATGACCACAGCCGGATTTCTGCCATCCTTCTGGCTGGAATCCGGCTGTGGTCATAATAAGGCTGACGGCTGGTAGCCACGTTGACGGTCTTTTGGAGGCTGTCGCCGCGGCAGTAAGCGGTATATACCGCCAATGTTATAATGAGGGCGAATGTTTTTACTTTTGGTGGGTATTTTTTTTTTTATTTAAACTTGAGAAATATAATTTTAATATAATTTAATATACAGTGGCCGACGCCCACACACCCTCCCTGGTGCGGGTCACGACCAGTGGCCGACACCAGGGAGGGGGTTAAAAATCCTCCGGTGCAATGCACCAGAGGATTTTTTTTATTTATTTTTTTACGTTAGGAGACGCGGAAGAGCTTCCGCGTCTCCATCCCACCCCCCACCCGCCCCCTTATGACGTCGTCACAGTTTTTCCCCACCGGAGAAGGAGAGAAGCAGGTAAGCGTTCTCTCTTTTTCCGGTGGGGAAAAAAAGGCCAAAACGGCCTCCCCAGATGCCAGGGAGGCATCGATGGAAAGGGGAGGCTCTCCCCTTTCCATCGATGCCTCCCTGGCACCGTTTCCTGGCCGTGGATCGCAGCGCGGCTGCGATCCACGGCCAGGAAACGCCCCTAGGCACCAGGGATCTTCTTTGGGGGGGTCGGCCCCCTCGTAAACGGGCCGCCCCCCCCCCCGGGGGCAATATTTAATATAGTACACAGTTTTGGGGGGCGATCGCGCCCCCCCCCAAAAAAAAAAAAAAACGAAAAAAAAATGGCAGGGTCGGCCCTTGGAACACGGGCCGACCCCAGGGGGGAAAAACAAACGTGTAGTTTTGCCTGGGGGGGCCGATCGCCCCCCCAGGTTAAAAAAAGAAAGAAAAAAAAAAAAGTTGGTGGTCAGCCCTTAGGGTGACCATCAATGGGGCCATTTTTTTTTTATACATGTGTGCTTTTCCAAGGGCAAGCACACATGTATAAAAAAAAAAAAGATTTGTGACTTCAGTGTCTTGTTTTCTTTCTCTCTCTCTCTCTCTCATATATATGTGTATATATGTATACACATATAGATATATATAGATATATATATATATATAGACATATATATATATATATTTTTTTTCTTTCAGGACAAGCATTGCAGCGTCCATGTGCAGTTTTTCCCTACGGAGAAGGAGAGAAGCAGGTAAGCGTTCTCTCTTTCTCCGGTGGGGAAAAAATGGCCAAAACGGCCTCCCCAGATGCCAGGGAGGCATCGATGGAAAGGGGAGGCTCTCCCCTTTCCATTGATGCCTCCCTGGCACCGTTTCCTGGCCGTGGATCGCAGCGCGGCTGCGATCCACGGCCAGGAAACGCCCCTAGGCACCAGGGATCTTCTTTGGGGGGGTTGGCCCCCTCGTAAAACGGGCCGCCCCCCCCTCGGGGGCAATAATTTATAATTTACACAGTTTTGGGGGGCGATCGCGCCCCCCACAATTAAAAAAAAAACGAAAAAAATAAAAAATGGCGGGGTCGGCCCTTGGAACACGGGCCGACCCCAGGGGGGGAAAAAAAAACATGTCGTTTTGCCTGGGGGGGCCAATCGCCCCCCCCCAGGGTAAAAAAGAAAAGAAAAAAAAATAATAATTTTTGTTGGTCAGCCCTTAGGGTGACCATCAATGGGGCCAATTTTTTTTTATACATGTGTGCTTTGGCAAGGGCAAGCACACATGTATAAAAAAAAAAGGTTTGTGACATGAGTGTCGTGTTTTCTTTCTCTCTCTCTCTCTCTCTCAAATATATGTGTATATATGTATACACATATATATATAGATATATATAGATATAGATATATATATATATACGTTTAACTGCGAGCGAACTTCTTTTCCTTTTGTGTAACTCTTCACATGATGCTCATGGTGGCCGTGGCGCTGTGAATCGGCTCTCTTATGTGAAAGAGTTTAACTTTCAATAATCAATTTATGTGGCAAGAAAAGTTGGGTTAGGAGTTTATAACGCTAATAGCTCTAACTCGAGCAGATGCGAGACCCATTACATTGTAAATGCTTGTTATTCTTGTGTGTGTTGTTTTATAATGGTGAACAATTTCACCGCACTCCACGAGGACCGTGATAAGGACTCCTTGGTGAGTTGAAACACGTTGGTGGTTATTGACTGCAATAAAATACACTTTTATTTGTACTTCGTGGAGTGCGGTGACATTTTTCGGCATTAGATCATTTCTAGATTGGTCTTCTCTGTCACTGGGCACCGGCAGTGGAGTGTGCCGCCCAGCAACCCTTCAACCACTTTGTTTCTAAACATATATATATATATATATATATATATATAGATATATATATATATATATATATATATGCAACACAAATTGGTTAAAAAGACTGTTGCGCAGTGCACTCCACTGCCGGTGCTCAGTGATGGAGGAGAGCAACCTCGAAAATATTTTGTGAACAAGAATCTCACCGCACTCCACGAGGTTCAAATTGACATGTTTTATCGCAAGTATAAACAATGAAAGAAAAGAGGGACTCATTTACTGAGATCAAGAATCCTTGAGAGTCGAAACGCGTACGTGGCTGTTGCTTGCAATAAAAGATGTCAATTTGAACCTCGTGTAGTGGGGTGAGAATCTTGTTCACACAATATATATATATATATATATATATATATATATATATATATATATATATATATATATACATATATATATATACATATATATATATATATATGCATGCATGCATGTCTTTTCTGTAGTGGCAGTTGCCATAAAGTAGCTGAGTGGATTAGTAAAGGCAAGCGTTACCTGCGCTTTAAAACTAATGTAATGCCAGGGGGACTATGGAGATATGAGTGGCACTTTTGCTGGGTAGTACTGAGGGAATTAGAAGAGGAGGTAATGGGAGGCAGAGCACCAAAAATGACTGTTGCACAGGGTGTGTGGTAAGGTGAAGTAATACATTCTTTTTTTGTTTTTTTCTGTGTTTTCAGAAAATCTGCAGAATTGGAGAAGAAGCGAAGGTAAGGTGACAACATTTCCTGTTGTACACAACAAACATACCCACACGCAATTTTGTGACTATCTGCCTTCTACGTAGGCTAGTAATTTAGAGGGACAGTTTAGCCAGTTGCAGAGATGGCGTCTCGTTGGATGACTGCTGATCAAGCCCTAGCTCGGGTTATGGAGGACAGTTCTGATGTAGGCTCAGAGACTGAGGCAGCAGACACTGAGACAGCATCTGAGGGACAGGACAATGGGGCAGATTCTGGGAGTGATTTTTCAGTCGGCGGAGTCCCATCTGACGACACCTCTTCCAGTGAGTCTGAAGGAGACAATGACGACATCCGTGCTGTCCCTTCGCAAGCACATTCGTGGCAGAGGGACCACATTGGGTTAGCCGAACCCAGAGAGCACGTGCTTGCTGCCGCAAGCACAGAGAGAGTGCTCTCTTGGCAGCCCCCCTGTTTGGTTCAGCCCCAAATTCCACCTTTTACTGGTGACGCTGGATGTAAAGTCGATACAGCTAACTTTTTGCCAGTCGACTACATCTATCTGTTTTTGGATGTTGACTTTCTTTAGAAAGTTGTGCAGCAAACAAATTTGCGTGCAGACCAATTTCTGAGGGAGCGCGGAGGCACTCTAGGGCCCCGTTCTAGGGCACGCCAGTGGACTCCCACTTCGCTGGCGGAGTTGAAGATATTTTTGGGCCTTACGCTCAAAATGGGGTTAGTACAGAAACCCACCTTGCAGTCCTACTGGACGACTCGCACGGTTTGGGTAACTCCCATCTTCGCACCATACATGAGCAGAGATCGTTTTTTGCTACTGCAGCGCATGCTGCATTTCAATGACAATTCTGCTGCATTGCCCCGGGACCATCCAGATCATGACAGGTTGTTCAAAATTCGGCCTGTCGTGGAACATTTGTCTGCCAGGTTTCCAGGGATATATACTCCTGGAAAGAATATAGCAGTCGATGAGTCCTTGATCCTGTACAAAGGACGGCTGCTTTTCAGACAGTACATTGCGAGCAAAAGAGCTCGCTATGGCATAAAGCTGTACATGCTGTGTGAGAGCTCTACTGGCTATGTGTACAGCCTGAGAGTGTATGCAGGGAAGGATTCTACCCTAAACCCTGTAGGTTGCCCTCCTGTGTTAGGGGTCACAGGTAAGATTGTATGGGAACTTGTCCAGCCACTTCTTCACAAAGGTTATAACCTTTATGTGGACAATTTCTATACAGGAGTAGAGCTGTTCAGTGAGCTCTACAAAGCTGGCACTGTGGCCTGCGGTACAGTTCGTTGTAACCGCAAAGGATTCCCGCGGGAGCTTGTTTGCAAGAAGCTCCAGAAATCACAGAGTACTGCATTGCGTTCTAACGAACTGCTCGCAGTCAAGTTCCTAGATAGACGTGATGTATACGTGCTCACTACAATTCATGATGAGAGCACTTCTCCCATCACGGTTTGGGGTCAGATGGCCGAAGTCCACAAGCCCATCTGTATACTCGATTACAATAAGTACATGGGTGGAGTGGACAAGAACGACCAGGTTCTTCAACCATACAATGCGTGTCGTAAAACTCGCACTTGGTACAAGAAACTGTTTACCCACCTGATTCAGATGGCATCATATAATGCGTATGTTGTTTACCGTCAGACAACAACAGGAAGACTCATGACTTTCCTTGACTTCCAGTTGTCTGTAATTGAAAGCCTCACTGCTGTTACAGAAGAAGCAGCAGCCTCCACCTCATATGTTCTGGAGGATGTGGCAAGGCTGCAGGAGCGACACTTTGCTGATCGCATACCTAAAACACCCAAAAAGGATCGTCCATGTCGTCGCTGTAAAGTGTGCTCAAAGCATGGAAAGCGGCAGGAGAGTCGGTATTACTGTCCCCAGTGTCCATCACAACCAGGCCTCTGTATCCCTACTTGCTTTACGTTGTATCATACTAAAGCAAAGTTCTGGGAAATCGACTGAGGTTGAGCTGCTGTTGGGTAATCCTTTCAGTGGCACTGCATGGATACCGAACGTCCATGGGCCACTGCTTCGTTAGGCAAGGAGCCACAGAATTTTACTTCATCATGGACTTCCTTTTGGCGTGGTCGGTGTTCTGTTCAATTAACATGCATTTTCTTCTCCCTACTGCATATACTAGTGGACAGAACATATGCCACATTGCCATGGAGTACCCTTTCTTCACCTGCATGTCTACCTTACTTTCAACAGTAGATATGCTCTCTCAGTTCGAGGAATCACTTTGTCGGGCATACTTGGAAGCCCCCAACTTGCTTCCACAAACTAGTATAGGTTCACTTGGCTATTATACAGGATTAGACAGGACTCTGATGAGAACAGAGACATGGATGGGTAAGGAAAGCTTATGGTAGGAGTGCCTTCACAGGGTTATTGCACAGGTAGAAGGCAGATAGTAAAGGTAGTACAGATGTACATCATCTACACCTATGGATTAAAACCCATTGGTGCCATCCCAGCAGTGAAGGAGAATGACTTGTATAGGTCAGTGTTTGACCTGCTTTTCATGTTCATCCTCCATCAGAACTTAGTAGATGTTCAGTTTGCTGTATAAGTGCATTATAGTCACATCACTGCACATAATGTTGGCTGGGACATATGCTACGTTCTCATGGACTCCCCTATGTACCAAACACTACCCTTTTCCATAGCCTATGACCTTCTCTTTAGGGAACATCATGAGAAATCCCCAGCATGTCTCCCTTAGTTTCAAAGGTAGATATGCTCACTCAGTTCGAGGAATCGCTTTGTACGGCATACTCGGACACCCCCAACTTGCATCCACAAACTGGAAGGAGTTGGATTTAGCGCAGAGAGTGCGTTAAAGGCGCATGAAAAACATGTCTTCCTGAGCCTCAGGAGGCTGTCACAGGAGTCATTAGTAAAGGTTTGTTACGCATGCATTTGGTAATGTTAAGGAAGAAGGAGGCAGGTAGCCTATGACCTTCTCTTTAGGTAACAGCATGAGAAATCCCCAGCATGTCTCCCTTAGTTTCAAAGGTAGATATGCACACTCAGTTAGAGGAATCGCTTTGTACGGCATACTCGGACACCCCCAACTTGCATCCACAAACTGGAAGGAGTTGGATTTAGCGCAGAGATTGCGTTAAAGGCGCATGAAAAACATGTCTTCCTGAGCCTCAGGTGGCTGTCACAGGAGTCATTAGTAAAGGTTTGTTACGCATGCATTTGGTAATGTTAAGGAAGAAGGAGGCAGGTAGCCTATGACCTTCTCTTTAGGTAACAGCATGAGAAATCCCCAGCATGTCTCCCTTAGTTTCAAAGGTAGATATGCACACTCAGTTCGAGGAATCGCTTTGTACGGCATACTCGGACACCCCCAACTTGCATCCACAAACTGGAAGGAGTTGGATTTAGCGCAGAGATTGCGTTAAAGGTGCATGAAAAACATGTCTTCCTGAGCCTCAGGTGGCTGTCACAGGAGTCATTAGTAAAGGTTTGTTACGCATGCATTTTTTTTAATGTTAAGGAAGAAGGAGGCAGTTACTTGACAGGTGGTAAAATGTAGTCAAACTTATTCCGTTCTGTGGCGTGTGAATGTGATGGGCCCTTGTCTGGCAGCGGTAAGTTAATGTGAGTGGAGTGATTGATTGGATTGGGCCCGTGGCTGGCGATATGAAAGGGTTGTTTGTTGTGCGTGAATGGCGTGTGAATGGACCATAAAGAGGTTGGTGCCTGGACCCGGCTTTATGGCCCACCTTCAGAAGGCTTGGTTTCAATATTCAGATACTTTGATAAGTAATCATGCTTTGAAACCATCATTTCTGGTGGTGCTAAAACCAACCAGTGTGAGTGGTGGGTTAACTTTAACAAACTAGTACCAGGGGAGTCCAAGGGTGCAGGACTTGCATGGCTCTCACCAGTTTTCCTTCACCCAGAATCCCCTTGAAATTACATTATGTGCTTAAAAAACACATTTCCTTGCATTTCAATGAGCAGAAGTCCAGGGATCTGCAGGGATCCTCAAAATTCCTACCACCCAGTGTTTCCCCACTTGTCCTGATAAAAACACAACCCCTCTCGTGTGCCTGCGCCTAGTGCATGCTTCAGGAATGAATCACTCCAGGGTTAACAGTAGACCTCAAGCAATGACTACCATTGACCCTTGTGTGATCCATTCCTGTCGCGGGCGCTAGGCCTACCCACACAAGTGAGGTATCATTTTTATCGGGAGACTTGGGGTAACGCTTGGTGGAAGGAAATTTGTGGCTCCTCTCAGATTCCAGAGCTTTCTGTCACCGAAATGTGAGGAAAACTTGTTTTTTTAGCCACTTTTTGAGGTTTGCAAAGGATTCTGGGTAACAGAACCTGGTCCGAGCCCCGCAAGTCACCCCTCCTTGGATTCCCCTAGGTCTCTAGTTTTCAGAAATGCACAGGTTTGGTAGGTTTCCCTAGGTGCCGGCTGAGCTAGAGGCCAAAATCTACAGGTAGGCACTTCGCAAAAAACACTTCTGTTTTCTTCCCAAAATTTGTATGTGTCCACGTTGCGCTTTGGGGCATTTCCTGTCGCGGGCGCTAGGCCTACCCACACAAGTGAGGTATCATTTTTATCGGGAGACTTGGGGAAATGCTGGGTGGAAGGAAGTTTGTGGCTCCTCTCAGATTCCAGAACTTTCTGTCACCGAAATGTGAGGAAAACTTGTTTTTTTAGCCTCTTTTTGAGGTTTGCAAAGGATTCTGGGTAACAGAACCTGGTCCGAGCCCCGCAAGTCACCCCTCCTTGGAATCCCCTAGGTCTCTAGTTTTCAGAAATGCACAGGTTTGGTAGGTTTCCCTAGGTGCCGGCTGAGCTATAGGCCAAAATCTACAGGTAGGCACTTCGCAAAAAACACCTCTGTTTTCTTCCAAAAATTTGTATGTGTCCACGTTGCGCTTTGGGGCGTTTCCTGTTGCGGGCGCTAGGCCTACCCACACAAGTGAGGTATCATTTTTATCGGGAGACTTGGGGGAACGCTGGGTGGAAGGTAATTTGTGGCTCCTCTCAGATTCCAGAACTTTCTGTCACCGAAATGTGAGGAAAACTTGTTTTTTTAGCCACTTTTTGAGGTTTGCAAAGGATTCTGGGTAACAGAACCTGGTCCGAGCCCCGCAAGTCACCCCTCCTTGGAATCCCCTAGGTCTCTAGTTTTCAGAAATGCACAGGTTTGGTAGGTTTCCCTAGGTGCCGGCTGAGCTAGAGGCCAAAATCTACAGGTAGGCACTTCGCAAAAAACACCTCTGTTTTCTTCCAAAAATTTGTATGTGTCCACGTTGCGCTTTGGGGCGTTTCCTGTCGCGGGCGTTAGGCCTACCCACACAAGTGAGGTATCATTTTCATCGGGAGACTTGGGGGAACGCTGGGTGGAAGGAAATTTGTGGCTCCTCTCAGATTCCAGAACTTTCTGTCACTGAAATGTGAGGAAAACTTGTTTTTTTTGCCACTTTTTGAGGTTTACAAAGGATTCTGGGTAACAGAACCTGGTCCGAGCCCCGCAAGTCACCCCTCCTTGGATTCCCCTAGGTCTCTAGTTTGCAGAAATGCACAGGTTTGGTAGGTTTCCCTAGGTGCCGGCTGAGCTAGAGGCCAAAATCTACAGGTAGGCACTTCGCAACAAACACCTCTGTTTTCTTCCAAAAATTTGTATGTGTCCACGTTGCGCTTTGGGGCGTTTCCTGACGCGGGCGCTAGGCCTACCCACACAAGTGAGGTATCATTTTTATCGGGAGACATGGGGGAACGCTGCGTGGAAGGAAATTTGTGGCTCCTTTCAGATTCCAGAACTTTCTGTCACCGAAATGTGAGGAAAACGTGTTTTTTTAGCCACTTTTTGAGGTTTGCAAAGGATTCTGGGTAACAGAACCTGGTCCGAGCCCCGCAAGTCAACCCTCCTTGGATTCCCCTAGGTCACTAGTTTTCAGAAATGCACAGGTTTGGTAGGTTTCCCTAGGTGCCGGCTGAGCTAGAGGCCAAAATCTACAGGTAGGCACTTCGCAAAAAACACCTCTGTTTTCTTCCAAAAATTTGTATGTGTCCACGTTGCGCTTTGGGGCGTTTCCTGTCGCGGGCGTTAGGCCTACCCACACAAGTGAGGTATCATTTTCATCGGGAGACTTGGGGGAACGCTGGGTGGAAGGAAATTTGTGGCTCCTCTCAGATTCCAGAACTTTCTGTCACCGAAATGTGAGGAAAACTTGTTTTTTTAGCCACTTTTTGAGGTTTGCAAAGGATTCTGGGTAACAGAACCTGGTCCGAGCCCCGCAAGTCACCCCTCCTTGGATTCCCCTAGGTCTCTAGTTTGCAGAAATGCACAGGTTTGGTAGGTTTCCCTAGGTGCCGGCTGAGCTAGAGGCCAAAATCTACAGGTAGGCACTTCGCAACAAACACCTCTGTTTTCTTCCAAAAATTTGTATGTGTCCACGTTGCGCTTTGGGGCGTTTCCTGACACGGGCGCTAGGCCTACCCACACAAGTGAGGTATCATTTTTATCGGGAGACATGGGGGAACGCTGCGTGGAAGGAAATTTGTGGCTCCTCTCAGATTCCAGAACTTTCTGTCACCGAAATGTGAGGAAAACGTGTTTTTTTAGCCACTTTTTGAGGTTTGCAAAGGATTCTGGGTAACAGAACCTGGTCCGAGCCCCGCAAGTCAACCCTCCTTGGATTCCCTTAGGTCACTAGTTTTCAGAAATGCACAGGTTTGGTAGGTTTCCCTAGGTGCCGGCTGAGCTAGAGGCCAAAATCTACAGGTAGGCACTTCGCAAAAAACACCTCTGTTTTCTTCCAAAAATTTGTATGTGTCCACGTTGCGCTTTGGGGCGTTTCCTGTCGCGGGCGTTAGGCCTACCCACACAAGTGAGGTATCATTTTCATCGGGAGACTTGGGGGAACGCTGGGTGGAAGGAAATTTGTGGCTCCTCTCAGATTCCAGAACTTTCTGTCACCGAAATGTGAGGAAAACTTGTTTTTTTAGCCACTTTTTGAGGTTTGCAAAGGATTCTGGGTAACAGAACCTGGTCCGAGCCCCGCAAGTCACCCCTCCTTGGATTCCCCTAGGTCTCTAGTTTGCAGAAATGCACAGGTTTGGTAGGTTTCCCTAGGTGCCGGCTGAGCTAGAGGCCAAAATCTACAGGTAGGCACTTCGCAACAAACACCTCTGTTTTCTTCCAAAAATTTGTATGTGTCCACGTTGCGCTTTGGGGCGTTTCCTGACGCGGGCGCTAGGCCTACCCACACAAGTGAGGTATCATTTTTATCGGGAGACTTGGGGGAACACTGCGTGGAAGGAAATTTGTGGCTCCTCTCAGATTCCAGAACTTTCTGTCACCGAAATGTGAGGAAAACTTGTTTTTTTAGCCACTTTTTGAGGTTTGCGAAGGATTCTGGGTAACAGAACCTGGTCCGAACCCCGCAAGTCACCCCTCCTTGGATTCCCCTAGGTCTCTAGTTTTCAGAAATGCACAGGTTTGGTAGGTTTCCCTAGGTGCCGGCTGAGCTAGAGGCCAAAATCTACAGGTAGGCACTTTGCAAAAAACACCTCTGTTTTCTTCAAAAAATTTGGATGTGTCCACGTTGCGCTTTGGGGCGTTTCCTGTCGCGAGCGCTAGGCCTACCCACACAAGTGAGGTATCATTTTTATCGGGAGACTTGGGGGAACGCTGGGTGGAAGGAAATTTGTGGCTCCTCTCAGATTCCAGAACTTTCTGTCACCGAAATGTTAGGAAAACTAGTTTTTTTAGCCACTTTTTGAGGTTTGCAAAGGATTCTGGGTAACAGAACCTGGTCCGAGCCCCGCAAGTCACCCCTCCTTGGATTCCCCTAGGTCTCTAGTTTTCAGAAATGCACAGGTTTGGTAGGTTTCCCTAGGTGCCGGCTGAGCTAGAGGCCAAAATCTACAGGTAGGCACTTTGCAAAAAACACCTCTGTTTTCTTCAAAAAATTTGTATGTGTCCACGTTGCGCTTTGGGGCGTTTCCTGTCGCGAGCGCTAGGCCTACCCACACAAGTGAGGTATCATTTTTATCGGGAGACTTGGGGGAACGCTGGGTGGAAGGAAATTTGTGGCTCCTCTCAAATTCCAGAACTTTCTGTCACCGAAATGTGAGGAAAACTTGTTTTTTTAGCCACTTTTTGAGGTTTGCAAAGGATTCTGGGTAACAGAACCTGGTCCGAGCCACGCAAGTCAACCCTCCTTGGATTCCCCTAGGTCACTAGTTTTCAGAAATGCACAGGTTTGGTAGGTTTCCCTAGGTGCCGGCTGAGCTAGAGGCTAAAATCTACAGGTAGGCACTTCGCAAAAAACACCTCTGTTTTCTTCCAAAAATTTGTATGTGTCCACGTTGCGCTTTGGGGCGTTTCCTGTTGCGGGCGCTAGGCCTACCCACACAAGTGAGGTATCATTTTTATCGGGAGACTTGGGGGAACGCTGGGTGGAAGGAAATTTGTGGCTTCTCTCAGATTCCAGAACTTTCTGCCACAGAAATGTGAGGATTATGTGTTTTTTTAGCCAAATTATGAGGTTTGCAAAGGATTCTGGGTAACAGAACCTGGTCCGAGCCCCACAAGTCACCCCTCCTTGGATTCCCCTAGGTCTCTAGTTGTCAGAAATGCACAGGTTTGGTAGGTTTCCCTAGGTGCCGGCTGAGCTAGAGGCCAAAATCTACAGGTAGGCACTTTGAAAAAAACAGCTCTGTTTTCTATAAAAAAAATAGGATGTGTCCATGTTGTGTTTTGGGGCATTTCTTGTCACGGGCACTAGGCCTACCCACACAAGTGAGGTATCATTTTTATCGGGAGACTTGGGGGAACATAGAATAGTAAAACAAGTGTTATTGCCCCTTATCTTTCTCTACGTTTTTCCTTCCAAATATAAGAGAGTGTGTAAAAAAGACGTCTATTTGAGAAATGCCCTGCAATTCACATGCTAGTATGGGCACCTCGGAATTCAGCGATGTGCAAATAACCACTGCTCCTCAAAACCTTATCTTGATCCCATTTTGGAAATGCAAAGGTTTTCTTGATACCTCTTTTTCACTCTTCATATTTCAACAAATCAATTGCTGTATACCCAGTATAGAATGAAAACCAACTGCAGGGTGCAGCTCATTTATTGGCTCTGGGTACCTAGGGTTCTTGATGAACCTACAAGCCCTTTATATCCCCGCAACCAGAAGAGTCCAGCAGACAAAACGGTATATTGCTTTCAGAAATCTGACATCGCAGGAAAAAGTTACAGAGTAAAACATAAAGAAAAATGGCTGTTGTTTTCAGCTCAATTTCAATATTTTTTAATTTCAGCTGTTATTTTCTGTAGGAAAACCTTGTAGGATCTACACAAATGACCCCTTGCTGAATTCAGAATTTTGTCTAGTTTTCAGAAATGTTTAGCATTCCGGGATCCAGCATTGGTTTCACACCCATTCCTGTCACTAACTGGAAGGAGGCTGAAAGCACCAAATATAGTAAAAATGGGGTATGTCCCAGTAAAATGCCAAATTTGTGTTGAAAAATGTGGTTTTCTGATTCAAGTCTGCCCGTTCCTGAAAGGTGGGAAGCTAGTGATTTCAGCACCAGAAACCCTTTGTTGATGGCATTTTCAGGGAAAAAACCACAAGCCTTCTTCGGCAGCCCTTTTTTCCCATTTTTTTGGAAAAAACAAAATTTTCACTGTATTTTGGCTATTTTCTTGGTCTCCTCCAGGGGAAACCACAAACTCTGGGTACCATTAGAATCCCTAGGATGTTGGAAAACAAGGACGCAAATTTGGCGTGGTTAGCTTATGTGGACAAAAAGTTATGAAGCCCTAAGCGCGAACTACCCCAAATAGCCAAAAAAGGGCTCAGCACTGGGGGGGAAAAGGCCCAGCAGCTAAGGGGTTAAATAAAGATTTATTTCACAATGTAGTTATTGGTGCTGTAGCATTTTTGTCTTCAGTTCTACCTCTAAAAAAGTATATACAATTAATTTACATTAATATTTAACATAAAAATATTTTTACAACCTTTTTCCAAGTTTAGTCAATGCTTTTTTACTTTTCCATATACCATGAGAGCTCTATGCTACTAGGGTGAAGTTCTCCCTATGGTAAATTACAGGAAATCTTTCTCTGTGCTTTACTGTGCAGAGATTTCTTCTCAACTGCAAAGTCCCCCTATGGTAAAGTATAGGCATCAGTAAAAGAGGGTGGTGTCACAAAAATTGTATTCTGTCATCAAGTATGTTGTCATTCATGTCATGAGTGAGGTTATAAGCAATGTATGGTGGGAAACAGTTTATAGCTCAGTAAACTATATCTGACGAATTTGAGTGTTGTTTTTGTTTTTAACCCTTAGTTGTTACTGTATTAAAAACACATAAGTATAATGTTACTTTAACCATTGTGTTTTTTTCCAGTGAAATTCTATTTTTTTTTTTAGGTATGCTAAAAGCTTAGTACCATATCTAACTATAACGTCACTTCAACTTTTGTTTTTTCAATGAATTTCTGGGTGTTTAGATCATATTCACACAGCTCCCCTAATGAGAATAACGTTTTACTATGTGTGGCATGGGTTATTTCTTCATGCTGTGGTCGGCCATTCAATTCACTCTATTTTTAAAATTACAGTATGTCAGGCATTTTTATACTATCCCTATTTCTAAGGTTATACTTATTTTGTGGGGCCTCCACATGCAGAGATTCTCCCCTTTCTTTTTTAGGTGTTTGTTGTTTTTTATCACAGTGTTTTTTCGAACTATCAGGCACTTGCTTGGTAATATTTTTATTAGATCTGCCTTGAAATTGTGGTTTAATTGATCTGGCCCCCAGACTGTCTCGACCAATACTGAGATAATCTTTGGTAGCTCCTGTTCTTGATCCTGTGGAGGAATATCACAGAGCCGCATGCGCAATGCTAGTGCAACTGCTTCCCCTTTAGGATTACTTAATATGATTGAGGATACCATGGAATAATTGCCCATTAATTGCATCCCCAAATCTCGGTCCAAGGCAGCCCCGTATTCATCTTGAATTTGTTTTAACACCTCCGGAAGATTGGTAAGTGTTGGTGTGCCGTGTGCGGTAGTATAGAGCGTGGCAAATACCGTGCCCCATGTAGTGCAGTTATCAACTGTGGGAGCCATCCCGAATGGCAAGCTCATAGGGGGTCATTACAACATTGGTGGTAAAAGCCTCTTACCGCCGTGCAGAAGACCGGCAACACACCACTGCGGAAGTCCACCACAGCCATTATGACCCACAGCTCGGAATCTGCCAAAATCTAGACACCCACACAATTCTGCCACACCAAAGGTCAGTGATAAACTGGCGATAACAAAACCTCCACCATCACGCCAACAGGAATACGCCCACACTATCACGACCCACGAATCCACGCGGTGGTCTTTCAACCACGGTATTCCATTGGCGATACACACCGCCGCGCTCAAAATACACACACTAACAAAACACATCCACATTAGACAAATCGAAATACACACACCTGATACACATACACACACCACTCCCACACACCCAAATCAATATAAAACACACACCCACATCACCCGCAAACCCCTATGACAACAATTGCAACAGAAGGCCAGAGAGAGACACCACCAGAAAGAACAATAGCATCCACAGGCACTCAACACCATCACTCACACAACATCCTCGCACCGCACACAACACACCTCTAAATATCACCCCACACATCACAACACACACCACCCCACACATCACCCACACCACCCCATGACACCGCAAAGACATCCCCAGGTTTTCTGAGGAGGAGCTCAGGGTCATGGTGAAGGAAATCATCCGGGTAGAGCCACAGCTATTCGGATCACAAGTGCAGCACACCACCATAGCTAGGAAGATGGAGCTATGGCGAAGAATCGTGGACAGGGTCAACGCAGTGGGACAGCACCCAAGAACTAGGGCTGACATCAGGAAGAGGTGGAACGACCTACGGGGAAGGTGCGTTCCGTGGTCTCAAGACACCAGATTGCGGTTCAGAGGACTGGCGGCGGACCCCCACCTCCTCCCCCAGAACTCACAAAATGGGAGGAGCAGGTCTTGGCTATACTGCATCTTGAGGGCCTCGCAGGAGTAGCTGGAGGAATGGACTCTGGTAAGGCAAATCTTTCACTACTTCATCCCCCACCCTACCTGCATGCTGTCACATGCCCCCACCCTCACCCCCATCACTCCAACTCCTCACACATGTTCCACTATCATAAACCACACATCCCAAACCTAAGCCCTGCATGTAACACCAAAGCATGGACACCCATCACCAAAGCATGTCCACTGCACATACCCATACACCCCCCTAAACCATTATCACAGAAGTTCCCACACAAGAATGGAAGCACTGGGATACAGGGTCACCCACCCATTGCACACCATGGCACATACAGATGCAATAATCATGCCTTTACACCCGTGCAGGGCCCCTACCCAACGTCACCGGACAGGAGGGTCCAGACATGTCCACTCCACCCACAGAAGAGGCCCACAGTGATGACAGCAGCTCTGTCCAGCTGGATCTAGATGACCAGCCCGGCCCATCTGGGACCTCGGGACAGTCGGTTCCCCTCACACTGGCACAGGCCACTACAGAGCTTCCCCCCTGTGGAAACACCAGCACAGCACCCACCCAGCAGGCCCATACCTCTGTCCCCAGGACACGTCAAGCAGCAGTGTGTCTACCACTACAGGGAACCCAGGCTAACCCACCACCCCAACGACACCAGGGACCTGGGGGCAGTGGTAGTGGGCACACGGTTCAGGGGACAGAGGCCCAGGAACACAGGGGAACTGGGAGGGCTGCTGTGCGACAGGGGAAGGACAGGCCCAGGGAACCCACTCTCTACGAGGCCCTCTCCATCATCATGGGAGCCTACCACCATTCCCAGGAGACGATGGCAACGGTACTGGCCAAGGTTCAGGAGACCAAGTGGCTGCAGGAGGAACAGTATTTGGGGTTCAGGGAGAAACTCAAATCCATCAATACCACCCTGGGCACCATTGTAGGGGTGCGGAAGGAACTCGTCAACACCAGGAGGGACACTGTGGCACAACAAGGGGCCCCTGACACTAGCCTGGATGATGAACTGCCCACCACCTCCGCCGGGTCTAGTGGACAAGAGGCACCACCACAGGACCACAACACCAGCACCCCACCCCCTGCAGATGGAGAACCACCCCGCAAGCGGTCCCTGAGATCCAGGACAAAGACAGAGAACAATGCCTAGACCCCCGCCAAAAAATGAGACCACCCTGATTGTCATCCTTCTGTCCCACTTTGTCACCCTGTCCATACTTAAATTGCCCTAGCTCCACTTCCTATGCCCCTATGGACAATGCACCTGTGAGACTAATAGACTGGACTCTGCCATGGACATTCCTCCACCATCACCCCTGACCATTTTACAACCCCCTCCACTATTTTGCACTTAAATAAATACCCTTAAGTCACAAAACAATCTGGAATCAGTCTGTGCTTTCACAAATGTGTATTAGCAATAACTGTGGCAAAATGCTATATCCAATGTAATATCTACATACCTATGTCACACAGCTCTAGTCCATGCAGAAACAAAACAGAGGTCACACAGTGGGACCCACATCTGTGAAATCAAAAGGGAAAGTGACAACTCAGGGTCCATACACTGGGGGAAAATAACAGACAGATGAGAGTTAGAAGAATTAAACCAGATGTAGCAGGCAGTGTTGTCTTCTTACCTGTGTCTCACTGGCAGTATTGCTGGATCACCGTGTTCCTGTTGTCTATGTCCTCTTCCTCTGCTTCCTCGTCTTCACTGTCCACAGGCTCCACAGCTGCCACAACACCTCCATCTGGACCATCCTCCTGCAGAAAAGGCACCTGTTGTCGCAAAGCCAAGTTGTGAAGCATACAGCAGGCCACGATGATCTGGCACACCTTCTTTGGTGAGTAGAATAGGGAACCACCTGTCATATGGAGGCACCAGAACCTGGCCTTCAGGAGGCTGAAGGTCCTCTCTATAATCCTCCTAGTCCGCCCATGGGCCTCATTGTAGCGTTCGTCTGCCCTTGTCCTGGGATTCCTCACTGGGATCAGTAGCCATGACAGTTTGGGGTAACCAGAGACACCTGCAAATGTCGAGGGACAACTGTTAGACACACACTAACTCTTAGGGACATCCCCAGACCCAGACACCTAGTCACACTGTATTGGGTCCATGTCCTCACCTAATAGCCACACACGGTGCCTCTGGAGTTGCCCCATCACATAAGGGATGCTGCTATTCCGCAGAATGTAAGCGTCATGCACTGAGCCAGGAAACTTGGCATTTACATGGGAGATGTACTGGTCGGCCAAACACACCATCTGCACATTCATTAAATGGTAACTCTTCCAGTTTCTGTACACCTGTTCACTCCTGCGGGGGGGGGGGGTACCAAGGCCACATGTGTCCCATCAATGGCACCTATGATGTTGGGGATATGCCCGGGGCATAGAAGTCACCTTTCACTGTAGGCAAATCCTCCACCTGAGGGAAAACGATGTAGCTGCGCATGTGTTTCAGCAGGGCAGACAATACTCTGGACAACACATTGGAGAACATAGGCTGGGACATCCCTGATGCAATGGCCACTGTTGTTTGAAAATACCCACTTGCTAGGAAATGGAGTACTGACAGCACCTGCAGTAGAGGGGGGATTCCTGTGGGATGGCGGATAGCTGACATCAAGTCTGGCTCCAACTGGACAAACAGTTCCTGGATTGTGTTACGATCAAGTCTGTAGGTGATATTACATGTCGCTCCTCCATTTTCGACAGGTCCACCAGCGGTCTGTACACCGGAGGATGCCGCCATCTCCTCACCTGCCGCAGCGGACGTGCTCTAAGGAGGAGAACAGCGAGCAGAGAGTCAACCAACACTGAAGTACGTAAACACAACTTTATAGGAAAATGTTTGAAAATCAACATATGGCTGTATTAGTGTCTAAGCAAGGCCTAGATATGTGTGACGCATTTAAAATTAATGCCATGTGGCCCCCTGAAATGGCGTCTGCCTGACTTGTAATGTGGGACAAGGGGATATGAGGTAACTGCGCTGGCGTTGTACACCGTCGCGGTAGGCGGTCGAAGACCGCGGCGCAATCCTGCATTGGTTAACATTGGACCCTATGGATCCCAGGAGCGAATGACGATGTACGCCGGCGGTGATGGTACTCACCGCCGCGGACGTCACTGCCATTTTCTGTCTGTTCAATCACTTGATACCTGATCTTCGACAGGAGAGGACCTACACTGCAAGTGCTGCTGTGACCTCGGTCTGGAAGAGACAATGGCTCGTGTGTCTGGAGAAAGGGCCCCTGCCTTCAGCACGGAGGAGTTGGAGAAACTAGTGGATGGGGTCCTCCCCCAGTACACGCTACTCTACGGTCCTCCAGACAAACAGGTGAGTACACTCTGAGCATGCTGTATGGGCAATGTCTGTTTAGAGTGGTGTTGATGAAAGATGGGGGGGGGAGGAAGAGGCGTGCATGATACGGCGGTGAGTGCATGTGCATCATGGCAAGGGTATGGATGCGGGCCAATGACTGTGACGGTGCGGACGGTTATATCTTCTCCTTTTCCCCTGTACTATTCATTTAGGTCAGCGCCCACCAGAAGAAGGATATTTGGCGTGCCATCGCCAAGGAAGTCCCGACCCTGGGGGTCCACCACATACGGAGCACCCACTGCCAGAAAAGATGGGAGGACATTCACTGCTGGAGAAAGAAGACAGCGGAGGCAGCTGGGGATGGCCTCCCAACGTGGGAGGGGTGCCCGTCGCACCATGACCCCCCTGATGTTCCGGATCCTGGCGCTGGCGTATCCGGAGTTGGATGAGCGCTTGAAGGCATCACAGCAGCCACAAGGGGGTGAGTACACTCTCATGCTGCTGATTCAGTGCGCATTGGAGGTGTCTAGATGGGGGAGGTGAGCTGTGGGTTCCCCTAGGCCAGGGCGAGTTTAGTAGGCAAGCTCCTTTCTTAAGGCAGGGCCTGTGGCACCCCACACCACCTGTGTTCTGAGCCACCTACAGCTAGTCAGCCTCCTGTGACTTCCATGTGTGCAGCAATCGGGCATAGGCCTTGTAACCTGTGTCCCTGTGATTACTTAGGGAACTCTCAGTGCACGGCGTAGTGCAGGGGGCTTCTGTGTCTGTAGTGTCCGCCAACGGTAGCGGTATTGCATGCACTCAACATGTCTTTCTTCTGTCTTCCCCCCCTTTTTGTGGTCTCCCTGTTCTTGTGTGCATTAGCATCATCAGGCGGAGGAGCAATGGCACCGGAGCAGGAGGGAGCTGCATCCCACATGGCCCTGGAGGGCGAGACAACGGAGTCTGAAGCCACCAGTGGGACGGAGGGTGAGGGGAGCTCCACGGCGGGGACAGGAGCTGAGACCAGCGACACGGACTCCTCCTCTGATGGGAGCTCCCTTGCAGTGGCAAGCCCCTCTGTTCCCCCCGCATCTACAGGTACAGCCGCCACCCCCACTACCAGCACTGCCCTCCCAGCAGCCCAGCAGCCCCTCAGCGTGTGTCCCGTGGCCTCTCACCCAGGAGGGTGGGCATCTCCTTCACCCCAGGCACCTCAGGCCCTGCCCCAGTCACCCCTGCTGCCCTCAATGAGGAGGCCATTGACCTCCTCAGGTCCCTCACTGTTGGGCAGTCTACCATTTTGAATGCCATCCAGGGTGTAGAGAGGCAGTTGCAACAGACAAATGCATACCTGGAAAGCATTCATTCTGATCAGGCAGCCCAACAGCAAGCTTTTCAGACTCTGGCCTCAGCACTGATGGCAGCCATTGTCCCTGTGTCCAGCCTCCCCCCTCCAACTTCCTCCACCCAGACCCAAACCCCTGTACCTCAGCCTATCCCAAGCACACCATCAGACCAGCATGCACACACATCAACACACAAGGGAAGCTCAGGCAAACATAAACACCACACATCCCACAGGCACTCACGCAAGCATCATACCCATGCAGACACAGCAACATCCACTGCCTCCACTGTTTCCCCCTCCTCCTCGTCTCCCTCCTCCCTCCCAGTCTCATCTTCACTCACACCTGCATGCACTACATCTTCAGCCACTACGTCCATCACCAGCACACCCACCACCACACCCCACTCACGTGCAGTCACAATCCCCACTACCATTCACACATCCCCTGTGTCCTCTCCCAGTGTGTCTGTGAGCCCACCTCCCAAGGTACACAAACGCAGCCACACACCCACCCAACAGACATCCACCTCATGACAGCCTCCAGCCCATGCACCTTCACCCAAAGTCAGAAAACGTACACCTCCTACAACCACTACCTCTTCCTCCACTCCCAAACCCCCTCCATCTACCCGTCCCAGTGTGTCCCAAAAACTTTTCCTGTCCAACCTTGACCTCTTACCCTCACCTCCCCCACCCCTTCAGTCTCCTAGGGCCCACCTTTCCAGGTCCCAACCCAGCGCCTCAGCCACAACATCTGCGGGAACAGTGGTGCCAGTATTAACCGGCTTCTGGAGTGCGCCAGGCAGCAGGGCAGCCAGTGTGCCAAGGACCCAGACCACGGACAGCCCCCCACCTCAAAAGCACAAAAAGTTGGCCACTGCCGGGTGGGAGAGAGGCAAAACATCTTCCACCAAAGCCTCTCCCAGGGGTACAGTTGGGAGTGTGAAGACAGCTGCGCCACCATCCAAGGTGGGGAAGGGGCACAGAAAAACAGGCAAGTCTGCGAAAACCTGCACGGCGGACAAGACCGCCACAAGCACCGCTGAACAGGACACCGCCGCCACAAGCACCGCTGCCAAGGACACCGCCGCCACGAGCACTGCTGGAAAGGACACCGCCGCCACAAGCACCGCTGAACAGGACACCGCCGCCACCAGCACAGCTGCCAAGGACACCGCCGCCACCAGCACCGCTGAACAGGACACCGCCGCCACAAGCACCGCAGGCCAGTGAGTGCCAAAGCTTCTGACGCTACTGAGGCCGCCACGAGCAGGATGAAGCACTCTGGGCACAAACCCCCCTCCAGAACCACTGGAGAGATACATCCACTACCTCTGTCCTTGGCAGGATGAAGCACTCTGGGCACAAAGCCCCCTCCAGAACCAGTGGAGTCTCACATCCACTACCTCTGTCCTTGGCAGGATGAAGCACTCTGGGCACAAAGCCCCCTCCAGAACCAGTGGAGAGATACATCCACTACCTCTGTCCTTAGCAGGATGAAGCACTCTGGGCACAAAGCCCCCTCCAGAACCAGTGGAGAGATACATCCACTACCTCTGTCATTGGCAGGATGAAGCACTCTGGGCACAAAGCCCCCTCCAGAAACAGTGGAGACTGTTATCCACTTGTGAGACTGTGACTTTGCACTCCCCAGGATAAAGCAGTGGGCAAACCACCCACTGGAGAGACTTGAGAGACTGTGGCTTTGCACTCCCTAGGATTGAACAGTGGGCAAACCACCCACTGGAGAGACTTGAGAGACTGTGGGTTTGCACTCCCCAGGATAAAGCAGTGGGCAAACCACCCACTGGAGAGACTTGAGAGACTGTGGCTTTGCACTCCCCAGGATAAAGCAGTGGGCAAACCACCCACTGGAAAGACTTGAGAGACTGTGGCTTTGCACTCCCCAGGATACATCAATGGGCATGGAGCCCCCTCGTGGATCTGGCGTCGTGCACTCATCCCCCTGAGGTGCCTGTTTTATTTCTATCTGATGCCCCAGCAGTGTTCTCTCTGTCTTGATCGGGTATTGAGTGTGGGCCTCGCCCTTGCCTTTTGGGCCCAGTGGTCCACGGACTATGATGGTGGAATACCTTGGACTTGTATTCTTGGTGTATATATTGTCCTTGCCTTCTTCCAGGGGAGATTGGGGGTTGTTAATGTAATGTATTAACATGTACCTGTGTGTGTGTTGTAGTGGGTGAGGGTGGGGGTGGGAGTGTTGCGTGTTGCGTGTGTGTTTCACTGTTTTTTCCCTCCCCTGTGTCGTAGCTGCAGTACTCACTGTGGTCTTCGCCGCTGTCTTTTTGTTCCTGGTAGAGGAGCAGGAATATAAAGGCTGGGAGTATCTGGAGCTCGGGTTCCATTGCGTCCTGATTCCTCGTGGGGTGTGTAGAGATGAGCGTTTTCCCTTCCAAGTCCTGTTTCCGCCGTGTTTTTGTTCGCGATGAATCCGCCCCGGAAAAGGTGGCGGATTGGCGTGTTGTAATACAGTTGGCGGAACCTTATCTCCCGCCTGTCTGTTGGCGGTTACCGCCGTGGTGTTTGTTTGTACCGCCTTGGCGGTCGGAGTGTTAAAGTGGCTGTCTATGTTGGCGGTTTCCACCACGGTCGTGATTCATTTTTTTTTACCGCCGGCCTGTTGGTGGTTTTACCACCGCTTTAACACCGACCGCCAGGGTTGTAATGACCACCATAGTGATAATTCTATGTTTATCCTG
This sequence comes from Pleurodeles waltl, assembly GCF_031143425.1. Classification (NCBI taxonomy): domain Eukaryota; kingdom Metazoa; phylum Chordata; class Amphibia; order Caudata; family Salamandridae; genus Pleurodeles; species Pleurodeles waltl. Next base: position 979,371,509 of record NC_090446.1, on the reverse strand, counting down.
AGGTCCTGAATGAGGAAAAACAGTTTCCAGTGCATTTATTTTTTGAGCTAACCAAAATGGAATTTCCTCCCGCTTGGTGGGTACCTTACCCATGATCGAATGTACAATCGCAGGGTTAATGCCTGCCGTGACTGCATGTTGTTGCACAGGGGTAGTACGTGCTGGGTGCATATTTAATGTTTACATGACCAACTGTACTAATAATCTGTATTTTGTCGTGAGCTCTATATACGGCTTAGCTACGGCTAAGGTTGCTGCATCAGGGTGTGGTGTATATGTGGCCAATAAAGGCCAGGTCGGGCCATCATTGCTGAGAGGACATAACCTAACATGCAATATTGTATGTGGCAGGGCGCCATCAAGCCAGTTGTTAGGGTCTTGATAAGAAAATGATATTTCTAAATATGCATAAGCTCTGTTTTGTGCAGGTATGTTTGTAGGTGTATAGTGGAGAAATGTACTTGTGTTCCCATCTACTGCTGAAAAGGTGACCCAAGAATAAAAAAACGTCTGTTCTGTAGTCTGGATGAGCCTCAACAACACATGAAACTGGACCCCCCGGGCCGTTAGGCCATTTGCCAAAAAATGTGCAGTAAGGGGTGGTCGCACATTTACTGCAATTGCTACCCATTGTGGGTTTGCCATTTTAATGGTAGATGTATGTTCAGAGATGTGGACACCTAGTGGGGATTGGTCCTGTTAAGGTTCAAGCTTGAACAACCTACAGCTCAAGATAGGTACTACCTAATTAACTGAGGGCGAAATCCTCAATACCACAGATGTCTCCGTATATAGTATCGAGGTGTCTTTAGCCTTAGATGAGACAGAGATACTTAGGAGTATCTGAATATTAGTGCCTGACCAAACGTTGGTGGCACCATGTCACGTAGGTTCTCATTATGTTAATGAGGCTACTGGATTTAGGAGACAGGATCACATGGATTGTGGCTACTAAGTAGAATTCCACACCACATGTTGCCTGTCAGCCTAATCCAGGATCTCCGGCTAACTAGCATCGCCTCGTCTCTGGCCGAGATGATTGTGACAGTGTTACATGGGGGGCCCTGCTGAGCACCCCGATGGAGTCGCCGATCCACGGTTATCAAAAAAAGAGAAGGTTTCAACCGTTTTAAACTCAAAATTCATCCCTCACAAACCCATACATTATCGCTATTGGGTCAGAGTACCTCTACACTGACCCCCTTCTAGACATTTCTCAAAGAAATCCATCCCCCAGGACCGTTGCCAATTGATAAAATGGCAGCAACAACTTTCTGAACAGCTTGCACCCAGCCAATCGCACTCCTCTGTGTGGCTTGCAGATTTGTGGCAGTCCGCGACAGATGTGTGTCGCTATAGATACACATTTTTCCCCATTATTTACCTAAAAAGCACTGAACAGATTCACAGCAAAACACAAAAGGTCACTTTCTGGACCAGGACTTATCTTACTGACAAATTTGGTGTAATTCCGTCCAGTAGTTTTGGTGCTATCGCTGTTCAAAATCCCTATGGGGAACAATTGTTTTGGGACCTTCCCCCACCTTTTTTGGGGGGGAAAGTTTCGTGAAGCCTCTCCAAGTGGCACCAAAGGTATAAGCAAGTAAAAAAAAAAACTTTTTATATAGAAACTAGGTCCTAACTATAACTACCTAGTGGCGATCGCCACTAGGTAATACATATCAATGAAAAAACCAAAGTTTACAGGGATGTTATAGTTAGGATATAGAATTAAAAAAAAAACATACACAATCATTTAAGAAACCAAAGGTTACAGTGACATTATAGTTAGGCTCACATTTTAAACATTCAAAACTATAGAAATTCACCAGTTATAGTTAATTACCTTAAGTAACGATAACTCGTGCCCTAAGGTAACTATAATCTACACCCTCGCCATGCACAGTTTTTTCGTCAAACATTTTACTGCAAATATTAAATTGATATTATCAATGATGTTATCAAAGATGTTATGAGTGCTGCAATTAGCAGTGCATGGCAAGGGCGCCATGGCTGAAGTGTTAACAGCCATCCGATTTCAGCACAAGATTAGGAGGGGTACAACTGTTGTGGACCGTTTCACGGTGACCTACAGGCCAGGAGCTGGAAATCTGGCTGATTTTTCTGAAGATATCCGCCTGTGAGACAAGAGTCCAGCGAAGATGGGTGTGATGGAGTGGAAGAGTTCGCCCTCCTGGTGACCGAGGAAGCGAGCCCAAAAGCACTGACAGTCGACGATACCAGGCAAGGTACTGTCAAAGATAATAGTCTCTAGCGGGTTGAGGAAGCAATCACGAATAATGCATGGTGGCTATTTCTGAGGGACACGAATCAATGACTTTCGGAGGAGAGGTCTAGACTCTCTGAACTATGGAAGGTGAGGGATGAGCTCAGTCGTATGGCAGATGCCATCATCATGAGAGCTCAGCGCATTGTCATCTCAAGAGATCTGGTAAGTCGCTTCTTCATTTTGGCCCACAATGGACATCAAGTAGTAGAGAAGATGAAAGCCCGGATTCAAAGCAAAGCCTGCTTTGCTGGGATGGACTGCAAGGTGGAAAAAGATGTATGAGCCAGTTGGACATGCCAGCTCCTGGGGAGCCCTGCCGCACTTGCCCCTGTGGTGACTGAGGTGGCTTCTGAGACCACGCATGTATTTTGGCAGCTTCCCCGATGGGAGGCTAACCATGGTAATGGTCGATGACCGGTCTAAATACCCGATAGTGGAGCTAGTATCCACCACGGCATCACTCATATCAAGCCATTGCTTGAAAAGACGTTCTCAGCATATGGCATATCTACCACCATCAAGACCGATAATGGACCCCTTTTCAAGGAGCAGTTTTTGGCCAATACCTGTCAACGCTGGACATCAAACACCAGAAGATAACACCACAATGGTCCCAGGCCAGTGGCACGGTAGAGAGATTCATGAGAGCCTTAAATAAATCACTCTGAGGGTCAGTTGCTCAAAATCAAGACTGTGACTAGGAACTACACTGTTTCCTTCAAGCCAGTGCCACCTGGGGTTACTGTCACATGTGGTGACGTATGCATGCAACAGCTCAGCCGGTCGTGACCGAGCTGATAAAGAAATTGGGTTTTAGTCGCTCGTGGCTAGTCCTGCACAGTACTATCATGTGGCTGTGTCAGTCATTGCTGTGCACGCCACGTGTGGCTTGACGGCCCTGTTAGCTCTTTTTCATGGCCTCCCCAAGACTGCACAATCACCAACTTAGCACAAAGAAACCAGGTCCCCCAGTTATTGGGACTGAATTATACTTTACTTGGGAAAGCCAAAAGGCAGTTTCCTATCAGAAGTACCGGCTTGAATGCCTGGATCACCATCAGTTCACGTAGACACAGGGTGGAGACAGTAGCACAGTGTAAAATATGGGACACCCAACTGCAGAATGTGGTGAAGGCCCCTGAAACTTCTATATCTCACAGAACTTCATGACCTTAGGTGATCACACCCACTTCCTCCGATGATGGTGTTCCTGCACAATACGGACAGCAGGGGCCGGTAATATACCACTGGATTGGAAATGTGGTAAACGCTGTCACTCGGAATGAGTCTCTGGTTTAAATTACTCAGGGTCAGCACTCTCCCAGAATCCACCCTTTCAGCAGCACCAACTCAGCCTCTGTAAATACTGAGGTTTGGGATGGCCAAACGAGGGGAAGCAAACTTATTTACACTAAATTTGGAGGAAAGGTATATCTTGGTCTTGACAGCATGCTTTGTGTGATTTGGTTTAAATTCATTCAGCAGTTTTTGAGAAATTAGGCCTCAACAACTTTGTATGTATCATGCTGTGGAGGATCCACAGAGCCGACAGATCTCAAGATGAGATCCGACTGACTCCCATCGCATCAACAATGATGCAGCAGCAGCCACCTTAGGACTCAGGATTCAGTCTTAGATAAAAGTGGCCCTTCCCCGAGCCTCTAGGAGGCCTCAGTGAACCCATCTCCTGGAGCCGATGTTAAATTATAAGGAGAGGGTGCTCACCTCCTCTGCCTGAGACTCTCTGAGACTGTTGGGACCCCATTCCATGAGGCAGATTGAAAATTAATGGGGAGTGGGGCAGACATCTCCCCTACCCGAGATTCCAAAAACCCATGAGGCCAAAGTTCTTCAAAAGGGGTAGGGGTAAGCAAACCCCCTTCTCTGAGCCTCGCAAGTCACTGGAAGCCAATCCCCAGGACCGGCTCCATTGGTGTGTCTCAGGGAACTCATCCCAGGGACACTGTGTCACTGTCTGCAAGAGCGTATAGAAGGAAAAAATGTGTTCTCCCACCCGACAGGAGCTGCAAAAATGCTCTTTGCAGATTCGAGCACTAATTTGTTCCCTACCGCGTAGGAGCAGACAAAAATCAGACTCTCTGACACCAGCAAAGCCAGCCTCCCGCTGCACACAGGATAGGTGCATTCAAGGCATGATCCTGGGGATCCCCCTGCAGCCCCCAGTGTTGTGTGTTGTGGATGCCATGGGTGAGCACCAATATACCCACATTACACCTTGAAGAATGGGGCCCCTGGGGTCTGTAAGGGCTCAGTAGAGGGCCAAGTGCGATTCTCACATTAAAAATGCATATATCCTGGGAGATTAGGTCCATGGGGCCTCTAAAGGATTGGGCAGGGGGGCTGCACACCCCCTCCTCAATAATTAAAAAAGATAAAGAGTTGACAGCTTCCTCTGACACCCAGGATGGGTCCTGGGGTTTCCCTTGCAGCCCCAAACAAAAAACAAGGATCTGGGTGTTCCGGGTGGACACTGGAAACCACAAAATAAAAATAAAATATGAATAATAAATGAGCGTCAGGTGCTGCTCATTAATTATTCATTGCTCCTTGAAAGAAGCGCCCCATAATTCCCTGCGAGGATTTTTAAACATATTTTGTCGTGTCTGATGGTGTCCATAGAAGGGGAGGTGCATCACTAAGCATTTTCTTAATGCTGTAGGGGCCTGCAGATCCTCAGCAACATTAAAAAGAAAAGTAAATGTTGTGGGCCATTAAGTCCATAACCCCATGAGTGCTTACCATATTTTCTTAATACACTCCTATCTGGAGCTCTTTGCTCTTTAGCTGGAGTGCAGAGCGCTCCTCTAGTTTGTTCTATGGCTGCATTTTGTAGCCTGAAAACTGTTAAAAAAGATTCAAACATGTTCATTATTTGTATTTAAATAAAACCTTATTTTGTTTTTACAATCACTCTTATCAAACATTGAACTATGGATAATGCAATATAAATTTCATTTTAAATATTAGTCATTTTTTTACAAAGACATTTTATGTGCCTTATATATGTTGGTATCTTGACCCCTTAATAAAGACAATAGGCCCATTTTTTATTTAGGCAATCTGATCCTTTTACAAAGTCAGTAGTTCTGCCTTGCTTAAAATGATATCTAGCCATATGCACCCACAGGGGGTTTGGGCACCAGCAGGATTTGGTGCAGGGTCTGGCCCATAGCCAACTCCATGCCAGGTACGGATGAGGTAGTGTGCGGCATTGGGTTGGCGTTATGTATAGTTATAAAATCTTACTTTATTAAAAAATAAAACTCTAGAAATTCACTGAAAAACCCAACGGTTGATTGGGTGTTATAGTTAGATATGGTAATAATATTTTACTTTGCATTAAAAAAGTTCTTAGATATTCACAGAAAAAGCCAAAGGTTAAAAGGGCTTTATAGTCAGATGAAAATGTCAGTAAAAACGTTCTATTGTAAATGAACAGGACCACTGAAATTCACCAGTTATAGTTATCCCAAGGAACTACGGGGGTCATTACAACCCTGGCGGACGGTGTTAAAGGTGCGGTAATACCGCAAACAGGCCGGCGGAACAAAAAAGGGAATCATGACCGTGGCGGAAACCGCCAACATAGACAGCCACTTTAACACTCCGACCGCCACGGCGGTACAGACAAGCAGCTCGGCGGTCACCGCCAACAGACAGGCGGCAGACAATGTACCGCCCACAATATCACAACCCGCCAATCCGCCACCTTTTCCGGGGCGGATTCACCGTGGATAAAAACACGGCGGAAACAGCTTTTGCAATGGGAAAAAGCTCACCTTCTACACATCCCACGAGGAAGGAGGACACCATGGAGCTGGAATTACAAATCCTACCTGCCCTTGTCTTCCTGCTCATTTACGAACACCAGCAACGGCGGCGGCGAAGACAACGGTGAGTACTGCACCTATGACATAGGGGAGGGGGGAGGCAAAAGTCAGGGGGACACACACGAAACACCCCCACCACCACCCTCACCCTCGCACAATATAACACACACACCACTGAATGTCAAAACATCACAGTAACAATCCACAACCCCCCCTGGAAGAATGCAAAGACCAAAGGAAATCAGTCCAAAAATTGTAATGTATCAAAATACAGTTACCAAATATATACAGATATATATATATACACATTCAAAAGTATATACATTACGAGAAGCAGTGCAGGTATGCACATATCAATGTCCATGCACCACTGGTCCAAAAATGCATGGGCGAGCCCCACAATAGATACCTGTCCACAAACAGAGAGAACACTGCTGGGGCATCAGATCGAAATACAACAGGCACCTCAGGGGGAAGGGAAGTGGGGGGGGGCACCTCAGCCGGATTACAGCACCATGCCAGATCCACGACGGGGCTCCATGCTCATTGATGTATCCTGGGGAGTGCAAAGCCACAGTCTCTCAAGTCTCTACAGTGGGTGGGTTGCCCACTGTTACATCCTGGGGAGTGAAAAGCCACAGTCTCTCAAGTCTCTACAGTGGGTGGGTTGCCCACTGTTACATCCTGGGGAGTGCAAAGCCACAGTCTCTCAAGTCTCTACAGTGGGTGGGTTTGCCCACTGTTACATCCTGGGGAGTGCAAAGCCACAGTCTCTCAAGTCTCTACAGTGGGTGGGTTGCCCATTGTTCCATCCTGGGGAGTGCAAAGCCACAGTCTCTCAAGTCTCTACAGTGGGTGGCTTGCCCACTGAACAATCCTGGGGAGTGCAAAGTCACAGTCTCTCAAGTGGATAACAGTCTCCACTGGTTCTGGAGGGGGAATGGTGCCCACACTGCATTAGGCTCCCTGTGACGGTTCCTGTTCCGTCCCAGTCCCAGCTGTACATGGGATAACGATGCTTGATGTGGCGGTGTTCCCTTGTTCAGCGGTGCTTTGCCATGGCGGTCTCTGATCTGTTCAGCGGTTCACTGCCCTGTTCAGCGGTGCTGTGCCCTGTTCAGCGGTCTTCACCATGGTGGTGATTCCCTTGTTCAGCGGTGCTTTGCCATGGCAGTCTCTGATCTGTTCAGCGGCTCTCTGCCCTGTTCAGCGGTGCTGTGCCCTGTTCAGCGGTCTTCACCATGGCGGTGATTCCCTTGTTCAGCGGTGCTTTGCCTTGGCGGTCTCTGATCTGTTCAGCGGTTCTCTGCCCTGTTCAGCGATGCTGTGCCCTGTTCAGCGGTCTTCACCATGGCGGTGATTCCCTTGTTCAGCGGTGCTTTGCCATGGCGGTCTCTGACCTGTGCATTGGTGTGTGGCATGACGGTCTCTCATTGCCCAGCGGGGCTGTGGCAGCCGGGGCCCTCCTGGGCACTGACTCCGGCGGTGGTCTCGTGACCAGTGACGATACTCCTGCCCTCCTGGGCAATGACTCCGGCGGTGGTCTCCTGACTCCGGCGGTGGTCTCCTGACCAGTGACGATACTCCTGCCCTCCTGGGCAATGACTCCGGCGGTGGTCTCCTGACCAGTGATGACGGTGCTGGCGGTGGCGTCCCGGCCGCCGGGGAGGATGGCGCCCTTCTCCGCCGTGCTGCTCTCACCAGACTGTGCAGAATTCTTCTGCCCTTCACCACCTTTGGAGGAGTCACAGCTGACTCTGCAATCCCCCTGGGACCCTTGTGAGCAGTTTTGCCGCCAGGAGTCTTCAACCTGTCCCGTCGGCCACTTTCCAACTTAAGGTGCTTTACAGGGGGTGGACTGGCAGTGCTTTGGCTCCGTGTCACACTGCCTGCCCTGGTGGCCGGTGCACTCCACACACCTGTAACACGCACCACTGGTAATGGAGTCTTTTTGGCTGAGGCACTACTACAGGACATATGAATTGGAGGGGTGGGGATGGGGGCAAAGAGGTCAACGTTGCTGAGGGAGAGTTTATGACGAACACTGGGATGGGTAGCTGGAGGGGGTCTGGGAGTGGAGGAAGAGGAGGTGGTTGTAGGAGGTGTCACTTTAGGTGTTTTGGGTGCACACTGGGAGAGGACACAGGGGACGTGTAAATGTGAGTGGGGGTGGTGAGTGCAGGTGAGCGGGGTGTGGTGCTGGGTGTTCTGGTCCGAGTCCTAGTGGCTGTAGATGTAGTGCATGCAGGTGAGAGTGTAGACGACACTGGGAGGGAGGAGGGAGACGATGAGGAGGGGGACACAGTGGCGGCAGTGGATGTTGCTGTGTCTGTATGTGTGTGATGCTTGTGTGAGTGCCTGTGGGATGTGTGGTGCCTATGTTTGCCTGAGCTACTTTTGTGTGTTGAGGTGTGTGCATGCTTGTCTGATGGTGTGCTTGGGATGGGCTGGGGTACAGGGGATTGGGTCTGGGTGGAGGAAGTTGGAGGGGGGAGGCTAGAGACAGGGACAATGGCTGCCATCAGTGCTGAGGCCAAAGATTGCAGGGTTCTATGAAGGGCAGCCTGACCAGAATGAATGCCCTCCAGGAATGCATTACCGTGTTGCAACTCCCTTTCTGCACCCTGGATGGCATTCACAATGGTAGACTGCCCAACAGTGAGTGACCTGAGGAGGTCAATGGCCTCCTCACTGAGGGCAGCAGGGGTGACTGGGGCAGGGGCTGAGGTGCCTGGGGCGAAGGTGATGCCCACCCTCCTGGGTGAGCGGGCACGGGGCGAAGGCTGAGGGGCTGCTGGGAGGGCGGTGCTGGTAGGGGAGGTGGCGGCTGTACCTGTAGAAGTGAGGGGCACAGATGGTGCCGCCACCACAAGGGAGCTCCCATCGGCAGACGAGTCCGTGTCGCTGGTTGGTGATCCGGTGACCGACGTGAAGCTCCCCTCACCCTCCGTCCCACTGTTGGATTCTGAGTCCGTGGTGTGGCCCTCCATGGCCATGTGGGATGCAGCTCCCTCGTGCTCTGGTGCCACTGTACCTCTGCCTGATGATGCTGATGCACAAAAGAACAGGGAGAGCAGAGAAAGGGGGGGGACGACGACAGAAGAAAGACAGGTTGAGTGCATGGCTTACCGCTACCGTTGGCGGACAATACAGACACAGCAGCCCCCTGCACTACGCCGTGCTCCTGGCCTCTACAGATGCAATTCCTGGAATATGGCCTACTTCGCAATGGTGGACATCTGCACACATGGATGCCACAGGGGCATGTATACCTGTACTTGTCACTCTACTGCGGTGGGGTGGAGTGCCACATGGCCTGCATTACGGAGGGGCCTAGCCTATGGAAGTCGCCCTGGCCTAGGGAAACACACAGCCCTCCTCCCACACCCAGACCCCTCAACTGCGCGCAAAGTCTCCAGAATGAGGGTGTACTCACCCCCTTGTGTCTGCTGTGATGCCCTCAAGCGCCCATCCAACTCAGGGTAGGCCACTGCCAGGATCCGGAACATCAGGGGGGTCATGGGGCGACGGGCACCCCTCCCACGTTGGGAGGCCATCCCCAGCTGAGCCTCCGCCGTCTTCTTGCTCCAGCGACGAATGGCCTCCCATCTTTTCCGGCAGTGGGTGCCCGTCTCTGGTGGACCCCCAGGGTCCGTACGTCCTTGGCGATGGCACGCCAAATGTCCTTCTTCTGGTGGGCGCTGACCTACATGACATGCACAGGGGAAGAAGAGAAGTCATTAGCAAGAGCACCGTCGAAGTGAGTGGCCCACATCCCTGCCCTTGCCATGTGGCACATGCATTCACACTCCTTCATGTTCACTGCACTCTGCCCCCTTCCCTCTTACAACCAGCCCTCTCCACCCAGGCATAGCCCATACAACGTGCTCCCTGTGTACTTACCTGTTGGTCTGGAGGACCGTAGAGTAGCGTGTACTGGGGGAGGACCCCGTCCACGAGCTTCTCCAACTCCTGAGCAGTGAAGGCAGGGGCCCTTTCCCCAGGCGCAGCAGCCATTGTCTCTTTCAGACCGAGGTCACAGCAGCACTTGCAGTGTAGGTCCCCTCCTGTCGAAGATCAGGTATCAAGTGATTGAACAGAGAGAAAATGGCGGTCACGTCCGCGGCGGTGAAGTCCGCGGCGGTGCGTCTCATTACCGCTGGCGCACTTCATCAGTGGCTCCTGGGACCCATAGGTTCCAATGTTAACCAATGCAGCTTTGCGCCGCGGTCTTCGACCGCCTACCGCGACGGTGTACAACGCCAGCACAGTTACCTCACATCCCATTGTCCCAGTTTAGAGGTCAGGCAGCCACCATTTCAGGCGCCCACATGGCTTAATTTGCAACTGCGTCACACATACCTAGGCCTACACTCGACACACATACAGGAAGATTTTTGTCTTTGGTGTCGTGTTCTGTGTATCTGTGGGTACATACCTGGTATTTTGATGACTCTGTGGTCACTGTTGTCCTTCCTAGGCACCGTCATCTTGGACATTTGAGAAGATGGCGGAATCCTCCGGTGTACCGACCGCTGGTGGACCTGTTGACAATGGAGGAGCGACATTTACTCATCACCTACAGGTTTGACCGTGCCACTATCCAGGAACTATGTACCCAGTTGGAGCCAGACCTGATGTCACCAATCCGCCATCCCACAGGAATCCCCCCTCAAGTGCAGGTGCTGTCAGTGCTCCATTTCCTTGCAAGTGGATCGTTTCAGACAACAGTGGCCATGGCATCAGGGATGTCCCAGCCTATGTTTTCCAACGTGTTGTCCAGAGTGTTGTCTGCCCTGCTGAAACACGTAAGGAGCTACATCGTTTTCCCTCAGGTGGAGGATTTGGCTTCAGTGAAAGGTGACTTCTATGCCCTTGGACATATCCCCAACATCATAGGTGCTATTGATGGGACCCATGTAGCTCTGGTCCCCCCCCACAGGAGTGAACAGGTGTACAGGACCCGGAAGAGTTATCATTCGATGAATGTACGGATGGTATGTTTGGCAGACCAGTACATCTCGCAGGTAAATGCTTTGTTCCCTGGCTCTGTGCATGACGCCTACATCCTGCTCAATAGCAGCATCCCTTATATGATGGGTCAACTCCAGAGACACCGGGTGTGGCTATTGGGGGACTCTGGTTACCCCAACCTGTCCTGGCTATTGACCCCAGTGAGGAATCCCAGGACCAGGGCAGAGGAACGCTACAATGAGGCCCATGGGCGGACTAGGAGGGTGATCGAACACACCTTCGGCCTCCTGAAGGCCAGGTTCAGGTGTCTGCATATGACAGGTGGTTCCCTATTGTACTCACCGAAGAAGGTGTGCCAGATCATCATCGCCTGCTCAATGCTTCACAATTTTGCTTTGCGACGCCAGGTGCCTTTTCTGCAGGAGGATGGTCCAGGTGGCGGTGCTGTGGCAGCTGTGGAGCCTGTGGAGCCTGTGGACAGTGATGAGGAGGACGCTGAGGAAGAAGACATAGACAACAGGGAGTCAGTCATACAGCAATATTTCCAGTGACACACAGGTGAGAACAGTTTTGTTTTTACCATTACATTCACTTTCACACTTCTACCTCTATCCTGTCTGTCAGTTCATAGCAGTATTTGGTCACTGAGTTGTACCTTTCCATTACGGTTTCACAGGTGTGGTTAGCAACGTGTGTCATCTGCTTGCATCCTTCAAGGACTTGTGATGTGTGACATAGGTATGTTGGCTTTACAATTGGAAATGCATGTTGACACTGTCATTGATTATACATATTTACCAAATCACAGGCTGACTCCAGATTGTTTTGTGGTTCAAGGGTGTTTATTTCAGTGCTCAAAAATGGAGGGGGGTAGTAATATGGTGATGGGGGACGGTGGAGGAATGTCCATGGCAGAGTCCAGTCCATTAGTCACACAGGTGCACTGCCCATATGGGCATAGGAAGTGGAGCTGGGGCAGTTCCAATCGGGACAGGGTAACAAAGTGAGACAGTGGGAGGACAATCAGGGTGGTCTCATTTCCTGGCGGGGGTCTTGCCATCTTGATCTGTCCTGTTCCTGGATCTCAGGGACCGCTTGCGGGGTGGTTGTCCGTCTGCAGGGGGTGGGGTGCTGGTGTGGTGGTCCTGTGGCGGGGCGTCCTGTCCACTAGTGCCGGCGGAGGTGGTGGGCAGTTCATCGTCCATGCTAGTGTCAGGTGCCCCTTGGAGTGCCATGGTGTCCCTCATGGTCTTTTGTATGTCATTCAGCACCCCTACGATGGTGCCCAGGGCGGAGCTGATGGTTCTGAGCTCCTCCCTGAACCCCAAATACAGTTCGTCCTACAGGCGCTGGGTCTCCTGAAACTTGGCCAGGACCGTCGCCATCGTCTCCTGGGAGTGGTGGTAGGCTCCCATGATGGTGGAGAGGGCCTCGTGGAGAGTGGGTTCCCTTGGTCTGTCCACCCCCTGTCGCACAGCAGCCCTTCCAGTTCCCCTGTGTTCCTGTGCCTCCGTCCCCTGGACCGTGTGCCCACTACCACTGCCCCCAGGTCCCTGTTGTTGTTGGGGTGGTGGGTTATCCTGGGTTCCCTGTAGTGGTGGGCACACCGCTGATTGACGTGTCCTGGGTACGGAGGTATGGGCCCGCTGGGTGGGTGCTGTGCTGGTGTTACCAGAGGGTGGAAGGTCAGTGTTGGGCTGTGCCTGTGCAAAGGGAACCGACTGTCCCGAGGCCCACGATGGTCCGGGCTGGTCATCAGGATCCAGTAGGGCAGAGCTGCTGTTGTCACTGTGGGCCTCTTCTGTGAGTGGAGTGGAGTTGTCTGGACCCTCCGGTGTGGTGACGTTCCGTAGTGGTCCTGCAGGGATATAAGAGCATGATTAGTGCATGTGTGTGTGTGTAATGGTGTGCAATGGGTGGGTGTTTGTGTACCCCAGTGCAAGCATTCCTGTGTGTGGGTTTGTGTGATGATGGCTAGGGGGTTGTTATGGGTATGTGCAGTGAGCATGCTTTGGTGAGGGGTGACCATGCTTTGTTTTTGCATGCGGGGCTTGGTGTTGGGATGTGTGGTTTGTGTTATGCGTACATTAGTGATGAGTTGGAGTGATAGGGGAGGGGGTGAGGGTGGGGGTGTGTGATGGCATGCAGGTAGGGTGGGGGATATGATAGTTGAGACTTAACTTACCAGTGTCCATTCCTCCACTGACTCCTCCGAGGCCCTCTGGATGCATGATGGTCAAGACTTGCTCCTCCCATGTTGTTAGTTGTAGGGGAGGAGGTGGGGGTCCGCCGCCAGTCCGCTGTACCGCGATGTTGTGCCTGGAGACCACAGAACGCACCTTCCCCCGTAGATCGTTCCACCTCTTCCTGATGTCCTCCCGATTTCTTGAATGCTGTCCCACAGCATTGACCCTGTCCACGATTCTTTGCCATAGCTCCATCTTCCTGGCTATGGATGTGTGCTGCACCTGTGAGCCAAATAGCTGTGGCTCTACCCGTAGGATTTCCTCCACCATGACCCTGAGCTCCTCCTCGGAAAACCGGGGGTGTCTTTGGTGTGACATGAGGTGGTGTGGGTGATGTGTGGGGTGGTGTAAGTGTTGATGTGTGTGGTGATGTGTAGTGGTGTGTGGTGTTTTGTGCGTGTAATGTTGTATGGGTGATGGTGTTGTGTGCCTCTGTGTGGTGGGGTTCTCAGTTGCTGTGCTCTCTGTCTCTCTGGCCTTCGTTCGTGAATTATGGTCGTGGGGGGTTGTGGGTGATGTGGGTGTGTGTTTTATATTGTGTTGGGTGTGTGGGAGTGTGTGTGTATGTGTATCAGGTGTGTGTATTTGGAATTGTCCAATGTGGTGGTGTTTTGGAGATGTGTGTGTATTTTGAGCGCGGCGGTGTGTACTGCCAATGAAATACCTCAGTTGAAAGACCGCCGCGTGGATTCGTGGGTCGTGATAGCATGGGCGTGTTTCTGTTGCCGTGACGCTGGAGGTTTTGTTTTCGCCAGTTTATCACTGACCATTGGTGTGGCGGTCTTGTGTGGGTGTCTGAATTTCGGCGGATTCCGAGATGTGTGTCATAATAGCTGTGGCGGAATTCCGCGGCGGTGTTTTGGCAGTCTTCTGCACGGCGGTAAGCGCCTTTTACCGCCAATGTTGTAATGAGGGCCTATATCTCATGCCCTAAAGTAACTGTAACTCACACCCTTGCCTTGTATTGTTAATTACCTTGCATATAATATCACTCACAACATGCTCATTGACATCATTGATATTATGACCCAATATTTGTAATTTCTTCATTGATCACAAGACTGTTCATTGCAGGGAATAAGCTATAGTTACTTTAGGGCATGAGATATAGGGGGTCATTCCAACCTTGGCAGTCGGTGTTAAACCAGCGGCCAAACCGCAAACAGGCTGGCGGGTAAAAAAATGGAATTCCGACCCTGGCGGAAACCGCCAACAGAGACCGCCACATTACCACACCGCCCGCCACGGCGGCACAAAAAAACAGCGAGGCGGTCACCGCCAACAGACAGGCGGGAGTCAATGTACCGCCCACCCTATCACAACACACCAATCCGCCACCTTTTCCGGGGCGATAGCCCCACCGATAAAAACATGGCGGAAACAGCCATTTCAAACGGAAAACGCTCACCTCCATACACCCCACGAGGAATCTGGACAGCATGGAACCCGAACTCCACATCCTCCCAGCGATTGTCTTCCTGCTCCTCTACCAGGAGCAAGAACGCCGGCGCAGAAGACAACGGTGAGTACTGCACCTACGACACAGGGGAGGGGGGAGGAGAAAATATTACGGGGACACACATACGCGACACACCCACCCCCACCCTCACCCACTACAACACACACATCAATGCACAGTAATACATCACAGTTACACCCCCCCCAAACCCCCTGGAAGAATGCAAAGACAAAAGGAAATGATTCTAAACATTGGAATATATTGTATTACTGGCAGAATTATATATATATATATATCTACACATCAAAAACACTTATATACATATATGTACAAGTCTGAGCATTGTAGCAGGCATTGTCCGTGGACCACTGGGCCCAAATCACATGGGCAAAGCCCACACAGGATCCCTGACTCCAACGGAGAGAACACTGCAGGGGCATCAGATAGGAAAACTACAGGCACCTCAGGGAGAAGGGAAGGGGGGGCACCTCAGCCAGATGAGTGCACGACGCCAGATCCACGAGGGGCCTCCATGGCCACTGTTCAATCCTGGGGAGTGCAAAGCCACAGTCTCTCAAGTCTCTGCAGTGGGTGGGTTGCCCACTGTGCCATCCTGGGGAGTGCAAAGCCACAGTCTCTCAAGTCTCTCCAGTGGGTGGGTTGCCCACTGTGCCATCCTGGGGAGTGCAAAGCCACAGTCTCTCAAGTCTCTGCAGTGGGTGGGTTGCCCACTGTGCCATCCTGGGGAGTGCAAAGCCACAGTCTCTCAAGTCTCTCCAGTGGGTGGGTTGCCCACTGTGCCATCCTGGGGTGTGCAAAGCCACAGTCTCTCCAGTGGGTGGGTTGCCCACTGTGCCATCCTGGGGAGTGCAAAGCCACAGTCTCTCAAGTGGATGCATGTCTCCACTGGTTCTGGAGGGGGACTGGTGCCCAGAGTGCTCGTGCAGCCCTGCCCGACACAGATGCGGGCCTGCCCCTGCCGCTAGTGGGCCAGCGGTGCTTGAGACGGCGGTGCCCAGTTCAGCGGTGCTTGAGATGAAGGGCCCAGTGCAGCGGTGCTTAAGATGAAGGGCCCAGTGCAGCGGTGCTTGAGACGGCGGTGCCCAGTTCAGCGGTGCTTGAGATGAAGGGCCCAGTGCAGCGGTGCTTGAGATGAAGGGCCCAGTTCAGCGGTGATTGAGATGAAGGGCCCAGTTCAGCGGTGCTTGAGACGGCGGTGCCCAGTTCAGCGGTGCTTGAGACGGCGGTGCCCAGTTCAGCGGTGCTTGATACGGCGGTGCCCAGTGCAGCGGTGCTTGAGATGAAGGGCCCAGTTCAGCATTGCTTGATACGGCGGTGCCCAGTGCAGCGGTGCTTGAGACGGCGGTGCCCAGTGCAGCGGTGCTTGAGATGAAGGGCCCAGTAAGCGGGGCTTGAGATGAAGGGCCCAATGCAGCGGTGCTTGAGACGGCGGTGCCCAGTGCAGCGGTGCTTGAGATGAAGGGCCCAGTTCAGCGGTGCTTGATACGGCGGTGCCCAGTGCAGCGGTGCTTGAGATGAAGGGCCCAGTTCAGCGGTGCTTGATACGGCGGTGCCCAGTGCAGCGGTGCTTGAGATGAAGGGCCCAGTTCAGCGGTGCTTGATACGGCGGTGCCCAGTGCAGCGGTGCTTGAGATGAAGGGCCCAGTGCAGCGGTGCTTGAGATGAAGGGCCCAGTTCAGCAGTGCTTGAGATGAAGGGCCCGGTTCAGCGGATGAGGCCATGGCATGCAGGTCATTTGCCACCTGTCCTGTAGCTGGCGGGGCCTTCCTGCCCATCTGTCGGGTGGCTGGCGGGGCCTTCCTGGTCTGCAGTACCGGGCCTGTTGGTGTCCTCCTGCCCACCTGGGATGGGGCTGGGGGGCCCTCCTCGCCAGCTGGGCTGATGGCGCTCTCCTCAGGCGTGCTGCCCTTCCCAGCCTTCCCTGTTCGCCTGTGGCCCTTCCCCACCTTGGGCGGTGTGCCACCTGTCTCCACACTTCGTGCCGGAGCCATGGTAGGGATTTTAGTGCCTGGTGTTTTCACCCTCTCGCGCCGGCCGCTGACTATCTTTGGGTGTTTCTCGGGGGTGGGCTGCCCGTGCCTTGGCTCCGTACTGAACTGGCTGCCCTTGAGGGTGGGGGACTCCACAGTCCATGGCAGACTGTCATCACAGGGCCCGGTTTTGTGGTGGCTGAGGTGCTGACTGGAGTCCTATGAGATGGACGGGGTGGGGGTGTTGTAGGAAAGAGGTTACGTTTGGACAGGAATAGCAATTTAGGACCAGTGGGACGGGTAGGTGTAGTGGGTATGGGAGTGGAGGAAGAGGTTGTGGTTGTAGGAGTCTTAAGTCTGGTGTCTTTGGGTGCAGGTGCTTGGGCTGGAGGCTGTCGTGAGGTGGATGGCTGTTGGGTGGGTGGCTGCCTGCGTTTGTGTATCTTGGAAGAGGGGGTGACAGACACACTGGGAGAGGACACAGGGGACGTGTAAATGGTAGTGGGGGTGGTGACTGCACGTGTGCGGGGGGTTCTGGTGTGTGTGCTGGTGATGGACGTAGTGGCTGAAGATGTTGTGCATGCAGGTGTGAGTGGAGACGTGACAGGGAGGGAGGAGGGAGACGAGGAGGAGGGGGACACAGTGGAGGAAGTGGGTGTTGGTATGTCTGTATGTGGATGTTGCTTGTGTGAATGCTTGTGTGATGTGTGGTGCTTATGTCTGGATGAGCTTCCCTTGGGTGTTGAGGTGTGTGCAGGCTGGTCTGATGGTGTGTCTGGGATAGGCAGAGGTACAGGTGATAGGGTATTGGTGGAGGAAGTTGGAGGGGGGAGGCTAGAGACAGGGACAATTGCTGCCATCAGTGCTGAGGCCAGAGTGTTGAACGATCGCTGAAGGGCAGCCTGACCAGAATGATTGCCCTCCAGGTATGCATTACTCTGGTGCACCTCTCTTTCGACACCCTGGATGGCATTCAAAATCGTAGACTGCCCAACAGTGAGCGTCCTCAGGAGGTCAATGATCTCCTCACTGAGGGCAGCAGGGGTGACTGGGGCAGGGCCTGAGGTGCCTGGGGCGAAGGAGATGCCCACCTTCCTGGGTGAGCGGGCACGGGCAAACGCTGAGGGGCTGCTGGGAGGGCGGTGCTGGTGCGCTGGGTGGCGGCTGTACCTGTTGTTGCGGGGGGCACGGATGTTGCCGCCACCACAAGGGAGCTCCCTTCAGAGGACAAGTCCGTGTCACTTATGTCTGCCCGAGTCCCCGCTGT
The DNA here is from genome assembly GCF_031143425.1 of Pleurodeles waltl. Lineage (NCBI taxonomy): Eukaryota > Metazoa > Chordata > Amphibia > Caudata > Salamandridae > Pleurodeles > Pleurodeles waltl. Next base: position 979,353,431 of record NC_090446.1, on the reverse strand, counting down.
GGAGCTCCCCTCGCCCTCCGTCCCACTGGTGTATTCTGAATCCGTTGCATGGCCCTCCAGGGCCATGTGGGATGCAGCTCCCTCGTGCTCTGATGCCACTTCTCCTCCGCCTGATGATGCTAATGCACACATGAACAAGTAGACCACAAAAAAGGGGGGGGGGGAAGAAAGTAAAGACATGTTGAGTGCATGCATTGGCGACACCGTTGGCAGACAGAACAGACACAGAAGCCCCCTGCACTACGCCGCGCACTTGGGGTCCACTACTCAATCCGTGTGACATGGCCTACAAGCCTATGGACGACATCTGCACACATAGATGACACAGGGCCATGAATAGCTGTACTTGGCACCCTACAGCGGTGGGGGCCGGGGGCACAGGGCCATGCCTTACGGAGGGGCCTAGCCTACAGAAATCGCCCTGGCCTAGGGATACCCACAGCCCTCCTCCCCCACCCAGACCCCTCCACTGCGCGCAAAGTCATCAGAATGAGAGTGTACTCACCCCCTTGTGTCTGCTGTGATGTCCTCACGCGCCCATCCAAATCGGGGTAGGCCACCGCCAGGATCCGGGACATCAGGGGGGTCAAAGTCCAGGTGGCACCCCTCCCACGTTGGGAGGCCATCCCCAGCTGAGCCTCCGCCGTCTTCCTGCTCCAGCGTCGGATGTCCCCCCATCTCTTCCGGCAGTGGGTGCCCCGTCTGTGGTGGACCCCCAGGGCCCGGACGTCCTTGGCGATGGCACGCCAAATGTCGATCTTCTGGTGGGCGCTGACCTATGTGAAATGTACAGGGGGAGAAAAAGAGTCATCACCTTCAGCACCCTCAATGTGAGTGGCTCCCCATCCCTACCCTTGCCATGTGGCACATCCTGTCATCCGTCGTTTGATGCATGCCTCATTCGCTCCCCTCCCCACCATCTTTCATCCACCAGACTCAACACAGCCATTGCCCCCAAAGCATGGTCCCAGTGTACTTACCTGTTGGTCTGGAGGACCGTAGAGTAGAGCATACTGGGGGAGGACCCCATCCACAAGTTTCTCCAATTCCTGAGCAGTGAAGGCAGGGGCCCTTTCCCCAGTCGCATGAGCCATTGTCTCTTCAAGACCGAGGTCACAGCAGCACTTGCAGTGTAGGTCCTCTCCTGTCGAAGATCAGGTATCGAGTGATTAAGCAGATAGAAAATGGCAGTCACGCCCGCGGCTGTGCGTACCGCGGCAGTGCGTACCGCGACCGCCGGCGCACATCGTCATTGGCTCCTGAGACCCATAGGGTTCAATGTTAACCTATGCTGTTTTGCGCCGCGGTCTTCGACCGCCTACCGCCACGGTGTGCCACGCCAGCGCATTTACCTCACATCCCATTGTCACACTTCACAGGTCAGGCAGCCGCCATTTCAAGGGCCCACATGGCTTACTTTTAACTGCGTCACACATACCTAGGCCTTGCATCAACACTCATACAAACCATTCAGTGCATTGGGAATCGTGTTATGTGAAAGCTGTGGTTACGTACCTGTGGGTTGATTTACTCTGTGCTCGCTGTTGTCCTTCATAGGCACCGTCCGCTGGGACATGCGAGGAGATGGAGGAATCTTCCCGTGTACAGACCGCTGGTAGACCTGTCGACAATGGAGGAAAGACATGTCATACTGACATACAGGCTTGACCGAGCCACTATTCATGAACTGTGTGCCCAGCTGGAGCCAGACCTGATGTCACCCATCCGCCAACCCACAGGGATCCCACCTCTAGTGCAGGTGCTGTCAGTACTCCTTTTCTTTGCAAGTGGGTCATTTCAAACAACAGTGGCCATATCATCAGGGATGTCGCAGCCTATATTTTCCAAGGTGTTGTCCAGAGTGTTGTCTGCCCTTCTGAAACACATGCGGAGCTACATTGTTTTCCCTGAGGTGGGAGATTTGCCTACAGTGAAAGGTGATTTCTATGCCCTTGGACATATCCCCAACATCATAGGTGCCATTGATGGGACCCATGTGGCTTTAGTACCCCCCCACAGGAGTGAACAAGTGTACAGAAACAGAAAGAGTTATCATTCGATGAATGTACAGATGGTGTGTTTGGCAGACCAGTACATCTCCCATGTTAATGCCAAGTTCCCTGGCTCAGTGCATGACGCGTACATCATGCGGAATAGCAGCATCCCTTACGTGATGGGTCAACTCCAGAGGCACCTGGTGTGGCTATTAGGTGACTCTGGTTACCCCAACCTGTCATGGCTACTGACCCCAGTGAGGAATCCCCGGACCAGGGCAGAGGAACGGTACAATGAGGCCCATGGGCGAACTAGGAGGGTGATCGAGCGGACCTTCGGCCTCCTGAAGGCCAGGTTCAGGTGCCTCCATATGACAGGTGGATCCCTATTCTACTCACCAAAGAAGGTGTGCCAGATCATCGTGGCCTACTGTATGCTTCACAACCTGGCTTTGCGACGCCAGGTGCCTTTTCTGCAGGAGGATGGTCCAGATGGTGGTGTTGCAGCAGCTGTGGAGCCTGTGGAGAGTGAAGACGAGGAAGCCGAAGAGGACGACATAGACAACAGGAACACAGTAATACAGCAGTATTTTCAATGACACACAGGTAAGATTCCAACCCGGCATATTACATATACTTAACCCCTACTACCTCTCTACTGTCTGACCTTTTCCCCCAGTGTATGGTAACTGAGTTGTGACTTTCCCTTCCAATTTCAGAGATGTGGGCCATACTGCGTGACATCTGCTTTGTTTCCCCATGGACTACAGCTGTGTGACAGTGGTATGTTGGCATCACAATGTAAATATGCATTTTGGGACGGTAATGTCTAATACATTAGTACAAAATCACAGCCAGACTTCTGATTGTTTTGTGCAATAACTGTGTTTGTTTCAGTGCTCTATATTGGTGGGTGATTGCAAATCGGTGAGGGGTGATGGTGGAGGATTGTCCATGGCAGAGTCCAGACTATTAGTATCACAGGTGCATTGTCCAAATGCCTGTGGAAAGTGGAGCATGGGCAGTATAAGAATGGACAGGGTGTCAATGTGGGACAGTGGGATGACAATCAGGGAGGTATCCTTTCCTGGCGGGGGTCTTGGCATCTTACTCTGTCTTCTTCCTGGATCTCAGGGCCTGCTTGGCAGTTCTTGGTCCATGCTAGTGTCAGGGGCCCTTTGTCCTGCCACAGTGTCCCGCAATGTGGTGACTACCTGATTCAGAGCCCCTACAATGGTGGCCAGGGCGGAACTGATGTTTCGTAGTTCCTCCCTGAACCCCAAATACTGTTCCTCCTGCAGAAGCTGGATCTCCTGAAACCTGGCCAGGACCGTCGCCATCGTCTCCTGGGAGTGGTGGTAGGCTCCCATGATGGGGGAGAGGGCCTTGTGGAGAGTGGGTTCCCTGGGCCTGTCCCCCCCTGTCGCACAGCAGCCCTCCCAGTTCCCCTGTTTCCCTGGGCCTCTGTCCCCTGGACCGTGTGCCCACTACCACTGCCCCCAGGTCCCTGTTGTTGTTGGGGTGGTGGGTTAACCTGGGTGCCCTGTAGTGGTGGACACACCGCTGATTGACGTGTCCTGGGGAGAGAGGGATGGGCCCGCTGGGTGGGTGCTGTGCTGGTGTTCCCAGAGGGGGGAAGGTCTGCTATGGGCTGTGGCTGTGTGAGGGGAACCGACTGTCCCGAGGTCCTCGATGGGCCGGGCTGGTCATCTAGATCCAAGTCGACAGAGGTGCTGTCCTCACTGTGGGCCTCTTCTGGGGGTGGAGTGGACATTTGTGGACCCTCCTGCGCGGTGACGTGCCGTTCGGATCCTGCAGGGGTATAAAAGTATGGTTATTGCATTTGTGTGTGCCATAGCGTGTAGTGGGTGGGTGCCCTTGTACCCCAGTGCTGGCATTCCCGTGTGGGGGCTGTTGTGACGGTGATTTAGTGGGGGATGGGTATGTGCAGTGGGCATGCTTTGGTGATGGGTGTCCATGCTTTGTGGTCGCATGCAGGGATTGGTGTTGGGATGGGTGGGCTGTGATGGTGAGACATTTGCAAGAAGCAGAATGTGATGGGGTGAGGGTGAGGGTGAGGGTGGGGGTATGAGTTGGTATGCTGGTGGGGTGGGGGGGATGAAGTAGTGATGATTTGACTTACCAGAGTCCATTCCTCCTCCTACTCCTGCGAGGCCCTCAGGATGCAGGATCGCCAAGACTTGCTCCTCCCATGTTGTAAATTCTGGGGGAGGAGGTGGGGTCCGTCGCCAGTCCGCTGCACCGCGATGTTGTGCCTGGATACCATTGAACGCACCTTCCCCCCTAGGTCGTTCCACCGCTTCCTGATGTCGTCCCTATTTCTTGGGTGCTGTCCCACAGCGTTGACCCTATCGACTATTCTGCTCCATAGCTCCATCTTCCTGGCAATGGTGGTGTGCTGCACCTGTGTCCCGAAGAGCTGTGGCTTTACCCGTACAATTTCCTCCACCATGACCCTGAGTTCATCCTCGGAGAACCTGGGGTGTCTTTGCGGTGCCATGAGGTGGTGTGGATGATGTGTGGGGTGGATTGTGTGGTGATGTGTATTGGTGTGTTGTGTGAAGTCCGTGGAAATATTGCTGGGTGACAGTAAAATGCGCGTCTGGGTACTCAGTTCTCTTTTTCTCAGTGCGTGGTCCCGATTCTGTAGCAATGGGTATTTGTGGGTGATGTGGGTGTGTGTTTTATATTGTGTTGGGTGTGTGGGAGTGGTGTGTGTATGTGTATCAGGTGTGTGTATTTGTAATTGTCCAATGTGGCTGTGTTTTGTAAGTGTGTGTGTATATTGAGCGCGGAGGTGTGTACCGCCAATGGAATACCGCGGTTGAAAGACCGCCGCGTAGATTCGTGTGTCGTGATAGTGTGGGCATATTTCTGTTGGCGTGACGGTGGAGGTTTGGTCATCGCCAGTTTCTCGCTGCCCTTTGGTGTGGCGGACTTTTGTGGATGTCTGTATTTTGGCGGTTTGCCTGTTGTGGGTCAGAATGACCGTGGCGGTTTACCGCGGCCGCGGCGGTATGTTGGCGGTCTTCTGACAGCGGTAAGCGGCTTTTACCGCCTAGGTTGGAATGACCACCATAGTTCCTTGACATGAAAACAACTGGTCAATTTCAGTGGTTTTGTTCATGTAAAATGCTATGTTTTTACTACATTTTTACCTAACTATAAAGTCTGCTTGCCTAGGCACTCTAGGCAAATATTTAGTTATACAGTCACTTGTGTCTTTATTATCTCCTATGAGAGTGCCTTCAAATATGTTAGTTCAGCATTTCAGCATTTCTGCTGTACAAAAAACTATTTTGTTTTATTTAGTAGACTAAACCTTTGCTCCATGTATAATAAGAATGCAGCCCACAAATAGAGCACGTGACTTGCCTCTTGGTTCACTAATAGTAGGGCAGGAGCAGGAATGTTTCTCAGTTCATGTTTAAAAACTCTCACTTTTAATAAATATATTACTAAAGCACGATGTAGTAGCTCACTGTATTTTACAGACAGCACATTTTCTATATTTTCTAATGAAACAGTCACAACTTTACCTTCTAATATGTAGTTTTATTGACAAAACCATATTGTGTACAAACAATAAAGTGTGGAAATTGGGTTTCAGCAAGAACTATTTATCATTTGCACATCACCAAGTAAATTGTTCCAATTTGTTTTGATTCTATCAAAATCTTATCTTTCTTTCCATAACACAGCAGTACAAACAATGTGCTTTCCTAAGTACTGAAGTGCATTTTGAAAGATTTGTACAGTTAACTTACAAGCTGTTTAAATGTTGTGTGTTAGAAAATAAACTGACATCCTATAGCCTTTCATTTCATACTTGTTGTATAGAACTGTAGGTAACGATTGTCAGACAAATACTCTAGAAAATCCCCTAACTTTGCAGTCAGAGAAAGAAATGCAAACACCAACCACCAGGTTAAACTAAGAAGGAAATCGTAAGAAGACATAAGATGGTATTTGACCTGTGCACAGCAAGTAGTACACAAGATGGTATTTGACCTGTGCACAGCAAGTTTGAAAAGATAAAAACAAGATTTAAATACTTCTTTATTGTTCATTCATGTCCGGAGTGAGCAGCACACCTGTTATTTGTCAGCTCCCCAGTAGGACCTAAAATGGTTTGCTCTGATAAAATGTGAGCCATAGCAACAGGGCTTAGATTCGACATATCAAAACAATGCCCTTTTAGGCATAGAGTGCAGCATAAAATATGCAAATGAGAAAGCAGGGAACTCCTGGTAGTTCCCAAGTTTAGGCAGAGAGCAGCTCTTATAAATGGAGCACCCTACAGCACCACCAAAACTTTGAACCTACTCACTTTAAATGTCTGTTTTTCTAACAGAATTTCAAAGCATAGGATGAGCACAATGCTATCCATACTGATGCTGATGGTATTTTACCAATCCAAAGCTGTAAATGCTGTGCCTGGAGTGGTAAAAATGTATTTGTCATTTTTTAGCTTGGTGTAGATGGTACTTTGGTAATCTTATGCTTAAAGACTGTGTTGTAAAAATGGCAAAAGGCTTTGTCATGTTTTTTAGCTTGGCGTGGACAGCTCTATGCTAATCTCAAACTTTTAAACTCTGCTATAAAACCAGACATTTGAGGTGAGCACATTTGGAGTGTTGGTGGTGATGTCGTAAAGTGTTCCATACAAAGGAACTGTCTTTCACCTAAAACATGGGAACTACCCACAGGTCCTTGCCCTTTCTTGCATAATTTATGCAGCACTCTAAGCCTTAAAGGGCATTGTTTTGACTTATATTGGTTGCCCCCTTGTGTCCTTACAAAGCTATAATTCTTTTATTAGCTCTAATCAGAGCAAAACAAGTGTCTGGTTGTTTTTATCCATCCCAGTTTGGCTGTAATACTGTGCCTGGAGTGATACAAGTAGTAAACTGTCACTGTGCCTGGAGTGATAAAAGTGGTAAAGTGTCACTGTACTAGTCTTATGCTTAAAAACTCTGCTAAAAAAAAAAACAGACATTTAAGTGTTGGTGATGTAGAGTGTTCCATACACAGGAGCTGCTCTCCACCTAAATTGTGGCAACTACCCATACCGTGCATGGTAAACGCATACCTGGTAAAGGCACAAAGATTTTCCTGCATAGTAAAAGCATGTGTGGTACATGTTGCAGGGTAGGCATTGTGTGGTAAGGGCAGCGTTGTAAAGGCTGTTTCCCCAGGATGTAAATATTTTTTCCAAGAAAAATCCATATGTATCACTATTCAGTTACAAGTTACTACATTTACAATTCTTTTCCTTTCAGCAGAGTTTAGAGCAATGCAACAATTGCAAAAAGACCAATGCTTACTTCATATGTCACTTGCTATTCAGTAATATTTTAGTTCATCATCTCAAAAGTCTCGTACTCATCGTTATCATTCTGAGGGAAGTGTATAGGAAAGTTATTATTGTCTTAACACTTTTCTCAATATGATTTGAATGTCGTTCAGTCCTCCTTTGTATGCCATTACTCTAGCTTCTCTGGGATCCCTTTCTCAGCCAAAGCGGTTCCCAGTCATTTGCATGTTATTTCACATTTCCGCTTGCAAAAGATGCATCTTTGAGATATCGAAGATCACACAGTTTCCTTCTCACCAAATACCACCACTCATTGTACTTTTGTGCTTTGATTCACAGTGCATCGATCTAGCCTTTCTTATTAGTGAGCTGTGGCCCCTAAATCCTCAAAACATTGGGCAGTGATCTAAATTACCAAAGAAACCTACGAACTGAAACAACATCGTGTGGGGTAGCAAATTCAAATCACAATAAAATGTTCTCTGGCTGCTCCATAAACATGCTAAGCATCGAGTCCAGATGTTCTCAAAGGTTTTGGCCAAAGTCAAATGAAGCCTCTAAATGCTTCTTCTCATTGTACTATCCTGACTGTTGCTGTAACCCCTTCCAAAATACCTCTGATCTACAACCAAAGAAGGCTGCAACCACCAGCTACACATCAGATTAGACAATAGATGTGGCAAGGCGAGGCTGGTTTAAATTGTTGTTTTCCAAGATGGCCAACTTGAAGTGGACAGGACAGCTGATGGGATTTGTAGTTCCAGATCTCATGGTAAACCTATTGTAACAAAAGGGGAAAACTGATCTCTACATGGACTCTGCCAGCACTTCTCTGCATTAGATGTGTTCTCCCACATAAATCATTGCAAATCCTTTGAATGCAAGAGTGACCAAAATCTGTGTCCCAGCAAAACTGACTATGAGCAGGGAGGGTGAGACTATGACAATAGGGTGCACTTCAGACGTCATAGCACACCTGTTTGTCAGCGAAAAACAAAATGTCACAGATTATTCATTGGAGTCGCATGATTGTTAAACAGTGTATTCCAAAACAATGTGAAGGGCAGGGCTCATGGATTTTCAAAGCCATGCAGATCAGACTGTCTGAGAGGTACTCCTTTTCTGGAGGCCGTCGGTCTTATTATTGAGTAAACATTCCGCAAAGGGCACAGGAATTCCCTTGCCCCTCACTTGTGCTCCACATGTCTAACCCTGGAAGGCAGAAGTATAGCTGAGCAGCTAAGAGCTGTAACCCTTCATAGTTATCCTCCTTAAGGGTTTTGCTTTTTTTGTCTGGACATAAACCTAGTCACAAAGAAGTGAGAGATAAAACTCCTTAAAGCCCACACATATGCACAATTGGCGGACATTTTACTGCAGGGCAGACACTGACTCACTCTCAACTCTGGTGTTTTCCCACAGTGATTGCCATTTTCTTCGCTATCCTTTTTTGTGCGGAGTCCACTAGTCCCCCCCCCCTTCCCCAGTACCTCAGCTCCCTTCCCACCCTGATGACTTGCATTACACCAATTCCAACTGCAGTGCTGTTTAATTAGGCACTGCAATGTAGGCAGCAAAATGCTAGTTGACAAGAATGGCATGGCACAAAGTCACATACTCAATTGCAAAGCATCCTTTGTCAATAGTACCAGTCTGTAGTTGATGAAGGGCACTGGATGCTTCCTTCTCTCCTTATTGACTTGAACAAATACTGCTTCTCCCCACTTGTCAGAAACATCTATCTTTACTATGAGTGCACAATGACCTGAGGATAGGAGGAGAACGTTTCTGCCTGCCAAGCAGCTGCACTGCACTTGCTAGGAATAATGACCTGGTCTCCAACTTACTGATAGGCCAATGTGAGGACACCTCTATAGATTGAGAATGCCCATGATAAAGCACTAATCTTGAAAGATAAGTGTGCATCATCACTGCCCCATGCCTACACCTCCCTTTCAACAGTTCCAGAAGGGAGAAGCATGCACCAAGCCAACTAACCCCACCCCCCATGCAGAGTCCACTTTTACAGACCAAAGGTGTAGGAAAGTGCCATTTTTATATGGTTACCCCCAAACTATTTGGCCCAATGCTGATGGTTATGACTCTGGAAGTCCACTGGAGCCTGCTATACAAGACCCAGTGCCAGTGCTCTCTTCCTAAGTTTGATGTAGTGAATTGGTATCCACAATTGGCACAGACTTTAACCCCTTTATAAGTCCCTGGTAAATAGTACTAGTGGTACTAGTGGGAGGTAAAGGAGTCACCAGGAGCTGGAGCACTGTTTGTCCCACTCTAAGTGACTGAAGTAAACAGATGACAGAATGCTTGTCTTTGCAGACTTCAGGAACAGTGCACACTGCTCCAACTCAACTTTGCCCTCACCGTGTGGTAAGGTCAAAGCACTACTTTTAATATACACCAGTCACCCCTAAGGTAGGCCTCCTAAGCCCAGGAGGTGCATTATAATAAAGGTGTGGACATATAAGTACAATATGTCCTTTTAGTAGTCTCTTTCCAGTAAGGACTACTATAAGTGGTCAAGGAGGGTCATAGGCTAACATGGACTTGCACCTGGGCATCCCAAAGTCGCCAACTCCATTATGGCCCTGCTGAAATATGTCTTGTTTGATATAAAACAACTTGTCTCATTAAACCTGACTGCATTCCAAAGTCAGATGTAATGTGACATGCTCCCAGGTGGCTTACTTAGAGGTTGACCATCTGGTTGCCCCAGTCTTTTCTGTACCCTAGCTGACAGTAATCTGCCCTGCCAGGAGGAGTGGACATTCCCAGGAGTCAAAAACAAAAACAAAGGCCTGCCTTGGTGGGGGATGTCACCTCTCTCCCCGACAGGATAGCTAGTGAAGTGACACATCAAGGCGGTGAGCTTCAAAGCCCGCACCGCCTCTGATATGCAATCAGGCTGACTCCCAACAGGGGACAAAGACATCCTCCTGCCCGAGGCACATTTGCACCTGGGCAGGTGGGAAAAGTAGGTAATCAAGAGGTGTATACCCCCAGAAGGCTAGCCACAACACTAGGGATATGATATGTACGGCTGAGGATGGGTTCTGCCATTTTGAAAAGTGTAGAATAAACGGTTCTGGTTAGAATAGGTGGCACACACCCCAGGATGTCATCGCCTCCAGAAGGCAGATTAGCTGCTGGGGCTACTACCCCATTAGCTACTTGCACCCACACACTTTATGCTCCTAAATCTAGGATTTAAGGGATACCCCTGGCACCAGAACATCAGATCTGTTTTGACTTGCAACCAAGGGCAAAGAAGAGACCTGAGTCTGTGAAATCAGGACCTGCACAAAGCAAAGACACAATATCCTGCACTTGTGGCAACCATCCTCCAGCAGCACAACTGTGACTCCTCCTGGACCAGAGACTGGCTCCAAAGGCAAGAGGAACCTCTCTGAGCACCAAAGATAACTACAGAATTCCCTTAGACTAGAGGTACTAGTCCCATGCAGCTCGCAGGTAAAGTACACTCCTGGAACCAAAGAATCACTGGCCATCGGGCCCAGCGAGGGATCATCCAAAAGTAAATGGTCTAGTGCATTGTGGGAAACGTAGTCCTGACCTCCAGCAAGTTTCAGGTGGCTACTATTTCCCCCCAGACTCCAGAACGTCAAAGTAACTGTACTCTGTGTTTGCTGAAGCTAAGTCTTGTTGGTTGCTAGCCAGGCTATCACTACCTTTGATCGATGCTGCACCTTGAGGAAACTCCACAGCACCTTTAACCATCCACCTCAGTGACTTCGTTGTTGAGTATTTGGTTCTGTTTTCTCACCAGCCCTGTCTAACTGGCAAAAGCAGCACTTCTGTGGCTCCTGCTTCAGCACCAAGCACAGCCAGGAAAACTCTGCACCCACGCCCTATGAGCTAGGTAAAAATTGAAATTGATGTTGTGGCTTGGTCCTGGAACCGGCAACACCTTAACCTCCAGTGGTTTCCCTTAGTCTCGACCTGCAAGTGATCGATTGTCACTAGCTGGTTTCTCTACTGACAGCAACGTTAAAGTTTTGCAGTAGTGAATTTAACTGATTAATATTATTCCTTCTAAAATCCATAGCTCTGGTTAGATGTACATGACTGTGTATGCTTTGGTGTCCAAATTTATATAAAATTCTGCTCTTTTTGTAAATTGGTGTTGGATTTCTTCTGATTCATCGCATTTACTTATCATCCATGTTGGTGCTCTGAAATTTTTAACACATGTTCTTCTGGTAAAGCCTGACTGCTCTGTGCCACACAACCAGGACTTGGGGATTTATTAGTGTGAATCCAGAGGGCCCAGTTTGGGGTACTGAGAGTATTGCATAGTGAAGCCAAGCAAGCTGCGCTACAGAATACTCCATTTTCCTACAAGAGGATTATGCCATTACTCAGGTACTATGTGAACTATCTATCTCACACCTACAGTGCCAGACATATTTCCATTTCAATTCTCTAAAATACCAGGTCCTGGTTGCACCTAGTTCGATCAGTGACTCTCATCAATGCTCTTGGTATCATTGGTGGCACCGGCACTGGGAAAACGTGACCATCATGGTAGCGCTTGAGATAAAATAAATAAATAAAAAGGCATACTAGAACAAACCTCCCAGTGTGACCTTGTGCTTTCGGTCTTTTAAGTTGCTTGAACCTCATATTACAATGACTTTGTTTGGAATCTGTGTGACAATGGCATGCTGATATTTCCCACTTCTATGCCCACTTACTGTTCCCTCTGGCAATTCATTTTGCAGATATTGGTGATTTGACAAATACTCCTGGTCAAAGAATACATTTTTGATATACATGACATACTCAAAATATATTTTTTTCAAAGGGTGTTTATTGAAGTGCTAACATATATGGGGAAAGTGCAGTGGGATGGGGTGTTGATGGAGAGGTATTGTTCCAGTCTGTTTGTAGCACAGGTGCATTGTCCAAGGGGACATAGGAGGGGAAGCAATGGCAGTTCAAGATGGACAGGGTGACTGAGTGGGACACAAGGGTGACACTCAGGAAAGTCTAATTTCCTGGCAGGGGTCTTGGCAAGTGTCTCTGCTTCTGTCTGGATCGCAGGGAAAATTTGCGGGGTGGTTCACCTTCTGCAGGGGGAGGGGTGTTGGTGGCCTCTGAGTCATGTGGCGGGGCCTCCTGTCCACTAGCGGCAGCAAAAGTGGAAGGCTGTTCAGATGTCTGGCTAGTGGCAGGGGCCCGCTGGTGTGAGACTGCCTCCCTCATAATGTTGGCCATATCTGCCAGCACCCCTGCTATGGAGATCAGGGTGTTGTTGATGGCCTGCAAGTCCTCCCTGCTCCCATGGTACTGTCCCTCCTGCAGCCACCTGTTCTCCTGCACGTTGTCCAGGATCTGGCCCATCGTGTACTCGGAATGTTGATAGGCTCCCAGGCTCTCAGAGAGTGCCTCCTGGAGAGTCGGTTCCCAGGGCCTGTCCTCACCCTGGCGCACAGCACTCCTCCCAGTTTCCCTGTTGGCCTGTGTCTCTGTCCGCTGAACCGTGTGCCCACTGCCACTGACCCCGGGTCCCTGCTTGTCTTGTGTGCGAGGTGTGGCATGGGGTCGCTGTAGAGGTGGACACACTGCTGATTGACGTGTCCTGGAGACAGAGGTGTTGGTACGCTGGGTGGGTGCTGTGGTGGTGTTTCCAGATGGGGGAGGCTCGGTGGTGGTGTGTGATTGGACTTGGGTAACCGGCTGTCCAGTGGTCCCTGATGGGCCAGGTATCTTGTCCAGATCCTGAAGACCAGAGTTACTGTCATCACTGTGGGCCTCTTCAGTTGGGGGACTGGTTAGTGCTGGAACCTCCTCTCTGGGGACATTGGCTGGGGTACCTGTGGGGATGTAAATAATGTGTCATGGTTTATGTGTAAGACATATTGTACATCCCTGCCTCCCCCTTTATGGTTGCATTTGCCCTTCCAGCTTTCACTTGTGTATGTTAGTGTATGGTGGGATTGTTAGTTCTCTATGGTGTGCATGCTTTAGTGATGAGTGTCCATGCAGGGCTGTGAGGGGTGTACGTGCATTGGCACAACATGCAGGGCTTGGCATTGGGATTATTGAGATGTGATGATGGAGTGTGTGGGATGTAGTGGAGTGATGGAAGTGAGGGTGAGGGTATGTGATGGTATGCAGGTAGAGGGGTGATAGTAGTTGAGAGTTGACTTACCAGAGTCCAGTCCTCCTCCGACTCCAGCCAGGCCCTCAGGATGCAGGGAGTGATGGAAGTGAGGGTGAGGGTATGTGATGGTATGCAGGTAGGGGGGTGATAGTAGTTGAGAGTTGACTTACCAGAGTCCAGTCCTCCTCCGACTCCAGCCAGGCCCTCAGGATGCAGTATTGCCAAAACTTGCTCCTCCCATGCTGTGAGTTGTGGGGATCCACCGCCAGTCCTCTGGATAGCAAGCTTGTGTCTTGCTACTATGGAACATACCTACTACCGTAGGTCGTTCCACCTCTTCCTGATGTCATCCCTAGTTCTGGGGTGCTGTCCCACAGCGTTGACCCTGTCCACGATTCTCCACCAAAGCTCCATCTTCCTGGCTATTGATATCTGCTGCACCTGTGCTCCAAATAGCTGTGGCTCTACCCTGACAATTTCCTCCACCATGACCCTTAGCTCCTCCTCTGTGAAACGGGGGAGTCTTTGTGGTGCCATGGGTGTTATGTGAGGTGTGTTGGTGGGGGTGTGTTAGGTAATTGTCCTGCCATTTGATAAAGTTTTGTTTTGACCAATGACTTTGTGTTTCACCACTGCGCATATTAGTTGCTCAATGTTCACCAGTAGCACATGGTATGTTTTATTCAGTTTAGCCGTCTATGGGCTTTGACATTGCATTAGCCATTACATTCTGTATTCTGCCTATTGGCTTTGATATGCTGTATCCAGTCTAGCCGCCTATTGGCTTTGACATTGCATGCCTATTGACTTTGACATGATGTATTCAATTTAGCTGCCTATTGACTTTGACATGCTATTAGATATTCTGCCTATGGGCTTTGACATGATATCATATATTACATTTTGTATTCAGCTCCGCTGCCTATTGACTTTGACATGATATTATATATTGCATTTTGTATTCAGCTTAGATGCCTATTGGCTTTGACATGACACTAGACATTGCATTTGATATTTAGGTTAGCTGCCTATTGCCTTTAACATGACATTGCATTTGATATTTAGGTTAGCTGCCCATTGCCTTTAACGTGGAGTTCTGTATTTTTCCAAGCTGTGTTTTTGCACCAGAGAACCAAGATGTTTTGCTCTCACAGTAGACTAGACCTGATAAGAGAGAGTACATGGGCGTCGTTTCTCTTCCCTTGAGCTTGGGAACAGGAGTAGTCTTGGAGACCTGGCCAGTCTCCAAAAGGCTTGCTCAGTTTCCCAGGTCTGAGAGGAGGGGGCACACCTTTGTAACGAATGTAACAGGCTGCAGAGAGTGAGATTCGAATCTGCCGGACCTCGTGCTGGAGCTTGGCGCCAGCTGCCAGCATCCCGTGTGGGTAGATGACACTCTTTCTCGCGGCTGACAGGGGTCATCAGCTTGCAGACCTTAGAAAGATGTAGCTGTAAATAGTTCCTACACGGTGAAGTATTTGTTTTGCTTTGCATTCAATATCTTATAAATATAACCTGCTGTGTATATTGCAAACTGATATATTTTGTTTGATTAACGCGGACTTGAAAGCTACTAATTCGTCATTCATTCATAAACATTGTGGTTGGGGAAGAATAAAATAACAATAAAAGTCTTCTTTGACCTCAGAAGTGCATTTCTGTTGTGTTATGTTAGTGCTTAGAGACTAAATAAGAGGAAAGCACTACAGTAATGTGTTGTGGTGTGTGATGTGGAGTGCGTGAGTGGTGTACAGGTGTGAGTAGTGTGTGTCTCTAGTTGTGTCAGTGGGTTTGGTGTCTCTCTGTTGGCAATGCTTTGTAATCGTAAAGGGTTGTGTGTAATGTGGGTGTGTGTTTTATAGTGGTGTGGTGTGTGTATGGGTGTCAGGTGTGTGTTATTTAAATTGGCCAATGTGGTGGTGTTTTTTATGTGAGTGTCCATTGTGAGCGCAGCGGTATGTACCGCCAATGGTTTACCGCCGTTGAATGTCTGCCGTGGTGAATCACGGGTCATAATGTGATGGGAATTGTTCTGTTGTCGTAACGGTGTGGATTTTGATATCGCCACTTTATCACTGTCCTTTGGACTTACGGATTTGTGTATGTTGCAGTATTCTGTCAGGTTGGTGTGTGTGTGTCATAATATGTGGAATGGATACCTGCCGCCGCCGCGGTAAGTTGGCGGCCGTCAGCTTGGCTGTAAGTGGGATTTACCACCATTATCAAAATTAGCGCTGTTGTTCTTTACCTACGTTTGCAGCATCTACATGTGCCGATCAGTGGAGGTGCTTCAGTCTCATGATGCCAACTCTATGCCAATGACACTCAGTAAATAGTGAAATTGATACAAGGGCTAGAGTGCTGGTCCCATTTTTACTTTTGACATTGTGATATGTACACAACAGAACCACTTTGCTCTCAATGTGACTAAAACAGATGTTTTATAAATTGGAATGGGCTCCTCAAGAGACCGGCTTTTTGATTGGTCCTTCTGTAT
Organism: Pleurodeles waltl; assembly: GCF_031143425.1. Classification (NCBI taxonomy): domain Eukaryota; kingdom Metazoa; phylum Chordata; class Amphibia; order Caudata; family Salamandridae; genus Pleurodeles; species Pleurodeles waltl. The sequence continues at coordinate 979,337,457 of NC_090446.1, read as the reverse complement.
TGCATAACTGATTAAAAAAAACTCAAACCAAAACTAAACTAACCAATAAAATCAAACTATAGACAACCTTAACCAATAAAATCATAAAATTAATTCAGTCATTTAAATGGCACACTAATTTTATCAACTAAATACTTCAAAAATGACAAAAATGGCAAGCAGAGAAAACTCTGACAGATTCTCCAACCTGGCCCTTAAAGACAAAGTATACATGTTGACATCTACCTAACTACATAAGTAAAATATGTATTTAAACTAAAACATACTTGCAGACAAAACACTTTCCAAAGTCTATCTCTTTACATGTACTCCCTGAAAGAAATAACTACACCTTCGAAAAGTGATAAACAGCCAAGAAAAAACACCTTTTACAAACCAACAAAAAGATATAACAAAGTAAGTATACATAAATTATTAAAAAATGTAAACCAACTTAAATAGCAAGTAAAAATAAAAATGAACAAACTACCAACAAAAACATTTAAAAATTAAACTGACACTTTTTTCTTAAAAGAGAAATCATCTGGTAGAACAACCCCCAACGGAAAAGCTGCAAAACAGTGTGAAAAATCTAAAAAGAATATACATGTAAGTATAAACAAATAGAACTAATTGCATTATTTTATAAGTAAATAACAATTGTATTAATTTTTTTAAATTGTATTTATTGATACTATTATGCTACTTTCAGATACAATGACAGAAAGAGTCAAATACATAACATCCCGGGAAGGAAAGCAATTACTAAATCAGATAGGTTGCACCTGCAAACAAGAAAGTGCATTGAAAGAAATTGGAAATGGAAATGGACCAAATATTATTCTAATGCATGCTACGAGTGAGCCAATACAAAAGATGATGTTGTAATTCATGTAAGAGAAAACAACCACCCCTCAAATGTGACCGAAATAGAAGCAAGGGAGGGATTGTAGGATATAAGAGAGGTAAGCACTAGCTCCAGGAACCCACAACTAAAATCCTAAATGATGTACCTTGTAAAGCCCCTGAACACATCATAGGCCAACTACCATCTTAGCCCACTATAATATGTTTAACTACATTAACTAAAGAAGCCACAAGCAATGATACTCCTTCCCTAGAAGATACCAAGACATAGAAATGCCTGAGGATTTAACAATGGCACATAATGAGGAACCTTTCCTTTTATATGACAACCTAACCAATGATAAACAAATCCTAATATTCTCTACAACACATAACTTACTAAAACTAAGCCAATGTTAAACCTAGATGTTGGAAGGGAACCTTCAGAATGTGTCCTAAGCCATTCACTCAGATATACACCATATATGACTATCAGAACGCAGATATCTTTTTTATATATACCCTGCTACCACATAAACAAAGCATCACTTACTATGACCTTTAAAACATATTAAACATAAAACAAAGAACTTCTATCTACTAAAAAATCATTATATACTTTGAACAAACCATGATTCAAATAATTTTAAAACCGTATCCCCACATATCCATACAAGGCTGTTACTATAATTTGAATAAAAGCATATGTACACCTACAACAGTCTGCACTATGTATATAATATGCTACAGGAAATCAATTTGCATTTGAAACAAACAAAATGATAGTACTAGCCTATGTCTCGGACACAGAAGTAGCTAACCACTACAATTTACTAATAGAAAGCCCTTTATACCAACACAGTGAAGACAAATTAAGCCCCCTAATGGATTATTTTGAAGACATTGGGGTTGGGAGATTGTATTAGACACCATCCAAGAATACCATGGTGGAATGTCTATAACAGCACAGGATGTCAAAATAAACAAAGAATGGCACAGTGCATTCCAGTCCACACTAGGCAGAACCCAGTCTACACTCTGGAAATCTATAGGCACATTACAAAAAGAGCAAAGCTGCCAAGAACTAGAAACAGAGCAATCTGCAACTCAAATTGCACCTAAATGTAGCAAACAAACCAAAAAAAGTACAACATGCTATAATATAAATTCAAAGTCTTCAAAAACAACAAAGGAGTACATTGCTTAGAAATAATTGCCAAAGGCATATTATAAAATAAATTATAATCTTCAAAACACCCCAAAACTGTCGCAAAATCTAAACCAACATTACAAATTATTTTAGATATTAATAAAAAACATAATATTTTATTGCATTGGTCTAAACATTAACTAAAGCTCCAATGTTAAGTGAGACTGATACATTAAAATAATATATCGCTTATATACAATACAAAATGTAAGTGTCACCAACCAAAAAGGTCAAACCACAAGCTCAGCCCATCACGATAAAATAAATACAACACATAAACCATACCTTTCAAAATAACAATTGCATACTTCCACAAAAAATAAACTTTAACGTTTCTCACCCATAAGAAATATAATAAATATGACTTACTATTCCTGAGCTGCATATCTTCCTCTGTATCCAGGTAGTCAAAAATAATAATCTGAAAAAAACTGACAAAATATTTTCTAAAAGGCCCCAAAAATGTAAAAATATATTGAAACCAATAGACATCCTAGAAGCAATCCGAAGTATCTAGGAAACATACAAAACCTGAAAAAGTGTTTACAAAAAATAAATGCTCCACGGTTAAAAATATTGGTTTACTATAAACCAAAAGTGATTTCCTTAAAAATATAAACAGGAACTTCCAATGGCCAAAGGATATATTAATTGTCAAAAACCTGTAAAGTAAGCAAGAAAACCCATCCACAAAACACATTACAATCCCAAAAATACATGTACATTACACTTAATTATCATAAAATAAGAAGTGTTATGCAAGGTAGCATAACATAACGATACATTAGTAAACAGTGTACAAAAAACCCTCCAACTACACACTAGTGAAAAACATTACTATTAATACAACTAAATGTTCAAAAACCCACAAACAACACTGACTAACCTTCAGAACTTCTCCCCAGATCCCCTTGCCCGCAAAGCCCCTAAAAACCTATAAAGGGACTTTCCTGCTCTAACAAACAGCAGTACCTTTCTGAGATCACAACTTGGATCTGGGAAAATAAACTAAAAATGACACAAATAGACTACAGTAGTGGTACAAAAATGGCTGCTAAATGACACTAAAATAAAGACTATCTCCATTTAGACATGAATGGGAAGAAATTTAAAAATGTTGAATAATTGAATTAAAACATGTTAAAAAAAATTATTAACTGTGTAAGAAAAAATGTAAAAAACTGTTTTAAAAACTGTTACGTATACATTAAATATCAGAATAAAATATATACAAATACTTTATACATACTGAAAAAACTTAAGTTAAAGTGATGTTGATAATGTGCATATAAAACAATTCAGGAAATGTTAAAGAAATGTTTATCAATGGAAAAAGTGGCAGACTGCACATCTTCCCTCTCCTCTTCACCTCCATAGCTTGGTGCACACAAGATCTGGAGGCCTGCTATCCGGGGACACTCAGGGAGTCTGAGCCAATTGACTAACGTGGCAGCATGAGTGACGACCCCTTCCTGATTGACTTTACCTGGCTTTGTTACAGGCAAGAAGCCTAATATTAAACACAACTGGGGGTGTGGGGACCCCAAGGCAATGGCCACATGCCTAGTAGGGTGAGACCAGGCAACGCACCAGAAGTGTACAACTACGCATTAAGATGCTCCTGACTGACCCAAGGAGGGCAAGGATCCAGGGCCCACACATCGGCTCCTAAAGAGTTGAGTTCGGCAATGGGGGCTCAGAGAAGCACAACAGAAGAATTCATTTGTACACTGCCCAATTGTATGGTGCCTCCTGAGGCTCAATGGTTGTGTTGAGCTACGGTATTTGTGAATGCCCCGCAGCAGATTGATCAGGGACCCGCAGCAGACCCCGAATTGACACCTCTGCATAAGAACTCCTGCATTGTGGTGGCAGAAGATCGAGACCCGGAGGAGAGCTACAAGATGACTCAGCTGGGCGTTGCAAGGGCACCCAGGGCTCCCCAGAGCCCGAGGGTTTGGTGGAGACTAAGGCTACGCATATGTCTCACAGAAGATCATGCCTATCTACTCCCATGGGGCTATGGTGAAGAACAAGGAGGCGACACACACAAACCTACAAAATGGATAAGTATGCGGTATCCAGGCTGCCCCTCCTGCAGCTGGCCCAGCAGCCGAATATCCAGAGACAGCATAGCCCTCCCTCACTGCCATCGTGGCAGCAATATGTGACCTCAAGAGTACCATCAAACTGAAATTAGATGCTGTGACCGTGAATGTCACCCTTCTCATGGCAGACTTTAAAAAGATTTCTGAAAAAGTAACTGCAGCTGAATCAAACATCAAACTGCTATAATCTACATCAAAAATTTGAAGATCAAGTACAATCCCTTACAATGCAAAACACCGTAATTGCGGCCACCCTTGAAGATCAGGAGGGCAGAGCATGCAGAAATAACAGCAGGGTGGTGGGGCTCCCGAGAAGGCTGAGGGCCCCAGCATAGACTCATTTCTGGAGGACATTATTGCCAAAGCCCTCCGCCCCAAGCACCTTTCAAACTTTTCTTTAATTGAGCGAGCACACAGGACACCGGTCCCTTTTCTGAAACTGACACCCATCCATGAACAGTCATTGCCAGAGTGTTCAATTACCGCAATAGAGATGCAATCTTACAAGCAGTCTGCTCCTAGGGTGATACGAGTTAGGGGAACACCACGGTCCACTTCTTTCTGGATTTCACCCTGCAGGTGCAGCACCAGCGCTGCAGTTTCGATTAAGTCAAAAAGGTAGTCAGAAACGAAGAACTTAAATACATGATGCTTTATCTGGTGAAGCTGGGGGTGGTGGCAGAGGGCAAATCCTGACACTTTGCTACACGTGAGGAAGCTTGGGATTGGCTGGAGGGCTACGGCACCTCTGGTCGTCAGATCCAACAAGAAGCAAAGGAGGGAAGCCTGGCCGAAAAGTTAGGTGATGAACACTCTGGGCACATTGAGGAACAGGCTGAGGATGGGGCCTCGAAAGACACTTAAGTACTGGACTTGGTTGCCTTGCAGTTGCAATCCGCCACTAACTCGAAGTGGTGACCCTTCAGAGAAGAACAATGGTACTGGGCAATGTTTGTGGTACACGGGTTTCAGGTATTGAAAGACAATGTTTGCCTGCCCTGGCCGGGGTGGGTGGTGGCACTCCTTGGGGTGATTGATGGAAACAGCAATGTTAGTTTATACAGTGCAGATATGGAAATACTAAGACACACTACAGGGATACAGTTTTATGTTTTTATCAGTTCTAATCATCAAGCTGGTGCCAGCCAACCGTAAATTGTTTGCATGATATTGTTAGGGTGACAGCTGCTCTGCATGTTGGGGAGATGGGCAGTTCTTAGCCTACTGTGCAGGGTAACAGGGTTTGGGGAGTTCTTCTGTTGGGAGTGACAGCCTTATTGTGTATTAGTTTTATTTCTTTTCACATCTTGTGTTAGCTCAGAGGAACCAGGCATTTATGAACGAGGGAAGAGGGGACATGGCCAGGTCCCCAGGAGGCACAGGGAGGGCCATACATGCACTATGACGCTCATTGTGGGCCCACTCTCAGTTAGCTTTGAAAACCCTAACGTGGAATGTACAGTCTAGGCAGCAAAATTAGGTGCACCATAGTGCTACCATATCTCCGTAGGCATGCCCCGGACCTGGTCCTCCTGCAGGAGACTCACCTTAGCGGCAACCACTATAAGGCACTGGACCGCTTTGGATATACCCTGCTGGCACACGCAGGCTTTACCACTAGCACCAGGGTAACAGGCATTCTTATCAAAACCTCGGTTCTTTTCATTCCTCGCTACACATGGAGAGAGACCCACTCAGACGATTTTTGGCACGCACTGGAAAATGGGAGGCCTACACACTCAACATTTGCTTTGCATATGCATCACTATGATTACATGCGGAGACCATCCCCTCACTCAGTGCCCCTGCTGCTGGAGCAGCCACCTGGCATTCTCATCTTATCAGGGGAAGACAAGAACATGAAAATGGATCCAGAGATGGATAACAATCCAGATCCGACATTGATAAAGAGTTCAGTCCACTGTGGGCTTTTGTAGGTGCAATGGGACTGGTGGATGTTTGGTGTGAAAACAATCCTAATGCACAACAATTCACTTACATTTCCACTGCACACAGTAGTTACTTCCGAGTAGAACACATTTTCACCCACAATATACATGCTGGCCAATTTTGGAATACAATCCACAAAGCACGTGGCATCACAGACCACACCCGGTGGAGGTGCTGCTGTATGGCCCCACTAGGGATACAGTGTTTCCCCCTAGGATTGACCCTTTGCATCTAAAAGATAGAGACCTCAGGAACAAGCTAATAGAAAGGACAGACCAATATTTTCAAGACAATTAGGGTGCCTTTGACTCCGCTTTCGTCCTGTGAGAAGCCTTTAAGGCTGTGATCCAAGGTCATATAAAGGCACTGATTGGGCAGAAAAAAAAGGAACAGAGTTTCAATTGTGAGGCACTAGAACAAGAAAGTGGTGCATTGGAGACTAATATATGAGAAGAGGGGGGAGTCCGCCCTTCAACTACAACACCAGCTTCGACTCAAGCAACATGAGTTGAGGGAACTAGCGGAGAGCACAGCGCATGATTATACTCTGCCAAAAAGAACAAGTGATGGATGGAATGCTGAACAATGTCAAACATTCACCCCGAGTACAGAGATCTGGGCCTAATTCCATATTTTTTTTGCTTCCCATGCCATTCCAGTTTAGACCCAGCCAAATGCAAATCAGTCTTGACCCTGTTCCCCATAGGAACAGTCCAGTCCAAACTGCCAGGCCAGGTCTTCCCTGGACGGGAAACAAGCATTCTGGGACCGGTTGTGGGGTATCACCCCTCATCAGCCATGCTAGCTTGACTCCAGTGGCATGGGGATGCACAGGACCCACATCTGGGCATACCCCGTCCTACTTAGGGCAACAATTGCAAAAAGAACAAGTAATGGATGGAATGCTGGACAATGTCAAACATTCACTGCCAGTACGGAGATCTGGGCCTAAATCCATCGTTTTTTGTTACCCATGCCATACCAGTTTAGCCCCAGCCATACCCAAATCAGTCTTGACCCATTCCCCATTGGGAACAGTCCAATCCAAACTGCCAGGCCAGGTCTTCACTGAAGAATGTCAAACATTCACCCCCAGTACCGAGACACAGCGCAGATTGTACAATGTAGGCGACAATGTCAGCAAGCTGATAGCGTGGTTGGGCAGGAGGGATAGGGGGCTGAATTGGGTCTTAGAAATTTGCAATGCAGAGGGGAAACTACACATGACTGGGCAGCTATAGCAGAGGTTTTTGCTGCCTACTATGGAAAAACGTATGTATCCATGACTATTAGGTCAGGAGAATACTGTGTTGATCTCCTGAAAGATCTCTCCCTGCCAACTCTCTCGGACGATGACAGAGATACGCTCAAACAAGACCTGACAGTAGAAGAAATAGAAAGGGCAATTTGAGACCTACAATCGGGAAAGGCAGCAGGGACCAATGGTCTGCCAGTGGCACTATAGAAATGCATAGCAAACAGAATCGCAGAACATATGTTAGACATATTCCGGGCCGGCCAGGGAGGAGGATGGTTGCCTGCCGGAAGATCAGAGACAGCCACTATTGTTGTTATCCCCAAGAAAGGTAAACTGCTGACAGACAGCAGCTCATATAGACCCACATCTCTGTGAAATCTAGAGACAAAAGGTATTGGCAATGGCCCTTGCGAACATGATGAGGGAATTGCTAACCACATTGGTACATCCGGACCAATCCAGCTTTATGCCACATAGTGGATCCCAATTAAACCTGCTGCGTCTATATAGGGTATTATGTATGACTGCAGCTCCTCAGGCTGAGCGAGTGGTGGTAATTTCATTGGATGCCAAGATGGCATTCAACAGTATTGAATGGAATTACCTATTTGCAGCTATCGCCAGACTGGGCTTTGGCCCCCGGTTCTGCAAGTGAGTAAACTTCCCTATCAGGACCCGCTGACAACAGTGCATGTCAACAACGAGCTGTCCTGATCATTCGCCCAGCATAAGGGCACAAGGCAGAGATGCCCCAGTCCCCAATTATCTTTGTGCTTGGGCTCGAACCACTGGCAGCCTGGATCCACCAAGATCCACCTATACGGGCATTAGTGTAGGGGGGGAGCTGGGAAGAATAAATCTTCCTATATGCTGCTGATATTCTTCTTTATGCCACACAGTTGCATCTCACGGTGGGCAAAATATTGCATAACTTTCAGCTTTTCAGAGATTACTCCAGATACCAGATAAACTGAGGTTAGTCCTTTATCTTTCCCCTCAAAAGAGGTGTTCCTCGCCTGTTGCTGAGGTGCGTAGCTCCAATAGTGCAAGATGGTTTCTGATAGCTAGGTGTCTATGTCGCACAAAGTTTGGCGGAATACTTGAAAAAAAGCTTGTTCCCCCACTTAGATCGCCTCCAGAGCAATATCACCCATTGGCGGACACTTCTGGTGTCCCTGATGGGCAGAGCCATGCTCTTCAAGATGATGACCCTCCTACTCTGTGTTGTACAGAACACCTCCCACAAGATACCCATGACTTATTCAAGAAGGTTGATTGTGAGTTGTGTAAACTCCCGTGGTTTGGAGGTAGCTCAAGAACAGTGTTTTGCAAGCTCTGGAGAGGGGTATACGATGAGGAGGCTGGCGGTCCCAGAGATTTGCAAATACTACTGGGTTGCACAGTTGATAAGTCAATGAATAGGTGTTCACTGATCGCACTGAACCAGAAATCTGTATGGATCAGGAGGCTTTGGGAAGGCAGGGCTATCCACCACTGCTATGTAGGAAAGGACAGGGTGCCTTGCCGACCCACACTGAAATTGTGGTGAGGGCGTGGCAAGAAGCTATTAGATTCCTGGGATGGGAGGACAAGTTGACAGACAGGAACCCACTATGTAACAGCGACCTTCTGTTGGATGTTGGGGGCTTAAAGAGGTTTCCAGGTGGAAGCTGCTTGGCATTGAACACTTGGGGGATGTCGGGAGAGGACAAGCGCTGGTAACATTTGAGGTTCTAAAGCAAGACTATGAGATGGTGGAGTCATAGCGCTTTACACATTTAAAAATGGGGCACGCATTGAGGCTACACATACTGGAAGGAGAACACTTGCCAGAGGCAGCGCCGCTGGAGGATCGACTCCTACTAGATCCCATGATGGACAAAGCCATCTCTCTGATTTACAGGAAATGAATGAATAATTCCCCTGACACTCAAAGCCATATCTCTGATCTACAGGAAATTAATGAATAATTCCCCTGACACTCTGAAGGTGTTCAGCGAGGCATCTGAGGGGGAACTGGGTAGAGGCACTGCAGAGGCACTGCAGAGCCAGAGAGAGGTGACTGTCTGTGCCTGTTTCCCCTTAGACCAGCTAAGGATGCTCTACAGATTGTACCACTCTAGACCGCTCCTACATTGGCTGGGGAGGTGCCATTCTGCCCTATGTGCCTGGGGTTGTGGTCTGATGGGTACTTTCTTCCACATATTAGGGGACTGCCCAGACATCCAGCAATACTGAAGGGGAGTGGTGCAAATTATGGCCCAAGTTCCTGGATTTAAGGTGCCGCTGGAGGCTAGATGGCATCTCCTGAATATAACGGGTGAGGAGGTGTGACATAGATATCAATAGGTATTGTCCACATTGGCTGCAGGAGTCACTAAGCATAACATTGCATGGGCCTGAGGGGCAGGTGGACCCCCATGCATCGATGAATGGGAAACCAACCTGGATTGGTGTCAATGTGCTGAACATGTGGTATGTCAGAGTAAGAGCTGCCCCAGGAAGGGGGGGGGGAGCCTGGGATGATTGGTGTAACTATTGAGGATAGTGACTAGGAAAACATGATAAACAACACTACGGGGATCAAGCCCCGGCCACTGATTCAGTCTTGTCTAAATGTGATGTTTACACAGGTACACACTAGAGACTTTCCACTTGCTCTTGGTAATTGTTATGATTGTATTGTGACTTGTTTCTTTGTGATGGCTATTGTGTAGCTGATCCATCAGTGTATTTGCTGTGCACTGAGCAAATGCTTAATAAAGGATTTTCAAAACAAATGTCAGAATATATATTATATAAACTTTGAAAACATCAATAAAACTAGAAAAATGTTACATGCCTATGTTCTGTGAAGAAATTTAATTAATATGTATTGCAAACATATAAGTACTTTTTATATTATATTTCTAAGCAGCAATAATACTAAATAAATAACACATCCATACAAGTACAATTTAAACAAAGGATTTCACAGAAATAATTTTAAATTAAATAATCACAGTCCAGCCTAAACCATTTTTAACAAAGTGTTGGACACTAAGGAAATGACATTTACTGTTCCCACTTCAGTCTATACCAATTTATGGAAGGTGTTGAATACTAAAGTGGTGACATTTACTATTCCCAGTCCAATCTATACCCAGTTGGGGAAGGTATTGGACACTAAAAGGGTGACATTTACCATTCCCACTCCAATCTATACCAATTTGAGGGAAGAGTTTGGACACTAAAGGGGTAAAAAATAATATTTCCACTACAATATAAAACATTTTATACAAGGTGCAATAGAAGAAATATTGTATATACACAATAATTATGCCATAATCGCAATAATTCTTCATCTATAAAATAAGCTAAGATGTGCATAGAACAAAGACCTAAACCTACAAACCTATATCCATATTTGAACATTAATACATAAAATAATATTTTTATCACTATTAATAAGTGGTATATTTTTTGAAAGGTTGACTGCCAATCTTAAACTTTAAACCACAAAATAAAAAATAAAATCACTATCCAAAATTAACAATAATAGAATACAAAAATATTTAAAATAGAAATTCAAAAAATACTTTTGCAATCACATTGTAATTTTTTACATAAAAATGTACAAAATATAATTGTATTTAAAATTCATTATTTTGAATATATTCAAGTATATTTAATTATTTTTCTAAAGTTGAAATTAAAACAATCATTCCCACCTAAAGTAAAATAATTATATCTTTATTATGTAGTAATATTAATTATTAAAATTGATGTATAGGATTACTTAAAGGTAATTTAATGATGTCTCTTAATACAAATTAATGTCTCATTAATTTTTAAATGCATAAAAGGTTATTAAAAGATATTTTAACATTACATTCAATTAATTATATTTATAACTATTTTAAAATTTGATTTGATTTAACATTATTTTCTGTTGGGTTTTATCTCAAGTTTTGACCTCCATTATTTTCTATCGGAGGTGCTGCAGTACCAGTGGTTGGCAATGAGTGGTGCCGGACGTACACCAGCTCTGAGCCAGAGTACCTTTACTACTCCTTTGGGGCCTTTTTCACATTAGTATTTGTAGAGGTGCAGTTTGTGAAAAGCAAGGGGCTTAGGGGCCAGATGTAGGAAGCCGTTTGCATGGTACAAACTGCGAAAATCGCTGTTTGCGCCATGCAAACAGCCTAATGCGATGCTCATTCACAATTTACGAGTCGGTACCGACTCGCAAATTGTGAATGCGACTCGCAAATAAGAAGGGGTGTTCCCTTCCTATTTCCGACTCGCATCACAATGTAGAATTGCTTTGTGACCGCGAATGTGGTCGCAAAGCAATTCACAGTTATCACCAGTGTCACACTGGTGGTAACTCATTCGCAAAAGGGAAGGGGTCCCCATTGGACCCCTTCCCCTTTGTGAATGTGGGCAAAAAGGTTTTTTCAGAGCAGATGCCTACACTGAAAAAACGAAACCAAATGGTTTCGTAATTTTTTTCATTTTGCAACTCGTTTTCCTTTAAGGAAAACGGGCAGCAAAATGAAAAAAAAAACTGCTTTATTGACAAAGCAGTCACAGACATGGAGGTCTGCTGACTTCAGCAGGCCACCATCCCTGTGAGTGCAGGGACTCGCTATGGGGTCGCAAAATGCGACCCACCTCATTAATATTAATGAGGTGGGTCTTTGCGACCCCATAGCGAGTTGCAGACGGTGTCTTAGACACCGTTCTGCATCCCAATTTGCGATTCTGAAATTGCGAGTCACACTGACTCGCAATTTCCGAATCGCAAATTCGGACCTTGCTACATCTGGCCCTTATTGTTTTGTGGATGGGTACATATCCTTCCCTAACTCCCCGACTCATCCTAAGCCCCTTCCTTATCCTCCCTAAACCACTCCCATTTCGTAATAATTATGGCCCTTTTTGCAGACACTTCCTGGTCCCTCCCACAATTACTACTAAGTAGCAAACCTGCGTGTGTGAGGATCTCCTCATAGAAAATCTAAGAGAGGTGGAGGTGGATGTTTACTATTGTAGGTTTGTGAATTGTGTTTTGTAGTAAGTAAGTAGCAGTCCTATAGCACTATGTTGCATTCTACCAAATGAGATTGTGCATCAGGCCCAGAGAGTTTTGAATTTGATCCATCTGCGTTGGGAGCAAATGGACTCCTTTTAGGGCTGGTGTAGGATGATCGTAATTTTGCAAGTTTAGTCACATTTAGGTTGCTATGTTTTGATGTACTTGTGGGTGTTCATAGCTTCTCTGATCACCTGTGTTATGACCTTTTAAGTTAACTTCTTAGGTTAACTGCCAGTCCGGCCACTTAATACTGTACTTTTTGGAGCTTATTGATTCAGTTTTTGAGAAAGCAAATACAGATTTCATTGCAGAAAGAGAGCAAAGCCTTATCCAGGGATCTGGACAGCTTCACTGAATTGTTCTTAAGAAAGACAGTCAACCCCAAGTCGAAGATTATAATCAGTTTCTTGAGTTAATGTGTTATAGCAAGAGGAACAGGAATGATCCGAGGAATAGGGCTATAGAAATAGGCCCACTCCGCCTTCAGTGCTACTGTCAATCTGGATCCTTATTTTGGCAACATTTATGCTCAGTAAGCTCTCCTTCACCCAATATTTGCCCTGGTGTGTTTTTTTGTTTTGTTTGGGATGTTTGTCTGGCTCCCTGGTTTCTTGTCTCAGATGGAGACGAATCTGGGTGTTTTTAGCATTCATCTGAACACACAGATTGTGTTTTTTCATTACTAATGCCAGAGTTCCCAAGTTTATGTTAGAGGGCAGGGGTGATTGGATTTAGCTACAGCGGGTGTCACATGTGCCCCCCCCTCGATAAACTTTCAGGTCCTAAAGCAAAAGAACGGGATTCAAACTCTTGGGGTTCCTTGAAATTCAAAAAAGCTCAAACAAGACTCCCGACATTAAAATCAAAATAACGAAAAGCAATCCTAATGAAAAGCCAAATACAAGAATGAATAGATGCTGTAGGAAAGTACCATCTTACTTGGCATGTTACCCCCATTTTTACATGTATGTCAGTATGCTTTTGCCTGTCTCACTGGGATCCTGCTAGCCAGGACCCCAGTGCTTATAGTTTGTGGCCTGAATGTGTATACCTGTGTAGTGCCTAACTATGTCACTGAGGCTCTGCTAATCAGAACCTCAGTGCTCATGCTCTCTCTGCCTTTAAATTTGTATCTATAGGCTAGTGACTACTTTTACTAATTTCAATTGGCATACTGGAACATCCTTATAATTCCCTAGTATATGGTACCTAGGTACTCAGGGTATTGGAGTTCCAGGAGATCCCTATGGGCTACAGCATTTCTTTTGCCACCCATAGGGAGCTCAGGCAAACCTTTACACAGGACTGCCATTGCAGCCTGAGTGAAATAACGCACATGTTACTTCACAGCCATTTTCACTGCACTTAAGTAACGTATAAGTCACCTATATAATGCACAACGGGGTGCCCCTAAAGTACACAAAGAACAAATAGATACAGAATTCACATGTATATTGTTGCAAAAATCAGTCCATGATGCCACCAGTAGGTCTTGGAGTAAATCAGTCCAGAAAATAAATCAGTCCAGAGTTTATTGAAATTGTGATTTCATATTGAACAGTCAGCAATCCAAAGCAATATGTACTTCCAGCTTTCCAGCCAACACGTGTTTCGTCTTTGGGAATAATTAACATCCCTTACGACTTCTTCAGGGCTTAAAAATCCAAAAAAATATGGAACGCTTCACGAATTTGCGTGTCATTCTTGCGCAGGGGCCATGCTAATCTTCTCTGTATCGTTCCAATTTTAGTATATGTGCCGCCGAAGGAAGCACAATATGTCTAACCTTCACGTGCTGAAGGTTACGTGCAAAGTTACTAAGTGTGAGGGCACCCTTGCACTAGTAAAGGTGCCCCCATATAGTTCAGGGACATTTCCCCAGACTTTGTGAGTGCGGGGACACCATTACACGTGTGTACTACATATAGGTCAATACCTATATGTAGCTTCACAATGGTAACTCTGAATATGGCCATGTAACATGTCTAAGATCATGGAATTTCCCCCCTATGCCAACTCTGATATCGGGGAGCCAATTGCATGCATCCCGGGGGCTCCACTATGGACTCCCAGTACTGCCAAACCAGCCTACTGGGGTTTTCTCTGCAGCTACCGCTGCTGCCACCCCACAGACAGGGTTCTGCCCTCCTGGGGTCTGGGCAGCCCAGTCCCAGGAAGGCAGAACAAAGCATTTCCTCTGAGAGCAGGGTGTTACACCCTCTCTCTTTGGAAATCGGAGTTAAAGGCTGGGGAGGGGTAGCCTCTCCCAGCCTCTGGAAATGCTCTGAAGGGCACAGATGGTGCCCTCCTTGCATAAGCCAGTCTACACTGGTTTAGGGAACCCCCAGTCCCTGCTCTGGCACGAAACTGGACAAAGGAAAGGGAAGTGACTACTCCCCTGTCCATCACCCCCCTAGGGGTGGTGCCCAGAGCTCCTCCTTGCATAAGCCAGTCTACACTGGTTTAGGGAACCCCCAGTCCCTGTTTCCAGAGGTGTGAGGGCACTCTGGAGGCCTCTGAGTGGCCAATGCCAGCAGGTGACATCAGAGACCCCTCCTGATAGGTGCTTACCTAACTAGGTGGCCAATCCTCCTCTGAGGGTTATTTAGGGTCTCTCCAGTGGGCTTTTCCTCAGATAACAACTTGCAAGAATCCAGCAGGACTCCTCTGCACTTCTCTCTTTGACTTCTGCCAAGGATCGACCGCTGACCGCTCCAGGATACCTGCAAAACTGCAACAAAGTAGCCAGAAGACTGCCAGCGACATTGTAGTGCTTAATCCTGCTAGCTTTCTCGACTGTTTCCTGGTGGTGCGTGCTCTGGGGGCTGTCTGCCTTCACGCTGCACTGAAAGCTACAAAGAACTCTCCCGTGGGTCAACGGAATCTACCCCCTGCTTCAGCAGGCACCAAACTCCAGCTTCACCGGTACTCTGGGTCCCCTCTCATCCTGACAAGCATGGCCCCTGGAACACAGATGGTGGACCCAAGTGACTCAGACTGTCCAGTGGTCCAACTGTCCCTATTTGGAGGAGGTAAGTGCTTGCATCCCCTCTCCAGACAGTAATCCTGTGCACTGCGTGAACTGCAGCTACAAAGGCTTCTGTGCACATTTCCAAGAAATCCTGCATGCACAGCTGAGCCCAGGTCCCCAGCACTCTGTCCTGCTATGCTCAGCTCCCTGAGTTGATCTCCGTTGTCGTGGGACCTCTCTTTGCAGTGTTGAGACGACCGCCGTGTTCAGACTTCTTGAACCCGTGTTCAATGACTTCTGCGGGTGCTTCTTGCTTGTGCATGGGCTCTCTACGTTGCTGAAGGCCCCCCTCTGTCTCCTCTCCCAAGTGACGACATCCTGGTCCTTCCTGGGCCCGGGCAGCACCCTTTTTCTCCAACTGTGACTCTTGCAGCTAGCAAGGCTTGTTTGCGGTATTTTTCCACAGAAACAACTCTGCATCTTCCAGCATGCAGTGGGACATCTTCTGCATGAAGAAGAACTTCCTAGCTCCTTTCGATGTTGCAAAACCTGCAGCATCTTCCAACTGGAGGCAGCCATTTTGCACCTTCATCCGGGGTTTAGTGGGCTCCTGCTCCCCCTGGACACTTTAGCGACTCTTGAACTTGGTTCCCTTCCTTTGCAGTTCTTCAGGTCCAGGAATCCGTCTTCAGTGCTTTGCAGTCTGTTGTGGTCCTTGCAAAATCCCTTATCAAGACTTTAGTGTGTTTCTGGGGAGATAGTAGTACTTTATTCCTACTTTCCAGGGTCTTGGGGTGGGGTATTTTTTATACCCTTAGTGTTTTCTTACACCCCCAGTGACCCTCTACACACTACACTAGCCTAGGGGTCGATTTGTGGTTCGCATTCCACTTTCTTAGTATATGGTTTCTGTTGCCACTAGGCCTATTGCATCCTATAGAATTCTACAGTGTTTGCACTACTTTCTGACTGTTTTACTTACCCAATTTGGTTTGTTGTGTATATTTTGTGTATGTTACTTACCTCCTAAGGGAGTATATCCTCTGAGATATTTTTGGCACATTGTCACTAAAATAAAGTACCTTTATTTTTAGTAACTCGGAGTATTGTCTTTCTTATGATATAGTACCTATATGATATAAGTGGTATTGCATGAGTTTTGCATGTCTCCTAGTTCAGCCTTGGCTGCTCTGCTATAGCTACCTGTATCAGCCTAGGCTGCTAGAACACTACTACACTCTACTAATAAGGGATAACTGGACCTGGCACAAGGTGTAAGTACCATTGGTACCCACTATAAGCCAGGCCACCCTCCTACAGATGGCTACTATAAACCATCTTAAATGCAAAAACAGAATATTAACATAGCCACCTATCAAAGTAAGAAGTTTATTTAATGATCTTTGGTCTTAGAATGGTCTTACATCTAAACCCCACTTCTCACAGAGACAATGACTATACACAGTGCTCACAGATTATGTGTGGTAAAATCGATGAAAACATTGCTAAAACATTGGGTTGATTAGGGAAGGCATTAGAAAGACTAATAAATCCAATGCCCTAAAAAGTGAAAGGGTTATTTCTAATTCCTGCCACATCATTATTGGATAATGAAGACAGTTGAATAAACCTGATCAGGCAACACATATACCTAGACTCAATTTCAGCATGCCTCCCTCTAATCTGTATTTAGTATTACACACAGAATTACGCCAATCAAACAGGACAATGATGACTCATGTAGATGGGTCATGTGTAGCTATCTAGACATGTATGACCCAGTATTAAAAACATAGTCAGTGTCTTCTCACAGCAAATAATTATCCCACATAACCTAATAAAACCATTACAAACACATATAGTGAAGAAGACCACAGTGCACTCCAACAAACCGCACATTGCATGTCTACCAAACATAAGTAAAATGCTGGTGAAATGAGTAACCATTCAACTGTAAAAGCACCTGAAGGCCCGGCCCTCTCAGCAAACACAATCTGGTTTCTGCCAAGGGCTTTCAGTTTCCTGGATGCCATTGATACCACTGAAATGATTGCTGACAGTAGTTCTCTAAGATCTCCATGTGGTCTTCGATACATTAGATCATGACATTGAGCTGAGATGACTGAAGGAGGAGGGTTGTGAGTCAAGAACTGAGTTGTTGTGTGCCCACTTGTTTCTAATTGACCACTTTGACAGATAAAGTAGGTAATACCATGCAGAAACTAGAAATCTTGGCTCCAGCGTTCCACAGGTCTCACCGTTATTGTCAGTACTACCTAATGTCTAGATCTATTTTAGATTTGATAGAGGAGTTTGTCTTTTCAGTGTTATGTGGAGGATACTCAGCTTTTGGTTGGTTGATAGGTATACAGTATGAGACTTTTCCAGGATGTCTAACTTAAACCAGTGCGTGGACGAACTCACTTAATTCCAGTTGAATGGAACCAGGAAATGAATTTTTGACCTCAATAGAAGACTCTACAGACAGGCCACTATAGGTTTAGTTCCTGAACTACTGGGCCGAGCACTTCCTCCAAGACACAGTGAGGAACCTTGAGGTCAAATTGGATAAAGAAGCAGGCCGGTGAAGTGAGATGGACTATCTTCTTTCAATTATCCTTTACGGAAAATATTTCAATTTATCCATCTTCTTAACAGGCAATAGTAGATTCAATGTTAAGATGTACCAACATCTCTTGAGTCCGGTAGGTTTGAGATAGGTCAGTAGCAAGCAAGAACCTCTGTTTCTTGAAAAACAAGGAAATGCTTGCTGTCGATAAAGAATCAAGAAGTATATGTTCCCTGATGGATACAGTTATTAGTTCCATGATGACAGGAGACGGTATATACATGAGGATATATCTTGATAAAATATGCCGGTCCTGGCTCTAATGGTAACTCGGGCATGTTGATTTTGTTTGCATTCCTTACTTGTCCTTCATCAACAGCACTGAAGGAGGAAATGGACTGTACTGGAGGGGAATCGGACTGTACTGGAGTAGAATCATTGGCGTATTGTTCACTTTGATTTTTTTTCTCATCATAGTACATCCTCACAGTGTTTACCCATTTTTAAAATTACTTTTTCATGATTCTGGGGACGGTCTGTTCACAAAAACGTTGTATATATGTCTTGATTGGTAGTTTTTGGGGCAGTGCTGATTTTTTAAGGACACGGCTACCCTTTAAGCCCCTCTTGTATAAATGTTGATTTGTTTCTTTTTTCTCTCATCTTCTTTCCAGGTCCCCTCTGTCCGGCGCTCCCTTTCAATAGCCATCTGTTTTGTTCTCCCCTCTCATAGACTACCTCTCTTTCACTCACCTTCCTTTGTTCTCATCTTCCTCGCTCTCATTTTACTCTTTTTTGCTAGCCCCTTTCGCTGTCTGATAGTCTTCAGTCAATCCTTTCTCACTGTCCTTTCCCAGACATCTTTTTTACTTACCCGCTTCTATCTTCCTCCCCCTTCTTATTCACCCTCCTTTTCTCCTCTTCCCACTTACTCACCCCTTTCTCTCTCCCCTCTTTTTAGACCTGCTATTTCGTGTTCGCATTTCCAATCTCCTCTGTTTAGGGCTTACCAATTACCTGCTCCACTCTGTCTGCCTCCCCACTCTCTCTAGCTCCTTGTTTCCTCTCTTTTTGCAGTTCCATCTTTCTTGACTGCCATCGTCTCGTTTCCTTTTCTCACCCCCTTCTTCCTCCCTCCCCTATTCCTGGCTCCCGTCTTCTTCTCGCTTATAAGCGGCTTCTTTCCTGCCACCCTTTTTGACCTTTTGAATTTAGCCCTTCATCCCTCTTTCTACACTTGCTCTTCTCCCCTTTCCCACAATTCTCCGTCTCTCTCTTGCGTATCTGTCATTCTTGATCCACTTTCCCACTTTCTGGCATTCTTTCTTCCTCGCTCCCTCTTTCATGCTTCTCTTTTCCTAGACTCCATCTAGCACCTTTTTGTTTGTCCTGCTACTCTCTTGCCGACCGTCCTCTAAGCTGCACTTCTTTCTTGCTGGATTTCTTCGCCCTCCTCTCCTCCTTGCTCCCTGTTCCCCTCGCTGCCACCCTCTGCAGGGATGCAGGGCTGGCAGCAGCTGGGTGCCCGCATCATTAGGAGCCAGTAGGCGGTCGCCTGCGGGATGAATAATTAAAGACCCCTCTGGTCCCCAATTGGTTTGTGGTATTAAAAACTAATTGTGACCATCCCCGGTTGTCATTTCTAGCTGATAAAACATCACTTTTATTGATCAAAGTCACCCAGCGCCATCATTAATCTACCTTCATGACTGCTTGTACTCATCACAGAGATGCTTTTATCTGTTAACTCTTAGCGCTCTAGACTGATTCATTTTCTCTACTCTCTTCCTGGTGCTGTTGTTTCCTCCACCCCCACCTCACTCTTCCCTCTATGCTTATTTTCAACTAGGGCTAGCTTTATTTCATAGCATCATGAGCTACCTTTCTTCTTTCCATTTTTCTCCTCTATTTCTTTCACCTCATCTACCCGCTCCTTTTTTTTCGTTCTGTTTCGTCTATCCCCACTTTCATTTTTCCTCGCTGTTTTATCTCTTACCTCTGTGACTTTTGTGCTTTCTCGTTTCCCCCCTTTCCAGACAATCCCTCTCCATTTTCTTTCTATCGGTCTGCCCTCTTCTTTCTATGCTCATTCTGTCTTATCTTATTTTATCTTTCTTCCCACTGCCTGTTTTGCTTTCCCATTGATGACTGTAGTGTGCGTGAAGTGTGTCTATTTCTGTGCGACGTGGGAGGATTTTGTGGCTGTTTGTGTCTGTGCATGCATTGAAATGTGAAAGTATATATGTATATATATATATATATATATATATACACACATTCATTATGTGGTGCAGTGCTTTAAGTGAGGCGTGTTCTGCCGGTTCTCAGATCCGTCATAAAATAAAAACTGACTTTAAAAGGGTCCCTGCCAGGCTCTAGATTCACGCCCTTAACTATATAAGCAAAAACACTGATCGATTTCTCAAAGAAGACTGAGGAGACTGATAAAACTCTTAAGGGCCACATCGAGCCAGGTTAATCCATATTAGCGATGCACGACTCCGTTTGATTTATCTTGCATTCCTTAAGAGTATTCCCTTTATCCAGATGTTGCGTTCTTTCGTTTTCTTTATGTAATACAGGACTTTTGTATATTGCATACTGTGAACTGAGTCGCTTGTAACTGAGTTTAGATTGTGGGAGGGAATTCATGACAGAACACGACTGAGAGCTCAGGAGTTGTTTCTGAAGGCAGTGTGAGATTTTGACAGTGTCTGTCCAGTCATTGGCCTCGCTGCCAATTATGCCATTTTATGTGAAAGAGTGTGATTTTGGTATACACAAATATTGAAATTTCGACAGTGCCAAAGAAAAAGAAAATGCTGTGTCCATCGGCGAGGAGAGTGTGTGTGTGTGTGTGTGTGTGAGTGTGCTTGCGTGCTCGAGTGTGTGTGATCGAGCAGGAAGGTGGGCAAGAGTTAATATGGTGAAAGGGAGATGACACAGGCAAGTAAATGCAGAGAGACTGCATGAAAAGAAAGGAGACTGTTATAATTATAATATATTTTCTCTTCTAGGCATCTCCCCTTTTACACGAAATATGCTGCTTTATTTAGGGGTATGTTTGAAATATAAAGACACATTTATTAATGTTGTCGCTCATTGTAATATAATAATTTAGTCTGGGTGAATATATTCATGTTTTTTTTCAATACAGTTTGATTTTTTTTCCAGTCACTGTTTTTAAATAGTGAATAAGGCTGCATAGGAAAAATATTTTGACTTCTCACAAATTGTTTTTGTCAGATCTGGCATCCTTGGCATGGTCTCCCCTAACTTTTTGCCTCCACTGCCCTGGTTGTTGCTGTGTGCTGGACTCTATTTTTGCTGTTTTTGTTACTCTGGGCACTTTACCACTGCTGACCAGTGCTAAAGTGCAAGTGCCCCCTATGTGAAATTACATGTGTAATTGGCTTTTCCATGATTGGCATATTTGATTTACTAGTAAGTCCCTAGTAAAGTGCACTAAAGGTGCTAAGGCCTCTAAATCAAATGCTACTAGTGGGCCTGCAGCACTGACCGTGCCCGCACATTCGTAGCTCTGTAAACATGGCTCAGACCTGCTACTGCAGTGTCTGTGTGTGCAGTATTTAAAATGCCAATTCGACTTTTTCAAGTGTACCCACTTGCCAGGCCCAAACCTTCCCTTTTTATACATGTAAGGCATCCCTAAGGAAGGCCCTAGGAAGCCTTATGGGCAGGGTGCTGTTTATGGTAAAGGTGGGACAAGCACTGATGTCTTTTACATGCCTTAACAGTGAAATACTGCTGAATGTGTTTTTCACTGTTGCAAGGCCTATCTCTCTCATAGGTTAACATGGTGGCTACCTTTAAATATTCTTAAAGTGAACTTTCCCTTTGAGAGCAGATAGATATATGGAATTTGGGTCTCTGAACTCACAATTTAAAAATATATCTTTTAGTAAAGTTGGTTTTTAGGTTGTTAGTTTGAAAATTACACTTTTAGAAAGTAGGCATTTTGTTGCTTTAGCCATTCTGTGACTCTGCCTGCTTGTGGATTACCTGTCTGGGTCAGACTGACAGTTGGGCTGTTTGTGAATCTCCTCTAGACAGTGACACAAAGGCAGCGGGGGTGTAGCCTGCATATCTCAATGAGTCATCTGGGCTGTAGTAGAGGGAGGAGTAGTCACTTACACCTGAATTGGCTGTGCCTGCCCTCACACAATGCAGTCTCCAACCCCCTGGTGTGTGTCTGGGGCCTGGCCCGGGCAAGGCAGGATCCTGTAAACAACAGAGACTTTCCTTTGACGCTTGCCTACTTCAAAGACAGGAATGGGTATAAGTAGTGGACCCAAAACCCCAGACTTAAGATTTCTTCAAGATTTGCTTCTGGAACCAAGAGGAACCTCTGCCAAGGAGAAGAGCTGAAGAGCTGAGGAGAAGTGCTTCCCCTGCCTGTCCTTTGTTCGGCTATTCTGCAGTTTCTGCTTCTACCTGTGGAAGGGGACAAAGACTGGACTTCGTTCTATATTCCTGCTTGAGAAGAATCTCCAAGGGCTTGGACCGAGCTTGCCTCCTGTTTTGAAGTCTCAGGGCCATCAAAGACTTCCTCTGCCAGCACCTGGACTCTCTGCTGAGACTCCGGCCCTGCCAAGTGGTGCCCCATTCAGTTCCCGGCCCCTTGAAAGGTGAAGTTGGCAGAACAAGGGCTGAAATCCACGCACAGAACCCCATGCAGGGATAAATGATGCACCACCCGCTTCGTGGCTATAATCGACGCTCCACCTGCATCGTGGTTAGAGAAACAACACAACACCTGCTTGCTGCTGTTGATAACAATGCAAACCCCTTGCAGCACGGTTTTCTAACACCGTGCAACTGGATTTCTCACGCATCATAGCTGGGCATCAAAGTCATTGTAAACCTGCGTGGATCCAAGGTGCCTTGTCCAGAGATCAATGCATTGCTCTCTTGCAAGGGAGAAAAACGACGCATCGCCTACCCGACCGGAGAAGAAACGACGCATGACCTCACCTGCGAGTAAGGAATCGACACATCGCAGACTTTTCCGACTCACGCTCGTCCATGCGGCTTTATTTTTGACGCAAACCAGGCACTGTGTGAAAATTCAACATTTCCATTGTTTTCTATGGAGTAAGGCTCTTCTTCTTTCATAAATTCATATCTTGACTTCTTTATGTTGGATTTTTGTCATTTTGGTCTTGGTTGATTTAGATAAATATTGCCTATTTTTATAAACTAGTGTGGTGTAAATTTTGTAGTATTTTCACTGTATTACTGTGTGTGTTGGTACACATACTTTATACATTGTTTCTGGGTTAAGCCTTTCTGCTTGTGCCAAGCTACTAACGGTGTGAACCAGGTGTGGGTCCTTGCTTGGTACAGGGCGTAACCTGACTGCCAACCAAAGACCCAATTTTTTAACATTTTTCAGGTGACATGCAAAATGTCACAGAAAGGAAGTAAGTAAAAGGTTAGAAGGGCTTTACTACTATTTTGTCATCTTGGAAATGTTCAACAATGTTCAGCCACACCAAATAAACTAGAACAGAAAGTTATTAAGTAAAGAGGAACTTCGTAGCAAGGATTTGAGACTGAGGGTCATACAAAAACTGTAATAATCATTCCTTGTTCAAGAGAGGCCCAACTTGACTACTGACAGCCCAAGTGACACCACTGGGCAGGGACATTGACGTGGAAGGCAGGCACCTCAGAAGACAGGGGAGGTGGGGGGGCTTCTTGGAAGGGGGTCCTTGGATTTGGGTTTGGGGGGGGCGGGCCTTTGCTCCATTGTTTAAGGGGCCAGGGAAGTGTGCTTGGAGCGGGGAGTCAGAGTGGCTGTCCTGCGGCCCATAGTGGGAGGTGTCTCAGCAGGTGGAGGGACATGTGTTACACCAGGGGGCCATGAAGGGATTCTGAGCTGGAGGTACTGGGCTGGGGGAGCGGGACTTTCCTTTTCCGTTTACGACGGGGTGGGTCAGGAGGTGGGAAGAGGTCAAGGTGGGCAAGGAAAAGTTTGGGAGTGGAGGTAGAGGGAGTGGTTGTAGGAGGAGTATAGGTGTGCTGGACTGGGTGGTGGGTGCATGTACAGTGTACACGTGTGAGGTGGATGGCGGTAGAGTGTCTGAGTGGGAGCGTTTATGTTTCTTTGGCGGGGCAGACAGGGTGGGAGAGGACAAACAGGTCATGTGCATTTATGTTGTGATGGTGTCTGCAAGCGAGGTGAGTGTGCTGCATGTGGTTGTAATGGTGGTGGTGGTGACTGCGCATGTGGTGAATGGGGTGCTAGTCTGCGTGTCTGCTGTTGTGGTGACTGTGGGCAAGGCTGTACAGGTGGCAGGATCTGGGACTGAGGATGCAGTGCTTGCAGGTGTGAGTGCTGATGTGACTGTGAGGGAGGAAGTGGTGGGGGAACCAGTAGAGGCAGTGGCTGTTGTTGTGTGTGCTTTTGTGTGTTGGTTGTGTGTATGATTGTGGCGTGATCTGTGGTGTTTGTGCTTGTCTTTGAGAGTCCTGTCTGTTGTCCTGAGAGCATGCTGGTCTGAATGTGTGCTTGGAATGGGTGGGGGGAGAGGGCTCTGGCACTGGGAACAGGTAGTTGGAGGGGGGAACGCAATACCCAGGGACACTGGCTGCCATCAAAGGGGAGGCCAGAGCCTGAAACGATCTCTGTAGGCCAGCCAACCCACTGTGAATGCCCTCTAGGTAGGCATTGCATTGCTGCATCTGGGATGCTAGCCCCTGGATGGGATTCACTGTGGTTGGCTGCGCTAGAGAGATGGATCTCAGGAGGTCAATAGCCTCCTCAGTGAGGGCAGCAGGGCTGACTGGGACAGGGGCTGAGGTGCCTGTGGCGAAGGAGATGCCCACCCTCCTGGCTGAGTGGGCACGGGCAATTGGGTGGTGGGCTACTGGGAGGGAAGTGCTGGTATGGGTGGTGGCAGAAGATGATGTAGCTGGTGTGGTCCCAGGGGGGTCCACCACCACCAGGGAGCTTCCTTCGCAAGAGGTATCTGAGTCAGTAGTTGTAGCTCCTGTCTCCCCTGTGGTGCTCCCCTCACCGTCCAACCCACTGGTCCCCTCTGCGTCAGTTGACACTGCCTCCTGGGTCCCGTAGGCTGCAGCTCCCCCACTCGCTGGTGCCCCTGCTCCTTTGCCAGCTGATGCAAATGCACACAAGGACAGGAGAAGAAAAGGAGAGAGGGTGGGGAGAAGGAAAGGGAGCATAGGGTCAATCACAGCAATAACAGCACTTATGGCATACACATCACAATGACTCCCGGGAACCAACACTGTGCAGTAACAACCACAATACCGAACCATTACCTGGGAACAACAGCTGAAATGTACTCAAACACTACCATCTGCACACCTACTGGGACTCACTAAGCCATGTCTGCCTGTTAACAAAGGCACAGCTACACAATTCTGACTAAAGGACTGCACAACGTGCAATTGCCAGGTCACACCACCTAGCCAGTGGTCATCATAGTATCACAACCACACTGCTGAGTCAGCATGTAGGCCTCAGATGAAGATGGAATACCAGCTAATTGACAATGCCAAAGCAGGACTCAACAAGATTAGCTACCCGGGCATTTAGGGCCATACACTGACTACAACCTTGCCCCCAAACTCCATGGCAGACAGCAGGAAAGAAGTCAACACAGTGTGTACTCACCCTCTTATGGCTGCTGTGCTGCCTTCAAGCGCCCATCCAACTCCAGATTGGCCACCGCCAGTATGCAGGCCATTGGGGGGTCATGGTCCGACAGGCATCCCTCCCTCATTGGGAGTCTTCCGGGCCCAGCGTAGGAGGTCCTCCTGCCTCTTTCTGCAGTGGGCGCTCTGCCGGATATGTACCCCAAGGGTCCGCACGTCCTTTGCGATGGAACGACATAACCATTTCTTCTGACGGGCGCTGACCTGCATAGGGAACACAGACAGAAGAACACCATGAACTCCACACTACATACTGTTACAGCAATGTCATACATGCTGTATAGCTCCCACATTAACCTTACACATTATTCGTACCTCTGCGTAAACATTGCATGCAACATAAATACACTCCCCAAATGAGACAGCCTGCACACACATACATCTACATACAGCAATGGCACATTCAAGGTACCCAAAAGGTGCTCACCTTTTGATCTGGGAGGCCCATACAACTGTCTATACGAGGGTAGGACCCCATCCACAAGCTTCTCAAGGTCCTCAGATGAGAAGGCTGTGGCCCCCATACCCTGTGGCCTGGGCCATTGTGTGTTCCAGTCACAGGACACAGCAGCACACGCAGTGGAAGTGTTCCTAAGGTGAGAATCAGGACTCAAGTGAAGTGGGATACAGAAAACACTGTAAACACTAAACACCGGCGGAGTGAGGTCACTTCCACCTGTCCTGCATACAGGACAGGCGGATACCATTTTCTGATGCTGGTACTCATGTTGGTCAATTCAAAGTGCGTCATGGGTACCGATGGTACACACCAAGCCAATTCAAATCTGATACATTGGTTTGTTTGTAGACTCTGACACTCACATTAGTGCTCATACCAGTGCACTGCTATCAGATGAGTATTTGACAGAACATGTACAAAGGGATGCTACAAATCACGACACACGACTCCGACTACATCTGTGAGACACAATGGCAAATGTATAGTATGTATCATTTAAGAAGTCCATTAGCATGTAGAGGACACCGGTCCAAATTACAATCATTGGCTGCATGAGTTGGATGTAACTGCACTTCGTACTGTGGTGTTGTGTGTCTATCCTTCCTGCTGTGACACACTTCTGATGTTCGTTTTAATTAGATACCAACCTCTATGGGGGAGGAGGAGACATGCACCCATGTACAGACCCCTAGCCGACTTGGCTACACTGGAGGAATGCCACATTTTACTCACCTATCGCCTGGACAGGGCCACAATCACTGAACTATGTCAACAATTGGAGCCAGATCTAATTCCTGCTATTCGTAGTACTGCAGCTATACCCCCTGCAGTACAGTTGCGGTCATTGCTCCACTTCTTGGCCAGTGGTTCTTTCCAGATGACTGTGGGCTTGACTGCAGGTATGTCACAGCCAATGTTTTCAAACGTGCTGAGTAGAGTTTTGGATGCCTTGCTGATACACATGAGCAGCTATGTCTCATTCCCCCACAGTGATGATTTACCTACTGTGAAGGCTGCATTCTACACCATGGGACACATACCACATGTGATTGGAGCCACTGACGGGATCCATATTGCCTTGGTCCCTCCCAGGACAAATGAGCAGGTCTACAGGAATAGAAAGAATTACCATTCAATGAATGTCCACATGGTGTGCCTTGCTGATCAGTTCATTTCCCACGTTACTGCCAAGTTTCCTGGCTCTGTGCATGATGCCTATGTATTGAGGAATAGCGGTGTCCCACAGGTGATGGCACAGCTACAGAGAGAGAGAGTGTGGATCGTAGGTGAGCTTGAGGTTTCACTCAATGTATGTCACTGTAAGCCACCTGGAGTCATCCTCTGTGCTATTGTACATGAGTAATATGTGTCTCTCACTAACTCCAGGTGACATCAGCTACCCAAACCTATCCTGGCTGTTGACACCAGTGAGGAATCCGAGGACAGGGTCAGAGAATTGTTTCAATGAAGCACGTGGTCGGACCAGAAGAGTAATTGAAAGGACTTTTGGCCTACAGAAAGCCAGGTTGAGGTACCTCCATATTTCTGGTGGATCCTTAATCTACACCCTTGAGAAGGTCTGCCAGATAGTGGTGGCCTGTTGCATGCGGCACAATTTGGCCCTCAGACATCATGTGCCATACCAAGACAGTAATGAGGATGGGGAGGAGGAGGATGTGGACAGCAGGACACATCTGATACAGCAGTACTTCCAATGACACTCAGGTAAGACTGTACTTCTGTTCATACCTCCATTACAACATTGTGCTGTGTGGCTGCTGTGTTGTGCCAAGCACAAATGTGTGCATTATTTGACCTGACACTGTTCCATCTGTGGTCAGTTCTAATGAAGAGGTGGTCCAAAGATTAAGTTGATGGTTCTTTATTTGAAGTACCTTATCCACAACACAGCAATGTAGCTTCTCATCAACAGCTCTCCTCCAACAGAATCCACCATGCTCAACATTCCAACCTGACATCAAAGATGACATCAGAGCTACTACTTAGAATTCCTTCCCCAGCTCTATCCTCACAGCTCAACCTACCACACATCTTCCCTCTAAACAATTAAAACAATCAACACAAGAAACAAAAAAACAAAAACAAAAAAATAAATAACGGAATATATAAACAAAAGAACAACAAGAAAAGGTCAGAATGAAAATTACAACATCACTTTTTCTTAGAAATAACAATACGATTAAGATTCCATACTCTCCCATCATCGACCTTAATAGCATTCCTAAAAAGCTTTCTTACTTTAAATGGACCAATGAATTTGCTTGCATTTTTACGCAGTAGGGGTTGTTTTACTAAAATTTCATCACCAACTTTCACATCAATCACACATGTGTTCTTTCTGTCGTCAAAATATTCTTTCCTTTTCTGAACACATTTCCTTTCATGTTATTCCTTCTCCTTCTTGTCACACCACAATACTCCATCATTCTTACCCCAAAACACCCATCCTGGTGCTAATAAAGTATTAGCTTTCTTTCCTCTAAACAATTTGAAAGGAACTTTATCTGTAGTGGTATGAGGGGTAACCCTGTATGCTTGCAGAAAACTTTTCAGACCATCCTTCCAATTTCTATTCGCTGCTATCTCTAACTGTATACACTCTTTCACACTCTTGTTAAACCTTTCAACTGTTCCATTCCCTTGAGGATGATATAGGGAACATCTCTTGTGTTTTATACCCCTCTATTTAAGATACTTTTCCATCTCACATGACACAAATTGGGGACCATTATCCGTCACCAAAACATGAGGAAGCCCTTCACGACTAAAGATCTCACTTAAAAAATCCAATATTCTCTGAGTCTCTAAACTACTACTGACACACAATTCAGCCCACCTGGAGAATTGATCTAACACAACCAGAACATAGTTACATCCACCTTTCATATGTATGGGTCCAACTATATCAACTGCAATAACATCCCAAGGTCTCTGCGAAGTTTCACGAATTTCCATAGGTGGTACTCTGACTTTATATATCTTATCACTGTTACAACAATCAATACACTCTCTGATTTTTCTCTCAATCATTATGTCCATGCCTGGCCACCAATAATTGAGATGAATTCTCGCTTTTGTTTCACTCATTCCCTGATGCCCTTCATGTCCCAACTCCATAATTTTTTCCCTCAAACTTGAAGGAACCACTAGTCGTGACCCTCGCAAAAGAACATTATCTTCCACAGAGAGTTCCTCTTTTATTTTCCAAAAACTTTCCAATTCTTTTCCACTTTTAGTATTCTTATTCCAACCCTCACTGAGACAATCACACATATTCTGCAGAGTAGGATCTTCTCCTACCGCCTTAATCCATTCATCACGTCCAATTATACCTTCAGTTACACTACAAACACTTACTACATCATCCCTTATCATACTCTCACAACCTTCTGTTTCCGTACTGAGTCTTGATAAACAGTCTGCTATCCTGTTAGTTGAACCCGGAACATAATGCACAACAAAAGCAAATTCCTGCAAACCAACTACCCACCTACTAATTCTGCTGGAAATGGTATCGAGACCTTTCTTCGAAAACACTTCTACGAGGGGTTTGTGATCAGTGAAAATCCGAAATGACCTTCCCCATAAAAAAAATTTAAGTTTGTAGATCGCCCAATAAACACACAAAGCTTCCTTCTCTATAGTAGAATAGTTGATCTCTGCACCTCTTAAAGTTCTAGAACAATAAACAATGGGCTCATGTACACCCGCTTTTGTTTCCTGCAACAAGACCGCCCCAAGACCTCTCATGCTGGCATCAGTCATAACCACACTATCTTTACTGGGATCAAAAGATTTCAAACCCTCTGCAACTCTCTCTTGACATTTTCAAATTCTGCTTTACAAGCATCACTCCACACAAAGTTGCATCCCTTCTTAAGCAGGTTACGCATGTGTACAGTTTTGGATGCTAAATTAGGAAGACATTTTTCATGAAATTCTATCATTCCAAGAAAGGACAGAAGTTCTTCTTTCTTCTCCGGATCTCTCAGTTTCAGAACGTTCTCCACTAGATCTTCTTAGGATGTACACCGCGCAAAGAAATATTGTGGCCTAAATAGTCACTTTCCGTTCTGCCAAAAGAGCATTTGTTAAGTTTTAAAGTAAGACCATGTTCTCTCAATATGGTTAGAACCCTCCGGACTCTAATTTCATGTTCTTCCTCTGATTGACCATGTATCAGAATGTCATCCTGAAAGAACTTAACTCCTGGTTCAGACCCAAATAATTTGCGCATGACACGTTGAAATACTGCTGCTGCAGATACAAGACTGAAAGGCATCCTTTTAAATCTGTAAGTACCAAAAGGAGTGATGAAAGTTGTTAAGTCCTTAGAGTCCTCATGTAGTTCAATCTGATGGTATGCAGACGTCAAGTCTAACTTGCTGAAAAACTTTGATCCATGTAACAACGTGACCATTTCTGTTATATTTGGCAAAGGGAACTGGTCTGTGATCACACATTTATTCAAATTTCTCAAGTCAACACATAAACGGATGTCCCCCGACTGTTTGCGAGCCACTACAATCGGTGACACCCATTCCGAAGCTTCTACAGGCTCAATAATACCATCATTACACAATCTCTTTATTTCCTGCTCAGCATCACTTTTCATTGAAATAGGAATTTGTCTCACTTTGGCCACAACGGGAACTGATCCTTTTTTTAGTTTGATACGATGAACATAATGTTTTAAACAACCAAGTTTATCACTGAACACTTCACTGTATTCCTTTACGAATTCTGGAAAATTGGAATTATCAGAGGTAGCAGTGCAGATGTTTTGAAGATTTTTTTCTAGTTCGTCTTTCAACATGACAGGGGTAGATGAATTAGGATCCAAAATGACTTTTAAGTCTTTTTGATGTGGCCAACTCACAACACTATCCTCTTTTACAGGAACATAAATTTTTCCAAATATGGTGTTAGTTTTAAATGTTATTTCTGTCTCAAAATACCCTCTTAAGTCAATAGTCATTCCACCACAGGCACCTGGAACTACATCTGGTTCTTTTAGTTGTATTAAATGACTGAATTCTTCGTCAAATATATCACTTGATAACAGAGTTAACCATGCTCCAGAATCAAATAACATTTCTGTAGATATTCCAAGAATAGAAATTATGTCCTTCGGGTAACTCTTCTTTTGAGACAGAGTAGACACTGACAGAATGCAATCCTCCACCATTTTGATCGAAGTTTGACTTTTAGATGATCTACAACACTTTGCAAAATGGCCTTTCCTGTTACACAGTCTACAAGTCATATTGATGGGCGGACACTTTTTGTAGGACGCACAATGACCTAAATTACCACACCGGTAGCATCTCGTGTCCTTGTATTTAGACCATTGTTCTTCTTGACTTTTTTCTTTGTGTTTCTCACAATCACCATCTTTTTTAGAAAATTATTTTTTCATCTAAATTTTATTCACTGATAAGTTCCTTCCTTTTTCTAATTCTTCTACACAAGTTAAAGTGTGCTCCACTCTTTTGGCCAAAGCCACAACCTCATGGAGAGGAGGATCATCCTTACTCCAAAGTTCTTCTAGAATTTTATCACTTGAGCACTTTAACATGAACTGATCTCTGATACGTTCCTCTAATGTTACCCCAAACTTACACGTTGAAGCAAGTTTCCTCAAAGCTGTAATATATTCCTCAATCATCTCTCCAGATTTTTGCTCTCTCATACCAAAATGGTATCTTTCTAAAATTGTGCTTACTTTGGGAAGAAAATGTAAATCTAATTTCTTTAAGCATAGCTAAAATTTGTTTAAATCAGTATCTTCATCACCAGTATCAGGAAGGGTTTCAAAAATTTCTTGACATTCACATCCCAAGCAGTGCATAAGAAGCGCTGTCTTCCTTTCATTAGATAAATTTGATCCACATACCCTTGAATAATGAAGAAATGTTTTCTTCCATTTAGACCACTTGATAAGTGGTTCTCCTGGCACCTTTAAAAAAAAGGTGGTGGTGAAATATTCTGCATTGTACAACTTTTTATTTA
The DNA here is from genome assembly GCF_031143425.1 of Pleurodeles waltl. Lineage (NCBI taxonomy): Eukaryota > Metazoa > Chordata > Amphibia > Caudata > Salamandridae > Pleurodeles > Pleurodeles waltl. The sequence goes on along the minus strand of NC_090446.1, from coordinate 979,305,289 downwards.
AACCAGTATACTTTCTGTGCAGTTGCAGTCTTTAAGCTTCTTCAAAGTATTAGGATAATTTTGATAGTACAGTTCCTTGATTAGATAGCCTTCATAATATTACATGAAGCGTTGTTGAAGTATAACTTGGAATGCTGCTAAAATACGTGGAACAACTTGTATATATAGGCATGCATCAAAGATACAATTATTTATAAGCGAGGAGCAAAGTAACACATTAGATAGCCTAGTTACAATATTGTTCAACTTTTGCTAAAACGCGTGTAACAGAAGGAGCGATTCAAGTAAAGAACAGCTTGTCCGTTTGAAATAACACAACGCGTTTTCAGTCACACGCGCTGTTACACGCGCTCAAAAACACTTTCTTCGTAAGCGCGCTGTAAGAACCGAAATGGTTTCATTTACACGCACGCACTGAACGTTCAGTTAAGCTCGAGCTGCTGCGGTAGCGCGTGGTGGCAAATGAACTGCAGTACGATGTTAAATATACACAATTGAAAAGTTTCAAGGAAACTTGAAATATTTTGCCCCGTTTTGAAACAATAACTTTGAAGAGGAACATTAAATATCAGAAGATTTCAACATGTACTTGAATAATTCGGAAGCTTCTTTCCCCGCGATAATCACATTTAAAAAAACGCTTTGTACAAAGCAGAGCCACAAAATATTACTTGAAAACAGTGCCAGAAAAAATCAAAGTCAGTTGAAATTAGAGAATCACCAAGGGTATAATTATCAGTTTGAAGTCCAGTTTAAAAAGGAAACGAGGAAGCCAAGAGATAGGAATTTCATAAATATAAGTCCTTACATATTGGTGTTAAGGTACTTCAATCCAGGACACCTTCGTCGCCAAATGTAATGAAGAGGTGGTCCAAAGATTAAGTTGATGGTTCTTTATTTGAAGTACCTTATCCACAACACAGCAATGTAGCTTCTCATCAACAGCTCTCCTCCAACAGAATCCACCACGCTCAACATTCCAACCTGACATCAAAGATGACATCAGAGCTACTACTTAGAATTCCTTCCCCAGCTCTATCCTCACAGCTCAACCTACAGTGGCATGGTGATAGTGATCAAGCTTATTCAGCCCATGCAATGTATTGGTAGTTTAGCATCTTCAAATACATGACCACTGCTAAATGTGTCCTCATTACATACAGTACTTAGCATTTGTTACTGGGAGCGTAATGTGAGTTTTTTTTTTTAATAACTTTAATTATACTTTTATGCAAACCCATGTAGCATTACAATTGCAGACATATATAATTCATGTTATCAAAGAGCATCAAAGGAAAGATCAATAATTCAGAACATCACAGTCCAATCTAGAGACTTCTATCTGTGTATTATGCAGACAGGTGCTTCTTCCGTACACTTTATGTATAGTCTATACTCGGCCTATCCTACCGGATCACCTGCCTCTGGTTCCCCTGTTTCTTTACCAACAAGATATTCCCTATAAATATCCCAGAATTTCGCAGGTCTATCGGTGGAGGGGAGCAATTCACTCTAATTATCCGTTTGCGTATTACAATACACCATGTCCATGTGCCATTCCTCCACTGTCGGAACTAGTCCGCGGTCCCATCTCATGGCAACTCGTCGTTTGGCCAGCAAAAGCCCAATCGCTATCAATTTCCGAATTGTTCCCGCCAGATGCCTGTCCCATCCCAAGAGCGCAATAAGCGGTCCACCATCTATTTGCTCCCCAATTATGGATTCCAATTCGCAAAGCACTGCCCTCCAAAAGCACTGCACTCCCTCACAGGCCCAAGACATATGCAGTAATCCAGCCTGCTCTCCCAACATCTGGGGAAATTCGCATTATCTCTTAATCCATATTTATGGAGCTTAAGGGGGTGTAGTATATTCTGTTTAGGTATTTAAAATGAAGTAGTCGGCGTTTACCATTCAGGGAAATGGAGCGCATCTTCACACAGCAGCAGTGCCACTGTACATCTGAAATCTGCACCCCCAGCTCTCTCTGCCACTCCAGTCGTGCCTCCGATAACTCGTGGACTCGTGATTTCTGACTGTGTGCATAGAGACAGGAAACCAGACGGCGAGGCTGATCATTTAGCAGCACTGCTGAGAGAGCATGGACCTGCGGGGGTTCTCCCATGTCAACCCCTAGGAGCTCTTCCATCGCGTGCCGTACCCTATAATACTGATACCGATGTAACGAGGTCAGAGCAACAGTATTGCTCCCCAACAAGTCCCAGTGTTTCATTGTGACTTCCTCGAAAAAGTCCCCCATAGTGCTGATGCCCAGTTCGCCCATGATGTGTACCAACTGTCGATCCCGCCAGAGCGAAAACCATGCACAGCAATTTAACGGCACATGTGGGGAATATAGCAGGACCAATCCCTGTTTATACATGAGCTCGTGCCAAGCTCGTGCTACCGAGTTCAGGGAAGCAAATTCCTTATAACGCCTACTCAGGGCATGAAACATCCTACTCTGCAATGGGACAGGCGAGGCCAACTCTCTCTCTATCTTGAGGTATGGAATGTCATCAGACCCGTGAATCCAGGCTTGTGCAACTGCGGCATGTGCTGCCACGCTATAGGTCTCCAGGTCTGGGGCTCCCAATCCACCCATCTCATACGGCAGGGTCAGGGTGCGCCATTTCACTCGCGGCTGCTTACCTGCCCAAGCCAATCTAATAAGTAATGTTCTCATTGTAGTGAAATAAATTTTTGGTAACACTATCGGGATGTTCTGCTGAAAGAGGAACAAGAAGCGCAGCAATACCACCATTTTCATTAACGCTATGTGACCGAGTAAAGACAATGGGAGCCTAATCCACCTCTCCACATCCCCCGCCAATCTCTTTAACGCTGTGTCATAGTTGTCAGCTAGTACTTTCTTAGGGTCCGTGTGTACTTTAACCCCTAGATATCTAACTGACTCCGTCTCCCACCCAAGCGGGAAACCTACATCTACCTGTGTCGTAACTGGGGTCAGGGGGAACATTATGGACTTCCCCCAGTTAACCTTGAGACCAGACAGTACGCCATATCGATTTATTTCCTGGAGAACTGGGGCAGCATTGCGCTTCGGGTCCTTTATATACAATAAAGTGTCATCCGCATAGGTAGATAACACAAGCGTATAATTTTGAAAGCGGAGGCCGCGTGCCCATAATACTCTCTCAAGGCACATGCCAAAGGTTCAGCTACCAGGGCATATAATAGGGGGGATAGCGGGTATCCTTGTCTAGTACCTCTTGTGATAGTAAATGCTTCCGTCACCATTCCATTTATGCGAACCCTGGCCCGAGGTTCCTCATACAGTGTGGAAATCAGGCGTCGAAAAATATCGCCTACTCCAAACCGCTGCAATGCTGCCTCCAGGAAACTCCACTCCACTGAGTCAAACGCCTTTTCGACATCTAAAAAAAATGCTACCGCCTGTAAGTCTGGGTTAATGTTTTGTATCGTGCCAAACAGTGTGTGGAGATTCATAGTCACATTACGGCCAGGGACAAACCCCGCCTGTTCCGGCTTGATCAAGTGTGGTAACACTCTGGCCAGGCGATCCGCTAAAATTCTAGCATATATTTTAACGTCTACATTTAATAGTGATAGTGGTCGATAGGATGAGCATTGTTCAGGGGGTTTCCCTGGTTTAAGCAAGGTAATTATCATTGCTTCCCTCACTGACGGGGGCATACGCCCCTCCACCACCATTTCCTCGTAAACCTCTTTCAGCTGCGGGAGTAACAAGTGTTGATATGCTTTATAAAAGTATACTGTCAGTCCGTCAGGACCTGGAGCTTTACCTTCTGCCATTCCCCCCAACGCTTTTGTTATCTCACCCATAGTTAGTGGCGCCCTGAGGGTCTCTCTATCTGCGTCTGTCAGCCGCGGCATCGTGATATGGGTGAGATAGTCCAACAGAACCTCAGGATCTGGGTCTACCCTGGAAGTGTATAAGGATTGATAGTATTCACGAAATCTGGCAGCTATAGGTTTGGATTCCCCAATCACGCCCCCATCTTCAGCTTCTATCGTTTTCTTTGTGTTTTTATCATGATGGGGACGGATCAGTTTTGCCAGGACCCTGCCAGGTCGGTCACCCTCTCCGTATACTGGGGCTGTAGCATATTTCCCTAAATGTTGGATCTCTGTGATGGCCGTCTCCTGAAACTCCTGCAACTTAGTGTGGAGATGTCCTAATATGTGTGTGTCTGCAGTGTCTAGGTGGTCCTGTTCTAGTTTTGATAACTCACTTTCCAATAGTTGCAGCCGCTTCCTGGTCGATCTAAGTACCCCTGCATGCTTAGCTATAGTGACCCCCCTGATGTACACCTTAAACATCTCCCGTACTGTGCCCATTTTGGCCACTGAACCTTTATTAATCTGGAAGAACTCGCTAATCGCTGTGGCCAGTTCATTTCTGAAGACCGAGTCTAAAAGTGAGAACGGGGGGAACCTCCACAAAAATGTCAACATTATCAGGACTGGGGAGTGGTCCGAGTAAGTTCTAGGCCAAGGGGTTTCAGTTGTCAATCTGTTAAGCAATCCATGGGAGACCAGCCATAAATCTATACGTGTGTACAAGTTGTGCACAGCGGAGTAATGAGTGTAGCCGCCTCCCTCAGGATGTCTGCCTCTCCAAATGTCCACCAACCCCAATTTAGTAGCCAAATCCAAAATCGCCCTTGCAGCGGCCGCAGGTCTGCGGGCCACGCCTCCCGATCTATCCACTGTAGGATTCAGTGTGCAATTAAAGTCCCCACACTAAAGTTGCGGGTGGACTCCCCAAGAGTCCGCTCTGGCTGCCAAATCTCGATAGAACTGTGGGTCATCATAGTTCAGACCGTATACTCCTATCAGTAAGAAGGATAATGCTCTCCCACTACAATGTGCCACCACATATCGTCCCCCTGGGTCTGCTGCCACCTTCCTGAAAATAATGTCTGATGCTCTTGAGGCCCATAGCAGAACCCCCCTGGAGTGAGAGGTGTAACCTACCGCTAGAAACTGCCCCTGCATCTTACGGGGAGTTAGCATAGGGCTATCTGGAGCCAAGTGTGTCTCTTGTAAAATGGCTATGTCTACTTTATGTCTATGCAGATATGCAACGACATTACGAGTCTTGCGGGCATCATTGAGACCTCGCACGTTCCAGGTACGTCTGGGACATTTTTATGCATCTGTATCTGAATAAGTTGGGATCATCCTTTATAATAGAGCTTCAGTTCTGTATCTACCTTTCCTACAGCATGTGTCTGCAATCTAACTGCTCTGAACATACCTAGGAATACAACCCTCCAAATTCCCCCCCACAATAGGCAGTACCCCAACCTGCCCATCTGATTCATTCCCAAAGAAACCCCCCCCCCATCTTGAACAATCCCCCTTGGGACTATAAGTGGAGCACACATGTGGGCGGATGTTACCCTGCCTTGTCAAGTGTCGCTGATGTGTCGGCCACCTATGCCCTATTACAAACAAACCACTGCCATTTCGTATATCATGAGAGAATCAGAGAAGAATTACACATTTATCAAATATCAACCCTTCTGTAGCACTATGCCGAATGTAGCAATTTCAATCTCTAAGGTGCAGGTAATAAAACAGAGATCAGTCCACTGTTCCCGCTGTGAGAGTGTCATAGGCAGCTCTCCATGGCAGTACACGCTCGATTAGCCATGCATCCCCAACTGCCTAGGTTTCTGCATCTTTGACAGCATCATTCCCACTGCCTGCCATCTTACGTTTCACAAATTGCTCCAATTTTTTGTGGTCCGTGAAAAATATTGGGCTACCGTCTACGTGAACTCACAATTTAGCCGGGTAGAGCATTCTGTATTCTAGGTGCATATTCCTTAGTTGCTTCTTCCCTGTGATGAATTGTCTCCTCGCCTCCTGCACCTGTAGTGTGAAGTCCGGGTACAACGAGAGCGTCATCCCCTCATATTGTAATGCTTTCAACTCCCAGGCACGATGCAGCGCAGTGTCCCGATCCCTATAGTTCAGCAGCCTCGCTATCACTGGGCGAGGAGGGGCCCCCGGGGGCGGGCGGGTCACCAAAGATCTATGCGCTCGCTCCACCACCAAGAGATCAGAAAAAGTATTGTGCCCCAATAATTGCACCAGTAAGTTTTCGATGAAGCTTTCCATACTAGCAATCGCGGTGGACTCCACTAATCCCACTATGCGTAGGTTATTTCTCCGTGCTCGGGCTTATAAATCGTCCATCTTGTGGCAGAGGGAGCCCAGTTCCTTATTTAGCTTTACTTGGCCCGTGGCTAGTGCTGTTTGTCCGTCCTCCACTGCAGACACTCTCCTCTCTGCCTGATCCAGGCACTCCGTTTGTTTGTCAAGGCGTTCTGACATTCTATCCATGCGATACGAGAGAGAGTCAATCTTGCCATCTATCTGAGTTCAGCTATGTTGCATGGCAACTAAAATGTGAGGCAAATCTTGGTCCTCACCTGTGTAGGAGGCTGGCCTGGCTTGTAGTGGGTACCAGAGGTACTTACACCTTGTGCCAGGTCCAGTTATCCCTTATTAGTGTAGAAGAGGTGTTTCTAGAAGCTTAGACTGATAGAAGGTAGCTATGGCAAAGCAGTTTAGACTGAACTAGGAGACATGTAAAGCTCCTACTATACCACTGGTGTCATATGCCCAATATCATAAGAAAACACAATACACAGAGTTACTAAAAATAAAGGTTCTTTATTTTTATGACAATATGCCAAAAGTATCTCAGTGAGTACCCTCAGTATGAGGATAAGTTATATACACAAGATATATGTACACAAACCAAAATTAGATAAGTAATAGCAAGAACATTAATGCAAACAGTGTATAATTACAATAGATTGCAATAGGAGCACATAGGTATAGGGGCAACACAAACGATATACTCCAAAAGTGGAATGCGAACCACAAATGGACCCCAAACCTATGTGAGCTTGTAGAGGGTCGCTGGGACTGTAAGAAAACAGTGAAGGTTAGAAAAATAGCCCACCCCAAGTCCCTGAAAGGTAGGTGTAAAGTGCACCTACTACCCCCAGAGAGCACAGAAGTCGTGATAGGGGGGTTCTGCAGGAAGAACAAACACCAGCAATGCAACAACAGTGGATTTCCAGACCTGAGTACCTGTAAGACAAGGTGACCAAGTCCAATAGTCGCAACAGTGTCGAGAGTGGGCAGGAGCCCAGGAAATGCCAGCTGAGGGTGCAAGGAAGCTGCCACTGGGTGGAAGAAGCTTGGAGTTCTGCAAGGAAGAAGAGGACTAGGGACTTCTCCTTTGGAAGACAGATGTCCCACGTCGCGATGAAGCTTGCAGAGGTGTTCCCATGCAGAAAGACCGCAAACAAGCCTTGCTAGCTGCAAGGGTTGCAGTAGAGGTTTTTGGGTGCTGCTGTGGCCCAGGAGGGACCAGGATGTCGCCACTTGAAGGAGGAGACAGAGGGGGTGCCCAGCAACTCAGGGAGCCCTCATAGAAGCAGGCAGGCCCCGCAGAAGTACCCTAATAGGCACTTGGTAGAAGAGTGAACCAGAGTCTGTGTGAAGTCACAAAAGGGAGTCCCACGACGCCGGAGGACAACTCAGAAGGTTGTGCACTGCAGGAAGGAGTGTTGGGGACCCAGGCTTGGCTGTGCATGAAGGAAATCCTGGAAGAGTGCACAGGAGCTGGAGCAGCTGCAAATCACGTGGTACCCAGCAATGCAGTCTAGCGTAGGGAGGCAAGGGCTTACCTCAACCAAACTTGGACTGAAGAGTCACTGGACTGTGGGAGTCACTTAGACAGGGTTGCTGAGTTCCAGGGACCACGCTCGTCAGGATGAGAGGGGACCCAGAGGACCAGTGTTGCAGTCTTTTGGTGCCTGCGTTAGCAGGAGGAAGATTCTGTTGACCCACAGGAGATTTCTTCAGAGCTTCTGGTGCAGGGTGAAGGCAGGCTACCCCCAGAGCATGCACCACCTGGAAACAGTTGAGAAAGCCGGCAGGATGAGGCGCTACAATGGTGCTGGTAGTCGTCTTGCTACTTTGTTGCGGTTTTGCAGGCGTCCTGAGCAGTCAGCAGTCAATCCTTTGGTAGAAGGTGAAGAGGGAGATGCAGAGGAACTCTGATGAGCTCTTGCATTCGTTAGCTAAAGAATTCCCCAAAGCCGAGACCCTAAATAGCCAGAAAAGGAGGTTTGGCTACCAAGGAAGGAGGATTGGCTACCAAGAGAGGTAAGAGCCTATCAGAAGGAGCCTCTGACATCACCTGCTGGCACTGGCCACTCAGAGCAGTCCAGTGTGCCCCCAACACCTCTGTTTCCAAGATGGCAGAGGTCTGGGACACACTGGAGGAGCTCTGGGCACCTCCCCTGGGAGGTGCAGATCAGGGGAGTGGTCACTCCCCTTTCCTTTGTCCAGTTTCGCGCCAGAGCAGGACTGGGGGATCCCTGAACCAGTGTAGACTGGCTTATGCAAAGATGGGCACCATCTGTGCCCATCAAAGCATTTCCAGAGGCTGGGGAGGCTACTCCTCCCCAGCCTTCACACCTATTTCCAAAGGGAGAGGGTGTAACACCCTCTCTCAGAGGAAATCCTTTGTTCTGCCTTCCTGGGCCAGGGCTGCCTGGACCCCAGGAGGGCAGAAACCTGTCTGAGGGGTTGGCCGTAGCTGCAGTGGAGACCCCGGAAAAGCAGTTTGGCAGTACCCGGGTACTGTGCTAGAGACCCGAAGGATCATGGAATTGTCCCCCCCAATACCAGAATGGTATTGGAGTGACAATTCCATGATCTTAGACATGTTACATGGCCATGTTCGGAGTTACCATTGTGACGCTACACATAGGTGCTGACCTATGTATAGTGCACGCGTGTGATGGTGTCCCCGCACTCACAAAGTCCGGGGAATTTGCCCTGAACGATGTGGGGGCACCTTGGCTAGTGCCAGGGTGCCCACACACTAAGTAACTTTGCACCCAACCTTCACTAGGTGAAGGTTAGACATATAGGTGACTTATAAGTTACTTAAGTGCAGTGGGAAATGGCTGTGAAATAACGTGGACGTTATTTCACGCAGGCTGCACTGGCAGGCCTGTGTAAGAATTGTCAGAGCTCCTTATGGGTGGCAAAAGAAATGCTGCAGCCCATTGGGATCTCCTGGAACCCCAATACCCTGGGTACCTCAGTACCATATACTAGGGAATTATATGGGTGTACTAGTATGCCAATGTGAATTGGTAAATTTAGTCACTAGCCTGTTAGTGACAAATTTGGAAAGCAGAGAGAGCATACCCACTGAGGTTCTGGTTAGCAGAGCCTCAGTGAGACAGTTAGTCACCACACAGGGAACACTTATAGGCCACAAACCTATGAGCACTGGGGTCCTTACTAGCAGGATCCCAGTGACACATAACAAACATACTGACAACATAGGGTCTTCACTATGAGCACTGGGCCCTGGCTAGCAGGATCTCAGTGAGACAGTGAAAACACCCTGACATAGACTCACAAACAGGCCAAAAGTGGGGGTAATAAGGCTAGAAAGAGGCTACTTTCTCACAACCTGGTGTTCCATCAGGACCCTTCTCTGGCCCCATCTCTGCACCCTCTCCCGCAGGACTGTTTGTTTTGCGCCGCTCAAATTGCAACTTGGCTTGGGCCTTATCCGACTTGCCCATGGTGTGTTTTGTTTGCTCCCTTCCGGCACCGTAAGGACACAGGCCGCGCTAGTCCTACTCAAAGGAGTAACTTGTGGCGGTGTGCGTAAGAGCACCTCCTCTGCTTGGGGTGTAACTAACAATTCATCACCTGCCACCCAAGTTAGGCATTCAATATCTTGTTGCGCCCAAGAGACCTGCCATGTCCGTTTCGCTGGCGCCCCTCTGCTGGCACTGGTCTGTCTCCTCTTTGTATTCTAAGTTGGTAAAAGCCTGAGGGCCCAGGGTTTCGCAATCGTAGGGGCTTGCGTGCCCCAGGGCTAAGCATACCCCCCAGGGCTCGTCGGGCACCGCTCCCGGGCCCCCAGCACCGATATGCAGCCACCAGCCACTCACCCACTAATCCACTTCGCCGTTCCCCGCTGGGCCGCTCCGTCTAACTCTCTCCAGCCTGGGGGGGCTCCCGCGCTGGTCCTGATCTGCCCGGAACCGCACCTCAGAGTCCTACGCGTGATCGCTGCGTCACACCCAGCACTCAAGGCCGCTCCGCCGCGCCCTTACACACGGGAACAGCAGACCTCCACCCCCAGCAACCAGCACGCCCCTTCCTCTGTGCCTCAACGGCTTTGTTGCTCTGTTCAACCACGATCCGCCACAGCGCCTCACACAGCACTCAACGTGGACTTCGTGCAGTCCACCGCATGGCTGCTTCACATCGCCACGTCACTCCGCCCAGGCCGATTCCACTCCGACAGGAGCCCCACGCTCCCAGTCCCCGCCAGGCCTTGCTGCTCCACTCGGGTTGCTGTCTAGCGCATCTTTCAGCCAAACGTGGCTCGTCGCGCACCTCCCTTATCTTCCGGCCATCAGGTGCTCCAAAATATTCGGTCAGTAACGGCTTTGGTTTGCAGGATTATTATCGGATTGTAAGGCGGCCGGCGGAGCTTCGTCATGGCGCAACGATCTTTCGGCCGGGCAAGCTCCGCCACCCCGAATAATGTGAGTTACAATTTGCCTGTACAACCGCTCTGTGACTTCATTTACCCTGACAGTGTAGCCCAGACTAGGTGGCCCAGAGGACGTATTGTCATACTGACTACATGGCATAGCTAATACTGTGGTATCTTGTGTGAGGGCCTGAGATGAGTTGTTTCTCCTCACTTATAGTGGTCATATGCTGTGCAAATTTCTAAGTTGAAATGACCAACTGAATGTAGATTGTTATGTTACAGGGGCTCATGTTGCTCTACATCCTTTACTGCTCATTTCACTGTCACTGATGGTTTCTCTTTTTGCAGATGTTGGTGTTGTCACTACTGTGAACTCATGTGATGTCCACAGACTGCTTTCACACAGTTTTGTTGATTGTGACTTATGATATGCTCTCCCACTGGTTATGTGTACCCCAAACTGCCTGTCCATTGGCTGGATTCACTCTTTGTTACATATGCACAGTATATTACGAGTGAAGACATTGCATTTTGTTGTAATTAAAGTACAAAACCTTCAGTTGTGTTAAAGTGTGTTTATTGAATTGACAAAAAGGAAGGGATAGTGCAATAGAGTGGTGTGATGGTGGACGAAATCTTCAGTGTAGTGTCCCAGTTGGTTTGTTGCACAGGTCCAGTATCCATGGTGTCATAGGAAAACTAGCACTGGAAGTCCAAAGTAAACAAGGTGTCTCAGTGGCACACAAGGGAGACATTTAGGAGGGACTCACTTCCTGGCAGTGGTTTTGGTCTTGGCTACAGTCTCTGGTGTCTGTCTGGGTCACAGGGAACTTTTGCGGGGTGGTTCTCCTGCTGCAGGGGTGCTGGTGGCCTTTGAGTCCTGTGGCATGTCCTCCGGTCCACTAGCTGCAGAAGATGTGGAGGGCTGGTCAATACACTGGCTAGTGGAAGGGGCCCGCTGGTATGTTGTGTACTCATGCATGATGGTAACCATGTTACTCAGCACCCCTGTATTGGTGGCCATGTTGGTATTTAAGGCCTGCAATTGCTGCATGGCCGCCTGGTGGTGTTGCCCCTGCAGCCGCTGGTTCTCCTGCAAGATGGTAAGTACCTGGCCCATCCTGTCCTGGGATTTCTGGAATGCTCCCAGGACATGTGTGAGTGCCTCCTGGGCAGACTATTCCTTGGGTTGGGTCACCCCTTGGCACATAGTTATCCTCCCAAAGGTCCTGGCCCCCTGAACTGTGTGTCTACTCCCGCTGACACCAGGACCTTCATTGTCTTGCCTGTGTGGTGTCGACTCGGGTCCCTGTACAGGTGGACACACAGTTGATTGACTTGTCCTGGGGGCAGAGGTTTGGGGACATTGGATGGCTGCTGTGGCATTGGAGTCGAATGTGGGGTGCCCTGTGGTGGGCTGGGTGTTGGCTGTGGTGTCCGACTGACCCGTGGTCCCAGATCGGCCAGGGAGATCATCCAGATCCAGACATCCAGAGTTGCTGTCATCACTGAAGCCTTCTTCTGGTGGAGGACTGGGTTGATGTGGCACAAGCTGGCTGCTGACATTGGCTGGGGTACCTGAGGAAATGTTTGAAATTTGTTACAATCATTGTCAGTGACATGTTCAGCATTTCTGGGTTTCCCTGTTGGATGGGTTTTGTTCTTTCACCTTTGGTTTGTGTATGGTGATGGATTGTGGAAATGGTGGTGCTACATGCTGCCAATGCATTACTAATGTGTGTGCATACTGAGCTTGGGGGGGGGGGTGCTTGCAGTGAGTAGGGCATGCAGGGGTACACAGTTAAGGGTGGTTATGGGGGTGGTTCTGTGTTTGAGATGGAGTGGGGTGAAGGGAGTCAGCGTGATGGGGTGACATGGCATGCAGGTGTAGGTGGTGGTGGGGTAGTAATGGTGACTTACCAGTTTCCAGCCCTTCAGTGATTCCAGTGAGGCCCTCTAGATGCAGGATAGCCAAGACCTTCTCCTCCCATGTTGTCAACTGTAGGGAAGGTGGTGGGGGTCTACTGCCAGTCTTCATGACGGCAATGTGGTACCTGGATGACATTGCACGTACCTTCCCCCGTTGGTCATTCCACCTCTTTCTTATGTCGTCCCTTGTTTGAAGATAGGTTCCCATGGAGTTCACCTTATTCACAATCCTCCGCCATAGCTCCATCTACCTGGCAATGGATATCTGCTGGGCCTGTGCACTGAACAGCTGTGGTTCTACCATTACGATTTCATTTACCATGGCCAGCAACTCCTCATCAGTGAAATGGGGGTTCTTTTGTGGGGACATGCCTAATGTGTAGTGGATGTAGTGTGTGTTGGGCAGAGGGTGGAATGTTTTGTTGGGATGCAGGGTGTGTGTGTTTGTGGGATCCTGTGGAGTAGTGATTGTGTCCAGTGCTGTTATGTTATAAGTGTTGGGATATGATGTGTGGTGTGTGATGCGTGACAGATGTACAGGTGGTTGTGGTTTGTGTGTGCAGTTCAGGAAATGTTTCGGCTGGCAACGTGTCATTAGGTTTTCGCGTTTGCAAAGACTCGTGAGTGTGGAGGTGTGTTTTATAGTGCTGTTGGTGGGTGTTTACGGTATATGTTATGTGTCAGTTGTGGGTTTCTCAATGTGGCCAATGTTGCCTTCTGTAGTTGTGGAGTGGCCAAATCGACTGCGGTGGTCCGGACCGCCAATGGATAACCGCCATTGAGTGACCATTGTGGTGATTCGTGGGTCATAATTTGGAGGGTGGTCTGTTGCAGTCGTGTCGGGGAGGGTGGTGGGTCTGACTGTTTTACGCTGTCATTTGGACTGGCGGAATTCCTGTTTTGGCTGCTTTCTGGCACGTTTGTGTTTGTGTGTCATAATCTGGGGGGCGGATTGCCGGGTCCGTGGTGGTCTATTGGCGCCCGTCACCACGGCGGTCTTCTGAAAAGACCACCAATGTCATAATGAGGGCCATAATATGTTGCATATGTTTTCCTCGTAAGAACCAAGAAAGTGAAAGTAGAGTAAAGGAGCTCTTCTTGTGGCAAACAAAGGAATACGAATATTGCTACTAAGAGGAATTTGGGAACGATTATTGTGACAATGAATAATATTTGGCTATACCCTCTTGTGTCTTTCTGTCGCTTAACAGCAGGAATTGACTGTGTGAAAGAATTCCTTTGTGATGCACAAATGCTTGATAAATAGGTGGGTTTGATACAGACAGCTTCTAGAGTTCAGAGTGTGGATTGCCTGAATTAGTTACTTGCAGCCTTATTACGAGTTTGATGGTCCGAACGCAGGACCGCCAAACTCGCGGGGAGGACGCCACTGCCATGGCCCTGCTACATTGTTCCCACTGGTCAGGCAGGCAGAAACATTGTAATTGAGTATTCCCACCAGTCAGACCGGTGGGAACAGTGCTACGAGGTAGCTCTCGTCTCCCTTAAAGGAGCCAAGTGCTATCTCATGTCACAAAGGGGGCTGACAAGCACCTTTGGAATATACACTGTCTGCAAATCAGACAGTGAGTATTCCGAGGGTGCTGGGCAGGGGGACTCCCAGCACACCCTCACTGCTAGCCTTTCCATTGCGGTGAAGCCGCCATGGAAAGGCTAGCAGGGAGGGGAGTTGTAATCAGCCAGGCGGTGCTGAGTTCAACGCCACCCTGGCTGAGTACAACTCAGGCCACAGTCACCATGTCAGGAACCATGTCCCAGTGGGGATGGCAGTCCCCACTGGGGTTCGCCCGATAGGATTGTAATTGGTGGTTGGACATCCCGGCGTGCAGCCGTCCGACCGTCAACGTGAGTGTTGCAGTCCTCAGACCGCCACACTCATAATGAGGCCTTTGGTGTTGTGTGTTCTTTATTATAGAAAATGGTGATTGACATCAAGCAAAGGGCATTAAGAAATGAGAAAACGTTCATTTCCTTTACGGGGAAGGCAAAGGGAAAGTGAGAGTAGAATTAACCATTTAGAAAGGGAATTAACATAGTGCAGAGTATGTAGTTGTGCCTCTAATCTCTTTCATGCCTCCCTCCCCGCTGTTCCCTACTCATGCTCCCTTTCCCTCACTTGATCACCTTCACTGTCTGTGCATTTGCAGCAATTTAGCAGTTGGGGATTTCAAGAAGTGGACTCATTTGGCAACGCATTGATCCTGAGGAGTTTGTCTGGCTGACAAAATACCAAGCCCACAAATGTTTTTCCTCCTCCAGGTTGCCGCATGGCAAAATGGCCACCTTGGATAACATAATAAAGACATTGTCCATTGTTCAACAGGACGTGACAGGATCCATGGGGGAGACAGCAGCATTAAAGGACAGAATTGATCATATGCTGCAGAATCCTTTTGATGGAGGAGCTTGTTTCAAACCCAGTCAGACTAGCTCCTGGGGGAGAACTGCAACATCTGTAAGGATACCACAGGTTTCTGTGGAAATTCCAACTCCCATCCCTTTAGCATCTCCAGAAAGATTTATGGGTGATGTTAATAGGGTGCAGGTTTTTCTCAGTCGGGTTCGACTACTTTTTACTTGCAGACCTAGAGGTTTCCTGACAGAACAGTCTAGAGTTGCATTTATGATGGGATATGTTTCGATCAGAATTTGAAAGAGTATTTTTATTCACCGAGTCGTGTCCTTCTCGGCAGACAGTGAGTTGTTGGAACTCAAACAGGGCAATAAAGATTTAGTGACATATTTAAGCACCTTTCAGCATTTGATAGCTGAAACAGAATAGCCAGAGACTAAACAAGCAGTCTTGTTCTACGAAGGTTTACAAGAGGAACTTAAGGATATCATTGCCCAAAACCAAAAACATGTACTGATCTTATGAATCTAACACTGAGGCTTGACCACCATCTAAACGAGCGAAAAGGTGATAAAAGAAGAGGTGACAAATCCCCACCAAGGTCTGAACACAATAGAAACTTGTCAACAACTGTAGACAAGTTGATGGTACCAATGGAAACTGGAATGATACAAGCTTCATTGCCCAAAGAGGAAAAAGAAGAACAATGAAAAAAAATGGTGTCTGTTTCTAGTATCGACGTAAGGGCCATTTTTTGAAAGACAGCATGGTTAGACCCAAGGACAAGAAGGCGGTCCCGAAAGTAGCAGTAGTCATTACTAAATCCAAGAGTTCACAGGAAAACTAGGCGTCTTTAGGGAAAATGAAGGGAAACCCTTGAGCATAGGGAACATCCCTTCTTTGAAAACGGACAAGGTTTCACTCATTGCTTATATAAGACTAACCTTATAACTACACCTCAGAGGTGAATGGGTTCAAGGAGAAGCCATGCTCTATTCCGAGGCCACTGAAGCTTTGTGGATAAAGTCCTAGCCACTAATCTACAAATTCCTTTGATAACAAAGACAAATCCTGAAATAGGGCTGGCAGTGGATGGATGTACGTTTTGTTCAGGTCTGATCAAGTACTGTACCATGGAATTAGACACAATCATAGAGGAACAACATTTCAAAAGCCTGCCATTAAATGTTGTAGATGCTCGTCAATACAGGGTGATTTTGGGTATTCCCTGTTTGGAATAACATAACTCCACCGTAGATTGCGCCACAAAAACAGTACAGTTTACTTCCAACTTCTGCAAGGACTGCTGTAACAAAGGAATCATATCAATTACTAAGAATTTAACTCCATATCATAACATTGAGACATTGCCACACAAGCAGAAAAAGATATTGAACTTCCTTCTCAAGATGCCGAATTTCAGGATGTGTTTAGTAATTAACAGGCTGAACAATTACCACCACATAGATAGTACGACTGTCAAATTGACTTGATACCAGAGGCAGTGGTGCCTTGTGGTTAAATCTATGTTCTTTCCGAAAACGAAAATGAGCATTTAAAACAGTATTTGGACACATATTTGGCACCTTCCATGTCCCCAGCAACATCACCTCTGCTTTTATTGACAAGGCTAATGGGGAACTAAGATTGTGTATTGATTACTGCACCTTAAATAAGGCTATGGTAAAGAACAGGTATCCTTTATCATTAATACCTGTACTATTAGGCCAAGTGATAAAAAGCTTTGGGTAGGAGATGAGTGGAAAATGGATTTTCATGCTTGTTACGATCTTATGAATTGAGGGTAATGCCCTTTGGATGATGTAATGCGACAGCCACATTGCAATTTTTTTTAAACTGATGTCTTGCGCAAATTCTTGGTAATCTGTGCAATTGTCTATATAGACGATATCCTGATTTATTTAAACACAGTAGCTGAGCACCATCAACACATCTGTGCGGTCCTACAAGCCCTCCTTAAACATCGTTTGTTTTGCAAACTCCCCAAGTGTGAGTTTCACACATCCAAGGTTGAATTTCTGGGAGTTATACTGTGTTGAAAGCGATTAAAGAATGGCTGGTCCCTCAGAATTTTTATAGACAGTTCATTACACACTTTTCCAAGCTGGTTACACCCATTCCAAGATTGCTTAGAAAAAACACTTCTTTTCTTCTTCAAAAGCAAACAAAGGCATTTATTCAAATGAAAGAGACATTTACAACTGTTCCCATTTTAGCACATTCGGACCTAGATAAACCTTTTATTGTTGAAGCAGATGCTTCCAATAGTGGCGTAGGAGAAGTACTATCCAAAAGGAACATACAGAATGGACAACTGCATCCAAATGGATGAAAATTGATTTGAATGAGGCAATTAAATTGAATGAGGCAGAAAAGCGTTATACCATTCCGGAGAAGGTGCTATTAGCAATGGGGGAAGCTTTCTGTGAATGGAGGCATTACTTGTTGGGAGCCAGACATACCATCACTGTTTACTCCAGCCACGGAAATGTTCAGTTTATAAAATCTGTTCAATTGCTATCACCTTGCAAACTTCTGTGGATGATGATTTTCTTTGCTGAATTTGATTTCGTTGTCACTTACAGGCCAGGAGTAGACAAAACAAAGCTGATGCTTTGACTCAGCAAAGTAGCGCATTTGTTTTACCGCATGAACAACCAAGAGCAATTATCAACCCAAACAAGGTGCTGTGTCCAACACGAGATGACGACTTCTGTCATGCCATTAAACGAGCAGCCCAAACGTCCAAGTGAAAGAAATGGATTTCAAGTCATCCTGAATGAAAATTAATAGAAGGAGTTCCAATGAAAAAATCCTAAGTTTTGGTACCTACCAGGGAGCTTCGAAAGAAAGTGCTTTAGTGGTGTAATTTGGCCTCATGTGCTGGACACAATGGCTTCAGGAAAATCTTAGAAAGAGTAAGCAGGCAGTTTTGGTGGGTTGCGATGCACAAAGAAGTAGAACATTTTGTACGAACATGTGAAATCTGTACTCGAGCAAAATTCAATCATGTCAAACCACAAGGACTATTACATCCGTTACTCACTCTGGAACTACCTGGGGAAAACCTCTCTTGATTTTATTGTGGGTCTTCCAAAGGGTAATGAGGGTTCAGTAGTGCTAGTAGTAGTTGACAGTTTGACAAAAATGGGACATCTCATTGCTTGCTCATAATTGCCCACTTACTATTGGTTCATCCTGTCCACTTGCATGGGTTACCAAGGGTAATAGCATATCAGATCAAGGGATCCAATCCACAGCTCACTTTTGGAAAATGTGGTGCTTTGTATTGCAAATGCCCCCCCCTCCATTGTCTACCAGTTTCCATCTCCAGATGGATGGACAAACTGAGCGTCTTAATCAAACACTCAAAGAATATTTAAGGTGTTATGTTGACAAAAATAGCAGCAGCCTGGGTGAACATGCTTTGGCTAATGGAAATAGCTTATGACAGTGTCTTTTGCTCCATCTTCACGCAGGCCCTTTTATTTCATATTTGGCCCTCAAGTTACAGCATCAGCAAGTAGATCCTGCCAGGGCTTCATACGCCCTCCTATTGTTGCTGTCTCCTAGTTCTCCACTGCACACCACATATCAACATTCTATTATAACATTCACTTTCCGCTTTCAGACACCAGCTCTAACAACAGGGAATGATGACAGACACGATATTACAAGTGTTTATCTTAGAAAAGTGGTGTGAAGGAGAGAATAGGCATGACTAAGACTATGGGTGGGCATTACTGGTGTAATTTGCTGAAGCGTTATCACACGAAATTACAACACTCAGAAAGCCACTACTCCTTCCACAGTCCTTAGTAATGTTTAATTCATAGTTTAATATTTTCAGAATTGAAACATTTTCAGTTCCAAGTACTCACATCAAAATAATTGTTGTTTATTTGATACTGCTAACAAAGCCCAGGCAAAGCCCCTAGGACTGGCTGGTTTTGTATGCTATGTTTGGATACACTCACAGAAAACGCAGAGCAAGGCATCCACATTTTATTTATGTATTCTTTATGCTGCATTGCAAAGTTGTGAACATGAGCCAAATGCATTAAAGTGCTTCACAAAGTAAGAGGAAGTAATACATTGAATGCTGTGTCAGAGTAAGCAAAAACAATGAGAAACAATACATGTATGCACCAAGGGAGGAAGTTATCGGAAAGCAGAGTTTAATAGGGAGGTTGCAAGAAGTATCTTTGAAAGAGAAGACATTCAGCATGATCGTAAGGGTGTTCAGAGAGGTAGTGGTTCATAGAGCTGAGAAAAGAGAGATTCTGTCGCATTCCCAGAAAAGGGTTGTACCATTGTATGATCCGTTTGGAAAGCTGGAGGTTCTCAAAGTAGTGTTTTAGAGCCAACATAGGGATCTGGACCCATCAGACCTTTTCATTTTCACTAAAAAAGACTGGCAATATATAGAACCTTGTGGGTGATGCACGTCTTCTAGTTATTGAATGGTTAGTAGCACTGGTGTGATGTGAAGATATCTCCTAGTGTCATAGACAAAAAGCACTTCAGCATGAAGCAGCACTTTCAGGGGGTGAAATGTATTTTTAGAAGTCAAAATCAAGCAAGACTTACCAGAATCTATCTATGACAGAACAAGGGATTGGACCAGAGTCTTACAGTCAGATTCACCAACAAACTGCTGAATTACCTATGGAAGACTAGAGTTGTAAGTGTGCACAGTTAGCCATAGTATTGATTTGCGTTTGCAGGTTAAGTCTATTGTCTAGAATGACTGCTAGTGGTTTGACATTGTCAGTAATGATGGGTTTGAAGTCAAGGATCCTACAATCACCAATCCAGGATTAGACAGGTAAGGTTGAATGTTTTAGTGAGATGAGTCAAAAATCAGTTTAAGGGGTTGAGTTTCAAATGGAACAAGGTCATCCAATCTTGAATTGCTTGTAATGTTTGTGAAAGAAGTTGAACAACATTGAGGGTGGAGATTGTGAGTCAAATTTGCTTGTGCTTACTTGAGTAAGGCTCCAAGAGGTTCGATATGAAGGTAAAAAAGAATAGGAACCGCAACAAAGCCTTGTGGGACAGTCTAATTTTGGTACAATTGGACTGGAAAGACATTCATCAATATTTGTCTGCTGTGACCAGTTTGAAAGATATGAGTCAAACCATCTGAGAAAAAAGTCACTTATCCCCATATGTTCATGCAGAATCCTGATAAGTTTGGAGTGATTTACAGTATCAAATACAAATATTGGTCAGAGGCAGGTTTGTGAAGCACAGGATTTTAGTTCACATGCACTAAGTCTTGTCCTTAATTACATAGGCCATACCTCTTGGAAAGGATTCCTAGTTCCGCTTCTTTAGCCAGACCCCTTTTAGAGACCCCATACCTTTTTCACTCCCCTTAAAGCACTAGTGTAGCGGTGTGCTTGTGCCTGTCTCTGATTATATGTAATCCCTTTATAGCTGCTTGCAGGAATTTGAGCAGGATGAAACCCTTCTCAGACTTCAATGGTTATGTTGAGTGCTGTGAAAAGCCAAGGCAGACCTAAAGAGCTATACTTTCTTGTGCAATTCTGTACAGGCAATTCAATGTTCTGCACACTCACAGATTCCACGCCAGCCATGCATAGATGGAGACAGAGATCTATAAAGCAATAAGCACCCCTGACTAGATACGATGGACAACTAAGATCTTTGTTCAACTGCATGTCCCACGAGAACTGTGACTACTGGGCAAGCATGATTCCTGCATCATAATTTGCTTGTTACTGTGAGAATTTTATTGAGACAGCTCCGGTATCCCCAATCTCTGTCCAGCATGGCAATGGCACGGGCTCGTCATCAGTCTCTTTTTTAGGTCCCGGATATGTGAGTCACATTCAGGGGTCCGGGCGCTCTTGGGCTACAGTGGTCCAGTGTCTGACCAGCAGGTGTCTTGGGATGCCTGATGTTTGCCTGGCATAAAGAACAATATTACTTTTGGGAAGTTGTTTTTTCTAACTTCTTTTACCCATTTTAGAAGGTCATGGGACTGCAAAATGATGATTCCAAGTTCTTGTCTGTAGCATGGCATGATACGGCTATCCATGGAGCCCTTTGAAAACAAAGGCATTCCAATTAAAATGGAGAAATTACCAAAAACTGGCCCACAAACCATTGAACAGGCACACTGATTATAAGCATATATTGGCTACAACTTTAATACTAGAAACATCATAGTACCATCATTCTTTGTAATTCGTTATTGTTCTACAATTGTAACATGTTTATTGAAGAGATATTCATTTTCAAGTTATATCCAAGACTTGACACCGATTTGTTTTGTGATTCCAATACTTGTGTTTGGCTTAGCCTTCCCACCACATTTCATTAGCTTGGACTTAACATACCAACCATGCCATCCAGGAGAGCAAAGGGTGCTTTAGAGCCAAAACGTCCCTTTATAGACCGAGTGCTGAGCATTCTGGTCAATAAAGAACATGTACAGTCTGCTAGTTGGGCTATACAACTTAAAGGATCTATGAAAAGACCTGATTAGGGCAATTGTGGACTTTTAGAGCGGTAAGCAGATAATGAGAAATCCAAGACAGAGTGGAAAAAGCTAATTAATAAATGTATCTGATGTGCTTGAGAAATTCATCATATAAAACCTGATGTGCTTGCTAATCCTGTCCAGATGTGCTTAAAAATTATAAATATATATTTTATAGTTTTGGGAGTACATTCCCTACAGTCACTATGTGGTCGCTAACCCCTTGGCACCTGCTTCTGTTTTTTTTTATTTTATGGCTGGCCCATGTACAGGAGACCATTGTTACAAGTCTTCTGATTCTGCCATGTTTCTCACCAGCCGAGTGCAAGTCTTTGCTAGGGATCAAAGAACAACTCAATAATGGTACTTTTGTGTGGGTTACTACTGCCCTCATGCCTAGGCTAATTCTAGTAGTGGGATATAAGCAGTTTTACTTGTAGCTCATTGAGCAGATTATCTACTGGTAAAATCTATGTTGCAGGTCATAATTGAAAACTGTCATTCCACCTTCGTAGGGGTGGATGTATTTTTTTTTAACATTTTCTGGTAAGTGGAAGTCGATTGTGGCAAGACTGCAAAAGTTTGCAGACCCTTGTGCGAGACAGCTACCAAACTGTCCACCAACTGATAACTGCACAGTTCATGGGCAGTTTGTGGATGGCTCATGATAGTTATGGCTCTTCCTGGATCAAGTTTTGCTGACCATGTATAACACACGGGAACTGGACAAAAAAGCATAAATCTGCCCGTTAGATATTCATAGCCCAATAAAATTCCTCAGGCGGGGAGAGAAAAAGGACAAATTTAGCCCATTTCACATTTTGTCAGATTATTCTGCCCAGCCCTACTATTGGATATTTGTTATGCATGCATGTAAATGCTTGGGTATACGTGAGGGTGGCCTCCAGTTGCGGCTCGCGGAGCACAGAAAGGACAGGGCAGCATGCGCGACGGGGGAATAAACATTTATTAATAATAAAAAACACACTTACCTCGATCGCCGCACTGCTTCATCTGCTCCTCTGCTGCAGGTACAGGTTCCCAGCCTGCCCTGTGCCAATCCTGATGCTGCTCAGAACAGCATCAGGGTTTGCTGGGAGTGCCCAGCCAGGGCTCTCCCAGGCAGGCTGGGAGCCTGTGCATGCTCTCTCCAGCCCGGCAACTGTGTTGCTGGACTGCAGACAGCCTACTGTGCATGTGTGTTTGGCCGGCCCGAGACGGTCGGCGAAACATACTTGAGCAGTGAGGGGAAATGCTGTGCACTCTCCCTCACAGCTTGTCACCCCCAAGTCCCCACACCTTTACCAGAAAATGATAATAAACTCTGTTTATTATCATTTTCTGGTAAAGGTTTTGCAGCTGCTGCTGCTGCTGCTGGTGGGAAAGCAAAGCTCCTCCGCCCTAAAGGAGGAGTCGCCCCTTTGCCCTTCTGTGGAAGGTGCATTTAAGCAGCCCAGGAGACCTGCAGTGTGGTGGATTTCTGTCTCGTCTGTGGATACATTGTTCCATCCCGTCAAGATTTCATGTTCAGAAAGAAACTTCTAACAATGTTGCATCTACTTCCATCCTCGAGGAAAACCCACGTTAGTGACATTTTTCTAAACAATGAGACAGTCAAACTCTAGCAATGACCTAATAAATCTGACCTTGTAAGGCATAACATAAAATTCCACTAGGGGTAGCTGTTTACACTTCTAAAAACTATTAAACACTCTCTTTTTGAGTAAGCATTGTGTAATGAAAAACAATTCCATTATAAGCTAAAGTTAGCATAAGTAGAAAACGAAATGGATTATGGTGGCCATTTACAAAAGTCACCTGTTTTGTTAGCATTTATTAGAAAAATCACACATTAATTCTCCAAGATCGGTACATATTTAATTGTCTCAAATGAGATCAAACTGGCTGAGTGCCACTTTTCACTTATGGCAGAGGATGTTGATGTTCTGCCTCTTTGTGGGGTTCCAAGCCCATTGGCTACAAGTTCTGTTACTCCTTCTGGTGCTCCAATTCACTTCTCGAATGGGTCCATTTCTCCATCGAAGGCTTATTCAATCGGGACTGGCTCGTCTGTTGCTGAGCAAGAAGAAGGGCCCGTTGTTAGTAACATCATGACAGCTGCAAGTAGCTCACCAGAGGCTTGGCCGGTAGCTAAAATGAGGAGAAAGGTGCAGAAAACCAAACCGCTCAGACCGACTCAAATACCTGGCTCCCACAAAGTGGATGGTTTAAGTTTGTTGTCTCCCACAAGTGCAGACATATGTGACATGTTGAGTGTGCAGTTTGAGGGCCTTCTGGATATTAAGTTAAAACCAATTTATGACCGCTTAGCTATTATAGAGGCTAATGTATCAACTCAGCTTACTTTGGCAGAAAGTGGCCCAGTTTGTCCTCAGGCTCCAGCACCCCAACGTAATGAAGCTGTCACCATCACCCCTTCATTATTGTCTTCTCAACCTTCCTGCCCCTATGTTGTTGTTGTGGTTAATGTTCCAGTCTTTTGGTGAACTCATCCAAAACAACAGCTGCACTTAAAAACAAAGTAACTTTTTGGCTGAACTCTAAAGTGTGCTGAAAGTGGGATTTGTTCAAGGAGATTTTGTTTGTCAGTAGGTTGGGGTTTGTCCGTAGGTTGGTGAAGCAATTCCTGGTGACTTCACAGTCATTAATTTTCACAATCCTGCCATTGCCAGTGACGTGTTAGTTTTAGCTAGAGCTGGCATGGTGCTAACTAAGTTGCTTAGGATTTTACCACTAGGCTTTTTATAAACACTTAGCAACTGGTCCTGTTAATAGGATCGGGCATCAAGTTCCTCCACAATTCCCCATTAGGGCAACATTGAACTGCACCCTTCCACTTAGAAATAAATTCTCACCTCTTGGAAGATATTGATTGACAACTAAACACTGCCTTTAAGTGTGGGGCTAGTATTGTTGATACCAAGAGTAATTCCAATGCCCCTTTTATGGGCCACAATATTAGTCCTACATCACAGCTATCCAGTGGAACCCTGCACTGCGATTGCAATGTTCCTTTTTTAATGTGGTGGCGGATGTTTCAACCATGGCTGAAACTAGGTCTCCTTTGGGTAGGCATGGAATAAATTTGACGTTTTTAGGCTGGCACATCACTGGCTTGGCCTCCAGGTTAACGATAGATGGTGGTTGTTTGTAAATAATGAACGTGTTTCTTCGGGAGACATGGGCTATGTCTGAAATCGTTTTTGATGGGTTTATGTGTTTTGATCTTCTCGCTGTTCCTTCTCCTGTGGGATGGGCGAAAGGGGGCCTGGCTGCCTGGTTTAAGGTTAATATTGGTTGCAAAATTGTCCTGATCATAATCGAAATGGCTGGGAGTCAGATATTGGGCTTCCAGATTTGGGTCCCAATAATGATTTTAAAACAAGGAGTAATTCGAACCTCATGACCTTATCTCCTTTAATTTGTTCTTTAGTAGAAAAGGATATGTATGCAGGATCGCCATTTAATCTCCTTCTGGAGGGCCCTTTTAATGCTAAATTGGGTAATCAGTTCTCGTAAATGATTTCTTCATTTGACCCCGTCCGTGAGAATATCGATTTAGGGATTATGGATTTGAGAGTCCACCAACTATATTCTCCTGTAGCTATATGCCCTAGAGAGCATGGTCCAAGTTGTTCCACGATCCCTACGTTTATTGGCAGGGTGGGGTGGGACTACTATTGACTATGTTTTTGCCTCACTGAATCTGCAACCTTCGAGTCTGGATGCTGAAGTGATTCCTACAATCTTTAGTGACCAGAACCCTATAGTCCTACTAATTGTAGGGCCCTTACAGTGACAACTAAGTGGCATCAGTCTTCAGTTCCTTACAGGCACTAAGTACCAAGATGGGCAGAGGGTGGTCTGGCGCTCCGGTAACTTACACCTTACTTATGAATCAGGTGCGTTGCACTCGCATGGATCTGATAAACTTATGCCTTTCGGTTCGGGGTGAACCTCATAATTCACTACAGAGTTTTGCTGAACTTTTGTTGCGCATTAAGACCTTGCTGAGTAGACCAACTAGAAAACTGCCTGTAACTGGAAAATCATGGTTCGATAAAGATTGTAGGAAAGCAAATATTATTTGATGGCAAGCTCTAAAGCAAACCCCGGGGGCTAGGGATGTCATTTATGCTTGTAGGAAGGCATATGCTTTAGCTTTAAAAAAGAGAACGTCTGATTTAAAAGACTAGCAATTGGAGTCTATTGTGGCTGCTTTCCAAAATAAGGACCCACAGGCATTTTGGCGGGCAGTCCGGGTTGGTTTAGCCAAGAGCCGATCTTCTGATATTGTTACTGTACATATTACCCTGATGCCTGGAGTGAAAATTGTTCTGGTATTTATGGCACCCAGACCATACCTTCGGAAGAGGTTCGTGTGGATCTGCTGCTGAGTGTGAGCCTTCCTTTTTACAGAAGAGGAAGTACTTAAGGCTATTTCCAAAGGTCTTCCAAACAAGGCCTCAGGTCCGTATGGAGTCCCTCTTGATTTGTTTATAGGAGACCCTAGGTTTTGGTCACCGATTCTTACTAATATTTTCAATTTGGTTTGCCAGGTTCGGCCATTGCCCTCTTGGAGCACTACAATAGTGGTGTCAGTTTTCAAAAAGGGGAATGTCCTTGAACCTACGTGCTACTACCCTATTTCTTTGCTCGACTCCACCTCCAAAATAATTGGTAGAGCAGTCTTGGAACAATTTATTTTTTGGGCTCAGGAAAATAATGTTATTTCCCAGGGGCAATATGGGTTTAGAAAGGGCTTGGTCACCATCGAACAGTTCCTAAATTTACATTCATTTATTATTACAAAATATAAACATGCGAAGGGCACTTCAACCCATCTTGCATTTATGGATCTAACATGTGCAGCATGTTTTCAGTTGAAGAAGCTTGTGTTGCAAACCATAACTTTAGTCCATTTATAACACATTTTAAAGGTGTTTCAGTTTTTTTTCAGGTTTACATTTAATTGACACTGTCAAGCTCCGATTCACATCCTACGCAACATGGAAACCCTTGTACCACGGTACACATCTCACATTTCGGATATGTGCCCAGGAGGGAGTTACGTTTGCTGCCTGCTTTATACAGATAATATGGTTCTTTTACATATGAGCTCTTATAGGCCCAAAGAGAAAATTATCAGGCCTGTACCATTACTATAGTAAAAAAAAAATCTAATTTTTAACAATGACAAAACGAAAATACTTGAATTTGGCAAAAGGCACATGCGTTTTGCGTGTTATTCCGGTCCAACTAAAATCCAAGAGGTGGATAAGTGTAGATACCTTACTTTAACTTTTCATCTCTTTGATGGGGTACAGATTGCGATGCATTTGAAGTGAGAGCTAACATAACTATAATAACTATATAAAATATAATAGAGACTTTGATGGCCTGTCAGTCTACCCTCTTGTGAAGGTTTTTAAAAGCAAAATTTCACCTCAGAGTTTATATGGGGGTGAACGTTTCATTTTGAATCCCAGGGTTTCCTAGGGACATGTAGAACACAGCTCTTATGTTTGCCATCGTGTGCCACAATTCAGGATATAAGACTGGAGCTTACATCCCCAGCTCAGTGTTTTTTGGAGCAAAAAAACTTCTTTATCTCCATTGCCTATCACAATGTGTCACCATAAGACCTCAGCATTGTGCTGGAATGAATAGATTCACGGTAATCTTAAATGGCTATGGATACCAGAAAACGAACCGCCCTAATCAATGAATCTTTTATTAGTGACAATAAAATATCTCAATCACAATCCGGTTTATCTAAGTGTTAGACCTAGCATCCTTGGTATGGTTTCCCCTGTCTTTTTGCCTCTGCTTCCTGTATTTTTGACTGTGTGCTGGACTTTGTTTTTGCTGGTTTTTGGTACTCTGGGCACTTTACCACTTCTGACTGCTGCTAAAGTGTAAGTGCTTCCTGTATAAATAATAATTATGATTGGTTATCCCTGATTGGCATATTTGATTTACTAGTAAGTCCCTAGTAAAGTGCACTAGAGGTGACCAGGGCCTGTATATCAAATGCTACTAGTCTGCCTGCAGCACTGATTGTGCCACCCACCTGAGTAACCCTGAAAACGTGTCTCAGACCTTCCACTGCGGTGTCTGTGTGTGCAGTCTGCCAATTCGACCCAAACCTTCCCTTTTACTACATGGACGTCACCGCTACGGTAGGCCGTAGGTAGCCCCACGGGCAGGGTATGTAACAGGTAGGACATGGTGTGTTTTACATGTCCTGATAGTGAAATACTGCCAAATTTGGGTTTCACTATTGCAAGGCCTATCTCTCTCCTAGGTTAACATGGGCCTTTAAATACCTCTTAAGTGCAGTTTCCCATTGGGAGCAGAGAGAGAGATCTGGAGTTTGGGGTCTCTGACCTCACAATTTAAAAATACATCTTTTAGTAGAGTTGTTTTTTAAATTGTCTGTTTGAAAATGCTACTTTTAGAAAGTGGGCATTTTCTTGCTTAACCATTCTGTGCCTCTGTCTGCCTGTGGAATCCACGTCAGGGTCAGACTGACAGCTGGGCTGTTTGTGAATTCCCTAAAGACAGTGATACAAATGAAGCTGAGGTGTATCCTGCATGTCCTGATGAGTCTCCTGGGCTAGAGTGGGGAGGGAGGATCTAACACCTGCACCTAAAAGGGCTGTACCTGTCCTCACACAATGGAGTCTCCAACCCCCTGGAGTGTGTCTGGGGCCAGGCCCGAGCAAGGCAGGATCTTGTGAACAAAAGAGACTTTCCTTAGAAGTGTGCCTACTTCAAAGACAGAAATGAGTATAAGTAGTGAACCCAAAACCGTATACTTTTAGAACACTTCTGGATCAACTGGAACCTCTGCCAAGGAGAAGAGCTGGAGGAGGAGTACTGCTCCTTTGCTGTGTGTGCTTTGCTGGGTTGGCCTGCAGTTGCTGCTTCTGCCTTTAAGAGGACAAAGACTGGACTTTGCTTTGTATCCTGCTTGTGAAGTTTCTCCAAGGGCTTGGACTGAGCTTGCCTTCTGTTAAGAAGTCTCAGCGACATCAAAAACGTCATCTGCCAGCACCTGGGCTTTCTTGATGAGACCCTCCCTGACTTGCCAAGTGGTGCCACATCCAGTCCCTGGGTCTCTGGAAGGAGAAGCTGGCAGAACCAGTGAGAAAATCCATGCATCGGAGCCGAGCAGCAGAAAAATTGATGCATCACCTGCACCGCGGCTGAAAAATTGGCGAAGCATCTGTGAAATCGACGCATTGCCATCTCAGCGCAGATTCATCTCTGCTGTGCATCCGTATTTTCCATGCAGCGTTCCTCAGCATCAAAATCTTCAACATCACCGCACAGACCCGAGGCTGCTGGTCCGGAAACTGACGCCTTGCTTGCTCGGCGAACAAAGAATTGACGCATGGCCTTACTTGCTAGTTAGAAATTGATGCATTGCTTGCTTTTCCAATGCACGCTTGCCCATGCGTCTTTATTTTCCACACATACCAGGTACTTTATGCTAAAACAATGCATCCATTGATTTCTATGGATTAAGACTCATTTTACTTTAAAAATTCATATCTTAGTCTGTGTATGTTGGATTTTTGTTGTTTTTGGCCTTTTTTTTAATTCAGATAAATATTGGCTATTTTTCTAAACTTGTGTGGAGTACTTTTGTGGTGTTTTCACAGTGTTACTGTGTGCATTGGTACAAATACTTTACACTTTGCCTCTGAGATAAGTCTGACTGATTGTGCAAGCTACCAAGGGGGTGAGCAGGGGTTATCTGAGCTGTGTATCTCCCATACCCTGACTAGGGTGAGATTCCTTGCTTGGACAGAGTGCAAACTGACTGCCAACCAGAGACCCCATTTCTAACATTGATGATAGTGGTGAAGATACGACTTGTATTTGTACTTGACATACAGTGATCGGTATACATTTGTCACACAGGCTCTCATTATCCTTAAGAGGCTGCTGGATTCGGGTGGCAGAATCACCTGAATTGTGGGGAACTGAATCCAATCCCACACCATGTGAAAGCTGTTAGCCTAATCCGGTTTTCTGGCTAACTAGCAGTGCCTCATCTCTGCCCAAGAGCAGGGATGACTGTGGCAACTGGGAGCATAACATAAATGGCTCCTCAAGGAAATGGTGGTCAATCAGATCTCATCCCTTTCTCTCAGTTACAGTAGTTTCACACATGCAAAGAGAAACAGAGGCAGAGTATAATTCAATAAGGTTTATTGAATTAGCTGCATCTTAGATAAAATGGCATGAATTGCAATAACTACGATGGTAAAACAAGCAAAGGGGTGACGAAAAGAGTGAAACACAGGAAAAGTCCCACTATACTGTCACTAGGAGTAATATATGTGGTTCCTACCCAAGCTTGCATGATAAGTCCTAATTCACCCTTCAGGTTTCCCCCCTGGGAAGACATGATCCCCCATACCTGAGCAAGGAAGCCTGTGGTCTAGAAAGACACCATCCCCATGTAGGCCAGGCTTCCAGTAGTCTAAGCAAGCAGCTGTAGCAAGGACAATCAGTAATCAGCATGCGGTCGTGGTCATCTGGCTAGAATCTCCCTCTAACGCGTAAGGGACAGAGAAGTGTTTTTATATTAAAACAGCTGATATTCTGAGAAAGTGTCCCCAGGTAAAGTCGTGTATGTTTCTGTGAATATTGGAGACACAGCGTACCACTTTGCCGGCAACTCTTTCTGGATGCAGCCTTATGGGAATCACAAAGTGAAAAGAATGTCTTGCTAAAAAACGCAATGCTTTCCTAGGCAAAAGAACAACTGGATAAAGAAAAGAAAGCAGCACTGCAAATTAGACCTATGCTAGAATAATAAAATTAAACTGAATAAAACGTAACTGGGCTGAAGTGCACAAGCGGCAAGCCTAGTTGCTAAAATAACATGTCTAAAAAATATGATGAAAAATAGCTATACAGCACCCTCCCCTTGCTGATTTAAAGGTGGTAAAAAGCCTAGCAGTAACAACATAAAAGCACTAAAATGCTATAAGTAGGACCCAGTTACATCAATGTCATTAATAACAATTTAAAAGACACGAGCATGTGAAATATTAAAAAGGGGCAATTTAAACATCAGCAGTGGCTCAAATAGAACAGAATCTAAAAGTCAGTGTCTTTTTCAAAATAGCCAATTACATCTGAGACAATTGAAGCCAGGAAATGTCCCACTTTGGCAGGTGGTAAGGGAGCCAAATCGTTGCCAAAGAAAACCAAGGCGCACTCATGTTCCAAAGCCTGAGCTCCAGCTGAGGCAGCAGCATTCCGTGTTGTGCCCAATGTTGAGTAAAGAGCTGCATAATCCACGAAGGGCAATTCATAGACAGCTTTCCGTAGCAAATGCACCCTCAACGTGCATGTCTGGTAATGAGCCCTTAGCGAGAACATCAACAGATCAGCATCCAATAAAAGTAAGCGCCGGGCAGAAAGACAAACTTTCAGTTCACATTTGAAAAGACACCAGAGGCATCGAAACACAGAGTGCACACAATCCAAAAGCCTCCTGGATGACATAGACCAGTCGCACTCCAGTTTTTCCAGAAGTGGTGCTCTGAAATATTGCATCATGCGTTCACGACACAGTTGCACTGGTGGAACTGCTTTCAGCCCTCCTTGTTGTGAAGGGACAGCCACTGCGGATAGAAAATAGCAACAGCAAGATGCCACCTATTACAGCCAAAGTGAGCAGAAATTCCTTAAAAATATCGAGTGTATGGCTGAAGGTATTAAGCCAAATATAGAGGAAAAGGTGTGAACGAAACCAGAACAAACAGCCTTAAAAAAATGTGCAATCCCAGTAGTACTGGATGTGTTAAATATTCATCCCACTATTTCACCGAAGTGTCGTGGAAAATTTCTACTTAAAAGGGCCTGTATTTTGGCAAATGACCTCTCAACTTGAAGTGCATAGGTCTTGCGCGCAGATCTAAGCATGACATGTTTTTGAAACAATAAAGCCTTGAGTCGGCTCATCTTGTCAAAATTCACATTAAAAGTAGCAATGTGAGGCCAAATATCTGCTACTTTTGTCTGTTGTGTAGGAGGAAAAAGGACATTACCGCAACAGGTGACAATTTGGGAGACCGAAACGACATAAGCTATTGTTGGTTGGCTCACATTCCACAACAGCTCTCATTGTTAAGGAGCACATAGCTTCCATTCGAGAGTACCTGAAACGCATGTCTAATCAAAGGGACTGGAATTCTGTTTAGCTAGCAAGCTAAATTTGCTGCCGAAGCATTACACGCCTTGTGCTAGGACAGCTGCTTACAAACCATTGAATAGCTCACATAAGCCTCACATTCACTGCCACCATGAAAGATCTCTTTCATGCCATTGAAATATTTGTACTAAACGGGAAGCTCCCACACCTCATGGATGTAACTATCTCCTGGCCTCTCAGATCTGCCTACTGGAATGTGTTTCAAGTAGGATGTAAACTGAAGTATTGAAATAGGCAGATTAATAATCCCGTGTATTAACCATTCAGCAGAAGGTATTTCAGCCACAATAATAGAGAACTTTTCTAATTTCTCAATTTTTAGCATGACATAAGTTGCTTCCTTCTTAGCCATTATTTGTTGTTGTCGCGTTAAATTAAATGTTCAGAATATGTCCCTTGCGCTAACGTATTGCCAGAGAACGCGACCTGCTTTCAGTGTTTGTAGCATCCAACCTAACTTCAAAGTGGACCTTAGCTGGCCTGTCCATGTGGTAAGGATGACATGTCGCTTTGCACTATGTCTATTGCAGAAGAAACAATGTTGTTTAACATGTATGTGCCGTCAGACAAAGTGTTAATCACATTATCTACAATGACTATTGCTTTCTGTAAGTTTTCCTGATCTATTTGCCTTAACCGGGCTGCAGATTCTTGTTGGGAAAGTTTCCAAATTTCATTATATACTCAATATGATAGGGCTTTTTACGTTGTCCTCGGGGGCCTAACAGGATATCCTGCAAATCTCTATTGCTAGACAAGAGACTGAGGTGTTCTTTAACAACATCTAGTGAGGAACTTTTTAACCATGGCTGGCATAATTTCCCTGTGTTAAATGTTAAATTTTTTACGCACTCATCGAGCTGATCTTTAGTTGCATTAGTGTCGTTTTGCCATTTGTAAAATTTAGCAAGGGCAGGAATACTGGTGGCATTCAAGTCCTTAATTTTTGCCAAGCCTAAGCAACTTGACTGTTTTACAGTTTCATTTAAAATATAATTTGAACAGGTATCAGGCATGCTCTGAATAAAGCTTCCTTTCCCTTTATTTGCCAATTCTTAGTTCCCCACACACTTTTTAAGTCAATCGACTTCGCCCAATATTCATAGCCTTCTATAGCCAACCGGGAAACAAATAAAACAGAATAAATCAATTTTGTATCAGTTAATAAAATATGTTGATTTTATATCACGGGCAATTTAAAATAATACAACTCATCACTTTTCACATCGTGCCCAGAAAAATTTTCAGAATATGTTTTCGAACTCCCCACTGGTGGAGTTGGACAGTGTTCCCATTGAGTATAATTAAAAATAGTCTTTGGGGTACTTGCTCTGTGAATGGAATGATGTCCATAATAATTATAACAGAACATATCTCCATAATTTTCTCTTGATTGATAAATATCTTCACTTTCAAATACAGTAAAATATTCTAAATCAGACATCATACAATCAACTGTTTTTTTACATCCCAATCATCAGAAACAACTCCGGGTGTTATCACATCGTTCATGGAAAGTTTAAATACATATGGAATCTGGATGACCTCCGTTGGGCCATATATATCAAATGGTACTTTATCCCAAACAATCCCATCAGGAATTGGTATGTTTGAAAAGTTCACTAGGGGCAAGTCTATGCAGAGGAAAAATGTGGACTTAGGATCTCATCCACCAGTTCAACTGTAGAGCGGTAAGGAAGGTAATGGCCATGTATTAGTAAGAAAAAGACGATGACAAACACAATCCAAAGGAGGAAGGCAAGTACAGTTAGTAAGAGCCACAGATAGTTCCATGGAATAATGAAATAGTTAATGTTCAGCCAAATTGTCAGCTTAGATAGTACTGTTGCTGAAGAGGCAAATGAGTCAGTGAAAGTATCATTGACGTCGGCAAAATATCCAGAAGCAGTTTGTGCAAAAACTAGAGCCGTATTTGGAAGAGGAGAGCTGACAGAAGTCTCTCTTGGTGGTTCACAATAGACTATTCCATCTGTTTGTGTTGAATTTGAGTAAAAACGTTCAATATTGTTGACATTGCTTGTCGCAGAAGAAGTTAATGGGACTAACTTAAGATCATTTTCAACAATCCCAAACTCGGAGAAGTGTCAGCACTGCTGCTCAAAACCTGTAGAGGAAAATCCTTATCTGTAGTGAGAGAGATTTGGGTACTAACCAGGAGGTACTGTATAGGATAGGCCATATGGTGTAGCTTGACATTGTCGATGGAGACAAAGTGATTTTCATTAGAACCAGGCAGTGGAGGTAGAATGACAGCTCTGGTACTGTATATTCCCAGCATTGGAACTGGTGCATGATAGGAAGGACTAAACTACTTTTTCACAGCAATCTTTTCATGCACTAGATCCCCAACTTTAGGAATCCAGCCGGTATGTGTTATCGGTGCATCCCTTATTCTCAAAGAGGCAGCACTGGCAGATGCGTTGTTGTCTTGGAACTGTTGTGAGACCTGCAAGACAGTGACATGTTCATTTATGTCAAACAGTGTTTCTGCCACCTCCACGCTAGGACCATCAAGATGTGGAACATACATTTGTGTTCCAAACAGGCATTCATATGAGGTACACTCCCCCAGTGACCTTCTGGGCTGATTACATAGTGCTCTCTGGACTCCATACGGGTGATTAAGCCAACTACTACCTGTGCCTAATATTCTGGCTTTAAATCCCCGTCTCTTCGCTCCACTACACTATTTCCCTCCGGATGAAATGGAGATGAATAATACAGTTGGACCCCTAACAAAGCCATGGCGTCCCTGAAAGCCCTTGAGGTGAAAGCAGGGCCCTGGTCTGAGTGGAAAGCCGCAACTGCATATGTGCCGATAAAGACTTGCAAATAACAGTTTGAGCGTCAGCCGAGCACTGTGGCCAAACCCATAGAAATTTGGAGCATGAGTCAACAACGACTAAAATATATTCCTATGCGCTAGGAGGTGTCAGGGGATCACAATGGTCCAAGTACACACACTGTAAAGGTTTGTTGGAAATTAATAGGGGTGTCTGCAGTAGGTGTTTAACGGTGGACCCTTTTATTTGATGACAGATGTCACAACAAAGGACATACTGCTTAGTCTGTTTGTATAGACCTGGACACCAGTAGCATCCTTGTAACAGTGAAATTGTAGCCGCTACGCTAGCATGGGCAGAAACAACTCCCTAATGTGCTACTTTGATTATTTCTGGTCTTTAATCTTTGTTGGGGATCACATGATCACCCACCCCTGGTACTGTCACTATGGAAGTATTGAGGCTTGATATGCAGTAGGAATATTTGCCAGGATATGCCTTTGGCATGGGGTTGCTGTCAGCCAAAGCTTTCACAGCAGCCAGTGTTTCAACATCCAACTTCGTCCTAGAACGAGTTATTGCAGCAACAGAAGCCGTAGCTACTGCTGACTTGGCTGCCTCATCAGCCAAGGTAGTGCCAGTAACGTGTATTCCAATACTCTGATGTCCCAGTGTATGTACATCATGGACATTTGGTAGCGTTTCCTTCAGCTACTTTCCCCCACAGGAGTCTGTGTTTAATGGTGTTGCCTTTTGAATCTCCGAACCCATTCTGGCACTAGTAATGCAGAAATTAATTGAAGGACTGGACACAATGGTATGAATTACAGACGATTAATGTTAATTGTTCTGGATCCGTGTGTTCCAGTGCCATAACCAGAGCCTTGAGCTCTGCTAACTGTGCAGTGCTGTCCCTTAAGCTCTGCATGTAAGTGTGTTGTGGATGGAATTCACCATCTTTCATGTAGCCACTCACGATCGCACAAGCAGCGGAGTATTGGTGTTTTGTGCCTACTGCGGGTTGGGCTGAGCTATCAGTGTAAATAATTGTTTGATATTGTTATATAGGAAATGTGTTTGCAGGAACAGGGTTCAACTTCATATTGCAAAAATTCTTGAGCATGTAATTTTGGGTCAAAAATATAGTCAACATCAGTGGCCATCAGAGACATTGCCCATTGAAACCAACGAAGATGTAGTGCTTTTGCGTTAGGAACTCTAGCTTTGGTGACAGCCTCAAGGGCTAGGAACGGAGATATGACAATAATGCGTTTCCCCTGGGCCAGAGGTCTCTCTGCAATGACAGCCATCTGAACAGCAGTGAGAATTTTCTCTGTGGGGGCAAAGTGTTCTGCTGTAGAATATAAATGTGATTTGTTTGCAATCGGGACGGTCTCACCCTCATTGAATGTAACACAGGTGAAACCAATAGCACTAGCAATTACTGTGATGACCAAATGTGTTTTGTTGTCTCTTGTATGTGAGTGCTTAGCTGCAAGCATGTCTTGTTGTAATGATTTGAGAATGCTTGTGTGTTTGACTGTCCAATATTTGCTTGAAAAGTCAGGAGGTATTAAGTCATATAATCATTTAATGCGTTGTACATATTCTGGAATGTATGTTCTGCCAAAGTTTTAAAAGTCCAACTAAGACCTGAGCTTTTTGATAGTGTTTGGAGGTTGTAGTTGTGTGCATTTATCAGCCGAAGGCAAGCTAGGCTCTTGCCTTCGTCTGATA
This sequence comes from Pleurodeles waltl, assembly GCF_031143425.1. Taxonomy (NCBI): domain Eukaryota; kingdom Metazoa; phylum Chordata; class Amphibia; order Caudata; family Salamandridae; genus Pleurodeles; species Pleurodeles waltl. The sequence continues at coordinate 979,269,079 of NC_090446.1, read as the reverse complement.
ATTCATATCCCAAAAACAGGACACTAAAGAAGGCTATTTTTGTGTTTTTTAAATTTAATTTGTATCCTTATTCGGCAAACCCCACAACAATGCGGGCAACCTGTCTCACATGTTGTATGAGGTCATCATCCGTAAGGTAGATGTCATCTATATAGGAAAATCCCTTAGGGTCAATGTTGTATAAAATGGAAATAACACGAGCTGAAAGCAGTCCTGGACTGTTCTTGTACCCTTGTGGCGACAGCAAAAAAAATTCTGAGAGCCTAAAGCACTGAAACTAGTTAAGTCCCTATATTTTGGCAGAAAAACACGCTGGAAATATCCAAGGTTGTTTTGTATTTTTTGCACACTATATTGTTTGTAAGTGTTGTGTGCATTTTGTATGCCAAATGTGCATGTATGACTGTTTAAATGTCTGTAGGCTAAGACTATTCTATATGAACGGTCCGGTTTAGCTACGGGGAACAATGGATTGTTCATTTGGTGAAACACAGGGTTCGACTATGCCCTGGTTCTCTAGCTGTGTGAGGATTTCCCTCACAGGTGATTTGGCTTCATGATTTATTGGATATTGAGGTTGAGGTTGGCATTGGGATCTGATTGGTATTATATGATAGGGAGAATCTCTATCCCACTCTACGTGGTTGCGATAGAAAGCGGGTGCTTGCGACTTAGCCCAATCAATGGTGTAAGCTTCCATGAGCTCTTTAAGAACAAGGGGCGAGAAAGAGGGTTCAATTAACTCTTTCCCATATGGGAGATTATGGACCAATTATGGTGGCCAATCCTTTTCGGCCAGCAAAATATCATAAATGGTAACAACATGATCCCAAAAGATGGCGTCTATTGTGCGCTCAATGTCTCCTTCCAATTGTAATTTTACTTTATATTCCCTGTTGGGTGTGGAGACACACATGCCCGCAGTTTCAACTTGTAAGAAGTCATCAGTTGCTTTTACCCCCAGATGCTCTAGAAGATCCTTGTGAACTATTGTGACCTCTGTCGCGCTGTATAGCAGTGCCAGTGCCCATTTCATGTTCTTCAGTAAAGCTCTCATCCTGAGGGATGTATGATGGAACAACGTATGCGTGAACCACGCATGCCAGAACCACACGGTTGGAACAATGGCCACGTTGTTTCCACGCATGCCTTTACCACACATGCGTGTACAACGATTTTACATTGTAAAAGCATGCCTAGTAAAGGCATGTGTGAGAACAGCATGCGTGGTTCTAGCATGCCACCCCCCAACCGCCCTAAAAACATAACTATCCCAACCCCCCACATGCCCTAAAAACGTAGCTACCCCGACCACCAACCACCTGCCCTAAAACATAACTACCCCAACCCCCCCACCCACCCTAAAAAAAACTACCCAGACCCCCCACCCACCCTAAAAAAATTAACTACCCTGGCCCCCACATCCCTAAAAAACATAACTATCCCGACCCTCCCACCCACCCACCCTAAAAAACATAACTACCTTGACCCCCCACCACCCGCCCCAAAAAACATAACTACCCGACCCGCCCTTAAAAAAAAAAATCTACCTCCACCCACCACTAAAAACTACCCCTTCTGCCCCACTTACCTGACTGTGGCCCTCATTCTGACCTTGGCGGTCTTTTCGCAAGACCGCCGAGTTACCGCCGCGGTGAAGACCGCCGACCGCGGCGGTATGCCGCTCTGCGCATTCTGACCGCTGGGAGCGTTCCGCCGGAAAACCGCCAGCAGCCACACTGGCGGTCGGCGGGAAAGTGGAGACTGGTCAACCTCCACCGCCACGCCAGCAAAACACCGCCCACAGAATTACGACCCACATTTCTGTGTGGCGGTCTTCTGTTGGCGGTCTTCTGTTGGCGGTTACCTCCCCATGGCTCCTGTCACCTCCCGGAGGACCAACGCACAAGGTAAGTTGATCGTCCGTGAGGGGAGGGGGTGGGGGGGTGTTGTGTGATGTGTGCGTGCATGGGGGTGTGCGTGTGAGTGTGTAGAGGGGGTGTGTGAGTGCGTGCATGCGGGCGGGGAGTGCTGCTGTGCCTATGGGCAATGTGTTTAGTTCGGCGGGTGCGCATGTCGGCATGTATGTGTGCGGGTATGTGTCCCCGTTGTGTATGTGTGTGTGTAGGGGGTGTGTATATGTGCATGTTGGGGGTGTGTGCATGTCGGGGTGCGTGTATGTGCATGTCGGGGTGCGGGTGGGGAGGGGGTTCGTACCACCTCTGGTGGGTGGCAGGGGGGTGGAGGGTGTGGGGGGAGGACTCGGGGGGGCAGTGGGGGGTGGGGGAGACCCCTATCAGTGCCAGGGAAGGAATTCCCTGGCCCCGATAGTGCCTACCGCCATGGTTCGCATGGCGGTTCCCGGACGCCAGAAACCGCGGCGGTAAGCAGGGTCATGATACCGTTGGCGGTCTTGGGTCGACCGCCGGACCGGAGTGCGCAGACTCCAGCCCGTCGGTCATGACCGCCGTGGCTGTCGGAGTGGGGAAGTGGCGGTCGGTCGCGGCGGTGACCGCCGCGGTCAGAATGCCATTTTTAATACCGCCGGTCTGTTCGCGGTCCGACCGCCGCCTCTCCGCCGACCGCCAAGGTCAGAATGAGGGCCTGTGTCTTCTCCTGATGCACTCTCCCTTTTTCTCTGCCTTAACCACGCATGTGCGTTGTTCAGCACATGTGAGGTTAAGGCCCATAAAGAGAGAGTCGTTGTTCCAGCAATCGTGGTGACGGCACCGTCGCAAATGCGTCTCATTGCATTTGCTGCATTGTAAGTGAAGTTTTCCACCCTGAGTGGCATGGCGTTTAGCAGTCTCTGCCACTTTTTTCTTTTTGAATTGGGGTTTATGTTGGGGAGGTTTCTCTTCTTTCTTAACAGAAACTTCAGACGAGCGTTGTGAGTCATTTATCGGGTTCACGTACTCAGTTCACTGCTCTGACCGCCTACATCTCTCACTGGGTTTATCTGGTGAGTCCTTAAAGGAACAAGATTAGCGTGTATCACTATATTGATATCTGTCAGGCGTTTTTAAAGGTTATAGAGATTTTGCAAGGTCTCAGAAGGCAGAGATTCTCTCCTTTCTTTTTTAGGTGTTTGTTTTTGTTTATCCCAGCATTTGTTAGAACCCTCTGGTGCTTCCTCAGTAGAATCTTTGTTAAATTGATCCTGTAATTGTGGTTTAATAGGTCTGGCCCCAAGACTATCTCGACCAACGCTGGAGTAGGTCTCCGCAATAATCTTTGCCAGCTCGCGTTCTTTGTCCTGCTCAAGAACATCCCGGAGCCGAATACGCACTGCTAGGGCAACTGCTTTCCCTTTAAAATTGCTTAATATAATTGAAGATACAGTGGCAAAATTGCCCATTAATTGCATCCCCACATCCAGGGCTGGGGCAGCCCCGTATTCATCTTGAATCTGTTTTAACACTTCCAGAAGATTGGCAAATGTTGGTGTACCGTGTTCGGTAGTATAGAGTGTGGCAAATACCGTGCCCTGAGTGTTGCAGTTACCTACTGTGGGAACCATCCCAAATGGCAAGCACATAGTGAGTATCCAATGTTTATCCTGAGGTCCCGTATGGGGAAAGTCTGCTTCCAGCGCATTTATTTTTTGAGTCAACCAAAACGGAATCTCCTCCCGTTTGGTACCTTACCCATGATCGAATGTACAGTTGCAGGATTAATGCTTGCCATGACTGCATGTGGTTGCGCTGGGGAGGCATGTGCTGGGTTAGTATTTAATGCCTGCATTACAAACTGTACTAATACTCTATATATTGCTGTAAGCTCAGCATATAAGTGGTGAACCTCAGCTACCGCCAAGGTTGCTGCATCAGGATGAGGTGTATATGTGGCCAAGAAAGGCCAGGTAGGACCATCATTGCTCAGAGGACCTAGCCTAACATGTAATATTGCATGTGGTAGAGCGCCTTCAAGCCTGGTATTATGGTCTTGATAAGATAGGGGTATCTCTAAGTATGCATAAGCTCTGGGTGTGCCTCAACTACAAATGTTAAAGGAACCCTCTGTGCTGTAAGGCCATTTGTTACCAAATGAGCAGTGAGGAGTTGTCACATGTTTACTGCAATTGCTACCCGTTGTGGGTTTGCTGTGGTACATGTACCTGTCATAGATAAGGACACCAAGTTGGGATTGATCCGTTTAAGGTTCAAGCTTGAACAACCAACAATGTTGGATAGGTACTACCTACCTAGCTGAGGAGGAAAGCCTCAATACCATGGACGTCCTCGTATATAGTACTGAGGTGCATTCAGCACTTAGTGAGACAGAGATACTCAGGAGGATCCGAAAATTAGTGCTTGAACGTTGTTTGGTGGAACCATGTCACGTAGGTTGTCATTATCCTAATGAGGCTGTTGGATTCGGGTGACAGAATCACTTGAATTGTGGGGAACTGAGTCCAATTCCACACCATGTGACAACTGTTGGCCTAATCCAGTTTTCTGGCTAACTAGCAGTGCAGTAAGCTACCAAAGAGCAGGGATGATTGTGTCAACAGGGCGCATGACCGAAAGTACTCCTCAGAAAAATCGTAGTCGATCAGATCTCATCCTTTTCTCTCGGTTATATTAGTCTCACACATATAAAGACAAACAGAGGCATAGAATGATTCAATAAGGTTTATTGAATTAGCTGCATCTTAGATAAAATGGCATGAATTGCAATAACCAGGATGATAAAATATGCTAGAAGCAAAATGGTGACTATTAGAGTGAAACACAGGAAAAGTCCCACCATACTGTCACTAGGAGTAATATATGTGGTTCCTACCTAAGCTTACGTTAGAGCAGAACGTGATAAGTCGTAATCCGCCCTTCAGGTTTCACCCCTGGGAAGACATGATACCCGATACCTGAGCAAGGAAGTCTGTTCCCCATGTAGGCCAGGGATCTGGTAGTCTAAACAAGCAATTGTAGCGAAGACAATCAGCAGTCAGCATGCGGTTGTGGTCATCTGGCTGGAAACCTCCTCTAACATGTATGGGACAGAGAAGTGTTTTTATAATAAAACAGCTGATGTTCTGAGAAAATGTCCCCAGGCAAGGACGTGTATGTATCTGTGAATATTGGAGACACAGCATACCACTTTGCCGGCAACTCTATCTGGCTGCAGCCTTGAGAAAAGCACAAAGTGAAAAGAATGTCTTGCTAAAAACGCAATACTTTCCTAGGCCAAAGAACAACTAGATAAAGAAAAGAAAACAGCACTGCAAATGTGGCCTGTGCTAGAATAATAAAATTAAACTGAATAAAACGTAACCTGGTTAAAGTGCACAAGCGGCAGGCCTAGTTGCTAAAATAACATGACTAAAAATGGCTATACAACACACTACTGTTTGATTGCAGACCATTACACAACCACATACTGTTTATTCTCTTGGATTTCTTTTGCTTTTCTTTTTGTCCTTTTTGGAATCTCTCTAACTTTTGAGACTTTGCACCTTTATTGAACCTTGTCCACCAACATGTTACAGTCTAGGGAGCCATCAGGAGTTGTTGCAAAAGTGGTGTTTGAACTGGAGAAATTGCAGGGTTACGCAGTGGCCCAGCTCAAGCAAATTTGTAAGGAGTTCCAATGTCCAATCAAAAGCTCCACCAAGAAGGATGAGCTGCAAAAGGTGCTGAGAACTTGGTTGACAGCAATAGAGGCTGAGGGGCACACAGCAGAGGAGAATATGGCTGTGGATGAGGAGGTGCGGAGCATGCATGGTGGTTTGGTAGATAATCTGGATATGCCTGGAGGGAGGGCCTCCAGGGCAGGCATCTGTGTTTCTTCTAAAACTCTGACCACAGAGAGAGAAACTGAGGGGCAGACAAGCAGAGAGGACACATCATTTGGAGCTTGAGAAGCTCAAGCCAGAATTGGCCAAACTGGATAGAGAGGCAGAAGCAAAGAAAATGGCACTGGCCACGCAAGAGAGAAAAATGTTGTTAGCTCATGAGCTGAGCTCAAAAGAGCTGGATCTGAAGGGCAGGTCCAGCACAGATGGTGGCAGCAGTACCACAGTGTATCCTGGGAAAAGAGTGCACATTTCAAAACATCTGTCAAAGGATCATGACAGGGAGGATGACATACACTTGTGGTTTAAGGGGCATGAGTCAGTTCTTAACATGAACCTGGTCCCTGAGGTACACTGGGGGGCAGGTCTGTGGAAGCACTTTTAGGTAAAAGGGAGGGCCTTGACAGCCCTAGGGGATCCCCAGGGACTCACCTACTCTTCCATGGAGGGCGCCCTACTCACTAGATATGGTATCACTCCACAACAGCACAAGGAAAGATTCAGGCCTTACAAGAAGGGAGATTTTCAAACTTGGTTCAAATGTGTTGATTCTTTTTGCAGGTTACTGGATGGATGAGCGAGGGGCAGCAAGGTAATAACGTATGAGGGGCTGTACAATTTGATTGCATGAGAGCACTTGTATAGTCTTTCTTTTCCAGAGCTGCACCAGCACCTGATTGAAAGCAAGCTGACTGATCCCAGGGAGCTTGCCTAAGAGGCAGACAGATGGGAGAGCACCATGGTCCAATAGAGGTATGGGGTAGACTCCGCCAAGGGTGCCCATCAGAAGTGTGCGGTAAGGGTAAACAGGGAAGTTCTTTAAAGGGCCCCAACCTAGTTCCCAGGTTAAGGATTCCCAGCCCCCGGGTGAGAAGAAGCCATGGATCTCTACAGGAAAGCCTGCAGAGAGGGATCCCATTAAGTGCATGTGATCAGGAGGGTCACGAGGGGGGATTCCAAGTGTCCCGAGCGGGCACCGGCACCCACTGGTGCACAGTCACAGTGTTTGGCCAGTGAGGCGCTTGGGTACGGGTTTGTCCTAGAAGAAGGGTGGAAGCCAGCTAAGATGACTCTTGCCTCACTAGGGGACAGTGAGATGGTCCAGAGGACCCTCATTCCTGGGAACTCTAAGCAGTACAGGCAGTGGGTGACCATCAATGGACAGAGGGTGGAGGCTCTGAGAGATACTTGAGCCTTTGTGACTACTGTCAGGTATCACCTGGTGTCTGAAGAGCAGGTGGTCCCTACTGTACTTCACCAAGTAGTTGGTGTAGTCAACTCAGAGCACCTGTGCAAGGTAGCGCAGATTCCCTTTGAATGGGGACGGGGTCTCAGGTTCTCTGAGCGTAGCTGTGAGTCCAACCATGCCTGTTGATTGTCTGCTATGTAACGACCTGGAGGATTCCCCTTGGAGTGAGGTGGAATACCAGTCACACTTGGAGATGTTGGGTCTGCCTGGGTGGGTATGCATGACCACCTGGCCTCTGGCAGTCAGTCAGGGTGATCAGGAGGCCCTGGAGCCTGAAAGAGTGGCCCAGGTACCTGCCAGGTAAAGGAAAGGCAAAGAGTGCTGGAAACCTGCCCTAGAAGTTCCCACGGCCCGGGAGGAGGCTGAACCTGATGGGGACGCCCTGGAGCATACTGCACTGGAGAATGTGCTCGAGGTGATCCATTGGTAGCAGGAAGGGGGTCCCACCAGGGAGGACTTCTGCAAGGTTTATAAGTCATGCCCCTCTTTTGAGTGTCTGCGGTGACAGGCTGCAGAAGAGGCATCTGGCAAGGAGTCTGGATCACACTGGATTTACTGGGCGGATGGCCTCCTGTATAATGAGCATAAGGGTGCTGACCCTGGGGCAGCCCGTGTGCTTGTGGTACCCAAGCACTTTAGAACCTTCCTACTGGGGCTGGCACATGATGTGCCTTTGGCAGGACATTTGGGGCAGGACAAAACATTTGAGAGACTGTCACCCACTTTTATTGGCCCCAAATGTGCAGGCACTCTGACACCTATTGTAGGTCTTGCCAGACTTGCCAGGCAAGTGGCAAGAGTGGTGGAGAGATGCAAGGCTCTCCTCCAACTGTTCCTTGTTGTCAGCACCCCTTTTGAGCAGGTGGGACTTGACATTGTGGGGCCTCTGGGCCCCAAGACAACCATGGGCAACAGGTTTATCCTGGTTTTGTGAACCATGCCACCCGGTACCCGGAGGCCATCTCTCTGAGGTCAGTGACAGCCCCCATGGTGGGCCAGGCATTGGTGGGGATTTTAACCCACAGGGGCTTCCCCAAGGAAGTGTTATCTGATCGGGATACCAACTTCATAACCACCTATATGAAGTCTCTTTGGAAAGAGTGTGGGGTAACCTACAAGTTCACCACTCCTTAACACCCCCAAGAAAATGGGTTATTTGAAAGGTTCAACCACACCCTGAAAGGCATGATTATAGTTCTGTCAGAACCCATGAGGTGTACGTAAGTCATCCTCTTGCCATGCCTTTTCTTTGCATACAGGGAGGTACAGTAGAAGGGACTTGGTTTTAGCCCCACTTGAGCTGCTGTATGGCCACCCTGTGAGGGGACCTCTGAGTCTGGTAAAGGAGGGTTGGGAGAAAGCTCACAGTAGGCTCCCCAGGATGTATTTAGCTATGTGCTGGCCTTTAGGAACCAGACTTCCTGCTTCAGGACACTCACTTAGGCAAACCTAGAAGCCAGCCAGGAGGACATGAAATGGTGGTATGACCAGAATGCCACTCTGGTTGAGTTTCAGCCTGGCCAGAAAGTATGGGTCATGGCTGCAGTGGAGCCTTGTGCTCAACAGGACAAGTGGCCTGGCCTTTTGAGGTAAAAGAGCTCAAGAGTAATGTCACCTATCTGAGGACTTGCAGACTCCTGGGAACCCTTTGAGGGTCCTACATGTTAACGGCCTTAAACCACATTTTCAGAGGTCTGAGTTGATCATGCTCTTGGCAACAGATGATGGGATGGAGGAGGAGTGTGAAACTCTTCCTGACCACCTGTCTGCCCAAGACAAAGATGGGTCTGGGGAGGGTGTGAACCTCTCCCCCCACACTGACCCTGGAACAGCAGAGGGACTGTCACGAGTTGCTGGGACAGTTTGCCTCTCTGTTTTCCTTGTCCCCAGGAGTCACTCATTTTTGTACTCATAATGTGGACACTGGGGACAGTCCACCTGTGAAGCATAAGAGCTATGGGTGACTGACAAGATTAGAGCCAGTATCAAGGATGAGGTTTCCAAGATACTAGCATTAGGGGTGATAGTGTTCTCCAGCAGTCCTTGGTCCAGCCTAGTGGTCTTGGTTCCAAAGGCTGCTGCCCCAGTGCCACTCCTGAACTTAGGTTTGCGTGGACTATCGTAGACTCAGCGCCGTCACTATGACTGACGCACACCCCATACCCCCCAGCTGATGAGCTCATAGATCAGCTAGGAACTGTTTCGTTCCTCATCACGTTTGACTTAACGTCTGGGTACTGGAAGATCGCCTTGACCGATGGGGCCAAACAGAGGACAGCATTTGCAACACAAGAGGGGCACTACCAGTTTAGGGTCATGCCCTTTGGGTTGAAAAATACCCCTGGCACCTTTCAGAGGTTGGTCAACCACGTTTTGGCTGGGCTGGAGGATTTGAGCACCGCCTACCTGGATGACATTGCAGTGTTTAGCTCCAGCTGGGGGGAACACCTGCAGCACCTCTGTGAAGAGTTGCAGGCCCTGCCTGCAGATGGCAAGCCTCACTATTAAGGCTAGTAAGTGCCAAATAGGGCAGGGATCTGTGGTTTACCTAGGACACCAAATGGGGAGTGGCTAAGTTGCCCCCTTACAACCCAAGATTGTTGCTATTATGTCTTGGGAACCCTCAAAAACCCAAACAGAGGTAAGAGCCTTCTTAGGTCTCACCGGTTACTACACAAGGTTTGTGATGGGGTATGGGCACTATTGTTGCCCACTTGACAGAACTGACTTTCAGGAAGCAGCCCAAGAAAGTGATCTGGACTGAGGCTTCTCAGACTGCTTTTGATGCCCTCAAGGCAGCCATGTGCACAGCACCCGTGCTGAGGCACCCAACTTCTCCAAGAAGTTCGTTCTGCAGACTGACGCTTCAGAGCATGGTGTGGGGGCAGTTCTAGGACAGCTAAATGAAGAGGGCCTAGACCAGCCTGTAGCCTTCATTAGTGGGAGGTTACTTCCCAAGAAACAGAAGTGGAGCACAATTGAGAGAAGCTTTTGCTGTGGTCTGGACACTGAAGAAGCTGAGGCCCTACTTGTTTGGGACTCACTTCTGGATTCAAACAGACCAAAGGCCCCTCAGACGGTTAATGCAGATGAGGGTTGAGAACCCAAAATTGTTGAGGTGGCCCATCTACCTACAGGGAATGGACTTTCCGGTGCAACACCACCCTGCTGCAGAACACACCAATGCTGATGGTCTTTCCAGGTTCTTCTGCCTTATTGATGAGAACTCCCAGGAGGTTGGGTAGTTCTCTCCACTTTCAGTTGGGGGGACACATGTGTTAGATCTGGCATCCTTGGCCTCGTTTCCCCTGTCTTTGTGCCTCTGCTTCCTGTATTTTAGACTGTGTGCTAGACTTGGTTTTTGCTAGTTTTTGGTACTCTGGGCACTTTACCACTGCTGATCAGTGCTAAAGTACAAGTGCTCCCTGTATAAATTGTAATTACGATTGGTTATCCCTGATTGGCATATTTGATTTACTAGCAAGTCCCGAGTAAAGTGCAGAAGAGGTGCCCAGGACCTGTAAATCAGATGCTACTAGGGGGCCTGCTGCACTGATTGTACCACCCTCATGAGTAGCCCTGTCTCAGACCTGCCACTGCAGTGTCTGTGTGTGCAGTTTTACACTGCCAATTTGACCCCAAACCTTCCCTGTAAGTGTAGGGGTGACCTAAGTGTAAGTCACCCCTAAGATAGGCTCTAGGTAGTAGCCACATGGGCAGGGTGCAGTGTATTCAAAAGGTAGGACATGTACTGGTGTGTTTTACATGTCCTGATAGTGAAATACTGTCAAATTCAGTTATTACTATTGCAAGGCCTATCTCTCCCATAGGTTAACATGGGGACTGCCTTTAAATATTTCTTAAGTTCAGTTTCCCCTTGGGAGCATATAGAGATGTGGAGTTTGGGGTCTTGGAACTCACAATTTTAAAATACATCTTTTAGTAGAGTTGGTTTTTTAGATTGTCTGTTTGAAAATGCCACTTTTAGAAAGTGGGCATTTTCTTGCTTAACCACTCTGTGCCTCTGCCTGCCTGTGGAATCCATGTTTGGTTCAGACTGACAGTTGGGCTGTTTGTGAACTCCCTCTAGACAGTAACACAAAGGGAACTGAGTTGTGTCCTGCATAACCTGATGAGTTGATGGGCTAGAGTGTTGAGGGAAGAGCTGACACCTGCACCTGAAAGGGCTGTGCGTGTCATCCACAATGCAGTCTCCAACCCCCTGGAGTGTATCTGGGGCCAGCCCCGAGCAAGGCAGGATCTTGTGAACAACAGAGGCTTTCCGTTGAAGTTTGCCTACTTCAAAGACAGAAATTAGTATAAGTAGTGGACCCAAAACCCTAGACTTTTAGAACACTTCTGGATCAACTAGAACCTCTGCCAAGGAGAAGAGCTGGAGGAGGAGTACTGCCCCTTTGCTGTGTGTGCTTTGCTGGGTTGGCCTGCAGTTACTGCTTCTGCCTTAAAGAGGACAAAGACTGGACTTTGCTTTGTATTCTGTTTGTGAAATTTCTCCAAGAGCTTGGACTGAGCTTGCCTCCTGTTAAGAAGTCTCACAACATCAAAAACTTCATGTGCCAGCACCTGGGCTCTCTTGCTGAGACCCCCTGAATTGCCAATTGGTGCCACATCCAGTCCCTGGTCCCCTGGAAGGAGAAGCTGGCCGAACCAGCGAGCAAATCCATGCACTGGAGCCGAGCAGCATATAAATCAGCGCAGCACCTTCACCGCGGCTGAAAAATCAGCGCAGCACCAGTGAAATCAACGCATCGCCAGCTCAGCATGGATGTGTCGCTGCTGTGTGTCTGGATTTCCCATGCATCCTCCCTGGGCATCAAAATCTTAAACATCACCGCACGGACCCAAGGCAGCTGGTCCGGAAACCGATACATCGCTTACCCGGCTGAGAAAGAATCAACCTCACTTGCGCACCCTCACTTGCGAGTAAGGAATCAACACATCGATTGCTTTTTTGATGTACACTCGCCCATGTGGCTTTATTTTTCACGCATACCAGGTACTTTGTGCTAAAACAATGCATCCATTGGTTTCTATGGATTAAGACTCTTTTTACTTCAAAAATTCATATCTTTGCTTGTGTATGTTGGATTTCTGTCTTTTTGGTCTTTTTGATTTAGATAAATGTTGGCTATTTTCCTAAACTGGTGTGGAGTCCTTCTGTAGTGTTTTCTCTGTGTTACTGTGTGTGTTGGTACAAATACTTTACACATTTCCTCTGAGATAAGCTTGACTGTTTGAGTCAAGCTACTTAGGGGTGAGCAGGGGTTATCTGAGCTGTGTATCTCCCTTACCCTGACTAGAGTGAGGGTCCCTGCTTGGACAGAGTGCAAACTGATTGCCAACTAGAGACCCCAGTTCTAACACTAAGGTGGAAGGGACAAAGATAGTCTTAAATGCTCAATAAAGATCGTTAAATTGTATCTTTAAAGAATGCTTAGACTCACTTGGAACACATACATTGTTTAATTATATTTCATTTCTCACCGATGATGTGTTTGTTAATTGTTCAAGTTTTTAATCATACTGAATCACCTCTATCTGATTCCCTAGGCTGCGATTAAACTGAATATTTTAGTTAGTTTATATTGGTAAATTTCAGTTGGAAATTAATTGTACTTGCATTTTGCTAAATTGTTTTCTTTTTATCTCTGGTTGTTGTAACTTCTTAAAACATATTTTTTATCAAGTATGGTACCTTGGCTTACCTTCAAGCTAAAATATTATTAGCTGAAGATTAGATTTATGAATGTTGCCTGTACAATAATAATTTTATGGCTGATGTATAAATGTATATTTTTGTAATGTGTTTTAAATTGTTTCCCTATATTTTATAAAACTGTTGTCTAAATAATAAAATATTACTAATACTACAGATATATGCTGTCACCTCCTTAAATGTACAGTAGGTTATTGTTGTGCAGTACACTGACATTGATCACAGGTATCACTGGCACAACTCATTTTCTTAATTGGATATAGGTAAAGGCAGCATCATACCTAGAATAGCGCAGTATTGTAACATTGACATAGGCTTACTCCCCCTGTTTTGGCTGCTGAAGCACTTCGCTACCTGGGTAGGATGCTGCACCATGTAGTCTGTATGATTATAAGGATGTTTTTAGGTCGAGAATAACAGCTCTCAAGCACAGCTTTTCTACCTGTTGTAATCTATTCTGTGGGCTTTAACCACTCCCCCATCACTTTTATTTGTTCCTGGGCCTGCCTTTCAAAAATCCTTTGATGCTGTTAGCAAATACTTTACTTTAGTCCCGCCATGAGGCTGTTTTGTTATGCCTTGCAGACTGACCTTGTTAGATGTACCACCCACCTGAGCTCTCCTGTCCTTCCTTAATCGTGTTTTCATTTGTTGTGGAAGCCTTGCTACTTGAGCCCTACCTGTCACAGAGAAAGGTGCATTGATCTGCAGCGCTCCTGTCTCCCCAGCCCGTTTGCATTTATCATTTTTGGCAGTTTTGTGAATGGGTCCCCAGGTTATTGTAATAAATGGTTAATAAGAGGTCTTCTAGCGGGACGCTTACCAGCACACCGACCTTTTTGTCCCACTGCTTCCACTCGTTGTGGAGAGGCTGCGTGACGGATCCCATCATTCCTGTCAACAGCTTACAACGTTTACGTTTCTTTGTCTTTATCTAGTGCCTGAATGTCTTTGCTTCATTTCTGAACCTTTGGATGTCTTCTCAGACGGCCGTTATGCAAGCATTTCTAATTCCAAAAGCTTACTTGGGTGAGATGTCGGAGTTTTAAACCAAAAGTAAACATTTTAACAGCTATGGGTGCTTCCTATTTGTGGTATGTCTTTTAAGGTAATGCAGTTTTGGACATGACCCCAAGAGTTGAGACTGTGCTTCAAGTTGAGAAAAGCAGTCCTCCTACCAATTGATTTCTTGCTTACCTAGTGGTGTGATTGGCAGCTGCTTCTTAAAGCGGTTCATCAAAGATATGTACCATGAATGTGTGTACACCTTGCATGTGGCCATGCCCACCACGGATAGAGGAAGAAGGTAAATGGAAATGCTTCAGTTATATGCAGGGCCACTGGAATTATGTGGCAGGAAGAGACTGAATTATGAGGCAGGTTTGACCAATTTATGTGGCATGAAAAGTCCAATTATGCATTTATTACGCCAATAGCCCTAAGTATCGCAAATGTGAGACCTATTGGATTGCAATTGCTTATTTTTTTGTTTTGATGCTATGTGGGAAGTATTTTAATATTATCTGGGAAGTATTTTCATATTATGTCTGATGATCACTGAAATGCAGTTATCGTGCTATGGGAAGCAGCACTTGATAGTGTGATGGATAAAGAAATGTGAGAGACATCCACACATTTTGTTTTTCAATAAGCTGGAAGTTTCAAACAGGTATGCAGGTCCATTTATGATATTTTTTATGACCATTGTACACTAAACTATTCACTGCATTGATTAGCCCATTCTCAGATTTATAGTTTAAAGTTTATGATTTTGGTCAGGCATCGGTTGGAGGGAGAGATTGTGGGGAGATCTACAGGGAGGGACTTTGTTATTGTCTTCACATATATGATAGTCACTGTGAGATGTCAAGTACGTAGCTAGTTGGGACCCACAGTGGTGGACTAAATTACAGTACTCCATTGGCCAGCAGTACGTGGCAGGACTCTTCAAATGTTACATGCCCATCCAGCTGGTGATAGCTGGTTTATTGCTGCGGGCTGGTACAATGCTGGGTGATGAACATTCCCGTTAGGGGTTTTGTCTTATGTGAGAGCCAAGCAGTATAAGAAAGTTATTATGCAGCATGTTTGAACTACAAACAGCTGTCTGATCACAGTGATTTGATTAGTATTACTGAGGGGCAGGAGGGTTATATATTAATTGACATTACTATATACCTGTAGGAAACTGACTCTCTATATAGTGTACAAAAATGATGTGCACTGTGCAGAGAGTCCGAGCAACCCCACCTTGGTTTACAGAGGTAAAAACAAGACCACCTAATGCTCTAATTTTTGTGGTAGCTTGATTGAGCAGTTAGGCCAATCTTGGAGAAGTGCTAAGCTTTTGTTGTACTTGCAGTACCAAAAAATGTGGACACACACTCAAAAGAATAACTCAAGACCAATTTACAAAAATACTTTCTATTTTTATAACATTTTTAAGACCAAGATCATCAAAATCAGGTAAGTACTTTATAAGTTATGAAAGTCTGGCAAAAATAGTCCTTTTGTGCGTAATTACGCACCATAGGAATCAATGGGGAAAAATGCATATAAAATCAGGCAATGTGTTTACTAACGTCTCCTTTCATTTTTAGGTCAAGGTCATTGAGATGTCCTGTGGATCAGCCGGGGAAGTTTGGGCAGCTCCCGGTTTCAGCAGGAGCAACTGCTGAAAAGTCCTTGGAGCTGGTGCAGGACCACTGCAGGGGACGACTTGGAAAAGCAATGCACAGGCAACATCAAGGTAAGGCCGGAGGGTTCCCTTGGAATGTAGAGGTCACAAGGGCTGGGGGACCCTTAGAGCACAGTTGGTTCTCTGTTGCAGGGCCCAGGGAGGCTGGGTGCAGAGCAGATAGGTGTGCAAAGGTGCCCTTGGAAGCAGAAGGCAGGTCACTTTAAAGGTGGATTGCAGGTCAGCAGGGCCACTCTGGGGGTTGGTTCTTATGTGTACTGAAGTCCCTCGACTGGGGATTGCTCCTGGTCCTTTGAGAGACTGGAGTGGACTTTTCTTTTAGGTGTCTGACGTTGGGGGTCCAGTACCACAGGCCTTTGCCTGGTTCAGCCAGTGGAGGTCGCAATACCACCAAACTAGGCAAATTTGCAGGATTTATCCTGCTGGCCTGTCGGGTGAAATTTGGTCTGGCTGCTCTGTTTGGTTCTTTAGTTAGCGGCCAGTCAGTGAACTGGACATCAGTGGTCTTTTGCTTCTTTGTTGCAGGGAGTGATACCTTAACTCTGGAGGCAGATCTTCAGCAATTTTCAGAAGGGTGGAGGTCCTCTGGGTTTTTGTAGAGTCCGTCCAATGTCTATGCAACACCTCAGCTGTGATTGTCGAGTCCTGGGTGCAGTAGTCAAGGTTTGGTGCCTTTTTTGTTGTGCAGTAGGAATGCAGTTCTCGAGCCTTGGATCTTCATTGTTGCTGGCCTTCTTGTGTCCTCGGAATCTGATATGCAGGTCTAGGGGTGCCCACTAAATACTGCATTTAGTGGGAATTTAGGGGAGTCCCTAGTAGTGACCAATGGGTCTTCTACCTTAGGGTGGCTACCCCCACTATGGGACCACTTCCTGTGGGCATAGGTCACTTCCCTACCCCTGATAGGCAATTTTCCTACCATGCACAATGGAGGAAAATGAAATGGAGAATTCACCTCGCATGCAACACCTTAGGGGTGGTACAAGCTGTGGGTGGCCCCTCCTCCTGCACTTTGTGCATTTTCCCACCGTTGCTCCCACCAATTGGTGGGGGTTTGCAATGAGGCGGCCATCTGCTGCTAGCAGCAGGGCGGGGGTCGAGTTTCAAAGGGGGCATGCTCTTTGAAGCTCGCTGGCAGGGCAGTGCACATTCCCGGGGGTGGAGGTGTAACACCTCTGCCCAGGATGGGCTTTGTTTTCTGAACTCAGAGAGAATTGGCTGTCACCAGAGGGTTCCAGAATCTTGTCTGGTGGTGGCAGCGACTGGTTGTGACCAGCCAGAAACTATGCCAGGGTTAGTTAGCTTTTGCAGGGGGCACCTCTAAGGTGGCCCCTGGGTACATTTTGCAATAAATCCAATACTGGTGCCAGTTTGGATTTATTGTTCTGAGTTGTTTGATACCAAACAACCCAGGGTTCAGAGTGGCCATCATGAAGGTGTGAAACTTGTACTGACCAGTGTCCAGCACATGCATGTAAAATGGCTGCTCTGTTCACTTACTATTTCCAAGGTTCGGAAAGGACACAGTAGGGGTATATTGCTCATGCAGCTATGCCCACAAATGCATTAAAGTGCACCCTGCCTTACGGCTGGACGGCCTACCAGAGGGGTGGCTTACCTATATTGAATACCGTGTGTAGTAGACAGATCACACAGGCTGTGTGCCATGTCAGTTTTTTTTTATTTTGGGACTGCATCAGAACACCCAGCCTGTAATAGCAGTGATGGGTGCACTTGGATGCATGGTCCCTGAGGGTGGCACAATCTGTGCTGCTGCCCTTGGGGGCTACCATTTGTACCCCATGCCATGGTTACCTACGTACCATTTACTAGGGACTTATAGTGGCAGCTAAAGGTGTTGCCAATAGTGCCAATGCATCACAGCAGTTTTGAAAAAGAGATCACAGCAGTTTTGAGAAAGAGATCTGGCCCAGGGAACCTGGTTAGCAGGGACCCTGGGCACTAACAACTTTGAAACCACATCAAATACCAGGCAAAAAGTGGGAGGCTAACCATGTCAAAAGAGGCACTTGCTCACACTCCCCATCCCTCCTTTCAAATGAAAGTGGCTGAGACTACCCTTTCCCTAGTGAGTCTTCATCATCTAAGGGGAAGAACCTGGAAAGGCCATCTGCATTGGGATAGGCAGTCCCAGGTCTGAGTTCCACTTGAAAGTCCAAGCTCTGTAGAGAAACAGACCACCTGAGCAGTTTGGGATTTTCACCTTTCATTTGTTACAAACATGTGAGAGGCCTGTGGCCTATTTGAAGTATGAAATGATAGCCAAATAGGTATGGCCCAGCTTCTTCAAGGTCCAGACCACAGCAAAGGCTTCCCTCTCTATGGTACTCCATTTCTGTTCCCTAGGGAGTAGTCTTATGCTTATAAAAGCAACAAGCTTGTTGTGTCTCTCATCATGTTTCTGGGCTGGGACTGTTCCTACCCCCAGTTCTGAGACATCTGTTTGGACAATAAACTGATTGGAGCAGTCTGGAGGTCTGGAGCTTGTAGGAATGGAGCAGAGCACATAGCAAAGGCCCTTTGACAACTCACTGTCCAGTTAACCTTTTTTGGCATTTTCTTGGAGGTCAGTTCTGTGAGGGGGCCACTGTGGCATCACAACCCTTCATAAATCTCCTATAGTACCCAGACAAGCCAAGGAATGCCCTAACCTGAGTCTGAGTTGTGAGAGCTTCCCAAGCCAGAATGGTCTGGATCTTGGGTTGGAGGAGTTGGACTTGGCCTCCGCCTACTAGGTGGCCCAGGTAAAAAGCTTTACCCTGCCCTATCTGGCATGTACTGGCCTTGATAGTGAGGCCTGCCTTTTGCAGGGCGTCAAGGACCTTTCCTAGATGGATCAGGTGATCCTGCCAGGTGGAGCTGTAGACAGCTATGTCATCCAGAAAAGCTGCACTAAAGGATTCCGGCCCAGCAAGGACTTGGTTTGGCAACCTTTGGAACATTGCAGGGGCATTCTTTAATCCAAAAGGCATCACAGTAAACTGATAATGCCCACTTGGAGTGTAGCATGCAGACCTCTCTTTTGCTCCTGGGATCAGGCCAATCTGCCAGTACCCAGATGTCAAATCAAAAGTACTCAGATATTTGGCTGCCCCTAGTCTATGTATGAGCTCATCAGCTCTTGGAATAGAGTGTGTATCTGTCTTAGTTACTGTGTTGAGGCCCCTGTAATCCACACAGAACCTCATTTCCTTTTTCTCTCCATTGGAGTGAGGTTTGCAGACTAAAACTACTGGGCTAGCCCGGGTGCTCACTGAGAGTTCAATGACACCCAAACCCAACATGTTCTTGACTTTTATCTGGTTGGTCTCCCTGACATGTTTTGACTGTCAGTAAATTGTGTTCCACATCATGGGTAAACCAATCAGTCCCACCAGCGGTCAGTGAGAATAACTCAGCATACTAGTTGAGAACGTGCCTGCAATCATCCTGCTGTTGCTGTGTGAGGGTGTCTGATAAGACCACTCCATCCGCAGAACCATCTTGTGAGTTGCTGGAGAGGAGATCAGGGAGAGGTTCATGCTCTTCTTCCTGTCCCTCATCAGTAACCATGAGCATGGTCACATTAGCTCTGTCATAGTAGGATTTTGGGCAGTTGGCATGAATTATTCTCTTGGGGTTTTTGCAACTGCCCAGGTCAACTAGATAAGGGAACCTCCCCTTTCATTTCAAGTATGGGATAGGGTCCAGACCACTTGTCTTGGGGAGTCCTAGGAGCCACAGGCTCCAACACCCACATTTTCTACCCTGGTTGGAATTCCACCATAGCAGCTTTTGGGTCATACCAGTGTTTTTGCAGCTCCTGGTTGGCCTGAAGATGCTGGCTTGCTTTTGCCATAAACTCTGCCATCCTTGAACATAGGCCAAGTACACCGTCCACTATGTCTTGCGTGGGCTCTTTGAGAGGCCTTTCCCAGCCTTTTCTTACAAGACTCTGTGGTCTCCGAACAGAATACACAAACAAGAGTTCAAATTCAGAGACTCCTACTCCCTTTTGTGGCACTTCCCTGTAGGCAAAAAGCATGCATGGAAGTAAGACATCCCATCTCCTTCTGAGTTTTTCAGAGAGTCTTCCAATCATGCGTTTTAGGGCCAGGTTAAACCTTTCAACCAACCCATTTGTTTGTGGATGGTATGGGGCAGTGAGCTTAAACGTTACACCACATTCCTTCCACGTGTGTTTTAGATATACAACCATGAAATTAGAACCTCAGTCTGATACTACCTCCTTAGGGAACCCAACTCTGCTAAAAAAAAATACCCAGAAGGACTTTTGCTACTGCGGGAGCAGTGATGGTCCTAAGGGGGTATAGCCTCAGGATATCTAGTGGCATGATCCACTACCACAAGGGTATATCTATTTCCTGATGCTATCTGATGGTCAAGGAGGCCAAAAATATTGGGTACCACGGGTAGTAGAATTAAGGGGGGCATTAGGTGGCCACCTGCTGTGCCACTGGCTTTGCAGGTGACACAGGACTGGCAAAAGCCCCTCACCTTTTGGGACATCCAGGCAAGTAAATGTGATTTACCAGCCTGCTACAAGTTTTATTTTGGGCCAAATGCCCAGCTAGGGGAATGTCATGGGCTAGAGAGGAGAAACTCTCTGTACTGCTGAGGTACTACCTCCCACTGGTTGCACCAGGCTTGAGATATCTGGCTTCAGTGAACAGGAGTCGATCCTCCCAATAAACCCTGTGGGTACCACTGACACTACCGTGTGCTTCGTGTTCTTTCTTGCTGCTTCAGGCCTTCAAGAGTGGGACACGTTCTTTGTCCCTGGCACAGATCCTCTCTGGTGGGTCCCCCTGGGTCTAAGAGCTGTGGGTGGTAAGGCCCAAGCTCTGCAGGCTCAGTTCCCTCTGGGACTAACAAGTCCTCTTTCTGAGAAGAGGGGTTCTGACTTGTGATCTGTATAGAAGCTGGCTCCCCAGTCTTCTTGCCTTTTCTCTTGGAAGGTTGGTCAACTATTTCAGGATCCAACACTTCTTTTTCTCTATGAAGTTTGCTCTGTGCCCTACTCTTAACACAGGCCAATTCTGGAATCCCAAGCATGGCTGCATGGGTCTTCTGTTCTACGTCAGCCCAGGGGGAATGCTCCAGGTAATTTCCAAGCAGACAATCTACTGGGATGGATGGGGACACAACCACTTCTTTCTGTCCAATTTCTACCCCCGAGTTCAATGTTACCATAGCCATGGAATGAAACTTTGTGTCATTGTCAGCATGGTGACAGGATAAGACTTCCCTACTAGGAACCAAGTTGTGGCAACACTAGCTCCTGTGTCACTCAGGTCTTCAACTTTTTCCCTATTTATCAAAGGGTGCTGCCTGTATTTTTGCATATTGCTAGACCAGGCAGCACAAAATAATTCTACCCCACCCTCTGTGACTAGTGTTGCCTCTGTGGGTTCACTGACATGGTGAGGCCACAAATGTGATCCCATGTAGAGATTAGCAACTGCATTTATTTCAGGTTAGTTGGAGCCATTTTTCTTGTTTTATAGCTAGTTTATCCTGTTTGGTGCCCTCTTTTCTTGTAATCATAGTACCAAGCCCTGTTGGGATCAAAGTTCTTTCCTTTGTACCCACCCCTAAACTGTGAGGAGTGTCTTGCGAACCCCCCCCCCCTCATGCGGGTGTTTGGGGGCCTTGAGAGGATTCTTTACTTTTATTCTGGCTCCTGTGTTTCTCTTGAGGGGGACTTTTTGGCCTCTTTCTTTTGGCCTTCCTCACCAGACCAGTGGTAGTTTTAGTCACTGTTGTCTTGGTCTGCCTTCTTCCCCAACTCTACAGGAGAAAGTGAACCTAGGTCTACCAGGTGTTGATGTAGCTTCACACTGGAACAACTGCTTAGCAGATGCTATTTCATGAATAGGTTATACAGCCCATCATAATCTTGTACCTTGTTTCCAGCTAACCAACCACCCATCATTTTTACTGAATGGTCCGCAAAACTCTATCCAAGTGTGGCTCTAGGTTCTTTTGAGCTTCACTGAACTTTATGCGGTACTCTTCAGTTGTAAATCCAAAGCCCTCAACCAGGGTACCCCTAATAAGGTTATAGGAATTATAATCTGCCTCATTCAGTGTTCAGGAGCCTATCCCTGCACTTTCTTGAGAATAACTCCCACATCAGTGTGCCCCAATGTTTCTTTTCAATTTCCCACCCAATGCAGGCTCTTTTAAAGGCAGAAATACTATATCATCCCATTCTGAGAAGGGAGGGACAAGTTCTTTTGGGAGTTTGAGATTGAAAGGTTTCTCTCTCAATACTTGTATGCTGCCACCAGAGATGGGTCCTAGGCCCAACTCTTTTCTCTTTGCTTAAGTGTCCAAAAGCTGAGCCTCCAGGTTCAGTCTTTTGGTCAACCTGGCCAAAGACAGGTCTTTTTCTGTGGGTGCACTAATGCTAGAAGTAGAGGAGCTACCCTAATCCCTATTGTCCACAGCATTTTCCTCTCCACCAGAAGTTTCACCATCTATGTCTTTTGTGGAATGGGTTTATGGGTTTCCTCATACTGGGCCAACAGATACCTAAGCTGGTCTAATATGGCATGTTTTCAAGTAGGGATTGTGTACAGCTTGTTGAGTTTCCTTAACTGGGCATCATTATACATCATGTAAGGGTCCAGGTCGAGCTCCTGGCTCTGGTTCTCTGAGTCTAACATGTTTTATGCTACTAAAGTTGGGACCTTTTTAGAAATTTCGATCCCCTTTTGGATAAGGCCAACTAAAGTAAGGAGTTTTCATTCTAACTCTGTTATAGGGACCTAGCCAGGGCCCTAGCAGTTAGTTTAAAAATTTTCAAAACTTTTTTCCAATTGAAAAAAAAATGCAGTTAAGCTAAAGGCAATTTGCAGAGATATTTGTATGCTCACAAATTTACAAAATGGTATCAGCAAATGCAAAGTCTTTATCCCACCAAATGTAGGAGGCTGGCTCTCTACATAGTGTACAAAAATGATGTGCACTGTGCAGAGAGTCCGAGCAGCCCTGCCTTGGTTTACAGAGGTAAAAACTACACCACTGAATGCTCTAATTTTTGTGGTAGCTTGGTCGAGCAGTTAGGCCAATCTTAGAGAAGTATCGATAAATGTGGACACACACACTCAAAAGAATAACTCAAGACCAAATTTACAAAAAGATTTCTATACATTTTTTAAGGCCAAGATCATCAAAATCAGGTAAGTACTTTCTAAGTTATGATTTTTCCAAGTATAGCAAAAATAGTCTTTTTGTGCATAATGTTTTCTCACAATACCCAGGCTAGACACATGTCAGCTTTTTATAACTTACCTGGGCTTAGATATTTGTGTGCTGGTTAAGCTGTTCCATATCTGCGGACTACAGGCTGTTGATTGTAATTGAAGTTATTATTATTCTTGTTTCTACACAAGGGATATGAGATGATGTAGTTTTCTTTGAAATAGCTATGGTTTCACTTCTCTTATGAAGTGTAAACACTCCTGAATGCTTCAAATTTTGGCTGGTTGTACGTTTCATAGCACAGTGGACCTATACTGAAGAAGCAGTGCCTCCCTATACTTCTTACACACGTACTTGTATATTTCTTACAGTGATCTGAGTTGCATGCCTGGAGTGCAGTGTACTATTTTGCTTCTATTGCTTGAATAAAAATTGCAGGTGTAGTGGTCCTTTTCCTTTATAGGCTCCGTGGATGCTGCATAGTGCCTTGGACATTGCTCTTCCAGGTACAGGTAGCCAGTGGAATGATTACAGGACTGAAGTCAAGTTTGGAAATTACGAGTGGATAGCTTGTAGCTTTTGTTTTTATTAAAGATACAGGAAGATGCATCATGGTGTTTTCATTGTGTAGTAACTGTTTTTTGTGATCTTGTTGACAATTGTTGTCAAGGATAGATTTGAATTCATGATTAGGCCCAGGTTTCTTAACCCTCTTGATTTCAGTAGCGGGTCATCCAGTTCCTTGCACCACACAGTGATAGGTTAGTGTTTCTTCCGTTGTCCACTTGTCATGATCTCTCTCTTTGCAGGTAGTTGCTCCATGCATTTATGGTGTGAAGGCAATTATCAAGTTTTGATTTGTAGAGGTCTTCCAAGCCATCCATTTTCAGAATGATTTACATATTAACTACATAATTGTAACAAATGAGGTTGAATGATCTAATCAGGTCCGGTAAGGGGATTAGGTAGGTGTGGAATAACAGAGGAGATATCTGTTATTGACACTACATGGGTGCCACAGTGATGGGTGTGGGGGATTGAAGTGAAAAGTGGCAGCTTGTCTATCTTTGAGGTAAGAGGCAATCCATTTTAAAGCGTTTTCATGTATTCCAAGGTGATCAAGTCTTTTTAGTAAAGTGTGGTGGTGGACAATGCCATATGCTGCTGATAGGTCCAGAAGCAATACAAGGGTCACTCTGTTCTTGTCTACTGAGGGTTTTAGGTCATCCCAAATGGATATAAGGTCTGACTTTGTGCATCCACGTAGTCTGAATCTGAATTTCTTGTCTGACATCAAGTAGTTTTTCTCCATGAACATGGAAAGTTTACTAAAACCTGCTCTTTCAAATATTTTACCTTGGAATGATCCATTAGATATTGGCCTGTAGCTTACTGGTCAGATGGATCGAGGTTTTTCTTTTACAGGACTCATCTAATGTAAGAGACTTTTTTTAAAATCGGGCGAGGGGTGAACCACTTCCAAGAACTTGTTGAGTAAACTTTTAGCTACCTCACCTGCGCAGCTTGAGCAAAGAATATCTT
The DNA here is from genome assembly GCF_031143425.1 of Pleurodeles waltl. Taxonomy (NCBI): domain Eukaryota; kingdom Metazoa; phylum Chordata; class Amphibia; order Caudata; family Salamandridae; genus Pleurodeles; species Pleurodeles waltl. The sequence continues at coordinate 979,244,829 of NC_090446.1, read as the reverse complement.
TAAAGATTTTTGGTGATCCTGGATCTCAAGGTGATCATGATGGTCTGCTTGTGATAATAATGAAGTGCAATTTTCTTTTCTGAGAGGGTATTGAAAATGTTAGATGGTGGAAGATTTGCTTTTGTTTCTTTTTATAATAGTTGATTAAGGTGTTGGGAGAGAGGTGTCTGTGTTTTCCTTAAGGCATTTTTTATCTTTTTAACTTTTTCGATCATTTTGTAGGGATTTTGCCACAGAAGGCTTACACATATGTAAATATGCTGTTCTGTGTTTTGGCAGTATGAGGTATGAGTAGAATCACATGGAGTCCCTCAGAAGGGCTGTCAATAGTGTGAGTCTTCTTGGTTCTGATGGCTCTTCTTTAAGCTCTGTTATACTTGCATAGTAAGATTTTTGTCTTTTTCATCACATGATTTCTCCAACTTGCTTTGTAGTATGCTGAGTTGTGTGTCCTTTTTACTTTGTCAATAATACATTTGGTTTTCTTTTTGCAGTTAATACTGGATCTCTTCTTTCTTGATATCTTGTTATTCCATGCACGTGAAATCCAGTAGTAGAAGGTATGCATATCTTAACGTCATATATTTATTGCGGGTCTGTGGAGACGAGAGCTGAGTACTTTGAGATCTAGTTTTTTCCGGGGGTGCTTTGAATATTTTATTCTGTCTGTGGAATTGCCAGAATTTGGTGACTCGGCATTACTCTTGTAATGTGGAGTTCTGGCCAAATTCCGCCATTCGCCATATGGCAGAATTTTTTTCCTGTGAGGCTCCAGAAATGTGTGCTGGTGAGCAAGATTTGGCTTGCCCTAGTGTGATTTTCTAACACAGGCGGTCATGGGCAGTTGCAGTTAGAGGCCTGCTTCTTGAGTATATTTGCTGCCACTTGAGTAGATTTTCAACTAAGAGCGGCAGCACTTCAGGAAGTATTATCTTCTGGAGTCCCCCCCCCCCCACTTGGAGGGAGGCTACCGTCATTCCCCTGAAAAAGAAGCCAGGCCATGCCGCCTTTGAGTTGAGCAATCTGCGTCCTATGTCATTACTGCCCACATTGGCAAAAACTTTTTGAAAAACATATTAATTATGAACTTTCCTCCTTCTTTCATCGTGCTGGTTGTCTTGATCAGTCGCAACATGGTTTCCGGATGGCCCATAGCACGAATAAGCGCTTCTTCCTACTTCTGACTCCATCCGTAGATTATTGGATGAGGTGCTGTCTTAGTACTACTGGATCACTCCGCGGCATTTGATACCATCTCCCCGCAAATTCTGGTGTCACGTCTTCACCAAGCTGGGATGGCTTAATATCTTGGAGTCCTTTTTAGGCAACAGACCCATTACGGTGAGCTGGGCCGACTTCAAGGCACCGGCCTTCTGTCTGCTTTGTGGGGTTCCGCAGGGCTCAGCTCTCACCCCTACTTTGTTCAATCTTTATGTTGCCCCGCTGGCTAAACTGATTCGTTCATATGGTTTTACTCCAACCTCCTATGCGGATGACACTCAACTTATCATCCCGGTGTCCAGGAACAACTTGGAGGAAGTGGCCGATCGGCTCAGCAACTGCATGCGTGAGATTATCCACTGGATGGGCCAGAACTGGCTAAAGCTTAACACTGACAAGACAGAGATTGTTTTGTTTTGTTTGGTTTCAATAATGAGGTGTGGAACCCTCGATTGTGGCCTTCAGAGTGTGGGAAGCTCCCCTTTCCCAGTGTTGCCACCCGAAACTTGGGGGTGATCTTTGACAACTCTTTGAGTTTTAGGCCGCAAGTTAATGCCATAGTTAAATCCAGCTATTGTATTTTAAAGACCTTGAGGAAAATGTTGCCATACTTGAAGCAGGAGGAGAGAGTTACGGTCATTCTGGCTTTGGTCATGTCCAGGTTGGACTACTGCAACTCCTTGTTGCTGGATCTAGACATAATTTCCTTGAGTAAACTTCAGTTGATCCAAAATAATGCGGCACGTCTGATATTGGATCTCCCTCAGTCGGCTTTGGCCAGCCACAGTCTTAAACATCTTCACTGGCTTCCGGTCGGGAAGTGGATTATTTTTAAAACTCTTTGTTTAACGTTTAAGGCTGTACATGGAGGGGGAGCAGACTTCCTTGCAGCTAGACTTCGGTGGTATTGCCCAGGGCACAAACCCAGATCTAAAAATGCTTATTTGATCCATGTTCGTCGAACACGCAGAGCTAAATGGGGAGACAAAGCCTTCACTGTGGCAGCTGCTAGGTATTGGAACTCTCTTCCTTTGGATGTCAGGAAGGAACAAAACTTCCTGACTTTCAGGAAGCGGGTGAAGACTTGGTTGTTTCCACGCTATCTGGTTAGTCTGTTGCACTTCTCCCTTTCAGGCCCTCTAGCACTTCGATGCCAAGGCTGGAACGCGCTTTAGAAATACCTATACACATACATACATACATACATACACAATCAACTCAATTGGCCATGTGGTCTTGTGCACCGCATGGAACCATTTGTGCTGTTTTTCCAGTGCTGTTCACACTATTGGGGCTAAATTGCAGCTCAAGCAGCAGTCATGCATATTTTCCTTCTGTTGACAGAACGCTGAGGAATCTCACTCAGTTTTTATGTAACTCTGCAGAATTCTACGGAGTGAACCTCTGCGAATTCTGTCACACCCCTAGTTTTTTCAATGGTGTGCAAGCACATTTGTTGTTGGTGGTTGTTGCTATCTTTGAAGTGTTATTGATAAGTATGTTGATCCTCAATGTAATGCAGTTGTAGTCGCTTCATTGCTAAACCAGGCTGCGATTGCATATGGAAACTCATCTCATTTTGATTTCATCTATTAAAAGGGATGAAGGGCCTTGTTTAGCAGGCGTGCTTCCATATGACATGGGAAGTCCAAACAGGGCCAGCTTGCCATAACTAGGATTTCTTACTTTGCCGAAGAGAAGTCTGCACAGTGAGAGCCATCTCTAGAAAAAAGAAAGTGACTGTAAATTTGCAGCGCCAAAGCGGTATGGTAGATGTGTCAAGATTTTTTTTCCAAAGACAGACTGACCAAATCAGTGGTATTTCTTTAGAATGAAATACAACTAATGCCCTAGAGCATGTAGTATTTGAAGCACTTATGGAATATTTGCAGTATTTTCCAATCGGAGTCTGCCATTGTTCATATGGTATACCAGGACAGGATAACTGCTAATGTGCTCATCCCCTTCTCAGTACCTACTTAATGGCAGCTGCAACACACTTTAAGTAGGTGCATATGCCCAGCCTCTGCTCCCTGGACTTACCTACAACTAGTCCTCCAACGGATCAAAGATCTTGCGGAATTGGCTTCATCTCCTGGAGGCACTGGCTTTGCCTCTCTGTGACTTTTGTGCCACCTCTCTAGCTTTGTGCCTTTCCTCTTGCTCTTTTTGACTTTTCTTTCACTCTTTCTTTGACTTTCTGTGCCTTTTCTAATGCTCTTTTTGCTTTTCTTGCACTCTTTCTGGGACTTTTGTATTGCCTTTTCTCTCTTTGGCCCTTTTCTCTCACTCTCTGTGACGTTTATGACACTTCTCTCACTCTTTGTGCCTTTTCTCCCACTCTGCTCGCTTTTTCTCTCAATTTTCTACTACTTTTGTGTGCCTTTTTTGTGCCTTTTCTCTGGCCCTTTTTGCCTTTTCTCGCACTTTTCACTATTTCTCTCTGTATTTCTGACCTTTGCCATTTCGCTTGCTCTTTCTGTGACCTTTGTGCTCTGTCTCTCCATCTTCTCTGTGTGCCTCTTTCCCATGCCCCACTACTCCTCTGAAGCACAAGAACTAATCTATGGAGACCCGCAGGGCTCATCGCTCAGCCTGACGTTCTTCAACATCTACATGACTCTTCTGGCCAACATAATTCGGGCTCACAACACAACCACCAACGGCACGTAATTGATACTGTCGCTCTAGGTCAAAGCACTCAACACCAGGAACAAAATCACCATATGCATGCTCGAAGTAGCCACCCAGGTGACATTCCAACTGCCTCAAACATGTGGCTGAATTCCACTCACACTTGTAATCGAGCAGGTAATATTATCATATGAAATCTTGTAGTAATACTGCAGCTGTTAGACACTATAGTTCTAAACATACCATGTATTTCTAAAGTGCACTTTCACCGAGAAAGGTATCTTAGCACTAAATTAGAAATGTGTATTTTTGCCCAGCTCAGTGGTACTCATTCTCTCTATACTGGGGTGTTGCTGGCAGTACTTGTCAAAGCACGTTTTCCAGGAGGGAGAGCTTGTGTGTGGCACCTGCATGCTACAGCACCAGGAGGACCCTGTAGGTAGGCACGGCACACAGACATCCTTCTGTGGAAGCTGATATGAAGAACACAGTCCGATATATTTACCTAAATGTAGTTAGCAATAAAGTAAATACATTGCCTGAACCCTGACAGTAACTCTAAAAGTAACTATGATTTTGGTTTTGTGTTTTTTTCTGCCCATAGAGCAGCGGATCAGCCCCAGGTCTGATCTGAAATTCGACCAAAGATTCCAATCGCCAGTTGGTGAGATTTGCTTGACTTTATGTTGATAAAGATGGATCATGTGCTATTCTTCTTTTGTACATTTATGTACAGTTCACTGTATAGCGCTCTTTGTATGCACTGCATTATCTTCCAGTGTACTGTCATTCATGCCTGTTCTTGCTTAATCATTATTATTATATGATATATATAGGGTCTATGCTACATGGAATACTAGTTGGCGGTGACTTTAAAGGTTATAAATATGTCAGCTGATGCCTGTGCAACATTAAGAGATGTCCATTCATTCAGTATGGGTTACAGTACATCAGGGGTTGCTTATTACAAATACCTGATCTGCCCCCCGTCCCGCAACCGACAAGCTGTATGATATGTCTTCATGTTAAATGCATCCACATATGTGCAAAAACAATTCAAGGGCCTCCCGCGCATATTACATGGTTTCCCTTTCAATTATTCCACATTTCTTCTAAGAAGGTTGCAATGCTCTTGAATGGACCTATGCAAAATTTTACTTACGCTAAGAAACTGGAATAATGTTGGTACTTCCTGTAACAAAATTTACGCAGAAATACAAAGATTACACCATCACTCCACATTGTGTAATTAAACGCAGATATTTTAATGCAAGATGTACTGCTCAGGTCATTTTTTAATATGAGCAGCATTTCAGATACATGTTTTTACCAAAGTGGACCGTTTGAGTATTTTTTTAGCATAAAACTACAAATCTGAATATGAGCAGCAGCGCTTTGAACGCAAGCAAACGGAAATCAACTCAAAATTTAATTTTTGATTTGAATGTATACCCGAACAGACCAGTTGGGTAATTGTTTGAGCGTGAGATGCATTTCACATAATTACACGTAATTTTGGTGTCACTTTGTGTAATTATGCTACTTGAAATTACGCAAGTTACACACACCCTTACTCTTGAAGCATATGCAAGTGGCATGTTCTTTTATGCTTGCCTCCAACATTGTAGTGCATTTCTTCCTGATGTGCAATGGCATCAAAGTCGCTACATTGTATATGGCTTCTTCTTTACAATAGATATGCAAACTTTGCTCTTAGCTCCTTCTGAATTCTGCCCACAGTGACTTCAGATCTTACTGGGTCAGCTTCCCTGGTTACTCGCTTTTTGACAGTGGCAATAGCTATACTCTGAATTACATATGTTCTGGCACTTTGGGATTGTCTGCATCATCCTTCATCTATGTCACAGGCGCGTGCCACACTGTCTCCCTCATTGCAAGTGCCATTGGAATCTGTTTGCAGTTGGAAAACCGGCTGTTTCCACCCAGATGTGAATTACAAGTATTGTGAGTGAACTGTTCATTCAGGTTTTTCTCCGTGGTCATTTTGCCTGTTAATGCCTGGTGAAATGTCTGCAGGGGAAAGGCCTGGAACAGGATGGAAAACGTGCGGGAATCGGTGAACAAATATTGTTTCCTGTAGTAATTCCACATTTCGGAGTGAAAATATCAGATTACTTCAGTAATTCCACCCCCCCCCCAAACTGTGTCTAGAAGTATTGGAGCTTCTTTTCATGCATCACTCATAATGAGCGCCAATATGCTTTATGAGTTGTGTGACCATGTGTCCATGAGAGCACAAGTCCTAAAAAAAAAAAAAAAAAAAAGAAGGGGGGCTTAACTAAGTTGGGCAGTATGAAAGTGACATCATGGCACATGATATCACAATGCGTGACATCACAACGTGTAACATCAAACGCTGAATCACAGGAAGTGGCATCACAACCCATGACATCAGAGGAAGTGACATCAGAAGAAGTGATATCAGATCTTAAGACCTCACACATATGTTTAGCAGGTCTATCATGAGCACATTTGATCATTACAATACTTAACAACTTAGATTTTGCGTCAGTGTTGAGTCAAAAAAGTGACGCAACCCCAACACAAAATTTGTGCCTCAAATTATATTTAGTTTTTAAAACCCTGCCGCAAAGAAATTGCCTACAAGAAGAAATATAGCAGTAACTCTGTTCTGCTTAATTGGTTGCAAAGTCTCCATTTTAAAATATCTTATGGGGTTAGACCACCTGCTACAGAGATCTTTGTGTGCCAACCAATTCTATGGAAATAATAATAATCATAAAATAACGCTGGAGGTTTACATATTTGCTGGAGTGATCTGTGTTTTGTCTAGTCCCAGTTTTGAATCAAAGTAGCATAGAGGGTTAATATGTCTCCTGCAAAGCACATTGTGCAACACGCAGATCATAGATTTTTATTTTATGCAAATTGGTAGGTGGATTACTGCTTTTAACACACAGATTCTTTTGTTACTTGCTTTTCATAAACTGTAATCCTTCTAAAATAGAACAGTGAGCTACGAAGGACATGTGGCACCTACACCTTGTAACCATCACTGTCTTATGTAATACATTGATTTACACACACGATTTATTGTCAATGTATAATGTGTACATGCAGGGTAAAGTGCTCTGGCACCATGCATTGGGTTGAGTAGTGCTAAAGCGCTATAAAAGAAATAAAACAAAATAGCAGTATTTAGATTGTTATTTGTGTAAATACTGGGACAGACCAACACATCTGACATTGTTGCAGTGTATGCATATATATTGTACACTAGGGTTGCACAAAGTCAAGCATTCCTCTCTTAAGTACTTGTGAAGTAATAAGTTGTGTGCCTTTGTTTTTTTCCTCCATTACATTTAGGTGGGAGAAGTCTGATAGCTCCCAGCCCAGATAGTTCAACAAAGGGAGGCCTAATTGCCTCTTACCTTCGACATTTCTTTTGTGCCCAGATGGAATTTAAAATAAAAATGCCCCCTCCCTGCCTGCATGGTGCTGCTCGGAATAAAAACAGCAGTGCTTAATTTGAGCTGGTGGTTTCCGGTGCGGACCATGAGCACTTATTTTTTAGGGCCAGCACTTATATTTCTACATCAGGCATTTACTGCGAGCAAAAGAAAAATATGGCAAAGACGGAGGGAGAGAACGAAAAAGCGTCACTAAGGGTGAAAGCAGAAAGCTGTAAGAGTGAGCTGAAGGAGCCAGCAAGGATGTAAATGGATTAGAGAGGCCAGAGATGGCTTCAGGATTATGCTGCCTTGGTATTCTGAGCTTGCACATTTAATTGCAGCAGCCACATGTTTCAGAGGAGAGCTTTGGGCACCGGCACGTTTTATTTACAAATTTAGCAATGAACAGACAACCTGCAATCGCTGCTGAATGTTCCCGGTGTCCAAAAATTACACAGGGACAAGTTTAGCATATTTCTGTGGGGTCGCTAATGGCAGGGTAGTCGTTGTCCATTCTGTGAAAAGAGTGAGTAGGCGCGCCTAGTCGCGTGTACCATCACTTGTGCCCATGTGTTTCTCTGTTTCTTAATGTCTCTTTCTGCACTGAAGCCCCCGCTAAAAGCATATCAAGGTAACCTCGTATGTGCCCGTGGTTGCAAGAGCTTTTTCCACAAATTCGGTTGCTGCACATTTTCATCATGTCTGAAATGAGAGTACTCCGCGTTGTACACAACCTAGTTAGATCTGGAACAGCTTGAAACGACGCCCTCGCTAATCCCGTGTCCAGCTGTTAGTAGTTGATATTTCATCCTCTATCAACGGCCGAGTGTTGGGTGCACCAATGTTCTGTTGTTTTCTTTCCTATGTCCCAATCTTTTCTCGGATCCCTTTACCACGTGGCCAGATGTAGCACATTCTTTACACTCCTTGATTTGTTAAGAGCATGCTCTGAAACTGAATAGACAACTTTTTTTCCCAGCTGTGTTTTATTTGGCCGATCGGTTGCTTGCTCTGCCATAACTTATTTTGTCCACTCCATAGCCTCGTAAGATTTATAGTTTTCTTTCTCTAGTATAAACTGTATTTTTTAACATCATACTCCGAATTACCAGCTTTATGTTATTATACTCCCTCACTGCTGCAGTGGTTGCCTAGGATACCAACAAGCCTTTGTCTTTCTCACGAGGCCGAAGGGCTGCCAGTCACTCGGTGCATACAGAATTACTAGTGCTGTGCGCGTCACCGCAGCTCTTTGCCTCTGAGCCTTGCTCGCTCTCCTGTTCCTCTTTTCCGTTTCACGGGAACTGTTGCGCACACCTCCTTGAATGGGTGTCCTCTGAGCTGCTTGTTTTGTGATTGGCTTTTCTTTTGAATATGGGCCTCTTTGTGCTCATGTTACTGCTTTGCCAGCCCCTCACCGTACCTGCAAGGTCACTGAAGGCACCGGTTCGTTATTTGTAACATCATACACCACCGCATGGGCCTACAGCAACTCCGTCGTCCACTGTATCCTGTACGGTATAACTCGACTTTACAATTGTTGCTTGCTCTTGACTTCTTATCTGTACCAGAAGCCAAACCAAAGGCAGATTTGAAGCCGAGGATTTCACGCCGATAGTCAAAGCATGAGGAAGCTGCAGAATTATTAGAGGCAATGTGACGTATTTGCCCCCGTAGCAACGGGTCACAGTGTATAAGCACCAATCCCCGCTGGCGTAACAAAACTTAATGGGGCCCCCTGCAAAGTACCTGTGTCGCGTGGGCTCTCATTATTCTAAATGAGACTACTGGATTTCTAGGCAGCAGGATCGATAACGGTGTGGGCGACTGAGTCTGACCCACATGTAAAGAACTCTGTCACCATAAATCCGGTTTTTGCTCCGGCTAACTAGCAGTGCCTTATTTCTCCCATGTGGAAGGAATAATTCGGCAGCCGAGCGCATGACATCTTTGGAACTTCTCAGGGAAGTCGTGGTTACTCAGATCCAAACCAACTCTCTTATTTACAATATGATCTCATATACAAATGACAAAGACAGTATAAGTTTTATATAATGTTTTAATAAAACGACTGTATTTTAGATATTAAGGCGTGAGCCGCAATAACCAGAACGATACAACACAGTAGGATTGAAATAGTCACCAGGAGAGAAAACATAAGAACAAAGCTATCATATTGTCTAACAGTTTCTACTCTCCCTCTGCTTGTTCTATTTAGAGCACAGCATGTTAAGCTTCTAGCTTGCCTATTAGAATCACTGTGGAGACATCAGCCCTCATACCTGAGCAAAGACCTGTGATCTTGGTTCAGCATCTGCAACGAGGCAGTCAGCGTCTAGTTGTGGTTCCCTGGTCGGAATCTCCCTCTTGCGTGTATTGGGACAAGGAAGTGATTTTATAACTAACATGTCATCGTGATCACAAAATGTCCCTACGCAGGAATGCCAAGTCTAAACTCCTACCACGTCTATCGGCAATGTACCAGACTGTATCCTTGACTGAAGCACAGAGTAAATGTTATGGAGAACTCCAGTGCTGAAGTAGGCAAAACAGTGTGATATGAATAACAAAACAACACCGTAGAACTGGCTATTCGAAAAATAACAGTACGAAGCCTAATAAAAAGCATGTAGAGCAAAGTGCACAGAGGCTCTAAGCTGTCAGCAAATGAATAAAATATATTCAGGGCAAAGTGCATAAAGGCCTAAAGCCTGAAGCTAAAGCGCAACGAATACGTAAAACTGACCACACTACACCCTCCCCTTGTCGGTAGCAAGTGGTTCCAAAAATATAAAAGGATGCCCCAGAAATAAACAATATAAAAATCATATATTTCGACAAGGTGAGAAGACAACAAAGTCATAAATTTAGGAAACATGTGACCATAAAACCAAATTCAATATTGTGTAAATTTCGTAAAAAGGAAAAAAAAATCCAATCGTCAAACAGAAGCAACAGAACGCAGGAGTTCCTCCACTTCGATATATGTTAATACCGGAAGATCCACGCCACAAAGTACCATGGAGCAGGTGTGGTTCAAAGCCCCAAAACCATTCAGGGCGGCACCCCGTGCAGAGCCTATGAAAGAGACAATACCATCTTCCTCCAGGAAGGGAATCTCATAAACCGCCTCACGAAGCAAGCGCATCCGTAGTGCACAAGTCTGGGAATGAGCCCTAATCGGGAACATCAACAGATCAGTATCAAACATTGGAGAGCGCTGCAGTGAGAGACAGAGAGCCAGAGCATGTTCAAATGAGCACCAAAGGCATCGAAACACGGGTTGCACACAATCCAAAACCGGTCTAAATGACAGAGACCAGTCACACTCCAAATGTCCCAGGAGTGTTGCTCCAAAATGCTGCATCATGCGTTCACGACACAGCTGCGCTGACGGGAGCAGTAATACAGGATCTTGTCGTGACGGGACAGCCATTGCGAAAAAATAGCAACAACAGCAAAACTCCAGCCAATAGAGCCAAAGTAATCGGGAAACCCCCAAAAATGCTTCCGAAAATAGAATGTATAGCCGAAGGTATCAAACCGAATATGGAAGAGAAGGTGTGAGTAAAACCAACACCAACGGCTTTGAAAAAATGTGCAATACCAGCAGTGCTGGATGCATTAAATATACGTCCCACAAGTTCACCGAAGTGACTTGGAAAGTTAGTATTCAAAAGGGACTGTATCTCCGCCGATGGCCTTGCCACTTGAAGTGCGTAGGTCTCGCTAGCAGATGTAAGGGCCACATGCTTTTGAAACAATAAAGCTTTTAGCCGACTCAACTTGTTGAAATCAACCTTGGAAGTAGCAATATGAGGCCAGATGTCTGCTACCTCCCTAATTTGAGTGGGGGGAAACAACACATTCCCGCAGCACGTAACGGCCTTGTTGACAACGACGATGTAAACTATTCCGGCACGCATGCCACAGCAACGTTCGCTGTTAATAACAACGTAACTGCAGTTAGAAAGCACCTGGAAAGTGTTTTTAATAACTGGGACTGGAACTCCCTTCAGATAACAAGCTAAGTTAGCAATCGAAGCGTTACACGCCCCGTGCAAGGACAGCTGTTTACAAACCATTGAATGGCTGACAGAAGCTTCGCATTCGCTGCCGCTAAGAAAAACCTCCCTCAAACCATTAACACATCTGTACTGAAAGGGAAGCTCCCACACCTTGTGTATGTAACTGTCTCCCAATAGTTCATATCTACCCACCGGAATGTGCTTCAAACACGAAGTAAATTGCAAAGTGGAGATAGGCAAATTAATAACCCCATGAATCAACCACTCAGCTGACGGAATCTCAGCTACCGTGAAAGGCAGTTTCTCTAATTTCTCAATATTCAATATAACATATGTCGCTTCCTTTTTACCCATCAGTTGTTGCTGACGAGTCAAATTAAAAGAGATAAAGATCTCTCTGGCACGAACGTGCTGCCATGGAACGCGACCCGCCTTCAAGGTCTGAAGAGTCCAACCCAGCTGCATGATGGACCGCGTCTGACTCTGCCCATGATATAAAGAAGACATGTCCGATTTAATAATGTCAATGGCAGAGGAAACAATGCTGTCAATCGTGTAAACACGGTCAGAAAGGGTATGCATGCCATTATCAACAACAGACAAAGTCTGCATCAGGTTTTCCTGATCAATCTGCCTCAACCGGGCTGCAGCCTCTTGTTGTGAAAGCTTCCAAATCTCATTATAAACTTCGTATAAGAACCTTTTCTTCCTGACTCGAATTCGCCAATTTTTTGAACCCCAAACACTTTTCAAATCAACAGTTTCAAACCAGTATTCATACCCCTCGACCGAAAGTTTAGATACAAACAAATTTGAATACAGTAATTTAGTATCGGTCAATAACATTTGCTTATTGGAATACGGTGCAACTTTAAAATAGTAAGACTTAGCATTTTGTTGATCATGCCCAGAAAAATATGCAAATTTATCATAATACGTTTTCGAACTCCCTTGTGGAGGAGTCGAGCAATGTTCCCATTGCACATAATTAAATATGGACTTAGGGCTACTAGCTTTATGAATAAAGTGGTGTCCATAATAGTTGTAGCAAAACATGTCACCATGATTATCTCTAAATTGGTAAGCATCTTCATCGTCATAGACAGTATAATATTGCAAATCCGTTAGCATATAATCTACTGTCTTCACATCCCAATCATCAGAAACAATGCCAGGTATAACAATATCATTCATTGATAATTTGAGGACATACGGTATTTGAATCAATTCAGTGGGACCATATATATCAAACATTACTTTATCCCACACAATCCCATCCGGAATTGGTATAGCAGAAATGTTTACTGTGGACAAGTCTCTTCGAACCATAACACAATTTTTAACACAGTCTCCACGTGCTCAATGTCAGATCGATCAGGAAGAAAATGACCATGTATTATCAGAAAAAAAGTAACCACAAATCCCAACCATAAAAAAAGAGTCATCACGGCCAAAAACAGCCACAAATAGTTCCAAGGAAAAACAAAATATGTGCGTTTAAGCCAATCCAGCATCCGACGTGGACCGTGGACAGAAGACATCGAGGACGAGGAGCCAGACACATCAGTATCAGCGTTGTTGAAGCAACCAGAGGCAGTTCTAGCAAAAGGTGCAACTGTGAACATAGAAGCAGATGGAGGCTCTCGCCTTGGCACGCTATAGACCACATGTTCAGAAACATCAGTAGAATGTACAGCAAGTTGATCAAAAGATTCCATATTAATCGTCGTCGGTGGAACAATCGCAAGATCATCATCCACCCTCCCCAAGCTCGGAGAGGAAACCGTGTCGGTGAAAATCACCTGCAGCGGGACTTCTTCCCCAGTAGTGAGAGGGATTCCGGAACTACTGGGTGTCCCTCTTGGTCTGCTGTGCAGAATCGGCCACATGTTGTAACTTGACATTATCAATGGAAACAAAGCGATTTCCTTTGGCCCCTCGCAGCGGCGGTAAAATCACAGTTCTCGTGCCGCTTACCCCCAACACAGGGACAGGTGCTCGATAAGAAGGACCAAATTCTTTTTTAACTGCGACCTTTTCACGCACTAGATCCCCAATCCTGGGTATCCAACCAGTAGGTGTTACTGGCTCATCCTTAATTCCTGAGGAGGCAGCACTGGCAGAAGAGTTATCTTCACAGAATTGTTGTAAATCCTGCAAAACAGTGACACAATCATTTATGTCAAAGGGCGTATCTGCCGCCTCCACACCAGGACCATCTAGATCAGGAACATACATTCGTGTTCCAAACAGGCACTCATATGAAGTACGACCCCCCAGTGACCTTCTAGGCAAGTTATTAAGTGCTCTCTGTACTCCATATAGGTGGGCTAGCCAACCACGACCCGTACCTATAACCCTGGCCGTTAAGGATTGCTTTAAATCACGATTTAAACGCTCCACGACAGAATTTCCCTCAGGATGAAATGGAGACGAGAATTGGAGTTGGATCCCCAACGAAGCCATGGTGTCCCTGAATGCCTTAGAGGCAAAAGCAGGGCCCTGGTCCGAATGAAAAGCCGCAACTGCAAATGTATCGACAAAGATGCGCAAATCTTTAATAACAGTTCGAGCGTCAGCCGAGCGTTGTGGCCATACCCACACAAATCTGGAGCACGAATCTACAGCAACCAATATATGTTTGTATGCACTATCTGGTGTCAGCGGACCACAATGATCCAAGTACACACACTGTAAAGGTTTATTTGAAATCAGAAGGGGCGTCTGCTGCGGGCGTCTAGCCGACGATGCTTTAATTTGTTGACAAATGTCACAACAAAGGACATACTGCTTCGTCTCTTTATAGAGACCAGGCCACCAGTAACAAGCCTGTAAAAGTGAAATCGTGGCAGCCACCCCAGCATGTGCAGAAGCCACCCCCTCATGTGCTGCAGAAATTAATCAAGGTCTCTCAATTTTATTGGGAATTTCACGTACACCAATGCCTGGAATTGTAACAGTAGCATTCAGCGCACCATTCAAGCAGTAACTATATTTAGAAGGAAATCCTTTAGGAAAGGGTGAGCCATCAGCCGTAGCCTTTATGGCAGCCGAAATTTCTGTGTCTGGTTTGGAACTCGAACGAGTCACTGCGGCCACAGTGGCGACTGCCACTGCCGATTTCGCGGCTTCATCAGCCAAAGTATTCCCAGCAACGTGTATTCCAACGCGCTGGTGTCCAAGTGTATGCACAACATGGACGTTAGGAAGCGTTTCCTTCAGATCCGCAACCTTACCCCACAACATTTTATGTTTAATGGTGTTGCCTTTAGAATCTCTGAACCCATTCATCTTCCAATAGTGCAAATATTCATTGAAAGACTGTACACAGTAGTAGGAGTCACAGACCAGCAAGGTTAAAATCGCCGGATCCGCGTGCTCCACGCTAACAATAGAGCTTTGAGCTCAGCCAGCTGTGCCGTGCAATCTCCCAAGGTTTTAGTATAAGTATGTCGGGGGCAGAACACTTCCCCCTCCATAGTGCCGCTCACCACCCCACATGCAGCAGAATACTGTTGTTTAGTCCCAACCGCTGGTTGCGCAGAGCCATCGGTATACATGACCACTTGATATTGGTCAATAGGCAACGTACCAGCAGGAACAGGGTATTCCATCTCATATTGAAGAAATTCTTGAGTCTGCAGTTTAGGGTCAAATACATAATCTACATCAGTGGCTGTCAAAGACGTAGCCCATTGTATCCATCGCGGGTGTAAAGCTTTCGAATTAGGAACACTCGCTTTTGTAACAGCCTCTAAGGCTGGAATCGGGGAAACAACAATAATGCGTTGGCCCTGGGCAAGCGGTCTTTCTTTAATCACAGCCATCTGTACTGCAGTGAGTATTTTCTCAGTCTGTGCAAATCGTTGTCCTGCAGCAGAATACAAGTGGGACTTGTATGCAATTGGGACTGTCTCACCCTCATTAAAGGTGACATATGTAAACCCAACAGCCCCAGGTATCACCCTGATGACTAAATGTGTCTTATTGTCCAATGTGTGTAAGTGTTTAACTGCCAAGAGATCAGTCTGTAACTCTCGTAGTATGTGTGTATGCTCAATCGTCCAAAATTTACTTGAAAAATTCGGGCGAATCAATTCGTATAAGGGTTTTATACGCGTAGCATAATCAGGAATGTAAGTTCTGCCAAAATTCAGAAACCCCAACAATGACTGGAGCTTCCGAACCGTATTAGGAGGCTGCAATAAAGCACATTTCTCCAAAAAATGTGGCGCTAAGCTCTTGCCCTCACTCGACAACTCATATCCCAGGAAAATGACGCTGAGGAAGGCAATCTTTGATTTCTTAAAATTAAACTTATAGCCAATATCAGCAAACCCCACAACAATGCGCGATACACGCCTTAGATGTTGCAGAATCTCATTGTCTGTCAGATATATGTCATCAACATATGATAACGCTTCAGGGTCGAACTCGTGCAGCATTTCAGTCACACGAGCCGAAAACAGTCCTGGGCTATTCTTATACCCCTGAGGCAAACGACAAAAAAAATTCTGAGAGCCAAACGCACTGAAACTGGTATAGTCCCGACTTTCGGGCGCTATATTCTGGCAGAAAAATCCATTCGAGATATCTAATGTAGTTTTGTATTTTTTACGCACTATATTATTCATAAGCGCTGCGCTGTGTGAATTCTGTATTGCATATGTGCGTGTATGACTATTCAAATGTCTATAATCCACCACTATCCTATATGAATGGTCCGGTTTAGCCACCAGAAATAAGGGATTATTCATCGGCGAGACACAGGGCTCAATTACACCCTGGTACTCCAATTGTGTAAGAATTTTCCTAACCGATGCCCTTGCTTCAAATTTAATAGGATACTGCGGTTGTGGCTGAGGTTCGCCCTTTATCGGAATTACATGATAAGGTGATTGTCTGTCCCACCCCACGTTATTTCTATATAGGGCGGGCGCCTGTGCTAGAGCCCATGATTTACTATAGGACTCCGCTAGTTCTCTCGGAACAAGTGGTGAGAAGGAAGGTGTAATAACCTCCTCCCCAACCGGACAGTCGCGAACAAAGTCAGGTGCCAATCCTGTTCGGCCAGCAGAACATCATATGATTTTACCACATGGTCCCAAAAAATGGCGTTTATAATACGGTCAAGGTCCCCTTCCAATCGCAGAGTCACTTCATATACTCTATCAGGATCAGAGACTCGCATATCCGCCGTCTCGACTTGTATGAAGTCATCAGTTGCTTTCACCTCCAGATGCTCTAGAAGACTCCGGCGAACTATTGTGACCTCTGCCGCGCTGTCTAACAGTGCTAACGCCCATGTCTTGTTCGTCAAGAGAACTCTCTTCTTGAGTGGCATGTCTAACTGAGACTGCTGCCACTTTCTTCTTTTTAAATTGCTGTTTTTGTTGCAGCGGTTTCTCTTCTTGTTTAATAGAAACCTCCGCCGAGCGTTGTGAATCCTGTCTCGGTTTCACGTACTCCGTCCTCCGCTCTGACCGCCCACCTCTCTCACTTCTCTTTTCCGAGGAGTCCTGAAAGGAACGAGATTGGCGTGTATCAGTATATTGATATCTATCAGGCGTCTTCAAAGTATCCCTATTCCGGAGATTATACTTATTCTGTGGGGTCTCCGGTTGTGGAGACTGCCCACCATCTTTTTTAGGTGTCTGCTGTTTCTTGTCCCAGCGCTTGAACCCTCAGGTTGTTGCTGTTTAGCATTATCTTTATTATTTTTACCCTGTAACTGGGGTTTCTGTGGTCTAGCACCTAGGCTATCTCGACCAATACTAGAATATGTTTCCGCTATTATTCTCGGAAGTTCCCGCTCCTGATTAAGCAGCGGAACATCCCGAAGACGCATTTGCACCGCTAGTGCTACTGCCTCTCCTTTGAGATTACTCAAAATAATAGAAGAAACTGTGGCAAAATTGCCCAGCAACTGCATGCCCAAGTCTAAGGCAGGGGCAGCCCCATATTCATCTTGAATTTGTTTAAGCACGTCTGGTAAATTAGCTAATGTCGGTGTACCGTGTGCCGTAGTGTAGAGCGCGGCAAACACCGTGCCCCAGGTATTACAAAGGTCCATAGGAGGAACCATCCCATACGGCAAACACATCGTCAAAATTCTATTTATCCTGAGGTCCCGTATGGGGAAATACTGCTTCCAGCGTATTCATTTTTTGCGCCAGCCAAAATGGAGTCTCCTCTCGTTTAGCCGGTACCTTACCCATAACAGAGTGTACAGTGGCCGTATTAATACCCGGAACCACTGCCTGTGGGTGCGCTGGAGCAGCACGCGCTGCGTTTGTATTTAGTGTCTGCATTACAAACTGAACTAATCGTCTATATGTAGCCGTTAAGTCTGTATATAAACGACGAACTTCAACCACTGCCAATTGAGCAACCGCAGGATGAGGTGTATATGTAGCCAATAAAGGCCAGGTAGGACCATCATTACTCAGTGGACCTAACCTAACTTGTGCAACTGTGTGTGGGAGGGCGCCATCAAGCCAATTATGGTGTTCTTGATAAGATAGAGGTATTTCTAAATAAGCGTAAGCCCTGTATTGTCCAGGGACATTCGCAACAGTGTATTCGTGAAAAGTATTTGTACCCCCATCCACTGCTGGAAATCCGACCCAAGAATAAAAAAGTTCCGTTCTATAGGCTGCATGGGCGTCCACCACAAAAGTGACTGGACCCCCCTGGACCGTCAGTCCATGTGCCAACAGATGTCCTGTGAGCGGTTGACGCATATTGATTGCAATATTCACTACATTAGGATTCGCCATTTATAAAAAATAGCTCCAGGTCAGAGAAGGCACACCAACATCGGGGTTTTCCTTTCAAAGTTCAAGCTTGAACAACCAACCACTAAGCAATAGGAAGCACCTATCCCGTGGCGGCGGAAAGCCTCAGCCCCACGGACGTCTCCGTATAGGGGACCGAGGAGTCAAAATATATATGAGACCAAGAGAATCATTCGGACCTAAACATTAGAGCCAGACCAAACATTGGCGGCGCCATGTCGCGTGGGCTCTCATTATTCTAAATGAGACTACTGGATTTCTAGGCAGCAGGATCGATAACGGTGTGGGGGACTGAGTCTGACCCACGTGTAAAGAACTCTGTCACCCTAAAGCCGGTTTTTGCTCCGGCTAACTAGCAGTGCCTTATTTCTCCCATGTGGAAGGAATAATTTGGCAGCCGAGCGCATGACATCTTTGGAACTTCTCAGGGAAGTCGTGGTTACTCAGATCCAAACCAACTCTCTTATTTACAATATGATCTCATATACAAATGACAAAGACAGTATACGTTTTATATAATGTTTTAATAAAACGACTGTATTTTAGATATTAAGGCGTGAGCCGCAATAACCAGAACGATACAACACAGTAGGATTGAAATAGTCACCAGGAGAGAAAACATAAGAACAAAGCTATCATATTGTCTAACAGTTTCTACTCTCCCTCTGCTTGTTCTATTTAGAGCACAGCATGTTAAGTTTCTAGCTTGCCTGTTAGAATCACTGTGGAGACATCAGCCCTCATACCTGAGCAAAGACCTGTGATCTTGGTTCAGCATCTGCAACAAGGCAGTCAGCGTCTAGTTGTGGTTCCCTGGTCGGAATCTCCCTCTTGCGTGTATTGGGACAAGGAAGTGATTTTATAACTAACATGTCATCGTGATCACAAAATGTCCCTACGCAGGAATGCCAAGTCTAAACTCCTACCACGTCTATCGGCAATGTACCAGACTGTATCCTTGACTGAAGCACAGAGTAAATGTTATGGAGAACTCCAGTGCTGAAGTAGGCAAAACAGTGTGATATGAATAACAAAACAACACCGTAGAACTGGCTATTCGAAAAATAACAGTACGAAGCCTAATAAAAAGCATGTAGAGCAAAGTGCACAGAGGCTCTAAGCTGTCAGCAAATGAATAAAATATATTCAGGGCAAAGTTCATAAAGGCCTAAAGCCTGAAGCTAAAGCGCAACGAATACGTAAAACTGACCACACTACACCTGTAGAGGACCTACCCCCACTGGACCCAGTCAGGGGCCTGCCACCTGTGAACAGTGTATTATGCTGATGGGCGGCCCCTGAAGCTCGGTACACCCCCTGCCACCCCCCCCCACGCACTGCGGGGCCTTTGTTACACCACTGCGCAATTGACGAGAAGTCCATACTGTCAGCAAGATTAAAGTTTATTGCAAAATCAGACCCACAACCTCTAAAGCGTTTAGTAAGCTTGCAATCCACTGGCAATTTCTGCGACCCCTGAATTCCAGAACTCCCCATTCAACTACCAAAGGTGTATACATAACATAGTGCATCAAGGGGATTACCAGATAGAATGTAAAAGAGTGTAATGCTTACTAAACATACAATAAATGCAGCTTAGTGTGAAATACAGATTTATACAAAATGGATGCAAGTGAACGGATAAACAAAGCTGCATACTATATAATCTCCCTTCTCAACACATGAAAAATTAAGAAAGAACAAAATCCTGCAATTTAGCATGAGGCTTAATGGCACAAGACCTCCCTACTCGCTAATGAACAGAATCATTCATAACCACATTTTGCCATTCTTGTACCATACTATTTTTGACCCAACAGTAGAAGTCTCAGAATTAGGATGAGTTACACAAACTTGATCAGATCAGATTGAGGAAATACAAGCTGTGCCTTTGCAACATCAGTTGCTAGCATTGAGTCATGCTCATGAGAACTAGAACAATGCGGACATATATTTTTGCCTGTGAATAACTAATGGGTGTCACACGGGGCCTATTTCCCCACCCTTTACCGAACAGAGGAACAGAAGTTTTATTCACCTTAAGAATTCCTACAGGCTCAGAAAACTTTGATTCCCCTTTCATAGTTGTGAACTTTTTTTAATCAACACCTGTCCTCCTTCCTCCAACTCTGTCTTTCACATTGTTCTTATCATCAAAGTATCTCTTTTGACACTGTTGTTTTTTTCATATCTATTCATCATCTCACTCAGTTGTTCTTGATTATGGTCCAGAAGCTTTCTTGTGCTTAAAACAACATCATGCATCTAATTGGGAACCACATTTTATCAGGCTTCTCTTCCTCTCAGCAAAACAGGAGAGATGCCAGTGGTAGAATGCAGAGTTGTTAAATATGCCTACATTTCCTTTTCCAGGAAACCAGGAACATTCAGACCAGAGGAAAGAGCAGCTTGTATCCCTACTTTCAACAGTTGGTTCACCTTCTCAACCAGACTGTTGGAAAAGGGACTGTACAACACAACTTATATATGTTGACTATCATGACCCTCTAAGAAACCTTTCATTTCTTTGGAAACAAAATGCAAGCCATTATCACTTACAATGCACTTTGGAGCTCTTTCCACTTTAAACATGCTCTTTGGAAAATAAATAGCATGTTTGGAATTAGGTGTATTCACAAGGGAAAATATATCCACTTTGAAAAATAATTGATCAGAACAATGAAACATCTCACATCTGATGATAACAAGCAGAAAAGACCTGCAAAGTCAAGGGCTACTTTATCCCAAGTATTGGAAGGCAGAGGTACTGGAAATAATTGATTTGTAATTGTCTTCCAATGCTGATCCGAAACTAAGCGCAGTTGACACTCTTTGTTGTGGGCAGCCACTTGCTTATGCATACCTGGCCACCAATTGCTCTGTCTTATTTTCTGGCATGTGGCAGATATACCCAAGTGTCCTTGATGACCAAACCTCACAACACGATCACGCATACCCGCAGGTCGAATGAATAATCCATTCCTCATGCATACTCTGTTTTTACTTCAAAGTTCACTTCTCCACATAAACTCTTTTCCCTGGGCCAACCTTTTTCAATGAATTCAAAAACTTTACATAAAATCAGGTCTTTGTCCATAGATGGCATCAATGGTTGCAACAGCACATTTATTCTCCAAGTCATCATCCAAAGGTTTATAATCAGTCAGCGGGAGACATGACAAGCAATCTGCTCAAAAGTTCTTTCCATCCTGGATGTTTTTACTGTTACGTCCTATTCTTGTAGTTTGGGTAGCAGTCTTACTAAGTGAGAAGAAGCTTTACCCAAGCCATTGCCACCCAGTAAGTAAACTAACAGCATGTGATTCGTGAACACATCAAATGCAGTTCCCCAGATGAAGGTTTTACATTTTTGTACCACCCAAACACATGGTGGGGCTTCTCACTCAATAGCACTATAGTGCACCTCTGCGTCTTTGAGTATTCTCCATGTAAATACCACTGTATGTTCTTTTCCAGACACCCATTGTCTAAATACCTCACCAGTGCCTCTAGAACTGTTGTCCACAGTGATAAATGATTTATCATTTGGCACATAAGCATTCAGCACAGGTGCACGTATCTCCAAACCTTTGACCTTATCAAACGCTTTATTCATTTGGGGGGACCATTCAAACTTAACTCCTTTTTTGAGGAAGGTTCTCATGGGATGCACAAACAACTCATATCTGGGATCAAACCTAGCATAGTATTCACATAATCCTAGGAAGGAGCACAAGGCATCCTTATCAGCGAGAGGATATGCTTTAACAATGGCATCCACATTCATAAATTTTGGTTTGATTTCTTCCCTGCTAGAGAATGGCCTAAATAGTCAACTTGTCGAACCTCCAACCAACATTTTTGAGGTTTGACTATCATGCCCCTTTCCTGCAAGGTATTTAGTACTTGATGAAAACCTGTAGATGATGTTCTTTGGTTTTTGTGAAAATGAGGACACGATCTTGGAAAGCCTGCACATTAGGCATGGCTCCAAACAATGCATCCATAATTTCCTGGAACATACTTGCTGCAGAGGCCAGGCCAAACGGCATCCGTAAATACTTAAACGTTCCAAATGGTGTAACAAAAGTAGTAAGTGCTTGAGAGTCATGACTCAGGGCAACCTGGTGGTACGCAGAGAGCAAATCTACAGTGAAGAATCATTCCCCACATTAGCCAACATCTCCTGGATGTGAAGTATAGGGTGGCAGTCCACCAAAATGTTCTGGTTCTGAGATTGTACGTCACACAGAGTCAGAGGCCCCCAGAATGTTTCTTCGTCAAAACGAGTGGCGAAACCAAATCAGAAAAGTCAGTTGACTGAATTACTCATTCTGCACACAATGAATCTAAAAGAGCCTTCAATCCACTCCTGGCACTCAATGGTACTATGGGCAGGGCATTCTTCTTTAGTTTAATTTTATGTTTGAAATCCCTAACAGTCCCAATCTCATCCTTGAAAACCTCAGGAAATTGGGAGATCATTGTTTTAAGAACATCATCAGACCCATAACAAATAGACATAGTGGACAAATCCCCCAACACAACAGGCGGATCACATCCTGGTTTGAAATGTATGCTTAACTTGGCCAGGTCCAACCATCCCACAATGTTTCGTCCTTTGACTGCCACATACACCTTAGTCCACGTTTGTCTACCTAGACATTCTAAATTGGCATGGAAGTAACCTAACACCTCCATATCTTACTCCCTAAATGCTTTAGGACTAATGTCAGGTTTAAAACCTTTTGAAAGAATCCTCACAATTCTCATGGAAAGTTGTGTCTGCCAAAAGGGTGGTAGGTGCATCAGAGTCACCCATCACTAATATAGCTCGACCATTTATAGTAACTTGGCATAGAGGTCCATTTACTCTTTTCTCTCTCTCAGACCAGGAGTATCTACTATGTGACACACATTAGTACATTTCTCAACATAGTCTTGCACATTCTCATCTTCATGCAAATTCATATTAGCAATTTTGACCTTATCACCACTTTCTAGGTTTTAACGGACAACCTGAAAATGACCTGTCATCCGGCACCAGTTGCATTTCTTTCCCAGTGCCGAACAAGAAGCATTATTTCCCAAATGCCTCTGAGAGCCACATCTAAAGCAGTTGTACTGATACCTCTTTGGTCTAACATTTGTGTAATTAACGGCACAAATCGGTGTTTCATGTGAGACATAAGTAACAGGAGATAAATCTTCCTGTCAAGATAAAACCTGAAGTATTACAATAAACCTCTCTATACTCTTGGCAATGTCTATAGTTTCTATTAAGGAAGAATGTTGACAAGTCAGCAGGTGTTCCTGGATTTTCTTTAGAAGAGCACTTGAATACAAATTGGTCCCTTATGTATAGGTCTACATTGTTTTCAAATTCACAGGTGGCAGTGAGCACCCTAAGTGCTGCAAAATATTCCTCCACTGACTCCTCACTCGACTTTTTACATTTAAAGAAGTTGTGCCTCTTTAAAAGGATGCTAGATTGTTCCTCAAGCTGTTTTGCAAGCCTTGCTTTAGCCTCAAAATACACATTCCATATTGCTCCCTCTTGAACTGGTTCTGGAATAACAAGTAAGGTGTCAAAAACGATCTGCCCTGCTGTTCTCATATGATTAAAAAGCAACGCAGATTTACTGTCTCGATTATAACCACTGGCTTCAACAGGTGCAAGATAATTTTCAAAAATGTGGATCCACTCTTTCCACTTGATATCTGGTTTGCCTGCCCTTTGAAGAAAAGGAGGTGGCTCTCCAGCTCCT
This sequence comes from Pleurodeles waltl, assembly GCF_031143425.1. Lineage (NCBI taxonomy): Eukaryota > Metazoa > Chordata > Amphibia > Caudata > Salamandridae > Pleurodeles > Pleurodeles waltl. The sequence goes on along the minus strand of NC_090446.1, from coordinate 979,220,947 downwards.
TCAACAGTTGCCATGACAAATCACAATAAATGCACTCATCTGACTCTAAGAGCAGCACTTGCACCGCAGATAACTAGCATGTGACGTTTATTGCGAGAGTGACGTAAAGCTGTCCAAAATCAAACAGAAAACAAAGTGTACCCTCCTCACACTCAAGTACAAAGCGTTCAGGCCAAACCAAATGTAGTAGTAAAGCTGTGAAAGCAGATCAATTTCCTAAACAGTATGTGAGATCCGTTCCTGGAATAATATTGGTGCACATTTCAGGCAAAAATATACAATGCACTAATCCAAGATGGCAATAGCTTTGGGCAAAGTTTATTTCCTTTGTGAGGTGTTCCAGATCACAAGGAATCCTGGACGTACAGTTACAGTCAGCCAGTGTAAATGCCGACATAAAGAAATGTGGGGTGCTCTGAAAGGCGAGAAACTATGGGAAGAGACTCCAAGCGCGGCCACTCAATCTTCTCACATTGTGGGACGCAGCGTGTTCGAACCAGCTCCACAGCTAAAAAACAGGTACCTACAACACAGTCGGCGCACTCCTTGCACTTCAGCAGAGTAAGCACGCTCGCATAAACAGGCACCTCGCAGCTTTAGTCATCTTGAACTTCGATGGACCCAGCAAGCTCTTCCTTTGCTCTCCTGAAGGTGCTGCCACTGTTACATCAGGTGTCATGAGGAAATTGACTTGGAACAGTGTGAAGTAGAGATCACTGTGTGCTGTCTTCTGGGCAGAGATTCTGCTCTCCTCACTGTCAGGATCATGGACCAGCACACCAAAAGCATAAAATTGCCAATATGCAGCCAAACGAGCAAAACGCCCTACAATAGCACAGCAACACTTAAACTATGATGAACTGATCTACAGGACAAGTCTGTCCTTGATTGTAGTGTCTTGTCCTAAAACAAACGGTTGTGGGTCTGAACAAGGTGGCATACCCCGCTCCTGGTCCTAAATGTAGCAACGCGTCACAGTGAATAAACACCAGTTGCCGAGAAGTGCATACTGTGACCAAGATTGAAGTTTATTGCCAAATCAGACCCACAAGCACTGGAGCGTCTGGTAAGCCTGTCCACTGGCAACTGCTATTATCCCTGAATTTCAGAACTCCCCTTCAACTACCAAAGGTGCATACATAGAACAATACATAAAGGTAATTATCATATAGAATGTAAAAGAGTGTAACAATTACCAAACATAAAGTAAATGCCGGTAATTGTGAAACACAGATTCATACAAAATGGATGAAAATGAATGGGTAGACAAAGCTGCATACTATGCCCCCTCTTTTTAGAAAAAAATACCAGCCATTTGTTCACATTTGCTATTCTGGAACATCTGAGAGCTAGTAGGTGAAAAACACTGCACGTAAAATTGCCTGGATTATTTTGTAACATCACAATTAATCTTCTAATGATCATTATGAAATGATTTAGACATCTCTCATGTACTTTGTAACATTTATTTATACATTTGGTGTTGTAGGCGTATGCTTGAGAAAGGAAACAATACTATATTACACTGCTTTCTCAATATTCTTACCAGTCTGGACATAAAAATACAGGCCAGGCCAGTGGCATGGGCAGTGCAGGGGCCCCCAGGGGCCCCAGGACACCCGTTCCCGCCAGCCTCTTCCTGGCGGTGTATACCGTCAGAAACAGGCTGGCGGGAAGGGGGTCAGAATCCCCTGGGCAGCGCTGCTTGCAGCGCTGCCCTGTAGGATTCTCCCAGCCGGGGGAAATCCGGCGGGAAACCGTCGGACCCGACTGGGCGACCGCGGCTGTACCGCCGCGGTCGGAATGACGAATGAAGCACCGCCAGCCTGTTGGCGGTGCTTCCGTCATTCGCCACCCTGGCGGTCATACGCAATGAGGGCCTAAGTGTTGTGAAGGATACGTAATGACACATATCTTTGTGAATAGAAAGGTTTAATAAGACAACATATCGGACGTGACCTCTACCTCAGCCAGCTCCTTGCAACTGTCTGAAATAGAATGCCACTGCTACTATGACAACACTTAAAGATTCATACATTAAAGGTACATTACAACATATTCTCCCCCTTCCCTACAACTCAATAACAAAACTCCATAAAGGAAACCAAAATTTTAACTTAGTAAAAAAAACAATATGAAAACTTAATACAAAAGAATTGGAAAACAAATTATCTCACATAATCTCAAAAAGTACAAGGGAGGACATCTTTGTCTTTGGACCCTTTCAGAACTTGAACCAGAAACATTATTTTCTATGGAAACTTCTTTCTCTCCACTTCTGAAATCCACACTTGTAGAGCAATTAGGGCCAGATGTAGCAAATTTAAAATTTGCGAGGTGCAAAGTGCGAGTCCATGCGACTCGCACTTTGCACCTCGCAAATTGGTATGCAGTACGGTGTCTCAGACACCGACTGCAACTCGCTATGGGGTCGCAATGACCCACCTCATGAATATTCATGAGGTGGGTCGCAAATTGCAGCCCCATAGCGAGTATAGGCACTCGCAAACATGGAGGCCTGCTGTCGTCAGCAGACCTCCATGTTCGTGACTGCTTTTAAATAAAGCAGTTTTTTTTTTTTTAAGTGTAGCCCGTTTTCCTTACAGGAAAACGAGCTGCACTTAAAAAAAAACCGAAACCTTTAGTTTCGGTATTATTTCAGGGCAGGGAGTGGTCCCTTGGACCACTCCCTGCCCTGAAAAAATATTTGTGGGTCCAGTCACAAACTGGAAGGGGTCCCACGGGGACCCCTTCCAATTTGCGAGTGGGTTACCATCCACTTGAAGTGGATGGTAACTGCGATGCCATTTGCGACCGCGTACGCGGTCGCAAATGGTATTGCATACCACTCAGACTCGCAAATAGGAAGGGAACACCCCTTCCTATTTGCGAGTCGGAAATGCATATTGCGAGTCGGTACCGACTCGCAATATGCATTTCTGCATAGCAAAGAGGCATTTGCACCTCGCAAACAGCGATTTTCACCGTTTGCGACGTGCAAATACTTTGCTACATCTGGCCCTTAGTGTTTAATTTTAAGGTAACATCAGAGTCAGGAGAAGTGGAAATTATGTCTGCCTTCCAACATCAAGAACCCATTGCAACCATCCTCTAGCTCACCATATTTACGCACACAGTCCTCCTTACCAAATTTTGCTACCCTTCTGTAATTCCACTTTTCACCATTGTTTAATGCCACATCCCCTTTCACTTGCAAAGGTCCCCGATACTTGTTCGGTCCTCCAGTAGTTCGTCAAGACTTAATTTTCACCCATTCACCTGGCACAATCTTATCTTTGTGTCCCTCTGCCTCTGCTTCACACTCTAGAATCCTTCATTACCCCTTAACAAGGCTTTCAACCACGACGGTGTCAACTTGGTGTAAGGCTTTCTACCACGCATCAACCAAAAAAGTGAAGCACACACAGTGGCTTTTTTCATTGTGCGATACGCCCAGACTAAGTCATTTACAACTTTTCCCACACACATCTTATTAACCAACGCTAATTAAATGGCACCCTTAACCATCCTGTTAGCCCTTTCTGCAATTCCATTTCATTGGGGATTGTAAAGAGCAGTACGTGAATGTTTCACTCCACACATATCCAAAAACTCTCTCATCTGATACAAAGTTAATTCCGTACGATTTTCTGTTATAAGACATCTGGAAAAACCCTCATTGTTAAAGATCTCAGATAAGACCTTTATGTGGTTGTCACGTCCGACATAAACTTCACAACTAACCACTTTGAATGTACATCAATTAAGACAGAAGCAAATCTTTGATTATGCTTAACTCCAGCAATTGGACCAATAAAGTCTCCACACACCTTGTGCCATGCCTTTCATGGATCTTGTATATTTACACTTTCAGTCTGCTTGCCCAACTTCAACCTTTTCCTGCTCTCATTGCACTCAGCACACCTTTCTACCCAGTTCACCACATCATCACCTATTCCTGGTCACTAAAATTCTGCTCTGAGACTTTTTTGTCATAGCGCTTTATAAAATAGTTTTTTCCTAACACCAATTGGTGGCACTATCCTTTTGCCTCATACTAAGATACTGTCACCTATTATAGACAATTCGGCCAACACCTTTCCAAATGTCCTCAAAGCTTTAGGTAGAGTACTCTCTCTTCTTCCTCCTCTCAAAGTCATTCTGAACACTCCTGTCAAAACTTCATCTTGTGAGATAGCATCATTCCACTCTTCCTTGCTTACAGCCCCCAATGTCCACTGCACTGCATCACAAATGCTCACAACCGCACCCTTACTCTCACTCCTTATAACAGCCTCTTTGTCAACAGATTCCAAATCCAATGGAAGATGTCATAGGCAGTCTGCCTGAACACTTTTCCAACCCGGTATGTGTTCCAAAACATAGTCATATTCTTGCAGCCTAGCTGCTAACTGAGAAAGCCTTTCCGAACCTTTGCCGGCTCCTCCAGAGGACAGAATTTTCATCAAAGGTTTGTGATCAGAATGCAGTTTCACTTGAGTTCCCCATATATACGTTCTAAAATATTCCATTCCCCATGCTGCCGCTAATGCCTCTTTTTCGATAACAGAATAAATGCGCTCAGTGTTTGTCAAGGAACGTGAAGCAAATGCAACTGTCTTTTCACCAGTTGAATGAAGTTGTGAAAGGACAGCTCCTATACCACATGCACTTGCACCCACAGCGACAAAGGATCTTTTAAAAAAAAAACATATCAAATGGAGTTAATAAGCCAACATCACACACTTCTCTCTTAATGTCCTCAAAACAATTTTTTTGTGAAAAGGACCAGGAACATTTTACTCATTTTCTTGGCAATACTTTGAGGTTCTCAGTCTTGGAGGCAATTATTTTATTGCAAATTTAGAGTAATATTCAGTCATCCCTAAAAAAGACCTCAACTGATCCTTGTCCTTAGGTGGTGAAGCTAATTTTATAGCATCTAGTAGATTTTTTTTAGGTTTAATCCCATCTGCTGGCAATAAAAGGCCAAGATCCCCAATTTCCCTGTCCATAAATACAAATTTTTCTTTTCTCAAAGTCAAACCTGCCTTCGAAATTCTGTCCAAGACTTGCTTCAATGTGAAGTTATGACTTTCCACAGAATCTCCAAAGACTAAAATGTCCATCCTGAAAGTAAATGACATTTGCCAAACCTCGAAATACATCTGTCATTACTCTTTGGAAGACACTGGTGGCTGAACATAACCCAAAAGGCATTCTGGTAAATTGAAAAGTGCCTTTCATGGTTATGAACGCTGTGAGAGGTTTAGGCCCGTATTTATACTTTTTTTGCGCCGCATTTGCGTCGTTTTTTGACGCAAAAACGGCGCAAACTTGCAAAATACCATTGTATTTTGTGGGTTTGCGCCGTTTTGCGCCAAAAAGCGGCGCAAATGCGGCGCTAAAAAAAGTATAAATACGGGCCTTAGAGTTTTCATGCAACTTGACCTGATGGTAAGCGTGTCTCAAATCTAACTTAGTGAAAACTTTTCTATCTTTTAATAAAGATAAAAGCTCATTAATATTAGGAAAGGGAAAATTATCCACAATCACGCTTTAATTCAGACTCCTCAAATCAACACAGAACCTCAACTAGTCAGAGCTGGCTTACAGCTCGTCGGCAAATTTATGTTGTGAAGGATATGTAATGACATATATCTTTGTGAGTAGGAAGGTTTAATAAGCCAACAGGTCAGACGTGACCTGTCCCTTAGCCAGCTCCTTGCAACTGTCTGGAGTAGAATGCAACTGATACTATGACAACACTTAAAGATTTCTACATTAAAGGTACATTACAACACTAAGTAATAGAAATTACAAGAGGTCAGCAAATGTATCTCAACTACAGCAAATCATGGTTTAATATTATCAATGGTCATATAATGCCACCATCATACCATTATCCCCTAATATGAATTATAATGAACTCCTTCTGACCTAATGTCATCAGAGGTCCCTGGACAAATATAATTACATAAACATTAAAAGATTCATGAAGGAGTGCAATACAGTGTGTGAGGAGAAACAGCCTTGAAAAGTAACTAAAAACCTACTCTAGAGCTCTTGAGAACGACATGTTCATTACAAAACAAACAGTACACATTGTGCTGTGTACAGTGTCAAATCAAAAAATAAACACACAATGAATGTTATGAAATAGCAGCCTTGATATTTCAAAATGGGTTGAGGTCTGGTGGAGGCCTCTTAGGTCAGAAAAGCATAGTTCTATACATCTTAATATTTTCGTTTTAAATGCAAATGACTCATTTTAATTAGTATATATGATTTTGAATCCACAAATAACTCCTAGAAGTATGTATGTGTGATGGAACTTTTGAAGTAATGGATTGCTAGTGTGTGGTGGTGTTGCTTTCTGTTCAGTACAAGTTTGTGTTGGAACTGTTGCCTCTTAAGCATCTGTTGCCTAACATCAATGGCTGACTTAGATACTGACATCCAAAACGTTTCATTCTAGTTCATGCATCACAAAGATTTCTAACAAACAACACATATCCACACATTCATGTGCCTTCCTAACCCAACTCATACATCTATGTACATACAACCACACATACCATAAACAGCTCACTACAGCATTCCTTACCAAGTAGGAGTGATGTAGTGATGTGGTATTTCTGTCTTCCTGTGTGTACAGTTTGCATTCCAATTGTGCTGACAGGGGGGTCCTGCACTGCCCATGGCATGGTAGTCAGCAGTGCACGGGCTCCCCTGTGGTCCTAACACTACCTTTTCGCCTTTTTTATGGTGGTGACAACTCCAAGAAAACGCTGGTAGAACGGAAAGTCATGATCAGCATGGTGGTGCCAAAAATGGCTCTGCCATGGCTGACCACGACTTGCACCACTGCCAGCCTGTTGGGATCTCTGATTCTGGAGTGTGCTGGTGGTTCGACCGCCAGCATTGTAATGTGGAGGTCAGACCGTCAAAGTTGCAGTGGTCTGACCACCACCGTGGATATGGCGGTCCATGGACCGCTGTACTCATAATGAGGCCCTTGCTTCCTGCATGAATGGCTCCAGACTGCTATGCGAAGACCTTGCCATTAAACTACAAGTCACCCCACCAAACAATATAATAATATGTATTTATTATAACCATAGTCTAAGAGATTGCGGTATTAGTGGAGGGTAGGTACCTACCTGAGGTAATAACAACAATCCTTGTCAAGTTGCACCCTGAAGGTCAATAAATTAACCTGCGCTCAACCTCTGATAACTATGCAACAGAGAAGACAGGCTTAACTTAGTGGCAATGTGTAAACTTTGTATGCAGTACCAAAGATGATAATAACGTTGAACTGCAAAGCAATAAAAATATCAAAACAAATTTAGAAAAAATAGAGCAAACTTTAATAAACGAAATGACAAGATTCCAAATAAAAGGAACCAGAGATATGAATTTTAAAAATTCAAAGGAGAAAAGGTGACAAGAAACACAAAGTGGCAATGATAGCCAATGGTGTTGCATAACAGGACCTAGGTGCAATTTAATGCTAACTGCAATGGAGCAGGGTCAGATACACCAACTAGGTTTGTCCTGGTCAAAGATTTTGCCTTATGATTTTAATTCTTTAAGTTATAATCCACCACAGGATTACTGCAGGACCTCAGGGGAGGCACTTAAGAGACTCACAGGCAGGCAGGCAGAGGCCAACAGGAGAGTCCAGTCCTGATCCAGCTGTCACTGGTCAGCTGGGCAGTTGTAGGAAGAAACCTATTGTAGCTTGTTGTGTCTCTGTGGCTTAAACAGGAGGCCAGCTTCATAACCCTTGGAGGCTACTTTTTCCTGAGTATAAAAGAAAGAGCAAAGTACAGTTCTCCAGGACTCTTCTCTGGTTGCGGACAGCAGGTTAAATCCTTGTCCAGGAGTGTTCTGAAGAGTGTGTTGAAGGTGCCACATTTATGCTTGGAAAGAGCTAGTGGGTGGGAATGAGCCTTTTGGATGCCCTAACCAATGGAGTAAATGTTCCCAGGGCTAACCCTACACACGTTTGTTATTTTTAAGATGACCAAAGTCTTTGGCAACACTAAACATGGGCTCTGAGGGCTGATGATGTGTGTGGGGAGTGTATTATGGTAACCCTGGTGTCCTCCAACATCTAACACTAAAATATAGTTTTAGGCAGTCCCTATACCCACAGCAAAGTCAGAGACAGAAGTCTAATAAAATCAAAGTTGAGCATTCAGCAACCAGACAGTGAAAAAACACAAAGGGCCTCAGTACGAGTCTGGTGGTCACGAGACCACTAGGCCAATGCCGCAGTCTGACCACCACATTACAACCCTGACGGTCGGGCCGCCAGGGAACCACCAGCTCTGCCAGGATCAGAGATCCCAGTGGTCTAGAGGTGGCAGCAGTCCTAATCCGCCAGGGCAAGCAGTGCTGCTCTGGGGATTACGACCCCCTTCTCTGCCAGTGGTTTCATGGCGGTACCACCGCCATGAAAAAGTTGGTGGAGAACTGGTGCAGGGGGCATCAGGGGGGCCTATGCACTTGGCATGGGCAGTGAAGGGAACCCCCTGGACCAGCACCCTCGCAAAGTTCACTGTCTGCTTTGTAGACAATGAATACTGTGAGGGTGCTGGTGCACCCTGCGCTCTACAGCTTTGCCGCCGGATTGATTACAAGCCAGAGACAATGCTGTAGGCTGTTTTCCACTAGGCCAGTGGACAGAAACTCAAGTTTCCGCCCACTGACCTAGCGAGAAACTCTTAATGGGGCTGGCGGAGAGGTACCAGTATGGCGGCAACCTTTCCGTCAGAAGTTCAGCAGACGATTTACTTCCTCATAATCAGCCCCATAGTATTTTGGCATTTTGGTTCCCTCCTTTGAAGTGTCCACAAATGTTATATGTAAACCCAGCAGACCAGTCAAACAGGCTGTGACTCTGCAATGTCAAAGGGAGTCTCACTGTAATTGGGGCCTGAGTGGCTGGCAAGACAAAAGAAGAGCTAACAGTAGCCCATTGCAGTGGAGGCCTCTTTGAAGTGAGCCCCAAGTGTCACATGAAAAACTCCAGTAGACCTGGCAAGCAGGATGTCACATTTGAGCAGGACTTGACTATTATTAACAAGCAGTTTCTACTGGTTAGAAGGAGTAACGTGCACAGAGGTCTATAGCCAGCAAAACAAAAGAGTTATGCAAAAAGGCAAAGAAATTGGGGTGACCCTGCAGAAAGCGCGAATTTCCAACACATGACTTGTAAAAAGGTTTTGTTCTACCACCTCTGAACCTCTCTGACAGGCCGCATGCTCAGCTTCGTCCAATCTTTCAGTCCCTTTTACAGGCCTAATATCAAGCTGTGCCCTGCACATGCATGTTATGGTGTGTGCACATATGCGTACAACACTGTATAAAATCCTTGACATTATACTCTGTGACAGGTCTGATATAAAGCTTTATCAGAATTTGATAGTCCTTGACAAACATGACATTACCTCTGCCAGGCTTGTTAAATAGCCGCATCTGAGCTCCACACTGGATTCAAGGCTACGTTCCATCCAGTCCATTACGCCCTCTTACTGGTCTGCTATAAAGCTTTACAGCAGCTTCTAAACTCTCCAACAATATTAGATGTACAATTACTTTTAAATCCTCTCATTAGACAGTTTTCCCTGAGTGGGTGACTAGAGCACTATGTACCAGATACTTAACCGCTGTGTTAAATAAGACTTGGTCTCCGCCCTTATGCCCATGGCAAGTGTGATTAACATACACCTTCTTTTCAGGTCTTATATGATTCTGAAAGAGCTCATATGGGACCTTGTTCTCAGCTCTTATACCCTTTCAAAGGCCACTACAGAAGGTTTTGTGTCAATACCCCCAACTCTGTGACATGATATGATATAAATCTGCACCCAAGCCATTGAACCCCTGAGAAGCCTTATAGGGTGTTTCCCATCTAAAAATGGCACTAGGGGCATGATGTTAGGCTTTGTTCTGATTCCCATCTTTTCTACTAGTTCTCAATTAAAGTGTTCTTGTCAGCCCTGTTTTTTACTGATAAAGAATGGTACAGGCTTCTGGAGGGAGAGGAGGCCAGTGGGTTACAGGCTTCTGGAGGGAGAGGAGGCCAGTGGGTTGGTGACCGGGGGTATGGACGTTCCTGGGAACCCAGTACTCTGGCTCCAGTTAATAGGACAGTTGGTGAAGAATTGACTGCTGGCCAGGTTTCAGGGGCAGCCATATCAGATCTGGAATGGAGTGAAAATGAGAGAGGGCTGGCGCTTGTAGGGGATTCCACCAAGTGAGTTTACGTCTGCAAGAATGTGTCCATTTTTACTCAGCATTGAGGGCACCTTCACCACAAGGAGGAGGTGGATCAGGCAGACCTGGTTTTAAGGGATAGAGGGCGCAGCACACTGGACTGACCCCATTTCTTTCAGATTCCTAGCTCATGTTGTGAGGCAGACTTGGGAGAGTACAGGACAGCTCACGTACCCTGAGGAGAAGAGAAGGCATGGCAAAGAGTGGCAAGCCAGTCAGCTGTGGCACCCGCAAAGGTTTGTCGAGGCCTCGCAGGAGGGTACAGGGGGTACAGAAAGACCATCCAGAGCATCTTCCACAGGTAGAATGCATGGACATAAGTGACCAGTGCCTGGAGACAGCTTGAGTGGGTACTATACTGCCTCTCAAGTTATGTTGGTGGGAAACCCCATGGTAGGGTACGAGGCACCACAGAGTGTGGCTGGTGAAACCTCACACAGCGGTTTGGTAATACAGCCCTCAGTGGGTTGTGCAGTGCCACAATACATGGCTGGTAAGAGGAGGTTGGCCTAAGCGAACTGGCTGAATGGCGAGAAGCTTAATTATGAAGACAGCCTTGAGGAAGGAGAGATTGTGGACATAGCTGGCCTGAGTGGTGTGGGACAGTGGTACAATTCAGGAATGCAAGTTTCGAGATGAGGACAGACTAATCATTCTCACAGTGATATTTTTCAGGTGAGGAAAAAGTCACGGGCAGTTGTCACGGTGTCAACAGAGAGGAGCATTGCACTGGCATAGGCATGGTGGCAGGCTTTGGAGCTGGCGTCCACCTTTACGCCAGGTAAGAGTATATACGCAGAGCACATGGGACCAAAAGTGGTTTCTCAGGGGGTGGAGACAGATTACGGGGAGGACAAGATGACGTGCGACTAATGAAAGGTAGGTAGGTATGTGAAGGACACAGGGGTGGGGACAGATGGCAAAAACACAAAGGAAGGGGGGTCTCTATCCTGAAGCAGGAGGTGAGTGAAATAACAAAAAACACACATTTAGAGTCCTCAGGGGGACAGTCAAAAGATTGGGGCAATAGCACTGAGGTTAATGAAGGGGAGAAGGTAGATGATAAACCTGGGCCTGAAGGTAAGGAGAGTAAGGAGCTGAAAGTGAAGAAGCTCCCTTATATGGGGGTGACTAAACTTCTGGTAGCTCACCTGATGTTAGCCACAAAAGAAAAGATATGAAAGGGAGAATATGTGGAGATGCTTAAGTAATTACATAGAGAACTGACGGCTAAAGAGGGTTCGAAAGAGGAGGAATATGAGCTGGCTAAATGCCCACAGATGTCAGTGACTATAGAAAATTGGATGTCTGCTTTTTGGATACATGCCAGCATTTACTTGAAAAATATCCAGAGAGGACTGTGGCCTTATTTAAGTGTATGGATGTTATTCAGAAGGCACATATCTCCTTCGGATATAACTTTGGGCTCAATATGACGATGAATTGAGAGTGAAGATGGTGGTGGATCCAGAGGCAAAATAGGGGGAAATAGACACAGTTTTGTGGCAGCACACTAACGGCCTGGTAAAGTTTGGGAAAACAGTGTTCAGAGCCAGCAGGTTGTGATAGTACATACTGGCCCTTTCAGGCAAGTCCCACTCGGGGAGGGGTGGGATCTACAGCCAAGGGTCAAAGGAGAGCTCTGGTGTCCTGCTGGAATCTCAATAAGGGCATTTGCACAAGGGAATATTGCGGATGTAAACATGAGTCCTCCAAGTGCATAGGAAAGCATGCCCTGGTGCAGTATTATGTTAACACAGGGGGTGCAAAGGGAGGTCATGCAGGGACTAGTTCTGCTCAGTGGCTGCAACAGTCAGGGGGTTAACGGATGCCTCACGCCACACAGAGCAGTTTTAGGGGCGGTCAGGGGGGACATGGCACTGGGATAAAAGGTGCATAGGCCAGTTAAGCTGGATAGACTATTACTGGTTACAGTTTAACCCCAACAAGGTCAACACCACAATCATATATGAACGTAAATGAGGGGTTTTAGATTAGGTTATGATGGGCCCAGAGAACATAGGTGAGCAGAGGATCCTAAATCTGCCAAAACACACCCTTAGGTGGTGAGAGAGAAGCTTCAGAAAGAAGTCAGGGAGGGGAGAATGGCGGGTCCTTTTGATGACTGGCCCGTGGAGGATTTCATTGTGCCCCTGGTAGGGGTACTTCTGAAGAAGGAGCAGGGACAATACCGGCTGATACAGCATTTGTCATGGCCGGCGGGTACATCAGTGAATGACTTTATCAATGAGGAGGTTTCCTCAGTGTCCTTTTGTTCAGTTGATGTTGCAATGGCTTTGGAGGAACACGTGGGACAAGGAGCACACATGGCAAAAGGTGATAACAAGTCAGTGTTTAGGTTGCCACCGGTGTATCCAAAGGACTATCTGCTACTTTACATTTAATTCATAGGGCAATGGTATGTAGATAAGGCATTGCCTATCAGTTGTTCTATATTGTGTGCGCTTTTTGATCACTTCAGTTATTTTCTTCAATGGTTATTCACATGGTGCACAGGTCACAAAAGGGTGACACATTATCCTGATGATTTCTTCTTTGTCACGAACTCCGGTTACACAGACTGCCCAAAGTTATTGCTAAGTTTTCAGGAGCTCGTGAAACTCATGGGGATGCCATTGGTCCCTGAAAAAACAGTTGTGCCAACTGAAACAGTTAAATTTTGGGGTATTAAGCTAGGTTTGGTGAACATGGAGGCTCACCTTCCAATGGAGAAGAAAGTGGGTATGCAGTTGATATTGGATGCAATGCTTGCTAAGTCTGCGGACATCATCAGAGAAGTACAGGTGCTGTTAGGTTATCTTAGCTTTGCTTGCAGAGTAGCAAGAATGGGCAGGACTTTCTGTAGATGATTGGGTTTAGCACTGTCAGGACTTTCTATGAAACATCATCACATAAGATTGTCCGCAGGAGTGAGGGAGGATTTGTGCATGTGCCACTTTTTTCTGGAATCTTTTAATTGCATTCTCAGACATACCCCATTGGAGATGGAGTGGGATGTGCAGATATATTCTGATGCCTCAGGAAGTGTTGGTTTTGGGATTTATTGGCAGGGTTGATGGTGAGTTGAGGAATGGCCTAACGAGTGGAAGAGATGGGGGTGGCGCATTGCCTTTTTGGAGCTCTTGCCTCTGGTTGTGGTGGTCAACTTGTGGGGCAACAACTGCAATTCAAGAAAGTATTATTTAGAGTAGACAACATGGCAGTTGTGCAGCTGATTAACTGGCAGTTGGCAAGGGACCCTCAGGTATTACGATTACTCAGAGTATTTGTTCTGGCATGTTTGCACCATGACATTTAGTTTAAGGTAAAACATGTACCAGGAGTGGACAATGACTTTGCGGATGCTTTGTCTTGTTCACAGTGAGAGAGGTTCCCTGGACTCTCCACGGGTGCGGACGGGAACAGGACACAAATGCCACCACAGTTTTGGACAATAGGAGAGAAAGGATGCTACAATTGGTAATAGGGTCTCTGGCAGTATCCTCTAGGAGGGCTTATGTACAGGCTTGGGAAGGATTACTGAATTCAGTGGCTTGCAAGAGATCATCATAGTAGGACAGGGTGGAAGATGTGGAGCAGTTTGTTGGGGATGATTGAATGGGGTCTTTCCCAAGTTACAATAGTGGGCAAATTAGCAGATATTGCCTTTATGGACAAATTGCTATGGAGCTATATGCCCTCCACGGGGGAATTAGGAAAAAGGATATTAGAAGGATGGGCCAGGAAACAAGGTCGGTTGGATTGTTGAGGAAGCTTCTTTGCGAGGGGTTTGCTCATCGCTATTGGAGGTCGCATTGCTCTCCAGGCTAATGTTGTGGATTTTGTTTTTTGAACTTTTGGGGTATCTGAGCTACTACAATCAAGGCAGGAACAAGGGTTGCTCTGGGATGGTGTGGTGCTACAGCTTCTGGGCGTAGCCGTTTATTTGTGTAGTTATAACACAGACCAGAGATCTCATGGAGTCAATGTGCTGCTCCGGCACAGACAGGAAGTCTACCCCTTAGTGTGAGGTATAAGACTTAAGCGGATCAGAAGTTCTTGTTTTGTGTTATGGCATAGTAAGGGGGGGTATGTGGTGGAAGGAATTGTTGCTTACATTGAATGGGTGGAGGAGGGGGCGGTGTGCCCGGACATTCTACTGCTCCACTTAGGAGAGATTGATTTGGTGCTGCAGAATGGACTGTCTTTGCTGCATGACATGAACAGGGATTTGAGGGAGATTAAGGAACAGTGATCAGGTTGTTTCCCTTTCTGGACTGAATTCATACCTAGGAGGATCCGGAAGGGTGCTCACAGGCAGGCAGCAATAGCCAAGTCCAGAAAAAAGATTAATAGGGAGATGTGACATATTTGTAGGGTCTCAGGAATAGGTTGTCTGGCTCATCCAGACTTGCGTTTTCGGGCGGTTGAATTCTTTAGAAGTGATGGAGTACATTTACCCAGGTTTGGCATGAGAATATACCTGTTGGAGATTAGAGAATTCTTGGCCCAAAAGCTACAGGGACAGCTTGAGGTCTAGCGGTGGATGTTGATTGGGGGAGGGGGGGGAGGCAGAAAAGGCAGTTACTGCCTTTTTCTGGTAGTGGGTGGCCCACAAGTTTACAGGGCTTAAAAGAAGGTTATTGTGGTTGACACAGGTGAACCAGGCTGTAAGGGACAGTCTGAAAACGTTCACATCAGAAAGAGAGCAGAACTTAAGGTTACGTCGCAGCAAGTAGATGTTTAGTCATTTTCACATGCTTATTGTTAAGTAGGGAGTAAGTCCAAGTGTTACAGTAATCAATATTCAGTAGGTCATGACGTATGGATTTGTTGGAAAATGTAAGGGAAGGGTGGGGCTTAAGGGGTTGGGGACTGTGGTCAGTCTGTGCCCATTTCACCCAAAAGGGGGTTGAAAAGGTGCATCCCCTGACCTGGCAACTCTAAATCTTCTGTATCTGTGTCTGTCAATGCTTCTACCTTTCCAAAACTACTGGTCTGCTGCTGTTGTTTGTTTACCCTACTTACCGAAGTCAAGGTGGATCTGATCTCCAGTATGCGCCTGTAGGCCCTGTATTGTTAGTTAAACCATTACCTAACATGCACAGTACCACAGGGATGTAAAATAGGCAATTGTGGTTTTCCTCCTGACTTTTCTCAGGAGTAAATAAATAATATAACCTTGAAATGTTTTTTATTGTAATGAAACGTGTCTGGAGTAAAATATGAAAAAGAAAAGACTACACTAATTCTTGATGGTTCGTTCCTGAAACATTCCATACACATTTCCATTATTCATGCATTACCATTGTTAACAGGTTTAGTACAAATATATGTGCTAAAGAGTTGTATATAGATAGAAATGTTTCTTAATTTAGCCTAGTTCGTTTGCAAAAAAATAATTTTCATGATGTTTTAGTTTTAATATTTGAAGACTCAGTGAGTATAGGTGACTTTTCAAGTCGTGAATATACTTAGCACTGATTATAAATGTAATGTATATTAGTAGTTTAGCGGGCTGGTGTTTAGCGTATATGAGGGATGCTGAATATTTTGTGTAAATAGATGCTTGCAAAACTTGTTTAACACTTTGGGCAGCCTTGCCGAGTACCACACATCAGGGGTAAGATTAACGCATTTTAGTGTGTTGGTCCACATCACCACACTAAATTGCGTTAGTCACACTTTATTATTGCCTTGACACCACCTGCGCGGTACGAGGCAGAAGCTGGGAGTGACCCCAGTCATCCAGTGAAGCATTAACGGCAGCAATGCCACTTGACTGTTGTGCACTGCAGATGAAAGTTGTACTGGCCTCAGTGAGGTCTCTTCTATGTCAAAGGTTTTATTTGACTGACAGTCACATTCAATAAGGCTTGCAACTGCTTCACCTGGGCTGGTGTGACGTGGGCTGGGCTCAGTTGACTGAATTGATTATCTGAACCCCGTGGCTGCCCCAGCTGAACCACGTGGCCCATATGCCTGTTAATATCCAATTGTGTTGTTACATGAATACGTAAATGAAGGGGAGGGAGTCTGGCACATTAACAGTTGTTTTTTCCAGCTGCAACTGGCCCCACCCCACCAGTGTAGTGTCACCGAAAACTGACCTCTCTGTGGTTGCCATTGCGGGTTTGATGTAGATGCAAATGGGCATCTGTTTTTCATCTTCGGCACCTGTGCACCATGTCCAGCTGCAGACTGTCACTAAAGGATCGGTCTGCACGGCAGGCTGGATATTTTAATTTCAAATTAGTGTTGCATCCGGCCTGGGCTCCCAGGTATTGCTGCTGCAGCCCAGTAGGGATCCCAGCCGCCATAATGAAATAAATTAGGGGCAGAGACTCCTTGGTGTTATATTTTGCCAATGCCAGCTGGATAAATTCAACAAGAGGACTGGCACATATGCCATGTGGGACAATCCATGAGTGCACTGTCCTGTCTGGAAAAGTGCCTTTATCAGTACCTGCCCTCTCATACAAGATCTACTTAACTCCTGAGTCTGGACCAAACTGACTGAACCCAAGGAGCTCTGAGCTAACTAGTGGCTATCTGACAGCTGCATGCCTGCACCTAATCCGAGCTATATTCTCTGCCGTGACATGCTGCACCCCGGTAGTCTGCTCCACTCCACTCCCCTGCCCAACCCAATAAATACTGAAGCTCGCCAGCTGCATTCATCTGCTTGTAGTAGATACTCCTATGGGGCGCACATCTGGGCACACACTCAGGTGGGAGGGTCCAGCACCGATTCTTATTACAAAAGTATAATCAGCTTTTTATCTTATCTTCCACACCAACACCAGCTATTGTTTGCAGACTGAAAACATCATACGGCTATTCCATGGTATGGGTTCAGGCTAAGCATGTCTCCACATGCCCCCTTCCACAGGAGTAGGGATGCATCTGCTGAATTGTATCCATTTTAATGATTTGTACTTTACCTCAAAGTGACACATTTAAGAGAGACCACCTTTGAAAATATCTTTTAACCTGATCAATATAGGGTTTAAATTGTCCATCATGATATTTTTGAGGCCAGGATTAAGAAGTATTCCTAGATATTTTAGTTTGGAGTGCATCAATTTAAAAGGGAGATCGCCAATAGAATGTGTAGTGGCAATGGAAGTCACTGGTAAAGCTTTTCATTAGTCCATTGAATTTTATAGCCTGAAAAGGATCAGAAAGTAGTTTGAAGTGAAATTAAAGAAGAGTTAAAAGAAGATCGCCTGCAAAATAGAAGGCTTTAATTTCACTAGCAGCGGTCTTGATACTTTTTGAATCCATGTTTTGTTGAAAACCAATAGCTAATGGTTCAAGGGCCAAGAGGAATACCAACAGAGAGAACAAGCAACTTGTCTAGTACCATGGTAGATATTGAAGTATGGGGTTGAAACACAGCTGCATGTAACAGCAGCAGTAGGTGAGTAATACGTGCCTTTAGTTAGGGTAATGAAGTATTTTCCAAATCCCATCCTTTCCATGATACGGAACAAATACCTCCATTCCACCCTATCAAAAGATTTTTCTGCACCAAGAAAAGGAGGTCTTTCTCTTCTGTATCATTACGTAAATGCCATGATAAATGTAAAACTGTACGAAGGTGATCAGTGGATGTGCGACCTCGGAGGAAGCCAACTTGAGAAGGATGGATGAGAGAAGTAATAATCAAGCTAAAATGGGTGGCTAGAATTTTGGCTAAGATTTTGACATCTGAATTTAGATCGCTCTATAACTACACCATTCTAAAGGATCTTTGTCAGACTTGGGAAATACCGTAATACAAGGCACATAAAAAGTCAGGAGATAAATGTCCCAATTGTAGTTCTTCATTAAAGACAGATCTTAACATTGGTACAGTATATTCTTTGGTCATTTTATAGACTTCAATGGGAAATCCGTCTTCCCCAGGAGCTTTACCAGTAGCAGAGTAATTTATAGCTTTTTTTTTAGTTCTTCTATTGTAATTTCTCCTTCTAAGCTTTCACTTTCTTCTTGTGAAGAAGAGTGTGTTTTGTAAAAAATGGATCTACCTCTTTCTGGTCTGAACAATTCAAAGACATGTAAAGTGTTTCATACTAGTTCTGAAAAAGTGACAAGATTTCAAGTGGTGGGTAGTTCTCCTGGAGAATTTTTAACAGTGGTCATCACTTTGGAAGATGTTTGTTGACGTAGCTAAGAGTCTCCCAGCTTTTTCCCCATGATCATAATGAAGCTGACAGATATGAATAAAGAATTTCCCAGCATGGGATGTGTAGAGGTTATTAAGTTTAAATTTTGCAGAGAGCAATTTTCGTAATTCTGGAGATTCTGTTTAGGAATAAGTGACTGTCAGAGTTGATATTTCTCTCTCAAGGCCAATTTTGACATTATTTAAGTGCTTTTTTAAGAAGTGCCAATTTGTTTTATATTAAACCTCTTATCACAGGTTTTCCTGCACCCCATAGTGAATATGCTTTAGAGACCAAATATTCATTATCTTTTAAAAACTGTTCAACATCTAAGTATAATTGAAGTTTTTCTTGGGGTGTTTTATAAGAAAAAAGGTTAAGTCTCCAGGGGGGTTTTGCAGTTTATAGACATATCTAGATAAATATCTATGAGATCATGATCAGATATGCTACAAGGGTTTATATTTACATTTGTAACTAATTGTAATATTGAGGGAGAAACTAAAAAATAGTCAATTCTTGTTCGCATTGAGATTGAGTGCAGGCATGATGTTAAAGTGTCATCCCTTTCATCTGGGTGTAATAGTCTCTATGGTACTTGAAGCGCAGAGTAATTGATAAAGTCATGTATTATGTATCTGTCCCCATTATGATGAATATCCGGTTTCCCTGATCTATCATTAAATGGATCAATAGTAACATTCCAGTCTCCTCCTATTAATACCCGAGTACAACCAAAAGATGATAATAATCTACTAAAATAGTTTTAGAATCAGTAGGGGCATATATTGAACCCACAATCAAGAAAGTATTACGGATGCGTGTTTTAACAAAGATGTATCTTCCCTCTGGGTCTCCCCAAGTTGGTAAAATCTTGTAAGGTAGATGTTTATTAAAAAGGATGGCAAATACCACATTTTCTTAGAGGAGTGGAATCAGTAGATGTTGTATCAGAAGTGGTGCTTGCCTATGTAAGATGACCAATCCAATCTTGTTTCAATGTATTACTTTCTAATGAAGTAAGGTGGGCTTCTTGTAATAATGCAATATCTGGTTCGTCTTGGCCAAGATAAGCAAGTATTTCTTTCCTCTTGATAAAATGTGTAAGGCCATGTACATGTAAAAATACAATCCTTAGCAGTTTCATATGAGAGGATTGCATGAGGTTGTTAATGTAAAACAAAGAGGGAAGGAAAACAATAGTACAAATATAAATGGAAAAGAATAAATGAAGAAAAAAGGAGGGAAAGACAAAGTAAAAGAACCTGGTAACAAAATAAGTCAGATAGTAAATTTGAGGCTGTATTGGATAAGAAAGGAAATATATATGTAGAAAGCGGTGGTGAAAAAAGGTAAACTCTGTTGTTATAGTCTGATACAATAAAGAAAGAGAGGAGAAAAATAATAGAAAGTAGATATCCAATCAAGTGTGGGATTAACAGAAAACAAGAGTATTCACAACAAATATTAATATATCCAACACAAAGTGATAAGCCATCAATGTACACTCTTGTAAAACTTTGAATGGAGGGAGTGAGTAAAAGACGTCACAAAGTCTCAAGTGAAGTGAAGTGAAGCCCTCAATCCCAAAAAAGGAATAAATCTAAATACCCCAAACATCACCAAAATAGAAAAGTATAAATATAAGGAAAAATAATGTCAAATGTAATACCAATAAATCGAATCAATATAAATATGTCTAGAAACAAATAGTATAAAATAATTATTTGCGTACAAAGCAACCTAAGTTGCAGAAAAAAAGGGAGAGGAAACAATAAACTCCATCATCATATCAGCAACATATGAATTGACTAAAAAGGATACATCCTAAGTAACGTTATCGAAATGGGTAAAGAGGTTTTGTTCATTTAAAATTTGTGATTCAAAAAGGTTCATGTTTTAAATGGTGATCTAGATTTGTCTCTAAGTTGTGAACTTTTCTAAGTTTTAAATTTACCACCATGAGACCAGTTGCGTGTAACAATTTCCCATTTCCCACGATCATCTGAGTCTGAATTAGAAGTATTAGTCGAATCTCGTGCAGGTGATGGAGAAGAAGTCATGTGTTCCATTTCTGATTCATTTTCATCTGTCATTCAAAAAGGATTCTAAATTGTGAGAATCAGAGCATTCTTTATTTTTTCCTTGAAAGGTTACAATCATGATTGCCGGTTCCAAACTTCCATATTTAATGTGTATTTTTTTCAGTCTAGACAGAGTTAATGGATAACGAAAAGTCTGAAATAATTATAATTTGCGATCTGTCATATGTCTAAGGACCATGTTTCATAGCTTCCGTGATGATCTGAAGAGCATGTTGATGTCATAGACAACAAGCCAAGATATGAGGAGGTTGTGTAGTGCTGTTAGAGGTTCTTGAACGGACTTGATGAGCACAGTGAAATTCAAGTTGAGGGGTAAAGGTAATATTCATTAGAGTGGGAATTTAGGGCCAGATGTAGCAAAGGGTTTGCACCTCGCAAACGGCGAAAATCGCCGTTTGCGAGGCGCAAAAGCCTCTTTGCTATTCAGAAATGCATATTGCGAGTCGGGACCGACTCGCAATATGCATTTCAGAATCGCAAATAGGAAGGGGTGTTCCCTTCCTATTTGCGATTCGGAGTGGAATGCAATTCCATTTGCGACCGCATATGCGGTCGCAAATGGAGTCGCAGTCACCATCCACTTGAAGTGGATGGTAACCCACTCGCAAATAGGAAGGGGTCCCCATGGGACCCCTTTCACTTTGTGAATGGACCCACAAATATTTTTTCAGGGCAGGGAGTGGTCCAAGGGACCACTCCCTGCCCTGAAAAAATACCGAAACTAAAGGTTTCGGTTTTTTTTTAAGTGCAGCTCGTTTTCCTTTAAGGAAAACGGGCTACACTTAAAAAAAAAAAAAACTGCTTTATTTAAAAGCAGTCACGAACATGGAGGTCTGCTGACTACAGCAGGCCTCCATGTTTGCGAGTGCCTAGACTCGCTATGGGGCCACAATTTGCGACCCACCTTATTAATATTAATGAGGTGGGTCATTGCGACCCCATAGCGACTCGCAGACGGTGTCTGAGACACCGTTCTGCATACCAATTTGCGAGTTGCAAATTGCGAGTCGCAGGGACTCGCAATTTGCAAGTCGCAAATTGGCGTTTTGCTACATCTGGCCCTAAGTTAGTTAAAAATTGTATGATATAATCTTTCTCTATTTGTTTGGGAAGACCAACAAGTCTAATATTGTCCTTTCTGCTGCGGTCTCCCAAGTCAATTGTTTTTTGTCGTAGAGAACAGATGTCTTGACCATTATCAGGTATTTTATCAAGATGAGTTTAAACTTCCATGAAGCGTTCATCAATCATTTGCATACAGGCTTTAAATTGATTAACTTGCCTTGTTAAACCTTGTACTTCCAGAGTGGTTAGAGATACTGCAGTGTTTACAGGGGAAATCAATTTTTTTAAAATATCTAATAGTCCCTTGAGTAAAGTATCCATTCCAGATGCTGGGATATCTGGGCACCTGGCCATGGTGTTTGAAAGATTGTTATTAGGTAAATTTGACATGCCTTACTGTATGATAAATGTCTAACATATCTACATTTTGTCATAAAAATAGCAGTAGACAAGGGAAGTAAGTAAAGCTTGAGTGTACATCTGGACTAAGCCTATGTTGAAATAAGGGATAGTTCCAAATCTAGATATCCAGCAGAAGCTAAATGAAGTATAAGTTCCAAAAATAAGCTTGTCGTTTCAAATTGTAGGTCCTTGAAGACGCCAAAAGATAATGACAAGTTTATAAACTTTTACCGACTTTGATCAGGTCTTATAACAAAGTATCTTGTAAACAAGACTTTGATTTGGACAAAATATTTGTCATAGAGGTGACAGGCAGTGTAGACCAACCCTTATTCCAATGCTGAAAAAAAGGAAATATTTCCCAAAAATATAATTTTCCAGTTGATCAGGTCTAGTGGGATTATAAATGATACTGGGGCACCAGTCAATAACAGTCTAGTACAGGGGAAGACATCACAATTGTTCCCATGCAAAATAACCAAAGTGAAATAATACCTGTAGCTTGTGAGGTAGCTCACAGACAGAGAGTTACTTTTTCAATATTATCATTTGTATCAAATCCATAAAATACTCTTTCAGTGGCGGAGGCATCAAATCGTGTGATTAGTCATTTGAAGGTATCAGGGAATCACAACAAAATATGTATCTCCAAGCAAGAAAGTATTCACTGTGCATTCTCCAACCATGCCCATGGAGGATTCCAATATTGCATCTAAATTAGAGCCAAAGGTAAATGCGCGGTTGGAAACAGTAAAAGAAATCTGCGTTAATTTCCTCTCCCCATTTTCTTTAACCTTTTACTCGGTCTGTCTCCAAAAGAAGTTGAGGTTTGCGATGACGGAAGCAATCGTGAGTGAAAAAAACAGCTCGACACAGGTACTCCAGCAATTTCGATAAAATAATCCAGCGTAGATATTAGATGAAGGAAAGCGGAGAAGGAGGAAAAAGTCATAGGACTCTCCCTCTCCCTAGGAGCTCTAACAAAGGGCTGCCATCTTCTGTGGCATCAGGCTTAGCCCCTGCTGATCACTTCCTTATGTAATCCAGCAGTTGGTCTTTGTTTTGAAAAGCAAGGATTTTCTTTTCATAAATGCCAAAAAATAAAAACCTGTTTCGAAAAACAGAAGAGTATAGAAAAGGAATCTGGGTAGAGGATGTAGCGCAGTGGTCAGAGCAACCACCCCAGGAGCATCGGCACAATGTCCTGTGATTCTGAACAAATCAATGGATCTTCCGGGCCCACGGACAGCGCATTGAGACACTTGCAGGCGATAAGCCGCACTATATAAATCTACATTTCATTGTAGTTTTTCAAAGTCACTATATGAATAGGTTCAGAGCATTTATGTTAAAACTTGCACATTACAGTTTACAGTTTAATGCTTGCAAATGAAATACATAAAATTATGATGAAGGATGAATGGTTGTCTGTGAGGTAATTTACAGCTCAGTTCAGTTGTAAAAGCCAAGCCTTTTGCCCTCATGAAATGGTACAGCTCAAACGCCTTCCCTGTAACTATCATGTTAGAAAAGGGCAAGGGTTTGGTTAGTGACCGTCCATTTCAGGGGCTTTCCTGCAGTTTCAAGATCTTTTTTTTAAAGCTTCTTATTGCCTAAAAGGGTGTCATTTATGGGTCAAGTGTAAGCGTATGTCCTCTTGTATACTTTTAAGTTTCAGCTATTTCATTTGTTAGTTTCAGTGTAATTTAAAAATCCTTGCTTGCTAGTGGTCAGTCATGCCTCTTTATCCCTCCTCCTTCGGTGTGGGAGCAGGCACCAGCTATGTATAATTACACTTTGTCCTGTTTATCTGGTCTGTAGGGGACTTTTTTTTTTACTTTGTTTCCTGCTCCTGCCCAGGGAAGCTTCCCTTTTCATTTGCAGAGCATTCTTGCTCTGAACTTAGCTGTAAGCACGGCTATAAATCAAGCTGTTATCTTGGTCACATTTGGTCTTTGCACCCTCTCTCAGTTGCGTGGCTCCTGCCCATCCTTGGCTAGGATTTTCTTTACTAAGTGAGCTTGCCAGTGGTCCACGGTGCTGAGAGCAAGGGCGGAGGATCACTTGTAATTGCTTGTAGCCTAGGCACGCAGCTCTACCAGGGCTCCTCAAACCTTAGAGATCGTTCCCATTTCAGCTTCATACTGGGATCCAACTCCCAGCTCCATCAGTGCATCTCAATTCACACACTCCAAGCCCTCAGCTGTGCCAGTGCCAGAACCCCACAGATGCTGTCTGCCAGAGCACATCAGTTCTTGCAGTCAGTACACTCTGCTGCTCCAGTACTGGGACCTCAGGTGCAGCCCCAACAGTACACATCAGTTCACACACTCCGAGCCCTCAGCCGTGCCAGGAACCCCACACATGCTGTCTGCCAGAGCACCTCAATTCTTGCAGCCAGTGCACTCTGCTGCTCCAGTACTGGGCCCTCAGACGCAGCTTCATCAGTGCACCTCAGTTTACACGCTCCAAGCCCTCAGCTGTGCCAGTGCCAGGAACACCACACATGCTGTCTGCCAGAACACCTCAGTTCTTGAAGTCAGTACACTCTGTTCCAGGACTGGGATCTTGGGTGCAGCTCCATCATTGCACCTCAGTTCACACACTACAAGCCTTCAGCGGTGCCAGTGTCAGGAACCTCACACATGCTGTATGCCAGAACACCTCAGTTCTTGCAGTCAGTACACTCTGCTGCTTCAGTACTGGGATCTCGGGCGCAACTGAATCATTGCACCTCAGTTCACACACTCTAAGCCCCTCCGCCATGCCTGTGCCAGAACCCCACACACTGTCTGCCAGAGCACATCAGTTCTTTCAGTCAGTACACACTGCTGTTCCAGTACTGTGACCTAGGAAGCAGCGCCATCAGTGCACCTCAGTTCACACACTCCAAGCCCCTCAGCCTTGCCAGAACCCCACTCACGCTGTCTGCCAGATCACCACAGTTCTTACAGTCAGTACATACTGCTGTTCCAGTAATGGGACCTCTGGCGCAGCTCCATCAGTGTACCTCAGTTCACACACTTCAAGCCATTAGCCATGCCAGAACCCCACACATGCTGTCTGACAGAGCACCTCAGGTCTCACAGTCAGTACACCCTGGTGTTCCAGTACTGGGACCTTAGGCGCAGGGCCATGAGTGCACCTCAGTTCTAACCCGGCAAGGTCACTTCCTTTCCTATACTAAGGATACAAACCAGACCCCGATCACACTCAGTTCCATTACAGCAGCTCGATTCTAATATTCACACCCACTGCCAAGCCAATGCTGGACACAAAAGAGCAAAACAAAGCTCATCCAGCTCGGGCACAGCTCCATCAGTGCACCTGAGTTCACACACTCCAAGCCCCTCAGCATTGCCCGTGCCAGAACCCCACACAGCCTAGGCACTCAGCTCTACCAGGGCTCCTCAATCCTTATAGACAGTGCCCATTTCAGCTTCATTCTGGGATCCAACACCCAGCTCCATCAGTGCATCTCAATTCACACACTCCAAGCCCTCAGCTGTGCCAGTGCCAGAACCCCACACACACTGTCTGCCAGAGCACCTCAGTTCTTACAGTCAGTACATACTGCTGTTCCAGTAATGGGACCTCGAGCGCAGCTCCATCAGTGCACCTCAGTTCACACATTTCAAGCCATTAGCCATGCCAGAACCCCACACATGCTGTCTGCCAGAGCACCTCAGTTCTCACGGTCAGTACATCCTCATTTTCCAGTACTGGGACCTTAGGCGCAGGGCCAGGAGTGCACCTCAGTTCTAACCCGGCAAGGTCACTTCCTTTCCTATACTAAGACCCCGATCACACTCAGTTCCATTACAGCAGCTCAATTCTAATATTCAGACCCACTGCCAAGCCAATGCTGGACACAAAAGAGCAAAACAAAGCTCAGCCAGTGCACCTCAAGTCTAACATCCAAAGCCACTGATGATGGGAACCCCCACAGCTCCGCCAGAATCCATCAGTTTTAAAATGTAGAGCATGTTCCTTCTCAGTTCTGAGGCCCACACAAACGCCCTCGGTATTCCTCGCTTCTGTGGTTCAAAGGCAATGACACTCCCATGCTGGGCCCCACTTGCAGCTTCACTAGGTCCGCTCCAGGCTAACACTCGGCAACAGTGGCGCGCCAATACTATGTTCCACATATAGCTCCATTAACATACCTCACTTCTGACTTGTGTGCCCGTTACTATTCCAGTACCTCACCCCACATTCAACTCTGTTGGTGCACCTCAACCCTAGCCTGCAGTGTCCCATTATTCAAATACCAGGAATTACACAGCGCTTCGTTTCTCATTCTTGACCCGCTGCGTTTCTGTTATTCCAGCACTGGGCTGGGACACAGCTCTGTCTACACCCCCAATCCTGATCTGAAGCGAACCCAATATTGCTGTACTGGGGTTCACATACAACTTGGCTAATGCACCTCCTGCTCTTCTGCAGTGCCCCCTGCTGCTCTACACTCTGACTTCTGTTTGAGGACGTGGGGGAACCAATTCAATCTATTCTTAGCTGCCATCTTTATTTGGGAGGGTCTTTTACACCTATCTCACTCAGTTCTTTCCTTTACTCTGTTTACTCTCAATGTTTTCTTTCTCACCCACTTTTCTCTTTCCAGCTCCTAAAATCCACACATTAACAGTTTTGCTCTTTCTTTCAACTGTCTATGTCTACTCTCCTTTTTTTATTTCCCTCTTCCTCTTGCTCCCTCTTCTTTTAAACTAGCAAAAACTTGGTTATTTCTATACTTGTTTCGTTTCATTCTTTTTTCTTCATCAAGAGTTCATTCTTTCACTATTTTATTCTCTTCCCTTCATTCTTTCTTTGTCTTTTTTATTTGCTCTTTCCTTTGACTCAGTATGCGTCCTTTCACTTTATGGCCCTCATTATGACATTGGCGGTAAATCCCACTTACCGCCATGCTGACTGCCGCCAACATACTGCCGCCGCGGATATCCGTTGACCATATTATGGCACACACACACCAATCTGTCACTATTCAGCAACAGACACAAGTCCGCCACACCAAAGTTCAGTGATAAACTGGCAGTATCCAAACCCACACCATTACACCAACAGAACAACGCCCATCACATTATGACCCACGAATCACCATGGCAGGCATTCAACCGTGGTAAACCATTGGCGGTACATACCGCCCGACTCAAAATACACACACAGATAAAGAACAACATTACATTGGTCAATTTAAATAACACACACCTGCCACCCATATACACACCACACCCACACCACTATAAAACACACACCCATATTACCCACAACCCTTTACGACTACAAATAATTGCCACCAGAAAGAGACAGCAAGACCACTCACAACCAGAGCCACACACCACTCACACCTATACATCACTCACGCACCCCACATCACACACCCCAACACATTACCCTACACACCCTAACCTACACACCTTACACAACAATCATGGCACCACAAAGACACCCCGATTCTCAGAGGAGGACCTAAGGGTCATGGTGGAGGAAATCATCAGGGTAGAGCCTCAGCTATTTGGAGCAGCAGATATCGATAGCCAGGAAGATGGATCTATGGTGGATAATTGTGGACTGGGTCGACACCATGAGACAGCACCCAAGAACTAGGGATGACATCAGGAAGAGGTGGAACGACCTACGGGGGAAGGTACATACCATTGGAGCAAGACACCAGCTCGCTGTACAGAGGACTGGCGGTGGATCCCCACCTCCTCCCCCACAACTAACAACATGGGAGGAGCAAGTCTTGGCAATCACGCATCCTGAGGGCCTGGCCAGAGTAGGAGGAGGACTGGACTCTGGTAAGTCAATTCTAAACTACTACTACCCCCCTACCTGCATGCCATCACATACCCTCACCCTCACTCCCATCACTTCCCCACCTCCCACACACCCCACCATAACATCCCACTCATTCTACTGCCAAGCCCTGCATGCACAACCAATGCATGGACATCACTCATAGCCCCGCCTGGATACCTATCACCAAAGCATGCACACCAGAGAGAATCAGCTAGCCCACTATGTACCAACTTACATAAGTGAAAGCTGCCAGGGCATATACAACCAAATAGGACAACCCATGGATGCACAATATGTCACACACAAAACAATAACACTTCCCCGCAGGTATCCGAGCCAATGTCACCGGAGAAGAGGTGCCAGCACTATCCAGTCCCCCAACTGAAGAGGCCCACAGTGATGACAGCAACTCTGGTCGCCTGGATCTGGATGACCAACCTGGCCCATCAGGGACCTCTGGACAGTCGGTTACTCAGGCCCAGTCACACACTGTAGGAAGTTGGCTCTGTATGTACTATTTCATAGTAAGAAATAGCATGCACAGAGTCCAAGGGTTCCCCTTAGAGGTAAGATAGTGGCAAAAAGAGATAATTCTAATGCTCTATTTTGTGGTAGTGTGGTCGAGCAGTAGGCTTATCAGAGGGTAGTGTTAAGCATTTGTTGTTCACACACAGGCAATAAATGAGGAACACACACTCAAAGACAATTCCAGGCCAATAGGTTTTTTGTATAGAATAACTTTTCTTAGTTTATTTTAAGAACCACAAGTTCAAGATTTACAATCAATACTTCAAATGAAAGGTACTTCACTTAGGTATCATAGGAACTTTGAATCAGCAAAATAGCATGTACAGTTTTGGCAAACATGGCAATAAGCTATTTTAAAACTAGACACAGTGCAAATGTCAACAGTTCCTGGGGGAGGTAAGTGTTTGTTAGTTTTGCAGGTAAGTAAACCACCTACAGGGTTCAAAGTTGGGTCCAAGGTAGCCCACCATTGGGGGTTCAGGGCAACCCCAAAGTTACCACACCAGCAGCTCATGGCCGGTCAGGTGCAGAGGTCAAAGTGGTGCCCAAAACACATAGGCTTCAATGGAGAAGGGGGTGCCCCAGTTCCAGTCTGCCAGCAGGTAGTACCCGCGACTTCGGAGGGCAGACCGGGGGGTTTTGTAGGGCACCGGGGGGGACACAAGTCAGCACAAAAAATACACCCTCACCGGCACGGGGGCGGCCGGGTGCAGAGTGCAAACAGGCGTCGGGTTTGCAATGGAGTTCAATGGGAGACCCAGGGGTCTCTTCAGCGAAGCAGGCAGGCAAGGGGGGGCTCCTCGGGGTAGCCACCACCTGGGCAAGGGAGAGGGCCACCTGGGGGTCGCTTCTGCACTGGAGGTCGGATCCTTCAGGTCCTGGGGGCTGCGGGTGCAGTGTCTTTACCATGCGTTGGGTTCTTAGAAGCAGGCAGTCGCGGTCAGGGGGAGCCTCTGGATTCCCTCTGTAGGCGTCGCTGGGGGGGCCCAGGGGAGTCAACTCGGGCTACTCACAGGGTCGCAGTCGCCAGGGAGTCCTCCCTATAGTGTTCGTTCTCCGCAGGTCGAGCCGGGGGCGTCGGGTGCAGAGTGGAAAGTTTCACGCTTCCGGTGGGAAACGTGCAGTCCTTTAAAGTTTGTTTCTTTGTTGCAAAGTTGTTTCTTCTTTGGAGCAGAGCCGCTGTCCTCGGGAGTCCTTGGTTCTTTTAGATGCAGGGTCGTCCTCTGAGGCTTCAGAGGTCGCTGGACCCTGGGGAACGCGTCGCTGTTGCAGTTTTTCTTGAAGTGGGGAGACAGGCCGGTAAGGCTGGGGCCAAAGCAGTTGGTGTCTCCGTCTTCTCTGCAGGGCTTCAGGTCAGCAGTCGTTCTTCGTCTTAGGTTGCAGGAATCTAGTTTCCTAGGTTCTGGGGAGATCCTAAATACTGAATTTTCTGGGTGTGTTTAGCTCTGGGAGGGCAGTAGCCAATGGCTACTGTCCTTGAGGGTGGCTACACCCTCTTTGTGCCTCCTCCCTGAGGGGAGGGGGGCACATCCCTATTCCTATTGGGGGAATCCTCCAAAATCAAGATGGAGGATTTCTAAAGGCAGGGATCACCTCAGCTCAGGACACCTTAGGGGCTGTCCTGACTGGTGGGTGACTCCTCCTTGTTTTTCTCATTATCTCCCATAGACTTGCCTCCAAAAGTGGGGGCTGTGTCCAGGGGGCAGGCTTCTCCACTAGCTGGAGTGCCCTGGGGCATTGTAACACGAAGCCTGAGCCTTTGAGGTTCACTACTAGGTGTTACAGTTCCTGCAGGGGGGAGGTGTGAAGCACCTCCACCCAGAGCAGGCTTTTGTTTCTGTCCTCAGCGAGCACAAAGGCCCTCACCACATGGGGTCAGAAACTCGTCTCTCAGCAGCAGGCTGGCACAGACCAGTCAGTCCTGCACTGAACAATTGGGTAAAATACAGGGGGCATCTCTAAGATGCCCTCTGTGTGCATTTTTTAATAAATCCAACACTGGCATCAGTGTGGGTTTATTATTCTGAGAAGTTTGATACCAAACTTCCCAGTATTCAGTGTAGCCATTCAGGAGCTGTGGAGTTCGTTTTTGACAAACTCAAAGACCATATACTTAATATGGCCACAACTGTACTTACAATGTCTAAGAATAGACTTAGACAATGTAAGGGCATATTGCTCATGCAGCTATGCCCACACCTGTGGTATAGTGCACCCTGCCTTAGGGCTGTAAGGCCTGCTAGAGGGGTGACATACATATGCCACAGGCAGTATTTTGTGGGCATGGCATCCTGAGGGGGATGCCATGTTGACTTTGCCCTTTTCTCCCCACCAACACACACAATCTACAATGGCAGTGTGCATGTGTTAGGTGAGGGGTCCCTTAGGGTGGCACAACATATGCTGCAGCCCTTAGGGACCTTCCCTGGTCACAGGGCCCTTGGTATCACTGGTACCTTTTACAGGGGACTTATCTGTGTGCCAGGGGTATGCCAATTGTGGAAACAATGGTACATTTTAGGTGAAAGAACACTGGTGCTGGGGCCTGGTTAGCAGGGTCCCAGCACACTTCTCAGTCAAGTCAGCATCAGTATCAGGCAAAAAGTGGGGGGTAACTGCAACAGGGAGCCATTTCCTTACACACACCACCAAAGAGCCTCCCTCATCTGGAAACACCACCACAGCACCCACCCAGCGTGCCCACACCTCTGTCCACAGGACACGTCAATCAGCAGTGTGTCCACCTCTACAGGGACCCCAGGGCACACCTCATACCTAAGACAATCAGGGACCTGGGGTCAGTGGGCACATGGTTCAGGGGACAGAGGCACAGAACAACAGGGAAACTGTGAGGCATGCTGTGAGCCAGGGAGAGGACAGGCCCAGGGAACCGACCCTCCAGGAGGCACTCACCGAGCTCCTGGGAGCATATCACCATTCCCAGGACACAATGGGCCAGATCCTGGACAACGTGCAGGAGAACAGGCGGCTACAAGAGGGACAGTACCAGGGGATCAGGGAGGACTTGCAGGCCATCAACACCACCCTGTTCTCCATTGCAGGGGTGCTGGCAGACATGGACAACATTATGAGGGAGGCAGTCTCACAACAGCGGGCCCCTGCCAGTAGCCAGACATCTGAACTGCCTTCCACCTCCATTGCCACTAGTGGACAGAACGCCCCACCACAGGACTCACAGACCACCAGCAACCCTCCCCCTGCAGAAGGAGAACCACCCCGCAAACGTTCCCTGTGATCCAGGCAGAAGCCAGAGACTACTGCCAAGACCCCCACCAGGAAATGAGACTCTCCTGACTGTCACCCTTGTGTCCCACTCTGTCACCCAGTCCACCTTGAACTGCCATTGTGCCCCTTCCTATGTTCCCTTGGACAATGCACCTGTGCTACAAATAGACTGGAACAATACCCTGGACTTTCCTCCATCATCACCCTATCCCCTTGCACTTGCCCCTCTTCTTCTTAGCACTTAAATTAACAACCTTTGAAAAAAACAAGTATGGAGTATGTTACATTTTTAAAGTATGTATTCGCTTAACCATGATCAAACATTGGAACCATACAGTAATTTTGTACATAGGAAAGACATGTATATGGCTGCAGTGATCACACCGGGAGTGATAGTGGGGCCCCAACATCTGTAAAATGAATTACCAAAGGGTACCATAAGTGGGTATAGAAGTGGGAAATAACAGCATGCCAGTGCCAAAGATATACAAGATATTGATAATGAAATGTGAAGTAACACTGTCTTACCTGTGTGTCATTGGAAGTATTGTCGTATCACTGCTGTTCTGTTGTCCTCATCCTCATCCTTTGCCTCCTCATCCTCACTGTCCACAGGGTCCACTGCTGCCACACGGCCATCTCCAGCCTCCTCCTCCTGCAGAAAAGGCACATGGCATCTCAAGGCAAGGTTGTGCAACATGCAGCATTCCACGATTATCTGGCAGACCTTCTTGGGTGAGTAGCACAGGGATCCACCTGTTAGATGGAGGCACCTGAACTGGCCTTCAGGAGGCCAAAGGTTCTTTTGATTATCCTTCTTGTTAGCCCATGTGCCTCATTGTAACGTTCTTTCTGCCCTTGTGCTGGCATTCCTCACAGAGGTCAGTAGCTATGATAGGTTGAGGTAACCAGAGTCACCTGCAAATATCGAGGGACAACATTTAGCCACTCACTATCCCATATGGCCCACACCATACCCATACACCAACACCTACTGGGTGGGAACCAGGGCTCCCCTATTAGCCACACCCTTTTCCTCTGTAGTTGGGCCATCACATTTGGGATGTTGCTATTCCTCAAGATAAAGGCATCATGCACCGACCCAGGATACTTAGCACTGACATGGGAGATGTACTGGTCTGCCAAGCACACCATCTGTACATTTATGGAGTGGAAATTCTTACGATTTCTGAACACCTGTTCATTGTGATGGGGTGGGGGAAAAATGCAATATGAGTTCCACCAACCGCCCCAATTATGTTGGGGATATGTCCCATTGCATAGAAGTCAGCCTTCACTGTGGCCAAATCCTCCACCCGGAGGAAAACAATGTAGCTGCCCATGTGTTTAGTCAGGGCAGACAAAACTCTTGACAGCACTATTGAGAACATTGGCTGTGACATTCCTGCTGCCAAGCCCACTGTCACTTGGAAAGAACCAGTTGCAGGAAATCGAGCACTGATAGAACTTGCACAAGAAGGGGGATACCAGTGGGGTGATGGATAGCAGATATCAGGTCAGGCTCCAATTGGGCACACAGCTCTGTGATTGTGGCCTGTCAAGTCTATAGGTGAGGATGATGTGCCTGTCCTCCAGTGTTGCCAAGTCCACCAGGAGTCTGCACACAGGGGTATGTCTTTGTCTCCTATTTATCCACAGCTGTAGCAATCTAAGGGACAAAGGAGTGAGGAGCCAGTCGCAAACTGAACACTAGAGCCACAACAGTACAATGCATGATGTCAATTTGTAATGGGTAAGTGGGATTTGTCCTCTATTTCCAAATTTTAACTGTGACTCAGTTATTATCCAGGGCCTGCCCCCCCCGAAATGGCGTCCACCTGTCCTGTGTGGAGGGACAGGTGGAAGTGAGGTAATTCCGCTGACGTTGTGGGCCGTTGCGGGAGGCGGTCGGGTTAACATTGGCCCCTATCGGTTACAGTGGCCAATGGTGATCTACGCTGGCGGTGACGGTATGCACCGCTGCGGACGTGACCGCCATTTTCTATATCATCATTCACTTGCTACCTGATCTTCAACAGGAGAGGATCTACACTGTGCTGCTGTGACCTGTGTCTGGAACCTTCCATGGCCCGTGTAACTGGGGAAAGAGCCCCAGCCTTCACTTCGGCGTAGTTGGAGAGACTGGTGGATGGGGTCCTACCCCAGTACGGACTGCTGTATGGGCCTCCAGACCAACACGTGAGTACACTGTGAGCACAATGCATATGGCATGAATGCATGGAGTTGTGTGTTTGAAGGCATCATGTAAGGGGGGTGGGTGGATGTCCTCTGGGCGGCGTATTGGTTGTGTGCTGGGCCATGTGTGTGCAAATGGTGATGTGAAGGGGTATGGTGGGCCATAAGTGTAACAGGCAGGACTGTCTGACTGATACTATTTTCCTGTGTGTATTACCTCTGAAGGTCAGCGCCCATCAAAAGAAGAGTATATGGTGTGCCATCGCCAAGGACATGTGGACCCTGGGGTCTACGGCAGGCAGAGCACCCACGGTGGAAGGACCTGGGATGCTGGGCACGGATGATGGCGGAGGCCCTGCTGGGGATGGCCTCCCAACAAGGAAGGGGCCCGTCGAACCCTGACTGCCCCTGATAGCCCGCATACTGGCAGCGGCCTATCCTGAGCTGCATGGTTGCTTGAGGCCATCACAGCAGCCACAAGGGGGTGAGTACAGTGCCCATCATTACAACTTACGCATGGTAGGGTGGTATCCGGGTGGAGGATGTCAGTGGGTGCCCCTAGCCCAGGCCTGACATTGCAGAGTAGGTCCCCTGGTGGCAAGGGTCCGGGAGGGATTCTCCTGCTACCTAGCTCATAGGCATCCACAACTGGTCAGGACTGCGTGGATCGCAGGTGTGCTGCATTTGGCGGTGTGTGCCCCTCCCCATGCCTTGGTGGCTAGCATACTGGCAGCGGCCTATCCTGAGCTGCATGGGTGCTTGAGGCCATCACAGCAGCCACAAGGGGGTGAGTACAGTGCCCATCATTACAACTTACGCATGGTAGGGTGGTATCCAGGTGGAGGATGTGTGTCAGTGGGTGCCCCTAGCCCAGGCCTGACATTGCAGAGTAGGTCCCTCTGGTGGCAAGGGTCCTGGAGGGATTCTCCTGCTACCTAGCTCATAGGCATCCACAACTGGTCAGGACTGCGTGGATCGCAGGTGTGCTGCATTTGGCGGTGTGTGCCCCTCTCCATGCCTTGGAGGCTAGCAAAATAACTGGTAGTGCAATGCATAGTGCGTAGGGCTAATCCCTGTGTGTGAGAGTGGTGTGTATGCCAAAGGTGGTGTTGGTGCAGCCATTGACCTGGTGTATCCTTTGTCTCTCCCCCCCTTTTTGTTTTGTCACCCTGTCCTTATGTGCATTAGCATCTTCTGGCGGAGGAGCAGAGGCACCTGCAATGGAGGGAGCTGCATCCCACAGGACCCAGGAGGCAGAGTCCACCGACGGTGAGGGCACCAGTGGGACGGAGGGAGAGGGGGGCACCACGGCGGAGACTGGAGGGGACAGTTCAGGCACAGATATCTCCTCTGATGGAAGCTCCCTTGTGGTGGCAGACACCTCTGTGACCACCCCAGCTACAGGTACATCCGTCACCCCCATACCAGCAGCCACTCATCAAGTTGACCGTGCCCGCTCACCCAGGAGAGTGGACATCTCCTTCGCCCCAGGCACCTCAGGCCCTGCCCAAGTGAGCCCTGCTGCCCTGAGGGAAGAGGCTATTGACCTCCTAAGATCCATCTCTGTAGGGCAGTCAACCATTGTGAATGCCATCCATGGGCTGGCATCCCAAATGCAACAAACTAATGCATTTCTGGAGGGCATTCACACTAGCTTGACGGCCCAACAGAGATCGATCCAGGCTCTGGCCTCTTCTCTGATGGCAGCCATTGTCCTTGTTTCCACCCTCCCCCCTCCAACTTCCTCTTCCCAAACCTATTCCCCTCAACCCCAACCTATGCCAAGCACACAGGCAGACGAGCATGTACACAAGACCACACAAGAGTGGCACTGGCAAACACAAGCACCACACATCATCCCACAAGCACTCACCCAAACACCATCCAGATACAGACATACCAACACTCACAATTTCCACTATCTCCCCCTCTTCCTCCTCCACCTCCCTCCCAGTTGCGTCTACACTCACACCTGCATGCACCACATCCTCATCCACTACCAGCATCACCACTACACCTAGCAGAACACTGCCAGACACCTCCACAACAGCCATGCACATGTCCCCTTTGTCCTCTCCCACTGTGTCTGTCCCCCCCTCCTAAAGTACACAAACGCAAGCACTCAGACACCCAACAGTCATCCACCTCACAACAGCATCCAGTCCATGCACCTGCACCCAAAATGAGCAGACAGACACCTCCTACAACCACTCCCTCTTCCTCCACTCCCAAACCTTCTCCCTCTTCCCACCCCAATGTCCGTAAGAAGCTTTTCCTCTCCACCCTTGACCTCTTCCCTACCCTTCCCCGGTCCTTCATGTCTGGCCAGGGTGGCAAAAACTCAGGCAAGCACCTCAGCCACCCAGTCCAGGGGCTCAGTAGTCTCCACACCCACTCATGGTGGGAAAGTATCCAGGGCACTGGTGTAGAGGGTGAAGGAGCCTGCACCAGGCAGCCTCAATGAAAGGGTGCCTGCCCCAGCTGCTGCCAGGAAGGGCAAGGAGCCAGCTGCTGCCAGGATGGGCAAGGGGACAGCACCAGCTGCTGCCAGGAAGGGCAAGGAGCCACCAGCTGCTGCCAGGAAGGGCAAGGAGCCAGCACCAGCTGCTGCCTGGAAGGGCAAGGAGCCAGCACCAGCTGCAGCCAGGAAGGGCAAGGAGCCAGCACCAGCAGGCAGGAAGGACAAGGGAACAGGGGCAGGGACTCAGATGGAGCCTCCACCAACAACCATAGATGTGCAGCTGTTCGAGGCTGCAGGGGATGTGCTGGAGCCTCCCCACACCAGCAGCAGCAGCACCACCACAACCACCCCCACCACTGGGCAGCTGCCCGAGGCTGCAGGGGATGGGCAGGAGCCTCCCCCCACCAGCAGCACCACCACCACAATTGAGCAGCAAAACGAGGCTGCAGGGGTTGGGTTGGAGCCTCCACCCAGCAGCAGCAGCACCACCACCAGTGGCCAGCCGTCTGAGGCTGCAGGGGAGGTGCTGGAGCCTCCCCCCACTAGCAGCAGCAGCACCACTACCACCACTGGGCAGCTGTCACCGCTGGCAGACGGTATGTAATCCTGCATCCATGGGCTGCTGTGCGGCCTGCCCCCTGCAAATCCAGTGGATATGACACCCACCTGAGAGACTGTGACCTTGCACTCCCCAGGATCAAAAGCACAGGGCACAATGCCCCCTCCAGAACTAGTGGGTAAGACACCCACCAACCCCAGCCTCCCCAGGATCAAGGGCACAGGGTGTTGCCCCCTCCAGAGCATATGGGCAAGTTACCTACTTGAGAGACTGTGGCCTTGCACTCCCAGGACAGAGCACAGAGCATGTTGCCCCCTCCAGAGCATGAGGGCAAGTCACCCACTTGAGAGACTGTGGCCTTGCACTCTGCAGGACCAATCACAGGGCATGTTGCCCCCGCCAGAGCATGTGGGCAAGTCACCCACTTGAGAGACTGTGGCCTTGCACTGCCCAGGACCAAGCACAAGGCCTGTTGCTCCCTCCAGAGCATGTGGGCAAGTCACCCACTTGAGAGACTGTGGCCGTGCACTCCCGAGGACCAAGCACAGGGCATGTTGCCCCCTCCAGAGCATGTGGGCAAGTCACCCACTTGAGAGACTGTGGCCTTGCACTCCCCAGGACCAAGCACGGGGCATGTTGCCCCCTCCAGAACCAGTGGTCTTGTTCCATCTGCCGGCTGAGGTGGCCTCCCCATTCCCCATCCCCCTGAGGTGCCTGCCTATTTTCCAACTGATGACCCTGCAGTGTTCGCTCAGTGTTGGTGCAGGTGACAAGTGGGGCCTTGGTCTTTGGCCTGTGGCCCTGTGGTCCACACACACTGAAGACTGTGCATTGTCCCTTGAAGTGTACATTTGTATATACCAGTTACATTGCATCGTTCTTATTTCTACTGTGTTGATCTTATTACACTCATTTTAGTACATTCCTGTTGTCCTTGCATTATTCACCTGAGGTATGGGGTATATATGTTTTATTACTGCAGCTGATTGTGTGTATGGTGGTGGGGTTGGGGGTGTGTGTTGTGTGCATGTGTATCACTCTCTTCCCCCCACCTCCCTTGTGTGCTAGGCGGCTGTACTCACCGTCGTTGTCTTCGTTGGTGTTCGTGGTGGAGCAGCATGTAGAAAATCATGGTGGCGTGGTTGTTCCCTGTATCTCCAACGGTGAGTCCTTTCACTTCTGTGCAGTGTTTCTGCCAGGGTTTTGATGTCATTGGTACCGCCCCGGAAAAGGTGGCGGATTGCAGGGCCTTAATACAGTGGGCGGGACATTGGCTTCCGCCTGGCTGGAGGCGGCTACCGCCGTGGTGGCTGTTGTTTCTGCCCTGGCGGTCAGTGTGGTAAAGTGGCTGTCTATCTGAGTTCTCACCGCTATGGTCATATTTTGGCGGTAATTACCGTCAGCCTGTTGGCAGTATTACTGCCACTTTATCACCGACCGCCAGGGTTGTAATGAGGGCCTATGTTTTTTAGATCTTTCTTCCTTCCTTTCTCTGGTGTTTTTCTTTTTCTGTCAATTCACTTTTTACTATAAATCCCTCTTTTTCCCGTCTGTATGTGGAAGCCACAAGTTACTTGTTGGGACACGGAGTGTCAAAGTAGTTTTCCCATTCTGTGTCTGTGGAAAATTTGGCAGCACATACATGCCCTGTTTCTTTCGCTGCTTGTTTGTCTCACCAGCTCTCTTTTTTATCTAATGTTCATTTTTCTCTTTTTTTCACACTTCGTTTATTATTTTTTTCCTCTTTATCTTTTGTTCACTAGCTTCCTTCTCTTTTTTCTCTTGTCTCACGTTTGCTCTAGTTCTTCTCTTAGTTGTGTTTTTATTTTCTTGTTTCTTTCCGTTCGTTCTTTAATTTCTTTGCGACCTTTCTCTTTCTTCCTTTTGTCTGTTGTATTCCTTTCGCTTCTCTTTTTCTGCCCCATCCACTTTCTCTCCTGAGGCCTAGTTATTAATGGAGCAACAGGTGCAGTGGCAATGGGGCCCAGAGACGTATGGACCTCACTCAACTCTAATTACTGCTGTATTTTCCTACTGAAATTGCAGTCAAACATTTTTCTTTCTTACTCCAGGTCCCATGACACCGTTACAATGCCACTTGTCCTCTCCATCTTTACTCCCAATTCCCTCTTTCCTTTTACTATCCATTCCGTCCCAAATTATATTTTTGTTATGGTGTTTTGTGCATTACACTCTAATGCCAAAAGTGTATTTTTGATAAAGGTTTATATGATAATTGTATATGTTTTAAGATAGAGGAAGAAGGTAAATGGACGTGCTTTAGTTAAATGCTGGGCCACTGGTATTTTATGGCAGGAAAATATGAAATTATGAGGCAGGTTTAACCAATTTATGTGGCAAGAAAAGTCCACTTATGAATTTACAATGCCAATAGCTCTAACTCAAGAAAATGCAAGACCTATTGCATTGCAAATGCTTGCTTATGTTTTTCACTGTCCATAGACTTAATTGCTTGGTTATATTTGTGAAAAAGTGTCACACATCAACAGCTGAATGTCACTCATAAATACAGTGAAACCATGGAAACGTCACTCATGAGCAATCAGAAAACCTGGCAGCTGTGTTTGGGGAGTGTATGTCAGTGTGTGCAAGTTTGTGTGTATATGTGCTTTTGTATGTGTGTGCCTGTCTGCATATCTTGTTGTGCACTTACTTGGTTGCATGCATGTTTTATCACTGTTTGGATAGTATATCAGTGCTTGTGTCTGTGTGTGCTTATATACAGCTTACTGTTGGTGATCACTTTTATTGTGCTTTTATTGTACTCTCACAAACCTACTAGCAGCATTCGTACTCGCGTTCTGTTTTCCTGAATTTTTGTTTGTAATGTTCCATTGATCAAAGACATTTTACGAAATGTACAAACTCCAAATGTGCGAACTATAAATTAAATGCATACACAGTAAACAGTCACATTTTTTATTATGTAGGGAGCTGGGTTCTGGTTACAGTAACCCCCCCACTTTTTGCCTGGTTTCTAGATGCAACGTCCACTTAAGTGCACTGGGTTGCTGCTAACCATTTCCCCAGTGCCAGTATTCTTTCCCTAAATCAAGACACCTGGTCACTTGATACTCAAGTGACCAGGCCCTTCAGCCCACTGTAAGTCCGTAGCAAATGGTACCCAGAGCATGGGCACTGAAGATGGCACCTCAAAGCTGCAGCATAACTTGTACCACTCTGAGGGACCCAGCACCAACCTTATGCAAACTGCCATTGCAGGCTGCATGACAAGGTGCTCCCAAAATTGAAAACACAACATGACACACACTTGTATGCCATGTCCCCCAAAACACTGCTTGTAATACCTGTAAGTCACCCCTACAGCAGGCCTTCTGCCGTAAATCAGGGTGTGTTACCTTACAATTGAGAGCATATATGCATGAGCAAATATGCCCCTACTATGTCTTTGACGATTCTTAATCATAGTAAGTGCATAGAAAAGCCATTTTAAATACATGTTCTGGACTCCGGTCACTACGAGTCCCACAGCTACGATTGCTTCTCTGAACCTAGGGATGTAAGGTATCAAACATCTCATATTATTAAATCCTCATTGTTTCCAGTGATGGATGTATTGATACACACACCCAGATTGCACCTTAGGGGTGCCCCATGAGAAACCTACCATCTGATGTGAACTCACTGACCAGTTCTGGCCAGTCTGCCATCAACAGACAAGAATCTGACCTCCCAGGGGGAGACTTCGCTCTCAAGAGATCACAAACAAAAGCCTGTCTGGGCTGGGCGGTTATCCACCCCTCCCCACAGGATGACCTGCATTGTAGGGCAAGAGCTTCCAAGAAGCTTACTGCCTTTGGCATGCAGATTTGGCCTTCCTCACGGATGATGCTAACCCCTCTAACCCAGAACACATCTGGTACCTGACAGGCAGGAAAATTAGTTACGCAGTAGGCGTAACACACTTCCAGACTGGGTACACCCCTAGGGAGACCAGCCTGAAGTTGACCGTACTTAGGAAATTCCTCCATCTTGCATGTGGTGAAATTTAGGGACTCTGGACAGGTTCATGCCCACTCCCCACAGGAAGTGGTCATCTAGGGGGTGTAGTGACCTCAAGGGTAACTAGTCCATTGGCTATTTCCCTTCACTCCTCGTAATGCCTCCTAAATTGAGTATTTAGTGGACCCTCTGATACCAGATCCCCAGATCTTCACTGGACCCGAAAGGAGGAGTGGATAAGAATACTGCTTGACTCGAGAACCAATGAGCACGACTGACTTGGCACCAACCCTGCTGGTCATCTTTTTGCACCCGACCCTCGAGGAGCAACTGGCCTGTCCTGTCGCTGCAGCCTCCAAGAAACGTGGGGAGCTGCCAGTGCTTTGCCGATCACCAGGAGGAACTCCATTGGAGTAGAGGAGCTGCTCTCCTGCATCCACAGGCACCCAAGAAAGCCCTCAGAGGACCAGGATCACCAGATCCTGTGGGTTCCCCTGGACTTTCCTTCAATCCATCCCTGGAGCGACTTTGTAACCAACCAATCGTCATAGACTTGAATGGGACACCCAACGCCACAACACACCTCTGCACCTGGATGCACCAGAGCTCCCTGAGGTGATCTGTTAGTGTGGCCTTGGACTCTACCTGGATTGTCATCTTTGTTTTCCTCCATAGGACTGCATTGCAGCTTCCTGAA
The DNA here is from genome assembly GCF_031143425.1 of Pleurodeles waltl. Classification (NCBI taxonomy): domain Eukaryota; kingdom Metazoa; phylum Chordata; class Amphibia; order Caudata; family Salamandridae; genus Pleurodeles; species Pleurodeles waltl. The sequence goes on along the minus strand of NC_090446.1, from coordinate 979,179,423 downwards.
AAAATGCACTATCTACTTTAAAAAATTCAAATAATTCATAACTCGAAAAGTACCCACCGGATTCTGAGGATCTTGGTATCTAAATTTATATTAACCGCTTAGGTGCGGGCGTCGGCCACTGGCCGACGCCCACACACCCTCCCTGGTGCGGGTCACAACCAGTGGCCGACACCAGGAAGGGCATTAATAAATCCTCGGGTGCGTCGCACCCGAGGATTTATTATTTTTTTTTTTCTTCCCTGGGGAGACACGGAAGCTACCGTGTCTCCCCCCGCCCCCCACCCACCCCTTTGTGACGTCAGCGCGCCGCGAGGCGCGCTGACGTTGCAAAGGTGTTTTCCCCATCAAAGCTGCTTTGATGGGGAAAACGGCCTTTTACACGTTCGGGAAGGCCTCGTAAGAAAGGGGAGAGTCTCCCCTTTCTTACGAGGCCTTCCTGAAAGTGTTTCCTGGCCCCCGGTCGCAGCTGTGCTGCGATCGGGGGCCAGGAAACACTTTCAGGTTTCCTGGCTCCCCCGATCGCAGCACAGCTGCGATCGGGGGGGCCAGGAAACACTTTGAAAAGGCCTTGTAAGAAAGGGGAGACTCTCCCCTTTCTTACGAGGCCTTCTGAAACTGTTTCTGGCCCCCGATCGCAGCACAGCTGCGATCGGGGGCCAGGAAACCCCACTAGACACCAGGGATTTCACTTTTGGGGGGCGGCCCCCCTGGAAAACGGGCCCCCCCCCCCCCCCCGGCATAAGTTTTTTTTTTTTTTTTAAAGGTAGGAGCCCCCTGGGGGGGGGGGGCGCGATCGTGCCCCCCCCAGGGGATTTTTTTTTTGTTTAAAAAAAAAAAATGAAATGACAGGGGGTCGCCCGTGGGCAGGGTGACCCCCTGTGGGGGCAATTTTTTTTTAGATGTTGTAGGGTTTCCCTGGGGGCCATTTTGGCCCCCAAGGAAACCATACAACTACTAAAAAAAAATATATGTATATATCTATGTATATATCTATGTAGATAGATATATCTAGGTACATGGATATATCTATAGATATATCTATGTAGATATATATATGTATATATATATATATATATATTTATATATATATATATATATATATATATATATATTTATATATATATATATATATATATATATAGAGGTAGATCTGTATCAAAGAGATTTATAAAGCGCGCTACTCACCTGTGAGGGTCTCAAGGCGCTGGGGGGGGAGGACGGGGGGAGGGAAAGGGGCTGGGAGGTTCACTGTTCAAAAAGCCAGGTTTTGAGGCCCTTCCTGAAAAGAAGTAGGTTTTGGGTCTTGCGAAGGTGGGTTGTGAGTGCGTTCCAGGTTTTGGGTGCAATGTAGGAGAAGGATCTGCCCCCGGTGGTGGTGTGTTTGATGCGGGGGACAGAGGCGAGAGAGAGGTCAGCTGAGCGGACGTTTCGTGTGAGGGTGTGGAATGTGACTCTCGTTGAGGTAGGCAGGGCCTGTGTTGTGGAGTGATTTGTGTGCGAGGATGAGGATCTTGAAGGTGATCCTTTTGTCAATGGGGAGCCAGTGGAGGGATTTGAGGTGTGGAGAGATGTGTTGGTGTCGGCGGAGGTCGAGGATGAGTCGTGCTGCTGAGTTCTGGATGCGTGTAGTTTGCGCTTGAGTTTTAGAGTGGTGCCGGCGTAGAGGGCGTTTCGGTAATCAAGCCTGCTGCTGATGAGTGCGTGAGTGACAGTTTTTCTGGTCTCTGTGGGGATCCATCTGAATGTTTTTCAGTATACGGAGTTTGTTGAAGCATGAGGAGGTAAGAGCGTTGATTTGTTGGGTCATCGAGAGGGAGGAGTCTAGGATGATGCTGAGGTTGCGTGCGTGGTTGGCGGGGTGGGTGCAGGGCCTAGCGTGGTGGGCCACCATGGGGGGTCCCAGGTGTTTTTGTGTGGGCCAAAGAGGATTATTTCGGTTTTGCTTGAGTTGAGTTTCAGGTGGTTGGCTGTCATATATATATCACTTTTGTCAATATGTGTGTGGTTTCCCTGGGGGGAGAAGGGTCCGACTTGTCTAGTGGCAGTTTTAGTGCCATAAAGAAGCGCAGAAGGTTTATATGCCTACTGCAAAGAGCACATCTGTATTTTATGTAAATAGCTGAGTACATTAGTAAAGTCTATGGAGAGATGAAGGGCACTTTTGCTGGGTGGTAATGAGGGAATCCGAGGAGGAGGGAGTGGGAGCACCAATAATGATTGTTGGACTGGGCGCAGGAGGTGCTAAAGACTGTGACGAATGGTATGTGACAAGGTGTTTTTTGAGTGTCTTGAAAGTACGTGCTGATTGAGGGAAGAAGCGCAGGTAAGGTGGCCTCTACTGTTGCACGTATCTCACACACACCATCGATTTTGTGACTGTCTACGTAGGCTAGTGTTTTAGAGCAACAGTTTAGCCAATAGCAGAGATGGCATCTTGATGGATGACTGCTGCCTGCACTCGGGTTATAGAGGACCGCTCTGACATATGATCAGAGACTGAGACATCAGATACTGAGACAGCATCTGAGGGATAGGACAATGGCGCAGACTCTGGGAGTGATTTTTCAGTCAGAGGAGTCCCATTCAAAAACTCCTCTTCCAGTACATTATGAGGGAGGTGATGAGGACAGTCCTGCTGTCCCTTCGCAAGCTGTTCGTGCAACTGGGTAATAGTGGGTTAGGCCAACCCAGAGAGCAGGTGAATGCGGCGGCAAGCAGAGAGAGAGTGCTCTCTTGGGAGCTCACCAATTTAGTTCAGCCCCAAATTCCACCACCCAAATCATATTGTGGAGACATCAAAATTGTCTATGGCAAAACAAACTGGTTTTGTAAGGCAGGCACCTGTGTTTTTGGTCCTGGATTCGGCGGCCATATAGAGAAACACACTAAACCCAAACATTTCTGGAAACTAGACATTCGGGGGAGTCCACAGAGGTGTGACTTGTGTGGATTCCCCAAAGTTTTCTTACCCAGAATACCCTGCAAAGCTGAAATGTTGAAAAAAAACTCTATTTTTCTCGCATTTCTGTCACACAAACTACAGGAATATGCTGGGATCCACAACATTCCTACCACCCAGTGACTCCTCACCTGTCCAGATAAAAACACTACCACACTTGAGTGCCTACACCTAGTGCCTGTGTCAGGAATGGATCACCCCAGGGTCAACAGCTGCCTCACGTAAGGACCAACATTGACCGTTGTGTGATCTATTCCTGTCGCAGGCACCAGGCCTAACCACACAAGTGAGGTATCATATTTATCGGGAGACTTGGGGGAACGCTGGGTGGAAGGAAATTTGTGGCTCCTCTCAGATTCCAGAACTTTCTGTCACCGAAATGTGAGGAAAACGTGTTATTTTAGCCACATTTTGAGGTTTGCAAAGGATTCTGGGTAACAGAACCTGGTCCGAGCCCCACAAGTCACCTCATCTTGGATTCCCCTGGGTTTCTAGTTTTAAAAAATGTGCTGGTTTGCTAGGTTTCCCCAGGTGCCGGCTGAGCTAGAGGCCAAAATCCACAGGTAAGCACTGTATTCTATGAAAAAATGTGATGTGTCCACGTTCTGTTTTGGGGCATTTCCTGTCGTGGGCGCTAGGCCTACCCACACAAGTGAGGTATCATTTTTATCGGGAGACTTAGGGGAACGCCGGGTGGACGGAAATTTGTGGCTCCTCTCAGATTCCAGAACTTTCTGTCACCGAAATGTGAGGAAAACTTGTTTTTTTAGCCACTTTTTGAGCTTTGTAAAGGATTCTGGGTAATAGAACCTGGTCCGAGCCCCGCAAGTCACCCCTCCTTGGATTCCCCTAGGTCTCTAGTTTTCAGAAATGCACAGGTTTGGTAGGTTTCCCTAGGTGCCGGCTGAGCTAGAGGCCAAAATCTACAGGTAGGCACTTCTCAAAAAACACCTCTGTTTTCTTCCCAAAATTTTGATGTGTACACGTTGCGCTTTGGGGCGTTTCCTGTCGCAGGCGCTAGGCCTACCCACACAAGTGAGGTATCATTTTTATCGGGAGACTTGGGGGAATGCCGGGTGGAAGGAAATTTGTGGCTCCTCTCAGATTCCAGAACTTTCTGTCACCGAAATGTGAGGAAAACTTGTTTTTTTAGCCACTTTTTGAGGTTTGCAAAGGATTCTGGGTAACAGAACCTGGTCCGAGCCCCGCAAGTCACCCCTCCTTGGATTCCCCTAGGTCTCTAGTTTTCAGAAATGCACAGGTTTGGTAGGTTTCCCTAGGTGCCGGCTGAGCTAGAGGCCAAAATCTACAGGTAGGCACTTCTCAAAAAACACCTCTGTTTTCTTCCAAAAATTTGTATGTGTCGACGTTGCGCTTTGGGGCGTTTCCTGTCGCAGGCGCTAGGCCTACCCACACAAGTGAGGTATCATTTTTATCAGGAGACTTGGGGGAACGCCGGGTGGAAGGAAATTTGTGGCTCCTCTCAGATTCCAGAACTTTCTGTCACCGAAATGTGAGGAAAACTTGTTTTTTTAGCCACTTTTTGAGGTTTGCAAAGGATTCTGGGTAACAGAACCTGGTCCGAGCCCCGCAAGTCACCCCTCCTTGGATTCCCCTAGGTCTCTAGTTTTCAGAAATGCACAGGTTTGGTAGGTTTCCCTAGGTGCCGGCTGAGCTAGAGGCCAAAATCTACAGGTAGGCACTTCTCAAAAAACACCTCTGTTTTCTTCCAAAAATTTGGATGTGTCCACATTGCGCTTTGGGGCGTTTCCTGTTGCAGGCGCTAGGCCTACCCACACAAGTGAGGTATCATTTTTATCGGGAGACTTGGGGGAACGCCGGGTGGAAGGAAATTTGTGGCTCCTCTCAGATTCCAGAACTTTCTGTCACCGAAATGTGAGGAAAACGTGTTTTTTTAGCCACTTTTTGAGGTTTGCAAAGGATTCTGGGTAACAGAACCTGGTCCGAGCCCCGCATATCACCCCTCCTTGGATTCCCCTAGGTCTCTAGTTTTCAGAAATGCACAGGTTTGGTAGGTTTCCCTATGTGCCGGCTGAGCTAGAGGCCAAAATCTACAGGTAGGCACTTTGGAAAAAACAGCTGTGTTTTCTATAAAAAAAATAGGATGTGTCCATGTTGTGTTTTGGGGCATTTCCTGTCGCGGGCACTAGGCCTACCCACACAAGTGAGGTATCATTTTTATCGGGAGACTTGGGGGAACATAGAATAGCAAAGCAAGTGTTATTGCCCCTTATCTTTCTCTACATTTTTTCCTTCCAAATATAAGAGAGTGTGTAAAAAAGACGTCTATTTGAGAAATGCCCTGCAATTCAAATGCTAGTATGGGCACCTCGGAATTCAGCGATGTGCAAATAACCACTGCTCCTCAAAACCTTATCTTGATCACATTTTGGAAATGCAAAGGTTTTCTTGATACCTCTTTTTCACTCTTCATATTTCAGCAAATGAATTGCTGCATACCCAGTATAGAATGAAAACCAACTGCAGGGTGCAGCTCATTTATATGGCTCTGGGTACCTAGGGTTCTTGATGAACCTACAAGCCCTTTATATCCCCGCAACCAGAAGAGTCCAGCAGACAAAACGGTATATAGCTTTCAGAAATCTGACATTGCAGGAAAAAGTTACAGAGTAAAACATAAAGAAAAATGGCTGTTGTTTTCAGCTCAATTTCAATATTTTTTTATTTCAGCTGTTATTTTCTGTAAGAAAACCTTGTAGGATCTACACAAATGACCCCTTGCTGAATTCAGAATTTTGTCTAGTTTTCAGAAATGTTGAGCATTCCGGGATCCAGCATTGGTTTCACACCCATTCCTGTCACTAACTGGTAGGAGGCTGAAAGCACCAAACATAGTAAAAATGGGGTATGTCCCAATAAAATGCCAAATTTGTGTTGAAAAATGTGGTTTTCTGATTCAAGTCTGCCCGTTCCTGAAAGGTGGGAAGATAGTGATTTCAGCACCAGAAACCCTTTGTTGATGGCATTTTCAGGGAAAAAACCACAAGCCTTCTTCGACAGCCCTTTTTTCCCATTTTTTTGGAAAAAACAAAATTTTCACTGTATTTTGGCTATTTTCTTGGTCTCCTCCAGGGGAAACCACAAACTCTGGGTACCATTAGAATCCCTAGGATGTTGGAAAAAAAGGACGCAAATTTGGCGTGGTTAGCTTATGTGGACAAAAAGTTATGAAGCCCTAAGCGCGAACTACCCCAAATAGCCAAAAAAGGGCTCAGCACTGGGGGGAAAAGGCCCAGCAGCTAAGGGGTTAAAGTACAATGTTATTTTTTATAAATTGGTGTTGGATTTCTTTATTTAGTGTGTGTCTCACTTACTTCATGAATGCTTAGCACTACCCTCTGCTATGTCTAACTGCTTGACCACACTACCAACAAAGAGGGCATTTGGGCTGTCATTTGTGCCACTGTGATACCACTGGGGATTGCCTGGACTCTTTGCACACCTCATTTTGGTCCACTATATAAAGAGGAAGCTTCCTACAGATTATGGGGGTCATTACGACCTCGGCAGTCTTTTCGCAAGACCGCCGAGGTACCGCCGTGCTGAAGACCGCCAGTGGTGGCGGTCTTCCGCACCGTGTATTATGACCGCTGGCAGCCCGCCGTCCTTTTTCGTACGGAAAGCCGCCAGCAGCCATACTGGCGGACGGCGGGAAAGTGGAGGTTGCAGAACACCGCCCACTGAATCACGTCCCATGATTCGGTGTGGCGGTGTTCTGGTGTGCTGTGGCGGAGCTGCCCCCATGGATCCCGTCCCCTACCGGAGGATCAACGAACAAGGTAAGTTGATCGTCCGTTAGGGAAGGGGGTGGGGGGTTGTTGTGTGCGTGCATGGGGATGTGCGTGTGAGAGTGTAGAGGGGGTGTGTGAGTGAGTGTATGCGTGCAGGGGGTGTTGTGTGTATGGGAAATGTGTGCGTGTCGTACGGTGTGCATGTCTGTTTGTATGTGTGCGGGTATGTGTTGTCGGGGTGTATGTGTGCGTGTAGGGGTGTGTATATGTGCATGTTGGGGGTGTGTGCGTGTAGGGGTGTGTATATGTGCATGTCCGGGTTGGGGTGGGGAGGGAGGTTGTGCCACCTTTTGGGGGGGTGGCAGGGGGTGTGGGGGGTGTTGGGTGTGGATTTGTGGGGGCTAGCGGGGGTGGGGGAGACCCCTATCAGTGCCAGGGAAGGAATTCCCTGGCACTGATAGTGCCTACCGCCATGGATCTCATGGCGGTTCCCAACCACCCGAGATCCATGGCGGTATGCTGGGTCCTGATACCGTCGGCGGTCTAGTGACGACCGCCAGGCTGGAGACCGCAATCTCCAGCCCAGCGGTCTTCACCGCCATGGCGGTCGGAATGGTGAAGTGGCGGATGACGCCGCGGTCGTAATTCCATTTTTTTTTCCGCCGGCCTGTTTGCGGTCTTACCGCCGCTTTACCACCGACCGCCAGGGTCATAATGACCCCCTCAATCTTCAAAATGTCTTGAGACTTAAAATGTCATTACATTTGGTGGTATTTCGACCTACAGTTTAGACTTCTGCGTGGTGGAAGCTTGCTATGGAAAAACAGTAAATTTCTTAGTGCCACATTTTGGTTGCCCCCTTATAAAACTCGAAGTATGTGAACAATCTTTACCAAATGTCAGACACACCAGGCTTGAATTTTGAATGTTGTTTCACCTACATTTGGTGCAAATTAGTCACATGTGGGGAGGGGGAGCACAGCATTATTATGGGTGCAGAGTATTCCTCATACATGTATGTGTACATACATGTATATTACACATTGTCTGATAGCCAGTGTGTAGTTATGGGGAGGTCAGGGTTTCAATTGTTTTCTTAATAACTTTGGCGCAGTTTGACAAACCTGCACAAAAATTTCAACTAAAAAACGTAATCCCATTTGGGTTTGGTATGTCAAGTTTTGTACATAGCTGTCAAGTGCTGGTAACATTTACAGTCCATTCCGCCTTCGGCCAAATGGATTATGATATCACCAGAACAACCCATTGGCAATACTGGGCTATATTACATGGTTAGGCAGTATTGGACTATATTACATGGTTGCCTGTTAAGCATGCATCTATCTATCTATCTATCTATCTATCTATCTATCTATCTATCTATCTATCTATCTATCTATCTATCTATGTATTTATCCATCCTTAGAATTCCCTGAGTAGGAATTCCTCAGATTTTGGCCATTAATAACTTTGCACCCATTTGACGAACCCCCTTAAAACTTTACAGACCTATTGCCTTTCCTACATTGGTGGATGTTGCAAAGTTGTGCAGTGTTTGGTCAAGGAGGTGCAAAGAAAAGATGGTGGTCCCAAGATGCATTTTTGCCCTAATGCATTTTCCATGGACTGTATACACACACATTGCAGCCAAAGTAGTGGTTAATCTGTAAAACATGTAGGTTCTACAGCCCAAGTTATTTCACACACGTTCACTGCAGAGGGCACAACCCTCATAACCATTAAACCTCAGGTTCAAGCTTGATTTTTATCATTGTTGAAAGCTATATTCAACAGTTAAATGCTCCAGTAATTAGCTTTGCTTAAAAGATACTCATACAGCATGACAATGTGGTGGAGTCTCATAAGAAGGTTCTGATGTTTACAAATAGTGTTTAGAAATAATTGCCGGTGCCGAGCACCAGAAAACAATGCCACAAACTAAGCACTGGGTCAAACAACCAGCCGTATTTCCATGAAATTATGGTGTGCAGATGATCCTGTATAGTAGTATAGGTAAGTACTTTTCAAGTTAAAAGGCATTTTGACGTAGTCATGTCTCACTCTGCTGTAGTTTTGCTAAATTTTGCGCAGTACCTTAGTACATTCTAATGACAAGGCAGTATCTGATTGGTTAACAACTATCTTAACCAAAAATAAAGTCAGCCATGTTGTTTTAAACTTTTCCCCTACCTATTACTACTTTATTGAAGTGGTAATTGTTAGGGAAAATTATTAAAAGTTTTCTATGTATTTAAAAAAAAATTACCATGGTACTTGAAAAACAATAAAAAAATTAATATATGGTAAAAATAAAGAAAGACACTGTCCTACACTTAATTTCAGAAATTGTGTACAACAGTGTAATTTCAATTTTTTACATATTAAGTTTTAAATAAAAATTAACTGCTGTAACAGCAGTACTATTTTTATTTATTTGAATTCATTCGGTCTAGAAATCTGGACCATTTAGAGTAATAAAAATAACAATCATACATGATAAAAAATATATGTTAAAAAACATAATAACAATATAAAAACCAATAATAGTCGGAACAATATAGCAATAAGATCAACAGGACTAAGCTTTTGTTCATGAATATAAATACAATAAATAGGACATGGATAAAAATGGTAAAAGAGAAGAAGATAAAAGGTAAGGTATAAAACTTTTGTCTGACAAACCAATGTGTGCAGCTATTTTCCCATAAAACCTGGCCCTCGTCAATCCAAAAAACAAATAGAGTTCCCATTTGGATAAAAGATACTTTATCAAAGAACCTATCAGAGTTCAACTATGAAAGCTATAAAAAATGCCTCTATAAGCTTGTACAATCTCTATTGATCATATAGAGGGCAACAAGTACCTACTGAAAATTCCTACTGGTACTACATAGAAAATAACAGTTGAGACTCCTTCTATAGACTGATACCAGGATGGCTCAAGTGCCCTTTGATACAATAAACCTACGACGGATGTACCAAGCCTCCGATAAATATTTGGTGACTGTAATAGCTACCACGGAGGATGAATCGTATGTACAGATTCTGGTGGCGTTTGCTCTATCCTGTAATGACATGTTTTTGCAGAGGGGAATAATCCACCTCTCTCTGGGACTCTTATACAAAGGGCAGAAGAGTAATACATGCTCTGTTGATTCTTTACAGTATTGGCAAGAGATACATCTATCATTTGAAGCGGTGTTAGATGGCCAGTGGGCCTTAAAACCATTGATAGGCAATGTACCATATCTTAGCTGGAGATATAGAGCACGGGCATACGGAGGCATGGGAAGGTTCAAGAAATTCTCAGCCCAGGGTTCATGCTTGAGTTGAAGAAATTCCATTGTTAGCCTGCCCGCCCCCTTTTGGTGCAAGGAGTCTTCATTAACTTTCTCCCAATATCTGCTTATAACAAGTCTTCTAGCATTATCGGGAATTTGATCCGGATACTTCCAGTAATGGGGAAGACCTATTTTATCCCAGGCAGATTTAATCTCCTTCAGCCATGGAATTTTCTCCAGTGCCTGGGGGGCGGCTATGAGCTCTCTTATAGCCAGCCTATATGGTTCGAGTTCAACAGATTTCCATAGACGAATCCAATAGGAGAGAGGTCTTAGGGCCGCTGTGGTTTTAATGCTATTTAAACCTAGGTTGAGCCTTAGAGGGGTCATTGGTGTGCCCATACCTAACCGGGACACCTGCCTAAGGAAATGAGTTTCCTTGGTTTGCAGAATGTCCAGGTTTTTGTGGGACCCCTAGAGTTCCGCTCCATATAAGGCCGCTGTTCTAATTTGGGCATTGTAAATCTCCGCAAGTATGTTCAGGGGGGGCTCGGAGTCTTTCTAGATCTACGAACAAGGGCCCCGCCTCTTTGGCTTATAATAAGAGCCCCTTTGTCTATGGCTGCCTTCCATTTGCCTGTGGTCGATAGTCTGAAACCCAAATAGTCGAACTCTTCTACTTTCTCCAATGGAATCGAGTTCATTTCTATGTTAACGCGCAATCGTTTCTTGGAAGTACTGTAAATCATAAGTTTTGTTTTCTTGATGTTTACATCCAGACCATAGTCACTACAATAAACACAGAATTGATTGATCAAATTTTGGATTCCCATTGGCGATTTTGATAGCAGAATTGTATCATCTGCATATAGCAGACACAGCATTTTTTCCCCACCCAGTTTCGGTGAGTCATTTATACAATTCTCTTAGTAATGAATGCAATTATTAATATAGAGCAGAAAAAGAGTGGGTGCCAGAACACATCCCTGTCTAACTCCTTTTTTAATAGCTACGGGGTCAGTCAACTCACCCCCCTGACCACATCTAATTTGAGCGAAGGTGTTTTCATGCAGTTGGGCAATGAGTTTCAGGAGACCAAGTGGCACTAGAAAGTACTGCCCTACTTACAAAACTTAAAAAAGATAATTTGTAAAAAAAAAAATAATACATTGTGCTTTACCATATTTCCAAAATATAGGGGGTCATTCTGACTCCCGCCGGCCGCGGTAACCGCATGGCCGGCGGGAGCCGCCAGAATACCGCTGCGCGGTCAGAAGACCGCCGCGGTTATTCTGAGTTTCCCGCTGGGCGGGCGGGCGACCGCCAGAAGGCCGCCCGCCCGCCCAGCGGGAAACCCCTTCCCACGAGGAAGCCGGCTCCGAATGGAGCCGGCAGAAGGGGAAGGGTGCGACGGGTGCAGTTGCACCCGTCGCGATTTAAAATCTTAGTGGGGCCCTGTTAGGGGGCCCCTGCAGTGCCCATGCCAGTGGCATGGGCACTGCAGGGGCCCCCAGGGGCCCCACGACACCCTTTACCGCCAGCCAGGTTCTGGCGGTCAAAACCGCCAGAACCAGGCTGGCGGTAAGGGGGTCGGAATCCCCATGCAGCGCCGCCATGGAGGATTCCCCAGGGCAGCAGAAAACCGGCGGGACACCACCGGTTTTCCGTTTCTGACCGCGGCTGTACCGCCGCGGTCAGAATGCCCAAGGGAGCACCGCCAGCCTGTTGGCGGTGCTCCCGCGGTCGTGGGCCCTGGCGGTCAATGACCGCCAGGGTCAGAATGACCCCCATAGTATAGTACACTGTTTTATTTTTTGCATATTTCTTTTTCAATTTTCATTTAACTAACCCTGTACTTTGTAGGCACTAATGTGGTACTGCGTAAATTTTATTAAAAAAATATAAATATATATTACACTTTAATAACGTGGAACTAGGTAGGGAACAACAAAAAACCTACTACTTATCTGTAGCTAAGGACCTAACCCAGAACACACACAAGTGTGATACAAGCTACATGGCAGCAATTTTCATTTGTAAACTCAACCATTAGCCATCATATAATGCCTAGTGATCGGCATGTACTTCGACATACCGCAAAGGTACCACTGTAAACTGTAGCACAATCTAAAATTAGGTGTGTTATCACTTATACCTTTACTAGTATATCGCCAATTAAGACTTAATTACAAAAATTAGTATATAGTATATATTCTTCCACATTTCATCAACATCCGTTCACACAGTTTCACACTGTGGCCCTCATCATGACTTCGGTGGTCTATAACGTAGACCGCCGAAGTCCCGCCAACCACAAGACCGCCAGGGATGGCGGTCATCCGACTGCCATATTATGACTGCTGGCAGTCAGCAGTGCAGTGGAGGCTGCTCCGCTTGCACCGCCATGTCATCACAACACCGCCACGCCTATTATGAGTTGGTAATAGGCATGGCGGTGTTGTGGTGATGGGGCGCTGGCGGCAGAGCAGGCCCCACGGATCCTGTCCCCTCCCGGATGACCACTGAGAAAAGGTAAGTGCCCATCCGATAGGGGAGGGGGGTGATAAGTGGTGTGTGCGCATGGGGGTGTGTGTTTGTGTAATTGGAGGGGGGTGGTGTTTGTGTGCGTGTATGTGTGTGATTGTGAATGTCTGTGTGAGTGCGTCAATGGATGCAGAGTGGTGGGGGGGTGCAAGTGTATGTGAGTGCATGAATGTATGATTGCATGTGTGTGTGTGTGTGTGCGCTGCGTGCATGCTTGGGTGGGGGGACCTCTACGGGCTTAGGGGGGACTGTGGCTGTGTGGGGGGGAGACAGGGGAGTCGCATACTGGCGACAGGAATGTAAATTCCTGTTGCCAGTATCCTTTCCGACAGGGATTTCCTGGCGGGGTTGCCGCCAGGAAATCCCTGGCGGAAAAGGAGGCACTAAATACCGACGGCGGTCTATGGTGGACCACCGGGGCAAAGGTGGTCCACCTTCGCCCGGCGGTCTGACCACCCTGGCGGTACAGGCGATGAACTGGCTGCCCTGCAGCCAGTTCACCGTCATGGTCATAATCTGGCGGTCCAGCACCGCCACCCCGTCGCGGTGTTACCGCCACCACCAGCATGGTGGAGCTGGACTGCCAATGTCATAATGAGGGCCTATTTCTCTTTAAACTACACTCTACTACAGTACACGCCATTCTACTCTATGCAACTACACTCTACATTGATAATCTCAATGCCACTCCACTCTATGCAGATCAACTCTACACAGTCCACTCTATGCTGTTCTACTCTACGCCACTCCACTGTACGAAGCCTTACTCTGTGCTATTCCACTGTGAGCCACTCGACTCTACAACACTGCATGCCACTTTACACTATGCTATTCCAGTCGACGCCACTGCACTCTCTGGAACTATCCGGCACTCTACTTCACGCCACTCTATGCCACTCCATTGTACCTCGCTCCAGACTACGTCACTCCACTCTACGCTATTCCACTTTATGCCACACTACTGGATTCTATGCCATGCCTTGCTACGATATTACACTCCTCTGTACACCACAACACTGTACACCATTCCACTGCTTGCCTTTCCACTCTGCGCCACTCTGCTCAATGCTATTCCACAGTACGTGACAGCACTGTACGCTACTCCACTCTATGCCAATCGACTCAACACCACTCCACTCTATGGAACTCCACTCCACTCTACAGCATTCCACTGTACGCCACTTTACTGTATGCCAATTCACTGTACAGTAATCCACTCTTCACCACTTTACTGTATGTTACTCCTCTCTAAGCCACTCCACTCTACACCACTCTATGCTATGGTACTTCAGTGTACTCTATTATACTCTGTGCCACTGAAATCGACACCACTGTACGCCATTCCACTGTATGCACTCCAATCTGTACCACTCCACTCTATGCTCCTCTACTCTCCACTATTACACTCTATTCCCCTACACTCCATGCCAGTCCGTTGTATGCTACTCCATGCTATGCTCTTCCACTTTACACCACTCCACTGTATGCCACAACACTACGTTATTCTACTGTATGCCAGTCCACTTAACCTCACTCCACTTTACTCTATTCCACTCAATGACACTTCACTGTACGCTACTCTATTCCACTACAGTCTGTGCCACTCCACTGTACCCCACAGCACTCTATGCCACTCCACTCTATGGTATTCCTCTGTACCACACGTAATTCCATGTCATTATATGCCACTCCGCTGTGCCTTTACACTATACGCCACTCCAATGTATGCTATTCAAATGGAAGTAGCTCCACTCAATGGCAACCTACTCGGGGGTCTCCACTGTATGCTACTCCACTGTGGGCCACTCCACTCAAAGCTATTCAACTCTACGCCACTCCACTGTATACAACTCAACTTGATGCCATTCCACTCTATGCCACTCCACTGTTCACCAATCCACTGTATGCTACTCCACTCTATGCCACTCCACTGTATGCTACTCCACTGTGTGGCAGTACACTGTACACCATGCCTCTATACATCTCTCCATGCTTTGCTCTTCAGCTGTACAGTATTCCACTCTACACCACTCCACTCTATGCCATGATGCTATACTCTACTCCACTATACATCATTCCACTCTACCACACTCCACTCTGGCCTATTCCACTCTACGCTACACCACTCTAAGCTATTGCACTGTACTCTACTTTACTGTATGCCACTCCACTGTATGTCACTGCACTCTCCGCCACTCCACTTTGACACTCAACTCTCTGCCACTATACACTGCTCCACTCAACACCATTACATACTATGCCATTCCACTGTACGCCTCTCTACTGTACACCACTGCACTCTACACACCTCCACTGGATGCCACTCAATGCTATTCCACAGTAAGTGACAACACTGTATGCTACTCCACTCTATGCTAATCCACTCAACACCACTCCACTCTATAGCTTTCCACTGTACGTCACTTCACTGTATGCCAATATACTGTACAATAATCCACTCTACACCAGTTTACTGTACGTTACTTCACTCTAAGCCGCTCCACTCTACACCACTCCATGCTATGGTACTAGAGTGTACGCTATTATACTCTATGCCACTGGAATTTACACCACCACCTGCATGCTATTCCACTATATGCCACGACACTCTGTGCACCTCCACTCTCCACTAACACACTCTATGACACTATACTCCATGCAAGCCCATTGTATGCTACTCCATGCTACGCTCTTCCACTCTATGCCACTCCACTGTACGTTACAACACATTATTCCACTGTATGCCAGTTCACTCAACCTCAATCCACTTTACTCTATTCCACTCAGTGCCACTCCACTGTATGCTACTCTGTTCCACTACAGTCTATGCCACTCTACTGTATGCCACTCCACTGCACAGTATGCCACTGCACTTTAGGCCACTCCACTCTATGGTATTCCTCTGTACCACACGCAACTCTATGGCATTAGATGCCACTCCGAGAGATGCCTTTACACTATATGCCAATACACTGTATGCTATTCCAGTAGAGGTAGCTCCACTCAATGGCAACCTACTCTAGGGGACTCCACTGTATGCTAATCCACTGTACGCCACTTCACTGTATGCCATTCCACTCAATGCTATTCAACTCTTTGCCACTCCACTCAATACAACTCAACTTTATGCTATTCCACTCTGCCACTCCACTGTTCACCAATCCACTGTATGCTCCTCCACTCTATGCCACTCCACTGTGTGGCAGTACATTGTACACCTCTTCATGCTTTGCTCTTCAGCGATAAGCTATTCCACTCTACCACACTCCACACTGTTCTGTTCCACTCTACACTACTCCACTCTATACAACTGCACTGTACTCCACTCTACTGTATGCCACTGCACTCTACGCCACTTCACTTTGACACTCAACTCCATGCCACTCCACTTTGACATAAAACTCTATCCCACTATACACTGCTCCACTCAATGCCTTTACACCCTATGCCTCTCCACTGTATGCCTCTCTACTGTACACCATTGCACTGTACACACCTCCACTCTATGCCACACCACTCTCTGCTATGCCACTGTACACCACTGCATTATTCAGTATTCCACTATACGCCACTCCACTAAATTACCCTCCACTCTACGCCATTCAGCTGTAGACCACTCCATTCTACGCTATTCCATTGTATGACACTCGGCTCTACAGCACTCTATGCCACTTCACTCTATGGTACTCCACTTTAACTCACTATACTCTACGCCACTCCACTCTGCACTATTCCACTGTATGCCTCTACACTCTATGCCAATCCACCATACGCCATTCCACTGTATGCCACTCCACTGTACGGCAGTACACTGTACACCACTCCTCTCTACACCTCTCCATCCTATGCTCTTCAACTGTACACTACTCCACTCTATGTCACTCCACCCCACACTATACAGTACTCTAATCTACACTCTTCCACTGTACACCACTCAAGTGTATGCCCCTGTACACCACTGAACTCTACACCACTCCACTTTATGCTATTCTGTTCTGTGACACTCCACCCTACGCTGTTCCACTCTACACCACTCCAGTGTATGCTGATCCACACCACTCCAGTCTATGTTATTTGACTCTATGCCACTTTAACCTACACCTCTCCACTGTACTCCATTCTATGCAACTGCACTCTACCCTCTTTCACTCTACCCACTGCACTCTCAAGCACTCCACTGTATGGCACTCCACTCTATGCTATTCCACTCTAAGCCACTGCCATCTCTGGCACTCCACTCTCTGCTGCTTCACTGTACAACACTCCACTCTATAGCACTCCGGTGTATACTACTCCAGTTTATGTCACTTCACTTTAGGCTATTCCACTCTACTCCACACCACTCCATGCCACTCAATGCTATGATATTGCATTCTATGGCCCTCCTATTTACATCACTGTACTGTACATCACAATATTGCATGTTATTTTATTCCACTCTGTGCCATTCTACTCTACGATACCGTACTCTTTGATACTCCACTGTATTCTACACCACTGCACTGTACTTCACTTCACGCCAATCCACTGTGTGGTAATACACTCTACGGGACTCCACTGTATGCCACTCCCCTCTACGCACTCCATGCTATGCTACTTCAGTGTATACTTCTACACTCTATGCCACTGGACTCTACATCACTCTACTCCATGCTATTCCACTCTACGCTACTTCACTCTACAGCAGTCCACTACATACCACTCAGTGGTACACCACTCAGTGCTACTCCACTCCACTATACACCTTAACACTACGCTATCCCACTTTGTATCACTCTACTCTACTGTATTCCACTATACACCATTACAGTCTACGCCACACTACTGTATGCCACTCCACTGTACACCACTGCACTCTGTACCACTTCACTCTATGGTATTCCACTATACAACACTCAACTTTATGGCATTATATGCCACTTTGCTGTATGCCATTACACTCAATGCCACTCCACTCTACGCCAGCCCGCTCATCGCCACTACACTGTATGCGATTCCAGTGTAAGTGAAATCCACTCACCTTCACTCTTCATTATGTGACTCCAGTTGTACGTCATTACTACTCGACCTTATGCCATTCTAGTGTATGCCATTCCACTGTACATCAATCCACTGTACGCTACTACACTCTGTGCCACTCCACGCTATGCTATTCCACTGTACAGTATTCTCTTGTATGCTGTTCCAGTGTATGCTATTCCACTCTACCCTATACATCGCACTGTACACCACTCTACACCACTCCATATGATTCCTCGGTATGACACTCAGCTCTACACCACTATATGACACTCCACTGCACTCCATTACACTCTATGCCACTCCAGTGTATACCACTCTACTGTACACCACTGCACTCTTCGCGACTCCGCTGTATGCCACTCCACTCTATGCTATGCAAATGTACACCACTCCACGCTATCCCACTGTATGACACTCAATTCTACACCACTCTATGCCACTTTACTCTACAGCACTCCACATTTTCACACTACACTCTGTGCCACTCCACTCTGCACTATTCCACTGTATGCCACTCCGCTATAAACCATTCCACTGTATGCCACTCCACTGTACGGCAGTATACTGTACGCCACTCCACTCTACACCACCCCACTCTGTGCTCTTCAACTGTACACTATTCCACTCTGTCACTCCATGCCACAACACTATACACCATTCCACTTTACCACACTCCACTCTGTTCCACTCTACGCCACTCTATGCTATTGTACTGTATGCCACTCCACTCTATGCCACTGAACTCTACTCCACTCCATGCTGTTTCACTTTATTCAACTGTATGCCACTATATGCTGCTCCTCTCTACGCCATTACAGTCTACGCCACTCCATTCTACACAACAGTACTCTGCACCACTGCACTATGCAGCTCCACTGTATGCCACTCCACTCTACACTATTCCACTGGATGCCATTCCAGTGTACACCACTGAACTCTGGATGCCACTCCACTGTACAGCATTGAACTCTACACCACTTTACTTTACGCTAGTCAACTCCACATCACTGTATGCTGTTGCAATCTACATCACTCCACTATATGGTATTCAAATCTTTGTCACTGTAGGCTCCTCTATTTGACTCTATAACACTATACTCTACACTACTCCACTGTTTGCCACTCCACTGTACGCTACTCCACTCAACGCTGTTCCAATTACTGCCACTCCGCTCTGTAAACCACTCCACTGTGCACCACTCCACCGTATGTAGCACACTCTATGCCACTCCACACTACGATATTCCACTTTGCACCACTCCACTGTATGTAATACACTCTATGCCACTCCACGCTATTTCACTAGATGATATTCCACTCTATGACACTCCATTCTTTTCCACTGTATGACACTCAACTACACACCACTAAATGCCGCTCTACTCTATGCCATTACACTCTATGCCACTCCACTTTATGCCACTCTACTGTATATCACTGCACTCTAAGCAAATCTACTAAATGCCACTCCACTCTATGCTATTCCAATGTACACTACTCCACTCTACACCTTTCCACATTACACTACTCCACTGTACACCACTCTACTCTATGCTGTTCCACTGTATGACACTCAGCTCTACACCACTATATGATACTCCATTACACTCCATTACACTCTATGCCACTCCAGTGTATGCCACTCTACTGTACACCACTGCACTCTTCGCAACTCCGTTGTATGCCACTCCACTCTATGCTATGCAACTGTACACCACTCCACGCTATCCCACTGTATGACACTCGATTCTACACCACTCTATGCCACTTCACGCCACAGCACTCCACATTTTCACACCACACTCTGCGCCACTCCACTCTGCACTATTCCACTGTATGCCACTCCGCTATAAACCATTCCACTGTATGCCACTGCACTGTACGGCAGTATACTGTACGCCACTCCACTCTACACCACCCCACCCTGTGCTCTTCAACTGTACACTATTCCACTCTGTCACTCCATGCCACAACACTATACACCATTCCACTGTACACCACTCTACTCTATGCTGTTCCACTGTGTGACTCTCAGCTCTAAACTACTCTACACCACTTCACTCTATGCCACTCCACTCTTTCTCACTCCACTCTATGCCACTCCACTCTACTTCACTCTATGACAGTCCACTATACAACACTATCTTGTACGACTCTGTCTTCATCACTCCATTTAACAACATTCTACTGAAAAACAGTACACTTTAGGATTTGAAACACGTTTTTATTAAAAAAATAAAAGCAATTGACATTCAATGAAAAAAACAAAAGTTAAACCGTAGTTATAGTTGGGAAAATGTGTTAATTCCTTCTAAAGAAACCAAACTTAAACCACCCAAACATTACAAATTCTAAAAATGTATTTATGCCTTAAATTTATTATTTATTCACCATTTTTAAATTAGTGTAACTTTATTTATTCTTTCTACATAAAACTAAATTAAAGCACACAAATATTAGAAATTCTAAAGTTATAGTTATACCTTAAATGTATAATTCACAGAGCACCTTCAAATTATAACTTGTGCACCTCTGTACACATTGTAGTGAACTCAGTAGCCACACTACATTAACTATAATTCACCACTCCACTATGCACTGCATTCTGACAAATTATGTGATTTGTTATGTTAGTGTTGTTATGAATTCCATATTTTAAGATTGTATAAGTGATGAAATATGAAAGGGAATAAGCAGAACATGGAGAAGGTGCAAGTTACTCTTACAGTAGCGTGGCTACCAAGTTTACTACAGTGTGTACGGAGATGTGCCAGTTGTAATAATTTGAATGTGGTGCGTAAATTATAAATTTAAGGTAAAACTTTACCATTAGAATTTCTAGTGTTTGTGTAGCTTAATTTTGGCTTGTATAGAAAGAATAAATACAGTAATATTAATTTATGGGTAGTGCATAAATATTAAATTGAAAGCATAACCATAACTTTAGAATTTGTAATGTTTGGGTAGCTTAAGTTTGGTTTCTGTGGAAGGAATAAACAACGTTTTTCTAACTATAATGAAGTTTTGACTTTGTTTTCATTGTGTGTGTGTGTTTGTGTGTAAACTTCACAAAAGATGTGTCTGAAGCACACCTTTGCACAACTTTACCACATGCTATTTCCTTATTTTATATGATGCCCTGTACGGCATAGTTTCAGATTCTCTCTTTATCAACTGATCAGACAACATCCCTTGGACCCGATGCAGCCAGGCAACGACATGCTTCTCACACGCCTGTGCAATTATGAACAGGACGCTTACTGTCTATTGTCTCCATTTTCTAAGAGACAAGAATGCAGCAATTAAATGATTCTGCATCTGCTGTGATGTTTGTGTTATTGTGGATATGCTGCCCTACCTGTATAATTTATGCTCATAGTTAAGTGACTATCACACAACAGGTTAAAACAGTGATTCTCAAAGTAAGGCCCAGGGGCCACATGCAGCCCTTCTGACCTTTACATGCAGCATAGGGCTGCTGTTTACACCACTCAGCACAAATATAAAAATAATGTTAATTAAACAGGTAAGCGTGTATTCAAAGGTTAATGGAAGTTAAAGAAAGGATGTAACTAGGGTATCCTGCACTGCTTACATTTAGAAACACCTTTATTTTTTAAAGACATCTTGCATGATAGTCTGTTCAAAATTCAAATAGTGTATTTCATTAACATGCAGTACATCAGAATATATCAGTGCATTGAGAAGTATCTTTTAAAAGTGATAGTTTTCAAACATGAATTCTGAAACATTAATTCTTCCCCTTAGAAAGAATGAATAGGCAGGTCTATTGTTATGTGCACTCCTTAGGTATCCTGGGTTTCTATTATACGTGAACAGCATTATAGTTTATTAAATCAAACACAGGACACATCCTGAAGTCATGTATTTTGAGGTCCTCGTATGTGAGAATGAAGAAAAAGGAGAGAAAGTGAAATTAAAAATTGCCTAGGATCCCACAGTTTGATTAAGTGGAGATGCAGGGAATAAACCCACGTTTTTGGTTTCACATTGTGCTATTCAGACACTGGCTGTATATGCCTCTCTTCCCTTACACCCACTTTACCACCAACCCTGACCCTGCTGGTATCAATGCAGCCAGTGCTCAATTTATAAATAAAAATGTGCTGGTGCCCAAAGCTCTCCTTTGAAACATGCGGTTGCTGTATTTATATGTGCAAGCTATCTCAGGTCTCTTTAATCCATTTACAGCCACTGTCTGCCCCTTCAGCTCACTATTGCAGCTTTCTGCTTTATCCCTTTGTGACACTTTTCTGTCTTTCTCTTCCTCCGTCTTTCCCTTGTGTGTATTTTGCTCGCAGTAAATGCCTGATACAGAAAACTAAGTGCCGGCCCTCAAAAAATAAATGCCGATGCCCTGCACCAGAACCCATTAGCTCAAGTTAAGCACTGAATGCAGCCCGATATCACATCACTGACCAAATTTTGTGGCCGCAGGGAAAGATTTTGAGTGGCCATGGGTTAAAAGTTTCTGCTGCACATGGATCTTAAAGCAGCTTCAAGTGCTTTGCTAAAAATTGACTGATTACCTTTCAACCAGCGATTTTCTATTGTTTTCCACGAATTAGCTGATCACCTTTCACTTTTTATTTCTGTACTGTGGCTTTAAAGGGGTGAACATGTTGTGCAGGCCGTGTGAATATTCCCATCTGATGACATGGGAGAGGTATTTTTGTCTAAAACAGGAAACGACAACCCATATTTGAATGCAATTCAAACGGGGTGGAAAGAATGATTTATTCTTTCGGATGAAAATGTTTGGTTTTTACTATTCATGCAAAGACATACTTTAATCGCTCAGTTTACAAAGCTATACTTTCTTGTTGAGCCATTCTGAGCTTAGAAGAAACCCAAATACTTTTCATATCTTTTTATGGTCTGATGTTTTGAACGCTAAAGTGCCTACTAACTGTTGTCATTGTTCAGACATGTAGAAAACAAGTATGTACTGTATGATTCTGCTATGAAGGATTTTTCTTGTTAGACAAAGGAGCCTCCACAGACCGGAAGTTTGGAAGCAGAAAGAAACACAAAGCTAAGATCCAGAAGACAGTTTTTATTGCCAGTAATTAAGGTGAAGACCTGATTGTTTCATTAAAGATTAGCTTTATCCGGTGCCACAGGTTTGCTCTGTTTATTATGAAACGTTATGACAAAGGTAGTAGACCTAGTTTATTTATTACGCAAACTATTTCTAAAAGCCAATAGGCCTTTAAGGGTGTATTGTTATTTCACTTTGTTCAAGCCTGTAAACATGTATTTTATCACAAGGCCAGAAGCTCCTATTACGCCTTTCTTTCTCGCTTTGTTCCACACGGCATTCAGATGTCAAGACATAAAAGAAGGGCAACCCATAGAGTTCCATTATGTAAACATGAAAACGACAATACTCATGGGGTTTAGAACTATGCCAAGTGTCTCATGTGTTCAACCTGTCCTCAGGGCTGTAAGTGGGATAAAAAAGAGTGGGGTCCCTGAAAGGGGCAAGGCCTATTTAATTAAAGTGTGGCTTAAACATATGTAATACATTTTGCATGGAGTGCCACTCTACCAACACATTTGCATCAAATCACAACTGCCACTGTTATACCTGACCATTGGTCTGTGTGCTTTGCAGAGAGGACAAGGATTGGATGACCACATACTCAGAACATCTTTTTCCACCCATGACAGGCACCGAGAGAAACTGCACTGCCTTCAGACACAACTCAATTGTACCCCGTGATAAACACCTGGATGTGGCTTAATTCAAATAATGCACTAGACGAGAGTAATATGTTGCCTGACGCAACAGCCTGGAAAAGGCAAACACTGTTTGAGAAAGCAAGATTAAGTAAAGGTGTGAAACATAAGCAGGAATGACATGGATTACATTTATTTTACACTCATTGTTAAGAAATCGATCAGTGTTTGACCTGAACATTTAAGGAAATGAATGCAGGGTAGGAAAGGGAACCGTTTCAATGTCTGTTTCAAATTAATCCGGGGTCCGAGACCCGGAGGGACCAGGCCCAGTTACAGCCCCTTGAGTCCTCCCTCTTACTTTCTGCAGTCAGAAGTTAGGTGTCTCTCTTTATTATTTGTACTTGCGTCTAAGGTTCATGTCATTTGAGTACCTTGAATAGTTGCCGTATGGTTTTATTATTTGTTAGCTGTGTTCAAGTTGGCTTTTAAACTGCCCCTATGCGTCTCTCTTTCAGAGTGCATTCGGGCTACCGGGGCCGCCGTAGGGCTCTCAGCTTCTCGCGCTATTGACAGAGAAGGACGTAGTCTCACCTTCATAAGCACGGCCTGAGGTGTCGAGGCACATTTGACAGTGACGTCTATGGAACACACCTAAAGCTATTTCTTTGTTCCAGAAAACTTAGGCGAAAGAAAAACTTCCTTTATGGGTTGAGCACATGGCCATTTTGCTTAGTTTAGTGTAAATTTGGTGTTTGAAGCCCCTTCATCACTGCCATATTCTTTGTTTAATTTTTTTTATTGAGTTGGAGTTAATCATTTATTTTTCCAAACTGGAAATGTTATTACATTTGCTATTGTTAAACGGACTTGCAAACAATGTTAAATATGTCTCAAATATGTACTTCACTCTGATTCGGAGCCGAATATTCAGAGAGTGAGACGGTTTTTAAGGGTAACATCAGGATTTTTTTTAAAATAACTTTGTGACTGCTCCGGTGAACACATCGGCTGCCTCTATGTCTGCGATGGTTCCAGACATTTGTACAAATGTAAAGAAAACGTAAAGGAAGTTTTTTGGTGCAGAACCAGCCTCTTGGTGGGAGCAGAACAAATAACTAAAACTTAAATTCTGATACATTTTCTCCCGACGAATACAATGGTTTTATTCCAGCCAATTAAAAGTCTGCGCTATTTCCTTAAAACAAATGGCACAAGTCAAAGAACATAGTGCAGCGCTCACCATTCTTGTCTGCAATCTTGATTTCCAACTCTGAAAGAGGACACTCCATCCAAACTTATTTTTGGCTGTGAGCCAGACAGCAGATCCTCTGACAGAGTTGGACATAAATAGTTGGTCCAAAAACAGTACAATTAAAATACTTTCTATGTTTGGTAATGAGAATACATCTCAGGGGGACTCTAGTTTTTGGAAAAACTTTGTTCATCCCAACTTTATTATTGCACCTATTGCTTCAAACTTGTCTACTCCTTCCCATGTTGCATGCAGAGATAGAATAAGATCGCCTTTAGACAAACTTATCTGAAATAAACTGAAATCTGAGGGCTGTAGACCTTACATTTCAGATCAGGTACTACCGACTCTGTTAATAGATCCCTTTTTTTTTTTAAATATGGAAAATACACGAAAAGAGCATTGTAAGATATGGTCCTGATGCCAAGTTAAATCTCTAGATGTGATGTGCCCTAAAGCTAAAATATTTCACATGCAGCGCAACCCAAAGAAGGGGCAATCTCGCTGGATCCTGCTGAACTCTCTTGCTGATTCAACGGGTAATATATTTAATTGGAAATGCAAAGTTGTCCATTTCCCATGAGCGACACAAAAGCTATCCCATTAAATAGGCCCATCAGTTTCGAAATTGTCCTGCACGGAAGCAGGTCCTTCCACTTAAGGACTTCTCTTTAGTGAAAATGTAATCAAGGACATATCTAAATACGTTAACACTTTCACATCAATCGACAAAACACAACTGTAATTGAAGTTCTATGGGCAGTGCCTTCTTCGGGAGGACCAGTACAAGAGTAGCCCAGTCTACTGATCTCTGTGCATTTGGCAACATGGTTTAACAACTTCAGAGGCCAATCAGGTTACGTTTCTTACAGACCCCACATCTTTCCACAATAAAGAAGGGGGCGTGTGCAGTTGCTTTTTTTCGAACTTATTTCATTGTTCTCCTATGGATCATCACACTAATCCATCATGAAATCCAGGATCTGCTTGAAAAGGGGGCGATGGAATCAAGACCTCTGGACAGGCCAAGCTTCCTCAGCATTATTTCTTTGTCAAAAAAGAAACACAAGAAACTTTGCCCTATAAATCAATCTATATCATCTCAGTTCTTTTGTCATGTATCGACATTTCAAGATGGGAGCCATAATTCATCTCAGAAGCTGCTCCTCGGCATTGCATGGTCTGTCTGCACCTCAAAGAGCCTACGTATTCATTCCAATTTGCCAACTTCACAGAAATGTTTTACAGTTTTCTAGGTCTGGGCAAAAATTTAACTTTACTTTGCTTCCATTCAGATTGTCCTCTGCTCCCTCGTGCTTCACCAAGATGCTCAAACTGGTGGTCTCCTTCCTTAGGTCCCAGAGTATTCATCTTCTAGACTATCTATACAACTTCTTTATTATGACCCAGAGCAGATTTATTCTTCTTTTTCATCTTCAATAATCGATATCCAAACTGGACAATCTAAGGTTTGTTATAAATCAAGAGAAATCCCTTATTACTCCTACTCAGTCAATAAAGTTCTTGAGTTTTTAAGTTAATATGCATGTTTGAGCTCCCAGAGTCAAATGTATTAGTCATTCTACAGGAACTGACTAGTTTTTAGACTTTCACTTGTATCTGTCTTCAGCACATAACCAAGCTAATAGGCCCTGCACCTTCCTCAATTCAAGCATTATGCTGGATCCTTTTGTCATAGCATGCTCTCCAAAGGCTAAATACCTGTCTACAGCGAGGTCTTTCCTACATGCACATGTGTCCTTAGATTTTAAAACAAAAGAGGTTCTTCCAGGTGTTTGGCGCATATACAGACTTGGAATAACACAGCAATATTCAATTATACCCTGAATCCTCTGTTAGAA
Organism: Pleurodeles waltl; assembly: GCF_031143425.1. Taxonomy (NCBI): domain Eukaryota; kingdom Metazoa; phylum Chordata; class Amphibia; order Caudata; family Salamandridae; genus Pleurodeles; species Pleurodeles waltl. The sequence goes on along the minus strand of NC_090446.1, from coordinate 979,153,024 downwards.
TCTGATGCAGGTTCATTATGATTGGTGGCTCGCTTTGGCAGCTTCTCAGTCAGAGGTATATGGTCTATGCACATCAGGTATTTACAGCTGCTTGCTAGCTTTTACAGATTCTCACAATCGTTGTTCAGTGTGTTTTCAAATGACCCAAATAACAACAGTAAGGTACATCAAAAGTCTGGAAGATATATGCTCAAAAATACTCACTGAACTAGCCAAGCAGTTTGGGGAGTATTTTCTCCTCTCATATACTTATTTCTCTCACAGTGTTGTCCATCCCAGGAGTTCTGAATTTGGTAGCAGATTAGTTCTTGCTTCATCTCTTGGACTTCATCAATTGGAAATTTCACAGTCCATTTTTTCACATTCTTAAGGATTTTTGGGGTCATTTTTTCAATACCTTTTTGCTCTGAGTACCACTACTCAAAGTCAACAGTTGGAGACCAGATCCAGCTTTTCCAGGAAATTATGCATTTTTTCATCACTGGATTCTCGGTCTTCCTTTTGATTTTCCTCCCTTCGTAATGATTGTTGCCTTTTCAAAGTGAGAATGTAGTTGAGGTAAATTGTAATATTTACATCTTCCTGGCCACCACATGTATGCTATCTGTATCTTGTCTTTTTAAAATGTCTATACACATTCTGAATGTGAACACTCCGTCCATCATTTTATTTTGTTTTGTGATGTTGCTTTGTGTGCCCTAAGTGGCAGGGGTATGCCCAGACGTGGGTCCCTTGCTCGCTGCGCCACTGGATTCAAGCTAGCCTGGCTGATGAAGGGTGAAACCTTGAAACCGGTCCCAGAATGCTTGTTTCCTGTCCAGGGAGGACCTGGCACAGAAGTTTGGGCTGGACTGTTGATGAAGCAGAAATTGAAGGTTTTGATTTATTAACGCTTAAACGTAGTGCTGAAATAATCATGTGTGACATTAACCGAATTAATAAAGATTGTACGGGGACAAAATGTGCCCTCAGAGTAGTTTGCCATCATTTATATGCGTGCTTTATATAACATGGTGAATTAGAATTGTACTAATCCGACATAATCATAAACGTGTGCTACGATTTGCTTGTTTGAAATGTTTTAGCTTAGCATTACTTTAGCGGAGGCTTTGGCCTAGTTGCCTGGTCTCATGGTTTAGATGCTTGTATTTTTCCACTGTGCTATTAAACGTGTATTCTTGCTTGAAGCTGTACTTTTCCACAGAAACTGTTCACATGCTTATCTTAAAGTTAGTGCCAGCCTGGCATATTTTCTCTTTAATTCAAGGACGACTTGCAGGTGCGGACAATGGAGGCTCTGAGAGTAAGCTAATTGGGAAACAATGTTGCGATTTGCGTACCCATCTCCAAGGATAATGTATGCTTAAGTAAAAGCTTGAGAACTGTCGTTTTTGATTGGTCAATTTGAAGCTAACCTATGAACCCTCCAATGGAGACCCTACAGTACTTGAACTGTTGTCTATAAAACCCAGGTGCACGAGAAGAAGGTAGCCATTATGCGCTATGATTGCCATTGAGAGTATTGCTCTCTATCATCGGACATCCTGCCATTTTGACTTCGTAGCTATTATGGCCCACTTTGCTGCGACGCCATTTTGAGAGACTTTGATGCTTTCTCTAGTCGAGAGAAAGAGACTTTAAATGATTCTTGCCCTAGAGACTGTAACTTTGATCTGATCCCTTTGCATGAAGTAATAGTTTTACCTTGCCGCCGTGAGGAAATTGCCCCGTCCACCCCTGCCCCTTTGTCCCGTCCCATGCTGATCGAGAAACGGTACCCATGATGACCGAAGAACGGTACCTGTGAGACGAAGACTTCCTTGTATGCTGATCGTAATTGGTAAATATGAAAGGAAATTGTAAAATTGCATTGTGTTTCTTTTAGGTAACCAACTGCTGATTTTGGTAAGAGCCCTAGCTAGGAGTTTTCTAAATTAATGTTGCTAAATTTTTTTTGCATGAAGACCCACATGCCGATGCTAATTTGAGGTTAGATGAGGATTCCATATGTCGCACGATGCAATTTGAGATCTTGTTATGCTGACTAAATGTACGTAATTAGCTCATTACAGATTATAGTATTAGTGATTTGCATAGCTATTATCGGATGCCTTGTGATTCAAATGCTACATAGATTACACTTGTTTCGACGTTATGGACAGCTATTAATGTTCATATATGTTTATCATTTGGTGTTGAGACACATTTATATTGTGCTAGCTTTGTTAATATAGGGAAATAAAATTCACTAACTTTGCAATAAACTGGTGTGGTTATTCCTGACTGAAAGGTCAGGGTTCGCCGAAATGTATTCTGGATTAATTGTAAAGTGTTATGTTGTCCAAGGTGTTGCTTATGTTCGTTATTGATTATTGATTTGAGGCGACTGATCGATATAAGAGTACAGAGAGTTCCCACTTAGTCAAAAGATTCATCGGCCTAAAGAGCGTCCGAACGAAGGTAAATTTGTTACCACGTTCTGCTCTATCAGTAGATGGTAGCAGAGGACGGTTTCGTCTTTTGGGACCCTGTACTATTAAAGTACATGGTGTTGAATTAACGGTTACGCATTTTGAGACCCCATTCGAAAAGTTGAATTAGATTTTCTTGGATAAAACAGATTGACAAGATGATGATGGGCTAGGTCCACCGCGACTTTCCCGTGATCTCGGAGCTTGCGAATGGAGAGAACGGAGGTGTGGAATCAGCGTTGGCGGTATTAGTGATGGTATGAGTGAAGTTAGGGTTTTGCGCTTGCACAGCTTATTGCCGCAGGGTGTGTGAAAAGGTTGCGAGGGTTTTCTTCTTTTAGGGATAGCGGAGGTGCGACTCCGAGTGTAGAAGTAGAGAAGTCGTCGAACTTCATAGATATAACGGAGGTGCGGCTCCGAGTGTGAGAGTAGGGAAGTCGTCGAACTTCATATGCGTCTGGCGCTTTGTGCATAAAAAGGTCCACGTGGTTGTTGTTGTTGAGACGGGCCCTGCGAGGTCAAGAGACTCCGGAGTATGTTGATCCATGTTGTGGTCTGGGCGGTTTAGTAGGTTGATCGGGCGTGGTCAACAAGTCGGTACGTGTGTTAGAGAGTAAAAGAAACTTCGACTTCGGGCTTTGACAAGATTCTAAGTGCACTAGAACAGATCATTGACAAGTTGAGAGTAGGTCTGCGGGTCAGATTTGCTTGCGAATGTGGGGACTGAGAAAGACCGAATAGCGGCCGAGGCTGGTGAAAGAGATCGAATAGTGGCCGAGGCTGGTGAAAAGTCCCTAAGGTCCTGAAGCGATTGTGTTACCCTTCCTGTAGTAAACCGACAGATCTGTTTTATTTTTTGGTAGCTCGCAATATATGCAAGAAGTTGTTACGAAAAGAGGTGAGTGAAGGAGGACTAGCCGCGAGGCTTTGTCAGCCGCAGTGTGTGAGTGTGACGTCACTAAGAGCCGCGCTGGGATAGGTTGGTGGGTGAGACGGGTCGCGCACGGATTGGACGCAGTCCGTGGGACTCGATTGGAAGGGGAAAGGCAGGTGAAGAGTATTCCGGGAATTAAAGTCACCTATTGATTACAAATTTTGTGGAATTAAAGTTACCTATTGATTAAAGTTTTGTGGAATTGAAGTCAAATATTGGTTATAAACTTGGTTAAATAAAAGACGAGAAAATTAAATTCCTTAAAGCGTTTAGGAGTGCGATGAAGGGGGAGTCTTACATTAAAGCGAGCGTAGGAGAAGAGACGCCGCCCGAGGGTACACTAGCTTACATTGTAATGGAAGAAAAGGGGGTAGCTCCGTGCCTTTGGCTAAAGCAATGGCACAAGTTGACAGAGAAACATGGGAGCGTAGCATTCCCCATATATGGGACATTCAATATAAAGATTTTAGAGAATTTGAGATTCACGATGTACGACATGAAGGTGCCTCCAAGGCCAGCACAGTTTGAGGCTCTAGCAATTTGGGAACTAATGGCCAGACAGCAACAGCAGAAGAAGTTCGAGACCAGAATGAGGAAGGTAGAAAAGACACTAGCGGATGCTAGGTGGGATAATGCACAGAAGGTGTGGAGGTCAGATGTATTGCAGGGGATAAAATTGTTCCCCGCAATTACTAAGGAAGGAGAAGAGACAGGTAAGAAAGCCACCTGTAAGACGGACAGAAAGTGTTCCAAGGATAGAGAGGACGAGGAAAAATTGAGAAGAGAAGAGGAGTTAGAGGATGAGGAGTTGATAATGCAATTGCTGAACGACCGTCCACCGCCCTATGCAGAGAATGGACAAGGTCCAAGTACCAGTTCTGCCCCTCCGGCACCGGTACAGAACAGTGAAACACAGAGTCCAGGAGCGTCATCGGGATCTAAGGACCCGAGTTTATTGCTCACCCCGCAGATACCGCAGGTTAGGAGAATATATCCAGATGTGCCCGTGTTGAAGCCAGCAGAAAATGATCAGCCGCAGATGCCAGGGTACTACAACAGTGATAACAGTGCAGGAGTGATTCCAGATCCAACCGTAAGGGGAGTACAGAATGGTTACAACCAAACAATGGCACAAGCTGAATCAACTCAGTTTTTGATGCCTCAAAAGCAGATGCAGGGAGGAAACGCATATGCTCAAATGACGGGAGCCAGATGGGCATGCCGGCAATGATGACCCATGGTGTGGGAATGAACATGCCTCAGAACACGGGGAATGGACAGAACCCAGATGCGATATCCTTACCGATTACTGTAGGTCCAGCGGTACCTCTGTATAGTCAGCCTAATTCGGGTCTGAACAGTCAGGGATCAATGCTGCAGAATGGGACAGAAAGAAGGTGCATAGAAAACATTCCAGGGATAACTCCGATAGTGGCTCAGCCAACTGGGTCTGGGTCCTTGATGGAGTTTAGTCCCGTATGTGCTCAGTCAACACTGGTGAGGTCGAGCCCCCCACTGATAATAGCTCTCACATCGAACACTGAAAAGCTGCCGCAGCCATCGATGGCAGTTGATGTGAACGCTACCTTGATGGGGGTGAATGCGCAACAGTTGACCCAGTGGTTCAACAGTCTGAATTCCACACAAAGTCCAGCTAGTGGGAAAGGAGAAGACTACATGAATAGGGTCAGGTTGAACATGGAAGCACAAGAACTGGTGGAAGGGACTATGGGTGTGAACAGGTTAGAGTCCTACACGGAAGAAGAGCTGAGGTATCTATGTCCCAGGATTACGAAGGAAGTGAACAAGATACATAAGAGCTTGCAGGAAGCAGCTGACAGAAACGGGGTTGACATAGACAAGACGAAGCACTTGAGCAGGAGCTACAGGTTAGATTTTGGGACCACAGATTTTGAACACATGAGGTCAGCAGGCATGAAGACACACCTTAGAGAATTGCTGCAGAGTGCACAAGTGTGGAGGTGCTTAGACAAATGGGAAAGCAGGTGGGTAAAGAGGAAGGACAAGAGGAGGGACAGTGCTACAGAGCACAATGAGAAAAGACCACAGAGTAGTGATACAGTAACAATGTTACCAATGAGGGAGACAGCAGGAGGAAAATTAGTACATGTACCATGGCACAGAAGCGACATTCAGTCCTTTACGGATGATTTTCCCAAACTAAGAGAGAAGCCGATTGAATGGTATCAGCAGACTGATAGGTTTGTGAAGCTTGCAAAATGTCTCTGGGAAGACCTGAACACTCTGTTTGAGATTGTGGTTCCGGCAGATTTGTGGGAGGATTGCAAAAGAGCTGTAGGTTGGCCGACAAGTGAACCGGAGAGACACAGGGAAACGGGCGCACCATCACCTATGGTGATGAGCTTGTACTATAAGGTGATTGAGCATTTGAAAACGAAGGTACCCGCGAAGAACGTGGATTGGCAGAAGATTGACCGAACTGCCCAAGAGACTAAAGAATCAATTCATAGTTACTATGAGAGGTTGTTGAAGGCGTTCAAGAATTACAGTGGTACGGAAACAATTGAGGCGAAGGACATGCTCCATTTTGTGTTCAGATTTGTGGAAGGGCTGAGGCCAGAGATAAGCCAAATGATAAAGTCGCATTTGATTTGTTGGCAGTCTAAACCGATCGATGAGGTCTTGACTTATGCGAAATACTGTAGCGACGAAATTGAAGTGAAACAGAAAAAGCTGAAAGAGAAGGTGATGATGATGCAGCTTAAGGCAGCTCAAACAGGTTTGCAAGGTCTGCAAGGTCTGCAAGGCTTGCAAGGAGTGCAAGGGTTCCAACAGCAGGTACCACAACCGCAGTTGCAGTTGCAGGGAAACATGGCGTTTCAGCCACAGGCCAGAGGCAGAGGTCGAGGAGGTTTTGTGAATAATGGTCCGGATTTGAACACTGTTGTGACGGGTGTGCAGGCAATGAAGAAGGTGATGCCGTGTCACGTGTGCGGAATCGTAGGTCATTGGAAACGCGAGTGCCCGATGGTGGTGCAGGAAGGTGCAGGTGTAGGTGCAGGTGCAGGTGCAGGTGCAGGTGTTGGTCAGCAAAACAATGATGTCAACGCATTTCAGACAATGAGAGGACCGAAAATGAGAGGTCCAAACCCAAATTTTCAGACTGTAAATCAGTTGCAGGGATTACAACCGATGCAGCCGCAGCAGATGCAGATGCCTCGTATGCAGATGACGCAAATGCAGCCGATGCAACAGCAGTTACCTATGGTACCTAATCAGCAAATGCAAATACCCCTGGCACCAATGAGTCAGCAGCAAGTGATGGTTCCTCCACAGGTAACGGGTCAGGTAATGAGTACAAATGGCACCGTACAACAGTTCCCCTTACACAGTGAGAGTGGAATAAACAACGTATGGGAGAGTGAAAGTTCAGGAGAAGAAGGAGATTGTGTGCTTGCGGCATCCTTGGAAGTTGATCAAAGGGGTCCGTACGTAGAGGGGAGAGTAATGGGTCATCGTGTCTCATTCTTGGTTGACACGGGAGCCACACGTTCAACAGTTAAGAGTAGTGAAGTTCCAAATTTGCCACTCTCTGGGAGGACAGTTCAAGTGGTGGGAGTAGCAAACAGACATCTGACGAACCCGATAACAGATCCGGTTCCAGTCAGCATCGGTAACTATCAAGGGGTACATCAGTTTGTAGTGTGTGACTCAAGCCCGATAGCACTGTTAGGAAGAGACCTATTGTGTAAATTGGGTTGTTCGATAATGTGTTCAAACGAAGGAATAACAATAGAAACGAGCAATGATGGGGAAGAAGAGGACAGTGTAGAGGGGGATGAGATGGAAACAGTCGACGAAGAGTATCCTCTGATTTGTCTCTTCCCGATGATAACTGAAGAAGACATTCCAGCCGAATTACGGGAGACAGTCGGAAAGGAAGTGTGGGACATGACAGGGAAAGAGGTGGGATTGATGAAAGGAGTGGAACCAGTAAAGGTGATGGTAAAACCCAATGCGATCTTTCCCCAGACCCCACAATACCACATGCCACAAGATACCCTCATGAAAGTTGCCCAACTCATTGACGTATTTGTAAAGCAGGGGGTACTGAAAGAAGTGTTAAGCAGCCCATGTAATTCACCAATAATGGGACTAATAAAGCCAAGTGGAAAGGTCCGACTCGTGCAGGATTTGAGGAAAATAAATGACATCATAATAAAGTGCTGCCCTGTCGTACCGAATCCAGCTGTGATAATGTTTCAAGTTCCTTGCGATGCTGAATGGTTCTCAGTCATCGATTTGTCACAAGCATTCTTTTCTGTGCCTCTCCATGAGGACAGCCAATTCCTCTTTTGTTTCAAATTCCTAGACAGAGTGTATAGTTGGTGTCGAATTCCTCAAGGGTTTTCTGAGTCACCGTCAATCTTCAATCAGATTCTAAAGAAAGATCTGGAAGCATTAGAACTGCCATTCGAGTCAACTCTAGTACAGTACATTGATGACTTACTGGTTGCATCAAAGACAGAAAGTAGCTGCACAGCCGATACCATTGCTCTGTTGAATCATTTGGGAAGGAATGGACATAAAGTGTCCCCTTCCAAATTGCAGTTCTGTCAGAAGAAAGTGAAATACTTGGGTCACCAAATAGAGAAAGGGTCACGGAGAATAATGAAGGAAAGAATTACAAGTATACTCCAAATGAGTCCACCAAAGACAAGGAAGGAGGTGAGGAAGTTTTTGGGAATGGTGGGATATTGTCGCCAGTGGATACCCAACTTCTCGTCTCTAGCGAAGCCCCTACTGAAATTGACCCAAAAGGATGCCTTGGATGAAATTGAGTTGAAAGGAGACGAGATGGATGCTTTTGTTGAATTAAAGGAGTGCATGTGCAGGGCTCCAGCTTTAGGTATGCCTGATTACACAAAACCTTTCACGTTGTTTTGCCATGAACGTGATGCATGTTCTTTGTCTGTCTTGACCCAAGCCCATGGTGGCGTAAACAGACCAGTAGCGTATTTTTCAGCTACCTTGGATCCGGTCGCAGCAGCACTCCCAGGGTGTTTGCGCGCCGTAGCAGCAGTTGGTATCAGCCTCACTCAGAGTGAAGGAATAGTGATGGGACACCCAGTAACAGTCATGGTCCCTCACTCAGTTGAGATACTTTTGACCCGCTCCCGAACACAACACATGACTGGAGCAAGACTCACAAGGTATGAAACGATAATTCTGGGCTCACCGAATGTGCAGCTGAAAAGGTGCACTACGTTGAATCCAGCAACCTTGCTTCCTGGAGAAAATGCCGAAATTGAGAACGCTGAAGACGTCGAGCATGACTGCCTTCAGGTGACTGAATTTTGCACAAAACCCCGACCGGACATCAAGGATACCAAACTTGATGTAAATGACCAAATTCTTTTTGTTGATGGTTCATGTCTAAGAGATGGGATGGGGATTTTGAAAGCAGGATATGCTGTATGTACTGTAACAGGGGTCTTGGAAGCGGGATGGCTTCAAGGAGTCTATTCTGCACAAGTAGCTGAACTTGTAGCCCTTACCAGAGCATGTCAACTGTCTGCATTGATGAAAGTCACCATTTACACTGATAGTCAATACGGGTTTGGGATTGTGCATGACTTTGGACAACTATGGTCACAGAGAGGGTTCCTGACTTCTTCAGGATCCCCAGTGAAGAACGGGGAGAGAATAAGGGAATTGTTACATGCCATTCAAGTGCCAGCTGAAGTTGCAGTGGTAAAGTGCAGTGCTCACACGAAAGGACAGGACTATGTTTCTCTGGGAAATGCATATGCGGATCAAGTCGCAAGATTTTGTGCCTTGAACTGTATATTACTGAGAGATGATTGGAACACGATAAATGAGCCAGAACTAGAACCGGCTGAAGCATTTGCCTTGAAGGTTGTAGATACAATAGAAGAATTAAAAGCATTACAGAATAATGTCAGGGACGATGAAAGAGATTCCTGGATTAAATCACAATGTATAAAGTGACAAGACGAGTTATGGGTTTCACATGAGGGAAAATTTGTCTTGCCAAATAGTCTCTTATCACAGCTTGCGCGGTTCTATCATGGGCAAGCTCACCTAGGGAGAGATGCCATGATAAGATTGTTCAAAACTGATTGGTTTAACCCCAGATTTCGCCAAGCTGCAGAAGCAGTTTGCCATCGATGTGTTACTTGCCAGCAGATGAACCCAGGAAAGGGAACAGTTGTGAACGCGAGTCACATTGGTAGGGCAAGCGGTCCTTTTAGCCGAATGCAGATGGACTTCATTGAGATGCCTGTGCATGGGGGTCTGAAATATGTGTTGGTGATTGTGTGCATTTTTAGTCACTGGATTGAGGCATACCCCACACGTAGAAACGACAGCCTTACAGTTGCCAAGCTATTGTTGAGGGAGTTGATACCACGTTTCGGATTCCCGATCTCTTTAGAATCAGATAGGGGAAGTCACTTCAACAATGAGGTGATGAAGTTACTTTGCGAAGCACTGAACATTGAGCAAAAGCTGCACTGTAGCTATCGCCCTGAAGCCTCAGGACTGGTGGAGCAGATGAATGGTACGCTGAAATCAAGAATGGCAAAAATATGTGCATCGACAAATTTGAAATGGCCTGACGCATTGCCCTTAGTGCTAATGTCAATGAGAAACACTCCTGATAGAAAAACTGGATTGTCTCCGCATGAAATTCTCATGGGCAGAGCTATGAGACTTCCTGCAGTTCCCGCAAACATGCTTTTGAATATTACAGATGATATGGTGTTAGACTACTGCAAAGGACTGGCTGACGTGGTTCGCTCTTTCTCTCACCAGGTGGAAGCGACCACCTTGCCACCGATCCAAGGTCCAGGACACGCACTGAAAGCAGGTGACTGGGTCGTGGTAAAGAAGCACGTGAGAAAATCGTGTCTGGAACCCCGTTGGAAAGGCCCTTTCCAAGTGATCCTGACGACAACTACCGCTGTGAAGTGTGCGGGGGTTCCCAACTGGATTCACGCCAGTCACACAAAGAAAGTGTTGTGTCCCACAGATGAGGAAGTTGAAGCGCTGAAAGTACCAGTGCCTGATAAAGCAGTGCCGAGTGCTGAGACAGAACAAAAGCGAACTGAAAGCGAACAGGCAGAAGCAGGAGAAAAGGAGATATTCTCCGACAACGAAGACACCAACTCACTTGGGGAAGATAAAGGAGAAAGTTCAGACAGCGACGAAGAAGCTGCGGGTGACAAAGAGCCTGAAGCAGCTGAGGGTAGCAAAAAGCCTGAAGCAGCTGAAGGTGACAAAGAACCTGAAGCAGCTGAAAGTGATAAAGAGCCTGAAGAAAGTATCGGTGACGAAGGGCTCGAAAAAGGTGAAAAGGCAGGAGAGCCTGATCAGAGGAGGGCTTTCCCAGAAGCAGACGATACAGAAAAGGAAAAAGGGAACGTGATCGATTCTCCGGAAGAAGGGGATAAGGCAGAACAGAACGAAAAGGTTCAAACTTCCAAAGAAAAGATCGCAGGTCCATCAAATGGACATGGTGCAAAGAGAAGACTAAGTATCTCACCAATAAAAGAAAAGGGTAAAGAAAGTTTGAACGAAGGAGGAAGGCCGAAAGTGAAAGAGAAAAGAAAAGAAGTGGCTGTTGTGGAACAATCGTCAAGTGAAGAAAAAGACTTGACAAAAGAGGAAAGTACCAGCGAAGCAGAGTCGAAAAGAGAAGCAAAATTGAAAAGGAAAAGGATACCAAACCGGAGATATTCTGGTCCTGAATGGGCATATGCAGTCAATGATGATTGGACTGATGAGTTTGTATCTCTAAGCATCGAGAACGAAGAAGAAGAAGAGATACCAATAGAAAAGAAAAGTTTCATAGACTCTGTCGATTGAAAGGGTAATAAATGATATTGCTTGCTACAATATAACGTGAAAGAAACAACCAGCTGAGACATTGCTAAACCGGATGAGACATTTGCTAAACTGATAAAGACTGAGTTATTGCCGAATTGAGACAAATGCTGCTAACCGATAAGTGACTGGCCTTTTCAAGAAGACGGTGTGAACATTGTGCTTGTTCAGCTTTGCATCTGAATTGCTAAATAGTTTCATTTAGAAGTGCTTCTAGCTCTCTGATTCTATACAGATCATGACGCAAAACAATAGAAAGAAATTTTGTAAATATGTGTGTATAGGCTTGGTAATTACATGTGTAATAATAATAATGGCAATTGTGTTTGGAATGCATGGGAAGGGTGAGAATGAGACTATTGCTGCTTCTACTATTGCTCCTGTTACTGTCACTGAACTAACCCCATTGAAAAGACTAGCAATGGATGAGAGGCTCTTGCATGATAAGAAAGAGCTTTCGTATAACGTTTTCTATCGCTTGCTAACAGAGTATGTTGAGACTATGGATGCGAAGGATTGTTATGTGTGTACACAGATACCGACATCAGTCAAGGAAGGGGTAACATATCACCACATGCCTCTTACATATGGGATTACATGTAGTATAGTAATGTCTAGGTTTTATGGTCAAACTAACATACAGTATTTTTACTCGAATTATGATGTTACCTTTGCTTATGTTCCTATAATAGCGCAGCTAAGCCAGACTGCAAAATATTGGGATTATAAAATTATGGGGGAATTTTTCGAGCCAATGCAACCTTTTGAAACGGCTCATGCTCATAGGGAGAACCTTACTTGCTCAGTCTCTGCTGTAGAAATAAGCTTTTTAGATCGCACAGATGATAGAAGGGCACAAATGAAGGCGAAATTAGAAAAAGAGCTACATAAGAGGACTTCAGTAGATAATTATGATTTTGCTGCTATAAAGACGCAAGGAAAAATAGCTTTAGATGCTTGGCATGTAGGGAAGTTTTGTATATATCGAGGTGAATCTTATTATGACAATATTTTTGTAGGAGCGAGTGAGTGCAAACATACGTTTATTTTTAAGGCCAAATGGACATTCATGATGGACGGACTTGACCCTGTCATTCCAGGTGTATATTACATTTGTGGGCATAATGCTTATTATCGTCTTCCAAAGGGATGGTGGGGGAGATGTTATTTGGGTATAGTGTTCCCGAAGGTTTATCAACTGGATGACGTATCGATGATTCAAAAGACATCTGGATCTCATAGTATCCAGAAAAGAGAGACCGCAGCTGCTGTGGTAGGTGATATATTTGGAGCCATGATTCCTTCATTGGGAGTTGTGTTGAATTCCATCAAGATACGAAAGTTGTCTACTATAGTGGATAACATGTTGACAAAGTTTTCAGGTGCTATAATCCTGATAGATGCTGAGCTTGCAGCGGAAAGAGCCATGACTCTTCAAAATAGGCTTGCTCTAGACATTCTTTTAGCAAAGGATGGAGGCGTTTGCAAAATGATTGGTGCACGTCACTGCTGTACCTATATACCGGATAATAGTGTGAAGATTAAAACTATGCTTGCTAATCTAACAAAAGAAAGTGCAGATTTGAAAGAGTTGAAAGAACCAGGAGTGTGGGAGAAGGTTGGAAAGGGAATAGCTTCAGTGGGACATTGGCTTGGGGGAATTTGGAATGGAATATTATTGAAAATAATAGAAGGAATATTAATAGTAATAATTTGTGTATTTGGAATTTGGGGAATAAAAAGGGGAATAATAATGATTATGGAAAGAATTAAAAGAAGAAAGGAGGAGAATATTATGAAAAAAATGGCAGAAGAATACAAAGCGCAAACTAGGGGAACCAAAAGGAAAAGGGAACTGACAGAATTTTAATGGAATAAAATTTGTGGGCTAAATTTGTGTGATGACTAGTAGTCATCAGAGGAGGGATTGATGAAGCAGAAATTGAAGGTTTTGATTTATTAACGCTTAAACGTAGTGCTGAAATAATCATGTGTGACATTAACCGAATTAATAAAGATTGTACGGGGACAAAATGTGCCCTCAGAGTAGTTTGCCATCATTTATATGCGTGCTTTATATAACGTGGTGAATTAGAATTGTACTAATCCGACATAATCATAAACGTGTGCTACGATTTGCTTGTTTGAAATGTTTTAGCTTAGCATTACTTTAGCGGAGGCTTTGGCCTAGTTGCCTGGTCTCATGGTTTAGATGCTCGTATTTTTCCACTGTGCTATTAAACGTGTATTCTTGCTTGAAGCTGTACTTTTCCACAGAAACTGTTCACATGCTTATCTTAAAGTTAGTGCCAGCCTGGCATATTTTCTCTTTAATTCAAGGACGACTTGCAGGTGCGGACAATGGAGGCTCTGAGAGTAAGCTAATTGGGAAACAATGTTGCGATTTGCGTACCCATCTCCAAGGATAATGTATGCTTAAGTAAAAGCTTGAGAACTGTCGTTTTTGATTGGTCAATTTGAAGCTAACCTATGAACCCTCCAATGGAGACCCTACAGGACTTGAACTGTTGTCTATAAAACCCAGGTGCACGAGAAGAAGGTAGCCATTATGCGCTATGATTGCCATTGAGAGTATTGCTCTCTATCATCGGACATCCTGCCATTTTGACTTCGTAGCTATTATGGCCCACTTTGCTGCGACGCCATTTTGAGAGACTTTGATGCTTTCTCTAGTCGAGAGAAAGAGACTTTAAATGATTCTTGCCCTAGAGACTGTAACTTTGATCTGATCCCTTTGCATGAAGTAATAGTTTTACCTTGCCGCCGTGAGGCAATTGCCCCGTCCACCCCTGCCCCTTTGTCCCGTCCCATGCTGATCGAGAAACGGTACCCATGATGACCGAAGAACGGTACCTGTGAGACGAAGACTTCCTTGTATGCTGATCGTAATTGGTAAATATGAAAGGAAATTGTAAAATTGCATTATGTTTCTTTTAGGTAACCAACTGCTGATTTTGGTAAGAGCCCTAGCTAGGAGTTTTCTAAATTAATGTTGCTAAATTTTTTTTGCATGAAGACCCACATGCCGATGCTAATTTGAGGTTAGATGAGGATTCCATATGTCGCACGATGCAATTTGAGATCTTGTTATGCTGACTAAATGTACGCAATTAGCTCATTACAGATTATAGTATTAGTGATTTGCATAGTTATTATCGAATGCCTTGTGATTCAAATGCTACATAGATTACACTTGTTTCGACGTTATGGACAGCTATTAATGTTCATATATGTTTATCATTTGGTGTTGAGACACATTTATATTGTGCTAGCTTTGTTAATATAGGGAAATAAAATTCACTAACTTTGCAATAAACTGGTGTGGTTATTCCTGACTGAAAGGTCAGGGTTCGCCGAAATGTATTCTGGATTAATTGTAAAGTGTTATGTTGTCCAAGGTGTTGCTTATGTTCGTTATTGATTATTGATTTGAGGCGACTGATCGATATAAGAGTACAGAGAGTTCCCACTTAGTCAAAAGATTCATCGGCCTAAAGAGCGTCCGAACGAAGGTAAATTTGTTACCACGTTCCGCTCTATCACTGTTCACATAGGGAAAAGGGTGAAGTCTGATTTGCATATCACTGGGTCTAAACTGGGGTGATGTGGCGAGCAAAATAACGATGGATTAAACCCAGATCTGTGACTGGGGGTGAGTGTTTGAAAAGTTTCAACACTCCGTCCATCATTTTATTTTGTTTTGTGATGTTGTTATCTGATTGGACAACCAAGAGATATTTTGTTTAATTCTAAACCCCATGCCTAATGGGTATTGTAGTTTCCATGATTATGTAGGGACCTTTATAGGTTGTTGCTCTTTTTTCATAACTGCTGTACTGAGTAAGGGAATAAGGAAAGGCGCAATACTCACCTCTGTGTTCTTAATATTATTAAGACTTACCATCATTTATAACGTGAAAAATCCCGATTTTGTTACATGGAATTTCACTGATTACTGTATTAGGCAAAAGATGTGGTGTTGGTTACCACCTCTGACATGCTCTATGGGTTTAATATCTAGACAGTCATAATTCTAGTCAACCCCTTTTAAAAAGAAAACCTTTTATAACTGTTGCCCAGTGAGAGATGTTTATTCTCAACTCAGTAGGCAATGGGTGGTTATGTTAACATGCCAATGATAAAGGCTATAGGTTAAATAAATTCTCTAAAAAGTTATGAAACAGGCAATGTCTGATCTATTTATTATTAAAAGTTACAACAATGGCAGTAGGCATGGCCTATTTAAGGTGAAAAGCATATGGTAAAGTCAATAGGCCTTTAAGAGTGGACTGTTATTGACTGTTAAAGACTAGTAGACACTGTAGACAGGCATTTTGTTATATAGAATCTAGAACATGAATTACCGCACTAGCCACAGATTTCAGTCTTGTCACACCGCCCCCAAAATAACATAGGAAAATAATATTTATGCTGTGAAAATCAGTATTGGGCCCTTTTAGGAAGTGTTGAATGCTGGTTTGCTAATAGTAGCTTGTAAAGATCTTTACTTTTATGATTTTATTCCAGACAATTGGCTTTGTGAGAAAGCTCATGCTAAAAAAAAATACACACAAGTTGATTGTGGTTACCAACCAATGGTAAAGGCTAGAGGCCTGACTGGAGACCAAGCACTGATTGGAAAATGCTGAGGTAGAACACAGAACGTGCAGAACGCACCGGAGATCAGAGGTTACATGGAGGAGTGGGGCAGAGGAGATGTGGCATTTTCCTGAGCAGACTCGGGAGGCTGCACCTGGTCCGTACCCTGGATGAGCTCTGGGCAACTGGAGGAGCTTGAGGGTGCGACTGCCATACAGAAAATATGGAGTGGAGCTGAGAAGAGGTGCGCTAAGCCAAGAAGGAGCCGAGTCACCAAAGAGGGCAGGTCAGAGGTATCAGGCATGCACGTGGGCCCCCTCACTACCTCATTCTTTTCGACTTGTGGCTCACGGCTCGTGCTCCTAGTTTTCCATCCACACTACTCATGCTGCCGCTACCGCTCCCCTGCTTCTGATTGCTCCTGCTACTGTCCATCTTGCCTCTGCCCTTGTATTTGACATTTGAACCAACGTGGCAGCGTGGTAATAAAGCCTGTATTTCTGCCCCTCTGTCTCCTGGATTATGTCCTGGCCTCCATTCTTGTTGGGGTCCCTGAGTTATTTTTAGTCACTTCTGAGGCACCTGGAGGCTTCTGAGCCCCCCTTGAAGCCCCTTTAGGCTCCCCAGAAGCCCTGAAGCTCTGGCGTCCTAATGACTTTACTTGCCCTTTCCCCTCCTCACTTCAGTGGGCTTCCGAATTGACCTTTGGTACTTAGCATCTGGCAACTGGTACTGTGAAGTCACAAATTACCCAGGGATTTCCCAAGCCGTGGACTTTTAGGTGTCTTTCTGTGGGTGGAGAGGGTTGGCTGTAGTCAGCGACTGCTAAGTGTGTGCCCCAGAATCCCCGCAGAAGCAGCCTGGCCAGTGCGTGGTGAGGCTTGCAGGGAAGTGGTGTGACTCGCTCTCCCGGTCGGTTGGATTTGAGGTGGCCAGCTCAGTCTCAAGCACCTCTCTGGAGCTCAACTTCTAACTTCATTCTAACACCAACCTTCAATGCAGGCTACAGTACTCCAGCTGACTCCTACGTCTCGGCCTGCTTAGCCCTTTCATGGCCTGGCTTCATTAGCACCTGAAGCCCCAATGACTTCCAAACAACTTGGCAAGGAACGTATCCCCTGCATTAAATATTGCAAATATCTTATACGGTCAAGTACCAGAGTGGAGAATTTTCCATTCATGGTCCCCTTCGTCGATGATTTATGTTAATGACAAGAAGGAGAGGGGGCCACTCAGACAAGTGGCATTCTAGGGCTAACACTACAAAATCAAGGGTCAAACAAAGGGACACATGGCCCAACATCCCATCGGATATCGCTCCCAGGACAGCCAGCTGGACTAAAGATGGGTCTAAAGGTATTTTGGATCACTGTGTCAAACTCCTGTGCAATCTTTCAAGCAGAGGTTGCAATAGGTCATAAAAACAAGCATAGGGAGCTTCAGAAAGTTTTCATATAAAAAAAAGTGGTTCACCTTAATCCCAAAAATACAGCGTTAGCTTCAGAGTCAATATTGGACTTTTTCAAGAAAAAAACGGCGGTGCCTCCAACTCAGGCAACATGGACACAACCTGTTGGCTTTTTAGGCAATTCAGCTAACGCAAAGGTTATTAACCTTCCATCGAGGACATTGGGACAAATAAACAACTGTGTAATACAGCCGGGGCATAATAGAATAATAGAAATATCAGTCAACAACCAGCATAGAGAGCATAGTTGCCGATCCTCTGACTGAAGCTGTATTAAATCTTGAGGAATGGTTATTTAAGATTTGGGACACTAATAAAAGAGCTGACTCCCTAGCCCCCTCTCTTCTTATTTGGATCCATGTTCACAGGGTAAATTGTCTTTGATGACTCAGTAGATCTATTGGCACACTCCCAGGAGACAATGGAAAAAGGGGCGTTCGCTTTTGGTAGGATGCAATTACCGGCTACCCAGTACGGGCAGGTCAACCAGGTCTATTGGGCCTTGCCTGGGGAGTTTTAGCATTAAAATCCTCCACACAGGTTACAACCACTGCCATTAACAATAGAATGGCGGGCATGACTGATACAAACAGTATACCCCCCTCTCAGGAACGAGTCCACAGATCCTCTGTTTAAGAACTCAGCTATTCAGCTCTCTCAATTTGCCATCCGGGGATTGAGAAACCAACTACTCAACCTAATTCCGCCTAGAGAACCTACAGACATCAATAAATACAACCTTAGTAGCCACAACAAATGCTCTTACTTGGCAATCTGATAAGTCGAAGGTACAACTGGACTGGATACAAGCTCTAGCTAGCTCCATCACCTGAATAGAGGCCAAACGTACCGCTCTGGAGCAAAGAGGCCTTTCCACCGGCATTAATACGGTCAGCTCTGGCAATTCAACATGCGCTTGCCTCCCGATGGTGGATAAACTTTCAACTCTGGTGAAGGTACTGACCTCCATGATATCAGACTGGAAGCTAGCATTCCCTTAAGCCGCTAAAAACATGCAATATTCATCCAAATTTCCATCTTCAGTGCTGTCAAATGTGCATTGCGAATCCATAAGCAACATCTCTCGGAAGGGCCAGGCTCCAGTAAAACCAGCTTTACCTTCTGTGCCCCCCCCCTCTGCTGGCTGCAAGTCCACAACAAATCACTCCCTCTAACTCTTTGGGTTTTAGACCTCCCATTGCAGCTGTAATTATGGTTTAACAAGTCCTGAATGAGTATGAATATACTCCAGATGCACATTTAATCCTGGTCAGGATTCCCCGCATGGTCGCGAGTACTTTCAAGGAAAGGCAAAAAGAAACTAAAAAAGGCAAAATACAAAGCCATAAAAGAGCAGCGGCAAGCACAGAATCTGAAGGTGCAAAACACAACACCAAGCAATGTAATTAATGTGTATCATATGTTCAAGGATAAGTACAGCGGTAAAAAGGACCTGGGTCATCAGAATACATCCGATCCATCTGCCCCTCAACCTGTCCTAACTCCTAATGATCTGGAATTAGTCCCGGTCAGGGAGCTCAACATGGCAATCCCACCTTTAAAGTCCATCTCAGCCCAGGCTTGGATGCAACCAAACCATCATAAGCAATTAATTTGTGCTACATCTAGTGATCGCGACACAACCCGGGCTGGGCACAACCAAATCATCACAACTTAACAAGGCAGGATAATCTGTGACTCCACAGCCTGCACCGTCTAAGTCTACAAGTCCTCAGGTAAACTTTAATATGACAGAACTCCAAGCTCTGCAGATTCCATCACTTACGAGCACTAACAACTGTCTAGTACGGCTAATCCCTGGGCGATCCAGAGACATATTTATTGAGTCACCCAGCGAACAGGCTGACTACTCAATACCTGTTAAACTTGTGCTCACTCCGGAATACCAAACAGAAGGCAGTCAGGATATTCTGAGTCGCTTTAATTTGTTGCGACTCTTCATGGTGCTTCCATAGCCGGTTACCATAAAATCGGAGGACATCCTGAGTGTTGCATTTAGAATTCTTCCAGAAGATAGAATCAACAATATTGTCCATCCAAATGCCCCAAGTGGCTGAGCAAATAATGGCAAACAAGTTGACCCTGGAACATTGGGGTGTTGGAATTCTTTAAAAAAGACCTCCCTAAATACTCCCTTCCACTGAAGAAGCAAAAGGCCTTGTTAGATCTGTGAAATTAAACCTATAGCATATTAAAAGGAGTAGGGACCTTCAAATCTAATCTGCCAAGCCCTAACATGTGCATACCATGACCCTACAAAATATCTTCAGGCACACCTAGGTGAATCTCTCTGGAACCTACTAAGCTGTAAGGAAAATAGTGCATGAGACTGGATGTGGCTACCATCTGCCTTAATCCACGATTCCCAGCATCGCTCCTAGCTATATTAAACAAGTGCCAGAAATGAAACGTCGCTTACAAATCATCTCATGGAATGTTGCCAGCCTGTCTAGGCTCCTTAAGGTCACTTCAGCCAACCAGCTTCTTATGTCTGTTGAAATACTTTGTGTTCAAGAAACCTGGCTCATGAACCCTCTGGTAACTCCTGTTATTTATGAAATTCATAAACCAGGTACTACAAAAAAAATTTTGGAAGGCCATCTGGGGCTTCTTGACATATTTCAACATTGGTCTTGACCTGAAAGTTAAAATGGTAGATTGACATGATATGTTTCAGTCAATTAAGCTAGAAAGCAAAAGGCGCAAAGAATATTCAATAATAATTTTACTAATGAATCTATATTTTAAATCCTTTGGTCCTGGGAGGCCGGAGAAAATTAGTCACCTAGTTGAAGCCTTTGATGGAGTACTGTGTGACCATCCTGGGTATAGCGTTACTATTTGTGGTGACTTTAACCTTAAGGGCCATATTTATACTTTTTGACGCAAAACTGCGCTGACGCAGTTTTGCATAAAAAAAATTATTGCCGGCTAATGCCATTTCTTTGCGCCACTTGGGCGTCAAATTTATACTTTGACGCACGGCAGCGCAAACCACAGGTGTGAGTCATTTTTTTTTACTCAAGCCAATGCGTCACGTCGTAAAGAAAAACAACGTTAACGAGGCGAAAATGACTGTGAGCCGGTTTACGACGTCGCAAACTGGATACGCTCCTTTTTTTGACACAATAGCGTCAAAAAGTGGAGCAAACACTGCAAAATGTGCTAAGGAGAGCCAAAATGGATCCCAGATGCTTGGACAGACCCCAGGAAGATGACAACAGACCAGGAACCAGCCAGGAGGACCCACACAAGACCCAGGAGAGGGAGAAGAAAAAAAGAAAGTGTTGGTTCAGTACAGAGGAGCAGGAAATACTGGTGAAAGAGGTGATGGAACACCAGCACCAACTTTTTGTCACCTCAAAAATGCCAATTAGTAGGAGAGAGGCAGTATGGCAACAAAGTGTTGACAAGATAAACAGTGTGGCAGAGGTACGAAGAACAGTCATCGAGTGCAAGAAACGATGGCATGACTGCAAGCGCAGGACAAAGGAAAAGATGGCCAGGAACCGGAAGGCAGCACTGCAGAATAGAGGTGGGAGTCCAGCATCACAGGAGGCCCTGGACCACATGGAGGAGATGGTGGCAGCCGTCATCCCGAGGAGATCGTCACAGGGATTCAAGGACAGGACAGCGCAGACTACCGGGAGACATCGCAGATGCAGGGTAAGTCGCATGGGGAATTAAAATGCACAAATGTTAACTGTAAGCAGGGGGTGGACATACCTACTACACAATGCATGTAAGTCATGATATTCAGGGAGTGGCATGGGTAAAGGGGCACGGCACGGGGGCATGGGCTGTTCAGAGGACACCTGGGGCACAGTAGTACACTACACCCACAACCTTTGCATGGGGGTATGCTGCCATGCCAAGGATGTTGGAAAGGTAAAGCCAGGACAGGAGGGTAGGGTACAACGTAAAACTGGCCTGCTGTCACATGACAGCTGGTATTCTCCCAACATGAACTAGGGCTCAATTAACAGTCTCAGGCCATATCCGTAAGTGGAATGTAAGATTGTCAACAGTTGCCACTATCACCTCTGCTGTGTGTGCAGGTCAAGTAGCTAATGGCAGTTACGTGCCCATGGATCAAACACACCCAAATTAGAGGATTCAGGATGACAACATTATCAATCCCCTGAAATCAATACAAATGAGCTAATCCTGTCAAATGTGAATGTCCATAGTTGCTACAAACATCAGCCATTGTCATAAACATTATGAGGTACACAGCACTTATGTCATACCCATGCTGCATAAGTCAGGGTCCACCCTGTGCCTGGGCCACAATAGCTCCAATGACACCATGCAACATCCCAACTGTTATACTGCTCAGGCAACAGCATTGAGAGGGAGGACATATGTCATCGGGTAGTGAAATACACCCGCACAGTCATAAGAGGAAATGGAACACTGCTAGGTCCATCAGAGCAATCCAATGTACCACACATTCCCCAACATCAACATTACACACTATCAATGCTGACATATGTAGTATGCCATGCCAATGCTATACATAGTTATGCTAGGTCTCAGCAACATATAGCTGGATGTGAAATATCAGAGACTGGGGCAGTTCAAGATTGTTAAGTGTGGTGCAAGTGCCATCAGAACACCCACAGCCAGTGCAGGGTCACAACATGAGAATGGAAGTAGACGGAGGGTTGAGTAGGGCAAGAAGGTGGCAATAGACAATTTGGGCAGAACCTACACCTAGAGGATGTGATGCTGACAAGTCCCCAAACTGACCACAATACATGTGACTTGCAGGTGGGGCATAGGCCTGAAAGAATGCTAATATTATAGACAGGAACAATGAACAGGAACCTATATCACAATGTGCAACTAATAGGAAGGCAGGCATGTCACATTACAAATGCCACAACACAGACACACTAATTGTACAATATCTCATTGCAGAGGACGATGGCTCTCCTGGGCATATGCCTGTCCTGGTCTTCCCTGATGACGTGGATGACGAGCTGACAAACATCAGCCAGCAGACCCTCCGAGATGTCCTTGCAACCCTCCAGACCCCACCTTTAGTCGCAAGGAGGAGCACAGATACAGCAGCCATCACAGAGGACCCACCCACCATCCTAATTGTATGACCCGCCAGCTCCAACCCAGCTGAGGACTCTGACGACACTGGCACCAGCTTTGAGAGAACTGTAGTTGGAGTACAGCGGGAGCTGGCCAAGGAGGTACGGGTGGGGATGGAAAATATGGCAGCCAGCCTAAAGGGGGTGCGTTTGTGCATGATGTCAACTGCAGAACAGGCAGCAGCCATGCAAGGGCGAACCTCAATCTTGCAAGAACTTGAAAAAAGTGTGAAGGAAATCAGCACAGTTGTAAGAGAGTTGACACAACACCTCCAACAACAAACCTTTAAACGCATGCACAAATGTAATATTGACCCCCTCAGGGCCGACCTGACTGCCTACCACAGTGATGTGGCTGCTATTCTTAAGAACCAGCAGCTCCTCCTTGCTACAGTACTGCCCTTAATAGCCCCACAGTTGGCAGCTACCGGGATTTCTGAATCCACGTCTTCAAACACTGAGGTATGTGTTGACCCTCCACACCCACCACCACCAAGGGCAGAGGAGAAACACACACATCAGAAGATGAAGACGTGGAACAGATCACCTTCACCCGTAAGAGTACCGGGTAGCACTAGTCCCTGCCACCTGGACACTTATAACCAAGGTCCTGTGCTTTGTAACCTCCCAGTCTTGCAACAGCCGCTCTCAAGCACTGCTTTCCAACCCACTGTTTACCTTGTCACAATGCCCTGTGATTGTCTCTCACTACCTCATTGGCAATTCATGTCCCTCTGCACTGTATGACACTTCACCCCAGCATGTCCAATGACATGTCCTTTTGCACTTGTGTAGGATCACAACAGAAGGTGTCACACTAATGGACTCACAATCATGGACAATGTAAATATAGCACAACAGCACTTTAAAATAAATAGCACTTCAACAACCAGTTTGTCTCTGTGTAATGTGAAACATCAACCGTGAGGGAGATTAGTGATGTTTGCCTCATGTCAATGCCCATAGGATGTCAATACAACTTCCCTGAAAGAATGTGGGCTGATAACTATGCACTGTGGTCTGGATTGTACCATCATCTCCCTTCCTGAAGGTTAATTCTGAAATAACTCAAAACTATACAGTAAAATACTGTGTTGGACAGAATAAGTCTTCTTTAAGGGATGTCTAAGCCGAAAAATATTGCCTTCAAATTATTGTACTAGACAATCTTTACGTATGTGACATTTGCCACAATTTTTTCAACACACACCGTACAGCAGGAATGGATATGTATGAGTGTACGTACAAATAAGTAACCTGGCTGTACAATGTAACAAATTATAGGTGTGAGTCATGTATACTATACTACTTGAGATTATACCATCACTCACTTTATAAGGCTTCACTTGAACATCAGGCTGCAGGCAGACGTAACACAGTGTCCTCAATACCAAATCTGGTTCCAAAGTATGTGAGATTGAAAACATACATCAAAAGTTTACAACACATTGGGATCCATAGTAACCTTGAGTGGTGGGTGCAATGTATGGCAGATTCCTAGCAAAGTAGCTCTGGTGTAGCTGCCAATGTGACAGCTCAATTGGGATTTGGTTGCAGGATGGGACACAAATGCAAATACTAAAGAGACACTGTTCACCCATGCCAAGGCCTTGATCCCCAACACATACTGTAAAGGAGTACCTAAATAGTTATTTAACAGTAAAAAAAGGATACTAAAACCAGGGGAAACACCTTAACTAACCTAACCTATCCTAACTACACATTACCCACAACTGGCCCTAACTAACCTAAGCGAAACTTACTTATCCCATTCAACGAAACACTCTAAACATCAACCTCCCACCCGCCTTACAAGACGGGTCACATGGAGGACAACATATACTAACCTAAACACATACTGTCTTATACTAAATAAATATATATTTTTTTGTATTTTTATATATATATATTTTTTTTTTTAAACACCAAAACCCCAAAATCATCCCCCACCCACCCACACAAAAAAATAACAATTAAAAATATCATACCCCTACCCACCAACCCACTAGTACTAACTAAACTAACAGCCTATTCTAACCTAACACTAAGCCCCCTAAATGCACTAATTAAAAGAACCAGGAAAGAGGAGGGAGGGGAGGGAATCATGGCAGAGGGTATAATTGTCACAAGTTTGCCCTCCACAGGGTTTTCTTTATGGCACGCACCCTCTTATTAATTTGTGACACCTCCTGCTGCAGCCTGTCCAGTCTCCGCAACATACGTTTCATGTCACGTTGCATTACTCTAAAATCACCACGGTCAACGACTGCAGCAGGGGTGGCCTGAGTGCCAGTTGTTGATGTGTGTCCGGTTGGTGGTGCCATGCTTGTAGGAGGTGGTGTAGGTGCTGCTGTCAGTGGTCCTGCAGCAGTGGAAGTCGATGGTCCTGCAGTGGTGGCTGATATCTTTGGTGCCACATGGGTCGTAGTGGTGGTGCTGGTGCTGGCGGCTGTTGTGGACACTGAAGGGCCCCCTTGGGCAAATGCTCTCCACACTCCTGAGGCTCTTTCATGGTGATAACGCCGTGCCATGTGGCAGAACCCTGACTCCACATCCAGAATGTGGCGGTAACGCATCGCCCGGCGCTTAAACTCACAAATCTGGCTGCCATCCATACTGGCTGCTGTTAAAAAAGATAAAGCCAAACATTAGCTACTTCATTGTGTGATATAGCTACTGATGAGAATCAGACAATACATCTAATGTAGCTGAAACAGGCCAGATCACCATACAGATCACAGATTCTCGCTGAGGAAGTACATGCCAACGCAGCCTACACATGGCCTATCTAACAGCACAGCAATGCTCTAAAAGATGTGTACCAACTTAAATGACCTATGCATCATTGTTCAGCCATTGTTCAGCCATTAGTCACGTAAAAATGCTGCACGTCCTCCACATGTGACAGGCCAACTAATGACTATCTTCTGAATGACAATCAAGGGCCACAAGATCTGTGATTTGTATATGGAATTGCCAGGATGGAATGCAGTTGCTAATCATGAGTGGACAAGTGATTTACAGATTTACATGTCTGTGTACTAAACTTGGATCATCACACCTAGGTACACATTTCATAACCCTAAGCCTGTGCCTCCGGGGGGGGTGGACAAGCAACACATACTTTCAAACATCAAGGACACCCAGGAAGCTTTGGACGGCTGTACATGGGTTTAGGCAGTCCACCACAGGTAAGGAGGATGTCCAACTAGGATAAACCCAAACCTTGGACAATCCCATCCACATTTATGTTTGTAAATGCAGACACTTGTCAACATAATTTAATACCACTGATACCTGTCTTACAACAAGCAGATAGATGCAAGCACACATCTGGGCACAAGCTGCATGCACACCTATGACATTGTACTCAAGTGCCACATACACGTAGCACAACATGTGGAGCTAGATGCTGCTACGAAGTCAAACATTCAGTTGAACATGTTCATTAGTGAACACGGAGGCTCAAGTCTGTGGGTAAGACTTTGGCATCCCTATTCTGTGAGATTCAGGATCTGACTTGCTGACTAAATCATGAATATGGCCCTCTACTAATTTTTCATTATATAAATTTAAAAAACAAATGTCACCCTCTTCACATGGCCATGCTTACAGGGCGGTACCGCAATCCCAAAATATGACTATACGCCACTGATTGTCCAACTCAAAGATGGAAAAAAAGTGAAACTCCATTCAAGTAACATATCAGATCATTTGCCAACACATCATACCTTGCTATGTGTCCAACACACAGGAGTCAATCACACAACAGCTGCAAACACAACACAGAACTAAAATATCAACACTTACTGGATATGTCTGGGTCCGCAAATCGAGCCACTTCTCCGATTGTGTTAGGGGCAGGTCCACCTGTAAAGCATGGAAGGGAGAAATGTGCTCAATGTCTGTGCACTATACAACACTTTCAAATACAATTACTGTGTGTAACATTAAATCTGAAAGTCCAGCCTCTCAGGCATGATGATACTCCAACAGACATACCACTGCAAACATGTACAGACCCGGTCACTCCAGTGAGTGATACACACATATCTGCACACATGCAGTGGCCCTAACTATCATGTGGTGACAAACATGCTCCATCAATTGGTTGCAGACTCATTTATGGAGTGTACTCCTCTCATCATTTGCAGTAATGACAGACATGCAAAGCCACATTCCTGGAGCACTGCAATACCATTCACTCAGGTATTGTGGCTTGTGCATCAAGGGACAATCATTTACTGTGTGATGCACCAGTGGGTTGATTTAAGGTCATGAATTATCATGCTTTCTATGGTCCCTTACATGTAGGGCCTGTGTTGTGTGTAGGTTACATATGCTACATTAACAGTGTACCCTGAGCCACATATGCCCCTTATGACACCATAATGGCAGGGATCCTGTGCGTTAATTGGTGAGAATTTGAGCAAGCCATGGATTGACCAGTTTTAATATTTTAATACAACAAGGAGATATATGCTGACAGTGTATATTGTGGTCATCCATGACAGACTGCATGGGCACAAGTTTAGTCATTGAACCTGAAATGTGTCACTCATTGCCCTGTGTACCCATTATGGGTTTTGGAAATCACAGTGAGCCACATTCATCATCTTACATTTGCCAAGTTGGTAGTTCAGCGGGTATACAGCAAACTGACACTGTAATATTATTAACACATGGTTTAGCAAATGTACCACTGTGTCAATCATGATGATGTAGGTTTCAATTTGTATGTACCTTCCGAATGGCAGCAGTCACAGGATTGCTGGTCTTCTGATCTTAGCATACACCCATGTCTGTGATAGCCTCCATACTTTGAAGTTAGTTATTGAACATATGCTGCACTAGATCAGCAGGGGTGTGCCAAATAAAACTAGCTAAGTATTAAGGAACTTTATATGTATGATGGAATTGGTCAGGGGTCCCTTGCACGACATCATACACGTAATACATTGTGACCATGAATTCCCCAATGTCAGGTATCCCATGATGATCCCATAACTTATGAGAAGTGCATGGCTATAGAGTAACACAGATGGGAAATGCATTAGCTTTGTTCCAGGTATTGTGCCCAAGACCAATTTAAAACACACAGGTACAATGAACAGAGGGCCATGGATAGGTGTTATCCCTCAATTTGTATCATTTGCTTCATTTTGTATGCTACAGCTATGGAAAGTAGCACCAAACATTTAGATATGAACCCGTGTGCATTACTTTGGCATCCATTCCTAATTTAAATGCGGCACAACCAAGTCAAACTATCAGCCTAAGATATTACCTGAGGTTCGAAAGAAATTGGTACGTATGGGCCAGAATACAGTTCAGACATGTATTAGAAATAATTGGGGAACACATTAATTCTTGAAATTATCTGGTGAAAAACATGTCTTTCCTGGTACACTCACAGACCATGGCTAAAACATATGTTAGAGCCACATTTGCATCAGCTATTGACGTGAAGGCAGCACTAATTTACAGGCTCCAGTTGTGTTTTGTAACTTAGTGCAGCTGTTGCGTCAACAAATGACGGTAATGTGTAGCAATTATTGTATAACTCAGGGCCACTGTGTGTTTAACTTGCATTCCACATGTCCAAATACATTGCCTGCAGCATATCAACAAATCTTCTACTGTCACTACAGAGCATTTAAATGTGCACATTACTCTGAATTGTACTCACCAACAGGGCCACCAATCACAATACCCATATGGTCCAGCAGGTCTTGCTCCCTGGCAACAAGGTCAGCCCAGCGGTGCTTTAGTTGGTGGTAGTTGCGTGGGGTGTTGTAGATGCGTCGCAGATGGTACAAGACCTTTGACCACCGGAGCCTCCTTGCCTCTGTGTGATACCCCTGTATCACCCTGCAACCTGCTTCAATCATCAATGGGAGGAAGTGGTACACCAGCCAAATGAATCCCCCCAGCTCCTCCTCACCCATTCTTCCCAGACGTGGCCTACCCAACATGACTGAAATAAGAAGGGAGTTAAGGAGTACAGAGGATAATGAAGGGAAAGGAGGAGAGGAAAATGAAATGAAAATAACCCTAAAACATCCCAACTATCCCCAAACTAACAATACCCACAACAGACTCCCAACAGTACAAATTCAAAATTAGACACCAGAAGTGATAAAAATACACAGCCACACAGTCAAGAAAAATCACAGACTGCAAAGTGAAAGTGAAAGTGCACCCACTGTACCAATTCTGTAAAAAGGATATCCTATTACATCACTTCATGCTGTGCGTTTTATTATGATGAGTCAAAATATTATGACGCTTACAGTCTGTGTGTCATTTTGTTTTTTTACACACATGCTTAGAAATGACCCCGCATCCATATTTCTAAATATGTTTCATTGGTAACCAATTTCATGGTTACAGTGTGGGAATTACTGCTTGGGGCCAGTGGATGTATCATGGCTGTGAGTGTAATTTTTATACGCATATGCAGCATTTTTTTTACGCAAATGCATCTTTGTTGACGCATATGCTTCAAAATGTATGTCTTTTACTGGGTTTGGGTCATTTCTAACATTTTTATAGTACATGCCAGCTGTAACAATACAGAGATAGGCTGTTTGCACCTCCATTGTGCATTCCAGTGTTTGGGCACATGTGGCAGATCACACTACTGCGGACCATGATCATCTAGTTGTTGTACAGGATTTGCACTCTTCACTGACGCAATAGATACCCAAACTTTTGGAATACAAATCGGTATTACGCAGTTTGAGCAGGTTGTGCGTCAATAGAGGATAGCAAGGCTGCGCAACTTAATACAGTAACTCTTTGCCTGTGTGTCAATGTATGTGAATTGGCTATTTCAATTTTAGTTGTCCCACTGTGTGAACATCACATGACATGTTTTCATAATTGTGCTTGTATGCATGTGTTGTCAATGTGGATAACCATCAGATGCCATTCAGTGTTGAAATGAGCCGGGAAATGTGTTTGTCATACATGTAGCAACAAATGCTGTGTTAACTTCCCTGAATTTTGGGACAAAAGCACCTCCCATGACAAACCATGCACAGGATAGCTAGAGGATGGTTGATTATGGCAAGACTAAGCCACCACATGTACTGGAATGTTGGATACCACTCCCTGGTCACTTGTTTGTATACTACCCATGAGCCAGGCATTTGAAAATGCTATGTCTGTACAGTGTTTGTGACACAGAGTCCTAAAACCAGTCCACAAATGTAATGTCACTCCACAGTTTGAGTCATGTAAATGACCTATGTTTCTCCTGTGGCAGTGGAGGACCAGCAGACCAAGCAGCATGTGTTCACATATTTCCAGTGGTTAATTGCACAAATGTGTCCAGTTCAAGTGTGTGGCCATGTGTACTCTGTGTCATTATTGGGGTCCATGTTGTCACAGTTATGTGCAGGTCTAGTCATGAGTCTGTGGAGCCATTCCCTGCATTAACAAAGTATCCTTCACAGCTGAATTGAACGAAAGCCAAAAAGGAATTGAGGACAAACATGGGGATAGTCCAGCTATGGCACTGCAGAGGTTTTATGAGACTGACAACAGGGCAACCTTGGTGTACTCACAAAGTTAATGGATCAGTAATTTAAAACCGGCAGGTTTCCTCACAACATTTGTACACAGGGTGGCCTCTAAAATTCCCATTGCAACCGGGAACATCAGTGCCTCTGTGCTGATTAATCTCACAGCTATTCACCACGCAAGACCCATCAATAGGTTGGGGCTGATGTGGATCAGTGTGTGGACTGTCAGGGTACAAACATGGTTTGACATTTCATGCAGATTAGCAAACGTTTGTTGTGCTGGAGGCTCCATACCCAATCCATGCATACAGCCATGGTACACTGTCACTATTTGTCACTCATGCATACATGAAACCCAGACAAGGAATGGGCTGTGATTAGGCTATTTGAAGGCATGTCCCACCCCATGATACGATAAGTAAACTGATTACGGTATACAATGTATTTGAGTATTCATTGTAGACTTACCTGACAAAGTACCCCAGGAGGAAAGTGAGGGCATGGAAAACAACTATGAGACAAAAGTGGCCACATGGAACCTTTATGGTAACAGAAAGAGAAAGACAGGGACCAATCAGGCTAACAGGTTGGATGTCAGGAACTAACATGAACAAGGCAAATACGCTGTGAGGAGACTGAGACTGATCAAAGCTGGAACAACACTGTGGAAAAGGAAAACTGTATTTGTCCTGTGTGCTGCAGCATTACACAATAACCCAAGGCCTTTGTTACACAAGTGATTTATACAGCAATGCATAACAGGGATATACATATAATGGCAGCTTCTATGCCGTTCCAGGCAGCAGCAAGGGCAGTGCAAGTTCAAATGGCTGGTCTGCATGGAAGTGCTCACAGGTGTGTGCAGCTTCAGTCTCTCACAAGTCCTGTAGGTAAGAATCATGTTCAAAGGGCCAACAGTGCCTTTCACATGGGAAACAATGGGCAGGTGATTACAGGTCCTACAGACTACCAGGCAGTGCATTATCTGACCAGAAGTCCATGCACACAGATGAACTATGACTATGGCATGCCATACTAAAGAGGGAAGCACACTGGAGTCAGAATGTGAGTCTCGATGTATGTAGATGAAGGATTATCTGGGTACAAATAGTCCATTTCCAGGGCCCCCTAGGGAAGGGTGGGGAGAGACTGAAAACATGGCAGTGGCAGGACTTATGACCTGGGATGGCATGTGCAGGGCATGTCTTGTGAGCAATGCTAGTCATACCTGGGGCACTCGTGTTATCCATTTGCAGCTTACATGGACTTCTTGTCACACATACTCCTTGCAGAGATAGCTGATGTCACACTTAGTGCTGTCAAGGGTCTGGTCATACATACGTTTTTTACTTTATGAATGATGGTGTCTTAGTTGTGTGCCATATGCTGCAATGAACCATGTTGCCAATATGTATGTGTGCCATAGCGGTGGTCCTCTGATATTGCCCTTCAAATGTGAAATGGACAGGATATATGTCATTTACAGTGTGTGTGAAGTTGGGTGTACATTCATACCCATCAAATGTGATGTGGAGATTTCAGTATACTAATCTGTATATCTGCAATGCTCCATGAGGCTTCACTCTGATTATGAATCTTAGGGATAATGTGATGCATAAATGATTACCCAGACCATGATATAGTGATTAGAATAGGTGTTTAATGACATATGGTAAGACAGTGGTGATGGTGACTATAGTTAAAAGAAGTTTTGTACAATGTGTTGTCTCTGACACAATCCTGCTGCAGTGTTTGGATGGTCCCCCTCATGTTGATGGACAACACCCTCCTCTTCCTCCTCTTCAGACATTTGTGGGTCTGGTTCATAGAGAGGAATGTTCCTCCTTACACAAATGTTGTGCAGGATGGCACAGGTCAAAATGGTCTTGCAGACCATTTCAGGTGAGTATAGGAGGCTGCCTCCGGTGATGTCGAGGCACCTGAATCTTGACTTCAGGATGCCAAAGGTCCTCTCTACTATGGTGCATTTCCTCCGATGTGCATCATTATAGGCAGGCTCTGATGCTGTGCTTGGGTTTGCAAATGGGGTCATGATCCATGGCTGGATCCCTTACCTCTGATCAGCTGAAAGAGAAAACGAATGAGAAAATGTTGATGTTGCTTGCACCATGATTATCACTTTGCATGGCAGTTGTTCTCTTGTGCTGTCTGTGACTCATCTGTGTTTGTGTTATTGTGTGGAATCCTAGGCTTCTAGGATGTACCATCGGCATTAGGATGTTTCATTATCTGAACTTGTGTTTGGCTGATTGACCGGATGCCAGCGGTATTTTTGTAGACTTGTAGTACACTGTGTACTCCCATGCATTATGTCATGTGAAAGAGGTGTCCATGTGTCTTAACTGGGGCTGACATGATACTTCCATACACAGAATCAATTCCACAGTGGTGATAACACAGTTGCATCTATATGGCCTGGACATCCCATCCAATTTAACATATGCAATAGAATTTGTTAAAATTCAGTGAGGCCCTTTAATTTGGCTAGGTGACATTGTACAACACATCTCCATAAGTTGACAGCACTGACATGTTGACAATTTACAATGCACAAATATCTCATGTGTGACACGTTCTATGCAGACCTATTTATCTGCCCTTACCGAATTGACTCATGTTCAAACGTGTACCTACACTACTGAACCTGGTCCATTTCAGCTGGCTAACCTGGTTGTGATGTTGACGGTTTGAGTGTCAGAAGGTCCATATGCCTGTACATCTGTTGTGTATATGTGTAATTGTCTCAAACCGTATGTGTAGGAATGTGCACTTTCAATATTGGCACATCAATATGTGTTCTTAGCACAATCCACTTGCTTATTGGTAGTGGGCAATGTCAGAGCAGGAGTGATGTGAGATATTGGTACAGCCTCAATGATTCCATGTTCCTTTCATTAGAGTCATCATCATCATCATCATGCTATGTGTGTCATGGTCTTATGCCTGCAGCGAAACATATTGTATACCCCTTACACTGTACATATTGTTTGGAAGGGTGTTTGATTGAGTGTTATTCATGTGATATTGTAAGATTAATCTTCCAAGTTTTACTGGCAGTTAAGGCCATTCCATTGTCACTGTGTGGTTTTAAATTGGTCCCTTGTGGCTCTGGAGTGCCATCTGTTGTTATTTGCATCTGTCATTTGTCCCTAGGTGTGTATCCAATTGGGTGAGGATATCAAACATGCCTAGCAGTGTCACAACCTCATTGTCTTCCTGGCCACGTGTCAATGTAGTGGTGTATGTGTTGTGTGTCCTAGAGGGTTGCTGTGCTGTGTGTATATAAGTAGGTTTCTGCACTTACCAACAAGTAGGCCATTGCCAGATTGTCCACCCTGGAAGTGTTGATTGATGGTGCAGTGGCGGATGACGAATGAATCGTACACTCCCAGGGTACTTTACCACAATGTTGGTGATCAATCCCCAGTGATTGACAATGGCCTGCACATTGATGGAGTGTGTGTGCTTCCTGTTGCGGTATATATGCTTGGTTGCAGCAGGTGGCACAATGCGTACATGTGTGCAGTCAATGGCACCAAGCACGTGTGGGAAGCCGTTGATTTGGTAGAAGCCCTGTTTGGTCTCCTGCTGCTTCTGCTGTGTGTTGGGAAAGATGATGTGGCAGAGTGTGAGGGAGATGATGGCATCCAATACCTTGGGTAGGAAGGCAGAGAATGAGGGCTGTGAGATCCCGGCAACCAGGGCACCAGTGGTTGGAAACGAGCCACTTGCCAACATGTGGAGGACAGCTAGCAGCTTGGTCTCTGGTGGAATGATGTGGGGTGTCTGCAGGTTGGGTGCCAACTGTGTCTCAATGCTGTGCAGCAGCTGCTGCTGAATGGCTTGCCAGTTGAGTCTGTGTCTCTGGATGATGTCTTGTTGCCTGAGTCCCTGAAGGGATGTTCCTGGTCCGGAATATCCTCTCCTGCCTCCTGCGTTGCCTTTGGGGTCCCAGCTGGGGGGGGTGGCGGAAGCTGCTGGTGTTGGTCCTGTGCTCTGCGTCTTCGTGCATGCTCGATGAATAGCACCTCCATGTCTTCCTTTTGGAGCTCTACTGTTGCTTCTGTGTGTTTTCCTTAAGTACTGGTGTGTTTGTCCCATTTTAACGCCTGCCCTGAGCCAGGTGTTATTTTTTGACGCAAATTGGGCTGTGCGTCATTTTCCGACTCCACCTCCCGGACGTGCGGGATTTTTGGGCAGTAGGATAAATATGGCACACGGGTGTTTAAGTCATTTTTTGGACGGGAACGCCTGCCTTGCATGTCATTAACTTAAGGCGGTTTCCCGCATCCAGAAAATGATGCACACGGAGGAATTTTGACGTTCGCGGGGTCGGGCGGTATAGTATAAATATGGTGCAAGGTTTGCGCCAAATGTGCGTCAATATTTTTGATGCACATTCTGCGCAAACAGAGTATAAATATGCCCCTAAGTGTCTTGGAATAGGGGCGGATGACAGCTGCCCAGCATGTCCAAAAACGTAGCTGTTGCAACGTTTCCTCGTCAAGCATGGCCTCTCCTTTATTCAACACACACTGGAAGAGAGTTTCCCAGATGTAAAGTACCTGAGTACCTTTCAGGGAAAAAGTACCTTAGACTACATCTTTGTTTTGTCGAATCTCTTCAAGTACCTGAAGTCTTTTGATATTCACAATACTGTGGCATGTGACCATTTACGACTCTGCACTGAGTTGAGTGCGTGTCCAAATCCCTTGGACACTCATCTGATCGTTGGATCTTCAAGAGGAGATGAGAAACTACAGGTCATACGTTGTATACAATGGGGGCCGCTCTCCTTGGAAAAGCTGCATGCTTGGATACTGGCCAGGGACTCTTCCACTACACACAGGTGAGAACTTGCTGAACAGCTGGTCTGAAGTAGTTTACAATCTTCTGCATAATTTTTGCTCCATGCTTCCTTTTTAGAGGTCGCCATTATGCACTTTTCAATCACCTTTAATAAGGGCTAGCAAGCGGTGCATTCACAGGCTACAAAAAATTTGCCACAAAATTACAAATTTGCTGCTTAACTTTGAATGCTTGGCACAACTTCAAGTTCTCAAGAAGCAACATAAGACATCTTTTAAACGCACTCTGGCTGAAAAAGAGTGGTTACATCTTTACTCTCTTTTGGGTAAACATAACCAAGCAGATCTATGAAGATTTATTAAAAACAAGTTGAGTCGAGAGGGCCCATGAACTAATGTGATAAATGAAGAAAATTGGATAGAACACGTAAGCAAGCTATACGTAACTAACTCCGTTCCCCCGGTCAGTTCCAGGAATGAGGTCTATGCATAAGAAAGGCAACAACTTTACGTCCTTGCTTCCTTGGCCATGGATGTTTCGATTCTCCTGCAAAATATCAGCACATCAGGTGCTCTGGAGCCCAGTGGTATTCCTGCACAAGTGTTTAAGGATGACATTGACTTGTGGTCAACCACTCTCTTGATTCTGTATAGTGCCTGCGTGATGACTCAAACGATTCCAAACAGCCTGAGGGGTTCTATCCTACACCCGATCTATAAGAAATGGGATAGACAGGGCCCAGTTAACTACCACCACATTGCCCTTCTGGATATTGAGGCTAAAGTCTTTGCATCTCTGTTGTTAAAACAGCTTGAAAGTTGGGAAGAAACTAATAACATAATTCCAATCTACCAAACAGGATTTGGGGCAAAATCAAAGACAATACATATCACAATAGTACTCTCTTATGCTGATGACTTCATCCTGTTAGATCACTCTAGAGTGGGACTTCAAAAGGCATTATCTGCTCTCCACAAATAAAATGAGGCAAATAAGATCAGGGTGAATGTCTCAAAGACAAACGTACTTCTTTGGGAAAGCTTAAAAAAATGTGAGTCACTACTGGCCTATGGGACCCCTAAAGATCACTGGGGCAAAGTCGTACAACTATTTAGGGGTGTGGTTTGCAGTGACTGGAGTACTAAAGTCCAACTTTTCCATCTTAAAACTAAAGCTCAACTGACAATCACAAGAGTATACCAGCTCAAGTTTCCATCAAACAAATGCTGGCCGCCACTCTTCTGCCAGTGTTAAATTATGGCCATGAAGATTTCCCAGGGTATCTTACTAAGTTAGTGGATCAACTTCAAGCTAAAGCCTATAAGAGAGTGTTCAGGTCACCACAGCACATCGGAGGCTGCTTTGTAACACTAGAGCTGGGCCTAGAAGGCCAGAAGTGGGTCCATATGGGTGCCTTTTTAAAATATTATTACAGAGCTGCTAAGGTGCCATCTAACATGCTGTAATTCGCCCTATTTTCAACCTAAAAACTAATCCCTGGTTGAATTTCAGAGCTACTGCATTTTAGTCTTTACAAACTGATCAGTCAGCTTTAGATACGCTCCTCCTTATGCAAACGGCCCTTAAAGCAGCTATAAAAAAGAAGACCAGATTCATTTCTATGACAACAGACTTGGCCAAGTTGAATAACTCCGATGGTAGCGGCTGTAATACCATCTTATGACCCTCATCCTTTATCCGCTGACTGAGCAGCCATATTTAAAGTGTGCAATTGGGAAAGCCTGCCTGTCACGAATCGTGGCTGCAGGGTTGGTGGCCCTTAAGATTAAAGAGGCAAACCCAAACCATTTCTTGATTACCAACTGAAGACTTTTCAGGTATACATCTGAGTTGTTCAGCCACCTTCTCGGTTGCTGTCCGGCAGTGAGGAATGTATGCTGCACTTTGCCTAAACTGCTTTTTTCAAGCCATGATATAAGAACTTGTGTTTAAGCCAGGAACTTGGGCCCACATTTATACTTTTTTAGCACCACATTTGCGTCATTTGTTTACGCAAAAGCAGCGCAAACTTCCAAAATACAATTGAAAGTTTGCACCGATTTTGCATCAAAAAACGACAAATGCGGCACTAAAAAAGTAGAAATATGGGCCTTGGTTTTTAAATTGAAACAACCTACTGATCTAGCTAGATTTGGAAAATTAATTCATCAACTACAAAAACTGTTGAATGACAGCCTTAAAGATGGCTAAACTTTGTTGTACTAATGTTTACACTGTATCAGACATAAATTTTGTTTTTAATTTTGCCTCCTTTTGGTGAGACAATGGTATATTGATGATATGCCCTAGTATTATTTGCATATTTTGTATTGCCTTAATTTTAAAATTGCATTCCGCTTACCACGTCGCCGCTACATACATTTTCTGTTTTTATTATCTTGATATTTTTGGATTCGCTGTACATTTTTACCTTTTGAAGATCTTCTTTTGTAAAGATTTTAATTAATCATACAATAAATGTTTACCTCCCTACCTACCCACCAGGCCTGACTGTTTCATTAGAAAACATTATGCCAGGGCTAAAGGTCTGATCTGTTAATTATGAAAACTTTAAACATAGTAGGCCTGACTTATTTATCATGAAATGAAGGGTGAATTGTTACACAGGTATTTTGTTAAATAGGATTTCACAGATAACTGCTGTATGCTAGAGATTTGCCTTTGGTGACACCCTCAGACAAACTCTGGGAACAGAATGACACATTTAGAATCCTTGGTAAACCCCTGTAAGAAAGGATGTAGATGTTTTTGCTAACTGTGATTTTCGACATTTTTAATGTTGTGATTTTATGACTGATGCTTGCTTCGTGGAAAAGCTTATATACAATATAGCAGTTCTCATTTAGTTTTGGTGATAAGCCAATTTTAAACACTGTGGCCCTTATTACGAGTCTGGCAGTCCTGGGACCACAAGACTCGCATTATGACCGTGGCAGACCCGCCATGGTCTGACTGCCGGCACTGCCGGATTGCTGCCGGTCGACAGCTTGACGGTGCAGGCGGTCTTAATCCACCAGAGCTGCGCTGCAAGCAGCGCTGCCCTGGGGATTACGAGTCCCCTCTTTGCCGGCTCTTGCCTGGCGGTTCTACCGCCATGCAAAGCCTGGCATTGACGGGTTGCTGGCCATGCACTTGACATAGGAAGTGCAGGGGCCCCCATGGACAGCCCTGTCACACTTTTCACTGCCTGAATTACAGGCAGTGAAAAGCGCAACAAGTGCTGTCGCACCCGACCCACCATAACATTGCAGCTGGC
The DNA here is from genome assembly GCF_031143425.1 of Pleurodeles waltl. NCBI lineage: Eukaryota > Metazoa > Chordata > Amphibia > Caudata > Salamandridae > Pleurodeles > Pleurodeles waltl. The sequence continues at coordinate 979,114,879 of NC_090446.1, read as the reverse complement.
TCGATTACGAGCCCGCATCAATGTTGTGGTCTGTTTCCCGCTGGGCCAGTGGGTGGAAACATCTCCAACACCCGCCAAACTCAAAATGAGGGCCTGTATGTCTGGTTTGTTTGGCAAAAGTATGTAGGATGCCATATATATGATTTTTTTAAACGTTTCAACAAAGGAAGTAAGACTGACATATTTATTATGAAAAGCATATGGTAAAGCCAATAGGCCTATAAGGGTGGATTGGTATTCCTTCCTGTTCAAGCCTGAAGATGGGTATTTTGTTACATGGAATCTCACAAATTCCCTTAGGATGAATGGGTTTTGGTGTTAATTAGTTCCTGCAAACCCTGCGAGTAAAGGATTTGCATTGTGAGTGTTCATGCTAGACCATCTTTGGAGAGTTTAGTTATCTACCAGAGTCTAATAATCAAAACCACTCATCAAAAATATATATATACATACATACATACACAGACACAGAAAGGCTTTGGGTCATCCTGCTTCTGCTAATGGTTTGTTCAAGTGAGATTAACACTCTGCTTCTATACATGAAAGCATACAGTATCAGGAAGTGGATCAGACCCTTCTATCTATTGACTGTATTGCCCTGTGAGTAACAGCATTTTGCCTGCTCATGTTGCACAACCGTCTGAAATGAGTGCTTTTCAGTGTCAGGAATGGTAGGCCTGTTCTTAAATGTTGTCCTTTTTTCCCCTTTCTTTTCTTTCATTCTGCTTTTTTAATTTCTATTTTTCTTTTTTTAGACTGTACTGTAGCTCCCGAACAGTGCTACTGGGCCACTTGCCTGCCACTCATTTTCTCTGCAGTGCAATGTGTAGCATCCTCCCCAGCCTCGGTACCCGCTAATGACTATGCTACACACTGAGCTGTAAATCAGACGTCTTTAATTCTCTGCAGGTACATGTGAACTCATTCCAAACCAAGCTTTCATTACATTCTATTCTAGTGATTACGTCACACTGCTACGGAGTCCATTCGGAGCCAAGAGAGTTACGTTATAAAACGTCCAAGACACTATGGCCCTCATTACAACCCTGGCGGTAAATCCTGCTTACCGCCGTGCATACCCGCCAACATACCGCTGTGGCGGCGGAATACCGCTACAGCTATTACGACCCACAGCTTGGATTCCGCCAAAATCCAGACACCCACACAAGTCCGCCACACCAAAGGTCAGTGATGAACTGGCGATAACAAAACCGATACCGTCACACCAACAGGAATACGCCCACACTATCACGACACACGAATCCACGCAGCAGTCCTTCAACCGTGGTATTCCATTGGCGGTACACACCGCTGCGCTCAAAATACACACACATTTACAAAACACAACCACATTGGACAATTCGAAATACACACACCTGATACACATACACACACCACTTCCATACACCCACATCACCCACAAACCCTTACGACCAGAATTGCGATCGAAGGCCAGAGAGAGACACCACCAGAAACAACACTAGCATCCACAGGCACACAGCATTATCACTCACACAACATCCACGCGCCTCAGACAACACACACAAACACATCCCCTCACACAACACAACTGACACCACCTCACACATCACCCACACCACATCATGGCACCTCAACGACACCCCAGGTTCTCTGAGGAGGAACTCAGGGTCATGGTGGAGGCAATCGTCCGGGTAGAGCCGCAGCTATTCGGATCACAGGTGCAGCACACCTCCATTGCTAGGAAGATGGAGCTATGGCGTAGAATCGTCGACAGGGTCAACTCAGTGGGACAGCACCCCAGAACACAGGATGACCCCATATTGTCAGTATGTTTGATATGTGTCACTGGGATCCTGCTAGCCAGGACCCCAGTGCTCATAGGTTTGTGGCCTATATGTGTCCCCTTTGTGGTGCCTAACTGTATCACTGAGGCGCTGCTAACCGGAACCTCAGTGTTTATGCTCTCTCTGCTTTTAAAATTGTCACTGCAGACTAGTGACTAATTTTACCAATTCTCATTGGCACACTGGAACACCCTTATAATTCCCTTGTATATGGTACCTAGGTACCCAGGGTATTGGGGTGCCAGGAGATCCCTATGGGCTGCAGCATTTCTTTTGCCACCCATCAGGAGCTCAGACAATTCTTACACAGGACTGCCACTGCAGCCTGAGTGAAATAACGTCAACGTTATTTCACAACAATTTTCACTGCAAAAAGTAACTTATAAGTCACCTATATGTCTAACCCTCACTTGGTGAAGGTTGGGTGCCAAGTTACTTAGTGTGTGGGCACCCTGGCACTAGCCAAGGTACCCCCACATTGTTCAGGGAAAATTCCCCAGACTTTGTGAGTGCGGGGATACCATTACACGCTTGCACTACATATAGGTCAATAACTATATGTAGCGTCACCATGGTAACTCCGAACATGGCCATGTAACATGTCTATGATCATGGAATTGTCACCCCAATACCATTTTGGCATTGGGGGGACAATTCCATGCATCCCCGGGTCTCTAGCACAGAACCCAGGAACCCAAACTTGCTTTCCGGGGTCTCCACTGCAGCTGCTGCTGCTGCTGCTGCCAACCCCTCAGACAGGTTTCTGCCCCCTTGGGGCCTGGGCAGCCCAGGCCCAGGAAAGCAGAACAAAGGATTTCCTCTGAGAGAGGGTGGTACACCCTCTCCCTTTGGAAATAGGTGTGAAGGGCTGGGAAGGAGTAGCCTCCCCCAGCCTCTGGAAATGCTTTGATGGGCACAGATGGTGCCCATCTCTGCATAAGCCAGTCTACACCGGTTCAGGGATCCCCCAGCCCTGCTCTGGCGTGAAACTGGACAAAGGAAAGGGGAGTGACCACTCCCCTGACCAGCACCTCCCAGGGGAGGTGACCAGAGCTCCTCCATTGTGTCCCAGACCTCTGCCATCTTGCCATCTTGGATTCAGAGGTGTTGGGGCACAATGGACAGCTCTGAGTGGCCAGTGCCAGCAGGTGACGTCAGAGACCCCTCCTGATAGGTGCTTACCTCTTTCAGTAGCCAAGCCTCCTTTCTTAGTAGCCAAACCTCCTTTTTTGGCTATTTAGGGTCTCTCCTCTGGGCTATCACTCAGATGACGAATGCAAGAGCTCACCAGAGTTCCTCTGCACTTCCCTCTTCGACTTCTGCCAAGGATCGACTGCTGACTGCTCCAGGACGCCTGCAAAACCACAACAAAGTAGCAAGACGACTACCAGCAACATTGTAGCGCCTCATCCTGCTGGCTTTCTCGACTGTTTCCTGGTGGTGCATGCTCTGAGGGCTGTCTGCCTTCACCCTGCACTGGAAGCCAAGAAGAAATCTCCCGTGGGTCGACGGAATCTTCCCCCTGCCAACGCAGGCACCAAACTTCTGCATCACCGGTCCTCTGGGTCCCCTCTCATCCTGACGAGCGTGGTCCCTGAAACACAGGAGCTGGGTCCAAGTGTCTCCCACAGTTCAGTGGACCTTCTGTCCAAATTTGGTGGAGGTAAGTCCTTCCCTCCCCACGCCAGACAGCAAACCTGGGTACTGTGTGATTTGCAGCTGCTCCGGCCTCTGTGCACTCTTCCAGGACTTCCTTTGTGCATAGCCTAGCCTTGGTCCCCAGCACTCCGTCCTTCATTGCCCAATTCGCTGAGTTGGACTCCGACGTCGTGGGACCCTCCTTTGTGACTCTGAGTTGACTGCTGTCCTCAGATCTTCTAAGTGCCTGTTCTGGTACTTCTGCGGGTGCTGCCTGCTTCTGCGGTGGCTCTCTGAGTTGCTGAGCGCTCCCTCTGTATCCTCCTCCAAGGGGCAACATCCTGGTCCTTCCTGGTCCCCAGCAGCACCCAAAATCCTTAACCGCGACTCTTGCAGCTAGCAAGGCTTGTTTGCAATATTTCCCCTATCACGACTATTCTGTCTTTCTGGGGTAGTAGGGTAACTTTACTCCTACTTTTCAGGGTCTTGGGGTGGGGTATTTTGGACACGCTTATTGTTTTCTTACAGTCCCAGCGACCCCCTCTACAACTTCCCATACGTCTGGGGTCCATTTGTGATTCGCAATCCACTTTTGGAGTATATGGTTTGTGTTGCCCCTAGACCTATGTCTACCTATTGCATCCTATTGTGATTCTACATTGTTTGCACTACTTTTCCTACTGTTACTTACCTGTTTTGAGTTTGTGTACATATAATTTGTGTATATTACTTACCTCCTAATTGAGGGTATCCTCTGAGATACTTTTGGCATATTGTCACTAAAATAAAGTACCTTTTTTTTTTAGTAACTCTGAGTATTGTGTTTTCTTATGACATTGTGCTATTTGATATAAGTGGTGTAGTAGGAGCTTTGCATGTCTCCTAGTTCAGCCTAAGCTGCTTTGCCATAGCTGCCTCTAACAGCCTAAGTTGCTAGAAAGACCTCTATTCTACTAATAAGGGATAACTGGACCTGGCACAAAGTGTAAGTACCACAAGGTACCCACTATAAGCCAGGCCAGCCTCCTACACGTGGTTCAGGGGGCAGAGGAACAGGAAAACAGGGGAACTGGGAGGATTGATGTGCGACAGGGGGAGGAGAGGCCCAGGGAGCCCACTCTCCACGAGGCCCTCTCCAACATCATGGGAGCATACCATCATTCCCAGGAGACGATGGCAACAGTACTGGCCAACTTTCAGGAGACCCAGCAACTGCAGGAGGAACACTATCTGTGGATCACGGAGGAACTCAAGTCCATCAACACCACCCTGGTCACCATTGTAAGGGTACTGCAGGACCTTGTCAACACCAGGAGGGACACTGTCGCACAACAAGGGGCCCCTGACACTAGCCTGGATGATGAACAGACCACCACCTCTGCCAGCGCTAGTGGACTGGAGGCACCGCCACAGGACCACGACAACAGCACCCCACCCCCTGCAGATGGAGAGCCACCCCGCAAACGGCCCTGAGATCCAGGAACAAGACAGAGAACATTGCCAAGACCCTCGGCAGGAAATGAGACCCCCCCCCTAAATGTCATCCTTCTGTCCCACTTTGTCACCCTGTCCATCCTTCAACTGCCCTTGCTCCACTTCCTATGCCCCTTGGAGAATGCACCTGTGAAACAAATAGACTGGACTCTGCCATGGACATTCCTCCACCATCGCCCCTGACCATTTTACAACCCCCTCCACTTATTTGCACAAAAATAAACACACATCAATCACAAAACATTCTGGAGTCAGTCTTTGCTTTCACAAATGTGTACTTGCAATAACTATGGAATATAGCAATGTCAATTTAAATGTCAACATACCAATGTAACACAGCTCTAGTCCATGAGGAAATATAGCAGAGGTCACAAAGTAGGACCCACATATGTTAAATGGAAAGGCAAAGTGACAAGTCAGGGTCCATGCAATAGGTGAAAATGACAGACTAATGATGGGTCAAACAATAGTATGAGATGTGGGAGGCAGTTATATCTTCTTACCTGTGACTCACTGGAAGTATTGCTGGATAACGTTGTTTCTGTTGTCGACATCCTCTTCTTCTGCCTCCTCTTCTTCACTGTCCACAGGCTCCACAGCTGCCACAAGACCTCCAGCTGGACTATCCCCCTGCAGAAAAGGCACCTGTCGTCGCAAAGCCAGGTTGTGCAGCATACAGCAGGCCACGATGATCTGGCACACCTTCTTTGGTGAGTAGTAGAGAAAACCACCTGTCATGTGGAGGCACCGGAACCTGTCCTTCTGGAGGCCGAAGGTTCTTTGTATAATCCTCCTAGTTCGCCCATGTGCCTCACTGTAGCGTTTCTCTGCCCTTTTCCTGGGATTTCTCACTGGGGTCAGTAGCCATGACAGGTTTGGGTAACCAGAGTCACCTGAATATATTGAGGGACAACTGTTAGACACACACTAACCCGTAGGGACAACCCCAGACCCAGACAACTATTCACAGGGTATAGGGTCCTTGTCCTCACCTATTAGCCACACACGGTGCCTCTGGAGTTGCCCCATCACATAAGGGATGCTTCTATTCCTCAGAATGTAAGCGTCATGCACTGAGCCAGGAAACCTGGCATTCACATGGGAGATGTACTGGTCGGCCAAACACACCATCTGTACATTCATCGAATGGTAGCTCTTCCGGTTTCTGTACACCTGTTCACTCCTGCGGGGGGTGCCAAGGCCACATGTGTCCCATCAATGGCACCTATGATGTTGGGGATATGTCCCAGGGCATAGAAGTCACCTTTCACTGTAGGCAAATTCTCCACCTGAAGGAACACGATGTAGCTGCACATGTGTTTCAGCAGGGCAGACAACACTCTGGACAACACGTTAGAGAACATTGGCTGGGACATCCCTGATGCAATGGCCACTTTTGTTTGAAAAGACCCACTTGCCAGGAAATGGAGTACTAACAGGACCTGTACTAGAGGGGGGATCCCTGTGGGATGGCGGATAGCTGACATCAGGTCTGGCTCCAACTGGGCACACAGTTCATGGATTGTTGCACGATCAAGTCTGTAGGTGACTATTACGTGTCTCTCTTCCATTGTCGACAGGTCCACCAGTGGTCTGTACACTGGAGGATGCCACCATCTCATCACCTGCCCCAGCGGACATGCCCTATGGACGAGAACAACGAGCAGGGAGTCAGCCAACACTGAGGTATTACAAAATGTCATTTTAACAGATTTATTAATCCGCAATGTGCCTGTTACTGTGTGTGTATGCAAGGCCTAGATAGGTGTGACACAGTTATTATTAATGCCATGTGGCACCCTGAAATGGCGGCTGCCTGACCTGTAAGGTGGGACAAGGGGAAATGAGATAACTGCGTTGGCGTTCAACACCGTCGCGGTAGGCGGTCGAAGATCGCTGCGCAATCCTGCCTTGGTTAACATTGGACCCTATGGCTCCCAGGAGCCAATGACAATGTACGCCGGCGGTGACGGTACGCACCACCGCGGACGTGACCACCATTTTCGGTCTGTTCACTCACTTGATACCTGACCTTTGACAGGAGAGGACCTACACTGCAAGTGCTGCTGTGACCTGGGTCTGGAAGCGTCAATGGCTCATGTGTCTGGGGAAAGGGCCCTTGCCTTCACTTTGGAGGAGTTGCAGAAGTTAGTGGATGGGGTCCTGCCCTAGTACACGCTACTCTACGGTCCTCCAGACAAACAGGTGAGTACACTAAGAGCATGCTAGGCCAGGTCCCTTGTGAGGCAGGCTCAGTGGCACCCCAACCCCACTAGTGGTTAGTGCCATCTACAACTAGTCAGGCTCCTGTGACTTCCATGTGTGCAGCAAGTGGGCATAGGCCTTGTACCCCATGGCCCGTGAATAATCTAGGAACTATAAGTGCATGGCGTAGTGCAGAGGTCTGCTGTGTCTGTAGTGTCCGCCAATGGTAGTGGTGTTGCATGCACTGAACATGTCTTTCTTCTGTCTCCCCCTCCCTTTTTGTGGTCTCCCTGTTCTTGGGTGCAATAGCATCATCAGGCGGAGGAGCAGTGGCACCGGAGCAGGAGGGAGCTGCATTCCACTTGGCCCTGGAGGGCGAAACAATGGAGTCTGAAGCCATCAGTGGGACGGACGGCGAGTGGATCTCCACGGCGGGGACAGGAGGTGACAGCAGTGACAGCGACTCCGCCTCTGATGGGAGCTCCCTTGCGGTGGCAGGCCTCTCTGTGCTCCCCCCCATCAACAGGTACACCCGCCACCACCACTACCAGCACCGCCCTCCCAGCAGCCCCTCAGCGTGTGTCCCGTGCCCGCTCACCCAGGAGGGTGGGCATCTCCTTCGCCCCAGGCACCTCAGGTCCTGCCCCAGTCAGCCCTGCTGCCCTCAGTGAGGAGGCTATTGACCTCCTGAGATCCCTCACTGTTGGGCAGTCTACCATTCTGAATGCCATCCAGGATGTTGAGAGGTATTTGCAACAAACAAATGCATACCTGGAGGGCATTCATTCTGGCCAGGCAGCCCAACAGAGAGCATTTCAGGCTCTGGCCTCAGCACTGATGGCAGCCATTGTCCCTGTGTCCAGCCTCCCCCCTCCAACTTCCTCCACCCAGACCCAATCCCCTGTACCTCAGCCTATCACAAGCACACCATCAGACCAGCATGCACACACCTCAACACACAAGGGTAGCTCAGGCAAACATAAGCACCACACATCCCACAGGCACTCACACAAGCACCATACCCATGCAGACATACAAACATCCACTCCCTCCACTGTGTCCCCCTCCTCAACGTCTCCCTCCTCCCTCCCAGTCTCGTCTCCACTCACACCTGCATGCACGACATCTTCAGCCACTACCTCCATCACCAGCACGCACATCACCACACACCGCTCACGTGTACTCACCATCCCCACTACCATTCACACATCCCATGTCCTCTCCCAGTGTGTCTGTGAGCCCTCCTCCCAAACTACACAAACGCAGGCACACACTCACCCAACAGCCATCCACCTCACAACAGCCTCCAGCCCATGCACCTTCACCCAAATTCAGGAGATGTACACCTCCTACAACCACTACCTCTTCCTCCACTCCCAAACCCCCTCCATCTTCCCGTCCCAGTGTGTCTAAAAAACTTTTCCTGGCTAATATTGACCTCTTCCCTACACCTCACCCCGTCCGTACCCTAGGGCCAGGCTTTCCAGGTCCCAACCCAGCACCTCAGCCACCACATCCCCAGGCACAGTGGTGCCAGCAACTGCAGGCTATTGGAGTGCGCCAACCATCAGGGCTGCCAGTGTGCCATAGAGCGAGGGCAAGGACTTTCTGCCACCTGCAAAACTAAAAAAGTTGCCCACATCCCAGAGGGAGAAGCAGAAAACACCTGCCACCAAGGGCTCAGTGAAAATGAAAGGCGATAGTGGCAAGACAGCTGTGCCACCATCCAGGGTGGGGAAGGGACAGAAACTAAAGGGCAGGTCAGGAGAGGGCATGGTGGCACCGACTGAGGGACCAGTGTCACACCTTCTGTCCACGTCGTGGCCAACCTGTACGGCAGAGAAGACCGCCACCTGCACCGCCACCTGCACTGTCACAGAGCCCGCCGCCAGCACCACTGTCATTGAGCCCGCCACCAGCACTGCCGCTACAGAGCCCACTGCCAGCACCGCCGCCAAAGAGCCTGCAGCCAGCACCGCTGCCACAGCGCCCTCAGCCAGCACCGCTGCCACAGAGCCCGCAGCCAGCACTGCCGCCACAGAGCCCGCAGCCAGCACCGCTGCCACAGAGCCCGCAGTCAGCACCGCTGCCACAGAGCCCGCAGCCAGCACCGCCGCCACAGAGCATGCCGCCAGCACCCCGCGACTGACACTGCCGCAAGCACCGCCGCGACTGACATTGCCGCAAGCACAGCCAGCGGCCCCGCAACATCCTGAGCCAGTGGCACCACCGCAGACATGGCTGCCATCCCCAGTGATCATTCGTCCGATGAGGCACTCTGTGCACCAAGCCCCCTCCAGAACCAGTGGAGAAAGGCATCCACTACCTCTGTCCTTGGCAGGATGAAGCACTCTGGGCACAAAGTCCCCTCCAGAACTAGTGGAGAGATACATCCACTACCTCTGTCCTTGGCAGGATGAAGCACTCTGGGCACCAAGCCCCCTCCAGAACCAGTGGAGAGACACATCCGCTACCTCTGTACTTGGCAGGATGAAGCACTCTGGGCACAAAGCCCCCTCCAGAACCAGTGGAGAAACACATCTACTACCTCTGTCCTTGGCAGGATGAAGCACTCTGGGCACCAAACCCCCTCCAGAACCAGTGGAGAGATACATCCACTACCTCTGTCCTTGGCAGGATGAAGCACTCTGGGCACAAAGCCCCCTCCAGAACCAGTGGAGAGATACATCCACTACCTCTGTCCTTGGCATTATGAAGCACTCCGGGCACCAAGCCCCCTCCAGAACCAGTGGAGAAACACATCCACTGCCTCTGTCCTTGGCAGGATGAAGCACTCCGGACACAAAGCCCCCTCCAGAACCAGTGGAGAAACACATCCACTACCTCTGTACTTGGCTGGATGAAGCACTCTGGGCACAAAGCCCCCTCCAGAACCAGTGGAGAAACACATCAACTACCTCAGTCCTTGGCAGGATGAAGCACTCTGGGCACCAAACCCCCCCCTCCAGAACCAGTGGAGAAAGGCATCCACTACCTCTGTCCTTGGCAGGATGAAGCACTCTGGGCACAAAGCCCACTCCAGAACCAGTGGAGAAAGGCATCCACTTGTGATACTGTGGCTTTGCACTCCCCAGGATAAAGCAGTGTGCAACCCACCCACTGAAAAGACTTGAGAGACTGTGGCTTTGCACTCCCCAGGATAAAGCAGTGGGCAACCCACCCACTGAAAAGACTTGAGAGACTATGGCTTTGCACTCCCCAGGATAAAGCAGTGGGCAACCCACCCACTGAAAAGACTTGAGAGACTGTGGCTTTGCACTACCCAGGATAAAGCAGTGGGCAACCCACCCACTGGAGAGACTTGAGAGACTGTGGCTTTGCACTCCCCAGGATAAAGCAGTGGGCAACCCACCTACTGAAAAGACTTGAGAAACTGTGGCTTTGCACTCCCCAGGATAAAAGCAGTGGGCAACCCACCCACTTGAGACACTTGAGAGACTGTCACTTTGCACTCCCCAGGATAAAGCAGTGGGCAACCCACCCACTGAAAAGACTTGAGAGACTGTGGCTTTGCACTCCCCAGCATAAAGCAGTGGGCAACCCACCCACTTGAGAGAGGGTGGCTTTGCACTCCCCAGGATAAAGCAGTGGGCAACCCACCCACTTGAGAGAGGGTGGCTTTGCATTCCCCAGGATAAAGCAGTGGGCAACCCACCCACTGAAAAGACTTGAGAGACTATGGCTTTGCACTCCCCAGGATAAAGCAGTGGGCAACCCACCCACTGAAAAGACTTGAGAGACTGTGGCTTTGCATTCCCCAGGATACCGCAATGGGCATGGAGCCCCCTCGTGGAGCAGTGGCATTGTGCGTTCATCAGGCTGAGGTGCCCCCCATCCCCCTCCCTCTGAGGTGCCTGTTTATTTTCGATCTGATGCCCCTCCAGTGTTCTCTCCGTTTGGAGTAACGTATCTAGTGTGGGCTTTGCCCATGCATTTTTGGCCCAGTGGTCCACGGACAATGATTGGTGCACTATCCGGACTTGTGTAGTTGGTGTACATAATTGTATATACTGTATTTAGAGTTTTGAGTACTGGATTTTTATTGATTACAATCGTTCAAATCAATTCCTTTTGTCCGTGCGGTATTCAAGGGGGGTGGGGGGTATATATGTAATGTTGCAGCATGTATTTGTGTGTATGGTGTTGTGGGTGGGGGTGTTGCCTGTTGCGTGTGTGTGTCACTCTTTTCCCTCCCCCCCTCCACCCTCCCCTGTGTTGTAGGTGCAGTACTCACTGTGGTCGTCGCCGCCGTCTCTGGAGCTCCTGATAGAGGAGCAGGAAGACCATCGCCGACAGGATCTGCGGTTCTGGCTCCATGGCGACCTGGTTCCTTGTGGGGTGTGGAGAGGTGAGTGATTTCCCCTTCTGTGTACTGTTCCCGCCGTGTTTTTGTTCACGTTGGTTCCGCCCTGGAAAAGGTGGCGGATTAGCATCTTGTGACAGGGTGGGCGGTACATTGTCTTCCGCCTGTCTGTTGGCGGTTACCGCCGCGCTGTTTGTTTGTACCGCCATGGCGGTCGGACTGTTAAAGTGGCTGTCTATGTTGCCGGTTTCCGCCGTGGTCGTAATGCCATTTTTTTCCCGCCGGCCTGTTGGCGGTATTACCGCCGCTTTAACACTGAACGCCAGGGTTGTAATGAGGGCCTATATCTCTCCCTCTGTTAAATGAATTTTTTTTATTTTATATATATATATATATATATATATATATATACACACACACAACAATATCTCTTAGATCAATTTTCTTGGCGCTTTGATCATGCAACCCGATCTGGTTACTGGAAGCTGTGAGCTGTCAACTTCAGTGTCAAAGATTGCTAAGGATGGTGAAGAAATAATAGAAGTAATTGAGTTTTTTGGGTCAGTCTTTTTTTCACCATTTCGAGTTGAAGACCACTTAATCACAGGCCTGAAGTGAGAAGAGTCCCTGGTAACAGACTTCTCAGAGCACTGTGCAGTCATCATGTGTCCTTTGGCAGACACCACTTGGAATGGTTAAGCATCATATGGAGCATTGGATTTTATTTGCCATCTGTTGAGTGGTCACCCAGGCACTTTTTTTAAACGTGATGTCTTTTGCAAATCACCTGTCAGCATAAGCTGTCATTTTCTGCTTGTTAACCAAGTCCCTTGTGTGAATCATGTTCCCACTCTGGTCTCTTTTGGTGGTCCATTGAGGTAACTCAGTTGTCATTACTTTCCCAAACATCAAAGTCACAGGACTTTTGCCTTTGGTCCAGTGGGGTGTTTAATGATAAGCTCATAGAGTAGAATGTAGTACTGTTTTCAATCTGAGCTTCTCAAGAGTTGCATGCTGTACTGCTTTCTTTGGCGTGATCTTAAAAAGCTCAACAAGTCAATTGGCCTGTGGCCACAATGGTGTTCTCCTTTGATGCTCCAGGAATTCTTTGAATTCTTTACTGATAAATGGTGGGCCATTATTAGACTTCACTTTGGCTGGAATTCCTCAAATTGCAAAGATGCCACCAAGTTTTTCAATGACTCATTTGTGAGTTGTGGATGAGAGATCCTCAACTAAAAGGAACCGTAAGTATTCATCGACAATCACCATCAGGTAATGTCCATTTTCCAGTGGGTCAAAGAAGTCAATGACTGTTCTTCCCCATGCATGCTAGGGGAGTTCTGATATGTTAAGAGTATATGGAGTAACTCTGGTAGAAAGGCAGTTACGTATATGGCAGGCCTTGAGTTCTTTTTAAACTCTTTCAACTAAGTACAGAAACCAAACTTAGGGGGTTATTACAATTTTGGAGGAGGTGTTAATCCGTCCCAAAAGTGACGGTAAAGTGACGGATATACCACCAGCTGTATTACGAGTTCCATAGGATATATTGGACTCGTAATACGGCTGGTGGTATATCCGTCACTTTACCGTCACTTTTGGGACGGCTTAACACCTCCTCCAAAGTTGTAATAACCCCCTTAGTCTCAGAGAGCTCTTTTTGTGGCAATGATACCACAATGCCCTTTGTCAGCCACTTCAATTACTTTCTGTCTTAGACACTGTCTGGAATCAAGATTCTCAACTCTTGTGGTCTGACTCCTTCTTGAGTTATGGACAATTCATTCTTGACATTCTTGTATTTTTGATTTCCACTGTCATGAGTGAAAGGTCAAGTATGCTGGTTCCACAACTGATGTGTAATTATGTCCTTAAACCTCAGCATGTCACTATCATGGCTCGTGGCAGCGATTAAACTGAGCTAATGAAATGGCAGCTGGTGTACTTGATGATGAAATTAATGGTAGCCTCAGCGATCTTGGACGGAGTACCATGACCTTGTAGAGGAACTCTTGAAAAGTAGTTAGCAGGATTCTGATCCTCTCCTGGACAATGCACAATTGTATAATCCTATTCTTGCAATCGGAGTCCTCAGCTAATCACTCCACATTTTACATCATTGATGGCACCTTCTATGGCATCATTGATATTATCACTGAAACATTTGCAATAAAATTATTGATGAGAAACCGGTGCTTGGCAGAGGTGAGAAAGGGGGGGGGGCTTTGGCCATGCATTGCAGGGCTTGGCAGCATGGCCTGGCCTGCTGCCAAGCCCCTATAACCACCCAACCAGTGCTTAATTTATAAATAAAAACGTCCCAGTGCCCAAAGGTCTCCTTTGAATGGCCTTCGGGGTTGGCCGCAGGCCACAGTTGACTGCGTGTAGTGCAGTGTCCAGATATAACTATGACATGCAACCCACAGGTTTTGATGGGAAAATGAGATACCAGGATTTGTACCTTCAGCCTACTGAGCAACAGTCCAAGAGCTTTACCAGTAGGCCACAAGTGACTATGATCTACTGGGTATCAAACATAACTATAACATTCGAACCACACACCTTACTACTCTTATACTTTGAAGTTATTGCATGGAGAGACCATTGCAATAACAAACTCTCTCTTTTCCATCCCACTATGGGATGGAAGAGAGAGAGAGTGACAGTACTGTGGGAGGAGCCTGCAGGCCCTTGTGGTCCCAGCCGGACCCCACATCCTGCTGGAGTCAGCACTGCTCCCACACGCAGGGCGCTGCTTGAAATAGCAGCTCCCTGCTTGCAGGAGCAATGTTTTCATCTTTTTCCCTGCACACATATTTGCATGCAGGGAAACAGATGAAAACTCCACTTTCTGCAAGCAGGAGCTGTTTACATCTCCCGCTTGCAGAAAGCGGAGTTATGTTTCCATGTGCTTGGTGGGATCTGCTAGCTGCTGGCTCCCACCAAGCAAAAGCAAACAGCGACCTCCAGAGGGTGGGCACCTCAGGAGGTAGCAGGAGCCAATCCTGGGGTGGTGGTCCCCATGGCCCGCTAGGGACTCTTAATTGTAGTACTTAGCCCCAAGGAGGTGGTGGTCCCGGGGGCCAGGGGTCCACGATGGACCTCTACATTAATTTATTTTGGCCCCGGGGAGGTGGCCGCAGCGTGGCCCCCTTAAATTGACTGAAATGCCCCAGGGAGGTGCTGGTCTCTGGAGCTGCAGGGGGGGCCTTCCTGCCCTCCCTTAAATTGAATGAGTTGTCCTGGGGAGCTGGCGGTCCCCAGGGCTGGGAGAAGTTACTTGAAATAACTCTACCTATAATAGCTGAATTTGTATTGTTTTGTACTTTTAAAATATGATCCTAACTAAAACGTCCCTGTAACCTTTGTTTTTAAGCAGATTTCTGTGTTTTTTTTAATTCCATTTTCTAACTAGAACATCCCTGTAACATTTGATTTTTCGTGAATTTCTATGGTTTTTTAACGTAAAGTAATTTTAATTACTATACGTTAATCCAACCACCTCCCGTACCCACCCTAAAAACATGTTGAAACCCAAAACCCATACCCACCCTAAACCCTAAAAATTCCTTTGCCACCCGAAAACCCATAACCACCCTAAACCTTAAAAATACTTTTGCCACCCAAAAACCCATACCAACCCTAAAATCTAAAAATTCCCTTGCCACTCAAAAACACATACCTACCCTAAACCTTAAAACTTCTATTGCCACCCAAAAACCCATACCCACCATAAACCCTAAAAATTCCAGCGCCAATCAAAAACACATACCCACCCTAAACCCCAAAATTGCCTTTGCTTTCCAAAAACCCATGTTAAACCCTAAAAATGCCATTGCCACCCAAAAACCCATAACCACTCTAAAACCTAAATTTGCCCTTACCACCCAAAAACCCATACCCACCGTAAACCCTAAAAGACCCCTTTCCATCCAAAACCCCATACCCATCCTAACCCCTTATATTACTCTTGCCACTCAAAAACCCATACCCACCCTAAACTCTTATATTACACTTGCCACTCAAAAATCCATACTCACCATAAACTTAAAAATTACCCTGGCCAGTCAGTGACTTTGAGGGCTTGTATAATCAAATTCTGAGAGAGCATATTCTCAATAATTGTCTGTCTCATTTGTTGCACCAGTACTTGGTAGACTCAGATCTGACCTCTCCCCAATAACTGGGAAAGAAGGCAGACACATAGGTCAGAACAAGGGTGAGCAGAAACACTAACATAGGGGGTGACAAAGACAAGAAAAAGTAAGCAGGTAAGTCTCCGGACAAGGGTGTGGACAAAAACAAACCAAAATAATCTTCATCTGGCCACAAAATTCCTCTGGGAGTTGGTCCAAATCCTCTTCCTATACCAAAAAGCCTTGGTGCTATGTCTGTAGGAACAAGGGCCATAAGCCTGGAGACAGCTCCTGCCCTAAGAAAAGCACCAAACCACCCACTACTACAACCCCCACCTCTACCACTAGTGCCCCTAGTAACTGCAGTTGTGGTGGGTCAGGCAGCAATAGCCATTCCAAGGGTGTAGCCGTGCTCACTTTAGGAAGTGTGGTTGGGGCTGGCTTAGTTAGGGAAACTACTGGGCTGTTTTAGTCTCAGATGGGGACATTGATTTTGTCACCCTTGCTATCTGTCCCCTTAACATGGGTAAGTACCGGCAGATGCCTTTGATAAATGGTGTTCAGGCAGATGCCTACAGGGACACAGGTGCCAGTGTCACTATGGTGACTGAAAAACTGGTGTCCACTGAGCAATACTACTTGGTCAACAGTACCAAGTGACTGATGCCCACAACACCACTGTATGCCACCCCATTGCAGTTGCTGATTTCAGCTGGGGGGGAGGAAGGGGTCTTGGGCCCAAAGAAGGTTGTAGTGTCCACAGACTTACCTGTAGAGTGTCTCTTGGGGAATGACTTGGATACGTGAGCTTGGGTTGAAGTGGAGTTGGAGGCCCATGCAGCAATGCTGGGCATCCCAGGGCATATTTTTGCTTTAACCAGGGCTCAGGCCAAGAAGCAAAAAGAACAAGCATTTACAATGCAACGGGTCTCGCGTTTGCTCATGTTAGAGCTGATCGCGTTGTAAACTTCTAACCCGACTTTTCACCTATCGGGCAAAAGTGCATTTATGTACATAACCCGAAAAAGTGAAATTAACTATGTAAAGCGCTCGACTTCTGCCAAGCGAGATCGCGCTCATAAATTAGAGAAAAAGAAGTCCACGAGCCCGATGGAAAACAGCGAGCCTCGCATGTTTTCTGTACTTGGTCGATGCGCTCGAGGAGGGCTAGCCACCGGAAAAGGCATGACGTATGCGTGCCTTCGACTAATGAAAGCAAGCAGATTTTATTAGGCAAGCCCACGAACCAATAAAAAACACTGACGTGAAGTTGACAGGGCTCCGAGCCCTTTTCTAAATACTAAAGCGTCTCGCTGCGATACGCATGCGGGAGCGCATGCAACGCAGACTCGACCCTAAAAAGGAACCTTGGAGCCTTGAACAATGGCTCAAGAGGCTCTGAAAGCCAAGGGTAGAAAGGGCAAAAAGTTGCCCCCAGCCCTACCCTCCAGTGAGGATTCCCCCTTTGAAGAGGAGGAATCCACTCCCTTGGTAGAACCTACACCTGAAGCGTTGAAAGCTGACACAGCTGTACTTGAAGGTGCAGGGGGACCTGCCAGGGAGGAGTTCAGTAGGGCACAGCGAACCTGTCCCACACTGAAAAGGTTAAGACAGCAAGCTGTCCTTCAGGAAGCAGGGGATATCAGTGGCACCCACAATGTGTATTGGAAGGACAACCTCTTATACTCTGGTGCCACCAGGCGGTTGGTAGTACCTCTGCAGTATAGCGAATTTTTGTTGACCCTGGCACATGACATACCCCTGTCAGGTCACTTTGGGACAGACTTGTCCCACACTTTCACTGACCCCATATGTCTGAAAATACAAAGGAGTTGTGTTGCTCCTGTGTCACTTGTCAAGCAAGTGGCAAAACAGGAGGCACCCCAGAGGCCCCCCCTAATTCCACTACCAGTGGTTGGGGTTCTCTTTGAGAGGGTTGGGGTGGATATTGTTGCCCCCCTAGACCCGCCCGCTTCCTCTGGAAACAGATTCATACTGGTGGTAGTGGACCATGCCACCAGGTATCCAAAGCCTATACCCCTAAGGACCACTACAGCTTCTGCAGTGGCAAAGGCCCTCCTGGGAATCTTCTCCAGGATGGGCTACCCAAAAGTGGTGATATCAGACAGTGGTACAAACTTCATGTCTGCATACCTCAAGGCCATGTAGAAGGAATGTGGTGTAGCTTACAAGTTTCCCACCCTTACCACCCCCAAACCAATGGTTTGGTTGAGAGATTTACTAAAACTCTCAAATGCATGATTATGGGACTCTCTGGAAAACTCAGGATGCGATGGTATGTCCTACTGCCATGCCTCCTGTTTCCCTACAGGGAGGTTCCGTAGAAGGGAGTGGGGTTCAGCCCCTTTGAACTTCTGTTTGGACACCCTGTTAGGGGTCCACTTGCACTTGTAAGTGAGGGCTGGGAGCAACCTCTCAATCCCCTAAACAAGACATTGTGGATTATGTACTTGGCCACAGATCAAGAATAGCTGAGTATATGAAAAAGGCCACTAAAAAACCTTCAGGCCAGCCAAGAACTGCTAAAGCAGTGGCGCGACCAGAAGGCTGTCCTAACTGTGTACCAGCCAGGGCAGAAAGTGTGGGTCCTGGAGCCTGTGGCTTCCAGGGCACTCCAAGACAAGTGGAGTGGTCCCCACATTATAGTAGAGGAAAAGGGTGAGGTCACCTATTTGGTGAACCTTGGCACTTCCAGAAGCCCCCTGAGGGTGCTTCATGTGAATCGCCTTACGCCCTACTATGACAGGGCTGATATGATCCTTCTCATGGCTACTGATGGGGGACAGGAAGAAGAGAGTGACCCTCTCCCTGATCTCTTCTCCACCATTGCAGCTGATGGCTCAGTGGAGAGAGTTATCCTAACAGACTGAATTTCCAAGTCTCAGAAAGAGAACTGCAGGAACTTCCTAGACCAGTTTTCTGAACTATTTTCTCTGACACCTGGTCAGGCAACTTGGTGTGAACACACCATTGACACAGGGGGCAGTGCAACCTGATCATGTTAGGGACTGCATCAAAGCAGAAGTGCAAAAGATGCTAGACCTAGGAGCGATTGAGCACTCCGACAGCCCCTGAACTAGCCCAGTGCTGCTGGTACCAAAACCTCACTCACAGAATGGAAAAAGGGAGCTGTGGTTCTGTGTTGATTACAGAGGGCTCAATACAGTCACCAAGGCTGATGCTCACACTATTCCTAGGGCAGATGAGCTAATAGACACACTGGCATCTGCCAAGTATCTAAGCAACTTTGACTTCACTGCAGGATATTGGTAGATCAAATTGCCACAGGATCCAAAACCAAAAACTGCATTCTCAACCATTGGAGGGCATTATCAATTTACTGTTATGCCCTTTGGTTTGAAGAATGTGCCTGCCACTTTTCAGAGGCTGGCGAATACAGTTTTCCAAGGTTTGGAAGCCTACAGTGCAGCCTCTCGATGACATAGCTGTCTTTAGCTCCACCTGGGATGACCACCTGGTCCACCTCTAGAATGTTTTGGAGGCTCTGGAAAAAAGCAGGCCTCACTATCAAGGCCTTCAAGTGCCATATAGGGCAGGGGAAGGTTGTGGGCCACCTAGTAAATGGAGGACAGATTCAACCATTGCAGGGAAAGTTCCAGGCTGTTTTAGAATGGACTCCCCCTACCACACAGACCCAGGTGAGAGCCTTCCTAGGCCTCACTGGGTACTACAGGAGGTTCATCAAGAATGATGGCTATAATGTAGCCCCTATTAATGACCTCACATCTAAAAACATGTCAAAGAAAGTTTTATGGACAGCTAGCTGTCAAAAAGCTTTTGAAGACCTTAAACAGGCCACGTGCTCTGCATCAGTGTTTAAAAGCCCGGACTACTCCAATATATTCATTGTCCAAACTGATGCTTCTAAGGTAGGGGTGGGGGCAGTTCTTTCTCAGCTCAACACTGAGGGCCAGGATCAACCAGTTGCTTTTATAAGCAGGAGGTTGACCCCTAGACACAAGCGTTGGTCAGCTATAGAAAGGGAGGCCTTTGCTGTGGTCTGGGCATTCAAGACGCTGAAGCCATACCTGTTTGGCACTCACTTACTTGTTCAAAAAGACCACAAGCCTCTTCTATGGCTCAAACAGATGAAAGGAGAAAAACCCAAATTGTTGAGGTTGTCCATATCCCTACAGGGAATGGACTATACAGTGGAACATAGACCTGGGAGTAACCACTCCAATGCAGATGGACTCTCCAGATATTTCCACTTAGACAATGAAGGCTCGTCTGGGCAAGGTTAGCATTCTTGTCCTTCATTTGGGAAAGGGTTGTGTAGGAAAGTAGCTTCTTTCTTGGCATGGTTACCCCAATTTTCTGCCTGTTGTCAGTATGTTTGACTGTGTCTACTGGGTTCCTGCTAACCAGTACACCAGTAGTTTTGCTCTCTCCTCTGAAGTGTACCTTTTTCTTCCCACAATTGGCATACTGGTCCCCCATGTAAGTCCCTAGTATATGGTACCTAGGTACCCAGGGCATTGAGGTTCCAGGGGATCCCTATGGGCTGCAGCAGTTATTCTGCGACCCATATGGAGCACATGCAAAGGGTTCTGCAGGCTGCCATTGCAGCCTGCGTGAAATGGGTGCGTGCACCCATTTTCACTACAAGTCACTACACTAGGGGGGTCATTCTGACCCTGGCGGCCGGTGGCCGCCAGGGCCACCGACCACGGGAGCACCGCCAACAGGCTGGCGGTGCTCCCACGAGCATTCTGACCGCGGCGGTTCAGCCGCGGTCAGAAGCGGCAAGTCGGCGGGCTCCCGCCGACTTACCGCTGCTCGGGGGAATCCTTCATGGCGGCGGAGCGCGCTCCGCCGCCATGAGGATTCTGACAGCCCCTACCGCCATCCTGTTCATGGCGGGAAACCCGCCATGAACAGGATGGCGGTAGGGGGTGCCGCGGGGCCCCTGGGGGCCCCTGCCGTGCCCATGCCAATGGCATGGGCACAGCAGGGGCCCCCGTAAGAGGGCCCCGCAAAGTATTTCAGTGTCTGCCTAGCAGACACTGAAATACGCGACGGGTGCAACAGCACCCGTCGCACCTTCCCACTCTGCCGGCTCGATTACGAGCCGGCATCCTCGTGGGAAGGGAGTTTTTCCCTGGGCTGGCGGGCGGTCTTTTGGAGACCGCCCGCCAGCCCAGGGAAAAACTCATAATACCCTCCGCGGTCTTTTGACCGCGGAGCGGTATTATGGAGGGCTGAATTCTGGCGGGCGACCTCCGCCGCCCGCCAGAATCAGAATCAGGGCCTAGGTCATTGTGAGTCACCCCTGTTGTAGGCCTTCTCAGCCCAGAGGGCAGGGTGCAGGTACCTGTGTGTGAGGGCATCCCTGCACTAGCAGAAGTGCCCCCACAAACTCCAGATCCATTTTTCTGGACCTTGTGAGTGCAGGGATGCCATTTCACGTGTGTACTGGACATAGGTCACTACCTATGTCCAGCTACATAATGGTAACTCCGAACCTGGACATGTTTGGTATCAAACATGTCAGAATCATACCCCAATACTATTGCAAGTACTGGAAGTATGATTCCATGCACTCTGGGGGCTCCTTAGAGGACCCCAAGCATTGCTAGCACCAGTCTTACAGGTTTTTCCGGGCAGCCCAGCTGCTGCCACCCCTCAGACAGGTTTCTGTCCTCCTGCTGCTTGATTTGATCAAGCCCAGGAAGGCAGAACAAAGGATTTCCTTTGGGAGAGGTAGGTTACAGCCTCTCCCTTTGCAAATAGGTGTGACTGGCTTTGGAGGGGTAGCATCCTCAAGCCACTGGTTTGCTTTGAAGGGCATATTTGGTGCTCTCCATGCATTAACCAGTCCAAACCAGTTCAGGGACCCTCAGTCCCTGCTCTGGCATGAAACTGGACAATGGAAAGGGGAGTGACCACTCCGATGTCCATCACCACTGCAGGGGTGGTGCCCAGAGCTCCTCCAGAGGGTCCCTAGGTTCTGCCATCTTGTTTCCAAGGTTGGCCGGGAACTTTGGGAGCATCTGAGTGGCCAGGCCAGGCAGGTGATATCAGAGCCCCCTCCTGATAGGTGCTTACCTGGTATACCTTTCAGGGCTATTTAGGGTCTCTCTCTTGGGTGGGTCCTCAGGTTTGGCTTTCAAGATTCCAGCAGGACTCCCCTGCAACCTCTACTTCGACTTCTGGCTACTGGAACCACAACTGGACCCTCCAGGAACTGACAAACGCTGCTACACAGAAGAAGACTCTTATGCAACTTTGTTTTCACATCTCCTGCCAGCTTTGCAACATTTCCTCGGCGGTGCATCCTGAAAAGACAGCAAATCTTCAGCCTGCACGAGAAGAAGAAGGAATCTCCCTTGGAGTGAAAGAGTCACTCCCCTGCAACTGCAGGTACCTACGACAAGTGACGACTCGCTGCGTGGATCTCCCCTCATATTGAGCTGCATGGATCCTGCATAACGGGTGGTGGTCCAGAGTAGTCCTCTTGGCCCTCTCTAACAGCTGTCCAACTTTGGTGGAGGTAAGCCTTTGCCTCCCCACGCAGGTCATTATCCCAGTGCACTGCGTCTCTTGCTGCTGCCAAGGCTTGTTTACATCTCCTCCAAGGGATCTTCAGGTGACGTGTAGCTCCATCCCCCAACACTCAATCCTGCAAAGCACAGCCCCCAGTGTGGTTCTCCTGCGGCGTGGGATAATCTTTTCTAGTGCTGCATCGGCTCCTTCTGTATCTCCTGTGTCCCCATCCTGTGGGACTCCTGTTGGTGCTGCCTCTGCTCCTGTGGACTCTCTGCTATGCTGAGGGTCCCCTGTGACTCCCCTCCGTGGGTTGAGTCCTTCTGTGCATTGCTGATCCCTGGCAGCAACACTTTTCCACTAACTGCAAGCTTGCCTTTGCCAAGGCTTGTTGATGGAATTCCTGAAGCGACACCTGTCTACAATCTTCCTTGCAGTGTGGGACTTCATCCGCATCCTTCAGGACACTTCTCCGGCTCCAGGGCTGCAGTGCTGACCTGTTCTTCATCACCATCTGCCAACTCCTGCAACTACAGCTGGGTGGGTAGCAGCTCCTATGCCTCCTGGACTCCACTGTGACTCTTGGACTTGGTCCCCTCTCTCCACAGGTCTTCTTCCTTCAGGAATCCAATACTGGTTTTCTTGCAGTTTTGTCTGGGTGTCTTTTTTTCTTCTTTGCCTCCTTTTGGGTGGTTTGAGGAAAAATCCAATGTTTTACTCCTGCATTCCTGGTCACTGGGGGGTACTGCGTTACTTACCTCTGTAATTTTTTAGTACTCCTAGCTCCCCTCTACACATTTTACTTACCTACCTGTACCTTGTTCCCATTCCACTTTTTTAGTATATGGTTTGTGCTCCCCCTAGGGTCACTATTGGTTATTGATATTTGCACTGTTTTCTAACCTTTTCTATGCCTGTGTCTGATTACTAGTGTATACATTTAGTGTATTATTTACCTCCTATTGGTGGGTTGCCCTTCCAGTATTTGGTGGTGATTTGTTCCAAAAATAAAGTACCTTTATTTTTGTACAACTGAATGTTTTCTTTCATGTGCTGTGTGACTACAGCGGTAGTGCATGAGCTTTGCATGTCTCCTAGATAAGCCTTGGCTGCTCATCCACAGCTACCTCTCGAGAGCCTGACTTCTAGACACTGCCACACTTCACTAAGTGAGGATACGTGGACCTGGTATAAGGTGTAAGTACCATAGGTAACCACCACACACCAGGCCAGCTTCCTACCCCCCAGTATCTGGCCCACCCAGGGGGCTGCAGTTTATCAAGCTCAGGAGCCTGCGCTTGTTTTTTAAAAAAAACTTCAGCACATCCGTGGATCTGCCATCGCTCCTGCTGAAATTTTTTAGAAAATGTTTTTTTGTTTTTTTGCCTGGGGGGCGGGCGGTGGTCCCTTTAGTTTTTTTTCAGCTTTTTTTCTGGGACACGGCTGAAGCCAAGTCCCACGATGGCTGCTAACACTTTGTTGTTGAAGTGTTGGCAGTGAATCAGATCTCAGCACCAGATCAGGGAGGGTTTGTGGAGCTTTTGTGTCCCTATATATACAAATTTGTTTTCTCTTAAATTTCTGGACCAAGAGCTACTTTTTCTACCATATTTGGTGTAATACCGTCGAGTGCTTTGGACGCTATTCATGTTCATAATCCCTATGGGAATTAACATAGGAAATGCACCTTTTTTGACCCCCCTTTTCTCTGCCCCCGCTTGTTGGATGACCTCAAAACTTTCAAGACATCAGCTGATGAGAGCCTCGAATTTCTTGGAAATTTGTGTGAAGATTCGTCAAGTGGCACCAAAGATATAGGCAAGGAAAAAAACACTTTTTGTATAGAAACTAGGTCCTAACTATAACTACCTACTAGTGACCACCAGTAGGTTATATATAGGTGTGTGTGTGTGTGTGTGTGTGTGTGTGTGTGTGTGTATATAGATATATATATATATATAAATATATATATATATATATGTATATAAAACCAGCAGATTTACTGGTGCTCCTTGGCTGTAGTCTAGGCTTGGGGTCAGGTAACCCGTATAATCCAAAGAACATTATCCTCACATAAGACATACGCCTGGACACAGTTGTGGTGTGCTGAATTAGATGTTTAGCCACAATAAACATCTAGTTCAGCACACCACAGCTGTGGCCAGGCGTATCTCTTATGTGAGGATACTGTTCTTTAGAGAGATATATATATATATATATATATATATATTACCTAGTGGCAGTCGCCACAAGCGAGTTATAGTTTAGGCCAGGTTTCTATAGAGAGAGGGTTTATTGTTTTGCTGATAACTTTGGCGCTACTTGACGAATCTTTACAAACTTTTCCAAGAAAATATGACGATCACTTGAGCTGCTGTCTGGAAAGTTTTGGGGTGATCCGTGTGGGGCGGCTGAGAAAAAGGAAGGCCCAAAACACTTTTCCCCCTTTCATTTTTCAATAGGAAAAATTGAACAACGATAGCGCTGAAACTACTGGGAGGAATTACACCAAATTCGGCAGAAAGGTAGGTCCTGGTCCAGAAAGCAACCTTTTTTGTTTTGGTGTAAATCCATGCAGTCGTTTTTTAGAAATTGAGGGGAAAAAATTATATATCTAGGGACGCAAAGGATTCACAACCCATCCTGATCTCTTGCTGAGATATGATTGACTGTCAACACTTTAGCCAGGAAGTGTTGGGAGTAATCTTGGGACTTGGCAGCCGAGTCCAAGAAAATAAATGTAATTAAAAAAAAAAGAAAAAAAAAAAGAAAAGGGTCCGGTGTAGGAACACCCTGACCGCTTAGCTCTGATGGTGGGGACCCCCCCTCCCAGGCAGAAAAATAATTTTCCCTAAAGTGTTGCCGTGATTTGCAGGAGATCTGACTAAATTAAAAAAAGAAACAGAGCCTGGTCTCCCACGCTTTGTATTCTTTAAGCCCCTGGGTGGGCCAAGTCTTTATATGAGTGTGGGTGCCACCTGGCCCCCCGACAGCCCTGGGGACCACCACCTTCCCAGGGTACTTTAGAAATGTAATGCAGGGCATGGCCCCCCGAGCCCTAGGGACCACCATCTCCCCGGGGCAATCGCTAAATTTGGTGCACCACCTCCCCAGGCAGATTGTTTTGGACCCCCTTTAGCCCTGGGGATCACCACCTCCCCGGGTCTATGATTGCTGGAGGTGGGACACGTGGCCCCCCTCAAGGAGCCACTGATGGCCCTTGGGATCACCACCCCTCAGGGCCAGCTCCTGCTATGTCCTGGGGGTCCCACCCCTCGGACATAGCTGTTTGCTGTAGCTTGGCTGCAGCCATGCCACAGCAAACACTCCGATTTCAAACAGCGGGACCACTGTCTGAAAGTGGACCTTTCATCTCTGTCCTCTGCACGCGTGCAATGAACAGAGATTAAAGGTTTGCTTCTGCAACCACAGAGCTGCTGTTAAAAGCAGCTCCGTGGTTGCTGAAGCAATGGGACTGCGGGAAAGGCTTTGAAGCTTCTCTTGCGGTCCCAGATAGCCCGTAAAGGGCATTTTGTTTAACAAAATAGATAAATAAACATGTAGGGACCACGGGGAGCCCTTGAGTGCTCCCTCGCAGTCCCAGATAGCCCATAGGGGTCCAAAAAACAAGCAAAAAACAAATAGCTCTGTGTGAAGGTCACAGACCTTCACACTGAACATCGAGGGTTTGAGTCCAGCCAGGCTCGTTTTTCCAGTTAAATTTTTTGTTTAAACTAAAAATGTTTAAGGGTCATATGAAAGAGGTTTTTACTTTAAAAAAATGACAAATACATTTTTCTTTTTAATTTGTACCGAAATATCTAATTCTAACTATATTGTACATCAAAGCCTAAAGAAACTCTTTAGCTCTCTCCCTCTCACTTTCTTTCTCTTTCACTCTCTCTTTCAATCTTTCTCGCACTCACACAACCACTCAGAAACTCATGCACCCATTCAGAGACCCACTCAGACCCTCGTCTCTGATGTACGTAGTCTCACACCCAGACACTCTATCCCCAAGATAACCCGCTCACACCCAGGGAGGCTGCAGGCAACTCCTGCCACACACGGACAAAGAAGCATGCACAGCATAGGGTTGGGTGGTTAGGAGGGGGTGGCCGCAGGATCTGGTTGCAGGCCAGGACTTGCGGCCAATCTCCACTGCGCATGTGTGAAGGCTGTGCACGGTGCAAGGTTGAGTGCTTATAGGGGATTGGTTGCCAGGCCCTGTGGCCAATGGCCGTGCACAGCGGTGGTTGGATTAACGTATAGTAATGAAAATTACTATATGTTAAAAAAAACATAGAAATTCACTGAAAAAAACAAAGGTTACAGGGATGTTAACCGCTTCTATGCCTTGGACGAGATGATCTCGTCCAAGGCTACAGTTCCCCTGTGCCTTGGACGAGATCATCTCGTCCATGGCACAGGGGAACTTGGGGGAGCGCTAGCGCGCCCCCCCGTGCACCACCCTCCCCCCCTAGGCGGGATGGAAGGGGAAGACCTTCCCCTTCCACCCCCGCCACCTCCCACGGCAATCCGATGACGTCAGCGCGCGCACAGCGTGCTGACGTCATCTAGTGTTGCCGGGCGCGCTGGAAGCCATTTGCTTCCAGCGCGTCTTCGGAGAAGGACCCAAAAGGTGAGTCCTTTCCGTTTTTGGGGGGCGGGGGGTGGTGAAAACAGACACGGGGGAAAGGAAAGGGTTTTTCCTTTCCCCCTGTGCCTGTTTTCACAAGATTCCTGCTCCACGATCGCGGGCAGGGCCCGCGATCGTGGAGCAGGAATCTCCACTAGGACACCAGGGATTTTCCTTTTTGTTTATTTTGGGGGCGACCCCTTGGGCAAGGGTCGCCCCCCCGGGGGCAATTCTTTCTAGTATTTTGCCCCCTCCTGGGGGCAGATCCGCTGATTTTTCGGCGGATCTGCCCCCAGGGGGGGGCGAAAACCACTAGACACCAGGGATGTTGTTTTTTATGTGTATTTTGGGGGTGACCCCTTGGGCAAGGGTCGCCCCCCCGGGGGCAATTTTTTTTTGTATTTCATCCACCCTGCGGGCAGATCCGCCGATTTTTCGGCGGATCTGCCCCCAGGGGGGGGGCAAAAACCACTAGACACCAGGGATTTTATTATTTGTGTGTATTTTGGGGGCGACCCCTTGGGCAAGGGTCGCCCCCCCCCCGGGGCAATTTATTTTTGTATTTCGCCCCCCCTGGGGGCAGATCTGCCGATTTTTCGGCAGATTTGCCCCCGGGGGGGGGGGGGGCGAAAACCACTAGACACCAGGGAGTTTATTTTTGGTGTGTATTTTGGGGGCGACCCCTTGGGCAAGGGTCGCCCCACTGGGGGGCTATTTTTCTAGTATTTCGCCTCCCCCCTCCCCCTGGGCTGATCTGCCGCCGGGGGGGGGGCGAAATCCACTAGACACCAGGGACTTTGTTTTTATTGTTTATTTTGGGGGCAACCCCTTGGGCAAGGGTCGCTCCCCTGGGGAGCTATTTTATTTTTTTCTGTTTCGGCCCCCCGATGGCAGACCAGCCATTTTTTGGACGATCTGGCCTCCGGGGGGGTGGAAGCACACTAGGCGCCAGGGATTGTGTGGTGTGTGTGGTGTGTGTTTGGGGGCACCCCTTGGGCAACGGTCGCCTCCCTAAGGTGGGGAAAATTCGTATTGGCCATCTCTGCCCCTAATTTTGTAGGCCCATCTGCCCCCAAGGAGGGCAGAACCACCAATACGGCAGGGATTTTTTTGTTTTGTGTTGTGCTGGGGGTGCCCCCTTTGGGAAGGGTCGCCCCCTAAAAGGGGGCACAGAGGTGTTGCCCATTTCTGCCCCCCTTGGGGGCAGATTGGCCAATTTTTTTACGCCCATCTACCCCCGAGGGGGGCAGGATCCACTTAGGTATCAGGGACAACTTCTAAGTTCTTGGTGGTGTCTTGGTGGTGGGGTGTTTGTCAACTGGCAAAGTATTTGTATTTGTGAATATAACAATTTATTTCTTCTTTTTCTTCTAGTTCAACGCTTTTGCTTCCTTTGCTGTGGATCTTTGCGGTTTTGGCAGTAGTTGTCCTGCGGTTTGCATAGTTGCATGTTTTAGGTAAGTGAAAGCAATTTACTCCAAAGGAGTATTGTTGACATGCATGAATGACATGTTTGTAGGTGGTGTACTAAATGCAGTATTGTGTGTTTGACATTGTCCTTAGATTTGAGCACAGTGATGTTTGTGTTGTCATATGTCTAATTTGCTTTTTTCTTTTTTCTTTTTAGTGGGATATCATTGGTGATTGCTGTGTCTGTGCAGAGTAGTTGCTTGGTGAGTAGCTATTTCAGGCAACTGAGTGGTATAGTTTTTTGTAGTACATAACTCTTTGTGATAAAGCTACACTTTGTTTATTACTTATTTTAGTGCTAGTTGTTGTTGGCAATCCATTTGTTGTTAGGATCATGGCTAGCCGCAAAGTGACCGCTCAGCAGGTTGTTCGCATGCTCTTTGAGTCGTATTCAGACCATGATTACGACACTGACTCTGCATCTGAGGCAGAGGCAGAGGAGGAAGCAGGAGATTCTGGAAGTGAGTTTTCTGTCCGAGAGTATTCTTCTGATGAGGAAGCTACTCTCAGTGCAGATGAAGGGCCTGTGTTAGAGGAGGACATTGATGTGCCAAGAGTGCAGCAGCCTGGGGCTGAAGGGTTTCCCATTGGAAGACCTGACACCTGGATTGCCCCAAACATGGAGCAGCCACAGTTACCTGCATTTACTGGTCTCCCAGGGTGTAGAGTTAATACGGAAAACTTTTTGCCTGTCCATTTCTTTCACTTGTTTATGGACGATGTATTTTTGGAAGAGATTGTGGAGCAGACAAATGTGTATGCAGAATAATATTTGCGGGACAACGCTGCCAGACTTAAGCCTCAGTCTACAGCTACTCAGTGGGTTCCCACATATCTGGAAGAGATGAAAAGGTTTTTAGGTTTGTCTTTTTTGATGGGGTTGATCAGGAAGCCGTCACTGGCTTCTTATTGGTCTACTAGTCCCTTGATGGCAACTGCTATATTTCCTGCAACTATGACACTTAATCGGTATTTACTTCTTCTTCGTATGCTGCATTTTGTAGACAATGCTTTAGCCTTGTCACCAGATCACCCTGATTGTGACCGCCTTTTTAAGATTAGGCCTGTCCTTGATCATTTTGTGGATCGTTTTTCAGAGGTCTATGTTCCAGGCAAAGAGATAAGTGTGGACGAGTCTTTGGTCCTTTTCAAGGGGCGTTTAGTTTTTAAGCAGTACATTCCTAGTAAGAGGGCACGGTATGGGATTAAATTGTATCTGCTGTCAGAAAGCAGTACAGGATACGTGTATAATTTCCGGGTCTACACTGGTAGGGATTCCAGTATTGACCCTCCTGGTTGTCCGGCCACTTTTGGAGTTAGCGAAAAAATTGTGTGGGAACTTGCTAGACGGCTGTTTAACAAAGGTCACCATTTGTACGTAGATAATTTCTACACTGGAGTGCAGTTGTTCAAGGAGTTGTTTAGGGTGGACACTGTTGCTTGTGGCACAATCCGTTCTAACCGGAAAGGCTATCCAAGGGAGCTTGTCTGTAAAAAACTTGAGAGGGGACAGTGCAGTGCCTTGCGGAATAATGAGCTGCTAGCTCTGAAATTTTCAGACAGGAGGGATGTGTACATGCTATCGACCATCCATGATGAGAGTACTTCCCCTGTGGCTGTTTGGGGTCAGGTTGCGGAAGTGCGCAAACCTGCGTGCATTTTGGACTACAATAGGCACATGGGTGGTGTTGATAGAGTAGATCAGAGGTTGGAACCTTACACTGCTCTTCGTAAGTCTTATGTGTGGTATAAAAAGTTGGCCCTACATTTATTTCATTTGGCAACTTTTAATGCCTTTATTGTATACAAGGATTGTTCACCTGAGTCAAGGATGACATTTGTTAAATTTCAGGAGTCGGTGATAGAAAGCCTTATTGTGGTGGAACCGGCAAGAGTTCCTAGAGTAGAAGTGGTGGAGGATGTGGCTAGATTGAAAGATCGGCACTTTCCAGATCACATTCCTCCCACTCCCAAAAAAGACATGCCCACAAAGAAATGTAGAGTATGTGCCCGGAGATTAATCCGGAGGGAGAGACGGATGTACTGCCCCGAATGCCCTTCAAAGCCTGGGCTGTGTGTGCCCGGCTGTTACAGAATTTACCATACCAAAAAAAAATTCTGGGAAATACCTTGAGCGTAAGCTGTCTGTTTTATATTTTCATATGTTTCATGGTTAGCATCTCTGTCATGTATTTAGTTAGAGCTTTTGTGTTTGTAGTTTTGTGCTTATTTTATAATTAGTGGTTTCTTTGTTGTTTATAAACAAAAAAAGTGATGGTGGTGTGCTTGGGGTGGCGCTTGGCTGGCGGTGTGCGTGGGGTGGCGCTTGGCTGGCAGTGTGCAGTGTGCGTGGGGTGGCGCTTGGCTGGCGGTGTGCGTGGGGTGGCGCTTGGCTGGCGGTGTGCGTGGGGTGGCGCTTGGCTGGCAGTGTGCGTGGGGTGGTGCTTGGCTGGCGGTGTGCGTGGGGTGGCGCTTGGCTGGCAGTGTGCGTGGGGTGGCGCTTGGCTGGCAGTGTGCGTGGGGTGGCGCTTGGCTGGCGGTGTGCTTGGGGTGGTGCTTGGCTGGCGGTGTGCGTGGGGTGGCGCTTGGCTGGCGGTGCCAGCCAAACGGCAGTCCACACTCCCATCAGCTGGTGTGATTCTTGTATCAGGCATGTGGGCGTATGTAAGTGATGGGCCCTTGAGTGGCGCGGTCTGTCAATGTGAGTGTTGTAATGTGCTAGGCCCGTGGCTGGCGGTGTGAATGGTCTTGTGCGTGTCATGTATGAAAGGTGTGTGAATGGACTGTAAAGCGGTTGGTGCCTTGTCGCGGCTTTACAGCTCACGAGCTGTGAGTCATTGGTTCAGTTTTTTGCCTTTCAGTTATTAGCAGTGCATTTCATTTTTGTGAAATCTCTTGTTAATAAAATTTGATCCACTGAACCATCACTCACCCTCGTGCCAAATCCAACCAGTATGTGTGGTAAAAATGACAAAACCTGCTCCGCTGTAATCAGGCGTCGCAGCACACCTGTGACACGCTAGGTGCCTCGGGTGGGACCCCGATGATGAAGCATGCCACCAACTTGGTTGGTGGGTGAGGGGTCTTCTTCACATAACCTAAGTGTGTTTCTTTTCACAGTTTTAGTGTTTGGCACATCACGGACGTATGTGCACACATCAATATGATATATTACAAAAATACCTGTTTTTGGGGGGGAGGGCCCATTTTTGGTCCTGGGTGCGGCCTTCATCTAGGGAAACCTACAAAACCCAGACATTTTTTAAAACTAGACACCCCAAGGAGTCCAGGGAGGTGTGGCTTGCATGGCTCCCCCAACATTTTCTTACACAGACTCCTCTGTAAACCTCAAAATTTGCACAAAAAAGTATATTTTCCTGACTTTTCTTAGAAAGGATCACCGCTCCAGCACAAAATTCCTACTCCCCAGTTTTCCACTCAGTCTCCCAAGTAAAATGACACCTCACTTATGTGGGTCCCCAAAGCAGAGTCCGTCTAAAGATGTATAAAAGAATATGCCCTTATAAACTCGCTGTGCTATCCCTTCTATCTCTTCAAGTTTTGGGCCTTATTCTGTTGCAGGCACCTGGCCCACCCACACAAGTGAGGTATCATTTTTATCGGGAGACTTGGGGGAACGCAGGGTGGAAGGAGATTTGTGGCTCCTCTCAGATTCCAGAACTTTCTGTCACCGAAATGAGAGGAAAGGGTGTTTTTTTAGCCAAACTTTGAGGTTTGCAAAGGATTCTGGGTAACAGAACCTGGTCCGAGCCCCACAAGTCACCCCATCTTGGATTCCCCTAGGTCTCTAGTTTTCAAACATGCACAGGGTTGGTAGGTTTCCCTAGGTGCCGGCTGAGCTACAGGCCAAAATCCACAGGTAGGCACTGTTTTCTTTCAAAAAATGGGATGTGTCCACGTTGCGCTTTGGGGCGTTTCCTGTCGCGGGCGCTAGGCCTACCCACACAAGTGAGGTATCATTTTTATCGGGAGACTTGGGGGAACGCTGGGTGGAAGGAAATTTGTGGCTCCTCTCAGATTCCAGAACTTTCTGCCACAGAAATTTGAGGAACATGTGTTTTTTTAGCCAAATTTTGAGGTTTGCAAAGGATTCTGGGTAACAGAACCTGGTCCGAGCCCCACAAGTCACCCCATCTTGGATTCCCCTAGGTCTCTAGTTTTCAGAAATGCACAGGTTTGGTAGGTTTCCCTAGGTGCCGGCTGAGCTAGAGGCCAAAATCTACAGGTAGGCACTTCGCAAAAAACACCTCTGTTTTCTTCCAAAAATTTGGATGTGTCCACGTTGCGCTTTGGCCCGTTTCCTGTCGCGGGCGCTAGGCCTACCCACACAAGTGAGGTATCATTTTTATCGGGAGACTTGGGGGAACGCTGGGTGGCAGGAAATTTGTGGCTCCTCTCAGATTCCAGAACTTTCTGTCACCGAAATGAGAGGAAAGGGTGTTTTTTTAGCCAAACTTTGAGGTTTGCAAAGGATTCTGGGTAACAGAACCTGGTTCGAGCCCCACAAGTCACCCCATCTTGGATTCCCCTAGGTCTCTAGTTTTCAAACATGCACAGGGTTGGTATGTTTCCCTAGGTGCCGGCTGAGCTACAGGCCAAAATCCACAGGTAGGCACTGTTTTCTTTCAAAAATGTGAATGTGTCCACGTTGCGCTTTGGGGCGTTTCCTGTCGCAGGCGCTAGGCCTACCCACACAAGTGAGGTATCATTTTTATCGGGAGACTTGGGGGAACGCTGGGTGGAAGGAAATTTGTGGCTCCTCTCAGATTCCAGAACTTTCTGCCACAGAAATGTGAGGAACATGTGTTTTTTTAGCCAAATTTTGAGGTTTGCAAAGGATTCTGGGTAACAGAACCTGGTCCGAGCCCCGCAAGTCACCCCTCCTTGGATTCCCCTAGGTCTCTAGTTTTCAGAAATGCACAGGTTTGGTAGGTTTCCCTAGGTGCTGGCTGAGCTAGAGGCCAAAATCTACAGGTAGGCACTTCGCAAAAAACACCTCTGTTTTCTTCCAAAAATGTGGATGTGTCCACGTTGCGCTTTGGGCCGTTTCCTGTCGCGGGCGCTAGGCCTACCCACACAAGTGAGGTATCATTTTTATTGGGAGACTTGGGGGAACGCTGAGTGGAAGGAAATTTGTGGATCCTCTCAGATTCCAGAACTTTCTGCCACAGAAATGTGAGGAACATGTGTTTTTTTAGCCAAATTTTGAGGTTTGCAAAGGATTCTGGGTAACAGAGCCCCGCAAGTCATCCCATCTTGGATTCCCCTAGGTCTCTAGTTTTCAGAAATGCACAGGTTTGGTAGGTTTCCCTAGGTGCCGGCTGAGCTAGAGGCCAAAATCTACAGGTAGGCACTTCGCAAAAAACACCTCTGCTTTCTTCCAAAAATGTGGATGTGTCCACGTTGTGCTTTGGGGCGTTTCCTGTCTCGGACGCTAGGCCTACCCACACAAGTGAGGTATCATTTTTATCGGGAGACTTGGGGGAACGCTGGGTGGAAAGAAATTTGTGGCTCCTCTCAGATTCCAGAACTTTCTGCCACAGAAATGTGAGGAACATGTGTTTTTTTAGCCAAATTTTGAGGTTTGCAAAGGATTCTGGGTAACAGAACCTGGTCCGAGCCCTGCAAGTCACCCCTCCTTGGATTCCCCTAGGTCTCTAGTTTTCAGAAATGCACAGGTGTGGAAGGTTTCCCTAGGTGCCGGCTGAGCTGGAGGCCAAAATCTACAGGTAGGCACTTCGCAAAAAACACCTCTGTTTTCTTCCAAAAATTTGGATGTGTCTACGTTGCGCTTTGGGCTGTATCCTGTCGCGGGCGCTAGGCCTACCCACACAAGTGAGGTATCATTTTTATTGGGAGACTTGGGGGAACGCTGGGTGGAAGGAAATTTGTGGCTCCTCTCAGATTCCAGAACTTTCTGCCACAGAAATGTGAGGAACATGTGTTTTTTTAGCCAAATTTTGAGGTTTGCAAAGGATTCTGGGTAACAGAACCTGGTCCGAGCCCCGCAAGTCACCCCTCCTTGGATTCCCCTAGGTCTCTAGTTTTCAGAAATGCACAGGTTTGGTAGGTTTCCCTAGGTGCCGGCTGAGCTAGAGGCCAAAATCTACAGGTAGGCACTTCGCAAAAAACACCTCTGTTTTCTTCAAAAAATTTGGATGTGTCCACGTTGCGCTTTGGGGCGTTTCCTGTCGCGGGCGCTAGGCCTACCCACACAAGTGAGGTATCATTTTTATCGGGAGACTTGGGGGAACGCTGGGTGGCAGGAAATTTGTGGCTCCTCTCAGATTCCAGAACTTTCTGCCACAGAAATGTGAGGAACATGTGTTTTTTTAGCCAAATTTTGAGGTTTGCAAAGGATTCTGGGTAACAGAAACTGGTCCGAGCCCCGCAAGTCACCCCTCCTTGGATTCCCCTAGGTCTCTAGTTTTCAGAAATGCACAGGTGTGGTAGGTTTCCCTAGGTGCCGGCTGAGTTAGAGGCCAAAATCTACAGGTAGGCACTGCGCAAAAAACAAAACACCTCTGTTTTCTTCAAATAATTTGGATGTGTCCACGTTGCACTTTGGGGCGTTTCCTGTCGCGGGCGCTAGGCCTACCCACACAAGTGAGGTATCATTTTTATCTGGAGACTTGGGGGAACGCTGGGTGGAAGGAAATTTGTGGCTCCTCTCAGATTCCAGAACTTTCTGCCACAGAAATGTGAGGAACATGTGTTTTTTTAGCCAAATTTTGAGGTTTGCAAAGGATTCTGGGTAACAGAACCTGGTCCGAGCCCCGCAAGTCACCCCATCTTGGATTCCCCTAGGTCTCTAGTTTTCAGAAATGCACAGGTTTGGTAGGTTTCCCTAGGTGCTGGCTGAGCTAGAGGCCAAAATCTACAGGTAGGCACTTCGCAAAAAACACCTCTGTTTTCTTCCAAAAATTTGGATGTGTCCACGTTGCACTTTGGGGCGTTTCCTGTCGCGGGCGCTAGGCCTACCCACACAAGTGAGGTATCATTTTTATCGGGAGACTTGGGGGAACGCTGGGTGGCAGGAAATGTGTGGCTCCTCTCAGATTCCAGAACTTTCTGCCACAGAAATGTGAGGAACATGTGTTTTTTTAGCCAAATTTTGAGGTTTGCAAAGGATTCTGGGTAACAGAACCTGGTCCGAGCCCCGCAAGTCACCCCTTCTTGGATTCCCCTAGGTCTCTAGTTTTCAGAAATGCACAGGTTTGGTAGGTTTCCCTAGGTGCCGGCTGAGCTAGAGGCCAAAATCTACAGGTAGGAACTTCGCAAAAAACACCTCTGTTTTCTTCCAAAAATTTGGATGTGTCCACGTTGCGCTTTGGGCCGTTTCCTGTCGCGGGCGCTTGGCCTACCCACACGAGTGAGGTATCATTTTTATCGGGAGACTTGGGGGAACGCTGGGTGGAAGGAAATTTGTGGCTCCTCTCAGATTCCAGAACTTTCTGCCACAGAAATGTGAGGAACATGTGTTTTTTTAGCCAAATTTTGAGGTTTGCAAAGGATTCTGGGTAACAGAACCTGGTCCGAGCCCCGCAAGTCACCCCTCCTTGGATTCCCCTAGGTCTCTAGTTTTCAGAAATGCACAGGTTTGGTAGGTTTCCCTAGGTGCCGGCTGAGCTAGAGGCCAAAATCTACAGGTAGGAACTTCGCAAAAAACACCTCTGTTTTCTTCCAAAAATTTGGATGTGTCCACGTTGCGCTTTGGGCCGTTTCCTGTCGCGGGCGCTAGGCCTACCCACACGAGTGAGGTATCATTTTTATCGGGAGACTTGGGGGAACGCTGGGTGGAAGGAAATTTGTGGCTCCTCTCAGATTCCAGAACTTTCTGCCACAGAAATGTGAGGAACATGTGTTTTTTTAGCCAAATTTTGAGGTTTGCAAAGGATTCTGGGTAACAGAACCTGGTCCGAGCCCCGCATGTCACCCCATCTTGGATTCCCCGAGGTCTCTAGTTTTCAGAAATGCACAGGTTTGGTAGGTTTCCCTAGGTGCCGGCTGAGCTAGAGGCCAAAATCTACAGGTAGGCACTTCGCAAAAAACACCTGTTTTCTTCCAAAAATTTGAATGTGTCCACTTTGCGCTTTGGGGCGTTTCCTGTCGCGGGCGCTAGGCCTACCCACACAAGTGAGGTATCATTTTTATCGGGAGACTTGGGGGAACGCTGGGTGGCAGGAAATTTGTGGCTCCTCTCAGATTCCAGAACTTTCTGTCACCGAAATGAGAGGAAAGGGTGTTTTTTTAGCCAAACTTTGAGGTTTGCAAAGGATTCTGGGTAACAGAACCTGGTTCGAGCCCCACAAGTCACCCCATCTTGGATTCCCCTAGGTCTCTAGTTTTCAAGCATGCACAGTGTTGGTATGTTTCCCTAGGTGCCGGCTGAGCTACAGGCCAAAATCCACAGGTAGGCACTGTTTTCTTTCAAAAATTTGAATGTGTCCACGTTGCGCTTTGGGGCGTTTCCTGTTGCGGGCGCTAGGCCTACCCACACAAGCGAGGTATCATTTTTATCGGGAGACTTGGTGGAACGCTGGGTGGAAGGAAATTTGTGGCTCCTCTCAGATTCCAGAACTTTCTGACACAGAAGTGTGAGGAACATGTGTTTTTTTAGCCAAATTTTGAGGTTTGCAAAGGATTCTGGGTAACAGAACCTGGTCCGAGCCCCGCAGGTCACCCCTCCTTGGATTCCCCTAGGTCTCTAGTTTTCAGAAATGCACAGGTTTGGTAGGTTTCCCTAGGTGCTGGCTGAGCTAGAGGCCAAAATCTACAGGTAGGCACTTCGCAAAAAACACCTCTGTTTTCTTCCAAAAATTTGGATGTGTCCACGTTGCGCTTTGGGCCGTTTCCTGTCGCGGGCGCTAGGCCTACCCACACAAGTGAGGTATCATTTTTATCGGGAGACTTGGGGGAACGCTGAGTGGAAGGAAATTTGTGGCTCCTCTCAGATTCCAGAACTTTCTGCCACAGAAATGTGAGGAACATGTGTTTTTTTAGCCAAATTTTGAGGTTTGCAAAGGATTCTGGGTAACAGAGCCCCGCAAGTCATCCCATCTTGGATTCCCCTAGGTCTCTAGTTTTCAGAAATGCACAGGTTTGGTAGGTTTCCCTAGGTGCCGGCTGAGCTAGAGGCCAAAATCTACAGGTAGG
Source organism: Pleurodeles waltl (assembly GCF_031143425.1). NCBI lineage: Eukaryota > Metazoa > Chordata > Amphibia > Caudata > Salamandridae > Pleurodeles > Pleurodeles waltl. The sequence goes on along the minus strand of NC_090446.1, from coordinate 979,077,439 downwards.
CACTTCGCAAAAAACACCTCTGCTTTCTTCCAAAAATTTGGATGTGTCCACGTTGTGCTTTGGGGCGTTTCCTGTCGCGGGCGCTAGGCCTACCCACACAAGTGAGGTATCATTTTTATCGGGAGACTTGGGGGAATGCTGGGTGGAAAGAAATTTGTGGCTCCTCTCAGATTCCAGAACTTTCTGCCACAGAAATGTGAGGAACATGTGTTTTTTTAGCCAAATTTTGAGGTTTGCAAAGGATTCTGGGTAACAGAACCTGGTCCGAGCCCCGCAAGTCACCCCTCCTTGGATTCCCCTAGGTCTCTAGTTTTCAGAAATGCACAGGTGTGGTAGGTTTCCCTAGGTGCCGGCTGAGCTGGAGGCCAAAATCTACAGGTAGGCACTTCGCAAAAAACACCTCTGTTTTCTTCCAAAAATTTGGATGTGTCCACGTTGCGCTTTGGGCCGTTTCCTGTCGCGGGCGCTAGGCCTACCCACACAAGTGAGGTATCATTTTTATCGGGAGACTTGGGGGAACGCTGGGTGGAAGGAAATTTGTGGCTGCTCTCAGATTCCAGAACTTTCTGCCACAGAAATGTGAGGAACATGTGTTTTTTTAGCCAAATTTTGAGGTTTGCAAAGGATTCTGGGTAACAGAACCTGGTCCGAGCCCCGCAAGTCACCCCTCCTTGGATTCCCCTAGGTCTCTAGTTTTCAGGAATGCACAGGTTTGGTAGGTTTCCCTAGGTGCCGGCTGAGCTAGAGGCCAAAATCTACAGGTAGGCACTTCGCAAAAAACACCTCTGTTTTCTTCCACAAATTTGGATGTGTCCACGTTGCGCTTTGGGCCGTTTCCTGTCGCGGGCGCTAGGCCTACCCACACAAGTGAGGTATCATTTTTATCGGGAGACTTGGGGGAACGCTGAGTGGAAGGAAATTTGTGGCTCCTCTCAGATTCCAGAACTTTCTGCCACAGAAATGTGAGGAACATGTGTTTTTTTAGCCAAATTTTGAGGTTTGCAAAGGATTCTGGGTAACAGAGCCCTGCAAGTCATCCCATCTTGGATTCCCCTAGGTCTCTAGTTTTCAGAAATGCACAGGTTTGGTAGGTTTCCCGAGGTGCCGGCTGAGCTAGAGGCCAAAATCTACAGGTAGGCACTTCGCAAAAAACACCTCTGTTTTCTTCCAAAAATGTGGATGTGTCCACGTTGCGCTTTGGGCCGTTTCCTGTCGCGGGCGCTAGGCCTACCCACACAAGTGAGGTATCATTTTTATCGGGAGACTTGGGGGAACGCTGGGTGGAAGGAAATTTGTGGCTCCTCTCAGATTCCAGAACTTTCTGCCACAGAAATGTGGGGAACATGTGTTTTTTTAGCCAAATTTTGAGGTTTGCAAAGGATTCTGGGTAACAGAACCTGGTCCGAGCCCCGCAAGTCACCCCTCCTTGGATTCCCCTAGGTCTCTAGTTTTCAGGAATGCACAGGTTTGGTAGGTTTCCCTAGGTGCCGGCTGAGCTAGAGGCCAAAATCTACAGGTAGGCACTTCGCAAAAAACACCTCTGTTTTCTTCCACAAATTTGGATGTGTCCACGTTGCGCTTTGGGGCGTTTCCTGTCGCGGGCGCTAGGCCTACCCACACAAGTGAGGTATCATTTTTATCGGGAGACTTGGAGGAACGCTGGGTGGCAGGAAATTTGTGGCTCCTCTCAGATTCCAGAACTTTCTGCCACAGAAATGTGAGGAACATGTGTTTTTTTAGCCAAATTTTGAGGTTTGCAAAGGATTCTGGGTAACAGAACCTGGTCCGAGCCCCGCAAGTCACCCCATCTTGGATTCCCCTAGGTCTCTAGTTTTCAGAAATGCACAGGTTTGGTAGGTTTCCCTAGGTGCTGGCTGAGCTAGAGGCCAAAATCTACAGGTAGGCACTTCGCAAAAAACACCTCTGTTTTCTTCCAAAAATTTGGATGTGTCCACGTTGCGCTTTGGGCCGTTTCCTGTCGCGGGCGCTAGGCCTACCCACACAAGTGAGGTATCATTTTTATCGGGAGACTTGGGGGAACGCTGAGTGGAAGGAAATTTGTGGCTCCTCTCAGATTCCAGAACTTTCTGCCACAGTAATGTGAGGAACATGTGTTTTTTTAGCCAAATTTTGAGGTTTGCAAAGGATTCTGGGTAACAGAGCCCCGCAAGTCATCCCATCTTGGATTCCCCTAGGTCTCTAGTTTTCAGAAATGCACAGGTTTGGTAGGTTTCCCTAGGTGCCGGCTGAGCTAGAGGCCAAAATCTACAGGTAGGCACTTCGCAAAAAACACCTCTGCTTTCTTCCAAAAATTTGGATGTGTCCACGTTGTGCTTTGGGGCGTTTCCTGTCGCGGGCGCTAGGCCTACCCACACAAGTGAGGTATCATTTTTATCGGGAGACTTGGGGGAACGCTGGGTGGAAAGAAATTTGTGGCTCCTCTCAGATTCCAGAACTTTCTGCCACAGAAATGTGAGGAACATGTGTTTTTTTAGCCAAATTTTGAGGTTTGCAAAGGATTCTGGGTAACAGAACCTGGTCCGAGCCCCGCAAGTCACCCCTCCTTGGATTCCCCTAGGTCTCTAGTTTTCAGAAATGCACAGGTGTGGTAGGTTTCCCTAGGTGCCGGCTGAGCTGGAGGCCAAAATCTACAGGTAGGCACTTCGCAAAAAACACCTCTGTTTTCTTCCAAAAATTTGGATGTGTCCACGTTGCGCTTTGGGCCGTTTCCTGTCGCGGGCGCTAGGCCTGCCCACACAAGTGAGGTATCATTTTTATCGGGAGACTTGGGGGAACGCTGGGTGGATGGAAATTTGTGGCTCCTCTCAGATTCCAGAACTTTCTGCCACAGAAATGTGAGGAACATGTGTTTTTTAGCCAAATTTTGAGGTTTGCAAAGGATTCTGGGTAACAGAACCTGGTCCGAGCCCCACAAGTCACCCCTCCTTGGATTCCCCTAGGTCTCTAGTTTTCAGGAATGCACAGGTTTGGTAGGTTTCCCTAGGTGCCGGCTGAGCTAGAGGCCAAAATCTACAGGTAGGCACTTCGCAAAAAACACCTCTGTTTTCTTCCACAAATTTGGATGTGTCCACGTTGCGCTTTGGGGCGTTTCCTGTCGCGGGCGCTAGGCCTACCCACACAAGTGAGGTATCATTTTTATCGGGAGACTTGGAGGAACGCTGGGTGGCAGGAAATTTGTGGCTCCTCTCAGATTCCAGAACTTTCTGCCACAGAAATGTGAGGAACATGTGTTTTTTTAGCCAAATTTTGAGGTTTGCAAAGGATTCTGGGTAACAGAACCTGGTCCGAGCCCCGCAAGTCACCCCTCCTTGGATTCCCCTAGGTCTCTAGTTTTCAGAAATGCACAGGTGTGGTAGGTTTCCCTAGGTGCCGGCTGAGCTAGAGGCCAAAATCTACAGGTAGGCACTTCGCAAAAAACAAAACACCTCTGTTTTCTTCAAATAATTTGGATGTGTACACGTTGCACTTTGGGGCGTTTCCTGTCGCGGGCGCTAGGCCTACCCACACAAGTGAGGTATCATTTTTATCTGGAGACTTGGGGGAACGCTGGGTGGAAGGAAATTCGTGGCTCCTCTCAGATTCCAGAACTTTCTGCCACAGAAATGTGAGGAACATGTGTTTTTTTAGCCAAATTTTGAGGTTTGCAAAGGATTCTGGGTAACAGAACCTGGTCCGAGCCCCGCAAGTCACCCCATCTTGGATTCCCCTAGGTCTCTAGTTTTCAGAAATGCACAGGTTTGGTAGGTTTCCCTAGGTGCCGGCTGAGCTAGAGGCCAAAATCTACAGGTAGGCACTTCGCAAAAAACACCTCTGTTTTCTTCCAAAAATGTGGATGTGTCCACGTTGCGCTTTGGGGCGTTTCCTGTCGTGGGCGCTAGGCCTACCCACACAAGTGAGGTATCATTTCTATCGGGAGACTTGGGGGAACGCTGGGTGGCAGGAAATTTGTGGCTCCTCTCAGATTCCAGAACTTTCTGCCACAGAAATGTGAGGAACATGTGTTTTTTTAGCCAAATTTTGAGGTTTGCAAAGGATTCTGGGTAACAGAACCTGGTCCGAGACCCGCAAGTCACCCCTCCTTGGATTCCCCTAGGTCTCTAGTTTTCAGAAATGCACAGGTTTGGTAGGTTTCCCTAGGTGCCGGCTGAGCTAGAGGCCAAAATCTACAGGTAGGAACTTCGCAAAAAACACCTCTGTTTTCTTCCAAAAATTTGGATGTGTCCACGTTGCGCTTTGGGCCATTTCCTGTCGCGGGCGCTAGGCCTACCCACACGAGTGAGGTATCATTTTTATCGGGAGACTTGGGGGAACGCTGGGTGGAAGGAAATTTGTGGCTCCTCTCAGATTCCAGAACTTTCTGCCACAGAAATGTGAGGAACATGTGTTTTTTTAGCCAAATTTTGAGGTTTGCAAAGGATTCTGGGTAACAGAACCTGGTCCGAGCCCCGCATGTCACCCCATCTTGGATTCCCCTAGGTCTCTAGTTTTCAGAAATGCACAGGTTTGGTAGGTTTCCCTAGGTGCCGGCTGAGCTAGAGGCCAAAATCTACAGGTAGGCACTTCGCAAAAAACACCTCTGTTTTCTTCCAAAAATTTGAATGTGTCCACGTTGCGCTTTGGGGCGTTTCCTGTCGCGGGCGCTACGCCTACCCACACAAGTGAGGTATCATTTTTATCGGGAGACTTGGGGGAACGCTGGGTGGCAGGAAATTTGTGGCTCCTCTCAGATTCCAGAACTTTCTGTCACCGAAATGAGAGGAAAGGATGTTTTTTTAGCCAAACTTTGAGGTTTGCAAAGGATTCTGGGTAACAGAACCTGGTTCGAGCCCCACAAGTCACCCCATCTTCGATTCCCCTAGGTCTCTAGTTTTCAAACATGCACAGTGTTGGTATGTTTCCCTAGGTGCCGGCTGAGCTACAGGCCAAAATCCACAGGTAGGCACTGTTTTCTTTCAAAAATTTGAATGTGTCCACGTTGCGCTTTGGGACGTTTCCTGTTGCGGGCGCTAGGCCTACCCACACAAGCGAGGTATCATTTTTATCGGGAGACTTGGTGGAACGCTGGGTGGAAGGAAATTTGTGGCTCCTCTCAGATTCCAGAACTTTCTGCCACAGAAATGTGAGGAACATGTGTTTTTTTAGCCAAATTTTGAGGTTTGCAAAGGATTCTGGGTAACAGAACCTGGTCCGAGCCCCGCAAGTCACCCCTCCTTGGATTCCCCTAGGTCTCTAGTTTTCAGAAATGCACAGGTTTGGTAGGTTTCCCTAGGTGCTGGCTGAGCTAGAGGCCAAAATCTACAGGTAGGCACTTCGCAAAAAACACCTCTGTTTTCTTCCAAAAATTTGGATGTGTCCACGTTGCGCTTTGGGCCGTTTCCTGTCGCGGGCGCTAGGCCTACCCACACAAGTGAGGTATCATTTTTATTCGGAGACTTGGGGGAACGCTGAGTGGAAGGAAATTCGTGGCTCCTCTCAGATTCCAGAACTTTCTGCCACAGAAATGTGAGGAACATGTGTTTTTTTAGCCAAATTTTGAGGTTTGCAAAGGATTCTGGGTAACAGAGCCCCGCAAGTCATCCCATCTTGGATTCCCCTAGGTCTCTAGTTTTCAGAAATGCACAGGTTTGGTAGGTTTCCCTAGGTGCCGGCTGAGCTAGAGGCCAAAATCTACAGGTAGGCACTTCGCAAAAAACACCTCTGCTTTCTTCCAAAAATTTGGATGTGTCCACGTTGTGCTTTGGGGCGTTTCCTGTCGCGGGCGCTAGGCCTACCCACACAAGTGAGGTATCATTTTTATCGGGAGACTTGGGGGAACGCTGGGTGGAAAGAAATTTGTGGCTCCTCTCAGATTCCAGAACTTTCTGCCACAGAAATGTGAGGAACATGTGTTTTTTAGCCAAATTTTGAGGTTTGCAAAGGATTCTGGGTAACAGAACCTGGTCCGAGCCCCGCAAGTCACCCCTCCTTGGATTCCCCTAGGTCTCTAGTTTTCAGAAATGCACAGGTGTGGTAGGTTTCCCTAGGTGCCGGCTGAGCTGGAGGCCAAAATCTACAGGTAGGCACTTCGCAAAAAACACCTCTGTTTTCTTCCAAAAATTTGGATGTGTCCACGTTGCGCTTTGGGCTGTTTCCTGTCGCGGGCGCTAGGCCTACCCACACAAGTGAGGTATCATTTTTATCGGGAGACTTGGGGGAACGCTGGGTGGAAAGAAATTCGTGGCTCCTCTCAGATTCCAGAACTTTCTGCCACAGAAATGTGAGGAAGATGTGTTTTTTTAGCCAAATTTTGAGGTTTGCAAAGGATTCTGGGTAACAGAACCTGGTCCGAGCCCCGCAAGTCACCCCTCCGTGGATTCCCCTAGGTCTCTAGTTTTCAGAAATGCACAGGTGTGGAAGGTTTCCCTAGGTGCCGGCTGAGCTGGAGGCCAAAATCTACAGGTAGGCACTTCGCAAAAAACACCTCTGTTTTCTTCCAAAAATTTGGATGTGTCCACGTTGCGCTTTGGGCCGTTTCCTGTCGCGGGCGCTAGGCCTACCCACACAAGTGAGGTATCATTTTTATCGGGAGACTTGGGGGAACGCTGGGTGGCAGGAAATTTGTGGCTCCTCTCAGATTCCAGAACTTTCTGCCACAGAAATGTGAGGAACATGTGTTTTTTTAGCCAAATTTTGAGGTTTGCAAAGGATTCTGGGTAACAGAACCTGGTCCGAGCCTCGCAAGTCACCCCATCTTGGATTCCCCTAGGTCTCTAGTTTTCAGAAATGCACAGGTTTGGTAGGTTTCCCTAGGTGCCGGCTGAGCTAGAGGCCAAAATCTACAGGTAGGCACTTCGCAAAAAACACCTCTGTTTTCTTCCAAAAATGTGGATGTGTCCACGTTGCGCTTTGGGGCGTTTCCTGTCGCGGGCGCTAGGCCTACCCACACAAGTGAGGTATCATTTCTATCGGGAGACTTGGGGGAACGCTGGGTGGCAGGAAATTTGTGGCTCCTCTCAGATTCCAGAACTTTCTGCCACAGAAATGTGAGGAACATGTGTTTTTTTAGCCAAATTTTGAGGTTTGCAAAGGATTCTGGGTAACAGAACCTGGTCCGAGCCCCGCAAGTCACCCCTCCTTGGATTCCCCTAGGTCTCTAGTTTTCAGAAATGCACAGGTTTGGTAGGTTTCCCTAGGTGCCGGCTGAGCTAGAGGCCAAAATCTACAGGTAGGAACTTCGCAAAAAACACCTCTGTTTTCTTCAAAAAATTTGGATGTGTCCACGTTGCGCTTTGGGCCGTTTCCTGTCGCGGGCGCTAGGCCTACCCACACGAGTGAGGTATCATTTTTATCGGGAGACTTGGGGGAACGCTGGGTGGAAGGAAATTTGTGGCTCCTCTCAGATTCCAGAACTTTCTGCCACACAAATGTGAGGAACATGTGTTTTTTTAGCCAAATTTTGAGGTTTGCAAAGGATTCTGGGTAACAGAACCTGGTCCGAGCCCCGCATGTCACCCCATCTTGGATTCCCCTAGGTCTCTAGTTTTCAGAAATGCACAGGTTTGGTAGGTTTCCCTAGGTGCCGGCTGAGCTAGAGGCCAAAATCTACAGGTAGGCACTTCGCAAAAAACACCTCTGTTTTCTTCCAAAAATTTGAATGTGTCCACGTTGCGCTTTGGGGCGTTTCCTGTCGCGGGCGCTAGGCCTACCCACACAAGTGAGGTATCATTTTTATCGGGAGACTTGGGGGAACGCTGGGTGGCAGGAAATTTGTGGCTCCTCTCAGATTCCAGAACTTTCTGTCACCGAAATGAGAGGAAAGGGTGTTTTTTTAGCCAAACTTTGAGGTTTGCAAAGGATTCTGGGTAACAGAACCTGGTTCGAGCCCCACAAGTCACCCCATCTTGGATTCCCCTTGGTCTCTAGTTTTCAAACATGCACAGTGTTGGTATGTTTCCCTAGGTGCCGGCTGAGCTACAGGCCAAAATCCACAGGTAGGCACTGTTTTCTTTCAAAAATTTGAATGTGTCCACGTTGCGCTTTGGGGCGTTTCCTGTTGCGGGCGCTAGGCCTACCCACACAAGCGAGGTATCATTTTTATCGGGAGACTTGGTGGAACGCTGGGTGGAAGGAAATTTGTGGCTCCTCTCAGATTCCAGAACTTTCTGCCACAGAAATGTGAGGAACATGTGTTTTTTTAGCCAAATTTTGAGGTTTGCAAAGGATTCTGGGTAACAGAATCTGGTCCGAGCCCCGCAAGTCACCCCTCCTTGGATTCCCCTAGGTCTCTAGTTTTCAGAAATGCACAGGTTTGGTAGGTTTCCCTAGGTGCTGGCTGAGCTAGAGGCCAAAATCTACAGGTAGGCACTTCGCAAAAAACACCTCTGTTTTCTTCCAAAAATTTGGATGTGTCCACGTTGCGCTTTGGGCCGTTTCCTGTCGCGGGCGCTAGGCCTACCCACACAAGTGAGGTATCATTTTTATCGGGAGACTTGGGGGAACGCTGAGTGGAAGGAAATTTGTGGCTCCTCTCAGATTCCAGAACTTTCTGCCACAGAAATGTGAGGAACATGTGTTTTTTTAGCCAAATTTTGAGGTTTGCAAAGGATTCTGGGTAACAGAGCCCCGCAAGTCATCCCATCTTGGATTCCCCTAGGTCTCTAGTTTTCAGAAATGCACAGGTTTGGTAGGTTTCCCTAGGTGCCGGCTGAGCTAGAGGCCAAAATCTACAGGTAGGCACTTCGCAAAAAACACCTCTGCTTTCTTCCAAAAATTTGGATGTGTCCACGTTGTGCTTTGGGGCGTTTCCTGTCGCGGGCGCTAGGCCTACCCACACAAGTGAGGTATCATTTTTATCGGGAGACTTGGGGGAACGCTGGGTGGAAAGAAATTTGTGGCTCCTCTCAGATTCCAGAACTTTCTGCCACAGAAATGTGAGGAACATGTGTTTTTTTAGCCAAATTTTGAGGTTTGCAAAGGATTCTGGGTAACAGAACCTGGTCCGAGCCCCGCAAGTCACCCCTCCTTGGATTCCCCTAGGTCTCTAGTTTTCAGAAATGCACAGGTGTGGTAGGTTTCCCTAGGTGCCGGCTGAGCTGGAGGCCAAAATCTACAGGTAGGCACTTCGCAAAAAACACCTCTGTTTTCTTCCACAAATTTGGATGTGTCCACGTTGCGCTTTGGGGCGTTTCCTGTCGCGGGCGCTAGGCCTACCCACACAAGTGAGGTATCATTTTTATCGGGAGACTTGGAGGAACGCTGGGTGGCAGGAATTTTGTGGCTCCTCTCAGATTCCAGAACTTTCTGCCACAGAAATATGAGGAACATGTGTTTTTTTAGCCAAATTTTGAGGTTTGCAAAGGATTCTGGGTAACAGAACCTGGTCCGAGCCCCGCAAGTCACCCCTCCTTGGATTCCCCTAGGTCTCTAGTTTTCAGAAATGCACAGGTGTGGTAGGTTTCCCTAGGTGCCGGCTGAGCTAGAGGCCAAAATCTACAGGTAGGCACTTTGCAAAAAACAAAACACCTCTGTTTTCTTCAAATAATTTGGATGTGTACACGTTGCACTTTGGGGCGTTTCCTGTCGTGGGCGCTAGGCCTACCCACACAAGTGAGGTATCATTTTTATCTGGAGACTTGGGGGAACGCTGGGTGGAAGGAAATTTGTGGCTCCTCTCAGATTCCAGAACTTTCTGCCACAGAAATGTGAGGAACATGTGTTTTTTTAGCCAAATTTTGAGGTTTGCAAAGGATTCTGGGTAACAGAACCTGGTCCGAGCCCCGCAAGTCACCCCATCTTGGATTCCCCTAGGTCTCTAGTTTTCAGAAATGCACAGGTTTGGTAGGTTTCCCTAGGTGCCGGCTGAGCTAGAGGCCAAAATCTACAGGTAGGCACTTCGCAAAAAACACCTCTGTTTTCTTCCAAAAATGCGGATGTGTCCACGTTGCGCTTTGGGGCGTTTCCTGTCGCGGGCGCTAGGCCTACCCACACAAGTGAGGTATCATTTCTATCGGGAGACTTGGGGGAACGCTGGGTGGCAGGAAATTTGTGGCTCCTCTCAGATTCCAGAACTTTCTGCCACAGAAATGTGAGGAACATGTGTTTTTTTAGCCAAATTTTGAGGTTTGCAAAGGATTCTGGGTAACAGAACCTGGTCCGAGCCCCGCAAGTCACCCCTCCTTGGATTCCCCTAGGTCTCTAGTTTTCAGAAATGCACAGGTTTGGTAGGTTTCCCTAGGTGCCGGCTGAGCTAGAGGCCAAAATCTACAGGTAGGAACTTCGCAAAAAACACCTCTGTTTTCTTCCAAAAATTTGGATGTGTCCACGTTGCGCTTTGGGCCGTTTCCTGTCGCGGGCGCTAGGCCTACCCACACGAGTGAGGTATCATTTTTATCGGGAGACTTGGGGGAACGCTGGGTGGAAGGAAATTTGTGGCTCCTCTCAGATTCTAGAACTTTCTGCCACACAAATGTGAGGAACATGTGTTTTTTTAGCCAAATTTTGAGGTTTGCAAAGGATTCTGGGTAACAGAACCTGGTCCGAGCCCCGCATGTCACCCCATCTTGGATTCCCCTAGGTCTCTAGTTTTCAGAAATGCACAGGTTTGGTAGGTTTCCCTAGGTGCCGGCTGAGCTAGAGGCCAAAATCTACAGGTAGGCACTTCGCAAAAAACACCTCTGTTTTCTTCCAAAAATTTGAATGTGTCCACGTTGCGCTTTGGGGCGTTTCCTGTCGCGGGCGCTAGGCCTACCCACACAAGTGAGGTATCATTTTTATCGGGAGACTTGGGGGAACGCTGGGTGGCAGGAAATTTGTGGCTCCTCTCAGATTCCAGAACTTTCTGTCACCGAAATGAGAGGAAAGGGTGTTTTTTTAGCCAAACTTTGAGGTTTGCAAAGGATTCTGGGTAACAGAACCTGGTTCGAGCCCCACAAGTCACCCCATCTTCGATTCCCCTAGGTCTCTAGTTTTCAAACATGCACAGTGTTGGTATGTTTCCCTAGGTGCCGGCTGAGCTACAGGCCAAAATCCACAGGTAGGCACTGTTTTCTTTCAAAAATTTGAATGTGTCCACGTTGCGCTTTGGGACGTTTCCTGTTGCGGGCGCTAGGCCTACCCACACAAGCGAGGTATCATTTTTATCGGGAGACTTGGTGGAACGCTGGGTGGAAGGAAATTTGTGGCTCCTCTCAGATTCCATAACTTTCTGCCACAGAAATGTGAGGAACATGTGTTTTTTTAGCCAAATTTTGAGGTTTGCAAAGGATTCTGGGTAACAGAACCTGGTCCGAGCCCCGCAAGTCACCCCTCCTTCGATTCCCCTAGGTCTCTAGTTTTCAGAAATGCACAGGTTTGGTAGGTTTCCCTAGGTGCTGGCTGAGCTAGAGGCCAAAATCTACAGGTAGGCACTTCGCAAAAAACACCTCTGTTTTCTTCCAAAAATTTGGATGTGTCCACGTTGCGCTTTGGGCCGTTTCCTGTCGCGGGCGCTAGGCCTACCCACACAAGTGAGGTATCATTTTTATCGGGAGACTTGGGGGAACGCTGAGTGGAAGGAAATTTGTGGCTCCTCTCAGATTCCAGAACTTTCTGCCACAGAAATGTGAGGAACATGTGTTTTTTTAGCCAAATTTTGAGGTTTGCAAAGGATTCTGTGTAACAGAGCCCCGCAAGTCATCCCATCTTGGATTCCCCTAGGTCTCTAGTTTTCAGAAATGCACAGGTTTGGTAGGTTTCCCTAGGTGCCGGCTGAGCTAGAGGCCAAAATCTACAGGTAGGCACTTCGCAAAAAACACCTCTGCTTTCTTCCAAAAATTTGGATGTGTCCACGTTGTGCTTTGGGGCGTTTCCTGTCGCGGGCGCTAGGCCTACCCACACAAGTGAGGTATCATTTTTATCGGGAGACTTGGGGGAACGCTGGGTGGAAAGAAATTTGTGGCTCCTCTCAGATTCCAGAACTTTCTGCCACAGAAATGTGAGGAACATGTGTTTTTTAGCCAAATTTTGAGGTTTGCAAAGGATTCTGGGTAACAGAACCTGGTCCGAGCCCCGCAAGTCACCCCTCCTTGGATTCCCCTAGGTCTCTAGTTTTCAGAAATGCACAGGTGTGGTAGGTTTCCCTAGGTGCCGGCTGAGCTGGAGGCCAAAATCTACAGGTAGGCACTTCGCAAAAAACACCTCTGTTTTCTTCCAAAAATTTGGATGTGTCCACGTTGCGCTTTGGGCCGTTTCCTGTCGCGGGCGCTAGGCCTACCCACACAAGTGAGGTATCATTTTTATCGGGAGACTTGGGGGAACGCTGGGTGGAAATAAATTTGTGGCTCCTCTCAGATTCCAGAACTTTCTGCCACAGAAATGTGAGGAACATGTGTTTTTTTAGCCAAATTTTGAGGTTTGCAAAGGATTCTGGGTAACAGAACCTGGTCCGAGCCCCGCAAGTCACCCCTCCTTGGATTCCCCTAGGTCTCTAGTTTTCAGAAATGCACAGGTGTGGAAGGTTTCCCTAGGTGCCGGCTGAGCTGGAGGCCAAAATCTACAGGTAGGCACTTCGCAAAAAACACCTCTGTTTTCTTCCAAAAATTTGGATGTGTCCACGTTGCGCTTTGGGCCGTTTCCTGTCGCGGGCGCTAGGCCTACCCACACAAGTGAGGTATCATTTTTATCGGGAGACTTGGGGGAACGCTGGGTGGAAGGAAATTTGTGGCTCCTCTCAGATTCCAGAACTTTCTGCCACAGAAATGTGAGGAACATGTGTTTTTTTAGCCAAATTTTGAGGTTTGCAAAGGATTCTGGGTAACAGAACCTGGTCCGAGCCCCGCAAGTCACCCCTCCTTGGATTCCCCTAGGTCTCTAGTTTTCAGAAATGCACAGGTTTGGTAGGTTTCCCTAGGTGCCGGCTGAGCTAGAGGCCAAAATCTACAGGTAGGCACTTCGCAAAAAACACCTCTGTTTTCTTCAAAAAATTTGGATGTGTCCACGTTGCGCTTTGGGGCGTTTCCTGTCGCGGGCGCTAGGCCTACCCACACAAGTGAGGTATCATTTTTATCGGGAGACTTGGGGGAACGCTGGGTGGCAGGAAATTTGTGGCTCCTCTCAGATTCCAGAACTTTCTGCCACAGAAATGTGAGGAACATGTGTTTTTTTAGCCAAATTTTGAGGTTTGCAAAGGATTCTGGGTAACAGAACCTGGTCCGAGCCTCGCAAGTCACCCCATCTTGGATTCCCCTAGGTCTCTAGTTTTCAGAAATGCACAGGTTTGGTAGGTTTCCCTAGGTGCCGGCTGAGCTAGAGGCCAAAATCTACAGGTAGGCACTTCGCAAAAAACACCTCTGTTTTCTTCCAAAAATGTGGATGTGTCCAAGTTGCGCTTTGGGGCGTTTCCTGTCGCGGGCGCTAGGCCTACCCACACAAGTGAGGTATCATTTTTATCGGGAGACTTGGGGGAACGCTGGGTGGGAGGAAATTTATGGCTCCTCTCAGATTCCAGAACTTTCTGTCACCGAAATGAGAGGAAAGGGTGTTTTTTTAGCCAAACTTTGAGGTTTGCAAAGGATTCTGGGTAACAGAACCTGGTTCGAGCCCCACAAGTCACCCCATCTTCGATTCCCCTAGGTCTCTAGTTTTCAAACATGCACAGTGTTGGTATGTTTCCCTAGGTGCCGGCTGAGCTACAGGCCAAAATCCACAGGTAGGCACTGTTTTCTTTCAAAAATTTGAATGTGTCCACGTTGCGCTTTGGGACGTTTCCTGTTGCGGGCGCTAGGCCTACCCACACAAGCGAGGTATCATTTTTATCGGGAGACTTGGTGGAACGCTGGGTGGAAGGAAATTTGTGGCTCCTCTCAGATTCCAGAACTTTCTGCCACAGAAATGTGAGGAACATGTGTTTTTTTAGCCAAATTTTGAGGTTTGCAAAGGATTCTGGGTAACAGAACCTGGTGCGAGCCCCGCAAGTCACCACTCCTTGGATTCCCCTAGGTCTCTAGTTTTCAGAAATGCACAGGTGTGGAAGGTTTCCCTAGGTGCCGGCTGAGCTGGAGGCCAAAATCTACAGGTAGGCACTTCGCAAAAAACACCTCTGTTTTCTTCCAAAAATTTGGATGTGTCCACGTTGCGCTTTGGGCCGTTTCCTGTCGCGGGCGCTAGGCCTACCCACACAAGTGAGGTATCATTTTTATCGGGAGAATTGGGGGAACGCTGGGTGGAAGGAAATTTGTGGCTCCTCTCAGATTCCAGAACTTTCTGCCACAGAAATGTGAGGAACATGTGTTTTTTTAGCCAAATTTTGAGGTTTGCAAAGGATTCTCGGTAACAGAATCTGGTCCGAGCCCCGCAACTCACCCCTCCTTGGATTCCCCTAGGTCTCTAGTTTTCAGAAATGCACAGGTTTGGTAGGTTTCCCTAGGTGCTGGCTGAGCTAGAGGCCAAAATCTACAGGTAGGCACTTCGCAAAAAACACCTCTGTTTTCTTCCAAAAATTTGGATGTGTCCACGTTGCGCTTTGGGCCGTTTCCTGTCGCGGGCGCTAGGCCTACCCACACAAGTGAGGTATCATTTTTATCGGGAGACTTGGGGGAACGCTGAGTGGAAGGAAATTTGTGGCTCCTCTCAGATTCCAGAACTTTCTGCCACAGAAATGTGAGGAACATGTGTTTTTTTAGCCAAATTTTGAGGTTTGCAAAGGATTCTGGGTAACAGAGCCCCGCAAGTCATCCCATCTTGGATTCCCCTAGGTCTCTAGTTTTCAGAAATGCACAGGTTTGGTAGGTTTCCCTAGGTGCCGGCTGAGCTAGAGGCCAAAATCTACAGGTAGGCACTTCGCAAAAAACACCTCTGCTTTCTTCCAAAAATGTGGATGTGTCCACGTTGTGCTTTGGGGCGTTTCCTGTCGCGGGCGCTAGGCCTACCCACACAAGTGAGGTATCATTTTTATCGGGAGACTTGGGGGAACGCTGGGTGGAAGGAAATTTGTGGCTCCTCTCAGATTCCAGAAATTTCTGCCACAGAAATGTGAGGAACATGTGTTTTTTTAGCCAAATTTTGAGGTTTGCAAAGGATTCTGGGTAACAGAACCTGGTCCGAGGCCCGCAAGTCACCCCATCTTGGATTCCCCTAGGTCTCTAGTTTTCAGGAATGCACAGGTTTGGTAGGTTTCCCTAGGTGCCGGCTGAGCTAGAGGCCAAAATCTACAGGTAGGCACTTTGCAAAAAACACCTCTGTTTTCTTCCACAAATTTGGATGTGTCCACGTTGCGCTTTGGGGCGTTTCCTGTCGCGGGCGCTAGGCCTACCCACACAAGTGAGGTATCATTTTTATCGGGAGACTTGGAGGAACGCTGGGTGGCAGGAAATTTGTGGCTCCTCTCAGATTCCAGAACTTTCTGCCACAGAAATATGAGGAACATGTGTTTTTTTAGCCAAATTTTGAGGTTTGCAAAGGATTCTGGGTAACAGAACCTGGTCCGAGCCCCGCAAGTCACCCCTCCTTGGATTCCCCTAGGTCTCTAGTTTTCAGAAATGCACAGGTGTGGTAGGTTTCCCTAGGTGCCGGCTGAGCTAGAGGCCAAAATCTACAGGTAGGCACTTTGCAAAAAACAAAACACCTCTGTTTTCTTCAAATAATTTGGATGTGTACACGTTGCACTTTGGGGCGTTTCCTGTCGCGGGCGCTAGGCCTACCCACACAAGTGAGGTATCATTTTTATCTGGAGACTTGGGGGAACGCTGGGTGGAAGGAAATTTGTGGCTCCTCTCAGATTCCAGAAATTTCTGCCACAGAAATGTGAGGAACATGTGTTTTTTTAGCCAAATTTTGAGGTTTGCAAAGGATTCTGGGTAACAGAACCTGGTCCGAGGCCCGCAAGTCACCCCATCTTGGATTCCCCTAGGTCTCTAGTTTTCAGAAATGCACAGGTTTGGTAGGTTTCCCTAGGTGCCGGCTGAGCTAGAGGCCAAAATCTACAGGTAGGCACTTCGCAAAAAAAACCTCTGTTGTCTTCCAAAAATGTGGATGTGTCCACGTTGCGCTTTGGGGCGTTTCCTGTCGCGGGCGCTAGGCCTACCCACACAAGTGAGGTATCATTTCTATCGGGAGACTTGGGGGAACGCTGGGTGGCAGGAAATTTGTGGCTCCTCTCAGATTCCAGAACTTTCTGCCACAGAAATGTGAGGAACATGTGTTTTTTTAGCCAAATTTTGAGGTTTGCAAAGGATTCTGGGTAACAGAACCTGGTCCGAGCCCCGCAAGTCACCCCTCCTTGGATTCCCCTAGGTCTCTAGTTTTCAGAAATGCACAGGTTTGGTAGGTTTCCCTAGGTGCCGGCTGAGCTAGAGGCCAAAATCTACAGGTAGGAACTTCGCAAAAAACACCTGTTTTCTTCCAAAAATTTGGATGTGTCCACGTTGCGCTTTGGGCCGTTTCCTGTCGCGGGCGCTAGGCCTACCCACACGAGTGAGGTATCATTTTTATCGGGAGACTTGGGGGAACGCTGGGTGGAAGGAAATTTGTGGCTCCTCTCAGATTCCAGAACTTTCTGCCACAGAAATGTGAGGAACATGTGTTTTTTTAGCCAAATTTTGAGGTTTGCAAAGGATTCTGGGTAACAGAACCTGGTCCGAGCCCCGCATGTCACCCCATCTTAGATTCCCCTAGGTCTCTAGTTTTCAGAAATGCACAGGTTTGGTAGGTTTCCCTAGGTGCCGGCTGAGCTAGAGGCCAAAATCTACAGGTAGGCACTTCGCAAAAAACACCTCTGTTTTCTTCCAAAAATTTGAATGTGTCCACGTTGCGCTTTGGGGCGTTTCCTGTCGCGGGCGCTAGGCCTACCCACACAAGTGAGGTATCATTTTTATCGGGAGACTTGGGGGAACGCTGGGTGGCAGGAAATTTGTGGCTCCTCTCAGATTCCAGAACTTTCTGTCACCGAAATGAGAGGAAAGGGTGTTTTTTTAGCCAAACTTTGAGGTTTGCAAAGGATTCTGGGTAACAGAACCTTGTTCGAGCCCCACAAGTCACCCCATCTTGGATTCCCCTAGGTCTCTAGTTTTCAAACATGCACAGTGTTGGTATGTTTCCCTAGGTGCCGGCTGAGCTACAGGCCAAAATCCACAGGTAGGCACTGTTTTCTTTCAAAAATTTGAATGTGTCCACGTTGCGCTTTGGGGCGTTTCCTGTTGCGGGCGCTAGGCCTACCCACACAAGCGAGGTATCATTTTTATCGGGAGACTTGGTGGAACGCTGGGTGGAAGGAAATTTGTGGCTCCTCTCAGATTCCATAACTTTCTGCCACAGAAATGTGAGGAACATGTGTTTTTTTAGCCAAATTTTGAGGTTTGCAAAGGATTCTGGGTAACAGAACCTGGTCCGAGCCCCGCAAGTCACCCCTCCTTGGATTCCCATAGGTCTCTAGTTTTCAGAAATGCACAGGTTTGGTAGGTTTCCCTAGGTGCTGGCTGAGCTAGAGGCCAAAATCTACAGGTAGGCACTTCGCAAAAAACACCTCTGTTTTCTTCCAAAAATTTGGATGTGTCCACGTTGCGCTTTGGGCCGCTTCCTGTCGCGGGCGCTAGGCCTACCCACACAAGTGAGGTATCATTTTTATCGGGAGACTTGGGGGAACGCTGAGTGGAAGGAAATTTGTGGCTCCTCTCAGATTCCAGAACTTTCTGCCACAGAGATGTGAGGAACATGTGTTTTTTTAGCCAAATTTTGAGGTTTGCAAAGGATTCTGGGTAACAGAGCCCCGCAAGTCATCCCATCTTGGATTCCCCTAGGTCTCTAGTTTTCAGAAATGCACAGGTTTGGTAGGTTTCCCTAGGTGCCGGCTGAGCTAGAGGCCAAAATCTACAGGTAGGCACTTCGCAAAAAACACCTCTGCTTTCTTCCAAAAATTTGGATGTGTCCACGTTGTGCTTTGGGGCGTTTCCTGTCACGGGCGCTAGGCCTACCCACACAAGTGAGGTATCATTTTTATCGGGAGACTTGGGGGAACGCTGGGTGGAAAGAAATTTGTGGCTCCTCTCAGATTCCAGAACTTTCTGCCACAGAAATGTGAGGAACATGTGTTTTTTAGCCAAATTTTGAGGTTTGCAAAGGATTCTGGGTAACAGAACCTGGTCCGAGCCCCGCAAGTCACCCCTCCTTGGATTCCCCTAGGTCTCTAGTTTTCAGAAATGCACAGGTGTGGTAGGTTTCCCTAGGTGCCGGCTGAGCTGGAGGCCAAAATCTACAGGTAGGCACTTCGCAAAAAACACCTCTGTTTTCTTCCAAAAATTTGGATGTGTCCACGTTGCGCTTTGGGCCGTTTCCTGTCGCGGGCGCTAGGCCTACCCACACAAGTGAGGTATCATTTTTATCGGGAGACTTGGGGGAACGCTGCGTGGCAGGAAATTTGTGGCTCCTCTCAGATTCCAGAACTTTCTGCCACAGAAATGTGAGGAACATGTGTTTTTTTAGCCAAATTTTGAGGTTTGCAAAGGATTCTGGGTAACAGAACCTGGTCCGAGCCCCGCAAGTCACCCCTCCTTGGATTCCCCTAGGTCTCTAGTTTTCAGAAATGCACAGGTGTGGTAGGTTTCCCTAGGTGCGGGCTGAGCTAAAGGCCAAAATCTACAGGTAGGCACTTCGCAAAAAACAAAACACCTCTGTTTTCTTCAAATAATTTGGATGTGTCCACGTTCCACTTTGGGGCGTTTCCTGTCGCGGGCGCTAGGCCTACCCACACAAGTGAGGTATCATTTTTATCTGGAGACTTGGGGGAACGCTGGGTGGAAGGAAATTTGTGGCTCCTCTATGATTCCAGAACTTTCTGCCACAGAAATGTGAGGAACATGTGTTTTTTTAGCCAAATTTTGAGGTTTGCAAAGGATTCTGGGTAACAGAACCTGGTCCGAGCCCCGCAAGTCACCCCATCTTGGATTCCCCTAGGTCTCTAGTTTTCAGAAATGCACGGGTTTGGGAGGTTTCCCTAGGTGCCGGCTGAGCTAGAGGCCAAAATCTACAGGTAGGCACTTCGCAAAAAACACCTCTGTTTTCTTCCCAAAATTTGGATGTGTCCACGTTGCGCTTTGGGGCGTTTCCTGTCGCGGGCGCTAGGCCTACCCACACAAGTGAGGTATCATTTTTATCGGGAGACTTGGGGGAACGCTGGGTGGCAGGAAATTTGTGGCTCCTCTCAGATTCCAGAACTTTCTGCCACAGAAATGTGAGGAACATGTGTTTTTTTAGCCAAATTTTGAGGTTTGCAAAGGATTCTGGGTAACAGAACCTGGTCCGAGCCCCGCAAGTCACCCCATCTTGGATTCCCCTAGGTCTCTAGTTTTCAGAAATGCACAGGTTTGGTAGGTTTCCCTAGGTGCCGGCTGAGCTAGAGGCCAAAATCTACAGGTAGGCACTTTGCAAAAAACACCTCTGTTTTGTTCCACAAATTTGGATGTGTCCACGTTGCGCTTTGGGGCGTTTCCTGTCGCGGGCGCTAGGCCTACCCACACAAGTGAGGTATCATTTGTATCGGGAGACTTGGAGGAACGCTGGGTGGCAGGAAATTTGTGGCTCCTCTCAGATTCCAGAACTTTCTGCCACAGAAATATGAGGAACATGTGTTTTTTTAGCCAAATTTTGAGGTTTGCAAAGGATTCTGGGTAACAGAACCTGGTCCGAGCCCCGCAAGTCACCCCTCCTTGGATTCCCCTAGGTCTCTAGTTTTCAGAAATGCACAGGTGTGGTAGGTTTCCCTAGGTGCCGGCTGAGCTAGAGGCCAAAATCTACAGGTAGGCACTTTGCAAAAAACAAAACACCTCTGTTTTCTTCAAATAATTTGGATGTGTACACGTTGCACTTTGGGGCGTTTCCTGTCGCGGGCGCTAGGCCTACCCACACAAGTGAGGTATCATTTTTATCTGGAGACTTGGGGGAACGCTGGGTGGAAGGAAATTTGTGGCTCCTCTCAGATTCCAGAACTTTCTGCCACAGAAATGTGAGGAACATGTGTTTTTTTAGCCAAATTTTGAGGTTTGCAAAGGATTCTGGGTAACAGAACCTGGTCCGAGCCCCGCAAGTCACCCCATCTTGGATTCCCCTAGGTCTCTAGTTTTCAGAAATGCACAGGTTTGGTAGGTTTCCCTAGGTGCCGGCTGAGCTAGAGGCCAAAATCTACAGGTAGGCACTTCGCAAAAAAAACCTCTGTTGTCTTCCAAAAATGTGGATGTGTCCACGTTGCGCTTTGGGGCGTTTCCTGTCGCGGGCGCTAGGCCTACCCACACAAGTGAGGTATCATTTCTATCGGGAGACTTGGGGGAACGCTGGGTGGCAGGAAATTTGTGGCTCCTCTCAGATTCCAGAACTTTCTGCCACAGAAATGTGAGGAACATGTGTTTTTTTAGCCAAATTTTGAGGTTTGCAAAGGATTCTGGGTAACAGAACCTGGTCCGAGCCCCGCAAGTCACCCCTCCTTGGATTCCCCTAGGTCTCTAGTTTTCAGAAATGCACAGGTTTGGTAGGTTTCCCTAGGTGCCGGCTGAGCTAGAGGCCAAAATCTACAGGTAGGAACTTCGCAAAAAACACCTCTGTTTTCTTCCAAAAATTTGGATGTGTCCACGTTGCGCTTTGGGCCGTTTCCTGTCGCGGGCGCTAGTCCTACCCACACGAGTGAGGTATCATTTTTATCGGGAGACTTGGGGGAACGCTGGGTGGAAGGAAATTTGTGGCTCCTCTCAGATTCCAGAACTTTCTGCCACAGAAATGTGAGGAACATGTGTTTTTTTAGCCAAATTTTGAGGTTTGCAAAGGATTCTGGGTAACAGAACCTGGTCCGAGCCCCGCATGTCACCCCATCTTAGATTCCCCTAGGTCTCTAGTTTTCAGAAATGCACAGGTTTGGTAGGTTTCCCTAGGTGCCGGCTGAGCTAGAGGCCAAAATCTACAGGTAGGCACTTCGCAAAAAACACCTCTGTTTTCTTCCAAAAATTTGAATGTGTCCACGTTGCGCTTTGGGGCGTTTCCTGTCGCGGGCGCTAGGCCTACCCACACAAGTGAGGTATCATTTTTATCGGGAGACTTGGGGGAACGCTGGGTGGCAGGAAATTTGTGGCTCCTCTCAGATTCCAGAACTTTCTGTCACCGAAATGAGAGGAAAGGGTGTTTTTTTAGCCAAACTTTGAGGTTTGCAAAGGATTCTGGGTAACAGAACCTTGTTCGAGCCCCACAAGTCACCCCATCTTGGATTCCCCTAGGTCTCTAGTTTTCAAACATGCACAGTGTTGGTATGTTTCCCTAGGTGCCGGCTGAGCTACAGGCCAAAATCCACAGGTAGGCACTGTTTTCTTTCAAAAATTTGAATGTGTCCACGTTGCGCTTTGGGGCGTTTCCTGTTGCGGGCGCTAGGCCTACCCACACAAGCGAGGTATCATTTTTATCGGGAGACTTGGTGGAACGCTGGGTGGAAGGAAATTTGTGGCTCCTCTCAGATTCCATAACTTTCTGCCACAGAAATGTGAGGAACATGTGTTTTTTTAGCCAAATTTTGAGGTTTGCAAAGGATTCTGGGTAACAGAACCTGGTCCGAGCCCCGCAAGTCACCCCTCCTTGGATTCCCCTAGGTCTCTAGTTTTCAGAAATGCACAGGTTTGTTAGGTTTCCCTAGGTGCTGGCTGAGCTAGAGGCCAAAATCTACAGGTAGGCACTTCGCAAAAAACACCTCTGTTTTCTTCCAAAAATTTGGATGTGTCCACGTTGCGCTTTGGGCCGCTTCCTGTCGCGGGCGCTAGGCCTACCCACACAAGTGAGGTATCATTTTTATCGGGAGACTTGGGGGAACGCTGAGTGGAAGGAAATTTGTGGCTCCTCTCAGATTCCAGAACTTTCTGCCACAGAGATGTGAGGAACATGTGTTTTTTTAGCCAAATTTTGAGGTTTGCAAAGGATTCTGGGTAACAGAGCCCCGCAAGTCATCCCATCTTGGATTCCCCTAGGTCTCTAGTTTTCAGAAATGCACAGGTTTGGTAGGTTTCCCTAGGTGCCGGCTGAGCTAGAGGCCAAAATCTACAGGTAGGCACTTCGCAAAAAACACCTCTGCTTTCTTCCAAAAATTTGGATGTGTCCACGTTGTGCTTTGGGGCGTTTCCTGTCACGGGCGCTAGGCCTACCCACACAAGTGAGGTATCATTTTTATCGGGAGACTTGGGGGAACGCTGGGTGGAAAGAAATTTGTGGCTCCTCTCAGATTCCAGAACTTTCTGCCACAGAAATGTGAGGAACATGTGTTTTTTTAGCCAAATTTTGAGGTTTGCAAAGGATTCTGGGTAACAGAACCTGGTCCGAGCCCCGCAAGTCACCCCTCCTTGGATTCCCCTAGGTCTCTAGTTTTCAGAAATGCACAGGTGTGGTAGGTTTCCCTAGGTGCCGGCTGAGCTGGAGGCCAAAATCTACAGGTAGGCACTTCGCAAAAAACACCTCTGTTTTCTTCCAAAAATTTGGATGTGTCCACGTTGCGCTTTGGGCCGTTTCCTGTCGCGGGCGCTAGGCCTACCCACACAAGTGAGGTATCATTTTTATCGGGAGACTTGGGGGAACGCTGGGTGGCAGGAAATTTGTGGCTCCTCTCAGATTCCAGAACTTTCTGCCACAGAAATGTGAGGAACATGTGTTTTTTTAGCCAAATTTTGAGGTTTGCAAAGGATTCTGGGTAACAGAACCTGGTCCGAGCCCCGCAAGTCACCCCTCCTTAGATTCCCCTAGGTCTCTAGTTTTCAGAAATGCACAGGTGTGGTAGGTTTCCCTAGGTGCCGGCTGAGCTGGAGGCCAAAATCTACAGGTAGGCACTTTGCAAAAAACACCTCTGTTTTCTTCCAAAAATTTGGATGTGTCCACGTTGCGCTTTGGGCCGTTTCCTGTCGCGGGCGCTAGGCCTACCCACACAAGTGAGGTATCATTTTTATCGGGAGACTTGGGGGAACGCTGGGTGGAAGGAAATTTGTGGCTCCTCTCAGATTCCAGAACTTTCTGCCACAGAAATGTGAGGAACATGTGTTTTTTTAGCCAAATTTTGAGGTTTGCAAAGGATTCTGGGTAACAGAACCTGGTCCGAGCCCCGCAAGTCACCCCTCCTTGGATTCCCCTAGGTCTCTAGTTTTCAGAAATGCACAGGTTTGGTAGGTTTCCCTAGGTGCCGGCTGAGCTAGAGGCCAAAATCTACAGGTAGGCACTTCGCAAAAAACACCTCTGTTTTCTTCAAAAAATTTGGATGTGTCCACGTTGCGCTTTGGGGCGTTTCCTGTTGCGGGCGCTAGGCCTACCCACACAAGTGAGGTATCATTTTTATCGGGAGACTTGGGGGAACGCTGGGTGGCAGGAAATTTGTGGCTCCTCTCAGATTCCAGAACTTTCTGCCACAGAAATGTGAGGAACATGTGTTTTTTTAGCCAAATTTTGAGGTTTGCAAAGGATTCTGGGTAACAGAACCTGGTCCGAGCCCCGCAAGTCACCCCTCCTTGGATTCCCCTAGGTCTCTAGTTTTCAGAAATGCACAGGTGTGGTAGGTTTCCCTAGGTGCCGCCTGAGCTAGAGGCCAAAATCTACAGGTAGGCACTTCGCAAAAAACAAAACACCTCTGTTTTCTTCAAATAATTTGGATGTGTCCACGTTCCACTTTGGGGCGTTTCCTGTCGCGGGCGCTAGGCCTACCCACACAAGTGAGGTATCATTTTTATCTGGAGACTTGGGAGAACGCTGGGTGGAAGGAAATTTGTGGCTCCTCTCAGATTCCAGAACTTTCTGCCACAGAAATGTGAGGAACATGTGTTTTTTTAGCCACATTTTGAGGTTTGCAAAGGATTCTGGGTAACAGAACCTGGTCCGAGCCCCGCAAGTCACCCCATCTTGGATTCCCCTAGGTCTCTAGTTTTCAGAAATGCACAGGTTTGGTAGGTTTCCCTAGGTGCCGGCTGAGCTAGAGGCCAAAATCTACAGGTAGGCACTTCGCAAAAAACACCTCTGTTTTCTTCCCAAAATTTGGATGTGTCCACGTTGCGCTTTGGGGCGTTTCCTGTCGCGGGCGCTAGGCCTACCCACACAAGTGAGGTATCATTTTTATCGGGAGACTTGGGGGAACGCTGGGTGGCAGGAAATTTGTGGCTCCTCTCAGATTCCAGAACTTTCTGCCACAGAAATGTGAGGAACATGTGTTTTTTTAGCCAAATTTTGAGGTTTGCAAAGGATTCTGGGTAACAGAACCTGGTCCGAGCCCCGCAAGTCACCCCTCCTTGGATTCCCCTAGGTCTCTAGTTTTCAGAAATGCACAGGTTTGGTAGGTTTCCCTAGGTGCCGGCTGAGCTAGAGGCCAAAATCTACAGGTAGGAACTTCGCAAAAAACACCTCTGTTTTCTTCCAAAAATTTGGATGTGTCCACGTTGCGCTTTGGGCCGCTTCCTGTCGCGGGCGCTAGGCCTACCCACACAAGTGAGGTATCATTTTTATCGGGAGACTTGGGGGAACGCTGAGTGGAAGGAAATTTGTGGCTCCTCTCAGATTCCAGAACTTTCTGCCACAGAGATGTGAGGAACATGTGTTTTTTTAGCCAAATTTTGAGGTTTGCAAAGGATTCTGGGTAACAGAGCCCCGCAAGTCATCCCATCTTGGATTCCCCTAGGTCTCTAGTTTTCAGAAATGCACAGGTTTGGTAGGTTTCCCTAGGTGCCGGCTGAGCAAGAGGCCAAAATCTACAGGTAGGCACTTCGCAAAAAACACCTCTGCTTTCTTCCAAAAATTTGGATGTGTCCACGTTGTGCTTTGGGGCGTTTCCTGTCACGGGCGCTAGGCCTACCCACACAAGTGAGGTATCATTTTTATCGGGAGACTTGGGGGAACGCTGGGTGGAAAGAAATTTGCGGCTCCTCTCAGATTCCAGAACTTTCTGCCACAGAAATGTGAGGAACATGTGTTTTTTTAGCCAAATTTTGAGGTTTGCAAAGGATTCTGGGTAACAGAACCTGGTCCGAGCCCCGCAAGTCACCCCTCCTTGGATTCCCCTAGGTCTCTAGTTTTCAAAAATGCACAGGTGTGGTAGGTTTCCCTAGGTGCCGGCTGAGCTGGAGGCCAAAATCTACAGGTAGGCACTTCGCAAAAAACACCTCTGTTTTCTTCCAAAAATTTGGATGTGTCCACGTTGCGCTTTGGGCCGTTTCCTGTCGCGGGCGCTAGGCCTACCCACACAAGTGAGGTATCATTTTTATCGGGAGACTTGGGGGAACGCTGGGTGGAAGGAAATTTGTGGCTCCTCTCAGATTCCATAACTTTCTGCCACAGAAATGTGAGGAACATGTGTTTTTTTAGCCAAATTTTGAGGTTTGCAAAGGATTCTGGGTAACAGAACCTGGTCCGAGCCCCGCAAGTCACCCCTCCTTGGATTCCCCTAGGTCTCTAGTTTTCAGAAATGCACAGGTTTGGTAGGTTTCCCTAGGTGCTGGCTGAGCTAGAGGCCAAAATCTACAGGTAGGCACTTCGCAAAAAACACCTCTGTTTTCTTCCAAAAATTTGGATGTGTCCACGTTGCGCTTTGGGCCGCTTCCTGTCGCGGGCGCTAGGCCTACCCACACAAGTGAGGTATCATTTTTATCGGGAGACTTGGGGGAACGCTGGGTGGAAAGAAATTTGTGGCTCCTCTCAGATTCCAGAACTTTCTGCCACAGAAATTTGAGGAACATGTGTTTTTTTAGCCAAATTTTGAGGTTTGCAAAGGATTCTGGGTAACAGAACCTGGTCCGAGCCCCGCAAGTCACCCCTCCTTGGATTCCCCTAGGTCTCTAGTTTTCAGAAATGCACAGGTTTGGTAGGTTTCCCTAGGTGCCGGCTGAGCTAGAGGCCAAAATCTACAGGTAGGCACTTCGCAAAAAACACCTCTGCTTTCTTCCAAAAATTTGGATGTGTCCACGTTGTGCTTTGGGGCGTTTCCTGTCACGGGCGCTAGGCCTACCCACACAAGTGAGGTATCATTTTTATCGGGAGACTTGGGGGAACGCTGGGTGGAAAGAAATTTGTGGCTCCTCTCAGATTCCAGAACTTTCTGCCACAGAAATTTGAGGAACATGTGTTTTTTTAGCCAAATTTTGAGGTTTGCAAAGGATTCTGGGTAACAGAACCTGGTCCGAGCCCCGCAAGTCACCCCTCCTTGGATTCCCCTAGGTCTCTAGTTTTCAGAAATGCACAGGTGTGGTAGGTTTCCCTAGGTGCCGGCTGAGCTGGAGGCCAAAATCTACAGGTAGGCACTTCGCAAAAAACACCTCTGTTTTCTTCCAAAAATTTGGATGTGTCCACGTTGCGCTTTGGGCCGTTTCCTGTCGCGGGCGCTAGGCCTACCCACACAAGTGAGGTATCATTTTTATCGGGAGACTTGGGGGAACGCTGGGTGGCAGGAAATTTGTGGCTCCTCTCAGATTCCAGAACTTTCTGCCACAGAAATGTGAGGAACATGTGTTTTTTTAGCCAAATTTTGAGGTTTGCAAAGGATTCTGGGTAACAGAACCTGGTCCGAGCCCCGCAAGTCACCCCTCCTTAGATTCCCCTAGGTCTCTAGTTTTCAGAAATGCACAGGTTTGGTAGGTTTCCCTAGGTGCCGGCTGAGCTAGAGGCCAAAATCTACAGGTAGGCACTTCGCAAAAAACACCTCTGCTTTCTTCCAAAAATTTGGATGTGTCCACGTTGTGCTTTGGGGCGTTTCCTGTCACGGGCGCTAGGCCTACCCACACAAGTGAGGTATCATTTTTATCGGGAGACTTGGGGGAACGCTGGGTGGAAAGAAATTTGTGGCTCCTCTCAGATTCCAGAACTTTCTGCCACAGAAATTTGAGGAACATGTGTTTTTTTAGCCAAATTTTGAGGTTTGCAAAGGATTCTGGGTAACAGAACCTGGTCCGAGCCCCGCAAGTCACCCCTCCTTGGATTCCCCTAGGTCTCTAGTTTTCAGAAATGCACAGGTGTGGTAGGTTTCCCTAGGTGCCGGCTGAGCTGGAGGCCAAAATCTACAGGTAGGCACTTCGCAAAAAACACCTCTGTTTTCTTCCAAAAATTTGGATGTGTCCACGTTGCGCTTTGGGCCGTTTCCTGTCGCGGGCGCTAGGCCTACCCACACAAGTGAGGTATCATTTTTATCGGGAGACTTGGGGGAACGCTGGGTGGCAGGAAATTTGTGGCTCCTCTCAGATTCCAGAACTTTCTGCCACAGAAATGTGAGGAACATGTGTTTTTTTAGCCAAATTTTGAGGTTTGCAAAGGATTCTGGGTAACAGAACCTGGTCCGAGCCCCGCAAGTCACCCCTCCTTAGATTCCCCTAGGTCTCTAGTTTTCAGAAATGCACAGGTGTGGTAGGTTTCCCTAGGTGCCGGCTGAGCTGGAGGCCAAAATCTACAGGTAGGCACTTCGCAAAAAACACCTCTGTTTTCTTCCAAAAATTTGGATGTGTCCACGTTGCGCTTTGGGCCGTTTCCTGTCGCGGGCGCTAGGCCTACCCACACAAGTGAGGTATCATTTTTATCGGGAGACTTGGGGGAACGCTGGGTGGCAGGAAATTTGTGGCTCCTCTCAGATTCCAGAACTTTCTGCCACAGAAATGTGAGGAACATGTGTTTTTTTAGCCAAATTTTGAGGTTTGCAAAGGATTCTGGGTAACAGAACCTGGTCCGAGCCCCGCAAGTCACCCCTCCTTGGATTCCCCTAGGTCTCTAGTTTTCAGAAATGCACAGGTTTGGTAGGTTTCCCTAGGTGCCGGCTGAGCTAGAGGCCAAAATCTACAGGTAGGCACTTCGCAAAAAACACCTCTGTTTTCTTCAAAAAATTTGGATGTGTCCACGTTGCGCTTTGGGGCGTTTCCTGTTGCGGGCGCTAGGCCTACCCACACAAGTGAGGTATCATTTTTATCGGGAGACTTGGGGGAACGCTGGGTGGCAGGAAATTTGTGGCTCCTCTCAGATTCCAGAACTTTCTGCCACAGAAATGTGAGGAACATGTGTTTTTTTAGCCAAATTTTGAGGTTTGCAAAGGATTCTGGGTAACAGAACCTGGTCCGAGCCCCGCAAGTCACCCCTCCTTGGATTCCCCTAGGTCTCTAGTTTTCAGAAATGCACAGGTGTGGTAGGTTTCCCTAGGTGCCGCCTGAGCTAGAGGCCAAAATCTACAGGTAGGCACTTCGCAAAAAACAAAACACCTCTGTTTTCTTCAAATAATTTGGATGTGTCCACGTTCCACTTTGGGGCGTTTCCTGTCGCGGGCGCTAGGCCTACCCACACAAGTGAGGTATCATTTTTATCTGGAGACTTGGGGGAACGCTGGGTGGAAGGAAATTTGTGGCTCCTCTCAGATTCCAGAACTTTCTGCCACAGAAATGTGAGGAACATGTGTTTTTTTAGCCAAATTTTGAGGTTTGCAAAGGATTCTGGGTAACAGAACCTGGTCCGAGCCCCGCAAGTCACCCCTCCTTGGATTCCCCTAGGTCTCTAGTTTTCAGAAATGCACAGGTTTGGTAGGTTTCCCTAGGTGCCGGCTGAGCTAGAGGCCAAAATCTACAGGTAGGAACTTCGCAAAAAACACCTCTGTTTTCTTCCAAAAATTTGGATGTGTCCACGTTGCGCTTTGGGCCGCTTCCTGTCGCGGGCG
This sequence comes from Pleurodeles waltl, assembly GCF_031143425.1. Classification (NCBI taxonomy): domain Eukaryota; kingdom Metazoa; phylum Chordata; class Amphibia; order Caudata; family Salamandridae; genus Pleurodeles; species Pleurodeles waltl. The sequence goes on along the minus strand of NC_090446.1, from coordinate 979,048,803 downwards.
CTAGGCCTACCCACACAAGTGAGGTATCATTTTTATCGGGAGACTTGGGGGAACGCTGAGTGGAAGGAAATTTGTGGCTCCTCTCAGATTCCAGAACTTTCTGCCACAGAGATGTGAGGAACATGTGTTTTTTTAGCCAAATTTTGAGGTTTGCAAAGGATTCTGGGTAACAGAGCCCCGCAAGTCATCCCATCTTGGATTCCCCTAGGTCTCTAGTTTTCAGAAATGCACAGGTTTGGTAGGTTTCCCTAGGTGCCGGCTGAGCAAGAGGCCAAAATCTACAGGTAGGCACTTCGCAAAAAACACCTCTGCTTTCTTCCAAAAATTTGGATGTGTCCACGTTGTGCTTTGGGGCGTTTCCTGTCACGGGCGCTAGGCCTACCCACACAAGTGAGGTATCATTTTTATCGGGAGACTTGGGGGAACGCTGGGTGGAAAGAAATTTGTGGCTCCTCTCAGATTCCAGAACTTTCTGCCACAGAAATGTGAGGAACATGTGTTTTTTTAGCCAAATTTTGAGGTTTGCAAAGGATTCTGGGTAACAGAACCTGGTCCGAGCCCCGCAAGTCACCCCTCCTTGGATTCCCCTAGGTCTCTAGTTTTCAGAAATGCACAGGTGTGGTAGGTTTCCCTAGGTGCCGGCTGAGCTGGAGGCCAAAATCTACAGGTAGGCACTTCGCAAAAAACACCTCTGTTTTCTTCCAAAAATTTGGATGTGTCCACGTTGCGCTTTGGGCCGTTTCCTGTCGCGGGCGCTAGGCCTACCCACACAAGTGAGGTATAATTTTTATCGGGAGACTTGGGGGAACGCTGGGTGGAAGGAAATTTGTGGCTCCTCTCAGATTCCATAACTTTCTGCCACAGAAATGTGAGGAACATGTGTTTTTTTAGCCAAATTTTGAGGTTTGCAAAGGATTCTGGGTAACAGAACCTGGTCCGAGCCCCGCAAGTCACCCCTCCTTGGATTCCCCTAGGTCTCTAGTTTTCAGAAATGCACAGGTTTGGTAGGTTTCCCTAGGTGCTGGCTGAGCTAGAGGCCAAAATCTACAGGTAGGCACTTCGCAAAAAACACCTCTGTTTTCTTCCAAAAATTTGGATGTGTCCATGTTGCGCTTTGGGCCGCTTCCTGTCGCGGGCGCTAGGCCTACCCACACAAGTGAGGTATCATTTTTATCGGGAGACTTGGGGGAACGCTGAGTGGAAGGAAATTTGTGGCTCCTCTCAGATTCCAGAACTTTCTGCCACAGAGATGTGAGGAACATGTGTTTTTTTAGCCAAATTTTGAGGTTTGCAAAGGATTCTGGGTAACAGAGCCCCGCAAGTCATCCCATCTTGGATTCCCCTAGGTCTCTAGTTTTCAGAAATGCACAGGTTTGGTAGGTTTCCCTAGGTGCCGGCTGAGCTAGAGGCCAAAATCTACAGGTAGGCACTTCGCAAAAAACACCTCTGCTTTCTTCCAAAAATTTGGATGTGTCCACGTTGTGCTTTGGGGCGTTTCCTGTCACGGGCGCTAGGCCTACCCACACAAGTGAGGTATCATTTTTATCGGGAGACTTGGGGGAACGCTGGGTGGAAAGAAATTTGTGGCTCCTCTCAGATTCCAGAACTTTCTGCCACAGAAATTTGAGGAACATGTGTTTTTTTAGCCAAATTTTGAGGTTTGCAAAGGATTCTGGGTAACAGAACCTGGTCCGAGCCCCGCAAGTCACCCCTCCTTGGATTCCCCTAGGTCTCTAGTTTTCAGAAATGCACAGGTGTGGTAGGTTTCCCTAGGTGCCGGCTGAGCTGGAGGCCAAAATCTACAGGTAGGCACTTCGCAAAAAACACCTCTGTTTTCTTCCAAAAATTTGGATGTGTCCACGTTGCGCTTTGGGCCGTTTCCTGTCGCGGGCGCTAGGCCTACCCACACAAGTGAGGTATCATTTTTATCGGGAGACTTGGGGGAACGCTGGGTGGCAGGAAATTTGTGGCTCCTCTCAGATTCCAGAACTTTCTGCCACAGAAATGTGAGGAACATGTGTTTTTTTAGCCAAATTTTGAGGTTTGCAAAGGATTCTGGGTAACAGAACCTGGTCCGAGCCCCGCAAGTCACCCCTCCTTAGATTCCCCTAGGTCTCTAGTTTTCAGAAATGCACAGGTGTGGTAGGTTTCCCTAGGTGCCGGCTGAGCTGGAGGCCAAAATCTACAGGTAGGCACTTCGCAAAAAACACCTCTGTTTTCTTCCAAAAATTTGGATGTGTCCACGTTGCGCTTTGGGCCGTTTCCTGTCGCGGGCGCTAGGCCTACCCACACAAGTGAGGTATCATTTTTATCGGGAGACTTGGGGGAACGCTGGGTGGAAGGAAATTTGTGGCTCCTCTCAGATTCCAGAACTTTCTGCCACAGAAATGTGAGGAACATGTGTTTTTTTAGCCAAATTTTGAGGTTTGCAAAGGATTCTGGGTAACAGAACCTGGTCCGAGCCCCGCAAGTCACCCCTCCTTGGATTCCCCTAGGTCTCTAGTTTTCAGCAATGCACAGGTTTGGTAGGTTTCCCTAGGTGCCGGCTGAGCTAGAGGCCAAAATCTACAGGTAGGCACTTCGCAAAAAACACCTCTGTTTTCTTCAAAAAAATTGGATGTGTCCACGTTGCGCTTTGGGGCGTTTCCTGTTGCGGGCGCTAGGCCTACCCACACAAGTGAGGTATCATTTTTATCGGGAGACTTGGGGGAACGCTGGGTGGCAGGAAATTTGTGGCTCCTCTCAGATTCCAGAACTTTCTGCCACAGAAATGTGAGGAACATGTGTTTTTTTAGCCAAATTTTGAGGTTTGCAAAGGATTCTGGGTAACAGAACCTGGTCCGAGCCCCGCAAGTCACCCCTCCTTGGATTCCCCTAGGTCTCTAGTTTTCAGAAATGCACAGGTGTGGTAGGTTTCCCTAGGTGCCGCCTGAGCTAGAGGCCAAAATCTACAGGTAGGCACTTCGCAAAAAACAAAACACCTCTGTTTTCTTCAAATAATTTGGATGTGTCCACGTTCCACTTTGGGGCGTTTCCTGTCGCGGGCGCTAGGCCTACCCACACAAGTGAGGTATCATTTTTATCTGGAGACTTGGGGGAACGCTGGGTGGAAGGAAATTTGTGGCTCCTCTCAGATTCCAGAACTTTCTGCCACAGAAATGTGAGGAACATGTGTTTTTTTAGCCAAATTTTGAGGTTTGCAAAGGATTCTGGGTAACAGAACCTGGTCCGAGCCCCGCAAGTCACCCCATCTTGGATTCCCCTAGGTCTCTAGTTTTCAGAAATGCACAGGTTTGGTAGGTTTCCCTAGGTGCTGGCTGAGCTAGAGGCCAAAATCTACAGGTAGGCACTTCGCAAAAAACACCTCTGTTTTCTTCCCAAAATTTGGATGTGTCCACGTTGCGCTTTGGGGCGTTTCCTGTCGCGGGCGCTAGGCCTACCCACACAAGTGAGGTATCATTTTTATCGGGAGACTTGGGGGAACGCTGGGTGGCAGGAAATTTGTGGCTCCTCTCAGATTCCAGAACTTTCTGCCACAGAAATGTGAGGAACATGTGTTTTTTTAGCCAAATTTTGAGGTTTGCAAAGGATTCTGGGTAACAGAACCTGGTCCGAGCCCCGCAAGTAACCCCTCCTTGGATTCCCCTAGGTCTCTAGTTTTCAGAAATGCACAGGTTTGGTAGGTTTCCCTAGGTGCCGGCTGAGCTAGAGGCCAAAATCTACAGGTAGGAACTTCGCAAAAAACACCTCTGTTTTCTTCCAAAAATTTGGATGTGTCCACGTTGCGCTTTGGGCCGCTTCCTGTCGCGGGCGCTAGGCCTACCCACACAAGTGAGGTATCATTTTTATCGGGAGACTTGGGGGAACGCTGAGTGGAAGGAAATTTGTGGCTCCTCTCAGATTCCAGAACTTTCTGCCACAGAGATGTGAGGAACATGTGTTTTTTTAGCCAAATTTTGAGGTTTGCAAAGGATTCTGGGTAACAGAGCCCCGCAAGTCATCCCATCTTGGATTCCCCTAGGTCTCTAGTTTTCAGAAATGCACAGGTTTGGTAGGTTTCCCTAGGTGCCGGCTGAGCTAGAGGCCAAAATCTACAGGTAGGCACTTCGCAAAAAACACCTCTGCTTTCTTCCAAAAATTTGGATGTGTCCACGTTGTGCTTTGGGGCGTTTCCTGTCACGGGCGCTAGGCCTACCCACACAAGTGAGGTATCATTTTTATCGGGAGACTTGGGGGAACGCTGGGTGGAAAGAAATTTGTGGCTCCTCTCAGATTCCAGAACTTTCTGCCACAGAAATGTGAGGAACATGTGTTTTTTTAGCCAAATTTTGAGGTTTGCAAAGGATTCTGGGTAACAGAACCTGGTCTGAGCCCCGCAAGTCACCCCTCCTTGGATTCCCCTAGGTCTCTAGTTTTCAGAAATGCACAGGTGTGGTAGGTTTCCCTAGGTGCCGGCTGAGCTGGAGGCCAAAATCTACAGGTAGGCACTTCGCAAAAAACACCTCTGTTTTCTTCCAAAAATTTGGATGTGTCCACGTTGCGCTTTGGGCCGTTTCCTGTCGCGGGCGCTAGGCCTACCCACACAAGTGAGGTATCATTTTTATCGGGAGACTTGGGGGAACGCTGGGTGGAAGGAAATTTGTGGCTCCTCTCAGATTCCAGAACTTTCTGCCACAGAAATGTGAGGAACATGTGTTTTTTTAGCCAAATTTTGAGGTTTGCAAAGGATTCTGGGTAACAGAACCTGGTCCGAGCCCCGCAAGTCACCCCTCCTTGGATTCCCCTAGGTCTCTAGTTTTCAGAAATGCACAGGTTTGGTAGGTTTCCCTAGGTGCCGGCTGAGCTAGAGGCCAAAATCTACAGGTAGGCACTTCGCAAAAAACACCTCTGTTTTCTTCCAAAAATTTGGATGTGTCCACGTTGCGCTTTGGGGCGTTTCCTGTCGCGGGCGCTAGGCCTACCCACACAAGTGAGGTATCATTTTTATCGGGAGACTTGGGGGAACGCTGGGTGGCAGGAAATTTGTGGCTCCTCTCAGATTCCAGAACTTTCTGCCACAGAAATGTGAGGAACATGTGTTTTTTTAGCCAAATTTTGAGGTTTGCAAAGGATTCTGGGTAACAGAACCTGGTCCGAGCCCCGCAAGTCACCCCTCCTTGGATTCCCCTAGGTCTCTAGTTTTCAGAAATGCACAGGTGTGGTAGGTTTCCCTAGGTGCCGGCTGAGCTGGAGGCCAAAATCTACAGGTAGGCACTTCGCAAAAAACACCTTTGTTTTCTTCAAAAAATTTGGATGTGTCCACGTTGCGCTTTGGGCCGTTTCCTGTCGCGGGCGCTAGGCCTACCCACACAAGTGAGGTATCATTTTTATCGGGAGACTTGGGGGAACGCTGGGTGGAAGGAAATTTGTGGCTCCTCTCAGATTCCAGAACTTTCTGCCACAGAAATGTGAGGAACATGTGTTTTTTTAGCCAAATTTTGAGGTTTGCAAAGGATTCTGGGTAACAGAACCTGGTCCGAGCCCCGCAAGTCACCCCTCCTTGGATTCCCCTAGGTCTCTAGTTTTCAGAAATGCACAGGTTTGGTAGGTTTCCCTAGGTGCCGGCTGAGCTAGAGGCCAAAATCTACAGGTAGGCACTTCGCAAAAAACACCTCTGTTTTCTTCAAAAAATTTGGATGTGTCCACGTTGCGCTTTGGGGCGTTTCCTGTCGCGGGCGCTAGGCCTACCCACACAAGTGAGGTATCATTTTTATCGGGAGACTTGGGGGAACGCTGGGTGGCAGGAAATTTGTGGCTCCTCTCAGATTCCAGAACTTTCTGCCACAGAAATGTGAGGAACATGTGTTTTTCTAGCCAAATTTTGAGGTTTGCAAAGGATTCTGGGTAACAGAACCTGGTCCGAGCCCCGCAAGTCACCCCTCCTTGGATTCCCCTAGGTCTCTAGTTTTCAGAAATGCACAGGTGTGGTAGGTTTCCCTAGGTGCCGGCTGAGCTAGAGGCCAAAATCTACAGGTAGGCACTTCGCAAAAAACAAAACACCTCTGTTTTCTTCAAATAATTTGGATGTGTCCACGTTCCACTTTGGGGCGTTTCCTGTCGCGGGCGCTAGGCCTACCCACACAAGTGAGGTATCATTTTTATCTGGAGACTTGGGGGAACGCTGGGTGGAAGGAAATTTGTGGCTCCTCTCAGATTCCAGAACTTTCTGCCACAGAAATGTGAGGAACATGTGTTTTTTTAGCCAAATTTTGAGGTTTGCAAAGGATTCTGGGTAACAGAACCTGGTCCGAGCCCCGCAAGTCACCCCATCTTGGATTCCCCTAGGTCTCTAGTTTTCAGAAATGCACAGGTTTGGTAGGTTTCCCTAGGTGCCGGCTGAGCTAGAGGCCAAAATCTACAGGTAGGCAATTCGCAAAAAACACCTCTGTTTTCTTCCAAAAATTTGGATGTGTCCACGTTGCGCTTTGGGGCGTTTCCTGTCGCGGGCGCTAGGCCTACCCACACAAGTGAGGTATCATTTTTATCGGGAGACTTGGGGGAACGCTGGGTGGCAGGAAATTTGTGGCTCCTCTCAGATTCCAGAACTTTCTGCCACAGAAATGTGAGGAACATGTGTTTTTTTAGCCAAATTTTGAGGTTTGCAAAGGATTCTGGGTAACAGAACCTGGTCCGAGCCCCGCAAGTCACCCCTCCTTGGATTCCCCTAGGTCTCTAGTTTTCAGAAATGCACAGGTTTGGTAGGTTTCCCTAGGTGCCGGCTGAGCTAGAGGCCAAAATCTACAGGTAGGAACTTCGCAAAAAACACCTCTGTTTTCTTCCAAAAATTTGGATGTGTCCACGTTGCGCTTTGGGCCGTTTCCTGTCGCGGGCGCTAGGCCTACCCACACGAGTGAGGTATCATTTTTATCGGGAGACTTAGGGGAACGCTGGGTGGAAGGAAATTTGTGGCTCCTCTCAGATTCCAGAACTTTCTGCCACAGAAATGTGAGGAACATGTGTTTTTTTAGCCAAATTTTGAGGTTTGCAAAGGATTCTGGGTAACAGAACCTGGTCCGAGCCCCGCATGTCACCCCATCTTGGATTCCCCGAGGTCTCTAGTTTTCAGAAATGCACAGGTTTGGTAGGTTTCCCTAGGTGCCGGCTGAGCTAGAGGCCAAAATCTACAGGTAGGCACTTCGCAAAAAACACCTCTGTTTTCTTCCAAAAATTTGAATGTGTCCACTTTGCGCTTTGGGGCGTTTCCTGTCGCGGGCGCTAGGCCTACCCACACAAGTGAGGTATCATTTTTATCGGGAGACTTGGGGGAACGCTGGGTGGCAGGAAATTTGTGGCTCCTCTCAGATTCCAGAACTTTCTGTCACCGAAATGAGAGGAAAGGGTGTTTTTTTAGCCAAACTTTGAGGTTTGCAAAGGATTCTGGGTAACAGAACCTGGTTCGAGCCCCACAAGTCACCCCATCTTGGATTCCCCTAGGTCTCTAGTTTTCAAACATGCACAGTGTTGGTATGTTTCCCTAGGTGCCGGCTGAGCTACAGGCCAAAATCCACAGGTAGGCACTGTTTTCTTTCAAAAATTTGAATGTGTCCACGTTGTGCTTTGGGGCGTTTCCTGTTGCGGGCGCTAGGCCTACCCACACAAGCGAGGTATCATTTTTATCGGGAGACTTGGTGGAACGCTGGGTGGAAGGAAATTTGTGGCTCCTCTCAGATTCCAGAACTTTCTGCCACAGAAATGTGAGGAACATGTGTTTTTTTAGCCAAATTTTGAGGTTTGCAAAGGATTCTGGGTAACAGAACCTGGTCCGAGCCCCGCAAGTCACCCCTCCTTGGATTCCCCTAGGTCTCTAGTTTTCAGAAATGCACAGGTGTGGTAGGTTTCCCTAGGTGCTGGCTGAGCTAGAGGCCAAAATCTACAGGTAGGCACTTCGCAAAAAATACCTCTGTTTTCTTCCAAAAATTTGGATGTGTCCACGTTGCGCTTTGGGCCGTTTCCTGTCGCGGGCGCTAGGCCTACCCACACAAGTGAGGTATCATTTTTATCGGGAGACTTGGGGGAACGCTGAGTGGAAGGAAATTTGTGGCTCCTCTCAGATTCCAGAACTTTCTGCCACAGAAATGTGAGGAACATGTGTTTTTTTAGCCAAATTTTGAGGTTTGCAAAGGATTCTGGGTAACAGAGCCCCGCAAGTCATCCCATCTTGGATTCCCCTAGGTCTCTAGTTTTCAGAAATGCACAGGTTTGGTAGGTTTCCCTAGGTGCCGGCTGAGCTAGAGGCCAAAATCTACAGGTAGGCACTTCGCAAAAAACACCTCTGCTTTCTTCCAAAAAGTTGGATGTGTCCACGTTGTGCTTTGGGGCGTTTCCTGTCGCGGGCGCTAGGCCTACCCACACAAGTGAGGTATCATTTTTATCGGGAGACTTGGGGGAACGCTGGGTGGAAAGAAATTTGTGGCTCCTCTCAGATTCCAGAACTTTCTGCCACAGAAATGTGAGGAACATGTGTTTTTTTAGCCAAATTTTGAGGTTTGCAAAGGATTCTGGGTAACAGAACCTGGTCCGAGCCCCGCAAGTCACCCCTCCTTGGATTCCCCTAGGTCTCTAGTTTTCAGAAATGCACAGGTGTGGTAGGTTTCCCTAGGTGCCGGCTGAGCTGGAGGCCAAAATCTACAGGTAGGCACTTCGCAAAAAACACCTCTGTTTTCTTCCAAAAATTTGGATGTGTCCACGTTGCGCTTTGGGCCGTTTCCTGTCGCGGGCGCTAGGCCTACCCACACAAGTGAGGTATCATTTTTATCGGGAGACTTGGGGGAACGCTGGGTGGTAGGAAATTTGTGGCTCCTCTCAGATTCCAGAACTTTCTGCCACAGAAATGTGAGGAACATGTGTTTTTTTAGCCAAATTTTGAGGTTTGCAAAGGATTCTGGGTAACAGAACCTGGTCCGAGCCCCGCAAGTCACCCCTCCTTGGATTCCCCTAGGTCTCTAGTTTTCAGGAATGCACAGGTTTGGTAGGTTTCCCTAGGTGCCGGCTGAGCTAGAGGCCAAAATCTACAGGTAGGCACTTCGCAAAAAACACCTCTGTTTTCTTCCACAAATTTGGATGTGTCCACGTTGCGCTTTGGGGCGTTTCCTGTCGCGGGCGCTAGGCCTACCCACACAAGTGAGGTATCATTTTTATCGGGAGACTTGGAGGAACGCTGGGTGGCAGGAAATTTGTGGCTCCTCTCAGATTCCAGAACTTTCTGCCACAGAAATGTGAGGAACATGTGTTTTTTTAGCCAAATTTTGAGGTTTGCAAAGGATTCTGGGTAACAGAACCTGGTCCGAGCCCCGCAAGTCACCCCTCCTTGGATTCCCCTAGGTCTCTAGTTTTCAGAAATGCACAGGTGTGGTAGGTTTCCCTAGGTGCCGGCTGAGCTAGAGGCCAAAATCTACAGGTAGGCACTTCGCAAAAAACAAAACACCTCTGTTTTCTTCAAATAATTTGGATGTGTACACGTTGCACTTTGGGGCGTTTCCTGTCGCGGGCGCTAGGCCTACCCACACAAGTGAGGTATCATTTTTATCTGGAGACTTGGGGGAACGCTGGGTGGAAGGAAATTTGTGGCTCCTCTCAGATTCCAGAACTTTCTGCCACAGAAATGTGAGGAACATGTGTTTTTTTAGCCAAATTTTGAGGTTTGCAAAGGATTCTGGGTAACATAACCTGGTCCGAGCCCCGCAAGTCACCCCATCTTGGATTCCCCTAGGTCTCTAGTTTTCAGAAATGCACAGGTTTGGTAGGTTTCCCTAGGTGCCGGCTGAGCTAGAGGCCAAAATCTACAGGTAGGCACTTCGCAAAAAACACCTCTGTTTTCTTCCAAAAATGTGGATGTGTCCACGTTGCGCTTTGGGGCGTTTCCTGTCGCGGGCGCTAGGCCTACCCACACAAGTGAGGTATCATTTCTATCGGGAGACTTGGGGGAACGCTGGGTGGCAGGAAATTTGTGGCTCCTCTCAGATTCCAGAACTTTCTGCCACAGAAATGTGAGGAACATGTGTTTTTTTAGCCAAAGTTTGAGGTTTGCAAAGGATTCTGGGTAACAGAACCTGGTCCGAGCCCCGCAAGTCACCCCTCCTTGGATTCCCCTAGGTCTCTAATTTTCAGAAATGCACAGGTTTGGTAGGTTTCCCTAGGTGCCGGCTGAGCTAGAGGCCAAAATCTACAGGTAGGAACTTCGCAAAAAACACCTCTGTTTTCTTCCAAAAATTTGGATGTGTCCACGTTGCGCTTTGGGCCGTTTCCTGTCGCGGGCGCTAGGCCTACCCACACGAGTGAGGTATCATTTTTATCGGGAGACTTGGGGGAACGCTGGGTGGAAGGAAATTTGTGGCTCCTCTCAGATTCCAGAACTTTCTGCCACAGAAATGTGAGGAACATGTGTTTTTTTAGCCAAATTTTGAGGTTTGCAAAGGATTCTGGGTAACAGAACCTGGTCCGAGCCCCGCATGCCACCCCATCTTGGATTCCCCTAGGTCTCTAGTTTTCAGAAATGCACAGGTTTGGTAGGTTTCCCTAGGTGCCGGCTGAGCTAGAGGCCAAAATCTACAGGTAGGCACTTCGCAAAAAACACCTCTGTTTTCTTTCAAAAATTTGGATGTGTCCACGTTGCGCTTTGGGGCGTTTCCTGTCGCGGGCGCTAGGCCTACCCACACAAGTAAGGTATCATTTTTATTGGGAGACTTGGGGGAATGCTGGGTGGAAGGAAATTTGTGGCTCCTCTCAGATTCCAGAACTTTCTGCCACAGAAATGTGAGGAACATGTGTTTTTTTAGGCAAATTTTGAGGTTTGCAAAGGATTCTGGGTAACAGAACCTGGTCCGAGCCCCGCAAGTCACCCAATCTTGGATTCCCCTAGGTCTCTAGTTTTCAGAAATGCACAGGTTTGGTAGGTTTCCCTAGGTGCCGGCTGAGCTAGAGGTAAAAATCTACAGGTAGGCACTTTGCAAAAAACACCTCTGTTTTCTTTAAAAAAAATGGGATGTGTCCACGTTGAGTTTTGGGGCGTTTCCTGTCGCGGGCGCTAGGCCTACCCACACAAGTGAGGTATCATTTTTATCGGGAGACTTGAGGGAACATAGATTAGCAAAACAAGTGCTATTGCCCCTTGTCTTTCTCTACATTTTTTCCTTCCAAATATAGGAGAGTGTGTAAAAAAGACATCTATTTGAGAAATGCCCTGTAATTCACATGCTAGTATGGTCACCCCGGAATTCAGAGATGTGCAAATAACCACTGCTCCTCAACACCTTATCTTGTGCCCTTTTTGGAAATACAAAGGTTTTCTTGATAGCAATTTTTTACTCTTTATATTTCAGCAAATGAATTGCTGTATACCCGGTATAGAATGAAAACGCACTGCAGGGTGCAGCTCATTTATTGGCTCTGGGTTCCTCGGGTTCTTGATGAACCTACAAGCCCTATATATCCCCGCAACCAGAGGAGTCCAGCAGACGTAGCGGTATATTGCTTTCAATAATCTGACATTGCAGGGAAAAGTTACAGAGTAAAACGTAGAGAAAAATTGATGGTTTTTTCACCTCAATTTTAATATTTTTCTTTTTCAGCTGTTATTTTCTGTAGGAAACCCTTATAGGATCTACACAAATGACCCCTTGCTGAATTCAGAATTTTGTCTACTTTCAGAAATGTTTAGGTTTCTGTGATCCAGCATTGGTTTCATGCCCATTTCTGTCACTGACTGGAAGGAGGCTGAAAGCACAAAAAATTGCAAAAATGGGGTATGCCCCAGTAAAATGCCAAAATTGTGTTGAAAAATTGGGTTTTCTGATTCAAGTCTGCCTGTTCCTGAAAGCTGGGAAGCTGCTGAGTTTAGCACTGCAAACTCTTTGTTGATGCCATTTTCAGGGGGAAAAACACAAGCCTTCTTCTGCAGCCACTTTTTCCAATTTTTTTGAAAAAAACGAAATTTTCACTGTATTTTGGCCAATTTCTTGGCCTCCTTCAGGGGAACCCACAAAGTCTGGGTACCTCTAGAATCCCTAGGATGTTGGAAAAAAAGGACGCAAATTTGGCTTGGTTAGCTTATGTGGACAAAAAGTTATGAGGGCCTAAGCGCGAACTGCCCCAAATAGGCAAAAAAAGGCCTGGCACAGGAGGGGGAAAAGGCCTGGCAGCGAAGGGGTTAAAGTTAGGAAATAGAATTAAATAAAAACATAGAAATTAACTTAAAGATCCAGAGGTTACAGGTTTATAGTTTGGCTCACATTTTAAACAGAAATTCCCCCTGTTAGAGTTATCTGAAGTAACTATAACTCACGCCCTCACCATGCTCTGCGAATAACCCCACAAATTACAGCACTCATGACATCTTCAATAACGTTAATGATAATATCTATGTAATATTTGCAGTTTAATTTTTGACGAAAAAACTGTGCATGGCAGGGATGCGAGTTACCTTAGTGCACGAGTTATAGTTACTTGAGATAACTCTATAACTGGTGAATTTCTATCATTTGTTACATTTAAAATGTGAGCCGCACTATAAAATCCCTGTAAGTGAATATATATAGAGAGATAGTGCACCCTCCACTCCACACCTGACCCTGCTGTAATGTTTAACCATTTGGGTGGTTTGGCCTTCATATATCAGCAAGTATGGACATTTGATGCATGGACATAAATCGCTTTCTTGGTATTACAATTTGAAAGAAAACGTTTAAGATCAATGTTCTGTCCCCTGCTTCTAGTGTTCTTGTGTTGCAAGTAAACCTGCTTACCGAACAAGCACCACACTTATAGTGCCCCACCACTTCAAGTAACACCCATATGGTTCCTATGTCATATTTTTGGTGGGACTTTGTGTGCTCTCACTTTGTGATTCCTGGTATTTAATTCCTCTTATATGTAAAGAGTGGGATCTATCTGTAGGTCTTGTGTAATAAAGTCCAAATTCTTGAAATGATTTTCTTCACCCTGTTACTGATAGGTGAGAAATTACTCACCATCACAACCTTCTCACCTGCATGCTCCCTTACTCTTGGTGTCAATATCAATCAATCAATAAACTTGTAGAGAGAGCACTGTCATTCTTAAGGGTCTCTGGGCGCTTTGGTGCCTAGTCTTCATTGAAATGCCAGGTCTTTAGCTGCTTCTGGCACTCTGTTAGGGCGGGTGCTGTTCGGAGGTGTAGTGGAAGGGAGTTCCATGTCTTGGCGGCAGTGTAGGAGAAGGATCGGCCTCCGGAGTGGCTATGGTGTATGTGGGGGTGCGTGTGCGAGGGCTAGAGTGGTGAAGCGAAGGTGTCTTTAGGGCTTGTGGAAGTTTATGCTGTGGTTGATATAGGGTGGTCCTTGTTTGTGTAGTGCTTTGTAGGTGTACATGTTCTGGATGGGAAGCCAGTGGAGGTGTCTGAGGTGGGGGTGATGTGGGTCGTTTAGGTAAGTCCAGGATGAGCCTAGCTGTGGTGTTCTGAATGGTCTGGGACTTCCAAGGAGCTAAGTTGACAGTCCAGTATAGAGAACATTGCAGTATTCGAGGTGGCTGGTGACGATGGCCTGTGTGACGGTTTTTCTGGAGTCAGTGCGGATCCATCTAAAGTTCTTGTACAGCATGCGGGGAGTGTAAAAGCATGCAGAGGTGACTGTGCTGATTTGGTGTTTCATTGCCAGTTGACTGTCCAGGGTGATGCCGATGTTGCATGCCTGGGTAGTTGGTGCGGGTGTGGGCATAGGTCCGAGCTCTGCTGGCCACCAGCTGTGATCCCAAATGGAGGGGTTGTTACCAAAAATAAGTACTTCTGTTTTGTCGGTGTTGAACTTGAGGCAGCTGTTTCTCATCCAATTGGCTACGTCTGTCATGGCCCTGCAGAAGTTGATTTTGGCGTTAGTAGAGTCTTCGGTGAGGGAGAGGATGAGTTGGATGTCATCGGCATAGTAGATTATGCTGTGGCCATTTGATCTGACGATATCCACATGGGGGGACATGTAGATTTTGAATAGGGTGGGGCTGAGGGAGGATCACGCCGCAGGTGATTTGCTTCGGAGTGTAGGAGACGGGCAGCAGCCGGAGGCTCTGTTTGTCCCTATAGGAAGGATGTCATCCATTTCAGGGCATTTCCCTTTATGCCGGGGAGATGGTGTCAGATGCTGCTGAGAGGTCAAGGAGAATTGGGCTCTTATGTTGTCTGTTGCAGCGATGAGTGCTATGGTTTGCGCGAGATCCAGATTGAGATGGGTCAGGTAGTTGGTTAGGTTCCAGGTGTTCGGTGAGTTGGCCAGTAAATAATGTTGATAAATGCTCTCTTGTGCAAAACCAGTCTGTTTTCATTGCCTTGACAGTGATCTTTTTTGTAAAGTCTTTTTCTAAAAGTTTGTTTTTCAGAAGTCCTGCCTCCCGGAAGAAATCTTCCTTAAATTTCCAACTCCTGCGTAATCTCAGGAATTGGCGTACGGTAGATTATCATTCAAAGCTCTTGGATGGTGGCTAATATCTTTGAGAAGAGAATTATTATCTGTTGGTTTCTTGATTAGTGTGGTATAAAACGTGCCACCTCGGAATCCACATTTTCCGGTTCCAGGGTCTTTGCATTACAGACCAGACTTTCCTCCTTTCACCCTTCTGAAAGTTTTAGTCACAAACATAGCACGGAACCAAAACTAGAGAATAACAAGGAGGCGTCGTCTTGTCACGGGCTCTAAGCAGCCAGGGAGTTTTCTGTCCTTCGCCTTTCTTATTGACAATGTCTAGCAACCGAGCTCCCAGGTGAGAAGGGTTTTGTAAGCGGGCTGGGCAGGATTCCCACAAAATCAGAAAGTGCATCAAACTAGGATGGAACGCCCAGCTTTCAGAGCCCTTGCCTCGAGCAACTTCCGCCGAGCTGCCCCCGCTCTCTCAGGGCTCAGTGCTTTCACCGGCTCAGTTTTGGAAGTTATCGAGCCTCACCTGGCGTTTCGCTGCAACTTGGTCTTTTGTGTTCATGAAAGAGCACGTGAAAACCCCACCCGCCAGGCAATCCTACCCGGTAATTGAAGCTGTGCATGGATGTCTCCAGGGGACCCCACCTTCCCATTAACTCGGGTCCCGCTTCCTGCTGCCCCACATCCGTTTCACTTTCTCATTCACAGAATGCACTGCAACCTCTAAAGGGGAGCGAGGAGCCCCTTTAACTGTGAAACACTCTCCCTGCCGACTTTTACAACAATGCCAGCCACCTGTCCCTCAGAAAGAAACTAAACACGCACCTATTTAAATCCGTGTACCACAGCCCAGTTACCCAGAAATGTCCACGGCACAATGCGGTTTGTGGTGCTGTTAAATTCAAGTCTTCTCACACATTCATTCACTCATCCATTCACTCACTCAAGTTGGCAACTAATCTGCCTTGAATCATAGCTGTTTCATGATTATGTTAATGTTGTTTTACCAATGATGACCACCTGCACTGTTTCATTATTCCACTGTTCCGCCGTACTCAGTGCTTTAAATAGAAATACAGAAGGGCGGGTACTCACTCTCCAGAGCCGCTAGCTTCTTCCATTAAATGTACTGCGGCATTACTGGGAAGTGCACGCACTGTCCCTTTCATGTTAAAGAAGCGCCTGCTTATTTAAAGCACTAGCCTTATAATTTGTAAGTGCTGAAAGGAACAATGCAAGTTGCATTCAACAGACACGACAGCACATAACATGCCAATTATAACATAAGTGGCAGTCTACAGAGCGGCACATTGACCACGTCCATTTGACATCTCCAGCCCTTCTATCTTTTCAAACCTCAGCCTTTTGCATTCTGGCATTTTTGAGGCACCGTACCTCTAATGTTTAAACCTAATCAATAAGTCCCCGAATGCAGCTTGCTTTTGGTTAAATGCCCAAATTCGGTGAAGGTGTGAAATATGAAGGGGACCACTTGGCAGCTCTACTCACACACAGTGGCGTAACATAGGGTCCTGCGGAGCGGTAGGCGAGATCCGGGAGGCCTCCTCAGCAGAGTAGTTCGGCCTGAGAGCTCCTGGCTGAGTCCGAAGCGCTCCGCCCGCCCTGTACTTTGCAGGGGGTGGCATCTAGTTTCGTTTCCCCACTTTTCACACATTGTCCTGTAATTATTCGGGCACGACAACAGCAAGACAGCAAGACAACAGCAGTGTGCTGGGCCGCTTGCGAGGCACAACAGCAGTATTGGACTACGTGGGAAGGACCACGGCAGCATGTTTTACCATGATTGTGGGACAGAAACAGCTCGTTGGCCTTGGTCTGGAATGAGGCAGGTCATCAGTGTGCAAGCCATATTTTAGCTGGACAGCTGTGTTTCTTTATATTTGGTATATGGGTTGCAGCCACTGTTTGTTTACTGTTTAATAGCCAGCTAACAGAAGAGCGTCCCAAAAGGCGAAAGATGTATCTGTCGAAGTAAGTCACTGAGGTCTTTTGGCGCTCGATCCCTCTGTGCAAAGGCTCGTCTCCACCTGAAGTTCTTCACGGACAGCAACACGTCCTGCTGTGTAGGAACACACGAGGGTCTTGTCTAGCTCCGACGGGCCGCACGACACAGTTCTCAAGTGCCTCAAGAAGTTCCACCTCCAATTTGCCTTGTTCATTGAAGTGTATACGGGGCCCAAACCGGCCCTCTGTTGGCGGATACTCATACAGTGCGCACTTAGCTGTTGTCAATTTCACACAGCCTAAGCGATTGGTTGGATGCTCCTCCCATCCATTGCTGTTGGTTCCTTTAGGTTTGTGGCCCATTTGGTAGGTCTGGGTTCAATTAATTTGTGATTGATTCAGTAATATTTGTGTAGTCCTGAGGGACGGTTCTGTGCAGGAATATGCTACTCGGCAAAACATCAATGCCATTATAGTTGCTAAAAGTAATCAGTAGATTCAGAAATCATTACATTTCATCCTCTTACCAGATCCTTTATATTAGGCCGATGCCGGTCACTAGACTAAATAGTTATTTAATATATGTGACAGGCGTTTACCAGTCTGCAATTAACAGGACCACCTAGCAGTTTCAAATGTGACACTACTTATTCCCTTCTGATCAGATTCTCTAAAATATTGGGTAAGTTGGACTATATACCGTAGCAGGTTGGTATCTTAGCAATTGATGGCGTGCTGGATTTTAATGCACTTAAATATTTGATTCAAGGATGTTAAGTTTCAATATAATGTATCCCATAATCATGGATTAATGTTGAAGCTGGCAAATTCTGAACATGCATTTCCTTTTGGGCTTTTCTCAGAAGGATTCATCTCTTTGTGAAATGCAAAGGACACTCTCACCTTTCCTTTCCATCCAGAGGGGCATGTCTTCTGGACAATTCCCAGCTCAAATCTAAGTACCTAGCCACATTTCTAAATCATGCTGTAGTATGTCAATATTGTTGAGCTGAAAGTTTCATTTCAATTTACTACTGCTGGAGCATTTTCATTCTTCACAGGAATCAATGCCCTTTGAGGTTGATGGATCTCTGGACCCTGCAACAGTGTGTGGTAGAACCACTACACCACTAGCATAATTCCAATACAAACCCAATTAAGTTACATACCATGACCATGATTTATTATAAACTCAAGCTCAAAGTCATGTGGACAATTCGTAAGACCAGGTTATAAAGATACATAATCACCAAGGGTTGCCCAAGGCAAGAAAGTGAGTTCAGGCGAACTAACATCAACAAAATTAAGCAGTCAAGAAGAATAATACATATCATAAATAAGAATATCTGAGATAGGAAAAATCAAACATTGCTCTGGATTTGCAATCATCAGCCCCTTCGATTTAGCAGAGTCATGATTTTGCTGGGAACTGCGGAAATCCTACAGTTTGCCAAATCATAGAAAAAACTGTGGGGCTTAATACGTGGGCAAAAGACAAAGGGGCATAGTTAAGAGCCCCTAGCGCCTACTTAACACCGTCATAGTGTCGTTTTGTTGCGCTAAGGTGGCTTTTCTGCTGCGCAATACTTACAAAGTTGCGCAATGCATGCATTGCGCCACTTTGTAACCTCTTGCACCTCATTATACCTGTGTCAGGCATAATGTATGAAAGGGGAGCATTCCGGCACTAGGAGGCCCGCAAAAATGGTGCAGTGAAATTTAAAAGATTTCACAGCGCCATTTTTGGCATCATTTTTAATCTTGCTCAGAGCAGGCGTTAAAATGATGCTCCCACAGTAACCTAAGGGCCGCCTTGCACTTTGCTACACTAGCGTCAACATTTTGGATGCTAATGTAGCAAAGTGGCACAATAGCGTCATAAATTTTGACATTATTGTACTAACGACCGCCATGGTGCGCCGTATTATAAATAGAGCGCAACCATGGTGTCATTAGGTGCCGGAAAGGGGGGCGCAAGAAAAGTGGCGCATCATAGCTGATGTGCCACTTTTTCTTAAATATGGGCTAAAGGGGCATATTTATGATGCCTCTAGTACCACCTTTCACCACATTTGGGTCATTTTTTTGATGCAAATGTGGCGTTA
This sequence comes from Pleurodeles waltl, assembly GCF_031143425.1. NCBI lineage: Eukaryota > Metazoa > Chordata > Amphibia > Caudata > Salamandridae > Pleurodeles > Pleurodeles waltl. The sequence continues at coordinate 979,030,316 of NC_090446.1, read as the reverse complement.
AGTTGGCATTTCCCATGCACATATTTACAAAGTGGCACCATGCAGGCATGGCGGCACTTCGGAAACTCTTTTGCCACATTATGCCTGCGCCAGGCATAATGTATATAAGGGGGGCGTTCCCACGTAGGGAGGTCCAGAAAAATGACACAGTGAAATTTACTAGGTTTCACTGCACCATTTTTAGCATCATTATTAATGCCTGCCTAAGGTTAAGATGGCGCTTCCATTGAAAACAATGGGGCCCCCTGTGCTTTGCTGCTTTAGCACCATAATTTATGCCACTAATCCAGCAAACCACCACATTAGCACCATAATTATGACGCTAATATGGATACGACCGCCATGGTGAGCCATATTGTAAATATGGCATACACATGGTGTCGTTAGGGGGACGCAATGGAGCGCTAGAAAGGTTGCGCATCATGAATGATGCACCACTTGTCCCATAAATATGCCCTAAAAAGATTAAAAATAATTTGGAAAAAGATAATCTCAGACTTCAAGTTATTAGCTAAAGTGGGCAAAATATAGGTAAAAAGATAAAGGCCCTCATTAAGAACATGGCGGTCTGGACCGCCATGCCGGCGGTGGCGGTAATTGCCACCAACGGCATGGCGGTCCAGACCGTCATATAATGAACGTGGCTGAACTGCCACGTTTGAAACACCACCACCGCCAGGCTTCTGCCACCAGGCAACCTGGCAGTGGCGGCGTTTCTGATCCAACTGGGCAGCGCTGCAAGCAGTGCTGCCCACCGGATAATGAGTCGGAGTGACCCCTGGGGGCCCATGCACTGCCCATGCACTTGGCATGGGGAGTGCAGGGGCCCCCATGCACAGCCCCGTCGCGCATTTCACTGCCTGGTTTACGGGCAGTGAAATGCACGATGGGTGCTGCTGCACCCGCCTCACTGCTACATTGCCACTGGCGTCAATGTTCAGGTCCTGCATCCAGCTGGGCTGACTGGTGGAAACACTGTTTCCACCCGCCGGACCAGCTGGATGTTCATTATGTGGCCGGCGGGGGGTTCTGTGCGGTGGCAGTCCTCTGTTGACCGTCGGTGCCGATCTCAGTGGGTTTCCCAGCCGAGATCATAATGACCCCCATAGTGTCAGCATGGCAGAAGGTCAATCAAGAGTGTTTTGAAGGGGACTGAAAGAAAGGTTTCTAATTCTCAAAGGGGCCTTTCAAAAGGGCAAAGAGGAAGATCCCTTTCCAAGGGGCTCAGCATAAGGGGTTCCTCATCAGCAAGGCATCTGGCGATCTCCAACAGCATCTGAAAATCTCTGACTAAAGTCCAAATGGTCATCGATATATTAAAGTTCATACAGCATTCTGATTTGCCAAAGGTTACAGTCCATTTTATGTTGAAGGAGCATCGTCCAATAGAAATTGATCACAAGACTGCAAACTCCTTAAATCTTTCGAGGTCTGTCATGGGAACCGCTTCCATCCATGTGGTTTCAGGCAAGACTGAAACCATTGCATATGTTAAACTTATCAGCACTTGGCATGGTTTCCCCTGTCTTTTTGCTTCTGACCTCCTGTTTTTGATCCTGTGCTGAATTTTATTTTTGGTGGTCTTAGGACTCTGGGTACTTAACCACTGCTGACAGTGCAAGTTCTCCTTGCCTAAATTGTATTGATGATTGGTTTATCCATGATTGGCATATTTTATTTACTAGTAAGTCCCTAGTAAAGTGCACTATGTGTGCCCGGGGCCTGTAAGTCAAATGCTACTAGTAGGCCTGCAGCACCTATTGTGCTACCAACATGAGTAGCCCTGTAAACATGTTCAGACCTGCCACTGCACTGTCTGTGTGGCAGTTTTGAACTGCCATTTCAAACTGGCAAGTGCACCCACATGCCAGGCCCAAACCTTCCCTCTTACTACATGTAAGTCAAACCTTAAGTAGGACCAAGGCAGCCTCATTGGAAGGGTGCAGTTTATTTAAAAGGTAGGGCATGTGCACTGTCTGTGTGGCAGTTTTGAACTGCCATTTCAAACTGGCAAGTGCACCCACATGCCAGGCCCAAACCTTCCCTCTTACTACATGTAAGTCAAACCTTAAGTAGGCCCAAGGCAGCCTCATTGGAAGGGTGCAGTTTATTTAAAAGGTAGGGCATGTGCTGGTGTGTTTTACATGTCCTGATAGTGAAGTACTGCTAAATTTGTTTTTCACTATTGCAAGGACTATCTCTCTCATAGGGTAACATGGCGGTTGCCTTGAAATATCTTTTAAGTGTAATTTCTCATTGTGAGCAGATGGAGATTTGGAGCTTGGGGTCTCTGAACTCACAATGTGAAAATACAACTTTTGGTGAGGTTGGTTTTTGAATTGTAAGTTTAAAAATGCCACTTTTAGAAAGTAGGAATTTTCTTGCTTGGCCATTCTTTGCCTCTGTTTGTCTGTGGAATACATGCCAAGGTCAGGATAACAGTTAGGCTGAATTCACTCTAGAAAGTCACACAAAGGGAGCTGAGGTGTGCCCTGCATTTCCTGATGGGTCTTACTGAGCTAGAATGGTGGGAGGAGCTGAGACATGCACCTGAATTGGGCTGTGTCTGTCCTCACACAAAACAGTCTCCAACGACCTGGAATGTGTCTGGGGCCAGGGCAGGGAAAGGCAGGGTCTTGTACACTACAAAACTTCTCTTTGAAGTTTGCCTACTTCAAAGACAGAAATGGGTATAAGTACTATACCTCTGACACCACAGAGTTAGAACACATCTTGACTGAGGATATTCTGCTAGGAAGAAGAGCTGGATGCTGTAGGCGGGACTGCCACTCTGCTTGTTGCTTTGTTGTGCTGGCCTGCTGCTTACTGTTTCTGTGCTGGGAGTGAAATCACTAGACTTTGCTTTCTACATCATGCTTTCCAAACAATCAATCAAACAATCAGGTGACTTGTCACCTCGTGGGGTCTCCAGGCGCTGGTTTGATGCTGCATGCTTCACCTGGCTGGCGGAGGTGGTGGTCAACGAGACAGATCTTGAGCTGTTTCCTGAATTCCTTGAGTGGGGGGGACATGTGAAAGTTGATGGGGAGGTTGTTCCAGGACTTGGTGAGGTAGGAGAAGAAGCATCCTCTGAGGTGTTCACAGCAGATGCGGGGGGAGTGAGCCAGGGTGAGGGTGGCTGAGCAGCATTCTCTCATCTGCTGGTGGAACTTGAGGTCGTTGTTGATGTAGGTGGGTCCAATGTTGTGGATGGCCTTGTAAGCATGGATGAGGAGATTGAACAGGCATCTTTGCTGTATGGCGAGCCAGTGGAGGGCCCTGAGGTGGAGGTGACGCTGGTCCTTCTGGGGAGGTTGAGGACGAGCCTTGCTGCGGCATTCTGGGTGATCTGTAGGCAGTTTTGGAGCTGTTTGGTGGTTCCAACATAGAGTGCGTTGCTGTAGTTTAGGTGGCTGGAGATGATGGGCTGAGTGACTGTCTTCCTGGTGGAGATGGGTATCCATCGGAAAATCTTGCAGCGCATGCAAAGGGTGTTGAAGCATGCCAAGGATACTGCGTTGATCTGTTGCTTCATGGTTACATGGGTGTCTAGGATGATCCCAATGTTGTGTGCGTGGCTAGTGGGTGCGGGTGGCTGACCGAGGGCGCGGGCCACCATGAGTCTTCCCAGGTGGAAGGCTTGTTTCTGAAGATGAGGATCTTCGTCTTGTCTGAGTTTAGCTTGAGACAGCTGGACCTCCTCCAAGCAGCAATGTTTGTCATGGTGTTTTGGAAGTTGGTTTGAGTGGAGGTGGCGCCGTCTGAGAGGGAGAGGACGAGCTGGGTGTTGTTGGCATATGAGATGATGTTGAGTCCGTGGGTGTGCGTTATGTTGGCTAGCGGGGTCATATAAGCGTTGAAGAGGGTGGGGCTGAGGGAGGAGCCCTGGGGGATGCCACAGATGATTTCCTTGGGGGTGGAAACAAAAGGTTGGAGGAGAATCCTCTGTGTTCCACCAATGAGAAAGGAGGAGATCCAGATGAGTGACTTATCTTGGATGCTGATGTTGTGGAGTCTGGTGATTAGGGTGTGGTGGGAGACGGTTTCGAAGGCTACAGATAGGTTGAGGAGGATGAGGGCTGCTGTTCTCCAGAGGTCGAGGAGGTGTCTTACATCATCAGTAGCTGTGATCCGGGGGCGATCTCGGTGTGTTCTCCAAAGACTTGAACTGAGCTTGCCTCTTGTTAAGAAGGTGTCAGGGACATCAAAGAGTTCATCTGCCAGTGCCTGGGCTCTTCTGCTGAGAGTCCTGACTTGCCAAGTGGTGGCAACTCCAGGCCCTGGTCCCTTAAAATGCAAAGTGGCGACCCGAAGGAGAAAATTCAGGCATCGATGTGTCGCAGCTGAAAAATTCATGCAACGCCTGCAGAATCGATGCAGCGCCTGTCTTGTGGTTGAAATTTTGCCGCAACACCTGCAGATTCACCACTTTTTCATCATCACAGCGCATCTGGATTTTCCACACATTGGCTCTGGGTTGCAATTTCTCATCAAACCGCACTGCAGTAAGGAACCAAGGCTGTATGTCCGTAAATCAATGTATCGTATCTCCTGTGAGAAAAGAATTGCTGCATCACCTCTACTGCCAGTAAGGACCTGACACATCACCTCACCTGCTAGGAAAGAATCAACACATCACCTCCCATGCGCAATAAGGTACCGATGCTTCACTTTGCTTTTTCGGCACCTCACCTCCCCGCATTGTCTTTGTTTTTGACGCATCCCAGGTACTTCGGGCTAAAAAGATACAACCATTGATTCCTATGGGCTAAGACTCATCTAATCCTTTAAAAAGTAATGTCTTTACTTGTGTATGTTGGATTTTTGTAATTTTGGTCTTGTTTTACTCAGATACATATTGGGTATGTTTTGAAACCTGTGTGGAGTACTTACGTGGTGTTTTCACTGTGTTACTGTGTATGTGTACAAATACTTTACACATTGTCTCTGAGATAAGCCAGACTGCTCGTGCCAAGCTACCAATGGGGTGAAAAGGGGTTATCTTAGCTGTGAGACTCCCTACCCTGACTAGAGTGAGGGTCCTTACTTGGACAGTGGTGTAAACCACTGCCAACTAGAGACCCCATTGCTAACCGTATACAATAACAGTCCGTGATTCACGATGTACTACATTCAAGAACATTATTGCAATACTCTCTACATCTAAAACAATAGGGGTCTATTACCAAATGCTTTTCTTCTCATGGGAACTAAGTCTGAAACAAATCTCAAGTTAAGGAATGAATCAGCATTCCTGCACAGTCACGAAATGCAAGCTTAGCAGGCCTTGCTTAGGCTAACGCAAGAGAATTACAGCAATACATGCAATTAATATGTTTTAATAAACACATTTAATATGCAAAGTTATGATCTCAGCATTAATAATACTTAATTAATATGTGTGTTACATTCACTTTAAACGGGGAAAAGACTGTTAATACATTTCATTAATTATGATGGGGAACTACATTTCTTCCATTTTGGCACGCATTTTTTATTCATTAGTCATTAGAAATTCAATATTGTTTTAATATATTCTATTAGTATAGAGTCTAAATGACATCACAATATCAGTTTACTCCTTCTAAAATTTGATTTCGATCAAATACCACCTATGTTGAACTCTACAATATAAACAAATGCACAATAATAAAGACGTAATAACAATTTCTACATTCAAACCATTAGTACTTTGATTAACATAAGGCACAAACTGTCACATATTGATGACTTTTGTGACATGAGAGACTGCACTAAAATCTCGACTACATCACTAGTTGGTAAATTCCCTTTGTGGCAAGTCCACCTTCCTTGGTGAAGTTCTTCAGGATGGGCTTAGGTTACCACTGAAGGAAGTAAGAATAGGATACTTGGGTCAGCTATTAAGTCATTTGGAGCTGATGGGGAAAGTTTTATTAGAGGCAGATCTTAGGCAACCTTTAACGTTCCTTAAGTGTATCAAGTTGCATGAACTCAAGAGGTAAATAATGTGACACAGACATTGGGTTAGACAATTATCTGGTTTGCATTTCACCAGCTACAGGATCCACTGCCGCTCTATCAGTCATTTATGAACAACAGCAAGTTAGGCATGATGGTTAGAGAAAGGTCGTCTAACTTTTTGGGGCTGCATATCAGCGAACAGACTTGTCACTAGACTGGCATATATTTCCATCCATTTTAACTGAAGAAGAGCCACTATTTTGCTTTACGCAGTTTCATTTTTCTACATACTGGTTAAGTGTGGGAAGGAAGAACATTGGACCCACTGAGCCTAATCCCCTTCTACTGGTGTACATGAGGGTTTTGCAGCCCCTTTTGGACCTGGATGGAAATGAGCCCTAATTTTTTTATTTTGGTGTTGTATCTGGATAACAAAAGGATTACTGATTCTAAGTTAATTTTGTACCAAATAAATATTGCACATTTGTGATTTTAATGAGTTCGTTATCTGCGCACCGTCATGAAACAACAGAGTGGTGGGAAGGAGTATTTCATTGTAAAAGACAAGATACAGACGCAGTAAGGTTACAACGGAGGAAGTGTGACAGGATCAGGGTTTGTTGGACAGCAGCACAAATGGGTATCCGTTAAGAACAGTGTGTCCCCTAATGGATGTATTGGATTCTCTCTATTTTTTCTCTTTTCCCTTGTGTTGCTTCTTCTGGTACATTTTCATTCTGTGGGCTATGCTACCTGGATCATGAATATTGTGTGGTCAATCTTCTTCCTCAGGTTGCTCTTTGCAGTGGTTAGAGATCACAGAGCACCCATCTTAAGTTACCAATCATGCTCTTTATGACAATGCCCAGTTGTGGGGCACAATCTCTACTCTGATTTAATTGTACCAATATTTCCAAGAAAGTACCTAAAGTCGGTGTGATTCTCAAACAGATTTAAGGGCCTCCAACTGAGACCAATGATCACATCTATTTAGAACACAGGCCCATTGAAAGGGAAAAGAAAATGGTGTAACGCATTGGAAAAGATTAAGTATTGAGGGATATAATATGGCTTATATGCCCAGTGCATAGGGCAATTTGTCAAATTTTGCAGATAAGTGCACTGCAGAGCTTGGATCTATGTGTGGGTGGAAATGACAGCTGAGTTTCTAGTGACAGTTAATTCAATCAAACCCGATATTGCAACAATTTTTATTCAGTGTGATATACTAAACAAGGCATATTACACCAGTAGCGGTTGAAAACCTCGTCTGTGCAATTCAGTCCCTTTCGTTTGTCACGAGTCAGGTGATCCTAGAGTACTGCAGAGAGAGATATCTCAACAGGCATCACTTATTTTCAATGAATGGATATTATTATTCTTGTTGGATATGCCAGTATTCTTGCACCATTTATATATCACTGTGTAACATCTAGAAGACTGTTGCTTGCTGGTCAGTGGGCATCACCGCTTTCCCCAGCAATGGAGTAGTGGTGAAGTCTAATAATAAAGGGAATACATGTGAAGAAAACTTTAGTGTGCTGAACTGGAGTGTCAGGCTGTGGGAGGGGTGAAGACAGAGGTGCTCATTATGACATCGATGGTAATAACCACCTACCGCTGAGGTGACGGCTGTCAAAATACCACCACTGTGGCTACCATCCGTCCGCCATATTATGAGCACTGCCTGATTTCCGCCACAATAAGAGTGAAAATCCCACAGTGTTCATGGTGGTGGACGGTGGTAAGCTGGCGCTGCTACCTCCAGCACCGCCACGCCAGTAGAACACCGCCACCCGTATTATGACAATTCATACAGCCTGGCGGTGTTCTGCTGACGGGGCACTGTTGTCGGTAGCAGCGCCCCTTCCCTGCCAGAAGACCTCCTTGCTCAAGGTAAGTCAGGCTTCCGACCGGGGAGTGGGGTGGGAGGGCAGGGGATGTTGTGTGTGTGTGTGTCTGAGTGTGTGCATGAATGTGTGAGTAAGTGTGTGAATGCGTCAGTGTGTGTTGTGTTGTTTGCATGGTTGTATGAGTGTGAGTGTATTTGTGTAAGAATGGTGAAGTGAGTGCGTGTCTGCATGTCAGTGTGATCGTTGTAAAAAAATGTGTGTGAATATGTCTGGATGTATGCGTGTATGAATGCATGTATGCCAGTGTGAGTGATTGGGTGTATGCGTGGTGCGTGTCTGCGGGTGTGTGCGTGTCTGCGGGAGTGGGGGTGTGTGTCTGAGGATTAGGGAGAGTGGGTGGGTGTGTGTGTGAGGATCGGAGGGGGTGGGGTGTGTGTGTGAGGATCAGAGGGGAAAGGGGGTGTGTGTGTGAGGATCGGAGGGTTGGGGGTGTGAGGATCAGAGGGGGGTGGAGGGTGTCAGGTGAGTGGTGAGGGGTTGGGGGAGCCGCCTACCGGTGACATGGAAGGAATTCCCTGTCACTGGTAGGGTTTACCGCCATGGTTTTTGTTGCATTGCTAATGCCACGAAAACCATGGTGGTAGGATACACATCTCCGGCCCGGCGGCCTGTACCGCCATAGCGGTATGAGTGGAGAAGTGGCGGATTGGCTGCGGCCAACCCGCCAATCTGATAATGTGGCAGTATGTAATGTAATGTCATGTAATGTGGCAGCCTGTTGGCGGTCATACCGCCACATTAACACTCACCGCCGGGGTCATAATGTCATAATGACCCCCAGGGTGTCGATGTGAGCTGTGTCTGAGCTTCCATGAGGCTCAAGAATCTAGCCCCCTACTGTAAACTTGTTTCTGTAAAGAATTAATATTTTCTTAAATATTAGTGAACAAAAATATAGATTTTTTTTAAGACACAGAGGCAAGCATTATGCTTAACTTTTCTGGTTTAGATATATATGAAAAGAAAGTACACTTTCCAGGACGCTTTGTTAAAAGAACCAATGTGGACAATGTTCTAGTATACCAATAAACATCAAGTAATACCTATAATAATCTTAATAAGTCCCCTTCTCTTACGTGAGATAGCCATCAAACAGCATGAATTAGTGGAATCATAAGTATAACAATAGAAAAAGATAACAGTAGAACATATCTTGAGACATCCCACAGAAATGTCTATAAGCAACAACGAGAAATCCCAAGATCTTTGAATCTGGACAGAGTTGCATAGAACATACATAATTTGATGAATCTTGGAACACAAATTCTCAGCAGAATTCTTAGGATACAAAACTAGACTGAGGAGGCAGCTCTGAAACTCAAAGAGTGGGAAGTTAATACGAAGATGCAAAATAATGCTCACTTCCATGTCTTCAATAAAATCTATAATTCCCCTAAATAATAGCTGGAAAACTCTGCATTGTACCACAAGACAGGAGGCTCCTATTTTGTTTGCTCAAAGGATATCAATAAAAACAGTAGAAACAACATTATAAATAGGCGTTAGAAATGGGGTCTCTAGTTGGCAGTTAGTTTTCACCCTGTCCAAGTAGGGTTCCTCACTCTAGTCGGGGTAAGGGATATACACAGCTCAGATAACCCTGCTCACTTCCTTGGTAGCTTGGCGCATGCAGTCAGGCTTATCTCAGAGGCAATGTGTAAAGTATTTGCACAAACACACACAGTAACACAGTGAAAACACACAAAAGGACTCCACATCAGTTCAGAAAAGTAGCCAATATTTATCTAAATCAAACAAGACCAAAACAACGAATATCCAAAATATACAAGCAAAGATATGATGTTTTAAAGTCAAAAGAGGCTTAATCCATAGAAATTAATGGATGCATTGTTTTAGCACAAAGTACCTGGTATGCATCAAAAATAAAGACGCACAGGTGAGTGTGCATTGGAAAAGCAAGAGATGCTTTGATTCCTTACTCGCAAGTGAGGCTGTGTGTCATTTGTTTCTCCACCGGGGAAGCGATGCATCGATTCTTTCCTTGCAGGGAAGGGATTGGTCAATTTCCGGACAAGCAGCCTCAGGTCCGTGCTTTGATGTTGAAGATTGTGATGCCCAGGGTCGATGCGTAAAAAATTCCAACTCACTGTGCGAAGGGTCCACGTTGAAAACAGGCACTTTGTTGATTCTCCAGGCATTGAGTCGAATTTCCAGTGGTGCTTGGATTTTCTCCTGCTGGTTACCAGCATCCCTTTTAATGACCCAGGGACTGGATCCTACACCACTTAGCAAGTCAGGACTCTCAGCAGAAGAGCTCAGTCACTGGCAGATGAAGTCTTTGATGTCCCTGAGACTTCAGAACAGGGGCAAGCTCAGTCCAAGCCCTTGGAGAAACTTCACAAGCGGGATTTCAGAAAGCAAAGTCCAGTCCTTTCCCTCTTAAGGCAGAAGCAGCAGCAGCAGGCCAGCACTGCAAAGCAACAGGCAGAGTGGCAGGTCCTCCTCAAGCATCAAGCGCTTCTCCTTGGCAGAGGTTCCTTTTGATCCAGATGTAATATGAAGTGTTGGGTCAGCAGACCAGTACTTATACTCATTTCTGCCTTTGAAGTAGGTAGGCAAACTTAAAAGGAAAGTCTTTGTAATGCACAAGAGCCTGCCTCTTCCTTGCCCTGCCCCAGACACACACCAGGGGGTTGGAGTCTGTATTGTGTGAGGGAAGGCACAGTCCTTTCAAGTGCAGGTGTCAGCTCCTCGTGCCCACTCTAGCCCAGGAAGACTCATCAAGATATGCATGACACACCTCAGCTCCCTTTGTGTCACTGTCTAGAGTGAATTCACACACAGCCCAACTGTCAGTCTGACCCAGACATGTATTAAGCAGCCAAGCAGAGGCACAAAAAAGTTAAGCAATAAAACGCCCACTTTCTAAAAGTGACATTTTCAAAGAGAGAATCTAAAAAACAACTTTACCAAAATAAGTATTTTTTAATTGTGAATTCAGAGACCCCAAACTCCAGATCTCTACTCCCAATGGAAAACTGCACTTAAAATATAATTAAAGGCAACCCCCATGTTAACCTATGGGAGGGATAGGCCTTTCAATAGTAAAAAACGAATTTGGCAGTATTCACTATCAGGGCATGTAAAACACAACAGTACAAATCCTACCGTTTAAATATACTGCACCCTACCCAGGGGGTATCTAGGGCCTACCTTAGGGGTGGCTTACATGTAGGGAAGATTTGGGCCTGGCAAGTGAGTACACCTGCCTAGTCAGACTGGCAGTTTAAAACTGCACAAACAGACACTGCAGTGGCAGGTCTGAGACATGTTTACAGGGCTACTCATGTAGGTGGCAGAATCAGTGCTGCATGCCCGCTAGTAGCATTTGATTTACAGGCCCTGGGCACACATAGTGCACTTTACTAGGGGCTTACCAGTAAATCAGATATGCCAATCATGGATAAACCAATCACTAATACAATTTAGACAGTCCAAAAGCCAACAAAAACAGGTCAGAAGAAATAGGAGGAAAGAGGCAAAAAGTTTGGGGCTGACCATGCAAGTCCAACAGTTGGCTTGCAGTTAAAGAGTATGAAAGGTTGAGTTGTTAGACCAATTTGCAGATCTAAGGATGTCCTCTAACCTAGAACAAACCCAAAAGGCTTTAGATGCCATGACTCCCCTGGAGGAATAATCCCGAAAACAGAAATATCAATTCCAGCTAAGGACATAACCCATTTAACTCACATAGGGGAAGAAACAAGCTTGAACTGAGGAAAAGGACATTCTTAGATGGACATTTTTTCTTTGTAATTCTTTAAAAAAAAACCTGCACAAAATTGTGATTGAGTAGATAAAAGAAGAGTAGAAAACAGAGTTTAAACCTATGTCAGTTCTCCTTGTGAAATTGAAAATATCAAGTGCTCACCAGATGTTTAATTGAGTCCAAACAATAATATATTAGGTTCTGCAGATAATATTTTAACAACAATTAATTATTATCAGCCCATTTAAGAAACTATTTAAAAACATCTGTGGCATTCCATACAGAAATAAACGCTGAACCAGGATAATTAGAAAAATTAACTCTTTTGAACAGACAACATACAATGGGGCATTCGCCCATTAGTTTCCTATCCACTCATACTTCATATCACTGAATAAACCTTTAGTATCATTAAAAAAACAAAGTGGGTAGTAAAGAGGCTACAATCATATATAGTAAAAACTTACTGTGTGTACTTCTGTGTGTGTGTGTGTTGAATAAAAATAGCATGGCCGAGTTGACAAGTCTGGTTCAGTATGGTAAAAGTTATATGGTGCACACTTTACCTACCAATAAAGTTTTGAGTGCAAGCAGTGTTCCATGTTTAACAAGGTAGCGACTGAGCATAAGTAGTATGAGTCGCAGAGGCACATTTCAAATAGGTTGCGGCTTAAATCCAAGGCCTGTTGCTAAAACTTTCAGAAAAATCCAAAGTTCTGGTGACAATAAATTAACCATGTGTGGATGTCTGGCCGAATGCCCATGTTTAATAGTTGCCATACAGTGCCAAAAGCAATTTCTATACCAACTGGAGGTTTATAAGTTGAAAATACCTATATCCAGAGGTTCCCTGAATATTTTGAGTCATTATACTTTGTTGAAGCTTGTATAATGTTTAAGTGAGTCACTTATTGAGAGTTTAACTCGCAGTATGATTGCACTCATGGTTCTAAGGTTCTTTGTTTGTATGTGTAGGAAGTTGGCTCTGTATATACTATCTCAAAGTGAGAGATAGTGTGCACAGAGTCCAAGGGTTCCCCGTAGAGGTTGACAGTGGCAAAATTAGATAAGACTAATGCTCTATTTTGTGGTAGTGTGGTAGAGCAGTAGGCTTATCAGAGGTTAGTGTTAAGCATTTGTTGTACACACAATCAAAGACTTCACTCCAGGCCAATAGGTTTTTTATGTAGAAAAATAATATTTTCTTAATTTATTTTAGAACCACAAGATTCAGAATTCAAGTAAGCACATAAATTGTAAGGTACTTGGCATAGGTAAATATGGAACTTTTGAATTAAAACAGTAATGTACACAGTTTTGGCAAAAATGGCAATAAGCTATTTTAAAAGTGGACACCCCAAAAATCAACAGTTTCTGGGGGAGGTAACTAATGGTTAGTTTTTCAGGTAAGTAAAGCACTTACAAGTTCAGTCTCCGGGACATAGGCAGCCCACTGTTGGGGGTTCAAGTCAACGCCAAACAACCAGCACCAACAACACAGGGCCAGTCAGGTGCAGAGGTAAAAGTAGGGCCCAAACAGCATAGCCGCCAGCCGTTCCAGTCTGCTAACAGGTAAGTACCTACGTTCTCAGGGAGCGGACAAGGGTGGTTTTCTGGAGCACTGGGGGGGAATCACAAACAGGCACACAAAATACACCCTCAGGGGCGGCCGGGTGCAGTGTGTGAAGTAGGTGCGGGTTTTGGGTAGAAATCAATGGAGAGACCCCAGGGTCACTCTGGCGAGGCAGGCAGGGCACAGAGAGGAGCTTCTCGGGCTAGCCACCAACTGGGCATGGATGAGGGCTGCTTACTGGTCACTCCTGCACTGGTAGTTGGTTTCTCTCGGGCCTGGGGCTGCAGGTGCAGGGCTTCTTCCAGGCGTCGGGTTCCTTTGTTATCGGGCAGTCGCGGTCAGGGGAAGCCTCTGGATTCTCCCTGCAGGAGTCGCTGTGGGGGTGCAGGAAGGTCGTCTCAGGGTGTCCACGTTGTTGGAGTCACCTAGGGGTCCTCTCTGCAGTGTTGGTTCTTCTGGACACGAGCCAGGGGCGTCAGGTGCAGAGTGTTGGGAACTCACGCTTCCGCAGTGCGGCTGGAGTCCCTTTAAAGATAGTTTCTTTGTTGCTGTTCGGACAGAGCCGCTGCCCACAGGAGTTTCTTGGTCCTGTGGTTGCAGGGCAGTCCTCTGACTCCTCAGAGGTCGCTGGTCCCCTTGGATGCATTGCTGTGCAGATTCTTTGAGTCTGGAGACAGGCCGGTAGGGCTGGGGACAAGTCAGTTGTTGTCTCCGTCGTCTCTGCGGGGCTTTCAGGTCAGCAGTCCTTCTTCTTCTTCTTGTAGGTCATCAAATATCTGGTTTCCTGGGCCCAGGGTCACCCCTAAATACTCAATTTAGGGGTGTGTTTAGGTCTGGGGGGCAGTAGCCAATGGCTACTGTCCTTGAGGGTGGCTACACCCTCTTTGTGCCTCCTCCCTGTGGGGAGGGGGGCACATCCCTAATACTATTGAGGTAAATCCTCCAAAGCAAGATGAGGGATTTCCTAAGGCAGGGGTCACCTCAGCTCAGGACATCTTAGGGGCTGTCCGGGCTGGAGGGTGACTCCTCCTTGTTTTTCTCATTATCTCCTCCAGATTTGCCGCCAAAAGTGGGGGCTGTGTCCATGGGGCGGGCATCTCCACTAGCTGGAGTGCCCTGGGGTGCTGTAACACCAGGCTTAAGCCTTTGAGGCTCACCACCAGGTGTTACAGTTCCTGCAGGGGGAGGTGTAAAGCACCTCCACCCAGTACAGGCTTTGTTCCTGGCCACAGAGTGACAAAGGCACTCACCCCATTTGGCCAGAAACCCGCCTGGATGTGGCAGGCTGGCAGAAACTGTTCAGCCTAGCACTATCAGTTGGACTGGTCTCTCTAAGATGCCCTCTGTGTGCATTTCTCAATAAATCCCACACTGCCATCTGTGTGGATTTATTGTGCTGAGAAGTTTGATACCAAACTTCCAAGTATTCAGTGTAGCCATTATGGAACTGTGGAGTTCGTGTCTGACAAACTCCCAGACCACATACTCTTTATAGCTAGCCTGCACTTGCAATGTTTAAGAATTGTCTTAGACCCTGTAGGGGCATAGTGCTCATGCAACTATGCCCTTATCTGTGGTATAGTGCAGCCCTAAGCTGTAAGGCCTGCTAGAGGGGTGACTTACCTTTGCTACAGGCAGTGGGTTTTGGGAATGGCACTCTGAGGGGAGTGCCATGTCGACTTAGTCTTTTTCTCCCCACCAGCACACACAAGCTGTGAGGCAGTGTGCATGTGCTGAGTGAGGGGTCCCCAGGGTGGCATAATACATGCTGCAGCCCTTAGAGACCTTCCCTGGCCACAGGGCCCTTGGTACCAGGGCTACCATTTCCAGACGACTTATCTGTGTGCCAGGGCTGTGCCAGTTGTGGAGACAAAGGTACAGTTTAGGGAAAGAACACAGGTGCTGGGACCTGGTTAGCAGGGTCCCAGCACACTTTCAATCATAACTAACATCAACAAAAGGCAAAAAGTTAGGGAGTAACCATGCCAACAGAGGCATTTTCCTACAGTATGCATCTGGTTTTTCTGTAGCACAAATCTAGCCAAAAGGCAGTGAAGCACTGTACATGGTCAAAGACAAGTATAAAGTCAATGAATAATAGAAAAAATAGTATAGGGCAAAGGAAAGGGCTATACTTTCTAGCGTTGAGTGCACCCCAAGTGGTAGTTGCACACTACCACCAGCAGTTCATAAGCAAAAATTAACAATGTAGGGGGCACCTCAAAAACCAAATTCAATAATAGATGCAGAGTACACCTGAATTTACAGCGTGATCCTGAACCACATGCCAGAGGATCAGTCTTCTCTGAGTTCCGTTTGAGCTTATTATGGCTCATCAACTGCTAGACGGCAGAGAGATGGGCTAAATTGTTTTTTTATATTTCATCCATACCGCGATTTAGGCTGAAAAACAGCTGAGTGGCATCTGCATATGACATACACCCAAAGCAAAAGATTGAATCTAGGAAATCAAAGGACATATGTAAATATTAAACATAACAGGAGGTTAGGATAAGCCCTGTTGAACCCAAAGAGTGAGCTGTCTTTTCTTGGATCTAAATGTTTTAAATGCTAGAGTCTGATAACGACCTTCACGTGAGGAGGGAAATCAGAGGAGGGCAGGACCACCTTGACCAATGTCTGTCGAATGATTGACCAAGATGAAGCAGTCTGTCCTTTCAAATGCACTTAACAAGCCTAATAACGGGAGGCCAGTTGGGTGGCCCCTGTCAGCACTGAGTTTTAGATTCAATACGGAGACTAAAGCAGCCTCTGTGTTCATAATGGATTTAAACGCAGTCTATGCTTGGTCTAACATCCTTTGAGACGCAAGATAAATCAAAAGCCATCTAAAGATATTTTTCTCCTATTCTTGAAAACATCAGATCCACCTACAGTTGGAGGCCAAGTAGAAGTCCAAATGAGGTTTCTTCAACAATGGGATGATAATACTTTCCTTCCAGGGCTCAGGCACCTTTCCTAAAGGGAAGGAGATATTAAAAATCCTGTTTATACTATGAATCATCACTAGTGACCATTTGTGCAAATCTCTGGGCACGCATAGATTGTTGGTAAAGGAAGCTAGAGTTGATTGATAATAGTAGCTTCAGGAAGGTGGCTTTATCTATAGCAGGTATAATCCTCATGATAGGATTAACTTATTCCTCTATCACAGGACTTATAACATAGTCTCTAAGGGAGTCCCTGAGGAAGTATAAAATAGCCATTAAACTAGCTAAAACGACATATTTTTCCAATACTATAAGAAGGGCCTTGAACTCTCAGAGGGAACTGTTTAAGACAGTCCGTTCTTTAACCTCTCCTTCAGCAGCAGTCACCCCATTGGATAATTCCCCTCAATTCTGTCAGTCAGTGGCGGACTTTTTCTATAATAAAATTATTAAATTGTTGAATAATTTTAGTTCCCCACCCCCTGTTTGGGAAGACGATGTGAACACAGTCTCCTCATGCACGGTTAAACCACTGCATATGTTGGATAATTTTCAACCGCTTTCCGTAAATAAAATTAGATACTCTCTTATGGCCCTTAAATCAGGGGCACCCACAGACCTCTGTCCACCACGGGTACTAAAGCTAGCTCCTCAGATGATGGCCGAGGCCTTGGAACCAGTGTATGCAGAGATTCTTCAGGAAGGAATCTTTCCAGTAACTTGGAAGCAGGCCACTGTTATTCCTCTCATTAAAAAACCAGGGAAGAACGTGGCGGACCTCTCCAACCTTCGCCCGATTTCTTTACTCCCGGGGTTGTTCAAAATAGTAGAAAAACATCTTAACCATGAGCTGTCAGTTTTCCTGCAGGATAATGGTGGACTAGATCCTTCACAGCATGGCTTTCGGGGTGCTCATAGTACGGAAACTGCACTAATTTCCACGACAGACATGATTCGGAGAAGAGGCGATCTGGGAGAGGGGTCGATCCTGGTTCTGTTAGAACTATCAGCAGCGTTTGACACTATCTCTCATTCTATTTTATGTAACCGGCTGGCCCAAGTTGGAGTGAGAGGGAAGGCCTGGCAGCTTCTTAGCTCTTTCTTGATGGACAGAACCATTACGGTAGCATGCGGGGATCATAGGGCCTCTTCCTTCCAACTCCCTTGTGGCGTCCCGCAGGGATCTTCTCTTAGTCCAACACTTTTTAATCTTTATATGGCACCTTTGGCTCACCTGGTTCGCTCATTTGGGGCCCAGATGGTCTCTTATGCAGACGATACGCAGTTGATTGTGCCCATTTCCCATAATGTGAAGGACACAAAGGAAAATTTCCAACGCTGCATGTTAGCAATTAACAAGTGAATGACTTGCAACTGGCTTAAACTCAATGGGGACAAAACAGTGATTATGTGTTTTGGCTGTAATGATTCCCCTTGGGATAATAACTGGTGGCCTCCCGTCTGTGGGGGTTGCCCGTCGCCTGTGCCAGCTGCAAAGAATTTAGGCATTATGTTCGATGATTCATTGTCTTTTAAGTTACAGATTAATCACTTGGTCAAGGTCTGTTTTTGCACATTAAAAACTCTTAAGAAAATTTTACATCTGTTAGAGGATGACCTTAGACGTCTGGTCGTATTGGCACTGGTTACATCAAGACTGGACTACTGTAACTCATTGTTGCTTAATGCTAATAAATCTTCCTTAGATAAACTGCAGTCTATTCAGAATGCGGCAGCTCGTTTAACCTTAAATTTTCCTCATTCTATCTCTGCTAAGAGATGTGTGTTATCTCTACACTTGCTTCCAATCAGGAAGAGAATCATGTTTAAAACACTTTGCCTTACGCACAAAGCACTTCAGTCGGAGGGATGCGACTATCTTAAATCCATTTTGTTGTTCTATCAACCACCGAGACACCTGAGATCATCTTCTAAATTTATGATCAAGGTACCACGTTGAAAAAAGTGAGATGGGGAGATCGGGCTTTTACGGTGGAAGCAGCCAGGCTATGGAATGGTTTGCCTCTATCGATGCGTCAAATACCGAATCACTTCTTCTTTAGGAAATGTCTTAAAACTTGGCTTTTTGCAAACTAAATATTAGGGATTGTTTGTGTTTGTTTTTCTTTGATTTATGGTCTGTATAGCGCTTCGATGCTTTTACCGGAATGCGCTCTATAAATAATTTAATACAATACAATACAATAATACAATAGTGATATTCAACTATAATCTTCCAGACAGCGTGGTTGATAAAGATCACTAACAATTTAGAAGATTTAGAAGCTTCTAAGATCCTGAAATCATGCAAAACTGTCTTTGCTTGATTTAGACAAGTTTTATATTTTTTAAGTTAAGATTTATGAAGAGTTGCAACATCTTTCTTATATGATTTGCTCCTAGTTCTCTAATTTGTGACAAAATCTCCCTTTCAGCCTTCGGCAATGCAAAAAAACTGGATCTGAAGTGATGGAGTTTGCTCCACTTTTGTGCCCTATGATACACTGCTTCTCTCACTGTGGCACCCTTGTGTCAGCTTCTTTGTGTTACAGGGTTAGGAAAATGACTGCTTGTACTAACTGAACTCTATTTGAAGAGGCCCAATTTACATCGAAAGGCTAGATGTTTTTTGCTATCAAGCCTGAGGCCGTGAAGTACTTGGATCTGGAGTCATGTCTCCTTTTCCACCATTTAGGATACAATACCTTTGGCCATCTTCTTGCCTAGAACTAACCTATGTGCTTGGTCTATGACCCTCCGTAGGTTATCAAGAGCACATGCTAACGCCTAATGTTAAGCTCTACTCAAGTCAGTTGGTAAATGCACCCACTGCAGAGGTCTTGATAGAACGAGAGTGTCACAGATTACAATACTGACAAAGCTTTTTCACCTCTTCATCTCTGCAAGGTTGATGCAAATGAATTATAGCGATTTTGTTAGGAATGGCACCTGCTTTGAAGTGCTATGAAATGGCAGAACCAAGCACTATTAAAAAAAAACAAGTTATTCCCAGACTGCTCCAGCTCGCACCAGACAAAGAACCCTATGGGAGAGGATGTGGCGTGAGGGACAGATCTGCCGACTTTGGAGCTTGAGAACATGGTCCAAGTTTTGGCTCAACATCCTGTGATTCCGGGGCAAATCACTTAATCGCCCCTTGCTACTAAAAAGGAATGTGTTCTGTGTAATGCAACAGGTGATCATGTAAAGCGCTATAATTCCTTTGTATTGAGTTTGTGCTATAGAAAACTGCAAAAAAAAAATGAATGAAGTGCTCCAATACCTTTGTGTCAGGTTCGCACTAAATAAAACTGCAAAACAAATTAAAAAATAAAGCGCTCTCAAACCTTTATGTCGGGTTTGCGCTACATAAAACTGCAAAAAAATAAATAAATAAAAAAGACCCTGCACATTGCAAAGAAACAGCAAGATGCCGGAAAACAAGGAACAGGACAAAGGAACATACAGCCACACAGTGCGAAGCAACGAGGCAAAAGAGAAAAATAGTGCGCCACACTAAGGTACATGCCTGATTGTGCAATAATCCATGTAACAGGGCCAGTCTTCAAGGCGGTAACAAACCAGCCTCAAGGCAGGACAAATGTAAAACATTTACCAACGACATCAAGAGATTTTTGAAAGGTAGGCCCAGGAACCAATGAAAGTGATAGGTGTGAGATGGGCGTGATAAGAGCCCACAAAATAGATTGCAACATGTCGAGAAGAGCAGTGCCTGTGGACTGCAATGCTAGACCTAAAAATGAGGCAGGTGACTATGGAGACCTGTAAATGGCCAGGAGACAAACTGAACTGGAGGCCGAAATTATTAGCCTACAAACAATAGCTCGTCCAGATATTTACTAATTTCAAATGAATTGTGTACCTTTCCATTTAGACTTTCTTTTAAAATGAGAGCAACTCTACCAAAGCTGCTGTTAATTCTATTTTTAGGAAAAATATTATAGCATTGCAGGATAGCAGTGGCTAGATTCAGAGCAGAGGCATATGCATCCAGGTCTCAATGATGACACATATATCAAGGATACTGCCTTTCAGTAGTGAGTTAGGATCATTTTGTATGCTGAGACAAGGACCTGATATTAATCACAGCACAAAATAAACAACACTTTCCATTATCTGAATAAATGGGGTGGCAGGGTTGGGCTTGAAAGGTTTTAAAAAAGGTGTGCAGCTTTTGTTAATGTCAAACGAGCATAGTTTATTCCATACCTCGGCTTGTGGTGTATGTAAAATACTTCCAATGTTTATGTTCGACTATACACCATATTTGAAGGGGCAGGGTGTCCCAGCCAACTGCCCACACTTAGGCCCTCATTACAAGTTTGGCAGTTTACGGGCAAGACCGCCATGCAAAATCCCGCCACCATCCCGCCAGTGTTGGCGGTACAGTGTCCGCCGTTTTACGAGTCACAAATACCAAGCTGACAAAACACAGCAAGAAATCCAACACCGCCAGTGCCACTGACCGTCCGCCGGGCTCGCCACGCTGACACCCTTCCATCCACCATATTATGAGTTACAAGTCAGCACAGCAGAACATGCACGGCGGCGCGCACCGCGGCGGGCCAGGAAATCTTCACCAATAGAAGGCAACACCAGATTGGGCAGCCTGAATACCCCACACCTGAAACAAGTTATACACACACCACACACACATCTGTTCAGCACACTATAATACACACACCCTCAACCCCCACAAACCCTTGCGAATATCACTACAAGCTATAAATGCACAACCCACTGCACATTGAGCATTAATATCACACTTTGCACGCACCCCCACAACAATCAGCCGTCCGCACTGCACCTCACACACATAGAACGCCCCCCCACAACATGTCACGCCCCAAGCACCCACGCTTCACCGACAGTGAGCTGCAGGTCATGGTGGACGAGGTCATCAGAGTAGAGCCACAACTGATGGGAGCACAAGTCCAGCAAATATCGATGGTGAATGCAGTCAGCAGCTACCCACGCACAATGGAGGATATCAGGAAGAGGTTGAACAACCTCAGGGGGAAGGTCTGTTCCATGGCATCCAGGCACAACATTTCCCTCAACAAGACTGGAGGTGGACCCCCACCTCCTTCCCTTGACTTGACATCCTGGGTGGAGAAGGTCTTGGACATCATGTATCCGGAGGGCCTGACTGGAATCATTGGAGGGCTTGACTCTGGTAAGGAACCAAAACCATCCCTCTGAGCACTAACCACTCCAGTCCTGCATGCCTCCCAAGCACCCACCACTCCCCATCCCAGCACAAACCATAAGAATGCTCCTCCCACTATCAGCCCACCTTCCTACTCTGCATGCCACAACACCCCTCTCCCACCATCCACACACCACCCTGCACAATGCATTTTAAACCTTCACTCCCTCCACAACTACCACTCCCACAATCCATCACTACACACGCTGGATCTGATTCACACTCACACCTCACAATGGAGTACCTCCATGGACAACCATCCCGCCGCCCACCCGGCTGCTAGCCAACACCGCCTCACTATTGATGGCAATTACAGCAATGTCAAAGAGCAAACCCAGGACCACATATGCAGTGACAAGCATGGCCCAAAGCCCATACACCATACAGTGTCTGCATTGCTGCAAATGTCATTGCCATCCCTGGGTAACGAATCCACCCATTGCAAGCAGCACACCATGACACCACAACAACATATCCATGTACTAACTCTCACCATTTCCATCCCCAGCTCACCCTGCTACTGCCACCCAGCAGAGGATACCAGAGTCACACAGCCCTCCCCAGGATGAAGGCCCCAGTGGATGTCTGGAGGATGACAAATTGCCTGGGCCATCTGGGGCGACTGGCCAGTCCACCCTCAGCAGCCCTAACCTGGACACCCTGGACTCACCCTCCTGTGTGGCAACAACACCTCAGCTAGCCCCTCCTCCCCAAACCTGTGCCTCAGGGACCACTCAATGAGAGGTGTGCCCCACAGTACAGGGGCATGAGGCAAGGGCACCCGCCACAGACAATGAAGGCTCTGGTGCTACTGGGAGTGGGCACACTGTGCCAAGGGCACAGGCACAGGGGGCCAGGGCTAGTGGGAGGGGAACTGTGGTCCAAGGGAGGGGGCAGCAACAACAGCAGACTGCGTAGGAGCCCCTAGCTCAAGTACTGGGTGCGTACCACCAAACCCAGGACACCATGGCCCAGATCCTTGCTACCCTACAGGAGTCCCAGAGGCTACAGAGGGAGAACTATCAGGAGGCCATGCAGCAGTGGCAGACCCACAATGCCACCATGGCCTCTATAGAAGGGGTGCTGGCAGACCTAATCACCATACTGTGTCAGTCCACCTCCCACCAGCAGGCTCTTACCATCAGCCTGAGGACATCTGGGCCCCCAACATGAGCCACAGCCAGTGGAATGGAGGCCCTGCCACAGGACACGCAGGACACCAGCACCCCTTCCCCTGTAGCTGAGGAGCCCCCACGCAAGTGAGGACGTCCAAGCAGACAACCAGCCTTCACTGATGCCAAGACCATCGCCAGGAAGTGAGCCACTTCTGGACATAACCCTTTGTGCATCACAGCGACACCCTGTTGACTGTCCACTGTAAGAACTCTGTATTCTAATGGCCATCATACTGGACTTCAACCCCCCAAAGGTGGGCTAACTCCTCTGATAGTCCCACTCGCCATGACCCCATTCAGCAGCCTTTGCACTTGAAAAATTATAATAAACATCTTTGAGCACAGTACCGCCTACGTCTTTATTTACCATGAGTACAAAATGTACAGCCATGACGTGTAACAGCCAGACCATTGTCCTATCATTGTATATGATAGTGCCAGAAGGGGGCGCAATCATTGACAAGTTCAGTAATACAGTTAACAGCACCACAACCAAAGTAATGTGTACACCCAGTGCCCACATTGAACACAAAACACTGGTAGCAGCCATGCACATGGCAGAGATTGCAACTGGTTACATAGCATGGCTGTTACACATATCTGTATGTCAGTGAAAGTATTGTTGTATCAGCTCTGCTCTGGCATTAGCCTCATCCTCTTCATCCTCCTCCTCATCACTCCCCATGTCCCCTTCATCAGCCACTGGCACAGCTGCACCTTCCTCAGCATCCAGTAATGGGATGTGACGTCTGAGTGCCAAATTGTGTAGCACGCAGCAATGATCTGGCACACTTTTGCTGGTCTGTATAGTAGGGCCCCTCCGGTGAGGTGCAGGCACCGGAATCTGGCTTTCAGCACTCCAAAGGTGCGTTCAATAACCTGTCGGGTCCTACCATGGGCCTCATTGGAACGGTTTTCTGCTGCTGTACTCGGATGCCTGAGAGGTATCAGTAGCCATGGCAGGTTGGGATAACCAGAGTCACCTCTGTGCACAAAGGTAATAGGCATATTGGAAACTGGAAAGTGGTGTAGAGTGTGCAGAATACAGAGGCACTCATATGACACTTTACATATCGATGAGCCAGGCACGATCCCTTTGCAGTGCTGCCATCAGGTGTGGGATGCTGCTGTTTCACAGAATGTAGGCATCATGCACTGAACCTGGGAACCGGACAGTCACTTGTGTGATGTAGAGGTCTGCAAGACATACCACCTAAACATTGGTTGAGTAGTAGTTCTTACGGTTCCTAAACATCTGTTCACTCCTCCTGGGTGGCACCAGGGCAATGTGGGTCCCATCAATAACCCCGATCACATGTGGCACATGTGCGACAGCGTAGAAGGCTGCTTCCACATTGGGGGAACCTGATATAGCTGCCCATATGTTTGAGTAGGGCACATAGGACGTCCTTCAAGATGTGGCTGAACATGGGCTGGGACATTCCGGCAGCCCAGTCCACTGTAATTTAGAAGGACCCAGAGGCAAGGAAGTGGAGGACTGCCAACACCTGTACTGTAGGTGTGATGACATTAGGATGATGAATAGCAGACTGCAGATCCGGCTCCAATAACCTCACAAGCTCCATGATGGTGTGACAGTTCAGCTGATAGCACTGGATGACGTGCCACTCCTCAAGGGTGAAAGATCGACCAGGGGCATGCAGACGGGTGCATTTCTCACCATCATTCTTCCACCGTACCTGGGGATAGGAGGTAGTAGCAATCATTATGGGCATTGAGGACTGTGTTGACGCAATGGAGCTGTGCACAGGTCACTGTAAAACATCCATGCCCCACCTCACGAACCCCCTCAATACACATTGTAGCTGTATAATGGCAGCCACCTGTCCTGAATGCACAGGACAGATGGAAGTGAGCGAATCCCACCTGCGTAAGATGTCATGGCGGTAGGCGGGCGCAACTACCGTGCAACTCCTCATTGGTTAACATGGTTGCCTATGGGAGACATGAGCCAATGTCGATCACTGCCGGCGCTGACGGTGGTGTCCGCAGCGGCCGTGACTGCCATTTCATGTGCTCATGTTCACTTGACTCCTGGCACTCGTGAGAAGAAGACCTCCACTGCGTGTGCTGCTGTGTTCTGCCACTGGTAGCCAAGATGCCACGTGCTGCAGGGGGTAAGGCCCCAGCATTCATTCAGGAAGAACTCGAGAAGTTAGTGGAAGATGTCCTACCCCTGTATGCCCAGTTGTATAGGGCACCAGGGCAGCAGGTGAGTCCACTGTGATTGTACTGTCTGTGAGTGGATACGGATGTTGACGGGCCATGGGATGACTTGTGGAAGGACCTGGCTGAGGGCTATGAGGCCAACTGGAATGTTGATATGTGCACATGTCCATGAGATGTTTTGTGTGCAATGCAGTCCCTTAGATGCCACGCTACATGACTGTCTCATATTCTCCGTGTTATCCCACCAGAAGAAGGTGATTTGGTGTGCCATCGCCAAGCAAATGCGGACCCTGGGGGTCCATGCCTGGCAGAGCACCCACTGCAGGAAGCGGTGGGAGGACCTGAGACCCTGTTCGAGGAAGACCGGTGAGGCCCAGCTGGGGACATCCTCCCATCGAGGGAGTGGTGCACGTCGGACCCTGACCCCACTTATGTCCCGCATTTTGGCAGAGGCGTACCCTGAGGTGGATGGGTGCTTGAGGGCAGCACAGCATTCACAAGGGGGTGAGTCCACATTTGTACTCAGGTCATGTGGTGTGTGATAGGTGTAGCCTGTGCAGTGTGTGAAGGCAGTGGAATGTGTGCAAGGTGGCTACTGTCAGACTAGGCCTGGGACACATTGAGGCCGGATGTGTGTGAAGATGCCGTGCAGGATGTGAGTTGAGGTGAACTTAACTGCTAAGGAGTATCGATGACATGGCAACTGTGTAGTAGATAAGCAGGGTATTTGATGTGGACAGGGAACCTGCTTCTAGAGTTCACACACATTGTTCTCCCAACTATCCAAACAGTGTTGCTGGGGCTATGTCCCTATCTGCTGTCTGCTGGCATGTGGCGTATGTGTAGTCTGTGTAGTCTGACGTTTCACATCACACAGCTAGATGTGCATGGGTTATGTGGCTGTGCAAGTATGCCTCCAAACGCCCGTAGAGTATTTACTTTGGGTCCTGTGATCGTGAAGAGCTATCACCCAATGGGCTGGTTCCGCCATTCGTTGAGGGTATGGCTTTCATCCTGAACAGGATTGGATGTGTGTCAGCATGAGTGAAATTTATGTGCATGACAGAAGTGACATGCAGGGGCTGCTATTGGAGTGGCATGTGTGAGTGAAAGCATAGCAGGTAATGACATGGCATTGGAGTATGTTGTAGTGAGTGAGTGAGTTGTGTGGGGCTGTTGTGCTGGTATTGACCATTTGCTTCCTGTCTCCCTTTCTCCCACCCTGTCTCTGACTCTACCACCCTCCCTACATGTCCTCCTCTGTCTTTGTGTGCAGCAGCATCACCTGGCAGAGGAGATGGGGCACCAGCAAATGGGGAAGCTGCACCCCACGGGACCCAGGAGGATGATACCAGCGGAGCCAAGGGGAACAATGGAACGGAGGGCCAGGGGAGAACCATGGGTAGACAGGAACATCTACACCATAATCCAATTCTTCCCCCGATGGCGACTCTCTGGTGGTGGTGGAACCTTCAGGCCCTATGCCTGCACCATCCATGTCCACCACCCCCCTTACCAGCACCACCCTCCCTGTTGCTCCCCACCCGGCTGCCCTTGCCCGCTCACCCAGGAGGGAGGGTGTCTCCTTTGCCGCAGGCACCTCTGCCCCTGCCCCAGTCAGCCCTGCTGCCCTCAATGAGGAGGCTATTGACCTCCTGAGGTCCATCTCTGTTGGGCAGACGACCATCGTAAATGCCATCCAGGGACTGGCATCCCAGATGCAAAAGTCCAATGCATTCCTGGATGGCATTCACAGTGCCCTGTCTGCCCTTCAGAGATCATTTTAGGCCCTGGCCTCCTCATTGACGGCTGCCAGTGTTCCTTCTTTTTCCGTCCCCTCTCCAACTACCCGTTCCAACTTCCACATCCCTCTCCTGTTTCCCATCAAAAGCACACTTTTATTCCAGTATGCATCCCCTCCAACAGACTCAGAGCGCAAGGACCATCACATGCACCACAAACACCACCACCGCCATGCACAGAGCCACCATTCAGACGTGCACAACAACATCCACTCCCTACACTGACTCCCCCACCTTCTCCCTCCTCACATTCACTTTGCCACTCACTCATGCAGACACCACATCATCAGTCCCAGGTTCAGACACATGTTCTCTCACTGCCACCATCACCACAACAGCAGACCCCCAGGCATGCAATCCATACACCACATCCCCAAGCACCACAAAAGCCACAACAACCACATGCAGCACATCCACCCTACCTGCACACACCACCCCAATGTTTACTCACCCTTCCCCTTGCCATCTCCCTGTGTCTCCTCCCCTCCTCCTCCCAAAACACCTATACGCCCACACTCATCCACCCAACACACACCCAGCACACACATGTCATACATCCACGCACCAGCGCCCAAACCACATCCACGTACATGCCTGTCAACCATCCCCTCTCCCTCCACTCCCAAACGCCTTACCCATGACCCACCCGCTGCCCCTAAAAAAAGATTCCTACATGAGTTTTCCCTGTTCCCATCCCCTGGTCCAATCCCTGTCCCCCCCAAATGCACTGCTACCCTTGCCTTCCACCTCCCTGTCCTCCTCTGGGCTGAGCCATACCCCGCAGACAGCAGTCTGCAGTGTTGCCACAACAGGCACACCTGCCCCTCACACCTCCAGCCCTGGTAGCATTCCATCTAGCTCGCCTGCTGTTGTGGCCTCCACCACCATCCCTCCAAAAAGAAGGCAGGTAAGAGGAGCACGGCTAAGGTGTCCCCCCATAAGCAGGACAGTAAGGAGGGGAAGCCTAGTGACAGGAGGAGGGACCCCCCATCCAAAGCCAGAGCACCCCCCCCATCCCTGAGGTGCCTGCATGCCCCATTGATGCCCCTGCCCTGTGGAGGTCTCCGCATTGCAGTCAGGAGTCAAGTTGGGCAGTCCTTATATGCCCAGTGTGCCCGGGACATTTGGACAGTGATGCACTGGCCCTTGTGGCATTCTGTAAATAGTTTATTTAAATTTTGCTTTTGGTGTTACAAATAATATTTGTCTGAAATGGCACCATTGGTGTCGATGCTACATAGCTTGTCCTGGCTTTCCTTGCGCATGTATGTGGGTGACTGTGTGTTTGTGTGTGTGTGTGTGTACTAATGTCCTTTCCTCCAGTGTGTGCTCGGCTGGGATACTTACGTCTGATGTCTATGTCCTAGATGTCAATGGCCAGCAGGAGCATTGGGAAGAGTTGCAATTTGCGTGCCATGGCGCCTATGGACGTGCGTGTGTTCCAGAAGGTGAGTGCTTCCTTTAATGTTGTTCATTCCCGCCATGTTTTTTTAGGTGGTTCGACCGCCCTGGAAGTCCTGGCAGTGTTCAACCTCGTAATATGGTGGGTGGAATCTGTCTCACCGCCGGCCTGAAGAGGCCTTCCACCGGCAACAGTGGTCCTTCCACACTGGCGGTCCGGACGGAAACTTGACTGTGTTATGCAGGTGTCTTCCCAGTACTCGTAATATGGCGGTCTATACCGCCAGTCCCGTGGCGTTACAACCGACGTATCCACTGCGGCGGTCCACTGACCGCCAAACTGGTAATGAGGGCCTTAATGTGAGCAGCACGCCATTGGTGTGTCAGAGGGGCATACAATGCACTGCTGCGCAACAGCTATGCTTATATAGTTTAGCAGACCCTTGCACAAGCTCAAAGCTTTTGTTCCAGAGCCATGCTTTTGGACTATGAAAATTGCCACTGCTTGTGCAGAATGTAGTAAAAATTAAAAGTAGATCGACTCCAACACAGTACTTGAGTGGTATGCCCAAAAGTACACTCTATTAGAAGGTACTCACTGTGACCCCTTCCCACTAGTTAGACTGGTCACAGATTAATCACTTTAAGTAGCGTAGCACCAATAAAGATCAGCTAATCAATTTAATGATGAAAATAGACGATCTAAAAATGTATATCTTACATTAGTGAGCTTAGTGTACATAAAATGCATAAAAAGATATCAAGAAGCATAAAAGTTTCAGCACCGTGCACAATCTTACAATTATTTTAAAATCATGTATTAAAAAATTCATCCTGATACTGTTAAAGAAGCAGGAGCAGACAACCACTAAAATAAATTTCCAAACATATTCAGTGGAACTATATAACAAGTGTTTAAACCAGGGGAGGCAAAGCAAGTTACAAACCACACCTAAGCAGGAAAGGCGGTCGCTGATAAAACCATCCTTCTGGGCAGGCATCTGAAGCCAATGAGCTCCACAAACCGGCCCACTTCCTCACTAACTGTGCCTCCCAGGCATGACGTGCAAGCAGGAACTAGTGCTTTCAGTATTAGCTGAGCTAGCAATGCAGTTAGCAAGAGCAGCACTGACCAAAGCAATTCCCTCGTACACAATAGCATCACGTCCTGACAAGTCAAAATGTCTCCTCAGGAAGTACCATCTCACGCCTTGAAGTGCAGGAGGGCGAAGTGGAAGATGTGCTGAGGCCTGAGGGTATAAGAGTAAGAAACAGCTGAACTTAAGAATGGCTGCTAGAGCAAATACCCAAAATAGATATGTGTAAATATGAAATATGAATCCTTCTCTTGACTGCAAGCAGCAAGAAAAGAGGACGTGTTCTCTTTTCGCTCAAGACTGCTATAGGTGGTACTCAATGTTTATTGGTCTATTACAACTTGTTCCTTACTGATTTTTTTTAACAAAGCTTCAGGGAAAGTGTTTTTTTATATCTTGGCTGCTACAGAAATACAGCAAGAAAAGTTAACCATAACAGGAGCCATGGGTTGTGTCTTAAAATCATTATCTATCTTGGTCTTGATAGGTTTACACAAGCAAGGTCTTCCTTAAGGAAAATGCATGAAGAAAGTGAGCAATGCTCAAAGTTAAAGATGTTAGAGGGTCCAAGTCAAGTAAGTTAAAACGACAAAAAAGATCATAAAAAGTTATAAAGACAATAAACCTGTGCCAAAATAAAACATAGTGTTGCACAGGATCTTGGCACTGTCTGCGGCCCATTCACAAACAAACACAGTTGAACTGCACCTGGATGTTGGGCCTGCTGATAGTATACATGTTTTGAATGTAGAAACCTCAGATCTTCAGCAGTACAAACCTGGACGCTGCAGCAGGCAAAGGCTCCACAAGGTCGGGTATGCAGCTTTGCAAACTTCCCTACATAAAACTCTGAGCAGAAAAGTATGCACAATTTAATCCACCGAGGTCTTGTATTTTTCAAGTAGGCTTGACCAATAGTTTAAGCTTTCCAGGAGCCTTTTTCTTAAATAAAATGCAAAGTTGTTGCAAAAGTTATTGTCGCTACTACCTTCATGAAAGTCCACAGCATGGCAGCCACTTATAAGTCGCCGTGTTTAGCAGTTGATACCTGAAGCTTGCTCTTTGGTATTTCTGATACTATTCTTGCTATCCCTAGTCTTGTAGGTCATTAAGGCTGTGGGAGGAGCAGACAGTAAAGAGGCCTCTAATATGTCCGCAACAGCAAATAGAAGGTTATTGAGGAGCTGAAGGTGGGGCAAGGAACCCTATGAAGGATGCATGAGGTCCAGGCCTTTTGGTTACTTGATACTTATGGTTCCAGATATTCAGGTCTGTCCTCTCAGGCTCTGGCCCTCTCTTTAAAGCAACAAAGGCTCTACTCCTGTCCGTTTCTATGCCCACAGTAAATGTCCAGTTATAACTGGTCCACTGGAATTGTTTCAGGCAGGATTGAACTTCCTTGATGAACCTTCAGCACCTTCTCGCCACAGCAGGGAATTTACAAGGCTCCAAGAAGGCTTCACTAGCCGGACCTTGACCTTCTATAGCCCTCTGGGAATACAGACGAGTAGCACATTAACACACTTACCTTGTACTCCATGCTTCTTGAGTCTGCAAAAACAAGCAACAAAGGAGGAATATGCACTTCTTCCTAACTGGCAGAAAAACTTGAATTATGAGAGAGGCAACACTGGTATGGACAAGCTTCCTCTAAAGCAGAGTATGCACTGAGTCTCAGCACCCAGAATGCCACCTATGATCTGGCCGTTTAGGATAGCTAGTTCAGGACCAGTGGACTGGGGCATTGACAGGAACAGAACTTTTTCTGGTGGTTGGTCAACGTCACGCTGGACCCAAACCTGGATTCCCGCAGCACTGCTCTTTCCAACAGGAGACAAGAAGATACAGTGCTCAGAAACCATGAGATCCCTGCACGACAGCAAACCTAAAGGAATACAAAGATGACAGACAACCATTGCCTGTGTTATTGAGCTACATTTGTTGCCTGTATCTGCACTTCCCTGTTCTCAGAGTGAACTGGATGTCTATCACCTTTCTACTCTTAGTGTGGAGTATGTGCTTTTAGGTACTAATGGAAGACATAAAAGTGGATACTGGCTGACAACTATGTATTCCCCCCGATTGAAAATTGTGATATCAGTTATGTCCTGAACCAGCCTTTAAACCTGGAAAGCGCCATGACTGTACACCAGTTAATGGCAGTCCGGTGGCTTAGTGAGCTGGGCATCGACCCTTTCAGCATACTAAACACTGCACAATTGCAATGGTGCCTGGGTGGTGGGTTTTCGAGTACAAGGATTTTTACCCTTTTTGAGTTGTAACTCAAGAGTTGGAGTTTCAGTCCAAAGAGTCTTGCCTGTTGCACCTATAGGCTGAGTCTATTGGAATAGAAGACCAGAGGGCTGCCACTTTTTGTATAGCACCGATGTCCTGTCACATAGATCCGGATCTGTTAGTAGACACTAATAAATCTGAAGAGTCCAAAAAGTCCTGAGTTCACCCAAGGAAGGCATTGTAGGAAGGGCCAATGTTATTGAAAATCAGGCATCTATGGCGTAAACAATATAAAAATGCTTTGGTATTGTCCAACACCGAGAAGGTGCTTGTGCCTTCTGGTTTTCTTTGTGTACTGTATTTTAATTATTCTTTTCACTTTGCAGTAAACAAAAGACTTAAAGGCTCATTTAGAGTTTGGTGAGTAGCCCGCCCGGTCAGCGGAAGAATGTGCTCTCCTCATCTGGATGAAGGCCAACTACTGTGCTTGCAGCTCTCCTCCAGGCAGTCAAGGTTTTGCACCTTCAGTAGAGCCCCTGCCACAGATTTCTCCCAACATGTGGGGGCTTACGGGATAATTTCTTTAGTTTCCTAATCAGGACCACTAGACTTACAAAGGCAGTCCCAAAGAAAAATGTGTGGAGGAACAGACACAACAATTATGGCTGCTCATCTGACGTACCTGGACCAATGGCATACCAGTGAATGGGTGGTTGATCAGAGGTTTTGTCTGGCAGACCTGGAAAGCTGCACTTCCCCTACTCTAACTAGAGCTAGAGAACCATGATTTTTGTATATTGGTCATCTGTTGCTTTTATGGCAGATGTCCCACATTTGTCAAACTGTAAATAAGCTTCATATTCTTTTTTTTAACAAATAGCACGGATATTACTTTGAGTTTATTTGTGTTTTTAGTGGGTCATTCAGTAGTAAGCTTTGATCACTCAACTTCGCTACCCCTGGAGAGTCAAGTGCTTAATGGAAGCAATTTGTGATTCAATTGCGGTGCAATAGCATTGTTGGCCCTGGAACATTAGTGGTAAACAACAGAAGTCACGCAGGTTAATGCCAAGTAACCACTGACTGACCCAGAATCCCAGGAAAAGCGCACATTCGTTACTTTCTTAAAAGAACAGCATTTTAATATCACCGTAAACATATAAGCACAGTAAGACATAAATGCAAAAGTTTAACAAAAATGGAAAACAATAATAGGCACTGTACCGAAATTACAATCAACATGTACTGTTTGCGATCACTACAATGATCAAGATCACAGATAAAGCAATCCATCCCCTCTCTTAGGAAACAGACACTAATGTTACTGTAGTGAGGGAAATCTCACGACTTATCCTCCCACCAAAACTTGTACAGTTTGTGATCCATACAGGTCGTGGACAGTTGTAAAATTATAAACAGAAATACAGTTTAATACAGTAGGGTAGGGGGGGTGTCGGAGAACACTTCGACCCTCAATCACAAGTGGAATGCAAAGTAATGGGGACAAATGTGGCACACAAAGGATTTTCTTCAAGCTTTGGCTGCAGCTGTTGAGCATTTCCATCTGATATGAATCTGTGCAGGGCTAGGTATTGCCAGGAGACCCCCTCCCCACAAGCGTGCCCCAGGGACACATCTTTAGTCAACTAAACTGCTGGTGTTGGTAGTGGGTCTGCATTTAGTGCCAGACAGGAGAGTAGCTCTTGGTTCCCAGAAACCTTCATCATAGGGGGTTCCACAATGATGTAAACTGACCAATGGTGACCCTCACCTGCACTTGTAGGGTTGGTTCTTTTGCTGTCTTCCTCCAGCTGCTGGTGAGGGATAGATCGAGTTTCTATGCCCGTAAGTCAGCTCCACCCGTACTCCTCGCACTCTAAGGGTACCTCTAATGACCGTTGCACCAAACATGATCAACATAATTTCCCCTTTTGTGCTCCTTCCTTTTTTTGCAGTCATAGTTGCTATCTCAATACAGATATGATCACAAACATTAGATTTCATTAAAAAATAATAAATACAAAGGGATTCCTGTTACCGGAGGTCAGATGGAGAATTTATACAGGGGACCAGGCATTGCCCCTTGGTGCAGTATCCCAAACGTATATGAAGGCGTTAACACCAGCCAGGTCTTCGGGTAAGTAGTTATTTGGGAACATCCCTGATGCTAAAGATGTGTGGACTCCAGTTTATGGTCTCTTCTGTCCCATGGTAAACCAAGGGTGCCAAGGGGAAGGACCAGAGAGGTAGCCTGGGAGTTCTTTAGATTATGGAATTTGAAACAGAACATTCAAGTGGATTGTAGAGACAAAGGGAAAATAATGGCAGGGATGTGATCACGGGGAGTGGTGCAATATGCTTGAGATAGTCTAAATTGCACGAGTACTCGCAAACATTTTCTCAGAGGGCAAAAAGTGTAGTCTGGACTATGTTCGAGGACCGCATCGATGGTGGAGCAACCCCAGGGAAATTATGAGGACAGAAAAGAAAAGCACACCTTTTCAAAAGAATATGAGAAAATACTCTCTTTCAAATATTTTTGTATCTTTTGCAGCAGCCTATATTATTATACTATGTGTAGCCCATGTATTTTTAAAATGTAGCCTATGTTCTACTGTGTGTAGGAAAATTATAAACATATGGCTTGCCTATTGCTACAGAATAGAATCCAATAGCATTATAAATATGCATCTCTTTTCCCCAGTGCACCAACCGGGATTTAATGCAGCGAACCGTGGTTACACGCAGACATCTGAAGTCTGTAGTGATCAAACTGCTTTCCCACCAAACAATGCATTTACATGTATTAGAGGGTTGCAAAGTTTACAGGCTGTTTATGTGTGACATTCCCATGCTTGCATTGTGCCTATGTGTGACATTTTCATATTTCATGAGTGACACCTTGAGTGACAGTTCCTCATAAAATGCATCGACCCGAGGCAGAGCAACAACCATAGCAGTAAAAAAAGTATCACCTCAGTAGAATATTTAATGACATTTAAGCTTTAGAATTGCTCTTTGCAGTACCACCAACATACCCAGCAGTAAAATTACACCACAGAGGTTGACATGAGGCTAACCGACTGATACAAAGCTCCATAGTTTATCTCTTCCATGTGTGAGGAGCTCATACATGACAGGGTGTTTGTTTGCACTCTCTTGCCTGTAGTCATGTGTACTGCCTCCTTTCACGCTCTCCTTCCTAAGAGTCCTACTAATGCAGTACTCTCTCCAGCAGTGCTTAGTTTGTAAATAAAAACGGCCGCCTAATTACGGAGCTCTGCGCATCGTCGGGCGAGTTTTTACCGCCAGAGCCGTTTTTTTTCCTCTTTTTAATGACGCTTCTACAATAACAGCTATGGGATGTTTTGGTGAGGATTTTCATCGTTTTTAGGGCTGCCTAGCTTATTTTCTGACTCTTTAATTACGTTTTTTCATTTCTCCTCATGAGTGCGGCCATTTTGACTAATTTTGCTCACCATTACATTATACTTCTTTGAATATTTGATGGCTCGGCTTGCAGTTTTTTTTTTTGCGCAAGCCTGGTCCAAAGCTACAGCAAACAGGAGGAAAGAGTTTTTGGATCTTCGTCCACAGCTTCGCGACTTGGGAGCTCGTTTTGGATTATTCCATCCGTGTTTGTTCAAAGTGACATATCAAAACAAGAACACTTCACATACCTCTCCTGCAGTTCTTCGTGATTTTCTAAGACTACACTCTACAAATTCTATGGAAACAGCTGGTCCTTATACACGTTGACTATATACGTTTCTTAATTTATTATGCCCTTTCATTACTACTGCGATATAATTGATGGTCCTTCATATGCAGTTTATACAGTATACTATATTGACGAGACTACAGACCCTTTTTGTTAATGTATTGTTTTCTTTTCACAGGTTCCTGGTGTTCTATAATCATTATTTTTGCTTGTAACCTTTGTCCGTTGATGCGTTCCATTCCCTTGCTGTGCCGTCTTCAGTCTGTGCTGTCACCACCCCTCCCCTATTGTTCATTCATCTCAGGTATGTTTTTGCAGTCGTCTTTATTTGACATGTACTGTCTCGTCTTTTTTTCTTGAATATTTTCCATCCTTTTTCCTGCTGTCTTTCCTTTACTCTTCTCTCTTTTTGTTTTTTCTGTTTTCCTTTCCCTTATATGTACTTTCAGTTATTTATGGTACAAGGCCTTTCGTGTAAAATATGGTTATGTGACGTAAATTCAGAGTTATTTCTTGGAATGTCAAAGGATTTATTAACCCAATTAAAAGGCAGAGAATTTTATCCCACTTATCTAAATATAACCCAGACTTGGTTCTACTACAAGAGACCCATTTGACGGATTCTGAAGCTCTGAAACTTAAAAAAGGTTGGGCGGGCAATGTTTTTACTTCACCTTCATCTACAAAGAAAAATTGTGTAATTGTGCTCTGCCATAAACAATTATCAGCTAATGTTATTTCGCAAGACTCGGATTCTGATGGTAGATGGCTCTTTGTGAGGCTCAGTATTAATGGGATTACAATGACTATTGGTAATATTTATGGTCCTAATAATTCAGATGATCTTTTCTGGCCTAATATTACTAAACAATGTTTGCATCATAATGATGAATTTCTTCTTATTGGAGGGGATTGCAATCAAATTATTGATCCCTTTGTAGATAGGCAATTTGTAATTGAATTTTCTCCACATAAAATACATTAGCAATTTAAGGCATTTTTCTCTCAATGTAATTTAATTGACTCATGGAGAACCTGCAATCCTGATAATAGGGATTTTTCGTTTTATTCTCCACCACATGGCTCCTTATCTAGACTTGACCATATTTTTGTTTCTAAATCATTATGAACCTATGGTAATATCTGATCATCCTCCAGTCATTACAGATTTTGACTTGCTCCTGGTGCATCCCAAATCCAATAGGTGGCGCTTTAATAATTCTTTGTTACTTGACTCTAAATTTTCCACTTCCTTTGTTGCCTTTGTGGACTAATTTATTCAATTTAATGAAGATTCTCACGTTTCTCCACAATTGTTATGGGATTCGTTTAAGGCTGTGGCTCGTGGTCATATAATAAATTTTGTCTCTAATAAAAAGAAAACTTTTAATGCCCAGCATCAAGCACTGCTTCTCAAAATTAAACGCTTAGAACACCAATATTATTCTTCCTCCTCCAATTTTAATATACAAGAACGTATTCAGGCAAAATTGCAATTTAACAAAATCTCAATAGATAATGCTTCCTCTTTTCTTCTATGTAGTAGTGCCCGTTATTATAGAGGTCGAAATAGAGCAGGGAAGCTTTTGGCTAATTATTTAAAAGTTCGAAAGCAACGCCATAATGTGAAGTCTATAGTTTCAGATACTGGTGAGTCCCTTTTTAAGGATGAAGATATTTTAGCTGAATTTGTTAATTGTTACCAGACACTTTATACTCCTTAGTCAGTCCCGACCTCCTTACAGATTGATGATTTTTTAAAGAATATTCCAAACCCTAATAAGACACTGGTTGATGCTACTTCACTTGAAGCAGATATTACTTCGTTAGAAATTTTTAAAGCCCTTCAATCTCTAAAAAAAGGTAAAACTCCTGGTCCGGATGGATTTACAGTGGAATTTTTTTTACATTTTTCTGACATGTTACTTCCCAAACTTTTTCAGCTTTTTCAATTCTTCATGGGTTCAGGGGGGCACATTTCAGGAAGCTTCGATTTGCCTAATTCCAAAGGACGGTAAGGATCATACTTTCTGTAAAATTTTTAGACCAATCTCTCTTCTCAATACAGATTATAAAATCGTTGCTAAATTATTAGCCCTATGTCTTGATACCCTTTTGCCTGCGCTGATAAGTAAGGAACAAACGGGTTTTGTCAAAGGTAGACTTGCTTCTGACAATTCTAGAACATTCTTTAATATACTCAGCAAAGCTCCCGCTCTGTCGTATTCTTTAGCAGCAATTTCCATAGATGCTGAGAAAGCGTTTGACCGGTTAGACAGGTCTTTTCTATTAAAATCTTTAGCCTGGCATGGTTTAGGGCCTCATTTAATTTTATTTATCTCTTTGCTTTATCAATCCCCAATGGCATCGATATTGGTAAATGGGAAATTGTCCAGACATTTTGTATTACGCCGAGGTGTACGTCAAGGGTGTTTTCTCTCTCCACTCCTATTTATTCTAGCTCTAGAGCCCTTTCTATCCAGTATTAGAAATAACATTAAAATTGAAGGTTTCCAGGATGGCGAGAAACATTTTAAATTAACGGCGTATGCAGATGATATAATTTTATATATCTCAAGCCCTGAGCTCTCAATTCCGTTTCTACTTCAGGAAATTGAGGATTTTTCTTTGATTTCAGGTTATAAGATAAAGTCAGATAAAACTGAAATCCTCCCTCTAATAAAATTTTGTTTTAGAGCATCGTTTGATATTACTGGATTTCACTGGAATTCTTCCAAGATTAAATATTTAGGTATTTGGTTCACCTCATCCATTAAAAAGTCCATTGAAGTAAATATTTCAGATGCTTTAGAGAAAGTTGATAGATCGATTCTGGCATGGAATCCCTTATTTTTATCTTGGTGGGGTCGTCTTGACTCTATTAAAATGATGATTTCTCCTAACATTCTATATATCTTATCCATGATTCTGCTTCCTTTACCTGGTACCTTTTTTACACAATTGGACTCCAGGTTGTCTAAATTCCTCTGGAACAATAAGAAATCTAGAATTTCTCTTAGTCATCTCCGTCATTCTAAGCAGGAGGGAGGTGTCATTTTTCCTGATTTCAGATTGTATCACAAATCCTTTTGTTTGCATCAAGCTTCTAGGTGGGTCTCCCTGTCAGGCTCTAGGTTTACTCCCTTATGGTTGAATATTGAATGTTCTTTCTTTTGCCTTTTTCCCCTAGTGAGATGGTATCCTTTTCCTATAATATTTTGCTTATCTCCTCTCTGCTTCTTAAACATACTTGTACTCTTCTGCGTTCTGACTATTTACCTCCATCTGTCTCTCATTCCTCTTTTCTGAATTCCCATATTTGGCATAATTGTCTTATCACTATTAATAAAAAACCTTTATTTTGGAAATCCTGGCGACAAAGAAATATAGCGTGGGTCAAGGATTTATTCTCCAATGATACTCCACTTTCTTTTTCACAATTCCAACTTCTATTTCATTGTCCCAATTCATTTATGCCTAAATATCTTCTTCTTATTAATATTATTATTGGTGTACTTTTTTCCTTGCCTTCCCCTTCTTCTTCTTCGGAATTACCCTTTTCTTTGTCTTCCTTTCTTATCTCGTATCCTAAGGCATCAAATATCTATAAACCTTTTCAGTCTCCTGTTTTGACACGTCCTAAATCTAAAATTGAATCTCAATGGGAATTGGATTTGGGATGTACCTGGACTGTTTCTTTTGGAATAAGGTGTGGCATTGATCTTATAAAATATCTAGATCAGCTTCTACCACACAGTCACTTTTCTTTCTTTATCACAGACTTTATTTTACCCCTTCTACTATAGCAACATTTTCTGTATCCTCCACTTCAAATTGCTGGTCCTGCGATAGCCCAAAGGGAGATCTTATGCATATCCTTTTTGAACGTCCTCCTACTGTCTCTTTTTGGAGAAAAGTTTGGTGTCAGCTTACCTGCATTTTTCATTTGCGAACCCAATTATCTCCCTTGGTGCTTTTTCTAGGTAGTCTCTCTGCTGACATTGTTTCATGATGATAATTTAAAGCTGTTGGATCTCATGTTAGCTTTAGCCTTTCAACAAATTACTCTCAATTGGAAAAATTCATCCAACATTTCCTATAAGGCTTGGTGTAATAATGTTTGCAACTACCATAGACTAGATATTGCTTTCACCTCTTTATGCTGCCCTTCCATAAATAGAGATTTGTATTGGTTACCTTTGACTGATTATCTTAATGCTGTTGCCTGTAATTCTACTAATTGTACATTATCTGAGAATTTTAAGCCACCATGAATTCTTTATTTTCTCTGTTCTTACGTGAATTTTAATTTAGCTTAAATGTATGCTTTATTGAATATTACTTTTTTCTTTCATTTAGCTGTTGGAAGATCCAATGTATCTTTCTCATTGTAAATGGTCTTGTTCCGTTTTCATTGTTTCTTCCCTATTTTATACTTTTAAAATGTTAAACAGCTTTTACAGTTCCTTTTAAAATTATATCATTATCATTGTGACAGATATATTGTATTGTTAGTATGTAACCCATATGTATTTTGATTTTAATAAAGCTGATTTACCTTAAAAAAAAAACGTGTTGGTGCCCAAAGCTGTCCGCTGAAACATATGACTGCTGCATTTAAATGTGCGAGTACTGAATGCTGACACAGCGAAATCCTACAGACATCTCAGGCTTCTTAATCCATTTGCAGCCACTCCCTGCCCCTTCAACTTACTCTTGCATCTTTCTGTTTTCTGCCTTTGTGAGGCTTGTTTATTTGTCTCTTCCTCTGCCTTCCCCGTATGTGTCTTTTGCTTGCAGTAAATGCCTGATGCAGAAAACAAAGTGCCAGCCCTCAAAAATAAGTGCTGGTGCCCTGCACCAGAAACCACCGGCTCAAATTAAGCACTGCTCTCCAGGATCCTGCAGTGTTCCCTCCTTTCACTCCTTCTGTGCTTCAATTGCGTACCCTCCACTCTTGGCTATTGCATCACTCCTCCCCTTTATTAAGTGTACCCTGGCATTTCCATTTCTTTATGTTGCTACTGCACTTTCTCCCTTTAAGTGCTTGCAGTTTTTCCTACAGCAGTAGTCATACAGAATCAATCCCCTCTCTTTGGATTCCAGCAGCAGTACTGTTTTCTTAGGCAACATTACAAAGCTTGCTGTGACTTAAAAAAGTGAAACCACAAGTCCCAGGATGTTTATCAGTGGTGGCTAAAACACAAAGTTGCCCTTGCTAGTTAGCTGACAGTTATGCTTCAGGCTCTCACTGAATGGTTAGGTATATGTATAGTGCAGAGGGGAAATGTGTGTATATTAAAATTGGGTGAACAAATTAAGTTTTATTGTGTCTCCCAGTGATGGAGTTAAAAGTAATGCAGGGAATAATTCAATCCAGTAGTGGAGGAAACGTGTCCGTGATGGGATCACAGTGACTGGGGGCTTTTGCTAAAAATTTGACCACTGTTTGCATATTGGCACAGTTTTGAACTTCTAAAGACACACTGTATAGGTACTTTGCAGGATAGAGTGGAATGCTTGGATTTTGCTTGAGTTTGCTGCAGGCAATGTTTGATTTAATATCAGGAAAAACAACAGTAAGAACCGGTCCAGCAGACCATAAAGCAAACCCACAAACAGCAAGAAACTCGCCAACACACTCACCTGTCAAACTTGCCTATTGGGAACTGCCTGAATGCTCTAGAGCCCAGTCCGACCCTGCAGCCGGTCTTGGTAGGTAAACTTGTACTTACTCTTCGCAGACACATTCCCCCTTTGGATATTGCCATAGTTTTAGACCTGTCAAGGATAGGAGTAAATCACAGTCCATGGTAGAGAGAGCACCACCAAAATGAAAGGGGTTTTGCCCACGTGTTATAGTTTTGCAAATGAAAATCCTTTTGAATGTGCATATCTTGGAATTCTCAAAGAATTTCAGAACTACATCTGGAATATGTGATTGTCACAACATCCCATGAACAAAATTAGAAGTTTTTTACAGTGCAATTATTGAGAAGACAACTATGCATGGCTGGAGCGTGAGTTATAGTTACCGTAGGGAATGAAATATAGTTCCTTGAGATTACTATAATTGCTGAATTGCTATGGTTTTGAGTGTGTAAAATCTTTACTTAACTATAATGTCCCTGTAACGTTGTTTTTTTTTAGTTAATTTCAAAGGTGTTTTAAATTCCATTTCCAAACTATAACATCCCCTCACATACCCACTCACCCACCCATGCAGCCTCTGACACACCCACTTACACACACACACACACACATACAGCCACTCACACACACAAAACCACTCATTCATCCACTCACAGACCCACACAGCAGTCACACGACCACTTACATACCTACACAGCCACTCACACATCCATATAGCCACTCACACACCCACACAGTCACTCATGCGCCCATACACAGGCAGTGATACACTTATAGAAATTGCAATAGCATATGTTTGTATTAAATGTGCCATAAGCTAATTATAACTCGCACCCTTTCCATGCACTTATTACCCCATTTATTACATCACTCATGATATCTTCTGTGACATCACTGAGAATATCACTGCAATATTTGATGTGAAATTATTGATGAGAAAACTGTGCATGGCAGGGGTGCAAGTTATAGGTACCTTAGGACACGAGTTATAGTTAATTTAGGTAACTGTAACTGCTAAATTGCTGTGGTTTTGTGTGTGTAAAATCTGAACCTAACCATAATTTCAAAGGTAACGTTTAGTTTTTTCAGTTAATTTCTAAGGTTTTTTAATTCTATTTCCTAACTATAAAACTATAACGTCCCCGTAACCTTTGTTTTTTTCAGTGAATTTCCACGTTTTTTAATATTTCCTAAGTTTGACGTCCTTGTAGCCTTTGTTTCTATATATATATATATATATATATATATATATATTTGCATACTTATAGAGGTGTTCATCTAGCTTTCTTCATCCACTGGTCTGTTGTTGAGTCATTCACATTTTTCTTCTGCCCCTTACAGCAGGGGGCTTTGAGTCACCCTATGTCAGCCATTGGCTAACTTCACCGTGAGTGACAGCATGCTGCTCTTTCACCTCCTGCTCATTCACACACAAAGAAGTTTCCTTCAGTGCCAATGACTCCTATTGCAATGTGTACTTTTTGAGCCCACAAATGGATTTGCTTTTAGCAAACGTTTTCGTTTATATTGATGAGGTTCATCAGCCACTGCTCTACTAAACCTGCCCAAAATATGAAAACTGTGACAAAAACAAGCATTGGCAAAGCCAAAAGGCAGGCAGACAACACTAGCATATTGTCTTGCCAGTGCGCCTTACAGAATTGGTGTTCTGTGTTCAAGTGCATCAATACATATATTGGTGGGAAAAGTTAGAAACAAAGGCTGATTCGCATACTGTTTGGGCCAGACGCCTCGGAATGCGAAGCTGGCTAAGGAAAATGTCAACACATATTCTTGTGATATAGTTACCGTGCTTGGAACAAGCAGTTCTGAAATTTTCCGAACGTACCTCCTTTTCCCACAAAACAGCTCGAAAGTGGCCTTGAGGTGATAACCTGAGACTTGGAATGATTGACAGCTACTGGTCCGAGAAGGCGCACTGCCCCCGGCTGGTGATGCTGGCTATCGTCCCGCATTCAGAGTTCTGGTCCTGAAGCTCCTCCTTGGCCTTCAGTCTTCTAAAGAAGCAGTGTCTTTGATTCATGCTTGCCCCTAAGCGCCCCTCCCATCTGCTGGTAGCAATGGTGAGAAACAAGGTAGGACTGCTGGAGCATCCTCCCTCTCGCCTCAAATCCGTCCCTACAGCTGCACTCGAGGCATCACAGGTGTGTGCCATCCCGCAGACACAGGGACGGATGAGTGATCTTCCATTCCGGAATGCAGTCAGGCAGGAATAGTCTGCACCTGCCAGAAGCCTGCTAAAGGGGTGAGAAAACTTGGCAGATGTCTGCGAGAGGGGCGGAAGGAACCGACTCATGAGGGAGAATAGGCCAACAGGCTGGATTGCACCTGCGGCGCATGCGCACACCCGTCAGACACCCGTGAACGCGGCCTACACCTTCTATAATTCACAGAGAGGGAGAAGGGAAAGAGAACTATCCAGGAGACTAAGTAAGGTGGTAAGAGACGTCTGCGCCTGACAGCAGCCAGAGAGGCCTGCTTTCTAGAGGTGTTTGGGAGAGACCTCCGCCTGCCAGAATTTCGCGCGAAAGTTTTAAATCCTATAACAGAGCCTGGATCCTGCCTTGACCCTGTCGGAGGGCCTACACCTGGGAGACGTCTGTTATAGAAACATACACTTTACAGGAACTGACAAAGAATCAATTCGACCTCCCAGAAACCAGGGGCAGGTGTCTAAACATGCCAGAACTCTGCACAATAGTAGGACAGCTCACAAAAAGCCTGCATGAGAGACCGACTTCTTTCTAGTCAGAATCCTAGAAGAGAAGCTAAATCTGTAAGCAGCTGAGAGAGTAATCAGAGGCTTATGCCAAGCCCCATTAAAGGGGGGCTTGGCCTCGTCAGAAGCTTGATAGGCCTGTATCTGTAAGAAACCTCCGAGGCAGAGGCCTGATCCTGAAATAAGTGGGTAAGGTAAGATTGCACCTTCCTGAAGACCCGCATGAGAAGCTTGTATCTTTCAAAAGCCTATTAGAAAGGCGAGAGAGGCGTGCACCTGTTGAAGCCCGATGAGAGATATGATCCTCCATCTGCCAGAAGATGGTGAGAGAGGGTCATACCTGCGAAAAGCCTTCCAGAGACTTCCACGCCTGCCAGATCGCGAAAAACAGACCTAAAATGGCAGAGGAAGGCAGAGGGGCCTAAACTTGCCAGAAGCATTCTGCATAGACCCACTCTTGTCAGCAGCCTGCAGAAGAGGCTTACATCTTTCTGAAGCTTGTAGGTTGCGAGCTTGGCACTGCAAGAAGCATTTAAAAGCATAAGAAATAAATTAAGATAGATAATTTAAAAAAAAAAGAAAGAGGATCTGTGGCACCTCAAAATGAAAAACAAGAAACCGCATGAAGACAAGCGG
This sequence comes from Pleurodeles waltl, assembly GCF_031143425.1. Taxonomy (NCBI): domain Eukaryota; kingdom Metazoa; phylum Chordata; class Amphibia; order Caudata; family Salamandridae; genus Pleurodeles; species Pleurodeles waltl. Next base: position 978,986,327 of record NC_090446.1, on the reverse strand, counting down.
AAACCACATGTGTAAACATAGCACAAACAGCCGTAGGGGGGCGATGTCTGTGCAGCCCATGGTGCGCCAAATTCCTGCACGCCCCCGCGAAACACAGCTCACATGGTCTGCAGCTTTAGTTCTACTGCGCGCCCCTCTGAGTTTGTAAGGCCTTTTTCCATTAATGCATTGTTTCCGTGTCATCGAACACAGTGCTGGGCATTGTCTAAGCACAACTTTCCGAGGCATTCACTAGAGCCAGAGCCATAAGAAAAATCTTTTGTATTTCCTTCATGCTTTTCCAAAACACTTTGGAAAGCATTCTATTAGTGTGTTCTGCTTTTATTATGTACATGATAGAGTGACAACGCTTTGAAAACGTTTACAGCTCGTTAAACGCACACTGTCAAACTTCCCCACACAGGGAGTCGAGAGCATGCTACCTCTAAGGACAGTCAAACATGCGGCCCAAAAAAAAAAAATATATATATATATATATATATTACAAACCAAATTGCTCGAAGCGGGCCCGATGCCCGTGTGGGGTAGAGCGCTGACTGACAGAGCTCGTCGGTAAATAATATGCAAAATTCCATATTTCCAACAACATGAGTGCTCACTCGGATGGTGCGGTAGTAGAGATTTTAATACAAAGATAACGTGTTTTGGCTTGACTAAGCGGCCTTGTTCACATGATGTGGGCACCTCATTCCCAGTGATTTAATTGCTTCATAAACATAAAAAGTGCACAGTACGAAACACAAACGATGGACAAAACAGTATCATATGAAGAGCGGCCGCCATGGCAGAATAGTAAAGCTCTATTCAACATGATTGACGCTATAACATTTTTTCCTATATGTTGTTATAAATGATAAATACTATCATGTTTACATATATATCAGACCTTTTATATGAGCTTGACATTAGTGTTGAACTTATACATATGTATTGATATTATCCTCCCTATTGCGCAATAGGCAAACAAAGATAACTCATCAATGAGAAATACTGGTGATGCATAACATTTATAGTGACGTGGTGGGCCTCATATTAGTATCAATGTCACACAAATTGGCAATTATGCTAAGAACTCATTAGCAAACTACCCACAAGGGGCCATACACCATATGTTAATAACTTCGATGTATCTTCACAATTCCAGCCCAAGTGGGCCAATCATACCCCATAATGGTACCAGTCTATAATGGTATAAACCCACAAATATATACATGAATACATAAACTGTACACTCCTATTGCATTAGAGTTCAATGATTCTCTACATTCTACACATTTCTAGAGATACATAATTTTAGTCCACCTACTGTTACCCTACAGAGTCCTGCAAGGTAATACCTCCATCAAATCATTGTGTTAGATTAATGTATTTTTCTCGTAGATCGAGTCGGACTACCAGAATTATCGCTTTTGTTACGTAGAACAGTTACTACATAGCCACGCTGCATGTCTTTCCCATCCTTTTAAATACATAAATACACCCAGATATGTTGCTAGCAGTGATCTAAACCAAACAAAAAGTGTAACTTCAATAAAGTGTAGTGGTACATTTTTAAATACTATCATAAAAAAGCTATGAGCTAATGGAAGGAAACAAAAGCGGAAGGGGATGGAGAGAAAGAGAGAGGAAAGGGGGAAAGAGATCTAAAATAAGATATCTGTTGGCAAATCTAATACATCATAATCACATCTTATTTCTGTAAATGTCTACTTAATTTCTTGTCCATATTGAGACCTCTAGGGCTCAAAGTTTTCAAATCAATTATCAATTCAGACTCTCTCTGTCTAAGGTGTAATGGTCCTGTTGCCTCCAATAGGATTGTACTTGATATGTTCCACTGCAAAGAAGGATAGTTTGCTCCGATCTCTATCATGTTTTTCTTGGAAATATCTAGCCACTGGATATTTAATATCCTCATGATCTATGGCTTTCAGATGTTCATATATTCTCTTCCTTAGTGTGCAGGTAGAACTGCCCACATATCTTAAGGAACAAGGGCATGTCAGAATGTAGATTACATATTGGGAGCTACATGTGAGAAACTGTTTAATCCTCTGATTCTTATTCCCTATTGTTTTATACTCACTTATACATTGGATACACATTACATGCATTGCAATGTCCCCAGGGAAAAAAGCCCCTTAAATCATGTGCTCCAATATCCTTGGTCACAGAAATGTCATTGTGAACCAAGGAGTCTCTTACTGTTCAAGCTTTCTTAAAAGTGATTCTAGGTCTAACATCCACTTCCTTCCTAATAGTGGAATCACTTTTGAGAATTCCTCAATGTTTAGTCAGTATCCATCTGATCTCCTTGGAGTTACCATTGTATGTAGTGATAACTCTTTTAGTAGTATCCACTGTCTGTGTTTTATTATAAAAAAGAATGGTTTCCCTATTCACACTAGAAACCCGTTTGACCACTTTGTTGAGAACCCAAATGGGGTAGCCACTATCTCTAAATCTTGTCAGTATGTTCTTTTGCTCCTCCTTAAATATGGTATCAGTACTACAGTTTCTTGTGGCCTGAAGGGTTCCCTATATGGGATACTCCACTTCAGGCTTTCTGAATGGCTACTACAAGGATGCAGAATGCTGCTCCCTGCAGTAGGTTTTCTAAAGAAACAAGTATGGCTCATATCTTCTTTTACCTCAACTAAAACATCAAAATATTTAATGTGAGTTTTGCTCAAAGTGTGTGTAAAAGTTAGGTTCCAAACATTAACATTTAAACATGTGACAAAATCCTTTGCACTTTCTTCTGTACCATTCCAAATGATGAACAAGTCATCAGTGTACCACAGAACTATATTTTCCATGTATACTTTCAGGGTATCATCAGTGAACACCAGCTCCTCCCACCAGCCCAGGAAAAGATTTGCAAAGCTGGAGCCGAAGCAAGTGCCCATCGCAGTCCCTCGAATCTGTCGGTATAAATCACCATTGAAAAAGAAGATGTTGTTAACTAGACAGTGCCTGATCATTTCAATAATCATTTTGATGTGGTCTAACAATCTGATGGGTCTTGCTCTCAAAAAATGTTCACAAGCTGCTATCCCTAGCTCATGATCAATAATGGTATACAAAGAGTTGACATCCAGTCTCATTAAACAGAAATTAGATTCCCATGGTATCCTGTTTATCTTCTTCAGAAAATCTGTAGTATCTTTAACATACAATGGTAAACTCTGTACATGATCCCTGAGAGTTTCATCAACGTACTCAGAGACATTCTCCATGGCACTGTCTCTAGACTATACTATTGGTCTTCCTGGTGGGTTCAAAGAGTTTTTATGTATCTTGGGAAGTAGATATAAAACCAGTATTTTAGGAAAATGTTTTTTCAAAAAATAGTATTCATCCCAAACCAGGGTCCCTCTGTCCTTCCATGCTGTCGATTTGTCCCAGAGAGAGACAATACTGTAGACATATTGTGATCTATTGACTTTTTCATAAAATATATTGTCATTCAACTGTCTTTGTGCCTCTTTGATGTACATCTCTCTATTTAGGACCACAATGTTCCCTCCTTTATATGAGGGACATATAATAATCCCATCATCCTGAGCCAAAGAGTTAATAACAACTTCATGGAAAGTGTCTATACTATTATACAGCATATTAGGGCAGAAAGTAGAAGGCGATTTGTATTTACCAATATAGACATCATCATGTTTAATACCCAATGACTGTAACATTTTATTTGTATCTGCTGGCTCATTATTAGGTCTTATTATCTCATTATTCAGATCATATAACGTTACAAGTAGATCAATATCCCCTATTGTAAGATCTTCTGATACTTGATCAGTAGTAGTAGGAGTCTCTTTTACTTTGAAGGTATTCTTGAGGGCATGCCATTTCTGTAATTTTAGTTTCCTTGTATATTTAAAAAGATCAATTTTAGTTTTAACATAATCAAATCTTTGGAGAGAACAGAAAGAGAGCCCTAAACATAGGATTTGCTTTTCAGAGTCTGTCAAGACTCTCATAGAGAGATTGACAACGGTTTTGCTAGGTGTAGCAACATCCATTATTTCTCTTCCAAGGGTTTTCTGCACATCTTTCCCATTTGCCCCACTGATTCTGATCCAATGTTTGCATTTTCTCTGTCTAGGTCTCTGTCTCCTCTGTTTGCTCCTCCTTGTCCTCTTCCTCTGCCCGAGGGACGTATAATAATCCCATCATCCTGAGCCAAAGAGTTAATAGCTCCCTTTCTGTCCTCTCCGAAGATTTGATTATGTTAAAACTAACATTTATCTTTTTAAATATACAAGGAAACTAAAATTACAGAAATGGCATGCCCTCAAAAATACCTTCAAAGTAAAAGAGTAAGTAAATGTTTAATAGAGCTTTACAATTCTGTCATGGTGGCCGCGCTTCATATGATAGTGTTTTGTCCATCATTTATGTTTTGTATCGTCCACTTTTTATGTTTATGTAACAGTTAAATCACGTGGAATGAAGTGCCCAAATCATGTATACAAGGCCACTTAGTCACCCGAAACACGTTATCTTTCTATTAAAATGTCCACTACCGCTCCATCCGAGTGAGTGCTCATATTGTTGGAAATACGGAATTTTGAATATATTTTTTTTTCCGAAATCACATTTTTTTAGGTTAGGTTATTTTAGGTTATATACATTTTAATTCAATTCCTGCCGAAAATTAATTAGCAGTAGTCAAGATAGCACATAAAAGCTACAAATCCCATGATGCAAGGGAAAGCAGCCAATGGGTTTGAAAACATTGCACATAATGAATCACCAATCATAACGTTACTACCACTATAATATTTAGCTTGACTGTGCACAGCCCTCTTTTCTTGCAGCTCGCAGTCAAGAAAGGTATTCTCACTTTCTGTACTTCACACATCGCATTATTGTAGTGTTATTTGCCTTCCTACAACTTTTATTGTGTTTGCGGTTTGCTTTTACCTTGTTTTTTGTGCCAGCCAATATGTTGTTGCACTTCAGGAGCATCTGATCCCTTACGCTCCGAGGATCTTGCTCCTCACGCTCTGATGCGTTTCTCGGACCGCAGTATCCATTTTGTCCACGGTCCCAAAAAGTGTTGTCTTTTAGTTTGTCTGCTCCTCACCGTTTATTGTTCTGCCTCACAGAAAGCGCCCTTCCTTCCCTCCCATTACTCTTAGTGGTTCTCCCAAAAAAACAAAAAAGAGGGCGCTATTGACTGGTGAGGTCTCCTCACACAAGGCAGAGGAAGCAGTTCCTCACAGGCCTCCTACAAAGGAGGGGAACATGCAAAACAATCTTTAAAAATTGTATTTTATTAGATGCAAATCTATAGGGAGAATATGTAGCTTCCAGATTACGCTCGCCTTTGGACAAATAGTCAAGGGCTAAGCTCAGGTCCGAATGTCCTCGTCCTTCACTTCCTTTCAGTATTACCGTCTATTGAGCCATCTCCTCCAACTTTCTTTTCAAAATTTGGCAAAGACCCTCGTAAAGGGGTGGTAAAGCATGGTCCACATGCAATGATACATTTTTGGACATTGTTGGTCCTCTCATCCGTATCTTCGACTTGACAGAAGCGGCAAGACTGGACAATACCCCAATTAATCCAGAAGATCTTTCCTTATGGGTCCAACGTGTATTTTGCCTTCTGGGAAATGCCAATTCCGTTTTTCCCACAAATGTAGAAACGGCCTCTTCTTAAAGTTTAACCCTAAATTGGTCAACCTAGTGGTGGTAGATCCAGGCACAAAAGCAGAGGGTCTTCTCTCTGGGGACTCGTTTATAAAAGAACTAAGCAAGTACGTCTCCACTTTTGCTTCCTTGGAGAAGGCCCAATAGTCTTTAAAGAAAATGTTTTCTCAACAGGTTTTCTCCAGTGCCAACAGAGGCAGGAACCGTTTTACTGGCCACAGTTACAACACTCAAGGTTCCAGAGGTTCCTACATCTCCTCCTACCAGGATTACAGACCCTAGTTTTACCCCCAAAGAGGATGCAGCTTCTGAAACAGGGGAAACAAGAGGTCCAAGTATGCATTTCACTCAGGTAAGTCTAACTTCTGGCCATCCTCCTGCAGGAGGTCGTCTTCGTCTGTTTCTACTAAAGTGGCGTTCCATAACCACAGGCCAACGGGTACTAGACACTGTCCAAGGCTATGCTATAGATCTCTACTCCCTCACCCACCTCAGTCCTCTAAAGAATGTCCTCCCTTATTTCCTTAGAGATTCAGGCCCTCATTCCGACCCTGGCGGTCAAAGACCGCCAGGGCCGGGGACGACGGAAGCACCGCCAACAGGCTGGCGGTGCTTCCCTGCCCATTCTGACCGCGGCGGTAAAGCCGCGGTCAGAAAACCGGGTCCGGCGGTTTCCCGACGGATTTCCCCCGGCTGGGGACTCTGACCCCCTTCCCGCCAGCCTGTTTCTGACGGTTTTTACCGCCAGGAACAGGATGGCGGGAACGGGTGTCTAGGGGCCCTGTTGGGGGCCCCTGCACTGCCCATGCCACTGGCATGGGCAGTGCAGGGGCCCCCAACAGGGCCCCAGCCTGCTTTTCACTGTCTGCTATGCAGACAGTGAAAAGCGCGACGGGTGCAACTGCACCCGTCGCACACCTGCAACACCGCCGGCTCCATTCGGAGCCGGCTTCAGTGTTGCAGGCCTCTTTCCCGCTGGACCGGCGGGCGCTACCTTGGGTAGCGCCCGCCGGCCCAGCGGGAAAGTTGGAATAGCACCAGCGGTCTTTTGACCGCGGTGCGGCCTAATGGCGGTTCCCGCCAGGTGGGCGGCAACCGCCGCCCGCCGGGTCAGAATGACCCCCTCAGTCTCTTCTGCAAAAGGAAGCCATATACCTATACCATCTCAGCCATTCCAGTTTCTTCAGTTCTATCTTTCTAGTTCTCAAGAAAAACATGAAGATGAGGCCAGTCATCAATCTCAAAGACTTCAACCATTTTGTAGTCTATTGTCACTTTAAAAAGGAAAATCTTTTTTCATCTCAGGAATTCTCTACTCTAACATGACTGGATGGTTTGTTTGGATTTGCAGGACACTCATCTTACCGTCCCTATTCATCCATGTTACAGGAAGTATCTACAGTTTCAATGGTTAGGACAAACCTTTTATTTTTCCTCTCTTCCTTTTGGTCACTCATCAGCTCCCTGGTGCTTCACTAAACTGAAGAGACCTGTGGTAGCTTTCCTCAGAGCTCAGGGTGTAAGACTGATATTTAGCCGGCTAACATCCTGATCATGAATCAAAGTCTTTCTTCTCTACCAAATCAAATTCTTCTAACTTGCTCTCTTCTATTGGATTTATGTTTTCTAAACAACAGGAAAAAATCTCTTCTTTCTCCACTCAACAAATAGAATTTCTGGCTTTACTTATAAATTTACTTTACGACTTCCTTCACCAAAGTTAAAATCCATCAAATCCGAAATCCTTCAAACTCTTTGCAGTTCAATAATCTCCCTCAGATCTCAGATCTCCTCTCCTCTTCGATCCAGGCCATTTTTCCAGGTCCCCTACATTACTGGGCTCTCCAGAGATTAAAAATCCCCCATTTAAAAAAAGGCCTTGCTTACTCGGACAACATTTCTCTAGATCAAAATTCTCATCTAGAGCTGCAATGATGGATAGACCATTTAGACATCTGGAACGGCAAGACTATCTTTGCATCAGCCCTAGATATTAGAATCAGATGGAAGTCGAACGGGTTGGGGCACCCATTGTGGACCAATCTCAACTGGTGGTTCTTGGTCGCTAGAGGAATCCAAATTACACATCAATTGTTTAGAGATACTTGCAGGCTCCTTTGCAATGAGAAGCCTTGCAAAGAACAGTCACTTATTCAATTCTACTCCGCATGGACATTTCAGCAGTTGCCTGTACTGTCACTATGCGTAATATATGTGGCTCCTACCTAAACTATGTTAGAGCACAGCATGATAAGCCCTAATCCACTCTTCAGGATTCCCCCCTGGGAAGACATCATCCCCCATACCTGAGCAAGGAAGCCTGTTGTCTAGAGAGACACCATCCCCATGTAGGCTAGGGAACCAGTAGTCTCAGCAAGAAGCTGTAGCAAAGTCAATTAGCATGCGGTTGTGATCATCTGGCTGGAATCTCCCTCTAACGTGCATGGGGCAGAGAAGTGTTTTTATAATAAAACAGCTGATGTTCTGAGAAAACGTCCCCATGTAAGGATGTGTATATTTCTGTGAATGCTGGAGATGCAGTGTACCACTTTGCCAGCAACTGTATCTCGCTGCAGCCTTGAGGAAAGCACAAAGTGAAAAGAATGTTTTGCTAAAAAACGCAATGTTTTCTTAGGGGAAAGAAAAAACTAGATAAAGAAAATAAAACAAGAGCACAAATTAGGCCTATGCTGAAACAATAAAAATGAAACAGAATAAAATGTAACTGGGCTAAAGGGCACAAGTGGCAGGCCTAGTTGCTAAAATAATGTGCCTAAAGACATTACTAAAATGGCTGTACAACAGCGGCATCAAATCCAAAACAATAGCGGAACTATCAAAAGGGTTCTGGGACTTTTGCCTTTAAAAAAAAAATTCTATGTATGACAAATTTCTGCCAGGCAATCTTATTTCATTAGCAGACTTGCATTCTCGCCATCTTTGAGATTCCACCAACTGGATACTTCATCCCTCAATATTCAATACACTTCAACACAAATGGGGTCCTTTTCAAATAGATCTCTTTGCTTCCCGGCTGAACTCACAACTTCCCCAATTCTTCAGCTGGCACCCAGATCCCTTGGCAGTAGCCTCAGATACTTTTTTGCAGGATTGATCTACTTCAACAAATTACACTTTTCCTCTCTTCCTCATAATAAAGAGAGTTCAGAACAGTCTCAGATCAGCTGATTGGTCAAATGACATTGTGTTTAAAGTGTTTTATTGTAAATCTGTACATAATGTTTCTTCTTGTGTTATTAATTCGCTTTGAACAAGCATAATAGGAGCCTCCGGTCTTCAAATAAAATGTTATTTATTACAAGACTAAAATTGAGACTGTCACTCTCGCAAACTTCTTAAATTCTCCCTGCAGATTTTACTTTTTGCTGCACAAAATAAGCTGCATTCCTTACCTTACAACAGGCCCGGTTCCAGGAATTTATTTCTGGGTGGGCCAAGGGGGCCTTTGGGTGGGCCAATGTGTGACCAATTTTTGTCAATTCTGGAGATAGCCTACAGCCTGGGCTCTGGTGCCACTACACCTGCTGCATCATTGGCAGGTAAACCCCTGTCTCCTCTTCCCCAACACACACCTCCCCACTGCAGCTTGCCTCAGAGATGAGCTAAGGTGCCACCAGGCTGTTATCTTTTCACAGGCATGCCCAGAGTTTTGTCTCAGACAGTAGAAAATAAGGGAAACTCATCTAAAGGTGGTATTTTTCTCCCTATCAGCACACAAGTAAAACAGCTATTATTAGAACAATGCACTATAAAACGTATTCTAGCGATTTCTCACTGACCCCTGAAGGATAATTTAAGTAAACATAAGTGAAACAAAAAAAATCACATGTGCAAACATGGAGGAAGCATTTAACAGGTGCTTTATCTGTGGCTTCTTTTGCTGTTACTGGGAGGGCCAAAGGTCATGTTTGGGTGGGCCTGGCCCACCTGCCCACCCACTAGAACCGGGCCTGCCGTAAAAGAAGCAGACGGATTCCAACCTGCCCCGGGATCAACATTTAAGATGACAAAAGAAAAACTTCTGTCTCTCAGTCCACGATTCACGCCTGTCTGCGACAGACTGCAATGGACGGTCACTGAAAATAAGGAAACAGAATAAGATTACCTATTTTAAACATCTTAACGCTGAACTCCGTGGCAGTAAACAATACTCATGTCATCAACCTCAGAAGAATGAAAGGCTGAGTGAACTTGGTGAGATTTCGGCTTGTGAACTTGGGGCCAGCACAGATTCTTGAAGTGGATTTATTAGTCCACTGAGCCAGCAGACTCAGCATCCTCTCCCTTTTCCCAACTGCCCCCGCCCTTCCGCCATATTCTCACCATCCTTCCTTTACAGATTCTCCTCAGCTTCAGTGGAATAGAACGCAAGTCCTGTTCTATTATTCCCATCTGAAGGATTGAGGCCACCAGCCTACTTTGAAAACTCTAGTTCTTTCTAAACACCTGGTGGGCACACTGAGGGATGAAACACAAAGGGGGCAGTGTGAGAAGGGAGACATACAAACTGGAGATGAGGGAGTAGCACAGGTGGAGGGGGAACACATATGAGAGATGGTGGACAGATTCCATCCTGCTTTCCCTAGGGTTTACTGGTGCCTTGAAGTGATTTAAAGGGTCATATAAGACCATACAAAACAAACAAGCACATATCTGGTGGTGTTTTCATAAGGTACTAGAGAGGAATAGGTAATTTATTGGGTCATGTTTCAGTACAAACCATTGGGCAGGCCCTAGGCTGCCATTTCAGCAGAGAGACCTAGTACAGAATGGTTATGAATCGTGCCTCCTCCTCCCCCATGAGCGTGTGTAGACATATGGTATATGGTCTGGTCAGCATGGATACACAGATGGCTCGAGTTTTAGTACTGCTATAGGAGCATTTCTCAAAGAAGCACCTAAGGGCCCCTTCACTCTTTAGTTATAATAGGACAGGTTCACTCAACCAGAAAACCGACTGAACTCTGACCTTTGCATAGCAAGCATTAGAAAGTCCTAAAGCCACGGAGCTAGCCGATTTGCTGTCAGCACCAGGGCCAGTGGGTGAGAGTTAAGCTACGTGGCTGGAGTGATAGTGGGCAGCAAAAGGGAGGTTTCATAACCCAGAGCCTGTTGTAGCCCCTCCAGCCGGGTGCATGGTTTCAGCTACCTGTAGTACCGCCCCCTCTGAATGAATTTTAAGCCGTTCATTTAGAGAATGATACACAGAAGTGGCATTTACCATGTGTTTTTTTCAAAATGAAAGGTGCAACGATGTTACCAACGTGTTGCTAGGAATCACTGGCTGGCTTTTCCGTGCTGCGATTTGGTATTGCTGCGTTTGTGATGTGAAAATCAGGCTGACTGCACAGAAATCCACTCACAAAACCTTCCACACGATTTTCCAATTATCCTTCCTTTTCTACCTGTGGGCCTCCTTTTTTCTGAACATATGGAGCTCCAAGTGCACCCACTACCGCAGCCAATTCCTTGCCAAACATTGGTCACGCCAAAACGTCTCACCTTTATAATGTGAGTGCCAATATATTGGCTTTTTTTTTTTCAAATAGTTTTCATTTAGGAAACTCTGAACATAATTTAATAAGGAAATGCCAAAAGTTACAAGAAATGCTTGCTATGGCCTTATTTACTTTCCACTGGACTCAAAACTGCTCCAGCCATTTGATACTCTGCAATAGCCCATGGAGCATATCTTTGGGCCTCCATGAGAAGAAACAGCTCATTTTCAGGCATGCTCATTACACCTTCTGTCTCAAACTCCAGACGAGTGAGTGCAATAGACAGTTCTTCCCCCGGCACCATAAATGTGGTTTGTGCCACACTTCTGTATTCCGGTAGTATGTGGAATGCAGGAGACAAAACAAATACAACTGTAAAGCCTTGTCTTTAGTCATACCTTGGCAAAAATGTATCTCTTATTGTGCTGCTATAGACAACTGGGAGGAGTCAGGAGCAACAATACAAGAATTTAGAGGGAGGAAAAAGATAGCAAAAGCAGTGCCCAAGGGCGAGAGTTGAAAAACAGATGTGCTTTCATGGAGAGGTGCATGGAAAAGAAACAAGCATATGCAATGCAATCGATCACGCATTTGTGAAAGTTAGGGCTACTGGCATTGTAAGTGACAATGGGCCTGATTACGACCCTGGTGGTCTATTGACCGCCAGCGGCGCAGTGGCAGTCTGACCGCCGCTAAAGCGATGGTTCGACTGCTTTGGCAGCGGTCTGACTGCCACATAATGACTGCGGAGGTCGTGCCTCAATCAGACCACCAACCTTAACAGGAGGATCTGGTAGAGCTGGCGGCCCTAATCTGCCAGGGTCACCCTGGGGATTACGGCCCCCCTCTCTGCCAGCAGTTACATATGAAGGCTGGTGGAGATGGGGTACAGGGCGCCCCCCTGGCCAGCCCCATCACAAAGTTCACTGTCTGCTTTGCACCCTACGCATTACAGCACTGCCGGCGGCTCGATTACGAGCCAGAGAACATGCTAAAGGCTGTTTCCAGCTGGGCCAGCGGGCGGAAACTCTGTTTCCACCTGCTGACCTAGCACGAAACTTGTAATGGGTCCCACGGGAGGTGGCCTCACTGACGGCAACCTGCCCGTCGGGACTTCGGCGGATGTGTAAACCATCCACCGAAGTCAAAATGACCTCCAATGTCTTTTACCTATGTGTTTTGGTTTGGAGTATATTGGATGTATGAACAGAGATACAGCTGCAGCACTGTTTAGAGGACTAACAATGGGGAATTGCCACTGGGAACAGACACAGCTGCAGCACTGTCTAGAGGACTTTGGGCATATTTACAAGAAAGTGGCTTTCTGTCCCAATGCGTGACTTTCCTTGCGCCCCCTCCCCCAGCGACACCATGGTTGCGTTGTATTTACAATACAGCGCACCATGGCAGTTATTACTACAACAGTGTCAACATTTTTGGTGCTGTTGTGGAGCTTTGCTGCAATAGCATCAAAACTGTTGATGCTAGTACCTCAAAGCACAGGGAGGCCCATAGATTATAATGGGTGCATCACTTTAATTCCTGCCCTGAGCATACATTAAAAATGACAGAAAAAATGGCGCAGTGAAATCTTGTAAATTTCACTGTGCCATTTTTCAGGCCTCCCTGCGTGGGAATGCCCCCTTGCATATATTATGCGTTTGTGCAGGCATACTGTGCACGAAGGATTACAAAGTAGCGTAATGCATGCATTGCACCACTTTGTAAATATGGCACTGGGGAATGGCCTCCTTAACTCTGTCTTAGGGTATAAAAATGACGCTAGGGCAGCACAAGGTGGTTGTAAGGGCTTGTAAATATGCCCCTTAGAATGGAGTAGTTACCAAAGGGACCGGAGAAGCAGCTGCAGCATTGTCTGCAGGACTAAGAATGAGGAATCACTACTGGGACTGGAGAAGCAGGTAGCAGCACTGTCCAGAGGACTTAGAATGAGGAATTATCACTGGGACCAGAAAAGCAGCAAGCAGCACTGCCTATAGGATTAAGAATGAGGATTTACCACTGAGACCAGAGAAGCAGCTAGCAGCACTGCCTAGAGGACTTAGAATGAGGAATTACCACTGGAACCAGAGAAGCAGCTAGCAGCACTGCCTACAGGAAAAATAATGAAGATTTACCAGTGGAACCAGAGAAGCAGCTGCAGCACTGTTTCGAGGGCTTTAGAATCAGGAAGACTGAAAGTGGATGTGTGTGTCTGCTGGAGGGTGCAAAACACGCACACAGGGCCAATCATTTCTAAAACAGCAGCAGGGGAAAAAGTGTCTTGGAAAACATCCATGAACTATACCCAAGCAGAGGAACAAGAACAAACAAAACCTGAAACCTTTGGTGCCTTTCTAAACACTGTGTTTTCACTGGTGTGAACACATTGCTATGGCCAACCAAAATAAAACTAAGGCTTCAATCAATGGACGGGAGTAGGGAGGAGAGGGCATCACACCTGTATCAGGAGGAAGCGTGAACGTAGTGTGATGGCCAACAAAAATGTTCTCTTAATGAAATCGCCTGGGAGAGTACTAAGCACACAAAGGAGGGACAATTAGAAAAATGCACCAAAGGAAGCATTTAAGACAAGCACAAAAAAGAGCGAATGGCAATAGTGGGCGTTTAAGACCAGAGCCTGAATACAGCATTTCTTGCAGACAGCGCATGCGCACTCCCTAGGCTCGACCTAAAAATAGCTCACTGGATGTGAGCAGTGGCAAGAAACAGGTAGAGTATAGGCATGAATAGGCACACACACCTGCTCAGTGCCAGGATACCCTTATGGGTGATAGAGTGCTTAACAAATAGACATAACATACAAGTCATCCAATCAAAAGGATGGTAAAGCAGGTAAGAAGTCTATGTTTCATGAAAGGGATGAACCCAATAAGAGTAAGGAAAGCCATCAAGTTATAAGTAAGCAAATGAGAATCACAAGAAAGGCAACCAGTAGTAAGCAATGGATTGGGCTCTAAGCCCGCCCCATAAGCTTTTAGAATGGCTCACAAGTAAGCTTTCAACAACAGTAGGTAAGACCTAAAATTACTGCAGTTTGTTAAAAAGCTCTATTATGATTTACTGGGGATAATGCTACACAATGAATCACCTGCGAAATTATCTTAGAGTACGTGAAGTTAAACTGAAAGACACATTTACAATTAATAAGGCTACAAGCACTAGTGGAAGGTGTCATTTTTAGAAAAAAACAACATTGATAACAATTTTACACTTTCTCTCTTTTCAACCAGAGCATGCTGAGCACAGGCAGGCAGTTTCAGGCACAAAGTGACAGCGGAATGGAGCATATTCTGTTCCCTCTGGTAGGAAAAGGGAGTGACGCACACTATATCAAAACTGAAGTTTTTGACAAAGTAAAGAAAACACTGCATTGGCAAAACCTGTAAAATAAACGGCATGTATGCCGTGCACACCCATGCGGAATGGGACTGTCGGCAAAGGGTTAACATTATGAGGCCGCCCAATAATACTTAAATTTCCCTAGTGTGTTAAGACAGATAGAAAGGGGCCAGGTTGGTAAATTTCACATGTAAATCAGAAAAAAACGAAGATGTGTTGTCCAATTAAGAAATATACAGGCAAAGGAGTATTAAGTAACTGATTAAATAACTGTCTTGGTTTTTTGTTCCAAAGTACCACTCTATGTGATCTTACCTCGGTGAAAGCCTAAGCGTCACAAAATGTATTTATTTGTATTTTTGAAAATACAGACTTGAGAATCAGTGAGTTAGAGCACGCCAAAGTATCAGACATGCATTTTCAGCTACGTTGCAAATAAGTCTACTTTTTCAAATATAAAGGGACGGTGTTGGGTATACAAAGATAAGTGCATTATTATACATAATTAAAATAGGTGTCATTTCTGGAGCCCAAGGAAATCAAATCGATAAAGATGCAAATTAAGAGCGGCTTCTGTTGGGAACAGGGTGAGAGGGGCTACAAATAAAGTATGGCTTCTTTTTCATTTTCATTTTTGTATTTGATTTTTTTTCTCAAATTTGGCACCTCGCTTACCAGGCACAACAGACATCTGGTAGTTCACCTACATGAATGAGCCATCAGTGGTTCTTGTCTGACGTCTGGTGGACATGTGTCTCGTGCATTCCGTGGCGCCTGACATATCAATGTGTTAAAACGATGAGGAATTGTTTTTTAAACAGTGTATCGATATTTTTTTTAATCTATAACACCTGTATGGTTTAAAAAATGTAACCCAACAAAGTTCTTACAAATAGCCACAGAAACTGATGAGCATGTAGAAATCACAAGCAGCAAGATAGAGTCAAGAAATACCAATTGAGACGATTTATTCCAGATTTGATCGGAAAACACGTTTGTAAATTCCCTTTGAACTTCATGTTTTCCCAGTGTACGGCTGACTAGAGAGCGTTCGGCTTGAACACAGGGCCGGACTGGCCGTAGCGGGCATCGGCCGTTTTCCCGGTGAGTTGGAAGGGTGGGGGCCGGTTTTGGAGCTGTGGAGGCCGGCTTTATGACTGAGGGTCAGTTTTGCAGAAGTGATGCGAACTTAGGGCCAGATGTAGGAAGCCATTTGCGTGTCGCAAACTGCGAAAAACGCAGTTTGCGACGCGCAAAAGGCTTAACGCGATGCACAACCTCAAATTGCGAGTCGGTACCGACTCGCAATTTGAGGCT
Source organism: Pleurodeles waltl (assembly GCF_031143425.1). Classification (NCBI taxonomy): domain Eukaryota; kingdom Metazoa; phylum Chordata; class Amphibia; order Caudata; family Salamandridae; genus Pleurodeles; species Pleurodeles waltl. Next base: position 978,970,458 of record NC_090446.1, on the reverse strand, counting down.
GCGACTCGCAAATAGGGAGGGGTGTTCCCTTCCTATTTGCGACCGCATCGCCATGCTGAGTTGGTTTATGACCGCGAATGCGGTCGCAAACCAACTCGCAGTTACCATCCCCTTGAAGTGGATGGTAACACATTTGCAAAAGGGAAGGGGTCCCTATGGGACCCCTTCCCCTTTGTGAATGCCCCAAAAAATATTTTTTCAGAGCAGGCAGTGGTCCTATGGACCACTGCCTACTCTGAAAAAACCGAAACCAAATGGTTTCGGAAGTTTTTCGTTTTGCAGCTCGTTTTCCTTTAAGGAAAACGGGCTGCAAAAAGAAAAAAAAAAATGCTTTATTTAAAAGCAGTCACAGACATGGTGGTCTGCTGTCTCCAGCAGGCCACCATCCCTGTGAGTGCATTGACAAGCTATGGGGTCGCAAACTGCAACCCACCTCATTAATATTCATGAGGTGGGTCTTTGCAACCCCATCGCGAGTCGCAGAAGGTGTCTGAGACACCTTTCTGCATAATATTTTGCGAGTTGCAAATTGCGAGTCGCTGTGACTCGCAATTTGCATGTCGCAAAATATTTTTTTGCTACATCTGGCCCTTAGCCCCCAGAACAGCAGCAAGCTTGCACTTGGACACAACCCCCCCCCCCCCATGAAGTCTTAAAACTGTGCGTGATACCTTTGCATGCACAGTTTAAAGACTTCATTGTACCTGCAAATGACCCCCCGACCCCTTCCACCCCGTGCCCCTTGGTCCCTCGAGGGGGCTGGTCAGAAAAAGTTGCCAGGGCTGATTTGGGTTCCCAGTTTTGCCTTGCTTGAACAACAAGGTCCTGCTGATTGCAACCTGCAGTTCAATCCTAGAAGTTTACAAACTGTTACATGTGAAAAATCTGTTCCAGAGGGAAACAGCATGGCAGGTACGAACTTTGCATTTTAAGTAACAGTCTGGAAAAAGCCTCACTGCTACTCCCAATCATTTCACCCAATAAATCCCAACTCACGCTTTGTCTGCATTCTAGAGACTTGCAATAAATATTACTGTGTCGATCACATCCCTAGGAGGACCCAATCAAAGTGGAAGGGGGACGAAGGTGAATGGGGGTAGAGGGAAGGGACGGAGGAGAAATGATGGGTGGTCAGGATGAGGGAGGAAAATGATGGGAGGAAACCATAGGGGGTGTGGGCATGGACGTAGGTTCACCAAAATTCCAGGGGTAGCGGAAGTGACATCACGCGCCATTTCAACTTTACTTTCACACACACACACACATGCACACGCATTTACACACACATTCACTCATACACACTATTTTACATAAGCACAGTCTCACCCGCACACAGCATACATTTAAAAGGGTTTTTACTTACCGTAGCTACCAAGGAGAGCCATGTTCCAACTAACTGTACTCCATTTTTATTACTCTAATACTGAATAATGTATTAGTAATAAAAATGGAGTACAGTTAGTTGGAACATGGCTCTCCTTGGTAGCTACGGTAAGTAAAAACCCTTTTAAATGTATGCTGTGTGCGGGTGAGATTCAGTATTAGTGTAATTAAAAAAAAAGATTGAGAACAAGGAGTGGGAGCCCCAAGCAACGTCCATAAGGACGAGCTGCCACTGTGTTCCTTGCACTGATTTTGCCAGCTCTGAGGCCAGGGGTCACAGAGGCAGTGCCAGGGGTCGCAAGGGGCAAGCTGGGGGTTGCAGCTGCGCTCCTTAATGACGTCCATGGGTGTGGGAGGGTGGTGAGTTGTATGAGCTGTATGACAGATTTTCACAATACTTATTGTTTCATTGTAATTTCTTTGCTTATTGAGAACTCTCTCAGGTTACACGGATTTGTTTAACATTTTGACTACTAGCACAGTTTGGTAAAGTATTGGACTTCTGCACACAACACCGACCCCTGCACATAGCAGATTTGGAGCTTCATAATTGTATCAATGAATATTTGGGCTGTGAGTTTCTTTAACCCACATGATGGAGCCAGCACACAGGGATGCAACATACACTTCAATGGCCACTGTGGCTTGTTTAAACCAGGGAAATGCTTGTGCTGCTCGGTAGCTCTTCCTCTGTGAGCGCCAAGCCGCCCATCCGGTCTCTTGACAGCTCCCTCAAAAGAGTCCATAATGTCCTAATTTGCCTTTGACACAAAGGCTGGCAGGCAATCACACGTCACCTGTCCTGTGATACCTAGAGCATGAAATTGCAGTGTTTTGTTGTGGTCGGCTTTGAAAGTGTGCCCATCAACAGCAGCAAGGTTGTGTCTGAGGGCCCTGAACTTTGGCTACCATTTTAGAGAGGGTCCCCCAGGGACCTGAGGGCACAGAAGAGAGATTCTCACAACTGATCTTTGTTTAATAGCAGGATGACACAACGGACTGCCTAGTTGGCCAGTTGGCCCACACATAGACTTCACTGATCCCCTGGTACAGAGTGTGACAGTATTTATGTGAACCTTCCTTGTATAAGGTATCCACTATTGTCAAATTCCTTTTGATGTCTCAGGTGACCTACTGCTGGAGGGGCTGCTACCATTCACAATTGTAAAGCCAATAGGAGCAAGTATCCATTGCAAGTGCAGGATGCTCTAAAGGATACAATGCAGTATGTATACAGATCTGGATTGCAAACCATCTGGCATAAGGCTTGAAGTGCACCAGTGAGGTGAACTACAAGAACTGCAGGGGAGAATTTGCCTTAAAGTGATGTGTACAACAGGGGCAATGACAGCATAGTCAGTGTAAGCACTGATTAATGAGAATCACCAGAAAAGTAGAAGGTAGCTTCAAATAAGAAAGGTCTACTATGCACAGCCGGTGTTTGGTCAAAATATCAAATAAAAAATATTGTGATCCAAAAATATCGTGCCAAGAATATCGGGATATCAAAAATATCATCAGCAGGATTATTGAAGGTAAAAATATTGTTTAAAGTGTTTTTATTATTGCTATAAAATATATCAACATAGACAATATAACCGTATGTAATATCACCTGTGTTATTATGTATGCAATTTATTGTAGTGTGTTTGATTCTGTATGGTCATTATTTTTTATTTGTGTTTTTAGTAAGATAATTGAGTAATTATGAAATTGTTGAAATTTTTCTTTTTTTTGTCTTTTTTGTTGTATTATTGTATAAAAATAATGGATCTATAATATTTTTTTAGCAGTGGGATATTGGTTTTTTAGGGGATAATGGTAGGGAGATTTTAAAAAAGTGGGCATTTTGAGGTATATTTAATGTTAATTATTTTAATGATATGCAATTTAATATTATAGCGTTGACATTTGTTTTAATACATTAATATTTTTGATAATATATATTTTATAATTTATTAACATATACATTAGTTATATTACATTTATAATAATTATTTTATTTTAAATACTGTAATATATACATTATAAATATATATATATATATTAAATGTAATCAAGTAAAATAATTGTAATATTTGTAAATAAAAGTTTTCAAATTTATAATTTTTGTGAAAAAATTATCATAATTAAAATATTTTAAAATCACTTCACGTGGAAAGTTATATTGACGTTAAAAAAAAATATATATTTTTTTTTTAATTGGTTTTATAGAATTTTTAATTTTATGAATGTTAATTTTGGATTAAAATTGTATTTTTTATTTTATGGAAAATTGGGAATGTGAATAAATCTATTAAAACTTTGTTATTATTAGTACTCAAAATATTCATTCATATGTTCATGTTTAAATATGAAAATATAGGGTTGTAGTTTTTCTTAGTGTGTTTTTAAATTAAATTTAAGTTTATTTTTCAGATCAGTAATTATGTGTAAGCATGGAGTACTGATTGTGTGTATAAAATATTGAGGGGATCATTACGAGGTTTGGCAGTCGGACGAGCCAACCGTCAATCCGGCAGTATCACCCTCCGTCTTATTATGATGTTGCCACTGGGCTGACCGGCAAGTACATTGTATCACAACAGCCTGGCATGCACAGTGCTAAGGTATTGGTCTCAGCTCCCTCATGGAAACCGAGTCCAATACCATAGCACAACAGCAAAGCAGACAGTGCACATTCCAAGGGTGCTGGGAAGCGGGGGCCCTGTACTGTCCATTACATGGATGTGGGCAGTAAAGGGGTCCTCCTGTGGCCCCCTTCACTGTGTTCCCAACAGCCTTTTCATGGCGGGGTTCCCGCCATGAAAAGGCTGGCAGAAACTGGACTCGAGATCAACATGGTGCGGCTGAACTGAGCGCCGCTGTGGCTGACCACAACTCCGACTGCCGTCAGCCCGTCAGGAACCATGTTTCTGGTGGGGACAATGGTCCTCTGGCATTCCTACTGCCAATGTTGTAATGTGGTGGTTGGACTGCCTGGAATGCAGAAGTCCGACCGCCACCGTGGCATTGGCAGTCCCAGGACCGCCAATGTTGTAATGAGGCCCCTAGTCTGTAGCACTTTGCATAAAATGCTTGAGATTACAGTGGAAATAGTAAATTGCACCCCTTTAGTGTCCAACACTTTCCCCAAATTGGCTTAGACTGAAGAAGGAATAGTAAATATCACTCCTTTAGTGTCCAACACATTCCGCAAAATGGTATAACTTGGAGTGGAAATAGTAAATGTCACCCATTTAGGCCCTCATTACAACCCTGGTAGACGGTGATAAAGCAGCGGTAATACCGCCAACAGGCCAGCGGTAAAAAAAAATTGAATTATGACCACGGCGGAAACCTCCAACACAGACAGCTGCTTTAACACTCCGACCGCCATGGCGGTAGCAACAAGCACTGCAGCGGTAACTGACAACAGCCAGGTGGAAGACAATGTACCAGCCACTGTATTACAACAGGCCTATCCGCCAGCTTTTTCGGGGCGGTACCAAGCCATCAAAAGCACGGAGGAAACAGTATACTGAAGGGAAATTACTCACCTGTCGACACTCAAGGAAGAACCACGACGCCATGGAGCCCGAACTGCACATTTTTCCAATGCTGGTGTTGTTCTCATACACCAGGAACACAAACGCCGGCGAAGACGACCAGCGTGAGTACTGCTCCTATCACACAAGGGAGGGGGGAGGAAAAAGAGAATGACACACCCACGCAACACACAACGCCCCCACCCTCACCCCCAACACCATACACACAAACAGATGCAGCAGCATTACATATACACCCCGTAACCCCCAGGAGTAACGCAAGGACAAAAGGAATTGACTAAAGTGAGTGTAATAGTACAATTTAAGATAAATACGTCCTTAAATCAATAAACAGTATGTACAATGTATACAAAAGGAGGGACAATGCCCACTCCAAAATGTCCGTGGCCCACGGGGCCATAACACATAGGCCAAGGCCACACTTCCCTCCTGCCTCAATACGGAGAGAACACTGCAGGGACATCAGGTCGAAAAAACACAGACACCTCAGGGGGACAGGGAATGGGGGAGCACCTCAGCCGCAAGATGGTACAACACCACTGTCCTGGAGGAGGCTACATGCCCACTGCTTGGTTCTGGGGAGTGCAAACCACAGTCTCTCAAGTGGGTGTTTGCCCACTGCTTGGTCATGGGGAGTGCAAAGCCACAGTCCTTCTAGTGGGTGGTTTGCCCACTGCTTTGTCCTGGGGAGTGCAAAGCCATAGTCACTCTAGTGGGTGGTTTGCCCACTGCTTAATCCTGGGGAGTGCAAAGCCACAGTCACTCTAGTGGGTGGTTTGCCCACTGCTTGGTCCTGGGGAGTGCAAAGCCACAGTCTCTGGAGTGGATGGCTTCTCCACTGGTTCTGGAGGGGACATTGTGCCCATTGTGCTTCATCCTGGATGGTGCAAGGTCACAGTGTCTCACCTCAGTGTCACACCGACAGGTGTTGCAGGGGCCAGGACGCACTGCAGCCCATTGTAGTCACGACTTCATACTACTCGCCGGCGGTGACGGCTGCTCAGTGGATGGCAGTTGTGCTGCAGGTGGAGGTGCTGTCAGTGGTGGGGGGAAGGCTCCAGCCCTTCCCCAGCAGCCTCGGACGGCTGCCCACTGGGGCTGCTGCTGGCTGTGGTGCTGCTGGTGGTGCAGGTGGCGGTGCTGGTGGTGATGCAGGTGGCGGTGCTGGTGGTGGGGCATGTGGCGGTGCTATCCGCGGTGCAGGTGGAGGTGCTGTCAGTGGTGGGGGGAGGCTCCAGCCCTTCCCCTGCAGCCTCGGACAGCTTCCCACTGGGGCTGCTGCTGGCAGTGGTGCTGCTGGCAGTGCATGGTAGTGCTGGAGGTGGGGCAGGTGGCGGTGCTGGCCACGGTGCAGGTGGTGGTGCTGTCAGTGGTGGGAGGAGGCTCCAGCCCTTCCCCTGTAGCCTCGGACGGCTGCAGTGCCATGGCTGGTGTTGTGTGCCCCCTCCTGCCCTTGGCAGATGGTGGTGCCTCCTTGCTTCTGCCAGCTGGTGTTCCTTTCCTGCCCTTGCTGGCTGGTGGTGCCTCCTTCCCCTTGCTTGCTGGCTGGTGTCCCCTTCTTGCCCTTGCTAGGTGGCAGCTCCTTCTTGCCCTTGGCAGGTGGTGTTGGCACACTGGCTGTGCTGACGGGTGCCTCCTTGGAGCCTCTCACACCTGCAGTAGCTGCAGAAACCACAGTGGCCGTGGACTGGGTGGCTGAGGTGCTGGGCTGGGTTCTGGCCACCCTGGGGGGGGAGGGGAAGGGAATAGGTCAATGTTAGCAAGGGGAAGCTTCTTAGGGACACTGGGGCAGGAAGAGGGCGAAGGTTTGGGAGTGGAGGAAGAGGAGTGGTTGTAGGAGGTGTCTTTCTGCTGTGTTTGGGTGCAGGTGCATGGGCTGGATGTTGTAGTGAGGTGGATGGCTGTTGAGTACTTGTGTTTGTGTACATTGGGAGGAGGAGTCACAGACACAGTGAGAGAGGACACAGTGAATGTGTGCATGGATGTGGGGGTGGTGACTGCCAGTGAGGGGTGTGTAGTGATAGGCGTGCTGGTGATGGAGGTAGTGGATGAGGATGTCGTGCATGCAGGTGTGAGTGAAGATGCTACTGGGAGAGAGGTGGACGATGAGGAGGATGGGGACACAGTGGAGGCAGTGGATGTTGGTGTGTCTGCATCTGGATGGTGCTTGTGGGATGAAGTGTGGTGCATGTGTTTGCCTGAGCCACTTCTGTGTGTTGATTTGGGTGAATGCAGGTCTGAAGGTGTGCTTAGGGTAGGCTGGGGTTGAGGGGATTGGGACTGGGTAGAGGAAGTTGGAGGGGGGAGGCTGGAGATGGGGACAATGGCTGCCATCAGTGAGTTGGCCAGAGCCTGGAATGCTCTCTGTTGGGCCGCCACACCAGAGTGAATTCCCTCCAGGTATGCATTTGTTTGTTGCAAATGCCCTGCTAGAACCTGAATGGCATTCAGTATGGTTGACTGCCCAACAGAGAGGGATCTCAGGAGGTCAATAGCCTCCTCACTGAGGGCAGCAGAGCTGACGGGGGCAGGGCCTGAGGTGCCTAGGGCAAAGGAGCTGCCCACCCTCCTTGGTGAGTGGGCATGGGAAACACGCTGAGGGGCTGCTGGGCGGGCGGTGCTGGTACGGGGGGTGGCGGCTGTACCTGTAGTTGGGGTGGGCACAGAGGTGTCCGTCACCGCCAGGGAGCTTCCATCGGAGGAGTGCTCCCCTCGCCCTCCGTCCCACTGGAGCCCTCACCGTCGGTGGATTCGGCCTCCAGGCAAATATGGGATGCAGCTCCCTCCATCGCTGGTGCCTCTGCTACTCCGCCAGATGATGCTGATGCACACAAGGACAGGGTGACAAAACAAAAAGGGGGGGAGAGACAGAGGATACACTTGGTCAATGCCAGCAACAACACTACCGTTGGCGTACACAACTCACAGGGAACAGCCATATGCACTAGGCCATGCACTACCAGTTACAATGCTAGTCACCAGCCCATGGGGTACAATGCCTAAAGCCATTAGCTGCACACCTGAAACCCACAGGACCCTGCCCAGTAGTAGATGCCCACTAACATAATTGGGGTTGGAGTGCATCTGATCTTGCACATCATGGAACCTACCCTGCCATGTTTGCCCTGGCCTAGGGGCACCCACAGCACACATCCCTCATCCAGGTAACACCTTAACGCGTGCAAAGTCATGAATCTTAATATGTACTCACCCCCTTGTGGCTGCTGTGATGCCTTCAAGCGCCCATCCAACCCTGGATAGGCCACCGCCAGGATGTGGAACATCAGGGGGGTCAGGGTACACCAAGCACCCTTTCCTCGTTGGGAGGCCATCCTCAGATGGGCCTCCGCTGTCTTCCTAGCCCAGCAGCGCAGGTCTGCCCACCATTTGTGGGAGTGGGTGCTCCGCCTGTCAAAGACCCCCAGGGTCCGCACCTCCTTGGCGATGGCAAGCCAAATACCATTTTTCTGATGGGCACTGACCTGCAGAAAAAGGTATTATTCATAGCGTCAAGACTGTTATACTCATGGCCCAACACATCCTTCCCATCCCCTTATGCACATACATTGACCACCATACATGCAGCACTCTGCCCAGGACCCCTCAGCACCCCTCTACACGAGGCTTACACACACAGCACTCCATACATTCATGCCCCACGCATCATGTTCACAGTGTACTCACCTGTTTGTCTGGAGGACCATAAAGTAAAGGGTACTGGGGTAGGACCCCATCCACTAGTCTCTCCAACTCCTCGGAAGTGAAGGCAGGGGCCCCTTCCCCAGACACTCGAGCCATGGTCGATTCCAAACACAGGTCACAGCAGCACTTGCAGTGTAGGTCCTGTCCTGTTGAAGGTCAGGTAGCAAGTGAGTGAACAGATAGAAAATGGCAGTCACGTCCGCAGCGGTGTGTATCGTCACTGCCGGCGTACATCACCATTGGCTCCTGGAACCCGTAGACCCCAATAATAACCAATGCGGGGTTGCACGGTGGTCATCGACCGCCGCCCGCAACAGCGCACAACGTCAGCGGAATTACCTCATTTCCACTTGTCCCTCCTCACAGGTCAGGCAGCCGAAATTACAGAGGGGCACAGGCCATGGCACCTAACTGCGTCACAGCAGACAAAGGCACATCAAGTGACTTATAAGTTCACATACTGTTTCTGTAAAACAAAAATAGCATATTCATCTGAGTATATGCTTGAATCTGACCTTCTGCTCACCGTTTTTCACCCTAGACTTCAATAGCTGAGGATGAATAGAAGATGGAGATATCCCCCGTGTACAGACCCCTGGTGGACCTGGCGACAATGGAGGACATGCACATTATCCTAATTTGCAGACTTGATAGGGCCACAATCACAGAGCTGTGTGCCCAATTGGAGCCAGACCTGATTTCAGCTATCCGCCACCCCACAGGTATCCACCCTCTAGTGCAGGTCCTGTCAGTGCTCCATTTCTTGGAAAGTGGTTCCTTCCAAGCGACAGTGGCCATGGCAACAGGGATGTCACAGCCTATGTTCTCAAATGTGCTGACCAGAGTGTTGTCTGCCCTGCTGAAACACATGCGCAGCTACATCGTATTCCCCCAGGTGGATGATTTGGCTGACTTCTATGCAATTGGACATATCCCCAACATCAGTGGTGCTTTGATGGTACACATATTGCCTTTGCACCGCCCCCACCGGAGAAATCAACAGGTGTTCAGAAATCGAAAGAGCTTTCACTCTCTGAATGTGCAGATGGTGTGTTTGGCGGACCAGTACATCTCCCATGTCAATGCAAAGAATCCTGGCTCTGTGCATGATGCCTTTACCTTGAGGAATAGCAGCATCCCATATGTGATGTCTCAACTCCAGAGGCAGCGGGTGTGGCTAATAGGTGAGCCCATGGTCCCCACCCAGTTAATGTAGGTATATGGGTGTGGGGTTGGCCCTAAAGGTGAGTGTGTGGCTAACAGGTATCCCTCAAGATTTACAGGTGACTCTGGTTACCTCAACCTCTTATGGCTACTGACCCCAGTGAAGAATGCCAGGACAAGGGCAGAGGAACGTTACAATGAGGCACATGGGCGAACAAGGAGGATCATTGAGCACACCCTTGGCCTCCTGAAGGCCAGATTCCGGTGCCTCCATCTGACAGGTGGATCCCTGTACTACTCACCCAAGAAGGTGTGCCAGATCATCGTTGCATGTTGCATGTTGCACAACCTGGCCTTGAGATGCCAGGTACCTTTTCTGCAGGAGGATGAGCCTGGGGATGGTTGTGTGGCAGCGGTGGAGCCTGCAGACAGTGACGAAGAGGAGGCAGAGGAAGAGGATGTGGACAACAGAACTACTATAATTCAACAGTACTTCCCGTGACACACAGGTAAGACACTGTAACTTCACCTTCCATTGCAGTTTTGCATTGGACATTGTACATGGCAGCCTGATTTCCCTATTTCTATGGCCACTTACTGTACCCTTTGGCAACTCTATTTTCAGATATCTGTGCCCCACTCTAGCGTCTGGTGTGTTTACTGCTGCCCACTACAGGTCATACCTATGTAAATATAACTGTACAATTGAATTGCAATGTTTACAGCTTGTTAAACTAATACATATTTCAATCAATTGACAGACTCCATTCTTGTATTAGTTCCAAGGGTGTTTATTTCTGTGATAATAAGTGTAGGGGGTATCTCAATGGGCTGGGTTGATGGCGGAGAAATGTCCAGGATAGAGTCCAGTCTATTGGTATCACAGATGCATTGTCCAAGGGGGCATAGGAAGTGGAGCAATGTCAATTCAAGGTGGAGAGGGTGACAGAGTGGGACACAAGGGTGACAATCAGGGGAGTCTTATTTCCTGGCAAGGGTCTTGGCAATGTTCTCTGGCTTCTTCCTGGATCACAGGGACCTTTTGCGTGGTGGTTCTCCATCTGCAGGGGGCGGGGTGCTGGTGGCCTGTTGTTCCAGTGGTGGGTCCGCAGAGGTGGAGGGCTGTTCATCGATGTGGTTAGTGTCAGGGGCCTGTTGGTGTGCCACTGTCTCCCTCATGGTGTTGGCCATGTCTGCTAGCACCCCTGCAATGGTGACCAGGGTGGCGTGGATGTCTCTCAGGTCCTCCCTGATCCCCAGGTACTGTCCCTCTTGCAGCCACTGGGTCTCCTGCAGCTTGGCCAGTATCTGGCCCATGGTCTCCTGGGAATGATAGTATGCTCCCAGGATGCTGGTGATTGCCTTGTGGAGAGTCGGTTCCCTGGGCCTGTCCTCCCCTGTTGCACAGAAGTCTGCCCAGCTTCCCTGTTGTCCTGTGCCTCTGTCCCCTGAACAGTGTGCCCACTGTCACTGACCCCAGGTCCCTAATCGTCCTGTGTTTGTTGGCTTGCCTGGGGTCCCTGTAGTGGTGAACACACTGCTGAATGATGTGTCCTCGGGACAGAGGGATGGGCCAGCTGGGTGGGTGCTGTGGTGGTGTTTCCTGAGGGGGGAGGTTCTGTGGTGGTTTGGGAATGTGGCTGGGTCACCGACTGTCCAGAGGTCCCTGATGGGCCAGGTTGGTCATCCTGATCCAGGCATGCAGAGCTGCTGTCATCACTGTGGGTCTCTTCTGGGGGGAGGGGACTGGATGTTGCTGGCACCTCCTCTCCAGTGACATTGTGTGGGGGTCCTGTGGTGATGTAAATGCAGTGTTATTGTTTCTGCATGTGACATCTTGCACATGGGTATGTTTCCCTCTGTGGTTGTTATTAGCAAGGCAGCTTTGGCTTCTGTGATTTGTGATTTGATTGGCTAAGTGTTTGTCACTAGTGTGCATGCTGTGGTGATGGGTGTCCATGCAGGGCTGTGATGGGGGTCCATGCATTGGTGTAGCATGCAGGGTTTGGTATTGGGATGGGTGGGGTGTGATGATGGGGTATATGTGAGGTGGAGAAGTCATGGGGTGAGGGTAGAGGTAGGAGTTTGTGATGGCATGCAGGTAGGGGGGGATAAAGTAGTAAAGATTTGACTTATCAGAATCCAGTCCTCCTGCTACTCCTGCCAGGCCCTCAGGATGCATGATCGCCAAGACTTGCTCCTCCCATGTTGTTAGTCGTGAGGGAGGAGGTGGGGGTCCACTGCCAGCCCTCTGTACAGCTATCTGGTGTCTTGCAACCACGGAACGCACCTTCCCACATAGGTCGTTCCACCTCTTCCAGATGTCATCCCTTGTTCTTGGTTGCTGTCCCACGGCATTGACCCTGTCCACGACTTTCCGCCATAGCTCCATCTTCCTAGCAATGGACGTCTACTGCACCTGTGATCCCGAATAGCTGTGGCTCCAACCAGATGATTTCCTCCACCATGGCCCTTAGCTCCTCCTCAGAGAACCTGAGGGTGTAGTGTGAGTGGTGTGTGTGAGGGTGTGTGGGGTGCGTGCTGTGAGGTGCCTGGATGATGTATGGGTAATGGTGTTTTGTGGCTCTGATTCAGTGGGTGCTCCTGGCTTCTCTCTCTCTCAGTTGTCAAAATCTTTGGTTGGTAAAGGGTTGTGGGTAGTGTGGGTGTGTGTTTTATATTGGTGTGGGTGTGGTGAGTGTATGTATGTCAGGTGTGTGTAGTTTGAATTGTCCAGTGTAGTGTTGTTTTGTTAGGTTGTGTGTATTTTGAGCACAGCGGTCTGTACTGCCAGTGGTTTACTGCGGTTGAATGTCCGCTGCGGTGATTCGTGGGTCATGATGCTGAGGGCGTATTTCTGTTGGCGTAACTGTGTGGATTTTGGTACTGCCATTTTATCACTGTCCTTTGGGCTGGCGGACTTGTGTGTGTGTCTGTATAGTGGCGGATTTCTATGTGTGTCATAATACGCGTATCAATATACCGCTGCGGTCGTGGTATGTTGGCGGCAGTCAGCATGGCGGTAAGCGTCACTTACCGCCAATGTCATAATGAGGGCCTCTATGTTTAACACGTTATTCAAAATAGTTACTTTGGGGTGAAAATAGTGGATCTAACCACTTTAGTGTCCAGTACTTTCACCGAATTGGTATAGATTGAAGTGTGAACAGTAAATGTCACCATTTAAGTGTCCAACACCTTCTTCCCCAAATTGGTATAGCTTGGAGTGGGAATAGCAAATGTCATCCCGCCAGTCTCCAACACCCTCCCTCAATTGTTTTAAATTGGAGTGGGAATATTAAATGTCACCCTTTTAGTGTACAACACCTTCCCTAAATTTCTATAGATTGGAGTGGGAATAGTAAATGTCACCCTTTTAGTATTAATCACTTTCTTCAGAATAGTTTTCTTTGAAGTGGAAATAGCAAATGTAATCACTTTAGTGTCCAGTGCATTCTCCAAATTGGTACAGAATGGAGTGGGAATAGTAAATGTCACAGTTTTAGTGTCCACCGCCTTCCACAAATTGGTATAGATTGGAGGGGAAATAGCAAATGTCACCCTTTTAGTGTCCAACACCTTCCCCAAATTGATATACATTGGAAAGGGAATAGTAAATGCCACCCTGTTAGTACCAAACACTTTCTTAAAAATGGTTTACTTTGGTTTGGGAATAGTAAACAACACTCCTTTAGTGTCCAATACCTTCTGTAAATTGATTTAGATTGGAGTGGGAATAGTAAATGTCACCCCTTTAGTGCTGAGTGAGGTGATTTTGTTTAAATGAGTCTACAGTGAATCATTGTTTTATTGAAATAACGTACTGCCCCAGGTTTCTGATGTAGCAGATTGGGTTTACGCTTGTGCTTTGGTATAGTGTGGATTGGAAGGCATTGTGCCATCCTTCCACTCCTTTGTGTGTTTTGGCTTCCTGTACCAAGATGCTGTCATAGATATTTCCACCATGGTATTTGGATTTTGGGTGGCATCTGTGTTTGGAGCAATGCAGTCTGCCAATGGAAATGTCTTCGAAATAATCCATTAAGGGGTTTACTTTGTCTTCATTTTGTTGGTAGAAAGGGTTTTCTATTAGTAAATGGTATTGGTTACCTACCTCTGTGACAGAGATAAGGGGCCTTATTATGAGGCTGGCAGTCTTGAGACCACCAGCCTCACGGTGAGGGTCGCTCAGCCTTCTCCGCCAGGAACATGGTTCCCTACGGGCTGACGGCGGTCAGACTCACGGTTTGCCATGACTGTTCTGAGTTAATCACCGCTATGCTGATCACGAATCCCCTTTCCGCAGCCTTTTAATGGAAGTTTAACCACCATGAAAAGGCTGGCTGGGGGTCACAGGAGGGCTCCTACTCTGCCCACAACCATGTTGTGGGTAATGCAGGGCCCCCCTGCTCAGCACCCTCAGAATGCGCACTGTCTGTCTCAGACAGTGAGCATTCTGAGGGTGCTGTTGTGCTAAGGTATTGTACTCAGTTTCCATGAGAGAGCCGAAACCAATACCGTAGCACTGTGCCTGCCAGGCTGACTGGAGGGAACGTCATAATACGATGTTCCAGCCCGTCAGCCCAATGGGAACATCGTAATAAGTTGAAGGTGAGGTCACTGTGTTGACAGCGGTCTCATCCCCGTGAGTTTGGTGGTCGGCTTGTCCAACCCGCCAAACTAGTAATGAGGGCCATAGGCTAGTGCTATCATTTTTTTCAAAAGCAAATTGGGTTTAATTAATTTAAGTAAATTGATTACTTCATATTACAGTAAAATTATTTGTGTGAGGTTAAATTTAAAATTGCATTCCCATCCTAATTAAAAAAGTATTTTACTTTGCATTAATGATAGTTAAAAGTGATGTACAGAATTAATTAAAGGTAATTCAATTGTATTTTATTACAATTAAAGTTAATGTTGTTAAAATAGTTAATAATTAATGTTTTATTTTTTAGATATTTGTTATAATCAATTATATTTATTAATATTTTTAACTATTTTAAATGCTTTAATTTAGTTTAACATTTTTTCCTATGGCGTTTTATCTTACATTCCTACCTTCACTATTTTATATGGGAGAATGTATAGTATCAGTGACTGGCCATGTGTCGTGCTGGACTTACTACTGTTTCATTTTGGCATTAGTTAGTTAAACTTATACATTTGCATCTACCCCCTATTTCAGGGGTGGAGACATGGAAGTCTACACTTTTGAGTAACTTTATATTTGAATTTTGTGAATAGCATAAAGTAGTAAAGCTACTCAAAAGTTTAAGAGTAAACTTACACTTTGTGTGATGATGCCATCACTGCACAAATGTTTTAACTCCTTTTCCACCAACCCTCTCACAGAAATAGGTATAGATATGACTTTACAAGTCACATATATGGAATTTTATTTTAGCACTATTCAATGCGCATATCCTTTTAGTTATCCCATCGTCAGGAAATTCACCCAGAAACCTGCATTTAAAATTGCCTTTCTACAAATTCTAAATGTTGCAAAAAGTTCATTTACCCTTCTTTAATAGAACCCCATCTACGTCTGAAAGGCGGAAAGACATCTGGATCTAATAGAATTCCCAGATCCCTCTGGTGTGGCCAGCTCAGCACAAAATCATCCTTAATGAGTCATAAACTTTACCATGAATTGTGTTATGTTGGAATCAATTTCTGCTTCAAAAACCCTCTTAATTCTATGATATGTCTATTATGTGACCACCATTCCCACCAGGGATAACAATAGGACCTTTTAAGTCTATTTAATCACAATACTCTTTATCAATTAACATATTTGATATTAAGGTCAGCCAAGCACCAGATGCTATTAAAGCTTCCGTATGTGACCCATCAATAGAAATAAAATCTGTAGGATGTGTTTTTCCTCGTGTCAGTGGAAACTGATAAAATACTGTCTTCCATTACTTAGAGAGGCATCATGGAGCCACTGAAGAGCTCTGAATGGGTTGCTACTATAGTGGTGGCTCAGAAGTTATCCGGGGAGACTAGATTGTATATTGATTTGTGAGCATTGAATGTGTGTGGGTATTGATCACTTCCTCTTCCTAATATTACAGAAATGGTCACCATGTTACATGGAGCCAAAATATTCTCTACTCTTTATCTCACGGCAGCAGCATAACACCAAATAAAGTTGCATCCAGATTTGACAGATCTTATTACTTTTATTACCCCTTTTGGCACATGTGCACACATTTTATGGGCTGGTGTCAGCTGCTGCAGAATTCCACAGAGGGTGATGTAAGAATTGTTTAGGAACATGGAAGTCATAAAATGCTTTCAGGATGATCTTTTAATCTTTGAAGAAATGGCAGAGATACATGATTTGAGAGTAAGGCAAGTATTGGAGGTGCTCTAGAAGACTGGAGTAACTCTTAATCTTAGTAAGTGTATATTTGGAAGAGAGGAGATGGAGTATTTGAGACACTGCATCAACTGTGCAGCTATCTGTGCTAAGAAACAATTGGTTTCTAATATTTTGTATTTGCATAGTCCACTGAAAAAAGAAGCATTAATGACTGGAAGCAATATTAGAAATGTATGCCAAATTTTGTTTCAAAGGCTGTCAATATGAGACAATTGCTCAAGCAGAGTAGAGACTTTTTGTGGACTGAAGAATGTGAGAAAAAGTTTATTGATGTGAAAAAAGATCCTGAGTGCATGAATCATCTACAATGCATGGGACCATCTCAACATTGTTATACAATGAGAGATGATAGGGCAGTTGAATTGGGTGCTACGTTATTGCAGAAAGAGCATGGAAAAGTATAATACAGAACTATAACACATATTTCAAGATCCTTGCGTGGTGCAGAAATCAATTATTCAACTATAAAAAGAGAGGCTTTGAGTATACATTGGGTCATAACGTAGCCGAGAAAAAGTTTTGTGTGGGGAAACCCAGTTACAGTTATGAATGATCATAAACATTTTATAGAACTTTTGAGTAAAAAAGGTCTTGATGCTGTATCCTTGCACACTAGTAGGTGTACTGTAGGGCAGCAGGAACATTGTATTAAAATTAGTTAGGTATATTGTTCCAGTACCAACTTTGCTGACTGTCTCTCAAGACTTAGGGTCCTATTACAAGTTGGCCGGTTGAACTGCCACAACTCCAATACGGCGGTGGTGAGAAAGCCATCAAGCCAGCAGCCTCACTGCCGTCGTATTTGGATGTTTTCACCAGGCTGACCATCAGAAACCATCATATTACGACATTTCTGACGGCCAGATCGGTGGAAACAGTGAGGCGGGATTAAGGGAGCTGAGGCCAATGCATTACACACAGCACCCTTGGGATGCTATGCTATGCAGACAGTGTGCATTCTGAGGGTGCTGACAGGGGGGGCCTGCTCTTCTCATGACATAGTCGAGGGCAGTACAAGGGCCCCACCCTGTGGACCCCAGCACTGCCTTTCCACCAGCCTTTTCATGGAGTGGATCCCGGCATGGAAAGGCTAGGGGGAGTCATGATCAGCACTGTGGTGTCGAACTCAGCACTGCTGTAGCTGACCACAACTTCGACCGCTGCCAACCTGTCGGGGTCTCTGATCACGGCGAAGGCGGCGGTATCCTGCTAGGAGTATGCAGTCCAACTGTCACAGCGAGTTTATTGGTCTCAAGACCACCAAACTCCTAATTAAGCCCATGATCTGGTTGCTGCTGAGAATGAGTGTGCAAAGGGTGAACAAGTCAAAGTACATAGCGTTAAAGAAGGAGCTATCTCGCAAGAATGGTCAAATGTGGTTTGTAATGATGTTGTTTGACAGAAAGTGTGTGAGGCCCATACAGATAGAAAGTATTTCTCAGGGGAAAAAACTCTGATATGGAGGTGTCTGGAAGTGAGACATGAGTGGTCTTGTGATTATATTGTTTTGCATAGAACCAGATTGGTAATACCTGTTGCACTTAGAGAGATGATTATGAAGCTTGGACACGAAGGACACCAAATTGTGAGTAAACGCAAATTGAGAATTAGGCTGAACTAATGATGACCTGGGATAGATATTCAGATTGAGTGATTAGTAAGAGCGTGTCATGATTAGGTGAGAATTGATAAAGTTTATAAAGTGAGACGTCCACCAATGAAATGTAAAGAAAACCTTGGGAGGTTGTCAATTTGGATATTGTTAGACCATTACAATGTGGAGGATCATGTAACTACCTTTTGGTACATCAGTTTTCCCGTTGGGCCAAGATAGGAATTGTAGGGAAACTACGCAAAACAAAGAGGATAATTAACTTTTTATGTGAGATATTTAGCAGAGAGGGATTGCCTAATTCTATCCTTACTGATGATGGACTGCAATTTGTAGCCAGAGAAATTGAAGAGTTCCCATTCTGAAAGTTATGAAACACAGGAAGTATTCTGTATACACTTTTCAGGGCTACAGAACAGTGGAAAGATTCAATAGGGCAATAAAAGAGTGCCTACAATTTGAAGTGGGTGAGGGTAGGAAATGGAAGGAAGGTTTGAAGAAGGTTTTTACATCATTCTACTATGTGAAAAGTACCATTTGAGTTACTCAGAGGTAGAAAGGCAGATACTGAAATATCTCTAGGTTGGGTATTTTGAAACAAAATGAATAGTGCTCACTAGAAATCTGACAATGGCCTTGCTCGAGAAATGAGTTCTGTGGCTAATTGTAAGTTAAATTATGATGTGTGAAAGGCTGTTGCAGATCCTAATTTTAGAGGAGGAGACATTGTTGTTATAAAGAGCCCTACAAGTACGAGACATTTATCAAAGCGTTATGGTCCTTACAACGTTTTGAGAGAGTTTTGTAATGCTTTCAAAGTAGAAGATGGGAGAATATAGAATCTTAAAGTTGTATCATACAAAGGCAATGTGTCTTAATTGTACTGTTAGTCTTTTTCTTGTTTAGTTGATGTAATAATAACTGTGATGCAGATCTGTAGAATGGGGGTTCATGGCGTTTCATGTTAGTTGTGATCTAACTGGGACTTCTACTGTGAGTCAGTTGAGCCGGGACTTAGAAGGACTTGTGGTGTGATTGAGCTGCTCTAAATAAAGGACCTGTTTGCCCTCTTTTACCGTGTGTGGACCTTTACAGTGGCGACGACTGGGCAAGAGCGCCTCATCACTACTACTGCAAAGTGAAATTACATGACATTTTTTTCCAGCAGTGGTGAGTGGATGTGAAAATAACACATTTTTTCATCCACCGACCTTTGTGTCAGACTTTCAGAACCAACAGAGCTGTTTTAGAAGGTTGTTTCTGTTGGTTTTATAAGTAATTCCATTTATCTGCCTCTTTGTAATTCTCCAGGCTGCACTCTGCAGCGCGAGCATTCTTCAAAGGTACGCACGTGGCAGCCTTTGACATTTTCCCAGACCACGTCCGTGACACGTGCATTCTCTTTAATCCTCGAGACAATGGACTCGGGCTGCAGTGTGAGGGATTATTAACTGCTCGAGCATTCCCTCACAGCGGAAGCAGATCCTTGCTTGAGCACTGCGTTGAAGCCCATGTACAACCAGCGAAACACAGATCTTTGAATCAACGCTGGGTTAAAACCAGTATGCCACTCTCTCTCATTGTAAGGAGAAAAGGAAATGTGCCTCCTTTAAGCAGTGTAATTTCTCGCCTGCCCTTATCCGAATCCTCGCTCTCTACCACATGGTTCCTGTTTCTTTATCATGTGGGCTTCAGTAAACTAAACTAGACCATCTACCAGTCAGGTACATTTTATAATTGGTGACATAGTCACTGAGGAGATGTTTATTTACCTCCCAGAGTGTTTTCTCATGTGATTCTTGAGGGAGTGCTAGTGCCCTAACATGTGTAGCTCATTGGAGTATTATGATTTGACATTTGAACCTTCTTTTTTAACAATACAAATGATTCTAATTATTTATTTTTTCTCCTCTCTGATATTTTATTGGCGTACTGACCCTTCCTATAAACTTTCTTATTATGTATAAAGTTGTACCTCCATTGTTCTTCCTCAGCTCTCTAAGTGAACCTCCTACTAAGTGGTCAAAGTGGAAAAACACATCTGGACACTAAGTCAAAGTGTGCGTGGTTCTAATTTTAATTCCTGAGAGAAAAAACCTTGTTGTTTATGCACTTTTTAGCAAAGCAAAGATCAGGATCTATTTGAAATCTATCCGATTCAGAAGAGGAGGAGGAAGAAGATTTGAATTCATGTGACATTTATAAAGAATGGAGGTACATTAACTTCCCAAAGTCAATACTGTGCTAGAAAGATATCATTTTAATATGAGGGAGCAAAGATGTGGTAAAAGTGTAGAGGATTTTGTGACAAATTTGAGGAACTTAGCTTTTTTCTAGCAAATTTGGAACTACTTTGGAAGAACATTTAAGGGATCAGTTTATTTTCCAGTGCCATTCTGATAAAGTGAGACAAGAACACTGGTTGAAGGATGATCCTATATTACATCAAGTTATATCGATTGCTAAGCAGGTCGAACATTCTTTATGATAGAAACAGTAAACCCTCAATTAGTATGGTTGGTCTATAAGACAAGGAGAGTAAAAGTAAAAGCAGCTTAAATTTCACACTGTAAAGTGAAAGGAGTATGCTGTCACTGTGGAGCTGTAGGCCGCATTGCCTGTTTCTAAAAGTATCCTGCTTTGAGTGTGGTTTGCAAATTCCAAGAAGGGGCATTTGGCTAAGTCCTGTCATTCATTTAAATATAATGTAAAAGTCAGTAAAGTGTTTCCAGAATCTGTCCAATTGATGGAAGACTGTATTCAATCAGCTTCCACAGCATGCACATGAATATTTGCCTGACATGGGTTTTTTATTAACCAGTCATAAGCAAATGTAGTGAAACAATGCTGAATTCTGAATTCTGAGTGCTTTTCCAGAGGTATGTTCAGAAACACATGATAGAAATTTTGATTTGCTTATATAGTGCAATGTTTACCCATGGGCATCTTGACACTATAGAGATCATGAGATCAGGTACAACTAGGGAGCCAAGTAGTTAGATAGAATGAATACAACCAGTAACTTTAGTAGTTGTAATCCACACAATCTTTCCCAGGCATACAATCACATATATGCCTTGATAGGCCCCACAGACCCACTACTGTTGACTTAGTGGTTTCCTTTCCTAATCAACCCTGTTAAATCACAGTTCAGTCACTTTGAAGCAATAGAAAGACCTTGCACTAATCACCCCACACAACCTCTCCTGCCAGTCAGGCCCTAGTTACTAGAAACATTTCAAAACCAATCACTCGATTAACCAACTACTTAGCATCCAGAACAAACAATCAGCTGTCCAGCTAAATTCCTATGATGCACAACCTCCTCAGCACCTCCACTCCATATAAGGTGTACACTCTTCCAACACAACAAACTAATGGCATCCCATTGTCCACATCCTTTTGAACAAATATCAGCAAAATGGCCTAAAACTGCCAACTTGGGGAGATAAACAAAAAGAATTAGTCCCATTCTGCTTTGCCAGTCGAAGGAATTGCCACAAATGCCAATGGGGCAATCAACAGTGGCACTAGGAACCCCAGTCGATGAACACTGGAACACAATCATCCTTAATCCAACCCATTCACTGTTCAGCTCCCCACAAGCCGGAGAAACTCTCATAGCTGCTAAAGGAGCACTGAACACACCCTTTATAAACCATTTATCCTTCACACTGATTAATGCCAGATCACCTAACAAAAAGAAACATAATTATTACAGCTTTCTTGCTGAACTCAACATTTAACACTGGTCTGCTCTTCATCATTAAAAGCAGGCTAGGAGATGATGTGGCATGCAACTTGCACAAAGCTATTCCTGGCAGATATCTAACTCACTACAGAAACCACCCAAAAAAAAGTGTATAGGACTTGTGTCATCTACAAAAACACCAAAGAGATGTCCTGCACTGAATTCTCAGAATGTGAATCAATACTAGTTTGATGCTTCCCTGTCTCAAACATTTCAGCCTCCCTTATTCTCATCTACTAGCCCTAATATAGCTTTTGATAATGATGTCCTTGACCCAGAAGCAGAGACTACTATGGATCACACAAATATATGTATTTTAGAGGTTCTCAACATTGGTTAGATAAATCTGTATTTCACATGTCAAGAATTATCATTAACCGGAATCATTGGATACCCATCAACTAGCAAGGCCGGACTGGCCGTACCGTGCATTGGGCATTTCCCCGGCAGGCTGGATGGGTGGGGGGCACTTCTGTCACTGGGGGGGGGGGGGGGGGGGGGGTGGTTTTATAGCAATGCAGCAGATTTAAAAGCACTGCAGAGTTTCTTTTATATCCAGTAGATTTCAGGCAATAATAAAAGTGCCAAGATAACTCTGGAGATAAATGTAACTACTGAAGAGAGATTGGAGTTTTGTTTAGTGGCAGTTTTGACTCATCTAAGCTAGCAGAGAGGCTTATTGTGCCTGCTGCAAAAAACGTACACTATGCTGATCACAGAACAGTATTTTATGCGCAGTGCGCAGTGGGACTCTGCTTTTGTCACAGAGATCATGTTTTGCTGTGCAGTTCAAAAGTTACAATCATAATCTAGCACAGTGAGCTATGAACTGCCATCAAAGAAATGCATGTAAACTGCAAGGTAAGGGTTAAAAAGTTATGTTTTTCCCCAGTCTTTGATTATCCTGATTTTGCTCAAAAGGGTTTGTTTAGGTAGACATAAATTATTAGTAAAGCCAACCCTCACCTCTGTGTTAGGTTCTGAATCCTGAGTTTAAACTTCCCGAGACTAAGAACTTTAAAAAATGCCTACCAGCATGGATGCCATGTAAATCCTACACCTTGTAGTCCCTTTGTCTTATGTAACAGTTTCTACATACTGATTTACACATGTATGATTCATTGTTTCTGTATGTGTGTTTTGTAAAGTGCTCCAACATCCGATGCTGGTAAGGGAGGTACTATAAAACAAATGAAATACTCATGAGAGAGGGGCTAGGGAGAGATGAGAGGCACTGTTAGAGGGTGATGGTGAGTGGATCACTAAAGAGCCCCAATAAAGAGTATTGCATCCTGGTGCACTGTAAAGTTGTCTCTTACTATGCTTTACAAACTAATACAATTGATATATAATGAAAAAGGTGTGGTACATCGCACCATTTTTGCCATTTTTTCCCAAATTTTCTTGGGGGAGGAACCCCGAAGCCCCACTGTAGTGGTCAGACTCACTCGCTATGCACCCTATGGGGGCTGGTCTGACAAAATTTGCCAGTGCTTCTTTGAGTTCTCAGTCCGGCCCTGTCAACTAGTCACAAGACCCATACATTTGGCAGGCTTTACCCTCAAAGGCAAAACTTCCACCAGCTGGCCCTTCTATATGCATAACAACCAGTCCATGGAAGAAGCATTGACACAAACATTCTGAAGACAAAGGTATTTGCTAATCAATCTCTGATTCATGCAACACAATATATAAGAAGCCATGTGATACCACTATTTTGGTGGCATTTCAGAGGCCTCATACTCAAGCACAGAACTCTTCAGAACTCTGAGTGAATTCCATAACCCAGCATGCACCTCATCTGAGTGGAACACACCCAGGAACTCAGCAACTTTCTAGCAGACCGCTTCATCAAAAAAGCAGATGACATCAAAGAACACTTAAGGCCTCATTATGAGTCTGGCGGTCCAAGGACTGCCAGACTTGCGGTTGACGGTCGGACCGGCACATTTTGACCCTGGAGGTCGGACCGTCAGGGGATCGCAGTCACTGCCGGGAACAAGGTTCTCGATGGGCTGACTGTGGTCAGACTCGTGGTCAGCCACGGCGGTGCAGAACTCAGCACCACCTCACTGATCACAGCTCCTGTTTCCACCAGCCTTTCCATGGTGGCGATCCCGCCATGGAAAGGCTACCGGAAACACAGTGCTGGGGGCCACAGATGGGCCCCTAAACTGCCCATGTCCATAGCATGGGCATTTCATGGGCCCCCTGCCCAGCCCGCTTGGAATGCGTACTGTCTGCTATAAATTCCGAGGGTGCTAGTGTGCTACAGTATTGGTTTCGACTCCCTTAAGGGAGCCTGTCAGCCTTGTCGAAACATTGTAATACAACATTGGGGGACACTGACGGCATGACTGCAAAGTCCTCCCCACAACTTTGGCGGTCCTGTGGTGGGACCACCGAAGTCATAATGATCCTGTTGGCAGTTAGCAGCCCCAGCATCAGATACCTACTAACCATGATACAACCCAAATGCAACCTACATAGTGATCCTTCAACCTGCTAACACATACATGCCAACATTTTAGAGCAGGCAAGTGGAAGATTTTATAACAATTGCTAGGAGAATCTATTTTCCCCACTGACATATTGAAGCAGAGGAAAGCTGGCTGAATGGAGTCTATTTGAATGTATGGTGACAGACAATCAGCATTTCACTTGTAGCAGCTTAATAACATAGCACAAACAAAAACAGAGTTCTGAACAGTTTTTTGTTTGCACTATGCAAAACGGGCAAAAATAAAATGTTTATAATTGAGGACAAAGCGTTAAGTTTTGATGTCAGAGGTAATTATTGGAGGGAGAGATTGGAGTGTGGGTGACAAGCCTCAACATTTTATTTTTGGCACTTTTACAAAACTTCAAATCTGGTTTCTATACCTTGAAATCGGTAGTCTCCCATCTGAATTTGGACGGTTGCATGTATGCTAACAATAAAATTAATTAGTGATCTCTTCAAAGCTGTAAGCATATTACGATCCCCAGTGGACCCTTGGCCTCCGAAAACGATATAAAAGTATTCCTCAAAAACCTTTCCATCATACTGGCCAAAGCTAACATCAGTAAACCCCTATTAACTAAAAGTTCCTGAGTGACATTAGAACATTATTAAATCAATACAAATTAAGAAAAGACTTGACAACTCCAACGTTTAATATTACAGACTGCAAAGTCTGTTGGTGGATGTCATTTAGAAGTCTCCAGAGGTCGCAGTTGCAACCACCTGGTTTGCCCCTTGTTACCCTTGGTGCTACTTTTGTGACCCCTGGTGTAAGGTTTCAAAGACAGCACCACTTTCCTGCTAGAAATACATCTGCTCTCTGTACAACAGCAGCCGCCCCAGGCTGAACTTTACCTGGGTAGTACATAGTTGAAATCTTGCAACTGTTCCAATTTACCCCAACAAGTAAGGTATTGCCTAGTAACACTCATTTCTAGCCTTCCAGCCCCCATCCTCCACCAAGCAAAACTTTGCTTGACAGCAGCCTTGAAGTTTTGCTGTTCCTCACTGGACTGGACAGCATCAGAAAAGAAAAAAAGGAATTACTAGGACCTGTGAATGTAGTATGCCTTGGACTTTCAGTTCTGCTGGGCCCCAACTGTTTTTTGGGCATACAAGCTATATTGTCGAACGCTGTCAAAGCCTAGGAGACATTCACAGTAAGTGCTTCCAGTTTTGTTTATCCATTTGCCCTAGAATGCCTTTATATTGCATGGTTGCCACTTGGCTAGTATTTTACCAGTATGGCCAGAATTCTAACATTGTTTATATTTATCTTCCAGTATAAACCCAAAGCAGCAATTAAAACAAGAAACAAATAGAAAAATATTTCGAGCTAGATACACTAATCCTAAAATATTACCAGAATGTTCTCCACAAATGGCTTATTTAATTTACTTGTAACTCCCTAGTAAAGTGCACTACATGTGCCCAGGGCCTGTAAATTAAATGCTACAAGTGAGCCTGCAGCACTAATTATGCCACCCACAACAGTAGCCTTACAAACATGTCTAAGGCCTGCCATTGCCTAGCCTATGTGACCTGGCAAGTGCACCCACTCGCGAGACCCAAATCTTCCTTTTTATTAAATGTAAGTCGCCCCTAAGGTATGTGTAGAGATGTGATTGCAAGAGAAGAATTGTATGAACATTCTTGATGATGTAACTGAGAATGTGGTGATGGTGGAATTCTAGAGAAAGCTGTTAGTGGAGCCGGAAGCTGGGAGTTACTACTGTTGTGGGAGAAGATTTCTTAAAAATAAATAACACAGCAAGTAATACAGAATTGCGTGGTTACCACAAAATTTGGTGATGAGGGACTGTGCAGGGACCAGAGAACATATGAGTATCTCCCAACCCCTGGTCTAGTTAGGCGGTAGTAACTGGAATACATAAGAAGAAAGAAAAAAAAGAAGGAAGAAACAGAAGGAAACTGTAAGTTGTATCGATCCTATAGCTATATATCAATGACTTGGATTCGATAAGCAGTTACGACTCAGCTAGATATTTTTCTTTAATTGCTGAGAATATTGACTCTTAAAATTGTGGCTTTTAAATGTGATCGGGCCATGTGTTTTTTACAGTAGTGGTAGATATAGATTTTTGAAAATTATGACTGTGTGCCTCCTTGCAATACAGTGTTGCTGCGTTATGCGCGCTTTACAACGCACAACACACTTTCTACAATACCATGTGCAGTGTGTTGACAAGACGGCATTGAAAGATGCGTACCTTACAATAACAAGACCAGCAACATGTGCAATGCAGCACGCTTTCCGGTACCTCGTTGGGTCTGTGAAGGCTTCCAGGCTGAGAGAGTACTGTGCATCGACATCGAACTTTGAGGTGCAGCCTCGGTCATAGGAACAGTAACAGTAATAGAAAAAGGACTACTCTGATATAGAGACAGAAAGAGGACTACTTGGTTATAGAACACTAAGGGGGTCATTCTGACCCTGGCGGTCATGGACCGCCAGGGCCAACGACCGCGGAAGCACCGCCAACAGGCTGGCGGTGCTTCCGGGGGCATTCTGACCGTGGCGGTAAAGCCGTGGTCAGAAAAGGCAAGCCGGCGGTTTCCCGCCGGCTTCCCGCTGCCCCAGGGAATCCTTGCAGCGCCGCCATGGGGATTCCGACCCCCTTCCCGCTAGCCTGGTTCTGGCGGTTTTCACCGCCAGAACCTGGCTGGCGGGAACGGGTGTCGTGGGGCCCCTAGGGGCCCCTGCACTGCCCATGCCACTGGCATGGGCAGTGCAGGGCCCCCCTAACTGAGCCCCACATAGATTTTCAGTGTCTGCGTGGCAGACACAGAAAATCGCGACGGGTGCAACTGCACCCGTCGCACCCCTTCCACTCCGCCGGCTCCATTCGGAGCCGGCATCCTCGTGGAAGGGGGTTTCCCGCTGGGCGGGTGGGCGGCCTTCTGGCGGTCGCCCGCCAGCCTAGCGGGAAACTCAGAATGACCGCCGCGGTCTTTTGACCGCGGTACGGTCTTCTGGCGGTTCCCGCCAGGCCGGCGGCATCCGCCGCCGGCAGGGGTCAGAATGACCCCCTAAATCAACAATGAATGCTAATGAAGCTTGAAACAAGTAAATGAAAGACTCTGAAAGCAGCATCATATTCAAAAAGAATTGTTTCTTGCTTATAATAATTAATTATTTTAGATAATTAGTTTAGCTTATTAATTCAAATTATTATTTTAGTATTTTGTGGTAGTTTGTTATATTTAGTTTCTTTGCACGTATGGCTGAACAAAGCTTATCAGCACCACTGGTTGGTTCCCCATCAGCAGTTCCTTTACCTGGGGAACCAACAAATGCTTGGAAAAGATGGAAAAACATTTTTTTACATATATATGAGCTATAGGTGGAGACAAATATGGTCCTGTAAGAAAACAAGCAATTTTCTTACAACTTTTAGGAACAGAAGGAAGAAGAATATACGAAGATCTACTCAAGATATCATTGAGGATGGGGGAAGGATAACCCATAAACGTATGTGAGATGTCATTACAGATGTTGGAAAAACACTTCACACCTAAAGCAAGCACAGTATTTGAAAGACATATTTTTTTTTTCTCGTACACAAGGACATGATGAAGATTTAATGACTTATGTTGCAGCCCTAAGAGGATTAGCAGTGACTTGTGACTTCCGAGAT
This sequence comes from Pleurodeles waltl, assembly GCF_031143425.1. Classification (NCBI taxonomy): domain Eukaryota; kingdom Metazoa; phylum Chordata; class Amphibia; order Caudata; family Salamandridae; genus Pleurodeles; species Pleurodeles waltl. The sequence continues at coordinate 978,942,745 of NC_090446.1, read as the reverse complement.
TTGAGCGATTCTTTAATACATGATCAAATAGCTTGTTGTGCAAACAACAGGAAAGTAAAGGAAAGATTATTATCTATTGATCCGTCTCTAGAAGAATCCATACAGATAGCAAGGAGTATGGAGCACACTGATGTGTGGATGAAAGAGATAGAGATGGGTAAGAACTATATACAAAATTCAGAGAAGGAAACTACAGTGGAAGTAAAGGACATTAAATCCAAAAATACAAGTGAAAGTTATTGGAAATGAAGATGCAAAATTTGTTAAGAGGAGAAGTGTTACGTGTTACAGATGTGGTTGTCCAGGACACATCGCTTCAAGTTCAGTGTGTGGGGCAAGAACCATGACATGTACATCTTGCGGAAGGAAGGGTCATCTGGCAAAAGCTTGTAGGTCGAAGGGGAAGATGAAAAACAACAGTGTCAAGACAACAGAAGATATGGATGGAGATCAAGAAGAAATAATATTCACTGTAAGTGACATAGAGAAATCGATTCAGCAGAATGATGATAGTATGAGTGCAGGAAGTTGAAAAGAGAAAGTAGAGAAGCCTCATTGTAATATTATACTTGGAACTACCTCTGAGAAAGTATTGGTGGATTCAGGAAGTCTGTTTACTTTAATATCCAAAGACATCTAAGAATGTGTTTTAAAAACACAGATTGGGGATTTACAAAATGCTGATGTAAAAGCAGTTGGATATGGTGGAAAGAGAATTGACATTATAGGAATGCAAAGGATGGATGTTCTGTTTAAAAACAATGGTGTGCATGGGAAAATATACATAACTAATGAGAGATTTAATCTCTTAGGGTGGTGAAATCAGAAAGATTTAAATATTGTGCTTGATCCCAATGCCAAAGAACCAGTTATGGTTGTAAAATCAACGAATGAGAGTGACATGGAAAATCAAGACACATATATAGAATGGTGTGAAAAACTAATGAGTAGATTTCCGAAAGTATTTACTGATAGATTGGGTAAGTTAAAAAAGTTTACACACCGAATAATTCTAATGAAAAGTGCTCTACCAGTTGTACATGAGACCTGTGCCACTCCTAATGAGAGAACCACTTCAGCAAGAACTTAACAAGTTATTAGAGGAGAAAATATTAGAGCCAATAGAGTCATCTGAGTGGTTGGTGTCAAAAGTCGTGGCCCCAATAGGGGGAAACAAGATTCATTTGTGTATAGATTTGAGGGATCTCAATACAAACATTTGGGTGGACAGACAACCCTTGCCTAATATTGCAGAGATGTTGAGAATGATGAGTGGTGGCAAGGTATTCAGTGTGTTGGTTATGTCAGCAGCATATCATCAGGTCAACTTGCATCCTGAAACTCGTCCTTTCACTTCTTTTGTCACACCTTTGGGGGGGCGTATCGTTTTTGTAGAATGCCTTTTTGATTGGCATCAGCCTTGACTGTGTTTCAGCAAATAATGCAGAACATTTTTCAAGGAATAGGCAACGTATTATGTTTTCAAGATGACATATTAGTAATGGGAAAATCCTTGAGAGAACATGATGAGGTATTGGAAAGAGTTTTGAAAAAAATTGATGATCATGGTTTGACCATGAAAAAATAAAAATGTGAATTGAGAAATGAATGAGTAAACTATTTGAGACACGAGATATCTGCTAAAGGAATAAAACCCAAGAAGAGCATAGTAAGAGCAATTAGTGACGTTCCACAACTGTGCAACAAAGACCAATTAAGGTCATTTCTGGGTCTGGCGGAGTACTGTTCTAAATTTGTACATAATTTTGCTGACGTTGTAGAACCTATGAGAGTGTTGTTAAAGAAAGGTGCAATGTTCGAATGGGGAGCAGAATGTGGACTTGCATTTGCTAAGATTAAACAGTTGATTGCTCATGCTCCAACACTGGGACACTTTGATGTTAATAGAAAAACAATTGTGATGACAGATGCCAGTTGCGTGGGTCATGGTGCGGTGCTGATTCAAATGGTGGATAATGAGGAGAAAATTATTGGATTTGCATCTCAACTGTTGCAGGGGGCGGAATGATCGTATTCTACCATTGAGAAGGAAGCACTAGCCTTTTGTTTGGGTACAAACCACTTGAAGTATTATTTGTGGGGATTACCGTTTGTGGTTCAAACCCACCATAAACCATTATTACAAATTTTCAAATGTGGTCGGGATTTAGAAGGGAGTGTAACACGTTGTATTTCTAGATGCTGATAACAGTTATTGATTTCAATTTTGTTGTAGAGTAAGTAAGAGGAAAGAGAAATGTAGTTGCTGATTGTTTGTCACGCATGCCTGTGGACGAAATTCCAGAAGAAATTTCACTCACATGTGTGATGGAATCACAGACATTTTCTGTTGATGAAGAGTTAGCCTGAGGGCAGGAAGAATGGAACAATGCAATTGTTACAGACGAGGAGTATGAGGAATTGAAGAAATTTATAAGTGGTGCTTGACACACAATTTCCTGCAGGACCATGAGGAAAGTTGGCTTTGGATTTTCTAGGTCCCGTGGATAGACTGGGTAGAATAACTTGTTTTCTCATAGTTCTGGTCGCTTATCATAGTAAGTGGTTTGTAGTCAGGACTGTGGAACAAATAACAACTAACAATGTTACAGAGTTCTTAAGGGAAGTATTTTTGGAAAAAGGAATACCAAAAGTCCTAGTTACGGACAATGGAGTGCAGTTAGTTTCTGCAGCTACGACAGACTTTCTTAGTAGTTTAAGGATCAGACATGACAGAGTGGCATTATTTCAGCCACAAGAAAATGGTTTGGTAGAGAGAGTAAATTGAATAATTATGTAGAACATTCAACTTTCTTTGGCAAATGGGCTGATATGCAGAGAGGAGTTGAAGAAGATGATGTGGGGACATAGAATAACACCTCATTCAATGACAAGGGTGTCTCCTTTTATTGCCCTTAAAGGGAGGGAGCCTGCAACAAAGGAATCTCCTTTGTGGTTGCATGAGAAGAAACAGGTATAGGTCGATTGTGAAGGCATGAAAGCGAGGGTGACACATTTACAGAAACAGAACAAAATGATTTACGATAGTAGAAAGGGAGTGAAGAATATGTGCATGAAAAGGGGTGACTGGGTGGCAGTGGGAAAATTTGGTCATGTGAAGAAAGGTGAGAGCAAGTTTCTTCAACCACATAGGATAACCAAGGTAATAAATGATCTTGTTAAATTGGATGATGGTAAGGAGTGGAGTATAGGAAATCTGTGCAAAGTTAGAATGCTAGAGAATGAGTAGTGAATATTGTATTGTATATATATGATTCAGTATTTCTGTAGTCCAGTATTACTACCATATTTTGTTTTAAATAATTTTTCTGAGTTTATAAGTTTGGCAAAATTATTAAGATATGTAAGGGGGAAGATGTGTAGAGATGTGCTTGCAAGAGAAGAATTGTATGAGCATTCTTGATGATGTAACTGAGAATGTGGGGATGGTGGAATTCTAAAGAAAGCTGGTCATACAGAACTGCATGGTTAATACAGTATGCCCTAGTTAGCCCCAAGGGCAGAGTGCAGTGTATTTAAAAATCTGGACATGTACCTTTTATGTTTAACACGTTCAGGTAGCGATAAACTCTGAAATTTGTTTTTTTACTATTACAAGACCTTTCTTTCCCAGAGGATACATTTGGGATTACCTTAAAACATCTTTTAAGTGTAATCTCTAATTGAGAAACAATAGAAATGTGAAATTTGGTGTCTCTGGACTCACAATTTGAAATCACAACTTATGGAAAAGTTGTATTGTAAATTATAAGTCTGAAAATGACACTAATAGAAAGTTGGAATTTTCTTACTTTAACCATTCTATGTCTCTGATTGTCTCTGAATACATGCTGGGCTTTGGACATCCCCTTTAGACACATAAAGCGAGCTTGGGTGTAACATTTGCATACTGATGGCCCATCACCAGGCTGATGGGTCTTCCTGGGCTAGATGGGAGGGAGGAGCTGACACACCTGAATAGGGCTGTGCCTCTCCTCACACTAAGGGCTGCATAACCCCCTGTAGAGTGCCTGGAGCCAGGAAAAGCAGGGCCGGGGCCTTGTGGACTTCAAAGCAAGGCCTGAACATTTCTCCCACCTTTCAGAACTAGGCCACCAAAGTATAAATACTGGACAGCAAACTGCACTAAATCAGTTCTCTACTGGAACCAAGGACATTCTACCAGGAAGAACTGCTTTGCTGCCAGGAGGGACTGCCATTCTGCAACTGTATTGCCGTGTTCGCCTACTGCTTGCTGTAGGAGGGACTGCCATTTTGCTACTTGCTTTGCTGTGCTCGCCTGCTGCTTCCTGTCTGTAATGAGAAGGACTGGACCTGCCTTTCACTTGCTCTCTTCATCCCTGAACCCAAGAGTCCCCATGGGCTTGTTGGCTTGCCTCCTGTTCTCCTGCAGTCTCAGGGACATCAAACACTGCTTGCACATCTCCTGGTGCTGCTGGACTCGAGGTACCCCCTCCAGTCCTGGACCTCAGAAGACGGCTTTGCAGCTGAAACCTGCAAAAAGAGGAGCATCACCCCAAGTGCAGGAGAAACATCAGCTCATGGACTGTGACACATCGGCTACCTGACGACAGCAGATTCACAGACTGCATTGCCTGATGATGACACTCTGTGCAGCCTGACTATGCATCGCATTCAATTCCACAGAGCCCGATGATGACGCAATGTCCTAAGTGTGGTAAACATATTGACTCTTTGTGTCCTTGTCATCGACACAAAGGCACTATTTCAGCGGACCCTGCGTGGATTCTGTAGCTGGCCTACCCTCCATCGCAGTTAGTCTGGATTTGCACCGGTCCCTCTCGGCCTCAAGTAACATTTTGACTACTAATGACTTCTAAGCACTGTTTCCACATTTAGGGCCTCATTACGAGTTTGGCGGTCGGACTGCCAGACTGCCATGTTGGCTGTCCTGAAAAGACTGCCATGTTGGTGGTCTTTCAGACCGCCCTGTTACGATTTACACAGTCAGGACCACTGACCGCCAAGCCAAAATGGCAGACCACCAGTGGCGCAGTGGCCTGGAAATAGGGGGTTCAACCTCCAGTGCCAACAGCACCGCGACCAACCATGAGAATATTACGAGCACACAGTCGCCGTAGTGGTCCCTTCATGGTGGTCAGCCAATAGCGGTCTGAACCACGACAAGGGTATGCCCAGATGATCAACATTCAATACCCAGAGTATCTGAGTTTTGCCACTGTCAATCTGTATTGTTGTTGGATCCAACATCACAGCTACAAAGGTCCATGTGTCCAAATGGTGCCTGTAAGTCTTTCAATATATAAAAATAATCCCAGGACTCATGGTATATCTCAACAGGTAAATATATGCCTAAACCTAAATGCATTCTGCATACAGATATGTAATACTCAACATATGTATATTGTGTGTAGTACAGAGAGTTACCTTACTGCAACTCCAACGAGGCACTGTTTCTATTACCCAAATACAAGGCCAGTGTTCACTTGTCCACATACCCCTGTGTGGTAAATCTCAAAAGAAGTTACTCACCTGGGAGAAAAACATCTGTCAAGTGTGGGAAACAAGAGGGAGTGACCTGACAGCTAAGGCCAGAAGGCCCTGTTTCTGACATTCCAACCACCAGCCCAGTGTACACTTGCCTAAATACCCCTGTTTGGTAACTCTCAATTGAAGTGTAGTCACCTGGGAGGATACCATGTGTATAGTGTGTGTGTGTGTGTGTGTGTGTGTGTGTGTGTGCAGAGAGAGTTACCTGACTGCAACTGCCAGGAGGCACTGTTTCACTAACTCAAAACACCAGACCAGTGTTTTTTGTCCAAATACTCCTGTTTGGTAACTCACAAATGAAGTGTACTCACCTGAGGAGATAACATGTGCATGGTGTGTGTAGTACAGAGAATGGCATGACTGCAACTCCCAGCAGACCCTGTTTACTGTAACTCCAACCACCAGTACAGTGGTCACATGCCCCAATATATCTGTTTCTTAACTCTCAATTGAAGAGAACTCACCTGGGAGGATAACATTTGCATACTTTATGTAGTACAGGGAGTGACATGACTGCTAAGGCCAGGAGGCTCTGTTACTGTTACTCCACTCACCAGCCCAGTATTCTCTTGCCCAAATACCATTGTTTGGTAACTCACAAATGAAAAGTGTACTCACCTGGGAGGATAACATTTGCATACTGTGTGTAGTACAGGGAGTGGCATGACCGCTATGGACAGTAGGCCCTGTATCTATAATTAAAACAACCAGCCCAGTGTTCACTGGTCCAAATACCTCTGTTCCTCAACTCTCTCTTGAAGTGTACTCACCTGAGAGGATACCATGTGTATATTGTGCATAGTAGAGAGAGTGACATGACTGCAACTCCCAGGAAGCCTTGTGTCTCTAACTCCAAACTCCAGACCAGGGTACACTTGTCCAAAGACCCCTGTTTGGTAACTCCCAATTGACGTTTACTCACCTGGGAGGATATTATTTGTCAAGTGTGTGAAGTAAAGGGAATGAACCCAATTGCAACTCCCACAGGAGGCACTGCTTCCCTAACTCCAAACACTAGACCATTGTTCACTTTTTTAAAAGACCCCTGTTTGGTAAATCTCAATTGAAGTGTACTCACCTGGGAGGATACCATTTGCTAGGTTTTTGGAAGTAGAGGGAGTGACATGACTGCAAAGCCCAATGGGCCCTGTTACTCTAACTCCAACCACCAGCACAGTGGACACTTGTCCAAATACCCTTGTTTGTCAACTCTCAAATGACGTATACTCACCTGGGAGTGATCAAGCACAGATCATGCCCAATCAGAAACATATATGCCAACATAGCTCCATCTTGACTTGCCAACCCAAGATGAAATATTTGAGGACATGAATGACACCTTGCCCAGTGTGTATAACAGGTATTTATAAGGCTCAAGATGCCTCACCAGATTTGTATTGGTAGCAGACACATTCACACTGCATTGTGCACATGATGACTCCAGTTACATATACAACAAAGTTCTGGGTTTGCCTCCATCATACTCAACTAGGCCTCCAAATGGGCAGAGCCATATCTTACCTAGCCACTGTTTTGCCTGCACTGGTGGCAAGATGTCATTTTCAATCCATCCTCCCAAGTGCTAATGATCTGCGCATTTCATCAGCTGCTTGAATCAAAATGAATTGGCATGCTTCACACATGTCATGTCAATACAGCCAATACCATGGTTACTTGCCACAATAGCATTAACTGCAACTTAACTTTGTACAAGGTCTCTGCTTACTGTAGCTCTAAACCATTGGAGGTAGATGTCACAATGCAACAAGTAACATTGTACGTTTTACATCAACAGGTCCAGCTGCCGCTATGCACACAGAGGCCACAGAACAGACTGCCACTACCCCTCTGGATGAAGCCTTTAGTGAAGAAAACACTCCCGGATGTCTGGACATGAAGGATGGTTCTGGCCCATCTGAGCAACCTGGTCAGACTGCAACAGTGAGTCTCACTGTGCCCACATCAACATCTCCCAGCCCGGTTGCCTCAACATCACAGGCAACCATTTGCTCCCTCATCTGTGTCGCTAGCACAGTGTCTACCATCCCAATCTTGGATCCTGAGTTGCAGGGCAACTCTTGGGACAATGAGGTTTCAGCACCCAGCTGGAGAGGGCACCCTGTGGCAAGGGCACAGGCCCGCGGAGGTAGGATGCACGGGAGGGATGCTGTGGGTTAGCAGGGTGAGGTCACTGGAGTTGCTCCTGGCCAGGATACCATCAGCCATGTCTTGGGGGTCTATCAAGAGTCCCCAGGCGTGATGGATCCTGGTCTTTTCCGAACTCTGGAAAATCAAGAAGCTATAGAGGAACACCCACAGAGACATGTGGGAACAGATTGAGCCCCACAATAACAACAAGTCCTCCCTGACACTCACACCACCCGGAGCAGGGCTTTTCAACAACAGTCTACCCCTTCCTTTGGCTCATCAACAACTGACACATCAACATGGGTGCCAACCACTGGAAGGGAGGCCCTGCCAAAGGAAGAACCAGCACAAGACATCCCTGCCTCTGTAGCTACAAACCATCCCCGCAAGCAGCGACGTCCAGCAAATAATCCGGGAGGTGCGGATGGTAAGACACCCACCACTGCCAACAAGTGACCTCGTCCTAAAGGAACTCCTTTGTGTGCCACACGCTCACTCGATTGACTGATCCTCAACCACCTACAAGTTGCAATGGGAGGAGTACTCTCGATTTTGGACTCCCAATGGTGTGGCATCTACTCCAATTGTTTCATTCACCATGACTCACCCCTTCACTTTACATTTTTGTTTCTTTCTGTCCAAAATGTATTTTCTTTGTAAGCATTGCAATTAATTTACCCATCACAAACTCATTGTTTGCTTGCTTAATTTTCAAATTTAGCTAGTTAGAGATGTAAGACGATATGAACCATACGATGAAGATACAAGCTACTTGTGCAAGCAGGGATATGTTACAGGTACAGTATCCAGCTCAGGATTACAATCACCACACACCATCACATTAGTATAAGTGTCTAGTCAAACCAAAAAGTTTATTACAGTGTTCAGCACATAGGCTGTCAATATATCTGGACTATTGGAAACAAGAATGAGTGACTCATAATGAGTAAATGAAAACATTTCAAGGTACAACCCCAGACCACGGTTGGAATGGATTTGTCAGACAATGGCCTGTAGAATAGGTAAACATTAAAATGGTTGATGTCAGCAGCTTGAGCCTTATCACAAACCACGCCAAAGTAATCCAACATCACATAATCCAAGATACAGACAGATGGCAGTACAACAGTCCTTGATCACAGGGGCATCATAATCCAATTCCCATGCATCTGATGGTGACACAAACATATTGTAGTGTTGTGATACAGGCACTGTGGCCCGCAATGATAAACACATCTACATCTATATACAGGTCATACAAAAAGAGTGTTTATCCAATGTGAAGGGAAAATGTTGTGGTCAAAGGATAGGACTGCATATTTTCAGACCACATGATGACACACATGATGCATCAGGCCCACCACAACACACACAACAAGTACAATGGGCACTTCTATACCTCCACCCAAACACTGTGCAAACTGTCTTGGTACAGGTCTCATACATCCAAAATCTGTGACCTACATTACCTGGAACAATCCATGCCCACTTTGTATGTCAGAACAGCATCAGATACCTGCCAATGTCACAACTCTGAAATGCCCACATGAAGATGTCATGGTGAAGGTACCTGTACAAAGAACAAAACAAGGAGTATAGGCTTGAAACCATACCTATGACACAAGTCATATAGCAAGCAACTGGAAAGCAAAGTACATTTCAAGGAAACTGACACAAACAAAGCAACATCATCAAGGTGGGGATGTGTCAAAAGCTATCTTGTCAAGCAGCCTTTGGCTAAAGATTGCAGAGTACCAGGTCCCTAGCTGTTTCAAAAACAGTCAACTCCACACATTCTCACGACAGTTCATTGCACAGTCTTTCGCATAACATACTTCCTCTCATTATAAGTAGCTGTTGATGAGATCTTCTCACAAGCCAGCTCCTTCCTCTGCGCCACTGTCATCCTCATTTGGCATTTCAGAAGTCTCACCAAGTGGCACTAAAGGCTCCCCCTCCTCTGGGATGTATGGGATATTCTTCCGCAGGGCGATGTTGTGGAGCCACAGTGATCTGATACACTTTCCCGGGTGAGTAGAGGAGGACTCCACCAGTCCTGTCCAGACACCTAAATCTGGCCTTCAGGAGGCTAAAAACCGGCTCCGGATATGCAGAGTCTCCTGTTAAGGAATGGGACATAAGTACAACAATGAGTCACTCATTTCATGATTGTAGTGCCTTACATTGCACACACACAATCAGGACAGACATGACTTACCAACCAACCAAGCCCTCTCTGGGTGCAGTTGTGACATCAGCTGGGGTATGGTGTTGTTCTGCATTATGAAGGAATCATGGGCTGATCCTGGATAAAGGGCACAGATGTTTGAGATTTAGAGATCCGCCAAACAGATAACTTGCATGGTGATGGAATGGAAGTTCTTTCTGTAGCGATAGACTTGTTCATTGGCCTGCGGTGGCACCACTCCAACATGTGAGCCATCAATAGCCCCAACCACATGTGGGAGGCAGGCAAAACCATAAAAGCCAGCTTTCACATTGGCTAAATCCTCACATCGGGGAAACATGAAATAGCTGTCAATGTGTTTTAACATTGCTGAGAGGAAATCTTTCAGCACCAGACTGAACATAGGTTGGGACATACCAGCAGATAAGGCCACTGTATGTTGGAAGGACTATGTGGCCAGGAAGTGCAATACTGACATGACTTGTACAACGGGTGGTATGCAGGCTATTAACTAATAGCTGGCATCAAATCTGGCTCCAACTGACGGCATAAGTCTACTATTGTTTGCCTATCCAGGTGGTATAACATAATAATATGCATTTGCTCCATGGTCTGAAGGTCTGGCAGTGGGCGGTAGACAGGAGGTTGTCACATTCTCCCTCTCCCAGGGTACCTATGTGTGACAAGACATGATTTGGAACATTAGTCAGTGTGTCCACAGCAACATACATGAGGCATGCCAAAAATGTCATGTGACAAAGCATTTCTGATAGGATAGAAATGACACACAGTAACATCACAGCTGGCAAGTACACAAGGCTCACATGTGATCCCCATGGATGTCAACACATGTGTACAACATGGAGTTTGACTAACTCAGATATGTGCTACACAATTTCCCCTCAAAATGTGACTGTATTTTCCATCCGGCGAAATGACCATCAGCGGAGGTGGACGGTGCACCACCATCAAATGCCATCTGTGCTCTGCCACACCCTACACTGGTGGTTGTTTAGAAGGACCAAAATGACAAGACAGAATAAGGATGTTTGTGATGCTACAACACATGTATTGTAGGTGGAACACAGTTTACAAAGCCAAATGCAGTATTTCAGACTGCCAAAATGATGAATACCTGACCAACTCCACTGGACGTTAAGAACCGTCCACAACTGCCAGTGGAAGTCATCAGGCAGTAGGCAGTTCCAACCATGACAGACATAGCCATAGGCCCGCGGTGATGACTGCATACGTGGTGGACATGACAGCCATGTTGTGCACATTCACTCACTTGACTCCTGACACTGCTGCCAGCAACACCTCCACTACCTGAGCTGCTGTGAGCTGCCTCTGGGGGCATTCATGTCATATCCATCAGGTGATAGGGCCCCTGCCTTCTCTCCAGAGAAGCTGGAGAGGCTTGTTTATGAGGTCCTGCCCCTGCATGGACAACTCTATGGCTCACCACAGAAGCAAGTAAGAATCTCATAGGCACAATTGATTCTGTTCTAAAGCATCCTTTCCCTCCCCACAGGCTACGGTGTGCCCGTGTACGCCAGTTAGACATTTTGTGTGCCTGTTGTTGCCATCTGTATGACATCAATGCGATTTACATTGTGCAGTGTTGGTGGCCAGTATTATATGTTCAGTTCAGTCACATTGTGTTGTGTGAGGTTTTTGGGGTTCTAGATCCTTCTTGTGTTCCATGCACATAACTAGGTAAGGATACTTTACTGCCATCCAGTGACATCTCTTCCTTCATGATTGTTGTAAATGTTGGACAACATGTATGTGCATGACAGCATGAGCTTTGTATGCATCTTGTATGAGTCATCAGATGTTTGTGTAAGCAATGTGTATAGTACAACAGATATTTCAACCCACATCAGGCCTTGCCAAACTGTAGTCTGGAATCCATATCCTGACTCATTCTGCCCTTCAGGTTGCCACACACACCACATGCTGAAGTGCTGATGGCCAAATGATGTACTGTTATGCATGGAAGTGATGGAAATGGGGTGACAAATAGGTTCTGTATGCTCAGCCTGCAGATACCAGGGCCTGTCAAATGTATCTCCCAGTATGAGACATAGTCCAGGCCGGGGTAGAGTCACTAGGGCTATGCAACTGTGGCACTGTGCCTACTCTCTGTACACCAGCAGATCCTGGCATGTGGACAATATGATGCTCTAGTGGCAAGACTTGCCCTGAATGCCTCAGTCTATTGACTGAATTAGGAATGGGTACTGAGGTACATCCCAGAAGTAGTCCATATCTGCATTATGCATCTTTCTCAATATGTGTCTTTGACTCATGACAGGTCCCTGACTCCCACAGCTCCGCTGTCACCTTCACATAGTCATATTTGTCCTGTACATGCTTATTGCACAAATGGAAGTCCCACAGTGCAGGCAGTGTGTTGATTCCTGGGAGGCCATGATATGTGAGTCAATATCTTGGTCACATAGCAGAATTTGTACAATGCATACCTTTGTATTTTGGATGCCATCTCTGTAGGGCAGACACTTATGTCCAAAGGAGTGTTCTGTGGTGTTCTGTGGTGCAGGTACATATATCAGAACACCCCCCCCCGAAGTGGCATGAGCCTGCATTTGGTAGGCCATATGCCCACACATGCAAAAGGAAGACACTTTCTATACCCATCATGCCAGCCCCTTCATTGTCACTCAAGTAGAAGGGTGAAGTCTGTACTATGGCAGTTGCTTGTAGGGACTGTATGCAGTGAGTCAATCTCACATAGTTTGAATGTGTTGGTCCATTTAGGCCTAAGACGTTTACACTTCAGAAGCCCCATATGTGTGTAGTGTTTCATTGTAGCTCACATCACAGTTCATGTTGCTGGAGCATGGGCTACCTAATGTCAGTAGGCCTGCTTAGTCATTGTAGGCCCTGAAAAGGGTAGTGGGTTAGTCTGCAGATGGTTGTATATGTCTGTAGTCATTTCCCTATACTTATTGACTTGTGTGCTTTACACTAGTGGTGTGTTAACAGATTGAAAATTTCTAGCTTGGTGTTTCTGACGTGTGTGACTCAACTATTTGTGCCATAACTTACGATTGTAATCTCTTCATTTGTCTTTTGCATCCATGCAGGTAAACACCCATCAGAAGAAGGAGATATAGGGGGTCATTCTGACCCTGGCGGTCATCGACCGCCAGGGCCAACGACCGCGGAAGCACCGCCAACAGGCTGGCGGTGCTTCCTGGCCAATTCTGACCGCGGTGGTAAAGCCGCGGTCAGAAAAGGGAAACCAGCGGTTTCCCGCCGGTTTTCCCCTGGCCATAGGAATCCTCCATGGCGGGATTCCGACCCCCTTCCCGCCATCCTGTTCCTGGCGGTTCTTACCGCCAGGAACAGGATGGCGGGAACGGGTGTCGTGGGGCCCTTAGGGGCCCCCGCACTGCCCATACCACTGGCATGGGCAGTGCAGGGGCCCCCTAACAGGGCCCCATAAAGATTTTCAGTGTCTGCTTTGCAGACACTGAAAATCGCGACAGGTGCCACTGCACCCGTCGCACCCCTTCAACTCCGCCGGCTCCATTCGGAGCCGGCTTCATTGTTGAAGGGGCTTTCCCGCTGGGCCGGCGGGCGGCCTTCTGGCAGTCGCCCGCCGGCCCAGCAGGAAAGTCAGAATGACCGCCGCGGTCATTTGACCACGGTACGGTCTTCTGGCGGTCCCCGCCCGCTGGGGTCGGAATGACCCCCATAGTTAGCCATAGCCCGGAAGGGGCGGATCCTGGGGGTCCACAGACGGCGGAGTACCCACTGTTGCAAAAGGTGGGAGGACCTGATACGCTAGGCAGAGAAGATCGCAGAGGTCCAATTGGGGCTGTTCTCCCAACCTGTGCGGGGTGCACATCGGACCATGACAAAATGTGTACAATCCACAAACAATTTGCTCTCCAGGGACACCATATGGCTGTGTACATTGATCAATCAAGTACTGTTTGTTGTTGTAGTGAGTATGAATTCTATGCAACAGACCACTACTCCTCAGTGTTACAGGCCATAGGAAAGGAAGTGATGGATCACTATCCTCCGCCATGTGTCTGGTCAAATTAGTATTTTGGCATCTGCCACTCAGAGGCTTCTTGTCTTCAGCATGTGATGGCTGCTTGTGCCTCACTCCTGTCTGTAATGTGAAGATGGCCACCATACATGTGACAGAGCATGCATTGTATTTGAGTCAGATACAGATCAATATTTTCCCTCAGTAAGTAGGGAATGTTGATTGACATGATTTATGTGACATTACTGTTGCCAATATTCCTTGTGACTACATGTTAGCATGTGTCCCTTTCTCTTTAGACAAAATGTGTACCGTGTTGTTTCATGGATGATCTACCTGTGTTCATGGGATGATTGATGTATTCCCTCACATATATGTGCATGCCAACCTCTGTGTAAAATAGGACATCTGCAATGGTGGTACTTTTCATGTTGTGCCACAGACAGTAGTGTGTCACTATTGATTGTTGTCTGACACATACCTCCAACCGTCATTGCATATCATTTGGCATGTACAACTGCAGTAGCAATGAGGAACAAGACGTGTATGATCAGATTTTTTAGCCACAACGTGCCTTTCCAGGCCATTGATGTGGCATCATGTAGCAAAGTGCACTGCACATGTGTAATGAGGAAGGTTTGTAACCTGACTGTTGGCATGCATTATGGAGTGGCTTGCAATTATGTTGAAATCACATGTGGCTGGGTACAACCATTCATCCACAGACATCTTGGTTTGCAGGACCAAAAGGAAGACAGTGATATAGCTTCCCATTGGGCAACCTGTTGAGGGTCTTCTACAGGTACTTGCATATCTATGGGCCTCTCCAACATACAAAGGACTAATGGCATCTACTGATGCAATCAGAGTGTGTCATTGTAAGGGGTGCCAGGCATTAGTGGTTATTTCCCTGGGGCTTGCTGGTTCATTGTGTTGTGGATTTGAGGGACATATCTCCCTGTCAATTTGCACATGATGTCTACAGTGTACATTTACATACCATATGTGTGGCATATCAGAGAAACATTGGTACTGCCTCCATGACTCCATTGGGTTAAATTTCATTTGGTGAAGTGTGCATTGCTGATATCTTTCCAGTGTGGCACGAGTAATTCCATGTCACCTTCTTCAGGTTACTGTATTGTCAGCAACATGGTATGTTCTGGAAGATCATTTCACATTCTTGTGTTATTGTGTGTGTGGCAAATACATGGTCTGCATGACCTTGCGTGAGATGTGTGGGAATTAACTTGTCATTGGTCTACTAATGTATGACAACAGGCAACTGAGGTGTGCTCCATGAGGCAAAGCATTGAAGGTGATGATCAATGGTTACTGTGATTGCACAACATCAACCATGCAATCATAGTTGTCTGAGATCCTGATTTTCCTGTGGGCAACTGTTGACAGTTCAGATGGCATGCAGGCATATGGTATGGTCACATAGGGACCACTTTGGTGGAGTTAGTTGCTGGGGCCTACTTGACATCATGGTGACGTTTGCTAGTCACAACTGTTGTTCGGGTGTGATCAGGAACATGTGGTTACCCTTTTTCTCTTTGTATTTTCAGCATCAGCCCAGGCAAGCAAAGGAGGCAGAGCACAACCAAGTGGGGAAGCATCTGGCCACTGTACCTCTGGTCAAGACACCACTAACACAGATGGATCCAGTGGCCCGGGGAATGAGGAGTGTGCCACGAAAGAGACCAGATTTACATCCTCATAATTGGATTATACCTCCAGTGGCCATTACATAGTGGTGGCGGACCTATCGGGACCTACTTGTGTACCATCTTTGTCCACCACCCCAGTTCAATCGCCACCCTCCCTGTTGCTCCCAACCCAGTTGGCCATGCCCACTCACCCAAAAGGGTAGGCGTCTCCTTTGCTGCAGGCACCGCTGCCCCAGCCCTTGTCACCCCTGCTGCCCTTAGTGAGGAGACTATTGACCGCCTGAGTCTGTGGGTCAGACTGCCATTGTGAATGCCATCCAGAGGTTGGCCAGCCAACTTCAGTACACCAATGCTTTCCTGGAAAGCATTCATAGTGCCATGTCTAGCCTACAGAGATCTCTTTAGGCTCTGGCCTCTTTACTGATGGCAGACAATCACGCTCCACATTCCGCCCCCCTCCACCTCCCTCTTCACATCCAAATCCCAATCCCCTATCTGTCCCAAGCACACAGACACATCTGCACACACGCACCTCAACACACACAAGCAGCACACATAAACACCACAAGACACATCGGCACGCACATCAGCCACCACTACAGCAGACACCCCCACTGATCCACAAACCTCATAAATAATACCCACAGGCACTACCACAACCAGTGACACATCCACAACACCCACCATACCCGCAGACAGCACCCCAACAGACACACAGACATCCACCACATCCATCATACTTAAGACACTACCCCAACAGACACACAGACATCCACCACATCTATCATACCTGCAGACACAATCTCAAACACACACACACATCCATCACTACCCCAGACACTACCCCAACAGACACACACATCCACCACTCCATCACCCAGCACCTCCACCTCCCAGCCCCCCAAGACAAGCAAACACTCACACTCACACTTCCAACAGACAGCACCCAAACACAAGCATACCTCACACATGCACACACCCAAGTCATCTACACTCACACACCAGACAACCACTCCCTCAACCTCCAAATCCCCAACATCTTCTGATGACCGTCCCTGTGTTCTGAAGGAGAGTTTTCTTTTTGAGCTTGCCCTTTCCCTGGTTCAGTCCACCCCTATCCCAAACCCAAGAGGCTCCAACTCACATCCCAACCCACCCCTTCCACATTGAAGTCCTCCCCTGTAACAGCTGCCCCCGCAAGCACCTATACCCCTCCCCCCAAGAAGCCCACCCATCCTAAGAAAGAGTCTATACCTCCCAAACCCACCCACCCCAAATCCAACCAACCTCCGCCCCAACATGGATGATCCCTTATGTGCCTGCCTGCCCACTTGATGGCCCTTCCTGTGGCGGTTCCATGGCACTAATAGAAGTCAAGTGTGGGCACAGTACTGTGCAAAGACTTTAGGATGGACCAGTCCATCGTTTGGGTTCAAATAAACTCAAACAGTTGTTTTTTTGGTACACATTTTTCCTGCAATTCATTTTCTACCTTTATGTTGTTCCAGAGTAATTTGGGTTGTCTGCCTACAGTTACAGTTTCAGCCTGATTGCTGATCCAATTGCTTTTGTTATGAAAATCTGACTTTGTGAGCAGTGCTGGTGTCACCCAGGACAAGACTATGGGCCTGATTATGACTTCGGCAGAGGGGATTACTCCGTCCCAAATGTGACAGATATCCCGCCCGCCGTATTATGAATTCCATAGGATATAATGGACTCATAATTCAGCTGGCGGGATATCTGTCACATGTGTCGGCTGCATTCGGGGCTTAATCCTACAGAGGTAAAGGTGTAAAAGGCATAAAGCTGTTTTCAGGGTTACTTCTTGAGTTGAGTGTAATCTCTCTGACCCTGTGGCGTGGGGTATCAATGAGGAAACAAAGCATGATTCATTGGTGCTTTCTAATTCTGTTTCTAACATGTGTTGATATCACGTTATCTAACAAGGTAGCATGAATAGACATGTTGGTATGTATAGATATTTCTCTTTGCAGGTGTGTGGCACAGCGTGTGTCACAATAGAAAATGCAACAACAGAAATAACATAAAAAGACAACAAATAAATAAAACAAAAATACATAACTTTCCATTTGCAAAATTGTCTCAAAGCAAAGGTGGAGGGGAGGTTACAGTTGCAATCATCTTTCCCCCTCTTTTCTCTTTTACGTTGCCGACGCTGCTTGCTATGAAGCGGGTCCATCCGGACATCTGATAGGTGGGTCCATGGCTTCCTGCCATCGACCATGTTTGCTGGAGGAGTAACCATTGTTAGTGAGAAGGGGCTGTTGAACTTGGGATCCTTCCATTTCCAGACAGTTTTTTATGAACACTCAGGGCCAGATGTAGGTAGAAACCAATTTGCGAGTTGCAAATTGCGAGTCCTTCCGACTCGCAATTTGCAACTCGCAAATTGGTATGCAGATAGGTGTCTCAGACACCTTCTGCGACTCGCTGTGGGGTCGCAAAGACCCACCTCATAAATATTTATGAGGTGGGTCGCAGTTTGCGACCCCATAGCGAGTCTAGGCACTCACGGGGATGGAGACAGCAGACCACCATGTCCGTGACTGCTTTTAAATAAAGCAGTTTTTTTTCTCTTTGCAGCCAAGCA
The DNA here is from genome assembly GCF_031143425.1 of Pleurodeles waltl. Taxonomy (NCBI): domain Eukaryota; kingdom Metazoa; phylum Chordata; class Amphibia; order Caudata; family Salamandridae; genus Pleurodeles; species Pleurodeles waltl. Next base: position 978,924,539 of record NC_090446.1, on the reverse strand, counting down.
AGGAAAACGAGCTGCAAATAGAAAAAAATACCAAAACCTTTTAGTTTCGTTTTTTTTCAGAGTAGGCAGTGGTCCATGGGACCACTGCCTGCTCTGAAAAAATATTCTTGTGAGCAATCACAAAGGGGAAGGGGTCCCACGGGGACCCCTTCCTGTTTGCGAATGAGTTACCATCCACTTCAAGTGGATGGTAACTGCGAGTTGCTTTGCGACCGCTTTCACGGTCACAAATCAACTTACATCGCGGTGCGACTCGCAAATAGGTAGGGAACACCCCTTCCTATTTACGAGTCTGAAACACATTTTGCGAGTCGGTACCGACTCGCAAAATGTGTTTCAGCATCGTGTAGGGGCTTTTGCGCCTCGCAAACGGCATTTTTCGCCGTTTTGCGAGGCGCAAAAGCCTTCTTACATCTGGCCCTCAGTCTCCCATTTGCATGGCTGGGAGGTTGACCTCAGCGCTGGAGTGCTTCTCCTTTCCTCTGGTTGCCTGTTTTGAAATAACCTTGCAGCCTTTGTTAATTCAGAGAGAGAAACATGCATTTCATCATGCAGAATTTCAGCTGTACTTTCTGCCTGCACTTTGCATCTAGTGGCAGGTTTTTGTGTGTTCATGAGTCTTCCTGTCACTATCTGATGGGGTGGGGCAAGTGGTAGCCAGAACTGGGTGTGTTCCTAAGAGAAAATAGTGCAAGTGGTAAAAAATCCAGCCATTTTTTGTGCAATGTGGTGCATAATTTCCTCATCCTATTTTTCAGCAGGCCATTAAGGCATTCAACTATACCGTTACTCTCGGGCTGGTAAACAGAAGATAGTGTGTGTCTTATCCCCAGCATTGCTGTGAGATGTGTGAAAATGGAACTGACAAAGTGTGTGCTGTTATCGGAGGGAACTACCTCACGAATCAGAAAAGTAGCAGCTGTCTTGGCAACACAGTGGACACAGGATCCTGCTTCAACCCACTGTAAACAGAGGACAAACCACACCTATGAGGTAGCTATAGTGGGTCCCGGGCTCACTATGCCACTGGATTTAAACTAGCCTGGCTGATGAAGGGTGATACACTGGAACTGGTCCCAGGATGCTTCTTTCTGGTCCAGGGAGGATCTGGCCTGGCAATTCGGACTGGATTGTTCCCATGGGAAACAGGGTCAATACTGATTTGCATATGGCTGGGTCCAAACTGGGGTGGTGTGGTGAGCAAAAGAATTGATGGATTTAACCCAGATCTGTGACTGGGGGTGAATGTTTGATTGGTTTGGCATTCTGACCATTGTTTATGTTTTTTGTAATTATAGTTTTTACATCAATCAATCTTATCAATAAAATCAATATGAAGAGCCTTTAAGGGCCCTTATGACCATGGTGGAATCTATTACCTTCAATTTGGGGTTTGGGGGAAATTGCTGGCAAATGTTACAGTTATATACATAGTAAGCGTGTTATGCAGGTTGGGAATGAACCACTCTTGTATCTGCATTGACAAGTGATCTCTTGAGATGTGAGTCAGTAAGGGCAATCGATCAAGGCCTATTATGAGTAAGGCGTGAGGCATCACTTGTTTACATGTGAATATTTATCTATAGATCAAATATTTCCTGATCCTGACTGTTTCTCAGACAGTGAAGCAGCTTCCTGTAGTTCATAAAGATATAATCGTGCTGTCTCAGCATAATGAGTTGTAATAATATCTGTGGTAGTGTTTGACTCGGGCTCATGCTGCGAGGAAGCCTGGGCCACTAAGAATGGGATATATTGTGAACCTGATTGTTTGGACGGAGGTGTGTGCCTAACTGCATTTTATCTGCCCAATTTATTAATGCATTCCTCTGTGACACAAAGTTCTGTACATTTGTGTGTGTGCGCCACACTTAACTGCCACAGCTTGTGGTAAGGCAAGTGCCTCCATTAAGGCCTCTTAGAGATTCCAGTGTATCACAGTACTCCCGCCCGATTTGAGGAAGCCCCTTTTGCTCCATCTCATGATACCTGAATGTAATGTACTGTAGTAGTTACATAAGCAAAATCCTAGTAGATCGTGATAACTTTTCAATTTTTCTTGGTTAAGGGCCGCTATCAGTTCTGCTGCTTGTGCAGAATAGTGTGTTGGCAGTGTTCGTTGCTCAACTATGTGAAGTGTGTCAGAGGAATCGTGCTGCTGTGATCTAGCCACCGCCTCACCTGTGTGTCTTACTCCTGTGTCCTAGTCAATAGTGGAGGATCCGTCAACAAAATATACAATACTTCCAGGAATGGTATTCTCTGTTGTTTGGTTAAGTCCAAGGGTGACGGATTCACCTAATGGGATTTTACATCTTTCAAGGATGGGAGTGACAGTATTACCTTGTACCGTGATAATCTGTGTGGTTAGGGTAGTGTCAGCCTTTTGAATGATGGCAAACACTGCATGATCCGCGTAGAGCGTCTGAGGTGTCCCAATGACAATGGGGTGCTTTTCTGTACTGCAAAGGCTTCAGTCGAACAGACCATTGAAGTATGCAATGGGTTTGTGATCTAAAGGATATTTTTGTGTGAGGACAGCCATCATCCCTTGATCACTGCAAGAGGTAAAACTCTTTGATGTTGTCAGGGGTCCCCAAAACTGGGGCGTTTGTTATTTCAGTTTTCAATCTTTGGAACTATTCCCTCATTTCTGGTGTCTGTGTTATTTTATCATATCTGTCTTGTGCTTGCTTGATAAAGGTCAGCGGAAGTGCTATTAAAGCTAGTTAAGTGCTATTAAAGCTAGTTAAAGACCAACTGCCTAACATAGTTGCAGAGGCAGGCCAAGGAACTTCTGCATTCCCTTAACAGTCTGTGGTTCAGTCATTTGACTTACATATTCTGGCCTCTCAAGGGTCACTCACTGATCAGCAGCTGACAGTAGTTGTCCTAGACAGTGGCAGTACTGGACTTTATGTTTCTCCACTTTATATCCTCTCTGTGTGAGAGTGACTAGAAAGGACACAGTATCCTTCCTACACTGTTGTTATGTTGGTCTGCAGACTAGTATATCATCAACATATAGCAATAGAGTACTGTCACACTGAAAGTTTGACAGATCATTTTTCACCACCCTGTTGAAAATAGTTGGGGATTCACAATACCTGTGAGGCAAATGAGAATAGAAATACTGAGTCCTGCAAAAGGAGAAAGCTGTCAAATTATGACTGCTCAATTAACTGGAATACTGAAGAAGGCATTTTTAAGATCTATGGCAGAGAAAAAGTTGGCATCCTGAGGGATGTTTGTCAAAATAATGGAAGTGTGGGGACAATTGGGAATTCTGGCACCAATACATCATTCAGGAGGTGCAGGTATTGAACCACACGCCAAGTATTACCTTAAATTTCTTACCTGGATAAATCAGGGTATTACATGGGGACACTCAAGAGTATATTACTCCTTGCTTTAGTAATGCTTATAAGGTGGGAGTTATGCTCTCCTTTGGAGAGGGGATACTGCCTTTCCCTGGGTAGGATAGCACCCTCCTTTAATGTTCTTCTGAATAGGCTGGAGGTGCGGAAAACACCTACATCATAAGAACCCTTGGTCCACAGAGTATCTGGTTCTTGAGAAAGATCTCCATTCCTGAGAGAATCAAAAGCCCTACTTGGTGTGGGTGTACTTACTTGCAATACTGTCCTTAGCGGTTTATCATCCTGAAAAACTATAATCAATTTCTTAGGATCATCATCAAATAGCTGGTCATTCAATATTTCCTTGACCATTTTAGCTGACTCAATAAATATAACGCATGTCCATAGGGTGTGGTTTTGATTACAGGCTGCAAGAGCACCATAGGTCGGTGTATTTTAAAGACCTCTATTTGTAATATCAATTCACTGTCCAGTGTCAAAGAATCCTTCCCCTGGGAAGGATTCTTGGATACCTGACAGTGAATTGGAAAAAGAACTCCTTGGGAGGCTGGACCTCCTTTCCCAATAGCTCTGACATTTCTGCTACCATTGTGTATAACTCTGTGGTAAATGCCTCTATGTCAGTGGGTCAAGCTCTGATTTGGAATCTACTGTTACACCCATGATCCTACAAGGAGGGACCCCAGGGGTAGAACAAATAATAATATTATCAGGCTCAAAATGGATAATCATGTTTAGTTTAGCCATAAGATCTCACCCCAATAAAGTGGGTGGGGCAGCTGAAGAAAATAGTAAGTGGCCATAAAAATACCTCCCTCCTGACTCTACTGCCACCTACTTAGTGAATAGAACCCTCCTTACCGCCCCAGAGAACCTTTGCATGTCCATTGATCTGTTAGAAATTGGGAGATCTCCTGCTCGGATACAAGCTCGAGTTGCTCCCGTATCTATGAGGTATGCATACCTCCTATTATTGATAGCTGCCATCACAGTGGGTTTCTTGTCTTTACCTCTGCTCCATTGAATATACTAGATACATGGAACTACTCTGTAGGCATCTTCATTGCGTATACCCTCCCATGTAATTTGTTCGGAAGGGGTTTCCTCCTCTCACAATCACACCTCCTTGTCCCTCTTGGGGGTGCTTGGTAGCTTTGCTGTGGTGACATTTATTACATCTGAGGCGTTATTGGGTGCTATGTATTTTGATGTGGTGGCTTGGAAAAATATATTATTTGTGGGGCTGCTTGTGGTTGCTTTATTGCATTCCCCGGCTAATTATAAACCCCTGTCCTTCCACCTTGTTCATACCATATCTTGAGCATGCATTCTTTGATAAAATGTCCATGTTCTGTAACAATAATGACATGTCTGGTTCATAGCGGCCTATTCTGTCCCCTCCTACAACTCTTTATCCCCCTCTGCTACTTCTTTGTGCCCTTGCATTATTTTGCTGATGCAGGTATTGTTGTTGAGCAGACTCTGGGACTAGCCCCACAGATATCACCGTCATCTGAGTGGTGGCTGCTATTGTAGCCCATTCCATTGTTTCCTTCTTTGTCAGTTTGTGCTGCACTAACTTGTATTATGTGTACCTGTACCTCCGTCCAGGTTTTGGCCTCCAATGCCACCATACTTTTTAGATTATATTGCAAATTGGAGGGTAAACCCTTCTTTGCTACATTATGGAACAACACAGAATTTCCCAACCATGGCCTACTTCTTGAATCCATTTCTTTTTCATCCTGCTGAGTAATTGGGCAATGTCCTCATTGGACTGCATTGATTGGGTCATGAAAGACCCAATGTCTGGCCCATCAGGATACATTCTCCTCAGCTGGTCCCAGACTACTGTTCAAACCAAGCTAAATGGGGACCCATCATACCTAGTTTCAGTAATGGTGACAATTATCACTCCAGCCTTATGGAAGACAGGGTCTGTCTCAACCCCAATAAGGGAGCTAAGCAGACATTATCTTCCCTATTGACAGGGTGACGCCTGCAGTTTTTTTCAGAGGTCCTAATCCATTTCCCTGCCCCCTATGTAAGTGGTGATAACAACTTTTTGATGTTTTCCTTATCCATTTGTGGTCAGGGAACATAATGAGGTGCCCCAGGTCCCTTACATGGCATGGGGTATCTGGTGTATGGGAGGAAAGGGGTATTGAGGATTACACTGTGTGGCATACTTTTGCCACGCTTGTAGACCCTTCTGCATATAGGGATAGTCTGAGTCTGGATCTGCCTCACTGTGGAGGGTACAACCCTCTGCGTTTGCCATGTCACATGGATCGAAGGACCTTCTCTTGGGCATGGGCTCATCTGTGGGGCTAAACCTTCAGACCACCCAGCTAAATTGTCTGTATAGGGTAGAACGTTATACCAACTATTTTCCCCTTGAGAAACTATCAAATTGGGGCTAAGATCATTGCCACGTAGAGCCGATTGAACATTCCCCGATAACCTCATAAGATCCTATTCTGGGATATGGATGACCATGTGTTCCCTGGAACCGTAACTGCTCGAGCTCTGTCGCTCGGGTTCTTCTGGTGTTAGAGAACGTACCCGGCTCTCCTTTTCTAGTGGTCTTTATGAACATATTATTGTGACTGGGTGACCCCTTAGATTGTACTATTGTTGTAAGTGGGGCGTCTAGCTTCGGGTGATAAAAGTATTTGACCCATGTTATATACGTGCCTATGTATTCCTTATATTCTGTCTGCCATCCTCCCAAAGGTTTCCTGAATTTGTTCAAATATATTATTACGATGTCCTTCTCCCCCTGTTTCCCTCACATCTCTTTTGTCTTCACTTTCTGACAACCATTCCTGAATGTTCTCTGGTTGAACTATAATCCTTCCTTCCTTCCTTTGCCAAGGTGGCAAATTATCTTTAGTCTTTTTAAGGTCCTCATCCTTTCCTCAAAGTGCTGGCATTTGGGCCTCAGTAGCTGCCCTATCTACATAATCATTCCACTTTGCACCTTCTGCACCTCTCCATTGTGGGTTGGGCACCCATTCCTTGATTACCCTCCTGTTATGCCTCATTTTTGTAATAAGGTTGATGTTGCTGATGAGATGGGTGACTGGTCTTCATTGTCCCTTGGACCCTGCCCTTCGTCTCTAACCTCTTGGGGAGAGAACCGATCTCAATGTAACGTAAACTGTGCATTCAACTGTCCCAAAAACTGAGAGTCACCCACCCTTGTTTGTTGTTTGAGAGTGCTTGAGTGTTTTGGCATCTCTAGGGCAACATGAGGGGGTCTCTTCAGAGATAGTGGAGGGGTCTCAACCTCTGAATTCTCAAATCCCACTGCAGCTTTCTGTAACTGCACTAGTGGATAAATGCCAGATATCTTGGGACAGATATTTGTAGGGTCATATGGAGCTGGGAGAGTAGATGAAGTACAAGATGTGCCAGTATTTAAAGAGTCTTTAGACTTTTCACAAAAGACTCTGCACAGGGCCAAGGTGGCCTCTTGCTTCTGCAACATAACTCCTGTATATTTGCTTTTGAGGTGCGTAGCAGTATTGCCCAATATCTTATCATCAAATGTCCCTTCATGTGGCCAAGAATATGTGTATCTTTTGGCGGCCTTAAACCATTCTTTAAAGTGTTTCTGCAACCTTTTCTGATCACCAGGAAAGGTGTTCTGCATGTGCTCTTGGGGAGTTTCCATAGTCCCCAGATTTTCTGGTAATTTTTGTAATGTGGCTTTGTATCTGTTCACTCAATGTTTGACCTATTTAAAACTTCCTTTCCTGAATTTTTACACTATTCCTCACAGGATAAGGAATCCTTCAATTTGTTTCTTATTTATATGTTGTGTATCATAAAATTGTAAAATGACATTACCCCGTTTACATATTTCTTTTTATATGTACATACATAGATTTATCACCAATAAATTTTTCCTTAGATACAAATGTTTCTCTAACTATTTCTAAATCTGATGCAATCCCTTTTCCTAAACAACACATTAGGTCGGTAGTTTTTGGCCTATTCCCTCCATACTCATGAGGGGATTACTTGATTCCATGAACCTCATAGGCCAAAGAATGACTTCCAGATGTAAGGTATGTTTATTCAATGTTCTGTTCTTGCTCAGGGATTAAGTTTAATTATATCACCTTTCAGCTGTCCCTTTTGTCAAAATGTTAGTTCATAGATTGAATCTTGTCTTGACCACTTCCAACATTGCGTTGGGATTAACTGTCTACTAACTATGCATTGTGCTTAACTAATAATGTGAGATATTACATACACAATCTTGCGTGCAATTACACATTGCATTTCATCCATGTTTACCATTGCCAAAGAGAAAAGCCATATAATATACAAACATGGAACAGAGTCCTCATTGGCCTCACCTTAAAGATGACACCTCTGGTCCTACTGACCCCTGTGAATAGATAGAACTTTAGGCAACATGGTTTCTGCTTATCTTGTCATAAATGCCCAATAGTCTATGCAGCAGGGTAGGTGGTATTCCTGTGGCAGCAGTTGGTTGAGGACAAACAGACTCCTGGCTGGCTTGCCAAATGTTGGGGGAAAGCTGGAAGAAAGAGACGCAAGACTTCTCTAGCAAGGCAAAAGTAGGTTTAATCACAACAGCCGGGAGACTAGTCACCTCTGTAGAGCTGAACAGTTGATCTCAAATGACTGCTCACAAAAATACTGACTTCATTCATATTATTTTAAGAAGCCAATAACAAGTCAAAAAATTAAAAGTTAATAGTATACTTTCACATAAACACCACATCACCTGCGTCCTTAAACTTATGACCTCTTCTCTAGGTTCCCCTTATCGTAATCCTAAGAAGGCTTTGATAAAACATTAACCTTCATTCCCCGAGTGTGTAAGTGTTTATTGCTCTATTCTCAAGACTTCTTATCTGACTCTGTCTACTCTAGACCAGTGGTCCTTAAACTTCTTAATGCCACACCCCTTCCAGTGAAAAAAACATCTATCAGGCCCCCCTCTGAATTTTTAACAATTATTCCATTAAATTGGCAATGTTTAAATATGTGTAGACTTATTTAAACATTGCAGTTAAGTGCTGTTACTCTTTTAAAAATGTCATCAAATACATGATGCCAACATACTATTCTGGACAGGCAGGCCTTACTAACATGTAAAGGTATCCACAGTGTGATCATTATAAGTAGGGGTGAGGGGTTTTCAAAAGCATTTGGTGTCCCTTTCCTTTTGTTGCTTGGATGTACATGACAAAACACGTTAGTAATGGCTCATTACAGAGTGGTTTACTGCTGCTCATTTGTTTCAGCCTGAAACAAAGTAGGGGTGGGGAATTTTGAAGACCATTTGGTGTCCCTTTCCTTTTGTCACATACTCCCAGCTTGGATGTACATGACAAAACATGTTAGTAATGGCCCATTACAGAGTGGTTTACTGCTGCTCATTTGTTTCAGCCTGAAACAAAGTAGGGGTGGGGAATTTTGAAGACCATTTGGTGTCCCTTTCCTTTTGTCACATACTCCCAGCTTGGATGTAAATGACAAAACATGTTAGTATTCGCCCATTTTAGAGTGGGTTACTGCTGCTCATTTTTTCAGCCTTAAACAAAGAAGGGGTGGGGGGTTCTGAAGAGCATTTGGTGTCCCTTTCCTTTTGACACATATCCCAGCTTGGATGTAAATGACAAAACATGTTAGTAATAGCCCATTACAGAGCGGTTAACTGCTGCTCATTTTTTTCAGCCTTAAACATAGCCCTGCTATTAGCATAATGCTTCTTTTGGCCGGAGCCTGGTGGCTTCCCTCCTCCTCCCCTGGGATTACTTGGGGCCCCCATAGTTTGAAGACCCCTGCTCCAGACAGAAGTTACCTTTGACCAATATTTTCTAAGTCACATCTCTATTGATAATGAGAATGAAATGTATAATGTATCATAAACTCTTCAAGCTTGTTAAACATGTTTTCCCATTTAAATGAAAGTTGCTGAATTTATGTTCTACTTTCTGGTGAACTCTCACCTACTTAATGTCCTTGCAGCTTGGGCCTGTACTGCTCTTTAATTACGTATAGTTCTACAATGATTTCTACTGATGTCTGTGGTGGTGAGATTTTCTCACATTTTTTTTCTTTCCTTAAAAGTGGCATAAATCAGCCACACTCACTTCTCTCTTGTAGGCATCTTTCAACCCCCCTTCAGTATGTGAGGGCCACCATGACTTTATAATTCCCAACCTTCAGTGACACAGCAATTTTCAATAATCTATTCCTAGCCTGTGCCGCCCATTTTAATACACGCATTGCTATTTCACTAGCACAGAGCGTTTACATCTTTTTAACCTCTGAAGACCATAGTTTACCCCAAAATCCACAAGGTAACTACACGGGCTAGAAAATTTCAAGCCTGTAGTTCCCCTTACAGTCTTATCACCGGACACATTGTGCTTTTAGTTAAGCCCAACAGTTCTTTTCAGAGATCTACCCCACACTTGTCACAGTTTACATCAGAGCTGAGGGTCAACAGTTCAGTCTCATATAAACAGTGTGTAGGCAGTATAGGAAAGTGTACTTCTTTGCAGATTTTCCCTCACTTTTTGTCTCCTTTAGAACAACTAGATGCTGGTTTTCGACTCTGACAGTGCACTGAGGCCTGCTAATCAGATCTCAGTGCCAATGCCTTAAAACAAACTGGTATCCCTTAACGCCCCTAAATTGAGTATTGAGAGGAACCCCTGAAACCAGGAAAACAGATCAAGTCAATACTTGACTACAGGGAACCAGGAAGAAAGAAGAAGGACCAAAGAGAGCAAGAACTGAAGACCTGCACCAAAGATTGGCACAAAATCCCGCCAGGCTGCTTGCACCTTGACAATCGCTGGACCAACTTCACAAAGAACCATCATCCTCCCCAAAACCCTTGGAGGACTGCCCACCACCTCAGCAATTAGGAAACCATCTTACTTGGAGCAGAGGAGCTGTTTCCCTGCATATGCAGGCACTGCCTGCAAGGTCTGTTCCTCTGTCCCATTGGCCATTGGGCCCACGGAGGGAGCGAGCCGGGAAAAGATTGTTCGGAATTCAGGATGTCAGTGCCGGGACTTCACCAAAGTCCTGAGATGCTGACCCCTTCTGTTGTATCCCTGCACCTACACCTGGGGTACTGGATCCCTTGCAACAACCAGGCTTGTTGGTGGTCCAATCCAGACTCCAACAGCACCACAGCAAACCTACGATTGCGAGACATTAGGATCCACAAGGCCAGTCAGGAGAGTGGGCCCACTACCCTATTTTCCCTCTTCACCAGGTCGCCAAGACACTGAGGGGGTCATTAGAACATTGGCGGTAAAAGCCGCTTACCGCTGTGCAGAAGACCGCCAACATACCGCTGCGGGCGCGGAATTCCGCCACAGCTATTATGACCCATATCTCGGAATACGCCGAAATTCAGACACCCACACAAGTCCGCCACACCAAAGGTCAGTGATAAACTGGCGAAAACAAAACCTCCACCGTCACGCCAACAGAAACACGCCCATGCTATTACGACCCACGAATCCACGCGGCGGTCTTTCAACCAGGGTATTCCATTGGCGGTACACACCGCTGTGCTCAAAATACACACACATCTCCAAAACACTGCCACATTGGTCAATTCCAAATACACACACCTGATACACATACAAACACCACTCCCACACACCCATTACAATATAAAACACACACCCACATCACACACAAACCCCTACGACCAAAAATTTTTGACAAAGGCCAGAGAGAGCGAGCACAGCAATAGACAACCCCACCACACAGAGGCACACAACACCATCACCCACACAACATCCACGCACAAAACACCACACACCACTACACATCACCACACTCATCACCACATACACCACCCCACACATCACCTACACCATCCAATGGCACGCCAAAGACACCCCAGGTTCTCGGAGGAGGATCTCAGGGTCATGGTGGAGGAAATCGTACGGGTAGAGCCACAGCTATTTGGATCACAGGTGCAGCACACCTCCATAGCTAGGAAGATGGAGCTATGGCGAAGAATAGTCGACAGGGTCAACGCAGTGGGACAACACCGAAGAAATCGGGAGGACATCAGGAAGAGGTGGAACGACCTATGGGGGAAGGTGCGTTCCGTGGTCTCCAGGCACAACATCGCGGTTCAGCGGACTGGCGGCGGACCCCCACCTCCTCCCCCACAACTAACAACATAGGAGGAGCAAGTCTTGACCATCATGCATCCTGAGGCCCTCGGAGGAGTCGGTGGAGGAATGGACACTGGTAAGTCAAATTTTAACTATCATATCCCCCACCCTACCACCATGCTATCACACACCCCCACCCTCGCCCCATCCCCTATCACTCCAACTCCTCACTAATGTACTAATAACACAAACCACCCATCCCAACACCAAGCCCTGCATGACACAACAAAGCATGGACAGCCATCACTAAAGCATGCCCACTGCACATACCCAAAACCATCATCACACAAGCCCCCACACAGGAATGCTAGCACTGGGGTACACGCTCACACACCCATTGCACACCATGACACACACAGATGCAATAATCATGCTTTTATACCCCTACACTACCTAACGTCACCAGACAGGAGGGTCCAGACATCACCACCCCACCCACAGAAGAGGCCCACAGTGATGACAGCAGCTCTGGCCAACTGGATCCAGATGACCAGCCCGGACCATTGTGGGCCTCGGGACAGTTGGTTCCCCTCGCACAGGCACAGCCCAACACTGACCTTCCACCCTCTGGAAACACCAGTACAGCACCCACCCAACTGGCCCATACCTCCGTACCCAGGACACGTCAATCAGCTGTGTGTCCACCACTACAGGGAACCCACCACCCCAACAACAACAGGGACCTGGGGGCAGTGTTAGTGGGCACACGGTCCAGGGGACGGAGGCCCAGGAACACAGGGGAACTGGGAGGGCTGCTGTGCAACAGGGGGCGGACTGGCCTAGGGAACCCACTCTCCACGAGGCCCTCTCCTCCATCATGGGAGCATACCACCACTCCCAGGAGATGATGGCTACGGTCCTGGCCAAGTTTCAGGAGACCCAGCGCCTGCAGGAGGAACAGTATTTGGGCTTCAGGGAGGAACTCAGAACCATCAGCTCTGCCCTGGGCACCATCGTAGGGGTGCTGAAGGACATACAGAACACCATGAGGGACACCGTGGCACCCCAAGGGGCCCCTGACACTAGCCTGGATGATGAACTGCCCACCACCTCCGCCAGCGCTAGTGGACAGGACACCCCGCCACAGGACCACCACACCAGCACCCCACCCCCTGCAGACGAAGAACCACCTCGCAATCAGTCCCTGAGATCCAGGAACAGGACAGAGCACGATGGCAAGACCCCCACCAAGAAATGAGACCACCCTGATTGTCATCCCACTGTCCCACTTTGTAACCCTGTCCAGATTGGAACTGTCCCAGCTCCACTTCCTATGCCCATATGGGCAGTGCACCTGTGAGACTAATAGACTGGACTCTGCCATGGACATTCCCCCGCCATCACCCCTCACCATTTTACCACCCTCTCCCATATTTAGCACTTCAATAAACACCCTTGAACCACAAAACAATCTGGAGTCAGTCTGTGTTTTCGAAAATGTGTATTAGCTATAACAATGACAAAATCCGTTCACAATAGTAATGACAACATACCTATGTCACACATCACAAGTCCATGAAGGATGCAAGCAGATGACACACATTGGTAACCACACCTGTGAAACCGTAATGGAAATGTACAACTCAGTTACCAAATACAGGTTGAAATTGACAGACAGGATAGAGGTAGAAGTGTGAAAGTAAAAGTAGTAGTAAAGAAAGTGTTCTCACCTGTGTGTCACTGAAAATATTGTTGTATGACTGAGTCCCTGTTGTCAATGTCTTCTTCCTCTGCTTCCTCCTCATCACTGTCCACAGGCTCCACAGCTGCCACAACACCGTCATCTGGACCATCCTCCTGCAGAAAAGGCACCTGGCGTCGCAAAGCAAGATTGTGAAGCATAGAGCAGGCGATGATGATCTGGCACACCTTCCTTGGTGAGTAGAATAGGGAACCACCTGTCATATGGAGGCACCTGAACCTGGCCTTCAGGAGGCCGAAGGTGCGTTCGATCACCCTCATAGTCCGCCCATGGGCCTCATTGTAGCGTTCCTCTGCCCTTGTCCTGGGATTCCTCACTGGGGTCAGTAGCCATGACAGGTTGGGGTAACCAGAGTCCCCTAATAGCCACACACGGTGCCTCTGGAGTTGGCCCATCACATAAGGGATGCTGCTATTCCGCAGGATGTAGGCGTCATGCACAGAGCCAGGGAACATAGCATTTACCTGCGAGATGTACTGGTCTGCCAAACATACCATCTGTACATTCATCGAATGATAACTCTTCCGGTTCCTGTACACCTGTTCACTCCTGTGGGGGGGGACCAGAGCTACATGGGTCCCATCAATGGCACCTATGATGTTAGGGATATGTCCCAGGGCATAGAAGTCACCTGTAACTGTAACCAAATCTTCCACCTGAGGGAAAACGATGTAGCTCCTCATGTGTTTCAGCAGGGCAGACAACACTCTGGACAACACGTTGGAAAACATAGGCTGGGACATCCCTGATGCCATGGCCACTGTTGTTTGAAATTACCCACTTGCCAGATAATGGAGCACTGATAGCACCTGCACTTGAGGGGGGATTCCTGTGGGATGGCGGATTGGTGACATCAGGTCTGGCTCCAACTGGGTACACAGTTCCTGGGTGGCACGGTCAAACCTGTGGGTGATGATTAAATGTCGCTCCTCCATTGTCAACAGGTCCACCAGCGGTCGGTACACCGGAGGATTCCAACATCTCCTCACATGTCCCAGCGGACGGTGCCTAGGAAGAACAAAAGCGACCATAGAGTCAAGCAATTCAGAGGTATGTACCCACAGCAAACCAGAACACGAAACAAATTCCAAAAAGTTGTATGTATGTGTGTTGAGTCTAGGCCTCGGTATGTGTGACGCAGTTGAAAATGAAGCCATGTGGGCCCCTGAAATGGCGGCTGCCTGACCTCTAAACTGGGACAATGGGATGTGGGGTAACTGCGCTGGCGTTGTACACCGTAGTGGTAGGCGGTCGGAGACCGCGGCGCAATGCTGCATTGGTTAACATAGGACCCTATGGGTCCCAGGAGCCAATGAGGAAGTGCGCCGGCGGTGATGATACGCACCGATGTGGACGTCACCGCCATTTTCTATCTGTGCAATCACTCGATACCTGATCTTCGACAGGAGAGGACCTACACTGCAAGTGCTGCTGTGACCTCAGTCTGGAAGAGACAATGGCACGTGTGTCTGGGGAAAGGGCCCCTGCCTTCACTGCACAGGAGTTGGAGAAGCTCGTGGACGGGGTCCTCCCCCAGTACACGCTACTCTACGGTCCTCCAGACCAACAGGTGTGTACATAGGGTGCAAGTTGTATGGGCTATGCCTGGCTGGAGAGAGCTGGATGTAAGAAGGAAGGGGGCAGAGTTCTGCGACCATGAATGAGTGTGAATGCATGTGCCACATGGCAAGGGCAGGGATGTGGGCCACTCACTTCGACGGTGCAGTTGGTAATGACTTCTCTTCTTCCCCTGTACATGTCATGTAGGTCAGCGCCCACCAGAAGAAGGATATTTGGTGTGCCATCGCCAAGGACGTCCAGACCCTGGGGGTCCACCAGAGACGGAGCACCCAGAGCCATAAAAGATGGGAGGACATTCGCCGCTGGAGCAGAAAGACAGCGGAGGCTAAGCTGGGGATGTCCTCCCAACGTGGGAGGGGTGCCCGTCACACCATGACCCCCCTGATGTTCCGGATCCTGGCGGTGGCCTACCCTGAGTTGGATGGGAGCATGAGGGCATCACAGCAGACACAAGGGGGTGAGTACACTCTCATTCTGCTGACTTTGCGCGCAGTGGAGGGATCTGGGTGGGGGAGGAGGGCTGTGGGTTTCCCTAGGCCAGGGTGAGTTCCGTAGGCTAGGCCCCTCCGTAATGCAGGCCATGTGGCACTCCACCCCACCTCTGTAGAGTGCCAAGTACAGGTATACATGCCCCTGTGTCATCTATGTGTGCAGATGTCCACCATAGCCATGTAGGCCATATCCCAGGAACTGCATCTGCAGAGGCCAAGAGAGCGGCGTAGTGCAGGGGGCTGCTGTGTCTGTATTGTCCGCCAACGGTAACGGTAAGCCAGGCACTCAACCTTTCTTTCTTCTGTTTCCCACCCCCTTTTTGTGGTCTCCCTGTTCTTTTGTGCATCAGCATCATCAGGCCGAGGTACAGTGGCACCGGAGCACGAGGGGGCTGCATCCCACATGGCCATGGAGGGCCACACCATGGACTCTGAGTACACCAGTGGGACGGAGGGCGAGGGGAGCTTCACGGCGGTCACCGCATCAGCAACCAGCGACACAGACTCGTCCTCCGATGGTAGCTCCCTTGTGGTGGCGGCACCATCTGTGCCCCCCACTTCAACAGGTACAGCCGCAACCCCCCCTACCAGCACCGCCCTCCCAGCAGCCCCTCAGCCTTCGCCCCGTGGCCACTCACCCAAGAGGGTGGGCATCACCTTTGCCCCAGGCACCTCAGTCCCAGCCCCAGTCACCCCTGCTGCCCTCAGTGAGGAGGCCATTGACCTCCTCAGGTCACTCACTGTTGGGCAGCCTACCATTGTGAATGTCATCCAGGGTGTAGAGAGGGAGTTGCAACACACTAATGCATTCCTGGAGGGCATTCATTCTGGTCAGGCTGCCCATCATCGAACCCTGCAATCTCTGGCCTCAGCACTGATGGCAGCCATTGTCCCTGTGTCTAGCCTCCTCCCTCCAACTTCCTCCACCCAGACCCAATCCCCTGTACCTCAACTTATCCCAAGCACACCTACAGACCAGCCTGCACACACCTCAACACACAAGGGCAGCTCAGGCAAACATAGGCACCACACATCCCACAGGCACTCACACAAGCATCACCCACATACAGACACAGCAACATCCACTGCCTCCACTGTGTCCCCCTCCTCGTCGTCTCCCTCCTCCCTCCCAGTCTCGTCTACACTCTCACCTGCATGCACTACCACTACAGCCACTAGGACTCGCACCAGAACACCCACCACCACACCCCGCTCACCTGCACTCACCACCCCCACTACCATTTACACGTCCCCTGTGTCCTCTCGAAGTGTGTCTGTGACGCCCCCTCCCAAAGTACACAAACGCGGCCACACACACACCCAAGATGCATCCACCTCACGACAGCCTCCAGAACATGCACCTGCACCCAAATCACCAAACGTTACACCTCCTACAACCACCTCCTCTTCCTCCACTCCCAGACCCCCTCCAGCTACCCGTCCCAGTGTTCCTCAGAAACTTTTCCTGAGCAACGTTGACATCTTTCCCACCCCCCCCCTCCAATTCATAGGTCCCGTAGTAGCACCTCAGCCAAAAAAAGTCCGGTACCAGTGGTGCCTGTTAGAGGTATGTGGAGTGCACCGGGCACCAAGGCAGCCAGTGTGACACGGAGCCAAAGCACAGCCAGTCCCCCCCCCCTGTGAAGCACCAGAAGTTGGACAGTGCCCGACGGGAGAGGGTGAAGACTCCTGCCGGCAAAGCCGCTCACAAGGGTCTCGGGGGGAGTGTCGAGTCAGCTGTGACTCCTCCCAAGGTGGGGAAGGGGCAGAAGAAAGTGCCAAAGTATGGGAAGAGCAGCACGGCGGAGAAGGCTGCCATCATCCCCGCTGCCCAGGACGCCACCGCCAGCCCCATCGTCACTGGTCAGGAGACCACCGCCGGAGTCAGTGCCCAGGAGGGCCCCGGCAGCCACATCCCCGCTGGGTAATGAGGGAACGCTATGGCACACACCGCTGCACAGGTCAGAGACAGCAAAGTCAAGCACTGCTGAAGAGGGCAAGCACCGCTGAACTGGGCAAAGACCACCATGGCAAGCACCGCTGAACAGGTCAATCACCGCTGAACTGGGCAAAGACCGCCATGGCAAGCACCGCTGAACAGGGCAAGCACCGCTGAACAGGTCAAGCACCGCTGAACAGGGCAAGCACCACTGAACTCGGCAAAGACCGCCATGGCAAGCACCGCTGAACAGGGCAAGCACCGCCAACTCAGGCATCGCTAGCCCATGTGCGGCAGGGGCAGTGACGGAACTGGGACCGTCACGGGGAGAGTGATGCACTCTGGGCACCTATCCCCATCCAGAACCTGTGGAGAAAGGCATCCACTACCTCAGTCCTTAACAGGATGAAGCACTCTGGGCACCAGTCCCCCAGTGGAGACATGCATCCACTCCATCTGTCTTTCACAGGATGAAGCACTCTGGGCACCAGTCCCCCTCCAGAACCAGTGGAGACTGTTATCCACTTGAGAGACTGTGGCTTTGCACTCCCCAGGATGGTACAGTGGGCAAACCACCCACTGTAGAGACTTGTGAGACTGTGGCTTTGCACTCCCCAGGATGGTACAGTGGGCAAACCACCCACTGTAGAGACTTGTGAGACTGTGGCTTTGCACTCCCCAGGATGGTACAGTGGGAAAACCACCCACTGCAAAGACTTGTGAGACTGTGGCTTTGCACTCCCCAGGATGGTACAGTGGGAAAACCACCCACTGTAGAGACTTGTGAGACTGTGGCTTTGCACTCCCCAGGATAAAGCAGTGGGCAAACCACCCACTGCAAAGACTTGAGAGACTGTGGCTTTGCACTCCCCAGGATACATCAATGGGCATGGAGCCCCGTCGTGGATCTGGCGTGGTGCTGTCATCCGGCTGAGGTGCCTGTTGTATTTCTATCTGATGCCCCTGCAGTGTTCTCTCCGTTTCAGGACAGGTATCGCGTGTGGGCCTCGCCCATGCATTTTGGGCCCAGTGGTCCACGGACATTGGATGGTGCATACCTGCACTACTGATCGTGATGTTTATTTTTGCCATTTGTGTATATTTCTGTATATATTGGCTTACTGTATTGTGCTACATTACAATGGTTGTACTCATTTCCTTTAGTCTTTGCATTCTTCCAGGGGGGTTGGGGGTTGTTACTGTGATGTTTTAAAATGCATTGGTGTGTGTGTTGTAGTGGGTGAGGGTCGGGTGGGGGTGGGGGTGTTGCGTGTGTGTCTCCGTGACTTTTGCCTCCCCTATGTCGTAGTTGCAGTACTCACCGTTGTCTTCGGCGCCGCCGTTGCTGATGTTCGTAGAGGAGCAGGAACACAATTGCAGGGAGTATTTGAAGTTCCGGCTCCATGGTGCCCTCCTTCCTCGTGGAGTTTGTTCAGGTGAGCGTTTTCCCATTGAAATGGCTGTTTCTGCCGTGTTTTTATCCACGGTGAATCCGCCCCGGAAAAGGTGGCGGATTGGCCTGTTGTAATACTGTGGGCGGTACTTTGTCTTCTGCCTGTCTATTGGCGGTGACCGCCGCGCTGTTTGTCTGTACCGCCGTGGCGGTCGGAGTGTTAAAGTGGCTGTCTTTGTTGGCGGTTTCCGCCACGGTCATAATTCCCTTTTTTTTACCGCCGGCCTGTTTGCGGTATTACCGCCGCTTTAACACCGTCCGCTAGGGTTGTAATGACCCCCTGAGTCTCTGACCACAGAGACCTGATGCCTCAAAGCACCACTGCTCCCGAGCCCCACAGCCCAAGTCCGAGGGAGGCGATTGTGCCAACTGAGTCCAGAGACCTTCAGAAGCTGAGCTCACTCTTGGGTTTGGCCAGACTGACCCCCCCCCACTCATCACCTGCAGCCTCTTTTCTGCAGGAACTAAGAACTGCGAGGCTCTTCAGCAGGGCGACCTGACACCTCAAAGCACCACTGCACATAATTCCCACAGCCTGACTTCCAGTGGATTGATGGTGTCCCTGCATGCCCAAGAACCCCAAGACCTGAGCCCCCCTTTGAGCCCAGCTGGACTGGTCACCCAGTCTCCACTTGCAGTATCTTTTCCCCAGGACAGTTCCCATTAAAGTGAATGGGATACATAACGCTGTAATGCACCTCTACACATGGACACTGAGGGGCATATTTATACTCCGTTTGCGCCGAATTAGCGTCGTTTTTTTCGACGCAAATTCGGCGCAAAACTAACGCCATATTTATACTTTGGCGTTAGACGCGTCTAGCGCCAAAGTATGAGTAAAGAGCGTAATTTTTTTGCGTGAACGCCTTCCTTGCGTTAATGAGATGCAAGGAAGGCGTTCCCGTCTAAAAAAATGACGGCGACGCAAATGCGTCGTATTTATACTCCCGGGCAAAAATCACGCCCGGGAGGTGGCGGGTCAAAAAACCCCGCATTTGCGCCACTATTTAACGCCTGGGTCAGGGTAGGCGTTAAGGGGCCTGTGGGCTCAAAATGAGCCCACAGGTGCCCTCCCCTGCCCCCAGGGACCCCCCCTGCCACCCCTGCCCACCCCAGGAGGACACCCAAGGATGGAGGGACCCACCCCAGGGACATTCAGGTAAGTTCAGGTAAGTATAATTTTTTATATTTTTTAATTTTTTTTGTGTGGCATAGGGGGGCCTTATTTGTGCCCCCCTACATGCCACTATGCCCAATGACCATGCCCAGGGGACATAAGTCCCCTGGGCATGGCCATTGGGCAAGGGGGCATGACTCCTGTCTTTACTAAGACAGGAGTCATTTAAATGGCATCTGGGCGTCGAAAATAATGGCGCAAATCGGGTTGAGGCGATTTTTTTGCCTCAACCTGACTTGCCCCATTTTAAGACGCCCTAACGCCATTTTCCCCCTACGCCGGCGCTGCCTGGTCTACGTGGTTTTTTTCCACGCACACCAGGCAGCGCCGGTCTGCTAGCTCCGGCTAACGCCATTCCATAAATACGGCGCCCGCATGGCGCTTCAGAATGGCGTTAGACGGCGCTAAATTTTTTGACGCTAAACTGCGTTAGCGCAGTTTAGCGTCAAAAAGTATAAATATGGGCCTGAGTGCCTAATGAAGTGAACTCTTGGTGCTGCCTCAGACCTTGCCCTATACCCACCTTAACGCCTGAAGACTGGTCCTGTAAGTTGTTGCTACATACCCGATTGCAGTTTATGTTTCTTCCCCATAGGAATGCTTTAAAGATGCAGTAGAGTGCATTTTCGAAGTCTTGAAAAATCACTATCTTGAAAAATCACTATCCTGCCCCGATTACGATGATCTTGGTATCTAAATTAATTTAAAAGCTGTGTTATTTTTATAAATTGGTGTCAGATTTCTTTATTGAGTGTTGGACTCACTTACTGGCTCTGTGTGTGCTATAAATGCTTAACACTATCCTCTGATAAGCCTAACTGCTTGCCCACACTACCACAAAAGAGAGCTTTTAGGATTAATATTTTAACATCCATCAGCCAATAAGGGTCACCCTGGACAATCTTCATAGTGTTCCCTTACACTGGTACACTACATAGAAAGACAGATTCCTACAGTCACCATAGCATTGTAAAACATTAATACCGGGGACAGCGATGGATCTCCAAATATGGTTTTATATTTATTAATCCTCCTAAAGTGGACACTGCCTGAGCTTCCACAACTTCTTTATTCAAAGCCAAGTTTAATGTATTACTGAATGTTATTCCTAAATATTTATATGAGAATACCACCACCACTGTTGTGTCCCCCACTAATCACTTGTACACTTTCGTCTTTCTCCCAAAATTAATTATTTTTTCTCCAGATTAACCTTTATTTCATTGGCCACACAGTACGTGCTAAACCTTTCCAGTATTCTCTGGAGGTCCACCTGGGTCAAATCAAGGATAGCCAGGTTGTCCGCATAAAGGAGACACAAAATATGTCTTCTTCCCACTTTTGGCAAAAAAGATCTGGTATTACAAAGAACTGAGGGCAGATGAGCAAGAAATAGTGAGAATAGCCTGGGGGCAAGGACACAAAACTGTCTCAACCCATTTCCCCGTGGGATTCTTTTAGAGATAATAGACAAATCACAAGTACAAAGAAGCAGAGGCAAAACAAAAAAAGAAAACAATTCCACTATGCGTTACATAGTGATGGTCTGTTGAAATTCCAAGTCCTTCTATCATCTAATTTTGCTTCTCCATTAAATATTTTGACTACCTTTTGAGTCTTTCAAAAATCTCCTCCCCACTGACTCTTATTTTTGGGTAATTTGACTTTATCAGCATCACCAACTTTAATATTGACATATTTTACCCCCTTCTGATGATTATAGTTCAAATTTCTCCTTTCACAAACATCCAGTTCATTTTTTTTTGCTGGTTTCCATTTTCTCCTACAAATCGGTAAAATCCCTTCCAAAATGTTTCACCCCAGGGGGACACAACATGGGATAGGATTTCTCCTTTCTGAACATTTCAAATGGACATAGTCCTTCAGTAGAATGAGGAGTATACCTGTGCTCTACTACCCTCTTCATCAAATCAGTACACCAGACACAACCTTGAGATCTGGAAATTTCTATAGATTCTTTCATTGTACAATTACATTCCTCATCCCATTGGTCTCCAGGTGGTATAGGGAATACTTTTTGTAAGTAATTCCCGTTCTTTTAAAAACACCTGCATCTCCATAAAGGTAAATTGAACCCCGTTATCCGTTAGCATACAAGCAGGAGCACCTTTTAAAGCAAATACTTCCTCCAAACGTTTACACACAGAACCAGTGGAAATATCATAAACAACTTTCACAGTTGGCCATCTTGACAACATGTTTATTAAAGTCAACACATGTCTTCCATGTCCACCCTTGTTATCAATGGGTCCCAAGATATCTAAGGTGATTTCTTCCCACACTTCTTTGGGCAATTCCTACAGGTCATGGGTGCTGTTCTGACCACCTGTCTTTTATCACTGCACCTACACTCCGCATAATCTCTCACCAGTCACACCGCTTGTACATCCATACTTGGCCACCACTGTGCCATTCTTAAGCGTTCTTTGGTTCTGCAAATGCCATGGTGACCTTCATGCACCATATCAAGCAAACGATTCCTCAGTCCTGATGGGACCACCAGTCTATATCCTCTCATAACTAAAGACTTATTGGCAGACAGGTAATTTTTAATCTTCTTGTATCCTTCCAATTTGCCCTTAGGCCAACCCACATTACTTTGCAGTAAATCACGCACAGCACTCAGCAGTTCATCTTTTTTGAATTTCTTCTAACTATTCATTCTCTGTGACACAAACACCTGTGATGGTGCATACCTTGCACTCCTCATCCTTCCACCAACTTTCCTCTACTTTTTCTTCCAGGGTTTATCCCTTACCAACCTAGACAAGCAATCAGCTGCTCATTGCCCTTTGCCAGATGTGAATTCCACTCTAAAATTGAAGTCCTGCAATGCTACAAGCCATTTAGTGATACAGGAAGAAATACAATCCAGGCCCTTCTTCACAAATACTTCTTGCAAGGGCTTGTGGTCCGTTCTCACCACAAACTTCGTGCACATAGGAACTACTTAAATTTTCTTATCGACTAAAACACCACCAGAGCTTTTCTTTCTATGGCAAAAAAATCTGATTCTGCCCCTCTAAGAGCCATGGAAGTGAAAGCAGTTGTGACCATCTCAGAATTCTGCTCCTGCTTGAGAACTGTTCCCAACCCTTTCCCACTTGCGTCTGTGAGAATACAACAGGGCAATCCAGACACAAAACTCTTCAAATGCTGCACTTGACTAAGACACTTATTTATATCTTTAAATTCTTTCTGACAGTCATCCGACCAGTTAAAATGAACCTCTTTCTTTAGAAGTTCTCTTATGGCACAGGTACTTTCGCAAAATTATCCACAAACCTACCATAGAATTCAGCCATACCTAGAAAATCTTGTACTTCTTCTTACTTCTTCTTTCTTCTCAGGTGATGGTACATCAGAAATGGTCTTAACTAGTTCTTGTTTAGGTATAACTCTCTCACCCGAAAATACATGCCCTAAATACGTGATTTTCAAGGAGACAAAACTTGCACTTGTTCAACTTGAGGGTGATACCTTTGTCACTAAAATGCAAAAAACTTCCCTGATTTTCTGAACATGTGATTCTAAGGTCTTACTGAAAATCAGGACAACATCTTGAAAAAAATGTATGTCTGGTGTTTTTCCCAGCATTCCATCCACGAGCCTTTGGAAAACTGATGCCGCAGACCACAACCCAAAAGGCATCCTTTTAAACAAGAACACCCCAAACAGTGTTATAAAAGCTGTGCAATCCTTTGAATACTGACAAGAACATACCTGATGGCACCAGGGCGGTAAGTCCAAAGTCGAGAAAAATTTGGCCTTTCCCAAAATAATCATCATTTCTTTAATGTTGGGGAGAGGGAATTGATCTTCCACAACTTGTCTGTTGAGTTGCCTCAAATCTATACATGATGTGATTTCACCTGAGCTCTTAGTTGCCACAAATATAGGAGATATCCATTCAGACACCTTTACCGCTTCAATGACATAATTAGAACACAAACAGTCGATTTCCTTTTTAACTGCTTTTTGTAAATGCACAGAAACCTTTCTGACCTTACATGCCACTGGTACTGCACTGTTTTTAGATGAATGCAATGCACACATCCTTTATCATAACCCATTTTATCTGAGAATACATCAGGAGACTCTTTCAAGAGCCAACATCCTCCAACCTTTCTACACCTACCTTCCTACCCTGCACTTGAGAGGTAGCATTAGGATCTAAGTAAATGTCTAACATTTTTTGATGTGGGTACAACAAAATTGTATCACCTTTGACCGGGACTTACACTTTTACTCTATACAATTCCCCTGAACAGCAATTTCAGCACAAACATATCTAATAAACTCAAAAGGCTTTGAGCCATAACTATAGGGATCAACATCTGGACTCTCCAATGTAACTTTTTCTGATTAACGAAACCAGAATCCGAACCAAGCGATAGTTTGACTCCTGAATCCATCGTCTTAATTTTCACCCATTTGACACTGACCAAATCTGATGGATAGTCACCTTTCGCTTTTATAACGCAGCTAACATCATCGACAACTTGTAGAACAACCTGAGTATCCTCAACTTATTGACTCTCAACTTATTGACTCTCATCGTCTGTTTCTTTGTCTTGCAATATTCAGCAAAATGTCATTTCTTTGAACACAATTTGCAAGTGACCTTTAGATCAGGACAATCCTTAAAGTTTGCATAGTGACTAATGCTTCCACACCTATAACATACACATTCTTGTTACTAAAACTCTTCTTGTGTGCAGCATTCACTGGTTGAACGGCAGTGGTAGAATCTTTTTTATTTCTGTAACACCTTTTTACTTGACATGGAGTGCTACACCTGCTTAGCTATCATAATGACCTAATTTAAAGTAGGGACACTTTTGGCCCATAACTCTTCCCTTATTTTATCGAAATTACATTGGAGCATAAACTGATCTCTAATTCTTTCTTCAGTGTTTTCTCCGAAATTACACAAAGATGCAAGCTTGTGTAGAGCAGTAATAAGATCCTCTAAAGAGTCATCTGTACCTTGTTTTCTTTTTCTGAAATAGAATATCTCCAAATTATGAAGGTTTTTGGTAAGTAATGATCATCAAGGTGTTTTATGGCCCTCTCAAACTCATTACCAAGATTGTTCCCATCACCTTCCACTTGATTTACAAGTTCTGGGAGATTCTCGAACACTTCTTGCCCTTCAGCTCTCAAGCAGTGAAGAAGCAAAACTGTTTTTTTCTCCTACAGAGCTGAATATGACAAGATTCCCTGAGGTTTCCAATGCCTTTTGGCCAATCTCCAACAAACTAAAGCAATGGTCAATTGCAGAATGATCTTGCGTAAATCCTCCTTGTTCCATGGACACAAAAGATTGTTGGCTCAATCTAATCTTTTAAGGACAATAAAATTACCTTGGAATATAGTTTAGCTTTGACATCGAGCAAGCTTAGCAATTGAAAATTACTTGGAATATCCGTTTTTTGTGTATGGGTTTGATTATTGCACCCTTCCAGCTGGGCGGAAAAAACACCCGTCTTTGTTATAAAAACAAAGACTTTGGGAAAAAAACTAGCCCGCCACATAGGGTTGGATTTTATAATAATTACTGGAAGATTATCAGGGCCAGCTGCCTTTGTTAGCTTTA
Organism: Pleurodeles waltl; assembly: GCF_031143425.1. Classification (NCBI taxonomy): domain Eukaryota; kingdom Metazoa; phylum Chordata; class Amphibia; order Caudata; family Salamandridae; genus Pleurodeles; species Pleurodeles waltl. The sequence goes on along the minus strand of NC_090446.1, from coordinate 978,898,995 downwards.
GGGAGGAAATCAGTTTAACTAAGGACTGTGCAGAGAATAGTTCCAATAACTCCATCCCAGGATCTGCCACCTTCCACTCTTCATTATCTCCCAGGTCATATAGATATTAGTTAAATATGCTACCAAAGCATTTTCCGGGACAGTACACCTAGGAGTTAATTTTACTTATAGCACTAACTTCCAGAATTAGTTCTTACCTTTAGCAGGAAGGGTGCTAAGCATCATGTTCCAGTTAGCTTAGTAATAAGCATGTTTCCTTGTTCTAATAAGCACTGCACACTCCTTCTTTATTTTACTATACCTTTCTCTTTCCTTAGAACCATCTGAGAAACACTTCATAGGTCTTGCTTTCTTCTACCTCTTTTTAAGGCCTAAACATTCCTTATCAAACCAAGTCTGTATAGATAATCAAAGTGGCATTTCTTTTTTAGCCTCAAGATTACACTTATTGACTACAGGAGTCAAGCACTTGACAACTTCTGCAATAATCTCAGAGTACCAGTCCAAAACATTAATACCCGGTTCCCAACTAGGCCAAAGGTTTATGGTCACTTGATATTGCATTAGGTGCAAGATGTATCTATCATCAATTCTTGTGGTCAAACGTTTAGAAAAGGACACTCCATCGGGATCACCATTTCCTTGTGTTGTGGTACTGAAAAAAGAGACACTTTTAAGCCCCAATGATCACTACCCCTGATTCTTAACACCTCAAAACCTTTTCAACTCTCAAAGTGCCATGCCTGTATATACATGTAATCAATATGGACGCTCTGATTACCATGCACAAAAGTTTGGGTTGTCGGAAAATCCTACCTAAAGCGAACATTTAGGCACACAAATCCTAACTCAGAAAGCACATATGTTAATTTAAGGTCATACTTCGATTGGGTACACTTTGGAAATTTTGCATATGGTATTCCATAACGTTCCAACATATCGCTACAACTGGCCTTTTCCTGGGCTGGTGACAAGCAGAGATTAATGTCCCCCATAAGAAGATTTGGTGGGTCCACCAGAATCTCCATCAAATATGCCAGAAACACTTGCTATAACTCATCCTGAGCTTCACTTTGGTTTACATAAACATTTGCAATTATCAAGCTGTTAATTGAGTGACACCCGTCATGCAGGTTTAAATGACAAGCCAGAAGCCAATCACTACTTGTCTGATGATCCTTGCTCCTGTTATATATTTAGTTGAAATCAGTGTCAGCAACCCTCCTGTTAAACGCCCTGTTCTACTTTCAATGCCTGCTTTGTGATTGGCCTAAATCCACTTAAATTTGTTAGCTGTCCCGCCAGCCAGGTCTCCTGAAAACATATAATCATATTCTCCTCTCAAATTTTTGTGAGGTCTATTATTCTAAAATGTTCCAAACCCATGTACATTCCAGGAGAAAACATCAAGGCTAGCGGGAGGGCCATCAACCTAGACCACCTGCCCCCCATGAGGAGACACTCTCCCAATTACCGCTTAGACACACAAATCTATTGCAAAGAGGTTTGTTTCTACCACCCTAACTCAACTGTGGTGGAGGTGGAGAACCTTCCACTCCAATTACCAAAATTACTTGCTCCAAATTGAGACCAGCATGGTTTACTCATAAAGATATCTTAGATAAGGGGCCAGAGCCTCCACTTCATGCACTATCCATAACCCAATTTCCTTAAATTCATCTCCGGCTTCTAATACCAAGTCATCAAATACTGGAAAGGTAAAACTAACTTTTGTAACTTCCATCCCCATTAAGGATTCCCTGAAATCTACTTGATCTACATCTCTTGTAGTAATCACATCCAATGCCTTACAGGATGGAAAAACCTTCAATAGGTTGGACTTATATGGGGGTTTCCATTTATTTGCCTTTTTCCTTTATGTACAGCATCCAGATACACATGCTTTGCTCTAGGGTCCCTATAAGGGGCATGTATTTACTCCTGATCAAGGTCACGATCATCTTGGATGGCCACTGTGTTGTCCGTTGTCTAGGTCTTCATGAATTTAGAGCTCTCTGCTATACCCTGGGATATATTACTAAGAAAACCCACAAGCTATTCACACTGTTCCTCTTAATTCCTTAATCTCCTTAGAATGGGATATACCACTAGAGTAATTATGCTTGGCCCTGGGACCTGACTTCTTAGGGGGCAGGGGCCTTCTTTACTTGTACCGTATTTCCTTCCTTGGTTCCTTTCCTCCCTCCATTTATTCTTCTGTATTTTCCTTGCTTTAGACGGCTTAGCCAAATCTTTCACAATACAAGACTTCCTGGCACCCCAAAGGGAATTCATAGGACCTTTTCCGCTATGTAGGTTTTTCCTTGCTTTCAAAAACCAAAGGTGCCCTCTCCCAGCCCACCCACAGTATCACTTATTCACCAACATTAGTCTTTTTAACAAGTACACATAGGAAGCCTGTGAATCTTAGCTCTGATGGGGGAGCAAATTGGGGGAAGAAGATAGAGGGAGTGGATCAATTCGATATCTTCAACCATATTGAGGTCCTCCCTCTCCTGGGCGTCTAGCACCTCTAAATGACTACTTGAAAAGGGGACCACAGCACCAGCATTTACGGTCCTGTGCCACTATATTTTTTAAAGTGTTTCCCTACAGAGTCCTTAATTGAAACTGCTTAGGTGTTTGAAGAATGTGGCATGACATTAACAAGGGTTCGATCCACTTGCAGGGAGCTTGTGTAATTCCCTTTCGTGAGTGAATTGTTCTCTAATCCAGAAGAGTCTCATATCAACTGCAGGCACCTTCACACCCTCTGCTCCTTTTATGTCGTTAACAGAGCCCTAGGGCTTAGGCCCTCTTTTCTTTGGGGAGGCATCCCTACAAAAACCACACTGCTTTGTTGCAACAACACAAACTTACATCTGCTTCTTAAATGCGCACCCACTTACCTCCCTCCTCAAGCACGCAATGACTGCTCAGAGATACCACCTCCATCTTCCTAAAAGGCCAAAAAACATCAGGGTGTTCCAAAAGTGATCTAGCCACTTCCAGAACGGGAGCCAGGAACTGAAACATTGCAGGTGCCTCCTCATGGAATCTCACTACCAGCTTCATGAGCAGGAAACTTCCACAATCTCGTCCCAGCCACCGCGATTCCACAGAGGCAGCCCCTCGAATGGGGAACACACTTGGCAAAATCTTCATGAACAGAAATCCGCTGACTACGTCTACTCAGTAAATCGGCTATTCATGCTATCCAGTACTATGCAGGAACCCACACTCGTCCAGACGCGAGCTGGCGGACAAGAGCTAGGTCACAGACATGCGTCAAGCATCAGAGAGTCAGGAGAAGGAGTCCTTATGAGGCCGTTTACGACCCCTGTAAATTAGGTCTGCAACAATGGACTAACTTGAACAGCAAGAGATTTCTTCCTATCTGCTTTTCTGTTCTGCAAGCAGATGAGAGCTGCAAAGGACAGCTAGCCCTTGTAGTTATTTTAGGATGATATTTGAAATGAGAAAGAAAATATGGATTTCAGTCATTTTACGAATTTTCACTGGCATTGATGTAAAAATACTAGCTAGGCTAGTAAAATGCCATTCATGTTACAAACCTAGGGGCATATTATAAGAAAGTGGCGCATCTGGACGGATGCACCACTTTTCGTATTTACAATACGGCGCATCATGGAGGTCGTTAGGACAATAGCATCCAAATTTTAGATGCTATTGTGAACTTGCACTTTGCTGCACAAGCATAAAACATTTTTACCCAAGTGCAGCTTAGCACAGGTTGGCCCATTGCTTAAAATGTATGCGTCATTTTAACGCCTGCTCTGAGCAGACATTAAAAATGATGGAATAAATGGCACAGTGAAATGTTGTAAATTTCACAATGTCATTTTTTCGGGCCTCCCTGTGTTGCAACGCCCCCCCCCGGCCTACATTAAGCCTGGTGCAGGCATAATGAGGCGCAAGGGCTTACAAAGTGACGCGATGAAAGCATGGCGCCACTTTGTAAATATTGCACGGGAGAAAGGTCTCCTTAACGCCGCGTTAGTGTAAAATAAAAGATGTTAGGGCGGCGCAAGGTGGCACTATGGGCTTGTAAATATGCCCCTTAGTCTTGGGGCTACTTAGCAACTATGCAGAGGTTGATTTGTCCCCTGCCACATCTTAGTCTGCCCACTAGTTCAACCCTGCCATTGGAAAGCTTTTTGTGCAATCCTCATGTTCCCGACAGCCCACAGTCCATGAATGCTTATTTACCAGGACTTAAGATGTGATGTGCTTAGATTGTGAAGTTAGGAGCAGAGGTCAATGACAGTCGCGGCTCGCGGGGGCTAAAAGGAGTGAGGCTGCGCATGGTGGGATAATAATAAAATAAAAAATAAAAATAGTAAAAAAATGTTTGAAAAACTACCTGCCACACCACGCCGCTCCTCCGTCCCCTCAGCAGGCACAGGCTCACAGCCTGCCCTTCGGCCAATCCTAACGCTGCATGAAAGCAGCGTTAGGATTGGCGGGAGCTCCCAGCCAGGGTGCTCCCAGGCAGACTGGGAGCCTGTGTCTGCTCTCTCCAGCCTGTCAACACAGTGCCGGCTTGGAGAGAGCACAGTGTGCATGTGTGTTTGGCTTGCCCGAGATGGCCGCCCAAACACACGTGCGCACTGAGGGGAGTGCACAGTGCACCCCCATTGTCCCTGTCATCCCCCCATGGCCCTTCCACGTTAACAACAAAATGATAATAAACATAGTTTATTACCTTTCATTGTCACTGGTTTGTAGCAGCTGCTGCTAGCATAGGGCGACGCTCTTCCACCATAGCGGAGGAGCCGCCGCTGGTCAATGGGATGGGAAGAGGACAAACACGAATGAGGAAGCTGAGGGATCATAAATCAGGATCTGAGTGAGGCATAGAAAACAAATAAGAGGGAAAGCAGTGACCAAAAGATGTAAATAGAAAGTGACAGAAAGGGATACAAAGAGAAAGGAAAAGCAAGGGGAGGAGGTTAAGAGACTCATATTAAAGGAACAGACAGTTAAGGGCACAGAGAGAAGCATGTAGTGTAGAGACATAGAAAGTAGTAAAAGGGTAGAGTGCATGTGAGAGAGGCAGTATTGAGGTCAGACAGCTAAACAAGGTACAGACAGAGACCAAAAATGAGACAGAGATACAGAAAGAAAGAGATTTAGAGAGATAGGGAGAGCAAGTAGGAAAAGGGGAAGAAAGCAGAGTAACAAAGAAGGCGATACGGGCAGTGAACACAACAATGAGACAGGAGAGAGAGGAATAAGAAAGAAAGGTAGAGAGAGAGAAAGAGAGAGAGATGAACATAGCTAGAGAAGCTGCTCTCTGGTCCTTAGGTGCTCCTGGCCTCCTGCTGGAACACCCCACTCTGCTCATCATCATCTCTGTCTGTGCTGATCTGTTTTGTACGTTTAACTTGATTAGAATAGACTTGTACCTGAATGTTTTCAACCAATTAAAGGGAACAGAGAAACAAAACAAGGGGAAGAGTTGCTATAATTGTAAGAAAGAATATGAATTGTGTGAAAGACAGGTCAGACAAGTCAGATCTTTTAAGTCATGCCTTTCAAGTCAGGCTTACTGTCCCAATAAAAGTAACATGGAATGTGTTTGTATATTATAGACTTCCTATTGGCTGGCCAGTGATTTGGGCCACTGGAATTATGCGGCAGGGGTGGGCCAAAATATGTGTCATGGTTGAGTAAATTATGCAGCAACAAAAGGCAAATTGTGCAGCACATTTGCAATAGTAGTACTTCATTATGTTATCATTTGTTTAACTTATCAACACCATCTGGGCATCAGTTTCACCTCATTAGTACCAGTTTAACACCCAAAGATAGCAATAAGCTACAGTCAACCTTTGCAAAGAGCCTTCTTCTGCACGGCAACACGTGTTGCTGCATTTTCAATAACTTTTGAACGTTTGAGCTAGAAACAAAATTTGTTTTTGTTAAAATCTGCAGATCATGCAGAAGATAATGGGTTATATGGCAAATGTAGCAAATCTACAATTATGAGAAAATCTTCGCACAGTCACATAATTTCAGTGGGCCTGCCAATGATGCACCAGACCAGTCGAGATTTTACTTAAATAATATATTGTTTTCAAATGTGAGAAATCTTCTTTTGGGGGATCTGAACGTGCATTTTAATGTCTCTGCACATGTAACTCAAATTCAGATAAAAGATTTGTTGTGCTTATTAAATTATGTTAGATTTTGTTTGTTCTGATAGTATATCATGGAATATTCTTCCGGCTTTTGAAGTTCTATGGTCTCACCATTTTGTTACTTCTTTAATTGACGCGTACAACCCACCAACCTCCAAGCCTAGAAATGAGTCGGATGACCCAAAAACACTTAATCTCAGGTGTTCTGAGAACCATACCTATTTTAACGTGAACGTAATCATACCAATGAATAGGACAGCATTGAACTCTGTGGGACAATTGAAGCGAAGGAATTACAGTTTGACGTGTGGCTCAGTTATACACAGGTAAAGGCCTGCTGTGAATACTCCCAATGTTCTTGTATCAACTCCCACCACATCCAGAAGGAACACTGATTCACTACAGTTAGCTGAACTGTTCAGTATTTCTTCTACGAATTGTGAAACTCACAGGTGCATAATGCCTGGGCAAAAGGGTTAAAAATATGGGTGAAATATGCAAAACACTCTAACACTTTTTTGTAAGTAACTTTGGTAAAAGAAGAGCCAGAGAGTTCAATGCACCTGTCATGTTAAGACGCAGAATGAGGTGTAGGAGGCAGCAGCAGGCAGTACTCACATGCCACGCTGCTAGCATTCATGTGAGGTGGCCCTTCCCCCTGTGAAGATGGCTGCCGTGCTGGTATGCGGTGCAAGAGACCGCGTCCCGTGCATTACTGTATTGTTGGACATCGGACTGGCCTCTGATGGATGGGCCACGCTGGGCCGGGGTGCAGCAGGCAGACAGGTGTGGAAGGCAGCGGAGGATAGAGGAAGGCCACAGGCGTGAAGGCCGCAACCCATAAATTTCGGAGAGACAGAGATTACAACAACGAAACCGAGAGCAGGCAGCCGGACATCAGGCTGTTCACAGGCTTGCAGGCTCCCAGCCTGAAGAGCCCCCGCCCACGAGGTAAGCATCCATTACCGCAAGGAGTTGTGTTGGCTGGGTGCAGTCAGGTGGGGATCGAGGGTGGGTTCCTGAGGCTCACCTGGACACATGTGATGTGTGGCAATGAGGAAACGTATGGTGAAGTCCCCAGCAAATTCATCGGCCCTGAGGGCAAGAGGCGGGTAGGGCACCTGCTTTCAGGAGTGTCTTGTAAAGCCCTGGAGAAAGAGACTTTTAGAGACAGTGGTGGCACATCAGAGCATACCCCTTGAATTAATATGCAGGGGGTGCAATTGTTGCAGGCCCACTCGGCGGTTTCGATGAAATCCGCTTCACAAGGTGATCATTTAGGGGTGGATCAAGAAGGACTTTACAACAAGGAGTCTCAGAACAGCAATGGAAGTACGATGGTCAACCAAGCTCTGACTCCCCCATCTGTGAGGCAGGACCCTGCAACAAGCACCAAAGAATATCCTTTATTTCACAGTCCAACCATGGTTCTGGGGAATAAGGATAAGGGCAAAAGCTCTGTAGTGCTGACCAGTGCTGCTGAGCCGTTGGACATCAGTGGGACCTTGAACAATGCAGCTGAGAAGACCGTTAGATCTGGGGCTTGCATCAGGGGTTCAGCCTCCAGTTCACCTTCACATTTACCTGTGCAGTCAGTGGATTTGGTGGTAGCGCAGCAACAGTCGGAGGTTGACACCGATGTTATAGGTGACAACATGCCACCTCCTGTAGAACGGCAATCAACAGTTCAGGAAAGTGTCAGTAGTGTCTGCAATGCCATAAAGGTCAACATATCAACACAAACTGAGCCGTCTGAGTCAGTGAAAGTACTGGTGGAATTGATTTTGTCTGAAATCAAAAGGCTACGGCAGAATCAAGACCAGGAAATTGAAACATTACAACAAAGACTGTCTAGAATTGAGCAGAAATTCACATTATTCAAACAATTGACAAAATGTATGCAGGAAGTAGAACAAAGAATTTCAGACTTAAAGGACAAGATGGGCTATCTCAACAAGCAGATCCAGGGAGAGCAAAAGTGGCAATTGCTATTTAGAAAATAAAGTTGAAGAGATGGAGAATCACTCAAGGTGCTCCAACCTTCGGTTTATGGGAGTTCCTGAAGGGTGCGAGTCTCATGGTGCAAGACAGACTGTAGCGTAGTTAATTGATTCCCTTATCAGACAACATGTTTGGCTGATTGCACCTGCAGACTTGACAATCATGAGGATGCATAGAGTCCCTGCAGTCCAATCAATGAATGTGAAGTTTCCTCGTCCTATTCTAGAGAACTTTTCAGACTATCAGATCAAAGAGCAGATCCTGAGTGTGGCAATTATTAAAAAATCTTGTCCATTAATAGACTGTACCCATTTGAGAGTATTTTCAGACCTTAAGGCGTCAACACCTTGACGCAGAAAGACATTTGTGGGTCTGGCTAAAGAATTCAAGCTCGTAGGGTGTACAAGCCTCATTGTTTCAGCAGTCAAAATTTAAAGTACTTGCTGAGGGTCACTTCCATGTATTTCAAGTAGTAGAAGAAGCTCAAGCTTTTCTGGCAAAGTTGGCAAACTCTTGACTGGGCAGGCTCTAGATAATGATAAGAGAACCATAGAATTATTTGTCAGAAAAAAAGAGAATAAATTACTAGTGAGGTGCAAGCGTAGAAGCTCTCTGGTGATGATGGGACAGAGAGTGTTTTTTGCTTATATGCTGTTTTCATATAACTAGTTGATTCTTCTGCACTGTAAGAGGGGTCTCTACACAAGAGCTATGTGCTGTGTCATGACACCTTTTCAGGTAGTGGGAACTTTGGGGACGGGGACAGCGGGGTACCCCCGATACCAAAGGCAGGGGAGGGAATGGGCACAGTTGAGGGGGGTGTTTTTTGCAACTCAAAATGGCAGGGTTAGAACTGAGTGTGTCCAATGGCAAGGGGTCCCAGTGCATGATGCGTTAAATAGCAATCGAGAATACCAGCTTGACAGCAAGAGTAGGATAGGTGATTACGCAGTTTATATGAGCCTTACCTAGGGTAAGATGCAAAAGGTCAAAATTGTGTCTTGTAATGTAAACGGGTTGGGGAACAAGCGTAAGACAGATGCTTTGTTAAAATGGCTTTTTTTTCTTCAATCAGATATTATATATCTTCAGGAGACCTGCCTGAAAAGCAATACCCCGTAATAATTGTGCATGTTTTTTTCTTCGGCAGGGGCCGCAGTGAGGGATGTCGCAGTATTATTCGCAGACTCTCTAACATGTGGAATGAAAGATGTTCGTAGAGATAAGCAGTGGAGATGGATTTGCATGGAAGGAATAATGCAGGGATTAGATGTAAATTTTGTGAATTACTATGGACCTGTGTCTGATGATACATAATCCCTGATCCAAATCAATAACCTAATTCTAGATGCAGAGGGTTTTATAGTATTGGGGGAGATTTCAATTTTATACAGGACGTTAAAAAGGACTCGTCCAATTCAGATGAAAAACAGCTGAAACCAAAACCCCGCTAGGCTAATGCAAGTGATTAAGCAGGACTTTGGACTAGTCGATTCTTGGTGGATTGGTCATTCTGAGACAGCACATTACACTTATTTCTCTAGGCAATTCCTTTTCAGATCACTCAGTGGTGAGTTTACAATTAAAGCTAGGCCCATTCCCAAGGACCGCACCTAGGTGGCATTTTGATAAAGCTTTACTTTCAGATACAAACTGGCTTGAGGAGACGCAAAGCTTTATCAAGGATTTTTACGAGACGAATAATAACACAGCATCAGATTTTATGTTCTGGGAGGCATTTAAAGCCACCTTCAGGGGGCAGGTCATAGCCTATAAAGTAAGACAGAATAGGGCCCGTCTCCAGCGAATTCAGAAACTTCAAACCTACGTGGATAGGGCACTGAATGAACTACTAGTATCCAGGTGTAGAGTGGCTGATATGGCAGAGTATCAGGAAAAGAGAAATGTTTTAGAAAAGGTCAGGCAAGTTCTTAAGGTTTTCTTCTTGTTGGATACAATAGCGGGGGATAAAGCCTTTCATCAAAAGGTTTATGAGGACAGTCAGCTAATCGGGAAACACCTGGCCTAGTCAACAAAACTCATTAAAAATCAACAGAAGGTGAAAAGGATTAAAAATCCTACTACTGGTAAAATGGAACGTGAAGAAGGTGCTATAGCAGATATTTTTATTGTGCATTATAGACGTGTAATATCAAGAAGCTGAGGAAGTTATTCGACCTCAGCTGGAGGTCTATTTTGAATAACTTGACTTTTCCCAGCTTCCATTGTAGAGATGCTTTCACTCAGAGAACTGGGCAGGAAGAAGTGGCGAATGCACTTAAAAAATGCCAAATGCAAAAAAAAACGAAATTGACGGCATTCGAACTGAAGTTTACAAAATGTGTATTCGAGAACTCCTTCCATTCTTGGCAAGGCTGTTTAACCAAATTAAAGAAGGCGTAGTGGTCCCCAGTTCTTTCAAGGAATAAGATATAGTAAGCTTTCAGAAAAAAATATAAAAGTGCTTCAGATGCTGATTCATATCGCCCTACTAGACAATTAAATTCAGATCATAAGTTGTTAATGAATATATGCACTGACCAAGTGGTACTTGGGCGCAAGGTGTTATTCCTCTCGAGCAGTCGGGTTTTTTACTGCAAAGAACATTAGCAGCCAATACTCAGTTTTCAGTCCAAGCTATAGACTATTTTAATAACAATCAGCAGACAGTGGACATTTTAATGTTAGACACTGAAAAAGCTTTTGATTTGGTGAACTGACAGGCTCTGTTTCTCAGATTAGATACATTTAGTTTCCCAGCCCAATTTCTAGAAATGTTGAGGAACTTATACCCTGGTGCAGCGGCAAGGGTGATTGTTAATGCCAAAGAGGCGGGCAGAGTCAGGATAAAGCAAGGTACTAGGCAAGGATGTCCCCTGTCTCCAATTTTGTTCAAATTTTTTATCAAACCCTTGGCTAATAAAATTTGGTGGAACAACCTAATAGCCCCCCATGCTGGAAGGTATGTCTAAGATAAAATTATTTGCAGATGGTGCAATATTATACCTCAAGGCAGAAAGAGAAAACATTCAGCGGCTAATAGACGCAATCACAGAATCCACTAAAGTAGGTGGTTATTAACTAAATATGGCCAAAACATGATTCCTACTATTTAATGCATCTAGTGCTGATCTACCATTATGTTTGCAAACACTTCCTCAGCATACAGCGAGGTATTTAGGGATCTATGTGACTAATAATCATGCAGACCTTTTCTAATGTGATTATATTGCAACTTTGAATAAAGTTAAAGCTTTATTAGCTAAATGGACTTTATTGCCGCTTACACAATAGGGAGAGTTGCATTAATTAAAATGTCAATCCTGCCCCTTTTAAATTTATTTTTATTACTCCACCTCTGACTGTCCATAGTACCTGTTTTTGCGAAATTGTGACAGCCTTTCAACAATTTATATGGAATAATAGAAATCTTAGGGTCAAGATGTCAATTTTAGAATTGGAGGTAGAGCAAGGGGGTTGGCGCTTCCCGTTATGAGGACTTACTATCAGGCGGCTCTCTTCGATAATCTTATTAGGCTCGCTATCAGAGATTCGGAATTTTATTGTTTTTTCTGAATCTTATGGTATAGGAAAGTGCGGTCCAACTCGTGGTCTTTCTTATGACTGCTAAATTACCTAAAAAAACAAGACATAAGACTCTAGCTCAAGTGGCTCAACGTTTGTATGCTGTTTTTAAGCAATGGGAAGTCCCTTCATGTCATGCCTATACCCGACTCAGTGATACACGAATGTGGGGGATGATAGTCCCAGCAATCTCTGCTATCCCGGTGGGAAGAGAAAGGCCTTAGGAAATTGAGTGATTTTTTTGTAGGCTCAACTGTAATATCATGGGATCAAGTTACCCAGTCCTTTGAGAATGGTACTCTCGCACTACAGTTATGTTTTAGACAGATAAAATGCTTCTTAAGGAGCAACTATAGGGATTTGAAGACTGAATTGTCTGCTCTGATTCATGTATTTTTCAAAATAATTTATGTGGGATGGGTAACTGGTATAGATTTCTAAGAAAGGATATTGCCCAAACAGTGGTGCCAGTGTTTTTAGAAAAAGTAACCAGGGAAACCGGGTGCAAGTTTTCACAAAGAGAATGGCAGTATATCATTGTGATGGGTTATAAGTCACTTAGAGCGGCAAATTACAAAAGGGTGGCATTCTGGCTGGCATATTATACCCCTTCAAGGATTATGAGGATGTACCCTTCAAATTTGAATCAATGTTTTTGCTGTAAGGCAATGGGTCATGGAAACTGGGGACACATTTTTTTCAGTTGCCCGAAACTGCAGGTCTGGGAAGCAGTTTTTCTGGACATTACTAATGTAATTTATGCACCTATATTTTCCGAGGTCACTCTGGCTCTTTTTGGCTCCTCCCCCCAGTCCAGAAACTTAAGAAGTTTTCCCAGTGTTTTGTCACAATAGCAATTGCAGTGGTGAGTTCCCTGATACTTCAATTATGGAAAACACCAAATGTTCCCACTATTATACAATGGTGTGAAAAGATGCATAGAACTGAAATATTCGAAGAAGCATATACAAAAAGAGTTGGATTAATTTTGAGGTTTCTTAAAAGATGGAGGGAGTGGGAACCTTGCGATCCTCATCAATAATTACTAGACATCGGAATCTATGCTCTTATGGGCTGGATTTAGGAACTATATATAGGCACTTCACATGGGACGGACAGTTTTGAAATGCTGGATACATTCATGCCTGCTTGTATTTTATGGTGGTTCTTCCTTATGAGCTCACAGATAATCAGCTTGTGAGTATCTTTTTGGGAGCGGGTGGCTACTTACTACCCAATTCATTGTTTTTTTTATATTGAGGCGATGATCACAGAGTTGATATGGAAGAAATACTTTAAATATTGTGGGGCACTTAGGCACTTTGGTCAATCCAAGTGTCATCGTGGGTGGTTTCTGGAGAGCCTAGTTTAATATCTGCACTTTACTCGAGGTGAAATTATCAAAGCTATTTGAGGTTGCCACTGCTATCTTGCTTTTTCTTTTCTCTTTTTTTTTTGTTCTCTAATCTTTGTATCCGGATGAATTGCGCTGGCTGTTTTATTGAAGTTGTGATTATGTTTTTGTTTTATAACCTGCCAAATACAAATAAATTAAAAAAGGACGCATAAGGACTCTTCGTTTATTCAGTTACACGTAGACGTGTAGTGGATACTGCCAGCTACCAACAGCATCTGTCCTGTTCAGCTAGCTTCTATCCAGTGAGCTGTTAGACCCACCACTGTGGGAAACTAACAATCTAAATGACCTCAGCAAGGCTGGCGCAATAGTGTTGCAGTGTATGGAACACTGATTACAACGTCCCTCCCTCCCTCAATTTAAGGAAACAAGAATTGTGAAGAAACCATTTGCAAAGTTAAAAAGAATGGTCGCCTAGGCCTAGGGAGCTACACATTCCTGCGGAGGGCACGAGATAGATGTTTAGGTGGATGGTGCCTGGAACTAGTGATTGGCATGGAGCAGAGTTTTTGTAAATGGGTGTCACCTCCCATTATGGTGTATGTGAATCACGAGGATGGGGTCTTGGCCATCCTTCTTGTTCTACAGTACCAACACTTCTCAGTGGGGCTGAAGGCCTTTCATTTAGCAGAGGGAGTACTGTTCCGCCACCCCGGCCACTGAGCTGTGCATCGTCTAACACTATGTGACTTTGATTATGAATTGGCACAGTATCTGGGCTGACGGGGTGCTTCCGGTGGCCCTGTAAAAGAGAACAGAAAACAGATATGTCAGCTCCCTCAACCTCCTCATTGTAGGCAAGGAAGAGCAGGCCTACTGCAGACTGCAAGATGAAAGACCTAAGATAGTTGACATGGAACAGCATCAACCCTTCTCAGAGAATACACCTCCCAACTATTCCTAATCTGCAGTTTTTGGGAGTGTGGCGGTCCTGCCCTTTCAAAGCTTTGAAAGACTATGAGAATCCGAGGCGGTAGATAGCTGGGTAGTTTCACTCCCCTGGCAAGGTCCATTGTACCTCCAGTAATGAAAATCCGTCTGGGGCTGTGAAATCTCCTTATCAGTGGAATTCTTATTAGCTAAAACCCTTCCAACTAGAGAAAATGTAGGTGGAATAACAGCACCCCAACAATATAATAGACCTAGAGAAGAAAAGAAATGGCCTGTCACCAAAAGAGTAAACCGTTCCTACAACACAACCAAAAAACTTGCACTCTTGCACAGAACATGGGATACCTTGATGTGAATCGTGCACACCCTGAAGTCAGCAACAAGTTTATCATAGGAGCTATGACTGAGTGATGATTTTACAGAAGTTCTCACCATGCCCACTACAGGGACCCTACATTTAGTAAATTCAACAAAGGGGTCCGACAATGATCTTACATGTTTCAAAGTCAACAACAGAGTCCCCACACATATCTTAAAGAAACCAAAGTCAACAGGGCTTTCACAGTTACTATACATATAATAAATTCAGCAGCAGTACATGCAAGATTTTTGTGGGAGCCTATCTAAACGACAAGGGGGACACCTACTGATCTTACACATTCTAACACCCTTTATTAACAGGCCCCACAGTGATCTCACACGTAAGAAGGTGAACAATAGGGTCCCCACTAGCATCTTGTATATGCTGACGTCATCGACAGGGTCCCACGAAAGATCATACATATTCTAAAGACATCAACATACCCATTACAGTGATATCCTGCAATCAACAGAAGGGTTCCCACATTCATGTTACATATAGCAACAGGCTCCTAATACTGATGCTACGCACATTAGATTCATCAACAGGGCCCCACAGTGGGTCGGGGGACATCACCAGGCTCCTACAAGCATCTCACATATACGAAAGTCAACAAACGGCCCCCATAGTGATCTTACACATTCTGATATAAAGTAAGGAACAAGGTCCCCCACAGGCATCCTAAATATACCGAAGTCATCAAAGGGGTCTCTTGTGAGAAATACATATACCGAGCACATCTGCTTGCCTACTACAGGGATCTTAGATATACTAACGTCAACAACGGAGTCTCACAGGGAATATACACAGTCAATATCATGGCCATCACAGAAAATGTGTATGTACAAAAGTCAGCGACAGTGATCCTACAGGGGTCTTACACACCCAACCCATGTCTCGTTTGCAAGATTTCTTGTGTGTGGCATCTGCTTTTACACATGCCCACAGTTTAAGGATCAGAGCACCCAGTTGTGGGCACCCGTGTAAAGCCACAAGGGTCTTCCTAGCTCTGGAATTCAAACCAGAACCACAAGCCCCTGGGCAGTGGACACGAGGCAAGGAGATTCCCAGTGCACTAGGAATGACAGGTAGGTTAACCCTCAGCAGCCATTCCTGCTGCTGGGATGGTCATATTGCACTCTGCGCTTGAACACGGTGTCTGAAGATGGCTGAACACTTCAGTGCTCCGGGAGCCAATTAACGCTGATGAGGAAGCTAGTAATTATGCTATTGATTTCATTTAATTGAGTAGACTTGTTTAAAGTAGGAGCTCATTAAGATGATGGACAATTATCTCTGGATAAAATCAGGTATCACATGGGCGGTTTCTTTTTAAGGCTGTGTTCTACAGTGCTCCTACTCTGCACCTGCTCATGGAAGTATTCTGTGCATTTTGAAAGCATCGGTTGCTTTTTTTAAAGAAGAGCTGGGAATAAATATTTAAAAAATTGTGCATATTTGAAACGCACTTTTTAAAACAATTCTGCACAATCACATCAGATATTCTGTGCGCTTTTTAAGCAGCGGTACTGTTAAAAAAATCTGTGCACACTATGACGACATTTTTTGTGCACTTCTTGCGAAACAAAAGAACCTTGAATTACAAGTTAAAATATAATTTTAGACTCTTTTCATTAAACGGTTAGAGCGCACACCTATTTAGTTTATTTCTTAAGAACGAATACTGAAAACATTTTGAGGGCAATTCTGTGCAGTTTCAAAGCCAATTCTAAAATAATTCTGCACGTTTATTAAAATTACGTTCACTTTTAAAATTGATTCTGTAGATTTTTTAACACAAAACTGCACAGTTTATAAAGAGAATTATGTACATTTGTTTTGAATTCATCACACTTTTTGAACCAGTTCGCAAAGAGTTCTGTACTTTTATAACATTATTTTTTTTTGTACTTTAGTCAACATCCATAGCACGCGCTTTTTGGGAATGCCTTTCTAAATGTGCTCTGCACACGTTTATTGATTACGTATTTTTTAAGGATTATGCAAATGTTCATAAAAAAAAGAATCAGTTCACCTTTTCAAATTAAAAGTTTTGTAAATAATTATGCACACATTTAAAAAAAAAATTATGTGCACATTTTAATTGAATTCTGCATCTGGTCAAAATTAATTATGCACACTCGAAAAAAAATCTGTGCAATTTAAAGGGATTATGTTCGTTTGGGATGTATCCTGCTCAATTGTGAACACATCTTTTGCACACTTTTTTAAAATCATTTTGTGCACCTTTGTTTACTACGGAACTCTTCATACTTTGGTTGTAAAATGTTAGTACACGCCTTTTAGAGTAGATTAATTTGCTTTTCCAGAATTCTGAAGATTTTGAACGAAAATCTGCAGCATTGTGTAAAAAAGTATTGGACAATATTGCACGAAATAGATGATATGTGTTTACTCCACTGCTGGTTGTGCCGTAGGGCTCAAGCCACATCTCTCCAGTAACGCACAAGCAGATCAAATTCAGCCTGAGGTTGCTTGTGTTTCGGTCTCTAGGGGACCAGACTGGCATTTCTGCCTGAACAGTACCTATAGGAGCATGAATAAAACTCATTGGCACATTACTAGTCTCTGTCAAAAGTGGCACAGAGGGCAAAAACTTTAGACTGGAATGAGACATGAGTGATCACTTGGGGATGAAATTAAAGTAAGCGTTACTTCCAACACTTTGTTGGCAGGCTAGGGACCAACATTTGTTCAGTGGCGGCTCCTCTGTGTGGGTGGAGGAGCGTCACCCCCAATGCAGCGGCAGCTGCAAAACCTTTTAAAGAAAACAATAATAAGCTATGTTTATTATCGTTTTCTTTGAAAGGGGCGGGGCCACGGGGTGACGTGCACTGAGGGGGAGTGCTCAGCACTCCCCCTTCACTGCACATGTGTGTTTGGCCGGCCGTCTCGGCCAATGTTCTCCAACGTGTTGTCTGCCCTGCTGAAACACACGCGCAGATACATCGTATTACCCCAGGTGGAGGATTTGGTCACAGTGAAAGCTGACTTTTATGCCCTGGGACATATCCCCAACATCATTGGTGCCATTGATGGTACACATGTAGCATTTGTCACCCCACCCCGGGGAAATGAACAGGTGTTCAGGAATAGAAAAGGCTATCATTCTATGAATGTGCAGACGGTGTGTTTGGCTGACCAGTACGTATCCTGCCTCTGTGCATGACGTCTTTATCTTGAGGAATAGCAGCATCCCATATGTGATAGCTCAAATCCAGAGGCACCGGGTGTAGCTAATAGGTGAGCCCAAGGTCCCCACCAGTATATGTTGGTGTCTGGGTACGGGGTTGTCCCTAAAGGTTTTTGTGTGTCTAACAGTTGTCCCTCGATATTTGCAGGTGACTCTGGTTACCCCAACCTCTCATGGCTACTGATCCCAGTGAGGAATGCCAGGACAAGGGCAGAGGAACGTTACAATGAGGCACATGGGCGAACAAGGAGGATTATTGAGAGAACCTTCGGCCTCCTGAAGGCCAGGTTCTGGTTCCTCCATCTGTCAGGTGGACCCCTGTACTACTCACCCAAGAAGGTGTGCCAAATCATTGTTGCATGTTGCGTGTTGCACAACCTGGCCTTGAGACGCCAGGTGCCTTTTCTGCAGAAGGATGAGCCTGGAGATGGTCTTGTGGCAGCAGTGGAGCCTGTGGACAGTGAGGAAGAGGAGGCAGAGGAAGAAGATGTGGACAACAGAAATAATATCATACAGCAGTTCTTCCAGTGACACACAGGTAAGACACTGTAACTTCACTTTACTTTTCAGTTTTCTGTTGGACATTGTACATGGCAGCATGATTTCCCTATGTCTATGGCCACTTACTGTACCCTTTGGCATCTCTGTTTTCAGATCTCTGTGCCCCACTCTGGCTCCTGGTGTGTTTACTGCTTCCCACTACAGGTCATACCAATGTATACATTGTTGTACATATGAATTGCAGTGTTTTCAGAATGTTGTACTAATACATATTTCAATCAATTGACAGACTCCAGAATTGTATTTGTTCCAAGGGTGTTTATTTAAGTGCTAATAAGTAGAGGGGGATGTGCAATGGGCTGGGGTGATGATGGAGGAATGTCCAGTTAGAGTCCAGTTTCTTGGTATCACAGGTGCATTGTCCAATGGGGCATAGGAAGGGGAGCAATGGCAGTTCAAGGTGGTCAGGGTGACAGAGTGGGACAGAAGGGTGACAATCAGGAGTCTTATTTCCTGGCAGGCGTCCTGGCAATGTTCTCTGGCTTCTGGGACCGTTTGCAGGGTGGTTCTCCTTCTGCAGGGTGTGGGGTGCTGGTGGCCTGTTGGTCCAGTGGCGGGGCCTCCTGTCCACTAGCGCCGGCGGAGGTGGAGGGCTGTTCATCGGTGTGGCTAGTGTCAGGGGCCCGTTGCTGTACCACTGCCTCCCTCATGGTGTTGGCCATGTCAGCCAGCACCCCTGCAATGGTGACCAGGATGGTGTGGATGTGTTTGTGGTCCTCCCTGATCCCCAGGTACTGTCCCTCCTGCAGCCGCTGGGTCTCCCGCAACTTGGCCAGTATCTGGCCCAAGGTGTCCTGGGAATGTTGGTATGCTCCCAGGATCCCTGCAAGTGCCTTGTGGAGAGTGGGTTCCCTGGACCTGTCCTCACCCTGTCACACAGCAGTCCTCCCAGCTTCCCTGTTGTCCTGTGCCTCTGTCCCCTGAACCATGTGCCCACTGCCACTGACCCCAGGTCCCTGATTTTCTTGGGTTTATGGGGTTGCCTGGGGTCCCTGTAGTGATGGGCACACTGCTGATTGACGTGTCCTGGGGACAGTGGTATGGGCCGGCTGGGTGGGTGCTGTGCTGGTGTTTCCTGAGGGGGGAGGCTCTGTGGTGGTATGGGACTGTGGCAGGGTAACCGACTGTCCAGAGGTCCCTGATGGGCCAGGTTGGTCATTGTGATCAAGGCGTGCAGAGCTGCTGTCATCACTGTGGTGGGGACTGGATGTTGGGACCTCCTCTCCAGTGACGTTGAGTGGGGGTCCTGTGGGGATGAAAATGCAGTGTTATTGTATCTGCGTGTGCCATCTTGTGCATGGGTGTGTTTCCCTGAATGATTGTGATTGCCCTGCCAGCTTTGCCTTGTGTGCATGTTGATTTGGTGGGCTAGGTGATTATCTCTAATGGGCATGCTGTGATAATGGGTGTCCATGCAGGTCTGTGATGGGTGTCCATGCATTGGTGTTGCATGCAGGGCTTGGTATTGGGATGGGTGGGTTGTGATAGTGGGGTATTTGTGAGGTGGTGGAGTGATGGGGGTGAGGATAGGGGTAGGACTTTGTGATGGCATGCAGGTAGGGTGGGGGATATAGTAGTAAAGATTTGACTTACCAGAGTCCAGTCCTCCTGCTACACCTGCAAGGCCCTCAGGATGCATGATCGGCAAGACTTGCTCCTCCCATGATGTTAGTTGTTGGGAGCAGGTGGGGGTCTATCGCCAGTCCTCTGTACAGCTACCTGGTGTCTTGAATCACGGAACGCACCTTCCCCCGTAGGTCATTCCACCTCTTCCTGATGTCATCCCTTGTTCTTGGGTGCTGTCCCATGGCATTGACCCTGTCCACGATTCTCCACCATAGCTCCACCTTCCTAGCAATGGACGTCTGCTGCACCTGTGATCAGAATAGCTGTGGCTCTACCTGGATGATTTCCTCCACCATGACCCTGAGCTCCTCCTCTGAAAACCTGGGTGTCTTTCGGGTGCCATGGATGTGGTGGGAGTGGTATGTGTGAGGATGTGTGGGGTGATGTATGGGGTTATGTGTTGTGGTGTGTGCTGTGAGGTGCTTGGATGGTGTATGGGTGATGGTGACCTCCGCGGTGATTCATGGGTCCTGATACTGTGGGCGTATTCCTGTTGGCGTAACGGTGTGGGTTTTGTTACCGCCAGTTTATCATTGCCCTTTGGTCGGCAGACTTGTGTCGGTGTCTGTATAGTGGTGGATTTCTCTGTCTGGGTCATAATACCCATAGCGGTATACCGCTGCGGTCATGGTATGTTGGCGGCCGTCAGCACAGCGGTAGATGGCATTTACCGCCAAGGTTGTAATGAGGGCCTCTGTGTTGATATGCTTTTCCTAAAGAACCCAGGAGGAAGCCTTTTGCATCAATTCAAGGCTCTTCCTCCCTGCCCCACTGTGGACCTATTCATAAAATGAGGCTGTCATTGTTTTGAGTGTAACTAGATTAGTACTGACACATTCGATGATGTTGGTTCAAAATGGGTTATATTAATATTAATTTAGGGAATGGTGTTACATGAGGCTGCATTACATTTTAGATTTTGATTTGTCAATCTGTGCAACAGTTCGATCAACCTATGATGACAATGCGATTTTTCCACTGTATTTTGTTACATAGTGGCTCCATTTGGCAGGTGAGCCAAGTCTGGTTTGCCAGGCTTTAGAGAGCAGACCCTTGTCAGCCTGCCTCTGGCTTAGGACTTGGAATATTTTATGTAGCAATTTGACTTCATGCCATTCTCTTTGCTGCATTGACTGAGCCTTATGCTAATTCCCTATGTTGATGTACAATGCATTTTGACTAACTTTTATATTTTATCTTTGTGTATTGCACTTTATTAAATAGACCTTCATGGTTTCTAAAACTTTATGGAACTTGAGCCTTCTTGACTTTAATTTTATTGGCTATGCTGATTTATTTGCCATCAATCTGTTATCTGTAGAGACACATTGCCTCATGTGCTCATAAGGTTAACATCGCCGCCAATCCTGCATAGGAGCATTATATAGATATCAATGATAGCATCAACACAAGCATACAATGCCCAATGCACTTTCCCTACTCCCTCCCTTGATCCTTTACCACAGGGATGCACAACCAGTTCTCTCAACTCACCTTTTTTACTGAACAGCTCTGCTCGACAGTGAATAGAGCTACAAATCGACCTAATTCCTACATTGACACACTCTAACTAACCTACAACGAAGACTGCCTCCATCTCTGCCCAACTACTCAATCAGTGATTCATTTGAGCAAGTGGTTTCCGGTGCTTGGTACCGGTACTTAATTGTCAACACTGGTACTTATTAGAGTCTGCCACATTGTGGTGCTATTTGTCTAATTTAGAGATGAGCACAACAACAGTTGTTTATTTCTTTAATATACATTAAAATGATTAATACCTGTTGTCCAAGCCATTCTTATAGCTTTGCGGGCCTGGAATAGTCAGAATTGTTCACACTTGTAGGAGTGTGATTGTTAAAAGTTGTGCTGGTACTGTCATTGGCAGTGCTGGCATGGGCAAAGTGTGGCACAAGGTGCAGTGGCCTCCCGACAACTTATGTTGTTACTAATTAAGCACTGACCTCACTTCTAACATGCAGAACCTGCTATGCTACTCTTCTGGTAACCAAACATTGGTCTGTCATTGCATTTTAGTCCCGAGCTGCACAAACAATCATATTCTGATAGTGTGAACACCCATGCAGCTCTATCAATGCACCACATTGCAAAGTGCAATCCCACTTTCATACGCTAAGATCAGGACCCCTGTCCCTACATGTTTTACTCTTCCATGCCAGGTATTTTTGACTACTTTCGGGAACTGTTCTTGGATACCATTTAACTTCTTGCATTCAAGAAATCAGAACTGAGGGGATACCAGGCATCTCTTGATTTTTTGAGTTTTGGTTGTTGGTGGTGGCGACATTTTGGATGTACCAGAATTTGGCTAATTCAGACTCACGCTCCCAAGTTATTTATGCATAGCATTCAGGAACAAAATGTCACCTAAAAATTCTAAAATACTCATTAAAGTCCCAAAGGAACAATTGGAATATCAAAAGGCCAATCGTAATTTTGAATAAACAATCAGAATTCAGAATCGCTAACTCAAATTCTGATTGACCATGTATTAGCCTAAGTGACTAATCAGACGTGTTAATGCAAAATCGGAATTCTATATGTGCAGCTGCAATTCCTAAATTGGAATGCCTGATTATATTGAGAATTACGAATTCAATCCATTTAGATTTCCACATTTGTAATTTTCCAAGGCCAGGTAAAATAATGGGTGCGTTCCACAATTCCTAGTAAAACTATGTTGGAAATCATGTTAAAAAAAACATTGAAAATTATGCTAACTCCTTAACTTCGTGCATGTATGCCGCAGTGCATGTATGTGCGGGTGTTTCATAGCGATTGCTGTTCTTACTGCAGAACCAGCACCGATTTTGTAAGTGGCAGATTAAAAAAATTATGTCGTACACGCGAACAGTTTTCCTTAATTCACAGGAATTACACCAGTCCCTTGAATGCCCAAATCCACCCAATAGGAAGCCTATAAGATGAGCTGCTCTGATTTCTCTCTTGTCAGTTAATTAGTCTCACAGCATGGAAATTTCTTAAAATATCAAACTATCAAGTGCCTTATTTTTAATTGGGCGGGCCAGCTGCCAACTGTCTAGAGCAGCGAGAGCATATTCTCTGCCGGTTCAGCAGCAGTCAGCCCATGTGATCCAGAGGTCCCTTTCTGGATGGGGGAGGGATTTTTTGATAGATGATTCTATAGACATGGTGGGAGAAAATTAGCAAAAATAGGATGGATGCCTGGTCTGCGGGATAGTGAACAGTTACTATGGGGGTTATTCTAACTTTGGAGGAGTGTTAATCCGTCCCAAAAGTGACAGTAAAGTGACGGATATACCACCAGCCGTATTACGAGTTCCATAGGATATAATGGACTCGTAATACGGCTGGTGGTAAATCCGTCACTTTTCCGTCACTTTTGGGACGGATTAACACCTCCTCCAAAGTTAGAATAACCCCCTATGTTTCTTAAAGACCAACACCCCACTCGTCGCCCCCACGCACCCTTCCTGGTGGGGGTTGAGGGTGTCCTTGGAAAACAAAAGAGCAATATCCCTGACATGCTGGGAATTTGCTTCCAGCATATGTCGGACTTCTGAATATGTCCGTTATGAACATGAAAACATTGTTAAAAAAAGTGGCGTGAAAGGGTCTGCTTAGACAGCTGAGCCAGATGAGGTTCTGCAGTAGCAACCTTAGATGTTGCCAATCCTCTGAGTGAGACAAGGATACTAAAGATTGGGTAGATGGATCCTTACTGATTTTTGGTGATTACGCAGTCGCCGCCCAACTCTGAATGCAGACCCAAGTGTAGGAAAGTAGCCTCTTTCTAGCATGGTTACCCCCACGTTTGGCCTGTTTGTGAGTGCGTGTCAGTGTGTTTTTACTGTGTCACTGGGATCCTGCTAGCCAGGACCCCAGTGCTCATAGTTTGTGGCCTAATGTGTATGCCTGTGTAGTGCCTAACTGTGTCACTGAGGCTCTTCTAATAAGAACCTCAGTGCTTATGCTCTCTTTGCTTTTAAACTTGTCACTGTAGACCAGTGACTTCATTTGCCAATTTCTATTTGCATACTGGACCCCCCTTATGATTCCCTAGGATATGGAACCTAGGTACCCAGGGCATTGGGGTTCCAGGAGATCCACATGGGCTGCAGCATTTCTTTTGCCACCAATAAGGAGCTCAGACAAACCCTTACACAGGACTACCATTGAAGCCTGCGTGAAGTAGTGCACACACTATTTCACAGCCATTTTCACTGCACTTAAGTAACTTATAAGTCACCTATATGTCTAACCTTCCCTTGCTGAAGGTTAGGTGCAAACTTACTAAGCGTGAGGGCATCCTTGCACCTGCAAAGGTGCCCCCACATAGTTCAGGGCCATTTCCTCTGACTTTGTGAGTGCAGGGACACCATTACACGAGTGCACTACATATAGGTCAATACCTATATGTAGCTTCACAATGGGAATTCTGAATATGGCCATGTAACATGTCTAAGATCATGGAATTGTCCCCCCATTTCAAATCTGGTATTGGGGAGCCAATTCCATGCATCCTGGGGGCTCCACCATGGATCCCTCGTACTGACAAATCAGCTCTCTGAGGCTTGTACTGCAGCTACAGCTGCTGCCACCTCACAGACAGGGTTCTGCCCTCCTGGGGTCTGGGAAGCCCAGTCCCAGAAAGGCAGAACAAACCATTTCCTCTGAGAGCAGGGTGTTACACGCTTTCCCTTTGGAAATAGGTGTTACAGGCTGGGGGGGTAGCCTCCCCCAGCCTCTGGAAATGCTCGAAGGGTACAGATGGTGCCCTCCTTGCATAAACCAGTGGACACCGGTTCACAGACCCCTTCTCCCCTACTCTGGAGGGAAACTGGACAAAGGAAAGGGGAGTGGCCACAGATCCTGTGGCTTCTGGGGGTGCTGGCTGGCATCCAGAGGACTGTCTAAAGTACTGAGAGCCCCCTCTTCCTCTTCACAGATAATTGAGGCCCCCAGGTCCCTCCTGGGTCCATCCAGCACCATGTTGATGACAAATGCACTTTTGCCATAGCCAAGGCTTGTTGGCACCTTCCAACAAGAAATCTCATCTGCAACAATCTTCACGCAGTGGGACATATTTTGCATCATGCAGAAATCCGCTGGCATCTTCCTAGGGTGCATTTCTGCAGCCTTCAACTAACTGGGGACTCTTCTTTTGCACTATCTTCTGGGTTGGCAGGGGCTCCTGTCCTTCCTGGAACTTCTTTCGACTTCTGGACTTGGTCCCCTTCCTTTGCAGGTCATCAGGTCCAATAATCCAGTAGTTGTTCTTTGCAGGCTTGGTTGGCTGCTGCACAATCCCAAAAACGAGGTGTAGTGTGTCCTAAGGAAACTTGCAGTACTTTACTCCTGCTTTTCTGGGCTTTGGGGTGGGGTAATTTACTTACCTTTACTGTATTCTTACTCTCCCAGTGATTCTGCACACACTACACTTGTCTAGGGGGGGATTTGTGATTCATATTCCACTTTTTTAGTTTATAGTTTGTGTTGCCCCTAGACCTGTTTTCTCCCATTGCATTCTATAGGATTTACTACTGGTTGCATTGTTCTATGACTATTCACTGGTCTAATTTTGGTGTACAGTGTATATATTGTGTATAAGATATTTTTGGTACTGTGTCACCCAAATAAATACCTTTATTTTTGGTAACACTGAGTATTGTCTTTACTTGTGCATAAGTACTATGTAACTATAAATGGTATTGCATGAGCTTTGCATGTCTCCTGGTTCAGCCTAAGCTGCTCTGCTATAGCTACCTTCTATCAGCCTAAGCTGCTAGAACACTACTACATTCACTAACAAGGTATAACTGGACCTGGTGTAAGTACCCAAGATACCCGCTACACACCAGGCCAGACTCCTACACCAAGCACATACTTTTATTGCCCCAGGTCAATCAGAACTGTTTTCCATGGAAGGTAAACAAAAAACCTGTTTAACTGAATATAACAAACAGCAACTGCAAAGCACCCACCACCCTGCAGACAAAATGTGCTTTTAAACTACAGGAATATCTTCAGTCAGATTACACTGACTGACACAGATGAACATTTTTCCTCTATTTTTTGTACTCAGACAACCAAATAGCAAAGGGAGGTGGTCCACTTAGTGCCTGCAAAGACACTTTACTGTTTGGGATAAAATGTATCAATTTTATGATTTAATGCAAACTGAGTCATGTGATATAGAAATACATAACGGGTAATTGTGTATTATGAGCCAGTAATACCATCGGGGAGAGAAAGTTTGGTGTATGGTGACATAATAAATGCTGAGTAGTTTATAAAGGACACGTTAAATCTCAACACAGCTTTGTTTGAGCACAATACACATACACTTATGTACTGGGATTTTCTTATTAAGTAAGTAGTTGGGTGCTGCCCTAAAGGCAGTGTTCAGAGTGTTACACAGCTCTTGGTCTCCCAGGAATGAGCCTCAGATTTTCTTTCTCTTGAAGATGTGTTGGGTGATCCGGTGTGTTGTCCCAGACTGGACATTCCTGGTTGGGATATCATGGGTTGCCAGATTAGGCATGCACCCTTGGCACTTCTTCCAGTATGCTTTATGAACCTTACAGAAAACCCTGAAGTTGATTCTCTCTTCTGCCATTAGCCAGTGTAGTGATTTCAATGTTGGCTTTATATGTGTCTGCCTTCTACCATTTAGGAATAGCCTTTCTGCATGGTTCTGCAGTGGTGGCATGTGTTTTTTGGATCAGTCATATTGGGAGGCTCCATATTGCAATAAACTAGCCTTGCCACTGCCAAGGTTCCTTTCAGTTCCACACAAAGGGTGCAATGGTGTAATGGGGGACCTTTTAGAGCACGAATAGCTTCAGATTTACACAACTGACAACAGGGTTGATTTAAGATGAACATGACATGTCATCATTGAATAAAACTCCCAGGTATTTTCCCTTTTCGGACGTGGATGTGGGCTTCCCATTATTTGTAGCTATTGAAAGAGGATGTTTTTCTGGTTAGGAACCCTTGACAACAAGATCTCAGCTCTTTCTCTGTTTGAGCAGAAGCAATTGTTTGTGTTTGAAGTCAACTTTATGTCTACCATTATGTCGTTTTTATAGTGCTTTTAGAAAAAGTTTTTTTCACAAACAAGTAAATGCATATTAAAAAATCTGACATCACATACACTCAGGTTGTTGTTGTTGAAAGGAGAAAACATTCTGTGCTTTTTTGAGAATGTCAGGATTCAGTAGACATTTTTGTTATGTTAATAAGCACATTTTCAGAGCATGTGAGGGTCTTTGCAATTTTCTGCAATATTATGATAGAATGTGGCTGCCCACTTTAAGGAACAATTTTAACCATTGTCAGGGTGAGCCCTCAAAACCCCTAAATTAACTAGAGCTCAAGCCCCTGATAGGTATGGCATGGAACAGACCGTATTTGTGCAGTACCAAAGCAGTAATAAAGTCAAAATGCAAAACAGTAAAAATTCCAAACAGAATTGGAAATATAGAGTACAATTTAATAAAACAAATGGACACTGGAATGGCAAAAATCCAAGACGGGGAACTGGAGATATGAATTTTTAATGTTTTAAGTAGAAATAGCTACAAAAAGCACACAGGAGGTCATTCTGACCCCGGCGGGCGGCGGGAGCCGCCCGCCTGGAGGGAACCGCCAGAATACCACTGTGCGGTCAAAAGACCGCCGCGGGTATTCTGGGTTTCCCACTGGGCTGGCGGGCGACCGCCAAAAGGCCGCCCGCCAGCCCAGTGGGAAACACCCCTCCATGAGGATGCCGGCTCCGAATGGAGCCGGCGGAGTGGAGGATGTGCGACGGGTGCAGTAGCACCCGTCGAGAATTTCAGTGTCTGCTAAGCAGACACTGAAATTCAGGGTGGGGCCCTCTTAAGGGGGCCCCTGCAGTGCCCATGCCATTGGCATGGGCACTGCAGGGGCCCCCAGGGGCCCCACGACACCCCATACCGCCATCCTGTTCCTGGCGGCCGAAGCCGCCAGGAACAGGATGGCGGTATGGGGGTCAGAATCCCCATGGCGGCGCAGCAAGCTGCGCCGCCATGGAGGATTCTACAGGGCAGCGGAAAACCGGCGGGAGACCGCCGGTTTTCCCTTTCTGGCCGCGGCTGAACCGCCGCGGTCAGAATACCCTGGGGAGCACCGCCAGCCTGTTGGCGGTGCTCCTGCCGACCCCGGCCCCGGTGACCCCCAAAGTGTCAATGATAGTTAATGGTTGCATTAGACACGGAACTCGGTGGAATTTGAGAATGACTGCGATGGAGCTTGGGTTGAATACACCAACCAAGATCATCCTGCTCAAAGGCTTTATCTTCTAACCTAGTTCTTTAAGTCCCAGTCCACCACAAGGGTACACTTTTAAAGCTCCCACAGGACCTCAGTAGAGGCTCTTAGAGATTCACAGAGTGTCAGGCAGAGGCCAACAGAAGGGTCCAGTCCCTGTCCACTGGCTGCTAGTCAGCTGGGCACATCCAGGGAAAGACCTCTTGTAGCTTGTTGTATCCCTGTAGCTTGAACAGGAGGTCAGCCTTATGACTCTTGGAGTCCACGTTTTTGACCTTGGTACAAGAGGAAGCAGGTGTAGTCCTTCAGGGCTTCTCTCAGGTCAGAGACAGCAGGTCCAGTCCTCGTCTGAAATTTTGCGGGTCCAGAAAGTGTTGTGATGTGGGTGTCTGGCGGTGCCACATTTATGTCTGGCAATAGCCAGTGGGTCGGAATGAACCGCGGGCCCACCCTCATTAATATTGTAAAAGTTGTAGGAACCAATCCGACCCACTTTGGCCATTATAAAAGTTGCAAAAGTCTGCGGCCAAACTAAACATGGCCTCTGAGGGCTGGGGAACATGTTCAGTATGTACTATTGTAATCATAGTGTCCTCCCCCACATCTAAAAATAAAATCCAGTTTGAGGCAGCCACTGTACCCATAATAAACCTAGAGAAAAAAAGCTGGTAGGACAGAAGTGGAGCCCTTCATCAACCAGATAGTGGATCCATACATTTTGGCATTCTGTTCTCTCATATTTCAAGTGTGCCCTAAGGGTATACGTAAACCAAGTGACAGATGTCTGAAAAAACAAAAGTAGAATCCTTCCGAAACCAGACAGTGTTTTCTCCCCCTTCAAGTGTGCCCAAAGTTGTATATGTGTATCTAACAGACCAGTCAAGCAGGATTTGACACACAAGCAGGATTTAACACTGTAGTGTCAAAAAGGATGGCCACAGTCCTCCCCTGCATATTCTGTGGACTGCAGAAGAGTCATTTCTGCCCATTCAGGTGAGCCTAGTATTTGATGCTGGGAGGCATTTCACACTTTTTCAAGGCTAATTATTGGCTGGGGGTTGGCATACGCTTATGTAAATTTGCCTTTTGAAGGTTCAGGCAGGTAATTTCCTAAAATGTTCTAAAAGTTACTTTTCCTTTATATTTATTAAAGTCTGACTTATCCATTGAACTGTATTTTAATAACTATTAAAATAGTGGTTTAATTATTTTCTAGCTGGACCCTTTCCTGAGATACAGTATTAGTATTTAATAGTACTTCCCATTGTTTTTATGGGTCCGCAAGCCTTTCTACAGTGGAAATAGCTTCTGGAGGCCAGTCACCATTAGGGAATGCTAATTTTAAATTTCCATATGGCCTATTTTTAAATACAGTGTGTTGCACCCTCCCCAGCCCGGTGGCATGCACAAGAAAACACCACACATGGAGCTTGCAGTTAACATCTTTACTCAACAACGTACAACACTCAATTGACCACTCAATATCCCACTAACCATTAAAGACCAGACTTTGATACCTCCCAGATCGATTACGTAATATCCTTCATAAATCCGCCCTAGTCATGGGATCCTAATACGTACAGTTCTAAGACACTACTGCCCATATTTATACTTTTTTAACTCTGCATTTGCGCCGCTTTTTGACGCAAAAACGGCGCAAACTCACAAAATACAATTGTATTTTGCAAGTTTGTGCCGCTTTTACGTCAAAAAGTGACGCAAATGAGGCGCTAAAAAAGTATAAATATGGGCCTACATCTCCCCCTTGTTACATTAAAAATCATAAACAAAAGAAATGAACAAACAGTATCACATTGCTTCAATCAGTCATGTAGGTGCTCATACAGTTTGGTCAGGCTGTGTGGTGTGAGGTAGTTGAGCTATACCCGGGGTGGGACCAGGGGTACAGGGTCTAATGCTTGATCAAAGTCTTTAGGAGGGTCAGTGTCCTCTGAACCTTTAGGGACTGATAATTGATGAGATGAGTCTCTTGTGATGGATTTGTTGGGATAATGCCCCATTATCATATGTCCTTTCTGTGTACAACTTTTAAAGGTTCACCATATAATGGAGGATCTGCCTTTAACTTTCGCTTAGTGAGAACCAAATCACCCTCATCAAACACGAACTCTTGAGTTTGACAACATTGATCAGTATACGTCTTCATCTAATGCTTCTGAGCAGCATCAGTAGCATGAACCACATCATCATGTAAGGTTCACTAAGGGGTCCACTATGGTAGTTTGGTTCTCATGGCTCTCCCGAACATCAAAGTGGCAGGACTCTCACCTGTAGTGGAATGACGAGTTGACGGATAAGCCTGGAGGGCTTTGCATTAAGCCAGACTCGGCTCATGACCCACCTTTAGAAGCACTTTAAAACGCCCATTTCAATGTTCCCATAAATCGTTCCATGACACTGTTGGCTTGAGGCCACAAAGGTGTACTTTTCTGATGTTTGATGTTAAGACCGGCTAGAAACTCCTTGAACTCCTTGCTGTTTAATGGTGGACCATTGTCAGACCTGATTATGTCCGGTATGCCCCACACTACAAAGATGCTATCTAGACGCTCAATAACTTTGTCATGGGTTATGGATTACATGTCTTCTACCAGAGGAAACAAGTAATGCTTGTCAATGATCACCATAAGGTGATGTTAATTGGCTAGAGGCCTGAAAAAATCAACAGCAATTCTTTTGCACTCATGCATGGGGAGATCGGACATTGTCAGGGTATTCTGGGTCATCTTGGAGGGCAGCCAATTTGCATAAATGACACTCTTTTAGTTCCATCTCCACCTTCTCGTCCAAGCAATGGAATTATACCACATCACTCGATGCCTTCTTGGTGGCCACAATGCCAAGATGACTTTCATGAGTGAGTTCAATAACATGCTGTCTCAAACACGCAGGTATGACAATCCAGGATCTGCTTAGCACAATCGTTTCTTTAGTGAAAGGCAGCCCATCTTGGACATTGCAATATTTGTGAGATTCTACATCAGCACTTAAAGGTCGAACACTCTGGCGGTCATTCTGACCGCGGCGGGCGGCGGTCGCCGCCCGCCATGCGGTTACCGCCGAATGACCGCCCGCGGTCAAAAGACCGCGGCGGCCATTCCAACTTTCCCGCTGGGCCGGCGGGCGACCGCCAAAAGGCCGCCCGCCGGCCCAGCGGGAAAGCCCCTGCAACGAGGAAGCCGGCTCCGAATGGAGCCGGCGGAGTTGCAGGGGTGCGACGGGTGTAGTGGCACCCGTCGCGATTTTCACTGTCTGCAAAGCAGACAGTGAAAATCTGTATGGGGCCCTGTTAGGGGGCCCCTGCACTGCCCATGCCGGTGGCATGGGCAGTGCAGAGGCCCCCAGGGGCCCCACGACACCCGTTCCCGCCATCCTGGTTCTGGCGGTGACAACCGCCAGAAACAGGCTGGCGGGAAGGGAATCAGAATCCCCATGGCGGCGCTGCAAGCAGCGCCGCCATGGAGGATTCCCTGGGCCAGGGGAAAACCGGCGGGAAACCGCTGGTTTCCCTTTTCTGACCGCGGCTTTACCGCCGCGGTCAGAATAGCCCAGGAAGCACCGCCAGCCTGTTGGCGGTGCTTCCGCTGCCCTCCGCCCTGGCGGTCACAAACCACCAGGGTTGGAATGAGGGCCTCTGTCTCCAGTACTAGGCTGCAATAATGTTGTTAAGGACACACATGTCCCTGTCAGCACTGGTAGCGCCAATGATCTGCTCAATGGACAGAGTGGCAGGCATGCTGGATTTTACAATGAAGTTGATGTTCTCCTCTGCAGTTTTTAACATTGAACTGTGCTGCTGTAGGGGTGCTCGTAAGAAATCATCAGCAGGGTTTTGATTCTGTCCTGGCTTCTGTACAATTGCATAGTTGTACTCTTGTAGATGCAACCCCCACCTCTCGATGTGAGGGGGATCTTGGCTTTCGGATTGCCAAAAATGGGGAGTAACGCCTGGTGGTATATGACGATTATGAAACGCTTTCCATACAGAAACACATGAACATTTTCACAGGTCCATATCACTGCCAGACTCTCCTTTTCTGGCTGGAAATAGGCACATTCTGTGTCAGACAAAATTTGATTGGAGTACACCACAACATGTCTCCTCTGTGCTGATCAAGGATTGCTTCCAGCTCACCCGGGCTCATATCAACAAAGGATCAAAGTAGACCATCAAAGTCACATTTTCAATTTCATGTTTTATATCTTTTAAAGTGCACTCACATTCAGCGTACCATTGTAACTGGACATTTTGTTTCAGGTCTCCCATAGGGGCACTCACTGTGGCAAAGTCACAAAGGTACATTGAACAATAGCTGACCAGGCCCAAAAAGACCATACCATGGTGACATCTTGTGGGTGACTGGTGGCTGATAGTGTTCGTACTTTTCTGGCTCAGGAGTCATGCCTCCATCAGAAAATACATGTCCAAAGAATTTGACCTTTGTTTTGTGAAATTCATACTTTTCTGCATTTAAGGGGTGGCCTGCAGTTCTCTTCCAGTTCAAGCTGATGGTAGTCCTTGTTCAGGACAAGACGAGAAAATACTTTGGCTCCATTTGATTGCATTATCATATCCGTAATATGCTGACTGGGATGTCTCTCTCTCTCTCTCTCGATTCCTTTGTTGGCTTGGCGCATATCCACACAGATGCGCACTGCACCTCCACTGTCCTTTTGCGGCACTACCATGAAGGGCAACACCCATGGTGTGGGACCAGTAGAGTGCTCAATAATGTCATGTTTCAGCAAAGCCTCCAGCGCCTTCTTTACCACCGCTTGTAGAAGAAATGCTGTCCTGCGGTGTCCCTATGAAACAGGCATTATGGCCCTCATTCTGACCTTGGCGGTCGGCGGAGAGGCGGCGGTCGGACCGCGAACAGACCGGCGGTCAGAAAAATGGCATTCTGACCGCGGCGGTCACCGCCGCGATCGACCGCCACTTCCCCACTCCGACCGCCACGGCGGTCATGACCGCCGTGCTGGAGTTTGCGCACTCCGGCCCGGCGGTCGTCCCAAGACCGCCAACGGTATCATGACCCTGCCTACCGCCGCGGTTTCTGGCGGTCGGGAACCGCCATGCGAACCATTGCGGTAAGCACTATCGGGGCCAGGGAATTCCTTCCCTGGCACTGATAGGGGTCTCCCCCACCCCCCACTACCCACCCGAGTCCTCCCCCCACACCCTCCACCCCCCTGCCACCCCCCAGAGGTGGTACGAACCTCCTCCCCACCCCCACCCCGACATGCACATACATGCACCCCGACATGCACACACCCCCAACATGCACATATACACACCCCCTACACACACATACACAACGGGGACACATACCCGCACACATACATGCAGACATGCGCACCTGCCGAACAGCACACATTACCCATAGACACAGCAGCACCCCCCGCCCGCATACACGCACTCACACACCCCCTCTACACACTCACACGCACACCCCCATGCACGCCCACATCACACAACACCCCCCCTCCCCCTCCCCTCACGGACGGTCAACTTACCTTGTGCGTTGGTCCTCCGGGAGGCGACGGGAGCCATGGGGAGGTGACCGCCAACAGAACACCGCCAACAGAAGACCGCCACACAGATATGTGGGTCGTAATTCTGTGGGCGGTGTTCTGCTGGCGTGGCGGTGGAGGTTGACCAGTCTCCACTTTTCCGCCGACCGCCAGCGTGGCTGCTGGCGGTTTCCCGGCGGAACGCTCCCAGCAGTCGGAATGCGCACAGCGGCATACCGCCGCGGTCGGCGGTCTTCACCGCGGCGGTAACTCGGCGGTCTCGCGAAAAGACCGCCAAGGTCAGAATGAGGGCCTATGTCATCATTAATACGAAGTTCCACATGCAATGTTTTGAACCTTCTTAGACCATGAAACTGTGGCAGGAACAGACTTCAAGTTGTGTATTTAAGTTGTAATTGATGAATATCAGCCCCAAGTCAACAGGAGTTGTAAAGCTAAGTAGACATGCACTAGATGGAGCTCCTTGAAGAACATGAATTGGAACCTGCACAGGTGTCTTCTCATGCTACAGGGCCACTATGAATGATCCTTGACTCCACAGTGGTGTGGAAGCAGCCCATGTGTACACCTTCATGGTACAAGTGATAGACTGTGAAATTGTTCAACTTGCATGATGTTGATCGATGCACCACTGTCGATTACAAAAGTTACAGAGCAACAATTGGCTTTCAGTTTGATTTTGGGGCAATGTCCACATGAGTTGTTTTCTCAGGTCACTTGTTTCTGCCCTTCTTTCCTCTTCCGTGCAAGTGGCAAGGCCCACTTGTGCATGTGATTCCCTTTTAACTTTGATCATCACACATTCACCTTGTTCACTGTCCCTTGATGGTGACGTCAAGGAAGTCTTGCAGGATGAACCTGATGATGATCGACTTTCTTTCGTTTTGACCTGTTTTGACCTGTCACAGTTGAGGTCGTTTTTTGTCTTTGTGGGTATAGCAAGACTGCTTCTTAAACCTTCAGGTGTCCATCTTCTCCTCCTGCCATGATGTACTTGGTTTTTTCTTCACTTTACAAACAGCTATAAAGTGGTTCCCCTTTCCTTACACTTTATACATTTGTCTTACGGCTGGATATTTTGTCTTATGTGGAAATTAAAATCCACATCGGAAACACAATCTTTTTTTTTCTTCAAGGGTGTCAACCTATAGCCATCTGCTTGGTGCTGGTGTCTACTCTTCATTACTAATGCTGATTCACTGTTTGCTGTTCTTGATTCCTTGTTGGCGGCTTGCTGGTCAGCTTGCTTATCAACCCTGGCAGCCACTAATACCTTTTCTTGACAGAGTGTCTCTTGCAACATTTGTCTCCTGAACGAGTCTGACAAACAATCATCAATAAGTCGGGAGCGCATGGCTTCTTCATCATTTAATTCACTACATTTGCAATGTTTGATGAGCATATCAAGTCTTTTAACAAAGTAATTAATCGTTTTACCAACTTGTTGTCTCACTTGATTGAAAATGCACCTGTCATAGTCGACGTTTGACATTGGATTGAACTTGGCTCCTACCGCTTCGGATTTGATGGTAAGACATTGTCTCAGCCTGTAAGAGTTTCTTTATCACATCTTTCACTCTGTTGCCAGCAAGATTCTTTAAGTATTTAATGATTTTCTCACTTACTTCTTCCAGAGCATCTTTGAAATCATCAAAAGATTTGATCCACATGGTCTATATGGTGCCAATATTCTGTTTTTTGGTAGTAGTGAATGGCAATGGAAGATTTAGAAAAGCAGCAGCACTGTATTCCATACGTCTGTGGCAGCCACTGGAAAAAAAAAAAAAATCCAAAGGTGGCTTTATTGGGTCCTACGACAACCAACAGCTTTTTAACCAGAACCCCGATGTTCACTCTTGAGTAACCTCTCCAGATTTAAAGTTGTACGGTCGGTGAGTAAGTTCACTTCTTGTACCATGTTGTTGCTGCCTTCTAGCATTATAGCTGGCTGTCACTGCCCTTGACGTTGTATCTGGTTATTACTCATTGTAGTGTTGTCTCTGATTGGCACTGCCTTTTATGTTGTACCTGCCTTTAACGTTTTCTTGCATAACTAATGGCTCAGTGTTGTGGCGCAGCACCTCCTTTTTTCCTTAGCCTGACCGGCAAGTCTTGGTGGGATTTTTCAACAGTGCTCCCTTGTTGGGCCTTCAAATTCTCCATGAGGCCTCGTACAGGCTGAAGTAGTGCTTGCACTCCACATACGCCAACTGCAGACTTCTTCATTTCAACTTGGGTGCATGTCCCAAGCACAAGCAGTTTGCTATTGCTTGTACACTCTCAGGGAGAGCACTTATATTTCTTGGGGCACGCGTCCCGTATGCGTGGCCAGTTGTTGTGTCCTACCTAGCCCTGTACAATGCACAACAGCACACTTTACATGGAGCTAATAGATAACATCTTTCCTCATCAGCGTACAACATTCAACTGAATTCTCAATATCCCAATAACCATTAAAGACCACACCTTAAGGTCTCCCAGATCAATTACGTAATTTCCTTCATAAATCAGCCCCTTGTCACGGAGTCATAATACATAACGTTCTAAGACACTAATCAATGCACCAAGCATTGTGGGCTACAAAGCATACCTATGGGTGGATTATTAATATTTAAAAGGAAAGTTTTTACATGTCAAAAGGGGTTTACTTTGATAGGTCCCAGTACATGTTTTGCATTGTTACATTCAGGCTACAATGGAGGACCTAAAGTCATGTTTACATTGCCATTGTAGTAGATAGCACAATAGGTCCTGCACATACTAACTTCCATATCCCGGTTACACCTTTTACTAAATACTAGGGACTTACAGGTAAGTTAACTATACCAATTAGGAATATGTCAGATCGCCACATTAAAAGAGTGAGCACAGACACTTTACTACAGCATAGCAGGGGTAAAGTGCACAAAGTTCTAAAGCCATCAAAAAGATAGGGTCCAACAAAAGGTGGAAAATCCCCAGTGGCCACGCAGAAAAGGTACATTTCCTACACTAATGATGAAGCTGAGTTTTACATTTGTCACTTTCATTATGTAACCGTATCGACATTTCTCGATTAGAGGGAAATTAGCTTTCCTTAATTATTGTGACTTACATTATCTATGTAAATTTTTATAAATAATTCACAATTATCACATCTCTCCTATGAATTATGCTGTCATTGTGACCAAAATATGTAAAAAAAAAAAAAAAAACTTTCAGTTATGGTTTAGTTAAATAAGTCATGGTTTACTTAAATACGTCATGGTCTGTCATCCACACTCTTGGCGCACAACTAGAGTGGTAGCACACTATTCCGAACTTTGATGAGTGCATTTAGATGCCAGAAAGGCAGGACTTGTGTGTAGAGTTGGCAATGCTGAAATTGAGGCATCATATCTTCACTGAATGTGCTACGTAAGACGGAGAAGTTCAGTTTAGCAAACTGCTTGTCCCATGAAATTTCAGGACTCTCACAAGGTTTGCTAGCCGTAATAGACCACAGTGCTTTTGCTCAGCAATCAAAATACGTATTTTCGTCACTTTGGAGCTTGTTGCCGAACTTAAAAGAAATCTAGCAGCCCGTTTGCAGTACCTTTGGATTCAACAAAAGTCCGAACTGGATACAGTGAAGCACTCTAGGAAACTATTATTCCACATAAGGTGTGGAAATGCTCCCCATCCATTCACAGTCTTTTATAGCATTTTTTTCTGACACTCGCGTGGTTTTAACGTAAAGGTATAGGTTTTGAAAGTCATGTCTTGCTGTCATTTGAACATTATTTATTATATTAATACACATTTACTATATCGTAGTTTAGGAACCTGTCACTTTGAATACAATTTAAATCAAAGAGCATATTCATAGAGCAGAAGAAATAGTTTTCTGTAGCGAGAAAAGCACAATAGCCCAAAAAAAGCTTTTCAAATTTACTTCATATATGCTGATTGAGTTTCAGCTAAAGGAAGATGCATTGTTTCAACAATCTTTGGTGATTTGGAGTCCTTTTTTTTATCCTTACATATAAACACTCCTCTAATTGAAGGCAATGCCCAGTGCATGACCAATCAAAGGGGTATCCAGTGTCTCTCTTTTCTGTGATACTAAATTCCCCTTTCCCTGAGCCTACATCTAAACCACATATTATTCAATGTATGGTTGGTATTGGGTTCAGAGAGGTGTAGAAACATGCATTGCTCCCGTTGGATCCAGAGAACAAAGTTAGTGCTTTTTGTGTGCCATCACAATGCTATCATAAATGACATTATCAAAGAAATCCCTGATGACATCACATATGAAGTGACCATTAATGTCATTATTACCAAATTTATCAGATAGAATTTAACTGTTGAACTGTTGAACACCAAAACTCATGTTTTTAGAAAGTTAATACTGATAAATGGATAAAAAGGCCACAACAACACTGCTTAGTAAACGAGGTCCTATATATATATATATATATATATATATATATATATATATAGATAGATATAGATATATATATATATATATATATATTCCTTTGAGAAAGCGTTTTTTGACTTGACTATGTCTATGGCGCCGTTTGACGGATCTTCATGAAATTTTCCCAAATAAGGGTGCCAGTAATTCTTGGTGTGCATGGGGATTTTCTGGGTGATCTGTCAAGCAGGGGCTGAGGAAAAGGAGGGGTCAAAAAGTGCATTTTCCATTTTGATTCCCATAGGGATTTTAGACATGACTACAGCCTGAACCGCTGGACGGAATTATACTAACATTTGGCAGGAAGGTAGCTCTTGGTCCAGAAAGAGTGCTTTTTGTTATGTGGTGCAAATCCTTTCAGTAGTTTTTGAGACATTAAAAGAAAAATAAATATAGATAGCTAAAGGTACGAAGTCTTGGCGAATATGCCTGATCTTGTGCAGAGATCTGATTTTCTACAGGACTTTAACCAGGAAGTGTTGGCAGCTAACTTAGGACTCAGCTTCAGCCGAGTCCCAGAAAAAAAGGTTTTAAAAAAAGGGTCCACTGTATGGACACCCTGACCCCTTAGCTCTGGTGCTCGGGTCCCAGAGGAACCCCCTAAGGGCAAAAACAGCACTTTTCTAATACGTTTTTGCCGCAAATTTGCAACAGGGTCGCAAATTTGTAGCAACATTTTTCTTAAAAACACAAACATGGTCTCCTGCACGTGTTTTAGTAAAGCCCCTGGGTAGGCCACGTCCTGTGGGCATATGAAAAATAAAGGAGAAGGCGCATGGGCCCCGTCTCCTGGGCCTATTTATGCACCAGGGACCGCCACCTCCCTGAGGCTTAAATCAAATAGAAGGGAAGGGGCGTGGCCACTCATCACCATCACCGGAGACAACCACCTCCCTAACATTGTATTATAGGTGGGGGAGCCGCGTGGCCCCCTCCCCTATTAAAATCTGAAAGCATTCATTGAGGAGAATGCATCACTGATCTATTGGAGCGCAATCTGTATGTGACTGTGAC
Source organism: Pleurodeles waltl (assembly GCF_031143425.1). Lineage (NCBI taxonomy): Eukaryota > Metazoa > Chordata > Amphibia > Caudata > Salamandridae > Pleurodeles > Pleurodeles waltl. Next base: position 978,859,866 of record NC_090446.1, on the reverse strand, counting down.
AAGTAGGTTCTTTCTTGTCCTCTCCTGGTGAGAGCAGAGTCCATGGTTCTTCCTTTGAATTGCTACGAGTATGCAAATGTGCAAATTGCCTGGAAGCTGGGCCTGCTTGGCTCACACTGTCCACCTTAGTAGTATGCAAATGCCTTCACCTTTTTGCCATTAAGATGTGCGGCTTCCCAAAGGTTCCCCCAGTGCGTTTCCCACCAGTTTTGATAGCACGTTCTTGATGCAGAGGAACATGAGGACATCTCCACAAAAAAAAGTATCACTTATTTCATATAGATAAGAGGAAGAACCCTGGTTTGGTGGAGATTTACGTCTTTGTAGTCTCACTGACCTCTCTATAGGAGGATTTATGTTATCACAGAATTCTAGAGAATCAGGTAACAGTAACAATCATGTTGCCAAAATGCACATATGGTCACTGGTGACATTTCCCTGTGCTCCATTACACAGCTATAGTGTAGAATATATATCGGACATTTACCCAAGTAGGCAGAAAGAACTCCACTTGGGTAGATATTTATTGTAAAGCTGTGGGCTTTTGTTGGATAAAAGGGCAGGTGAGGTTCCTATGTGGTAGACTCAGTCACACAGCTACTGACACACCCACACAGACATTTACACACCCACTCACAGATGCACTCAGACACACATGCACCCACTCACAGACCCACTCAGACACTACCACACCCACTCACTGACCCACTTGCACACTCATGCACCCACTCACAGACCCACTCAGAGACTCACGCACCACTCACAGATCCACTCAGACACTCACGCACCCACTCACAGACCCAGAATATCACCTATCCACTCACAAACTAACTTAGAGACACACACTCACTCAAAGACCCACTTAGACACTCACGCATCCACTTACAGACCAACTCAGATAATCACGCACCCACTCACAGACCCAGTCAGACTTTCACACATATATTCACAGACCCACACAGACGCTCACACACCCACTCACAGAGACACCCTCACACCCACTGTCACATCAGAGATACTCTCTCACACCTATGCTGACACCCGGAAAGACACGCTCACACCCATTCTCACCCCCAGAGATACCCTCTCACACTTATTCTCAAACCCAGACAGGCAGACCCTGCGGCCAACTCCTGCTAAGCACAGCCAAAGGTCCTGTGCTGCACGGGATTGGGTGGTTAGGGGGGTTGGCTGCAGGGCCAGGCAGCTGTGCGCAGTGGTGGTGAGATTAACGTATAGTAATAAAAATTACTATATGTTAAAAAAAAACATGGAAATTCATTAAACAAAGCAAAAGTTACAAAGATGTTATAGTTAGGTTCTAAATTAACTCGCACAAAACCAGAGAAATTCAGGAGTTATAGTTAGAGTTATTTCAAGTAACTATAACTCACTCCCTAAGGTAACTGTGCCCTCGCCATGCACTTTTAGCAACCCCAGATATTATAGCACTCATGACAACTTTTATAATGTCAATAAAAATATCAATGAAACATTAGCAGTCAAAGTATTGAAGAGAAAAGGCATGGCGAGGCCCAAGTTATACTTACTGGAAATAACTCTAACTGCTTAATTTTGTGCAAGTAAATTCAGAACGTAACTATAATGTCCCAGTAACCTTTGTTTTTTTAAGTGAATTTCTATGTTTTTTACATTCTATTTCCTAACTATACGTTTGTTTTCAGTGAATATATATATATATATATATATATATATATATATATATATATATATATATATATATAAAATCCAAAACAGTCAGTGGGTCTGCGTGCTCTACAATTTGCAGGTGCGAGCGCCCGGGGCTGACTATCCCTTATTATAAGACAGCAACAAACACGCCGCACTCCCAGGAGTTCAATTTCATCGATTTTATTATCAAAGTAGTCAGAGTGATAGGATTTCAGACTTTGAACAAGTTCGTTCTCCGGCCCTCTAATTTATCATTTTCCTTCACAAAGGGCACTGTGGTTATCATAGTGCACACTCATCTGTAACAGGTGTTTACCCTCGTATCACCTCGAACTCCTATGCTCTTTCCAGGACACCATCAACATCGGACGATTTTTAAATGCCAATTCCTTCTATTGACATCGACCCAAAAAAAGGTATAAATTTGAAGATTGTCTTCGGGTAGCTGAAAGTGATACTAATCATGGCCTGTGCACTTGTCACTGAAGGTCAACATTGAGCCAGGAGAGGCATGTACCTTCATTGGGCCTTGCAGCGGCCCTGCAGCATTAAAGGCCAATGTCAGTGCTGAAACGCATTAGTGATAAGGCAATAAAACAACTTGAAGATTTGATGCACTGGAGACTACTTTGATAATAAAATGATTTTGATGCTGAGTGTGACCGGGACAACTAACATCCCAATGCAAGGTATATTGAGATGTAATTTCCTGGACAAATTCTGAGTCCTATCCTCAGGTGCTGCAGGTGTGCCCCTGCATGATCGGTGGGGCACTAAACTTATTTTGTTGAAAGACAGAGGTTGGAAGACACAGGTGGTAGGTAACTTAGTTGTGTTGTTCCTACCATGGTGGCACATAAATCCAAGCCTCAACGCTCTTCCTTGATTTGCAATGTGCTCTACAGGCCTGATTCCCCTCCTCCTCCCCTACCCCCCACTTGGTGGTGGGTAACCCTCAGCCCCCAGCTCAAAGCAAAGATTTGCACACTCCTGTAACCAAATAAGACATCCAGCTCTTGTTTTCTGAATTCCATAAGGACCTCACATCTCTTCATCAAGACTTTACTAGAGCAGTCTCCGATCTTGATCAATCATTGCGTCAGAAAGACTCCCGCTTCACTACTGTGGAGATGACAGGGGCGAATCATATTCTTGACAATATCGAAAGGACAGTCCGTTTCAAAAAAATTGGAGAGGAGACAACTGGCATTGTAGGACAAGATAGACGATATAGAGGAGCACTCCAGAATGAATAATATCCGCATTCGAGACCTGGCTGCTTCCATTTCGCAAGATCATCTGAAATTCCATGTCCAGGCTCTTTTCCTCATCTTTTGCAGGTCCTCAATAACTCACCAGTTCTTCTTGATCACAGGGTGTATTCTGCCTTCCAACAACAAAAGAATTTAGCCCTGGACATGCTGACTTGAGTACATTATTTCCACCAAAAAGAACAGATTCTGAGGGCTGCACGACAACAGGAGCCGATCGTCTTTCGTGTTGACTTTATATCTTTATATCAGGACATATCAGCCCACACATTAGACTGCCGTAAAGACTTTAAAGATGTTTCTCACCATTTACAAAGCAACAAGATCCTGTATCGCTGGGGTTTCCTGCTCCATCTTCACTTCACACATTAGGATATGAGAATTGACGCCCACGTGCCCAAGAACCCCGTGAGGCACTTGGCCTATCCCCCCCACCTGAAGTAAACCAGCCTTCTGAGTCACGAGACCTTGCCCTGATTGATGGGGGGGGAGGCGGTTGGCGCTTTCAGCCATTATGACAGGCCAAGAGGAAAGCACTGAAACTAAAACAACAGGCTGCTTAAGAACATCAACCTCTTCCATCGGAGGATGATACTCTACCTTGACAGCTTTGCCTCTCTTGAAGGGGAAATGGTTAGATTTTCCCATTGTTCTGGGATTGATCGGGAGAGTACATTTTCTATTCTCCAGCCAATAACTGATTCTTCTCCCTCATTCTGATTATGTAGAAGGAGAGGGGGAGACTACTTAGAATGAATCATAAATTCACCCCTCCTCTATTGCTGTCTACATTAGTCTTTTTGTGGATATTTGTCTATTTCTATTAATCTCTACCTTTTGATTCAAAGCCTGTTTGTTTGCTGACTGGCGGCCCGCAGCCTTTCTGCCTCTTGGCCCTTCACTTTTGTTATTGACAGATATATGCTTTGTTTAGTTTTTATTGTTGTTGACACATATGTGCACAGTATGCTATGCCGGGATGCAGATCCACACCCACACTGTTTTACTCTGGAGACACTGAGAATATATACACATGCTTGCATATGACTACCCTTCACATAGTATCTCTTAATATACAAGGCCTCAACACCCTGCTCAAACATAGGGCACTAATAAAGTGGCTACACCACAAGGAGGTGGATGTGGAGCTTCTAGAAGAGTCACATCTCCTTCGAGCCAACACTAAACACCTTCACTCGTATTGGTATCCCACACAATTCCACCCTTGTTACACATCTGAGACCTGGGGAGTGGCAATCTTACTCTGTAGAGACCTCTCCTTTACTTTATGGAGCACACACAGGGATCATGAAGGACGATAGATTTGGCATACATGGCACATTGGGCTCTACCTGATTGTCCATAGCTTTGATCTATGATCCCAATGGAGATAGAGACGAGTTCTAAACTGACTTTTTTCCGAGGATCTCCCATTTCCATAGACGTGAAATAGTGCTTGGGTGATTTTAATGTCCCCCTAGACCCTCGTTTTGACCGTTCACACCCACAGCCCAACTGACCTTGACAAATGCTTGAGCCACCACCATTCCCAGGAGAGTGACTGTACACTTTACTCTAATGTCCATAAGACATATTAAAGAATTGATTATTTTTTGATTTCCTGGTCTTTACTGCCCAGTCTTATTGACACCAAATTTGACGTTAGCACTATCTCTGGCCATGGCCCAGTGTGGATGATGCTCAGCATGGTGGCCCACAACATCCATTTCCTCGTCCATGGATCCTTAATGATATATCGCTTAGAGATTCAGGCTACCGCAATCGTAGCAAATAAACTATAGAACACTACCAGTTTTTCTAGGAGAGCTCATGTCACGGCCTTTGAAAGGGTCTTGAAACTTCACCAACAGGCATAAGAAACTCAGATACGACAAGCAGAGACGTGACACAAGAAAGGGGCCTCCTACAGGACTTTGAGGGATCTCCGTCAGCTTAGCGGCGAGCTTGAACATCTCCTTGTGAAATTGGCAGCTAAAATGTTACTCTGCATCAACCAAACATATTATGAAAAAGGGGACACCGCGGATAGACACTTAGCACATAAATTACACATCCATTCCACTCATAATCACATTAGAGAGCTGATAGATGATGATGGTCACCTCCGTGCAGAGGCGGAGAAAATCCTTGAGGGTTTTAGCAATTATTACTTTACTCTATCAGGCACAACAGTTTGATGCCCAGCGTCAAGATGATTACCTGAGAGACATCGGCCATTATTTACCATGGGATTCATTTGCTGCCACTGACGAAAGACATACTTCTGTAACATACCCCCATCCTCACTTCCCTCTTCAAGGATTTGGATCGCTGGGGGAACCTTGAGATCTCATGGTTAGGTACACTTAATAGTTTGAACATATGTCCCAACTTTTGCATGTCCTCCAAACCCTTTCGCTATCCCTTCCTCCCAATTCTGCCTTTCCTTGGACTGGAACCTTGAACCTGACAGGTGGAAGAGGCCTTTTCTTCTCCCCCGCCGGGGCTGCTGTGGCCCTTGACATCACTTGAGGTGAAATCCCCCCTACTACTGCCTTTGACATTATTACTCCTAGCTTATTGGAAAGAGGTACAGTAGCGTAGGGCATTCCCAATTTACCCCTTCAGAGTCACCCCTCTGATGAATAATCCCGAATTTACTCTGGGTGTGACCCTCTTTTGCTGCATTCAGGGGCATTCCCTCATTCTAGGTGACTTTTATGACAATGGCGATTTATGGCCATGACACAATTTAGTTACTAAATTTATCCTATCTCGATGAGACATCTTCAATATAAGTCAGGCACTTTGTTGGGCTGGCAGGTAACTCACATGGGTGACCTGCCAGTGCAACAATATACCCATAGAGTCCCTCTATCTCAATACATGGACTGTAAAGGCATCCTGTGGGTCTACTGATTCCTTTTACACCTTACTTCCTCCAAAAAACATATCTATGTGTTGCAAAAAGGGAACTTGCCATAGAGATATCTGATGAAACTTGGGGGGCCATTTGGCAAAGAGCGGCTACATTTTCCATTTGTATCAGCTATAAAGAGAATGCATATAAAATAATGACTCACTGGTATCTTACAGGTTAGCCAAGATGTTCTGGGGTTCGGGTTTATCCTGGAAGTAATGTGGGGGGAGGGGTAAATACATGGTGGTCACGTCTAGTGATTCAGATATTTTGGGTTGAGATCCAGAACACAGTGCAGGCCATAACCAACATCCATCTTCCACTTGAACCACTAATGATTCTTTTGGGGGTTCCAAAGGCCAATAGAGTTTTCCCCACAACGACCCATTAGGGCCGCCTACTCTCCCATCTACTCCTTGCGGCACGACTATGTGTGGCACAGATGTGGAAACAAACACTTCCTCCTTCTTTAAATATGTTGTGGGGGAAGGTTTGGTCCGTCTACGGCATGGAAAAATTGACTGCTATCACCCAAGACCAGGTGGCCAAATTCAGTGCTACCTGGCGCCCCTTTACCACCCACATTAAGCGTTTTCAATGGGCAGGAGGACTCCATATGATGATGTGTAAAACACTACGCACATCAGTGTTGAAATGTCATTTTCATGCAAATGACCCAGGGGGAGTGTTGTCTTTTGCATTGATTTTCCCATTATATTTTGGTGTGCGTGATCTGATTTTCCCGTCATTTACGAGCAAGAGTTTTATTCCTGGTGGAACTGTACAATACATCATGTTTACTTAGTTTCTCGTGAAAATGCAAAATAAAATTGTCAGAAAAAGGATGTGGGTGTCCGAGGTGGCACCAGGACACCCACAAAAATAATAGAAAAATATGAAAAAGTGAGTGGCCGGATCCTGGCGCGTTGTCAACCGCACATGTTTGAAGGCTGTGCACGGCATGTGGTTGGCTGCTTGTAAAGGGATGGCTGGAGGACCTGGACAGTGGTCTAGCCCTGCATCTAACCCCATGCAGCACATGGCCAAAGGCCATGCGCCGCACGGGCATAGCTACCCACGGAAGGTTGGATGGAGGGCCCTGATGCAGGACAGGCCCTGCAGCACACCCCACACTGTGCATGGCCAATTATGTTTTGTGGTGTGTGAGTGGCGTTACATATTGTAGCAAAATATTACTTTACGTTAAACAACTCTAGTAATTTACTGAAGAATAAGTTAATGTGATGTTATAGCTCGATATGGTGATAATATCTTACTTTGCTTTTTTTTTAAAACACCTAGAAATTCACTGAAAAAAACAAAGGTTAAATGGAAGTTATAGTTAGGTGAAAATAACAGTTAAAACATGCAGTTTCAAACAAAAAAAAGGTGAATTTACCAGTATTAGTTACCTCAATTAACTATAACTAGTGTGCCCTAGAGTAACTATAACTCTCGCCTTCACGATACACGGCTTATGATCTACCATATAACAGTGCTCATGACGTTCTGTGCCATCATTGATAAAATCACTGCAACATCTGAAATGACATCATTGACGACAACACTGTGCATAGCGGGGGCAATGAATTAACAAAAGCAGTGAAGGACCTTTCCAAGCTGCTGCTGTTCACTCAAATGCAAACATTTGTAGGAAAAGACACAAAGAAAATAATCTATATACTTTACAATTCTGTGCGAAAAGGTTGGCATCTCCAACCATAACGATGTTCAGGTACCGGGCAAATATGCAAGTAGAGATGGGTCACCAGAGCACTGATGTAGCCAGGACCCTTGCATAAATTACAAATACATGTGAGAAAATAGAGACAGCTAATGCAACAACATGTCTAACACAACGCCAGTGGAGAGAGAAGAGACTTTTCAAATGTTAGTGGTAGGTCTGTGATCGATGACCCCGACATTAGAAGGAGTAGGAAAAGTCACAGTGGGCAGAGTGTATGTAGAGGAACCCACAACATCTACAGAAAAAAAGAGCAGACCAAGGCGCAAATAGTATTTTATATGTAGGTTAAAAGTATTACTTCAATCTTTAGGCCCAAATACCCCCAATATGAAAACTGCAGATTGGAAAATCTTGCTAAACAAATGTGTTGCTCATATAAATAAATATATACATTTGATATAAACTACAAAAAAAAGTTTATATCTACATTTACGCTTCTGTCTCACCTATGTTTACTCAAAAGTAATCGTTTGTCAGATCAGCCTTACGTGGGTTTTTCTGTGGTTCTTGCGGATATCTGTTCTGGGGTGGGTTCCTCATCATCACCAGGGTCATAATGTGCAGGTTTAATTGGAATTCCCTATACAGAGTGCAAAATGGGAACAAGTTGCAGGATAATTTTCTAGTGCATCCCTACTATTGGGGACAGCAAAAATTGCCTTTCAGCAATCCAAACGTGTGTTTTATTATTGTTCTTTTAACACAGCATTATACCTCCCTTTTCTAATGTCTGTCGATTTAAGTATAGTGTCATTATCCCTTGTCATAAAACATACACACTGTCACTTAAAATTGGAATGCAGGTATTTAATTTGCGATCAAATCCATTCTGCAAAACAATGTCATTTCATGTAGCCTAACCAAGCAACCACCCATCTCCAAGCTCTCTCCTCAGTCCTCATGTTAGTCGGTCATACCACATACCATAACCAACAATATAGGAGTCTTATGTGCTCCCTGCATACCGTGCAACTAGGTCAGTGAAAAGCATGTTGCATTGCACACCGCAAGCACACCCAGAGAGTGCTGGCATTTATGATTACTATTTCTATAAATGCATTCTCTGCCTGGCATCGGGTTGGGGGGGGGGGGGGTATTAGGAGGACATCGGTTGCATCAAACATCCAGTGACACTGGAATTGTGCAATTGCATAAAATGGCACCTTGGCAGCCTGTAACTTCCCACAGGTGTTTGGAAAATGTACGTGGGAATTCATTAACTCCACCATTGCAGCAATGAAGTTCTTGGAAACCCTTAACAGAGCACCATGTGATATGCTATAGCCAGCGTCTACTGGGTGCCGCTAGCTTCTAGAGGTTAGGAGGTGTAGGCTACTCAAATATATATATTTGCTTCACATCTGGTGTATGCTGGAAATTACCATCTTTTGAGATGTATTTCCCCAGATCTTTGCCTGAACTGTCTTGTTGTCTTTAGGATGGTGTGCTCTTAGTCCTTCTAACTAGTAGGAAAGTGTTGTGTTATCTCTTAAAATGCACTGAAATAGACATACGCTTGATTGATGCAATGAAGTTACTGCCATACTATATGGTACTATATGTACCCAGGGCTTGGAGATTATATGCTACTAGTGGGCTACTAGTGGGCTGCAGCACTCATTGTGTCATCCACACACTATCCCTGTAAATCATGTCACTAGTCCTGCCACTGCAGCCTGGCCGTGCAGTTTTTCAAATGCCAGTTCGACCTATCAAAATCACCATTTCACAAAGGTAAACCTTCCCTTTAAATGTTTATGTCATCCCTAAGGTAGGCCTTATAGCTCAATAAGGCAGGTGCGGTAATGTTTCCTTGTTGTACTCCTGAGGTCTTCTTTGTGCGTTCCTTCTGAAATGTTTTCTCAGGAACTAAGATCAGTTATTGCTGGATTACCTTAAGCGCTGGATGATGTGTACCAGTAAAAAGGGATTCCTTTTCACCTTTAAGTAAACACAGGATCATGTTGAAACTACGCGGCATGCTTGTCCTTTCTTCTTCCAAAAAAGGATCTACTACAAATTTGTGCACCACTCCATTTTGTGCTTCATTTTTATTGGCTCCATGCACTGACACTGCAAAGAAATCAACAGGGATAAGGAGGCTACCTCAGTTGCAAATTTTCTAAATGAATGCTATTATAGCTACATTATTCTAACCAGCAATAGAAAATACCTTCATCCTCTTTAGTCTCATTACAATATTGTACATGGAACTATTACCTTTTTAATTCTAAGGTTTTATTATCGGTAATTTCATTCTCTTTTTCTTTTCTTTCCAAAATGCAAACCATTTATCCACCACTTTGTTTCTTACCTCACCTGTTGAACTGATTCTTTGGTGGTCTAAATAGCAAAAGTGTTTATCAACTATTCAAAGGTTTGTGATTATAACCTTTCTCCTGAACAAAAATTAATAAACTGCTTAGGAGCTGAGGGTCAAGAAATGTTCGAGACGCTTTCTGACATATCCGATGATTCTGACTCCACATTGTGTACTATAAATTAATTTGATGTAGCTTTATAGAAACTGGACAGGCACCTTTTGCCTAGATTGCCTACTATACTAGAGTGCTACCACTTGAGAACGAGAGAGCGAAGTATTGATGAAATGGTTGAGGATAATGTTACAGTAGCAAGAAGGTTAACTTCTACATGTAACAGTAATGCTGTTGAGGAAAGAATTAGAGACCAATTTATGTTGAAATGCAACAATGATAACATCAGAGGAGACCTTTAGTAAAGGATGACCCCAGACTTAATGAAGTACAGCTGAACAAGTTGAGCATTCTATGTCATGTCTTAGAGAGTCACAAAAAAACAAGGAAATTACTCCCTCTTCAGTTCAACGTGTTTCTTCTTAACTTGGACCAGCATTAACACCCAAGTCAAATGTTTCATGTTTCTGTTGTGATTATCCCAAGTACTTTCCCAACAGTAAAGACTGTCTGCTATAAAAGTAATTTGTAAATCATATAGTAAAAAGCGGCAGTTCAACAGTGTTGCAAAAGTTTTTCCATTGAAGAGAGAGTGAATTAAATCTCATCTAAAATACAAGATGTTGTCTTACAAGAGATCAATGGTGTTAATTGTACCTCCAAATTTCCTTGCGAATATCCATCAGATGTAGTTTCTCTAGATCAGAGGTCTTCAAACTGGGGGGCGGGCCCCCTTAGGGGGCCCCAAGTGATCCTGGGGGCACCAGACTCTGGTCAAAAGAAGCATTATAGCAATAACAAGCTTTTGTTTTAAGCAGAAGCATGTTATTGCATTTTAAAAAAAGGTAATAGTACTTAACTGCAATGTTTAAATAGGCCTAGACATATTTAAACATTGCCATCCCTATAAAATAATTGTGAAAATGTCTGAGAGGGGGGCCCAAGGATTTTTATTTTCCAACTGGGGGGGCACGGCATTAAAAAGATTGGAGACCACTGCTCTAGATGGAACTATCATGTCCATGATGATGGACTCTAAGGCCCTTCTTTCACTGATTTCACAGCATGATTTTACTCACTATTTTAATACTAAAATTATTTTTCATGAACCAGCGTGTTGGTGGGAGACCAATTGAGTTGATTGAGTATTTTGAAGTTTATATTTAATTTACAGGCAACCATAACCTAGGGAGGATCTATGTGCCTGTAAAAGATGATACTATTCTTCCTTGTCACACCAGTTGTTATTGGCCATATACTTGGACATCAATTCCAAGTAACAAGTTTTAGTGCTTAAGATTGATTCTGGTGATTTGAGCCCATATGTACAGAGAAACCCATTTGGAATTCCTAAATTGTGATTCATAAGAAATCGCAATTTGGGAATGGCAAATGGGAATGTATCAAAACTGCAGTTTCCTAGCAGCAATTCCTACATGCTAAAGCATTTGTTCCTATAGGACCTAGGCCCAAAGGTAGGAATGATTTTGCATTTCCTAAATTGCAATTTCCTAATAGGAAATCACAATTTAGGAAACACAAAACCTTCCCTAACTACGGGGCTAATGCTAAGGGGTGGGGAAGTGGCACACTTGTAAAGCACTCCTCTGCCCTTGGGGCAAGTGCATGCTTCAAGGCTCTGCAAAAAGTGCATTTTAGAGATTTTTCACAAACTGCACATGATAACCATCAAATTGGACTTGATGGTAATAGCATTTCCTAAATGCCTATTTTGCAGCTAGGAAATGCTTTGTACATGGGAAATTCCAAACAGGAAATCCATATTTGCGATTTCCTATTTTGGTAATCGCAAATTGCGATTTCTACAGGATAGAAATTGCAATTTGCGATGCCACAGAGCCCTTTTGTACATAGAAAAATGCTGTTTTGCATTTCTTAATGTGCCAAAATTGTGATTTGGCCCGTTAACAAATGCAAAAGGCTTTTGTACATATGGACCTCGGTTTCCAGCATGCTACTGATTAATTTTCCTAAGGCTTTTTCAGAAAAAGTAGGATGTGTTTAGGGTTATCTGTGCCACATTTGTTTACAACCTGATGTTGTTCCAGTGACTTCTAAGCCAAAAACACACTTATTTCACTGCAGGATCTAGTCAAGAAAGAATGAATTGAAGAATTGAAGACATCTTTGAGACGGTTGAAGCCATGGAATGGTTAGTACCTGTAGTAGGGGCTACTAAATCCAGTGGAGAAATCAGATTACGCATCTATGTTTTTAGGGCAGCAAAGTTCTTAGTGCATTCAGATCACAAACCTTTTTGTGAAGGCAAAAAATTAGCTGGACTGTATCTCAGCTCATAACTGTAAGTGAGTAGTGGCACTATAAGACTATCACTTTGATGTTCAGTGCATCTCTTGTGTTGCCAACAAGGCGGCTGACTGTTTGTCAAAGTTAAAAAATGATTGTGTGATTGATTGTGAGGACTAAGACACATGGGCCAAAGAAGATAAGGTTAAGGTGTACGGGGTGACGTACAGGTGTATTTCACATGAGGACTGAATATCTGTCATGGTATCAACAATGTGTGCTTACCTGAGAGGCTGCACTGTTTGGTTTGCAGGGACGATATGGACCCAACTCCTCGTACCCTACCTTACTGCCTGTGTTTTAATTCTGCCATGATATAGCCTGGGTAGGGGCCAGGGAAGAAGGCCTGGTTGTTGGATGTCGTTGATGCCCTGGCGCAACTGTCAACCTTAAAACAAGAAGAAATAGAGGATACTGATGACCTTACTGGAACCTTAACCTCTTCGTTGCCAGGCCTTTTCCCCCTCCTGTGCCAAGCCTGTTTTTTGGGCTATTTGGGGTAGTTCACGCACAGGCCCTCATAACTTTTTGTCCACATAAGCTATCCCTACCAAATATGCGTCCTTTTTTCCAACATCCTAGGGATTCTAAAGGTACCCAGAGTTTGTGGGTTCCCCTGGAGGAAAAAAAGAAATTAGCCAAAATAAAGCAAAAAAATGGCAAAATAGTGCTGCAGAAGAAAGCTTGTGTTTGTGTTTTTTCCCTGAAAATTTCATCAACAAAGGAAATCACCATCTTCCCAGCTTTCAAGAACAGGCAGACTTGAATCAGAAAACCACATTTTCAACACAATTTTGGCATTTTACTGGGACATACCCCACTTTTACTGTTTTTTATACTTTCAGCCTCCTTCCAGTTAGTGACAGAAGTGGGTATGAAAAAATATTGAAATTGAGTTGAAAAAAACAGCCATTTATGTCCACGTTTTCTTCTTAACTTTTTCCAGCTACGGCAGATTTTTTAATATATAGGGCTTGTAGGTTCATCAAGAACCCTAGGTACCCAGAGCCAATAAATGTGCTCGGTTTTCATTATATACCGGGTATACAGCAATTTATTTGGTGAAATAGAAAGAGTGAAAAATAGGTATCAAGGAAACCTTTGTATTTCCAAAATGGGCACAAGATAAGGTGTTGAGAAGCAATGGTTATTTGCACATCTCTGAAATCCGGGGTCCCCATACTAGCATGTGAATTACAGGGCATTTCTCAAATAGACTTCTTTTTTACACACTGTCTTACATTTGGAAAGGAATAAATATGTAGAGAAAGACAAGGGGCAATAACACTTGTTCTTCTATTCTGTGTTCCTCCAAGTCTCCCAATAAAAATGGTACCCCACTTGTGTAGGTAGGCCTAGTGCCCGCAACAGGAAACGCAACATGGACATATCACCTTTTTACATTGAAATCTGACGTGTTTTTTGGTAAGTGCCTAGCTGTGGATTTTGGCCTGTATCTCAGCCGGCACCTAGGGAAACCTAGCAAACCTGTGCATTTTTTAAAGCGAGATTCCTAGGAGAACCCAGGATGGCATAACTCGTAGCACTCTCTCCAGGTTCTGTTACCCAGAATCCTTTGCAAACCTCAAAATATGACAAAAAACACTTTTTCCTCATATTTCGGTGATGGAAAGTTCTGGAATCTGAGAGGAGCCACAAATTTCCTTCCACCCAGCATTCCCCCAAGTCTCCTGATAATAATGGTACCTCACTTGTGTGGGTAGGCCTACTGCCCTCAACAGGAAATGCCCCAAAATACAATGTGAACACATCACATTTTTCTAATGAAAACTGATGTGTTTTTTTCAAAGTGCCTAACTGTTGATTTTGGTCTCTAGCTCATCAACCATCTAAGGAAACCTAGCAAACCTGTCAATTTTTGAAAAACATGCACCTAGGGGAATCCAGGATGGGGTGACTTGTGGGGCTCTCACTGGATTCTGCTACCTAGAATCCTTTTCAAACCTCAAAATGTGTCTAAAAAACACTTTTTCCTCACAGTTCGGTGCTGCAAAGGTCTGGAATCTGAGGGGAACCACAAACTTCCTTCCACCCAGCATTCCCCCACATCTCCTGGTAAAAATGGTACCTCACTTGTGTGGGTAGGTCTAGTGCCCACGACAGGGAAGGGTCCAAAACAGAACACGGACACATCAAAATTATCTTTTACAAAACTACCTGTTTTTGCAAGGGGGGGGCACCTGCGTTTTTGGTCCTGGGCTCAGCAGCCATCTAGGGAAACCTACCAAACCCAGACAATTTTGAAAAATAGACACAAAAGGGAGTCCAGTAAGGTGTGACTTGCGTGGATCCCCCAGTGCTTACTTACCCAGAATGCTCAGCAAACCTCAAATTTAGCTAAAAAATCACATTTCTGTGTGGGATCACCGCACCGGCACAAATTTCCTACCACCCAACTTTCCCCTCGGTCTCCTGTTAAAAGTGATACCTAACTTGTGTAGGCGGTCAAGAGCCTGTGACAGGGAAAGGGCTGAAAACATATCGAAATTGAGAGGAAACCAAAGGGGGTCCAAAACAGCAGTTTGAAAAAAAAAATGTTTTTAGGCCATCAAGTGGGGCAGAATTTTTATCGGTATAGATGTGGCAATGATGGGTGGTAGGGATTTTGTGGATTCCTGCGGATTTCAGAAGGTTCCATCACAAAAATGTAGGGAAAATGCAAGATTTCAAGCAAAGTTGGAGGTTTGCAGGGCATTGTGGGTAAGAAAATGATGTGGGCTGCATCTGAAGCACACCACCCTGGACTCGCCCAGAAGTTTAGTTTTCAGATGTGTCTCGGTCTGGTAGAGTTTTCTATGTAGCAGCGTCCCAAAGTACAAAAAGTGAAGCTGTTCACCATTCCAAGTAGGACGATATTGAGAGTTAGCCAAGCTCTCTTGGCCCAAATGTAAAAACAAAACCCAAAATATTCAAATGTCATCTTGCTTGCTGCTGGGATAAGATCCTCTATTTTGCAGGGGGCCTGAAAGACTGTTACCCACTTCAGTTGGGGTGGGCTCATACTGGTTGGCAACCCCCACCCCTCTATTTTGTTTTAATCCCTGGCATCTAGTAGGCTTTCTGGCCTCCGAGAGTGGATCAGGGATAATTACCCCATCTGCCCACCGGTGGGCAGTACAACTTTGTCCCCATTTATTTGGGGTGGGGGTTATGGCAATACCCCCACCCTCTTTTTAAAAAAAAAATCTTCCCTGGTGTCTAGTAGGCTTTCTGCCCCCTTTGGGGGGCGATTGGCCTTACAGAAATAGGCCTATCTGCCCCCGGGGGCAGAAATGACCAATCAGTAATGTGCCCCCATGAAGAGAGACCCTTGCCCAAGGGGCCACCCCCCTCAAACAAAACACACACTCACACACACTGATCCCTGGTGCCTTAGTGGTTTCTGTCCCCCTTGGGGGCAGATGGGCTTAATAAAAATCGGCTGACCTGCCCCCGGGGGGGGGCAGAAATGGTCAACAGTAATGTGCCCCCATGGGGAGCAACCCTTGCCCAAGTGGCCACCCCCCAAACAAAACACATAAACAATCCCTAGTGCCTAAGGGCCTAATAAAAATAGGCCAATCTGCCCCAAATTGTGGCAGAAATGGCTAACGCTAATGTGCCCATGGGGAGCGACCCTTGGCCAAGGGGCTGCCCCCCCCAAACAAAACAGACACAACAATCCCTGGTGCCTAAGTGGTTTCTGCCCCCCCTTGGGGGCAGATGGGCCTAATAAAAATAGGCCGATCTGCCCCCAAAGGGGGCAGAAATGGCCTAAAATATTATGCCCCCAAGTGGCTGCTCCCCTTATATAAAATAATTTTTAAAAATCCCTAGTGTCTAGTGGTTTTGGCCTAATAATAGAAATGGACTATTATAATATGCTCCCCCCCCCCTCCAGGGAGCAACCCTTGCCTAAGAGGTCACTCCCCTTACATAAAATTTAAAAATATATATATATCCCTGGTATCCAGTGGTTTCTGCGCCCCTTGGGGGCAGATTGGCCACATAAAAATAGGCCAATCTGCCTCCAAGGGAGGCAGAAAAGACCTAAAATAATATTGGCCCGAAGGGGAGCGACCCTTGCCTAAGGGCCCCCCGTAAAAAACTAACAAAAAACAAGATCCCCGGTGCCTAGAGGTTTCTGCCCCCCTTGGGGGCAGATTGGCCTCATAAAAATAGGTTAATCTGCCTCAAAAAGACCTAAAATAATATTGTCCCAAAGGGGAGCGACCCTTGCCTAAGGGGTCACCCCCCGTAAAAAACAAACAAAAAAAAGATCCTTGGGGCTTAGAGGTTTCTGCCCCCCTTGGAGGCAGATCAGCCTAATTAAAATAGGCCGATCTGCCCGCAAGGGGGTCAGAAATGGCCTAGAAAAAAATTGCCCCCTTGGGAAGTGACCCTTGCCCAAGGGGCCGCTCCCCTTCTTTGTTTACCAAAGTAAACAAAACTCCCTGGTGTCTAGTGGGCATTCCTGCAGCACGATTGCTATGCGATCGTGCTGCAGGAATGCACAGAGAGACATGAAAAGGAAGGGAAAAGCCTTTCCTTTCCTTTACCTGCCTCTCTGACCTCCCCTTCCCCTATCCTGAGAAGAAACTAATCAGTTTCTCTCTCTGGCGCACTGTAAGCCATGCTTCCAGTGCATCAGGGACGACCTCTGATGAGGTCAGCGTGCGATCGCGCGCTGACGTCATCAGATGTCACGGGGTTGGGGGTGTGCGCTTCCCCTGCCATCCCTGCACAGGAGAGGGGGGTGGGTGGCCCATGGGGGGAGCACTAGTGCTCACCCCGTGGGCGAGGTTCAGGACATAAAGGTTACGCCCTCAGCACAGCAGCGGAGGACGTAACCATTAGGTCCACAGCACTGAAGGAGTTGAAAAGATTCTTTCTTCTCTGTCTGTGGCCTCCTAATGTCTGAATCAACCTCTCCTACCTGCGAGCAATTGCCATAGTCATGACGTCCTGGAGTTGTGGTTAGTCGTGCAAGAGCAATTGTGTTTTCTGAATGGACTCTGGGATGCAATTGTTTCGGGCAGGGAGATAAGACCTATAACACAAACCAGTATATTACAGAACGATCATTTAGCAATTTACATTTCACTTAACTTGTCACATGCAATCTTTATCACTCTCTGTCTTGATTAACCTTTGCACCCTGGAACGCTTGAGTATCAATGTTCAATGTCTGTTCACACCCTGTTAGTTGCACAAGGTAAGTTATCACAATGTCCAATGTCTTTTCACAACCAGTTAGTTGCACAAGGTAAGTTGTTATTGATTAGAACAAAAAATGTGATCACGTAAATAGACTGAATTATAGATTGTCAGCTTCACAAGGTAAGTATAGGCAGTTCAGTTAGTTGCAGAAGACAAGGTTAATTCAGAAACAGTGCAACAGCACCCTCTTAGATTTCACAAGGTAAATTGCCAGAAGCACACAAATCTCTTCACAACTGCAGGATTAATTAAGTCTCTTAGTTGCATTGGGTACCTTTAAGTAGCATCGCTAGATTTGTGTCAATGTATTTCTTTATGCTTTTTACTCATAGGTTTTATGTTTCTTCTCAGGAGGCCAAGCAGTGAAAAATAACCTTTGTGCTTTGTCGGGGAAGAATTGCGGCGTGCAGAGGAGAGCTGTGGCACCCAAGGAAGAGAAACTGCTGCTGGGGCGGCACAAGGAGGCTTTGGTAAATTGCTGTGAGGCTGCAGGGCAGAGCTTGGGCAGAGCACAAAAGACACACTTTCCAACCAGAAGATTTCTTGAGATGAAGTGGCTTCCAGAAGCAGGACATGGCCTTAAGTACAGGCACCATGCCGGCCACGCCTAGACATACTAAATAGTACTGTCATGCTGCATCTGGTCCTTCATAGGGGTTGCATATAATCATGGCTTCATATTTTCATAAGTTCTTTAACACAATGAGTATCATTCACACTGCAATATCAATGTTTCAATAATAGACAAGGTTACAGAAATATAGGTGATGCACTATGACTCATGAGTACAAGTAAACAGACAAATAAACATACTGACTGACATAGTGGTGCTGGTGCATGGGTTAGTAGTGGATTTCACTGTAGTCTAAGGTTCTATGAAGCCTCATGAACCAGAGTTTCATGAATTATGACAATATCAGAAATTGATAGAGAAGCTATGTTGAAAAGATATGTGAGTTAATTCCCACAGGTAAATGCAGTAAGGATGAAGACACTATCAGCAAATGGAGTGACAAGATTCATCACTAACTTTCCATGGAAGATGGTTTGCTGATCAGAAGGTCAAAGTGTATGGCTCCTGAATGGGTCAAAGCATGTGGCTCCTGAAGAGGTGAGGGAGAAAGTGTTGTCTCCGACTAATGAGGGACATCAAGGTAGGACTAAGGAAAGATTAAGGGCACACCATTGATGGCCAGGCACGGACCTTCAAATTGAGACATTGGTGTGTGAGTGTTTGCACTGCAAACTAAGTGATACTAAGAAGTTGAAATCAGCTCTTATGATCTGCTTGGGATGAGGCAAACTTGATATTGTGGAACCTTTAATCTCAAAGTATGAGAGCGTATATTTGTTTGTTCACATGGATTTGCATTCCCAGTGGCCTGAGGTGAGGATAGTTTCTCTCAGATGTCTTTGCCAGGGAGAGTAATACCAAGTGTTTGTTAACTAATAACGGAATACAGTTAACATCTATGGTCATGATGGAATTTCATAAGGAAAGGGGATCACTCACAAGAGATGTGCATTGTAGCACCCACAACCAATGGCATGGTCGAGAGGTTCAATAGAACCTTGAAGGAAACTACTCAGCTCTCAAATGATCTGGGGAGAGATTGAAGAAGGCAATTTCACAGTAGGCTTACTCCACACTCCACCACAGATGTAACAGCTTTTAAACTATTTTGTAAAAAGGAAATCTTGCAGATAGGTGTGCCCTCACAGGTACATTCATTGGTGAAGGTTCCAGATGTTAGAGGTGATAAAGTAAAGGAGTTGGGGCAAATATTGAGGATAAAATTATTGTATAAGAGCAAGGTTATCAAAGAACTAGAAGTTAAGAAAGGTGATTCTGTTTGTGTTTGTTTACATAGCGTGGTACACAGGTCAAATAAATATGATGATCATGTGTAAGTCATCAAGGAATACAAAGCATCAGTAAAGTTGGAAGATGGGTGAGTTTGGAATTTAAATAGAATTGTTATTGATAGGACAATGTAAACTACTTCTTCTTGTGTTGCTGCATTCTATTTTAAACATAATGACTTAAGTGTCAGTTTAGCTCTTTCGGGCATCTTTCTTTTTTATGATGTCATTGTTTCCTCTCAGGTTTCCCTTATGTGTCTGTCTTTGTGTGGTCTTACTCCAATTGTTTGATTCTTTGATCTGTTGCTGCTATGCCCTATTTGTTTGTTGTAGGGAAGATGTATGGTAATATTTCTTTAGTATTGTCATGAGGTCGTAGGATTGTCTTAGTTCCACTCTTCTTTGAATGTCTTCTTTTTAAAATGTTTTCTCTTGAAATACAATCAGTTACTGCTGGACTTTGGTAAGTGCTGGATTAAGAATAGGTGCACGGGGGTCCTTTTCACCTTTTAATAACTACTGGATCATGTTATAACGATGCAGCCTGCTTGCTCTTTCTTCTTCTGCAAAGCAGTAGCAGGATGCATGGTATTTAAAAGTAGGATATGTGGAAATTAAATTGACACATGTGCTGATGTTAAAAAAGTTCCCAAAAGCCCTTTTTTGCAAGGTTAGCTGCCCCTAGGAAAACACTGGATTACATTAAAACACCTTATAATGATAATTTCGGGTTAGAGGCAGCTAAAAATATAATTCAAGGACTCATTTTAATAGTTATTCAAAATCTCATTTAATTATTAAATCAAATTTGGATTAACCATACTGTAAAAGGTATGTTTAGAAAAGTTACCTCTCCCTGCCTAAACCTCAGGAGGCCTTTCTGCCAGTATTCAACTGCGACCTGAATGCTGATGGCTCCACTGTTATGAAATGTGGAGTGTTCCTAAACGGAGGAGAAAGGGTTTGTGCGTGGGGAGGTGTTGGTCTCTCCTTGATAGAATGGCCGGGGGCTGTGCACAAGAACTAGTTAGACTTCAATCAAAGCAAACGGTTGCCCACTGGGTCAATGAGGACAGTTATCTTCAAAGCAGCATACATAAACGCTGTTATCTCAAGACATTCATCTAGCAATCAAAGCTGACAAGCAAGCCCCATCAGGCATCAACATTTACCTGCTGAGTTACTTCCTTATCATTACGCTGGTGGGCAAAGTATTCCTGGTATGGGCCCCAGGGGCTGCTACATGCAGGCATGAGGTTATGGCATCTGGTAGGTCATATTGCCGTTCGATTCTGATACAGTTTGCAACGGGCCTCTCATCCAGCATATTACTATTCTACATCATGCCAGTAAAAGGTTTATTGTCACAAGTTGCTAGCAGTTCTTCAGGAGATCTCTGTCATAACCCAAAAGGTTCATTAGTGGGGCATGAGGCATTGTCTCTCCAGTGATTTCCGCTAGAACCTGTAGTATCTCAAATCAGACGTGCTGTATTCCAAGGCAGTGCCACGCCACGTGGGCAAAATCAGGCTGGTCCACCCCACATCACAGGCAGCGAGCATCATCACGTAAGCCACAGTGGCACAAACAGGCAGGGGTGTAATATACTCCGTTAAAGTATTTGGAGTGCACAAGTTGATGGCGATGATTCAAAGACACTGCAAATTATGGAGCAACAATAGGCCCATTGAGCGTCGCTAATACCTATGCTCAAATCTGCTTGCCAATCGCGGTGAGCCTTGGTGACACTAGGACGCCGAGCCTCCTGTGAGGAGCTATACAGTGTTGAGATTGCCTGAATTGGTGACAACACCTGTATTATGTATGTGAAAGCTGATATCGCCATTGATTCTGCCAATGAGTCATTTAGCATGGTTCTCAGCATAAGACATGCTCAGTGTTAGTAAAATTGCTCAAGTGTTGTGGGTGTTGCACAATGGGTACTAACCCAGGTCCAGTTGGGCAGGATCTTGTTCCTAGAAAAATAGTCATGCACTGTATCCCAAGTCCATGGAGCGCTGTCGCAGCGGTCCATTCCTGACCCAGTGGGAACTATGTGCACCACTCCAATGGTAGCCGAGGGGAGTATAATAAGGATCCAGAGGCAAATTCAACGTCCACTTCCAGAAGTATTGCGTAGTACCTATGAGGTCGAAAACATGGAAACAGCATACCAGCCAATTGAAAAAGAATTGGGGTAGCAACGTGGGAGAGTCTGCATCTCTCTCCAGCCATAAATGGGGCAAATCCTCCGGACCATGAAGCGATTATGCATTGCACTACCCTATATTGTGCCTCAAGGTCTGGGGCACAAAGTCCTCCCATTGCGTATAGAAGAGTGAGCGTATCCTACTGCACACGTGGCTGTTTGCCAACCCAAGCCAACCGCACCAGCAGAGCACGCAACATTCGAAGCACTGGGAAGCATTATTGGGATATTTGCAAACAGAAAGATAAATCGAGGAAGCACAGCCATCTTCATGAGGGTGATGCGTCCACAAAGAAAAAGGGGAACGGGGAGCCATTGGTCTATTGCTTCAGTATGGAGGTGTACCGCCTTGCCATAATTTTAACGCATCACGACCTCTGGGTTGATATGAACCTGGATGTCCAGATAGTGCACAGGCTTGGTGGTCCATCTGAGCGAATACTCCAGTTGTATCATTGTCATGGCAGTTGTAAGTGGTAATATGAGGGACTTGTCCCAGTTTATTCATAGTCCAGAATGGTCGCCATAGAGGACGACCTCTCTTAAAACTGGTGAAAAGTTGCGCTGGGGGTCTCGAAAGTAAAAGAGAGTGTTGTCTGCAAAAGCAGACATTATGAGATTATAGTGTGGAAAATGAATACCACAATGGGCATGGGACTCCCAGCACGCGCAGACCAGGGGCTCTGCCACAAGCGCATAGAGGCGTGGAGACAAGTGTCAACCTTGGTGAGTGCCCCTGTGATAAAGATTGGATCTGTCACTCGGCTGTCATTTTGAAAACGCACCATCGGATACGTATACATGACCTGCACTAGCTTCAGAAAAACCTCTCCCACACAACGCAGAACCGCCATCATGAAGTCCGACTCTACAGAGTCAAAGGCCTACTCCGCATCTAAGAAAATTGTCATTCCTCCCACGTCTTGCTCAATACAGGAAATCGTGCCAAAGAGCATGCACAGGATGTATACCAGAAAACGGCCGAGTATAAAACCCGACTGCTCAGGGCCTATGATGGTTGAATGCATTGGCGCCAAACCATTGGTCAAGATTTTCACAAAGATCTTTGTCTATATTCAAAACCGAGAGCGGCCGATTGGTTGAATAATGGTCAGCTGGCTTTCCGGATTTGAGTAAAGTAATCATTAGGGCTTCATGCATAGTTGGGGGGATACAACTGTCGCAAACCATTTCCTCAAACAAGTTGACGAGGTGTGGCACAAGCATGTCTTGGTATGCTTTGTAAAAGGATACTATCAAACCATCCGTGGAGGCAGCCTTCCCACTCTACATATTTTTTAGAGCGGCAACACTTTCTGAGAGTCGAAGTGGTGCCATAAGTTGTTCCCTATTAGCATCTGTCAACCACTTCATTGTGATGTGACTTAAGTAGTCATTCGTGGTCTGCTTGTCTTGTGTAGTTATGAAGGAGTAGAAGTCTGAATAATATTGGCAAAACCAATATGTCACCTGGTCGTCCCCTTTTCATCAAGAACAGTCAATATTTTGTTGTCCTTGCGGTTAGAGCAACCAAGAGCCACAAGAGCAGCACTTGGCCTCTCAACTTCACCATAGGTCCTGGCCATCGCATACTTGCCTAAGTGAGTATCTAGCTAGCTTGTGATACTCATCTAATTTAATCTTGATGTCCCCTAGCAATTTCTGCTCCGGCATTTCCCTGTCTCCGTGCTCTAGTTCAGCTAATTCTGTCTCCAGCCGCTTCAGTCTGTCTCGGATCGATCAATCAAACAACTCTCACCTGTTTAAAGGTGGTGACGTCCTGAATATACACTTTAAAAGCCTCCCACACAGGAGCAAATTTCTCTATCGAGCCTTAAGGAAGTAATCGTCGATCGCCTCTGCCAGTTCTTCATGCAATTCAGTCAGCATCCAGCAGTGAATACTACGGAAGACGCCAAGAAAAAACACAGGGGCACAGTCCTTCACGTTCTAGGACCAGTCATATCAGGGACTGATCCGAGTATGTTTGAGGCAGGTGTTCACACCGTTGGATGCTGGACAATAAACTGTGCGATGCAAGCCAGTAATCTATACATGTATGTATATCATGAACGGTTGAGTAGTGAGTATACTCCCTGCCCTGCGGAGAGCGAAAGCGCCACACACCCACTAGACTGCTGAGTTCTGTTAGCGTCGATATAGCACAGGTCGCTGTTGAAGGCCATCGGGTGGGCCCCTGGAGCGGTCCAACTCGGACAACATGACGCAGTTAAAGTCACTGCCCTACATTTGTGGTAAATCGCCGTACCAAGTAAATTTAGCATGCAATGTGTAATAGAATTGAGGATCATCATAGTTTGGGCCATAAATACCCACAAATAATGCAGTGAAGTGTTCCACCTGGCATCGGGCTGCCACTTAGCGTCCACCAGTGTCCACGTGTATATCCCGCACGCTAACACCTGAAACGCATCTGACCCAAATGAGGACCTCACACATATGCATTGTGAATCTCGATGCATAACAAGTTTCCTGCATACTCCTTTGTGTAAATAGCCCGCTGTTCGGGGGCAAGTGTGTTTCTTGCAGTATAGGTATATCTATCTTATGACGCTGCAAATATGATATCTCTTTGCAAACTTTCCTATTGTAATTCAATCCCTTAATATTTCATGTGAGGAAATTCAGCACCCGCACTTGCCTTAGAGCATCCTTGTTGGTCCCTGCACCATCAGACATACCCGCATCTCGCTTTTACTGTGCAGTTGCAATATTGCTCGGAATATCAGTGTCAGCCATACAATCAAACATGCCTGTGCCCTCCACCCACGCACACCTTGCACCCAACAGCTGGCGAGACATCGCAACACCCACCCAGCAACCTCCCTGTACCCAAACCAAAGAATCCCAAATATAACACTGTGGTGCACACATGGAGACAGAAGTTGCCCGCATTGGGCCACATCAAAAGTACAGGACATGCCAACCATAGAGCAAGCAAATATAAAGCTAGCAATACACTCCTCGTCCACAGATGTATAGGAAAACTCGCACCCAGCACAAGAGGAAGGAACCACTTCAAATTAGGGGAGACCACACCACCACTCACCTACAACATCCAGCATTGAAACACACTGGTGAGCACTAGACACAACACCCAATCAGACAACAGAGCAACCAGAGAAGCAGCAACAGATATTTGTGAGACATTGTCTTAGAAGTAACTTAACATTAGTAGGATATTATTAAGCCAGGTGGCTAATCTAGTCAGTCTAATCCCTCCAGGTCTTGGAATGCTGCAGTTTCATCACCATCTGATATCAGTGATCATCGCCGTCTGCTATCCAAGCCCTGCTGTTTAAGGAACTGCATCAGGTTTTTAAGGTCACTGAAGATTTTAGACAGTTACATGCAGATGGGCAGGGTAAAGCATGGTGTAGTCAGGTTTAAATTCTTGCAGCTTCCATTTATCAAGCAGAAACTGACACCTTGCCTCCTGTATGTGAGGTGTAGAGTCTGGGAAAGATGGATAGTTCCGTGTCCTCATAACGGAGTGCTTGCAGTTCACGTGAGCAGCCAAATGCAGCGTTGTGGACCCTATAGTTGAGAAGTCTAGGAATGATCGGGCAGCGCTTAGCTTCCAGTTCCGGACGCGGGTTGAGCAAGCAACTCATGCCCCAGGTCCAGCCTTGAATTGGCAATCTCTGTGACAGGTGCTTCTGTCACCTCCTTACGCAGCCGGGAAGTTTTGTGCTGCTCAAATTGCAGCTTTGGCTGCATTTTATCAGTCTTGCCCATGATGGTCAGAATGCTACAGGCCAAGACAGACGTCTGTGAGATGTACAAATGCACTGTATGGCTTAGGGCAGTGGTTCCCAACCTGTGGTCTGGGGACCCCTGGGGGTCCTCAAAGCCTTCTCAGGGGTCCACAACTACTTAGTAAATTAAATAATATTAACAGATTAGGTCCCTAGCTTTCAGTACTGACTCAGTGGGGGATCCACAGATTCTACTAATGATTCATTCGGGGTCCCTGGGATCCAGTAATGATAAAGTGGGGGTCCACAGAAGTCAAACAGTTCGGAACCAATGGCTTAGGGAGGTGGCTGTGGCTAACCCAAGGCCCCTTGGTAGTAATTTCTGTCTTATCATGCACAGGGTAGGCATAGTAACACCTGGCAGTAATCCCTATGACAGGGCCGTGGCCCAACACTGCTAGGCGTGACAACAAAACAGGCCACCCTGTGTTCTCTTGCAGTAGGCTCTATTAATGATAGTCAGCCAAGAGTTGCCTTGTATTTCTTTGTGTTGTCTATTCTGGATGCCATGATCGTTCACCACTGGTACTGAGGGCAGTTTTTCCTCTATCAGTAAGAAACAATGCCCCGAATCCCCCATGCAGCTCCACACCACCTCACCTCTGTTCCAGCAGGACGCAGTGCGAGGTCAGTCCCCGTTGGTGATGTTGGCGGGCCCCCCTCACCATTCCTGGGGCGAGGCACATCAGTGTGTCTCACCCAATGCACCAGGCAGCCCAGCAGGAAACATTCCTCTGTGGCTGGCACTCCAGCCACTCCCACCCCCTACACCCCTAACCCCACCCACAGGGGCCTGAAGGCACAACGGTACTGCAAGATGCCTCCAGTAGGCCCTGGGGGCCACTGCCCGACATGGATGAGCAGCCCCGGCCTCCCTCTGATGTCTGATAACGGACAGACCACCACCAATGTAGCAGGAGTGCAGCAGGCAGATGTGCTCCTCTTAGGCGCTGTTTAGGCCATGGGTCTCAGTCTCAGTCTTCCGTAGGCCTCCGTACCCTCTGCACAGCTGGAGTGGGACTCCCTCGTCCGGTAACTGATCAATAAGTGGCCAGGCGCTGCGACCAGGCAGGCAATCCCTGTCCCCCGCAAGGCATGCCACCGCTTATGGCAGCAAGGGGGCTATGCAACATCTCTGTCCGGCACCAGGGGATTCAGTAATAGTATTTTGTTGCCATGGCTCAACATTCCCACACACCAATCCCAGCGGCTCCAGCTCTAGTAGCAGCACGGAACAGGCCGCAGCGGGGCTCAGTCAACCCCTGGACACCGCTTTCCCCCGCATCCAACGCAAATCTTCCAGCGGCAGATCATTCTCGTACCTCGCCGCAAAGACCTGGAACACCCTCCCGCCGGATCTACGACAGACCCAGGACCTTCTTTCCTTCAGAAAACTACTCAAGACTTGGCTCTTCGAGCAGTAGCAGCACCCTCCCCCCCCCCCAGCGCCTTGAAACCCTCACCGGTATGTAGCGTGCTTTACAAATTGATTGATTGATTGTCAAGAGGTCTATATACCTGAGAATGACCCCTCTTACCCAGTGGGCCCATGAGCAATCATACCTCCAACGAGTAGTATTCAGGTGTTATGCGTAGTATGTAGGTACCCAACAGGGCATGTCTACATTCACACTTATTTAAGGCTAATTACT
This sequence comes from Pleurodeles waltl, assembly GCF_031143425.1. Taxonomy (NCBI): domain Eukaryota; kingdom Metazoa; phylum Chordata; class Amphibia; order Caudata; family Salamandridae; genus Pleurodeles; species Pleurodeles waltl. Next base: position 978,832,750 of record NC_090446.1, on the reverse strand, counting down.
GGCTGGGAGAACCTGGAGAGCCAATTCAAATGAGCCTACAGGAATTACAGGCCAGGTTAGGATAACTGTCTGAAAGTTACTTTTCTTCAATATTAATTAAAAATCAGACTTTACCCTTTAATTGGAGTTTTAATAACTATTTAAAAAAAGTTGTTTAATTCTTTTTTTAGCTGGTCCCGTTCCCGAGTAACATTACTAATATTATAAACAGTTCTCTGGTTTTCTACATAGGATACCTAGGCCTGCCACCGTGAAAAATAGCTTTTGGGTGTTTGTAACTGTAAGGACATGTTAACATTACAGGGGTGTTTGTAACTGTAAGGACATGTTAACATTACATTTCTACATGTCCTCATTTTAATACCACACACCCAAGTCCTACATAGGGTGACTTGTTAATATTTAACATTAAAGTTTTTACCTGAGAAAAGGGCTTATTTTGACAAGTCTTATTGAAGTGTTTACACTGATAGAGGCAGGTTAATGTTAGACATGAAGCCATGGATGCACTGCCACTATAGTGGATGGTACATTAGGTGCTGCAGGCCACTAGTGTAATTTAACTTCCAGGCCCTGGATACACTTTGCACTATATACTAGAGACGTATAGGCAATTGAAATATGACAATTAGGAGTATGCCAATTCAATCATGTTTAAAGGGGGAGAACAGACACCTTACTAAGGTGTGAAGTGCCAGAAATCAAAAGCCAGAAAAACTATAGGGTCCAGCAAAAGATTGAACATCTCGGTGAAAATGCAAAAAAAGGAAGATTTTCTACAACATTCAAAACAAAAAAAGAAAATAGCAAAATAGTTGTGCAGATTTATTAAAAAGTCACAAACTACAACATGGCAAGACAACTTGCTATGCTGCGTTGCGTGACGCAGAGAGCAGAAATGTGCGATATCTACAACGATATGACACATTCCTGCTGCCTCATTACACTGCGCACTGAGTGCTGCTTTGCAAGATTGTTTTTGTGCAGGAAGAGCCTTCCTGCACACATCAATCCTTTGAGGTATTTTCCTCTTTCTCTCTGTAGAATTCATCATGTGTAGAAAGAGGAAATAATGAGGAGAAATAAAGGTATTTCTCCTTGTTACGCCTCTATTGGGAAGGTGTACCATTTTGACACAATCCCAGGTTTACTACCCCTAGTAAATCAGGGATTGCATCAAAATCCATGGGCGGATGCATGCTCCACCCATGGAACACCTTCCCAATGCAGAGTAACACAAGGCAGCGATTTGTGCTACTTGCGTTACTTTGCATTTACTAAGCCAGGCAGCTGGCTTTGTGTGGCCTAGTAAAGTTGACTAAAGAGCTTGTGTTGTCTTGCGTTTCTTGCGTATTGCAAGGGCCACACAAACCCTTTGTAAATCTAGGCCTCAGTGTATCCTCCCAGAGAATATTAACCAGCAAAGGCAGAAGTGGTTGACCCTCTATGGGTGTACGGCGTTGCAGATTCTGCAGTTTGGTTGTCAGAGTCGGAATGGTTCCAGCATAGCAGGGACGATACCTGCAGAGTCTACCCCTTGGTAGTCATATAGGAAGCCTTGGTTAGCTACGTGGGGCGAACACTGAAAGCAACTCTGACTCTGCTAACGGATGTATGACCTACTTACGAGGCTGGCCTTGTGGCTGCTGACCACAGCTGGTGTGCGAGGGGGCAGACATTGACCTACTTGCTGCATCATGGACCAGAAATCGTTTTTCTACAAGTAAATGTTCTATAGATGTGAACTACATCGTGACAGCTCTGTACTGCACATTTTCCAGCCACTTCTGTGTTGCTGCATGTCCTCTGCTCCATAACTCTGCTCAATAGGAGTTACCAATGTAAAGAATAAGAACATTTCACATTTTAACCAATTGAGCTTGTTACATGTTCTTAGCACTTGCTGTTTTCAGACCTGCCAACTTTAAGAACACAATTCACTGTGTGAGGAGGGAGTGTGGCCTTGTGCCTAGAACTATATAGGAGGCACTTCTGCACCCTCCACCACTAAACCCCCTCCTCCTAAAAACAAGTCTTCTAAGGCTGGAGCCGATATCCTGGGGTATTTGTACACCCTGTAATAGATGCTGGCTTTTAAAAGCGGCAGAAAACAAAAAGCAAGCTGGAAATCCACTATTTGTAGTGTTTCCTGCTCGTTTTTTCTGCCACTGTGTGATATTGGCTCCTCACTGGATACCCATGTGAAGGGAGCTGATATTGTGTGACAAACGGTGACACTGTGTGAGTTGTAGGTCTGCTTCCTGGTCTTAGGCATCATATGTCTATAAGTAGCAAGTTTTACCATTATCTGACTCCATGGAAGCATGAACGTTTTAGTTGACCCAGTTGGCATGTAAATATAGAACCTGCACTTACATATAGACCTTTCCATATGTTCCACCCATTAATCCCTTGTCTTCCTACATGTCATGTCCTTAGCAAATGGCAGCCAGGGCCAAGGGCATCTCCGTTTGTCCCTTCATCTCACCACACCCTTTACTATACCACAACCAAGCACACCACCACATGCCAACAACCAAGCACATCACCCCATGCCCATGCAAATAGCACACACACTCCCAGCAAAGAAGCAGAACACACAAGAAGCTCATGCCCATTAACACACTTTTCAGTCCTGCGTGCAGCAGACATACCAAGTCTTCTCACCACACTTAAGATAGAAACTATATTCATTAGAGAAATCAGATATATTCCCAAAACCATGCACATTCTTGAAGTCCATGTCAAACAAGACTACAGCATCCAAAACAACAGTAGACCAAATAAGACAGAATGAGGCATTGCACTGATCAGGGAGTCGTCATGGCCTGTCTTGTGATCTTGCAACTAATCTTCAGCTCCTCTGAACTTCTATTTTACTCTTTTCCTCTAAGAGCAATTTCGACCATCACATTTCATCTCATCTACTGACCATCAGATGAAAGAACTTCTTCATTGACATGTCTGACCTGTTATTCTATACACCAACATTATTATCTGCACCTTCAATCTCCCAGAACATGCTGAAACCAGGACAAAGAAAACCTCTTTCGAATTTATACTGAAGGCCGTAGATAGCACCCAGGATATTACACTCCTGACGCACAAGAAAATACCCTGCACTTCATATGCTCAACAAGAAACCCAAATGGAGCAAACGACTTAGTTGAAGGCTGCTAAATCACCCACCTTTTCTTCTTGGGGAAAATCATTGCAAAATCTGTTGCCACCCGGCTACAAAATAAAATTAAAAGCAAAAGCATCATAGAGGATAAAGGTCTGGATTCAGGCCCTAGTGTGATACCAGCACAGGTGATCAGCACCATCGAGGTGAAATGGCCGACGATGCACTTCAAATCTGAGACAGTGATAATCCTTGTCTCCCCCAGTTCACCTCAGTCTTCAACACCATTTACCTCAAATGCTTGCTCAGCACCCTCCCCATCAGTATGGGCCTAAAATGACAAATATGGCAGGGGCTCAAGTAGTCTTTAATTACCAGAGCCCAGATTGTCCTGATGGGCACCTCCAGATCGAACGCACACTAAAAGTAACTTAGGGTATATCTCAACACACAATTATTTCTCTGATGATCTTCACAATCTACTAAATTCTTGAAGGCCTTTCTGGCCAACAAGACTGACTAGCAAGATGCATCAATATAGAGAAGAATCACAGCGCTACCTAAAAATGTCATCCCTTCATCATGATAACTCTCTAAAAAACTGCCTCACATACATCAAAACACGGATCTCTAACATTCATCACAAACTCATCCTAATGAAAACTGAATTAGACTATATTGCAGTGAGACTAAACAACAGGCTCAAAAATTGATCTCATCAATTGACTGAGATGGGTTCAGGTCCCAACTGACCAACAATAACAATTAATTTGTCTTCCTCATCCACACCTCCATCAGCTTTAAGATCAATAGAAAATACGAAAACCACATGACACCAACTATCACTTCTTGAGAAAGTAAAGTCCCTCATTGCGGAAGCAGACTTCAGAACCACTCTCCAAGCTGTGGATCTCTTGCACCATAATGGAGGGAACATCTTCCTGACAGCAGTGCCAGAATTCCACCTTACCCCTCTTAGAGGCGTCATCTTGACCATACCTGATCACAGTGAATCTACATGGCCATCAGGATCCCAGACATTGTCAGAGAAAATCCACTGGCTCCTTGTGTCTGCCTCCAATAGTTTCAAGACATACTGTATTTTTTATAAAGCACTCAGCACTAAAACCTGACAGGCTCTGTCCCTTCTACCCCGCCATCAAATGAATACCCTTCGCATCTAGCCACACAATGAAATATTCCCTCCGACAACTCTGTGCTCCCAGGACTCTCCAAATCCCCTCTGCCGCCTACCACATCCTCTTTCCTGATATGGTCGACCATCTTGTTGAAAGGTCCGCCCACTTGTTTTGAACACAGGTAAGTTGTTTAGAGCTAGATTTGCTCTCTGTGAATCCTTACATACCGAGCGCACATTAACACGCAAAGCTAAAGTTCCCAGCAATAAAGCCTCCATGAGTGTGTCTTGCAAATTTTACACCTGCCCCTCCAGAAAGAAAACAGCAGTTCACTGGAAATGAGAAATGAAAACATGCATAACACCGCAGGAAAAGGAGCAGACGCATAACAGTAATCAATGAGAACATTGGTGTTTTATGGTTCCCATCCTCCCGAGCATGATATTTCCACAGTAATTACAGGGCTCAGGAATTCCAAGTGCCAGAGATCTTGAAAGGAAGACCACAACATTGTCCAATTACTAAGTGCACTGAAAGCCATTAGGAATTACCTGCGGGTTTGTTTTTTATTATTCCCTGTTTCAGAGGCTTCCTAGTTTGTAATTGGCAGTTTACACGTGGGCCAGCATTTTTCGCAATTCCACTCCTCAGAGTTCATGGCATCGCAAACTCGTCCCACACGGAAAATTGTGAGAGGGATTTCCTGTTAGTATGGTACGTCTGAAAGGCCGGTAGTGCTGTATGTGGGGAATGACAGAGCTGCTCGCCATCTTCTCGTTTGCAGTCTAAGTAGCCCTGCGTAGAACACGCATTAGTGGCTTGTACTCAGTGTCATCTTATGAGATGGGAGCAGAATTAACCTGGGCTTTGACGCGTTTGGAATGTCCGTCCAGGTCATTCTGCCTCTGTGCTGAATGGTCCAGCAGTAACCTCAAACATTATGTTTTTTTTAATTGAAAAGGAAAAAGCACCGAGCGGTTTCAGACAGACTATGTAGGTACAAAACTGGAATAAGTTAATGAAACCTCGTGCTGACAGCAGATTTGGCTAATTACCGTAAATCAATCAATACCCCACATGGCAAGTACTGACATTGGAAGGTGCGGTCTGTACCAGGTGTGGTGTTACAGCATCATTCTGAGGTAGGCCTTACAGAATAAAGTTTTTTAGGTAATACTGAGAGTTTCCCCACGGTCCAAGGAACAAAACTTGCACTGTGGGTTATTTAACCCACTCAAATTAAAATCAATGTACAATGTGAAAGTAGTGAAATACAGACCGCTTGCTTGAGGCAACCACCTAGCCACCTACCCTTCAGTGAGGGGACAGAGATCCCTCTGCAGGAAGGCGCAGTTAGTGACTGAACCTGCCTGCAGTAGGCCGGTGTGAGGTTCATGGGACCCCTTTGGTCACCTCCAGAGTGGACAGAGATCCCTCTGCAGGAAGGCGCAGTTAGTGACTGAACCTGCCTGCAGTAGGCCGGTGTGAGGTCCATGGGACCCCTTTTGTCTCCTCCAGAGGGCTGCCCACAGGGGGTGCACTGACGATGCTGTACTCCTTTGTGATGCACAATTTATGCTCCTCCTGACAGCCCCTTTGCCTATGCAAGCAGCATCCATGAGACAATAGGGATGCAGAGGCAAAGAGTTTGCCTCATTCGCAAGAGCTACACTCCCATACAAATGAGCGAATGCCTCTTAAGGCAACTACAGTGCTATATGTACCCCAGCATTATCAGTATTACAGAAAGGGCTGCACTAGTATCTTTGACCCCTTTTGTAATACTACAGTGCCCTGGGGACAAAAAAGACTGGTGCCTGCTCTCTTTGTGTCCTTAGAGCACTGTCTGTAATGTGGCCTCTTTAAAATATATAGAGCCTAACGGACACTGGAATGTTTCAAGTCTTGATAATTTTGCCATATAGGGTCTGAGTGGCAATACATCTCCTTCCTCCCGGAGTTTGCCTTGTTTGCTTGCAGACATTACCCTCAGAGAGTCAAGAAGACTAAAGAAGTTACTTAGTTATGCCATTGGAATAAAATAGTATCTTAAGCCGTGGAACATTATTGGTAAACAACGCTGTCTGCCACGGAAAGTGGCCAGTAACTACTGGCTACATGGGGATTCAGAGAAAAGGCTTTGCAATTTCCTTCTGCCTTTAATCCCTTATGTTGCTGCTTTGGAAGGTCTTAGATACATGCTTAGTTCTGATAGCAAATGATATTAAAAAACACTTGACCCCAGAACGGTGGCCAATTCACTAGGGTGGGCAGACATCATGTCGTCCAGTAGATATGTTTTACACCTGAAACTGTGAGACTTTACATCTGGTTCATGGCTCTCAAACCGTTTCTGTAATAAGATCTACTTATGTAAATGAAAAGCATCCTGCTCTACTAATGTTATTAGGGCTGTAATTGTGACCACATTAGATAAGATGACATTTGTGGCCTCCATAAGGAAGATTACTAACAGGGATCACCTCAATACATTGGGCAGGGTTGCAGCAGTGGAGTAAAAACATTTTTTTTTTCAATTTGGAATGCCTCTACATGGGAAATACATAACAGCCACAAAAGCAAATGCCTCTGACATCAAGGGAACAATATTAGTTTAAGGACTCCCCCAACATCGCATTTTTTATCACTCAAATAGCAGCCATAAATATGTTTTGAAACTTCAATTATTTTTTTCTCCATACATTAGTCTATGAGTTCTAAACATGCACATATGTTCACTTCGAATACCTGTTTTTCAATGTTGGTATACATATGTTAATTCAACGGGGCAAAACTAAATTAGTAGGGTTGGTTGCATATAGGCGTGCTATTTATAGATAGTTGGAGAGCTACCAGTAGCTTACAAGCTACTCGTCGGAGAACCTTGATCTAGTCCCATCTTTACCACTTTACTAAATTGTGCTGCTAATAAACGCTGAATTAAAAATCTGGACAAGGCTTTCAACACAGAGAATTCCTGTGATGGCAGTCCCTGGGCCTAACCATCAGAACTACCCCCTACAGTCATATTATAGTGGGTGCATTGGGACTTTGGAGGCTGAAGACATACACAATTGTGTGCTCTGGGGTGATCACTTTTTAACTATTTTCCAAGGATTGGTACTACTTAGAAAAATATCCTGGCAGTAGGTGTGTGAGTTTAAAAAAAACTGGACTAGAACTGAAAGTTGATATAGTAGGAAAGAAATAAGCCCTGCAATGAGCAGTCCTGTGTTGCAGCGTCGCTTCTCCTATTCGACCAAATTGTTTAATCTTGGGCAAATCACACTCTCCCTCTGCCTTTGTCCTTTTATCTGGGGTTTTGTGAGAACTTCGAAACAGGCTTAAAACATAGAGAAAAGAGCGCCATGTACATATTTGCAGGAAAGGCCCTAATCCCCGCACAGTTTAATCATGAATGTATCCTATATTCATGGCTAAATGGGACATAGTTGACAGTTAAGAACCACACACAACACCACTATCAGTTTTTAATTAAACACCATTACACGCTATTCGATCACAAGGGTTGGCTTTCCCCTTACATTAGGGTTAGAAGACAGGTGTGTGCAAATATCCATCATACAGTGCTGGAAAGAGCTTAGAAGACTTCCTGAAATAGTTAACTTTTATTTTTCCTGTTTTTATAGATGACAAATTGGTCAGCTTTATTATGATGCTAACGTCCATCTTCAACATAGATCTAAAGGAATAAACTCTGCTTAACAAGGGTTCTCAGCACAGTCTCCATGGGCTCACTGGCCTTTAGCCTTTAGTTCAGTCTGGCTAATTAAATGACTTCAGTGTGGTCGCCTCCCGGTTTAGGGCCGCCTCGGGTGCTCACATTCCTATGCATCAGCTTATCTACACTATCGGTGTGCATGAGATCTTGTATTCTGCGGCTCCACTATGCACTTAGGGCCATATGTACGAACACATTTTCCCATAGACACAGAATGGGTAAAACCCTTTGCTACATCTGGCCCTTAGCATGTAATCACCTGCTGCGCATTCATTGACAGGCACTCAGGACTGGGCTGGTGCATCCCCAGGCCATTTGTTTCACATCTCTTGACTGATAAGTCACTCTGAGCTCAACCAGTTCCCGGCCTCGGATTGTCCTCCATGGCGAACACACAGCGAGACCACCGACATCATGAAGTAGCTGAGCAGAGGACACGGGCAGACACATGAAATGTGGAACAAACCTGCAAAAAGCTTGACATCCCCACACTTTGCCATCCATGCAGGGTGAACATTGGCAATCGTGGTTCATCTGTGGCAGAGAAGGTAAAGACAGGTGAAGGTCGGATATCATTGGCTTCACTTTCCGTTGTAGGCAGGGCAGTTTCTAGACAATATGGTACCCATGGGCAGCTGGTGAGTTGGCCCACCCACCTCCCAGGCGTGCAGCCATCCACTATCACCCTCCACAAAGCTCAGGGCATTATTCTACCTAGCTGTGAATTTGATGGAAATCACGTTCTGGCTACATCAAATCATTCCAATGTAAATAATGTGGGTTTGCCAGCATTTTACAATCATTTCCAAAAGAGCACATCTCTCTCCACCCTCTCATCTCAATAAATGTTTTGACTCATTGCAGAATCCAAATAAATAGGAGGAGAATTGCAAGGAGAAAGGGCACCTCTCTTTTCACTCTCCTGTGACAATTTGGGCAGAGTAACCTTTTTTTGGCAGAAAGGTATCCAACCCTAGAGACGGACCGGACTGTAGGATAGTTCACATGTTTAAGCAGAGCAATCTTCGAATCATAGCTAGGCTGGCTCATCCATTAATCCTCTGAAGGTTCATGGAATAGTTTGCTTTTGGTTGGTAAATGTTTAACCGTATTATGTAAGTGCCAAGAGACAATTTCCTTAGAAGCTTGTGCCATGCAAATGGTTAATGAAAGTTAAGCTGCAGAGGTTGCACATCCATTCATGCATCCCATGTGACTAAGATCTTTTTATTTCTTTCCTCTTTTCTATGCAGTACTCCCTCATTCTATTTTACTCCTTCTGTTATTCCTATACAATGCTATGGAATAGTCCCAGGAAGGCACAAAGTGCTATAAAAGAAAGTACGAGGAAGCAAGGGTACAGCAGGGCATCAGGTAGAGAGTTCCCTTATTTTCATGGAGGTGTAGCCCCATGCGAATTGTAATTGTATTTATATAGCGCTTACTACCCCTGATGAGGTGTCAAATCGCTTTTTTGGCGAGTAGCAAGCTACTCCGGAACCCAAAAGGATTAGTGGTGGATTAGTATAGGGAAATATGACTACTGCATTAGTATGAGTTGATTTGAGCAGAGGATATGTGAGTTTGTAAATAGTTTTGAACAGAATAATGTAGGGATAGAGGGAAGAATCCAGAAGTGTTGATTGGGAGTTTATAGTAATAGGATGAGGCTTGGGATGAGGAAAGGAGACATGGAGGAGGAAAGAGTTTGTAGAAGGGAATGAGGAAAACACTGCTTCTGAGCCAGCACAACATTATGGACGTGGTGGCAGAGACCAAGAGGCTGTCAGGAGGCGCAATGACCACACCAGAAAGAGGTTGGCCCCTTGAGGTGCCCTTCTGGAGGGGGAAAAGTGGGTCTCATCGCCCCCTGGTACATCCCTCTATAGGGGGGTGCAGCCACTCACTGCAGTTACTTAGAGAAGGATCTCTGTCGCTCTTGAAAGTAAAACCCGGTTGCCACCTCCCCTGTGGAAGGCAGTCTGGCCGCTTCAAACTGCAGATCCACTAATGTGCTACATTGGCGCGGCGCAAGTTTGCGAGTGCCCTCGCGCAGCACATTATAGGTAATGGGGCACATTTTCCAAGTTTGCCTCCGGGGCACTAGTTAAAAGTGGGCCGCGGCATTGTAATGTCTGTGCTGGTGTACATTCACAGCACAGTGGTTTGTGCAGATGTAAGAGCGACAGTCACCCGCGCAGTGGGACCTGTTGATTCAGGTCCAGGTGACGTCACTGAAATAAGAAAAGTAAGTAAAAAGCCAACTAACGACGCTTGTAACAGCAACCCTCGTCGCGGTGTGAGTTATGTATTGGCCGCATTCCGACGGAAAAGGCCCTAGTAGGGACAATGTATCCTTACTCTGTAATACAGGCCCAAGAGATTTATAGCTGCAATCGACGTCCATGTTCTCCGTATCTGAGTTGCACATTTCGCAAGATGGCGCCACCCCAGGTTTGCGACAGGCCAGCAGCCTGTTTCTAGGAATGAATCCTCAGGGCTGGGGATGGCAGGGTCATCGGGCGGCCCTCTCCCCCGCTGAAGACACCTTTTCCATTTTGAGCGCATTCATTCATGGCATCTCATCTCTCTAGAAGATCTGACCTATGACTCCGCCAATTCCCTTCTGCCTACCTTGGTCAAAGTTATGAACAACCTACCAATCAGCTGTAGAACCGAGAATGTTTCATATTGTGGCAGAACAATCGCCTGCCTGAAAGGTGTCAGATGTAATCAGTATGTTTTACAGTGGCAACAGCGAGAAGGGGAAGAGCAGAACTGGCTGATGCAAAACATTAATTCAAGATGTTTGTACTCTGTGTTTTTTCTATTGTGCTGGCTGCTGTATAATCCCACTCCCGATGTTAGCGATCCTAAAATAAAAAAATATATATTTTAATATTCAGCAACTTTTTACTTTTTTGACCTTCCAACAGAGAGGAAGAGTATGGCTTACATGGACATTTGCTGTTTTTTTAAGAGGCAGGTGCATTAACTATCGATTTGTTTTCATTTTTTTATAGTGTGGTTATCAGCCGCGCCAGACACCAGCCCTGTTGCTTAATGAGAAACTTAGAGGCAGATTTACCATAGTGTTGTGTTGCCCACAACACTAAAGTAAGATTTATCAAGCCATGCAAGTCCACCATGCTTGCAGTACCCTGCCTCAGGGAAGCGTTCCATGGGTGGAGCTTGGGTGTTGCCATGCAGCCACCAATGGATTTTGGCGCATGTCTACATTTACCATTAGTGGTAGACCTGGGTATATTGCAAAATGCTACGCCTCCCAGGGGAGGCGTAACAAGTGGAAATATCTTTATTTCTCCTAGTTTTTCCTCTTTCTATGTGTGCTGTACCCCCATGCTTAATTTGTGCTTGTTGTTTCCGGTGCTGAGCACCAGCACTTATTTTTGCTGGCCGGGGCTTAGTCTTCTGCCTCAAGCATTTGCTGCGAACAAAAGACACATATGGGAAAGACGGAGAAAGGGAAAAACGAAAAAGCGTCACAAAGGGAGAAAGCAGAAAGCTGCAAGAGTGATCTGAAGCGCTGGGAGTGGCTTTAAATGGATTAAAGAGGCCCGAGATGTTTTCAGGATTACGTTGCCTCCGTATTCCGTGCTCGCACATTTAACTGCAGCAGCCGCGTGTTTCAGAGGAGAGCTCTGAGCACCGGCACTTTTCTATTTACAAATTAAGCACTGCTGTACCCCTTCCTGCACAAACACAATACTGCCTGCAATGCAGGCAACCTTGCACTATGACGCAAGGGTGCCTGCATTGGTGCTAGGCAGCCAAAAGTGCCCCTGCGCAAGAACAGGATTGTGCCATTTAATATTAAATACAGCACATTCCTGCCCTGTCCCTCGGTGCAGCGCAGCAAGGTGGTTTGCTGCATTGCACTGTGTGAAAGTACAATAAATCTGGACCTGTGTTTTACCATCTCACATCTAACTTGCCTTTTACCAGGCCTTCCTTCCTGAGACTTTTAATAAACCTTAATTGTTATCATCAATTTTAAGCTGATGGTTCCCAAACTATACCGCAAAACACATTTTATTATAAAAATTAAAGCAGGCAAAGCCTTGCAAACATGATAAAATAGAAAAAAACAGTGCAGAAAATAACTACAGACATTAACAAATTCGGGGTAGGGAGGTAGGCATCAAAATATTGGAATGAGATGTTTAGGTAAAAAGGCATGACTAAATAGGATCCTAGAAGAATGGGACGTGCTGGTGACCTTGGCACTTAAGTAGCTTCCGCCTTGTTGTGAACCGTGTTTTCAACCACAAGTGCACTTCTTGGTGAAAATGAGCCTATTGACCCTCCCCGAGTAAATACTCTCACTGCACCCTTGTAGCATATCAATAGTAAACCCAGTCTCTGCCTGTTTTAGGGTGCGAATAAAGGAATGTTCTCTTTTCCAGCCTTTTCTCTGCATACAAATGCAACTTGCTTCTCTAGTAAGGGACGCCTAAGACTAAGGCCCTGATTGCAAGTGTAGGTTCTATTTAGCGCATTTGATAAATAACAATACCACAGTTTTCTTTTTATTTATCCGGTGTGATTAAATAGCACATAAGTTTCTAGGGAGTAACATTTGGATTTTGGTGTTTAACCCCTTCGCAGCCAAGGACGTAACGGTTACGCCCTTGGACTGGCTCATGGTGGAAAGGAGAGGAAAGGCCTTTACTCTCCTTTCATGTCTCTCTCAGCATTTCTGCTGCCCGATCGGGATGCGATTGGGCAGCAGAAATGCCCACTGGACACCAGGGAGTTTTTTTTTTTAAATGTTTACTCATAAGGGGAGTGGCCCCTTGGGCAAAGGCCGCTCCCCAGTGAGGCAATTTATTTTTAGACACCAGGGATACATTTTTTTTTGTTTCTTTTAATTTTTTTTATATGTGGGGAGTGACCCCTTAGGCAAGGGTCGCTCTGCTGGGGGCAAAATTAATTTTAGGCCATCGGCCTATTTTTATTAGGCCAATCTGTCCCCAGGGGGGCAGAAACCACTGGACACCAGGGAATTTTTTTAAAATTTATATTTATACATAAGAGGAGCAGCCCCTTTGGCAAGAGCCGCTCCCCAAGGGGGAAATTTATTTTTAGGCTATTTTTGCCCCCCCAGGGGCAGATTGGCCTATTATAATTAGGCCGATCTGCCTCCGGCGGTGGGGGGAAGAAACCCCTGGACACCAGGGATCTTTTTGTTTGTGTGTATTTTTTTTATATGGGGGGAGCGACCCCTTAGGCAAGGGTCTATCCCCTGTTGGGGGGGGGGATTTGTTTTAAGCCATTTCTGCCCCCCCCTTGGGGCAGATCAGCCTATTATAATTAGGCTGATCTGCCCCAAGGGGGGGGCAGAAACCCCTACACACCAGAGATCTTTTTTTGTGTGTTTTCTTTTGATATGTGGGGAGCGACCCATTAGGCAAGGGTCACTCCCCTGGGAGCAAAATTAACTCTAGGCCATTTCTGTCCCCCTTGAGGGCAGATCGGCCTATAGTAATCCCTAAACACCAGGGATTTTTATTTATTTGTGTCAATTTCATGTAAGGGGAGTGACCCCTTAGGCGAGGGTCGTTCCCCTGGGGGGCAACTTTATTTTAGGCCATATCTGCTCCCCTTGGGGGCAGATCGGCCTATTTCTATTAGGCCAATCTGCCCCCGGGGGTGGCAGAAACCACTTAGGCACCAGGGATTGGTGTGTGTGTATGTTTGTTTTGTTTGGGTTGGCAGCCCCTTGGGTGAGGGCCGCTCCCCATGGGGAAACACTACTGTTGGCCATATCTGCCCTCCTGGGGGCAGATCAGCCTATTTTTGCAAGGCCCATGGGGGTATGGCCATACCCCCACCCCAAAGCAGTGGGGCCAAACTTATTCTGCCCACCAGTGGGCAGATGAGGCAATTACCCCTGATTCACACCCCATGGCGGGGGGCAGAAAGTCTACTAGATGCCATGGAATAAAAAAAAAAAGTTGTGGGGTGGTGGCTACCAACCAGTAGGGGCATGGTTTTGCCCCCACCCCAACTGAAGGGGGTAACAATCTTTCAGCTCTCCCCCGCATACTAAAACATCTTATTCCACGGCAAGCAAGAGAACATTTGATTATTTTGTGTTTTGGTTTTACATTTGGGCCATGAGAGGTTGGCTAACTCTCAAAATTGCCCCACTTGGAATGGTGAGGGCTGCACTTTTTGGACTTTCGGACGCTGCCATGTAGAAAAATCTATGAGACCTAGACATATCTGAAAATGAAACATCTGGGTGAGTCCAGGGTGGTGTGCTTCACATGCACCCGCACCATTGTTCTACCCACAATGCCCTGCAAACCTCCAACTTTGCTTGAAATCACAAATTCTTTCTACATTTTTGTGATGGAACCTTCCAGAATCTGCAGGAATCCACAAAATTCCTACCACCCAGCATTGTCCCATCAATATCGATAAAAATTCCGCTCCACTTCTCAGCCTAAAGGTGTTTTTTTATCAAACTGCCCTTTTGGACCTGCTTTGGTTCCCCTTCAATTTCAACATGTCTTTGGCTCTTCCCTGTCACAGGCACTTGGCCCACCTAACCAAGTGAGGTATCGTTTTTATCGGGAGACTAAGGGGAACGTTGGGTTGTAGGAAATTTGTGCTGGTGAGGTGATCCCACACAGAAATGTGGGGAAAAGGTGTTTTTTAGCTGAATTTAAGGTTTGCTGAGGATTCTGGGTAAGAAAACACTGGAGGATCCACGCAAGTCACACCTCTCTGGACTCCCTCGGGTGTCTAGTTTTCAGAAATCTGGATTTGGTAGGTTTCCCTAGATGGCTGCTGAGCCCAGGACTAAAAACACAGGTGCCCCCCCACCACAAAAACAGGTACTTTTGTATTTGATCATTTTGATGTTTCCACATAGTGTTTTGGGGCATTTCCTGTTGCGGGCTCTAGCCCTACCCACACAAGTGAAGTAACATTTTTCTGGAGACTTGGGGGAATGCTGGGTGGAAGGAAATTTGTGCATCCTCTCAAAAATTCCAGAACTTTCTATCACCAAAATGTGAGGAAGAAGTGGTTTTTGTTTGGCCAGATTTTGAGGTTTGCAAAGGATTCTGGGTAACAGAACCTGGTGAGAGCCCCACAGGTCACCCCCATCATGGATTCCCCTAGGTGTCTAGATTAAAAATGCATAGGTTTGGTATGTTTCCCTATATGCCGGCTGAGCTAGAGACCAAAATCCACAGCTAGGCACTTTCCAAAAAACACGTCAGATTTCAATGTAAAAATGTGATGTATCCATGTTGCGTTTCCTGTTGCGGGCATTACGCCTACCCACATAAGGTACCATTTTTATCAGGAGACTTGGGGGAACACAGAATATAAGAACAAGTGTTATTGCCCCTTGTCGTTTTCTACATTTTTTGTAAAAAAGACGTCTATTGAGAAATGCCTTATAATTCACATGCTAGTATGGGGACCCCAGAATTCAGAGGTGTGCAAATAACCACTGCTTCTTAACACCTTATCTTGTGCCCATCTTGGAATACAAAGGTTTCCTTGATACCCTTTTTTTCACTCTTTATATTTCAGTAAATGAATTGCTGTATACCCAGTATACAATGAAAACCCATTGCAAGGTGCAGTTCCTTTATTGGCTCTGTGTACCTAGGGTTTTTGATGACCCTACAAGCCGTATATATCCCTGCAACCAGAAGAGTCCAGCATATGTAACGTTATATTGCTTTAAAAAATCTGCCATCGCTGGAAACAGTTATAGAAGAAAACATGGACAGAAATGGCTCTTTTTTTCACCTCAATTTAAATATATTTTTTAATTTACCTATTACTTTCTGTAGGAAAACCTTGAAGGATCTACCCAAGTGACCCCTTGCTGTATTCAGAATTTTGTCTACTTTTCAGAAATGTTTAGCTGTCCGGGATCCAACATTGGTTTCATACCCACTTCTGTCACTAACTGGAAGGAGGCTGAAAGCACAAAATAAATAAAAAATGGGTATGTCCCAGGTAAATGCCAAAATTGTGTTGAAAAATGTGGTTTTCTGATTCAAGTCTGCCTGTTCATGAAAGCTGGGAAGATGGTGGTTTTAGCACCACAAACCCTTTGTTGATGCCATTTTCAGGGAAAAAACTGCAAGCTTTCTTCCACAACCCTTTTTTCCCATTTTTGTTTTTAAAACAATTTTTTGCTGTATTTTGGCAAATTTCTTGGTCTCCTCCAGAGGAACCCACAAACTCTGGGTACCTCTAGAATCGCTACCATGTTGGAAAAAAACAACACAAATATGGCATGTGTAGTTTATGTGGACAAAACGTTAAGAGGCCCTAGACGTGAACTGCCCCAAATAGCCAAAAAAAGGCTCTTCACCAGCCGGGAAAAGGCCTGGCAGTACAGGGGTTAATGAAAAGCTTATTGTTAGTTATAAACAAGGAGACAGGTTGCCCAGGACAGGAGTGTTAATGAGAAGTTGTGCAGGAGAACTCCCCTCCGGATTCTGAAAACGAGAAAAAATCCAAGGTTATCCAAATGGCTGAACCAAGTGACGAAAGCCTAATTAAAGAACACCATTCACAACTTTGCACGGACTATGGAAAGTTACTAGGGGCTGACGTCAACTATCTGAAGTTTGGGGGGATAAGAGAGTTTTCCCTAGTTAGAGATTCAGACCTTTCTTGCTCTTTGACTAGACCGGACCTTTGGAAATTTAAAGAGGTACAGGCCTTTGTTTCCTTATTGCTTGGCTGATGTGGCTTTATGCTACACACATCTGTCTTGCTGGAACTTCTACTGAGGTTTCTGTGGTGCTGACACTTTGTTTCATTTTCCATTAGCTTTTTGGAATAGTTAACCAAATATAGGTTAAATGATTAGGCAGGAGAATCAAAATTTAAACTCATAACACTAAGTCATATTCCCTATTTTCTGTATTGTTGCTACTGAAGTCTTGGTCTGTTTAATGCTAGTGTTTCAATTTTGTTCAATGCTTTAACTCACCTTTGGTAATTCTGCACTTGTATAGTATGTTTTTAAGATTCATTTTTATAAGTTTGGCTTTGAATTTGTAATAAATCTTTTGAATTTTCACTTTGTCTCTGAGATTCAATGTGTGACCAAATGGGTTGCTCCGTAATTTTATGTTGAATGGTTTAATGTGTTTCAATTCACTCCTCGGAACTTAGAAAAAGATTCAGTGGGCCCAAGAAAATAGTAATAGTGCCAGGCGCCGGATCAGATGGAAGTGACAAGGATGGTTCTCTTTCCGAAGAAGAGGGGGAAGGAGAACTGGAACCATATTCTAGATTAGTTAGTCCCTAGAGTACAATCTCTAGTTCCCATGCCCAGACCTTGGAGACCTTGGAGGATTGGAGGAGTTGCAGAAACTTGGAAAGGAGCCATATTGGCAAAAGAGGTGTGAGCATAAAGAGGGCTGTAAACTGTGACAGTTCATGTTCAGCTTTGTGAGATTGGGTGGTGTCTTGTGGAGATGTTTTATATGTTGTATGCTGTGTGAGTGCGGTGATTTGTAAAGAAGTTAAGGGATTATCGGGTCTGACATGGCTTTAGATCCTGGGATAGTATTAAAAGGTGCACAGGATACCATATCAAATTGTCTTTTAAGTGGTTGTGTTCGTTATGAGATGTCGTCAGTGGTACAGTTAAGACAGAGACTTATCTTTGTGTGAATTTGAGGCGATTGGTATAGTGGATCTTAATGCGCAGAGTGATCTGTACTGATCTGGATGATACCCCGCAGGTCGAGGTTTCATTCGAAGTGTTTGGAATATTTTTTGTGTGATTCTTTAGTGGAGCAGACAAAGGTTATTGTATTTTATTTGTTATACGTAGGTGATGCTGAGGTGAGAGCGTGCATGCTGACTGGAAAGGAGGGGGAAGTGCTGTGAGGAGTGAGATTGATATCATAGTGTGCTGCGCTGGTACAGGTCGGTTGGTGTGGTGCCACACTTCTGTCAGTTGACAACGTCATAAGGGGTTGCGCTGTGATTGATGGTTGTTTCGGAATAAGAAATTGTGGATACAGCATTGTATTGAACTGAATCAGAGCTCTGTGGTGATTGTTAAAAATTTAATTGGGGAATGTGAAATGTTTTAATGTCATTCAGGATTTGTTTAGGGGACATGTTCATATTCCTAGCAGAAAGGGAGAAAAGGCACATCCTGAAGATACCCCAGGTCAATATATGGCGATTAATGTAGGGCTTCATACATGTGTTTGGCTTGGTCAGTGGCAAAAGATCACAGAAAAAGGAGGTCTATTGAGATTTCCACGATATGGCACATTCAATTTGAAAATTATTGAAAATTTGAGGAGGATGTTGTACAAGATGTAACCACCTCCTAGACCCGCACAGTATGAAGCACTTAATGCTTGGGAATGTGCTGCTCATGCTAGAGAGACAGAGAGCGAGACATATTAGGGTAGAGCACAGAAAGCTATGTGTTCTTATGGAGACGTTAGGTAGGATGCAGAGCATAAGAGTTAGAGAACTGATACGATATGATAGCTTTAACAACTGACATAGCTGAGGTAGGGAAGGAAAAGAGTACGACTAAGAAACAGAAAGAGAAGAAACAAAAAAGAACCAGATGGCATGGGTGAAGTTAGCGATAACGATTCTGCAGATAGTCTTTTGGATGTGTTGTTGCCATAACGTCAACCTCCATATAATGACATAAGGGATGAAGGTGGAAATGGTGGGGATAGTGTTAATGGAAAAACTGTAATTGCCACTGCCCCAACTAATGTGACTCCTAGTCGTGTGGGAGCTTCTCGCACTAATATACCTTATGAACCAAGAAGTGAGGGTTTGAGAGATTGGGCCCCTGTTGACCTTACCATGAGTACTATTGATGCTGTCACTGTTCCAGTTACTATTGGCCCGGTTGTTCCTATGTATAAATCTGAAGATCCTGGAAACAACACTTATAATTTGGCTGTACAAAATACTATTGGTCGAACGAGTGGAGTTCCCACTAGTCCTGATGCTAGAGAATTTGTTTCTCTGGTTCAGACACATGCAAGTACCCCACGTGTAGCGAGTGCAGATATGAATTTGAATCTGTCTGGATGTACATATATAGGTACTTACCTGAAAATCCCCACCACTGGATCCCCTATATGGGAACCACCTTTGAATGGTGGAACTAGTGCACAGGGAAATGAGACCATGCCTAAAATTCCTGTAGTGACTCGGACTCTCAGTGCAAAGGAGACAGATGATTGGATAAAAGCTTTTAAGAGGGTACCCCATCCAAGTACAGAGGTGAGTCAGGGAACAATTCAATCATCCCTAAAGGAGAGGTTGGTGGATGTGATGAAACTTAAAATAGAATTGGATGAGATGATCAGTGGGTATCTTTGACTGGAATGATTAGAGACTGATCATGAGGATAAACCTGCATTTATGTGCAGGGATATTACTAAATGAGCAGGACAAGTTCACGATGAATTAGAAGAACTGATCCAAAAATATGGAGTGGGTTTGAATAAGACAAAGGTTTTATAGAGGAGTTACCATGTGTGCTTAAGTGAAAGGAACATTAGTGACATGAGAATCCCAGAAATGAAAACACAAATTAGAGAATTAATTAATAATATCAGGAAATGGAATGAATTGAATAAGTTAAGCTGGGAAAGCTAAATGAGCAAGAAAGAAAGAGGTAAAGACACCCCCAGGAGAACCGCCTCCAGGAGCAGGAGAGGCGGGTGTCCCAATTTTCACATTAAGAGAAGTACCTGCTGGAGGGTATATATTTGTGCCATGCAGCAGAAGTGATCTCACACCATTTACTAATGATTTCCCAAAATTGAAACAGAAACCAGGGGAAAGGTACTGGCAAGTCAAACGATTTGTGAAAATATCACGGGTGCTGTGGGTTGATTTGAATATATTGTTTAACATAGTTGTCCCAAGTGAGTTATGGACAGAATGTAAGGTAGCCATCCAGAGGCCCAAGTCAAAATTGATCAGAAATCCAGTAACTAAAGGGTCTTCGCTGTTGGTGATGAAAACATATCAGCAGGTCATGACTTTTTTGAAGGCGAAGGTGCCTCCCTAAGATATTGATTGGGTCAAGATTAACAGGA
Source organism: Pleurodeles waltl (assembly GCF_031143425.1). Lineage (NCBI taxonomy): Eukaryota > Metazoa > Chordata > Amphibia > Caudata > Salamandridae > Pleurodeles > Pleurodeles waltl. The sequence continues at coordinate 978,812,635 of NC_090446.1, read as the reverse complement.
CGACTCAAGAAGCAAAGGAGTCAATGCATGCTTACTACGAGAGATTGTTGCAGGCATCTAAGCAGTAAAGTGGAATGGAGACATTAGAGGCTAAAGGAATGGGACATTTTGTGTCAAGAATTGTAGCAGGATTGAGAGCTGAGATTAGCATGATGATTCAGCAACATTTAATTTGTTGGCAGAATAAGCCAGTTGATGAAATTCTGCGGTACGCTAAGTACTGAAATGAAGCAGAAAAAGCTTAAGGAGAAATTGATGGTTGCTCAGATGAAGGCTGCTCAGAGAACAAGTCAGATACTACCAGTTGTGGGTAATATTGGTACCAGGCAGGGTGTATATCAGCAAGTCCCTAATTAAATGCAGGGTAGAGGTTGAAAAGTCACAATTGACACCAGTACGAGAATGGATGTCAATGGTTTGAAAAGGTCAACTTTGGAAGTGGTAATGTTGTTTAAATCCAGCTAATCAGTTCCAAAACGTAAGATTTGAGCCTTCTCTGAGTGATAATACAGCACAGGTGCAAGGTGTGCAGAGACCCAGGACTCAGAATTTCAATGTGCTCCAAACTCCTGTGATGCAGATTCCACAATCTCCGATGCCAAAGCAGAATGCTGTTGGGCCTCGACAAAATCTAAATCAGGGTGTGCGAATGAATGCAAATGTGACTCAAGACAGAAATCCTTTCCAATAGATTCCCTTGTGTGAACTGCATGAGAGCCATGGCTCCTGTCAGTCAGCTTGATGGTGCCTAAGAGGAGAGAAAGACTGGGTACTTGGCGCAGCCTTGGAGGTAGAACAGAACAGGCCATTCATAGATAGTGAGGTAGATTTGTCATCCAGTGTCATTTCTGGTTGACACTGGTGCTACCCGCTGTACTTTGAGAACAGTAGAAATTCCAAACCTACCCTTAGCATGGAAAACAGTACAAATTATAGGTGAAGAGAACAGATGATAACTCAGGAAACTGCCCCAGAGTCCTTCGAGGATAAACATAAGTTTCTAACATGTGAATCCAGCTCAGTGAATTTTTTGGGCAGCAATTTGTTTTTCAAACTGTGTCATCTTTTGAACAGTGGCAGGCTTTGAGATATTGACACATGATGAGGATGCTGTCCTTAAATTGACCAGAAATGTATCACATTGCACTCTGCTGAGTCTGATGACAACTGATGATTTGCAAAATGCAGTACACATAGAAAGAGGGAAAAAAGAGGAAAAATAAACATATTTATCTTCGTTACGGGTCTCCTGGGATGGCATATCTTTTTGGCGCATTCTCAGGTTTACAAGTTCTTGTAAATCTGGGAATGCGGCAAAATCCACGGGAACACGCAACACCTATTGAAACGCCTCCTTGGTACATAGGAAGGTAATGCAGCGATTGTGCTGTGTTACATTGCTCGAAAGTTATGAAGCCACGCAGGAGCAGGTTTGTGTCACTCTTGCACCACGTTGCCTGGTACAAGAGCGACATAACCCAGGTCATAAATATGGCTCTATGTTTTTTCACAACCATATACTACTGGGAACTAAATGACCTCTGACCATGGAAATGTGTATAAATTCTAACCTTGTTTTCTGTCTTGCTAGGAGTCTAGTCATTGATGTATTCCATTGCTCAATACTCAATCTCACCACATATAAATAAATGAGTATTCTTGTTTTTCCTGAGAGTGTTTTTTTCCATTGTACACCTAATTAAATGTGTATTCTGGTATTTCCTGAGAGAATGTATTTTTTCCACAGCAAACTGATATCAGGGCTGCTGTTTTTTGATTCATGGATGGGGGTGGGAGGTCGTGGGGTAGGGTTTTGGTGCCTGATCTTTGAGTTTTGAGTAGGTGAGTGTGAGGTTGTACTCTGGTCATCTCCCCTTGTCATCCTGTCTTTTCCTCAAACTTTCCAGTGCCACAATGGATTCACTGCCTGTATTGCCACCACCTGTTCCTGTATCTACATTCCGTTTTTCCCTTCCCCCATCCCCACATAAGGAGCCCAAAACTTGACCATATTGCCCGGCAAACGCTCAAGTTACATTTTTGTTATCTTTCAGCCACTCAGTCTGTATTTTTGCCCTGGTGATTTCTCCCTTTTCTTTTCTGCCAGGTTCTCAGTCTCTTGAAAGTTCTGATCAGACCCTCTCCTTCTCAATATTTGGGCAGCTGAGTGAGTGTCTCTTCTCCAGTGTCAGTTTCTCTTCATTCTTGATTGAGCCTTTGGAGGTATTGTACACCAGAATTTGGTTTTACCTCCTCTATCTCTAGCTTTATAGTGACTTGTTGCTTTCTAGTAATTTTATAGTGCATGTTAGAAGGGAACTTCAGGGAGGAATCACCCATTACTCTGGCAATCGAGATACAGCAGAAAGGCATGGTCTGGTGTCTATTTATTAACATAAATCGTCACCATATTGCACCTCCCCTTATGGCACCCAACTGGCTCACTATAAAAGTGAGTTAAACAATTCCATTTCCTTTCCTTAACCGAACTTTCAGGCCAACTAGAACTCCATTAACTCCTAGACAGCGCCCAATCTGACATTTGCACCAACAATAGTACAGAATCAGGCCCTCGTTGCAGCCACCGATGACATCAGAAGCATCCTTGAATGAAGAGAAACACCCGAACTCATCCTCCTCGACCTCTCTGCAGTTTTCGCAATGGTCTCCCACAACTAATTCCTCAGAAAGCTTAAGCATTTGAGTATGTGCAGAATGGCCCTCAAGTGGACATCCTCCTTCTTTATGGACAGATCTCAATGAGTTGGACTTCCCCTCTATACCTCAGAACCCAAGAAGCTCATCTGCAGAGTCCCTTAAGGACTGTCACTCAGCCCAATGTTTACGTTGTAGCATCTTCCCCATCCTGGTACCCGCTGAATAACTAGACCACAATCAGAGCTGTAAATTACAAATCTTTAATCCTCTGCGTGTACCTGTGAACTCCGACATTGTAAACCGAGCATTCATACATTCTATTCTAACGATTACGTCACACACTGACACAGAGTCCTTTGGGAGCCAAAATGGTTCCGTTGTAAATCATGCAAGACACTACATCTCCCCCTCTTTAGAAAATCAAGAGACAGGCAAAAATATCTACATATATAGAGATCAAGTACAACTATATGTCTTTAATTAATCTTCTTTGCGCTTTGATCTGTCAACCTTATCGGGCTACTGGAAGCTATAAATGAGCGTTTTCAATGTCAGAGATTGCCAATGATGTTAAGGAATCAGCAACAGTCTTTGAGTTTTCAGAATCAGTCTTTCTTTTACCAGCAAGACCAATGAAACACAGACCTGAACTGAGAAACGTCTCTGGTAAGATACTTCCTAGGTCATTGGACAGTTACCATGTGTCCTATAAAAGACACTACTTGAAAAGGTTCAGCATGGTAAGGAGCATCAGATTTTATTTTCCGTAACTGTCGAGCGATCACCAAATCTCCTTTTCAGAATGAGGTATCTTTCGCATGTCACTCTTTGTCAGCATGCACTTTCCTTTTCTGTTTTTAAACCAAGTCCCTCATACAAATCCGTTTTTCAATATTATTTCTTTGTGTGGTCCCCTGGGGTATCTTGGTTGCCATTGCTCTCCCAAACATCAAAATCGCAGAACTTTCACGTTTGGTTGAGTGGGGTGTTGAACGATACGCTGGTAGAGTAGAGTTCAGTACTGTTTTTAGACTGAGCTTCTCAAGATTTGCACGCTGCACTGCTTTCTTTGGCGTACTCATACACCACTCAACAAGTCCATTGGCCTGTGGCCATAAGGGCGTGATCTTTTGAATTTTTATGTGTAGATGCTCCAGAAATTCTTTAAATTCTTTGCTCTTAAAAGATGGACCATTGTCAGACTTCACAATGGCTGGTTATCCCCAGGTTGCAAAGATGCCATCAAATTTTGCAATTACTTGCTTGTGTTGTGGATCAGAGATCTTCGACCAACAGTAAACGTAAATATTTATCTATGATCACCATTAAATGATGTCCATTGTCAGGGGGACCACAGAAATTGATGACAATTATCTCCCTAGCATATTTATGGAGTTCTGATATGTTCAGAGTATGTTAAGTGATTTTGGTTGACAGGTAATTGCATCGTGCCAGGCTTTGAGTTCCTTTTCAACTCTTTCATCTAGGTATGGAAACCAAACTCAGTCTCGGAGAGCTATCTTTGTAACTACAATACCATGATATCCTTCGTGAGCTACTTCTATCACATTTTGTTGTAGACTCTCTGGAATCAGGATCCTTGTTCTCGTAACATAACTGCTTCCTGTGTTATGGACAATTCATCTTGTACTTTTTATATTCATCATTGCTGAGAGGTCAAACATGTTGTTCCACAATTGTGAAACTTATGTCTTTTAGCTTTAGGAGGTCACTATTTTGACTTGCAGAATTGACAATCTGGGCTAATAATTCAGTATCTGATATACTTGACAATGAAATTGATGTAGGCCTCAGCCATTCTGGATGGAGTAGCATGATTTTGAATAGGCACTCTTGAAAAGTAGCAGGACTATGACACTTTCATGGTCAATGCCCTATTGAATAACCATATTCTTGCAATTGTAGTTCCCATTGTTCGATGTGAGGCGGCATCTTGGCTTTTGGATTGCTGAAGATGGTCAGCAAAGCCTGATGATCGCTCACCAGTGTAACAGGCTTTTCCGTACAGAAATACATGGAAATGTTCACAAGCCCAAACTAAAGCCAAACTTTCCTTGAAAGCCTCTGAGTAAGCACGTTCTGTTTGAGACAAACTTCTACTAGCTGTGAGGTTGTATGTTCTGTTTGAGACAAGCTTCTACTAGCATAGGCCACAATATGTCATCTTGCATTTGGGAGTCCGCTATGCTGTGCAAGTATAGCAACTAACCCAACGGGGATTGCGTCAACCACAATCTTGGGGTGTAGCTGTGGATTGAAAAAAGCCATTTATGTAGCATTTTCAATGGCATATTTGATGCTCTTGAAACTCTTTTCACATTCTCTTGACCACTTAAAATAAACACTTTTCTTTATTAACTCTCCTAATGGAGCACTGACAGTTGCAAAGTCTTTTATGTATTGTGAGCAGGAGCTGGCCATTCCAAGAAAAGAATGTACCACTGAAACATCTTGTGGGGGTTCAACATTTGTCAAGGCTTGGACTTTTGCAGGATCAGGCATCATGCCCCCATTAGAAAAGATATGGCAAATAATTTTGTTTTTGTTTTATTGAACTCACACTTGTCTGCGTTTATAGTTAAACCTGCATTGTTAAGTAATTGACACACGTGTGAGGATTCTATCATGCTTCTTCTGTGTAGCTCAAAAGACCAGTATGTCATCTCTATAGTTAAATGCATTCACAACAGGTTGTATTATGCATTGTATGACGTCTTGGAAAGTTTCTACAGCTGCTGACACACCAAAATGAAGTCTTTTGTATTGTAACAAACCAACATGTATAGCAAAAGTTGTGATATATCTACAGCTTTCCTCCAGTTCTAACTGATGATAACAGACAAGAGAAGATCTTGCCACCATTCAATTGCATGATCATGTCAGCAATGTGCAGCCCTGGATGTCGCTCTTGTTCAATCGCTTTGTTCGCCTGGCACATGTCAACACATATGCATACAGCTCCTTCATGGTCCTTTTCAGGCACTACTACTATGGGAGAAACCCATGGCATTGGACCAGTGGAACGTTCAATAATGTCATGCTTAAGTAATGATTCAAGTTCCCTTTCAACAGCTTCTTGTAAATGAAAAACAACTCGCCTGTATCTCTTAGTAACAGGATGGACATCTTCATTAATATGCAGTTTTATTTTTATAGTCTTTAACTTTCCTAAACCACAAAACAATGAAGGGAATTGACTTACTATTTTGTGATGAGCATTCACATTGTAATTCATTGAAATCAGTCCCATGTCAGCAGCCATGTTAATACCGAGCAAGCAGGCACTTGCTGCTGTCCCTTGAAGCACATGGATCAGTGCTTGTACCTTGTGTTTTTTATATTTCACTGTTGCCATAAACAGACCTTTACACTTCATGGGTGTTGATGCAGCCAAAGTGTACACTTTCATCTTAGAGGGCGTGAGTTGCAGTTATGGGGGCAGTTCATTATAGTTTTCTTCAGGCATTATATTTATTAAAGCACCACTATCAATATTGAAAGATATTGAATATCCATTTATTTGCAATGTAAAATTTGGAGAGTATTTTTACGATTTAGTTACTTTGACATGTAAACTTTTCTTCGACTGACTTTTCTTCTCACAGTCGACTAGTCTGACATGTGCACGTTTTTCTGAGTTAAGCATTGACATGGCAAATCACATTCTTCACTTTCAATTGTTATTGAGGTTGAAGAAGTGTTTGACGATGATTTGGATGACAATCAACTTAGTTTAGTATTCATTTGCCTCAACTGATGCCGTTGATTGACCATTTGGCCGTGCGTTGAATGTTGCTTCTGGAACATTCTAGCGACCATTTTATCTTCAATCCGTCACTCACTTACTTTTTCCTTCGCTCTGCACATCATCACAAAATGGTTCTCTTTACCACAGCATTTGCATATCTGACCAATGTCAGGACACTTTTCTTCATGTGGAAAGCAAATCCACACATGAAGCACAACTTCTTTTTGCATGTAGACATCACTTTGGTGGTCATTCTGACCCTGGCGGTCTTTGACCGCCAGGGCGGAGGACCGCGGGAGCACCGCCGACAGGCCGGCGGTGCTCCAATGGGGATTCCGACCGCGGCGGTAAAGCCGCGGTCGGACCGGCACCACTGGCGGGGTCCCGCCAGTGTACCGCGGCCCCATTGAATCCTCCGCGGCGGCGCAGCTTGCTGCACCGCCGCGGGGATTCCGACCCCCCGTACCGCCATCCAGATCCCGGCGGTCGGACCGCCGAGATCCGGATGGCGGTAGGGGGGGTCGCGGGGCCCCTGGGGGCCCCTGCAGTGCCCATGCCACTGGCATGGGCATTGCAGGGGCCCCCGTAAGAGGGCCCCTACATGTATTTCACTGTCTGCTGCGCAGACAGTGAAATACGCGACGGGTGCAACTGCACCCGTCGCACAGCTTCCACTCCGCCGGCTCGATTCCGAGCCGGCTTCATCGTGGAAGCCTCTTTCCCGCTGGGCTGGCTGGCGGTCTGAAGGCGACCGCCCGCCAGCCCAGCGGGAAAGTCAGAATTACCGCCGCGGTCTTTCGACCGCGGAACGGTAACCTGACGGCGGGACTTTGGCGGGCGGCCTCCGCCGCCCGCCAAGGTCAGAATGAGGGCCTATGTGTCCTTCAGTGTTTTGTTTTGAATTACTTTTGTATGGTATGATAGGGATAATACAGTATGGCACGGCATGGCTTGTCATTTTATAGTGTGGTATGGTATGGCCTCTCATTGTATAGTATAGCGTGGCATGGTCTGTAATTGTACAGTATGGTATATAATGGTATTATATGATGTGCAACGCCCTGACATTGTATATAGTTGTATAGTATTGCCTGCCATTGTATTTTATGTTATGGCATGTCGTTGTTTAGTATGGTATGATCTTTTATTGTGTGGTATGTTATAGTATAATATGATATGGCCAGTCATTGCACAGTATGGTGCAGTAATGCCCTGCCATTATATTGTATGGTATGGCCTGTCACTTTATATTAGGGTATGGTGTGGCCTATCATTGTATAGGCTCAGAAAACTATCAAGGTGTGGACTAAATGAGAGAGGCACACCTGGATAGGTTTTGCCTCCATTTGCTTAAGAGAATTCTTTGTCATCAAACAAACTACAGCCAACAGATAGGCATAAACAATGACCTTAGCAGTAAATGCCACTATGTTCTGCGTACCATCCACGTAGGACAAGAGAGAGAACTCAAATGCACAAATACATTTAGCCAGAGGCTGTGAGAGGCACTGAATAGAGTTAGTTTTTAGGGAGAAACCACGGGGCTGCACACTGCATGCCAGGGTTATTGGACAATAACAAAAGTGCATTCGAAAATGCATCAGATAGGAAGAGAGCTAGACAGACTGCTTGCAATGGATGCCTATAGCGTGTAGCCACTGACGTAATGTGGAGTAAGATGTGGTGTCAAACGCATCACAGAGATCTTAATGCATTGCACTGCCTCCTGTGTCTAGCATCATGCATAGTTCGGTGGCTGCTAATAAGGCAATTGCAGGGCCATGGAGAAGATGGAAATATATTATTTTTTATGAAAGTGGGAGGTTTGGTAATTATCCTCCCTTTGCACAGTCTTAGAAGGGGAGGGATAAAGAGAGATGGGTCTGTAGTTATCGAAGATCTTATGGTCTGCAGATGGATTTTTTCAGCAGTGGAACTTCCATGGCTTCTTTCCAAAGGTGAGGCACAAAAGCAAAAATAAGAGATGTATTGCATAGAGAGTGTAGCACTGATGCTAATGCATCAAATGCTAAATGCCATAATGAAAATTTAAAGCAAGGCATCGGTCATTAGAACAGCCCATTCATTCACATATGCATCTCACTTCCAGTTCCATAGGCAGAAACTGAGTGAACAGGTTGGGTGGTAGAGATAGTGTCAACTTACTCCTTATTCAACTCGGATATTGAGACGCCATCTTTTTCTTTTCCCTCTCTCCCACTGATCTCCTTCCCGCTCCTACTCATCTTGCCTCTATGTCGTTATTGCATTTCTTTCCTCCTCTCATCTTTCTATCTTCTTCCATATCACGCTCCTGCTTACCTCGCACCTTCTTATTCTCTCCAGTGGTGGCTGCCACTCAACAGGTGGTGGGAGGACGGGGTGAAAAAAACCCAAAAAAGTTCAAAAAAGCTGCTTACCTTTCGGGGGAGACGTGTGCGTCTCCCCCCGTCCTCGTACTCTTCCTGGCTGCAGACAGGTTCCTAGCCAATCAAGACGCTCCTGTCATCAGCATGACAGCAGCGTTGAGATTGGAATGAGTGGCCTGCTTCGCCGCTGAGACTGGGCTTGGGAGCCTTTGCATGTTCTCCATTCGGCTGTGCAATACAGCCGGGTAGAGAGCATGCAAAGTGCACATGTCTGATTAGCTGGCCCAACACGGCCGGCCAAACAGACATATGCACTTTGTGCTGCAAAATCCCTCTTACAGCCCTCCTCTGACCCCCTCCATCCAGCCCAGCCCCCTCACCCCTCACTCCCAGGAAAAATAAAATGATAATAACATTGTGTTATTATCATTTTATTTTTCCTTTCCCCACAATCCGGTGGAGCCACCCCTTATTCTCTCCACAGTCCCACAAGCCCTGCACTCTACTCCCAGTGGGTCTCTCAGTCCCTCCTGTTCTCTTTTTATCTTTAACTTACTCTCTGCCTCTTTCCATCTCCTGTTTCACCTTCCCTAGTCTCCCTAAAAATCTTGTTTCATTCTCTTCCTCCGGTGGCCTGTCTGTCTCTTTTCCTCACATCTCTCCACTTCCATCTCTGTTTCTCCTTTGCTGACCTGTTTCCCTTTGATTTCTTTCCTCTCTACAGCCAAAGTAACAGTGCTCCTGCTAATGTAGTGTCTCACTCGTTTGCTTTGTCCTCACTTCCTTTTATCTGCCATCCACTCTTCTGTATCCCCATCTCCTTTGACCTTTATTTAATTACCATGGCCTTCAGCATCCTTCCCTTGTAGTTTTTCACTATGTCTGTCCCCTGTGATGCCAACAGTGATTGCCCCAACTTTACCCCAAACCTCTGTCCATTTTCCATTTCTCCTTGTGCCTCTTTCTCCTTCTCGGGTAGCACCCAAATGAGAAGAAGAAATGCTGCTCAGAAAAACTGCTGTTACCTATCTAAGGGCTGTCCAGCCAGCTCTCCATGTCTCCATTGACCACGGCAAGGGTGACCATGTCTATGCCTGTTCCATACAAGTGATGCACTTCTGCACACAGTTAGAAATGTAGTCCACAAAACATCACTTCACATTGTTTTATGTTGAGGTGGATCAACAATAATTTTCAATACCAATTTAGGCCACCTTCATCTTCATCGACCCATACAGAATTTAAATACACTATGGTCATTACTAGTGGCACCATTAAAAAAAATATTCTTGCATGTCTTGGCTGATCAACAATAATAGGCCACCTTTATCAGGGCAACAGTAGACGCTTATTAATGTTAAAGACAAGTTGTGGAGTGGTACGAATAACCCCATCCCTAAACTCAGGTTCTTTGATTACATTTAAAAAATACAGAGCTTTCCTTCATATCCATTTGTTATGTATGAGATTTTTCGTTATGAGTGATGCATGGTGGACAAACATGAAGCAATGAAAACTCATAGCAAGTCGCACACGGTTAATGCCTCTGGATATCACAGGTTTTTAAATGACCTGTAAACTCTATATGAATACCAGGCACACAGCTCTTGCAGATCACATTGACGCCAGCACCAACAGCAGCAAGGAAATCTATGACATCATCAAAGACTTCACTGCACATTCTGCTACCTCCAGCAACATCACCCCGTCACAAGACCTTTGCAACAAGCTTTTGGAATTCTTCTGAAACCAAATCACCTCTAGGTACAGCAACTTTGACCATCAACCAGACCCCATCAATGTTGCAAATCAACTTCCCATCACAGCCAATGAACATACCTTGACCCCATGGCCTGTTGTCTCCACTGTTGAAATCGGTGCTACCATGAATCCCATCCACTTGGGGGCTTCATCTGACTCTAGCCCCCACAACACCTTCACCAAAGGACTCCTACCGATCAAGGAGAACTAACATTCATCCTCAATATCTCTATTGACTCAGTCACATTCCTGGACACCTGGAATCACACCACCATCATGCCCCTACTCAAGAAAGTATCCGCTGACCCAGCCATGCCTTCCAAATACAGACCCATCTCCCTCCTACCATACCCTGCAATGTTCTTAGAGAAACTAATCTACTGACACCTCACTAACCATCTCAGCATCTACATGCTCCTTGATGCTACGCAGTCTGGAAGAGGTGCAGTACAGAAACAGCACTCATCGCCGTCACAGATAATATCAGCATGATCTGTAACAAAGGAGACACAGCGACTCTCATTCTTCCGGACCTCTCTGCAACATTTGACCCGGTCCCACACCTCATCCTTATCAGGTGCCTGCATGAGATTGGCATCCAATGACTCGCTCCTTGATGGTTCTGCTCCTTCTTCACAGATAGAACACAAGCTGTCAGCCTGGCACCTTACTCATTCAAAGCCCACAAACTCATCTGCGGAGTGCCTCAAGGCTCATTCCTCAGACTCACTCTCTTCAACACATACATGATCCCTCTAGCCAAAGTTATCCGCATACATGACATCAACATCCTCTCCTATGCCAATGACATGCAATTCATTCCCTCCTTCTTCGACAAGACCTCCAACACAAGAAGCAAGTTTACCAACTGCATGACCGAAGTCACTAACTGGATGAAACCTAACTCTCCCAAGTACAATCACTTCATCCTGCTTCCACACGCTGAAGATGCTGAAGAAGATCTTCAAAGAGCTCTCAAGTGACACCAGAAATAGTATCACACGCCCTAGTTACCAGCAAGTTGGACTATGGGAACACCCTCTATGCACTAGACTATTCAGCAGTCAGTATCATTTTCAACTTTCTACATAGAATGCACATCACGCTACACCTCAAGGAACAAACATACTCAATTCAAACTCCTCACCCACACATTCATGACAATTCTGTAGCTCTGGCACCATCTACCTAAACAGTCGCATCTCCTTCCACCAACCACCCAGACACCTCCGCTCCCCAGGACTCCTACTCGCACACATACCAGGCATACACAGACTCTGATCAGAAAGACAGGTGTTCTCTGACAAAGGTTTTTAAAGAGTGCAATGGTCTCCCACTCCACATCAGAGCCCACTGCTCTCTTTTTGAATTCCGAAAGAAGCGCAAGACCTTGCTTTTCAATTAAACAACCTACATTAGGCAGGGCTAGGCACACAAACCTGATCCGCACCATAATACCCTTGCAGGTGAAAAGGTGCTTTACAAATACACATAATATTAATGTTACTATGCCACATAATGTTAATATTACCATCCTCTCCACTGCCATCCCAACCATAGGAGTAAACAAAAATCAGAAAATCTGACAGCCTCCTAGCAGCAGTATTCTCACAGATGTCTCAGGGTAGTGAGATGTCAAGAAACCACAGCCCCATCTTAGCTACTTTCACATGCCCTAAGCGGGGCATCATTGTAGAAAGCTGGTCTGGTGTGTGGTGGACACCTGTGTTGTTGGCACCTCATAGCAGGTCCAGGCGACCCCTATTAGTGTATGCAGGCAGTGTCTAGGAAGCCAGGACTCTCTAGAGGTAGCTGTGGATGAGCAGCCAAGACGTATCTAGGAGACATGAAAAGCTTATGCAATAGCACAATAGTCACACAGCAACTTTCACACACGAAAGGGATCACACAGTGTTACAAAAAATAAAGGTACTTTATCACAGTAAAACTACACTAGAATTCTTATAGGCAGTTCCCCTAATTGGAGGTAAGTACACACACACATATACATATATAATTACACACACACAATAGCAATCAGAAATTAGCATACAAACAACAAGCATTGGTAAGAATGGTAGAAAATAGTGAAGGACTTAGGGGAGGGCCAAACCATATTCTAAGAAAGTGGAATGCAAAGTGAAGTCCCTCACCCAAGGATATGGAGGAGTTAGAGGGGCTGGAAGAACTAGGAACCCCAAGAGGTGAGTACCTAAGTGATCTTCAGTGATTCGGAGAGCAGAGGTAAGTACTTGGTCTTCCCAAGGACTAACAAGAGGACCTAGAAAATTGTGCAAGAACAGGACCAGACTAGAAGAAACCAAATGTGGATTCTGGTAGAGGAGGACCTGCATAAGAAGGGGACAGAGTACGGTCCCCAGCCTTGTAACACCTATTTCTAAGCAAGAGGGTGTTGCCTGCCTCTCCCACGAGAAACCCTTTGTTCTGCCTTCCCCTGCTTGAGCTGGTCAAGCAACAGGAGTGCAGAAACCTGTCTGAGGGGTGGCAGCAGCGCGGGCTGCCTGGAAAACCATAGAGGCTGGCAAGAGCAATATTGGGGGGTCCTCTAAGGAGCCCCCAGAGTGCATGTAATCATACAACCAATACTGGCAACAGTATTGGAGTATGATTCTGACATGTTTCATACCAAACATGCCCAGTTTGGAGTTACCATTCTGTAGCTGGACACAGGTAGTGACAATGGTGGTCATTCCAACCTTGGCGGTAAAAGCCGTTTACCGCTGTCAGAAGACCGCCAACATACCGCCGCGGTAAACCGCCACGGTCATTCTGACCCACAACAGGCAAACCGCCAAAATACAGACATCCACAAAAGTCCGCCACACCAAAGGGCAGCGAGAAACTGGCGATGACCAAACCTCCACCATCACGCCAACAGAAATACACCCACACTATCACGACACACGAATCCACGCGGCGGTCTTTCTACCGCGGTATTCCATTGGCGGTACACACCGCCGCGCTCAATATACACACACACTTACAAAACACAGCCACATTGGACAGTTACAAATACACACACCTGATACACATACACACACCACTCCCACACACCCAACACAATATAAAACACACACCCACATCACCCACAAATCCCCACTGCTACAGAATCGGGACCACGCACTGAGAAAAAGAGAACTGAGCACCAAGACGCGCATTTTACTTTCACCCAGCAATATTTCCACGCACTTCACACAACACACCAATACACATCACCACACAATCCACCCCACACATCATCCACACCACCCCATGGCACCGCAAAGACACCCCAGGTTCTCCAAGGATGAACTCAGGGTCATGGTGGAGGAAATTGTACGGGTAGAGCCACAGCTCTTCGGGACACAGGTGCAGCATACCACCATTGCCAGGAAGATGGAGCAGAATAGTCGATAGGGTCAACGCTGTGGGACAGCACCCAAGAAATAGGGACGACATCAGGAAGCGGTGGAACGACCTACGGGGGAAGGTGCGTTCAATGGTATCCAGGCACAACATCGCGGTGCAGCGGACTGGCGGCGGACCCCCACCTCCTCCCCCAGAATTTACAACATGGGAGGAGCAAGTCTTGGCGATCCTGCATCCTGAGGGCCTCGCAGGAGTATCTGGAGGAATGGACTCTGGTAAGTCAAATCATCACTACTTCATCCCCCCCACCCCACCAGCATACCAACTCATACCCCCACCCTCACCCTCACCCCCATCACATCCTGCTCCTTGCAAATGTCTCACCATCACAGCCCACCCATCCCAACACCAATCCCTGCATGCGACCACAAAGCATGGACACCCATCACCAAAGCATGCCCACTGCACATACCCATCCCCCACCAAATCACCGTCACAAAAGCCCCCACACGGGAATGCCAGCACTGGGGTACAAGGGCACCCACCCATTACACGCTATGGCACACACAAATGCAATAACCATACTTTTATACCCCTGCAGGACTCGAACGCCACGTCACCGCGCAGGAGGGTCCACAAATATCCACTCCACCCCCAGAAGAGGCCCACAGTGAGGACAGCACCTCTGTCGACCTGGATCTAGATGACCAGCCCGGCCCATCGGGGACCTCGGGACAGTCGGTTCCCCTCACACAGCCACAGCCCATAGCAGACCTTCCCCCCTCTGAGAACACCAGCACAGCACCCACCCAGCGGGCCCATCCCTCTGTCCCCAGGACACGTCAATCAGCGGTGTGTCCACCACTACAGGGCACCCAGGTTAACCCACCACCCCAACAACAACAGGGACCTGGGGGCAGTGGTAGTGGGCACACAGTCCAGGGGACAGAGGCCCAGGGAAACAGGGGAACTGGGAGGGCTGCTGTGCGACAGGGGGGGGACAGGCCCAGGGAACCCACTCTCCACGAGGCCCTCTCCTCCATCATGGGAGCCTACCACCACTCCCAGGATACGATGGCGACGGTCCTGGCCAGGTTTCAGGAGATCCAGCTTCTGCAGGAGGAACAGTATTTGGGGTTCAGGGAGGAACTACAAAACATCAGTTCCGCCCTGGCCACCATTGTAGGGGCTCTGAATCAGGTAGTCACCACATTGCGGGACACTGTGGCAGGACAAAGGGCCCCTGACACTAGCATGGACCAAGAACTGCCTACCACCTCTGCCGGCGCTAGTGGACAGGAGGCCCCGCCACAGGACCAACAGGCCACCAGCACCCCACCCCCTGCAGAAGGAGAACCACTCCGCAAGCGGGCCCTGAGATCCAGGAAGAAGACAGAGTAAGATGCCAAGACCCCCGCCAGGAAAGGATACCTCCCTGATTGTCATCCCACTGTCCCACATTGACACCCTGTCCATTCTTATACTGCCCATGCTCCACTTTCCACAGGCATTTGGACAATGCACCTGTGATACTAATAGTCTGGACTCTGCCATGGACAATCCTCCACCATCACCCCTCACCGATTTGCAATCACCCACCAATATAGAGCACTGAAATAAACACAGTTATTGCACAAAACAATCAGGAGTCTGGCTGTGATTTTGTACTAATGTATTAGACATTACCGTCCCAAAATGCATATTTACATTGTGATGCCAACATACCACTGTCACACAGCTGTAGTCCATGGGGAAACAAAGCAGATGTCACGCAGTATGGCCCACATCTCTGAAATTGGAAGGGAAAGTCACAAATCAGTTACCATACACTGGGGGAAAAGGTCAGACACTAGAGAGGTAGTAGGGGTTAAGTATATGTAATATGCCGGGTTGGAATCTTACCTGTGTGTCATTGAAAATACTGCTGTATTACTGTGTTCCTGTTGTCTATGTCGTCCTCTTCGGCTTCCTCGTCTTCACTCTCCACAAGCTCCACAGCTGCTGCAATACCACCATCTGAACCATCCTCCTGCAGAAAAGGCACCTGGCGTCGCAAAGCCAGGTTGTGAAGCATACAGCACGATGATCTGGCACACCTTCTTTGGTGAGTACAATAGGGATCCACCTGTCATATGGAGGCACCTGAACCTGGCCTTCAGGAGGCCGAAGGTCCGCTCGATCACCCTCCTAGTTCGCCCATGGGCCTCATTGCCCTGGTCCGGGGATTCCTCACTGGGGTCAGTAGCCATGACAGGTTGGGGTAACCAGAGTCACCTAACAGCCACACCCGGTGCCTCTGGAGTTGACCCATCACGTAAGGGATGCTGCTATTCCGCATGATGTACGCGTCATGCACTGAGCCAGGGAACTTGGCATTAACATGGGAGATGTACTGGTCTGCAAAACACACCATCTGTACATTCATTGAATGATAACTCTTTCTGTTTCTGTACACTTGTTCACTCCTGTGGGGGGGTACTAAAGCCACATGGGTCCCATCAATGGCACCTATGATGTTGGGGATATGTCCAAGGGCATAGAAATCACCTTTCACTGTAGGCAAATCCCCCACCTCAGGGAAAACAATGTAGCTCCGCATGTGTTTCAGAAGGGCAGACAACACTCTGGACAACACCTTGGAAAACATAGGCTGAGACATCCCTGATGATATGGCCACTGTTGTTTGAAATGACCCACTTGCAAAGAAATGGAGTACTGACAGCACCTGCACTAGAGGTGGGATCCCGGTGGGTTGGCGGATGGGTGACATCAGGTCTGGCTCCAGCTGGGCACACAGTTCATGAATAGTGGCTCGGTCAAGCCTGTATGTCAGTATGACATGTCTTTCCTCCATTGTCGACAGGTCTGCCAGCGGTCTGTACACGGGAAGATTCCTCCATCTCCTCGCATGTCCCAGCGGACGGTGCCTATGAAGGACAACAGCGAGCACAGAGTAAATCAACCCACAGGTACGTAACCACAGCTTGCACATAACACGATTCCCAATGCATTGAATGGTTTGTATGAGTGTTGATGCAAGGCCTAGGTATGTGTGACACAGTTAAAAGTAAGCCATGTGGGCCCTTGAAATGGCGGCTGCCTGACCTGTGAAGTGTGACAATGGGATGTGAGGTAAATGCGCTGGCGTGGCACACCGTGACGGTAGGCGGTCGAAGACCGCGGCACAAAACAGCATTGGTTAACATTGAACTCTATGGGTCTCATGAGCCAATGACGATGTGCGCCGGCGGTCGCGGTACGCACTACCGCGGTACGCACCGCCACGGGCGTGACCGCCATTTTCTATCTGCTTAATCACTCGATACCTGATCTTCGACAGGAGAGGACCTACACTGCAAGTGCTGCTGTGACCTCGGTCTGGAAGAGACAATGGCTCAAGCGACTGGGGAAAGGGCCCCTGCCTTCACTGCTCAGGAATTGGAGAAACTCGTGGATGGGGTCCTCCCCCCGTATGCCCTACTCTACGGTCCTCCAGACCAACAGGTAAGTACACTGGGACCATGCTTTGGGGGAAATGGCTGTGTTGAGTCGGGTGGATGAAAGATGGTGGGGAGGGGAGCGAATGAGGCATGCATCAAACGACGGATGACAGGATGTGCCACATGGCAAGGGTAGGGATGGGGGGCCACTCACATTGAGGGTGCAGAAGGTGATGACTCTTTTTCTCCCCCCTGTACATTTCACATAGGTCAGCGCCCACCAGAAGATCGACATTTGGTGTGCCATCGCCAAGGATGTCCGGGCCCTGGGGGTCCACCACAGACGGGGCACCCACTGCCGGAAGAGATGGGAGGACATCTGACGCTGGAGCAGGAAGACGGCGGAGGCTCAGCTGGGGATGGCCTCCCAACGTGGGAGGGGTGCCAGTCGGACTTTGACCCCCCTGATGTCCCGGATCCTGGCGGTGGCCTACCCCGATTTGGATGGGCACGTGAGGACATCACAGCAGACACAAGGGGGTGAGTACACTCCCATTCTGGTGACTTTGTGCGCAGTGGAGGTGTCTGGGTGGGGGAGGAGAGCTGTGGGTATCCCTAGGCCAGGGCGATTACTGTAGGTTAGGCCCCTCCGTAAGGCATGGCCCTGTGCCCCGCCCCCCACCTCTGTAGGGTGCCAAGTACAGCTATTCATGGCCCTGTGTCATCTATGTGTACAGATGTCGTCCATAGGCTTGTAGGCCATGTCACACGGATTGAGTAGTGGACCCCAAGTGTGCGGCGTAGTGCAGGGGGCTTCTGTGTCTGTCCTGTCCTCCAACGCTGTCGCCAATGCATGCACTCAACATGTCTTTATTTTCTCCCCCCCCCTTTTTTGTGGTCTTCCTGTTCATGTGTGCATTAGCATCATCAGGCGGACGAGAAGTGGCATCAGAGCACGAGGGAGCTGCATCCCACATGGCCCTGGAGGGCCATGCAACGGATTCAGAATACACCAGTGGGACGGAGGGCGAGGGGAGCTCCACAGCGGGGACTCAGGCAGACATAAGTGACACAGACTCGTCCTCTGAAGGGAGCTCCCAGCAGCCCCTCAGCGTTTGCCCCGTGCCCGCTCACCCAGGAAGGTGGGCATCTCCTTCGCTCCAGGCACCTCAGGCCCTGCCCCAGTCACCCCTGCTGCCCTCAGTGAGGAGATCATTGACCTCCTGAGGACGCTCACTGTTGGGCAGTCTACCATTTTGAATGCCATCCGGGGTGTTGAAAGAGAGGTGCACCAGAGTAATGCATACCTGGAGGGCATTCATTCTGGTCAGGCTGCCCTTCAGCGATCGTTCAACACTCTGGCCTCAGCACTGATGGCAGCAATTGTCCCTGTCTCTAGCCTCCCCCCTCCAACTTCCTCCACCCATACCCTATCACCTGTATCTCTGCCTATCCCAGACACACCATCAGACCAGCCTGCACACACCTCAACACCCAAGGGAAGCTCATCCAGACATAAGCACCACACATCACACAAGCATTCACACAAGCAACATCCACATACAGACATACCAACACCCACTGCCTCCACTGTGTCCCCCCTCCTCCTCGTCTCCCTCCTCCCTCCCTGTCACGTCTCCACTCACACCTGCATGCACAACATCTTCAGCCACTACGTCCATCACCAGCACACACACCAGAACCCCCCGCACACGTGCAGTCACCACCCCCACTACAATTTACACGTCCCCTGTGTCCTCTCCCAGTGTGTCTGTCACCCCCTCTTCCAAGATACACAAACGCAGGCAGCCACCCACCCAACAGCCATCCACCTCACGACAGCCTCCAGCCCAAGCACCTGCACCCAAAGACACCAGACTTAAGACTCCTACAACCACAACCTCTTCCTCCACTCCCATACCCACTACACCTACCCGTCCCACTGGCCCTAAATTGCTATTCCTGTCCAAACTTAACCTCTTTCCTACAACACCCCCACCCCGTCCATCTCATTGGACTCCAGTCAGCACCTCAGCCACCACAAAACCGGGCCCTGTGATGACAGTCTGCCATGGACTGTGGAGTCCCCCACCCTCAAGGGCAGCCAGTTCAGTACAGAGCCAAGGCACGGGCAGCCCACCCCCGGAGAAACACCCGAAGATAGTCAGCGGCCGGCGTGAGAGGGTGAAAACACCAGGCACTAAAATCCCTACCATGGCTCATGCACGAAGTGTGGAGACAGGTGGCACACCGCCCAAGGTGGGGAAGGGCCACAGGCGAACAGGGAAGGCTGGGAAGGGCAGCACGCCCGAGGAGAGCGCCATCAGCCCAGCTGGCCAGGAGGGCCCCGCCAGCCCCATCCCAGGTGGGCAGGAGGACACCAACAGGCCCGGTACTGCAGACCAGGAAGGCCCCGCCAGCCACCCGACAGATGGGCAGGAAGGCCCCGCCAGCCACAGGACAGGTGGTAAATGACCTGCACGCCATGGCCTGATCCGCTGAACTGGGCCCTTCATCTCAAGCACCGCTGAACTGGGTACCGCCGTCTCAAGCACCGCTGCACTGGGCACCGCCGTCTCAAGCACCGCTGCACTGGGCACCGCCGTCTCAAGCACCGCTGCACTGGGCCCTTCATCTCAAGCACCGCTGAACTGGGTACCGCCGTCTCAAGCACCGCTGCACTGGGCACTGCCGTCTCAAGCACCGCTGCACTGGGCACCGCCATCTCAAGCACGGCTGCACTGGGCACCGCCGTCTCAAGCACCGCTGAACTGGGTACCGCCGTCTCAAGCACCGCTGAACTGAGCCCTTCATCTCAAGCACCGCTGAACTGGGCACCGCCGTCTCAAGCACTGCTGAACTGGGCACCGCCGTCTCAAGCACCGCTGAACTGGGTACCGCCGTCTCAAGCACCGCTGGCCCATTAGCGGCAGGGGCAGGCCCGCATCTGTGTCGGGCAGGGCTGCACGAGCCCTCTGGGCACCAGTCCTCCTCCAGAACCAGTGGAGACTGTTATCCACTTGAGAGACTGTGGCTTTGCACTCCCCAAGATGGAACAGTGGGAAACCCACCCACTGTATAGACTTGAGAGACTGTGGCTTTGCACTCCCCAGGATGGCACAGTGGGCAATCCACCCACTGTAGAGACTTGAGAGACTGTGGCTTTGCACTCCCCAGGATGGCACAGTGGGCAACCCACCCACTGTAGAGACTTGAGAGACTGTGGCTTTGCACTCCCCAGGATGGCACAGTGGGCAACCCACCCACTGTAGAGACTTGAGAGACTGTGGCTTTGCACTCCCCAGGATGGCACAGTGGGCAACCCACCCACTGTAGAGACTTGAGAGACTGTGGCTTTGCACTCCCCAGGATGGCACAGTGGGCAACCCACCCACTGCAGAGACTTGAGAGACTGTGGCTTTGCACTCCCCAGGATTGAACAGTGGCCATGGAGGCCCCTCGTGGATCTGGCGACGTGCACTCATCTGGCTGAGGTGCCCCCCCTTCCCTTCCCCCTGAGGTGCCTGTAGTTTTCCTATCTGATGCCCCTGCAGTGTTCTCTCCGTTGGAGTCAGGTATCCTGTGTGGGCTTTGCCCATGTGATTTGGGCCCAGTGGTCCACGGACAATGCCTGCTACAATGCTCGGACTTGTACATATATGTATATAAGTGTTTTTGATGTGTAGATATATATATATATATAATTCTGCCAGTAATACAATATATTCCAATGTTTAGAATCATTTCCTTTTGTCTTTGCATTCTTCCGGGGGGGTTGGGGGGGTAACTGTGATGTATTACTGTGCATTGATGTGTGTGTTGTAGTGGGTGAGGGTGGGGGTGGGTGTGTCGCGTATGTGTGCCCCCGTAATATTTTCTCCTCCCCTGTGTCGTAGGTGCAGTACTCACTGTTGTCTTCTGCGCCGGCGTTCGTGCTCCTGGTAGAGGAGCAGGAAGACAATCGCTGGGAGGATGTGGAGTTCGGGTTCCATGCTGTCCAGATTCCTCGTGGGGTGTATGGAGGTGAGCGTTTTCCGTTTGAAATGGCTGTTTCCTCCATGTTTTTATCGGCGGGACTACCGCCCCGGAAAAGGTGGCGGATTGGTTTGTTGTGATAGGGTGGGCGGTACATTGACTCCCGCCTGTCTGTTGGCGGTGACCGCTGCGCTGTTTTTTTGTGCCGCCGTGGCGGGCGGTGTGGTAATGTGGCAGTCTCTGTTGGCGGTTTCCGGCAGGGTCGGAATTCCATTTTTTTACCCGCCAGCCTGTTTGCGGTTTGGCCGCTGGTTTAACACCGACCGCCAAGGTTGGAATGACCCCCAATGTGTCCAGTACAGGGGTAAATGGCTTCCCCGCACTTATGAAATCCAGTGTAATGGAGCTGGAGTTCATAGGGGCACCTCTACTCATGTCAAGTCAAAGTCAGGTCGCCCATCACCAGTTGCGGTATGCCGTTCTGGAGGGTAGGTCCTGAATTTTGGACCGGTAACTCCTAATAATTAGCAGAGTCCTTGGAACGTGCTTACCAAGGAGCCTGATCCCGACTTGGGGATGGGCGACCTGACTTTGACTTAGCCAGTTCACTTCAATGTAAGTGACCGGTTTATATATATATTTTTTCTACCTCTTATATTGTGATTTTTGTTTATCTGGAGAAGAGCTGACTCACGTCTTAAGTTATTGGTCCTGATGAAGCGTCATTGGATCCGTGAGGACCGCACGACGCGAAACATGTTGACCCAGGTTTAGGGGGATTTCTAGAGTGATAATCCTCCTAGTTTGCTGCTCTTTGAAAGTAATTGAGCATCGACACTCAATCTATTACTTTCCTTTGTTTTTAATCTTGGTTTCATCCCTGACTATTGATTAAAATGATGAGATATGTAGTGATGAACAACCAATTTTATCTATAATCTCTTCTGTTCTCTCCTTTACGTGCTGGTGCCCGAATGTAGGCATTCCTGTCCTAGATAGTTTGAACCCACCAGTCACTATCAGAACAGTACGGCTTGGTGCCCCCTGTGGGGAGCCCGTCAGGCATTGCACTGCCGGCCTGGCGAGGAGTATTTCCCGATGATGATGCTTGACATCCACAGTGATGCTTGAGGGCCCTTGCTCCTGATATTTCAGGTCTCCTTAGTTTCTTTTGGGTGGAACAGTGTACTTTTGTTTGTTTGACTGTTCCAATATTAAACGTGTGAGAAAAATAGGATACAAATTTAGCCTCAATTATGTTTGTGAAAAATGTTATTAAGAATTAGTGAGGAATGTTTCAAATGTTAAAAAGGGCTGACATTGGGTAAACATTCCCAGCACTAGGAGTTATTAAAATGTAAAAAACAAATTCTACCCTTCTGACATTTAAAACTACCAATAGTCAATATTCCTTTTTAATTAAGCCCATGGAAAGATCAGCATTCAAACAACTCATAATTAATTGAAGAAAATAGCATTCTTTCAGGGTATCAAAATGGTTTCTGTCCTGGTCTTGAGACCAAACCATCACTGACTGAAATATGGGATGTCATCAAGACAACCAATGACACCAACGGAGTAATTGCTGTACTTCTTCTTGATCTTCCATCAGCCTTCAACAAGGTTAATCACCTATCTATCATCCAGAGACTCAAGGATCTAGGAATTCCAAAAAACACCCTGAAATTGATTATATCTTGCCTCATACACAGGGCACTTACCATAACACTTCCATCTTTCTCTCCTAAACTCTCCAGCTATACAGTTGGAGTACAATAAGGTTTTATTGCTGCTTCTTTTCTGATAGATGTCTGCCTCAGACCACTACCTGAACTTGTACCCTGCTATAATTACGCCGAAGGCACCAAATAACACTACCAGCATTGGTAGCCTCAGTAAGCTGGGTCTAATGTTGCCCAACAACACTCAGTTGCTATGCAGCTAGAGGAGATTTTTCAATGCATGGTGTCTCCAACACATTTCACCTCTACAATTATTCCAACATTTTTCATGCACACTTGTTTTATCCAACCATCATGATGCCTTTGTCCACCATGTCAGTTTCCTTTTTACCAGGGCTCTACCCTCTTACTCTGTGGGGTCTCTGTTGTATACGGTTTCCTGGGAAGCCATCTACACATTCAACCACCATGCTGCCCTAATTTACCCATGTGCAACCCACATGTGGTGCTCATAACTCTAATTCAATCTCTATTTGACGGAATACATAGGCACATTCACCTGAAAAAATGCAGCTTCACTAATCTTAGCAATATAGAGCTTGCTCACATAATTCTAGCAACAACATTGTCATCTGAGGGCACTCACTAAACCTTATTGCGTTGATACTGGGGTACCAGAAACGTTATTGCTACCTTAAACATCACAGTAATCATCTATACATGAAAACCTTTGCATTTTGTTAATTGAAACATTAATAGATTAGTAGTAAAATGGTGCACTGAAAGCTACATTAATGTGCATTTACTGTAGAATAGAGAACTAAAGTGTTGTGATGTAGCCCTAAAACTTCATGTTTATCCAATTAAGTTGATATCATAAGATTCTTTACGATGTTAATTATCAGTTTTCACCAAAACGATAATGACTTTCTGAAAAGTAATGTTTTACACGATGCATGCAAAAGTCAAAATGCAGTTCTGTATTGTAGGTAATGGAAAATATTAACAGAATTATTTGTTTTAAATCTATTGTAACATGAACACTGACACAGCTTATTAATGATGAATTCATAATTTTATATGTGCCTTGCTTGATATAAATATATGTACCATTTTGATTCACTTTACTTAGCCTAAGTGAGGCCAACATGGCCCTGGTATTTGATTGTATAGAACACTTTTAGTCATTTTTGCTAGCATGTCATTCTTTGCAGACTTCGTTGCCATGAAATGCTAGCTTGGAAATATATGTCACATTGTTTTACACATAGTGAGCCTGTGACATTAACCTTGGGGCAGGACATTGAGGAACTGTGGAAGTAGACTGTATACATTTGTTTCTACCTGTACGGATGAGCTAAGATGGATGCCTTTCCCATGTTGGCTATGGGAATCTTTCCTGATGTTGCAGTTCCATGTCACATGACAGACTTTGATTGGACAGTTACACCTTCCAAGTCATGTGGAGTGATGGATGAGCAAATCATCTTGCAATATGGACTTTAATATGCTGTTCCTCTGTTGGATTAACATCATTCTGCTCCTCACCATTATTCACTTCATTAATCTTTATGGATCCCATTGGACTTTGAGAGTTACAAACATCTCTACCCTTGCCCTTTTTCTTTTCAAATGCTTTGCTGGAACATAGAATTTTTCCCTGACCCGAGAAGAAGACTCTTGACCGAACTTTTAAAATGCTGACGCCTTCCCTTTTTACCTACTTTTTGACAACTTTGGTTAGTCACCTTTTGCCCCAGGTGTTCTCCCAAATTCTTTAGTCCTTTTCCTTTTTACTTTTTGTCCACGTTTTGTAGCCAGCACGTTAACTTTTGACTTGCTAATCTGTAGGGTTTTCCCTTGCCCTATCTAGCTGAGGCTAGATGACTTTAAAGTTGCCTTTGTGCTTAAAAGAACTGAACAGCACTTATTTTCCACCCTTCAGATTATCCTTTTGATGTTTTGCTTTGCTATTGTCAAATGTTTAGTTCTTTTTATGTTGGTTTGTTTGAATCTTTTCCGTTGCCTTGGTCAACCCATGGTCATTCTATATCTTTATAACTTTGTTTTGAGAATTGTCTACATAACTTTGAGTCTAAGCTCTAATAAAACCCTTACCCTTATTTCAGACTGGAGTTTTCCTTGTGTGACTACATGGGTCATACTGCCATTTTAAACTGTGCTGTTTTATGTTTTGATTGCCTACATCTCCACCCCTTCATGCTGGGTGAAAAGATGTATTAACCTCTATTAAAATATAACCCTGGAAATGCTTTATCAATATTCAGGCTGTCCAGGCTTTGTGGAGATCTCACAATTTTCATGGACAACAGAATCCACAGGCAGAAGATGAAAACATAAAGACATTTGAGACACATAATGTAATTTTAGAAGTGGTGGCAACGTTGGCATTCTTCCCACTGCATCAGAGTACGTATTTCCATTGGAGAGTATGAAGACTTACTAATCCTAGATGGCAGTGGATAGTACTTTTGTCTCAAGAGGGGAAGAGACTTTTGTTGGGATTCTCCACTATTATATGAGTTCACACCCTGCTTTACATCTGAATGCATCTTTAGGGCCTTATTTAAGAAATGTGGCGATGCATCCAATGCCGCGCCACTTTTCTTATGCCCCTTAGCATCCGCCTAAGGCCACCATGTGTGCGCTGCATTTAATACACGGTGCAGAGTAGGGGCAATAGTGTCAACATTTTTGACACTATTGATGTACTGTGTAGGATTAGTGCCAAAATGTTGGTGCTAATCCTGCTGAGTACATAGGGGCCCATTGAAAACAATGGTGTGCCCCCTTTTAGCGCCTGCTTTGTGCAGGCGTTAAAAGTAGCTGCAAAAAATTACACAGTGGAATCTCCAAGATTCCACTGTGCCATTTTTGCTGTCACCCTAACGGGGAGCGCCCCCTTGTATATATTATGCCTGTTGCAGGCATAATGTTGCGCAAGGGGTTTCAAAGTGACGCAATGCATGCAATTCGCCACTTTGTAAATATGGTGCATGATTTTGGCCTTGTTAGGCCATGTTAGCATAAAAAAAAATCTGCTAATGTGGCGCAAGGAGGAGCTAGGCCCTCTTAAATCTGTGCCTTATTTTTATAGTTGCTCTCTTCAAATTTCCTTCTGGATACATCCTGCTTAACCTCTGCACTCAGTTGTTCCAGAACAGCTTCTACAATCCTGCTGGTGGAGTGGTTTCTCACCCTGTGGATGATACTTTCTCCTTAGCTTAAAGTGGTTAGTACTACCGACCAACTTATCTCATACCGATAATGTATTCTCAGATGTTGTTTATGCATAATAATACACTGGGCCTCAATGTAGGTGGTGGAAAACCATAGAGGGCGGGTTGCAGTCCCTAAGCAGTCCTCGGGCCATTCCACTGTTTCTCCCTTCCCTTATATTTTTCCCATTTCCACTCGAGTTTTATATGTAATAGTTATTCTTTCGAGTACTTGTAGTCAGCCCCGCAGGGAGGCATGGGGTTGGAATTGCCATCCATACCATAGAATCCTGATCGTTTACCAGGCCATACATTAGTCTCAGCATCGATGCCTTTGCCACGTTCATAAAAGCAAGTGAGAATTTATAGAATGAAATGAAAATAGCAAAAGCCGAATGAAATATTCCCCTAGACATAATCAATTGCAGAGTCGGACCAAGGCATTAAGGAGGCCGCTCAGCTTTCCGCACCAGGTTTTCTGGTATTTACTCCTAATTCACAAGATAATAGTATGAGTACAAGCTATTTCCCAACCAGTAATTATTCATTGACTAATCTGTCCTGAAAAATATACAGGAGGTACAATAACTTTCTCAGCCTTTTTAGTGCTATGCAAGGTACACTGTATGAATCAACTGCACTCACTGAATAGCGATACAGCGAAGGTTTCTTTTATCTTATCATACATGACTAAAGATGCCTTGATGTGGGTTACACTCAGGATACTTTAACAAAATCCATGACTTTCTCAATTTGATACATTTCTGAGTTGATGTCTAGCAGTCTTTAAAAGCTGTCAGACCAAGACACTCTTATGACACTCCTTTGTTTAAATTCGCGTTGACAAGACTTCATAGTCTACATTGCGTATTTTCAATGGCTTCTTTCCTAAGCTGCTTGGACAGACGACTCAACAGCTGACACTCTCTAGCATGAGTTACATAAAGAGATTGAAGATGCCTTATCCATGGCTATTAATCAACCAATCTCTACAGCATATTTAATTAATTTGACTCTACAATTCACTGCTTAAAGGGAGAAGCGAGAAAAGACAATATCACCTGGCAGACTCACATATGTGCACAAACCCATGTCACTGGCATATTCTAATACGTCTGTTGTGGAAGAGTCGACCCATAGTGAGTCATTTAACCTCTTAGCTGCTGGGCCGTTTCCCCCCCCCCCGCCCAGTGCTGAGCCCTTTTTTGGTTATTTGGGGTAGTTCGCGCTTAGGCCTTCATAACTTTTTGTACACGTAAGCTATCCATGCCACATTTGCGTCCTTTTTTTCCAACATCCTAGGAATTCTAAAGGTACCCATAGTTTGTGGTTTCCCCTGGAGGAGACCAAGAAATTTGCCAAAATAGAGCAACATTTCTGTTTTTTTCAAACAAATTGGAAAAAAGGGCTGCCGAAGAAGGCTTGTGGTTTTTCCCCTGAAAATGCAATCAACAAAGGGTTTGCGGTGCTAAAATCACCAGCTTCCCAGCTTTCAGGAAAAGGCAGGCTTGAATCAGAAAACCACATTTTTCAACACAATTTTTGCATTTTTCTGAGACAAACCCCATTTTTACTATTTTTTGTGCTTTCAGCCTCCTTCCAGTTAGTGACAGAAATGGGTGTGAAACCAATGCTGGATCCCGGAAAGCTAACTATTTTTGAAAAATAACCAACATTCTGAATTCATCAAAGGTTCATTTGTGTAGATCCTACAAGGTTTTCCTACAGAAAATAACAGTTGAAATAAAAAAATATTGAAATTGAGCTGAAAACAACAGCCATTTTTCTTTATGTTTTACTCTGTAACTTTTTCCTGCGATGTAAAATTTTTTAAAGCAATATACCGTTATGTCTGCTGGACTCTTCTGGTTGCGGGGATATTTAGGCTTGTAGGTTCATCAAGAACCCTAGGTACTCAGAGCCAATAAATGAGCTGCACCCTGCGGTGGGTTTTCATTCTATACCGGGTATACAGCAATTCATTTGCTGAAATATGAAGAGTGAAAAATAGGTATCAAGAAAACCTTTGTATTTCCAAAATGGGCTCAAGATAAGGTGTTGAGGAGCAGTGGTTCTTTGCACATCTCTGAATTCCGGGGTGCCCATACTAGCATGTGAATTACAGGGCATTTCTCAAATAGAAGTCTTTTTTACACACTCTCTTATATTTGGAAGGAAGAAAATGTAGAGAAAGACAAGGGGCAATAACACTTGTTTTGCTATTCTATGTTCCCCCAAGTCTCCCGATAAAAATGGTACCTCACTTGTGTGGGTAGGCCTAGCGCCTGCGACAGGAAATGCCCCAAAACACAACGTGGACACATCACATTTTCCCAAAGAAAACAGGTGTTTTTTGCAAAGTGCCTACCTGTGGATTTTGGCCTCTAGCTCAGCCGGCACCTAGGGAAACCTACCAAACCTGTGCATTTTTGAAAACGAGAGACCTAGGGGAATCCTAGATGGGGTGACTTGTGGGGCTATCACCAGGTTCTGTTTCCCAGAATCCTTTGCAAACCTCAAAAGTTGGCTAAAAAACACTTTTTCCTCACATTTCGGTGACAGAGAGTTCTGGAACCTGAGAGGAGCCACAAATTTCCTTCCACCAAGCGTTCCCCCAAGTGTCCCGATAAAAATGATACCTCACTTGTGTGGGCAGGCCTACTGCCAGCGACAGGAAATGCCCCAAAACACAACGTGGACACATCCCATTTTTTGACAGAAAACAGAGGTGTTTTTTGCAAAGTGCCTACCTGTAGATTTTGGCCTCTAGCTCAGCCGGCACCTAGGCAAACCTATCAAACCTGTGCATGTTTGAAAACTAGAGACCTAGGGGAATCCAAGATGGAGTGACTTGTGGGGCTCTGACCTGGTTCTGTTACCCAGAATCCTTTGCAAACCTCAAAATTTTGATAAAAAAACACGTTTTCCTCACATTTTGGTGACAGAAAGTTCTGGAATCTGAGAGGAGCCACAAATTTCCTTCCAGCAAGCGTTCCCCCAAGTCTCCCTATAAAAATGATACCTCACTTGTGTTGGTAGGCCTAGCGCCTGCGACAGGAAATGCCCCAAAACACAACGTGGACACATCCCATTTTTTGACAGAAAACAGAGGTGTTTTTTGCAAAGTGCCTACCTGTAGATTTTGGCCTCTAGCTCAGCCGGCACCTAGGGAAACCTACCAAACCTGTGCATTTCTGAAAACTAGAGACCTAGGGCAATCCAAGATGGGGTGACTTGTGGGGCTCTGACCAGGTTCTGTTACCCAGAATCCTCTGCAAACCTCAAAATTTGGCTAAAAAAACACGTTTTTCTCACATTTCGGTTTCAGAAAGTTCTGGAATCTGAGAGGAGCCACAAATTTCCTTCCACCCAGCGTTCCACCAAGTCTCCCGATAAAAATGATACCTCACTTGTGTGGGTAGGCCTACTGCCAGCGACAGGAAATGCCCCAAAACACAACGTGGACACATCCCATTTTTTGACAGAAAACAGAGGTGTTTTTTGCAAAGTGCCTACCTGTAGATTTTGGCCTCTAGCTCAGCCGGCACCTAGGCAAACCTATCAAACCTGTGCATGTTTGAAAACTAGAGACCTAGGGGAATCCAAGATGGAGTGACTTGTGGGGCTCTGACCTGGTTCTGTTACCCAGAATCCTTTGCAAACCTCAAAATTTGGATAAAAAAACAAGTTTTCCTCACATTTTGGTGACAGAAAGTTCTGGAATCTGAGAGGAGCCACAAATTTCCTTCCAGCAAGCGTTCCCCCAAGTCTCCCTATAAAAATGATACCTCACTTGTGTTGGTAGGCCTAGCGCCCGCGACAGGAAATGCCCCAAAACACAACGTGGACACATCCCATTTTTTGACAGAAAACAGAGGCGTTTTTTGCAAAGTGCCTACCTGTAGATTTTGGGCTCTAGCTCAGCCGGCACATAGGGAAACCTACAAACCTGTGCATTTTTTAAAACTACAGACCTAGGGGAATCCCTGACGGGGTGACTTGTGGGGCTCTGACCAGGTTCTGTTACCCAGAATCCTTTGCAAACCTCAAAATGTGGCTAAAAAAAACACATTTTCCTCACATTTCGGTGACAGAAAGTTCTGGAATCTGAGAGGAGCCACAAATTTCCTTCCACCCAGCGTTCCCCCAAGTCTCCCGATAAAAATGATACCTCACTTGTGTGGGTAGGCCTAGCGCCCGCGACAGGAAATGCCCCAAAACACAACGTGGACACATCCCATTTTTTGACAGAAAACAGAGGCGTTTTCTGCAAAGTGCCTACCTGTAGATTTTGGCCTCTGGCTTAGCCGGCACCTAGGGAAACCTACCAAACCTGTGCATTGTTGAAAACTAGAGACCTAGGGGAATCCATGACGGGGTGACTTGTGGGGCTCTGACCAGGTTCTGTTACCCAGAATCCTTTGCAAACCTCAAAATTTGGCTAAAAAAACCCACATTTTCCTCACATTTTGGTGACAGAAAGTTCTGGAATCTGAGAGGAGCCACAAATTTCCTTCCACCCAGCGTTCCCACAAGTCTCCCGATAAAAATGATACCTCACTTATGTGTGTAGGACTAGCGCCCGCGACAGGAAATGCCCCAAAACACAACGTGGACACATCCCATTTTTTGACAGAAAACAGAGGCGTTTTTTGCAAAGTGCCTACCTGTAGATTTTGGCCTCTAGCTCAGCGGGCACCTAGGGAAACCTGCCAAACCTGTGCATGTTTGAAAACTAGAGACGTAGGGGAATCCAAGATGGGGTGACTTGTGCGGCTCTGACCAGGTTCTGTTACCCAGAATCCTTTGCAAACCTCAAAATTTGGCTAAAAAAACACATTTTCCTCACAATTCAGTGACAGAAAGTTCTGGAATCTGAGAGGAGCCACAAATTTCCTTCCAGCAAGCATGCCCCCAAGTGTCCCGATAAAAATGGTACCTCACTTGTGTGGGTAGGCCTAGTGCCCGTGACAGGAAATGCCCCAAAACACAAAGTGGACATATCACATTTTCTCAAAGAAAACAGAGGTGTTTTTTGCAAAATGCCTACCTGTGGATTTTGGCCTCTAGCTCAGCCGGCACCTAGGGAAACCTACCAAACCTGTGCATTTTTGAAAACTAGAGACTTAGGGGAATCCAAGATGGGGTGACTTGTGGGGCTCTGACCAGGTTCTGTTACCCAGAATCCTTTGCAAACCTCAAAATTTGGCTAAAAAAATATGTTTTCCTCACATTTCAGTGACAGAAAGTTCTGGAATCTGAGAAGAGCCACAAATTTCCTGCCACCCAGCGTTCCTCCAAGTCTCCTGATAAAAATGATACCTCACTTGTGTGGGTAGGCCTAGCGCCCG
Organism: Pleurodeles waltl; assembly: GCF_031143425.1. NCBI lineage: Eukaryota > Metazoa > Chordata > Amphibia > Caudata > Salamandridae > Pleurodeles > Pleurodeles waltl. The sequence continues at coordinate 978,781,022 of NC_090446.1, read as the reverse complement.
TGACAGGAAATGCCCCAAAACACAACGTGGACACATCCCATTTTTTGACAGAAAACAGAGGCGTTTTTTGTTCAAAGTGCCTACCTGTAGATTTTTGCCTCTAGCTCAGCCGGCACCTAGGGAAACCTACCAAACCTGTGCATTTTTTACAGCTAGAGACCTAGGGGAATCCAAGATGGGGTGACTTGTGGGGCTCTGACCAGGTTCTGTTACCCAGAATCCTTTGCAAACCTCAAAATTTGGCTAAAAAAACACGTTTTCCTCACATTTCGGTGACAGAAAGTTCTGGAATCTGAGAGGAGCCACAAATTTCCTTCCAGCAAGCATTCCCCCAAGTGTCCAGATACAAATGGTACCTCACTTGTGTGGGTAGGCCTAGTGCCCGCAACTGTCACGGTTTCGGGCAGGTCTGATCAGGACTCTGGTTGGGACACCCCTTGAGGTCACCGAATATCCTAAAGAGGTAGTATACTGGGGAAGAAGAGCAGCTAAAGGCATACACGGAAAGGACAGCTATGAACAGGCACAGGAAAGTAAAAGAGCAACCCTTGTGTGAACAAACAGGAAACAGATTACTTATGGACAAACACGCTGGGGTTGTACACAGAGTAAGGCGCAGAACCTCCCACAGTGACAGGGAATGTCAATGCCTCTGTGCAGTTTGCTCTTACAGATAGTCACCCTGCCAGCCCCATAGAAAGGAGGCAGCAGAAGTGATTCTCTCTCTGGACCCTAGAGCACAGACAAGGAAAGTACTTACATACACAAGACACGCTCTTGTGGGTCCAGCTGGAAACACAGTGGCGATTCCTGAGAAAACAGCAATAGCACACTGTCACTGTTAGGCACGAAAGACAACGTATAACACTGGACAAGGATGGGGGCTGGAATTGCCTCTTGGAACCAGGAGCCAACCCCAGAACAAAGGAGGACACTTATACACTGGTGAAGACTGATAGAACACTTACCAGACACAAATAACCAAGAAGAAACAGAAACAGAAGGGAACAAACTAAGAGGCAGAGGCAAGAACTAGGAACAGACTCAGGCTGAAGCAAAGGCAGGACTAGAACTTGAAAACAGGGTGCAAACTTCTGGCTGGGACAGAGACAGGACTGGGAAACTGAGAGCAGGCTCTGGCTGGAACAGGCAAGGACAGGGCTGGAATACAGGGAGTAGGAAATGAGCAGTAAACAGGACTGGGAAACAGAGAGAAGGTTCAGGCTGAAACAAGGCAGGAGCAGGGCAGAGAAACAGGGAGCAGGCTCTGGAAGAAACAAACAGGTACAAGGTTAAGAGATAGGGAGCAGACTCTGGCTGGAACAATCAGGAGCAGGGCAGAGAAACAGGAAACAGGATCAAGCTGGAACAGAACAGGAACAAAACTGGAACACCATCCGACAAAGGGTCTGTAACACAAAGGAATCGAACTCCAGTGCACGACAGGGATCTTGAGGAAATGGCTGCTTATAAGCAGTTCCAAGCTGGGCTGCACAGGAGAGGTCTCAGGTGTGTGTAGTTTCAGACACTTGCAAGTCCTGGAGGAGAGGATCCGGTGAAATGGAGCAACTGGACTTCTCCCATAGAAAACAATGGGAAAGAGAATCCGGGCTTTCCTGACTACCAGGCTGTGCATTATGGGATTTGCAGTCCCAGGAAGCAAATGTAGTACTACACAAGTGTACTATGGAGAAAAGAGAAACAAACAGGAGTCAGCAAGGGACTCTAGATAAGTGTTTAAGGTGATTCCCAGGCTTCCGACAGTCCCCTTACAGCGCCCCCTAGAAATGGGACGACAGAGTCGTAACAGCAACAGGAATTGATCACACAAGGGTCAATGGTAGTCCTTGCATGAGGGCTACTGTTAACCCTGGAATGATCCATTCCTGAAGCAGGCACTAGGCGCAGACACACAAGCGGGGTTGTGTTTTTATCAGGACAAGTGGGGAAACTCTGGGTGGTAGGAATTTTGAGGATCCCTGCACATTCCTGTAGTTTCTGTGATAAAAAAGAAAGGAAAAATAGTGGTTTTAATTAACGTTTCACTTTTGCAGGGTATTCTGGGTAAGAAAACGTTGTTAAATCCAAAACCGCCACATTTACGTGGGCTGCCTTGGGTGTCTAGTTTTCAGAAATGTCTGCGTTTGGTAGGTTTCCCTATATGGCTGCCGAGCCCAGGACCAAATACTTAGGTGACTGTCTTAAAAAATGAGGCTGTTTTGTGGTAGGTAATTTTAATGTCTCCACAATCCGTTTTGGGTACTTCCTTGTTGTGGTCACTTGCCCAGTCACTAAAGTGAGGCAGTTTTTCGCTGGAGACTTAGTGGAACTTGGGGCTCCCTGCAGATCCCTGGACTTCTGCTCATTGGAATGCAAGGCAAATGTGTTTTTTAAGCACATTTTGTGATTTCAAGGGGATTCTGGGTGAAGGAAAACTGGTGAGAACCACGCAAGTCCTGCACCCTTGGACTCCCCTGGTACTAGTTTGTTAAAGTTAACTCACCACTCACACTGGTTGGTTTTAGCACCTCCAGAAATTATGGTTTCAAAGCATGAATACTTATCAAAGTATCTGAATATTGAAACCAAGCCTTCTGAAGGTGGGCTATAAAGCCACGACCAGGCACCAACTTCTTTATGGTCCATTCACACACCATTCACGCACAACAAACAACCCTTTCATACCGCCAGCCACGGGCCCAATCCAACCAATCACTGCACTCACATTAACTTACCACTGCCAGACAAGGGCCCATCACATTCACACGCCACAGAACGAAATAAGTTTGACTACATTTTACCACCTGTCAAGTAACTGCCTCCTTCTTCCTTAACATTACCAAATGCATGCGTAACAAACCTTTACTAATGACTCCTGTGACAGCCACCTGAGGCTCAGGAAGACATGTTTTTCATGCGCCTTTAACGCACTCTCTGTGCTAAATCCAACTCCTTCCAGTTTGTGGATGCAAGTTGGGGGTGTCCGAGTATGCCGTACAAAGCGATTCCTCGAACTGAATGAGCATATCTACCTTTGAAACTAAGGGAGACATGCTGGGATTTCTCATCATGTTACCTAAAGAGAAGGTCATAGGCTAACTGCCTCCTTCTTCCTTAACATTACCAAATGCATGCGTAACAAACCTTTACTAATGACTCCTGTGACAGCCACCTGAGGCTCAGGAAGACATGTTTTTCATGCGCCATTAACGCACTCTCTGTGCTAAATCCAACTCCTTCCAGTTTTTGGATGCAAGTTGGGGGTGTCCGAGTATGCCGTACAAAGCGATTCCTCGAACTGAGTGAGCATATCTACCTTTGAAACTAAGGGAGACATGCTGGGGATTTCTCATGATGTTCCCTAAAGAGAAGGTCATAGGCTATGAAAAAGGGTAGTGTTTGGTACACAGGGGAGTCCATGAGAACGTAGCATATGTCCCAGCCAACATTATGTGCAGTGATGTGACTGTAATGCATTTATACAGCAAACTGAACATCTACTAAGTTCTGATGGAGGATGAACATGAAAAGCAGGTCAAACACTGACCTATACAAGTCATTCTCCTTCAGTGCTGGGATGGCACCAATGGGTTTGAATCCATAGGTGTAGATGATGTACATCTGTACTACCTCTACTATCTGCCTTCTACCTGTGCAATAACGCTATGAAGGCACACCTACCATAAGCTTTCCTTACCCATTCATGTCTCTGTACTCATCAGAGTACTGGCTAATCCTGTATAATTGCCAAGTGAACCTATACTAGTTTGTGGATGCAAGTTGGGGGTTTCCAAGCATGCCGTACAAAGTGATTCCTCGAACTGAGAGAGCATATCTACCGTTGAAAGTAAGGTAGACATGCTGGTGAAGAAAGGGTACTCCGTGACAATGTGCCATATGTTCTGTACACTAGTATATGCAGTAGGGGGAATATAATGCATGTTAATTGAACAGAACACTGACAACGTTCTGACAGTGGATTTAGCTCTCAAGCAGTCCAAAAGGAAGTCCATGATGAAGTAGATGAAGTAAAATTCTGTGGCTCCTTGCCTAACGAAGCAGTGGCCCATGGACGTTCAGTATCCATCCACTGCCACTGAAAGGATTACCCAGCGGCAGCTCAACCTCAGTTGATTTCCCAGAACTTTGCTTTAGTATGATACAACGTAAAGCAAGTAGGGATACAGAGGCCTGGTTGTGATGGACACTGGGGACAGTAATACCGACTCTCCTGCCGCTTTCCATGCTTCGAGCACACTTTACAGCGACGACATGGACGATCCTTTTTGGGTGTTTTAGCAAAGTGTCGCTCCTGCAGCCTTGCCACATCCTCCAGAACATATGAGGTGGATGCTGCTGCTGCTTCTGTAACAGCAGTGAGGCTTTCAATTACAGACAACTGGAAGTCAAGGAAAGTCATGAGTCTTCCTTTGGTTGTCTGACGGTAAACAACATATGCATTATATGTTGCCATCTGAATCAGGTGGGTAAGCAGTTTCTTGTACCAAGTGCGAGTTTTACGACACGCATTGTATACAGATGGGCTTGTGGACTTCGGCCATCTGACCCCAAACCGTGATGGGAGAAGTGCTCTCTTCATGAATTGTAGTGAGCATGTATACATCACGCCTATCTAAGAACTTGACTGCGAGCAGTTCGTTAGAACGCAATGCAGTACTCTCTGATTTCTGGAGCTTCTTGCAAACAAGCTCCTGCAGGAATCCTTTGCGGTTACAACGAACTGTACCGCAGGCCACAGTGCCAGCTTTGTAGAGCACACAAATTTGTTTGCTGCACAATTTTCTGAAGGAAGTCAACATCCAAAAATAGATGGATGTAGTCGACTGGCAAAAAATTAGCTGTATTGACTTTACATCCAGCATCACCAGTAAAAGGTGCAATTTGGAGCTGTCTAAACAGGGGGGCTGCCAAGAGAGCACTCTCTCTGTGCTTGCGGCCGCAAGCATGTGCTCTCTGAGTTCGGCTAACCCAATGTGGTCCCGCTGCACAGAATGTGCTTGCGAAGGGACAGCATGGCTGTCGTCATTGTCTCCTTCAGACTCACTGGAAGAGGTGTCGTCGGATAGGACTCCACCGACTGAAAAATCACTCCCAGATTCTGCCCCATTGCCCTCTCCCTCAGAGACTGTCTCAGATTCTGCTGTCTCAGTCTCTGAACCTACATCAGAACTGTCCTCCATAACCCGAGTTAGGGCTTGATCAGCAGTCATCCAACGAGACGCCATCTCTGCTACTGGCTAAACTGTCCCTCTAAATTACTAGCCTACGTAGAAGGCAGATAGTCACAAAATTGCTTGTGGGTATGTTTGTTGTGTACAATAGGAAATGTCGTCACCTTACCTTCACTTCTTCTCCAACTCTGCAGATTCTCTGAAAACACTGAAAAAAACAAAAAAGAATGTACTACTTCACCTTACCACATACCCATCATCCCAGACTTCAGCGCTGGTGGCACCCAGTGCGACAGTCATTTTTGGTGCTCTGCTTCCCATTACCTCCTTTTCTAATTCCCTCAGTACCACCCAGCAAAATTGCCACTCATATCTCCATAGTCCCCCTGGCATAACATTTGTTTTAAAGCACAGGTAACGCTTGCCTTTACTAATCCACTCAGCTAAATACATATAAATGTATATCCTTTGCAGCAGGTCAATAAACCATCTGCGCTACTTTATGGCAACTGCCACTACAGAAAAGACATACATGCATACATATATATATATATATATATATATATATATATACATATTTTGTGAACAAGAATCTCACCACACTCCATGAGGTTCAAATTGGCATGTTTTATTGCAAGCAACAGCCACCTACGCGTTTCGACTCTCAAGGAGTCTTGATCACGGTAAATGAGTCCCTCTTTTCTTTCATTTTTATACTTGCAATAAAACATGTCAATTTGAACCTCGTGGTCAAGGCCCCCCCAGGGAAAACTAGATTTTTTTTTTACCCCCAGGGGTCGGCCTGTGTTCGGAGGGCCGACCCCGCCATTTTGTTTTCAATTTTTGTAATTTATTTATATATATTTTCCAATCTGGGGGGCGCGATCGCCCCCCAAAACAGTAACCTTAAAAAAATAATGGCCGACCCCCCCAAAGAAGATCCCTGGTGCCTAGGGGCGTTTCCTGGCCATGGATCGCAGCCGCACTGCGATCCATGGCCAGGAAACTGTGCCAGGGAGGCATCGATGGAAAGGGGAGAGTCTTTCCTTTTTATCGATGCCTCCCTGGCATCTGGGGAGGCCGGTTTGGCCTTTTTTCCCCCCCACCGGAGTAGAAGAGGAGTCTTACCTGATCCGCTTCTGCTCCAGTGGGGAAAAAATGTGACGTCAGCGCGCCTCACAGCGCGCTGACGTCACAAAGGGGGCGGGAGGGGGGCGGGATGGAGAAGCGGAAGTTGTTCCGCGTCTCCAACGGAAAAAAATAAATAAAAAATCACCGGATGATTTTTAACCCCCTCCCTGGTGTCAGCCACTGGTCGTGACCCGCACCAGGGAGGGAGTGTGGGCGTCGGCCAGTGGCCGACCCCGCACTTATAGGGTTAAGAAAAATATTACCTCATCAGGAAAAGAACAAAAACATAAACATATCTATGTATGTAAAGCGGTCTATCTGGCCACTTTGTAAAGACTTACTCACAACTGTCGGAAAGCTACCAAGCCCATCCTTCTCAAGCTCAATGGCTATAATTCTTGCTCAAAACAGAGCACACTACTTTTTGGACATGACTAACTCCTTGCTGACAGGTCCGCTCTCTGTTCCAGCACTTGTAGATTCAGGAGCCTCCGGCTCTTTCACTGATCAAGCATTTGCTGCGCAAAAACTGCCATGCTATTAGTGGAGAAGGAAAAGATTAAACCAATAGTGGCCATTGATGGGAATCAGCTTACCTCTGGTGTTGAATTAAAGGAGGCTTTAGCTATAATCATGATGTCCTTTACTAATTATCTTGAAATTATCATTTTTTAATGTCATGGACACACCCAAATTTACAATCATATGGGGAACTCCCTGGATCCGGAAACAGAAACCACAGATAGACTGATTTAAAGGAACTATTTGCTTTTCCTTGCCCTTTTGTCAAGAAGCTTGTTTCCCATCCAATATTTGCGCAGTAACCAAACTAGAGGGAACTAAGCTATCAACATCGCCAACTGAGCACAAGGATTTCAAGGATGTGTTCTATAAAAAAGAGGCCCGTCAACTACCTCCAAACAGACTATTTGTGCAATTGACTTGGTACTTGGAGCCACCATCCATCATGGCCGGATCTGCTGTCTTAAAGTAAGATCCTAAGAAATATATAAATGAAAGCTAAAGGCTTTATAAGACATTCAAGATGGCCAGCATGGGCTCTGATATTTGTTTGTGCCAGAAGTAACTAAGGTGCTGAGACCATACATAGATTACTGCAAACTTAACACCACCATCAAGAATTTACATCAATTGCCTCTCAACTCTGTGCTTTTAGATCAAATAGATAATGCCCAATATTTTACTAAATTCGACCTCTGAGGGGCCCACAATGTGGTGAGCATTTATCAACGAGATAAGTCAAAAACGTTTAACACTATAAATATAGGTACTATACATACTTGATGATGGCATTGAGCGTTTGTAAGGCCCCAGCTGCATTTCAGCATTTTAAAAACGATGCACTAAGAGACTTTGGGCCTCATTTAAAAGAAACTGGTGCATCACTCATGATGCGCCAGTTTGCTTGCACCACCCTGTGCCCCCCCCTAACGACACCATGGCAGCACTGTATTTACATTACAGCGCAGCATGGCTCTCATTAGCACAGTTGCGCCAGAATTTCTGGTGCAGCTGTGCTTTGCTGGACTAGTGTCAAAAATTCTGACACTAGTCCAGCAAAGTGCGGGGAGTCCTATACAACAAAGCACAGTGTCACTTTAATGCTTGCACTGAGCAGGTGTTAAAAAATGAGGCAAGAATGACACAGTGAAATCTTGTAGATTTCACTGTGCCACACCTAAGGGGCACCTTGCAGGTGAACGCCTCCCTTCCATACCTTATACCTGGCACAGGTATAATGTGGCAGAAGGGTTTACAAACTGGTGCAATGGCCCCATTGCACCAGTTTGTAAATATGGTGCAGGTGGGGGACTGTTCTACACCGCCGTGGCATAAAATGACACTATAGCGGTACAAGGGGCTTGTAAATGAGCAGTCTACTTAGATGATATTCTCATATTTTCCCGTAATCTGCAAGAACATTAGCAACATGTTAAGGTAGTTTTACACCAATTACGAAAGTACAGACTGATGCTAAGCTCTCAAAATATGAGTTCAGTGCTACAGAAATCGCCTTCGTGGGATCCTCCATTTCTGCATATGGAATTAGCTGGATCAAGCAAAGGTACCAGCAGTTTACCAATGGCTAATACCAAAACAAATAAATATATTTAGATATTTGTCTGCTTTGCCAAATTCTACCATTAGTTTATTCCTTCCTTCTCTGCCCTGGTTGCATCAATTAGTCAATTTACTCAGAAAGGGGTGCCCTTCAAATAGTATACAGAACCAGAGCAGTCATTCCCTGCCCTTAAGAATGTATTCAACACCAGAACCACACTGAAGCATCCTAATGTCAATCTCTGCTTCTTTGTTGAAACAGGCGCATCAAGCACAGCTTCCAGAGTTATCGTATCGCAAAGAGATTAATCCCCAGAAGCAATACACCCAGTCAAGTACTATTCCAGAACTTTAACAGGATCTGAAAGACACTACACCATTTACAACCAATACCTATTGGACCTAAAAGGTGCAATCTATGATGTGTGAAAACCATCGACATGCTCACTGGATGCTAATCTTCACTTCTTTCAGTTATTAAATCAACTACCATCCGGAAAACAGCTGTTAAAATGCTGATGCACTAGCGAACTTCAGTGCAGAAACCTGAACTTTCTCCCATCCTTTCAGCAATTCAGCAGAAAGCTTTAACACCATAGACCTTTTTGGATGGCTTATGGTTGGCGATTAGATCCATTCACAAGAATCATTGGGTATAATAACACTCTTCCAAGAGAAAGATATATTCCCACAAGGCAGTTATACAATACACTATCACAGGGGCATCTTTATATTCATGTGGCTGGTCACCCTGCTATTAGATGTACTAAAAAACTTTTAGCTCATAACTTCTGGTGGCCTATCTCTATGATTCTGTATATCACTATGTATCCATTTATGTTACCTGTCTCAAAGCAAAGAGCAGTCACGCCAAACTCCTCGGATTAATACAACTTTCACTCACACCACATCAGCCCAGGAGAATAATTTCACTTTATTGTAGATCTACCATAATCTGAATCTTGCTGCGTCCAGATTGTGGTGGGTGACCTGTTCAACTAAACTAGGACTTGTTATTCCTTTACCCAAGCTTCAAGGGTCGTTAGAACTGGCTAGATATTTCATGAAGAAAATAGTTTGGTTACTTGGACTTCTCGCCTCCATCACTTCAGATTGATTCTTCCATTTCACATGCAAATGCTGGACACTCTCAATGACGTTTTCTGTCCACGTTATGTAGCATCATTGACCGGGGTAAGAAGGCCTTTGAGGAAGCAGGATCATCCAAGGCAATAACACTTAGGGTTGACAAACAATATAAAATATTCACACAAGACCTAGTTTACCTTAAGAACAATAAACCAACTCATTCTATATTGGTGTTAACAGCTGGAAAGAGAGCTCCAACATCTACTGTGGGGCAACCTAATAAGAAGTGTAAACTTATAGGGCTGGTGGGAAGGAAGATGGACAGGTCAGAGGCAATACAGTGGAGAATAGCCAACTCCAATGCCCCTCTATATAGATATGGCCATCAGTAGTGAGAGGAGGCGGAAGACCTAATAAAACATTTCCCTAGTCAATATCAAAAGAGAGCAGAAAGTACAATGCAAGTGGCAAGACAGTAGCAAACACCTATCTGAACTTGGCTATTGATGCAGCACGCAATGCTAGCAGGCCAATGTTCACTGTCACCACTTTGAGAAGACATGCCTGGCTAAGGGTTTTAGTGTTCGAACAGGAAATTCAAGTCTCCATCATAAATTTGTCCTTTATGGAGGAAAGTATGTTTGGGGAAACAGTAGATGACTCTCTCAGAAACAAAGATAATGAAATGATCAATACAATGGATGCCCTGCAATTTAGTGAAACATTCGAGAGGGGCCTGACTCCGACCAGGTGACCAATGAGGGGCTGGGAGGACTTCCAAACCCTCCACAACAAACACTTTGCTCCAACAAATCATTGGATGGGGAATTGCCATCCCATGTCAATTACAACCATTGCAGAAAAGCTCCTTTTCTGCAATGCCCCCAGGGGGCAGGGGCTGACCACAGCCAACAAGTGACTATGAAAAGAGCCCAAAGCATATACTAAAAGAATGGAATGTGAATGCAGGACCCCCACCCAGGTTAGGGGAATCTGTAGAGGGGAGCTGGAGGAATTAGGAACCCCAAAAGGTAAGTACCACATTGCCCCCCGTGCAGTGCGCGGGGGTACTGTCCTGCGTGGGAAGGCAAGGGCTTCCCTTCACCAAAGTTGGACAACTGGCAGAGAGGACCAAGGTGACCACTCCAGACCACCACCCGTGAAGCAGGATCCACGCAGCTCAGGATGAGAGGAGATCCACGCAGTCAGTCATTGGTGCTGTTGGTGCCTGTGGATGCAGGGGAGGGACTCCTTCACTTCAAGGGAGATTCCTTCTTGCTTCTTGTGCTGGCTCAGAGAATGTACAGCCAGGGAAATGTTGCAGTTGCTGGAAGGAGCCGGATAAACAATGTTGCAGGGCGAAGGTTCCTGTGGAGTCCAGTTGCGGTTCCAGTGGCCAGAAGTCGAAGTAAACGGTGCAGAGGAGTCCTGCTGGAGTTTTGCCAATCAAATCTGAGGACCCACCCAAGAGGGAGACCCTAAATAGCCCTGGAAGGGGGACTGGTCACCTGGCTAGGAGACCACCTATCAAGAGGGTGCTGTGACTTCACCTGTCTGACCTGGCCACTCGGATGCTCCTACCAGTGTGAGTCTGGCCACCATGGATTACAGATGGCAGAATCAAGGAGTCCTCTGGAGGAGCTCTAGACACCACCCCTGGGGTGGTGATGGACAGGGGAGTGGTCCCTCCCCTTTCCATTGTCCAGTTTTGTGCCAGAGCAGGGACTGGCGGTCCCTGAACTGGTGCAGACTGGTTTATGCAAGGAGGGCACCAAATGTGTCCTTCAAAGCATACCAGTGGCTTGGGAAGGCTAACTCTCCCAAGCCATTTAACACCTATTTCCAAAGAGAGAGGGTGTCACCCCCTCTCCCAAAGGAGATCCTTTGTTCTGCCTTCCTGGGCTTGAGCTGTTCAAGCAGCAGGAGGGCAGAAACCTGTCTGAGGGGTGGCAGCAGCTTGGGCTGCCTGGAAAACCCCAGGAAGCTGGTAGGAGCAATACTGGGAGTCCTCTAAGGTGCCCCCACAGTGCATGGAATCATACTTCCAATACTGACAACAGTATTGGGGTATGATTCTGAGATATTTGATACCAAATATGCCCAGGTTCTGAGTTACCATTATGTAGTTGGACATAGGTAGTGACCTATGTCCAGTACACGCGTAAAATGGCGTCCCTGGACTCACGAAGTCCAAGAAAATGGAGCTGGAGTTAGTGGGGACACCGTTGCTCATGCATTGGTGCCTTCACACAAGGGTACCTGCACCCTGGGTAAGCTAGGAAGGCCTACCATAGGGGTGACTTACAGTCATGCTGTAGTGCATGCACCCTTTCACACAGGCTGCAATCGCAGGCCTGCAGATACACTTACCATGGACCCCCCTATGGGTGGCATAATATGTGCTGCGGCCCCTGGGGGATCCCCTGGTGCCCCAATGCCCTGGGTACTTGGGAACCATATACTAGGTACTTTTCAAGGGGGCACCAGTATGCCAAATGTGAGGGTTTGTGGTCCAAGCAACCAAGTTTCGAGGGAGAGAGCACAGTCACTAGGGTCCTGGTTAGCAGGATCCCAGTAAACGCAGTCAAAAACATGCTGACATCAGGCAAAAAGTGGGGGTAACCATGCTAAAAAGAGGCTACTTTCCTACAGCCTACTTCTGTATCCTGATAAAAAAACGAGCAAAAAATCTCAGACTTGTCTGTGAACAACTCAATTACCAATTCTAAGTGCTTTATTTGGGATCAAGGCAGTACCAAAGGTGGTTACAAGATGCCTTGCAGTATTGGCAGCTCATTTCAGAAGTCACAGGATACATTTGTACCCCTATCTAGATGACTGGATGGTAAAGGCGGGTTCACTGAGACAGTGCATGGACATCGTTAGTAATACAGACTATACATAGATTGGTTCTCTCTGAATTGGGAAAAATCATATCCTCTCCTCACAAGGGAAAATGGGGCTCATTCTGAGCCCGGCGGGCGGCGGGAGCCGCCAAATGGCCGCTCCGCGGTCGAAAGACCGCGGAGGCCATTCTGGCTTTCCCGCTGCGCTGGCGGGCGACCGCCAGAGGGCCGCCCGCCAGCCCACCGGGAAACCCCTCCCCACGAGGAAGCCGGCTCCGAATGGAGCCGGCGGAGTGGGTATGTGCGACGGGTGCAGTGGCACCCGTCGCGTATTTCAGTGTCTGCAAAGCAGACACTGAAATACAAAGTGGGGCCCTCTTACGGGGGCCCCTGCAGTGCCCATGCCATTGGCATGGTCACTGCAGGGGCCCCCAGGGGCCCCACGACACCCCTCACCGCCATCCTGTTCCTGGCGGTCGGAGCAGCCAGGAACAGGATGGCGGTGAGGGGGTCGGAATCCCCCATGGCAGCGGAAAACCGGCGGGAGACCGCCGGTTTTCCTTGTCTGACCGCGGCCAAACCGCCGTGGTCAGAATGCCCTGCGGGGCACCGCCAGCCTGTTGGCGGTGCTCCCGCATCCCCGGCCCGTCGGAATGACCCCCAATATTTTTTGGGAGGAAACTTTGGAGTATTCGGGTCTGAAACTATTTGCTTTGCCACACTGCAGCCCTGCAACACTGAGCGCATGTGTTGTATTGTGTCTCTCTCTTTATCGCCACCTCTTCATCTTCTGGGTCAACAACCGCCAATTCTTCAACATCAGATAAACAAACTTATTAGAGCTGCAAAACTTGGGTAGGTTGTGATAGAGGAAAAACAAAACTGAAGATCTCAAAACGATTCTAGTTTGAGATGTGTTATGGACACAGGTTTGAATTCAGAGAGATGGTCTGGTAAGACAAATACTTTGCAGCATCTTCAAACAATGTATAATTTATTGCCTGGGCCAACAACTAGATGGCATAATTCTGCAGAAGGCTGTGAATATGTCACAAATGTTGGAGTTAGACATAGCCTGACTAGAGCTCCTCTACCTGTCAGTAACTATCCAGTGAACACACTAACAACCTGAATCAACCTGATAACTGGCTATCACCTTAACAGGATACCAGACTGAAGATTATGGAAGAGAAAAAGAAGGAAAGATGGTTGCTGATGACATTTAATTGCCAGACATAGGAACCAACACAGACTGCACCTCTGGGATCACATATCTGCCTTTTACAAGGCCAGCTAATTTCGCTTGGCCAAAAGGGAGCTTAAATGCTGCTACAGAAAGGATTCATAACAAAATGGTTACATACCCGTACTAGTAGTTTTGTAGCTTGAAGACTTTCTGGATTCACATGCTGTTCATTATTCCACCATTTAGTGGTTGTGTCCGTAAAATGCCTCAATTTTCTTTTTCTTCCTATTTTTTGGTAGGCGCCATCGTCGAGGATTTGATGGGCTGTCTCTCCCCTGTGATGATAAAACTATCTCATAGAAGCTTCAATGCATGGTCGTTATCGTCAAGATTTTGGATGCTGATACAGTAGTGCTTCATGAAGGTCTGCACAGAGGACTATGTGGACGCGATGCAAATGCCTTTGATTGAGACATTTGCTAGGAAAGTCAGTGTTGCCCCTATTTTATCTTTTGGAGTGTGCCATCGGGATTCCGTCTAGTGGCACACCTGCTGCTGTGCGACACCTTTATATTGTCTGGACTATACATCTTGCTGATGTTCCCTTTGTCACTGGTAACCCTTTGGTTGCTTCTGGTCAAAGAGATAAAAAACTGATTGTTTTCATTTCCACTTCGTAGTATGCCATTGCTCTACTGATGTCCAGCATGTATAGGTCGCGTTCTGCGCTGACTTTGGGTCCTGGATGAATCCATACAGTTGCATTGTTTGCCTGACATGGAAGCGCCTCAACTTTGGGTAGGAATGTAGGATCAGTTTTCATGACTATCCTATGTATGTCAGTTTGAATGTATGGTTCCTGCACCGTTAATGCCTATAGTTCGCTCAATCCAGAAACTGATGATATGGTTAGAGCAAGGCAGTCTTGAAAGTGAGAAATTGTACACTAGCGCTTTCCATGGGTTCAAAGGGTAATTTCATCAGTTGTGCAAGCACGATATTGATATTCCATGTAGGAGTTGGTGCTGCTCTGGGTAGCGCTATCTTTTTTGCTCCTTCCAGAAACATTTTGTTCACTGGTGTCTGAAAGAAACATCTTCCTATCACACTCCTTAAATGTGCCACCATTAATGCCAGGTGTACCTTTAATGTGGCGTAAGAGCCCTTCACCCAAATGTTGTGTGAGTTATTGCATGACTGTGACATCCTCCAATGTGGTTTGTGGACCATTGTCTTTGGAGCACAATTTTCAATTTTTTTCCATTTTTTGGAGTAACACTTCTGAGTTGCTGGTCTTTTTGCTTCTTTAAGAACCTCCAAGGTTATTTTTGGCACCTGGATGTGTCCAAATTTGATGTCTTCAGGAGACATGCCACTAAGCTGAATGATTTTGATTTGGGGTGAAACACTCCCCCTACCTGCATGGATAGAATGTCCTGCTGTGTTGGTAGCTGCATCACATCTACTGATGCCAGTTCTATTAGGTCGGAGAAATATGTTTGTCTGTCACATTGTGGTGCTATAGGTATAAGGGCCATGTTTGTCTGCTCCAATCTCTATATTATGAGGGAGATCAGGGGAATTCGTGGAAAGATGCAAATTACCCTGACCATTGTATCAACAGAGCATTCCCCCGGGATTGGCGGCTTGGGTATCTGCACACAAAGTCCTGCCATTTCGCATTCTTTCGTGAACAAGTCCACTTGTGGGGTTCTCCACCTGTTGAAGACCCACTCTAGCACTTAGTGGTTTAGTTCATATTCATAGGATTTGTATTTTTATTTTGCTTATGTCTGACCGCTTTCATGTTCTCCACTCTCAGCAGGTGGATTGCCACCAGTGTTATGTTCCTCTGCAATGCATATATCCATTTCTGCAGTGCTAGGGTGGATAGTTTGTTTGATCTTGTGCTCCTGTCTGTTGAGGTAGAAATGGTTGCAGTGTTTTATATCTGTTTCATCTTCCCCTTGATTTGAGATTGGAATCATTTGGGGACTAAAAACAATGTCTTGAGTTCAAAGATGTGTATATGTTTGCCTGCATCTCTCTGGCTCCACAGGCCACTGCTGTTTGGTCTGTAAATGTGAACTCCCTACTCTGTATGGGATGTGTCTGTTGTGATGGTCACCGAGGGAGCTGGATCCCTGAAAAGTCTGCTGTTCTGCCATTTTATTTTCTTGTGCGGTCTTCCTGTTAAAACAACAAGATCTTCCCAAAGCCTCGTTGCTTCTGACCATTATCTCTGCAACCACTCCTGGAATGGTCTCATGTGGAGCCTGGCATTCTGTATTTAAGGTATGCAAGATGCCATCATATCCAAGAGTTTACCCACTGTCTCCACTGTAACAGGTCACCCTTTCTGATGGAGACAAAATTGTTTTGGCATTGTTTGTACTGTTTTCTGTATTAGGAAATGTTTTTCCCATTGTGAACCCAATGAGGCTCCCAAGAAGAATTTCTGTTCTTCTGTATTGTGGATGATCTTTCTAAGTTGATAGAGAAACCGAATTTGTGCAGTGCTAGTAACTCTCAATCTGTGTTGTCATTACACTGCTGTTAAGACTTTGCCTTTCTGAGCCCATTGTCCACTTTGGGGTAGACGTGATTCCCCTTTCACATGTGGGCTGATTTTATCTCAAAAGGTAGTACTGTGAACTGGTAATGGACCTTATCTATCATGAGTCTTAGAAACTTAGGCCCATATTTACAAGAAATGATGCAGTGGTGCGTCATAAAATTTGACGCCGACTATCATCATTTCTTACCGCCATGCTTGCACCATATTTACAAAACGGCGCAGCATGGCAGTAAAAAATCATTACTAAAGATGCTAATCTTTGCGACATGTCACAAACAAAAAACAAAAAAATTATGCTAGTACTGGAAAAGGGGCGCTAACATGATTTGCCCCATATTTTTTTTTACATTAATCGGGTTAGCCTGACTCATGTTGTTGGTTTGCGTTCTTCATGTGTGCTTTCTTCTACATACTACAGTGGTATGTCTAGGAAATCAGGCCAATAAGCTTCATGCTCCTTTCTTTGGTCATAGCGCTCCTTCAGAACAATTTCATTGTTCATTTCAGAGACTAACATGTTACCCTCTGTAGATACATTGCTACTGTATTTAAGTGTTAAGAGGTGGTTTCCCCAAAAACCAAGAGCTATGATGCATCTTAGAATTTGTCCATGCTTACAATTGTGGGCCACACAGAGCCTGGGGAACCTAGGGGGGACATTAAGGTTGCATTTTGTGACAATGTTTTTTACACATACACTTTGACAGTACAATTCCTCACCACATAGGTTTTCACATAATTCCCTTCTAACACACACTGTGCATGGCAGAGTTGCATTCAGGCAGGGATGGGAGGCTGCACATCAAGGCACACTCAAGTGCAGGTTTCCAAATGTACATCAACACTCCCCTGTCCTATTATCTATTAGGGTCTTTCAGGATGTTCATGTCAGCCTTGCGCTACTATCTACTAGGGACCTACAGGGGAATTTTGTCACCCTTGTCCTATTATCTGCTAGGGACTTACAGGGGAATTTTTGTCAGCCTTGCCCCATTATGTACTAGGGACTTTCAAGAGATTGCTGTCAGCCTACCTACTGGGAAATACAGGAATATGTGATTAGGAATTGTAAATGAGCTTTTATAATAATGGCACTCCATTGGTAGGTAGTGGGACAGGGACGTATCTGTAGCCCCAGGGTATATGTATTGTCAGTTTACACATGCATCACTCCTACATTGTTCCCAATGTGCCTGTTTTCATACTTCTCCCTTGCTCCTCCTAACTACACCATGGTTGTGCAGAATTTACTATATAGTGAAACATGACAAAGTCAGAATGTTTCACAAAGTTATAGTGCTTTAGCTGGACTAGTGAGAAATAATTTGGATGCTAGTGCAGCAAAGGTCAGGGAGACCCATAGATTAGGATAGGGGCATCACTTTTACGCCTGAACTAAGGTAAGACAATTGCATAGTGAAATCTTGTGATTTTCCCTGTGCCATTTATTTTCAGGCATCCCTGCGTGGGAATGCGCCCCTTGCATACACCATGCCTGACACAGCCTTGATATGGCACAGAAATTTGCAAAGTGGCACAATGCATGCATATCGCTACTTTCTTACATGACACAGGTGAATGGCCACATTAACGGCACCTTAGCATCATAGACATGACACTACCAAGACAGCACCCTAAGTGATGTGTGTGAAGGTGCGGCATTTACAAGACAGCATTAAGCCCCAAAAAGTGGCTTGACATCACCTTGTAAATACAGACTGGACATTGCTCCACCAGAGCATCAGTAAAAGTGATGCTCTAGTGGTGCAAAGGTCTTGTAAATAGGGCCATAAGTGTGGGTGATGTGCACTGGATTTGTGGAGTGATGCATCCTGCATATGTGTTGATGAGCAGTCATCTATGAGTGACTATTAGTGTGTGCAGAGTGTGTTGTGTGCATTGTTTGGCCCATGTGTATTACGTGTTGTATGTAATATGTAGTGTCTGCTGGCTTACCTACAAGCAGGACATTTCCATATTGCCCATCCAGGAAACGTTGATTGATGATTGAGTGCCTGAAGATGAAGGCATCATGAACGCTTTCAGGAAATTTTGTTAGAACATTTGTGAAGAGGCCCTATGGTTCACAATGGGCTGCACGTTTTTTGAATGGGTATGCTTCCTATTGCGGTACAGGTATCCGGTAGCAGCAGAAAGGACAAGATGCACATGTGTGCAGTTCATGGCACCCAAAACGTGAAGAAACTTAGAGATGGCGTAGATCCCTTCTTTGATGTCCTGCTGAAGTTGAATTTGTTGGGTGTTGGGGAAGAGGATGTGGCAGAGAGTTCAATAGATGATGGCATCCAGTACAGTTGGCAGGAACTGCAAGAATGAGGGCTGGGTATTCCACCCACTCGTACTGCAGTAGTTTGGAAGGACCCAAAGGCCAGCATATGCAGCACAGCCAGGAGCTTTGTGAGAGGTGGAATGTCGGTTTGCCTTCCTGCTCTTGCCGTATTAGCGGGTGCAATTTCTTGGAGCAGCCGGATGATTGACTCCCTCTTCAAACTGTAATATCTTGTTATATCTTCTTCTTGGACCCCAAAAATTGTTGTTCTTTGGTGATATATGCGCTCCCTCCTCCTGCACTGCCTTTCAGGTTGCTGTGGTGGTGATGGCGAGTGATGCGGTGGCGCTGGTGGTGTCTGGCTTTGTCGCTGGAGCTGTCTGCAGGTTCCAGGTTTAAGCAGCAGCTGGTCCATGGTGTCCTGTGGGTTGGCAGGATGTTTTGTAAGTGTTCTCCCTATATACCTGTCCATCATTTTAATGCCTGGTCTGACCAGGTGTTAAAGTTTTGATGCTAAAATGGACCAGCGTAATTTTAGCACACGTCTTTTTTCAGAAGGCTCGTAAATCTGATGCTAGCAGGCTCCTACCTTGGATATCATTTTCGGTAAATGACGCAAGGTGAGGTGGTGCAATAAAAAAATGACACAAGCCTTGTAAAAGAGGCGCTAGCATTGTCTAACGCAACTTTGTAAATATGGTGCTGGCTCTGCACCACCGCTGCACCAAAAAACAAATAGTGCAGTGGCGGCACAAACTCCCTGTAAATCTGGCCCTTATTGTGTCTTTTGTTCATTGGCACGTGTAGGTGCACATCCTTGAGGTCCACTGTTGTCCTGTAGTCTCCTTTTTTGAGGAGTGGAATAACCTCCTGCATTGTAGTCATTTGGATGCTTTGCATTTTGATGCACCTACTGAGGGCCCTAAAGTTCAGAATGGGCCCTAATGACAAATCTGTCTTGGGTACTAGGAAATATGAGTAAACTCTCTGCCCTCTCTCTCTGAGATTGGTACTCTTTCTACAGCCTTCTTTTGTAGCAGTACAACTGCTTCTTTATTTAGATGCAAAGGGTCATTGCTTTTTCTACTCCTCTCCCTTGGCGTTATTTATGGTGGTGCTTTTTATGGTTCTATTGCAAAGTCTGTATCAGTGCAGTTGAGAATCCATTTATTTGAGGTGCTGTTTTGCCATGCCATGAGTTGTGAGGGTGCTTTGTTACACAGTAATTTGGAGGTATGCACAGCCCCTCTCAGTGCTGCTCTCCTTCTGTGGGTACATCCACAAAAAGACTGTCTTTGTTCCCCTGCCTATTGCCATGGAATTGTAGTGCTTTGGCCCGGTTGAAGTGCAGCGTAGTGGGGTGTTGTTGGTTCTAAACCTCCTTGGGAAAGCATGTTCCTGTGAGAGGTGGCTCCTCCCCTGAATTGCCCTTTGGAGTGTAGAGCACCCATGGATCTTACCCTGTTACTCTCCTTTTTTATTCTTTGAGGGAGTCATACACTGCTGGTCCAAAGAGTGAATCTCCTGTGAAGAACAAGTTACTCTAGCAACACAAAAAGATGTTGCTGAAACTTTTAAAACACTAAATTCAGACAGGACTGTTCCCATGGGGAACAGGGTAAAGGCTGGTTTGCATATAGCTGGGTCCAAACTGGGGTGGCATGGTGAGCAAAAGAACAGTGGATTAAACCGAGATCTGTGACTCGGGGTGAGTGCTTGAAAAGTTTCAGCACTCCATCCATCATCATTTTGTGTTGCTAAAGTCACCCTTAGTGGCCAGAGTATGTCCAGAAAAGGGTCCCTTGCTCACTGTGCTACTGGATTCAAGCTAGCCGGGCTGAGGAAGGGTGATACCCCAAAACCGGTCCCAGGATGCTTGTTGCCGGTCCAGGGAGGGCATGGCCTGGCAGTTCAGGCTGGGGTGTTCCCATGGGGAACAGGGTCAAGACTGATTTGCCTATAGCTGAGTCCAAATTGGGGTGGCATTGTGAACAAAAGAACAATGGATTAAACTCAGATCTGTGACTAGGGGTGAGTGTTTGAAAAGTTTCAGCACCTCATCCATCATCCTTTTGTGTTGCTAAAGGATGCCTTATCTGGTAGAGACAATGGCCCTTATTATGACTTTGGATGTCTCTGAGTGAGACCGCCAAAGCCACGGGCGCCAGAAGACTGCCAGTGCTGGTGGTCTTCCGCCAACCATATAATGGGTACTGCCGGATTTCCACCTAACTTTGGGCGGATATCCGGCAGTAGCCATGCTGGCAGGTGGTGGCACACTGACGCTGCTACCACCTGCATTGCCCCGCCAGAAGGACGCCGCCAGCCGTAGTAAGACCATTAATATGGCCTGGCAGTGTCCTGCTGGCGGGGTGCTGCAGGCGATGGCAGCGCGCCTTCCAATTCCCTGCTGGACGACCTCCTTGCTGGACAAAGTAAGTTGGGTGTCTGACGGGGGGTAGGGAGGGGTGTTGTGTGTGAGGTGTCTGCGTGTGTATTAATGTGTGTGTGAATGTGACTGTGAGTGTTGTGGTGTATGTGTGGTTGTATGCATGTGAGTGAATGCATGTATGAATGTTGAAGTGAGTGCTTGTCTGCATGTCAGTATGTATGCGTGTGTTTGGATGTTTGTGTGTATGCGTGCCTGAATGCGTGAGTATGTATGAGTGAATGCGTGTATGGATGAGTGTGAGTGAGTGTGAGTGATTCGTGTCAAAGTGTAGGTGAATGGGTGTATGCGTGGTGCATGTGGGTGTCTGTGCATGTATGTGGTAAGGAGGGTGAGAGTTGGGCATTGCTATGTGAGTAGTGGGGTGCTATGTGAGTGCGGGTGGAGGACGCTATGACTGTAGTGGGGGTCAGGTGCTTGTTGGGGGGGTGGGGAGCATCTAGTGGTGACAGGGAAGGTATTCCCTGTCACCGATAGCCCTGCCGCCATGGCCACGGAAACCATGTCGGTAGGCCGGCTCCTAACACCTCTGACCTGGCAGTTCATACCGCCATGGCAGTATGGGTGGAAATGTAGCGAGTTGGCAGCGGCCAACCTGCCACACTCAATGTGGAGGTCTTCACCGCCAGCCTGTTGGCGGTGATACTGCCACATTAACCCTGGCGGTCAGAAGACCCCCAGGGTCATAATGACCACCAATATCTAGTTGCAGATTCCTTACCTTAGAGTTTCCCCCAGGTGTCAGTCAGGATCTGGACATTTTTCTCGAGTAGTACCCCTGTATGCTGTCAGGTGGCGTTGGTCGGTCTGCGTCTGTCGTTGGTGTCATGCTTGCCAGGGATGACATCATGGGTCCTATATAGGCGCCACCCCAGCGAGCTGACATCAGTTTCTTTTCATGACTTTCCACACCAGAAGCGTGGAGCCATGAAGAACACTGGTGCATCAAAACAAGGGCCCTGTCCCTAGAAATCATTTCACAGAGCGGGGAGGATGGGTGGGTCTGTAAGCAATCTGCAACTAGATATTGTCTATACCAGATAAGGTCTTATCGAAGGTAAGTAACTTGTTCATCTGATAGAGACATCTAGTTGAAGATTCCTTACCCTAAAATAGATACCCAAGCAATACCACCCCCAGAAGTGGGTATGTGAACCAAGATCATACTAGGAAGTCCTGCAGGACTGAACAGGCAAAGCACCGGTCCCTTTGGACCTGACTGCCCAGGCAGTAGTGTTTGGTGAACATTTGCAAGGATACCCCTGTTTGCTCCCTGACAGACGTCCAGGACTGGAACTCTGTGAGCTAGCGCAGTGGTTGGAGCTGTCGCTCTTACAGAATGAGCATACAAATCCTGTGGGGGCTGCTTTTTAGCCAATGCATAGCACATTTTAATGCAGAGAACAACCCTTCTGGAGATGGTTCTCTTCTGCACTGCTCGACCTTTCCTTGCACCCACATAACCAACAAAGAGTTGATCATACACCCAGAGCTTTTTGGTACAATCAAGGTAGAACACATTGCTTTTTTGGATCCAGGCAGTAGAGTCTCTACTCCTTCTTAGAAGGATGTGGGGGAGCGTAAAAAGTAGGCAAGGTGATGGATTGGCCTACATGAAAGGGAGTAACTACTTTTGGTAGGAAAGAAGCCCTAGTGTGAAGCACCACTTTGTCAGGATAGATGGAAATGTAGGGCGGCTTGGATGACAATGCTTGCAGGTGTATACTGTTTTGGTGGAGGGATGCCTGTCTGCCAAGATAACAGTCAGATGCTTGCTGTAGGTGTTCGTTCAAAAAGCCAGGTTTTCAGTTCCTTTCTAAAGTGGGACAGCAAGGGTGTGGTGTGGAGGTGGAAGGGGAGGGTGTTCCAGGTTTTCACGGCGAGGTGGGAGAAGGAGCGCCCTCTGGCGCAGCAGCAGCATATGCGTGGTATCTTTGCATGGGTGATGTGTGGCGACCAGAGGTTCCTGGTCCGTTGGTGGAGGTGAAGGCGGTGGTTCAGGTAGGCGGGTCCTTGGTTAAGGAAGGCTTTGTAGGCACGGGTCAGGAGCCTGAAGTGCCATTTTTTCTGGATCAGGAGCCAATAGGTGGGGTAGGTTCTCTTGGCAGGTTGAGGATCAGTCTGGCAGCTGCGTTCTGGATCATCTGAAGTCTCTGCATGACTTTGGTGGTGGTTCCTATGTACAGTGTGTTGCCTGGTACAGCTGGTGATGAGGGCCTATGGTTGTCTTCCTTGTGCAGATGGGGAGCCACTTAAAGATCATGCACAGTGTGTGGAGGTAGGCTGACGAAACAGCATTGACTTGTCGTTTCATGAAGAGTTGACTGTCGAGAATGATGCCCAGGTTGCAGTTGTGATTTTTCAGTGTGGGGTTAGGTCTGAGCTCTGCTGACCAGCAGGAGTTGTTCCAGAGGGTTGATTGTCTGCCGAAGATCAGAACCTTTGCTTTGTCCATGTTGAGCTTCAGGCTGTTGTCCTTCATCCAGGCAGATATGTTCTTCATACAGTTGTGGAAGTTGGTCTTTGTCTTGATGGGGCCTGTTGAGATCGAGAGGCCGAGCTGCATGTCGTAGGCACAGGAGATGATGTTGTGAGATCTCACAATGTCTGCAAGTGGAGTCATGTAGATGTTGATGAGTGAGGGAGGAGCCTTGGGAGATGCCACAGATGGTGTGCTTGACCTGTGAGGTGATGGGGGTGGAGGTAGACTCTCTGGATGCTTCCAGTGAGGAAGAATGCTATCCACCTGAACGCATCATCTGTGATCCCAGTCTGGCGTGGTCGGTTGATCAGTGTGTGGTGGTAGACGGTGTCAAAGGTATCAGAGGTCAAGAAAGATCAGGACAGCTGCTTCTCTTCTGTCGAGCAGGGTGTGGGTGTCATCTGTTGCGGCAATCAGAGCTGTCTCAGTAATTTGATTGGCTATGAAGCCTGACTGGGAGGAGTATAGCAGGTTGTTTCTTTCCAGGTATTTGGTGAGTTAGAGGTGAATGGCCTTCTCCAGGACTTTGGTGGAGAACGGAGCAGAGAGATCGGGCAGTAATTTTGGAGGTCGCTGGGGTCTGCAGAGGGCATCTTGAGGAGGGGTCTGATTTCTGCGTGTTTCCAGGCTTCTGGAAGTGTGGCTGTGGTTAACAATGTATTGTAGGTGGTGGTGAGATGGCGGCTGATCTTGTTTCTTCCGAGGTTGAAGATCCCGTGGGGGAAGGAGTCGGTAGGTGCTCCCGAACGGATATAGCTCATGAGTGTAATCGTGTTCGGTGTGCTGAGTTGTCCCCCTGTGGGGAGCGGGTGGTCGGCGGTAGAGGTTCATCGGATGCTTGGAAGGTCAGAGGGTTACAGACTTTGGGCAGAAGGACAAAAGCTGTCAACTGCCACTGATCAATCTCCATGCAAGAAGGTGGAGACTGGACAGGTTCAGGCGGAGAACCCTCCACTTCTGCTGCGACAGAAGATTCTCATGAAGGGGCAGTCTGATCGGAGGATCAATGGCCATGCTCAATAGCTTAGGATGCCAGACTCTTTGTGCCCAGTCTGGAGCCACAAGGATTACTTGGGCCAGTCGTTCTTGATATTCATGAAAACTCTGGTCAGAAGTGGCATGGGTGAAAAGATGTACAGGAGGCCTGAGCTCCACTTGAGACTAGACGATTGCAAATTCTCTGGGGAGGGGAACAGATTTAATTAAGGCTCTCCCTCACTGATGAAAGAGACCTTGCACCACCTCTGGATGGAGACACCATTTGTGATCGATCAGGCATTGTCGGCTGAGTTAGTCTGCTCTGGTGTTCAGAGAGCCCGTCAGATGTTGAACCACCTGGGAAATGCCCAATGTTCCAGCCATGTCCAGAGGCGCAGAGCTTCCTGACAAAGGGTCCACAACCTCACCCTGCCCTGCTTGTTGCAATACCACATGGTGGTGGTGTTGTCCGTGAACACCTGCACTACTTTCTCTTTGAGAGCGGGAAGAAATGCTTTCAATGCAAGTCTGATCCCCTGGAGCTCCAACAGGTTGATGTGGAGTCCGGATTCCGGCGGAAATCAGATGCCTCTGATCTCTGCCTCTCCCAAGTGGCTGAAAAATCCCAGGTGCCGCATCTATCACTACTGTGAGATCTGATTGGGGAAAGGAGAGGGCATTCCTTCCGAGATCTGGTCCATGTCAGAGAGATTCCCCTGGTGCTGCACCCACTGAGACTTCAGGTCCCACTGCAGAGCCTGCATACATCATCTGGCATGTGTCACTAGCAGGATGCAGGAGGCCATGAGGCCCAGCAGCCTCAGAGTCATTCTCACCAAAATCCAAGATAGAGGCTGAAACATTGGTATCATTGCCTGAACATCCTGGACTCGCCCCTCGGGAGGAAAAGCCCAAAACTGCAGTGTCCAGAACAACTCCAATGTAAGGGAGCCTGTGAGAGGGAGTCAGGTGTGACTTCAGCACATTTATAGTGAACCTCAGCAAATGCAGGAGGTACACCGTAGTCTGAAGGTGGGAGACGACAGCCTGGGAGGAGCTCACCTTCAACAGCCAGTCATTGAGGTAGGGGAAGACTGAAACCCCTGACCTGCGCAGATGAGCTGCGACCATCGCCATCACCTTGGTGAACAGTTGAGGGGTACTGGTAAGGCCAAAGGGGAGCACGGTGAACTGAAAGTGCACATGGCCTACCATGAGCCGCATGTAATGTCTGTAGGCAGGCAGGATGGGCATTTGAAAATAAGCATCCTGCAAGTCCAATGTAACCATCAAGTCTCCTAGGTCCAAGGCAGATAAGACCTAAGCCAGAAGGAGTGTTTTGAACCTCTCTTTCTTCTCTTTCTTGAAGAAATAGACTGAGGGACTGAAGGTCTAGGATAGGGCGGAGACCTTTGTCCTTTTTGGGCACCAGAAAGTAGTAGGAATAACAACCATAACCCACTTCTGGCATAGAGACTCTCTCTATGGCTCCCTTGGCCAAGAGAGCCATAACCTTCTCGCAGAGAAGTGCCAAGTGATCCTCTGACATCCGATCGTAGGGTGGTGGCATTGATGGAGGGGTAGTCTGGAAGGGGAGGGAGTAGCACTTTGGACTATCCATAAAACCCACCTTTCTGTCATGATGGACTGCCAGTGGAGCAGGTAATGATGAATCCTGCCTCCGACTGGTCTCTGGTGGGGAATCGTCAGAGTAAGAAGGTTTGGAGACAGCTGTAGAGCGGGAGGCCATGGACTGACTGGACAGCTAGCTCCCTGATCCACAAGGACAATGGATCCCATGTCCCCGGCCATGCAGCATATACGGCATGGTGGGCAGAGGGGAACAGACATGGTGGGGTGCCCCTTCAGTAGCCATAAAAGGGGTGAAAAGCAAACTGAAGGGGGCAAGGGGCAGCTACGAGGCCTAAGGATCTGGCCGTAGCACGAAAATCCTTGAAGCGATCAAGCGGTAAGTCTGCTTGGTCTCCAAAGAGATGGGTATCATCAAAGGGCATGTCCATAATGGTATTTTGGACATCCCTCAAAAAGCCAGATGTCCTTAACCAGGCATGGTGCCTCGAGGCCACTGTCGATGCAAACGCTCTGCCCAGTGTGTCAGTTGTGTCCAGCCCACATCTGATCATGAGCTTCACTGCGTCTCTCCCGTCAGCAACAGCTTCGGAGAGTACAGTCCAAGCAATAATAATAATTACAAAAATTAAGTGATTTATAAAGCCCCTAGTTACTCCAAACGGAGTGTCCCCACACTAAACAGAGAACATCCAGACCCAACCACAAACAATAGAATACCAGCCCCTAAGGTTGCCTAAAAAAACATATCTTTAGTTTCTTGCAGAAGGCTAATTCAGAGCCCTCCTTTCTCAGGTTAAACGGCAGGGAATTCCATAATCTGGGGGGGAAAAAAAAAACAAAGGAGCTTCCGTCCAAATAAGCTTTTATTATCCTAGGGATAACAATACGCAAAACTCCAGCAGATCTGAGATTTCTGTTAGGTACATACCATTTTGCCAAAGGGAGCCAGTGTAGATTAGCAAGAGCGGACCCAGTAGACATGTCTCTGGATGTTAAGCAACAGACGTGCTGCCTCATTCTGCACGCTCTAAACTTTAGCCAGTCTACCTTGTAAGACACCAAGATACAACACATTACAGTAATCCCGCCTGGAGATGGCTAAGGCCCGGACTACTGATTTCCTTGCCTCCTCAGGGAGAAAGCCTAGGATTTTTCTCAGAATTTTCAAAGTTCCCAAGCACTTTTTTTCGCCAGCCAGGAGAGCTGGCTCTCGAAGGATAAATTTGCATCAAACCAGACACCGAGGTTCTTCACTTTCCACTCAGGCATTGATATAGGCCCAAATACATCTGCCCACCATGCAGAGAACCAAATCGATGGCTGTTTCCCTACTAGCAGTACTTCATTTTTACCAGCATTTAGCTTGAGGCAACACTGAGACATCCAATTCGCAAGATCACCCAGACAAGATCTCAGCTGACTTGTAGGAGCTCTTCTATCATGAGAAAGAGTGATAATAAGCTGAGTGTCATGGGCGTATGATAAAGTCTTAAAACCATGACGCTCTATGACACCTGCAAGGGGGTGCATATACAGATTGAAAAGAGTAGGGCTCAATGATGAGCCCTGCATGACCCCCTGCTGCAAAGGCACCAGCACCGAGAAAAATGGTTGTTGAACCACCTAAAAGGTATGGTTCTGGAGAAAGGAAGCTATCCAGCGCAGAGCCAACTCCCCCAACACTGTTCTTGAAACAGCAGTTCCAACAGAGTACTGTGAGAGACGTACCAAAAGCTGCGCTTAAATCCAACATGATCAGAGCAGCAGTTTTACCTCTGTCCGCTATCTGTCTCAGGGATTCTGATGCTAGCAACAGTGGAGGCTCCATGCCGGACTGCGGGTGGAAGCTTGATTGGGCCTCATGTAATAGCACCTTCAATTCAATGAAGTCGACTAGGTGATGGTTTACATGTTTCTCTGCCACTTTAGCAAAAACTGGGAGTAGAGAAATAGTCCTCTGATTTTTCAGGTTTTGCAAGGTCTAGGGAAGGTTTTTAATAATGCCACCACAATTGCCTGTTTCCACCTCAATGTACAAGACATGTTAAGCAGGTCACATATCCCTGAGAGAATTACCTCCTTAACTCTCTCCAGTATTACTTATGGGAGAGGACAGACATTAGGGGAGCCTGATTTCACCCTCCCCCACAGAGCATGAAATTGATGTAAGTCAAGAGAACTGAAATCAGAGAGTCCTGACTTTACTTCTATTGGTCTAAACCAGCCTTCAAGGCAAGGTGCCTCTCCAACCTCCTTTGGAAAAGAATCATAGATGCTCAGGAACTGGTTGCAAAAGATGTGGGCGATCACATTACACCCTTTCACAGTGGGAGTTTTAGTCGGTGCAACCCGCTCAATGGAAGATAGTGCATTAACTATATAAAATAACTCCAATGAGGAGTTCTGAGCTTGCCCAATTTTATTGGCATATAAGAGGCACTGGATCTTTCTGATCTGCTTAAGATAGCCCCTCAAAGCCTTGCAATAAGTAGCTTCGTCCTGAGCATTATTCTTTGGTGCCAGCAATGCTCACGACATTTGCAAGACTTTTTTAGCGTGCAGCGCTATACAAGCTATGCAAATTCAATTAAAGCCGCTTGGCTGTATGACTCGGCCCAGGTGCAATATGATCAAGCACATCCGTAATCCAATTACCTAGCTTTAACTTTGCTGCTTCCACATCCCCACATAACATAGGGCAATTTAATGCCAAGCCTTCATAAAAACTACAGGGGTGTTTTTTGAACTCTGTTGTTGATAACTTTTCTATTGCTCTTTTTTCCAGCGATTCCTCTACCTCCTTGAGTAGATGTGATATTTCTTCCCTTGAATGGACCATCTTTTTTGGTCCCCTTGCTGGTGGCATCCTTTCCTATTCTAGGCAATATCCAAACCCTATGATGTGCAAAATCCATTTGTCTGACGTTATCTTCCTCCACTCCTGAAGGGAGTTTCTTATTCTGCCTCCCATAGGTGTGTTTTTGGGAAGTCACTTGTTTGTGAGGGTTGTACCTCCCCAGTGAGACTGTTCCCTTCCTTGTGTTCTTCCTAGAAAGGACTGCTGTCCTTGCTGTTAATACTGCCAGTACTGCTGGGGTGCTGAAGTTTGCTTACCTAGAAGGTCTGGTGTGAAGTGCCCATTTGTAAGTTTCCTCTCCCAGAAGGCCTGTGTTATGGCACTGTCCCTCTTCAAATAGTTCCTCTAAACTCCAACACCCCCATGGACTTTGCACTCTCATTGTCCTTTTTGAGCTGGTTCAAGGTATCATTGACTCTATGTCGGCATAGTGGGATCCCCGTCATCATTAGGTGTCTTACTGTGTCCGCTGCTTCCAATTCCAATTTAAGGCATGTATTGGCAGTATTTTTACCCTCTCCTGTTGTGTAGCCATTTTAGATACAGCTTCATATACGTTATTTTGGCAACTTAGGCCTCCCACTGTGCAATTTAACCTAGACATATTTTATTCAGCTTCGCTTTTATTATTTTAACAATAGCCACATTTGCGGTCTTGTTTTATTTTCTTTATCTAGCTGTTCTTTGCCTAGGCCAGCACTGCGTTCTTAAACAAGACATTTTTTTCACTCTGCTTTTCTCAAGGCTGCAGTAAGATAGGTTGCCGGCAAAAGTGGTGCGCGTTGTCTTTAGTGTTCACAGAAACATACACACTCTTGCATGGGGATCCTTTCCTGGAACATCAGCAGTTTTATTATAAAAACACTACTTTGACCCATGTACGTTAGAGCGAGATTCTAGCCAGATGACCACGACTGTATGCTGATTGCTGACTGCTTCGCTGCAGCTGCTTATGTAGACTAAAGGCCTATTGCTCAGGTATGAGGGATGATGTCTTCCCAGGGGAACCTGAAGGGCAGAATTAGAGCTTAACATGCTGTGTTCTAACATAGCCTAGGTAGGAACTATTTTTAACGATCTTAGTGACAATATGATAGCGATATTTTTATGTTTCACTCCCCTTGTCACAATTTTAATCCTGTCATGCTTCATCATCCTAGTTATTGCAATACATGCTTTATTATCTAAGATGCAGTAACTACAATAAAACCTTATTGAACTACAATCTGCCTCTGATAGTCCTTGCATAGTGCAACTGCTTCCCCTTTAAGGTTACTCAGTATAATGGAAGATACAGTGGCAAAATTGTCCATAAGTTGCATCCCCAAGTCCAGGGGGCAGCCCCGTATTCATCTTGAATTTGTTTTAACACTTCTGGTAAATTGGCAAGTGTCGGTGTACCATGTGCGGTAGTATAGAGCGTGGCAAATACCATGCCCCATGTATTGCATCCCAAATGGAAAGCACATATTTAATATTCTATGCTTATCCTGAGGTCCCGTATGGGGAAATACTGCTTCCAGTGCATTTATTTTTTGTGCTAACCAAAATGGAGTTTCCTCTCGCTTGGCGGGTACTTTACCCATGATCGAATGTACAGGTGCAGGGTTTATACCTGGCGTTACTGTGTGTGGTTGTGCTGGTGCAGCACGTGCTGGGTTTGTATTTAATGTTTGCATCACAAACTGTACAAACCGTCTTTATGACACTGTTAATTCATTATATAAGCGATGAACCTCAGCTACTGCTAAAGTCGCTACTGCAGGGTGTGGGGTATAGGTGGCCAATAAAGGCCAGGTATGACCATCATTACTTAGAGGACCTAACCTTACTGGTAATATTGTGTGGAGTAGGGCGCCATCAAGACAATTATTATGTTCTTGATAAGATAATGGTATTTCTAAATATGCATATGACCTGTATTGTCCAGGTACATTTGCAAGTGTATAGTGATCAAATGTATTTGTGTTCCCATCAACTGCTGGAAATGTGACCCAAGAATAAAAAAGTTCCATTCTATAAGCTGGATGGCCGTCCACCACAAATATGACTGGATCCCCCTGGGCTGTTAGGCCATTTGCTAGTAAATGTGCAGTCAGAGGTTGTCTCATAGTGACTGCTATTGCTATCTGCTGTGGATTCGCCATACTAGATCGAATAATTGTTCAGAGAAGGCACACCAAATAGGGTTTTTCCTTTTAAAGTTCAAGCTTGAACAACCTCCAGCACCAGATAGGATAACCTACATAGCTAGGGCGGAAATCCTCAGTACCACGGACGTCTCCGTATATGGTATTGAGGTGTCATTATACATAATGAGACTTGTGATACTCAGGAGGACCCGAAAATTAGAGCCTGACCAAACGTTGGCGTCGCCATGTGGCGTAGGCTCTCATTATTATAATGAGTCTACTGGATTTTGATTGGCGAATCGCCAGCGGCGTGGGAGACTAAGTCTAATCCACTGCAGGTGACACCTGTTGTTCCAATCCCTGGTTTACTCCGGCCAACTAGCAGTGCCTCATCTCCACCCAAGGGCAGAGATTACTGGGCAGCTGAGTGCATGACATAATTGGTTTCTCAGGGAAGCCGTGGTCACTCAGGTCTCATCCGTTTCTCTCAGTCACCTTAGTCTCATATATAAATGACAAACAGAGGCAGTGTATGTTTTAATAATGGTTGTAATAAAACAACTGCATCTTAGATAGCAAAGCATGAGCTGCAATAACCAGGACGACACAGCATGACAATATTAAAATGGTAACGGGGAGAGTGAAGCATAGAAATAATGCTATCATATTGGCAGTACAGTGGACAGACTACCTAAGCTCTAGTAGAGCACAGTGTGTTAAGCTTTAATTATGCCCTTCAGGTTGCCCTGGGAAGACATCATCCCCCATACCTGAGCAAAGGCCTGCAGTCTGCGTTAGCATCTGTTGCAAAGCATTCGGCAATCAGCATACAGTCGTGGTTCTCTGGCTGGAATCTCCCTCTAATGTGTTAAGGGACAAAGAAGTGCTTTTATAACAACACAGCTAATGTTCTGAGAAAATGTCCCTACGTAAGGATGTGTGTTTTCTACGAATGTCGGAGACTAAACTTATACTACGTTCACCGGCAATGTACCGTGCTGTAGCCTTGGAAGAAGAACAGAGTGAGCAAGAATGTCTTGTTTGAGAAGATTGTGCTGGCTTAGGAAAACAAGTAGATAAACAGAAAATAAAACAAGACCGTGAAAGTGGCTATTGTAACAATAAAATAAAGCAGAATAAAATATATCTAGGTTAGAGTGCACAGCGGCTTGGCCTAGTGTGTTACAATAACGTGCACGGAGCTATAGCTAAAATGGCTACACTACACTTGACGCAGAAGTAAAAATACCAGGCGTAGTGGTTCAGATAATTCCCAATAAAGACCTAAGACCAGAATTCATTAAAGCAGCGCATGAGGGGGTTGCTTCCGCCCACGCTGGTGTGGCGGCTACAATATTATTGCAAGCACGTTATTGGTAGCCAGGTCTATAAAACAGACCAAGCAGTATGTCCTTTGTTTTGACATCTGCCAACAAATTAAGGTGTCGACCATCAAACGCCCACTGCAGACACCCCTCCTAATTTCCTACAAACCTTTACAGTGTGTGTACTTGGACCATTGTGGTCCCCTGGCACCGGACAGTGCATACAAATACATTTTAGTCACTGTTGACTTCTGATTCAGATTTCTATGGCTGTGGCCACAACGCTTGGCTTAGGCTCGGACAGTTAATAAAGATTTGTAAGTCTTTATCTGTACATATGCAGTTGCGACTTTCCACTCAGACCAGGGCCCTGTTTTTGCCTCAAGGGCATTCAGGGACGCCATGGCTTCGTTAGGGGGTCTAACTCCATTACTCGTCTCCATTTCATCCCGAGGGAAATAGTGTTGTGGAGCGACCAAACCGATATTTAAAGCAATCCTTAGCATCCAGAGTATTAGGTACGGGTTGCAGTTGGCTTAATCACCTGTATGGAGTCCAGAGAGCACGTAAGAATCTGCCTAGAAGGTCCCGGGGGGGGGTCACACTTCATACAAGTGCTTGTTTGGAACTCAAATGTATGTTCCAGATCTTGGTGGTCCTGGCGTATCACTGTCCTGCAGGAATTACAACAGTTCCACAACAACGCTTCTGCCAGTGCTGCCTCCATAGGAATTAAGGCAGTAACAATAACATCTACCGGCTGATTCCAAAGGTTGGGGATCTAGTACGTGAAAAAGTGGCTGTGAAAAAGGAGTGTGGTCCTTCTTATTGTGCACCGGTCCCAGTCCTGGGAATACACGGTACCAGAACTGTCATTCTACCACCGATGCCTGGTACTAAAGAAAACCGCTTTGTATTAATGTCAAGTTACACCACGTGGCCGATCCTGCACAGCAGACCAAGAGAAGCAACGAGTAGTTCCCGAATCACTCTCACTACTGGTCAAGATGTCCCTCTACAAGTTTTGAGCAGCAACACCGACACCTCTCTGAGCTTGGGGAGGGTGGAAAATTATCTTGCATTAGTTCCACTAACATCAATTGTAACAAGTAACACAGAAAATACTGATCGATTTGATTTAACTTCTACACAGACGGATGGCATCATTTAAAGTGAACCAATGTGGGAGACCCCTACCAGTTCTCCTCCTCCAAATACTGCTCCAGTTTTTACACAAACTGCTTCTGGATACTTTGCAGACATCAATGACACCTTTTTGGACTAATCTGCCTCTTCTACACCAGAACTGCTAAAAACACATACGCTGATACACTGGCTTAAAACAAATTACTTTATTTTCCCATGGAACTATCTGTGGCTTTTCTTGACTATATTGGCTTTCCTCCTTTGGATTGGCTTTGTTATTACCTTTTTTCTACCAATACATGGTCACTACCTTCCTGAACGACCAACAGTTGAACTGGTGGATGAGGTCCTAAAACCACATTTTTCTTTTCACAAGGTCCGCAGAGACTTGTCTTTCGTGAACATTTCCGCTATACTGATTCCTGATGGGACTGTTTGGGATAAAGTCACATTTGATATATACGGCCCCACAGAGGTCATTCAAATACCTTATGTGTTTAAACTTTCTATGAACAATGTAATAATACCCAGAGTTGTTTCTGATGACTGGGATGTGAAAACTGTTGATTCTATGATGACTGAATTGCAGTATTTTACTGTATTTGAAAGTGAGGATGTTTATCAATCCAAAGAGAGTTATGGTGACATGTTTTGCTATAAATATTATTGGCCCCATTTCATTCATAGAGCAAATACCACAAAGACTATTTTTAATTACACACAATGGGAACATTGTCCAACTCCACCACAAGGGAGTTCTAATACATATTCTGAAGCTTTTGCATATTTTCTTGGGCACAATGTTAAAAATGCTGAGTCATTATTTCAAAATGTCATTGATGGGAAATGTACCTATTATATCGACAGACACGAAATTCATTTGGTTGGATTCCTTTGTTTCCCAGTTGGCTATAGAAGGCTATGAATATTGAATATTAGTTGAAGTCGATTGACTTTAAAAGTGTGGGGAGAACAAGAAATTGGCAAATAAGGGGAAAGGAAGCTTTATTCAGAGCATGCCTGATATCTGTTCACATGATATTTTTAAACGAAACTGTACAACAGACAAGCTCTTCAGGATTAGCA
This sequence comes from Pleurodeles waltl, assembly GCF_031143425.1. Lineage (NCBI taxonomy): Eukaryota > Metazoa > Chordata > Amphibia > Caudata > Salamandridae > Pleurodeles > Pleurodeles waltl. Next base: position 978,746,580 of record NC_090446.1, on the reverse strand, counting down.
AAAATTAAGGAACTGAATGCGCCCAGTATCCCTGCCCCTGCAAAATTTTACAAGTGGCAAAAATATATAAATGCAACTGAAGATCAGCTTGAAGACTGGGTCTAAAATGGCACATTTAATGCTTCACTTCAACGTCCTGGTGGGTGGTTATTGTGGCCAATAGATACCAATGGGTGTCAAACATTTTATAAACTCCACGGGGGTTTTAGAATAAGTAGGCCTGACCCTCGCTATGTGTCATCTGAACATGCGGGCATAGTAACAACATACAGTGTAGGGAAACTATGCCAGCAATGGTTGAAGTGTTCCTCACTAGATGCTGTTAGAGAACACATCAGTCTCTTGTCTAATAATACTGACTTACAGGATTTCCTGTTAGGCCCCAGAAACTATCGTAGAAAACGCTTCTTATATGCAGTCTATAATGAAATTTTGAAGCTTTCTCAACAAGAAGCTGCTGCCCGGTTGAGGCAAACAGATCAGGAAAATTTACAGAAAGCATTAGCTGTTGTAGATAATGAGATTTAATACCCTGTCCGACCGGGTATACACCTTAAAAAACATTGTTTCTTCTGCAAAAGACATAATACAAAGTGATATGTCCTCTTTACATCATGGACAGAGTCAACTAAGATCCATTATGCAGTTAGGTTGGACACTTCAAACACTGAAGGCAGGTCGCGTTCCCAGGCAACACGTTAGTGCAAGGGACATATTTTCCACATTTAATTTAATGCGTCAACAACAACTAATGGCTAATAAAGAAGCAACTTATGTCATGTTAAATATTGACAAATTAGAAAAGTTGCCTTTTACTGTGGCTGAAATACAATCTGCAGAGTGGTTAATACATGGGGTTATTAATCTGCCTATTTCAACACTCCAATTCACGTCCTGCTTAACACACATTTCAGTGGGTAGATATGAAAGGCTAGGAGATAGTTACATCCATGAGGTGTGGGAGCTACCCTTCTCGTACTAATGTCTCAGTGGCATGAAAGAGGTCTTTCTTAGCAGTTGTGAATGCGAGACTTCTGTCAGTCATTCAATGGTTTGTAAATAGCTGTCCTTGCACAGGGCATGTAACGCTTCAGCAGCGAACTTGGCATGTTATATGAAGGGAGTCCAGTCCCTTTGATCAGACCTGTATTCCAGGTGCTCTCGAATGGTAGCTATGTCCTCCTCAATAGTAAAAACTGTTGTGGGGATGGAAGCCGGAATAGTTTATGTCGTTTCGGTCGCTAAGATTGTTACATGCTGCGGGAATGTACTTTTTTGTCCTATACGACAAAGGGAAATAGCTGAGATTTGGCCCCATATCAATGCTTCAAATGTGAATTTTGACAAGTTGAGCAGACTCAAGGCTTTATTGTTTCAAAAACATGTGGCGCTCATATCTGCACGTGAGACCTATGCGCTTCAGGTTGCAAGGTCATCAGCAGAAATACAGTCCCTTTTAAGTACTAACTTTCCAAGATACTTTGGTGAGCGCGTGGGATGAATATTTAATGCTTCCAGTACTACTGTGTTAGAAATGAGGTCTTTGGTTGGCAGTTAGGTTACCCCCAGTCCAAGCAAGGACCTTCACTCTAGTCAGGGTAAGTCACACACAATCTAAATTATCCTGTGCCCACCCTCTGGTAGGTGAGCACTGAGCAGTCAGGCTTAACTTAGAAGGCAATGTGTGAAGTATTTGTGCAATAAATCATACAATACCACAATATAACACCACAAAAATACACCACACAGTGTTTAGAAAAATATATAATATTTATCTGGATAAATGCAGGTCAAAACGATTAAAAGATGAAATATGCAAATGTAGAGGTATCACTGAAAGTGTCTTAGAGTTGAAATATTACTGTAAAAGCAATAAAAAGTGTCTTAAGTTCTCCTAGAAACAACAAGTGTCTCTTGCAGTGCAAAGTACCTGGTTTGCATTGAAAAATCCTCGCAAGGGACTGCGGGGGAGGAGATGCATGGAAAACGGTATGTGTGCGCCAGTTTCGCCCCTTTGCACACGGACTTGCGTCGTTATTTTCCACGCGGGGAAGACGTTACATCGATTTCCAGCGCACGGATTTGGATCCTCTCGGGTTGTGGGGTTTTCAGGTGCCCCGGGGACGATGCATGGAATCCTGGGCTTGCGGAGTGAAGTCACAGGGGCTGCGTCGATTCCAGTAGGCGATGCGTGGAATTTTCTTCCGCACGGCAGGCGCTGCGTCAATTCCTCTCAGGAAGGCCGGCATCGTCGTTCTGAGTTGGCTTGCGTTGATCCAGTATTGCTGTGCGTCGAATTTCTGGTCGTGTCACTGGCGCTGCGTCAATCTTCTGTCGTGAAGTCGGGCTGCGTTGTTCCGGTCTCGGCGTGCGGTGAATTTCTCACCGCGAGCAGCCTGTGCGTCGTTCTTGGCAGGCGGTGCGTCGAATTGTTGTCACACTGGGATTTCAGCTGCAGGAGAGAAGTCTTTTTGGTCCTGAGAATTCAGGGAACAGGAGGCAAGCTCTATCCAAGCCCTTTGAGAGCACTTCTGCAGCACAGCAAGAGAGCAGCAAGAGAGCAGCAAGACAGCAGGGCAACAGCAAGGCAGCAGTCCTCTTCAGAAAGCAGTCAGGTGAGTCCTTTAGGCAGCCAGGCAGTTCTTCTTGTCACAGTGCAGGTTCTGGTTTATGTATCTTCTCCAGGAAGTGTCTGAGTTGGCTAGAGCAAAGGCCCAGTTTTTATACCCAAATGTGCCTTTGAAGTGGGGGAGACTTCAAAGAGTGGCTTTGAAGTGCATCAGGTCCCCTTCCGTTCAATTCTGTCTGCCAGGGTCCCAATAGGGGGTGTGGCAGTCCTTTGTGTGAGAGCAGGCCCTCCACCCTCCCAGCCCAGGAAGACCCATTCAAAATGCAGATGTATGCAAGTGAGGCAGAATATCCTGTATTTGGGGTGAGTGAATGCACAAGGAGCTGTCAACTAAACCCAGCCAGACTTGGATTGTCAGGCACAGAAATATTTAAGTGCAGAGAAATGCTCACTTTCTAAAAGTGTCATTTCTAAAATAGTAATATTAAATACAACTCCACCAGTCAGCAGGATTTTGTATTACCAGTCTGGCCATACTAAATATGACCTTCCTACTCCTTTAAGATCAGCAGCTACCACTCAAACAATGTATGAGGGCAGCCCCAATGTTAGCCTATGAAGGGAGCAGGCCTCACAGTAGTGTAAAAATAAATGTAGGAGTTTTATACTACCAGGACATGTAAACTACACAGGTACATGTCCTGCCTTTTACCTACACAGCACCCTGCTCTAGGGGTCACCTAGGGCACACCTTAGGGGTGACTTATATGTAGAAAAAGGAGAGTATTGGACTTGGCAAGTACTTTTAAATGCCAAGTCGAATTGCCAGTGAAACTGCACACAGGCCTTGCATTGGCAGGCCTGAGACAAAGTTAAGGGGCTACTTATGTGGGAGGCTTTTAATCTACAAGCCCTGGGCAAATATAGTGCACTCTACTAGGGACTTATAAGTAAATTAAATAGCCCAATTGGGTATGATCCAATGTTACCATGTTTAAAGGGAGAGAGCATATGCACTTTATCACTGGTTAGCAGTGGTAAAGTGTGCAGAGTCTAAAAACCAGCAAAAACAGCATCTCAAAAGTGGAAGGAGGCAGGCAAAAAGTTAGGGGTGACCACTCTAAGGCTGTCAGGTCTAACATACTGGAATCGCAAATTTCTTTAAGGCTGTTTGTTCTGGTTTTGTTCACACTTTCTCCTCTATATTCGGAATAATACCTTCAGTCATCCACTCAATATTCTCCAGTATTTTCAGTGGTTTTCTGATAACTTTGGCTATAATAGGTGGCATTTTGCTATTGCTACTTTTTTTGCACAATGGCTTTCTCTTTGCAGCAACGATGACTGAAATCGCTTCCACCAGCGCAGCAGTGTCGTGAATGCATGATGCAGGTACTTTGGAGCATCACTCCTGGAGCAACTGGAGTGTGACTGGTCTCTGTCATTCAGACCGGTTTTGCATTGTGTGCAGCCCGTGTTTCGGTGCGTCTGGTGCTCGTTCAAACATGCACTGAAGGTTTGTCTTTCTATGCAGCGCTTGCTTTCATTGGACGCTGATCTGTTGATGTTCTCACTGAGGGCTCATTACCAGACATGCGTGTTAAGGGTGCATTTGCTACGGGAAGCTGCTTATGAGTTGCCCTTCGTGGATGATGCAGCTCTGAACTCATTGTTGGGCACACCAAGGAATGCTGCTGCCTTGGCTGGAGCTAAGGCTTTGGAACACAAATTCTCCTTGGTTTTCCTTGGCAATTAACTTCCTACTTTACCACCTGCCGAAGTGGAAGATTTCCTGTCTTCAAATATCCCGGATTCAATTCACAACTTCCCAAATTACTCTGACTTTTGAAATTCTGACTTTTTGGCGCCACACTTAACATTTTAAATTGTCCTTCTAATACACGCTGAAGTGTCCTTTAACTTGTCATTATTTATATTCTTATATATATGCCTTAGGTTGAATTTTAGTTGCTTTTATACATAATTAGGCTTTGGACCACCTTTGAACTGGCACAGGGAGGGTGTTGTGTAGCCATTTTAGTTATAGCTTCATACACGTTATTTTAGCAAACTAGGCCTGCTGCTGTGTACTTTAACCTAGACATATTTTATTCAGCTTCGTTTTTATTATTTTAACATTAGCCACATTTGCGGTCTTGTTTTATTTTCTCTATGTAGCTGTTCTTTGCCTAGGCCAGCACTGCGTTCTTAAACAAGACATTTCTTTCACTCTGTGCTTTTCTCAAGGCTGCAGTAAGATAGGTTGCCAGCAAAAGTGGTACGCTTTGTCTCTAGTGTTCACAGGAATATATACACTTTTGAGTAGGGATCCTTTCTTGGAACATGAGCTGTTTTATTATAAAAACACTACTTTGACCCATGTACGTTAGAGGGAGATTCTAGCCAGATGACCATGACTGTATGCTGATTGCTGAGTGCTTTGCTGCAGCTGCTTATGTAGACTACAGGACTCTTGCTCAGGTATGAGGGATGATGTCTTCCCAGGGGAACCTGAAGGGCAGAATTCGAGCTTAACATGCTGTGCTCTAAAATAGCCTAGGTAGGAGCTATTTTTAACGATCTTAGGGCCAGATGTAGCAAACGATTGCGACTCGCAAACGGGCCGATTCGCAATTTGCGACAGTGCAAAATCGGAAATGGGATGCAAAAAGCCCATTTCCGACTCGCAAAAAGCGATGGGACCCGTTTGCGAGTCGCATCCGGTGCGACCCCATTTTGCGACCCGCAAATTGCAAGTCGCAATTTGCGAGTCGCAAACCTTATGCAATTGCAACTCGCAAATTGCGACTAGTCGCAAAAAGCCCAGTTTGCATGTCCCATTTACCACTAACTCAGAGCAGGTGGTAACCATTACCAAAGTATAAAAGGGGACCCAGAAGGCATCTGGGTTACTCAAGATGGCGGAGATATACCTGATAGCAGTGAGGAGGAGAGTCTACGCAGCCCAGCAGAGGAGGAGGAGGGGCCACAGACAGGAGAAGATATATAGAACCAGGCAGACTCTTTTTCAGCAAACTGAAGCGGAGATCTATGACAGCCATTCTAGAATTAATAGATTTACTGAAACCACAGCTAGAACACAAGACTCTGCGTTGCTGCGCCATCCCTACGCATGTGCAAGTACTATGCGCACTGCACCTCTTGGCCTCAGGGAGCTATCAGGGGGTCATTGCCGTGGCAGGTGGGGTATCCCAAAGTGCAGTGTCAAGGTTCCTCAGGGCATTCCTAGATGCCTTAGTCACGCACATGTCTCACTTCATGTACTTACCAAGGAATGAGGCAGAAATTAACAGCACCAAGCTGGACTTTTACCGCATTGCCCACTTTCCTCATGTCATAGGGTGTGTAGATGGGACACACATTCAAATATGCCCCCCCTGCTAATCTGGAACACATTTTCCGCAACAGGAAGTGTACCCACTCACTCAACATACAGGTTGTTTGTGATGCCCATTATGTCATCACGGACATCGTAGCTAAGTTTCCTGGCAGTACCCATGACTCATACATTTTTAGGCATAGTGGGATACATCAACGCCTGGAACGTGGGGAATTTGGAGACGGTTACCTCCTAGGTAGAGCCACAGACACTTGCAGACATACACACAGGTCACTGTGCACGACAATCTGGACTTCCTAACCGTGTACTTTTGTGCCCAACAGGTGACAGTGCATATGCTCTCAGGCCTTGGATCATGACTCCGTTTTTAACACCCAGAACTGAATCAGAGAGGCAATACAACAGTGCGCATAAGAGGACCAGGAACCTGATCGAGCGCACCTTCGGACTGCTGAAGGCAAGATTCAGATGCCTCCACCGCAGTGGAGGCGCCCTCCAATACACCCCCATTACCGCTTTCAAAATTGTAGTCGCATGCGCCATCCTCCACAACATAGCCACCCGACGTGGGCTACCTCTCACCCCTGCAGACCCAGATCCTGATGATGAAGAGCAAGAACAACCACATCGCCATCATGGGGATAGGAGTCTAGCTAATCAAGGCAGACTGAGACGGGACCACATTGCAACGCAATATTTTGGACGGTACGTGTCAACTCCCACCATACTCACCTATTAACCATTTGTTAAGTGGAACAAAAATAACTGTTTTATTAATGTCATGAAGAAACTATATACAAGTTGAAATTGTCCATGGGCAGGAAAATGCCAACCAGTCATGTGGCACATTAACGCCATGTGCCACATTAATCTGTCCTGGCTGTTATCTATGATCTCCTGCCCCTCCTGCCAGCCTGGCTGGTCCCTGCTGCGTCCATGGTGCTGTGCCTACCACTCCTCAGCACCCTACTGTGAGTGGCAGAGACACTGCTCACTGTTGAGCCCTCCTCCCAGGTGTATTTGTTAACTTCCTGGCTGTGATGCCATCATCATGTGCCAGGAAGTGTTTCCAGAGTGTTCTGGTATGCTTTCTGGAGTGTTCTGCTGCATCTGCAAGCAATTTTGAAGGTATTCGCAATTTGCGACACCCACTCGCTAATTGCGAGTTCGTTTTTGCACACTCGCAAACAGCGACCTCGCAAACTGCGGACTCGCACACAGCGTTGCGAGTCCGGCTGCGAGTCGCAAAATCGGATCGCTTTTTTTTCTGGCATTCCAATTTGCGACTCGCATTTTGCGAGTCGCATCAACTCGCAAAATGCGAGTCGCAATTTTTATTTTTGCTACATCTGGCCCTAAGTGACAATATAATAGCCATATTTTTATGTTTCACTCTCCTTGTCACAATTTTAACCCTGTCATGCTTCGTCCGAGTTATTGCAACACATGCTTTATTATCTAAGATGCATTTACTACAATAAAACCTTTTGAACTATATTCTGCCTCTGATAGTCCTTGCATAGTGAAACTGCTTCCCCTTTAAGGTTTCTCAGTATAATGGAAGATACAGTGGCAAAATTGCCTATAAGTTGCATCCCCAAATCCAGGGCCAGGGCAGCCCTGTATCCATTTTGAATTTGTTTCAACACTTCCTGTAAATTGGCAAGTGTCGGTGTACCGTGTGTGGTAGTATAGAGCGTGGCAAAGGAAGGAAATAGTTTAATGATACTAGTAACAACATGGTAGCGTTATTTTTATGCTTTACTCTCCTTGTCACAATTTTAATTCTATCAAGCTTCATCGGCCTGGTTATTGCAGTACATGCTTATTATCTAAGATGCAGTTGCTTCATTAAAATCCTATTGAAATATATACTGCCTCTGATTGTCTTTGTATAGGTGAGACCAATGTAACTGAGGGACACAGATGCGATCTGAGTGACCACGATTTCCCTGAGGAATCAATTGTGTCATGCGCTCGGCTGCCCTATTATCCCTGTTCTTGGATGGAGATGAGGCACTGCTAGTTAGCCAGAGCAAAATACGGATTAGGCCAACAGGTGTCACCTGTAGTGGGTTCAGACTCAGTCCCCCACAGTGCAAGTGATTCTGCCGCCCAAATCCAGTAGTCTCATTAGGATAATGAGATCCTATGCGACACTTCCGGATGTGCAGCTCTCTTTTTGTACTGGTCTGGAAGGTGCTTCATAAGCTCTGCCGTTTCCTCCCAGTGCTAGCAGGGATGTCGGTTTGGAAGGACACTGGAATTTGCGATGCGCCACTGATTGCCTGCACTGCATTCCAATTTCCTTCCCATGAGGTCACTCATTCTGCTCTCCTTCTCAGGAGTTGGCCCAGATGCTGGAGGAATGTTTGTCCTATACCGTGCTCTAGGAGTGACTATTGAATCAGCCAGTACTGTTCTGTTGATGTAAGCTGGGTCTTTAGAGGAATATTTATATTTTTTCTTCGTCCTTTGAGACACTGCTAGACAACTGGGGGGTTCCTTAAATGCCTCCCTTACATGGTCCAGGACACGAGGTAGCATTGGAAGGTTTCCGGCTTGGGATTACAAGAGAGTTTCCAGCAGGAAACAAGACTGTGGGCTTTCCTCCTCAAGCTGCACTCCAAATTTGTCTGCGGCCTTTTTTATAACCTGGTGATACATTCTAATGGATAGCAGTCTACTCCTTCCTCTGGAAGCTTCTGCCACTGAGAATCTGCGTACTCAGATTCTTCAGTCTTGAAGCATGCCCTGACGTTCTTGCTCTTCTCCTTCTACATAGAAGATTTCTTCCTCATGTGGTTCAGGTGTTAAAGGAGGTTCAATATCTTCGATGTTCTTCTCGCACTGGTCCTTCGGCATCAATGTTTTTGGTGGAATTCGATATGACTTTAAGGCTTCATCAAAGTCTTTCTTCTGAAGTAAGCATCCATTTCAGCCTCAAGGTGCCTGTCCTCCTCTCAATCTCCAACGAGCGGTCCTCTTTATTGAGGGTCGATCAAGGGTCAATGTCGATTTTCTCTTCGATGTTGAAGATTCCTTCGACGATGTATTGGTCATCAAGCTTCTACGCTTGTCTCACGACCTCTCTTTCATCGAAGTCGAAGTGTCTCTACCTTGAGTCTTATTGGGAGACTTTCCTCCTGCAGTGCCCTTTTTGAGGGAACCAAGGAGTTCTTTTTATTTCTGGAACTACCATAGGTAGGTGAGTGCTTCCATGACAAGATGCCCTTGAGGCTGATCTTCCAGACTCAGGCAATTTACTCTTACCTCCGGTCTCTTGTCCTTCTCGGCTGCCTGGGCTTTGACCTCGACAATCCTCAGATCGGTATCCAATGTTTCTCCCTCTGCAACTTCTGCAACATTTTCCACCTCATTGCTCGACAGACCCAGGTTTCTCAGGGATATAGTTGGTTTCTGTCCCTGGATGTTGAAATGTGCCTGCCCCTGCTTCTCCCTCACCATCGGTGTCTTCCGCTTGAACACAGCACAGGCGTCGCTTCCATGATCAATAGACAGGTAGAGGTTGCAGACCAGGTGTTGGTCCTTATGTGTGAATTTATGATGGCAATTAGGGCAGAACTGAACGGATCCCTTTTCCGGGGATTCTCTAAACCCTCGAGAAAATTAGCCCCTTCCCTCTAGGAGTCTCCTCTGATACCTCTTCTTTAGTGTTTTTTTGCAAATTTCATTTGAACTTTTTAGCGAGCTTCTCCTAAAAAAAAAAAAAGAATTCTTCCTCGTGTTGGTAAGCCTTCAGCCAAGCATTCAGACCCAAAGGAGGAAAAACGAATCTGAAGATGGCAACCAGAGATGAGAGCTTCTGATGGAGGGCATACAACGTCACAGGAAGCATTAAACGGGGGATCTGTTGATGCCTAACAACAACAAAAACAAAACGTAGAAGGACTACAAAAAGTGGAGCATTCCAGACCCAACCACTAAATCGCGGGATAATGCATAGCATGTGAATGCAAAAAAGATTCACATTGCAAAATTCCTTGACATTACCCCCATCTAGTGAGCATGAAAGGCCACACCATTGTCAGAATGGCTGGAAGACATATCATTTCAAGGAACTAGTTATTTACTCTTGAGGATAGCAGAAGCTCTGCTCAGAATAACGGTTTTCTCTAAAAGCCCAAAGCCAGTAGACCGGCTTGTTTATTCTGTTTAGATAGGTTGATGTCAATTCCCAGTCAATCAACAGTTTTCGAGAGGGAACACATTCCACAGCATCAGCTCAGCAAAAGTCTTTCTATCTTCAAGAAACAACACAATCGATTATTGCAAGGTGCAGTCACACTTCTTTGTGTATTGAATTATTGGCAGATTCTAGAGCTTCATTGACCAGACCTGAAGCCCAGGTCTAAATGAAGCAATATTGTCCCCTAGCATAGAAACAAATAGTTCTGTAAACACCGAACAGAGTGTCACCAGATGCATAACTCTTTAACAGAAAACTACATGTGAAAGGTGTCCTCCACAAAGAAACAGAGACCGTTCAAAACTACATTCACAATATAACAGTTTTCGCCAATATAAACACTTTTAAAGTAAATCTCTTACTTCAGGGAGGTGGATTTACCTTGATGATGCCAGCAGAAAACTAAAACCAGGCCAATTTACTGTATTAGTTTCAGGCACTGCTGTAATACTTGTTAAGACCCTACTCAGTCTCTGCCTCTCTTTTATTTCACTCGTTATTAATACTCCTCTGTGCCTGTCCTAGAACCTGTGAAATAAGTTACAGATTTAATCCCCACCACATGCAATAAAACAGGTCCAATTTATGGAAGAATTTCGTAATTAAACTTAAGGCCACATATGTTAAATAAATATATTTATTTACTTTTATAGATATTTTACAAAATACAAGAACAGAACTGCAGCTTCTCTAAAGCGCATTGAAAGTTCGAAAGCCTGGGGTGGGCGAGGAAGATGGGGGGGCAGCGGGAAGGGATTTTTCTGTTGGAGATAGGTGTGGCCACAGTCTTTTGCGCCACCCACACCAGTGGCGAGCATGGGAGGGGGGGCGCCTGCGCACAACTGGGGACGAGGAATCACCCTCTCGCTCTCTGCAACGAAGTCCGTCTTTCACCATTATATATATAAATTTTCTTCCTTTTTTTTTTTCAAACAGAGGCTTACATAAATATGGCTGGCGTTGCCACATAAGAAAGGAAACGCCTCGTCCCAAGTAATATAATATATATTTGTATAATATTTACTTTCTTTTCTTCCATAGGAGCATTTTACATTTTTCCCCACCCTTCATTTTAAAATAACAAAACTGTTTAAGAGAAGACCCTGCCATCAACAAAAATGATGGGTCAACATAATAATAATGATTTGTAAAATCGCAAGGGGTAGCCTGAATAATTTATAATCTAACAGCCCCTTTTTGTTGTAATGCACAAACTTCTTTTTCCCTTGGTGAGGCCAATTCTGGACGGGGCAGAGGATATAGGAAGGGAACAGGGTAGAGAGGATACAGTGCAGTAAAAAATTAAATCACAAAGAAACCAAAAAATTCTTTCCATAAAATTTCTTTCAAGAAATACGATATTTACATTACGAATAAATACAAGTTAGACCTGATTTTTTGTATGAGTTTTTGTTGCTGTTTTTTTGCGTGGTTGAAAACGGAGGTACGAGCGGAAGAGTATGGCTTGCTTTCAGAGGCTGCACCCTCACCCCACCGCCCTCTAGATGAGGGAGAGTTCTCTTCAGGGGGCAAAAGAAAGGCATTAAGAAGTCATTAATGAGGGCGAGCGGGCACAGAAGATACTTGTTTGAGTACTGCAACCCGTCGAATGAAACAGCCTCCTCTTCCTAGGAAAAGCCTTGATTAAAAAGATGCTGGGGTAGATTCAAGAGAGGGAGGACAGGATGTTTACTTTTTTTGTATTTGTTGCATATTTGGCTTCTTGTGCCTCGCCTTCCATGAAGGGCAGACTGAGCAGCGGGAAATTCCCGTCCCCACCTTTCCCATCTGAATCTGGGAGTCGTTTGGGGGTTCCGGGGTAAAACAGTCCAGTGGTATATACTGCATTGCAAAATAATACAACTTTTAATGCTGAAACAGTATATTTCCTGTCTCTTTTTTTGTTCTGTATCACTCTTCTTCCGGACTTTCTGCATGAAGGGTCGAAATCGACTACAGATGACTATGGATAACCAAAACCTTTCTCCACTGCGGTGCATAATCTGCGAGTTCTGTGAGTGAGTTGCATCCAAGAGAAATGCTGTGCTGATTCTGCAATAGTGAATTGTATAATGTGGCTGTTTGTAGTGTTGAAAGAGAGGGCCAGTGGCAACTTGGTGGCTGCAAGCACTACGCCCCTCCCAGGTAAAGAGGTTTGCGGTTCGAGGGCAGCAACAGGCGCTGAACGGATATTCCAGATGTGAAAATACAAAAAAATGTCTTTATAGAAATGAGCACCAGGTCCTGTGTTTTGGGGGGCAGCTCTCAGCAGAGGACAGGGACCCCGTCGGCTGTCACCAGCCGCCCCGTCGTCGGGTCGTATGTTCCTGCCAGGTAGTACAGGTCTTGGCGGTCCTGGAACCGTTTGCTCCTTGTCATCTGCTCATACTGCTCCCGGCTCACCACCTGACACCTGTGTGAGACCGTCTGCACATCGTTCTCATCCTCGTGGCAGGACTGGTAGAGGGCATTCTGCAGGGATGGAAGGACATAATTGTCAGCAATGACTACAATTATTCCTCAACACCCCCCCCCAACCTCCACATCGCCAAAGTGTAATCAAGCCTGACACCCGGTCCTCTGCTTACCTCTATCTAAGTTGTATATAACCCCTCACCCACAACCCCTCTCAATCCATGGCAACCTGGTGCCTCTGGGTGGTTAGTGGGGCTATGGAAGTGCGTGTCAAATGTTAGGTTTCCTATGAAGAAGTGCTTTACATGGGCAGGTATTGTCCGGTACTCGGTAATTCGAATGGGAGAGTACCTGCATTTCTTAGCACTGTTGCAGCACATTTGATAGGAGAGTACTTGTACTTCTCAGGATCAAACAGGTACTCTAAACAGTGAGTACCTGCACTTTTATATTTCTGTTTAAAGCATTGCGGTCAAGGGAATGCCTCTGGAAAGGGCACACCTGGGGAAAAGTCTGACTGCAGCTACGGGCATTGGCGTAGTGAGTGATGAGGTGTGACTAGGCCCACACCGTTTCGATTTGGGACAAGGTAGGATGACTCATTCTTGGGACACTTCAGGCCCCTGGGTGCCCTTCCAGACGATTTGCTCCTAGACTCTGCAAGCTGAGGATTTCTGTGAGTGTTTCCCTCTGTTAAGACAGCTTTTTGCAGAAATACACTAAATAAAATGTCAACTACCATAACGTGGAACTGCAATAGGAAACAGGCTACAACTTGACATTAGAATGACAAAAAACGACATTACCACCTCATAGCATACTCCACCTTAACCATTTTCACTGTCATTTTAATTGTTTTACAGGACTTTAATTAATTTCAGTGCCACATCTAGACACCTGCTCCAAAATCCTGTGCCACATTTTTTAGAATCTCTGGCCCACCGACAATACCTGTCACATGACATCATGTCATGATTTGTTGTGCTGAATGGCAAAGCTATAGACTAAAGACATCTAGAGGGCTGGGTGGAGGTTTCCCTAACCCATGCTAGGACTTCTGGACCAACAGCTGCTAGTAAACTTGTTTGGCTACTGTTCCTCTTGCTTTAACAAATAAGATATAGCAGTGCCAATATGCCGAAAGTAAAACAGATTCTCAGATCCAATTTATAACTGACCCCTGCTGAAAATCACACTATGTGGCATATTTACAGGCCCCTAGTGCCACTGGAGTGTCACTTTTTGAGAAGCTCCAGTGGCGCTGTGCACGGCGCCGTATTTACAAGGTGGCATTAAGTCACTCTGGTGGTTTAACGCCACCTTGTGAATACGAACCTTTCACAAGCAGCACTTTGCGTGGGAGGGGCGTGCAATGGGTGCTGCTGTGGGCATCCCACAGCAACACCCACTGCATTTTGCAGCACACACAGAAAGAGCAAATCGCCATTGAAGATTGTTTTTGTGCTGGAAGGCTTCCATGGTGCAAGGGTGGCTGCGTTGGCACTAGGCAGGTAATGTAGTGCAGGAGCAGGGGGAAACACAGGGCTCCACCAGTTCTCTGTAAATATGCCCATTTGTCTTTAAAAAGATTGTCACCTGCATACTCTTTCTGTCATGCTTCATCATTGAGTTCCTCATCCAGAATGACTGCGCATCTGAATGGGCTCAACCTAGAAGGGAGCTCTTGATACTACAAACTCAGGAGATCTAGTGAAGCAGTTTTAAAGAGAGTAACAAATAGATATGATTAATACTCCTGCCTCAAGTGGCTGTAGGTCTACATGTTATGGCCGATTTTAGTTGCCCATAAAGAACAAGGACCATAGAAGTGCAACATATCTTAAACCAATGTATAAATTACTTGTGAGGAGAAAACTCATTCAAGCACCATACACACATTAATGAATACACATTCTCCTTTATCTGTGGAGACATGTCTTTAACCCATATTCAATCAGGGTAAAACTGCATGATATAAATCAATCAAACACCACGAGGTATATGCATGTGTCAAAGACCATGTCTTATGCTTTTCTCCTATACATGTGCTTATGTGTCACCACCCATGTACTGCAACATGGTTTGAGGGCAAAAAACACCAAAACTCTTCCTGCATAGGACACTGCACTCACACACTTTTTGTCCATCCAAAATCCTGCATCTAATGCCTGGAGCTCTCTACCGTAGTCTTTTTTCACCTTATATTCAAACCTAGCCACAGCAAAAATAAATAAATGCACAACTTTGTTCATCCTGCATGACATCAAAGCATGTGACAGACGCACACTTCAATCCATTGCACTCTCAGTAGGTAGTGAGCTACCAGTAGTGCTTAATTTGCAAAATAATAAGTGCCAGTGCCCAACATTTTTCTCTTAAGACTGTGGCCAAGGCTACTGAATGTAGGTATTGTCGAATACCAAGACTGTGTAGTCCTGATTCTACCTCATGTCTCATTTCCACCAACCTACACTCCCTGCCCCTTTTTTTTCCATCCCTGCTCTCTCACTTTGCCATTCTTTTTCCCTATTTTGTTTCTTCCTCCGTTACTCCTTTTGTATTTTTCTTTTCTAGTTTGCTCTAGGACAAAGTTTGATAAAGCAAAGTAAATGCTGGTCCCCAAAATTAAGTGCTGGTGTACCCCAGGTGCAACTACCAGCTCGAATTAAGCACTGGCTATCTGGATGCAAATGCACTTTTGTGCCTTAGGGTTTTGAAACACTAACTACAATGCAATACAAGCAGTAACTGTCAGTAGAAAGCAAAAGTTGGTCCCATTCCTTAGACTTCAAAGTCTTTAAAGTCTGGCCAAAGGCCACCACCCTCATGTACCCACCTGCACCCGTCTCCTCCAAAAGCCACCCTTCACCTAGTGAATCTACCAGAGCCAGCAATATCACCCTCGTGGCTGGTCTCACCTTGCCATCACTCTGCCGCTTCCCAAGTTTGGTTTCTTCAGGGTGGTAGAACCACTTTACTTTCACCACCATGTTACTGCCCCAGGACTCCCACATGCTCTCAATTCGCCCAATGTATGGCAGGTTAGGTCGCCCCGCTGAAAGGAAGACTGCACAGTCGCCAAGATGTAGGGTCTCCTTTCCCCTCACAATTGCCTTGTAGAAGAGCTTCCGGGCTTTACCTTTCATGCCCCTCCGCTGCACGGAAAGAAGAACAAAAATCATATTCCATCAGTCATGTTCCTTCTTTTATAAACAATGCATTTTTTATTAACACTTGTTACGAAAGAATGACCATAAGGCTATTAGAACATTCCACCCACTGAAGGCAGCATGTCCTAAATTAAAACATGATCAACACAAACGCTGGAACGTTGGAGCAGAAGGCCTGTATCAGCTCCTGCTCGCCCTGAGCCACATTGTTGTCTTCAGTGGACCTCTCAGCAATCTAGTGTCCTACTCTAGGTTTACAACTTTAATGCACGCTTAATAAACCCGGATTAATAGTGTTGCATATACTTACTGAAATCTGACATGTTAGTAGCAGATTGGAACATGTGATGGCTAACCTAGGTGATTTTAAGGGAGAACCAGAATTTCGAACTTACTAGGCAAGGTACATCAACGCAGTTTTTAGAGAGGACAAGGATTTTAAGAGGACAAGCTGACAACCGTTCAGTAATGAAACTGATGTAGTTATAAAGCCATTACTGGCATCCGCTTTCAGCCATTTTATCTGAACTAAGAAGCACTATTTTTTGTGTTCTATCTCACGAGGAAGGTAATGGTGCGATAAACTGGCACATCTAACACTTGTTCTTGGCTAACACGTCAGCTGTGGTATTATAGCCTTGCATGTCAGCTGTGCTGTTATGGCTGGGAAGTTGACCATGTACTAAGGACTGGCATGTTGAGGATAATGGGATTGGCTGGCATGCTAGTATTGGTTTTGGGCTAGTATGCTGTCTGCTGTGTTCTGGGCTGGCATGTTATTGGTTGGTACAGCAGCTATGGTGCGGTTGGCTTTGTCTAACTAGCATTTCAGCCATTTTGTCCATGCCGTAAAAAGTCATTAAAGGGAGGCCTGCATGGAACACTGCCTATGGTGTTTTTACTTTGCATGTCCACTTCAATGATGATTGGCGTTTAATTCATGATGTTATGGGTTGACATGTCATCTGTGAAGTGACTGGATAGCATCTCGGCTCTGATAGAGTTTCTGGTAAACATTTAGTCATGTTGTTGAATAGCAGTTTGACCATATAGTTATTGACATATCAGCAGTGGCATTTTTCAGTCACACATTAGAAATTACATTATTGGCTGGTCTATCATCATGACGTTACCTGTCATGTCAGATATTGTGTTTTTTGCTGGCCTGTTGGCTATGGAGTTAAGAGCTTTATCTGTAATTGGTTTAGTGTTCAGAAATAAAACAGGAGCTCATAACTGTACCTGCGTTGGGTTGCCTGACCACTTCCAAAGTTGCCTGGCTGGCAAAAAGGCAGAGATCTTTGGCCGGTTTTCTACGGATGGCAGTCGCTGTCGCCGTGGCAACTCCTTGACTTTGGAGAAGCTCATGGCTTCTTTCCTCTTCACCTTGGCAGGGCCACCCACAGCAGTTGCCTTGGCAACGAAGCAACGCTGAGGCCCACTGTTCTTTGTGTGCAGCGCCTCAGCAGGAGTAAGAAGACTGGCGCCAGGGTGGCTAAGGCAGGTCTGGAGCAGCAGCGTGGAGTCCTCTACCTCAGAACTGTAAGATGAGTCCTCATTGTCCGAGGAGCTTAGGCTCGAGGTAGAGCCAGAGCTTGAGGAGGTGGAGGAGCCAGAAGACGATGAAGAACCAGAGAGCCGCGTCAGGTACCTAGAAGTCACCCCATCCCCTCGGTTGGTCCGCTCCTCCTCCATGTCCGAATAGGAGCTGTGGCAGTCGCTGTCGCAGTTCAATTCGTACTGTGATGGGCCAGAGTACTTGCGCAGGGTCAAGCCCACCGGCAAGCCTGGCACGCGAGTCCTGCACTTCTTGTCCTTCCCGACCAGCGGAGGGTGGGAGAAGCCCTGGCCTTGCAGAGACTGCTGCGCTTTCAAGCCAAAGTCCTTGGCACACATTAGCAGGGCTTTACTGTTTTTGGTCTTGGGAGAGGTCACCCCCTCGTGGTCCAGCTTGATGAGGTACTCTGCCGACCGCTTCTTGCCCATGCTCTTACCCTCTTCACCTGGCACTTTCTCTGCCCGTTTGACCCGCAGAGGCTTTGCTGCAGGGGCCAGGGTGTTGCCCATGGTGAAGCGGCTGTAGGAGTTAGCGATGCTGCTGAAGGAGTGGACCCCAAAGCCATTGCCAAAGATGGGGGCAGACATGCTGGTCACCGGGAATGCAGCCTCCTTTGCCTTCAGCCGGCGGGCACTGCCGTTTAGCTGGAAGAGGTTCTGCAGGAGGCTCGGGGTCTTGCCACCTGCTTTCCTCTTGGTCTGGGACATCGCTGACCAGCTCATGAGACTGTTGCTGCGATCGGCCGTCAGAAGGGACCTGGAGCCAGAGTTCACAGTTTCAGCTTTACCTGTGAAATAAAGAGAGGAGTTAAACATGTACAACATTCACATATATTACAGGACGGTTGAATTATTTAAATAATATTTATTTTCATATAATGCATAGCACAGGCTAAATATTCTCTAGGTATTTAAAACTGAATGCCACTACTCAATTCAAAGCTGCTCATTTTAGCAATCATGGAAGGATGAAGGACTAAGTCATCCCAGTACAGATTAGAACATGCGGCTTTCCAGTTGTGCAAAGATCTCTGAAGAATTAATGGTGCTAATTTATCCTTCAGTTAATCCCTCATATGAAGAAAACAACAAAAAGCAATTCAAAACACGAGAGTTAGGAAGTCAACACTATGGCAGACTGTGCCCTTTGTGATATTTTATTTCCAGCTGTCCGGCCTCAGAAGCTCATCACTCGATATATTTAAACTGTTTTGTGGCCTATTTCCCTTGACTATCTTCATGATTCTCTCCCTTCCTTCCCCCTGACAAGTCTTGGACAATTAGAAATGCAGATGGCTGCTGTACATTCCACTTGATTGTAGTTCGAAGAGAGCCTACACCACATCTAAGTAATGACGGCATTTAAAAAAGATATTGAAGTGGAAGTCGTTTACTCACAAATATCTGAGAGATGAAGCTGTCGTTGACAGTATTTCCAATTTTACGCCTGGAAAATCAAATTCAACTTCCAAAACGTTGACGCTCAGGTGCCAAATGGCCCTATTTAATTTGCGACACACTAAGCCAGCTGTTTTATATGTAGTTAAGAGCATTTTTGATTCTGCAACTTATAGCCAAGATCTTAGGTTTATTCAAGTCTGGTGTGATTGGTATATGTATTCATGGATTTCCTTGCACCATGGTACACAGAAAGAAGGCCTACAAGGAAAAGGTAAGAATGAGAAAAACTTCTCAAACCCTTCCTTAACAGTACGGATTGCATTTCTAGTGTGCATTGTTCTTTAAAAAGTCAGGACTAATGGAAGGTGTCATACAAGACCTGGTACATCCTGGTAGTTGAACAATCCTAATTAATAGCCACCTGCCTAAAGTGCTGACATTCTTTGGTCTCCAAATTATCCCTTATCCTCTATGCCACCCTCCAAAATTGGCTAATTACTATTAGGGGACAGTCCCTTGTAGTCTCAGGGGCTTGTTTACAGTTTTGTGGAAAATGCATTCTGTTAAAAAAGTGGGGGACGTGCCATCAGTGAAACTCCGGGTTCTCATGCACTATGTAGAGTCAGGAAAGCATGAGATGTTTCTGAGGGTGCAGCCTAGGCTGGCTCTGCCAGCGGAAAACTTTGACCGATGGCCCCAAAATCCAAACCTTTGGACTAAGAATCTCAGACCGTCCACCCTTTTCTGACACCTGGATGCTCTGAACGGAAATCAGAGAAATGGCCTACACATGGTGGAGAAAACTCCAAAGAAACTTATTTTTTTGTTTTATACAAGCTCCTGCTTAGTGATTTAAAATAATGAAAAATAAAAAAACATTTGCTGTGTGGACGCATTACACATGGTGATCATTTACCAAAGTACCAGTGCCTTCAGAAAAAGGCTCTGCTTAGGGTACAAGAATTCTCCGACAGCATGGCATAGGTACGTTGGTCACTCTTATGCCAGGCCAGCAGAGAACATTTCTTATCAGCCCTGGCACACTGATGGACCAGCAACCATGCTTGAATTGAGGGCTTAGTCTGCAACCTAAAGGGGTTTGCCTGTATGCAAACTGAGGGATTTTACAACAGACTGCTGAATCTATAAGGACCATAGGACTTAGTTAAAGTCAGACATGCATAACCAGAAGCATGATGTTCTAATTGATTAAATTACAATACATCAAGGTCTCTCCTCCAGCCATTGACCAAAAAGTTACGCATTTGACACAGCGAGCTTTTGGTTGTGCCAATATCCACATGGTGGCCAATACTCTGTAGTGCTCTGTGCACACCTTGTGTGCTCTTTACTTTTAAGCCCACTTGGTTGTTCCACTATCATATTTTATTCTACCTTTCAATGGGAATTGCATGCATGGTGTTCTCTAAGGGCACAACCCACAGGATGTCCCAAGCATACTAGCCTCGCTCTGAGATCCTCTCTGTGTTCCGTGTGTAGGACTGTCTACTCCACAGTATTCCATATGTGATAACCTCTACTACATGGCTGACCTTGTGCACCATGTTAACTATACCATGCTCTGTGACATTAAGTGGGTGTCCTGTGCATAGTATACTTTACTTAAGATTTGCTACAGGTTCCTAGGAGAATTATTCCTTTGCAGCAGCAAAACTGAACCCACATAGCCCTAACTGGGAAATTCCTCATTAACATTTCACACTTCTACACCCACTCCATGCCGCCAGTTAGTGAGAGACTTATCTCCAGAATCAAGCTACAGTGATCATATTACATTTAGGAGCATATTTACAAGAAAGTTGTGCATCAGTCCCAATGCGCCAGTTTTCTTGCGTTGCCCCTGCCCCACCTAATGACACCATGGTTGTGCCTTATTTACCATACGGCACACTGTGGCGGTCGTTGCGACAACAGAATCAACATTTTTGACACTATAGTGGCGCTTTGCTGCACTAGTGTCAAAAATGTTGACGCTAGTGCAGCAAAGCACAGGGAGGTCCATTGCTTAAAATGGGTGTGTCATTTTAACGCCTGCACTGAGCAGGCGTTAAACATGACCCAGAAAATGGTGGGGTGAAATGTTATAAATTTAATTGCACCATTCTTTGGGGCATCCCTGCATTGGAACACCCCTCCCTTGAATACATTATGACTGGCGCAGGCATAATGTGGCAAAAGGGTTTACAAAGTGGCACAGTGCAAGCATTGTGCCACTGGCACGCGAGAAAGGCCTCCTTAACACCGCCTTAGCATAAAAAAATGACACTAGGGCAGCATAAGGTGGCGCTAGGGGCCTTTAAATATTCCCCTTAGTGTCCCAGGGTGCAAGATGTGTCTAATTCTCCTTTTTGCACCTGTAGGCTTTATGGTATGGAAAAAGTGGCAGCACATGCATCTAAGACTCCTCCTGTAATATTGATCAAGCAGGTGCGATTTCAAAGGGGTGTTCCCACATTTGCATGAGGGCCTGGCCTCATTCAAAAGAAGCTACAACTTTGCCCTTGTGCTTTATTACAGACTTTGGTGCAACTGCAGGCAGTAAATGTTTGCATTGTTCAGCATTCCATCCATCATCCTTTTGAGTTGCAACAGCAGGCAGCGCATAGGGAGAACCCCAAGGGTCGTCACCACCTTTTGAATATCTGACTGGGCCCAGTTCCACAGAAAGGTAGCCGTTTCAAACCATGACTGTCTTTCACTGATGCACTCACACTAGTGCTAGTGCTAACTATCAGAATTTGTACCAGGAGAGTGCATTACTGCCACAATCAGGTGCATGGTCTCTACGCTAGATGCACATAATGAGGGTGTGCTGTGGTGCAGACAGGGACAGGGTGCCCGATATGTAATATGGGAGGAAGATACAGGGGTATCCAAATGAACACTCCAAAAGATGAAATACAGCTGTGATTTCCCACCAAGAGACCAACTGAACAGTCCTGCTTTTTTGGGGCCAAATTCCGCTAAGCTTGCTTGAAATCACAATCCCATTAAAAGAGGTGGAAAATCCCAAGACCATAAAGAGCTGTAAAAACTCAGAAATTGTTATAGGTGGCTTCCACACACAGCGTTAACTGGTTGCTAAGGGAATAATGACCCTCTGTTTTTCAGAGTCCATTACTGTATGAATCAACTACATACCAGGCCTTTCCTTGTTCGCCACCTTCTTCGGTATGGCCTTGGGTTGTTCGGGGACTTCTCTTCCTTCTGGTGCCTGGCTCTCGGGGCCCTCACTGGTAGGTGGAAGACAGCCAGAGGATCTCTTAGTCCGGCGGGAGCCGGCAGCCACTAAGAGTGCAGGTGAGGGTTCTGTGCCTATAAGGAGAACACCAGAGACAGAGGTTACAATTCGTAGCACCTACAGGCAATTCATTTGGTTACTTCAGTGTGCTACAGAATTGCTTTCATTGACTCACTAGCACCTACTAATTCTGCTCCTCATAACCATGCCATCAAACACTAGCCCAGTCAATGGTTCGGTGAAGTCACAGGAATATTGGTGGGACCTCCTTCTTTCAACTACACAAATAGGTGTGTAATACCTTAGATATTTCAATATGGTCTTACATATGCTCATGTTTCAGGCCTCGTGCACTTCAATGGAGTCTCACTCAGTCCTTCTAGAATGAGTGACAGCTATTATTCAGTAGCCACGTTTCTGATGACCAGTTCAGAAGATCCGAGTTCTCTTTCCTGTTTCCTCACTGGAAATATTTTATTCCCCATCATGGACCCTGCACATTCAGTGAAGTGAATCCCCGCGTGGTCTCATACACGTCAGTGGAATCTCGCTCACTCGCCTTTTCCCATCACAAAAATGTCTCAGTCATCCTCCCCCCATAGCCGGAGTCGATTGCCGAATCTTTGGGGTCTTCGTCGTTCCCCGAGTAGCTGGTCTTTTAGCTTTCAATAGCCTGTTTCCCTTTCTCCTGTCCTTTAACTGGTGTCTCACTCCCTTCCAACATCCCTGTACTCTTACGCACGCCCACACGCTCCTCCCCCCTTGTCACTGGATTCAGGCGGACCCCCTGCTGGAGCCTCCCTGCGGGATTCCAGTCACCCCGCCTCAGGGTCTGCCCTTCTCCGTCACCCTGCCCTGGACTCACATTTGATGGTATAATCAGCTGGCAGCAGGCGGATGTTAGGCAGCGAGATTCTCCCTGTGTCGCCATCGTCGAACGCCACGACCACAGAGTTGGCCTCTTCGTCGTCATCGCTGGAGGAGCCTGGTTGAGAAAAGAAGCGGGATTACGTAAAACAAGAGGCCACATTTCTTTCAAAGAAAACAGGGGCGGCCTTATAGAACCTTGTGTAAACCTGCAGGAACCAAGGGGCGAGTCCTGCCGCAGCCAGCTAGGGTACAGCAGAAATCCCTGCACAAACCTGAAGGGTGAAAAGGGCAGGTGCTTTGCCCAACTCTGCCTCCCGGTGGGCTGCGGAGTTCCAGACACTCCTGTGGAGGCCGCTCGTGCCACTCCGCCCTTGCACAGTGTGTGTCACAGAAAGAGGTCGCGCGCGGGCCAATGCTATGCTGCACAGCTGGATAGAGAGGGGGACCTCAGGCCCCGCGCGCTGCGCCCCACGTGGGCTGCCACGGCTAGTGGCGTCCTGCCCGCCGCTGCCTCCGCCAGCCGGAGCCCGTCAGACTAATGGAGCCTGCGATCAAACAGGAGTGTTTGCCCAGCGACCGAGGAGGCCAGATCTCATCAGCCAGTAATTAGACAATACGCCGCGTTCCGCTTACAGGGCAGAATGGCTTCACTTCCTCCGACGAGGCAAATGTGCCGCTAATCAGAAGATACCGAGCCAAAGCAAACAGTCGTGACACGCTGCAGGCCATATTTAACAGTAATGGTTGGCAAGCTCTGGCCCTGCGTTGGACGCGCGTCTAGTGCGGGTCTTACATGGGAGGAGGGCATCACGTATTTCGACACCTCCCTGGACACCTGTAGCAAAACTGAGAATGAAAACGCCGCGACAATGTTGCAACTTTCCTTGAAATGCCCAAATGTACCACAGTGCGTACTTCAGTCATTCTACGTTTCCATTGGTGTAGACGCAGTGCTGGGCTGTCTTATCCCGCACTCTGGCACTGTCAGGTGGGTCAGATTGAAAGGTCAGTGGGTGGTCCTTTTATGCTGTCGTTGCGACTTATTGGACCAAAAAAGCGGCCTACACGCTCTCCCTTCTGAAGCAGGCCATCTACCAGTGCCAAAGTGCCCGGAAGCTAGTTCATCTTTGCTTAGAGGTAAGGAGAGAACAGTGCTTTAATGAAAGGCTTTAAGTGGATCGGATCTTGTCAGATCCCAGACCGACCGGCAGTGATGAAAACTGACTTTGAAATGCGTCCCTATCAGGCCGTATCTTCAGGACCTTAACATTATATAGAAAACACTGATCGATTTCTCAATAATAACTGTAAAAACCCTTATGTCATGGTCGCAGTCTGTTTACATTCCACGTTTTGTTACATCTTGCTTTTCCTAACAGTATTTGCTTTTTGCAAATGTGTTGTGTAGTTTTTTTTTTTCCATGCACCGCATGACTAGAGCAGTGCACGCTGTGAACTGAGTTCCCTCGATGCGTCTGGGTGAGTTCAGGTTGTGGGTGAGTATTCATGACGGGCCACGAGTGAGTCCTATGGAGTGGAGACTGACGGCTGGCACGTCTCACAGTACCTGTCAGTGGGTCAGAAAGGTGTTCAGATTCGCATGCACATCCAACCAGTGTATGTTTGGGTGCAATATCTCACAGAGAAACAGCCAAATACTGATCAGAGGCACGCTGTGCCAAACACGTATTTGTACTTCACATGTAACTTCATTTAAGTCACACGCCTAATTTAACAAGCCACACCTCTTGGAGATTTCTAGACACATCCCTTTAGAGATACTGTTTTAGTTTTTCAAACCATACTTCTGATAGGAGTGTGGTTTTGAGGCACTGTCAGCTTTCTGGAAGGCGAGCATAAGTCATTGGGAGGCAAACTCTGTAATTGTGCGCGAGGGAAGTGGGAGGAATAACAAATATGCAGGTTCTAATGTTAGTTCCCCAAAACATAGGGTGTTACCATTTACTGCCCACACTTCCCAAATCAGGCACAGAGGTAATACAAACACATAAATCAAGAGTCGCACATTGGACTGCCAGAACAATCAAAATCAAAAGAAGAGAGAAATCAGAAAACAACAGAAAGCCGACATTAAAGTCGACAGTGAGCAGAACCAGGAGAGAGGCGGGCGTTTATAAAGCATGACGGACGACCCTTGGCGCTGTGAGTGACGGATCCCAGCAAAACCCCATCCGGGGCCTGCTCCGGATTAAACTAGGAGAAAGGCTAGTCCCTTTCCTGGCATAGCTGAGCTCTGATCTGCGGCCAGAGACTGTGCACATGTGCGTCAACACACATGGCGCCTGGCAACAAATATAAAACACAAAATAACCCACACGGCGCTTGCACATGTGTCGTCCTCCTTGATGTGAAGTGAAAAACAAAAGGATTTGTGAAGTGAAAAACAAAAGGATATTTTCTTTACACTTTCTACTGAACAATAACATTTCCTCGGTGTTGGCACAGTTTGGCAGGACAGGCCACTTTCACTACCCCGCTTACTGCCTCCTACTCCAGTTCTTCGTTCCATTCATTATAAGGAGAGCCATCTTTTCAGAGGGACTCGTGCTATTTCCCTTTCATAACAGAAAATAAAGTACTCGCATATTATCATATGTATAAGAGACCTGGCAGCCCACCTCACATCCTGTTTATTACCTTCCTTTCATTTTAAAAACTCCGGAACTTGAGGTGTAAAGGAATGTTTTGGTGGAACAGTGAGTGGGTTTTACACTGATGGAGGTAGGCTGACAAATTTTGCTTCCGGTGGTAGAGTCTTGCAGGGGCAGCAGTGTGATCCCGCGAGGCACGAGGAGGTCAACTGATTCCGACACGACCTGAGAGCGCAAAGCACACATGTCGCTCAGCCCTCGACTTCCGGGTCAGCTGGAGCAGAGCTGACACGCAGTGGGAGGAGTCAGCTATGTTCTGCTTTCTATTTTAGAATATCTGAAATATCTGATCAGCACCTAAAGAAATAGGGATGTTCTTTAATCCAATGATTAGAGTGTATTTGGGGAATTAATATCACTCTCAGCTTCAACCAATGGCACGTGATGTGTGTAAGGAGAGTAGCAATTAGAAGAGTTACAAAATATTCGGGCCTGGGGCAGTTCTTTGCTTACTTTTGGTGGTAGCAAGATGGAGGGCAAAAGAACAGCAGGGTGGAAATACTGTGGAGGAGAAGGAAAGAGAAGCACAACAAGGCTTCCAGCAGGTATCATGGGCAGGTGCCGTTTTTCTTGGTGGCCATTACTTCTGCCAAGGGACGGAGAGAACTGGTATCACTTTCTTGTAGGCCTCCATTTTTTAGGATCTTTCCAGATCGATTAATACTCAGCTTAGGTTCTTCTTTTATTCCATATTGTCTACTCTCCTTTCCATCTAGACCAGGACATTATCTTGTCAGCGTTCATGCCTAATTCTCCCATTCTAGAAGAAGAGGCTCCGCGTTGTCCCGATGTCAGAGGAGCGGTTTTGAAATACCTGGTGAAGGTGGCCTTTCTGTTCGGCGTGCATATTCTTTGTCAACTCTGCATCTCTTAAGAAAGTGTTGACGTCTTCTGGTCCATCAATGAGCTGGTATGTTCTCTCACCTATTGCTAATCCTTAAAGGAAATTGATCTGCCTTGTCTTGGTGGAGTTTAAGGGATGTCTACCAGTTATGCTTGTTTCGTAGCTGGAGGTTCAGGGTGCATCAATTTTGGGTGAATTGTAATACTGCTAGTTTGTCAGTTCCTTCTACCTTTGTAAATCATTATCATATCCAGTGTGATGATGTGGGGTACAGTAATTTTTGGTCTCAAGTTCCTTCAGCCATGACTTAAAGAATATTGTTTTGTTTTTTTGAGTATAACAATTGCATAAATAAATTCACTAGTTAGCTTCCTGCTTCCTGGCATCTAGACAGGAGAAGGCAGAGGCAGCACAGCACTTACCTCTCACAACATTCCCCGGGTACAGGCAGCGGGACTTCTGGCTCCAGTAGGCACACACCCGGGTCCCTGGCGGGAGGGCTCGGACTGACTGAGGTTTGATATCAAGCACCTGGGGAAAAGAGGAGGGGAACTGTTAGGGCTGACTCGTGCATTTGAGGGCAGTAGTCACTGAACGCTGTCAAAGGTACCCCAAACATGTAGGGCAAAGCAGAGTGCAACAGCTTTGCAGCATGCCTCAGGAAGTCTTTCTTCCATGGCCATAGATATTGTTGAATTTCCTCTACTAAGCTGTGAAAGAAAGAAAGAAAGAAAGAAAAAGAGAGAGAGAGAGATAGAGAACGTGCTTTGTAGATGTGAAAAGAGAGAAAGATCACGCTTCGTAGATGTGAATGTTTAACTACTCCGCAATCTTCAGCTACCACTGAGCCTACACAGCGATACACTGTTCAACTTTTGTTTACAGAAAGAAAACTGATTTTGAAACCAATAATCAATAATCTAGTGGTCAGTTGGAGGCAGCCGAAACCCATAAATCACAAGATCCATATGGCTAAGTTGGAGAATCTAAAAAACACATCTTGGTGATGCCTGGCACCTTACTTTGGTAATTAATGCATTTTGATTTAGATTCCATAAACATTGTCTTTAATAAGTATGCGAGGCCCGTTCTTCGGATCCAGGGGCAATCATAGGTACTGGGCAACATGATGGAGGCAACTGCTGTCCCTAAACCCCTTGCAAAACTACAAGATGAGTCATACCCAAATCTCTAAAGGCTTCAGGATGCAGGAGGCTAGTTCTTTCAATAGCTTTAGTGTCCATCTGAGGGAGTCTACTGGGAATCGGTAATCAGGTAGTCTGGTTCTCTTGTCAAAGGCAGGAGGCCAGTTAAGGCCTCAACTGATTTCAGTTTTTACAAGGACGACAGGTGGAATGAGTCTAGCACCAAAAAGGGCAGCCCCTGTGATATCAAGCATCAGTGACAAATAATCTCAACACAAGAAAATTGTGCTCAATTTTGTTGACTCCCCGTGGAACACAGAGGACTTAGTCCACCCACTGGACTCACAGGTTTCATCAGTTGCAACTATAAACTGGTATTTGTGGCCAGGAGCCACCCCAAAACTCAGGATATGAAAATGTCCCACTGAAAGTAGACTTAGGCTAGCATGTCTGTAATTTTAGCACAAACATACAGAACTCTACTTTACCGCTTCCCACCATTGCAAAAATTAAAAAGAACTTACCGCCTCCTGCAGAAGCTGTTCCAGTGAATAGATCCTCTGTCGATTTCCACGTTCCCCCTCGATAACAATGCTGTAACTAAATGGGGTCAAGAAACACAAAACTGGTCAACTTACTTTAAATTTCATAGAGAGAGAAGGACTTCACAAAGACAGATGTTGCTTGTGTAGAACACCGCTGCAACTAGCTCATCTGTTTGCGACGTTCAATGGCCACAAATAAAGGAGCACAGGGGAGGACTGTGGATACTCATGCACAAAGAAGGGCGAGTAATCATTTACGTACATGTCCGGAACGCTGTTATGCATGTGCAGAGAGGAAGGATGAGCTGGCTGCTCAGTATACATTGAGGTCAATGATCACATATGCACAGAGAGAAAT
This sequence comes from Pleurodeles waltl, assembly GCF_031143425.1. Lineage (NCBI taxonomy): Eukaryota > Metazoa > Chordata > Amphibia > Caudata > Salamandridae > Pleurodeles > Pleurodeles waltl. The sequence goes on along the minus strand of NC_090446.1, from coordinate 978,718,201 downwards.
GCCTGCAAACAACTCTGTTCCTTGTTGGAATAGTTATAACTGTGGCAGGGTGTACAGTTATGTAGACACAGAGAAAAAAGAGATGTGAGCATCTCTATACATATCAGGTGGTGTGGTCATGTGTGCACAGAGGAAGAATGGGTCAGTGAGAGGTCATACACAGAAAGGAAGGGTAAGCGAGTAGCTCCGTACATGTCTGGACGGTAGTTCTGCATTCACAGAGAAGGACAAGAGAGTGGTTCCTTACAATCAGAAGCATGGTTACATGTTTTAAGAGAGGAAGGGCAACTATACAGCTCAATAAATGTCAAAAGAACGATTAAGCATCCATGGAGGGTACGTTTGAGCCAACAGATTCTTACACGTTGAGAAATGATTTGGAATGCATACAGAATAAGGAGTAAGCAACTACATATAGGCCCTCATTCTGACTTTGGCAGGCGGCGGAGGCCGCCCGCCAAAGTCCCGCCGTCAGAATACCGCTGCGCGGTCAAAAGACCGCCGCGGTTATTCTGAGTTTCCCGCTGGGCTGGCGGGCGACCGCCAGAAGGCCGCCCGCCAGCCCAGCGGGAAACCCCCTTCCATGAGGATGCCAGCTCCGAATGGAGCCGGCGGAGTGGAAGGGGTGCGACGGGTGCAGTTGCACCCGTCGCGATTTTCAGTGTCTGCTTGGCAGACACTGAAAATCATAGTGGGGCCCTGTTAGGGGGCCCCTGCAGTGCCCATGCCATTGGCATGGGCACTGCAGGGGCCCCACGACACCCGTTACCGCCATCCGGTTCCTGGCGGCGAACACCGCCAGGAACATGATGGCGGTAAGGGGGTCGGAATCCCCATGGCGGCGCTGCTAGCAGCGCCGCCATGGAGGATTCCCCAGGGCAGCGGGACACCGCCGGTTTCCCGTTTCTGACCGCGGCTGTACCGCTGCGGTCAGAATGCCACGGAAGCACCGCCAGCCTGTTGGCGGTGCTTCCTCTGCCCTGGCGGTGAGACACCGCCAGGGTCAGAATGAGGGCCATAATGTTTTGAGTGCAAAGTGAGGAAAAGCAAACATGTTGTTCTGTGCATTTCAGGGACACAGCTAGGAAAAACAAGCAGCACTGTATCTGTTGGGAGCGTGGATACGCATGGACAGAGAGGAAAGACTAGCCAGAAGCTTTGCAGATGAAGTGGCACAATTATGCAAGCACAGACAAGGAAAGCTTGCTGGTTCTTACATGTCAGGTGGCTGCAGTGTTTTAATGCTTCCGGCATATAGCAGACTGTCCTCCTTGGGGATCAGCACATGCAGGCCTTCCCGCAGGTCATCTCTGCTGATGGTGCAAATAGGTGCTGCAAAAAATGGAGTGGGTGAGGTCAGAGTCAGACATAGCACTTAGAAGGCAAATGCAGAGATACAAGACATCTGTTTGAAGGTAAAGGAGTGGAGGGGGACACAAAGGTGGATGTCTAGGGGTGAGGCAAGAGCTGCAGACAGGGCATTCAGTGCACGTGGCACCAATGCAGAGACCAATGATAGTAGATTCAAGGAACGAAATTGACAGGGCTGGAGATGTGGTGAGAGGGACAAAGGGGATATCGAGTGACAAACTAGGAAGTATGCACAACTATAGGAAGATAGGTATGATGGGATGACAAGGAAGTGAGCTACAGGGAAGGAAGGTGTAGAGTGATAGAGATGTTGAGAGTGAATTGTCACTGGAAAGAGATCAGTAGGCAGATGGAGGAAACAACTCTTTCAGGGGAATAAATGGAGGCATGGAAAGATGGAAAGATGAAGGCAAGGACATATGAAGGAAGGAAGGGGCACAGAAACGGGAGGAGAGAGGTGTAAAGGAAGGGAGGGAGGGAGATGTGGTACTATAAGTATAAATGAGCTGGCAGAGGGAAAAATAAAGGCATTAAGGGGAACATGAATGACAAAAGGGATAAAGGGTGATACGAAGGGTGGAAAGAGAGACACGGAGAAGTAGAACAATGAGTGATTGTTCTAAAAAGATAAAAACACAGAACGTAGAAAAAATATATATTTGGAGATTAGAGCTCTACAGAAAGATAGATGAACTAAGGGGGTGGAGGCAGATACAGAGGGACACAACTACTGGGTAGATATAAACAGATAGGTGGATCAGGAGGGGATGGAGGGGCAATCTCACAGACGGACGCGTGAAGACAGTATGCTGGACAGAGGAAGACAGGTGGACAGGCAAATATAGTCATACAGACAAGAGTATGGCTGCTGACATACACACAGACACACTGTCCGACCAAGAAAGACACACTTACAGAACAACATACACTACAGATCGACATGCGGCAGCACATGGCCAAGCAGCCGATCACATAAACACATACAATTAGACACCTGAAGACACAGAGAAAGAAAAACAGACACTCACAAAACAAAACAATGACACACAGAAAACTGGACACACCTGAGAGGCAAATTGACACAAACAATCAATCATACTGAGACCTGTACATAGACAAGATGAGAGACAGCTCGGTAGAATCAGACACAATCAAATGGACACACATCAATAGACGGAGAGGTAGTTAGCTTCATACACAGGCAGGGATTCCTACAGACGCAATGCTGTCACGCACAAACCCAGCAAGATTGCCACAATCAGATGCCAAAACAGACAGACAAACAGACACAAACACAGCTGGACAGAAAATGTCAGACAGATAGCAGGACTGGCATATACAGTTTTGAAGGCAATGTTGCATACGGAACAAGTTATTTTTCTGTAATAATAGTTTTGCACCTTCAAGCTCTTTTAGAGCCACATATTGTGCATTACTCTCCCATTTAGTGGTGGATCAGAAAAATTCCCTATTTTTCTTCTGTCGATGTCAACCTGACAAGTCACCGCTTCTGACATCAAGGGTAAGCCTCCAATACTCTAGTTCATTGTTGCCATCTTTAGATTAAGATGTTCGTGGTTGGCATCTTTAGATTTTTAACTTCATTATATGTTGCCTATTCTGCTTTATTATGTAGATCATCTTTTTGAGACACTGCCCCTTTAACTGGGGAAGAAGGCAAGACACATTAAAATCTAGAAGGGTATGAAGCTGCAAAACTATCATGATAGGTAAGTACCTTGTTTGTTCTACGGCATGGATCTCTTATAACTTCATGTGTTGTTCATCGATTATGTAGCAGGTTATCCTTTGCCATTCACGTAGAAAAGTACCCAATTTGCCCCCAATAGGTGTTAGAAGCTAGGTGTGCTATTGTGATAGTTATTTAGCTGTTCCTTCGTTTTAAATTTGGGATTTGTAAGCTTGACTGCTTTGAAATTGTTGTTGGAAGGATTGGCATCCTGTCTCTCTTCTGTTGCTTGATGCACACTTTCTGAAAGACACTGTAGCTTGAAAGGCCCACAAGGTCCATGCTGTGTCACTATGTTTTTTCATCTGCTGCAGCAACTCATCCACTGCTGAACCACATAAGTTTCCCCCCTTGTAGTGTTTATGCATTAGCCTGTACCTAAGGTTTATGTCCTGAGCCAGACATGTTTTATTGAAATTGTACTTATGCACAGCTGTCTACCTGCTGTGTCTGAAGCATCGAAGGATGATGTGAGCAAATCTTAGAGGTGGCCAGTCCAACTCGAATGGCTGAAGTCACTCTTCTCTCAAACTTTTAAGTTGGATGAGTTCCAAGTACACCCCATGGAAAGCACTAGTGCTGTAATTTTCACAAGAAGATTTGATCTCTGATCAATTACCAATACCACGCTGCTCCTTCAATGGCAAATAAAATTAGGGAGGCCATTACTTTTCCGACTGCTTTTTGGAAGATTAACTGTTACTGGCCTTTTGTGAGAAGGGCTTTTAAGTCTTTTATTCACTACTTGGTAAAAGAGTACAATTAGTTTTGGAAATTAAAGTAAACATTTTATGTCTCTGCCACTAAATATTACACATATATCATTCTCATAAAGGTAGGGGCAGCATAGTCCATAAAATGCATGGTATCTCCAAGTCATATAGTCAATGATGCCTGTAGAGCGGAATGACTCAATGATATCCTTTTGGTAGCATCCACGTTGTCTTCAGGCAAATGTGGGGATAAAGAGGAAAAACTGTGCTTTCTCAACATGGTAGAAAAGAATGAATGGTTCAATGCTATCATAAAGGCAACTGTTATCCTAAGGGATGTCAGAAGCAAGGATAGGTTTGTGAAAATCTGTCCTCACTGGGGTTCTTCGCAGTCCTACTGTGTCCCCTGTCTATCATAAACATGCATTAAGAGCGGATGTGTTATTTACCACTATTATTGTGATGTGCTGTGGCGACAGCCTCTACTTAGGGGCCATTGGGAGGAAAGTCAGTCCAGACTGCCACTCTCACCGGTGCACATGGGTGCTTAGAAACTCTGGTGTCTTGCAGTTAGGGACAGGGGCTCCTCAGACAGCGTATCCCAGATATGCCTGTTCTGAATCTAGATTTTCTTCCAGCTAAGGATCCCTTTTAAGTCCTCATCCTTGAGGTTAGTATCATTGGCATCAGAGGAGGTATGGCACCTCGGTGTTCTTCCTGTAGGCTCAATACCTCAGAAAGACATTCTTTTGGAGAGTGGTGTGAATCCGAGGGACCTGGAGGATGTCATGTGCAAGGGTATTGAGTCCGTGTGACACAGAGGGTGTACCTGACAGGTGGGGAAACAATGGAATGGTTGACTTACACTTTCTTTTTGTCATATAGCTCAGCAAGTCACTATAAATCCATTATTCAGCAGTTCATTTGGTATAGTGTATCTCTGGAGATATTTAGGAGTGAGGTAGGCTACACCTGCTATCCTCTTTCACTGAGGGTGTGACAGCTCAGCAAACAGGATGTAAAGAATGAATCCTGGGAAGACCTTCATCCAATTTATCCTGGTTTTAAAGGCAACAGATGTAGGAAAGTACCCTCTTTTTGGCATGGTTACCCACACTTTTTGCCTATCACCAGTATGCTTAGACTGTTTTCATTGGGATCCTGCTAACCAGGACCCCTGCGATTGTGCTCTCTCCCTCCAAATGAGGTTGCCTAGGGCTTCTGTACACTCCACCATTGGCATTCTGGTGTCCCCTTATAAGTCCCTAGTTTATGGCACTTAAGTACCCTGGGCATTGGGCCACCAGGGGCCTCGGTGGGCTGCAGCATGTATTGTGGCACCCATGGGAGCCCATGCAAAATGTGTCTGCAGGTCTGCCATTGCAGCCTGAGTGAAAAAGGGTGCATGCACCCTTTCTCCACAGGTCACTGCACCAGGTCACTAACAAGGAGGAGGGCAGGGTGCATGTCCCTGTGTGTGAGGGCACCCCTGCATGAGCAGAGGTGCCCCTATGAACTCCAGTTCCATTGCTGGACTTCGTAAGTGCGGGGAAGCCATTTTATCTGTGTACTGGACCTGTGTCCAGCTTCATAATGGTAATTCCGAACCTGGGCATGTTTGGTATCAAATATGCACTCTGGGGGCTCCTTAGAGGACCCCCAGTATTGCTCCTACCAGTCTTCTAAGGTTTTCCAGGCAGCCAGCGCTGCTGCTCCCTCCACCCCCCCCCCGGACAGGTTTTTGCCCTCCTGCTGCTTGACCAGCTCAAACAAGGGAAGGCAGAACAAAGGATTTCCTGCAGGAGAGGGAGGCAACACCCTCTCCTTTAGAAATAGGTGCTACAAGGCTTGGGAGGGGTAGCTTCCCCAAGCCACCGGTTTGCTTTGAAGGGCACATTTGGTGCCCTCCTTGCATAAACCGGTTTTCACCAGCTCTGGGGCCCCCGGTCCCTGCTCTGGCACAAAACTGGATGAAACTGACCATTCCTCTGACCATCACCATCCAGGGGTGGTGCCCAGAGCTTTTCCAGGTGGCCACTCGATTATGCCACCTTGAAACCAAGATGTGCAGAGGCCCCTTGGAGCATCTAAGTCGCCAGGTCAGGCAGGTGACCTCAGAGACCCCTCCTGATAGGTAGTCACCATGTAAGGTGACCAAACCCCCTTTTCAGGGGTATTTAGGGATTCCCTTGCAGGTGAGTCCCCAGATTCAACATGCTAGACTCCACCAGGACACCTCTGCATTGTTTACTTCTACTTCTGGCCACTGGAGTCGCAACTGGACTCTTCATGGACCGATAAGACTGCAGCTCCAGAGACGACCTTGACTTGCAACATTGTTTCTCTGGCTCCTTCCAGCAACTGCAACATTTCCCCAGCTGTGCATCATCTGGGGTCGGTGAGATTTCAGCCTGCACCAAGAAGCAAGAAGGAATCTCCCTTGGAGTAAAGGAGTCACTCCCCTGCATCTCCAGGCACACAGAGCAACAAAGTCTGGCTGTGTGGATCTGCTCTCCTCTGGAACTGCATGGTTCCTGCATCACAGGTGGTGGTCTCAAGTGGTCCTCTTGGTACTCACTGCCCGCTGCCCAACTTGGGAGATGGTGTGCCCTTGCTTGACAGTATCCCTGTACACTGCAACTCTTGCAGCTACCAAGGTTTGTTGTCTCCTGCTCCAAGTGATCTTCAAGCTCAGAATAGCCCCAGCCTCCAGCATTTTATCCTGCCAAAAACAGTCTCCTCTCTGCTGCTTCAGCGACGTGGGACTTCTTGATTGGGCCTCACTGCAACTTACTGTGCCTGCTACCAGTGGGCAGCTTGTGGGGGCTGCAACTGCTTCTGCTGGGTCTCCCTACTGCTGAGGGTCAGCCTGGACTCCCCTCCAAGGGTCGAGTCCGATGAACCTTGCTGGTCCTCTTCAGCCTAGCAACACTTCTTTTGCTTCTTGCATTTGCCAAGGCTTGTTGGTGGTTCTCCTAAACCACTGACCATCTGCGACCCAACGAACGACGTGGGACACCAACTGCACCACTCCAAGGTCTCCTCTTCAGCTCCTGGACTCCACAGCTGGTCTTCTTCTTCCCGCATCGACCTGGATCGTCATCCACAGAAGGGTGGGTAGTGGCTCCTGCCCCCCCTGGAAACTCCATCGAGGAATTGACTCTGTCACCTTATTTTGCAGGTCCTCTTCTTCCAGAATCTTCCCTTGGTTTCTTCTAGTCTGGTCCTGTTCTTGCACAAACCATTTTCTAAGTCCTCTTGCTAGTCCTTGGGAAGACAAGGTACTTTCTTCTGCTCTCTTGGTCGCTGGGGGTCGCTTAGGTACTCACCTCTTGGGTTCCCTAGTTCTTCCAGCCCCCCCTCTAACTACTCAATATCCTTGGGTGGGGGGCTTCACTCCACATTCCACTATTTTAGTATATGGTATGGTCCTCTCCTAGGGACCTAACTATTCACTAATAGGGGTCGCCTGGGCCTGGTATAAGGTGCCAGCACCAGAGGAGTCCAGCACACACCAGGCCAGCTTCCTACATCAGACACCATGCCTGGTCCATAATCTTACTCTGGAAAGTTCTAGTCATGTCCTCAGGAACATTCAAAATACTAATTTCAAATGGATAGCACTTATACATGACTGTGCACTTTTTGAGGGGGAACAGCTCTCAATTTGAAGCAAGCTTTGTTTGCAATTCATAATCTCTGGTCATTCAAGAAGAGCATTTCTGCAGGCTTCTGAGTGATCTGGAGCAGTGGTTTTTACCCTGTGGTTTGTGGACCCCTGGAGGGTGTCTGCAAAGCCTAATCATGGGGTCCAAGGCTGCTTAGAACATTAAATAATATTAACATAATAATAAAGTTAGGAGGAATAAGAAGCAAAATGTACTATCGAAAATATTAAAATGTTCAGTAAATAGGAAGAAGTAATTTGAAATTTGAGGCGAGAAATTAAGTTAGTGTATTTAAATTGATTCATGGGAGTGCAAGTGAATGAAACAGAATATAGTGAAGAAGATGAGTGGCATCGATTGAATTTAGAAATGCTCCAACCTTCCTATTACAATTAAAATGTTGATATAAACACACACACACATAAATATATACATATGTATATTTATATATATATATATATATATATATATATACTTATATATATATATATATATAGATATATGTTTATATCAAAATATGTTTGTGAATTAATTAAAATACTTCTCCATTTGTGTATTTGTTTGAGGACTCCTTTTTTCTGTACTTCTGTGTATTGTTATGTGATTGAAAATGCTTAGACAGGGGTCCCTGGCTTCCAGTAATGACTCAGAGGGGGTCTTTGGTTTCCCATAATAATTTACCGGGAGTCTCCAGGTTCCACTAATGATTAAGTAGGAGTTCTCAGATGTCAAAATTTTAAGGACCACCCATCTAGAGGAAGAAGACTTGGTGGGAAGATTTATGTTTTCCAACCAGCTACCAGATGGTGAAAAATAGCTCTCTTGATAAGCAGTGTTCTGGTTTGTGCTTCGGTGGAGAGGGTCATATATTTTGGCCTAGCTTCCTAGTGTTGGAAAGCAGCAACTAAAGGCAAAATATCCTGTTGTACAATTTCTATTTACATTGTAAATGGAATATTTCTATACACCATAAACTTCAGTGGAGGGGTAACATACGTTTTAAGTGGATTTTTTGATTTTACATGATTTCACCTTGAGGCTACACTTAAAAGGCTGTGCTCATCATATACCAACCAGTAATGAATGGTTTTTCACCTGATGGCAAAGAATAAGTAATGTCATTGTTGGAACTCCATTAGCCTTCAGCAGCATACAGCTCTGCTTGTACGTTCTAGAGCTGGCATCCTGATGAACTCCTGGGGTCCAAGACCAGAGGGTGAATAATGGAATTCAAGGGGACAGACAAAAAATGCATGAGAGGGTGATTGTGGAGGACAGCTTTGGACTTTCATCATTTCAATGTCAGACAAAGAAAAAACACAAACAGCAAGAAAGGCACCAACAGGTACACTCAGCTGGAAAGATACAGGCTTACTGACAGACAGAGATAGGCAGAGGTTAACAGAAAGACAGCTAGGCAGAAAGCTTGGCAGGAATTAGATGAAGGGATGGCACGCGGAATATAGGTGCAACCGTCCTACTATGGCTGAGCCGGTAAACTGAACTTTACCTGGAAGCACCTTCTGCGTGGACGCTGATTCGCTGTTATGATTGTCCTCATCTTCGCCTTCTGAAAAACTGCTGTTGTCGTCGAACTGAAAGTCGTCCTCCACGGTGAAGCTTGCCAGCAGCTTACTCACCGCTCGGCCCTGATAGGAAGAGAGAAGGTGTGTGACAGATGCTGGGAGCGGTCAGAAAATGTCTGAAATACAGGACATTAGCTGTAAGGACTGCTCGTCAAACAAAGTATGATACAAAAGGGCATTAATGTCTACGCCTGTCTGACAAACAAGGCTTGCCAATTAGGGCGTTAGAGATGTTATGACAAAGAAAATTGCTCCTACATTAAATCAACGCCTGCAAGCACTTCTCCAAAGCCTCTTGTGATGCTGCATTGATATATTTTTGTGCTGTTAGACAGGACAGTCATCTTTCAAACATGTGACCCCCTACAAGGGCCGCATACTCTTCAAATGCTCACAGGCATGTCACGCCCTTACTACTAATCCCCACTGACGTGGCGACTGACACCAGACAAAGTGCCTTTCCTCAGTTTACTACTGCATCAGCAGAGGTGAGTGGCTAGACAAAGGATAGGCAAGCAAGTCTCCACTAAAGAAGTCAACTTGCCCTACCTGATGGTGCCCAACATGCGAAAGCTAAATTCAAACACGTGGTTGGTTAAAACCAGAAATGTTTTTAGGTGGAAAATAAGGAAACCACACCAGCTCTTCCACCCACTTCCCCAGGTTGTCCACCTCTGTAATGAGCTGTAGAAATGGACCATCCAACACAAACATCTATTTGTCAAGAATGTATCTCTTCTGAAGCATTATAAAGTGGGCATTTTGTAATTATTGTATTACTCACCATAACACTGAGGTTGTTTGGTACTAGCCAGCCCTCTAGCAACATGACTCAGCTCCTTCACACTCACAAGCCCAGAACAGGGTAACTTATAACTTGATAGTTCAACATCTTTGAGAGAATTTAGTCTGGCGCTGTTACTTATTCCAAGCTACAGAGCACATGTCAAAGTGAGAATGTGCATGCCCATATTGTCTTGAGAGAACTCCATATGTTTACGAGGCTAAAGGTTAGTGCTTTGTGCAAGGTATCGTGGTAATTTAGCATCAGGATGAATCATAGGTTTCATTCTGTGGCATTACAGAAATAACATAACTGTGCCATAGAGAACAGCTGTGTGGTTGTATTTATCCACATGATGTACAGAGGGTCACTATACCTGTTTTGGGGGTGGCTGTTTGCTCTTCAGCTTCTTCCCATCCTTGATGATTCTGGGGTTGCGTGTGGAAAGAGCTAGGCCCAGGGTCCCGTTTTTCCTCTGTTTGAGGACAGAAAAGAAAGTTGATTTAAGACAAATTTGAGGTTTAATGCCAGCTTCTACTTACCCAAAAGAGACGAGAAAATAAAGTGATGATGGTAATGTCTCTTTTGTGGTGTCCGAGTTTGGCATGTGCATGGCATGAATAGTGTATGTACTGTGCTGAGTGCATCTGCGAAGTATGGTTATGATGAATAGTGTGGTGCATGTAGTGGGTGTCTAGTGCATGTGTGTTATGCATAGTCATGCTGGATTTAGTGGATGCTCCTAGAGCTCACCTGTAAGGCAGAGTGCCTGGCTGTGCCCTTGCTTGCTGTAGGTGTGATGGTTCTAGGTGTGGGGGCACGCGCCTGATGTTTGTCTGTAAATAGTATATGAGATACATTGACTGTGGTAGGTGAGGTGCAGGCATTTGGGTATAGCTAGTAAAGCTGATTTTAAGGATTTGGGTCATATGAGTGTGGTTGGAAAAATCATTGAGAGATGTACCTGTGCATGTTTCTGGTGCTTACCCATAAGGCGGACTGTTGGAACTTTGGTGTGTAAGTGCGGTATAACAAGAATAATAATAACTTATTTGCTATAGTACTTCAAACTGCATTTCTGCCATTTTAAGCACAGTAAATAATAAGTATTACTATTACCCAGCTTAATGGTGCTTAGATTACCAGCCTTCCGAAGGATGGACGGTTGAGCTGGCCTTGCTAGATTCTGAACATGTGAAGTGCCAATCAACACTTTCTTATAGTCGTGAAGATTCAACAAATTGAGCAATCCCTCTAGAGCACACACGTCGGCGTGTGTTTGGAACAAGAACCTGATAGTACGCATCTGCAATGCTGGCTACGGGTCCTTGTTATTCTTTGAGAGGAGTATTGGTGTGTGCAGTCAGTGCATGTGATGTGTTTGTGTGGGAGGTGTGGTGCATACCTCAGATGCTTATTAACTCTGTTGACTGCATTACCTTATTTTTTTTGTGTGGTGTGTGATAGGTGCAGTGTGTGTGTTTGTAATAGAGATGCATGTTCCTCATAGATATGCAGATGACTAACTATACGACCTAGGTCTGCATGTGGTGCAAGTGGGTGTATAATGTATGCTCTCACTAGTCAAGCATAGTTTGTGTGAGTGTGCAATCTGTGTGTGCAAGTGTGTATGTGAAGTGAGTGTGCGGAACGTGTGTGGTGTGACAGCAATCTGTGTATGTGTGTTTGGTAGGCATAATGTATGTGTTTGGTAGATGTAAACAATTATAGGAGTGGTGCACGAGCCTAGTGATCTACTGTAAGGATGACTATACAACCTTGATGGTAAAGGTGATGCGTGTGCAATTGACAGTGTAATTGTATAGTATGAGTGTACAGTTATGGGTCCCCGTTTCATGTGTGAGACTGCCAGCTATGATTTTTAACTCAATATACCTTTGCATGCTTGGAATTTTCAATCCATATTAAAATTGAAAAAAAAGAATGTTAATTGAAAAGTCCTATGGCTATAAAAATATACTTGCTGAAGAGGTCACAAGTGATATTATCTTCTAGTGGCAGGTTGTGGTGTATTTATTTGGTATGTGTGTGGAGTATGTGAGATGCATGTGTTGTATAAGCAACTCATGCTCACCCGTAAAGCTGACTGCAGGGCCTTGTTCTTCCGCGTGGCCTTCTTAATGCGCTCGCTGGCAATGCGTCCCATCTCTGCAGCAGAGACCATGCCTGATGACAGAATCCTGGGGCTGGCCGGGATCCTGCGCCGAAGCGTTGCCTTGGTCTTCTTGTGCTCCCCTTCAGAGGCTAGGGACTTCTTGCGGACAGGAAGTCGAGTCATCTTGCTGCTGGTGGCTCTCATGTCCGCCCTGTGAGCCACTGGTCGCTTGCGCACCTTCACCTCCCCCTCGGGGCTAGATGCCGGGCAGGATCCTGTGCAGGTGGAAGACACCACAGACTGACATGCCAGGTACAGTAACGCCTTGACTTGTAGAACACTGAAGTGCACAGCCTGCCACGGCTTGTGAACCTGCACACTTCACCAGTAGCAGGTCCATGCATTATAGCAGGGGAACGCTACCCTGAGGGCAGGATCTTATACGGGACCAACAGAAAATGAACTCCTACAGATATTAGGAGAGTCTGTGACAGGTCCACACCTCTGAAAGGTGGTCAGGGAGGGATATAGTAAGTTACGTGCCTGGCGGATGTTGCATGACTTTCTACCTTGGTGTAACTGGTAATCCATTGCAATTCAAGCCTAACAATCTGGAAGTACGAAATGAAACTGGGCAAAGGGTACTTAAATCCCGCCCACCGCCTCCACACACACGTGAGTGCAACATCACAATACCTCTATCAAAGAAGAAAGGGTCAGCTGGGCTGCTGACGTTCTTCGTGGGAGTGGATGTGGAATACTAAACCCAGCACCATTGTGTTTACGTCGACGTGATTGTTTTTATTTCCACATTTGACCAGAATCAGAAAGCTGGTCTGCTGCAGTGGGAACAGAAACAGATGTTTCCTCCCGCATATCCTCCAAAAAACATCTGTCCCAGGATAGCTTGATAAGAACATCCGTTGCATTCAATGTAAGAAACATCCACTACTTCCTACGTACATCAAAAACATCCACCCCATCCTCCGTTTAATAGAAAATCCTAACACGCACCACAAGCAACAAAAACCTCTGCTCCATCCCAGACAATGAAGCAAACGATGTTTCCTCTGCATTTCACGTGACAAAAGCCTTTGCCACATTCCACATGCTGAAAAATGCAACATCCCAGATGACAAAAAACATCTGCTCGCATCCATATGTAAACAAAAACTGGCAAATACAGTGGTCTCGTCTTTACAATGCAAGTGCCAAGCTATTGGTTTTACCAATGCTTGTTCGTAAAGCATTGATTTAAAGAAGTAAAAGAAGTAAACATTCAAAAGGCTTGAGGAAAAGTAAACACATATGGGATTTCAAAATTGTACACTGAATCTTTATAAATGGTTGGCTCTATTTTTCAAATACTTTTTACTCAGGAAATTCGGAACATAATTTTAACACAAATTGGAATCGTCAGAATTTAAATGAAAACACTTGTCACGGACTAATTTACTTTCCACGGGACTCTCAACTGAAGCATGCCTTCGACACTTGGTCCTCTGCAGTAGCCCAGGAAGCCCTCCAGCGGAGGTGAGACAGCACCTTTCAATGGCACTAAGCGCACCTTTCACCTCCAGCTGCAGCCGTGAGAGCAGCCAGCTCCTCCTCGGCACTAAAAAAGTATTTGTGTACCAAGGGCTGTGCATTCACGCAATACGTGAAAATGCAGGGAATAAAAAAAAAAATCAATCATTCAAGTTTGCTCTTGAGTCATCCTACAGCAAACATGTGCCTGTTGCTTTGCTTTTACAGACAAGCTGGGATCGATGAGGAGCAACACAGAACAGAGGGGTAAGAGGAGGGGGCATATGAAGTGCTGAATGGAAAAGGAAAAAAAGAAGCTCTCCAAGTGTGAACAGTGGATGAATACAAGCCATCCAATCAAAAGTATGGTAAACAGGATATGACCCAGTGGAGGGGCATACACAACAGGAAGGAAAGCCATCAATAACTATTATGCACATGAAAGCAACAAGACAGCCAGCCAATAGTGAGCAATAGGCGGGATTGTAAGCTTCTGCCTACAGACAGCTAAAGCTGCCCACTGTATGCAGACCTAACAAAAATATCTATCACGTTTCACCTATGACAGTAATATACATTCCAAATGACACAAAATAATCCTCTAAATCTGGCACAATATATACCTCAGCCATATCCCTTATGCAAGAAATAATCTTGCCACATCTCGCATGCAAAAATAGCTCTTCCACATTTCAAGGCAACAACTGCTTTAGCCACATCCCACATACAGGAGGACTTGGCAGCCATCCAGATTTAAAAATCACATCTGCAGCTTTCCTCAAACAACAAACCATTCACCCGTATTCCCCATTGCAAAAATTACCTGGGTGGCATTAAACATCACATCATACATGCAAAAAATCCGTCCTGTTATGTTCCACATGCCAATAAGATATTGTTTACATCCAAAAAAGAAACAAACGTCTGCCATAACAGAAATCTACATTGAATACCGTGTGTAACAAAACAACTGATGCATCCACCTATCAGACAAAAATGCTCAACATGGACTACACATAAAAAACACATTTCCATATCCCACATGTACCTTCTCAGAGAAACACTGTTGCAGTGAGACACATCTCAGACACTTCTGGTGAAGGTAAAAAGCACACCAGCCAAACATACTTGAGAACTCAAATCTAACAGTTCTTACCCAGCAATTCTTGACGCTCCTTTTTCTTTTTTGCCTTTTGATTGGCTTCCATCTTCACTACTGATGAAGGGGAGGGGCCAACAGTGGACGCATTTGATGACGTATGCAGGTTCAGGTTCGGCTCCTTTGGTGACCGATCAGGGATGTCATCACTTCCACCCTCACTGTCAGAGTCCTCACCCTCGTCCTTTTCTGAGGCAAAGAAGGGGAAATAAAGTGAAATATGTAAGAAGGAAAAGCACATTTTAAAGAATTTTTACACTGCTAGCAACTTGAGAAATCACGCAAAAGTCAATATTCAGGAGGGCTACGTTAAAAGATAAGTGACTGATGCAAAAGAGACAGCAGGTCTTCAGTCTGACCCATTAAGCCACATTTAACAAGTAGGGTGCAAATTCGACAGTCTAAAACCAGACTAAGATTCCATTTTTATAGGGATTGTGCTCCCCATGTGCCATAATAACAAGCTTTTGATTAGA
Source organism: Pleurodeles waltl (assembly GCF_031143425.1). Lineage (NCBI taxonomy): Eukaryota > Metazoa > Chordata > Amphibia > Caudata > Salamandridae > Pleurodeles > Pleurodeles waltl. Next base: position 978,703,051 of record NC_090446.1, on the reverse strand, counting down.
GAACATTCTCTGCAGGTGGAAACAGTGATATGCCTTGCACAATTTATGAAAACTACCTCGCCTGAATAACTTGGCCAGACTGACACTAAAGATGGCTGAAATAATACAACCAGGGGATTCTGCTTCTATTACTAAACAATCCTTTCTGAGGTGACACCAGCTCTTATTTCTGGAGGAGAAACTTTCTGTGCCTATTTTGTAATATTAAAATGGAGGCCATGGATGTGACAATTTACAAGAGAAATTATTCGGACAGTATGACACTAATTCCAGTCTCACAATATGGCTTTCAAAAAGAGTTATCCACTGTATGGAAGTGTCTGGTACCAACCAACTTGGCCAACAGGACTAATATAAATGGCACTTATAGCCCTTCATAATTCTGCTTCGTATATTTCAAAACTGCATTTTGTATGACTAACAGAAAAGGCTTGCTGGCCAAGCAGGAGACCTAGCGGATTGAGCGAGACCTACTGAGTTCAGCGAAATGTGTTGCTATAAGAACCTGATTCCAACATCTAATGAATGGCTTAACGCCGGCATTTTAGTCCACCTGCTTTGAATCCTTACATAGTTGATATGACCATGTCACTGAAGGCAGTGATCTCATTAACACTCTATTTGATGACATTTTTATGACATAAGTAGAAGATATTGCAATAGTTGCAGCGGTCTAATACGCAGTGGTGCTTCAGAACATAGGAATATTTGTGAAGGTTGGATCCACGACCGGTTTTCAAGATATTGAGGTACATGAAATGAATCTGCAACTTCTTTTTACATAGTTACTGGCTACTATCCTGAAAATCCGGCACTGATGCTAAAGTTTTATGCTGCGCATAGAGGAGCATATTTACAAGGAAGTGGTGCAGTGCTTCGCCACAACTGGCAGCACCGCACTGCATCATTTCAGAAAGGCTGGGATGCACCATATTTACAAAAATATGGTGCACCCCTCGGCCTCCCCTAGCGCTGGCGCACAATTTAGCTGCCTAGCGGCAATGCAGGCACCCTTGCACCATAGTGCCTGTTTTGCAGGGAATGACTGTTTATGTGCAGGAAAGTGTTCCTTCCTGCACATAAACAATCAATAATGGCAACCTGATACTTCTATGTGTGCTGCAAATGCAGCACACATAGAAGTAGCAAATCATCATTATTTAATGATTGTTTATGTGCAGAAAGGGACACTTTCCTGCACTTAGAAAGAGCAAAAGGCCATTATTGATTGTCTATGTGTGCTGTGGAATGCAGCACACAGAGAAAAAGCAAAAACGATGATAAATAAAAGTGTTTCTCCTCATTGTAACATGCTAACGCCACGCCTGGGGTGCGTTAGTTTTGGACGTTGTCGCAGAATTACGTTCCTTGTACATCTGGGGCAGTGTGAAAAAGCAACACCCATTGCACGTCCCTCTGCTGCAGAAAGCTGCGATGGGGACTCATATTTACAAGGCCACTTTTTGTGGCTTAAGGCCACCTTGAAAATATGGCGCTGGGTACAGCGCCACCGGAGCATCACAAAAAGTGATGCTCCACTGGAACCAGGGGCCTGTAACCACTTACGGATGGTCACACCCCGAAAGGTGCCCTGTATAAGAACATGCTTACATTTCTTTTTTGTAGCTAGGCAGTCACTGTTTAGGAGCTTCCGTTACAAATGCCATAGTTGGTACTTAACTGAAGGGATTTTTATTTTATGTATTTTCTCTTAAAGAATGATACGTAAACTTTCTTTAAGTAAATCCATATGAGATACTGTTACTCTTTACTGTTTATACACAGGTTCTAGACGAAATACAGGATTTCCCTGTCTATGCAGAACCTCTTTATTTAAAGGAGCTTTTGGTTTGTGAAGGGGGAAAAAGTGGAGGGGGTGCACGTGTGTAGTTTTGGAACAATATCTCCCTTGTATGTTTTACCAAACAACAGAAAAACAACTCAAAAGAATAAATTCGGATTTTTTTCATTTTAACTGAAAAATGTAACTAGTGCTAATTTTACTACAAATGTTGGTGTGATGAATTAACGTCATTTTCATCTCTAACATGTATATGCTTCCACTCTCCTTTCAGAACCTAGGTGCCTTTTCCATACCATCCTGGATGCGCATCGACTGGTGTCAGGTAATCTTGTGTGATTGAAGTAAGAACAATCAGTCCACTTAATATATTGTTTGTAATATTCCCACAGTGGGTTGCAGGCTGCCTCTTAAGCCATTTTTAACCTAAAGGTTTTGTAGGTCTTTTTTGCAGAATCGATGATCCACGAATTTCTAAAAAAAAAATGAAGCTGAAACAAAAGGCCTGACGGCACGGGTTAGTGAGTATTAACCACCCTTGATATCTCGGAATTTACTGCTTGCGATAAAAAAAGAACTTATTGGTATTTTTTTTCTACAATGGGGAATAACCTGCACATTTTAATGCTTTCCGCACCACAATCCACACATATCAGTCAGTGTTTACTGGACCATTTTTCCTCCAGTAAATTTGGCCAAGTTTGACCTACTGGAATCCAACAGTGGGGGCTCACTTTCTGCACCTGATACTTACCGGGTACCATAAACATCACATCACTTATACCTGCCATCCGTGCGCAAACAGGTGTTTACGCAGAGATCGCAATTGAACAGGGCACTCCTAATCAGCCCCTCACTCCCATCGGAGTGGAGAAGCGGGCGTCTCGAGCACCCAGCAATCAGCATCACCCAAGAGAAGCACTTCCTTCCATCTCAAACCTCTCAGCGCTTTAAAAGCAGCTAACAAATGACGACAGCCCCTTTTGTCAGGCATAACTGCACTCAACCTGCGCTTCACACATTACTGCACCTTTAGAAGAAGGTTACCCCTCTGTGGAGCACTGAAGCGTGGCTTACATGGTCAACAAGCTTTATCAGATTATTACATGTTGCTCAGCATCTTCCATACTTAGACCTCAATGGGCTTCAAGGGGTGGTTATAGGTCACGCATACCCTCCTATCCTAAGATCTCACAGCGCTGTATATTATTGTTACAGGACTGCGTTATTCAGAGACCCCTGTCTTGAGACTTCACTGAGATTGATGCAAAGGTTTCACATTATGTGGCATTCTCTAGCCGCAACCTCACTGTGCTTTGTAAGGTTACGGATCACACGGCACCGTCCACAGTCCTTAGCAGAACAAATATACCTCGGGCAGCTGTTATCTTCGAATGTTAAAGAAAGTTTCCATTTGGTAGGCTGGGTAAAACCAGTACCCTTCCCCCATCTAAGTTTGTCACGTGCTTCTTGACCCCGCACAACATACCTGACCCACCTCCCATAACGCACGCGTCCTCCTACGAGCACCAGCTACTTCTATCATATCGTTTTGCCTTCCAGCATCACTTCCTGCTATGCCACGCTGCTTCCTGCACCTCTTGCTCTCTGACGCCACTGCTACCTCCGGCCTTTAATTGTTTTCCTCCACCGGGGGTCTCATAGTAGGAAACAGAAATAAAATCTGTTTAGTATATGCAGGTGGGGGCTCTCAGCTCAAGTGGGCTCCAGAAGTTGCCTTTGTGGTTCAGATACATCGCTCGATCTGTGAACTGGTCTTGTCAACACCAAATGTAAAACACACTCCACCAGTGGGAACAATCCCATTTCCGTTTCCCATTCATAAGGAGTATATGTGAGCAAGGAGATTATTCAGGGTATTGGTGTTAAAATAACGTAAACGAGAATTGGCAAAGACAGCCGGCCTCGCTTTGCCACAGCATATTCACTGACAGGACTGGCTTTGCTTGTGGAAGTGCGTGGGGACGACAGGCAAAGGGATACCAGCAGGCGGTCATTTCAGAATGTTATTTTATATTCTTGCTAGATGACCGTCATGTTGTGTCTAAGTGGCCCTTGGAGCGGTAAACAATAAGTATACAAAACAAGGTTCCATGATGGCTGCCACACTGCTTCTAAACAGAACATAGTAGCCATTTTTGAATGTTATATCAATATTCTTTTGTATACATATTGTTATATCACTCCAAGATGACCACCACATTGAGTCTACTGGAACAGTGATGGAGTCTGCTTTAAATATGATGGCCTTCTAAGAAATATAAAAAATACAATTTCAAAATGGCCACCAGCTGCTAGTGGCTTTTTCCAAGGTTGATGTAACTATACATCTGTTGGCAAATCCAGCTGCAGTGATGGTGGGCAGAAAGCAGCTGGTACAAAGAAAGACACATGGAAGAGAGGAGAGAGAAGAGAGAGAGATTCAGCATTGCTCACTGTTTGCGGTGCGGGGTGAGAGCAATATGGACATAGGGAGAGAGGGGAACATCGAGGATGACTGGGGAAGGGTAAATGGAGGATTGTGGGAAGGAGAATAAATGCACACCCATTTAATGCTAAAGCTGAAACAGCCCCGAAAAATGCAAATAGAAACAGATCCTTGATGTCAGCATTGGAAGGATACATGAAACCAAACAAAAAGTTGCGTAATAGTTAAATGCTTGGTAAATGCTTGAGTGGTAGGGTAAACACGAGAAAAGGGAGAAAAGCCAATAGATTAGAAAACTATCCAAACATAAGCAAGGGGCAGACCCAATGATCACTCTAAAAACGTGTTGAAGTATTTGTTACAATGCCTTCTGTTACAGACACCGAAACGTTCTATAGTGGTACTGCAAAAAGGGCAGATTGAAAGAGCCTGGAAGTCTTCTGCCATCGAATCCTGTTTCTGAAATACCACAGCAGCCATCTTGGAATCACTTGGAATTGATTCATTTCTCACTGGAGATTAAACAGAAACTGGACTGAGCCTTTTGTCCGCACGGGAAACATCCCCAACCATGACTCGTAAACAACGAAAGCGGAACAACGCTTTCGTTAACCATGACTTCCTTGTTCGGTGCTTTGACCACGCACGCGCTGAGCAACGCACATGCGTGGTTAAGGCACAGAAGAAGGGCGTCGGCTTAATCGGAGGATGTGATCAGGTATGTGGGGCTGGGGCCATTTTAGGGGCAGGTGTGGGGGGTCGGGGCATTTTTTGTTTTATGGGCAGGGTGGGGGGGACAGGGTATTTTTAGTTGGGGGTGGGGGGTCAGGGTGGTTTAGGGGATGGGGTTGGGGCATTTTTAGTTTTAGGGGCGGGGTTGGGGTATTTTTCATTTTTGGCGTGGGGGGTCGGGGTGGTTTATTGGCGGGGATGTGGGGTCGGGGCATTTTTAGTTTTGGGGAGGGGTCGGGGTATTTTTTTTGTTTTTGGGGGTTGGGGTTAGGGTGGTTCAGGGGCGGGTGTGAGGGGGTCGGAGCATTTTTAGTTTTAGGTGCGGGCGGGTATTTTTAGTTTTTGGGGGTGGGGGGTTGGGGTGGTTTGGGGGGGGTGAGGGGGACGGAGCATTTTTAGTTTTTTAGTTTTAGGGGGCGGGGTGGGTATTTTTAGTTTTTGGGGGTGAGGGGTCAGGGTGGTTCAGGGGTGGAGGCGGGGGGCGGAGCATTTTTAGTTTTAGGGGTGGGGTCGAGGGGTCGGGATGGTTTAGGGGCAGGGTGGGGGGGTCGGGTCATTTTTAGTTGTAGGGGCAGGGGGTGGGGGTATATTTAGTTTTTGGGGGTGGGGGTCAGGGGTAGGGGTAGTTTAGGTTTAGGGGCGGGGTAGTTTAGGTTTTTTGGGGGTTGGGGGATGCAGTAGTTTTAGGGGTGGTGGTGTCAGGGTAGTTTTAAGGGCGGGAGTCAGGGTAGTTTAGATATTGGGGGGTTGGGGGTCATGGTAATTTTGGGTTGGGGTATTTTTAGTTTTTTGGGGCAGGTGGGGGTCAGGGTAGTTTTAGGGGGCGGGTGGTGGCGGAATGGGGGTGTCGGATAATTTTAGGGGTGGGGGTCGGGTATTTTTAGTTTTTGGGGGTGGAGGGGTCAGGGTAGTTTAGGTTTAGGGGCAGGGGTCGGGTATTTTTAGTTTTTAGGGGGGCTGGTAGTGTCAGGGTAGTTTAGGTTTTGAGGGTTGGGAGGTCGTGGTAGTTTTACGGGCGGGGTGGGGATGTTGGGGTAGTTTTAGGGGCAGGGTAGGGGGGTCGGGTAGTTTAGGTTTTAGGGTTTTGGGGGTAGCAGTAGTTTTATGGATGGGTGGGGGGTCGGGTATTTTTAGTTTTTAGGGGTGGGGTCGGAGGTCAGGGTAGTTTTAGGAGTGGGGATAGTTTATGTTTTAGGGGTGGGGGTTAGGGTAATAGTAGAATTGTTTTTAGGGGTGGTGGTGGGGGGTTGGGGTACAATTGTGGTAAGGGTGGGGGGAGTCGCATGCTGGAACCACACATGCCGTTCACGCATGCCTTTACCAGGAATGCCTTTACAATGAAAAATCGTTGTTAAGGCATTCGTGGAAACTGAAATTGTAATGTTTAGGCTTTAACTATCTTTGAATACACCAGTAATATAACAACAGTGAGGGTCAGTGGATTTAGATGATTTTGTGACTGCTGTGTTTACCACATTTATGTGGATTTACTACAGTTGCCACAAAATTTGCAGATTTAAAAAAAGTGAATTTTCTATCTTAAAAAGTAAAAAATAATACTGACAGAATGTGTCCATAATTTGCATATTTGTCCCTCATAAAATAGATGAGCTTGCCGCATAATTTGGTCCTCCAATCCACATAATACTATTAGCCCTTAGAATGTTAACCTCAGCAGACTGGTCTGGAGCTGACGTTATGATGACGAAATATGTATTTCACAGAAAACCGTGAAATATTTACCATATTCCCTGGTTCCCATTGAAATATGGATTCTTGTATTAGTGCATTTTGTGCAATTGAAGCACCAAATCATGGGAACAATCTATCTATCTATCTATCTCTCTCACAATCTAGAAAGAGGGCTGCCAGTATGCACTAAATCGGAAAGGACGCGCAGCAGTAAGATAACAGCCTTTCTTGTTATTTATCAACACGGTCCCCTTAATTGGTATGAAAAACAGAGGCGCTGGCACCCAGAGAGGTTGTATAAGTGCTTGTTTATTTCTCCATTTGCACTCTGACTTTTTTACTCATTTGTGCTACAGAGTAGTAAAGAATGCTACTCTGTATCCGAAACATGTTAATGCAATTATGTGCAGAAATGGAGTGGGAGAAATAAGCCAGCACTTATGTAACAGCTATGAGTTCTGGCGCCTCTTTTTCACATCAAATAAGAACATTTAGGGTAGTTTAGTTAATGACTGAGTGCTATTAAAACAACCGAAAACACTCACCTCAGCAATGAGCTGACACAGACACAGCTTAGAATGACTGATATCACTAAGACATCAGCACAATGCGCTTGAACACATCTTTTATGTCACAGGAATGGCGCAGAGCATACCTGGTTCAGTGGAGCTGAAGGCACATGGCTTGCTCTTCATCACAGTTGCTCTGTTGTCTCCGTGCCGTTGGCGGGGGTTCACCATGCTGGTCCTTCCTTGGCACAGCTTTTTCTGAAGCTTGCTTCCTGTGTTACCCTCTTTCCGGCGGAACGGACTGACAGATGGGGGCAAAGCCTTGTTTTTCGCCTTCTGCTTTAACTGTGACACTTTGCGGTCAAGCTTGGACATCATGCTGTTCTCCGAACTGCTTGCAGATTTACACGTCACACTAGCCTTTAAAAAATAACGCAAGGGCAGAATTAATGTAAAGGTGAATTCTTCATAGAGCTCTTAGTAGTCAGGTTTAGCTTGTCCTAATGATTTGACAGACAAACTGTGCCATCTGAGACAATTAATCAGGCGCGGCTCCTCCGCTAGGGCGATGGGGATGACAGCCACGGAGGGGACTGCTCAGCACTCCCCCTCACTGCGCATGTATGTTTGACCGGCAGTCTCGGACTGGCCAAACATATGAGCACTGGGCTCTTTCCAGCCCGGCACTGTGTTGCCAGGGTGGAGAGAGCAGCCACAGCCTCCCAGTCTGCCTGAAAGCGCCCTTACTGGGTGCTCCCAGCCAATCCTAACGCTGCTCTGAGCAGTGTCAGGATTGGCCTCAGCACAGGCTGGGAGTCTGTGCCTGCAGCAGAGGAGCATGCAGTAGTGACGATGCAGGGAAGTGTATTTTTTCAAATGAATTCCTCCCCCCTCGTACCTGTGCACCCCCCGTCCCAACAAAGTACTGCAAGCTGCACCTGCAATTAATGCACACATGGCTCAGTGGTGAGTCACAAAAGACGCATGTGAGGCATCATCTACATATGAAAGTATCAGTGGGTACGAGCAATTCCAGGATTCAGTGGGGGTGTCGGAGGATTTACCAGGAAAATACAATCAATCTGCACTGTGCAAATGTTGTGGCTCTTCACAAACATTTGTAAATGCACTTCTCATGTACAACTGTACATTTAACTTGCAGCTCAATGATCGAGATGTAAGCAGTGTAGACAGTATTAAAAGTTCCTGATTTCAACTGAATTAGTGTAGATAATAAAGATATTGTAGTTTATTTACAAATGTAAACTTACACATGAGTAAATCTACACATGTAAATGTACACATACACTTTTAAGTAAATGTACTACTTTTGGTTATTCAGTATTCCAAGTGTAAACTTACTCAAAAGGGTTGATTTACATGTCTGCACCCTCAGGAACTAGCGGGTGGAGCCTAGTTTACAACTGTAAAGTTATTAGTAGTAACTGTACAACCATATTATCTGATTCCACACACTGCGTGGAGATCTCCGCCCCCTGGAGTTTATATATCCCTTATAGTAAAGTATAAGGAAAGGTTTATTCAACTGTAACTTAAAATACTTTTACGTTGTCTATTAATGTAAAAAATTTATTCTAAACCTAGAACAAACTAAATAAAATGTTATATGTTTAATTTAAATGTAAATCATTAACAGGACTTTAAGTATTATTATTACAATATTTCACCATACATTGATATTTTGTACATTTACTATGTATTACAAAATAATAAGAGTTATGAATAGAATTAACTAATATTTTCATCTTATATTTAAACATGAAATGTTTACATTAAAAAAGTTAACTGCGTTTGAAATAATTAAGAAATATATAAACTATACATATTTATATATTGTTTTAAAGTCAAAATTAATTTTATTTAGCTAACATTATTTTCTATAGGGTTAATTTAAAGCCCCTTCCTCCACTGTTTCCCATGGAAGGGATTTGCAGTAACCATGTATGGCCATGTGTGGTGCTGGACTTACACCAGGTCTGAGCTGGAGCATGTTCTGCTGTTTTTGGGACTTTTTTAGATGTAGTACTTTAATGAGTGCAGTTTTTGAATAGCAAGAGGCTTACTCTTTTGTGAGCAGGTGTCTTTCTATCACTAAATCCCTCATTAACCCCTCTTTAATCTTCCCTAACCTCCACCCCACCTTTTGTAGTAAGCACACCCACCTTACGACCACTCTCATGGGTCCCTTCCACACGTACCACAAAGTAGTACACTTAAATGTGTGGAAAGCTTACCACAGAGCGCATAGGACAGATGGAGAAGATGTCCACTGGTAGGTTTGTGAATAGCATTTTGTAACACTTCAGCAATTCTATTGTAGAACTACTAAATGTACCACCAATGCAGTTTGTGAATCGGGGTCTTTGTAGTAAACAGTATTATTTTTGCTTATTACAACATTTTTTTAAATACCTATACAGCAGCTGTTCTGTGAATAGAAGAACATTATAGGTATAAGTTGAGCAGCATATGCACGGACCTTTTGTGAATCAGGCAACCTGACATATATTTCCACATTACATGAGTAAACATTGGGCATATTTGGCATTACGGCCTTCTTCTTGAAAATCCAGCCACAGTGAATTTCCCAGGATCACACAAAGTGGGAAAGGAGGCTCCATCTCACATCATATACAGCCGTACCACAGAAATCAATCACCAGGACACTTCTCTGCCATAGTACCGAGGCAGCAACATCACTCTACATAAATCCTTAGTTTTCATGAAACAATTTTTGTGTAGGCAGACCGACGACAATGAGAAGGCAATAACATTGCTGGAGTTACAAAGGCATCCTGGGACAAACAGAGGTTGAAACTGACACCAGGACAAGGAGACACAGGCCCTGAGATAAAGCGAATTGGACACTGGTAAAGTGACATTCACACAAGGAGATATAGACAGTGCATCATGGAGAACTCGGTCAAATCAGGTCGACAAGAATACTTGGAAGGCATCTTGGACACTGGCACAGGGAAATATAGATACTGGGACATAAAGCCATTGACATAGGAATAGGGACACAGACGAGCACTGTGGCAGATGAACAGGGAGACACAGACACTGGCGATACGCAGATGATTCTAAACAATGGGTGGGATCAAAACAATTCCAGAGACTGTTCTGTGAACTTCTGTGCTTCAGTTCTGTGCAGAGGCAGAATCACCGCATGCTGGTGCAGCACATGCGCAGAAGTGATCCACCCGGGAATCCTGCAGGTGTTCCAAATGGGCGGAATGGTACCTGCAGAGTATATAGCTATGGCTTCTATAAACACAAAACTGAGGAGTAATTCACACCCTGGCAGAAAATATCCTCTGCATTGTATTGAGGCATGGGCGTGGTACGGTAAAGGTTCTTCGCATTAATGACCATAATGGTGGAATTCCAGCCCTCGGTGCCTTTTTAAAGCACTGTCAGGGGCGGCTGCGTTATTCCCTATGGCGTTCTGATCAGCCTCTTGGCGAGCCGAGGCCCAGGAGGTCCACCTCACGCGACCTTACCTCGGATCCCACCAGGCTGCCGTAGCTGCCCTCCGATAGGTTGCACTTTTTCCTCTTGGGCTCCTCGTCGCTCCTCGAGTCGGAGCACGTCCGGCTGACGGTGCTTTTAAGAGGCCTGTCAAATTGTAAGAAAAGAGACAAGCGTCACAGTCAAGGAGACGGGCACTGCTACAAGGTACCGGGAAAAGGGGCACAGGAATTACAAAGGCTGCTCACAGATCATGGGTGTATTTTTATTCCATACCATGCCAGCAGGAATGCTAACCTTTCATGTTACTAGACCACAAATGTAATCATTTGCAAATAAAGGATTTATCAAAAAAGCAAAGAAACTCATGACTAGTTACAATAATATGAATCCAGTGGGTGGAGCGCCCGCTGTGGACTAGACTCCAGGAGAGTAATGCCACACTGCAAACTGTGACTAGGAAATGAATGTAATTCATACAAGTAATGTTTTAAGAAGCGTGGTGCGTGTATGCAAATTGCCGTTTTCTGGCCCATATTCCCAAGGTGAAAAGGCTTTCAATTTGGCCACGAAGCCCCTGCCTACATAGTCCAAACGTAAAGCGGAAAAAGCCGGCTATTATGCTAATATACGAACGAACTGACATTTGCGTTGCCTAATGGGCGAGCGAGAGCCCATTACTGACAGCGACTTATGAAAAAGGGGCGTCCTTTTGCATCCGCCACTGTATATAAAACCAGTAATTTCTACCTCATTTTTAAAAAGTGCTTTTGGTATTGTCATAGCATGCAGTAAATCCCGCCGGGCAAGGGAACCTCACTTTCGCATCCTTGAGGCATATTTACATCATTATTATAGGTTGTATTTACAACTGGCTGCTAAAGGCCTGACAACCGATGATGCCAGCTGTAAACGAGAAAATGCGAAGCTTCCATAAGAGACGCAGGCGACGGGGGCGGGACAGAGTCAGTCACATTTAGAAATTCCTTCAGAGATTGCTGGTATCAAAACATAACTTCCGGTTGCTCAGTAGATCGGGTATATGGGGGAAGACTACGGGAATGCTTCGCAACATTTCTACACATCTAAACTCAGGCTAGGTATTCTAAAAAGCTATCTCTGGGCACAAAAGGCAGATCTGCTTTTGCACAAATAAAACAAAGGGCAATGACCATTTAAGGAACCTGTGTGGAGCCATTCTCTACATGTCTGAGCTGTGTGTGTATTGGTGAGTGAGTGGTATAATAGAAGCTTGGTGTGTGATCTAGAGTGGAAGCCATGAGATGTGGACAGCTGGTAGGAGGATGCAGCCCTGACAGGACCTACCTGCTGTTGCTGTAACCTGAGGGCCTAAAATGAATTCAATAACTTACCTCCTACCTGATTGGCACCAGTCTCTTGTATGAAGACCCTCCCCAACAACTTCAACGTTCCCTCAAATTAAAATAACTAATATGGAAAATCCATCCGTATATGATGGGTTTCCCTGAGTAGGTTTGGTCACATGGGTGAGGCTGAGAACCCTTTGGGAAGGTAGTCAACAGATGAAGTGATAAATTCTGGGATACTCACAATTTTTCGCAATGTTCTTAACAACCAATTTGCACCTTAAATCTAACAAGACACATTTCATAGGGGTTAAGATAATGGGATTATCAACATTTCCACTTACCTACACCTTTACTTAAACATTGTCAGAGAAGCCTGCACTTTAGCACTGCCTTGCCATCAATTACAATGACAACCCACCAACACGTCAGAATCCACGCCTTGGCTTGCAGCCTACCATGCTCCTATGTTTTTATGTACTGGCTGTTTCAACATGAGTAGGTACCTAGGGACAGTGGCATTGGGTCCAATCAGTGTCTTGCTGATGGTAGCCCCATGCCATCATATGTCACCCTTGCAAGGCCCCACAAAGTTTCTCGGTGGCTTCTGCATGCGACAAATGCACAACAGATGCAGAAAATGTGGGTGACCTGCAGGGCTTGCCGTGACCTACACAAAGCATCATGGGTCCCATCACCCCAGAGGAGTGGGCATTTCTTACAAATATGTTTCCCAAGGTGTGCTGGCACTCTAGGGCAATAATGAAATCCTGTGTGCTCCCTTGGCTGAATGTGGTTCAGACCCAGTAGAATTTACAGGATTCCGCTACTGCAGGAAAAAAGGTTATCTAGAGTGAGTTTGAAGTCCGCCAGACCTGCATAATCACTGGGATTGCTTTGTCCCTCGAAATGCAGTTCATACATGTCCATGTGAGGGAGGATGACGTGTCAGCGATTACCCAAATCTGGCAAGAGGGTGCACCCGGTCCCACAGTGGCAGCCACAAGCTCCATATGCTGCCATGCGGACTACGGCACAGACTGGCCATACAAGGACGCCAGCGTGATGATGATGGATGCACTGGCATGCTTATGTCCACCACAGATATTTTTATGTCATGGGCAATCACCCCTTTGACTGGGGAGTAATGCCACCACTGACTATGGTGGAAAACTAGAGTGATATGAAGGCACCCCTAATGCCTAAATAAGCGGTTCTACAACTACAGACTAAGGACAATCTGCAGTAATATTAGAGGTGGGAGAACCAACAAATGAACATGGCAAATGGAGCTACGGGTTGGTGCTGGCTATAAGCACCTGTATACAAGACAAGCCAGGAAAATACTTGACAAGAAAATCATGCAACAAAGATGTCAGAATATGATAAGGCACCTCAAATTCAAGAAAGTGCATTTCTTTAACACGAGGAAGTGTTCCACCTTAGCATATCAGATTATTTTAAATTATTTATTAGAAGGGAGAGTTTTTAAAACCGAGAAACAGTATTTCCCCCGTCCTGATGAGGATTCATACTAGTACCTGAGTGGCATGTCAGTTGTCAAGTATACGTTAAATATTACCTAGATTCTTATTATAGAAGGGGCAATTTTATAGGTTACTAAATCAAACACAAGAGAGGTTTGGCTAAGTAAAATTTTGTCAAGCAGGGAAGCCGTGATTGATCCCAGATTCTTTCAGTTTCACACTGCAATTCAGCCACTAAACTAGTATCTTTTTTCTAACATTAAATGTTAAAGCTTTGTCCTTAATGATTGGAAGATGAGATTAGAGCATTGGTGACAGACAGAAGCCATATTTCATTTTGGACAGTGATATATAGTGAAAACCTTACCCAAGAAAATAACAGCGCTTCACTATGGACACAGACTACATTCCATTGTTTTCCCCCCACACCAGGAGATTTGCTGAGAATTACAGGATGCTGACATTTAAACCTGGTCCAGTGGTACATGGTCGGCAGCTGTAGCCTTTAGGTCACACATTGTCCTGTAAAAGCTCAGCTCGTTTTGGGGTCGAGCTTCAAATGGCCATCCAGCTGAGCCACAGCCAAGTATTTGGTTGGAGCCTCACTAGAGCTTTCAGTGGCTTGCCCAGCTTCAAGTGATATGTGCAGGGCGCCTTTGGTACTCACGGGCATCTAAGACTTGTGTCGCTTTCCAAGGTTACAGGGTATGTTTGTGAATCCCTAAAATCAGTAATCTACTCAAATTTTAGAAGGAAACCCAGGATGAGTATATTTCCAAAATTAAGAAATAGGTTAATGTCAGTTTTTAAGTGTGCAAGCAGTCGATTTATTTACTGGTGTGCACTACATAAATTATAAATATGGTTATTATCGCTAGTCTTGCCCAAATCTCAAGGAATAAAATATCTTGATTTGATAATGGAGAAATGTTCCTTCTTGCTCATAAATATGCCACTTCGTAACTTAGCTACTAGTGGGTTCATGCATTAATAATTGTAATGACACACCTGATACCGACCTAGAAAAGATGAATGGCTGGCACTGGCCTATCAGTATCCGAACCTGAAACTGACACTGAGACGCCAGCAGCAGACACATGATTTCACTAAACCATTTTGCTTTGTCTTTAAACCTGTGACCATTGGCAAAACTGTATGATACCAGTAACACAACATACAAAATAATTCTCTGCAGCACGTGTATCACCCACTAAGCCAGCTATGTGTGGGTACAATCTAAGTGTGTGGTTCTGGTCGGACCCTCACCATGGTATGCAGTGACTAAGTAAATTAGGCGGGGTTCCTGGGATGCATTAAGCCTGGAGGGCGTCCTGAGCTGTACCTCAGGGGTGCTGCTGAGAGCACTTTAGCCTCTCCACCACCCACCACCTTCAAGTGATTTCCCTGCTGGAGTGAAGGTCTATTTGCGGAAGCTTTTAAAGCAGGGTTAACACAGTGCTGATGGATGGCTCTCAGAGGCTAAGTACTGCTGGAGAACCCAAGTGCACATTCTGCGTGTTGGGCAGGGGCAGCTCAGGGGCTATGTGCTACCCATCATGCATTGCCACTGCGGGCTACTCAGAGAGCGCAAGGCACCCATGGGCCCCACATGATGCAGCCATAGCAGAACATCTCATGCACACCCGGGACCCTCATGTACCATCCATTCTGTGTCTAAAGCGGTCTCAATGCGCCCACGCCACCCTTGTTGGGGCGCCATATGGATCTAGCTGCCCATCTGCCCCTAGCCACCCTCCTCATCTGGCCTCTTGCAGGAAAGGCTCTTGGGAAGTCAGACCCCATGTGAATTACGTCCTTTACCCACCAGCACAGACAGTGCAGGGGTGAAGGCAGTAAGATCCCATGTATTCTAGTGTCTTAAAGTAAACTCATACTAATTATAAAATATACAAAATAAAATAAACAATGCTGTACGGAAGTTCCACACACGGATCAAAAACATGAGAGGAAGGGCTTAAAACAGGAGTTTAGAGACTTCTTCTGGAACAATAGACTTGTGACTCTGGAATATTCACTCCCAGAAGGGAAGACGTGAACAAGATGTTAAATGTACTGAGATTGGTGAATGAATTGAATCAGCACAATCCCTACGTTTACAAACAAAGCGACGTCCTCGAACTCAGCTTTCTTGTAAAAATGTAGCTGATAATACGTATAATAATTCATAGGTGGCCTCCTCGAAATAATGGTTCAGGAAACCTGGAATACAGAAGGGGGCTCTTTACAAAATGCAACATGTTTCATTCCCCAGTTAAAAATTCCAAAAAAAGACTCTTATATTAGGGACATGATACTCTGGTTAAATGTGGATAAAAGTATGCTATGAACGGATTTTAGCAATTGCTTCAGATCACAAAATGGGGTGCCTTTGATACTTATAATCTATTTCCCAGCGGCTACAAGGTGCTAGAGGATTTACAGTATCCCTTGAAGCTGTCCTTTGTTTGGGTGGGAGCAAGATGTACGTAGTCAAAGAGTTACTGGTATTATATGGGATCAGTATGCAGCATATTACCAGTAAAATGCATAAGAGTGGGGAACAATGCAATATATGTGCATTATGTACTGGCTCCCTTCACAAAGTAGGGACACAAAACTTAACTTCAATGGCTGAATGGCACAACAATACAGGAATGGCTTAACTCAAGGTAGCCTGGAGCAAGCACAGTACAAGCTGTCTCTTTAGATGTCAAATTGACTATTATTTTTAGTCTGTACACTACGGGGCTCAATTAATACCATTCAAAATACTAGATAGTATTGTAAGTGACACTGTGCAATGAAATAGATTTGGTGTTCCATAAAGTAGTGATACTCAAGTACGGACCGTCGACACCCTGGTCAACATGAGCACTGGGCTGCTGGTTACTTGACTGGGTATTAATATTCAGCAAATGTTCAATAAACGGGCAAGCATTTATTTATAGGTTTACTGGAGTTAAAGAGTAAATAAGGTGTCCCGCAACACTTAACTATAAAACACCTTCTTTTTTAAAGAAATCTTCAAACTAACATCTAAAATATGATAGTCTTTTCAAAATTCAAAAACTATTTAATTAACATGCAGGAGCGTTTCACCTTAGAACATCAGATGATATCAGTGCCTTGAGAAATATTTTTTAAAGGTGATAATTCTCAAACACAGATCTAGAAACACTCATGCTTCCCCACCCTGACAATGGCAATAGTGAACTAAGAGGCAAGTCAGTTGTTATGTGCACCCTCCGAGTGGCCTGGGTTGCTAATATACACAGACACTATAGTTTATTAAATGAAACCCAACATAAGGTTTTGTACAGTGCACATCCTGACATCATGTATTTTGAGGTCCCCTTATATGTGACATTGGGAAAAAAAGAAGGCTAAGTGAAATAAAACAGTTGCCTAAGATCACACAATCCGGTCAAGTGGCAAAGTCGAGGTTGATCCCAGATTTATTTTCTGGTTTCAAATTGTGCAACTGAGCCCCTAGATGTACTTCCTTCACTTGCACACCTTAACACGCCCAAACCCCACCGACCACAACCCTACTGGCATCAATGAGGCCTGGGTCACATCACAGAGCAAATATTTTTGGACCCTGGGGGATGGTTTGTGGGTAACCATGCCATAAAGCATCGTCCCTGAGGTCAACCTCCGACAAACCGTTGTGAGACGTAAGTACAAAGGGAAAACCCAAACAGAGGTAGACAAGATCCTTAAACGTATAAATCCTTTGAGGGTATGGACATGAGAGCTCGCTGTTTTCTTACAAATGTGTTTCCTAACTGAAAGAGATTAGGACCTGGTCAAATTAAACAGCATCCCCATGATGCTTCACACAAGAATATTTCTATGCACAAATATTTTCCAGCACTTGCAAAGTAAGTTTCAGAAAATTAATGTTGACAGGGCAAAAAGAGTAATGACCTGTGACAGGGCAAAAAGAGTAATGACCTGTGCATACGATCTCAATGCTAGTCCTTCACGAAAGATTAAAAAAATGTGATTAGGGTTTTCCAGTGGACAAAAATGGACAATAATGTAATCACAAGCGAGCTTCAAAGGCCTCTGGGGTATTGTCAATCACTATATAGGAATAAAAAAGCAAAAAAACAGGAAATTGAAATTAAATTGGTTAACAGGTTAATTACCTAAGTCCTTCTTACCCCTGTGACGAAACTTTTAGAAGACAATGGGGAGCATCTAACAAGGAAGTAAAAGAAGTCCTAAATCTGTGGGTGTCACAGCTAATTTGCTGATAGGGAAGTTGCCTAAAAAGTGGTGGTCCAAGTAGCAAACAATAACTTTTATGGAAACAACTAAGTGCTGAAATCATAGCAAGAGAGCGCTGCCCGGCAAATGTGTACAAAAAAGTAAAGAACGAAAAGCTCACAGATTGGTCTACCCATTGGACATCTTTGCTGAGCTGTGATAGAGCGGTATTATGTAATTGAATAAAATATTTTCTAAATAAAAAAGAGACAGAACTTAGACAATGCCTAGATCAGAAAGGAGAACTGGTGTGAAACAATGGCTTAGCAAAAGCCTATGACAAACACTGGAGTAACAAAGTATGGGCAAGTGTTTGATCTGAATGAGTAGAACAACACAAATTACTATTTATCTGAGTAATGTAAAAAGTTCTAAAACGAACCAAAATGGATTTGAAAATAGACTACTAAGACCATACACTGAAGCAACATTTTACTTCACTGTGTATGCTATATAAAAAGAACATATTTTTACATCAAACCGTGTATTCTGGAATGCAAAAACTGGGTGCCTTTGCCATAATCATACCCAGAATTATTTTGAGGGAAGGCATGCTCAGTAAGGAGTATAGTAGCTGAGGCAAAGCAGTCTGAATTATCAGGAAATGGAGAACATTTGGGATAATCCGTTGCTACTGGAAAGCCAGAAGAATTATGGCAGAGCAATTCCAGGCAGCCCGAGGTCCAACTCCAGGCAGCCCTAGGCCCGGCAAACAGTCAAAAGCAGTGTTCCTTCTTTAAATATTCCCTATGGGCGTCACTGAGGCCTGTGCACAGCAATCACTGAACAGGAAGTAGACGCCACTCCTTCCCAATCTCCCAGTCAGCATATTTCTCAATATCACTGTTTTCAGCCAAAGCTCTGTCTCCGGTAGATACCTTCTCTCTCGTAGTACTCCCCACAAATTCGGCATCAAAATTGTGACACCCTACTGACGCTCCCTTTTCGTACATCAGAGAAATGGGTACTAACACTGTGTACTGTAAAAAAAAAAAAAAAAAAAAAAAAAATGTGAAAGTTAATTTTGCCGGATGTGACGACATGCTGGAGCCAGCCTGGAATTCAGCTCACCTTCCGGTTCTTAAACATAAGGAGAGCTTTCTGAATGGCTGTACAAATCCCGCGTCGAGTCTCACACGCCTGCATTCTGGCATCATGATGTAACGCGGAGTCCTTGCCAAAAGACCCCCCATCCCGCTCCCCCCAAATGATTCTGCATTTGCTAATGTTTTGTGACATAAAACCAGGAGATTATTATTTTTTTCTCTGCCTTAATTGAAGGAAGCATTTAGTGGAGATTTACCCATTATTGGCTCTCGGCGCGCGTGCGGCGCGCTCGCGCACACTGGAGCAGGTTTGGACGCGCTTGCAGGATTTATGCGAATGGGCCTGCGGGGAGAGGCAATTTGTAGCCGAGACGGACAATTATACGTGGCCCATGAGTGCAAGAATGACTGCGCCAGGCGGCTAATGGGTAATAAGACTACGCCGGCAGCCATGAGCCGCGCAGCGGTGTGACGGCGGCTCCAGAGAGCGCAGAGAAGGGGTGCTGCGAGGCACTAGCTGCAGCCAAAGAGAAGACTCGCGGGGCCTCTACTGGGCAGAGATAAGAAAGTGGGAGAGGGACCGCGGCGGAGAGAAGCGTTAGCGTGAGGGGACAACAGGAGAGGGATCCAAGGAGAGTTCAGTCAGTGAATTAGAGCAGCGCTACATGGGCGGAGGGAGGAAGCGGGCAAGCGAGAAGGCAAAGGAGCAGATGAGATTGCATGAGCGGCGAAAAGAAAGTGGGAGTGGGGGAGACGAGGGAAAACAGAGGGTCGTGGCAGTAGAGAAGAGAGGAGGAGAAGAAAGGAAATTAGAAAGAGAAGGGGAGATAGGTGAAATGGGAGTTTGGAGTTAGTTTGGGGAAAAGTTGGCAGTAAGCAAGGAAAGGTTGGGATGGTTGGAGAGAATACTGGAAAGGAAAAGAGGAGAAAAAATAAAGATGGGGATAAATGTCAAGGATGAAAATAGGAAAATAAAATGCACAGGTATGGAGATCAGTGAGGGAGACGAGGAGGTAAAGAACACAGGAAAGCGGAAGCCACAAAGAGATGGAAAAAGACTGAAAACACGAGGGAGAGGGCAGAACATCCGAGAGCAGCGGGACGGACTCGGGTTGAAGACGTGATTTGGAGAGAGTGAGGGAGCACCGAAAGACAGGTCCGGGAGCAGAAAAGAGAAAAGGACCTGGTGGAGGTCAGAGTGCAGGAGGCTGAGCTAAGAGACAAATGAGAGGCAACGAACGGGAGACAGTGAGAAAGAACTCTGGACACAGAGAGAAGAAAAGAAAGAGAATCAGAGACAGACAGAGCAAGCCAGAGAAAGAGAGGGACGTCTTGAGACCCAGGACAGCACGAGGGCTGCAGACGACAGCTGCAGATAATAAACATTCTGCTGGCGGCTGCAAACACATCGAGGGAACGCGTCCCAAGGGAGCCGTCTCCGCAAAGTGAGGTATATCCAGGGTATTCGCCACGAGGGACAAGGGCGGGCGGGAGGGGTGGGAGTTACTGGCGTGAGAGACGGAAAAGGAGGAGGTACATTCACTGTCTGTGGGCGGCGAGAGACAGTTACGATTTACCCACAGCACCAGACAAATACACGAAACAAGCACTGGCAAAACCAATAGGTCTCGCCTATGAAAGTAATTGGCTTCGGTAATGTTTGTAGCCATGCTGTTCTACAGCAGCGCAGATGCTTTGCAGTGTGGCTAAAACTAATTTTAAAAAGCGCTATGATGCAGACAGAGCCAATGCACTTTTTTAAAGTGCATTTTTAATTGATGCATAAAAAAAATATATTGGTTTTAGACATGTTGCACAGCAGCCATGCTGCTAAACAGCAAGGCTACAAATCATTGTCAAAGTGGGCAAAACCCATGCTTTACAGCATGAACAAAAGGCAATGGCAAAGCCAATAGTCCCAGAGGTGCAATCTATTGGCTTTCCCAATGCTTGCTAGCTCTCAGTACAACCCCACTGTGATTCTGAGGAAATCAGTTAATCACCCAGGTGTGGAAAAACTATATGATTTGGCAAAAAATCCTAACAAATAAAGGCTATTGCGCCCATGTCTATGCCTTAGTGAAAATGCATTTAGAAACAAATAACATTCATTCTCACAATAAAATCAGATAACATCTGTTCTCATAATAAACATCCATTTTAAAGGAGAAAAGATCTTCATTGAAGTTTGGGTGGCATAGTAAATTAGGTACAAACAGCAAGAGGTTCAAGAAGGACTACAAGGAAGGAGAAAAAATAAAACAAGCATCTCAATCATAGCACGGTCAGCGGAAGCACAGTGATCAAGCTGGAGCAAGCAGTACATGAATCAGTCCATGTTCCAGCCGAAAGAGGAGGAAGTGAAGCCACCACAAGCTAGCTAATTAGAAGGCAGCAAACAAGAGTGACAATGTAGTCAACAGATGTTAAGCAATAGGCGGGCTCCAAGCCCCCTTGTTGTATACAATATCTCTTGCACACAAGAGCGCATTCAGTGCATTCACTGTTGCAGGTCAGACCTAAAAAACACATAACTCAGGTACACATCTACATAAAAACAAAAGTGCACACAAGCGAACCTTATGGACAGTAGAGACTCTGAGACCCTCTCTCTAATATTCCAAAGTAGATATTTGCAGCCCATTCTTTTGAGAGGAAACACTTCAATATTATTTGTTGCATCTGAATTAATTAAAATATTATATATGTTAAAATGTCCACCTCCTAAATGTTCTTGTTGGCACAAAAACAATGCTTCCGACACATGATGCAGATCAGATCATCCCTCTCCACACTCCCATCACACCACCTGCGCCCCCCATTTTTTACACACCACTGAAGAGCCCTGTCTCTTTCTGTTGTAGAGAGGAGCAGGGTGGGGCACCAAGTCAATGCAACCCCAACCTCTCCCTACGAATTCACTTTAAGCCTGGTACCATGCACTTCTATCGCAGACTAAGCATCCAGTCCGCTAGGTCCAAGTGTCATGACTTTCTACCTTCAGGTCCAACAAAGCCTCACCCGCCCCGCCTCCTGCTGGCTAGGAGGAAGGGGCAAGGGCTGACCACAAGTACCCCACGGTGGAAGCAGGCACAGTTGTGCCAGATTTCCAGTCCACTGAGTTCCTACGCAGTCCGCAGCACCAAACCTGTAGAACTTCCTTTAGCATGGCAATATTTATTAGGGCACAAGTTATGCAGATATTGTGGATAAATCCTGTCAGTATAAACAATTTTTTCTGTCAACTTTTAGGAGTCCATTTTAATTCAAATATTCAACGGATGGCACACATAGGCAAGGATATCCAAACTACCCCATAACATCAGTGAAAATAAACTCATATAACACAAACACACGTGAGTAGAAACACATCCACCCACTAACAGTAGCAGAGACCAATGCACACCAATGAACGTCAAGTGGATTTAGCCATACATACAACCTATATCACAGCACGTGCGAACAGGGATAGGTACATACATTTATCACATATGAAGAGACATAAACAGCCATGCCATGGGTTCAGAGGCAGATACAGCCCACAGAAACAAACACACCAAGCAAAGCAAATCGAAACATGCATTGATCCACAGTTAAACCACAGGGCCATGTAGGATACACATGCACAAAACACGGCCCTATGTGAAAACAACACGTTCAGAATATATCTGTCAGACGATTGTTGAAAGTTGATTATTTTGTAGATGACGTTTTTACAGTTTTTTTTTTTTACTCTTCAGTTTTCTTAATGGTAATGATAGCAACACATACGTGACTCCCCCTTCTCTCCCAAAAACGTGTTCCACCGTTTTGCCTCTGTCAGGGTTCTTGTTGGTGATAGTGCATTACTACTTTTGCCACTGTCACCTGTATTCAAGTTTAACATTCAAATCACTATTTTTGTGAAGAATGATTTGGGCCAGAAGGCTTTATTTCGAAAGCAAAACACATTTCATGTATGCATGCGATGGTATCTGCAGCCCCGCGAATCTAGCTGGAGAACACGGAAATGGTGAACAGGAGGCATGCTCCCGTGAAGACACACATTGGAGGAAGGTCACCGGCAATATGATTATTCCTTCAGATGGTCACATAATGCAGCCATAAACAAAACAGTAACAGAGTTACCCTGAAACACAAGTTACCTACCTGTACCGGTAATTTCAACTTTACATCTGTTCCAAACTCACATCATGGGCGTTTTTCTGCCATCTAGTGGACAATACAGGATACTGCACAGCATGTTTCTCTTTCAGTTTTTTTTTCCCGGTTACAGTTGAAGGGAGAATCTATCTATAAATTTCATACGCTTGGCCTCCCTACTGGCCCAGGATTATTTATGCCATTAATTGACTCGTTAGGCTCATATGAAATTTATGTTACGTCAGTGTAACCTAGAATTCAAGAAACTGACCCATTATACCACGTGGTATAAGTACGTGACAGAACTTTAGCTGGAAGCACGGGAACAAAACGAGTGTCCACAATGCGAGGGACTCTTGTTCATGGCATTTGTGTTTTTCACACTATTTGTTCGCGTGAAATGCGTCCTCGCCCAAAATGATCTCTAGGATGCGGTTCTCCCGAACTAAAATGCTAAATTACAGTTTTCTATATTGCGTCAATTTTCTTAATGCGAATAATTTTGTTTAAATAAGCAAAATAAAATATTACGCAAAATGTGCACATCCCTAGGTTTTATATTGCCAGCGAATAAGGGAGTCCTGATATCAGAGTGCTTAACAATACTGCAAATAAAGATCAATTATTAGTAGACGTCAGGTTTGATAAATGCTATAAACATAATTAATAACTATTATGGGTGTATTCAGGAAAAATAACAGTCCATATACTAGTAATAACACTGGAATAATCAAATAAGAGAGAGAACCATAGGACTACTGTGGTTAGATCATTACCTAAGCCGTGGAGTACTTACGGCCATGCTCTAGACTTACAGTAAATTTGGCCTTTAAAATTCAGAGGAGTTCACTAAGAAAGAATGGATGAATGAAGGTAGATACAGACACAGTACGCTCAACAAACTGCATTACTTCAAGCAAAAAAAGGACACGGTGTGTAGCTCACAAAGGTGCACATAGAAAGAGGACGGAATATACTCAAAGCTGATACCAGAAACATATACGGAATGCTCACAATGACATGACACAGACACATGACCGCGGGAGGTCACAACAACTCACTTGACTTTCTTGACATCGAACTTGGACTGAGGAGTCACATGCCGGATGGACGACAAGGAGCAGCTGTGCTTCCGCTTCCGGGGCCTGCCGGGGCCACGGCGTGCTGGACTGCGGGAACTATCTTCCCGCCTAGCGAATGGAAGAAAAACATAGAAGTTGAGTGGTAGGATCTAGAACCGGTAGAACATGCCACAGGTAAGGGTTTACAGGTCTACGCGAAGCTGCCAGTCTCAGCTGAGAGCCGCAGCCTCTGGGGCTGCCCGCTCTAATCGCTGCAAGCCCTCGCGTTCAAACCGAGGCATTGTCGCTACTCTGAATGTAGCTTTATTTCAAGTTCCATAATACCAATAACAAAAGCACCAATTGTTACACATTCTGTACATGGAAGGTTTCAAAGACTGAGCATAGAGGCAAAATAGGCCATGAATTCATGTTTAGACTAGGGATGGAGTAATTCTATGTAGATGGGGCAAACGCAGCGTAAACATTTAAGATACCCTCAATGGTGTTTTGAAAATGATACGTTCTGATTGATCAACAGAGGCAATGTGGTATCTCTGCATGTCTGTGTGCCCATAGCAATCTCTCGTAAATTATTCAATAGTGACCATGCCCACTCACTCGTGCCGCCGCTGCAGTTTCACCAGTTCGCGCTGCTTCTCCTTGTATCGTCTCTGGAGTTCTGCTAGCCTCATCCTTATTTCGACCTCCTCTGTATCCAACTCATCAATGGCAGCCTTCAGCGGACAGACCTGCAGGTAATGCACAAGGTGTTAGCACTGGTGAATCCTCTGCTTATGAACTTTATCCACTAGTTCTCCAAAGGCTCCTGGTCCACTGGGTCTCTAACAAGACCATCCTCAGGATGAAGCATTGCTACTCAACTACAGTATCTTCTATCACAGCCTCATAATACATTAATGCTTCTCCCACTAAGTCATAATGGATCACTGCTTTTCCAACGGTCCCATAGTGCATCAGTGCTTCTGTCACTATCGCGTACTGCATTACTATTTCGTGACGGATTACTCCTTCCACCAGTCTCGTCATACATTACTGCTTCACCTTCAGGCTCATGTACTTTTACTGCTTCTCCCAGGGCCTATTCAAAGCATTACTGCTACTCCTGCCACCTACTAATGCCTTCCTACTTCCACCACTCATTATGTGGTACCGCTTTGGTAGGTACCAGAATATCGCCTGATAGAAATATTGTATCCTAAACATTGTTTACAAAAATATCACCACACTGGAGTTGATAAGAGGTAAGCTACATCCAAATGGATGATATTTTTGTAAATGTTTTGCGTACTCCTACTGGCTCTCAACGCATTACTGTTTCTCCCACTGTCTCCTAACTCCTCACTGGTTTAACCACTGCCTGGTAGTGCCTTCCAACATTCTGTACCGTCGCTCTTTAAAGCTCCTCTCAATTTCTCTCACTGTATTACGCCTAACTCAGACCCTCAAAGGATTCTCAAATGGGAAACATTTTTTGAAGAAGCATATGCCTTGATAATGATTAGTAGCGTAGATTGTTTGGGCTTACCCCTACGGGGTTCTGGTTCAGTGACCTTCATATTCTTTTCCGCCTTCTTTTGATTCCTGGGTTTTTCCACAGGGCGGAGTCTAACCCTTTCTGGCCTCATGGTTATTGTCAGCCACTGGGACGCCGGCTTTGGCGTATTCCAGCGGGGGCGAGGGGAAAGGTAGGCTGGACGCTGACTGCTTTCATTTTTTTTCTGGACCGATATACCAATACAAAGATAGATCAAGTCGGTCAAGGGCCAATTTCAAGTCTGGCTCACCTCTTCGACTTCAGCTTCTGACCATGGGCAGCTGCTGCAGGTACTGGGCCCCATTGCACATTATTACCACCCGGCGTGCAGGCCTACTGCTGTGTGTAGCAACAACATGGGATTTTTGATAAAAAGGAGAAGAGCGCGCAAGGGGAGTGAGTAGGACATGTCAGGATCACTCACAAGCTGCACCCAGACCTGACTTGGCCGCTTTCGTGAGGGCCCAGGGCTCGCACTCTGCAGCTGTTCATTACGACAGCCGCGCTCACTGCCTGTCAAGGGAACTCCGTTCAGCCCACTGTCAAGGGAGAAGAGGAAATCGTGGCCACTACCACTGCGTGGTTGTTTTGTGATTGTTATGTTGCTGCGTTGCAGTTGATTGCTGTTTATCACTGGTGCGTTGCTGGTATGTTGCAGTATTGCTACTATGGCACTGCTATTTTGCAACTAGGTTTAAACCGATGTGGTTGCATAGTTGCTGCCGACTGACTGCCAACCGATTGACTAGATAGCTACTAGTTAGTTGCTACTTTCCAAAATCTGTCCACACAGATCCCCTAAAAGTTATGCAGAGCTATAAAGCTATAAAGTTGTGAAAGTGAGAGCCAAGTTGTGCTCTGATTAGAGGGGCACTCAAGGAACACACAAGAGGGAAGCGTATGCCTAGGGGCACACCATCAGCTGCAGCCACCGCCAATCACCAACGTGAGCCTTCTGTACCTGCACCCGCAGCTCCTCTCTAAGCTCGACAGGGTCCCCAGGGACAGACTATTCAGGGAACACCACACCTATGGTCTGTCTTCCGCTCGGGACCCGCCTTATGCTTCGGCACTATGCGATTTCGGATCCTTTCCCACGCCCCTTCTCTGAGGGATACAGCAGCGCGCGGCAGGACTCCACACCTTAGTGGTCTGCACGACCAACTCGACCAACGCAACCTCCCCTTCTTAATGAACAGCGGCTACTTAAAAAACACACCAGCTTCCTGTTTGGAAAAGCAACTCCGAGGTTTGTGGGATGGTGGCCCCAGCAGGCAACAACCCCTGCATTCGCAGCCATTCACAGGGGGTCGCAAAATGAAAAGTGCTTGATTCAAATTCATTAGGCAAATCATTATGCAACTCCGAGTATGGTAACTGAGAGCCTTCTTGTAGTGTCCCGGTATGTGCCCAAAATGGATTCTTTTTGGTGCTGGCAGAGTCCCTTTTTATGGGTGTTTTAAGTGTGTGGCTTAAAATCTCCCCTTCTATGCCTTATTGCACATAATACAACTGATCTCTCTCTCTACTGTTTTCTACCATATCGGGCAGGTCTGTAATTCAATTTCCTAAGACTTCATGAACTTTTTCCTTTGCACGTGAAACCAACTAAATGTGCAGAACACAGAAGACCATTTATTTTTAGTTGTTGTTGGAGTTGCCCATATTATTATGGCTTCCTCGTTTCCCTCAGTTGGCACTGGTGTTGAACTGCAGTGTGTACGTCTGGCACCTTACTGTTGTGTCTTACTGTGTACAAATCTTCTGATACGAGAATCTCGCACTCAGCAACAAGATCTGAGAAGACTGTTCCAGGGTTCCGATGGCGGAATATGCTTCTGTCTGACTGTCCTCCTTTCCCAATCGTGAGTTTACAGTTCTCCACCAAAGACTGAGCATTCATCTTTATATTTCAGTTCTTTTATAAGCACGTTTGCAGAGTCATAATCAGGAGGTTGAAGTGTGCGTTCCTCGTACAGGTTACCAGGCACCTGGTGTATGTTTATCTCCTTATTGGTCTGTTTTGGTAACTTTGTTGATGTTGTTTACCTGCATTTGTCTCTTGTACATGTTTATGTTTCAGGGAATCGTTGGTGATGCCTTGCCCACTACCGTCCATGATTGACAACAGACACAATATTGGTTCTGTTCTCAGCATGAAGTACACCATCTTTACATTTGCATCTTTAAAGTAGTCACAGACTCTTCTACATCAGAGAAGGATGAGTTGTGAGCATGTTCTCTCTGCACACGCACTCCACACCGTATGGATCGCGTATCCTTCATGGGCACCGGTTGTTACATGGAAGCTGATGGGCATGCACATTGCCCTTGTTCTTATAACTGACTATCTGCTCTACGTATGGCCCCCTGCATGACCTCTTTCCCAAGGGGTATATGATGAATAACTCTCTATCTCCACTGTTTGATACCCCCTCTGGCAAGTCTCTCCTGAGAGATTTGGCTTGTCTTTTGTGTTACGCGCAATGGATTCCCATCTCTCCAGTGTCTCTCAATGCATTCCCAGCGCTTTCCATAGGAGGTATTTCTCCTGCGCCCTCGTCTCGCTCTACAGATTACCACTGTGCCCCATTTTCTCCATCCATTGTCATACCCATGTAAGGTCTCCTAATGCACAACTGACTCACTCTTGTCTCGCATGATTTTTTCCCTCACTGTTGTCACCCAATTCATTTCTACTTTGTCATCAATGTTCTCACCACAACATTCTTCTCCTCGGTACCCTTTTCAAACAAATAAAGCCCCTAATAAACATGTCAGTCTTCTGAATTTGTATTTCATCAACACAATCTCTGGTCTAACAATAAGCATGACAATATAACACTTTTTAAATATATAATTGTGGACACATTTGGTTTTCAACTTGAATGTTTAAATATCAAAAATTTACACAAAATCAGAAAAGTATTCATAAGACATGAACATGATTGTTTATGAAAAACACTTGGGCATTTGTAAAAGAAAACATGAAACAACGTCATTGTTGACAGACGAGAAAGAATTTCAATTGTTTACAAGAAAAAACTGTCATCTACTGCAAATAAATCTCACTTTCCAAAAAGCATGCATTTCAGGAAGCTGCTTCTCGGAAAAGACATGCATATTATGGACTTAAGGGCCAAAGAAAATAGATCCATCCAACATCACTTCCAGTTTAGAAGAGTCATGAAAATCCTGGCTCTGTTCACATTCTAACGCTCAGATATCTCTAAGAAGACAACCTCAACTGGTCCTACTTATGAACCTATCTTCACTATTCTTTACTTTCAACCACAAACCGTATATTAAGCATATTTCAATGCATGAACTTTGGCGCACACTCACTGAGCATCACAGACAACATCAGGACTCAGCTCTAATTGATGACACCATCTCTAACATCCATGCACCACAGACTCACAACCACTGGCCTCTGGTCTGCAAAGTACTCTGGGACTTTGACAAGAGATATGAAAGTACTATAGAAATGATACAATACCATACATTTTTCCCCACTGTCTCCCACTGCATCACAGTCTCTTTCTTGAGACTACCAGTAGATCACTGCTTCTACCAGCGGGTCTCCCTAATATCACAGAGAGCATTGCCACCTTTTCCACTTTCTGCCAAGATATTCCCATCTCTCTCCACTATGTCTGGACACATGCTAGCCTCTCGCTTCTGTCTTTCCTTTTCCCTCTGTCTCCCACTGCATTACCATCTCATTCCTGTGTCTTTCCGAGCATTATTACAGCAAAATCTGGCAGCATGACTTCTTTCACTGGCTTACCGGTTTAACTTTAGGGACCCATGTGAACTTCCTGCGTGGAGGGCGAATTAGCGGGGTGGAGGCAGCAAAGCAGTGGTTGTTCAGGAGTCTGATGTCAGGTGGCCCAGTGTCCACACTGTTAGTTTCTACCAAGGACCAGGCAGCTGCAATGGTGGCTAAACTCTGAAGGTTCAAGGCCACTAGATCTTCTCGGCCATCTATTGTGGGTGAAACAAGAGAGCTGGTAAGCACAGAGGGAAGCACATTCAGGAGAGGCTACAGAGTGAGTTTGGGTGATGACTCAGTCATGCTTGTTTTCCTGTGAAGTTTTGCTTCATATGCGGTACCTGTCCACATAGACATAATCAGTTAACCAAAAACATGTGGTCAGACAAGGGTGAGTATCAACATCCTCAAAGCAGATGAAAGAAATGCAGCAACTATTGTGGATAGCAGAAGGCTCTGCACCCACAATCACGAGAAGGTAAGGAGGTGCATGCAGTGGTTAATGAGCCAGTCATTTGAGAAATGCCAGGCTGTAAAATGGCAGCTGAGAGCTCTCCATCCTTCTGTATTTTTTATTGCAATATGGTACTTGTAGCTTCGCTTTTTACATTTAAAAAGCAGGACTAAGAGTACCAGAACACAAATCAGAAAACAGCACTGCATGAGCTATTCGCAACTGACAGTAGACGATTTAAGATTTCTGGTTCCATCAGAGATATACCACTAAATTATTCAGAAAATAATAATCACTTTTTCGTAAAAAGTAAAAAACCTATGAATGGTAATCGGCAGTAAGAGCTGGCTCCCAGCCAGTGTAATTCTCAAATATAAACAAAGAGTTAGGGTAGTACATCGAGTATGCAAATAGATCCTTAGAATTGTGTGAAATTTGTGCGTAAACTAGAAATACATCTGATCGCACTGTGTATCCCCGCCCGACTAACAATCTCCACTGTGACTGTATTTTCCAAATTCTGCCACTCTTTATGGCATTAAAATGCTGTAGAAAAGAGACACGTTTACTAAACTGTGACACTAGGTTAGTACCCGGCTCCTTCTATCAATTTACATTCTGTGATAATCCCACTATCTAATAGGATGGCTTGGAAATGCCATGTTGTTTTGCAGTAAAAATGAAGAATGCGGATGTCAATGTGGGGAAAGTACCAATTGGCTCTGGCGTTGAATGCAGCACACAATTCCTAACACTTCACACACCATCCTCAACCTCGTCGCATAAACGAAATACATTTTGCGCAGGATGAGATGAGACCTGAGGCAGCTCGGTCTGGGAAGGCCTGCCAGTCAGTGTACACTTTTTCAGATTGAAGAGTTTAAAGAAGCCTGGCTTTGGCACCCGGACGGCAGCCTTCTCACTAGGCAGTTATTTAATCAATGCCGCGGTCCATGTAGAACATTTCAGATTCTCACAATAATCACAGGTCATTAAACCGGAGTGTGGAGCCTCCTTCTCGTGTCAATAATCAGATACAAACTGCAGCGTAGCCCTCTTTGTCCAGGAGAAGGAGGAAGGGAGGTCTTATATCTGGTGGGGCTCGGCCTGCAGGCGGCAATACTGCGAATTGCATTTTCTTTCTTTTCCTGCACATAGCAGCAAATCTCTAACGCCATTCCGAGCATCCCATCCGTCGAAACTGGAAACAAGGAGGCCCGTCGAAATATCTTGAACAGACTTGTGCTTAGTCCCAGAAGTAACAAGGTACTCTAATTCCAAAGTGATATATTTTGCCACTGGTAGCGTCAAGAAAACACAAGCAAGATGTTGCCAGTGAGGATGTAAGGCAGTGGCATTGAAGAAGCATGGCACTGACGATCCGGAAGCAGCATGTTGACAATGAGGATGTAGGACACTGGCACCGAAGAAGCACGACACTGACAATCTGGATGCCGGATGCTGGTGAAGTGGAAAAAGTCCTACTGTACCATAGCGTCTTCCAAAAACCGAACAGCTAATTCCATTTTTGAAGGCCAATTCTTGACCTAACATTCTTCATCCACCTCTCTTCACTGGCTTATCACAGTCCCACCAGAGGCTGTGTTTGGCATCATTTTTTGAGGAGCACATGAGATGGTCTCAGTCTAGCTTTTGCACCTTTGATGTATAAGAGGAGTACAACTCGCTCGGTCCTCCTGCACTTTTCTACATTAAACTACTGCAAGGATACTAGGAATGATACGCTCCTAATTTATTGTAAGCTGCAGTAATGCTTCAACTTATATCAACTTTATATTGGTGATACGGGATTAATTTGTGGTGAAATCTAGAAATTTCATAACACCCTTAAAAGGCTTGCAGGGTTCGCACATCTTCGGGTTCCGTCACAGGCTGTTCTGGGCGACAGGGTCTCCAAACGGAGATGAACTGTGGGGTCCATTTGCAATGAAATATTAAAGAAGGCAGCTCGCTCCATGGGGAAAGAAAACCTAATACCAGTCTAATTCTAGCTAACGATGACAGTGGGAGGAGAGGCCGGGGATATGATGTCAGCTCGGGCAGCCCTTCTTGAATTTCTATATGGGTTACATCACCTCGCGGATACAATGCATCCGAGGGATCAATGGGCTCTGGGGAGATTCCAGAGCCTGCTCCATCAGGTTCTGAGGTTGCGCATCCCAATTATTCAGGCTGTATCCCTTCGCGGAATTACCTCATCCTTTGACTGTCAATGGGGATCTCAACAAGCAGGGCCCTCTCTACTGAGGAATAAAGATCTGGAATTAAATCTAACCCCTGCTGCTTCGAATGACCCACTCACAGTATCGGACGATGGAGTCCGGTTAGAGAAAGAAAGGACTCCGAGTCCCACGAACCCTGATGCATTGTCCCCAGCTTTTTAATAAGTGCATTGAGGGCTTCTAATTGCCCTTCCCCTCTCTGTCCACTGCGTATTCGGATGCAGACCAAAGAAGTCAGTTTTACTCCTCCCCACCCCGGGCAGGTTGATAATGGGTGGGATTAGCAATTATCATTTCTCAGGGGCCACAGTGTGAGGCTTTGAGTAGGTTGCAACAATATGTCCGAGCCCTGCAGGTGTCATTACTTCAGCCAGAAGCAGAGCTGGTGGCAGGGGACACCATCAGGGGTGGTCGAGGGTGGGCTCAGAGCTCTAAGGTTTCAAGGAAGTGGGCTTGGACTGCGGTGATGCAGCATCTTAAAAAGTATAAGATTTGCGGTAAGATATCTGTGCTGCAATACCAGAACATAAGGCATGTCATCTCCCCGGCAACATCTCAATGGCCACGTATCACAGGGGGTTCCTGGGGAATCTCCGAATCAGGTGAGTGGTTCCACTTTTGCTTTTCCCGCTTCCAAGTCAGGCAACTTACCAAGAGGTCAGACCACCACTGCCTCCAGGACTTTTCCTGATTTTGTTTGAATGTTGGCAGAAACCTGGGGGATTGTACACATTCATGGCTCTTTAACAGAAACGAATGTGCAATGAAGCAGTATGCCATCGGGCACCATCAAAGTCTAGTCAAAGCATCTGAAGGGAAGTTGCAGGGGTGTTACAATTTGTATGTCCATTGTGTGCTGCATCTCCTCACTGGTGAACAGCTGACTGTATGCAAGACATCAACGCAGCACATCTCCTGTAGGTAGCAGTGGAGCAGCTCCAGACACTTTATCGTTAATGCAACGCAGAGTCAAGGAAAGCTGCAAATGTGCAGCTACGTGGAACATCAGTCACGTAACAGGTGAGGACTCTGATGCATGGGCGGCAAATTACAAATTCATTACATATGGCGTCTCCACTGAGGTTGGCATGAGCACGGCGAGCATGATACCGACAACAGCACAGACAGATTCGGTCATCTGCACTCTCCCTACATTACAGCAGCTCTGAGGCTCCCGCGAGTACAATCCTTGAAGAATATGTTTGTTGAGACCATCTTAGGATCCCAACATACTGCAGCAAAGAGATCTCCAAAACCTCAAGATTCTCATCTTTTGGACTATCTTAGAGTGCCAAGCGCTTAGGAGAGCAAAAGATTTCTTGGTATTCCCAATGTTTGAAGAGCCATAGCTAGTCTGTGAGAGCATTCTTGCGCAGTCATTGGGAGCTGCCTCACCCAGTCTGTGGGAACAGTCTCACGCCGTTTGAGGAAGGAGCCTCTATGGACAGTGGAAGCAGCCTCGTGCAGTCAGTTGGAACAGCCTCGTGCAGTCAGTTGGAACAGCCTCGTGCAGTCAGAGGGAGCAGCCTCATGAAGTCAGCTGAAGCAGGCTTCTGTACTCTATGGACTCAGTCTGAGGAAGCAGCCTCCGGCAGTCAGTGGAAATAGTCTCAGGCAGTCAGTGGAAGCAGCCTCAGGCAGTCAGCGGAAGCAGCCTCAGGCAGTCAGCGGAAGCAGCCTCAGGCAGTCAGTGGAAGCAGCCTCAGGCAGTGCTTCGATGCATCCTTAGGCAGTCGCGGAAGCAGCCTTAGGTAGTCAGTGGAAGCAGCCTCAGGCAGTCAGTGGAAGCAGCCTCAGGCAGTCAGCGGAAGCAGCCTCAGGCAGTCAGCGGAAGCAGCCTCAGGCAGTCAGCAGAAGCAGCATTAGGTAGTCAGCAGAAGCAGCATTAGGTAGTCAGCAGAAGCAGCCTCAGGCAGTCAGTGGAAGCAGCCTCAGGCAGTCAGTGGAAGCAGCCTCAGGCAGTCAGCAGAAGCAGCATTAGGCAGTCAGCAGAAGCAGCATTAGGTAGTCAGCAGAAGCAGCCTCAGGCAGTCAGCAGAAGCAGCCTTGTGCAGACTTTTTGACACAATATGTGCAAAGATCTGCTACCGGTGTGTGGGTGCACACTCACCCAGTCTGGACCTGATCACATGTGTCTCTTGTCGGAAGGAATCATTACTGCACCAGATAAAATCAGACACCAATGTGTTTGAAACTTAAGTGGCGTGTTAATTATCACCTATTTGAAATTTTTGGAGAATAACATCCAGATTCTGGTGCTTATCGATTTGAATCAAAATCTGCATCTCTTGACAAAAGCCAAGTACTTTTCCCTGTTAAATTCTGACAGATTTGACATGTCAAAATCGAAGAGGGTGAGAACGTTATCCGATTCAGTAACGAATCCGTTACTTACCAGTAATCTTCATTACCCCGTCTAGGGGTCTTCCTAGTCCTAGGTTCCATCATCCCTAGCGTGAGCGGTAGACACACTTTCAGTCTAGTGGCCTCCGGGGTCCCTACATGATTCCCCTCCTAACAAAGCTCCTCCTGAAGATCAGGCTGGAAGGCTCAGGTTATACTGCTAGCACCCTACCGGCCCAGACGTCATGGTATCTACTACTAGCTCTGTCCAAGCGTCACAACCACTCTCCTCTTCAATACCCACAGCTGTCTCTTCCAGATGGTAACAAGGTTATGTCTGACGGCTTGGCCACTGAACGAGTAGGGTTAGAGATTGTCCTGAGAGGGACACACCCTCAGATGTTAGGACTGGGAGGAGCAAACAGTTGCTTGCACAGGATCACAAATTAAAGGGACACTTGCAAATCAGCCCAGGCAGGAGCAACATCCAGTATGTGGGGGCAGCCTCGGCTCCTCTGTGGGGGAAGAGTCTGCACACAGTTTGCCTGGGAACCCGCATTCAAGTTCTTGCAAGTGCATTCCTCACACTGTGCGGAGTCTCACGTGGCCCTGTTGAAAAGATGCCGTAGAAAGAAACTTTTTAAAATTGTATTTTTCAATTTCTAATCGACTTCACCGTCGTTCCAATTTTATGGAATCCTGCGAGCATCAGAAAACTATTATTTGGTCTGCCTGTCCGGCCGCCCCTCCCTTTCTTTTCCACAAGGAATAAGACCGTCGGAGGACTGTTCTTCCGGTGCGTAGGAAATCCGCAGGAAGGAAAACCCGGGGCGTAGTCGGGGAAGGAAGCACTTCCTGATTACCACAGAGGCCCCTGCATCACGGCCAAGCCAGCGATGCCGAGTTTCATTCTCACTCTCTGGGCAGGGGAGCAAAAAAACATACAAGCCTTTGGGGAAATTAATTTTATGAGAACATTGTCTTAAACTGCACAAAAGATGCAGAAGAATTTTGGCAGACGCCGTTAAAAAACTATTTTTTTTACACTTGGAAAAACAGTAACACAGAACCAGTTCCTAAAAATAGGAAAGAAGTACAATGAACAGTTGTGCTTAGTTCAACACTTCCACCATATGCAGGGTAAATTTAGAACTTTTATGAGGCTCCATTTCCTCTCATTCTCCTCTCACGCCCAAACGTGGGCTGGCTTAGTGGGGAGCCGGGAGACTTCCTGACAGGCTGGTCCCTTTTGAAGGGCCAGTAAGCATCGTTGGGGAGAGGCAATCTGGACGCCTGGGGCTTGTGACTGTGTATAAGCATTAACAGCCTGCCACCTAGGTCCTGCAGAAAGCAGTAGGATCGCCTCCCCAAGTCTTGCAGTGGTAGATGTCCACACACCCCTGGTCTTGCACCTCCCCCGGCTCACAGTCGATGCACGAGAAGCGCACCTCCCTTTGTGCGTTCGGAGTGCACAACTGCAGCCCCGCTGTGTTAGCATTTACAAGTCTCCTAGCCTAGTACCGAATGCCCCTCCTCTGATCCCGCAGGGTTAACATCAGTACACCCAGTCATTCGGTCCTGCAGTGTAAACATTAGACCTGCACCTCAGCTAGCCCTACATTAGAAGTGCCCTTCTGATGGTACAGCACTGTTAGCATTAAGAATGTGCCTTCCTTAGCCCTGCAGTGTTACAGTTAGATAAACATCAACACCAGTCCAGAATTTAGTACGA
The DNA here is from genome assembly GCF_031143425.1 of Pleurodeles waltl. Lineage (NCBI taxonomy): Eukaryota > Metazoa > Chordata > Amphibia > Caudata > Salamandridae > Pleurodeles > Pleurodeles waltl. The sequence goes on along the minus strand of NC_090446.1, from coordinate 978,666,931 downwards.
GTACAAATCCCCTGGGCCTGCTTGTTACAGTTAAACGTTTACGCCCTCTCGTTTTGCAGTTTAACTATTAGAAGTGCACTTCTCATGGTCGAGCAGTGCTAGCATTAAGAGTGCGCTCTGCCTAGGCCTGCAATGTTACAATTAAAAGTGCACAACCTCAAGCCCAGCAATTTTTGTATTAGGAGAACATACCCCCTGGGCCTGCAGTATTACGATTAAACATGCACACGCCTTAGGCCTGAGGTGCATTAGAAGTGCACACATATCACATTACCACAAGCCACGTCCGACTACGGGCTGTGTTGGGAAGCCCATCATTTTGTTTGCAAGCACCCAGACTCTACAAACGGAGGTAGGCAGTATACACAAGGGTAAGTAACATGAATATGTAGCATTTCATTTTTTGGAAGTTTGAGAGATGTTAATCTTCTTCAATTACTTTTCACTGTTCAACTTACTCTTTCCTCTACAATATCCAGTTTTTAGGTCAGGGTTAAAAGCGCAGTTGCCTGCTGACCTAATGTTACAAATTAATTAAAATTTGCATAAATTGGGCTTTGGCTCCGCCCATAGACGTTTTCCTCTGTCTCACATCATGCTATTGGTTGTTTAGTGTATCATTCATCCCTCAGAAAGTGCTTTAATAGGAAGGTAAGAGATGCGGTTTTACATCTGAAAAGTACACTCAATCATCTTACTGTCATATTGAATGTTTTATTCCCTATATGTATTCTATGTAAAAAGCAATTTTGCTCCACTACACTGTGAAAATCAAATGTCTGGCTTTAAGATGCTAAACCACATTTGTGTGGAAGCGACACAGTTAACTTACATTTGTACATGTCTATGTTTGTTTTTATTAGAATACGTCCAGACCAATTGGCTTTGCCAATGCTCGTTATTTTTGCTATTATAATAACTTTTTCCCTTCTCATCTCCTGCTGAACTTCAGTAAAATGGATGTTTCTGTTTTACCTCAAGAATGACAGCAATTTTGGGGCCCAGAAAAACGGAAATTACAACACGTCAATTTTTTCAAGTTGAAATTATTGCAGGTAACCTATGCACCTTTTTAAAGGCATGCATTTTGAAGCCTTTAAAACATTCTTTTTGGGAGCCCTTCCCAAGAATATTAAGTAAACCGAGAAACAGGAACCTCCATGTCCTGCTTAACCACCTGAGTATTGCTGGAAGGGTGAGCATGACCATCGGCAAAACTTTAAAAAAATTCATGTGGTACTTAGGTAAGCTATGACACACCTTGCTTTGCACATAAGGAAAGCCCTCTTGAAATGGGCCTCATATTTAAGATTTGTTATGTTATGTCGATTTGTATAGAACAACTTATCACCCGTGAGAGCATCCAGGTCATGGAGCAGGAAAGTAAGCCTGGTGGAGCTCCTAGTTGAACAGTTAGGTCTTCAGGTTTCTCGCAGTAGATGAGAAGTGAATGAGTTGATTTGGCACCATGTACATGAATACAGAACGGTGTTTGCAGCTTATTGCAGATAAGATAGATATGTGTGTTACCTACTGTTCACAGGTTATCATCTAGAAGAGCTGCCTCAAGTCTGTCTCGAGATGTCAGCAAAATGAAAACTGCAGGGATGGTTGGAAACACCCTACTATATGTGCACCATGAGACAACCGGCTGTGGTGTCAATTTTATGAATGATCATCATTACTAATAAGAATAATCATTTGAACGTTAATTTTAAAAAAAAATCAGTATAAATGAGATTTGGCCAATGAAACCAAGCAGGATGCATGTTCCTACCCATAATTAAGGTGTATCATGCTTGAGAGTTTTTCCTTCTTGCAAGTTTGATTTACATGGGGGAAGTGGTGAAAGTTCCTTGGTGCGCTTGGTCAGCAATGAAACTCAAAACACATCAGTGACTTCAGATGGAACTCACCACCCTGATCCCTTCAGTGTGAGTAAACCCCAGGCACGCCATCTTAGCTGTCCTAAGTCTGACACCAAATCATGGGTTTGTCTGACCAAAAGTAATTGAAAAATGCACACTACAATACAACATAAAATCCAACATAAAGAATATACATTTAGCAATATACAAAATGCAAATATTACCGTAGCAGCATTTTAGAGGTGGCAGCCTGTGTTGAAAAACTCAAAATTTCTTATTAGCTAGCGGCGGGCTCATGCAATAGGAAAGTAGACATGGAAAGACCAAAAGCTTAACTCTTACATTCGTTGACTGCATCAGACTTCTGCTGATTGAACTCAAGGCTGGCCAGCTCACTGAGTAGCGCTATCCCATTGTTCCCTGAGTTGTAGCTGAAGCTTGAGTTGTCCAGGCTTGAGGGGGGCCCTGAAGGAGAGGAGCTGGTCTCAAGGAGAGCAGGTAGGTCACCCAAGTTGATGGTAGCTGCAATCAACGCCTCCAAACTAGAAACAGAACCCTGGAGCCGAACTTCATTTGGTGAAGCAGCCGACATGTCCACTTCCTGCTTCTCCTCTGTGACTTCCTCTGACTCTTCTGGAGCAGCCTCCTTTCCTGAGGCCACCTCCTCTTCCTTTTCCAGGGCCTGCTCTTCCAGGTTTTTGATGTCCACCAAGGTTTCCTCGGAGGTGTTAGGAGAGGGGATTGTTGAGATGATTGTGACCTGCTCAACAGTCTCCTCTTCGGAATCAGGAATCTCTTCCGGAGCTTCATGAGCAGGCTCAGTGTGGCTTTCACATTGAGGAGTCTCCTCGCTCAAGAGAGCTCCACATTCGATTCCTCCAAGTCCGTCCAAGTCACCCTGTACAGGGATGACTTCAGACGAGGGTAGCACCTCGGGGACCGGCTGCTCCTCAGGGGCCTCCTTCGCTTCTGGGGTAGTGACTTCTTCCTTCTCAACATCACCCTGAATGGTGGCCTCAGCCTCCACCTGAGGTGCGGCACATGGCTCATCACAGTGAGGGGTCCCCGAAGGTGTGGCAGTCCTGGACTGCTCTGGTTCCGCTGCTGTGGGGGCCGTTTGCATAGCATCAGGGTCCGCAGGGTCCGCAGAGTGCACGTCACTCAAGGAAGGAGATGAGTAGCCCATGCTGACAGCTGGATATGTGTATCCTGGAGGCAGATCTGCAGAGAGAAAGGATAAATTAAGACAGGCAAATTTCAGTTAAGTGGCCTGTACACCAACTACCGGCATCTAGTGTCATGCGTGGATCGCATTGCTTTACTGCCTAGATCTGTTTTGATCTGCAAAAAGAAACACATTGTATGCGTCTTATTTCTGTGCATCACTGTAACTTTTTAGTTTCACCTTAATCATTTTTATATGCTGTGCTTCATAGTAGGAGAACCAGCATCGAAGCCTGACACAGATCTTCCAAATCTCCAAACCACTTCAGGTGCAGGTGCTACCCAAATACATACAACATACCACTAAACAAGAACCCCCTCAACAAACACAAGCAACACATGCAGTCTTTGGACTCAGTTTGTCTCAGGTTGCTTTATTTGCATTCGCTTGGGGGGGTGGGAGTTGGGTGGGGGTGTAGGGGGTTTCTTTGCAAATGGATAATCTTCCCAGTAACTCATAAGCAGGTTTTATTAGAGAATGATTTTGAAATATATGAGATTGGGAAGTGAAAAAAATCAAGTACATGCACATTCTGCAGACAAGGGAGCAAGGGATCTGTGTCAATTAAGGATCAACCTAGCATGGCCCACAGATCCAGGGTGTAGGACTTTATAACACAGTAACCTGTGCATACACAGCCAGAGCCGGTCACAGCCAGCAGATGCATGTTTAATTAGTGCCAAATACATGGATGGCATGGAGCAGCAAGTCGTATTGTTTTCTGTTAAGTGGTTGAAGCCTGGCATGGACTGTTGAAGCCAGGGTCCCTGCTGCGTAGGTAGGACCTGGCACTGGCACTGACACAGTACACCCCATTAGCAGTAATCAAAAACTCTTGGCACAATGGTCCTATTGCCGGGCTGGGACCAGATTTATGTTCTGCAAGTGGATTTCTAAAACACATGCGCATATACCCAATATGCTGCAAGAAACTCAGGGCACGTACCTCTGCCAGCTACAGACAGTGCCTGCTCATCAAGGGGAAGCTCAATGGCAATGGTGACAAGCATTGGCAAAGCCAATAGGTTTCGCCCTTGCAAGAGCTTTTGGCTTTATCAATGCATTTTAGCCATATTGTACACTAGAGTGGATTGGCAGAGAGTGGGGTGGACTGGTGTAGAGTGTATTGGCTTAGAGTGTTGCAGAGTATAGTGGCGTAGAGTGCAGCAGTACTGAGAGCACTTGCATTGATTTCAGCAGCATATAATGCAGTGTCATAGAATACAGTGGCTTAGATCAGAATGGTTGAGTGCAGTGGTGCAGAGTGGAGAGGCGTGGAGTGGCGCAGACTGGGGTGGTGCAAACTGGAGTGGCGCAGAGTAGAGTGGCACAGAGTAGAGTGGTGTAGAGTACAGTGGCAGAGAGTTGAGGGATGCAGAGGGCATGGGCGTAGAGTTGAGTGGCACAGAGTGCAGTGGTGTAGATTGCAGTGTAGAGTTGAGTGGCAAAGAGTGCAGTGGCAAAGAGTGGTGCAGAGTACAGTATAGTGCCGTACAATGCAGTGGTATAGAGTGCAGTGGTATAGAGGGGAGAACGTAGAGTGGAGTAGTGCAGAGTAGAGTAGCGTAAAGTTCATTGCAGAGAGTGAGGTGTTGCAGAGTACAGTGTAAGAGTGCAGCGGTGTAGAGTGGAGTTGAGTGGCTTAGAAAACAGTGGCGAAGAGTACAGTGATGCAGAGGAGAGTACAGTGGTGTAAAGTGCAATGACAGAGTGCAGTTATGTAGAGTCCGCTGCCGTAGAGTGCAGTGGTTAAGAGTAGAGTGCAGTGGCATAGAGTGGAGTGGAGCAGAGTGTAGTGCAGTGGCGTAGCGTAGATTGATTCAGAGTAGAGTGAAGTGGCGTAGAGTGGAGTGGTGCTGGGTAGAGCACAGCTGCGTAGAGTGTCAGAGTGTAATGATTTAGAGTAAAGTGGTGTAGAGTGCAGTGGCATGAAGTACAATGGTGCATAGTGGTTTAGAGTGGACTGGTGTAGAGTGCAGGGGCATAGTTTGAGTGTTACAGAGTAAAGTGCATTGGCATAAAGTGTATTTGCATACAGTGCAGTGTTGCAGAGAGGGGCGTAGAGTACAGTGGAGTTGTGCGGAGTAGACTGGTGTGGCCTAGACTGGAGTGGTGTGGAGTGCAGTGGCAAAGAGTGCAGTGGTGTAGAGTAGATTAGCAAAGGGTGCATTGAAATACAGTAGAGTGGTACAGAGTAGAGTAGAGAGGTGTAACATGAAGTGATGTAGCGTACAGTGGTGTGGTGCAGAGTGTAGTGGCGTGGAGTGGTACAGAGGAGAGTGCAGTGGAGTTGAGTGGTGCAGAGTAGAGTGGAGTGGTGTAGAGTTGGGTATTAATTGTGGCAGCACACTGCCATTACAGACAACACATTTTCAATTGAAATGAACGTTACATTTTCACAAACATACAGTTTTACTAATGAGACTAAACAATACACAGACGAAAATGTGTGGAGATTGCATCACCTAGTGTAATAATTGGTTTTGATCAAATAAAAGTATTTGTTTCCAACACACTTCAGAAATAACAAAAATGTGTATGTTTTGTGTTCCTAATTCTGATATATTCTGAAATACTTACAAAGTTCATTTAAATGTTGTTGTGTGCTAGAAAAACCTCTTTCATACCCCGAGTATCCAGCAAGGTTGTCAAATAAATCCTCTCCTCTTGAAGTCAGAGAATGGAAAGTAAACAAGTGCCCTCCGAAGACAGTGCCTGACATTTGACCTTGGTCTTTGAATGCACAGCAAATGTGACAAGACAAGAACAAGATTTACAGGCCTGTTTACAGGAAAGGAGCACCTAGAAGGTTACTGTAAATAAGGTTTGGACAAGGGAAGGTACGAACTCAAGCTGGTAAGCCTAAAACAAATAAAGCCAGCAAACTGAAAGCAGGAAAAATGTGAGTTACAACACCAGTGGCAAGCAACGGGCAGAATGCACTCCTAGGTTAGCTTTCTGAATGTCCCCAAGATGGCTTTAGCAAGCAAGACAGCTGCACTGTCTGGTAGGCTGTGACCTAAAAATGAGGTTCTAGCTAGCCTGGAAAATTCCAGCTTTGGTACAACACATAGCTAGCCCAGAGATCTCTTCCACAAAGACCACCAGTCCCCTTCGGCACCTGTGTCAATGATATATTGTGTCTTCCCACAGGAAGACCTCGCTGCCTAGGATTTTGTGCCCTTCTGGATGTCATTAGTGCAACGATACCTGTCAATTCCTTTCAGAATATCAGCAAAACCCATATAGTGGCTACTTACGGTTTCTGCTCCCTCTGGTATCTCACCCAGTGTCACATCCTGATTAGTCACAAAATGGCACTAATGTTTGACCCCTCAAGACTGTATTCAATGTAGTACTCAAAGGGACCTCTGGGTGCCGCCTCTGTACGTGTTTGCTTGTTCCATTATACTGCAAGCGCTCCCTCTCCCTCCACCCTGTGCTACACCTTTCCATGAAATGCAAATGAAATGTGAGCTATGGAAGTCACTGGATCCCTCAAAACCATAACAGCACACCTTGACAGCAGCAATTGGGTTTGAGAGTAAGAGTAGGAACTAAAGTGTGGAGTGCATGCTAAGGACTCACCTGGTTCCAGTGATTTGGGGAAGTCTTGCGGGGGCTGGCCCTCCACCCTCTTCTCTTCTGCTTCCTTCCCTTTGGAGTTCTGGCTAACAACCGGACTGACTGCCGGGGACCGTGGCGCCAGGGCTGGACTGGTTGCCGGACACACCGGTAAAGTGCAGGGAGTCAAAGGGCTCGGTGTGGGACATTTGGATGAATGCCGGGGGGCTGGTGAGTGGCAGAAGGGAGAGAGTTTGGGAGGACAGGATGGAGGTGGTAGCGAGTTTGAAGAGAAGCTCTTGGAGGAGTTTAAGGCCACTGCTCTCTGAGACGACTTTGGGGTTCTTTCAGGGACAGGCTCTGCAAACTCCATCTGATGATCCTCAGACTTTCGCTGGGAGGAGAAAAAGACAACATTGGTAACATGCCACAGCCAAACAGACATGTCACAGCACCTGATCCTCAAGGCCTTAAAGAGAGCTACATGGCAGACACAGGAAAGAGTTAATACTAAAAGGCACAGAACAGTCAATCTAAATGTGTTAGAGAAAAGGAGGAATACCACTGCAGACTACAATAAACAGTGTAGTCAAAATGTCAAGAAGCTGACCAACCATCAAAATAATGTAAACCACGATATGGTGGACAACTGTCAACAAGAGGCCAAATCATCAAACCCAGGGGCACTAGTGTCAAATGTATTCCTCATCACTAAGAAGAGAAAACTTCAACCAGGAGGAATAGATTCGGTTTTGATCCGCTACTTTTCACCCTCAAAGACGGTACACATGAAAAGTAAGCCACATTAATAATGTAGTTACTGTAGGAGCACATATTACAGAGGCATCTCAAGATGGACTGTGTTAGGTGTGTGTGTATCATGATAAAAATACATCCATTGGTCTGTTGAAAATTAGTCACATTTTGCTTCTGCCCACCACAGCACGGGCAATGGATCAGCCCAGTGCAGGAGTTGGTTTGCCTGGGCTACTAGGACACTGCCAGATATTTTGTATATATTTTTGCCACTTTTTTTACATTTCGATATGCTTAGCACAAAAAAGACTTTAAAGATTTCGCGATTGCCACGGCTAGATGTAATGGCTTGCGTGTTCCTTTTGCGTTCTGGCACTTCCAGCTGTTACAGATGCAAGAAATCAGGGTTTCGAATTCAAACGAGGAAAAAACACAGGACCGAGGTACTTACAGTTGAAATAACACATGAGATGGCCGATTAGGTTACCTTTTGTTCAAAGGGCACAATTTCCTTTGAAGGTACTTTTTGGAAAATGAAGTTTTCAACAGCGACGAGGTGTGAAAATGAGAAGTGGGCTCTGCGGGAGAGCCGTGGATCCTTACCTGCGGCGGCGGCGGCGGCCGCTGGACCTCCAGGGCCTGCGCGGCCCGCTGCTGCTGCTGCTGCAGGGCGTAGAGCTCCTGCTGCCGGAGGAACTGGGAGCGAGAGTACACAGGGAGCTGGCCTGGGTGCTGGATGTGGGTGGCGGGTCCTCGGCCCGGGTACATGGGCGGCCACAGGGAAGCTTGGTCCATGACGTCGGCTGCGAGAGGAAGCCAAGAGAAGTCAGTCAAGGGAGAGTCTCCTCGGGGCCTGATAGCGAGTGAGCGCAGGGAGTGAGGCGTCCCTGGCTTCATGGTATTAGGGTCACTCGGCGAGTAGGCCTAACTGTCAGTAATTACTTGGAAGCAGGCGGGGCCAAACACGACTGCGCACCTGTCTAGTGTGATGGAGAACTATTGCTGAAGGCTTGGAGAACGGTGGTAGTGGGGGTGTTGGATGGAGTGCGGGGGACACGTGGGGATGGGTTTTGGTGGCACTCGGCTCAGAAGGCAGGTTTTAAGGGATTACTGGAGGTGCACTGCGCACAGACATTTGTGACGGTGAGGTGTTGTTGGGTGGAACGGGGAAGCTCTCTTTTAAGGCCTCCTAAGGCGGGGTTTGCGTATCGTAGGGGTCACACTTGCGTGGAAAGGTCACGGAGCGCTCCCAGGAGATCGCTCCTCACACAGGCTTGCTATGGCGGGAGCACTTGCACAGTGGAGGCCCTGCCCCTGGTACGCAGCACCGAGGGCCACCTGGCTAGAGATGGATCCCAGCCGCTTGGCAGAGTCAGGAAAGCTCCTTCTAGGATTTCATTACAGCTTATGCCATATCTTCTTTTGCTAGACATAAAACACATTGTCAGCGTCCTGGAGCTCCAGAGATTTGGGGGAGGTATGGAGGAGGTGGGGGTGAGTGAATGCCAGTGTTTGTGCACCAATGTACGTATGTGGCTGTACAAACCACTGCATACGGTGCGCTTCGTAGCATTCACCGTGTGTTTTGTGCTTGGTATCACAGTGCACCACGCCACCCGTGGCGTAACGCTCTTCAAAGCCCCACTGGAATCATCCTCGGAAAGTAACACTGCCACTGGAAACACATCACGTCGACTGACTAAAGATGGAAACCAACGCCTTGCTCAGAGCGGCACTAGCAGCTCGAGTCACTCGAACAAAAGCCATCACATAGACAGGTGCCAGCACGAGCCTGCCACCACCTGGCAGTAAACCCACCCCTATCATGGTGTAACCCAAAGCCACTGGAATTATGCGGCAGAGGAGGACCAAATTATGTGGCACGGTTGACTAAATAATGTAGCAGGAAAAGGTTAATTATGCAGCATAATGTGGCACATTTTGTGATAGTACTATTTCATTATTTTTACACGTTAATACTCTGTGGGCATAGGTAGCACCACACGGCTGCCAATTTAACACCTACTTACAGTAATAAGCACCTGAAGGCTGATCAGTCAACTTTTGCAAAGGGCCTTCTACTGCACAACAACATGTGACGCTGTGTTTTTCGTAACTTTTGAACCGTTTGAACTAGAAACTATTTTTTGTTAAATTTTGCAGATTAGATTATGCAGAAGATGGTGGATTATGTGGCAAATCCATAATTATGTGAAAAACGTCCCAGCCGCCAAGTATCAACATTCCAGTGGTACTGGTGTGAGAGCAGGACCGGCAACATAGATTTGCTTGGAATTTGGGTATTTCCTGTGTGGACTTTGCATGAGGCAGGTCCAATTGAGTGCTCTTTAACAGTGTAACAACCTGTCCTGCAGTGTCTTGATTTGTGACAAGGGACACCGTGGGACAGCTTGATCCTCCTACTACTTAGTTTAATGGTATAGCAGATGCGGCACACACAGGAAGGACCCGCAGGATGGTATTCCATTGTATAAGAGCAGGTACAGCTGGGTGGAAAGAACTAGTGTAAGGGCAATCTCATCTGGCTAGAGGTGATTGTTCTCAGAACATGTTTGCATGGGTGGCACTGCTGCTGCTGTCCTATTTAATGACAAGGCTGTGTGGTGATTGCTAGTATGGAGGAAGGCATATTTGTGATAACTGAGGATGCCTCATGTAATGACAGACTTGGCTGGGTGGTGATTACTTGTATAAATAATTTAGGCCTGGTTGAATGCTGGCGACTTGTCTGAGGGAAGGTATGGTTTCTTGTTGGTCTGGTTCAGTAGTGGTGCGGCCCTGGTGGGTTGTGATGCATCATATATGAGGGAAGGTCAGGAATATCTGGCTTGGCTTGTGGTTCCTGGAGTAAAGGGAGACCGGGTTGTGCAGTTAGTCCAGGTGCAAAGGAAAGAAGGCTTCGGTGGTGGTGAACAGTAAAAGGAAAGTCCTAGGAGGGTTTTGAAGCATCATATAAGGGAAGGTTAGCAAGACCTTGTGTGAGTTGTGGCTCCTGGCGTTAAGGGAGGCAAGATTGTGAAGTGAGTCCTGGTACAAAGTAAGGTTTGGATTGGTAGCAGTGCATGTTATAAGGAAAGGCCTGTTTGGGTAGTGGATTCTGGTATATAGCCTAGTTCCTTTATACCATTCATGGTATAAAGGAAGCTCTCATTGGTTAGCAATGCCTGCCACAAAGGATCACTTCATTTGGTGGTGGCGTATGGTATGAGGAAAGGCCTGGTTTGGTGGTGATACACGGTATGGGGGAAGGTTAGGAAGACTTTCTTGGCACTGATTCCTTTTATAAGAAAACACGTGGTTGGTAGTTCCCGTTAGAAGGAAAGGCTTGGTTGGGTCGTGGTGCACAGTTGAAAGAAAGGCTTGGTTGCATGGTGATTCCTGGCATTAGGCAAAGCCAGATTGGTCGGTGTTTGCTGGTATATGGGAAAGCCTAGTTGGTGGTGAGCATGGTATGTGGGAAGACCTGGTTGGGGTAGTAGGGCTTGATATAAGGGAAGGCCTGGTTGGGTAGTGGAATATGGTATATGGGAAAGCCTGGTTGGGTAGCAGGGCTTGATGTAAGGGAAGCCTTGGTTGGGTAGTGGGACTTGATGGGAGGGTGGCTTTGGTTGGGTATTAGGGCTTGATATTAGGGAAGGTCTGGTTGGGAGCAGGGCTTGATGTAAGGGAAACCTTGGCTGGGTAGTGGGGCTTGGTATAAGGGAAGGCTGGTTGGGTAGTGGGACTTGATGTAAGGGAAACCTTGGCTGGGTAGTGGGAATTGATGTAAAGGAAGCCTTGGATGGGTAGTGGGACTAGGTATCAAGGAAGACCTGGTTGAGTAGTGGGACTTGATGTATGGGAAGCTTTGTTTGGATAGTGGAACCTGATGTAAGAGAAAGCCTTGGCTGGGTAGTGGGGCTTGGTATAAGGGAAGGCCTGGTTCGGAGGCACTGATGACTGGTCATCTCTGCATTACTTTCTGACCATAGTGCACTGCTCACTACACAAAGCAGCCCCATTCCGCTCCATCCCTTCCCCTGCATTTGCAGCCACCTCCCAATATAGTGCCCTTACCAAGCGGGTGTGCAGCTGCGTGGGGTGACGGCTCGGGCGGCAGTATGACTAGCTGTGCAGCAGAGTCCTGGGACAGGGGGAACACGGGCTGCATGGCTCCAGACATCGCGGTGGTGAACCCGGGTGGAAGGTTCTGGTGCAAAGCGGGGTGTCCGATACCTGGGAGAAGAAGAGACAAAACCAGTTCAGCAACAGGTTCCACATCACAGGCCAGGGGCAGTGCTGGCTAGGAGCCCATGCAGTGAAGGGTGGCACACCACCCACAGCAACCTGAAGCCCAATGAGGCCTCAAACACCTACTTCAGCACCCACAGTCACTGTATCCACAGCTTGAATGTTCAACCAAGAACAAAATCAGTGAAGGTTAAAATCGCTGATTTAGTATCTTTGGCTTTTCCTCTTACGCACCCTTTCTTTTCTCTGTAACACTGAAACATTTATGCTTGCGCTTCTCAATACATTTATAGGCTGTATTTTTTGTTATACTGCCTTGAAAATGTCAATAAACAGATTTTTAGTAAAAAAAAAAAAAATGCTGATTTAATAATCACAGATTTTGCCGGCTCTAGCTACTGCGCCTGAGGTGACTGGGTCTACCGCGTGTAACTGCGCTCACGCGCCCAACTCTCTTACCCTACAGTCACTAAACAAGCTGTCATTGGACCTAGAGTCAGAATTATTAATGACTGAATGTACAATCACTGAATAAGAACTCTGTGAGGCTGTAGTTACTAAGCATGCAGCCAACAGATATGCAACCACTGAATTAGGAATTACTGTGTCTGCAGTCACTGAGGTTCCAGACACTGAGCCTGAGTTCAGTGAGCCTTCAGTAACTGAGCGCACAATCAACGAGCCCAGTCAATCAGTTCTCCATCACTAAGTTTCGTCACCCGAGATGCACACTACATTTGCATGCTTTTTATCCAGTCAGTCTGGGACCATAATCACAGAATCCGCAGTGAATGAGTGAAGAGTCTGTACCCACAGAGCTCGCAGTCGGAAAGTCCCCAGCCACTGAATCCACAGAAACAGATTTAGCGATCACAGAGCTGACAGTCACTGCATCCACTGAATCCATTTCCAAAAGACCCCCAAACTCCGCCCCTTTGTTAGTACACCCTTCACCTCCCCCCCCTTAAATACGCTGTACTAAGATGTCATACCTCACTCTCTCCCGCCACAAAGACACTCACCGTAGGAGTGGCCGCCCATCCATATGGACGGGCTGCGCGTCCGGGGCAGCCAGTGCGGGTGGCCCGGGTGCGTGTGCGAGGCGGGGTCTCCTCCCAGCTGTCCAGGCTGCAGCGACGAACTGCCAGCCATCATCAGATGGGACGTCAGGTCCCCGGGGCAGCCGCTGGAAGGGTGCATCCGAGAGAAGTCCTTGTTCTCCCTGGAAGAGAAGAGGCAGGTGTGAGGCGCCTGGCCGGGGCGGGGCGGAAACCAGACATACGATGGGGCAGGTATGAGATGGGGGAATGGGGTACCCTTAAATGGGTATGTTATGTACATTTGTAGTGTGCACTGTCGCCGGGATGGTATTCTCGGGCAGGTTTGAGATGGGTGGAGGGCATCCATACCTGGGTATGTTACGTACATTTGTAGAGCGCACTGCCAACGGGGTGGTATCCTAGGGGTAGGTTTGAGATGGATAGGGACATCAATACGCAGGGCATGAACAGGAACAAGAGGCAGCCTTGTGGCACCCTTACTTGAGGTGGTCACAGAGAGGGCCCAGAAGAAATCAATTTAAACTACTGGTCAAACATGACCTGATGCACACAGGGAATGGGATGGCACAGAACACTCATCCAAAGGGGAGAGAGCATTACGGGGCAGAGATAGCAGGTACCCAAAGGAACATCTCACAGTATAATCGCTAGAGTGGGTGCTCAGTACAGGCCCTGTTCATAAGTACAGTTGGAGTAGCCTATTGTGAAATCATGGAATGGCCTCTGAAAGTGTGCTCCCGCTCTGCCCGACACAAGGCTGACTTCAAATCACCCTCTCCACCCACATACTAGCCCAGGTCTGGTCACGTGTGTTGCATTGCACTGATGAACACTTGAACAGTCCTAAGGGAATCTGAGGTGTCTTGTGTGGTCCTTGATGAGTTTTACAGGATGACTGAAGGACTTTCAAGGTGCTCTGAGGTGCACATGAGATATGTCTTGAGACTCAGGAGGTGTTCTGAGAGTCTTTTGGGTGCCTTGAAGAACGCTTGGTTTGTGTTAAGGTAATCTCGAGGCGTCAGCATCATAAAGGGTTCTTGAGGGGTCTTACTGGACGACTAAGGTGCCATAGGGAGCTGTGACACTGCTCTGAGGTTCACCTGAGATCTTTTGAGAGACCCTTAGTCTGTGCTGAAGAACCCATGGGGGTCTTCAGCAACATCTGACCTTTCCTAAGGGAACACGGGGTGTTATGTGGGGTCCTTAATGTGTCTTATAAGATTACTAAGGTGCCATAAGGGACACTCACGGTGCTCTGAGGTGCACCTGAGATGCTTTGAGAGACCCTTGGTCTATGAAGAACTCTTGGGGCCAGTGATCACCATCTGACGTTTCCTAAGGGAACTCGGGTTGTCATGTGTGGTCCTTAAGGTGTCTTATGGGACTGGAGGAGATCCTGCATATTCTGTGGCTTTGACAACACTAACGTTTGTGTAGAGGGTCCCAAAGCTCAGGATCTGGACAACACTTGACAAAGACTGGCTGCAAAACCTGGGCCACATCTGTAATCACTTTTTTCTTTTTGAGGAGTACTTCTTCCAGAACAGACCAGATCTAGGCCTAGCCTTTAGGCAGCCAATTTCCCGGCAACATGCCTAACCCCAGTGGTTGACTACATCTTTTCTTACTGTAGTAGCAGCTCTCGTCCAGTGAGGCCCAACCTCTCATCACACAGCCGGCTCCTCTCCTCTTCCGCATCCAGGTCCACCACGTGCATGGATCTAGCCGAGTTCACTGCTACGTCATTACGGGATGGGAAAAATGAAGAAAGGGATGAAGAACAGACAATAGGTCAGCAACAGATAGGGGAGCCCTATACTTACATTCTAGAAGCAGAGGCCATTCACTGAAACAAAAGTGGCACCAGAATGTGGAACCACGTAAGGAGCTCGGGCAAATAAAAGAATGTGGAGCCACTGAACAATAATGTCACCATTAAACGAACGTGGTGCCACCAATCAAATATACCGTCCATGAATTAAATATAGCACTGACTGAATGAAGGTGAAACCATGAATAACGACTGCACCTAGGCAGCTTACCCCCACTGTCCAGGGTAGTATCACATGCATTGACTTGTTTGGTGTTTGTGCAAGTGCCATGTTTGTTTATTGATGCCCAGTTGTTCAGTACTGCCAGGCCTGTCCTCTTGGCATCTTTTTTTATGACTCAATTCTCTCCCTTAGCCATTTACTCGCTCTCTTTCACTCCCTCGGACGCACACTAATAGCTCTCAGCCCTGTGGGACCAGCAAAGAGCAGCATTTACCCCAGATATATTAACCAGCAAACATAAAAACCCTATAGGTCCTGGGCTTTACCCTGACGCCCTCTGTTAGCGCCACCTAAATAAGACTGGTATCCGCAAATAAGGATTGCAGGAACTTAACTTTGCTTGAGAATGTCCCCAACTTCGACGGCAATGCAGTCCACCCTCCCCATTTTCTAGTCTCAGGTGAGATTTTTAAAACTGCCAGCTGTATAAACATGGCACCACTTAAGGAATGTGCCAGCTCCTCTAAGCAAACAGGGTGCCACTGAACAAGGCTACTACACTGCACTGAGTGTGCCTCGACTGTAGTACCATTAATAGCAGCTGGCCCTGGCCTGGGACGTGGAAGCTCGCAAGTGCGTGTGCTCTGGGACTTCCAGAAGCTTCCATGAAAAGGACCACCTACCCTCTATCGCTGCAGAGGTTTTGCGGGACGCCGTGGTGAACCTGTTGTTGACACATAGATCATCTATGTACCCTCACCTCACATAGTCTGCCTACTCCCTGCCTTCTCTTCACTCACAGAACTTACCCTGGCTGTGAGTACCCTGCTTATACCCAGCCGCACTGCTGCCCACCCTTCTTGGTGCTGCCATTTCTCACGTTATCATCTTGTTTTGTCACTCCACTTTTGTTTTCATGCGAAATTCGTCCCAATTAATTTAGCTCCATGGACAACATACATTTGCACCCATAAGTGCCCACAACCAGCCGCTAATATAACAGTTTTTGCAGCTGCAAGCAACGCCAAGTACTCCAAGTGAGGCTTCGGGACCTGGAAGCAATGCTGCAGGGGTGGTCTCTAGGACTGGAAACGGTGCTCCATACCAGGGCTCCAAAATTGGACATTTGTTCCAGAAGAGGCCTCAAAAACTGGCCACAACATTCTTAATCGCCCTTCAAAACGTGATACAACATGGTCTTATTACTTTTGGTTCACTCAGTAGAGAGAATGTGGCATACGTGTGGATTCCTACATAAAAAGGGGCGGTGGTTTCATGCAGGGCGCAGGTCCTCGCCTCCATCCTCACAGGAAGAGCTGCGTTTCCCAGAAGGCGGCACAGAGGGGGGCAGCAAAAGCCCCGTCTTTCCCACAACCATACACCACAAGGTGCTCCCGAATTTACGCTGAACAACATGACCTTGGGACATGAACTCTGCAGAAAGAAAGGTCAGGGACGGGGCAAGAGAGGCCCAGCAAATGAAATCCAGATGTGCTAATCAAGAACACCAGGCAACTCCCTGCCTCCCACTCCAGCTGAAACCTGGCTTTCAGCATATCTTGGGAGTCTCTCCTCCACAGCCTCGCCCCAGTCTCTCAATTAACTAACTCTCGGCTCATATCCGCTCTAAAGACGCCTTACTTGCTCATATTCGTTTTTGCAAAAGAACCAAGGTCTGTTTACTTACATGAGGTGCATTCTCTTGATGTTTGTGGATCAGGTCAAGTCTGGAGAGAACTCAGGGGGTTCGCATTGCATTAGACAAGCCAAGAAGTTCTGGCCAGAAACAGCAAATACAGTTTTACCACCTACTGACAGTACCCCCCAGCTCGACACACTTTCCCTGAACTCTCTGGCTCTCAGTCACTGGTGTTTTGCACAGGTGCCTGGGTGGTGTGACTCAATGACAGCACAGTTTCCTTACCATGTTGAAGGTCTGTGCTTTGTGCGAGTTCCCACACAACATTAAGTAAACTGAGGGCCTCCATTTTCCAATACACTAGATAACCTCAGTACATTTGTTTTCCTGAAACTTGAGAGAATGCCCCTTCCCTTTTAACTTTATGAGCCAAAAGGAACTGTTCTTATCAATTGCTATTCACTGACCACATATTCAGATAATTTTCCGTAGACGAATGTACAGATTTGAGATGTTCTGTTCCGTCTTCATAAACCTACACATCACTAGAAAACATGACTCTTCAGCACCCGCCCTCTGCATTTCCGATAGCACGTTTCCGCAGTCATGTATGGGATGGGGTGGGACTGGCCTGCGGGGCAATCTGGCAGCACTAGAAGGGCTGATCCCACAGGTCACCGTGATTAGCACATCTGGATTTCATTTGCTGGGCCTCCGCTTGCCCCGCCCCTGGCCGCTTTTTAGCTGTCTTCGGACCTGTTTTAGTGCTCCCTGGATCGGTTTTTAATGTTCATTTCCCTGGTATTTGCCACAGACATTGCCCAAAGCGGCGTGCACAACTGCATGAAGTCTCCCATACCTTGCAAAATATCTACACAGTCTTTACAGTTCAAAACCGCCCTAGTTTGCATCGTGGGTAACTTGTTCACCTATCTGATCCACTAAAGGGGGCCACACATATTTTAGTGTCCGGCCCTATTTTCTGCCCCAGTTCGACAACGGTGATGTACAAGCACAATGAATGACAACACTGATATTCTCGGTAACTAACAGGCAAAGCTCTATCGCTCACTCTTTGACATTACTCCCTCAAGGCGCTTTGGGATTATAGCATCTCAATGTTCTCACCCTCCCGTGCCATTGAACCTCAACGCTGCAGAGGGAGCAGTCAAGGTTTGTCTAGTGGCAGCTAAACAGATCGTCAGTCCATGAAAAGATCCCCTGAACATTCAAAGAGGCGCTGCAATGCCACTGGGGTGGAAGATTATAACGGCACTACAGCTGCCCCCTTCTGGAAAGGGTTCCTAATTATTAGTCATGTACAGGAACAGACCTGATACAAGCCAAGCATGGATCCAGTACCCAAGAACCATACTTGTTGGCTTCTTCCCACTAAAGCTGTTCCCCTACCCTACTAGGCCCAAGATGGATGGGCGATATGGCCTAGGTACCACACACGTGTGGCTCTGTCTCTACCTTTACTCCGGCTGCTGTTTGGTGAAGGGGTGAATGAAAAATAAAAGTATTGCGGGAGGATGAGGTGAAGAAAGTAGAACTTAAAGGGAAGGTGTAGAAAATAAGTCTACTGCAACTGACTTTCCTGAAATGTGTTTACCATTGCTACTTAGATCAATATGTGTGAAAACCAGCCAACAGCAAATAATTTGCAATCAAATGGAAGTAATATGTACTAGTAGGAAGTAATATCTGCCCCACAGGAAGTACTGCCCACTTAAGAGCAAGAAGTAACATCCTCTCAGTAGTAGACATTGAGTTTTGGCGGCAAAAAGCGTGTTTTTTTTTGTATTACAGCCCTGTCATCAAAGGCCCAGGTGTACCTTTCATGGCCTGATTCGTCCTGCTTTGCCGGTGAGAGCTGTTGCCATAGGAAGGTTCTTGTCGACTCTGGGTATCCTTCTGCCGGGCCACTGCCACCGCAATGCCCACAGGTGGCTGCCTCACCTCCCCGTCCCCCTGGGGAGGCTCATTCTCCCGGCTCCGAGCACAGTCCGGCCGCTCCACCTCCTGTTGCCCTTTGCCACTTTGGATCTTGCCCTCCTGGTGGGCACAGCTGGCTTTCATGTTGCCAAAGCCCACAAAAGGAGCCTTCTGGCCCACGATAAGTGCTTGGCTGCTGTACTTCAGCAGGTTCTTCATGGCTGACACCTCATCAGGAGGGGCCTGCATGTCCTGGCTCAGCACAGAGCCTTGAGTCATGAGGGCTGCCTGTTGTAAACTTGTGCTAAAGGGGTCAAGATATGGGTTTTTCCTTTCTTCGCTGATTGAAATTGCAGGGCCTTGACCCTGCACAGCCCAGTGAGCTAAATGTGGCCCATTGTAGCCTAGAGAACTCAATTCTATTGACTTCCTCTTAGCATCTGAGACACTTCCTGTTTGTTCCATCTCTGGAGGCCGGTGCTGCTGGTGTCGTATCCTAGCAACCTTTTGAGAGCCTTGGCCTTGGGACTCTTTTGGGGGTCGGTCTAAAGTGCAGCAAGATTGGCTAAGCTTGACACAGAGTGCTTCCTGGTGATTGGGGCGTGAGCAGTCCTGCGAGGGGGGCATCTCAAAGTACCCTCCTTTCTCCAGGCAGTTCTTGGCCGGGTGGTGTACACTGGGGTAGGGGCTGTCGGAGGTGGCACTGTTCAGATACTCCAGGTTCTTCAGCCTGGCAGCAGCGGCATTAGAAGACCACTCGGCACGCCGCTCCCCCTTCCCTTCTGCCTTCGAGTGGGGAAAGGAATTGCCATAGACATGATGGGGGTGGGGGTGAGGGTGGTGGTGGTGTGTGTGATGATGATGCCCCACTGTCCCTGCCATATCATGGCCTCGTTCTTTAGAGTGGTCAGTCCGGTCCCCGTGGCAGGCCTCGGAGGCCATCTGAAATGACTGGCTAGGGTCGCTCAGGTGTCCCACGGAAGGCACAAATGTGGCCCCGCTCATTTTGAGCTCCCTGCTCGCCTTGTCCTGCAGCGAACACATCACCTCCGGGTTGGAGCGCAGCTGTAAACAGGGGAATGATCCGGAAGTGCTGTTGAGGGGCGGGGGAATGTTGGGCAGGCTGGAGGGGACGGTGTAAGCGACAGAGTGGTGTAGCATCTGCCGCCGCTCCAGGCACTCGCCATATTGATGCTGAGCTGGATCGTGCGCCTGCTGCTGGGAGAAATCCTGCTCTGGGCGCATCTTTTCTTTGGCACACCTGTTCTGGCTCATGCTCCCACCCTGATGCAGCACACCACCAGTGCAGCTAGACATCATGGCCTTGCCAGGGTCCCCGTTCAAGACCTTGGAGGTCATGAGGCAGGAATTAAGAAGCTTCTTGCGGTGGTTGTCGCAGGAGCTCCTCTGGTGCATGTCCTCCTTGCAGTGCCCATCCATGGCCATGGGGACTACGCCCTTGCCGCGGTCCTTGCCGTCCTCCTCCGCTGCCTGCCGCTCTTTGGACTCCCCCTTGCCCATTTTCTCTTTGCCCGGCTCCTTTGTGATGACGTAGCGGTCGGAATCCTTGTGGCCTTTCTGCATATGGCTGTTCTCCCGATCTCTGCTGCATGAGCCAATTGGGTGCCCAGGGGCCGCCCGGGCGATGCTGGGGAAGTTGTGATTGGCTGAAAGGAGGGTCGGCTGGGCTGGCAGGTTCCGTAGATAGAAGTTATCTGAGAGGCAGAAAAGAAGAAAAAAATAGTTAAAAAGCGGATCCCAGAAGGTCACTGTTGACCACAGTGTTTGCTGCGCAACAATCCGTAAGGACAAAGGACATAATGTGGCACAAAATGAGCCAGAAGTGACAGAAAGGTAAGTGGGAGACACGGGTAGAGAGCAGGGGATGGAAGAAAAGTTGGAAATAAGAAAGGAAGGAGCCAGGTAGAGAGCAAGGAAGGAAGACGAATGAATGTATTTTTGGAAATTGACCGACTGCACACATTTAAGTAACGAACGGCGGGAAGCCAAAGAACAGGGCCACACAGAGGACCACTGGCAGATGCTAAATACACAAGACCAGACTAGCAAGTTCGTTCTCCTCGTTTACTCATAAGTCACAAGACCCTATTTGGTTTCATGTGTTACAATATTTTTTTTGCCATCAAATGCAACTAAAATCTGAATATCGGCTAGTAGATGAGCGGAAGGGAACTGCCAGGGGAATGAGAAAAAACTTACTCTGAATCCTTGTCAGGTCTGGCAGCATAAATAAAAAAAGAAACACACGCAAAAACAATCCAAGTGAATCTTGGCTGGCTGCCGATGTTCGCAGCCTCAGGCTATGTTTTTACACGTTTCACACTGAACGTGTCACTTCCAAGATGGAGAACGAACAGCTAGGATGCTGCCACGTCCACTCTAGATGCTGTAATTCACGTGCTGTCATCCCGAGCATGGTCATCACGT
Source organism: Pleurodeles waltl (assembly GCF_031143425.1). NCBI lineage: Eukaryota > Metazoa > Chordata > Amphibia > Caudata > Salamandridae > Pleurodeles > Pleurodeles waltl. The sequence goes on along the minus strand of NC_090446.1, from coordinate 978,646,187 downwards.
GCACCAGTGCAACCTAGGAGTTTACCCCAAGTGTTCAATTTAAGACTACAATTCCCAGAATGCACTGGTGTCACCTGAAAGGCCAGCATTGCAGTAGGTAGGAGGGACTGGCGAGCAGCTTGATCTCTCAAGGATTAGCACAATCCTTTCTCAACAGCTCGAGCACTCGGAGAAGGCAGCGACTTTGGTTTTCAGCTGCAGGCCGGCCAGGCATTGTAGCACCATTTGCATTTCTTTTTCATACACTAAATCTAGGGTTACCAGATGGCGCCACGAGACAAGGGGCACAATGCTCTACTACCTTGAGAGATCAATGCTCTACTACAGAGCTTTCATTTTACAAACTATTATCACCTGGTGCCTTAATAGAATCGGAGGGAAAATAGACTTGGACTCTGATAATGCGCGAAGCTGTAAAATGAAAGTCTAGGGCGCCCCAAAATTAAGTTATGCACGTGGTATTTCTGTCCATTGTCATTTAATTATAAAAAAGACTCGATTTTCAGAGGGCCGGGTGCTTGGCTCTCCTTTAATACCAGCTGTGCTAGTGAGGCGACGCAGCGCACCGGCAGAGTTCACCTGGAGGGTACCGTTCAACAGAAGGGGGTCACATGGAGGATACCACTCAACAGAAGGGGGTAAACTGGTAGTTACATTTTAAAACGTCGCACTCAAAGTTCCACTCACCCTCTCCTGCTCTACTACAAAACAGACAGAAGCTAACGCTGCTGACCACCTGAGGCATTTCATGATGCAGCGCGCCAAAGGCCAGATTTATCAAGGTTTTGTGTGGGCCTTGAGCCACGCAAGAGGGCACAGGGGCGACCCAAAACCTAAGCGAGATTTATCAAGCCAAGCAAGGCCACCTTGTGTGGCCCTGCATGGCTTGAAAAATCTGGAGTAACGTACAGCAGCACAAATCACCGCCTTGCATTACTCTGCAGCAGGGAGGCATTACATGTGTAGAGCGTGGGTGTTCCCAAGCATCCACCCATGGATTCTGGCACATTCCCAGATTTACCATTAGTGAAAGATGTGCGAATATATCAAAATGCAACGCCTCCCTAGGTGAAGCGTAACAAAGAGAAATATCTTTATTTCTGCTTGTTTTTCCCTCCTTCTATTTGTGCTGCATTCTGCAACACACATAGAAAGAGAAAAATGCCTCTGAGGATTGTTTTTGTAGAGGAAGATGTCCCTTCCTGCACAAAAAATTCCTTGTTCCACCCTGTGTTGGTGCTAGGCAGCTAAAAGTGCGACAGCGCTAGGAAAGGAGAGGAATACATAATATAATGTTAAATATGGCACATACCTGCCCTTTCACGCAGCAGAGCAAGGTGGTTTGCTGCACTGTGCTGCGTGAAAAAAATGATAGATATGGGCCCAAGTATATAAGAGGAGTCAATGAGCGGAGGTGGAGACCACCAGCCACAACCCAGGCTCAAAAGCCTTTCTGTGAGCTTCACTCTTGCACAGGTAGGTGATGCGGGAATGTGATTGAGATGTGTGGCTTTTTTAAATAAAACCATGCATTTTTGTGTATTAGTCTAAAAACATTTAAACATGCTTTGCACAATTCTAATAACTGTATTAATGGTGAAATGGGTCTCTGAATCTTTTCTTTTTAGTGAGGTGTTGGCAATGAAATAATTCCAATTTCAGATTTATTTACATATTTTTGGAAATATCTCCTCTTCTGACACTCCACAGAAACTCAATGTTTGCTTATCCAGCCCCTGTTGTATTGTTTTTTAGTTTCTGGCATTTATGGCCTTGATAATGTAAATGAAAGACTGCAAACCCAGGAGTCAAAGCAACCCAGACTGCATGTACCAAACATGTGACACAGAACAACCTGCAGTCTCCTCTCTTTCTTCTATGGGCTAGGCAAAACTTTCTGAAATGGCACAAAGGGCATACCCTCTGATTATCCTTCTTATTTCTAATATATAGTACAGAACCATGGGATATTCCAGTGTAGTTCTTCTGTATCGGTGAATGCTATCTGAAGACCACAATTGACAACATATAGTTCTATATTTGTGTCTGTTACCAGTCTGTTTTCGGTTTGGAAAATCTTGTCACCCTACATAAGTGAGGTCATATGCTAACTCCTTATACGATAGACTTGAAGTAAGTAATGAAGTTGTGTAGCCTCATGGAGATGGCAGTTGGGCATTTGAGAAGGATCACTGATAATGCTTCTTGTTAAAGTCACATTTTGTTCGTTGGTGGACCATTTTTGAATTTTCTACCCATTCACCCCTGCATCCCACCCAAAACTCCTGGCCCACCTCCACTGAGTCCCTGCTTGCAGATCAGCGCCTCAAAACTTGCCTTTTTGGGACTCATAGAATCTATGCTGCCCGTACAGGACGTTGCTGTTGCTATGGTGATCCAGGTGGCTCATGGGGATGAAAGTGGAGGCCAGACCTCCGGAAAATCTTGGATACCCAGGAGCTGAAAAACAAAGAAAAAAAGTTTGCATGGTTAAGAACAGCCTCCATTTCACAAAATATGCAATTCTCATGTGCAGTATCAAATGATACTTGCAGAGGTGAGCAGCGAGTCCACACCATTGAACCATCTCTGGGGTAGTGAACCCAAGTGTAAACCTTTGTTAATGCAATGGGCTTCACCATGGGCAACGCTCCACATAGAATAAGGACCCGGATCAAGGAGTGCGTACATTAGCAAGAACCTTCCTCATCAAGTGCCACAGCTCAGGACACACGGCTCATGACAATGTCAGTGGGGAAGCGTCCTTAACAATGTGTTGCGAACAACGTGGACGTTTAGCACGCAAGGTTAATTACGCTTGCCTGAACAATGCACGGCGTTTTCTGTGCCTTAGCCACACATGTGGCAAACTACGCATATGCGTGATTAAGGCACCGAAAAAGCCAGAGTGGATCGAAAGAGGACACAGGGAGGTAAGTGGGGCCTTGGTGGGGAGTGGATTAAGGGATTCGGGTGGGTGGGAGAGGGTTGGGCTATATTTTTTTTTTTTTTTAAGGGGCAGGGGTTTATGTCTTTTTTTTTTAGGGTAGGTGGATCGGGCTTTTTGGGGGGGGGGCGGGAGTGGGAAGGTTTGGGTATTTTTCTTTTTTATTTAGGTTTTTTTTTTTTTAAGCTCAGAATGGGTGGGAGGTTTGGGTAATTTAGTTTTTATGGGCAGAGGGGTCAGGAACGGTTTTTTTTCAGGGCTCAGGGTAGTTTAGTTTTATGGGGCAGTGGCGGGAGATTTTTTTTTTTTTTAGGGTTTAGTGTAGGTGGGGGGTAGGGGTACTTTAGTTTTTAGGGGCAGGGGTGTGGCGATAAGGTAGGTTTTTATTAGGCCTCAGGGCGGGTGGCAGGGTGGGGGTAGTTTAGCTATTAGGGGTGGGGGTAGTTTTGGACCTCAGGGCAGGTGGGGGGTTGTATGACAGAAACACGCATGGCGTTCCCACACATGCCTTTACAAGGTATGCTTTTACAACAAAATTCATTGTAAAGGCATGCGTGGCAAAGGTATGTGTGAAAACAGCACAGTTTTGGTTCTGACCATGTTGTTAAGGCATGCGTAGTTCTGTTATACAACCATGCCAGTGAGAGCACTGATGATGCACAAGTCGCCTCATTAATGAAATTGTAGCATAGGTCTCCCTGAACTTTTTTTAAGGGATTAAATCCTCTAGGAAGGTTGTGTACCAGGAAGGTCGCGCACAGGGTTAAAGCATGGCGCGTGCGGCAGTCCACTCGGTCTGAAATAATTAAGCTCTTTGAAAACAGTCTATCATTAGTTTGAAAAAGTGTAACTCGTGGACATGACACCATCTCTGTGAATAACGGATTTCCAAAGACCGATGAATATGAAAAAACAAGCAAAATGTAACACGATGTTAAAATGTACTTTAAACCACAGGACTACTTCCTGCCACTTGGACATATCAGCAGACCCCTGCAATGCATTATGGGAACACGGTGCACGTACAAAGGGCGCGTATGAGTTCAGCATCCCTCCACCTGCTCCGGAGGATATGCTGTATTGACCGCAGCTTCACGCCTCGTATCAATCTGTGACGATTTCTAGTGCGACATTTCAAAGTTTTTTTGTATAATGCACAACGTAGGCAGATTCCGAAACATGCAGTAGTCCTTCAATGGATTATACCAGCCAATGTTTTTGTATATATGCCCATCAAAACTACAATGTCAAATTGAAGAAGAATGTCAGATGCACTGAAAAATAATACGATGCTCGAGTAACTCACTGTATCGTCAGTGCACACCATGCAATATGTGTTATAGTAGGTGGAAAATGGGATAGTGAGGGAAGTACACAGCCGTACTAGATAAATAGGAGGCCACGAGGTTCTGTTTTCCATTCATCTGCCTCCAGGTCACTGCTTACTGATCTCTATCGCCATCTTGTGGACAGGACCTGAAGCCAGTTCAAAGAGCTTAAAATAACAAAATGCTGGGCAAATGCACACACGTAGGTTATGGAGGCCCACTTATGTACAGACCGGTCCGTGTCCCACTGAATGATCAGTGGGTTAGGTAGGTCCAGTTTTCTACGGCAGGTTGATATGTGACCATGTTTCTGGTACCTCTGTGCGCAGGAGTCTAATCGCTCAAGGTCTAACTTCTTTCATATCGTTAAAGATTACCTTCTGTCTGCATGACAGTGCCTTCTACTACCTCTGCTGTATGGAGAGGGGACACTGGCCGTCACTCGGATCTCCCCCCACCAAAAAACACAAACAACCTCTCTCTCTCTCCCCCCCCTCACCCTCTCCCTCTCCCTCACACTCTCTCTCTCAGGATGGAACCTGTCCCTGAATGTCTCTGTGCATGATGTTAATCAGCAGGTCATAAATCAGTGAAAGTAACCTACTGCTAGACACAATGCTGCAATGAGTGGGTCCATCTGAGGAAGCACTGGGCACCAAATGTACTTAAGCCGAGGCATCGTAATGTCTGGTGTCTCACCAGATGAAAGCCCGCTCTGCTCTCACTTGAATGGTAGGGACCAGTGCATTCTCTCCAAACACCTTAGCCCAGTGGTATAAAATGCAACAGAAAAGTGTAATAAAGTCCCCTCGGTAAGTCTTACCGAGCGCCCCAGGACAGTGCTACTAACTGCCACAGGAGAGTGTAATGCAGCCCCTAGGTCAGTGTTATTACTCAAAAGCCAGTTACATTAAAGCTTTTGCACTGACATTTATTGTGAAATCAGCTCTTAGCACAGATTGAACTGTTACAGAGGGTTTACATAGTGTTACAATAACACATCTCAATGACACTCATATTACTGAATTGTAAACGAAGAAAGACCGAGACTTTGAACCTGCAGGCTAGGGGTGTCCAACATAGATCCAAGACCTCTGCAAGACTTTCAGGATAACTGCTGACTGCGCTGTTGCATGTACGATTTTCTTATTTGGCTATCCTGAAAATCTGGTATCAGCACTCATGGACCTATGCTTGATATCTCTGCGAGAGAATCTAGGCAGGCGCCTTCAAGACACCAATATGTATTCTTCACTGCCAAGAGCTCAAATCCATGAAATGATCTTGCCTGCTCCATACTTTCTAGACTTCTTGCAATGCAAATAATCATCCTATTTTCACAAACTCACACACATGCACAACACACACGCACCATTTCTAGGAGATCATCATTCCCATGTAGAAGGAAGTGTTTTCTTAATTTCGTAGGGCAAATGTTATTATCGAACAATATGACTTGCAAAGTCCAGTTGGCTAAATATCAGAATAAGCCACCACCCCTGTTAAATGTGCCACAGAACTTCTACTTGTAGATTTATGCACGTGAAAATATATCTGCTCAAACAACACGCAAATATAAACCACTAGTGAACAGAAGGAGTGACAGCATATAAACTTTTCACTAGCATAATACAACACCATTTTAACTGCTTGTACATTGAGGAATGGAGCAAATGTCATTTACACACGTCCAAAACATGAAGCAAACTAATCCGATTTTGACATTTGCATGATAAGAAGAGGATGCCTACTTAGACCCAAGAAGCACTCATTTCAAACAAGCCCAGGTGAAACTAGGCCTGGTGGCCATGACATCACAATTCCCCACGTCGAGTGTGACGCATGTTAGAATCTGTTGATCTCTACCAAGCAATGGAGAATCAACCTACCAATCCAAAGAAAAATTAAAAAGTTCTTCAGCACACTCATAAGACACTACAAAAATCTTTCAAAATCAAACTCATTTTACGTTCACACTAACAGGCTCAAATCACTTTCTGAGCCACAGGTTGAACAAGCAATCTGCTAACCTCTCAATCCATCTTCAGCAGACACAACTATTTGATAATGTCTTCAGAATGCACGAAAAGGACCCACAAGGAAGTAGCACAATACCATAATAATAATGGCAGTGAGGGCTATAAAAATGTCAATCACTTAGACTTTTCTGTGAAGCATGTGTTGTTTGACACCAAATTGGTTTGTTCCAGGTTCCACTTAAAAAAACAGCACAAAATTGGTTTGCCTATTTTTTAAAGAATCAAATTATTCATAGATTAGGGAGTCTTTGTAAATTTCTATAAGTCATTCAAAACTATCTATACGCTGTTGATGGGTTGCGCATAGTTTCAGAATCTTTTTCTGACCGTGTCCTGGTGCCGATGGGGGCAAAGTCTGTTTGATTCATTCGCTATATAGGGGCATCAAAAAAAGATGGACTTGCTCTGTTTCTGTACAATTGCAAAATTTCTGTGATATAGTGCAACACGGTTTTTAGTACAAACAAAAAAACAAACATAAAAATGTTGTGTTTATATGATTTCCCACCATGAGAGACTAGTTTGAGCACATGAAAATAGACAGGAATGAGTACACCTGTCCCCTGCCAAATCCCTGGGTTTGAGCTGATGTAACCCAAGATATTTGATCTTCTTTCAGGGCCACACAGACAAACAACTTTCTAAGAGTCGCCCACATTTCCTCCAAATTCACCTGGCAAGTAATTTATTTTCGGTGTGCGATTCATCTTGATAGCATTTTACGCCTCCAAAACACCGTTTTCAATGGAAATGCATATATAAATATGGCACATACATTGTTGTATGCTGCATATATGTGGCGCAGGCTCTCAGGTTTCAGAAGATGATTTGAAGTTTCTACAGGATTCACCAGGGACTGTGCCCGTTGGTTCTTCTGGGTTTACTCAATGAGTTACCTCAGAGTGAATCAGTAACACCAAATGTTTCCAGGTAAGGGTGTGCTGTGGAGGGAGGGAAAGAGTGAGAGAGAGAGAGGGAGACAGAAGTAAAATAGGAGGGGACATGAGATCGTGGTAAAGAAAGTGAATAGGAGAATGAGAGAGAAAGAGAGAGCGGGTAAGAGAGGGTGACAAGTGAATAGGAGAATGAGAGAGAAAGAGAGAGCGGGTAAGAGAGGGTGAGTGAGAGAATGGAGGAAAGAGAGATATAGAGAAAAGGGGCATATGGCAAGATATGGCGAGGAGAGCAAAGAGAGGGAGAGGAGGTGAAGGGAAAGAGAAGAGAGTGTGAGGGAGAAGAGAAAACTCAGGAAGTAGTAACAGGGATAAGAAAGAATGAAGAGAGTACAGCGACAAAACGTGAGGGGGAGAAGCTAAGAAAGAGAACAGGTAACAGAAAGGAGAAAGCGCATAAGATGAGATTTCTGAAGAAAGCAAACAATGTGGGAAACGGCACAAAGCATTAAAGGGAGGGAGGGGAAAACAGTGTAGAAACCAAGGATAAAAAGAGAATCGCAGAAAGAAAAAAGTAAGATAAGAGGAAAGAAAAGTCCGCTGAAGATTTCAAATAAAAGAATAAAGGGGAAGCAGTGCAATAGTGATACCACTCCAGAGCATAGATACCTCCGGTCACCTAGCAAAGAAAGGCCGGCTCACCGCAGGAAGCTCTTTTTTTATCGCAGGCAGAATAATCTTGGCAATGTACGAGCATCGCAGATATTAAAGCCTGCTGCTGTCCTTGGGGAATACAAGGGCTCCTTCCTATCTCCGCGCGCGCACGTCACTGCCCGGGCCCCCGACGAGGCCTCAGACACTGGGCTCCTTTCACGGGCACGCAGCTGCGGCGCTCACGGGCACAGCGAGATTATGTGCACTTTTACCCACTGGCACACATACACAGCCATGCCTGATCGTACTCACAGTCACACAGAAGTGGCACTGTCGGCTGTTGCCTAGGGATACACAGCTGTGAATCTGTGCACAGGCGCCACCGATCGCCTTCTGTGCATTATACGAGGGAGGGGGAGGCCTCTTTTCTGCAATTGCAGCCACGGCCACACACGCCATCGCTGGGCACCTATATGCGTAATTCCGTTCACGCATACGTGGTCCTACGCACGTGCGCTCATTGGCTCGTGCAGGTGCCTGATTCCGCCTCTCCATGCCACACAAAGGGTTCAGGCTCTGAAGTGGGGTTGGAAGGCTGTGGACGCCTCTGGCATGCCACGACGCAAATGCAAAGACCACAGGGCTCGTCTCTGCTCCGTACCCCTCTACTGCGTTGCACCTGGGTACCAACACTTGCGCTGCCCTGAAGCACTGCGCAATCCTCGTCTAATCTAGCGCATGCCTGGTAAAGAAGCGCGAGGTGGCTGTTGCACTCACTACTATAAACGATGCTCAGTAGAGAAAAGAGTTTGATGCTTTATTTTAAGTATAAAAGGTGAGGCGCCCACTGCTGGAGTGGCGTGTACCTAGGGGCGCTCGAGCGCCTTTGCTGTGAACGGGGCACTGAGCGTAGGTGGGTTTATAGCGCCGTTCTATTAATGGACACCTACATGGGGGCGGCCCTTAGGGTTAAAACTTGTACTTTGCATTTCCAGACTGGCAACAGTGTTGGCCTGCCATGGATCACACAGGTGCGAAGGGGGCACAGCCACATATTCACTGTATTTTGGTACGGAAGGTGGGCGTGGGCATATGTACACAAACGTGTATGTGTGAGTAAAGGCCCACAGACTTGAATATGTGAACCAGTTCCTGTTGTGGAAAGTGTGCAACCAGGCCTCTCATTCGGTAAACGTAGAACACCTACAGCAGGAGGAAAGTGAATCCTGTGAGCTTATTAAGGATGCAAATGTATAGCAGCGCGTGCCCTTGATAGGCTTCAGGTGGCTTGAAACAGAGACCAAAAGAGGAATCCCGGCTAACTAGAGCTAAGAAGGGGACTCGGAGTGTCCCGCGCCAGGGCAAATCTGCAGCCAATATTTTTCTGCACAAAACACATTAGTATTTCCTGTATGATTTTTACTTCCCGCAAAGTGTGGAAATCTTGCAAATCACTTGCATGTTTTGCATATCTTCCTAAATTTGCCGGCAGAGACACTGCAAACAGAAGTCGCAGAGAGGGAGGAGGGGATGGATTGAAGGCGGCAGGGCCGTGCAGGGACCCATTAACTTGCGTCGGTAACACTGCTGCCTTTTATTCTCACATGTTGTCGTCCCTCGGGTCTCCATTTCCTTGATCCCTCCTGTCCCTCTCTTTCTCACATATCCTCGCCCTCCCATACCCTCCTTCCCTCCAGCCTCGCCTTCATTTTTCTATCTCAGTGCTCTCCAGCTCTTCCTCTGTCCGCTCCGTCCTCTCTCTTCCCGTTTGTTGCCCTCTCCTGTTCTGGCTTCCTCTTCTCTCCCTCTCCTGGCTGTACCGCCAGCTCTCCCTGCTGTATTCCCCCCCCGTTTCTCCGTCCCTCCAGCCCCTGCTAGTTTATCCTCCGCAGTACATTTGGGGCTGAATGTTGTGTTTTCGATATTTTCTTTTCTAAAATGTGCTGAGGCTTTTCTTGTGGTTTTAGTACAAGACTTGGCTAAAGCCAGCCCCTAGCCAAGCATGTGATGTGCACATGTGAGAGCCACATACAGCTCTCCAAGGCAGTTAACTGGCCTGCAGCACCCCCCGCTATCTAACCCGCCCGCAGGCTGCTTCATGGGCGAACCCCCGCTCCCCACATTCTAGCAAAGCCACCACTCCACCTTTATAGAGACAACTGAGAGAAGTGTTCTTTTTTAATGAAATGGTTTTAAAAAGCAGTCACCTCCCATGTGAGTCAGATTAATATAGAAGTACAAACACACAAGTAGGTAGATAGCTCTGCAGGATCATCCCTAAGTGATCCCCACCCCGTCTCGTTCACACATTCTCTTTCTTTCTTTGGCGACAAGCATCTGCAGAGAGAGCTCTGCCAAGACACCTCTACCACTCCCACAGCACCTCCCCAGCTATCTGACTCTCTCTGCACACAGCTCAACAGATGTACCTCTACCAGAACTCAGAGTAACCCATTCCATGCTTTCAGGCTGGCAAGTAAAGCTCCCCGAAGCACCTCTACCATGCAGCACCCACCTCCCTACCAACCGGCTCTGCTAAGCGCCCTTAATTTGATGAGTAGAATCGCTATCCTGCAGCCGAGCCACAACATTACCACAGAGATCCCACCCAACCCTCGGTGCCCACTTCCACACGCTTTCCTAGTGGGGTACTCGTCAGGCTCTCTATTGCTGACAGGACAGTCCTGTGTGATGCCAGCGTGAGTTCCGCACACTTATTTCTGGTGCATCTAAATGTAGAAGCGAGTTTACCCTGGGCCATAAAGCAAGGTGGTAAAGTGGTCTCCTGTACTGATCAGTGCCACAAACTCCAGCTACTCCTCAGCACTGCCTGGCACTAGCCGCAGCCACCCGCACTGCCAATGGAGGAAGGACCGGCAATGCCAGTATTATAACAACAATGAGTATCTGATAAGAATTAACCCCTCTGTCCAGGACCTTTGGAATCGCCACCCATAGTGCCACAAGCAATGGCAAGAGGTAACTCTGCTCAGAACATGATCAGATCGCACTTTTTCCTAGTTTTTTTTATTTATTCAAACACATTAACACAGTGGGCCAGAAATAATGGCACAAGTAGGTAAGTTTTGAAGACCACTTCATAGTGTTTCAGAAAGAGGGTTCTCCTTGAAGAACTTTTGGTGAAGAAACTGTCAGATGGTGCAGTCATGGCACCAACTTATCACTGTGCAACTAGCTGAAGCTAAGTGCTCTTTTACCACCACTAAAGATTGAGGAGTGGACCATATTGTTTCCATAGAAGTGTAGTGGGAAAATTTTTTTTTTTAATAAAAAGGTGCCATTATCCTACATTGCTCGATCTACAGCACACAGCACGTACAAAAAAAAATCTCTTTTGAATGGGCAGCCAATGAAAAGGACATCCTGCCCCAGAGGCATGGTCAATTTCCTAAACTATTTAACCAAACAAATGATGAATTTCTGCACTTGCTGCAGTCTGTTCAGGTTCTTCTGTGGAAGTCTGAGATATAGAGCATTTACATACTCTAGCCGAGTAAAATACATGCTCATCCCATAAATTAATGCACAGATTTTGGTATATATATGGGCATGTATTAAATAGGTTGCACAGGATGAGGCACACAATGGGGGAAAACGAGGAGACGGAGTGAGGAAGCTGGGGGGTGGGGGGGTCACATTAAACACTGAAATATGGAGGCCTCAGATTGCAGCTGAGACATCTACAGACCACATTCCTTGCTTATCAGGATTTTGCTTCTAGGTACCGAGGTTATTGTTTCTAAGGTCTTTAATTAAAATCGTCAGATGCTCGTGGACCTCAAAGAAAGAGGCAATCTTCTTATCTTTGGGGTGACTTGAAGGTCAGTGCCAGAGGCTAAATTTAGAGGGGAAGGAGGACTAACCATCAGAGAAAAGTTAGAGTAGACTGGAGCTAAAGCAGGCAGCAGGGGAGATCCCACTTCTGCATGAATTGTATGGACTTGTTACAGTGGATCACATTATATCAGGCACAGGAGCACTGCACAACATACATTTTCTAATAGTATTTTTTTTGGTGCAGTTAAAGTACATAAATTGGGCCCTAATGAAAATTATAGGTGCTCGCCTTGTAATACATCTCAAGCAGCTTTGGCTCACTTAACACTGCAACCGCACCGCTCATTTTGGGTGAAAATCAAGGACAGGATTTGACTTACACTAATATAAGAGTCAAACATGCACAGAAATTTGTTATGTTGAATCACGATTATTATATTTAAGCCCTATCACAAAAAGAAGGGAACTTACAAGCCTTTGCATGAAGGGCAATCTGGTGGGAAATGGATAATACCGAGAATCTGGAAGTGTTTCGAGAAGCAAAATATTGAAATCCGACTAAAGCATAAACTTTGAAAAATATAAATTTGAAAAGATGCTGTACATTACAAAATTTTTAAATTATGCTTCACATATAGCTAGGAGTGTATGCAGAAATATACCTTTCAGAGCACCCCTGGGCAATCATTTCTGCCTCTCCGCACACTTCCAAACTGTGTTGTAGGAAACACGTCATTTCCAAAGACGGCTGTGACTGCTAGAATTCTCTACGCTCTATAGAAACAATGGTTTGATCTGGAGAAACGCACAAGCATAAGGAAATGTATGCTTAGCACTGTACAGTTTTCACCAGGTACAGTATTCCAGCTATAAGAAAAAGACAAGTCAGGTGCACGTAGGCTACGTCCCTGATGCCCAAAAGGGGGGAAATGTGCCCAAGTGTACAAGTGTTATACTGAGCATAAGGAAGTACAAACAGGAAGTGATGCTGTTATCTTCCACTTAAGTGCAGATACATAATAAACAACTTTGGATTTGGTGTCAGTGCCTCTCCATCAACAGGCTTCAGATCACAGTAGGTCAGAATTATTTGGGTTTTGGATGCTGGTGTGTGCCTTAGGGTCCCCTCCACCATGTGACCAATGGTTGATTCCACACTACGTAAAGAATGTTTGTGTTCTTCGCAGATGTAGAACATCTGGAATATCCACAGCAGTCCTCCACAAGTCACTATCTGTGCCCTCGAGACACACTTGAACTTACATGAGCAAGAAATTGTCAGCAGCAGACTTGGTGGGAGTGCTTCATGGCACTTGTTCGAAATGGCATTCTGAGTGAAATGCAATTCTAGCGCTGGCAACGTTATATTGCTTTTTAGGGCTGTGGGCTTTTAACCACGGCCATGTTATGCCCATCAGTTTAGCTGGTTTGTGGGCTTGCCTTTTAAATTTACCTTGATTTCATTAGTGAAAGGCATGCACACGTCATGCCTTTTCCGGTGTTTAGCCCTCCTCAAGCACAACGGCCAACTCCTGAAAACATACGAGGCTTGATGTTTTCCATATGGTTTCTGGACTACTTTTAATTTATTTTGTAGGCAGCACCATCTCGCCGGGCAGTAATCGAGCGCTTTGTCTGACATTGACTCTGTTACATGGGTAATTGCACTTTTGCCAGTTACATGGATAATTGCACTTTTCCCGTTTCACTGCGAGCAAACTTGTTTCCTTTTGTGTGTCCGATTAGGGCTCATGGCGGCCATCGGCTTGCTTATGTAAAACTGTTTTACTTTTCAGTTAATGTGGCAAGAAAAGTCAGGTTAGGAGTTTAAAACACTAATAGCTCTAACTTTAGCAAACCTGAGACCTATTGCATTGCAAATGCTTGTTTTTTTATTGCTGGCCGGGCTGGAAGACAAGAGGCAACACAGCAAGGGAGGGTGTGGGGAAAAAGCTCTAAGATGGAGCCATGTAATAGTGGGGGAGTTTTATTTGTGGGGTGGGAGGCAACTTGAGAGGAGGTGGTAGGAGGCAATCGGAAAGGAAGGATGGTGAGTCTGGTGTGACACGACCAACAAAGGGTGAGAGGGAGGGGCTGGGGCAACCTGATTACAACAGAGTGTGGGAAGGTGGGGGGCAACCTGGTGGACAGCACAGGGTCAGCGGCTGGTAAGAACACAGAGGGGCTAAAGTGCATAAGGGAGACATCTCAAAAAGACTCACTCAGAGAGTGCGTAAAGAAAAATAAACACTGGAAGGATACCAATACTGCAGTCATCCTCCTGGGCAGTCATAAACACACGGAGGAAGGAAGCCTACGACAGCTGACCACTAAGAAGCAAGGAAGTGAGAGTGACAATGAAGACAACCACTGTAAGCAATGGGTGGTCTCTGACCCACTGTAAGAAAACAAAAGGGCTTTAAGAGACAAGCATAAAAAGAATGGCTCTTGCTAATGCTGAGCAGCATCTGCAGAAGAATAAATAAATAAAAGTTCAGTGATGTATACTCAAGCATTTATCACACATGCCCATGTGTGCCAGAATGCTATGCCACCCATGTGATAAAATACACGCACATATGCATCACCATACATGCATACAGTACATCATCAAGCAGCTGGAAATAAAAATTAAAAAAAATAAAGTTGTCCAAAATAACCGTGTTAGAAGCAGTTTTGCAGCTCTGCAGCTGCAGGACCTTATTTAAAAAAATGTTTTTTTTTTTTTTTTTTTTTTTTTATGGCTACAGGAGCAATGGAGGAGCAGGGGAACAATGCCACACGTGGCAGGAGAAGGGGGCAATGGGGATGTAGGTGTTCATAAAAAAGCAGTGTGGAAAGGGAAGGAATGGGAGATGCAACAGACAAGCTGGATGGATAACAACATGGAGGGCACAGGGAGTGGCGGTGCAGGAGGTGAAAATGAAAGCACACACTGGGAAGGAAGGGCAAGGCTAAAATCAAAAGACGATAATGAGTTCCCTGAATATAATCAGTTGAAGCATACAATAAGTCCAGTCAAAAGAATTGAGAAGAAGAAAATCTCCAAAGGCAGGGTAAGCAAAGAACTGGATGGAAAGCCATTGGATAAGGAAATAAGATAGTCAAGAAAGCCATCCAATCAAAAGCAAGGCACTTACCCAAGTCCACTGTATGTACATATGTTATATATTGTGGGAGACAATAGGTCTTCGACAAGAGACAGCTAAGGTGGACTGTGTGGGAGACTTAAGATGGGAGCTGTCACAGGAATCAGTAATTTTATTGAACTACTGAGGTGGTCTGGCTTGAAAGTACATTTTGTTGCAGTGTGGAACCAGTTTACGGTTTGGAAGCATGTTGGTGTAGTGTGTGAATCATTGGACGTCAGCGCTTTCACTGGAATTGCCTAAAAAGGTTCAAATGCAATCTCAGATGGCTGTCCAGCTGGTGGTGAGGTGCATAAAGAGGTCCCTTGATGAAACTTTAAATGCGAACAGAACCAGACATGGCATGCAGGCCTTGTCTGTGAAAGAGACACACACAAAGCGCAACGCCAAGAAAGACACTTCAATTGAAATATCTAATCTTTACGCTGCCAGCTCACAAAGCCACTCCTGTAACAATAACTTTGAATCAACAGATTCTGAAGTAATCTTTGCATGCCATTTCCATCTTGTGTGATGTCATCTTTAAGATAAACATATGCAACCTTCTAACCTCCAAACACAACCCGGGTTCTACATAGGTTCACTGCTCACCTCACAGATGGGTAACAACAACTGGTGATGGGTCCTTGTGTTGGCATTTAGTCCCTCAAAAAAAAGATTTATCATTAATGCACATTTTCTGAGGTTTGGGGAAATCCCCGCTTGCCTAGCTATTGATCTTTGGCCTTCATTCCTTAAAAGATATATTTGTGCGGGTGGTTCAATTCAATCTAGGTTGAAAGTTTGAAAATTAAAGTTAAAAAAAAGCCAAACGTTTCACCTAAAAATGGAGAAATGTATCACGTGAAATGTACAGCAGTCTATGACACTAGCAAACAGGTTGAGTACGACAATTTGTTTTTTGTATTTTCCTAAGTAATTACAACCCTAACCACACAATCCTAATAATAACCCATCACGTGCACCTATCTGAACCCTAACCCTATACATAACCCTAATGATACATCGAATCCTAAACACAAGACGCACCCTAGCCCTACTCTAAATGTAACCCTAATCCCACCACTAAACTGCGCCAAGTGTAATTTCTTTTAATATCGTCAAACTTTTTAGCCGGAATGCTTACTTTGTCACGAGCATTTAGTTTTCAACTTTTTGGTTTTCAAGTTGTAAATTAATTCCTTTCGATGTTTCTAATTATTTCATTCCTGAGTTGGACCGAAGGCGGCTCCAAGCAAAGCAGGAGACCTGCATACGCCTCCCTCACAGTGACGCCGCTAGTTTGAGCGCTGTCTCATCTCCAGCACTCTTTCATAGGATCGCCTACCAGGGTGTGAATCATGCCTGCCAGGACCGGACGCACAGAACTGCTGGGTGTGCGCTCCAGCTTCCTGTTTATTCTTCCAGTGAGGCTCTGAAACATGGGGTTATCAGGCTCTGTGAGACTCCGGATAGAGGCCCATGCCATGCTTGGAGTTACAGGGCCTGGGGTCCTTGACATGCACGAGTGTCACAGCACATAGAAGGAACAGTAGAGAGCCCTGCAGAGCTAGTTGCGAGCCTTTGCCAGCTGTAGAGACAGCTAGGGCGCGTGCTGCAGGGCGGTACGGTTCGGACAGGAGTAGTGACAGGTAAAGACCAGCAGCTGTTGTGTCCGTCTGTGCAGATACTGTCCACGCACAATTCACTTGCAGACAAGCGTGACTGTAGGTGTGACCAGACCTATCTCCAGTGCGCAATGCTCCGCCCAGGGTCTCGGGACTCCGGCTCGAGGCATTTTCATCTAGTTGGGGATGTCCGGTTATCTCCCGGGATGGTCCATCGCTGCCCAGCAATGGTTCTACAATGACCCTCTTACATGCCCTCATATCCCAGTTTTCTGAGGCCACACCAGCGTGGTTAGCACTGCTTCAAAAAACACAAAGGCTACAAACTAAGTAACTGTTTTGTGTTTATACAGAATTTGCCACAGCCTCTAAATCATCAAAATGTTAGGACTCGCATGGGTTACATCACGTACTCCTTGATCCCGTGACATCAGCGGGTCAATCCCTTCCACCTTTACCTCTATCGTCGCTGCTGAAAGCTAAGGAGGGCTCTTACAGGTGTGTATTTCCGGTTCCTGCCGCTGCCTTCACTGCCAGGTTATGCAGCAAATGCATGACCAGAGCTTCGAAGCAGGGGCAACAGCCGCTTCCCTCGGTGCCACAGGCAGACCTCCACCGAGGCATCCTCGTGTTTTCCTACTCACAATAATAGGAATAGGGAAAACATCATGGACGTCCCTGAGCTGAGGAATACACACGGAAGCTATAAGCTTGGCCACGTCACTATTTAAGCGATAAGTCACAAAAGATGTGCAATCTCTGCCTCGCGCTAATGATCCTGGCCGGCAGCAGCTGCAGTGCACTTGTCAGGGCTGCGCATGTGCCCTCACACGCCCCTCTTCCATTCGCCCTAAGAGCGCCCGCCTGTGCCAGCCGAATGCCAGGTGATTCCCGCAGTCACGAGAAGGGTTAAGAAAGTTGGCTCCCGAGCGTGCCCCACCCCTGCCCCTCCTCGACCAGGACGGTAATGAATAAAGAGCCGGGGACACATGCGGAGTGCGAGAATGAGAGGTGGGGCTGGCACAGCGCCCGGGCACAGAGCCCTGGCAGCGTGCCCAGCTTCTTGTTTGAGCGGGTGCCAGCTGGCTTCCCCACGTGCTGTGGCCGTCCCCGCTCCCGCCTGCTCTCGCCGTGCCGTAGCGGGATCACAGGCAGAGCGCCCCCACCCTCTGTCCGCGGAACAGCGGCAGTGCGGGCCGGGGCAAGGACCACTGCTTAGCGCAGTAGAAACACCCGCTGTGCAAGGGTCAGGACCCAATTCAGCCTGCGGTGCACGCTATACAAGTAGTCACTACACGTCAATGTGACAAAGAAGTCCCTTCGCCCGGCGCAGCGTGGCCGCCATGCTGCGCGGGGGAGCTGCAGAGTTGTGCACGTCTGCTGACAGCGCAAAAAGATAAACAATCTGCGCAGCTCAAGCGTGGCTCTTAACATTCTATGCGCACGCGCAGCAGCGCGAGTAAGGTAGCTCAGTGGGTTGGCGCGCCTACCACAGATTTTTGATCAACACGGTGGTCACAGATACGTATGTTGGCGAGCCAACGAGGCCGTCAGTTCTTCAGTTTTAGGAATGCACTGGTCACATATATATATATATATAATTAATCTTCCCGTCAAGTTCACAGCTACCAATGTGCGCTTCGAGACCTCTAGAGATTATAAGGACTATACAATTAACACAGAACACAATATTATTAAATGGAACTTCAGCTGCACTTAGATAACCCTTGTCACACTACCCGAGGAAAAATGTTTCGCGAGAAGAAAGGCATGTTTTTCCACCCTGGCGACGAGGGTACATTTCCAGACTCCTGCAAGCGATGCCATCACAGCAGCAATGTTTTGAAGGCCGAGGTCATCGGCACAGCAGTCACGCCCTGCGCATTGGCACCTAGAATCTGGGGCAAAGCAACAACCACCTTGGAGATGGCCAATAATAAGTCTTTCATATCTAAATCTCAAACTATGTCTATCACAGAGTGCGACAGCATGATCCACTTGAAAAACATTTCTGTTGTTTTAGATCTATATATATATATATATATACATATATAAAACATGGGGTCTTTAACACCTGTTATTGGTAGAATCTATAACAATAAATGCACGTTCACGCATTACTACAGTGCAAAGATCCAGATTCAATTTCATACTATTACCCTGCCCAACCCTCATTTCATAATATTCTCTCTGTATCTGCACACATTATTATATATATATATATATATATATATATATATATATATATATATATATATATATATATACACACACACACACACATATTTTTATATAATATGTCTGTACACAAATATCCATTTTCCCTGTTTACAATAGTCAATGATAGATAGATACATAGAGAGATAGATAGATATACACACACAACCAGTTTGGGTCACCTCTTGCTGTTGATTGAATGCTTTCTTGTGTATCTCATTTTCCTGCTTCTTATTCAATGACTTTTCTAACTAATCTCTGTCCCACCCTGGAGCATACTGATTGGATAGAAAAGCAGGACAATATAGAGCACTGTGGATGGCAAGGAAGTCTCTAGCCCTGTGTCGGTTTCTGTGTTTTTCACGAACACAAACGCAGAACTATAAACAACGATCCAGATACCATCATAGCCTTCCGTGCATAGCCTGCTTCTGGTGAGGCTGAGCTCTGTGGGAAACTATTAAAAGACAATAGCCCACGATTGGAAATTTAAAATTACATACCTTACATTGCTGCTTTATTTTTTGCAGCATACTGCTTATGGTGCCTTGCTCTTATTATAAAGATAACTTTACAAATACCGCTGTCACATGCTACCTTTACTCAACCATGAATGGTTATCATTTTTATTAAAGAATGATTGATCTTTAAAAAAAATATTATTGCATCTAGATGCAGGACTATAATGCAAGACCCGGCTATCAAAATAGTCTTGCTGTAGCCCTGCTTCTGTTTCTTTGTGAAATGGAGACAGTTGTGTTTTAATTTCATTTCAGAGAACCTGCTACCCAATAATGTGCATAGATGCCAGGCCAACTTGCTATGTGAGGCTGCTGAGCAAGGAATGTGCGTGGGCAAAGCTGATCCCTCTTTTGTTGCAACCTCGCCATCCTCTAGCTGCTGCTCGGCATGAAAGTGCACAGAGTCCAGGTGCAGTGACAACAGAGCATGGCAAGTAGATCGGGCTGGCACCAGCAGATTCACTGTCTGCTGGTGCCCAGTCTGCCATTGAAGCAAACAAACACAAATGATGGACGGAATGCAGAACAAATCAAACATTCACCCCCAGTTACAGACCTGTGTTGAATCCATCAATTCTTTTGCTCACCACACAAGCCCAGTTTAGACCTAGCCATATGCAAATCAGTCTTGGCCCTGTTCCCCATGGGAACAGTCCAGCCCAAACTTCCAGGCCAGGTCCTCCCTGGACTGGAAACAAGCATCCTGGAACGCCAGGCTAGCTTGAGTCCAATGGCATAGTGAGCCCGAGACCTGCGTCTGGGCATACTCGGAGCACTCAGGGCGACAAAAGCAAACAAACACAAATGATGGATGAAATGTGGAGCTTCTCAAACATTCACCCCCAATTGCAGAGCAGTGTTTAATCCATCAATTCTTTTGCTCGCCACACCACCCAGTCTGTGATTATATAACTATCAACCTTCAGAGGTGCCATGACTTTTGTTGCCAAAGTCTCTTTAAATATAGCCCTGAACAGGCCGGAAAAAAAAAACAAGCCCCTGCCAAGCATAATGAGGTCAAACACAAATAATAAAAAGGTGCCTCACCTACTCAGACACACCCCACTGCAGGAGAAGGAGGGTGTGGCCTGCAAGGCTGGGAATGCTGCTCAAGGAAGGAAGTAGAGAGGGAAATGGGTTCTTCAAATCCACTTTTAAAGCGGAGACAAAGCCTGGGGCAAATGGTAAGGAGTGATGCATCTGGAGGGGCTGTGGCAGCTGCTGGTGCAACACTTACAGCGCAAAAGCAGGCAACCTAGGCCTTTTAAGAAGGGCAGGTGCCAGGCTGTTGAGGATGCATCGTAACGTGGATGGAGGGCTAATGGCACCCGGTATAACTTCCTTAAACATACTACGCCTATATTTGAAGTTAGAGAGATTGCAGGCGTGTTCGTGTTATTCGCATAGCTTCTGATCCGATACGTGTGTCCTTGTATGTAGGCCGCGTTTTTAAGGTAAATGTATTTACAAAGAGCCCCGCAGGCCAGGGGAGACAACTGTAATGAGATGTGTTCACAAAAGTTCTTCGTTTCCGAGTCTGGCTGCAGAGCCGCAACCGGGGACTCCTGTCAACGGGGCACTCCTCAACCAGAGACCCTTCAGACAGAGCCCCTCCCACAGCCATCCTAGAGCCATTCTATAGCAGGGCCACTGAATGCAGGAACTTCATCGCTTCTATTCAGTATCCTTCAGAACTTCGCCTGGCATTTATCAAGGCCGCCAGGAGGGCTGCAGATAGTGCCTGCCCCGATGTTCTGTTACATGTGGGCATGATATGTCGGGTTATGTTCCCGCAGTGGGCAGAGGCGCCAGCAGAGAGAAAAGAAGGGGAGATTATACAGTGGCTGCGGAATGAGCCTTGTTGATGAAGTTGTCTTGCCCAAAGGGTGATCACCCCGACCGAGCCATGGTGCATTATGAGGGGTCAATGTCAGGGGTCTGGCCAAAAAGGTCGTCTGGGAAGGAGCAGAAGAGGAACATGGAAGGAGAGAGCCGGAGAGTCAAGGGGGAGGATGCAGAAGTCAGGAGGATGGGAGGTGGCAATGGTAGGAATCGGCATGACAGAGATTTGGAAATAATGGACACTGCTGGATAGACAGTGGGCGGCCAGAGAGCGCACGAGACCCTCTTCACCCACAGTGTTTACAGTCGGAGCTTTCATACAGCCTCTCCCAACAGATCGCAGCAGAAAAGACAGTAGGATGAAAAGAGAACTGGCGGCTCTTTTGCTGCGCGTCCAGGCTCCTGGGGGCACACGGTTATCAGATGACAGGCGGTGCCCTCCAGAGAACACTGAACAGTTGGCCTGGCAGTCGCCGATCCCAGTGCCACCTCGACTAAAATGTTGTCACTCAAGACCCCACCCTAGGGTCCCTAACCTGCTGCTTTGCTGAGAAGCTGCTATTTCAAATGATTTTGGGGACACTGAAGAGTCCAGGGCTCTGAACCCTGTCGGTTTCACACCAGGATTTCCGAGGCAGCATCAGATAGACAAATCTGCAAGACCTGCGCCCTTTAACTGGTACATTGGAGACAGAGTCCTTCTCGGCTGTAAAAGCCAAGAACATGGAGAAGTCTGTACTGGCAGAACAGGTCAGTACTCTTTACATGTGGGTAACTAAGGTGGTACACCTTCGGGGATTAGTATGAGTCGCCTTGCCTTTCAAGAGTGGCTACAAAATAATGCCTTTAATATCCATCATGCCCCTTAATGACCCAGCTTCAGAAAAAGGCGGTCTACCATCCCCAACGGATATGTCTTCGTCCCCCTCGCTGTGTCTGCTCATCACTGTGTCTCTATTTGTCACTGTAATGTTGTGAGTGGAGGGCCTTATTACAGATGCCTTCAAACCTGTGTCTCTGAAAACATGTGCCACTCTGTCTTCTAACAAAAAAACCTGACTCGACTTTCAGCGCCCGTATTTCTGTGCAGTGGTTTCATCATTTACATCAGTGTTTGGCTGTCTCTGTTTGCAAAGTAAACAATCTCCGGAGGCGCTCTTGCTCAAGCAAACGAGATCCATATACTGGGGATGTCTTGGCGTCTCTCACACATGCGCAAACAGAACCAGCCTCTCCGCCCATGGAACTACGGCCTTCATCCACAGTGCTGCAGACACACTTATAGAAACTTCACATACACACGCCCTAGCCAGTCTCTCTGCCCACTGAAGCAGACTTCATCTGCAGTCTTGCAGACACACTTTTATAAACGTCTCACACATGCACCACACACTAAGAAACCACCTCTCTGCCCATAGACCACTGCCTTCATCCAAATTTCTTCAGAAATTCTTATAAACGTTAGGGTCCGGAGGCCTCCAAAACGGCCCACGCTCCCCCCCACCAGGAATACACAGAGCGACAAATTCTTATCGTTGGAAGAGGTTATTTTTATTTTTTAAAAACACATTTAAAAACATATCATAACTCAACAAGTACAACTGTCATAGAAAGTGTAGCAAAATTCAATCATTTAAGAAAACATTCTTATTTACATGTTAACGAGAATTTATTGTGCCGCTGAGCAGGTCCCGGCCGCCGCACGCAGGTAAAGAAGGACTAGCCTTCTTTGGAGGGCTCTTAAATAGCCCCCCACCGGTATGCGGCGGCCGGAACCGGCCCCAGCGACCAATGTCGGCCCCACGACATGCCCCCCCTGCCTACTTCCGCCCTCCAACACCTCGCGTGGGCGGAAACGCGGCCGATTCCGGGTACCCCTGGTGAGAGGGCCGTCAAGACAAAGGGGGGAGTGCCCCAGGGCCTTGGAGGCCCCGACCCCTAACGGGCCACGCCCCCCAACTTCGGGGCGGGCACTTTTCCCTTCTCACACACACAGGCACTCAGAATCAACCTCTCTGCCCATGCAACCACAGCACCTTCATCCACAGTCCTGCAGGCACACTTTTAGAAACCCAAGGGGTCATTCAACATAACAATCTGTGTCACACAATAGACAAAGTGTTCTCAAGGCTCTGTGTGCCGCCTGCGATGCGCACACACACCTGACTAAACCTGACCGGAACCCCCTGAATATGCGGCCTTACCTGCCTACATGCACCATTACCTAGAACACAGGCCCCTAGACCCCCAGGATGTGCGATCATGTGTATGCACACATACCTGACTGCACGAACTCCACAGCGTTCTCGTGATGTATATATTTAACATTAACAAATGTACCTAAGTGCACTCATACCCTGGGATACACGCAGCTTAAGACTCGCAATGAAAGTAGGCCATACCTTTACAGACGCACTTGCACACTTTTAATAACACATGCGACTGCACATTCAGCTCCAATGGTAGTGCCTGTGGTGTCCAGATGTAGCTGTACGCAGACAGCTAACTGCACACATCTATTCATGCCGCCCCTTCCATGTGCAGTAATGTGCACGCACAAAGCATCACAGTATATGCATACAAACCTGGATGCAAGGCCTTACCAATGCATTCCCCTTCCACTGCACATTCCCTCCCGGCACCTGCTCTGTGAGTAGTATCTCACCTGTGCACGAATATGTGGATGCTCGCCTGTGCGCACGCATGCGCACACATCTACACTCACTGTCCTCCTGAGCCCCTGAGTGTCCAACCATATCTTTACACACAACATAATGCAAACTGCGCTCCCTAGGCATACATCGGAGTGTACACCGTTGCGCACACAAACACACACAAACACACACACTTGACTGTGCCTGTCCCCTCTCTATAGACTCTGTGTGCATAAGCTGACCCCTAAATCCTCGCCTTTTTGCCCTCACCTGTAGATAGATACACACACCTGGCTGCACACGCCGCACCCTGCAGACTGAGCAGTGCACTGTGCCAAGGCAGGGCACAGACAGACAGGGCAGGGCCGCGACGGCGTGCCCAGACACAAGAGCGGCCGTGCGGTCAGGCACGGGGCCAAGTGTACCTTCGCCGGCAGGTATTTTCACAGCCCGGAGGCAGTGAAGAAGAACACGGCGCTTCTCTTCACCCTCTGCCACTGCCCGCGACGTCACGTCTGGAGCGGCTCTGGTGCCAGAAGACAACAGTGGGGCAGTTCACGGCACAGAAGGGCCCTTATGAAAGGTGCCCAGCGATCAGTACTCCAAACAGCTAGCGGGCGGTGCGCTATCAGTGTTCCAAGCAGCTAGCAGGCAGGGCGCAGGCAGGGTCCAGACAGCTAGCAGGCAGAGCGCAATCACTGCTCCAGACAGCTAGCAGGCAGATCGCAGTCATTGCTCCAGACAGCTAGCAGGCAGATCGCAGTCATTGCTCCAGACAGCTAGCAGTCAGAGCGCAGTCATTGTTCCAAGCAGCCAGCAGGCAGAGCGCAATCACTATTCCAGACAGCTAGCAGGCAGATCGCAGTCATTGCTCCAGACAGCTAGCAGGCAGATCGCAGTCATTGCTCCAGACAGCTAGCAGGCAGATCGCAGTCATTGTTCCAAGCAGCCAGCAGGCAGAGCGCAATCACTATTCCAGACAGCTAGCAGGCAGATCGCAGTCATTGCTCCAGACAGCTAGCAGTCAGAGCGCAGTCATTGTTCCAAGCAGGCAGAGCGCAATCACTATTCCAGACAGCTAGCAGGCAGATCGCAGTCATTGCTCCAGACAGCTAGCAGGCAGATCGCAGTCATTGCTCCAGACAGCTAGCAGTCAGAGCGCAGTCATTGCTCCAGACAGCTAGCAGGCCGAGGGTTCGAGGTAAACCCGTGAACCGGTCCCGAATGATGAAGGCTGGTATAATGAACTGTGGCAACCCCATGAGAACTGCACGGAGGAGGGTGTGTACCACTGGAGTGGGGAGGGGCACTGGCAACAACAAAGTGCCGAGTCCAGAGGAAGAAGAAGGCATATGTCCTGGACTGAAACCATTAACTCTTCCGAGACCGCCCGGGACAGCGTACCAGGCAATACGCCAAGCAGTGAGCTGAACCCACAAACTGGTCTCCAAGGGTGAAGGGGCAGAATGCCACTCGCTGGGTGGGGGCATCTGGCAGGTTAGATTGTCTGTACCTGGTATGCTATCACATTGCATCTTGCACCAGATATTACACCACCTTCAAACTGGCATGCTGCAAAGGTCATTCCTGCAACACGTAAACTGCCACAATCCTTTGTAAACCAGATATATCACGCCCCTCCCTTAAGCGGGCACCGTGCCATAGTCTCTTTTGCAGCGGACATCCATAAAGATACCGTGTGCAGCACCGTTCTCGCGTGACAGCACAGCCCCCTGCCATGTGCCCCTGCAGATGTATACACATTTTGTACCACAGCAGGCATATCGCCAGCTACCAGGGCAGGCATATGCCGCGTTTCGTCTCACAGCAGCTGCGTTGCCACATCTTATGCAGCAGGCATACTGCCACGTTCCCTCCTGGAGCAGGCGTTCTCCTACGCTCCCTCCTTCATGAAATGTGTGCTGACACGTTGTCTTTTGGCAAGCATGTTGCTTTGCTGTGTCCAGCTGGGGGTGCGTGGCCATGGTCCCCCCCCCCACATCCTCCCTCCCATATTATCCATACACCGGGGATGAATGTGCCTCACAGAAGTGCGACTTCATTCGCTCCACCCCCACGACGAAGTATTCCACATAAAATGCCCCGACTGCATTAATGTTCTTCACTCTTCACATGCGCTCAGCAAATTCTCCCCACGCACCTCGGGGTACCAGGAGTCCCGGATTTGCCGGGACACGCCCAGTTTTTCACCGGCTGTCCCAGCATATTTTGGGAAATGTAGCTCATGTCCTGGTTTTCAAAGATGGTCGCCTGAAAACCATGGGAGGTGATTTTTGTTTTGTTTTGTTTTCTAAAGCAGAGATAGCAGGTGACCTGAGAAAGCAATTTAATTTACAGACATTACTCTTAGCGCCTCTTCTGTAATTCTATGCTCATGAGCGTTGTCATTCTGTGCGCTCGGTTGAAGTAAAATCGTAGTCCTCCTATTTTTGTGAAATGTCCCTGTTTTTGGCTTCAAAATTCTGGTCAACCCACCCACCACGTCGGTCCCAGTAAATGTTCCCGCACCCCTAATGAGTGACTCCCACAGGGCTCGATACAAGGCCAGGAGAGTGCCGTGGTGGCAGGGCCTCCAAATCGTAGGCCGGCTGTGCCAGGTGGGCAAAGGACCTCTGGGCTCTAAGGTGGGATATTGCCTCCCTTCTGCCAAAGACTTCAGAACTTCGAGGGGCACTGAGTGAATATAATGTCACAATGGGTCTCCTAACCCAAGCAACAATATTCAAAGGATCATTCTAGAATGTCTATTGTCGCTGATTGATAGTGGTGCGGAACGAGGTCGAGATACATTTATTATGTCTCTTCACTGGATGTCCCCTTTAATACGAAAGCAGCATTTTAATTACCAATGCAAGTGTTCATCAGCCCCAGTCCTCGATTCACCGAAAACAAATGTCATCTCAAATAAATCCCTAGTTCTGACCCAGTTCCCGACCATGGTATTTAGGCCTATCTCCCACATTCCGATAACCGTCTCTGGAGGCGCAAGGACAGGTTTCATCCGCCAGGCAACACGCAGTTACCGGCACCTCATCGTCAATCTGCTGAACAGGTTTTTCAAACCATGTTTGATTCCAAATGGTGCTCGTTTCGCTTCGTGTGATCTTTTTGTGTAGCTCTTTGTTGTCTTCCTACAGCCTTGGCACCTGCAGCACCAGCAGAAAGTGCATGGGAAACCAGGCCCTTTCTGATAGGCCGAAGCTTCCGAGCAAAAATCAGTGACTCACCTCTCTGTCCTACCTGCCTTGCAGCGGCCCTGCTGGAAGTGCCAATGTTCATATAAGGCAGCTGGCTTGTGCACGTGGAAACCCTGTCATGACAACTGCTTCTAAACTTACAGACCTTTTTTTCAGCGTATTTTTTTTTAACATTTACATATTTTTGTCACAAATGTATTTATTAATTTATAGTTGCAAACGTGCGAGCTTTATTACAATACAAACAATTAAAGCAGGAGCGGAAAACAAGGGAAATGCAATATCAGCAGTGGTGCGATTACATAATGAAAGGTTACCTCCCATACAGACAACTTGGACACAGTGCTTGATTTGTAAATAAAAACGTGCCGGTGCCCAAAGCAACTCCTTTGGAATACGCGGCTGCTGCATTTAAATGTGCGAGCACGGAATACTGAGGCAGCATAATCTTAAAGCCCTCTCAGGCCTCTTCAATCCATTAACAGCCACTCCATGCCCCTTCAGCTCACTCTTGCTGCTTTCTGCTTTCTCCCTTTGTGGCGCTTTTTCGTTTTTCTCTTCTTCGGCCATTCCCATATGTGTCTTTTGCTCGCAGTAAATGCTTGACGCAGAAATATAAGTGCCGGCCCTAAAAAATAAGTGCCGGTGCCATGCACTGGAAATCACTGCTCAAATTAAGCATTGCCGGGACATGACAGAACCAACTACAAGGAAACACTCCTAGTCAGGTTACTATACCAATGTTCAAATTAATCCAACTTTCACTTTGAGGAGAGCTGGTGAAGTGCCACACAAAGTTCACAAACACTGCTTCTCACCTGGCATTGCCGTGAACAGACGGGCCACAGGTACTCTATGGTGATGACTGAGGTGCAATGGTATTACACTTCTTTGCACATCTAGCACGTAGAAAATTACCTACATGTTCCTGCTTTTCCAACACAACTTCAGACTGACGATTGACAGGGAACATGTTCTTATAGTCTACCATTTATTCTTGCTTATAGGTCAAAGGACCAGTCTGCTGCTAGTTCTTGAGTAAGGGTATACACTCCTTGTATTTGTGTATTGGAGAGCAGGGAACAAGCCATTCTAGTTCTGTTTATTTGGAGTTTGCCATTCTAGTCCATCTTCTGTTATTTGTTTGCATCCCTAATTGGGTGGCCTCTAAAACCCAGGGATGTGGAATTCCTATCACCCAACGCCTGGGACATATGGTTTAGGGTCAAGGGCAACAAGATTTCATGTTTATTTTGTCCCTGGGACAAGTAGGCCCAACCCCCTGCAACACAAACCCTTTGGATGCCAGTTTACAGAGAAGGGAACTGTCTGCAGTTGAAGTAATGTGTGTCCATTTTAATGCTGTTCAGACTTGTATTTGGCCTTTAATATTAGTGTGGGCATTGTAAATAAATGTTTTAAGATGACACTGTACTAATGACAGTGGTTCCAGTAAAAAAAAGAAAGGTGTACACACATCTTTGAAACGTTTAACAATATGAGGCTAAGTATAATGCTCCCAGAATGCTCTTTGATCAGATGTGAATGCTTGCAGAAGATTGTAAGCAAGAGTAATGATTCTTTGCTTTAACATAAAATGTTCCGAAAAAATGCAAGTAGGAAAAAAATGTTTTGCTCCAATGACATTTTAGGTGCTATTTCTTTGAGGCGTCATTTAGTAAAATGTGTTGATGCATGCTTTTATTTACAAAAAAGTATTCCTAATGGAAAATTAGTGTAACAATTTTCAACAAGATTATGGGAAGCATGAAAATAAACAAGCACTGGCAAAGCCAACTTATCTAACATTTTTTTAGAGTCTTTTGGTTTCGTCAATGCATGTTTTGTTTTGACACAGATTTTGTAACACTTTATTGTTGTGGGAGCTGCCAGGCCCTAACGATTGTAACAAACACTGGCAAAAAGAAAAAAAAAGTTTTTGGCCTCAAAAAGCACACACTGCCACCAGTTGCGTAACAAAGGCCCTGAAGCCCCCTTTCATGGGGCACCCTCAGGATAGCATCTGCCTTGAGTGAGTCTGGAGTTGAGGGCCTCCATGTTCTTTGTAGGGGGACCCCCTCCAGTTTCTTTACACCACTGATTGCCACAGTAGTTCCTGGCACTGAACAACACTACTTTGTGCCTATATGCTCCTTGTGGAAGAGCAGAAAGTGATCACTCAAAGTAAAACCAGTCATTAATTGAGAGCGAAAGAAAAGTTTAATAAAAACAAAATGTCTTTGTTAATGCCACACCTAATTAGGGACCCAATTCCTAAAGAAGGTCACAAAAGTGCACCCATGGTATAGGTCTTTGAATAAGTGGCTTTCAGGAATTGACAAGAGCTTACAGAAGTAGATTAGGAAATCATACACTCCTAGAACATATTTGTGAACTATATTTTAGAATGAGCAAATATGCAAGTGTAGATTTGCTCATGTGAAAATCTATTGAGCGTTTACAAGTTCACTTTCCCTCTAACCACCTTCTTCTCAATACTAGAAGAACTTCTACTTTTGCCATTGTCAGGAGTAAATGTCCAACCTTTCTCATTTTGGGACTAGATTAGAGAAGAGCTGGTGAAAATCCTTGAAACATGCAAGTTAGTATGTTTGCAGACTCAAAGGCACTCCAGCCTTGGAGCTATTGCTTACTGCTTCCTCCAGCCCCAGTATGTTGATCTGCAGAAAGGTGGCACAATAAGGAAATTGCTATAGTAGGGACTGAAATTGCAAGTATTCAACCTTACTATAGTAGAAGTGTGGCATAATCAGAGGCTATTATCAGAGCTCTTACATAATGACTTTTTGCCATAATTTGTTGCTGCACTACATGGCACCAAAGGGACAAGTAGATTTTTTTTACAGGACAAGTAGATTTATGAAGCAACCTGCCCCATGAACAAGTAGATATGTTAATAAATTCCACACCCCTGAAAACCTATTTCTATTTTTTAGAAGAGGGCTCCAAAGAAAGCTGTCATTCCAGGCTGTTTTTTATTCTTTGGCTGAGGACTATAAAGAAAGCGGCTATTATGGGGATTCCCATATTTCTATGTTCTTGCCTACTAGACAGCGCAAGCTGTCTGGTTGCACAAGATCTACTGTGATCCTACTAAAAATTCCAATTCACTTACAGCCGGCCCATTACTTGCCACAGGTTGTCACTCTCATTTACTTGCCTCTTATTAAATGGCTTGCTTTGCCCTTCTGTTTGTTTATCCCCAGCAGCACAACCACTTTACCATCCTGACTGGATGGCTTTAAGCACCCCCTGTTCGCATTTAAGGAGCTACTATTTTCATTTAGCACTCCATAAAAGTGCATGTGTTTTCCAGCTCTCTCCCTTCCCTGCCTCCAACACCCACCGCCCACCACATGCTCCATGTTGCTCTCTCCCTCTTGTGTTGTCTTGCCCCCTTCCTCCTTCTGCCTGGCTTTATTTTTATTTCATCACCACAGTTCCTTCACCCATTCATGCGTTGCTCCACCATCCCCTCATGGATATTTACATTTTTTAGATGCATCTGAGCCCTTTCTGTCTGTGTAATGGTGCTATGTTTGCATCACTCATCCAGTGCAATACAACACAGTGAATGTATGTTTCTGCATATGTGTGTGCTCATTCAAATTTGTGTACACATGTAGGCAAGTGTTTAAGTCTATTTTTGAATGTTTTGTAACAAATGTGGGCAGGTGTGCCAGTGCCTTCATATGTATGTACATAGGTTTGTGGGTCTGTGGGAGAATGTGGGCAAGAATCTGTGTGTGTGTGTGCATGTGTGTAAATTTGTGTCTGTATGTTTGTGCCTACGTATGTATGTGTAGAACAAAACCAATGTGTAATTATCCTTGTTAAGCAAAACATGCAAATCAACTGAAATTTATCAGCTGCCTTTACGTTTGTGCAGAAGAAAGCATAAAGTTAAGAGAGATGTTAACAAGCGGTAACATGGAAGGATACTTATACTTATACTACCACTCGGGCCCACACGTGTCTGATGCTTGCACTATGTGCTGGACAGTAAACAGGCATACCTTGAAATGATACAAAAGTCAGCGGACATGAGCAGTGAGGGACTCTGTCCCTGTCCTGTCTGTTTTTAGAGCCACAAATAATACAGTCTACCCGCCTCCGACGCCAGTCTCTCTTTTAACTCTATAATAATCTGAAATAAAGAAACCCATGGAGTCTAGGTAAGGCGTTTCGCTCGTAGAGGGAACGACGGGCCAACAAAATGTGCCTTAACTTGGCCACAGCAGAGACCGGAACAGGAAGAGGGCTCGAGGGCCAAAAAAATGGCGGCGAGACTGCCCTTACCTTCGTGGGAGTGGGAGAACCACAGCTGCGAGGCTCCGGCCCCGTGCGGCCCACGGAAGGCGGGCTCCGAGGGGGACGACGTGGGGACCGCCGGGTGCGCAGGCGCCGACCCCAAGCCACTGGTTAGGAAGGTCCCCATGAGCGAGGCCGAGGAATTTGCCATCATGCTGCCTGCTGGAATGAAAAGACAACATATTAGCATTAGATGAAGTAAAGAGTCAATCGTAACATAATTCAAATCGTGCACAGTTATAGACTGCATTACCACCGAAACCAATTGTTCTTACTGTACAGGTCTGGAGATGAAAGCGTTCTGCGGCATGCGCTCAACTCACTAAGCTACCTTAACCCCCGGAAAATCTGGATTGCAGTTTCCACGCACTGGCCTGTTCGTGTCCCTTCCTTGAGCCCCATAGCCAGTGTACCCGCTGCGAGCCATC
The DNA here is from genome assembly GCF_031143425.1 of Pleurodeles waltl. Taxonomy (NCBI): domain Eukaryota; kingdom Metazoa; phylum Chordata; class Amphibia; order Caudata; family Salamandridae; genus Pleurodeles; species Pleurodeles waltl. The sequence goes on along the minus strand of NC_090446.1, from coordinate 978,614,560 downwards.
CCCGTTTTTCCCGTGGTAAACGGCTGAGGAGCGCACTTGCCCCATCTGGAACCCAGAAGAAGCAGGCTCTCCTCCAGCGCCTTGGAAAAGAGGTGCCTGGGGAGTACGGTGTGGGAGGGGTAGCTGGGAATGGAAAAACTATGTTTATAACTTTTACATGGTTCAAAATGGGGCTCATCTGCTTCTCCCGCTCCTGCCAGGGCCAGTGCCTAAAGCAGTCCCTGGCCATGCCTCTCCTGCTCCCTCGCCAGTCACAACAGCCTCAGGCATGCCACTTCTGCGCTCGGGCCAGGCGTCTATGCCTATCACACTCCTCGACCTGGTCCAAACAGCACCCGATCTGCTGCCACGCCCAGGTTCCGGTCTGTTCTTCGGCCTGTCCCAATTCTTTCTACTGCTCACTGGCCTGCCTCAATCTTTTCTGCTGGTCCTCGACGTGCCCTCATTTTTCCCCTTTCTCCTTGGCCCTCTCCAATCTTTTCTCCTCCTTGCCTTGCCCCAATCTCTTCTACTTCTCATTTGCCTGCCCCAATATTTTCTACTTTTAATTGGCCTGCTTTAATCTTTTCTACTTCTCCTCGGCTTGCCCCAATCTTTTCTGCTGCTTCCCAGCCTGTCCAGTCGATTCTGCTGGTACTTGGCTTGCCCACTCTTTTATCCTGCTCCCCAACCTTCCCCCATCTTTTCTGCTGCACCTCGGCCCGTCCCAATATTTTCTTCTGCTGTCTTGCCTGTCCCATTTATTATCCTGAACCCCGACCTGAAGCAATGCATTCTCCTGCTCCAGGGCCCGTCCCAGTGTTTTCGCATATTCCCCAAGTTTTCCACCCACCTCCAGTCCACCCACACGCCTCTTTGTACACATGTGAAGAGCACTGGGAGGTACTGGCCTATGTGAAGTACAGAGATGGCTGGACTGTTCTCTAGGGAAACGGTAAGCTCCCAAAAGACTGCTCCTGTCTGCAGGGACAGTGTCTGTCACATATCAAAGACATGGCAGAGGGGGCTGACTGTTCTAGGCCAGTCAGGATTTAAACGAGGACCGACCTGTCACTTCATTCTGGAAGGACGACCGACCAGAAACAGCGCCGCGCCGTGGCCATTTACGGATAAGCATGCATCAACTGCAGTACGTGCTTTTCCGTGAGTATAAACAGGCCTCTGTCTGACTTTTCCCCAGCCCCTCCTTAGAAAGCAAGTCGATCCACTGTTCCCTCCACGTTGGCTCATCTTCGAAACAAAAAAAAATCTTCGAGGTACCCTCCCAGTGGATGACTTTTCAAACCAGTACCGCAGGGGTCTGGCACAGAAATCTCCACTCCTCCCTCTGGCTGGATCCAAGATTACAAAAGGTATGTACAGAAAAGAGCTACCCGCGTCCATACCCGCGTTATTTGCCCCTCCCCGCCCCTCTCTCTTGGCATCCTTCTTGCACCTTCCTTTCCTCCACAGACACATTATCACCCATCCGCCCCCATAATCTCCGTTTCCCCTCCGACCTAATGCTCAATTTCCCCCATTTCACTTGTCTCCACTGCGTTTTTCTCTAATGCCCACTTCTCCCGACTCCATGTTGAATTATGATGCATTTACTTTCGTGAAGAGCGCACACTTGCCAAAAAGAGCTTCGAGGCGCTAGAGTCCTTGAACAGCCAAAGTGTCAAGTGGCGGAAACCCACATGATTTATTAATGACCCCGCACAAACACATGAGTACTAAAGTCATGACACTCTCCCTCCTTTCCACCTCTCTCCCTTCTCTTTTTCCGTCGTTAACCCTCTTTCCGCCATCTCGCCTCTTTTCGCTTCCCTCTTCCCTTCCCCACTTTCCACTTGAGACGACTCTGCAATCCGGCCACGATTCCCTTCCATCTGAGGTCCCTACTCACCTCTACTGCAGTCCCTTAGCACCTCCCTTCCCCTCCCCGCCTTTCTTCCAACTGCTTCCCACTACCGCTCTCATCACTTTACTCCCTCCTCTCTCCCGACCCACGTCCTGTTGTTCTCCATGTTTCTCCATTTCCCCACCTCTCCTCCTCTGCACACATTTAAATCTACCGTCACCCTTGGAGAGAAGCCTGCATCCTGCTCGGCTCCGAGCTGGCAGGCCGCCTTAAGCTAATATGAGACATGTACTAAAAGTGAAACTTTTATTTTTAACTCAGGAAAACCAAAAGAGCTTCCCTGGGATGTTCTGTTTTTGAAATGTCTTGGCCCTTACGCCTGGCGTGCACACATAACTAGACCCACAGACAGTACGCCGAAGACACTGTTAAATCGTTATATCCCAAATTCTCAAAAGACCCACCCCACCTCACCGTGGTGCCGTACTACGAGATGAACAGCTCCCTAGCCCCAGCGGAAAGTCCACCCTACCTCGACGAAGGCACCTCAACAGAGTAGAACCTAAACATTGCTGAAGTATGTTCTCAAACTTCAGTTGATGCATGGAGGGGTAAGGGCTGCGTGGGTGGATACACATGATTATGACGATGCATGTATAGTTAAATTAACGCACTGGTGCCCGGATGATTAAATAATTGATCAAGAGAATGGTTTAATGAATACATATGGTTGTGGGTGCATAGATGACACCTGGAGTGCTGAAATGTGCTGAGCTGCAATCACCACCCACTCGTATCTGACTAAATAACGATTCCAAAGCAGTGGTGAAAATGGTAAATCTGCAGACAGACTACCTGTTACGCTATTTGTGCATCCATTTAACAATCCAGAAATCCATCCATCTACCCATTACCTTGCATTTATAAAAACATTCTGTTTATCACTTATTAAATCAGCCTTGCATCAATGCATTCATTTACCCACCCATGCATAAGCATAATCAAGAGTTTATCCACCCATGCAGCCATTAACCATCCATGCATCAATTTACGTGTCAGAGCATGGGTGTAATTAATGACGCTTAATTTCTGTTGTTTTGCAGTTTTCCTCCTTGGAATATACATTTTCTTGAACGGCCACAAAGCTTCCTTAGGTACCAAAAGGAACGCTACCGCTCCCTTGCTATACAGTAAATGGCGCACCTCCCCTTGTTTAATGAATGCATGTCTCTTTAAGAGAATAGAAAATGGCATCAGGGACAATGACTCTTCACCGCCCCCTGAATCTCCCGTTAGTGGTATGCACCCAACTAGAGCCCCAACTGCATTCTCAAGACCAGTAGGATCTACTGGGCAAAGACCGTAGGGGGTCGAAGGCTGCGTCTCAAGAGAGGACGTTGCTCATTGGATCCGTGCGAGACCTCCGGACCAGGGTCTGTTTTGAAGGGAACTTCCAGTGAGTCAGGCCTGTAAATCACGCTGAGACTGTCTGCAATCCTGGACTTCATTATAACACAGAAAGGGATTCATAGGTAGCCAAATCCTGTCCACGCCATTCTCCCACCCTTTTGGCCCACTCCAGGTTGTGAAGAGCTGACCTCAAATCAGCCACATAGTGTGTCAAGGCCTAGAGTAGGCAAAAGGAATGCGGGCGGCGCACCATCAGGATTACGCAGCAGAAAATGGATGGTGTGTTAACGCAAGCACTGGTAAAACCAATAGGTCTCGCATATACGAGAGCTGTAAGCTTTGTCAATCTCTTTTAGTCACGCTATACAACAGTGTAGCTGTTCAGCATGTCTATAAGTAAAGTTAGAAAACAAAACCACTACGGCGCGACGAGTGCTGGGCACGTCATAGCACTTTTTTCTTCTGGCAGGTGGTGGGGGCAAGACAGACAATGGGACGGAGGGAGGGAGCGAGCCAGGGACTTAGGGTATAAACCGGGATGGTAAAATAGAAAAGTGTTGTGATGCGGCCAGCACTGGCCATGTCACAGAGCTTTTTTTTTGTTATGGTGGGTGGGCGAGAAGCAATACAGACAACGGGAAGGTGCAAGTGGGAGGGATGAAGTAACACAGACAGCGGGGAATTTAAAGGGAAGAGTCAACAGGGGTGTTGGAGGGAAGAGGCAACAGGAGCACTGCTGGTGGAATGGCGAAGAAGCAGCAAGAACACAGGGGTTTGGGAGTGGAGAAGCGACATGGAGCCCAGGGAGTGAGAGAGGAAGAAGCAACACAGAGTGAGATGTGGGAGGAGAATAAGAAGCTTGGAGTGGGGGTCGGAAGGGTAAATGCAACAGGGAGCAGGAGGGTCTTAGGAGGAGAAGCAACTGGAAGGAGGGTGGGGACTTGGAGCAGGGGTGGCAAGGGAAAAATCAACTTGAAGCAAGGAGGGGAAGAAGCAACATGCATAACAGAAGTAAATAAGGAAAACAGCATCTGAACCACAGAGCAAGCAGTGGATGAACAAAGGAAGGACACTAATGAAGCTAAATCAATAAGTAGATGGTCCATGCTCCACAAGAAAGAAGAAGTGCAGCCGGCATTTGCTGGCTCTTAGGAGGCAGCAAAGAAGAGTGACAATGAAGCCAACAAATGCTAAGTATGGGCGGCTCCAAGCCTCTTATAGTAAACAATACCCCTTGCAGGGACGCACATGCATTGTTCGCAGGCGAGACCTAAAATTGAGGCTATGTTATCTCTACATATCACAGAGGAGGCCTCATCTCAAGTACGTTGTCTGGTTTTTGACACCCTGACACCTAACCAGAAGACCCCATATGAAAAAGTGTCTTTGGTACTGGAGGCCACATCCCCACATGAATAAAAACAAACAGGAAGAAATGCTGGAGAAAAACACACGTATAATTAATATAAGTATAAAACCAGACAATGCAGAAATCTATAGTGTTGATTTTAGTGCAGCTATTTCTGCTGGCGAGAGGTGGGTTTTATTCTGCACAAAATGACAAAGGATAGAAAGGGCAGACAGTGCTTCCAGCGTCACTTTCATGGCACTGCCAGATGAAGCCGCCAAAGGGCACTGGGCTTTCCCATGAAAGACAAGCAGTGCTTTGAAGTGTTTTGGGGGTTCTGGCACTCAAAGCAAGCTTGCCACTCTTTGTGAAGGAAGTGAAAAAGAGAGAGACTACTGATGGTCTGGCTAACGGCATCAGCTCCTTAGATGATGATGTCCTATAAAAGTTTTGCAGCTCTCGTGAGAAAAGCTGGTAGTGTCCCATTATAAGACTAGAAGGCCTTCTGGAATTGTCAGTAGAGTCTAATTAAAAGTGTGGCAGCTCTTCAGAGTGCTGGGACACATAGTGCCAAGCTGGGAAAAGATGGCACTGTCGCGCCAAAAGTACAGTGCTGAGAATGGCCTAGTGGCAACTTTATTATGGGGTGCAATATAAATGTATTCATTCTTTCAGTCAAGTTCTAGAGGACAGTCCCAACAAAAGCACAGCAGCAGTGTAAATAAGAGTTGGTCCTGATCCATTACATTTGTATCAGCCCTCCTCGGAAGTGCTGCTCCATGAAAAGCAGAAAAGGCCTATCATAAACTCTGACATTAACTCATAAACGTATAACAGCCCAGCTAATTAGAAGCTGTGATGTCACTTTGAAAGTATAGCGAAAAATGCAGGTACTGTACATAAGACAAGTGCAGTTTGTGTCCCGTGATGTATACTTCAGCCATCCTGAAAAGTGCTGTAACTATCCCATTAAAGAAACTTAAAGGAAATATATCAATATTTATTTGTTTTGGGGTTTTAAATTGCGCTCAGGCGCCTTGTGGTTCCTTCACAGTGCTGTACAGATCGAATTTCAAGACTGGTAACAGTGATATGTGGCGAATGATCAGCATTTTATTCAAAAGCCATTCTGAAGAACTCAGTTTTTAGAAGTTTCCCGAATCACATATAGCCGCGTTCCTCCATCTGGTGTAGGGTCACCACAATTCACTGCAAAGGGCCGTACACAGGTTGAGATAGTCTATCCATGCCACTACCACACATTGCCTCACAGCCTGCTTCAGATCAAAGACAGGTACAAATGGGCATCTTTGAGAAGAGTGCTGATTTATGAAAAAGACAGTTCGAAGTGAAGTTCTTCTGACTTTGTGATTGTAAATTGTGAACTTCCCATATTTTGAAGCCATTTAAATTGGATGGACTTCTGGTGTGTTCCATCAAACATAAGGATCTGTGTCTTTTATTGATTCAAACAAAGGACATTTTCCTACATCCAGAGATGCAAGTGGTTAAGGCAGTTTGTGATTGTGTTCTAGACTTCCTGGGACTCATCGGACTGAATGTGCATCTGAGGGTCAATGGCTTACATTTGGAAGTCATGATCTAGGACATTGGCCAAGGACTGTTTTTATGAACGATCATGGAAAGGATGTTGAGCACATGGCACTTTCCAAGTGGATGAAGTCAATGATCCAATTTATATTTACTGGCTACAATCAAGGTGGAAGAACCAAACCAGTCTGGAGCCCAGAGACCCTAGCCCAGTCCTAGAGCCTTCAAAATCTCTACCTGTGCATTGAGTTTTAAATATTATGCTATCTAAATCTCGTCAGCAGAATACTGACTACCAAAATAAGTAATCACTGGCAAGTATGTATTCAACATATTTAACACATCAATGTACCTTGACAATATATGTACCGTTAAGGTACATAAATGATGAGTTAAGAATAGTAAAGCTATACTTATTTATATATTATCTTCACAATATTTTGGCAGTTGAAACTTAGGCTGCAATATACTGGTAGTACAATATTTTTGTGCTTGATATTCCGACATATAGCAGTCTGATCAACAGTGGCATATACCTTCAGAGATAAACTTGTGTCGGAATTGGTTGCTGATCATAATCCTTTGAGGTAAGAATTACTTATCTGCTCTTGGGCAGTACAGTTTTGGTGCCCATTGAGGTCTACTGGTGATTGGACAAATACTGACTTTGTTCCACTCGGTTCTGTAGTTGATATGTAGCTTCTTTCTCAAAGATGTTGCCAAGAAATTATAGTTTAGAAATCTGGCAGTAATTGGGGAGAGTTTTGGGGTCTGCCATAGAGGACAAAAGAAGGGCTGTTTAACAGCTTACTGTAGTGATCTCAGAACAGAACCTTCCAGGATTTAAGCACTGAACCCACATGTGAGATTCAGGGTGAGAGTTGTGTATTGTTTCACATTGTCTGGAGTGTGTAAGGAACTGTACTGTGGTAACAAGATTAATGGAAGATAAAGAAGGAAAGAGAAGAGCCAGGAGTTGAGATGTTTCCTGAAAATGCTCAAAGTGGACTGACATCTCAGATGCCAAGACCAGCAATTCCAAAGTAGGCAGGCGGATTGAACAAAACTCCTCCCACCCCAAGATACTTTCTTTTTGGAACAGTCATTTTTTTAGAAGCTTCAAAGCGCAGACATCTATTAGGGGTACATCCTAAGATTTTTTTCGTCAGATACCCCAGGCCAGTGACATGAAGAGCTTTGTGCAATGTGCACAATACTCTAAAAGCCACTCTCCTTAGGGTCGAGCGCACAAGCGTTCCGTCCCTGTTGGAATCCCTCTTTGGGCATTTAACCATGCCCAAGTCCCGCCTGTCACTTTCATTGGTTCCTGGGCTTGCCTTTTAAAATTCACTTGATTTCATTAGTGGAAGGCATGCATACATCATGCCTTTTCAGGTGTTTAGCCTTCCTCGAGCAAACACACTGGCCAACTACTGAAAACATACAAGGCTCCATATTTTCAGCCTGGTTTCTGCACTATTTATCTTTTTATTTTCCACACAGCGCAATCATGCTGGGTTTTACACAGCGCAACCACGTTCTCACTTTTTTTCTTTTAATTTATGTGACAAGAAAAGTGCAGTAAGGAGTTTACAACGGTAATAGCTCTAACACGAGCAAATGTGAGACCTGTTGCATTGCAAATGCTTGTTTTTACTGGTAGCCAGTGAAGCTCCACCAGTGCCTTAGAAACAATGAAATTTCGGAAATTTCTTGAGGAGCCTTGCCTCAACATTTTGCAGGCTCTGAAGTTTGTTTAAGGAACCTTGTTGAATGCCCAAAGAAAGGGCATTACAATAGTTTAGTCTTGAAAAAACTGGAGAAATTATAACTGTCTTCTGTGAGTCAAATGACATGAAAGGCAAGATTTTCTTCAAACTTTTTAGCAGGAAGAAGCAGGATGAGGTGAGTTTGTTAATCTGATCCATGAATGTGACTTCTGAGTCAAAGGTTACCCCAAAATTCTTAACCTTGGGTACTGGCCTGTGAGAGAACCCAAAGTTTGTAGCTACCAGGAAGTGTTCCAAAAGGAAGTGTCCTTACCCAAAAGGAGCACCTCCGTTTTCTCCGAATTTGTGCACGGTTCTGATGATGTTTGATGCTTTGGGCTTTAGTTTTAGTGTCTATAGCTTGTTGACTTCCAAACGATTGAACTCCATGGAGTGCCACCTGTAGAGTATGTTGCATTATATGAGGGACAAGGAGATAGGGACTTGTTGATAATTATGTTCTCTTAAATATTTGATATCTTCGATTCAAAGTACAACATGTGGTTGTCGCACTGTTGCAGACACACGGGACAAGTTTTCAAAGTTTCTGTTTTTGCCCATTCTTGGAAAATACCAGAGACCTGTCTAAATGTGTTCGGAATTTCGTCAACTATTTACCTACTATGACTTTTTACTCTATACACGGATTTATGGTATCCGGTCTTGTTTTCCTTGCAAAGTATCCGATCTGCAGTCGTTAATATCAAAAACCATCTTCATTCCAATTAATTGTTTCAACTTTTTAGATTGCCCAGTTCTTCATTGTACCAGTTTTTAATTAATGCAATCCCTATTTTTTTTCTTTACTGATTTTGGAGGGGCCAGTTTGTTGAGCTGATGTTGGTAGAATGCATCTACTTTGGTTTCTGCATCTGAAGTAGAGGATGAGTTCTTTCCGCCCCTTTGCAGGTCTTAATAAAGTCTTCTGTCCTTAGGTTTTTGGTGCGTCTACCTGAGCCGGGTTTGTGTTACTCCAGGGATGAGAGTGGTACAGCCTGTATGACAGCTGAAGCTCTGTTATGGGGTGATCTACCCAACTGGGATGATGACTCCTTAGGTCGGCTGCCTATGAGAACGGCAGACCTAGTGAGAAATATAGGTAGTGACGCAATATAACCATATAGCAGACGGTGTGAGAAGTGCCTTTTTATAAGTACAGCAGAGGTACTGAGCAGGGCAAGTACTTGACCTTCTGGGAAATATGACTACTGTCCAACTAGAAGTATAGCAGTCCCTTTGACACGAGTGAGTCCTGCCCAATTAATCATATAGTAGTCCCGCTGAGGAGTGCGAGCTGGGTCCCATTACGAGTATGCGAGCCCTACTGCAAATAAAAATATAATGGCCCTACTGTGAAGTGCAAAAACCGACTCAAATTGTGTAGACTTCAGCAGAACTGTGCATCTGTGCTTTATACATTTTAAGTGCAAGTCTTTGCCGTTAACCACACCAGACCATTGCAGCTACACTGTATGATTCAGTAACATGAACTGTTTATCAGTACTGCAGAAATGCAAAGAGGTGCTTGCACTTCTTAGAAGTATAGAATACCAGAGAAGGATGGCAAGTCCTGTCCCTTTAGCCTGTCCCAATTAGATGTGCAAGTGATTGCATTCTAGCCATACTCAGAAATGCGTGCGTAATTCCATTAGACGTACATGCATAGTCCCATTGGAAGTGCATACATAGTCCCATTAAAAGTGCAGGGGCCTTGCTCAGAAGTGCATACGTAGTCCGATTAAAGAGAAGCAGCCCTGTTGAAAGTGCATAGTCCTGCTTAGATGCTTTGAAGTATGTGTATAGTATAAATAGAAGAGTAGCAGTCCTGCTTACAAGTGTGTACGTAGTCACATTAGAAGTGCAGCAGCCCATCTGAGAACTGCATACGTAGTCCCATTAGAAGTATTGCAGCCCTGTTTATAAGTGTGCATGTGCACCCATTAGAAGTATTACAGCCCTTCTGAGAAGTGTGTACGTAGTCCCATCGTAAGTATTACAGCCCTGCTGAGAAGTGGGAAAGTAGTCCTGTTAGAAGTAGTACAGCTCTGCAGAGAAGTGGGGAAGTAATCCCGTTAGAAGTATTACATCCCTGTTGAGAAGGGCTTAAGTAGTCCCATTAGAAGAGCAGCCCTGCTAAGAAGTGCATACCTAGCTCTATTAGAGGAGCTGCAGCCCTGTCTGGAAGTGCATCCAACGTCCCATTAGAAAAGTTCCGTAAGAAGGATAGCAGTCCCGATTAGAAGTGTGTATTTGTAGTCCCATTAGAAGAGTAACAGCACCGCCGAGAGGTACTCACATGCAAAAGAGGAAGAAAGCATTTGATGAGAAGTGCAGGTACTAGTATGAGAGGTCTTTTGAGAAGTGTAGGTACTGGTATGCGAGGTCTGCTGGGAAGTGCAGATGCTAACAGCAGATCTGATGAGAAATACAGGTGTTGGCATAACAGTGCTGCTCTGAAGTGGAACCACGAGTATGGGACGTCTGCTGAGACGTGCAGATGCTAGTACAGCAGACCTGGTGAGAAATGCGTGTGCTAGAATAGCAGATCTGCTGAAACGTGCAGGTACTACCATGCGAGGTCTACTAAGATGTGCAAACACTACGGGGAAAGCGCCCCTCCAAGATGGGGGGGTGCGGCCCCTTAGGTAACGGGGCTGCTGTGGCCCAAAACCCCTTCACACTAGTTGTGCGAGGGGCTGGCCTATTACTTCCGTCCCCACGCCTCGCGAGGTGTGAGGGCAGAAGTCAAAAGAAAGGGAACGCTTCGGCTGCGACAGCCGCCATTCCAGTTCCAGCTGCCGCGTGCCGGTGGGGGGCTACCTAAGCGCCCCCCAGGAAGTCTCGGCCTTCTTGCATCGTGGCGGCTGGACGGGCAGATGGTTCGTCGTTGTCCCAGCCACCCTCTCCTTAATTTAGGTTGTGAAGAAGGTATTAGCGGAAAGTGACATATTTAAGTAACCAGAAGCAACAGAGGGGTCCCCAAGGCTGGGGCCCCGGGATAACACCAGAGATAAGATCCTGAAGTCCTGAGCCATCCTGCGGATGTACACACCAGATTAAGGGGTAGGGAGCCCAGATCGCTGGGTGGGGCATGGGGCTCCCGCTCCTGGCCGTCCCATTACACCCCTAGGCAGATTGGTGTTTGGAGGGGGGGGCGGAACCCTGAGCGTGTAGGCAAGGAACAGTGTAGTCAGGGCAACCCTCCCACCCCCCCCCCCCCAAGGATACAGGTGAAGTATGGTTCACTTGTGTGGTCCAATGGTGGTTCAGGACAGGAAGGGATCCTGTCACTAGAAAATGATTTATGGTTGCAGAGTATATCTTATGAATGTGATTTATGTTTTGTAAATATGACTGAATTTTATTTGAAGTGATTTATGGTTTAGCTATGTGTGATAAAAATATCATGACAAAAATTTTTAATAAAAACTTCTTCCAACAAATAAGTTTGTCGGTCTGCGTATAGCTGGTGTCGGGTGAGGGCCTGCTTGTGGCCTCCGGGTTCTATTACTATACGAGATCCACTGGAAAGTGCAGGCACAAAGCCTTTGATGTGAGGTGTTTGGCAGTATCTGCCCTGCCACTCCCCCGGCGATGAAATGAAGGGAACTGTGGGGGGAGAGCTGTAATGCAAAGCTTATTTGCATTGGTGCCTCTTGTGGCCCCAACAAAAATAGTTTCTGTTATTTTTTTCAACGCACATGCTTTCAAAGTGTTGTAAATCTGTTAGACTATTAGGGGAATACCACTTCTGAAGTTCCAAGTGTCATCTCTGAGCTGGTAAAAGGACGGTTGTTCTTCCTGGATGCTAGGAAGGTGGCTTATCCAAGGGGCCAGGAGAAAGGATGTTCGAAAAACGACCCTCACTTCTGTGCCACCCTCAGGGACAATGGGGGAGCAGCCGCAGCTGCATCTCACCTCTCCAAAGGGGCTCCGAGCAGTAAACATTACATACATTAAAACCAACCTCTCGAGAGGCTGCTGCCCATCCTTGGAGATGGTGAAGTTTATGGTGCACCTGGCAAACCACGCACCCTTGAGTCATGGCACAAACGGGCGCTAAGCTTTGCAAAGCGCTCCTGTGCCGTGTTTCCGATAGTAAGAGCTATACAAATGCCAACAACCTAGCATGCTTCAAGCTGGTCGTACCCCTCCCCGTTACCTCCACACGAGACACAAGATTGTCAACTCAGTGCTGCCACTCGATGAGCGAAAGTAGGCTCGAATGACATGTGACTGACTCTTCCCCCGCTCTGCTGGCCGCCCTGGGCCCTTACAAAATCCTGTAGACCATGAAAAGCGAGGGAAACAGGTGGGGGACCGTGTCAATACCTCCAACCAAATAGCCAAATAGTTCACACTGGTTCCCATCTATGATCCTCTCCTTGGAGGAGCACACTTAATTTTTACAGTAAACAAAGCAGACTGAAACCTTCCTGTGATAGAGAATATAACAATTCTCAGGCCGTATTTATTCACAACCACATAAACACGACATAAAAACATCATCATATTTACTGTATTTTCTTTCATCCTTAAATTTCAATATTTATTTACAATATGCATCTCAAGTCATAGTTTAGAATTCCTCCAGTCCTCTGGAGGTGTGCACCAATTGTCAGGGGCAGCCATGGTCAAGTAAACAACCTGACCATCGAGGGACATGAGTCCCCTTTTAAGCCAGTTCTGGCTGCTCCTGCCGGTTGCCTAGGAGCCCCCACCACACCCCCTTCAACCAATCGGCTCACCTCTTGGGGTGAGCGTGATTTTCAAATGTTTGTGTGGCAGCCACCATTGGGCTGCCGCCCGGAACCGATCCGATCCAGCACACACCTGTACTGGGGGCGCGCTATGCCTTGGTGCGCGCGTGCATGCCACCTGCCCAGTATGTACTGAAGCGTAGAAGATAACTCATTCCTTTAACTTTCAAACGATAATCGGTGTGGGGGGGAATACATCCCAAAAAATAATAAAAAAGTCCTTGTGTTTCATTCTCAGTCTAACCTACACAAAACTTCTACCTTTACATAGCAACTGCACTAACCATTGTGCCAGACCCCAACCCCCCAACAGAGGCACATTCTTAGGGGGAGCGTCAGTGCTGGGAATTATAATGGGCTCCTTTTAGCTAGAACACACCTCAAGTTAAAATGTCTCCAGGAGGTGAAATAAAAGGCTCTGTTGCTGCTCGGCTCAAAGGCAAGCCTTTAATCGATGCTGTAGATGAAAAGGTTGTGTTGACTCTGCTGCGTTTCGCACCTCTGACATGCACCGTCCACGGAGATCTCTGCATCAGCAGGCGTCAAACCCACTGAGCTGTTTTCCTGTCACAGCAGTCATTCCTGGAGCTGGCTTCCCTTCTGTACAAGTGACATGGAGCCGTGGGATGTCCTCCAAGTCCTCGTAAGAGGACAAACTGTAAACTGTATAAATGCTGGGATTGATGTATGAAACGCGTTGCCAGCAGAGGATATAAAGGTTGGGTAACCCCCACTGAATCTCCCTCCCCCACCTGAGCCTTTACAGCGTACGCCTTAAACTCGCTTTGTTTGGGATCACACGGTATGTAGATATTGGCACGTGAAATTTCAGTTTCAGCAACAGTGCTTTAAATGGGCCGGTACTCTCCGGTACTGAGTACCGGCACTTTTTTATTTTGAGAGGGAGAGTACCGGCATATCTCAAGAAAAACGTAATACTTTTAATTGGAGAGTACCGGCACTTCTCAGAAACAAGCAGGTACTCTGATAGAGAGTACCTGCACTTCTATTTTTCCATTTAAAGCACTGAGCAACACGGCACATAAACGCATCCATTCCAAGAAGCTGCCGTCAGGGCTTTAGTGCCTAGAAACTAACACAACTCTTTCTGCACCTAGCACTCTCAGAGCCCCGGGCTCCAAGTACTCACCCCAGCAGTACATGGTGGGAGGAAGGCAGTTGGCTGTCCTGTCCTGTTTTCGGATAGGAAAAGATCCCGAAATCTGGGCGCTGGACGGCAGGGAAAGTCCGCGTTTGCATCTGGAGCGAAGAAAGCACAACTGCGATCGGAGGCTGCAGCTTCCCGCGGTGGCCACGGAAGTGAAATCCGTGGCATCTTATCGCGCGCTCATACTGAAAGTATTATTCTCGGTAGCCAGTCCCAGCAGGCCTGGCAGTGATCGCGGAGGCCTTCCAGCTCGTCGCTTCCTGAGAGGGCTGGGCTCGCCGCACTCCCTCGTGGACCACATTTGCCTCACAAGTTGGAGCCAAGAAAAGTGTCATTCGTTTTCACTGATCGAAAGCAGCCCCCGCGCCCCCTGCTTGGAGGGACTCCAGGGGCTGATGTCAGAGCTGTGAACTCACCCACGCGCGCTCCCCAGAGGACCCCCTCAGATGCCTAGGGTCTGAGTCTCAGGGATGTGGGAGAGGACGCGAATCTTCCGCTAGAAGTTGGGCTGGGCCAGTAGTGATAGTAACACGGGGAAAGAGGGGAAGAGGTGGGGGAGGTGAAAGGGATGGATGGGAAACATGGAGACGAGGAGATCGAGAGGAAAGATGGAAAGGGAAGAGAAGGAGAGGGGATGCCCAAGACACCGAGAAGGAGAGATGAAGGGAGCTGGATGGGGAGACGGAGTGCAAAAAGCAAGAATAGCTAGATAACAAGCGCAGCCAAAACCAATAAGGGCCTGATTACGAGTTTGGTAGTCCACGGACCGCCAAACTTGCGGTGGCAGTCGGACTGATACACTCCTGGCGGTCCGACCACCAGATCATTACCCTGGCAATCGCTTCTGCCGTGATCAGGGATCCAAAGGGTTGGCGGCAGTAAGAGTCGTGTTCAGCCACAGTGGTGCGGAGGTTGGCAGTGCTGGGGGCTAATGCACACTCTCTGCTACTGCGGACAGTGAGCATTCAGAGGGTGCATGTGTGCAACGGCATTGGGAGCAGAGGCCAATGCTGCCACACTGTTCCCATCAGGCGTTTCCTGGTCAGCCCGGTGGAAACATCGTTATATGAAGGGGGTGAGGCCACCGCCTTGCCGGCAATGCTGCTGAGATTGTAATCAGTCTCTAAGTCTGTTAGCTGCCTTTTGTGAATAGTTTTAGTAAAATTGTTCAGGAACTTATCTTTGTGAGTAAGTGCACATGATGTTAGAACCAGATGCCGTCACTATCGGAAATAAGGCAATAACTCACTGTGGCCAATGCTGTTTGCTGTGGTGGGTGGAACAAATTGTAATGACACACTGACAGGACAATGGTTAAAGAGAGTTGTTGAGCGCCCCTAGTTCATATACATAATGTTATTAAAATCAAAAGGCCTGGGCTAACATGAGACCGTAAAATCGAAGGGATGATCGGGGTACGAAGAACAGTGAGGGGGAATTAAAGGAAATGGAGGTGGGAGATACAGATGAGGACAGGGTGATAGCAACAGCAGGAGGGGGGAAACTGGAATGAGGTAAGGAAGGGAAAGAGAGGATTCGATAAAGAGAGGGGAAAACAGGGAAGAGAGCGACAGGGGCCTAAGGTAGATGTAAAGAATGGGAAGGATGTAGACTGATAGAGAAAGAAAGAGTGAAGGAAGACGGAATGTGAAATGAATGGAGAGAGAAGAGAGGAAGAAAGGGAACACAGTGTGTGAATGAAGGTGGGCAAGATAAAAAGCGACAGAGAAGGCAGAGAACAAATGGAGGAGAGTGAGCAAAATTAAATGAAAGCGCAGGAAGGTGATGCAACTGACGGAATACTAGGGTGGCCGATAATCATTTAGACTTAAGCCTCAATGTTTGCTCAAATAGCTCTTCTACGTGCTTTTGAAATGTGTCATACATTTCTTCCTGCAGTGCAGTTACCGTGCCCCTCCCGCCCAACGGTGAGAGGGGCGCCGGGATACGCAGAGCACTTGCCGTCGCCCCCCTGAACAACCCTCTGTTCCCTGATACACCGTCTCGTAAACCCGTTGTTGCGCACTTCTTTCCCCGTTGATCGGCACTGGGGCTCTGTTCTCAGCGCCTGCAGAGAGGCGCGTGCCCACAGCGCGTGACCTGAACTCCGACCTTCCTGTTCCCCTCCCGATGCAGCTGCGACGAGCGCCTATGGGTGGGCAGGGCCGGTTGTACGTCAGGGTATCCAGCACGGGCACAACAAATGTCGCACTCCAAATTATTGCTCTCTGAGTGTGGCCTGGCAAAATATTGTGATACGTGCAATATATCGCACTGCATAGCATGAAAGAGCAGCATTCAATCTCCTCTCTCAGTGAGCGGCTAAAAACCTCCCGGATCCTTGTGTGAATAAGTGAAAGGTTACCGTCACCCAATGCCTTTCTCCCTTATTCCTTTACTAATGTTGCTTATTTCTATATTAATTTTGTAAATTTCTCATTTCCACTGCCCAGAGCTCTAATGCCTTTTGGGGCAGTGGTGCTGTGGAGCAGGAGTGGTGCGAGGAGCTGCCAGTGGAGGGCAGTGTGAGCTGCTGGTAATGGGAAGAAGAGTAGGCCGCTGGCACGGGTGGTCAGTGTCAGAAGCTGGCACCAGTGAGAAGTGTGAAGAGCTGGCAACGGTGAACTGTCTGAACAACTAGCACTGTTGGGCGTAGAGAGGTGCTTGCACTGGCAGGCAGTGTGGGTGGCACTTGGGGCAGTGTAAGTAGGTAGCACTGGTTGGCAGTGTAAGGTAGTGGGACTAGCAGCCATGAAGGTGGCACTTGGGGGCAGTGTAAGGCAGTGGCACTGGTGGACAGTGTAAGATGCTGATACGACTGGGCATATTGAGGTGGTAGGAAGTGAGAGTTGAGTAACACTGGGTATCAATCGATGACAAACTGAAAGGCTTTCTCTGCTGGCACTGCTGGGCAGCGTGAGGAGCTGGTCACACTTGCATTGAAGAATGTTTGACTTCCAAGAAGTACCGAGATAGGCTCACCCAAGAACACAAACACACTTAAAATTGAGGTACACGGCAGCTAACTAATGTTTTTAGACAGAATGCATCACTATTCTAGCTCCCGCAGGAGCGGCTCACTGCAAGTAGAAGGGGCCGGGTGACGCTCGGGGGTGAGGTGATGTGGGGGAGGAGGATTAAAATAAAATGAAACAAAAAAAATTAAAAACACCTCAACGCTGCGCACCACTCCGCTCCTCCTTCTCCTCGCTGCAGGCACAGGCTTCCCAGCCTTGCCTTGCGGCCAGTCCTAAAACTGCTCAAAGCAGCGTCAGGACTGGCTGGGAGTGCCCAGGCAGACTGGGAGCCTGTGCAGGCTCTCTCCAGCCCAACAACTGAGTTGCTGGGCTGGAGAAAGCCTACAGCGCATGTGTGTTTGGCCGGCCCGAGACAGTCGGCCAAACACACATGCGCTCTGAGGGGGAGTGCTGTGTACTCCTCATCACTGCTCGTCACCCCACCCTTTTACAAAACAACGTTAATAAATACAGTTTATCATTTTTGTTTGATAAAGGTTTTGCTGCTGTCACTACTTTCGGGGGGGGCGATGCTCTTCCACCCTCATAAAGGAGCCGCCCCTTAGCTCCATTGCAAGAGTCTGTGGGTGAAAATGCTTTTAAGGGACTTGTGTAACCTAAGTGGACATGAGCAAACAGGAGCAGGGCCTGTGGGAAGAGAGAATGACAGAACACTGGCACTAGTATGGGCATTTTCAAGCTCCGTTCCTTTCAAGTCAGAAAAAGGAATTCAGACCCAAACAGCTCCCAAGCACTTAGAGGTGTTTTAGTTTGTAGTGTGAGCTGTGTAAGAAACTCACTGGTTCACTCCATACCTTACAACTTCTTGTCATGGGGACCTAGAACCATACTTTGTTAGGGCAAGATGTACGACCATTTGGTATTGCGAGTCGCAATTTGTAAATTTTTGCGAGTCGCACTACCAAATGTACAACGGTGTCTCAAAGACTGTTAGCGAGTCACAGTGGGTTGCAAAAGGGCCTGCCTCATCAATATTCATGAGGCAGGTTGCAATTTGTGACCCACTGTGAATTGCTACCATCAAAGGCATGGTGGCCTGCTGGGGTCAGCAAACCAGCATGCCTGTGATTGCTTTTTAAATACAGCAATTTTCTTGATTTTTTAATGAGTGTCTGCTCTTAAAAAATGTTTGCACCCCAATTCTCAAAGAGGAAGGGAGCCCCTTAGGAAGCCCTTCCCATTTGCGAATGGTTACCAGTAACTTGAAGTTGGTGGTAACTGTGATTGTTTTGCGGCCGCATTCACGGTCGCAAAGCAATCACACATATCATTGCGACTCGCTATTAGGAAGGGAAGCCCTTGGCAACGCCCCTCACTAGTAGCGACTCCTAGCAAACCTATTTTGCGATTCAGTATTAGATTACCAAATCGCAAAATAGCATTTGTACATTCCAAAAAGCTTTTTTTTTCCCTTGGGGGGGGGGGGGGGGGGGGTTGCTTGTACTTCGTTACACCACTGTACTTAAAGGGGCTTATTTCTTGAACAGTTCAGTTTAAGGAGCCTCCAGAATTAAATATAGTTTTGTTCCCGCCCAGCCAGGGATCTGGGGCGTTGCAGAGTTTGGGCCTACATTCCCAGGAAATACAGCCATGTTCCCAAAGGCCCGCGGTGGGATCGGCGGCAGGGATGCTGACCGAATTTTCCTGGTAGGAGGGCGGTGTGGAGTCAGCTTTTGCGGATACGGCAGGCCCTCTTTCCACTGAACATTGTGCAGAGAGTGCATTTCAGCCTGACACCCACTGGGATCAGAGCTAGTTTGGTAATCTCAGTCACATCTTGTGTGTAGGATTCCGCAGACTCTGCAAGACTACACTCATCTCGTCAGCTCCATCCAGCCTGAAGAATTGCGAGCATATTCCTGTTCTGTTCGAACTATGGGCCCATGTAGTAAAGGTTTTTCCCCATTCTGTGTCTATGGGAAAAAGTGTTCGTACATATGGCCCCATGTGTCTCAGACCTTCACGGTGTAGCCGCCGAGTCTTCGTCATATGGACGTGGGAGCCCTTTGTCCTGGCCTCTGATCTCTGGCCCTTCATATACGGGCCTCTCTGCTGCTCGTCAGACACCCTTAAGCACTTGGTTTGGAGCTGCCTGTCTGTGCTGTGAGCCCTGCTCCCCTGAGGAGATGCATTCTCCCTGGGATTACAAAGTGTGCTGATCTTCTGTTTTTTGTGGCTGTTGTTTTGAAACAGCACTTGCTTCATCCTTCCGCCACTTCTCCCCACCCCTCTCTTGGCTTCAAAACAAACTGCAAATTGTCCCAAAGCTTGTGGTGTTATTGTTTGATGGCTATCGCTGAGGCGTGACACTGTGTGACTAACCACAGCTGTCCCCTAGGAAAGCTGCCAACCACATGTCCCTGAGTCTTTTGCTGCCAGGAGAGGTGCCTCGTGCTGCCATCCCTGCCCCTAGAGCTGGCAACCACCATTTACCCTGAGCCTGGCACAGCCAGGAGAGATGCCAGATGAAACAATCCTGAGCTCAGAGTTAACAGAAGAAGTTCCTGAGCCTGGCATGGCAAGAAGAGGTGCTAATCACGGCTATCCCTGACCCTACCACTAACGGGATAGAAGACAATCGCAGCCACCCTTGAACCTTGGGATGCCAGGAGGTGCCAGCTACCCAGGAGCGCAGCAATAAAAGAGAGGTGCCCAACACAACTATTTCTAAGTCTGGCACTGCCTCGAGAGCTGCAAGCAAAACTATCACTGAGCTCAGAGTAAAAAAAAAAACAAAGACAACCAAAGCCATTCCTGAGCCTGGCATGGCAAGGAGCGGTGCCAGTCACGGCTATCCTCGAGCCTATCACTTTCAGAAGAAAGGACAACCACGGGCATGCTAGAGCCTTGTGCTGCCAGGAGAGGTGCCAAAACACAACTAACCTTGAGCCCAGCACCTGCATGTTAGGTGGTCACCACAACTATCTCTGAGCCTGGCAGTGCCTGGAGAGCTGGCAGTCGAAACATTCCCTGATCTCAGAGTTAAAAGGAAAAAAGGCAACCACAGCCCTTCCTTCCAGTACACATTTTTTCTTTCAAGTCTCAATATTACATTTATCGATTTGGTTTATAAATTTACGAATTTCACCTAAGGGCCCTTTTGGAATCTTGGTAAACAAAAATTAACTATAAAATATTATTAGTGCGCTCAATTTTTATGAATGTCTTCTAAGGTTGGAGGGTTTCTCATTGCGAGTGTTGCTGACTGAGTGCCCATGAGCGAGTGAAAGGCGTTTTTATGAAAACACATTTAAAGAGAAAAACAGAAAGAGTGAGAGTTTTGGTAGTTGGTTAACTTGATGTCTTAATTACCCTTACCAACAGAGGTGTCAGCATTGGCATCCAAACCCTGGTGCTGCCAGTTGGGGTGTAAGGATCAGAAGTGACTGAGCCTGGCAAATTAGGAGAAGGAAAAACATGATATATGAAATGAGCAAGGCAGTGGTGAAATGACTGGGCCCAGTCTTACAGAGCTGCTAGGAGAGTGGCTGCTAATTCGGTTGGGGATGGTCTGGAAGAGGAAAGTTGAGTGATGTGACATGTGGGCCGCATAGGCCGCTGGGGACTGGAGACACCATGGAGGCAGCTTGTCACTTAGGTTGAAGGCCTTGCGGTTGGTGTGGACAGGGTATGGTTGCTTGAGATGCTCTATGTAGTTCTAGCTCATGATGTAGGGGGCAAGCATTTGTAGGGCCTGCCTGTGAATGTTGTAAAAACATGTTAATGTGGTTTGAAAAGTCCAGTTAGTACAAAAGAGGTTCAAAGCTGGGGCTGAGTTTGATTTTGGGGAGAGGCGGATAGTCTTGAGGCCAGGTTGTTGATACTGGACAGCCAGGAGGTGGGGACGGCAAGGGACAGGTAGCCTGGTAGTAGGGGTAGGGACTGCCTGGCAGCGGGAGGTAGGAGTGGGTCTGATTGCAGGCGATGTTAGGGAAACCTCAGTTGTTTAAACTGGTGCCAATCATCTAGAAGAGGATTTTGAAAAAAGTGATGTGGGGGGAGTGGGGGGCTGTGGCCTAGTAGTGGTGACTTGAGAGGGCCTATTAGGGGGGGATGGAAAGACATGATAATTTGGCCCAGTGCTGGGTTAGAGCATCGCCTAATGGCTCTGAAGGGGTGTTCCTGCTAGCCCATAAGTAGGATGCATTCTTGCCTTTTGCTGAAAGTAATCCTTTCAGATGTATCGCTTGTGTGAAAGTTCCCATGAATATATCCCTTCGTTCACAGGAACACAATCCATCTGAGCCCAGGGAAGGTTGGCAACATTCCTTGCTCCAAGTTGGGAAGTGCATATGAGCGTGTATCCGGGATAAGTCCCTGCGCTGGGAGCTGTAGGATGGTCTCCTGAGCTCTGCTGGCCCTGGATTCTCTGAGAACAGGGTTGGTTCATTCTCCCACACCCTGCTCCATTTCCAGATCCCTCCACCCATCTCTGCCTCTACTTCGTCCACCACACACACTCCTTTCCATTACCAGCATCCTTGGCGGGGAGTCAGGTAATCCCCAAGGCCCCCTGGATGGCCGCTCCTCTGCTACCCCTGCCAGATTTCAATCCGGAACCACTGCTCCTCCCTAATTTTCCCTCCACTAATCAGCGACCTTCTGTTCTATATTTCTGAATTCGTTTACACTCTGCAGGTTGCAATGAGGTCCAGTGATGCCAAAAGGCCGGGCTCGGTCCCTACTCATTCCAGGTTCTGACTGGGTGAAAAAGGAATAACATTTTGCAATTTCTAATGCCCTAATAATGGTATTCAGTCTGTTTCTAAATGTTCGATAATTCTGGCTGGGCAAGAGAACTGAGGCACAGGGAGATTAAATCGTTTGCCAAGGAGCAAAAAACAGTGGTCAAGCGAAAAAGCTAGGACTACAAACAAGGAGTTTCTGTCCCTAATTAAAAATATAACCACAATACCAACAAATTACCATGAAGATCTGATGGGGTGGGGAAACTCTAGAAAACGGAACCTCTTCCCTCTTAGCACCATTAGGTGCTGCGCTGGTTAGGCCAAAATTGTAAACCCGAAAAGATGGAATTGATATGTAATATGTATTTCCTAGCTACACTTGGCTTCTGCTTTACTACTATTACGCTTTTTTGTGTCGGAGTATGTGCACACCTATGTCTGTGCATGTGCGTGCACGTGGACATGCCTGTACACGTGTGTATGTACAGAAGTGTGCACATACGTGTATGTGTGCTCATTTTATACACTTGTGCTTTAGGTGTGTGTTTGTGCACATGCAAGTGTGCGTGTGTATGAGTCAGTGTATGTGTGCGTCCACGCAGTGCGTGTGTGCCTTCGTTGGCGGAGGAAGGTTATAGGAGGACGCCTCTCATATCCAGTGACTGGTAGTTAAGTTCCACATCCTGCTGCGCTTTTCTCCAAACAATTTTTGCTAAATCACGTTTCAAAGGTTCCACAAACCTTCCTTAGCACTTGAAGGGGATACCGACGGTAGAGCGGGCGCTATTAAATATCTTTCACGTAGCCTAAGCTCACAGGTGGGGGACCGCAGCAAGACCGGTCATATCTCAACCACTCAAACATTATACATCTACACATCCATGACTGATTCTGCAAGGACACAATACAAGAGGCTATTATAAACATTCTCCGGCCATATTTATTACATCTCATAAACATGACAAATTTTATTTCTCATGTTGTTACAATATGTACAGAATAGAATTGTAATTATCACATGTACATAAGTAATACATGAAATTCATTGCAAATATTCAATACCAATATATGAACAATTTCCATCAAATACCAAATACATGAAGAGTCATGGTTGACCACTCCCCAGGCCCTTTGTGACATTGACCTATTGCATTGACTTGGACCTGGGATGAAACCCTGCTGGTCACTCAATAAGCTGTCCTTTACAAGGCAAACTCACTTGGCCCCTCAAGGCAGAGGGAGCTTGGGCCAGCATGACAGCTGGTCCCCCAAACAACCATGCCAGAGCAACCCAATACATGGGACACCCCCTGGCACCCATTGGGTGACGGGCCTTGTCAACCGGGCCATACCTCGATCCCCTGGCGCAGCCCACCATCCCCCAGTATCCCCGGGGCTGTGTAATGGAGTACCCTGGCCAGCTATGGACAATCGTAGTAGCAGACGTCCTCAGCCTTTCAATCAAGACCGCAGTACCCCTGCCCCGACCTCAGTTAAAGGCTTAAAAGCTGATTCCATCCTGAATTCGCCTGCACTTCTATCCGTGAAAAAGAGGGCGATCAGATAGCCCTGCTCGTTATTTAACTGGTGTGGCTGCCCCTGATGTCTGCCCAGGCTCCCCGCCAATCACCTAGCAACCAATGGCTGCTGACCCTGGGTGACCGCACAAACTCAAACTAGGGCTACCATTAGCCCACTGCCCCTGACCGGTCCGATCCCACCTGCATCTGTCTCCGGGGCCCGTGAGCTACCGCATTGTCCCCTTGTCCATTTGTTTGAAAAACTTGGTGGCCTCAAACCAAAGGATGCACCCTCTAGAAATTGAAGATCCAGCAGACAGCGCCAGGGTCTCAGCAGAACAAAGTATCAGGGGTGCCAAAGGCTGACCCACGAGGTCCATATTCAAGCCAACTTTACAGAGGGTTTACATCTGATAAATGTAAACAAAGTTAGTTGGGGGTACCTACAGAGTCAGTTGTGGTGGCAGGGATCCTGTCTTTTTGTATCAAAGTTGTTTGTCCCTCTGATAACGGATAGCATCTTAAACTAGCCTGGCACACCTGGGTGACTAAAGGACGACCGAGGAGAGGGGATGGACTTGAGGACATCCGCCACCAGGCATGCCACAGCGTGCAGTACACCCTTAACAGAAGCCAATGAGGAAACCCCTTTCCACCACCCACCCAACTTGGTGACATCAGGGCCTGAACAAGGCCTTGAAAGCATTAACACGAATCTTCCTTCAAAGAAAGTGTTAGGATTCAGCAGGTGGGCAGATCATTTGCGTGCTCGTGCGTTATCGATTCGGAATCCAAAAAGGCCGCAAGCAAACATCTCTGCCAAGGCACCTGCTGCTGACAAATAGGTGCATTAACCCACTGAGACACCTCACCTTGTAGACAGAGGACAACGACTCAGCAACTCACATCTTCCAAGTGCTTTCGTTCATCAGTTCAGGTGGGAGCCCGGCTCCCGAGGTGGGTATTCCCCTGCTCCAACCTTTCATTCCAGCCCAGTGTATCATGTGGACAGGGGGCCAAAGCTCTATCAGTGGCAACCAGCGGTGTGAGGGAAGACTATGGACAGTAAAGGGCAGTTCAGGAGCACTAAGACGAGAGCTGGGAGGCCTAGGGTCCAGGACGGGCGGACTTGTGATTTTTTGGAGATCTGTTGTATGGAGGGAGAACACCTGCCCCATAGAAGCCTCTACTGTATTTCTATGATGTGCCTGAAGGAAGCCTTCCCTCTGTTGTATCAAGGACCAGAGAGGACTCTCCGCAAGTAAAAGGGCAGGCCTGCCCCCTATGGTCGCATTCTGTGTCCACGCCTGGCTCAGCACTTGTTAATGGGTACACTTTCCCTATAGAGGTGTACGCTTTGTTCAGGGCTTTGCTTTATAAGGGCAGGTGCTGCCCAGTACTAGATACCTGCACTTCTTTAATTTGAGAGGGAGAGTACCTGCGCTTCTCAGTACTGCTGCGGAGCATTTAATGGGAGACCAGGTACCTCTCAGCAGCAAACAGGTACTGTAAATAGTGAGGACCTGCATAACTGTATCTCCATTAAAAAGCACTGGTTCATGGGCTCCTAAACAACTGTGAACCAAACCAGAGGAGGTTCTTCAATAAACATATAAATACACAAATAGAGCTAAAAACTCAACAAGAACTAATTTAGGGTTGCCTTTTCGTCTCTCGGCTGAGCATGTAAAGGGCACCACCAGCAAACGTCTCTATAGATTGCCTGCTTGTGCCGGGTCGTGTGAAGGGCATTTGGATGATATCCTTCTCTGTGTGTGTATATATATATAACCATAGCCTTCTCTGAGTGTATTTATAATCATAACGCGCACTCCAAATGCAATGTTTATGACCTTAGGATATTTAAGCCAAAAAGCAGCAACACCTAAGAAAACAGTTATTAAATAACAACTCACACTCAAACCAAAATATCATGCAACCATCACATTACTATTGGTAATGTGAAACATGATCTTAGCCTAAATCATTCATGTCATTTGTAATTGCACCTCTTACATCAAGGGAGAGGGCTTGAGCATTGCATTGGTTATACGAGTTACGGTTGTGACATGCAGAGCCACCCAAAACTGCGAATTTCAAGGATTTTTAAGTTTTGTTTTGTAACCATAACTTCTTTTAAGTGCATTTCAGAAGGTTTTTTTAACATGTGTTAAGGTGTTATAGCCAATCCATACAAACACATAAGGAGTTAAAACCAAACCAATATAAGAGGGTCTTACAGCATTTTAGAGCTATCAAGAACAGGGACAGTAACTACCCAATAGCAAGACATTTTTGACAGGTATATCATGGTAATACTGGGTCTTTACAGTTTTCAGTAATTGACATGGTACCCAAAAACCCCAGAGGGGGGGAGTAGGGAGCAAACCCCCTGAAGACCAAGACCAGAAGCCAGGTATATTTTAAAACTTCACACCTTGGAACCGAAGGGATTAAATACTGATGAAGAGTGGCAAGTGTTTTTATAACTATGCTGCCTTTTCTTTCATTTCACAGGGCCCACGTTATTTTGTTTTAGCAATATTCTCTTGTTGTATTTTCTTTTTTGAGGAACAGAAAACAAGAAATGTACTATTTTGGAAAGCATTTGATAACTTAGGATGCAATGGACTTTCACTTATGAAACTAAGACATGTAGGGGGTTTATGTATCATTTTTGTTTTTCAAAGTGCGATATTTTGTTGTTTATCAGTCCTTCGGAACTTACGGTTATCAGTACATGAGATGACATTATGACATAGCACCTCTCAGTTCCGGTTTTGGGTTTGAATATATACTGCTGAAATAGCCCACGGGGGCATAATGAAAAAGGTTACAGGGTGGTGCAGACTTCGCCCACTGGGGCAATATATCGTACGATAGGAAGTGAGCGGTTTAATGTTTAAACAGCATTTACTTTCCTCTTGTTTATAACCAATATTTTTTTAAGGTATTGTTTGCGTTATGATTTAAATATGATGCCCACATGGAGGTGATCGATTTAATGCTTAAATAGTAGTCATTTTGTTTTTGTTTATTGGCTTTTTGGGCTGAATTCTAAGTTCCAACATTACAGTAGTTTGTCATGATGCAATTATGGACTTGGCAACAACTTCACAAAATGTCTCTACCTTTGTTTTTGATTTGATTGACCTTTAAGAATCAGATGATAGTGAGGATATGATGGCAACCATAAATATGTCGAAAAAGGGAGAGATTCAGCAGCCCTTTGTTGATGTTCAGGCTTAAAAGATTGTGCACAATATGGTGCCTATTATCCTGACCAAGGTCAATTCCGAACCAAAATTCCAAGATGCAAGCAGGCAAAAAAACTATTGGGATTGAGAAGTCTATGCTTTGAGTGCCGCTGCTCTCATTACGGGTGAGGGCGTTATTGGATGTTAAGCGGCCACACTGTAACATGCACCAACGACATTTAGGAACACGCTGGCACTGCCGCAACCAGCAAAAAGCATGCGTATACATCTATGGGGTCCAGGGTTCATGTCCCTGTTCACGCATTGGCTTCATGGGAACGT
This sequence comes from Pleurodeles waltl, assembly GCF_031143425.1. NCBI lineage: Eukaryota > Metazoa > Chordata > Amphibia > Caudata > Salamandridae > Pleurodeles > Pleurodeles waltl. The sequence continues at coordinate 978,587,926 of NC_090446.1, read as the reverse complement.
ACCAGATTGTGCCATCTCCTATTTAAGCCTGGATGTGGCGTGCAGAACTTGAGTACATGTACACACACACATACCCATCCTCCCCCCCCCACCCACACACACACAAATTGCCTCTAGCGTTTACGCTATTTCCATTTTTGCATACTCAGTAAACCTATGCTGTATATGACTACATTAATGATATCAAGTAACATAAATGAGGCTATATGTAGCATGTGGCAGGGATGCAAGGTACGGTTCGCTCAGCAAACTCTAGCCTGTGAATTTCAGTTTTCTTCTTTTGTTTTTTAAACATTAGTCTTTATCTCATTTAAACACCTAGCAGGAATGTCACTTTATCCTTTCTTTTAGTGAGTGAGTTTTTTTTTTTTATCATATTCAAACCTGAGCATACACCCAACTCCTTTGGGAAACCTACAACCAATGCCCCCTCTGCCCATGGCCTTCCGACCTGCATAGCAGAGTTTGGCCCCTGCCCAAGCCTCTCACCACACGCTGCTGCAAACGGTCCACCCCATGCTGCACACAGGGGCGTTGGCTGTTTGCCCGATGGGGTTGAGCATATTTTCAAGTTTGAACAGGCGGAGCACAGGCCAGTTGTTTCCTCTGGGTTTGATCTAGCCATTCAGATTATGTATTCACATCTTTTGGAGAGATGAAAACAAACGCTCTGTATTGCTATTCATTTTTAATTATAAGATTACTTGAATTTTCAAACTAAACCCTGGATTTGTAACCATGAAGGGTTGTCTCGTTTTATTCCTTGTGTCTGTTGTCTGTTGTTCTACTGCTTACTCCGCTGACACGTGTTTCGCTTGGACATGTCTGCTTATGAGTTTTTTCAAAGCCAAAATCTTGATATCTTTTAAGAACAACAGGTCTTACGGTAGTGGAATACGTATTTGACAATAAGGTCTAACCAACATGAAGTGATCAATCACGTATTGCATACTCAATCTTTTCAAGGATCCATCCAGTGAAGAGAAAGAAACAGAGCTCTGCCTACCCAGTCCTGCATCATTAACAATCACCACCAGTAGGCATAGTAGAACATGACTTTGATGGCACCTGCTTTTTTAAAATATCTATCTACTGTAACATAATTCACCGGGCGCCCCTATGGGCAGAGAATACATATAAAAAGCACTCTGATGGAGGAAGAGTCTGGACAGCGACAGTGCACAGAGCCCGGCCCCCCTCTCTGTATCCCAACTCAGCCTCCTGGACTGACCTGCTGTTCACCATTTGAACCGCATGCGAGAGGGAGGGTGAGGCTTCAGGGGAGGAGATAGGGTGGTCCAAGAGAAAGAAAAAAACACGTCTGACCTGATCTCCCGGGCCCTGCCCTTGGGGAACCAGGCTCAGTTTTGTTGACACCCTTGTGGTTTCAAAGCCTGAAGCCCTGTGGGAAATGATGGCCCTGTTTTCCTACAACAGGTGCTTGCCGGCTTGGAAGCCAGGCCTAGAATTATGGGGATATTTGTTTTTCTACGGGTTGTTAAACTTGCTGCTGACCAAAAGGTGCTCACCAGAGGGAGCAGCGATGCTGGTTCTGCAGCTTCTTCCCAGGTCGGGATTGTGGGGTGGCCATCCAGTCCTGCAGACCACTAGTGGGCATGAATCCAACAAGCTCAGCCAGACTGAGGAAGGCAAGGAAGGGGTCAGTCCATCTTCCTGCCTGTTCAATCCATGGCCTCTCAGTTGGGTGGCATATCAATGGAGGCAGACATTGGGGATTATTACAACTTTGGAGGAGGTGTTAATCCGTCCCAAAAGTGACGGATATACCACCAGCCGTATTACGAGTTCCATAGGATATAATGGACTCGTAATACGGCTGGTGGTATATCCGTCACTTTACCGTCACTTTTGGGACGGATTAACACCTCCTCCAAAGTTGTAATAACCCCCATAGTCCCGCATTCATACCCTGGTAATAGATTACCAACATCTCTGGGGCACCAAGGAGCCTGGGAAACCACGGATTGCAAAATCCAGGATTATTACATTGGTAACAACTCACACCTATACTGACACAGTTACCCTGTGGTATGATATTCTTTTCAGCCGAGACATGACTGAACTGGTGCTCAACCACTGAGGAATCTTACCAGCAATGCCCAGCTTGGAACCCTTGTTTTAGAGCACTGTGCCACAAGTGTGGGATTTTTGAGGGTTGGCTACGGGTCCAAATTCTCCTGGCTGGAATCCACTGAGGGATGTTCAAAATGAAATCCAGTCCGCACTTCTTGAAGGGAGATAGCCAACGAATCGCCCACTCCCTTCTGATCCTTCTCCAAAATGGAGCAGATTACTAAATTTAGGCCCAGGGAGGAGGCCATCCTCCCAGTGATCTCCATGCCAGGAAGTCTGGGCGGCACATGTCTGCTGCACCACAGCGCACACTGCTGGTGGTAGAAGTAACCCGTCACTAGTGACAGTCCGAACCTGGGTGCAGATCTTTCAGCAGACAACAAAGAATTTCTTCATTCACTGCAGAGAAAGAGGTTTTGGACATTTCTCACAGCTTTTACAAATGTCAATTTCCTACAGTTTTTACAGCTGGCTCTGGCAGACAGAAAATGTACAGAAATTAAGGAATAAGATTTAGCACCCTTCAGAAGCCTCGTCTATCCCACGATATTTTTGGCCATGACGTCTCACTACTACACCTGTTTATCATTCCCTCTACTTGACCCTACTACTGGTGGCTCACTCTGACCACAAGGTGGCAATGTTCCAAGGATGCCCCTTAACTATATCCAAGATGCATCCGAAGCCTTACTCTAATGGCCGGTGGGTAGCACTGCCGCCGCATTTATATCAGGCTCTTCCTTCTTAACCTCAGCCCTCACTATGACCTCACTTTCCACTGAATGTAAATGCAGCATCAGTGTCAACGTCTGGACCTCATTCAATGCACGTGACTCACCAATGGGTGTCGCTGTTGCATGGACTGTCTGCTTTCTACGGATCTCAGATAGTTTCACACTGTGGCCGGCCGCTGGATATCACTGTTACACCAATGAATGTCGACAAGTGTCTGTGTGGGGGTGCTGGTAGTCTCTTATCCACAGCTCAGTACGGTTCAACAAGATGACAATCCATATGCGAATTATCTTGCCGGCATTTATGGCTGCACCAACCAGTGTGCCATCACAACTATCCTTGACCTCACTGCAGTACGGTGGTAATACTCCACCAGTGACCCTCGCCTTACTCTAGGACCACAGTCAATACCTTACTATGACTGGGCAATGGAAGCCATCGCTAAACTAATGTGTATCTTGTGTCCTTAATTACTGTAGCCAATAGCATAATATATGTGACCACTGGGTGTCACTGTAGCATCAATATCTGTTACCTTCTTGACTTCATCCAATATTTTACCGGGACCGATCACTTGGGGTCACTGATGAGTAAGTGCAGAGGTTGTGATGGCGGCTGCAGGAACGCTCTTCTCTCCAGCTCAGTGCAGGCCGCCAGCAGGCGACTCTCTTCAGAGACCGCAAGTAGCGTCTGCCATTCACTGAGCGTCATGGACAAAGAAATTCTAGGCACTAATGAAGAATTCCAGGGAGAAATCTCTTAATCCATCGAAGGGCTGACCTAAAGGAAAAAATCCCAATGTCACGACGGCCACTGCCTATCAAAGAACAAACGAGCTGGGAGAAGCCGGTGACACCTCAAACCACGTCCAGAATTCCCTTCTCGTTGAGCCTGCCTCCAGGGAGTACCTATTGACCCCCTCACTTTCTCATCTTTACGGTTTTTATTCTGATGAAAAACGACAGGTTGCCCAAGAGTGCTTGGTTCCTTGGGCCCAGAACACAGCATAAGTCAAGCCATGAATTATGTCGTTTCTATAAATGTAGTAACGGGAGTAACATGTGTCTGTTTATTCCTCCTAAGAATTCCACACCTCAGCCAATCCGCCTCGCTACTCGACCTAAGAGCATCATATTCTCAGGGGCCCCAGACTTATGCCATTCTGCGTCTGCGGCGTTTTCCGCATTATTGTGGTTTTGCCGGATTTGCCACTTTATCCATTATCTGCTGATTATTCTGTAGATTTGAATATAAAATGTTTCAAGGTCAAAAGTTACTGAAAACATGAAAGACGATGTGGTGAGGAGAGGCCGTTGCAAGGGTTAATTTATCTTTTTTCTGTTACCTATTGTCATATTCGGGCATTAAATTGGTAATTAGGTGAAGCCCACGGTTAGTGTTAAGAAGTGTAAAGTAACAAAATAATGCAGTAACAGCATCACAAAATGCGCCACGTTACACCTCATAATTTGCCTTTTCTCGACAAAGCATTTAGTCTACTGTGCCGCATAATTTGGTCTTCCCCTGCACATAATTCCATGGCCCTGCCAAAATTCCAAGAGTTATACCCATAGCTCGGTCGGTGTATCTCAGGCCTATCAACGATGCCCTCCAAATTGCAGCAACAGAAGTCCAGTTTTGTAGCCCAGTCCACACAGTTCAGGAATGTAGTGCTAAGGAAGCCCCACAACCTGCCAGCTCTTTACTCCACAGTCCAGTAATGATCTGCCAAAGCACCAGAAGACTGACCGCATTCTACCCAGCGGCCCAGAAGTTCAGCTCTGCCAAGGCCTGGGAGCCCTGGCACCCATTAAAGTGACACAAAGCTCTCCCAATTCACATCAAGCCTACCCCCACTGAACCCACGTTTCAATAATCGGATCAACAAGCTGTGGCAATGCACCACCTCTCTGACTACACTGTGCCCGGTTTTCTATTATTCGGCCAATACAGAGATCCCCCGGCTGTCGGTGTGTCCGGAGTCTCGTGTTAAACAGGACGACATTTTGCGATGGCACAGCTCGGATGATTTAGCAAACTCTTAAAACACTGGACTGCATATTCGAATAATGGATTCCGCTTGCTCTATGAATGCATCTCGAAATAAGCCACTCTGCCTCTCCCTATTACAGAAACGTGATGAAGAGTGACACCTGGCAAGTGTGTGCTTCGAGCGAGCTGCAGGAGTCAAGCTGTATCATCTGAGCGAACCAGACTTATCCTGCTCCACCTCTTGAGTGAGGCATTCGTGCTTCATCCTTTGAGTAAGGCTCGCTAACCCTGCCTTAGCCTGAGAGCGGGAACCTGTGGTCATCCTGTGTCACCTAAGTGAGCCACGCCGAGCGAGCCGCACTTGTCCTGTTTTATCTCTTGAGGGAGGCACCTTTGCTGCATCATTTTTGTGAGGCTCGCTAACCCTGCCCTAGCCTGAGAACGGAGGACTGTGGTCAAGCTGTATCGCCTGATCAAGTCACACTTGCCTTGCTCTGTTTCGTCAATGATGCATTCTAGCCCTGCTACATCCTTTTCGTAAGGCTCGCTAACCCTGCCTTAGCCTGAGAGCAGGGACCTGCGGTCAGCCTCTATCATCTGAGCGAGCTACAGTGAGCGAGCCGCACTTGTCCCACTCCATCTCTTGAGTGAGGCATTCGTGCTCCATCCATTGCGTAAGGTTCGCTAACCCTGCCCTAGTCTGAGAGCGGGGACCTGTGGTCAGCCTCTATCATCTGAGCGAGTCGCACTTGTCCCACTCCATCTCTTGAGTGAGGCATTCGTGCTCCATCCATTGCGTAAGGTTCGCTAACCCTGCCCTAGCCTGAGAGCGGGGACCTGTGGTCAGCCTCTATCATCTGAGCGAGCCGCACTTGTCCCACTCCATCTCTTGAGTGAGGCATTCGTGCTCCATCCATTGCGTAAGGTTCGCTAACACTGCCCAGCCTGAGAGCGGGGACCTGTGGTCAGCCTCTATCATCTGAGTGAGTCACACTGAGCGAGCCGCACTTGTCCTGCTCTATCTCTTAAGTGAGGCATTCGTGCTCCATCCTTTGAGTAAGGCTCGCGAACCCTTTCCTAGCCTGAGCTATTTCTGCTCTCTGTCTGAGCCATGAAGCTCAACTCTGTTTTATATATTGTGCAAGCAACACAAGGCCTGCTGTGCCCTTTGGAATGATTTGTGCAATACCCGTTGTGTCCTTGAGTAAATCACACTAGCTATGCTGGCTGTAAGCTGTGAGTAACCAGCGCTAGTCCTTCTCTGTCCCTGGTATGCGCCGCACAAGCCTTGTCTCCAGGTCTCCACGTGTAAATCAGACCAGCTCTTCTATACTTTCAGGACCCTGTGCTAGCCTCGCTCTATCCGTTGCATGCATAGCTCTACCCCGGCTGTAGGCCTGGAGTAACCACCCTTGTGCTCGACTGCAGCTCCTCAGGGGACACGCCACGGTGGTCCCCTCAAGCGTGGGCAGAAACCTTGACCCGTAGCCGAGATTCTCCAACCATAAAAGGGAAAAACATGCCGCCAGCCGGCAGGGAGATAAAAATATAGAGAAATGGAAACGATCGGAATCACAAGGGAAAATAGAAACTATTAAAAGAAAAAAAAATCATTACGCATCCAGATAAAGTAAATTACATTGTGCTCGTTACCGAGGGTTTTTGTAATTCGAGGGACCGCGCATGCGCGTCTGACAGAGCTAGTGAGCAGGATAGAGACACCGGGGCAGGGGATTGGCGAGGCTGGCACGACCCCTAACGCAAACAAGAAAATAGGGGGCCCTTCCAAGCCCTGATTTAGTAATGAAAAAACTTCTATAATTGGGGGTCGGTGGTCACCAAATTTATCTGTGTGCACCTTTCCAGGGTCGGCCTTTAGCATGGGCGAGTTTGGTCCAGGGCTAGAATATTCTGAGGGGCACGTGCAACTGTGTGCATTAGGTTATACCAACAGCAGCGTCCTTCTCATATTGCTCCAGCCTTGTCCTAGACCCAGCCTGTTCCTTTCTGTCTGATTTGCGGGTTTAAAGTGGCATTAGTTTTTCATTATCATACATTATCACACAGCGGGTGATGTTTTAAACACCTCTTTAGCCCCCTTTTTTTCTCCCACACCCATCACCCTCTCACCCCTGCTGGCACACATCAACAAAATCCATCATCTGCATGAGGCAGCTAAGCTATTGGTGATTAAGGTGAATTGGGGGAGGTCCAAGGGGGGTTGTATTCAGGGGTCAGTCCCTGCTCATCCAGGTGAACACAAAAGGGACCCCTTGCTGACTCATTCAATTCACTACCATCAGCAAGGGTCCCAAATTTCTCTCTGCCCATGCCCAAGGCACTATCTTGGTAAAGGCCAGCTCTGAACCTTTCCTATATTATAATGCATTTTTTTCAAACTAATGACTTACAGTCCTTTCTGTCACAGGTTTGGACCACTTGGAGCTATAAATACACATATTACAGAGAGAGAGAGATCGAAATGGGAGTACATCATCCCCATACAATCTCCCTAAAACAAGAATAAACAACACAATGCATATGGGGAATACTGTGAACAGGCTAATCTGGCCAGTTCAGCTGGTCATCGGATCACGAACGCAGTGATCTAATTATCAGCATGGGGTGTGGTAGTGGTGGCCCTGTGCTTAATACAGGATGGGGGTATTCTCCTTACAGAATATGTGGTCTCACATACATTATAGTGTCATGCTTCATCATTTGACCACCTATCCCCGCCCAGGTCAGATGATAACACCTGGGCGGACTCAACCTCGAGGTTAAAAGAACTCAGAGGGAGTGCTGAAATTCAATCTTAGTGGATAGAGCGGGGGATCCAGTTCAGTGAGAAAATAAAGCTAAAATTACCTAACAAATCACTGGTGTATCCTATTCCTTTAATGACAGTGTTTGTTGGTAAGATTAAAAACCATTGGGACACTCCTAAATATAATGGTTCAAAGTGTCATCCAAATCTATATGGCCAAAATGTTTCTGCCCCCTCATATAGCCAAAATGGTCTGTGTCATTTTAGTCAGGGCCTAGGATCCCTCCTAAGAATGGGGGTAGTTGGTTAAGCTAAAAAGTGAGCAAATATGTTAAAATGCACACCAGGCCTACCTGGAAAAAATACAGTAAAGGAATGCCTAAAGGAAAAGAAAAAAGTGAAATAGCATAAGAACACGCATTGTGTTGTTGATTGCTATAAATACACGACCAAATCAGGATTGAGATAATTTATCATCCGGTTACACCCAGAGACATCTGAAGTGATTACATTCTCTTACAACATTCCATAAAAATACATTTCCCACAGATTATATTTAAGTTGGATTCATTTTTATATGAAAATATCTGCATTATATTTTATTTTATACGCATTTACCTGTGAGTGTAAGGCCAACAAAAAAGTTACAGAATATTTTGTTATTTTTAGCCATATCTCTGACCCCGCCCCCCCAACATTCCACCCACTGTCCACAACCCTAGTTCTCTAACCTTTCTTCATGCACTTCGACCGCTGAACATAATCAAAAGACCGCTTTTACTCCAGTCAACCAGCACCCAGAGCTGTAAAACGCACTTCAGATTACGAAAGCGCTTCGGCTCTATATAAATAATGGAAATGTGCTATAGAAATGCACATAACGTAAAAGTTGATATCTGGCCACATGCGCGAGCCCAGCCACGTGACAGCAGTAGACCATAACTTCACCCCTGCTGCTACAGAGCACTTTATAGTGTGGCATGTTCAGCGTGCAAACAAAATGATTATACGGAGCACTTCACTGCACGCAGCAGGGGCTGCTGCTCCCGGGGGTCATGCTGAGACTGTGCAGAGATGCTATTATGGGGAACATTTTTATTACTGGATTCATTTGCCTAGGAATGAGGATGCTAGTGTTGAGAAGACATGTTCTCTTCTGGATGTCCTCGCCAAAGTGTAGCTTCTATGGAAAGACACGTGCAGTAGGAGATGCTGTTATCAGGGGATGCCAATGGCCAACATGCCAGGCGTTCCTAGAGACATCTCACCAGGAGAACTTGCTGAGATCAGGAGACGCCGCCCATGGCATGCAGTAGCTACATCTCAGGGAAATGCTGTAAGGAATGGTAGAAGTTACTTCCATAATGAAGGCCAGAGACAACAAATGTGCGCCCTACAACATAAGCAGAGCTGTTAAGCCACGTGAAGAGACTTTGGTGGGCTCGTGCCAGTTTGAAAGTTACAGAAAGAGGCCGAACAAATTAGATAGCTCAGAGTTAAGCGCCTTATGTCTTTGTTAGCAGCTGAACTGGACGATGCAAGTTTACATCTTGGCAATGCAGGCTCAGCATTTCATCTTTGTGAGGAAGCATAATGGAAACTAACAAGGTGGTTCATACCAGTGACATCTACAAGTAAGGTACTAATTACCAATTCAGACTGTGCTGTGTGCTAAGTAAGTGATCACTGTTGTTTTTTTATTTTTATTTTATTTAATGTTAAATACCACACACTTGCCATTTCTAACTGCTGCAAGTGACAGATATTGCCATTGCTCAATTGATTGTACTCAATTGATCGATACAAGAAGAATGGAAGATTATATCCACCTTGCTGGGATTCAAAGTCATGTCCACCAGTAAAATGCACTTATCAGCAGGTCACCTTCGGTTCACTGAACCACTCTGAAGACTCTGGGCCTCATTACGAGTGTGGCGGTCCGAGGACGGCCACACTCCCTTTGACGGTAAGACCGCCACATTCCGGGCAGTCCAATCGGCCAATAACGACCCTGGCGAGTGGACCCGCCATGGGACGCGTTGCAGACAGTGCAGGTTTTGAGGATGTTGGTCAGCCCCCTCTATGCTACGAGATAGCACTAGACTCTTTTAAGGGAGCTGAGTGCTGTCTTGTAGCACTGTTCCTGCCGGACTGACCAACAGGAATCCTCTATTACAATGTTCCCACCAATCAGACCAGTGGGAACATTGTAATAGGGCAGGGGTGGGACGTCACCACCATGGCAGTGGCATCCTCCCCGCAAGTTTGGAGGTCCCACGTTGGGACCACAAAACTCGTATTGAGGCCATCTGTCTATTGACATTTTGCAACTCTCAGTGGGAGCTGAAATGAGGAGCCAGTTTTCCCACTAGCTCGGTGCTCACTGGACTCTACCCAACATCACAAACACAAGGATTTTAATACTCCAGATGTGTCATCCTTCTAATATCTAGGCCAGATGTGTTACAATTCTTGGGAACTGTTTTATGTATCCTGGCATTAGCCTGTAGTTGAAAATTGCACAAAGCAGCAGGAATGGGTTCGTTCCTCTGATAATGCCACAATATTTCTCACTCTGTCATAGCTTTCAATACCTGACACAAAAAGGCCATTTCAGAGAGGCACTCTCAAGAAATCTATTGGTGTGTGAAATGGGATGGCACTGGGTGGTGCAGTCATATAGGGTTGTGTGTGTATAAGCTTATAATTTAGAGTCATGACTATCAACAGGACAGAACATTGTTACAACAATATTGAGGAACAAAATATTGAAAGGTTAAGTTTCTATACATTTATGTACCATGGGGATATGCAAATCTTCAAGGTACGTAGATGTGAGCTAAGCAAGGTGCATATTTTCTTCTCTCTGTGCACTTAGCTTTTGATATTTTGTTCCTCGATATTGTAGAAAATATGTATCCCATCAATATTCGGGGTTCGATATTCTCTATTACAATCTGTAGTGAGATCTCTTTGGTCGGGCATTATATGGAATGGGGTGACTGGGGGTGGTATGGTGTACTGGTGAGCGGTCCTGTGTGGTGTGAAGATAAAGTGGAGTGGGGTTTGATGGCAAGGAGTGGAATACAAATAGATGATATGTGGAGGTTGTAGATGGAGTAGTACAATTTCATGTAGTATGACCAGTGTGATATTTAAAGAGGAAGATTGTGCAAATCTAGATTCTACAAATCACAAAGGAGTTTATAGAGACACAAGGCAACAGACCAAGGGCCATATGTACGAACACATTTTCCCATAGACACAGAATGGGTAAAACCCTTTGCTACATTTGGCCCCAAATGCCCAACAAGGAGCACCAAAATGACATACAATAGCTTATTTACAAAGAGATGGACCTATTGTATCCCTTATAATACATTAACCCTTGCATACTGAATATATTGGTAAAAAGAAGTATCACAAATGAAAAATCATACTTAGCTGACTGTGCGAATAAACATCAGCTATATTAACATTATATGGTGGAAAGGTATGATATGTTTGGTGCACAACCACACATTATGAAAAACATGATCTATTAGCATTGGCAAAAATACAATCCTAACCTAGAATTAGGTAGTGATAAGTAGCACGTGCTTCTGCAGGGCTGCAGCAGGAAGTTATGCATTGCACTTACTATACAACCCTTTCTTCTCCTTGCTTACATGTAGCTTTGGCAAAACATAGCCATCTTTGAACTCATCCGGGTGGATTGAGCCAGAATTCTCTTTTCTCTGGGCATTTATTCCAGTTTTTGGACTGAGGGATATTGGAGGCAAACAGAGATCTCCCCAGCCACCGTCTGCGTCTTCTCTGACGTGGAGCTGCTGAATGAACCCAGGAAAAAGCTGTGTACGGCCTAAGTGGCATAATGGATCTCAATAGTCATTGACTTATGGAGCCTTTTCATAACTTCTGACATCACAACGCACTTGCAGTGTGTTACAGGATTTTATGCGGTGCTTGCACCTTCCAGTTTGCTGTGAATTACATGGGGTCATTGGCAAAGGCGTGGAACATTTATATAATTCTAAAATACCACTGCGCATGTGACATTTTGTCCAACAAAAATGTGTCCAACAATTTTGTGAACGTATCTGTTCAGGTCAGACTTCTTCTTCAGACCCTGTTGGTCGAGCAGTGTCAGGGGTGATGCTGTACGGTCTCCTTCTCACCCTATCTTCTATTTTCTCCTAGGGTCAGACAGGACTCCCTAGTTTCTTCAACTCTCCAGCAGTAGCTATGGTTGGGCCTAAATAATGGGAAGTTGTGCAAAAGGTGGTACCAGTTTTCCTAGGATACACAATTGTTACAATTAATATAAATGACTACCCAACCGGAGGTTGTGCTTGCAGAAAAATCTGTCTTCATTATTCACAAGCAATTAATGAAACAGTTAAAATTGTAGTGAAAGCTAGAGCCCTCCTGTTTGTGCACTGTGGGATGTCTCAAGTCAATGTGTCAATTTTATCTTTAAAATCTTTGTAGACGAACCAGACTTGACGTGATGGAGGAGAAGCTATGGAACAAGCATTAGTAAAGGCAATAGGTCTGGCGTTGGCTGCCATCCCTTTGGGCTTTGTCAGTGTTTGTTTTGTTTTACCAGTGTTTTTGCAAAATGTTATTGATGGGGAAGATGCTGAGTCCTCGTCAATGTAAACAAATACAACAGTGCTTAAAAGCAAAAATATGTTTTGGTCTCAAAAAGCACACACTGCCATAGTAGACTCTGGCATTGAAAGGAACTACTTTGTGTGTGGAAGTGCTCCTTGAGAAAGGGCAGAATGCTGTTACTCCTAGTGAAGCTAGCCAATGGCTGAAATAAGGTGACCCACCATCCATACTGGATTTTGTAACTGATGGAAGAAAAATCGGAGTATTACAATAACAGGCCAACAAATGGAGTGGTTAAAAGCCCCTATGAGTAATTGTGGTATACAAATATTTCAGAAAAATAAAAAGTCTTGGGTAACACCAGTCCTAAAAATCGTCTGCTGTACAATGGAATGTTAATTGGCTATGCACTGTCTGCCCATTACCCGCCTGTCTATACTGGTGTTTGGAATGCTGACAGTGAATGGTGTACAACAATGTGTGTTTGTGCGTGTCGAGTGAAAGTGGAGTGGCAATCTAAGTGATGCAGGATGGAGGGAGAATGGACCTACCTGCTGTGGTACTGTTTCTCGGCTAAGCGCTTTCTTTGGCCTATCTCTTGGTCATTTTAGTCTGGCCAGCTAGTTTGACTGGGTGTTGGAAGTGTTGAAGTGCTGGGCTGCCCTTATGTGTGTGGTGTAAGGTGTTGTCTTTGTGAGGATGTGTTTGCTGCTTATTGAAGATAAATAAAGTGTGAGAATTTGTTGGGACTATCACCTGTGTAGTTTACTAATTTGATGTGGATGGAGACAGTGTGTATAAGTGTTGTGGTAATGACAGGTTTTGTAATGGAGTCTGGTCAAGGGAGTTGCGAACTGAGGTGATGTATGGTTAAACTTTTAATTTTTGTTTTATTTGTGTCTTGAATGTGTAGACCTAAGGATGGTGGGGAAACCCTTTGTCAAAGGATGCCTCTGTGTGTTCTGTTGCCTGGCATCTAAGACTTCATTTCTAACATGCATTAACGTGGCACAAATTCATTTTGAGTACAGAGACGTGCGGTGGTAGTGGTCTCCAAGTAGGTCGCAAGACTTGCAAGTCTTGCACAATTGTGCATTGTTAGTCAAAACCTACACTTTGGGCCACATGTATGAAGGTTTTTGCACGTCGCAAACAGCCAATCGGGCTGTTTGCGACGTGCAAAATGCACTTCCCCATGTACAAACCCAGTTTTGTGATTCGGTAAACTTTTTACCGAATGGCAAAACGAGATTGCGACTCGCAATTAGGAAGGGATGTCCCCTTTCTAATTGCGACTCGCGGTCCCATGTATGATTGTTTTGTGACCGCAAGTGCCAGTGTCACACTGGTGCTAAGCCATTCGCAAACGGGAAGGGGTCCCCATGGGGTCCCTTCCCCTTTGTGAATGTCACTGAATTTTTTTTTTCGGAGCAGGCAGTGCCTGCTCTGAAAAAATGAAACAAAAACCATTCATTTTTTGTTTTTGAAATGCATCCCGTTTTCCTTTAAGGAAAACAGGCTGCATTTAAAAAATAAAAAAAAAACTGCTTTATTTAAAAGCAGTCATAGACATGGTGGTCTGCTGTCTCCAGCAGGCCACCATCCCTGTGAGGGCCGCCATTCCCAAGGGGGTCACAAATTGTCACCTACCTCTTGAATAATCATGAGGTGGGCATTTGCGACCCCCTTGCGAATCGCTATTAGTGTCAATGACACTATACTACATTTGGATTTGCGACTCGCAAATTGAGAGTCGCAAATCCGAACTTTGATACGTGTAGCCCTTTGTCTCATCTTTGTTGAGGTGTACATTATTTGGGTCCCCACAGGTTTTTGCTGGGTGAATGTGAAGGCTAGACATGTTGGAAATTGAGTGACTGTGAATGGCATGAGAGAGAGAGAATTTATGTATATATATATATATATATATATATATATATATATATATATATATATGGAAAATGTCACTTACTCAGTGTACATCTGTTCGTGGCATGTTGCGCTGCAGATTCACATGCTGTGCACTGTTCCTGCCATCTAGTGTTGGGTTCGGAGTGTTTCAAGTTGTTTTTCATCGAAGAAGTCTTTTCGAGTCACGGGACCGAGTGACTCCTCCCTTTCGGCTCCATTGCGCATGGGCATCGACTCCATCTTAGATTGTTTTCCCCGCATAGGGTGAGGTAGGAGTGGTAGAATGAGGATACTAAATATGTCCATGCAATGGAGTAGATGTGTATGTACATAGTTTGTGTTAAAGGAATATTTATTTACATATATACAATTTAAATGCAACTAAAACGGCTACAGGCTCCCGGGGAGGTGGGAGGGCGCATGTGAATCTGCAGCGCAACATGCCACGAACAGATGTACACTGGGTAAGTGACATTTTCCGCTCAATGGCATGTGTAGCTGCAGATACACATGCTGTGCATAGACTACAAAGCAGTAATCCTCCCGAAAGTGGTGGTCAGCCTGTAGGAGTTGAAGTTGTTTGAAATAATGTTCTTAATACAGCCTATCCTACTGTGGCTTGTTGTGTTGCTAACACATCTACACAGTAATGTTTGGTAAAGTTGTGAGGTGTAGACCAAGTGGCTGCCTTACAAATCTCTGTCATTGGTATATTACTTAGAAAGGCTATTGTTGCTCCTTTCTTTCTAGTGGAGTGTGCCTTTGGTGTAATGGGTAATTCTCTTTTAGCTTTGAGGTAACAGGTCTGAATGCATTTGACTATCCATCTGGCTATGCCCTGTATGGATATAGGGTTACCAGCATGAGGTTTTTGAAAAGCAACAAACAATTGTTTAGTTTTACGCTTTTGTTCTGTCTATGTAATACTTTAGCGCTCTCTTTATGTCTAATGTATGCAGTGCTGTTTCTGCTACCGAGTCTGGTTGTGGGAAGAAGACTGGGAGCTCAACTGTTTGGTTTAGATGAAATGGTGATATGAGTTTTGTTACAAATTTTGGATTTGTACGGAGAAGCACTTTATGTTTGTGTATTTGTATAAAGGGTTCTTAAATAGTAAACGCCTGTATTTCGCTAACTCTTCGTAGTGAAGTGATTGCTATTAGAAAAGCTACTTTCCAAGTTAAGAATTGGATTTGACAAGAATGCATGGGTTCAAACGGTGGACCCATGAGTCGTGTAAGTACAGTATCAAGATTCCACGAGGGTACTGGTGGGGTTCTTGGAGGTATGATCATTTTTAGTCCTTCCATAAAGGCTTTAATAACTGGGATTCTAAAAAGTGACTTTGTCTGTTTAATCTGCAGGTAAGCAGAGATTGTTGTGAGATGAATTTTGATGGAAGAAAAAGCGAGATTAGCTTTTTGTAAGTGTAGTAAGTAACTCACAATGTTTTGTATGGAGGCCTCTTACGGTGTGATTTGATTTGCTTGGCAGTAGAAAACAAACCTTTTCCATTTATTAGCATAACAATGCCTTATTGACGGTTTCCTTGCTTGTTTAATGACTTCCATACACTCATTTGAAAGGTTTTGATAGACAAATTCTAAGACTTCAGGAGCCAGATTGCTAGGTTGAGCGATGCTGGATTGGGGTGTCTGATCTGTTGTTTGTGTTGTGTTAACAGATCTGGTCTGTTTGGGAGTTTGATGTGAGGTACTACTGAGAAGTCCAACAGTGTGGTGTACCACGGTTGGCGACCTCACGTTGGTGCTATGAGTATTAGTTTAAGTTTGTTTTGACTCAGTTTGTTGACTAGGAAAGGAATGACTGGAAGAGGGGGAAAAGCGTAAGCAAATATCCCTGACCAACTGATCCATAGAGCATTGCCCTTGGGCTGAGGGTGTGGGTACCTGGATGCAAAGTTTTGGCATTTTGCGTTTTTTTTTGTTGCAAACAGATCTATGTCTGGTGTCCCCCAGCGGTGGAAGTAATCTTGTAGAATCTGGGGATGTATTTCCCACTCGTGAGTTTGCTGGTGATCTCGACTGAGATTGTCGGCTAACTGATTGCGAACACCTGGTATATATTGTGCTATCAGGCAAATGTTGTGAATTGCCCAATGCCAATTTTTTTTGTGCTACGAGACACAGTTGCGACGAGTGTGTACCCCCTGTTTGTTTAAATAGTACATTGTTGTCATATTGTCTGTTTTGACAAGAATGTGTTTGTGGACTAGAAGGGATTGAAAAGTTTTTAGTGCTAGAAAGACTGCTAGTAGTTCTAAGAGATTTATTTGAAGTTGTTTTTGTTGACTGTCCCATTGACCTTGTATACTGTGATTGTTGAGGTGTGCTCCCCCCCAATCATGGAAGCGTCTGTTGTGATAATGGTGTGAGGCACTGGGTCTTGAAATGGCCGCCCTTTGTTTACCTTTACAGGGTTCCACCATTGAAGCGAAGAGTGTGTTTGGCGGTCTATCAACACTAGATCTTGAAGTTGACCATGTGCCTGCGTCCATTGTTTTGCTAGGCACTGTTGTAAGGGCCGCATGTGTAGACATGCGTTTGGGACAATAGCGATGCATGAGGACATCATGCCTAGTAGTTTCATTACAAACCTGACTATGTATTGTTGGTTTGGTTGTATGCTTGACACTATATTTTGAAACAGTTGAACTCTTTGTGGACTTGGAGTGGCAATTGTTTTTTGCGTGTTGAGTGTGGCTCCCAAGTATTGTTGTATTTGGGATTGTTGCAAGTGAGATTTTTGGTAGTTTATAGAAAACCCTAGTTTGTGTAGAATATCTATTACATATTGAGTGTGACTTTGACACCGGTGTTGAGTGTTGGCTTTTATTAGCCAATGGTCTAGATACAGGAATACGTGCATGTGATGTCTCCTTATATCAGCTGCTACTACAGCTAGGCATTTTGTGAATAGTCTGGGTGCTGTTGTTATCCCAAAGGGCAGTACTTTGAATTGGTAATGGTTGCCCTGTATTACAAATCTGAGGTACTTCCTGTGGGATGGATGAATGGGTATGTGAAAATACGCATCCTTTAGATCCAGTGTTGCCATGTATTCTCCCTGTTTTAGTAAGGGAACTACATCTTGTAGTGTGACCATGTGGAAATTATCTGATTTGATGAAGAGCTTTAATGTTCTGAGATCTAGACTTGGCCTTAGTGTTTTGTCTTTTTGGGGAATAAGGAAATATAGGGAGTAAACCCCTGTTCCTTTTTGATGGTGGGGTACTAGTTCTATGGCTTGTTTTGTTAGTAGTGCTTGCACCTCTATTTGTAGTAGGTCTAGATGTTGTGCTGACAGTTTGTGCGTCCTTGGGGGAACATCTGGAGGGAATTGTGTGAACTCTATGCAGTAACCATGTTGGATAATTGATCGAACCCATGTGTCCGTGGTAATGTCTGACCAATTTTTGTGGTATTTTGTTAATCTTCCCCCCACTGGTGTTGTGTGTTGGGGGAGTGTGACATTGAAGTCACTGTTTGTTACTAGGAGTCTTCTTGGCAGGCTGAAATTTTCCCCTTGCACTTGGGTACTGTCCCCTGTATGAACCACGAAACCCCCCTCTCTGGTACTGAGACTGGTAAGTGGGTTTTGTTTGGGAAGTGGATGGCTCTGAGGGTTGCTGTCTAAACCCTCCCCTAAACTGTGGCTTCCTAAATGTTCCCCTATACTGGGAAGAATAGAGCGCGCCCATGGCTTTGGCCGTGTCTGTGTCCTTCTTCATTTTCTCTATCGCGGTGTCCACCTCCGGCCCAAATAATTGTTGTTGGTTGAACAGCATAATTAGTACCGCCTGCTGTATTTCTGGCTTAAAACCAGAACTTCGTAGCCATGCATTCCTCCTGATGGTAACTGCTGTATCGACAGTCTGTGCGCTGTATCAGCAGAGTCCAGTGCAGAACGTATTTGGTTATTGGAGATGGCCTGTCCCTCCTTCACCACCTGTTGAACACGTTTCTGATGTTCCTTTGGTGAATGTTGGATAATATCCTGCATTTCGTCCCAATGTGCTCTGTCGTAACGGGCGAGGAGGGCTTGTGAATTGGCGATACGCCACTGGTTGGCCGCTTGCAATGCCACTCTTTTCCCCGCCGCGTCGAACTTATGGCTTTCTTTATCAGGGGTGGCGCATCCACTGACGATTGAGAATTTGCCCGCTTTCTTGCGGCTCCCATTACAACAGAGTCCAGAGGGAGCTATTATGTAATAAACACAGGGTCTGATGGGGGAGGTTTATATTTTTTCTCGACCCTTGGTGTAATGACCCTTCCTTTCACCGGTTCCTGAAAGACCTGTTGTGCATGCTTAAGCATGCCTGGTAACATTGGCAGGCTTTGATATGAAGCATGCGTGGATGCCAGTGTGTTAAAAAGAAAGTCATCCTCCACTGGTTCTGAGTGCATAGTGACATTATGAAATGTCGCTGCTCTATCCAGTACTTGCGTGTAAGATGTGCTATCCTCAGGAGGAGAAGGCTTTGAAGGATAACACTCAGGACTGTTGTCTGAAACTGGTGGGTCGTATAGGTTCCAGGGGTCTACATCCTCCTGCGTCAGCCCAGTATGTTTGGGTGACTGTGCCATTGGTGTGCCAACTGGTGATCTTGTCCGTTGTGGCGAGTGAGGTGGCGACATTTGTGGTGAGAAATGTGGGAGTGGTGACCTTTCTCTAACCACCTTGGCTTTTGGTTGCTCAGTTTCATTCTCATGAAAAGCCAGTTTTCTTTTAAACTTAAGCGGAGGGATGGTTTGAATTTTCCCTGTGTCCTTTTGGATTTGTAGCCTTGGTTGAGTCTGGTCAAGCTCTTCCAAATCCTGTTCCTGCTCAATCCTGTGCCTCTCCTTAAGTTGTTGAGAGAGCCCGTGTTCTTCCGTATAGGAAGTCTTTTTTGGCTCCGAAGCCGCTTTTTTTCAGTACCGAAACACCCATGGATACGGTCGGTCTCGGCTCCGAGAGGCTCTTTCGAGGCTTGTTCGATTCAACCAATCGATGTCGACTCTTTTCGATGCCGACTCTTTTCGATGCCGGTTTCTCGACCCGAGTCGGAAGACTTCGGCACGATCTTGGCCTTTTTCGGTGCTGAAGATGTTATTTGGTCACCGCTTTTCTTGTGGGTCGAGCCATGGCCTACCAGCAGTGGCGTCCCCGAGGCCTTCTGTTTCTTCACCTGACTTTGGGGCTGGGTCGGGCAGGTGTACTCACTTTTTGTGCCGCCGTCGGTGGCCGCTCCCCATCGGAGTCATCCGATTCCGAACCTTGGATCGAAATGGTCATTCCTTCTTCCTCGACGTTGAGGTGTTGTGTCGACTCCGATGCCATCTGCAAACGTCTTGCTTGTCGATCTCATAAGGTCTTCTTGGATCAAAAGGCTTTGCAGGCCTCACAAGTATCCTCTCTGTGTTCTGGCGACAAACACAGATTACAGACCTGATGCTGGTCTGTATAAGGATACTTGTCGTGACACGTCGGACAGAAACGGAAGAGGGTCCGGTCCATGAGTCTTCGAAGACGGGTGTGGTCGGGCCGACCAGGCCTCGGTTGATTGCGAAAGCCCCGAAGGGCCGCCGAAGCGGTTGTGTCAACGGTGCCGATGTATCTTTACTAAACCGGTCCCGAACGAACAATACCAACGGATTTCGATGTTTTTCTACGTTTTACCAATTCGAAATACGGAGCGAAGACGAACACGTCCGAACCCGATGGCACAAAGAAAACAATCTAAGATGGAGTCAATGCCCATGCGCAATGGAGCCGAAAGGGAGGAGTCACTCGGTCCCGTGACTCGAAAAGACTTCTTCGAAGAAAAACAACTTGTAACACTCCAAGACCAACATTAGATGGCAGGAGCAGTGCACAGCATGTGTATCAGCTACACATGTCATCGAACATATATATATATATATATATATATATATATATATATATATATATATATATATATAGGAGTGGAGCCCTGACAGGGCCTACCTGCTGTTGTTGTAGCCTATGGTCCTAGTATGAAATACAAAGCTTAGCTCCTACCCGAGTGGCTTCAGGCTCCTGGATGAAGCAATGCTTTTTAATTACAACATTCACTGTAAGCAATCTTCAACTTTTGCAAATTAGCACTATCAGTGGTCTGTCCAACGTGTTTACTTAATTAAAACATTCTCTGTTAACAATTGTGAGCTTTTACAAATCAGCATTATTAGGTGTCAGTCCAATTGGTTCACTTAAAGCAAACAAAGACATTTCCTAGAATGCACTGATATGCTAAGTGAAACCTAGGACTAACACATGGTGTTGGTTTGCGGAGCACTCTGAAATCTCTGCATGCATTATCTTTACACGGTTTAATTTTTATCACAAATCTTATATTTGACATTTATGCAGTTTGCAACTGTGTTTCTAGTCGTTTTCTTGCTTTCAAACGATGTTGAGTTTTTTTAACAGCAATTCACGAGAGAGTGGACAGAAAAAAATCAAAGTTGCAACTTGTTTCTCAAACTTGGCCTGTGTTTATATTTACTTGACGACAGGATCTAATGCAATAAATCAGTGTAAAGGGGCATGAGGCATATAAGACTCGCTATACCACTTGGAAATAACTGGTTTACTGCAGCAAGGCTATGCAATGACATAGAAGCGATCTAGTGCAACAATTTCCTGGCTCCTAAATGATTTATGTGATAGGACTTTTTCTTCCTAACAGTACCAGCAAATGAAAACAGCAGATGCCATGTCAGCTGAAGCAACAAGCCAATAGCTCTAGGTTTAATTCACGCATGCTGCTTTAGCACAATAAAGCGACACACATGGGAGAAAGCAAGCTGGAGCAGAGATGGTTATAGTTGGTAAGACGTCCCTAGTTCAGTTCCATGCAGGCTCTTGAGGGGAGGCAGAATTATACATTGAAACAACCATAGCGTTAAGTGAGAGGTGATAATCCACTGGTCAAGACGTGATTTACAAATAATCAAGCCAATGGCTTAAAGACCTTGGTCCAAATAGCTCGTTTAAGACAGCCAGAAGTTGAAAAAGAAGGATCCAAATCACACTTTATTTATATTGTTAACCAAATGTATGTTTGGCAAATGTGCTGTCAAAAGCCAGACCCAACAAGCATCGGCAAAGCCAATGGGTCTTGCCTATGAGATCGTTTGACCTTGTCAATGCTTTTCAGCCATGCTGTGCAACATAGCTGAAGGTAAAGAAAAGAAGCATTGACAAAGCCAATAGGTTTCGCCTATGCGAGATCAATTGTCTTTTTCATATTTTTTTAGACATGTTGCAAAGCAGTGCTTGCTGATGTGCAGTATGGCTTAAAGTGTAGAAAAAAGTGCTATGAAATAGCAAGAATTGACCTCATCATACTGCGCTGCTGTGCAATTTGTTTAAAAAAAATAACTAAACAAAGACAAATAGCACAATTTACTTTGTCTTGTTTAATGTAAACTTTGTGGCAGACGGAAGGGAGGATTGGAGGAGGCAAGGTAAATTATAGGGGGTAGCAAAACAACAGACAATGAGAAGGGGCAAGCAACACGAGAGTGGTGTGGGGAGGAGGGAGGATGCATCTACACAACAGAGGGCGAGAGCAGTGTGGGTCAAACAACACGAGAGAGGTGTGTGGGAGGGACAGAGCAGCAACACAATGGAGAGGGGTAGGAGGGTGCAGGGGCATGCAACATGAGCGGAGGAGGGTGGACAAGAGAACTAGTGATAGGAGAAGGGAAGGACTACAGACATGTGCACTTTAGAGAGTGCATGTAAAAAGTTTTTTAAAGTATGTAAAACGTTTTTTAAAGTATCTGTAGATGCCTGAAGCCAGTGGAAGGCTACTAGCAGTAGGCAGGAAGCTGTATGTATTCCACACTTCTCAGCAGGAACACACACTGAAGCCCAGGAGGAAGTAGGAGGTGAGCAGGCGGCAGTGACAAATGTGAAGCAAGGAAACAAAAGTGATATCCAAGTCAACCAATAGTAAGTAATGGCAAATAATGGGCCGGTTTAAGCCTGTCTTAAGTTTCTTTTTAACAAAATAGTTTTCCAACAGTGCATGCGCTGTCTTAGGCAAAGCCTTAAATAGCACTATTGGCTGCGTCATAGTGCTTTAATTTTACTTACTTATGGGAATGTTGCACAGCAGGGCAGCAGCTGTGCAAAGTGGCAGAAAGTAAATAAAAAAAGCGATATGTATGTTTAGTATTGACTGCGTCACATTACTTAAGCAAGCTGATAGTAAAGAAAATAAAAGCACTCTTTTGGAGACAACGCGCTTTTTTGTGGCGGGGCAGCGGCAGGGAATGGAGAAACAATAACTGGCGACGGGGTGCCAGGCAAGCAAGGAGGGAGGCGGATTACGGTTAAAGGTAAAACAACAGACAGTGGCAGGCAAGAAGTGAGGAGGAAACAAGCAGTGACAGGATGGCAGTGGTGGGAGAGAAGGGGCAAGCAACCAGGAAATGCAAGGGGGCACAACAGGCGGGTAGAAACAGTCTGCAAAAATGATGCACTCTTATGGAGTGCATCGCTAGAAAATAAAAAGAGTACTTCTGCAAACACATGGCCAGTGAAGGGACATTGGCTGCAGATAGGAAACTGTACTTGGTCCATGCTCCATGGAACTCGACATACACAGGAAGAAAATGGGGAGCTGGTGTCACTGACGAATAAAAAGCAAGGAAATGAGACTGACACTGAAGTCAACAATGGTAAGTAAAGTTAAGTAATGGGCGGGCTTTAACCTTTTTCTGTGTTTTTTTTTTAAATTTAGGAGCAGTTCCCTAGCGACAGAGTATGCAATGTCTCAGGCAATACCTAAAAACTAAACTCCTCAGGTCGTATATGACAAAATAAATACTTCACTTCCTGCTCTGATCAAAACGTCGGCAATTTATTATAGCAGCTTAAGGGCCTTTAACAGTGGGTATGCGCCTTTGGCAGCGGGCTGTAACACTATATTGAACTTTGCACATATCCAATAGCATGTCCTTTCCATCTCTAAGGTTGAGGCACAGCCTCGTGAATAAGGATGTTTTTATGTTGGGCTCAAAACAAGGAACAATATACCAATTATAATTTGCAAAGTGCTAGATTACCAACGTACATCCATCTACTGATACTTTGCACCCATTTATAATCCATTTAATGCCCTGTATTCATTCAACAGCATGCCCCCTTCAGCCTCAAGGTTGGAGTTAGGGGTAGGTAGTGGGCCTCTGCCTCTATCAGGCTCAAACCATGGAAACCATGCACATTAATAAAATAAAAATCACAGATTACCAGTGTGTACCCATCTACTGATACTATCTAACTATCCACTGATGGTTTACCCCTTCTTATTGGAAACTTGCGCAAGTGTCAGTTTGACTGGATTAGCTGTTCTGTGGAAGGTGCGTCAAGCGGAACATAGAAAACACAACTTCCTCCACACCCAACCCATGCGAGTTTCACTAAAATGCAGGATACTCAATAACTTACCTTCCACTTTGGTTACAGGGGACTGAGGGTGTTATAGGTACGATTCCTGAGTCAGGAATGATTGGCACGTTCTGTTGAAGGACCAGTGGCCTATGTATTTAACATACAGAAGGATCTTTTTCAGCAAATACCTCGAGCCTTCTAAGCAGGCCGAAACCGAGATCTTTTAAGACCTTATTGATACATTTGCCCTTTGGCCATCATGTTCCCCAGGGGTGTTCCCACCTCTATACCCTGCTAGTGACCTATGCTAGGCCCAATTCCAGAGACAAACTAATACCCTAAACTTGGGTTTTGTGGAGATCTGAAACGTGTAAGGTGATATCTTCTAGACCTTCAGCTCTCCTAGAAATTCCTTCTTCACCACCTATATAATTTCCTATCCTTGCTCCCCTATGTGAATATAATGAAGTGCCGGACGATATTCATGCGATGACACGCCTGGCGATAGCTGTCCTCCGCAGGGAGCTCTATAAGTGTTCAAAAATGAGATTGAACACTCAGCACGCCAGAGTAGCCGGAAAAGAGAAATATGCTCGGGTAGGCTGCTGCGACTGCGAATCTCAGGACGAATATCACAGTCATTATTGGAGGACTAACGAGCTCCCATGTAAATGCGTATGAATCACAGGGCGCTTGCTAAAGTTAACAAGATTTTTTTTTTCCATGCGAAGCGATGTATTAATTTAAAGTACTTTTGTGCTGGCAATGGCATGCTTAAATCAGACAGTAACCACATCCGTCCGATAAGCTCTGATCCCCAAGTGGTTCAGGAGCACGGTCCGTGTCTTGAAGGAGACTGTTTGCACTGCGCAAGTCTGGGTTGTTGGCAGCCAATGAAAGGCAGTCAGTACTAATCTTTCTCATTTTCTGTTCTTTGTTGTTTAAAAGCTCTAAAAGGATGTATGGAAGTGCTGTGGAAGACCCTCAGATGCACATTCCCACTTCTAAACCACCATCTGCCCGTCACTTGGTGCTTAGTGGAATTCAGTTCCTGCTGGACCCAAGCACTATGACACGTGGCACAGCCTTTAGATGGCACAGGGTTCTACTGATGCCCTGCAACCCTACCATACAGCACCCTCCGCTCTTTCACCGCTAAAACCCATACAGCCCCCTTAAAAATGCAGCCCAATCCTAACCTGTAGGACTGCTGCTTTTCTATGGATTACTCATGCCCAGTTTAGTTGGCACACTTTTTTCTGAACCTGTGGTACCTTGTACCATTCCTGTAGTGAGATACAGGGGGTCATTCTGACCCTGGCGGTCCATGGCGGAGGGCGGCGGAAGCACCGCCAACAGGCTGGCGGTGCTTCCTGGGCTACCGCCGCGGTCAGAAAAGGGGAACCGGCGGTTTCCCGCCGGTTTTCCCCTGGCCCAGGGAATCCGCCATGGCGGCGCTGCTTGCAGCACCGCCATGGGGATTCCGAACCCCTTCCCGCCAGCCTGTTTCTGGCGGTGTCCACCGCCAGAACCCGGATGGCGGGAACAGGTGCCGTGGGGCCCCTGGGGGCCCCTGCACTGCCCATGCCACTGGCATGGGCAGTGCAGGGGCCCCCTAACAGGGCCCCACAAAGATTTTCACTGTCTGCTTTGCAGACAGTGAAAATCGCGACGGGTGCCACTGCACCCGTCGCACCCCTGCAACTCCGCCGGCTCCATTCGGAGCCGGCTTCCTCGTTGCAGGGGCTTTCCCGCTGGGCCGGCGGACGGCCTTTTGGCGGTCGCCCGCCGGCCCAGCGGGAAAGTTGGAATGACCGCTGCGGTCTTTTGACCGTGGTGCGGTCATTCGGCGGTAACGGCATGGCGGGCAGCGACCGCTGCCCGCCGCGGTCAGAATGACCGCCACAATGTACATGTCTACTACACCTCTATCCTGACCTGCAACACCATTACCTACTTCTTGACTGCTATCCCATGCTGCTCTTCCACTGCATCTCAAACCTGACTTCAGTCCCGAGGTATAATCCTGGTTGGCCCTAACAAAAAAAAAAAAGAAATTTGAGGAAAAGGGCAGGATTTCGAGACTAATCAGTGAAGGGCTGAATATCACAGTCCAGTATACTTCTTTCACAGCTCCTGTATAGAAAGAAGTTATAATAATCAGGTCCGAACAATTTCCTGAATCACTTGTGGTCTGGATTCAGGGCACTCTATAGCCCTGGATGCTGACCTTCCAGAGTCCAGACCTCACGTTTCATTCCACTGAAGACACATTGGCTGATCATGTGGGCAGTCTTTGAATTCAGGACTCTGCTAATTTCTGGAGGTTTCCTCGACCTTTCCTTAGTAGTCTCTGGTATGGTGCAAAGGACCTTCAATTCCATCTGTACATCTGATAGGACCCAGAAGAGAGCTTCAATTAAGTTTCTTATCTTGCATACTCAGGCATGTTCAGGCTGCCCAGACACAGAGCCCTTGTACCCTATTACGAACTTTTTCAGGAGCCAGGTGCAGAGGATATTTCAATGGTCCAGCATGCCACTAGTCGGACACTCCTCACTTCAACCCAATGATCGGTGTGATCAGTGGCAACATTCTATGGAACACGGAAAGCTGCAGATTGATGCTTTTGACAACCACCCTAAACTTTTGAATGAAGAAAGTTGAAAGTATAACATGACGCTCTAGCTTCTCACTACTGGTTTGGAGAAAGCAGAGGGACTTAGGTTGAGTGGCCAAGTACAGGGCCCCAGATCAGCTCCTGAGTCTCGTAAAGCCATTATTACAGTTTTGGCTCTGTTCATGTCTCATCCATACACGATTACACCGATCTAGATGATGCAGACTCTGAGTTCAATAATCCAACTACCCAATTCATAACAACATAGCCTGTCTAGCCACTGTGCCATTGGGACCTCACAAAGAGCCACTCAACGGAGTGTCCAGTGAAATTATTGACTCGGTGGGCACAGGTATGAATGCAACATAAACTTTAACTTAGAAGTCTGACGGAAAGGACTATTGGACTAAGGCTCAAGCCGGAGTTATTATGTGACGCCAAGTCTCACTGTGGTTGTGAGTTGCGCCAAAGCGCCTCTTGGAGTTACAGCACCCTCGGCTTACTACTCTGTAGCACGGTTGGTAATGTACTGTGCTGACTTCTCTCTCGTAGTCAAGCAGCTCGCCTAGCCAGAAAAGGCCTCTGCGAAACCATCATGATTCATGTAGAGTTTCAATGAACTTTCCATACTTCCCCCGCCGATGACCTGGGGTTCGAATCCTAAATACTGACATCTACTTCTGATTGGGCGAAAGTACCGTTTAGTGACGCAACAAACACTGTGCCGAGTGTCTCGTGGACAAGGATGTCTTGTCAGCCGAAAACTCCATTCATTGCTTTTACTGCCTTGTTATCATCGGCCCCAAAAGAAACCCTTTCTCTTAAGGGAGAGCACCCCGCGGGACAAGAGCTCGTGGAGTGGTTTTGTAGGCGGAAGCTTCTAGAAGTTCAACAAAGGCACTGGTGTATTTTGGAGCCACCACCCTCTCGGGTACCATCGAATCAAACCGTATGACGTAAAATCACGGGCGAAGAGCCAAAACTTGAGAACAAGAGAAGCCCAGAGGCCTGGTACACTATAAATTCACAAATCCACACAAAAGGTCGCACCTGCTAACATACAAAATCCCACACCTGCCACATACAATCAGTAAAGAAAGAATGCTCAAACCCAGCCCTATTAACAAAAACCCAATCCATGACAGACAAACGCTGGCCCCATCCATAGCACTTACTCTCCCTGAGAGTGCAATTTATTCCGACTTCCCCTATTGCATAAAATTTGCTTTTCCTTCAGAAAATTGCAAAACATGGTCATTTACAAATTAATGTCTAAAATCCATTCAGTGACTGCAAACGTGTTTAATTGCGGATTTGTCCACACAAAAAAGCACAGACGTTTTACCTCCAGCAGAATTTTACAATAGTGGAAACTTCGTAGACAAAAAAAGAGATAGCGAACAATGTAGGCAGCCACACGAAGGGTGTTATTCAAATGTATAATTGATGAGTAACAACAAATGTCATTTTCTAAAAGTAAATCGCCTATTTTTCTAAGTATTGTCTTTATTTCATAAAAAAACACATCCAACTAACATCCAAACACATGATTATGGATATATATAACAGAAATAATGAATACAAAGCAAAAGACAGCTACACATAGTATTGCCTGTGTGCCCTTCTGCTTTAGACACATATACAAAGCTGCACATTCAGGGACTTGCTACGGCACACACAAATACACACAGCCAGAGAGATATACACATGTGTACAGTAAGAAAAATCCTAAGAAACAAACATATACACAGCCATAAACACACCACACACACCTCGTAGAGGTATGCCAGCCCATAACACAACAAACGAATCCAGACTGACAACAGACAGAAGCCTTAACCCCAGAAACACACCACCCTAATGAACTGAGTGGGTGACAGTAACAAAACCCTTTAAGTTAAAATAATTCACTTAGGCCACCTTAGTAGTTCAACGGAAACCGGGTAAAGGTACAATATGAGCCCACATAAAGGGTAGTAGAGTCACTGCACAGCATCACAGAGGATGCAGGCTGGCCAGTGGGAATGAAAGCTCAATCTGTGCACAGATGCGGTGAAGCTCCTTCTCAAGTATGACCATGAAGACCCAGATCCCAACTTGCAACGAAACCAAATGATTCATGTGATATTAAACAGGTGTGTTTTTTAAGGCATGACAAGATTCCAAAATTGCATGTTCTGCAGATAGGGGAGAAGGAGGCGAAGACCGGGGCTCCTACAAGGTACCTATTCACTACATTCTAAATGTCTATACCTACTTCTGGTGCGACACACATTGCTGGCGATGACCGCCCCTATGATGAAGCATGCCACCAATGTGTGGGTGAGGGAATCACATTGATTTGAAGAAAGTTCTAATGTGAGATTGAACGAAGGTTACCTAGTAGGATGAGAATACTAGGATTAGGTTTAGACAATTAGAAACTGGTGAGGAGTGGTGAGTACTAACATTGACAGTACCTTCTGTTTTAATTATTTTACTCTCCCTTAATTGCTAGGGGCCTGAGCTCAGGCCCCCCACAAATAAATCTGATCTCGATTTGACTTCCAAACAACCATGTAATCATATTAAATCGATTATCAAGATTCCAGGTGCGGCTACTACGCTTTGGCGTAGGAACAATGACCCCTGCCAGTAGCAGTAGCTGTAAAAAGGGGTGGGTCCACGGGCTATGACAGAGACGGAGGGGGAGTGCTCAGCACTCTTGGGCCAGCCAAACATACATGCGCACTGTGCTCTCTTCCACCCAGCACTGTGTTGCCGGACTGGAGAGAGGAGGCACAGGCCCCCAGTCTGCTTGGGAGTGCCCTGGCTGGGTGCTCCGGCCAATCCGAACACTGCTGTCATCAGCGTTCAGATTGATTGCAGGGCATGCTGGGACCTTGTGCCTGGAGCAGAGGACCAGCGGCTGCAGTGATGCAGGTGTTTTTTTATTCCTTTTTCTTTTTTAAATAATGCTCCCCCTCTTGCCTCCCCTACACGTGCTGCCCCGCCCCTACAAAGCACCGCGAGCCGCTACTGCAAGATTCACATAAAGTGATGAAGAAAGCCACTTGTCAGGCTGGGTTCAGTAAATGTGAAGTAAAGAACAACATCTTCCGTGCGGTATAAACTACACAACATTTCGGCACCTGCTATATGCACCCAGAAAATCCACACTGAGATGTAAATATTAAACGTAATTTTTACATGTAATGATTAATACTGCAAAATGTGCTCAGATGGGAAAGCACTGCTAACATTCAGACCTTATGGTCCGACATTAACCATTCTGCCACCAGACCCGATGATGTTATGATGACATCCGTATTAAATTTAGGTCAACGTGAAATGCGTTACACTGGTGTAAACTGCATAATTATGGGAATGTGGTGCTATGCTTGTTATGCAAAATGTACGAAATTACCCCCATTTCACATGCTTGCTGATCATTCCACATCATTTTCCTGAAATTTCAGATTTGTGAGTCTCAAACAACCCTAACTAAAACAGCACAACCAGTTTCATGTATCCTGTTCTCTTTGGCTTTCTATTCTGATTTATTGCATGTGTTCTTAATTCTTCTGTTCTCTGTGTTGGTTACTCTAAATTTCTAGGGCACTGGGAAGGGTGTGTTCTCTTGTCATCATGCGGAGTCCTGGAATGGGCTCATTTTATGTGTGTAAGAATTTACAGTGTGCCACTACTTCTTGCCATGGCCACTACGGGGTGCCAAATCGACTAAAATCCGAGAGAAAAGACACCAGGAGATGGGTTTTTTAGTGCATGGCGAGAGGAGCAGAGACTTGCTGACGAAGGGCCCAGAGGAGCCACTAGCTTGAAAAGCGAAGCTTTTAGGTGTTTAGCACATTTGAGAGACTCTTGCAAACTGCTGAAATGAGATGATGGTCGCGCCTGGTCCACAAAAGACATGTTGGCCACCTATCCAGGGAAAATTGGCTTCTGTATGGATGCGCTGCCCGGCGCACGGCTTGACCGCCTCGGAAACAGACCGGTGCTTGACTCCCAGGCTGTGCCCGCGGGCGTGACGCGTCCGTCTTAGCAGCCTCGTCCGGATTGTTTTGACGTTTCCAAACTTCAAAGATGACAGAAACACTTAAACATTTTCTGCCGGTTGTTTTTTGGGCTCGTTCTGGCTTTCATTTCTCTCTTCTCGGGCTCCCTTCTCCCTTCCATCTGGCGGTAAGACGACCTGCTACAAATGGCTCGTAACGACGCAATTAGAAACGGGCTCACTGCAAGGTCTTGGAGAGTTTGAAAGGCCTGAGATGGTGCCTTCCTAATTGAGGGATGTGCTGATTAACGCACAAGCAGCTCATTTGTCTTCCTCCAGCCTCGCAGGGAAGGGTCCTCCCATCATGGCGGTGCCGCGGCGCCTCCCGGGAGTGACAGGCCCGTGGCAGAGGTTTACCGAGCAGCTGGCGCCAGCGCTCGCTCCACCCAAGCGGGGGACTCGGGGAAGCTTGCTTCGATGCGTCAGCCTCCACTTCCTCTGGGGGCGCCCCCTGGCAATGAGGGGCCTCCAACTGTCGCAGTCCACCTGTCAAGAAGCAATAAGAAGCTAACCCCTTGTCTACTCCCCACATAAACTCCGGGAACTGCATGCCATGGCCGACTGAAAACTGGTCAGATATGCAGAGTCTGTGCAGAATGGGGGCTCCTAAGGATAGCAAACACAGGATGTCCGCCCCGGGGATCTTTGGGTGTTTAGGCTCAGGGGCGGGGATTAGTGAAAGTCGGTTGTTTTTTTGGGTAGGTGGTCACATTCAGTCCAAATGGTCCTGGTAGGTAAGCAGGTTTTATCCTTAGGTAGGCTCATTTATTATCAACAGCGAGTGCCTCTTTTAAGTTACTAGCGCTTCACAATGGCAGAGAAAGCAACAGCGGTGAGGGAGGCTTTGAAGGTGTTATGTTGCACAGGTAGGGACAAGCTTGTCAACCCAGGAGTATTGTCACAGGCCTGTGCTGGCTTCACATGCCTCAAAAAAATTGCCGCGAGCGCTGTCAGTTTTTGGATTTCGCCGCCGCAAGCTAAAATAAAAGTAACACTAGTTTGCCATGCGCTGGGTCTCGCATTTGCTCGAGTAAACTCCTAACCAGACTTTTCTTGCCACATAAATTGAAAATGAAAAGTAGAACAGTTTCACATAAGCAAGACGATTTAAAGCGCCATGGCCGCCATGAGCATCAACGTGAAGAGACACACAAAAGGAAAAAGAAGTTTACTCGCAGTCAAACATATCAGTAAAAGTGCAATTAGCCACGTAACAGGTTTGACAGCCAAGATGATAGCCAAACCGCACCAGGGAGGGACAAACGTAAAGCATTTACAAATGATAACAAAGGATTTTTGAAGGGCAAGTCCATGAACGAGTGATAGAGATGGGTGTGGTTAAAAGCCCAAATAGATTACAACACGTCAGAAAAGTAGCGCTTGAGCGCTGCTATGCCCAACCTAAAAAGTATGGTGGCCATGAAGAGTGAGACGGAGGCTGTGGTACATGATGCGCCCATGGGATTGCGGGGAGGCGGCCGGCCAGAGAAGTAAGGCTCAAAAGAGAAGCTCTTTTGCCCCCTCCAAAGACACACTGAGTGTTGGTCCTGCCCGCGAATAGCACAGCAATGGGAGGAAAGCCAGCACAGGGCAGCAGAGTGCTCGCACATGACTAGCAGGCCAGGCACTGGACACAAGGGTGCTGAGGGGCAGGTAGGAGGTAATGACACAGCTTTGTCCTGTAAAGAAAAATATGGCATTCAACACAATGTCAGAGGAGATGTTTCGGGCTTTTCAGAGGGGGCGAAATGACATTTGAAGCAAGAGGTTTTGGGGAGCAACTGGAGACAGGAAGAGCCCTTAAGCACCCTCCAGGGCCCCATTCATTTGCAAAGAAAATAAAAAGTGTTGCAAATGTCAGTAAAAGAGAGGAATGAGTTGGAGTGGATATATGTGAAACAACAGAAAAGGTCTGTAGGTGAGCCAAAAGGTACATTGGTACGGGTGAATGAAGATATAGGTAGGGGACAGGAAGAGTTTATAGACGGGAAGCAGGACCCAGGACCACAGATCCCTCAGGTTGAGGCAACCTGCAGGGCGTTGAGAGGAGAACATTAAAGAATGTCACTAGCTGTAGCGAATGTTAGCCAAACAGGTTACCAGCTGCCTGGGATGGCCTGCCTAAGGAGAGGGAGAGGTGCTGGGCATTCATCCCGACAACAAGGAAAGTAAGTAACACCTTGGTGCAGAACCAATGCAAAGGCATTAACTGGAAGTCTTTCGATGGTGGAGTGGGTGATGGTGCGCATCCTGGTGTGAGTAGGTATGCAGTGGAATGGGAGATGGCGGGTAAGCTGGATTACTCGTCAGGGGTAGTAAGCGCTATATATATACTATTACAATTAAGAAGAAGAGGAGGAAGGGGAATTCCACACTGGCAAGACGTCAGAGTCACCCTGGAAACAACAAAGGAAAGGGTTAGTGTAACACTTATGTAATGTAGCTTCATCCATCCATAAGGAGAGAGACGAGCATAGGAGAACATCCCCAGAAATGACAACGCTCAGAGCAGACAAGCAACAGTGGTGGATTAGGTGTGAGTGGGGTAGGGAAAAGGGAACAGCGTTTATAGAGAAAGGGGTTGGGATAAATGCAGTGGACGTGCATGTGGGTATCGATCCAAGTCCTGAAGAGGTGTGTATAAAAGTTGTTTCAGGTAGAGATAAAAGCAAAGAAGCAAGTGAAGAGGGGCAAGGCATCAGAGGGATGACTGGGGATTCAGCGGGGAAAAAAGACACAAAGTCAGGGGAGACCGAGTCAAAAAGTAAATCAGAAGGGTTGAAAAAATTGTCTTACATGGTGGTGTCTATGCCTTTGGGATGCATTTTTCTAATGTGACAAAGAGAAAAAAATTGGAGAGGGGAATTTGTGGATGTGTATGAATTGCTACATAGAGACTTACAGTCAAAAGAGGGGTCCAGAAAGAAGCATGGGAGCTAGCCAAGAGGCATCAAATGTTCTTATCAACCACATGGACTTCAGCATTTTTGACATATGCCAGCATCTATTGTGAGAAATTTCCAGAGAGATCAGTGTCAATATTCAAATATATGGACACAGTTTGAAAGGCACACATAGACTTTGGGGGTGTTTGCCTGGTTGCATTATGACGAACAGTTCAGGGCAAGGATAGTTTTAAAACCAGACAAGCCATGGATTGAGGCAGACAATGAGCTGTAGGTCCAATGGATGTATTCACAAAGTCCTCCTCCCACATTACATAAAGCGAGTGGTCTAGCAGTATCAGCCCTACTCACCTTGGGAGGGGTAGGGGCCTGGGGCAGGGGAAAGAGGTCAAATCCAGGGAATGCTAAAGTTTCAACGGGGTTTTTGGGCTGAGGAATGCACCAAGTGTGGAGGAAGACATGTATTTTTGAAGTGTTTCAGGGAACAGGCAAATTTCAGTCAAGGCAGGGGATCCTACCCACCTGGGAACAAATGCTTTTATGGCAGTTGAAATTGATATCTTGAATAAGTGGCTGTTGTTTTATCCCAATAGAGAAGTTAATCTGATTTTGAAATGGGAGTTTGAAACAGGATTTCAGCTACAATATGAGGGTCCCAGGATCAGGAGGTTTGCAGAGAATTTGAAGTCAGCCTGGAAACAGCCACAAAAAGTGAAGCAAAAGCTGGAAAAGGAGACCATGGAAAGGATGATTCCAGACCCATTTGCATCTTGGCCATTGTCAGATTTGATAGTTTACACATTGGGGAGGCTACCTAAAAAAACAGGCAGGACAATTTCAGATGATTCATCATCTGTCTTGACCTGAAGGGTTATCAGTAAATTACTTCATCTCTAGAGAGAATACAGCATTTCAGTTTGTTTCAGGGAATGTGGCTATGGGTTTGGTGTGAAAGATGGGTCCTGCTGCAGAACTGGCAAAATGCAATATAAAATCAGCTTTTTGCCCGCTCCTTGTTCATCCAAGTGATTGTTCCCTATTAGGTATTCATTTTGAGAATCAGTTGTACGTGGATAAAGTGATGCTGATGGGCTAAGCAATTATTTGCAAACTGTTTGAAACCTTACCCTCTTTCAGTGGTGTTTACATTCAGGATACGCCATGAACTAGTCACTCATTATTTAGACAACTTCTTGTTTGTTGGTACAGGCAATACGAATGCAAGCTAAACCGCGCTGCAAAGTTTTCAGAATTCGGCACATGAGATAGGTTTTTTCATTGACACCAGTGATAACTGGGGGTTAGCAGCAGAAAAGAGTAGGGGCCCAAGTTGCTGCTTAGTCTTTTTGGGTATAGAAATAGAAACCATAAACATCAAAACTAGGTTGTCTAGTCACCAAGTTCAAGAAATAGTGATGTTGCTGGAGAACGCCAATATAGCACACAAGCTCTAGTTTCGACAGCTTCAGCAGTTGCCTGATCATCTCAACTTTGCATGTAAAGCAATGAAAGCAGGCACGGCATTTAGTCACAGACATGGTTTTGCAATGGCAGGAGCAATGTTGTCAACTCACAGTATCCAGATCTCAGCTGCATTGGGGCGGACTTTAAAGTTTGACTGATGTTTCTAAAGCATTTCAATAGTTGGACAATGTGGTCAGTGGACAATGATTTTGGCTGGTTCAAATTTACTCAGATGCAGCAGGCTCAAAAGGTTTTGGGAGGGCCGGTGGTATGCAGAAAAGTGGCCTCCAAAATAGAAAGAAGAGATTAGGAGCATTGTATTTTTTGAGTTCTTCCCATTTCAGGTGGAACTTGCGATTTGGGGACAGAAGTTAGCATATAAAACAGTGACTTTTTACGTGGACAATAGACAGTGGTGAATGGTTAAAAAGGTAAACACAAGAGACTGTTGAAACTACTGCAGAGATTTATGCTAGGCTGCTGAATGTACAACATTGTTTATAGAGCTAAGCATGAGCCACATGCGGCCAATAACATTTCAGATGCATTGTCTCATTCACAGTGGCAGAGATTCCATGGCTTGGTGCCTGAAGCAGGTTTGAGGAAAACTGAGGTACCACAGGAAGTTTGGGTCCCGCAAATTGAGATTTGTGGAACTGGTGAAAAAAATCCATTGCAGTGAGCACAAGACCTTCTTACAGGTGTGCATGGGAAGAAATTTTGGGAAGTCGTGCGACTTATAGGAATCAAGATGAGAAAGGGCTAATTGCTAAACATGAGGACTTGTGAGGATTATCGTGTAAAATTGACAGAAGCGTTTCAGCCACCACAATATCAGGGAAACTAGCAGGAATATACTTCTCTGGTATCTTTTTCTGGACTTATGAACTCTATGCAGGTGAAAGCAAACCAACAGTAAGTATTAGTAAGTAATGGGAGGGCTGTGATCAGTTTTAAGCTTTTTTTTGTTCGCTGACAGAGCATTCGATGTTCAAGCGAAATCTAAAAAAACAGATTGTGCCTGGTTCATATGCTGTCAAAAAAAATCACCTAATCTCATTTGTGTTTACACTCACACCTTGGGGGATTTAATTGAAATGTGCCCTCATTATTAATGAAACTTCCCCTAACCGGATCCCTGAAATGCATCTCAGTGAAACCATTCTGATACCACCTGCTCCAATGAGTAATCACTGGACTTCCGCTGTCATAACCAATGCAACATATGATCAAAAAAAGTTTAGAATTTTGTATGCAGTGGTGACCCTGCACTCAAGAACTGCTTTCAACCTACGATAAAGAATTCGACATTCCTATTTATTCCACATGAGCTGGAAAATGATAACTGTTGGTCAATTCCTATTTTCAAAAGGTCACAGAGGAAGAGCACAAGGCAGTTTGCGCGAAGGCTTGACACATCTAAACTCAAATAGATTACCCTACCTGGCCACAGACTCCTTTAATCTCCCTTCTCTCAAATTGGAAAGGTCTCACATCATAGTATCACCAGTGTGCGCCCCCAATTTATTGTTAAATTATCACTTCTGCCTTCAAACATACTTTGAAATCTACACGTGTGAGTTGTGCAACTCCCCTCATCTCTGACAGCATCATAAATTTATGTTACACTGTAGGGGGAGAAGACAGGTTATTTTCCTAATTTTAGAAAAATAAACCTACTTTTGAAAGGTTTGGCATACACATTGTTAGACGTAATATATAGAGAAATGCAACATTTATTTATAAAATATTACTGCACGTTCAGAAATAAAGTGTCAGAACAAGTGACCCACCAATTTGTTTCCAGTGTGACTAAAATTAGTTACCAATTATTTTGGCTATCCAATACTAATTAATTGCACCACAACATGTTTGCAACTGATATGTTCTCTATAAACGCAGCTCATAATGTTCATTAGTGGATCATGACATTTCTGTAATAACAGATGTCTCTGTGCGTACTGCCTCACTCCCTAGCAACTTAGGGCCTGATTTAGAGTTTGGCAGATGGATTACTCTGTCACAACCATAACAAATACCCCATCCTCCATACTACAGGTGTACTATATCCCATAGCACTTATAATGCGGCAGAATACTCTAAATCAAGCCTGGGTTTCTTTTGCGTTCAAGCAATGCCAATGGCCAAGGGGCTTGATTGTGTTTTCATCTGTCCCCACATGATGATATCTGTGAAAATCAAAAAGAGGGAACTGATTTAAAATTAGAAATATGTTTTGTGGCTGAACACCAGCAGACA
The DNA here is from genome assembly GCF_031143425.1 of Pleurodeles waltl. Classification (NCBI taxonomy): domain Eukaryota; kingdom Metazoa; phylum Chordata; class Amphibia; order Caudata; family Salamandridae; genus Pleurodeles; species Pleurodeles waltl. The sequence goes on along the minus strand of NC_090446.1, from coordinate 978,551,075 downwards.
ATGCTGGAAACTGCCTAGGGCTTGTGAGACAGAAGCAGGTGTTATGAGGGGAGAGTCAAGGAGGATGGCCCAGAAGCTCACAAAAATAGAACATAGATCACATATTCAGAGAAAAGATAGATAGAAATGGACCTCTGTGATAAGAAGATTGTGACCTTGCCGTCTTCAAGACGGTATCATCTGAGCCATGCATACCCCCAACCAACTCTAATGTGGTGTCATTTAAAGCCTGCACACCTCGATCACCAACCCAAACAGGTTTCATTATTACTCTATATACTACAATTCTAGCTTCAATATGGAAACAGCAAAATCTTACATTACGCTCTTTTCACATCAAGATGCCAACACTGTTCCCTAGGTATCACAAGCCTGACTTTAGGGTGGCATTATTAGACATGTAAGTACGGCAAAACTGGCTTTAAGGCAGCAGCATTTCAACTATACACACCACAACTCAGGCTGCAAAATTATGTGATTAGTACTCCATATAATGCTTGTGTAATTTCAAAACAGTTTCATTGCAACTCCGCATAACACTAGCTTGACTTTAAGATGGCAACACTGTTACCTTACACTCCTCCAGCCTGATGGGCTCATTGGTCCCTACCCAGCCCGTCTGGTGTCCAAGATACAATCATTTCATTAGAGTGGGGTGATTTAGGATGATAATGTCAAATATCAAAACTCTCAAGTGTGAAGATTGTATTATAAATTAGCCACATTGCAACTGACCACGTCCTAGTAGTTCAGGAACCACTTATGGGGACACCCCAGAGCACCTAAGTCACATAAAGACCTTTAATCACAGCAGTGCTACACTCCCTACAACAAAGACCATCACACCTTTCCATCAATCTCAGATACACTTGCAGTACAATCCTCCCTTGCAAAGTGGAGCCTATTTCATTTACATTTCAAAGTTCTGCGCAACTTTCATAGTGAGAAGTAGCATACTTTAATACACGTATTTGTTTTCAGCTTACTCCTGTTCTTTAGCATGGTGGAAAGAGAGGAGGGAGTTTTCCAATTTTTCACTTCGACTTTGTTTTACTCCCACACGATTACACTCTTCAGTCTTTGGCCACAAGGCATATGGACGTGATGAGAGCCTTTCTGTTCCTTACCTAAATCGGTTCTGTTTTTTAATTTCCTCTTAGTAACCACTGGAACAACAGACACACACCACCAGTCTGACTCAAAGATCCCATTACTGAAGTCCTGTGCACACCACCAGACAGACTCTAAAGGAGATCCAACATGCCGCTAGCTTTAATAAGAATGGGAGCCAAGCCAGATTCTAAGGTGATGTCACTGCATTGATACAGACACTATTATATGACTATATATACTATATGACTGATGCTATTAGACCTAATCATAGGTCCAACTGATTCTAACATAATCGTTTCAGAGCCTTACGTGCCACCACTTTCAATTCAAGATGGATGCATGTTATGTTATGTTATTTTTATTTGTACCGCGCACAGCTGCCCCAGCAAAGGGGCGTCCCGGCGCTTTGAGAAGGTAAACACAACACAGCACTAAAAGCGGGCAAAAGAAGACAAAACACAACAGATAAGCTTAGACAAATAAAAAGGTCTTAATAGCCCGCCTAAACTGAAGGAGCTCATCAATGGCCCGGATTTGTGGAGGAAGAGAATTCCACCAACTCGCTGCCAGGACTCGAAAAGAGCGGCCCCCAATTCTGCTCAGCTTAAAGCGCGGAACCACTGCTAAGTTCTGGCCTAACGATCTAAGAGTGCGAGAGGGAACATAAGGAATCAGCAATTTCTCCATGATTTGCGGGGAAGTACCCTTTAAGATTTTAAATGCAAAACAGAGAACCTTAAATCTAATCCTCTGCTGCACAGGGAGCCAGTGGAGAGAGCGCAGAGTATTGGACACCGAACATCGCCTGGGGAGACCAGTCACCAGTCGGGCCGCAGCGTTTTGAACCCGCTGGAGCCGCCGAAATTCTGACTGGTTTATCCCCGCCAGTAGGGAGTTGGCATAGTCCAACCTAGACAGCACTGATGCTTGAACCACCAGCTGTCTTGTAGGTGCATCAAAGAATTTGAGGATAGGTCGAAGTCCTCTGATGATGCCATAGCAAGAAGCCGCCACCTTCTTGGTATGACAGATGAAACTCAGAGAAGAATCAAACCATACCCCCAAGTTTTTTATCTCTGCCGCTGGGAGGGGAGTCACACCCAACTCCGAAGGCCACCATTTATCATCCCACAAAACCACCTGTTTACCAACCACCATAATCTCCGTCTTTTTGGTGTTTAACTGGAGACAGTTGGATTTCATCCAGTTAGCCACTTCCCGCAGACCATCACAAAACCTGGGAGCCTCCAGGTCTGAGTCCCCACTCAGTGTGACCGCCAGCTGCGTATCATCTGCGTAGGATACCATGGTTAGGCCCCACCGCTTGACGACCGCAGCCAACGGTCTCACATACAGATTGAAAAGGGTGGGACTTACACACACACTAGCATGCACAGTGGTGATACAGGAACCCAAATGCCGCAAAATAACTACATTTTGGAGGCACTGAATCTAAAAAATACACTTGCTACTTCTAAGTAGACTTCCTCAGAGGCACACATCCCTCTGCAAGAGGCAAGCATAAAGGCTCTGAATGGCTTTACAGCTGCAAGGTGGCCTATAAAGTGTTAATGAAACCCTAAACGACAGCAACTAGACTCACAGATTGGACACACCACAGCTTTCCTCTAAGAAGGTGGCCTCAGATCTCTATACGCCATAAAGCCCAGCCCAATATCTTGTCAACAGGGCCTTTCAACACACCTTGAATACAAGATAGCATAGTCAAAACCCTGCAAATCACCTGCCTGATATTTTACTCCAAATCCGCAATACAGGAATCCTACACACAAAAACTGACTCCAAGGTTGTGTCAGTAGGCCGACGCAGATCACTAGCCTCACTGCAAGATGCTGTTCACTGAACTGTAGTCACAAAACACCCAAATTAACGATTTCTTAGTCTGAAATTATAAGGGTACTCTGTGTCAGGTTGTAATCCAGAACGTCTGGTCAGCTTGGGCTTTTACATTCCTTTTGCAATTATTTCTAGGTTTTAAGCTTCTCTGCCTCTTCCGAACACTAACCAGGCCACTGGGAGCATTCCTGCCTCTACCTAATGCGAGAACCAGGCGACTCGGACATGTCCCGACTCTCCCAAATGCGAGAGCCAGGCCACTGAGAGCATTCGTGCCTCTTCCTAACACTAACCAGGCCACTGAGAGCATTCCTGCCTCTTCCTAACACTAACCAGGCCACTGGGAGCATTCCTACCTCTACCTAACACTAACCAGGCCACTGGGAGCATTCCTGCCTCTACCTAATGCGAGAACCAGGCGACTCGGACATGTCCCGGCTCTCCCAAATGCGAGAGCCAGGCCACTGAGAGCATTCGTGCCTCTTCCTAACTTGAGAGTCAGGTGACTGGGGGCATTCCTGCCTCTTCCTAACACTAACCATTCCTAACACTAACCAGGCCACTGAGAGCATTCCTGCCTCTTCCTAACACTAACCAGGCCACTGGGAGCATTCCTGCCTCTACCTAATGCGAGAATCAGGCAACTGGGACATGTCCCGACTCTCCCAAATGCGAAAGCCAGGCCACTGGGATCATTCCTGCCTCTTCCTACTGAGAGCCAGGTGTCTGGGAAATGTGATGCCTCGGGCACTGGAAGGGTGGGGCCTGGCATTACTTCTACTTATTTAAATGTCCGTGTATTGAAACCTTAGCCTTCACTGGGGTAACAAAGTGTCTTTTCGGGATGGAGATACATTTAACAAGGGATTAGGAAGAAAGATTGTGTATAAGTAATTTACAGCAGACAACAACATGAATTATACAGTTTTAGATGACAGAGGTGAAATACTACTGAGAGTAGGGCCAAGTCTCACATGGTGGCCGCCTGTGCAAGCTTCTCTCTGTAACATCACCATCGCTGTATAACGCCTCTTCCGGGCATGAATCCGGGGGTCACTAGCACTCTTCCGGGTCATGTATTGGATTTGCTCTGGCGTGTAGAAAGTGTAAGGCTTTAGCAGAACCCTTTCTATCTCGACGAGGGACTGACTATCGGTTACCCCCGGGGCTAGAGGCAGAACAACTGTTAGAGAAACAACCGAGATTTTATCGGAAGATACTGCTTCGGAAAGCTTTGTGGGGTTGGGGGAGTCAGTCATGTGGAAGGTGCTGGGATGAGGTGTGAATTTCTTAAACCAAGCCATGGGATCTTTCAGAGGTACCACTTGCTTGAGCTTTGCTATGCCTCTGTCCCAAGTGGCATGCCAGTGATATCGACCCGACGGCATGGGTAGCGGCTAACAATGGTCAGGAAGAACTAACCCATTTGAAAAACACATTCCCCAGCATCATATGTCTGAAGTAATGCAGCTTGCAAGGCGTACCAACCCGTAAGAAGGCCAGGTCCTACCAGTTTCAAATTAACGCAAAGAGCGATCAGATAGAAACTATTAATTCTGCTACTATGTCATAGCGCTCGACTTTAAGACGCTATTGACCATAGAGACCGATAGGATATTTGAGTCTTTGATTACTAAACTTACTGAATTGGGCACTTTCAGTGGGATTGCGAGCTCGCCGCCTGGTTGAATCTCTGGGAAGACGAAGAGCCTTCAGTCCTTTCAAGGATGATCAAAATGAGGACCCTTACGTTGGGTAATAAGGATACCAGTTATGGAAGCGCCTAGAGATTTGTGGTTTGTGGTTTGCAATATATAAAATTCAAATGAGATGGCAAAGACTCTTCATTAACTCGGTGCCTTTGCAGAAAAGTGATGGTGTGCCCCTTACGTTTGGCTGGTGGTCGAAGCCCTTACTTTAAATACAGTAAGGATGAGGAAGACCAGAAATAAACATTTATATTACTGTCTCTCACACTTAAGCTGCTCCCGGGATTCCGGATGCTGCATGGAAGCCCTGGGCTTTTGCCAAAGGAAAATACGGGCTGTTCTGCTGACGGAATTTCTAACTACTGTGTAGTAAAGAATGTGGAGAAAAATTGTAGCATTCCTCCTACTTCAAGAAAACAAGGGGGATTCTGTTTCGAAAAAACCTGCAGATCCTACGCAGCACCCAAAGACACCCGGCAACGCCGAGGCACTCTACTGACAACTTTTCACATAACCTAAACAAGCATTTGCAAAGGAATCGGTTTGGCGTCGGCTGCCAGCATTATGACTTTTCAACATTTGATTTATTTTGTCACTGTTTTTGAAAAACATTTTGTTGCAGGAGCTGTTGGGCCATTACCAATATAAAAAAACATAGCTAACAGCAAAAATATTTGTCGGCCAACCCTCGCTGGTCGGGCCCGGAGCTCAAAATCAGCGGGTGACTAACCTCCCTACAAAAGGCACTCCAAAGTACTGAAAAGCAGTGCAAGCTTCATTTTTTAACACTTGCACGGTCCTACAGTGCCCCACATTACTCCAGTAGAACCACACGGGAGGGCCACGCTGAGCTCCGCAGGAGATTCTCAGGTCTTCACAGGAGGCCTCACTTGGTCCCTCAGGAGAACCACTGAACCCGCAGCATGGGAAAAAATAATTTTGGTCCGGGATCCCCTGTTCTCCACAAGGGCCAGGGAGTCTGGGTATTCCATCCTTCCCCCTTGTATATTATTTTTATTTCTAAACTCAGGACACAGCAACCAAGTCCCTGAGTCCTTAACATTTCTATTTATGTTACAGCCAGCCAATCCGATTGCCTGGGCCTGTGGGACCAAAGGGGCCAATGGGTAAAAAAAAGTCCTCTCAGCCAAAGTGATTTATTTTTTAATTTGTGACACCACAAGCGTACCATCATACCAATCCATCCAGGTATCACTATATTTTTACCTTTAATTTCTGAACAAGCATTGCCAATGCCAGTAGGTCTGGCTTTGAAGGGACGCTGTATGGATATGTTTTTGTAGCTGCAAAGAACTATAGAATGATATTAGTGTGTTAAAATGGCAGGTGATAGTTGCACTGTCAATTCAAACAATCCTGTAGATCTGCCAGATCTACCATATGTGCTGCAGCCAGAGAAAAAGACAGTAAATGATCTAGTTATTTAAGAGACTTTAATAGCATTGCAATGTCATGTGTAGGTCCATGAAAGTTCATGCTGAGGCACATGGATAAAGAAGCAAAATGATCACAGCTGTTTGGAGGGCAAGCACTTTTTTTGTTGAAATACATAACCTCTGCCCAATCAAAACATCTACTCTGGCTTCCAACATGTTTGTCGAGCCAAAGCCCCTTTCTAATGTTGCTGGCATAATTCTCTGGTGACCACTGCACTGTCAAGCCAGGCCATAAAAATGTCCGGACACATTTACAGAAAATCACAAAAGGCACAGTTTCTACATAAAGATCTAGCTTTCTGCCAAATATGGTGTAATTCAGTTCTTCTATATTGTTTGTATTGCTTCCCAAAATTCCAATGGGAATTTGTATGGAAAAAAAAGCATTTTGGGACCTCGCCTTTTTCCCGACCCCCCCCCACTTGACAGATCCCCTCCAGTAAAGAGCTCAAGTGGATAAATGTTTTTCGGAAAGATCCATGAAGATTTGTGAAACAGCACCAAAGATATCACCCAAAGGAAAGGCTCTCCTTCTGTGGATACTCTAACCTAACAATAACTACACAGTGGCAAGGCAGGTAGGATGGATCGACAGATCGACCGATCGATCGATCGATCGATCGATAGATAGATAGATAGATAGATGTTCTCCAGGATGGGTTTCCGCAAGTCTGGTTTTTATCCCCATAAAATAAAATCAAAGTCTGCACTGCTAGGGATGACTTTTATCTCCACTGCTATCAACAAATCACAGTTCACCAAAACTAGGAGTCATGCTCAGTTTCATTTGAGGAAAGGCAACTTACTACAGTTGTGCGCTCTTTGCAGTGTGTGGAATGTTTGTGGATACCCTTTTAATGCTCTTAAATGTCCCCTCCATATCCACTTACCTTTTACAAACAATGGAAATAGGAACAGATTTAGATTTTGGCAGATAGGTTGCTCTGTCACAATGGAGACAGATATCCTGTCCACTGAAATATAAATCCCATTATTTCCTATGTAATTTATATTTCGGTGCATGGGATGTCCATCACCGTTGTGACGGAATAATTAATCTGCCGAAATCTAAATCAGGCCCTTAGTTGGCAGCAGCCAAAACTGGAACCTTTGATCTTCACTAAACTCTGCGGCAGCAGCATTCACCTTTGAGTCATGTCAGCATCCTAAATGTTGATGCTGGTACGTAAAGCCCTGAGTGGCCCTGGCACTAGCTTGGCCAGCCAAATTCTCCACAGTGACTACAGCCCGCCAAAATGTGCCTTCCTATGTCTCCCAAACCGCTCTTTACAGCACTTAGATTCTGATCCTCCTACCGAGCGGGATTGCGCCGCTGGCGTCCACTCGTGCATTTACGTATTTTCAGTTGTGCTTAGTGGAGTGTTTGTCCTCATTGTTACACTTCACAACTCAGCCCTCTTCTTGCACTCTGCATTCGATTATATTAGCCAGGCCAGCTCGCTGTGTCATATGCCATATAATACTGGCCTCATGTACATTTCTGTTCGAAATGTTTCTGCTGCAGAATAATACACTGTCCGTGTTTGTACGTTTACAAACAAGGCAACACTTGGTGACTACACCTATCGCGGAATTTTGGTTCCAACACATGAGAATAACAGCGTTGGCGTGCACTGGTGTCCCACGATGCACTACGCTCAGGTGACGCCCTGGTGCTTATTAATGAGGGATTTATCTGCGGAGGCCACAGACACAAGAGCCCCCAGTGTCTTAGCTACGGGGGCCGAGGGCCCGTGAAATTCCTCATGCTGGGTCCACACATCGCGCAGGTCTGAGCGGCGGTACTGGGAGAGCAGTACTATGCAGGACGGGGATGGACAACCCTTACTCAGCCCACCTCCCATCCAGCGGACAGGAAGTGGCGCCTGAGGGCGATGTGTCACTCACCTGCAGCCGTGTAAAGACCGGTCAGCAGCGAAATCAGTTCCCTGGCCCGTGGTGTATAGAGCGTGCAACCGGGCAGGGGCAGAATCATTCACATAGCAGACGTGGCACGTGCCTCAGTGGGGCCGGCCGCCGGTGCGGGAAGTGCGGAGCACGCCAGACCGTGGCATCCAAAGTAAGACAGAGCTGGTGAAGGGTCAGTCACGTGTCATGGTGACGCACTGAATGTTGATATGGCGGAGAAAGAGTTAAGCAGGCATTTACCCCTCAGAGGGTGACACTACTGAACAAAGTAAACTGCATTTCAGTGCATGGTGGGGCTGGGGCATAGTCAGCCTCATGCCCAGGAAAGGTAGGAAGGCATCGGTTAGAGGTTGTCACGTGCCATTTAACCCCGCTCCTTTGGTTCACACCTGGACCGCCCCATCACTAGCACCTCCTGTCCCGCATTTTCCCATCAATCACCGCGAGCCATGGAGCTGCCGACGTGTTGAAATATCGGCCAAACATCCACTCAATCAGCTCATGCAAATGGTATAAATCTGTCCCCAGCTCTCTCTAAATATTGATTATGTTTCCTAATTTATGGCAATAAAAACATCGGCGAGGAGGGGACGGGGCTGGTGATGAGACAGAGGAAGGGTGGGTAGATGGTGAGGAGGGGCAGAGCATAAAGGAATGGACGGATTAGGAGTGAGGGAGAGAAAGCCATAACCTGAGACAAGGAGGTGGAGAATTAAACGATGACAAAAAAAGATGCAGGACAAAAGCCAAGAATACTGAGAAGAGACGGGGCAAGGGCGAGATTGGACTGCTAAAGAAGACAGGAAAGGACAAATCTGATTGGGGGACGGGCGGGAAAGAAAGGTAACAAAACGGAATCCTCCAGTGTTAAAATTGGCAATTGCTTTTTTGTTCCCTCGCCATGTCATGTGGTGCGCCTCAGAAGTCCATCCATGCACCAATTCTCTTTTATCATTTCTGTAGAAGCCTTGGGAGAATTCCTTCCATTCGTTAGTGCCTCCTTCCACCAGTATGCTGATGACACTCAGTTGTGACTTGAGGTGGATTCATTCCACTGAATGTAAACTCCAGCGAAAAATCCACTCTTCAGCACATACACAAAAGGATGGAGCACACAAAATCTAAAATCTAATACACTAACCAGCGAAATTTTCTGACTCACACCCAAACCCAGCCTGCCACTGACCATATCTGATTGAATCCGTAAGATCAGCAGCTACCATTCAACAGCTGGCCACCTCTGCCAAGTCTATGGGATTTTTCTCCAACCTCAGTCTTAAAGCCAGTGCCAAATCTGCCAGATTCCACCGTCACAAGCTTAAGAGGCCGAAGCGCATTTTCTCCTTCCAGGATCTCATGCTAGTACTGGAGGCCATGGGAAAGTCTCCTCTGATGTTAGCTCCTCCCTTGTCACTAGCCTACTAATCAAGTATTTTTAATGCAATGGGTCTCGCATTTGTTCGAGTTAGAACTATTAGAGTTGTAAAGCAAAAAAAAAAAAATGCAGCGCGATTGCACTATATAAAATGCAACGCGATCGTGCTGCGTGGAAAATAAACAGATAAAGTAGTCCGGACTCCAGGCTGAAAACATCGAGCCTCGTATGTTTTTGGTACTTTACCGGAGCTGTGTAGGTGGGCTAAACACTGGAAAAGGCATGACATACATTTTTTAAAGCGGAGCAGCTAGCAGAAAATGCAAGCTGCTGAGTTCTCCAAAATATGCTTTATAAAGTATTTTAAGGATTGGGAGGGGTTGGGATGCAACTAAGGAATGTGTGGGAAGCAGTTTAAGTCAAGCAATGCGGAGTGGTAAGGTAACTATGGATGAGCATTGGGTCAATGGGGGCTTAAATAAAAAAAGAATGTCAGGATAGAGGTAAAGGAAGCAATAGGGGATGCATGGGTTTCAGGGGTGGCTATAGAAAGGGAAAAGCACCATACGATAGACAGCGTAACTTGGGGGAAGGCGCGCAACCTGAAGTGCGAGGGCAGATATTTTGGGTACAGAAGGGAAAGAGCTGGAAACACTTGGCACGTACATGGCTGTCTTGTCACACTTTAGGAGGAAGGTGGAGGTTTCTCAATTCTGTCCTTATTTTTTAGCATGTACAATTAGTCCCACTTGCTCTATATCAGAGTGGGTTTCCAGGATTTATTTACCCCTCTCTTTTAATTCTCGAAAGAAACATTATGGCATCCCTACAACTTCTGTGTGGATCAATGAGTCAAGTCGTTCGTTCTGAATTGGGTCTTTCTTCTTTGGAATGGATATCAGAGCTCGGCACCTGAGATTTGTGACTGATTTATCAATACCAAACTTGCTACTCGTGCAAGGATATGTTGACAAGTGCTTAAGAAGAGTGAGGCTTTTTGGTGGTCCCCTTTCTTTTAAATTGTATATCAGGTAGGCTAAGTGCTGGTTATATAATGAAAAGTTGTTATACCACGAAATAGATTTTTTCCTATATCACACCAGAAGCATTTTATTTTCCAGATTGCAGTGTCTAGAGATTTAAGTCACCTGGAAGTAAACTTTCAGTAAAACTAACGCACCCTTTTTTGGAGTAGCGAAGCAATCTATGTATTTAGGTTTATCTCGAAAATTTGACAAGATGCTCAAAAATACTGAAGTCCTTCTTTGGGGTAAACTCTTGATGCAAAGTGAATGGGGTTAATGGCAGCTGTCACGGTGCACAATGGTAAATAAGCTTAAGGGTATAATGTTTCTTTTAAAATGAAGCCTCTATTATTATCATGTTGTTGGCACACAAATAATTTTATCTCTATCCCCATTTTTTTCTAACCATGGAAAAATCTGATGAATTAAATTGTTATTAAGTATGGAAGACGATACATTCCCTTCGGCTATTAATCACATTTAGATCTGGTGCTAGCCCAGACATTTTGATTTTACGAAAAAATGTGTGTAATATACCTACTTATTAAACATGCGTCTTGTCAGCACTCTTCATACAGATGTCAGTTACTCTGTGTCTTTCATATTTTCCTTCTGTCCACTACAGCGTACAGCATGGTGAAGGGGTCAGTTTCCTATAGCCATTGGCTAATTTAACTGTGAGTGACATTTCACAAGGAGCACTTCCACATACAAAGTTGTACCCTTTAGTGCCAAGGACTGGTATGGCAATGTGTGGTTTCAAAACCAAAAAATATTATGGCTTTTAGACAATGTGTATTTTTTGTGATTCATGTGGTCCCGGCAGCTTCCCTAACAATAACGTTTTGAAAAAACATGACAAAACAAACAAGTAATGCTAAAGTCAGACCTATTGGCTTTGCCAAAACGGGTTAGAATCTGCAGGTTAACATTTTAGCTAATTATGGGTCTACTGTTTTAATGTTATTTTATCATTGTAGGAAATCTGCCTTTTCTGAATGGTCACCCAGATTTTTCACCTTTGCTGGACTCTATATTTGTTTGCTGGCTTTAGAATGTTGTGCACTTCACCCCTACTAACCAGCAGTAAAGTGCCTGTGTCTACCATTTAAACATGGTTGCATTGACCTATTCCTAATTGGTATATTTAATTTGCCTGCAAGTCCCCAGTGTATTGTGTGAAAAGTACACGCAGGGCCTGGAAGTTAATTGTCACCTGAAGACTGTAGCACTTATTGTAAATTCGCTAGTGTTACAATGCAAACATAGATTCAGGCTAACTTTGTGTAAGCTAAGAGCTGCAATGTGACCTGTTAAAATAACCTATTTTGACAGGTAAAATCACTCCTGTGTATGCCTTGTAGCCCAAAAGGTATGGTGTATAGTAATTGAAAGTGGGGCATGTAGAAAATTAATATTACTATATCCTACTTTGACTAGGCCCTGAATGTTATTTTCACTGTCGGCGGTCTAGGTGTCCTATGTAGAGTACAGAGTAAAATACTAATACTGTGTCACAGGAATGGAACAGAGTAGAAAACAGTTACACTACAATTTTTCATAGTTATTAAAAATCCAATTCAATGATAGATGTTTAATAACTATTAAGGAACAGTAACTTTTAGAAACCTACACTTTACCTGCCTGAACTGTCAGAAGGCTAATTAGCATAAGCCTCTGTCAGCTCTCTGTACATGCTAACTCTTAAATGGGTGTGAAGAGAGCAAGAGCAAACAATAGGCTGGCCGGAATGGGTGGAGATGACTCTTCTTTACTCAGCAGAATATGCAGGGTGGGGACTGTGGGCCTCCTTTTTGATACTACTTTGTCAAATTCTGCTTGACCCGTCCATTGAGTCACATCTAACACTTGGGAAGACTTGAAAGGGAGGGAACAGGAAGCAAAGACAATTTTGGTGAATCCCCCATCTAGTTGCAGAAGGTCCTTGTTTTTGTCCTACCGGGCTCTGGGTCTGTTGTGTCCGCCTCAAAGTTGATTTTGGTGTTAGATGTGGGAGGACAGTAGCGTTACCATAATACACTCCTGTGTATACCCCCAGCTCTCAGATCCCAAGCGGAGGTTGGCAGAAGACCTTCACCTTCTTGAGTTTGCCATGACACATGCATTTTGGTCTTCTTTGCAGTAAGGCAAACAAGAACTGCTGCAAACGTACGTAGGTCAGGACCTGGGAACTTTACCCCAGTGGTTGGCGAGGGGCCATGGGTCACCCCCATCCACTAGCTCGTGCCAGGCATACATGTGGCATCCCTAGGCAACCTCTTCAGATCATGTTTTGGACCTGCGCAAGGTCAGAAGATATGCACCTGCTGTCTGTTACCTGGGAGGAGCCCTGAAGGACTGGACCTGTTCTCCCTTGTACTCAGGATAAAGAAGTGGATTCCAAGGGTCAATTGGCTAACCTCCATTGTGACTACAGGGAGACAAGATGTAAGAGGCCTTTTTTCTCGAAGTACCCTGCTGAGCACTGTGGCAACTAGATTTGAAATGGACCCTGCTGTTGGGCTGTGCCCAACATCCCACGAGTCTCTAAGTGCCTCTACTGAGGTCTAAGGCAGGGAACAGTTTTGAACTGTACTGTATTGTTGGATTGGAAGTTAAAATGCTATCAGTCTCATTACTAGTTTGGCAGTCTCATTGTGGGCCCGCCAAACCCACGGGGAGGATGCCACCGCCCTATTACAATGTTCCTACCGGTTTGACCGGTGGAAACATTATAATAGAGAGAGTGTTCCCACCGGACAAGAGGGAGTCATTCAGCGTCGTTGGAAGGCGCACTGTCTGCAAAGCTGACAGTGTGCATTCCGACAGTGCTAGGAAGTGGGGCCTGGGCATGAGCAGTGCCCCCCCCCCCTTATCCCCAAGCACACCCTCACCGCCAGCCTTTCCATGCAGGAGAAACCGCCATGGAAAGGTTGGCGGGCGGGAGAATTGTATTCTGCTGGGCGGTGCTGAGTTCAGTGCCGCCCTGGCTGAGTACAACTCAGACCGCCATCACCAAATTGGAAAGCATGTTCCTGGTGGGGACGGAGATACCCTGGTCGGCCCGCACACCAGGGTTGTAATTGGGCGGTCCGACCGCCCAGAGTGCAATGGTCTGACAGTCAACAGGAGTGTGGCTGTCCTCGGACCGCCACACTCGTAATGAGGCCCTAAGTCAGAAAGTAAAATCTTTGACCGGGACAAACGTGGTTGGTGTATCTGATTGTACTCCACGGTTGTCAATCTCCAATTTTACCTAGGTCCCAGTTTATCGCGACCATTGACTCTCATTGGCTCTTGGTGCATTTTGGGCTATTCCTACTTAAAAATGTTTAAATTTATATCTCCGGTTCCCTTGACTGGATATTTTTTATTATTTTTGGGGTCATTTTGCTTATTAAATTTTACTCTAGCTTTCTAATTTGACCTGTTTTTTTAATTAATTTGCATTTTGTCTTTATTACTGTTTTGGTACTGCATAAATATTTTACACTTTGACCTAAGTTAAACACATCTGCTGTGTGCTATAGCTGCCAGGGAGCTGAGCTCATGTTAATGTAATTACTTTGAGGGTCCATAGCTGCCAGGGAGCTGAGCTCATGTTAATGTAATGACTTTGAGGGTCCATCTTGACAACATGTATGATTATTCCTTGAGGTAGGTAGTTACCCATCCAAATATAATCAAATTTATTACAATTGTTTTTGAAACACAAATGTAATCTTTGGTCTATGGTTTATGCTCCCTTGTCTAAATCAACAAGTCTCCTTATGTTAGCAGAGATAATTAGATGCACTGTAATATCGAAGAAGTGTTCAGAAATCAGCCTGGCATCTTAAAACGTATAGAAAAATACTTGAGGTGAAGGCTGTTATAGCCAAAAGCGCAGTAGACAAACTTACAAGTTCTGTAGAATAAATAAAAAATGAAACAGAATTATTTAAAGGTGTGCCAACTTCTTAGCACGCAGAGGTCTTATTAGAGGTGAGTAAATGTGGGCACGGAAAAGATTCGAAAAATGTGTGAATACATTTTTTTACATAACCTGTTAAATGTAAGTCAGATATATTTAGGAAGTGTGAATTGCTCTTTTGAAACCTCTCAAGAAGAAAGTGCAGAACTCTAAAAATGAGCTTTAAAATCCTTAGGACGTGTCCAGAAAATGTTGGTAACTTAGCAGAAACAAAGTTTACATAATGCACTTCCATACAACATTGTGTCTTCTTTTCTGTAAGTCAGTGAAGCTGGCCATGAGTTGTGCATGCATTGGCAATTAATTGGTGAGATTCCAGTAAATTGCACTTGTTGCACCCATGTGTCTGCACAAAATGTGGTACATGTGCACACTACAATAAAATGCGCCTTTGTCAAGGCTTTGGAAACCAGACGATTAGCTTCCAAAGCGTTTTGGAAATATTTTATTCTGAAGCCTATACAATAACAAATCCCATTTGGGTGTTCAAGTATTTATTGTGATGGACACAGAGAGATTACGTGTATTACATTCAACTTATGTAATGTTTATATGGATATTGCGTGCATAGATGAAACCTCCAAATTACCTCCCTTGATGGTAAAGTTCATGATCTCAGCTACATGTTTAAAAATCCTACCACCTGTTGCCTCTCTTATCCATGTAAAGTGCCCGAATACGCATGACTATTTACAACCTTCACTAACAAGAAAATAGCTATTACAAAACTGTCAATACCATGCAGACCAGTACTATACATGCCATTACAACGCAAATTTTACAACAACGAGGCCTTTACCACGCATGCCTTTTTAACGAATTTCATTATAAAGGCATGATTGGTAAAGGCACAGTAGTTGTAAAAGTTTTACAGTAGGATCTAAGTATTTCGCAGGTATGTGTTTTGTTAGATAGATAGATAGATAGATAGATAGATAGATAGATAGATAGATAGATAGATAGATAGATAGATTTGTAGGTATTTTTAGGGTTTAGGGTGGGTAAGGGTTTTTGGGTGGTAAGGACATTTTTAGTGTTTAGGGTAGGTATGGTTGTTAGGGTGGGAAGGGTATTTTTAGAGCTTAGGATGGGTATGGGTTTTAGGGTGGCCAGGGTATTTTTAGGATTTAGGGTGGGTATGGGTTTTAAGATGACAAGGTTATTCTTAGGGTTTAGGGTGGGTATGGGGTCTGGGGTGGAAAGGGTATTGATAGGGTGTAGAGTGGGTATGGGTTTTGAGGTGGCAAGGGTATTTTTAGGACTTAGGGTGGATATGGGTTTTAGGGTGGCAAGGGGATTTTTAGGGTGTATGGTGGTTATAGCTTTTGGGTGGCAAGGGGATTTTCAGTTTTTAGGGTGGGTATGGGTTTTTGGGTTACTACAGTTTTATATACATATAAATATATATAGACACAAATATATATATATTATATATATATAAGTATATATATATATACATAGACACACACATATATGTCTATTTGAATATATATATACACACACACACACACACACACACACACATATATATATATACATATATACATATACATATACACACACACATATATGGGCTTTATACTTACCTGTAAAATGTTTACCACCCATATGCCATTGACGTTTATGCCTTTACAAAAGCATGAGTGGCAATGGTAGTGGGTGGTAAAGCAGTTAGTTCATGGTAAAGGTCACATTGTAAAGGCATGCGTTGAAATCACGTGTGGTTCCGTCATACAACCTCACTAACATGGTTGCGGCTGTGATTACTTTCAACTTAAACTATTGTGACAGCTTTACATACATACCGTCCTCATTTGTGTTATTTAGTGGACTTTATAAATTTGGCCCTAAAATCTTCATCACAATGTACTGCCTTCTCTGTCAGAACAGAATGAATGTTATTATGTAGCAGTGCTTCTCATTCAGTTTTCAATCACATGACCTGAAGTTGGACAGTTAAATAACTAATTATAGCAAATTTTACAGATTAAGCAGAGTCTAACCAAACATGACCACTGATGCATTCAGTGGTACTGTGAATGCAAAAGCCATTTTTACCAATTTGCGGAGGAAGTCCATGCTTGACGCTGTCAATAATTGGAGTTGTCATATTTGGAAGGATAAAATCAGTAATTAACATTATTTTAGGATGTAGGCCATTGCCAATCTTATTGTCTAGAAAACTTCAGTGGCCAATGATATTACCTGCCACCTAAATGCTTAGATCCTGAAACGGACGGCAACTCGAAGAACTTTCTGCAACGAGATGTGCACTAGTTCAATACACTTCAAATCCCAGTGGACTGGAGCAGGTGTGAAGCTAGGCCAGACAGTAGCTGGGAAGGGAAGAGGCAGCTGGGGCTGAGCGGGTCCTGGATCTGGAGGAAGCGTTATCAAGGCACAACTGACACTTAACAGGGAAAGGGCGAGGCAGGGCTTGCACTGGCAGAACAGTAGCTGGGCCACGTCAGAGCTAGTTGAGACTGAAGTAGCCATTGGTGATGACTGACATGGGCAGAGCTGGACAGGAAACTGGGTACCACCAAGGGGTGGCGCTGCAGAGATTGTAATCCAGGCAGCAGAGCACACGCTGCAAAAATTAAAAAAAGTGAGGGAACTAACCAAGTTAGGCAGTATGTAAGTGACATCACAGCGCATGACATCACACGTGGCATTACAGGAAGCAACATAATATGGAGTGGTAAGACTTTACAGAAAGTGACATCATAAGACCTCACACATATGTTAACAGGTCTATCGTGTGTACATTTGAGCACATTACTAGTATACAAGCAAGCACTCATGATTTGGACAGAAGAATCAGGTTTTTGTAAGCTACACATAAAACAATGGTGACTTTTGTCAGCATATAGCTTCCTTTACCCAAGAACTGAACAAACTATCTCTGCCAGGCATAATAATCCATATCCAGCGCATTTCCATGTAGGTGAAATTGCTTTAGCTACCTGCGTATATAACGCCTACCTGACGCAACGCAGGGCAATGTGCTGCCTTGCGTTCATGTTTTTATTTTTATTTTTTAAACAAATCAACGTAATCAGAATTTGTGTGGCACTGTAAATCCCCCCAAAAAATGTGCATCAGGGTTGTGCCAGAAAAAGGAGGCAACTCTGACGCAAAATCTGAGCGTCCACAACGCAGCGTGGTACATGCGTGGCACAAACCAAAAATTCATATTTTCGAAGCCATGCAAAGCCACTTTGCACGGCTCTGAATGGCTTTGAAAATATGGTGTACGGCAATGCAACACAGATCGCTGCATTCTGCAGAACTTATAGGAAGAGGATAAAGACCCCTATGATTGTTTTTGTGCAGAAAGGTGTCCCTTCCTGCACAAAAACAATACTGCATGCAATGCAGGCACCCTTGCACCCTTTACTGCGTTGACTCTAGGCTTCCAAAAGGGCACCAGCACAGGTGGAAAGGACAGAAATGTGCTGTATTGGATAATTACGGCACATTTCTACCCTTTTCCTGTGACACAGGGTAGCACACCAAAGTGACTTGCTGTGCTGCCCTGTGCCACAAAGCCCATTGATACAGGGCTTGTTTTGCAAAATCTCTGCCACAAACAAAAATTAGCAACAGGGAGACACAGGACAGTAAATTTGTTCTTCTTAATTGGTTGCAAAGTCTGAATTTTAAAACATCTTATGAAGTTAAGGCACCTGCTTCAGAGATCTTTGCATTCACACTAACTCTGAGGGAAAATAATTATAGTAAAATAACTTTGGTATATAGCCTATTTACTAAAAAGACCTGTTTTGTTTAATGCCTGTTTTGACTCAAAGTAGCATAGCTGATTAATGTGTCTTCTGCAAATCACATCATGTAAGATTCAGATGACCGATTTTTATTTTATGTAGATCGGTAAGTGAGTTACTGCTTTTAGCACAGAATTTTTTTTCTTACTTGCAGTTCATATATTGTATTTCTTCTAATGTAGCGCAGTGAGCTATGAAGGACTATTTGCGACTCCTACACCTTGTAACCTCACTGTCTTATGTAACATATCCTGAACATTGATGTACAAACTTGTATGTTTTTTTTCAATGTAATGAATATGTGAGATGCTAATCCCTCTGACCCCCTGTGTTTTGATGAATAGCACTATAACAGAAATAAAAAAAGCAATATTTAAATTATTTTGTGTAAATACTGGGGTGGACCAACACATCTGACATTCTTGCAGTGCATGCATCTCTCATATACAAGGACTGAACAAAGTAAAAAACATGCCTCTCTTTAGTATGTATAAAGTGCTGACAAGCTGTGTGCCTTTGTTTCCCCTCCACTACATTTGTATCTAGGTGCGAGGCTCCAGATAGCTTCCAGACAAGGACCTCCAACAAAAAGACGCCTGATGCCCCCTTAAATTCGGCATTTGTTATGGGCCCAGTTGGAGTCTCGAATTGGTAAGACCCCTTCACCCCCTGCACGTCGTTGTTTAGATGGAAAGCAGACAACGTGGTTCTCTGTGTCTGAATACTACACCGGGACAAGTTCAGCGTTTTACAATGGGGGCAATTTTTTTGGCTGGGTGGAAGGTGTCCACCCTGTGAAAATGGTGTGTGGCCGCCGTCCACCCACGTCTACCCCGGACTTGTGCCCTGCCAGCCCTCGATGGAGCTGACATAGCTCTGGAACTATGGACTAAGTAGGGATGAACTTTGTCAGGGGTAATGCTGTGTAGAAAGGGAGCAGACAATGCTTGTGCCAGGGAGGGGCTGACCACGGATGAAGACCGGTTCAGCTGGGCAGTGAGAGGTACTGTGGGTGAGGGCAGCTGCTGGATAAAGTCTGATCCAGTATGGCGACAGCTGGGCGGAAATGCCTAACACACTCCTTTAGCTTTAAACATTTTCTGGCACTGAAGGAAACGAGAGCAATCTCATTTGCCTGGCGCTATAATTTAAGATGAATCCATATTGTTACGGCACTAAATAAACGCAGCACTTACCACGGCGCGCGGGCGAGGAGGCTGTCACCATGCCAGCAGCGTGATTAAAATGTTATCCGCTCCGTAATCACAGCCTCATTTGCAGGCTCCAAGTGCCACCTCGGGCTACTGCTGGGCGAAGGGGCAGAGGCGTGACCAGGTGGTAGGCCAGCCTCTGCCCGAAATACTGCCCAGAAGGCGTCCACGAGGTAGATGCGGAGGGTGGCAGGTTAACTTCACTGTCGGGTGAGATCTCCAGGCCTACGTCCCAACCTCCCGCATATGCAGGGCTAGAACAGGCTGCCGTGGAAGATAGACGAGATGGCTAATGCACCTGCGGAATAGATCTATCTGTAACCCGAAAATCACCGGGGACAGTACCTAGTGTGTTTGTAAATACTTATCCTGACAGAAATGACGTTAACTGTTTATTCAGTCTGTCAGGGATATCCTAACCTATATGTGTGCACATTTATTGTGGAAGTCGGATCCAATTAGAATAATCCCTTGGGTTTATGCACCTGCCGCACAGATCTATATGTAACCTGAAGACTCCGCTTGAGTTATGGAAAGGCCTGTTCAACATTTCATTTTTGCCTGGGTTTGACACAAGGCCTCCCAAATCTGTTTTGAAACAGAAGCTCTGTTATAAATGATGCAAAGGAGCTGAGATGTCGCGCGCTATAGTCATTAAGTACGAAGCTCGTGTAATTAGATACCTCTGCGGATCAACCCACTTTCTACAGAGATAGAGGTGTGACGTGGACGTCATTGTTCCCAGTTTCGGCGGTGAGATTGCTACAGGCAGTGATAATTTTATGTGCAAAGGGTCCTAGACAAGACTGTCTCCAAGAGCTCAAAGAAATGCATCAGTACTGAGACACTGGTTGGTTTCAAAGGTCGTGACTGTCCTTTCTTGAGGGGTCACCCGCCTTCCCTGCAATATCCACGAGGACCCCACGGTGCTACTTCAGCCACCAGGAGGGAAGCCACGCCGCGAACCTGCCCAGGGCTCACATTTTCCACCTTCGCCACAGTAGAGTGAGGCCTGGTGTAAAGGAGGAGTAGCCTGCACACAGGTGAAACTGGCATGAGGGGGCATAGGGCACCTCCGGACAAGCCGATGAAGCGCCCCCTGAAAGCTTTTATGGAAAATATAATATATCTTGACATGCATCTGACGTTTCCCTAACCCTACTGACCTTCCATTGCCAAGAGGCTCGTATGGTACGTACCGTTTTCCAAATAAGACAAGCCTTAGTTTTATAGGGGATACGTTTATAAAGTGCGCTTTGTTAAATAAATGGCCTCCAGGCGCTTTGAGAGCTACTTTAAGTGCAAACATTCTGGAAAAGCTCGGTACTTTCCAACGGCTGCTAAACACGGGAGGTGAGGCTCTCCTGGGTGACTTTAATGCTGGAAAGCTAAAGCTGCACCGGTCCGCCCACGATTGGGAAGCAGAGCCTTACGTGTTTTACACTAGTGGTCACACAGCGTTCATTACAGTTGTAGCACCCTGCAACCGTGGTGAGTTCTGCGTCAAAGTGAGAGTGCGCCGTTACCCACAGGAGCCACACGACGGGTGCCATGCAAACCTCACCGGCGTAGTGAATAAGTAAAGACGCTCGAAATTCACCAGGCGAGGGGGCCGACCTCGACTCTCCTAGTCTGTCCCTCTCCTCCCCTCCCTCATCCCTCCATCAGGTTATAGGACAGACCATGAATGGCGACGACAGACTTCGCTCGTAGGGTGAGTGGCCTCTCATCCCCTAAATGACGCAGCAAGGAGGAGGAGCGCGAGCCTCCAGGCCACTAAGGCTGGGACAGGTCACTGAGGTCAGGCGCGCGCAGCTCCGAAGGTCACCAGTCAGACAGTGCGCCTGCCCTGGGTTGCGAGAGCGGGAGGGACACACGACTCCACAAAGAGGGAAGGGAGTCAGCCCGGGGGATGGGTGGAAGGCTCTTTGGTTCTGCGGCTGAGACATCTAGGACGGGTCTGAACGAAATGGAGACGTATTTTTCTGATCCTCCGTGTATAATTGGAGAAGAACTCCTCCCTGCAGGGGGGCGGGGGGAGATGTGCCGACCTTGGAGCTGGGGCACCAGGTTCGAGTCTCAGCTTCGGCTCAACATCCTGTGTTTCTGGGCAAATCACTTAATCTTCCGGTGCCTGTCAAAAATGTGTAACGTAACTGGTGATCATTTAGAGCGCTCTAATGCCGTACAGTCGAGTTTTTGCAATATAAAAGCACAAAAAATAGATGGGAAAAGAGCTGTTGCATATTTTGCACAGTTCTTGTTTGTATTTCAAGATTTCTTTGCCCCAGTGGGCGTGCCAGAGCCGCTGGAGATGGTGAGCTTGTTAGCCAGATGCGGGTAAATGATGCAGCTGTCTTTGAAAAGTTTACAGGCCAGCAAGAGGGGGCCAGTGGAGTTCCATCAGTATGCAGATGATGTAGCTAGCAAATATGGTGCCACCATCTCACATGCCTACAAGGGTATTGCAGCTTAGTGGCTGGAGCACACACTGCGCAGATGTTATGTTACTCTAAAGTAGTGGTTTTCAAACTTTTTAATGCCACGCCCCCCCAAGTGTGAAAAAATAAATCATCGGGCCCCCCTCAGAATTTTTCTTAACTGTTTTATTAAGTTGTCAATGTTTAATTAAGTCTAGACTTGTTTAAACACTGCAGTTAAGTTCTGTTACCTTTTTACAAATGCAATAAACATTTTTCTGTATATAACCACGCTCTATTATCTGCATATTCTTTTGGCTAGAGCCTGGTGCCCCCCCCCCCCTGTGCTCACTTGAGCCCCCGCCCCCGAGTTTGAAGACCCCTACACTAAAGTCACACCTTGAGCTCCAATAGCTC
Source organism: Pleurodeles waltl (assembly GCF_031143425.1). NCBI lineage: Eukaryota > Metazoa > Chordata > Amphibia > Caudata > Salamandridae > Pleurodeles > Pleurodeles waltl. The sequence goes on along the minus strand of NC_090446.1, from coordinate 978,528,804 downwards.
AGCTTCAGCCTTTCATAATTCCTGGGTCAACGCATCATTCATTTCAACCTCTTTGCTGGTGTGCTATATAAATGGCCAATCTCATCATCTCTAGGAACAAACTGGCCCAGTCTCATGTTTTTTCCAAGACGGTTGTTACAATAGTAGGTGCTCTGACTTTTATTATTTTCTGAGTTCATACGATTTTAATTTATTTAATATTTTATACAGTTTTAATGCTTCCCAGGGACCACGTGAACACACTTTGTGCATGTGGACAGGACTTGAATTTTATGAGAACTGTACTAGCCGAAGCGTTCTCAAACAGATATTAGCAAACAACCACAGATACAAAGAAAAAGATAGATAACATTTGTTTAAGAGAGGGGAAAAATTACAAATTGAGTCCATACAAAGTTCATTTGGAGTATTTTTTCCATAAAATATGATAAGTACTGTTTAATATTCCAGACTTTCGGGTTTGTCCATATTGTCTCTTCTGTTCCAGCTTTTAAAAGCATTGGCCCATAACTCTTGCAGTTATCTTACAGGTATCACTTGAGCAGGTAGAATATGTTTTCATCCTCAGTCTCTAAGTATTCTTTGATTAGGAAGTGTTTGATAGTTATTCCTTTTAGTGTTTTTTAGATTTTTTTGTATACGCAACATCATCAGTGGGAGGACTCCCTCTCTGGCCAATGCGACCAGTTTCCTCTCCCTAGGGTTTGTCAGGGAAGACTGGTAGGCCTGTGCATATAAAGAAACATCAGAGTCGAGTGATCGGATGAGCGGAACTCCTCCAGTGCTCATGCTTATATGCCTGGTGGTGGCTGAGGAAAAGTTTTGAAACTGTGTGGTTAATTCATTTTTTGTCCACTAGACTCACATCTGATGTAGTAGATGTTAGTTTGTGTCCAAGACGTCAAGTTTCTTTTTCCATGCCAATGCCTAGTTGGATTTCATGTGCAAGGAGAAATGTTTTTTCTGAGTTTTGTCCACCTGATTTTTTTCATCTGATTTTAGTCTTGCTTGATTGGTGGCATTTGGTATCTGTCTGAGATTAAGAAATAACCAATTCACATTCTAGGACTATTGTAGGGAAACAGGATGGCAGCATGAGTAGGATTTTTCCGAAAATGTCATTCGTGCAGCTCTGTTTTCAATGGGTGTATGGGGAGTATGTCTTGTGTAGCCAAGCTTGGGTATCTGTCATTTTGTACATTCTTATAAATAAAACAAATATAATTCAGGCTTCCAAATGGGCTCACAAACAGAATGTAAGGTACATATACAAAATGATAAGGGAGTATACCCTGGCTGCTTAAATAATTCAGTCAACTATAAATCTTTGCATGAACATGGGGTTTAAAAGGCATGTTACAGCTAAGGTAAACTCTTGAAAGTTTTGTGAAACGTCCGTTTGGATCTTCCTCTGAATTGCATTCCAAACATCTCTGTTACACAACTAATAGACTTCTGGCGGGCACAATTAATGAGATCAGAGAGAATATCCAAGCCAACCATCTCCCTTTGAAAGCACAAGGTGCATCTACCAAACAAGCCTTCACTTAGATTGCAGAAGGCACCGTGCAAGCAGTCATCAACGCTTCATCACTTTCATCCTGTATAATTGTCCATCTAGCTTTCTCAAGGTTATTTCTTAAGTACCTAGTCCAAACCCATCATCCTTCCTTAATGTTTCCTTATTTCTTGGTGTCGTTCCACCTCACTCAAAGCTGCTTCTTTCCCTTCTCTTTTAAAACAAATATTGACAAAACCAAATGGTCCAGACATTTTGAACTATTGGTATTGCCATGCTTTTGCCAATAATGAATAGCATTGGTAGAGCTAGATGCTTTTTTGCCGATACAGTGCATCATCAGTAAAAAAAAAAAAAATTGTGAGTACTTGTATGCATGTATGCCTCACAACAAATTTACGCCCATGCATCATGACTCAAAGCTGTCGCAGAATGATGATGTACGTGTATACATTTGTAACCATACACATGCAAGCATGCAACATGAAGCAACCACAGTTTTTGTTTATTTTATTTGCTATTTCAATATGCAGAAAGCGGTAGACAAAAGGATCAGTCTAATAGCAATGGGTAGCTGCTGCCACGTCATCCAAAATATTTTTTTTAAATCTTTTTTTTAAAGAACATGGTGGAAGATGCAAGGCAGCCAAATATGAATGAATACATGGGGAAGTCAAAGCAGGGGCTGGGGGAAGCTATGGAGAGATAATTGAAAAGAAAGGGAGGCCCTTTTGGTGAAGAGCATGGGGAGAAAAAATATATATATTTTTTTATTTTTTTTAAAGCCAGTAAAGATTAGGGGAAGCAATGTTCAAGCCAGGAGAGGGGAAATGGGGAGCAATAAAGGTCTCACAGGAGGGTGGCGAGTCATTTGAGGTGTGAAGCAGCACACAAGGTAGAAAGCAGGAAAACAAATGCACTGTCATGAACTGCTGAAAGAAAACGAAACAAGAATTATCAAAGCCAATAGGCCTCGCTTTTAATGTGAGTGCCGAGCTGTTGGCTTAGCCAATGTCCGTCTGTATTGCTAAAAAAGCAAATGAAACTTAAAAACATTTAAAAAACTAGAGGAAAAGCAAACACATATCTTCTGGTATGTGGAAACTGTAAACTGAATTCAATGTTTTCAACCTTTATAAATGGCATGGTTTATTTTTCAAATACTTTTCACTTAGGAAACTCTTAATAGAATTTGAAAAGAATAAGGAAGTGTTCGAATGTAAAAAATAAACAACAAAAAAAGTACCAAGACCTACTTTACTTTTGACAGAATTCGGTCATTTGGTTCTCTGTAGAAGCCCATGTTGCTGGTTTATGGGCCACAAACAGAAGTGGCATGCTAAGTACACTTTCTGGCTCAGACGCCAGCTGAGAGCTGTAAATGGATCTTAGACCAGAACAATAAAGGCAACTGGGCACAACAAACGTTCTTTCATCCAATATGTGGTACTCTGGAGATAAATCAAAAATAATCCTCAAAGACTGTTCTACAGCTATTCCTCTGCAAAAATATCCCTGTTGTTGTGCTTTTACAGACAAGCTGGAAGGGGTGGGAAGCAACACAATGCAAGGGGTGGGTATTTGACAGAGGATAGTAGTACTTGAAGGAGAGAGCTAGAAAAACCATGCACTCTCATGGAGTGCTGAATGAACAAAAAAAAAAGTGGTTCCCTAAATGTCTGCAATGGAAGAATACAACTCAGCCAATCAAAAGTATTGTAAAGTGTTTATGCTGCAGGGGAGTTACGAACACAAGAAAGAGAAAGCAAGCCATTGAATAAGACGCTAGTGAATGAAAGTATCAATAAAGGCAATCAATGGTAAGAAACTGGCGGGCTGTAGGCCCACTGTATGTTCACAATGGGTCATTCGCAACCAAACAGCCTGCGCTGTCTGGTGGGCAAGGACTAATAAGTAGTTCAGTGAATGCAAGCTGGGGAAGAATACAAGACATCCAATCAGAAGGATGGTGAAGATGTTATGCTCCAGGACAGGGACAAGCACAACAAGAGGAAGGAAATCCATCAAATAAGAAGCAGACAAGGGAGAGTGACAAGAAGGCCAAACAAGCTTGTGCAATGCAATATGTCTCACATTTCTGAAAGGAAGAGCTATTGGGGTTGAAAATGGCATTTTCTTCTTACATTTGTTTTTTTTGTGTATGCAGTGGAGTGGTGATGTTTGCATAATGCTATTGCCATTCATATGACCTAGCGGTGCTGGAGAGCCAGAAAAGGGGAAATAGGTTATGAGGGAGAGGAGAAAAGAGTAATATGTTGTGAGAAAAAAAATAAGTAACAACATCCTGGAAAAAGCAAACACTCAGAGAATGCAAGGTTGAGTAAAGCATGCGAAATGCAAGCATGAGCAGCATAGTTATGTTAACACTCTTACACTTCCAATATGCTGGCTGTGCACGAAGCAGGGAAAGACTGCTGTACCACATGCTGTCCCTAAGTGTCCCTTGGGATCTTTTTTGGCCACATAAGGTACTGCACTCTTGAATTCAACACATCTTCAATGACTTTTGGGTGCCATGCTGAGAAATGAAGCACAGCGCATGTTTTGAGAAAAGTTTTATACTGTGCATTCAGGTTATGAGAGAGTGGAGACAAGAGAAATATGCTGTTTGAAAAAAAAGTAAGTACAAGGTTGCGCAGTATGAAACTTCACGTTGATGTGTAAAAATAAATAAATTAATAATAATAATAATAATAATAATAATAATAAGTAACACCATCCTGGAAAAAGCAAACACTCATACAGAAGGTAAGATTAAGTAAAGCATGTAAAATGTAAGCAGAAACAATGTGGTTACGTTAACACTTTTATACTTTTAATGGGCTGGCTGAAAAAAGACTGCAACATTTATTGTTGTAAAGTGGACAAAGCAGGAAAAGGGTGCAATACCACAGGCTGTCCCTGGGTGTCCCTTGGGACCTCTTTTGGTTGCATAAGGTACTGCACCCTCCAATGTTGAATTCAACACATCCCCAATGAGTTTAGGGAGTCATACTGAAAAATTAAACACATTGCCTGTTTTGAGAAACGTTTTATGCTGTGTACTCAGGTTCTGAGGGCGGGGAGGTAAGGGGAATATGCCATTAAAAAAAATAAGTGCAAGTTTGCGCTATACGAAACTTCACTTAGTCATTTAAAACGCTCTTCCGATCGAGTTTGTGCTACATGAAACTTCACATTTTCATGTAAAGTTCTCACACACCACAAAGAAACAGTAGCATGGCCAAAACAAGGAAGAGGAAGAAACAACATACGGCCACGCAGCACGAAGCGGCGAGGCAAAACAAAAAAATAGTGTGGCACACTAAGCTATATGGCTAATCATGCAATAATCATGGCCAGTCTGCAAGGCGGTAACAAAGCAGCTTCCAGGCAGGACCAACATGAAGCATTTACCCATGAAATCAAAGGAATTTTGAAAGGCAGGCCAAGGAATGAATCAAAGCGATGGGCATGGTTAAAGCCCACCAATGTAGATTACATGATAAGCAATAGGATTGCACAAAGCCTGCTGTATGCACAATACATCCGGCCTGAACCCAGTGATCCTACCAAGTGCAGGTCTTTCTCAGAATATATCCTAGAAAAGGTACCACTAGTCGACTATAAAAATACCCGGATAATGACTTTATTCTTTATGACCTGCAGTATGGCTTCAACCCCCAACTGAGGAACAGGATTGAGATCACCAGATTTCACTTGACTGAAAATCCAGCAATGCTGGCATCTTGATGTCAATAACAGTAATTTGCCTCTCAAACAGCTCCAACGTGATTTGTGGATTTCCACATGGGCCTTTTGAATGCATACATGAAGACTCGAGATGCCTTCATCAGTGGTCATGGTATGCATTTTAAATGATGTCCAGACAATTAGAAAAAAAAAATATCAGTGGCTAAAAGCTTTTTTGAGGAATCTAGTATAGTATGGGCAAATGCTGCAGTAGCCAAATACTAAATGTTCCTAGTTTGGATTACACCTCGTGTTTCATTCTGTATACACTCTATACTTTCTGTTTCTTTATATCAATCTTGCAGGCTCCATTTCATTCCTGATTACTGTATTTCCACTGTTTTCCTCACTTTCTCTTCCTCCTTTCTGCCTTTTCTGTCTTTCTCTAGTTTGCTCATAGTGAAAGGCCTAATGATAAAAATTAAGTTCCAACCCACAAAGATAAATGATAAGCGCTGTTGCCCACCATATGAAATCACTGGCACAAATTAAGCAATGGATGACTTCAATTATGTTTACATATTGATGACAATTCTTGCAGCAATAGCGGAGTTCGTCAACTCTTTGTACGCATGGGTAACACATATTGCGTCCTGTCTCAATAAATCTAACTCTTCAACCCTCAAGCTTCTAATAACCACACCTCTCTTCTTATAGTGCCTCAGCACCAGTGTGTCCACCAAGTCCCCATTTCTTCAGCAAACTAAGAACGCTCTGCTTCACATATGACAGAAGTCTTTTATTTTCTGCACACCTCATTACAGTCCACTTACCTGCCTCTGCGAAACTCGAGGCCTTAAAGAAAGTCAACAATAACAAAAACGTGGTAGGTGAGAGTTAAGTTGGTGCACTCTTTATCCAAATAGCACTTATTCATTAACACACGCTTTATGTTGTGCGTAAAGGATGCTTAGCAAAAGAGCAGCCACACCTATGCTCTTCAAGTTCATAAAAACCACATGGCTTATATAATTGTGCCTGCAAGCATACCAAAAAAAAGGAAAAGGAATTTCTTCCTATCGCTGGTTAAAATAGTCTTCTTTATTATGTTCTTAACATATAATCTTGACCTAGCCAACATGTGTTTTGTCAGTCGGGCATAACACCATGACTTCTTCAGGGCTAGAAAACATACATACTTAAATTGGCCATTTCAACCTCTAAAATGACTACTCATCAGTAAAGGATGACATATTTACTCTCTCTTCTATGATAACCTGGATCATTAAGCAAATTGCTCCTTTATCATCTGAATCACAATCTTAGCTCTTCGCACTTCCTTATGCATCATTTTCTTCTCACCACAGAGAGATGGCTTTCTTTCTTGTTCGGTGACTGACTGAAATATTCACTCGAACTACCTGTGATCCGTTGACATTATCTGGGGCACAAGCTTCTGAAAACCCACCTCTCCCCCGAAGACTTGTAAATTCGATCACCTTAGAGTCGACACGGCTTGTCAAACCACCAGGGAGCTATTTTCCACCTGCACACTGGCACTACATAAAAGCCGCAAGTAAATAAACATGTTTCTAAGATCTGTAGCAAGTATGCGGACGCTGATATAAAAACCACAAATACGTGCATTTATAAATCTCTAGTAATTATGCACATGTCTTCCTGCCAGTCTGAATTCTGATATGTCGTCATTTCTATGCACATGGGTGTATCTGGGTGTTTCTATGCAGATGAGTGTATGCTAGGGTAACCCCTACTGTCCATCTGTGTGCTGCTATTTGGGACCTTGGTGTACGTTTGGCCTTTTTTTTGTTTCACCCACAGCTTACTGCAGGAGCCGTTCCTCACGTGCATCTGTTCACGATGTGCTGGACTGTGAAGACTTGCATATTTCCGTGTATATTTGTGCCAGGCATCTGTGTGGGTCAACTTAAAAGATGCTGGTTCCCACATCAGCGTGTGTGAGAAAGAGAACATATTTACATGTTCACTTCTTAGTCATTATATGTATATGCCTGCATCCATGCAGAACATTGCATGTCATGTGCTAGTCATTATGAGAGTGGGGGAGGGGCGAGTGCGCCTTGATCCATGTGTATCTGTGCACATCCACGTTTTGTACCTGCATCCACGATTATATGATGTGTATTTTTGTCCTCATTCTAAGTACACGTTTATACGTAGTTGTACCCGCATATGTACCAGGTGCACGCGGCTGTACTCCTTTCTGCACCTGTACGCATGTAAGCTTGAACAAGAAAGGCGTATTTCTGCATCTCTCGGTGTGCCTGCCTGTCTCTTTCGGCCGTCCCTGATTTCAATTTGCAGCCCAGCTGCATGTCATTCCTTGTGTGTATGTGTTTGCCAGTGAACTCCTTTGAGTGAGTGCCAGTATGTGTGTGTTTGTTTATGGCCCTCACAAACGCATTTTCTATCCGCAGCCACTCCCTTTTCTCCATCTCTCCGGCCCGCTCTCCCTCCTCCCCTTCCCTCAGAGCTGATAGTGAGTGGAAGGAGTACAAGGCTTTGTGCAGCTGAGCACAGGGACCAGGGCCCTCTCCTCAGATGCTCCCTGAGACAGTGGTGAGAAACCACTGCGTCCCTACTGTTCCAGCCTCGGTTACCAAAGAGCATCATTCCAGCTTTAGAACTAGCCCCTATTCCAGCCGTGGGACCACCAAGCAGCTCTGCTTTGGATTGCTTTGCGTGTCCCTACTGTTTCCTCTGGGCCATATGTTCGGACATATTCACTTAGGGGCGGGCAGTTATCCAAGGCGCCCGAGCCACTGCCAAGCTTCGAAAGGGGTCTCACACTTTGCCTTTGTTTTCCTCTTGTGGACGCCTGTCCAGGACTCATCCCCTGAAACATAACGGTTTTGCTTCTTAGGGATGTGCCAACTCCTCTGAGCACGCTGGGGAGAAGTGCTGGTTTCCTCGCGCTGTGAGCATCTCTGCCCAGGACGCCCGGGCCTCATTAACCCAACGACGCCCACTACTTCAGGCCTAGACAAAAATGTTCCGAGTGAGTCAGTCTGACTGGAAGCATTTAATTCTAATGGAAAGTCCCCGGCCGGAATACCTCTCACCCTGTTGAGGGTGTTGCCAGCCCCTCTGACTCTCACACTGGAATGAGCCACCTCACTCATGCCTTTAGCCTGTTCGAGGCTGCTTCCGGAGGAGGACCAAGGTGCAACGGAAGCAGACTGATTCACCTCTGGAACCTGGCCTGAGTTCTGTTCCTCGTGCGCTTTACGCAACGTGCTCTAAACACCACCGCTGCAAGCAGGGAGATATAGAGAACCGCGTCCAAAGAGTATGAACGTTATATGTATGTAACCAGGTACTAGGTGCAAAGTTCTAGATTGTGGAATGTTTCTTTACAGGTGTACTGGTGACAGTTGTGGCTTCCGACAGTTGTGAGGACACCAGTGCTGACTTTTACTGCGGGGAATAAAACTTCTTGCATATATTTTACTGCAAATCGTGTTTCTTTATGCTGCATGACCAAACATAACCTGTCAAAGATATTTGTCCGGCTGATTTGTGGTTGTGTGGAAGCTTGCGAGTGCCGTTTTCAATGCTGTGAAGGGGGATTCTCTGTGCCATTGTGTTACCGTAGTCTGCGCATGCCTACAAGACAAGTATAAACCACTAGAGTCCTGTCATCGTGCTCTTGCGATCTGAAGCATGCCCACAAATTTTAAACTCCACCGCTTTAAAAATTACGTCATACGACGTGGTCAGCCATTTTGGAAGCTGAAGTTTCAAGAGTTACAGCGACAGGCACACTTTTTGCCGGTACCGCGAACAAGGAATTATATTTTCAGCGAAAGGCACTCTTTTTATGCCTATTGCATACAGTTGGTTACATTTACTTGTGGTCAAGCTTTACAGCGACAGGCATGTTTTTTTCCTGTGCTGTGAACATTGAGTTACGGTTTCATCAATAGGCACGCTTTCAATGCCTATTTCATACAGTAAGTAATATCTAATCGTGGTTACGTTTTTCAGTGACTAGCACGCTTTTTTGCCTGTGCCGTGAATATTGACATACATTTTCAGCGATAGGCATGCTTCCTATGCTTCTTGTATACAGTTGGTAACATTTATTGGTGGTCAAGATGTACAGCGACAGTCACGCTGTTATGCTTATCGCATCACGTTTGAAATATTTTACTGTGGTGGAAATTTATATTTATAGCATAATGGGGGAAATGTATATGTAAACATGCAAACAGCTAATCTTTCTTTACCTTTTCTTGCAGAGCCTGGTGTGCCTAAGTTGAAGTGGCTGCACTGGTTCAAAACCTTTAGTAGCTATTGATGGTTTGAATTTCTCAGTTGCAAGAAACAAAGCAATTTTGTATAATTGTCTGGGGCCAGAGGGTCAAAGGATTTTTGATCATCAACAGTTATCTCCTCCTTCTTCTTCTTCTACACAGTTGGAGGTATTTACGGAAGCTGTAAAAAGGCTTGTAATTCATTTCAAAGATCATCTGAGTGTCATTGTTTAGAGGCATACGTTTTTCACGAGGAAGCAGTTTCAACATGAGACTATTGAAAATTACCATTACCTAGCAGAGTTAAGAATCTTGGCTTCCACATGTGAGTTTGAAGGTCCTTTAGACCAATATTTAAGAGACCAGTTAGCTGTCAATTGCTTTGAAAACAGAATTCAGGAGAACATTTTGTGTTGCAGAAATCCCACGTTAGATGAAACGTTGTAGATTGCAAAGGGATTGCATGTTCAGTTATGGCCTCCAGAGAGTTAAGTAAAACAAAAATGCCTGTAGGGGCGCTAAAAAATGAATTCTCAAAGAATGATTTAGGTTAACAGAAGATGGGTAATGGGGTTACACCTTGTTTTAGGTGTGGCTCTAAATCACATCTGGCACATGCCAAAAAGTGTCCTGCATTAGGCAAGGCATGTGTAAAATGCAAAAGATTGGACATTTTGCACGTCTCTTTAAGAACACAGCTAAAGTCATGTTACTTGATTCACAAAATTCAAGGGGTGTGAATCCCTTTGATTTGGCAAATGAGGCTGACGATTTGAATCTTGAGAAGAAATGAGTATTATTGATTAACATGTTATCATCACCTCAAGAGGCGGAAGGTGGTAAGTCACATAGTAAAAAAGGTCCTGTCTGTGAAGTGACAATTGAAGACAATGTCATGAGAATCACAGTGGGCTCAAGGTCGCCAATTACGAAATTTTCTGAGAATTACTTCTGTTATAGGTGGAAGGGCATCACATTGTGTCCACCAGGTATATTAAGACTGTTACATTTGGGGGTCAGGAGATAAATATCATCGGTTATTTTGAAGAAAGGATTCAGTTTCAGCACAAATGCATCCATACAAAAGTATATGTGGCCAAGAGAGGGTACAATATTCTGGGGTGGAGAGACCAGGGTCAGTTTGGAATGGTACTCAAACTTGGTACTGATGAACCAATTACTTTGGTAGTAAATATTGAAGTGAAAGCAGACTCATTACAAAAGGTTCTTAAGAAACATGAGACCATTTTTCAAGGCAAATTGGGGGTGGTGAAAGGTTTCGAACATAAGATCATCCTCAAACCTGATGCTGTTCCTATTGTTCACAAAATTCCAAATATCCCGTTAAGCATTGGAAGGAAGTTGAAAGAGCACCTTAAAAGTCTCTGCGATGATGGTGTCATTGAACCCACTGACTCTTCTCAATGGATTTCATCTGTTGTGGTGGCTCTTAAAAAAAAATTGGTGACCTTAGACTTTGTATTGACTTTAGGTCACTTAATAAAACATACAAGTGGATTGTTTCCCGCTTACAAGAATCCGAGATATGCTAGCACAAGTGGGAGGTATGAACGTTTTCACTACCATTGATTTAAAAGCAGCTTATCATCAAGTGGAACTAAGCATGGAGTTTCGTTCTCTCACATTGTTTGTTACACCCTATGGAGCATTTTGTTTGTTACGCATGCCATTTGGTTTAGCTTTAGCGCCGTCAGTATTCCAGAAACTCATGTATCATCTGTTTGGGGATGTGGATGGGGTGTTGGCTTATCAAGATGACATTCTAATTGGTTCTGATTCTGCAGATGAACATTTGCTGAAGTTAGACAAAGTATTAGGAATATTAGGAGATCCCGGTATCACAGTAAAAAAGGATAAGTGTAAGTTCATGGTAGACACAGTAGAATATATGGATCACGTAATTTCAGTTTCAGGTATTTCACCCCAAAAGAATCTCATTTTGGGAACTGAGAAATCTGCATCTCCTAGTAACAAAGATGATTTAAGATCATTGATTGGTCTTTGTGAATATTATTTAAAATTTGCCCAACATTTTTCAATACAAATGGAGCTGTTGCATAAATTGTTGAGAAAAGGGGGGAAATCTGTATGGAAAAGTGAGCAAGAAGAAACTTTTTGCACATTTAAGGCGCTTATTGTTGGGGTGCCAGCTTTGCAACCTTACCAAGACAATATTACACCCACAGTAATGGTTGATGCGAGTGGTGTAGGATTAGGTGCTGTTTTGAGCCAGTTAGTTGATGGTAAGGAGAACACGATAGCATTTGCGTCCAGGTGATTGTCAGAGGATGAACTAAATTACAGTACAATTGAAAGGGAGGCGTTAGCTTGTGTGTGGGGTGCTCAGCATTTTGCTAATAATTTATGGGGTAGGAGGTTCATGTTGGTTACGGATCACACACCTTTGGTTTGTTTGTGAAATTTTAAAACATTTGGTAAGAACAGCCCCAGATTAATACGATTGTTATCTAAACTGTATGATTTCAACATTGTGATGAAACATGTGGCTGGAAAGGAGAATTGCAGGGCAGATTTCTTATTCAGATGTCCAGGGGCTCAGTGAGAAGGTGAAAATTTGATGCAACAGGAGGAAGTAATAATTGGTACAATGAACGGGATGAGTGTATTGGAGGCGGTTATTTCACAACATTGGTGGAAGCAATTTGCAAGCAAGGACAAGTGTCAGGTTGATCTTTCAAAATATATCTCAAGTGGATGGCCTAGGGAAGGGTCATTATCTATGACCTTGCAACCTTATTTTAAAGTTAAGGAAGAGTTGAGGGTTGATGGTGGTTTGTTAATGAAGGGAGAGTGTTTAATCCCGCCTGTGGGTTTGAGAGGTAGGTTGATAAAGTTGGCTCACAATGGTCATGAGGGCATCTCTGGTACCAGGAAAAGTGTCAGGTTGTACTATTGGTGGCCGGGAATGGACACGGAAATTGAGGTGATGGTGAACAGCTGTAGGGAATGTGCTCATGCGGATAAGAGATTACGCACTCACAATGTACCTTAATGCCCAGTGCAGTTTCCAGAGAGACCCTGGGAGAAAGTTGGAATGGATTTTATAGGACCCACTGGGGGTTTTTGTGAGGGCAAACGTTTTGTCCTACTGGATGTAGATTATTATTCTAAATGGCTACATTATCAGTTCTTGAGAGATCCAAAAGCTGATGGTGTAGTGACATTTTTAAAAGAATTGTTTTGTAATGAAGGGATACCAGCGTTTGTAGTTATAGAAAATGGTGTAATTTGTGTCACATATGGTGGAAGGATTTTTGGAAGGGTTGGGTGTTAAGCATCTCACTACTGCTTTGTATAGTCCTCAAGGAAATGGTTTGGTAGAGGGAGTCAATAGAATACTTAAGGAGACCATTCAGATACCCAACACTTCAGGTAGATCAGTGCAGGATGCAGTGTGGAAAGGATTTGATGTTATCATAATATGCCACATGCTACCACAGGTGTATCACTATTTGTGTTGTCAAGAAGGAGGCATTCAAGAAATGAATTGTCTCCGACATGGTAGTTCATGAAACTAAGGTGAATGACAGAATTCCTGATTCAATGCAAATGAAGGCAAGAGTTGATGAATCCCAAGTTGCCAGCAAAAGGTGGTATGATTTACTTAAAAGGGTGAGTCAGGTGCATTTTAGTATAGGTGATGGAATTAAGGTGAAGAAGCCCAAAAGGAAGGGCTGTCAGGGTTCTAGATTTTGTTCTTGAAACTAAGGTGGTGTGTATCCAGACATGCAGTTAAGGTGGAGAATGGGAAATGGTGGAACAAGAGAGATATTGTCAAAAGTCCCAAGTCGCAGTACATCTTCCTGGAGGCATGAATAAAGGTCTGGTGGGCAAGGAGAGTTTGATGAGTGTGGTGGATACCTGAATGCTATGAATTCGCTTTGAGGGGGAGATTACTTTGACATGAATGATAGGCAGGAATGGAGAATTAGTGATGTGGGTGAAGGCGATGGTGATGCACCCCCACTGCCACTGGTAGAAAGGAATGGAGCAACAGTTGAAGATGCATTGGCTGGGGTTAGGGACAGCACAGGGAATGTATGAAACAATCTCAGAATTGATCCTGTGGATGTTGATAGGGAGGTGACTAATGCGGTCTCAATAAGATGAAAAGGAGACTTAGAAAGTGCATCAATAAACCTAAACATTTGAATGATTATGAAATGTTTTAATTAAAGGAAATATATATATATATATATATAAAAAAAATAACTGTATTGAAGTAGATTTAATGTTATGTATTCTTGTGTGAAGGTTGTAAAGGGGGAAAATGTGTTATATGTATGTAACCAAGTACTATGTGCAAGGTTCTAAATTGTGGAATGTTTGTTTTCAGGTGTACTGGTGACATGCGGCGCCTCAAGGCTACGACAGTTGGCTGACGGTCGTGGCTTCGGACGGTTGTGAGGACACAGGTGCTGACTTTTACTGTGGAGAATAAAACTTCTTGGATATATTTTACTGCAAGTCGTGTTTCTTGATGCTGCATGACACAACACAGGGCCATTAGAATAATCCTGCTGGGGGGACCAAATTATGAGGCAGGGTTGGCTAACTTGTGCAGCATGGAAAGGCAAGTTATACAGCATAATGCAGCACATTTTTTGGTAGTTACCTCTTTATTTTGTTGCATGTTACCATTATCTTGGCAAAGGTTTCACTTCATTAGTATTGGTTATCGCTTTGTTGCAATTGCATCATAGGTCGTGTGCATTGACAGCCTCGATCTATGGATGGCGACAAGCTGTACGCAGTGACTGCGACCTATGTGCATTATTCCCTCTTGGGACACGGTCGCATCACTGAATGCACCGTAAGAAAACCGCTCAAATATTTCTTCCGCACAGTAACACGATGCAGGCCACAGAAGCTCATCCATCACAGTAGGATGAGATTCCAGAACTGTGTTCTCTCTCTTCTCGGGCGCCCTTGGGTGCAAGATGAATGGACTTCCACTCTGTGGTAATCCTTCTAATTTCAATTATTAAGTCTGGCCTAGAAACAGCATTGGCTTCTCCCCATCTCATGTAATTCTAACAATTTTTATATGTGTGTGTATTATATGCTCAAAAAAAGTCTCTCTTTCTCGCACCCTCTTTCTAGCTATGTATTTATAATTTACCTAGGGGCGGTCGCCAGTAAATATAGTTAGGACCTAGTTTTTATAGATAGAGAATTTTTTGTTTTGCAAATATCTGTGCCGCCGTTTGACAAATCTGCACAAAACTTTCTCTGAAAAGTTTCAGGCTGATTCGTCAAGCGGGGGCTGAGAAAAAAAAAGGGAGCAGGTCCCAAAACGTGTCTTCTCCATGCAATTTCCCATAGGGATTTTGAAAATGACTTCAGCCCGAACCGCTGAACGGGATTAAACCAAATTTGGCAGAAAGCTAGCTCTTGGTTCATAAAGAGACATTCTTGTAATTTGGTGCTGTGTTTGAGTTATTAAAGAAAAAAGATGTATAGATATCAAAGGATGTGATGGGTCTGTGGATCCGACAGATCTAATGGTGAGATCAGATTGGCTGCCAACTCTTCAACCAGGAACGTTGGCAGCCATCATGGGATTCGTACTCAGAAAAGTCCCAACAAAAAAAGAAAAAAGAAAAGGGTTGGGCCAGGGTTGAAATACTTGGACACCCTAGGCCTGGCGGTGGGGTCCCACAGGGACCCCGCCGGAGGCTAAAAACTTTTTTTTTTAAATGTTCCAGCAAAGTCGTGGAGGATCCTCAAATCCACTAGAATTTCTTTTTTTTTCTTTTCTTTTTTTAAAAGCAAGCAGTTACCCGCGCTTGCTTGCTCAATTTGCTGGGCCCAGGGGGATAGAGTCACTTAGGCCAAAACTGGCCCAGATTAGGGGGGGGTGTGACCCTCTCCTCCATTATTAATTACTCATGCTTTAGGGATGGGGGTCACAGGCCTACATTAGCCATAGGAGGGGGCTGCGTGCTCTTCTCTGCCTTTTATTATGTGGCCAGGCCCAGGAGATGGGGTCCTTGGGACCAATATTGACCCAGGGAAGGAGGCTACATGCCACCCTCCCCATTGTTAATATGGGCTAGGCCCTGGGAGACAGGAACCCTAGGACAGCAATTGGCCTGGGGAGGGAGATTGCATGCCCCCCTCCACCATGATTTAAATGATTGGCCCCAGTTAATGGGTACCCTGGGCCAAATACGTCACATGGAGGGAGCAACGTACCGTCCTTCCCTAAAGAAAAGGTGGAAGGCCCCAGGGGGTGGGGTCCCTGGGGCCAATATCAGCCTGAGGAGGAGGGCTGTGTGCCTCCCCCCCCTCCTGGGCTGGCTGCATTTGGGGCGTTGGCCACAGTGCATGGCCAGAGGCCACGCTCCAGTGTTTAACTCCCGCCCTTGCACAGCCAAAGGCTGTCCACAGGGAGGGGTTGGCTGCATGCATGGGGTGGGTTAGCTGCAAGGTCCAGCTGCAGGCCAGGTCCTGCGGACAACCCCAGGCCATGGACAGCCAGAAGCTGGGCTCAACAGAGGGTGGATTAATGTATGGTAATTAAACAGTATTTTCCGTTTAAAAAAAAGAGATATTTACTGAAAGCAAGTCACAGGGACAGTATAGATAAGAAATAGAATGTAAAAACCTTAAAAATTCACACACAAAAAAAAACAAATATATATGTTTATATATATATTTTTTTCCACTAAAAAACATAGGTTAAAGGAATATTATACTAAGGTTCACATTTTATGCATGCAAAACCATAGTAATCCTCTAGTTATAATTATCTCAAGTAACTATAAACTGTCCCGTAAGGTAACTACAACTTGTGCCCTGGCCATGCACTACTAATTACCCCATATATTACAACACTCATAACACCTTCTATGACATCGTTGATAATATGTCTGCAACATTTGCTGTAAAATTGATGAGAAAACTGTGCGTGGCGGGGACACGAGTTATGGTTACCTTAGGGCAGAAGTTATAGTTACTTTAGATAATTTTTTTGTTTTATTGAGCACTACATAGCCAATACATATAAAAGAAACAAATAATTTTGATCCGTATATATGCAGAATAGGCAAATACACAGCATATCACGTAACAACGAAATCCATGAAACCAGTAGTAAGTGCAAATCAGAAAAGTGTCAGGTGCAAACATTATGATCAATTTATGTTGTACAGGATAACATGACAGTTATCACAATTAAGGAAAGACGAACATTGCTTAGCAAAAAGTTAAATACTCAGAAAATCAGACATTGACAACTTTCCAATTCATCGATAATAAAGACAAAGATCTAGTGCATGGTGTGACTTGATTAAAAAAAGAAATTCTTTGACAATAAGTATACAAAAAGAACAGTTAAGTGCCATATAGTGATGCAAAATACAAAAAGAATGAAAGGTGCGGGCAGAAAAGGTGTCAGATGCAGGTAAAATTCTCAATCTGCATAGAGCAGAGTATAATCTGACAAGGTCCTCTTTTATCTAAGCACAGCCAATAAACAAGAGCCATGCAGTTGGGATAAGATCCATACTGCCAGGCAGGCTGTTACAAGAAGGCGGGATTCTCGTCAGGCACCCACATAGAGTGACTGGCCAACCTGCCAAGGAGACAAACAATATGTTTTGATCCCTCAATACTCAGCTGGTGATACAGATATATGTGCCCTTTCTCACCGGCACCTATAACTAAAACGTCAGAATTTCTATGGTTTTGTGTGTGTAAATGTGAACCTAACTATAACATCCCTGTAAACTTTGGATTCTTAGTGAGTATGTATATTCACTGAAAACAAAGGTTACCGGGACGTTATAGTTAGATTCACATTTCACATGTACAAAACAATAATACAATGACTCACTCACCATACATTACTAAGTCAGATATTAATACACCTACGCAGTTATTAACACCCACTCACACACTCATATAACCATTCAGACACCACCTCATACACCTGTAGAACCACTCACGAAAACAAATAACATACCCACACAGCCATTAATATACCCATCCCCTGGGACCTGGCCATGTGACCCCAGGGCACCCAGTGACTATGTTGGGGACCACGGGGAGCCTGAAGGTCCCCCAGTCCCAGCTGGCCCCCCACCTCCTGTGGGAGCTGGCATTGCTGTCACAGAGCGGGAGCTGCTAAAGCAACTCCCTGTGAGAGCAATGTTTCCTCCGTTTCCCTGCCTGCATCTCCACAGGCAGGGAAACAGATGAAACCTCACTGTGAGCTCCCGCCAAGTCACAGCAAACAGTTATGTCCCAGGGGTGGGCACCCCAGGACATAGCAGGAGGCAGCTCTGGGGGTTGGCAGTCCCCAGGGCCATTAAACACTCTTTGAGGGGGGGGGCGCAGCCCCACTCCAATATGAAATATCCCCGGGCAGGTGGTAGACCCTGGGGCTGAGGGGAGAGAGCAGCCCACCCACAGATCATTAGTTTAAAGCCCTGGAAGGTCGCAGTCTGCAGGGCTGGGGGGGTGGTGGGCCAGCAGCCCCCACGTTTTATTAGTTTAAAGGCACACAGAGGTGGTGGTCCCGAGACTGTAGGTGGGGGATGTCAGGTGCCCCTCGCATTACATTAGTTTGAAGCCCTGGGGAGGTGTGGGGGATCAGGCAACCCCCTTCAAGCATCACATTAGTTTGAAGCCCCAGGGAGGTGGTGGGCCCTGGGGTTACCAAGGGCCCTCATGGCCCCTCTGCATACCATATTACATTGGCCCCAGGGAGGTGGCGGTCCGTTGAAGCCTAACCCCAAAATGGCTGCCAACACTTCCAGGTTGAAGTGTTGAGAGGCAATCAGATATCTGCACTGGAACATTCGGATCCGCGGAGGATCCATGTACATAAATATTTTATTTTTAAACTCTAATTTCTCCAAAACTACTGAACAGATTTACACCAAATCACAAAAAGCAAGCTTTTGAAAACAAGATCTAGCTTTCTGCCAAATTTTGTGTAATTCCTTTCTGTGGTTCGGCTGTAGTTGTATTCAAAATTTTCAAAAAACCCATTGACATAGAATTGGAAAAAAGTGTTTTTGGACCCCCCCCATTTTCTCAGCCCCCACTTGACTGATCAACCCAAAACTTCTAAGACAGCAGCTAAAGTGACCAAGGTATACATTTTAGAAAATGTTGTGAAAATTAGTCAAGAGGTGCCAAAAGTTATTGGCAAAACAAATAACACTCCTGTCTATGGTAAAAAAAAAAGTTCTAATTATTATAAGTATATCTATACATATACATACGTACATATGGCTCTGGGTTAGTCCTCCCCATCCATTGGGTTGTTCAGCTGTCATTCACATTATGGTTCCATCCAACACAACACAGGACAATGGGTTAGGACGCATTCAGCCACTGCCTCGCTTTCACTGTGAGTGACTGCATTTTGGCTTATCATGTGCACATCAGCAGCGGCCGAAAATGTCAAGGAGGGGTTGACGGGGATTGGGGAAACAATTTAAAAAAAAAAAAAAATGTACCTTTCCCACCATTTCTGCTGACTCCTGCCTCCCGCTCGTTGCTCCTCTTCTTGTGGTGTCCCAGCATTCACTGGACACCAGCACAGACTCCCCAGCAATCCTGGTACTGCTTTCATGCTGAACATAGCATGAAAGCAATGTGAACCTAGCATGAAAGCAGTGGCAGGATTGGTCTGAGCAGCTTGGACTGTGGCATCAGACACTGCCCTAGGGTCTGTGCAATTTCTCCAGCCCAGCTGTGCAACACAGCCGGGCTGGAGAAACCTAAGTGCGCATGTGTGTTTGGCCGGCCTGAGACGGCTGGCCAAACACACATGCGAACTTAGGTGCACTCTCTCCTCCTCCCACCTCCCTTGGCCCCGCCTCTCCCTGCTGGCTGAGTCAGCAGATGAGAAAATAAAACAACAGTGTAACTCGTTTTATTTTTCATCTCCTGGCTCTTGGCCAGGTGGTCCACACTCCCATGCCATTGCGGAGGGGCCGCTCCGGGTGCACGTCCACCTACAGAGAAGAGCTATTCAGTGCCAGGGCTGGTGGCAAATATTTAACTTGCCAATGCTTTTTCCACTCTTTCTTTTTTACATACATCATCCTTGTATGTTTAAACTGTATCTTCGAGTTACAGTAATTCAAAGCCAATACTATCTTTCGTTTGTGGCAATAAGGATCAGGTTTTTCTGTGATGTCCGTTGAAACTAATAGGTTTTCTGTACTTGTGGGAAATACACTTGCCTACTTCAAATCGCCCATCCTCTGCTATTAAAATGGTATGTAATTGCTAATTTCTTAAATGTCAAATTATTATCAGAAGCATATGGCTGCCACGTTTGGTGGTGGCTTGCTTTTATTTTTCTTGTATTTTTGCGCCATAGACTTACAATAAAAAATCACAACATTTAACCATCCAACCAGCTTGCTAATTCCAGACCAACTGGTTTTACCATTGTTTGTGATGTTGTTCTTACTGCTGACGCTTGCAGCCCGCAGCTCATTTACGAAGGTTTAAGGGACTGGTGCCGAGGGAGACAGTGATCTCACCAGAATCACACAATTTAGTACAGTAGGAAAAACTGGGATTAGGAATCGGTAGACTACATCTTCGTCCCAATGACTCAACGTGTTCTTTGGAACCGCTCAACTCCTTCACCCTCGCCCCCTCAGCGCCCCCTCCCTGCTTCATCGAGTGATCCTTCTCCACACCACAAACACCGAACAAAATCCAAATCCGGTCCGAAGATGATTGACTCCAGAGGCGCGACATGTGCTCCTCCAGGCTGGGTGGCCAATAAATTATCCTTTTTATTACCTCGAACAAAAAAAAGTTCCCATAAGAAAGTGCGGATGAACATCCCATGCATTCAGCTGCGCTGGACATAATTCACCCGACTTCCTGCCCACTTCCAGAGGCGCTCGGGCCTTTTGTCCTGAGACTGGCGGGTTTATGTGCGCTGCAGATGGATATTTTTAGCCTGCTGTTGACGGTCTGGTGCTGCCTTCCCGTGCTGCCTTTCTCGACACGGAAGCAGTACATTGGACTGTTCTTCTCTAAGGATTCTGTAGGAAGTGTATGTTAAATACCGCCCAGCCTTCGAAGGATGGCAGTCTGAGTCAGCCCAACCACTATATTTGGAGCTGTACCCTACGGGTTACACGAGATCTCTGCAGGAGGACCCAGCGCACTGCGCTGTGGGACTCCTCAATGGTAGGAAGGAGCTAAACAAATGGCAATACGATGCAAATCTGAAATGTTTGTATTAGCTGATATTTACGATATCTTTTACAATAGAAACAAAATGTAAAGCACACCACATAACAGGAGGGACGAGGAAGACTGGGAAGGGAACAGCATGGGGCTGTTGTTACTTTACAGATGAGGTCCAGGGAATTTGTTGTACACCAGACTTCCTATGACAGTCCTGTCAGGGTAAGAATGGCAAGCACAGGCTCTGACAATGTACCTCAATCCTTATCAGCAGTCCATCGGCACTGTAGTACAGAACTCCTCACACACCTTCAGCAGAGGACCCAAGCTGTACCCAGAGAACTCTCTGCTGCTTCCGCGTGCACGCTGCTCTGCCAGTGCACCCCTAGGAGCGGGTATCAACCAATGCTCTGCTACTCCGCGTGGGGACTGACGCGCTGCTCCGCCAATGCACCTCAGAAAGCTGGTATCAACCAATCCTCTGCTACTCCAGCGTGGGAACTGATGCGCTGGTCTGCCAATGCACCCATAGGAACCAATAGCAACCAATCCTCTGCTACTCCAGCATGGGGACTGAAGCATTGCTCTGCCAATGCACCCATAGGAGCAGGTATCAACCTGTAGAACTACATCCTATGCTGCTCCTGAGTAGGGATTCAAACAATGCTCTGCCAATGCACCTCTAGCAGTGGGTATTAACCCTTAGAGGAACATCCTCTGATGATTTCACGTGGGGACTGACGCGCTCCTCTGCCAATGCACCTCTAGGAGTAGATGCAGACTGACGTGCTGCTCTGCCAATGCACTTCTAAGAGCGAGAATCAACAATCCTCTGCTTCTCCAGGGCGGGGACGGGCATGCTGCCCCGCCAATGCACCTCTAGATATGGTTATGAACAATCCTCTGCTGCTACAGCGTGGTGACTGGCTGGCTGCCCCGCGAATGCATCTCTAGGATCGGGTATCAACAATCCTCTGATGCTCCAGCGGGGGGACTGGCACGCTGCCCGTCATTGCACCTCTAGGAGCAGGTCTCTACCAATTCTCTGCTGATGCAGTTGGAAACCAACGCACTCCTCTGCCAGTGCACCTCTAGGAGCAGATACCAACCTGTAGAAGAACATCCTCTGCTGCTCCAGCGTGGGGACTGTGTGCTGCTCTGCCAATGCACCTCTAGCAGTGGATATCATCCCTTAAAAGAACATCCTCTGCTGCTTCTATGTGGGGACTGACACGCTGCTCTGCCAATGCACCTCCAGGAGCGGGTATCAACAATCCTCTGCTGCTTCAGCATTGGGACTGGCACACTGCCCTGCCAATGCACATCTAAGAGAGGGTATCAACAATCCTATGCTGGTCCAGCATGGGGACTGGCACGCTGCCCCACCAGTGCACCTCCAGGAGCGGGTATCAACAATCCTTTGCTGCTCAAGCGAGGGGACTCGTACCATGTCCCGCCAATGCACCTCAAAAAGCTGGTATCAACCAATCCTCTGCTACTCCAGCGTGGGGGCTGATGCGCTGGTCTGCCAATGCACCCCTAGGAACCAATATCAACCAATCCTCTGCTACTCCAGCGTGGGGACTGACGCGCTGCTCTGCCAATGCACCCCTAGGAGCGGGTATCAACCAATTCTCTGTTGCTCCAGTGTGGGGACTGAAGCGCTGCTCCGCCAATGCACCTCAGAAAGCTGGTATCAACCAATCCTCTGCTACTCCAGCGTGGGGACTGATGCGCTGGTCTGCCAATGCACCCCTAGGAACCAATAGCAACCATTCCTCTGCTATTCCAGCGTGGAGACTGATGCGCTTCTCTGCCAGTGCACCCATAGGAACCAAAATCAACCAATCCTCTGCTACTCCAGCATGGGGACTGAAGCGTTGCTCTGCCAATGCACCTATAGGAGCGGGTATCAACCTGTAGAACTACATCCTATGCTGCTCCTGAGTAGGGATTCAAACAATGCTCTGCCGATGCACCTCTAGCAGTGGGTATTAACCCTTAGAGGAACATCCTCTGATGATTTCACATGGGGACTGACGCGCTCCTCTGCCAATGCACCTCTAGGAGTAGATGCAGTCTGACGTGCTGCTCTGCCAATGCACTTCTAAGAGCGAGAATCAACAATCCTCTGCTTCTCCAGGGCGGGGGCCTGCATGCTGCCCCGCCAATGCACCTCTAGGTATGGTTATGAACAATCCTCTGCTGCTACAGCGTGGGGACTGGCTGGCTGCACCGCGAATGCATCTCTAGGATCGGGTATAAACAATCCTTTGCTGCTCAAGCGAGGGGACTCGTACGATGCCCCGCCAATGCATCTCTAGAAGCGGGTCTCTACCAATTCTCTGCTGATGCAGTGGGGACTGACGCACCCCTCTGCCAATGCACCTCTAGCAGAGGATTTGTACCCTTAAAAGAACATCCTCTGGTTCTTCTGCGTGGGGACTGACGCGCTGCTCTGCCAGTGTACCTCCGGCAGCGGATAATAACCCTTAGAAAAACATCCTCTGCTGTTCCAGAGTGGGGACAGATACACTGCTCTTCCAGTGCACCTCTAGGAGAGTGTCTCAACCAATCCTCTGCTGCTTCAGCGTGGGGACTGACACGTTGCTCTGCCAATGCACCTCTAGAAGTGGATACCAACCCGTAGAAGAACATCCTTCGCTGCTCCAGCGTGCGGACTGTCGTGTTGTTCTGCCAACGCACCTCTGGCAGCGGGTATCAACCGATACTCTGCTGCTCCAGCGTGGGGGCCGTTGAGCTCCTCCACCAATGCACCTCTAGTAGCGAGTATCAACCAGTCCTCTGCTGCTCCAGTGAGGGGACCGACACGCTAAACCATTATCGAGCAAGGTTTCACTTCATTAGTACCAGTCACCTCAGTTCAGGCACGCAACACCCAGCTACTCCTGCGCAGAGACCCTTCAAACGTTATGCAAATGCCGTCAACCCAGAACACGCCTGCTGTGCTAGTGTAAGGCCCAGCACACAGCTCTGCATGAAAACTTCAATCCTGATAAACAACACACAGCTCTACCCAAATACCTCAATTCTGAGATTCAACACACAGCTTCTCCAGCGCTGAACAACTGCATCTCTCGCGATGCCCCTCAACCCATACCCAGGGGAGTCCCTGCTGTGCACGTGCTGCTGGGACGAACACACACAGCTCTGTCAAAGCGCCTCGGGTATGAGATGCAACTCCCCTGCTACTCCGGCAATGGAACACACAAACAGCTGTCAATCTCCCACCGCACCCGAAAGTCAGCTCAGACAGTGCACCTCGGTTAAGATATGTGGCATCTGTGTTAGTCCAGCGCAGAGATCTCCCCCCGCAGCTCTGTCAATACCATTCAGCTGAGCCCCTCACCACCCCCATGCAGGGCCCGTTGAGGGACCCACGCACACACACCTCTAAAATACGCATCGCTCCTCCACTAAGACCAATCGATGCACAGCTCTGTCAATGCACCTCACATCTGATATGAAACATCCCTAGTACCCCAAGGATGAGACCCCGCGCCAGCTCTATCAATGCACCTCAGTCCCACAGGCGTGCTACGGATATCTGTTCTTATTTAAGGGGTTTGACATCTGTTTTCCCAGAGGAACGGTGCAGTTCTGTGAAAGTAACGGCTCTGCACTTAAAATATTTAGGGCAGCAGGTGCTGTGGACCTCCTGCCCACACAGCAGCCACATTCACAAAAACGATATATCATTTTGTAAGTGTGAGCCATCGCAGCTCGGAGCCCAGAGAGGCTCACCGCAGCCCCCTCTGACCGCGCGCTTGGCAGCAGTTGCTTTCGGTTGTCCCACAGCCAGCTTTGATGTCACCCAACACTTGTCGTGTCAAAGTAGAGGCTACTGGACTGTCAGAACACTTCTGATAACGCGGGGGCGAGTAGCTCTTGGACGAGCACACGCCGGGACGCCCCCTTATGTAGGGACACGCAATGACCGATGCATGTGCGGACACTAAAACCCTGGCATGTTGGCGCGCTTCTGACGACGTCGGAGGGGCTGAGTGCGAACAAGAACTGGTGTGGGCCCTCTACTCACTCCTTTGAACGTTCTCTCTGTTTCTCCTTATTTAGTTTACAACTTTCAAACCCTAATGGGTGGCATGTTCGTACAGCACCTCAGCCCTGCTGCAGGGGCCAAACTAGTGACTAAATGCTCTTTCTCGTTGTACCTCAGTGAGGGACATGCTGTTATTATAGTGACGTAAAGCTCCACACAGTCACCCAATAATGTGTGGGCAGAGAGTGCCATCCACCAGTGTTGTGACATACAATAAAGGCCACTTAGTAAGGACTAAATTGGGAACAAAGGTCATTAACGAAAAGACCAAGGAAGCCTGCTTCATGATGTGCAGAATAACAAAGATCCGAAGAGTCAAACCTACTGGCGGACCTTTTTCTACTACGTATCTCCCACAAGCGCCAACAGTGGCCACCAGCTCCCCTGGCCTAAGCACTCAATCCCATTTCGACCTTTTCTGCCAAGTGTCTATGATCCACATGACCATCCCTGCACCCTACAGAACCATCTCCCTGCACTTGGTAGCCGCTTGTAGACTGACATACAATCCCCAAAATAAATATGTAAATATGCATGTATGGAACAGCAAAGACACTCACTAAAACAGGGAGATAGAAAAAAGACCACCAATGTAAAGACAACCAAAATACCAACATATCTTTGACCACAATGACAATAACTGATGTGAGTACAAACACTCACATTGGTTCACCTAAAGGCAACCAACAACACCTATCGGTTTATTGAGCAAAGATGTTCACTAATGTAGTTTTCAATAACCACACCCACTAATGCAAAAAACAATTACACTGACTAACGTAAGCACTAAATTAAAAAAAGAAAAAATGCTTTACGAACAATGGTGCCCATAAACCTAAGAATTATTACAACTCACTATAGCAAGAGTCAACAATTACACCCATCAACAGAGGGAGTAACATTGATTCCGGCAAATGTATCGCTGAAAGATAAGTCTGTAATGTTGGGCGGAACAAGGATGCCAACTGATATACTGAACAAAAGGACAACTAATGATGTAGAGACAAACAATTACGCCTATTACTTGGAATAATGCAACGCCTACTAATATAAATAAATACTAATATTAATAAAATAATGATAATATGACAACTGACAATTACATCCACTAATGTGCGAACCAACAGTGCCCCCGCTAGTGTAAGAACCTACAAAAATGTGCACATATGTGAAAACTAAAATAATCCTGATGTAAGAAAAACTAAAATAATCCTTATGTAAGAAATGTTGCCCATTAGTGTAATAACTAACAACAAAGTCCATTTGAGTGAGGACTGACCGCTACACTGACTAACATGTGGACCAAAAATAGCATCCAATAATGCAAAATAATCAATCAAGCTCACTGATATTAACAGTTTCCATTAGGTATAGCTATGGCTGTTCCAGTCGCTATCAAGCCCTCTCTATCATTAAAAGTCACAGCATGCTACTTGCGCCTCTTATTCTAGAAAAGGTCTTTAAGAACAGGTACAAGACACTGTAATAGAGGGACAAATTTCGGCAACCACAAGTATTCAGGATAACAATATCAACACTAATGTATAAGATAATAACATACACCAATGTAATGACCACTATGGCCGCTTTACCAATCTGCAGAGATAACCACTATCAAATAATACAGCAAACCCACGTTTACCAATTATTTGCTTTAACGTGTATTGAAACAATTTGTTGGAACTTTTATAACATCAGCTCAACTGGGCATTTGATAGCATGTTTATTTATCCATCATAACAAAGTCTAAACTAAATTATAAAAAAAAAAACTTTAACATGTTGAAAATATTTTTCTTTTAAAAACTCTATATTTCATTCTGCACTCCATACATTCACACCAAATTCAAATAACGTCTTATCAGTCTTATGTTTCGTGCACAGGTAAATGTTGTTAGCTAGAATTATAGTGGGTAAGCATGCACTATTAGAAAAACTATAATATACAGTTTGTGACCTATAAAAGTAAACTATCTCAAATATTTGTGCATTGTATTGGTAGACTATATTTCATCAGGCACCTTCCTCAAGACAATCTCCATCTCACAAAGGTCTTTTTTGCTTAAAACCTATCTTCATAAAATTACGGGGGAATATCTACAACAAAAACAATTAATCACTAAACTAATTATTCATGCCCACGGTATACCTTACACAGTTCAATAAAACCTTCACCAGTCTGTCCAAAGTGTAAACATTCCATAACAAAAAAGGTGCTGAAAACACCGACCATCAAACAGTGTGAATGTAGTGTAGAAGTCTGCTTACAAAAACGAACTTTTACTTTGTTCATAATTGTAACAACGTTTCCATCGCGAACACATTTTCCCATGTTTCTAAGAAAGGAGGTTCCCAAGTGGCTTCTTTGTATCCAACTGGGGTACAGAATCAAGTCACTATTCATATCATCTTCACTCATGGCCCAAACTGTATGTAGTGTGCCTCCCAGCCATCCAACGTGCCTTGCCACCTCATCAAGAGTATGACCTGCTACATAAAGGCAATTTCAAACTCTTTCAAGTCTTGAGACAAGGTCAACTTCACGTAGGGCGTGCCCTGGAGCCCACTGATAGGTCTAGAGAGAGTGTGGAGCGCTGAGGGCAGGGCACAGGTACCAGTGCGAGAAGCTCAGAACACATATAGCAGTTTTGTGAGGAGCTGATGGTGCAAGGGCCTAGAGGCGATTCAACTCGCAGGGAGTGCCTTGTGAAGGGCGAACCCCATTAGATGCTGCAGTTGCACTCTTTCATGTAGTACAGTGTGGTGACAATGCTTGCTGGCAACCCTGCTACGTACAAAACAAACAAGCACAGCGTCTTGGCCTGTCTGCCCAGAGCATCTGCATCCTTTGTGACACAAACTGGTAAAATGCAAAGGCCGGGTTATGTGGCCTTTGTGTGGCCTGCGTGTTGTCATCTCTTGGCCATATTAGTATGCACCAGGATTACACAAACACAAGTGCTTGGGCGTCGGGAATCCTCCCCCCCCCCCACCCCAGATTATAGGAAAAAGTAAATTAATTTAAGAGGTGGGATAGGTGCAGCTGTTGTTCTGACACTATAGGAGGAAGGGCAGGGGGAGGGGCTACGGGAGCAGAGGAACAATTCCTGAGGTGCGAGAGGGTGCTTGCTTTATTGAATGACCTTTTGGAACACGGATTAAATAAATGCACGGTCTGAAAAATACTTTTTACGGCCTCACAAATTGCAAGCAACCATTAATCTTCAGACGGAAACAAGTCTCCTATAAATCTAGCTCTCTTCAATGAAATTTTGCCATACTGCTCAATTGTAACCCCTTGTATCCTGTTGCTGCTTAATATCTTTTAATAAAACAAGTACACGCCTTACCAAATACCATGATATAAAATATATTTGCAGATGAGAGGGAAGGGCATCATGCGTGATGCTGAGAGGGAGAGAAAGAGAGAGAAAGAGAGAGAGAGAGCGAGGGAGAGAAAAAGAGTGTGTGTGTGTGTGTTAATTGACAAATATGTCCACTGGAAGTAGAGATTTAAGTGACATTCTGTTCGCCTCAGGAAGGAGATTGGTTGTTAAGAGACAGTCCTATGTGGTTTTAAGTTCTATACACATTATATAAGAGAAATGCAAAGATTTAGGAATCTAAATGCCTGGTGCATATAAGAATCTCATCTGCTCATGCCCCTTGTTATAAAAAAAAAAAAGAGCAGTCAAGTAGGGCAGAGCACAACACGAATTACCTTCATTAATAAGTGTTTTTTATTAACAAAACCCAGCTGCAAAAATGTTATCAATCTCTTAAGGATGAATGAAGTTCTGTGCCTGCATCGCAAGGATATCAGCAAAGAATTTGCAGGAATATTCAAGTGATACATAAAAGTGTAAACGGGGGAAATACAATTTTACTCTACTGAACACTAAATAATTAGGGTACATAATGACAAAATGAACAAAAATCAATATTGCTAAATATGGACATCGATGTTTTAAAAATACCATAAAAGGGGAACTGTATATTTAATATTGGCTGCTCACAAAGCCCACATTAACTCACTGAATCGACTTTTGTCATTTGAAACCAAGTGTTGTTAAAAGACATAAATAAAAGTGTGATGCCACCCTGTACTATTCCTTTTCAGTTATGATTTTAACATTTCTGGACACTGAAATACTTATCAGATAATATTTAAAAACATACACTCATTTTACTTTTATCTATGACGCGATTATTTTCAAACATTTTCTATTTCCCTCTACACGCAGATACGGTTTTCCCGCTTTAACGTGCATTCCCACCCCTTAGAGAAAGAATTCCCTCTAGACACAAAAGGGGATCAGTTACACACTTCGGACTTCAATATCTGACATATTACACATTTTTTGTGAAACAATAACAATCAAAGTTGGAAACATGAGGCTATGGCTAATTCAGGGAAGTCTGAGGACTGAACCCAGGAAGAAAACAAAGAGAAATTCTGAATGAGTGATGTGAAAATATTGCACTGGTTGAACAAATTTATGGCACCCACTGCAACAAAATACACTATCTGTTACTATAAACGGGTTAGTGTACCTCTGAAATATACTTTACTGCCTTAATTCAGCCACCACTGCGCTGCTGCTAAATTATAAATGTACACAACAACACTAGAGTTATCATAAATCCAGTAAGGGCTGAGATAACTAGCCCTCTGCAGTGAACCGGAGAAGCCAATACAGGACTTTAATAATATATGTATATATTCTGTTGATAATATCATCAGCCAACACAGACTGGCCATCAGGTGACCAAACAGAAAGATGCTTACATCACAACTGCTTGATGACTGATGAGATCCTCTATATGTCTGTACTGCTTTACATGCGAGCTTAAAAACAAAACAGTCCCACCTCGATATAAAAAACCCTGAACATACACATAGCTGGCAATGAAAAGGAGATATCACGATTCAATTCACAGCCACGTTCCCCGGCACTGGAATGGCCAGAGGGTTGTTTCCTGACATTTTCCTGACATGGGTTAGAAATCTGCATCAGCAGATCACAAAATACTGTGCCTGACTCATTATGTTCGTAACATAGCTCAGTGAGTTAATGTGCCTACTGCATTTAAGGTTCAGGGTACGTGTTATAATAATATGGATCAAGTCCACTTAACATTTTATCTTTTGCAGCCGATGAAACACGTAGCATTGTATAAAACAACACAAACACCTATTATGAAAGTGCCAAGAAACAATTCAGCTTGTATAGTGCATTAAAAAAGTCAATGCATGTATGATAATGACCACAGTACCCTTCCGCTCTCAAAAACACCAGATGTCGTTCTCACCCCAAAAGAACACATTTCCTTGAACAGAAATACCTTAAATGAGCCTCCCCTTGGTGGTTTTCACCCCTTTATTTCTCCGGGATATTTCTATAGTGCAAACCTGGCCAAGGGAGGCTTTTTAGGGCACGTGTCCTGTGTCTGTTGGCTCTAGAAGTGTTTACAGTACCACCACTCCTGCACGACAGCACTAGATGAGTGCAGACAGAATAGAAGAATAACGTGTCACAATAGTGTTACCAGTCCTGGGCTGTCATATCACCGAGCAATGCATTCTGGGGATTGCAGTCGTGGTTTGCTTCCATTAATGGGTTGTAGGTTCAAGTTCCAAGACTGGAAGAAGAGTCTGTGATGGGATGGTGTGGAGTGGCCTTAAGGACACGAGTGGGGGTGGGGTTCCAATCTCAGATGAATGGGCAGCTTGACTCTATGATGGCCGCCCAGCAAAATATGATATTTTCAAGTTTCCACTCTAACTCTTCAACACGAAAAACATCAGGCACCGTTCGCCGAGTATTGTTTGTTCGACCTTTGTCTCCCTAGGCATACAGTCTCACACAGTAATATACAATAACGTGTAGACGGGAGTGCTCAGAAGTAGGCAAAGTTCGGGCATTTAGAGAAATATACTTATTTAAGAATAAACATGTTTTTAATGAGACAGAAAACGACATTTCAAAGAAACAGCGAATGTTGGAAAACGTTGTTTTATTCCCCCTTAAAAAGCCTATTGTGATTGAGGATTTTTTATTGTAACCAAGACATGTCTGCAGTAATTACTAACATTGATTCCTACTGACTTCAGCTAACTGTTCCAGGAACCACAATTTGGCAAGGAGGGAGAGGAGGAGGGGAGGGGAAGGCAAGACTTTTAAACTTAAACTGCTTTAAACAGCTCTGGGACCGTTTAACCACAAGGCCACGGCGCAGGCTTCACAGTGCAAGAAAATGTTATGAGATGTGCGTTTTTTGTACATGACAGGGGTTGTGAACTTACTACCTGCCACAGGCCGTGCTGCAGCCTTCTGCCTCAACCCCCAAGGCTCCAGGTAATGTATGCGCGCGCGCGCGCGAGTGCGTGAGAGTGAGCGCGCGCGTGAGGGAGTGCGATCGCCAATCCGCGTGACGGAGCGCGCGCGCGCCTGTGCGCGCCGAATTCTTCTACTTATGGGAATAATAACGGTACAATAATACCGCATATAGAAACAATACATTGCATTCATGGAGTGACTACAGCAGCGTGTACTCTTTATTAGCAGCAGTATTATTGATATTAGATGCATCGCCTCAAAGGTTGTCCTGAGGCGACACCCTTCATGACTCCAGCCCCCTCGGTGCTTTGAGGCAACCTTGGGTGGCGTAAAGTCCCACACAAAAACTCAAGGCGGCATAGACATTCCGTTTCTAAGCGATAGGCTAGATGACCCGTACAAATGGTCCATACATAGTAGGCACAAATTCTCCAAGCACACACGCTTCTTTCTTTCCGAAGATACACCGATGTACCAAGCCACCATGCCTCTACGTGTTATTTTATTCGTCAGTGGGGGGCTGGCGAGAATGTGTGCATAGAAGCGGGGCGGCGGAACACGGGACTATCAGCTGTGAGTGGAAACACGGATAAGGTGAGGGGCTAGATGGATGACTTATGTGACAATACATATACTTACGCAAACAATAATGAGCGTTGTAACATAACAACAGCACTCATGTGAGCTCATTAATAAATAACACCGCACCTTACAGTAGTGCACTGAAATTAAGACAAAGACCTCGCTTCTTTTGCACGCCCCTGTCTCATCTTGTAATAAACTGCTGAATGACAATTTTGGGGTGCCGGGTTCACCTCTCCACTGCTGCATTTATCTACTATTTCCAGACTGTATTTTTTTTTTTTTTTTACCAAGTCCGCATTTGCTTGCACGCCACCCGTTTCATCTGTTCGCTAATTGTAATACTATTATAGCAGACATAATGTTATTAGTAATCAAAGCAGTTCATCAAACGAGGCGAGAATTACTTACGCGACAAGTTCTGCAAATGCCAAAAATGGAAACAGCGTAATATCGATGCAAGATATAAATATAGGGTTGCATATTATTGAAACAATCGCCTGCAAAACCACCCGTTGCAAACACATAAACTCTATAATATAGAGAGCCAAAATGTGAGGCGTCCAGAAATATCGGCCTACAAAATCATCTACCTGTATTTAATGACTAAATTCAGCCAGATTCACTTCTGACATATTTGAGTCTGCGCTTCCTTAGTATTCTACCTGCAGCCTTGGCATATCTGCGGCCAAGTCCTTGATAGTGGTTTATGCGAGATGGAAATTGTCCTCGATTGTGTTATTTTCGCACTCCCACAACCTACCAGTGAGCATGTAAATGTTGATTGAAAGGCACGATATGCGTCCAACGATTTAAAACATATCAGCACAAAAACCAGAAGTACACGAAAAACCTGCAAACACCGGCACCGGATCCGCCGGGCAGGAATCTTGCCCGAGGCAGGGAACGCATGCTGGTCTCGGGGGTAAAACACAACAATTTGCACCATTTTGGGGTCAGAACGCAAACATTATTGTAAATGCTCCTGGCCTTTGACGCTTTATTTCATGACTAAGTGCCTGGCGAGCTCTACACCGAGGAAAAGACAGTTTGCGGAAACTTCTTCACCCAAGCCCCTCTACCAAAGCTTCTCAACAGACGCCCCCTGCGCTGCCCCTCTCCCCTCCCCCACACACAGACCCACACAAACACAATGTGACTCCACCCGTGGTAAACAACGCAGGCCACGTGAGACAAAGAAAGGCCTTTCCTGCAGACCAGTGTCTGGCATGTGTGGCCAGGACAATGGCAGGAAGCCGGGCAGTCCGATGCAAGGCCGAAGCGAGTCAAAGTTCACCGTGGGCCGCCAGCTGTGCCATCTACTCGAGCACCCCTGGCCCAGTGCGACGGGGGCCCGGGCAGCAGCAGAAACTGCTCAGTCGGACACCCCTCGCTTTATGCCCACTTTGAACCCCCAAATACCTGGCGACAGGGCTTGCCTAGCGGCCCTTTTCTCCCTC
Organism: Pleurodeles waltl; assembly: GCF_031143425.1. Classification (NCBI taxonomy): domain Eukaryota; kingdom Metazoa; phylum Chordata; class Amphibia; order Caudata; family Salamandridae; genus Pleurodeles; species Pleurodeles waltl. The sequence continues at coordinate 978,495,614 of NC_090446.1, read as the reverse complement.
ACGCTTCCCGGGCAGCAGGAAGAAACAAGGCCGCGCTGGCCACCATTAACCCCTTCATGCGCATCCCAGTGACCCCTGCCCCCGGAGACCCTGCCCTCCACCCCGAGAGCCCCTCCCCCAGCTCCTCTAAAACATGATAATACGGACCATGTGTGTGTGGGGGGAGGGGGCAGCACTGTCGCCTTGGATACAGTTTACAATCGATTGAAACAAAATTATGAATATTTTACCACGTCCCTGGCAAAGCGCTCTCTTCTCCACTCTGATCTTTCGCTCAGAAATAAAGGGAAAGGGGCATGGGCTGAAGGGCAAAGCAAAACGGAGAAAAGACAACGCTGCTGGAAGCAGGGGCTGGGGAGGTCAGGAGACAGGGGAGGTGAAAGATTCCTTTTAAAAAAAAGTGTGCTCGTTGTACAAAGGGGAACAGTCATGCAGACACCCATCACGCACACCGTAGCTCTCGCAATACATTTATTAACAAAAACCTCCGAGCTGGGCCTCGTCGTCGGTGCGCTGCGCAAGTCAACAAGCGCCCAGAGTTTGCTGAACATGCGGGGCCAGCAGAAATCTCCATCCGCCGTCCTTGCCTCGTCGCCATGTGTTTATCAGGACTGCGTAACGCCCCCTCCGAATGATTAACACGTCTTTGGAGGTGAGGTTCTGCGTAAACAGCGCGCATTCTTTTTTGTCAATTGTCGAGCCAAAGACGGTGAAAGCAGCCACCTCTAGGCGCTGCCCACGCGAAGAATGAAACCATTTATTGGCCCCATAAAGTCACAGGAACACAAAGGAGCTGGGAGCTTATCCGAGCCCCGAATGGGAGGCGCACATTTCATTTTCCTGCGTGGCCTATTTTCAAAGAAGATAGTAGAACAACAGAAACGTAAAACAAACAGTAAAGGGCAGAACCGAAAGCGCTTTGGCGTAGTATTCGCGATGACACTTTACTGTAAACAAACACATATTTATTGATTGCATATAACAAGTAATATTGTTACTGTAACAACCGGAGAAAAATCTGGAAGTAAACTATTCAGATATTCGCGAAACTAGCCTGCAGATAACTAAAAAATGCCAGCATATGAATAAGTAAAGCAAAATAAATGTGAAGAAAAAAGCTAATAAGTGGAAATTGCAATCAACGAGAAGCGTTGTCTGGTGGCAATAATAGCCGGCCTGGCCTGTAAAGTTCTAGAATCGAAAAATAAGAATAACTGGATTTTCAGAAGCGAAACTGCTAGTACTGAAATGAACCTATAACTTCGGAAATAAAACTGCATTTCTCCAAAATTAGAAATATGTCTATAATCCACTTCTGCGTGCATAAATTCGCAGCCACCGATAACGAAAGGCCAAAAATACATAGTTTTAAATCACCTATGCGCGAGACAAAAGCAAATATTTCACACAAACAAAAGCAGCCAAGTACTGTGCATTTTTAAAGAAGGCGATAAGGTAAATATTGCAGATCTCATTTGTAGGGAAAATAAGTATTTATTTCACGTTTCACTGTGTTCACGCGATCTCTTCTTTTTTTTTAGAGAAGGAATGCGCACTGACCTGAATGTGCCCCCATGGCGATGGGCGAAGGGAAGTATTTGCCCGCCTGGAAGGGTCCGGGGTGCTGCACTGCCCCCCGGGCCGCGCTCCGATGCGCCAGGCTGCCCCGGTCCGACAGCAGGTGGGGCGGGGGCGCGAAGTCCCGGCCATCCATGCCGTGTGGGGGGAGGTCCCGCGAGGGGCTCCGAGTACACAGCGGCCCGGCACCGCGGCAGGGCGCTGGGGGAAGAGGAGCCCGAGGGGAGGGGAAATGTCCGGGCTCCGATGGGTCCCTCGAGGAGGTGCGGAGGGTCACACGGTGCTGCCACGGCCTCTACCAGGCGGCCGGGCGGCGGAGGAGGGGTCCGGCCTCATCGTCGTTGAGCTGCAGTGGAGAGAGGAAGAGCAGTCAGCAGGGGGTACCGCAGGGACCAAAAGCACACACAGGGTCCCACCAACCACATCAGTCAACACACACCTGCACGGGGGCAAGTCCACACATATATATGTCCGGTACATTTTAGACACATGAGCACCAGCAATAAAGAGTAAACGTCTCGTGATCGTCTACAGATCTCTATCAAGTGTACATGACATTAACTCGGTCTCCGTGAAATATACAGGTACGTAAACGCGCTGAGTTGGCCCGTGCAGAATGTCACACAACATTGCTGCAGCGCCCCTTGCACGATACCTGCATACAGGACACGATGCAGGGGCGCACACGGGCCTGGATATACTGTTCCTCACAGTCCCCTACTTGCACCCTATCCCTAGCACAAAATGTGGCGTTCTTCTGGGCCCTGGTGCCACAGCACCTGCTGAACCGTTGCCAGCTACGACTCTGTCCCAGCGATGGCGTTTCTATGGCCTCCGCGCTGTTTAGCACACAACGTCGCATTCCTCTGGGCCCCACCTCCGGCTCTGAAATCTGCTACACGTGCACCCACTTTTACATGGGCAGCGAGGAGATGGGACCTGGGGGGTACCTAGTATACAATGCTCCCCATCCAGGCCTCTTTCTTCACGCCAGGGTGCCGTTCTCGGACTATTGCACCACTGTTTGTTATAGATCAACAGGTCTAGCGTCCTACCACTGTTGATGAAGTGATGTGTCTACTGCCTATGTCTATGCATTTCTCTGGTGTTCATTATATCTGAGGGGGCTCATATTCACATGTATCCGTGTACGTGTGTGTAGGTACACACACACATATATATATATACATATATATACATACATGTGTATATATATATATATATATATATATATATATATATATATATATATATATATATAAAAATATATATGGTCCCCAGTAGGTAGTTACAATTAGGACCTAGTTTCCATAAAAAGAAGAAGTGTTTTTTGACTTGGCTCTATCTTTGGCGCTATTTGATGAATCTTCACAAATGTTTCCCAAAAAAAGTGCTCTCAATGGTATTGTTGTACCTGGAAAGTTTTGTGGTGATCCGTCAAGCAGGGGCCGAGAAAAAAGAAGGTAAAAAAAAAGAGTTTCCCATTTTATATTCCCACAGGTGTTTTGAACACGACTACATCACGAACCGCTGGACAGAATAATACCAAATTTGATAGAAAGGTAGCTTTTGGTCTGCAGATCAAGCTTTTTCTTATTTGATGTAAATCCATTTAATAGATTCAAAGTTATTAAAAGAAAAAGAAAGGTGTCTATCTAGAGGCATGGACCCTCCTTGAATCTGAAGGAAAAGTAAGATCCTGGATGGCTGGCCGCAACCTGACAGAAAAGTTGCAGCCGCCTTTTGTTTCTCGCATTGGCTGGAGGGTGGGAAAAAACAATGTAAAAACATATATGGGGTCTCCTGTCCCCATAGGACACATGGAGAGCAACAAATTGCACCTTCTTATTTTGGCTGATCCATGGATCCTCAAATTCTCCTCTGATCCTTCTCAAATTCAGGGAAAAAGCAAGGCCACAATTGACTGGCCACCACCCGATAGAAATATTAATGTGTGTGTCAAAAAAAGAGAAATTCACTGAAAAAAACAAATGTTACAGAGATGTTATAGTTAGGTTGACTGTTTAACCCTTAAAAAAACCATAGAAATTCAGCAGTTATAGTTATACTTATTTGAGGAAACTATAACTTGTGCGGAAAGAAACTTAGGGCAACCAGTTAATATAACTATAACTGCTGAATTTCTAAGGTTTTATATGGGTAAAACGTCAACTTAACTATAACGTCCCAGTAATCTTTGGTTTTCTCAGTGAATAGCTTTGTATATAAATATATACATAGAGAGAGAGATGTAATCTGTGTATATGTGTGTATATATATAGCGAGAGAGAGAGATTTGATCTGTTCTATCGCCCCACCCAGCGCCCTCAATATCCCTTTTCACTTTATCTTGTTCACCAGCTGACACAGGCCCACAAGCCCTGAAAGGTGCACACATGACTGGGATTCGCCGTAAACTTGCTTTGTGCATTAACTGCTTCAGAAATAATCGCCGGTCTTTGTATTTACAAAAACGTGCATAACCGCTGGCCCAGAGACAGAAAGACATGGAGAGCGAAAGACGTACGGACAGGCAAACACCGATGAGCACGGTAGACAGCCGCGTGTATAGACGGAGCATTGAAACGGAACCAGCAACAGACGGGAAGTGAGACAGGCAGAGAGAGATAAACAGAGACAGGGGCAGCCGCGTATATAGACAGAGACATAGAGACAGCGACAGGCGGTCAGTGAGACGGGCAGAGGCGCACACACTGGGACATCGTGTGTACAGACAAAGGCACGGCGACACGAGCTCTGAATAGATAAGGGAACATAGACAGTGAGAGGCGGGAGGACAGACAGAGGCACAGAAACAGAGACACGGCGAAAGACAGGAGATAGCGGGACACTGAGGGGAACAGAGCGAGAGACAGATAAATAGACAGAGTCAGAGAAAACTAGAGACCCAGGGACAAGCAGAGAGGCACCCAGAGAGAGAGACCTGAGGGTCACGCCGACAGGCTCACAGGGCAGCGGCTAGAGGCTGCAAACCCCGGCAGAAAGCGCTTCTCCAGACCGTGAGTGCTGAGAGCAGCCCCTGCTCTAATCTCGCCGGTAATCTCCGCTGTTAACATCGCATTATCCCTGATTTGTATCGTGTATCAGAACTCGTGCCCTCAGCTGCTGTCCCCGTGCGCTGCGCGGTGGCACTGTGTGAATGACTAAATACATACATGTGCGGTTACTTCACGCGTACCTGAGTCTGCGGAGGGAAGCACCGCCTTACAGATGCGCGTGCGTGTGAATGTGTGTATATATATATATATATGGACACGTGTGTGCGCGAGTATGCAAATATATATGTACACACACGCGTGTTTATAGACGTGTGTATATATGTGTGCATGAGTATGTAGGCGTGCGTGTGTGTGTGTGTATATATGTATGGGTGCGCGAGTATGCAAATATGCATGTACATACGTACAAGCGTGTTTATATACATATGTTTGTGCAATTGTATATATATATACACACACACACACACACACACGTGTGTGCCTGAGTATATATACATACACTTTTGAGTGTCTATATACAACTATGTGTCTACACATACATTTATGTATGTATGTGTGCTTCTGGATATAAAGAGGAAGGACAAGGTACAAGTATATGTGTTAGGATGTCTCCCTCAGATGTATGCATGCTAACATACAAGAGTTGAGGAATGTTCGACAAACGCAAGTAAAAGTTACGTTGTAAATATTTCAGTGAGTGGAATTTATTGGCTCAGGGCATTCAATGCCTACATACACTGAAATATGTGCATAGCTCAATGTTGTGTTTAAACAATGTGTGCATCACATCTAGGCGAACAAAACATCAAATGTATGCCTAATTAGGCATCATACCTGTCAGCGACAGTGCATTGCAATAAATCAATATGTAACTCGATACATGGAGCAGACATAAAACTAAACATGATAAACCAGTATCTATCTATCTATCTATCTACCTCATAAACTATATCTGCCCATCAAGGTACCCATGGGCCTGACCATACGTTCGTTTATATATGTCCCAAGCAATGATTCTATACACCTACAAATGATGTATAACATTTCACGCGCATGTCCCGCTGCCTTTGTGCCCCGGAAAGCACCATCATTCCATGCACACACACGCAGCACACACCAGACTGGGGCAGATACACACTGGTATCCCTGGGACTCGAGAGCATCTTCTTCCGAGCCGGCCCGTGTAATTATCTGCATTATTACAGGATTATCCGGACCACTTCTAGATCAGGTTTCAGTCGCTTCTCCCGTGTACCCAGAACTCGGAGATGTTTACTGGGCCTCTGGTCACCCAGCGCCCGTGGATGAAGAGTTGGATGTGTTAAACTAACCAAGACACTGGGTTACTAACTGCGGTTGTGGATAAGACAGGGACACTGGCTAGTCTGTGTGTAGTAATCCTGCACAAATGTGCGTGTGTGGTGTCCTTGTGTGAAATGCTCACAGATGTGCAGTTGTTTGCGCAGACCCTGGCAAGAAGAGCTATGCACACCACAACGTCTGCGGTGCATCGTCCCCTCCCCCACCCCACGCAATGTGGGTGGCCACCAGTAAAGCCATCCATTCATGCACCGTATCGATTGTAACGTGAGTTTTTAATCACCCTTTCAGCCCCTCCCGCACTCACACGCTCGTTGTGCAGGAGTGCACAACCACGCATGCAGTGGATCACAACCTCGGGCTCCAGTACCGTCTGTTGTCGACCAATTCATGTACACACTAAAGCGACATTTCACTCTCTTACAGTAAAAGTAAATAAATACAACGGCGCTTATTTTCTGCTTCAAATTGCGAAAATGTAAAATCTTCCAAAATTCCTCTGCTTGTGCGCCATTTGTGCCCTGAAATGAAATAGAACGCAACGCGGTAGAACTGCCATCAATATTCATGCAAACACCAGGGCAGACGACGACTGCACCTTTGTCAGATTTATCGTACTGCAGAAATAAGTACATACTGATCAGAGACGATCAATTAAGGTTGGTGGCTATTTTGTTTAAAAAAATGAACCTTTTTCTGAAGGGTGAGCGTGTAGCATAAAAACACGTGTGTTTAGATAACAATCACAACGGCAGGGCTTTGACAGAAACGTGGCTCAGCTGTCAATATTTGCTAAACACTTCTTGAATTTACAGGATGCTCCAAATTTGGAGGACTACGACTGTAAATTCGAACTATAAAACTACATTTCTGTAATTATTTATTCAGGGCTGGCGATAAACTAGTCGCGCATGTTTTGCTAAAAGTAGATTGTCGAAAACTCCACACAGGCAAAAGGCCGTGTTAAAGTTGGTCAGTTGATGCACTTTCCCCTCCCCCTCCCTCGGACACAATCCTACAGGACAGGGCCCCGGTCAGATAAGAGGTGGGCGTGGCCACAGCAGGGCGTTTATTCATGAATGTTCTGTGCTTGTTAGCAAAGCGCCCGGGCTCCTGGGGCACCACCAGGCTGGGCTCCTCACACCACACAAATCCACGACAGATCTGCTAGCAAAGAAGGGGGGTCTTGGGAGACCCCTGCAGTCACTGCCCATCAGGGGAGCCCAGTGCTGCTGGATGCAGGGCATTCATACTAACCACACCCCAGCCTCACGTCTGAGCTGTGAAGATGATGGTTTGAATTCTGCGTGCCATGTGCCAAAACAAAAACACTTGTGTGGGGTGCTTCCTGCCCCCTCACCCCGCTCTAAGCAGCCCAGTGTGTGCAAGTTCAACCCCAAAAAGTCTGCTCCAGTGCTTCAGGAAATAAGATCGGGAGCAGAGGGTATTGGGGGACCCTGAAGTGCCCCCAGAATGAACGGCGTCCGAGCAGGCCCCGTGTGCACCGCAAAGTGCTTCACAGCACTTCGGAGGCTGTTCACTGCTCCTGAGAGGGGGAGGGAGCCCTACAACCACACACTCCTCGCTGTCTGTGTGGAGGGCACACCGGAGGGTGTGGGTGCGTGTGTGCATGCACCTGCCCGCAAGTCCCAAAAATACAGACATGTCAATATACAGCCCACGACTTCACTTGCAAGACGACCTCAGTGAATACGTGTTTGCTGGTGTAAGCACGCTTACACCCCTCTTACACACACACACGTTTCCTGACCTTCAGTGCACTCACGAGCGACCCACACAGCATATTTATTTACAAATACATATAGAGTAAGCATTTACCTCTGCAATACCCTGGTACCGCTAGATTCGACTTTCATGTAAATACTCCACTAGAATGTGTTATACCTATAGATGAGGAAAGGCGTGTTAACTTGACGTCATATTGCCGCTTTCAGTAATCTTTTTTCTAGAAATTAAGTTTATAAAACATGTTTGGTTCTACAAATGGTCCTTACCAGGACTCAGTATATCAATTTTCTGTGGCTGCTGTAATTCGGTTCACTTTTCACTTTAATATCCGAAGAGTATGGAAACATTTCATAGCACGTGCCTGTGTGTGATTACGTTCGAGTACGCAAGGCCCGGCCTTACTCCTAACAACGTCATACAAAAGTCCCCTTGTTTAGGTGTATTAAAATAATACACCTTATTTCCTATTTTACACATGCGTTTGGGGTATAATGTTTTCATATTTTTATATAAGTACTGTGTTTCTGGCTGCAGTCTGTGTCCTATATATGCACATCATATAATTAAACACACACATAAGTAAAAGAGATGCACAGAGTACTATTTATTATATTTGAGTGTGGGGAGGGTCCTTGATGTGTGAAAGAAGAAGCCTCAGGAAGGCTTGTTGTCCCGCCCCTCCTTCAACAATGGTAACACGTAGCATATTGTAGTGTTCGCATGTGCATGTATGGCCCTTGCCGTGTTGTTTTGTCATTTGCACGTATTATAAACATAGGTGTTTAAGCACAACCAAAGGACCACTTCTGGGACCATAAGGTTAATTAGTACAGTTGCAGCAAGTAATAGGATTTATTGGGTCACTTTTGTTTTAAGTGTCATATGAGTGTGTGTGTGTGCCATATTTAGGAACAATATAATTATTATATTATATATTAATTGCAAACTTCAGGGTGTTCAAATAGTATTAGAGACACTGATTCAACTCTAATTTACTCGACAGAAAAGTATTGCATTCATACACCGATTTTCGAATAAATACGATCAAAAACCGCCCAGGCATGCACTCCTATTTGGGTATAGACTTACACATTTATGTACGTATACTCACGCTGAGGCACAGACACACACACCATCCACTCAGACCAACTGAGATAAACACATGGATGTTAAGATATTCACACATACAAACACATGCACTCGGAGATAAGCACATACACAAGATCGCATATGCGCACAAACCTACACACTGAGGAATGCACGCACGATCACCGTGGGTACATTCTTGTGGTCCTGCGCGTGACAACAATGCCATCATACGTTCGGTTCTGTGATATTACTGGTCACGTTTCATCGTTGTTTCTGCTCTGGCTTCCACTGAATAATTCCAGCCACGGGCGGATGTTATTTTGCAGACCATTTTGTTATTTGATTTAATCCATAACCGAAAACACAATGCGCGAAGTGAATACATATTTGCACAGCTGATAAGCTTTTTTGTTCTACATATATATTTATATATAAGGGCATATTTTTGCATTGTAAATAAAGTGCAGGCACAGAATGCTTCCCCTTGTGGCTTCCAACCTGCACACAAAGGATGCTTTCTCGCCCCACCATTTGAGATCAGAATCTATTCTCTTCTATCTGTGTCTCCCTAATATTTCCTGCTTTGCAATTACCGAGCAATGAAAAGGGCCCTCCCCCCTCTGAGGGCCGAGCCTGGGCCGGGCATTTCCCAGCAGTGCACCGGGGCACTGAAAGGAGATGGCGAAACGTGCGCTCTTACAGAAGAAAGGCGACTGCAAACTAATGTCCAAATAACACATCCTAGTGCAATCTACTCATCTTAGGCAGGGGAGGTAAGATTATAGCAGCAAAAGGAAAAAAAACTGACAACAAAAAAATTCACAATTTGTAATCTTGACAGCGCAAATAAAAGAAATGTCAGCGACCTCGCTGTAATTCAGGCAGGCACCAGAACTGTAAAAAAATGTGCTTAGCTGTGTTTTCTGCTGCATAATAGCAAAACATACTTTCTCTTTACTGGGGCGTGTGTTGAAATGCCACAGACCAAAAAAGCGAGCGAAAGGGTTTGGGGATAGAGGCCGCGTTTGTTTTTTTTATGCAACCTCTCAGAGCAATGTGGGGCTGAGTCCTCGGTGCTGAGGGGAAGGGGTGAAACAAGGGTGCCAGGGTGTGGGGGTGGGGAGGTGTCTCTCCAGCAGTGGCTGATAGCAGAGGCTGGGAAGCAGCTTTGCAGAGAGACATTTTGGATAAGATTCACGGCTGCTCGCAGGCGTCCACGGACACACCTTTATCTGCAGGGCATTCATCAAGGAGCCAGCCCCTGCCCCGACCATTGTCGCCCCCGGCCATTGTCGCCCCGGCCCCCCTATCTGAGCTGGGGGAGGGGCAGCACCCTGACACCTCCCTGCTCCTTGAGAAATCAATAACACAAGGCCACCTCACCGCCGAGGTTGCGGACACAGCGTCTAAAACAAACACCAGCATTTTGCATCTTGTACCAGGAGAAAGGTCAGGGGTCAACCCGAAGATATGGCTTCACTCGAGAAACTAAACACACCCGCGAGGACAAACCCGCGCTTTTATACGTGCCAAAAAGAAGGGCGAACTCGCTTCACCGACACACACACACGATCTTTGTTTTCAATCACCTTTTTAATTAAAAGCAACAGAAACAGCGTCCCCAAATCTAAATACAGGCGCTGCGGCAGCAACAGGAGGCGAGTGCGATGCAGGGGGCGTGACCCTACCCCGGCTTATTTCAGAAAATGCTCTGGTATTAAATTAACAAATATATAATTTCATTAAAGGCGGGAAATGTATTTTTATTTAGCCTGGAAAAAAAATCTGATGTCAAACCGAATATAAAAAAGGAATCGAGTGTGAGGAGAAGACACGAACCAATTCCGGGACGTGTTTTTTTGCGATCGCGTCTCCTGCCTCTCCGTGTGGTCGAAATATACAGCCTGGATATTTGGTTTCCTACTAAAAAAAAGTAGGCCCGATTGTTGAATAAGGGTATTAATGGCCGCGGCCGAGAGCCGCTCGCACGGCTCCGCCTCGTGTCTGCTCCTCTTACGCGAGAAGCTGAAGTGAAGGCGACGAGCGGGAGCCAGCGGCCGCCGCAGGAGGAGCAGGCCCAGGGAGGGACTCCCGAGGCTGGCCGACAATCTAGCCTGGAACCGGCCTCCGCAACGATCTCAGGCCTCTCACGAGCGAACCCCGGGCCCAGCTTTCAGGCCCCCGGCACCGGTCGCCGCTCAGCAGCAGAACCGGAAAAAACACCTCCAGCCCGCTGCATTTACGTACTTATCATTTTATCAAACAACCCCCCCCACCAAAAAAAAAAAACGAAACGTCTAACGTTTTTAATAAATACATATTGAACTGTGGTACTTCGTCGGTTTTTTAACCTTAATAAATAAACGCACTTCAGAAAAACGTGATTCATATATTGAACATAAAGTTAGAAATTCAGACACAAACATTCAGCAGAACGCGCAATTCATCCCCTTAACTGTGCAATGCACGACAGTGTACCGTTTTATTTTTATTTCTTTATCCTGCAATTACTAATGTACGATGCCCAATCATATATATATATATATATATGTATATATATATACACACATACAGGCACATATACATTTACATGTACAAAATGCAACGTAAGGAAAAAGGAAGCTCTTCTTTGAATAATGGATTTGGTCCAAAGACTGCCATTTCTTGTTTTCAGAGCCCTTCTCTTTTTCGAAGCAGCTCCGGCACACAAACACTTAGGCCCGCGAATGGTATGTTGTATTAGCCTTTAGAGAGGGGAAGGTTAAAGAAAGCATAGCTAGTTTGCGGGGAGGGGATTCTACCTTAAATTCACCTCACAACAATCCACGTCCCCTCCCTTGACTGTGCATATTTGTACTTTATTGCATATTTAAATTCTACAATTAAACCGTGTGTTCCTTCCGGCACCATCAACAAACAATACGTTCGTGTACGCGAGCAATGGCATTTTAACATTTGCAAACACCACTGGGGCCTTCGAGCCAGCCACTCAATTGGACCCGGGGAGCATTTACCTCCGAAGAGCACACGGCCAGCAACAGCACGGTCGATATACACGCGTGCATTTACATACGCATAAAAAGCACATATGTAGAAAACCTCCTTCTTAAGGCTAAAGGCACATTTCACGCACACAAAACACACACACACACCATAATGCATCTCCCGGAGCTACCCCTAAAGACAAAGCAGATACTGCATATGGGGTGTGCAGGATTCAGCATCTTTTTTCTTTCTATTTCCTATTTATTTTTAATTTGGAAATGCTCGCAACAGAAATGATAACTGTTATTCTTATATATACACACACATACACAATGTACACACCATATAGAGAGAGAGACAGCCAGCAATATCACCCGGTACAGGCATTTCACCCGATTTTATTCTAAAACAAATGTGTATTTCACGAGTTATCACTCTGATGGATATCTGACAGTCGTTATTAAAGTGGTGTAAGCATGGCTGCAGTCTTGCCTAAGCCTTTACTACAGTGGAAATACATCAGTAAAAGCAAAATATGAATAAACACGTCTTGCTGAGCCTTTTCACAGATTTTTAAAAACAAAACTGTGTAGCCGAGTACTGTCTTTTTTGTCATCGTACGCTGTTGGTAACATGTTTCCAGATTCTTCTATTTTCTCTGTGTTATTCTCCCCCACCTCTAATGTAACACAGCCATCTATCGCTAGTACAACAATCCTAAAAAGACAATTATATTTGTCTTAGTGAAAAATAAGTGTTTCGTGACATTTGATTTTGATCGTCATAAAACAAGGAGTTTTGGAAATGCTGATATCATCCTTCGTTTCTCTTTACAAAGGCTACATGTACTATTTAACTGTATTTTATCCAATACAGTCTCTCTGACATTAATCGGGACAGGTTTTTCATACGTGTTTATCGTCTATGAACGTTTGACTATGGTCTGAATTTACACATTTCCTCCTATCCTTACTTTCATATTTTGTTTCCTTTTGTAGGCACGTACGGCTATGTGCTTTATTCAAGAGGTCACGGACATCTTTTGTCAAACGTGTGCACAGGTTACATCTATTTATAATTCACAAAGGGTATGGGCAGTTCCTCTCCACCACTGTGCACGTTACAACAAAAGTGTGTACAATTACTGGGAGAAACAAAATGTAATTATATAAGCTAAGCTTTTCGTGCTCCTGTTGGCATGCACGTTTTTTAACTTTCTTGGGGAAAAAAGTAGCACTGAAAAAAATATACGAATGCAATTATCAGCATTTAAACATACTAAATAGGGTTTGTTTAATCTCGCACGTCGATTTTTCAGCCTTTGTGGCTGTTTTTCTACATAAATGTCGACATTGTCATATTTCTTAAGGTGAGCTATATTTTATATTTTGAGTCCACCGATAGCTTGCTGTGTAGTGCACGCAAATACCTATCCTGTGCGTGCTTCTGATCTTCACCTTGACTTTTCCGTACCATTGTTTATAATGACAGCTCTGCAATGGCTAGCCCATTGTTAATCATATTCAATATATCGCTCGTTGAAACCAATTCTCACTAGGATTAATATTTTGCATTTTGTATGGCAGACGCTTATTTTATTAAAATAATCAACGCAGCTGAATTCTTAAAATACTGAATGCCCCTGGCTCTGCATAAAGCGTATAAAGGACTCACAGTGCGGTGCCTGCTGCAGCGCCCGGCTCTGTGCAGCTCTCTCCCTGCCCACTGATCTGCTGTTGCTGCTGCCGGCGCGAGCTGTCCCTGCCCGCGCGCCGCTCTCTGGCTCCTGCCCGCGCGCTGCTTTCTCTCACACACACACTCTCCTCTCGCCCGCTCGCCCTCTCTTCCCACTGTCCGCGCCTCGCTCAGCCCCCCTTTCCCCTCGCCGCCCGCACTGTGAGGAGGAGGGGGCCGCGCCGCCGCACACCCGCAGCCTGATTTGCCCGTTCACTGTCGAAGCCACGCCCCACTCTTCCTGCCACTCCCAGCTCCACGCACGGCCAGCTCGTGCCGCGCGCTCTTCCTCTACGCTGGAGGTAAACAGGCGCCGCTATTGGTTGGCGGTGGAGCCCAGTGGACCTGTCGATCTCCGCTGTGAGTTGGGCGGGGTTAGCGGGTTGATCACAGAGCGGACCCGCGCGCAGTCTATTCTGCGCAGGTGAATGGGAAAAGGAGGGAGGGTGGTAATACCCCATTTCCGCCTTTTGAGCGGCAGTTCCATGTGTTGCTGCGTTACCCTAAACAAGTTCGGACACCCAACATGCCAAAGAGAAGAGGAAGCCGGAGCGCGCTATCGCACTGGACTGGCGATGTTCACAACACCCCGTAGTAGTTGTACGACAGCATGTGCGGACGTAGGGGACGGCCCAAAAATCAATACTTGGGGTTCTTCGATTCCCACAAGTGTTGTTTTCAGTGCATTAGAATCTAAATATAGTCTGATGAGGTATTTCTAGCACAGGTATACGAGACACATCGTGTGATGCATACATAAAACATTGTGCACGCTGCCTTTCCGATTTGTTTTCTGTTAAATGCTAATTGTAGGAAGCCGCACGTGAAAAGGAAAGGTTTCTAAATAACTAACATTGGGAGCTTAGCCAAACCCGAGCACCGAAAATTAAACAGCACCATTAATCTTTATGTTATAACTAGTTTTAGATATGCCATATTTAAAAACAATTCTTTTACAACACACAACAGAGTGTGTATGTAGTGTATTCAAGACGATTACTGCTTCTTATAGAGCCCTTATCCTGTAGAGGTTAGACTAAACTTCAAAAAGCCTTTGCTTCTTTTAAAAGAATACCGCATTAAGGTGTGTGTCATTTTTCAGGCTTGTGAAAGCTGTTTCGAACTAATTCAATAAGCCACCGATATCATCAACCCGCTTCAGTTAGATTTGTGATTAACATCGTTCCGTGACTGTGTTTGTTAAATATATGGCTTAATAATGTGAAACTAGAAGGGTTCCATCCACATAAAACTCTTTATATTGTGTTACGTCAATGTATAAGCGTGACAATGGAATGAGAACTTGGATGCTTTCTGATAAGTTTAGTTGGCAGTATTGTACTGCTCGGAGTAGTCAGACTGTTTTGGAGGGAGTCATACTTAGCCAAGCGAATAGCTTTGATTTGATGTATGCTTCTATGGGCGCATTTTTTTCTAATTTTATCTGGATGGTTTTAAGATTTGTATTGGCACAGTGAGAGAGATTGTTATTGGAATGGATGTCCTTTTCCAGTATCTTGTTTTACTTCTGTGTCGGCACATCTGGCTGAGTGTGTTCTAACTGCTGGTAGGCTAAACTTATCTTACCAAACTTAAATCGGATAGTGTCCTTGGTGGTGGCAGAGACACAATGAGATTAAAATAAGTTATGGAGAGCAACAATAATTGACAAATATCTATTAGATATTGATTGAGTGTGGAAAGGAAGCTATACTTTTACTTAAACGTTGTATATAGTTGCAACAGTGTTTTTTTGTGAGTATTGTTCAGTAAAGAGTGCTTCTGTCTGCCTGCAAAGAGGCTATAATTGCATACTGGAAGTGTGTTGGGTGGGTGAAGTAGAAAAGTCTGTGTATTGAGTCATGAACAGTGATGCGTGGTGTATTGTGAGATTTTCTGATCATTTTTATAATTACATCTTAGAGTGATAGTTGGCATGTAGCCAAACATGCATTGTGTTGTATTCATGCACAGATATTTTAAGATGCTCTATATTTTTAAAAGCTCTAAATATATGAGTAAATCCTATGGCTGATCTTGAAAATTATTATTTATTTAATTTTTAGAGTTTTCCTTCATTTGCATTATCATAGTATTCCTAAGTAAACCTTGAACTACGTTACAAGGGTATTTTTCCCATGTGAAGGAAGTTCATGTAAGTAAAAGAAACAGAGTGAGTTACATGTCTGCGCTGTGTCTCATACTGGTAAATTCAGCATCCCCTAGATACTTGTCTGTGTGTTATTTCTGACCGGCTGTTAGTCAAATGTGTAAAAGAAGATGGGTGTTTTTTTTGTGGGCTAAATAAGCAGTGTTCTTCCTCCCTTTGTGTATTGATTTGTTTCTCAATTTTCTCTAAATGCAAGTACAAAATACATACTTTCTCTGGATTTGGCTAAGCATGTTTTTAATGAAGTGCACATTTAGAGTAAGATTTTGTTAATTTCTGGCCCTAGAGGTCAATCCAGTCATAGCTTCTTTACTGTGGCTTAACAGTTACTATTCGTTTTCAGCTGTGACTTCTCAAAAAGCACACCTATGCTGGCTGACGTTTAATATGTGGTGTGTGCTACGTTACATTCTGAAAGTCTCTCAACAGTCAGGTTTATTTCATTTTCGGTTGCAAAAAGCCCACCAGCCTCACTCTGTACCAAAGATGCCTCCAGTTGTGAATGAGAAGCAACTCATTATGTAAATCTTTATTTTTTATGTTTGTACATAAGCAATTGCAACATCCGTCAGAAAAAAACATGGAAGCAACTATGGAACTTTAATAAATATAAGAGGGCTACTTTTTCTAGTAAAATGGTTCTTGCTTCTTAGATGAGGCTGTCAACTGGCTTCCTCAAAATAAGTTCACAGTTGTGTTGTCTTTGTAAACTAGTCTTTTACTTGAGGGTTGTCCTTTTTGAAGCACAGCTCAGGGGATGGGAAGAATGCTGAATTGAGGTAACATCATCACAACTGTCTTTCCAAATTTAATTTTAGCTTCAAGACCCCCCTCCCCCCACAGGATATTGGGCTTTCTAGACTGGACAGCAAGCAATTTAGTGGTCCTTCTGAAGGGGCTGTAGGTCAGACTGGATGAAGCAGCAGCATATGGTGTTTGGGAATAATCATATTTTGATTTGTGTACCCCTAGAGTTTTGCCTTGACATTTTTTCAGGTTGTAGAATACTGTACACTATATACCTGCTAACCAGTGGTAAAGTTCCTGTGGTCCTAGTTTCAGCTTGATGAAGTTGATATACCCCTAAATGGCTACAGGTTCCTAGTATATGATACAACATGTGTACCCAGGTCCTGGAGTTAAATGTCACTTAAGGACTGCAGCATTCATTGTGCCATCCATTCCAATGACGAAGCAAACTTGACTGCAGGTCTACCAAATTCAACCTGTCAAAATTCAGCTATGTTCTGCCAGGATTCTGTCTCTGAGTTTAATGTAGGTACTGGACCTGCTTTAAACTGGATTTTAGTGTAGGATGTGGGAGGACACTAGGAGTACTATACACTCCCCACACACCACTAGCCCTCTGAGACAACGTTTAGAGTGGCTGAAAACATTTGCCATCTTGAAAATGCCCTGAGAGGATAGGGTGAGCCAAGGAACCTGTAGCCCATTGCTTAGGGCATGCCTAGGGGTCATTTCCATAACCAGTTTGTGCCAGGCATAAATGTTGCAACTCCTGGCACCCACTTCAGAACACTGCTGGGCCTGATGAAGTTCAGAAGAGGACTGATCCTTCAAGCTAAGAAGAGCAATGGAGGATTGGACCTGCACCGTCTGGTACCCCGGGATAAAGAAGTGGACTCCAAAAGTCATAAGGCACGATCTCCTCTTCAAAGCTTCACAGATAAAAGCTGCAAAGACCTTTCCTGCTACTGCCCAGCTGATTAGTGGCAACTGGATCTGGTCTGGACTCTGCTTGCCATCCTGTGAGTCTCTAAAGTGACCCCTCTGAGGTCCTGGGGGCTTCAGAAGTGTATTCCTGTGGTGGATTGGGCTTAGAGGACTAAAGTCAGAAGATAAATTATTTTGTGAGCACAAACATGGTTGGTGTATCCAACCTATGTTCAATCGCGGTCAATGCCAAATTGTGCCTAGGTCCTGTTCTACCGTGACCATTGACTATCATTGTAACTTTGTGCTTTTTGGCCCTATTTTAGGTAACACTTTAAAAAGTTCATATTGCCGGTTGTCCTTCTTGGATTTTTGTCATTTTGTGAATTACATTTTAGATTATATTTCTAATTTGTTTTAGGATTTTTGTTCTTTTTGCATTTCAACTTTGTCACTTTTTTAGTACTGCATAAAGTTCAGGCTTCGTTTTGATTCTAACAGCAGCATAAGAGTTGAACTGGACTGCCTATTATTGGCCTTACTAGGATTGATAGCTTCATGTTTTACTTTTACCCTAAACCAACATAGCAGAACCCTTTTGCCCCCTGGTCAGAGCTCCCTGTGCCCACCAGAGGTGTGGCTATTGAAATGGGCAAATCTTGTGGGAACTCCAAACCAGTTAGGGGGAAGCCCCCACACACACTCATTGGAGACAAGATGACTGAGGAGATAAATGGAAGCAGGTCTGTCTATCAGCTACATCTGCCAGTAATAAGGTAGGTCTATGTTGAAGCTCAGGAAATGTTTTTTTCCTACCAGGACATGTAAAACATTAAATATACTTCTCTGGCTTTTAAAATAATATACACACTGCCCTGTGAACATTTAGGGCCTACCTTAGCAGTGACTTAGAGGTATTAAAAAGGAAGATCTAGACCTGGCAAAAGGTTTATTTTGCAAGGTTGAAATGGCAGTTTAAAACTGCATACGTAGCATTCAGGGGCAGGCCTGGAGACATGATTTATAGTGGTACAATGAGTGCTGCAGCCCACTTTTAGCATTTACTTTTCAGGCCCTGGATACATGTAGTACCATATACCAGAGACCTAGAAGTAAACTGAATGTGCTAATTAGGAGTATGTCAATTTTAGAAAAAGGGAGAGCACAAGCATTTTACGACTGGTTAGCAGGAATGTGAGTAGTCCTATGGCCAACAAAACACAGGCTCAGTAAAAAAGACAAAAATCTGCGATCCTGAATGCATCCCTTTTCTCTCTACCCTGAGACACATTTTTCAAGAGAAGTGTTTAAAAGCTGACTGTTCACTATTAAGCTTTAGTTAAAATGTAAAGGCATTTCTATCCCTGGTTTGCTGTATCTTCCCCGTGAAGGGCCTGAGTTGTACACATTTTTGCATGCAATTTCAAACGCATATCATGTATTATAGGGAAGGTGGGAGTGTATTATTTCCACCTGTGTATTAAAAATTTATGTGAAGGGATGTGCTGCTCCCTCCCTTCGTATAACTTTGCTTTGCACTGCACTCTGTTGTGTCTCTTAAGTGGAAGCACTTGGTTTATAGTCCATTAAGAGACACATCCCCAGAAAAATAAATATAGGCCGATGCATTCCACTCTTGTCAGCCACATTTAGTGCTTACCAATTTCTCTCAATTAGATCAGGTGATTGTAGGTTTCTCCAACTAGCAGGCAGTAGTGACTCTTGTTGAGAGTTTACATAAAATGGCAACATTTTCTGGCCCTTTGGTCTCACATGAGTGTATTGGTTTAGATAAACCCATATCAGATCTTAAGAGGGGGATTTTGCATCCTGCTCCCTAACACCTTGAATCAACACAGTTGATAGTTTGCACTGTACAAATATTAGAACATACCACACTGTCTTTCAACACAAACAAAATTGAAACTGCACTTGGCCTTTATGTAGTATAGAACAGGTATGTTGCCATGCTCTCCTTGAATTCCGTAGAATCAAATAATTCCTACCAGGATATTTGGTGATAAACCTTCTAAAGTATGTAACATGATGGTCATATAGTCAGGCTGTACAGTCAAAGGAGGAATCTCACGTCTGGAATGCCTTCTTTGCTGATCATCCCTGCTTTCTGAAGGAATTCAATTTAGCTGAAAAACGACGAGGAGGTGAGTTCTGGAAAATGCACCAGAAGAAAATAAGGATAATCAGGAATCACCTAGAATTCAGAAGAGTAATTGCAACTTTACTGGGTGCTGAAACATAATTAGTTTCAACATTTTCCAATAAGGCTAAGAAGGTTTTAAAGGGGTAAAACATTTGTATATCACTGCCTTTTGAAATTTGCAGATCTTCCCCATAAATAAAAAAAAACCAAAATTCGGTTTGGACGAAGGAGGCATTTCTCCTGTTGTGCCATTCAGAACCAGGGATCCAGTAAAGGAACTATGGTTGGTTGTCTGCAAGAGAAAAAGTTCTCTCTCAGCAACCATTTCAGGACATTCAGTCCCTTACCAAGAGACTGGCAGTCCTGGAACTGCCAGACTCGCATTGGCGGTCGAACTGCCGCTAATGCGGTGGTTCGGCCTCCACATTATGACCGTGGCGAACCCGCCACGGTTGGACCGCTGGCACTGCCAATTTTTCACTGGCCAACGGCCTGACTGTGCCAGCAGTCCCAACCCTCCTTGGCAGCACAGCAAGCAGCGCTGCCCAGGGGATTACGAGTCCCCTCTCCGCCGACCTTTACATGGCGGTTGAACCGGCATGTAAAAGCTGTCATAGATGGGGCACCAGGGGCCCCCATGGCCAGCTCTGTCTCACTTTTCACTGTCTGCTTTGCAGACAGTGAAAAGCATGATGGGTGCTACTGCACCCGACGCACTGCTACATTGCTGCCACCTCTATTATGAGCCAGCACCAATGTTGTGGGTTGTTTTCCATTGGGCCGGCAGATGGAAACTCTGTTTCCAGCCGTCGACCCAGCTGGAAACTCGTAATAGTCCTCGGGGTCAGGTCACCGCACTAGTGGTTTTCTGACCGCACGGCTTCAGCAGATGCGCTTTTTCATCCGCCAAAGTCGTAATGAGAGCCTCAGTCAGGATCCTGAAAAATGGCCATTTAAAGGAGCCAAGTAGTGTGGGCACCCACTGACACCCTGGCAAAAAGGAAGGAAGGGAAACTTAAAAGGGTCTCTTCAAAGGAAGTGATTTTTTGCAGGTATTTCAGAGCTAATGTATCTTTTCAGGGAACATCGACCCACATCTAAAATTCCCACCAGGGTCAATAGAATTAGCAAAGGTAGCACGGACTCCTTGCAATAATAGTGGTGTTGGGGAACCACGGTTCCCAAAAATGTACAGTGGTTGCAGGTCAAGCTTCATGACTTCCTACCATGAACCTAAGAGAAGCTTCATCATTCCTTGGGGCAGTGAGGCTTTGCCTGGGATCACAGTACTTGGCAACTGCGGTACCAAATGAGGATCCCCAGACCTTAGCCCACCCTGCCAAAATAAAAATGAAAACAAAAAATAAAAAAGACTGGTTAAAGGCCAGCTTATGTGGTCCAAACTCTTTCAGTCCGGGGGCTTGGCTGACCATAGCAGGTTGCTTGGCTGCCTGCAGCAGTGGGTTGTTTGCCTATGGCAACCCCTTCTGTGTACAATCAATGGCCTTACGAAGTCGGGGTCAGCTGCCTGTGATAGGTTGGCTGTAGGGGTGCCCCAGGCCAATTGGTTCTGTAAACAACTGAAGCATATGCACAGGAATGTTGGCTGCCTGTAGCAGGTGTGCAGCATGGCTTCGCCAGCAGACCTGGTCTGCGGCCAACACCCTCCTCACATGTCTGAAAGATGTGCATAATGAAGGTGGACAACCACATTGGGTTGTGTGCAAGACCAGGCCATGGCTTGCAATCCTTCCCATTCACTTTTTTTGCACTGGCTTACTCACTGGTCACTCACTCTTTCATTTATTCACCTCTCATATTCTTCACACTTTCTCAATGCCAGCGACATAAAACAGCATCCATTTTTTCTCTATTTTGTAACCAATTAAAGTGATTCTGAAAATAACGGTTTTTTTTTGTTGTGAAAAGTGTTTTTGTTTTTTTTATGTTTTTACCTTTTTAGAAAACAAAACAAAAATGCAAACACTGGGGAAGTACTAGGTTAAACCAATTTATGTTTTACATGCCTTTTGGTGAAAAAGTGTTTGATTTTCCATGCTCAGGCACTTGCTATCTGCAAGAGAACACCTTGTGTCACACAAAGAAATGTAAGCCCACAGTTGCAAGGCAAGGCTCATTCTGTTCTTCCCCACTGTAGGAAGCTGGATTCTGGTTGCAGTACCCCCTCCACCACTTCTTGCCTATATTGTGATGCAATTTTGACTGAGGTACTTTGGGTCCTTGCTAACCAGGTACACAGTGCCAGTGTTCCTTTCCCAAAACAAGACACTTGTTCACTTGAGCCCCAAGTGGCCAGGCCCTTTATCAGATCTGTAAGTTCCTAGTAAATGGTCCCCCGGTACTTAAGGCATGGGTACTGAAGAGCGGCCCTAAGAAGTGCAGCACAAGTTTTGCCACTCTAAGGGACCCAGCTCCAGCCTGATGCAGACTGCCATTGCAGGCTATTTGATAAGGTTATCCTTAAAAGTGAAAACACAAAGTCAGCCCTATAGCAGGCTTTGCAGCCTGCCCTAAGGCAGGGTGCCTTATATTGCATGTTGGGCATATCTTCAAGAGCAGATATGCCCCAGCTATGTCTTTGTAGATTCTTAGACATAGTACGTGATTAGTGAATCCATTTTAAATACATGTGCTGGACACTGCTCATTACAAGTTCCCCAGTTACATGATGGCTGCACTGAAAATAGGGATGTTTGGTATTAAACATCTCTTATTAATAAACCCTCGCTGATTCCAGTGACACATTTATTAATACATGCACCCAGTGGGTACCTCAGAGGTGCCCCCTCAAAACCCACTGACTGCTGGTGAGCTCACTGACCACTTCTAAACAATCTGCCACCAACATTTGAGAATCGGACCCCCCAAGGGAGAGAGCCTTTGTTCTCTGGAGGTCAGAAACCAAGCCTGCTTGACTACCATATTTGGAGTCATTGGAGGACTTCCACCCATTTATGGGTGGAAGTCCGACTCCAAAGAGGCTATTGCATCACTAGCACCACCACAGCAGCGAGACTCCGCCCACCGTATTATGAGCCATAATACGGCTTGGCGGAGTCTTGCTGGTGTGGTGGTGCAAAACCGCCAGGCCCCATCCCCCCTCGGATGACCAGCTCGCCGGAAAAGGTAAAGAGATTGTCTTGGGAGGGTGGGAGAGGGGGGAGAGTGTTGGGTGCATGTTTGTGGTGTGTGCATGTATGAGTGCGAATGGGGGTGTATGAGTGCGTGTATGTGTGCGAATGGGGGAGTATGAATGAGTGGTCATGAGCAAGTGATTGGGGGTGTCTGTGTGCAAGTGTGCGGATAAGGGGGGTATGAGTGGGGGGTGTGAGTATGCGGAAGGGGTGCAGTATGAGTGCGAGTATGCGAAGGAGGTTGTGAATGCGTGCCTGTATGCGATTGAATGTGTGCAGGTGTGCGTGTTAGTGTGTCAATGCATGTTTGAGTGTGTGTTTCCTAGTGAATGGGGTTTATGTAGCGAGTGCGTGGGAGAGTGGGGTGCGTGTTTGTAAGAGTGTGGACGTGTGTGGGTGTATGTGTGTGGGTGTGAGTGTGCCAGCGACATGAATGAGGATACCTGTTGCCGGGTGCGTTACCGCCAGGGTTTTCGTGGCGGGGTGACCGCCATGGAAAGTTTGGCGATTTGCATCCTCGTAATCCGGCCGGCAGGCTGAGGCCTGCCACCGGGTTGGAGGTGCTCACCTCCAGCCACGTCGGTGCGACCGCACCGGCAGGCCAGGCGGCGTTATGGAGGTTTGGCTCCTGCCAAACCCCACAACTTGTGATGTGGCGGTCTTTACCGCTGGGTCCAGCACTGAACCCAGTGCCAGAAGACACCACTGCACCTGCAGCCAACTCAGCAAGAGGAGGAGTTGACCGATGGTGTCCCAACGTGCCTGAGGACCTCAAGGGTCGAGCCCCCCTCTATTGATCTTGCAGTTCATGCTTGCAGTAACTTTGTAACTGGACTGATCCCCATAGCATTACACACGGCACCCAAAGCAGAACTGCACCCCTGCTCCTGGCTACCCTAGAGCCACCCTGCTGGTGTGGCCTTGGACCTTACCCCATACTTACCCTAAGCCCAGGTGATTGGTCCCGTAAGTCGCTGTACTATACCTGTATTCAGTGCTTGTTCTTTCTTCATAGGACAACATAACTACATCTGAAAAATGCACTGTCAACTTTTGCAAACTCTAAAAATTCATAATTTGAAAAGTACTTACCTGACTCCAGTGATCTTGGTATCTAAATTTACATAAAAGCATGTGTTAATTTTATAAATTTCTGTCAGATTTCTTTATTGAGTGTGTGACTCATTTACTGTATGAGAGTGTGCCTTACATGCTTAGCACTACCTTCTGATATGCTCAACCACACTACCCAAAAAGAGAGCACTTGGGATGTTATTTGGGCAGCTGTGATACCTCTGGGGATTGCTTGGACTTTTTGCACTGTGTACCTCATTTTAGCCCACTACATAAAGAGCCAGCTTCCTACTCCCACCCTACAGGATATCTTACAGCAAAGGATCTCCAGGAGTTATGGTGTGTTGCAAGGCTAAGGAAGATGTAGTCGCTTCTTCACTGCGGTTCATTTCATGAATTAAGATGCTTGTACTTGAAGGATGTTCCAGAGCTTTATTTCTCTCAACTCCTTTTGTTTAGCTTCTTGTTGCATAAAGTGCACATCACATACTTGGAGGATGTTTTTTTCACGAGGGGGGGTACTTTTAAAAAACAGTGGCTTCTGGTTGTGATCTTGAATCATACATCTGAACATCTTCCAGTTCCTCATTTGTCTCCTCCCCATGTTCCTCTGGATCTCCCCTCTCCTGTTCTTCGTGTCCTATAGCCATTGTGAATTAACAAAATGTTATGATTGAAAAAAAATTAAAAGCAAAAAAACTAGTCTCCTTGGATGCAGAGCTCTCTTGTGGCAACAAGTGCAATGATCTGTGCAAGAAAGTCAAGAAATATTTAAAGGGGATAAATGCATTCTCAGAAACCAGTAAAAGCTTTTCAATTGACAGTAAGGCTCTGCGGTTCCTCAGTGGTCCCTGGAAAACAGGCATGCCTTTGGAACAGTGACTCCAGTTTTCAGTACCACAAAACCAACAAGGCTTTAAATTTGTAAAATATTAAGGGCCTCATTACAACCTTGGCGGGCGGCGGCACCTGTCGCACCTGCAGCTACACCTGTCGCGCTTTTCACTGTCTGCTATGCAGACAGTGAAAAGCAGTGTGGGGCTGTGCCTGGGAGCCCCTGCACTGCCCATGCCAAGTGCATGGGCAGTGCAGGGGCCCCCAGAGGCCCCACGACTCCCCTTCCCATCAGCCTTTCCATGGCGGTCTCTACCGCCATGGACAGGCTGGCGGGAAAACCGCCGGGACAACCATGGCGGTAAACCGCTGGTCCTAGCGGTGTGACCGCGGTCATAATAGGCAAGATTGCACCGGCAGCCTGTTGGCGGTGCAATCGCCAAAACAGCCCTTGCGATCTTTGACCGCCAGGGTTGTAATGAGGCCCTAAATGTATAACTACAGGTATGAATTTAAAGTTGTACTTGAGTAATCTTTACCCTCAAATAATATTTCCCAAATTGTTTTCACACCAAACACAATAAACAAAATATTTATGGGCTTTATGGTACCCATTTTTGATTCACAGTATTAAAAAATAAGTCCTACCACTTCAGTCGCACAAGCCACAAACTGGAAAAGGGTTCACATTACAGTGGGACTGTCTACTTAAAGGAGCTGCCTAGGAACCATGAATCCTGAAAAAGCAAAAAAAGAATAGAAGCATCTGATTAATTCACCACAAGAGATGGGCTACTTTTTGCCCTTAGAAAAAAGAGAAGTCCACCCTTTGGAATATTCCATTGTTTCTTTCTCCCTCGAGTCTAAGAGGTAATCTTCTGCTCATGCAAAATATCTGCACAACTTGGACAGACCCAGCAAGCAAGGGTATCAAGTCAATCACAGACATTTCCTGTGGTACAACAAGAAGATAATGACTTGGAAGTGTCTAATGTTGACATTTTTCACATACCGCACAGGAGAGGTAATGCATGAAAGATGACATCCACTTTGCGTAACCACGTCCTGCAGCGTGGTAATCTAGGGATGTACTAATTTGATGCAAGTTGCATGATCAAGAATGTATGTGCCATGCACCTGAAGAGACACACGCAAACAGAAATGTAAAAGCAGCGATTGGATGAAGGGGTGGTGGTACTGTACAAACATAAGTTCTTCTAGCTGCATAGGAGAAAGAAACTCCATGGTTGCAGATGTTCTCATCAGACTGCAGTATATGTAGAAAAGGTATTTGTTCCATTTACCATCATCTCGTATGTTGAGCCAGCACTTACAAAATACCACAAAGGCTTCTTCACAGGTATTAAAAATGCAGACTACAGAAAACGTTTTAAAAAAGAAGCCAAAAAAGGGATCCTTTGTAAGAACCATATTACAAAACACAAAAACGAGCACATACAAAACAACACAGTAGGGTGGTCTATCTGCGGTGGGTGGCCCCCCCCCTATGTGCATGGCGAAAGCAGGGGTTGGCAGGCGATGGAGGGATAAGCCTAACTCCAGCTGTGCAGGCTGTACACTGCTGGGTTGGCCACCCATGGTTGGAAGCAGGACTGGGCTGCACGCCAACCCAATTTGGTGAGTCCTATTGTGCAGAGCCAAATGCTCTACTCAGCAGGGGTTGGAGGCCTGACATGGATTGGAAAGGCCTTCCTAGAGGCACGGTCCTGAGGGCAGTCCCCACTGTGCACAGCCATTGGCCACCAGGAATCGTGGTTGTGCTACATAGGATATCACACATGACATTACATTACTGATGACATCATACATGACATAATTGATCACAAATGCCCTAACTGATGATATTGTTTACAACATCATTACAACTAAGAAAATGATTTTAAAAATATGAAAAATTGACAATATGTGTTGGGGCAGGGCTTCTTGGCAGCCCAGGCCCAATAGACAATTCTTTCACTGCAAGGGCAAAGCCTGTGCTCATCAGTGTTCAGCAATGGTTGTCCACCCATGGCGGCTGTACCTGAAGTCTCAAACACAAGCAGGTTGCAGTGAAAACAACCACTGTGTATGGGTAAAGGCTGTGCACTGCAGTTGCTGGCCTCCCACAACACATTGGGCACAGGCAAACCCAGTGCCCAAACCCTGCTATGCCTACAAATGTTTGAAAAGGAGCTGAACCTCAAAACAAAACACTTAAACCAAGGCTTTATGTTAAAAATTCAGAGACACACACACACACAGTCACTGTGAACACAAAACCAACATGCAGTGACGTCATTATTGATGTCAATGGTGATGTCAATGGTGATGTGATAAGTGATATTACCAATGATTTCACTTGTGATGTCATATGAAGCTCAGGGGGGGTCGTACAAGTGATGATTTTCCCCACAATTTATAATAGTTGTTTTTCTATAGTTGTTTGTTTTTGAGCCAGAACTATAACTGTTTCTTACTGTTTTTTTCCGTGAAAATATTATTTTATGTGTACGTCTTTTTACCGAAGGGTTACCAGTGGTTTCAGAGCTTATATTTCACAGAAAAGGGGTCTCCATTGTTAATTATTTTGTGTAATTCACAGTCTGGCCTCTTTTTCAGGAAATGTACCTTCCATAAACAAATAACTAAATTGATAGTTGGCAAAGCATTTCTTCTTTCTTTCAGTCTACTATCACACTTCTTAATTAAAACCTTTCTCCAAAAGTACATATACAATGAATAACTTTCACAAATTAGCCCATAGTCAAGCAGCGCTGCCCTGGGAAGATTATGAGTCTCATTCCGCCAGCCTTTTCTTGGTGGTTTAGGAGCCGGCGTTAATGTAGAGGCCCTGTTTCCCGCTGGGCCGGCAGGTGGAAACACTGTGTCCGCCCGCAGACCCAGCGGGAAAATCATAATAGGGCCGGCGTGGCTTCACCGCACTGGCAGTGAAGTGGGGGGAATGAGTTCGGCGTACGGCGGTATCGCCTGCCGAACTCATAATGACCCCCATAGTCTGATTTCTTGTCTCCAAAATCCACATTCAAAAGTGTCGACCACCATGATTTTAAATTATGGGAAGTTTCAGTAGAAAATAAAGAATCAATACGCATGGCATAAAGACGGGAGACTATCATGTTTCCAAGTATGAATATAGCATGCAATTGGAGAGTGGGATGATATATCAGGATTTTTGTCGTACTTAGAGTAAGAGCTGAGTTATGTATATTTCTTACAGAGTGTTGAAGATAAATCAAACTCCTGTTGTAGAGTGAAGAATGGTTTGACAGAGTGAGTTGACATAAATACATCTGGTACCCTATGTAATTTATGTTTAATCCAGAGAGGCCAATTAAGTTCAGATCCCTCATATAGAATTTTGCCATGCTAGTTGTGAAGAATGAATAATAGGATTAGTGGAGTTTGCAAACTTCAGTCTTTTAGGTGTAATAGATTGCTAAGTCTAAATCAGATCGAAGAATGGATCATTTCATCGTAACCCATATTGCTGTTTGGGTAACGTAAATAGAGTGTACCAATTGTTGTGCAATCCAGTAAAATTTCAAATGCGGAAGCTGCAGGCCCCCCTTCTCTGATGAGGAGTGTAATTTGGAACTGTTTAAATTAGGACTGTTAATGCCCCATACAAAATGGGAAATCATGGATGTTAGTGATTTAAAAATAGATCTTGGGATGCAGAGTGGAATCATTACAACAGTATAAATAAATCTGGGAGTTGTATTCATTTTTGTAATATGTATCCTACCCCATAACGATAAGTTAAGGAGTGTCCTTTGCTGAAAATCTTTTAGTTTGGTCAATTATAGGATTTCAATTATCTATTATCAAATCCTTGAGGCCACTATTAAGGAAAATCCCCAAATATTTGAATTTTGAATGTAATTATTTAAATCGGAGACCGTCAATACTGGCTACAGTAATAACAGCGGTTAGTGGTAGGCCTTTGCATTTAGTCCAGATAATTTTATAGCCAGAACATTTTTGCAAAAATCATTTAATTGAGAAATCAGAACATTTGCAGGTGAATTTGGGTGTGAGGGGGTTAAAACTATAGCATCTGCATAGTAAAAGGCTTTGACTTCTCTAGCAGTAGTATTATTACTTTTGATATCAACATTAGATCCTATGGCTATAGCTAAAGGTTCCAAAGCCAATAAAAAACAATAATGCCAAAAGAGGACAACCTTGTCTAGTGCCATGGTGAATATAAAAGTTTGATGATGTGAATCCATCACATTACACAGATGCGGTGGGTAGATGATACATACCACTTTGTAATGTAAGAAAGTCTTTATCAAAACCCATCCTTCCCATTGTATGAAATAAATATCCACATTCTACTCTTTCAAAGGCTCATTCAACATCCAGTGTAAGAAGAACATTCTCCTCTTTGCTATTTTATAATTGTCATCCAAAATGTGAAATATTATAAAGATGATTAGCAGAGGATGGGACAAATCCAACTGGAGAGTGATGTAACAAGAAGGTGACTCCTCAACCAAGGCGGTGTGCCAGTATTTTAACTAGAATTTTAACATCTGAATTTATCACCGATATTAGTCTATAACTAGAACATTATAAGGGAACCTTGCCTGGTTTAGGAATTACCGTAAATTGAGCTCTTAAGAAACCAGAAGGTAAATGGCCCAGACACAAAGCTTCATTAAATACAGACATCAATGGCAGCACAATATGTGTTTTAGTAATTTTACAGAAATCGATCTGAAGTCCGTCCCCGTGATTTATTGTATTGAGAGTGATTGACTCTCTCACCAGAGTCAATCACCCTTGATACATCATCACTGGTGACCTCTCCCTACAGCTTTTGTTTCTGTTCTAGGGTCAATTTCAGGAGATTACGTTTAGAGAAGGCAGTTCGTTCTGAATGATTTCATAAAATGTCTGAAATCTAGAAAGAATATCTGAAGGGAGTGTAAGTAGAGTACCATCAGAACTTTTGTAATGGCAGGGATTCTTCTAGAATGTTCTTGTTATCATAATTGATAAACTAGTAATCTCCCACTTTTTCCTTGCATTACTTCATGTCAAGGAAAATACTGAGGTACATGCAAAACCAAAACAAAACAAGTGGCTTCTCTAGTTCCTTCCTAGCCAAAGATCTGTCCCCAAATGTTATCACAGTGCTTACATATGTGGTATATTTTCCCTTAATAACCACGCATATGGTCCGTATGACCTTCTGACTTTGCGAGTCACAGGCCATTTACCATTTACTTCAAAAGGTGATTCATTATCATCATGGACCAAAGTAAAATGCACAGTAATATTCTTTTATTTGATACAATTCATTACCATTTCTCTGTGCTACAGTACAAACGCTGAGTGTATATCTCAGTTAGCACTGCTGTTGTTCAAAGTATGAGGAGCTTTA
This sequence comes from Pleurodeles waltl, assembly GCF_031143425.1. NCBI lineage: Eukaryota > Metazoa > Chordata > Amphibia > Caudata > Salamandridae > Pleurodeles > Pleurodeles waltl. Next base: position 978,465,658 of record NC_090446.1, on the reverse strand, counting down.
AGAGATTTTGATGTAAGTGCAGCGATACCTTACTGTTCCAGAATGATGCCCGCAACCTGTCCAGACATGAACAGAAGAGGCTACCTATGCTTTACAATCTCTATCAGCCCCTACGTTTGTGAAGGAGCCTCATCCAGTTCCTGGGGTCTGGGCACAGTCAGTGGGAGTTCACTAGCCAGCAGACTGCAGATGGTTCCAGTCCCCATTCTCCAGAATTCCCACACAGGGCAAAAGATATTTAAAAGTCACTACATCTCTGAAACTGCCAGCTGTGGGTGCCATTTTCTGGTTCCGTGTGTACCCTCAGGGTCATAAACATGGACTCTGGTAGCCTCTTTAGACAGGAGGAAACGATACAATAGAACAGCGGTTCTGCCATGAATGTCTCCAAAAACACTTAAGAGGTTCGGATGTGGCAGTGGTTCTGAAATCTGACTGACTCCCTCCATCTTTATACTTAAAAGTCCAAACAAAGCATCCAGAACAAACTTGGCTCCGTTCACTGTTTAATTTATGTTCCAGGTCCTGACAGAAACATTGTCCGTGAATACATTACAGAGCTGCAGGGTTGTAGAATTAACCCGTGCCCCGCTGATACATATGTCTCTGGGTTCTGAGCCCTTCCTCAGGGCCTTACAGGTGCCATAATCCTTCAGGGCTTCCACACCTGGGACTAGAGTGACCTTCTCCAAACTCAGGCGGTGCAGGTTCTGGGCTGAGAAGCAGGCAACACCCTATAGGTACTTCACTGAAGACCACAGGTGAGGGAGTAGCTGTTGTGGTCTAATTAGGCTCTTGAAGAAAAGGAAAAATAGGTTTACCTTAAGCACTGAAGTGGTTAGGGACAAAGTAAGCTGGCCAGCAGCCCAAAGCAGGTATTGTACAGCCATCAGTGTAGCTGCCAGTAGAAGAAGGACACTCTTCAAAATGATCAAGTATTGGTTTGTCCCTCTGTCTAATCCCCCATCCCACATTCAACAGACAAGTGGAATGCCATCAATCACTTCTTCAGTGAAGAAATAGAGAAAAAACATCAGCACCCCAAAAACGGATCCTCCACTTACACCCTTTCCTCTGCTCTGGTCCTGCAATGATCTACCTTCAAACCTCCATCTTTAAAAGACCTCAACACATTCAGCTCCCTCAAAGCCACTGCCTTTGAAGATGACGTTTAATTTTCATCCTACAGCAAAACCCTCTCTGAATAAGCGTTCTCGCTCTACTACTTATCACCATCGACCCTCTCTCACTTCAATCATCTTCCCTGTACCTCTCAAAACAGGTCAGATTATCTGGCTTCTGAAGAAATTTACAGTAGCCCCTGACAACCTCGTCCACTACATGCCCATCACTCATATATCCTCTTTAGCAACATATGCAAGCAAGGGTATTTAGGTTTCTATAATTATTTCGTTAGAGTGCACTGATCAAGGACATCAAGCCTAAAATACAAATCATATTGACTGATCACATTTCCCAGCATGTATCTTGTTGCTGCTATTTGGACTTCTCAGTGCGTAACTAATCTTCAACTTTTTGCGGTTATTTTTAGAATCCATAATATAATATATGTTACCTTTTTGTTTGATTAGACTGCTCTTACTTAGTACATCTAGTCAAAAGTAACAATAATGTTCTTAATTGTTTATTAAAGGGACTACATCGCCCAGAATGCATTTATTGGGTGAGCTATAATGCATTCCATTCATGGTTTTAATTTGATGACACCTATAAATAATTAGGCCATATTGGTTTAAAATAGGCTAATAATGCTGTCGCACTTTGAGCTTGAGTAACCCCACGGAGGACAGGGGAAAGGCATGTGAGTTGTTGCCGTTATTTCCTTTTTTTCTTTACTTATGCACATGAGAACAGGCACGTTCTAGCATTTTTTTTAAAGAAGAACTTTCATATTAAACAAGGAGCATTTTGTAGTTTAATTTATGAATTATGTGTGAGACAACAATAAGTACCTTGGTTGTTTGCACTCGGCACCCTTCTCTTTTAGTCATCGAAAAAACAGTATTGCACATTTTTAAGATCACAGCACCAGCCATCTCCTCCATGACTATCAAACTGGCTTCAAATCACACTGCAGCATGGAGACATCTACCTTACAAATTATAGATGACATCTTGACAACTGATACAGATGGACCCTGCTTCTTGATATTACTGGACCTCTGCTGCCTACAACACTGTCTACCACCCCTAACTCAGCCACATCCTGAAGTCTCAAATGGCTCCCTCCAGACAGTCATTTGTTATCACTTCTAATCTCTTTTCTTCTTTTGTTAACCTGTTACTGAATCACAAAATGGATTTTGGAGCACATGTATGTACGTCAGAAATTATGTTTTCCTAATTGCAATTCCATGCAAATCACAATTTCAATCACAATTTAAAATGTACAGAACTCCATTGAGTTTCTTTTGCAATTCCCAGTGGGTCGCAAATAGACCTACCTCGTGAATATTAATGATTCGTGGGACCACTGCCTGCTCTTAATTTTTTTTCCTAACCATTCAAAAAGGGAAAGGGGTCTCTTAGGGACCCCTTCTCATTTGGAAATGGGTTACCACCAACTTTTCAGTGGTGGTAAATGGCAAATGTTTTGCGACTGCCTTTCAGCCGCACTTCATTCGTACATACCTTTCCAATTTGGTAATAGGAAGTGACGCCCTCAACACGTCCCTTGCTAAAACCGAAGCTCAAAACTAAATTGCGATTCAGTAACAAGTTACTGAATCGCAATTTGGGCTTTGTACATCCCAAATTGATTTTTTCCAGTCGCAGACAGAATCGGCCCATTTGCGGCTGGCAAAAATTTCATGCATGTGGCCCTTAGTGTGTTCAGAAAGCCACTGAGCGATTGTAAACCCTGTGATCTAGTGAATCACATTTTTGTGACCGCTAAATGGCTTCATAATAAGCCTGGCCCTTGGTTCTCTGACAGCCCATCTAGTGACCCTGTTTTCTGGGCATAAAAAAGAGCGGTCCTTTAAAAGGAGAGAGTCAGTAATATATAAACTGCTGACCAATGAGCTCTGTTGCTATATTCAAATGTTGGGAGCCTAGAATACTCAAAGATGCTGGTGAAGGCATGCGGCCTGTTCTGTATTTTCAGAAAAGCAATAACATTCTCTTAGTCTTTTGCTACATTAAAAGTTGCAACAGGCACGTTGTATGGCCCAGACTTTGGATACAGCATACTGCTTTATCCAAGGCCTTCATTTGAGCTTCCACAGGCACAGTGTATGTTCTGTTACCTTCAGAAAAGCTGCTTGTGCTTTACTGGTCAGAATCTTGGGCTACAAAGTGACTTTGTTTCTTTGGCATTACTAATGATGAATTCCTAGTAAACAGTGTTTCTCTTGCAGATGGATGTTTGATATGTGAAGTAAGATGGGACTTTTAAAACAAGCACTGGCAGAGTGAGTGGCCCTTGCTTTTGGGGCCTAGTGCCTTTGACAATGGCTTGTATGCTGCACAGCATCACAGATGCTGCATAGCTAAAGAAACAAGCATTTGCAATGGAATGGGTCTCACGTTTGCTCGAGTTACAGCTATTAGCGTTGTAAATTCCTAACTGGACTTTTCGTGCCACATAAATTGAAAATTAAAAGTAAAACAGTTGACAGAAGCAAGTCAATTCAAAGTGCCACAGCCACCATGAGCGTGAGTGTGGGGGTTATTGGCTCCCTGCATGAATGTCTAGAAAAGATCGAGCAGGGAAGAAAGGCAAACCGTAACCAAAGGAGGGGCCATCGCATGCTGAAACAGGAGGAAGCATGACGTAGTGTGATGGTCAACAAAAATGTTCACTTAGTGAAATCACCTGAGATGGCACTCAACACACAAAGGAGGGACATTTTACAAAATGCACCAAAACACAACAAAGAATAAATAGCAACAGTGTGCGTGGTTAAAATCCCACAGAGAGATTACAGCAGGCCAGAGCGCTTGCGCGCTCGACCCTAAAAAAAAGTAATACGACAGCGCACCACACCTAAACAAGCCTACCAGATAACGTGAGTGTTTTTTTTATTCGCCAAGTTGGATCAGTAAATTAAAAAAAATAAGTAGCACAAACGTAATTTGTCTATTTGTTGAAGCACATAAAGGGGGAGCAACATAGAGGCTGCATGTGGAGGGGGACCATCACAAAAGACATGGCTGGTGGTGCGAGCATCACAAAGGATGCGAGTGGGGGAAACAACGCAGGTGTGGGTGGGGGATAAGAAAGGGCATGCACAGTGAGGCGCAACACAGGGCTTGGGTGGGGGAAGAGCATAGAGGGTGTGATGGGCAGAAGCAGTGGGCGAGACACAGCAACATGAAATGGATGGCGGACAAGCACATGGGGAAGAAAGCAATGCATTGGGGAGAAAGGCATACGGTTAAGCACAACATGGAGGGAGTGGAGGAAAAGGATATGGACAAGAGAGCAATACAGAGTAGCAGCCAGGGGAAAAAAGTACATGAGGGAGCCACCTGGAAAACACATTCACTTTCCTGGCGTGTTTAACTCAAAAGAGAAAAGTAATGCTTGAAATGTAAGCAGTGGAAGGTCACAATGTGTCTGTGCTCCAGGGGAGGAACAAACGCAAGAAAGAAGCCTGCACAAGTTAACAAATAGAAAGTAGGCAAACGAGACTGATGGTAAAGCCAACCAATGGGAAGCAATGAACTGTAAGCTGAAAATATATATTTTTGCCAACAGACAGCTTGCGCTCTCTTGTAGGCAAGAGCAAAAAACATGAGTAATCAATACATTTATATCCTTGTGTACATCCACAAGTGTGTTTTACTTATAAAATGCAATACAGACAAGAAAAATATCACACCAGTTCATACCAGCCCCACACAAAGATTCACAAGCAGGCACTCAGGTTGTATTATTCTATGTGGTATGATGCCATCCCCCAGTAATGGTAAAAAGAGTATCTTATTCTCTGTGGACGTGCATTAATGCTTTTACACGGTACTGTTTATTCATATGTAGTTGCTATAAACAAATATAGTTAACCATGTCATTGTATATTTTAACTCTTTATTCAGTCTATATGTTCCTAACTGTTTTCCATAAAAGCGAATTCAACATGGAATTTGTGAGACCATAAGCATTGATTTTTCAAGTTGGACACACTGTAATGCAGTAATAACATGCAATTTGACCAGTGCGCTGTAGATATAAATGTGAAAATGTGCATTTATTACTATACTTGTTTCACATAACATGTTTTATTAGGCCATGTTTATTTTTTATTGCATGACATACACTCACATACACACATCTATATATAACGGAGCACGTTAGCAGCTTCAACTGTATCTGTGTCAATTTTCATGACACTGGCTTTGAATCGCAAAATCATAACCAACTGAAAAAACGAAAAAAGGGCATTTCTCCAGCTACTGCTGTGCTTTACCCTGTTACTGCATAAGAAGGGTATTTACAGACAACACTTTTTACAAAGGTGCATTTGGCAATAATCTGGTACAAATCCATGAGGCAGTTTTTCAGTGCAATTCTTTGTAAGGACAGATTTATTTAGTGTTATTATATTTCTAACATTTACCACAGAAGATTTGTCCTATGGTATTTTTTTTTTAACAATTCTGAGCTGCCTTTAAAAAAAAATGTTAATGTCCACAAGGAGGATTCTGTCCACTGACTATGTCTCTTTACTAAATGTTGAATGAAAGTATGTACAACAGAAATGTAGCAACCAGTAAGTATTAGTGCACAGTGAAGCACAGAATATCAATTTGAAAAAAAATTCAAAAACGTATGTGTTGTGCAAGTGGCTTTCATTAGTATAAACAGTATTTTGCCTTACCAAAGAAAAGACCTTAGTTTCAGAGCCTGAACTCTGAATTAGAAGAGAAAAGATCCTTTTTACCAACACAACGTCTGCCTTGAAAGGGAAAAACAAAGCCTTTGTTTCAGGATTTAAGCTCTCGTGACACAGAGAACCTTATTTTAGAGGCCAAGCTAGCTCAACACTCAAGACCCTTGTTTCAGAACCTTAGCTATGTCTCGACACAAAATGCATTGTGACACTGGGAATACCCCTGTTTCAGAGCCTTAGCCATGCCTACCTCGACACTCGACCCTTGTTTCAGAGCCTTAGTACAGTCTCGAGACAGAGATGACCCTTGTTTCAGAGCCTTACCTATGTCTCAACACAGAACGAACCCTTGTTTTAGAGCCTTAGCTACATTGTAACACTGAGAATACCCTTGTTTCAGAGCCTTGGGTATGTCTCTACCCAGAGAAGACCCTTGTTTCAGAGCCTTGGGTATGTCTCTACCCAGAGAAGACCCTTGTTTCAGAGCCTTGGCTACACTGTGACATTGAGAATACCCTTGTTTTAGAACTTTAGCTATGTCTCGACACAGCAAGGTTCGTTGGTTCAGAGCCTTAGCTGTGCCATTACATACAGAAGATCCTTGTTTCAATGTCTAAACTCTGTTGATGCAAAGAAGACCCTTGTTTCAATGTCCAAGCCCTCTTGACACTGAGAAGATCCTTGTTTCAGTGGCCAAGCTCTCCCTTGACACCATTCAGAGCCTATGCCCTTTTTTCATCCACTGAAGGGGATTGTGTCAGATCCTGAGCTTAGGTTTGGCAAAGAAAATCCTTGTTTCAGAGACCGAGTTCTCTTCTGGCAGAAAGATGATCCTTGTTTCAGAGTCTGTACTCTGTACCAAAACTGAGAAGACCCCAGTTTCAGAGCATTAGATCTGTCAACTCTGAGAGAAGAGTCTTGATACAGAGGCCACGCCCTCTCTCCACAAAGAAACCCTAGTTTTAGTGTCTAAGCTGTCTTTTGACAGAAAGTTCCTGTTTGCGGCCGAGGCTCTGTCTTCACGCACTGGAGAACCTTATTTCAGAGCCTATGCCTAGCTTTGGCAGAGAGAGGAGCACGCTTTCAGAAACTTAACTCTGCATTGGTAGAACAACAGTCCTCATTCCAGCGCCTGAACTCTGTCTCCACACTGAAAAGACTTATATTCAGTACTTGAGCCCTGCTCTGGAAGGGAGGCAGACCTGGAGAGTTTAAGCTCAGAGTCCCCAGAGAGACATATAAAACAGTGAGGGAGGGAGGAAGGAGATGTCTCTATGGTTCACTCAGCTTCCTTTGTCCAAACACTAATAACCAAAAGAAGTGAACCCTCATATCATCCCAGAGGGCCTGGACTGATATGGTATGAGGGGTCACTTCTTTTGGTTATTAGTGTTTAGCAGAGAGACAGGCATTGTTTCAAACCTGAGCTCTGCATTGTCGGGGAAGACTTCTAGGATCCAGTGACTGACGGCTGTCCTACCAGGCGCAAGTCCATTGTTTCGGAGCCTCGCCTTTGATTTGCCAGGGAGAAGATGCTTGTGTTTTTAGGCCAAGAGCCCTGGGCTAGTGCCGAGAAGTCCCTGCTTTCAGAGTCAGCGCATTGCTTTGCCCAGGGCTGAGCTCCCGAGGGCCGAGCTCCCGAGACCTGAGCTCAGCCGTAGCAGGGAGAACCCCCTTCTTTTAGAGCCCATGCTATGACTTCAGCGACAGGATACCCTCCCGGGTGGTGCTGCGCCCTACACATCTGCATAACATAACTTGACGGGAAAGGAGTGGTTTAGAAGCTTGGCCGCTGCCTTGAGTGGGAGCAGCCCCCCGTTTTAGAGCTGGTGCCGTGTGCTGGCTTGGAGAATGCCTTTGCTTCGGGCCCGAGGCTGTCAGTGTACAGGGAGAAAACCCCATTTAATGAATTAAGAAGATTTTCTCGAGAGAAGGACGCAATGGTTGCTTGAACAAAAAAAAAAGGGATTACGGGTCCCAAAACAAAAGCCCAGCACGGTCCCAAATGCCCCCACCGGTTCAGGGCAGAGAATAAGGGGCTGCAGCAGGAAGGGGTTCCCCTCGGGCTTTCATGGCAAGATAGAAAGGGCACTGTGAAGTGGGTAATGTCTCTGGGAGCCGTGCCCCCGAGGCGGCACGGATTATTTCTTTGGAGGAGGAAGGAGGATAAAGCACCATTACAGAAAAAAAGTAACAAACCCGCGTGAAAAACAACGCCAAAGTGGGAGAAGAAACAACCAAACAAAACCATAAACTACAGGAAGGGACTGCAGTTTCACAACAGGCTTTTTTATGTGTGTGCGGTTTATTATGTGACTTTGTCAACGACATCCTCGTTACTGTATATCAGCACCTGTTAAATGTGTGCCCGAGACAGTTTTTTTGTGTGTTTTCGAGCCCTGGAGGGAGGCCTGCTAGGGGACGGGGGTTGGGGGCAGGGGAGGCGTGAGGTTAGCGCACAAGGGGAAGAAATAACCGTAAGCCACAATCTTTTTCTCTTTGTATTTACATACCATGAGATGTTGCATCACAAAAAGCAACCGTGGGATTTACTGGTTATGATGCTTTCATGCTCTGTTTTTACTTTTTAATTTTTACAATTCTGGGAGGGGCAGCCTAGCAATGTCAGCATGGTGTCATATGTTTACAAATATTACAAATTCGTCGTGTGTTTGCCTTGTAGCTCCACTGCTGCCTTGAGCCAAGGTCTGGGTGCTTTGTGTGTGTGTGTGTGTGTGTGTGTATGAGGAGGGGCTCAGTTGCCTGCTGCGTGCAGATTAAAGAACTGGAATGCTGCAGTGATTTGCTGTAGACCACACAAATATGTGGAAAGCAGATTTAGAAAGCAGCCCTTCTCGCCTTTGAGACGTCAGCAGGAGGGGGCTACTAAAAGTAAGTCCGCCCTCTACACCTTCCGGTCCGAGGCTGATCCTGTGCAGTGTAGATATGGAAGCCCCAGCGCATCCATTCTGTGATCCGGTGCGACCTTTATTACAAGGCCTATGGTCACATCCGCTGTTTTCAGTTCACGGGTAACCCAAGTCCAGCATTGTGAGATCCTTGGTCAATAACTAGCTACACCTCTGCCTCAGTTCCCTTATCTCCCCGAACTGGGGAGCTCTAGGAATACAACTAACCTTCAGCAGTCGGCCATAAATGTTTCCTGTCATTGCAGCTGTATAGCACTTTGCAGGTACCAGTGAGGCCCCCATGCACACTTATCTAGCCATCGGAAGACATGCAGAGGTAGGTATGTGCCCTTGTGAACAATCATTGAGTTGTATGACACTAAACCAACAAGAAAGCAAAGAGAAGCTTAAGAGCAGAAAGGCAAATATTCACCAATGGCCTTACCACAGAAGCAGAAAGTTATGGAAACGTGAAAGGACTCTGACATAACAAGGAAACTTGCACGCAGATACAGCAAGCCAGAAAGACCTGTTAAAGATAAAGCTGTGAAGATAACCATGGTTAACAAAGGCCAGCAAAGGTGATGGGTGGAGCACTTTGAAGAGGTGCTTAACCAGCCTGTGCCACAGTCTCCACCAGACTGACATAAACTTGCCAATCAACTTCAGCAGACCAACCAAGGAAGAAGTACAGCAAGCCATCAAATATCTGAGAAATTGGAAGGCAGCAGGACCCAACAACATTCCTGGAGAAGCACTGAAGGCAGGCATTGACATGAGTAGACGTGCTCTACCCCATGTTTATTAGGATCTGTGAAGAGGAAAGGTGTCATCAGACTCGAAGGAGCGGTGTCTCACCAAGATCCTCAATAAAGGTGACCCGAGTAACTGTACAAACTACAGAGGGATAACTCTTCCATCAGTTCCAGGCAAAGTGTTCAACAGAGTTACCCTGAACAGAATGAAGGAACAAGTTGATGCGAGTTGCAAGAACAGCAAGATAGATTCAACACAGCCTAGGTTGCAACACTGCACATCATGGTGCCGTTGATTGACTGGAATCCCCTTTTTATGTCAAATTCATTGACTACGAGAAAGCATTTAACAGTGTGGACAGATAGATCCTATCTGAGAAACTCCACTGCCCCTATGGTGTGCAGGAAAAACTCATAAGAATCATCAGGAATTCTTATGAGGGAACGACCTGCAAGATAGTCGATGGAGGACAACTCACAGAAGCCTTCCAAATGAGGACGGGAGAGCACCAGGGTTGTTTGCTCTCGCCTTTTCTTTTACTGATGGCTAAAGACTTGAGGATATGCCATTATGTTTTCCAGAAGGAAAACTGAAATGCATAAAGCAACATATATAATGTGTGTTTAAATGTATTCATGTAAACAAAGAAACTGGAGTCATGAGCTGAAATGCATTTATAAGTAGGAATGTAGAATGACCATATGCAAATCACATGTATGGTGTATTATTTCATGAATAAATATTATGATTTTCTAGTTAATCAACATTTTCATAGTTATTCCTCAATTATTTTACATATGTGAAATACATGTAAAACCACGTGTTTGAATGTGCAATAAGGTTTACGCTGTTAGCTGGAGATGAGGCCAGAAAATGCTCTCTATGTGTTTAATCGTCAATGTCAACATTTTGCTCTTGCTGTGTATTTCTTTGCTTGCAGATGCATCAACAGAAGTCTTTTTTTATGCAGAGCTTATTGTTAGTTATTGATAAAGGGGGCATGAGGAGACAGGTTGCCAAGGACAGAAGTGTTCATGAGGAGTTGTGAAGGAGAACTCCCCTCTGGATTCCAGAAGACAAGAAAGATCCAAGGTCATTGAGATGGCTGAACCAAGAGATGAAAGTCTAATTAAAGGTTATCATTCACAACTGTGCATGGACTATGGTAAGTTACTTGGAGTGACGTCAACTATATGAAGTTTAAGGGGATAAGAGTGTTTTTGCTAGTTAGAGATTTCAGACCCTTTCTGTTGTTTGATTACAGCTGACACTTAGAAACGTAGATAGGTACAGACCTCTGCTTCTTTTTGCTTTGCTGATATGGCCATATGCTACACACATCTGTCTTACTGAAGATTCTACTGAGGTTTCTGTAGTAGACACCTTGCTTCATTTTCAGTATTTCAATCTCAATCATTTTGGGTTTTCCTGTAGTTTACTACAATAGTTAGACATTTATAAGTTCAATGGTTAGGCTGGAGAATCAAAGCTTGAACTCGAAGCATCAAGTGTTGTTCCTTATTTTCTGTATTGTTTCTACTGAAGTCTTGCTATTTTTAAGGTTAGTGCATTTCAATTTCGTCCGACACTTTATCTCACCTTTGATAATCCTGTATTTGTATAGCATGGTTTTGAGACTCATTTAAGTAAGTTTCGCTTTGACTTTGTAATACATCTTTTGAACCTTTATTTTTGACTCTGATATTTAATGTGTGACTAAATGGGTTGCACTATAATTTAATTTGAATGTTGGAATGTATTTCTCTTCACTCGTCGGAACATAGAAAAAGATTCATCAGGCCCAAAGAAATCAGTAGTAGTGCTAGACGCTGGATAAGAATGGATCATGAAAAACCCACAGCAGGGAGAAGAAATGGGATCCAGTGGATGACATGGATCCAGCTTGACGATGTGGACTTCGCAGATTATCTGGCCCTACTCCCATACCCATCAGTAGATGCAAGCGAAGACTGACAATATGGCAACCACATCAGCACAACTTGGCCTCAGCATCCACAGCAGAAAAAAACAAGAATATGAAGGCTAGCACGGCCAGTAGAGATGAAGTCACTCTTGCAGGTGGTGCACTGGAAGAGGTTGAGGCCTTCACCTATCTGGCAGTGTCATAGACAAGCAGGGCAGCACAGGCACTGATATCAAAACAAGAATCGGCAAAGCAAGAGCTGCCTTCATTCAGCTAAAGAATATCTGGAGCTCCCAGGACATAATGCAACAAATCAAGATCAGGCTTTTTAACACCAATGTAAAATCGGTCCTTTTGTATGGGGCAGAATCTTGGGAGGACAACAGCGACCACCACCAACAAAGTCCAGACATTCATCAACACCTGTCTAAAGGAAATCCTCTAAATCCGCTGGCCAAACACTACCTGCAACAATGACCTTTGGCAGCAGACTTTCCAACTCGCTGGCCATGACGAAATCATGAAAAGATGCTGGTGCTAGATAGATCACACCCTCCACAAACCTGCTTTAAACACCAGGCAGGCCCAGACTTTGAACACTCAAGGGAAAAGGAGGAAGGCCAAAAAACATTTGGCATCGAGGCCTTGAGGCTGGCTGTAAGGAGATGGGCTACACCTGGAGTCTGATTGAAAGAAAAGTCCAAGACTGAGATGGCTGGAGAGTCCTGGTTGACTGCATATGCCCTAGGAAGGGTAGTAAGCATAGGCGAGTATCTAAATCATGATCAGTAATGGTGACCCACAATAATATTGCACCCCTACATTGCCTACAATGTTGCATCCGTACATCGCCTACTGCTATCTCACAGGAAAAGTATATAATTACTATTCTTACCTCTGCTTATGTAAATATATCATTACTTTTCTTACCTCTACCTTTAGTGATGCAAATATATCATTACTGTTCTTACCTCTACCTACAGTGATGTAAATATTTCTTTACTGTTCTTACTTCTGCCTATAATTATGTAAGTATATCATTACTGTTCTTAACCCGCCAATACTTACCTTAGGAGGTAAGTATACAACTACTTGTCCTACCTCTAGCATTATTCCCCTTACAATGTATTGAATGAGTATGTGCAGGAGATGCAAATTTATTGTCATGTGAACTAACACGTGCAGTAGATTATGGCTTTATTGTTAGTTGCATGGGAAGTGGAGAGAAAGCTGAGGAGAGGTGCAGCCACGAGGAGGCTCTTATGGTGAGTGCAAAATTGACACGAAGTGAGTGTGTGTGCGTGTGAGAGAGAGAGAGAGAGAAGGATCACAGTTGTGTGCAAATCTTGGTGCCATACGAAATATGGTATTTATGTCAATGGGAGGTAGGCGTCTTATATTCATCCAATGCATTTGCTAAAAGTGGTCATAATGTGCACACTGACATTTATCAAAATTCTGATTTGTAGGGGTTCACAGGTAGACATGCCTCATTAATACGCATAGGGTAAGTCACAAATTGTGACCCTTGGCGTATCGCTGCCATCTCAGGGATGGTGGCCTGCTGGGGTCAGCAATCGGAACCTTTGCAACCGCAAAATAGTTTTAACATAAGGCCACAGATGATGTGTTCCTATGTTTTTGCCAGAGTGCATATAGGTATTGTATTTAGACACAGGTGAGATGTGAGCCAGATCTCTGTTCAGCTGGACCTTACAATGAACATAACAGTACTCAGTGAGAAGGCCTGATTTCATAGCTCATATGTATGGAATAAGCAAAGTATTAAATGCTTTGCAAAAAGCTAGGTGGTCCTGGATATTTCTTGTCAAATCAGGAAGTATGATCCAAAGCGTTGCAGTCTGTACTGGGATTGATTCTCCCCTCATTTTAAGATTAGTTAAATTCTGGAATTTCAATACTGTGTTACAGCAGTTAGTGCATACTTCATCTTGTTTGATGTGTAGAGATTTAACTCTCCAGCAAGGAGGCTCCTATTCCATTTAATGATATGAGGCAAAGATGAGCAATGCATAGGGGTTTGAAGGAAACTTAACTTGGAATTGGAAGCCAGGGTGGGACACAGAGTGGTAGGCTTAGGGTGTCCCATGGATGTATTGGTGCAGAAGGTGTCTTGCTACAGTGTTTTGAATTTGTGATAGTCTGTGAAGCCGATATTCCAATACACCAAGATTGGCAGCATTGGTGTAGTCCAGGAACAATAGCACAAGGGTGAAGTGACCTGGACACAATAAGCTTGAATGGATTGATTTTCCAGAGTTTTCTACACCAGTGAAGAAAGGTGTGATAATTATAGTGATCAGGAGTCCAAAGTTGACATAAGTGTCAGATGGTATTCCAGGGTATTTTACTGTGAAAGATGGTGAGGCTGGCATGCCAAATTCAATACGTCAGCGCCAGCGGGCCAGTTTGAGTAAGCAAACTGCTGCTAATGATTTCTGTCTTTTTTAGTGTTAAGTATTGAATCAAAAGCTGAAATGAGAACAGGACAGTCATTTTCTGAAGCACATTTCAGTTTCAGCAGCACCCAAGTAGTAAGTTAAAGCAACATATCTGATGAGATATGGTAGTTTGGAGCAATCACAGAGCCTTTAGAGCACTGCAACTGACTGAATCAGGAAACATAGTGAAATATAAGATCAAAATAATCTGTGTGGTTGGAAGTAAGGAGGAGATTTAGCATAGCACTTTGGTCCTTAATGTAGTATCCTGGTTTGGGTCATGCAGTTCTTAACTTAAGAATGGTTTGTAGGCAATCAGTTTATAGTTGTCCAAACCTATTTGATCAGTAATGACTTCACCAAGAGTGGCTTGATGTAAGAGGTCCCAAGTCATCATAGGATGTTCTCTTTTGAAAGGAAGATTCTCGATGGTACAGGCCACAGAAGACAATGTGCAGGGCTCCTGATGTGAGCGGCGCCTGGATGGCCCAGTCCCTTTAAGAGGATAGCATGTGTAGCTCTTTAGGACGTGCGCTGCACCCTGAATGACTGCTCGTCATTCAGGAATTCACGCTCACTTGCGTTTCCTGATTCCTGGCATCCTGCATTCTCTGTTCTCCAATGGTTCCCGTCCTGATCCGCTGTTCGTCCTCGTCTCAGCCCTCCACTTCCTAGCTATCTTCTTGTTGGGCAGTGCGTCTGCTCTCTTTTTGTTCGGTTTCAATGCATCCTCCAAGAAAAGATGATGAACAAATATTGGAAAAGCCGGCACATTGTCTTCAAGGCGCTAACACGCTTATCAGGTTAGCGTAATAATTGTTGATAATTATCTGATGTAACTCTTGTGAAATGAAGACCTAGCTCCTGGAACTACCTAAATGCAAAAGAGAGTAGTCATGAAGAAGACAATCATGGCTGAAGGTTAATATTATGAATCTTATTAGTGAAACCTGGTGATTAAGGTTCCATTATAATTGTTTGGTAAAATTTCTTGACTCCACTTCCTGTGCCTTGTACAAGATGTATTGTTAAGTTCCCTGGAAGCAGTGTGTGACAGTTCGAACAGTATAAAGGCAACGGAGAGGTATGGAGTTGATGTATAAGTGGTTTATTCTGAATAATTGATAGTAAATAAAGGTTATGATGGAGGTGGTTGTTCTTCCCGCACTTGTGAGCCTGTTTGCCTGCTTTTTTCCTTCCAGTGGTGGTGTTGTCTTCTAATTGTTTTTCTTCTTTTTTTTTCAGGTTGCGTGATGGCGTACCCTCTCAGAGGAATCCAGGATGGTACCGGAAATAGAAGGACAAAAGGCCGGGTAAGTATAGGGTCCTCTAATAGGGTTATCCTCTTTTTCCTATTATGGACTGGGGAAGAAGGGTAAAACACAAGGAGGGGGTTGGTGGTCGTGAGGAAGTGGGGAAGTGAATGTGTCCAAACACAAACCTAATAGGGGTATTGTGAAGGTGCCACACAGGTGCTGGTTGCTGTGCCCGTTTTTAATTCCCTTTTCTTCTTCTCCCCCCCCTTCTCCTTTATATCCCCTCCCCAGTCCCTTTCTTGGTTATGCCCCTCTTTTGAGTCCACAAGGACCGTACCTTGGTTAGCCACGACCCTCCAGGGTCGTGGCTGGCGTTGTAGCAGTCCTCCGGCTGTACTCTCCTCTCAGGGTTTCTGTGCTCGGTCTCTTTGGGGTCCCCAGGGTTTCCTCGTGGTTCCCTCCAAGGCGGTAGTATGCTCGGGCCCTCCTGCTCTCCAATGGGTTCGTCGATTCTCCTGCTCTCCTTTCCTCCGACCGCGCTGCCTTCCTGGTGCGGCGCGTCCGATTTATTTGACTCGCTGTGCCGGGAAACCATAATGGTTTCCTCGGCAACGCGAGGCTGCCTGCCTCGTTCTCGTTGCGTTTCCCCGGCAACGGGGAAACGCGGAAATGACGAATCGGCACTGTCCGATTCGTCATCGGGAGCGCTCTGTGTCAGGGACGCCCCGTCACACACCCGCCCCACGAAAGGTCCTGTTCGAGGACCGCAGTAGAGTCCGGGAATCTAGACAAATAATCAGCCGGGGCTTGCAGGGAACCAGGAATGTGACGTACCTGAAAGGAAAACGGTTGAAGTTCAAGGAACCATCTCAAAATCCTCGAATTTGTATCTTTATGAGCAGCTAACCAAGTGAGGGGAGCATGGTCCGTAAACAGTATAAAAGGCCGACCCAAAAGGTAATATTGTAAGGTCTCCACGGCCCACTTTATGGCCAGACATTCTTTTTCGATGGTAGGATAGTGGCGTTCGCGGGGAAATAACTTCCTACTGATATACACTACTGGGCGATCCCTACCGTCTTCATCTGGTTGGGTCAACACACCCCCTAACCCCACATCAGAGGCATCTGTATATAGATGGAAGGGTTTTGAGAAATCCGGGCATCGCAGAATCGGATCCCTAGTCAGACAGGATTTGAGGTGCTCAAAGCTAGCCTTCTGTTGCTCCGAAAAAGGGACTAACCGATTAGGGTGTGATTTAGACAGAAGATCGGTGAGGGGTGCGGCTAGGGTGGAATAGTCGGGTATGAATCGTCGATAGTAGCCCACCAACCCAAGGAATGAACGCAATTCTTTCTTTGTTGTTGGGTTAGGTGCATTCAGAATGGCGTCTACTTTCGTAGTTTGCGGTTGCAGGTTCCCCTGACTGATTTTATATCCTAAGTATGATATGTCTGATTGTCCTATGACGCACTTTTTTGGGTTGGCGGTTAAGCCAGCCTGTGCCAGAGTGTAGAATATCTGTTGTAGATGTCGTAGATGATCATCCCAAGTGTCACTAAAAATAACAACATCATCCAAATACGCTGCTGTAAATGTTTGAAACGGATTCAAAAGTCTATCCATTAACCGTTGGAACGTGGCTGGGGCTCCATGTAGCCCGAACGGTAACACGGTGAATTGATAAAGACTGGACTGTGTGGCAAAAGCTGTTTTCTCCTTATCTTCTGGGGCTAAGGGAATCTGCCAATACCCTTTAGTCAAATCCAGAGTGGACATATACTTTGCCTTTCCCAGTTTTTCTAGTACGTCATCCACTCTAGGTATGGGATACGTGTCAAACATGGAATATTCGTTCAGTTTACGGAAATCAATACAAAATCGAAGAGTACCCTCAGGTTTCGGTACTAGAACAACTGGGGAACACAAAGGACTAGTGGAAGGTTCTATCACACCGAGTTCTAACATTTTCTGGATTTCGTTTTCCATAATCTGCCTCCTGGCCTCGGGAATACGGTATGGCCTTAACCTGACAATTTTACCCGGGGTAGTTCTTATTTTATGGGTTATCAAGGCGGTTTTACCTGGTATTTCTGAAAAAACCTTTTTGAAGGGTTTTATTAGGCTATATATCTGTTCTTTTTCCGCTTCCGTTAAGGTTTCGTTTACTACTGGTAGTCTCTCCCCATCATGGTTTTCGGTTGGGTAAAACTCGATATGTCAGTTTTGGCTAGGAGAGACGAACTGGCCCATTGCTACGACAGAGTTGGAATTGGTTGGTTCTTCCCATTTTTTAAAGAGATTTATGTGATAAATTTGGGTTTTCTGAGGGGTGGTCGCTATCTCAACTAGGTAAGTGACTGGAGTAACGGATCGTAACACCTTATAGGGACCTTGCCATTTGGCCACCAGTTTTTGTTCCGACGTGGGACGCATAATTAGTACTTGATCTCCAGGTTGTAAAACCCGTAACTTGCTTCCTCGGTCATAATACTGTTTTTGGTTCTGTTGAGCGCGTTCCATATTGGCTCTGACTGTTTCCCATAAATCGTGGAGTTGAGAACGTAAAGTGTGGGTATACTCTAATAAAGGTTTTCCCCCTTCCTCCGCCTCTTCCTCCCAAGTTTCAATGGCCATGTCCAAAAGGGACCATGGCTGTCTCCCGAACACGAGCTCAAAAGGGCTATGGCCTGTTGAGGCCTGTTCATGAGTTCGTATTGCGTATAATACTAATGGTAATTTCTGATCCCAGTCTCTCCCCGTGTCCTCCACTACTTTCCTTAGTAGGGTTTTTATGGTCCGGTTGTACCTTTCTACCAGCCCGTCCGTTTGTGGATGGTACACCGAAGTACGAATTTGGGAAATACCTAATGTCTTACACACCTGCTTCATAAGTGTAGACATAAAAGGGGTTCCCTGGTCGGTAAGTATTTCATGTGGGAATCCAATTCGAGAAAAGACATTTATCATAGCTTGGGCAATGGTCTTGGTTGTTATACTTTTCAAAGGTATGGCCTCGGGGTATCGAGTGGCATAATCAACCATAACTAAGATATACGTGTGACCTTTAGTCGAGGGTATCACAGGACCGATCAAGTCCATTCCTATTCTACTAAAAGGTATATCTATGATGGGTAGGGGCATTAAGGGGGCTTTTTTAGGTTTACCTGGTTCAGTGAGTTGGCACCTGGGACATTGAGAGCAATATTTGCGTATATGGGCAAAAACCCCCGGCCAATAAAACCGCCGAAGAAGGTACTCCTCGTTTTTTTCCCTCCCATAATGACCCCCACCTGGTTGACAATGAGCCAAAGTGAGGACTTGTTCTCTATAATATTCGGGCACTAACAACTGTAGTTTATGGCTCCCCGCACGAGTAGTGGTTACCCTGTATAAAAGTTTTTTCTTAATTAAGAAGTAGGGACCCACCTCCTCGGTTTCTTCTGATTTAGCAGACTTCCAGGCTTGGGCAAGAGAAGGGTCCTCTCTCTGTCGTTGGGAAAAACTGATAGGTACCTCATGTATTTCGGCAACAAGACCTAGATTATGTCCTGATCCCTGTCTTTCCCGATGGTTTGCTTTGTCTGCCCGCTTCTCTCTACGGGACAATTTCCTACGGGGTATGGGACACTCAATATCGCTATTAGAAAAAGGAGCTTCCCCCCACCAGTCCTGTATCCATTTGGGTTTTCTGACGTGATCCAGAAGTTCTGGGAAATGTTCATAATCAGTTCCGATGATACACTCCTCGATCAGATTGGTCATTATCCCCATGGGGAGGACATCCCGATAATTTCTCCACTCTACTGTTAGATCATGTAATGGGTATTGCTCTTTATCCCAGTGAATACAACAAATATTCACCCATCGCTCTCCTTCCTTGCCTGCCATGTTTACTATATCGTTCCTTACTACGGATTGGCTGCACCCGGAATCAATAAGGGCGCATACCGCTCGTCCATTAATGTTCAGAGTATGTTTAAACCTCAGGTTACCTCGGCCTGTACACAGTACCCGTCGTCGAGTTACTCCGATTTCCATTGGCTCACTGCTGTCTGGTTTCCTTGGACACATACGAGCGATATGTCCCCATTCCCCACAGTTGTAACATTGGGGTCCCGTCACTGGTGGTTGATCGATGGGCCGGCGAGGGACGGGTTCGTCTGGGAGGGTTCGGGAAGGGTTTCTAAGGTTGGGTATCCCTGGTTTTAGGCTGGGTCGTGTTGGTACATTCTTTACATCCACCGAACGATGATAGGCACATGCTAGATCAATTGCCATTTCCGTATTTACTTTAGGATGTTGACGAATCCAATGTTTTGTCGCTGTAGGCAAGGCATCAAGATATTGTTCGAGTATGATTGTTTGGATCACTTCTTCTCTACTATTACCTGAGGGACCCAACCACTTCATAGCCAAATCCTTTACACGATAGTAAAAAGTTCAGGGGTCTTCGTTCGGTCCCCATTTGATTTTCCGGAATTTGACCCTATAATATTCAGTGTCGTGGCCCACCCGTTCAAGGATACTCGTCTTTATTTCTTGGTATGGCGTAGTTCCCCCCGGATTTGCTGCTTGGTATGCCGCTTGTAATATTCCTGTAAGTAAGGGCGCTACATACTGCCCCCATCTATCCTCAGGCCATTGGGCAGATGAAGCTACCCTCTCGAAATTAGTAAAAAAAGCTTCGGGGTCTTCACCCTCTTGATACTTCTGTAACACCGAACTTGGGACATTGGGGTGAACCTTACTAGCCGCAATAGTTTCAGTTAATTTCTTCATGGCCGTCTCGTGAACTAATTGATTATTTGCAAGGATGGTGGCCTGGCTCTTCAGAGCTGACTGCAAGGCTTCCCTGTCCTCTTTTGCTTCTCGCTGGTGCGCCTCCCAAATCAAATCAAATCATTAGCATTTATAAAGCGCGCTACTCACCCGTGCGGGTCTCAAGGCGCTAGGGACAAAGGGGGTGGTTATCGCTGCTCGAACAGCCAGGTCTTTAGGAGTCTCCGGAAAGCGGAGTGGTCCTGGGTGGTCCTGAGGATGGTGGGGAGGGAGTTCCAGGTCTTGGCCGCCAGGAAGGAGAAAGATCTCCCACCCGCCGTGGAGCGTCGGATGCGAGGGACGGCGGCGAGTGCGAGGCCAGAGGAGCGGAGGGGGCGGGTGGGGACGTAGAAGTTGAGCCGTCTGTTGAGGTATTCCGGTCCCTTGTCGTGGAGGGCTTTGTGTGCGTGGGTGAGAAGTCGGAAGGTGATCCTTTTGCTGACTGGGAGCCAATGCAGGTGTCTCAGGTGTGCGGAGATGTGGCTGTTGCGGGGTACGTCGAGGATGAGGCGGGCTGAGGCGTTTTGAATGCGTTGCAGGCGATTTTGGAGTTTGGCGGTGGTCCCAGCGTAGAGGGTGTTGCCGTAGTCCAGGCGGCTCGTGACGAGGGCGTGGGTCACGGTTTTTCTGGTGTCGGCGGGGATCCAGCGGAAGATCTTGCGGAGCATGCGGAGGGTGAGGAAGCAGGCGGAGGACACGGCGTTGACTTGCTTGGTCATGGTGAGAAGGGGGTCCAAGATGAAGCCGAGGTTGCAGGCGTGGTCTGCGGGGGTCGGTGCGGAGCCGAGGGCCGTGGGCCACCAGGAGTCGTCCCAGGCGGACGGGGTGTTGCCGAGGATGAGGACTTCAGTTTTTTCAGAGTTCAGCTTTAGGCGGCTGAGCCTCATCCAATCTGCGACGTCCTTCATACCCTCTTGTAGGTTGGTCTTGGCGCTGGCGGGGTCCTTGGTGAGGGAGAGTATAAGTTGGGTGTCGTCGGCGTAGGAGGTGATGATGATGTCGTGCTTGCGTACGATGTTAGCGAGGGGGCTCATGTAGACATTGAAGAGTGTCGGGCTGAGTGATGAGCCTTGAGGTACGCCGCAGATGATCTCAGTGGGTTCTGAGCGAAACGGAGGGAGGTAGACTCTTTGGGAGCGGTTTACGAGGAAGGAGGCGATCCAGTCCAGGGCCTGGTCTTGGATCCCGGTGGAGCGGAGGCGGGTGATTAGGGTACGGTGACAGACGGTGTCAAAGGCAGCCGAGAGGTCGAGGAGAATGAGGGCGACTGTTTCACCGTTGTCCATCAGGGTTCTGATGTCGTCTGTGACTGAGATGAGGGCGGTTTCAGTGCTGTGGTTGGTTCGGAATCCGGTCTGTGAGGGGTCGAGCAGGTTGTTGTCTTCCAGGAAGGTGGTCAGCTGTTTGTTGACGGTCTTCTCTATTACTTTGGCTGGGAAAGGCAGAAGGGAGATGGGGCGGAAGTTTTTCAGGTCGCTCGGGTCAGCCGTAGGTTTCTTTAGTAGGGCGTTGACTTCGGCGTGTTTCCAGCATTCGGGGAAGGTAGCAGAAGAAAAAGAAGAGTTGATGACGGTCTGGAGGTGCGGGGCGATGATGTTGTCGGCTTTGTTAAAGATGAAGTGCGGGCAGGGGTCCGAAGGGGCGCCGGAGTGGATAGAGTTCATGATGGATTTGGTTTCTTCCGTGCTGATGTGGGTCCAGTTGTTGAGGGTGATGGTCGGGGATGTGGGTTCGGTGGTGTTAGGTTGGGTCTGGTGTCCGAAGCTGTCGTGGAGGTCGCTGATCTTGCGATGGAAGAAAGTGGCGAGGGATTCGCATAGATCCTGTGAGGGCGTGACGGCGTTGGCGCTGGGGTTGGAGAACTCCTTGACGATGCTGAAGAGTTCTCTGCTGTTGTGGCTGTTTTTGTCCAGTCTGTCGGTGAAAAAATTCCTTTTGGCAGTGCGGATCAGGTGGTGGTGTTTGCGGGTAGCGTTCTTGAGGGCGGTCATGTTGTCAGCGGTGCGGTCCTTGCACCAGGCTTTCTCAAGTGCGCGACAAGTTTTCTTTGATTCTTTGAGGGTGTCAGAGAACCAGAGGGGTTTCTTGGTGTTGTTCTGTCGCTGCGAGCGTTTGAGGGGAGCAAGGTTGTCTGCGCAGTTGGAGATCCAGTTTGTGAGGTTGGGGTCGGTGGTGAGGGTGGGTTGGTTGGCGGCGAGTGCGGCGAAGAGTTGCTCTTCAGGGATCTTCTTCCACTGTCGGCGAGGGATGGGTTGAGTACGGAGGTGGCGGGTCTTGCGTCGGAATGTGAAGTGGACGCAGCTGTGGTCGGTCCAATGAAGGGCGGAGGCGTGGCTGAAGAAGACGTGTTTGCTGGCGGAGAAGATAGGGTCGAGTGTGTGTCCGGCGATGTGGGTGGCAGTGTTCACCAGTTGTTTGAGGCTGAGGTTGGCGAGGTTGTCGAGCAGGGTGGTGGTGTTGGGGTCGTTGTTTTGTTCCAGATGGAAGTTGAGGTCGCCTAGGAGGATGTAGTCCGGTGAGGCGAGGGCGTGCGGGGAGATGAAGTCGGTGATGGTGTCGCTGAAAGGGGCGCGAGGTCCGGGAGGACGGTAGACGCCAGCTGCAGGTGTCGCTGTCCTTCGGCCAGTTGTTTAATCATATCCTCCAACGAGGGGGTGTCACTCATGATTGCCACTGTTCGGTTGTCTGGGAGGGGTCCTAAATTTCTTCGATCCCACTTCTGACACCACTGTGACAGTTCGAACATTATAAAGGCAACGGAGAGGTATGGAGTTGATGTATAAGTGGTTTATTCTGAATAATTGATAGTAAATAAAGGTTATGATGGAGGTGGTTGTTCTTCCCGCACTTGTGAGCCTGTTCGCCTGCTTTTTTCCTTCCAGGGGTGGTGTTGTCTTCTAATTGTTTTTCTTCTTTTTTTTTCAGGTTGCGTGATGGCGTACCCTCTCAGAGGAATCCAGGATGGTACCGGAAATAGAAGGACAAAAGGCCGGGTAAGTATAGGGTCCTCTAATAGGGTTATCCTCTTTTTCCTATTATGGACTGGGGAAGAAGGGTAAAACACAAGGAGGGGGTTGGTGGTCGTGAGGAAGTGGGGAAGTGAATGTGTCCAAACACAAACCTAATAGGGGTATTGTGAAGGTGCCACACAGGTGCTGGTTGCTGTGCCCGTTTTTAATTCCCTTTTCTTCTTCTCCCCCCCCCCTTCTCCTTTATATCCCCTCCTCAGTCCCTTTCTTGGTTATGCCCCTCTTTTGAGTCCACAAGGACCGTACCTTAGTTAGCCACGACCCTCCAGGGTCGTGGCTGGCGTTGTAGCAGTCCTCCGGCTGTACTCTCCTCTCAGGGTTTCTGTGCTCGGTCTCTTTGGGGTCCCCAGGGTTTCCTCGTGGTTCCCTCCAAGGCGGTAGTATGCTCGGGCCCTCCTGCTCTCCAGTGGGTTCGTCGATTCTCCTGCTCTCCTTTCCTCCGACCGCGCTGCCTTCCTGGTGCGGCGCGTCCGATTTATTTGACTCGCTGTGCCGGGAAACCATAATGGTTTCCTCGGCAACATGAGGCTGCCTGCCTCGTTCTCGTCACGTTTCCCCGGCAACGGGGAAATGCGGAAATGACGAATCGGCACTGTCCGATTCGTCATCGGGAGCGCTCTGTGTCAGGGACGCCCCGTCACACAGTGTTTCTCTCCATTGGCATCAAAGTATATGGGGTAGTTTTAGAGGGTTTAAGCCTGTAGTTACCTGCATGTACACGCCAGACATTTTGTTAGAGGCATTTTCATTGAAGCTCTTGTATTTGTAGATACACTCATCAGGAGACAGGCGGTTTCACAGCAATCTAGCAGAAGGGAGGAAAGGACATTAGGTTATCCACAAATACCTTCCATATTAATAGGTGCTTGCATAATAGTTAGTTAGGCACTACTTCTGTTGCTTACATTTTAGAAGCTGAGAAGAAGATGAGGCAGCTCAGAAGTCCTCCAGTGGCAGTCTGGTTTCCATCAGCTTGTCCTTTCGTCCCAGTTGGCTAGGCTGAATCATTATTATCTGATCCGCCTGGCCTGCAGGGAAGTTGGGAACTTTTTGTGTGTCCATTTTATTCCTGAAAAAAAGGTAGGCTCCTGACAGAACGACAAGCCCATGTCGATATTTAGCCTGAGTCGCAAGATATCACCCTGGCTGATTTTGCCCACATGATTGATAATCTACAAAAAGAGACACAGTCATTAGCACAGAGGGTGGATGCTGTCAGGGTATATTGAACACAACTCCAAACACAATACGTGAAGTTCTATACAATTTTTTGCAGCCGGACCCAGTCGGGGAGTTGGCATCCCTGTAAAACACATTACTGTTCTGTCACTATACCTCTGGCCGCCTAAGCATTTTTCTGGAGATTCCTAGAGCGCCTGAAACCTAGGGAGGCAAGTGTTTTGGGTAAACAGCATGATATAGCTTCAAAAACCATGGCTCAGATATCTTGCATACAACATATTCAGCACTTTTTTGTGAAAGTTTACTTGCTTTGGGATGAGGGCTCAGTTTGTTTCCAACTACTGACCGACTCTGGGCTACTGGAAATGTCATGGATCAGTCATTCGCTTCATTGTAGCAAACTCCTAGAGAGCCAAAAGATCAGATAGACGAAGTAAAAATGATGGATGGTAGTGCCTTGAAGTCAGGCCCTATTACTCATTCCACAGTTCCCATGTGACTTACCATGCAGGGCACTCACAAAGAAAAGATCAGATTTGACTTGATTCAGACTCCTCAGTTTCAGGCTACTTTAGGGCTATCATGGTTATAAACTCACAATATCCAATATGAATTGGAACACTCATACCATGGTAGTTTGTTCCATGTATTGCAAAATTAATTGTCTACCAAATTCTAGCCCTGACCATATCGCAGTACTGACATCAGGTGTTGACTGTCTCCAAATTCATTCCTGTTACCAGGATTTAGCTGACGTCTTTGATAAACAACAGGCAACGACTCTCCCAACACATCATCCTTATGATTGTCAAATTGATCTTATTCCTGGAGCGCGTATCCCATGTAGTAGGATCTATGGCTTGACTGAGAAAGAAAACATCCATCTCAAAGATTATAGAGATTACATTTTGTGCATTGCGTTTATTAGACCATTTCGCTCTCAGGCCTCTTCCCCTTTATATTTTGTACTGAAAAAGGGGGTGAGTTGCATGCGTGTATTGACTATAGAGCACTCACTGGGGCTACCATTAAGACCTTTTATCCATTGCCTCTTATTTCTAGCCTATTTAATCAGGTGAAGGATGCTCGGGTATTTATCAAGCTGGACCTAAGAGGTGTCTACCATCTGGTGCATGTGAGGGAGGGGGATGAATGGAAAACAGCCTTTCACACCAAGTTTGGCTTGCTTGAATATCCAGTAAGACTGTTTGGTTTGTGTAATGCACCTGCTGCTTTTCAATTCTTCATCAATTAGGTGCTGAGACATTTTTTAGATATATGTGTGGTGGCCTATCTGGATGACATCCTGATATATTCTCCCTCCATGACTAAACATGAGAACCATGTAAGGGCAGTGTTACAACAAATGTGAGAGAACCACATATTTTTAAACCTAGAAAAAAGTGAATTCCACATTCCTACTGTTTCCTTTCTAGGCTCGATCTTGTCTTCCCACAGGGTTAGCATGGTCTCCAAACTCTGTAAAAGAAGTGCAGAGTTTTATGAGGTTTTCTGATTTTTTATCAATTGTTCATAGACCGCCTTTCCACAGTAGTAGCCCCTATAACACACCTATTTAAAAAAAAGGGGTGGCCTTTAGCTGGACCAAAGCAGCTGAACAAGCCTTTCAACTCCTAAAAAGGCTTTTGTTAATGCTCCAATTTGACAATACCCAGATACCTCACAACCATTCATAGTGGAGGCAGACGCATCTCATGAAGCAGTTGGGGGGGGGGGGGAGTTTGTCACAGAGAAATAATGAGACTGGTTTATTACACTCCATTGGGTACTTCTGACATAAACTTAGCCCAGCTTAAGTAAACTATTTTGTAGGCGATAAGGAACACTTAGCAATCAAAAAGGCATTTGTAGAATGGAGTCATTATTTGATGTGTGCCTTACATATTGTTACTATGATTACAAACCATAGGGATCTCAAATTTCTGAAAAACACAAGAGACCCGTCTATGAGGCAACTACAATGGACCCAGGTAGACATCATGGAAAAGCTAATGCATTATCACGCCTAGAGTTTGAGTGAAGAAGTGAAACCCAAATATCCCTCAACCATACCCCCAGATCATATCCTAGGGGCAATAATGTTCAAAGAGTCCTTTCTCAAGGCCATAACTACAGCACAAAAAAACGAATAAGCAAAAGAAATTATACATAAACACAATAGCCAAATACAGTACAATATCTGTTACTTACAGGAGGGTGTCTTTGTTCCCACACCGACCTTACAACAACAGGTCCTACAGTGATGTCATACTCAAACATTAGTGGGTCATCCAGGTGAAAAGAGAACCTTAGAATTAGTACATCATTTTTGGTGGCCTACCCTTTTACTCGACACAAAACAGTTTGTACAGAGATGTGTTATGTGTGCCCTGGGTAAAGCTAGTCATCAAGCACCTGCAGGTTTACTACATCAGTTACCTACACCTCCATATCCATGGCATACCATCTCCCTAGACTTCATTACGGAGTTACACAAGACACAACTTAGGCACTCTTTAATATTGGTCACTGTGGACATGTTTCCCAAAATGGCCCACTTCACTCGATTACCTTGTTTACCTACCTCACTGATCCTTGCAGACACCTTTTTCAATCTATAATCCACCATCAGTAATAGTGTCTTACCGGGGTCCACAATTCATCTCGAGGTTTTGGAGAACCTTATGTGGAATCCTACAGATAGAGGTTCACCTATCCACAGGTTATCATCCACAAACAGACTGCCAGACAGAAGGGGTAAATCAGTGCTGGGAACAGGTGTTGAAAAATACTGCTGATTGGGATAGCTATCTTTCGGCAGCAGAATATGCTTATAATAACGCCCAACACATCTCTACTAAAATCACCACATTCCAATGTAATTATGGTCTACATCCTCGTTTCCTACTATCCTTGCCTACCGCTACCACAGAGATCCTGCTGTTCCAGACTATGTAGACCGCATTAAAGTATTACAACGAACCACCCAAGAAAATCTTGAACACGCAAAACTTGTCTATAAATGCAATGCTAGAAGACACCATAGAGCAAGTTCCGACTATCAGGTCGGAGATCAAGTATGGCTGTCCACACAACATCCCAATCTAAAAGGTCCTCGGAAGTTCCAACCATGTTCCGTAGGCCCATATCCCATTATTAGGAAGATCAATGATGTTGCTATGAAATTAGATCTCCCATCATCATTGCTAGTACGCTCAGTGTTTCATGTGTCTCTACTAAAGCCTGTCTCTCCTGGAACTGTGCTCCCCCAAAAACCCAAAGCTGTTGTTGTGGACCAAGAACCTGAATTCAAAGTCGAGGCAATAAGTGTATACACCATAGGCAATTCTATCTGATTCATTGGGAAGGTTATCGACCAGAAGATCATACTTGAGAACCTGCATGTCATGTACACACCCCTTGCCTTTTGCAAATTTTCCATCACCATTATCCTGATAAGGCCAAGCGGGTGGGGAGGACTTTAGGGGGGGTGTATTGTCGGGCACCTGGAGTGAGCGGCACTCTGATGGCCCAGTCCCTTTGAGAGAATGGAGCACGTAGCTCTTTTAGGCTGCTCGCTGCACCTTGAACGACTGCTTGTCGTTCAGGAAATCACACTTACTTCCGCTTCCCTGATTCCTGGAGTCCTGCAATCCTGCTCCTTTGTCCACTTCCCAGTCCTCCACTCCCCTCTACTTCCTAGCAGTCTTCTTGTCGGGTAGCAGGTCTGCTGTTTCTTCATTCGCATCAAATGTGTCCTGCAAGAAAAGAAGATAAACAAGCATTGGAAAAGCCGGCACATTGTCTTCAAGGGGGTAATGCGCATATCGCAATAGCATAATTATTGTTGATACTTATCTGATGTGACTCTTCTGAAATGAAGCCCTAGCTCCTGGGACTACCTAAATGCAAAAGAGAGTAGTCATGAACAAGACCAATCATGGCTGAATGTTAATTTGAAGTATTTCATTAATGGAACCTGGCGATTAAGGTTCCATTATAATTGTTTCGTAAACTTTTCTGACTCAACTTCCTGTGCCTTGTACAATATGTATTATTATATTCCATGGAAGCAGTGTTTCTCTCCACTTGCATCAATGTATGAGGTAGGTTTACTGGATTTAGGATTATAGTTACCTGTATGTACACTCCAGACATTTTTGTAGAGGCATTTATATTGAAGCTCTTGTATTTGTAGATGCAGTCGTCAGGAGACAGGCTGTTTCACAACAATCTAGCAGAAAAGAGGAAGGGACAGTAGGTAAGCCACATATACATTTCATTTTAATAGGTGCTCACATAATACTTAATTAGGCACTAATTGTGTGTCTTACCTTTTAGAAGCTGAGAAGAAGACGAGGCAGCTCAGAAGTCCTCCAGTGGCAGTCTGGCGTCCATCAGATTGTACCATCATCTGGGACTCCAGGCTGGATCGTTATTATCCAATCCGCCTGGCCTTCAGGGAAGCTTAGAACTTTCTGTGCATCCATTTTACTCCTGCAAAAAAGGGAGGATCCTGACACAATGTGGGGGAAAGAGAGGACATTTTTGAAGATGGCAGGTGGGCAAGAGTCAGATGGGAATTCTGGTCTGTAGTTGGAGGTAGCAAGTTCCATGAAGTGGGTTTCAGGGCTTGGTAAATGTACTGAATACAATGGATATGGGAGGAGAGCATGGGTTTGAAACTGTGAATTGTCTAGTCTGGCTAGTGTTTCAGTGAAACACAATTCAAAATCAATACCTTTCTTGTCAAAGTGGATAGGCAGCTCTTTTTGGTATTGCTGAGATGTGATGAGTTCAGCTGTGCTTGATTTTGGTTTGTGGAGTTTCAACAGAGATTTTTACATCAACTTTTCGAGTGAGTAAGACAGGCTGCATAGTACTTTTTTTTGCATACTTGATTGAGGTTTGGTATAAGTAAGAAACTGTTTTAGTAGTTGAGGGGATGAAACCCTGCTCCGGCAACAACTACAATCCTTGTAAGGTTGAGGCACTAATTAACCTGTGCTCAATCCTCTGGTAGCTTGGCACAGAGCTGTCAGGCCTTAACTTATAGGCAATGTGTCAAGTATTTAGGTGACACTTTAAACAGTAATAAAGTGAAAACACAACACAAGGAAAATCCCACACTAATTTAGAAAAATAGATTAACTTCTAATATTCAAAAGAAGACCAAAACGGAAAAAAAAGTCAGTCAATAGAACTGAAGATATGTAACTTTAAAGATTTCAGTGATAGTAGCTCCAAAAAGCACAAAGCGCCAGTGTGCATATCTATATTTTGCAGATAGCACATGGACAGACCGCCACCTCACAATTAATTCAACAGAGCTCAGCCCTAAAATTCATCATCGTACTGCCCCGTTCTGAATTCCTACGGTATTTTTGATCCGTTCACACATTAGAGTATATAAATTATTCTTTAGGAACAGAATTTTATGGTTTACATCCTAATTTGATATGGGATCATATTTGCAATTCCACTTAACTATCTTGGTCCTGAGGATGGTCTTTTATACTACACACAATTGAGACCAAAACATCGACAACAAGTCCACATCTTAACCTAAAGTCATGGAACCTCCATTCACAAATTGTTAATTCCTCATTGTGGACAGATAAAGATACTAATTACAAAGTGCAAGGAATCTACATACATTTACCTACGTCTACAAAATTTCCAATCGGATTGAGATGGACATGGTCAATGTATTTGATCATTGTGTACGCTTGGTTTCTTTAGATTTATTTATATAACTTGATGTATGTCTAAGTAATTGGTTTAATTCTATTTATAACTATTTGGACAAATAATTCATTTGAAATTTGAGAACATAGATTTCCAAATGATTCCCTTGTTGGCCGTTTACCTTTACTGGAACTGTGGATATCTGGTTGCGCTGGACTAGGACAAAAGGATTTGTTCAGGCCTACTGCAATAGAGTGAGGGGTGCTTATAGGGACCCAGTAAGGCCTGCTGTACAAGAGTACCTTAAATCCTGCTTGCAGAGCATTGCGAGGTCTCGCATTGAGGATGCGTTGTGCAGCCAAGGGGATGTGTCAGTGCTACAGACCAGAGAAACCGAGGAAGGCTATTAACTGAGAAAAGTGGTGAGATCTGGCGAATGGTTGGACAATGCTGAAAGGCTGTGTATCAATGGAGAGGCCCAAAGGTGTATGTGCCAAGTGTCAAGATGAGGTGTGACAGCGAGAAGGCAACCTTCTGGTCACAAAATATCCACAATAGGGCATTGGTCCACCAGTTGCACCCCCACAGGGCTCTGAACTGTCATGTGTCATCTTCTTCCACTGTAAGAACTACAAAATCCCAAACACTGCCAGTAAAATTCTTATTTCCCATTACTATTCCTCCATTGCAGAATAAGTTTGTACCATGAAACAACCTGCAGCGGTTTGGAATTTAATGAAATATTTACTTGTTCAAGCAACAAAAAACATATGGGCAGCATTGTTATTATATCAGAACTCTGATAACAGCCTCACTGATTGTGTCATGGCTCAGATTATTTCTTTTTTCATATCCCTCATCTTAGATATTAGTTGCAAGGATCTCATTTTGCCATCTTTCTGCAAATCTACATACAGTGACTGGAATTAGGCAGGAAATCAATAGTTCCTTGGTTGGAACGATCTGTAAGTCAGTGTACACCCACAAAATTGCATGTTTATGGGTATTAATCAACTGCTTTCTGATCTTTTTCCACATTGAAATAGGTTGAAAAATGAGTCGTGTCAACAACAGGAGTAAAAACTTTCCGGTGGAGAGAAAGAGAATGTGCAATCGGCCAGGAGAATTTTTCATGAGCAAATGTATGACAGTATACTCGCTCTTGAGAAAATTGAATTTTTTAACATTTGCTACAAGTACAGTTTCCAGGCCTACTTCTTTTTCTGGGACGCAGAGCAGGGGTAGGTTATCCACCCAGTGGCCACACGAGCGGGTTGACTATACAAGCCTGGACCACTGATGCTTATCGCTATCCCGATGGGGCCCATCCTTTAATACAAGGAAGGGTTTTTGTGGTACGTCGGAATCCCGTATTGGGTTATAACATGTGGATTAGGTACGTTTTTTGGTCCTGACGAATCGCACCGATCTTAACAGACATTTTTTGCGAGAAACATTTTGACCCCAATGATAGAAGTATAGTTAGTTCTGTACTCTAACTCTCCACATTCCCCCAATTCAGGGACTGACAGTTTTTTTGTTTCTGAGGGTGGACTAGACATTACTTCTAATCCTTACCCACACTCTGTTTTTAATCATGACAGGGGTCTGGGTTGATTAAATACGATATTTCCAGAACTCTAGCCATTTTTATTTTCACATACCCATATACCAATCCCACATACTAGCACTCAGCTACCAGCATTCTTTACACTTAAAAGATCTCCGGCAAAGAGCCCCCACGAGGGGCCCGTCAGGCATTGCAGTGCCGGCCTGACGAGGAGCAAAAGCCCGATGATGAAGCATGTCACCATTTGGTGAGTGAGGGCTCTTGTTCTAAAAAGAGCAGACTCATAGACGCTATTACTTACTGTATACATTTGTACTAGTCTATTGGCTGGAACTGTGTACTTTTAGTTTTTTGGTATTATGATGGGAGTACCGTACACAGGACCAACTTTTCTCTAAACACTCCCAACATATTAGCCCTTCTTTGTTTGTATTCAACTACTTCTGTAAGAGCCTGTGAATTTTTGAAAGTAGTACGACTGCACCAATGCAAGGATATGTATCTGAGGGTGCACTTTCGTGACTTTTTAAAAGAACTAGGCTCTTAATTTATTTCCAGGCTGCCCTTACTATTAACCATAACTGCATCACACTAACTCATCATTATTATTTTAATTACTTTTAACACTGGCATGCGTCAACCATGTGTCTCTAAATGATGCTTCAGTTCAGAGAAATGGTATTTAAAATTGCACAATGGTTTGGATTTTTTCCAACTTGCAAACTTGTTTTGTGCACATTTTACTCTGAAAGCAAATAATCATCAATCTTGATTTCTTGTGTTGTATGAAATTGTACATAACCAGGGAGCATTCTGGGAGCATTTTTAGCAGCCCTTAAAAAAACATGTTACATTTTGCTTTTATGTGTGCTGGAACCACTGTCTGCAATGCAAGGCAAGCCCACCGCTTAATGCATTTCCCTGCTGAGTGTGTCCTAATACTAAAGGCTTTGCATTGATAAATGATTTGCAGAAATTTCACTGTGATGCAAACACTGACACACTCGGCAACGTTTTTTGCTTATGTTGATTGCCATTTTTTTCTGGAGGTGCCCCCCAGTATCTTCAATCCCATCCCCACACTCCCCACGGGCAATTCGTCACCTCTAACTGTATCACTGTTTAATTAGAAGCTGCAGTGCAGGTGGCAAAATGAATCAATCAGCAGAACCAGATATAAACAACTTTAAACTTAGCAGGGGGATTGGACCTTCTGGTCCTTCATCTTTTTAGGTCAAGCCTAGGCAGCGCACATGCACTGTCTGGAAGACCTATTGTATTGAACAAAGGACGTTGCTCCCGCCTGCTGCTTACCACTGGTCCAGTGTCGCTCTTCTTTGCTGCCTCCTAAGATGTTCACACAGTGATACATCACTAACATTTTTCCGCAGAGGAGCACCACTCAACTACAGTTTCCTTCCGCTTGTATTCTTCATCTGGTGCATTTTTCCGCAGAGGAGCACCACTCAACTACAGTTTCCTTCCGCTTGTATTCTTCATCTGGTGCAAGCTCTTTTTTTTAATTGTTGTAGGGTGGCATGCCCTGCTTTATCCTTAAGTATGGCGGCTGCTCACACCACCACCTCCCGCCCTTCATTCTATTTGTTATTGGTATGTTCGCACTGTGATTTAGCATTTTTAAAAAAAAACACTGTTTTGCTCGTGATGCTTGTGTTTTCAGTCAATGCTGCCTCGCCGCTATGCACTGTAAGACCAAACTTATGTTGTGCCAACTTATGGCTGATGTCAAAACATTACTGCCTTGTAAAACGTCACCACAACTTTTAAAACTCATTCTTACTCAGACCCCGAAAGAAATTGCTGTGTAGGTGTTAATTTGTACCTGCACTGATGCTTAGTCTTACATGTTCTGCATTTTGGACAGTCACTGTGTTGTGTCCTAGAACATCGCTGGTTCAAAATATAAATTTGAGATAGACGACAGAATAACTAGGGAGGTTTATGGGCCCAGAGCAGAGATCTGTGTGCGAACTGTGTCGGCTCTGCCTTTTATCCGTCATGAACTTAGTGTTGGCAAATGGAAATAGACTGTATGGTTACAAATTCTGAATGCACTTTCACATAGCTTTGTGTATTTACTCACCATTCACAGAATGTGAGCGCCTGCTGCAGACTCCCCCTTTAATCTTTCAGAAGAAAGGGTAGTTCGCTCCCCCTGCCGCTGCAGCTCCTCCAGCTCCTCCAGGTTCCTGAGTTCCTGAGACCCACCTCACAGTAAGTACCCCCACCTCCCAGCCCCTCGCTCTGCCCCGCGCTACTCACCCTCTCTCCTGCTTCTTTTCTTCTTTTCTTCTTCTCTGTTCTTCCTCCTCACTCCTCGTCTGTAATCTTCTTCTGTACTCTTCTTTTCCCCATCTTCTCTCTTCTTCTCTTCTTCCTCATCTTCTTCTGTGTTCTTCTGTGTTCTTCCATTCTTCTGGTCTCCTGTTCTTCCGGTCTTCCTTTCTTCTGTTCTTCCGGTCTTCTGTTCTTCCGGTCTTCTGCTCTTCTGTCTTCTATCTTCTATCTTCTGCCTTCGGCTCTTCTGCCTCCTCCGTCTTCTTCTCCCCGCGCCTGCCCTCCTGCTCCTGCCTCATCCCCCTCCCTCACTCGCCTCCCCCCTCTCTATCACCCCTATCTAACCAGTTCGCTATCTACCTCCCTCACTCCTCCTATCTACCTATCTCTCTATCTCTCTATCCCACTATCTAACTCCCTCACTCTCCACCTCCTCCTATCTACCTATCTCTCTATCTATCTATTTCTCTATCTATCGATTTCTCTATCTATCTATTTTCTCTATCTATTTCTCTATCTCTCCCCCCTTCCCTCCACCCCCTCTATTACCTATCTTCCTATCCTCTCACTCTACCTCTCACCCTCACCCACCTCTACAACCCTACTCCTATCTTTCTCCCTAATCTCCTAAACCTCCTAACACTCACCCCCCTCTACCCTTAAACCCCCCTCCCACAGCTCTTCTCACTCTACCTGTCCCCCCCTCCCTCGCGCTTTCCCACCGCGACCTCCTGCACGCCTCCACCCCCCAGCTCCCATTCGCCCCCAGCTGACCCCTCCCCCCCCTCCTACCTCATATGGCGGCCGCTCCAACACCTGCTTCCAAGCTCACCCCAAACGCACCCATGGACACTTCGCCTGCAACTCCTGCAAACGCATCTTCCACCACGCAACTACCACGAACACAAGCCCATGCGCCATCAACCACCTCAAGTGCATCCTGGTCAACGCTCGTTCCGTCCACAAGCACGCCGTTGAACTCTGGGACCTCCTGGACTCCACAGCCCCGGACGTCGCCTTCATCACGGAGACCTGGATGAACACCTCCTCTGCTCCAGACATCGCCACCGCCATCCCCGAAGGCTACAAGATCTCCAGAAAAGACCGCACCAACCAAGTAGGAGGAGGTATCGCCATCGTCTTCAAAGACTCCATCAGCGTCACCACCTCCACCGAAGACACCCCTCTCGCCGCTGAACACCTGCATTTTCAGATTCGCACCGACCCGAGGACCACCCTCAGAGGATCCCTCGTCTACCGTCCTCCCAGACCGCGTGCCCCATTCAGCGATGCCATCGCCGACTTCATCTCCCCGCACGCCCTCGCCTCACCGGACTACATCCTCCTAGGCGACCTCAACTTTCATCTGGAACAAAACAACGACCCCAACACCACCACCCTGCTCGACAACCTCGCCAACCTCGGCCTCAAACAACTGGTGAACACCGCCACCCACATCGCCGGACACACGCTCGACCCTATCTTCTCCGCCAGCAAACACATCTTCTTCAGCCACACCTCCGCTCTACACTGGACCGATCACAGCTGTGTCCACTTCACATTCCGATGCGAGACCCGCCACCTCCGCACTCAACCCATCCCTCGTCGACAGTGGAACAAGATACCCGAAGAGCAACTCTTCTACGCACTCGCCGCCAACCAACCCACCCTCACCACCGACCCCAACGACGCAGCCCTCAGCCTCACAAA
The DNA here is from genome assembly GCF_031143425.1 of Pleurodeles waltl. Lineage (NCBI taxonomy): Eukaryota > Metazoa > Chordata > Amphibia > Caudata > Salamandridae > Pleurodeles > Pleurodeles waltl. Next base: position 978,430,199 of record NC_090446.1, on the reverse strand, counting down.
CTGGATCTCCAACAGCGCAGACAACCTTGCTCCCCTCAAACGCACGCATCGACACACCAACACCAAAAAACCTCTCTGGTTCTCTGACACCCTCAAAGAATCAAAGAAAACTTGTCGCGCTCTCGAGAAGGCCTGGCGCAAGGACCACACCGCTGACAACATGACCGCCCTCAAGAACGCTACCCGCGAACACCACCACCTGATCCGCGCTGCTAAAAGGAACTTTTTCACCGACAGACTGGACAAAAACAGCCACAACAGCAGAGAACTCTTCAGCATCGTCAAGGAGTTCTCCAACCCCAACGCCAATGCCGTCACGCCCTCACAGGATTTGTGCGAATCCCTCGCCACCTTCTTCCACCGCAAGATCAGCGACCTCCACGACAGCTTCGGACACCAGACCCAACCAAACACCACCGAACCCGCACCCCCGACCATCACCCTCAAAAACTGGACCCACATCAACACTGAAGAAACCAAATCCACCATGAACTCTATCCACTCCGGCGCCCCTTCGGACCCCTGCCCTCACTTCATCTTTAACAAAGCCGACTACATCATCGCCCCGTACCTCCAGGCCGTCATCAACTCTTCTTTTTCTTCTGCTACCTTCCCCGAATGCTGGAAACACGCCGAAGTCAACGCCCTACTAAAGAAACCTACGGCTGACCCGAGCGACCTGAAAAACCTCCGCCCCATCTCTCTCCTGCCTTTCCCAGCCAAGGTAATAGAGAAGACCGTCAACAAACAGCTGACCACCTTTCTGGAAAACAACAACCTGCTCGACCCTTCACAAACCGGATTCCGAACCAACCACAGCACGGAAACCGCCCTCATCTCAGTCACAGACGACATCAGAACCCTGATGGACAACGGTGAAACAGTCGCCCTCATTCTCCTCGACCTTTCGGCTGCCTTCGACACCGTCTGTCACCGCACCCTAATCACCTGCCTCCGCTCCACCGGGATCCAAGGCCGGGCCCTGGACTGGATCGCCTCCTTCCTCTCAAACCGTTCCCAAAGAGTTTACCTCCCTCCGTTTCGCTCAGTACCCACTGAGATCATCTGCGGCGTACCCCAAGGCTCATCACTCAGCCCAACACTCTTCAATGTCTACATGAGCCCCCTCGCCAACATCGTATGCAAGCACGACATCATCATCACCTCCTACGCCGACGACACCCAACTTATACTCTCCCTCACTAAGGACCCCGCCAGCGCCAAGACCAACCTACAAGAGGGTATGAAGGACGTCGCAGATTGGATGAGGCTCAGCCGCCTAAAGCTGAACTCGGAAAAAAAGGAAGTCCTCATCCTCGGCAACACCCCGTCCGCCTGGGATGACTCCTGGTGGCCCACGGCCCTCGGCACCGCACCGGCCCCCGCAGACCACGCCCGCAACCTCGGCTTCATCTTGGACCCTCTTCTCACCATGACCAAGCAAGTCAACGCCGTGTCCTCCGCCTGCTTCCTCACCCTCCGCATGCTCCGCAAGATCTTCCGCTGGATCCCCGCCGACACTAGAAAAACCGTGACCCACGCCCTCGTCACGAGCCGCCTGGACTACGGCAACACCCTCTACGCTGGGACCACAGCCAAACTCCAAAATCGCCTGCAACGCATTCAAAACGCCTCGGCCCGCCTCATCCTCGACGTACCCCGAAACAGCCACATCTCCGCACACCTGAGACACCTGCATTGGCTCCCAGTCAGCAAAAGGATCACCTTTCGACTTCTCACCCACGCACACAAAGCCCTCCACGACAAGGGACCGGAATACCTCAACCGACGCCTCAGCTACTACGTCCCCACCCGCCTCCTCCGTTCCTCTGGCCTCGCACTCGCTTCCGTCCCTCGCATCCGCCACTCCACGGCAGGTGGGAGATCTTTCTCCTTCCTGGCGGCCAGGACCTGGAACTCCCTCCCCACCAGCCTCAGGACCACCCAGGACCACTCCGCTTTCCGGAGACTCCTAAAGACCTGGCTTTTCGAGCAGCAGTAACCCCCTCTTTCCCCTAGCGCCTTGAGACCCGCACGGGTGAGTAGCGCGCTTTATAAATGTTAATGATTTGATTTGAAATGAGAATAACGCAAAATGGTTCCAGGCACAAGTATTGTGCTGTATTGATAAGGACAAAGTCTCAGGAAGTACCTGAAGTGTGCTATGCACGAGGCACGTTGGTGGTACATGTGAGACGCAAGGATGAGGGATCCTGCGAATGCAGAGCTGTGCCATACGAACAATAGCCCGTTTCACATATTTGATGAAATGTGCACATTACTTTCTTTAGGAACGTGCACCTTCATTGCAGATGCTGGTATGCTCTAGCTCGGTAGACATTCTAAACCTAAACACATAGATAAAACACATTGTCATTTACAATGCCAATAGCTCTAACTCTCGCAAATGCAAGATCTATTGTGTTGCAAATGCTTGTTCTTCCTTTCGTATTGGACCTGCTGTATTGCAATTGCATTTAATGACACAGCATTGTTGTTTGCTTAAAAAAAGCATAAACATTCTTGAGGGACATGCCTCCCCTCCCTCAGCAAATATAGACATCTATTTGCCTTCTCCTGGCTGCTGTGACTACACGTGAGACTGAAGACTGTCTACAGTAGGTGAGGGCACTGAAGTGTATTGGTGAGATGTTTCCAAATCCAGAGATTCCTGTTATCCAATATGTATGCATGGAAAGAGTGGCCTTTAAATCAATGTCAGGCTCTGGACCATTGGCTGGTTTGTAACTGACCTGGCTGATTCAACCAGATTGTGAGTTAGTTCAAATATATGTTATCATCAGTGCAAACTTTGGGGCTGGGAATCCAAAGGGCAAGGAAACTATGTTTTTCTGACATCATTCAAACAAACAAGGCAGAAAAGGAATCTTTCCATGTCTCTAATGTACAAGTTATAATGCAGAAAGCCATCTTGAAGGTAGGAGAATAAAGCAGCATTATCTTCCATAGCTTATGTATGACTCAGCAAAAAGGGCATTGCTTCACATTATTGTGGTAAAGCAGGAGCTGAGCCCGAGTGACCCGTCCTCGCGCCATAAGACACCACTATGAATAAAAGCATAGATGGTACTGGTGCAGGGGTGTGTAGACACATGGACTGGTTGCTGAAGTGAAATGCACAACTGGCGGAATTTCGACTTGTAACCTGATGACAGCATAAGGTAAGCAGATTTTGATTGGATAGCTAATCTATTTAGACACACTGCAAATATGCTAACAGATTAGGGATATGTGATGAGGGCCTTTTGGACTTTCACCGCAATTTGCATATTATTTGTTAGGTTTTTTTTTAGAATATTCATGATCATTCAGATGCATTCGATATTTATACAACTACTACAAAATAAATATAGAATTGGTATGTGTGTGTGTGTGTGTGTGTGTATTGACATAGGTGGGGGTATTAGCGGAGTCTACTTTATCATCACCTACCAATAAGACATTCTCCGACAGGATTGTCTGGCATCTAACACTCACTGACAGATCATAACTCACTTTAGGAGGAGAAGAGAGAAGGGACACCTGTTAGTTCTCCTTTTCTTGGAGACAGACAAATTTCCTTTTGGGACTAAGGTGATTTACCAGGGTTGATCCCAATTATACTGTGGTAAACACAAGTATTTCTCTTACAGGTTACTTTCTTTTGAAATAACTTGAATTTCCTTTTTCTCAGCTCCTTCTTCTGCAATATTTCATACACTTCTCTAATTTGTTGTCTTTCTGATTTCTGAAGAATATCAGGATATCATCTAGGAAACACTTGTGCTATATCCTTGAAAATGCTGCACGTTGTTCTTTGAAGATCTGATACCACTGATGCTAAGCCTCTTAAACTGGAACGGACCTTGAGGCTTGAATGCTCCTAAATTCATTTCTGAAATTATCACTTTAAAAAAAAATACTTCTATATGTACATCTGTAATCTGATTTTCTAAGATGAAACGGTTCTTCTTGTTAAGAAACATTTTGAATTTTGAGGAGACTTTTGCTACAAGATGTCTTTGAAATGAAGATGTTCCTTTCTTTAACTTCATTAACCTTTAAATAAATGATTGCCTGTTTATGTAACAACTTTGTATGCTAGTGATGAGTCGAATAAATACCAGTGTAGTGCTGCTGTTGACCAGGGGGCTACATGTAAAGGTCAGGAGGGACGCATTTCCGTATCACTGTTCTATAGTTGTGATCCGTTTGGTAATATTAGTCAATGGATGGCAACCAAAAATAATGTGGATATTAAGTGCTCTTAGATCCACACTCAGCTTCAAACTATTGGCAGCTTTCTCTACCAAGACAATGCGTGCCACCAACCCAGATACTTGTATTTATTTAATGTTATCCTCCTTAGTCAGTTTATCTAGAATCATTCTGAACTCTGCTTTGAAATTCATGTGCTCACCTTTCGACTTCAGGCTTACCGGTGTCAATTCACGCTTATGGTAAATCTTGTGTGAACAAAGTATTTAGCTTTCATAACGTATGTGTATGTATGTGGATACAGTACTATTTCCAACCGCCATTGATCATTCATCCTAAAACATCAACCCTTTTTTCAGCAACATTCTGATGTTAGTATACCGGTCCATAAAAACTATAAGTTCGATGGCATCTGTCGCTGTAGATACACATGTTCTGCAATAGCTCGCCATCTGGTGTTGGGTCGGAGTGTTACAAGTTGTTTTTCTTCGAAGAAGTGTTTTCGAGTCACGGGACCGAGTGACTCCTCCTTCTGTGCTCATTGCGCATGGGCGTCGACTCCATCTTCGATTGTTTTCTTTCCGCCATCGGGTTCGGACGTGTTCCTGTCGCTCCGAGTTTCGGAACGGAAAGATAGCTGAAAACGGAAGATTTTCGACGGTATCGTTGCGATCCGGTTCGAGATAAACACACACGACGACGCATTAAACATCGAAGCGCTTCGGTGCCCTTCGGGGTAGATTTCGGCACACCGTCGGGGCCTAGTCGGCCCGACCGCGTGGAGAACAACGCCGATGGAACGGACCCCGTTTCGATTCTGCCCTGAATGCCACAACAAATATCCTTACACGGACCAACACTCGGTCTGTAACCTGTGCCTGTCACCCGAGCACAGCGAAGAATCCTGTGAGGCCTGTCGGGCGTTCCGGTCCCGAAAAACTCTGCGCGACCGTCGAGCGAGAAGACTGCAGATGGCGTCCACGCCAAAGGAGCATCGACAGTTCGAGACAGAAGAGGAACAGGAAGAATCCTTTTCCATCCAGGATTCAGACTCCGACGAACTCGACAATACAAAAACTGTGAGTAAGACGTCGAGATCAGAACTTAAAAAAGGCAAAAAGGCCCAGGGGACGCCACTGCCAACCGGCCATGGCTCAACCCAAATTCCCGGTGACCAACAATCGGCACCGAAAAAGGCCCATTTAGTGTCGAGATCGTCCGACTCCGGTCGAGACACCGGCACGCAGCCTCCTCGGGACCGAGAGAGTGCTAAAGAGAGGCATCGACACCGAGAGTTCGGTGTCGACACGGATCGACGCCGAGACAGTGGCGCCGAAGACCATAGAGGCCAAGATTTTTCGGCACAAAAGAAGAGGAAGGTTACCTCGGAGCCGAAAAGACAAACAACAGGGTTTTCGGAGCCGAAAAAAGCACCAACAGACCCAGTTTCAGGCTCCTATACTGAAGAACATTCTATGTCTTCACAAATGAAAAAACACAGATTCGAACAAGAACTGCAATCCACTGAAGTGGATCACACGCAAAAGCGTATCTTTATTCAGCAGGGGACAGGGAAGATCAGTACCCTTCCACCTGTCAAAAGAAAGAGAACACTTCAGTTTATAGCACTAGAGGCTCCTCAGCAACAAACAGCAAAGAAGGTAACACCTCCTCCCTCGCCTCCACCTGTAACTCCGGCTTCGCCAACTTACACCCCGTCACATTCGCCAGCTCACACCGCCATGAGCCACGATGACCAAGATCAAGACGCGTGGGACTTGTACGATGCACCAGTGTCTGATAACAGCCCAGACACATACCCAACTAGGCCATCACCACCTGAGGACAGCACAGCCTATTCACAAGTGGTGGCTAGAGCAGCACAGTTCCATAATGTGGAACTACACTCTGAACAAGTAGAGGATGACTTTTTATTTAACACCCTCTCCTCCACCCACAGCTCCTACCAAAGCCTGCCTATGCTCCCAGGCATGCTACGCCATGCAAAGGAGATCTTCAAGGAACCAGTTAAAAGTAGGGCAGTAACGCCTAGAGTGGACAAGAAGTATAAGGCGCCTCCTACGGACCCTGTATTCATCACCTCTCAGCTGCCACCAGACTCTGTGGTGGTAGGGGCTGCCAGAAAACGGGCAAATTCACACACTTCTGGGGATGCACCTCCCCCAGATAAAGAAAGCAGAAAGTTCGATGCAGCCGGGAAGAGGGTCGCTGTCCAAGCAGCAAACCAGTGGTGCATCGCAAACTCACAAGCGCTGCTAGCGCGATACGACAGAGCCCACTGGGATGAGATGCAGCAGCTCATTGAACATCTCCCAAAAGATCTACAAAAAAGAGCAAAACAGGTTGTTGAGGAGGGTCAAAACATTTCCAACAATCAAATACGCTCCTCTATGGATGCAGCAGACACAGCCGCAAGGACCATTAATACGTCGGTTACCATCCGTAGGCACGCATGGCTCAGAACGTCTGGATTCAAGCCAGAAATTCAGCAGGCAGTACTTAACATGCCAGTAAACGAAAAACTTCTGTTCGGTCCGGAGGTCGACACAGCCATAGAAAAGCTCAAAAAGGACACTGACACTGCCAAGGCCATGGGCGCACTCTACTCCCCGCAGAGCAGAGGATCTTATACCACCTTCCGCAAAACACCTTTTAGAGGAGGGTTTCGGGGTCAGGCCACACAAGCTAGTACCTCACAGTCCGCACCGTCCACCTACCAGGGACAGTACAGGGGAGGCTTTCGGGGCCAGTATAGAGGAGGGCAATTCCCTAGGAATAGAGGAAGATTTCAAAGCCCCAAAACCACTACCAACAAGCAGTGACTCACACGTCACTCACCCCCCCCACACAACACCAGTGGGGGGAAGGATAGGTCAATATTACGAAGCATGGGAGGAAATAACTACAGACACATGGGTCCTAGCAATTATCCAACATGGTTATTGCATAGAATTCCTGCAATTCCCTCCAGACATACCACCAAAATCACAAAATGTATCAAAACACCATTCACAGCTTCTAGAGATAGAAGTTCAAGCACTACTGCAAAAAAATGCAATAGAATTAGTACCAAGCACACAAATAAACACAGGAGTTTATTCTCTGTACTTCTTGATACCAAAGAAGGACAAAACACTGAGACCAATTCTAGACCTCAGAGTAGTAAACACATTCATCAAATCAGACCACTTTCACATGGTCACACTACAAGAAGTGTTACCATTGCTCAAAAAACACAACTACATGACAACCCTAGACCTCAAAGACGCATATTTCCATATACCAATACATCAATCACACAGAAAATATCTAAGGTTTGTATTCAAAGGAATACATTACCAATTCAAAGTATTGCCTTTTGGTTTAACAACCGCTCCAAGAGTATTCACAAAATGCCTAGCAGTAGTCGCTGCACACATCAGAAGGCAGCAAATACATGTCTTCCCGTATCTAGACGACTGGCTAATCAAAACCAGTTCGCTCACACAATGCTCAAACCACACAAATCAAGTCATACAAACCCTCTACAAACTAGGGTTCACCGTCAACTTTGCAAAATCCAACATTCAGCCAAGCAAAGTACAGCAATATCTAGGAGCCATAATAGACACGACAAAAGGAGTAGCAACGCCAACTCCACAAAGAATTCACAATTTCAACAGAGTCATTCAACACATGTCTCCAAATCAAACAATACAAGCAAGAACAATACTACAGCTCCTAGGCATGATGTCCTCATGCATAGCCATTGTCCCAAACGCAAGACTGCACATGAGGCCCTTACAACAATGCCTAGCCTCACAGTGGTCTCAAGCACAGGGTCACCTTCTAGATCTGGTGTTAATAGACCGCCAAACTTACCTCTCGCTTCTATGGTGGAACAGTATAAATTTAAACAAAGGGCGGCCTTTCCAAGACCCAGTGCCACAGTACGTAATAACAACAGATGCTTCCATGACAGGGTGGGGAGCACATCTCAATCAACACAACATAAGAGGACAATGGAACATACATCAAACAAAACTGCATATAAATCATCTAGAATTATTAGCAATTTTTCAAGCACTAAAAGCTTTCCAACCAATCATAACCCACAAATACATCCTTGTCAAAACAGACAACATGACAACGATGTATTATCTAAACAAACAAGGAGGAACACATTCAACGCAGTTAAGCTTATTAGCTCAAAACATATGGAAGTGGGCAATCCACCATCAAATTCGCCTAATAGCACAGTTTATTCCAGGGATACAGAATCAACTGGCAGACAATCTCTCTCGAGATCACCAGCAAGTCCACGAATGGGAAATCCACCCACAAATTCTGAACACCTACTTCACACTCTGGGGAACACCTCAAATAGACTTATTTGCAACAAAAGAGAACGCAAAATGCCAAAACTTCGCGTCCAGATACCCACACAAGCAATCCCAAGGCAATGCCCTATGGATGAACTGGTCAGGAATATTTGCTTACGCTTTTCCTCCTCTCCCTCTCCTTCCTTATCTAGTAAACAAATTGAGTCAAAACAAACTCAAACTCATTTTAATAGCACCAACGTGGGCAAGACAACCCTGGTACACAACACTGCTAGATCTTTCTGTAGTACCCCACATCAAACTGCCCAACAAACCAGATCTGTTAACGCAACACAACCAACAGATCAGACACCCAGATCCAGCATCGCTGAATCTAGCAATCTGGCTCCTGAAATCCTAGAATTCGGACACTTACAACTTAGCCAAGAGTGTATGGAAGTCATAAAGCAGGCCAGAAGGCCATCCACTAGACACTGCTACGCAAGTAAGTGGAAAAGATTTGTTTGTTACTGCCATCATAATCAGATACAACCACTAGACGCAACTCCAAAACATATAGTAAATTACTTGCTCCATTTACAAAAAGCAAAGCTAGCCTTCTCTTCTATTAAAATACACCTTGCAGCAATATCTGCATACCTGCAGACTACCTATTCAACTTCCTTGTATAGGATACCAGTCATCAAAGCATTCATAGAAGGTCTTAAAAGAATTATACCACCAAGAACACCACCTGTTCCTTCATGGAACCTAAACGTGGTCCTAACAAGACTCATGGGCCCACCTTTCGAACCCATGCACTCTTGCGGAATACAATTCCTAACCTGGAAAGTTGCCTTTCTCATCGCCATTACATCTCTAAGAAGAGTAAGTGAAATTCAAGCGTTCACAACACAAGAACCTTTTATACAAATACATAAAAATAAGGTCGTCCTACGACCCAATCCAAAATTTTTACCAAAAGTTATTTCACCGTTCCATCTAAATCAAACGGTAGAACTACCAGTTTTTTTTCCACAGCCAGATTCTGTGGCTGAAAGAGCACTACATACATTAGATGTCAAAAGAGCATTAATGTACTACATTGACAGAACAAAGAACATCAGAAAGACTAAACAGCTATTTATTGCATTCCAAAAACCTCGTGCAGGTAACCCAATATCAAAACAAGGTATAGCCAGATGGATAGTTAAATGCATCCAAATCTGCTACCTTAAAGCAAAAAGACAACTGCCCATTACTCCCAGGGCACATTCAACAAGGAAAAAAGGTGCTTCAATGGCCTTTTTAGGAAACATCCCAATGCATGAAATATGTAAGGCAGCCACATGGTCTACGCCTCACACATTCACCAAACACTACTGTATAGATGTGCTATCCGCACAACAAGCTACAGTAGGTCAAGCTGTATTAAGAACTCTATTTCAGACAACTTCTACTCCTACAGGCTAAACCACCGCTTATGGGGAAATAACTGCTTACTAGTCTATGCAGAACATGTGTATCTACAGCGACAGATGCCATCGAACTGAAAATGTCACTTACCCAGTGTACATCTGTTCGTGGCATCAGTCGCTGAGATTCACATGTGCCCACCCACCTCCCCGGAAGCCTGTAGCAGTTCAGAAGTTACCTTCAATTTTGTACATTTGTATATATATTATTTAAACCTTTAATAGGTACATACTTACACATTTCATTGCGCGGGCACTATTACTATAGTACAACTCCTACCTCACCCTCTGCGGGGAAAACAATCGAAGATGGAGTCGACGCCCATGCGCAATGAGCACAGAAGGAGGAGTCACTCGGTCCCGTGACTCGAAAACACTTCTTCGAAGAAAAACAACTTGTAACACTCCGACCCAACACCAGATGGCGAGCTATTGCAGAACATGTGAATCTCAGCGACTGATGCCACGAACAGACGTACACTGGGTAAGTGACATTTTCATTACTCTGCATATTCCTAGTTATTTCTATACTATGTCCCTCGAATGTTTCTGGTTTCATGTCTGATATTCCCAAATTCATCCAGTTTTTTTAAATATTCAGGCGTCTCCAGAAATTTCTCTTTAATTATTGTAGTCCATGGGGATCCAGAATCGGTCACCAATAATTGTTTCCTTGTAAGATTCTTTACTTGGCACATACCTGGGCTTCTTTTCTTCATAACCACCCTTTTATCTGCACCACCCTTTTATCTGCAGTCATGACCAAAACAATGCCTTGCTCTCCTTCGAATATCAAACATAACTCATAACTTTTAAGTATGTGGCTTCTCTTCTTTTTGCTAGGCTCACAAGCATAGTTTTTCAACTGCTTACCCCTCATTTAGCTTCCTCACAGAGGGCAAAATGTTCAATTTTATCACCTTCAATGGCCTACAGATGTCCCAAATTCCCCTTTCAATATTTTCCACAGCCTCACTGGATCTCCTTTGATTTGTTGAAACTTTGGTTGTGGATTGGATTGCGTGTTACAAGGTAAGTGATACAAGGGACCCCAGATAATATTGTAACAGGTACTAATATAATATATAATACTCTTGTACTCTCACAATCCCTCCAAGCAAAATATAATTAAAGGGTTCTTTTACTGCCTGTACATCACAGGGAGATCGATATACATATAAGTGATATTCAGCTAATTGTGTGCATATCACACGTGGACACACTTCATAAAGTGGATCTGAAAACATCCTGAGTTTTTCTCTCCTTAGAATTTATGCACATCGCTGAATGACATGGATTATGACAGTTTTACCAAGTTGTGCGAAGTGGAAACGTCAATGTCACACTCAGTTCTGATGCTGCGCACAAAAGACTGAACTAGTATATTAGACAACGAAAGCAGGTGCAGAACGTTGAGTAGCATCTGCCCCTCACAGCTAAAAGCTGGCCAGCGCATTGCCGGACTAAGAGCAATGTCTAAGTTCGTTCACCGCTCAAGTGCTAACTGTTTCTGTCAATGACTGACCACATGGCCCCCAGCTAGTCTCTTTAGGTGCAATAGGTATCTGGACGGGGACTTCACTTCTCCCCTGTACTGTGTCTTTCCTGTGGCACCAGAAGGTACACTGCAGATCATGCTGTATGAAGATGCTTCGGCTTTGCACCATGCGCCCATTCGATGTATGGAATTCAGCACCTGGATGAAGCAATACATACACCTGTGCCGGTCTTCTCTTACAGGGTGTTCTGGAACGGAAGCGGCTGACCCGTTCGTCATCAAATTTAGAGATGGCAAGACCCATGTGTTGTAAAAGCTGTGTTTAATGCATCATTCATGTACAAGTACAGCACAGAAAATGCCAAAAAGTTTACCATTCGGATGCTGATAACAGAATGCTATCACCGCTCTACATTCCTACAAGAAAGGGGTATGTTAATAATAGGATTCCATCATAAGAACAAAAATAGACAAGAAAGTGCTACAAGATGAAAAGGAAAGACTATGTAAAGTCAAATACAACCAATCCATGCACTGCTCAACCACTTTGTGACTACGGCCACACACAGGATGATTAGGCCGTGACACTGGCTCACTTCAACCTCTCTCTGCCCACAAGTCTGCTCTTCTCATCCCAGGAACAGTGAGGGAGCCCCATGGGAGATAACTCAGATAGATGCGACAATCCTAGGGATCTGCCCGGGAAGGCACAGATTTCATAGACATGAGAGTGGTACCTAATTCCAGAGTGTCTGGCGCTCCTAGGCCTAACTGTGACTGACACCTATTATATGAGGCACAGCTACCAGCTTGGTCGTTTTGTCCTACTTTATAAACTGGTTTAGATAGGTTCTCTGATAGTAACCCTGTGCAGGGCACCTGTAGTAGTAGAGATATTGTGATGGGGACAATAATGATGAGAATATGGTATATGACCAAATATGTATGTTTTTATTTAACGAACCAAGTAGAGACATGGGCACTTATGGTAGGAACAGCAAACTGCGAAGACCTCTAGCCTCACATTTACTTCTGTACACAAATATTATGGCAACCAAATCACTCAGGGAGCTTGTCAACTCTTATTCTGATCAGCACTAACATGCCACACCATTCAGGGAAGTACCAGCAAGGAGGGACCAAGGGCTACACCCTTGAAATCCAGGAAATAGTTCAATGGTGTGACGTAATTTCTATTGATGATGATTTTTACACAATTTTTGTTGGTAAATAAGTCATCAAACGGAGTCATACATTTTCACTAGTAGCTGGGAGGAGGCTTCTTCCAGTAGTCCGATGATCAATGGGCGTTTTGGAACTGGCAATGCAGGCCCAGCTGTGCTTGTGGAAACTGACAACAACGTTTTACTTACATGTGGAAAGGACAATATCGGGCTACTTAGCTACCTCAGATAAAGTGTGCATGCAAATTTAGCATATCGTACTAACCTTAGGGAAAATGATGAAATATGTTTTAGGCACATGTAGGAACTGCCAAAATATGTTAATAGCAGGTGTGAAAACCGAGAATACCTAATATCCTCAATGCAGGAACTGGAAACACTATTATTGGAGATGTAGAAACAGGCAATAATTCTTCATAGGAATTCTGAATATCAGACAATGTTTACAGCATTTGGAAATTAAAAATAATGCCACTGTGTAAGGTCTTTTTCCCCAGTTCTCAATTGTGGAAGGACCACATAGAAGTAGCACGGATCAGGATGTCGCCATTCAAAGCACGAACTGCCTCAATTTCCTGATGACCAGCAAAGAGACTACAGCCTCGGTTCGAAACCCACTAGACGCTCTCCAAAGGTCATGGGGATAACTGGATTCTGCTGCAGGGCTCTGTCTCACACCGTCTATGTGTTGTTTTCTGGACTGCCTTCATTTAATGTTTTCTAATAACCTCGACAACCAAACAAATCCATCAGGGGTGCTCCATACGTTTTGATTATTGCTTGGTGTCATGTGGGCACACAGAATGTACCTCCATTCTCACTGACACTGGCTATTGATTATAAGGGCAGTGATGGTGGTGATAGTGAGTTCCTGGTCCAGGCAAAGTCCTTTTCACCTTTTGTCCTCTCAGGATACTGCCAACCTTGTGCTTTCACGTCTCGGATAGTTAAAAAAAAAACACCTGCTGTGTTCATGTGGAATGTGTGGTTCTCAAGTGAACTGGTGGTTGTTGGACCCATTGGTGGGGGAGAGTTTGTGTGCATGCAGGCCCTGAACAATATAGCTGTCTCCTTACATTAGGCTTGCTATGTCTATCTTTAGCATCCTAGCATGCATGTGCATCCTCTCTATTCCCAACCCCAAAACATCTCCTTATTGGATGGTGGAGGAGCTGCCCATTGTCTTTGTCATTATGTAGACTTTCTCTGCCTGACAGAAATTAATCCACCACCCATTTCTTATGTTGTGGCTTTGGAAGTGGGATACCGCCTCCAGTCTAAGATTAATACATATCGCCTTGATCAAGAAAAATCAGCCTGCCTGGAAACTAGGCATTCTGAAGCCAATGAAATCTTGCTACCAAAGATTTGAAGGAGCATAAACACATTCAAATGTTGCAGACCTTCTGGTTGGATGTGACCATCAGAGGAGTTCCGGACCCCTCAATCAGTGTTTGGTTTATCAGTGTGTCACAGAGGCAATCTCCAGACCAGTGTAGGGAATGAAGAAACCAGAAAAGAAGTGAACCTTTTGCAAGGTAGCCATTCTCCCTTCAGATGGGGCTTAAATCTGAGAAAGCTCGTAAAACCTGTAAAGTTACCTTGCTCTCGTGACCTTGAGAGAGAAGAAAGAACATGCTTACCTCTCGCTGAGCTGGATTGCTATGCCAGGATGAGTGACCAAGTCACCTAGTAAGACTTGCACTGGGCTCAGTTACTCCAAGCCCTTTGTGAGGAAGCTCAGTGTAGCAAGACTTCCCATGAGCCAAGAGATTGCCCCAGCCCAGCTGCCCAGTAAGAAAGCTAGAAGAATAGCTCGGTCAAGGAGTTGCTTCATCACCTTCATCGAGTAAGGGGATTCTGCACCATTCTCGACCAAGCATGTACAAAGCATATACCTATCGTTGTCATTCATCACACCACTAGCAAGGAATCCAGGTCTACTAGCAGAAGTAGATCTTTCTATCCCTTATGTCACTGGTTAAGACAAACTTAAATCTAACTCCAAAACTGAACAGTGCGTAACAATCAGTGAGGGTGCTCCAGAGTTGTGAATTCATGCCGTCCTACACCAGAGAGTTAGGCCATGGCACTGCCTCATTTGGAACTGCCCTTAACCACTAGATTGCAATTCAAACCCCAGGGAAGGTAAGAGTGTTCCTTGGGATATGTCTTAGTGAGTTGAAGCTCCCTTAGGATCTGCTTGAGACGGCCGACGTATTCCAGTCATGAGACAGTAGCATTTGCGATCAGAAACTCTTGCCTGTGACTGGTTGACCAGAGATATAGGACCCTAAATGTTAATATGCCCTTTGGTCTCTATGTGGTGGACATTGAAAGGAAGGGACCTGACTGGACATCAATGCTATCATGTCACTTACTGTGTCCCACTGTATCTGGGTGTCTAACCCACTTTGCTTCCTGTGTTAAGTCTGGATTGTTTGACCGCACCACCATTTGGGAGTTATGTACCTAAACTTAGTTAATTGGCTGTATAGTTGGTATGCACCAGTGAGGAGGCCTTGGGGGAACTAGCTTTAACCAATTCTAAAAAACTGTTTCACACTGTGTTATATATTAACGTAAATTAGTACAACAATAATACTGAAAGTAGCCACGGACCTGTTCATCTAGTGATGGCCTAGAGCTGTAGCTTTGTAAGGACTGTGAACAAATTATCATGGTGTCCTAACAAAGCCTACTTACAGCATTGACGCATTGGATGCATTAAGTCATAGCCCATAAATTTACTCAATTCGGGTTGAAGTCATAGCTTTGAACTATATGGACTACAAACCTCTGGTTTTCTCTCTTTGTAGATTTTAATTTTATTTTAGGATGATACGAGCCATCGTATCAGATTATCTTCTGAATACATATCTAATCCAAAAACATGTACAGAAATGTCACTCCATTACAGTTAATAATAGAAAATCTAGACCTAATGGGATGATATTTTTATAAACAATAATAAGAACGTAATATTCATGTCACATAATATTTTATATTTGATTTTGTGACAAATTCTATTTTCAGTGTGTTTATTAAAGAGGGTCTATTTTAAAGATTTATACCCGATTGGACAGTGACCTGTATGGACTGCGATCGTTTTGTATTAAAGCGGAAGCTTTGCATTATATTTACCTGGTAAACACTTTTCAACCCAGTCCAATGAGTTAGGGCTTGACTGCTCCGCCTTAATCAAGGAAACAGCAGAGTTACAATGTGGGTATCAAGAACAGTGGGAAGGACACATGTTATCACCTTTGGCATTGCTTGGTGCAGTACAACCATCAGGACCAGGAGAAAAATCTTGATAGTGTGGGTGCAGCACCCCTGTCCATCTTCAAGCGGACGGGTCTCTTAAGGGCTGTGTGAGGTGTCTTTTGTGGTCAAGTGGTAGTCACTGTGTACTGGACAATATCCAAACCTGGGACCACCAAAGTTACTGCCTTAGGACACTCAGGGGCAGCAGAGTCAAGCGGTCATGGCTTACTGTAGGAGACAGTAGGGGTTAGAACCTCTGATAAAACATGACATAAATACTCTGTCATTTTAAAGCAGCATACAACTTTATTAACAAGTAACAAAAGGGAGTTACACTTCTGATATGCAGGAAAAAACTGAATGGTCTAGTATCTTCTGGGAAAGAGATATTACCCATAAGCTATTTGTTGTTTGTTCGTGGTATGTGCTAGAATTTTAAATAACGTGGCCAGTGTTATCCAGTGGGTTTAGGGAGTGTTGGTAAGCAAGCCATGACAGATAGAAAGATATAAAACAACCGTTTGGATGTGATATGTCTGCAATCTGCTGTAGTGGCTCCTAGTTTTGGGGTACTAAGCTGGACAGCAGACCCTTCTTCCGAGTTTCCAGTAAAAATAACAGGCCACAATTCTCCTTGAGCAAAGCAGCCCCTTCATCAAAACAACCCCTTGGCCAAAACAGCTATAATCACGCACACTTCTTCGCAGAGCAGCACTACGTCTTTAGCGTTCATTATGGTAGATGAAGTTCAGGATTAGGCACTTTAAATTACTCATAAGTAGTACAGTGCTCAACATGTGTTGGCACAGATGGTGCACTGTATCTCTAGGCCCACGTGCTCCTAGATTCCTGCATGCCATTACCGGAGAGTAACAAGTTGGTTTGAGTGTGCTTGAAACGCTGCTGAATGTCTCTCATGCTCAGTGCCTCTCCAGTGCGCAGCTGCATCCACAGGCTTGTCAGTCCTGTAGTTTGAAGAGAAGCCAAACATTTAAGGAGGAGGAGAGCTCACTGCTTAGCATACCTGCACGAGTTCTCTCTGGTGCACTGTGGTAGGTGCAGTTCACGATTATAGTCACTTGAAATTACTCGCAAACAGTAGAGTGCTTAGGGTGACCACCTCTCTCCAGATCCTAACAGTTTAAAGTTCAAGACTGACAACGTAATGTATTCTAGGTGTAGTAGTCTTATTTTGCTTCCAATTAACTAATTAGACTTATGCACCAGAAAACACTATTATAGTTGAAAAGTTCAGACTGGAGACAGTATCAGTAAATTACCTGGAACAAGGTTGTTCATGTGTTGATGCAGTCCTTAAGTTCTATTTCTGAACAAGCGTGCTTCCAGATTCTTGTCAGTCAACAGCGGCGAGTAGATAATCAGTTTTGCAATGCTGGACATTGTTTGTGGTTACGTATCACTACAGGCCTGTCAGCCCAATAGCTCCAGGAGGAGACGAACAATCATCAGAGGTTTGGGGAGCTCACTGCTTGGCGCAACTTCACCAGTTTCCCTACATTCATTATGGAAGATGCAGACACTTGAAATTACTCATACATAGACTGTGTTTTATGTGTTGACACAGCCAGCGCATTGTGTCTGTAGGTACCTACTTCATCAAAGATGGAGTTCTGTAATGCGATAGGTAGTTTCGTAGTTGTGGTGCCCGGTTAACAGGTATCCAATAGCCAGTGTGTACTGAGAAAACATCATCATGTATTCCTGTAACGTTATGGATTATTGCTTCCTTGCACATATATATCACAACGTGCACTGATACATTTCATAATCAATTTGAATATTGTGTTCAGATCAATCAGGAGTGTTCATCAGCCTTAACATGCGTGCTACGTTTCACGATTCTTGTAGGCCTCGAATCCATGGTATTTGAGGTAGTTCATCTGCACACTTCTTGCATCTCATAGTAAAGCATAGCCTCACTTTCAATGCTGGTAAAAAAGTAATGGGACTTTAGAAAAATAATGAACTCAGCAGTATTTATACGTATCTTTATTTTCAATTCAAGGTCTTCCTACATTCTCTCCATGGGAAGATCCTGCCTCCCGTTTATTACATAGTTTCACTGCAGTAACAGTTTCTGTCACGTTTGTACTATATAGATTTGTACTGATAGAAACATTCATAAGTATTTTAGCATTAGATGCTCCAACTGGCTTTTTCAGTGAGAGCTCTGGTTGTCTGAAAGGACAATTGTCACCTTATGTGCTATAGCTTTTGCTACTTCTACTTTAAACACATTAGACTTTTAGGTCTTCGGAAGTGTTGTGTTTTATTTTAACAGGTGGTGTATTGTCAAGCAGGAAAACTCCTCCACAAAGAAAAGACAGGAGAGCCCGAACAGACTCAAAATGATAACGCCACGTATCAAGGTAAGGGAGACGTTTCCCCAGGAGGATTAGATTAGAGCACAGCCACCACTGGACCTGGAAACTTGGCAAAACACTGTGAATATGTTGTACCAAAATTCTAGGTAAAGTCTAACTGCACTTACCTATATTCATTTGCTTTCTTTACATTGCCTGTATTGCGTTATGGTTATTAATGTATTGTTAAAAAGAGTGTGCACAGATGTTGTCTAGGTAGGATTGATTGGGGGGAAATAAGTGGGTCAGATAGGTATGACTGGAAAGAGTCAAGTAAACAGAAGAATGCTTATCAGTGTGAATCCATGGTGTATGGCAAGTGGGCTCCAGAAACAGAATGGCAGCGGGGGACTATAGGAGTGACAGGACCCGAAGCACAGGCCCTTGAAGGATGTCAATGTGTGAAAAATAAGCCCTCTGATCTAGCTTCCCCGGGACCTTAATAAACATCACATGGTGTTGGTAGGAAAAAATACAACATGCTGAACTCAAGAGGATCTTTCGTTGTAAGTCTACAATACCTTCCCTTTCCCTCCACCAGATCTACTAGAAGACATATAGCTGTGGGAACCCTATACCATTTTCCATTTCCTTCTCTATCTCCCTCTACGGGACGCGGTGCGGGCACAAGGCTGGCAGATCCCTTTCCTTGTTAACCACCAGAGCATGAACTTTAACGGGCAGCGATGGGGGCTAGAAAATCTAAACGTAGCAAGCCCACACTGTAAGGGATCCCTGCTCCTACTATGCTTCACAAATATGGTAAAACTAAGCATGTATTTACAAGAGTGAGTATCACTACCTAATGAGGATGGCAAGAAGGCCTTTCATTAACATAATGATCAGCAAACTTGCAGAAGAAACTGAAGGATCCCAAATAACAAATGATGCAGAGTAATGGACGTTCTTCCTAAAAACGGCATGAGAAGGCAGGTAAGCATGAATCCTAAGCCTGAGGTATGAAAAATAGCCAGTAGAAAATAGAGTATCAATTTAGTCACTTTAGGGACAGAGTTGGGGATTGTGCTGCAACCACTCTTCCTCCTCCATATCTATTTTCCCAGACTACTGCCCCGCAGGAAACGGAGAAAGAGAGTGAGGAGATGTGTGGGATATGTTCCCCGTGTTGCCCAGGAGGGGGGGGTGCAGCTGCACTCTGAAACGGAGTGGTGCCATTGGTATCACCGCCGACTGGAACACAACTGGTAACTTGCAAGTAGGTGCTGCAATATGACTGACTGACAGTAATGCAGCCAATAGAGGGGTGCTGGTTTCCGAACAAGAGGCCGATTCCACTACCGTGGATCGGTTCAGGGTGTGTTAGTGATTTACTCCAGGACGTAGGCTCCCCTAAGATCGCAGCCCTACTTTACCCTAGAAACATTAAGAGGAACCACTGAACAGTTGTCTACAAGGAGTTTCTCGTCTCCCCACTCAAGTGGTGCGGACAGTGAGGACGACAGTGAGGACCCTTCTCTTCTTCCCCTGAGAAGCTAACCAGCAGTTGAGGTGGAATTACAGTCCACGTTCTTTGGGCCTCTTCTGATTGAATGAGTATTAAGAAACAATTTCTCGGCACTGGAGAGAACCATACTCAGTTCCCAGAGGAGCAACAAAGTGTGTTTGAAGTATATAGACCAAATTGGGTAAATTAGCTGTTACGATTGGTTGAGTTGAGTGATGCAGGAAATAAGTTGGTGGAGATATCGGCATGGCTAAGGCTGCCCCTGACAATGAAGGAGCAATGATTATGGCAAAGGATGTATTGTTGAATGTGATTCTGGATGTGTATCTGGTGGAAACGTATTTATCTAAGATTTCAAACTGTAATTAAAATAATAGTGAAGCACTAGCTGACGTTTTGTATAGGTTTCAGGATGTCTGAAAGGTACTCGGCAATAGCACATCTGGAAAAGATGGCTCAGGAAGCTGTAGGTACGGCATTTGTACAGCGATTGTTCCCACGTTAAAAGCCAGTTGATGACCATCTGTATCATTTGGCAGACAAAAAAGCTGCTGACTTAGTGACTATCAGCAACCACTCTGTGGCTTTACAGGAAATAAAGAAATAGAACGATGAATGGAAGTTGATGTCATTGAAATTGCAATTCATGCAGACTGGTCAATGGAACAGGTGTGGAGCCCTGGCAAGGGGGAACGAAAGGGAGAGGAAAGGAGAGGACAAGGTGGCAGGAGAGCTAGGGAAACAGATTAGAGACCTTGGGAGCAGGCGGTTCATCATTCACTTGCAGCCAGCTAGGGCACAGGGAACATGATTGTCCTATTACTGCATCCAAAATGCAAGGTTTCCTTGATCAACTTAAAAGTCATCAGATCAAAAATCTTCTTTAGGTTTTAGACAGCTCAAGAGGTTCCAAATGTGCCATGAATACTCTAAACCTAGTGATTCAAAAAGGCCCCTATTTAGATTGTATCATTAATTCTAAGCATATTACCTGTCTTATTGACACAGGCACTAAACTAATTGCTCAGCTCTAGAACCCCCCCCCCTCCAAATTACCTCACCCTACCTCTATTGGGCATGCCAATAGACACAGTCAGGATTTCTAACCAAGAAGTCCCTCACCATATTTTTAATCGTATGTCCAACTCCCTAGCACCCTTCAGCAGTGCTAAGCCAACATCTCCAGCTAATCTGCCAGTTAGAGATATTCTCTGCAAATTAAACTGTGCAGCATTTTATATACCTGGTGGTGTATTTCTGAATAGACCAGTGCAGCAAGAAAATGAAATGCTTGCATTACTGTATTAGAGCACAAATTGACAAAATGTTGCAATTAAAACTGCCATGTCTCTCGATTTCTCAGAATTGCTTTCACAGATATCACTAACCATGTGGTCCACAGAGGCCAACGTTGTGGGGTTCATATTAATGGAACTAGTGAAAATAAAGATTGATTCACATATGAAGCTATCAAGGAATTTGCCTTCTAGTTGCTGATCTGATTAAGCAAGGGACTTGGTGCCAATCATAAGTAGATGTAATATCCCAAGTCTGCTGATATCCAAAGTGGAAAATGTCAACATGTATAGATTTGTGCAATATCTTAAGGTGATTAATAATGTGGTTATCTCAAGCTTCCCTGTGGTCCTCAACCCTGTCTCCATCCTTTCTTGAATCCCCACAGATGCTCAATGGTTTAATACAATTTATGTATGCCCCGCTTTCTTTTCCATCCCTATACATGAAGAGAGGGTCAGTAGCTCTCCTCATTCTCATTCCAAAGGTCTCAACTGTTATGGACCCATCTTTCTCAAGGATTTTTAGAACCATCTTCGATTTTTTCACAAGACTTGAAGAAAGATCTGGGCAGGTTGTTCTTCCCCGGGGTGCCACTTTACTTCAGTAAGTTGACAATTTCCTTTTGACACATACTGTCCTATATCACTGCAAGGCGGACTCCATCTACTTCCTCATCTAACTGGTTAACATAGGGCAAAGACTTCAAAGGAGATATTGCAGCACTGCCTTCCTCTGAGTGAGATGTCTTAGTCTTGGAATTTCTGCTGATAAGCGCAACCTGCTCTCTGATAGAGTTGAAGCCATTCGTTAGTTGCCTTGCTCTGTAACTGCCTCCCAACTATGTTCTTTTCTGGGCACGGCTGGCTATCATAGATAGTGGGTCATGGGCTATGCTGAATTGGCAAAGCACTTATAACATTACGTCAGAAAAAATATACCTAAGCCCTTGCAGTGGTCTAGTGAGGCTAAAAAATGCCTTTGTAAAGATTAAACAGGTATTGATTTCTGCACCTGCTTTAAAGATCCCTGGCTGCGGAAAACATTTTACTTTGTACTGTCATGAACGTAACATATGCTCTTGCAGAGTTAGCTCAGACTCAAGGAGATCAGAAAAAGACCATAAACTATTATTCTTCAACAGTATTCATTTGTGGCTATATTGCCACCATGTTTACAGTCTGTGGCATCTGCCTCAAACCTTGATGAAGAGTCTGAAAATATTGTGTTGAGTTTTCATTAACTATTACTGTGCCTTGTTCTGGTGTTGTGCTTCCCCTCACTATGAACACCCAGCACCTATCTACAAATGGATTATCCTGGTATTACACTTTACTGCTGTGTACGTCTCATATTACCCTGATGCAGGGTCCAGCCTTAACCCTGCCTCTTTAATGCCCACACATCAGGAGGGGGAGGCCCACAATTGTATCCTCGTAACTAAACATGTGACTAAGCCCAATGTCGATTTAATGGATGTGTCTATTTCTAACTGTCAATTGATATATTTTCTTGATGGTCCAGGTCTCAGAAACTATTGTGTCATAGTTGCTAGTTATGCAACGTGTATTCAATTGTGGAAAGTTTTTGTTTGCTAAATGTAAATTCTGCTTAAATTGCAGAGCTTGTTGTAGTCACCAGCAACTGCATCCTACCTAAAGAAAAGATAGATTGTGACTGCACACAGCCTCAAAGTATATGCCTGGAGTGATGAAAGACTTTTGGCTCCTCTGGATGCAGAGGGGATTCTTATCATCTAATGAAACCAACATTAAGAATAGCCAGCATGTTCACAACTTCTACAGGCACTACAGTTACCCAAGAAGGTGGTGGTGGTAAAGTAAGCCACGTACCAGCATCCTCATGATGAAGTCTTGAAGGGTAACACTCTAGCCAATATAGCTCCTAAAATGCTAC
Organism: Pleurodeles waltl; assembly: GCF_031143425.1. Classification (NCBI taxonomy): domain Eukaryota; kingdom Metazoa; phylum Chordata; class Amphibia; order Caudata; family Salamandridae; genus Pleurodeles; species Pleurodeles waltl. Next base: position 978,407,173 of record NC_090446.1, on the reverse strand, counting down.
ATTATCTAAAACAGCTAGGGTTGCTATGTATATTTTAAGAACTAATTTACTTCCTACACCATCCCTGAAAGATTTGTCTCAATTTTAGGAGCATGGCTCTCAAAGTACCAAACAGTTTTGGATAAAGCAGAGATGTGAAAAAGGCCCTAAGTGGGTGTGGAAAGACAGCATTGGTCGTGTGGTTGCCCCAAAATGTCTACTCCTTAACCCTGCCAGGTTGCAACACGGAGCAGCCCATGCCATTAGGGATGGCATGACACATGCAGCAACAACCCACTGGTATGCGTTCTCCTTTTCTACTATAACCCACAATAGTTGCCAGTCCCCTGACACCTATCTATTCTATAATTGCTCACAAAAGTATCAAGGCCCTCACTGATACTCACCCTCTACCCTCAGGTCCCCTTTTGGCACCTTCAAATGGATTTTATCCAGTTGGCAAGTGCTACCCACTCATATGTTTTGGTAATTGTGTGTATGTTTTCAGGACTGATGTGCGGGACCAGATCTCAAGTGACCAAGGAACACACTCCATGTCAGCTGTAGTACAGGCAATTTGCAAGGCTCTAGAGATAAACCAGAATTTCTATTGTGCATATCACACAAAATCAGCTGGAACAGTAGAAAGGAACAATTGCACCCTTAAAACAGGATAGGAAACCCCATTCAAATCACCTAATGCCTAGCCACTAGCACCATGGCCCATCATTCTTTCACAGAAAACAAAATTGAGCCTTTGTGAAATAGTTTGGGGCTAACCCATGACACTACCCTCAAATCCCCCATTCTACAAAGGCTAATTACAAAGTTAGATTTACACATAAATGATGACACAGTCTTGCAGTACTGAAAAATTACACAATGCCTCTACAGTTTCCGTTCCGATTCAAGCAACCATACTGGAGTGCCTGACTGACGTGTTCCACTCCCTCCAGCCTAGCAACTGCATCTACATATGCAGGCATATCAGGAAGACCGCATAGCAGTTTTGCTGGCTTAGACCCGATCAGATTCTGCTCAACACCAACAAACCTGGTAAATGTTGTGATCAGGCAACGTGGGTCCACCCATCCCACTGCAAGCGAGTTGTTCCGCCAAGAGACAACAGTGTTCCTGTTTCAGTTTCTAGAACTGTGCCTGGCCCCGGATCTGTATCCTTTTCTGGGACTGTCTCTGCTACTATGCTACCACATGCCAGTGGGGTAGGCCTTCCTATGCCCACCATCTCTGCCTTCTCCCACTGCACAATGCTGCCGCCCAGCATCTCATCATTACCGCCCGTCCGAGGAAAGCAGCCTTTTCCGGGCACTGGACCTGGCCTGCTCTCTTTGCCACCAGCCTTAGTGTCTGGTTTGTGGTGGAATACATCCTTGCTGTGGAATGGGGAATCATTGCTAGGCGTAACTGTACCAAATCTATTACAGTTGAAGTCACGGCTCTGCCTATGTGAAAAACTTCTATGCGCTGCTGCTGGAAAAGTACAGATGATTAACCTTTGTGGGGGATAGTATCCCCTTGATTGCTGTGCCCATCAATACTTGCCTTGATCTTTTCTACCCTGGGCACCGACTGCCAGAATGGGCTGGCATATCCACCACAAACCTTTGAGCCAGATTAGGCCAAATGCGACATATTGTGCACTGACTGACCAAGGATTTATCTGTGAGCGCCGCATAGACAACACTCCTAGTGTTTTCATTGGAAAGAATGAGTGTGACCTCATAAAGAACAATCATTTCATATTACCCTCGTATGAATAACGTCTCCTCATTGGACTGCTGTTTCATAAAAGTCATCAGCAATTGGGCATTTGTGGATCCTGAGCCTATTCATAGCTGTCCCTGGACTGGACTTGTTATCCCAGATATATTGTTCCTGCAATAAAAGACTTTTGCGACCACACTTTATTACAGGGTCGGAGGGCTGCTTAAACTATAAGTAGATTATTTTCTGCCTTAGTACTGTAGAACTGTTGCATTAGACGAAGCAAGATGAAATGCAGACATCATGCTAAATCCACTGTATTAACTTTAGGAAATGGGCACCACACACATGCCAAGATGCTGATTCAAAATTCAGAACAGGGTGGCACTATCAGCAGAAGGGGTGATTTGTGCTATTGTAGGTTCTGAATGATGCAACCATCTTCCCACCACCTCCTTTAGCATCCACAAGCAAACATCCCACTTTAGGGATACCACTAAAAAGCCAAACTAGCTTCAGGAAAGACTAGATGTCAGTCTCAGTGGCATCTGAATGTAGTTGATGGAATTTTTGGCCACTGGAGAATGAAAATATTTCAAATTACTATTGCTATTGTTTACCTGTGGTTGTTTTATATGTAGCAATAAAATGAATAATGTGGAAAATCATGTGCATTTGCGCAAATTAATTAGTTTTTGTCATGTGTTTATGCTCCATAGATTTTATTGAGAGAAACGTGTATATGAACCATTCAAAATCGCATGCATTTTAGGATAACATGCTCCGACTGGCTTTCTAAAGGAGAGCTCTAGTCTGTTGAAATGACAGTTGTTGCCTTATTATGAGCTGTGCCTTGTTCTATGTTTGCATTAAATGCATGTAAGATTTGTAGGTATCCCGCTGTGTGGTGCTTTATTTTTAACAGGGTGGGGAACATTTCTAGGTGATATCAGTTAACATTACTAAATTGGGCTTGGCAGCATGTGAGCTCTGCCTCAAATTAGTGGGATGCCTTCAGAATACTCTTAGCCAGAAAACTTTATTGTGTGATTGGGAAAACCCTTCTAGAAAGGCCAGCTACATTAAGATGCTGAATTCATGGCTTATGCTTCATGATGAAGTCCAATCCTTGCAGGGAAATAGGCCACTTCACAAACTTGGTGTTTTCCACAAGAGACTGAAAGTTGAGCACGTCAGTCGGAAATTTTGCACTGCTACTGCATAAGCTGCCCAAACATGGCTATAGCTGGTTCCCTTTCAAGAGAGGTTTGCTGACAAGTTGAGAACAATGGCCTAAAACAATCAAACTCGCTTGACAGTGGCCAGCGATAGGCCAAAGAACCTTCTTCAGAACCTGGGTTTTCCTGACCTCTGGTATCTACCACCTGATCCACCCAAGAACAGAGATATGATGGTTGGTTTCCACTGCAGGACTATCTCCCTGAAGGAAAGGGATGCACGTGTGAAGAGAGACTTTGGGCCACATGTATAAACACATTTCCCCATAGACATAGAATGGGTAAAAACCTTTGATACATCTGGCCCTTTGTTCACTAAACCCTCTGTCATAACAAAGTATTTAGTCCTCTACAGGTTCGTACATAAATGTGTTGTCTTAGAGCCTCAAGCAAATGCCCATTTGGAGCGTGCCGCACAACCAGGCAGACACTGGTGATTCCAAAGCCAAATAATTGTTACTCTCTGTTCATGATAAACAATTTAGTGAACCTGATGAAATTCTCAGCAATAGGTAGAAACTGAATTCTAGTTTCCTTATGGACCTCAACTCTAAAGGATTTCCTTACAAGACATTTCCTGCCTGGCACATTGTATGAAGCAAAGTCAACCTTCATCACGTTGACTTCAAGCAGATCATTCCCCAGGAAATAATCAGCAGAAAGACACACTTCCATTTCTACCATAGCCACCTGTCTTTTCTCCAACCCGCAGGGTCAACAAAATGAAAGAGTGCTTAAAAAGCCTTACTTGTAACTGGTTTGGCGGACATGAATCTCAGAGGACACCACGTTATGGTTACCTAGCATCTTCTTGCCTCCACTGTCTTGGTTCTAGTCAGTGGGTGGCCAGCTAAAGAGACTGTAAGGCAGGCTGGGTGTTGGAAAGTTCTGGGAGACAGCTTGGTATCTTGCATCCTCAATTCTCAGGATCACTTATCCTAGTTCTGCATTGAAGTGCTCCTCTTCGATGTTGAGCAGAATACTGGTTAGTTGGGCTTTAGGATTTTCAGCTCCTTAAAATGTTTCTTTTGTGGCTTGGCAGACCTCAATGAAACCAATAATTTCTTGGCTTTGTCTGGACATCCATGTAAGCCTTTGATTTCAAACTATGATGAAAGGACCCATTGCATTTCTATCGCTACTGTGAGCCTGGGAAATGACATTATTTTGACTTTGTCGCTGGGTAATCCTCTCATTGTATTATGCTGTTCCTGCCGGGCTGATAGGCGGGAACAGTGCTACAGTATTGGTCTCAGCTCCATTAAAGAAGCAGAGGCCAACACCGCAGCACACCAGCACCATTGGAATGTGCACTGTCTGCTCGGGGGCATGCCATGGGCATAGGCAGTGCAGGGGCATGGTGACCGTCATCAAAAGCTTGGCGGAAAGCAGAGTTCAGCGCTGCCATGGCTGAGAACAACTCAGAGAGCCATCACCCCATCGGGAATGATGTTCCTGTCCGTGATGGCAGTCCCCTGGGAGGTCCGCCTGCCAGAAATGTAATGTGGCGGTTAGACCACCTGGAGTACAGGGGCCCGACCATCACCGAGAGTGTGGTGGCCTTAAGACCACCATACTTGTAATGAGGCCCTTAGTCAATTGTTACATTTGCCTCTATTGACCTACAATAATGGGTGGACTTTCATAAGCAGCTATTATCTAGTTCTTGGGATCTAAGAGTAGGTAATGTGCTGTTCATTTCACTGAGCATTCGTGTAAAAGTCATTCTTCTTTCTAACCTGTACTCAACTCCGGCAGGGAGAAATGAAACTACAAGTACTCCACAATAGCAAAACCTATGGGATAGCCAGGGGCACCTCCTTGGAGCAGGGGTGGAAGGAGAAAGTTGGTCTATAGTGGAAACTACAATGAAGAAAAGAAACCTTGGTCATTTGGAACCTGAACTATTAGTGTATACTTTTCACATGTTGCTTCTTCTCCACTCCCCCATATTAAAGCAGACAAGCTTAATACCACCTTAAGAAAGGTTTTTAGGGTGATCCGGGGCAGTTCTTGCTTACTTATTATTAGCCTAGGAGCCTATGGCGGCTAACTATGGGTGCTGCAGTGGCATTAATATTGCTGCACCGTTTGGATACAAAAATTAACTCCCTTTGGATATCTGAATCTCCATGGGTGGTAAAGTCAAGAAGTTATTCTAGTAGGTTACAGAGATAGAAAGTCACAGCAAAACAGTGCAGTGCACACAAACCCTATGTGCATTAAGGGATCTAACTTCAAAAGAAACGTATGCCTTGTTGATATCTTATTCAAGTAAACTGGGCCAGTGCTGTGTAGTGCTTTGTATGTGTGAACAAGAAGCTTGAACTGTGCAAGCTTATGTATGGGAAGCCAGTGGAGTTCCATCAAGTGAGATGTGACGTGACCGGCATGGGAGGATGACAAACTTCTCTGGCTGCTAGATTCTGGATGTTCTGTAATCTTTTTGTTAGTTTGATGGTGAAACCTACATAGAGGGTGTCTCTGTAACCCAGTCTGCCTGATGATGAGGGCTTGGAAAACAGTCTTCCTATGTTGTTTGATTGCCACATGTATATCTTTTTTCAGAAACCTCAAGGTGTGAAACCAGGATATGGTGACCAAGAAGGTTCCCATGTTTGAAGGCCACCAGGTGGGGTCCCACAGCGAGGCATCTTTTCCGGAGATCACCACTTTGCGCTTGTCTGTGTTCATCTTGAAGCAGTTGGACTTCATCCAGGTGGTCACCTTGGTCATGCAGGAGTTGAAGTTGTTCCTGGCACTGGGTGTTTTGTCGGCGAGAGACAGTATCAGCTGCCTGTCATCAGCCCAGGCGAGTATGTTGATGTCATGTGATTAGAAGGCATCTGCCAGGGGGTCATGTAGGTGTTGAAGAGGGTCAGGCTGAGCAAGGAACCCCCGCAGGTCTCTGCAAATGGGCTTGCGGAGTTTTGAAGAGTATGTTGGTTGTTGGGTTCTACTGGTACGAAAGGTGAAGATACACTGGATGGTGGATCCTTGCATGCTGGCCATGTGTAATTGTCTGATCAGGATGGGATGTGAGACTGTCACAAGCTGCAGAAAGTAGGAAGAAAGCAACTGCTTCTCTTCAGTCTAGTATCATCCAGATATCACCTGTTGCTGCAATGAGGGCAGTGTCTGTGCTGTTGTTTGGTCTGAATCCTGACTGTGTGGTGTTGAGGAGCTGGTGGTTGACAGGTTGTTGGTAATGTATCTGTTGATGGCTTTTAATAGGACCTTAGCCTGGTAAAGTAGTAGGAAGAACAGTCAATAGTTTACAAGCTTGGCTGGGTCTGCTTACGATTGTTTCAGGTGGGCACTGATGGATGCATACTTCCAAACTTCCGGGAACGTGGCTGTGTCGATGGAGGTATTGAGGATGGGGGTGAGAGTTTGCTGATGAGGGGCTTAAACTCTGTTGAAAGTGTGGTGGGGACATGGGTCTGATGGAGCAGTGGAGTGGATGGCTTTCATGATTGCTGTTGTTTCCTCTCTGGTGATGGTGTTCTAGGTGCTCAGAGTATTGCCTTTGTCCAATACTGGGAGACTTGTTAATAGGGCACTGGGGTCTGGTTGGGGTCATAATTGCTGAATATGACTGTCATTTTGCTGCAGAAGAAGTCCAAGAGGCTGCTGCAAAGTTCTTGGGTTGAGTTACTGCTGCTGGCAGTTGCTGCTGATGTGGTGAAATACTTAATGATTACACACTTTTCCTTGCTGCTGTTGGAACGGTTTTTGATGTGTTTGGCTAGGGCCTTCCTCTTATCGGATGTGCTGGATATAGCGTCACTGGGCAGATTTTAATCTGTCCTTGCCTGATTCCTCCTGACTTGCTCTTCACCTCTGTTATAGTTGCTTGCAATGCCCTTTGGCTATTCAGAGTTCTTCTGTGTACAAGCTGTTTTTCATTCGGGTTCATGCTGGTTGGCTTAATTTCCGATGAGCCTGTGTCCGTGATAGTGGTGATCCATATGCTAAAATTGTTAATGTCACTAGATAGGTGGCCTGTCTGCTCTGGTTGGATTTTGTAGCAGGCAGAAGCTCAGTCCACCTCTGAATGGAGTTGGGCCTGCTGTAATGGCTCTTCTGTGGTGTGGGATGTTGATTGCAAAGCTGACGATTGCTTGATCAGTCCAAGTGATGGAAATGGATGTGCCAATTGTGATGTCACTGAATGAGATACAAACAGGGTCCACGATGTGTCCAGTGGTGTGAATGGAGATTGAGACCTGCTGGGTAAGTCCAAAGTTTCCAAACTTTGAGGATGGTGTTGAGTTGGGTTCAGTCAGGTTTTCTAGGTGAAAATTCAGGTCTCCTGGAAGAATGCAAGCAGTAGTAGGATGACTAGTGGAGCAAAGAAGTCTGTAATGCTGCTGGTGAAGTTGGCTTGGAGGTTAGCAGACCAAGGGTTCACGCAAGATGAAGGTGGCTGTGATTTGTAGTTTGAAGTGGAGGTGTTTCATGTAGTCAGTTTCTGGTGGTACAACTGAAGTATGTATGACATGGAGGAGTGGGGAGGGTATGGGGGCAAGTGTGTGTTGGTTCAAGGTATTTGAGCATGTTGTTGGTGTGGCTGCAGTGGGTGTGGTGGTGCTGGTGAAGTGTCAGAAGTTGTAAAGGCTTGTCCCCTGTTGACGGTGCAGCATGGTGGCATCGCAGCGAGTGGAAGCCAAGGTTAAGAGAGTGGAGGAGCGAGACAGGTAGTGGAAGAGGAGCTAAAACCAGGGTTCCTAGAGGTGAGTGCGGTCAAGGCAAAGATGGGCTCGCCTTTGCTGCCATTAAGTAGATCCTGGGAGAGAGGAGAAGCGTGGGAGAGATACTCAGAGATCTTCGGCAGGTAAGTAAAAGAGGGCTCTTAGAATTAAATTCTAAATATCGCGTTTGGAGCACTCTGAGATTCTAGCTCACTCCAGCATTTGTAAACAGACCCTGGTCAATGGGTTACACTGCCTTTTCTCTGCTCTCTAATGGCTTTGGGTACAAAACTGGTCAAATCAGTGGGTTTAACACCTTCCTGTTGAGTAGTCAGTGAAAGAGTCCGAATTTACCACATCCCAGTGGCAAGGACATGTAGTCACTTTTTTCAAATGTTGGGGCACCCTGCGAGATCCAAGAGTTAACACAATCCTTGTATCACTAGCGCCCAATCCAAAACTTAAATTATATTTTCTTGCTCGTGGTCCAGAGATAGTTGAAGTTCCAAAATCAGGGTGACCACTTTCACCACAGACAGTTTACAGAAAGAAAGAAAAAACCTTTTATGTTCCTCTCGCTGAAAGCATAGGCAAAAATTAGAACCCTAAAGTACTGTCGAGATTAGGATGGGAGCAGGCTCATCGCATTTTCCTTGTGGAAAGAGTATATGCAGATCTTTCACAGCTGGTGAAGTTTAGTCTTTGATTATAGGCAGCTGGGCTGCACAGATGCCATGAGTAGAGGCCAACAAGGTCTGTTGGAGGTGCTCCTACCTTAACGTCAACAAGGGCACAACTAGCAAGCCTGTACCTCAACCTCCTTTCGTGTGCTCAGCCCCCATCAAGCCCAACAGTTTATGTCACATAGACTGGGCAAACTTGATGTTTTTTCAAGTATGAACATAGTCTCGACACTGATGAGTGTCCAGACAATTAAGGTAGGTGAAGAAGTGCCCAGCAGGTCAAGGTAATTTGTGTATTAGAGCCAGGTTAGGTTGGCCAAAGGGCTATGGTTGCCAGGCAATGGTCTGAACACAGAAAAAGGACAGTTTTACTAAAGCATGGAAAATCTGTACTACAGAACTTGAAAAACACACAATGTGCAAAGCAGTAAAGTTCCTCACACCGCTCATCATACAGCTCCTGTTTAAGGATGGTGGTTCCGAACAAAGGGACGGAGAGGATGTTGCATCCACAGTCAGGTCAGTGCAGCATCAGTTCCCACAGGGAAGGCATCACAGTACCTCTATATTGCCATCTGAGAGATAAAGTGTCTAAGGAAGGTCTTACCAGACCTTATTGCCCAACATTAGGATACACACCTCTTGTTCTATAAAAGCTGTGTGCACCAGGGCCTTGAAACTTAATGTAATGATGTAGCAGGTTATTCAGGTGATGCACAGGATGTGAGGCCTTCGAAATGTAATGCTGTAAATGTTATGTACCATCACTTTTCAACTTCAGGTGCTTTTTTTCCCAGCGACCCTGACCTTCATTATTACATTTCGAGGCGCACGGCTGACTAAAAGTTTAGATATTTATGCCGAACTGTATATAAAACGACACTCCATGCTTAACTGCCCGCCTACAGTAGCTTTAAAGGATGTGCACTGTAGACATTAGTTTGTAGCCCTGTGTGACCCATTTGCCCATCACTGATAGTTAAAGTTTGTGTCTATGATTGCCAGCGTTTAGCAACCTATATTTTTGTCATTCAACCAGATCTTACGTCCCTTTGCTGTTTTAATATACTATAAATATTATATGAACGTACATATTCTGGATTTCAAAGTTATACAGTAAGCATCCTAGCAGATCCTGAAACGGTACATAAAAAAAGATTATTTTGTCTCAAACCCAAAAATCTTTAAAAAGTTTTCCTCAGAGAGATGGTTTGGGGCATATGGGTAATATGCAGCTCAAAATAAGAGAATATATCATTAGGTCTGGCTTGACATGGAAGCTGTTCGCATGACGCACTGTTACCAAATCGTTTAATATACAGAGCGGGCTTTGGCTCCACCCAGTAAAGTATCACCCTCCCAAGTCTGACTTGAGATCAAGCTGCCTGGAAGACATATCGTTAACACGTCTAATTAATATATAGAATGGACTTTGGCTCCCCCTTCCGGAGTAGCCCTCACCCTATCTGGTGTATCACTTCGCTTTCCAATCAATGAGTCCACTGAGCTACATGACGGACTATCTTCCATCCTTAAATTAGGATGGGATGCAAAGCTGTTTATCAAATTTAGGGCCATATGTAGCAAAGGTTTTTACCCATTCTGTGTCTCTGGGAAAAAAGCGTTTGTACATATGGCCCTTAATTCCTTACAGTGGCAAAGCCGCACCCGGGCAAACCATAACATAATATACAGCATCTGTGCCACCACCCGTGAATGACTACGTGCGTGGACACATTAAAGTAAGACCTATTGGCTTTGCCAGAACTCGTTTTTCCGGAAGTATGCATGTTTATCCTACTGGCAGGGACTATCGCGAGGCACGCAAGAGCATCAGGGAGAAGTGTAAAATGCATCTACACGCAGATCTGCCCTCATGACTGCGGGAGCCTCACATTTACGAAATAAAAGTGAATTGGTCCCGATCCGTAAATCACAGCTTGCCACAGCAGTTGTAGGAGATGGGGTAGAGCAATGTGTAGCTGCTGAATTGTCTTGCGACAATCACACAATTGTTTTGCGTTTTTTGACTTCTGGATCCATTAGCCTGTAATCAGTCCCTGGGCGTTGAAATGCGCCCCACCCACGCTCACCCAAAAATAGGTTTAATTTAAAAAAAAAAAAAAAAAAAAAAAGCTAAAGCGCCCCCACTGCCATGAATTCACAAAGAAACCATTTGCAGTTCTCTCCATACAAGTGAAAACGGAGACCCAAACAAGACAACGCCAGACTCTCGCTGTCAGGTAGGCTCAGAACCTTCTAGAACTTAACCATTGTATGCCATGTAGTATACTTTCATTTTTCTTGGTTCGTGGTGTTTCTAATAAAACTCAAGAAAAACAGTAGCAAGTGTTGATTTTTTAAGATCGGTGTGATTAATTTACTGCCAAAACGGTCAGTTTTGAATAACTTGAATAAACAGATTTATGCTGAAAGAGTTTTTACACTGTCTTGTCGAAGGTATTAATGTAGCGTGAGCCAGAACAAATGAAAACGAAGACTTGCGAGGTGCTGATAAATGGGAACAGCGTTTGTTTATTCGTAGTCAGGAGTAATTAACGTTTACAACATACATAGTCGCGCAGAATGGAATTATTGGGCCTTCGTCGGAAAAGCGCTGACGTGTTAAACTGAAAACCCACGTGTCCCCTTGCTGTTCAACCTAAAGTGGGGATGATAATCCGGGTTTTGTCGGCAGCCTTTATCGTAGCCACATGGTGCCGTTATTTCTTCTTTGAACCTCGAATCGCGCGCACCATACGTGCTTTTCAATTTTTAATTAAAATACTGCATATTAGCTTGTATAAGTAACCTATAAAGCAGTGCCAACTGAAAAGGAAAGGGGGCGGCTGGGGTAGCCGCTTCCAACCTGGGACCATGGGTGGCAGGTTGACGCCTATAACTCAAAACATTCAAACTTTTCTATAAAACTAAAAACCGCCCATGTATAACGCAGGTAATTAGTTTGTGTATTCTGGAAAAACTCCCCACCATCAAAAACAAAGAAAAATGATTTTTTATTATCATTTTTATGCCACAACTATCCATTTTCTCCAAAAGGGCCCATGACGGTTTCTCCTACTCAGGAAAAAAAAATATATATATAAATGGGCTTCGAAGCGCAGTGCTGGAGAACGCGGACCCCACCACAAGGCTGTAGCGACAAAAGGCTGGACTCTGCCTGAGCCTCCCCTGCCACGAGGGAGCACGAGGCCCCGGAGGCGCAGTGCATGGCCTCGAGGGGAAGCTCCGCCGTGCACCGGACAGTGAATCACGGCCTCGTGTCTTCCAGAAGCCCACGCCCTCCGCCAATAGGACGGGGAGGGGCTGGGGGGCATCTGTGCAGGTTGCTACAAGGCCGAAATTACTCGCTGGGGGCATGTCCTACCCCCTTCCTCCCCCGAGAAGCCCCAGCGGTGCCCGGGTATGCGCGCGCCCTCATGCCCCGTGTGAACATGGCAAGAGATGGCGTTAATATGACCTAATAAATTACTCCCTCGGTGCCCTGCGGAGGGTGCGAGTTCAGGGATCTTCGGGGAGGAATGGTTTGCTCACTGCGTATCGTGTGAATAGTTTTTTTTTTTTTTTTTTTAAAGGGCCTGCTCTACCTGCGTTCGAAGGTCGCTAAAATGTGTAATCCTAAACAAAAAAATAACGCCACACCGCCCCTCCATAAATGTTCTGCCTAATTAAACAAACAAAAAAGCTCAATTCACACTCGCGCCATTTTTCTCATCCGCCCAGTGGCTTTTAAGAAAAAATAAAACACTTGAGTGTTTTTGCGAAGCCAGCGTTATTTCTCGATTTTTCCAACAGGATTTCACAGAGGCTTCCGAGCACCTGTGTGCAAGGAGCGAGCCCCTCACCGGTCAGGGTATCTGGCGGTCTAGAATGTGCTGGCTTGTGTGCCGAGAGATCAGTTGGGACCGGTACCCTCCGCCACCCTGAACGAAACACACAGGGCCGGGAGAGCTCACATATTTGGAGGTCAGAGATTGCCTTTAAAAAAATATATATATGATTAAACACACATCACCGGTTAATCTAGGATACAACTAGGGCCAATGCGAGCTGTAGGAAGGTTTACAGTGATTGGGTTGTTCGCGAACAACCCTACAGTCGTACAACCGAAGACTTGGTATTTTATTTTTGGCCGAATTTGGTTCCCTCCACACTCCTATGGAAAAAGTTCTCTGTGAATAAAAGCTGTGCTCTGGTCCCTTGCACGTTTATAAACCCTGACCGTGCGGTCGCATGTTTAGGGGTGTTTATTCTTGGAGACCGAGCTGTAGCCCCATTAGAAATGTAAATTGTGTTTTTTGCGAAGTTTATTTTCCAGGTTACAGTCAAATATGGCCAGCGATAGCGGCTAGAATTAGCCAAGATGGATATGTGCACTTTGATATTTCTGAAACACCGTCCTCGACATATTCGTGCCCCTACAACCTCTCTGGTTAATGCTAAAGTCCGCAAGTCATGATTAGACGTGTGTTTATATGTGCTCTTAGAAGCCGCCTGACAGCCCGCAAAGCGCAATATTTAGTGTGAAGTTAACGTATGCAGGGGGGTCTACGAGTGATACTTATGCATATGTCCACTCGGGGTGTGAATTGTTGTCCTTTTGAGTGGACTGCGTCTCTACCTCGGTACTTCAGCCCCTGCCTGCTGACTCCTGGAAGCACCCATCCCCCCACTCGCACCCTCCCACCCCCCCTGCAGGCTGAGTGGCCCCCGTGAGGCCGCGCTCCCCAGCCGGAACATTTGTACTAGGGCGGTATCGGCAACGGAGGCCGTTACTGACCCAGCAACCGATGGGCTACGAGCACCAGAGACCAGGCCTCGAAGACACGAGTTTACACCGTCATGCGCACACAAAGGCACCAACACACTGTTAGGCAAGCATCCGCACATCGTCATTCTATTTTACATGCATTTATAAAGTTGTAATCCGGGACGCGGCACTAAAGCTTATGCGTGCAAAATATTGCTGTCGGCCCGTAGAACTCTGGCTTCTGTGCATCAGGGGAAGTAAGCACTATATACATACAATAAACAGGAATTCATTGTATATGTGCCTGGAGACATTAACATCTTGCTCAATACACACATATGGAAGGAAAAGAAAATGCACACCCAGCAAAAAATCTGGGCATTAAGAAAACGTAGAAACTATTGCACTGTGTGAATATGAATATATATATATATATATATATATATATATATATATATACTGTGTTCTGAAGCCCTCACTATCAGCAACACGTTAATGGGTGTCTGCACTCGGACGGTTTCCGAGACAAACTGAACAGTACACGGTTGCGGCCGGGGCAGTGTCAGGGCACTAAGAGCGAGAGGCCCTTTCAAGCACACCTACATTCTATGGATATTATAGATCAAAGGGGGGGGGGGGGGGCGGGGGCGTCCTGAAATTCTAGATTAAGGATTTGTACATATACAGTCACTGTCGTTCTCTGCTCTAGCAGAACCACTGCACTCCTAGTAAATGTCCCTATAACCGTGAGATGGAAATGTAGGTACATATATGATGTAAAAAAAAAAAAAATCATACACATAATGCATGTGTCTTGGGTCAATTTGGTCAAAAAAGACTTTTTCGAAAAATGAGTTAACAGTAGGCACAGACTAGAATCAAAATGGTTACATTTTGTTTTCATTTCATGAATACATTGTTCATAAAATAAAGGTGAAGTCTACAGTGTCTAGCACCTAATTATGGATTTACTGTATGTGTTACATAAATTGCTTGTAACAAAGAATCTAGCACAAAGTGATGGACATTGCTGCCAGAGAATGAGCACCTTTTTTTTTTTTTTTTTTAACACCAGGCACACATTTATTATAATCGTACAGCATAATATGGTCCATCATGCTGCATAACCCGCGTAGGGCTGACTGAGTAAAAGGTCTGCAGAACAGTTTGGGAGCGGGTGTGATTATTAAATTTGAAGAAAAAAAAAAAAGTCACGAGCAACTATGAAATCTCATATTTTCAGGTCTCCGAACAGTCTGGGTTTTCATACCACAAAAATGTACAACTTACGCACAAGGCAACAGAAGCAGCACACGTGCACAGCATTCATCAAGTACGAGTATGTATTTTTGCAGCACACGGTCAATGGTATTGTTTTTTTATTTATTTTTAATAGACAATGAGAAAAACATTTATGGAGCACCTTGGCCTCCAGATATACCTTCACCACATTACCACAGCAAACAGAGCGAAATTGCGTACGGTTCCCTGGATCTGCAGGCACAATCCGGCCACTGCACCTTCAGCAGCGCCCTAAAGCCCAGCCCTGTGGAGCGCAAGCAGTGCCTCGAAAACCCCCTAGTCAGCGGCGGGATCCTGCTGCGGGGGGGGGGGAATACAGGGGCTGAAAACCTGCTTTGACATGTCCGAAGGGTTCATGTTTTCCTAAACAGGTCATTAGTGCCAGGGCTCGGCGCAGCTGGCAGACATGAGGGAGCGGCTAATGCGCAGGTTGCTGCACACCCAGATATTAATAGTGTGTACAGATGTAGCCCGAAGTGCTTACACCTGGTCTGCGCGCGGGACACAGTGCAGCTCGCGCGCCGGCCCTACCCCGGGAGGAGTCTACTGCAGCTCCAGCGCAGGACACGCTTCCACCCAGAGGCCACGGTCGCCCCGAGCACATAAACGGTGGGGACCGCCGCACCGACAGAGGGTCGTTTACGCAGGAACCCGGCGTTTTTTTTTTCTCCAAAAGACAAATGCAACTCAAACGCTGCTGCTTTCATGCTGAAAACACAAACGTAAACAACCACTCTCCAGACGAGTACAGATACTGAAGCAGGCACCTTCAACAATAAACACAAAACTACACAAATGTTTACCTACAACGTACTTTTTATTTAAACACACGAGTAGGAAAAGGGTTACAAATATCAACGGTTTGTTATCGTGAAAGACTCGCCGAGAGTAAGTTTTGCCGACAATGAAACGCACAAATCCGGCAGTAAAGGGGTTTTCACGCACCCAGATACCCATCTCTGCTCCTTTCCCTGCAGGTTAAAGGCTGGTGGGTATTAATTATCAACGTAAACACTGGCGATTGGTCATCGGGCCCCATAGATGAATGTTGATTGGAGCCCTGCTTTGTCTGGTCAGCTTAATAAATACATTAGCAAAGTGCCAATAATAGATGGCCCCAGATTTTATTTCCTCTCCCTCGGCTTTTTCCACCTTTGTATGGGCTGCGGGGTCTGAAATGTAATGGGGGGAGGGGGGGATGACGGATGGCCTTCCGAGGGAGTAGAGCCTCCAGCCAGGCCGATCCTACCAGCCAATAAATGGCATTATCGCCAGCCTAGACCTCCAAGGGCTAGCGACTACAGATCCAACCGAGGCGCGATAGCCAGTGAATCTCACTGCGCCTAAACTCGCCCCCACCATGCGGCTACAGACGCAACATTACCACTGTCCCCAGTGAAGATCAAGAACCGCTCCCTGCAATTAACAATGGTCACAACGAGCGGCTAGAGACGCACCAGTGACACTATCTCTTGGGTAGGTCAACAACTCACGTGCAGCAAAGGCAGCTCAAACACGGTCGGCTAGCGGGTACGAGAGACTCTGCTTTATGACAGGCGCTGCCTAAATAACCGTAAATAGGCGAAGACCGTTCCAAACGGTGCACTAGTAAAGACTTATTTTTTGACTTTTTAAAAATGTCGACATCCCTCAAATTCCGTGTTTTTATTTGTTCGATACATGAGAACGGGCCTTTTTACACTAAAAATACGTATTTTCTAAAGTCAAACGCGTGCAAGGGTGTTTTCCACCTAAAATACAATTGCTTTGCCTCTCGGTGGTTTTGAAATTACTTTTTTTTTTAAAATAAATAACTGATGTCCGAGTGTACCATACATACTTAATCACAAACTAGATTCTTAAACCGAGAACCTAGGAGCCTTGTGTACATTCACAAAAGCCGAAGAAAGACTAGAACAAGGTTGTAACCTTGTCACGGGTGCACGGAGGTGCGTGCCCCCCTGGCGCGGCTCGTCGTGGAGAGCAGATGCTTGACCCGGTGCACAACGAGGCTGCGCTCGCCTCACTAGGAACGCGAGTTAGAAACGACTGCAACTGCAGTTTATATTATCATAGGGCACAATGCATGTCAAGGTGTGCCAACCTAACTAAAGCTGCAGCCTTACAGCCAAAGGGCCATTAAGGTAATCAGCAGGCGTTCACCAGAAAGGCACAGACAATATTTGAAACCGTTTAAAATTAGAATGAACGACCCTCCAAGTCATCGAAGTGATCAGAAATCCCAGGTGCACTGTAAACAAAACAAAAAAAACAAACAAAAAAAAAAAAGTTAATTCACTCTGGTGTAATCTCACGTCGTTTCACTAACACCGTCGTGCATCAGCCAAACAACATACATCAGTATTTTTTGTTATTTGGGGGCTGCGTTCCTTACAGGTTAGGAGTACCGTTCTAAATAAAATATTCGACATACTCCTCTAACTAGACGGGTACATAACGTTTTAGACAGACTGCGCGCTAACAAAAGCGATAAAAAGGCGCGCTAACAAAAGCGATAAAAAGGTACAACCAGCCTTAAAATAGACACGTTCATGTAAATATTAACTGTCACAAAAATCTGCGTTAACAATTACAAGTTACATCCTGCACAGTCAAAAGGTAACTTCAGGCGAGACCAACTACATTGTCGCAGAAATATTGGTTTACGTGAAACAGAGGCAAAATCTGCTTTGGTTTTACTCTCTTCTGAGCCAAGTAGGCCTTGTAAACCAGCTAAACGAGTGCAAAGAGCCTGCAACTCGATAGATAGATATATACACACACACACACATATATATATATATACACGCACACAAACATATATACACATAGGATATAAAATAAAAATACGTTCAAATAATTCCGAAAAGGCTTAAGGTCTAACTTTTAAGTACCCGCTGTGCGACACAGACCCTTTCTACTGAATAGGGGAAGTGGTGGAGACAGCAACGACGTTTCCTTCTTATTTCAGTTACAAAATCAAGAAACTAAAAATACAAAGCAAACACTCACTCCCCCACCCCCGCGTTATTTTCACACAAAGATTGCAACTACAAAACTCTCTCAAACCGCCAATGAAAACATGCCGAGTGCATGAAAATTACAGAAATCACAAGTTTCGCGTAAAAAAAAAAAAAAAAAAAAAAACTACGAACCAGGCTTAAACGAAACTTCAAAATTAAAACTTGCACGCGACTGTGTGCAAATATGGCACCGGAACATAACTGGCCACATCGTGTGTGCACACTCCTTTATATAAATGCATTATACAGCGACGAACACACGGCAAAATTGGAGAACACGTCAACCATACACAAAACACGGGAAAAACGGTGCAAAAACAGAATGCCACTGAAATGTTTGATTCACAGATCTCTAGATTAGCCACAACTATTAAAGCCTATTCAGGTTGTATGGTATGTATTTGGTCAAAATACTAAAAATGCAATTCCTGCTTACTTTGGTTTCCAGCGTAATTGTGTTTTAATTTAAGAAATGGCTCTCGGTCAACGTTGTTTGACCGCACAAAAGTTTATCATGCCAGTGTTATTTTAAGTTTCTTCAACGTTAATCTTCAAAAGCACGAAAAAAAAAAAAAGCTTCGTTTGAGTCGAGACACTACTAACGGTATAAAAATAATGGCGTCGTAAGCCCGCAAGGACGTGTTTTTGCGGCATCTATTGGGAGGATATGTATTGTTCCACAAGCTAAGTTAAATAACTGCCATTTTTCACAAGTAAAACTATACATAAAAAGGTTAAACCTTTAGCTAGCTAAACAAAGAAGAATGCGTAACACCGTGGTCCTTGCAAAATAGTGACTATAAAACTATTTTAAAAAAAAATATACACATGGGATCACCTACCTACTGAAAGAACAAATCACTGTTGAATCTGTCGGATGAATCCCAGAATCATGTCGGGAAAAAAACAAATCCTTTGTCACGTGGTGAAACAATCCTCTTTTGTATCGACCTTTTGGCGAATGTGCTAGAAAAACACCAAGGCGTGTATTTTTCTGGGCTGTATCGAGGACTTTTTCCGTGCCAGGTTACTAGGCCGAATCTGCGAACGCGAGGGCATTTGCTGCCTGCTTCAAACACTCCTGCATTAGCTGTCCTCCCTACCTGCCTGCTTGGAGAAAGGAGGCTTTCAATTAGAGCAGGCAGGCTGTTCGCTGCAGGGTCTATAATCTCGAATTTATGACAGGATGACGCGCGCCTCTCCCACAATGGAGCCACTGACATTAAACAGAAAATTGATGAGGGGAAAGGGAAATCTAATCTCTTTTCAAACAGCCAAGCAACTTATACGAATCCTTTTTTTGCCTTCGTTTTTTTTTTTTTTTTTTTTAAGTGGCAAATGACTTTCACAAGAGGAGCACAAGAACGAACGATTGTACGGAAATACCAGACGGTTGCCGACTTATGTTCTGACAATTGGTGATAAACACACAATTTGTTCCCCGCATGCGGTGCTTTTTTTAACGGCTTGCCACTGAAAACGGGTGTATTCGTTTTTCGATGTGGCCATGCTCTGCGCGCGGCCTGCCCGGCCCGCTTTCAAGCGTAAAGTGCATTTAGGTTATTATGGCTTTATTCCCACCTCCCCCTCATTTAAGACACGCACTTTCCAGCTGGCTGCCCCTTACGGGTGGGGGCACGTTCACTGCAGATTGCGACCCCCCACTCGAACACAAATCTGCATTTTCCCCACTCCAAGTCAGATAGTAACGGCGTTTTCTCCTGTTTTTTGCTAAAGGGGACTGGCGCACCTATGAACTATGACCCCCGAACCGACGCCTCCGCCCAGAAGTATGCTCGTTCCCGCGTCAATATGTACAGCATTCGTTTTACATGCGCATCTTCACCCAGAAAAATTGACATTTGTACCAGGTCATTGGGAGCCAATTCGGAAACCGACAGTACGGAACACTTAAATACACAAGACATTCTATACGTGCACACCATAATTACATTGGGGGTAGGAGGGGGCGCTTGCCAGTAGTAAAAGGGATCTTTATTGGATCCCTCGCTGCCTCTCTTGATAATCAGCGTTTACTTACCACGAGCGTAGTTTCCTTACAAGAGCGCTGTTTTGGAGTATTCCATCATTTGGCCAAATTAAGGGTCGCGTAATACCTTGTGCATTATATCCAAAATCAATACAACACAGAAAACCAAGATACAAGTATGCCCTAAAACACCGCATGGCCTGTAAAGGTTAAAAAAAAATAAAAAAAAAAAGGGTCTCCCCCTTCAAAAAGTTTGCACCCAAGGGGGTATAGGACGTAGAAGGCGACGAAGCAGAGGGTTATAATATGTCCTTCCACAAAGTGTTGATGGGAGTATGGGTGTAAACTCCGCACGTGAGCCACGGAGCACTGTTACCACAACGAATGTGCGTCGCCAATGCTCCACAAACGATCTAAAACAGCTGCGAGGGTCTTGATTTATACATCAACGCAGTGTGCAGTCAGTATTCAACCGACAACAGCCAATTGCGTTCAAAAAGAGGCACTGTGCGCTAGGATTCTCAAGGAGGTGGCAGTTTTTGGCGAGAGTCGTGTGCAGGGTGAGTTTGGACACCCGTATCGCCAGCAGAGGCTGAGCGTTCGCCAGGCAGCGCTGCGTGATGGATGGGGGGGGGGGGGGGGGGAGGAGCGAGACTGCCAGCAGGACGGTGTGTGAAGGGGTATGTTGTTTCCTAGGAGTGTACGTGTGGGGGAGGGGTGCTCTCAGCTGGGAAGTGTGTTGGGGGAGGGCAATGTTTCCCAACACCAAAGTACGAGCACTGTCTCGCGAGGTAGAATCTGTGCGAAGCGCCGAGTCCCTAGAGCTCCAACGGATGCAGAGGCAGTTCTTCTCCAGTAAGATCCAAATCCACAGATTCCTACTCCGACACTACAGCGACCCGCTTCCTGCAAAACCTGAAATAAATAAAGACACTGATAAGCACATGGAAAAAAATGTGTCACCTATAAAGCAGCACCCGACGCCTCAAGCACACGCTCGTTACCAGCACCTTCATAGTACCTAATGCAACACAGCCCCCTGCTCCTCCTATTCGTGCACCCTGCTCCATTCACAGGCACCTTCCGCAGTAGCCCGCAGCTGCCTCCCAATCAGTACCACTCTAGTGCACCCCTCTTCTTTCTTCTGGTCCGCGCCTCCCCCTCCCAGGCCGCTCCCGCGCTGCCTTCAGGCGGAGCTCTGCACGGAGAGTCCGTGCTGCACCGGCTCCAATACCAGACACCACTTGGCTCCTCCCCTTGGGGCAGCAGAGAAAGGTCACCGCCTCCAGGGCGCTGACGTCAAACGCGCGCTCGTTGACTTGCGGGAGAGCTGTTCTGCTACGCATGCGCCTGCCCAGGGCTCTAGTCGCCAGCTGGTGTTCTCGTGTGTTGATAACCAGGAAGGGGTGCCTTCGCGACTGCTGTGCGCATGCGCTAATAAATGTCGTTTAAAAACGAACGATTACAAGCTGTCTCCTGCGCTTCTCGCTCTCCTCCCCCACCGTCCCTTCTGTTTTCATTAATTGGCGCCAACCCCCGTGTTGTTCCCCCAGCCGAAATGTAATCTCTCATCTATGCTTCCCTTCCCCTGTTTCTGTTGCTCTTTATCCAGGGAGCTTCTCCACTCCCCATCATCCCCTTTGTGTCTGTCTCTCGTTATCTGCTTCTACCCGATACCCCGTGTTAGTCGCCATCAAGTACTTTTTTCTTTCCCAACCACCCCTCCCCGTTACCCCTCAAAAACAGAAGCCTTTAAAAAAAAATAAAAACCGTTAGGGGTTATAAAAGCACGTTTGCGCTTGTTTTTTTAATAGGTGTTTGCCTCATTTTGGAGGTGCGTGATTACATAAGCACACAACTCCTATATTGTCGGGACTGAACATTGGACCGCGAGCGTGCTGTTCCAACAAATGGTGGAGCATGTAGCTTTAAACTCTTTGCTGCTAGGATTTTTTTTTAACATCCTAAGGATTCTAAAACCAAGGCTTTGTAGATTCGATGGCAGGACCCGAGGCTTTAGATTATGCTTTCTTTCCTTTAGTGGCAAGACAGCAGCTAATGAAAAGCAATGACGTTTTAAACTACATATCCCATGAGTATACATCGTCATCCAATCATGACCCTTACCTCAAGGATATATAAGGTCCAAACATCAGAGTCAGTCCTCTTTCTTTGCTGCTGCAGCAGCCAGTTAAATGCTTCAAGATTTATTATATGATATAGCTGTGTGCCGATTTAATATTGGCTTTGCTTCATTTTGTTAGCACACGTTTTGTACTTACTGCGCCGTCACTGGAATTTCCAATCCCTTGCGCGGGTCAGTGTGGAGCGGGAGTCAGGCTGGTGAAGTTTCTCTGCATGTTGTCTTTCTATTGTGCTTGATGCGCTTGCAAGTTCAGCCAAATTAGAATATTTTCTCTTCCCGATCTGCTCATGGTGTTTGCAGCGGGATGGCAATTCATTTGGCCTCGTTTATCGCCTGACAGGGCTGAAATAAACATGTAAGGGCCTGGTTTAGGGGAAAAATACTAATTTCTTCATTTTAGCAGGTGGCTCCCTCCACATCTACTTCCTTACCTGGCCAGGCAGTTGTATTACTGCCTTATTGCACTCTAGCACCTGCTACAGGCCCCCACAAAAAACTCTTCCATACTTCCTAGCCACAGTATAATGGTGTACTACGCCGATGAGGACGATCAATTTCAAGAATTACAAGAGGTACCCCTGGAACACCAAATGGAGGAGATATTAGTAGAGGCACTTGGGCATCATGTGCAGGACTCCGTGAATTGGGCCTTGGTAAAGGCCTTACAGCCATTCACTCAGCCCTTGACTAACTTTGGCAGCCGAGAACTGCTGGGCAATGGCAGTCAGCCTGAACGTTGGCTATCATATGACGCTATAGAAGTCCCCAAACTTCAGTCACAGTGCTCGGGGAGATCATCATCTGCGGAGATCTTGGCACAATGGCAGCTTCAGTGCTGCCTGATCATGAATATCAAGGATTTAATCCTTGTGAGGCCGCAAGTCCTTCCCCCATGAGTTCACAGCCTCTGATTGAATCACAGGAACGTTCTTCTTCTACCTCTGAGTCAGAGGGCTTTCAAAAAGACTCTCTTCTGCTCAAGAAGAAATGCAGGTCTTACCATGTAACCTTAGATGTACTGGCTCCAAATGGTCGAAATCTCCTCTTTACACCAGAAGACATTATTCATCCCAGTTCCACATAGTGGGTTCCAAGTGGCGAGGTGGTTCACTATGTGCAGGACAGACTGCGCAAAAGCTTCAAAAAAGAAGTTCGCAACACTCTCAGATCTCAATGCCCTCGGGTGATCTTTTGTTGGCAAAGTCATGGATACTCCGGAGGTAGATCCCAGAATGGGGACGTCCCTGAAGAAATTTGCAAAGGATTCCTGTAGTAGAGACTGTACCTCACTCTACGGGGTTCGTGAGAAAGATTTTCTTAGTGCAAAAGAAAAGCGGCGCTTCTTGGCTTGTGTTGAATCTCAAACAGTTCAATTCTTGGATTGTATACTGCCATTTCAAAATAGAAGGCATACATTTGCTCAGGGATTTATTAAGAAATGGCAATTGGTTAGTTCCAGTGGACCTCTAAGATGCCTTTCTTTCAGTGCCCATTTTCGCACCCCACCGGTGGTTTCCTCAATTCAAATGGGGGCTCCGTTGGTTCGAGTTCACCGCCCTGCCCTTCGTTCTGTCCTCGGCTCCTTGGTGCTTCACCAAGCATCTGTGTTCGGTGGTTCAGTATCTAAGAGAACGGGGTGTGAGGCTTACCGTTTATCTCAACGAAATCCTGATTATGGCTCAGGAGATAGGCACAGTTCCTTGTCATCTCAACTGGACATTACAATTATTACAGGATCTCTGGTTTATCACTAATGCTAAGAAATCGAGCATGGTGTCATCCCAAATTATCGAGTTCTTAGGTTTTCAGATAGACTCGGTCAAAGTGCAGTTATTTTTCCTACTACCCAAACAAGCATTGGTCAAGAAAGAGTTAGGATGAACCCTTGCCTCTCCGATTGTATCATGGAGGACATTGGCACGACTAGTGGGTCTTCTTGCATCCTCAATTCAAGCTATATTTCTGGGGCCTCAGCATTACAAATCTCTTCAAAGATTGAAGATCTTGCATCTTCAGAAGGGTCTACAGTATTCAGAACTAGTCTTGCATTCGGAAGAAGTAAAGACGAGATCTCCTGGTAGCTCTCCACATGAATGTGTGGAATGACAGAGCAATTTTTATCTCAGTTCCGGATGTAATAATAGAGTCGGATGCCATCCGGTGGAACTGGGGAGCACGTTGCAGCTCATTGGTGAAAGGGTGTTGCTGGTCCCTGGGAGAATTGAACTATCACATCAATTGTCTGGAGATCTTGGCGGGGGCGTTTGTGATCAGGTTGCTTTCCCCGCGCAAGGGCCATTGTTTTATTCTCCTCCGTATGGACATTGTGTTTGCAGTCCGGTATATAATTCCTTGGGAGGTACCAGATCTCGTCTGTTGGCAGAGGTTGCCAACCATTTTTGGTATTATTGTCTTCAACACCAAATTTTGATGATAACAAAATATATTCTGCGTCGTTCCAACACAACAGCGGATTGGAACTCACTTCTGTTGGGGTTTTAGTGATTAAAAGTTCGAACCGCAGATTTTTCAAGCACTTCAGCAGCAGTGGGGGTGATGTCTCATAGACTTGTTTGCTTCCAGGTTGAACAATCAACTACAGACTTACTTCAGTTGGAAGCAGGACCCTCATGCAGCAAGGACCAATGCATTTCTGCAACCTTGATTAGGGGTCTTCTGTATGCATTTCCATCATTTGTCATGATTCCGTGAGTTCTGGCCCAGTTATTTCGCCAAGCGGCGGAAGTGATCTTAGAGACTTCGTATTGGAGGGCGCAACCTTGGTTCCCGTCAGCGATGGCTCTCTTGTGCGAATCTCGGGTGATATTCCCGGTATGCACAGATCTTTTAACGATCCGTCGGGCTGTCCGCACCCTCTGATTCTGCAGGGTCAGTTGTCACGATGGCGTGGAGACTTTCGGGAGACAATGGCAAGTGCCTGGAGTTTTGGAATCAGCATTGTTTTTCTTATCTCAATCATAGGCCACCTTCACTCATAAAAGATATGAGCAATGCTGGAGGAAATGGCTATGCTGGTGCGGTGAAAGGAGTTTGGATCCCTTGGGATCAGAAATTCATGTGATAGCCAATTTTCTCTTTGATTTAGCATCTCAAGGTTTGGCCTATAGGGCGATTAATAATTATTGGTCAGCTATTTCTGTAGGTCACCACCATATTCAAGGTAAACCAGTGGGGGAACATCGATTAATTTGTAAGCTTCTTAGCGGCATTTGTATGGTTAACCCTCCTCAGCCGAAATATTCCACATTATGGGACATTATGGTGTTCTTTGTTTTCTTAAGAATTTGCCTTGTAACGAGAATCTTTCACTTAAGCAACTCTCAGCAAAACCTATAATGTTGCTTTACTTACTCTCCTGTAGTCGAGTTATTGATATCAGGTCCTTGGATTTAGCAGGTAGAGTATTTACACCCTCGGGGGCATCGTTTTCCATTACAAGACGTACAAAATCATCTTCACGTTGTATTGCATACCCTGTCTTTCCCATCTTTGACTAAAAGTTATGTGTAGTTCATTGTATCAAGGTTTATGACGATTGTACTCGTGAGTTCAGACAAGATGTTTCTGGTCATTTACTCATTTGTTTGCAGAAACCTTTCTGCCCAATTACTGCAGCAACTTTGGCCCATTGGGTCAGATGGTCATTGGTTAAAGATATGACTATCTTTGGGGCTCACCCTGTCAGAGGAGCTATGGCTTCTAAAGCTTTTTCAACTGGGGCAAGATTGGAGGATATTATGGTTGCAGTTGATTGGTCAAATGATTCTATCTTTAAGGTGTTTTATCACAAACAAATTGTGAATGTGGTGTCAGAGGTGGTGAATAAACTTTAAACTAGCAGAATCAGAAGCCTCCAGTCTCACCATAGAATTACATTTTTTCTAGTTAACGTGTCAAGAATTTTAGATTCTATTAAGGACACGAGGCAAGGATTATCCCACCCTAAAAAAGTTTAGATATGCATGTAATTTCTGATGTATATTTTGTATTACGAAAATTGTTGCTTGTTGATGAAATTACCCGTCCCTATACAAGTGTGGATATTAGTTTTT
Source organism: Pleurodeles waltl (assembly GCF_031143425.1). Lineage (NCBI taxonomy): Eukaryota > Metazoa > Chordata > Amphibia > Caudata > Salamandridae > Pleurodeles > Pleurodeles waltl. The sequence continues at coordinate 978,381,549 of NC_090446.1, read as the reverse complement.
GTTTGTTATCTTCATCAGGGGTGACCACTACTTCTTCTTGAAATCAGTTCAGCTGTGACGGTTTGCTAAAGTTCGAGAATTCTGGCCTTTGGCAGAGGTCCGCGGAAGAGGTTGGCTTTGTCAGTGGATGAAAGTTCTCCCAGGATTGGATGGATCGGAGCAGTTGTCTGCACGTTGTTTTAAAGTTGACTTCCTGGTCTTATGGTTCTATGGCAAAGAAAGAGGATGGACTCTGATGTTTGGACCTGATATATGGTTGAGGGAAGGGTCATGATTGGATGATGATGTATACTCACAGGATATGTAGTTTAACGTTTTATTGCTTTTCATTGGCTGCTGTTTTGCCAGTAAAGGAAAGAGAAAGCAAAATCCTCGCCTCCCTGTCCTTAATAGAATCTAAAATTCTTGACTTGTTAGGTACAACATTTTTAATTCCCCTCGAGGGGGGAAAATAGGCAAAATTAGCAAAATGGTGAGTTTTTTTTTAGAAAATTCGAGAAAAAGTACTCCAGATAAAAAGTGTCTGTTTTTTCCCCTAAAAATGGCATCCTCAAAAGGTTTGCAGTACTAAAGTCACCATCCTCCCAGCTTTCAGGAACATGCAGAGCTGGATCAAAAAAACAAATTTTGTCAAACAATTTTAGCAAGCCAATGTGAAACCCATGGGTGAACCAGTGGCAGCTGCCACTGAACATGGGTGGCGGGGCAGGAGAGGACGCGATGGGACTTGGGTCCAAAATAAAAAGTAAAAAAAAAAACAAAAAAAAAAACGCTTACCTTTGAGGGAACGCCCCTCCGGCCTCTTCCTTTTCCCGGCTGAACAGGCTCTGAGCCAATTACAACACTGCTGACATCATTGTGATTGGTCTGAGTGGCTTGCTTCGCCACCCAGACTGGGAATGGGGGCCTAGGCATGTTCTCCACTTGGCTGTGCAACACAGCCGGGTAGAGAACATGCAAAGTGCGCATGACTGTTTGGCTGGCCTGATAAGGCCGGCGAAACAGACATGTCCACTGTGTGTGCATATAGCCCTCCTCTGGCCCCCTCATTCCAGCCCGCCTTGCCCCTTATTATAAGGAGAAAAAAAATGATAATATAGTGTGTGTTATTATCATTTTATTTTCCCTTTGTGGGAAATCCAGCGGGGTGACACTCCTCTGCTAAGGCAGAGGAGCCGGCCCTGTGGTGATCCAGAAAAGCTATAGATTTCTGAAAAGTAGACAAAATTCAGAAAGGGGTCATTTGTGTAGGTCCCTCAAGGTTTTCCCAAGGAAAATAACTGTTGAATAAAATAAATATTGAAAATGAGTAGGAAAAATAAGGCATGTTTGACAGTATTTTCATCTGTAGCTTTTTGTCACAATGGCAGATTGACAAAAGCAATATAGCATTAGGTCTGCTAAACCCTTCTGGATACGTGGACATATAGGGTTTGTAGGCTCTCCAAGAACCCAAGGTACCCAGAGCAAATAACTGAGCTGCACCATACAATGTTTTTTCATTGAATACTAAGTGTAGACCAATTTTTATAGCAAAATATGCCGAGTGAAACATGGGTATCAAGGAAACATATGTATTTCTGAAATGACCACAAGGTATAAAGTTTAGGCGCATTGGTTGTTTCTACATCTCTTAATTTATGGGTACCTGTACTAGCATATGATTTGGAGGGTATTTTTTAAAATGTCATCTTTCATACACACTGGCTTACAATTGAAAGACACAAATGCAGTGAAATCCAATTAGAAATATTAAATGTTCTACTATTCTATGCTCCCACAAGTCTCCCGATAAAAATGGTACATGGACCCTAGCTCAACTGGCACCCTGGGAAACCTAGCCAACCTGTACAGTTTTGAAAACTAGACACCTAGGGGAACTCAAGGTGGGCTGACTTGCGTGGCTCTCACCACATTTTTGACCCAGAATCCCTGGCAAACCTCAAACTTTGACTAAAAAACATGTTTTCATCACATCTCTGTGATGAAAAGTGTTGGAATCTGTGGGGAGAAACAAACTTCCTTCCACCTGGCATTACCCAAAGACTCCTGATAAAAATGGTACCTCATTTATGTGGGTAGACCTAGTGCCCGTGACAGAAAATGGCCCAAAACCCAACATGGACACAGCACATTTGTTTCCAAGGAAAACGGACCCTCTTTCTCCATTGTGGGTAGCTCTAGATTTTGGTCTCTCAGTCAGCTAGCACTTTGGGAAACCTAACCAATCTGTAAATTTTTTTAAAACTAGACACATATGGTGAATCCTGGGTGGGCTGAATTGAGTGGCTCTCACCACATTTCTTTTACCCAGAATCTCTGGCAAACCTCAAAGCTTGACTTAAAAGACACATTTTCCTCACATTTCTTTGATGGAAAGTTCTGGAATCTATGGGGAGCTGCAAACTTACTTCCACCCCACATTTACCCAAGCTTCCTGATAAAAATGGTATCCCACTTTTGTGGGTAAACCTAGAGCCAGTGACAGGAAAGAGCCCAAAACACAACATGGACGCAGCCCATTTTCCCAACAAAAACTGATCCTCTTTTTCCGATGTAAGTGGCTCTAAATTTTGGCCCCTAGCTTAGCTAGCACCTAGTGAAACCTAGCCAACTTGTACATCTTTGAAAATTAGACACATTGGGGGTTCCAGCATGGCATGACTTGCATGGTTCCCATTCGTTTTTTTACCCAAATTACCCTGCAAACCTCCGACTTTGCCTGAAATCACACATTTCCCTTACATGTCTGTGAAGGAAACTTCAGGAATATGCAGGAATCCACAAAATTCCTACCACCCAGCATTATCCACCTCTACCAATAAAAACGCTGCCCCACTTTTGTTGCTGGGCCTTGTGCCGTAAAAGGAAATTGTGAGAGCTGAATTAATTACTAATGGTTTAATTTATTTTTGGTTAAGAATTTGCACTGAATTATGTTAACATTGAAAAAAATGTGACTTAAAAAGTGTGCCCGCTTGAGTGGTCACCATAAAATTTGTAAATGTTTTTAGTGACTGCACATGATTACTATTAATATGGCCTAAGTAGAGAAAATTGTACTAGTGTATCACATTAACGGATTTATGCTATGTAGTTGATTTGTTAACCGTTTTCCACAAGTTGGCAAAGTTTGGGCCTAGCCTGCCAAGCCTAATGTCAAACTGCAATGTTTAATAAAGTGGTGGGAAATCAATGACCAAAGAATTACTAACTGCATTGTTCAGACTGTGCTGACCAAACGATTTGCAGATGTCTTTTACTTTCTCGTGAGAACTGTGTATAGAATTTTGTTGCATTAGAAAAGATACAAATGCTAACTTGAAGCGTGAGAAAGTGATGTTCCCAGGATTCGACAATGGACGCCCTGACTAGAATATGGATTGCAACAAAGAAGATACCTGATGAGTCTGACAATGGGAACCGAAGAAGAGGATCCAGTCATCCACGTGGGAAAGACTGTTTAGCTATATGTTAGATATAGACGTTAATTTCCTTTGGACTAACTTCAATGTGCGATTCACTGACCAATGGCGTTGTAAGAAGATGCTTTATGTGAGTTTAACTTAAGCTGATTGCTTACAGGCGAGTCAGTACCCTTTCCCGATGTCTTCAAGTTTGCATTCTGATTCCTTCAAGCCCCATTCTTCCCTTTCTTGTTAGAGCCCTTTAGTGGAGCAACGCATGTTCCATGTATTTCTTCTGATTCCGAAATGCTGATTCCTTAGTTTAATGTCTGTAAATTGTTTCGGCTAACTTAGAGCCCCACCCTGGCTAAGCCATTTCTCTCACTGTCCCAGTGTCGATGCTGACCAGATGGATGTCCAACTGACAAAGAGAATCGCAGCTAGCCAATCCATTTGAGGAGAGGTATAACCAAATGTTATTCTTTTGTTGTAGGTTTTTGCTCTTTGCTTTCTGGGTACCAACTGCTATTTTGATAGAGCCATAGTTAGATGTTTTCCAAATTAACTTTGGCTAAATTGTTTTTGCATGAAGTCCAAACATGCTATTCTAATTAGAGGGTTAGTGAGGAATCCAAATAATAAAGAATGTTACTAATTGAGAGTTTATCTTGTTCACCTGCTGAGACCAGATGTATGTCATTTCTATTGCACATTTGTTGTTACTATTGATTTGTACCATAACTCTTGATGGTTTAATAATTAATGCCTTAATTAAATTGAGATTCTTTAGAAGATTTGGTCAGCCAGTGTTATTCATTTATGTTTATCAATTGGTATTGAGACTGATATATATATTGTTAGCATTATTAATATAGGGAAATACATATTCTTATTTTACCAAAAGGTGTGGTTATTCATGGCCAAATAGGTCATGGTGAGTGAAGATTACTGACTCAAGCCATTGATAATTAATGATGTATGAGTACATTTGTGATGGTGTTGACTTTTCAGAAATAGCGTTTTGACTGATGGTGGTGAGATTCTTTTAAGCGTTTTCAAACCTCTAACACGTCTCCTTATCAACTAATTAGAAAAGACCCAATAAGGCCAGACACGCTCACAGTTCTTGGTAGCAGATGATAGTTAGTGTCCTTAGGAGTACACCATCATTTTCAGTTATCATTTGTCCATTTTGATAGCACAGTTCAATGGTTAGTCCTCAGCAGGATTGGTATTTCCCAGGTTGTTAAAAGAGTCAGGTGGTTTGTCCCCGTGGTAGAAGGATCTAAGAATAGTCTCCCTAAAGCCTACCATGACTTTCCCGAAAGTTTGGAATTTGCCAGTGCTTGTTTGAAGATGGTCCTGGCGTTTCTAGTGAGAGTGTGATTGAAATAGATTTTGTGCTGGCACAGCTTAAGACAATCGCAGGTGAATTGTAATGCTCGTGAGGTAATAGGGAGTATGCGTACTCCAAATGAAGTTGTTTAAGGAGTTTGCGTACTCCAAATGAAGTGTTTTAGGGAGTTTGCGTACTCCAAAGTGTGAGAGTAGGGAAGTTGTTGTACTTCACGTGTAAGTGGGGCTTAGTGCTCAAAAATTGCCCATGTGGTTATTGGTATATGGGCCCTGCATGGTCTAAGACTCCAGAGTACTGAAAAGTGTATGAGACACTTGGTTTAGTTTGTAATTTGTCTGTTTAATAGGTAAATTAGGAGTGGTTGACAAACTCAATGTGATTGTTAAAGTGATTGATAGGTTTTTCGACTGAGATTTGGTGAGTCTATGTACACCAGGAGGATCCAGTGATCAGTTGAGAGTAAAATGTGCTGGTTGAATTTAGCTTACGAGCCTGGGAAACTGAGATAGAAGGAGTATCTGTCAGAGCGAAATGCCACAGTGAAAAGTCAGTAAGGTTTCTGAAGCAATTGTGTTACCTACCTGTAGTAAACAGACAAGTTGTGTGTTGATTTTATTTAGTGCTCGCAGTATTAGCATTTAGTTTTCTGCGAATCCGAGTTTAGGAGGGCAAGCCGAGAGGCTTTGTCAGCCGCTGTACGTGTGAGTGTGACATCACTAGAACAGCATGGGGATAGGTCGGTTAATGAGAAAGGATGCATTGGTCAACAACCGTGAAGAGTAATTGGTTGAGAAGGCGGATGAAAAGGATTTAGGTATTGAGATGTACTTCCTGATTTGATTAAAAGAATCTTTAGGGCCAAAAATTAACATTTTCAAAGCTTTGACGAGTGCTCTAAGGTGAGATGTGTTTATTCCAGTTAAAATAGGAGAAATTGCACCACCAGAAGGTACACCTGCCTATATTGTATTCCAAGAACAAGGTGCTGCGCCATGTCTTTGGCTGAAACAATATTGCAAGGAGACAGAGAAGGAAGGGAGCTTAACGTTTCCTACTCCTGGAATGTTTAATTTGAGAATTCTGGAGAATTTGAGGGGATTACTGTATGACTCGAAACCTCCTCCGAGACCTGTACAGTTTGAGGCATTAGCTATATGGGAATTAGTGGCCAGACAGCAACAGCAGCAGAAATTTGAGACAAGAATGAGAAAGGCTGAGAAGACTTTAGCTGAGGTGAGATGGAATAGTGAACAGAAATGTTTGAGAACTGAGACTTTACAGGGAATTGGGTTGTTTCCTGCAATTACCCAAGAGAACGAGAGAAAGGTCAGAAAGAGTACTAAGAAGAAGAATCCACATCCTTCTGATGACAGAGAGGAAAAGTCAGCAAAGTCTAGAAGGCCTCTGACTTATGGTGAAGACTCAGATGATAACAAATTTACTTTACAATTATTAAGAAACTGCTCCCCACCAAATAATACTAGCATTTCATTTCAAGTTTTGACAACTCAGCAGTTAACCGACTAGTTGGAAAAGCCAAGTAGTTCACAAGGAGATTCCAGCAGAGAAAGCCCACTTAATTTGACCAGACTTAGATTGGAAGCAGACGATCTAATTGATGGAACGATAGGGTTAGACAGAATTGACTCATACCGTGAAGAGGAGTTTGTGCCAAATAATTACCAACAAAGCAGTAATTGCACATCAGAAATTAGCAGACCTTGCAGAGAAATATGACATTGAAATTGAGAAAATGAAGCATTTGAAGAGGAGTTACAGATTAAAGTTTGACCTAAAATATTTTGAAAACATAAGAATACTGGGAATCAAAATACACCTCAGGGAATTACTTCAGAGCATTCAAACATGGGGAGCATTAGACAAATGGGAAGGCAGATAGGTGAAGAAAAGGGGCAAAAGGAAAAGGGATTCGGCAAATCTTACTGCAAATGTGCAGCAGGTTGAGGACCTGGTGAAAATATTACCTATGAGAGAAATTCCAGGAGGGAATTTTGTTCATATCCCTCGGAGCAGAAGTGACATTTTGTCATTTACAAACGATTATCCCAGATTGAGAGAAAAAACAGTAGAATGATACCAGCAAACGGATAGGTTTGGGAAACTTGCGAAATGTTTGTGGGAGGATTTGAACACACTGTTAGAAATAGTAGTTCCAGCAGATTTGTGGATTGAATGCAAGAGGAGTGAGGTTGTCCAACAAGAGAACCTCAGAGAGATCCAGCCACAGGTGCTCCATCACCTGAGGTAATTAAATACTACTATAAAGTGATTGAGTACCTGAAAACGAGTTTCTTGCCCAAGAATATTGACTGGCAGAGAATAGACCGGACAGCGCAGGAAGGGAAAGAGTCAATACATGTACAATATGAGCAACTGTTGCAGGCCTTCAAACATTACAGTGGAACAGAGACAATTGACCCGAAGGACATGATTCATTTTGTGCCCGGTTTGTTGAAGGACTGAGACCTGAGATTAGCCAGATGATTAAGAGTCATTTGATTTGTTGGCCAGGGAAACCGATTGCTGAAGTGTTGCAGTATGCTAAGTACTGTAGGGTTGAAACTGAATTGAAACAGAGAAAGTTGAAAGAGACCGCAATGGTGATGCAGATTAAAGTGGCACAAACGGGAATGCAAGGACATTTTCCAGAGAAGCAGCAGGGTAACATAAAATTAGTAATTAGTACTAAGCAGCCCATGTAACTCACCAGTAATGGGATTACAGAAACCCTGTGAGAGTTTTGGATTGTTCAAGATTTAAGGAAAATTAATGATGTTGTGATTAAGATCCAGCAGTAATATTGTTTCAGATCCCATACAATGCTGAATGGTTCACCGTAGTGGACCTATCACAAGCATTCTTTTCTGTACCTCTCCATGAAAATAGCCAATTTCTTTTCTGTTATAAATTCTTGGATCAAGTCTATTTTTGGTGCCGAATTCCTCAAGAATTTTCAGAATCACTGTCCATTTTCAATCACATACTGAAAAAAATATGAAGTCATTGGAAATGCCTTTCCAATCGACATTGGTCCGGTACATTGATGATTTGCTAGTTGTTTCAAAGACAAAAGAGGCATGCAGGCATGATACTAATGCCTTTTTACACCATTTGGTAAAGAATGGACACAAATGCCCTCATTACGTCTTTGGTGGTCCACTGCCGAGCTGGTGGTGAAGACTGCCATATAATGACAATGGCGGTGATCCCTCTCACATACAGCCAATGCTCCCCAAAACTGCCAGAGTGGCCGGCCTCTGACTACTGCGGTTGACATCTTCAGGCCAGCGGAAGACCATTCACCGCCCACCATATTATGACTTAGCAGACCGCCAGGATTCCTTGGGCGGAACCACTGCCACGAAAAGCCTGGCGGAAACGAGCCCTATAGATGGAGACACTCACCTCCAGGGACAGAGGAGTACGCCACCGCCATGGAACCCGAACTGGCAGTCTTCCCAAAGCTATACCACGCAATGGAAGTCCAGGAGCAGTGACGTTGACGAAGAAGACAACCGTGAGTACAACCGCCTAGCACACAAGGGAGGGAGGGGAGAGTGACACACGCACAACACACACCTTACACACATACCAAACACATGAAGAACAATCACCTGTAAAATACAATTACATAAACCATAAGAAAAGACAAATACCTGTTATTCAACCAATGTATTCTGGTGGGCATAGTGCCGAATACAAAACAAAAACTATAAACAAAGGGCCATTGGCCAGTCCAATTGTCCATACGAACACACAGGGCAACGAAATAGCCAGAATGTGACTCCTGACAGTCTAATCAACTCCACTGGGCAGGGACATCCATGTGGAAGGCAGGAACCTTAGGGGGTGTGGGGTGGGGAGGAGTTTCTTCTTGGAAGTGGGGTCCTTGGAGTTTGGTTTGGGAGGGGGTGTGGGTCTTGGTTTTCTGTTTAGAGGTGGGGCAGTGGGAGTGGGTCTGGAGCTGGGGTGGGTGGGGCTAACTTGTGCTCCGTAGAGGAAGGTTTCTTAATGGAGGAGGGACATTTGAAACACAAGGGGGCCATAGGAGGACTGGAAGCTGGATGGACTGGGCTGGGGAGAAGAACCTGGTGTTTAGGGACAACACAGGTGGGTCAAGCCGGACAAGGAAAAGTTATTTAGGTACAGTGGGGTGGACTGTAGGAGCAGGTTTGGGAGTGGAGGTAGAGGGAGTGGTTGTAGGACATGTAGGTGTGCTGGACTGGGTTGTAGGTGCATGAAAAGTATGTTTGTGTGAGTTGGATGACTGTTGAGTGCCTAAGTGGTAGCGCTTATGTGTTTTGAGAGGGAGGGAGAGGACAAACAGTCTGGGTGAATGTAAGTTGGGGTGGTGTCTGCAAGTAAGGTTGGTGTGCTGCATGTAGTTGTGATGGTGGTGATGGTGATTGCACATGTGGTGAATGGGGTGCAAGTCTGTGTGTCTACCGTTGTGGTGACTGTGGGCAAGGCTGAAAAGGTGACATGATCTAGGACTGAGGATGGAATGCTTGCAGGTGTGAGTGCTGATGTGACTATGAGGGAGGAGGTGGACGGGGAGACAGTGGCTGTTGTGTGTGCTACTGTGTGTTGGCTGTGTGTATGCTTGTGGTGTGATCTGTGGTGATTGTCTTTGCGAGTCCTGTCTGTTGTTTTGGGTGCGTACTCATCTGATTGTGTGCTTGGGATGGGGGGTGAGGTGTCTGGGACTGGGTACAGGTAGTTGGAGGGGGGGCAGAAGAACTAGGGACACTGGCTGCCGTCAAAGAGGAGGTCAGAGCCTGAAATGATCTCTGTAGGCCAGCCACGCCAACGTAAATACCCTCCAGGTAGACATTGCATTGCTGCACGTGGGATGCCAGCCCATGAATGGCATTCACTATGGATGACTGCCCTACAGAGATGGACCTCAGGAGGTCAATAGCCTCCTCAGTGAGTGCAGCAGGGCTGACTGGGGCAAGGGCTGATGTGCCTGCAGCGAAGGAGACGCCCACTCTCCTGGGTGAGCAGACACAGGCAACTGAGTGGGGGGCTACTGGGAGGGCGGTGCTGGAACTGGGATGGGGGAAGATGATGTTGCTGATGTGCTCCCAGAGGGGTCCGCCACCACCAGGGAGCTCCCATTAGAGGAGGAATCTGAGTCAGATGTAGCAGCTCCTGTCTCCCCCATGGTGCTCTCCTCACCCTCCAACCCAGTGGTCCACTCGGCGTGGGTGGACACTGCCTCCTGGGTCCCCTGGGCTACAGCGACCCCACTCGCCAGTGCCCCTGCTCCTTCGCCAGATGATGATAATGCACACAATGACAGAAGAAGAAAAGGAGGGAGGATGGGGAGAAAAAAAGGGAGCACAGGGTCAATTGCAGATATAACAGAACATATGGTATACACATCACAATGACTCACTGGTAATTTACACTATGCAGTGACAACCACAATACCGCACCACTGCCTGGGAAACTGCCATCTGCACACCTATTAAAACTCACTAATCCATGTTTGACAAAGGTGCAGTTTCACTAACTACATCACAGTGTCTGTACAACTTGCAATTTCCAGGACATACCACTTAGACAGTGGACATTAGAGTATCACTCCTACACTGGTGAGTCTGGATGTAGGCCTTTACTTATGCAGAAATCCCAACAAATAACTAATACTTATTGTACTTATCACTCATCATAGCAATGCAGAACTATACAACATTACCAACAATGGCATACTGAGGCATACATTGACTTTTACCTTGGTATCCAAAGACCATGCCAGTCATAAGGAAACAAAGGAACACTGTGAGTACTCACCCCTTGTTGCCGCTGTGCTGCCCTCAAGCACTCATCCAACTCTGGGTTGGCCACCACCAGTATACAGGCCATTAGGGCAGTCAGGGTCCAACGGGCACCCCCGTCGTTGGGAGGACGACCCCAGCTGGCCCTCCACTGTCTTCTGGGCCAAGCATCTCGGGTCCTCCCACTGCTTTCTGCAGTAGGTGCTCTGCCGGCTATGGACCCCTAGGGTCTGCACATCCTTGGCGAAGGCACGCAATAAACCTTTCTTCTGATGGGCGCTGGACTGCATAGGAGACAGAGAGAAGGGCAGCATTAACTACACACTTCAGTCAGTTACAGTAATGGACTACATACTGTAGTGATCTCACAATCACCATGCACATCACTTGTACCTCTGTGTACATTTAGAATGCACCAGACAGTAGTCCATAAAGGGCACACTGCATGCACACACATCCATCTTCATACAGACATGTCACATCAAAAATACCAAAATGGTGCTCACCTGTTTATCTGGAGCCCCATACAACTGTCCATACAAGGGTAGGACCCCATTCACAAACTTCTCCAGTTCTTCGGTTGTGAAGGCTGGGGCCCTGTCCCCTGTAGTACGGGCCATTGCTGCGGGACACAGGACACAGCAGCTCACACAGTGGAAGTCTTGATAGGAGTCAAGTGAAATGTGCTTCTGAAAATGGGGGTCAGGTCCGTGCCGGTAATCACAGTCAGTGCCGGTCGTGGTCATCATTGGCCCCTATTCTCCATAGACATCAATGTTAACCAATGAGGAGTTGCACAGTGGTTCTTACCACCCTCCGCCATGACGACTAACGGCGGCAGAGAGAGGTTACTTCCACCAGTCCTCTGCATGCCAGACAAGCAGATGTCATTTCTTGTTGATTTTTATCATTGTACTCATTGATATGTGTGTCATAGGTTCTCATGGTACACCACAAGGCAATTACTATACGTCTACATTGTACATTTGGTGGCAGCTATCTGGCATACAAATTCGTGCTCATACCAGTGCAATGGTTGGATAAGAGTAGTTGACGAACATTGAAAATGAAATTGATACAAATAACGTCTTACAACTTAGACTACAACTGTGAAGCAGTATGACTATATAATGATACTGTATGGTATCAGAAGTCCTTTTGCATGTTGTGGCAACCAGAGCAGATTTCAAATATTGGTTGTCTGAAATGTATTCAAAAGCACTACTTACTGTAATTATGTGTGTTTCAATCCTTCATGCTTTCTCACACTTATGATGTTTGGTCTGTTTAGATACCAGGCACTGTGAAGGAGGAGGAATACACCCGTGTACAGACCCCTAGTTGACTTGGCTTCAGTGGAGGAATGCAATATAATTCTCACCTATCGTCTGAACAGGGCAACAATCACTGAACTGTGTGCACAATTGGAGCCAGATATCATTCCTGCTCTTGTAGTACTGCTGCAATACCTCCTACAGTACAGGCGCTGTCAGTGCTCCACTTCCTGGTCAGTGGGTCATTTCAGGTGACAGCGGGCTTGGCTGCAGGTATGTCTCAGCCAATGTTTACTATAGTGCTGAAAAGAGTTCTGAATGCCTTGCTGAGACCCATGTGCAGCTACATCACATTCCCCCAAAGTGATGATTTGCCCACTGTTAAGGCTGCTTTCTATACAATGGGACGTATTCCACATGTGATTGGGGCCATTGATGGGACCCATATTGCTTCGGTTCCTCTCAGGATAAATGAGCACACGTTCAGAAATAGGAAGAGTTAACATTCCATAAATGTGCAGATGGCGTGCCTTGCAGATCAGTATATTTCTCATGTCACTGCCAAGTTTCCAGGATCTGTACATGATGCATACGTTATGAGGAACAGCAGTGTCCCACAGATGATAGCACAACTACAGAGAGAAAGAGTCTGACTCATTAGTGAGTATGATGTACACCAGTGAGGAATCCGAGGACAGAGGATGAGAATCGCTACAATGACCAGAAGAGTAATAGAAAGAACATTTTGGCTACTGAAAGCCAGGTTCAGGTGCCTACATATTTCTGGTGGATCCCTACTCAACTCCGCTGCAAAGGTCTGCCAGATAGTCGCGGCCTGCTGCATGCTTCACAATTTGGCCCTCAGAAGATGTGTGCCATTACTGCATGAGGTGGGGGGAGACAATACACCTGTGCCAGCAGAGGAAACTGAGGGCAGTGATGAAGATGGTGAGGAGGATGATGTGGACAACAGGACAAATCTGATACACCAGTACTTCCACTGACAGTCAGGTAAGACTGTAGTTCTGTTAATACCACCAATTAAGTGAAGAGCTGTGTGGCAGCTATAAGGTACCAAGCTCGAATGTGTGCATATTGAAGCCTAACACTGTTCCATCAGTGGTTACTTTAACCAGTGGTATGATTATTGGAAAACAGCTTATTCTGCCTGTGCTATGTATCAGCGGTTTTGCATTTTCAAATACATGCTCACGTCAAACTGTGTCCTCATATCATACAGTACTTAGCATTTGTTGCTGGGAATGTAATGTAAGTTTCAATGTGCTTACACAACCGCTCAGTGATTTAATTGTCCCTGGCAGTATGGCCTGGAGTAGGTGTTCCGGAGGAGGGATTGATTTACTGACAAAGTGGCATAGCTAAAACCGTGGTATCTTGTCTAAGGCCCATACAAAAGTTGTGTCTTGTCACTACTATTGTTTGGAGTGAATTGTAGAGCAAAATATTAAGCTGATGTGACCAGGTGAATGTAGGCTGTAATGTTAAAGGGGCTCATGATGCTTTACTAACCTTTACTTCTAAGTTGACTGTCACTAAAGGTCTCCCTTTTTTCAGATGTTGGTGTGGTCACTGCTGTGTACTCATGGATTGTCTCCAGACTGCCTTCACTCCGTTTGGTGGATGGTGACTTGTGGCAAGCACTTACACTGGTAATGTGTACCCCAAGGTGACTGATCATTGGATGGATTCACATGTTACATAACATTTGCACAGGAAAAAGAAGGTCAAGCCATTGCATATACATGCAATAAATGCCCAAATCCTTCTGTTGTGTTTAAATGTGTTTATGTGAATTACAAAAAGGAAGGGATAGTGCTATCGAGTGGGGTGATGGTGGACGAAATCTTCAGAGTAGTGGCCCAGTTAGTTTGTTGCACTGGTCCAGTATCCATGGGGCCATAGGAAAAAGAAGCAATGGCAGTCCAAAGTGAACAAGGTGTCTCAGTGGCACACAAGGGAGATGTGTAGGAGAGGCTTCTTGCCAGTGGTTGTGGTCTTGGCTACAGCCTCTGTAGGATGTCTGGCTCACAAGGAACATTTGCAGGGTGGGTCCTCTGCTATGGATGCTGGTGGTCTCTGAGTCTGTGGCAGGGCCTAAAGTCCACTAGCTGCAGCAGGTGTAGAGGGCTGGTCAATACTCTGGCTAGTGGAAGGGGCCCGCTGGTGTGTTGAGGACTCATGCATGATGGTAGCAATTTCACTGAGTACCCCTGCAATGGAGGCCATGTTGGCATTCTGGGCCTGAAACTGCTGCAAGACCTCCTGGTGGTGTTCCCTCTGCAGCCTCTGGTTCTCCTTTAAGGTGGTGAGTACCTGGACCATCCTGACCTGGGGTTTCTGGTATGCTCCCAGGATTTGTGACAGTGCCTCCTGGGCAGTGGGGTCTGTGGGTTGGCCCACCCCTTGGTGCACATATATCTTCCCACTGGCCCTGGCCCCCTGTGACTGTGTCCCCTGAACTGTGTGCCCACTCCCACTTACATCAGGACCTTCTTCATCTTGCCTGGGAGGTGTTGACTCCGGTCCCTGTACAGGTGGGCACGCTGTAGATTGACTCCTCCTGGGGACAGAGGTTTGGGGACTTTGGGTGGCTGCTGTTGTAGTGGAGTCTGATGTGGGGTGCTCTGGAGTGGGCTGGGTGATGCTTGTGGTGTCTGACTGACCAGAGGTGCCATATGGGCCAAGAAGATCTTCCAGATCCAGACATCCAGAGTAGCTGTAATCGCTGGGGCCTTCTTTGGGTGGAGGACTGGGTAGATGTGGCGCATGCTGCCGGCATTAGCTGGGGTACCTGCGGACTGTATGATAGTTGTTCATATCATCCTCAGATTTTAATATGGCTAAGGCAGGGAATTATGGCAGAGTGCTTGCTCCCCAGGTATGGCATTGGCAGTTGACGATGATTTTTTACTGTATAGCCGAAAGCATTTTCATATGAAGGTTTTTTCTTAAAAAGGTCATGTTGTAAATATGCATTTGGCAGTAAATGTCAATGCCATTTCCTGATTTGCTATTGCCACCTCAGATGTTCTAGGTGTATACATGTTCAACATTGATGGGTTCCCCTATGGAATGGGTATTGTGTTTTACCATTTGGTTTGTGTATGGTGATGCATTGTGGGATTGGTAGTGCTTAATGCTAACCATGCATTACTTATGTGTGTGAATGATGACGTTGGACAGGTGTAATTTTAGTGGGTTGGGCATGCATGGGAAAATTGGTAAGGGTGGTTATGGGGGTGGGTATCAGTTAGGGATGGAGTGGGCTGAAGAGAGATAGGGTGACAGGGAGAAATGCCATGCAGGTGTGCATGGTGATAGAGAAGTATGAGTGACTTACCAGTGTCCAGCCCTTCAGTTAATCCAGTGAGGCCCTCAGGATGCAGGATAGCCAAGACCTTCTCCTCCCATGTTGTCAACTGTAAGGGAGGAAGTTGGGGTTCACCACCATTCTTCATGATGGCAATGTGGTGCCTGGATGCCATTGCACACACCTTCCCCTGTAGGTCATTCCACCTCTTCCTTATGTCGTTCTTTGTGTGTGGATAGGTTCCCACTGAGTTCACCTTGTCTATGATTCTCATAACTCCATCTTAATGGCTATGGATATCTGCTGGACCTGTACACCGAACAGCTGTGGCTCTACCCTGGTGTTTTCGTCTACCAAGACCCGCAACTCCTCATCAGTGAAACTGGGGTTCTTTTGGCAGGACATGCTGATTGGGTAGTGGGTGTAGTGTGTGTGTTGTGCAGAGGGTGGGCTATTTGGTGGGGGTGTGTAGGAAAGTACCATCTTGCCTGGCATGTTAAACCCATATTTCACTGTATATATGTTGTTTTAGTCTATGTGTCACTGGGACCCTGCCAGGCAGGGCCCCAGTGTTCATAGGTATGTGCCCTGTATGTGTTCCCTGTGTGATGCCTAACTGTCTCACTGAGGCTCTGCTAACCAGAACCTTAGTGGTTATGCTCTCTCTGTTTTCCAAATTTGTCAGTAACAGGCTAGTGACTAAATGTACCAATTCACATTGGCATCCTGGTACACCCATATAATTCCCTTGTATAAGGTACTGAGGTACCCAGGGTATTGGGGTTCCCGGAGATCCCTATGGGCTGCAGCATTTCTTTTGCCACCCATAGGGAGCTCTGACAATTCTTACACAGGCCTGCCACTGCAGCCTGCGTGAAATAACGTCCACGTTATTTCACAGCCATTTACCACTGCACATAAGTAACTTATAAGTCACCTATATGTCTAGCCTTCACCTGATGAAGGTTGGGTGCAAAGTTACTTAGTGTGTGGGCACCCTGGCACTAACCAAGGTGCCCCCACATCGTTCAGAGCGAATTCCCCGGACTTTGTGAGTGCGGGGACACCATTACACGCGTGCACTATACGTAGGTCACTACCTATGTATAGCGTCACAATGGTAACTCCAAACATGGCCATGTAACATGTCTAAGATCATGGAATTGTCCCCCCAAGTCCATTCTGGTATTGGGGGGACAATTCCATGATCCCCCGGGTCTCTAGCACAGAACCCGGGTCCTGCCAAACTGCCTTTCCGGGGTCTCCACTGCAGCTACTGCCAACCCCTCAGACAGGTTTCTGCCCTCCTGGGGTCCAGGCAGCCCTGGCCCAGGAAGGCAGAACAAAGGATTTTCTCTGGAAATAGGTGTGAAGGACTGGGGAGGAGTAGCCTCCCCCAGCCTCTGGAAATGCTTTGATGGGCACTGATGGAGGCCATCTCTGCATAAGCCAGTCTACACCGGTTCAGGGATCCCCCAGCCCTGCTCTGGCGCGAAACTGGACAAAGGAAAGGGGACTGACCACTCCCCTGACCAGTACCACCCAGGGGAGGTGCCCAGAGCTCCTCCAGTGTGTCCCAGGCCTCTGCCATCTTGGAAACAGAGGTGCTGGGGGCACACTGGACTGCTCTGTGTGCCCAGTGCCAGCAGGTGATGTCAGAGGCTCCTTCTGATAGGCTCCTACCTCTCTTGGTAGCCAATCCTCCTAACCTGGTAGCCAAACCTCCTTTTCTGTCTATTTAGTGTCTCTGCTTTGGGAAATTCTTCAGATAACGAATGCAAGAGCTCACCAGAGTTCCTCTGCATCTCCCTCTTCACCTTCTACCAAGGATCGACCGCTGACTGCTCCAGGACACCTGCAAAACCGCAACAAAGTAGCAAGACGACTACCAGCAACATTGTAGTGCCTAATCCTGCCGGCTTTCTCGACTGTTTCCAGGTGGTGCATGCTCTGGGGGTAGCATGCCTTCACCCTGCACCAGAAGCTCCGAAGAAATCTCCTGTGGGTCGACGGAATCTTTCCCCTGCTAACGCAGGCACCAAAAGACTGCATCACTGGTCCTCTGGGTTCCCCTCTCATCCCGACGAGTGTGGTCCCTGGAACACAGCAACTCTGTCCAAGTGACTCCCACAGTCCAGTGACTCTTCAGTCCAAGTTTGGTGGAGGTAAGTCCTTGTCTCCCCACGCTAGACTGCAAAGCTGTGTACCGCGTGATTTGCAGCTGCTCTGGCTCCTGTGCACTCTCCAGGATTTCCTTTGTGCACATCCAAGCCTGGGTCCCCAGCACTCCGTCCTGCAGTGCACAACCTTCTGAGTTGTCCTCCGACATCATGGGACTCCCTTTTGTAACTTCGCGTGGACTCCAGTTCACTCTTCTTCCAAGATCCTGTTGGGGTACTTCTGCGGGTGCTGCCTGCTTCTGTGAGGGCTCTCTGAGTTGCTGAGCGCCCCCTCTGTCTCCTCCTCCAAAAGGCGACATCCTGGTCCTTCCTGGTCCACATCAGCACCCAAAAACCTGCACTGCGACCCTTGCAGCTAGCAAGGCTTGTTTGCGGTCTTTCTTCGTGGACACACCTCTGCAAGCTTCTTGGTGACGTGGGACATCCATCTTCCAAAGGAGAAGTTCCTAGTCCTCTTCTTTCTTGCAGAACTCCAAGCTTCTTCCAACCGGTGGCAGCTTCCTTTCACCTTCATCTGGGGTTTCCTGGGCTCCTGCCCCCCGGCCCCCGGACACTGTCGCGACTATTGGAATTGATCCCCTTGTCTTACAGGTACTCAGGTCCGGAAATCGGTTGTCAGTGCACTGCTGGTGTTTGTTCTTCCTGCAGAATCCCCCTATCACGACTTCTGTGCTCTCTGGGGGTAGTAGGTGTACTTTACTCCTACTTTTCAGGGTCTTGGGTTGGGGTACTTTTCAAACCCTCACTGTTTTCTTACAGTCCCAGCGATCCTCTACAAGCTCACATAGGTCTACGGTCCATTCGTGGTTCGCATTCCACTTTTGGAGTATATGGTTTGTGTTGCCCCCATACCTATGTGCTCTTATTGCAACCTATTGTAATTCTACACTGTTTGCATTACTTTTCTTGCTCTTACTTACCTAATTTTGGTTTGTGTACATATAACTTGTGTATAGTACTTACCTTCTTACTGAGGGTACTCACTGAGATACTTTTGGCATATTGTCATAAAAATAAAGTACCTTTATTTTTAGTAACTCTGTGTATTGTTTTTTCTTATGCTATTGTGCATATGATATAAGTGGCATAGTAGGAGCTTTGCATGTCTCCTAGTTCAGCCTAAGCTGCTTTGCCATAGCTACCTTCTATCAGTCTAAGCTGCTTGAAACACCTCTTCTACACTAATAAGGGATAACTGGACCTGGCACAAGGTGTAAGTACCTCTGGTACCCACTACAAGCCAGGCCAGCCTCCTACAGGGTGCAGGGTGTGTGATTATGTGGGATGCTGTGAAGTAGTGATTCAGTGCAGTGGTGTTGCGTGTGTTTGGTGTAGAAGTATGATGTGTGGTGTATGCTGAGTGAAGGGTGTAGAGGTGGCTGTGGTTTGTGTATGCAGTTCTAGGGAAATGTGCGCTGGCATCGTATAGCAGATTTTGTAAATTTGCAAGGTATTGTGGGTTATGTGGGGGAGTGTTTTAAAGTGCTGTTGGTGGGTGTGTACGGTGTGAGTATGTGTATCAGATGTGGGTTTTTCAATCTGGCCAATTTTGGTTTCTGTTGTTGTGAAGTGGCAAAATCAACCGTGGTGTCTGCACCGCCAATGGATGACCACCGTTGATGGACCGCTGTGGTGATTCGTGGGTCATAGTTTGGAGGGCGGTTTGTTGTTGGCGTTTCAGTAATGGATGACCACTGTCGTTGGATCTGGCGGTGATGATTTTGTGGCTGCTTACTGGTGGTTTTGTGTTTGTGATTCATGATTCGGGTGCATTACCGCCTCCGCAGTGGTATTTTGGCGGCCGTCAACATGGCGGTCTTAGACCGCCAAAGTCGCACTGAGGGCCACCAAAGTGTTCCCAGCAAAATTGCAATACTATTAAAAAGAAGTGAAGTATTTGGGACACCAAATTGAAAAGGGAGGTAGGAAGGTTTCCAGTGAGAGGATTACAGCTATATTACAGATGAATACCCTGTCACACAGAGAGATGTCAAAATGTTTCTGATATTGGTGAGCTATTGTCGCCAATGGACTCCAAACTTTTCGATCATTTCAAAACCATTGCAGAAGCTGACACACAAAGAGGTTACTGATCCCCTCGTGTTAGACCAAGCTTGCATGAAAGCCTTTTCTGAGTTGAGAGAATGTCTGTGCAGAGCCCCGGCTTTGGGAATGCCTGATCACACGAAACCATTTATGTTGATTTGGCACGAACGTGATGCATGTTCCTTGTCTGTCTTGACACAGGCCCATGGTGGAGTGAACCACCCAGAAGCATATTTTTCAGCTACTTTGGACCCATTTGCAGCAGCTTTATCTGGCTGTTTGTGCACAGTAGCTGCGGTTGGACTGAGTCTTCCTCAGAGTGAGAGCATTACGATGGGACATCCTTTAACTGTAATGATCCCTCACTCCATTGAAGTTTTGCTTACCCGAACCAAGACCCATCATCTTATTAATACAAGGTTAACTCGTTACGAGTCTGTGATCCTAGGGTCTCTGAATGTAACACTAAAAAGGTGTACTGGGCTTAACCCAGCAACTTTGCTTCCAACGAAAATGTTGAAATTGATAAATCGAAGGAAATCAAACATGACTGTCTGGAAGTGACTGATTTGTGCACCAAACCTAGACCTGACATTAAAGAGACCCGACCGGAAGACAATTACCAAATTATTTTTGTTGATGGTTCCTGTCTAAGAGATGACATGGGAACCTTGAGAGCAGGATATGACGTGTGCACAGTCTCTGGTATAACTGAAGTGTCTTGGCTTCGAGGAGTATATTCCACCCAGGTAGCTGAACTAGTGGCTCTTACTAGAGCATGCTATGTTTCTGGACAACTTAAAGTTGCCATTTACACTGATAGTATGGATTTGGAATAGTCCATGAGTTTGGCCAGCTATGGTCACAGGGAGGTTCCCTGACCTCTTCTGGTTTGCCACTCAGAAATGGGGAGAGAATACATGATTTGTTACAAGCTCTGCAAATGCCTGAAAAGATTGCTGTGGTGAAATGCAGTGCACATCTCAAATCACAAGATTGTGTGTCAATGGGAAATGGATATGTAGATCAAGTCGCAAAGTTTTGCGCCCTGAATTGTCCTTTAAAGACAAATGGGAATTGTTGCCAGAGGAAGAACCATGCACAAATTATGCATTGAATGTAATTGACATGTGGGAAGAGCTTAGGGAGCTTCAGGATAATGTTAACAAAGATGAAAAAATGAACTTGGGTAAAATTGAAATGTGTGCAGCGGGATGATGACCTATGGGTATCAGGAGAGAAACAAGTGGTTTTGCCGAATAATTTGTTGACTCAAATGGCAAGATATTATCATGGTCAAGCACGCGTTGGAAGGGATGACATGATTTGTACCTTTAGGCAGTTTTGGTTCAATCCAAAAGTTTGGACAGGTTTCCGAAGCAATTTGCCTCAGTTGCGTCATCAGCCAGCAGATAAATGTGGGAAAAAGGGCTGTGATCAATTTGAGCCACATTGGAAGAGTGGGAGAACAATTAGCAGGATGCAGATGGATGGTATTGAGATGCCTGTGCATGTTGGTGATTGCATCTTTAGTCTCTGGATTGAAGCTTACCCCACACAGAGAAATGACAGCTTTAAAAAAGTGAAGCTATTACTTAGGGAACTGATACCTTGTTTTGGGTTTCCGGTCTCTTTAGAATCAGATAGAGGAAGTCACTTCAACAATGTAGTAATTACCTGCTATGTTCAGCTTTAAACATTGAGCAGAAGTTGCATTGTAGCTATCGCCCTGAAGCATCAGGACTTGTTGAGCAAATGAATGGGGCCTTAAAGTCAAGACTTGCCAAGATGTGTGCGTAAACAAATCTGAAATGGCCAGACGCTGTACCGCTAGTACGGAAGAATATGAGAAACACACTCGACAGAAACACTGGACTGTCACCGCATGAGATCCTCATGGGCAGAGCAATGAGGTTGCTGACAGTTCCTGCGAATGCTCTTGTGAACATAACAGATGATATGGTGTTGGACTACTGCAAGAGTTTGGCTGATGTGTTTTGCTCTTTCTCTCATAAGTTGGAAGCTGCCACACTGAAGCAGTCTCAAGATCAAAGACACAACCGCAGAGGTGGTGATTGGGTTGTGATCAGAAAACGCGTAAGGAAGACTTGTCTGGAGACTCGGTGGAAAGGCCCTTACCAAGTGATACTAGTTCCTACCAAGTGTGCAGGAGTCTGAATAGGATTCACGCAAGCCATACTAGGAAAGTACCCTGTCCTCTGGACAATGAAGATGAGTTGTTGAGAGTGCCAGCAACCTCCAGACTAGCTCCAGAAAAGGAGAAGGAGACAGGAGAATCAGAAACAGAATCTGAGCAGAACCAAAGTAGTTCAGCCAGTCCTGTGAGAGACAAAGTGGTGGAAGACCTATAGGAGGATAACAGCAAACCAACCTATCATGAAACAGCAGGAGAATCTAGTCAGAGGAGGGCTCTCCCAGAGGCAGACGATTTTGAAAGACAAACAGAGCAAGTAACAGGCTCTGAAGAAGTGGAAGGAGTTGAGGTAGGTCAAAGTCAAAAGGATCTGAGTCCTCTGACAAAAGACACAGGTACGTCAAGTCACAGCCCTGCAGAACTGGAGGAAGTTGAGAGTCCAACGCTGAAAAGGGCATGGACCAAGAGTCCAGTGAAAAGAGTTAGGTGTCTGAAATCGCAAGCCAAGAGGAAAGAATCAATCACAGTATCAAGAATCAAAGAAGAAGAAGACACCACAAGAAAGGAAGATTTGAGTAATGGAGAGTTAAATGGAGAGCGAAGATTGAAAAAAAAAGAGAATTGCAAACAGAAGGTACGCAGGTCCTGAATGGGTGTATGCGACAACAAGTGAATGGAAGAGAGAAATTTTGACATTTTGTTTTGATTGGGATATTCCAGGTTAATATTTTGGCACATTAAGGAGATCGATGAACTGAGCTTTATGAAATTTGTGAAACTAAGAGAAGTACAAAAGACACTATTGAAAGTAACCAAAAAAGACTTTTTGAAACAACCTGATTTGAGAAGCTGCTAAACTGATCTTGACCAATTGCCTATTTTGACAAACTTACCTATTTTGACAAAAAACTCTGGAAGAAAAGACTGAAAGCTGTAAATAACTGCAAAAGAAGATAGGAGATTTTGGCCCTCATTACAACATTGGCGGTAAATGCCGCTTACCGCTGTGCAGAAGACCGCCAACACACCGCTTCGGCTGCGGAATTCCGCTACAGCTATTACGACCCACAGCTTGGAATCTGCCATAATCCAGACACCCACACAAGTCCGCCACACCAAAGGTCAGTGATAAACTGGCGATAACAAAACCTCCACCGTCACGCCAACAGGAATACGCCCACACTATCACGACCCATGAATCCACGCAGCGGTCTTTCAACCGCGGTATTCCATTGGCGGTACACACCACCGCACTCAAAATACACACACATTTACAAAACACAACCACATTGGACAATTCGAAATACACACATCTGATATACATACACACACCACTCCCACACACTCAATCCAATATAAAACACCCACCCACATCAACCACAAACCCTTACTACCAAAAATTCTGAAAGAAGGCCAGAGAGAGACACCACCAGAAACAACACTAGCATCCACAGACACACAACATCACTCACACAACATCCACACACCTCAAACAACACACAACAACACATTCCCTCACACATCACAACACACACCACCTCACACATCACCCACACCACATCATGGCACCTCAACTACACCCCAGTTTCTCTGAGGAGGAGCACATGGTCATGGTGGAGGAAATCTTCTGGGTAGAGCCACAGCTATTCGGATCACAGGTGCAGCACACCTCCATTGCTAGGAAGATGGAGCTATGGCGCAGAATCGTCGACAGGGTCAACGCAGTGGGACAGCATCCAATAACAAGGGATGACATCAGGAAGAGGTGGAACGACCTACGGGGGAAGGTGCGTTCCGTGGTCTCAAGACACCAGATTGCAGTACAGAGGACTGGCGGTGGAACCCCACCTCCTCCCCCACAACTAACAACATGGGAGGAGCAAGTCTTGGCAATACTGCATCCTGAGGGCCTCGCAGGAGTAGCAGGAGAAATGGACTCTGGTAAGTGTAAGAGAGCGCCGGAGGAATTCCAATCATGGCGCTCTTCGAACGCCTCGCCGGATCAACAACCCCGTCGTCATGGAGACGCATCGGGAAGGAGACGGAAGTCGGCCCCGGACTTCCGGGTGGCCGAGAGTGAAGAAGGACACAGCGGGACCAGACGGGACTCCTCCTCAGGACGTATCACGGACCCCGAGGGAGAGACGAGCGAGCAACGAGAGACGGAGAGAAACGCCGAGCCAGACCCCCGAGAAGAGACGGAGGAAAGGACGGAAGAACCACCCCGAGAGGAGACGAAGGACGCGACAGCCTGCCACGGCCCAGGAGGGTCGTGGCTGGACAAGGTACGTGCCCTAGTAAAGGGCCACGGCAGAACCCAGGGAAGGGGAAGGGTAGGAGGCGAGGGGAGGATTAGAAGGGGGAAGGAAAGGGAGGAAGGGAGACAGGGCGACGACCTTTAAAAAGGGAGCGCCTGAGGCCGGACAAGTTCCCTGGGCACCCTAACAACCACGTACCCTGCGGACACAAGGAAATAAACCCACTCACCTCCCCCACTAAAAAGGATAGAGTAACCCCTCCGTCACCCCCCCCCCCTTTCTTATTTCACCTCCTCTCCCGTACCCCCACACAGAACCAAAACCGTGCTTACCCTCCCCACTTACCGGCTGCCACCTTGTTTTTGTTCTCCCGAGGAAACCTGCCGCCAAGATACCGGAACGCGCCACCTGGAAGGGAAAAGGAAAGGAAAGAAATAAGCAACCCACCTGAGACGGATAGAGACCCGAGAGGGAGAGAAGAAAAGGAAAAGAGAACCCAGAACCACCGGTTACTCACAGACCGTTCTAAGTTATTCTTCCCCTTTTCTGCCGCCAAGAACAATAAAAAGCCCGCAAACCCCTGGAAAGGGGTAGTTAAGCTCAGTGTTTGTGTCCTCTATCACCCCTACACCACACCCATCGCCTACAGTGGTGTCAGAAGTGGGATTTGGACGGATACGGGATAATGGAGGACAGGTCCAGTATGGAAGAAATGATTAAACAGTTGGCCGAAGGGCAGCGCCATCTCCAGCTAGTCTGGGAAGCCCAGCAACGAGAGGCCAAGGAGGATAGAGAGGCCCTACAGTCGGCCTTGAAAAGTCAGGCCACCATTATGGCCAATAATCAGCTAGTCCATGAGACTGCCATACAAAAGCTGACCGACACTATAGCCGCAAGTAAGGTGCATCCCAATGTGCCAAGTTCCGTCCTACAAAAATACCATGAAGGAGAAGACCCTGACTCGTTTTTTACAAACTTTGAGAGAGTCGCTTCCAGTGCTCAATGGCCGGCAGAAAGGTGGGGTCAGTATATAGCTCCCCTCCTGACAGGAACCCTCCAATCCGCATATCAGGCCGCAAACCCAGGAGGTGTCACCCCGTATGCCGAGATAAAGAAGAGTATTTTGGAACGAGTCGGACATGATGTCGAATACTATAGAACTAGATTCCGGAAAGTAAGATGGGGACCCCAGGAAGACCCTCGGACATACTATTACCGGGTGAAGGATCTAGGGTTGAAGTGGCTGGGACCACTAGGAACGGAACGTGAGGACATAATTAAGACGATTATTCTGGAACAGTATCTAGATTCCCTACCGCCCCATACCCGAAACTGGATCCGACAACACCCCAATATTGATACTGAGACAGCGGTTGATCTAGCTTGTGCTTATCACCGATCGGGAGAGGGTAAACCACAACCCGTTCGCCCCATGGGGAAACCACCAATAACCCCTGCTCAATTCCACACACGACGAGCAACCGAAGATACCGGCCTACCTAGGAACCCGGAGAGAAGCCCGATGCAGCAACCCCAATGTTTTAACTGTGGGGAGTGGGGCCATATCGCTCGTGGATGTCCCAGAAAGCGGGAGGGTATAGAGCCAATGGAGATAGGCATGACTAGAGGCAGAGTCTTATGTCTAGGAAAGAGCGGCGGGTCCTTTAAATACCCCCTGATGATCAACGGAAAACTTGTTATGTCCTTAATAGACTCCGGGTGTAGCCAGTCAGTAGTCCGACGTAGTCTGGTTCAACAGATACCACCCCCTGAGGACCAATGGGTTACGATATGCTGTGTCCATGGAGATCGAGCCCAGTATCCGCTTCTCAACGTAGACATAGGCTGGGACGGACATATAGACAGTCTGCCTGTGGGGCTCATGGACAACCTAATAGAGGAGTGTGTAATAGGAACGGACTATCAAAGGTTCGACGACCTTTTAGACAAGACCAGACAGAAAAACCCAGTGGACAACTGGTGGGGTGACGCACCATTCCGAGATGATACTATACCTAGCCATCCCACTAGACGGAAGTTAACACGAAAGGAGAGGCGAACGGAGAAACAGAGATACGTCTGGCGACAAGACCAACAAAACAAAGAAGGGGTCATGGCCCTCCTAGACACAGCCCCCACATCGTTTAGGATGAGTCAACACGAGGATCCCACCTTAAAACATGCTTGGAAAAATGCTAAAACCGCCTCGACTGGAGAGGTAGGTCCTTACTTCTTGACCTCAAAAGATCTGTTATATAGGGTCACCACCAAAACAAATGGGGAGAAAAGACAGCTCGTCGTTCCCGAATCCTACCGAACCCAGGTACTCTTCCTAGCCCACAACCAACCAGGGGGAGGACATTGTGGCAGGGAGAAAACGGAAGAATACTTACTCAGGCGGTTTTACTGGCCGGGAGTATATGCCCATATCAGAAGGTACTGCGCTCAATGTCCTAAGTGCCAACTTGTGGAGCCAGGAACCCTCCGTAAAGCACCATTGCAACCCCTACCTCTGATTGATATACCATTCAAACGGGTCGGTATGGACATAGTAGGTCCTCTTTTACCGTCTAGTAAAGGGCATACCCACATTCTCGTGCTCGTAGACTACGCAAGTAGGTACCCCGAGGCCATTCCCCTTTCCAGCACCACTACGAAAAACGTAGCACAAGCTATGATATCTTTCTTTTCTCGGGTAGGATTTCCCGAAGAAGTCCTTACGGACCAGGGAACCCCATTCATCTCAGGACTAATGAAACAAATCTGTACATCCCTAGGGGTTCAACAGATAAAAACGTCTGTCTACCATCCCCAAACGGATGGATTGGTCGAACGGTATAATCGCACCATAAAAACCCTCTTAAGAAAAGTGGTGAATGAGACAGGTAAGGACTGGGACCAGAAGCTTCCCCTAGTATTGTACGCGATAAGGACACATGAACAATCCTCTACGGGGCATAGCCCGTTTGAATTGGTATTTGGGAGACAGCCAAGAAACCTTCTAGATATGGCCGTGGAACTCTGGGAGGAGGAAGAGAACGAAGAACGTCCTATCCTAGACTATGTCCATAAACTAAAAACCCAACTCCAATCAGTATGGGAGGACGTAAGGCAGCATCTAACAGAAGCCCAAAATAACCAAAAGACTTACTATGACCAGGGTACCAAACTCAGGATCTTACAACCCAATGACAAAGTGTTAATCCTCAGGCCCACCTCAGAGCACAAATTAATTGCCAAATGGCAGGGACCATACAAAATCTTAAAAAGAGTTACCCCCGTTACCTATTTATTAGAATTAAGAAATAATCCGAGGCGAACCCAGATTTACCACATTAACCTATTAAAGAAATGGGAAGAACCCGCAAGCGATAACTTAGCATTAGCGAGGGGGTGTCTGATCACGCCGACTCAACCTTTAGGGTTGGAATTGTGCCCCACCTCACTGTATGACCCTCAACAGCTCCCCAAAATCAGTGAGTCCCTTTCCGAGATAGAGACCCGACAAATGACGGAGTTAGTCCACCGTCATGCCTATTTTTTTTCTGAACTACCGGGGAAAACAGCACTAGTCCAGCATCACATTAGAACCCCGGAAGGAAGAGTAGTACGACAACGACCTTATCGAATTCCCGAGGCACGGAAAACCCTCATAGAAGAGGAAGTCGATAAAATGTTGCGTTTAGGAGTTATTGAAACATCTACCAGCCCGTGGTGTTCTCCGATTGTCATAGTGCCGAAGCCGGATGGCTCTATCCGCTTCTGCATTGACTTCCGGAAGCTCAATGAGATATCCCTTTTTGATACATACCCCATTCCTCGGGTAGACGAAGTCTTGGAGAAGATAGGGCAAGCCCGATATATGACTACGATTGATCTGACAAAGGGGTATTGGCAGATCCCCTTAGCACCCTCTGACAAAGAAAAAACGGCGTTCGTATCCCCTTCAGGCCTGTATCAATTCACGGTGCTCCCTTTCGGGCTTCATGGTGCCCCAGCAACATTCCAACGACTAATGGATCAACTGCTAAGACCCTATCATGATTTTACAGCCGCCTATCTTGATGATATTGTTATTTTTAGTTCTACCTGGTCTACCCACCTCCTTCACCTGGACAAAGTGTTCTCCGCACTATCCGCAGCCGGGCTTACCGCCAACCCAAAAAAATGTGTACTAGGTCAGACCCAGATAGCCTACCTAGGTTACGTTATTGGGAATGGGCTCTTGAGTCCCCAAAAGGATAAAGTAGCCACCATTCGACAGATCCCCCTACCTACCACAAAGAAGGAACTTCGCTCCTTTCTGGGGCTAGTTGGATACTATCGAAGGTTCATCCCTCAATACTCTACTATCACAGCCCCCCTTACGGACCTCCTAAAAAAACAATATCCGACGGTCCTACCTCCTTTTTCCCCCTCCCAACTTCAGGGATTCCAGTGGCTCAAGGAAGCCCTTACAACCGAACCAGTATTGCGTTGTCCCGATTTTGCCAGGCCCTTCCATCTTTTTACGGACGCATCCAATGTCGGGTTAGGGGCCGTGTTGGCACAACCTGACCGCCAGGGTCATGAACACCCGATAGTCTACATCAGTAGGAAGCTATTACCTAGGGAAACGAACTACCCCACTATAGAAAAAGAATGTTTAGCCATTAAATGGGCAATCGAATGTTTGCAGTATTACCTCCTGGGACGCCCATTCATCCTCTTCACCGATCATGCGCCTTTGACATGGTTGGCTTCCCATAAGGACACCAATTCCAGAGTCCTCCGCTGGTTCCTTGAACTGCAACCCTTTACTTTTCAGATCCGCCATATCCCTGGGGCTCGCCAATGTCCCGCAGACTTCCTCTCCCGCTGCCCTGACTCCTCGGGCCTATACCAGTCCCGATCGTGGGAAGGGGTGTGTAAGAGAGCGCCGGAGGAATTCCAATCATGGCGCTCTTCGAACGCCTCGCCGGATCAACAACCCCGTCGTCATGGAGACGCATCGGGAAGGAGACGGAAGTCGGCCCCGGACTTCCGGGTGGCCGAGAGTGAAGAAGGACACAGCGGGACCAGACGGGACTCCTCCTCAGGACGTATCACGGACCCCGAGGGAGAGACGAGCGAGCAACGAGAGACGGAGAGAAACGCCGAGCCAGACCCCCGAGAAGAGACGGAGGAAAGGACGGAAGAACCACCCCGAGAGGAGACGAAGGACGCGACAGCCTGCCACGGCCCAGGAGGGTCGTGGCTGGACAAGGTACGTGCCCTAGTAAAGGGCCACGGCAGAACCCAGGGAAGGGGAAGGGTAGGAGGCGAGGGGAGGATTAGAAGGGGGAAGGAAAGGGAGGAAGGGAGACAGGGCGACGACCTTTAAAAAGGGAGCGCCTGAGGCCGGACAAGTTCCCTGGGCACCCTAACAACCACGTACCCTGCGGACACAAGGAAATAAACCCACTCACCTCCCCCACTAAAAAGGATAGAGTAACCCCTCCGTCACCCCCCCCCCCCTTTCTTATTTCACCTCCTCTCCCGTACCCCCACACAGAACCAAAACCGTGCTTACCCTCCCCACTTACCGGCTGCCACCTTGTTTTTGTTCTCCCGAGGAAACCTGCCGCCAAGATACCGGAACGCGCCACCTGGAAGGGAAAAGGAAAGGAAAGAAATAAGCAACCCACCTGAGACGGATAGAGACCCGAGAGGGAGAGAAGAAAAGGAAAAGAGAACCCAGAACCACCGGTTACTCACAGACCGTTCTAAGTTATTCTTCCCCTTTTCTGCCGCCAAGAACAATAAAAAGCCCGCAAACCCCTGGAAAGGGGTAGTTAAGCTCAGTGTTTGTGTCCTCTATCACCCCTACACCACACCCATCGCCTACAGTAAGTCAACTCTTAACTATTATATCCCCCACCCTACCTGCATGCAATTACATACCATCACCCTCACCCACACAACACCTCACATATGTCCCACTATCACAACCCACCCATCCCAACACCAAGTCCTGCATGCAACACCAAAACAGGGACACCCATAACCAAAGCATGTCCACTACAGATACCCACACAGACCCCAAACCAAATATCGCACAAGGACCAAGACAAGAATGCAAGCACTGGAGTACAGGGTTACTCACCCATTGCACACAATGGCACACACAGATGCAATAATCATGCCTTTACACCCCTGCAGGACCCCTACCCAACATCACTGGACAGGAGGTTGCAGACATATCCAGTCACCCCACAGAAGAGGCCCACAGTGATGACAGCAGCTCTGCACAACTGGATCAAGATGACCAGCCCGGCCCATCTGGGACCTTGGGACATTCGGTTCCCCTGACACTGGCATAAGCCACCACAGAGCCTCCCCCCTCAGGAAACTCCAGCACAGCACCCACCTAGCGGGCCCATCCCTCTGTTCCCAGGACACGTCAAGCAGCAGTGTGTCCACCGCTACAGGAAACCCTGGCAAACCCACCACCCCAAGAAAATCAGGGACCTGGGGGCATTGGCAGTGGGCACATGGTTCAGGGGACAGAGGAACAGGAAAACAGGGGAACTGGGAGGACAGCTGTGCAACAGGGGGAGGACAGGCCCAGGGAACCCATTCTACACAAGGCCCTCTCCATATTCATGGGAGTGTACCATAATTCCCAAGAGACGATGGCAACGGTACTGGCCAACTTTCAGGCGACCCAGCGGCTGCAGGAGGAACACTATCTGGGGATCAGGGAGGAACTGAAGTCCATTAACACCACCCTGGTCACCATTGTAGGGGTGCTGCAGGACCTTGTCAACACCAGGAGGGACACTGTGGCACAACAAGAGGCCCCTGACACTAGCCTGGACCTCTGCCGGCGCTAGTGGACAGGAGGCACCGCCAGAGGACCACAACACCAGCACCCCACCCCCTGCAGATGGAGGGCCACCCCGCAAACAGTCCCTGAGATCGAGGAACAAGACAGAGAACATTGCCAAGACCCCCACCAGGAAATGAGACCCCCCTGAATGTCACCCTTATGTCCCACTTTGTCACCCTGTCCATCCTTCAACTGCCCTTGCTCCACGTCCTATGCCCCTTTGGACAATGCACCTGTGAAACAAATAGACTGGACTCTGCCATGGACATTCTTCCACCATCCCCCCTGCCCATTTTACAACCCCCTCCACTTATTTGCACAGAAATAAATACACATCAATCACAAAACAATCTGGAGTCAGTCTGTGATTTCACAAATGGTTAATTGCAATAACTATGGAATAAAGCAATGTCAATTTAATTATCCACATACCGATGAAACATAGCTGTAGGGCTGGAGGAAACATAGCAGAGGTCACAAAGTGGGACCCACATCTGTTAAATGGAAAGGCAAAGTGACAAGTCAGGGTCCATACACTGGGTGAAAATGACAGACTTATGATAGCTCACCCAATAGTATGAGATGTGTGAGGCAGTGACATCTTCTTACGTGTGTCTCACTGGAAGTATTGCTGGATAACGTTGTTTCTGTTGTCAATATCCTCTTCTTCTGCCTCCTCTTCTTCACTGTCCACAGGCTCCACAGCTGCCACAAGACCTCCAGCTGGACCATCCTCCTGCAGAAAAGGCATCTGTCGTCGCAAAGCCAGGTTGTGCAGCATACAGCAGGCCACGATGATCTGGCACACCTTCTTTGGTGAATAGTAGATAGAACCACCTGTCATATGGAGGCACTGGAACCTGGCCTTCAGGAGGCCGAAGGTCCGTTCGATCACCCTCCTAGTTCGCCCATGTGCCTCATTGTACCGTTCCTCTGCCCTTGTCCTGGGATTTCTCACTGGGGTCAGTAGCCATGACAGGTTGGGGTACCCAGAGTCACCTGCAAATTTCGAGGGACAACTATTAGACACACACTAACCCTTAGAGACAACCCCATACCCAGACAACTATTCACACTGTATAGGGTCCTTGTCCTCACCTATTAACCACACACTGTGCCTCTGGAGTTGCCCCATCACATAAGGGATGCTGCTATTTCTCAGAATGTAAGCGTCATGCACTGAGCCAGGAAATTTGGCATTCACATGGGAGATGTACTGGTCGGCCAAACACACCATCTGCACATTCATCGAATGGTAGCTCTTCTGGTTTCTGTACACCTGTTCACTCCTGCGAGGGGGTACCAAGGCCACATGTGTCCCATCAATGGCACCTATGATGTTGGGGATATGTCCCAGGGCATAGAAGTCACCTTTCACTGTAGGCAAATCCTCCACCTGAGGGAAAACGATGTAGCAGGGCAGACAACACTCTGGACAGCACGTTAGAGAACATTGGCTGGGACATCCCTGATGCAATGGCCACTGTTGTTTGAAAAGACCCACTTGCCAGGAAATTGAGTACTGACAGGACCTGCACTAGAGGGGGTATCCCTGTGGGATGGCAGATAGCTGACATCAGGTCTGGCTCCAACTGGGCACACAGTTCATGGATTGTTGCACGATCAAGTTTGTAGGTGACTATTAAGTGTCTCTCTACCATTGTCGACAGGCCCACCAGCAGTCTGTACACCTGAGGATGCCGCCATCTCAACACCTGCCCCAGCGGACGTGCCCTATGGACGAGAGTCAGCCAACACTGAGGCATCACAAAATGTCATTTGCACACATTTATTAATCCGCAATGTGCCTGTTACTGTGTGTATGCAAGACCTAGATAGGTGTGACGCAGTTATTATTAATGCCATGTGCCCCCCTGAAATGGCGGCTGCCTGACCTGTAAGGTGGGACAAGGGGATATGAGGTAACTGCGCTGGTGTTCTACACTGTCGCAGTAGGCGGCCGAAGACCGCGGCGCAATCCTGCATTGGTTAACATTGGACCCTATGGGTCCCAGGAGCCAATGATGATGTACGCCGGCGGTGACGGCACGCACCGCAGCGGACGTGACGCCATTTTACGTCTGTTCACTCACTTGATACCTGACCTTCAACAGGAGAGGACCTACACTGCAAGTGCTGCTGTGACCTCAGTCTGGAAGCGACGATGGCTCATGTGTCTGGGGAAAGGGCCCCTGCCTTCACTTCAGAGGAGTTGGAGAAATTAGTGGATGGGGTCCTCCCCCAGTGCACACAACTATACGGTCCTCCAGACAAACAGGTGAGTACACTCTGAGCATGCTGCATGGGCAATGCCTGTTTGGAGTGGTGTGGATGGAAGATACATGGGGGGGGACTGAGGCCTGCATGAGCTGATGGTGAGTGTATGTGCGTCAGGGCAAGGGTGGGAACGTGGGCCAATGAGTATGATGGTCCGGACAGGTAAAGATTTTCCTTTTCCCCTGTACTGTTCCTCTAGGTCAGCGTCCACCCGAAGAAGGCTATTTGGCGTGCCATCGCCAATGACGTCCGGACCCTGGGGGTCCACCACAGAGGGAGGACCCACTGCCGGAAAAGATGGGAGGACATTCGCCACTGGAGCAAGAAGACGGCGGAGGCCCAGCTGGGGATGGCCTTCAAACGTCAGAGGGGTGCCTGTCGCACCATGACCCCCCTGATGCTCCAGATCCTGGCTGTGGCGTATCTGGAGTTGGATGGGCGCTTGAGGGCATCACAGCAGCCACAAGGGGGTGAGTACAGTCACATTCATCTGACTCTGCACACATTACGAGGTGTCTGGTTGGGGGAGGTCGGCAGTGGGTTCCCCTAGGCCAGGGCGAGCTTGGTAGGCAAGGTCCCTTGTGAGGCAGGGTCAGTGGAACCCCAACCCCACTCGTGGTTAGTGCCATTTAGACCTAGTCAGGCTCCAGTGACTTCCATGTGTGTAGCAATTGGGCTTAGGCCTTGTACCCCATGGGCATGTGAATAATCTAGGAACTATAAGTGCATGGCGTAGTGCAGAGGGCTGCTGTGTCTGTAGTGTCTGCCAATGGTAGCGGTGTTGCAAGCACTCAACATGTCTTTCTTATGTCTCCACTCCCCTTTTTGTGGTCTCCCTGTTCTTGTGTGCAATAGCATCATCAGGCAGAGGAGCAGTGGCACCGGAGCAGGAGGGAGCTGCATCCCACTTGGCCCTGGAGGGCGAAACAACAGAGTCTGAAGCCACCAGTGGGACGGAGGGCGAGGGGAGCTCCATGGCGGGGACAGGAGGTGACAGCAGTGACAGCGACTCATCCTCTGATGGGAGCTCCCTTGCAGTGGTGGGCCCTTCTGTGCCCCCCGCATCAACAGGTACAGCTGCCACCCCCTACCAGCACCGCTCTCTCAGCAGCCCCTCAGCGTGTGTCCCGTGCCCGCTCACCCAGGAGGGTGGGCATCTCCTTTGCCCCAGGCACCTCAGGCCCTGCCCCAGTCAGCCCTGCTGCCCTCAGTGAGGAGGCTATTGACCTCCTGACATCCCTCACTGTTGGGCAGTCTACCATTCTGAATGCCATCCAGGGTGTAGAGAGGCATTTGCAACAAACAAATGCATACCTGGAGGGCTTTCATTCTGGCCAGGCAGCCCAACAGAGAGCATATCAGGCTCTGGCCTCAGCACTGATGGTAGCCATTGTCCCTGTGACCAACCTCCCCCCTCCAACTTCCTCCACCCAGACCCAATCCCCTGTACCTCAGCCTATCCCACCACACCATCAGACCAGCATGCACACACACCTCAACACAAAAGGGTGGCTCAGGCAAACATAAGCACCACACATCCCACAGGCACTCACACAAGCATCATACCCATGCAGACATACCAACATCCACTACCTCCACTGTGTCCCCCTCCTCCACATCGCCCTCCTCCCTCCCAGTCTCGTCTCCACTCACACCTGGATGCACTACATCTTCTGCCACTACCTTACGCACGCTCATCACCACACACGCTCATCACCACACACCGTTCACGTGCACTCACCACCCCCACTACCATTCACACATCCCCTGTGTCCTCTCCCAGTGTGTCAGTGAGCCCTCCTCCCAAAGTACACAAACGCAGGAACACACCCACCCAACAGCCATCCACCTCACAACAGCCTCCAGCCCATGCACCTTCACCCAAATTCAGCAGACGTACACCTCCTACAACCACTACCTCTTTCTCCACTCCCAAACTCCCTCCATCTACCCGTCCCAGTGTGTCTAATAGTGACCTCTTCCCTACACCTCCCCCCGCCCCTCCGTCCCCTAGGGCCAGGCTTTCCAGGTCCAAACCCAGCACCTCAGCCACCACTTCCCCAGGCACAGTGGTGCCAGCAACTGCGGACTATTGGAGTGCGCCAACCATCAGGGCTGCCAGTGTGCCATGGAGTGAAGGCAAGGACATTTCACCACCTGCCAAGCTAAAAAAGTTGCCCACATCCCGGAGGGAGAAGCAGAAAACACCTGCCACCAAGAGGTCAGGCAAAACGAACGGGGATAGTGGCAAGACAGCTGCGCCACCATCAAAGGTGGGGAGGGCCAGAAACGGAAGGGCAGGTCAGGAGAGGGCATGGTGGCACCGACAGAGGGACCAGTGTCACATCTTCTTTCCACGTCGACACCAACCTGTACAGCAGAGAAGACCGCCACCTGCACCACCACCTGCACCGCTACCAGCACCGCTGCCACAGAGCCCGCCGCCAGCACCGCCGCCACAGACCCCGCCACCAGCACCGCTGCCACAGAGCCCGCAACCAGCACCGCTGCCACAGAGCCCGCCACCAGCACCGCTCCCACAGAGCCTGCTGCAAGCACTGCTGCTACAGAGCCCGCAACCAGCACCACCGCCACAGAGCCTGCCGCCAGCACCGCCGCCACAGAGCCCGCCGCCAGCACCGCTGCAAATGACACCGCTGCGAATGACACCGCCACAAGCACCGCCAGTGGATCCGCGACATCCTGAGCCAGTGGCACCACCGCAGACATGGCTGCCATGCCCAGTGGTCAGTCGTCTGAGGCTGGTGGTGAGCTCCAGGAGCCTGGGCAGCTTCCATGAAGCATCACTTTCAGTGGAGAAAGGCACTACCTCCGTCCTTGGCAGGATGAAGCACTCTGGGCACAAAGCCCCCTCCAGAACTAGTGGACAATGACATCCACGACCTCAGTCTTTGGCAGAATGAAGCACTCTGGGCACCAAACCCCCTCCAGAACCAGTGGAGAGATACATCCACTACCTCAGTGCTTGGCAGGATGAAGCACTCGGGGCACAAAGACCCCTCCAGAACCAGTGGAGAATGACATCCACTACCTCGGTCCTTGGCAGGATGAAGCACTCTAGGCACAAAGCCCCCTCCAGAACCAGTGGAGAGATACATCCACTACCTCAGTCCTTGGCAAGATGAAGCACTCTGGGCACAAAGCCCCCTCCAGAACCAGTGGAGAGATGCATCCACTATCTCAGTCCTGGGCAGGATGAAGCACTCTGGGCACAAAGCCCCCTCCAGAACCAGTGGAGAGTTACATCCACTACCTCAATCCTTGGCAGGATGAAGCACTCTGGGCACAAAGCCCCCTCCAGAGCCAGTGGAGAGATACATCCACTTCCTCAGTCCTTGGCAGGATGAAGCACTCTTAGCACCAAGCCCCCTCCAGAACCAGTGGAGAATGACATCCACTACCTCAGTCCTCGGCAGGATGAAGCATTCTGGGCACAAAGCCCCCACCAGAACCAGTAAAGAGATACATCCACTACATCAGTCCTTGGCAGGATGAAGCACTCTGGGCACAAAGCCCCCTCCAGAACCAGTGGAGAATGACATCCACAACCTCAGTCTTGGGCGGGATGAAGCACTCTTGGCACAAAGCCCCCTCCAGAACCAGTGGAGACTGTTATCCACTTGAGAGACTGTGGCTCTGCACTCCCCAGGATAAAGCAGTGGGCAACCCACCCACTGGAAGGACTTGAGAGACTGTGGCTTTGCACTCCCCAGGATAAAGCAGTGGGCAACCCACCCACTTGAGAGACTTGAGAGACCGTGGCTTTGCGCTCCCCAGGATAAAGCAGTGGGCAACCCACCCACTAGAAGGACTTGAGAGACTGTGGCTTTGCACTCCCCAGGATAAAGCAGTGGGCAACCCACCCACTTGAGAGACTTGAGAGACTGTGGCTTTGCACTCCCCAGGATAAAGCAGTGGGCAACCCAACCACTGGAAAGGCTTGAGAGACTTTTGCTTTGCATTCCCAGGATAAAGCAGTGGGCAACCCACCCACTTGAGAGACTTGAGAGACTGTGGCTTTGCACTCCCCAGAATACAACAATGGGCATGGAGCCCCCTCATGGAGCAGTGGCGTTGTGCGTTCATCAGTCTGAGGTGCCCTCCCCTCCCCCTGAGGTGCCTGTATATTTTTGGTCTGATGCCCCAGCAGTGTTCTCTCTGTTTCCAGTCAGGTATCTAGTGTGGGCCTCGCCCATGCATTTTGGACCAAGTGGCCCACGGACAATGATTGGTGCACTATCCGGACTTGTGTAGTTGGTGTACATAATTGTATATACTGGATTTGGAGTTTTGACTACTGGAATTTTATTGATTACAATAATTTTAATCATTTCCTTTTGTCCTTGTGTTATTCAAGGAGGGGTGGGGGGTTGTATATGTAATGTTGCAGCATGTATTTGTGTGTATGGTGTTGTGGGTGGGGTGAGGGTGGGGCTGTTGCGTGTTGCATGTGTGTGTCACTCTCTTTTCCCTTCCCCTCCCCTGTGTTGTAGGTGCGGTACAGTCGCCACCGTCGTTGGAGCTCCTGATATAGGAGCAGGAAGACCATCGCCGGCAGGGTCTGTAGTTCTGGCTCCATGGTGTCCTGGTTCCTCGTGGAGTGTGGAGAGGTGACCTTTCTGTGTACTGTTTCCGCCGTGTTTTTATTCGCGTTGGTTCCGCCCCGGAAAAGGAGGCGGATTGCCGTGTTGTGATAGGGTGGGCGGTACATTGTCTTCCGCCTGTCTGTTGGCGGTTACCGCCGCGCTGTTTGTTTGTACCGCCACGGCGGTCGGAGTGTTAAGGTGGCTGTCTATGTTGGTGCTTTCCGCCGTGGACGTAATCCAATTTTTTTTCTGCCAGCCTGTTGCCGGTATTACCGCTGCTTTAACACCGACCACCAGGGTTGTAATGAGGGCCTATGATTTTAGTTTTGCGGCATAGCTGTATAGAAGTTTTGTTTTCTTCTACTTTCTGCTTCTTTAGAGATCATGAGTAACCCTAATGAACAAGCTGGAGAGGATAGGTGTTGTAGGTATATGGGTATTAGGTTAGTAATTGCAAGTGTAGTAGTATATCTGGTGTTGATTGTGAGTGTGAATTTTGCCAGCCAACATGAAATTAATAATACCTCTGAAGAAAAGGTTGTGCCTATGCTTACTGCCTTAGAAAAGTTTGAACAAGATGAGAGATACTTACACATAGATAATTCACAAGGAGCTCTTTCTACTAACATTTTCTATCACTTGCTTCAGGAATGTATTGAGACAATGGATGTGAGAGATTCCTATTTATGTACGCAGATTCCTTCATCTGTGGAAGAAGGAATTACCTACCATAGTTTGCCATTGGCCTATGGTATTAGTTGCAGTCTTTTATTAACCAGATTTTATGACCTGGAATACATACAATATTTTTATTCAAACCAAGACTTTTGGGGGTCATTATGACCCCGGCGGTCAGAGATAATGTGGCGGTAGTACCGCCAACAGAATGTTGGTACTTACAGCCACATTATGACATTGGCAGGTTGGCTGAAGCCAACCCGCAAATGTACCACTCCAACCGCCATGGCGGTAGCAGCCACCGGGCTGGAGATAACCATCTCCAGCCCGACGGCCGCTATTGTGCTGCCGTTGCTATCATGACCCTGCCTACTGCCATGGTTTCCGTGGTGTTCGTAATGCCCCCAAAACCATGGCGGTAGGCCCTATCAGTGACAGGGAACTCCTCCCCTGTCACTGATAGGGGGCCCCACCTCTCCAACACTCCCCAGACGTCCCACCCCTCCTTCATCTACGCTCCTCCTCCCTTCCAACCTCCCCCATACACACACACACACGCAGACACACACAGACATACACGCATACATAATCCCATGCATTCATTCACGCACACATCCGCACACACATCCACACTTACACACAGACACGCATTCTCATTTCCATTCATAAACGCACTCACACACATGCCTACATGCACACAAACAACACTAAACACACACTCGCATTCATGCACACACTCACACATACATGCACACATGCCCACACACACACACGCAATACCCCTGCCACCCTTCCCTGTCGGAAACCCGTGGAAACTCGACTTACCTGTATCCAGGGGGTTTTCCGGCAGGGGACGGGATGGGGCGCTGCTACCACCAGCAGCACCCGCCAGCAGAACACCACCAGGCCGTATTATTTGTCATAATATGGCTGGCAACGGTCTACTGGCATGAGCCTGCTGGCGGTAGAAGCGCCACCTTACCACCATCTGCCAGTATGACCACAGCCGGATTTCCGCCCTTGTTGTGGGGGAAATCCGGCGGTGGTCATAATTGGGCAAACAAATGGTAATAATGTGACTTGGAAAATGTGCCATAAAATAAGTAAATGTTTTTAGTGAATGCACATTATCATTATTCATAGGGCATAAGTAGAGAAAATTGTATTAGTGTATCACGTTAACAGATTTATGCTGTGTAGTTGATTTGTTAGCTGTAGTCCACAAGTTGGCGAAGTTTGGGCCTAGTCTGCGAGACCTAATGTCAAACTGCAATGTTTATTAAAATGGTGGGAAATGAATGACCAAAGAAATAGTTTAGTTTCGTTTAAAAGATTTATAGAGTGCATGACTACCCTAGGGCCTCCCAGCGCTAAAGGGACGTAACAACCACTGTGGCGGAATTATTGGCTAACGAAGAGAGTTGGCTCGGAAAAGGGGCAGTTTTTAGTTTTTTCCAAAACAAGCGTTCTGAGGGCTCTTGCCGAAGCTCCAAGGGAAGGGCATTCCAGAGGCCTGAGAAGAAATTACCTCCCCATGAGGACCTCTTAAACTGCGCTATATGTACTAACCAGGAGGTGGAGGATCTCAGCGTTCTAGTGGGAACATGAAAGAAGATGCTTTGCCTGAGAAAAGAGGACCTTTATTGTGCAGGGCTTTATGAGTCATACATAGGGCTTTAATGTGAATGCGTTGTTTTATAGGTAGCCAGTAAAGCGCAGCTAGAGCTGGCTTCGCAGAGTAGTGTCTTGGTAGATTCATAAGGAGCCTGGCTGCCGCATTCTGTACGACCTGGAGTTTCTTCACTACATATTCTGGGGAGCTGAGAAAAAGGGAGTTGCCGTAGTCAAGCCGAGAAAGTATCATAGCCTGAATAAGAATTCTTCTGGCCAGAGGGGGTAGAAGATTAAGAAGCTTCCTGAGGGTTCTCAGGAGACCAAAGCAGGAGGGAGAAATCTTTTTTGACTGTTGTTCCATAGTTAGACGGGGGTCGAGCCAAAAACCAAGGCTCTTTATATACTCCTCAGGGGGAGGAAGATTCCTAAAAGCCTCTGAGTTCAGTGCCAAGGGGATTGAGGAAGGTCCGTTGCCCACGATCATCACTTCTGATTTCCCATTGTTGAATTTCAATTTAGACCGGTTCATCCAATTACCGATGTCCGCCAGACATAGGGAAAGATTAGTTAGAGAAGAAGCCTTGGTATTAGAGAGGGATACTATCAATTGAGTGTCGTCAGTGTAGGTGACCACTGAAAGGTCATAAGCTTTAACTACTTTAGCCAGGGAAGAAAGATAAATATTAAAAAGAGTAGGGCTCAGGGAAGAACCCTGGGGAACTCCACATGTCAGGGGAAAGGTATCTGATAGAAAAGAATGATCTAAGACTTGAAAGGTTCTTCCTGTGAGAAAAGAGGAGAACCAGGATAATGCTGTACCTTTTATCCCTATCTTGGAGAGCCAATGACAGAGGATATTGTGATCCACAGTGTCAAAGGTAGCACTGAGGTCCAGTAGGATAATAGCTACATGTCCTCCCTGATCTAAAAGTTGCTGAGTAGACTCGGTGACTGACAAGAGAGCCGACTCAGTGCTATGTTGGGATCTAAATCCCATTTGTGTTGGATCTAGGAGCTCATGATCCTCAAGAAAGCTGGTTGATTGGTTATTAACATGTTTTTCCAAATCTTTCGCTGAAATAGGGAGAAGGGCAATGGGCCTATAGTTACTGAGTAAAATAGGGTTGAGTTTGGGCTTTTTCAGAAGTGGTTTGATAATAGCATGTTTAAAGGATTGTGGCAGTAATCCTACAAATAAGGAGTGATTTAAGATCCTTGTCAGTGGCAGAAAAGTGGTGTTAGAAACCAGTGCCAAAATGGCGGGGGCGGGATCAAGAGGAGATCCTGACTTGATATTGAGAAGATGATTTGTAACCAGAGTATCTGTTAGGGGCTGGAAAGCTGCAAATGAGATCCCTGAGGGCTGAAGATTAGCGCCCTGATCATTCATGGATTTCTGATTGGTGGTGGTAGGAAAGGAAGAGTATATATTGGTGATTTTCTCCTGAAAGTAAACTACTAGCTTGTTGCTTGTTAATTTGAAGCCTCTGTAGGTGAGTCGCCAAAAGGAACAAGGGTAAGTTTTTTGAAAATATGAAAAATCTTTTTGTGAGAGTTTGCAGATTGCTCTATTTTGGTGCTACAGTATGAGGATTGGGCTAATTTAATGTTATGATGATAAGTTCTAATGGATTGTCTGTAAATTTCCTTGGAGGAAGAACTGTAGTTTTTCCTCCAA
Source organism: Pleurodeles waltl (assembly GCF_031143425.1). Taxonomy (NCBI): domain Eukaryota; kingdom Metazoa; phylum Chordata; class Amphibia; order Caudata; family Salamandridae; genus Pleurodeles; species Pleurodeles waltl. The sequence continues at coordinate 978,340,033 of NC_090446.1, read as the reverse complement.
ATTCTTTCCAACTTCTTGCAGTTCTTGTACAAATACTAACTGCATTGTTCAGACTGTGCTGACCAAACGATTTGCAGATGTCTTTTACTTTCTCATGAGAACTGCGTATTGAATTTTGTTGTACTAGAAAATAATCAAATGTTTACCTGATGCATGAGACAGTGATGTTCCCAGGATTCGACAATGGATGCACGTACTAGAATATGGATTGCAACAAAGAAGATACCTGACGAGTCTGATGATGGGAACCAAAGAAGAGGAGCCAGTCATCAATGTTGGCAAGACTGTTTAGCTATATCTTAGATATAGATGTTAATTTCCATTGGACTAACTGTAATGTACGATTCACTGACCAATGGTGTTGTAAGAAGATACTTTATGCAAGTTTAACTTACCCTGATCGCTTACAGGCGAGTCGGTACCCTTTCCCGATGTGTTTGAGTTCGTATTCTGATTCCTTCGAGCCCCATTCTTCCCATTCCTGTTAGAGCCCTTTTGTGGAGCAACGGATGTTCCATTTATTTCATCTGATTCCGAAATGCTGATTCCTTAGTTTAATGTCTGTAAATTGGTTTGGCTAACTTAGAGCCCCACCGTGGCTGAGCCATTTCTCTCACTATCCCAGTGTCGATGCTGACCAGATGGATGTCCAACTGACAAAGAGAATCGCAGCTTGCCGATACATTTGAGGAGAGGAATACCCAATTGTTATTATGTTTTTACTGTTTTCTTTCTAGGTACCAACCGCTATTTTGGTAGAGCCATAGTTAGATGTTTTCCAAATTAACTTTGGCTAAATTGTTTTTGCATGAAGTCCAAACATGCTATTCTATTTAGAGGGTTAGTGAAGAATCCAAATAATAACAAATGTTACTATTTGAGAGTTTATCTTGTTCACCTGCTGAGACCAGATGTATGTGATTTCTATTGCACAGTTATTGTTACTGTTGATTTGTACCATAACTCTTGAAGGTTTAATTATCAATGTCTTAAATAAATTGAGATTCTTTAGAAGATTTGGTCAGCCAGTGTTATTCAATTATGTTTATCAATTGGTATTGAGACTAAAATACGTATTGTTAGCATTGTTAATATAGGGAAATACATTTTCAAATTTTACCAAAAGGCGTGGTTATTCATGGTCAAATAGGTCATGGTGAGTGAAGATTACTGACTCAATCGTTGATAATTAATGATGTTGAGTACATTTGGGATGATGTTGACTTTTCATGCATAGCATTTTGACTTATGGTGGTAAGATTCCTCTAAGCGTAGTCAAAAGGTCCATCGAACCTCTAATGTGCCCCCTTATCAACTAATTATAAAAGACCCAATAAGGTCAGACGTGCTCACAAAGGGATCCAACCAAGGACAATGAGAGCCCTTGCGTGGAGATTCTCATTGACCACGGTTGGACCTATTCCTGTTGCTGGTAGTAGGCCCAACCACACAAGTGGGATGGAGTTTTTAGCAGTACAGATGGGGCACTGCTGGATGGTAGGAATTTTGTGGATTCCTGCAGATTCCAGAAGTTCGGAAATGGTGTAGGGTGTGAAGCACACCATCCTGGACTCTGCCAGATGTCTAGTTTTCAGAAGTGTCTGCTAGGTAGTTCCAGGCAGCAGGCTGCCCAAGGCCAAAAAGTACAGCTGTTCACTATTGGGAGTGGGATGATATTGGGAGATAGTCAAGCTCTCATGGCCTATATGTAAAATCAACACCCAAAAGAGTCAGATTTCATCCTGCTTGTCAGTGGGATAAGATGCGTTAGTATGCAGGGAGAGCAGAAAGACTGTTGCCCCTTAGAGTTGGGGTGGGGGCATAACCAGGCCCACGGTAGTATGCAGCCCTCACCCCTCTATTTTTTGAAAAAAATGATTCCTTGGTGTCTAGTAGCCATTCTGCCCTAATTATCCCATCTGCCCCCAAGGGTGAGGGTGCAGAAAGACTGCCCTTTTTTTGGGAGGACATTGCCATGCCCATTATGGGCAGCCCCCACTTCTATACTTTTCTTTAAAAAAATAATGCGGGCAGATCGGAGGCTATTGCCCCCATCTTCCTCCAGGGGGGCAGAAAGACTTTAGTCTCCATTTATTTTGGGTGGTGGCATGACCTTGCCCATTGTGGGCAGCCTCACCCCTTTTTTATATAAAATAAAACCCTGGCCTAGTGGGCTTTCTGCCTCCCTTGGGAGGGAAGGTGGGGTAGTAACCCCCATATGCCCCCCAGGGAGGCAGAAAGGCTGTTCACATTTGGGACCAGGAGTTTGTGGGCAGCCACCACCCCTCTTTTATTTCAAAGAAATATCCCTGGTGTCTAGTGACCCCCCCCCCCAATTTCCTGCCCCGTTCAACCCCTATCTGCTTCCACGGTGAGGCAAAAAGACTGTTTTCAGTTGATCCTTTGGGAGCATTGGCAAGCCCATTTTGGGCAGTCCCCTGTAGTAAATACTCCACGCAGGATGTTGATGAAGTATGTTTATTTATAGCCCCCCACACCATAAGCCTTCTCTTCTTTATGAGTCAACTCCAACTGCCAGCCCACAGAACCCTCTTACCTCATCTCTACTATTCTATGTTCACATTATAACAATCCTTAATGACATACATACACTGCTATTACTAAACATCTTCCCCACTTTAATTACATTAGAAACGTTCCAAACGTATTCTATTACACTGTTACTATATATTATTTCAAACATATTCTATTACATTGTTACTAATGTTGTTCTATAACCTTTATTTTTTTAAAATTTACATTCATAGGCCCTCATTATGACCCTGGCAGTAAATCCCGCTTACTGCCACGCTGACGGGCACCAACTTACCACCGCGGCGGCGGATATCTGTTCACCATATTATGACACATGCACATCAATCCGACAGAATTCAGCCACAGACACAAATCCGCCAAACCAAAGGTCAGTGATTAAGTGGCGGTCTCAAACCCCACACCGGTACGCCAACAAAACAACACCCACCACACTATGGTGGTCATTACAACCCTGGCGGACAGTGTTAAAGCGGCGGTAAGACTGCCAACAGGCCAGCAGTAAAAAAATTGCAATTACGACCGTGGCGGAAACCGCCAACAAAGACAGCCACTTTAACACACAGACTGCCACGGCGGTACAAACAAACAGCACGGCGGTCACCACCAACAGACAGGCGGGAGACAATGTACCACCCACACTATTATGACAGGCCAATCCGCCACCTTTTCCGGGGCGGATTCACCGCGGATAAAAACACGGCGGAAACAGGAATTTCGAAGGGAAAACGCTCACCTCTACACACTCCACGAAGAACGAGGACACCATGGAACCGGAACTCCAGATTCTCCCTGCAATAGTCTTCCTGCTCCTCTACCAGGAGCACGAACTCCGGCAGCGAAGACCACGGTGAGTACACCACCTACGACACAGGGGAGGGGGGAAAGGCAAAAAACAGGGACACACACACGCAATACCCCCACCCTCACCCACCACAACACACACACTAATGCATATCAATACATCACAGTTACACCCCTCCCAACCCCCCCCGGAAGAATGCAAAGACCAAAGAAAATGAGTGTAACCATCGGAATATATTAAAAACAAGTAAATAGAAAAATATATATACACAATGTACAGAATAAATACCAGGCATAGTAGTCCAGGTACTGCACAAAGAAAGTCCGTGGAACACTGGGACCACACGGTATGGGCGAGGCCCACACAAGATTCCCAACCATGACGGAGAGAACACTGCAGGAGCCTCAGACAGCAAGGAAACAGGCACCTCAGGGGGAGGGAAAGGGGGGGCACCTCAGACGCTTGAGTGCACGACGCCAAATCCACAAGGGGGCCACATGCCGACTGTTCAGTCCTGGGGAGTGCAAAGCCACAGTCTCTCAAGTCTCTACAGTGGGTGGCTTGCCGACTGTTCAATCCTGGGGAGTGCAAAGCCACAGTCTCTCAAGTCTCTACAGTGGGTGGCTTGCCCACTGTTCAATCCTGGGGAGTGCAAAGCCACAGTCTCTCAAGTGGATGACAGTCTCCACTGGTTCTGGAGGGGGACTGGTGCCCAGAGTGCTTCATCCTGTGAAGGACACAGGTAGTGGATGGATCTCTCCACTGGTTCTGGAGGGGGACTGGTGCCCAGAGTGCTTCACTCGCTCTGTGACGGACCCAGTTGCGTCAGTGCCCCTGCCGCTCATGGGTTAGCAGTGCTTGAGATGGCGGTGCCCTGATCAGCGGTGCTTGAGATGGAGGTGCCCTGTTCAGCGGTGCTTGAGATGGCGGTGCCCTGTTCAGCGGTGCTTGAGATGGCGGTGCCCTGTTCAGCGGTGCCTGAGATGGCGGTGCCCTGTTCAGCGGTGCTTGAGATAGCGGTGCCCTGTTCAGCGGTGCTTGTGATGGCGGTGCCCTGTTCAGCGGTGATTCAGATGGCGGTCTACATTGCAGGGTCTCAGCTGCTGGCGGTCCTTCATGGCCCAGCGGGGCTGGTGCTGGCGGTCCTTCATGGCCCAGCGGGGCTGGTGCTGGCGGTCCTTCATGGCCCAGCGGGGCTGGTGCTGGCGGTGGCCTCCTGGGCAGCTGGGCTGGTGCTGGCGGTGGCCTCCTGGGCAGCTGGGCTGGGCTGGGGCTGGCGGTGGCCTCCTGGGCAGCTGGGCTGGGGCTGGGGGTGGCCTCCTGGGCAGCTGGGCTGGGGCTGGCGTTGGCCTCCTGGGCAGCTGGGCTGGGGCTGGTGGTGGACTCCTGGGCAGCTGGGCTGGGGCTGGCGGTGGCCTCCTGGGCAGTGGGGATGATGGCGGTCTTTTCCGCCGTGCTGCTCTTCCCAGACTTGCTGGGTTTCTTGTAGCCCTTCCTCACCTTGGAAGGTGTCACAGCTGACTCCACACTCCCAACGGGACCCCTGGGAGCGGCTTTGGTGGCTGGAGTCTTCCTCCTCTCCTGCCGGGCACTGGCCAACTTCTGATGCTTCACAGGTGAGGGACTGTCTGTGCTGTGGCTCCGTGCCACACTGGCTGTCCTGGTGGCCGGTGCACTCCACATACCGGTGACTACAGGCACCACTGGTCCCGGAGATGTTGTGGCTGAGGTGCAACTTCGGGACCTATGAGATGGACGGGGTGGGGGAGGTGTGGGAAAAAGGTCCAGGGTGGACAGGAAAAGTTTTTAGGACACACTGGGACGGGTAGCTTGAGGGGGTTTGGGAGTGGAGGAAGAGGTGGTGGTAGTAGGAGGTGTACGTTTGGTGACTTTGGGTGAAGGTGCATGCGCTGTAGGCTGTCGTGATGTGGATGGCTGTTGGGTGGGTGTGTGCCTGCGTTTGTGTTTCTTGGGAGGGGGCGTCACAGACACACTGGGAGAGGACACAGGGGACGTGTGAATGGCAGTGGGGGTGGTGACTGCACATGAGCGGGGAGTGCTGGTGGGTGTGCAGGTGAGGGACGTAGTGGCTGTAGAGGTAGTGCATGCAGGTGTGAGTGTAGACGAGACTGGGAGGGAGGAGGGAGACGACAAGGAGGGGGACATAGTGGAGGCAGTGGATGTTGGTGTGTCTGCATGTGTGTGTTGCTTGCGTGAGTGCCTGTGGGATGTGTGGTGCTTATGTTTGCCTGAGCTTCCCTTGTGTGTTGAGGTGTGCGCAGGCTGCTCTGATGGTGTGCTTGGGATAGGCAGAGGTACAGGGGATTGGGTCTGGGTGGAGGAAGTTGGAGGGGGGAGGCTAGAGACTGGAACAATGGCTGCCATCAGTTCTGAGGCCAGAGTCTGAAAAGCTCGGTGAAGGGCCGCCTGACCAGAATGAATGCCCTCCAGGAATGTATTTGTTTGTTGCAACTGCCTTTCTACACCCTGGATGGCATTCAGAATGGTAGACTGCCCAACAGTGAGGGACCTGAGGAGGTCAATGGCCTCCTCACTGAGGGCAGCAGGGGTGCCTGGGGCGAAGGTGATGCCCACCCTCCTGGTTGAGCGGGGCACGGGGCAAAGGCTGAGGGGTTGCTGGGAGGGCGGTGCTGGTAGGGGGGTGGCGGCTGTACCTGTAGATGCGGGGGGCACAGATGTTGCGACCACCGCAAGGGAGCTCCCATCAGAGGATGAGTCTGTGTCGCTGGTGTCAGCCCTATCCCTGCCGTGGAGCTCCCCTTGGCCTCCATCACACTGGTGAATTCCGAGTCCATAGTCTCGCCCTCCAGGGCCATGTGGGATGCAGCTCCCTCGTGCTCCGGTGCCACTGCTCCTCGCCTGATGATGCTAATGCACACAAGAACAGGGAGACCACAAAAGGTGGGGGACGACAGAAGAAAGACATGTTGAGTGCATGGATTACCGCTACCGTTGGCGGACACGACAGACACAGAAGCCCCCTGCACTACGTCGTGCTCTTGGGCTCCACTGTTCAATTCCTGGGAAATGGCCTACAAGGCTATGGGCGACATCTGCACACATAGATGACACAGGGGCATGAATAGCTGTACTTGGCAATCTGGTGGGGTGGGGTGCCACATGGCCTGCCTTACAGAGAGGCCTTGCCAATGGAACTCGCCCTGGCCTAGGGAAACCCACAGCCCTCCTCCCCCACCCAGACACCTCCACTGCACGCAAAGTCAGCAGAATGGGAGTGTACTCACCCCCTTGTGTCTGCTGTGATGCCCTCAAGCGCCCATCCAACTCCAGGTAGGCCACAGCCAGGATCCTGAACATCAGGGAGGTCATGATGCGACGGGCACCCCTCCCACGTTGGGAGGCCATCCCCAGCTGAGCCTCCGCCGTCTTCTTGCTCCAGCGGCAAATGTCCTCCCATCTTTTCTGGCAGTGGGTGCTCCCTCTGTGGTAGACCCCCAGGGTCCGGACGTCCTTGGCGATGGCACGCCAAATATCTTTCTTCTGGTGGGCGCTGACCTACATGAAATGTACAGGGGAAAAAGAGAAGTCATTACCAACTGCACCGTCAAAGTGATTGGCCCCCATTCCTACCCTTGCCATGTGGCACATGCATTCACCGTCTTTCATGCACACAGCACTCTGCCCCCTTCCTTCTTACATCCAGCCCTCTCCACACAGGCATAGCCCATACAACATGCTCCCTGTGTACTTACCTGTTTGTCTGGAGGACCGTAGAGTAGGTTGTACTGGGGGAGGACCCCGTCCACGAGTTTCTCCAACTCTTCCGATGTGAAGGCAGGGGCCCTTTCCCCAGACACACAAGCCATTGTCTCTTCCAGACCGAGGTCACAGCAGCACTTGCAGTGTAGGTCCTCTCCTGTCGAAGATCAGGTATCGAGTGATTGAACAGATAGAAAATGGCGGTCACGTCCGCGGCGGTGCGTACCGTCACCGCCGGCGTACATCGTCATTGGCTCCTGGGACCCATAGGGTCCAATGTTAACCAATGCAGCATTGCGCCGTGGTCTTCGACGGCTTACCGCGACGGTGTACAACGCCAGCGCAGTTACCTCACATCCCATTGTCCCACTTTAGAGTTCAGGCAGCCGCCATTTCAAGGGCCCACATGGCTTCATTTTCAACTGCGTCACACATACCTAGGCCTAGACTCAACACACATACAGGCCACCTTTTGTGTAGGGATGGTGTTCTGTGTAAACTGTGGGTACGTACCTCTGAGTTGGTTGACTCTGTACTCGCTGTTGTCCTTCATAGGCACCGTCCGCTGGGACATGTGAGAAGATGGCGGCATCCTCCAGTGTACCGACCGTTGGTTGACCTGTCGACAATGGAGGAGGGACATTTGATTATCACCTACAGGCTTGACCGTGTCACAATCCAGGAACTGTGTACCCAGTTGGAGCCAGACCTGATGTCAGCAATCCAACATCCCACAGGAATCCCCCCTCAAGTGCAGGTGCTGTCAGTGCTCCATTTCCTTGCAAGTGGCTCTTTTCAAACAACTGTGGCCATGGCATCAGGGATGTCCCAGCCTCTGTTTTCCAACGTATTGTCCAGAGTGTTGTCTGCCCTTCTTAAACACATGCAGAGCTACATCGTTTTCCCTCAGGTGGAGGATTTGCCTACAGTGAAAGGTGATTTCTATGCCAAGGGACATATCCCCAACATCATAGGTGCCTTTGATGGGACCCATGTAGCTTTGGTCCCCCCCCACAGGTGTGCAGAAACCGGAAGAGTTATCATTCTATGAATGTACAGATGGTATGTTTGGCAGACCAGTACATCTCCCATGTGAATGCTATGTTCCCTGGCTCATTGCATGACGCCTACATCCTGCGGAATAGCAGCATCCCTTATGTGATGGGTCAACTCCAGAGGCACTGTGTGTGGCTCTTAGGTGAGCACCTGGAAGCAAGTCATTGGGAATGGTTGTCTGGGTCTGGGGTTATCCCTACAGGTTAGTGTGTGTCTAACAGTTGTCCCTCGCCATTTGCAGGTGACTCTGGTTACCCCAACCTGTCATGGCTACTGACCCCAGTGAGGAATCCCAGGACAAGGGCAGAGGAACGCTACAATGAGGCCCATGGGCGAACTAGGAGGGTGATCGAGCGGACCTTCGGCCTCCTGAAGGCCAGGTTCAGGTGCCTCCATATGACAGGTGGATCCCTATTCTACTCACCAAAGAAGGTGTGCCAGATCATTGTGGCCTGCTGTATGCTTCACAACTTGGCTTTGCGACGCCAGGTGCCTTTTCTGCAGGAGGATGGTCCAGATGGCGGTGTTGTGGCAGCTGTGGAGCCTGTGGACAGTGATGAGGAGGAAGCAGAGGAAGAAGACATGCACAACAGGGACTCAGTGATCCTGCAATATTTCCAGTGAGACACAGGTAGGAATCCAAACCTGTCTACTACATGTACTTTGACACTACTACCTCCCTCCTGTCTGTTGTTTTCACCCAGTGTATGGTCACTGAGTTGTCACTTTCCCTTACGATTTCACAGATGTGGGTCCCACTGTGTGACATCTGCTTAGATTCCTAATGGACTAGAGCTGTGTGACATAGGTATGCTGACATTACTATTTAAAAAACATTTTAGCACTGTAATTGCTAATACACTATTTCGAAATCACAGACAGACTCCAGATCGTTTTGTGCTTTAGGTGTGTTTATTTAAATGCTCAATAATGGTGATGGGTGATGGCGGAGGAGTGTCCATGGCAGAGTCCAGTCTATTAGTCTCACAGGTGCATTGCCCATATGGGCATAGGAAGTGGAGCTGGGGCAGTTTAATTATGGACAGGGTGACAAAGTGGGACAGTAGGATGACAATCAGGGTGGTCTCATTTATTGGCGGGGGTCTTGGCATCGTGCTCTGTCTTTGTCCTGGATCTCAGGGACCGTTTGCGGGGTGGTTCTCCCTCTGCAGGGGGTGGGGTGCTGGTGTGGTGGTCCTGTGGTGAGGCGTCCTGTCCACTAGCGCCGGCAGAGGTGGTGGGCAGTTCATCGTCCATGCTAGTGTCAGGGGCCCCTTGTAGTGCCACAGTGTCCCTCCTGGTGTTGAGTAGTTCTTTCAGCACCCCTACAATGGTGCCCAGGGTGGAGCTGATGGTTCTGAGTTCCTCCCTGAAGCCCATATACTGTTCCTCCTGCATGCGCTGGGTCTCCTGAAACTTGGCCAGTACTGTTGCCATCGTCTCCTGGGAGTGGTGGTAGGCTCCCATGATGGAGGAGAGGGCCTCGTGGAGAGTGGGTTCCCTTGGCCTGTCCGCCCCCTGTCGCACAGCAGCCCTCCAAGTTCCCCTGCGTTCCTGGGCCTCCGTCCCCTGGACCGTGTGCCCACTACAACTGCCCCCAGGTCCCTGTTGTTGTTGGGGTGATGAGTTATCCTGGGTTCCCTGTAGTGGTGGACACACTGCTGATTGACGTGTCCTGGGGACGGAGGTATGGGCCCACTGGGTGGGTGCTGTGCTGGTGTTTCCAGAGGGGGGAAGGTCTGTGGTGGCCTGTGCCTGTGTGAGGGGAACCGACTGTCCAGAGGTCCCCGATGGTTCGGACTGGTCATCTAGATCCAGTTGGACAGAGCTGCTGTCATCACTGTGGGCCTCTTCTGTTGGTGGTGTGGACATGTGTGGACCCTCCTTTCCGGTGACGTTGGGTAGGGGTCCTGCAGGGGTATAAAAGGATGTTTATTAAATCTGTGTGTGTAATGGTGTGCAATGGGTGGGTGACCGTGTACCCCAGTGCTAGCATTGCTGTGTGGGAGCTTGTGTGATGATGGTTTAGGGGGGCGTATGGGTATGTGCAGTGGGCATGCTTTGGTGATGGGTGTCCATGCTTTGTTGTTGCATGCAGGGCTTGGTGTTGGGATGTGTGGTTTGTGATGTTGGGACATATGTGAGGAGTTGGGGTGCTGGGGGTGAGGGTGAGGGTGGAGGTATGTGATAGCATGCAGGTAGGGTGGGGGATGTAATAGTAAAGCTTTGACTTACCAGAGTCCATTCCTCCACCTGCTCCTGCGAGGCCCTCAGGATGCAGAATCGCCAAGACCTGCTCTTCTCATGTTGTTAGTTGTGGGGGAGGAGGTGGGGGTCCGCCGCCAGTCCGTTGAACCGCCAGGTGGTGTCTTGAGACCACGGAACACACCTTCCCCCGTAGGTCGTTCCACCTCTTCCTGATGTCCTCCCGATTTCTTGGGTGCTGTCCCACTGCGTTGACCCTGTCCACCATTCTTCGCCATAGCTCCATCTTCCTAGCTATGGAGGTGTGCTGCACCTGTGATCCGAATAGCTGTGGCTCTACCTGGACGATTTCCTCCACCATGACCCTGAGCTCCTCCTCCGAGAACCTGGGGTGTCTTTGCCGTGCCATGGGGTGGTGTAGGTGATGTGTGGGGTGGAGTGTGTGGTGATAAGTGTGGTGATATGTAGTGGTGTGTTGTGTGAGGTGCGTGGAAGTTGTGTGGGTGATGGTGTTGTGTGCCTGTGGATGCTGTTGTTCTTGCTGGTGGTGTCTCTCTCTGGCCTTCTTTCTGAATTTTTTGTCATGGGGGTTTGTGGGTGATGTGGGTGTGTGTTTTATATTGTATTGGGTGTGTGGGAGTGGTGTGTGTATGTGTATCAGGTGTGTGTATTTTGAATTGTCCAATGTGGCTGTGTTTTTTAAGAGTGTGTGTATTTTGAGCGCGGCGGTGTGTACCGCCAATGGAATACCACGGATGAAAGACTGCCGCGTGGATTCGTGTGTCGTAATAGTGTGGGCGTATTTCTGTTGGCGTGACGGAGGAGGTTTTGTTTTCACCAGTTTATCACTGACCTTTGGTGTGGCGGGCTTGTGTGGGTGTCTGACTTTTGGCTGATTCCGAGATGTGGGTCATAATAGCTTGGCGGAATTCCACGGCCGCGGCAGTGTGTTGGCGGTCTTCTGCAGTGGTAAGTGGCTTTTACCGCCAATGTTGTAATGACCGCCTATGACCCTTAAATCACCATGGCGGACATTCAATGGCGGTAAACCATTGGCGGTACATACCGCTGCGCACAGAATGGACACACACAGATAAAACAAATCCACCTTGGACAATTCAAACACACACCTGATACCCATACACACACCACACCCACACCACTATAAAACACACACCCATATTACCCACAACTCTTTACAAATCATTGCCACCAGACAAACATCAAGACCACTGTGACAACTAGAGCCACAAACCACTCACACCCGTACACTCCTCACGCACTCCACATCACACACCCCAACACATTACCCAACACACCCTCACAGCACATGTCACATAGCACCAAAAAGGCATCCCCGTTTCACTGAGGAGGAGTTAAGGGTCATGGTGAAGGAAATCGTCAGGGTAGAGCCACAGCTATTTAGAGCACAGGTGCAGCAGATGTCAATAGCCAGAAAGATGGAGCTATGGCAGAGAATGGTGGACAGAGTCAACGCCGTGGGACAGCACCCCAGAACAAGGGACGACATCAGGAAGAGGTGGAGCGACCTACGGGGGAAGGTACTTTCCATAGCAGCAAGACACCAGTTCGCTATCCAGAGGACTGGCGGTGGACCCCCACCTCCTCCCCCACAACTCACAGCATTGGAGGAAAAAGTCTTGGCAATACTGCATCCTGAGGGCCTGGCTGGATTCAGAGGAGGACTGGACTCTGGTAAGTCATCATTCAACAATTATCACCCCCTCTACCTGCATGCCATCACATACTCTCAACCTCACGCCCATCACTCCACTGCTTCCCACACACTCAACCATCACATCTTTTCAATCCCAATGCCAAGCCCTGCTTGCTGTACAACTACATGGACACCCCTCAAGTCCCTGCATGGACACTCATCACTAAGGCACGCACAGCATAGAGAACTAACAATCCAACCATACACTAACATACACAAGTAAAAGCTGGCAGGGCAACACCAACCATAGAGGGGAAGCCAGGGATGTACAATATGTCATACACTATAACCATAACACATCATTTACATCCCCACAGGTACCCCAGCCAATGTCACAGGAGAGGAGGTGCCAGCACTATCCAGTCCCCCAAAAGAAGAGGCCCACAGTGATGACAGTAACTCTGGTCTTCAGGATTTGGACGATCTACTTGGCCCACCAGGGACTACTGTACAGCCAGTCACCCAAGCCCAGTCACAGACCACTACAGAGCCTCCCCCATCAGGAACCAACACCACAGCACCCACCCAGCGTCCCCAAACCTCTGTCCCCAGGACATGTCAATCAGCAGTGTGCCCACCTGTACAGGGACCCCAGGCCACACCTCGCACACAAGACAATCAGGGACCTAGGGTCAGTGGCAGTGGGCACATGGTTCAGGGGACAGAGGCACAGGCCAACAGGCACACTGGGAGGACCGCTGTGCACCTGGGGGAGGACAGACCCAGGGAACCGACTCTCCAGGAGGCGCTCTCTGAGATCCTGGGAGCCTATCAACATTCCCAGGACATGATGGGCCAGATCCTATATAACATGCAGGAGAACAGGCGGCTGCAGGAGGGACCCGTACCAGGGGATCAGAGAGGACTTGCAGGCCATTAACAACACCCTGATCTCCATAGCAGGGGTGCTGGCAGACATGGCTAACATTATGAGGGAGGCAGTGTCACACCAGCGGACCCCTGCCACTAGCCAGTCATCTGCACAGCCTTCCACTTCTGCTGCCGCTGGTGGCCACGAGGCCCCACCACAGGACTCACAGGCCACCAGCACCCATCCCCCTGCAGAAGGTGAACTACCCCGCCAACGTTCCCTGTGATCCAGACAGAAGCCAGAGACACTTGCCAAGACCCCAGCCAGGAAATGAGACTCTGCTGATTGTCCCCCTTGTGTCCCACTCAGTCAACCTATCCACCTTGAACTGCCATTGCGCCCCTTCCTATGTCCCCATGGACAATGCATGTGTGCTACAAACAGACTGGAACAATACCCTGGACTTTCCTCCATCATCACCCCATCCCATTGCACTTTCCCCTCTATATATTAGCACTATAATAAACACCCTTTGATAGAAATCGATTTCGAGTATGTCATGTATCTCAACTATGTATTGATTGAAACAGGTACAACCATTGCAAATGAACTGTACATAGAATGAGCTTAGAATTAATGAGCTGTAGCTGGCTGTTGTGATCATACCAGGAGTATTTGTCAAATCACCAACATCTGCAAAATCAATAGCCAGAGGGAACAGTAAGTGGGCATAGAAGTAGGAAATACCAGCATGCCAGTGCCACACAGAATACAACCAAAGTAATTGAAATGTAAAGTTGCACTGTCTCACCTGAGTGTAATTGGAAATACTGACGGATTACAGATGTTCTGTTGTCCACATCCTCATCCTCTGCCTCCTCATCCTCACTGTCCACTGCTGCCACAGGGGCATCTCCAGTCTCCTCCTTCTGCAGAAAAGGGACATGGCGTCTGAGGGCCAGGTTTGGCAACATGCAGCATGCCACCACTATCTGGTAGACCTTCTTGGGTGAGTAGCACAGGGATCCACCTGTTAGATGGAGGCACCGGAACCTGAACTTCAGGAGGCCACAGGTCCATTCAATTATCCTTCTGGTTCGCCCACGTGCCTCATTCTAACATTCTTCTGCCCTTGTCCTGGCATTCCTCACAGGGGTCAGCAGCCACAATAGGTTTGGGCAGCCAGAGTCACCTGCAAATATTGAGGGACAACATTTAGCCACACACTATCCTGTATGGCACACACCATACCCATACACCAACATATACTGGGTGGGAACCAGGGCTCACCAATTAGCCACTCACTGTGCCTCTGTAGTTGGGCCATCACATTTGGGATGCTGCTATTCCTTAGGACAAAATCTGTATCATCTAGGGAAGCCCTTATAAACCCACTGTATATGGGCCATATAACAATACAACAAATACAACTGTACAGAGGGGATAGATATATATTCCAATTATCACAGTGAGATTATCATTAAATCACTGGTAGAATTTGCTTCTTTGCCTTCTTTTTATTTGAAATCACTAAGTATTTGTCTCTCTTTGTCTTACTCTCTTAACGTACAATGTAAACATATAAAACAAACTTATATCTTATTTACAAACAATATATACAAACATCTGGAAAAGGGTTTAGCAGCAGATACATCTAAGAACTGTAGATTGGAAACTTTTAGTGCAAAAGAATCCTCAGAATGTTATATGATAAAAGGGCACACGCATTGTAGATAGAGATGTTTTTAGTTATATGTATAGATGTTTGTATATATGGTAATATGGTAATATGGTAATACCGCAAACAGTCCGGCGGAGAAAAAAATGGGAATACGACCGTGGCGGAAACCGCCAACATAGCCAGCCACTTTAACACTCCATCCGCCACGGCGGTACAAACAAACAGCGCAGTGGACACCGCCAACAGACAGATGGAAGATAATGTACCGCCCACCCTATCACAACAGGCCTATCCGCCACCTTTTCCGGGGCGGAACCAATGCGAACAAAAACACAGCGGAAACAGTACACAGAAGGGAAAACACTCACCTCTCCACAACCCACGAGTAACCAGGACGCCATGGAGCCCGAATTGCAGATACTCCCGATGATGGTCTTCCTGCTCCCCTGCTCCTCTATCAGGAGCTCCAACGACGGCGGCGACGACCACGGTGAGTACTGCACCTACAACACAGGGGAGGGGGAAGGGAAAAGAGAGTGACACACACATGCAACACCCCACCCCCACCCCCACCCCACCCACAACACCATACACACAAATACATGCTGCAACATTACATATACATACCCCCACCCCCTGGAAGAACACAAGGACAAAAGGAAATGATTTGAACAAATGTAATCATTGAAATATCATTATCAAAATTCAAAATTCAGTATATACAATTATGTACACCAAATACACAAGTCCGGATAGTGCATCAATCATTGTCCGTGGACCACTGGGCCCAAAATGCATGGGCGAGGCCCACACATGATACCTGACGCCAAACAGAGAGAACACTGGAGGGGCATCAGATAGAAAATATACAGGCACCTCAGGGGGAGGGGGGGCACCTCAGCCTGATGAACGCACGATGCCACTGCTCCACGAGGGGGCTCCATGCCCACAGTTTGGTCCTGGGGAGTGCAAAGCCACAGTCTCTCAAGCCTTTCCAGTGGGTGGTTTGCCCACTGCTTTATCCTGGGGAGTGCAAAGCCACAGTCTCTCAAGTCTGTCCAGTGGGTGGTTTGCCCACTGCTCTATCCTGGGGAGAGCAAAGCCACAGACTCTCAAGTCTTTCCAGTGCGTGGTTTGCCCACTGCTTTATCCTGGGGAGTGCAAAGCCACAGCCTCTCAAGTGGATAACAGTCTCCACTGGTTCTGGAGGGGGCTTTGTGCCCAGAGTGCTTCATCCTGCCAAGGACTGAGGTAGTGGATGTCATTCTCCTCTGGTTCTGGAGGGGGCTTTGTGCCCAGAGTGCTTCATCCTGCCAAGGACTGAGGTAGTGGATGTCATTCTCCACTGGTTCTGGAGGGGGCTTTGTGCCCAGAGTGCTTCATCCTACCAAGGACTAAGGTAGTGGATGTATCTCTCCACTGGTTCTGGAGGGGGCCTTGTGCCCAGAGTGCTTCATCCTGCCAAGTACTGAGGTAGTTAATGTCATTCTCCACTGATTCTGGAGGGGGTATGGTGCCCAGAATGCTCCACGTGCAGTGTGGCCGTAACAATACACTCTCTTGGGTGTGTGTGCCACAAGATTGCTGAGGTACAGGTAGCATGATACTCCATGGAGGCAGAAACATACCCCACACTGCTGCGGCTTCGCATTCCATATGCAGGTGACAACTGTGAAGACAGTGATGCTTCATGGAAGCTGCCCAGGGTCCTTAAATTCACCACCAGCCTCGGACGACTGACCACTGGGGATGGTAGCCATGTCTGCAGTGGTTCCACTGTCTGAGGACGTCGTGGGGCCGCTGGTGGTGCTTGCGGCGGTGTCAGTTGTGGCGGTGCTGGCTGC
Source organism: Pleurodeles waltl (assembly GCF_031143425.1). Taxonomy (NCBI): domain Eukaryota; kingdom Metazoa; phylum Chordata; class Amphibia; order Caudata; family Salamandridae; genus Pleurodeles; species Pleurodeles waltl. The sequence continues at coordinate 978,323,599 of NC_090446.1, read as the reverse complement.
GGGGTCTGTGGCGGCGGTGCTGGCTGCAGGGTCTGTGGCGGCGGTGCTGGCGTCGGGGTCTGTGGCAGCGGTGCTGGCTGCGGGGTCTGTGGCGGCGGTGCTGGTGGCAGGGTCTGTGGTGGCGGAGCATGTGTCAGCACCAGCTGAGTGAGAAAGCAGGATGTCTTCTATTGCCTCGGACGGCTGCCCACCAAGGAAGAGGCTGGGGACTGTCGCAGCGGCTGTAGACGTGCCGGAGGCGGTGCAGGTAGCAGTGCTGGTGGCGGTGCAGGTGGCAGTGCAGGTGGCGGTGCAGGTGGCGGTGTTCTCCACCGTACAGTTGGCGTGGACGTGGACAGAAGGTTTGACACTGGTCCCTCAGTCGGTGCCACCATGCCCTCTCCTGACCTGCCCTTCAGTTGTTGGCCCTTCCCCACCTTTGATGGTGGCACAGTTGTCTTGCCACTATCCCCTTTTGTTTTCGCTGACCCCTTGGTGGCAGGTGTTTTCGGCTTCTCCCTCCGGGATGTGGGAACCTTTTTAACCTTGGCAGGTGGCGGAATGTCCTTGCCCTGGCTCCGTGGCACACTGGCAGCCCTGATGGTTGGCGCACTCCATGACCCCGCAGTTGCTGGCACCACTGTACCTCGAGATGTGGTAGCTGAGGTGCTGGGCTGGGACCTGGAAAGCCTGGCCCTAAGGGAAGGACGGTGGGGAGGTGTAGGGAAGAGGTCAATGTTAGCCAGGAAAGGTTTTTTAGACACACTGGGACGGGTAGATGGGGGGGGTTTGGGAGTGGAGGAAGAGGTAGTGGTTGTAGGAGGTGTATGTCTGCTGAATTTGGGTGAAGGTGCATGGGCTGGAGGCTGTTGTGAGGTGGATGGCTGTTGGGTGGGTGTGTGCCTGCATTTGTGTACTTTGGGGAGTGGGCTCACTGACACACTGGGAGAGGACACTGGGGATGTGTGAATGGTAGTGGGGGTGGTGAGTGCACGTGAGCGGTGTGTGGTGATAGGCGTGCTGGTGATGGAGGTAGTGGCTGAGGATATATTGCATGCAGGTGTGAGTGGAGCCGAGACTGGGAGGTAGGAGGGAGACGTGGAGGAGTTGAACTCAGTGGGGGAAGTGGATGTTGGTATGTGGGCATGGGTATGATGCTTGTGTGAGTGCCTGTGGGATGTGTGGTGCTTATGTTTGCCTGAGCTACTCTTGTGTGTTGATGTGTGTGCATGCTGGTCTGATGGTGTGCTTGGGATAGGCTGAGATACTGGGGATTGGGACTGGGTGGAGGAGGTTGGAGGGAGGAGGCTGGACACAGGGACAATGGCTGCCATCAGTGCTGAGGCCAGAGCCTGAAATGCTCTCTGTTGGGCTGCCTGGCCAGAATGAATGCCCTCCAGGTATGCATTTGTTTGTTGCAAATGCATCTCAACACCCTGGATGGCATTCAGAATGGTAGACTGCCCAACAGTGAGGGATCTCAGGTGGTCAATAGCCTCCTCACTGAGCGCAGCAGGGCTGACTGGGGCAGCGCCTGGGGTGCCTGGGGTGAAGGAGATGCCCACCCTCCTGGGTGAGCGGGCACAGGACACACGCTGAGTGGCTGCTGGGAGGGTGGTGCTGGTAGTGGGGGGTGGCGGCTGTACCTGTTGATGCGGTGGGCACAGAGTGGCCCGCCACCGCAAGGGAGCTCCCTTCAGAGGAGGAGTCGCTGTCGCTGGTCTCTCCTCCTGTCCCTGCCGTGGAGCTCCCCTCGCTCTCCGTCCCAATGGTGGCTTCAGACTCCGTTGTTTCGCCCTCCAGGGCCAAGTGGGATGCAGCTCCCTCCTGCTCCGGTGCCAGTGCTCCTCAGCCTGATGATGCTATTGCACACAAGAACAGGGAGACCACAAAAAGGGGGGGAGGAGACAGGAGAAAGACATGTTGAGTGCATGCAACACCACTACCGTTGGCGGACACAACAGACACAGCAGCCCTCTGCACTATGCCATGCACTTATAGTTCCTAGATTAATCACATGCCCATGGGGTACAAGGCCTAAGCATGATTGCTGCACACCTGGAAGTCACAGGAGCCTGGCTAGGTGTAGATGGCACTAACCACTAGTGGGGTTGGGGTGCCACATAGCCTACCTCACAAGGGACCTTGCCTACCAAGCTCGCCCTGGCCTAGGGGAACCCACTGCTCATCTCCCCCACCCAGACACCTCGTAATGGGCGCAGAGTCAGCTGAATGAGAGTGTACTCTCCCCCTTGTGGCTGCTGTGATGCCCTCAAGCGCCCATCCAACTCCGGATACACCACTGCCAGGATCTGGAACATCAGGGGGGTCATAGTGCGACGGCCACCCCTCCCACGTTGGGAGGCCATCGCCAGCTGGGCCTCCGTCGTCTTCTTGCTCCAGCGGCGCAGTCCCTCCCATCTTTTACGGCAGTGGGTGCTCCGCCTGTGGTGGACCCCCAGGATCCGGACGTCCTTGGCGATGGCACGCCAAATAGTCTTCTTCTGGTGGGCGCTGACCTAGAGGAATAGTACGGGGGAAAGAAATCCTTTACCCGTCTTGGCCGTCATACTCATTGGCCCCCGTTCCCACCCTTGCCCTGATGCACATGCACTCACCGTCTGCACATGCAGGCCTCAGCCCCCCCTCATGTATCTTCCATCCACACCACTCCAAACAGGCATTGCCCATGCAGCATGCTCACAGTGTCCTCATCTGTTTGTCTGGAGGACCGTACAGTTGTGTGTACTGGAGGAGGACCCCATGCACTAGTTTCTCCAACTCCTCCAATGTGAAGGCGTGGGCCCTTTTCCCAGCCATCTTTGCTTCCAGACACAGGTCACAGCAGCACTTGGAGTGTTGGTCCTCTCCTGTTGAAGGTCAGGTATCAAGTGAGTGAACAGACAGAAAATGGCAGTCACGTCCGCGGCGGTGCGTACCGTCACAAGCGCCGTACATTATCATTGGCTCCTCTGACCCATAGGGTCAGATGTTAACCAATGCAGAATTGCGCCACGGTCTTCAACTGCCCACCGCGATGGTGTAGAACGCCAGCACAGTTACCTCATATCCCCTTGTCCCACCTTACAGGTCAGGCAGCCGCCATTTCAGGGGGCCACATGGCATTAATAATAACTGCGTCACACCAATGTAGTCCTTGAATACACACAGTTACAGGCACATTGCGGATTAATAAATGTGTGCAAATTACATTTTGTGAATCCTCAGTGTTGGCTGACTCTGCTCGCTGTTCTCCTCCATAGGGCACGTCTGCTGGGGCAGGTGTTGAGCTGGCGGCATCCTCCGGTGTACAGATCGCTGGTGGACCTGTCGAGAATGGAAGAGAGACACATCATACTCACCTACAGACCTGATTGTGCAACAATCCAGGAACTGCGTGCCCAGTTGGAGCCAGACCTGATGTCAGCTATCCGCCATCCCACAGGGTTACCCCCATTGCAGGTCCTGTCAGTACTCCATTTCCTGGCAAGTGGTTCCTTTCAAACAACAGTGGCCATTGCATCAGGGATGCCCCAGACAATGTTCTCTAACGTGTTGTCCAGAGTGTTGTCTGCCCTGCTGAAACACATGCGCAGCTACATCGTGTTCCCTCAGGTGGAGGATTTGCCCACAGTGAAAGGTGACTTCTATGCCCTGGGACATATCCCCAACATCATTAGTGCCATTGATGGGACACATGTGGCATTGGTACCCCCACGCAGGAGTGAACAGGTGTACAGAAACCGGAAGAGCTACCATTCTATGAATGTACAGATGGTGTGTTTGGCAGACCAGTACATCTCCCATGTGAATGCCAAGTTTCCTGGCTCAGTGCATGCCGCTTACATTTTGAGAAATAGCAGCATCCCTTATGTGATGGGTCAATTCCAGAGGCACCGTGTGTGGCTTATAGGTGAGGACAAGGACCCTATACAGTTTGAATAGGTGTCTGGGTATGGGATTGTCCCTAAGAGTTAGTGTGTGTCTAACAGTTGTCCCTCGATATTTGCAGGTGACTCTGGTTACCCCAACCTGTCATGACTACTGACCCGAGTGAGGAATCCCAGGACAAGGGCAGAGGAACGCTACAATGAGGCACAGGGGCGAACTAGGAGGGTGATTGAATGAACCTTCGGCCTCCTGTAGGCCAGATTCCGGTGCCTCCATATGACAGGTGGTTCTCTCTACTACTCACCAAAGAAGGTGTGCCAGATCATCGTGGCCTGCTGTATGCTGCACAACCTTGCTTTGCGACGCCAGGTGCTTTTTCTGCAGGAGGATGGGCCAGATGGTGGTCTTGTGGCAGCTGTGGAGCCTGTGGACAGTGAAGAAGAGGAGGCAGAAGAAATACTTCCAGTGAGACACAGGCAAGAAGATGTCACTGCCTCCCACATCTCATACTATTATTGGAGCTAGCATAAGTCTGTCTTTTACACTCAGTCTATGGATCCTGGCTTGTCACTTTGGCTTTCCACTTCACAGATGTGGGTCCCACTTTGTGCCCTTTGCTATATTTCCTCCAGGCCTACAGCTGTGTTACATCGGTATGTGCACAAGTAAATTGACATTGCTATATTCCATGGTTATTGCAATTACACGTATGTGAAAGCACAGATGGCTCCAGATTGTTTTGTGATTGAAGTGTGTTTATTTCTGTGCAAATAAGTGGAGGGGGTTGTAAAATGGGCAGGGGGAATGGTGGAGGAATGTCCATGGCAGAGTCCAGTCTGTTTGTTTCACAGGTGCATTGTCCAAAGGGGCATAGGAAGTGGAGCAATGGCAGTTGAAGGATGGACAGGGTGACAAAGTGGGACAGAAGGGTGACATTCTGTGGGGTCTCATTTCCTGGCGGGGTCTTGGCAATGTTCTCTGTCTGGTTCCTGGATCTCAGGGACCGTTTGCGGGGTGGTTCTCCATCTGCAGGGGGTAGGGTGCTGGTGTCCTGTTCCTGTGGCGGTGCCTCCTGTTCACTAGCACCGGCGGAGGTGGAGGGCTGTTCATCATCCAGGCTAGTGTCATGGGCTCCTTGTTGTGCCACAGTATCCCTCCTGGTGTTGACAAGGTCTTGCAGCACCCCTGCAATGGTGACCAGGTTGTTGTTAATGGACTTCAGGTCCTCCCTGATCCCCAGATAGTGTTCCTCCTGCAGCCGCTGGGTCTCCTGAAACTTGGCCAGTACTGTTGCCATCATCTGGGAATGATGGTAAGCTCCCATGATGTTGGAGAGTGCCTCGTGGAGAGTGGGTCCCCTGGGCCTGTCCTTCCCCTGTCGCACAGCAGTCTTCCCAGCTTCCCTGTTTTCCTGAGCCTTTGTCCCCTGAACCGTGTGCCCACTGCCGCTGCCTCCAGGTCCCTGATTTTCTTGGGTTGGTGGGTTTGCCTGGGTTCCCAGAGGGATGGGCCCGCTGGGTGGGTGCTGTGGTGGTGTTTACTGAGGGGGGAGGCTCTGTGGTGGCTTGTGCCAGTGTCAGGGGAACCGACAGTCCCGAGGTCCCTGATGGGCCGGGCTGGTCATCTTTATCCAGTTGTGCAGAGGTGCTGTCATCACTGTGGGTTTCTTCTGTAGGGGGACTGGATATGTCTGGTATCTCCTGTCCGGTGACGTTTGGTAGGGGCCCTGCAAGGGGGTAAGGGCATGATCATTGCATCTGTGTGTGCCATCGTGTGCAATGGGTGAGTGACCCTGTACTCCAGTGCTTGCATTCTTGGCTTGGTCCTTGTGTGATATTTGGTTTGGGGTCTGTGTGGTTATCTGTAGTGGACATTCTTTGGTGATGGGTGTCCATGCTTTGGTGTTGCATGCAGGGCTTGGTATTGGGATGGGTGGGTTGTGATAGTGGGGCATATGTGAGGTGTTGGAGTGATGGGGTTGAGGGTGAGGGTGGGAGTATGTGATGGCATGCAGGTAGGATAGGGGGGATAAGGTAGTATAGAGTTGACTTACCAGAGTCCAGTTCTCCTGCTACTCCTGCGAGGCCCTCAGGATGCAGTATTGCCAAGACCTGCTCCTCCCATGTTGTTAGTTGTAGGGGAGGAGGTGGGGGTCCACCGCCAGTCCTCTGTACAGCAATCTGGTGTCTGGGGACCACGGAACGCACCTTCCCCATAGGTCGTTCCACCTCTTCCTGATGTCATACCCAGTTCTTGGATGCTGTCCCACTGCGTTGACCCTGTCGACAATTCTGCGCCATAGCTCCATCTTCCTTGCAATGGAGGTGTGCTGCACCTGTGATCCGAATAGCTGTGGCTCTACCCGGATGATTTCCTCCACCATGACCCTGAGCTCCTTCTCAGAGAACCTGGGGTGTCGTTGAGGTGCCATGATGTGGTGTGGGTGATGTGTAAGGTGGTGTGTGTTGTGATATGTGAGGGGATGTGTTGGTGTGTGTTGTTTGAGGTGCGTGGATGTTGTGTAAGTGATGGTGTTGTGTGTCTGTGGATGCTGGTATTGTTTATGGTGGTGTCTCTCTCTGGCGTGGTTTCAGAATTCTGGTAGTAAGGGTTTGTGGGTGATGTGGGTGTGTGTTTTATATTGGATTGGGTGTGTGGGTGTGGTGTGTGTCAGGTGTGTGTATTTTGATTGTCCAATGTGGTTGTGTTTTGTAAATGTGTGTGTATTTTGAGCGTGGCGGTGTGTACCGCCAATGGATTACCGCGGTTGAAAGACCGCCACGTTGATTCGTGGGTCGTGATAGTGTGGGCGTATTCCTGTTGGCGTGACGGTGGAAGTTTTGTTATCGTCAGTTCATCACTGACCTTTGGTGTGGTGGACTTGTGTGGGTGTCTATATTATGGCGGATTCCGAGCTGTGGGTCGTAATAGATGTAGCGGAATTCCGCGGCTGCAGCGGTATGTTGGTGGTCTTCTGCATGGCAGTAAGCGGGATTTACTGCCAGGGTTGTAATGAGGGCCTATGTCTCAAGAGCAATTTCTATAAATTTGGGAAAGACATGTATTTACAAACTAAAGGTATAGCTATGGGCTGCAGATTTGCCCTAGAAATTGCGAACTTAGTGATGGACAGTTTTGAAAAAAAGTGGATCTATGATAGAAATAATCCCTTCCACAAACAAGTAAAACGATGGCTAAGATATATCAATGATATATTCAAGATATGGGAAGGAAATAGGGAATCATTGTTAAACTTTCAGGAATGGATTAATCATTGTACTCCAGGTGGGAGTAACGGGGAACATGGCGGCCAGCTAGGAAGCTGAGCCGCGAGTCCTCCGCACCGGGGGTAACCGACGCAACGCGACGCAGCGCAGAGGGAGGAGGAGGGGCTTGCTGGACGTGCGGCAGCGCTAGTGCCGGCGGTTCTGAACGCGGAGGAAAATTACTGGCAAAGTGCTGAAAACTGTGCCTCTCTTCCTCACAGAGGTTTGTCCTTCAAAGAAATCCAGCCTCCTGATATTCTTGGTGAGCCTATTAGAGGGCTGGTCCGGTATGAAAATACCGGAGCTCCACAGAAGGGCCACTGTTTGAAGTACTGAGCATTCAGAAGGTAAGACTCCTTTTTAGGGGTCGTAGAATGGGAGTATCGTCCCCCCAAGGCTAAATGGAGGATCTAAGGTGAGCTGGCAGCTGGAGGGGAGGCAGACTTCTGGAAACCCTTTTTTTTTTTTTTTCTTCCTTCTCAGCTCCCCTCCCTGTTTACTAGATAAACAGTGAGAGAGGGTTACTCACCATATTCAAACCTGGCACATACCTTAACTTAGGCCGCGGACGCGGAAGGGAAAGGCGCAAATAACAGTTTATGTGGAGAGAGGCGCAGGAGGTTTTGCTCAACCTCAGGAGTGTGGAGTGAGGCAATAAGGAGTGTGCGCCAGGGGAGACGCTACACCGCAAGGTGCAGTCTTCGAGGTCCAAGATCACTCTCGGGAGCAGACCTTACAGAAATAAAGAGCCAAGGGGGAGAGATAACTACTTCAGTATTAATGTCACCGGTTAAGCACTTTGTAAAAGGTCCTCAGGTGGGTATTGGTAAGCTGGGGGCAATACGGAAAGGGAAGTCGGGATCTCGAGGACCGGAGTGCAATATAACTACTGACAATATATGTTCAACAAAAAGGAGAGGTCAATCTAGAGCAAAGGAGAGTCTGGGGGAGTTGGAGCCCAATACGAAAGGAGGCCCAGGAGGAAAAAAGGGTACCCCAGGGTCAATAACTAAATACTTACAGTCAGGCATGGAGGAAATAAGCAAGATTTCTCTGGCTTCTATGGAATCACACTTGGCCCCAGAGGGATTAGCTGTATTTGAGCAGGGTTCCCCGGTGCAGTGGGAGGTGCAGATGACCCAGTTAACTACAATAGGGGGCAGCTCTCTAAGGGGCAAGGAAGACTTTACGGAGCCTAATGCCTTAGCCCTATCGGAGCCCAGGGATGGGGGAGTATATGAGCTCTTACTTTCCCTTACGAAAGAGATTCGAGAGAAGTTCGAGATTTCTGAAAACAATCAGGCTAAGATACAAGAAGCGTGCATGATTTTAGAGACTAAGATCAATCAGCTAACGGATCGGGTTGGCAAGGTGGAAGAGGCTATGGAGCAGCAGAAAAATCAGGTGCTGGCCAACTCTCAAGACATTGCACATCTTAAGCGGGGGGAGAGGGCTATGCAGGATAAACTAGAGTTTCTGGAAAATAACATGAGAAGAAACAACATTAGAGTTCTTGGAGTACCGGAGGGGGCGGAGGGAGCAGACCTCAAGGGTTATCTGATATCATTGATAAAAGAGGCAATGCCAGGTCTAGCGCATCTGAAATTGGAGGATGATATTCAAAGGATACACCGAGACCCGTTAAAAAAAAATGCAGGAAGGAAATCCCCTAGAAGAATATTAGTGAACTTCGCCACCTACTCAATAAAAGAGAAGATTCTGTATGAGGCCCTGAAGGTGGGAAACTTCATTAAGGATGACTGGTCCTTTAGAATTCGATCAGATGTCTCTAGAGTAACTTTGGATAGACAGTGGGAGCTGGGGAAATTAATGCAAGAACTTCGCTCTTTGGGAGCAACGGTACAGTTAAGGTTTCCGACGGCCCTGCGGATCATGTTGCGGAATAAAACTCATAACATAAGAGACCCTGAGGAGGTTAAGGCCTTTATAGAACAGATAAAGTCGTCGCAATAATGTAATGGTATTGGTGTGATTGAAGAATGCCCCGGTGTGCGGAGGGCTCAAAGGGATAAGCAATGGCTTTCCTATTAAAAGCAGGGAGGGTTCCCATGGGTGGTGGGGATAGGGGTATAAGGGGTATAAGGGGTTTTGGAGGGGTTTGGAGAATTGGTTGGTTTGGGTGTGGGAGTATAAGGGGAAAAAAGGTTAAAAATAAAATAAATGTCCTCAAAATGGGTTTTTTTCGTGGTAAGAAGGGGAGGATCCAGGTATTTTCTTTTTTTGTTATAGGATGGGTAAGCAGGAGGGATTATTACTAAAAATAAGCTCATGGAATATCAACGGGCTCAGGGTTAAGTGTAGAAGAAGGAAGATTTTGGAATTTCTTAGGCAGGCGGAGGAGGATGTGATTATATTACAGGAGACGCATCTCTCACAAGATGAATGGGAAAATGTGTTTAAAAATACAAGGTGGATATCGAGGGGGGTAGTGACCAATCAGTCGTGCCCAGTCAAAGGCATTGCTATTCTTTTTAAAGAAAGAATAGCGAAGGGATTAGTTATAGGGGAGGTACATGCTGATATAAAGGGCAGATGGGCGGTGGCAGAGGTTTGTTATTTTGGGGTATGGCTCACGATCGCAGGTTATTATGGACCCAATACAGATGATGCCACTTCATTTATAGAACTATATAATCTCCTTCTGAAAACCAAATACCCGATTGTATTAGGTGGGGATTTTAATATATTACTGAACTTGGCCTTGGACAAATCCACTCCCCGAGGAACGGCTAATTCCCCTAGATGTAGGTTACTGGTTAAGCAGGCTATAACTGATCTGGGGTTGGTGGATGTGTGGCAGGTTAAGGGGGGTGTAGGACCCAGATTCACTTTTTTCACAACAAGAAATATGAGCATAAATCTAGAATAGATTTCTTTTTAGTACAGAATAGCTTGATAGGAAATGTTTCTTCAATAGTACATGCCCCGGCACATTTATCAGATCATGCGGCTGTTAAGCCGTATCTTTCCTTTACGGCGCAAGTTCCTAGGTTCCGAGGTACAATAAGTCGTTTATTATTACTGGATGACTTGATTATTGAGGCATTAAGAAAGGATACAATAGATTTTTACGAAGTGAATCAGGGATCTGCTAGTTTGCAAATAGTCTGGGATGCATACAAAGCCTATATAAGGGGGAGGCTGATTAATTTGGCTATATTTAGGCGCCGGGAGGAGAGAGAGAAATTACGTAGTGTCAAGACCAGTATAGCGATGCTGCAGGACTCTATACAAGCCGCACAGGAAATGGGGAACAGGGATCAATTAATGTCACTCGAACAACAGCATGAGGAAGCCCATGCGAAATTAGAGTATTTATTGGAAGTTCGAGAAAGAAAGAAATGGGAAGCTAGTCAGTACGCGCATTATGAATATGGGGAAGGGTGCAGTAAGTTACTGGCTTGGAAGGTCAAATCTGACCATTCAAAGAAACATATTGCGTCAATTAGGTCTAAGGCTACTGGTCAGATCTGTGTAGAAGGTACAGAAATTGAAGCTGCTTTTGTTTCCTTTTTTCAAGATCTGTATTCAGATGAGCTGCGGAACTCTGAGGAGCAGGTTAGAGATTTATTGGATACGGTTAGGCTGCCATGTCTGGAGAGCTCAGCGTTGCACATTTTAGAAGGAGAGGTAACCGGGTCAGAATTAATGGACATTTGTAAGGGTATGAAGAGAGGTAAAGCCTCGGGCCCAGATGATCTCCCGAATGAGCTATATCTGGTACTGAGGGAGGAATTAATTCCGGTTTTATTGAAATTATTTAATCATATGCTCTTGGAAGGGGGCCAAGAACCAAGCTCCTGGAGGGAAGCAGTAATTTGTTTGATCTTGAAGCCCCGTAAGGACCCAACACAGTGCTCCTCTTATCGACCTATTTCATTACTGAACTCAGACTATAAAATGTATACAAGTCTGTTATCTAAAAGGCTGGGGAAGGTTTTGCCGGGACTGGTCCACCCAGATCAGAAAGGGTTTATTAAGGGTAGACAGTTACAGGAATTAGTGCATGGCTTACTGGCGGCAATGGATTTGGCTTTAGCAGAGAGGCTTCCTCATGCAATAATAACCTTTGATGCAGCCAAGGCATTTGATCAAGTAAACTGGCTATTTTTGCAGGTGGTTACGGAAAGGTTTGGATTAGGGACTACTTTTATTAGAGCAGTTAATGAACTATACAGGTCACCAACAGCGAGAATTCTGATTAATGATGTGCTCTCACAAGAAGTAGCTATTTTCAGAGGGACGTGGCAGGGCTGTCCCCTGTCTCCTTTGTTATTTGATCTATATATTGAGCCACTCGCAACACTGCTTAGAAATATTGGGGAAATCCTTTCCTTTCAGAGTAGGAGCTGGGAGAAGAAGGTCACACTATATGCGGACGATCTTATGATCTACACTAGGGATCTTTCTTTGTCACTTCCTCCAATAAAATTGGCGATAGAAGATTTTGGTAGAATGTCGGGATATAAAGTCAATGCTGAGAAGACAGAGATTATGTATTGGAACATGGCATATGAATCTCCGCTAGTTAAACAGGAAATTAGGTATTTAGGAGTCCAGATCACAAAAGAATTGGGGGACTTGGCAAGGATAAATTTTGAGAAAACACATTTAGAGGCCAAGAAACTCCTAAGAACATGGGCGGCTCTCCCGCTGTCTTTAATAGGTAGATCCAATATCTTGGAAATGTTAATTCTGCCAAAATTCACTTTTCTATTTAATACTATCCCGTTGGAATTTAAGAGCAAGTGGTTTACAAAATTACAGGGAGACATGTCTTCGTTTGTCTGGGCACAAAAGGGAGTAAGAATTTCGTGGAAAATGCAAGAGAAAGGAAAGGGGGGGTTAGCAACACCTGATTTCTATAAGTATTATCTGGCCTTTCAATTTAAGAATAGTAGAATTCTCTTAAATAAAAAATCAGAATACACTCCAATGTGGGCAGCATTGACTGCATATGTGGGGGAAGGAGCTGAGTTTTTTCTATACAAATTTGGCCACCCAAGGTTTTTCAAAAAAATTAGACTTAAGATCCTGCTGCAGGCCTGTAACATTTGGTTACAGATTCGCAACCTATTGCGGATAGCTTATTACTCCGGCTCAGCTCCAATATGGGACTCACCTGGCACCCCGGCATGCTTGCATGATAAACTATCAAATCCACTAAAGGCGAGCGGGATACTACAATGGGGACAGATTATAGAGGGTGCAAATTTGATACCATGGGCCACATTTTTGGAGAGAGTGGGAGGGGACATTTCTAAATTTAAGTATTACCAGTTGGTTAGCTGGATTAAATCTTTACAAGAAGGAGAAATTGGTAGATCTTGTTGGGACGAGAAACTAACTCAAAGACCTCTACCGAAGGAAATTGCGGTTTGGTACCAAGCATTGATGGAGGCAGCTGAGGAGGATCCCCCTCTCCCGCTCCAGAAATGGGGAGAGGTGTTCCCAAATATGGACATAATAGCGATGTGGCAAAAATCATGTTCTATTCTCTGGAATACGGTTAAATCTGCGGCAACGAGGAAGAATCATTTGTTTACATTGCACAGAGTGTATTGGACTCCAGCGAGATTATCCCGGATAAGTGGAATCCAGAAGAAATGCCCACGATGTGAAGGCATGGATGCGGATGATTTTCATATGTTCTGGGACTGTCCAGGTTTAGCTAAATATTGGATAGATGTGCAGAGTGTCTTAAATAGGATATTTGGGGAAGAAATAATATTGAATTCTGCTCTAGTGTTATTTGGGGTTTGTGAGATGAGAGACCAATCACAGCAACGTTTTTTGTTTCTTTTGATGCTTATTGCTCGGCGACAAATCTGTCATAATTGGATATGCTCACAACCCCCTACAGTGCAGGAGTGGCTGAACTCAATAGATAGATTACATAAACTGGACAGAGCCGGGCCGATCAGTAAAAGAGATGTCTTGTGGGTGGGATGGGAAAACGATTGGTAAAATCCTATTCGAGTGGCTAAAGATGTCCGATGATTATACCTGACCCCCCCTTCGATACATCTGGCCTTACTGTTCAATCAGGATTTTGGGCGGAGGGGGGAACGATTTGCCAAGGATATAAGGAGATCCATAGAAAAGCGCGTCAGGTGGAATGGCCCGTTGATATTAGGGGGCTGGATACCTGGAGTAAAAATGGATCCTCTCGCTATTGGCACGGGTTGGTGAGATGAGGACAAAAAAAATAAAAATCAAACAAAAAATCATTGTACTCCAGACCTAAATCTTATGATGATGTCAGACCCAAGGCGGATTAATTTTTTAGGTTTTTGGATTGAGTCTAAAGAGGGTCAAATTGCGGTTAATTTATATGAGAAACCCACAGACAGAAATACTTCACTACATTTTTCCAGCTACCATCCAGGTAACTTAAAAGAGAATTTACTGTATGGACAGTTTCTGGGGATTCGCAGAAACTGCACTAACAAGAAAGATTACTTCAATAATGCAGGGAATTTGGTCACTAGGTTGCTCGAGAGAGGATACCCCAGAAAATAGTGACATGAGCTTGTAAAAGGGCATGGTACACTCCAAGAGAATGTTTGCTCACTCCAAGCGAAAAGAAAAAGGTGGGTCCATTGACTTGTGTTTTGACATATCATCCCAAAGCTAATAGGATTAATTCTATTATAGAAAAGAATTGGAAAATACTGTACCCACTAGGGATACAGAAACCTCTGTTTTCATTTAAAAGAGGACGTAATATACAGAATCATTTGGTGCAAGCCTCGTTCCCTGGTGCCAAAAAGAGAAAAAATGATCTTAGAGGAATGTTAGATTTACCTCCGTTGATTGGCCATTTCAAATTTAACAATTGTACGTCAAGTAAATATACAGAGAACACCAAGAACATAGAAGTGAATGGAAAAATACACCTACAACTTCGTTCTTCAAATTGCAACACAAGAAACATGGTTTATTGTATCAAATGTCTTTGTACACTAATATATATAGGACAGACAGTACAACCAGTAAAAGCTAGGATTCTACAACACATGTCTAGAATTAGATGCGGAGTACGAGGCGCTCCCATGGTAGAACACTATATACAGCTCTGTGATTGTGGCCCTGTCCAGTCTATAGGTGAGTTTTATGTGCCTGTCCTCCAGTGAAGCCAAGTCCACTAGGGGTCTGTACACGGGGTATGTCTCCATCTTCTATTCAGAGTTCACCAACGTTAAGGGCATCCATGGAACAGAGGGTGAGGGGAGCACCACGGCAGAGACTGGAGGGGACAATACAGACTCTGATACCTTTTCCGATGGGAGCTCCCTGGTGGTGGGGGACACCTCTGTGACAAAACCCAGCTACAGGTACAGCTGCCACCCCCGTACCAGCATGCCCTTCCAGCAGCCCCTCAGCGAGTTGCCCGTGCCTGCTCACCCAGGAGGGTGGGCATCTCTTTCACCCCAGGCACCTCAGGCCCTGCCCCAGTGAGCCCTGCTGCCCTGAGTGAGGAGGCTATTGACCTCCTGAGATCCATCTCCGTAGCTCAATCAACCATTGTGAATGCCATCCAGGGGCTGGCAGGCCAGATGCAGCAATCCAATGCATTCCTGGAGGTCATTCACAGTGGATTGGCGGTCCAACAGAGATCGATCCAGGCTCTGGCCTCCTCTCTGACGGCAGCCATTGTCCCTGTTTCAACCGCCCCCCCAACTACCACTTCCCAGTCCTATTCTCCTCAACCCCAACCCATCCCAAGTACACAGCCAGATGAGCATGCACACAGGACGACACCCAAGAGTGTCACAGGCAAACACAAGCACCACACTTCATCCCACAGGCACACACAGAAACACAATTCATTTGCAGACACAACAACATCCACTATTTCCACTGTCTCCCCCTCCTCCTCCTCCACCTCCCACCCAGTTATGTCCACACTCACACCTGCATGCACTACATCATCATCCACTACCTGCATCATCACCACGCCAAGCAGAACACACACCTCACTGGCAGACACCTCCACAACATCCATGCACATGTCCCCTGTGTCCTCTCCCACTGTGTCTGTCCCCTTCCTTCTAAAGTACACAAACGCAAACATTCAGACACCCTACAGCCATCCATCCCACAACAGCATACAACCCATGCACCGGCACCCAAATCCAGCAGACAAACACCTCCAACAACCACTCCATCATCCTCCACTCCCATTACTTCTCCCTCTTCCCGCCCCAATGTCCCTAAAAAGCTTTTCCTTTCCACCATTGACCTCTTCCCTCCCCCTTCCCCCGTCCTGCACGTATGGCCAGGGTATCAAGAACCCAGCCAAGCACCTCAGCCAAACAGTCCACGGGCCCAGTTGCATCAGAACCTACTTGTAGTGGAAAGGATTCCAGGTCACAAATACTGAAGGGGAAGTAGCCAGCACCAGCCAGCAAAAAGGGGAAGGAGCCTGCACCAGACAGCAAGAAGAGGAAAGGGCCTGCACGAGCCAGCAAGAAGGGGAAGGAGCCTGCACCAGTCAGCAAGAAGGGGAAGGAACCTGCACCAGTCAGCAAGAAGGTGAAGGAGCCTGCACCAGCCAGCAAGAAAGGGAAGGAGCCTGCACCATCCAGCAGGAAGGGGAGGGACCCTACACCAGCCAGCAAGAAGGGGAAGGAGCCTGCAACAGCAGCTGTCACAGAGCCCCCACAGCCAGCCGTGGTTGTGCAGCCATCAGTGAGTGCAGGGGCTGAGCAGAAGCCTCCCACTACCACCAACACCGTGTAGGCATCGAAGGGTGCAGGGGCTGAGCAGGCACCTCCCACTACCACCACCACAGTGCAGCCACCGGAGAGTGCAGGGGCTGAGCAGGAGCCTTCCACTACCACCACCACAGTGCAGCCATCGGAGGGTGCAGGGGCTGAGCAGGAGCCTTCCACTACCACCACCATAGTGCAGCCCTCACCGCCGGCAGACGCCATATTATCCAGCCTCCATGGGCTGCTGTGCGGCCTGCCCCCACCAGAACCAGTGGGCAAGTTACCCACTTGAGAGACTGTGGCCTTGCACTCCCCAGGACCAAGCAAAGGGCATGTTGCCCCCTCCAGAACCAGTGTGCAAATCACCCATTTGAGAGACTGTGGCCAATCACTCACCAGGACGAAGCACAGGACATGTTGCCCCATCCAGAACCAGTGGGAAAGACACCCACTTAAGAGACTGTGGCCTTGCACTCCCCAGGACCAATCAATGGACATGTTGCCTCCTCCAGAATCAGTGGGCAAGTCACCCACTTGAGAGACTGTGGCCAATCACTCCCCAGGACCAAGCATGTTGCCCCCTCCAGAACCAGTGGGCAAGTCACCCACTCCAGAGACTGTGGCATTGCACTCCCCAGGACCAAGCACAGGGCATGTTGCCCCCTCCAGAACCAGTGATCTTGTTTCCACATCAGGTTGAGGTGCCCCCTCTCTCCCCCTGAGGTTCCTGCCTATTTGCCAACTGATGCCCCTGCAGTCTTCTCTCCGTATTGGTGCAGGGATCGAGTGGGGCCTAGGACTTTGCCCTGTGGCCATGTGGCCCCTGTGTACTGTGGACTGGGTAGTGTCCCTTTTTTGTACATTTGTACATATCCGTTGCATTGCCACATCGACTTATTAATTTTGATGTTGATCTTATTACAATCACTTTAGTCAACTCCTGTTGTCCTGAATTATTCAGCCGATTTACAGGGATAAATTGTTTTTCTTGTGCAGCTGGTTGTGTGTATGGGGTGTGTGTTGTGCGTGTGTGTGTCACTCTCGTTTTCCTCCCCACTCCCTTGTGTGCTAGGCAGCTGTATTCACCGTCGTTGTCTTCTCCGGCATTGGTGTTCGTGGTGGAGTATAATGTAGAAGGTCATTGGAAAGACTTGCAGTTTGGGTTCCATGGAGGCATGATTCTTCCCTGTGTCTCCAATGGTACATCCTTTGACCTCTGAGCTCTGTTTCCGCCAGGCTATTGATGCCATTGGCACCGCCCGGGAAAAGGTGGTGGTTTGGCATGTCATAATGTGGTGGGTGGAACTTTGTCTTCCGTCTGGCTGTAGGCGGCTACCGCTGTGGTGACTGTGGTTTCCACCCTGGCAGTTGGGCTGGTCCATTGATCATAATTTGGCGGTAGTTACCGCCAGCCTGTTGGCGGTATTACCGCCAGTTTATCACCGACCGCCAGGGTCATAATGAGGGGCATAGTCTTTTAATTTAACAGGAATTTTAATGTGTCTGCCATACCTGCCACTTTTGATTCTGTCACCACTTTCAACTTCACACTCGTTTCCATTCAGATTATTCACTACATCACTCATTTGTTTCTCCTCTCTATTGTCATTCCCTGATACTTCAAAATCATCCATCCAACCATAGTTTCTGTTGCTTACTTCTCCATTTTCCTGCCTACATTTTGCCAGGCGACTGAGATGCCACACCTTCCCATCACTTAATAATGCAGAATTACAAACTAATTTACACACTTTCATGGCCTTTGAAAATTTGCTTTCACCTTTGTGTAATTTACAATCTTTTTTCACTCTGACCCATGATCCAACTTCAATAGGTACTATTTTAACATTTTGTTTCTTATTGTACCAATCCTTATCTGCTTGTTTGGCAGGGAACATTTTTTTTTTACTTTTTCAGGAGACCATTGTACTCTTCTGCTCACTGGCAACCATGCCACATTCCTACCTATGGGTTCTCGACCTCTCATTATTATGAATGGGCTTTTTCCAGTATTACTACTAGGAATTATTCTGTATGCCCAAATCATTTTATTTATCTCCAGTTCCCAATTCGCTCCACTACTAATGACTAGTTGTATAGCCCCTTTCATGACTCGATTAAAGTGTTCCACTAAACCATTCCCTTCAGGATGATACACTGAAGTCGGCCTATGAACAATACCATTCTTTTAAAAAAATGTCTTGAATGCTTCTGCTGTGAATTGTGGTCTATTGTCTGAAATTATACATTTTGGTAAACCTTCCTTCATAAATATATCATCTAGAAGTCGTATTACATCCTCACAGTATACCTTATCAATTACTTTTATGTCAGGCCATTTTGTAAAATGATCTATGACTACAATAATGTATTTTTTTTCAAAATTCATACTCTCTATCAGCCCCATTATATCAATACCAACTTTTTCCCATGGCATATTGGGACACAACGCTGGACATAATGGTGGTTTAAATGTTTTTTGTGTTTTGTCTGACCTTTTGCAATCCATACATTCTCGCACCAATCTTTCAACTTCAGTGTCTAAACCTGGCCACCAATATATATTCTTAATTCTTGACTTTGTTTTTGAAATAGCCAGGTGTCCTTCATGACATAACTTTATAACTTTACTTCGTAATATTGCTGGAGGTACACATTTTCCACATCTCAACAACATACCCCGTTTCTTACTCAATTCATTTCTAACTTCCCAGAAACTTAAATCAACTTGTTTTAAATGCTACTTTTCCGGCCACCCTTTGTTCACATACCACAGGTTTTTTTGCAAGTCTTTGTCCTCCTTTATTGCATCTCTTCATTCCTGTTCATTGATCCCAACCATTCCATCATCAACTAATATTGCCACACACTCTTCCTCATCTTCACTCTCTTCAGTTTCATCAGCATTCGACTCAAAAAATCTGCCACCCTATTGCTGATCCCTGGTATGTACAATACCTCATAATTACAATCCAATAACTTCACCGACATCCCCGCTAATCCTGGTGATGCCTTTTGTAAACCTACCGTAGTAAGTACTCTGGTCAATGGCTTGTGATCTGTTCTCAATGTTACTCCATAACCCCATATACACTGTCGAAAATAGATTAAACCCCATGTACACACAAGTGTTCTTTCTATAGTGGAATATTTCCCTTCTGCAGTAGTTAAAGCTCGTAATGCAAAACCAACCACCCACTCATTATTCTCCTCATCCTGTTGTGACAACACTGCACCAATTTCTTTTGCACTAGCATCTATGGTAATATATATCTTCCAACCTGAATCAAATCCCTTTAAGAATGGTGCATCGCTTATTTTTTTTAAAGGTTTTTCAAACTCTTTTTCGCACTCTACTGTCCACTCAAACCTTACTTTACTTTTAATGAGTTGTCTAATAGCGTAAGTCTTTTCTGAGAATTGTTTTACAAATTTCAAATATAACCCAACCAGTCCCAAAAAAGCTCTCACATCATCTTTTCTGATAATTTTTTTTACAAATTTCAAATCTAACTCAACCAGCTCTCACATCAACTTTACTTTGTGGAGCTGGGACATTTTGAATAGCTTTCACTAATGTTACTTTTGGTTTTATTCTTTCCTCACTTATTTCGTATCCTAAATACTTCACTTTTCTCACAGCTATTTTAAATTTTCTGTATTCTGCTGTAAGACAATTTGTTTGAAATATTTCTAACACTCGTTTTAGTTTTCCATCGTGCTCGTCCTTTGTACTTCCCATTATTAACACATCATCCTGGAAAAACATCACACCACTGATATCTTCTAATAAATTAATAATTGTCCTTTGATACACTGCAGCAACTGAGGCTAAACCAAAAAGTATTCCTGAGAATCGGAAACATCCAAATGGTGTAATAAATGTTGTTAGTTTCCTATTGCCAGGATGTAACCTCACCTGATGATATGCAGATTTTATATCTAATGTAAAAAAAACAACTCATTCCTCTTGTATTAGCCAACATCTCATTAATTTGTGGTATAGGCTATTGATCTACCAATATATTTTCATTCAACTCTCTTAAGTGAACACACATTCTTGCTCGTCTCACAACCACCAATGGAGAAGACCACTCAGATGACTCCACCTGTTCTTCTATATCTTCCTGCATTAACCTTTTCAAATCCTGGGATTCCTCATCCCTAATTGAAAATGGTACATAGCGTACTTTATGAATATGTGGTTTAGCGTCATCCTATAATTCTTTTTTATGACAAAAGTCCTTCAAACATCCAACCTTTCCTGAAAATACGTTTGAGTAATTTTCCACCATTTGCATCACATCAGAGGTACTCTGTTCACTCTCAATAGACACAACAGGATCTGCACAGTTGGGTTTTAAGATAATGCCTAGTTTCCCTTAGTCCTCCCACCCCAACACTGAAGGACCCCATTCTGCTACATATCGCTTGCATAATGCCTTCCTACCTTTAAACTCAAACTCAATGTTTCGATATCCAATTAACTCTAGCTTTTCACCAGTGTAACGTTTTGCTTTTACATCTGTTTTTTTCTAAGTGATTGTCATACTTTTTCTGGAACTTATTACTCCATACACTCTTATAAACAATAGTAAATGGTGAACCAGAGTCCACCATCACTTCTACTCCAATGCCACCCATATTTATATCACACATTGGTTTCTTCCTTCTCTCCTGTTCAATGTTTAGCGTATCATACTCAATGCAACATACACCTTTTGCATCTAAATCTTCATCCTGTGAATCTGAACTCTCTTGGAATTGTTGTTCTTCTTGAATACATTTAATTTTAACATTGATATTACTTCTATACACTCTCGCATAATGTCCTATCCTTTAGCAAACTGAACATTTTTGATTCTTAGCTGGACATTTTTTATTGTCAGCCAAGTGCTCTGTACTACCACACCGATAACACTTCCTACTACGGCTCCCACTGTTACTTGTTTGTCTGTCTTCTTTGTTTTTCTCTTTACATGTCTTATTTTTACTATATTTGCCATACTCTTTTCCACCCTTGACAATGTTCAACTGTTTGAATTCCTGTATTTCACTCTCTACAGCTTTGGCACATCGCCCTGTAAGCTCTGCTTTCTTCACCAACGCAATAACTTATTTTACCGGTGCTTCACCATCTACCCATAACTTATCTTGTATATTGGGATTGCTTGTATGCATTATTATCTGATTACGAATAAGTTCCTCCTGCAACATCCCAAATCTACAGGTTTTTGCTAACTGCTTGAGCGCAGCCACATACTGGTCCACATTCTCCATTTTCCCTTGTTTCTGCTGGAAAATATATATCGATCCACAGCAACACATACTATTGGAGAGAAATGCACATCTAAGTCTTCCAAGCCTTGGGTGAATACATCACCTTCTCCGTTCAGCCTACTCTTTTTATCCATTTCATTGTAAATCTTCAATCCACATAGACCAATACCATGTAGTAAAATTTGCTTTTTTTCTGCTGAAAACTCCTCAAATGTCTCTATACAATTAAAAAAATATTCTTTCCATTCTTGCCATCTCATTGAGGGTTCACCTTTAGCAAGAAGAAATGGTTGTGGTGTATATAAATTTAACATATTCATGTTTCCCCAACAAAATCACTAAATACCTCTGTGCTAAAGTTATCACAGTTTAAGAGTTTCCAATGTAACCCCTGGAAAGATACAGTGCTTGATTTGAAATCAATGCTTGATTTCGTAAGCTACATACTCTATTGGCAAGGAAACCAATCCAAAATGGTGCCCGCACGTTCGATTTACGTTGTAACCAATCCAAAATGGGGCCTGCACATTCAATTTACAATGTACATCCTGTTTTGCTCCGCTTCTGCTAGCGTGCGTCGCTTCTGCTAGCGCATGTTTAGTTTCCAGCTCGTGCCTTCTCTCATGCCTTCTCTTGCACTTGCTTCCGGCTTATGCATCCACATGCACCTCTGCACCACCAACAAACTGTGAAATGCTGTGCTTCCTGGTACGCCTTTAAATATCAATGTTAATACCTTTGAGTATTGAGTATAGTCTGTACTCCGTACTGCGTGCAGTCCGTCTTGCGTGTTTCGTCACAGCTTGAATTATATGTTCTTCCAGTGTGAATCAGATGGTGTAGTGGCTACTGAACGTTGTTTTCCCTCGTCACTCGTCGCCAATTCTGTAGTAAATACTCCACGAAGGATTTTGATGAAGTATGTTTATTTATAGCCCCTCACACCATAAGCCTTCTCTTCACCTCCTGAGTGAATTCCAACTGCCAGCCCATAGTACCCTCTTACCTAATCTCTACTATTCTATATTCACATTCTAACAACCCTTAAAGACATCCATACATTGCCATTACTAAACCCCCAAGCCCTTTTTTGATACAAAAAACATCCCTGGTGTCTATTGGACTTTCTGCCCTACCTGGGGGTCTATTTGGGTTTATTAACCACCATCTGCCCCAAACGGGGCAGAAAGGCAGTTTCTATTTGTGTCTGGGGGATGGAGGTATAGGCACCCCTCTTTTTGAAAGAAACGAAAAACAATCCCTGGTGTCTAATGGGCTCCGAGGGGAATAACTCCCATCTGCTCCGAGAAAGGCTGTTTCGTATTTGTGTATTGAGGGGGCTGAGGGCATTGGCATGCCCACTTTGGGCAGCAACCCCAATGCCTAGTGGGCTTTCTGCCCCCCTGTGGGGGCAGGAGGCAGAAAGACCCAAATTAAGTAAAAATTGGGGAAGGGGGACTAAAACCCTTGCCCAAGGGGCCACTCCCTTCTCCCTGGTGCCTAGTGGAGAGTGGATCTCTGCTTGGTGATCATCCCCCCCTCGGCGATCCCCAAGTAGATAACCATAAGGGAAGAGTACTATTAAAAAGGAGAGATTCTCTTCTTTTCAATAATACCTCTCCCATCTGCCTAGGTGCTCAGGGGCTTTAATAGCCCTGCGAGGACCTAGACAAGGAAAGTGAAATGACCTCAAAGCACCGGGCTCGCTGATCATCATTTCCCTGAAAATCAAAAACAGCCTTGGGAACTTGGAAAGCTCTTCCCAGCTTCCAAGGCTGTTCTTGGCAAAAAATAAATCATTCTGATGCTATCAGCAGAAGGATTTCCTGGGCATGTGCAAAGGGCAGAACGATTCTGTCTCCCACACATGGCCACCGTGGCTGAGGACGGAGCCGTTCACGTTCGTCCGCTGTTGACGCCAGGTCGAGTCATTCTTCAGAGCACCACCGCGTTGTTCGTGAAATCTTCTCCTAGGCAACCTGCAAGACAAAAGTAAAACAAACATTTGCAATGCAGTGGGTGTTGCGATTGCTCGAGGTAGAGCTATTAGCGTTGTAAATTCCTAATTGGACTTTTCTTGCTACACAAACCAAAAATAAAAAGTAAAACAGTTGACATAAGCAAACTGATTCAAAGCGCGAAGAGCGAGACAAAAGGAAAAAGAAGTTCACTTGCAGCCAAAGTTATCGGCAAAAGTCAATTATCCATGTAACAGGGTCGATGGCCAAGGAGGGACAAACGTAAATGATAACAAAGGATTTTTGAAAGGCAAGCCCATGAATAAGTGATAGTGATGGGCTTGCTTAAAGGCCCAGATACATACCAACACGTCGGAACATGTGCTCGGCCTAAAATGACACACATGAAGCTAGCAACTGTTTATCGTGGGGTAACATGCTAGTCACATTTAAAAGTCTACAAAAATACTTATCTGATTATTTCCTTTGATTCTCCTTTCAAGAAGGCTTGTTTTGACAGGAACCTGAAAGCCATGAAGGTTTAGGTTGCATGTATTTCCTGATTTACAACAGTAGCAGACATTTATTTGTAAATCAAGTCCAAGCACTTACAGTGATACCTAAACGTGAAGAACTCTATTTTTGTTATAAGCAATGTTTGGGGGCATGAAGTGATTAGGTTGTATTTTTAGTTATATAGAGCTTATTTTTTCAAAGAAGTAGCAAAGGTGAGTTACAAATCACTACACAGAATCTGCAAATAGATCTTTACAAATACTGGAGTCACAAGGATCTGTTTTTTATAGGTTCAACAAATGTATGTCTTGTGCTAGGGACTACACTAGGCACTCAGAGGAGGGGGCACAAAGTATTTAAAAGTACAATTCCGCACAACATAGCTTGCTGGTTTCTTTATAGTATTCAAGTATTGATTCTCATTTTTTTGATTTACAGAAAGAGAAAATGAGGAAAGCCAGATGACCAGAGGTCAGTTTTGACTTTGGCTGTGTTGGGTCTTTTTGGCTTACAGGGAAGTTGGAACCTTTGTCTTGGCCCATTTCACTCCTGCAAAAAGATCCAGATGAGAGCCTGATAGTGCTTCAAACGACCGTACTTTCTTGAACCAACCAAGTCATGTGAAGTATTTACAAAATGCTGTCAGAGATTATTCAGGATCCCTGGAGTTCCCTTCCGCTGTGAACTACTATAAACCAGTTACCCCGCCCTCTTAACTAACTGTTGTACTGCTTTCAATTTGTCTGCCGAATTTTCAAGTCTTGTCCTTCAGGTTACATGTTGACCTGGACGAGGCGTATTTTCAAGCTCTCGAGCCATCGATCTATGACTGATATTCCTTCCAGATGCCTTTACTGTTTAAACCCTCACACCCTAATAGAGCATTTTTTTTGTTTGGGTTACATGAAAAATTAAGGCTGATTTTCAACAGCAGAGAAGCAAAAGAATCTTGGAATGGTAATAATGGTAGACGCTGGACTGGGAAAAAATCATCATACCATGTTGCAAAAATTGAGCTCTCACCACTGACATTATGTTGTATCCAAGGATTTAGAGGAATATCCCACTCATATGAACATGTTGCCCCCTGGGGTGAAAGGAAGTTTAAATGCAGATGTTGAAATACTATTAAGTGTGCACTCCGTTACCAGGGAGTGTAACTAGGATGGTAGTTCTGTGTTGGTAAGAGAACAAAATAATTCTTCTAGAAGTTTTAAAATGCTGTAAACATCAATGCAAAGTATGTAACAACAACAATAATGTATACACACAAAGGCCCTAATTACAACATTGGCAGTAAATCCCGCTTACCGCCGTGCAGAAGACCGCCAACACAACGCTGCGGCAGCGGAAATCCGCTACAGCTATTTCGACCCACAGGCCAGAATCCACCAAAATCTAGACACCCACACAAGTCCGCTACACCAAAGGTCAGTGATAAACTGGCGATAACAAAACCTCCACCGTCATGCCAACAGGAATACGCCCACACTATCATGACCCACGAATCCATGCGGCGGTCTTTCAACCGCGGTATTCCATTGGCGGTACACACCGCCGCGCTCAAAATACACACACATTTACAAAACACAACCACATTGGACAATTCAAAATACACACACCTGATACACATACATACACCACTCCCACACACCCAATACAATATAAAACACACACCCACAAACCCTTACTACAAAAATTGAGAACGAAGCACACAGAGAGACACCACCATCAACAAACTAGCATCCACAGGCACACAGCACTATCACTCACACAACATCCACGCACCTCACACAACACACACAAACACATCTCCTCACACATCACAACACACACCACCTCACACATCACCCACACCACACCATGGCACCGCAAAGACACCCCAGGTTCTCTGAGGAGGACCTCAGGGTCATGGTGGAGGAAATCGTCCGGGTAGAGCCACAGCTATTCGGATCACAGGTGCAGCACACCTCCATTGCTAGGAAGATGGAGCTATGGCGCAGAATCATAGACAGGGTCAACGCAGTGCGACAGCATCCAAGAACACGGGATGACATCAGGAAGAGGTGGAACGACTTACGGGGGAAGGTGCATTCCATGGTCTCGAGACACCAGATTGCAGTTCAGAGGACTGGCGGCGGACCCCCACCTCCTCCCCCACAACTAACAACATGGGAGGAGCAGGTCTTGGCTATACTGTAGCCTGAGGGCTTCGCAGGTGTAGCAGGAGGAATGGACTCTGGTAAGTCAAATCTTAACTATTACATTCCCCACCCTACCTGCATGCTATCACATACTCCCACCCTCACCCTCACCCCCATCACTCCAACACCTCACATATGTCCCACTATCACAAACCACCCATCCCAACACCAAGCCCTGCATGCAACACCAAAGCATGGACACCCATCACCAAAGCATGTCCACTACAGATACCCACACAGATCCCCAAACCAAATATCACACAAGGTCCTAGACAAGAATGTAAGCACTGAGGTACAGGGTCACCCACCCATTTCACACGATGGCACAAGCCTTTACAGCCCTGCAGGACCCCTACCCAACGTCACCGGACAGGAGATTCCAGACATGTCCACCCCCCCACAGAAGAGGCCCACAGTGATGACAGCAGCTCTGTCCAACTGGATCTAGATGACCAGCCCGGCCCATCTGGGACCTTGAGGACAGTTGGTTCCCCACACACTGGCACATGCCACCACAGGGCCTCCCCCCTCAGGAAACACCAGCACAGCACCCACCCAGCGGGCCCATCCCTCTGTCCCCAGGACACGTCAAGCAGCAGTGTGTCCACCACTACAGGGAACCCAGGCAAACCCACAAACCCAAGAACATCAGGGACCTGGGGGCAGTGGCAGTGGGCACACGGTTCAGGGGACAGAGGCTCAGGAAAACAGGGGAACTGGGAGGACCGTTGTGTGACGGGGAGGACAGGCCCAGGGAATCCACTCTCCATGAGGCCCTCTCCAACATCATGGGAGCGTACCATCAGTCCCAGGAGACGATGGCAACGGTACTGTCCAAGTTTCAGGAGAACCAGCGGCTGCAGCAGGAACAGTATTTGGGGATCAGGGAGGAACTAAAGTCCATCAACACCACCCTGGTCACCATTGTAGGGGTGCTGAAGGACCTTGTGAACACCAGGAGGGACACTGTGGCACGACAAGGGGATCCTGACACTAGCCTCGATGATGAACAGCCCACCACCTCCGCCGGGCGCTAGTGGACAGGAGGCACCGCCACAGGACCACAACACCAGCAACTCACCCCCTGCAGATGGAGACCCACCCTGTAAACAGTCCCTGAGATCCAGGACAAAGACAGAGAACAATGCCAAAAACCCCACCGAGAAATGAGACCACCCTGAATGTCATCCTTCTGTCCCACTTCGTCACCCTGTCCATCCTTAAACTGCCCTAGCTCCACTTCCTATGCCCCTTTGGGCAATGCACCTGTGAGACAAATAACTGGACTCTGCCATGGACATTCCTTCACCATCACCCCTGACCATTTTCCAACCCCCTCCACTAATTTGTAGTTAAATAAACACCCTTGAATCACAAAACAATCTGGAGTCAGTCTGTGCTTTCACACATGTGTATTTGCAATAACTAAGGAAAATAGCAATGTCCATTGTATTGTCAACATACCTATGTCACACAGCTCTAGTCCATGAGGCAATATAGCAGAGGTCACACAGTGGGACCCACATCTGTGAAATGGAATTTCAAAGTGACAAGTCAGGGTCCATACACTGGGTGAAAGTGACAGACATATGATAGGTCTAACAATTGTATGAGATGTAGGAGGCAGTGACATCTTCTTACCTGTGTCTCACTGGAAGTATTGCTGGATAACGTTGTTTCTGTTGTCGATATCCTCTTCTTCTGCCTCCTCTTCTTCACTGTCCACAGGCTCCACAGCTGCCACAAGACCTACTTCTGGACCATCCTCCCGCAGAAAAGGCACCTGTCATCGCAAAGCCAGGTTGTGCAGCATACAGCAGGCCACGATGATCTGGCACACCTTCTTTGGTGAGTAGTAGAGAGAACCACCTGTCATATGGAGGCACCGGAACCTGGCCTTCAGGAGGCCGAAGGTCCGTTCGATCACTCTTCTAGTTCGCCCATGTGCCTCATTGTAGCGTTCCTCTGCCCTTGTCCTGGGATTTCTCACTGGGGTCAGTAGCCATGACAGGTTGGGGTACCCAGAGTCACCTGCAAATGTCGAGGGACAACTGTTAGACCCACACTAACCCTTAGGGACAACCCCAGACCCAGACAATCATTCACACGGTATAGGGTCCTTGTCCTCACCTATTAGCCACACACAGTGCCTCTGGAGTTGCCCCATCACATAAGGGATGCTGCTATTCCTCCAAATGTAAGCGTCATGCACCGATCCAGGAAACTTGGCGTTCGCATGGGAGATGTACTGGTCGGCCAAACACGCCATCTGCACATTCATCGAATGGTAGCTCTTCTGGTTTCTGTACACCTGTTCACTCCTGCGGGGGGTACCAAGGCCACATGTGTCCCATCAATGGCACCTATGAGGTTGGGGATATGTCCCAGCGCATAGAAGTCACCTTTCACTGTGGGCAAATCGTCCACCTGAGGGAACACAATGTAGCTGCGCATGTGTTTCAGCAGGGCAGACAACACTCTGGACAACACGGTTGAGAACATAGGCTGGGACATCCCTGATGCAATGGCCACTGTTGTTTGAAAAGACCCACTTGCCAGGAAATGGAGTACTGACAGGACCTGCCCTAGAGGGGGGATTCCTGTGGGATGGCGGATAGCTGAAATCAGGTCTGGCTCCAACTGGGCACACAGTTCCTGGATTGTGGCACGATCAAGTCTGTAAGTGATAATGATGTGTCTGTCTTCCATTGTCAACAGGTCCACCAGCGGTCTGTACACCGGAGGATACCGCCATCTCCTCACCTGCCCCAGCGGACGTGCCCTATGGACAAGAACAGCAAGCACAGAGTCAGCCAACACTGAGGTACTAAAAAAATAATTTATTGCACACATTTGTCAATCCGCAATGTGCCTGTCACTGTGTGTATGCAAGGCCTAGATAGGTGTGACGCATTTAAAAATAATGCCATGTGGCCACCTGAAATGGTGGCTGCCTGACCTGTAATGTGGGGTAAGTGGGTATGAGGTAACTGCGCTGGCGTTGTACACCGTCGCGGTAGGCGGTCGAAGACCGCAGCGCAATCCTGTATTGGTTAACATTGGACCCTGTGGGTCTGAGACGCCAATGGCGATGTATGTCGGCGGTAACGGTACGCACCGCCGCGGACGTGACCGCCATTTTCTGTCTGTGCACTCACTTGATACCTGACCTTCAACAGGAGAGGAGCAACACTGCAAGTGCTGCTGTGACCTCAGTCTGGAAGCGATGATGGCTCATGTGTCTGGGGAAAGGGCCCCTGCCTTCACTTCGGAGGAGTTGGAGAAGTTAGTGGATGGGGTCCTCCCCCAGTACACGCTACTGTATGGTCCTCCAGACAAACAGGTCGGTACACTGTGAGCATGCTGTATGGGCAATGCCTGTTTGGAGTGGTGTGGATGGAAGATACGGGGGGACTGAAGCCTGCATGAACGGACTGTGAGTCTATTCCTCTAGGTCAGCGCCCACCAGAAGAAGGAAATTTTGCGTGCCATCGCCACTGACGGAGCACCCACTGCCGGAAAAGATGGGAGGACATTCGCCGCTGGACCAAGAAGACGGCGGAGGCCCAGCTGGGGATGGCATCCCAATGTGGGAGGGGTGCCCGTCGCACCATGACCCCCCCTGATGTTCCGGGTCCTGGGGGTGGCGTATCTGGAGATGGATGGGCACTTGAGGGCATCACAGCAGCCACAAGGGGTTGAGTACCATCACATCCATCTGACTCTGCGTGCATTACGAGGTGTCTTCAGTGGCTTACCCTAGGCCGGGCGACCTTTTTAGGCAAGGACCCTGTGACGGGCTGGAACCCGTTCGCCCGCACATGACCCTCACTTGTGCTGACGCTGCCACTGGTAGTCACAGGCTTCCTGGCTTCCCATCACGTGATTGGTGGGGAGATCAGCAGGGGCGGGACATCAGGAGGTCAAAAACGCCACTGTCAGAACATACGGCGTTCGGAGGTTGTGAGGAAGCAGTTGGAGGCAAGGAAGCAGCCGTGAACCACCCCTTGGAGGAGGAAATCGGAGGTGAAGAGGCGAACGAGGAATACGAAGAGTGGAGCCCGAACAGGAGCTGGAGACAGCGGAACCATTCTTACACTGGAGGAGAAGGCTGGAGACGCGTGACAGAAGCCCCTATACCAGGCGACCGGGAGGACGAACCGCTGCATTCCGCCACGCTTCTGGAGAAGTGTGGCAGTTCAGGTGCGTGGGACCACGTCCCTGAACGAGAGTGAGAGAGTAAAGGGGGGGACAAAAGGGTAAAAGGGAAGAAAAAGGGCACAGGCACTGAGGGGGGAGGGAAAAGGGGAGGAAGAAAACAAACCGGGAGAGACATAGAACTTACCACGGGCCACCGTAGAGCACAGTACCCAGAATAGTCCACCTAAGGCACCACGCACAGGAACGTATGAGCACTGAAGAGAAATAACAAAGCAGAAAGCACAAAAGTTAGATCACGACAAGAACCTGTCTGAGAAACGTAACTCTGAAAAGAACAGTGAGACAGGAAAGGAAAATAAGAAAGTCATAAGGAAATAAAAATATAGATACGATTACCTGGCCCAGTTACCAATATTATTCTCTTCTCTCCACATGCGCCTCCCGGGGAAAACCCTGCGAAACAGAGAGACAGAAAGAGAAGAGTGAAGAGCAAACCTCAAGACCATCCCACCACCCTATTCCCAGCATCCGAAGACTAACGTATACGTACCTGATCAATACCGCATCAAATACATTTATTTTTTTACATAACTAGAACACGGTCCAGAGTGTTTCATCCGCAATCATACCACACAAGTGGTGTCAGAAGTGGGATAGTTGGAGAAACCACCACCATGGAAGAGAAGGCAACAATGGCAGATGTAATCGCCCAGTTGGCTGAAGGGCAACGGCATCTCCAGTTGATATGGGAACAACAAATGAAAGAAGCCAAAGAAGAACGGGAGGCATTTCAAACTGTGCTCAAAAGCCAGGCAACAATTATGGCCAATAACCAGCTGGTACATGAAACAGCACTAGGCAAGCTTACCGACACCATTGCCCATACCAAAGTACATCCCACTGTACCAAGTAGTGTGTTGCAACGTTATCAGGAACAGGAAGATCCAGATTCTTTCTTCACAAACTTTGAAAGAGTGGCCAGCACAGCTAATTGGCCTGAGGACAAATGGGGTCAGTATATCGCCCCCCCTTCTCACCGGTCACTTACAAACAACATACCAAGCCATTAATCCAAGTGGTACCCTTCCGTACAAGGACATTAAGAAGACCATTTTAGAAAGAGTGGGTTTAGATAGTGAAAGTTACCGCACCAGGTTCAGACAAATGAAATGGCAGCATCAGGAGAACCCCGTACCTTATATTACAGAGTCCAACATGCTGCCGGGAGGTGGTTACATCCCACGGAAAAAATAAGGGAAGACATGTTTGATGTCATAGTCTTAGAACAGTATTTGGATGTCTTACCACCTACCACCCGAAATTGGGTACGGCAACACCCCGGACTCACTAATGAGACGGCTGTAGATCTTGCCTGTGCTTATCATAGAGGTTTGGACTTCCGTGCTACTGTTAGTCGGGCTCCTCCACCTCCTATCAGACCGGCCATGCCTCGAAATATTCCACATAGACCGATATTGCATCAAGGTCCTGACCGTTCTCAACCAGTGGGCCCAGCACCCTCCGGTGTCCCCAGTGCTACAACTGCTCAGAGTGGGGGGATATTGCCTGGTATTGCCCTCATAAAAAAGATGCAGAGGAACCCATGGAGATAGGTCTGACAAAGGGAAGAGTGTTCTGGACTGGAGGAGAGAAACCTAAATATATCCTCCCCATTGTCGTCAATGACGTGGAAAGAATAGCCCTAATTGATTCCGGTTGTAGCCAGAGCGTGATCAGGGGAGATTTAGTATTGCCAGGCCAAGAGGATACAGAAACACAGGTCCTAATAACCTGTGTACATGGCGATCAACGGTATTATCCCATTGCCACTATAAGGTTGAAGTGCAGAGACCGGATCGAGAGCCTCCGGGTTGGAGTACTCTCCACACTGGATGAGGACATAATCTGTAGTACAGATTATGAGGATTTTCCCTCGTTATTGGAGAAAGCCGGGCAAGAACACCTTTTGAGAGATTGGTGGACAGAGGCACCTAGCGGAATAGTTACGGAGGAATCAAAACAGGTACGAGTTACCCTCAGTAAAAGACAAAAAAGAGAGCAACAACGTTCTTATACACAGAACTGCCCACCCCAAGATGGTCCTCTTGTAACTGGGAAGGTTTGCACAGTTACTGGGGATTTCCGGCAGAATCAGAATGAGGACCCCTCCTTAAAACACGCATGGCAGCAGGCAGAGTCCGGGGCAGCACAAGGGATAGGTCCCAGGTTCCTAATTCGTAATAATCTATTGTACCAAAATCCCACACCCACCAGGGGAAATGACCTTCAGTTAGTAGTGCCCAGAAGTCACCGCCAACAAGTGTTACAATTAGCACATGGGGATAACGGGGAAGGGCACTTGGGAAGGGAGGGAGCTGCATCCCACATGGCCCTGGAGGGCGAGACAACGGAGTCTGAAGTGACCAGTGGGACGGAGGGCGAGGGGAGCTTCACGGCGGGGACAGGAGCAGAGACCAGCGACACCGACTCCTCCTCTGATGGGAGCTCCCTTGCAGTGGCGGGCCCATCTGTGCCCACCGCATCTACAGGTACAGCCACCACCACTCCTACCAGCACCACCCTCCCAGCAGCCCCTCAGCGTGTGACCCGTGGCCGCTCACCCAGGAGGGTGGGCATCTCCTTTGCCCCAGGCACCTCAGGCCCTGCTCCAGTCAACCCTGCTGCCCGCAGTGAGGAGGCTATTGACCTCCTGAGATCCATCACTGTTGGGCAGTCTACTATTCTGAATGCCATCCAGGGTGTAGAGAGGCAGTTGCAACAAACAAATGCATACCTGGAAGGCATTCATTCTGTCCAGGTAGCCCAACAGTGAGCATTTCAGGCTCTGGCCTCTGCACTGATGGCAGCCATTGTCCTGGTGTCCAGCCTCCCCCCTCCAACTTCCTCCACCCAGACCCAATCCCCTGTACCTCAGCCTATCCCAAGCACACCATCAGACCAGCATGCACACACCTCAACACACAAGGGTGGCTCAGGCAAACATAAGTACCACACAACCCACAGACACTCACACAAGCATCATACCCATACAGACATACCAACATCCACTGCCTCCACTGTGTCCCTCTCCTCCACGTCTCCCTCCTCCCTCCCTGTCTCATCTCCACTCACACCTGCATGCACTACATCTTCAGCCACTACCTCCATCACCAGCAAGCCCATCACCACACACCACTCACGTGCACTCACCACCCCCAATACCATTCACACATCCCCTGTGTCCTCTCCCAGTGTGTCAGTGAGCCCTCCTCCCAAAGTACACAAACGCAGCCACACACCCACCCAACAGCCATCCACCTCACAACAGCCTCCAACCCATGCACCTTCACCCAAAGTCAGCAAACGTACACCTCCCACATCCACTACCTCTTCCTCCACTCCCAAAACCCCTCCATCTACCCGTCCCAGTGTGTCAAAAAAGCTTTTCCTATCAAATGTTGACCTCTTCCCTACACCTCCCCCCCGTCTGTCCCCTAGGGCCTGCCTTTCCAGGACCCAACCCACCACCTCAGCCACCACATCACCGGGCACAGTAGTGCCAGCAATAGCGGCAATTTGGAGTGCGCCAAGCAACAGGGCTGCCAGTGTCCCAAGGAGCGAGGGCAAGGACATTCCCCCACCTCCAAAACTGAAAATTTTGCCCACATCCCAGAGGGAGAAGGCGAAAACACCTGCCACCAAGGGCCTAGGCAAAACAAAAGTGGAAAGTGCCAAGACAGCTGCGCCACCATCCAAGGTGGGGAAGGGCCAGAAAATCAAAGGCAGGTCCACGTTGACGCCAACCTGCATGGTGGACAAGACCGCCAGCAGCACCGCCACCACAGACACCGCCACCAGCACTGCAGACACTGAGCCCGCCACCAGCACCGCAGACACTGAGCCCGCCACCAGCACCGCCGCCACAAAGACCACCACCAGCACCGCAGTCAGTGAACCCGCCACCAGCACCGCAGTCAGTGAGCCCGCCACCAGCAACGCAGTCAGTGAAGCCACCACCAGCACCGCTGCCACAGAAACCACCGCAACCACCGTTTCCACAGAGCCCGCCACCAGCACCGATGCCACAGAGCCCGCCGCCTGCAATGATGCCACAGAGTCCGCCGCTAGCACCGATGCCACAGAGTCTGCCCAAGCACCGTTGCTACTGACACCGCCGCCAGCACCGCCAGCGGCCCCGCGACATCCTGAGCCAGTGACACCACCGCAGACGTGGCTGCCATCCCCAGTGGTCAGTCATAAGAGGCTGGTGGTCAGTTCCAGGAGCCTGGCCAGCTTGCATGTTGTACCACCGTCAGTGGAGATTCACATCCACTACCTCAGTCCTTGGCAGGATGAAACACTCTGGGCACAAAGCCCCCTCCAGAACCAGTGGAGAAAGGCATCCACTACCTCAGTCCTTGGCAGGATGAAGCACTCTGGGCACAAAGCCCCCTCCAGAACCAGTGGAGAAAGGCATCCACTACAGAGACTGTGGCTTTGCACTCCCCAGGATGCAGCAGTGGGCAAACCATCCACTGAAAAGACTTGAGAGACTGTGGCTTTGCACTCCCCAGGATAAAGAAGTGGGCAACCCTCCCACTGAAAAGACTTGAGAGACTGTGGCTTTGCACTCCCCAGGATGCAGCAGTGGGCATCCCACCCACTGAAAAGACTTGTGAGACTGTGGCTTTGCACTCCCCAGGGTGCAGCAGTGGGCAAACCACCCATTGAAAAGACTTGAGAGACTGTGGCTTTGTACTCCCCAGGATGCAGCAATGGGCAAACCACCCATTGAAAAGACTTGTGAGACTGTGGCTTTGCACTCCCCAGGATAAAGAAGTGGGCAACCCACCCACTGAAAAGAATGGTGAGACTGTGGCTTTGCACTCCCCAGGATGTGGCAGTGGGCAAACCACCCACTGAAAAGACTTGTGAGACTGTGGCTTTGCACTCCCCAGTATAAAGCAGTGGGCAAATCACCCACTGGAGAGACTTGAGAGACTGTGGCTTTGCACTCCCCAGGATACATCAATGGGCATGGTGCCCCCTCGTGGGGCTGGCGTTGTGCACTCATCCAGCTAGGGTGCCCCCTTTCCTTCCCCCTGAGGTGCCTGTTTCATTTCAATCTGATGCCCCAGCAGTGTTCTCTCCGTTTGATGTCTGGTACCAAGTGGTGGCCTCACCCATGCATTTTGGGCCCAGTGGTCCACGGACTATGAATGGTGCACTATCTGGTCTTGTATGGTTGGTGTACATAATTGTTTATACTGTATTTCAAGTTTTGACTAATGGATTTTAATTGATTACAATTGTTACAATCATTTCCTTTTGTCATTGCGTTCTTCCAGGAGGGGGGATGTAATGTTGCAGCATGTATTGGTGTGTGTGTTGTTGTATGTGAGGGTGGGGGTGGGGGTGTTGCATGTTGTGTGTGTGTGTCACTCTCTTTTCCCTCCACCCTCCCCTGTGTTGTAGGTGCAGTACTCACCGTGGTCGTCGACACCGTCGTTCGTGCTCCTGGTAGAGTAGCAGGAAAACTATTGCAGGGAGGATTTGGAGTTCTGGCTCCATGGCGTCCTGGTTTCTCGTGGGTTGTGTAGAGGTGAGTGTTTTCCCCTTCCAAGTCCTGTTTCCGCCGTGTTTTTGTTCGCGTTGGTTCCGCCCTGCAAAATGTGGCGGATTGGCCTCTCATAATAGTGTGGGTGGTACGCTGTCTTCCGCCTGTCTGTTGGCAGTAACTCCATGCTGTTTGTTTGTACCGCCGTGGCGGTCGGAGTGTTAAAGTGGCTGTCTCTGTTGGCGGTTTCCACCATGGTTGTGATTCCATTTTTTTTACCGCCGCTTTAACACCGACCGCCAGGGTTGTAATGAGGGAAACAGTCTTTTCAGCAGAAACATATATAATATGTGTAGTGTTAGCGCACTACACTGCCTACGCAGACGCTGACGCATAAATAATAGGCTGACGCTGAGTATATACTAAAGTGGCGTCACAGCTTCGGTTCATCGCGCTGTGCCCTCTCCTTGCAGCCCACTGGCCACACTTTATTTTAAATCCTTCCACACATGACCGGCAGGGTAGACACATTCAAATGCAAACACGGAGGGGAGTCAGAGCGGCTCCCCTTTGATTACATCTTCACAGACAATGGTAGTGCCATGCGACCAGTTACATCACTGGCGCAACACTACATTCCTCCCAAAAACAAATAACATGAGACAACTGAGGATCACAAGCTAAGTGGGGCATCAGTTCACACCAAATGGTCTTGCAATCTCTGAGATGGAGTGGGATTGCCGCGTCAACGGTATTTAGTACAAGTAGATCTGTCTGTCTCTGGATTTCATTCTGGGACACCAGCGGGTGTCAAACTAGCTGCAACTGGTTGGGGGTTTGGACAGGACACTGACTGAGAGTTTGAGAGACCGTCGTCTGAGTCGGGCACGGACATCTGATCAATATCAGACAACAGTGGGTCAGATTCTTCTCCACCAGGTGGCTTTGGGGGATGAACTCTTTTGAACATGGAAATGTTCCTGATGACGGTGGCAGTCCCTCACCGGGCGACGACCATGGATCCACACCTACGCACAATGGTCCAGGGATTTTTGTCAAATGTCAGGCGGAACTTACTTCCCGGAGAGTGTTCCTTTAGCAGCACCGCTTAAGTCTGAGGCTCTCGCACAACGCTTACGGCTGGCTTTTTGATTTACTCTGGGGCGTCTCTGGGAGGCCTGACAATCATCATTGGCTCCAGGTATCCACTGCCGGTGATGAGGAATGGAATCCACCACTGCTTGACCTAAGGAGATATGCCCAGAAGCCTGGCCAGTAGTGGAAGGGGGGGTCTGTCAGTAGTTTTGCAAGAAGGAATATATGGCATATTCACTTGACTGTCCACTGGCTGCAGCAATTCGTACAACTTTATTTAATGTACGCATGAATATCTCGACCTCCCCATCGCGGTGTGATCTGTCGGTGTCGGATGCCAGTGGTCTCAAAGTAAGAGGCAAGCTCTCTACTCTGAAATGGGGCCCCATTGTCAGCTCTTATTTCAGAGATAAAGCCATGAGTGGCCAGGATCTTCTCAATCCGGGGAATCAGAACTCCAGCTGTGAGAGCAGGGATGATCTCCACTTCGGGATATTTGGGGAAGTCATCAATCATCACCATGGTGTATTGGCCATCAGGTAGATACCCAAAATCGAGGCTGGCTGAAACCCATGGTTGTCGTGGACCTGGTTCCGTCTCAACAGGGACAGGCCGGCTGGGTTCCCCAGAGGCTTGACACCATTTGCACGACCGCACCATGTTCTCAACTTGCTCGTCCATTAGGGGAAACCACACCTTCATCCTTGGTTGACTTTTAGTTTTCACCATTCCTTGGTGTCCATTGTGTGCCAACTGTACCACCCGGTCACTAAGGGAGGACAGAATTACTAACCAGTAGCTTTGCAGCAGGCACTCATCGGGGTCCACTGATTGTTCTTTGTGAACATTGTACAAGCTCTCCATTATTCGCTTGGCGGTGGGGTTGAGCGAGGGTAGGTGCTTCCTCACAGCATGCCACAGTTTGGAACGCATCGCCTGCAAGCCTTTCTGAAGGCAGTCATCTTCCGCCGGGGGGTTTCGATGCAGTCCCGTTGAAGAGGGGAATGAGTGGCTTATGATCGGTACTGACGAGGAATGTTTGGTCATATATATAAACGGGAAAATACTTGCAGCCCCAGTGCACAGCTATGACCTCTTTCTCAATCTGTGAGTACTGTTGCTCGGTGTCAGTCAATAACCAGCTTCAAATGCCACTGGTGACCACTCATCATTGGCTTGTTTTTGGAGCAACACGGACTCAAGGCTTTTTGGGCCAGCGTCAATTGCAATTTTTGTGTCCTTGCGGGGATCAAAGTATCGTAGAATGGTGTCACTGGATAAGGCATCCTTGGTGTCTTCAAACGCAGTTTGCTGGGCTGATGTTATGACCCCTCAAACCTGCCATGCAGTAACGGTGAAAAGTCCAAGAAAAGCAATAAGAATGCAGGCAAAGAAGTATCCACAGTGGAGACAGCGACATCCCAGTTGGGAGAAAGTTTGCTGAGTCATGTTGCGTTTGTTATAGAGAAAAGGCCAAAGAAAGGAATCCAAGATGGCCGATGAGAAGCCGGAAGGTTAAGTTGTAGTTCTAGTGCTGCATTCAGTCTAGATGTTACGATACGCATGCGCCGCTTGAGAGCTTTGCACTCCAACTGTGGTCTGACAGGAATCCAGATGTGCAGAGAGAGCGCGCCTTTTGAGGTAAATGTTTTGTGAGGAAAACTAGACGTCGCATGTATATTTACAGATGACGAGTTAACTGCAGATAATAATAATTCATGGAGAACAAGCATTTACAGATACAGAAAGTTTTTTGAGTGCTCTAAAGAGTTTTCGGCTGGAATGGACAATTAAGAACTTTCAAAGAATATAAAGATAATTTAACAACAAATCAAATAATTTAGTCACCAATATACAATAACGAACTTAAGAAAACTACAACTGGAAGTTCAACACACATTGCTTATTAACAAGGCACACAAGTTATTTATTTTATAACAACAGTAATTAAAAGACAGTCAAGTGGAAAACGTTACCTCAACTAATGCAACTATAAATAACTATTAACTATATATATATGCATATTACACCATCCAAAGGTCCACCTGGTGGTGTCTTCTTGCACTTTTCTTGACTAGAAGCAATAAAACTCTCCTGGAGTGCAAACGAATCAATTGTTTGGCAATTGTTGGTGTTGGATATATATGTATATATATACATTTAGCAGCCCAACAGAATAATTAAGAATGTGTAAAGAAACGAATTCAGAACTGAAAATCTCATCATGAGTCAAGAAGTAGACAACTCTGTTAATTTGAGAACTATTCCACGAAGTTCATTATCATATCCATAATAAACAATTACACAGGCAGAGAGAAGCAAAACCTCACGGAGCTCAGGGTGAGTGTGTATAACTTTGAATGTCAGAGAGAATTAATTGTTAATTAATAAGAAAGTATAGAAACAGTTAATGGAGTGTCCCTAATAATTGCGAATGTGATTTTTCAGGTGCCGTTGTCCAGTCAAACAAGAAGTGAGGTTGCAGACTGAGTACTTGATGAAACATCATCTCTGAAGCAGTCTCTCTGAATCCCATTCCCCTTTCCCCTTCCAGGGTGCTCAATACGGAGATTTTAATTTGTTGCGAGTAGTCTTGGTTGGGTATGAGGATTTAGCTTCTACTCCTGAGGGAATCAAACCAAGGTACTCTGACAGATTGAAGTGCCACCCCTAATTTACGGAGAATTCAGATTTCCTCCTGAGCAGAATGGCAGAAGGAATTGATGTAAGGGCATTAGCCACTATTTTAGTATAGGTATATCTACTCAAGTATTTCATGCTATTTTCCCTATTAATCCCCTGGCCCAACCTCAGCGTTTTGGTGGAGATCCAAATAAGGCACAAATATTTTCCAACTCAATGCTCATTGCATTTTCTATCTAGACCCATAATTTTTTCCGAAGACCAATCCAAGGTGGCATTTATATTGTCTTATCTGACAGGTAATGCAGCTGCATGGTCCATGCCATTTGTTTCCAGAAATGATCCAGTTTTATATAATTTTCAAAATTTCAAAGAAGAGTTCTAAGACTATTTGATCGCTGAACTGCAGCTCAAGCCACTGACAATGAGCTGTTGGAAATTAAGCAAGGTAATTAAGATCTAGTAGCTTATCTGGCTCATTTCAATAAACTCATAGTAGAAACCGATTGGCCAGAGTCAAAGAGAGCCGCCATATTCTATTGTGGGTTGAAGGATGAATTAAAAGATGCTTTGGCGCAAGTTCCATATAGACCCACTAATATTTCAGAATTAATTGATCTTGTACTGCAGACTGACCATCGGTTAACTGAACGAAGAGCAAAAAAAAGGAGAGATTATCAGCACCTCCCACTGAGATTCGATAAAGTAAAAAATTATCATACGAGAGTAGGAGAAGGGATGACCGTGAACGGACCAATGCAAATTAGTTTCATTTGAGGTCCGCTATCTAAGGAAGAGAAGGAAAAATGAAGAATGAATCAACTGTGTTTATACTGTGGTGCATCTGGACATTTTTTTTTTTAAACTACCCCAAGAAACCAAAGACTGTTCAGTTGGGAAAGGCCAGCTTCATCAGTAAGGGGAGTTGCCCTGATGAAAGCAGAACTCAAGACAACTCCCTCAGAGCAGCGAGTGGCAAATACTTTACAGACAGCAGCGCCACATTTGGTAGAAACCGTGTCAGTCAAGATGCCTGAGAAGGAAATTCAGGGAATATCAGTTATATTGATTCTGGAGCTACAGGCAATTTTTCTGACATCAAATACACTCGTAAGATGGGAATTCGATTTGTCAAGAAATCAACTCTGGAAGTAGTAAGAGCAGCAGATGGCACCCGTCTCTTTTTAGCTCCAATTACTCATGAGACTGAACCGACTGAATTGCAAGGCTTTGGTGGACATCAGGAACAGATAATTTTAAATTTTATGGAAGCTCCGCAATTTCAATTAATTCTAGGTCTGCCTTGGCTTACTGAGCATAATCCTCAAATTGATTGGAGTAAGAGAACAATAGAAATGAGTTCCTCCTTTTGTAAAGAGAATTTCTTTCATGGTGAATTAGGAACGTTCACAAAGTCCCAGGTGGCCTGTTTATCATCACGTTCTCCAATGATTTGTGCACCTGGAACAACAGAAATCCTGAAGGAATATGAAGATTTAGTTACAGTCGTTGACAAGAAGGAGGCTGAGAAATCGCCACCACATCGACCATATGACTGCAAGATTGAAATGGAGGCGGGAGCAATATTGCCATGTAGTCGAATATATGCATTGACCGAAGTGGAGAACCAAAATTTGAAGGATATTTAGATCAATATATCACTAATGGGTTTATTCGCCCCTCTCAATCGCCAGTTTCCTCCCCACTGTTTTTCATACCCAAGAAGGATGGGGGACTTCGGGCTTGCACTGATTACAGAGCCCTCAATCAGGTTACCATCAAGAATAGATACCCTCTGCCTTTGGTGTCAGTTCTTCTAGATCAAGTTAAAAAATGCAAAAATTTACACCAAATTAGATCTGCGAGGGGCATATCATTTGATACGAGTGGCAGCTGAAGATGAATGGAAAACAGCCTTTCGAACTCGGTATGGATATTTTGAATATCAAGTGATGCCATATGGCTTATGCAACGCTCCTGCAGCTTTCCAGCATTTTGTCAACGACATATTACGAGAATTTCTCGACAGATTTGCTGTGGTATATGTAGATGATATTTAGATTTTTTCCGACACTCTGAAGGAACATGTTTCCCATGTTCGATCCATCCTCACAAGACTGCAATAGCACCATCTTTATGTGAAATTGGAGAAGTGTGCATTCCATGTAGAACGAGTAGAGTTCCTAGGATTCATTTTGTCACCAGAAGGCGTTAGCATGGATCCAGCTAAGATAAAGGCAGTTCGAAATTGGCCTTCTCCTTGTAATGTTAAAGAAATCCAGAGTTTCTTGGGGTTCGCCAATTTTTATCAAAGAGTCATATCCAACTTTTCTCGAGCAGTCAGTCCCATCACTCATATGTTAAAAAAAGGAGTGAAGTTTGAGTGGACAAAAGAAGCAGATGATGCTTTACATTTTTTGAAAAACTCCTTCACCACAGCTCCAATACCTTTCATGAGTGGAGACTTTACATTTTGGGAACTAAGCATAAAGTGACTGTCTACACAGACCCCCGAAATCTACAGTTTTTAAAATCAGCTCGTACATTAACAGCAAGACAACTGCGTTGGTCTCTTTAATTTGCAGACTTCGATTTTGTCATCACCTTTTGACCAGGAAAAGCTAATGGCAAGGCAGATGCTCTGTCTGGAATTGATATTGACACATCTAAAGAGCTTCCAGAAAACGGTCCAATCATTCCACAAGAGAAGTTGATATTAACCATTCATTATGCAGAGTTGACCAAAGAAATCCAAGAAAATTTAACACCCGAAAGAATGCTGAAGTGGTCCAAAGAAGCCCCAGAAAGACTGATCAAGGATGGCTTGCCATATTATAAAGGTGCATTGTATATACCAACTTTGGAATTACAAGAAAAGGTTCTTCAGGCCTGTCATGATGACCAGTTGGCTTGATATAAAGGAATTCAAAAGACTCCGAATTTGATACAGCAAAATTTTTGATGCCCACAAATGAAAACTCAGATAAGACAATATGGGCCTGATTACAACTTTGGCGGAGGGGGTTAAACCGTCCCAAATGTGACAGATATCCCACCCACCGTATTATGAGTTCCATAGGATATAATGGACTCGTAATACGGCAGGCGGGATATCCGTCGCATTTGGGACGGACTAACCCCCTCTGCCAAAGTTGTAATCAGGCCCTATGTGTCAACTTGTGAAAAATGTCAAAGAGTGAAATCCAACAGAACAGCTCCACAAGGTCTTTTAGACCATCACCCACAGCACCCCATCCATGGCATACTGTTACTATGGATCTTATTGTAGATCTCCCTAGTAGTCAAGGTTTTAACACTATCTTAGTTTTTGTGGACACTCACTAAAATGGCACATTTCATTCCTTTAAAAGAAATTCCCCGAGCCCCACAAGTTGCCCAGTTGTTTATACAACATATAGTACGCACCCATTAGGATTAAAAAATTCTTGTTTCTGACAGGGGGTCCCAATTTATTTCTCGCTTTTGGAAGGCTTTTACTAAGCAATTGGGAATTGTGTCATGTTTTTCTACCAGTTATCATTCCGAAACAGATGGGCAAACAGAGAGAGTGAATCAAGAATGAGAACAATATTTAAGACTCTCTCTGTTTGATCAAGAGAAGGAATGGCCAGAGTTGGTTTGGGCAGCTGAATTTGCTTGTAATTATGTTGCCCATTCCACCACTGGGTTCACCCCCTTTTATCTAAATCAAGGTAGGCATCCTAAAGTAATTTTAGGTAAAGAAGATGACTCAGTGCCTGCAGTAGAAGAAATTATAAAGAGATTGCAGACCACATTAGTTTGCGCCAGAAAAAACATCACCCAAGCAAATATATAAGGCAGATAAGAAAAGAAGAGAAAGTCCAATTTTTGTAAGAGGAGACAAAGTTTGGTTATCTACTCGTCATTTACGTCTCAAAGAAAACCGCATATTTCAGCCACGATTCATAGGTCCATTTAAAGTGGACAAGATGATCAATCGAGTGGCAGTTAAATTACAGTTGCCATCACTTCTAAAAATAAATC
Source organism: Pleurodeles waltl (assembly GCF_031143425.1). NCBI lineage: Eukaryota > Metazoa > Chordata > Amphibia > Caudata > Salamandridae > Pleurodeles > Pleurodeles waltl. The sequence goes on along the minus strand of NC_090446.1, from coordinate 978,280,285 downwards.
CAGTTTTTCATGTTTCCTTGCTAAAGAATGGTCCTCCAAATTTGCGTCTAAACACTCCTCCGATTCCTATTCAGATTAGCTCTGCAGAGGAGTATGAGGTCAATCAAATTTTAGATTCCAAAATTCGAAAAGGCAAATTGTACTATCTAATTGATTAAAAAGGTTATGGTCCAGAGGAACGATTTTGGGAACTTTATGATAACGTACATGCCTCAAGATTAATGAATAACTTTCACAGAACCTATCCAAACAAACTTAAATTGGGGAACTGTTCCTTGAGAGGGAGTACTGTCATGACCCCTCAAACCTGCCATGCAGTAACGGTGAAAAGTCCAAGAGAAGCAATAAGAATGCAGGCAAAGAAGTATCCACAGTGGAGACAGCGATGTCCCGGGTGGAAGAAAGTTTGCCGAGTCGTGTTGCGTTTGTTACAAAGAAAAGGCCAAAGAAAGAAATCCAAGATGGCAGACGAGAAACCGGACGGTTAAGTTGTAGTTCTAGTGTTACATTCAGTCTAGATGCTAGGATATGCATGCGCCGCTTGAGAGCTGTGCACTTCAACTGTGGTCTGACAGGAATCCAGATGTGCAGAGAGAGCGCGCCTTTTGATGTAAACGTTTTGTGAGGAAAACTAGACGTCGCATGTATATTTACAGATGACGAGTTAACTGCAGATAATAATAATTCATGGAGGACAAGCATTTACAGTGCTCTAAAGAGTTTTCAGCTGGAATGGACTATTAAGAACTTTCAAAGAATATAAAGATAATTTAACAACAAATCGAATAATTTAGTCACCAATTTACAATATCGAACTTAAGAAAACTACAACTGGAAGTTCAACACGCAAGTGCTGGTAATTTGAGACTAGCACTACTTGTCCTGTTGTGTGCGCCCGCTGGGTGATGTCTATGCAGTATTTAGCTGTACAATATTCAGCAACTAGTGTTTTTAAACAAACTTTTCTTTTTTTTTTCTTTTCAGTGATGTGCAGCACAGTACGATTTGGATTGTAATTATTAAGGCCTGTTCTTTCTATCATTTTATTAGTCTATTTTTGTTTCTGTACTTGTGCGCCCTTGAAATAGTCACAGTATCTTCTGGGTGGAGCACATAGGGCAGGATAATGAAGTTACAGCTTCCCTTGCAGAACTTCCAGCTGCAGCACGCCTGTCTCACTGAAAGGCAGCATACAGCAGCGTGTCTCAGCCTTTGGAGCTGACCAGGGGGAGGTGGGGCCGTGGAGGTAGGTGAGCGTGCATGAGCACGCACTGAAACAATGCGCTCCACTCTTCAGGGTCGGCTCAGAGAGTTTCCGATGAGCTGATGGGGATTCCGAGGCCTCCGATGACAGGCACAAGCACTGCCTGTGAGCTGCCACCGCCACAGCATATTGAACCACGGTAAGGGTACGACTCCTTCATTGACAAAATGAAGTGTCGGCGCACTACACTGCCTGCGTGGACGCTAGCACATAAATAATAGGCTGACGCTGGGTATATATTGAAGTGGCATCAGCGGCTTCGGTTCATCGCGTTGTGCCCTCTCCTTCCCGCCCACTGGTCACACTTTATTTTATATCCTTACACATGTGACCGGCAGGTCAAACACATTCAAATACAAACACAGAGGTAAGTCAGAGAGGCTCCCCTCTGATTACATCTTCACGGACAATGGTAGTGCCCTCCGACCAGTTACGTCACTGGCGCGACACTACAATATGGAAGGGTTCATACTATTATAAGCAGATGGTGGCAACGTAAATCATGTTCTCTCAAACCAGTGGTGTTTGTTTGACGTTTTAGGGTTTTTGTTGGTTAGTTTTTACTCAATTTCAAAATCTAGTATGTGCATGATGTTTCATTTCCTATACAAACACATGGCAACCAACAAATGACAATAGCAGTAGTGAATTTCAGTAATTTAACTGGCTCATCCAGATTTTGCTGTTGAAGTTACAGATGTTCAGAGCATGTGTTTCACCTCTTTTGGCAGGTAGGCATAGTGTTTCTGGTGTCTGAGGGTCTGCTGAGAAGTCATAAGTCCTGTCAAGTCAGTTTCCAACTTAATATGTGGTTTGTTTAAGTAGTCCTCAGTGTCATGACTCCTTGTTAAAAATGTACATTGACACCCCATTCGAAAAATATTTCTTTATTCTGTTTCCTTTTCTTTTTCCTGTAGTTAAGGGAGTAGCCTGTCAGGTTATCAAACATACTTTTAGGGATTTTATTTTCTTGTAATTTTGGCAGAGTAAGGGATTATCACATTTCTCAGCATTTTTCCCCCAAAAGTTTCCAAGTGGGCAATAGATCGCTTTACGTAGAATTAGGAGCAAATACTTTGTGGAATGTCTCAGGACATCATCATTGGATGATTGAACTATATAATACAAATCAACCATTCCATGTAATTGTACAAAGAACTCTATTTGCAGTGTGCTGCGTTGCGTTACGCTGGATTTATCAAGCCACTCAGGGCGAAGCAAGATGTCCTCGTGTAGCTTGATAAATCACATATCATGCGTTGAGTGGCGCAAAAGCAACACAACCCTTGATGATTATGCCCCTAGATAATTAAAATCTCATGTTCTTAGACACTGACATGGAGATATAAGACTTAGAGAATGTAGAACACACAACTTTTGGGTTAACTGACTGATTTGTGTCAAACACAGGGGCATGAGTGCTTCTAGAAAGTAAAGGTCATTCCATGATGATGAAGATCGAAGAGTGTGATGCTCATGACCAATCAAAAAGATATCGAGTGGGTTGTATACTGACAGCAATAGAACAATCTGCTGAGAAGTGCACATTAATGTACACATTTTTTAGATTGCTGTAATCATTGACACATTAATGTCATCCCAGAAAAAAAACGAAGTTGTGTTTGACTGGTCTGAAAATGAGTGGCTTTGTGGCTAATAATTGACCTTTTTCATTGTTTCCTTTCATCATTTATAGATTGTCAATCACATACTTTCATGGGAGTGGGTTTGGGGTGGTGCGTCGTAGATGAGCTGGCACTTTTGATGTTTTGCCTATCAGATAGCTTTTAGCTGCATTGTAAATATATAAAAAAAGAACAGAGGACTTTGTCCCAACCCCCTGCACTCTATTCCAATGCACACTTCGCCACTACACTCTACACCACTACACTGAATACCCGTCCCCGCCATTCTAATCCATTCTAATCCACTCTGCTCCACTGCACTCCATGTCATTCTACTCTACGCCACTGCACACTACTCTGCACCACTCTACCATACCCTGCACCACTCTACTCCATGTTTCGTCACTCTATTCTGAAACAATCTACTGTACACCACTGCACTATACGCCACTCTACATCACTGAACTCTACACCAATACACTCTACACCACTTTACTCAAAACCAAGGCCCTCTACACCACTGCACTCTATGCCAATGTACTCTGCACCACTGTACTTTACGTCTCTTCACTCTAAGCCACTTTACTCCACTCTGACACTCTACAACACAGCACTCTAGCATACTCCACTCTACAACTTTCTACTCCACTCTGACATTCTACTCTACACTATGCCACTGTAAAACACTCTATGCCACTCTACAACACTACTCCACTATACTTAATGCAACTCCCTCAATGCCACTCCATGCCACTTTAATCCACTCCATTTTACAACACACTGCTCCACTCTTTTCCACTCCACTGTATGCCACTCCATTCCACTCTATGACGCTCTATGCCAGTCCCCTTCCCTACACTACTCCACTCTATGACAATCTACTCCACTCTATGCTACTCTACTCTACAACACTCTACTCCACTTAAAGCAACACCCTCCACATCACTCTTTTCTACACTTTTACCTTTTAGCCATGCTGAACAGCAGCCACGCTAGTGTACAACATGGCTAAAACATATTTGCAAATCCAACTTCTCAGTGGTTCCCAACCTGTGGTCTGGGAAGTCCTGAGAGTCCGCGAAGCCTATTCAGGAAGGTCGGAGACTGCTTAAAAAATTAAATAATAACATATTAATACACGGTATACAATTTCTAAAAAAGCAAAGTGCATATCTGAACATTTTAAAATGTTCTATAAATGTGAAGGAATTTGAAATTTGAGGCTAAAAATTAAGTTGGTGTCCTCATTTTCATTGGTGAAAGCAGGGCAAGTGCATCAAATACAATGAAATATGGAGAACAGTGGCCTCAATTACATTTAGAAAGGGTCCAACCTGCTCATTAACATTTTATTTTTTTATATCTGTTTGAGGATTACATAAATGGTTAATATTTTGGATATCTGTTTGATAAATGCTTGATTCTGTATTTTTTTGTTAATTGTGTTGTGGTTCAAATAATTGAAAATGCTTAGGCTGGGGACTCCCATTAATGACTTAAGGGCGGTCCCCAGACTCAAATAGTGATTTGTTGGGGGTTCTGGGGTTCCAATAAGGATTAAGTGGGGTTCCACAGGAATCAAAAGGTTGAGAACCATTGGACTGCCATTGCTCTTGCATAGGCAAGACCTGCTGGCGTTGCCAATGCTTGTTTTTTCTCCTGCTTAACTAGGACAGGAACAGGGATGTGGGACCCCTGCTGGTCTTGGGTCTTCTTCGTAATGTTTCTTGTTCCCCTTGTATTGGGCATGGGGGGATTAGACTATACATCGCTCTGATAGTGAAGGCAGGATGAAGAATCTGTCCCAGTCCCCCATTCGGACATCCTCTGACTGGGGTTGTGCTCCTATTAGAGGCTGCAGAGTACAATGAGTAGTGCCCACCATGCCCTCCTCTTCCCCCCGAGAAGGCCTTTGTTTTGTGTTGCGGGTTGGGTTCAGTTGTACCTTGCATTGGTCTGGGTGTTGCTGTTTTGGATGGTTGGCTTTTTGTTTTTTTAATCCTGATCATTGGTTAGAATATGGGTGGTTGAGTAGGACTCTGTCCATGCATGTTTCTCAGTGGCTCTGCACATGCTTGTTATTGAAGGACTCCACGCATGTGCATTAGGAAGAACTTCACACATGAGTGTTAAGAAGGACTCCAGATTTACACAGCTGAAGTTAAGGAATTTCAGATATGGATGCTAATTTGGCAGATATAAAACCCCTTCGTTAGGGGTTACATTGTTGCTAGTTTTGCTTAGTGTAGGTGATTTTTGACTCAGCAGTGTTTTGGGAAAGCTCTTCTACTGGCCAGAGTGGAAAAACACTTAAAAAGAGGATAATTTTGGGGTATTCCTCTTCCAGTCTTTCACTCTCTATAAACAACAAGAGGGCTAGACAGGGGGATAAGTTTCTGGAGGACAGAATTAAGAAGATTGTCCTGGAGACTATGGGCCTGATTACAACTTTGGAGGAGGTGTTAATCCGTCCCAAAAGTGACAGTAAAGTGACGGATATACCACCAGCCGTATTACGAGTCAATTTTATCCTGTGGAACTCGTAATACGGCTGGTGGTATATACGTCACATTTGGGACGGATTAACACCACCACCAAAGTTGTAATCAGGCCCAAAGTCCCTCATTATTACCCTGGTGGTCACCAGACCGCCAGGGTCATGATTGCGGTCGGACCACTGCCAAAGTGGCTGACCGACCGCAAAGTTACGACTGTGGCGGAAATGCCACGGTCTGACCGCCGACACCGGCAGTTTGCCACTGCCGGACAGCCTGGCCGTCTCTGTGGTTGTAATCCTCCATGACAGCACTGCCCTGGGGATTATGAGTCCCCTTTCTGCCAGCCTTTGCATGGTGGTAGCCCCGCCATGCAAAGGCTGGTGGAAAAGGGGTGCCGGGGGCCTCATGGGCCCCTGCACTGCCCGTGCACCTGGCATGGGCAGTGCAGCTGTCCGCATGGACAGCCCCATCAGATAAGTCTATACAGTGGCAGTGGTGGTGGATTCCTCAAGGGCCAGACCGGTCTGGCATACGTCTGTCGAACAGGAGAGAAAAGAAGATTGACTTAGCCCTAAGGAAGCAGCCTTATGCTTGAGCTCACTTAGCAATGAGTCGGGCATACGTCTGTCGAACAGGAAAGAAAAGAAGATTGACTTAGCCCTAAGGAAGCAGCTTTGTGCTGGAGCTCACTTAGCAATGAGGGCCAACATTTATGGTGCTTATGCTTCATAGTCTGTGATATTGGACTACTCAAGAACCTATTTAAAGCAGTCCATGACATAGGACTACTCTAGAACCTGTTTAAAGCAGACCAGAAGAATACACAGTGTTTAAAGCTTCTTGAGGCCATGGAGAAGCAGGTGGAGTTTTTAATCAGGTTTCTCATTTGACACTGTGAGTGCATCACCATTGGCAGCGGAAGCACCCATCTCTGTAAGACGGTACATTTATTTGAAGGAGTGGCACACTGATGAAGCTCAGAAATCAGTGGCCTTAAGGATGCTTTTTGATGGGATATTTGATGGAATCAGGCTCTTTGGAACAGATCTTGACAAAACCTTACATAGAATTTCAAAGGAGAATGATTTGCAATCTTTCCAACAGAGCAGGGTTACATCACGGTCAGGTTCTTGCATCTCGTTTTCCAAATCTTCCTTTAGCAAGCACTCTAGGCACCAGCCAGCAGTAGCAGCAGTTTTCTTTTTAAAAGAAAACCGAAGGGCAGAGGAAACAGGAATTGGGGAGATCTAAAGGGAACGTATAAATCCCCAGCAAGAAACAACCACTGCTGACTATACCAGGAGGATGTGTACCAAGACTGTGGGAGAAAGAATATGATTTTTCATTGTGGCATGGGAGGAAACTACTTCTGATATGTGGGTCTGTCAAGTGATAAAGGGTACCAGAAAGAGTTTCTGGAGATATTATTGGGCTTTGGGGTCATTCCTACTTCAGAACCTCTGGATGCTATTACGCCATTGCATTGGAAGAGGCAATTTCAGTCTTGTGAAGAATTCTGAGGTGATTCCAGTTACAGAGCAAGAGGGTGTATTTGAGGATCTTGCTAGTCCCCAAGCCCTAGGGTCAGTTCCAGTTGATTATAGACCTAATAGGGGTGAACAAATTGACAAGGAGGATTCCTTTCAAGATTGAGACAGTTCAAAGGTTCATCCATTTAACCCCTGATAAAGCTTTCATGCTCACTATAGATCTAATCAATGCCTATTTCTGCATCACCAAAGCTGGGGCTCATCAGATATACCTCACATTATATTTTTTATTCTAAAAAGACATTTTTAGTTTCAGGTATTGCTCCTTGTCATCAAGTCTACCTCAACGGTGTTTACGAAGATGATGGCACACTTGGATACAGTTCTCCATCTTCAGGGGTGGAGTGTGTTTCCATACCTGGACAATTGGCTGCTCCATGCTCCAACAAAAGAACAGGCATTGGAAGGTTGGGAGGTGATGATCTATTGTCTTCAGCAATATGGCCTCCTCATACATTTTGAGAAAAGCAAGATGGATCCCTCACAGGAATGGACTTTCATTGAGTCCCATTTCAGGACAGATTTGAACAGCAGTCTCATACCTGAACAGACAGGAGGGAAGAAAGCCTGCCTCTCTGAACCTGGCGGCCTTAAGGACTGGTGTATGGGAAGGGAATTATCTTTTTATCCTGAAAGCAACTCATGTCTGATGAGAAGACAATACAGAGCAAGACAGGCTAAGTAGGTCCTCTCAATGTCTCAAAATCTGTCCCTCAACCCACTGATACTCTCCCAAACCTGCCTGACGTTCTGGGAGCCACTTTTAGACTTATTTGCTTCCAGAGGAGACACTCAGCTTCTGATGTTCTCCTCTCTGTATCCGGATCCATAAGTATGGGGTAGATATGCTACCTTCCCCTTGGTCTCCTCGGCTGCTATATGTCTTCCACCTATTCCTCTCATCTCTTGTTTGCTCTCAAGAGTCCAAAGGAAAAGAGTGGAGATCATGCTAGTAGTCCCGTTTTGGCACTGTCACTCTTATTTGACCCGCCTGAAGAACCTGATTTTTCTTCCTTCATGGAGAACCCCATTACTGCCCTTTCCTCTTAGATCAGGGGATGGCTAGAGATTGGGAGAATTGGGCTTCATGCTTTATAGAACAGGAGTACCTCAACACTTAGTTGAGATCATTCAGTGGCCCTCTACTCACCTCCTACTCTAAACACTGGAGGAATTTTGAAGTATGTTGCACTTCCAAATCTCTGTCTGCAGTTCAGAGTGAGATTTACTCAGTTTTGTATTTTTTCCTGGATGGCTTTCAAAAAAATATTGGCAGTCACTTATCCGAAAAGCCCAGAGGGCTGCAGTAAGGGCTTTTAGGGAACCCTGGTCCAATTCCAGCAATGATTGTGATATGGTGGTAAGACTCTTAAAACGTTGTTCCATATCTAGACATTTTTTCTGGACCATCTGTATCTCCTTGGGATTTGCCTTTTGTCCTGAAAGCACAGCAGGGCATGCATTTTGGACCACTGATTTCAGTTGATTTGAAGTACTTATCTTGTAAGGTGGCATTCCCAGTTGCTATTTCCACTTCAAGGAGAATTAGTGAGCTGGTGGCACTGCTATGCAAACCTCCTTTTTTGAGATTCTGGAGGATAGAGTCTTGTTTCAGCAGAATTACGCTTTCCTTCCCAAAGTAGCCTCCAAGGTGCATAGGGTGCAAATATTGTTCCTTGTATTTTTACCTTCTCCATCTTCCAATGAAGGGTAACTTTCACTTGTTGGATACAAAGAGAGCAGGTGAGATTTCCCTCCAAAGGCCTGAGGGTTACAGAAAGTCTGAACATTTCTTCATATCTTTTGGTGGTGTCCGTCGGGGTCGCAAAGTTTAATGTTAATATTAGTAGATGGATTCGATTGTCTGTTGTTTTGTCACACTCTTTGTCTAATGTTTCTCCACCTGGGCGTATACAAGGAAGATCCACTAGAGGGGTGGCAGCCTCTTTGGCTGAGGCACAGGGAGTTCCTGTGTCAGAGATCTGCAGAGTGACCACGTATGCCATTCTCAAATGTTTGTTAAACTTTGTTAAACACAATATTGTGTTGTATTGAAAGTGTTATGGAGAGACAAATATTTAGGGCAAATGTATTGAGTGCAGTATTTTCTGCATAACTTGGAGATATTTTGCCTGTTACGCTGATTAAAGTGTAGTGAGCCTGATTATTCTAATGTGTTTTTCAGTTTTCTTTTAGATTCTGGTTGGTCGTGAAGGCATGCTTTTGCCTGGTAAACCTCATTGTTAATGACTGCAACGATGAACTGGGCATAGAGATAATGCATGGTTATTTACCGGTAAGTCTCATTATCTTTAGTCCCTTTAGTGCTTGTCACAGTCAATATGACCCACCCTGACAACTGGCCGTGAGGTAGCTTGGTAGTGGCAGGAAATGAGGATGGGCAGGTGTTTATACCATCCTACGGTGTGTGGGGTTACCCCACCACTACTTGTTTTTCTATCCTGTTTGAGGTGAGGGTGAAGTAATGATTGTAACAAAACAAAAGGAACTAAAGATAATGAGATTTATTGGTGAGTCACCACGCATTTCTCCTTAGGTTACAGCCCACTGTACCTTTGTTGCATCACTGCACTTTTGCTGCTTATTTTGGCATTTTCATTTAGCTCTATTGTACAAAGAGAAACTGTAGTTGCTGTAACTGCATCTTCCTAAGTGAAAAACAAACATATTATAGTTGAATTGAAATGTTACAATGCCTGCTTGCCAGTGCCTGCTGTCTGAGCCAACAGCAAATATGAACTGCAGGTCATGCACAGAATTGCAGATGTTGTTTAAACTGTAATAAACGAGGACAAGCTTTTGAGCTCTTCTCCCTGTTCACATGAAATGAACAGTCGTTAAGAAAAAGGAGTCAGTTAAGGCAGCATGTTTATATATTATGCAGGTCCTCTTCATTACAAAGAAGGAGGAATTCCGGCATGTTAAAACACATTATGAACTACAGCTATGCTTGAAAGTGACTTACATCAAATTTCATACTGTGTTTCTCTGCATCAAATGACTAGGTGTACATAGGTGAGTTTAATTTTCCCTATATTTAGACAATATTTTGCAGCTTTACTGTTGCAATCAATGATGGATACTTGTAGTTTGTAAAAGAAGTAGTTTATTAGCTTAGTTGTAGGTTACAGATAAAGCCCCACTAGGAGCATCATCCTGCCGTTTAGCCCTTCTCACTCCAACTGTCCACTCTGCCCAGCACAACCACTGTCAACATTCCAACCATACAATGACCTCACTCACTGGCAGCGCAGAAGGGAACATTTAAGGTAGTGTGGAGAATGCATAAGATAGCAAGAGGCCACAACACATCTCCCCTGTGTGAAAACAATGAAATATTCAACAGAACGGAAAACGGCAAAACACCCTCATCAGTCATTCTTCAAAATTATAAGTACCCCATCACAATAAACAGAATAGGTTAACAAACACTCTCTGCTTAACGTCAATACTCCAATGGGATGTAAAACGCTAAAACACAGTTAATCAATACGTTCTACAAATTGAAAGCCCGCAACACATCTCCCTCTTATGAAAACAGTGAAATATTTAACAGAACAGAAAAAGGGAAAACACCCCCATCAACTGCCCTTCAAAATTATGAGTACCACCCCATCAAAATAAACAAAATAAACAAAAACTCTCTGCTTAACTTCAATACTCCAATGGGATGTAAAATGCCAAAACACAGATAATCAATACACTCCACAAATTCACAATACAAGTGTACAAATAATGCAAAACGTCCCTGCTCAACCAACAGAGAACACTATACTTGTTCCCCTCCAGATCACACTCACTATAACAGTGCCAGCCACAACTCAACACTCAACAGTTCTAGAGTTTCTTCCACCTCCGCTGCATTGGGGTGTAACCAAGTATCCCATCACCATACACTTAAACAGAACCAGAGTCTCACCTACACTCCAATGCATTGGGATGCAAACATGTACCCCCATCATCATTCACTTAATCAGAACCAGGGTTTCACCTACCCTCTACCGCATTTAGGTGCACCACGTACTCTCATCGCCCTATGCTCAACCAGGATCAGAGTTTCACATACCCTCTATGCATTGGGATGTAACCACTTACCCCCTTAACATTGGGCCTAAAGCACTGCACCCACATCATTAACCCTGTAGGAAGGATTGACACATATCACTGGGGTGTAGCCCCCTTACATTTGGGCTTAAATTACTGCCCCCACATCCTTAACCCCATAAGAAGGATTGATACATGTCACTTGGATATACTCCCCTTAACATTGGGTTAACACACTGCCCCCACATCCTTAACCCCATAGGAAGGATTGACCCATCACTGGGGTGTACCCACCTTAACACTGGGCTTAACACACTGCCCCCACATTCTTAACCCCCTAGGAAGGATGGTCAAAAACACTATTCCAAATACGGTCCAAGATACTAATATCACAACATTAAAATGTCACTCTGCACTTGACTCTAGCATCCAATCTCAAATTATACTTCTCTAAAATGAAGCATGGCTTTAAAACTTCAGCCCAATATACACACGCAAAACATGGTAAGCCAAATTTCATGTTAAAATACCATCAGGGTGCACCTCCCATGCGTAACATACATGCCACAACTCAACAACTTTAAAACCCGTCAGTAATGGCATAACATTTCTCAATTCAATACAGCATTAATAATTAATTTCAGCAGCTCCAAGCATTGTCAGCATAAGCATAACATTACTCAATTCAACCCAATGCATCTTTAAAATCCAGTTCAACAGCATTGAAATTATACTCCAGCAATGTATGGTATTGAGTAAAAAGCACATGACAGTATATCTAAAGGTAAATTATTATCCGGAATAGTCAAATACTCCATGCCGGTGAGCAACTTCTCACCTGAATACATTGCCGCTGTACATTTTATTCCATTTAAATGCATGCACAGTTCTATATCCCTATACGAAAAATTGGCACACATGCTCTCCACTCCACAAGGGTGGTTCCCATGTGCCAGGTCGGCGCTCTAGTCTTCCTCTCAGAAAACGTCCTGGAAACAGATCAGGTACCCAATGACCTCTCTTGCAGAATAGGGGGCGGGGAAACTCAGCAACCCACTCAACAGGAAGACTGTAACTGTTACTATGTGTGCCCTTAAGCACAGCGCTTCAAGTGGCTTCTGCTCAGGTTCACTGATCACTCTTCGGATAGTGTTTAAATGCTGACACCAGTTGTTTCTCCAACTGACTTTCCACTAGATTGCCAAATGTTTAGTGCCATACATTCTTAACTCTGTACACACCCAGTTCAGCAGACCATTTCCTCAATATACCCAGTCCATACAAGCATGTACAACAGGTTTGGTTCCATGCATAGCTGAGGAGACCACTCTCCCAATCTACAGGACACTGCATTCATTGTTTGCTGCACACCTAGTGGATTAAACAACTTGCCTTGAAGTTAAACAGGGCACATGCCCTCTAACTTCTGTTGAGTACAGGCTGTCTGGTAGAAAAGACAATGGTGGGGCTTCCAGGGTGTTTTTCTTCACTTAAATCTTCAGTTTCTTTTGCTTTATATTTTTCTCCTAGATTTTTAATCTCTCTCCTCTTGGTTTTCCTCTGTAATATGGTTCCTCCTTAGATTTTCTATAGGTTCAATTCCTTTCTTCTTTCACTCGCTAGTTCTTCCTTAAATCTTCACCAGTGTTGCAATCAATGATTGATGCTCATAGATTATAAAATAAGTAGGTTTATTAGCTTATTTGTAGGTTACAAATAAAGCCCCACCAGGAGCAACATCCTGCCACTCAGCCCTTCTCACTCCAGCTGTCCACTCATCCAAGCACAAACATTGTCAACATTCCAGCCATACAATGACCTCACTTACTGGCTGAGCAGCAAGGAACATTATGGTAGTGGGAGAATGCATAAGATAGCAAGAGGCAACAACATTTACTTTTGTATGTGAAGGAGTGAGAAGGAGTAAGCAGTAAAGAACTTAGACTTGTTGGAAAAAGAGTAATGGTGTGGCCATGTATTATAATGAATAAAATACCTTCTGCTATTTGGACAATAACAAGTTGACCCGAGTCAATTCAATCTTTCAATCATTTTCCTTTATATAGTGGCAGAAATCATTGATGACTTGAGGTATCCTTCTGCTATAGGTCAGAGGGTACTTTTTAGGTTTCGCCTGCACGTGCGCTTGCTGTTGTTTGCAAAATCTATTGTTAATAAAAAAAAACTTCAAAGGAGCTTAGGACCAGCCCCTTACTTACCTGAATTTACCATTGGCTTAGTCCAACGTCGTTCTGATTTACGTCCTTCTGATTGGCCAGCACGTCATCTGCACATCATCCAGCTTCACTTCCTGTTGTCTTCTTCGCCGTTCTTGCCGTCGAATTGCCTGTGGATGAAGTACACCTTCTGGTCACATCCCACTGAACACTGCCCAGTGTCTTTCCTCTCTGGCTACGACACTGAAGGTACTTCTTTTCCTTCAACTAAGCTTAACATCAGAATTGCATCTCCACGCCATTTCCCCTCACAATAATTGATCTGGAGAGGTCTTTTGCCCTTGCCTCTCATGCATTTATTTACTAATTATTTATTTTTAAATGTGTAAGACGTTGCCATGTAGACAGTGCTTAATTTGTGCTTGTTGTTTCCGGTGCTGAGCACCAGCACTTATTTTTGAGGGCCTGGGCTTAGTCTTCTGCCTCAAGCAAAAAGACACATATGGGAAAGCCGGAGGAAGGAAAAAGCGAAAAAGTGTCACAATGAGAGAAAGCAGAAAACTGCAGGAGTGAGCTGAAGAGGCAGGGAGTGGGTTTAAATGGATTAAAGGGGTCCGATATGGCTTCGGGATTACGGTGCCTCAGTATTCCGTGTTCGCACATTTCATTGCAGCAGCCTCGTGTTTAAGAGAAGGGCTTTGAGCACCGGCACCTTTTTATCTACAAATTAAGCACTGCATGTAGAGCCCTTTTATCTGAGATATTTAGCCTTACTATTTAATTAATTCGAAAATAATTTTTGGCTGCTACCCACACACTTACACCATTAATTAGAAAATAATTTTTGGCTGCTGCCCACACACTTATAATTTCTGTCAATCAAAGAACCAAGTTGCCGTGTAAAAAGCCCACTATTTCTGAGTGTTTCTTGGTTGTACGATGCCCTATCGCTCATGCTTAAAAAGATGTGTATTTTGTCTCTGTCTAACCCCGCTCCTCCCGGGCTTTGTGCATTTGATGCAGAGGCGCTGGAGGCTCCATTAACACAAGCAGTCTAGTACTTGTTCTCAGACTAGCCAGGCGTGCTTTGACAGCTTTACACACACACACACATACTGTCTAATTAGCGGCCGCTCGGCACAAACACCACGCAAAAATAAAACGATTACTGACCAGGGTGACAGGATGGCTGAAGTAATTGCGTCCCACAGAGTGGTGGAGCATGTTCGTGGAAACTGTGGATGCATTGATCCCGGCGATGGAGCCGTGCACTGGGCACCATGATGGGGCAGTATGCTGGCACTTGGCAGAGGCATGCTGCAAAAGGGTGAAGTGGGCCTCGGGTGGGCTGTGAGTTTTCGAGTGCCCTTTTTGCACCCCCTACCTTTAAGAATGTTGCCCTGGTTCCTCCTGTCATTCAATGGGGGCGAACGACATACCGATGTTACATGTCAAATTGAGTATCATTTTTACATTGTAGGATTAATTCAAGAGTTGTTTATCCTGTGTGAATCAGTGTTTTTAAGATCGAACTTTGTGTACATAAATATATTATTCTTCGTGTATATTTCTGTTTATTTACAATGCATTAATTTGTTTATTTCTGTACATTGTATCTGGTGTATGTACTTGACACGTATGTTTGTATGTTCCAGTGCTACCTCTAGAGGTACATTTTCAGTGTGTGTGCAGGGCCTACAGCATATGTGCAAATGTGCATCTGCGGAGATTGATGTTTAAATTAAATTTCGTTATTTAGTACATACATTGTGCTCATGGTATTTTTGAAGTCACGACGGGTCATGAGAGATAAATGTGGATTCGGTAGCCTTTTTTCTGTGCACAACGCCTGTTCTGCAGTGTTGGAAAACGCCATTAATGTGTGTGGAGCAGATGGCTGTTATTGCATGGTCTGTTTTATTTTCCAATGACGTTATTAACCCAAGATTCCTTTCTATCTGCGAACATTGTACTTTTTTGACATATTGCCGCTTTCTGATTGATGTACAAATCCTAGGCTTAGATACAAATTATCAGCTCGATTTGTTTTAGCTTTCTATAGCCTGCTTCCTGACAAAGACGTTAGAGGCTTAGCCTGTCGAGTTCTCCCTTGAATTTGTGGGTCGCGGGCGGTACCTGCCCCTCAAGTCTGCTACATGGTGCGTGACCTATGGTGTGACAGTGGTCCATTCTCACTGTAACAGCCACTTTAATTCGGTCTGATGTTCAAATTTGGATTACCTCTTGTGAAATCAAACTAGACGGGGGGAGGAGGGATTGGAGGCTTTCCTTGGTCAATACTGCAGAGAGCCACCCGGACTCTCTCATACAATGTATCACCTTGGACCTCGGAGGCTGGGCTCGGCCCCCTAGGCTATAAATAAAAGAAAGCAAGGCTCCACTCCAGATGTGTAACGCGTGATCTGAGTTGTGTGTCACTGTCCCCTGACCCATGTGTGAGAGCGGCCTGCACGATAACCAAAACGGCCAGCATTACACTGGCGACATAGGCGGAGAACCTTCTCCACCGCCCGACATCCAGCGCCACCTCCACAGCTTTCCCCCGTGCACCGAGACACCACTTCAGCAATGGAACCCCCATCGCAAGAGCGGTGCGCTTGCTGAACGAGCAGCCCCCCTGAAGGTACGTTGTTGCTTGAGAAAGGGCGGCACGCGGCTGCTCAGATCACTCCCAGCCTGGCTGTATGAGCCTCGTTTGGGGACTGTGAACGAGCGGCCAGGCCTCACGCTGCCTCGTCAGAAAGTACTACATGGTCCGTGAGGCCTACCACACTCCTCGCGCAGCCTCCGCATACCTGCCTGCAGCACGCCGTGCCCCATCTGGGTGCTGCCCGGCACTGCTGAGCCGGCAGAAGGTGGCATGGAGGAGACTGAGAGGGGAGGTGCTCAGGCTCCCCTTTAGGTAGAGCACAGCCACAGGGGCCATAACATGGAGTATAAAGATGCTGTTGGCCAGTTAAGCTGCTACACCTCCCCCACCACAGTAGAGCCCATGCACACAAGACTGTTTCCTCGACTTGCAGAGCCTACAAAAATAATAAAAATCACATCAAAGGAGGGGAAGCAGGACCATCTGGGCCCCACCAAGTGGCAACAGGTACTCACCCCTAAAAGCAGCCTCGACCACCCCCAACACGACACCATGAGCTCACCAACCCAACCTGATCAGCCACGCCCAGCACCCAAACCAAGGGCCCACTCATCCGTCACAGCGCTACCACTGTGCAGCCAGCTGGTGGACCACTCCACAGCAGCTTCGCAATGGCACCCCTGGTTGGGAAGACTGAGATACTACTTCGTCACCACAAGAGAAATGGATGGCGCCGTTCAAAGATCGCTGGTGATGCATTTTGAGGGTGATGAATTCTACGAGCTATTCGAGACACTGCCCAACACAGGCAATGATGATGACTTTGATGCTGCAGTGGCCACTCTGAGTGCTTCAAACTGCACCAGACCAAACAGACCGACACAGATCCGTCGACATGTTCTACCCACGACTAGGGAAGCTGGCGAGCATGTGCGTGGGCCTCAATCAGCACAAAGAAATACACACACATATGATCCAGGGATGCTGCTCCAACTTACTGTGCAAGCTGATCCTGCGTTAACCCGGCATCTCGCTCTACGAGATCCTCATCCTAGCCAGATGACACAAGCTATTGAACAGCCGAGCAGAGGATATGGTGGCTGCATTGGGTTGACCCTCTGTGAAGGCAGGGACTGCAAACAAGCAGCGGTGAAAGAAGAGCAAGTGGATACCATCCTAGGGTGACAGAAAACCCCTGTGTCCAGCATATGCCCAGAAACAGGAGGACAAAGGTTGCAGGAACTGCAGCCTTGAACCCCAGACTCCAGGGGTCTGCCCAGTGAAGGGGGAGACCTGTTCTCGGTACGGCAAGCCAAACCACTTTGCCAAAGTTTGCAGAGGGGGAAACCCCGACTGGTTACAGGATAAGCCAGGAATGCTGCTGCGACTGTAAGACAAATAGCATCAGAAGATGGTGAAGCGGCAGCTGCCCAAGAGGTCTGCTCAGGAGGTGCCCAGTACAAAGATGAAGAATATTAGGATAGCTTTGTTATATCCTTCGCTGGGAGGCCAGAAGAAAAGAGAAGGCCACCCCTGATGTGCTTGGTGAACATCAATGGCACCCCCGTGACACTGCCCACTGACACCGGAACATTGGTGAACGTCATGGTGTAGGAGGCTGGCCTGGCTTATAGTGGGTACCCTGTGGTACTTACACCTTGTGCCAGGTCCAGTTATCCCTTATTAGTAGAATAGAGGTTTTTCTAGCAGCTTAGGCTGTTAGAGGTAGCTATGGCAAAGCAGCTTAGGCTGAACTAGGAGACATGCAAAGCTCCTACTATACCACTTATATCATATAGCACAATATCACAAGAAAACACAATACTTAGTTACTAAAAATAAATCTACTTTATTTTAGTGACAATATGCCAAAAGTATCTCAGAGGCTACCCTCACTTAGGAGGCAAGTAATATACACAAATTATATGTACACAAACCAAAATCAGGTAAGTAACAGTACGAAAAGTAGTGCAAACAATGTAGAATCACAATAGAATGCAATAGGTAGACATAGGCGTAGGGGCAACACAAACCATGTATTCCAAAAGTGGAATGCGAATCATGAATGGACCCCAGGCCTATGGGAGGTTGTAGAGGGTTGCTGGGACTGTGAGAAAACAGTAAGGGTGTCCAAAATACCCCCCCGACCCTGAAAAGTAGGAGTAAAGTTACCCTACTACCCCAGAAAGACAGCATAGTCGAGATAGGGGATTCTGCTAGAACCACAACTGCTACCAAAGCACTGAAGATGGATTCCTGGACCTGAGGACCTGTAAAGGAAGCGGACCAAGTCCAAGAGTCACGCAAGTGTCCAGTGGGGGCAGGAGCCCACTAAACCCCAGATGAAGGTGCAAAAGGGCTGCCTCTGGGTGGAAGAAGCCAAAGATTCTGCAACAACAGAAGGTGCCAGGAACTTCCCCTTTGGTCAGAAGATGTCCCACGGTGTGCTGGAGGATGCTGAAGTGTTTCCACACAGAAATACCGCAAACAAGTCTTGCTAGCTGCAAGAGTCGCAGTTGAGGATTTTGGGTGCTGCTGGGGACCAGGAAAGACCAGGATGTCGCCCCTTAGAGCAGGAGACAGAGAGGGTGCTCAGCAACTCAGAGAGCCCCCGCAGAAGCAGGCAGCACCTGCAGAAGTACCGGAACAGTCACTTAGAAGATCTGAGGACAGCGGTCGACTCAGAGTCACAAAGGAGGGTCCCACAACGTCAGAGTCCAACTCAGTGAGTTGGGCAACGCAGGAGGGAGAGCTGGGGACCCAGGCTAGGCTGTGCACAAAGGAAGTCTTGGAAAAGTGCACAGAAGCCGGAGCAGCTGCAGATCACGCAGTACACAGGTTTGCAGTACACAGGTTTGATGTAAGGCAAGGACTTACCTCCACCAAATTTGGACAGAAGGTCCACTGGACTGTGGGAGACACTTGGACCCAGCTCCTGTGTTCCAGGGACCACGCTTGTCAGGATGAGAGGGGACCCAGAGGACCGGTGATGCAGAAGTTTGGTGCCTGCGTTAGCAGGGGGAAGATTCCGTCGACCCACGGTAGATTTCTTCTTGGCTTCCAGTGCAGGGTGAAGGCAGACAGCCCTCAGAGCATGCACCACCAGGAAACAGTCGAGAAAGCTAGCAGGATGAGGCGCTACAATGATGCTGGTAGTCATCTTGCTACTTTGTTGCGGTTTTGCAGGTGTCCTGGAGCAGTCAGCAGTCGATCCTTGGCAGAAGTCGAAGAGGGAAGTGCAGAGGAACTCTTGTGAGCTCTTGTATTCGTTATCTGAGGAATAGCCCAGAGGAGAGACCCTAAATAGCCCAGAAAGGAGGATTGGCTACTGAGAAAGGTAAGCACCTATCAGGAGCTGTCCATTGTGTTCCAACACCTCTGAATCCAATATGGTAGAGGTCTGGGACACACTGGAGGAGCTCTGGGCACCTCCCCTGGGAGGTGCTGGTCAGGGGAGTGGTCACTCCCCTTTCCTTTGTCCAGTTTCGCGCCGGGCAGGGCTGGGGGGATCCCTGAACCAGTGTGGACTGACTTATGCAGAGATGGGCACCATCTGTGCCCATCAAAGCATTTCCAGAGGCTGGGGGAGGCTACTCCTCCCCAGCCCTTCACACCTATTTCCAAAGGGAGAGGGTGTAACACCCTCTCTCAGAGGAAATCCTTTGTTCTGCCTTCCTGGGACCAGGCTGCCCAGGACTCAGGGGGCAGAAGCCTGTCTGAGGGGTTGGCAGCAGCTGCAGTGGAGACCCCTGAAAGCAAGTTTGGCAGTACCCGGTTTCTGTGCTTTCTGTGCTAGAGACCCGGGGATGCATGGAATTGTCACCCCAATACCAAAATGGTATTGGGGTGACAATTCCATGATCCTAGACATGTTACATGGTCATGTTCGGAGCTACCATGGTGATGCTACATATAGGCATTGACCTATATGTAGTGTACGCGTGTAATGGTGTCCCCGCACTCACAAAGTCCGGGGAATTTGCCCTGAACAATGTTGGGGTACCTTGGCTAGTGCCAGGGTGCCCACACATTAAGTAACTTGGCACCTAACCTTCATCAAGTGAGGGTTAGACATATAGGTGACTTATAAGTTACTTATGTGCAATGAAAAATGGCTGTGAAATAACGAGGACGTTATTTCACTCAGGCTGCAGTGGCAGTCCTGTGTAAGAATTGTCTGAGCTCCCTATGGGTGGCAAAATAAATGCCGCAGCCCATAGGGATCTCCTGGAACCACAATACCCTGGGTACCTAGGTGCCATATACAAGGGAATTATAAGGGTGTTCCAGTGTGCCAATGTGAATTGGTAAAATTAGACACTAGCCTGCAGTGACAATTTTAAAGCAGAGAGAGAGCATAAACACTGAGGTTCTGGTTAGCAGAGCCTCAGTGATACAGTTAGGCACCACACAGGGAACACATACAGGGCATACATTATGAGCACTGGTGTCCTGCCTAGCAGGATCCCAGTGAAACATAGGCAAAAACAAACATACATACAGTGAAAATGGGGGTAACATGCCAAGCAAGATGGTACTTTCCTACACATGGACATGGAGCAATATGGCTGACTATCACCCCCACCACCCCTGATGCTCGGCAACACCAAAATCTACACCTACAGAGGTCAAGAAGCCCTACCCCTTTGAGAAGTGACCGAGGTCACCATTGGACATGTGGACCGTACAACCAAAATAATGTTCCATATCGCAGAGGGAGACAAAGGGACCCTGCTGGGGTGCCACATCACTGAGGTCCTACAGCTCGTGTTCTTTGTGTGGCAAATACATGACTCCCATGCAGAGACGGGGCTGAAAGACTTTCTGCAGCTCTTTAGAGGATTGGGCGGGCTGAAGGGGAAACAATTCCAACTCCCTACTGGCCTGGGGTCAAGCTATTGCCCTAAGACACAGGCGACTGTCCTTCCACCTGAGGCCGCTGGTGGAGCGGGAGCTACAGACTTTGGAAGAACGAGGGTTCATTGAGAAAGTTACAGGACCAACCCCCTAGGTATGCCCACTGGTAATTGCCCCAAAACAACCCAGCACCATCCGCCTGTGTGTCGATATGAGGCTCCCCAACATCGCCATGTGTTCTTCCATGCTGCCGGGAATCGGGGAAGAGAAGAGGACGAAGGAGAGACGGAACAGTCTCTCCCGATGGAAAAGGTGATTATTATTTTTTTTTTATATCCCCTCATCCCCGCACTCTGCCACCCCTGTTGAGTAGCAGCCCCCACTGGAAATGGGGGTGTCAGTTACCCCAGACAGGCCCACTGGCTTTGGCGAGACCTGTAGGCGCAACTGTTAAGTTTCATTATCCATCAACCTGCTTATTTATTTAAAAAAATGGCAAACAACAAAAACACATCTTCTTACTATTATGATCTACCAATTAACACTTTATAGATTCTTCAGTCTTCTATTCCTCCATTATTCTATTCAATACAACAAACAGACTCATGTCCACCACTCAGATTAACTCATCTTTCCCTATACTAATCACCAGGAGTAGCTTGCTACTCACCGAAAAGCGCTTCGACACCTCGTCAGGGGTAATAAGCGCTATATAAATATATTCACAGTTGCAATCAAAAGGGAGCACCACATCACTCCTACCATGGACAACATCGTCTCCGACCTCAACGGAGGGGCCAAGTGGTTCTCCAGGTTGGACCTCAACCACGGGTACCACCAGCTGGAGTTGGCGCCAGGGAGCTGCAACAACACCACGTTCTCCACCCATGTGGGCCTCAGGTGCTATGAGCGGCTCAGCTTTGGGGTCTCGTCGGCCTCCGAAATGTTTCAGAATGCAATCAGTGAAATGCTGTAGGAACTGGTGGGTGCTCTCAGTTTAACCGATGACATCCTCATCTTCTCTGAAACTCTGGAGGACCACCACTGCTGGCTGCGAGCAACCCTCCAATTATTTTCTGAGGCTGGCCTCACCCTATTCAAGAAGAAGTGTGCCATCTATTGTAACTCAGTTGACTACTTCAGCTACATATTCTCACAAGAAAGACTCCAGTTTGACCCGAAGAAGGCAAAGGCCATTTGGGGTGCGCCAGTGCTGCAAAACCCCACTGAAGTAAGAAGTTTCCTGGATGGCAATTTACTGCAGGAGGTTCATCCCCCACCTGGCCACAATGGCCAAGCTCCTAAGGCATCTCACCAGGACTGCCACAACGTGGAATTGGAGCCCCAAGGCAGACAAGGAGTTTCAGACCATCACGGAGGCGCTGCTGGACAAAGTAACAATGGCTTACTTCCACCCACAGAGAAGGACAGAGGTGGTGGTGGACACCAGCCCGAGAGGACCTGGGGCTGTTCTGCTGCAGGAAAAGGAGAACCATGAATGAACACCGGTGGCTTAAGCCAGCAGGGCTCTCTTGACGACAGAAACATGCTATGCGGATATAAAAAAAGAGGCCCTCGCCATCCGATGGGCATGCCAGCACTTCCACTTATACCTATGTGGGCATAAATTCAAGTTGGTTGCGGATCACAAACCACTGGTGCCCGTCTTTGCCGGCACTTACCAGCTTGCTCCTCTAAGAATCGAGCAGTGGGAAGTATTACTTCAACCCTACCGTTTTCAAGTTGTCGATCACCCAGGGACCGACAATTCGGCAGACTTGCTCTTGTGACACCCACCCCAAGATTGGACTCGCATAGTTCCAGCGGAGAAGAAGAGGAAAAGAAAGAATGATTTGTGAACATGGTCATACAACTGGCCTGCCCCACCGCTCTGACAATACCCGAAATCGCAGAAGCCACTCGCTGGGAACTGTCAGAGAGGAAGGAGGGCCTCCTGCTGAGGGGACAGCAGATAGTGGTACTACAGTGCCTCTGGGAAAGAGTGGTCGAACTGGCACACTAGGGACACCAAGGAGCAGCAAAAATGAAAGCTTGTCTTTGGAGCAAAGCCTGGTTCCCAGGGATGAATGCCCTGGTCAATGAACGAGTGAGGATATGCCACCCCTGTGCCATCACCTCCCTGGAACAGCCTCCTGCTCCAGTGCTGACAGAAGTCCCTAGCACCCAGTCATGGTCCAAGCTAAACATGGATTTTGAAAGCTTCCCTGACGGCCGACTAACAGTGGTAATGGTTGGCTCCTACACCTGCTTTCCTGTGGTTGAACTAACCACGTCCAGGGCCTTTGAGCATGTCAAGCATATACTGGAGAAGACAACTGCCCTGCTAGAACTCCCCAAAGACGTCTGGATGGACAATGGCCCTCTCTTACACAGGCAAGAATTCCAAAAATATTTTGCCTCGCAGTTCATAAGCACAGAATCACACTACACTGGCACCAAGCCAATGGGGATGTCAAGTGATTTATTAGGACTCTCAATCACGAACTGAGAATAGGGCTCAACCAATGGGAAGACGCTGAGTGGAGTTTGCATAAGTTCCTGAGCGTGTACCACCAGACTCCCCACACCACCATCTGTTGCACCCCTGTCACGCTGATATTTAGGCAACCTCCACATGAGTGCATACCAGTCGATGCGGACTGGCAACCACCCACTTTGGACATTGAAGCAACGCAGCGAAAACAGCAGGAGATAAACACCAAAGTCACTGAGAAAAGGCGGGCAAGACACCTAGGCATGCAAGTTGTGGACTTCGTCATCCTGAAGGATAGGCACTCGGGATTAAAGTTCTGAACCCCATTTGAACCAGAGGTGTGGGAAGCAGGAAGAGTGGACGGAATCATGGTCACCACTCAGAGGAATGGAAGATCAGTGACCCAAAACATCTCGTGGTTCAAGAGGGTGGTGCCAAACGAGGATGGCGAAACCAAAGGCTCCACTTATGAGGGGGGTGAGGACGACGAGACCTTGAGACGTCCCACAGAGTTGAACACCGAAGTACCTCTGCCAAGATCTGAAGGCGATGCCTCTCAGGACCAGCTGCCGGCCAGTCCTCCGTAGCCCGACGTTGGGTGCCGGGGAATCTACAGGCCGAAGTCAGAAGTATGATCTTCATCCCAATCCGACACCCAGCCAACAGCTCAGGGACTTTGGGCCATATGTACGAACACTTTTTCCCATAGATACAGAATGGGTAAAAACCTTTGCTACATCTGGCCCTTTATCTGCTAAATGTGGTTATTACTTTCAAGTTATCTCTCTTCTCTCCCTGGGTCTATCCTCCGCTCTGTCCAAAAGTTGGGTTTTCTGTTCATCGTGGTGTTTTTTTTTTAACTAAAACGAGAGAGAGATGTAGAGAGTCACCTGTGCTCTCTCATACAAAGTATCACCTTGCACCTCAGAGGGAGGCCTGGCTCGGCCCCCGAGGCTATAAACCAAAGGGTGGAAGGCCACAATGGGTCTCCACGCCAGATCTGTAATGCGTGGTCAGAGTTTTGTGTCTCCTGGCCCGTGTGTGAGAGTTGCCTGCACGAGGGCCGAAATGGTAACGCAGTACAAATATGACAACATTCTTAAATGCGACGACACTCAGAAAAGCGACATCCCGTTTGGGGATGTTCGCAGTGTCCAGAGCGCTCCAAGTGTTGGACATGAAGTATCAGGGAGCTGGTTCCTTCTTCGTGTCTTACCAAATGGTTTCACCATTGTTTCTTTGTTCTATCTAGCAGGAATCCAAAAATGTTATAATGTTAGTTTCAAGTTTGAAAAGCCATTAACGGTTTATCAAACTTAAAACAAAAAAAATTATTTTCTAAAATGTTACAATCCAGTTACATAAAAAAGACAAAGGCGAAATCAATTGGCTTTGCCAATGCTTAATCCCATTTGTAGTGAATATGCTGATATGTTTATGTCATTTACTATGTATTACCGTTGAGTGAGGGGTGTGCCCATGAATCACGAGATGCAAAGCCTCAAGTGGGTTATGGTGCTAATGTCCCTCTTCAACACTGGTAACAGAATGCATATTATATTTTGATGACAGACACAAGAATATGCTATGGGAAGCTGCTTTGAGGACAGAGAAGGATGAGCATTTGGGCTATTGCAGCGTACGTCACACGAGGAGGCGGTGCTGCGGACATCTGCAGACTGAGGCTCCAGGGAAGCGAATAGAGCTGAATTAATTTTAAAAAATTCTACCGCAGACCCGTGGTGGTGGCTGGGGGGGGGAGGGGGGATCATGCCTAATACCCCCGCCCACCAGTGTGAATCGGGTTGGTATTTGCCCAGAGGGCCGACGTCACCATTACTGCGAGCCACTTGCCTACGTCCTTCCCTGCTGAGCTGTACGTCCTGTTTTCACAGCTTCAGCCCGCTGGCTGCTGCTAGTGGAGAATGATGCTGATAAGCCTCATGGGACCTAGGGGCGTGTGGGGTTGAAGTTGCAGATTTCCGGGTGGAGGAGTATTTGCGCCCGGGGGTGGGGTAGCTTGAGAGAGCGGATGGACACTTGCGGGTTCTTCTCAGGAAAGCAGCAAATGGCCGGTTTGTGGCCTATTGTTGAGCGGAGCACCCACACGTACAAAGGGGAAGTACCAAGCCCTCTCTCAGGTGAGGCTTGCTGCCCGGTGCACGTCTGGTCTGCTTCAGACAGAACCCAGAGGAGGAACGAATGTCCCTGCATTTTCAAGTGAAACGCGTTGACCCCGCTTCACACCTAAAGCCTGGCGCTTGTATGATAAATTTCGTTTTATGCCAACAAAATGCTTTATTTTTGCAAACTGGTGGGAGCCGCAGTGTTCAAGCTAATTAAAAAAAATTAGGGGTAATACTTAAGTACCAGCAAGCGGTTGTAACCAACGACATTTGGAGAAGATAAAATACCAAAGTCTTAAACATATTTAAAAGGTATTTTATAATGCAATCTAAGAAAAAATTAGCAACTTACTGACATATTTCCCTCGGGTTTAGAAACTGATACGGCTGCCGTAGAGTGGAACTTCATTCGCCAGGACCAATCACCGAAGACGAACAATTAAGCAATAAAAAGATTCTTTTGCCAAATCCCCCCCAAACAAAAATCTGATCGAACCGATAATCAATTTGACATGGCGGTTTAACATACCTGATGAAGATTTATTAGCTGCTTCAATGAATGATCAATCAGTCAAATTGTGGCAGCAAAATAGCGTCTTTAATCACAACTACGATATTATTCAACAACTCAACAGATCAGACTAAGGGCCTCATTCTGACTTTGGCGGGCGGCGGAGGCCGCCCGTCAAAGTCCCGCTGTCAGAATACCGCTGCACGGTCAAAAGACCGCCGCGGTAATTCTGAGTTTCCCGCTGGGCTGGCGGGCGACCGCCAGAAGGCCGCCCGCCAGCCCAGCGGGAAACCCCCTTCCATGAGGATGCCGGCTCCGAATGGAGCCGGCGGAGTGGAAGGGGTGCGACGGGTGCAGTTGCACACGTCGCGATTTTCAGTGTCTGCTTGGCAGACACTGAAAATCTTGGTACGGCCCTGTTAGGGGGCCCCTGCAGTGCCCATGCCATTGGCATGGGCACTGCTGGGGACACCAGGGGCCCCACGACACCCGTTACCGCCATCCTGTTCCTGGTGGCGAAAACCGCCAGGAACAGGATGGCGGTAAGGGGGTGCAGCGCCGCCATGGAGGATTCCACAGGGCAGCGGGAAACCGGCGGGAAACCGGCGGGACACCGCCGTTTTCCCGTTTCTGACCGCGGCTGTACCGCCGCGGTCAGAATGCCCATGGATGCACCGCCAGCCTGTTGGCGGTGCATCCCCGGCCCTGGCGGTCCATGACCGTCAGGGTCGGAATGACCCCCTAATTGTGCAATTGTTATGGGGTGCCAGCCATCCCGTATGTAATGATCACTACATTGTTAAAAATAAAACCTCATCCAAGAAAAGCAAAACACGACATTGGACAGTGTTTTCAATTGTTTGAAAGCCATTTATACGGGAGTGGACAGTTTAAACTCCTTGGTGAAATGGGCCCAAAATGAAGTTGAGGCAACCAAAGACTTGTGCGCTAGTGTTCCGCTTTTGAATCGATTATCAAATGTTCCAATTCTGCAAACACTAAGATTGCTGGCACATGCCTCAAAGACTGTTCAAAGGGATGAAATAATTGTATAAGCCCATTTGAACAACAGTGATCAGATAAAAAACAAGCATTTACAATGCAACGGGTCTCGCATTTGCTCATGTTAGAGCTGAATGCGTTGTAAACTCCTAACCCGACTTTTCACCTATCGGGCAAAAGTGCATTTATGTACATAACCCGAAAAAGTGAAATTAACTATGTAAAGCGCTCGACTTCTGCCAAGCGAGATCGCGCTCGTAAATTAGAGAAAAAGAACTGCACGAGCCCGATGGAAAACAGCGAGCCTCGCATGTTTTCTGTACTTGGTCGTTGCGCTCGAGGAGGGCTAGCCACCGGAAAAGGCATGACGTATGCGTGCCTTCGACTAATGAAAGCAAGCAGATTTTATTAGGCGAGCCCACAAACCAATAAAAAACACTGACGTGAAGTTCACAGGGCTCCGAGCCCTTTTCTAAATACTAAAGCGTCTCGCTGCGATACGCATGCATGAGCGCATGCAACGCAGGCTCGACCCTAAAAACAGAATAAATCCAATCATTGGTCATACAGAGAAGGGTGCCAGAAAGGAAGGATCCTTATGGTCTCCTCCAATTAGATGCCACAAGCAAAAAATCATAACATTGGATACAGACCACCCCTCCCCCAAAACAGAAATAGGACTAAAGGATCTATCTGTACCTGATAACAAAAAGAGAGTATTCCGTACATATTAGAAAAGAACAAAGAAAATCAGCACAACCTCAATAAACAATGAAAGAAATGTCAGAAAACAATGCAAACTATGCCAACAGACAAATGCTCTTATATTCTCTAAATGGACCAATGCTAATATCTAAGATGACAAACTTGGCCCCAACTCCAGTTCTCCTTAACTACATAATCATAACACCACAGCAATAAGTCAGGAGACCAGGCCTAATTCCCGTGGTATTGATCCTGCTTTAAAAACTCTTAAAACTTGGGAATTAGATTCTGCACAGATTCGACATGAGTGGGTATGGTAACCCTAGGACTCCCTATTACCAGCTACCAACGTCTACAAGGGCCAATCAATGGAAGCACCTGTGTACCACTAAAATCAGTCAATAGTGATATTTCATCTCATAGTCATGGATCAACGGAACCCAGAAAGAGGGTAATGATAACTTCTAGCTCTGTAGATATAACCAGAACAGCTTCTTCTTTAAGGCTGGATCCGAGTTTAGCCTCCCCAAAAATTAATACCGTAGCTATTCAAAGATCAGCTTTGACCATTACCTCAGTAAAAAAACAATCAGAACAGATTGAAAGTAAAAAAGCCAAAAGGACAACCCCCAAACCAAATATATGTACTAAAATGACCACAAATCCTATTCCAGCTCCTCACATCATTCTAGTCTAGACCACTTCTGGTATGACCGGGACAACATGCAATCATTCGAAACTGAAGCTAGATACATCAACTCAAGCCAGAAATTATTTTTCTGGCCAAAAAGGTGTAAAAACCAACTTCCACAGATCTTCTGATTCACATTCCTCCACATTGGATGCTGGACATAATGATAAATTACTCTGCACTATTGGAAATTAACAAGACAAGAAGACAATTCACAAGTAGAAGGGAATATTACCAAGAACCCAGAATGCTTGATGGTGCATGTGACACCTCAGCACACAATATATGGAACATTTTTAAAACTGTTAGAGGTTCTTTCTCAGTCAAATTATTTTAGTAAATCCTAAATAGAAAGAGCTTTATTTGTTGTGAGTGAAACCAAAGATCAAAATGGAACCACAAAATTAAGCCTATCTTCCCGAAATGATGTGAAAAACTTTTTATTGCATAAAAACTTACAAGAGAGTTGGGGCATTACCGTAGCCATCTCTAGTCTGGAAAGTTGTCCCTCGATTTTTTTGTGATACCAGGGACACTGAAACAAATCAGAAGGACTTGAAAAATCATCATGCACTTAGCTACCGAAATCATGTTTGGAACGATCACCCACTGACTAAATAAATCTTCAGTTAGGAAGAAAAACCGAGCACCATCTGCTGGGAAATTGAGAAATTACCATTCTCAAAGAGGCAAAAGTCCTGAAAAAAAGAGCAAACTTGATTCACCACCACTAATTTATCAAGAGAAGTCAGGTAATCACAATTGCTGCATGAAAGCACCTACTGATCAGGAAGCAGACTGATCATGGCTTGCAGGAGCATTGTTAAAAAATATACAAAAGCAGGTACTAATCAGTATTCAATCAGAAATGTAGCTCCTGGCTCAGTGGCCAGTAAAACAAAGCTTGAGGCAACTAGTCAAATTTTAGTTTGATTATGGACTATAAGCGGATGGAATCAACTAAGTAAACATGCAGATGCCATATCTTTAATAACAAATTGTGATATAACATGTCTCCTGTAAACATGAAAAGTAGAATCTTTTATTATTCCAGGATTTGAGTTCTATAATATCCCTGCAACAGGGCTATGATCAAAAGGAATAGGTAATGAAAAGACTGGCTTGGCTATAAATTATTGAACAGCCGCTTCCAATCTCTGAGCAATCAATGGTTGATCCCTAAGAATACACCTGTACCAGTTACACATATAGCAACATAAAGGAGCACTGTCTTGTGCTATAGAGTCACCTCTATTGAATTAATCAATCAATCAGGGACTTGTAGAGCGTGGCTATTCACCCTTGAGGGTCTGAAGGCGCTGGGGAAAAAACGGGCTCCTTTCAAAATGTAACAACAATTAGAGAGGGACCCTATGTCATAAACAATGGTCTTAATTATAAATACCCATCTAGTATCCAGCTCTGCATCATTAGACGAAATATTGAGAGTTCAAAGGTTACTGAGAATCAAATGGTCCATAACAGTAGACCGACAAGCTAAAAATCGGATATTCACGTCAGGTTTACCGTGCCCCAAACCTTAATCTCAGGAAATGAGAAAGAAAAACCCACCGAATTGGCACTATGGGATACCACAATGCAACAACTCAAAGACAAATTATTGAAAAAGGAAAGAACAACTGGGATTCACTGGAATTAAGAAAGAAGAAATGGGAAACAATAACTAAAAGAAAAAAGGAAAAGAATAATACCTATGAAGCTCACTGCGATTTAAGAGCCCTGAGACAACAATACAAAAAATGTAGTTAAAAGGGCGCAAGAGCCTATACATATCATCAGTGTATCAAACTGCACAAGGCCCACAGGCACCAAGAACAGAATTACGTTTTGGTATTACATAAACAAAATCTCGCAATTCACCAGGAATTAATAATGGTGTCTCCAGGGAGAAATGGATACCATTTGTTACCTCTTTATGTATTCAAGGGGAATTGAAAATAGATGTCGTCAAACATCTTGAAGGGATAAAAAAGTCAGTTCAACCCATTAAGGAGCCAGTAAACCACTTAGCTGCATTGGTTACTCAAGAACAAACTGCCCAAATAAAATTAAGTAACAAGTGGACATCTTTGGTGTATATTGTAAAAGTAATAGAGCAAAGTATAAAAGACACTGCGGCTGGACCAATCAGGTTCCCCTCTGACCTGGCCAAACGGGTTCCGTTATGTGACTTGTTTTCCAATTTAAATCAGGAGTATTAGACTAGAGAACAGAAGGGACTATTCAATACCTGTTATGCTAATGATCATGTTCAAGACTCTTGGCAGGGTGCGCATCTAGATCTATTGTACAAAAAAGTGCGGCACCAGTATCTGGCCAATTACAGATTGATAGCCCTGATGGATATCAACAAAAAAAATTAAACCAGTTTAATCCTCAAAAATCTAAATAAAATTATCAGATGACAAAAATAATTCCATAGTTCCAGACTGCTTTTATAAAAAAAATCAGCACATTAGACAATAGTATGACTATAATTGTGCAAACATACGAAGCAGACGTGACAAAACCCAAATTATACACCTGCTTTATAGACTAAAAAAATGTGTTTGCCTCTTTTAATTGAGAGGTACTGTGAGCAAAGATAAAAACGTGGAATTTCAAGAAAAATATTAAATGCAATCATAAGCCAGTACTCCTCAAGCGCGGTATAAGTCAAACTCAGGCAAGGCTGCAGCATCACCAAAAAACCTGGTTAATAAAGGTTTAAAGCAAGGGTGTTTACTAGCGCCATTGCTTTTTAATTTGTATGGTTGTGACGTAGAGGAGACCCTTTAGAATCTGAGAGTCTGGCCACCCAACCTATATTGCCATTGAGCATTTACTATCCAGATTTACAAATGACACAGTTCTTTTGGACTATACCAAAATTGGTAAACAAACTCAGAGGTAGCTATATTTGCATTGTGAAAACAACCAGTGGTAGATTAACCATGAAAAGACAAAACAAATGTTGTTAAGCCAAGCAAAAAGCAAAGGCGCATCTTAGAGTGTTGAAGGGCAATTATTGGAACAGGTGGATTCCTACCTTGGCACTTCCTTGCGTTCAAAAGGTGACCATTGAGCACATTTGGCGAGGTTAAAAAGAAAGACCATAACATTGAGATCTGCTGTGCTGGAACTATCTAAGAATTTAGATATCCCAAACATCGTGCCTCTCATAAAGCTCATTAAAGCTAAACACATACCAGCGCTAACCTACGGGATGTAAGCCTTTTTGAAAAAATCCAGTGCTTGCCTAAATGCAAAGCAGAGCAAACTGACTAGAGCTATATTTAACGCCCCACAGTCGTCAAGTCCTGTCCAAATCTATTTAGAATTTGGTTTGGTCAATCAAGAGCTATGAGTCAATGGTGCTCGGGTCAAATATTGGTTTGATCTCAAAAGAGCAAAATCGAATAGAGGAGTGGTATTTTATGCCATGAGTTTGAAAGTCCAACAATACAAGATAGCACACCATGTCATCGAACAATAGCCAAATCTTAAACAAATTGAAAATGGAGCATCCATGGAACCAGCCTATTTCCAAATCCGTTTTTAAGAGCCTTTCAAAGAAAATAATTTCTGCTCTTTCCCATGCAAGGGGGCTTGAGAAATGTAGCTCTCGTAATCATGCTTTTTTTGCCTAAAGACAATTATGCCAAAAGCCAATTTGAGGTCTTGCTTACACAATGCATGTGCTGTGACTCTTATTGTTTGCAATTCAGTGGGCTTACAACCCTCCCACAGCATGCCATTCTTTGTGTTCATTGCCACTCTCGTTTGCAATCGTTCAGTTGTTTAGCTCCCGTAAGCTTCTCTTCCTTTCCTGTGTTACCTCCTCCCTAGAGCATGGACCAAGTATAAGTGATCTTCCTCATCTTTGTTATTCCTCTTTTTTTTGGCAATGCACTATTTTTTTTCAAGTGTTTCAGTATTATTGTTGCCTGTGCAATGTACTTTTCTACTTTTAACACTAGCATATGGCTGTTGCTTTCAACCTATCTGATGTCTCTATCAGCAGTTTAGTTACCTACACTCACAATTATATTTTTCAGTGCCACTCTACTCTATGCTACTCCACTTTACTTCACTCAACTCCACCCTCTCCACTCTTCATCACTCTGTGCTACTTCACTCTACAGCATTACACTCTATGCCACTCTACTTTATGCCACTCCACTCTATGCCACCCAGTGGCACTGTACGCCACTCTACTCTATGCCACTCCACTCTGCACCACTCTACACCCCTCCAATCCACTGTATGTCATTGCACACCAACCCACTCTACTTTATGCCACTGGTCAACGCCACTCTGCACCATTCCACTCTATGTCACTCCACATTACGCCAGTCTACTCTGCGCCACTCCAGACCACTCTGTTGCACTCTGTGGCACTGTACTCTATGCCACTCTGTGCCACTCCAGTCTACACGACTCCACACCACTCTACTCCACTTTATGCCACTCCATTTAATGCACTCCAGCCCACTCTACTCTAGGCCACTCTGTCACTCGACTGTATATGCGGTACTCTACATCACTACACTCTACGCCACACCTGAAAAACTGCCCCTGATGATCCTCCTAGATGCAACGGCTTCTGTGAATAGAGAGAAAAGTGTTAAAAGAGTAGAATCATATAAAAGACAACAACAAGAAAGCAAAGACATTAAAGAAAGACTCTATATTCTTCCTCTCCAGGTTTTAAAATCGAAAGAAGAAGCTGGCAGGATGAAGGAAAAGGAACAGATTGTAGAGCAAGAAGGCTTGCTGAAGGAGGGGAAGAGGCCTAGATATGTCCAGTGACCAGGAGAACACTAGAGCAGGATCCCACAGGAGAGCCGCAACGAGGTACACCCAAACAAGCATTGGCAAAGCCAATAGGTTCCCCCTACATGCTTTGCCCAAATGTTTTTTTTTTACGTATTTCAGAGCAGTTGAGCTGCTGTGCAATGTAGCTGAAAGTAAAAACAAAAAAACACTATGGCATGGACAATGACAATGACAAAGCCAATAGATTCTGCACAGGTGGAACCTATTGGCTTTGCCAATGCTTTTTTTTTTACATGATGCACAGTAATTGAGCTGCTGTGTAACCTGGCTTAAAATAAAAATAAAAGGCATTTGTTTTTTACTTTGAGCCATGTTGCATAGCAGCTTAACTGTGCAACATGTAAAAAAGTTGCATGCATTTCCCCTTGGGAGTGGAAGCTGTGTGATATGAATAATTGATGAATACATGAAATACCACGAGCGCTCTCTACTGCGGCTGTATACTGTGTATGCAGACCCATGCGTAACAATGATTCAGCAGAACTGTTCACATAACATAGGAAAGCGAGGTGGCTAGGAGTGTTAACTGAACACGCGGACATGGGAAGTGATTTGAAGAGCATGGTTTGAATCTGGCACAGCAGGCACAGCTTTATATTCTTCCGAGGTATGAAAATAGAGTGCTATTGAGCTGGATAAGAACATCTGTTATGGACAGCCTGTAGGATCGTCATTGTGTGCTTTGAAGCACTGTACATAAACAAATCATTGTTATATGGGCAAATGACCTTTCAATCGGTAGCAGCTAATTTATAACTAATCAAAACACAACTAATATCTCAACTTTACAATACTTTAACAGTCCCACTGCACATACAAGAACATGAGTGGATTATATTCATAATTGATGTGCTCCTGTGATATTCCTTGTGTGGCACTTTACTGCCAGTTCCTTGCACAGGAATAAAACATTTTCTAGCTATCGTGTAAAAAAATGTCAGTTCTATTAAGGGCACAGAGGCGAGGATTATGCTTCTCTTTCTTTACTGACAATTAAACAGCAACCAATAAACTTACAGAAAACAAAAAACTAAATTTTCCAATAGCACCTGTAGGCCAGCCTGTCCAATCCCAGGCTTGCTTTCCTCTATAAGAGTCACCACAACTAAAGTCCTTCCTCTTTCTTTGCACCAAGTCGAAATCTCCTTCCCAACATTTAGCAACTTGCAACGAAACGAACTGTCAACGATAGCCAACGGCGGCGTGGTCATGTTATCATCATCTGTCTGGTCTATCAATCGCTTTTATTAGCGGAACCTATGGATGAAAGAAACACACTAATAATACTATTTGGAAATGAATAAGTCATAGCGGGGGGGTAAAACTTGATAGTCACATACATATCTCAAACGTTTAACCCGCAATAAAATCAGAAACATCACAATTAAGGGTTGGATAATCCTCACCTCCGTGTCCTTGATAGAATTGAAAATTCTTGATGCGATAGCTAGAATTTTTTTTATTCTATGTCAGGGCCGGTGGCTTCAGATTATGCTAGTTGAAAGCCAATCCACCACTGCTGATGCTATATCAACAATAGGCTTATGATAAAAACACTTTAAACATATTATCTGAAGACCAATCTACCGCTGCTATGATATCCTCTAATCTAGAGCCAGCTCCAAAAGATTTAGAGGCCATAGCTCCACAAACTGAATGAGCACCAAAAACAGAAGTGTCTATACAAGATTCCCCCAGTATCCATATAACCCATCTAGCTAAAGTAGCTGATGACACTGGGTTATGTGGCTTTTGCAGAGAAATCAACAGTTGACCTCCTACATCCCTGCAAAACTCCAGCATACAACTTTCATAAGCTTTCAAACATTGTACAACACACAACTTTTGATTGTGGGGAAAAGCAGGATAAGAAATACATCTAGATGCAGTCTTTGTACGTCTAGAAACAGTGAATGAAACTCCGGAGGGAGTAAATACTCTACCTGTCAAATCCAGTGCTCTCACATCTGACACACATCTACATGAAATAAGGCATAGGAGGACTTTAAGCTTAGTAGACAATTGCTTACACAACAAATCTTCATTAAATAGCCAAGATCTGAAAAAACGCAGGACGAGTTCTACATCCCAAAGATCTGAATATCGGGGTGAGGAGGTCTGACCATCCGAATACCTCGAAGGATCTTAGAGATCAAAGGATGTTCCCCAACAGGTTTACCCTCTAAGTGCTGGTGACCTGCTGAAATAGCCAATCTGAAATTGTTAATAGTTCTATAGGCAAGACCCTGAGTTGCTAATTCAGAGAGAAAATTTGCAATCATGGTAACTTGGGCCCCCAAGGGATCAATACTCCGTTCACTGCACCAACCCACCCATTGTTTCCAAGAGGCTTCAAATAGTTTATGGGTGGAGGGAGCCCAGGACTGGGAAAGGAAAAACATAACTTCTTCTGAAACACCTGGCATTTGCCAACGTCTCCTGAAAGTCTCCATGCCATGATAGTTAACTGACCCTGTATTATCAGAGGATGGGGAAGACTCAAAGGGTCCAGGAGTAACAAAGGAAATAATGGAATTAGAACTGGGGGCGCACATGATAGGGACATCGCTACTGGAAACCAAGCCTGAGCTTTCCAGAGAGGTGTCACTAAAATGATCTCGGCCAGCTGTCTCAAATATTGAGAATGGAGGGAAAGCATAAAGAAGACCCTGGGACCAGTCCTGAAGGAAAGCATCCGAGTTCATCGCTAACAGATCTGGCCTCCAACTGAAAAACAGTGGAAGTTGGGAGTTGAGTCGGGATGCAAAGAGGTCTATCGAGCATGAACCTCATCTCTCCGTTAGATTCTGAAAAATCGATTGGTGGAGTTTCCAATCACTGCCGTCCCTCAGAAAACGAGAGTTCCAATCCACTACCACATTGGAGCGACCCGGAATGCATTCTACTATCACATGAATTTGGTGTTGAAGACAATAATGCCAACATTTCTTGGCAATCTCCACCAGAATGCAAGATCTGGTCCCGCCCAGATGGTTTATATATCTTACTGCTGAGATGTTGTCCAACCGCAACAGAATGCAGCATCTGGCCTTGATAGGAGAGAGCAAGCGATTCGCAAAAGTTCCCGCTAGCAACTTCAAACAACTGATGTGAAGATTCCATTCCTCCGAGGACCACCGTCCTCCCGTCTCCACAGCGCCACAACGAGCTCCCCATCACCACTGACTGGCATCTGACTCTATCACTATCTCCGGCAAGGACGCAAAAATGGCCCTGCCGTTCCACGCTTCCATGTGGGCCAACCACCAAGCAATCTCCATCCTGGCTTCCTCTGATAACAGAATCTGCCCTGAATAAGCCAGGCCTTTGAGGAGATGCATGATCTTTAGGCGCTGAAGGGCTTGATAATGCTCTGAATAAGCCAGGCCTTTGCGGAGATGCATGATCTTTAGGCTCTGAAGGGCTCGATAATGCTAAAGGGCTCAGGTAGCCCCACCAGACGGGCTAAGATCCGTAATGATATAGTCGGAGAGCAAGAGCTTTCTGTAACTCTTTCTTGATCGAGATCCGCTTCGACAACGGTAATTTGAGCTGGGCCTGCACAGAATCCACCTGAAAACCTAAGAATTCTATACATTGCGAGGGGAACGTTACCGACTTTTCACTGTTGATCAGGAAACCCAGATCCTGAAGGAGCTGAATCGCCCAGGCCAAATGAGTTAAAGCTAAATCTTTGGTTTGGGCCATGATTAAAATGTTGTTGAGGTAAATAATGAGGCGAACGCTTCATTCTCAAAGGAATTGCGCTACGGGACGTAGCAGCTTGGTGAAACACCAAGGGGCCGAGGGCAGACCAAAGGGAAGTACCCTGAATTCGTACCATTGGTGTCTCCATTGAAACTCTAGAAAACGTCAGTGCGGACAAAAAATCAGCACCGTTAGATATGCTTCCTTGAGGTCTAAATGCAGTAACCAATCTCCCTCTTGTAGAAGATCCCGTAATAAATGGATACCCTCCATTTTAAAATGACGATAAACTATCCAAGAATTTAAATCTTTTAAGTTTAATACTAGGCGAAAACCTCCTCCTTTCTTTTGCACCAGAAATATAGTGCTGGCAAAGCCCCTCGAAAGTGGTCTTGAGCGGACAAGTTCTTCGACCTCTGCATCTTTAAAAAAACTCTCTTTTTGGGAAAAAAGGAGGGGCAGAGGAGGTTGACTTTGAAACGGGGTGGAATAAAATTCTAGTTTGTAACCCTGCACCGTCTGTAGAATCCAAGGGTTTCGCGTTATGTGCTCCCAAGCCTGAACATGACTCTCCAACCTCCCCCCAAGGGTTACCTCTGTAAAGGAAATAATCCTCACCTGAGCCAGAAGGATCTGCATTGTGTTCAGCACCCTTTCCTCTATAACCACGACCTCGGCCTCTTCTGGCCCTGGATGGATAGAATCCTTAAGAGGGTTGATAGTAGTCTGGGCCTCTAGGGATGTAATTGGAGGAGGTATGTTGAAAGCCTCGGCCTGACGCCCGACCCCGATAGCGCACGGCCCTGGTAAAAAGGTCCCCACTGAATATTCTTTTCATTGAGGTTTGGGCTTTGACTAGAGCTGAGAAAGTAGAGACATATTGACCCAGGTCCTTCATGAACCTGTCTCCAAAAAGGAGTCCATTAGCAAGAGATCCTGGTTCTTTAGGAGCGAGCTCTGCTAATTTGGGGTCAATGCACATTAGAAATTACTTTCGTTGTTCCGTGGACATAGCACAGTTAGCGTTCCCTAGAAGACAGATGGCTCTTTGAGCCCACTCCAGAACGACCTCCGGATCCAAGGGCGCACCGGTCTCTTTAGCTTGGACCGCTAATTCCAGAATTTTGGTAATAGGGCCTGAAAGATCCAGCGCCTTATCCTGGCAACCCTTCCAGACACAATCCAGTCCCTTCTTGGGATCTTTCGTAAACTTCTTCAAGAAGGTTGCCACACTAGGATCTAGTTCAGGGGTATCAGCTACTTTCCCAAGTAGTAAGGGATGGGGACATTCAGAGCGCAATGTACTGCGTATGTCCTTGTCGAAACTCCTGTGCAATCTGTCTTGCACATAGTGGGCCACTTCCACACATGGTATCTATTCTGGAGACCTGGTGTGAATAATGCTCTTAGGGTCAAACAGCAAATTTCTCTGCAGCACCAACCCCTCCAGGACGTGATGAGATTTACGTTTATGTTTACCTGGTTGTTTAGGTTCAGAGAGTTCAGAATCAGAATGAGAATCAGAGGACTGAGAATGTTCCTTACGAGATCCTGTTGGAGGTGGAAACTCGTCAGTAGCAGGTATTAGTCCAGGACCATATTCGTGATCCTTGAAGACCGCAGTTGCCATCTGAGAAAGAATCTCTGCTGAGGCTAAAGATCCTAAAGAGGCTCTAGGGTTCATACCCCTATAATCAGACTGAGGTTCTCTAACGGTTGACCCAGAGGGTGGAGGTCCCATCAATTCTCTCTGCCCAAATCTAACCAGGGGCATTGTAAAAGATTTTAAGGCCTTCATCAAAGCCTGATTCACTGAATCTTGTACATGATGGCCTAAGGCCTGTACTAATCTCTTCTCCATATGATCTCTTCCTGGTAATATTCCTCCTCCTCAGCAAAGTAAGCCATGATAGGAGGTACAGAAGGAGTTCAAGGGGGGAGGAAAAAACCCCTACAGGCCAAAAGGAAAAAATTCCTGTCAAATTTCTTTCCGAGTCGCAGTCTCACAAAGGGCCAGTATATATGTGGAGGGAGCACCTGTATAACCTCCTCAGGCAAAGCATTTATCCGTTTTTGCGCCCCGTCGGGTGTTCCAGGGGCATTAAAGTGATTATTTTACCCATGCAAGGCACATGACGAAGTCCAATTCAAAGATTGGAAATTTCACCGCGTGCACATGTGCAAATAGAAATATGGAAATAGAGAGCGGACAAGCTCTCTTTGCAGCGCTCGTCGGATCTCCGACAGAGACCCGTAATTATGGGAAATACTGTTGACTCGCCTGGCGCAAATTGGAGAGGAAGGAAAACACCCTCTGATCGCGCAGGCGGTCACCACGGCAACAAGGGCAGGCACCGGGAACGCATGTCCAAGTATAATACAAGCCCTTCTGACAAGCGCCGCTCAGCCCCGCTCCCGCTCCACGGGCCGATTATCAAATATCAGTAATAATAAGTAATGAGGAGAAAAGTACTTAGTTTCGGCTGCGCAGCAGCAAAGAAAGAGGAAAGACTTTAGTTGTGGTGACTCTTATAGAGGAGAGCAACCCTGGGATTGGACAGGCTGGACTACAGGTGCTATTGGGAAATGTAGTTTTTTGTTTTCTGTAAGTTTATTGACTGCTGTTTAATTGTCAGTAAAGAAAGAGAAGCATAATCTGAAGCCTCTGGTCCTGACATAGAATCTAGATCCTTGGGTCTCAAGTGGACACCACAGTCTTGCATTTAGATGTGTTTAAAATCTGCAGCTAAGTGAAGTCTCCTGTTAAGTAAAGTCTGCCTATAGTTGGGATTGGCCAGAGTCAGATCGCAGGCAAATAAGAAATGTGTCCATATCACACTTATTTGGCTGTTCTTCCAATGACTTCCAGTGGAGCGGAGAGAACAATTTATAACTGTCTCCCTCCTGAAATTGTGTCTGCTCCAATAGAAGTCAATTGAAGATATGTATTCTCCTGATTATTTTTTTACAGTCTCTCACTTACCTCTTCAAAAAATGTTTGCATGTATGACAAAGTACTGAGCTTCAAGACACAGGTGGTCATTATGACATTGACGGTGAGTGATAAAGTGGCGGTAATACCGCCAACAGGCTGGCGGTAATTACTGCCAAATTATGACCATGGCGGTGATAACTCCCATAGAGAGCCAATGTATCACACCAACCACCAGGGTGTTACCACCATTGACCACGGCGGTAGACATCACCAGCCAGGCAGAAGACAAGGTACAGTCCACCATATTATTACACAGCACACCTCAATGATTTCCGGGGCGATACCAACGCCACCAAAAGCCTGTGGGAAACACAACACAGAATGACTCACCATTAGAGATACATAGAAGATCAACAACGCCATGGAGCCGGAACTGCAGGTCTTCCCGATGCTTTTCTACGCGGAGGAAAAGGAGATTGACACACACACCACACACAACCAGCTGCAGATGAAAAGCAATGTCACAGGACACACGTCATAATAATGCAAGGACAACAGTAAGGCAGAATTGAAAATGTATACGCATGACAACAACCACCATTAGTACCAAAGTGACAAATATTATACATGAACCATTGTCCAGAAAGGGCCAATGCCCAGTCCAAAGTACAAAAAGCCCACGTGGCCACAGGGCAGCATCCGAGCCCCAACTTGATCCTGACATTCACTGCACTAAACTGTTCAGGGGCAACATGCTGGAAGTGGGCAGGCACCTTAGCTGAAGTGGGGAACTCACCCACTGGTTCTGGAGGGGGCTCCAGGGCCGTTTCCCAATGCTGGGGAGTGCAAGGTCACAGTCTCTGAAGTGGGGAACTCACCCACTGCTTCTGGAGGGGGCTCCTTGTACAACAGTCCCTGGAGGGTGGCATACATGCCCTCTGCTGGAGGTGAGGGCTGCATTGTCTCTGCTGAGGGAGGTGTCCCCTGGGCAGCCTCTGCTGGAGGTGAGGGCTGCATTGTCTCTGCTGGCGGAGGTGTCTCCTGGGCAGCCTCTGCTGAAGGTGAGGGCTGCATTGTCTCTGCTGGGGGAGGTGTCTGCTGGGCAGCCTCCGCTGGAGTGAGGGCTGCATTGTCTCTGTTGTGGTTGGGTGGGAACCATTACTGTCATTGGTGGTTGAGTGGGAACCTCTTCTGTCGTTGGTGGGCGGGTGGGAACCCCTGCTGTCATTGGTGGTTGATTGGGAACCTTATCCTTCCTGGCTGGTGGAGTGGGATCCTTCCCTTTCCTGGCTGGTGGAGTGGGATCCTTCCCTTTCGTGGCTGGTGGAGTGGAATCCTTCACTTCCTGGTTGATGAAGTGGGATCCCTCACTTTCTTGCCTCCACGACTAGGCGGTGCCTCCATTGTCCCCGTGGGCTGTTTGGCTGAGGTGCTGGGCTGGGTCGTTGGGACCCTGCTCTTAATGGAAGGACAGGGGGGGTGGAGGGGACGGAAAGAGGTCAAGTTGGGCAAGATAAAGCTTTTTAGGGATGGTGAGGCTGGATGAGGGAGGTGGGATGGGAGTGGAGGTTAAGGGAGTGGTTGTTGGAGGGGTACGTCTGCTGGACTTGGGTGCAGGTGCATGGGCAGTGTGCTGATGTGAGGTGGATGACTGTTGGGTGTCTGAGTACTTGCATTTATGTCCCTTGGGGGGGGAGACAGGGTGGGAGAGGACACAGGGGACGCATGGATGGATGTTGTGGAGGTGTCTGCTAGTGAGGTGTGTGTGCTGCTTGGTGTGGTGATGGTGGCGCTGGCTGTTGAAGCAGTGCATGCAGGTGTGAGTGCGGATATGACTGTGAGGGAGGAGGAGGGGGAAACAGTGGAGGCAGTGGATGTTGTTGTGTGTGCAACTGTTTGGTGTTTGTGTGAGTGTTTGTGGCCTGAAGTTTGCCGCCTGTGTTTAACTATGCTACTCTTATCTGATGTTTTGTGTGCATGGTTGTCTGTATGTGTGCCTGGGATGGGTTGGGATTGAGGAGACTGGGACTGGGAAGTGGTAGTTGGAGGGGGGAACGGTAGGAACAGGGACAATGACTGCCATCAGAGAGGAGGCCAGAGCCTGGAACGATCTCTGTTGGGCCGCCAATCCACTGTGGATGCCCTCCAGGAATGCATTGCATTGCTGCCTCTGGTATGCCAGCCCCTGGATGGCATTCACTATGGTTGACTGGCCTACAGAGATGGTCATCAGGAGGTCAATAGCCTCCTCACTCAGGGCAGCAGGGCTCACTGGGGCAGGGTCTGAGGTGCGTGGGGCGAAGGAGATGCCCATCCTCCTGAGTGAGCAGGCACGGGCAACTAGGTGAGGGGCTACTGCGAGGGCGGTTCTGGTACGGGGTGGTGGCTGTACCTGGAGCTGGTGTGGTCCCATAGGTGTCCGCCACCACCAGGGAGCTCCCATTGGAGAAGGAATCAGAGTCAGTGTTGTCACCTCCTGTCTCCGCCCTGGTGCTCCCATCGCCCTCCGTACCACTGTTCCCCCTCAGCGTCGGTGGACTCTGCCTCCTGGGTCCTGTGGGATGCAGCTCCCTCAGTTGCCGGTACACCTGCTCCTCCGCCAGATGATGCCAATGCCGACATGGACAAGATGACAGAAGAAAAAAGGGAGGGAGAGACAGAAAGGGAACACTGGGTCAATTACAGCACCAACACCACAGTTGGCATACACATTACCATCACACACAGGGTTCAGGATTGAGCACCATGCATCGCACTGGCAATCAATTGGCTAGGTGCCACAGCAAGATGAGGGCCAAACACCGCCAACTGCAGCCCTCCTGGGACCCACTAAGCCATGTCTGACATAGAATACAATCTAGCTAGGTTTCCTGAACTTGCTATACACCCAATACCCTTGAGCTGGGTCATTCTGCAATGTCTGACCTGGCATTAAGGGGCACCCACTGACTCTCAACCATCTTCCGGATCCCATGCCACCTACCAATGATTGTAGTTATGCCCATTGTACTTACCCCCTTGTGGCTGCCGTGATGCCCTCAAGCACCCATCCAGCTCTGGGTAGGCCACCACCAGTATGTGGGCCATCAGGGGGGTCAGGTTCCAACGGGCACCCCTTCGTTGTTGGGAGGCCATCCCCAGCTGGGCCTCCCGGTCTTCTGTGCCCAGCGTCTCAGGTCCTCCCACCTTTTCCGACAGTGGGTGCTACACCTGCTGTAGACCCCCAGGGTCTGCACGTCCTTGATGATGGCACGCCACAATCCCTTCTTCTGATGGGCACTGACCTGTAGAGGTAATACAGATGGAATGACACCATTACACATACAATCCAGCCTGTCACACATGTGGCCCACAAATCCCATTTCCATCTCCATTGGCACACACATCACCCGGCGCTCACCATGTACACTGCCAACAGACATACCACCCCCCAAATGATACGATGCTTGCACACACATCTCCATGCAACCTTGCCACATGCATCGTGCCCAAGGTGTACTCATACTGAAGTAGGACCCCTTCCACAAAATGCTCCAACTCCTCCAAAGTGAAGGCAGGGGCCCTTTCCCTGGTCACACAGGCCATGGCAGGATCCAGACACAGGTCACAGCAGCACACGCAGTGTAGTTGTTGTCCTGTAGAAAGTCAGGAATCAAGTGAGGATTTAGATAGAGAATGGCGGTCACATCCATGGCGGTGTACACCATTACCACCGCGGCTGATCCCCATTGGCCACTGTACTCCATAGAGCCCCATAATAGCCAATGAGGAATTTCATGGCGGTGCAATACCGCCTTCCTCTACGACTCCCAATGTTGGCGGAGTTACTTCACTTCCACCTGTCCCTACATACAGGACAGGCGGTCACCATTTGATGGTGCTGGACAACATTCAGATAATTCATAACTGCGTCATTGCTGATGATTGCACGTACATTGCCATTCCCGCTGCCCCATCACATTAATGCTCTATGTATACTGAGGTGGTGGTTCCATTGTTCAAATTATGCCAGCCTACACACTCTTGTGTCACTTAGATACCTACAACTGCGGTTTCCACTCACTCAATGTGCAAATGATGTGCCTGGCAGACCAGTACATCTCCCACGTCACTGCCAAGTATCCTGGGTTGGTGCATGACGCCTTTGTTTTGAGGAATAGCAGGATCTCAAATGTTATGGCACAACTACAGAGGCACAGAGTGTGGCTAATAGGTGAGTCCCCACCCAATGTATGTCAGTGTATGCCTTCTGGTGTTAACCCCATACCATTGTGT
This sequence comes from Pleurodeles waltl, assembly GCF_031143425.1. Classification (NCBI taxonomy): domain Eukaryota; kingdom Metazoa; phylum Chordata; class Amphibia; order Caudata; family Salamandridae; genus Pleurodeles; species Pleurodeles waltl. The sequence continues at coordinate 978,236,352 of NC_090446.1, read as the reverse complement.
AACGTTAATGTTTGTCCCGCAATACTTGCAGGTGACTCAGGCTACCCATGGTGGCTCCTGACCCCTGTGAGGAATGACAGGACAGGGGCTGAGAATCGTTACAATGATGCACATGGTCGAACCAGGAGAATTATCGAAAGGTCCTTTGGCCTCCTGAAGGCCAGGTTCAGATGCCTGCATCTGACAGGTGGATCCCTGTGCTACTCACCCGAGAAGGTCTGCCAGATAGTAGTGGCATGCTGCATGGTGCACAACCTGGCCTTCAGACGACATGTGCCTTTTCTGCAGGAGGAAGAGACTGGAAATACCCCTGGGGCAGCGGTGGACCCTGAGGACAGTGAGGATGAGGCGGCAGAGGATGAGGATGTGGACAACAGAACATCGGTTATACCTCAATACTTCCAATGACACACAGGTGAGACAGTGTAACTGACCATTCCTCTGACTATTGTTTTATCTGTGTAGCTGTAGCAGGATGGCATTCACTTCCTTTGCATCTCTACTTACTGTCACCAATGGCTTCTAATTATGCAGATGTTGGTGATATTACAACAGTGTACTGATGTGATGACAACAGACAGCTACAGGTCATTAATTGCATGTTATAACAGTTCTCAGCTCATTTGCACATGATGTGACTGTTTCCACAAATGCACATTTTCATCACATTAAACACTACCAGCCAAGTTGTGTTCAAGGGTGTTTATTGTAGTGCAAGTAATTGACGGGAAAGTGCAATGGAATGGAGTGATGGTAGAGGAAAGTCCAGGGTATGGTTCCGTTGTGTTCGTAGCAGAGGTCCAGTGTCCAATGGCCATAGGAAGGGGAGCAAAGGCAGTTCAAAGTGGACAAGGTGACAGGATGGGACACAAGGGAGATATTCAGGAGGGTCTTATTTCCTGGCAGTGCTCTTGGTCTTAGCAAGTGTCTCTGGCATCTGTCTGGGTCGCAGGGAACGTTTGCGGGGTGGTTCACCTTCTGTAGGGGGAGGGATACTGGTGGCCTGTGGGTCCTGTGGCAGGGCCTCCTGCCCACTAGCTGCAGCGGAAGTGGAGGGCGGATCAGTAGGCTGGCTAGTGGTACAGGCCCGCTGGTGTGCTGTCCATTCCCTCATGAGGTTGGCCATGTCTGCCAGCACCCCTGCTATGCTGATCATGGTGGTTTCGAGGGCCTGCAAATCCTCCTGATCTCCTGATTCCTCCTGCAGCGGCTTGCTCTCCTGCATGTTGGTAAGGATTTGGCCCATCTTGTCCTGGGATTGTTGGTAAGCCCACAGGACTTTAGTGAGTGCCTCCTGGAGATTCGGTTCCCTGGGCCTGTCCTCCCCCTGGCACATTAATGTCCTCCGAGTGTCCGTGTACCTCTGTGCCTCTGTCCCCAGAATGGTGTGCCCACTGCCACTCACCCTAGGGCCCTGACTGTCTTGTGGGTGAGGTGTGGACTGGGGTCCCTGTACAGGTGGGCACACTGCTGATTGACGTGTCCTGGGGACAGAGGTGTGGGGATGTTGGGTGTGTGCTGTGGTGTTGGATAGTGATGGGGGAGGCTCTGTGGTGGGCTGTGAGTGTGCTGGGATGTCCTACTGACCGGTGGTCCCTGATGGGCCAGGTAGTTAATCCAGATCCCGAGGTCCAGAGTTATTGTCATCACTGGGGGGCATCTTCTGTTGGGGGACTGGTTAGACGTGGCCTCTCCGCTGAGATTGGCTGGTGCGCCTGTGGGGACGTAAGTGATGTATTATGCCTCATGTCTGTGACAAATTGTACATCCCTGGCTTCCACTATATCGTTTCTGTTGCCCTGCGACCTTTGTTTGTGTATGGTGATGTATTGTGGGATTGTTAGTTCTCCATGGGCAGGGCTGGGAGGGCTGTCCATGCATTGGTATAGCATGCAGGGCTAGGCATTGAGGTTAGTCATATGTGTAGGTGTAGAGTGTGGGACGGAATGGAATGATGGGAGTGAGGGTGAGATGGTGTGATGGCATGCAGGTATGGGGGTGATAAGTAGTAAATATTGACTCACCAGGGTCCAGTCCTCCGGCAACTCCAGTGAGTCTCTCAGGATGCAGTATTCCCGAAACGTACTCCTCCCATGCTGTGAGCAGTGGGGGAGGAGGTGGGAGTCCACCTCCAGTCTTCTGTATGGCGAGCTGGTGCCTTGCTGCCACAGAACGTACCTTCCCCCGTAGGTCGTTCCACCTCTTCCTGATGTCGTCCCTTGTTCTTGGATGCTGTCTCATGGCGTTCACCCTGTCCACGATGCTCCACCATAGCTCCATCTTCCTGGCAATGGATATTTGCTGGACCTGTGCTCCAAATAGCTGTGGCTCTACCCTGACTATTTCCTCCACCATGACCCGCAACTCCTCATCAGTGAAACGGGGGTGCTTTAGTGGGGACATGGGTGTTGTGTGGTTTGTGTTGGTGAGAGGGTGTTGAGTAATGTGGTGAGGTGTGGGATGTGAGGTGTGTGACAGATGTGTGGGTGTTTGTGGTGTGTGAGTGTGTGTAGTTATCTCCGTGGTCTTGGTTTCAGTCTGGTGGCAATACTTTGTGTTGGTAAAGGGTTGTGGGTAATGTGAGTGTGTGTTTTATGGTGCTGTGGGTGGGTGTGAGTGGTGTGTGTGTATAAGTGTCAGATGTGTGATTTTGGTTTTGGCCAATGTAGTGTTGTTTTTTATTTGGGTGTCCATTCTGAGCATGCTGGTATGTACCGTCAATGGTTTACCACCATTGAATGTCCGCCGTGGTGATTTGCGGGTCATAATGTGGTGGGTGTTGTTTGTTGGCGTAACGGTATGGATGTTGGTACCGCCACTTTAACACTGACCTTTGGGCTGGCAGATTTGTGTATGTGGCAGTATTCTGTCGGATTGGTGTGTGTTTGTCATAATATGACGAACGTATAGCTGCCACCAATATCATAATAAGGGCCACAGTATGGTGAAAGGGCTGGTAGAAGCATAATCACGCATATCACTGTAATTAAATAAAGAGTTGAAAACTGGGGCGTGAATTTATTTCAGCAGCTATCGGGTGCCAGGACTGCCTTAAATTCAAGCATTGTAAGAGATGCAAGGCTGCAGAAGCTCCCAGGCTGTGATCACGGCTCACATCCAGGTACAGGAGGATCTGGAGTACAGCAGTGCATGGAAAGGGTGTCATACCACTGAGCTGTGACAGGTCTCTGAGTAAGTTTGTGGGCAACAAGTAAAGTGACGTAAGGCAATCGCCCGCCCCAGAAGTGCATTCTAAAAACTCCTAATGCAGATCATAGAGGACAGTAGGAGAAAAAACAAGGGAAAACCTAGCAATAGAGCTGCTGCAGAGCGCACCCAGCCACTCATTCTGGCAAATTAAACCTGTGAAATAAAGAACGGTGAGGCAACAGGGATGCAAAGTGGGCGCAAGCTGTGGGGGCAGTCTGCACTGGGGATGGGGAGATGGCTCAGGACTCTGCTCCATCCGGTGTGTGTATGCAGGGCGGGGGGAGGTGTCAGTTGGAGGCACTGAGAGTGTAAATAAAAAACAAGTACCTCAGGAGCCTGCTGCATGTGGTAGGACACTGGGGCCAGCTACTGATCGCCAACAAGGAGTACTTTGTCCAAGCTTCAGAGAACCGCCAAAGCCCAAAGGAGAAGAGAAGTACAACCTGATGATGTAAGTATTCCTGCTGACCAATAAGAAGCAAGGACACAAGAGTGACCGGAGAAGCCAGCCAATGGTAAGTAATGGGAAGGCTGTGAGTGGGTTGTGTAAGACTGTGGGTGGGCTGTAAGTCCTTTTTTCAGATTTTTTTTCAAAGAAAAAAAGATTTTGCCACAGCGCAAGCGCTGTGTAGGCAAAACCTAAAAACGGGAGCAGCCACTGGAGCCGCCAAACATTATAAAGACAGGAGAGCCAGTAAACTGGACGCTGCCCCCCCCCATTCTCCTGTCTTACCCAAGACAGGAGATGTGAGCGGACCTGCCATGTCCCATGAGGGACATGGATATTTCAGGTAGTTGCCTGGTTCATAACCTGGAAACAAGGCCTGTGAAAAGAGGGGCCAGAGTGGAAGGGCTTCTAAACCTCTAGAAGAGGAGTAATAACCTTGACACCATGCACTCATAATTAGGGAAAAATCTGGAGCCAGAAAAAGTCTGAGAAAATTGGGTGTCTTTGATTTTGTTTCTTAACCTTTTCTCCCTCTTTTCTCTTACCTAATGGGAGTTGTAGTAAAATTGCAGGCATCTACCGAAAGACAGAGGAGGGAAAAAAACTCTACGAATAGTAAAGCTGGGAAGCATTTCCTTGATCAGTTTTCTGTGTAGTACATACTTTTGTTGAAGAAAGAATGAAGATGTAGAAAATAGACATGTTTAGCAGAGAGGAAATCACCAGACAGAAATGAAGAGGATTTTCTGTTGATTATTGTTTGTTTCCTTTTGTGTCCTTCCAAGCCCAGTAGCATACATAAGAACACATCACATACGGATCTCGGAATTAACGTTTTTACACTTCAGCATACAACAGGTAACTAACTCATGATATCCCAATAACTGTTAAGACCGCACCCTGGCACCTCCCATATCGATTACGTAATGTCCTTCATGAGTCCACCCTTAAGTATGGGATCCTAATATGTACAGTTCTAAGAAACTACATATACCCCCTCATTAAATAAAAAGACACACACAAAAGGAATGAACAAATAGCAGCATCATAATTCTTTCATCAGCCGTCTAGGTGTTCGCACAGTTCGACCAGACCGCATGGTATGAGGTAGTTAAGCTGTACACGGGTTGGACCCCAGTCGTACAGGGTCGAGTTTTTGATCAGAGTCTTCAGATAAGGCAGTTTCCCCTGAACCACTAGGGACTCATGATCGGCAAGACCGATGTCTGAAATGGAATGAGTCCCTTGTGATGGATTTGCCGGGACGATGTACCCATTATTATATGTCCCTTTCATGTCACAACTTTTAAAGTTCAACGTCAAATAGAGGATCTGTCGTTCTCTTTTGCTTTTGTTTGATGAGGACCAAATCACCCTCATTGAATACATCTAAAGTTTGACAATGTCGATCAGCATACATCTTCATCCCATGCTTCTAAGAAGCATCAGTAGTACAAGTCACATCATTATGTAAGTTTTGTTCAGATGCCCACTGTGGTAATTTGATTTTAACGGCTGTCCTGAACATTAAAGTGGCAGGACTCTCGCATGTAGTGGAATGAGGGGTTGACTGATAAGCACTGAGGGCTTGGCATAATGCCTTACTCTGTTCAAATACCTCTATTGATGCACGCTGAATCACCAGTTTCAGGGTCCCACTAAATCATACCACAACACTGTTGGCTTGAGGCCACAAAGGTGTGCTTTTCTGATGTTAAGACCGGCTTGTAGCTCCTTGAAATCCTTGCAGTTGAACGGTGGACCATTATCATACTTGACAATGTCTGGTATACTCCAGACTGCAAAGACGTTATCCAGCCACTCAATGATTGTTGTGGGTTGTGGATGACATGTCTTCTACCACAGGTAACCGGGAATGTTTGTCAGTGATCACCGTAAGATGATGGCCATTGGCCAGAGGCCCAAAGAAGGCAACAGCAATGCAGCAATTCTTTCCAATGCATGTGCAGGGATAATGGACATTGTCAGGGGATGCTGGTTTATGTTGGGAGACAGCCAGTTGCATAAATGACACTCCTTTAATTTCCTCTCCCCTTTCTGGTCCAAGCGAGGGAACCACACGTGATCTCTCCATGCTCTCTTGGTGGCCACAATGCCCTGATGGCCTTCATGTGCAACTTCAACCACTTGCTGTCTCAAACTCACAGGTATGACAGTCCAGGATCCCCTTAGCGCAATCCATTCTTTGGTAACAGACAGCTCATCTTGGACATTGCAGACGTGTTGGACTTTACAGTGAAGTTGATGCACTCCTCAGCAGTTTTCAACATTGAACTGTGCCGCTGTAAAGGTACTTGTGAGAAATAATCAGCACAGTTTTGTTTTTTGCCTGGCTTGTGCACAGTTATATAGATGTACTCTTGTAGACGCAAACCCAACCTCTCAATGCGAGGAGACATCTTGGCTTTCGGATTGCCAAAAAGGGTGAGTAACGCTTGAGGATCTGTGACAATTGTGAAATGCTTTCCATGCACATGGAAATGTTCATAGGCCCATACCACCACCAGACTCTCATTTTCACAGCTAGGGATAGGCATGTTCTGTGTCAGACAAACTTCGACTGGTACATGCCACAATGTGTCTTCGAACATTTGGATGTTCACTATACTCAGCAAGGATTGCACCCGACCCTACCGGGTTCACATCAACAGAGATCTCAGTGTGCAATTTAGGATAAAGTAAGCCATCTCAATCTCATTTTCAATTGCATATTTTATATTCCTGAAACTGCAGTTACATTCTGCGAACCATCGGAACTGCCCATTTCGCTTTGTCAGATCTCACAAAGGGGCACTCACTGTGGCAAAGTCACAAATTTATCTTGAACAATAACAGGCAATTCCCAAGAAAGACTGTACCATGGTGACATCTTGTGGAGGGCTGTTGGTTGATAGTGCTCATACTTTGTCAGGATCAGGAGTCAGGCCTCCACCAGAAAACACAATTCAAACTGATTGTAGCCCTTGTTCAGGTAAAGACGGGAAAAAACTTTGGCTCCATTTAACTGCCTCATCATATCCCCAATGTGTTGACCAGGATGTCTCTCTCCCTGGATTGCTTTGTTAGCACGGTGCATATCCACGCAGATATGCACCTCACCTCCACTGTCTTTTTTCGGCACTACCACGATGGGCGACACCCATGGTGTGGGACCAATAGAGTGCTCAATAATGTCATCTTTCAGCAAAGCTTCAAACTCCTTTTCATCTGCTTCTTGTAGGTGAAATGCTATTCTTCAGTGTCGCTGTACCACAGGCCTGATGTGTTCATTGAGGTGAAGTTGCACCTTCATCATTTTGAGGCTTCCTACACAAAGAAACAGAGAAAGGAACTAACTCACAATTTCAAGTTGTGTATTTAGATTGTAATTGATGGATATCAGCCCCAAGTCAACAGCAGTTGTAAAGTTAAGCCGACATGCACTAGATAGAGTACATTGAAGAACATGCATTGGGGCCCGCACAGATGTTTTTTTGTGCCGCAGGGTCGCTATGAATGATCCTTGACTCCACAGTGGTTTGGAAGCATTCCATGTGCACACATTCGTACTTGATGCTTTGAGATGGGGTACAGATGATAGACTGACATTTTTCAACTGGCATCATATTGATCGATGCACCACTGTTGATTACAAAAGTTACTGGGCAATCTTTTACTTTCATTTTGATTTTGGGGCAATGTCCATATAAGTTCTTTTGCTTTTCTCAGTTCACTTGTTTCTGTCCTTCTTTCACCTTCCTTGCAAGCTGCAAGGCCGCCCACTTGTGCATGTCATTCCCCTGTATATGCGATTATTGCACATTCACCCTCTTCATTGTCACTTGATGATGATGTCAAAGAACTCTTGCAGGATGAACTTGATGGCAATCAATTTCATTTAGTTTCCACCTGTTGCAGTTGATGTAATTGTTTGTCTTTGTGGGTGTGGCAAGACTGTGTTTGGAACATTCTGGCCTCCATGTTTGCATCATGCTGTAACGCACTTGGGTTTTTCCTCTGCCTTACAAACTGTTTTAAAGTGCTTCTCCTTTCTGCACCCTTTGCGTGTTAGTCAGATGGCTGGACATTTATTGTTGTGTGGAAATGAAAATCCACATTGGAAACAGTTTTCTTTATTTGAGGATGTCGACGTACGGGCAACTGCTTAGCGCTGTTGTCTTCCCTTCATGACCAATGCCAATTCACCTTTTGCTATCCTGCTTCCATGTCGGCGGCTCGCCAATCAGCTCATTCCTCAGCTCTAGCAGCCATCAGTACCTTTTCTAGCCTGAGGGTCTCTCACAACATGGTTCTTCTGAACGAGTCCAACAAACAACCATCAATGACTTTGTGGCACATGGTTTCTTCATCATTAAATTCACTGAATTTGCAATGTTTGATGGGCACATTAAGTTTATCAACAAACTCATCCATCGTTTCACTAACTTGCTGCTCGCTTGATTGAAAATGTACCTATGAAATCTTCAAAAGTCTCAATCCACATTGTCGATCTGGTGCCAGTATTCAGAGTTTTGGTGGTATCGAATGGCGGAGACGGTTTAAGGGATACAGCTGCTGTGTACTTCATCAGTCTTTTTTCTGGCATTGAGAGTATGTGCTGTTCAGGAAGCATTTGATGTGCATCTGAATCTGCGCCTTTTGGAAGTACTGGCTTTGTACCTGAACTTGGGTGAAAGGACTAGCCTAGTGGCTGTGCTGCACCCTCTTCCTTGATGACGGTGAGTGCATTTTCTGTTTTTTTCATACTCTGGTCTTTGCTTTTGTCTTTTTGTTTTGTTTGAGGAATTTCTTCTTGCTATTTGAGGAGCTTTCTCTTTTGAGTCCACCTCATGGATTTGATAACGGTGGGGCATATGCTTGAGCTGCCTTGTTAGAGGCGAAATTCATAGAGAGTATATATTTATTTCTCGTACCTGGTTCTCGCTGCCTTCAAGCAATATATATGGTTGTCGCTGCCTTTTATGCTGTACCTGGTTGCCACTGCCTTTAGCTTTTTCATTGTTTGCTCGATGGCTCAATGTTGTGGCACAACACTTTCTTGTTTTCTCAGCCTGGTGGGCAAGTCTTGGTGGGCTTTTCCGATTGTGCTCCCTTAACAGGCCATCAACTTCTCCACAGGGCTTCTTACGGGCTGGAGCAGCACTTGCATCCAAATACGCCAACAACAGGATTCTTTGTTTTGGCTTGGGCGCATGTGACATGCACAAGCAGTTTGCTATTTCTTGCAAACTCTCAGGGAGAACACTTCAATTTCTTCTGGCATATATTCCATCCTCCTTGCCAGTTGTTGCATCCTCCCCAGCCCAGCAGCATGCATTAGAACACACCACACAGAGTCAGGATTAACCTCTTTACTCTTCAGCGTACAACATGTAACAAACTCATGATATCCCAATAACCATTAGGACCACACCCTGACAACTCCCATATCAATTACATAATGTCCTTCATGAGTCTGCTCCTAAGAACGAGGTCCTAACAGGTACAGTTCTAAGACACTACATTACTTTCCATAGTTTTGGTTCGTTTGAGGGTCCAGGCTGCCTATGCTACACTTAGGAAGAAAGAAGAGAGACTAGTCAAACCAGTAAACCTCCAAGGAGACGCTTTAACCACAATTCGACTACACATAGAAGTTATAAACAAATGTGGGAATTACACAGTTGATTGATGTCATACAGAAAGGTAAAAGAACCAAATTCATCTGGCTCACACCCCCTCTTTTACCATTTGTTTTCCATGATGCCACCCACCCACATGAACCCAAACTGAGCCACATGGTGTCAGAATTGGGATAAGCTGGTATGTCTGATACAAGACGGAGGCAGTTGTACATCAGTTAGAGGTGGGCAGCAGAAGTGAAAAAAAGGTCCCTTGAATTTTTTATAAGAGCCAGGGATCAGGAAAGAAGTGTGTTTCCAACTTATTTATGGAACCAGACCGAACAGTTACAAAAACTTTCAGAGAATTAACTACAAGTGAGCTCGGGCCTTGTCCAAAGTAAAGGACTTTTACCATAGGTCTTGCAACAGTGCTGCAAAAGTATACTGTCACCTTCTTCATAAACTTTGAATGAGTGGCGCAAGCCAGTCATTGGTCAAGAAGCATGTGGCTTCAAAACCTGACTCCGTTGCTAATAGGCTTATATACAACCTGACACTCAAGATGCTAATAGTACAGATACCATTCCTTACCATGAGATCAAAGAAGTCATTATAGAACGCTAGGCTTCGACAAGGAGACCTATCAAATTAGATCTTGAAAAGAAAAAGACACTCCCACAGACACGCCAAGAGCGTTATTTTATAAATTGAAAGCTGCCGCTTACAGATGGTTGAGACCCCATGACTCCTGCAAAGAAGAGATCCTGAAGAAGATTTACTTGGAACATTTCTTAGAAGCTCTTCCCATGGATACACAGCATTGGCTAAGGCAGCATTAAGTCCCCACCATAGAGCAAGATGACACACCAATACCCATCCTCAGAGTTTCAAACTGATGTTGAAACTTAGTAAATCCCCCCCCACAGCCTTCCAAGTTCAGATAACATACGTACTTTTTTAAAAATGGGGACTCCATGTCCCAAACTTTCTTCATCTCAGGTTACCAGTCTTCCTTCTTCCGACAATACACGTCCTCTTTGTTTTGCATGTGATGAGGGGACAATTTGTTGGTTCTGCCTAGAAAAGAAACCAGAGGAGGAACCTATGCAGATAAATTGGGCTCAGAAGTCGATCTACTACACCCAGCAATCGGGGCCTAATTATTATATTCTTGTAAAGGTGAGCCATCAGTGGATAACAGCCTTACTAGATTCAGGGTGTAAGCAGTGAGTCATCAGGGAAAGTTTGATCCTCTCTTATCAGATTAAACACCAAAAACATTTGTTGTGTGCTTGGTGACCAAACAGAAGACAGCCGCACTTGGGTACCTATCGTCAGCCATTCCAGTATTAAAAGTTTGATAGAAGTTGGGGGTTCTTCCTAATCTTTCTGAAGAAACAATCACAGGAATTGACAATCCCATCTTCCTACCTTTGCTCCAAGAAAATCTGGAATATGGGAACAGGTGTCTTTCGGCGGCACCATTCTCCCAAGAAAACCTTGAAGAATACTTACCAACTAAGAAACCAAAAACTGAGTGAGAAAAAAGGGAAGTGAATGAAAAGGCCCTGGGTAGAATGTTCTCTTAATACAGGTACTGTGAGAGATAGGCAAAAACCGTAGGCTGTTTTCAAGTTAATGTCCCAACTCTACAATATGCTTTGCTGCAAGCTAGGGAAGGAATGGGAACTCCTCATCAGGTAATTCTTCAATTTGAAATCCAGAAGGGCCTTTTGTATAGGAGAGGGAAAACAGTGACAAACCACGTTGCTAGTCTTTGCACTTCTTCAGAACAAATTATTTTACATACACTAACATTTGTTAGCAGGACATTTTGATCTGAAAAGAACATCAGAAACCATCCTTGATCAATTCTATGCAAAAATGTAAAAATATTGACAGGAATGTCCCACATGTCAGACTAGGGGCCTGATTTAGATCTTGGCGGTGTTACTGCCAAGCCACGTTGATGGCGGACCCGCAAAAAACGTCAAGTTGACTGTGTTCCACCTGCCATATTTAGATGTTACAGCTCTGAAAGTGGATTGACTGGCGATAGGTTGCTGACAGAGGGAGACGGCGGCAGGACCCAATTGACTACTTACAATGACAGGGGCTACGGAAGAGAGGTAAGTGACACACACACATTGTCCCTTAGCCATTTGTGTTCCCTGCACTCCATGCTACACAACAAACCACAGTCACACAATAATCCATTGGCATTCCAACACAACCAGTACATGCTGAAAACACACATTGACATACATCCATGCCACAACATACACACACTATTGACACTGCACCCACCCACGACACAACCACAACAGACATAGCTACACACACACACACACACACACACAACTACACACATCATGACAACGTCTGCCACACAACAACACTAACCTGAATGTGTCACACAGCAGCACAACATACACAACACCAGTCTCACATGCAAGTGAAACACATACATACACAACCACACCACCCACTCTAGCTCCCCCCACCTCAAAGAGCGAATCCACACACACACACATATATACACATACAGACTCACATACACAACAAATGGCACAAACCTACCTGTACAGGTCCCCTTGCAATGCGCACACATGGACATCATTTTCCAGTGTGAGTGTACCATCATTGTGGTGTCAGCATTCATTTTGCAATAAATGATGAGACTACAGTGACAGTTGTGTATGTGTGCAATATGCTTTTTGTGCTGGGGTGTCCCTAGCCACGAGTGACACCATTGTGTATCCCACTGTTAGAAATGGAGTCTCTAGTTGGCATTCGGTTTGCACCCTGTCCAAGTAGGGACCCTCACTCAGGATAAGGGAGATACCTGCTAAGATAACCCCTGCTCACCCCATTGGTAGCTTGGCATGAGCAGTCAGGCTTATCTCAGAAGCAATGTTTAAAGCATTTGCACATAACACACAGTAATAAGTGAAAACACTACAAAAGGACACCACACCAGTTTTAGAAAAATAGCCAATATTTATCTATATAAAACAAGACCAAATACGACAAAATCCAACATACATTAATACAAATATGAATTCTGCAAGATTTACTCAAAAATACAGTTCCTTGAAGTCCATAGCTCTACTCGGGGCTATCACGGCATCGTGGTCAACAAAACCAACAGTTCAGGCCGGCCGCGACGTTGCGGGTCAGCTACGGTGTCGGGAAGAACCGCAAACAGTACCTTGGATCTGCAGGACGTCGTGATCCTCGCGGTGAGCTCTGGAGAGCGGCTTCGCTGACGTCGTGGTGAAGGTTCCGGAGTCGGGGCAGAAGTCGCCGGGCCCTTGAGGTCACACGCGTTGCGGATCAAAATCCAGGCTGATGAAGTCAGGTGCGATGGCGTGGATAGCATTGGGGCTGCGGTGCGAGGTGGGACAATGCGACGTACGGTGCCCACAGGTCACGGTGCAGGCAGCAGCTCGGTGACGGCATCCAGCAGTGTCGGTGAGACCAGGGCTGCAGTGTGAAGCGGGCGGTGCGGGCGGTGCGACATGCAGTGTCCACAGGTCATGGTGCAGACAGCGGCATCATCATTGCTGAAGCGCTGTCGTCGGTAGGCCCAAGCCAGTGGGACGGTACGGTGCTTCGTGACCCTCATGAGCGGTGTCCACAGGCCACGGTGCAGGCAGAATGCCTGGTGATGACACAGGAGTTGATGGTGCTGGCGTCGGTGGAGCCAGGCCGCGGTGCAGGACAGGATGGTGCTTCGTGTACCTCAGAAGCGGTGTCCACAGGCCACGGTGCAGGCAGCGCCACCGGTGTCAGCAGGAGCGTCGACGTCGGGGATGCCCAGGCTGCGGTGTGAGCAGGCGATGCCGGAGTGTGGGGCCCACAGGTTGTAGTGTGAGCAGCGACTCAGTGAAGTCGTCTGATGACAGCGTCGGTGAGACCTGGGTCACAGTGCGAAGCAGGGCAATACGACTCCGTGTGGCGTCGGCATGTCACGGTGCAGGCCAGCGGCTTCGTTGGCGGCGGCACAGTGGGTTCTCCTCTTGAACAGCACAAAACACACAGTTCCCAGGGCTGCAGGTCGAGGAAACTGAAGTCTTTGGTGTCCCTGAGACTTCCAACAGGAGGCAAGCTCTACTCCAAGCCCTTGGAGAATTTTCTCAAGCAGGACACATAGCAAAGTTCACCCTTTGCACTCTTTTCAGGCAGAAGCAGCAACTGCAGGCCAGTCCGGCAAAGCAACACAGCAAAGGGACAGTACTCCTCCTTCAGCTCTTCTCCTGGGCAGAGGTTCCTCTTGATTCCAGAAGGATTCTAAAAGTCTGGGGTTTTGGGTCTTCTTCTTATACCCCGTTCTGCCTTTGAAGTTGGCAAACCTCAAAGCAAAGTCTCCAGTGTTTGCAAGATCCTTCCTTGTCAAGGCCAGGCCCCAGACAATCACCAGAGGGTCAGAGTCGCCATTGTGTGAGGGCAGGCACAGTCCTTTCAGGTGTGAGTGACCAATCACTCCCTCTCCTCCAGCATAGATGGCTAATCAAGATATGCAGGCTACACCCCAGCCTCCTTTGTGTCACTGTCTAGAGGAGAGGTGTGAGCAGCCCAACTGTCAAACTGACCCAGATGGGAAATCCACAAACAGGCTGAGTCACAGAATGGATTAAGCAACTTTCTAAAAGTGGCATTTTCAAACTAACAATCTAAAAACCAACTTCACTAAAATATGTATTTTTAAATTGTGAGCTCAGAGACCCTAAACTCAAAGAGAATCCGCACTTTAAGGGAACTGCTAACGCATCCCTCTATGATAATTTATTACACATTAGGACTCGTTTTAGGCCAATGAATCTTTTGACCCAGTTAAGAAACACCTTAGGACGAGATAGCTAATCAATATGTCGATCAATACGTCAATAATGTCATCAATATTTATTATCACAATGCATTTCACTTTAGTCAAAGTCATTAATCAACTCAAGATGCTACCATGACCTTGCAATCATGAATAACCACAACAGTTTAGTAGAATTTTATGATGTTTATTTCCTATTGATTACAATTCTAAAAGCATGTGTGTTAATCTCAGAACCAAAACACTCAATATTATTGTCATAATTTGGCAACTTGAATAAGACTTAATCAACGCAAGGAACGCAATCATTAGAACATAACACAGCGACAACGTAGGTAAATTTTAGCAGAGTGTCATTGTTGGACTTTTGGCCATACGCATGGTCATCCCTAGTCTTTTTGCCTCCTTCCTCCTGGTTTTTCTGACCTCTCGCTGTTGGCTCTAGGACTCTGAGCACTTTTTCACTGCTGACCAGTGCTAAAGTGCAGGTGCTCTCCCATCTAAAGTTGGTATGTTTGGCTTATACCTAATTGGCATATTTAATTTACCTATAAGTCCCTTGTACAGTGGTATCTCTATACCCAGGGCCTGTAAATTAAACACTACTAGTGGGCCTGCAGCGCTGCTTGCGCCACCCACTGAAGTAGACTTTCAAACCTGTCTCAGGCCTGCTAGCGCAGGGCCTGTGTGCGCAGTTTTCTGCCACAGGGACCTGGCATCTAAATTTACTTGCCAGGCCCAGAACTCCCCTTTTACTACATGTAAGTCACCCCTAAAGTACGCCCTAGCTAGCCCTATGGGCAGGGTGCCATGTATGTAGAAAGGCAGGACATGTGCCATATTGCATGGCCTGTCCTGGTAGTGACAAACAGCCTAACTTGGTGTCTCACTGCTGTGAGTGCTGCCTTCTCATAGGATTGCATTAGAAATGCCCTGCCTTATGTGTAAAGGGTATTGTCTGATTTATGAGGGGTAGCGTAGGCGTGTTTGGTATGGGTGTGATGGTGATAATAAATACTGCTTACTGGTGTGGGTGTATTTTTTATTACTATCACAGAAATGTCACTTCTAGAAAGTGCGCATTTATCTGTGCTTATGATTCTGGTGTTTTGCAGCTTGACTCCAATCCACGTCTGGGCAGAGTGACAGTTGGGGCTTTGTGCATACTTTTCAGACAGCCTGTACACAGGAAGGGTGGAGGTGTCACCAAGGTGCATCTGCATACTGAATAGTCTTCCTGGGCTGAGAGAAGGGAGAGGCGGGGCACACCTACATTTGTAAAGGCTGTGCCCTGGCCTCACACAATAGGGTCGTTAACCCCCCACTGATGTTTGGAGCCTGTGCTGAAAGGAGAGAGGGGACACTCCCAGAACCAGTTGTAACTGGCTGGAACCTCCTCTCCCTGGCATTGTAAAACACTGTAAAAATGGACTATAAGTACAGGGGAATTTTCCCCACAATTTGAACATTCTTGGAACTTGGAACTGGACACAGAACGCTGATGAATGGACTCACCAGGAAACCGCCATGGACTGCTGCTGCTGTGCTGACCTGTGACCTGCCTGGTCACTAGGAGGAACTGCCACCATCTGCACCCTTTGTGCTGGCCTGTAGCTGAGCCCACCAGCCCTGTGCTCCCTCTTGTTAAGTTGTTCCCAGGGGCAGGGTGCTGTGGCCCCTGACCCCTGCAACGATCTTCTACATCTTTGACAGGATGCTGGAGGAGAAACAGGCATTCTTTTAAGTGCTGGGCTGCTGATGCACTATAGCGCTTGGAAAGCGCTTTTCTTTTCCTAAAAGAAATCACCGCCGCAGCCCGGGCTTTTAAATTGTGCCCTTGCGCTTCCTGGAGCGCGTTTCTGCTGAGAGGAAATCACCGCCGCAGCCCAGGCTGCATAATTTTCGGAAGCGCTGTGAAAAGCGCTTCGTGAAAGAAAATCACCGCCGCAGCCCGGGGAACTTAATTCTGTAAAGCGCGAGGATCGCGCTCCGTTCCGTGCCCCCGGGGCACAAGAAATCCACCTGGGACGTGACAAGGAGCAAGCCTGCTCCTAGCGGTGCCCCCGGGGTAGGGATCGCTCCGAGGAGCGCCCCCGGGGCACCGGCCGGCCCGACCGGGTGCCGGTGTTGTGTGCGAGCAGGAGGGAGAGGAGGACGCCTCTCCCTCACCTGCTCCCGCCCCGGAGGGCTCTCTCGGCGCGTGCGGGCGGGGCAGCAGCCTCATCGGAGGCTCGCCCGTGCCGCCGGCTTTCTGGTGGGCCCCCTCGTGGGCCCAGGGCAATTGTGAAGGGGTCTCCCCTCTGAAAGGGCCAGCGGAGGCCCCGGGAGACCCCAGGAGTTTGCGGGCCCCCAGAGGGGCCCGTTCGCAGAGTGGAGGGGGTGCGTGACGCCCCCCTCCAGATTCTCAGGATTTCCCTGACCTTGGCCCCCACAGGAGGGCCGGTGGAGGCCCGGGGGGCCCCCAGTGATTACGGGTCCCAGGAGGGGCCCGTCAGGAACGCTGAGAGGGTGCGTGCCGCCCCTCTTTGGCCCAAATATGCACAGGAGGCCCCCGTTTTGCGCAGAGGAGCGCCGGGGGCCCCATTGGTTGTTTAGGCACTGGAAGTGCCGCCCCATTATTCGTTTTAGGCACTGGAGGTGCCTTTGCATCATTTTTCAGGTACTTTAAAACGGACTAATGTAACGTTGATTTAAAGTTCTTTTTACAGACTTTGTAATTATGTTATATTGCCTGCCTGTCCTATGATGTTTTGTTTTACATATGTGTGCACATGTTCCTTTTATGGGCATGACTTGCTAATATGTTTGCTTAACTTGCCATAGGTTTTCTAATGTTCCTACTATGGGCGTTTTATGATATTCTTATGACAAGTGTGCTAATGTGATAACGTGTTTCCTGACTACTGCTTATGTTGCAGAATACTGAGTAACCTGTGTGTTATGTGTGACTACTGCTAGTTTGCAGAGTAACTAATGTGTAACGTTCTGACAACTGCTAAGGTAGCAGGATAGTACTGTTATGTGATGTTGGTCTAATAATTACGTTGTGTACAATACAGTATATTTTCATATAATCTAGTGTTGTGTTTCCTGTGTGGTGGGAATATTGCGTCACATGTATGTGTGTGTTGGGCAGACGCTTTACGCATTGCCTCCGGGTTAAGCCTGACTGCTCGTGCCAAGCTACCAAGGGGGTGAGCAGGGGTTATCTTGGACGTGTAACTCCCTTGCCCTGACTAGAGTGGGTAAGTTCTGCCTGGCTGAGGTACATACCCTAGCCAACCAGAAACCCCATTTCTAACATTGGAAGTCAGCGGTGAGGATAGGACTTGCGCTTGCACAATACCATTGTGACTCATTATTTCACTACAAGGATTGCGTTTAGACCATCACATGTTTGGCTTCTCTTAACTTTCTCTCTTTGGTCATTTTTCCTGTTTTCAGTTCTCACGCTTGGGTATTGTGGTTGTCACAGTTGAGTTATTTGTACCTTTTCAAGATGGGGCTTACCTTTGATTTAGAGGACCTGCCGTTTTACTCGCAGGGGGAATTAGAGGGGTTCTGTAGAGAGAGAGGGCTGCCTGTAGAAGGGGACCTCAGGAGATCTCTGAATTTCTTTGAAAGGTTTGTGACATTTACCCAGGGAGGGAGTGTGCGTAGGGGGTACCCAGAGGATCCTGAGTGTAGCGAGGGTTCCCAATGGGAGGGCTCCCAGACCTCATCCCTAGAGAGTGGTAGAGAGACTGATCAGGAGGGTGAGAATGACCGGTTGGGGACGCCAGTTGACAGGGAAAGCCCCAGTGATAGGGAGTCCCTTGCTGAGTCCAGTGTAAGAAGCAGGGCTACCTCTCATTCCTTGACGCCTGATGAGCTAAGAGATAGGCGGGAAGAGAGGGACCTGAAGTTGCAGTTAGCGCGCCTAGCTGTTGAGGAGAGAAGGGCTGAGGTAGAGAAGGCCTTAGTACAGGAGAGAATGGCAGAGGCAGAGAGGGCCTTTGCCAGAGAAAGACTCGCTCTAGAGCGCAGTCTGAAGGATCTGGACTCACCAGCGCTGCAGGTGGAGTCCAGTGGTGGCAGCAATGTACAATGCTGTAGCAAAGATGTTCCTCACATACCCATAGATCTGGTACCTAGGTTCCAAGAGGGGGGTGACATACGTCAGTGGTTAAAGGAATATGAGAGGGCTCTGGTAGAGCGCAGGATCCCTGAGAAGGATTGGGGAACTGGCCTAGGGAGTTTTATTCCTGAGGAGGGGAGGGATGCCCTACTGACTCTAGAAGAGAGTGACAGGGAGGGGTACTCCGCTGTGAAGAACGCACTGATTGTGAAGTATGGTTTTTCCCCTGAGGAATACAGAAAAAGGTTTAGGGGTGGTAAGAAACTGTCCCACCAGTCTTGGGAGGAGTTTGTGGAGGCTTGCTGCATTGCACTAGATGGATGGGTGAAGGGTAGCACAGTAAACAATTTTGAAGGGCTGTTTAATCTGATTCTCAGAGAGCACCTGTTTCGTTGTTGTTTTTCAGAGTTACGCCAACACTTGTCAGTGTGTGAGCTCTCTGACCCCAGGGAGCTTGCAAAGGAGGCAGACTTCTGGTTGCGTACCAGAGGGTCTGGTGTGACATTAGGGGGTGTTCCTAATGAGAGTGGTCTAGGTGTTTCCCAACAAGGTGTGGTGGGAAAGGAATGGAGTGTCCCAGGTAGGTCCCAGTGGACTGGGATGGGTGAGGGACCCCATGTCCCGTCTCTGAGGAGAGGGAATGGGGCTGGGCTGAGGCCCAAGGTGCCCAAGATACCGTCCCAGGCCCCTGAAGGTTCCATGAGTGAACGCCAGGAGGTGAGCCTAACCTGTGCCGTAGGGCCAGCTGTTCAGAAGGATCCCATTTTGTCATTAGGACTTAGGCGGGTGGCTGGTGATAGCGTTCCGCCGGTCCTGGTGTCTGGTAGTCTCGCTCTACAGCGGAGGAGGCGGAAATCCAGGCATAGGGTTGAGAGGGGGCTGCGGGCCCCAGTGGAGAACCTGGAGGGTCAGGGGTCAGCTCTGAGAGCAGAGCCCCCCAGGAATGACCTTGGTGAGACCATTTCTGGGCTGGGGGGAATCCAGACTCTGTCCGATGGGCAGAGGTCAGGAGACCTGCGCCAGCCAGACTCTTGTGTGGCCCTTGGGGAAAGTGTTTCCCTGGTGGGGGGTAGGTGTGCTCCCCAGGAAGTCCTGGTGCGCCAGGCAATGATTCAACCGCAGGGTGGTGACTCTGGGTTGGAGGATCAGGTTCAGGGGGTAAACTCTGACCTGATGGGGAGTACGTGTGCTCCCAAGGAAGTCCTGGTGCGCCAGGCAGTGGTTCAACCGCAGGGTAGTGACTCTGGGTTGGATTGCCAGATTCAGGGGGTAAGCTCTGATCTGGTAGGGGGTAGGTGTGCTCCCAAGGAAGTCCTGGTTCGCTGGGCAATGGTCCAGTCTAAGGGTGTCGTCCCTGGACTAGATAGACAGGTTCAGGGGGTAAACTCTGATCTGGTTGGGGGAGCGGTTAGTGTGCTCACCCCCCTGTGTGAAACTTCTGGTGGCTTCTCCCGAGGTGGGGAGACGCAGGACTCTGGAAGTGGGGTTCAGGGAGGGGGAAGCCCGCCCCGGACCCCGGTGCAACCCAAGGGTGTCGTCCCTAGGTTGGGTGGTCAGTCGCCAGGTAGTGATCCTGGGCTGGCGAGAAAGTTGTGCAGGGCTGCGGTACCCAGCACCCTGGCAAGTGTGGATTCTGGTGATACCCCTCCTAGGAGAGGAGGGCGGGATCCTAGAAGGAGGGGTAGAGGGAGGAGAGCCTCGCCTCTAGCCCCTGTAGAACCTATGGGTGCGGACCCTAGGTTGGTGGATCAGTGGCAGGGTAGAGCCCCTGAACTGATCAGAAATGGAGTGGAGACAGGTTGCTTTGCACCTGGGGCTACCGCCCCCCACTCATTATGGTTTCAGAGACCAGAGGCTCCTAGATGGCCTGGGGCCTGGTTCTGGCCATTGGCAGCTAGAGAATCCCCGTGGGTTGGTCTAGGCTGCCTGGGACGCATTGACAGAGAGATCCCAGTGGAGTCAGGAAGGCGTAGAACTGGAACATGCCCCTGCTGTTGTGGGCCTGGGTCCTTGTTCTATCGCCCCAATCAGGAAAGTACATCAAGGTATTGATTGTTCTCCCCTGGATTTTGGCTGGTAGGGGGTTGTGTTGGACTTTTGGCCATACGCATGGTCATCCCTAGTCTTTTTGCCTCCTTCCTCCTGGTTTTTCTGACCTCTCGCTGTTGGCTCTAGGACTCTGAGCACTTTTTCACTGCTGACCAGTGCTAAAGTGCAGGTGCTCTCCCATCTAAAGTTGGTATGTTTGGCTTATACCTAATTGGCATATTTAATTTACCTATAAGTCCCTTGTACAGTGGTATCTCTATACCCAGGGCCTGTAAATTAAACACTACTAGTGGGCCTGCAGCGCTGCTTGCGCCACCCACTGAAGTAGACTTTCAAACCTGTCTCAGGCCTGCTAGCGCAGGGCCTGTGTGCGCAGTTTTCTGCCACAGGGACCTGGCATCTAAATTTACTTGCCAGGCCCAGAACTCCCCTTTTACTACATGTAAGTCACCCCTAAAGTACGCCCTAGCTAGCCCTATGGGCAGGGTGCCATGTATGTAGAAAGGCAGGACATGTGCCATATTGCATGGCCTGTCCTGGTAGTGACAAACAGCCTAACTTGGTGTCTCACTGCTGTGAGTGCTGCCTTCTCATAGGATTGCATTAGAAATGCCCTGCCTTATGTGTAAAGGGTATTGTCTGATTTATGAGGGGTAGCGTAGGCGTGTTTGGTATGGGTGTGATGGTGATAATAAATACTGCTTACTGGTGTGGGTGTATTTTTTATTACTATCACAGAAATGTCACTTCTAGAAAGTGCGCATTTATCTGTGCTTATGATTCTGGTGTTTTGCAGCTTGACTCCAATCCACGTCTGGGCAGAGTGACAGTTGGGGCTTTGTGCATACTTTTCAGACAGCCTGTACACAGGAAGGGTGGAGGTGTCACCAAGGTGCATCTGCATACTGAATAGTCTTCCTGGGCTGAGAGAAGGGAGAGGCGGGGCACACCTACATTTGTAAAGGCTGTGCCCTGGCCTCACACAATAGGGTCGTTAACCCCCCACTGATGTTTGGAGCCTGTGCTGAAAGGAGAGAGGGGACACTCCCAGAACCAGTTGTAACTGGCTGGAACCTCCTCTCCCTGGCATTGTAAAACACTGTAAAAATGGACTATAAGTACAGGGGAATTTTCCCCACAATTTGAACATTCTTGGAACTTGGAACTGGACACAGAACGCTGATGAATGGACTCACCAGGAAACCGCCATGGACTGCTGCTGCTGTGCTGACCTGTGACCTGCCTGGTCACTAGGAGGAACTGCCACCATCTGCACCCTTTGTGCTGGCCTGTAGCTGAGCCCACCAGCCCTGTGCTCCCTCTTGTTAAGTTGTTCCCAGGGGCAGGGTGCTGTGGCCCCTGACCCCTGCAACGATCTTCTACATCTTTGACAGGATGCTGGAGGAGAAACAGGCATTCTATTAAGTGCTGGGCTGCTGATGCACTATAGCGCTTGGAAAGCGCTTTTCTTTTCCTAAAAGAAATCACCGCCGCAGCCCGGGCTTTTAAATTGTGCCCTTGCGCTTCCTGGAGCGCGTTTCTGCTGAGAGGAAATCACCGCCGCAGCCCAGGCTGCATAATTTTCGGAAGCGCTGTGAAAAGCGCTTCGTGAAAGAAAATCACCGCCGCAGCCCGGGGAACTTAATTCTGTAAAGCGCGAGGATCGCGCTCCGTTCCGTGCCCCCGGGGCACAAGAAATCCACCTGGGACGTGACAAGGAGCAAGCCTGCTCCTAGCGGTGCCCCCGGGGTAGGGATCGCTCCGAGGAGCGCCCCCGGGGCACCGGCCGGCCCGACCGGGTGCCGGCGTTGTGTGCGAGCAGGAGGGAGAGGAGGACGCCTCTCCCTCACCTGCTCCCGCCCCGGAGGGCTCTCTCGGCGCGTGCGGGCGGGGCAGCAGCCTCATCGGAGGCTCGCCCGTGCCGCCGGCTTTCTGGTGGGCCCCCTCGTGGGCCCAGGGCAATTGTGAAGGGGTCTCCCCTCTGAAAGGGCCAGCGGAGGCCCCGGGAGACCCCAGGAGTTTGCGGGCCCCCAGAGGGGCCCGTTCGCAGAGTGGAGGGGGTGCGTGGCGCCCCCCTCCAGATTCTCAGGATTTCCCTGACCTTGGCCCCCACAGGAGGGCCGGTGGAGGCCCGGGGGGCCCCCAGTGATTACGGGTCCCAGGAGGGGCCCGTCAGGAACGCTGAGAGGGTGCGTGCCGCCCCTCTTTGGCCCAAATATGCACAGGAGGCCCCCGTTTTGCGCAGAGGAGCGCCGGGGGCCCCATTGGTTGTTTAGGCACTGGAAGTGCCGCCCCATTATTCGTTTTAGGCACTGGAGGTGCCTTTGCATCATTTTTCAGGTACTTTAAAACGGACTAATGTAACGTTGATTTAAAGTTCTTTTTACAGACTTTGTAATTATGTTATATTGCCTGCCTGTCCTATGATGTTTTGTTTTACATATGTGTGCACATGTTCCTTTTATGGGCATGACTTGCTAATATGTTTGCTTAACTTGCCATAGGTTTTCTAATGTTCCTACTATGGGCGTTTTATGATATTCTTATGACAAGTGTGCTAATGTGATAACGTGTTTCCTGACTACTGCTTATGTTGCAGAATATTGAGTAACCTGTGTGTTATGTGTGACTACTGCTAGTTTGCAGAGTAACTAATGTGTAACGTTCTGACAACTGCTAAGGTAGCAGGATAGTACTGTTATGTGATGTTGGTCTAATAATTACGTTGTGTACAATACAGTATATTTTCATATAATCTAGTGTTGTGTTTCCTGTGTGGTGGGAATATTGCGTCACATGTATGTGTGTGTTGGGCAGACGCTTTACGCATTGCCTCCGGGTTAAGCCTGACTGCTCGTGCCAAGCTACCAAGGGGGTGAGCAGGGGTTATCTTGGACGTGTAACTCCCTTGCCCTGACTAGAGTGGGTAAGTTCTGCCTGGCTGAGGTACATACCCTAGCCAACCAGAAACCCCATTTCTAACAGTCATCAACGCGTCAGTCCAACAAAGCATAGATTCAGTAATTTGTCTATTTGAGTCAGTGTAGTGAACCCCTGTCCTAACCTCTGATTAGCATTAGCATGTTGGGCTTCATGCAAAACAATTTAGAACACCAATTTGAAAAACATCTAACTATAGATTCTGTCAAAAGTAAGCAGTTGGTACCTAGAAAGGAAAAGCAAACAGACAAATCACAATTTCATTGTCATAGTTACCCTCCAAAGTTTAGGTCAGCACTCGGGTTCAGTCTTCGTCTTCAGGACCTCAGTTGACTCGCCATCAGTCAAATCTCAGCTCTCAGGAGGAAAAGGGGCACTTCCCTCATAAGGAGGTAAAGTGTAGAATGGACAATCTAAGGAAGAGTATGGTTCTAAGTAAAATCAGCAAAGTCACTAGGCAAAGTGACAAAGTCTCTGGATCAAATCAACAGCATTTCCCCAACCAATCTCTGATGATTCCCTGTGTCATGGGTTTTTATCCCTTTTTCGTTGTACCTTCCCCTAAAACTTTATTGGTCCAATGTTATACCCCACTATCTTTAGCCAATTTGAAAACGGGTTATGTCATTAATCTTTCACCCCACATTAGTTTACAGATATTTTATTGGTCCATATGATTGACGTCTTCAGAGGTAGCATGTCCGGTATGATTTCATCCTTCTGTAAATCTTTGCACATCTTTGGTCAGTAGCTCCATTGTCTTCACGGTTTGAACGACCTTGTACATTATACTAATCTACACTGTTGCATTTTGGCTAAACATTTCTACAAGCAATATGAATTTCATGAGAACGGATCTACTATGGTTACATTCAGCTTCTAGTTTGAAGAAAACAAGAGGTCATGTCCTTTTGCGAGTCAGCACACTGCCAGTTAGGAAAAATACATTTAAAATGAAAGCTAGGCAGCTAAGCTTCGACTCATGCTAACTTAAGGCCTACAAGGTTTATTAACACTATTTCAATAACGTAATCATTAATAATTAGTATAAAACTTATTCAATTACAATAATTCATAAACATTAGTCATTTTATCAGTCCACGTATACATTGGCGGCCACTCCCCGTGGTCCCATTTTAGATGCACGTTCTAGCAAAACCTAATAATACAGTTTCTATGCGTCATTATCACACATTAATTCATAAACATTTTATGTTAATATAGATTATATGAACTACGCTCTCTCAGTCCCTCCTCTGATGACGTTCGTCATCACACAAACCTTTCCCTTTCAACCTTTCACTTTTAATTTTTCACCTTGCGCATAATGCGCATTTCAACATCTTGTCCTTTGTGTGAACTTTCCCAAATTTCATTGAACATTTTCTCCATTTCATTTTCTTCATTTCTTCTGTTTCTTTTTGTCCAATTTCTTTTAATTCTGTCATTAATTTTGCATGCTCCCCATAAACCCAATAAGCAGACCAGGACAATTAATAGACCCCCTAATATTTTTGCAAGAACCCCATTCCAAATATTGCTAAACCAGCTCCCTACTCTGGCAATTCTCTTTCCAACTTTTTCCCACACTCCAGGTTTCTTCAGTTCCTTCAAATCTGCACTATCTCTAGTTAGGTTAGTAAGCATACCTCTAATCTTCTTAGTATTATCTGGAATAAATGAGCAGCAATGACGCTCGTTGAGTATCTTACAGACTCAGCCGCTCTTTGCTAAAAGAATGTCTAAAGCAAGCCGGTTTTGAAGAGTCATAGCTCTTTCCGCAGCAAGTTCAGTATCCATCAGGAGTATAGCCCCTGTAAAATTTGTCAGCATGTTATCCACAATAGTAGACAACTTTCAAATCTTTATGGAGTTTAAAATAACCCATACTGAAGGAATTATGGCTCCAAATATGTCACCACCGACAGCAGCCGCTGTCTCTCGTCTTTGTCTAGCATGTTGTAATTCAGACATTTTAGGTATTTGCTTTAAGTCGTCAATCTGGTAAATCTTTGGGAAAACTATTCCCAAATAACATGTGCCATATCATCCCTTAGGGAGACGGTAATAAGCATTAAGTCCACAGATATAATAGATGCCAGGGACCGCTGGATCCTGTCCATTTAACATGAATGTCCATTTACTCTGAAACAAAAACACATGCCTGCATTCAGTCGTTCCCACAAATAAAGTGTCATGATCAGATTTTGGCCTGTATATACAGAGCCTTCCTACATGTAATGCATCTATAGCTAATTTGCCCTGTCCCTTTATTACAGTGTAAGCATAATCATTTGCATATGTTTGTTTCTCTAACCCCTTTTCTAATCTTTCTTTTAATGCTTTACGTCTATCATCAGTATGATCTAAAAAGCTTTTCTCTACAGGTGTTAATAAGCAGGTCAGATTGTTGCGGTGTGCATAAGCTGTCCCAAATGTCAGTGTCGGTTCAAAGAAACCTCTAACTAATTTTATACTATGCTCCTTAGCTAATTTGTTCAGAAATTCAATCACAGGCACAAAGGAAAACACCACATCCAAATTTGAATAAAAGTATTGCACATGCTCCTAATCATAGACTCTTGTTGGTAGCAAACTACAGCTTATCCCGTAAGTTAATGGTAAGCTATGATAAGTGACCCCCTCCTGTAATGATGAAGGAATCTTTGTGCACACATAACAGTTTCTCACATCCATTGTGTCAACATACTCATTCAGCAAGCGATAGAAGACATTAGTGGAAAGTTCCCCCTTTGAATTAGTTCCCTCATGCAAGTGTTGTGTATCTTGCTCAAACTTTTCCCACGGTGTTAGTGTAGCACTCTCAGGCTTTGAAGCGTTGGTAGTCGCTTTCTTATCCAACCACCGCATTCCCACAATCACACCTACAATTATTATTGCACACACAATACCTAATATAACGCTTAACCAACCACACACTTTACCCTTCTTGCTACTACCTCTATTATAAGCCATGGTCTGTAAAGAATCAGATAGCAGAATAACTCAAAACAAACAATCAACTTGAGGACAATTTAAAAGCTCCTTTTTTTTTCTTTTTTCTCTTGATACAAAGTCTCTCTTTTCTCTCTGCGTGTATTTACAGTGTTTCACTCACCCCAGAACCCTTTTGTCAAATCAGGTTTAGCAGCTTGTCATAATCTGTTTCCAAGTCAATTCAGGTTATCAGTGTCACATCCGGTAATTTATTTGTCTCTTTTCTCAGCTTTTCAGCTTTCAATTTCAATTTCAATTTCAATTTTAACACTGTCTCTTTCTCTGATTGATTTCAGGTACCGTAGTATTGGTCTGGTACTTCTCGATCAAAACAGAACGCTAAGAATTCTTGTTGCCATTCAGATGTCGTTGCATATGCCCATTCAGGACCTGCGTACCTTCTATTTACGACTCTTTTTCTTTTCAGCCTGTGTTCACTTTGCAATTCTCCTTCACTTAGATCCTCTATTCTGGTTGTATACATTTCTTCCGTTATTGTTTCGCCTGGTACAACCTTTTCTCTCGCAGTTTGTTTCTTTGGCCAGTTATCACCTTTATGCGTCTTCTTCCTGCTTGGCCTTTCAGGACGCTGAACAGCACCCTCCTCTTGTGCTATGGTGCTTTCTCTTGACGGACCTGCAACTGGCTCAGGAGATGCTGGTGTGCTTTGACCTCCCTCTGCTATTTATCCTTCTTCCTCTGGGTCTGTAACGGGTTCAAGCTCTAACCCGTATCCGTCTACTTCTGGGAGAACCTCTCCTTGACTTAGTTCTCCTACTGCCTCTACTGAGATAGGCTCACTGTCACCTCTCTCGGACTCATTTACTGTTTGAGGGACTAGGCCGTCCTCAGTGTGCTCTCCTGCAGTCTCAGTTCCCCTCTGACTGTTCTCCGGCTCTGAGACTTCCTTCTCTGGAATTGCTGAGTTGGAAACTTCAAGTTCCTCATCAGTCGGACATGTCACCTTCTTTGTGTGACTGGCATGTATTCAGTTTGGTACGCCTGCACATTTCACAGCAGTGGTTGTTGTCAGTATTACTTGATATGGGCCCTTCCAGCGTGACTCCAAACACGACTTCCTCACGTGCTTCTTGACAACCATTCAGTCACCGGTTTGCAGGGTGTGACCTGGATCACTGATCGGTGGCAATGTGTTGGTCTCCACCTGGTGGGAAAAAGAGCAGACCACATCAGCCAAACCTTTGCAGTAGTCCAACACCATATCATCCGTGATATTCACAAGGGCATTTGCAGGTACTGCGGGCAACCTCATAGCTCTGCCCATGAGGATCTCATGGGGTGATAGTCCTGTCTTCTTATCAGGGGTGTTTCTCATCGACATCAGCACTAAGGGCAATGCATCTGGCCATTTCATATTAGTAGCTGCACACGTTTTTGCCATTCTTGACTTCAAGGTACCATTCATTTGCTCTACTAGTCCTGATGCTTCTGGGTGGTAGCTATAATGCAGCTTCTGCTCAATGTCTAATGCAGCACACAAGAGTTAATCACCTCATTGTCGAAGTGTCTGCCCCTATCTGATTCTAAAGAGACCGGAAATCCGAACCTTGGTATTAGCTCTCTAAGCAACAGCTTTGCGACTGTGAGACTGTTATTCCTACGTGTAAGGTATGCTTCAATCCAATGACTGGAAACACACACAATCACCAACACGTACCTCAATCCTCCACATACAGGCATTTCAATGAAATCCATTTGCATCTTGCTAATCGGCCCTCCAGCTCTTCCTATGTGGCTCAAAGTGACCACAGTCCCTTTTCCTCCATTCATCTGTTGACAGATGATGTACCTGTGACAGGTAACCTCTGCGGTTTGTCTGAATTTCGGGTTAAACCAGTCAATTTTGAACAATCTGATCATTGCATCTCTCCCAAGATGTGCCTGTCCATGATAAAGCCTTGCAAATTGTGACAAAAGACTGTTTGGCAGAACCAGTTTCCCCTCCTCTGAGACCCACAAGTTGTCAGCTCTTTGTACGCATTGCATTCTCTGGCAAGAACGTTTTTCCTCTCTGCTAGCACGGCCCTGCAGTGATTTTAGCTCATCTAAGGTACCAACTACCCTTAATGCAAAGTTCAAGATGTTTCATTTTCAGTTTGCGGTAACAATTCCCACTGTTCCTTGAACGATATACAGTTCAATGCGCAAAACCTTGCGACTTGATCTGCATAGCCGTTTCCAATTGACACAAAATCTTGTGACTTAACGTGAGCATTGCATTTCACCACGGCAATTTCAAGAGGTAACTGAATCTCATGCAACAAATCCTTAATCTGTTCGCCTATTTTCACTGGTGAACCAGAAGAGGTCATAAAACCCCTCTGTGACCACAATTGGCCAAAATCATGTACAATTCCAAATCCGTATCTGCTGTCAGTATAGATAGTGACTTTCAGATTTTCAGCTGCGTGGCATGCCTTAGTAAGGGCAATTAATTCAGCCACTTGTGCGGAATACACTCGCTTGAGCCAGGAAGCCTCTATAATACCAGTGATTGTACATACAGCATAACCGGCTCTCAGTATTCTGACTGAGTCTCTCAAACAGGATCCATCAACAAACATAATGCTGTAATTTTCTTTTAACTGCGTATCTTGAATGTCAGGTCTGGGTTTGGTACATAGTTCTGTTACCTCAAGATAGTCATGCTCCACCTCCTCTGTGTTACTAATCTCAGTGTTTTCAACAGGAAGTAGAGTTGCCGGGTTGAATACAGTACATCTCTTTAAGGAGACATTAGGTGACCCCAAAATAATTGTCTCATATCGGGTAAGTCGGGCATTTGTCATGTGCTGGGTTTTAGTTCGAGTCAACAGAATTTCAACTGAATGTGGAACCATTATTGTTAAGGGATGTCCCATCACTATGCCTTCACACTGTGTGAGACATTGACCAACTGCTGCAACTGCGCGCAAACAACCTGGTAAGGCTGCTGCGACTGGGTCCAAGGTAGCTGAAAAATATGCTATAGGGCGGTTTGCACCTCCATGGACCTGTGTCAAAACAGACAAAGAACAAGCATCACGTTCATGACAAAACAGTAGAAAAGGCTTTGTGTAATCAGGCATACCTAAGGCTGGTGCCCTGCACATGCACTCTCTCAATTCCATGAATGACTCAAGCTCTTCCTCGGACAAGACTATGGTATACGGGTCATCTATAGTTTCTTTGCCTGTCAGTTTTATCAGGGGTTTAGAGATAATCGAAAAGTTGGGAATCCACTGGCGACAGTAGCCTACTATTCCCAAAAACATCCTGACATCTCTCTTTGTCGTTGGGGGGTTCATCTGTAGTATGGCTGTCACCCTCTCCTTTGATATTCTTCTGGACCCTTTCTCAATCAAGTGCCCCAAGTATTTCACCTCTTTATGACAGTACTGCAGCTTCTTTGGAGACACTTTATGTCCGTTCTTACCCAAATGGTTCAGTAGTGCAATTGTGTCATACCTACAGTCATCTTTTGTTCTGGACGCAATCAGCAAATCATCAATGTACTGCACTAGAGTCGAACTGAAAGGCAGTTCTAATGACTCCAAGTCCTTCTTCAATATCTGATTGAAGATGGAAGGTGATTCAGAAAACCCTTGAGGAATTCTGCACCAACCATACACCTTGTCCAGGAATTTGAAACTGAAGAGAAATTGGCTGTCCTCATGAAGAGGCACCCAAACGAATGCTTGAGACAGGTCTACAACTGTGAACCATTCTGCATCACACAGAACCTGAAACATGATCACTGCTGGGTTTGGCACTATCGGACAACACTTAACCACAATCTCATTTATTTTCCTCAAGTCCTGCACAATTCAAACCTTCCCACAAGGCTTTTTCAGACCCATTATTGGTGAATTACACGGACTGCTCAATACCTCCTTCAGAACTCCTTGCTTTACAAAGTCTGCCATTATCTGCGACACCTGAATAAGGACACCTTGGGCCATGTGGTACTGCGGTACCTGAGGAAACACTGCATTCGGCTTAACTTGTACTTTAACCGGTTCAGCTCCTTTTATCAGTCCCACTTCCTTTCCTGTTAGGTCCCACACTTTCTCTGTCACTGTTCCCTGTAACTCAGCTGGTAAATCAGTCACTGTAAGCATCGGGAATAATGTTATCAAAGGGTAATCTTAATTCGCGGTCTCCTTCTCTAACGCTGACGCCCTTCATCATCACTGTTTGTCTGCACCTCAATTCCATCATTAGAACAGGTGATCAAACATTTTGTCTTGCACAATAAGTCTCCTCCCAGTAGGGACACAGGACTCGAATCGCAGACTACAAACTTATGCCGTCCCTGGAAGTTTCCAATCTCAACCTGAACCGGATCTGTAATCGGGTTTGTCAAATACTGATTCGCTACTCCTACCACTCTTATGGTATGCCCTAAAAGTGGCAGTTTCGGAACCTCTGCACTTCTGACTGTAGAGCGTGTAGCTCCTGTGTCAACCAAGAATGAGATCTTGTGACCCATAACCTTTCCCTCTACATAGGGTCCCCTCTGATCTAC
The DNA here is from genome assembly GCF_031143425.1 of Pleurodeles waltl. Classification (NCBI taxonomy): domain Eukaryota; kingdom Metazoa; phylum Chordata; class Amphibia; order Caudata; family Salamandridae; genus Pleurodeles; species Pleurodeles waltl. The sequence goes on along the minus strand of NC_090446.1, from coordinate 978,205,611 downwards.
TTCTAGAGACGCTGCAAGCCTGCACTCCTCACTGTCTGAACTATCATCCGACCATTCATTCCATTTTCACCACGTAATGGGAACAGCTGTACTGTATTATTTTGACTCATTACTTGACCTGTGACCTGCTGAGGAAGCATCACCTGTTGCTGTCCCATTGGAGCTAATGGTAATTGCATTTGCTGTCTAGGTACCATGGGAACCTGCTGTTGTGCCTGCTGCATTTGCGCTGGTTGAGCACGTGGCATTTGCATTTGCTGCATGGGCTGTAGCCCCTGCATCTGAACCATGTTATTTTGGAAGTTCTGATTTTGACCTCTCATTTTTGGACCCCTCACATTTTGAAATGTACCGACATCAGTGCTTTGTTGAACGACACCATCATGCACCGCATTCGGGCATTGCTGCTTCCAATGCCCCACGCCCCCGCATGCGTGACATAGTGACATGTTTTTCATCCCCGGTGCATCATTTTGAACCACAACCGTATTCAAATCTGGACCGCGATTCACAAAACCTCGACCTCGGGCTCTCGGTAGGGTGTGAAACATGCCATTCCCTTGCGGTTGCTGTTGTATCATCTGCTGAATCCCATTTCCTTGCATACCTGCCTGCGCTGCCTTAATCTGCATCATCATCACTTTCTCCTTCAACTTTCTGTGCTTCAGCTCAATCTCATCACTGCAGTATTTTGCATATTGCAACACCTCATGAATCGGCTTTGCTTGCCAACAAATCAAATGATTCTTAATCATCTGGCTAACCTCTGGTCTCAGCCCTTCAACAAATCTAAACACAAGATGGTTCATGTCTTTCGGCTCAATAGTCTCCGTGCCACTGTAATGCTTGAACGCTTTCAATAACCTCTCATAATAAGCATTATCCTCCTGTGAGGTCCGGTCGATTTTCTGTCAATCAGTCACTTTCAGCGACACCTTTTGCTTCAAAAACTCAAACACTTTGTGATAGTACTTCATCACCTCCTCAGATGGTGCTTCAGTCACCTTATCCCTTGCCGGCTCCTGTGTTGGCCAGTCTACACCTCTCTTGCACTCAAGCCGTAAGTCAGGTGGAACAATTATCTCAAACAAGGTATTTAAGTCTTCCCAGAGACATTTAGCAAGCTTCACAAACCTGTCTGTCTGCTGATACCACTCTAACGGTTTCTCCCTCAACCTGGGATAATCATTTGTGAATGACAAAATGTCTCCCCTAGTCCACTGTACATGGATTAGAACCCCTTCTGCTGTTTCTCTCATCAGTAATATCTTTACTGTTCCTCTATCTGGTGAGGCTTTAGTTGGACTTGATCCCGGACTGTCGCTTTTCTCCTTATCTCTCTTCTTTGCCCATCTGCCTTCCCACTTTTCTAAGGCTCCCCAGATCTGCGCGCTTTGCAATATTTCTTTAAGATGCGCTTTTATTCCGGCTGATCTCATGTGATCAAAATCTTTAGAGTCGAAGTCTAATCTGTAGCTTCTCTTCAAATGTTTAGTATTCTCAATATCAACAATGTATTTGTCTGCTAGGTTCGCCAACCTCTGATGCACCTTGCCCACTTCTTTAGTAATCTTGGGGCGCAGATACCTTAACTCTGCTTCTGTGTATGATTCTAATCTGTTCACCCCCATTGTTCCTTCCACTAATTCAGCAGCTTCCACACCAGGTCTTACAAAGTTCAGGTAATCATCTCTCTCTGATCTCTCTGCGATCACTGTAGCAGGTTGTGAAGTTTTGTTATTTCCCAACCACTCGTTTAGTTGCTGCACGGAAAAACCTTGCAACAAGATATTTCCAGCCTGCATTAATGGTGTTTGTGATGTCTCCACACTCATTGTCTGTGAAGCTAACAAACTTGACCCTAATTGTCTCATTGCCTCAAAGGTGGCCCCGACTGGGCTAAGGCTTAACAGAGATCTGAGATGTTCGGCTGTTTGCGATCTTGGCGATATTGATTGGGGGGTTCCTGTGGACCCCTCTCTCATTATCTCTTGGGTCCCCACCCCTTGATCACATGTATCAGGTTTACCCTGCACATACAGTGGTACAGGTGGGCCAAAAGTAATTGGTAATGATATAGCAGCTGGTGTCTGCCCTGATCCCAGACTCCGTGGAGAAGTAACTCCCAAAGCTTGACTCACTGTAGCTGGCGCAGGCACTAATGGAGATCCTGCTGCTGGACTATAACTCGAACCAGCTGTTGCTGGGCTGGGGCAGCAATTGTGGAGTTGGCTCAAGCTGCACTAACCTCGATTTTGTATATTACAGATCAGACGGCACTATCAGACTTGTAGTCGTCTCTAGTACTGGGACGTCTGGATAGATTCTCTGTATCTGCGGTGGAGGTTGCAACCGTATCTGCATGTCTGGCGCAGTGGGTACACTGACACCATTCTGTATGAAACCCGTATCACTAGTCTGCACTGTATCTGTAACTCCCTTTTCCTGCGTCTGGTTCCCAGGACCCGCACTAGTGCTCGGGACATTGTCGTCTACTGCATAAGGTGACGGGTGATCATGCAACAATTGATTAAGAAACTCTTCATCGTCCGAGTCATCTTCTTCTATCAAAGACCTCTTAGTCTCTTTTGGCTTACTAGAGTCCTTGTCTGTCTTACAGGTGGCTTTCTTTTCCTGCATCTCGTCTCCCTGTGTTATTGCTGGAAACAATTTGAGTCCGTCAACTATCCCCCGTCTCCACATTTTGCTCTCATTGTAGCATCTAGCCTCAGCTAAAGTCTCTTCTGCCCTCCTCATTCTTCTCTCGAATTTCTGCTGTCTTTGTTTAATAGCCATCAAATCCCAGACTGCTAATGCTTCATACTGGGCTGGCCTCAGAGGTGGCTTTTGTACACTTAGCATTCATCTCAAATTCTCTAAAATTCTTGTATTGAATGTTCTGTGTTCCGGAAACGCCAAACATCCCTCCTTCTCTGTTAATTTGCGCCACTGTTTCATCCATAAGCAAGGCGCAACACCCTTTTCCTCCATTACTATATAAGCTAGAGTACCCTCAGGCGGTGTAGGCTCCCCCTCACTTGCCATAATGTATGCGTCTTCTTTCAGAGCGCTCTTAAAAGCCTTGATAAAATTCATCTTTACGTCTTTTCTTTTGTCTGTATTTAATCAGGAAGTGACTTTAATTCCCAGGACACTCTTCACCCACCTTTCCCAACCTATTGCCTCTCACGGATGGCAGCCAATCCGTTCGCGACCCCTCTCGGCAGCTGACCTATTCCAGCGCGGTACCACTGACGTCTGTCATGACCACACAAACTTGCCAAGTCAAATCAAAGAAGTGCATGAGAAAAGCAAAGAGATATCCTCAGTGGAGACAGCAAAGCCCAAACTGGAAGAAGGTTTGCAGAGTAATCTTGCGCTTATTTCAAAGGAAGAATCAAGAAGAGAAGATCCAAGATGGCCGCTGTGAGTCCTGAAGGTTAGTTACAGTTCTAGTCTTGTAATCGGTTGGTTGCTAGGTTACGAGCTCTCCAGCTGGAAGCCTTGCACTTCAACTGAGGTCTGACAGGAATCAGCTGTGTGGCGAGAGAGCGCGCTTCAGAACAGAAACTCCTGTGAGGTAAAATTACATTTGAAGATTATATTACAGAAAACGGATAAATATTGTCAAGGTTTATTCGAAGAGTTTGATAGTAGACCGTTCCCGTGGAAGTCGGCAAGGCTACAGAGTTAATGTATGAATTAACCTTATGTTTACAAGGTTCTTGTTTAAGATATTAAAGTCAAAGAAAGAACGAACTTTAAAAGAGCAAGTATCTACAAATGTCAAGGTTATAAACAAAGGCCAAGTTTAAAGGAGAAACGAACTGTTAACAAATAAGCATTTACAAATTCAATGGTAATAAACCAAAATAGAGTTTAAAAGAGAAACAAACTTAAATAAACAAGCATTTACAACTACAAGTTATCGACAGATGTCGAAGTAAGGAAGGAGAAACTAACTGTAATAAACAAGCATTTACAAATACAAGTTATCAACAAATGTCGAAGTAAGAAAGGAGAAACTAACTTTAATAAACAAGCATTTACAAATACAAGTATTGACAGAAGTCACAATAAGACAGGAGAAATTAAATAACATCAGCTGATTTGAAGAACGCATTATCACCAACTATATATATATATATATATATATATATATAGCAACATAAAACCAATCTCTAACAAAGGTTGAGAAGTTCTTCCAGAATCAGTAATAAGCATTTTTTAAGAAGAGCTATCATTTATAGAGAGAAGCAAGGCTACAGAGAACTCAGGGTGAGTGAAGAAATAATAGAATTAAAGAGAATTAAGTGTTGAGAGTAGAAAGTGAAAAACTGATGTTGTATGCATTCCCCTTTCCCCCTCTGGGGTACTCAGCACAAAGGATTAATATTCATTGTGAGTAGCTCAGGTCGGGACTGAGGAGTTATCTTCTGCTTCTGAGGAAATCGAATTGAAGTATCCTGACAGATTGAAGTGCCAACACCCTAATTTTAGGGAAAAAACAGATTTCCTCCTGAGCAGAATGTCAGAAGGAATTGATATAAAAGCATTAGCCACTGTTTTGGAAGGGTTACAGAAACAATTAAATAACACCATAGAAGAAACAGTCCAAATAAAACAGCGAATAAATGAGTTAGGAAACACCGCTAAATCAAATGAATCTGTGTTTTCACAAATCCCTAGCCCTTCACAGTCTGCAGGTATATCCACTCAAGTAATTCATGCGGTTTCCCCTATTATTCCTTTGGCTCAACCCGAGCGCTTCGGTGGGGATCCAAATAAGGCGCAGATTTTTCTGACCCAATGCTCATTGCATTTTTTATGTAGACCAGTCATTTTTTCCAAAGACCATTCCAAAGTGGCATTTATATTGTCTTATCTGACAGGAGATGCGGCTGCATGGTACATGCCAATAATTTCCAGAAATGATCCTGTTTTATATCATTTCCAAAATTTCAAGGAAGAGTTCTTAAGAATATTTGATCGGCGAACTGCAGCTCAAGCCACTGACAATGAACTACTGGAAATCAGGCAAGGTAATAAAGATCTAGTAGCCTATCTGGCTCATTTCATTAAACTCATTGTAGAGACTGCCTGGCCGGAGTCAAAAAGAGCCGCCATATTTTATCGTGGACTGAGAGATGAATTGAAAGATGCCTTAGCACAAGTTCCAAATAGACCCACCGAAATTTCGGAGTTAATTGATCTTGTGTTACAGATTGACCACCGGTTAACTGAACGAAGAGCAGAAAAGAGAAGAGAGTATCGACCATTTCCCCTGAGAATTGATTGTGTAAGAAATGATCATACGAGAGCCGGAGAAGGGATAACGATAGAAGAACCAATGCAAATTGGTTCCATCCGAGGTCCTTTATCTAAGAAAGAAAAAGAGAAAAGAAGAGTGAATCAACTATGTTTATATTGCGGTGCATCTGGGCATTTTGTTAAAAACTGTCCCAAGAAACCCAAATCTCTTCAGTCGGGAAAAGGCCAGCTTCATCAGTAGAGGGAGTTGCCCTGATGAAAGCAGAACCCAAGACAACTCCTTTAGATCAACGAGTGGCGCATACCTTACAAACCGCAGCGCCACATTTGGTACAAACAGTATCAGTTAAGACCCTTGAGAAAGAAATTCAAGGGATCTCAGTTATGATAGACTCTGGAGCTACGGGCAACTTCTGTGATATCAAATACGCTCGTAAAATGGGTATCCGATTTATCAAGAAATCTACTTTGGAAGTAGTAAGAGCTGTGGATGGAACCAATCTTTCTTCAGGATCCATTTCCCATGAGACCGAACCAATTCAGATGCAAGGTTTTGGTGGACATCAGGAGCAGATAATCTTTAATTTGATAGATGCTCCACAATTTCAACTCATTTTGGGTCTGCCCTGGCTTACAGAACATAATTCACAAATTGATTGGAGCAAAAGAACGATCAAGATGAATTCCTCTTACTGCAAAGAGAATTGCTTTCATGATGGAGTGGAAATGTCCACCAAGTCCCAAGCGGCCTGTTTATCATCGCACTCTTCAATGATCTGTGCACTAAAGACAGCAGAAATCCCAAAAGAATATGAGGATTTAGTCGTGTTTTTTGCTGAAAAGGAGGCTGAGAAATTGCCACTACATCGACCCTACAACTGCAAAATTGAACTGGAGCCAGGTGCGATATTGCCATGTAGCAGAATATACGCATTGACCGAAGCAGAGAATCAACATTTAAAGGAGTATTTGGATCAATATCTTGCTAATGGTTTTATTCGTCCTTCTGAATCTCCAGTGTCATCCCCACTATTTTTCATACCAAAGAAGGATGGGAGTCTTCGAACTTGCATTGATTATCGAGCCCTCAATCAGGTTACCATCAAGAATCGATACCCACTGCCTTTAGTGTCAGTTTTATTAGATCAAGTAAAGAATGCTAGAATCTACACCAAATTGGACCTGCGAGGAGCATATCATTTGATTCGAGTGGCTTCAGGGGATGAATGGAAAACCGCTTTTCAGACTCGATACGGATTATTTGAATATCAAGTGATGCCTTATGGGTTATGCAATGCTCCCGCTGCCTTCCAGCATTTAGTTAATGATATATTACGAGAATTCCTCGACCGGATTGCCGTGGTTTATATAGATGACATTTTAATCTTTTCCGACAATCTACAGGAGCACATTTCCCATGCTCGATCCATCCTCACAAGGTTGCAAGAAAACCATCTCTATGTAAAATTGGAGAAGTGTGCATTTCATGTGGAACGAGTTGAGTTCTTAGGATTCATTTTGCCACCAGAAGGAGTAAGTATGGATCCTGCCAAGATAAAGACAGTGCAACATTGGCCTTCTCCTTGCAATGTCAAAGAGATCCAGAGTTTCTTGGGGTTCGCTAATTTTTATCGAAGATTCATATCCAATTTTTCTCAAACAGTTACACCCATTACTCGATTGTTGAAGAAAGGAGTGAAGTTTGAGTGGACAAAAGAAGCTGAAAATGCTTTTAATTTTTTGAAGAATTCCTTCGTCTCAGCTCCAATCTTGCTCCACCCCAATCCAGATGAGCCATATTATGTGGAGGCAGATGCTTCAGATGTTGCCATAGGATGTATCCTTTCCCAGCATCATAAAGATACAGGTCAATTACATCCAGTGGCCTATTTCTCTTGAAAATTAACACCACCAGAGATAAATTATTCAATTGCGGATAAGAAGCTATTGGCAGTCAAAGAAACTTTTTGTGAGTGGAGGCATTACATTTTGGGAGCTAAGCATAAAGTGACCGTTTACACGGACCACCGAAATTTACAGTTTTTAAAATCAGCTCGAACTCTAACAGCTAGACAATTGCGTTGGTCCCTATATTTTGCAGACTTTGATTTTGTTATCACTTTCAGACCAGGAAAAGTAAATGGGAAGGGAGATGCTCTATCTCGAATTGATACCGGTGCAGTTAAAGAGCCCCCAGAAAAAGAATTGATTATTCCACAAGAGAAGTTCATATCTGCCATATTGTATGAAAATTTAACCAAAGAAATTCAAGGAAACTTAACATTCGAAGGAATGCTGAAGTGGTCCAAAGAAGGCCAAGGAAGAGAAATCAAAAAAGGTTTGCCATACTTTAAAGGTGCACTGTATGTTCCGACTGTGGAGCTGCAAGAAAAAATTCTTCAGGCTTATCATGACGATCAATTGGCTGGACACAAAGGAATTCAAAAGACTCAAAATCTAATACAACGAGAATTTTGGTGGCCAAAAATGAAAACTCAGATAAGACAATATGTGTCAACTTGTGACAAATGTCAAAGAGGGAAATCAAATAGAACAGCTTCACAAGGTCTGTTAAGACCTTTGCCCACTGCACCCCATGCCTGGCATACTGTTACTATGGATCTTATAGTGGACCTCCCTAGTAGCCAAGGTTTTAACACTATCCTAGTTTTTGTAGACACTTTCACTAAAATGGCACATTTCATTCCTTTGAAAGAAATCCCTCGAGCCCCACAGGTTGCACAGTTGTTTACACAACACATAGTACGCGCCCATGGTATCCCAAAAATTCTAGTTTCAGACAGGGGGTCCCAATTTGTTTCTCGCTTTTGGAAGGCCTTTAGTAAAAGATTAGGAATTGATTCTCGTTACTCTACCAGTTACCATCCTGAAACCGATGGGCAAACAGAGAGAGTGAATCAAGAGTTAGAACAGTATTTAAGACTCAATTTATTAGATAAAGAGAAGGAATGGCCCGAGTTGATGTGGGCAGCTGAATTTGCTTACAATAATGCTGTTCATTCCACCACTGGGTTCACCCCTTTTATCTGAACCATGGTAGACATCCTAATGTAATGTTGGGTAAAGAAGATGATTCAGTGCCTGCAGTAGAAGAGATGGTGAGGGATTTGCAGACCACGTTAGTTAGGGCTAGAAAAAACATCATTCAAGCAAAAGACTCATATAAGACTCAGGCTGATAGAAAAAGAAGAGAGAGCCCCATTTATTCGAAAGGAGACAAAGGGGGTCATTACGACCCTGGCGGAACAAGTCCGCCAGGGCCGTGGGACGCGGTGGCACCGCCGACAGGCCGGCGGTGCCCCGCGGGGCATTCTGACCGCGGCGGCTCAGCCGCGGTCAGAGAAGGGAAACCGGCGGTCTCCCGCCGGTTTCCCGCTGCCCCAAAGGAATCCTCCAAGCCGGCGCAGCATGCTGCGCCGGCATGGGGATTCCGACTCCCCCTCCCGCCATCCAGTTCCTGGCGGTTCTCCCGCCGGGAACCGGATGGCGGGAGGGGGAGTCGCGGGGCCCCTGGGGGCCCCAGCCGTGCCCATGCCTATGGCATGGGCACGGCAGGGGCCCCCGTAAGAGGGCCCCTAAAAGTATTTCAGTGTCTGCAAAGCAGACACTGAAATACGCGACGGGTGCAACTGCACCCGTCGCACCTTCCCACTCCGCCGGCTCTATTACGAGCCGGCGTCATCGTGGGAAGGGAGTTTTCCCCTGGGCTGGCGGGCGGTCTTGTGAAGACCGCCCGCCAGCCCAGGGGAAAACTCGGAATACCCTCTGCGGTCTTACGACCGCGGAGCGGTATTTCGGAGGGGGGAAGCCTGGCGGGCGGCCTCCGCCGCCCGCCAGGCTCGGAATGAGGGCCAAAGTTTGGTTATCCACTCGTCATTTACGTCTCAAAGGAAATCGCAAATTTCAGCCACGATTTATAGGCCCATTCAAAGTTGACAAGATGATCAATCCAGTGGCAGTTAAATTGCAATTGCCAGCTCATCTAAAGATATATCCTGTTTTCCATGTCTCCTTGTTAAAGAACAGTCCTCCAAATTTACGTCAAAACTCCCCTCCAATTCCTATCCAGATTAGCTCTGCAGAAGAGTATGAGGTCAATCAAATCTTAGATTCCAAAATCCGTAATGGCCAGCTTTATTATCTAATTGATTGGAAAGGTTATGGTCCAGAGGAACGATCCTTGGAGCCGCACGAGTATGTACATGCTTCAAGATTAGTGAGAAACTTTCATAGAACCTACCCAAGCAAACCTAAATTGGAGAACTGTTCCTTGAGGGGGAGTACTGTCATGACCACACAAACTTGCCAAGTCAAATCAAAGAAGTGCATGAGAAAAGCAAAGAGATATCCTCAGTGGAGACAGCAAAGCCCAAACTGGAAGAAGGTTTGCAGAGTAATCTTGCACTTATTTCAAAGGAAGAATCAAGAAGAGAAGATCCAAGATGGCCGCTGTGAGTCCTGAAGGTTAGTTACAGTTCTAGTCTTGCAATCGGTTGGTTGCTAGGTTACGAGCTCTCCAGCTGGAAGCCTTGCACTTCAACTGAGGTCTGACAGCAATCAGCTGTGTGGAGAGAGAGCGCGCTTCAGAACAGAAACTCCTGTGAGGTAAAATTACATTTGAAGATTATATTACAGAAAACGGATAAATATTGTCAAGGTTTATTCGAAGAGTTTGATAGTAGACCGTTCCCGTGGAAGTCGGCAAGGCTACAGAGTTAATGTATGAATTAAACTTATGTTTACAAGGTTCTTGTTTAAGATATTAAAGTCAAAGAAAGAACAAACTTTAAAAGAGCAAGTATCTACAAATGTCAAGGTTATAAACAAAGGCCAAGTTTAAAGGAGAAACGAACTGTTAACAAATAAGCATTTACAAACTCAATGGTAATAAACCAAAATAGAGTTTAAAAGAGAAACAAACTTAAATAAACAAGCATTTACAACTACAAGTTATCGACAGATGTCGAAATAAGGAAGGAGAAACTAACTGTAATAAACAAGCATTTACAAATACAAGTTATCAACAAATGTCGAAGTAAGAAAGGAGAAACGAACTTTAATAAACAAGCATTTACAAATACAAGTATTGACAGAAGTCACAATAAGACAGGAGAAATTAAATAACATCAGCTGATTTGAAGAACGCATTATCACCAACTATATATATATATATAGCAACATAAAACCAATCTCTAACAAAGGTTGAGAAGTTCTTCCAGAATCAGTAATAAGCATTTTTTAGGAAGAGCTATCATTTATAGAGAGAAGCAAGGCTACAGAGAACTCAGGGTGAGTGAAGAAATAATAGAATTAAAGAGAATTAAGTGTTGAGAGTAGAAAGTGAAAAACTGATGTTGTATGTCCCTAGTAATTGCGACTGTGACTCTTGCAGGTGCTGTATCCAATCTTAGATGTGAAGAGGCAGACTGAGTACTGGCATTCATCATCTCTGTGGCAGTCTCTCTACCATCCCATTCCCCTTTCCCCCTCCGGGGTACTCAGCACGAAGGATTAATATTAGTTGTGAGTGATTATATGACGGAACACCGAATTAAAAACAACTACTAACCTTAACAACGAGGTCGGAACACTGACCTCATCCTTACTACTAATGATTTTACCACAAATGCCTTAACAACGATATTTTGTTGTAAAGGCATTCCTGATAAAATCATTAGCAATAGGCACCATTCACCCTACATCCCTCACCCCACCCCCCCAACCCCACCCCAAAACCTAAAACCCGCTGACCCCCCACCCACTCCCCAAAACCAAAAACGCCCCACCCCAACCCCACCCTAAAACCTAAAACCCCCTGACCACCCACCCACTCACCAAAACGCCCCACCCCCCAACCCCACCCTAAAACCTAAAACCCCCTGACCCCCCACCCACTCCCCAAAACCAAAACGCCCCACCCCCCCAACCCCACCCCAAAACCTAAAACCCCTACCCACTCCCCAAAACCAAAAACGCCCCACCCCCCCAACCCCACCCCACCCCAAAACCTAAAAACCCCTGACCCCCCACCCCCTCCCCAAAACCAAAAACGCCCCACCCCCCCAACCCCACCCCAAAACCTAAAACCCCCTAACCCCCCACCCCCTCCCAAAAAACAAAAACGCCCCACCCCCCCAACCCCACCCCAAAACCTAAAACCCCCTAACCCCTCACCCCCTCCCCAAAACCAAAAACACCCCACCCCCCAACCCCACCCCAAAACCTAAAACCCCCTGACCCCCACCCCCTCCCCAAAACCAAAAACGCCCCACCCCCACAACCCCACCCCAAAACCTAAACCCACCACTTACCTTCGCCAACTCCCTTCTTTGTACCTTAACCACGCATGTTCGTTGTTCAGAACATACGTAGTTAAGGCACAAAAATACGAAGTCGTGGTTAAAAAAAGCGTTGTTAAGCTTTCGTTAACCACGACTTTCGTAATAAAAAAGTCGTAAAAAAGGATGTTTCCCGTTGTGAGTAGCTCGGGTCGGGACTGAGGAGTTATCTTCTGCTTCTGAGGAAATCGAATTGAAGTATCCTGACAACGTCACACTCACACACACTGCAGCTGACAAAGTCTTGCGGCTTGTCCTCCTCACACTGGATTCACACCAAACTAATGCAGTATACTGCGAGCACCTTTAACAACAACAACAACTCAAATTTGCCGGTTTACTACAGAAAGGGTAACACAATCGCTTCAGAACTTTACAGAGATTTCACTTGAAGCCTTGGCCGCTACTCTCTCCTTCTCAGTTCCCACACCCGCAAGCAGAATTCGACCCGCAAATCCTACTCTCGACTTGTCAATGGTTTGTCCTAGTGCACTTTAGAACTTGCCAAATCTCCATCGAAGGTTTCATACATACAATTTGACTCAATCTCGACTTGTCAACCACGCCCGATTGACCTATTAAACCGCACAAATTACAACATAAACCCAAGTGTCTCCTACACTTGTCAATATACTCCGGAGTCTTAGACCACGACGGGTCTGTACATTACCAACCAACCACATGGATAATTTTGAGCACAAAGCACCACACTCATATGAAGTACGCCGACTTCCCTACTCTCATACTGTGGAGTACGCCCACTCCTACTAAAACAACATTACCTGGCCTAAAATACACACAAACTTCACAAATCACCTGAAAAATGCATAAGCTGAGCAAGTGCAAATCCTAAACCACACATGCTAAAACACCGAGAACATTCCCAACTCACTTATGCAGGCTTCCGAGATCCCAGGAAAGTCATGGTGAATTTAGAAATGCATCATACCTCCAATTTGCATTATCTCAGAAAAACAATCTAAACAGTAATTCTCTGTTCTAGGGCACCAAACGGCCAAACCGTCACTCTGCTACCAGAACTCTCTAACGCGTCCCTCTATGATAATTTATTAGACATTAGTACTCGTTTTAGGCCAATTAATCTTTTGACCCAGTTGAGAGACACCTTAGGACGAGATAGCTAATCAATATGTCGATCAATACGTCAATAATGTCATCAATATTTATTATCACAATGCATTTCACTTTAGTCAAAGTCATTAATCAACCCAAGACAGTACCATGACCTTGCAGTCATGAATAACCACACCAGTTTAGTAGCATTTTATGAAGTTTATTCCCTATTGATTACAATTCTAAAAGCATGTGTGTTAATCTCAAAACCAAAACACTCAATATTATTGTCATAATTTGGCAACTTGAATAAGACTTAATCAACGCAAGGAACGCAATCATTAGAACATAACACAGCGTCAACATAGGTCAATTTTAGCAGAGTGTCATCAACGCGTCAGTCCAACAAAGCATAGATTCAGTCATTTGTCTATTTGCGTCAGTGTAGTGAACCCCTGTCCTAACCTCTGATTAGCATTAGCATGTTGGGCTTCATGCAAAACAATTTAAAACACCAATTTGGAAAACATCTAACTATAGTCTCTGTCAAAAGTAAGCTGTCGGTACCTAGAAAGGAAAAGCAAACAGACAAATCACAATTTCATTGTCATAGTTACCCTCCAAGGTTTAGGTCAGCACTCAGGTTCCATCTTCGTCTTCAGGACCTCAGTTGATTCGCTATCAGTCAAATCTCAGCTCTCAGGAGGAAAAGGGGCACTTCCCTCATAAGGAGGTAATGTGTAGAATGGGCAATCTAAGGAAGAGGATGGTTCTAAGTAAAATCAGCAAAGTCACTAGGCAAAGTGACAAAGTCTCTGGATCAAATCGACAGCATTTCCCTAACCAATCTCAGATGATTCCCTGTGTCATGGGTTTTTAGCCCTTTTTTGTTGTACCTTCCCCTAAAACTTTATTGGTCCAATGTTATACCCCACTATCTTTAGCCAATTAGAAAACGGGTTATGATATTAATCTTTCACCCCACATTAGTTCAATGATATTTTATTGGTCCATATGATTGACGTCTTTAGAGGTAGCACGTCCAGTATGATTTCATCCTTCTGTAAATCTTTGCACATCTTTGGTCAGTAGCTCCATGGTCTTCACCAGTTTGAATGACCTTGTACATTATACTAATCTACACTGTTGCATTTTGGCTAAACATTTCTACAAGCAATATGAATTTCATGAGAACGGATCTACTATGGTTACATTCAGCTTCTAGTTTGAAGAAAACAAGAGGTCATGTCCTTTTGCGAGTCAGCACACTGAAAGTTAGGAAAAATACATTTAATATGACAGCCAGGCAGCTAAGCTTTGACTCATGCTAACTTAAGGCCTACAAGGTTTATTAACACTATTTCAATAACGTAATCATTAATAATTAGTATAAAACGTATTCAATTACAATAATTCATAAACATTAGTCATTTTATCAGTCCACGTATACATTGGCGGCCACTTCCTGTGGTCACATTTTAGATGCCCGTTCTAGCAAAACCTAATAATACAGTTTCTATGCGTCATTATCACACATTAATTCATAAACATTTTATGTTAATATAGATTATATAAACTACGCTCTCTCAATATTTAAAGGCAGCCCCCATGTTAACCTATGAGAGAGATAGGCCTTGTACAGTGGAAATTGAATTTGCCAGTATACCACTGTTAGGACATATAAAACACACTAGTATATGTCCTACCTTAAACATACACTGCACCCTGCCCATGGGGCTACCTAAGGCCTAACTTAGGGGTGCCTTACATGTAGTAAAAGGGAAGGTTGAGGCCTGGCAAGTGGGTACACTTGCCAAGTCGAATTGGCAGTTTAGAACTGCACACACAGACACTGCAATGGGAGTTTTGAGTCATGTTTACAGGGCTACTAATGTGGATGGCACGACCAGTGCTGCAGGCCCACTATTATCATTTGAGTTACAGTCCCTGGGCACCTCTAGTGCACTTTACTAGTAAATCAAGTATGTCAATCATGAATAAACCAATCAACAGTACAATTTCTATAGGCACTGATTAGAAGTGGTAAAGTGCACAGAGACATTAAACCAGCAGAAACAGTCCTAAAAAAATAGGAGGAAGAAGGCAAAATGTTTGGGGATAACCGTGCAAAAAGGGCCATTTCCAACACCCACATATGCATGTCACAGTAATTTTAAAAACTTACTGTGACATCTGTATGCCTGCAGTGGTCCTACCCGACGTACCCCAGCAATGCTTCGAGTCCGGTGATAGGGGTGGGGGTTCATGTTTCCTCCATGCGTCGGTTTTCACCCCTTTCCACCCCAAATCTGCCAACTCAGAAGTGAAGGTCAGACTGTCACTTTTTTCTTGGCAGTAGGGCACATCCAAATCTGCCTGGCGGAAAGGGTGGCTGGGGTCCCACTAGTGTTCACTTTTCCCACTCCCACCATTGAAGCAGTTGGTGTTTCTTTGCAGATACAGTTGTTCGAATGTGGGCTTTCGACTATGGGACCGCAACATCCAAATACGGCAGGTGGATGGGATGGGTTTTTCAGTCAAAACGGTGACGGCAGGACCATTATTGCAGACATCTAAGTAAGGCCCTAATGCTCCTTACAGACCGTCTAAAGTTCCCTCACAAAAAATGACTTTAGCAGGCACACCCTTTAAAAGAGTTTGGGTAGATCTCATAGGTCCCATACTTCTGTCCTTCAGATGGCACAAATATTTTCTAGTTAACTATATATACTACTAGGCACCCAAAGGCAGTCTCACTCCACTAAACAAGTACTAGAACTGTTGTCAATGCCTTAATTCGAAATATTCTCAGTGATAGAATTTCACAGAGAAATCTTAACAGACCAAGTAGCTCCATTCCTATTAAAGCTTATGAAGCAAGTCAACAATTAGGGATCAAGCAGATACAAACATCTATCTACCACCCACAAATGGATTGACTTGTTGAGTGATATCAGGGCACTCTCAAAATAACCTTCAAAACAATGCTTTCAGAAGTGGGAAAAAAGCGGGACACGTGCCTGCCATTAGCTGTTCTTGATATATGGAATCAAGGACAGTCAAGTCTGGGGCTTTCTTTGCAGGAAACGCCTAACTATGCTGGGAAAAGTAGTTACATGAAGAATGTTCTCTTCTAGACTATGTAATCCAGCTAAGAAAGCCTTAGGAAACCTGAGGCACTTGGCAACCACTAATTTTGGAAAAAGACTTACAACCAACGTCCTAAATGGAGAGAGCTAAAACCAGGTGACTGGACACTGGTCTCATTACCTAGCTCTCTAACAAACAAACATCTACTTTGCAAGCTCCATATGAAGTCATTAAAAAGATTGGTATGGTAAATTACAAACTGTAAATAAAAAAGGATAAAGAACAAATATATCACATAATTTACTCTAAAAGCTTTTTGGACCTATTCCCCAAGACACACCAGTGTTCTTGTTTCTAAAGAGATAACTACTCTTGAGGAACTTAGCATAGCAAAGCAGCTGACTGTAGAACAGAGAAATCATTTAGACTCTTACGTTACCCTTTTGCTAACATCTTCTTGGATATGCTGCATAGCACCCATTTAGCAGAATATCCCATTCAAACTGAACCTGGGAACATTGTGAAACAATGGCCATATTGCATACCTGAAGCATGTTAAATACCAGTACAAAAGGAGGTAGAACAAATGCACTAGGTGAAAGTCTTAGAGTCATCATCAAGTAATTGGTGTTCCGCTATAGTACTTGTATCCAAACCAGATGGAACTGTCTGGTTTTGTATTGATTTCTGAGCTGTCAAGAGAGTATCCAAGTTTGATAATTAGCAGCTCTTGACGGTTTATGTGTTTATTGAACAATTAGGAGATTCCCCATACACCTCAACCATTGATCTCATGAAGGGGAACTACAAATTCCCTTACACCATCAAGACAAATAAAAGACCACATTTTCCACTCTTTATGGTCTTTTCCACTTCACAGTATTCTTTGTTGGGTTGGATGGTGCACCTGTGATGTTCCAGTGTATTGTGAATAAGTTACTAAGGGGTCATTTTGTCACAAATCAATGATCATAATGAAGATGCTCCCATTCTTTTTATTAGTCGTAAACATTTTCCCTGACAACAGAGGTATCACATTATTGAAAAGGAATGCTTGGCTATGAAATGGGCCATTGAGAAACTCCGTTATTAACTGCAGGGCCAGTTGTTTATATTATATACTAACCGTGGTCCTCTCACGTCGCTGAATGCAAATAAAAGTAACCACCACAGAATATTATGTACATTTTTGTCAATATAACTTTGCCTTATAACTTTGTAGTTAAAGATCGAAAAGAAAGAGGCCAAACCAATGTCTATTTTATCTTCCGGTATCCTACAGTTTTTCCCAAACTGAAAAATCTTAGGGAGGGGAAATGTCGTGAGGAACATAACTTACCTGAAAAACTGCTCCCAAGGATCCTCTGGGATGCAATGGCTCCTGTAAAAAGAGAGAAATACGTTAACAGAGAAGGACACAAAATACAACATCAAGAAATAAAACAATAAAGAAAGACCCCAGGCCTTAAAACAAGAAGAAGAAGAAGCTGGTAGAGGAAAGGAAGAGGAACATACTAAAAAGGAGAAAGGTTCCGCTGATGGAGAGGAAGATTTGTGGATGTGCTGATGACAAGGAGAACACCGGAGCAGGTTGCCACTGGAGAGTTGCAACACAAGGAGATCCAGACAGAGAAAATGGCAGTAGCCACTGGAGCCCGATCTTGTAAGAAGATGGGAGAGCCAGCAGACCAGATGAGGCCGGCCTACACTCCCACCCGGTATTCCTCCAGACAGGAGAAACGACTGGATCTCTAGAAAAGGGAGGGGAGATAAAGAATAAAAGGGCAGCTAAATATGCTTTAAAAACAACAATAACCCCCACAGCATATATTGAGGATCAGATAAAAAACAGGAACCAGGAAAAGTCTGAGAAATATTTTTTTTGTTTTTATGTTTCTTTCCCTTTTCTTCCTTTTCTCTCGTTAAATGAGAGTTTTACTAAAAGTGCTAGAAGTCTACTGAAAGACAGAGGAGGCAAATAACTCTAGGAATAGTAAAGCTGGGGAGCACTTCCTTGATCATTTTTCTGGGAAATGTATAGTTGTTTTTGATGGGAGAACTAAGATAGAGACAAGTCCAACAGAGAGGAAATCACAGGACAGAAACGAACAAATAGTTTTTTTGTTGTTTAGTGTTTTTTTCCTTTTCAGATGATTATTTAACATAGATGTGGTTCTTTCGAGGGTCCATCCTGTCTGGTGCTGAATGTAGGAAGAAAGAAAACAGCTGAGTAAAGTCAGTAATCCTTTGGGCTGCGCCCAAACCGCAACTGGACTCAACATACATTCCATAACCAAATATGAGAACTATACAGTTGAATGTGATATAGCAAAATAAAAGAACCAAGCTCATCTGGGTTGGGCCCTCTTTTACCGTGTGTTTTCTCCAATAGTGCCCACTCACAGGAACCCAAAATACGACATCCACCTAGCAAAGACCTTTCAGTGTGGCTTATGCATTTTACGGACAGAGCTTAACATGTTTTCCTCAAGACAATTTTAAGCAAAAGGACATAGGCCCTCATTACAAGTTTGGCGGGCAGTGGAGGCCGCCCGCCAACTCATACCACCATCTGACCGCCAGTGCGTGCAGAACACCGCCGGCCCTATTACAAGTTTCCCGCTGGGCCGGCGGGCGGAAACAGCATTTGGCCAGTGCATGGGTAATGCAGGGGCCCCCCACATCCCCATTCCGCCAGCCTTTCTATGGGGGTCCAACCGCCATGAAAAGGCTGGCGGATTGGGGAGTTGTAATCCCCAGGGCGGTGCTGCATGCAGAGCCACTCTGACGGGTTACAACCGCCGAGACTGCCAGGCTGTCAACTGGCGGCAACCTGGCGGTGTTGGCAGTCAGACCATGGCGGCTCCGCCACGGTCGTAATGTGGCAGTCAGACCTCCATGACCGCAATACCGCGAGTCTGGCATCTTAAAACCACCAGACTCGTAATGAGGGCCTGTGTTTGCACTCTTTGCTTAAGACTACTCTATTAAAAATATTGTTTCCCTTCTGCCCATATGTTGGGTAGCAGGGCTTCTATCCAGAAGCACATAAGAAATCTCTAAATGGTTTGTAGCCGGAGGGGGAAGCAAAGCATCCCGGTTTTCATTCATGGCAGTGGGGAACTTTGTCACACATCCCCAGGAAAGCATGAGACATCCACCTGCCACTCTTGAGATCATGTGTTGACCTTTGCTGATGCTCAGGGATGTGACTTAATCTTCCCACTTACTGGCATCCAAACCCCCACCTACCTCCTCTACACAGTGAAAAACGTATAAAGCAGAACTTGCATCACAGATCATAATGTAGAACCCTTTGTGCGTGCTGGTAGGTGCTGCTTTGTCCTAAAAAAAACCTCCACTGTCTTGTCCAAAATGTAAACGTGCTTTACAGATTTACCATTTGACAGGTAATGCACGCATTTATTCTAAGCTACAAGGTCTGCTCGCAGCCTTGCCTTGTCTAGATCGGCGTTCTGTAATTTGTTTATGCTCCTTTCACACTTTCACACGTGTACAGTAGAGCCCGCTCTGGTTTCACTCCTGCCTTCATTGTAGAAGTCAACTGGCTCCATTTAATGAGGCCTAGGTTTCCAGGCAGCAGCAATATACTTGCATTAATATGGGCCTCAGAGACAGAGCATTATTTTTTACAACTTTATTTATGAGTTCATCATCAAATAAAAACCATATAACAGTGGTAATATGCAATAAATGATCCATGACAATCATTGTCTGTTCCATCCATAAAATAAAAGTGGCAAATGAGAAGCCATAGGAAAGTGAAACCCACGTCATGCGGTGTCATCATCATCTTATTGCTGACTCCAAAACATCCTAACCGCCCACCCATCCATTTAGAGATCGATTCGGACCAGACGTGCAAATGTTCAACCATCTATCCTAACCATTTTCACGTGAATGTCTTAAGCAGTCGTCCATTCCTGGACATCCTTCTCCCAGGATGTCAATTTAGGGTTCTGTGGGTGGATCCAATGGACAGCAAAATGTTGTTTCACCAGCACCAGTCCAGAAAGGCAAATTTATATCGCAAACAAAAGCCCAGGGTTTAGGAATAGATTCAAAAGGCAGTGCCATATAGTTTTCTCTATCAGTAGCCTC
Source organism: Pleurodeles waltl (assembly GCF_031143425.1). Lineage (NCBI taxonomy): Eukaryota > Metazoa > Chordata > Amphibia > Caudata > Salamandridae > Pleurodeles > Pleurodeles waltl. Next base: position 978,185,695 of record NC_090446.1, on the reverse strand, counting down.
AAAGTGTTGTAATTTGTTAACCACTTCTTGCCAAAATTCGGACAAGTGATTGCAGTTCCAGTTCATGTATAAAAATTCTCCATTCCCCTCTCCCACACCGAGTACATCACAGGGGCCTAGACAAGAAAATCCTGTGTAGTCGAATCAGAACCAGATGTGTACAGTGGACAAGGTTAAAATGCGCCAACCTCGCCCTAGCATTACTGGATATTGTCCTGATCTGTCCCACTTTTAATCTGCCAATGGTGTTTCTAACTCTGCATCCTGCCCCCTATGAACTGTAAAAGGGCTGTTTATATCAATCTTTTTTTAGTGCACACTATAAATACGACAAACCGTGGGCATGTTTCAGCTGATGGAAAATGTCTAAATTGGTAGACTTTGGGGATATTTTGGGGAATTCAATCCAAATCTCTCTGCCCATGTTTGCCATTTTGGTATAGTGCAGGAAGTGTCCTGAACGAACCCTAAAACTAGTCGGGGCTACCTCAAATGCCAGGAATGTCTTCCTATGATACGGGTCACCTTGTGAGGACAACCACTGACCTTCCATGGCCAGAGACATATCACTGCATATATTTTGAAAAAGCTACAGCCACCATAACTCCGGGTATCCTCTTAATTATAGTGCCTCGTGCTATGGTAACATGTTTAATTATTAATGGGCATTTCATGGATGTTGCTGTGCCTCTCCACAGCATTGCCGGTAATGATCACCCTCACAGCTGCCCCTCAGTAATCATTTTTCCCAGTTGTCTTCTGTGTCACACCACCTTGCCGCATGTTGTATTTGTGCTGCCAAATAATACATTTCCAAATCTGGGAGCCTGAGGCCTCTATCCCCAGGGTCCAGTTTAGGGAAACTTAATTTTACCCTCAACTTTATACCTTCCCATACCAAAGAACTCAGATGTGCATCTATTTCTTTGAATGGGGACCTGAGAATAGACACATCGAGTTATGTAAGCAATCTAGGCATTGTAGCAGGAAAATTATCATAGTGAGCGCAATTTGGCCAGCAGTGGAAAGGAGAAGTGTTTTCCAGAAGTCAATGGACTTGTGCAGCCACCGTTGTACGCTACTCATATTTAGGTCATATTGCTGTTGTGGCAAATGTGTAATCTGCACCCCTAGATCTCTAAAATGATCCAGTGTCCATCGTTGATTGGTATTTTGCAGTCTAACCAGGACCGTCCCAACCAGACTGCCGAATGGGAATACCGCCGTAAATAGGTTATCAGCAAGCAGTCACAAATGTTTGATAGAGGTTGGTGGAAAACCGTCAAGCTCTGGTGCATTGTGTCGCAGCAGCTCTTTGAGGGCTTCTGCAAACTCCTCCCGCATAATGTGAGCCTCTAGAACCTCCAACTCCTCCCCCACAGGTTCACAGCACGCTTAGAGTTTCTAACTGAATAAACAGGACTAGCTGAAAAGCTCACTCTTGACATGGAATCTTTCCTCAGCGACAACAAAATAATGTGAAGGAATTGACTATTTCATCGCGCTCTTGAGAACTGTAGCCTGTGATGTCCTTGCGTCATCCTCTCCAGAAAGTACTTCTTTATGTGCATCAATGGCAAATGTGGTGCTCTACTGCTGAAAAGTGTAACAGAGATGTCTGACCTAGTCAGCTGTTAGGACAGAATAATCTGTGTGTAGAGAACACTTTCCTTTAAAACTTTTTAAAAAATCCATGAAACTAGCTTGTAGTCTACGGGAACGTTTGACTGTAAATCTCCCCAATAAAGATGCATTTCTATATATTTGTAAGCAAGACTTCCTGCTAGTCCATGGGCGTCTTGGTCTTTTTCAGGCCTACCATCAGTGTTTTTTTTAACTGTGTTCACTAATAATACACATTCCTAACCCTAACACCAATTTAAGTATAGGCACCTCACAAGCACTACTTAAAGCACGAGCTGTATGTTTATAGCTATATTGAAAAACCTTAGTTTTTGGATACAAAGTCGTCAGGCCAGTGCTCCAAGTTTGTGACCTACAAATATGAAGCTCCATCACTGCTCATGTCTTTGATTTGCAAACCAAAATAAATACACCAAATAATGTATTTTGTAAATATTTATTTATTCTTCCTCTCCAAGTTGTGGTGTTCCTAATCTGATTTCAAACCATTGCAGAGTACATTACATTTTTGGTGCCTCACTGTGGGAAGTTTCTAGACATTTTGGTACGCATTTGTGCCACTTCTATGAGGATTATGTACTGTGAATGACACAGCTACTTGGCGACAATACCACCCATGTCACTATGCTTCTTGACAATAAGATAACATTTCTGATTTGCAGATAGCAGATGAGAGAGCTTATTGTGATGTCCCTATGATGCAAAAGTGGTGTACCTAGTTGGGTGGTGCATGGAGTGGAGGTGTAGCGTTGTGTGTCCCCTTGGTTCTAGAGTGGGAGGTTTAGGTAACATAGCTCATGTGACCAAAGAAATAAAAGAAGAGCTGGGGCCGCAGCTCTAAGTATTTGCTACCACTACATATGTTGTCTCCTGCATCTTTATTTATTGTGGGTTAGCCGTCCACAACCCAATAATTGACGACTAGATCGGAGAAGATGGCACACCAGAAAGACACTCCACAACTTATACCATGGGTAAAAAGCCACTTTAATAGAACAGGTCTGGAAATTCATCATAACATCACCTAGATGAAGTGCCCTATAAAACTAAATAAACCTCACTGATACAATATGATCTCCGAAATCCAAACCACCCTTTGTAAACTCTTTTTTCCCCACTGTATATCCTCCTATCCACTCACACCCCAAAGTTGTCATACTCCTTATGCACCCGCTGACGTCATAAATCGCTCCCCTGTCCCCTTGCCCCAATCCATGACTCTTGTTCCCTGACGATAGTCACACCCTCACTGTGCTGTGGTCACCCACACTGAGATTACCCATCACCACAAATTGTCCTGTTGACACCACCTGATGTGAAAACAGACCTGCCCACCAACAGCAAAAAATAAACAACTGAAACCTGCCCTGTTAAACCAGCCAAAGAAAGTAATAAAACCCTAAGAAAAAAAGACCAAAAACAGAGGCAAATTCAAACCAATTAAAATTGGAAGGGAGGGAAGAGTCAAAATTACCTCCCTGACCTGCCCCTGGTTGTGATGAAGGCCAAAGAAGCCATCCCTTACCCTCTACTCACCTAAAACACTTCCTTAGCCCTGTCCACTCAAGGGACATCAACGACCACATGTTGTGTCTAGGGCAGCGCCACTCACCCCACATGCCTTGGAGGATACCATGTTCATGAATCCCCTGCAGCCCCCCATTGTGCAGAGATCCATTGCTGCTCATCTGTTTTCAGGCTTTGTGATGCAGTCTTGTTTCGTCTGGGCGGCTGTTCCTTTTCTCACAGTCGCCTCAGCGGGTGCCACTTCCGTGCCCACAGAGGAGTTTCGACCTACAGGTTGGTGGGATGCTCCTTGCCAATGCAGCGGGTCCTCGGACAAGATGGTGGCCCAAGAAGACACTCCACATCTTTTATCGGGGTAAAAGGCCACTTTAAAAGAACAGATACTTAAATTCATCATAACATCACCTAGGTGAACTGCCTTACAAAACTCAATAAACCTCACCAATGCAATATGACATCCTAAACCGAAACCACCTTTGTAAACTCTTCTTTTCCCCTCCATTTATCCTTCTACCACTCACATCCCAAAGTTGTCATGTGCCTCACACACCCGCTGATGTTACCATTCACTCCCCTGTCCCCTTTGCCCAATCCACCCCCTTGCTCCCTGACTATAGCCCACCTTCACTGTGCTGTGGTTACACACCCTGAGAGCCACCCATCACCACAAATTGTCTTGTTGACGACGACGCCACCCAGTATAACCCAGAGGCATTTTTCTGCCCCACCACAAATGCCCTGTCCAGATGTTGAAACCATTCAAAATCTCAAACCTACCACTTTTCGTTCAACTAGCTGCAACTCCATTAGGCAGTACTCTATCTCCAAAAACGATAAATGAACATCATCTTGGTGAAAAAAGACAGATCTTTCTACACAGTCTCCTCATGTTTGAGCACTGAAATGCCCATAGACCAACAAAAACCTCTCACCATCATATTCACCTTTCTTTGCTGCTTCTCAATTGCACTTGGTTTTATCACACCTCTCCACACTCTCTTCTGAATTGAGTCAATAAAAAACAGATGTCCACTGAACTCTTCTTATTACGAATAAGATTTAATTTAATTGATTTTAATAAACTGATACCTGACATCTGCACTAGATAATTTTAACCAAGATGTAAGACGAATACATCCATATACTTTCTTCCAGATAGGTGTTTAGATAGAAACCCCAACAGTGTACCTCACATGAAATCATCACCCTGGCTCCACCGAGTCCCAGCTGCCTACCATATGTCCTTTCCCGTCCTTGCTTAGCAGCCCATTGAACAAAAGAATGTCCCACTATCCATACCGCTTTAAGACTGCTGAGAGGACCAGGCACCTAGCCTGGAAAAAGAAAACAACAACATCAAAAACACAAACACATAACAAATACCTAAAAACTCACTTACAGATTCTCACATATCGCTTATAGAATGCAGATTTCCACCTACCTTTCAATTTTATAAAATCTTCTGACAAGCCCAGCCTTCGAGTCTCTGTGGCAGTGCCAATACGAAATGAATGAGTCCCATGCTGATCAGGTGGAATGCTTAGTTCAACCAATGCTAAATTTAAAACATTCAAAGTTGGAAAGGAGTTAAGGCCGACCCATCTTCCTGAAGAAAAAGCTGGACCTGCCACTACACACGTCAATTTCACAAAATCCATCTACTTCCAAACAAGAAAATAGGCACCATTTGCCGCTTTTGCTAAAAGAATCTCCGGACCCCTGCCCAACTGATCCATCTTACAGTTTGACAACCAAATTAACACCACTGTGGAAGAGGCTGAAACTTGCCTTCACAACAAACCACCCTGCCCCCTCAAGCCCAATAATTCAGAAATGTGGAAAGCACCATGGAACAACCAGACCATGCATAACAAAAAACAAAATAAAGCTACCTCCCTACCCGAAAAATAGATACCTGGCAACTTAGCCAGGTTCTCAAACACAATGTCCACTGAAATGGATCTTCTTCTATCTACTCTGGCACCTCCTTCTCTCACCCAACCCACCAAAATCCTTCGACAAACTTCACCATCCATCGAATCATAGCCCCAAAACCATTTCCCATAGAAATAAATGCCTGACAATTTGCATGATATGGTAAAAGCAGCTACTCCTAAGCCAATTTGATTCAGAAGGAAATGTGAACCATCTGACTGACATAATACAAACTCCTCAGCAACCCACCCCCCCCTTCTCTCCTCTGAGTACCAGTTTATGAAAGTTCCTGCCAAGCTTCCTTGGTTTCTGGTAGAAACTGCTACTGACTTCTCGATAAGATCCAGTACTCTCATCTTACCAGCTGTCAGAAGTCCTGCAGCATCCTGGTCTTCATTGCATCTGCTCCTGGATCCAATCCATGGAACCTCTGCCACTATGAATGAGATAATGCATCTACAATCATGTTATCTATCCCCAGAACATATCTCACCCTAAAAAGTATATTAAATTTCAGACAACCCAATAGGAAAAACCTGAGCAACCTCAAAACTCTCCCATTCCTCGCCTAATGATTGTTAACCAGAGCCATTACTGCTTGATTGTAAACATTAAAAGTGACCCTCCTGTTAGCCAACCACTGGCCCCACAAAACAATTGCTAGAACTACAGATACATTTCCAAAAATGCAATGCTTCTCCGCACAACTGACACTTTAGCTGGTCATTGTTCTGACACCCAATGTCCATACCAAAAGAGGGCAAACCCATGGGCACCTACAACATCAGAAAAAATCTAAACGTACCATAACAATTCCTCCTAAAGTGACAACATAGTGATGTCAATGAACTCTTTCAGAAATGTAATCCACATTTGAAGGTCCTCTCGTAAGGCTGCTTTCAAATGGACCCAGTGGTGCGGCAAGGTTGCACATGTCACGGAAAACCCAAGCCATTTACAAAAGTCTTGCCCAGATGGCATAAAAGGAACAGAACTTTCCTCAACTCCATCTTTTCAGACAACAAAGCCTCCTCCAACAACTGTAATAAAACTTGAACTTTGTTGTTTGGGAAAATGCACCACCATGGTAACTGAATCAAATGCAATGCCTAAAGAAGTCAACCTGGTCACAGGGCCTTCAGTCTTGAAATGGGGCTAATGGCACTTCAAGGTCCTCCATCGCCACATGAAAGGCTTTCAAAGCTTTGTGACACCCTCCTGAATTCTCTCGTCAGACAAATGGAAAATCATCAAAGTAGTGTATAACTTTCTTAAAACCACTTCTAAATTGAAAATATCCTTGTAAAAAGAACTGAACAGTTCAAATAAAGAACAAGAAACAGAACAATCCATTGGAAACATCCTATCCACATAAATCCCTTCATCAACCTTCAAACCCAGAAGTGAGAAATCCTCATGTTGAACCTAGAAGAGGCAAAAAGCTGTCTGACTTATGTCTGACGTAGCCACATCCATGAGGCATATTTCACCTCTGAATCTTCTCTTGCCATAAAAGTGTTAATGGACTCACCTGTGGCCACGAAAGATGGTGAATCAGTCAAACTCACCTTGTTTTTTTGGAACCACACCCAACAGGGAGATCGTAAGATTCACAATAGCCCATTCATAAAATGGGCCTACAATCCTCCCTTCCTGCACCTCTTTCTTCATTTTTTCCCAACCTCCTCCCAGTGAGAGACAGCAGACTTAAAATTATTTGCCCATCTCCATATTCATGGTCCCTGATAACCTTACTGAAAACCTTCCAAAAGAGATTTTGCTTCCACCTTCCGGGTGTACCAAGTCAACCATTAGTATAAAAACCTCAAATTTGATTGACATAGGCCGTTTTCCTGTAATAGCTTCATGTGCTATAACCCCCCCATATCTTGTCCACCCTGCCACACATATTCCCCAACAGTTGGCGCAGTCGTGTCTGAATTTACATTGTGCTCTCGTACAAGAGCCTTAGTTAAATGACCAACACTCTCCATTTTGATGAAAGTTACCCCTATCTACACCCCATCCCCAGTGGGGTGGGATAACCTTGAAAGGGCTTATAAGGTTCCGGTAAACCACTTGCTGTATGCACTAATGGAACTGGTCTTGCCAGAGTCATCCACTGTATCCATAATTCATTATCCAAATCCCCCGAGACCTTGTCCGGCTTTTCAGCCAAATGTGCATGAAATTCCTCATCATAGTGTAACCATGCAGAATCACCATAACCCATTTGGGCTATCTGTTCTATGTCCATATATTTTGAATAATGCAACGCATCACTCTGGATAGCATTCACAGTAAACACTAACATAAATCAAAAAGGCTGATTTTCAGTTCTCAATATTAATAGGAACCCTAGGTCTCTTTGCCAATACCCGGTCTTCCTCCGTTAAATCGTCCTTTGCCTGAATTTCTCTAACCAGTAACTTGAAAACACCAATGAACTATCTTTTCTAAATCTGCTCCTTAGTTGTCTTCATTAGATTAGAGATAGTCCCATGTAGGGAAGTTTTGTATTCTTAATACTATCCCCTGAGCCACCTTTTTCCCTGTCTCTCCCGGGAAACAGCGATTACAATGCGGTCATTACCATGTATGACCATTACCACGAAGCCATTACCACGCATATGCCTTTATCACACATGGTGTTAGGGTGGATATGGGTTTTTGGGTGCTAAGGGCGTTTTTTAGGTTTTAGGGTGGGTATGGGTTTTGAGGGTAAGGGGTTCTTAGGGTTAAGGGTGGGTATGGGATTTAGGGTGGTAAGGGATTTTTAGGGTACAGGGTGGGTATCTTTTGGATGGTAAGGGCATTTTTAGGTTTTATGATGGGTATGGGTTTTTGGGTGGTAAGAGGTGTTTAGGATTTATGGTGGGCGTGGTTTTTGGGTGGTGAGGGCATTGTTTGGTTTTAGGGTGCGTGTGGGTTTTTGTGTGGTAAAGACATTTTTTAGGCTTTAGGGTGGGTATGGGGTGTTGGGTGGGAAGGGCATTTTTAGGTTTAATGGTGGGTTTGAGTTTTTTGGGGGTAAGGGGCTCTTAGCGTTTAGGGTGGATATGGAATTTAGGGTGCTAACTGTATTTTTAGGTTTATGGGTGGGTATGGGTTTTTGAGTGGTAAGGAGTGTTGAGGTTGGGTATGAGTTTTAGTGTGGTAAGGGATGTTTAGGATTTAGGGTTTACAGCGGGTGTGGGTTTTTGGGTGTTAGGGCATTTTTAGGTTTATGGGGGTTATTCTAACTTTGGAGGAGTGTTAATCCGTCCCAAAAGTGACGGTAAAGTGACGGATATACCACCAGCCGTATTACGAGTTCCATAGGATATAATGGACTCGTAATACGGCTGGTGGTAAATCCGTCACTTTTCCGTCACTTTTGGGACGGATTAACACCTCCTCCAAAGTTAGAATAACCCCCTATGGTGGGTATGGGTTTTTTGGCTGGTAAGGGCATGTTTAGGTTTTAGGGTGGGTATGGGTTTTTGAGTGATAAGGGGTGTTTAGGATTTAGGGTGGGTATGGGTTTAGGGTAGTAAGGGCATTTTTATGGTTTAGGGTTGGTATGGGTTTTTGGGTGGTAAGGGCATTTTTAGGTTTTATGGTGGGTATGCGATTTTCGGTGGTAAGGGTGTTTTCAGATTTTAGGGTGGGTATGGGTTTTTAAGTAGTAAGGGCACTTTTAGGTTTTAGGGTGGGTATAGGTTTTTGGGTGGTAAAGGCTGGTTAGGGTTTATGGCCTCCCCCACTGCCCCTGGGACTACCACCTTCCTGGGGCTATCCATTTAATTAATGCGAGGGCGCTCTGGGTCCCCTGTGCCCTCAGGACCACTACCCACAGAGGCAAAATCAAATGTATGCGCTGTGGCCATGTGGCCCACCTGCTTTCCCAGAGACCACAACCCCCTGGGGCTACCGTCATTGGAGGGGGGGCTGTGTTTCCCCTCTTGTGGAGCCACCGATGGCCCTGGGGACAGCAACCCCCAGGGCCGGCTCCTGATATGTCCTGGGAGTGCCAACCCCCAGGACATAGCTGTTTCCTGTGGCTTGGCTTCAGCGCTGCAGCCAAGCCAGACCAAACACTCTGCTTTTTAACAGTGGGACCTGCTTTGAAGCAGGTCCCACTGTAAAACAGCAGAACTTTCATCTCTGTCTCCTACATTTGTTCCGGGGCAGAGATTAAATGCTTTGGCAACCACAGAGTTGCTGTCAAAGCAGCTCTGTGGTTGCTAAAGCAATGGCACAGCAGGGGAAGCCTCACACACCCACTCAGACACGTACGCACCCACTCAGAGACTCACTCACACACACTCACAGACCCACTCAGACCCTCATGCACTCACTGACAGCCCCACTCAGACCCTCACACACAGTTTTGCACCCACTTACACACCCACTCAGTCTGTCACACACCCACTCACAGACCCACTGACACCCTTATGCACCCACTCACTGACCGACGCACACCCTGACTCACCCTCTAAAACACTGATGTACGCACTCTCACACCCAGACAGACAATCTGACAGCCACTGTTACCCACATTACACTCTGGGAGGCCGTGGACAATGCCCGCCATGCATGGCTAAAGGGCAATGCATAGCATGGGGTTTGGTGGTTAGGCAGGTTGGCTGCAGGGTCTGGTAGCAGGCCAGGTTTTGCGTGCAACCTCCGCTGCACAAGGGTGAAGGCCTTAATTAAATTAAAATAAATTAAATTACATTTATAAAAGCATAGAAATTCATTTAAAAAACAAAGGTTACAAGGGCATAATAGTTAGTTTAAACATGCAAACCATAGAAATTCAATTGTTATAGTTAAAGTGATCTCAAGTATCTATAAATTGTGTCCTAAGGTAACTATAACTCGTGTCCCCGCCTTGCACAGTTTTTTCGTCAAAAATGTTACTGCAAATATTACATTGATATTATCAAATATTTTATGAAAGATGTTATGAGTGCTGTAATTTGTGGGGTAATTAGCAGTGCATGGCGAGGATGCGAGTTATAGCTACCTTAGGGCACGAGTTATAGTTACTTGAGATAACTCTAACTACTTGTTTTTTGAGTGGATTTCTATGTTTTCTAAATTCTATTTCCTATAACACCCCTGTAACCTTTGTTTTTTTCAGTGAATATATATATATATATATATATATATATATATATATATATATATATATATATATGCGTTTTAATAACTGCGTTGTAAAAGCATGCATGGTAGTTACATGCATGTTTCCATCATACAACCATCTCTCCCAGATGTCAGCTTACTGTCCTGCATATCCACCTCCAAATTCCCAGGCATTTTACCCAATTTCTGATCCTCACCTGTAGCTTGCTCTCCGACAGTTGTCCCAGATTCCTTACTACATGTCTTATCCTTAGCTGTAAGAGCTTTCTCTGGACTGTATGGACACCATCCTGAAAACTTTCCACTCACCGACAACATTTTTAGCACTATCCCCAGTCTTCCTAGACTCCTTACCTGATTTTAAATGATGACAAGGCTCTTGCCTAGCCAGGCTTGATCAGTGTTATACTGAAAAGCCCTCTGGAAGTCTGTTATGCACCTCAGGTTTCTGAAAATAAACAACCTTCTGACTTCCGTTAACCCCTGTTCCACTTGCAGAGCTCAAGCCCTTCTCAGCGACTGCATCCCTTCCCCCAGTCATCCACAGTTTCATCTTCCCCCAATAAATCATGCTCATCCTCATAGTCCAAAACCAGAGCACTTGTAGCTTGCAAAGCATCCACTACCACATTCACTCAGGGGCTAGTGCAGGGCAGCACCCCGCCTTCCATTCCACCATCATTCGAATATTGCGTTGTGATGTTGATCCAATGTCAGGACGGTTGGTCTGGACCCTTCTGTCTCTTCAGCCCATTGCCCAAAGACTGTCCTGGATTTGACTGGGGCAGGATACCATTACTGACCTCACCTGTCAGCCTTGACAAGGCCACCCCACCCAAACCACCCAGCTTGAATGATGCATCAAAACCAGTGACCACTCTAGTCGCCCCAGACTGTCTTCTCTGTGTGCTATAAATAGAACCAGATAACCATACCCGTTGGCATCCTGTCTGCTTACCTACACCATGCCCCCCCTCTGTGGCCAGTGTTTCTCTCAACAGGCACCTGCTCTTTTCCCCTGACAGCAAAATCACTTACCCTGGTAAGAGTCACATCCTGATTGCCTACTTCCCATTTTTGCACATTATTAATAACAGGTTACATCTGCCTATGCATCACTGGTACTGGCCTCCATGCAATATTGGTGGCAACAGTAGACCCCTGCCTTATAATCCCTGCTTTACCATGTGAAATATCCTGAATCACACCACCTGTAGTTTCTTCTTCAAATCTGATATTACAGTTGGATGCTCATATGCTTGCATGGGCACTGCCATCTTGGGCTTGCCTAACTGCTTTTCCACTAACACGCCCTGGGTGTCAGTGGCTGTTGCCAAAGGAGATGCCCACTCCTGCTCAAGCCCTGTCACTGCACTTTAGGCGTTGCAAAAACAACACCCGCCCCTTACCCCCTACAGAGCTCCCTCTGCGCCACGCTCTCCCAGAGATGACTGCTACCCGGCCCAACAGGTGCATGATGCAAACTGCCAAAATATCTTTCAAAGGAGATCCTGCCAATATTTTATTTGCCCGAGGGCGTTGGTGCTTCTTGTTATCCTATATTTTGTGAATTTGTGGTGCACTGGTGAAGAAACCATCAGTGCTGCAGCCATGCCATCTGCCAAAACCCTCTTCGGTCTCTGCAAAACCACCTAAGCCTGTTCAATGACCCCTGCTCTAATCAACTGCTTTCTACCTTCCTCTTGCATTACTTTGAGCACCTCAACCACCTTATTAGTGGACATGACTACACAAAAACTAAAGACGCTATCTTCCTAAAACGACTCTGCCCCACAGTATATTATTAACTCTCTGGCCTATCCTCACTGGACAAAATTACCTAACTGACCTGACCCTGGTTGTGACGATGGCCAAGGAGGCCTTCCCACACCCTATGCCCACCCAAAACCCTTCTTTAGCCCACCCACTCAGAGGCCACCAATGACTGCGTATCATGTCTAGGTCAGCAACACTTGCCCAACGGGTGCAAGAACTGTGCTTACAATGAAGGTTCGGCCCATAGGTCAGCAGGGGTGGGGCGCTCTCCCCCCATTCAGCAGCTCCTCCATGATTGACCAGCCTATCACTGCTGTGCTTGAAGTGGTAGCTGTAGGCAGTGCAAGCAACCCGTTGCCACTCACATGGCGGTGCAGAGACCTGCTGGGACAGTGTAGGGAGTTGGCTCTGTATATACCATCTCAAAGTGAGAGATAGTGTGCACAGTGTCCAAGGGTTCCCCTTAGAGGTTGATAGTGGCAAACTTAAATAATACTAATGCTCTATTTTGTGGTAGTGTGGTCGAGCAAAAGGCTTATCAGAGTGTAGTGTAAAGCATTTGTTGTACACACACAGGCCATAAATGAGAACACACACTAAAAGACTTAACACCAGACCAATAGGTTTTTATATAGAAAACAAATATTTTCTTTATTTATTTTAGAACCACAAGATTCAGAATTCAAGTAAGTACATAAATTGTAAGGTACTTGGCATAGGTAAATATCAAACTTTGAATTAAAACAGTAATGTACACAGTTTTGGCAAAAATGGCAATAAGCTATTTTAAAAGTGGACACTGCAAAAAATCAACAGTTCCTGGGGGAGGTAAGTAATGGTTAGTTTTTCAGGTAAGTAAAGCACTTATAAGTTCAGTCTCTGGGGCATAGGCAGCCCACGGTTGGGGGTTCAAGTCAACCCAAAACACCAAGCACCAGCAACAAAGGGCCAGTGAGGTGCAGAGGTCAAAGTAGGGACCAAATAGCATAGGCGCCTATGGAAACCAGGGGTGCTCCGGTTCCAGTTTGCTAGCAGGTAAGTACCTGTGTCCTTGGAGAGCAGATCATGGGGTTTTTGTAGAGCACCGGGCGGGGGGTTCACAAACAGGCACACAAAATACACCCTGAGCGGCATAGGGGCGGCCGGGTGCAGTGTGCAAAGTAGGTGTCGGGTTTTAGGTTGAAATCAATGGAGAGACCCGGGGGTCACTCTGGCGATGCAGGCAAGGCACAGGGGGGCTTCTTGGGCCAGCCACTGACCGGGCAACGATGAGGGGCACCTGCTGGTCACTCCTGTACTGGTAGTTGGTTTCTCTCAGTCCTAGGGGATGCAGGTGCAGCGGTTCTTCCAGGCACTGGGTTCTTTGTTACCGGGCAATTGCAGTCAGGGGGAGCCTCTGGATTCTCTCTGCAGGCGTCGCTGTGGGGGCGCAGGGAGGTCGTCTCAGGGTGTCCACGCCATTGGAGTTATCTGGGGGGTCCTCTCTGCAGTGTTGGTTCTTCTGGAGACGAGGCGTGGGGTGCAGTGTGTTGGGGACTCACGCTTTCGGAGTGAGGCTGGAGTCCCTTTAAAGATGGTTTCTTTGTTGCTGTATGGACAGAGCCGCTGTCCACAGGTGTTTCTTGGTTCTTTGGTTGCAGGGCAGTCCTCTGAGTCCTCAGAGATCGCTGGTCCCACTGGATGCGTCGCTGTGCAGGTTCTTTGAGTCTGGAGACAGGCCGGTACGGCTGGGGCCAAGTCAGTTGTCGTCTCCATCATCTCTGTGGGGCTTTCAGGTCAGCAGTCCTTCTTCTTGCTGTAGGTTGTCAGGAATCTGGTTTCCTGGGTTCAGGGTCACCCCTAAATACTCAATTTAGGGGTGTGTGTTTAGGTCTAGAGGGCAGTAGCCAATGGCTACTGTCCCTGAGGGTGGCTACACCCTCCTTGTGCCTCCTCCCTGTGGGAAAGGGGGGCACATCCCTAATCCTATTGGGAGGAATCCTCCAAAGCAAGATGGAAGATTTCCTGAGGCAGGGGTCACCTTAGGGGCTGTCCTGGTTGGAGGGTGACTCCTCCTTGTTTTTCTCATTATCTCCTCTGAACTTGCCGCCAAAAGTGGGGGTTGTGTCCTGGGGGCCGGCATCTCCACTAGCTAGAGTGCCCTGGGGTGCTGTAACACCAGGCTTGAGCCTTTGAGGCTCACTGCCAGGTGTTACAGTTCCTGCAGGGGGAGGTGTGAAGCACATCCACCCAGTACAGGCTTTGTTCCTGGCCACAGAGTGCACAAAGGCACTCCCCCCATGTGGCCAGAAACCCGTCTGGATGTGGCGGGCTGACAGAAACTGGTCAGCCTAACACTAGTAGTTGGGCTGGTATACAGGGGGCAGCTCTAAGATGCCCCCTGTGTGCATTTCTCAATACATCCCACACTGACATCGGTGTGGATATATTGTGCTGAAAAGTTTGAAACCAAACTTCCCAGTATTCAGTGTAGCCATTATGGAACTGTGGTGTTCGTGTTTGGTAAACTCCCACACCATATACACTTTATGGCTACCCTGCACTTAGAATGTCTAAGAACTGGCTTAGACACTTTAGGGGTATAGTGCTCATGCAGCTTTGCCCTCACCTGTGGTATAGTGCACCCTGCCTTAGGGCTGTAAGGCCTGCTAGAGGGGTGACTTACCTATGCCACAGGCAGTGGGTTGTAGGCATGGCACTCTCAGGGGAGTGCCATCTCGACTTAGTCTTTTTCTCCCTACCAGCACCCACAAGCTGTGAGGCAATGTGCATGTGCTGAGTGAGGGGTCCCCAGTGTGGCATAATACATGCTGCAGCCCTTAGAGATCTTCCCTGGCCACAGGGCCCTTGGTACCATGGGCACCATTTACAAGGGACTTTTCTGTGTGCCAGGGCTGTGTCAATTGTGGAGACAAAGGTACAGTTTAGGGAAAGAACACTGGTGCTGGGGCCTGGTTAGCAGCGTCCCAGCATACTTTCAATCATAACTAGCATCAACAAAAGGCAAAAAGTTAGGGGGTAACCATGCCAACAGTGGCATTTTCCTACAGACAGTGCTGAGGGTCTGCCTCACAGATGCTAGTACTGGGCCCTGTGTTTACTTGCTGAGATTGTGGGCATTCCACTGCTGAGCTGCCCACGCGCAGGCTTCATGTTGGCCTCTAGATTGGACAGTTTGGCCCTCATGGCCAGTCAGCCTGGATAAGAGGCGTTTTACCTCGCTGACTACGCACAAGGTGCAGTGATACATGACCGAATGGAGAAGCGGTGCACATTTCCACCAACATAGGGCACTGCTCCATCTTCCTGCACCTGCCTACCATGCTCGACTGGAAAAGGGCTTAGTGTCTCTTCGGTGCTGGCCCTTTCGTGGTACAGTTGCTCTCAGACCTAACCAGCAAGTCGGCCAACACCCACTGGTGTTGGTTCCAGTGAGAGGGAAGGGGCCCTCCCACCACCATGTGCAGCAAGCATCCACTGGTGGGGCAGGACGAGGCCTCAGCAGAACTCACGGAGTTTCACTCCACATAATTCTGCAGTTACATAAAAACTCAGAGATATTCCGTGGAGTTCAGCAAGCAGACAGAAAGCAGGCACATCGCCCTGCTCGCATTGATTTTTAGCTCTGGGTGCTTGTTCCTCACTGTAAAATCAGCGCAAATTACACCATGTGGTGCATCAGAGAGTGGTGCTTGCTTCTTTCTGATTCTCAAGTAGATTTTCTACTCAGGCGGCAGCATTCTCAATGCGAATGGCGCAACCTGCTGCGACCTCCTGTGTTGAGAAATCTCACAAGGAGGCGTTCTAGCACCCAAAAATCAGGCTAGAAGAAGCAAATCTCTCTCACACTTGGCAACTTAATGTTGCTGAGCTACCCACAAGAAAAAACTCTTCCAGGTGGCAGTTAGCTGAGTTTTTGCAGAGTGGGCAAAACTCTGCGAACTCCACTGGCAGAGCAGAATTTTCACCAAACCCTAGGTAGGACACCCATCACAGCGGGCATACTAGTGATTGAACCATTCGTCATAGAAGGGGCCCCATCAGCACAACGACCTAAATAGAAATTTTGGGTAGAACAGCTAAAACTCTACTTCACGGCCACAACTGTGGAACAGAAGCGAGCATTATTGTTGCACCAGGCAGGTCCAGATATTTATAAGCTGTAACGCATCCTGCTGGAAGTGGCACCTCCCACGTATGCCATAATAGTTGTAGGACTCAACAAGTACTTTGAGTCAACAGCAAGCCCTGCTTATGACACATTCATCTTCTGACAAGTCTGGCAAGAGCGTGATGAATAAGTCCATTCAGTGTTAAAAGACGTGGAAATGTACATGTGCATTCAGGAATGAGCAAGGAGAAATAAGTGCTCAGATAATACAGGGGTGTTCTTCATTGAAATTAAGAGAGCACATACTTCGAGAGCTGGGAATGTCACTGCAAAACATAAGCTAGGTCACTCGAAGGAACTATCTCACATGTGAGCACACACATGAAGGCTGCAGACCATTCAGAACTCAGTGGCTAGAATCACCCTCATTCTCCCACGCTACACTCACATATCACCACACCTAAAGTTCACAAATGAGCACAATTCAAACTCTTTACCCACATTTTCAAGGTTCTACATAACATGGCCCAGGATACCTCAAAATGATACAGGCTTTCTCAAATGTTCCAGACACCTCCATTGTGTGGATTCCTACTTCATGCATCCCACGCACATGGAAATCCAGATCCGGCAGTTAAACCTTCTACATCGCTCCTAAAATGTGGAATGACCTGCCACTACACATAAGGACCTCCTCCTCACTTCTTGAATTCCGCAAGAAGCTACAGACCTGGCTTTTTGGGTAGTCTAACTAGGCCCTTGGTTTGGCTAGACTCATACCTGCTCGGCTGCAGGATACCCTACTGGGTGATAGTGCACTCTTCAGATCTGCATAACATAACTTTTTTTTTTTTAAATCTGTTTATTGCTTTTTATCATATAACAGTCCGGATATACATACAGGCACTATATTATTATACACATGAATTGTGCCAGCACAAGTTAAAACAACCTATAGTAAATAGAGTACTTTTAGCCAATGGACCAAAAGAAAGAGGAAAGGAAAGTATAGAGTTATACGGTAGTGAGGTATAGTAACTGCTTGTGAGAGATTACACAAGGAGAGGGGGTAGAGACCTCCCAGCCGGGAGGAAGCACCCATGGCAGGGGGGGGTGGGGAAGGATAGCTGCAAGGGGGGGGGGCACGCCATATCTCCTGTGCAGACAGCTTGCCATGCAGGGTGCAGCGCAATGTGGTGTCCCTGTCACCTTTTAATGTATTTATCACTTCAGAGGCCTATCGCGTTATTATTGTTGCCCTGCACAGGACTCATGAAGCAACCCCTATGTGAAACTTCAGGTAGTAGCTGGGGTTCTTTCAATTTACTTTACATTTTCACCATAATGCCCCTGTCCCAAGTGCCTGCGTGTCATGTGTGACCAAGTCAGTGGAGCCCTCAAGGTGGCTGAGTGTCATCTTTATTCTCCAATTGGATAATGAGGGAGTCCCACGTATCCACCCCTTTAATTAACACCCCTCTGTCTTGGAGGGAATGCAGTACCTCTGCCTCCGCCCTTTCCAACGCAGTAGGTCCCTCGCCCGTTCATGTTCATTCGACACACTCGGAGCCTTCCAGTACATTGCAAGGAGGCGCTTGAATAACACGAACGACAAATCTAAGCATCTGTGTACCTGTTTCCCCCCTCTGGATCTTGGTCGGATCTCTAGTAAGCAAGATTCAGGTATGGGGGCTATAGGGTGACCCACCCAATCAGCCGTCAGTGAGGTTATGTCCTGCCATGCCCTCAACACTGGGGCACATTCCCATGTCATGTGATAGAAAGTGGCGTCCGAGGCACAACATCTCGGACACTCCTGGTCAGCCTGCTGGAACATGCGACAGAGCCTATGCGGAGATAGGTATGTTTGGTGCAGGTAATTGAACTGTGTGTATCTGAATCAAGGGTTGCGCGAAACTTCATGCGTTGAGGCACGTGCCACACTCCATGCTCGCTTTGTCAACGACGCTGTCAATACCCCATCCCATTTAGCCTTTGCCTGGACTTGTATGTGCTGTGGGTGTGCTAGCAAGGTTCTGTATATTCTTGATATACTGAGTTTTGTGTCCAAGCAGTCCTGTAAGTCATGTAGGATAGGGGCTGTCTGGGGTTTGTGGTCTCCGCATTTCCAAATGGAACGCACTAACTGGCGCAGTGGGCCATATGCTATAAACCAACCTTGCCCCAGATCATGTGCACTTGCCAATGCCGTGTAAGGCAAGAAGTGCCCCTCCTTGAATATGTCCCCTATTGTCTGTATGCCTTTTGTGGGTCACGCCGTCAGTCTGTGTCTTCTGGCCACCGTCCCAATATTCGGTATGGCCAACAGAGGTATCATGGGAGAATACTGCGTGGGCCAGGTCCCCAATGACACATATCGGTGCCAAGCCCAGCGAGCCACATCCAGTAGGGTATTGCATGAGTGCAGCGGGGCATCGTGGGCAAGTAGCCATTGTAGCACATTAGCATGTCCCAAGGTGTTATGTACCATCTGCCCCTCTGAGCCCTGGGGGTCCCGTAGCCAGCACACCACCCACTGGATCTGCGCAGCTGCATAGTACAGCTCGTAGTGAGGAGCGCCCAGACCGCCCTGCGCCATCGGCTGATATATTTTAGTTAGCGCTACATGTCGACGTCCATTATCCCACACCAAGTCAGTCAGCAGGCTGGTCAGGACTCCAAAGAAAGATCGTGGGAGTATCAGAGATAGTGGGGAAAAATAATACAGTAGCCGCAGGAGTATGATCATCTTTGCGATCCCGACTCTGCCCAGCGGTGATGACGGGAGAGAGCACCAAAATGGTAGAAAGCCCCTAACAGACCTAATCACGTGCCCCAAATTGCCTTCTTTAGGATTAGCGGCTTCAGGGTATATATTCACCCCAAGGTATTTGAAAGTGTTATAACACCACGGCAAAGCACAGGCCAAGATGGTTGGGTGTAGAGGTTCCGGAATCGCTCTCATCGGGAATAGACAAGACTTTGCCCAGTTCACCCTCAATCCAGAGAGATCCCCGAACAAGTTCACCAGTCTAAGCAGGTCTGGAAGGGACTCAGTGTAGTGCAAGTATATCAATGCATCATCTGCGTATAGAGAGACAATGCGATATGCGTCTCCATCCTGTATGCCCCACTCCATGGCCTTTGTCCGCAGCTGCGCAGCCAGGGGTTCAATCGCCAGTGCAAACAGTATCAGCGATAGAGGGCAGCCCTGTCTTGTGCCCCTTTCAATATTAAACCCATCGGATATAATACCCCCCGTTTTAACCCTTGCCGTCGGGCCAGAGTATAGAACCTGTATCCACTTAATGAGTGTTCTACCAAACTCCATGCGGCTCAGTGTCTCCATCTAAAAGGGCCAGCCTAGAGTGTCAAATGCTTTCTCAATATCTAATGATACCGCTTCCCGTTTGAAATCCAACTCTGGGACGGCCGCCATAAGCCTCAGTAAGCAACGTATATTAATGAAGATGTTGCGGCCAGGTATAAGGCCAGATTGGTCTGCGTGTATCAGTAACGGCATCAACGGGAGTAGGCGGTTAGCCAACACCTTCCCCAATATTTTGCAATCCGAGTTCAGCAGAAACAAAGGGCGATACGACTGGAAGTCTAGGGGGTCGCGACCAGGTTTAGGAAGTACGACTATTACCGCCTCCCGCTGCCACTCTGGAAGTCGGCCCGCCTCGAAGGCCTCTGTCAACATGTCCAGATATGGCTTGAGTGTTTGTGAAGAGAATGTATTATAGTACTCCACAGGCAGGCCATCGCTGCCCGGAGCTTTATTATGGGCTAATTGACTTAGGGCTTGCTGAATTTCTTCTAGGTCAATTGGTTTCTCCAGGTCCTGTACCTGCATTGCATTGAGGCGATTCAGTTGGAGCCCCTCAAAGAAATCCTCCATCCGTTGTGCTTGAGGGGGGGACATGCCTGGTATAGAGCACTATAATATCCTTTGAAGGCTTCTTGATTTCTGATTGAGTGTTAACTATGACTCCCGAGTCAAGCAGAATAGCCCCTATGGGAGTGTGCTGCTGTTTGCCCTTCAACAGCAAGGCCAGCAGTCTGCCAGAGCGGTCTCCCTCAGAGTGCGCACAAGCTACATAAGGGCGATAATCATATTGTCGCAAACGTGAGTCTACCTCAGTCCATTGCGCGCGTGCTGTGCCCAGATCCTCCTGTGCCACTGTACCCATTGCGACGCCACATTCCGTGTCCCGAAGCTCCCCTTCAGACTTCTGAAGATCCTGCATCAATATACGCCGCACCCCCCCGGCCACCGATATGCACAAACCCCGCACCACCACCTTGTGCGCATCCCATTCAGTAGCCCGGGAAGATGATGTTCCACCATCGAGTGTGAAGTAAGCTGTGATATGATCAGCTAGTTCTTTATGAAAAGGAGGGTCCAGTAGCAGGCTTGACTGTAATTGCCAGGAGGGGATACACGCGTGTATTTTACCCCATTGAATGGGTGCTATCAGGGGGCAATGGTCCGATATGGTTTTTGCCATATATTTGGCGCTGGTAAAGGTGTGTGTCAGTTCGCGGGAGCTGAGCAACAAGTCTATTCGAGTGTGGAGACAGTGGACTGGGGAAAAAAAGGAATACTCCCTGTCCAATGGGTGTAAGTGCCTCCACACATCATTGAGCCTTCGCTCGGACAGCCAAGACTGCAGCACCTGGGAGGTCTTCCTGCTAGGTGCACTCATAACAGGGGGTGAGACCTGTCCATGTCTATATTTGGTAAACAGTTCAGGTCCCCACCCCACATACTAGGTAGCGATGGATCCCTAAGTAATTGTGAGGTGGTTGTTAAACAAAATTCCCCTTGTTTAACATTTGGCACATATAATCCCACTACAACCAGTGGTCTCCTGTCTAGGGACCCCTCGAGCTGGACATATCTACCCCTGTCACCTGTTCACCTGTTGTGCTGTGCGCCACAGTGTAGGGGACCTCTGGGGCTATCCACACCAGTACCCCCCTAGCAAATGCCGATGTCCCGGTGCCATACACCAATCCTGACCATTTCCTGCCAACAGCGCTCTGGCCGCTGAGGTGAGGTGTGTCTCTTGCAATATGGCTATGTGTATTTTGTGGCGTTTCATATATGCATGCACTCTGTTGCGCTTAATAACGCCAGCCATGCCCCTCACGTTCCATGTTAAGATATTATAAGTAGTCATGTTAAGTGGCGTGAGGGGAAATGCGGCCAGTCATACGCCGCTGTGTGGTGAGACCAGGTCGACAAGCAACCCCAGTCTCCCAGACCGGTGACGCCCCGCGCCCCACACACATTCCCAACCCCCAACAGAGCAAGAAAAGAGTCACAGATAGAGAAAGAGTGTAGTGACAAAGAAAACGTAGAGGGCTAAGCCCAACTTAGAACATTGTGGCACAAAAGGTGCCAGTGTGAACAACTGTTCGAACAGCTCCCTTTTGGAGACCTGTGTGGGTGTGGGGAGGCATAGTCAGAAGAGGTGCGTGAATGCAGAGCCGCGGCCCGCTGCAGCCAAATTGTGTCCCTGCGTGGTCTCGGGTGCTCCAGTGCCCGCAAGGATTACGGCAGCTCAATCTTCCCCAGGGGCACGAGACCGCAGCACCACACACGCGGACCCCTATCTCACGTGCAAGAGTACCATCCATCCTCGAGCGCAGCACGGCGAGCTAGCGCCTGTACACCTCCTTCGATTACCTTGAGTCTCTGGCCAAAGAGGTCGCAACCTAGTCACAACAGTAGGCAATCTCAGATGTCGTCAGCCACACGCTGGTGAGATCCAGGCCGCCCAGCAGCGGGGAGGCGGACGGGATAGGACTACTTCGTGTTGAAATCAAGTCAAATGTTTCAGTCTCCCGGCGACTTGAGGACTGCGCCCCCACGAACAGGCGAGCCTCTTTCAGAGCTTGTGCCTGATCGTCTGCCGCTTGTGACCTTGACAGGCGCGCCTCCATCCCCGTCCTTTTCCTCCTGCGGATACGAGGGGCAGACCAACCCACCTGTCTGGTATTTTCCTTGGTCGGGTCCACCAGGCCCTTGGTGTGCAGCCATGTCCAGGCGTCCTCCGGAGTCGGGAAGATAAGAGTTTTCTCTCCATCAATCACACGGAGGCAAGCCGGAAATAGAAGTGAGTAGGTAACGTAACATTTGTGGAGTAGTAGTTGTTTAACTTTCACATACGATGCACGTTTACGCTGCACCTCCCCAGTATAATCAGGGTACGTGGTAATGACACTATTGTCCATTCAGATGGGGCCTAGAGATCTGAAGCACTGAAGGACCTGATTTCTATCGCGGTAGTTGAGTAAATGTGCAATTAGAGGTTGAGGTGGAGCCCCTGGTCACGGTGGTCTACCCGGCACCAGATGCGCCCGTTCTACCACTAGTGCAGAGGGCGCATAATGCATCAGGACTGTGTCTCACAGGCGTTGTTCCAAAAACACCTCGGCTTTAGGTGTCTCTGCACGTTCCGGGAATCCCAGGAATCTGACATTGTTGCGTCTCGAGCGGCCCTCTTCATCTTCAGCCCTACGCTGCAGCTGAGTGATTTCCTCCTCCATCCGTTGAATTAGAGTTTTCATGGTGGTAATGTTGGGTTGGACTGTGCTAAGCATCGTCTCAGTATTGGTGACTCTGCCAACTAATTTTCAGTGATCCGTGCGGAGTAGATTGACCTCTGGTGCAAATGAGTGAATTTTCCCATCCAATTAGGTTTTAGTGTCCATCACTGCTTGTAATAGCTTGTCGAACTGTAGGGAGTGAGCATGCAGTGTTTCGCTCACCTGAAGTAGGATGGTAGCTTGGGCATCCGGAGCGCCCGTTTGGGGAGGGGCGTCCCCGTCTGCATTGTGTTGTACTTTGGTCGACTTCGGTTTAACCATGATTACTCGCAATGGTGATAGGCAATTAATCTATGCGTTGCTCTTGGCCACCGAGAGGCAGCTGCCGGCCGCCAGGCCCACTGCTAATCTGTCCGCCGGGGCACTGCCCGAGCGCAGCCTGCCACTCCTCCTGGGTCCCGAGGGCCCACGCACCAACGTCAGTCCCTGAACAGTCGTGCTCCAGTGCGGATGCCTCCCTAGTTTCTTCTCGGGCCACCGGGCCCTTAATGATCCTTCGGTAGCGGCACCGCCGCCGCCACACAGGCGGCCCCTCACACTCCCGGCCGCGTCTCGCGCTCCATCCAGGGCCTCCACATGCCCAGGCCCGGTCTCCGGGTCTGCGTCCCGTGCCAGGCAGCGCCCCGTCTCCAGGCACTCAGTCACCAACTGCGGTCCTGGGGGGCACCGCACACCCCAGGTCTGGTGTCAGGACCACGCAGGGCAGGGTATTTGCCAAATGTTTATCGGGCCGTGAAGTGGAGCTCCTGCATTGTGTCCACTCTGGTCGCCATTTTGGCCACGCCCTTTATAACAGAACTTAACATAACATAACATGGAATCTGTTCTGAGCAAGCCCATCAAGAGTCAGCTGCGGAATTAAATCACTCAAGCCAAACCAATCCTGTAGTGGCATGGCCATCAGTAGATGTGCATCCTGTGGGAAGCTAAATCACTTTGTGAAAGTTTGTTATTCTACTAGAGGCGGCAAATCCCCTGCCACACCCACTGTCTATGCTGTGTCAGGTGGCATGGTCAACGGTGAGAAAGACATGGATGTCAACGCTCCCTAAGGTGCAGTCCACAGAGTATTAATGCAGTCTCCCGCTCACCACCAAAATACCAGGTGTTGGTGGGGAATAAACTAGTAAAAGCCATTCTAGACATTAATGATCAGCGATGCTATTGGAGATATCATCAGTGATGTTATAAATTATGTCAAAGAACATGTCATGAGTATTGTAATGTGTGAGGTCATAGGCAGTGCATGACAGGGGTACAAGTTATAGTTAGCTCTGCTAATTACAATTGGCAAATGTTTGTGTTTTTTGAGTCCAAAATATTAATGCTGTCACTGACAGATTCACCTAACTATAACATTAATTGAACTTTTGTTATTTTAAGTTAAAAAAAGCATATATATATATATATATATATATATATATAGAGAGAGAGAGAGAGAGAGAGAGAGAAGAGAGAGGAGAGAGAGAGATATAGATATAGATATAAATATATGTTACCCAGAGGAGTGGCGGCCACTACTAGGAAGTTATAGTTAGGACCACGAGGATTTTGTTTATAACTTTGTCATTGGTTCACAAATCTTCACAAAACTTTCCAAAAAAGTCTCAACCACCTCACTACCTTCCTAGAAAGTTTGGGGATGATCCGTCAAGCAGGGCAGAGAAAAAGGGTGTCCCAATACATGTTTTCCCTATTCATTTATCCATAGGCAAATTGAACACTGATACCACAAATATTGCTGAACAGAATTACATTAAATCTGACAGAAAGCTAGATCATGGTCTAGAAGGCATGCTTTTTTATGATTTGGTGTAAGTCCATTCAGTAGTTCGTAAGAAATTAAGACTCAAATTATTTGTATATTTCTTGCCACGGGGATCTGCACAGTTAACAGATCGTACGATAAGGTCTGACTGGCTGACACCACATCAACAAAGATGCGGCAACAGCTATTTTGCTGGAAATGTTTAAAAAATAAATATAAGTGCTCACGGTAGGGATACCCTGCCTCCTAGGCCTGGTACTATGCCTAAGATGAACGGATGTGCAATATTTTTTTTTTTAACCAGCATAGGCTTCTGTGCCAATATGGGCAACGGCCAGGGGGGAGGTGGCAAAATTGGTTAGAGGAGGGGGTAAGCGCCCCCACCTCCCCAACACTCAATTAGGCACCATGGATGTTTTTTTATAATTAGGGGACGGGGTGCCCAGCACCCCTTCCTAATCCTCTATGAAGCCCCAGAGACCCCATCCCCGTGACAATTCTAAAATAAAGGGGAGAAGGCACACAGCCTCCCTAAGCCTCTATGAGGCCCGGGGGACCCCATCCCCCAGGCCCGTTTTGAAAATGTAAGGAAGGGGTGCATGGTCCTGCTCCCTAAGCCTCTATGAGACCCCAAGGGCCTCACCCTTTGGGCTATCTGAAATGTAGGGGTCACGTGGTCTCCTGTCTAAGCCTTTTGAGGCCCCTGGTACCCCATCTGTAGGGCCGTTTGAAATAAATAGGTGATGGAGCTTCGGGCTCCACTTCATGAGCTGTAGATTGGCCCGGGGACTCCATCCCTGGGGGCTCAGATCCAAGCAGTGTCCAGGGAACCCTGTACCCTAGATACTACTGTCTGTTTTCTGCCCAGGACTTTCCAGGGCAGAAAGCAGAACTTTACCACTACTCGGGCAGGAGCAGTGAAAAAACTGCTCCTACCCAGGCGGGAGCAAAGTGAGTGAGTCGCCACTAGTAACACTATCAGTGCTAGCTAGGGAGCCTGGTGGGGCCGTTGGGGCATTGGAGCTCCACGAGCCGGCCCCAACAATTCATGGAGATGTGGGTGTCCCAGGTGGGCACCAGGGCACTCTCCAAAAAATAAAAAGTGACCTGCTCCCACACTGTAGTAGCTGCGGAGCCAGCAGTGACCTGGGGCCTTGAGGCCTTGGTGGGCACCCACACTCCCCAATATGTTGAAAAACTGTGGGTGCCCATAAAGGGCATTGGGAAATCCACTTTTAGGAAAAAGAAATGTCTGGCCCCCATCATGGTGGAGGATGGTGAGCAAGCCGGAGCTGCGTGAGCCCTATGGCTCCCCCAACAGCACCCAACATTATAAAAAGATGTGGTTGTCCTAATGGACACTGCTGCACCCGAAAAATAAAAAAATAAAACAAATAAATAAATAAATAAATGAGCATCAGGATGAATGTCATGAGACGGTAATTTATTATTCACTGCTCCAGACAAGGAGCACCCTATAATGCCCTGAAAGGGCATTTTGTTCATATTTTTGGATTCTGGTGGTGCCCCTAGAAGGAGCGGGAACACCACCATATTTTGTAATATTGTGGGAAACTGCAGGGAGTGCAGCAGCCCCCCAGCAACATTAAAAAAAATAAAGTAAGTCTCCTGGGTCATTAAATCTATAACGCCAGAAGAGCTTACCATGTTTTCTTTAAAGCACTCTGAGCTAGAGCTCTATGTTCCTTAGCTGGACTGCGGGGCAACGAGGTGGTGGGTTCTGTGGCTGCACTTTATGGCCTGAAAAATGTTAAACAAAAAATTCAAAGATGTGTTGATTTGTTTTTAAATAAGACTTTATTTAAAAATATGGCAATCACTTTTATTAAACATTGCAATGTATGTGAATTTATAGAATGTACATTTGATTATAATTGTTGGTGGCTTTTTGACAAACTTAAGAGGTCTGCTTTATATATGTTAATATGCTAACCCCTTAAAGCTAAAAGGACCATTATTTTTTATTTTCTGGCCCTTTGACAAAATCATTAGAGGTGCCCTACTTAACATGACGCCCCTTATATTGTAACTTCAAATAGTCATCCATGCCTGGTGGTTGGGCACCAGTGGCTGTGTTTGGTAGGAAGGGTTGGGCGCTAGTGGGGTGTTGGGTGAAGGGCCTTACATCAGTCCAGGCCCTGTGTCCAATCCTGTGTCACACATGGCCAAAGGCCATTCGCAGCAGGATGTTGGGTGCCAGTGGGGGGTTGGAAGCAAAACCATGGCACTCACAGCAATGGACATCTTACTTTGCAGTAAAAAAAAAAGCAATTCACTGAAAAAGCCGAGGTTAAAGAGATGTTATAGTGAAGAATTGTAATGATATCTTATTTTATATTAAAAAAATAGAAATTCACAAAAAAAAGGTTAAAGTGATGTTGTAGGTAGGTGAAAATGTAATTTAAACTATTGTAAACTAACAAATTCACTGAAATTCACCAGTTATCTCAAGCAACTATGACTCGTGCCCTAAAGTAACTATAACTTGCACCATGCACTGCTAATTAACTCACCCATGACATGTTCTATGACATCATGGATAACATCACTGCAACATCTGAAATTACATTATTGATGACAAAAATGTGCATGGTGGGAGCGTGAGTTATAGTTCCTTAAGGGCACAAAGTAGGGTACCAATGCAGAGGAACAGGAAAAGGCAGGAAAAGGCATACAACAGCAAAGAACAGACACAAATAGGAACAGGATAGAAAAGGCAAATCAACCTTTTGTGAACAAAAGAATAATAGAAAAAACACATTGGGTTACCAGTAGGGTTGTATATAGATAAGACTCAGAACTTCCCACAGCAAAAGGGAATGTCAATATCTCTGTATAGATTACAGTTACAGATAGTCCCCCTGCACACCCTATAGAAAGGAGGCAGCAGAAGTGATTCTGTATCTAGTTACTAGGACATAAACAAAGAGTGTACTTACATATACAAAGCAAGACCATATAGTTCCATCTGGAGGCACAGTGGAGATTACTAAGAAAATAGTAATGTCACTCTAACACAGTTAAGGCACTTTAGACTACATGTAAAACAAGGTAAAGGTTGGGACAGGAATGACCTCCTGAAAACCGGAAGATAACCCCTGTACAAAGGAATACACTTATACACAGGTGAGGACAAAATATCACACTTTCAAGACACAGGAGCCTAAGAGCACTACACAGAGCAAGCACTTGAAAGAAACCGAACAACTGTAGCAAACAGCCAGGAGCAGGGCATTCAAGGAAAAACTGGAGAACAAACAGGCAAGTCAAGCACAAGGATTCTAGGAACTATAACGATCAAGAGACTGGAACATCAAGGGAACAAGAGACTCCAAGAGAATCAACGGGAAAAGGAACATAAACAAGGGGCAAAATCTAGGAGAAATTACACAAGCAATGACAGAAGCCAAAGATTCAGTAAAGGGAAGTAATAGTAGGAACAGAAGGCCCAAATTAGGAACAATTTGAAAGGAAGCAGCACAGGGGCTGCACCTCACTGTGGAAGAAAAGGCAGATAAGTGAGTGAAGCAAAAGCACTTTTGGGCTGGGAAATGGGAAGAAGGTTGTAGTCATACAGGATCCTTTGATGAGCTTTAGAGTTCATTTCCAGGTTGAAGGTGGTCCATGTACAGCATCCCCCAGAGGCAGAATGATGGAATTGTAACAGTATGCCCCCTCCCAAACCCTGTATCCAGTGCAAGGCAATCTTTTAGCTGAAGAGGAAAAGCCACAGCAAGAAAATCTAGCACCAACTTGGTTGACATGTTTACAGTCTTGCCATAGATGAATCATACAATAAGCAAAACAACTAATATCTGTATGGGCCCTGGTATCTTTCCTTTTGAAAACGTGATTGACGTGAAGAAGACACAGAGGAGTTGATATCTGATGCTGTGTATTCAGTAGTCAGCAGATCTAGAGTGGTGCTAAGGACTGCATAGTTTAGAACCTTAGCTTGATACAGGTTACTTTTTTCTTGACAAAATCAATAGTTGCCTCAGTGTTAGCTAGCACTGTACGTCTTTTAAGTAAGCAAGATCAATCTGTTTTTGCAGCATTCTTGTCTTTGATTGTGGTTTGAGGTTTGTGAAGAAGAGAGACATGAGATTTTGTTAAGTGATTTTCTTGAAGTAAACATGAAAATGTCAGACTTTGACTTCAGTGTATCAGTAAGAGGGTTTTTGAAATTCTTTCAAGTGTGTTGGAACTAGATGGATGGCTGAAAACACAGAAGACCCACAAGCTAAATCTTTAGGGTTGCCTTTTGGCAAGACTGAGATTTCTGCTTTACAAGTGATCTGTGGTGTATTCATTGCATCAGTAATGGTTTCAATGCCAAACTGACCTACTACCACAGGTAGCTGAACAGCAGTGTATTCAGCATTTGAAGTCTGTACTTCAGGAAGGAACAGAACAGTAGTCTCTTGACTAACTGCATTTTGTTTCCTCAATGAAATCTCAGTTCTAGTTTTCTAATCGAATAAGACCTCTTGCAACAAAACACAGATTAAAGTACTTATTAGATCTTCAAACACAGATTTTAAATCTGAGTCTTCTACTTTGGTTGAAGACATACCATTCTTTATTACATGTTCTTAGTTCTGGATTCCTGGTTTGTAGGAGTATTTGGTTTCAGGTAGGCAGACAGCGCAAATGGTGTAACCCGTTTCAAAACAGGATCAGACACTGGTATGTCAAGGAGCTATCCTTCACTAACATTGGAGTTTGAGACTGGAAGCATGAACCGTGGAAGTGAATGGTGAGCCAAGATCAGTGGCTGGGGCTGTAACTGTGACCAGTTCTTGGAGAAGACTATCATTCCTGGTGACATATTGTTTGGTCTCAGATTGCTGGATCTTAAGAGTCACAGATTACAGATAGACAGGTGCCATTGGGTTGGCCACCTTCAAATCAGTGATAGACATGTCTAAAAGATTCCTTGGCCAAAATCAGAGCTAGATGCATAAACTATAGTAGAAGCCGGAACTAAATCAAAATCTGTTGCCATGTCTGTGTCTAATTCTATAGGGAGACTGGATATCTGAACTGGGCCATGGACATGTTCTGAAGCACTAAACATTAAACAGCCTTTAAACATTCTGTAGCAGTGGCCAGTATATTAGAAATGGGGCAGCCTCTGGACTATTATTACTAGGAGAAAAACAAATCTTTTGTAATCTTTGGAATGGCACATGAAGAAGCATAATTGCCTTTGAGCCAAAGCTGGAGAGCATATTTTCTGTTCAGTTTTGCCAATTGCTCTCCAGTAGTTTCTGTCATCTTCTTTGTTACTGCTCCTGGCCTATACATGGAGGTTTTGTTCTGGCAGTACTGAACTATGGGTAGATGGAAAGAGACCATGTGCAAGATTCTTTGAATATGCACATAGATAATCATTATAAAAGTATTCTGCCTTTTATTTAGCTGGCACGGCTCCTTTAATGAACTACACAAGGCAAGAACTGGGTTAACAGGGCTAGTAGGTGCTAGGGGCCAGATGTATCAAGAATGCCTTTTGCGAGTCGGAAATAGCGATTTTTAAGAAATCGCTATTTCTGATTCGCAAAATGCAATGTATCACATTTGCGATTCGGTAATAGCGATTTCTTAAAAATCGCAAATGCTATTACCGATTCGCAAATTGCGATACCGGCCCCATTTGCCCCTATGGGCCTATAGGCCCATATTTGCGAATTTTTTGCATTTCCAAAATTGCGATTTCGTAACTGGAAATCGCAATTTTGGAAATGCAAAACCCCAGGGTGCTGGGGGCCTAAAGCCCCCTCTGCTGCACCCCAAAAAGTTTTTAAGACATGTAAGGTGCACACATGCCAAAAGGGCATGTGTGCTTTACGTCTACATTTTAAAAATGCATTTTAAGGGCCAGATGTATCAAAGGGTTTTACCCATTCTGTGTCAATGGGAAAATGCTTTGGTACATAAGGCCCTAAATGTATTTTTAAAATTTGCACATGGTTACCACCAAGTTCAACTTGGTGGTAATTAGCGATTCCTTAATGCCCAATTCGCATTAAGGAATTGCTTCTTACATGTGCTTTAGAAATCGCAAATAAGGAATCCTTATTTGCGATTTCTTATTTAGAGAGTCGCAATTTGCGACTCTCTAAACTGGGTCGCAATTTTAAGGAATCGCTATTTTAGCGATTCCTTAAAATTGCTTTCAGAATGCCTTTGATACATTCTGAATTTTTTTTTGCATTCGCACATTTTGCGAACGCAAAAAGCTTTGATACATTTGGCCCTAAGTCCGGAGCACTGCTTTTCTGATTGACAGGAGCCTCAGCCATTTTGGTAGAGCTAAAGAGTCCCACCATATTTACTGATCTCTTAAACACTGAATCTATCATTCTGACTTCAGAGCTCTGAGTGACTTGTAAGGTCTTAAAAGAGTAGCAGACTTAGGGTACTCAGCAGCTAACCAACTGGTATAGAGCACACAACAGAAACCAAAGGAATTAGTGTCATCTTTGTGAATTCTTGTGTGTTTGAAGTTTTTTTGTTATAGCTGTGTCTTCAAACTGAATATTGTGTACACTAGCCTGTGGCAAGGAATTCACTGTGTTATACAGAGGCTGAGCGTTATATACAAAGTTAACAAAAGGAATACCAGAGTTACGGGAATCCTCCCTAGTTTGAGGTAATAAAATCTGTAAAAAAAATGTATCTCCCTAAGATTGTTTTACAGACATGGAGCAAGGGCCAAAATCACAAATAAAAAAATAATAGTTTAACATTGATGGGGGGAACAAAGCCACTCAGTGTATAACAATGAGCTTGAAAGCTTTGATTTTCTTTAGCAAGTGTATCCTTGCCTGAGACAAGCCCCTATGGGCCCAGCCGGAGTCAAAGTGGTGTTTCCTAAGAAACTAGAAACCAAAAGCCAGCTCCTGTACAAAAGAATACACTTATACACAGGTGAGGACAAAATAACACACAAAAACCTGAGAGAAGTACACAAAGCAAACACGAGAAAGGAACTTTAGAGCTGTAGCAATTAGTTAGGAGCAGGGCATTCAAGGAAAAACTGTAGAACAAACGGGCAATTCAACCACAGGGATTCTAGGGACTATAATAAGCAAGAGGCTAGAACTTCAAGTGAACTAGAGAGCCAAGAGAATCAATGGGAAGGGGAACATAAACAAGTGGCAAAGTATAGTGGACTGGGGATAAAATACAAGAGCCATGGCAGAAGCAAATTGAATAAGTAAAGAGATATAAAAGCAGCTACAGAGGGAACAACTTATGAACAATTAGAAAGGAAGCAGTAGAGGGGCTGACTGTATAACAAATACAGAGAATCGAGTAAAGCAAAAGCATGAAGGGCTGAGAAAATTCTGCAGCTAGTTGACCAGGAACATGACACAGGCTTTGGCTGAAGCAAGGTGGGAACTGGACAGGAAACTAGAGACTAACACTAAGAGGAACAAACTTCAAGCAGGTAAAATTAACTTCAGCAAACGGCAGCAATAAGCCTAGGGCGGAGGCACATGGCAGCGCAAGTCTAGTCACAGATGTGTGCAATTTTTATCTCTCACAAGTGCTGGAGGAGAGAATCCAGTGCTGAGGAACAGCAGGGCTAATTCTATAGAAAGCAATGCACACTGGATGCCTGGTCTTATTGAATTATTGGCAGTGCATTATGGAACCTGAAGTCCTTGGAAGCAAATGCCGGTTTTTCAATGCGTACAAGATTGAAATGGGAAGCAGGTAGGGGTCATATAGGGACTTTGGATGAGTTTTAGTGTTGTTTTCCAGGCTGCAGGTGGTCAATGTAGAGCGTCTCTCAGAGGCAGATCAATGGAATCATAACAGGCTCAGCACCCGTGACAGGAACACTTTAAAGGCAGAGTATTCTGGGTAAGAAAAAGTAGTGGGATCTGAGCAAGTCACACCACTTTCAATTATCCTGGGGGGTCTACTGATCAGAAACGTCTAGGCTCAGTAGGTTTTCCTGCATCGCAGCTAAGCCCTGGTCCAACTACCTCGCTAAAATGGTTCAATTTTGATGGCAAAAATGTGGTTACCACATTGCGTTTGTGGTCCTTTTCTATCTGAGCTTATAGGCCCACCCACACAAGTCAGGTGCCCTGTTTATCAGTAGAAATGTCTGAACACAGAATAATGGAACATTTATAATTATCAGTTGAACATCTTTCAAATTTTTGTTTCCAAATGTAAACCAGTGTGCAGTAAAGAACACATTTTGCAAAATGCCTTCTAAATCACTATAGTGTGAGTAACCTAAAATCCAGAGTTGTGCAAAAAACCACCATTGCTAAATTCATTATCTTAGACACAGTCCAAACATCCAAAGGTTTCTTTTGCACTATTTTTTAATTCATTCGTTTTTGCCATATGAATTGAAACATTGTTGGTACACAATGAGAAATCATTATGCTTAGTTGTTGCCTCTGGGTATTGCATGTTTTTGGACATCCAATAAAAACTATATATATCCTTGTGACCAGAAGGGTCTCACTGACATAACATTATATTAATTTTGCAAAATCACTACTGGGGCAAAACAACTACAGATAAAAATGTTGTCCGCTACTTTTTTCTATGTTTTTTATTATGTTTGATTTCAGCAAATAGTTTCATGGTTTATGAGCGATGTACACAAATGACCCGTTGCTGACTTTCGACTATCGGCTACTTTTCTGAAATGCATGACTTTCCAGCTTGACTCAAGGGGTTCACACTCATTTCCACTAGTTTTGTACAACTTTGTTTGCCCCTGAAAGGTAGGTAGATGGTGATCTTAGCTCAGCAAACCTTGTGGATGCAATTTTAAGTAAAAACACGTTTTCCGAGTTTTCCAAATTAAAAAAAAAAAACTTTTGCTGTATTAAGAATATTTTCTCTGTGCCCACTAGTGGGATCCACAAACACCAGGAATCTTTAGAACCCATGTGGGAAGCAAGTTATGAAGGTTTAGGGGCGTGGTGCCCTAAACATCACAAAAAGGGCAAGGTGGCGTAACGGATCTTCAGCGGCTAACGGTTTAAACCACTACATAATACTACTTTCATAGTTGTCTCTTTTATATTGTTAATAGCAATGTGGTATGTAATCTCTACTGCAAGTTTATTTACAGCATATATAATTACATGCGTCACATCAAGGGTGAAGACACCAGGACTGTATTTGGTTTACAAGTTGTGGTATGCATGGCTGTTGTGTGAGTTATGAACTGAGGTCCTAACCATAACTTGAAGTTTTTAATTTTTGATTCCTAAAAATAACAGCATTTTTTCAGTGTATTTCTAAGGTCTGCATTTAGGTTTTATAATCAGAGCTAACCATAGCTTCATCTTTTTAGTGAGTACTTGTTTTTCAATCCTATACCACATTCAACAGTTTTCCAAACCACTGCATATGGATAAACCCCACTGAACGTGACCGGAGGTCAAGCACAGTGGGGATTGGATGCTACCAGGCTATGCCCCCAACCTGTTGCAGGCGGCCAACCCCCTGCACATGGTTAAAAGTTGGTCGCAGGCCTTGGCCTCTGGCCAGGCTCTTTGCCCAGGTAGGTAGAGAAGCATAAGGTTGTGTCAATTATAAGAAACTGGAGATGAGGCAAGCAGCAGATATAAACAAACTCAACTTTTTGTCTCTCAACAGACAGGCTGACATAATTGTTTATTACACATAGTTACGTGACTACACTGCAATAACTGACTGTGTGCTGAAACGTGAGAATACATAGATCAGGATACCATCTCATTGCACTTGCAAGGGCGCGTGTCTCTCTAAGTGCACTCAGTCATCCCTCAGCTGCTGAATTCAGCCTGGAGATTGCACAATACCTCTACTTTCTTTAGGGATCGAGTTGCTAGTGCACCATAACTTTGTAAGAGTTCTTGGTGTGTGGACCTCCCACAAGACTGTTCAGAGTTAGCGTTATTCTGATTATGTAGTTAATTATTGCCCCTGCTCTGGGAGTGACAGAGTGTGTTGTACTGAGTTGCTGCTGATGTGCATGTTCTTCTAATGAAGTATCTAATATACTGCACTGCTGAAATCAAGTAAGCAAATTGTATCACTGTGGCCCTGTTGTCTGACGCTTTTTCAGTCAAAGCGCTAGTACTTCATGGAAGGCACAATGAAGTCTTTGAAGGGATTCCATCATCAAAGTCCACCTGGCTTCAATCTCAAATTACAGACGTGGTGCAAGTAAGGCTTCTCTTTGTTCTGTCGGGCTCATTAAACATTTTATGAAGGGGTTATTTATACTTTCCCTCCTGTTGTCACGGTGTAGGTACTCCTCAGACTCGGTGTGATGCAAACAAGATCCACCTCCTGACACCACCAAGTCACTGATAAAAAAACCACAGTGCATTGGAGTAATCAAGCGAGGGAAGGAAGGGGAAGGATCAGCAGGGACGGGATAACTGTAAAGAAAAATACACAGTGTTAATTATCACATTGTCTGTCTATTCTCATAAGGTCTCACTAAAACCAAAACGACCTGGACTGCCCATAACTCATAAGGGCAGAACTAGTCCAAAGCCTGACTATGTTCCATCAGCATCACCAATGGATGCCCCCAGCCACCTACGGCCACTAATAATCACCTAAGGGTCTCACCGCCCTTCCTCCTAAACAATACTACAGAACGTATAACGAAACGAACATGAGGAGAAAGAATAAGGTGAAGAAAATCCCACTAAGCCTTTCGTTAATGTCACGTATATTTGAAGAAGTACTTCGTTCATATCTCTGTGAATGTTGACAAGAATTATTTGTCCCGGCTGTTTGGAATCCTGCAAACAGTAAATCTCATTCTGAATCGCCGCCAACAAAAAGCCAAAAGATTATGTCTCATAAGATCGCTGTTCCTTTATTATGGTACCTCAAAAGTAAAGTGCTCCAATTTATGACAGTCACCCCCAACCTGGCCGTAAGGAATGCAGAAATAAAGAAAGGCGATAGCCTCCGGCAAGTAGCAAGCTTGCCGCTTACCACCTTCTTAGTACTCGGAATTCGAAAGGAAGAGCAGCTCGGAACTCCTTCTACCGGTAAAAGGTCAGTTTCCAGGAGGGGGCCATGCTGAATCTCATTCCTTTTCACGGACCGCCGATGAATTCCCCCCTGGGGAACGCCGTCCGCTCCTACTTCGTTGAGGCTCCGACCTGCCTCATTAGCACAAATAACGCACACCCTTTCCAGGGTGCGCCGACTTTTACGCGATCTCTACCGCGCTGGGCTTCATGGGAAGTGTAGTCCTTAATGACTACAATCTCCCGATCGGCCCTGTAGGCGCCGGCTAGCACCTGACAGTACGCCCACCTCCAAAGCGCCTCCTAGGGCCAGGTTTAGTGGGATGACAAGCATGAAACCGTTGCACCGCCCTAGGGGCATGAACATTGCCTTCCGGCTCCCATGAATCCTCCTCGGCCTCATACCCTTTCTACGACACCAAGTACCATAACTTACCCCCCCGTAGTTTGGAATCCAACACTTTGCGCACCTCATACTCCAGCTGTCCGTCTCTAACCACCGGAGGCACCGCCCGCCGGGTCGCGGACAGAGCTGGCTTCAAAAGGCTGCAATGAAACACCGGATGGATTCTTAAGGAAGCAGGTAAGTTGAGACGGTAAGCCACAGGGTTTATCTTGCGTACCACCTCATAAGGACCAATGTAACGAGGATGAAAGATGCTACGCATCTTAAAACGTATATACTTGGTGGAAAGCCACACTCGGTCCCCTGGCTGGTACACCGGCCCCTCACGCCGATGTACATCACCCCATTTCTTATACTGTTCCTTGGCTTTATCCAAATTAAATCGTATTTTCTTTTGCATGGATTGTAGGTTCTTAACCATAGCATGGACAGTAGGTTGATCCGTGACTTCCCGAGGTATGATTATGGGCAACATCTCCGCGTGGAACCCTGTGTTAGCACGAAAAGGAGACTCCCTTATCGAGCTATGCCAAGCATTGTTGTATGATAGTTCGGCCAGCCATAGCAATGACACCCACGATTCCTGCGCGTCTTTTGCATAGCACCTCAGATATTTCTTCAGGGTTTGGTTGAGACGCTCCGTCTGTCCATCGGTTTGTGGGTGAAAACTGGTGGATAGGGCGGATTCAATGCGCAGAACCTTGCACCACATGCGCCAAAACCTAGCAACGAACTGGGGGCCTCTGTCTGAAATAATGGTTCTTGGTAAACCATGTAACCGCACCACTTGAGACAGAATTAGATGGGCGGTCTGACTTGCTGTAGGTAGGTTTCTACAAGGGAGAAAGTGACCCATCTTGGTAAGACTATCAATTACCACCATGATAGCATTGTACCCCTGATCCATTGGCAATCCTACCACAAAATCCACGCTGATGGTTTGCCATGGTTTTTCCGGAGTGGGCAAAGGCATCAGCTTGCCCTGGCTCTTCGCGTTTTCTCCCTTGGATCGAGCACATATCTCACACCGAGCTACCCATGTCGCAACGTCCTTAGCCCAACCTTTCCACCTGAAATGTCGTTGCACTATTTGCGCAGTTTTGGTGTACCCCGGATGACCAGCTGTTACCGCATCATGACACCAATTGAAGGCTTGCATTCGAAGTTCAGGTGTTGGTAAATACAAACGATTACCTTGCAACGGTATTCCATGCTTAAGGGTACGGTCCTGACTTACTTCGGCCCACTCCTTCCACTGAGCAGCAGACTTATGCTTAGAGACCTTTTCTAGGAAGTGAGATATATGAAGGGCACAAAGCACTTTTTCCGGTTGGATGATTGCTTCATCAGGTCTTGAAGTGACGTTCCTCGCGTCCCTTTGTCTAGACAGTGAATCTGCCTTGCGATTGTCGACCCCAGGACGGAAGGTTACTACAAACTCATATTCTGAAAAGAACAGCATCCACCTCATTTGCCGCTGGGTAAGCTGTCTAGCCTCCTTCATATACTGCAGGTTTCGGTGATCAGTATATACCGTGACCGGGTGTTGGGCCCCCCAGAGATGGTGTCTCCATTCCTGAAATGCCTTCTTGATGGCTAGTAGTTCTTTTTCTGCCACCGTATAATTGAGTTCCGCAGCAGATAGCTTCTTAGATAAAAACGCCACCGGATGAAGCTGTCCTGAGGTCTTATTTCTTTGGGATAACACAGCCCCAATGGCTATATCCGAGGCATCTGCTTCGACTATAAAAGGTACTTCTGGCTGTGGATGCTGGAGTATAGGCGCTGAGCAGAAGGCCTGTTTTAAGAAGCAGAAGGCCTCCTCTGCCTCTTCTGACCAAACAAAAGACACTCCCTTTCTTAGCAACCTTGTTATAGGTGACACAATGTGGGAAAAATGACAGATGAATCTTCTATAGTAATTAGAAAACCCCAGGAAGCATTGCACATCTCTCACACTAGTGGGCACTGGCCACTCTTGAACCGCCTGTATTTTTCTTGTCGACATGCAGAACCCTTCCGGGCTTAAATCCACCCCCAAGAACTCAACCTTCTGTACATGGAACTCGCATTTGCTCAGTTTGCAATAAAGATGGTGCTGTTGCAATGCTTGGAGTACTAGGGAAACATGTTCCATGTGCCGCTCTAAGGAGATAGAATACACCAATATGTCATCTATATAGACGATCACAAAGTGGTCTACGTATTCTTTGAGAACATCGTTCAGAAAGTATTGGAAAGCCGCCGGGGCGTTACACAACCCGAACGGCATTACCAAGTATTCAAACAGGCCATAACGGGTCTTAAACGCCGTCTTCCATTCATCCCCTTCACGGATTCTGACCAGATGGTAAGCCCCCTTCAGATCTAACCTTGTATAGATAGTTGCCTCTTTCACCTGTTCCAATAACACAGGAATGAGGGGAAGAGGGTATCTATTCCTTATCGTGTTCTTGTTCAGCATTCTATAATCGATGCAGGTTCTCAACTCTTTATTCGCTTTAGCTATGAAAAAGAGTGGAGAAGCTGCCGGAGAACAAGATGGTCTAATGAACCCGATTTCCAGGAAACGGTCCAGATATCTTCGCAAATGTTTGGTTTCTGGGTCTGATAGAGCATATACCCTACAAGAAGGAAGGAGTGCTCCCGGAATCAAATCTATCTTGCAATCGTATATACGATGGGGTGGCAATGTCTCCGCCTGACCTTCGTCGAACAAATCCTTGAACTTGGCGTAAACAGAGGGCAATATCACCGCTTTCTCCACCACTGTGGCCAACTGTAACCCTTGAGCCAACGCTAACGCAGGGGGGTTATCAGATAAGGAACCGACTTTCTCACTCCTCACGGACTGAAAACTAACCGTCTTGGCTTGCCAATCGATAACAGGATTGCTCTTTCTTAGCCAGGGCATTCCCAAAATTATTTCATACTGAGGAGCCTCTATTATATCTAGCCTGATTATTTCTCTGCGTGCCGGAGATACTCCACTGAAAACCAACCCCACATCCTCAGTTTGTTCAGTAAGGGGTCCAGACTTCAGTGGTGTACCGTCAACTGCCAACACAATTTCGGGGTTCTTTCTTGGAATTCTCAGAAGTCCCAGTCTCTTAACCACCCCTTCATCTATGAAATTTCCCGTGGCTCCTGAGTCTATCATTGCCCATACAGGATGGTTTCGATCTTGGGACACCAGCTCTATGGATAACAACAGGTGTGACGCCTTTTCTTCTGGTGGCAAGAGGGTTAAAGAAGTCAACCGGAACCCTGATAGGGGTTCTATAAAGGGCAAATCCTCTTTCTCTGATATCTTCCCTGACGTCACCGCGGCCTTTTGAGTGGGGGAGTAGGAGAACCTTTTTCTTGGTTTTTGGGGACATTCTCTCACATAATGACCCTTCCTGCCGCAATACATGCACAACCCCTGTACCCTCCTACTCTCTTTTTCGGCCTTTGACAGAGGTGACCTAACGGCTCCCACTTCCATAGGTTCCCCGCATAAATCAGGGGAATTAGGAACTGGTCGCCCCTCTCTTTCTGGAATGACCGGCCGCCTATCACCCGCTCTACGCTCTCCCCTTCTCTCTGCTAGCCGATGATTCAATCTCAAGGTAAGATTCACAAGTTCAGTACATGTGGAAGGCTGTGGATCTATTTGGGCTAGGATATCCTTCATGTCGTCTCTTAATCCTTGATAATAGAGAGACATTCTCTTCTCCTCTGGCCACTCGGATTCCGCTACCAGTCTATTGAAGGTGGTAAGATAGGTAACCAGGTCAGACCTCCCCTGTCTCAGTTCCAGCAGTTCTCTATCAGCACTAAAGGTGGTTGTTCTGTGATCAAACACCTTCTCAAAGGCCGACCGAAAGGCATTCCAATCCGATAATAATGGGTCATCGTTTCTAACTAACGGCACTGCCCAGTTGGCTGCATCTCCCGAGAGATAAGAAATAGCGAACATTACCCTGGAAAGGTTAGAGGGAAAAGACGCCGGTCTACATGAGAATTGGAGAGACAACTGCGTTAAAAAAGCCTGAACTTTCCTGGGGTCCCCTGAAAACCTTTCCGGACTGGCCAAAGGAATTGGAGGGGAGACGTTCACGGTTATCTGCGGTGTAGATGCTGAGGCATCGAAGGGATTCCTAGTAAGCCTTTCTACCTTGTCCCTTAGTGCCGCTGCCTCCACCCTAGAATCTGCCAACTCTTGCTGCACTAACACTAACGCCTGTAAGACATCATCCATAGATGCCATCTTTGCATTACACCGAGCAGGAGGAGTATTATTCGTGGGTGCGTTATTCTGTCACGGTGTAGGTACTCCTCAGACTCGGTGTGATGCAAACAAGATCCACCTCCTGACACCACCAAGTCACTGATAAAAAAACCACAGTGCATTGGAGTAATCAAGCGAGGGAAGGAAGGGGAAGGATCAGCAGGGACGGGATAACTGTAAAGAAAAATACACAGTGTTAATTATCACATTGTCTGTCTATTCTCATAAGGTCTCACTAAAACCAAAACGACCTGGACTGCCCATAACTCATAAGGGCAGAACTAGTCCAAAGCCTGACTATGTTCCATCAGCATCACCAATGGATGCCCCCAGCCACCTACGGCCACTAATAATCACCTAAGGGTCTCACCGCCCTTCCTCCTAAACAATACTACAGAACGTATAACGAAACGAACATGAGGAGAAAGAATAAGGTGAAGAAAATCCCACTAAGCCTTTCGTTAATGTCACGTATATTTGAAGAAGTACTTCGTTCATATCTCTGTGAATGTTGACAAGAATTATTTGTCCCGGCTGTTTGGAATCCTGCAAACAGTAAATCTCATTCTGAATCGCCGCCAACAAAAAGCCAAAAGATTATGTCTCATAAGATCGCTGTTCCTTTATTATGGTACCTCAAAAGTAAAGTGCTCCAATTTATGACAGTCACCCCCAACCTGGCCGTAAGGAATGCAGAAATAAAGAAAGGCGATAGCCTCCGGCAAGTAGCAAGCTTGCCGCTTACCACCTTCTTAGTACTCGGAATTCGAAAGGAAGAGCAGCTCGGAACTCCTTCTACCGGTAAAAGGTCAGTTTCCAGGAGGGGGCCATGCTGAATCTCATTCCTTTTCACGGACCGCCGATGAATTCCCCCCTGGGGAACGCCGTCCGCTCCTACTTCGTTGAGGCTCCGACCTGCCTCATTAGCACAAATAACGCACACCCTTTCCAGGGTGCGCCGACTTTTACGCGATCTCTACCGCGCTGGGCTTCATGGGAAGTGTAGTCCTTAATGACTACAATCTCCCGATCGGCCCTGTAGGCGCCGGCTAGCACCTGACACCTGTGGGACCACCTCCTCCAGAATGGAATCTCAACATTACACTTGCTCAGCTAATGAAATCTTCATTGGAGCTGATACAGAAAGCTGAGCTAAAATATCTCAGTTGATTGGCAGCCCGCCTTAGAACACCACCATACAAGAAAGACTATAGATTGTACATCCTTCTCCATTCAAGTAACCAAACTATGGAATTCATTACCCCAACTATAAGAGCCACAGATAACTCTCTTGTCTTCAGAAAACTAGTTAAGAGTTGGCTCTTTCCTTCATAACCACCATATTCAAACAGCTATGGACTGTATATGCCTATGTTGATACATATTTTGTATCTGTTTATGTGTATATTCTAGTTATGTATAGTTCTTTAGAAAATATGTATCGCTACTATGTCATAACAATAAACCACACACATACACTTTAAACCTGTTTAACTAATGTATATTTACTAATGGTTTAAATATGTATATGTATGTACATATATGTGTGTGTATTCATGTGTGTATGTGTGTGTGTGTGCGGATGTTATTCTATGCTTATCATGTTCATAGGTCATTGCATAACTCCTAGTTAAGTTGTTATATTAGATACTTATGAATCCCTGCTTTCATTTTATATCACACGTTGTCTACCCATCACCATATATCATGTCTCTATCAATCTATCCTCCATTCCCACTCTGATGCATCCCAAATCCATTCTACTACTTTCATCAGCTAAATAACCCTGCCTAAGCTATCCCCTCCTCTTCCACATCTAACTCACCCAAAACCTCACTTTACTACCATGATCTCCCAAACAACCCTACTAAATTCTCCCTCATTTATCTCACCCTGCTACTATGATCTCCCTAACCCTTTACACAGACTCTTCCCTCCCCCATCCCCACTTTATTCATCCCAAGCCTAAATCCTATTACCATAAACTCCCAATTAACACTTCTGGATTCTTCCCTCCTCCACACCCCCATTACTATAGTCAATCCAACTAACAAACTCACATATCTGCGGCTCAAATTAACTTTTAATAATACTAAAACTGTCATCATATTTCCCTATACTAATTCCTTTTGGGTTCCGGAGTAGCGTGCTACTCGCCAAAAAGCGATTCGACACCCTGTCAGGGGTAGTAAGCGCTATATAAATACTATCACAATCCAATACAATCATTCTTTCCAACCCTTCTGCGGAAGCTGCAGATTTAAACAGCTGAATGGTGAAACATGTATCAGTCACTTTCTAACAGGCTGCGCAAGAAGAAAGACAGTCAGAAGCTGACATCACAACGTATGGAGGTATTTAAATGCAGAAAAATAAGTGCAAAATGCACTAGACATGTACTGTAAGGTTGTTGTAGCAGTGACTCACTACCCAAAAAGGGATTCTGGGCCACTGTTTGCATCGCTAAACCTTTTGCTACATGTGCGAAAGAATGTGGCCAGTGTTCGCAGAGATCAATATGATGTTCACAAACTCTAAACTCTAGTTAAAATTGCATAATGCAGACCTAAAGAAAAGGTATCTCCTATAACCAGCCTCAAGGTTTGGCAAAGAGACGTAAGTGTAACTGATAATTTAGCATCTCTAACAGTATATTGCAAAGTGTGCGGAAACACCGCATTACTAAGATCAATAACGTGGACACCATCTTTACAAAATAGATCTTGATTGGTAAAGCTTATTCTACCATAATAAAAACTGCCAAATCTCATGACATGATTGGCGTGCCATTGGGTACGCTGTGTTTTTTAATTTAAGTCAGTAGTGAAGAGTCATATTTGACGCTGGGAAATGTGTGAAAAAATAAAAAAAATTATTGGGATACATAGGTGGTCATTCTGACCTCGGCGGTAAAAGGCGCCTACCGCCGGTCAGAAATCCTCCATAATTCCGCCGCGGTCGCGGTAACCCGCCACGGTCATTCTGACCCGCAGCAGCCAAACCTCCGAAAATCCGACAGCCACAACAGACCGCCAGACCAGCGGTCGGCGGAAAAGTGGAGGTGACCAAACCTCCACCGTCACGCCAACAGAAATACGCCCATGCCATTACGACCCACGAATCCACGCGGCGGTCTTTCAAACGCGGTTTTCCATTGGCGGGACACACCGCCGCTGTCAGAATACACACAAACGAACAAAACTCAGCCACATTGGCCGATTTGAATTCCACACACCTGATACACATACACACACCACTCCCACACACACAATACAATATAAAACACACACCCACATCACCCACAAACCCCTTCGACCAAAATCCTAAAAGAAGCACTGAGAGACACATCAGCGATCACAGAATACCATCACACAGAGGCACACTACACCATCACCCACACAATATCCACACACAAAACAACACACACCACCACACTCAACACACTTAACTACACATACTCCACCCCACCCATCATACACACCACTCCATGGCACCCCAAAGACACCCCCGCTTCTCAGACGAAGAACTCAGGGTCATGGTGGAGGAAATCGTTCGGGTAGAGCCCCAGCTCTTCGGCACACAGATCCAATACACCAGCATTGCCCGGAGGACGGAGCTATGGCAGAGGATTGTCGACAGGGTCAACGCTGTGGGACAGCACCCCAGAAATCGGGAAGACATCAGGAAGCGATGGAACGACCTACGGGGGAAGGTGCGTTCCATGGTATCCAGGCACAACATCGCCGTGCAGAAGACTGGCGGAGGACCCCCACCTCAACCCCCACAATTTACAACATGGGAGGAGGAAGTCGTGAACAGCCTGCATCCTGACGGCCTCGCAGGAGTCGGCGGAGGAATGGATTCTGGTAAGTTGAAGCTTCACTACTGCTTCCC
The DNA here is from genome assembly GCF_031143425.1 of Pleurodeles waltl. Lineage (NCBI taxonomy): Eukaryota > Metazoa > Chordata > Amphibia > Caudata > Salamandridae > Pleurodeles > Pleurodeles waltl. Next base: position 978,141,562 of record NC_090446.1, on the reverse strand, counting down.
CCCCACCTGCATGCCAAATCATACCTCACCCCCATCCTCGAACCCCACCCTCACCCCCACCCCCATCCTCACCCCCACCCTCACCCCCACCACCATCCTCACCCCCACCCCCAGCACACCTATTCCCTGCCAATGTCTCACCATCACAACCCATACATCCCAAAACCTAGGCCTGCATGCGTCCACTAAGCATGGACACCCATCACCAAAGCATGCCCAATGCATATACACATCCCCCCCACAAGCCACCCTCACCAAAGCCCCCACACACGAATGCCAGCACTTGGGGACACGGGAACCCACAGATACACCCATATGCCACACATTGAAACTATAACCATACCTCTATACCCCTGCAGGACCCGACCGTCAACACACCGCCACGGAGGGCCCAGAATTCTCCACACCCCCCACCCAAGAGGCCGTCAGCGATGACAGCAGCTCTGTCGACCTGGACACTGATGACCAGCCCGGACCATCGGGGACCTCTGGACAGTCGGTTCCCCTCACACAGGCACAGGCCACTACAGACCCAAACCCCTCTGGGAACACCAGCACAGCTCCCACCCAGCGGGCCCATGCCTCTGTCTCCAGGGCGCGTCAATCTGCGGTGTGTCTACCACTACAGGGCACCCAGGATAACCCACCACCCCAACAACAACAGGGACCTGGGGGCAGTGGTAGTGGGCACACCGGCCAGGGGGCAGAGGCCCAGGGAAACAGGGCAACTCGGAGGGCAGCTGTGCGACAGGGGGGGGACGGGCCCAGGGAACCCACTCTCCACGAGGCCCTCACCACCATCATGGGAGCATACAACCGCTCCCAGGAGACGATGGCGACGGTACTGGCCCGGTTCCAGGAGATCCAGGTACTGCAGGAGGAACACTATCGGGGGTACAGGGAGGACATCAGAGCCCTCACCTCCACCCTGGTTACCATGGTAGGGCTGCTGCAGGACCTCATCAACACCAGGACGGACACTCAACAACAACAAAGGGCCCCTGCCACTAGCCTGGACCAAGAACAGCCAACCACCTCCGCCGGCGCTAGTGGACAGGAGGCCCCCGCACAACAGCAGCCCACCAGACCCCCACCTCCTGCAGGAGAAGAACCACCCCGCAAGAGGGCCCTGAGATCTCGCAAGAAGACAGAGTAGGATGTCAAGACCCCCGCCAGCAAAGGATACCACCTGATGTCATCCCACTGTCCCACATTGTCACCCTGTCCATCCTTGAACTGCCCATGCTCCATCTCTCCACAGGCCTATGGACAATGCACCTGTGTGACTGTTACTCTGGACTCTGCCATGGACATTCCTTCACCATAGCCCCCACCCACTTGAAACCACCCATCCCATTTTGAGCACTGAAATAAACACCTATTTTGCACAAAACTATCTGGAGTCTGGCTGTGATTTCAAAATATTGTAATTGACATGACAGTGCAAATATGTCCTTGTACATAGTGAAGTCAACAAACAGCTGCCACAAAGCTGTAGTCCATGGGGAAACGAAGCACAGGACTCGTAGTGGGGACCCCAGATCTGAAATAGGGAGGGAAAAGCCACAACTCAGTCATCATACACTGGGGCAAATAGACAGGCAGCAGAGATGCAGGGGAGTAGTTCACATTTACTAAATTATGTTTGAATTGTTACCTGTGTCCTATTGGAAGTACTGTTCAATGATTCTGTCCCTGTTGTCTGTTTCAGCCCCGTCGTCTTCCTCCTCGTCACTCTCCACAGGTTCCACAGCTGCCACAACACCACCGTCTCGACCATCCTCCTGCAGGAAAGGCACCTGGCGGCGCAAAGCCAGGTTGTGAAGCATGCAGCAGGCCACGATGATGTGACACACCTTCTTAGGTGAGTACATTAGGGATCCACCTGTCATATGCAGGCACCGAAACCTGGCCTTTAGGAGGCCGAAGGTGCGTTCGATCACCCTCCTAGTACGCCCATGGGCCTCATTGTACTGTTCCTCTGCCCTGGTCCGGGGATTCCTTACTGGGGTCAGTAGCCACGACAGGTTGGGGTACCCAGAGTCCCCCAATAGCCATACACGGTGTCTCTGTAGCTGTTCCATCACGTAAGGGATGCTGCTATTCCTTAGGATGTAGGCGTCATGCACTGACCCTGGGAATTTGGCATTTACATGCAAGATGTACTGGTCAGCCAAACACACCACCTGGATGTTCATGGAATGGTAACTTTTTCTGTTCCTGTACACCTGCTCCCTGTCTCTTGGGGGAACCAAAGCCACATGGGTCCCATCAATGGCACCAATGACGTTGGGAATATGTCCAAGGGCATAGAAATCACCCTTCACTGCAGCCAATTCGCCCACCTCAGGGAAAAGGATGTAGCTCCTCATGTATTTCATCAGGGCCGACAACACTCTGGATAACACCTTCGAAAACATGGGCTGAGACATCCCAGAAGCAATTCCCACTGTTGTCTGAAATGACCCACTTGCCAAGAAGTGGAGTACTGACAGGACCTGCACCAGAGGGGGAATCCCTGTGGGTTGGCGGATGGGGGACATCAGGTCGGGCTCCAGCTGGGCACACAGTTCATGTATAGTGGCACGGTCAAGCCGGTAGGTCAGGATAATGTGGCGTGATTCCATTGTCGACAGGTCCACCAGCGGCCTGTACACGGGAGGATTCATCCGTCTCCTCGCCAAACCCAGCGGACGGTGCCTAGGAAGGACAACATGTCACAGTCAAGCAACCCACAGGTACGTACTCACAGCTTGCACAGTAAACGATTCTCTATGCAGTGAATGGCGTGTCTGAGTGGCTATGCAAGGCCTAGGCCTGTGTGACGCAGTTGAAATTGAGCCATGTGGACCCTCGAAATGGCGGCTGCCTGACCTGTGAAGTGTGACAATGGGATGTGAGGTCAATGCGCTGGCGTGGCACACCGCGGCTGTCGGCGGTCGAAGACCGCGGCGCGAAGCCGCATTGGTTAACATTGAAGCCTATGGGTTTCAGGAGCCAATGGCGAAGGGCGCCGGCGGTGGCGGTACGCACCGCCGCGGTACGCACCGCCGCGGACGTAACCGCCATTTTCTATCTACTTATTCACTTGCGACTTGAACTTTCACAGGAGAGGACCTATACTGCAAGTGTTGCTGTGACCTCGGTCTGGAAGGGACAATGGCTGCTGCGCCTGGGGAAAGGGCCCCTGCCTTCACTGGAGAAGAGTTGGAGAAACTTGTGGATGGGGTCCTCCCCCAGTATGCGCTACTCTACGGTCCTCCAGACCAACAAGTGAGTTTAATTCAATATGGATTTGGGGCCACTGGCTGGCTTGGGGGCCTGGCGGGGATGGGGGGCATGTTGGGCCTGGCGGGGGGCATGGCGGGGGGCCTGGCGGGGATGGGGGGCATGTTGGGCCTGGCGGGGGGCATGGCGGGGGGCCTGGCGGGGATGGGGGGCATGTTGGGCCTGGCGGGGGGCCTGGCGGGGGGCCTGGCGGGGATGGGGGGCATGTTGGGCATGGCGGGGGGCCTGGCGGGGATGGGGGGCATATTGGGCCTGGCGGGGGGCATGGCGGGGGGCCTGGCGGGGATGGGGGGCGTTGGGCCACTGGCAACGAAAATGCAGACAAACTTGAACGTGGTATTTCTCCCTCCCTGTACGTGTCACATAGGTCCGCGCCCATGAGAAGATCGGGATTTGGCGTGCCATCGCCAAGGAAGTCCGGACCCTGGGGGTCCACCATCGACGGGGCACCCACTGCCGCAAGAGGTGGGAGGACATCCGCCGCGGGACCAAGAAGACCGCCGAGTCTCTGCTGGGGATGGCCTCCCAACGTAGGCGGGGTGCCTGCCGTCAACTGACCCCCCTGATGTTCCGGATCCTGGCAGTGGCCTACCCTGATTTGGATGGGCGCGTGAGGGCAGCACAGCAGACACAAGGGGGTGAGTACAAGCATTATCTACTCTGTTGTCGCGCAGTAGAGGTGTCTGGGTGGGGGAGGAGGGCTGTGGGTCCCCCTAGGCCAGGCCGATATCTGTAGGCTGGGCACCCCCGTAAGCCCCTGTGTCCCCAGCCACCACCCTCAGTAGTGTGCCAGTACAGCCATCCCTGGGCCGTGTCATCCATGGGTGCAGTTGTCAACTCTAGGCGTGTAGGGCATGTTCCACGGAATGCGTAGGGGACCCCAAGTGCGCAACTTAGTGCAGGGGGCATCTGTGTCTGTCATGTCCGCTAACTGTACCGGTGATCCATGTACTCAAAATCTCTTTATTTCTCTCTCCCCCCCCCCCCTTTTTGTTTGTCTTTCTGTGCTTGTGTGCATCAGCATCATCAGGCGGAGGAGAAGTGGCATCGGGGCAGGAGGGAGCTGCATCTCACATGGCCCAGGAGGGCCATGCCACAGAGTCTGACTGGACCAGTGAGACGGAGGGCGAGGGGAGCTCCACAACGGGGACGACTGGACCCTGCAGCGACACGGACACGTCCTCGGAAGGGAGCTCCCTTGCGGGGGTGGCACCATCCGTGCACCCCGCCATTACAGGTACAGCCGCCACCCAGCGCACCATCTCCGCCCTCCCAGCAGCCCCTCAGCGTTCGCCCCGTGCCCACTCTGCCAGGAAGCCGGGCATCTCCTTCGCCCCAGGCACCTCAGGCCCTGCCCCTGTTACCCCCGCTGCCCTCAGTGAGGAGGTCATTGACCTCCTCCGAACGCTCATTGTTGGGCAGACTACCCTTTTGAATGCCATCCAGGGGGTGGAGAGGGAGGTTCATCGCAGCAATGCGTACCTGGAGGGCATTCATTCGGGTCAGGCTGCCCATCAGCGATCGTTCCAGGCTCTGGCCTCAGCACTGACGGCAGCCATTGTCCCTGTCTCCTGCCTCCCTCTACTAACTCCCTCCTCCCAGTCTCCTGTTCCTCTGCCTGTCCCACCCACACCATCAGACCAGCCTGCACACACCTCAACACCCAAGAGCAGCTCATCCAAACATAAGCACCACAGATCACGCAGACATTCACACAAGCAACATTCCGATGCAGACATGCCAACAGTCACTACCACCTCTGTGACCCCCACCTCCTCGTCTCCCTCCTCCCTCCCTGTGACGTCTACACTCACACCTTCATTCACCTCACCATCAGCCAGTGTTTCCATCACCAGCACACCCTCCAGTCCAGTCCGCACACGTGCAGTCACCACCCCCACTGCCATTTACACGTCCCCTGTGTCCTCTCCCACTGTGTCTGTCACCCCCTCTTCCACACCACACAAACGCAGCCACCCACCCACCCAACAGCCATCCACCTCACGACAGCCTCCCGCTCCTGCACCTGCACCCAAAGACAGCAAACTTGTCTCGCCTACAACCACATCCTCTCCCTCCACTCCCATTCCCACTGTACCTACCACTATCCATTGTCCCAGGAAAATCTATCTCTCTACTGCTACCTTCTTTCCTGACCCTGAGCCCCCCCCTCCTTCTCGTCGGGGTAAGAAGAGCACCTCAGCCACCACCAGCCCTGCAGCCCCCTTGACAAGGGTGCAGGGGTATTGGAGCCCACCAGCCCGCAGGTCTGGATCTTCGCCCAGCAGCAAGGGGACAGCCAGCCCACCCCCTGGGAAGAGGAGCAGAAGGCGGAAGGGCCGCCGCCGGAGCCCGGGTTCTATATCCCCCCAGGACACTAGCCAGCCACCGTCAACAGCCACAGCTCCAAAGGGAGGAAAGGGCCACAGACTCCCGACTAAGGAGGGCAAGGGCAGCAAGGCAGAGAAGTCAGGCAGCAGGCCTGCTGCCCATGGAGGACCCGTCACAGCTGCCCAGGAGGAGCCCGCAACCCCCATAGCCGCTGCCCAGGGAGGAACCGGCACAGCTGCCCCGGGAGAGCCCACCACCCCCATAGCCGCTGCCCAGGGAGGACCCAGCCCAGCTGGCCAGGAGGGCCCCACCACCCACAGCCCAGGTGGGCATTGAAGGAGCACCATCCCCGCTGCCCAGGAGGGCACCACCAGGCAATGAGCAGTTGGCCATAGAATGGCCGCCGTCTCCAGCACCGCTCCGCTGGGGACCGCCGTCTCAAGAACTGCTGAACTGGGCCCTTCAAGGCAAGTACCGCTGAACTGGGCCCCGCCGTCTCCAGCACCGCTCCGCTGGGGACCGCCGTCTCAAGAACCGCTGAACTGGGCCCCGCCGTCTCCAGCACCGCTCAGCTGGGGACCGCCGTCTCAAGAACCGCTGAACTGGGCCCTTCAAGGCAAGAACCGCGGAACTGGGCCCTTCAAGGCAAGAACCGCTGAACTGGGCCCCGCCGTCTCCAGCACCGCTCCGCTGGGGACCGCCGTCTCAAGAACCGCTGAACTGGGCCCCGCCGTCTCCAGCACCGCTCCGCTGGGGACCGCCGCCTCAAGAACCGCTGAACTGGGCCCTTCAAGGCAAGGACCGCTGAACTGGGCCCTTCAAGGCAAGGACCGCTGAACTGGGCCCTTCAAGGCAAGAACCGCTGAACTGGGCCCTTCAAGGCAAGAACCGCTGAACTGGGCCCTTCAAGGCAAGAACCGCTGAACTGGGCCCCGCCGTCTCCAGCACCGCTCCGCTGGGGACCGCCGTCTCAAGAACCGCTGAACTGGGCCCTTCAAGTCAAGAACCGCTGAACTGGGCCCTTCCAGGCAGGAACCGCTGGCCCTTTGGCAGACGTGGCAGGGCAGGATCTGTCTCGGGCAGGGCTGCAGGATGTCCTCTGGCCAACATGCCTCCTCCAGTGGCAGTGGAGTCTGTTATGGACTGTTTGGACTGTGGCTTTGCACTCCCCAGGATGGCCCAGTGGGCAGGCCACCCACTGTATGGACTGTATGGACTGTGGCTTTGCTCTCCCCAGGATGGCCCAGTGGGCAGGCCACCCACTGTATGGACTGTATGGACTGTGGCTTTGCTCTCCCCAGGATGGCCCAGTGGGCAGGCCACCCACTGTATGGACTGTATGGACTGTGGCTTTGCTCTCCCCAGGATGGCCCAGTGGGCAGGCCACCCACTGTATGGACTGTTTGGACTGTGGCTTTGCTCTCCCCAGGATGGCCCAGTGGGCAGGCCACCCACTGTATGGACTGTTTGGACTGTGGCTTTGCTCTCCCCAGGATGGCCCAGTGGGCAGGCCACCCACTGTATGGACTGTATGGACTGTGGCTTTGCACTCCCCAGGATGGCCCAGTGGGCAGGCCACCCACTGTATGGACTGTATGGACTGTGGCTTTGCACTCCCCAGGATGGCCCAGTGGGCAGGCCACCCACTGTATGGACTGTATGGACTGTGGCTTTGCTCTCCCCAGGATGGCCCAGTGGGCAGGCCACCCACTGTATGGACTGTTTGGACTGTGGCTTTGCTCTCCCCAGGATGGCCCAGTGGGCAGGCCACCCACTGTATGGACTGTGGCTTTGCTCTCCCCAGGATGGGCCAGTGGTCATGGAGTCCCCTCGTGGATCTGGCGTCGTATACTCAAGTGGCTGAGGTGCCCCCCCTTCCCTTCCCCCTGAGGTGCCTGTCCTTTTTTCTTTCTGATGCCCCTGCAGTGTTCTCTCCGTGGAGTTCTTGTCGTGGGACTGGGCCTTGCCCCTTTGCTCAGGACCCCTGTGGTCCACGGACAGTGGTTGGACTACATTTAGTAGATGTATATATTTTGTACATAGTTTGTTTATTTATTGGGATTACTGCTGTCCATTTTTCAATAAATCTGCCCGTTTAAGATCTCTTCTTTTGGTCTTTGCATTATTTCGGAGGGGGGGGTTTGTGGGTTGTGACAGTGATCTGTGGGAATGCATTGATGTGTGTGTTGTAGTGGGTGTGGGTGGGTGGGTGGGTGCCGGTAATCTTTTCCCTCCCCTGTGTCGTAGGTGCAGTACTCACCGATGTCTTCCGCGCCGCCGGGCATGCTCCTGGTACAGGAGCAGGTATAGGAGTGCGGGGATGACCTGCAACTCGGGTTCCATACTGCCGGAATCTCGCGTGGAGTATGTGGAGGTGAGCGTTTTCCCGTTCGTAGTCTGTTTCCGCCGTGTTTTTATCGGCGGTGCTCCCGCCCCGGAAAAGGTGGCGGATTGGTGGGTCGTGATAGGGTGGGCGGTACATTGTCTGCCGCCTGGCTGTTGGCGGGGACCGCCGCGCTGTTTGTTTGTTCCGCCGTGGCGGGCGGAGTGTTAATGCGGCGGGCTGTGTTGGCGGTTCCCGCCAGGGTCAGAATTGCATATTTTGGACCGCCGGCCTGTTGGCGGGTTGGCCGCCGCTTTATCACCGACCGCCAGGGTCAGAATGAGGGCCATAGTGTCCACAGAGGAAAAATCTTACCCTTTTACAATCAAAAGTTAAGACCTGGAATATGTTCATTACCTGAAACATGTAAAAGAATTGCATTAGAGTGGCACAGTGTGGATGTATTCGGTAATATTGGAACAACTGTTCGCCATCTCAGACCATGAAATACAAATCACGTGAACTTAAGTCCAGCACAACCAATATCTGTTGCTAATTAATGCTCTGCCCAGTACATCCGGGAATCACCAAGGATTCAGACTTGGAGAGCAGCGTGGTAAGTCACCTGTAGATTTCTAGTAAGAAATGTCAAAGAATTAAAATACATGCTCACCAGCAGTGGCGGCTCGTCCTTTAGGGCAGAGGGGCCACGCCCCCCCAACTTTTGCCCCTCATGAAGAGTGTCTGTCAGGCTGAACAAAGGTCAGCCTGACAGACACTCTCCATGTTCAGCTCAGGCAGCCAGGAGCAGACATGCGCGATTTGCGCACACTCCTTGCTGCCTGAGCTGAACTTTGCTGGGCTGAGGAGGTCACAGCTCCTATGGGTGTGACCTCCTCGGCTCAGCAAAGGTGCCTCGAGGCCCTCCCCCGGGTGACGAGGAAAGCGTTACCCCTTAACACTCTCCCTGGGCGCTTCAGGTTTAAGCCCTGAAGTGCCCAGGGTGAGTGTCAATCAGTGACACTTCGTCACAGAGTGGGGTGGGGTCAGCAGTCTCACTGACCCCATCCCACTCTGTGACGAGGATGGGACTGCTGCCTTCCCTCATTGGCTGCCCTAAGGTCAGCCAATGAGGGAAGGCAGCAGTCCCAACCCTCCTGGGACCTGCCGTTCCTCATTGGCTGACCTTAGAGGCAGCAGTCCCAACCCTCCTGGGACCTGGAGGCTGAAGGTAAGTGTGTGTGTGTGTGTGTGTGTGTGTGTGTGTGTATGTGTGTGATGTTTTAAATTGAATGTTTGGTGTGCGGGTGCATGTTTGAGTGTTATGAGTGTTGTTAATGGATGTACGTGCATGTGTGTGTGAAAGAATGAGTGTGTGCGATCTTTTAAAATGAATGTTTGGTGCGTGCGTGCATGTTTGAATGGTATGAGTGTTGTTAATGGATGTGCGTGCGTGCGTGCATGCATGTCTGTGTGTGTGTGTGTGTGTGTATCCCGCCCGCCCCCTCCCTCCTAAAGCTGCCGGCCACCACTGCCCACTAGTGATTTAAACATCCAGTTGCAAAGACATTGCCTACTTAAAACCAATGATGTCACAGATATCAAATTACGAAAGGTGTAACTTATTTGAGCAAATACACGTTTTCCTGCCTGATCATTTAAATGGTGTGTTGTGTGGCATCTATATGTTTGCAACAGTAACTGATATGTGTCAGCACTCATTTAAACAAATCTAAAACAGAAACTGTGACGTGGAATTTAAAAAATAAATAGAGCAAATATTATAAACAGGTAAGATACTTGGAAGTCATTGTTAGACAGGTTTTGGACGGGAAGCCAATGAGAAACCTGAGCAAAGTTGCTAGACATATTGAAGGCCTGCTATGGAAGTGGAAAAAACGACCTTTAATAATCCATGATTGTGGAATTTAGTTAAAATGTAAATCCTACCTAAGTACACTTTTTTATTTTAATACTATTCCACTCTCAATTGCTAAGGATAGCAATTCCCGCATTCAAGGCATAATTAGTAATTTTATTTGGACACCAAGAGGAGTAAGACATGCAAGAAAAAGGCTTAGGAAAAAGCTGGACAAGGGTGTGCCTACCACTTCGAGATTTTCAACTTTAGTATTATGCCTTTCAGTTCAAAAACTGTAGAAGACTGCTTGCTTCCCCGGACAACACACGCAAAGTCAAAATATTTGGCCAGAAACATTCAGCTGTGAGTTCGAAACTCTGAACATTTTCAAGAAAGTTTGTCTGAAAGTACTAAATGCTAGGGCACTTCTTTGAATCAATATTAGGCGAAACCCTGAACAACCAGTACTATGCCAGTTTTGCCCTAATTTGGAATTCCTCAGGTACATCACCTTGTTTGGATGACAAACTCAGCCTTCCTTTGAAGGAGGCACAAATAACCAGGTAGGGAAAATTGTGTGATAGCCTTAATTTGATATTTTGTACTACAAATAACAGGTATCCCTCAAGTATCTATTTCCACGTTCAAATATGTTCAATTGGCTTTGTTGTGGAGAACACAGAATGATATGAACAATACCTCTGGGAATATGATGAGTGGATCCAAGATGAGTCTCTACTTAAAAAATAAGTCTCCTTATGGTACTGTGAGCTTGCAATAATTATAGTGAAGCGCACCTCCAAATACAGTCCAAAGAGTATATAAAACAACTAAAAATCCTCAGCAGATTGAAGTAATCAGGAGTCTTTTCATTCTTGCAGTTTTCCCAACGTCCATCAAATCCTTGCAATGAAGATATGGAGGTACATGTACAGATCATACGCAGCTGACACGTATTTCGTCTACTCGACCTTTTCAAGGCTGAGCTGTTGTTGTAGAGTCAAAAAATGGTGAGAGAGAGAAAAACAATCGGTAAATCTTAGCTATGTAAACGACTTGTCTGCACGGTATATGTTGCTGGCGAAAAAGTCTGTTTTATATCAAATGAGCATTCTCAATAAGTATAGGCTAAAGAGGACTGTGATAAGCCTGGTGCATCATGCCCGTCTCAAAGTGGTACTGGGAGCTGGTCAAGGCAGAAGATGCAAAATTAAAAGAAGCTTACAGCACTTGGGACAAATACATGCCTACGTCAGAGCTTGAAAATCTATGTTGAAGTATCCTTACGTCTTCTCTGTTCTACTCTCAAATGTGCTCCCTTCAAGAAAAACGTATTTTCTACACTATACTCCTCAATCTACTCCTCAAAAGTGGCCAAATATTCCAAGGAAGTTGTCCCCGGATGTTAGAGATGTGGTATGCCATTCACAACTAGTGAATGGTTTTTAATTGCCCGGTAGGCGTCATTCAGCTTTGTTAGGTTGTGTTTTTTAAGTGGAATCTCATTGCCAGAGACCTGGCACTGCTGCTATTCTGTTGTATGTAGGAGGGTACGGGAAAGTCCTGTATTTTATGTTGTTTCTGTGACTGTTGGTATGTTTGAGGAGTGAGTTATGCAGTTGGTATGTTTGAGGAGTGAGTTATGCAGTTGGTATGTTTGAGGAGTGAGTTATGCAGTTGATGCTGTCTCCGAGAGCGATGAATGGTAGAGAATTGTTCTGTTGCTTTGTCAACTTGATGGGTTTTGTTTGTTAAAAAAGAACACGGGCACACACAGAGGAACAGCAAGTGTAGGGTACGTGCCAAACAGGGACTGCAGAGTTCACAGAGGCACACACAGGGGATGTTGTGAACAGGGGCGCACAATGAGTCAACGAAGGCACACGGACATCTTTCGGGGGTTGCGAGGGCTAGCAGATGCTACTTTTGCTCGCCCTTGTGACCTCCGACCTTAGAAATCACAAATTAAGGTGCCCGGAACGAAAATGGAGCTCTCGTGAACCCTGTTTACCTTATGTTGTTTCACCTTAGTACTGGAACATATTAATTCATTCGAATATGTATTAGATTTCAGAATGTTATTATTTTGCAAATAGACGCTTTCCGAAGTGTTTCAGTGCACACTCCAGTGAGTTGCAATGCTGTATCCAACGCCTGTTCATTTCAGAGCTTTACTGCAGCAGCAGAGTCCGTTTCACTTTTTCTTCACCTTTCGCCGCCTTCTTTCCCAGAACTAACCTATGTGCTTGGTTGGTGACCCTCAGGAGGTTATCAAGAGCACATGCTATCACCTAGTGCTAAGCTCCACTCAAATCAGTTGGTTAATGCACCCACTGCAGAGGTCTTGACAGAACGGGAATGTCGGAGATTACAATCCTGAAATAGCTTTTTCACCTCTTCATCTCTGCAAGGTCCATGCAAATAAATTATAGCAATTTTGATAAGAATGGCAGCTGCTTTGCAGCACTATGAAATGGCAGAATCTGTATCACCAATCGCTATGTAAAAAAAATGAGTTATTCTCAGACTACTCCAACACGCACCAGACTAAGAATTGTATGGGAGATGATGTGACCCAAGGGCCAGAGCTGCCGGCCTTGTAGCTCGGGAACACAGTTCAGGTTTCAGCAGTTGCTCAACATCCTGTGATTCTGGGCAAATCACTTAGGCCCTCATTACTACTTCGGCAGTTTTGTGGAAAGATCGCCGTCGTTGTTGGCGCCCAAAGACCGCCAGTGTTGGCGGTCTGAAGACCACCATATTAGGACTCACCCAAGGATTTCCACCCATTTAAGGGCGGAAATCCGACACGTCAGCCTGACCAATGGCAGGTGAGATGCGGTTCCACCGCCAGCAACACCACGTCAAAAGGACTCTGCCTGCCATATTACGAGACGTAATACGGCAGTTCCTGCAGGGAGGTGCAGTGCTGGTGGAGGAAACGCCGACACCCATCTCCTCCCGGATGACCACCTCATCCAGACAGGTAGGTGGACCGTCCAAAAGGGGGGGGTTGTTGTGTGCATGTGTGTGTTGTGTGCATGTATGTGTAGAGATATGGGTGTGCGTGAGTGCGTGTGTGTACGTATGTGTGCGTGGAGGGTGTGTGTGTCTGAATGGAAGCAGAGGGGGGTGTTGGGTGCGAGTGAGTAGGTGTGTGTATTGGGATGCATGCGAGTAGGGGTGTTTGTATGGGTGCGTGCAAGCGAGTGGGGTTGTATGTCAGGGAGTGTGGGTGCATGGGTGCATGTATGAAGGTGTGCGGATCAGTGGAGTTGCGTGTATGAATGTGTGTTGATGAGTGGGGGTGCGTGTGCTGGCGAAAGGAATGGAGATCCCTGTCACCGGGTGTGTTACTGCCAGGGCACTACCATGAAAAGCCTGGCGGTGTGCCTACTCGTAATACCGCTGGTGGTCTTACAGCTCCCACAAGGCTGGAGGTGCCCACCTCCAATCCGGCGGTCCCACCTCCCTGGCGGTATTGGCGGCATTGTGACGGTTTGGCTTTGCCAAACCGCCGCAGTCATAATACTGCGGTCTTCACAGCCAGCACAGCGGCGGTAAAACCACCACCGCGAATGTGGTGCTCTTCAGACTGCCACACTCGTAATGAGGGCCCTAAACTCCCCTTGCTACCAAAAATGAATGTGTTTTTGTGTGATGTAGCCAGTACTCATGTAAAGCACTGTAATATCTTTGTATCAAGTTTGCGCTAACTGACCTCTATTTGAAAAGGCCCAATTTACATCCGAAGGCTAAATGTTTTTTGCTATCAAACTTGAGGCCATGAAGTGCTTGTGTTTGGAGTCACAAAATCCTTTTCCATCATTTTGGAGACAACACCTTATGCCATATTCTTGTCTAGAACTAACCTATGTGCTTGGCTGGTTCCCCTTCGGAGCCTAGTGTTAAGTTCTACTCAAGTCATTTGGTTAATGGACCCACTGCAGAGGTCTTGACAAAACAAGAATATCACTGATTACAATCCTGACATAGCTTTTTCACTTCTTCATCTCTGCAAGATCGAAGCAAATGAATTATGGGGATTTTGTTGAGAACAGCACCAGCTTTGCAGCACTATGAAATGGCAGAACCTGTGTTACCAAGCGGTATATACATTTTTTTTACAGACTGCCCCAGCACGCACCAGACAAAGAACCCTAGGGGGGAGGATGCGGCGTAAGGGCCAGAGCTGCCAACTTTGGATCTGGGGAGCACAGTTTGAGTCTGAGCACCTGAGCAACATCCTGTGATTCGGGGAAAATCACTTAGGCCCTCATTACAACCCTGGCGGTCAGTGATAAAGCGGCGGTAATACCGCAAACAGTCCGGTGGAGAAAAAAATGGGATTACGACTGCTGTGGAAACCGCCAACATAGACAGCCACTTTCGCCAAACATTGATTGTATTCAAATATTTGTTTCTACCACATTTCAAAATTACAAAAAAAGTGCTTAGTGCGTACCAATTCTGATATATCCTGAAACCGCACAGTTGAATTTTTGGTGTGCTACAAAAGAAACATTGCTTCCTGTCTTACATGGGTATTCAGCAGGATTGTCACATAAATTATCTCACTTTAAAGAAAGAGAAAGAAAAATAAACACCAAGGTGGTCATTACAACCCTGCTGGTCGGTGTTAAAGTGGCGGTAAAACCGCCAACAGGCCGGCGGTAAAAAAAATGGAATTACGACTGTGGCGGAAACCGCCAACATAGCCAGCCACTTTAACACTCCGACCGCCACAGCGGTACAAACAAACAGCATGGTGGACACCGCCAATAGACAGAAAGAAGACAATGTACCGCCCACCCTCTCCCAACAGGCCTATCCGCCACCTTTTCCGGGGCGGAACCAACGCGAACAAAAACACAGCGGAAACAGAACACAGAAGGGAAAACACTCACCTCTCCACACCCCACAAAGAACCAGGACGCCATGGAGCCCGAATTGCAGATACTGCCGATGATGGTCTTCCTGCTCCTCTATCAGGAGCTCCAACGACGGCGGGGACGACCACGGTTCGTACTGCACCTACAACACAGGGGAGGGGGAGGGAAAAGAGAGTGACACACACACGCAACACCCCCACCCACAACACTATTCACACAAATGCATGCTGCAACATTACATATACACCCCCCCGCACCCCCTGGAAGAGTGTAAGGACAAAAGGAAATTATTTGAACGAATGTAATCATGTGAAATATCATTATCAAAATTCAAAATCCAGTATATACAATTATGTACACCAAATACACAAGTCCTGATAGTGCACCAATTATTGTCCACAGACCACTGGGCCCAAAATGCATGGGCGAGGTCCACACATGATACCTGACTCCAAACGGAGAGAACACTGGAGGGGCATCAGATAGAAAATATACATGCACATCAGGGGGAGGGGGGGGCACCTCAGCCTGATGAACGCACGACGCCACTGCTCCACGAGGGGGCTCCGTGCCCACAGTTTGGTCCTGGGGAGTGCAAAGCCACAGTCTCTCAAGTCTTTCCAGTGGGTGGTTTGCCCACTGCTTTATCCTGGAGAGTGCAAAGCCACAGTCTCTCAAGTCTTTCCAGTGGGTGGTTTGCCCACTGCTTTATCCTGGGGGGTGCAAAGCCACAGTCTCTCAAGTAGATAACAGTCTCCACTGGTTCTGGAGGGGGCTTTGTACCCAGAGTGCTTCATCCTGCCAAGGATTGAGGTAGTGGATGTCATTCTCCACTGGTTCTGGAGGGGGCTTTGTGCCCAGAGTGCTTCATCCTGCCAAGGACTAAGGTAGTGAATGTCTTTCTCCACTGGTTCTGGAGGGGGCTTTGTGCCCAGAGTGCTTCATCCTGCCAAAGACTGAGGTAGTGGATGTCATTCTCCACTGGTTCTGGAGGGGGCTTTGTGCCCAGAGTGCTTCATCCTGCCAAGGACTGAGGTAGTGGATGTATCTCGCCACTGGTTCTGGAGGGGGCTTTGTGCCCAGAGTGCTTCATCCTGCCAAAGACTGAGGTAGTGGATGTATCTCTCCACTGGTTCTGGAGAGGGCATGGTGCCCAGAGTGCTTCATCCTGCCAAGGACTGAGGTAGTGGATGTATCTCTCCACTGGTTCTGGATGGGGCATGTCTGCGGTGGTGCCACTGTCTGAGGACATCACGGGGCCGCTGGCGGTGATTGCGGCGGTGTCAGTCGTGGCGGTGCTTGCGGCGGTGTCAGTCGTGGCGGTGCTTGCGGCGGGGTCTGTGGTGGCGGTGCTGGCTGCGGGGTCTGTGGCAGTGGTGCTGGCGGCGGGGTCTGTGGCGGCGGAGCATGTGTCAGCACCAGCTGAGTAAGAAAGCAGGATGTCTCCTGCAGCCTTGCACCGCTGTCCACCGGGGAAGAGGCTGGGGACTGTCGCAGCGGCTGTAGACATGCCGGAGGCGGTGCAGGTAGCGGTGCTGATGGCGGTGTAGGTGGCGGTGTTCTCCGCCGTACAGGTTGGCGTGGACGTGGACAGAAGGTGTGACACTGGTCCCTCAGTCGGTGCCACCATGCCCTCTCCTGACCTGTTCTTCAGTTTTTGGCCCTTCCCCACCTTTGATGGTGGCGCAGTTGTCTTGCCACTATCCCCTTTCGTTTTCGCTGACTCCTTGGTGGCAGGTGTTTTCGGCTTCTCCCTCTGGGATGTGGGCACCTTTTTAACCTTGGCAGGTGGCGGAATGTCCTTGCCCTCGCTACGTGGCACAATGGCAGCCCTGATGGTTGGCGCACTCCATGACCCCGCAGTTGCTGGCACCACTGTGTCTTGGGATGTGGTGGCTGAGGTGCTGGGCTGGGACCTGTAAAGCCTGGCTGTAGGGGAAGGACGGGGGGGAGGTGTAGGGAAGAGGTCAATGTTAGCCAGGAAAAGTTTTTTAGACACACTGGGACGGGTAGATGGAGGGGGTTTGGGAGTGGAGGAAGAGGTAGTGGTTGTAGGAGGTGTACGTCTGCTGAATTTGGGTGAAGGTGCATGGGCTGGAGGCTGTTGTGAGGTGGATGGCTGTTGGGTGGGTGTATGCCTGAGTTTGTGTACTTTGGGAGGAGGGCTCACTGACACACTGGGAGAGGACACTGGGGATGTGTGAATGGTAGTGGGGGTGGTGAGTGCACGTGAGCGGTGTGTGGTGATGGGTGTGCTGGTGATGGAGGGAGTGGCTGAGGATGTAGTGCATGCAGGTGTGAGTGGAGACGAGACTGTGAGGGAGGAGGGAGACGTGGAGGAGGGGGACGCAGTAGGGGAAGTGGATGTTGGTATGTGTGCATGGGTATGATGCTTGTGTGAGTGCCTGTGGGATGTGTGGTGCTTATTGTAGGAGGCTGGACTGGCTTGTAGTGAGTACCTAGGGGTACTTACATCTTGCACCAGTCCCGGTTATCCCTTATTAGTGTATAGGGTGTCTAGCAGCTTAGGCTGATAGATAATGGTAGCTTAGCAGAGCAGCTTAGTCTGAACTAGGAGACGAGTGAAGCTCCTACAGTACCACTAGTGTCATATGCACAATATCATAAGAAAACACAATACACAGATATACTAAAAATAAAGGTACTTTATTTTTATGACAATATGCCAAAAGTATCTCAGTGAGTACCCTCAGTATGAGGATAGCAAATATACACAAGATATATGTACACAATACCAAAATATGCAGTAATAGTATTAGAAAACAGTGCAAACAATGTATAGTTACAATAGGATGCAATGGGGACACATAGGGATAGGGGCAACACAAACCATATACTCCAAAAGTGGAATGCGAACCACGAATGGACCCCAAACCTATGTGACCTTGTAGAGGGTCGCTGGGACTGTAAGAAAACAGTTAGGGTTAGAAAAATAGCCCACCCCAAGACACTGAAAAGTGAGTGCAAAGTGCACTAAAGTTCCCCAAAGGACATAGAAGTCGTGATAGGGGAATTCTGCAGGAAAGACACAAATCAGCAATGCAACAACTATGGATTTCCAAACAAGGGTACCTGTGGAACAAGGGGACCAAGTCCAAAAGTCACAAGCAAGTCGGAGATGGGCAGATGCCCAGGAAATGCCAGCTGTGGGTGCAAAGAAGCTGCTACTGGACAGTAGAAGCTGAAGATTCTGCAGAAACAACAAGGGCTAGGAAATTCCCCTTTGGAGGACGGATCCCTCACATCGTGGAGAGTTGTGCAGAAGTGTTTTCCTGAAGAAAGACCGCCAACAAGCCTTGCTAGCTGCAAATCGTGCGGTTAGGGTTTTTGGATGCTGCTGTGGCCCAGGAGGGACCAGGATGTCGCCAATTGCGTCTGAGGACAGAGGAGGCATCGAGCAAGACAAGGAGCCCTCTCAGAAGCAGGCAGCACCCGCAGAAGTGCCGGAACAGACACTACAAAGTGGAGTGAAACGGTGCTCACCCGAAGTCGCACAAAGGAGTCCCACGTCACCGGAGGACAACTTAGGAGGTCGTGCAATGCAGGTTAGAGTGCCGTGGACCCAGGCTGGACTGTGCACAAAGGATTTCCGCCGGAAGTGCACGGAGGCCGGAGTAGCCGCAAAAGTTGCGGTTCCCAGCAATGCAGTCTGGCGTGGGGAGGCAAGGACTTACCTCCACCAAACTTGAACTGAAGAGTCACTGGACTGTGGGAGTCACTTGGACAGAGTTGCTGGATTCAAGGGACCTCGCTTGTTGTGCTGAGAGGAGACCCAGGGTACCGGTGATGCAGTTCTTTGGTGCCTGCGGTTGCAGGGGGACGATTCCGTCGACCCACGGGAGATTTCTTCAGAGCTTCTAGTGCAGAGAGGAGGCAGACTACCCCCACAGCATGCACCACCAGGAAAGCAGTCGAGAAGGCGGCAGGATCAGCGTTACAGAGTTGCAGTAGTCGTCTTTGCTACTTTGTTGCAGTTTTGCAGGCTTCCAGCGCAGTCAGCAGTCGATTCCTTGGCAGAAGGTGAAGAGAGGGATGCAGAGGAACTTGGATGAGCTCTTGCATTCGTTATCTAAGGAAATCCCCAAAGCAGAGACCCTAAATAGCCAGAAAAGAGGGTTTGGCTACTTAGGAGAGAAGATAGGCTAGCAACACCTGAAGGAGCCTATCAGAAGGAGTCTCTGACGTCACCTGCTGGCACTGGCCACTCAGAGCAGTCCAGTGTGCCAGCAGCACCCCTGTTTCCAAGATGGCAGAGGTCTGGAGCACACTGGAGGAGCTCTGGGCACCTCCCAGGGGAGGTGCAGGTCAGAGGAGTGGTCACTCTCCTTTCCTTTGTCCAGGTTCGCGCCAGAGCAGGGCTGAGGGGTCTCTGAACCAGTGTAGACTGGCTTATGTAGAAATGGGCACCATGTGTGCCCATGAAAGCATTTCCAGAGGCTGGGGGAGGCTACTCCTCCCCTGCCTTCACACCATTTTCCAAAGGGAGAGGGTGTAACACCCTCTCTCAGAGGAAGTCCTTTGTTCTGCCATCCTGGGCCAAGCCTGGCTGGGCCCCAGGAGGGCAGAAACCTGTCTGAGGGGTTGGCAGCAGCAGCAGCTGCAGTGAAACCCCGGTAAAGGCAGTTTGGCAGTACCCAGGTCTGAGCTACAGACCTGTGGGATCATGGGATTGTGCCAACTATGCCAGGATGGCATAGAGGGGGCAATTCCATGATCTTAGACATGTTACATGGCCATATTCAGAGTTACCATTGTGAAGCTACATATAGGTAGTGACCTATATGTAGTGCACGCATGTAATGGTGTCCCCGCACTCACAAAGTCCGGGGAATTGGCCCTGAACAATGTGGGGGCACCTTGGCTAGTGCCAGGGTGCCCACACACTAAGGGGGTCATTCTGACCTTGGCGGACGACTGCCGTCAGAACACCGCACTGCGGTCGAAAGACCGCGGCGGTGATTCTGACATTTGCCCTGGGCTGGCGGGCGGCCGCCAAAAGACCGCCTGCCAGCCCAGGGCAAATCAACCTTCCCACTAGGATGTCGGCTCAGAATTGAGCCGGCGGAGTGGGAAGGTGCGACGGGTGCAGTTGCACCCGTCGCGTATTTCAGTGTCTGCTGGGCAGACACTGAAATACTTTTTGGGGCCCTCTTATGGGGGCCCCTGCCGTGCCCATGCCATTGGCATGGGCACGGCAGGGGCCCCCAGGGGCCCCGCGGCACCCCCTACCGCCATCCTGTTCATGGCGGGAGAGCCGCCATGAACAGGATGGCGGTAGGGGGTGTCAGAATCCCCATGGCGGCGGAGCGCTCAGACGGGCAGCGGAAAGTCGGCGGTACACCGCCGACTTTCCGTTTCTGGCCGCGGCTGAACCGCCGCGGTCAGAATGCCCAGCGGTGCACCGCCAGCCTGTTGGCGGTGCTACCGCCGACCTCCGCCATGGCGGTAATTACCGCCATGGTCAGAATGACCCCCTAAGTAACTTAGCACCCAACCTTTACCAGGTGAAGGTTAGACATATAGGTGACTTATAAGTTACTTAAGTGCAGTGTAAAATGGCTGTGAAATAACGTGGACGTTATTTCACTCAGGCTGCAGTGGCAGGCCTGTGTAAGAATTGTCAGAGCTCCCTATGGGTGGCAAAATAAATGCTGCAGCCCATAGGGATCTCCTGGAACCCCAATACCCTGGGTACCTCAGTACCATATACTAGGGAATTATAAGGGTGTTCCAGTAAGCCAATGTAAATTGGTAAAATTGGTCACTAGCCTGTTAGTGACAATTTGAAAGAAATGAGAGAGCATAACCACTGAGGTTCTGATTAGCAGAGCCTCAGTGAGACAGTTAGTCATAACACAGGTAACACATTCAGGCACACTTATGAGCACTGGGGCCCTGGCTGGCATGGTCCCAGTGACACATACAACTAGAACAACATATATACAGTGAAAAATGGGGGTTACATGCCAGGCAAGATGGTACTTTCCTACACAACGCCCCCCCCCAAACGAAGGACAATAAGACTAACCATGACCCGATGAGTCTTCATTGTCTAAGTGGAAATATCTGGAGAGTCCATCTGCATTGGAGTGGCTACTCCCAGGTCTATGTTCCACTGTATAGTCCATTCCCTGTAGGGATATGGACCACCTCAACAATTTAGGATTTTCACCTTTCATTTGTTTTAGCCAAAGTAGAGGTTTGTGGTCTGTCTGAACAATGAAGTGAGTGCCAAACAGGTATGGCCTCAACTTCTTCAGTGCCCAGACCACAGCAAAGGCCTCCCTCTCTATGGCAGACCAACGCTTTTCTCTAGGGGTCAACCTCCTACTAATAAAAGCAACAGGTTGATCCTGGCCCTCAGAATTAAGTTGTGATAGGACTGCCCCTACTCCTAATTCAGATGCATCAGTTTGGACATATAATTTTTTAGAGTAACAAGGGCTTTTCAGGACAGGTGCAGAGCACATGGCCTGCTTCAGCTCCTCAAAAGCTTTCTGACAGTTTGCTGTCCATAATACCTTTTTAGGCATTTTCTTTGATGTGAGGTCATTAAGAGGGGCTGCAATGGAGCCATAGTTCTTAATGAACCTCCTGTAATACCCAGTGAGGCCTAGGAAGGCTCTCACCTGAGTCTGAGTAGTAGGGGGAACCCAATCTATAATAGTTTGGATTTTCCCCTGAAGTGGTGCAATCTGTTCCCCACCAACAAGGTGTCCCAGATAAACCACCTTCCCCTGCCCTATCTGGCACTTTGAAGCCTTGATAGTGAGGCCTGCCTTTTGCAGGGCCTCCAAAACTTTCCATAGGTGGACCAGGTGATCATCCCAGCTGGAGCTAAAGACAGCTATATCGTCTAGATATGCTGCACTAAAAGCTTCCAGCCCTTGCAGGACTGTGTTCACCAACCTCTGAAAAGTGTCAGGTGCATTTTTCAATCCAAAAGGCATTACTGTGAATTGGTAATGGCCTCCAATGGTTGAAAATGCAGTTTTTGCTTTTGCATCTTCTGATAATTTGATCTGCCAATACCCTGCAGTCAAGTCAAAAGTGCTTAGATACTTGGCAGATGCCAGTGTATCTATGAGCTCATCTGCCCTGGGTATAGGGTGAGCATCAGTTTTGGTTACCTGGTTGAGACCTCTGTAGTCAACACAAAACCGCATTTCCTTCTTTCCATCTTTGGAATGAGGTTTTGGTACAAGTACCACAGGAGAAGCCCCTGGACTTTCAGAGTGCTCAACCACTCCCAGTTCTAACATTTTCTGCACCTCTTGCTTTATGCAGTCTCTGACATGGTCATGCTGCCTATAGATTTTACTTTTGACAGGCAAGCTGTCTCCAGTATCTATAGTGTGCTCACATCAAGAAGTGGTACCTGGCACAGTAGAGAAGAGTTCAGAAAACTGACCCAGGAGATTTATGCAATGGTCTTTCTGCTCAGCAGTAAGACAATCAGCCAAAACTACACCTTCCACTAGAGCATCTTGTTCTGTGGAAGAGAAGAGATCATGGAGAGGGTCACTCTCTTCTTCCTGTCCCTCATCAGTTGCCATGAGCAGGGTGAGATCAGCCCTGTCATAGTAGGGTTTCAGGCGATTGACATGGAGCACCCTAAGGGGACTCCTGGCAGTGCCTAAGTCAACTAAGTAGGTGACTTCACCCTTTTTTTCAACAATTGTGTGGGGTCCACTCCATTTATCTTGGAGTGCTCTTGGGGCCACAGGCTCCAAGACCCACACTTTCTGCCCTGGTTGGTACTGAACCAAAACAGCCTTCTGGTCATGCCATTGCTTTTGGAGCTCTTGGCTGGCCTGAAGGTTTTTACTGGCCTTTTTCATGTACTCAGCCATCCTTGATCTGAGGCCAAGTACATAATCCACTATATCTTGCTTTGGAGCTTTTAAAGGTTGTTCCCAACCCTCCTTGACAAGTGTTAGTGGACCTCTCACAGGGTGTCCAAAGAGGAGTTCAAAGGGGCTGAAGCCCACTCCTTTCTGGGGTACCTCCCTGTAGGCAAAAAAGAGGCATGGTAAAAGGATATCCCATCTCCTGCAGAGTTTTTCAGGGAGTCCCATAATCATGCCTTTGAGAGTTTTGTTAAATCTCTCCACCAGTCCATTTGTTTGTGGATGATAGGGTGTAGTGAACTTGTATGTCACACCACACTCCTTCCACATGGCCTTTAAGTAAGCAGACATGAAATTGCTTCCCCTGTCTGATACCACCTCTTTTGGGAAGCCCACCCTGGAAAATATTCCCAGGAGGGCCTTTGCCACTGCAGGTGCTGTAGTGGTCCTTAGAGGAATAGCTTCAGGATATCTTGTGGCATGGTCCACTACCACCAAGATAAACCTATTGCCTGAAGCAGTAGGAGGGTCAAGGGGGCCAACTATGTCAACCCCTACCCTTTCAAAGGGAACCCCAACCACAGGCAGTGGAATAAGGGGTGCCTTTGGAGTGCCACCTGTCTTGCCACTGGCTTGACAGGTTTCACAGGACTTGAAAAATTATTTTGTGTCCTCTGACATTCTAGGCCAATGAAACAAGGGAACAAGTCTGTCCCAAGTTTTCATTTGTCCCAGATGTCCATCTAGGGGAATGTCGTGGGCTAGAGTTAGGAGAAACTTTCTGTACTCCTGAGGAATCACTAACCTCCTGGCAGTTCCAGGTTTAGGATCCCTTGCTTCAGTGTACAAGAGGTTGTCCTCCCAGTAAACTCTGTGAGAGTCACTGACAACCCCATTAGCTTGTTTGACAGCTTGCTGTCTTAGACCCTCTAGTGTGGGACAGGTTTGCTGTGCCACACTCAGTTCCTCCCTGGCAGGCCCCCCTTCACCCAAAAGCTCAGCAGTGTCTGCTTCCAGCTCCTCTGGTGTAGGTTCTGCACAGGGTGGAAATTATTCTTCCTCAGAAGAAGAATCCACTGTAGAGGGAGGGATAGTAGGTAGTGCTTTACTTCTACTAGCCCTACCTTTAGGGAGCACTTGGTCCATTGTTCCAGGATCCAAGTCACCCTGTCCTTTTTGCTTTTTGGCCTGAGCCCTGGTTAAAGCAAAAATATGCCCTGGGATGCCCAGCATTTCTGCATGGGCCTCCAACTCCACATCTGACCAAGCTGATGTCTCCAAATCATTTCCTAGTAGACAGTCTACATGTAAATCTGAGGCTACCACAACTTTCTTTGGACCAGTAACCCCGCCATTTGAGATTTACAACAGCCAAGTGTGTTGTTGTGAGCATCGGTTACTTGGTACTGGTGACCAAGTAGGTGTTGTTCAGGGTGGACCCGTTTCTCTATTACCATTGTAACACTGGCACCAGTGTCCCTGTAGGCCTGAACCTCAACACCATTTATTAGGGGTAGCTGTTTGTACTTATCCTTGTTAAGGAGACAAGCAACTAAGGTGGCTAAATCAATAGCCCCCTCAGAGACTAACACAGCCTCTGTGGTCTCCCTAACAAGACCAACCCCAACTAAGTTACCAAAAGTGAGCCCAGCTACTCCCTTGGATTGGCTATTAGTAGGTTTGCTCCCACCACCACTGCTATTAGTAGGGACACTAGGGGGGTCATTCTGACTCCCGCTGGACGCGGTCACCGCGCGCCGGGCGGGAGCCGCCAAAATACCGTACCGCGGTCGGAAGACCGCGGCGGGTATTTTGAGTTTTCCCCAGGCTGGCGGGCGGCCGCCGAAAGGCCGCCCGCCAGCCCAGGGGAAAACGACCTTCCCACCATGAAGCCGGCTCGTAATCGAGCCGG
The DNA here is from genome assembly GCF_031143425.1 of Pleurodeles waltl. NCBI lineage: Eukaryota > Metazoa > Chordata > Amphibia > Caudata > Salamandridae > Pleurodeles > Pleurodeles waltl. The sequence goes on along the minus strand of NC_090446.1, from coordinate 978,117,084 downwards.
CGGAGTGGGAAGGTGCGACGGGTGCTACTGCACCCGTCGCGTATTTCACTGTCTGCTATGCAGACAGTGAAATACAAGCGGGGCCCTCTTACGGGGGCCCCTGCAGTGCCCATGCCATTGGCATGGGCACTGCAGGGGCCCCCAGGGGCCCCGCGACACCCCCTACCGCCATCCTGTTCCTGGCGGGCGAACCGCCAGGAACAGGATGGCGGTAGGGGGTGTCAGAATCCCCAAGGCGGCGCAGCATGCTGCGCCGCCTTGGAGGATTCTGACGGGCAGCGGAAAACCGGCGGGAGACCGCCGGTTTTCCTGCACTGACCGCGGCCAAAGCGCCGCGGTCAGAATGCCCTAAGGGGCACCGCCAGGCTGTTGGCGGTGCTCCCGTGGTCATTCGCCCTGGCGGTTTTTACCGCCAGGGTTAGAATGACCACCTAGGTGTAGCAGTAGGGGTTGTAGTGGTAGGAGGCTTGGTGCTTTTCTTTGGACAACTGGGATCTGTTGTCCAATGGCCTTTTATTTTACATAAATAGCACCATGGTTTCTTTCCTTTGTTTTGATTAGAAGAGGATTTGGGCCCACCACCCCCACCAGAGTGTTTTTGTGGGCCTGATGAAGACTCATTTTTAGATTTGTCCCCACCCTTGTCAGAAGACTTACCATCCTTCTTATTGTTGCCATCTTTGTCACCCCCTGTATGAACTTTTCTGTTCACCCTTGTTCTGACCCATTTGTCTGCCTTCTTTCCCAATTCTTGGGGAGAGGTCAGATCAGAGTCCACCAGGTACTGGTGCAACAAATCAGACACACAGTTATTAAGTATATGCTCTCTCAGGATCAAGTTATACAGGCTTTCATAATCAGTAACTTTACTGCCATATAACCACCCCTCCAAGGCCTTCATTGAATGGTCAACAAAATCAACCCAGTCTTGTGAAGACTCCTTTTTGGTCTATCTGAACTTCATCCTGTACTGTTCAGTGGTTAAGCCATAACCATCCAGGAGTGCATTCTTAAGAACTTTGTAATCATTGGCTTCACTTTCTTTCACAGTAAGGAGCCTATCCCTACCGTTTCCACTAAATGATAGCCATAGGATAGCAGCCCACTGCCTTTGAGGGACATCCTGTACAGCACAGGCCCTCTCAAGTGCAGCAAACCACTTGTTAATGTCATCCCCCTCCTTATAAGTGGGAACTATCTTGTGCAGATTCCTAGAATCATGCTCTTTTGCAGGATGACTATTGGGAATACTGCTGCTGCCACCATGGGTTTCTAAACCCAATTTCTGTCTCTCTTTCTCTACTTCTAAGGACTGTCTATCCAAATCCAGCTGTTGCTTCTTGAGCTTCAGTCTGGTTTGTTCCACTCTCAATCTATTGAGCTCCCTTTCTAACAATCTGTCATCAGGGTGGGTGGGAGGGACATGTCTAGAAACAGAAGTATGATGAGAAAGGACAGAAGGAGACCTGTCCCTAACAGAAGGCACCCTAACAGCTTGGCTCACAGAAACAGCACTTCTACTATGATGAGAAGGAATACTCTTACTGTGATGTGAGACCACACTATCTGTATGATGTGACTCAACATCAGTTCCAACTATGCTAGGTTGTCTGCTAGGGGGCAGGCTTGGAAGTTTCCCTCCCACTTCTTTAGCTAGTGGAGCCCCAGAGTCAGAGTGGGAACCATCAGCTAACTTTTCAACAGGAGTGCCAGCTGTGGCCTTATCCTGTTCAACAAGCATATTCACTAACAGTTCTCTAGAAGGATTCTTCCTTACACTTAAACCTCTTTCTATGCAGAGACTCCTTGCTTCTTTCCAGCTAAGGTTATCATAAGCAAGTTTGGACAGATCAACAGTTTGGCCTGTGCCAGACATTTTTAGAAAGTGTTTAAGTGATAGAAAAAGTGAAGAAAAAGTTTTTCAGAACTTTTTAGAAAGACAGAAAAAAAACTTTTAAAACTTTTTAAGAACTTTTTAGAAAGTTAGAGGTACTTTTCAGCACTTTAGAAAAGAAGTGAGAAAAGAAATGCAAAACCTTTTGGTTAGGTGTACATACACTGAACTTGTTTTGTATATTTTTCTCTTATGAAAAGTACAATGACAAAAGTGGTAAGTAGTTACAAAGTACTCATCTCACCGCTGCACAACCAATGTAGGAGGCTGGACTGGCTTGTAGTGAGTACCTAGGGGTACTTACACCTTGCACCAGGCCCAGTTATCCCTTATTAGTGTATAGGGTGTCTAGCAGCTTAGGCTGGTAGATAATGGTAGCTTAGCAGAGCAGCTTAGGCTGAACTAGGAGACGAGTGAAGCTCCTACAGTACCACTAGTGTCATATGCACAATATCATAAGAAAACACAATACACAGATATACTAAAAATAAAGGTACTTTATTTTTATGACAATATGCCAAAAGTATCTCAGTGAGTACCCTCAGTATGAGGATAGCAAATATACTCAAGATATATGTACACAATACCAAAATATGCAGTAATAGTATTAGAAAACAGTGCAAACAATGTATAGTTACAATAGGATGCAATGGGGACACATAGGGATAGGGGCAACACAAACCATATACTCCAAAAGTGGAATGCGAACCACAAATGGACCCCAAACCTATGTGGCCTTGTAGAGGGTCGCTGGGACTGTAAGAAAACAGTTAGGGTTAGAAAAATAGCCCACCCCAAGACCCTGAAAAGTGAGTGCAAAGTGCACTAAAGTTCCCCAAAGGACATAGAAGTCGTGATAGGGGAATTCTGCAGGAAAGACACAAATTAGCAATGCAACAACAATGGATTTCCAAACGAGGGTACCTGTGGAACAAGGGGACCAAGTCCAAAAGTCACAAGCAAGTCGGAGATGGGCAGATGCCCAGGAAATGCCAGCTGTGGGTGCAAAGAAGCTGCTACTGGACAGTAGAAGCTGAAGATTCTGCAGGAACGACAAGGGCTAGGAACTTCCCCTTTGGAGGACGGATCCCTCACGCCGTGGAGAGTCGTGCAGAAGTGTTTTCCTGAAGAAAGACCGCCAACAAGCCTTGCTAGCTGCAAATTGTGCGGTTAGGGTTTTTGGATGCTGCTGTGGCCCAAGAGGGACCAGGATGTCGCCAATTGCGTCTGGGGACAGAGGGGGCGTCGAGCAAGACAAGGAGCCCTCTCAGAAGCAGGCAGCACCCGCAGAAGTGCTGGAACAGGCACTACAAAGTGGAGTGAAACGGTGCTCACCCGAAGTCGCACAAAGGAGTCCCACGTCGCCGGAGGACAACGTAGGAGGTCGTGCAATGCAAGTTAGAGTGCCGTGGACCCAGGCTGGACTGTGCACAAAGGATTTCCACCGGAAGTGCACAGAGGCCGGAGTAGCTGCAAAAGTCGCGGTTCCCAGCAATGCAGTCTGGCGTGGGGAGGCAAGGACTTACCTCCACCAAACTTGGACTGAAGAGTCACTGGACTGTGGGAGTCACTTGGACAGAGTTGCTGGATTCAAGGGACCTCGCTCGTCGTGCTGAGAGGAGACCCAGGGTACCGGTGATGCAGTTCTTTGGTGCCTGCGGTTGCAGGGGGACGATTCCGTCGACCCACGGGAGATTTCTTCGGAGCTTCTAGTGCAGAGAGGAGGCAGACTACCCCCACAGCATGCACCACCAGGAAAGCAGTCGAGAAGGCGGCAGGATCAGCGTTACAGAGTTGCAGTAGTCGTCTTTGCTACTTTGTTGCAGTTTTGCAGGCTTCCAGCATGGTCAGCAGTCGATTCCTTGGCAGAAGGTGAAGAGAGAGATGCAGAGGAACTCGGATGAGCTCTTGCATTCGTTATCTAAGAAAATCCCCAAAGCAGAGACCCTAAATAGCCAGAAAAGAGGGTTTGGCTACTTAGGAGAGAAGATAGGCTAGCAACACCTGAAGGAGCCTATCAGAAGGAGTCTCTGATGTCACCTGCTGGCACTGGCCACTCAGAGCAGTCCAGTGTGCCAGCAGCACCTCTGTTTCCAAGATGGCAGAGGTCTGGAGCACACTGGAGGAGCTCTGGGCACCTCCCAGGGGAGGTGCAGGTCAGGGGAGTGGTCACTCCCCTTTCCTTTGTCAAGTTTCGCGCCAGAGCAGGGCTGAGGGGTCCCTGAACCGGTGTAGACTGGCGTATGCAGAAATGGGCACCATGTGTGCCCATGAAAGCATTTCCAGAGGCTGGGGGAGGCTACTCCTCCCCTGCCTTCACACCATTTTCCAAAGGGAGAGGGTGTAACACCCTCTCTCAGAGGAAGTCCTTTGTTCTGCCATCCTGGGCCAAGCCTGGCTGGGCCCCAGGAGGGCAGAAACCTGTCTGAGGGGTTGGCAGCAGCAGCAGCTGCAGTGAAACCCCGGGAAAGGCAGTTTGGCAGTACCCAGGTCTGAGCTACAGACCTGTGGGATCATGGGATTATGCCAACTATGCCAGGATGGCATAGAGGGGGCAATTCCATGATCTTAGACATGTTACATGGCCATATTCGGAGTTACCATTGTGAAGCTACATATAGGTAGTGACCTATATGTAGTGCACGCATGTAATGGTGTCCCCACACTCACAAAGTCCGGGGAATTGGCCCTGAACAATGTGGGGGCACCTTGGCTAGTGCCAGGGTGCCCACACACTAAGTAACTTAGCACCCAACCTTTACCAGGTAAAGGTTAGGCATATAGGTGACTTATAAGTTACTTAAGTGCAGTGTAAAATGGCTGTGAAATAACGTGGACGTTATTTCACTCAGGCTGCAGTGGCAGGCCTGTGTAAGAATTGTCAGAGCTCCCTATGGGTGGCAAAATAAACGCTGCAGCCCATAGGGATCTCCTGGAACCCTAATACCCTGAGTACCTCAGTACCATATACTAGGGAATTATAAGGGTGTTCCAGTAAGCCAATGTAAATTGGTAAAATTGGTCACTAGCCTGTTAGTGACAATTTGAAAGAAACGAGAGAGCATAACCACTGAGGTTCTGATTAGCAGAGCCTCAGTGAGACAGTTAGTCATAACACAGGTAACACATTCAGGCACACTTATGAGCACTGGGGCCCTGGCTGGCAGGGTCCCAGTGACACATACAACTAGAACAAAATATATACAGTGAAAAATGGGGGTAACATGCCAGGAAAGATGGTACTTTCCTACACTTATGTTTGCCTGAGCCATCTTGTGTGTTGATGTGTGTGCATGCTGGTCTGATGGTGTGCTTGGGATAGGCTGAGGTACTGGGGATTGAGTCTGGGTGGAGGAGGTTGGAGGAGGGAGGCTGGACACAGGGACAATGGCTGGCATCAGTGCTGAGGCGAGAGCCTGAAATGCTCTCTGTTGGGCTGCCTGGCAAGAATCAATGCCCTCCAGGTATGCATTTGTTTGTTGAAAATGCCTCTCAACACCCTGGATGGCATTCAGAATGGTAGACTGCCCAACAGTGAGGGATCTCAGGAGGTCAGTAGCCTCCTTATGAGGGCAGCAGGGCTGACTGGGGCAGGGCCTGAGGTGCATGGGGCGAAGGAGATGCCCACCCTCCTGGGTGAGCGGGCATGGGACACACGCTGAGGGGCTGCTGGGAGGGCAGTGCTGGTAGGGGTGGTGGCGGCTGTACCTGTTGATGCGGGGGGCACAGAGGGGCCCGCCACCGCAAGGGAGCTCCCATCAGAGAAGGAGTCGCTGTCGCTGGTCTCTGCTCCTGTCCCCACCGCAGAGCTCCCCTCGCCCTCCGTCCCACTGGTGGCTTCAGACTCCGTTGTTTCGCCCTTTAGGGCCAAGTGGAATGCAGCTCCATCCTGCTCCGGTGCCAATGCTCCTCCGCCTGATGATGCTATTGCACACAAGAACAGGGAGACCACAAAAAGGGGGCGGGAAGACAGGAGAAAGACATGTTCATTGCATGCAACACCACTGCCGTTGGCGGACACAACAGACACAGCAGCCCTTTGCTCTACGCCATGCACTTATAGTTCCTAGATTAATCACATGCCCATGGGGCACAAGGCCTAAGCTTGATTGCTTCACACCTGGAAGTCACAGGAGCCTGACTAGGTGTAGATGGCACTAACCACTAGTGGGGTTGGGGTGCCACATAGCCTGCCACACAAGGGACCTTACCTACCAAGCTCGCCCTGGCCTAGGGGAACCCACTGCCCATCTCCCCCACCCAGACACCTCGTAATGCAGGCAGAGTCAGCTGAATGAGAGTGTACTCACCCCCTTGTGGCTGCTGTGATGCCCTCAAGTGCCCATCCAACTCCGGATACGCCACCGCCAGGATTCGGAACATCAGGGGGGGTCATGGTGCGACAGGCACCCCTCCCACGTTGGGAGGCCATCCCCAGCTGGGCCTCTGCCGTCTTCTTGCTCCAGCGGTGCAGGTCCTCCCATCTTTTACAGCAGTGGGTGCTCTGTCTGTGGTGGACCCCCAGGGTGCGGACGTCCTTGGCGATGGCACTCCAAATAGCCTTCTTCTGGTGGGCGTTGACCTAGAGGAATAGTACAGGGGAAAGGACATTCTTTACCCGTCCGGACCGTCATATTCATTGGCCCCCGTTCCCACCCTCGCCCTGACGCACATACACTCACCGTCCGCACATGCAGTCCTCAGCCCCCCGCCATGTATCTTCCATCCACACCACTCCAAACAGGCATTGCCCATGCAGTATGCTCACAGTGTACTCACATGTTTGTCTGGAGGACCGCACAGTTGTGTGTATTGGGGAGGACCCCATCCACTAGTTTCTCCATCTCCTCCGAAGTGAAGGCAGGGGCCCTTTCCCCAGACACATGAGCCATCGTCGCTTCCAGACACAGGTCACAGTAGCACTTGCAGTGTAGGTCCTCTCCTGTTGAAGATCAGGTATCAAAGTGAGTGAACAGACAGAAAATGGCGGTCACGTCTGCGGCGGTGTGTACCGTCACCGCCGGCGTACATCATCATTGGCTCCTCGGACCCACAGGGTCCAATGTTAACCAATGCAGAATTGCGCTGCGGTCTTTGACCGCCCACCGCAACGGTGTAGAACACCAGCGCAGTTACCTCATATCCCCTTGTCCCACCTTACAGGTCAGGCAGCTGCCATTTCAGGGGGCCACATGGCATTAATAATAACTGTGTCACACCAATGTAGGCCTTGAATACACACAGTTACAGGCACATTACGGATTAATAAATGTGTGCAAATTACATTTTGTGATTACTCAGTGTTGGCTGACTCTCTGCTCGCTGTTCTCCTCCATAGGGCACATCTGCTGGGGCATGATGATATGGCGGAATCCTCCGGTGTACAGACCGCTGGTGGACCTGTCGACAATGGAAGAGAGACACATCATAGTCACCTACAGACTTGATCGTGTGCCCAGTTGGAGCCAGACCTGGAGCCAGACCTGATGTCAGCTATCCGCCATCCCACAGGGATACCCCCTCTGGTGCAGGTCCTGTCAGTATTCCATTTCCTGGCAAGTGGTTCATTTCAAACAACAGTGGCCATTGCACCAGGGATGTCCCAGCCAATGTTCTCTAACGTGTTGTCCAGAGTGTTGTCTGCCCTGCTCAAACACATGCGCAGCTACATCGTGTTCCCTCAGGTGGAGGATTTGTCCACACTGAAAGGTGACGTCTATGCCCTGGGACATATACCCAACATCATTGGTGCCACTGATGGGACACATGTGGCATTGGTACCCCCACGCAGGAGTGAACAGGTGTACAGAAACCGGAAGAGCTACCATTCTATGAATGTGCAGATGGTGTGTTTGGCAGACCAGTACATCTCCCATGTGGATGCCAAGTTTCCTGGCTCAGTGCATGACGCTTACATTTTGAGGAATAGCAGCATCCCTTATGTGATGGGGCAACTCCAGAGGCACTGTGTGTGGCTTATAGGTGAGGACAAGGACCCTATACAGTGTGAATAGGTGTCTGGGTATGGTGTTGTCCCTAAGGGTTAGTGTGTGTCTAACAGTTGTCCCTCGATATTTGAAGATGACTCTGGTTACCCCAACCTGTCATGGCTACTGACCCCAGTGAGGAATCCCAGGACAGGGTCAGAGGAACGCTACAATGAGGCACATGGGTGAACTAGGAGGGTGATTGAACGAACCTTCGGCCTCCTGAAGGCCAGATTCCGGTGCCTCCATATGACAGGTGGTTCTCTCTACTACTCACCAAAGAAGGTGTGCCAGATAATCGTGGCCTGATGTATGCTGCAAAACCTGGCTTTGCGATACCAGGTGTCTTTTTTGCAGGAGGATGGGCCAGATGGTGGTCTTGTGGCAGCTGTGGAGCCTGTGGACAGTGAAGAAGAGGAGGCAGAAGAACAGGATATTGACAACAGAAACAACATAATCATGCAATACTTCCACTGAGACACAGGTAAGAAGATTTCACTGCCTCCCATATCTCATACTATTATTGGAGCTAGCATAAGTCTGTCATTTTCACTCAGTCTATGGATCCTGACTTGTCACTTGGCTTTCCATTTCACAGATGTGGGTCCCACTTTGTGCCCTCTGCTATATTTCCTCCAGGCCTACAGCTGTGTTACATAGGTATGTGCATAAGTAAATTGACATTGCTATATTCCATGGTTATTGCAATCACACATTTGTGAAAGCACAGACTGACTCCAGATTGTTTTGTGATTGAAGTGTGTTTATTTCGGTGCAAATAAGTGGAGGGGGTTGTAAAATGGGCATGGGGGATGGTGGAGGAATGCCCATGGCAGAGTCCAGCCTATTTGTATCACAGGTGCATTGTCCAAAGGGGCATAGGAAGTGGAGCAATGGCAGTTGAAGGATGGACAGGGTGACAAAGTGGGACAGAAGGGTGACATTCAGGGGGGTCTCATTTCCTGGCGGGGGTCTTGGCAATGTTCTCTGTCTTGTTCCTGGATCTCAGGGACCGTTTGCAGGGTGGTTCTCCATCTGCAGGGGGTGGGGTGCTGGTGTCGTGTTCCTGTGGCGGTGCCTCCTGTCCACTTGCGCCGGCGGAGGTGGAGGGCTGTTCATCATCCAGGCTAGTGTCAGGGGCCCCTTGTTGTGCCACAGTGTCCCTCCTGGTGTTGAAAAGGTCTTGCAGCATCCCTGCAATGGTGACCATGGTGTTGTTAATGGACTTCAGGTCCTCCCTGATCCCCAGATAGTGTTCCTCCTGCAGCCGCTGGGTCTCCTGAAACTTGGCCAGTACCATTGCCATAGTCTCCTGGGAATAATGGTAAGCTCCCATGATATTGGAGAGGGCCTCATGGAGAGTGGGTTCCCTGGGCCTGTCCTCCGCCTGTCGCACAGCAGTCCTCCCAGCTTCCCTGAGCCTCTGTCCCCTGAACCGTGTGCCCACTGCCACTGCCCCCAGGTCCCTGATTTTATTGGGTTGGTGGGTTTGCCTGGATTCCCTGTAGTGGTAGACACACTGCCGATTGACGTGTCCTGGGGGCAGAGGGATGGGCCCGCTGGGTGGGTGCTGGTGTTTCCTGAGGGGGGAGGCTCTGTGGTGGCTTTGCCAGTGTCAGGGGATCCGACTGTCCCGAGGTCCCTGATGGGCCGGCCTGGTCATCTTGATCCAGTTGTGCAGAGCTGCTGTCATCACTGTGGGTCTCTTCTGTGGGGGGACTGGATATGTCTGGTACCTCCTGTCCGGTGACGTTGGGTAGGGGTCCTGCAGGGGTGTAACGGCATGATTATTGCATCTGTGTGTGCCATCCTGTGTAATGGGTGAGTGACCCTGTACTCCAGTGCTTGCATTCTTGGCTTGGTCCTTGTGTGATATTTGGTTTGGGGTCTGTGTGGGTATCTGTAGTGGACATGCTTTGGTGATGGGTGTTCATGCTTTGGTGTTGCATGCAGGGCTTGGTATAGGGATGGGTGGCTTGGTATAGGGATGGGTGGGTTGTGATAGTGGGCAGATGTGAGGTATTGGAGTGATGGGGGTGAGGGTGGGAGTATGTGATGGCAGGCAGGTAGGGTGGGGGGGATAAGGTAGTAAAGAGTTGACTTACCAGAGTCCAGTCCTCCTGCGAGGCCCTCAGGATGCAGTGTTGTCAAGACCTGCTCCTCCCATGTTGTTAGTTGTGGGGGCGGAGGTGGAGGTCCACTGCCAGTCCTCTGTACAGCATTCTGGTGTCTGGAGACCACGGAACGCACCTTCCCCCATAGGTCGTTCCACCTCTTCCTGATGTCATCCCTCGTTCTTGGATGCTGTTCCACTGTGTTGACTCTGTCGACAATTCTGTGCCATAGCTCCACCTTCCTTGCAGTGGAGGTTTGCTGCACCTGTGATCCGAATAGCTGTGGCTCTACCCGGACAATTTCCTCCACCCTGACCCTGAGCTCCTCCTCAGAGAACCTGGGGTGTCGTTGAGATGCCATGATGTGGTGTGGGTGATGTGTAAGGTGGTGTGTGTTGTGATGTGTGAGGGGATGTGTTGGTGTGTGTTGTTTGAGGTGCGTTGATGTTGTGTAAGTGATGGTGTTGTGTGTCTGTGGATGCTGGATTTGTTTATGGTGGTGTCTCTCTCTGGCGTGGTTTCAGAATTCTGGTAGTAAGGGTTTGTGGGTGATGTGGGTGTGTGCTTTATATTGGATTGGGTGTGTTGGTGTGGTGTGTGTATGTGTGTCAGGTGTGTGTATTTTGATTTGTCCAATGTGGATGTGTTTTGTAAATGTGTGTGTATTTTGAGCGCGGCGGTGTGTATCGCCAATGGAATCCCGCGGTTGAAAGACCACTGCGTTGATCCGTGGGTCGTGATAGTGTGGGCATATTCCTGTTGGAGTGACGGTGTTGGTTTTGTTGTCGCCAGTCTATCACTGACCTTTGGTGTGGCGGCATTGTGTGGGTGTCTGTATTATGGCGGATTCCAAGCTGTGGGTCATAATAGATGTAGTGGAATTCCGCAGCAGCAGCGGTATGTTGGCAGTCTTCTGCACGGCGGTAAGCGGCATTTACCACCAGGGTTGTAATCAGGGCCTTAATCTCCTCTGCTACGAAAAATGAATGTGTTGTTGTGTAATGTAACCGGTGCTCATGTAAAGCACTGTAATACCTTTGTATCGAGGTTACTCTATATAAAACTGCAAAAATAATAAAATAACTAAAGCACTCCAGTACCTTTGTGTCGAGTTCGCACTACAAAACAAATGCAAACAAATAAATAAATAAAGTGCTCCAATACCTTTGTGTTGAGTTCGCGCTATATAAAACTGCCAAAAATAAATAAAAAAGACCAGCAGACATCCCAAAGAAACAGCAGGATGCCCAAAAACAAGGAAGATGAAGAGGAAACATACAGCCACGCAGCGCGAAGCAGTGAGGCAAAAGAGAGAAATAGTGCCCCACACTAAGGTACAAAGCTGATTTGCATTTACCAACGACATCAAGGGATTTTTGAAAGGCATGCCCAGGAACCAATGAAAGTGATGGGCGTGGGATGGGCATGGTTAAAGCCCACAGAATAGATTACAACACATCTAGAAAAGCAGTGCTTGCGTGCTGCTATACTTAACCTAAAAAAACTTTGAAAATGCACATACTCAGACATACAGATTGGATGTTTGTATGCTGAAGCTGCCAGAGCTCCAGTGCTGGGCTCAAAATGTGTATTTTAAAAATCAAAATCAACTGCATTTGATACCAATCTCTCTTTAAACGCAGGAAGTCTTTGTTTATGATCTCACCTAAAAATAGTTGAAAACAAGAGTTCACAGTGGTGGTCCATGCACCATATTTAGCTGCCTAGTGGGTGAATATCATGTGTGACACCCTTTAATATACTAACTTGTTAGTTAACATCTGTTTGCATTCTTGGACAAGCAGTTATCGTTTTACCATTAAAATAATGTACTTAAAAAGCACAGCCAGGAATGTGATATGAGAAAATAACCTAGGGCTGGATAAAGGTGTCACACTAGACATGGTGCAACTTACCAGCTTTGTACACCCCCCCTATGCTGTATAGTCATACTGCATCTGTTTCTTGAGGTAGGTGCCACATCCAATAGAGTAGCTTCGGGGGTGGAGGGCTACACCCACCAATAAATGCATTTTTCGATAAATAGTTGGGTATAAGTGCTTTCAGTCGGGTATGGTGAGAGGTCTGCAGCTTTTCACCAGGAATTCAGGAATTTTTACATACATTCAGACAAAAACGCACACACACTCTCCCTCTCAGTTTTTAAAGTCGTCAAAAATATTAGTCATTTTAAAAAATATTGTTTCCCCTCACTTAGTACCCCTACCAATCCACATTCCTTTCACTTTCCACTACCCTTTAGGCCCTTTCCATGAACCCTGCTTGTCATATAATGGGTTCAAGCATTATATGCCAGTTTGATTGTCGTAAAATCTGAAGCTCCCCCCACTCTTACTGACCAAGCTATGCCCCTGGCCACACCTGCATCCTATGGTGAACATATCAACTTTGTGGCATAGTATCCGCTATGCCATCCTTCGTACACTAGACCAAAATTAAACTGCTGAATTAGACCTTGGCAGGAAGACAGTGGGCATGATCGAGACAGCAGAGCAACACACCAGTGTTGTTTGTTTGCACGGTTAAGCCCTCGGGTGCCCTGGATGTACCCTGAGCAGTACTGCTCGGGTGCCCAGGATGGAACCGTTGAGACCAGATGGGGGCCCACGGGGGAAGCGCTAGCGCTCCCCCCTGGGGCCTGGCACCCCCCTCCCCTGGGCAGGGATGGAAGGGGAATCGCTTCCCCTTCCACCCATGTCCCCCCAACCCCCTGTGGCATCTGATGACGTCAGTGCACAGTCGCGCGCTGACCTCATCAGAGGCTGCCCCCACCACGATGGAAGGATCGGAAGAGAAATGCAAAAGCATTTCTCCTCCAATCATGTGGAGAGGACGAGAGAGGCATGAAAGGAGAGGAAAGGCCTTTCCTCTCCTTTCATGTCTCTCTCAACATTTCTGCTGCCCGATCGCAGCAGAAATGCCACAAGACACCAGGGAATTGTTTTTGTTTATATCATAAGGGGAGCAGCCCCTAGGGCAAAGGCCGCTCCCCAGGGGGGCAATTTATTTTTAAGCCATTTCTGCCCCCCCGGGGGTAGATCGGCCTATTATAATTAGGCTGATCTGCCCCCAGGGTGGGCAGAAACCTCCAGACACCAGGGATCATTTTTTTTGGTCTTATTTTATTTTATGTATGTGGGAAGCGATACCTTAGGCAAGGGTCGCTCCCCTGGGGGCAAATGTACTTTTATGCAATTTGGGCAGATCGGCCTATTTTTATTAGGCCAATCTGCCCCCAAGGGTGACAGAAACCCCTAGACACCAGGGAATGTGTTTGTTTTTATGTATGTCATAAGGGGAGTGTTCCTTTGGGCAAGGGCCGCTCCCCAGGGGGGCAATTTATTTTTAGCCCATTTCTGCCACCCCGGGGGCAGATCGGACTATTATAATTAGGCGATCTGCCCCCGGGGGGGCAGAAACCCCCACACCAGGGATATTTTTTTTATGTTGACTTTTTTTATATATATATGGGGAGCAACTCCTTGGCCAAGGGTCGCTCCCCTGGGGGGGCAAATTGTATTGAGGCCATTTCTGCCCCCTTTGGGGGCAGATCGGCCTATTTTTATTACCACTAGACATCAGGGATTTCTTTTTTGTCAGTTTGACATGAGGGGAGCGACCCCTTAGGCAAGGGTTGCTCCCCTGGAGGGGGGGCAAATGTGTTGTAGGCCATTTCTGCCCCCCTTGGGGGCAGATCGGCCTATTGTAATTAGGCTGATCTGCCTCCATGGGGGGCAAAAACCCCAGACACCATATTTTTTTTTTATATATATGTGGGGAGCAACCCCTTAGGCACGGGTCGCTCCCCTCTGGTGCAAATTGTCTATAGGCCATTTCTGCCTCTATTTTTGGTAGGCCAATCTGCCCCCCAAGGGGGGCAGAAACCACTAGACACCAGGGATTTTTATTTTTTTGCGTCAATTTTACGCAAGGGGAACGAACCGTTAGGCAAGGGTCGTTCCCATATGGCTAAATTTATTGTAGGTCATTTCTGCCCCCACTTGGGGGCAGATCTGTCTATTTTTATTAGGCCCATCTGCCCCCAAGGGGCGCAGAAACCACTAGGCACCAGGGATTTTTTTTTTGCGCCAATTTCACTTAAGGGGAGCGACCCCTTAGGCAAGGGTCGATCCCCTGGTGGGGAATATTTATTTTAGGCCATTTCTTCTCCCCTTGGGGGCAGATCGGCCTATTTCTATTAGGCCGATCTGCCCCCGGAGGGTGTGGGGGGGGCAGAAACCACTTAGGCACCAGGGATTGGTGTGTGTGTCTGAGTGTGTTTTGTTGGGGGGGGGGCAGCCCCTTGGGCAAGGGTCACTCCCCATGGGGGACACATTACTGTTGGCCATATTTTTGGAAGGCCCACCTGCCCCCAAAGGGGGCAGAAAGCCCAGCATAGAACAGGGAAGATTTTGTTTTCCAAAATGAGAAGGTGGGGGTGTGGCCATACCCCCACCCCAAATAAATGGGGCCAGAGTTGTTCTGCCCACCGGTGGGCAGATGGGGCAATTACCCCAGATCCACTCCCGGGGGCGGGGGGGCAGAAAGCATACTAGATGCCGGAGAATTAAAAAAATATATAAAATAGTGTGGTGGTGGCTACCAACCAGTATGGGCCTGGTTGTGCCCCCACCCCAGCCGAGGGGGGTAACAGTCTTTCAGCTCTCCCCCCACACACTAAAACATCTTATCCCACTGCAAGTAAGAGGACTTTTGATTATTTTGGGTTTTGGTTTTACATTTGGGCAATGAGAGCTTGGCTAACTCTCAAAATCGTCCCACTTGGAATGGTGAGGGCAGCACTTTTTGGACTTTGGAACGCTGCCATGTAGAAAAATCCACAAAACCTAGACACATCTGAAAACTAAACATCTAGGTGATTCCACGGTGGTGTGCTTCACATGCACCTCACACCATTTTCTTACCCACCATGCCCTGCAAACCTCCAACTTTGCTGGAAATCTCACATTTTCCCCACATTTTTGTGTTGGAACCTTGTGGAATCCACAAAATTCCTACCACCCAGCATTGTCTCACCTATACCGATAAAAATTCTGCTCCACTTCTCAGCCTGAAAATGTTTTTTTTTAAATTGCCCTTTTGGACCCACTTGGGTTCCCCCTCAATTTCGACATGTTTTTGGCTCTTCCCTGTCACAGGCCCTTGGCCCACTTACACAAGTGAGCAAGTGAGGTATCATTTTTTACCAGGAGACTGAGGGGAACGTTGGGTGCTAGGAAATATGTCCTGTGCGGTGATCCCACACAGAAATGTGGGAAAATTTGATTTTTTAGCTACATTTGAGGTTTGTTGAGGATTCTGGGTAAGAAAACATTGGGGGAGCCATGCAAGTCACACCTTCCTGGACTTCCTCGGGTGTCTAGGTTTCAGAAGTGTCTGGGTTTGGTAGGTTTCCCTAGATGGCTGCTGAGCCCAGGACCAAAAACGCAGGTGCCCCCCACACAAAAACAGGTTGTTTTGTATTAGATAATTTTGATGTGTCCAGATCGTGTTTTGGGGCACTTCCTTTCGCGGGCACTAGGCCTACCCACACAAGTGAATTACCATTTTTATTGGGAGACTTGGGGGAACATTGGGTGGAAGGAAATTTGTGGCTCCTCTCAGATTCCAGAACTTTCTGTCACCAAAATGTGAGGAAAAAGTGTTTTATTCACCAAATTTTTAAGTTTGCAAAGGATTCTGGATAACAGAACCTGGCGAGAGCCCCACAAGTCCCCCCATCTTGGATTCCCCTAGGTGTCTAGTTTTAAAAAATGCACAGGTTTAGTAGGTTTAGTAGGTTTTCCTAGGTGCTGGCTGAGCTAGAGGCCAAAATATACAGCTAGGCACTTTGCAAAAACACGTCAGATTTCAATGTAAAAATGTGATGTGTCCATGTTGTGTTTCCAGTCACAAGCATTAGGCCTACCCACGCGAGTGAGGTACCATTTTTATCAGGAGAATTGGGGGAACACAGAATAGCAAAACAAGTGTTACTGCCCCTTGTCCTTTTCTACATTTTTTCCTTCCAATTGTGTAAAAAAGAAGTCTATTTGAGAAATGCCCTGTAATTCATATCCTAGTATGGGCACCCCGGACTTCAGAGATGTGCAAATAACCACTGCTTCTCAAGACCTTATCTTGTGCCCATTTTGGAAATACAAAGGTTTTCTTGATACCAATTCTTCTCTCTTTATATTTCAGCAAGTGAATTGCTGTATACCCGGTATGGAATGGAAAACCTATTGCAAGGTGCAGCTCATTGGCTCTGTGTACCCAGGGTTCTTGATGAACCTACAAGCCCTTTATATCCCCGCAACCAGAAGAGTCCAGCAAACAGTATATTGCTTTCAAACATCTGACATTGCAGGGAAAAGTTACAGAGTAAAACGCTGAGAAAAATGACTGTTTTTGTTTACCTCAATTTCAATATTTTTTTATTTCAGCTGTTATTTTCTGTAGGAAAACCTTGTAGGATCTACGCAACTTACCCCTTGCCAAATTCAGAGGTTTGTCTACTTTTCAGAAATGTTTAGCTTTCTGGGATCCAGCATTGGTTTCACACCCATTTCTGTCACTAACTGGAATGAGGCTGAAAGCACAAAAAATAGTAAAATTGGGGTATGTCCCAGTAAAATGTCAAAATTGTGTTGAAAAATGGGGTTTTCTGAATCAAGTATGCCTGCTCCTGAAAGCTGGAACAGGCATAGCTGGGAAATCTGGGCGATTTTAGCACCGCAAACCCTTTGTTGATGCCATTTTCAGGGGAAAAAAACACAAGCCTTCTTCTGTAGCCCTTTTTTCCCATTTATTTTTTAAAAAACGAGATTTTCACTGTATTATGGCTAATTTCTTGGTCTCCCTTCAATGGAACCCACAAAGTCTGCATACGTCTAGAATCCCTAGGATGTTGGAAAAATAGCACGCAAATGTGGCGAGGGTAGCTTTTGTGGCAAAAAGTTATGAGGGCCTAAGCGTGAACTGCCCCAAATAGCCAAAAAAAAGGCCTGGCACCTGAGGGGAAAAGGCCTGGTAGGGAAGGGGTTAATCGAACCCCTACTTCGATGCAACACTGTAAAAGAAAATAGAGACACTTGGGACAGTGTGAAGAAGTCTAAAGTGCATCTAATGTAAAAAAGCAAACAGGCATTCAAGGTAAACTCCGTCTTTAAGTTGCAGCTCAGTAGGAGCATGCGCACTTTCTCTCAATGCTAGTGAATGGAAGCACAAACATGTGATAAGATGAAGACAAGAGACAGGCACTAATGAGCTGGTGCAAGGCTTTTCTCATGGAAAGAAAGTGTGAGAACCCTGACAGAAAAGATACCTGTATTGACAGCAAGAGGTGCTGCTACTACTTTCTGAAATCCTTGCTTCAGGGTGCAAATTAGGAATGAAGCTATGCTTACTAGAGTGGGTCAGCTAGAATGTGCAATATACAACATAGGATAACAACATGGAAACACATTTAAAATGTGTGTAAGTGCTCAATAATGCTAAGGCTTTAGTGGGTTTTAAGTTAGTATAAAGGCAAATTTGTTATTGATTATTGAAATATAAGGTCACATGTTAAGGTACTTATGCAAACACTTAACCATGTTGTAAGTAACTTCACATTCTCAACCACTAATGAGGAAGCCATTCTAGGTGCCTTAAACTGTTCTCAGCTATAAAGATTTTACTATATGCAGATGATTTCACACAGTTTTGGGACCCTGTATCCACTAGTGTTAGAGTGTTTAACGCTTTCAAGGCATGAGAGTTGATTATTCATTTGTATGTTTTTTTCAGATTTAGCAATCAAAGATAATTTTAGAAATGTTGAAAAAATTTAATGTACCCAACTATGTTTCTTTGCAATTAAAAAAAAAAGAAAGTGAAGAGGACTTACCAGCTAAGTGCTTGTGGGTGAGACATGTTGGAGCAGTCAGGGAAGGCAGATTCTAGCCTACTCATTTTTATCAAATATTTGTGATTCTCTAATAAAGGACTTCATGTTCTTATAATCCTAGCCATGGAGTGTTGTTTCTGTAGTCTGATCACATTGGAACTACTCGACAGGGATGTCTACCCCCAAGGAATGAGCACCAGCTGTTTGGGGTGTGTGTGCTACTATGCTAGCAACCAAACAAAGTGTGTGTGTGTGTGTAGCTGTATATGTACACACATACGTCACACTGGCAGCTTTAGTGGCAATGTGGTTATAGTTAGATCAGATTTTCCATAAAAAAAGGCATTTTTTGTTTCTTTAATAACTTTAGTGGTGTTTGATAAATCTGCACATAACTTTCCAAAATCAAAAGTTCATCCATTTTACGTCCTGCATGGACGGTTTCACACCAGTCTTTTAAATAGGGGCCAAGACAAAGGCAAAAAACATGATGTTTGCGATTTGGTTCAGCCATTTTTGAGAAATTAATGTTCAAAGGAGAGAATGAAGGGGGTTAACCCTCAGAAAAAGTTACGGATGTGTGGACTGAGTACCTCAGTATCAACTAATTTAAAAAATAGCCGCTTGTGACTGGTTGTAAGAGCTTTTTCTCCAGTTGACCATTTAAATGCTATGAAACAATCTAATTGGCTCACTCCAACATCTGAGAAAATGTTGCAGCCTCCATTACAAGATTATGGGACTTAGTCCCCGAGTCCTGAAAAAAACCCAAGAAAGGGTACCTAAGTGGACAAGGTGAGCACACCCATATTCCCAGGCCCATGGCTTACATTTAAAAATATAGATACATTTTTAGTGCCAGAAACCACCCTTCCAGCAGCTGGGACCACAGTGATGCCTCCTGCTTGGTACTGCAGGACCAACCATGGTATCAAAAATATATATTTTTTAAATATTAGAGAACAGTAACCATTCTATAGGCCATAGGCCATGCAGAGAGGGGGTTGGCCACCTGCACTGGGCTGGTCGCAAGGCCAGTCCTCCACAACACACAGCTAAAAGCTCTGGGGGGGGTGTTGGCTGTCTGCAAAGAGGGGGGTGAATGCAGGGTCTGCGCCCATCCTGCCCCACCTCGTACAATGGCTGTGGATAGCTGAGGATTTGGCATGCGTACAAAGGCTGTGGATAGTTGGGGTTGAGCGTCTATGAGGGGATGAACGCAGGAGCCCTGTGCTCATTGTTGAATACATTTTAAAAAACACAAACAATTACTGTAAAACCAAAAGTCAAAGTGGAGTTATAGTTAGGTATGAGCGGGGTATACTTCAAATAACTAACTATAAATTGCACCTCCATCATGCACTCTTGTGCCTGAGGACATCAATGATAACATCTCATTTTTTTCAGTTTTAACTCTAACAATAACTGCACTTGAACTGGTGTTTTCTAAGTGAATTTCTGAGGGTTTTTTTTAACAAACATTAAGGTGTTATAACAAAGACAACCAATCATCTTCAACTTCAATATATATATATGTATATATATATATATATATATACACATATATATATATATATATAATTATATATATATTGTGGTGACTGCTGTGTAGTTATAGTTAGGTCAGAGTTCCCATAGGAATGTTTTTTTGTTTCACTAATAACTTTAGTGTCATTTGCTGAATCATTATGAATATTTCCAAAAAAACTGCTCATTCCCGAAGCTCCTTCCTGTGAAGTTGTGCAGTGATCCATTAGGAGGGGCTGAGAAGACAGGGGGTCCCAAGTGCAATTTCCTCATGCAATTTCCAGAGTGAATTTTAGAAAGCGCTACAGCAAAAATGACTGAATGGAATTACACAAATTTGGCAGAAAGCTAAGTTTTTACCCAGAAAGGTGCTCTGTTGTTTTTCAGAAATTAAGGTTAAAACTATAGATACATTGACAGTAGCGCTTGAATTAAAAAATGCAAGTGTTATGATTGGCCAAGGGGGCTTTGTGGAGCAAGTGCTCTGACTGGCTGGCTGCAACACCAACAGAAATGTTGTGGCTGCCATCACAGGACTCTGAGACTCTGCCCTCTGTGTTAAAAATATATATTTTTTAAAGGATACAGGGCACAGGGTAAAAATAGCCTGAACCCCAAGCCCTTATAGGCAGGACCCAGAGGTACCCTCCCTTAGGCCAATTTTTTTGTGTGTGTGTGTTGTGGTCCCACAGGTGTACCTGTAGACCACCAGAAAAAAATGATTTTAAATAAGGGCCAGGGCCCGAGAGGTGGCAGAATTAATTTATTGCTTTAAACTAGTGTGGGGAGGGGAGCATGCCACAGCTTCCCCTCCCGAGCCAACTTTTGACCCCAGGGACTCCATCACTCAGGACCATTCACAAGTCTATTTTTTTCTTAAATATGGTAGGAAGGGGCTTGTCTGTGGACCACTTGCAGTGCCACATTTTGGCCCAGGAGACCCCATACCCTGGGGCTCAACATAAGTATTGTGTCCCAGGGACCCCATGCTCTGGGAAATCATGGAGGCCTCTTCATTCCTGCCCACAAGATCACAGGAAGGGGACACTGAATTGCTTCCACCATACAGGAACATAAACAATAGTGAATTGCTCCTGAGGATGGGTATTGGCTGGGCAGGCGGTGGGGGCACGAGGGATTTGTCCCACCCCCCCAGCCTCCAGTGGTCTTGTCTGTGTGTGGGTGTCCATGGTAAAAGTGGAGCATGCACCATAATAAAATGTAAAAATTAAGAAAGGAAACAGATGCCAGCAGCCCCGGAACACAAAGGAAGACCTGCTGTTTAAATATTCACTGCTTCTACCAAGGAGTGCCCCCATGATGCCCCATGGGTCTATGATGCATGATGTTCATATTTCTGTGGTGCCCCAAAATGGGGAGGTGCACCACCAATAGGAAGCTTGAGTGTTGTGAGGGGCGGCAGGAAGCACACACACTGCCAAAATTATTTTAAGTGGTTTTGAAAACGTGCCCCAAGTTCTAGGGCATATTGCATAGATGCCGTCAGAAAAGGTTAGTATTGCTTTAAGAGCTGGAGCTTTTGCTCTTACACGCTGTACTGCAGAGGCCCCTTGTAGGTGGTCCGATGGCTGCATTAAATGGCCTGAGCAAAAAAACCTAAACATAATGTTGATTAGAAGTTATTTCTTTAAAATACTTTAGTGACAATGACTACTAATGAACAATACAATGTGTTAATAATGTTATCCTGCATTATGGCCCTTGTTTCCATTGGTTTCTATAAAGAAATTACTGCATGTGGTTAGTTTACTAATGTAGTGACCGTTTGACAATGTCAGAAGGCCTGCCTTATTTAAAATGAGAGCTGCTTATATTATGATGCTGCATCTGGTATAGGTGGGAGGAAGGTTTTATTATGGGAGTCATAACCCACTAGAGGTCAAATGTGATTTTAAGGGTGTTATCAAAGGTATTTTCATCTACTTGATGTACAGTTTTATAATTTAATACATAGTATGTAGTAGTGTGTGTGTAATAAATGTACTTTTCCTTTTTTACAAAAAAGAGCATTGAACAATAAGTTATTGAGTGTTATTGTTGTGTGTCGGTGATTTAGGATTGCCAGCCACACCACCAACCCTGAGTAGGCCTTGCATTGCTGTTCTTCACTACCCTGCAAGGGTCAAGTGCTACAATGGGGTATTTGGTTCTCAGTAAGGACACAACTGTGGACATATTGCTTGTTATAAGATCCTATTTAACTTTAAAAAACAAATTTAGAAAATGAACTAATATGTAGAAAAAGTACAATAACTTCAATTATAAAACCATAGAAATTCACTGACACAACCAAAGGTTAAAGGGACATTATAGTTAGGTGACAAAGTCAGTCTTACATTTTCAATCTGAAAAACTACTGATATTCACCAGTTATAGTTCAATGAACTAACTATAACTCACACCCCTGCAACTCCCTGATCATGACCTTGCATAGTACACCACACATGGCATGCTCAATGACATCATTGATGGCATCACTCATGACCTCTGAAATGTCATCATAAATATATATATATATATATAATGTATAATGTGGGTGATAGTTTGCTATACACTTATCACATTGAAAGATATTTAAGTAAGCAACATCTAGAGGAAATTTTGTATACCTTTTCAATTGTTAATTAGTGTAGGTTTGTTTTCTAGTATATGTATATAAATATATATATATCTCTCTCTATATGTATATACACATATATATATATATATATATATATACAAACACACACAAACACACACTTGAAGAACTTGCCAAGTGCTGTTGAAAGGACTGAATTATTGGTGGCAACTTATATTGACAGCACCCCGAGGAGACACCCCAAAACCCAAAATCCTGAATCATCCAAAATAAAATATGTCCAGGGCGCCTATATCACCTATAGACATAAGGAAATACAAAAAACTAATTTAATCTAATGTGGCTTCTCATCTCTTCTAACTCCATTATTTTACAATGTCTTCATGAATTGCAGGAGGAAAGGAACAGTGAAGATTTTGATGTTCTAATGTTGTTCCAGATACCGGGTTAAGAGAAATTTTAGACCTACCTTCTCATCTTTTCTTTAGAGCATGCATTCATCTCCAGTCATGTGACGACCTATCTCCTGGTGTAGCGCTGTCCAAAATAGGTAGTTTGCCTCCCAGGTGTTCATGGGAGTTATTACTGATGTCTCTGTAGGTGATACAGCTAGTCTAGACGATGATATAAGCTTACAGGTAGAGCCAATGTGGTGTGAGAATGATGTGGTCAGACTTCTTCGGTACCTTGCTCAGAAATACCACAGCCTCTAGACTGCCTTTTCAAGAATGCAAATGTGTTTTCTGGGAAGCTGTTGAGTGTTACCTCTGTTCAGCTAGGAGAGAACTGTGGCTTCTACTATTGTTTTGAAGTATGTTATTGAAGTGGGTTTTTCAGGAGGAAGAGCATGCATAATGCCACTTTGGATTTCTGGCTGTGTGCTCTTTGGAGGAGAGTGCAGTGTAAAGGGCGGATCCAAGTGATTTCACATTAGCCTGTCAGTTTTTGGTTGAAGTAAGTTAGGGTCATGTTAGATATCCAAGCTTGAATCTGAGGTTGTTTTGTGATGCGTGTAAGCAGGAGGTCAGATTAAAGTTTACGCAGGTGCTTGCCATCCAGTTATGGATAAGCCCTTAGAAGGTTTTTAATTACTTATGTCGAGTTTTGCACCATCATACTGATGGATTTTGAAGTGCATATGGATTTAAAGGATTCCATGTAGATGATTAATATGATGGATCCCTGGTGTACTCTGCAGTAGATAGGGAAGGGAGACTCCCCATCTGCATGTGCTGGTGGTTTTTGCTGAGGTAAGAAATTAACCAATTAAAATTGTCCCAGAGAAATCCATGAATGTTTCCATGGTGTAGAGCAATGCTTGGTAGTCAACGGTGTTAAAGGCTACAAAAATGTTGAGCTGCTGTAAGAGGCATGAGCCTGAAAGAACTGTAGCTGTAGTTCGGCCATATGTTCATTTAATGTCAAGCTGTACTATTTTTTGCTGTGATTGTGCAACTTTAAATTTTTCCATCCTGTCTTTTTCAAGTAGGTAGTCAGTCATCATCTATGACCCACACTCTACTTGGAAGTGGCAGGGTGGAACAAAGAAGGAAGTGTAATGTATGTATGAACGAAGATAGAATGTACTGTTTACAAAATGGAGGGTCATGTGAAATACCCAGATTTTCCAAACTGCCTCTAATACCATACGGAACTTTTGTTCATTTGTAGTAACGTGTGCTTAACACTGCTTAGTATTTCCATCGTTTTTGCTTTGCGTACGATTTAAATGTTGGAGCATTTCATGACTGCCCCTTTAGAGCCTATGCTGTTTTCCTACTTAGGTGCAAATTATTCTCTAAACTGTGCTACTCAGCCTAATTTTTACAGAAGTTCCTCAAACGAGAAACGTCCTCTCCCCCTTCACAAATTTCACTGGAATCAATGTAGCATATTTAATGTGAGCATTTTGTTTTGGGTATTTGAGCCCCATAACTGTTAGACTTCAATAGCCAGATAAGTTAACAGCTGCCCTTTATGTCACATCCTGTTTTAACAGTTCAACTCTCACAACTGACCATGGTGCAGCTTTGGGAGCAACTGCCCTCCACCATCTCTGCGAAATACCTCTTCTGCCATTGGCCACCACTGTGAGTTTTACGTGAAAACACCCAGGTGAAAAAATGTGTAAGAATGAAAGAAAGAGTATGACCACTGCCTCTACAAACGTATCTTTTATTTTCCGTGACAATGCATCTTAAATGCACTTGACTGAGGCCCAGATTTGAGTTTTATCATTGTGCTTATGTATGGCATCTTTCTGTGGTAAACTCTGCTCATGTTTATGGATGAAAAATATATTTTCTTTCGTTTTTCTATTAATTACCATATGATTCTTTATTTTGCAAGCTTTTTAGGAAAGTATTGCTGGTTCAAACATTATTATTCATCAGTCACTATGGTAATTGCAAACACTTTGTAGTTCTGCAACTCGTTTATTCCTTGCAGCGATTGTTCTGTTTATGGCCTTATTTAAGTATTTTAGAACAACAATTTTGAAAGAAAAAAAGTACTTGTTAAAATATGCCACCATTTGACTGTCATACAGGAAAACACATCAAAGCATTTGATTTAGAGTCAACGGTGCTGGAACAATGGAAGCTAGGTTTTACCAACTGGGAAGATGCAGGGCTCTACAACTTTTGAAAAAGAGGAGAATGGGCCGGCATTACCACATGGGAGGTGGAAAGAATAAATTTGTAGAGGCAGAGTGATATGTTCACTATCAAGTCTGAGCCGGTGGTGAAGATTTACAGATTAAAAAAGACGTCCAACCTGAACATTCTGGAGGGGATCAGGACTAAACTGGTAAATTCACAGGTATCTGCACTGCCATGCCTTCTTAGGTGAAGTTATTGGCTATGGCTCATTTCAATGAACTATTGCTATTTGTGCTGCAATTATGGTCTGACCATTGCTTTGACATCAATCTACACTCAAGGCCTCATTACAAATTTGGCAGTCTTTTTTTAAGACTGCCGTGGTGGTGGCCGCCAAAAGACCGCCATGGTGGTGGTAATCTGTCCGCCATATTTTATGAGTCATACCATGAAGACCGCCAAAAAACAGCCACAAACCTGACACCGCCAGGAGATAGGAGGGCAGGAAAGAGGTGGTTCTACCACCAGCACCGCCAGCCCAACACAATTCCTCCCACCACATTACGAGCCACAAATCACCACGGTGGTTCTTTCATGGCGGAAAACCATTGGCGGGGTGAACCTCCGCACTCAGATCCTACTACTGTCGGAACACAACACCACATTGGACAGCTTGAATAACTCACACCTGACACACATACACACACCAGACACACCTACTCATTGCACTTAATAAACCCCCCCAACACAACCCACAATCGTTTGCTACTGATTTGATTTTCACATACACCGAGAGCAGGCAAATACACTTTTATAGCACCATTACACCATAGGCACATATACACATCTCACTCAGCACACACCACACAAATGCACCACAAACACAAAACACACATAACGAACACACACACGAGCATCCATCACTCACCATGCACCACCCAAACCCCATCAATTACCCTACAGTACACCCTTACACACACAACACCCCCCCCAACACAACCAATACTATGGGGTCATTACAACCCTGGCGGACGGTGTTAAAACGGCGGTAAGACGGCCAACAGGCCGGCGGTAAAAAAATTGCAATTACGACTGTGGCGGAAACCGCCAACAAAGACAGCCACTTTAACACTCCGACCGCCACGACGGTACAAACAAACAGCTTGGCTGTCACTGCCAACAGACAGGCGGGAGACAATGTACCACCCACACTATTATGAGAGGCCAATCCGCCACCTTTTCCGGGGCGTATTCACCACGGATAAAAACACGGCGGAAACAGGAATTCCGAAGGGAAAACGCTCACCTCTGCACACCCCACGAGGAACGACGACACCATGGAACCAGAACTCCAAATTCTACCTGCGATAGTCTTCCTGCTCCTCTACCAGGAGCACGAACGCCGGTGGCGAAGACCACGGTGAGTACTCCACCTACGACACAGAGGAGGGGGAGGCAAAAAACAGGGACACACACACGGACCACCCCCACCCTCACCCACTACAACACACACACTAATACATGTTGATACATTACAGTTACACCCCCCAATGCCCCCGGAAGAATGCAAAGACAAAAGGAAATTAGTGTAACCATTGTAATATATTAAAATCCAGTACTCAAAAATATATATACACTATAAACAAATATATACACCAATAATACAAGTCCAGGTATTGCACCATTTATAGTCCGTGGACCAATGGGCCCAAAATGCATGGGCGAGGCCCACACTCGTTACCCGATCAAAACAGAGAGAACACTGCAGGGGCATCAGATAGGAATACAACAGGCTCCTCAGGGGGAAGGGAAGGGGGGGCACCTCAGCCGGATGAGTGCACGACGCCCGATCCACGAGGGGGCTCAATGCCCACTGTTCAATCCTGGGGAGTGCAAAGCCACAGTCTCTCAAGTCTCTCCAGTGGGTGGTTTGCCCGCTGCATGAACCTGGGGAGTGCAAAGCCACAGTCTCTCAAGTCTCTACAGTGGGTGGTTTGCTCACTGTTCAATCCTGGGGAGTGCAAAGCCACAGTCTCTCAAGTCTCTCCAGTGGGTGGTTTGCCCACTGTTCAATCCTGGCGAGTGCAAAGCCACAGTCTCACAAGTCTCTACAGTGGGTGGGTTGCCCACTGCCATATCCTGGGGAGTGCAAAGCCACAGTCTCTCAAGTGGATAACAGTCTCCACTGGTTCTGGAGGGGGACTGGTGCCCAGAGTGCTTCATCCTGTGAAGGACAGAGGTAGTGGATGGATCTCTCCACTGGTTCTGGGGGGGGACTGGTGCCCAGGGTGCTTCATCCTGTGAAGGACAGAGGTAGTGGATGACAGTCTCCACTGGTTCTGGAGGGGGACTGGTGCCCAGAGTGCTTCATCCTGTGAAGGACAGAGGTAGTGGATGGATCTCTCTACTGGTTCTGGAGGGGGACTGGTGCCCAGAGTGCTTCATCCTGTGAAGGACAGAGGTAGTGGATGACAGTCTCCACTGGTCCTGTAGGGGGACTGGTACCCAGAGTGCTTCCTCCTGTGAAGGACAGAGGTAGTGGATGACAGTCTCCACTGTTTCTAGAGGGGGACTGGTGCCCAGAGTGCTTCATCCTGTGAAGGACAGAGGTAGTGGATTGGTCTCTCCACTGGTTCTGAAGGGGAACTGGTGACCAGAGTGCATCACTCACCCCGTGACGGACCCAGTTGCGTCAGTGCCCCTGCCGCTCATGGGCTAGCGGTGCTTGAGTTGGCGGTGCCCTGTTCAGCGGTGCTTGAGTTGGCGGTGCCCTGTTCAGCGGTGCTTGATTTGGCAGTGCCCTGTTCAGCGGTGCTTGATTTGGCGGTGCCCTGTTCTGCGGTGCTTGAGTTGACGGTGCCCTGTTCAGCGGTGCTTGAGTTGGCGGTGCCCTGTTCAGCGGTGCTTGATTTGGCTGTGCCCTGTTCAGCGGTGCTTGATTTGGCGGTGACTGGCCCAGCGGTGCTTGTGCTGGTGGTCCTTCATGGCCCAGCGGGGCTTGTGCTGGCGGTCCTTCATGGCCCAGCGGGGCTTGTGCTGGCGGTGGCCTCCCAGGCAGCTGGGCTGGGGCTGGCGGTGGCCTCCTGGGCAGCTGGGCTGGGGCTGGCGGTGGCCTCCTGGGCAGCTGGGCTGGGGCTGGTGGTGGCCTCCGGGCAGCTGGGCTGGGGCTGGCGGTGGCCTCCTGGGCAGCGGGGATGATGGCGGTCTTCTCCGACGTGCAGCTCTTCCCAGACTTGCCGGGTTTCTTGTGGCCCTTCCCCACCTTGGGAGGTGTAACAGCTGAGTCCACACTCCCACGGGACCCCTGGGAGCGGCTTTGGTGGCTGGAGTCTTCCCCCTCTCCCGCCGGGCACTGGCCAACTTCTGATGCTTCACAGTGGGGGGAATGGCTGTGCTGTGGCTCCGTGCCACACTGGCTGTCCTGGTGGCCTGTGCACTCCACATTCCATGTGACAACAGGCACCACTGGTCCCGTAGATGTTGTGGCTGAGGTGCTACTTCGGGACCTATGAGATGGACGGGGTGGGGGTGGTGTGGGAAATAGGTCAAGGCTGGACAGGAAAATTCTTTGGACACACTGGGACGGGTGGCTGGAGGTGGTTTGGGAGTGGAGGAAGAGGTGGTGGTAGTAGGAGGTGTACGTTTGGTGACTTTGGGTGCAGGTGCATGCGCTGGAGGCTGTCGTGAGGTGGATGGCTGTTGGGTGGGTGTGTGCCTGCGTTTGTGTATCTTGGGAGGGGGCGTCACAGACACACTGGGAGAGGACACAGGGGACGTGTGAATGGTAGTGGGGTGGTGACTGCACGCGAGCGGGGTGGGCTGGTGGGTGTGCTGGTGAGGGACGTAGTGGCTGTAGAGGTAGTGCATGCAGGTGTGAGTGTAGACGAGACTGGGAGGGAGGAGGGAGATGACAGGGAGGGGGACACAGTGGAGGCAGTGGATGTTGGTGTGTCTGCATGTGTGTGTTGCTTGCTTGAGTGCCTGTGGGATGTGTGGTGCTTATGTTTGCCCGAGCTTTCCTTGTGTGTTGAGGTGTGTGCAGGCTGGTCTGATGGTGTGCTTGGGATAGGCAGAGGTACAGGGGATTGGGTCTGGGTGGAGGAAGTTGGAGGGGGGAGGCTAGAGACGGGGACAATGGCTGCCATCAGTGCTGAGCCAGAGTTTGAAAAGCTCGGTGAAGGGCCGCCTGACCAGAATGAATGCCCTCCAGGAATGCATTAGTTTGTTGCAACTGCCTTTCTACACCCTGGATGGCATTCAAAATGGTAGACTGCCCAACAGTGAGGGACCTGAGGAGGTCAATGGCCTCCTCACTGAGGGCAGCAGGGGTGACTGGGGCAGGGCCTGAGGTGCTGGGCCGAAGGTGATGCCCACCCTCCTGGGTGAGCGGGCACGGGCGAA
Organism: Pleurodeles waltl; assembly: GCF_031143425.1. Classification (NCBI taxonomy): domain Eukaryota; kingdom Metazoa; phylum Chordata; class Amphibia; order Caudata; family Salamandridae; genus Pleurodeles; species Pleurodeles waltl. Next base: position 978,088,050 of record NC_090446.1, on the reverse strand, counting down.
GGCTGAGGGGCTGCTGGGAGGGCGGTGCTGGTAGGGGGGGTGGCGGCTGTACCTGTAGATGCGGGGGGCACAAATGTTGCCGCCACCACAAGGGAGCTCCCATCAGAGGACGAGTCTGTGTCGCTGGTGTCAGCTCCTGTCCCCGCCGTGGAGCTCCCCTCGCCCTCAGTCACACTGGTGAATTCTGAGTCCGTAGTCTCGCCCTCCAGGGCCATGTGGGATGCAGTTCCCTCGTGCACCGGTGCCACTGCTCCTCCGCCTGATGATGCTAATGCACACAAGAACAGGAAGACCAAAAAAAGGGGGTGGAGAGACAGAAGAAAGACATGTTGAGTGCATGGATTACCGCTACCGTTGGCGGGCAAGACAGACACAGAGGCCCCCTGCACTATGCCGCGCTCTTGGGCTGCACAGTGCAATTCCTGGGAAATGGCCTACAAGGCTATGGACGACATCTGCACACATAGATGACACAGGGGCATGAATATCTGTACTTGGCACTCTACAGAGGTGGGGTGGTGGGCCACCGGGCCATGCCTTACAGAGGGGCCTAGCCTACGGAACTCGCCCTAGCCTAGGGAAACCCACAGCCCTCCTCCCCCACCCAGACAACTCCACTGCATGCAAAGTCAGCTGAATGAGTGTGTACTCACAGCCTTGTGTCTGCTGTGATGCCCTCAAGCACCCACCCAACTCCGGGTAGGCCACCGCCAGGATCCTGAACATCAGGGGGGTCATGGTTCGACGGGCACCCCTCCCACGTTGGGAGGCCATCCCCAGCTGAACCTCCGCCGTCTTCTTGCTCCAGCGGCGAATGTCCTCCCATCTTTTCCGGCAGTGGGTGCTCCGTCTGTGGTAGACCCCCAGGGTCTGGACGTCCTTGGCGATGGCACGCCAAATATCTTTCTTCTGGTGGGCGCTGACCTACATGAAATGTACAGGGGAAGAAGAGAAGTCATTACCAACTGCACCGTCAAAGTGAGTGGCCCCCATCCCTACCCTTGCCATGTGGCACATGCACTCACTGTCTTACATGCACGCAGCAATCTGCCCCCTTCCTTCTTACATCCAGCCCTCTCCACACAGGCATAGCCCATACAACATGCTCCCTGCGTACTTACCTGTTTGTCTGGAGGACCGTAGAGTAGCGTGTACTGGGGGAGGACCCCGTCCACGAGTTTCTCCAACTCTTCCGATGTGAAGGCAGGGGCCCTTTCCCCAGACACACAAGCCATTGTCTCTTCCAGACCGAGGTCACAGCAGCACTTGCAGTGTAGGTCCTCTCCTGTCGAAGATCAGGTATCGAGTGATTGAAGTGATAGAAAATGGCGGTCACGTCCGCGGCGGTCACGTCCGCGGCGGTGCGTACCATCACCGCCGGCGTACATCGTCATTGGCTCCTGGGACCCACAGGGTCCAATGTTAACCAGTGCAGCATTGCGCCGCGGTCTCCGACCGCCTACCGCGACGGTGTACAACGCCAGCGCAGTTAGCTCACATCCCATTGTCCCACTTTAGAGGTCAGTCAGCTGCCATTTCAGGGGCCCACATGGCCTCATTTTCAACTGCGTCACACATACCTAGGCCTAGTCTCAACACACATACAGGCCACCTTTTGTGTATGATTGGTGTTCTGTGTAAACTGTGGGTACGTACCTCTGAGTTGTTTGACTCTGTGCTCGCTGTTGTCCTTCATAGGCACCGTCCGCTGGGACATGTGAGGAGATGACGGCATCCTCCGGTGTACCGACCGTTGGTGGACCTGTCAACAATGGAGGAGCGACATTTGTTAATCACCTACAGGTTTGACCGTGCCACAATCCAGGAACTGTGTACCCAATTGGAGCCAGACCTGATGTCAGCCATCCGCCATCCCACAGGAATCCCCCCTCAAGTGCAGGTGCTGTCAGTGCTCCATTTCCAAGTGGATCATTTCAAACAAATGTGTCCATGGCATCAGGGATGTCCCAGCCTATGTTTTCCAACGTATTGTCCAGAGTGTTGTCTGTTCTTCTGAAACAAATGCGGAGCTACATCGTTTTCCCTCAGGTGGAGGATTTGCCTACAGTGAAAGGTGATTTCTATGCCCTGGGACATATCCCCAACATCATAGGTGCCAATGATGGGACCCATGTGGCTTTGGTCCCCCCCCCCCCACAGGAGTGAACAGGTGTACAGAAACCGGAAGAGTTATCATTCTATGAATGTACAGATGGTATGTTTGGCAGACCAGTACATCTCCCATGTGAATGCCATGATGGGTCAACTCCAGAGGCACCGTGTGTGGCTATTAGGTGGGCCCCTGGAAGCAAGACAGTGGGAATGGTTGTCTGGGGTTATCCCTACAGGTTAGTGTGTGTCTAACAGTTGCCCCTCACCATTTGCAGGTGACTCTGGGTACCCCAACCTGTCATGGCTACTGACCCCAGTGAGGAATCCCAGGACCAGGGCAGAGGAACGCTACAATGAGGCCCATGGGCGAACTAGGAGGGTGATCGAGCGGACCTCCGGCCTCCTGAAGGCCAGGTTCAGGTGCCTTCATATGACAGGTGGATCCCTATTCTACTCACCAAAGAAGGTGTGCCAGATCATCGTGGCCTGCTGTATGCTTCACAACTTGACTTTGCGACGACAGGTGCCTTTTCTGCAGGAGGATGGTCCAGATGGCGGTGTTGTGGCAGCTGTGGAGCCTGTGGACAGTGATGAGGAAGAAGACATGCAGAACAGGGACTCAGTGATCCAGCAATATTTCTAGTGAAACACAGGTGAGAATACAATCCTGCCTACTACATGTACTTTTACACTACTACCTCTATCTATCCTGTCTGTCGTTTTCACCCAGTGTATGGTCACTGAGTTGTCACTTTCCCTTACGGTTTCACAGATGTGGGTCCCACTGTGTGTCATCTGCTTAAATTCCTCATGGACTAGAGCTGTGTGACATAGGTATGTTGACATTACTATTTCAAAAACATTTTGTCACTGTAATTGCAAATACACTATTTCGAAATCACAGACAGACTCCAGATCATTTTGTGCTTTAGGTGTGTTTATCTAAATGCAAAATATTGGAGGGGGAAGTTAAATAGTGAGGGGTGATGGCGGAGGAGTGTCCATGGCAGAGTCCAGTCTATTAGTCTCACAGGTGCATTGCCCATATGGGCATAGGAAGTGGAGCTGGGGCAATTTAATTATGGACAGGGTGACAAAGTGGGACAGTAGGATGAAAATCAGGGTGGTCTCATTTCTTGGCGGGGGTCTTGGCATCGTTCTCTATCTTGTTCCTGGATCTCAGGGACCGTTTGCGGGGTGGATCTCCGTCTGCAGGGGGTGGGGTGCTGGTGTGGTGGTCCTGTGGCGGGGCGTCCTGTCCACTAGTGCCGGCGGAGGTGGTGGGCAGTTCATCGTCCATGCTAGTGTCAGGGACCCCTTGTAGTGCCACAGTGTCCCTCCTGGTGTTGAATACTTCATTCAGCACCCCTACGATGGTGCCCAGGGTGGAGCTGATGGTTCTGAGTTCCTCCCTGAAGCCCAAATACTGTTCTGCATCTGCTTGTACCATGGTGTGCAATGGGTGGGTGACCGTGTACCCCAGTGCTGGCATTCCTGTGTGGGAGCTTGTGTGATGATGGTTTAGGGGGGTGTATGGCTATGTGCAGTGTGCATGCTTTAGTGATGGGTGTCCATGCTTTGTTGTTGCATGCAGGGCTTGGTGTTGGGATGGGTGGTTTGTGATATTGGTACATTTGTGAGGAGTTGATGTGATGGGGGTGAGGGCGAGGGTGGGGGTATGTGATAGCATGCAGGTAGGGTGGGGGATGTAATAGTAAAGCTTTGACTTACCAGAGTCCATTCCTCCAGCTACTCCTGCGAGGCCCTCAGGATGCAGAATCGCCAAGACCTGCTCCTCCCATGTTGTTAGTTGTGGGGGTCCGCCGCCAGTCCGCTGAACCACCAGGTGGTGTCTTGAGACCACGGAACGCACCTTCCCCTGTAGGTCGTTCCACCTTTTCCTGATGTCCTCCCGATTTCTTGGGTGTTGGGTGTTGACCCTGTCCACTATTCTTCGCCATAGCTCCATCTTCCTTGCAATTGAGGTGTGCTGCACCTGTGATCCGACTAGCTGTGGCTCTACTCGGACAATTTCCTCCACCATGACCCTGAGCTCCTCCTCCGAGAACCTGGGGTGTCTTTGCCGTGCCATGGGGTGGTGTATGTGATGTGTGGGGTGGAGTGTGTGGTGATAAGTGTGGTGATATGTAGTGGTGTGTTGTGTGCGGAGCGTGGAAGTTGTGTGGGTGATGGTGTTATGTGCCTGTGGATGCTGTTGTACTTGCTGGTGGTGTCTCTCTGGCCTTCTTTCTGTATTTTTTGTCATGGGGGTTTGTGGGTGATGTGGGTGTGTGTTTTATATTGTAATGGCTGTGTGGAAGTGGTGTGTGTATGTGTCTCAGGTGTGTGTATTTTGAATCGTCCAATGTGGCTGTGTTTTGTAAATGTGTGTGTATTTTGAGCGCGGCGGTGTGTACCGCCAATGGGAAACCGCGGTTGAAAGACCTCCGCGTGCATTTGTGTGTCGTGATTTTGTGGGCGTATTTCTGTTGGCGTGACGGTGGAGGTTTTGTTATCGCCAGTTTATCACTGACACAGCCGCGGCGGTCTTCTGGCAGTAAGCGGCTTTTACCGCCAATGTTGTAATGAGGGCCTATGTCCCTACAAATGCACCCACGGTTCCCAGACGATGAGTTGAGGGTCATGGTGGATGAACTCATCATCATACAGCCACAACTGTTTGGAGCACAGGTCCAGTAAACCTCAATAGCCAGAAAAATTGAGTTGTGGCAGAAAATAGTCGACAGGGTCAACTCAGTAGGCAACCATCCACGCACAAGGGAGGACATCAGGAAGAGGTGAAATGACCGTAGGGGTCAGGTGCGTTCCATGGCATCACGGCACCAGAACCCCACGAACAAGACTGGCGGTGAGCCCCCATCTCCTCCCCCACAGTTCTCATCAAAGGAGGAAAAGGTGTTGGGCATTCTGTATCCAGAGGGTCTGAATGGAATACCTGGGGGACTGGACTCTGGTAAGTACCCACATCTACCATGTCACACATTTGTCATGTCCTGCTTGCTTCCTCACCACCCAAATACTCCCCAATTCACTGTATGTCTCACTACACCTCCCACCTACCCACCTAATGCCCCTCCCCCGCATGCCACACCTCCACACAGCCCTTGGCTAAGGCACAGATAGCATTGGCTACTACTATCAGTACGACTCCCACAATGCACTAGCCCATCTACGTGAATACCTGGAATGTGCACATCACACCACATACCTTGCATGTATGACTATTGTACTAGCTATACCAACTGGACAGTATGGCTGAGAACCACTACATGGCAATGACAGCAATGCAATGGTACAATACAAGGCAAAACAAGGCAAAACATAGCTACAGCAATGTGACTAATCCTGGCCACTAATCAGGACCCACAACCCAGAAACTGACCCACCAAGGTATGGAATGTAAGATGACAGACTCCATGCACATGCACAACATGCACAGACAGGACAATTGACCTTGCTTAGACACATACCCTCCTCTCACTGGGACACCATGCTGCAATGTCCAGCCATTTCCTCTCACTACTAGCAAGCCTGAATAGTCACTAGCTAACAGTGCAGAACAGTAATGTGAAACATCGGAGAGAACCAGAACCCATCCACAGAGCCAAAGTTATTAAACCTGAATGACACCATCCTCAATAGAGTATGGTACACATGTCACAGACTACTAACTACCACCAGTTGAATGCTGTGCAGCATCTGTCATTGCCATTGCTGGGAATCATGTCAAGCCGCTGTATGCGTATGATAAAGAGATAACTGAACACACATTCAATATTTAACTCTCTCTCTCACTCCATCCACAGGTACCCCTGCCAGTGCCCCCATGGAAAGGATACCAGAGACTGCCAGCCCTCTTCAGGATGAAGGCTACAGTGAGGACACCATGCATGGATGTCAGGACATTGACGAACTACCTGGCACATTTGGGACACCTGGTCAGTCTATGACTCCCTGCCTCACCCTGCCCACATCAGTCCCCCCAACCCAGTGGCTGCTACATCACAGCCAACCCTTTGGCCCCAAACCAGTGTGCCAAGGACTGTTCAAACTATTGTATGCCCCACAGTGCAGGGACCTGAGTGGACCCCTCACACCCCAGACAATGAATGTCCTGCAAACACTGGGAGTGGGCACACCGTACCCGGGACACAGGCACATGGGGGCAGGGGGTGTGGGAGGGAAGCTGTGGGCCAGAGGATGGGGCCTCCAAGGGACTACTGACCAGGAAACCATCTCTGAAGTCCAGGAAGCTTACCAACAATCCCACGACAGGATGGGCCACATCATCATCATGTTGGGGGAAAACCAAAGGCTGCAGAGGGAATACCACCAGGAGGTCATGCAGCAGTGCACACACAATGCCACCATGGCCTCCATTGCAGGGGTGCTGAGGGATATCTACACTGCCCTGCGTGCTTCCACCACCCACCAACAGGCTCCTTCCACTAGCAACATAACATTTGAGCAATGCACACCAGGGGCAGTTATTAAAATGGAAGTCCTGCCAGGGGAACCACAGCCCTCAGACACCCCTCCCTCTGCAGCAGAAGAGCCTCCCTCCCCCACAAACAGGTCACCCATCCAGACATCCGGCTGGAGCAGATGCCAAGATCTAACCCACTGCCATGAAGTGAATCTCACCTGATTTGTCATCCTTGTGTGCCACTGAGACACCCTGTTGTTCAGTGACAGAACCCCATCTTCCCATTGGCACATGGACACTGGACCTGTGCAAACAACTGCTGTACCACCTACTCTGATGAGTTCATCTACCATGACCTCACTCATCACCTGTTACACAATGTATGCACTATAATGTAGTAGTCACAATTTCATTATATGCACAAAAAACACCAATGGAACACAGCTACTGTATATGTGCCTTCATTAAAACATCAACAAATCTAATGATTGCAAAATGTGACCTGGTTATACCACCTGCACCAAACAGGGAGAATAATGGACAGCAGAGGGAGGCATCCTCAGCAGGAGACACAATACAACAGATATGTTCCAGGACAAATGTCAGACAGTCAAAAAAACAGGGCCATACAAGGGTATAGTCAGTATTCCAACCTGCAAAAAGACAATGGCAGATAGTACCATCAGGCTGGAAGGCATGGAGCCACACAATACACATATGCAGCTCATAGATGTCATGCCCATTGTAGAATACCTCCTAAGCAGGAGCCCCAGAGATTACCTATGCATCACCAGTCACAGAATCACTTTAGCTGCCATCTCAGCCCTCAATTCTCAAATAATTTAGCAATGGCTAATTACTATGAATGCCTCAAGCCATATGTAGCAGAGGCACATATTTCAATACCACAGTAAGTGGGTGGAATGACATGAGAACAGGAGAATGCAGCAAACAGCCCAATAGTGGCCTGTACAGTGGAGATGTGAATGTAGGATGCTGCAGTGAGTACAGTTGTAAAACGTTAGCTACTTTTACTGTGCACTTTATATTCAATCAGTCAGCTCCCCAACATACACATAGGGATAGGGCCACATTACACTCCACTGATGAGTCAACTCAGGAGGAGTATTGTCAGCAATTCATGTGTACATACAACACTTGCAAACCCACACTCACCATTCCTGTATGTCACTGGAAGTACTGATTGATGAGCTCAGTCCTAGAGTCAGCTCCTTTGGCTCCTCATCACTTGCCATGTCAGCAATCAATCAATCAGTTTTTATAAAACAAAACTACTTACCCATGAGGGTCTCAAGGTGCTGGTGGTGGGCCTGGGCCTCATTCGAAGAGCCATGTTTTGAGGTTCTTCCTGAAGATGGTGAGAGATGGGCTTTGTCTGAGATGTGTGGGCAGGTTGTTCCAGCTCTTATCTGCGAGGTATGTGAAAGATCTTCCTCTGATGGTGGTTTTCTGGATGCGTGGGATGGTACGTAGCGCCTGCTAGGCAAAGCGGATGGGTCTGGCGGTGTTATGGAAAGAGATGCGATGGTTCAGGTAAGCCGGTCTGATGTCGTGAGGACCCTGATGTGGGTGAGTAGTCTGAAGCTTGTTCACTTCTCTACTGGGAGCCAATGGAGGGTCCTCAGGTTTTGGGAGATGTGTTCTTGGTGGGGGGGATTCAGGATGAGTCTGGTGGGAGTGTTTTGGACGAGTCCTCGAGCTTGCTTGTGACTAGGGCATGGTTGATTATTTTGCGGCAGTCGACCGGGATCCATTTGAAGATTTTGCAGAGTTGGCGGAGAGTGTGCCGACAGGAAGAGGTGACTGCGTTTACCTGTCAGGCCATTGGTAGGGAAGAGTTGAGGATGATTCCTAGGTTGCGGGCGTGGTCAGTCGGAGGAGGTGGTGCGCTGAGCAATGTGGGCCACCAGGAATCGTCCCAGGCTGCGGTGGAGTTTCTGAAGGTGATGAGCTCATTGTGTCTGAGTTGAGCTTAGGGCAGCTCTCACTCATCCAGGTAGCGATGGCTTCATCAAGGTGTGAAAGTTCCTCTTAGCTTTGTCCGGGTCTTCAGTGAGGGATATGTTGAGTTGTGTGTCATCGGCGTATGACACGATGTTAATTTCGTGGTCTCTGGCGATGGCTGCAAGCGGGACAATGTATATGTTGAAAGCGTTGGGCTCTTGGAGGATCCCTGAGGGACTCCTCAGCTGACTTCTGCTGGTTTGGATATGAAGGTTGGGAGCCTGCTGACTCTCTGAGTTCTTCTTGTGATGAAGGAGTGGATCCATTGCAAGGCTTTTCCATGGATTCCTGTGTCATCAAGTCTGGTGCATAAGGTGCTGTGGGAGACCGTGTCGAAGGCTGCTGAGAGGTCGAGGAGTATAAGTGCTGCGGTGTGTCTGAGGTTGAGGAGTGTGTGGATGTCATCGGTGACAGCAAGAAGAGCTGTCTCCATTCTGTGGTTGCTGGGGAATCCAGACTGAGAGGTATCCAGAGAGTTGTCGTCCACGAGGCATTGTAACAGCTGCACATTTATGGCTTTTTCCAGGATTTTGGCTGGGTAGGGTAGCAACGACATAGGTCAGAAATTCATGAGCTCTTATGGGTCGGCTGTGGGTTTCTTCAGGGGGGCGGACTTTGGTGTGTTTCCAATCTTTGGGGAAGGTGGCTGTTGTGATGGAGCAGCGTCTTGCGGAGTTCGGGGGCGATGGATGCACTGGCTCTGTCGTAGATGTGGTGAGGACAGGGGTCTGTTGGAACTCTGCAGTGAATTCTGTTTATGATGATTTCAGTCTCTTCTGAATGTGGATGGTTTGGGTGGGGTTTGGGGGGCTGGGTCGGTCGTAGGTTTTGATGCAGGGTGGGTTCTGCAGGAGAAAGCTGTCACAGATGTCCTTAATCTTGCAGTGGAAAATAGTGGGCAGTTTGCCGCAGAGGTCTTGCGATGGGGGGATGTCGGTGGCTTCGGAGGGAGGATTGGTGAATTTGTTGATTACTGTGAAGAGTTCTCTCATGTTGTGCGGGAAGGTGTTGATGCGTTCACAGAGTGCAGCTTTTTTTGCATTCTTGATACACTGGTGATGGGTGGCAATAGTGGCTCTGAAGGAGGCGAGGCCTTCGCTGGTTTTGCTGTTTTTCCATTTCTTCTCAAGGTGCCTCTAGGTGCATTTGGATTCTTGGGCTTTGGCAGTAAACCAGCTGGCTTTTTCTGGGATGTGCTTGACCGAAGTTGATTGGAGGGGGGCTAAGGAGTTGGCACATTCAGTGATCCAGGAGTTGAGGTTGAGTGCTGTGGCGTTGATGTCATCGGGGGGTGATTTGTCGAGGGTCGTAGTGAGTTGCTCGTCAGTGATTCCGTTCCATTTGCTATGGGGGGGCCCTAGGGGTGTGGAGGCAGCTGTTGGGTGTGGTGATTGCGAAGTGTATGCAGTGATGGTCGGTCCAGTCGGGAGTGGAGGTATTCTTGATTGTGATCTGCTTCCTTGAGGTACAAATGTGGTCTAGTGTGTGTCCTGTGGCATGCGTGGGTGCAGTGATCAGTTGCCTGCGGCTGAGGGTGGTAAGATGGGCGAGTTGGGAAGTGATGTTTTGGTCGTTGCGGTCCTCGTGGTGGAAATTCAAGTCGCTCAGGAGGAGATAGTCGGTGGTCGCCAGGGCATGAGAGCTGGCGATGTCTACAATGGCATTGATGAAGGCTGGGCGGGGGCCAGGCAATCTGTAGAGGGAGGAGTTGTGAGTGGCATGGATCAGGAAGTGTAGTTGTTCCATTGTGGTACAGTATTCCACTGTGTTGACTGTGATGGGGAGAGAGGACTTGTGTACGATGGCCAGACGTTCGCCTGGAGGGGAGGGTAGGTCCTTCCTTAGGAAGTTGTAGCTGTGTGGAATTGTGATGGCGATGTCTGGTCCGGAAGTAGGGTTAGTCCAGGTCTCAGTTAGGAAGGCGATGTCTGGAGGGGTGGAGTTGATCAGGTCCCAGATTTCGGCGGTGTGCTCATGGAGGGAGCGTATATTCAGAAGGAGGCAGTTGATGAGGTGTCGGTGGTTTCAGGTTTGAGGTGTTCCGGTTGTCTGTTGTGGCTGAAACTGAGGTTGCAGTTCCAGCAGGAAAAAGGTCCGTGGGTGTCCTTAGGAGATGCGGTGCAGCAGGCGCTGAGACGTTCAGTGTTAGGGTGGTGGAGGGTCTTGGTATTGTAATGGAGGGTGGCCAGGGAATAGCTCGTGGAGATTCAGGGTTCCTGGTGCTGGGCATGGTCCAGACTGGCTTGCCTTTGCCGTGCCTTCACGCCAGCAGTGTGCCAGTTGCACACGGCCATCATTAAGAAGGGGAGGGGGCTGGGAGTCTGGTCAGTTGGGAGGCAGGAGGGCAGAAAAAGAGCTTCACGGGGGTGTAGGGTCAGCAGCAACGCAGGAGGGACAGGGCAAACCGAGGGCAGAAACAAAAGGGAAAATAGACAGAAAAGGAAAAACAAAGTGAAAACAGAGGTAAAGGCAGAAGTATGAAGTAAGGAGTAAGGAGAGACAGAGAGACAGAAGATACTTACTTGTAGATGGGCACTAGGCCACCAGGGATGAGGCGCAGTACCTCACTGGTGTCAACAGCCAGGGAAGGGTGGGCTATCCAGAATCACCTGTGTAAAAAAATGTAGGACCAGTTAAAATACAGGTACAGCGACATGGAAGAATGTGATGGCACGTGCCTAAACAGTGAAACACCTTCATATGCATACATAACAAGGACCCAGGCCCTCTCTGTGTGTAGTCGTGCCATCATGTGTGGGACATTGCTGTTCCTCAAAATGTAGGAGTCATGCACAGATCCAGGAAACTTGGCTGTGACTTGTGAGGTGTACTGGTCTGCCAGGCACACCACCTGAACACTTATGGAGTGGTAGTTCTTCCTGTTCCTATACACCTGTTCATTGCCACTGGAAGGGACAGGGCATTATGTGGGCCTTCAATGGCCCTTATAACATGAGGAATGTGTCCCGTATCATAAAAGTCTGCCTTCACATAGGTCAAATCCGCATGTTGGGGGAACCTGATGTAGCTGTCCAGGTGTTTCAACAATGCACACAGTACATCCTTCAAACAAGACTGAACATCGGCTGTGACATCCTTGCTGTCTAGCTCACTGTAGTCTGAAAGGAGCCTGTAGCAAGAAAGTGTGGCACTGACAGGACTTGTACTGTGGGAGGGATTCAATAGGGATTTCGTATGGCTGGTAAGAGATCAAGCTCCAACTTTGTACATGGATCCATGATGGTCTGATGATTCAAACAATAGGTCTGGATGATATGTCTGTCCTCCATGGTTGCAAGGTCAACTAGTGGACGGTACACTGGTGGTTGTCTCAATCTCCTCATGGCAGGATATCTAGGTAGAGAGGAGAGAATGTGCAGTGAGAAATGCACTTGACAGATAGAAGCAGAACCTGTCAAAATCGCACAAACCTAACACTGTAGAACATGCGTAGCACTGCTGACACATACTATTATGGGCACGATGAAGCCCTTTGGACACTATCCTTGCAGCACATTGCTGAACCTGTGAGTCGTATAAGACACATCTCACATATGTAATGTACCATCTTTGGTAGACTGAGCTGTCTTGCACTGATTAATTGAATGGTAATGGGATATACCAATATATTGCCACCGCCTATGTGCCTCCAAGTATCTAAACATACCCATCATCAGATATACTGCCACATCACGTCACTGTGTTATGCATGTCACATGCCTTTGCACTACCATGATGGCACGACATATACTTCCTCCGCCATTTGAGCAAATATGTGTATGGCGCACTAATTTTGCCATATCAATGAATGGTATGAGCACAAAATGGCAGCCGCCTGTCCTACTTCACTGGACAGTTGGAAGTGATCTAAGTCCACCAGCGTATGTCGTCATGGTGATAGGCGGTCGCAACCGCTGTGCAACTTGTCATTGGTTAACATTGCTGCTTATGGTGGACTGGTGTCAATGGCGATGACCGATGGCAGTGACAGTCCTGTACGTGGCAGCCGTGACTGCCATTTCTGCAGTCTTGCTCGCCTGACTGCTGACACTGTTGCTAGCAAGACCTCCACGACCTGAGCTGCTGTGTACCGTCTCTGAGAGCCATTATGCCACGTCCTGCAGGTGATAGGGCCCCAGCCTTCCCCCCAGAAGAGCTGGAGAAGCTTGTGGAAGGGGTCCTACCCCTGCATGAACAGCTAAATGGGGCACCAGAGGAGCAGGTGAGCCTAATGCCATTGTCATGTGCAATAGGGGTGCGTGTGATGGTAAATGAGGTAAGTGTACCGATGGTGGAGTACATGCATGAGGAGGGCATAAAGTGAAGTTAAGTTGTGTGAGCAGAGAGGATGGGTATGTGTGGGCACTTGGTGAGTCAGATGTGTATAGGCCACTCCTGTCAGTATGGTGCATGTGGACATGACTTTCTACTTTTGTCTCTGTCATCCATGCAGGTAAACCCCCATCAGAAGAAAGGGATCTGGCGTGCCATCGCCAAGCAAGTGTGGGGGTCCACAGCGGACGGAGCACCCACTGTCGCAAGTGGTGGGAGGACCTGAGATGCTGGTCCAGGAAGACTGCAGAGACCCAGCTGGGGATGTCCTCCCAACGAGGGAGGGGTGCCTGTCAGAACCTGACCCCCCTAATGGCCCGCATTTAGACAGGTGGCCTACCCTGAGGTAGATGGGCATTTGAGGGCAGCACAGCAGCCACAAGGGGGTGAGTACCGACTGTATCCTGGGACTTGGTTTTGGTTGTATGTGATTAGCTCCTTCACTGTAGCTCATTTGAAAATGCAACATGTATGTAGACTAGTGGAAATGGGTAGTAACCACCCGTGATAAGTATAAATTGTAGATCTGTTTTGATAGTTTACTGTCAGTGGATGTACATCTCCCATGTCTGGATTGTGGAGATAGTCTAAAGACATTGGCAAATGTGACTTCATCCTGCCTTTACAATGGATGTGAGCTTGTGTATCATCCTAACCACTGAATATGACCTGCTCCATCCATCTGCATGTGTTGCTCTAGGGTGTCAGTCCACTCCCATCTGTATAGCATACATGTATATGCAACTGTGTGACTCTCTTTTTATCACAGGGACTATATACATCAAGTACTGGTAATGGTAATGACTGCATTTGAGGCAGCCATTACATTTCCACCACAGATATGACCTGTGTAGGACTGAACTAATGGCTTGATAGTTGTATACCCATATATTGGTCATCTGCTAACTACAGGGTATCTGGAGGTTGCTAGAAGTAGGATACTTTTACATGTACGTCTGATTTGGTTTGATTGCAATCATCATGCATTTCTAAGTGCTAGACTTGTGGTTATGAAACCTTGAACCCTGAGGCTGCCCTATGTAGTAGTAGGATATGTTGTCAGTGCATAGGCAGTGGTGTTGGTCCATGTATGCTTACATGTACTTAGCATTTGGGATGTGTGTTGTCTGGACTTATGTACAGGTATTCGCAAATCCAGAATGGTGTGTGTGAGGGTGGTTGTTATTATATTGTGAAGTCCTACTGGTGAAACTGCATGTGGGGTGTTATTGTATGTGGACCATGATGTCATATGTGTGTTCCTGAAGTTCATCAGTTGTGACACTGCACTCAGTGACTGTGTATGGATGTGTAATATGTGCAGTATGGGCCACTGTAGATGCACTTAGATGTATGAATAGTTATGATGTATATGTTTTTGGTGTCTGCAGATCTTCCTCTGTGAATCACATGGCTATACTCCAGACTTGTATTGTACACATCAGATGTAACCTGTATGGGTGTCAAACTTGTAGTGGCCAAATCACTTATGATATCTATATTGGCATTACTGTACAGAGTGTTAGGTCAGCCATATAATGTGACAGGCAGATGTTGTGTGGTGTATGAGTGGAGTAGACTTCACTGTCATGGATATTTTAAAAAGGACATGCACTAATTAGCTGTTGTAACTGTAGATGCCAGATCTGTTTTGTTCAGTCAGCTGCACTTCCAATGGGTGATAGGGGTATGGAGAGGTATGATGTGAAATCAGGGAGTCAATTGTACTTCATCCAGGGCATGATGTGTATGCAAACAGGGCTTTGGGGGTGATCACGTGGATGACTAAGTCTTGCTGACCTACTTGGATTTAGATGTAGGTATGAGGGTTGGCATACAGGGGTGGGTAGTAGTGACATGTTGTGACATGATGTGGGAAATGTGTATTGGCACATGATATAGCCTAACCAGGATATGTATTCTCACAGATGTGCATGTTTACATGTGTGTATGTGAGGTATATGTTAACCCTCTCTCACCCTCTCTCTCTCTCCCTACCTCTCTCTCTCTATTTGTCTGCATCAGCATCAGCAGGTGAAGAAGGGGCACAGGCGAGTGGGGATGCTGCTGGCCATGGACCCAGGGTGCTGCTACCAACGACAGCGGGGACCAAGTGGCACAGAGGGCGAGGGGAGTGCCATAGGGAAGACCAGATCTTCCAGATCATCTTCAGAATCCTCCTCTAGTGGACACTCCCTCCCTAGGACCACCCCAGCACCATCTCAGTCCTCCACCCCTTACTACCACTGCCCTCCCTGTAGCTCCCCACCCAGTTGCCCGTGCCTGCTCACCCAAGAGGGTGGGCATCTCCTTTGCCGCAGGCACCCCTGCCCCTGCCCCAGTCAGCCCTGCTGCCCTCAGTGAGGAGGCTATTGACCTCCTGCGGTCGATCTCTATGGGTCAGTCAACCATCATGAATGCCATCCAGGGACTGGCAGCTCAAGTCCAGCAGAGCAAAGCGTTCCTGGAGGGCATTCACGGTGCACTGGCTGGCCTACAGAGATCCTTTCAGGCTCTAGCCTCCACACTGATGGCAGCCAGTCACCCTTTGTCTACCGTTCCCCCCTCCACCTACATCTTTCCAATCCCAAACCGCTCTTCCCTGACCCAGCCAAAGCACACAGACAGACAAGCATGCATCTACCTCAACGTCCAAGGGTAGCGCAGACAAACACAAGCACCACAAGACCCACCACCAGCATGCGCACAAACAACATCCACCTGCAGACACACCAACACTCACTACCTGCACAGGGTCCCCACCACCCCCTCCTTCACAGACACTACACCAGACACACCTGGAGCCACCACACCAACATTCACTGATCCAGCCACAACTCCTATCTTACCCACAGTCAACACAATATCAGACCCGCAGACATCCATCCTAGTGACAACATCCGCAGATATCACAACCACCGACACCCCCACATGCAGCACATCTTCCATACCTGCAGACACTACCCCAACAGTCATCCATCCAGCATGGCATCTCCCAGCACCTCTTTCCAAGGCACATAAATGCCCTCACTCACCCATCCAACAGACATCCAGCACCCACGAGCATTTCTTGTCCCCTTGATGCCTCTACCCTGTGGAGGTCATCTAGCAGTCAGGAGTCATGTAGGGGCACACAGAAGTGCCATTTGTGCCTTGTGCACTTTGGACTGGCCAATGACCATATTTTTGTACATAGTTATGTATTTCTTGCCATATATCAATATTTATTATATCTGGGCCAACCAGTTCTTGGTTTGATAGTAACATACTTGTCCTGCCTTTCTTCCCACGTGGCTATTGTGTGTGTGTGATATGTGTGTGTGTGTTGCTTGTGCTAGTTGTTGTGTCTGGGCAGCATGTGTGGGTGGGGCCCTGCCATGTGTCCCGCTGTGATGGCTGTGTGTTGTGTGTAGGATATGTTTGTGCTTGAAACATGCATGTATGTTCATAAATTGTGTATTATTTGTGTTGACATGTGTAATGGTGGTGTTGTGTACCCTTGTGTGGGTGTTGTGTGTACATGTGTGTGGGTGGTGATGGGTATGTCAGAAGCATTGTTTGTTGTGTTAGCGTGGTATGACGTATGCCTCGTTGTATGGCTGTGTGATTGTGTATGTTGGTTGTCAGGTGAGGTAATGTGTTGTATGTATGTAGTGTCATGTGGAGGTGTGTAATGTGTTAGCTTGCCGAAGCATTTGTGTTGTTGCGGTTGTGGTGTAATTATGTTAATCGGTGGTGTTGTGTTTTGTTTTGTTGGACTGTGCCGGTGCTGTGTGCCTGTGCATTGGTGTGTGTATTGTACATGTGTGTTGACCGTGGTGTGTTTAGTATGGGTGTGTGTGTGTTGGTATGTGTGTGTGTGTATGGGTGTGTGGTTACGTGTGTGTGTCGCCATTGCATGCCATCCCGGATGTGTATGTTGTGTGTGCGTGTGTACTTTGTGTTTTCCTACAGTGTCAGGTAGGTGTGTGTACTAATGGTTGTTGTTGTCATTGCCATCACTGGTTCTAGAGTCACTGTGCGAGCAGGAGCAGTGAGAGGACGTGCAGTTCAGGTTCCATAGTGGCTCCATACAGGTATGTGTTCCAGAAGGTGAGTGTCTCCTTTTATAGAGTTGCTTTCCACCCGGGTTTTTGTAGTGGTGCGACTGCGGCGAAAACCTTGGCAGAGTGTAGCCTCGTAATATGTCCAGCGGAAACATGGGGTCCGCCGGCCTGAAGGTGGCTACCTCTGTCCGTGGCAGCATGACCACACTGGTGCTATAGGCGGTGGTTTAGCTGTATTCTGTTTGGAAGACCACTATGGTCATAGTTTGGTGGTCTTCTCCGCTGGCCCATTGGCGGTGCAGCCGCCACCAACATGGCAGCCCTGGTACCGCCAAAGTTGTAATGACCCCATCAGTGCTGCATACATTCATACTGACGTTATTACTGCCCATATGGGTTCATATCATCTTTAACGAGTATTTCCTGTCACGTTGATAGCAGTTCATAATTTTTTAATTCACTTTGCCAGCCAACTATTAAATTTTCATTAGTGCACAGCTTCTCATTTTGCAAATATCGGCACAACTTACAATTTTTCTTGTATTAAAGTAGTACTACATTAGTGCTACTCGCGTATTACAAAATGCAATTCATAAAGCTACAGCCAGAGACTTCTACCTCCACCTCTCTATCTTGTCTGCACAAAGATTTCCGCCGTGATGGTGGATATCTCTATACATGTAGGTTTATGTTTTAGTAGTAAATTGACAAATTGCACAATGTCCTTAGAGGCACAAATTACTGCGACTGTCTTTTCTTGATCCTTGCAATTTCAACTTTTAAAGAAAACACTAACACTATTTTCTGCTGAGTACTATCCCATTGTCGTAGTGGCCGGAATCTATTCCAGGATCAATTATTCCAATGCATATTATTTAGGTCTTCAAAATGTCTCAATGTCTCACCTACAGCTCATTTAAAACTCCACCATTAGACTTGCCTATGGCCTTTGCAAATCACCCACATTACAGAAGCCAGACATATCTTTCATCGTCTTCTTGTCCATCTTCCTATTCAGTTTAAGGCATTGAGCCTTGTTCACAAGGCCCTCAATGGGCTTAGCGCCCCTGCCATCACAGCAGTCATAAGAAGTTATGAACTTCGAACACCCTTCTCCTAAAACCCCTGCAGTGGTTCCTCACTTCAGATTGGCCCACGTGGGTGGCAGATCCTTTGTGGTGTTAGCGACCATGATCTGGGATCAGCTACCTAAAAACCTTCAGGGTACTGATGTCTATACTAGGTTTTTGGAAAAAGCTTAAAGCCTAAGTTTTGTCTGTTTTCCTTATGTATGACTTGTTTCTCAGCCCATATCTGCAAATTTGTTTGCTTTTCACTGTGTCTTTTGTACCTTGCTTTTGTAGCGTAAAGATGTCTATTGGCAAATATTGCGCATAACAGGTAATCCCATTCCATTCCTATGTAACTCCATAAATGTGGGAGTGACAGGGGAATCACAGGAAAATGTTGAATATCTACTACTGAAAAGGGGTGATTTAAGTAAATTTAAGGAGGGGTTTAGTGAGGGACATGCTAACACAAACACACATCCACAAAAGAGTAAGACCACTTCTTGGGGAAGCAAGGTATAGACCCCACCCCAATAATTGGGTTGTAATGGGCCTTACCCCCTGATTTAAGGGGATGGAGATAAGTAAGTCTACACCGAGGTGTAAATCTCCACTTGCTAATGGTGAACAGAAAAAAGTGGAAAGATATACCTAGGTGTAGTGGCAAATTTACACATGAATACATATATCCATGTTTATTACCCTTGTCAATTGCCACTATGTGCTGCTGAAAAGCTGTTTTCTGTTATATGACCCTGCTTCTCCAAGCTTTACCTCTATTAGATTTTCTTTGAAGTCACAGGCATCTTCATCAGTCACTGGATAAACAACAACCTCTTCCTAATTATTCTCCTAGAAGTTTGCAGGTGAACCTCTGCTGATCTAATCTGAAATGGTGCTGTTCTGACAGCCAGCATAACACATACAACAGTGCAAACCTCATGTTCGGTTTTGCATTTAGGTGCATTCACAGTGGAGAATGTGTCCACATTGCTCCCTGTGGAATCGTCTTCTACATCCACACTGGTTGTGGTTTCTGCTTCCCGCAGAGGAGCACATATGAAACAATAATTTAAAGACTTCCATGATTATTTCAACTTTAGGGCATATTCACAAACTACATTTTTTAGTACATTTAATAGCAATACAATAGTACTATTCCAATACTACAAAATGCTATGCACAAACCTACATGTGGAGGTCTCTTCCCCCCTATTGTCTTTTGTGTTGCTGAAATCACCACCCTAACTACGTTGAACTCCGTACACATCCTCCTATGTTTTGGTAGTAAATATGAGAGGAATGGGGAATGGCTGGAAATTGGGAATTGCTTGCTAGTAAATGGGATGGTTTTGGGAGGACTATAGAAGGGTTTGGGGAGGGACATGCACCCACCCACAAAAGAGTAAGCCTAATGCTATACACAAACTGCACTTCTAAATTTACTGCAGCCATAAAGCACTCAAAACATTAGTAAAGGTACTCCAATTTAGACCTGGAGCAAGTTTAGCACCCTCTATGATTAACCAATGGTACTGCAACGCCCTACCATAGAACCTAATGGGGACCTAAAATAACAAACCATAGGACATCAAATTCATTTTAAAATATAAATGTAATTTTATGTTAAAAATTATATACCTAAAAGATAAATTATTTTTTAGTTTAAAATATTTTAATGACTTTTAAAATAAAAAATAGATGTAACATCATTTTGAAAAATAATTAAATACATTTAAATTCATTCCGTACATGACATTAAATAATGTTAATACCTTTTATTTTAAGTGGATTTTTTTAAATTAGTCATTAAAATAATCTGAATTTAAGTTAATATAGTTACATTATTTGACTATTTAATTCAAAATTAAGTTAATAGTGCTCCTGCATTTTTTATTTTGTTCTACATTTAAAATAAATGTATACAATTAAGTTACGTTAATAGTTATCATAAACTATTTTTTTAAAAATTTCAATAGACATTTTAACTTTAATTTAGCATACGGAGATATCTGCCCAGGTATCAGAGATCGCAGTCTATGTGTGAAAATTTACTAGCAGTTACTTTAAACTTATAAGTTACGCTCCACCCCTTGAATTCAGGGGTCAGGGAAATGTAAGACTACACTACGCTTTGTAGTAAATTTTAATTTGTAAATGGTGAACAGACAAAAGTAGTACATTTATTTCAGAGTGTCAGAGTAAACTTACACCTGTAGATTGACTCACATGAAATTTTACCTTTTTTAACAGTCTCTATGATCTCAACTTACATTAGCGTTATTGATTCAACATCTTGATATGCTATTGGGAGGCACAGGTACAGGGCTTGAGTCACTGATTTAGGGGATAATATGCAGGTATATTATTACCTACCTGCCAAGACTGTGGTAATACATATGTCCAGTATAATTCTCAGGTGTTCTTATGTCAGACAATCCCTCTGTAAGTAAGCCTGATGTCTATTGTAGACAATACGAGGCCCTTAAGTTGAGATTGATTTGGAAGCTATTTACAGTTGGGGTAGCTAGAGATTTGTCATTGCATCAATTGTAAAGTTATTCATGGGTGCTTAACAATCATGGATATCAGCCACTTCCATGGTCTCCTAATTAGAAAATAAGTAATTAAACATTTTGCTTTCACTCCACTAATTGAAAAACAAAATATAAAAAGTCCATCAAACACACCTTCTTTTATTCTGTGCCTCTTAAGAATATATAACATTCCAGCCACCAACATGTGTTCCATCAAGTGGCTGAAATCCAATTACTTCATTGGGGCTAGGGAAGATACATACAAGTAATTCAGTAAGTCTTCTGTTACATACATTTGCAAACTTGTATGCTTTAGTGACTCATCACCAAAAGCAAAGGAACTCTTATACTCTTAAAGTCATCTGTAGAATTTCTGCATTAATAGTAACAAGGTGAATATATCCCACCTTGGAGTAAGAAGATATATTGTCATCTCTACATTCGATCAATACAGTCCTTGTGGCTACAAAACCTGTAATCTGCATGCAAGTCATTTATATAATTGAAAGTGCAAGGTCATTGGAAATCATCCTGTTAACAGTCTTGTGCTGCATTTCATATGGACACTCTATTGAATCCAGGAAAGGATGTGTAATTTTCTGAAATGACTACCTAAACCCATACTTTATGATTATAATTGTGTGCTTATGATAGCTTAGTTTTGCAATTTAGTGGTATGTTGCCATCTACAAATGAAAGAATGTTTCATCTTGTGTCCTGTAGGTATCAGCTTCAAAGGTGTGCTAGGATCGTTTATGGATCGTCCATGTATTCTGGAAGTGTTTGGTCTGCAAAGAGGAGAGTGATATAAGTCAAGTATGCAAAGCAATGTAAAATTGTTCAACTGGTCTGTATGTATGAATGTATTAAAACTAGTCTAGGTGTGTGGAACTATTATCTTGAGCAACCGCATGGAGATACGCAGTGTACCAACTAGCTCCTTAGGAGCCACAATCCATGTTGGCAATGCTGATTTTTTTTTGGAGCTACTATGTATTAAAATCACCTGATGTTTTGAAAAACTGTTGTATTATATATAAAGGGGGCGATTGGAAGAAGAGCAATATGGTAATACTCAAGTACAGCAAAACTGCTGCCATTTTGCTGTATATTCTTATTTATTCTTATGGGTCACATGGGTATTAGCTTAGCTTCATTTTCATGAGGGTATGTAATCTTGTACATTGTGTAATTACACTGACCTGAGTCAGTTAAGTGAGGCATATGTTCGCGTATAAACCCATACTATATAGGTGCAATTTTGCCATATTGTAATTCATTAAATTTTGCATACAGGCCATTACAGATTAGCGTTATCTGGCAGGTAATGTGATAATAGGTAATGAGCATGTATGACCTGTGCTGAGAATACAATAGTCAGTGACACAGAGGGTTAAGCTGCTGCTGTGCATTTGAAACAATGTAACCCATATATTACAATCATACTTACCATCTTTTTCAAAGTAGGGTAAGTGCAACCTCTAAACATTGGACTTGATGTACCTTTTTGCAGCCAACAGAATTTGAATCTGGAGTGTGAAGTATATACGTAAATCCTAGTGTACTTTATTGGATTCAGGCTACGTTCATAATGTAATAACGTAATAAGAAATAAGTGGTTGGCAATATACATAATAAGTTAGGTTGTGCTCTTAATAGTTCAACTGGTAGTATACGGGAATTAGATCAGTTGCAATTAATCTGAAATAGTGTCAGAAGTTATGATGATTGTACTCACTGTGTCACTTTCAGGCTATGTATTCTCAGCAGCAAAAAATTGTCTTGAAAAATTGTTATGCATCTTTAAGTAAAGGTAAGCATAAGCCACATTTAAGCTTATTGAATGTAGCTTGAGTCAATACGTGGCTAGTCATGAATATCTTACCTGAAGCAATGGTAGCCTTAGCGAGCAGGAAAATCTCTCTCATGCTTGTGGCACTCAAGATGAGTGCCATTTTGGATAGCCTAAATATTTACAAAAAATAGAAATTGGACGTCCAGAGGAACATAACTATGTCAGTAAAATTAATGTCTGTGCATCTGCCATCCTAGAAAGGGAAAAATATGTTTAAATGGATGTGAGTCAGAATCCATATCCACGTTATTTAACAAGGAAAAGTGTTACCTCTAAGCTGTATGAGTTATCCATAGCCAGGGCCTCTGGAATTATGCAACTGTGCGTCTGCTGGGGTTTTTCACATAATTATTGCTTTGCTGCATTTGCTACATATTCCATAATCCGCAGCATATTTTAACAAAAAAATGTGTTTCTTGCTCACACGGTTCAAAAGTGACTAAAAACATAGGTGGTCATTACAACCCTGGCAGACGGTGTTAAAGCGGCTGTAAGACCGCTAACAGGCCGGCGGTAAAAATGTTGCAATTACGACCGTGGCGGAAACTGCCAACAAAGACAACCACTATAACACTCCGACCGCCACGGCGGTACAAATAAACAGCGCGGCGTTCACCGCCAACAGACAGGCGGGAGACAATGTACCGCCCACACTATTACAACCCACCAATCCGCCACCTTTTCCGGGGCGGATTCACAACGGATAAAAACACGGCGGAAACAGGATTTCGAAGGGAAAACGCTCACCTCTACACACCCCACGAGGAACGAGGACACCATGGACCCGGAACTCCAAATTCTCCCTGCGATAGTCTTCCTGCTCCTCTACCAGGAGCACGAACGCCGGCGGCAAAGACCACGGTTAGTACTGCACCTACGACACAGGGGAGGGAGGAGGAAAAAAACAGGGACACACACACGCAACACCCCCACCCTCACCCACTACAACACACACACTAATGCATATTGATACATCCCAATCCCCCCGGAAGAATGCAAAGACAATAGAAAATGAGTGTAACCATTGTAATATATTAAAATCAAGTAGGCAAAAATATATATATACACCATGTACAAAATATATACCAAGCATAGTAGTCCAGGTAGTGCTCCAATTAAGTCAGTGGAACACTGGGCCCACATGGTATGGGCGAGGCCCACACAAGATCCCCGACCATGTCGGAGAGAACACTGCAGGGGCATCAGAGAGCAACAAAACAGGCACCTCAGGGGGAGGGAAAGAGGGGGGGGGGCACCTCAGCCAGTTGAGTGCACAACGCCAAATCCACGAGGGGGCCACATGCCCACTGTTCAATCCTGAGGAGTGCAAAGCCACAGTCTCTCAAGTCTATACAGTGGTTGGGTTGCCCACTGTTCAATCCTGGGGAGTGCAAAGCCACAGTCTCTCAAGTCTCTATAGTGGGTGGGTTGCCCACTGTTCAATCCTGGGGAGTGCAAAGCCACAGTCTCTCAAGTCTCTACAGTGGGTGGTTTGCCCACTGTTCAATCCTGGGGAGTGCAAAGCCACAGTCTCTCAAGTGGATAACAGTCTCCACTGGTTCTGGAGGGGGCATGGTGCCCAGAGTGCTTCATCCTGCTAAGGACAGAGGTAGTGGAAGGATCTCTCCACTGGTTCTGGAGGGGGCATAGTGCCCAGAGTGCTTCATCCTGCTAAGGACAGAGGTAGTGGATGGATCTCTCCACTGGTTCTCGAGGGGGCATGGTGCCCAGAGTGCTTCATCCTGCTAAGGACAGAGGTAGTGGATGGATCTCTCCACTGGTTCTGGAGGGGGCATGGTGCCCAGAGTGCTTCATTCTGCCCGTGACGGACTCAGTAGCGTCAGTGCCCTTGGCGCTCATGGGCGAGCGGTGCTTGAGGCGGCGGTGCCCTGTTCAGCGGTTCTTGAGGCGGCAGTGCCCTGTTCAGCGGTGCATGAGACGGCGGTGCCCTGTTCAGCGGTTCTTGAGGCGGCAGTGCCCTGTTCAGCGGTTCTTGAGGCGGCGGTGCCCTGTACAGCGGTGCATGAGACGGCGGGGCCCTGTTCAGAGGTGCATGAGACGGCGGTGCCCTGTTCAGCAGTTCTTGAGGCGGCGGTGCCCTGTTCAGCTGTGGTTGAGGCAGCGGTGCCCTGTTCAGCGGTTCTTGAGGCTGCGGTGCCCTGTTCAGCGGCTCTTGAGGCGGCGGTGCCCTGTTCAGCGGTGCCCTGTTCAGCGGTTCTCGGGGCGGCGGTGCCCTGTTCAGCGGTTCTTGAGACGGCGGTGCCCTGTTCAGCGGTGCTTGGAGGGGCGGTCTCCATTGCAGTGACTCAGCTGCTGGCGGACCTTCATGGCCCAGCGGGGCTTTTGCTGGCGGTCCTTCATGGCCCAGCGGGGCTTTTGCTGGCGGTCCTTCATGGCCCAGCAGGGCTTTTGCTGCCGGTGGCCTCCTGGGCAGCTGGGCTGGTGCTGGCCGTGGCCTCCTGGGCAACTGGGCTGGTGCTGGCCGTGGCCTCCTGGGCAGCTGGGCTGGTGCTGGCGGCGGTCTCCTGGGCAGCCCGGCTGGTGCTGGTGCTGGCCTCCTGGGCAGCTGGGCTTGTGCTGGCGGTGGCCTCCTGGGCAGGTGCTGGCGGTGGCCTCCTGGGCAGCTGGGCTGGTGCTGGCGGTGGCCTCCTTGGCAGCCGGGATGATGGCGGTCTTCTCTGCCGTGCTGCTCTCCCCAGACTTGCTGACTTTCTTGTGCCCCTTCCCCACCTTGGAAGGTGTCGCAGCTGACTCCACACTCCCACCTGTACCCCTGGGAGCGGCTTTGGTGGCTGGAGTCTTCCCCCTCTCCCGTCGGGCACTGGCCAACTTTTGATGCTTCACAGGTGGGGGACTGTCTGTGCTGTGGCTCCGTGCCACACTGGCTGCCCTGGTGGCCGGTGCACTCCAGATTCCGGTGACTACAGGCACCACTGGTCCCGGAGATGTTGTGGCTGAGGTGCTAGTTCGGGACCTAGGAGACGGACGGGGTGGGAGAGGTGTGGGAAAGAGGTCAAGGTTGGACAGGAAAAGTTTTTTGCACACACTGGGACGGGTAGCTGGAGGGGGTTTGGGAGTGGAGGAAGAGGTTGTGGTTGTAGGAGGTGTTCGTTTGCTGACTTTGGGTAAAGGTGCATGCGCTGGAGGCTGTCGTGAGGTGGATGGCTGTTGGGTGGGTGTGTGCCTGCGTTTGTGTAACTTGGGAGGGGGTGTCACATACACACTGGGAGAGGACGCAGGGGACGTATGAATGGTAGTGGGGGTGGTGACCGCACGTGAGCGGGGTGTGGTGGTGGGTGTGCTGGTGATGGTAGTAGTGGCTGTAGAGGTAGTGCGTGCAGGTGTGAGTGTAGATGAGACTGAGAGGGAGGAGGGAGACGAGGAGGAGGGGGACACAGTGGAGGCAGTGGATGTTTGTGTGACTGCATGTGTGAGATGCTTGCATGAGTGCCTGTGGGATGTGTGGTGCTTATGTTTGCCTGAGTTTCCCTTGTGTGTTGACGTGTGTGCATGCTGGTCTGTAGGTGTGCTTGGGATAGGGGATTGGGTCTTGGTGGAGGAAGTTGGAGTGGGGAGGCTAGACACAGGGACAATGGCTGCCATCAGTGCTGAGGCCAGAGTCTGAAGGGCCGCCTGACCAGAATGAATGCCCCACCCAGGAATGCATTTGTTTGTTGCAACTGCCTTTCTACACCCTGGGTGGCATTCAAAATGGTAGACTGCCCAACAGTGATGGACCTGAGGGGGTCAATGGCCTCCTCACTGAGGGCAGCAAGGATGACTGGGGCAGGGCCTGAGGTGCCTGGGGCGAAGGTGATGCCCACCCTCCCGGGTGAGTGGGCACGGGGCGAAGGCTGAGGGGCTGCTGGGAGGGCGGTGCTGGAAGGGGGTGGCAGCTGTACCTGTAGATGCAGGGGGCACAGATGTTGCCGCCAACACAAGGGAGCTCCCATCAGAGGACCAGTCTGTGTCACTGGTCTCAGCTCCTGTCCCCGCCGTGGAGCTCCCTTCGCCCTCCGTCCCACTGATGAAGTCCGATTCCGTAGTGTGGCCCTCCATGGCCATGTGGGATGCAGCCCCCTCATGCTCCGGTGTCACTGCTCCTCCGCCTGATGATGCTAATGCACACAAGAACAGGGATACCACAAAAAGGGGGGGTACGACAGAAGAAAGACATGTTGAGTGCATGCATTACCGCTACCGTTGGCGGACACAACAGACACAGAAGCCCCCTGCACTACGCCGCGCTCTTGGGATCCACTGTGCAATTCCTGGGAAATGGCCTACTAGGCTATGGACGACATCTGCAGACATGGATGACACAGGGGCATGACTAGTTGTAGTTGGCACTCTACAGATGTGCGGTGGGGTGCCACATGGCCTGCCTTACGGAGGGACCTTGCCTACGGAACTTGCCCTGGCCTAGGGAAACCCACAGCCCACCTCCCCCACCCCAACACCTCCACTGCGCCTAAAATCATCAGAATGCGAGTGTACTCACCCCCTTGTGGCTGCTGTGATGCCCTCAAGCGCCCATCCAACTCCGGGTACGCCACCGCCAGGATCCTGAACATCAGGGGGGTCATGGTGCGACGGGCACCCCTCCCATGTTGGGAGGCCATCCCCCGGCTGAGCCTCTGCCGTCTTCTTGCTCCAGCGGCGGATGTCCTCCCATCTTTTCCGGCAGTGGGTGCTCAGTCTGTGGTAGACCCCAGGGTCCGGACGTCCTTGGCAATGGGGCGCAAATATGTTTTTCTGATGGGTGCTGACCTCCATGATTTGTACATGGGGAAGAGAAAGTTATTACCAACTGCACCGTCAAAGTGATTGGCCCCCATCCCTACCCTTGCCATGTGGCACATGCACTCACCGTTGTTTCATGCACGCCGCACTCTCCCCCCTTCCTTCTTACATCCACCCCTCTCCACACAGGCATAGCCCATATAGCATACTCCCAGTGTACTTACCTGTTTGTCTGGAGGACCGTAGAGTAGCGTGTACTGGGGAGGACCCCTTCCATGAGTTTCTCCAACTCCTCCGATGTGAAGGCAGGGGCCCTTTCCCCAGACACTCGAGCCATTGTCTCTTCCAGACCGAGGTCACAGCAGCACTTGCAGTGTAGGTCCTCTCCTGTCGAAGATCAGGTATCGAGTGATTGAACAGATAGAAAATGGCGGTCACGTCCGCGGTGGTGCGTATCGTCACCGCCGGCGTACATCGTCATTGGCTCCTGGGACCCATAGGGTCCAATGTTAACCAATGCAGCATTGCGCCGCGGTCTTCAACCGCCTACCGCGACGGTGTACAACGGCAGCACAGTTACCTCACATCCCAATGTCCCACTTTACAGGTCAGGCAGCCGCCATTTCAGGGGCCCACATGCCTACAATTTCAACTGCGTCACACATACCTAGGCCTAGACTCAACACACATACAGGCCACTTTTTAGATTATGAATGGTGTTCTGTGTAAGCTGTGGGTACGTACCTCTGAGTTGTTTGACTCTGTGCTCGCTGTTGTCCTTCATAGGCACCGTCCGCTGGGACATGTGAGGAGATGGCGGCATCCTCCGGTGTACCGACCGTTGGTGGACCTGTCGACAATGGAGGAAAGACATGTGATAATCACATACATGCTTGACCGTGCCACAATCCAGGAACTGTGTACCCAGTTGGAGCCAGACCTGATGTCAGCTATCCGCCATACCACAGGAATCCCCCCTTAAGTGCAGGTGCTGTCAGTGCTCCATTTCCTTGCAAGTGGGTCATTTCAAACAACAGTGGCCATAGCATCAAGGATGTCCCAGCCTATGTTTTCCAACGTGTTGTCCAGAGTGTTGTCTGCCCTGCTGAAACACATGCAGAGCTACATCGTTTTCCCTCAGGTGGAGGATTTGCCTACAGTGAAAGGTGATTTCTATGCCCTGGGACATATCCCCAACATCATAGGTGCCATTGATGGGACACATGTGGCTTTGGTCCCCCCCCACAGGAGTGAAAAGGTGTACAGAAACCGGAAGAGTTATCATTCCATGAATGTACAGATGGTATGTTTGGCAGACCAGTACATCTCCCATGTGAATGCCTTGTCCCCTGGCTCAGTGCATCCTGCGGAATAGCAGCATCCCTTATGTGATGGGTCAACTCCAGAGGCACTGTGTGTGGCTATTAGGTGAGCATCTGGAAGCTAGTCAGTGGGAATGGTTGTGTGGGTCTGAGGATATCCCTCCAGGTTAGTGTGTGTCTAACAGTTGTCCCTCGCCATTTGCAGGTGACTCTGGTTACCCCAACCTGTCATGGCTACTAACCCCAGTGAGGAATCCCAGAACAAGGGCAGAGGAACACTACAATGAGGCCCATGGGCGACCTAGGAGGGTGATCGAGCGGACCTCCGGCCTCCTGAAGGCCAGGTTCAGGTGCCTTCATATGACAGGTGGATCCCTATTCTACTCACCAAAGAAGGTGTGCCAGATCATCGTGGCCTGCTGTATGCTTCACAACTTGGCTTTGCGACAACAGGTGCCTTTTCTGCAGGAGGATGGTCCAGATGGCGGTGTTGTGGCAGCTGTGGAGCCTGTGGACAGAGAAGATGAGGAAGCAGAGGAAAAAGACATGGACAACAGGGACTCAGTGATCCAGCAATATTTCCAGTGACACACAGGTAAGAATACAGACCTGCCTACTACATGTACTTAAACACTACTGCCTCTCTACTGTCTGTCGTTTTCACTCAGTGTATGGTCACTGAGTTGTCACTTTCCCTTGTGATTTCACAGATGTGGGTCCCACTGTGTGACATCTGCTTTCATTCCTCATGGACTAGAGCTGTGTGGCATAGGTATGTTCACATTACCAATGAAAAAGCTTTTTGCCACAGTTATTGCTAATACAGTATTCCGAAATCACAGACAGACTCCAGATTGTTTTGTGCTTTAAGAGTGTTTATTTATGTGCTCAATATTGGAGGGGGTTGTAAAATGGTGAGGGGTGATGGTGCAGGAATGTCCATGGCAGAGTCCAGTCTATTAGTCTCACAGATGCATTGCCCATATGGGCATAGGAAGTGGAGCTGGGGCAGTTTAAGGATGGACAGGGTGACAAAGTGGAACAGTAGGATGACAATCAGGGTGGTCTCATTTCTTGGCGGGGATCTTGGCATCGTTCTCTGTCTTTGTCCTGGATCTCAGGGAACGTTTGCGGTGTGGTTCTCCCTCTGCAGGGGATTGGGGTGCTGGTGTGGTGGTCCTGTGGCGGTGCCTCCTGTCCACTAGCGCCGGAGGAGGTGGTGGGCAGTTCATCGTCCAGGCTAGTGTCAGTGGCCCCTTGTAGTGCCACAGTGTCCCTCCTGGTGTTGAGTACTTCCTTCAGCACCCCTACAATGGTGCCCAAGGTGGAATTGATGGTTCTGAGTTCCTCCCTGAAGCCCATATACTGTTCCTCCTGCTGGCGCTGGGTGTCCTGAAACTTGGCCAGTACCGTTGCCATCGTCTCCTGGGAGTGGTGGTAGGCTCCCATGATGGAGGAGAGGGCCTCGTGGAGAGTGGGTTCCCTGGGCCTGTCTGCCCCCTGTCGGACAGCAGCCCTCCCAGTTCCCCTTTGTTCCTGGGCCTCTGTCCCCTGGACCGTGTGCCCACTACCACTGCTCCCAGGTCCCTGTTGTTGTTGGGATGGTGGGTTAGCCTGGGTTCCCTGTAGTGGTGGACACACAGCTGATTGACATGCCCTGGGGACGGAGGTATGGGCCCGCCGGGTGGGTGCTGTGCTGGTGTTTCCAGAGGGGGGAAGCTCTGAGGTGGACTGGGTGTGGGGAACTGACTGTCCCGAGGTCCCCGATGGGCCGGGCTGGTCATCTAGATCCAGTTGGACAGAGGTGCTGTCATTATTGTGGGCCTCTTCTGTGGGTGGTGTGGACCCTCCTGTCCGGTGACGTTGGGTAGGGGTCCTGCAGGGGTATAAAAGGATGGTTATTACATCTGTGTGTGTCATGGTGTGCAATGGGTGGGTGACCGTGTACCCCAGTGCTTGCATTCCTATGTGGGACCTTGTGTGATGATGGTTTAGGGGGGTGTATGTGTATGTGCAGTGGGCATGCTTTGGTGATGAGTGTCCATGCTTTGTTGTTGCATGCATCACTAGGTGTTAGGATGTGTGGTTTGTGATGTTGGGACATTTGTGAGGAGTTAGAGTGATGGGGTGAGGGTGGGGGTACGTGATGGCATGCAGGTAGGGTGGGGGATGTAATAGTTAAGATTTGACTTACCAGAGTCCATTCCTCCATCTACTCCTGTGAGGCCCTCAGGATGCAGAATCGCCAAGACCTGCTCCTCCCATGTTGTTAGTTGTGGGGGAGGAAATGGGGGTCCGCCGCCAGTCCCCTCAACCGCCAGGTGGTGTCTTGAGACCACGGAACGCACCTTCCCCCGTAGGTCGTTCCACCTCTTCCTGATGTCCTCCTGATTTCTTGGGTGCTGTCCCACTGCGTTGACCCTGTCCACTATTCTTTGCCATAGCTCCATCTTCCTTGCAATGGAGGTGTGCTGCACCTGTGCTCCGAATAGCTGTGGCTCTACCCGGACAATTTCCTCCACCATGACCCTGAGCTCCTCCTCCGAGAACCTGGGGTGTCTTTGCCGTTCCATAGGGTGGTGTAAGTGATGTGTGGGGTGGTGTGTGGGGTGATAAGTGTGCTGATATGTAGTGGTGTGTAGTGTGCGGTGCGTGGAAGTTATGTGGGTAATGCTGTTGTGTGCCTGTGGATGCTAGTGTTGTTGATGGTGGTGTCTCTCTCTGGCCTTCGTTCGTGATTTGTTGTCGTAAGGATTTGTGGGTGATGTGGGTGTGTGTTTTATATTGTATTTGGTGTGTGGGAGTGGTGTGTGTATGTGTATCAGGTGTGTGTATTTCGAACTGTCCAATGTGGCTGTTTTGTATGTGTGTGTGTATTTTGAGCGCGTCGGTGTGTACTGCCAATGGAATACCGCGGTTGAAAGACTGCCGCGTGGATTCGTTGGTCGTGATAGTGTGGGCATATTTCTGTTGGCGTGACGGTGGAGGTTTTGTTTTCTGCAGTTTATCACTGACCTTTGGTGTGGCGGACTTGTGTGGGTGTCTGAATATTGGCGGATTCTGAGCTGTGGGTCATAATAGCTGTGGCGGATTTCCGCGGCGGTGTGTTGGTGGTCTTCAGCATGGCGGTACGCAGCTTTTACCGCCAATGTTGTAATGACTGCCATAGTGTTGCATGTACCATGCAGTGGAAGGCCCTTTGCAAAGCTTGACTTGTCACCCCTCTGTTGCTTATTGCTATATTTGGGTGTTAAACTAGCACTCAGGAGGTGCAAAAAATGTCCAGGCAGTGTTAACAAGTGTACAATGTATAAAATAATGAAGTAATACTATCACAAAATGTGCTGCATTATGCTGCATAATTTGCATTTTCTTGCCACTTAATTTAGTCAACCTTGCCGCAACATTTAACCCTCCACTGAGATATAATTCCAGTGGCCCTGTTCATAGCACACGGTCCTCCTAAAATAGTAAGTCGGTACTGTGTTAACTCTTAAAATATTGGAGTAGAGTTGAAAGTAAGAGGTATATGAGCGAGTTGTTACTGGGATGTAAAGTGTAGTGGCAAGGCACGTCCGGGAGCCATCATGTATGTGAGCCACAGCACATGTAGCACCTCAAGAATACCTAACTTATGAGCAGTATAGTCCATATGTGGGAACTGTATAAAATAATGCAGCGAGTTAAATAGTAATTCTAACCAGGTGCCCTACACTTCTTTAGATGTCAGGGGTGTAGAGAAGTACAAGCTATTTCTTTATATGTCATGTTATCACAGTCTCCTTTTCTGGATCTCATTATTTCCATCGCCCTGTTTACACTTTTTGCTTCACAACTTGGCTTTGCGACGACAGGTGCCTTTTCTGCAGGAGGATGGTCCAGATGGCGGTGTTGTGGCAGCTGTGGAGCCTGTGGACAGAGAAGATGAGGAAGCAGAGGAAAAAGACATGGACAATAGGGACTCAGTGATCCAGCAATATTTCCAGTGACACACAGGTAAGAATACAGACCTGCCTACTACATGTACTTAAACACTACTGCCTCTCTACTGTCTGTCGTTTTCACCCAGTGTATGGTCACTGAGTTGTCACTTTCCCTTGTGATTTCACAGATGTGGGTCCCACTGTGTGACATCTGCTTTGATTCCTCATGGACTAGAGCTGTGTGGCATAGGTATGTTCACATTACCAATGAAAAAGCTTTTTGCCACAGTTATTGCTAATACAGTATTCCGAAATCACAGACAGACTCCAGATTGTTTTGTGCTTTAAGAGTGTTTATTTATGTGCTCAATATTGGAGGGGGTTGTAAAATGGTGAGGGGTGATGGTGCAGGAATGTCCATGGCAGAGTCCAGTCTATTAGTCTCACAGGTGCATTGCCCATATGGGCATAGGAAGTGGAGCTGGGGTAGTTTAAGGATGGACAGGGTGACAAAGTGGGACAGTAGGATGACAATCAGGGTGGTCTCATTTCTTGGCGGGGATCTTGGCATCGTTCTCTGTCTTTGTCCTGGATCTCAGGGACCGTTTGCGGGGTGGTTCTCCCTCTGCAGGGGATTGGGGTGCTGGTGTGGTGGTCCTGTGGCGGTGCCTCCTGTCCACTGGCGCCGGCGGAGGTGGTGGGCAGTTCATCGTCCAGGCTAGTGTCAGTGGCCCCTTGTAGTGCCACAGTGTCCCTCCTGGTGTTGAGTACTTCCTTCAGCACCCCTACAATGGTGCCCAAGGTGGAATTGATGGTTCTGAGTTCCTCCCTGAAGCCCATATACTGTTCCTCCTGCTGGCGCTGGGTGTCCTGAAACTTGGCCAGTACCGTTGCCATCGTCTCATGGGAGTGGTGGTAGGCTCCCATGATGGAGGAGAGGGCCTCGTGGAGAGTGGGTTCCCTGGGCCTGTCTGCCCCCTGTCGGACAGCAGCCCTCCCAGTTCCCCTGTGTTCCTGGGCCTCTGTCCCCTGGACCGTGTGCCCACTACCACTGCTCCCAGGTCCCTGTTGTTGTTGGGATGGTGGGTTAGCCTGGGTTCCCTGTAGTGGTGGACACACAGCTGATTGACGTGCCCTGGGGACGGAGGTATGGGCCCGCCGGGTGGGTGCTGTGCTGGTGTTTCCAGAGGGGGGAAGCTCTGTGGTGGACTGGGTGTGGGGAACTGACTGTCCCGAGGTCCCCGATGGGCCGGGCTGGTCATCTAGATCCAGTTGGACAGAGGTGCTGTCATTATTGTGGGCCTCTTCTGTTGGTGGTGTGGACCCTCCTGTCCGGTGACGTTGGGTAGGGGTCCTGCAGGGGTATAAAAGGATGGTTATTACATCTGTGTGTGTCATGGTGTGCAATGGGTGGGTGACCGTGTACCCCAGTGCTTGCATTCCTATGTGGGACCTTGTGTGATGATGGTTTAGGGGGGTGTATGGGTATGTGCAGTGGGCATGCTCTGGTGATGGGTGTCCATGCTTTGTTGTTGCATGCAGCACTTGGTGTTAGGATGTGTGGTTTGTGATGTTGGGACATTTGTGAGGAGTTAGAGTGATGGGGTGAGGGTGGGGGTATGTGATGGCATGCAGGTAGGGTGGGGGATGTAATAGTTAAGATTTGACTTACCAGAGTCCATTCCTCCATCTACTCCTGTGAGGCCCTCAGGATGCAGAATCGCCAAGACCTGCTCCTCCCATGTTGTTAGTTGTGGGGGAGGAAGTGGGGTCCGCCGCCAGTCCCCTCAACCGCCAGGTGGTGTCTTGAGACCACGGAACGCACCTTCCCCCGTAGGTCGTTCCACCTCTTCCTGATGTCCTCCCGATTTCTTGGGTGCTGTCCCACTGAGTTGACCCTGTCCACTATTCTTTGCCATAGCTCCATCTTCCTTGCAATGGAGGTGTGCTGCACCTGTGCTCCGAATAGCTGTGGCTCTACCCGGACAATTTCCTCCACCATGACCCTGAGCTCCTCCTCCGAGAACCTGGGGTGTCTTTGCCGTGCCATGGGGCGGTGTAAGTGATGTGTGGGGTGGTGTGTGGGGTGATAAGTGTGCTGATATGTAGTGGTGTGTAGTGTGCGGTGCGTGGAAGTTATGTGGGTGATGCTGTTGTGTGCCTGTGGATGCTAGTGTTGTTGATGGTGGTGTCTCTCTCTGGCCTTCGTTCGTGATTTGTTGTCGTAAGGATTTGTGGGTGATGTGGGTGTATGTTTTATATTGTATTTGGTGTGTGGGAGTGGTGTGTGTATGTGTATCAGGTGTGTGTATTTCGAACTGTCCAATGTGGCTGTTTTGTATGTGTGTGTGTATTTTGAGCGCGTCGGTGTGTACCACCAATGGAATACCGCGGTTGAAAGACTGCCGCGTGAATTCGTGGGTCGTGATAGTGTGGGCATATTTCTGTTGGCGTGACGGTGGAGGTTTTGTTTTCGGCAGTTTATCACTGACCTTTGGTGTGGCGGACTTGTGTGGGTGTCTGAATTTTGGCAGATTCTGAGCTGTGGGTCATAATAGCTGTGGCGGATTTCCGCAGCGGTGTGTTGGTGGTCTTCTGCATGGCGGTACGCAGCTTTTATCGCCGATGTTGTAATGACCGCCATAGTGTTGTATGTACCATGCAGTGGAAGGCCCTTTGCAAAGCTTGACTTGTCACCCTTCTGTTGCTTATTGCTATATTTGGGTGTTAAACTAGCACTCAGGAGGTGCAAAAAATGTCCAGGCAGTGTTAACAAGTGTACAATGTATAAAATAATGAAGTAATACTATCACAAAATGTGCTGCATTATGCTGCATAATTTGCATTTTCTTGCCACTTAATTTAGTCAACCTTGCCGCAACATTTAACCCTCCACTGAGACATAATTCCAGTGGCCCTGTTCATAGCACACGGTCCTCCTAAAATAGTAAGTCGGTACTGTGTTAACTCTTAACATATTGGAGTAGAGTTGAAAGTAAGAGGTATATGAGCGAGTTGTTACTGGGATGTAAAGTGTAGTGGCAAGGCACGTCCGGGAGCCATCATGTATGTGAGCTACAGCACATGTAGCACCTCAAGAGTACCTAACTTATGAGCAGTATAGTCCATATGTGGGAACTGTATAAAATAATGCAGCGAGTCAAATAGTAATTCTAACCAGGTGCCCTACACTTCTTTAGATGTCAGGGGTGTAGAGGAGTACAAGCTATTTCTTTATATGTCATGTTATCACAGTCTCCTTTTCTGGATCTCATTATTTCCATCGCCCTGTTTACACTTTTTGGTCTATTGGTGTGTGCTGAATGGTGTGAAATTTCACTTCAAGAACAATACATCCTGTAAGGCACGTACTGCAGAGAATGGCATCAAATATATTCATAATCTATGGGTTAAGGTTATAGTTTCAGAAAATTACACGATTCTCACCTAAATCAATTAGTGTGTCCATGTTAAATGCAGCAGGTGTCTGTTTACTACATGATTTCTTATGAACTTGCACTCTCAATTCTGTGTTACTTGCGTGCTGGATATAAGTTGTGCACCTCTAAGGTGTCTATAGCTTAAATGTATAGATGACAATATATCTTCGAGAACCAAGGTGGAATATACTCACTCCATTTCTCTTACTTGAACATTTTACAGAAGAAAAACTACTTTAGTACTTGTATGCATCTTCCGTACCCCTGAGTGGTTACGTTCACTTTACGAAACGTGTTGGCTGGCTGGAACGTTATATACAGTTAAGAAACACAGAATGATAGAAGTCTTTTTTGATTGACTTCTCATAATTCGGTTTTCAAAGGGTGGTGTGCAAGCAGTAAATTTAAGGACAATTTGGAACTGTAGCAGCTGGCAGTTTTAGGGTGGAGGGGGCGGGCGGGAAGCACACTCACAAATTCTTTCACACACACACGCACGCACGCACATCCATTAACAACACTCATCACCATTCAAACATACACGCTCGCCCCAAACATTATTTAAAAAAGATCACACACACACTTACCTTCAGCCTCAGAGGTCCCAGGAGGGTTGGGACTGCTGCCTTCCCTTGCTGTTCTACCTTGCTACCCTTAGGTCAGCCGATGAGGGAAGGCAGCAGTCCCAACTTCGCCAGTGTGATGGGGTCAGTGACACTGCTGACCCCACCCCACTCTGTGACGAGGTTCTAGCCCTGGGCGCTTTAGGGCTTAAATCTGAAGTGCCCAGGTCGAAGTCAATGGGTGACGCTTCCTTCGTCACCCGGGGGAGGGCCTCGAGGCACCTCTGCTGAGCCGAGGAGGTCACGCCCACAGGAGCTGTGACCTCTTCAGCCCATCAAAGTTCAGCTCAGGCAGCCAGGAGTCTGCGCAAATCGGGCATGTCTGCTCCTGGCTGCCTGACCTGAACATGAAGAGTGTCTGTTAGGCTGACCTTTGTTCAGCCTGACCCGCACTCTTCATGAGGTGCAAAAGGTGGGTGGGGTGTGGCCCCTTCGCCCTAAAGGACGCACCAAGCCTGATTTGGAAGGTGCGTCTGTTGCCCAAAAATGTTCTTTTGCTTGCAATATCTCCTTAATCCATCATTGCCAATCATACTATCTTCTCCCACTGTCCTCTGCATCTTATTTTGTTCCTTATAATACATTCACTTTCTTCACCATTTTATTAAGCATAACTGTTTTGGCTGAAAGTGTATTTAAATGTATTTCAATCCAAAGAGGTTTAGCTCAAATGGCTAGATGTCTTTCATGAATGTGCATCAACCTTTGCATTATACTTTCAGAAATCATGTTTTTTTGCCAAAAAGAAAGTACTAAGGGTCTGATTTATATCTTGGCAGTAGGGCTGTCCATCCTTTGCGACGGAGGTTTAAATCCATCCATCAGTCCAGCTGAGTAACTACTGACTGATTTATACATTGATTCATACATTACACTAAGGGTTCAACCATGCAAAAGGCAATCAATCCTCTGCTGTCTGAGACCAGTCTGTCAAAATTGGCATGCCAGAATTCCACCCACCAAATGTATATATGTCTGCCATTCGGTGGGCTTGCAACGTGTTCTGCCAAAGTAATAACGCCACAGATCCGTTTTGCCATGGCATAGCCTTGCATCTAAAAGACAAATATGTAAGACTCGCACCTAACAGTAATGTTCTATGTAACCATGCCTGCAGAGCCCACTATCAAACACACCCGTGCCACACCATAGTCCATTGCCTTTTTTAGAAGCAAGCAGCAGCAGCTAGCCTTTTTTGTTCACACAATTTTGCTTTCCCTGTTGTTGTTTTTAACATTTACCCTATAGTTAGTTTGTTTCCCTACTTTCACTTAATGTTTACTTTTAAGCCATGGCTGAGAGAAGAAACCCCCAAGTCACAGACTCAGAATTCACAGTCATGGAGGATGAGATCATTAGGGTAGAACCCCACTTGTTGTCCAAGGTCTAACTATTACTCAGAAAAGGCAAATGTGGGATAGAATTGCCTCAAGTGAATGCTGTACCTAACAGTAGGCATTCACAGGAGGAAATCAGGAAGCACTGGAATGATCAGCAGGGTGGTAAGATTCCTGGCTTCCAAAGCCCACCTAGCATCCAGGCAAACTGATGGTGGTTCTCACAGGCCTATGAACTTTTTTCCTCTTGGAGGAAACGATGTATGAGATACTTCACACTGTAGCTTTTGCAGGAATCTCACGTGGAGTACAGACAGGTAAGAACAAGCACAGTATTTTAAACAGCAACTATTATATTTTCTTTGCAGAATACTAGATGGAAGGGTGTCTTGAAATGTCCAAATATGTGTTATTAGTCTATATATTTTCTAATAATGTAGAGCAAATGTTGTCATACGTGCTTGTGGAGCCCACCTTCCTTTCAAAACTATAATATCTCCACATGTAATATCCTCATCTCCTTTACAGAATGTTATCAAAACAGCCATATACTTGTTTTGTGCATACATTTGTTATACACACAAAGTTAGCATTGTGTGTATATTTAATTTCCCTGCACTAACATATAACGTGAAAAAATGCATGTTTTTTCTTGTATGTCCCTTGTATACATCAAAAGAAGAATGGTTAGTGTTTATGTTTATAAAGGCGCTAAGGCATTGCATAACTGTTTAGCTTGGCCCTCTCTGCAGGGTCATTCACAAATATTTTGCCATCAAACTCCTGTTTCTGAACCTGGTTTTGTTGCCTCTTAGTACTCCGTGCATTTTAATACTGCCAATCAGTACTAACATGCTTGTACCCTCTCCTTAAAACATGCTGGCATAGGTTTACACCCACTTAGGACAATAAACTTACTTGTAAGCCCATAGTAAAGTGGTAGTACATGCACCCAGAGCCTGGACACTGTCTACAGCTGCCGTAATTTTTTCAAATAAATAACACGTTTATGAGATGTGTCATATCATATCTTGGAGTCATAACACATTGTTTCAAGTGGCACAGTCTTCAAACAATCAATGTTTATACTCTTGAAAACATACATAGTGTATGGAGTGTTACCTCTGCCCACGGTATCACACTCACAATGTGTAACCTTTGTTCTGTTATGTGTACCATGTGGTCACATTTAAAAACATCTTCGCAGCTGACACCAACTTTGATGTTTTTGAGAATGAAATTATTACATATAACAAAATCTTCCAGATTATTCTTCAAGTATTACAATAGATATGGATTTCACATTTTAGGTATATGCCATTGCCATCACATTACACACGTATATACTCACACAGGAGTATTAGGTATTCATAAAAATAAACACTGCAATGATGTCAGCAGTGACAACATATTCAACTGGTGGAACAATAAAAAGTGCCACAACAGGAAAAATATTCACAAGATAGTACAACTGTATCACATAAGAAAGGTAACTCACTAAATGAGTAAGTCACCAATGATTCTTTTGAGTAACTGAAGATGACTGTGTAGGTTCACCTACAGGAAAAAGTATGTTCAAAATCAATAAGTGACCTTAATAAAATACCTAGGAAGATTCAAAAGAACTGTAGCACAATGTGGCAACTTCAGAAGCCCAATCTTGGCATGCTGATATCAACACAATGACAGTATGATATTCAAGGATTTCCAATCTGCCATGTAGTAATTGCAGTAGTACACGTTAGCTATTAAAACCACCTTATGTGGACAACAATTTCAACTTGCTAAGTAAGCATAGACTGCTGGAGTCTGTCACCTGTATACCAAGATTGTTACATTCACATTAATGTCCATGATTCAATATTTATCCTCATGAGAAGAAGTTGTTGATGACTGTTTGATGTAAATACTTCCCTTCTTCCTCACCACTGTCCTCGTCATTTGGCAATCAATTATTTTATATCACACTGGGCCTCCTCACTGTAGTCATCATCTGGGATGAAAAGAATGTTCCGCCACAGGGCAATATTATGCAGCATACACCAGACCATTGTTATTTTGCACACTTTTTCCAGAGAAAAGAGGAGGGCTTCACCAAACTTATCCAGACAACGTAATCTGGCTTTCATGAGCCCAAAAGCCTACTCCACAGGTCTATGAGTTCTATCATGTGCCTCACTAAAGCGGACTTCGCCTGGCATTGTTGAATTCTCAGTGGTGGTAACAACCAAGGTCTATTAGGATATGCTGAGTCACCTACAAAACATAAAATAGGAACATAATGTAGGTTGTAGAAACGTTACTTTGCAAGGGTGACATATTAAGGGATTAACACATATTTGCACATAGAACACTTGCCAACAAGCCAGGACCTCACATTTGTGCCATTTGCTGTTGCATTCCGCTACTGTGCAGTACAAAAGGATCATGAGTGGATCCAGGGCAATGCCCACACATGTTAGTCATGGGTAGATCCGGGAGGCAAACCACCTGCACATTTATCAAAGGAAAAAATGTCCTGTTGCGGCACAGCTGCTTCCTATTGTGTGGTGATGCCAAGGTAATGTGTGTCCCATCAATGGCACATACAAGAGTGGCATGCCACCCAAAGCATAAAATTCTGCTTTTAAATTGTTTGACTCCTCTGCAGAACCTGGGCATTGGATGAAACTGCCCTTGTAGGTCAGCATCACTGCCATGAACTCCTGTAGTACACCACTAAAAGTTGCTTGGGACATGCCATTGCAGTATCCTACAGTCTGTTGCTAGGAGCTGGCGTAGCATAATGGAGAACTGCCATAATTTCCATTAGTGGTGTGACTGTTGTAGGATTTCGGTTCAGAGGCAGAGGTTGTGGCTCAAGCTGATGGCATAAATCCTTGATAGTTTAGCGGTTTTGGCAAAACTTCTTGATGACTTCACATTCTTGCATGGTGGCAAGGTCAAGAAAATGGTGGAACATTCTAGGTTGGCATCTACGCACAATGGCAGGGTTGTTCTGGGAAGGTTGCAGAATTATTCTGAAATACAACATTTAGAATGTTAAGTATGCGTGTGCATTAAATAATATATATAATCTTTAAGCAATATATGTTATGGATTCCAAAAATATTATGAAGTCATTGATGCCTAAACTCACAATACACATACATATGAAATAAATGTTCTCATACATGTGTGTTTACCTTGGTCAAAAAGGGGTTTCATTATACATTTTATAATATATAGTCCACTACAATGAGAGGCAACTTAACACAGAACTAATACTCCCAGAACGTCACTTTTTTTTACAATCTGTTAAATGACATCAAGCATGGAGAATATTAACGTTATTACAATGTAGGATTTAACCTGTTTTACATTGTTTTTCAAATCCTTTTTTAAATCAGACAACTGAGGTTCAAATTGTAGTGCGTACAATATAGTTATGCAGTTGACTCCTGCCATTGCACATAGAAAATGTTTGACTTCATCAAAAGCACAGTTTCAATGTTAACAGCTTTTTCACAACATAAGCCGCTGGTTTAGTTGTTGCTAAGGACTTTATTATTATTTTTCAAGTGTTCCCTTTGCTAATGACGAGTGTCTGACACCTGCGTCATCACAGACAGAAACAGTACGTCTCATAGGTGTAACCTCTGCCTCCGTAGTGCACACCTATCATGTAGGACGATTGCTTTGCTAACATCCAATGGTTTTGGGATAGGTCAGTTGACACGTGTATGTTGCAGTGATGTTCACCTTCTGCACCGGAGTGTCACGTGCCTCCTGGCTTTGTTACTGTTAACACCTCCTCTGAGTTTGCTGCTCCATCTCATCTTTTGGCGACCTTAGTACAAACTACTTCACTCCCGATGAGTTGGAGAATGTAACTAGTTAGGTTCTGTGTCAGTACACCCAGCTGTATGGGATGCCACAGCAACAGGTGAGGACATTATTTATCGTATTTTTCTGGCTAGCACCACGATTTTGTTTTACACAGATAGCCCTACAATGTGCCCAATAAACTTCGGTGGGATGTGACACGTTAAATTAACTTCACCTAAGCATAAAAGTAGCTATTCATATTTTGTTCACATTTACATTGCCATTAGGTTGTATTTGTGTACAGAAATATATCAGTCAGAGTTGCATGTGGAATGTGCTTTCATGGTGGTATGTCATGCCTGAGTAATGTTACCGTGGCATACAGAAAAACTGGAATCATTACTAGGCATATATGCTTACACTGTATGTACAAATTTTAAACATTTGTGGAGATAATGCTTTATTTTCTACATAACAATTTAGTATATCATGATAGTATCTTTAAGCTATTTAAACAAGATACACATTGGCAGAGGTTGAGGGCCTAGAAATACACATACATAGGTTAGGGCCACATTGTTACACTTTTATGTCCCTATATATATGGTTACAAATGAGGATAAAATCATATTTAGAAGATTTTTAAGGTATTCAATTTTTTCTATTTACATTCTATTTCATCTATTTTCACTGTTGAATATCACATATATAGAAGATATATATATATATATATACATATATATATATATATATATATATATATATAGAGATATATATAAAAGCAGACAGTGAAAAGCGCAACAGGGCTGGCCTTGGGGGCCCCTGCACTGCCCATGTCAAGTGCATGGGCAGAGCAGGGGCCCCCATGGGGCCCCCTGCACCTCATCTCTGCCAGCCTTTACATGGCGGGGGCTACCGCCATCGGAGAAGGGATACCTAATCCCCAAGGCAGCACTGCCCTGGTGGATTAGGACCGCCAGCACCGCCAGCCCGACAAAAAGTTGTGATCTGACGGTGTTGGCTGTCTGACCATGGCGCGACCGCCAGGGTCATAATGTGGCTGACGCATTCTCACACACACACACAAACACATATATATACATATAAAAAAAGAGGTTGTCCTCGAGCGAAGGTGCACCCACAAACAGGTTTAGATCATTTATTTCGGAATACAGCAAAGCCAGTAACATACATCGAATTCTTCATTAAAGGCCCAACGCATTTCTGACTTCCCCAGTCCTTGCTCATGGGCCACGCACGGCAGTTCAACAAATTAATCACTGGCACAAGTTTATGCTATTTATCCTAAAGTGGATCTCTAAAAATACACATGTATATA
Source organism: Pleurodeles waltl (assembly GCF_031143425.1). NCBI lineage: Eukaryota > Metazoa > Chordata > Amphibia > Caudata > Salamandridae > Pleurodeles > Pleurodeles waltl. The sequence continues at coordinate 978,045,092 of NC_090446.1, read as the reverse complement.
TATCTATATATATAACATTCAAAAATTCTCCTTTCAAGAGTAAAGACTCCAAAGTGTGTGTACTGAAAGAGTTTAATCCAAAAGTGGCTTCACCAACGCGTTTCGGCTGCAGCTTTGATCACGGTTAGTGTTCAAAGGTGAAACAGACATTTTTAAAGTGCTCCAGTCATGAAAACAAATCAAAGACAAAACAGTGTATATACAAACAGGCACCATCTTAGTCTGTCGTTGTGATCACGGGTGATAAATGAGAGTTCCACATTTGTTATAAAATCTACACCAAAACATAGGGCACACAAAGTGAAAATATATAACAGAACCTCTTGATAACATGTATATAAAATAAAAGCAATCAAATGTTAACCGATCTGACCAGTATTAGATGTCAAAATAAGCTGTATATAATAAAGAGAGTGTGCAAAAGTAAGCTGATAACATCAGACTTGCAATATGTTAAACATAACAGTGTGGGATCCCTTAGAAAGACGTCTGTTAAATACAATCATTGAGATGTAATGCCATATACAGTCTCCCATTGTACGCTATTATCACAGTGAATACCATATATATAAACTATCAAGCATTAGCTCGTGCTTGCATATACGCCGGTAACATGTCAAAGAGAGGCGTATATTCAAAGTGCATTATTCAACCCATGTGGGCCCAGTCTGGTGCAGCATGGCAATAACAGCATATATTCCAAATACATAGTACAGCCCATGTGGGCACATTCCAAAGCAGTATAGCAATAACGAGAATTGTTTAATATAAGAAATTCCAAAAGGGGTAGTCCTGACCGTGTGTGCTGGTAACCGGTCCCAGATGGCTATCACATATCAAAGAATATGTTAAAACATAAAATTATGTGAGTTTCTGTAAGAAATATTGAAACCAAATATCTTTGCCAATGAGACATAGAACAATTCCAACCCAATTCAATAAACAAAAGTCCATCTGGGCCCTATACATCTATATAAATTTTCACTAAACAAACAAAGGGCACAGGGATTTTATAGTTAGGTTCACCATAGAAATTCAGCTGTTATAGTTATAGTTATTTCAAGAAACTATAACTCGTGCCCTAAGATAACTATAACTCACAATCTCACCATGCAGTTCTCTCATCAATATTTTTACTGCAAATGCTACAGTGATATTATCAATAATGTCATAGAAAATATCATAAGTGATGTAATATCTGGGGTAATTAGCAGTGCTTTTTTATGAGGGCGCGAGTTATAGTTATCCTGGGGCACGAGTTATAGTTTCTTGAAATAACTCTAACTATAACAGCTGGATTTCTATGGTTTTGTGCGAGTAAAATCAAAACCTAACTATAACGTCCCTGTAACCTTTGGTGTTTTAGTAAATTGCTAAGGTTTTTTTATTCTATTTCCTAACTATTACGCCCCTGTAATCTTTATTTTTTTCAGTGAATTTCTATGTTTTTTTCAATGCACCGAGGGGACTGACCAAAGGGCTTGGCCTGCTGCCAGACCCTGCAGCCAAACCCCGTTGCATCTAACCCCGAGCGTGCATCCAACCGCACGCTGTGCACACTTTTCGAGGGAAAAGCAAAGAGGAGGCACACAAAATCGGAGGTGTTGTGCATGCCTGCTGCTTGCCTTTCCCTCATTCTCACTGCTTTCTCCTTGCTCTCAGTCCCATCTTGTGTGTGCCTGCCCCTTAGCTTTCCCTCTTCACTGTTTTCTCCTTGCTCTCAGCCCCGTTTTGTGCGTGCCTGCTGCTTGCCTTTCCCTCCTTCTCACTGCTTTCTCCTTGCTCTCAGCCCCCTTTTGTGCGCGCCTGCTGCTTGCCTTTCTCTCCTTCTCACTGCTTTCTCCTTGATCTCAGCCTTGTTTTATGCATGCCTGCTGCTTGCCTTTCCCTCGTTCTCACCACTTTTTCCTTGCTCCCCGTCCTGTTTTGTGTGCGCCTGCTGCTTCCCTGTCCCTGATTCTCACTGCTTTTTTCTTGCTCCCAGGCCCATTTTGTGCTGTCTGTTGTGTGCCTTTCCCTCCTCACTGCTTTCTTCTTGCTCTCACCCCCATTTTGTGCATGCCTGCTGCTTGCCTTTCGCTCCTTCTCACTGCTACTGCTTTCTCCTTGCTTTCAGACCCGTTTTGTGTGTACCTGCTGCTTACCTTTCCCTCCTTCTCCCTGCTTTCTCGTTGCTCCCAGGCCCGTTTTGTGTGTGTCTGCTGCTTGCCTTTCCCTCTTTCTCACTGCTTTCTCCTTGCTCTCAGGCCCATTTTGTGTGTGCCTGCCACTTGCCTTTCCCTCCTTCGTGCTGCTTTCTCCTTGACCTCAGGTCCATTTTGTACGTGCCTGCTGCTTGTCTTTTCCTCCTTCTTGCTGTTTTCTCCTTCCTCTCAGCCCTGTTTTGTGCGTGCCTGTTTCGTGCCTTTTCCTCTTCCTCAATGCTTTGAACTTGTTCCGAGCCCTGTTTTGTGTGTGCCTGCTGCTTGCCTTTCTCTCCTTCTCTCTACTTTCTCCATTCTCTCAGCCTCATTTTGAGCATGCCTGCTGCTTGCCTTTCCCTCCTCACTGCTTTCTCCTTGCTCTCAGTCCCGTTTTGTGCATGCCGGTTGCGTGCCTTTCCCTCCGTCTCACTGCTTTCTGCTTGCTCACACAAGCAGCGTGCCTGCTGCTTGTGTGAAGCAGAGTCCCAAAATGGCTTCCTGTTTGAATTGTTGGCAGCCAATCAGATCTTAGCATGAAATCTCTGGGATATCTATATTTCTTATCCCTTTAATATCTTGAAAACTACTGAATGGATTTAAACCAAATAACAAAAAAGGTGCATTCTGGACCAAGAGCTGCCTTTCTGCCACATTTGGTGTAATTCCATCCAGAGGTTCGGACTGTGGTCGTGTCTAAAATCTGTATGGGAATTCACATGGGAAACACTTCCCTCCCCCCCCCCCCTTTTTCTCAGGCCCGCTTGATGGATTACCCTGAGACTTTCTATGCACAACTTGAAACTTTTTTGGGAAAAGTTCATGAACATTTGTCAAATGGTGCCAAAGATATAGGCAAGTCAAAAAAAGCTTTTTCTATGGAAACCAGGTCCTAACTATAACTACCTACTGGCAACCGCCAGTAGGTTTTATGTGTGTGTATGCGTGTGTATGTGTGTCTGTATGTATACATGTTACACACAATTATTTATTGATATGTGTATACACAAAAAGCAGGTTCATTAAACTAATGTAGCTGAGTATGGCCCATTCATATGTTGGCAAATCAGTTAAAAGTATTTAAATTGTCCTAAAAAAGTTTGTTGTTTGGAAGTTACAAATATCAATCTGGTCAGATCTCTAAAAGTAGTTCTACAATTTTTATTTTTTCGAATATCTTAGTTCAGCCCCTGTCATAGGTAATGCATCTGGAGGGTCATTGCAGATAAAGGGCGGACCTGGACGGGTCCATAGGTGCTGCTTTACCGTAAGCGATGACAGGACCGGCATCTCTGAACCAAGAGGATAGCTGAGGTCCAGCTGGGGAAGTCTTCATAGCAGTGGAAGCAGGTGCAGGTGACACCCTTAACGACAGCATATTGCCCTGCTTTATGGGGAGGTGATGACCAGAAGGCAGCTACAAGTGGGTATATCTGATGTTCAGTGTGTGGGCTGTTGAATTCATTAATGTCTTCTTTTGTAGACTAACTACATATGTAGGACTATATGTTGTGGCAGCGCAACATTGAGAACACATTTACAAATGGTGTTGCAAGTATGTGAAAGTTGTATACTTACTTCTTTATATTCACTCATGATTTATATAGTCTGATGTTTTGTTACACTGAGTTAACAGATATGTACATGTGAAAAAGGTATACAATAAAACATACTTAGTAGATCAAAGTATTAATGTAATGTATTCTCTTTAGCAAAATGGAATTGCATCAATATGAACAAGTGTTCATTAATGAATACATGTGAGGTAAAATTGAAACATATCTGTGCAATGTTTACTATGTAGAAACAATAATTACATGAAACGGTTAGCCTGCCAGTAATTAACTCTTAAGGTCTAAGAGGTCAGTTATCTGGTCTCAATATATTTTGAGATGGTGGGGGATCTTCAACCAGGTAAATTGTTGCGTCCCTGGTATCTCATGGATATATCAGTAGGACCCTCATCCACAGGTACTACCAGTGGCATGCTTCATCATCAGATCCTCACCCACTGCACCTAGTGTGAGTGGGTAGGCTCAGCGTAGCTTGTAAGCGGAGCTCTTTGTCTAAGGGATAACAAGTGCAAGTTAAAGTTGCCTTCAGGATCCTGAATCCTGTTTACTAGCAAGGTCCTTTGGCAAGAATAAAAACGGAAAGATGTACTGTGGGTATAATGACCCCTAACATCAATAGTTCAACATGTTTCAGGCTACATTTAGTTCCACTAAGGGTCAACAGGCTTTCTTCAGGACTGGAAATGTACGTAGTATCCCGACAGTATATACATGGTAACTTCCAACTCCAAGTAGTAGTTCCTACAAACATCATGAAGCATGCAAACATACAGACCACATTGGACCGTTTCCTGTAATGGTCTATATCCTCTATTTTGTAGGACTTCATGAGGTAGTGGGGGTGGACTTCGATGGGGGGAGCCAAAGTAGGTGTAAGGGAGGATGAAGTCCCTTGATGAAAGTGTGAGTACAGGGATCACCCACCATGGGATTTTCTGGAAAAACCATTATGACTTGGAGTTGGAGGGCTGAGTTGCGACTGAAATCCCACTGTCATCCGCTTTTCGGCTTGTACTCCATCAGTGGAGGAGTCTGCATGCGATAGTGACAGTAAAGGTCAGAAAACCTTTGTCCGCTAAACTGCCAACATATAAATCAGGTGGGAGAACAGTTCTGTCAGTGGACGGACAAATCGTTGAGTTTTGATAGTATGGACGCATCTGCCGAGATTTAAATCGGGCCCTAAGGGACTGAATTATAGTTGAGTTGGTGACCATCTCCCCATCAGGTTGGTGCAGGACATTACGTCTGCCTTCTTCATGGACTATTGCCTCCATATTGTTGCATCTTAGTGGGTGTATCATTATCTATTATGCATGAGTTAGTGTTTATGATGACTTTAGGTTCTAAGTTGCTGTTTCTCTGGTGGTTCTGGAATGTTGCTTGAGGAGACAGTCACCAGTAGATTTAATTGCATGCAAACGTATTGTATTGTGCAACATTAAGTTTTCTTGTAACATGGTGTGGTATTTCCTGGCAGTGATGTGACTGTATTTTGTGGGGCTATTGTTTACTGCTACAACATTTGTTATGCTCTGCAGTTTGATCCGCCTGCTAAGTTTCTTCTAAATAAAGGGGACCTGACTGTTCCATGGATTTGGTGGAGCGAGGAATTCACAATTTATTTGAAAGCAATCAATGGGGAAATTATGGCAGTACCACAATTCCACAAGTGATACCCCAAGATGGTCAAAGAGAGATTGGTGTTTTTGTGTGCTATTGAGCATTTCCAGAATTATGTTTGGGGAAGTAGGTTTGTTTTAAGGACTGACTATAAACCCTGGATGGGTATTTTGTCTCCTGGCAGTGGGTGGAATGCCACAGCACGCATTGCTAGGCTTAGTTAAAAGTCACAATATTATAGTTTTAAGAGTGAGTATGCACCTGGAAAGAGCAATGTCACATTGGATTGTTTATCTAGATTGTCATGTCATGTGATGTGGATGATTGTGGACATATTGATATGGTGGCTACTATTAAAGAGGTTGTGTAAGGGAAATTTGAAGGGTTAGCTGCAAAAATGTGGACAGAATATGGGAGTAAAGATGAACTGTGGCAATTGGTGAGGGCGAATGTGGTGGAGTAGTGACACAGGAAAGACTATGGGTCAGATTTAAGAAAAGTGGCACAACACCCAGTGCAGTGCCACATTTCTTGCACCCCTTATCACCCCCCTACCACCACCATGTGTGTGCCAAATTTAAAATACAGCATACCATGGCACAGGGTAGGGGGCAATAGCATCAACATTTTTGACGCTATTGACGTGCTGTTCAAGGTTAGTGCCAACATTTTGGTGCTAACCCTGAACAGTACATAGGGGCCCATTGTAACCAATGGTGTCCCCCCTTTTAACGCCTGCTATGAGCATGCGTTAAAAATGCTTGAAAAAATGATTTCTTTGCGCCATTTTTCGGCCCTTCTCACGGGGGAACACACCCCTTGCATACATTATGCCTGGCACATGCATAAGGTGTTGCAAGGGGTTACGAAGAGGCGCAATGCATGCATTGTGCCACTTTGTAAATATGACGCAGCATTTTTGCAAAAATTTCGCCACATTAACATAAAACAAATGATGCTAATGTGGTGATACATGGCACACAGGGGCTCTTAAATCTGCCCCTATGTATCTCCTAATATTTTACAGTTTCGGAAGGTTTAAGATGAAGTACAAGTTGAGGGATGTTTGGTTTTCAAGGAGGGAAAATGAGTTCCTCCAAGCATGATGCAGGAGGAGTTTTTGCGTTTGGAACATGAGGGACACCCTAGGATGCCTTCTATGAAGAGACTTTTCACGTTTTGTTTTTGGTGGCCTGGTCTGAATAGAATGGCTGACAGAGCCATTAGAGATGTGTGATGTGTGTATCAACAGTGAGAAGATGCTTAAGGTTTCTCCTGCTCCTTTGAAATCTGTTACTTGGCCCAGGTTTTCTGGGAAAAATCAGCTTTGGTCTGTTTAATATTTTACAGCAGAAAGCCAGGTTTGCTGTGGTCATAACAGATTACCACTCGAAATGGAATTTGGTTACGTTAGTTGCACAGCTAATTTCTTAGGTTGTAATAGAGTTCTTCAAAGAAGTGTTTACTAAATAAGGATGTTCAAATGAGTTTGTTACTGATAATGGCAATGGGGTTCACTTGAAGTCATATCAAATGGTAAAGTTTCTAATATGTAATATCAAGCATACAGTTACTGCATTGTATGAACCTCAAGGGAATGGTCAGGTGCAAAGGTTTAACCGTGTTTTGAAGGACAGTATTGTGTGGGACCCAAAATGTAAAGGTGAATGGAACAGCCCAATAGTGTAGCCTAATATCCAGTCCTCCATCATATACTAACTGCCTGCATTTATCCAAGGCTACACAGAGAGGGCGCCATGCCTATAGAAAAGTTTGAATCAGGGCATTGATTCGTTAGAACCTGCAAGTGGGAATGTCAAAGGGGAAATGTTGGAGAGTATATAGTAATTTGGGAAGGACCATCATTTTAAACATAGGCACTTCGCACATTAGGTTAAGTGAGCATCATTCCCATCTCTGAAAGTCCCACTTCATGTTACTTATAAGCAGTGTGAGGTTATGTGCATACCGGTACTAAAAGCTCAGCCTCAAGATAGGGATAGATGGGTGCCAGGTGCACTTTGGTCGCCATGGATGGGGACTAGAAGTGATTATGCTGATCCACTCGGAGGCCCAAGGCTGCTCCATATAAGGTATGCACCTTCAAGGATCGGGGTCCTGATAGGTGGGATTAGCTAAAAAGAGGACAATGCTATCTGCATACAGGGTGATTTTGTCCTCCACGTGGTTGCGCCACTGCCACCTCTGCACCCACGCACCACAGCGGAAGAGCTGAGCCAAGGACTGGATTGCTAGGGTAAAAAAGAGTGCATCCCTGCCTGGTTCCTTGTTTTTTTGGGAAAGTGTATGACAATGCTCCATTTACCTGTACTTGAGCAGCATGGCATTGTATAGCAGCTGCATGTGGGCTGCAAATTTGGGAGCAAATGCCATCTTTGCCAGGACCTCAAATAGAAAAGACAAATCAAGGGAGTCAAAGGCCTTTTCAAAATCTATTAGGAGCAAGGCACAAGCTTCCTGCAGAGTAGAAACATGGGCCAGAGCTGCTTGCATTCAGCGTATGCAATGCCTGGTGCTACGGCCAGACATGAAGCTGCACTGGTCTGGGTAGATTAGGACTGGGAGGGCTTGCTAAAGTCTGCTGACCAATATCTTGGTGTAGATTTTTAACTCAACATTTATCAGAGAAATTGGCTGATCAGAGGAGCACTGGATGGGTGGTTGTTCTGCCTTAGAGAGGACCACTATCATGAACACATCGAGTTCAACCGTAAACCCACCCTTGTTCACCACCTCCACATAAGCGACCAAGAGTTGGGAACCCAACAAGACCCTAAAGTTACAGTAGAACACAAGGGGGAACCCACCCAGACCAGGTGTTTTCCTTGGCTTCATGTTGGTGACAGCCTCTTCAACCTCCTCAAGCGTGAGATGTTCCTCCAAATCTAAATGGAGAGGCAATGGGAGTTTCAGCAGTGGACTATTGGTAATTATTGGGTGGTGTTGTTCCACTTGGAGTCCGGGTGATGAGCGTACATCGTTTGATTATTCTCAGCATAAACCAACAAAATTTCCACCAACCTATGCTCTGGAGTACCAGAGATATCAACCACAATCCTGTAGGTGATCTCCCTGGTGGCCAACCAATAATGTAATTACCCACTTATATTTCCACATTCATATATGTGTTATGTGGAAGCTCTTCAACAGTGCTTGGCCTCCTCAAGCGAAATATGCCATTAGGACACCTGTGCAGGCCTGTTTCTAGAGGGTGGGTCAGGTGAACCAGGCCATGGCCCACCCAAGGCATATCACAATTAGAATGACAGCTTTTTTGCTTTTTCTCAATGAGTCACCTGGAGAGCCTGTAGCATCACTTTCTAAGTTTAATTGTTTATCTTTCATGAATAGCACCAATGCCTTTGGATAATTAAACAGCAAGGGAACCTGTGACCCCTACTATTCAGATATGCATGATAACAGTCACCATCGCAGTCGACATTACACCATGTTTAACCTTTGGCATATATAAAAAAAAAAGCTGCCAATGTCACACTTTTGGATTTTCCTGTTGTGAAAATACTTTAGCCAGGCTTCTCTGACATTGAACAGAAGTGGTGGCTCTCTTGTCGCAGGACTGGACAAATGTGCTGCTGTTGTCCTACCTACTCCCAATATCCCTGGTCTGCTAACATTATCAAAGGAAAGTTAAGACACAGATAACACACTTTGGGGCCCCAGTGAAACATCCTCTTTTGGCTATATCAGTGGCTAGTAGCACTGCTGTAACAGGTTCTAAACTGGTTAAGATAATTTAGTGGGCTAATGCACTTGCTACTGAGATGTTCCTACAATCTGTGGCTTCACAAATGTAAATATTGCTACTCAGCCTTTTATTTCCAAACCATATGTGGGAAAGAAACAACTCTAACTAACTTTTATATCCAGTCAACGATAAAAGAAATCTGAGCTGTCAGGTATCCCTGACCTCAATAAACACAGTTATTTGTGCTTCACATGATAGAGATGTTTTGGGGCCTTTTGAAAGGTAGACTGCATACCTCACTTAGGCCCTGATTTATACTTTTTGGGGCAAAACTGCACTAGCTTAGTTTTGCACCAAAAGGTTTAGCACTGGCTTGCATCATTTCTGTGCACCAGCTGGGCACCATATTTATGGAATGGTGCAAGCCGGTGCAAAAGGTAGGCTAGTGTAAAAACAAATGAAGTTAGTCAGGTGGGGCTGGCGGTATGGAAGAAGGGGGTTTTGCACCAAAAAATGACGTTAGGTAGATTAGAGTAAAATAAAATTACTCTAACCTGCCTAGAGTCATTTTCTGACGCAAAACCATCCATACCACATGACTCCTGTCTTAGAAAAGACAGGAGTCATGCCCACCACCCCAATGGCCAGCACAGGGGACCAGGGTCCCCTGGGCATGGCCACTGCACCCTGTTCCATGTATGGGGGCCCATTTCAGGGCCCCTATGGCACTTAAAAAAATATAATAAAATACTTACCTGTACTTACCTGGGATGGGGCCCCCATCCTCCGCTGTCCCTCTGGTATGGGTGAGGGTGTCCCTGGGGCCTGGGGAGGGCGTCTGTGAGCTTAATCCATGGTGTTCCACCATGGAAGTTGGCTCACAGGTCCCCTAACGCTTGTCCTGACCCAGGAGTTAAAAATGGGGCAAAGCAAGCTTTGCACAATTTTTGCCCCCTCCTCCCTCCCGTGCACCATTTTTGCACAGGAGTATAAATATGGTGTTAAGGCCATAGAGTCCGTTTTTGCACTGGAACGCCTACCTTGCATCTCATTAAGGCAAGGTAGGTTTCCACGTCCAAAAAATGACTTTAACTCCATAAATTTGGTGCTAGATGGATCTAGTACCAAAATATAAATATGGAGTTTGTTTTTCACCGAATTAGAGTAAAAAACAATTACACTAATTTGGTGCAAACAGAGTATAAATTTGTCCCTTAGATCTCTAAATGTTATTAGCTGTTGAGTAACTAGCAGCTCTGGACGTGACCTTTCATTAGACGTTTTGAAAAACACAGGGCCACAGTTTTCACAGCCATGAGGCTAAAGAGTTGAGAGCTTGATCAAATATTCTAGAATCTGATCAAAAGGAAAAGGTGAAGGTGCACAGAGATGGGAGACCGGGTGGGGGGTGAGGGGGTGATTAGAGGAGAGCTGGAAGATAGAAAAGATGAGAGTATGGGAAAGGTAGTGTATAAGACAAAAGAATGGCAAGGAAAGAGCTGGGTGAAATAAAAGGAAAAGAGTGAGTAGAAGGGAAAATAAAAAAATTATCATGACAGAGAAGCGTGCTTAAATTGGGCTGGTGTTTGCCAATGGTCACCATTCGCACTTATTCATGTGGAGGCGCTCTCAGCCTATTTTTAAAAGAGCACAGGAGCCAACTGTTTAACAATCTGTTATCTGTAATAATAACACTTGTGTGCACAGGCCATTCTTATACCTTTAGGTCACCTGATGAAGCCCAAATTGTCACATTTGTAGGAGTGCAATGTTAAGTGGGTGGCATTAGTTTTGCTATTTGGCAGCTTTGGAAAGGCCTGTATGTGTGCAAATTGCAGTGGCCATTTGAGGAATAGTTTGGGATGTGACACTTATGTTTTGATATATTAAGCACCGACAGGGTTGATTAGGGAAGAGAAGATGATAAAGATGCTGTGAGAGGTGGTTGAAGGAGGATGAAAGAGGTATCTGATGAAGAGGGGTGATGGGGTGGGGCGAGATGGAGCAGGAGAATGATAAGCAAAGTGTTTGAAGGGAATTTGACAATGGGTAGGGATTTACTCAGTGGGGAACAATGAGAGGTGAGTAGAGGGAGAGCAGTAGGGAAGAGTGAAAGCAAAGGATGATGCTGTTGAAGCATGAGTATGATGAGAAAGTAATGTGGTCCAAAAGAAGGGTGATGAGTAAATGATCAGTGGTGGGGGAGGAAACCAGAGAAGAAGGATTAAGAGGCTGGATGAGATTGACAGAACAAAAGGGACAAGCGGGGAGAGTGATGGAGAAAGAGAGGGTAGTGACACTAGGAGACACTAGTGGGAAAGAGGAAGAGAAAATGAAAGAGGCAGCAACTTGCAGATCACACTTTAGGAGAAACAGTTCAGATTGGAGGCAATCACATTAGCTGTAATTTTCTCCAAGTTCCCCTCAATATGTATTCCACTCAAGAAACTGACAACCAAATATTCTTTGAGAAACTAGCCACTCAATGAGGAGTCCAGTCCTCAGTCTCAGAAGCTCTACTCAGTGGGTAGCTAATGGTAGAAACAGACATGCATTTGATGTTGGTTGGTTCTCCTCAGGTTGCTAACTTTGTCTGGTCTTCCAATTGTTATCACACTTTTTTAGAGTAAATGTGCAGCAGTAGCCACTATCCACAAATTTAAAAGTTGCCCTTCTCTTTACAATCTCTTTGAAATGTAAATGGCGCCCAGATCTTTGTAGATCTCGTGCATACTCATGAGAATGACTGTTCAAATGTTGAGAGCTACCAGTGAAAAACACATACAGGGAAGCAGGAGTGTAAGGTCAGTGTAAGTACAGACACACATTCTTGAACAGTAGTGGAACAAGCTCCCTCCCTGCCACGTTTTACCCCATATGCAGTAATAGTGAAGTTGATACTGACAGAAGACAGTGAAGGGGAGGGAGAGGACTATGAGGCGGACAGATAAAAAGATGAATCAAAGTGAGTAGAGGCTGATGTGTAGGAGTTAGGGGGCAGAGAGATATGTGAGTCAGAAGGAGGATATTGAGGAAGAGAAGGAAGATGATGTGTTGGAAAGACAAAGGAGAATGGGGAAGAGATTTGGACGAGGGGAGGCCAAGCAAGAAATGTAAGCTGGAGAGAGAATGATGAGGTGGGGATAGAAGGGTGAGGTGGGGAAAGTGGAGGTTGATGCACTATAAGAGGATGGAGAGGTGGAGGGAAAGCAGAAGTTGAGGTGGAAAGAAAAGGGACAGGTGGAGAGAGTGAGGAGGGAGGGTAAGCAGGCAGAAAGGAGGCCACAGCAAGGAGAAATGAGGATGAGGAGGGGAGAAAAGGTGAGGCAGGGAAAGAGGAGGGTGAGGTGAAGATAGAAGAGGAAGTGATGGGAGGAATCAAAGAAAGAGGTGGGCTAGAAAGTAAGGAGGGTGAGTCAAAGAGGGAAGAAGGCCACATAGGTACAAAGTCCCAGAAATACAGAATAAAAATAGTTGCCACAACCAGTATAGTAGTTACAGTATGCTCCTAATTCCCCTACAAAACTACCCTGCATGTCCACAGCAAGTAATCAAACATCTATAAAATGCTAGCTATTTATCTTCTGTGCCCACCCATGCTTCTTCATGGCCCTCCTAGATCCTGAATCCTGGAACCGGGCCTGTGCCCATGAGATGTGGAGTTGACTGCCGAGGACATCTGAAGAGCTACTTAAAATTTGCAGCTCTATGTCCAAAATCTGACATTCAAGCACAGTAATGAGATTAGGTTTAGCTTTTTCTTGGTGTCTAAGATATCTCGGTGTCAATCCTCTAATGGTGGCTTTCCCGGCTGCCCATAGAGTCCCGGGAGATGAGACCATACCCTTGTTTTGATCAAAGTACGCCTGTAATTGAGTCAATTTATAAGCAGAATATGCGGTGTCCATCAAACTACGGGCCTTAAGGTGCCAGACCAGGTGGCAGATGGTTTCCCCCTTCCCAAATTGAGCCACTACAGATGAATGATCAGAGATTCCCCATGACAGGACCGTAGTTCCCTGTTAGGTGATGGAGATCGGGGGCAGGAAGGAGCAGTAAATCTATGAATGAGGATGTATGGTAAGCTGCTGAGGTATGTGTATACTCCCAATTTCTGGGGCCAATACCCTCCATGCAACGCATAACATCAGTGAGTCCATCCACACCCTAAGCTGCTTTGCCTGGGACATTGGACTCACCATCGGAGCATTAGAGGAGTTGGAGCAGGGTCCTGGGAGGCATATAAGTCCCCTCCTATCATTATGGTATTATAGTACATAGTATTATTATAGTGATCCCTTGAGGAAAGTTAGAATAGCGCTTTCTATCACCTTCGGCCCTGGGGCAGGTATTCTGGGTGGAAGGTACGCACTACGGAAGTTATGATGGTGGCCTCAATCACCACGAAACAGCTCTGTGTATCCAGCACAGTAGGAGTCACCACCAATGGGAATGTGTTGTGGAGAAGGACTGCTGCACCTCGGGATCCCCGTGTGAACTCTGCATGGTATATTCGGTCATATCCATATCTCTTCAGAAGAGGGCTGTGGGAGCCTAAGTGTGATTCTTGCAACATCAGCACCACAGTCATAAGCTGTTTAGCATAACGCAGGATAGACGTCATTTTAATATGGACAAGGAGACCATTAACATTCCATGAACAGATGCCGCTGGAGAACCAGTGTACTGGGAGCCAGGCTGTGAGGTGCCTACCTTTCATTGTGTATGTCATCAACCTTTAAAGGTAGGACTGTGTGTGTGTCAGTGGTTGGATACATGAGGCAATTTGGAACTGTAACAACGAAAAATAGAACCATAGAAAACAAACCCTCCCCCCCACTATTCCCCACCCCACACTTCTCCCCTCGAAGTATCTGTTGCCCAAAAAACCTGTAAAACACAAATCATAGCAATAAATATGGGCTAAGCAATGTTGTGAGTCACCCCCCTGTTCAGGGTACCTCTCAAAAAATTGGGGATTGCCAAAGATCTATAGCATTTTACCCTTGCCTTAATATCCAAAGCCGCAGAGGGCCCCTCTTCTATGTCTCTGTTCCAGCTTCGGGCCTCTTGGCTGCATTCCAGTCTTATGGCTCTCATTTAGCTGTGGCCTAGGACCCAGGCTACGCACCCCTTAACTACCTAAGGAACACTCAGGGCTGTGAGAGCGGGCCCTAGCTGGATCAGAAGGGCTCTGATTGGGTTTCCGCACCTTCTGTGATAGTATTCTTCTGCAGGATCAAATTGATCGTGGCTGATATTCGTGACTGGTCCAGCGATAACCAGGTGGTTCTGCATTCTGCAGAATAGACCTCCCAGTTGTCCATTCCCATGCCTACTCTGGTCTATCAAAGAAGTGTGTTTTAGAGTCATGGGTCACTTTGAGTCAGGTGGGGAACATGCACATCTATTGAATGTTCATGAAGTGCACATTTTGCTTAACCTCATCATAGGATTTTCTCCGCTGCGGGGCTGCCTTGGTGTAGCTGGGAAAAACCATGATGTGGACAGATTTGAAGGTCAAGGTTCCGGCTCGCCAGGCTTTGCGAAGGATAGCATTCTCTGTCCTTGTGGTTCAGTATACTGGCAATGATGGGACACGGAGGGGCCTGAGTGGCGGGGGCTGAGCCAGGGAGCGATGTGCCAGCTTGACAGTGAACCATTGTGACAGTTTCCCATCCAGAATACAGGACTTCAGCTATGTTTCAAGAAACATTTCCTGGAAGGGATCATCAGCATTCTCGGGAAAACCTACAAACCATAGGTTATCATGTCTAGATCTATTCTCAACATCTTCTGCGTGCTTTACTAGGACGTTAGTCGTAAAGAAAAGTTGGGAGACAGAGGGCTGTATTTATACTTTTTGGCGCACAACTGCGCCAACGCAGTTGTGCGTCAAAAGATTTAACGCCGGCTAACGCCATTCCAAAGCGCCATGCGGGCGCCTTATTTATGGAATGACGTTAGCCGGCGGAGCTGCCTGGTGTGCGTGAAAAAAAAATTACTTACATCAGGCAGCGCAGGCTTAGGGGAAAATGGAGCTTGGGCGTCAAAAAATGGGGCAAGTCAGGCTGAGGCAAAATTTTCGCCTCAACCCGATTTGCGCCATTTTTTTTTACTCCCAACCCCCATTTAAATGACTCCTGTCTTAGCAAAGACAGGAGTCATGCCCCCTTGCCCAATGGCCATGCCCAGGGGATTTGTGTCCCCTGGGCATGGTCATTGGGCATAGTGGCATGTAGGGGGTCACAAATCAGGCCCCCCTATGCCACAAAAAAAAAAAAAAAAAAATACTTACCTGAACTTACCTTAAGTTCCCTGGGATGGGTCCCTCCATCCTTGGGCGTCCTCCTGGGGTGGGCAAGGGTGGCAGGGGGTGTCCCTGGGGGCATGGGAGGGCACCTCTGGGCTCCTTCCGAGTCCACAGGTCCCTTAACGCCTGCCCTGACCAGGCGTTAAAAAATGACGCTCAAGTGGCTGGACGTCATTTTTTTTGACCCGCCTACTCCCGGGTGTCATTTTGGCCCGGGAGTGTAAATATGGCGCACATGCCTCGGAGTCATTTTTTAGACGGGAACGCCTTCCTTGCATATCATTAACGCAGGGAAGGTGTCCACGCTAAAAAATGATGCAAACTGCAAGATCTTTGGCGCTAGACGGGTCTAACGCCAAAGTATAAATATGGAGTTAGTTTTGCGTCGGATTTGCGTATAAAAAAACGACACAAATCCGGCGCAAACAGAGTATAAATATGCCCCAGTGTGCTTCAAAGTGGTCAGCTTGTCCTATTAGGTGGAAAACCGACCCTCAGCCTCAGTCAAATTCATGCCCATATTTCGCATATCCTGGAATAGAAGTGACACGTTGTAGGAAAGTACCATCTTGCCTGGCATGTTACCCCCATATTTTCACTGTATATATGTTGTTTTAGTTGTATGTGTGACTGGGACCCTGCCAGCCAGGGCCCCAGTGCTCATAAGTGTGCCCTGTATGTGTTCCCTGTGTGACGATTAACTGTCTCACTGAGGCTCTGCTAACCAGAACCTCAGTGGTTATGCTCTCTCATTTCTTTCCAAATTGTCACTAACAGGCTAGTGACCAATTTCACCAATTTACATTGGCATACTGGAACACCCTTATAATTCCCTAGTATATGGTACTGAGGTACCCAGGGTATTGGGGTTCCAGGAGATCCCTATGGGCTGCAGCATTTCTTTTGCCACCCATAGGGAGCTCTGGCAATTCTTACACAGGCCTGCCACTGCAGCCTGAGTGAAATAACATATATGTTATTTCACAGCCATTTACCACTGCACTTAAGTAACTTATAAGTCACCTATATGTCTAACCTTTACCTGGTAAAGGTTGGGTGCTAAGTTACTTAGTGTGTGGGCACCCTGGCACTAGCCAAGGTGCCCCCACATTGTTCAGGGCAAATTCCCCGGACTTTGTGAGTGCGGGGACACCCTTACACGCGTGCACTATACATATGTCACGACATATGTATAGCGTCACAATGGTAAGTCCGAACATGGCCATGTAACATGTCTAAGATCATGGAATTGTCACCCCAATGCCATTCTGGCATTGGGGAGACAATTCCATGATCCCCCGAGTCTCTAGCACAGACCCGGGTACTGCCAAACTACCTTTCCCGGGGTTTCACTGCAGCTGCTGCCAACCCCTCAGACAGGTTTCTGCCCTCCTGGGGTCCAGCTAAGCTTGGCCCAGGAGGGCAGAACAAAGGACTTCCTCAGAGAGAGGGTGTTACACCCTCTCCCTTTGGAAAAAGGTGTCAGGGCTGGGGAGGAGTAGCCTCCCCCAGCCTCTGGAAATGCTTTGATGGGCACAGATGATGCCCATCTCTGCATAAGCCAGTCTACACAGGTTTAGGGATCCCCCAGCCCTGCTCTGGCGCGAAACTGGACAAAGGAAAGGGGAGTGACCCCTGGGAGGTGCCCAGAGCTCCTCCAGTGTGCTCCAGACCTCTGCCATCTTGGAAACAGAGGTGCTGCTGGCACACTGGACTGCTCTGAGTGGCCAGGGCCAGCAGGCGACATCAGAGACTCCTTCTGATAGGCTCTTACCTGTGTTGCTAGCCTATCCTCCTTCCTAGGTAGCCAAACCTCCTTTTCTGGCTACTTAGGGTCTCTGCTTTGGGGAATTCTTTAGATAACGAATGCAAGAGCTCATCAGAGTTCCTCTGCATCTCTCTCTTCACCTTCTGCCAAGGAATCGACCGCTGACTGCTCTGGACGCCTGCAAAACTGCAACAAAGTAGCAAAGACGACTACTGCAACCTTGTATCGCTGATCCAGCCGCCTTCTCGACTGCTTTCCTGGTGGTGCATGCTGTGGGGGTAGTCTGCCTCCTCTCTGCACTAGAAGCTCCGAAGAAATCTCCAGTGGGTCGACGGAATCTTCCCCCTGCAACCGCAGGCACCAAAAGACTGCATCACCGGTCCTCTGGGTCCCCTCTCAGCATGACGAGCGTGGTCCCTGGAACTCAGCAACTCTGTCCAAGTGACTCCCACAGTCCAGTGACTCTTCAGTCCAAGTTTGGTGGAGGTAAGTCCTTGCCTCCCCACGCTAGACTGTATTGCTGGGTACCGCGTGATTTGCAGCTGCTCCGGCTCCTGTGCACTCTTCCAGGATTTCCTTTGTGCACAGCCAAACCTGGGTCCCCGACACTCTAACCTGCAGTGCACGACCTCCTGAGTTGCCCTCCGGCGTCGTGGGACCTTCCTTTGTGACTTCGGGTGAGCTCCGGTTCACTCTTCTTCGTAGTGCCTGTTCTGGCACTTCTGCAGATGCTGCTTGCTTCTGAGTGGGCTCCTTGTCTTGCTGGGCACCCCCTCTGTCTCCTCACGCAATTGGCGACATCCTGGTCCCTCCTGGGCCACAGCAGAATCCAAAAACCCTAACTGCGACCCTTGCAGCTAGCAAGGCTTGTTTGCAGTCTTTCTGCACGGAAACACTTCTGCAAGCTTTTTCACGACGTGGGACATCCATCCTCCAAAGGGGAAGTTCCTAGTCCTCTTCGTTCTTGCAGAATCCACAGCTTCTACCATCCGGTGGCAGCTTCTTTGCACCCACAGCTGGCATTTCCTGGGCATCTGCCCACTCCCGACTTGAGTGTGACTCTTGGACTTGGTCCCCTTTTTCCACAGGTACTCTCGTCTGGAAATCCATCGTTGTTGCATTGCTGGTGTTGGTCTTCCTTGCAGAATTCCCCTATCACGACTTCTGTGCTCTCTGGGGAACTTAGGTGCACTTTGCACCCACTTTTCAGGGTCTTGGGGTGGGCTATTTTTCTAACCCTCACTGTTTTCTTACAGTCCCAGCGACCCTTTACAAGCTCACATAGGTTTGGGGTCCATTCGTGGTTCGCATTCCACTTCTAGAGTATATGGTTTGTGTTGCCCCTATACCTATGTGCACTCATTGCAATCTATTGTGACTGTACATTGCTTGCATTGCTTTCTATTGCTATTACTGCATAATTTTTGTATTGTGTACATATATCTTGTGTATATTTGCTATCCTCATACTGAGGGTACTCACTGAGATACTTTTGGCATATTGTCATAAAAATAAAGTACCTTTATTTTTAGTATATCTGTGTATTGTGTTTTCTTATGATATTGTGCATATGACACTAGTGGTATAGTGGGAGCTTTGCATGTCTCCTAGTTCAGCCTAAGCTGCTCTGATAAGCTACCTTTTCTATCAGCCTAAGCTGCTAGACACCTCTTCTACACTAATAAGGGATAACTGGACCTGGTGCAGAGTGTAAGTACCCCTTGGTACCACTACAAACCAGGCCAGCCTCCTACACACGTTAACTGGGACCTCACCTTTCTTTGGCCATGATTACGAATTTGGCAGTCTGGGGATGACCACGGCGGTGGTATCAGGACCCTGCTGACTGCCATGGATTTCGTGGAGTCCGACGCTGTATTACGATACATGTGGTTGCATAGATGAAAGACCGTTGTGGTCTTGCCC
Source organism: Pleurodeles waltl (assembly GCF_031143425.1). Classification (NCBI taxonomy): domain Eukaryota; kingdom Metazoa; phylum Chordata; class Amphibia; order Caudata; family Salamandridae; genus Pleurodeles; species Pleurodeles waltl. The sequence goes on along the minus strand of NC_090446.1, from coordinate 978,025,981 downwards.
ACACCGCCGGCAACACTAGAACACGGCAGTGGCGAAATAGAGCAATATGCTTGTCAGAGGGCAGACCGCCAGTGTTCCCGCCGGGCCAATTATGATGTTGCTTTCCGCTGACGTGACTATGGAGGTCCAACCACCACATCTGAGCAGGCAAAAATGGAGGGATATAATGAAGAAACTCACCTGCAGGCAGTGTCACACATCCTGTGCCGCCATGGAGCCAATCCTTCACATCCTGCAGCTGCTTGTGCTGCTCGATGGCGCATAAAAACAACGCCATCATGGACACAACTGACCATAAGCCAAACACTTACCTGTTTCCTCCAACTGCACAGCAAATCAATGTGCCACCATTGACCTGTTATGTCGGCTGTACTCCGTGGCCCAAATATATTTTGTGTGTCCCAGGTCAGAGTTGTACACAACGTATGACCCAATCACAGCCCCATGATGCCCACTTTGGCCAAGTCACTGACACTGCAACGCCACACTCTACAAAGCTTGATATGTGTGCAAATCCCAGTTTCAGGGATAGTGACATGTCCATAACATTGTGTCACACAACAGCAAATCCTCATTAATATTACACCTAAAAATTGGAGTGACACATTCGAATTGTTCACATGCCATGGCCTGTCGTGGCATAACATATACATCTGTATGGATGTGTCATGAACACACCCTTCATGCAAAATCCTTGCCATGGACTCACACATATCACCCACATTGCACGAGAATACAAGGTCAATGGGATGCAGAATAATTTGTGAGACAAACATTCAAAGCTCACAATATAAACAATCCCTGCAGAATAGGTATGAGAGCACCAGGGGACCACAGGAAGGCTGCTGTCCTGGGCCACATTTCACTTTGCACATGCCTCAAAAACACTATTTGCACAGGAACAATGGCTTAATGAATATCAGGGACAAACAATAGTATAATCAAGTTTCATGCCTATATGGCAAATGTGTAAGTGCAAGTCTAGAAAACAAATACAGCAGTAACAGCATGGGTCACACATTTGGATAAAGCAAGTGTAAAGTACACACATTAAAAGGCACATATGCCTTTTCAAATGTATAGGAAGGTAGGACAATTGAACACCCGCCATGTGTGGACAAACATACCTCAGTTTTGCACACAGGATATGAATGCCCAATCTAGATCAGGGGACGAAATGTAACCCAAAAGAAGTTGATATTGGCCAACCCAAGATGTAAAACTTACCATATGAAACACCCAATGCAATGCCACCCCAATTGGATTACATCCATCAATCGAACATTTCCCATTATCCAGCACTGGTTCCAAAGTCAGATCTTACTAACCACATCAAATAGAACACCAATCAGGATGAAACAAATACAACTACAGTCATACATCACAAACTATTCAAGAACATCACAAAGGTATAAAAGTAATGGCAGGACTAATATGTAGCAAAACAACCAACTGATGTTTATTGTAAAAACTCCAAAAATGGAGGAAAGGCCAACGGCCAGTCCTTGTCTCAAATGTGCTGAGCACACTGTCGTGCCCATCAACTTGCCTCACAGATAACTGCAACAGGAACCTCCACAGTAATGGGCATCTAGTAGGCATTCCAGGCAACTCAATGATGCCTCTCTGGGTGGAGCCTGGTCAGGTTTCAGATAGGTGGTTTTAGTTTTGGGAGGTGTGGGCTTCACTTTGGGAGTGGTGGGCTTCTTTTTGGGCTTGGTAGGAGTATGGCTGGTTCTGGGGTGGCAGGTGTCACAAGGGAGGACTTGGACATGGAAGAGATGGGTTGGGGTGTGGGCTGGATCTTTTTTGCTTTGGGAGGGGTGTTTCAAGGAGTAAGGACGAGGGCAAATAGGAAACTTTCTTGGGGAAAATTGGTAGAGTGTTTAATAGGGGTTGATAGGTTGAGGAAGTGCTTGTGTCAGGTGTTGTTGGTGCTGATGTGTGCGTGTGTCTGAAGTATATTTGTGTTTTTTTGGTTTCTGTTGTGGGTGTGAGCGTCTGCATCTCTTGGGGGGCTGTGATGTGGATGTGGTGGCTAAAGTGGGAATGGTATATGTGTTGTGTGGGTGGAGGTGGTGTCTGGGGGTATGGTGTGAATGGTGGCTGTCTGTGGGTGTTGGGTGGTGTCTGAGGGTATGTTGTGTGTGGTGGCTGTTTCTGTGGGTGTTGGGGTGGTGTCTGGGGTTATGGTGTGAGTGGTGTCTGTGTCTGTGGGTGTTCGTGTGGTATCTGGCGGGATGGGGTGAGTGGTGGCTGTGTCTTTGGGTGTTGGGGTGGTCTCTGTGGGTATGGTGTGAGTGGTGGCTGTGTCTGTGGGCATTGGGGTGGTGTCTGGGGGTATCGGGTGAGTGGTGGCTCTGTCTATGGGTGTTGGGGTGATATCTGGGGGTATGAGGTGAGTGGTGCCTGTGTCTGTGGGTGTGGGTGTGGTACCTGGGGATATGGGGTGAGTGGTGGCTGTGTCTGTGGGTATTGGAATGATGCCTGGGGTATGTGGTGAGTGGTGTCTGTGGGGGTGATGTCTAAGGTTATGGTATGAGTGGTGGCTGTTTCTGTGGGTGTTGGGGTGGTGCATGGGGAGAGTGGTGGCTGTGTCTGTGGGTATTGGGGTGGTATCTAGGGTATGTTGTGAGTGGTGGCTGTGACTGTAGGTGTTGAGGTGGTACCTGGGGCTATGGGATGAGTGGTGTCTGTGTCTGTGGGTGTTAGTGCGGTGTCTGGGGGTATGGGGTGAGTGGTGGCAGTGTCTGTGGGTGTTGGAGTGATGCCTAGCGGTATGGAGTTAGTGGTGGCTGTGTCTGTGGGTGGTGGGGTGGTGCCTGGGGGTATTGGATGTGTGGTAGTGGGTGTGAGTGTCTGTTGAGTGCCTGCATGCTTGTATGTCTTGTGGTGCTTGCGTTTATGTGTGCTGCTTGTGGCTGTTGCGGTCTCTATGTGCGCATGTATGAGTATGCTTGGGACAAGTATGGGAATAGGGATATTGGATGGGAAAGAGGAAGGTGGGAGGGAGGATTGTGGCCAGAGCCTGAAAAGATTTCTTTAGGCCAGACATAGCACTGTGAATGCCTTCCAGGTAAGCAATCATCTGTTGGAGCTGGCTGCCCTGCACCTGGATGGCATTCAGAATGGCAGTCTGACCTACAGAGATGTCCTCAGGAGGTCAATTGCCTCCTCACTCAGAGCAGCAAGGGTAACAAGGGCAGTAAATGAGAGGCCTGGAGCGAAGGAGACTGCTACCCTCTTGGAGGAGCAGGCCCAGCCTCCTGGGCGGATAGCAAAAGGGAGGGTGCAGATGGAACTTGGGTTGCCGGACAAGGATGGAAAAGGTGTAGGTCCTGAGTGTTCTGGCACCATTAAGGAGTGTCCACTGAAGGTCGACTCGGAAGAAGGCGATTTCGAGCCAGTGTCCTCCGTGGCACTCCCCTCACCCTCGGTGCCACTGGGTCCCTCCGTGTCTGATGTTTCATGACTGGAGGTACTGTGGCCAGCTGCTTCCCGACTGATGTCAGCCCCTTCTCTTCTGCTTGCCTGTGATGATACTGAAATGACAAAGACAAATAGGGTCATTCCATGTGCCGGAACCCACTTGAACAACATCTTTAATTACAAAACATTATCATAACGTACAGTAGCCCCCAGCCACCAGGTCCTCCAAAGTGGCTTCAACATTTGCAATACCAAAAGCATGCATGCTACATGAACTGCAAACAATTGCCCACAGGACAATCAGAATCACATTCAACTTCAATTGCATGAGTAAAGTTGTTCAATCACAACACTCATGGATCAAGTAGAAGACCTTGTCACTGTGAATGGTTTGGCTCTTGTAGCACCCCTCAGTAACCTGTTGCCATCAAATCTTATGGTAATGCCAATTTCAGTCTCACAGAATCCACACAAGGTCCTGCAATCAGCAAAGGTTCATATACACAACACTACATCATTACGAAATGATGGGCAAATAATCCAGAAGTACAGGAGATGGAAGAAGGTGACATGGAAACACCCAGGTCACACTGTAAAAACTCACCAATGGTCACTTCACAATGGGGTCATTCCGACTTCGGCCGAGGAACCGACCGAGGCACCGCCGTGCTGAAGACCACAAGTGCGAATTATGACTGCTGGCAGCCCTCCGTCCTTTTTCAGACAGAGAGCCGCCAGCAAGGAGTGGAGGTTCCTCCACCTCCACTGCCCCGTCATCAGAACACCGCCCACCAAATCACGTTCTATGATTCGGTGTGGCCGTGTTCTGGTGACGGGGTGCTGGCGGCGGAGCAGCCCCCATGGATCCTGTCCCCTCCCGGAGGATCAACGGACAAGGTAAGTTGATCATCCGTTAGTGGAGGGGGTGAGGGGTGTTGTGTGCGTGCATGGGGGTGTGCATTTGAATATGTAGAGGGGGTGTGTGAGTGAGTGTATGCATGCGGGGGTGTTGTGTGTTAGAAAATGTGTGCGTGTCTGTTTGTATGTCTGTATGTATGTGTGAGTGTATGTCTGTATGTAGGTGTGCGTGTCTGTTGGTATGTGTGCGTGTATGTGTGTTGGTGTTGTCTGTATGCGTGTAGGGTGGGGGTGTGTTCTAATGTTGGGGGTAGAGGTGGGGAGGGGGGTCCTGCCACCTTTGGGGGTTGGCAGGGGGGTGGGGGGGCGGGAGGAGGACTTGGAGTGGGGGAGACCACTGATAGTGCTTACCTCCATGGATTTCATGGCGGTTCCCAACCCCACGAAATCCATGGCAGTCAGCAGGGTCCTGATACTGCCGGCAGTCTTGTGACGGCCGCCGGGCTGGAGACCGAAGTCTCCAGCCCAGCAGTCATCTACGCCCTGGCGGTCGGAATGGAGAAGTGGCGGATGACCATGGGGATAACCGCCATAGTCATAATTCCATTTTTTTTTCGCCGGCCTGTTGCCAGTATTACCGCCACTTCTCTCCCGTCCACCAGGGTCATAATGAGGGCCAATATGTCTATTGTCTAAGTAGTCTCATGGACGTTGTACTAATGTTGTTTTGCTAAATAACACAGCTTGCACAGAAAAGTATACTGGAGACAATCTGGTCAAAATGTCTGGAAGATTTGTCTACATATATCCACAGCACAATTAATCAGCTAGGCCTAGGGAAATCACCTGTCTCGATTGGCATGGCTGAGAAAATCCTTCTAACGTTGTATAACAAAAAGGCAATAATCTAGTGAATGTTGTTGTGGCTCAGGGAATCTCCATTATCTAAAGGCCCTTTAACATGTTTCTCAGTGGGAAGGCATATCAGTGAGCCTTTTTGTCATGCAAACACAGATTCCATTGGATTACTGAGTGTACACACTCGCATTATTCCAACATTTGTGCATGTCACTCCCTGTTGCATGCCAACAGTTAGGTAATGAACCTCACCAATTAACATGTGCAAAGCACTTAGCCAAAAGATTCAACATCAATGGCATTTAAATACACATTGTGAGTAATTACTGTTGGTCTATCTGTCATGTCCTATGTTGATTCTACTATTGTTCATGATAAATAATATTGAGGGCCGAGTTAGGGTATGTGTGATCCAACAAACAGTGTTGACACACTCCTATCTGTGGTACTACATGACCTGTATACCCTATTAAACTATTTTACAAGAGATTTGGCATGCACACATGTGTGATGGAATCATACATCATCTCATGAAGACAGGTAGATCATGTATGAAACAGTAGTGGAAATGATACTACAAAAGTACAAAGCACACATGCTACCATGCAGGCACAAATACTGATGCCAACAGTGATGTTACCCAAATCATATAACTGTACATTTACTACTTACCAAGGGCAAGTATTGCTCAATAACTGCACACAAAGGACAATGTATGCTGTTTTACATGTATGATGGCCCTTATCACATGCAAGACAGTAGTGATGCACCAGCATTCTTGACACACTGAAGACAAGTGGCCTGTTGGGTAGAGATGCTAATATAGTCGCTTGAGCAGGCACATGGCTGAGTACAGTGATCTATTACCTCATGCTGTTTGATGTTGGGGCTGTTATATCCCTTCCTATCCTGTTCTGGAGGTCTGTACATGTTAAGTTGACCATTTACACAGTATGATTCAATCACATAAGATTTGCTATATTTCAGACATATTGACAGCCTACGAGCTGAACAATGTAATCAAAATCTGTTATTTGACAAGATACTTGTATGTATGTGTTTGTGTGGAATGGTTGTGGAATGGTTGTAATCCTGAGCTGGACACAGTGTACATGTAACATATACCTGCTTCCACTAGTGGCTTCTTTTTTCATTTTATGGTTTACATGTTCTTACATATCTACATTGCTAAATGTGAAATTTAAGACAGCGGACAATGAGTTTGTAACTGGTGAATTTATTACAGTATTAAAGGTGAAAAACAGCATGTGCAAATAAGTAAGATAAATGAAAAGTGAAGGGGTCAGTCATGGTGAATTAAATCATAATTGCCACAGATGTACTTGGGCTTGATGTAGCTGGCCCACAGGAAGGGGTAGATGTTGGGGTAAAAACCCTGTTCAAGGTTGAATGGATGTCCCTCCCCATCCCTGTTAGGGTGGCCATGTTAAAATGATGGTCCTCCATTTGTTGGGTCATGTCGCTCTGCAGCTGCTTGATTTCCCAGACTTCAGTTAGCACATGGCCCATCACATCGTGGGACTCCTAATAGACCCCCTGGACTTGGCTGATGGTATCCTGGTTGTTAGTGGCCACTGTGTCCTCACTCTGCTGGCCCACAGCATCCCTTTCACAGACCCTACCGCCATTAGCCTGTGGCCTTGGCACAGGGTGCCCTCTCCAACTTGGTCCTGGACCATAAGTATCAGGATTCTTGATTTTCACCTCAGGATCCAAGACTGGGGGGTTCAAGATGGTAGCAACTGTTTTCGGTACACAGGGGGGTGGGGGGCATGTTGCTGTCTGTGATGTTGAAGAAACGGGTGGGATGTATTGTTGTGGGCACAGTGAGATTCACTGTTGCCTGGCCAGGCTGCTCAGAAAAGCCAAGACCGTCATCCATGTCCACATGTCCAGGACTGTCGTCATCACTGAGGGCTTCATCCAGAGGTAGTTTGGGATTCTGGTTGGTGGACAGTGTCTGGCCAGGTGTTGTGCAAGCTCGACCTGTTGAGAAATAGAGTACATTGTTATTGGCTGAAGTGTAGAATCTACTTCCAAAGGTTTTGTGTAGAGACCTTGGAAAATCTTAAGTGGTAGGCTTGCTGACTATGTTATGTAACCATGGTATTGAAGTTGTTGACATGACGTGTGAAGCTTGCAGAAACTAGTGGACTCAAGCAGCTCATTGAATGTAGTGATCAGGTGCAATTTAGATGAGGGAAAGAACAAGACATCTTACAAACAGGTAAGCCAACACAGTGGCAAGGAAACGTGTATTTGACTGTTCCAAGGCCTAGTTGTGTGAGATACAAGCAAACACACAACTTTGTGGTATGTGTAGCTGTAGCCATCATATGAGCAGTGCTGAGTCCATGTGTTAGCTGCCACTACCAATCTGATGAAGCAGCTTAATGCCTTAGGAATACTTGGCGTATACACTTGGTAAGGTGTCATCCCTGTCCTCAATAGTTTCATTTTGGGATACCAGGACAAGAACAAGCGAGGTAGACAGACACATCTGCGAGTTGAGCATGATATGTGGATTGATCACTCCCATGTGAGTGAACATCAGTTGTGAGATGGCAAACAGGTGTAACTGGGGCATGTGCAGCATGGTTGGTTTGAGTTACAAAAACAGGGCCTCCTGGTAGTTGTAGTCATGTCACTTGCTGTCTTACCACACCACACAAATGCTAAATTCGCAGGGGAGGATCCATCATTTGAAAGATGGCACACAAATATACTTGGGCAAGTGCAGAGTGGCCTGTTGTTTTGAGTTACAGAAACAGGGCCTCCTGGTAATTGTAATCATGCCACTTGAGGACTTACCACAGTACACAAATGCTAAACTCCCAGGGAAGGGAACATCATTTGAGAGATGGCATGCAGGTGTATTTGGGCAAGTGCAGAATGACTTGTTGGTTTGAGTTATAAAAACAGGGCCTCCTGGTAGTTGTAGTCAAGTCATTTGCTGATTCCCAACACTACACAAATGCCAAACTCCCAGGGGAGGGTACATCATTTGAGAGACAGGATACAAGTGTATTTGGGAAAGTGCAGAATGGCCCGTTGATTTGAGTTACAGAAACTGGAAGTTTTAGTTATGTCACTTGCTGACTCCCTACACCACACAAATGCTAAACTCCTCCCAGGGGAGGGTACATCATTTGAGAGATGGCTCACAGGTGTATTTGGGTAAGTGCAGAATGGCCTGTTGGTTTGAGTTACAGAAACAGGGTATCCTGGTAGTTGTAGTCATGTCACTTGCTGGCTCCCAACATTACGCAAATGCTAAAGTCCTAGGTGCATGAACATCAGTTGTGAGCTGGCAAATGGGTGTATTTGGGCAAGAGCACAAAGAGCTGTTGGTTTAACCTACAGAAACAGGGCCTTCTGGTAGTTGTAGTCATATCCCTGTCTCTACTTCCTAACACTTGACAAATGTTTAGTCTTACATATCTGTTGCCACACTCCAGTTAGGTTGGTCCATACGTTTACATGTTGGCACATACCATGGGTCCTTGGATAATAAATTACTAGTAATCCACTTACAGACCCCATTCTAACATGTGGCATGCAATTTAGATTGATACATGTCATCTTATATGAAACAATACGCATTGACACTGACAATCAAATAGCTTTGAAACTTTGAGTAGTGCATGTTAGGAAAGTAGATAGCAGCTGCAGAGGGACATACACCGACAGATGGAGGCCCATAACTCCAACATGGGCTCCATATTAGGGGTGCTGATGGAAATCCAACTGAGCAGGGCTTTTCCACCACCATCTACCTCTTTCTAAGGTACAACTACATCAATCCCTTCTACATCTCCAGAAGCCACAGGAACGGAGGGCCTGCCAGAGGAAGAATCATCTACAGACAACCCTGCCTCTGCAGCAGCGGAACTCCCTGCCCTCAAAAAGAGAGGCGCCCATGTAAAACTCCAAGAGGTGAGTATGGCAAGACAGCCCCACTGCCAGCAAGTAACCTTGACCATAGTTTCCTCTATTGGGTCACCCCTTCACTCTGTGGACTAATTCTGGACACTTTTCTATTTCTGATGGGAGGAGTAATCAGGACTTTGGATTTCAGATAATTTGGCATCTACACCTATGGTTTCAGTCACCATGGCTGACTACTTCACTATTCTTTTATGTTTGTTTTTGCATTAAGTATGTCTTCACCTTTAACACTTTACTAAATTCACAAGTCACAAAATCATTGTCTGCTGTAGTAAATGTCAGATTTAGCAATGTAGATATGTAATACTAGGGGAACTATACAATGAAAAAACAAGCTACTTGTGTAACCACAGATATGTTGCATGGACACAATGTTTAGCTCAGGATCACAACTATGTCACATAAACACATACTTACAAGTGCATTGTCTTATTACATTTTTATTACATTGTTCCAGTCAAAGGCTTGCTTGATGTCAGAAACATAACAAATCATATATGATGCAATTATACTGTGTAAGTGATCACATTTACAGATGCAGACCTTAACAACGTGGAAGGAGGGGATACATCAGATGTTTTCCTATAGAGTAGACAATAATAAAATTGTACCATGCCATCAGCTGGAGCCATATCGCCTACCTCACAAAAAGTCATCCAACATAATTTGATCACAGGGTCATTACAATCCAGTGTTTCTACATCTGGTGGAATGTCACAAACATATGTCAGTGATGTGCAACAAGCAGTTTGGCCTACAATAATGAGACATATCAGCAGCTACATACAGTTAATACAAAAGAACATTTAGCCTCTGTGAAGGGAAACTAACATGATTTGGGCTACAACAACATATTTTTTGAGCACATGATGACACACAGAATGCATTATGTCCACCACACAACTAAGAACAAGGCCAATTGATTCTTCTTAACTTCCATCCTATCACTTTGCAAGCTGTCTTGGTCCAGGTTTTGTACATCCAGAGTCTGTGAGATACATTTCCAGGAACAATCCATGTCTACGTTGTATGTCCCAACAGCATCATATACTTGTTAATGTCACAACTCTGAAATGTCCAAATGAAGATGCAATGGTGAAGGTACCTTAAACACATCAAAAAGAGATCAGCTATGAAACCATACATATGACACAATTCACATAGTAAACTTTTGGAGAACACAGTCCATGACAAACATCTAAGTTAAACAAAGCAACAATAAAAAATGAGCATGTCTCAAAACCTTCCTCCACAAACACCTTTTACCAAAATTTGACAGAGCTTCAGCTTCCTCACAGTTTTCCTTAACATACTCCTCACACCATCACAACAAGAGTGCTTTAATAGTCAAAGTCATGACATCTCATAACAAACTTACATCCATGAGAAGAAGTTGTCGATGAGATCAAGTCAGCTCCTTCAGCTTCACCACTATCATCATCATCATCTGGCATTTCAGGATCCTCACCCAGTGGCACTTAAGGGCTCTTCATCCTCTGCGATAAAAGGGATGTTCTGTTGCAGGGCAATGTTATAGAGCCACAGTGATTTCACACACCTTCCCAAGTGAGTAAAGGAGGACTCCCCCAGCTTTGTCCAGACAGCAAAATCTGGCCTTCGGGAGCCCAAAAGCCAGCTTCACTGCTGCCATGTTCTTCCATGGGCCTCATTGAAGCAGATTTCCCTTGGCGTAGTTGGATTCCTCAGCGGTGTCAGCAACCATATGACATTTGGGATATGCTGAGTCCCCTATTTTGAATAAAGACATAAGTGCTACAATAAGCCACACACTTTCTGATTATAGTACCTTACATTACACAAGCAATCAATCAGAGCATTTATAGAGCGCGCTACTCACCCAAGAGGGTCTCAAGGCGCTGGAGGGGGGGGGGAGTTACTGCTGCTCGAAAAGCCATGTCTTGAGGAGTTTCCTGAAGGCGAGATGGTCCTGGGTAGTTCTTAGGTGTGCGGGGAGGGAGTTCCATGCTTTAGCTGGCAGGTAGGTGAATGATCTTCCTCCGGCGGTGGTTCTGCGGAACCGTGGGACGGTGGCGAGGGCGAGGCTGGCTGAGCAGAGCTGACGGGTGGGCATGTAGAACGAGAGGTGGCTGTTGAGGTATTCGGGGCCCATGTTGTGGAGTGCTTTGTGTGCGTGGGTGAGGAGCCTGAAGGTGATCCTCTTGTTGACGGGGAGCCAGTGCAGGTGTTTCAGGTGGGCGGATATGTGGCTGTGGCGAGGGATGTCGAGGATGAGGCGTGCAGAGGCGTTCTGTATACGTTGTAGACGTTTCTGAGGCTTTGCGGTGGTACCTGCGTATAGGGTGTTTCCGTAGTCCAGGCGGCTTGTGACGAGGGCATGGGTAACTGTCTTTCTGGTTTCGGCGGGGATCCATCTGAAGATTTTTCAGAGCATGCGTAGGGTGTTGAAGCATGATGACGAGACGGCGTTGACTTGCTTGGTCATTGTGAGGAGGGGGTCCAGGATGAATCCGAGGTTGCGTGCGTGATCCGAGGGGGTTGGTGCGGTGCCCAGCGCCGTGGGCCACCAGGAGTCGTCCCAGGCGGATGGGGATTGTCCGAGGATGAGGACCTCCGTCTTGTCTGAGTTCAGTTTTAGGCGGCTGAGCTTCATCCATTCCGTGACGTCTTTCATTCCTTCCTGTAGGTTGGTTTTGGCAGTGGTTGGGTCTTTGGTGAGGGAGAGTATCAGCTGGGTGTCGTCGGCGTAGGAGATGATGTTGATGTTGTGTTTGCGTGCGATGGCGGCGAGGGGGCTCATGTAGATATTGAAGAGGGTTGGGCTGAGCGACGATCCTTGGGGTACGCCGCAGATGATCTCGGTGGGTTCTGAGCGGAAGGGAGGGAGGTGGACTCTCTGGGTTCTGGCAGAGAGGAGCAAGATGATCCAGTCTAGGGCCTGTAGGAGGCTGGCCTGGTTTGTAGTGGTACCAAGGGGTACTTACACTCTGCACCAGGTCCAGTTATCCCTTATTAGTGTAGAAGAGGTGTCTAGCAGCTTTGGCTGATAGAAAAGGGTAGCTTAGCAGAGCAGCTTAGGCTGAACTAGGAGACGTGTATAGCTCCTACTATACCACTGGTGTCATATGCACAATATCATAAGAAAACACAATACACAGACATACTAAAAATAAAGGTACTTTATTTTTATGACAATATGCCAAAAGTATCTCAGTGAGTACCCTCAGTATGAGGATAGCAAATATACACAAGATATATGTACACAATACCAAAAATATGCAGTAATAGCAATAGAAAGCAATGCAAGCAATGTACAGTCACAATAGATTGCAATGAGAGCACATAGGTATAGGGGCAACACAAACCATATACTCCAAAAGTGGAATGCGAATCACGAATGGACCCCAAACCTATGTGACCTTGTAGAGGGTCGCTGGGACTGTAAGAAAACAGTGAGGGTTAGAAAAATAGCCCACCCCAAGACCCTGAAAAGTGGGTGCAAAGTGCACCTAAGATCCCCAGAGAGCACAGAAGTCGTGATAGGGGAATTCTGCAAGGAAGACCAACACCAGCAATGCAACAACAATGGATATCCAGATGAGAGTACCTGTGGAACAAGGGGACCAAGTCCAAGAGTCACACTCAAGTCGTGAGTGGGCAGATGCCCACGAAATGCCAGCTGAGGGTGCAAAGAAGCTGCCACTGGATGGTAGAAGCTGTGGATTCTGCAGGAACGAAGAGGACTAGGAACTTCCCCTTTGGAGGATGGATGTCCCACGTCGTGAAGAAGCTTGCAGAGGTGGTTCCGTGCAGAAAGACAGCAAACAAGCCTTGCTAGCTGCAACGGTTGCGGTTAGGGTTTTTGGATGCTGCTGTGGCCCAGGAGGGACCAGGGTGTTGCCAATTGCGTGAGGAGACAGAGGGGGCGCCCAGTAAGACAAGGAGCCCACTCAGAAGCAAGCAGCACCCGTAGAAGTGCCGGAACAGGCACTATGAAGAAGAGTGAACCGGAGCTCACCCGAAGTCACAAAGGAAGGTCCCACGACGCCGGAGGACAACTCAGGAGGTCGTGCACTGCAGGTTAGAGTGTCGGGGACCCAGGCTTGGCTGTGCACAAAGGAAATCCTGAAAGAGTGCACAGGAGCCGGAGCAGCTGCAAATCACGCAGTACCCAGCAATGCAGTCTAGCGTGGGGAGGCAAGGACTTACCTCCACCAAACTTGGACTGAAGAGTCACTGGACTGTGGGAGTCACTTGGACAGAGTTGCTGAGTTCCAGGGACCATGCTCGTCGTGCTGAGAGGGGACCCAGAGGACCGGTGATGCAGTCTTTTGGTGCCTGTGGTTGCAGGGGGAAGATTCCGTCGACCCACGGGAGATTTCTTCGGAGCTTCTAGTGCAGAGAGGAGGCAGACTACCCCCACAGCATGCACCACCAGGAAAACATTCGAGAAGGCGGCTGAATCAGCGATACAAGGTTGCAGTAGTCGTCTTTGCTACTTTGTTGCGGTTTTGCAGGCGTCCAGAGCAGTCAGCGGTCGATTTCTTGGCAGAAGGTGAAGAGAGAGATGCAGAGGAACTCTGATGAGCTCTTGCATTCGTTATCTAAAGAATTCCCCAAAGCAGAGACCCTAAATAGCCAGAAAAGGAGGTTTGGCTACCTAGGAAGGAGGATAGGCTAGCAACACAGGTAAGAGCCTATCAGAAGGAGTCTCTGACGTCACCTGCTGGCCCTGGCCACTCAAAGCAGTCCAGTGTGCCAGCAGCACCTCTGTTTCCAAGATGGCAGAGGTCTGGAGCACACTGGAGGAGCTCTGTGCACCTCCCAGGGGAGGTGCAGGTCAGGGGAGTGGTCACTCCCCTTTCCTTTGTCCAGTTTCGCGCCAGAGCAGCACTGGGGGATCCCTGAACCGGTGTAGACTGGCTTATGCAGAGATGGGCACCATCTGTGCCCATCAAAGCATTTCCAGAGGCTGGGGGAGGCTACTCCTCCCCAGCCCTGACACCTTTTTCCAAATGGAGAGGGTGTAACACCCTCTCTCTGAGGAAGTCCTTTGTTCTGCCTTCCTGGGCCAAGCCTGGCTGGACCCCAGGAGGGCAGAAACCTGTCTGAGGGGTTGGCAGCAGCAGCAGCTGCAGTGAAACCCCGGGAAAGGTAGTTTGGCAGTACCCGGTCTGTGCTAGAGACTCGGGGATCATGGAATTGTCTCCCCAATGCCAGAATGGCATTGGGGTGACAATTCCATGATCTTAGACATGTTACATGGCCATGTTCGGAGTTACCATTGTGACGCTATACATAGGTAGTGACCTATGTATAGTGCACGCGTATAATGGTGTCCCGGCACTCACAAAGTCCGGGGAATTTGCCCTGAACAATGTGGGGGCACCTTGGCTAGTGCCAGGGTGCCCACACACTAAGTAACTTAGCACCCAACCTTTACCAGGTAAAGGTTAGACATATAGGTGACTTATAAGTTACTTAAGTGCAGTGGTAAATGGCGGTGAAATAACGTGGACGTTATTTCACTCAGGCTGCAGTGGCAGGCCTGTGTAATAATTGTCAGAGCTCCCTATGGGTGGCAAAAGAAATGCTGCAGCCCATAGGGATCTCCTGGAACCCCAATACCCTGGGTACCTCAGTACCATATACTAGGGAATTCTAAGGGTGTCCCAGTATGCCAATATGAATTGGTGAAGTTGGTCACTAGCCTGTTAGTGACAATTTGTACAGAGAGAGCATAACCACTGAGGTTCTGGTTAGCAGAGCCTCAGTGAGACAGTTAGGCATCACACAGGGAACACATGCATATAGGTCACAAACTTATGAGCACTGGGGTCCTGGCTAGCAGGGTCCCAGTGACACATAACAAACATACTGAAAACATAGGGTTTTCACTATGAGCACTGGGCCCTGGCTAGCAGGATCCTAGTGAGACAGTGAAAACACCCTGACATACACTCACAAACAGGCCAAAAGTGGGGGTAACATGGCTAGAAAGAGGCTACTTTCTCACAGGGCCTGTCCTAGGATTCCAGTGGTGCAGAGGCGGGTTATTAGGGTGCGATGGCACACGGTGTCGAAGGCAGCCGAGAGGTCCAGGAGGATGAGGGCGGTTGTTTCTCTGTTGTCCATCAGAGTCCTGATGTCGTCGGTGACTGCGATGAGGGCGGTTTTTGAGCTGTGGTTGGCTCGAAATCCAGATTGGGAAGGGTCGAGCGAGTTGTTAGCCTTGAGAAAAGTGGTCAGCTGCTTACTGACGGTCTTCTCGATGACCTTGGCCGGGAAGGGGAGAAGAGAGGTGGGGTGGAAGTTCTTCAGGTCATTGGGGTCAGCTGTGGGTTTTTTCAGGAGGGCATTGACTTCCGCGTGTTTCCAGCTCTCGGGGAAGGTGGCTGATGCGAACGAGCTTTTGATGATGTTCCGGAGATGGGGGGCAATGACGGAGTCGGCTTTGTTGAAGATGTGATTGGGGCAAGGGTCCCAGGGGGAGCCGGAGTGGATGGTGTTCATGATGCTTCTGGTCTCTTCTGAGCTGAAAGGGGTCCAGTAGCTGAGTGTAGTGGTGGGGGCTGCCGGTTCGGTGGTAGGGGGTGGGGTCTGGGGTCCGAAGCTGTCGTGTAGATCTGCGATCTTTCGGTGGAAGAACGTAGCGAGGGAGTTGCAGAGTTCTTGTGAGGGTGTGATGTCGTTGGAGCTGGGGTTGGAGATCTCTTTGACGATGTTGAAGAGTTCCTTGCTGTTGTGGGTGTTGTTGTCTAGTCGTTCTTTGAATGAAGTCCTTTTGGTGGAGCGGATCAGCTGGTGGTGTTCACGGGTGGCGATCTTGAGGGCTGTCATGTTTTCTGTGGTACGTACCCTGCGCCAGGTTTTTTCGAGGGTTCGGCAGGATTTCTTGTATTCTTTGAGGGTGTCCGTGAACCATGGGGATTTCCTGGTGCTGGTCCCGCTTGGGGGGCTTATAAGTGGTGTGAGGTTTTCGGCACAGTTGGTGATCCACTGTGTGAGGCTGTGGGCTGCGTTGTTGGCGTCAGTGATGTTGGCTGGTAGGTTTTGGCTCAGTGTTGAGAGGAGCTGCTCTGTGGAGATTTTGCTCCAGCGTCTGCGGGGGATTTGTTGTGTGCGATGGTGGTGAGTATCCCATTTGAAGGTGAAGTGGTCGGTCCAGTGTAGTTCGGAGGAGTGGTTAAAGGAGATGTGGTTGCTGGTGGAGAAGATGGGGTCGAGCGTGTGGCCAGCTGTGTGGGTGGGGGTGCTCACCAGTTGCTTGAGTCCGAGGTTGGCGAGGTTGTCGAGCAGGGTGGCGGTGTTGTTGTCGTTGTTTTTCTCCAGGTGGAAATTCAGGTCCCGAGGAAGATGTATTCTGGTGAGGCTAGGGCGTGCGGGATGATGAAGTCTGTGATGGTTTCGCTGAATTGGGCGCGTGGGCCCAGGGTTCTGTAGACGAGTGTTCCTCTGAGGGTGGTTCCGGGGTCGGTGTGGATCTGGAAGTGTACGTGTTCGGCGGCGAGGGGGGGTGTCTTCGGTGGTGGTCGTGATGTTGATGGTATTCCTGTAGATGATGGCGATTCCTCCTCCGATTTGGTTGATGCGGTCCTTCCGGGCGATCTTGTAGCCGTCGGGAATGGCTATGGCGATGTCTGGAGCCGAGGAGGCGTTCATCCAGGTTTCTGTGATGAAGGCGACGTATGGTGCTGTTGTGTCCAGGAGGTCCCATAGTTCGATGGCGTGCTTGTGGATGGAGAGTGTGTTGAGGAGGATGCACTTGAGGTGGTTGTTGTTGCGAGGGCCGGTGGGTGGTCTGCAGGTTCGGCGGAATGTGTATTTGCAGGCTTGGCAGGTGAAGGGTCCATGGGTTCGTTTAGGGCTGGCTTGGTAGCAGGTGGCTATTCGTCCGGTGTTGAGGGCGTAGAGGGAGGCAGCGTCGTATCTTAGTCGGGTGCTTTGAGTGCGGTGGGGGCCAGGGGTTCTGGCGCTGGGCGCGGTCCAGACGCGGACGGGCGCAGACGGGCTTGCCTTTGGCGTGCTTCGGCACGCCAGCGGCTGCCATAAGAAGGAAGGGGGGAGGAGGGATCAGCTGGGAGGCGGGAGGCGGGAGGCGGGAGGGAAGGAGAGCAAATGAGAGCAGGGGGGCGGGGCAGCACAGGTGGCAGCGGCGGGAAACAAAGCGCTAAGGAGTAGAGGAGAATGGAAAAAATAAAAACAAAGAAAGGAACATCAAAAGGAGGAAATAAATGCAAGAACTACCTGTCAGGGGCCTGGGCAGGCGGAGCTGCAGCGGCGGGGAAGTGACCTACCCGAGGGTCAAGGTTTGCTGTCTCTGCCGCGTAGTGGCCGCCATAAGAAGGAAGGGGGGGAAGAGGGGTCAGCTGGGAAGCGGGAGGCGGGAGGGAAGGAGAGCAAATGGGAGCGGGGCGGCGGGCCGCAAGGGTGGCTGCGGCGGGAAACAAAGCGCTAAGGAGCAGAGGAGAATGGAAAAAATAAAAACAAAGAAAGGAACGTCAAAAGGAGGAAATAAATGCAAGAACTACCAGGCTGGGGCCTGGGCAGACGGAGCTGCAGCGGCGGGGAAGCGACCTACCCGAGGGTCAAGGGTTGCTGTCTCTGCGGCGCAGCGGGCGCCATAAGAAGGAAGGGGGGGAGGAGGGGTCAGCCGGGAGGCGGGAGCGAAGGAGAGCAAATGGGAGCGGGGGGCAGGGCCGCAAGGGTGGCAGCGGCGGGAAACAAAGTGCTAAGGAGTAGAGGAGAATGGAAAAAATAAAAACAAAGAAAGGAACGTCAAAAGGAGGAAATAAATGCAAGAACTACCTGGCAGGGGCCTGGGCAGGCGGAGCTGCAGCGGCGGGGAAGCGACCTACCCGAGGGTCAAGGGTCGCTGTCTCTGCCGCGCAGCAGCCGCCATCAGAAGGAAGGGGGGGAGGAGGGGTCAGCTGGGAAGCGGGAGGGAAGGAGAGCAAATGGGAGCAGGGGGGGCGTGGCCGCAAGGGTGGCAGCGGCGGGAAACAAAGCGCTAAGGAGTAGAGGAAAGTTAGGAAAGATTATACTTACCAACAAACCAGGCCCTCTCCAGTAGTAGCTGTGACATCAGCTGGAGTGCGGTGCTGTTCCATAGTATGAAGGAATCAGGTGCTGAACCTGGGAACGGTCATAGATGTATGAAATATACAAACCTAGCAAGCAGACCACTTGCAGGATGATAGAATGGAAGTTCTTCCTGTTCCCACAAATGTGTTCACTGTCTTGCGGTGGTACTAATGCAATATGGGTGCCACCAATGGCTCCAACCACATGTAGAAGGCGACCCAATTCATAGAAGTTCACCTTCACACTGGCTAAATCCTCACATCTGGGGAGCCTGGTATAGTTGTCAATGTGTTTCATCATTGTTGAAAGCACGTCTTGCAATACATTACTGCACATAGATTGTGACATACCACCATATATACCCACAGGATCAGGTAAGTGTCACAGTTGGTGGGATTCATGTAGGATTAGTGTTTTGAGGCAGGAGATCAGGCTCTAACTGATGACATAAATCCTGTATTGTTGCCTATTCAAACAAAACCTCTTGATTAAAGACCTTTCTTCCATGGTCTGAAGGGCTGGAAATGGGCAGTACACTAGAGGTTGTATTCTTCTTCCTCTCCCAGGGGACCTATGTGTGGACACAAATATTTGTAGCATTGGGCATAGTGTCCAGAGTAACACTTATAAAGAGTAAGCCAAAAGCCATGTGACAAAACATAACTGGTTCAAAAAGCATTGCACGTAATTCACATAACAATTGTCTACTGTCTAAAATCCACCTATTATCCCCATTGTAGTCTTCACATATGTCTGTAACAGAATTGTGCACATTACACACCTAAAATGTATCATGAGCACCTTAATACTGTAAAGTTTGATTTGTTCTTACAAAATACAGTCATCAGCAGTGTACAGTGCATGGCGGATAAATAACTTTTATGCCCAGTAACGCACTACAGTGACATTTGTGTAAAAGATATTATAGAGCAATGGAGTAATACATATGTAAATATGTTACAACACAGTTGTAGTGGTGATGATGCACTTAGCACTCACCAATATTGTAGTGTCAACCGCTAAAATGGCAGATGCCTGGCTGTGACGGGCCGGACTGGGTCGGCCCGCACAATGCCCCTGCTTGTGCTGGCGCTTCCCCTGCTGACCCGGATGTGTCTCCATGTCCCGCCAATCGCGTTGTCCGGTGTCAGCACCAGCGGGAAACTGGGCATTTAAATTCCCAGGCATCGCCTTATGAGGGGGTGAAGGCGATCGAGAGAGTAGAGACCGAGAGGAGGAAGACAGAGGAGACGGCAGAGGAGGACGAGGACGAGAGAGCAACCACAGACGTGAGTGGAGGACCGAGGGAACTTACAGAGCCGTCCGCTCCACTCGAGTTCGGGAGGAGGAAGAAGACCAGGAAGTCAGAGGTCCCAAGTGGGGACGAAGAGATCAGGTTCCGGGGAGCAGAGCGCAACTACCTGCCACGCTTCAGGAGAAGCGTGGCAGAGTCAGGTGCGTGGAAGTGGCCTGAGCAGGGTTAGGGAGGACGGGAGGTCGATTATATAACAAGGGCTGGAGGGCACCTATTATTAAGGATTATAACACAAGGGCTGGAGGGCACGTATTATTAAGGATTATAACACAAGGGCTGGAGGGCACGCATTATTAAGGACAAAGGCACGAGGGAGGGTTAGCGGGATTAAAGAAGAAGGGTGATAAAAGTGCAACAAGAACTATGTTATTGACCAGAAAGCGATAACGAGATGCAAGTAATACAGTGACAGTGCAACCAGGAACCGTAGGAGAAAACGCAGAGATGAGGAACAGAGTAGAAACCAGAAAAGCCACCCCAGAACAGAAAGGGGAAGGAAAAACAGTATCGACAGAGAGATAAAAGAGAGAGAGATAAAAAGATTAAACCCAAAGACCAGGAAGTGATAACAAGTGGAAAAGGGAAAGACAGAGGCAGGAAGAAAAATAAATAAAAACACAAACACTTACCAAGACTATTCTTCTTCTTCCCACATGTGCTTCCAGAGAGACCTAAAGGATCAAAAACAGAAGAGGAAGAGACCATGAACCCCTACCTTGAATAGATACCCGGAGAGTGAAAACAACACAAGACAACCATCCATTACAATAGACTGCTATACCAATAAAATACCACTTACCTGTATATCCAACGAGTCCTGTGTGATTACTCGCGCTAATCCTGCAACAAGTGGTGTCAGAAGTGGGGTCAGAAACACATTATAATGGAGGAGAAACCCACAATGGCAGACGTAATTGCACAGCTGGCGGAGGGACAGCGACACCTGCAGCTAATGTGGGAGCAGCAAATGAAGGAAGCCAGAGAAGAACAAGAAGCCCTACAGACCGCTCTCAAGAACCAAGCCACAATAATGGCGAACAATCAACTGGTACATGAAACAGCCCTGGGAAAGCTTACAGACACCATGGCACACACGAAGGTGCATCCCAATGTGCCCAGCAGCATATTGCAAAGGTACCAGGAACATGAAGACCCAGATTCCTTTATCACCAACTTTGAGAGAGTAGCAAGCACTGCGAGTTGGCCGGAAGAGAAATGGGGACAGTATATCGCACCACTGCTTACAGAGCACCTACAAGCCACCTATCAAGCTATCAACCCCAGTGGTACTCTTCCCTATAAAGATATCAAGAAAACTATACTAGAACGGGTAGGGCTAGACAGTGAAAGCTACTGTTCCAGATTTCGCTAAACCAGGTGGCAACAACAAGAGAATCCCCGCACCCTCTACTATAGGGTTCAACATGCAGCAGGGAGATGGTTGCATCCAACAGAAAAAAAACTAGAAGAAATGTTCGACATCATAGTCTTGAACAGTATTTGGATGCATTACCCAGTATCACCCGTAACTGGGTGAGATAGCACCCAGGGATGACCAATGAAACAGCTATTGATCTCGCTTGTGCGTATCACAGGGGCCCTGATTTCAGGGCCAACCCCAGTAGACACCCAGCCCCTTCCCCTGTGCGCCCAACTGTAGGGAGAGGAACAACACAAAGGTCAATGTTATTACAGGGACAAGAGGGTACACTATCGAACAACCCCTCTAACCCCACCCATCCAAACACGGGTCCTCAGTGTTACAACTGCTCTGAGTGGGGTCATATAGCACAATATTGCCCGCATAAAAAGGATATGGAGGAACCCATGGAGATCGGAGTCGCAAAAGGAAGAGTCTTCTGGGCCGGCGGAGACAAACCTACCTACACTCTCCCTATCGTTCTCAATGGCGCTAATCGATTCCGGGTGTAGCCAGAGCGTAATACGACAGGAGTTGGTAGGACACGGACAGGGGATACCCCAGGCACAAGTTTTGATCGCATGTGTACATAGGGATCAAAGAAATTACCCGGTAGCTCTAATCCAATTACAGTGGAGAGAAGAGAAAGAAACCCTCAAAGTCGGTGTGCTGCCTCACCTGGAAGAGGACATCATCATCGGAACCGACTATAAGGATTTTCCCACGTTGCTAACAAAAGCAGGTCAGGAGCACACTCTTAAAACTTGGTGGGAGGAAGTTCCCTTCGGAGCAGGCGAGGGAGTAAGTCGAAATCCAAAAGTACCCCTCAGTAGACGACAAAAAAGGGTACAGCGACAACAATATATGCAAAACCACAATGCTGTGCCCAGTCCTAGCCCGGAAGTAGCAAGCAAGGTGTGTACCGTTTCAGGGGACATCCGAAATAGTCAACAAGATGACCCCTCACTTGAAAAACGCTTGGCAACAAGCCCTGAACCCAGAGGAACATGTGGTAGGCCCAAAATTTCTTATACAAAATCATATCTTATATAGAATACCAAATACAGAGGAGGGGCGGCAGAAACAATGGATAGTTCCCAGAAGTCACAGACAGCAGGTCTTGCATCTAGCTCATGGGGACAATGGAGAGGGACATCTCGGAAGAGAAAAAACTGAGGAGGCAATGCTCAGGTGGTTCTATTGGCCTGGAGTTTTCGGGGACATATGCAGACACTGCTCTGACTGTCCTAAATGTAAATTGTTCAATCCATCTCCACACTAACCTGCTTCGCTCCAGCCCCTGCCAGTCATAGAGACCCCTTTTTCATGTGTAGGCATGGATATTATTGGTCCCCTCGCCCCGTCCAGTAGGGGACGGCAACATGTCTTAGTATTGGTGGACTATGCCACCCGTTATCCAGAAGCTATTCCTCTCCCTAGTATGCACACTAAAGTGATTGCACAAGCAATAATTGATTTCTTTCCAGGGTAGGTTTCCCCAAAGAAATACTAACCGACCAGGGGACCCCTTTTATCTCTAGACTCATGGCAGAAGTAAGCAAAACACTAGGAGTGAAACAGATCAGAACATCAGTGTACCACCCACAAACAGACGGTCTCGTGGAGAGGTATAATAGGACAATTAAATCCTTACTCAGGAAGAGCATTACCGAAGGAGGTAGAGATTGGGAAAAAAAATTGCCCCTCGTACTTTATGCTATTCGCACACATGTTCAGTTCTCTCTAGGGCACAGTCCCTTCGAATTATTGTTCGGACAACCTCCTCGAACTCTTCTCGAAATGGTGGCCGAGCAATTGGAAGCGTCCGAAGACGAAGTAAAAGACCTCTTGACATACACTCTGGAGCTGAGGGATACTCTCCATACAGTGTGGGAAGAAGCCCACAACACCTTACGGGAATCACAAGAGAAACAAAAAAAATGGTATGATACTAAAAGTGGGGTCCGTAGTTTAAACGTAGGGGACAAGGCTTTAATTCTCCTTCCCAGTTGTGAAAACAAACTACTGGCACGGTGGCAAGGACCCTACGAAGTTATTGAGCAAGTTAATCCCACTTTAGCTTTTCCCCACGGCCAAGGTAGAGAACAAATATACCATATAAACCTCTTAAAGAAATGGCAAGAACCAACGGGCGTGCAACCCATTTGGTATATCACCAATGTGACCACGGATGAAATCCCATATCTGTCCTTTCCCACGCAGCATCCTACTGAGGAGTCGTTTTTCCCCCAGACGAATTCCACCCTCACAGACGCCCATCATGAACAACTAATACAAGTAATTGAGAAGTACTGTGATATTTTTCCAAACGTCCTGGACGAACGCAGTTAGCAGAACACCCAACACGAACCAAAAATGAGGCTATCTCCCGACAACGCCCATATCGTATCCCAGAAGTAAAAAAACCTGTTATAGAGCAGGAGTTCCAATCAATGTTGGAGGCTGGTATTATCGAACCCTCCAACAGCCCCTGGTGTTCCCCAGTGGTGTTGGTACCAAAACCGGATGGGAGTACTCGTTTTTGCGTAGACTATAGATGAGTCAACGAGATAACGCACTTTGACGCATATCCCATGCCATGCATCGACGAGCTCCTTGAGAGATTATGCCAAGCCCGATTTATGTCCACTCTAGACCTTACAAAAGGGTATTGGCAAATCCCGTTGAGAAAAGAGGACAGTGAAAAAACTGCATTTGCAGCTCCGTCGGGTCTCTATCAGTTCACAGTCCTCCCTTCCGGGCTCCATGGGGCCCCTGCCACGTTCCAATGACTTATGGATAGGGATTTTACGACCCCATCAGCAATACGCGGCTGCATATCTAGACGATATAGTCATATATAGTAACACCTGGAATGAACACCTAGAACATTTGAGGGAGGTATTGCAAGCATTATGGGAAGCCCATTTAACCGCAAA
Organism: Pleurodeles waltl; assembly: GCF_031143425.1. Lineage (NCBI taxonomy): Eukaryota > Metazoa > Chordata > Amphibia > Caudata > Salamandridae > Pleurodeles > Pleurodeles waltl. The sequence goes on along the minus strand of NC_090446.1, from coordinate 978,002,130 downwards.
CCCAGAAAAATGCAAGTTGGGTTACACTAATATCAAATATCTTGGTTATGTCTTAGGAGAAGGACTGGTCCGTCCACAGGTTGAAAAAGTAGATGCCATCAAAGAGATACCCGTACCACGAACGAAGAAAGATGTAAGAGAATTCCTCGGCTTAGTAGGGTACTACAGGCGGTTTATTCCTCAGTTTTCCACAGTAGCAGAACCACTCACCAATCTGCTCAAGAAGTCCTGTCTCAATACTCTAACCTCCCTCTCCGAAGCTGCACGACGCAGTTTTGAACATTTGAAAAGTGCCCTGACTACGAATCCCGTATTATGCTGTCCAGATTTCCAAAAACCTTTCCTATTACAAACAGATGCATCCGATGTGGGGCTTGGGGTGGTCTTATCCCAAACTCAGGATGATGGGTCCATACACCCAATACTGTATATTAGTCGAAAGCTCCTTCCAAGAGGAAGAGGTCCACTACCCCACAATTGAGAAAGAATGTTTAGCCATTAAGGGGGTCATTCTGACCCTGGCGGTCATGGAACGCCAGGGCCAACGACCGCGGAAGCACCGCCAACAGGCTGGCGGTGCTTCCATGGGCATTCTGACCGCGGCGCTACAGCCGCGGTCAGAAACGGGAAACCGGCGGTGTCCCGCCGGTTTCCCGCTGCCCCAGGGAATCCTCCACGGCGGCACTGCAAGCAGCGCCGCCATGGGGATTCTGACCCCCTTCCCGCCAGCCTGGTTCTGGCGGTTTTCACCGCCAGAACCTGGCTGGCGGGAACGGGTGTCGTGGGGCCCCTGGGGGCCCCTGCAGTGGCATGGGCACTGCAGGGGCCCCCTAACAGGGCCCCACATAGATTTTCAGTGTTTGCCTGGCAGACACTGAAAATCGCGACGGGTGCAACTGCACCTGTCGCACCCCTTCCACTCCTCCGGCTCCATTCGGAGCCGGCATCCTTGTGGAAGGGGGTTTCCCGCTGGGCTGGCGGGCGGCCTTCTGCCAGTCGCCCGCCAGCCCAGCGGGAAACTCAGAATGACCGGTCATTCGGCGGCTCCCGCCGGGCGTGCGGTTACCGCCGCCGGCGGGAGTCAGAATGACCCCCTAAGTGGGCTGTGGAGTCACTGCGGTATTATCTCACTGGTCGGATATTTACCCTTCTCACGGATCATGCGCCCCTCACCTGGCTTGCTCGCAACAAGGACTCAAATTCTCGTGTCCTGAGGTGGTTTCTTTCATTACAACCCTTCTCCTTTCAGATCATGCACTCACCTGGCAACCACATGCTGAATGCTGATTTCTTGTCCCGCTATCCGGCTCCTGAGCGTCACTGCCTGCTGCTCTCTAGGGGGAGTGTCTGTGACGGGACGGACTGGGTCGGCCCGCACAATGCCCCTGCTTGTGCTGGTGCTTCCCCTGCTGACCCGGATGAGTCTCCATGTCCCGCCAATCGCGTTGTCCGGCGTCAGCACCAGCGGGAAACTGGACATTTAAATTCCCAGGCATCGCGTTATGAGGGGGTGAAGGTGATAGAGAGCGTAGAAACCGAGAGGAGGAAGATGGAGGAGACGGCAGGGGAGGACGAGGACGAGAGAGCAACCGCAGACGTGAGCGGAGGACCCAGAACTTACAGAGCCATCCGCTCCACTCGAGTTCGGGAGGAGGAAGAAGACCAAGAAGTCGGTGGTCCCAATCGGGGACGAAGAGAGCAGGCTCCGGGGAGCAGAGCTTGACTACCCTCCACGCTTCAGGAGAAGCGTGGCAGAGTCAGGTGCATGGAAGTGGCCTGAGCAGGGTTAGGGAGGACGGGAGGGGGATTATATAACAAGGGCTGGAGGGCACCTATTATTAAGGATTATAACACAAGGGCTGGAGGGCACGTATTATTAAGGATTATGAAACAAGGGCTGGAGGGCACGTATTATTAAGGACAAAGGCACAAGGGAGGGTGAGCGGGATTAAAGAAGAAGGGTGATAAAAGTGCAACAAGAACTATGTTATTGACCAGAAAGCAATAACGAGATGCAAGTAATACAGTGACAGTGCAACCAGGAACCGTAGGAGAAAACCCAGAGATAAGGAACAGAGTAGAAACCAGAAAAGCCACCCCAGAATAGAAAGGGGAAGGAAAAACAGTATCGACAGAGAGAGAAAAGAGAGAGAGATAAAAAGATTAAACCCAAAGACCAGGAAGTGATAACAAGTGGAAAAGGGAAAGACAGAGGCAGGAAGAAAAATAAATAAAAACACGAACACTTACCGAGACTATTCTTCTTCTTCCCACATGTGCTTCCCGAGAGACCTAAAGGAACAAAAAGAGAAGAGGAAGAGACCATGAACCCCTGCCTGGAGTAGATACCCGGAGAGTGAAAACAACACAAGACAACCATTCATTACAATAGACTGCTATACCAATAAAATACCACTTACCTGTATATCCGACGAGTCCTGTGTGATTACTCGCGCTAATCCTGCAACACTGGCCTTGCATATTGAACATTTGGAAGCTGCCATCACCGGCCAAAGTCGACCGCACTTTGGGCAGTTTCATCCACGGCAGAGACAGCCATAGGCTAATGTTGTTGACTGTGATGGCTGTGTCCATCTACGCTGATGACCGCGTACGTGGCATACATGTATGTCATGATTTGAAGAAACTCAGTTGCCTCCTGACAGTGTGCTATCAACACCTTCACCACTTCACCTGCTGTGTGCCCCCTCTTGGAGCAATCATGCCACATCCAGCAGGGGAAGGACCACTGTTACAAGCCTCCCCTCCTCTTCTCTCCAGAGGAGGAGGAGAGGCTTGTGACCGAGGTCCTTCCCCTGTATGGTCAGCTCTTTGGCTCACCAGAGGAGCAGGTAAGTACCTCATAGGGACAACTGACTCTCTTCAATACCATCCTTTCTTTCCTCACAGGATACAATGTGTCCCTGTGTGCCAGTTAAACGTCTTGTATGCCTGTTGTTGCAGTTTGTGTGGCATCAATGGGACGTACATGGTGCGGGTATTGGAGACCAGTACCATATGTTGTTTTAGGCCCTAGATCCTTCTTGTGTTGGATCCACATAACTAAGCAAGGAGACTTTACTGCCATGCAATGACATTTCTTTGTTTATGATGGTTGTAAATCTTAGACAACATGTATGTGCATGACAGCATGAGCTGCATTCTTGTCTTAATCATTTCAGAATCTTGTAAGCAGAATCTTGTAAACAGTGTGTATTGTGCCACAGCTCTTTTACCCCCCATCTGCCAAGCTTGTCTGGAAGGCATATCATACCTCACTGTGCCCTTCAGTTTGCCACACAAGCTACATTGCTGATGGCCACATGATATACTATCATGCGTGGAAGTGATGGGAATGTGCGTGGCATGTAGGTTCTGTATGCTAAGCCTGCAGAGGCCAGGGACTGTCAATGTATCTCCCAGTATGGGACATACTCCAGGCTGCCGGAGAGTCACTATGGCTATGCAACTGTGGCACTGCGTCCACTCCCTGTAGACCAGCAGATCCTGTCATGTGACCGATGTGAGGCTCTGGTGAAAAAACAGGCCCCAAATGCCTCAGTCCATTGACTAGATCAGGAATGGGTACTAAGGTGAATCCCACAACTAGTCCATATGTGCATTTTGCATCATTGTCAATGCGTGTCTTTGACTAATGGCAGGTCTCTTACTCCCACAGCTCTGTTATCACCTTCACATAAGTCATATTTGTCCTGTACAAGCGTATTGCACAAATTACAAACCCACAGTGCAGACAGTGGGTAGATTCCTGGGAGACCATGACATGTGACTCAGTAGCTTGGCTACATATCAGAAACTGAACCAAGCATACCTTTGTATGTTGGATGCCATCTCTGTGGGTTAGAAACATATTTTCAAAAGTGTGTTGTGTTGTACAGGTACACACCAAAGAACCCCACCCTAAAACGGCATGAGTCTGCATTTGGTAGGCCATATGTCCACACATGCAAAGGGAAGACACTTTCAATAACCCCCATGCCAGCCCTTTCATTGTTGTTGCACCTAGCCCTTTTACAGGGTCATCCCCAATCTTTTTGCCTCCTTTCTCCTAATTTTTCTCTCCAGTTTTTGTTGGCTTTAGGACTTTGGGCACTTTACCACAGCTAAACAGTGCTAAAGTGCATATGCTCTCTGTGTAAATTGTACTGTTGATTGCTTTATCCATAATTGGCATATTTGATTTACTGGTAAGTCCCTGGTAAGGTGCACCAGAGGTGGCAAGGGCCTGTAAGTCAAATGCTGCTAGTGGGCCTGCAGCACTGGTTGTGCCACCCACATTAGTAGCCCTGCAACCATGGCTCAGACCTGCCACTGCATTGTCTGTGAGTTTTCAGTTTTAAACAGCCAATTCGACTTGGCAAGTGTACCCACTTGCCAGGCCTAAACATTCCCTTTTACTACATGTCAAGCACCCCTAAGGTAAGCCCTAGGTAGCCCCAGGAGAAGGGTGCAGTGTATGTTTAAGGTAGGACATATACTAGTGTGTTTTATATGTCCTAACAGTGAAATGCTGCCAAATTCGATTTTCACTGTGCAAGGCCTATCTCTCTCATAGGTTAACACGGGGGCTGCCCTTAAATATCCTTAAAGTGCAGATTCCCCTTGAGAGCAGATAAAAATGTGGATTTTAGGGTCTCTGAACTCACAATTTAAAAATACATATTTTATTGAAGTTGGTTTTTAAATTGTCTGTTTGAAAATGCCACTTTTAGAAAGCAGGCATTTTCTTGCTTAAGCCATTCTGTGACTCTGCCTGTTAGTGGATTGTCTGTCTGGGTCAGTTTGACAGTTGGGCTGTTTTGCACCTCTCTAGACAGTGACACAAAAGGGGTGGGGTGTAGCCTGCATATCCTGATGAGCCATCTGAGCTCGAGTGGATGGAGGAATGGTCACTTACACCTGAAAAGACTGTGCCTGCCCTCATACAATGCAGTCTCCAACCCCCTGGTGTGCATATGGGGCCTGGCCTGGACAAGGAAGGATCAAACAAACACTTGAGACTTTGCTTTGAAGTTTGCCAACTTCAAAGGTAGAAAGGGGTATAAGAGGAAGACCCAAAACCCCGGACTTTCAGAATCTTTCTGGAATCAAGAGGAACCTCTGCAACGAGAAGAGCTGAAGGGCTGGAGGAGGAGTACTGTCCCTTTGCTGTGTTGCTTTGCTGGACTGGCCTTCAGTTGCTGCTTCTGCCTGAAAAGAGTGCCCAGGATGAACTTTGCTGTGTGTCCTGCTTGAGAAAGTTCTCCAAGGGCTTGGAGTAGAGCTTGCCTCCTGTTGGAAGTCTCAGGGACACCAAAGACTTCAGTTTCCTTGACCTGCAGCACTGGGAACTGAGTGTTCTGTGCTGTACAAGAAGAAAAACCACTGCAACGCCTGCACCGTGACCTGCCGATGCCGCACGGAGTCGCATTGGCCTACTTCGCACCGCAACCCTGGTCTCACCGACGCCATCATCAGACTTCTTCACTGAGCCACCTCTTGCACCGCGACCTGTGGGCCCCGCACTCTGGCATTGTCTGCTCACACCGCAGTCTGGGCCTCCCCGATGACGACGCTCCTGTTGACACCGGCGCCGCTGCCTGCACCGTGATTTGTGGACACCGCTCGTAAGGAGGGCGAAGCACCGTCCCGTACCGCAGCCCCGGTCCACTGACACCAGCACCATCGACTCCAGTGTCGTCACCAGGCATCCCTTCCTGCACTGTGGCCTGTGGACACCACTCGTGAGGGTCACAAAGTACTGTCCCGTCCTGCACCGCTGGCTTGGGCCTACTGACGACAGCGCTTCCACAGCGACGAAGACGCTGCCTGCACCGTGACCTGTGGACACCGCACGTTGCACGCCCCGCTTCACACTGCAGCCCTGGTCTCATTAGCGCCACTGGACACCGTCACCGAGCCGCTGCCTGCACCGTAACCTGTGGGCACTGCACGTCGCATTGTCCCACTTCGCACCACAGCCCCGAGGCCATCAACGCTGGCGCACCTGACTTCATCAGCCCAGAGTTCGATCAGCGAAGCGAGTGACTTCAAGGTCCCGATGACTCCTGCACCGACACTGGAACCAACACCGCGACATCAGCCCCGCCTCTCTCTGGAGCTCACCGTGAGGATCACGATGCCCTACAAATCCAAGGTACTGTTTGCAGGTCTTCCCAACACCATAGCTGGCCACGACGCCACGGCCGGCCTGAACTGTTGGTTTTGTTGCTCATGACGCCGTGATAGCCCCAGGTGGAGCTATTCCCTTCAAGGAACTGTATTTTTGAGTAAATCTTGCAGAATTCATATTTTTATTACTGTATGTTGGATTTTTATCTTATTTGGTCTTGTTTGAAATAGATACATAGTGGCTATTTGTCTAAAACTGGTGTGGTGTCCTTTTGTAGTGTTTTCACTGTGTTACTGTGTGTTATGTGCACATGCTTTACACGTTGCTTCTGAGATAAACCTTACTGCTCGTGGCAAGCTACCAAAGGGGTGAGCAGGGGTTTATTTGAACGGGTATCTCCCTTATCTTGACCATAGCGAGGGTCCCTACTTGGACAGGGTGCAAACCGACTGCCAACTAGAGACCCAATTCCTAACAATTGTCACTCAAGTGTAAGGGTGAAGTCTGTACTATGGTGACTGCCTGTAGGGACTGTATGCATTGAGTCAATGTTGCAGAGTGTAAATGTGTTTGTCCAGTCAGGCCTAAGGAGTTTACCCTTCAGAAGCCAAATTGGTTTGTAGTATTTCATCGTGGCTCACATCACAGTATATGTTGCTGGAGCATGGGCTACCTGATGTCAGTAGGCTTGCTTAGCCATTGTAGGCCATGAGCAGGGTAGTGGGTTAGTCTGCAGGTGACTTCAAAAGTGTATAGTCATGTACCTGTCGGCATAAGTGCTTTACACTCGTGGTGTGTTGACAAATTGCCCATTTTGAGCTTAGTGTTTCTGACATGTGTGTGACACAACCATTTGAGCAAAAACTTGTGTTTGTAATCGTTTAATTTGTACCTTGCATCCAGACAGGTCAACGCCCATCAGAATAAGGGGATCTGCACAGCCATTGCCCAGAAGGTGTGGACCCTTAGGGTCCATAGGTGGCGGAGCGTCCACTGTCGGAAGAGGTTGGAGGACCTGAGATGCTGAGCCCAGAAGATCACGGAAGTCCAGCTGGGACTGTCCTCCCAGCATGGGCGCTTGTCAGAGCATGACCCTCTAAAGGCCTGCATTCTGGAGGTGGCCTACACAGAGCTTGATGGACGTTTGAGGGGAGCACAGCAACCACAAAGGGGTGAGTACAGGGCATATTCCTGCCTGTCACATAGCCAAGTTGCTGTGTTAGGTCCTGACGATTGGGGATGGTCCATGTGTGACACACAAGATGAGTAACTGTTTGTGTAGGTAAAGCAAAGGATTGAAGGTGATGAGGTCTCCTACTTGTTCAATGGCTACTGTGTTGGACAACTTCACCCATGCAATTAGAGTTGTCTGAGTTTCTGATTTTCCTGTGGGCAACTGCTCATGTGGCATGCATGCATATGGTGTGGTACATGTAGGAGCCACTTTGATGTAGTTTGTTGCTGAGGCATACTTGATGTCATGGTAATGTTTGCTAACCACAGCTGTTGTTCAAGTGTGATCAGGAACATGTGGTGACCCTTTTTCTCTTTGTAGTTGCAGCACCATCCCAAGCAAGCGAAGGAGACAGGGTAGAACCAAATGAAGAAGCATCTGGCCATGATACCACCAGTCATGACACTACTGACAGGGAGGGGCCCAGTGGCCTGAAGGATAAGGGGAGTGCCCCGGAGGACACAGGATCAACCTCTCATCTTCAGATTCTACCTCCAGTGGCCACTCCCTAGTGGTGGCAGACCCATTAGGACCTGCTCCTGTACAATCCTTGTCCACCACCCCGAATTCTATCGCCACACTCCCTGTTGTTCCTCACCCAGCAGGCCGTGCCCGCTTACCCAAGAGGGTGGGCGTCTCCTTTGCCCCCCCAGCACCTCACTCCCAGCCCCTGCTACCCCTGCTGACCAGAGGGAGGAGACTATTGACCTCCTGAGGATTATCTCTGTGTGGCAGACTGCCATTGTGAATGCCATCCAGGGGTTGGCGAGCCAACTTCAGCAGGCAAATGTGTATCTGGAAGGCATTCATAGTGACATGTCTGGCCTACAGAGATCTTTTCAGGCTCTGGCTTCCTCACTGACTGCAGCCATCCACCCCCTACAGTCCTCCCCCACCACCTCCCTCTTCCCAATCCAAATTCCCATTCCTCTATCTGTCCCAAGCACACAGACACATCCACTGCACCCACCTAAATACAGACAAGCAGCACACATAGACATAAGCACCACAAGACACACTGGCACACATGCACTCAACAGTCACCCACAGACACATCAGCTGCCATTTCAACAGACACCCCCACCACACCTCATACCCCACAGACCCACACACCTCAGACACCATAAGCCCAGACACCACCACAACACCCACAGGCACATCCACTACATCAACCATACCCCCAGACACCACCCCAATATATACAGACACATCCACTACATCCACCATACCCACAGACACCACCCCAAAAGGCACACACACCTCCACCTACCAGCTCCCCAAGACACACAAATGGCCACACATGCAACAGACACCACCCAAACAGAAGCATACCTCACACATGCACACACCCAAGGCATCAACACCCACAGACAAGACCACCACTCCCTCAACCTCCAAATCCCCAACCCCTTCTGATGTCCCTAACAGTTTTCCCAAGGAGAGTTTTTTTTTTACCTTGCCATTTTACCTGTTCCCTCCACCCTCCCATACCCAAGAGGCCTCTACCCACATCCCAACCCATCCCTTCCACATCAAAGTCATCCCCTGTCACACCTGCCCCCACAAGCACCCATACCTCTCCCCCAAAGAAGAAGCCTACCCCCCGAAAGAAAAAGCCCTCCTCCCAAACCCAAATCCACCCATCCCAAATCTGACGAGACCCGACCCAAGCATGATCCCTGAGGTGCCTGCCTGCCCACTTGATGCCCCTTCCTGTGGAGGTTCCCTGACAGTGATTGGAGTCAAGTTTGGGCACAATACTGTGCATGGACTCATATAGACTGGCCGATGGCCTTTGACCTACATCATTTGAAGTTGATAAACTCAAGTTGTTCTTCTGTTGGGTGCACATTTGTCCTGCCATTACCTTTCTACATTTTTGTTGTTCCTGAGTAACTTGTATTGTACACCTACAGTTGTGTGTGTTTCACCCTGATTGCTGGTCCATTTGCTGTTGTTTACAATATCTGACTTTGTGGGCAGTGCTGGTGTCACTTAAGACAAGTGTACAATGTATGGATATGGGTGTTAATCCAATTAGGGTGCATTACATTGTGTTATGTTTGCTATGGTAAGTATTTAATATTGTCTTGGCCAATGTCAGAATGTATAGTGTTAGAATTGTCCTCCTCATATGGATTGTACATTTGTCTCGTGTTGAAGCTAGAATTTTGTTTGTCCACACATGGAGGGTGTTCAACATGAACAAGTACAAATAGTGTATATCTTGAGCAAATTGTATGTCGTCCCTCTCACATACACCCACCCTCTACTGCACATCCCTCATATAAAGAAAGATAAGAGACACCGAAAGTAAACAAATTTCGGTTTGAAAACTCAGAACATTTAGTTTAAAGGCAGATGTGGGATCGGTATTATTGCGTGGGGGTCTGTAATGCATCAAGGTTTGTCACATACTCAGGCCATCGTGTCATAAGGTTACATCTACCATCTCATGTTTTGGCATCCGCACAGATCGATAATTCCACCGTGGCCCAGCAGACTATATCCTTTTGCCACACAATGTTCGAGGGTGACTGTGCAGCTTTCCAAGACATAGCGATATGCTGTTTTGTTAAAATTAAGGCCATATCTTGGAAACACCCTGAGTTGTTTGTGGCTTTTGTTACGGCCCCTGAGTGAAGTAGACATATCTTAGGGTCACAGGGCATAACTGATGTTGTGATTGTAGAGATACATGAGGTAAGAGTCTGCCAAAAACTGTTATAACAGGGCAAGACCATATCATATGGAAGAACAGTGCCTCTTCCAGCTGGCATCTGGGACAAGTGGCATTAGTCCCTAGATACATCTTGGCAATCCTATCGGGGGAGAAATATGTATGGTGTATATAGTTAAACTGCAAAAATCTAAATCAAGCATTTTGTGATACTGTCCTAACGGATCCAAAAAATTTCTGCCATGTGGACTCCTGTAGGACCATCTCTAACTTATTTTTCAACCACTCCCTAAGAACCAAGGGTGTAGATCCTGCCCCATCAGAATTCAGGACTCCGTAAATGAGAGAAACTGCCTGCAAAGGCCCAGTCAGAGGGGAGTTGTTATTGTTGTAAAAGGGGAACTTGTTTGGTTTATGTTAAACCTTATTTGTAGCTTTGATTTCCTTTTTTCAGGTTTCCAGGAGCGTTTCTTTTTTAAAACACTTTTTCGTGTTTTTAATAGGTTCTACATACTTGAGATTGCTTCAAGGGATGTATATTGGATTTGTTTAATTATCACATTTGGGAGTGGGCTTTTTGAAAAATATATTTCCCATGTTTACTGGATTTTTACTGCATAACTATGTGGATACAGAAGAAGATCTGGAGCTACTGATGAGAAGGTTATATTTTATTGTTTGTGTTAATATTATGTAATTATTATTTAGAAAAGTGTCTTTTATGTATTTATTTTATGTGATGGATTGAGTTTGTTTTTTGAGCTTTTTGGTTGGTTTAATGTAAAGAATGTATATATTATTTTATTATCACAGTCTTTTTTATATTGGAGTTTTATTTAATGTTTAGATTGATGTGATAAAATATTATCTTTATTTTATCAAAAATGATTTGTCATCTTGGTTTAGATTTTGTGGTAGTTTTTGGGACTTTTGTGAGTTACTATTAACTTTATAATATGTTTTTAACTATTATTTCTGGGTAATATACTACTTTGATATTTATGAAGTTTGTCCTTAAATTGTATAATTCCATATATTTTTTTAATTTGTTTGCTAAGTTTATGTGTGATTTGACTAACAGAGTGCTCCATTCATAGCTGTTGGTAGCTGTTTGACCTGGCCTTTTTCGCAAAGTTATCCCCAACCCTTTTGGCTTCTGACCTGTTTTTGTTGGCTTAATGGCCCGGGCACTGTACCACTGCTAACCAGTACTAACGTGAATATGCTGTCTGCCTAAATTGTACTGGTGATTGTTCCGTCCACTTTTGGGATTTTTGCTTTTCTATTAAGTCAATCATGTATGCCCAGGGTCTGTAAATCAAATGCTACTAGTGGGCCTGCAGCATTGATTAAGCCACCCACATCAGTAGTCCTGTAAGCATGTCTCAGACCTGCCACTGCAGTGTCTGTGCGGTCAGTCTGAAACTGCCATTTGGACCCAGCAAGTGCAACCACTTGCCAGGCCCAAACCATCCTTTTTGCTACATGTGAGTCATGGGTAAATTATGCCCAAGGCAGCCCCATGGGCAGGGTGCAGTGTATTTAAAAGGTGTGACACGCACTGGTGTGTTATACAGGTCCTGATAGTGAAATACTGCTAATTAGTTTTTCGCTTTTGCAAGGACTGTCTTTTAAGTGTAATATCTTATTGGGAGCAGATAGAGACATGGAGTTTGGAGTTTCTAAAAGTGGTCACTTCTTGCTTAACCATTCTGTGCCTCTTTCTGTCTGTGGAGTACACATCTGGGAGAGGATGACAGTTGAGCTGTTTGTGCATTCACTCTAGACAGTCACAAAAAGGGAGCTTAGGTGTGCCCTGCAAATCCAGATGGCCCATCACCAGGTTGATGGGTCTTCCTGAGCTATAGTGGTTGAGGTTTTGACACTTGTACCTGAATAGGGCTGTGCCTGTCCTCACACAAAAGTCTCTGACCCCCTGGAGTCTGGCCAATCTAAACATCCCAAACAGGCTGTTAAAAGCCTTGGAAATTTTACATAGTGACATCTGGGTGAGAATCAAGGTTGGGGATGGTTCCCACTTATCCAGGAAAATTAAAACAACGCAGGGGCTAACTCAGGGGCTGAAGCATGGATGCAGTTTAGCCCCATCCATATTTAACCTCTTTCTCACTGATCTTACCCCTTTGCTAAATGAAGTAAACTCTCATTCGCCCAAACTGGGGGCTTCCTGTTATCCAACTTACTGTATGCGGATGATCTAGTCCTTGTAAGCAGAACCAGGGTTGGTTTACACCCTTGATTACTCTGCAAGAATGGTTTGACCATTAATAGGAAAAAAACACAAAAACATTAATAGTGCAAGGAAAAAAGGTACAGAAACATACTTGGTTCCTTGGGAAACAATAGAATTGAAGTAGTAAAAAGCTTCAAATACCTTGGAGTTCATTTTAACGGAAATGGAGGATATGGTGACCAACTGGAGGAAATTAGAAAGAAGGGCAAGGCGTTGATTTTCGTCCTGAGGTCTCTCTACAACAAATGAAACGTCCCCATGCATACTCGAATCTTGCAAGTGGTGCAAGCTAGGTTCCTCCCCACTCTGACATGTGGGAGCAAGACACTCAGGGGTAGGAATTGTGTCACCTTAGACAGAATGGTTCTCAGAATATACAGGTCTATCTTCAAACTAACTCCAAATACATCACCTGCACAAATCAGGTTGGAGCTTGGCATTGCCAAACAGTCTTTGACTCGGAAGGCGGCCTTTGCATCCTGTTGCCATAGGTTTATGATGGCACTGGAGGGTTCCCGGGGCAGTCACCTTTGGCATGAATTAGAAATTAGGCCAAGCTCTCTGGCACAGGTTTTTCTAAACCAAGCCTTGCACTCCATATGGCTTTCCAAATGCCTGGGACCTATTTTTAGGCCACATGTAGTTAAAAAAACTAACCAAACCTAGTGATCAGTTGTTATCAATGCTTGAGGACAAAGACAAACTGTCTAAGCATAGTCATGGATGGGTGACTCTTCAGAATTACACCAGGCTGAAACCACAGGGCTACCTAAATGAAACTTATGGCAATGGGGCCAAGGTGCACTTCCTGAAGTACAGACTGGGTCTATTACCTCTATTAAAACATCTCTTGCCATTGAAAAGAAGCCCGGGGCATGACGTCTGTTGGTTATGTGTACAAGATTGGAAGAAAATTGTTCACGTCTTATTCCTGTGTCATTCCGACCTGGGGGATCGATGAGCGCTCTTCCACTGGAAGTGAAAAGACTGTAGCATAAAGACATGTAGGGAGGTGGGGTTAGCCTGTTTTGATCCTACAGATATTGGTCTGAACCTCACAATGGGTAAATAACTGTTTGATTAGACATATTGCTCCTGTTTCTGTATGTGTACTGTCATTCTTAAATCCTTCGTAGTTTCCACAATTACCCACAATCATGTTTAGGTCCCAATTCTCGACAGAGGTAAGCATTTGCACCCTAAATCAAATTGCACATTAATTCCAAATTGCAGTACCTCAGACCTTTTAAAGATCACTTTGGTCCAGATATTATCATGAGCATTTGACCAGGGTTTATATATTGACTATTGCACTTTAAGGGATCCTATTGCACTGTTATAGAGCGCTCAAATGAGCATTGCGTTTTCAACCTAAACTGGTTTTAATGGACCGCACTTTCAATTTTACTTCTTTCTGACTCAACTCAAACATTCACAATAAATTTGAAATGGGTTTAACTGGTTTTACTTTTATGAATCATGATGTTGGTTTAAATTTTATGTGCCTTGCATGGGTGTTTTATTATGTATTATATTGCAAAAGTTTTTCTTAATCAAGCATTTAATATTTACTACTATTACTACTATTATTACTACTACTATTTTGGAGTGTGTCTGGGGCCAGGGCAGGGAAAGGCAGGGTCTTGGCACTACAAAGACTTGTCTTTGAACTTTGCCTACTTTGAGGACGGAAATGGGCATAAGTACTGGGCCTCTGACACCACACACTTAGAACATGTCTGGACTAAGGACATTATGCCAGGAAGAAGAGCTGGAACTCTGCCTGTTGCTTTGTTGTGCTGACCTGCTGTTTGTTGCTTCTGTCATGAGAGTAAAAGGACTGGACTTTGCTTTCTACATCCTTCTTTCCAAGGTTCTCCAAGGGCTTGAATCCGAGCTTGCCTCCAATTAAGAAGCCTCAGGGACTTCCTAACAGTGCCTTGGCTCTTCTGACGAGAGTCCTGACTTGCCAGGTGGTGCCCAATCCTGTCCCTGGGCCCTTGGAAGTGGAAACTGGTGATCTGAAGGAGAAAATCTACACACCAACGTGCTGTGGCTGAAAATCCACGCAATGCCTGTCTTGCGGTTGAAGAAATCGGTAAAGCATCTGTCTTGCGGTGAAAGAATCAACACAGCACCTGTTGGATCATCCCTGTGTTTCACTTTCTCATTGACCTCGCATCACAGTAAAGAACCGAGGCTGTGTGACAGGAAACCAATGCATTGCCTTTCCTGCGAAAGAGAAACAATGCAACACCTCCCCTGCCAGTAAAGAAACAAGGCATTGCCTCACCTGCAAGAACAGAGTGGACGCATCACCTCTCCTGGCAGTATGGAACTGACACATCTCCTCACCTGAAAGGCAAGGATCAACGCATCACCTTCCCTGCCAGTAAAGGAAATGATACATCACCTCCCTTGTGCAGTAAGGAACCGATGCATTGCTTTGCTTTTTCAGCACCTCACCTGCTCTGCAGCCTGGTAGTGTGTGTTAAAAAGATACAACCATTGATTCCTATGGATTAAGACTTATCTAAACCTTTAAAAAGTAATATCTGTACTTGTGTATGTTGTTTTTTTGTCGCTTTGGTCTTGTTTTGCTCAGATAAATATTGGCTATTTTTCTAAACTGGTGTAGAGTACTTTTATGGTGTTTCACTGTGTTACTGTATGTGTGTGCACAAATACTTTACACATTGCCTCTGAGATAAGCCTGACAGCTTGAGCCAAGCTACCAATGGGGTGAGCAGAGGTTATCTTAGCTGTGTGACTCCTTTACCCTGACTAGAGTGAAGGTCCCTACTTGAATAGGGTGCAAACTACTGCCAACTAGAGATCTCATTTCTAACAGTAGCTTTGATCTCTTTGTAATGTTTCAATACATTTATACAGTGTAGGTTGGGTTCTGTCTAGTGTGGATTGGAAGGCATTGAGCCATCCTTCCACTGTGAATTGACTGTTTGTAGCATATTCTACACTTAGGCCCTCATTACAACCCTGGCGGTCGATGATAAAGCGGCAGTAATACCGGCAACAGGCCGGCGGTAACCAAACTGGAATTATGACTATGGCAGAAACCGCTCAGACAGACAGCTACTTTAACACACCGACCGCCACGGTGGAATCAACAAGCATCACTGCGGTAACCACCAACAGCCGGGTGGAAGATAATGTACCGCCCACACTATTACGACTGGCCTATCCGCCACCTTTTTCGGGGCGGTACCCACGACATCAAAAGCATGGCAGAAACACTTCACAGAAGTCAAAGGACTCACCTGTGGAGACTCAGGAAACAACCACAAAGCCATGGAGCCCGAGCTGCACATATTTCCGATGCTCATCTATCTTCTGCTGCATTATGAACATCAACACTGGTGAAGACGACCACGGTGAGTACTGCCGCCTAGCACACAAGGGAGGGGGAAGAAAAAGAGAGTGACACACACATGCAACACACACACCCACCCCCAACACCATACCACAACCAGATGCACAAACATTACATAGTCACCCCGTACCTTACAGGAATAATGCAAGGACAAAATTATTTGAAGAAAGTGAGTGCAATATGATAAAATAACATAAATAAGCGCATCAAAATACAAACTTATATACATATTGTCAAATCCTCAATGTCTGTGGGCCCCAGGGCCACAACACATAGGACAAGGCACCTCCTCACTCCTGCAACAACACGGAGAGAACACTGCAGGGGCATCAGGTCGAAAATACACAGGCACCTCAGGGGGATGGGGAATGGGGGTACAACACCACTGGTCCTGGAGGGGCCACATGCTCTGTGCTCTGTCCTGGGGAGTGCAAGGCCACAGTCTCTTAAATGGGTGGTTTGCCCACTGCTTGGTCCTGGGGAGTGCAAGGCCACAGTCTCTCAAGTGGGTGGTTTGCCCACTGCTTGGTCCTGGGGAGTGCAAGGCCACAGTCTCTCAAGTGGGTGGTTTGCGCACTGCTTGATCTTGGGGAGTCCAAGGCCACAGTCTCTGTAGTGGATGGCTTCTCCACTGGCTCTGGATGGGGCATTGTGCCCAGTGTGCTTCATCCTGGGAAGGATGGGGTGAGTGGATGGCTTCTCCACTGGTTCTGGAGGTGGCATTGGGCCCTGTGTGCTTCATCCTGGGAAGGATGGGGTGAGTGGATGGCTTCTCCACTGGTTCTGGAGGGGACATTGTGCCCTGTGATGCAGATCTTGGGGAGCGCAAGCTCACAGTCTCTCATCTGAGCGTCAGACCCACAGGATTTGCAGGGGCCAGGACGCACAAGATCCAATGGAGGCAGGACTACACACTGTCCTCCCGCGGTGACGGCTGCTCAGTGATGGCAGTGGCGGTGCTGGTGTCGGGGCTGGCAGTGGTAGGGGGAGGCTCCAGCCCATCCTCTGCAGCTTTGGACGGCTGGCCACTGGGGCTGCTGCTGCTGGCAGTGGTGCGTGTAGCGGTGCTGGCAGTGGTGCTGGTGGGGGTGCTGGTGCTGGTGCTGGCAGTGGTGGGGAGAGATTCCAGCCCTTCCCTTGCAGCCTCGGACGGGTGAACCACCATGGTTGGTGGTGGGGGCTCCGCATGAGTCCAAGCACCAGGCCTCCTGTCCTTCCTGGTGCAGGCCCCTTGCAGTTCCTGTCAGCAGCCAGGGATTGCTCCTTGCCCTTCCCTGTCACAGCTGGTGGTGCCTCCTTGCCCCTCCTAGATGCTGCTGGTGGTGCCTCTGAGGAACCAGGAAAGATTAGACCCCCACCCGGGGTCTCCTTCCCAGCGGTGGAGGGACACCCTTGTCCTCAGGGTCAGTTTAGCAGAGAGTACACAAATCAAGCGGAGTCACCAACTGGAGGAATAAAGAGAAGTTTATTACATGGATTATAGCTCGAGCTAATACAGAGTCCCAGGACAGTCAAGTGACGATCCTATGGAGGCTGCCCCTTCACTTTGGGGCACCCAACCTTATATACACACACAAAACTGCTTAGTCAGAGGACAACTCCATCCCTAAGGTATTCAAGGTCCTCTGCGGCCTTCAGAATATTTCAGGGATACACGTGTGGTGGGAGAAGGTACAGATGCAGCTGGCAGGAAGTGGCAACGACCTGTACAAACCTGTTCTGGCAGTTACTGATTAAGCACGACAATTCTCGGAACTGAAATTGGAAAAAGTAATATGGCAGCGATAAGCAGATTGCAGCCTAAGGCTGCAAGCACAAGGTCAATCATCAAAGTTCAGGAGGTTTGTCGAGCACATGGCAACATAATAAAGATAAACAGATGCCTAGCAGCTATGGTGTATGATTAACTTTATGTACATTTTCTCAATCCCTCCTTTTGCCATTGTGAGACAAGTTTGAACGTCATTCAGTGTCTATGTTAATGGAGATAAGGTCTTTTATCTCCTGCTCAAGGGACAGCATAGCCGTGTGTTGAGGAGGGCGAACAGGCCAAGGGGCAAGGGATGCCATACAGCAACCGCACAAAGCAGGTAGGCACTGTACACAAAGACAACAGGTGAGGAATACAGCAGTAAGCACAAAAAGGAATATTAGTATCTTCCAGCCCCATTGGGAAATCAAGCCCCAAAACCAGTTGGTCAAGGACCATGTTCCTTCGTTTTGGTGTATTGTGGAAGCTATCATATACAACCTTTGAATAGCTTTATACACTGAAGGGGCATTGTCTGGTATATAAATGCAGCAACTCGATCCGATCAAAGTACACACTCCACCACGGTCTGCCAAGATAATGTCAAGAACCATTCTGTTTTGAAGAGTAACAAGGCGGTCAGCAGCGAGCTCTGCAGTGATGTTACTCAGAGCTCCTGCTGTTTCATTTATTGTTGCTTCCACGATTCGTGTGAGATGTCTGATATCCCTACTGTTCATCATAGGGCCCCAAAATGGAAGGACTCCTTTAAAGTAGTCCCATGCTTCTTGTGCTGAGGTATCTTCTGCAGATATTACCCCTCTCTGAGTCCTGTGGTGTTGAGGGCCAGCTGTGTAAGTTAGTGGTAGTAACCAAGCAATGTAACACGTGCCGGTCCAGGTGGGTACCAAGGAGGTGTAGGCATTATTACCACAAACAAAATACGAGTTTTGTGATGGTATCATGGTAGGCCAATTAGTTCCATTCAATAGTACTGTAGCATTACAGTTACTGGCACCTACACTTCTATTACCACTTTTCTGAAAACAAAGTAGAGCCTTGACCTGTGTTACAAAAAATCTTCGGCCAATCCGGGGTGTGGTATTAAAGGATAAAAAATATATGTCAGTAGTCCTATTTCGTCGGTCAGCATATTCTGACTTTTCTTCCTTTGTTCCATAAACTCTCGTTCCAGTGGGCCAGCATAACCGGTATAGGTGGGTGACCAATAGTCCGGAATTAGTAGCATCCATTGAGGTAGCCCAAATGGCTGATAGTTCATACCAGGTGCTGCAGGAGCCATCAAAAGAAAAAGGGAATGCAATATATGGCAACCTTCTTTGCACGGAACTCAGTAGCAAGCCACATATCCAACAATTTGTTCTATTTACAGCCAGCTGATGTTGATGTAACATAGATATGAAGGTATTGTTTTCATATTCCTTACGTCGTCCTTCCTCATGGGGTGGTAAGGAAACATGGCTGTGTTCTGGAGGCAGTGGCGTAGTTGGTGAGACCTCTGAGTCAGAATCATGTATTACCTACCCAATGCAAGACAGAAGTACTAAAAATAGTATTGTTATGGTGAGACAAGCGATACGTGGGCCTAATAGTCTTTTTAAATTACTTATTTTCTTCTTTTTCCTCTTGTCTTCTTGTATAACATCCATTTCTCTTTATTGCTTGTCCCACTAGCAGTTCAGTCCAACCTAGGTGCTGCCCGTGACTGGTAGTTGCTTCACTGTGGGGTGATTCCAGCAGTTCTATTGACACACTCTGGTCCGCCCCGACAGTCAAAATCACGGCCCTGCAGCTATCGTCAGACTTAATACAGGGGACAAGCAATCAGTTCATTGTTCATTTTCTTATTTTCGTGGGCGGAAATCGTATCTTGTGGACTGTGGTATGGTATGGGCAGGAAACAATTGTTCAGTGTGACCAAAATCTGAGGGAACCTCTTGCAGCGCACTGTCGTTCTGTTTTTTATCACTCCGCGTAGTGTTGCTGAAATGGTCCTCAGTCGTCTGGTGGTCACCACTTTTTATTTCATCAGAGGGTACGAGTAGGGGTACTTTCTTACAGTGGGATGCATGTATCCAATTCTTAGCTCCCTCAACTTTAACTGCTGTTCGAGTAGCAAGGAGGACTTGTCGCGGACCTTTGCATCGAGGTTCGAGACTCTTTTTCCGCTGGAAATTCTTTGTGAGGACCCAGTCTCCAGGTAGTATCTTGTGGCCTGGATCAGTGGATACAGATGGGAGTCCTTCACGCACCTGTTGGTGAATAGAATGCAAAGAATTAGTGAGTTCATTTAAATAGTCCATCAAAACAGGATGTTCTAGTTCTGAGTACTTGTGAGGTCGAGGGACCCCCCCAGACATTTGCTGGCCTACCCATCACTATCTCATGGGGTGACAACCCTGATCTAGAGTGAGGCGTCATCCTGACAGACATTAAAGCCAGGGGCAACACGTCCGGCCACCGTATACCGCGTTCTGCGCATATTTTTGACATCTTCAATTTAAGTGTGCCATTATATTTTTCAACTAGTCCTGCTGACTGGGGGTGGTTAGCTGCATGAAACTTCTGGCGGAGGCCCAACCTTCACACACCCTTTTCATCACCTGCCCTACAAAATGACTCCCATTATCTGACCAGACACACCTTGGGACCCCAAACCGTGGGAAGAACTCCTTCAGAAGTACCTTTGCGGTGGTAAGGGCAGTATTATCTTTAGTAGGGTAAGCTTCTACCCACTTACTAAACATACAGACCACAACTAGGACATATTTCAAATTGTTACACCTTTCCATCTCAATATAATCCATTTGTAGTACTTCAAAGGGATACGTTGGTGGGGAAAAATGCCCAGCGGGGACTGAGGCACCCTTCCCTATGTTATGTTGTAAACAAATCATGCAGGATTGAACCAATTGGTCAGCTACTCTTCTGATATTTTTATTAGACCAAACCGGATCAAGCAAATCACAAATGCTTTTCGCACTAACGTGTGCAGGACCATGGGCCATAGTCACTACTGGCAGAACTAATGCATTGGGTAACATTCATCTTTCCCTCTGTGACAGATCTGTCCAGCACAGCGTATTTTCATCTAACTTGGCCTTCCCTTCTTCCCATTCCTTTCTCTCCTGTTCAGTTGCCTCATCCTGTATCTTCCTGACACTCTCTACTGTGTTCCCAAATATTTCATGGGGACGAACCTTCTCTGTACTATCTACCACATACATGTGTCCTGTCTTTGCATACGCTGTATCTTTTGCTGTCTGATTGGCTAGGGCGTTGCCCCTTCCAGTTTCATCTATCACCTTTTTGTGTGCACTACACTTCATGATAGCCATTGTTTTGGGCAACGCCAGGGCAGAAAGTAAGTTAGTTATAAGGGTCCCATGTTGAATACGTGTCCCATGTGAAGTGAGGAATCCTCGTTCTGCCCACAAGCGACCAAAATTGTGTGCTACGCCAAATGCATACTGACTGTCCGTGTAAACATTCACATTAAGGCCCTGATTCAAGCGGGAACCGCCAGAAGACCGTACCGCGGTCAAAAGACCACGGCGGTCATTCTGGGTTTCCCACTGGGCTGGCGGGCGACCACCGAAAGTCCGCCCGCCAGCCCAGCGGGAAACACCCTTCCCACGAGGAAGCCGGCTCAGAATGGAGCCGGCGGAGTGGGAAGGTGCGACAGGTGCAGTTGCACCTGTCGCGAATTTCAGTGTCTGCAAAGCAGACACTGAAATTCTTTGTGGGGTCCTCTTACGGGGGCCCCTGCAGTGCCCATGCCATTGGCATGGGCACTGCAGGGGCCCCCAGGGGCCGCACGACACCCCATACCGCCATCCTGTTCCTGGCGGGAGAACCGCCAGGAACAGGATGGCGGTATGGGGTGTCAGAATCCCCATGGGCAGCGGAAAGTCGGCGGTACACCGCCGGCTTCCCGCCTCTGGCCGCGGCTGTACCGCCGCGGTCAGAATGCCCGGCGGAGCACCGCCAGCCTGTTGGCGGTGCTACCGCCAACCTCCGCCATGGCGGTATTTACCGCCAGGGTCAGAATGACCCCCTAAGTCCTTTACTTAACTCATAGGCTCGTGTTAGAGCTATTAATTCTGCGGCCTGAGCAGAGTTATGTGGTATTCTAGCTGTTTCAACTACAGTGGTAGCTGTTGTAACTGCATAGGCTGCAGAGGTAGTGCCATCGGGTAGCTTGATGCATGAGCCATCTATGTATAATATGCCATCAGGGTCTTTCAGTGGAGTGTCCTGTAAGTCCACTCTCCCTTTTGTTTCATCCTCCGTCCGGAGAATGCAGTCATGTATGTCATCATAAGAATCTTCAGTTTTTTCAGTAATTGGCAATAAAGTGGCAGGATTGAGCGTGTTGCACCTTTTTAATGTTATATGACTAGCTAAAAGTGTCAGTTCATAAGTAGTTAATTGTGCATTAGTAAGATGCTGTGTTTTTGTTTTGTTTAATAGTGCGTCAACAGTGTGTGGGATCAACAGGGTGAGGGGTGAATCCATGACTATCACGGCCGACTGGCGCACTGCGACCGCTGCAGCGGCTACTGCCCGTAGACAGCTCCGCAGTGCATGGGCCACAGGATCTAGTAGGGCCGAAAAATAAGCACAGGGGCGTTGTTTGCCGCCTTGCTCTTGGGTTAACACTGATAGTAAACATCCATTTCTCTCGCTCACATATAACTGAAAATCTTTGCGATAATCAGGCATACCCAGTACAGGTGCTGTGCAGAGTGTATTTTTCAATTCATCAAAACCAGACTGAAAATCATCATTCCATTCAATCTTTTCAGGACAATCTTTGTGGGTGAGATGCAAAAATGGTTTTATCAAAAGAGAATAATTAGGAATCCATTGATGACAGAAGGAGGTAATACCTATAAAGGCCCTAACGTCTCTCTGTGTCCTTGGAACCGGTATGTCTCGTATAGCTTGTATTCTCTCAGCCGTTAACGTACGTCCCTCCTTAGACAGGAGGTGTCCTAGGTATATAACCTCCTGTCTACAATATTGCAATTTGGAGAGGGAGACCTTATGGTGATGGTGTGCTAGATGTTTCAATAAGGCTACAGTATCTGTTTTACAATTTTGTTCTGAAGTGGATGCTATTAAAAGGTAATCCACATATTGAACCAGCGTCGAGGAGCAAGGAAAAACAAGGGCATCTACTTGACCCTTGAGGGCCTGGCTAAAAATGCTAGACGATTCAGTATAGCCTTGTGGAGCGCAACAGAACCGGAAACTGCGACCACCCAGTGAAAACCCAAAGATGTGTCTACTATCTGGATGAATGGGAATGCTAAAGAATGCATTCTTAAGATCGATAACAGAGAACAAAGTAGCGGGGGCAGGTATCATTGTTAATAATGTTGTAATGTCAGGAACAACAGGGAACTGGGGTATTACAATCTTATTGACCGCCCGTAAATCAATAACAAATCGGAGTCCTGGAGACGCGGTGCCATCAGATAATTTTTTATGAACAGGAAGGACAGGACTGTTACAATCATTACCACGCGTTTCTTCAATGACACCCAAATCAATCAACTGGGTCACAATATTTTTGAGTTGTTGTTCAATGTGTTGGGATAATTTGTATTGGGGAAGTTGAGGCAATTTGGCATTGGCTTTCAAGCGTATGACATACGGTGGTATGTCCAGACATCCAACATCGTCCTTATGTGTGGCCCATAAAATGTCTGGCAAATCTCGAAGTTCGAGTGGAAGTGGTTTTGACAAAAATGGTGACGGGGAAATATTTGGACCTAGAGTGACATGAACTACATCCGGAGAGCAATAAATGGTGGCTTACAAATTCTTTAATAAGTCCAAACCCAATAAATTCTCACTACAGGCCGAAGTAAGAGTGAGAGGGGAGCTAATGGTGGAAAGACCTATGCAACATGCAGCAGCTGGGAGACGGGGTTAGCCACCGGAACACCAGAAAAACCCATAGAGACGTTAATATTGCCAGACAGAGGGACCCCTTGGACCTCTTCCTGTTTAACAGAACTTTTGGTGGCACCAGTATCTACCAAAAAATCATGTGGAGTACTGTCTAATTGTACCTCAATGTGAGGGGCATTCTGCCTAACAGGAATAGAAACTGGTCCCACCCCCCTCTGTCGAAGGCTGTCCTAGTCAAAGGAGGACCCCTGACCTTCAAACGCATCATAGTCATCATTAAAATATTGATGCTGGGATGAAGCATCAAAATAATTCGGGCGGGGGGTACTGTGGGACCGTGAAGGGGCCTGCTGGCGGGGTCTGTCTGCAGGACCAGACCTACTGCGTGGTCTGTAGTCCTGTTGCGATGGGGGCATGGGGCGGCCTGGGGAGTTGTCCTTATTGGGGCAGTCATTCTTCCAGTGGCCCTCCTGCTTGTAATAGGCGCACTGATTGTAGGAGAGGGAAGAACGGGGAGGGCGTTGGAACTGCCTTCTGTCATTGGGAGGTCCTTGTGACCTTGATCTGTACTGCTGTTGACGGGGCTGAGGGTAGGCCTGCTGAAATAACACCTTTGTTTTCAACTCCTTTGTTTTTTTCTCGTTCTTTTCTTGTTCTTCTATCTCCCTGTTCTCATAATATTGGGCCATTGTCAGTATTCCAGTGGCAGTAGAGACTGGCCACGTACTTTCACACAATTTCAATTTTCCCTTTATGTCTGTTAATAAATTGTCCACGAATTTGTCAACAAAGAGTCTTATCCCCCCTTCAGTAGTCATGTCTTGGCCGCTGTAATCAGAAAAGACACCCTCAAACCTTGTATAAAAGTCTGAAACACCCTTGTCCTTTTTCTGTTTACAGGCGGCCAATTTATCCCAATTTATCCTGTGTGGTGCAAGTATGGTCTTCATTAAATCCAAAATACGCAGTGGGAGAGCCAATATAAGTGGGTCTGGTTTCGCTCCCCCAACCCTGTCTCTTTCTGCTGCTTGCAATTGGTCCCACGTGCCCCCTAGTTCAGCATGGTCGTGCCACCGTATTTTTGACCATACTTCCTGCGGGACTACTGCTGCCATTAACATGTCAATATCGGACAACGTCATAGTACATGATTCAAGAATTTGTTGCAATTCTTTATAATATCCTGCAGGGTTCTTACGGGGGTCAGGTAAGGCGGCTTTTAGGGTATATGTTTCAGATCTTTTCCATGGGGTGTGTACCCACATCTGTTGAAAATGCCCTGCGGTAATAACTTGGCCAGCGTCACCGGCGGAACCTTTTTCATGGGAAACATGGATGCCCTTATAGAAGGGCTACATGTCCACAGGCGATCCCTATATACAAGAAGAGTAACAACATAATCATGTAGACCAGAACCAAACGGCAGCCCAGTAGAGGCGCATTTTCGGAGGTCCACCAGTCCCGGGGGAGCTGAGGAACCATCATCCTCATATCATATTCTTGTATTATAATGTTGCACATAAGGGTGGCTGCATGTAACTGAACTAAACTATCCCATTGTTTCATAGTGTGGACAATGTCCCTGACCCCATAGTCATTCCAATTAGTCATCCACCTCCGTGTCATTTCTTCAATGACATCTTCCTCTTGTGAATTAGAGAACAAGTGTCCGCGCAGGGTGCGCTTTCGCGGGGTCATGGAGCGGGGGGTATGTGTGGTGTCTAAACAGGAGTCAGGGGTGGGCCAAACGGGGGCCAGTCGAGGGGTGGGTACAGTCGGGCGGGGTGTATCCTCTATAGGTCTGGTGACAGGAGGGGTGGTGGTAGGTGGCGGAGCACTCGCCTGAGATCCAACCGGGGGTGGCACAATAGGGTCACCTGGTGCAGGTTGAGGATGTAGTGTAGGATATATTGGTGGAGTATATAACGGGGGTTTATCTAACATATCATTTAAAAGGGGGTCTTCCTCTTGTGGCTTATCCACTACTGTCCTGGAAGGGTAACACTTATCAGTTTGTAAGTGAAGCCTTCGGTCATGTTCTAAAATTTTCTGTTGATGTTCAGCTATGTCAGAGTCATATACCTTTTCAGTCACCGTCCTGGTCTTATGTCTCTGTAATTCTTTCTCTGCCTTCCTACGTCTTTGGTCTGCTTCTTTCTGCCAAGTCCGTAGTGAATCAAACATCCCTGGTCTACTTTTTGTCACAAACAAACGTTCCTGTAAATAGTCTAATTTATCTTTATCAAATGTCCTGTGAAAAGGCCATTGTAAATCAGAACTACCTTTGGTTCTTTTTCTCCATATATCAGACCAAATAATCGGACCTATGCCATATTTAACATATATATCATAATTCGGAGTCCCGGCCGGAGGAGCGGGGCATGTTTCCTCCAGGCGGGAGTCCCTACTGCAAAGACAACAACACAATTTCCTGAAACAACTGAACGCTGGCATTCTTCCAGTATATTTAAAAAAAAAAAATTCTTACATCAGTGGTTTGAATACACCAAATGAGTGGCAAATATGCCTTTTGCTTCCTATATATACTTAAATGACAACTGAAGTCAGTCTTACGACTGACGTCGGTCTTTGCAAAGAGCGATAGAAACCGTACAATACTCACAGACCTATTTTTAGACAGGAATCTTTCAACTCCCATCCTTACCTGACACTTCTGTTATAGTCCAACAGTTGGGGACTCCAGTAGTTCACGGAAAACAGAGACCCGAATTCAGACAGCGCCAGGAGAAGTCGAGCCGGCTGGAAGACACACAGTGGAGATCCGCAGGTCCACGACAGAGAAAGAAGCTCAGAATCTGGTGTGGGGCGCCTCCCTTGGAAATCCAATTGTGAGTCCTCCGTCACCTGGTCGGTCCCCTGGATGCCTGACTCGGGTCCCTGTTCGGGCGCCAACTGAGGAACCAGCAAAGATTAGACCCCCACCCGGGGTCTTCTTCCCAGCGGTGGAGGGACACCCTTGTCCTCAGGGTCAGTTTAGCAGAGAGTACACAAATCAAGCGGAGTCACCAACTGGAGGAATAAAGAGAAGTTTATTACATGGATTATAGCTCGAGTTAATACAGAGTCCCAGGACAGTCAAGTGACTATCCTACAGAGGCTGCCCCTTCACTCTGGGGCACCCAACCTTATATACACTCAAAACTGCTTAGTCAGAGGACAACTCCACCCCTAACGTATTCAAGGTCCTCTGCGGCCTTCAGAATATTTCAGGGATACACGTGTGGTGGGAGAAGGTACAGATGCAGCTGGCAGGAGGTGGCAACGACCTGTACAAATCTGTTCTGGCAGTTACTGATTAAGCATGACAATTCTCTGAACTGTAATTGGAAAAAGTAATATGGCAGCGATAAGCAGATTGCAGCCTAAGGCTGCGAGCACAAGATCAATCATCAAAGTTCAGGAGGGTTGTCGAGCACATGGCAACATAATAAAGATAAACAGATGCCTAGCAGCTATGGTGTATGATTAACTTTATGTACATTTTCTCACCTCCTTGCGCTTCCCTGTCGCAGCTGGTGGTGCCTCCTTGCCCTTCCTAGACGCTGCTGGTGGTGCTTCCTTGCCCTTCCCTGTCGCAGCTGGTGGTGCCTCCTTGCCCTTCCTTGAAGCACCAGGTGCAGGCACCCTTTCAGTGTTGCTGCCTGGTTCCCGGGATCCTCTCCTGCCTTCAGTAGCTGTCAACACTACTGTGGCTGTGGACTGGGTGGCTGAGGTGCTCGCCTGGGTTCTGACCACCCTGGCCCGACGTGAAGGACGGGGGGAGTGGTAGGGAAGAGGTCAACGGTGGAGAGGTAAAGCTTCTTTGGGACAGTGGGGTGGGAAGAGGGTGAAGGTTTGGGAGTGGAGGAAGAGGAAGTGGTTGTAGGAGGTGTCTGTCTGCTGATTTTGGGTGCAGGTGCATGGGCTGGATGCTGTTGTGAGGTGGATAGCTGTTAGGTGCCTGAGTGCTTGCATTTGTGTACTTTGGGAGGAGGGGGCACAGACACTGTGGGAGAGGACACAGGGGACGTGTGCATGGATGTGGGGGTGATGATTGCCAGTGAGGGGCGTGTAGTCATAGGCGTGATGGTGGTAGTGGATGAGGATGTAGTGCATGCAGGTGTGAGTGTAGACGCAACTGGGAGGGAGGTGGACGAGGAGGAGGGGAACACAGTGGAGGCAGTGGATGTTGGTATGTCTGCATTTGGATGGTGTTTGTGTGAGTGCCTGTGGGATGATGTGTGGTGCTTGGGTTTGCCTGAACCACTCCTGTGTGTTGTCTTGTGTGCATGCTGGTCTGCCTGTGTGCTTGGGATAGGTTGGGGTTGAGGGGAATGGGATTGGCTAGAGGAGATTGGGGAGGAGGCCAGAAACAGGGACAATGGCTGCCATCAGGGAGGAGGCCAGAGCCTGGATTGATCTCTGTTGGGCCACCATGCCAGAGTGAAGGCCCTCCAGGAATGCATTTGTTTGTTGCAAATGGGCTGCCAGCCCCTGGATGGCATTCACAATGGTTGACTGCCCAAAAGAGATGGATCACAGGAGGTCAATACCCTCCTCACTCAGGGCAGCAGGGCTAATTGGGGCAGGATCTGAGGTGCCTGGGGCGAAGGAGATGCCCACCCTCCTGGGTGAGCGGGCACGGGAAACACGCTGAGGGGCTGCTGGGAGGGCAGTGCTGGTACGGGGTGGCAGCTTTACCTGTAGTTGGGGTGGACACAGAGGTGTCCGCCACCACCAGGGAACTTCCATCGGAGGAGGTATCACTGTCAGAACTGTCCCCTCCAGTCTCTGCTGTGGTGCTCCCATCACCCTCCGTCGCACTGGTGCCCTCACCGTCAGTAGATTCGGCCTCCTGGGCCCTGTGGGATGCAGCTCTCCCCGTCACCGGTGCCTCTGCTACTCCGCCAGATGATGCTAATGCACATAAGGACAGGGTGACAAAACAAAAAGGGGGAGAGAGACAAAGGATACCTGTGGTCAATGGCGGCAACAACACCACTGTTGGCATACACAACACACACACACAGGGAACAGCCCTACGCACTAGGCAATGCACTAACAGTCACAATGCTAGTCACCAGCCCATGGACAGGGATGCCTAACACCAACTGCAGCATACCTGAGACCCACAGACCCCAGCCCAGTAGTGGATGCCTACTATCTTGGTTGGAGGAGGTTTACATCAGACCCTACCCAATATGGGACCTACCCTGCAATGTCCGGCCTGGCCTAGAGGGACCCACAGCACCACATTCCCCACCCGGATGCCACCCCATCACGCTCAAGTAGTATATTGGGGCACTGTACTCACCGCTTTGTGGCTGATGTGATGCCCCACGCACCCATCCAGCTCAGGGTAGTTCACCACCAGTATGCCGGCCATGAGGGTGGTCAGGGTTCGACGGGTACCCCTTCCTTGTTGGAAGGCCACCCCTAACTGGGCCTCCGCCGTCTTCCATGCCCAGCATCTCAGGTTCTCCCACTGTTTCCGGCAGTGGGTGCTCCGCCTGCCGTAGACCCCCAGGGTCCGCAAGTCCTTGGCGATGGCACGTCATATACCCTTTTTTTGATGGGCGCTGACCTGCAGAGAAATACACATAGGAAAAGGTATCAGTCAGACTGTTCTGCCTGTTACACTCATGGCCAACCAAAGCCCTCACATCCCCTTACGCACAGACATTGCCCACCATACATGCAGCATACTGCCCATTGCCCTTCCACCAATCCCCCCCACAAGAGGCCCTCACACACAGCACTCCATACTTTCATGCCCATGCATCGTGCTCACAGTGTACTTACCTGTTGGTCTGGAGGCCCATACAGCCTTCGGTACTGGGGTAGGACCCCATCCACCAGTCTCTCCAACTCCACAGTGGCGAAGGCAGGGGCCCTTTCCCCAGTGACACGAGCTGTGGTCAGTTCCAGACACAGGTCACAACAGCACTTTCAGTGTAGGTCCTCTCCTCTTGAAAGTCAGGTAGCAAGTTAGTGAACAGATAGCAAATGGCGGTCACGTCCGCGGCGTTGCGTACCTTCACTGCCGGCGTACATCATTATTGGTCACTGTAGCCCATAGGGCCCACTGGTATCCAATGAGGAGCTGCACAGCGGTTCTCGACCGCCTCCCGCAACGGTGCACAACATCAGCGGAATTACCTAATTTCCACATGTCCCTCCATACAGGACAGGCGGATGCCATTTCGGGGGGGGAGCAGGCCATGGCACCTAACTGCGTCACAGTACACATAGGCACCATTTGGGTCTGTCTAACAATATACTGTAACAGTCACAACACACAATGCAGTGTAGTGTTTGTAAATATGGAATACTGACCAGCTGCTCACTGTTTTACCCCCTAGATTGTAAGCGCTGCGGATGAATAGGAGATGGAGACATCCCCCCGTGTACAGGCCCCTGGTGGACTTGGCAACAATGGAGGACAGGCACATTATCCTCACCTATAGACTGGAGAGTGCCATAATCACAGCGCTGTGTGCCCAATTGGAGCCTGACCTGATATCTGCTGTCCGTCAGCCCACCGGGATTCCCTCCTCTTGTGCAAGTCCTATCTGTGATCCATTTCCTGGCAACTGGCTCCTTCCAAGTGACAGTGGGCTTGGCAGCAGTAATGTCTCAGCCAATGTTCTCAATACTGCTGACCAGAGTGTTGTCTGCCCTGATTAAACACATGCGCAACTACATTGTTTTCCCCCAGGTGGAGGATTAGGCCACAGTGAAAGCTGATTTCTATGCAATGGGACATATCCCCAACATTATTGGGGCTATTGATGATACACATATTGCATTTGTCCCTACCCCTCCTACCCCTGTGAGAAAAGAACAGGTGTTCAGAAATCGAAAGAGCTTTCACTCCATGAATGTGCAGATAGTGTGCCTGGTGGATCAGTACATCTCCCATGTCAATGCAAAGTATGCTGGGTCTGTGCATGATGCCTTTATCCTGAGGAATAGCAGCATACCATACGTGGTGGCTCATCTCCAGAGGCACCGGTTGTGGATAATAGGTGAGCCCTGGTTCCCACCCAGTAGGTGTTGGTGTATGGGTATGGTGTGGGCCCTAAGGGTTAGTGTGTGTCTAACAGTTGTCCCTCGATATTTGCAGGTGACTCTGGTTACCCAAACCTCTCATGGCTACTGACCCCTGTGATGAATTCCAGGACAAGGGCAGAGGAACGTTACAATGAGGCACATGGGCGAACAAGAAGAATCATAGACAGGACATTCGGCCTCCTGGAGGCCAGGTTTTGTTGCCTCCATCTAACAGGTGGATCCCTGTACTACTCACCCAAGAAGGTCTGCCTGCTCATCGTGGCATAGTGTATGTTGCACTACCTTACGTCAACAGGTGCCTTTTCTGCAGGAGGATGCGGCTGGAGATGGCCGTGTGGCAGCAGTGGACCCTGTGGGCAGTGAAGATGGGGAGGTAGAGGATGAGAACAGCAGA
This sequence comes from Pleurodeles waltl, assembly GCF_031143425.1. Taxonomy (NCBI): domain Eukaryota; kingdom Metazoa; phylum Chordata; class Amphibia; order Caudata; family Salamandridae; genus Pleurodeles; species Pleurodeles waltl. Next base: position 977,971,277 of record NC_090446.1, on the reverse strand, counting down.
AGTGCATTAATAGGACAATACTTCCAATGACACACGGGTAAGACACTGTAACTTCAGTTTTCATTGAAAGTTTTTTGTTTGACATTGTCACTGGCAGGCTGATTTTCCCACTTCTATGGGCACTTACTGTACCCTTTGGCATATCTATTCTCAGATATTTGTGCCCCACTATCGCTCCTGGTGTGTTGACTGCAGCCAACTACAGGTCATTCCTATGTATACATTACTGTACAGTTGTATTGCAGTGTTTAAAGCTTACTAAACGAATACATAGTTCAATCATTTGACAAACTCCATACTTGTATTTATTCAAATGTTGTTTATTTAAGTGCCATTAAGTTAAGAGGGATGTGCAATGGGCTTGGGTGATGGTGGAGGAATGTCCAGGAGAGAGTCCAGTCTATGTGAATCACAGGTGCATTGTCCAAGGGGTCATAGGAAGTTGAACAATGGCAGTTCAAGGTGGACAGGTTGGAAACAAGGGTGACAATCAGGAGAGTCTTATTTACTGGTGGGGGTCTTGGCAATAGTCTCTGGCTTCTGTCTGGATCGCAGGGACCAGGTTCGCCTTCTGCAGGGGGAGAGGTGCTGGTGGCCTGTTAGTCCTGTGGCAGGGCCTCCTGTCCACTAGCAGCAGCGGAGGTGGAAGGCTGTTCATCGGTTTGGCTAGTGTCAGGGGCCCGCTGGTGTGCCACTGCTTCCCTCGTGGTGTTGGTCATGTCTGCCAGCACCCCTGCAATGGTGACCAGGGTGGCGTTGATGTCCTTCAAGTCCTCCCTGACCCCCAGGTACTGTCCCTCCTGCAGCCGCTGGGTCTCCAGTACCTTGTCAAGTATCTGGCCCATCGTCTCCTGGGAATGGTGGTATGCTCCCAGGATCTTGGTGAGTGCCTCCTGGAGAGTCGGTTCCCTGGGCCTGTCCTCCCCCTGGTGTACAGCAGTCCTCCCAGCTTCCCTGTTGTCCTGTGCCTCTGTCCCCTGAACCGTTTGCCCACTGCCACTGACCCCAGGCCCCTGATCATCCTGTGTTTGTGGGGTGGCTTGGGGTCCCTGTAGTGGTGGACACACTGCTGATTGATGAGTCCTGGGGACAGAGGTATGGGCCCGCTGAGTGGGTACTGTGCTGATGTTTCCTGAGGAGGGAGGCTCTGTGGTGGTATGGGACTGTGCCTGGGTAACCGACTGTCCGGAGGTCCCTGATGGGCCAGGTTGCTCATCCAGATCCAGGCGTCCAGAGCTGCTGTCACCACTGTGGGCCTCTTCTGGGGGTGGGACTGGATGTTGATGGCAACTCCTCTTCGGCAACGCTGGGTGGGGGACCTGTGGGGATGGAAGTGCAGTGTTATTCTGCGTGTGACTTCTTGTGCATGGTGTGTTGCCCTCTATGGTTGTTATTGCCCTCACAGCTTTGCCTTGTGTGAGTAGTTATTTGGTGGGCTAGGTGATTCTCTCTAGTGTGCATGCTTTAGTGATGGGTGTCCATGCAGGTCTGTGATGGGGGTCCGTGCATTGGTGTTACATGCAGGGCTTGGTATTGGGAGGGGCGGGTTGTGATGGTGGGGTGTGTGTGTGAGTTGGTGGAGTGATGGGAGTGAGGTTAAGTGTGGGGGTTTGTGATGGCATGCAGGTAGCGGGGATGATAATAATAGATATTTGACTTACCAGAGTCCAGTCCTCCTCCTACTCCTGCCAGGCCCTCAGGATGCATGATTGCCAAGAGTTGCTCCTCCCAAGTTGTTAGTTGTGGGGGAGGAGTCCACTGCCAGTCCTCTGTACAGCTAGTTGGTGTCTTGCTGCTGTGGAACGCACCTCCCCCCGTAGGTCGTGCCACCTCTTCCTGATGTCATCCCTTGTTCTGGGGTGCTGTCCCACGGCGTTGACTCTGTCCACGATTCTCCGCCATAGCTCCATCTTCCTTGCAATGGATGTCTGCTACACCTGTGCTCCAAATAGCTGTGGCTCTACCCGGATGATTTCCTCCACCATGACCTTTAGCTGCTCCTCTGAGAACCTGGGGTGTCGTTGTGGTGCCATGGGTGTAGTGTGAGGTGAGGGTGTGTGGGGTGATGTGTTGGGGTGTGTGATGTAAGGTGCGTGGATGGTGTATAGATGAAGGTGTGTCTGGCTGTGGTCTTGTCTGTGGTCTTGCTATCTCTCTTGTGGCAATTGTTTTTAGTCGTAAAGGGTTGTGGGTAATGTGGGTGTGTGTTTTATAGTGGTGTGGGTGTGGTGTGTGTATGGGTGTCAGGTGTGTGTTATTCAAATTGTCCAATGTAGTGTTGTTTTGTGTGTGTGTGTGTGTGTGTGTATTTTGAGCGCAGTGGTATGTCTTGCCAATGGTTTAGCGTCATCGAATGTCTGCCGCAGTGATTCGTGGGTCATAAAGCTGTGGGTGTAGTTCTGTTAGCATAATGGTGTGGGTTTTGCTACCGCCAGTGTATCACTGACCTTTGGGCTGGCGGACAGGTGTGTGTGGCTGTATAGTGACGGATTGCTATGTGTGTGTCATAATATGGGTAGCCGTAATCCGCTATGGCGACGGTATGTTGGCGGCAGTCAGCATGGCGGTAAGCAGTACTTACCGCCAATGTCATAATGAGGGTCTTAGTGCAGATTGTTGGAGGTTCTTAATATGCTGTGACTGAAACAATAGTAACAGCCCTGTATGGCTGTGTGAGGGTACATTTTTTAAAATGTCTGAATCTTGGTTTGTTCAAAGATTATGATTAATATCCCCAGAGTATGCAGCTCACTCCATTCTCAGATAAACGGTGGCAGAAGGAAACCCCTGAGCTGCTTAATAATGTAGAACTGGCATCACGAAATGGGTATTCCTTATGCTGGTCACAGATTGAACCATAAGGCTTCCTGAAACAGCTAATCAGTGATCATGCTGAAGCCTTTAGGTATGCCTAGAGGATGATGTACACCCACAAAAACGCATTAGCGCTTACACCTCAGTTATACGTGGTGTACAAAATAATCTTGGCATTAGCAGGGGAAGGCTGGGACACTGCAAAAACAAAGGTTGGTTTTACTCGGCATGCACTACAGACCATAAAAGCCTTAAGAAGGTCCAAAGTAAGTCACACAGATGCAGGAACGAGGTTCATACATTTAGACAAGAGCACAAGATCGCAGTAAGCAAACGAAAAGAATGTCTAAACGAAGAGCCCCGGAAAACACTCTATGAAGCGAGTCTTAAAAATGACAATGTAGCATTCTTGAAGGTAGTTAATGCCCCATTGCTGAGGGCAATGGAAACGCCCAGAAGAGAGATTGCCATAACGGAGGAGGAGTGAATTGACTATTTTTCAGCTCCAAAATAGATCTGCACCAGTATACTCCGTCACTGGATGAAACCATCCATATGGACAGTTCCCTTATCATCACACTCCTGTTTAGCATAGAAGAGTTTGTTGGGGCCGTCAATGCAAGCAAGGATGGGAAAGCCCCAGGCCCTGATGGTGTCCCAATGGACATGTATAAGTCTAACATTCCACTCTGGGGCCCTCTGTTGACTCTGGTCCTGAGGGCATGTTATACCTCAAGGTTCATTCCAAATTGCAAAGAGTCCATCATTGTGCCTATAGTTAAAAAGGGTGATCGCCTTAATCCTGCCCGCTGCAGACCCATTTCGCTCCTCGACTCACTAGCAAAAATAGCAGGACAGATTATTTTGAACATATTACAGGAATGGGCGGAAACAAAATCCTGTCAGATCTGCAATACGGCTTTCATCCTGGGATAGGGACGGTGGAATAGGGTCTGAATTTAAACTTTAAATATCCTAATCCTAATCGGGAAATGCACGAAAATCAAGAAAGGAAAGTTATTCATGGCCTTCGTAGATCTGTCCTCAGCCTTTGACTGCATTGCCACAGTAAATTATGGTCTATTTTGAAAGATCTGGGTGTAGACCCGACAATAATTCATTTCATAACAGAGTTATATTCCGGATGTAGAGCAAAGGTCAGATTTGGGTTAAACGGGGAGTGCACTAGATCGTTCTGTGTAAATAGAGGGGTCCAACAAGGTTGTGTACTAGTGCTGTTTCTATTTTCCTTATATAAATAACCTTGAGATAGAGCTAGTAAATAAATGTAAGGATCTCCCCCAGATTGGTCACCGGGCGATACCGGCCATCCTATATGCTGAGGATGCCATCCTTTTGGCACGAACTCCACTGGCTCTTCAGCGACTCCTAACAACTTTAGTTAGCTTCATGTCTTACCTAGGTCTTAAAACGTTCCAAAACATATGTAATGAAATGTGGCCATAAGACAGCTAAGAGTTGCGATATTACAATTAATGGCTAAAAAATCAACACCACAGCAACATTCTCATATTTGGGAATCTTATTCGAGAAGGTACTTGGAAGCAATGCACAAACACTAGGAAACTACAGTTTATAAAAACTAACATGGCTATGAGAAACTTCTCTAGGTGGGTGGGGACGATTACCCCCAAAGATATGTTAAAAATATACAGAGCAAAATACGTTCCCACTGCCATGCATGGGGCAGGGATATGGGGACATACAAAGAGCAATGCGCTGCAAACAGCGGAAAATGATTTCTTGAAATCCCTCTTAGCCATCCCAAAAGCGACTTCATCATTTGTGTGTGAGACAGAATTGGCGGCTACTTACATTACAGACCTAAAAAGGGTACAGACAGTACTTTTATGGAATAAATTCTGGTCGTCGGAACACGTGGATCAAAACTGCGTTATTTTGAGAGATTGTATAGACCTAAGATTCTCTTTGAGAATCCCTTGGCTGATGTATATTAGGAATTTTCTCAATGATTGGGGCCATCCAGAATATTATGAGATGCCCGAATTTTTGGAAGCATTAAGCAGAAAAGACCTGAGAAGGGAGTGTCTAATTTTTCTGGTGGACCATAGGTGGTCCACAGAATCACAAAAACCCAGTTTTTTGAGGAACCAATTGATGCAGACTGTGGATGGAATGGAGCCTAATTTAATGCATGACATGAACCCCAGGCATCGGTTTGTTCACACTTATTTAAGACTGCACAAGTTTCATCATCTGGTTAGCTTTCCCACAATGAATGAATTAAATAATTGCCCTTGTCTCACTACAATCCATGTAGTCCTATTTTTCAAACTGTACGTCAGACAGAGGAAGCAATTCGGAATGCCTCTTTGTAAAGAAATGGCTCCCTGTTGCAGTTACCCCCCCACTTTTTGCCTGATACTGATGCTGACTTGACTGAGAAGTGTGCTGGGACCCTGCTAACCAGGCCCCAGCACCAATGTTCTTTCACCTAAAATGTACCATTGATTCCACAATTGGCACACCCTGGCATCCAGATAAGTCCCTTGTAACTGGTACCTCTGGTACCAAGGGCCCTGATGCCAGGAAAGGTCTCTAAGGGCTGCAGCATGTCTTATGCCACCCTAGAGACCCCTCACTCAGCACAGACCCACTGCTTACCAGCTTGTGGGTGCTAGTGAGAACAAAATGAGTAAGTCGACATGGCACTCCCCTCAGGGTGCCATGCCAGCCTCTCACTGCCTATGCAGTATAGGTAAGACACCCCTCTAGCAGGCCTTACAGCCCTAAGGCAGGGTGCACTATACCATAGGTGAGGGTAACAGTGCATGAGCACTGTGCCCCTACAGTGTCTAAGCAAAACCTTAGACATTGTAAGTGCAGGGTAGCCATAAGAGTATATGGTCTGGGAGTCTGTTTTACACGAACTCCACAGCACCATAATGGCTACACTGAAAACTGGGAAGTTTGGTATCAAACTTCTCAGCACAATAAATGCACACTGATGCCAGTGTACATTTTATTGTAAAATACACCACAGAGGGCACCTTAGAGGTGCCCCCTGAAACTTAACCGACTATCTGTGTAGGCTGACTGGTTCCAGCAGCCTGCCACACTAGAGACATGTTGCTGGCCCCATGGGGAGAGTGCCTTTGTCACTCTGAGGCCAGTAACAAAGCCTGCACTGGGTGGAGATGCTAACACCTCCCCCAGGCAGGAGCTGTGACACCTGGCGGTGAGCCTCAAAGGCTCACCCCTTTGTCACAGCCCAGCAGGGCACTCCAGCTTAGTGGAGTTGCCCGCCCCCTCCGGCCACGGCCCCCACTTTTGGCGGCAAGGCTGGAGGGAACAAAGAAAGCAACAAGGAGGAGTCACTGGCCAGTCAGGACAGCCCCTAAGGTGTCCTGAGCTGAGGTGACTCTAACTTTTAGAAATCCTCCATCTTGCAGATGGAGGATTCCCCCAATAGGATTAGGGATGTGACCCCCTCCCCTTGGGAGGAGGCACAAAGAGGGTGTACCCACCCTCAGGGCTAGTAGCCATTGGCTACTAACCCCCCAGACCTAAACACGCCCTTAAATTTAGTATTTAAGGGCTACCCTGAACCCTAGAAAATTAGATTCCTGCAACAACAAGAAGAAGGACTGCCCAGCTGAAAACCCCTGCAGAGGAAGACCAGAAGACAACAACTGCCTTGGCTCCAGGAACTCACCGGCCTGTCTCCTGCCTTCCAAAGAACTCTGCTCCAGCGACGCCTTCCAAAGGGACCAGCGACCTCTGAATCCTCTGAGGACTGCCCTGCTTCAACGACGACAAGAAACTCCCGAGTGTGTGTACCTCATTTATTGTCTATGTGTATGTACAACAAATGCTTAACACTACTCCTTGGATAAGCCTACTGCTCGACCACACTACCACAAAATAGAGCATTAGTATTATCTATTGTTACCACTATTTTACCTCTAAGGGGAACCCTTGGACTCTGTGCATGCTATTCCTTACTTTGAAATAGCACATACAGAGCCAACTTCCTACACTCTTCTAAGATCTTTGCTTATACACCAGTGTCGCCCAGCCTACTTATTCCTACAAACCCTTCCGACTACTGAAATATGTTTTGGCCTTGCAAATTATCTATGCTCCGTACTTAAAGTTAGAAAGAGCTTTAACTGAATGTGTGTCCACTGCATTTAAAAATCATTTAACTGGTATGTACATAAGTTCTAGGTGTTTTTATAATGGATCATGCTTTTATTATTATGACTTTCTTCGCCTTAAGAATCGAATAAAGTTCTATATCATTATTATACGTCAAGCTTAGGCAAATCAAAGAAGCCTCACGTCTATACAGCCATCAATATACCATTTGTTGGGTTGTGGCAAGTTTTTCACTGTGTTATTGATCTAATGGAAGCATTGAGTTAACTTCACTGACTTACAGTGGGCGAGGTATTTATATACTGATCTCTGCGGCACTTATAGGGTCACCATAACGTTATTCACCTTATTTTGTCCCATCAAATCCACTTTATGACTGTAATGTCACTGATTGATGAACTAGGTTCTCTTATAGAATTGTTTTCGTAAATGGATCGGTCACTGGTATTATCAAAATGTTATTTATTGGCGTATTCATTTTACGTATTTATCTACTATCTGTTTTTATGGTACTCCTGTAAATGATTAACTTGTATTTTGACGTACTTTTATGGTTGCTAAATACAACCAAATAAAGTGATTCTTATTATTAATAGAGAGGGTAGTAGTGACTTGTTCTATGTTTAATGTGAATTAAGAGTTTGTAGTCGGTGCTGCTTTGTTTATTTGGTGGTATGCCATATTTAAAAGGGATATTTGTGTTTTGCTATCCACCATATATGGTGAATATCTGAGTGAATGTTTTGGGAGACAGTTTGAAGGTCCCATCCATCATTCAGGTTTGACCATGTCTTAGTTTTAGTACATTATTTGCTACAGAGAATACTAGAATTAATTTTTCATTGTTTATATTGTCATATAAAATGAAAGGTTCCTCATCATGTATGATTGTTAAATGGCCATGTATTTCTATGCCTTAGTACCTTCTAGGGGCAGGAAGAGTATCGCTGGTAGCTTTATTCGTTCGTGCAATTAAACGTTTTAAAGTGGGGATTGGTGGTAGTTGCTCTGTGATGTGCTAAAGGACTGTAGGCAATATTTCTTTTAGGATTTTGGTTCTAGGTTCCTGGGAGCTATTGTTTGTCTCTTTTATACCCTACAATACCTCCCTTCCTTCTGTTTCTGTCAAATTTGGGGGTAGCGTTGCTCTCTCACATGAATTACATCATCGTTTATGCCTTCCCATAGCATGCATTCAAATAATATTTGGTACATTTCCAATTAACATTTTCTATCAATGCACTTTCTTGGTTATAGGTCTAACCCATGTGACTAAGTAATGCTTTCCTTTTTGTGATGTTATATATTTTGCTTGCTGTCTTTGCATCTAAAAGTAGGTTATCAGTATAAATTAATATACTTTTTCACAGTTTATAACTTTGTTATTTACATATAAAATTATGCAACTAGTTCTATTTCATATACTAGCCTGTATGTTCTTTTTAGATGTTTCACACTGTTTTGCAGCTTTTCCGTTGGAAGTGTTGTAATGTGAATAGGTGTTTCCTTTTCTGTTGGAAGAAAAAAGGCTTCAGTTTAATTTTAAATATTTATTTGCTGTTAGTTTGTAGAGGTTGCATGGGCAGAGCTTGATCAGTAAGTTGGGGGAGTGTAAACTTCAGATTTCCCAACAATCAGGGCATCAGGGGGGCATAAGAGGGAGTGCTTATTGTTAGGCCCAATGTTTTTCAAACTAATCAACATTTTTAAGACCTTCAAAACAGACGAGAGAGCGAGTGTGTTTGTGTTTTTGTCTATGTGTATGTCAAAATCCCAGGTGAAATGGGATAGACAACACACCGTACCTGACTGAAAGCACTTGTACACAACTATTTACATCAGAATACATTTTTTAGTGGGGCGTTACACCCAAAACACCCTCCTCTTATACCTTTTTGCTGGTTTGTGATAGGTTTTGTACTGGCAGGTTACCAGTTTTCAAAGTCTTATTGTTTTCTTTTAGGAACTACACGTAAAGAGATAGTAGTTGGAGAGTGTTTTGTTAATTATTTGCCATTTTACATATTTAAGTTTATTCACAAGTTAGTTTTAGTTTAAATATAAGTTTTACTTCCTTGGTTAGGCAGCTGTTGCGATGTGTATATTCAATTTTTAAGAGTCTGGTTAGAGAATCTGGTAGAGTTTCCTCGTCTTGCAGTGTTTGTCATTTTTGAAGTATTTAGTTAGTAGAATTAGGGTACGTGTCCGGGTTGTCTCCCGGTGGGGGTTGGTTGAGATGATCCTGTTGGTCCCTCACCAAGGTGGTAATGCACAGGTGCTTCCACAGCGTACTCACTTCTCCAATGGGGGATGGCAGACACGGTCACAGTTCAGGCAGAGGAAGAACAGTCCCTGTTGTACTGATGAATGGGCAATGTTGGACCGGGTGTTTTGAAGGTCGAGTGAGGAAGGAATGTTTGGGTATGTAAGTGGGGTACGACACTGTAGAGATATTTGTGATATTGTACAGTTTTTTCTATATTTATTTACTGTGTTTGATTTATGAATTTATGAATTCATTGTAAGCATATTTTTAATATGTAATAATACTTTTTCAGATAATCAAAAAATGAAATTTAAAAATATAATGAGATGGGAAGTTTTCTTAAACTTATTAGAAAATACATTTTCTGTTTAAGGGAGTCAAATTGTAAGATTGTCTTATATTTCTACCCACTTAGGATTTGTTTCCATTGAATGATATAATTGGGTTAAGCAAGATATTACTTTTTTGATTTTTGTTGTTCAACCTAATTCCAAACCTTAATTTAAGTTGAGGGGGTATCCCTTTCTTTTTTTAAAGTCACAGTTCTTCATGCTCCTGCTGACCCCACTGGCATACGGGGGTCACCATTTCTCACAGCACAGTCTCCGACCCAAAATAGGGCAGGCATTGTAATGCCCTTCCTCTGACAGCCTCTACTCGGTTGATAGAGCTCCCCGTTTATGGTTCACCCATCTCTAAATGAGGTGGGCAGACTACAAGTATTGCAGACATGGTACTGTGTTACACTTGCGACACAGTCCTCTGTCCACCAAACTCTAAATCAGACCCTAAGTGTTTTCAGAATGTACACTAATTTCCCTTTTGCACCACTATGGTATGGTATTACAGTATAAATCTCTTACTTCATGGGCTGAGTGACCTTTATCGTGTAGTTTATGATTGTTATCAATGAAAAATTAATATAACACACTTGAGAATTAATAAGGTAGGCTTTTATATTGTTTACTACAAGAGTAAAAAGCTTACCTTGTATTTCAAAATTCTTGTTGCCTCCTCAATGAAGCTAACCTGACAAAACATGTTGGCTGCTTTTATCATCATTTACAATTGTATAAGTTGCATTTATATTTATGAAAAATAAAATTAAGCATTGGAATCCTATATGGAGCTTACATACTTACTCAGGCTCAGCTTATTTTAAATTGTTGTAATCAAACGCTCATCTTGCTGCCCAAACTTGTATTAAGATTTCTGCTACTAATGCGTACCACAATATGTGGTTGACAAAAGCATGTAAGTGAAGAACCTTTAAACAACAGATTCTTTATTAGTTCAAGACCTCAAATACTTAATCAACTAATGATTATACTAAGACTCTATAGTGGATGTGTGAGTTAAAGGTCCGCTATTGCCTTATCTTGTGTTCATCTTTTGGAATTTTCACTGAAAAAAACTCACCCTACATTATATAATTTCCATGAAATTCTACAAAACAGTAGTTTCTAGGAAATTAAACTAACACAATCAATTTTAGGACCACTACCCTCTACATTTTTTTAGTATAACAATGCACAATTATTGAAAAAAATGTGCCAATTTGTTGCAATTCCGGGTGTAGAATACTAAGAACTGACAGGTTATACTTTACAATACTAACACCATTTAAACTAGCACCCCTAAATATCATCTGAAATAAATCCTAATTTGGAAATATTCCTCCCAGAACCTTCCACACCATCAAAATACACTCTTGAACATCTTTCCTGCTGATATAAATAGCAGTTCAATAATAAAAATAATGTAAGGAGAGAACCTCATGGTTTGTGATACAATCATTTTTCTTTTGAAAATAAATACAGAGTACCAAATCCATCCAACCCCAGTGCACTAAAAAAACAAATGCTTCCCGGAAAACCAAAAGGAAGAATGTCATTATTTTATTCTCAGAGATGCCCAAACTTCCAGATCTTAAAATTAAAAAAGGATGTCACCTATGTAGCTCTAAGGTCCTTTATCCAAACATAACCTATCCAGAACTCCAACTCAAAATACTTAAAAAAAGAAACACTACATGGAAAACCAAACAAAAGAGAAAGTGTGGGAGACCTCAGGACCACCCTTTCTAAGAAAAATAAAAAAGGAAGCACTTTTACTTTAATGCAGACAGTCACCAAACTTCTGTAACTTATGTTACAGAAAATGGTAGAAAGACCAACAAATAGTACAAACCTCATATAAAATGTAACTTACAACCCTTAATACCTCTAAAATTACAATACATTTATCCCACTAGAAAATTAAAACAAGTTTTAAAAAGTCTTACGTGAACCACAAAATGGTATTCTTCTACACTAAACCACTATACTTTAAAGCATTGATACTCAAAGTATGGCCCAGGGATCGCATGCAGCCCTCTTGACCTTAACATGCGGCCCCCAGGTCAACAGCAGCATTGGCTGCTGTTTGCATGATTCAGCACACACAAAAAACATTAACAAAACAGGCAAGCACTTACTTAAAGATTAATTGGTGTTAAATAAAGAAGTAACTAATGAGTCCTGCACAGGTAACATTAGAAACACCTTCATTTTTAAAGACATCTTGCAGCAAAAGTGTAAAAATATGATAATGTCTCGACATGCAGAACCTTTTCACCTTGGTACAGTAGATTTTATCAGTGAATTGAAATTTATTATTTTAAAGTGATAGTTGTCAAACATGAATTTAGAAACATATTCTTCCCCCACCCAGACAACAAAGCCAAAAGCAAACTAAAGAGGCAAGTCAGTTGTAATGTGCATTCTTTAGGTGGCTCGGTTCATTTTGTACATGAATAACATTATATTTATTAAATCAAACACAAGAGAACGTTTTTTACCATGCACATCCTGAAGTTATGTATTTCGAGGTTTTCATATAAGTGATAATAAAGAAAAAGGAGGGAAAATTAAATAACATAATTGCCTAGAATCATACTATTTGGTCAAGTGGGGAGCTGGGAAGAATATCAGTTTTTTAGGGACATATTGTGCAATTCAGTCACTAGATGTATATGCTTCGCTTTCCCTCCATCCATCCAACCTCCAATCCCCACCCTGCCCAACCAACATCTCGCTAGCATCGTTGAGCCCATCGGTTACATCACAGACCATACTTTTGGCCCCTGAGAAAATGTTTGTGAGTACTTATGCTCCAAAGAATGCCAAAATAACAATGGATGGCATATACAGTTCAAATTTGAGAAAAATTGTGACAAAATGAACAAAAAAGACACCGCTCTTCCATTCTTTCTTACAGGAAATACAAATGGCAACTTAAGACAAATAAAATGTTTTTTTTACAATGAAGCATAGAGGAAAAAATACTTTATCACATTATTGCAACATTAATTTATAAATGTAAATGTTAACATTTTATTTATGTTTTCTGTTCTTTAATATTTTTAAACAACTTTAACTCTATAATAATGGTATTTATAAAGGAAACTAAAACAATATTAATATTTTAATGTAACTATGTATTTTATTATGTTTCTAACTATATTTTTTCTCACCAATTAAAAATCGTGGGCATGGGCAGAGCAGAGGCCCTCCTGTGGCTCCCTGTGCTGTGCTTCAGTCTGCTTTTCCACGGCAGGGTCCCCGCCATGGAAAGGCTGGAGGAAACAGGAGTTGTGATCAGCATGGCGATGCTGAGTTCAGCGCTGCCATGGCTGACCACAAGTCGACCCGCCATCAGCCCATCAGGAACCTTGTTCCCTATGGGGTTGTAATGTGGTGGTCGACTGGAGTCCAGCGGTCTGACTGCCACCGCGGGGCCGGCGGCCTCAAGATCGCCTCATAATGAGGGCCATAGTGGACTGTAACGAGGAAGACCCTGATTCAGACTAATGAAGATTACAAGTAATTTTATCATTGCCTTCTGATGGAAATCATCGTAACAATCCGTACTGTTGAAGGATTTACTAAGCTTGAACAATTACTGAATGTTTAATAAATCAATTTACACAGGGGATTCAATGTGATACCACCAGCATTCCGATATATGCAGCCTCTGAAAATTGGGCAGTTTTTCTGGAAAACACATCTAAACAATAGTGACAAAGAAATGTGACAAGTGAAGCCCAGGCTGATGCTCTGTCTGTCCCCGACATACACAATACCCCTCGACTCTTTCATGATGTTGCCATTCCCCAGTTGTCCAAGCCAGTGCTCCTAGCAAAAGAGACAAACCCACAGTTGTATAAGCTGTCTAAATCTCTAACTTTATCTGGGGGTTTATGACTTTGTCATTTGCCCCAGTGTTTTATTGAAGGGTGTGTTAAATTCAGAGAATGGCAATTAACCTTGTCCCGAATCAATTTCAAGAGCCATCTCAGAAATAAAATATGTAGAATATCCCTTTCTTTAAATGTGATCAAGAACAAAGTTTAGGTCTCAATGGATAACCAGGATGGAGAATCATGTTTTGTGGAAGGAATTTTAGGTAAAGCTCATTCATCGCCAGTGCCCCAAATTTACCTGATGTAATCAACAAAAAAGGCTACTTTAGCAGAAAAAATATATATATCACGAAGTTAAAAGGCTCAAAATGAGCAATTTGTATACTTCTTAGACCTAATGGAGTATCCCATGATGGAAGAGTTTTGGAATGAAAAATCGGCATGTAATGTTCAACTCTGACACGTAGTCTATCTGCTAGTATTTCAACATTCAACAGTAACTAAGAATTATCCCTGTTCACTTTAATTGCTTCAATAACTTTATTTGCTGCCTTCTGAACCCTGAGTGAAGACATTGAAGCTGAGGTTGAAATGCATGAGAAACGTATGGCAACTATGATGAGTATAATGGGGGTAGGATCAGCGAATTTTGGGTGCAAGGCAACAAGATGCATGAGAAATGTTATTATTAAATTAAAAAATATTGGGAACATTGTTCCTAATGGATCTTGCCCACTTCTACCACTGCTTTGCAGATATAGAAAGATCCAATAAACATTATTCTCTTAGAAATGGTAACATTTTCATAGAATCACATGAACTTGACTTAAAATCTTTAATTCAGCACTAGCTAGAACAGGATTTCTAATCCCTTTCATAAGAAGTGGAGGGTTTTGTACTCTGATGAATGCATTTTTCTACTTATTATGAACAATGCATAGGCTGTGCATTTCATTTCCCAGCTTGCTAGGCGAAGTCTGAGAAGAGTTGCTTTGGGAAGACCTGGACATTGAAATAGGACTGAAGAGATTGAGAGTAGAACTGGAGGATCCAGCGCATTCTGAGAAAAAGAGGAAACCACTGTCTCCTGGGCCGAAACCTGGCTATCAAAATCACCTGGACCTTCCCTGCCTTCCTGAGCACCTTCTGGAAAATAGGAATCAAAGGAAAGGCACAATCCACCAGTTATTGAAATGACAGAGCAGCTCTAAGAGCAGCTTGACAATGATTTATTGTGCAAAATACCAGAGAAAGAGTATTCTACGAAGATGTAAATAGATCCAACCATGGTATACCTATAATATAACACATGTATATGTAGGAAGCACGTTCACCCCTTTGGAAATCTTGGTGCTGAATAACTTGGTTTGTTATATGAACCAGCTAACAACTCAATGGTTCCTATGTCACGTTTCAGATTCTGAAACACTTCCTGATATAAGTGGAAGTCTGCAGAGGATGGCAGTTTCTTGCTCAGACATTCTGCCTTGACATTCTATTATCTCAACAGAAAGCTGCCCTCCATTTTCCCCAGCAAACTAAAACAAGCCACACAATAGCAGAAGCCTGTTTTTAAACTACTTAGTCCGAAGAGATCCCAATTCCATCTTATAACTGCTTATCAGGGCCCAGACAGCCAATGGGCTTAACTTCAATTGAATGACAAGTGACTTTGCGTCCCTTGGCAGGATCTGACCCCACGTCTTGCAGCTATCTATGGTGCAGACAAGAGCACCGGCCTAGATTCGGCCCTGCTACATCACAGGACACGACCATCATAACAGACTCTCTAGACAAATCCAACTCATTGAGCAAAGCAGGTAACAATCCGTTTACAAATAGGCGCCTAGGCATTGCTATTTCGCTTACCATTCATCAGCTGGGGATTTGATTCCACATTAAGGAACACAGGTGCATCTCCGGTTGAGAAAGGTAAAATAGATCTTTAGGGAAGGTGGAAGTGGTCTAGATAGCCAAGAGTCTAAACTTTACTTAAGACTAATACAGTATGGAAGGCAACTGGATGCCTATCGTGGGGGGGCGCGGGGAGTAAGGACTTTGATGAGGATGACCGACAAGGGGGTACTGCCTATTCAGCTTTCATTCAACTAAAGTAAAGGGTCATTGTTTTGTGTTATATTAGCTTTTGTGCATTTTATATAAAAAGAATACCAGCGAAATAAAATGATATGCAAATAAATACACCACAGCTGAGGCCATTTCTGAGGGACAAACTAACTTAAGCCCGAGCAACAAGACATACGTCCCCCGACCGTAGTCCATGCAGAAGAACATTTCCGTTCACACACTTTCATAAAGATAAAATAAAAAATACAGAAACAGGCTGACATTGCAACTGTACAAAATATACACTTTACCAGAACTTTTCTGATGATGTCTTAGGGATGCAATTTCAGCAACAAACATATTGGTCACTGTGCCCTAATCAGATAATGGAGTGAACTAAAGATACAAACAATACGTCGTTTTTTCAGTTATTAACATGTTTTGTTTGTGCTGTTCTTATCGCACTGATTTACCGGAGATCCCATCTCTAGAAAACAGAAGAACTACAAATCTGTGTCAAAAACCGGGGTGGGCCGAGTGTCGAGTGACTGATTTTGGACTGAATATTTTTGACGACATTGTTTTCTCTTCGGCGCCTCAGACACATCAGCCCTTTCTGCTCGATTTACTTCCTGGTTTGCATAAAGGGGCATCATCTTGTGACAAGAAACCTGACCGTATCCAGCAGCTCTTATTGGCGACTTTTCAGTATGCAGTACAAAGACATGAACAGAAGAAGCCAGCGGATCGATAACTAGGAAAATACACTATACGTATTATAGTTTTCTTTTATTTGGCGTGAACTCGACCCGAGGCTATGCTGGAGCGCTTTGCAGGAGCACCACTTATTTTACATAAGGTCGCATTGATTTAGCAGGAACGGGGTGATTAAGGGATTTGCCCAGAATCAATGGATGTTGCGCCGACGCCGAGACTCGAATCTGGTTACTCAGTTCCAAAATCGGCACCGAGCAGCACAACTACATGAAGCCTGTCCCCCTACCCCTCGCGTGGAGGGTGATGCCACATCACACAGAAAAGACAGTCACTCCAGCCCTCAGAAGTGCAATAGCAGTGGTCGCTGACATTGCTCTTCAGTTTCAAAAGTAAAAGGAATAATACTCTATCTAAATCAGCTATCCTTGTAAACCAACACTGGTTAAATCCATCTTGAAAAAAGTTAAAATGACACTGCCAGACAAGTTTTAAAGATCAATCTGCCTCCACAAGATATTTCGGACCATCAAACGCCTGCGTCCGACGTCACCAATTTGGTTAATACCCAAACCCCACAGACACAATCTTGAGAGACCTCCAACCCACCCACAAATACATCTCTTAACGGAGTCCATTCAGTAAAGAGAGATGATGACAATCTAGGAGCAGAGGTTGTGTTAATTAGATCATTATTTGGGTTCAATCTTTCGGGGAAGCTCCAATGACACAGATAGTGCAGAATCACATAGAGCAACAGCAAGAATCATTCAGTGTCTCAAGTGTACCAACCATACAAATGGAATTAAACCTGCCTCGAGGATGGTATACCTGATCATATGTGCAACTATTTCTCACCAATTTGCTTCTCTCTGTGTATAAGCACAGGTACATGTTCACAGAGACCCTTCCGACCAATGTCTGTCCTTTTCAGTTCACTACACATCCAGCCAAAGTGACATATAATTCAATAAGAGCACAACTCTGCAAATAAAAGCATGTGTATTCATTTCTATTGCATCACAGCCAAGCTTAGGAATCACACAACAGTCTGTCTATTCAAACCTGACTAGATGTAGCATGGCTAGGTTCTTTATCATACAGGAATAAACAGTACTCTCTCCTGCATTTGTTCTTGCGGGGATGGCGTGGGCTGCGCAAAGGACAGGCTTCCAGCGATGAAGAGACCGGAACAGAAAAAACAGTGCGTTTTGTGACTATTGGTACAGGGCTCGTCACCCGCATGTGTGAGCAGAGTGTGCAGCACTTCTAAAGACAATGGGCCTGATTACAAGTTTGGCGGTCCAAGGACTGCCAAATTTGCAGTGGCAGTCGGACTGCCGCACTCCTGATGGTCTGACTGCAAGATTACAATCCTGGCAGTCGGACTGCCAGGAGACCACCGCCAGGATCATAGATCCCGGTCAAAGTCATGGTCAGCCTGCTATGCCGATCACAACTTTGCTTTCTGCCAGCCATTCCATGGCGGTTGCACTGCCGTGGAAAGGCTGGTGGAAAGCCGCAGGGGAGCCACAGAGGGGCCCCTGCACTTCCCACGACCATGTCACACAGTTCAAGGGACACAGGCACAGCGGGCCAGTGGGAGGATATCTGTGCGCCAAGGGGATGGCCAACCCAGGGAACTGACTGCCCAGGAGGCACTGTCACATGTCCTGGAAGCATACCAGAAATCCCAGGACAGGATGGGCCAGGTACTTACCATCTTGCAGGAGAACCAGACGCTGCAGGGAGAACACCACCAGGAGATTATGCAGCAGTTGCAGGCTGTTAGAAATGGGGTCTCAGCTGGCAGTCGGTTTGCACCCTGTCCAAGTAGGGACCCTCACTCTAGTCAGGATAAGGGAGATACCTGCTCAGATAACCTCTGCTCACCCCCTTGGTAGTTTGGCACGAGCAGTCAGGCTTATCTCAGAAGCAATGTGTAAAGCATTTGCACATAACACACAGCAACACAGTAAAAACACTACAAAAGGACACCACACCAGTTTTAGAAAAATAGCCAATATTGATCTATTTAAAACAAGACCAAATATGATAAAAATCCAACATACAGTAATAAAAATATGAATTCTGCAATATTTACTAAAAAAATACAGTTCCTTGAAGTCAATAGCTCCACCTGGGGCTATCAAGGCATCGTGATCAACAAAATCAACAGTTCAGGCCGGCTGCAGCATCTCGGGCCAGCTACGGTGTCGGGAAGACCCACAAACAGTACCATGGATTTGTAGGGCGTCGTGACCCTCGCGGTGAGCTCCGGAGAGCGGCATCGCTGATGTTGCGGTGTCGGTTCCAGAGTCGGTGCAGGAGTTGTTGGGCCCTTGAAGTCACACGCATCGCAGATCGAACTCCGGGCTGATGAAGTCAGGAGCGCTGCGTGGATGGCGTTGGGGCTGCGGTACAAAGTGGGACAATGCGACGTGCGGTGCCCACAGGTCACGGTGCAGGCAGCGGCTCGGTGATGGCATCCAGCTGTGTCAGTGAGACCAGGGTTGCGGTGTGAAGCAGAGTGGTGCAACATGCTGTGTCCACAGGTCACAGTGCATGCAGCGGCATCGTCGGTAGGCCCAAGCCAACGGTGCAGGACGGGACGGTGCTTCGTGACCCTCACGAGCAGCGTCCACAGGCCATGGTGCAGGTAGGGATGCCTGGTGACGACACTGGAGTCGATGGTGCTAGCGTCGGTGGACCTGGGCTCCGGTGAGGGACAGGACGGTGCTTTGTGCTCCTCACGAGCGGTGCCCACAGACCACGGTGCAGGCAGCGGCGCCGGTGTGAGCAGGAGGCCCAGGCTGCGGTGTGAGCAGGCGATGCTGGAGTGCAGGGCCCACAGGTCACGGTGCGAGCAGCGGCTCAGTGTAGTCATCTGATGACGGCGTCGGTGAGACCAGGGTTGCGGTGTGAAGCAGGGCAATGCGACTCCATGCAGCGGCAGCAGGTCATGGTGCAGCCAGCGTCTTCGTTGGTGACGTCGCAGTGGTTTCTCTTCTTTAACAGCACAAAACACACAGTTCCCATTGCTGCAGGTCGAGGAAACTGAAGTCTTTGGTGTCCCTGAGACTTCCAACAGGAGGCAAGCTCTACTCCAAGCCCTTGGAGAACTTTCTCAAGCAGGACACACAGCAAAGTTCAACCTTTGCACTTTTTTCAGGCAGAAGCAGCAACTGCAGGCCAGTCTAGCAATGCAACAAAGCAAAGGGACAATACTCCTTCAGCACTTCAGCTCTTCTCCTGGGCAGAGGGTCCTCTTGATTCCAGAAAGATTCTAAAAGTCTGGGGTTTTGTGTCTTCTTCTTATACCCTGTTCTGCCTTTGAAGTTGGCAAACTTCAAAGCAAAGTCTCAAGTGTTTGCAAGATCCTTCCTTGTCCAGGCAATGCCCTACACACACACCAGGGGGTTGGAGACTGCAGTGCATGAGGGCAGGCACAGTCCTTTCAGGTGAATGACCACTCCTCCCTCCCCTCTAGCTCTGATGGCTCATCAGGAAATGCAGGCCACACCCCCACACCCTTTTGTGTCACCTGTCAAGAGAAGAGGTGTGAACAGCCCAACTGTCAAACTGACCTAGACGGGGAATCCACAAACAGGCAGAGTCACAGAATGGTTTAAGCATGAAAATGCCTACTTTCTAAAAGTGGCATTTTCAAACAGACAATCTAAACACCAATTTCAATAGAAGATGTAGGAGGACCTGCCACAAGACTCACAGGCCACCAGCAAGCACCCCTTCCTCTGGGGCAGAAGAACCACCCTGCAAACTTTCCCTGAGACCCAGACAACCATCAGAGACTGCAGCCAAGACCCAAACCACTGCCAGGAAGTGAGCCTCCCCTACATGTCTCCCTTGTGTGCCACTGAGACCCCTTGTTTACTTTGGACTGCCATTGCTCATTTCCCTATGGCCCCATGGATACTGGACCTGTGCTACAAACCAACTGGGCCACTACACTGAAGATTTCGTCCACCATCACCCCACTCTATTGCACTATCCCTTCCTTTTTGTGAATTCAATTAACACGCTTAAACACAACTGAAGGATTTGTGCTTTAATTTCAACAATATGCAATGTTTTTACCTTTATTGTGCTGTGCAAATGTAACGTAAAGTGTGCATCCATCCAATGGACAGTCAGCTTGGTGAATACATAACCACTGTAAGAGCATGGCACACGTCACCATCCGCCTAACTGTGTGAAAGCAGTCTGTAGGCATAACATGAGTACACAGTAGTGACCACTCCAACATCTGTAAAAACTGAACCATTAGTAACATTCAAATGAGAAGTTAATGAAGTAGAGTAACATGAGTCCCTGTAACACAACAGCCTACATTCAGCTGGTCACATCAACTCAGAAATGTGCACTATAATTGACTCCACACAGCAGCAGTGAGGAGAAACAACTCATTACAGGCCCTCACACAAGATACCACAGTATTAGTTATGCCATATTGTCAGTATGTCAATATCTCCTCTGGACCACCTAGTTTGGCACAAACTGTCAGGGACAGTGAAGTCACAGAGCGGTTATTTAAGCACATTGAAACCCACATAACATTCCCAGAGACAAATGCTAAGTACTGTATAGAATGAGGACACAGTTTGATCTGGGCATGCATTTGAAAATGCAAAACAGCTGATACATGGCATGGGCTGAATAAGCTTTATCACTATCATCATAACACTGGCACGACTGACCACAGATGGAACAGTGTCAGTTTACATAACGTGCACATTTGTGCTTGGTACATCATAGCTGCCACACAGCTCTTAATTGTAATGGTGGTGTGAAAAGAAGTACAGCCTCACCTGAGTGTCATTGGAAGTACTGCTGTATCAGATGTATCCTGTTGTCCACATCTTCTTCCTCACCATCTTCATCAATGTCTTCAGTGTCCTCTGCTGCCACAGGTGCATTGTCTCCCCCCTCCTCCTGCAAGGAATGGCACATGCCATCTGAGGGCCACACTGTGAAGCATGAAGCAGGCCACCACTAACTGGTAGATCGTCCTAGGGGTGTAAGTAGAGATCCATCAGAAATATGGAGGTACCTGAACCTGGCTTTCAGTAGCTCAAAAGTCCTTTCGATTACTCTTCTGGTCCGTCCATGTGCCTTATTGTAACAATTCTCTGCCCCTGTCCTCGGATTCCTCACTCATGTCAACAGCCAGGATAGGTTTCTGTAGCTGGAGTCACTTGAAAATAGTGAGACACACATTAACTATGTACAATAGCACAGAGGACAACTCCAGGTGGCATACAGTGACATACATTGTGTGAAACATCAAGCTCACCTTTGAGCCAGATTCCCTCTCTCTGTAGTTGTGCCATCATCTGTGGAACACTGCTGTTCCTCAGTATGTAAGCGTGATGCATAGATCCTGGAAACATGGCTGTAACATGGGAAATATACTGATCAGCAAAGCACACCATCTGAACATTTATAGAATGGTAATTCTTCCTATTTCTGTACACCTGCTCATTTGTCCTGGGAGGGACCAAAGAAATATGGGTCCCGTCAATGTCCCCAATCACATGTGGAATGTGTCCCATTGTGTGGAAGACAGCCTTCACAGTGAGCAAATCATCACTGTGTGGGAATGAGATATAGCTGCTCATGTGTTTCAGCAAGGCAGTCAAAACTCTACTCAGCACATGAGAAAACAGTCGCTGTGACGTACCTGCAGGCAAGCCCACAGTCACCTGAAATGATCCACTGGCCAGGAAGGGGAGCACTGACAGCACCTGTACTGTAGGGGGCATTGCTGTAGGACTACGAATAGCAGGAATGAGATCTGGTTCCAACTGTGCATACAGTTCAGTGATTGTGGTCCTGTCCAGACGATAGGTTAGTATAATATGGCATTCCTCCAGTGTACTCTACATGCAAATGGACTTCTTAAACCATACATACTAAACATTTGCCACAGTGTCTCACAGATGTAGTCAGAGTCGCGTGACGTGATTCGTAGCATCACATTTTACATGTTCTGTCAACTACTCATCTGCAAGCTGTGCACTGGTATGAGATCTAATTTAAGAGCCAGAGTCTACAAACAAACCAAAGTATGTAGATGGCTCAGAATTGCCTTGGTGTGTACCATCTGTACCTATGACACACATTAAATTGACTGCCATGAGTACCATCATCAGGAAATGGCACCAGCCTGCCCTGGATGCAGGGACAGGTGGAAGTAACCTCACTCCGCCGGTGTTTGGCGTCATGTTGGAGGGCGGTCTGAACCGCTGTGCAACTCCTCATTGGTTAACTTAGAAGTGTCTGCAGCACAGAGGCCAATGATAATCACCGCCGGGGGTGACGGTGTTCACCGGCGTGGCGTGACCGCCATTTTCTGGAGCCCATTTCACTTGAGTCCTGACTCTCACCCTATCAACACCTCCACTGCATGTGCTGATGTGTCCTGTGGCCCAAAATGGCCCGTGCCACAGGGGATAGGGCCCCAGCCTTCAAATCTGAAGAGCTGGAGAAGCTTGTTGTTGAGGTCTTACCCTTGTATGGACAGTTGTATGGGCCTCCAGATCCACAGGTGAGCACTTTTTGGGTATTTTGGATGCAACATGGCTGTATGTAGATGTATGTGTGTGCAGAGAGTGTGTCCTTTAGCGAGTGCTTTTTTGCTGCATGCAATGTGTATGCAGAGGTACGAGTTATGTGTTAGATGAATGTGGGATCAATGCAGTATGTAGTCTATTGCTGTAACAAAATGTAGTGTGTAGTTCATGGTGTCCTTCTATCTGTGTTTTCTATGCAGGTCAGCGCCCATCAGAAGGAAGGGTTATGGCGTGGCATTGCCAAGGACATGCGGACCCTGGGGGTTCATAGCCAGCGGAGCACCCACTGCAGAAAGAGGTGGAAGGACCTGCGACGAAGGGCTCAGAATACCGCGGAGGCCCAGCTGCCGACGTCCTCGCAACGAGGGAGGAGCACCCCTCGGACCCTGACCCCCCTAATTGCCTGCATACTGGCAGTGGCCAATCCGGAGTTGGATGGGCGCTTGGGGGCAGCACAGCAGCCACAAGGGGGTGAGTACACACTGTGTGGAATTCATTTCTGATGCCTGCCAGGATGTTTGGCTGCAATGTTCTTATCAGTGTATGCCTCAATATGCCCCTGTAGCTTATCTTCTCAAGTTCTGCATAGCAATGGTGAGTGGTATGTACAATTGGTATTGGTAATTTGCTGGTATTCCAGCTTCAGTAAGGGCCGACATCCTGACTCACCGGTGTTGGAGTGATACTTTGATGTCCACTGCTTAAGTGATGTGACCTGGCAATTGCATGTTGTAAACTTACTTTGTTGGAGTAGTGTAGCTGTGCCTTTGTCAACAGGCAGACATAGATTAGTGAGTCCGAGTAGGGGTGTAGATGGTTGTGTCTCCTGAATTCTTTACAGCTGTTGTTCCCAGGCAATGATTTGGTATTGTGGTTGTTACTGCATAGTGTAGGTACCAGTGAGTCATTGTGATGTGTTTGCCACATGTGCCGTTATTGCTGTCACTGACCCTGGGCTCCCTTTTTTCTCCCCCACCCTCCCTCCTTTTCTTCTCCTGTCCTTGTGTGCATTAGCATCATCTGGCAAAGAAGCAGGGACACCAGTGAGTGGGGGAGCTGCAGCTCATGGGACCCAAGAGGCATGGGGAAGATAGGAGCTACAACAACAGACTCTGGTGGTCATTACAACCCTGGCGCTCGGTGTTAAAGCGGCGGTAAGACCGCCAACAGGCCGGCAGTAAAAAATTAGCAATTACGACCGTGGCGGAAACCGCCAACAAAGACAGCCACTTTAACACTCCGACCGCCACGGCGGTACAGACAAACAGCTTGGCGGTCACCGGCAACAGACAGGTGGAAGACAAAGTACCGCCCACAGTATCACAACCCACCAATCCTCCACCTTTTCCGGGCGGTTTCACCGCGGATAAAAACACAGCGGAAACAGGAATTTCGAAGGGAAAACGCTCACCTCATCACACTCCACGAGGAACGACAACACAATGGACCCGGAACTCCAAATCCTACCCGCGATACTCTTCCTGCTCCTGTACCAGGAGCACCAACGCCGGCGGCGAAGACCACAGTGAGTACTGCACCTACGACACAGGGGAGGGGGGAGGCAAAAAACAGGGACACGCAACACGCAACACCCCCACCCTCACCCACTACAACACACACACTAATACATATCTATACATTATAGTTACACCCCCCAACCCCCCGGAAGAATGCAAAGACAAAAGGAAATGAGTGTAACCATTGGAATATATTAAAAGGCAGTACGCAAAAATATACATATAAACACTATTTACAAAATATACACCAAGAATAGTAGTCCAGGTATTGCACCATTTATAGTCTGTGGACCACTGGGCCCAAAATGCATGGGCGAGGCCCACACACGATACCAGATCAAAACAGAGAGAACACTGCAGGGGCATCAGATTAAAATACAACAGGCACCTCAGGGGGAAGGGAAGGGGGGGCACCTCAGCCGGATGAGTGCACGACACCAGATCCACGAGGGGGCTCCATGCCCAATGATGTATCCTGGGGAGTGCAAAGCCACAGTCTCACAAGTCTCTACAGTGGGTGGTTTGCCCACTGTTCCATCCTGGGGAGTGCAAAGCCACAGTCTCACAAGTCTCTACAGTGGGTGGCTTGCCCACTGTTCCATCCTGGGGAGTGCAAAGCCACAGTCTCACAAGTCTCTACAGTGGGTGGGTTGCCCACTTTTCCATCCTGGGGAGTGCAAAGTCACAGTCTCACAAGTCTCTACAGTGGGTGGGTTGCCCACTGTTCCATCCTGGGGAGTGCAAAGCCACAGTCTCACAAGTCTCTACAGTGGGTGGGTTGCCCACTGTTCCATCCTGGGGAGTGCAAAGCCACAGTCTCTCAAATGGATAACTGTCTCCACTGGTTCTGGAGGGGGCATGGTGCCCAGAGTGCTTCATCCTGCTAAGGACAGACGGAGTGGATGCATGTCTCCACTGGTTCTGGAGGGGGACTGGTGACCAGAGTGCTTCATCCTGCTAAGGACAGACGGAGTGGATGCATGTCTCCACTGGTTCTGGAGGGGGACTGGTGCCCAGAGTGCTTCATCCTGCTAAGGACAGACGGAGTGGATGCATGTCTCCACTGGTTCTGGAGGGGGACTGGTGCCCAGAGTGCATCACGCACCCCGTGATGGTCCCAGTTGCGTCGGGGCCCCTGCCGCTCATGGGCTAGCAGTGCTTGAGTTGGCGGTGCCCTGTTCAGCAGTGCTTGAGTTGGCGGTGCCCTGTTCAGTGGTGCTTGAGTTGGCGGTGCTCTGTTCAGCTGTGCTTGAGTTGGCGGTGCCCTGTTCAGCGGTGCTTGAGTTGGCGGTGCCCTGTTCAGCTGTGCTTGAGTTGGCAGTCAGCGGTGCTTGAGTTGGCAGTGCCCTGTTCAGTGGTGCTTGAGTTGGCGGTGCCCTGTTCAGCGGTGCTTGAGTTGGCGGTCCTTCATTGCCCAGCTGGGCTGTGGCTGGCGGTCCTTCATTGGGCAGCTGGGCTGTGGCTGGTGGCGCCCTCCTGGGCAGCTGGGCTGTGGCTGGCGGGGCCCTCCTGGGCAGCTGTGCTGTGGCTGGTACTGGCCTCCTGTGCAGCGAGGATGGCGCTGGCGCTGGCCTCCTGTGCAGCGAGGATGGGGCTGGCACTGGCCTCCTGGGCTGCGAGGATGGGGCTGGTGCTGGCCTCCTGGGCAGCGAGGATGGGGCTGGCGGTGGCCTCCTGGGCAGCTGGGCTGTGGCTGGCAGGCCCTCCTATACAGCGAAGATGGGGCTGGCGCTGGCCTCCTGGGCAGCGAGGATGGGGCTGGCGGGGCCCTCCTGGGCAGCGGGGATGATGGCGGTCTTCTCCGACGTGCTGCTCCTCCCAGACTTGCCGGGTTTCTTGTGGCCCTTCCCCACCTTGGGAGGAGTCACAGCTGAGTCCACACTCCCACCGGGGCCCCTGGGAGCGGCTTGGGTGGCTGGAGTCTTCCCCCTCTCCCACCGGGCACTGGCCAACTTCTGGTGCTTCACAGGGGGGGGACTGGCTGTGCTGTGGCTCCGTGCCACACTGACTGTCCTGGTGGCCGGTGCACTCCACATACCTGTGACCACAGGCACCACTGGTCCCGGAGATGTTGTGGCTGAGGTGCAAGTTCGGGACCTATGAGTTGGTCGGGGGTGGGGGTGGGAAATAGGTTAAGGCTGGCCAGGAAAAGTTGTTTGGACACACTGGGACGGGTAGCTGGAGGGGGTTTGGGAGTGGAGGAAGAGGTGGTGGTTGTAGGAGGTGTACGTTTTGTGGCTTTGGGTGCAGGTGCATGCGCTGGAGGCTGTCGTGAGGTGGATGGCTGTTGGGTGGGTGTGTGCCTGCGTTTGTGTATCTTCGGAGGGGGCGTCACAGACACACTGGGAGAGGACACAGGGGACGTGTGTATGGTAGTGGGGGTGGTGACTGCACGTGAGCGGGGTGTGGTGGTGGGTGTGCTGGTGCGGGACGCAGTGGCTGTAGAGGTAGTGCATGCAGGTGTGGGACTGGGAGGGAGGAGGGAGACGAGGAGGGGGACACAGTGGAGGCAGTGGATGTTGGTGTGTCTGTATGTGTGTGATGCTTGCGTGAGTGCCTGTGGGATGTGTGGTGCTTATGTTTGCCTGAGCAACCCTTGTGTGGTGAGGTGTGTGCAGGCTGGTCTGATGGTGTGCTTGGGATGGGCAGAGGTACAGGGGATTGGGTCTGGGTGGAGGAAGTTGGAGGGGGGAGGCTAGACATAGGGACAATGGCTGCCATCAGTGCTGAGGCCAGAGTTTGAAAGGCTCGGTGAAGGGCTGCCTGACCAGAATGAATGCCCTCCAGGAATGCATTGGTTTGTTGCAACTGCCTTTCTACACCCTGGATGGCATTCAAAATGGTAGACTGCCCAACAGTGAGGGACCTGAGGAGGTCAATGCCCTCCTCACTGAGGGCAGCAGGGGTGACTGGGGCAGGGGCTGAGGTGCCTGGGGCGAAGGTGATGCCCACCCTCCTGGGTGAGCGGGCACAGGGCGAAGGCTGAGGGGCTGCTGGGAGGGCGGTGCTGGTAGGGGGGGGTGGCGGCTGTACCTGTAGATGCGGGGGGCACTGATGTTGCCGCCACCACAAGGGAGCTCCCATTGGAGGACGAGTTCGTGTCGCAGGTTTCAGCTCCTGTCCCCGCGTGGAGCTCCCCTCGCCCTCCGTCCCTCTGGTGTATTCTGAGTCCGTAGTGTGGCCCTCCATGGCTATGTGGGATGCAGCTCCCTCGTGCTCCGGTGCCACTGCTCCTCCACCTGATGATGCTAATGCACACAAGAACAGGGAGACCACAAAAAAGGGGGGGGGGAACAGAAGAAAGACATGTTGAGTGCATGGATTACCGCTACCATTGGCAGACAAGACGGACACAGAAGCCCCCTGCACTATGTCGCGCTGTTGGGCTCTACAGTGCAATTCCTGGGAAATAGCCTACAAGGCTAAGGACGACATCTGCACAGATGACACAGGTGCATGAATAGCTGTACTTGGCACTCTACAGAGGTGGGGTGGGGGGCCACAGGGCCATGCCTTACGGAGAGGGCCTAGCCTACGGAACTCGCCCTGGCCTAGGGAAACCCACAGCCCTCCTCCCCCACCCAGACACCTCCACTGCGCGCAAAGTCAGCTGAATGAAAGTGTACTCACCCCCTTGTGTCTGCTGTGATGCCCTCAAGCGCCAATCCAACTTTGGGTAGGCCACCGCCAGGATCCTGAACATCAGGGGGGTCATGGTTCGACGGGCACCCCTCCCACGTTGGGAGGCCATCCCCAGCTGAGCCTCCGCCGTCTTCTTGCTCCAGCAGCGAATGTCCTCCCATCTTTTCTGGCAGTGGGTGCTCCGTCTGTGATGGACCCCCAGGGTCCGGACGTCCTTGGCGATGGCACGCCAAATATCCTTCTTCTGGTGGGCGCTGACCTACATGAAATGTACAGGGGAAGAAGAGAAGTCATTACCAACTGCGCCGTCAAAGTGAGTGGCCCCCATCCCTACCCTTGCCATGTGGCACATGCACCCACCGTCTTTCATGCACGCAGAACTCTGCCCCCTTCCTTCTTTCAACCAGCCCTCTCCACACAGGCATAGCCCATACAACATGCTCCCTGTGTACTTACCTGTTGGTCTGGAGGACCGTAGAGTAGCGTGTACTTGGGGAGGACCCCATCGACGAGCTTCTCCAACTCCTCCGATGTGAAGGCAGGGGCCCTTTCCCCAGACGCACGAGCCATTGTCTCTTCCAGCACTTGCAGTGTAGGTCCTGTCCTGTCGGAGATCAGGTATCGAGTGACTGAACAGATAGAAAATGGCAGTCACGTCCGCCGCGGTCACGTCCACGGCGGTGCGGACCATCACCGCCGGCGTACATCGTCATTGGCTCTTGGGACCCATAGGGTCCAATGTTAACCAATGCAGCATTGCGCTGTGGTCTTCGACCGCCTACCTCGACGGTGTACAATGCCAGCGCAGTTACCTCACATCCCATTGTCCCACTTTAGAGGTCAGGCAGCCGCCATTTCAGGGGCCCACATGGCCTAATTACCAACTGCGTCACACATACCTAGGCCTAGTCGAAACACATATACAAGCCACATTTTGTGTATGAATGGTGTTCTGTGTAGACGGTGGGTACATACCTCAGAGTTGTTTGACTCTGTGCTCGCTGTTGTCCTTCATAGGCACCGTCCGCTGGGACATGTGAGGAGATGGCGGAATCCTCCGGTGTACCGACCGCTGGTGGACCTGTCGACAATGGAGGAAAGAAATTTGATTATCACCTACAGGTTTGACCGTGCCACAAGCCAGGAACTGTGAACCAACTTGGAGCCAGACCTGACGTCAGCAATCCGCCATCCCACAGGAATCCCCCTCAAGTGCAGGTGCTATCAGTGCTCCATTTCCTTGCAAGTGGGTCTTTTCAAACAACTGTGGCCATGGCATCAGGGATGTCCCAGCCTATGTTTTCCAACGTATTGTCCAGAGTGTTGTCTGCCCTGCTGAAACACATGCGGAGCTACATCGTTTTCCCTCAGGTGGAGGATTTGCCTACAGTGAAAGGTGACTTCTATGCCCTTGGACATATCCCCAACATCATAGGTGCCATTGATGGGACCCATG
Source organism: Pleurodeles waltl (assembly GCF_031143425.1). Lineage (NCBI taxonomy): Eukaryota > Metazoa > Chordata > Amphibia > Caudata > Salamandridae > Pleurodeles > Pleurodeles waltl. The sequence goes on along the minus strand of NC_090446.1, from coordinate 977,941,882 downwards.
TGGCTTTGGTTCCCCCCCACCACAGGAGTGAACAGGTGTACAGGAACCGGAAGAGTTATCATTCCATGAATGTACAGATGGTATGTTTGGCAGACCAGTACATCTCCCATGTTAATGCCATGTTCCCTGGCTCAGTGCATGACGCATACATCCTGCGGAATAGCAGCATCCCTTATGTGATGGGTCAACTCCAGAGGCACCGTGTGTGGCTATTAGGTGACTCTGGTTACCCCAACCTGTCATGGCTACTGACCCCAGTGAGGAATCCCAGGACAAGAGCAGAGGAACGCTACAATGAGGCCCATGGGCGAACTAGGAGGGTGATCGAGCGGACCTTCGGCCTCCTGAAGGCCAGGTTCAGGTGCCTCCATATGACAGGTGGATCCCTATTCTCCTCACCAAAGAAGGTGTGCCAGAGCATCGTGGTCTGCTGTATGCTTCACAACTTGGCTTTGCGACAACATGTGCCTTTTCTGCAGGAGAATGGTCCAGATGGCGGTGTTGTGGCAGCTGTGGAGCCTGTGGACAGTGATGAGGAGGAAGCAGAGGAAGAAGACATGCAGAACAGGGACTCAGTGATCCAGCAATATTTCCAGTGAAACACAGGTGAGAATACATTCCTGACTACTACATGTACTTTTACACTTCTACCTCTATCCTGTCTGTCGTTTTCACCCAGTGTATGGTCACTGAGTTGTCACTTTCCCTTACGGTTTCACAGGTGTGGGTCCCAACGTGTCTCATCTGCTTAGATTCCTCATGGACTAGAGCTGTGTGACATAGGTATGTTGACATTACTATTTCAAGAACATTTTGTCACTGTAATTGCAAATACACTATTTCGAAATCACAGACCGACTCCAGATCTTTTGGTGCTTTAGGTGTGTTTATTTAAATACAAAATATTGGAGGGGGAAGTTAAATGGTGAGGGGGGATGGCGGAGGAGTGTCCATGGCAGAGTCCAGTCTATTAGTCTCACAGGTGCATTGCCCATATGGGCATAGGAAGTGGAGCTGGGGCAGTTTCAATATGGACAGGGTGACAAAGTGGGACAGTGGGATGACAATCATGGTGGTCTCATTTCTTGGCGGGGGTCTTGGCATCGTGCTCTGTCTTGTTCCTGGATCTCAGGGACCGTTTGCGGGGTGGTTCTCCGTCTGCAGGGGGTGGGGTGCTGGTGTGGTGGTCCTGTGGCGGGGCGTCCTGTCCACTAGCGCTGGCGGAGGTTGTGGGCAGTTCATCGTCCATGCTAGTGTCAGGGGCCCCTTGTAGTGCCACAGTGTCCCTCCTGGTGTTGAGTACTTCTTTCAGCACCCCTACGATGGTGCCCAGGGCGGAGCTGATGGTTCTGACTTCCTCCCTGAACCCCAAATACTGTTCCTCCTGCATCCGCTGGGTCTCCTGAAACTTGGCCAGTACCGTTGCCATCGTCTTCTGGGAGTGGTGGTATGCTCCCATGATGGAGGAGAGGGCCTCGTGGAGAGTGGGTTCCCTTGGCCTGTCCGCCCCCTGTCAGACAGCAGCCCTCCCAGTTCCCCTGTGTTCCTGGGCCTCCATCCCCTGGACCGTGTGCCCACTGCCACTGCCCCCAGGTCCCTGTTGTTGTTGGGGTGGTGGGTTATCCTGGGTTCCATGTAGTGGTGGACACACAGCTGATTGACGTGTCCTGAGGACGGAGATATGGGCCCGCTGGGTGGGTGCTGTGCTGGTGTTTCCAGAGGGGGGAAGGTCTGTGGTGGCCTGTGCCTGTGTGAGGGGAACCGACTGTCCCGAGGCCCCCGATGGTCCGGGCTGGTCATCTAGGTGTCCAGGTGGACAGAGGTGCTGTCATCACTGTGGGCCTCTTCTGTGGGTGGAGTGGACATGTCTAGACCCTCATGTCTGTTGACGTTGGGTAGTGGTCCTGCAGGGGTGGAAAGGCATGATTATTGCATCTGTGTGTGCCATGGTGTGCAATGGGTGGGTGACAGTGTACCCCAGTGCTGGCTTTCCTGTGTGTGAGCTTGTGTGATGATGGTTTAGGGGGGTGTATGGGTATGTGCAGTGGGCATGCTTTAGTGATGGGTGTCCATGCGTTGTTGTTGCATGCAGGGTTTGGTGTTGGGATGTGTGGTTTGTGACACTGGTACATTTGTTAGGAATTGGAGTGATAGGGGTGGGAGCGAGGGTGGGGGTATGTGATAGCATGCAGGTAGGGTGGGGGATGTAATAGTTAAGATTTGACTTACCAGAGTCCATTCCTCCACCGACTCCTGAGAGGCCCTCAGGATGCAGAATCGCCAAGACCTGCTCCTCCCATGTTGTTAGTTGTGGGGGAGAGGTGGGGGTCCGACGCCAGTCCGCTGAACCGCCTGGCGGTGTCTTGAGACCACGGAACGCACCTTCCCCCATAGGTCGTTCCACCTCTTCCTGATGTCCTCCCGATTTCTTGGGTGTTGTCCCACTGCGTTGACCCTGTCGACTATTCTTCGCCATAGCTCCATCTTCCTTGCAATTGAGGTGTGCTGCACCTGTGATCCAAATAGCTGTGGCTCTACCCGGACGATTTCCTCCACCATGACCCTGAGCTCCTCCTCCGAGAACCTGGGGTGTCTTTGCCGTGCCATGGGGTGGTGTGGGTGATGTGTGGGGTGGTGTGTGTGGTGATAAGTGTGGTGATATGTAGTGGGGTGTGGTGTTTTGTGCGTGGAAGTTGTGTGGGTGATGGTGTTGTGTGCCTGTGGATGCTAGTTTGTTGATGGTAGTGTGTCTCTCTGGCCTTCTCTCTGTAGTTGTGGTCGTAGGGATTTGTGGGTGATGTGGGTGGGTGTTTTATATTGTATTGGGTGTGTGGGAGTGGTGTGTGTATGTGTATCAGGTGGGTGTATTTTGAATTGTCCAATGTGGTGTTGTTTTGGAGATGTGTGTGTATTTTGAGCGCGGCGGTGTGTACCGCCAATGGAATACCGCGGTTGAAAGACCGCCGCGTGGATTCGTGTGTCGTGATAGTGTGGGCGTATTTCTGTTGGCGTGACGGTGGAGGTTATGTTTTCGCCAGTTTAACACTGACCTGTGGTGTGGCGGACTTGTGTGGGTGTCTGAATTTTGTCGGATTCCGAGATGTGGGTCATAATAGCTGTGGCGGAATTCCGCGGCCGCGGCGGTTTGTTGGCGGTCTTCTGCACGGCGGTAAGCTGCTTTTACCGCCAATGTTGTAATGACCCCCTCTGATTCCTCCTCCGATGGAAGCTCGCTGGTGGTGGCAGACCCCTCTGGGACCACCCCAGCATCATCATCTTCCACCACCCACCCTGCCAGCACCGCCCTTCCAGTAGCCCCCCACCCAGTTGCCTTTGCCTGCTCACCCAGGAGTGTGGGCATCTCCTTTGCCGCAAGCACTTCAGCCCCTACCCCAGTCAGCCCTGCTGCCCTCACTGAGGCGGCTATTGACCTCCTAAAGTCCATCTCTCAACCGTAGTGAATGCAATCCAGGGCCTGGCATCCCAGATGCAGCAATGCAATGCCTACCTGGAGGGCATTCACGGTGGCTTGGCTGCCCTACAGAGATCGTTTCAGGGTCTGGCCTCCTCGTTGATGGAAGCCAGTGTCCCTAGTTCTTCTGTCCCCCCTCCATCTACCTGTTCCCAGTCCCAGATACCTCTCCCCCACCAATCCCAAGCACACAGTCAGACAAGCATGCACCCAAGACAACAGGCAAGACTTACAAAGACAAACACAAGCACCACACTTCATACCACAAGAACACACACAGCCAACACCCAGGAGCACACACAACAACAGCAACTGCATCCACTGTCTCCCCTCCGCCTCCTCCCTCACAGTCACATCAGCACTCACACCTGCAAGCACTGCATCCTCAGTCCCAGATCCTTCCACCTTGCCCACAGTCACCACAACAGCAGACACGCAGATTAGCACCCCATTCACCACCACCACCATCACAACCACATGCAGCACACCCACCATACTTGCAAACACCTCCCCAACATACATTCACACGACCTGTTTGACCTCTCCCTCCCTCTATGCCCCCCTAAAACACAGAAACACTCCCACTCAACAGCCATCAACCTGACACATGCACACTGTACATGCACCTACAACCCAGTCCAGCACACCTACACCTCCTACAACCACTCCCTCTACGTCCACTCCCAAACCTCCTCCCACACTCCGCCCCACTGTACCTAAAAAACATTTCCTTTCCCGCCTTGACCTCTTCCCTACTCCATGTTGTCCCAAAACATAAGGTCCCGCTCCCCCAGCCCAGTCCCTTCAGTTCCTAGTCCTCTCATGGCCCCCCTAGTGTTGCGAATCTCCCTCCCCCGCTAAAATACCACCTACTAAGGGGCACAGGGCAGCTACTCCGACCCCCCGCTCCAAGCCCACTCTCCCCCCCCAACAGAGGAGCAAAAGCCAGCCCCCTCCCAAAAAAAATCCAGAGACCCCCGTCCAAGAAATAAACACCCACCGCCTTCGCCCCCACCCTGCCACCTGAGGTGCCTGCCTTACACATCGATGTCCCTGCCCAGTGGAGTCGCTTGGGCTGTCAGGAGTCAAGTTGGGCCTAACAAGTTGTCCTGTGTAGTGGCATGGACACTTCTGGACTTGCCAATGACCCTTTATGTATGTAGTTCCCTTTGTTTCATGTGGTCGATATTTCCACTGGAATACAGTGGTTGGACCAAAGGTTTTTGTCCTGGATTTCTTTACTTCTGGCTTATGGTGCTGTTGGATTTTTCAACAAATTGTTCTTTGTGTGTGGTATGTGGGTATGGTGTGTGCTGTGCGTGAGAGTGTGTCACTCTCCCTTCCCTCCCTTGTGTGGTAGGAGGCTGTACTCACCGTTGTTGTCTTCGTCTACATCGCTGCTCCTGGACTCCCATTGCATGGTACAGCATTGGCAGGACTTCCAGTTTGGGTTCCATGGCGGCCGTGGACTCCTCTGTGTCCCTAGGGGTGACTGTCCCCTTTTTTATGGGTCGTTTCCGCCAGGCTTTTCATGTCAGTGGTATCGCCGCAGGAATCCTGGCAGTCTGCTATGTTGTGACATGGTGGGTGGTGTGTGGTGTTCCACCGGCCTGATGATGGTAACAGCCGTGGTCTGTGGCCGGACCCCACTGGCGGTTCATTCGGTACATTGGCTGTATATGGGAGGGATCACCGCCGTGGACATAATATGACGGTCTACACTGTCAGCCTGGCGGCGGTACTACCGCCATCACTGGCTTGGCCGTCAGCTGACCGCCAAAGTCATAATGAGGGCCTAAGTGATGGGCTCAAGATTCAGTCGGTTATTAGTAATGACCCTTTTGTCATCACTACTGGTAGTGCCAAACCAAACCAATATGATTTTGTGTTTCAGTTGTTAATAGACTCTGAAGGAACAATTATATCCTCTCACATTTTCGAAAACTGAATAGCAAGAGGTGTCTTGGGAGGTATAACGTGCATTGATCCCACTCACTCATCCACAATACCCTACAAATTTTGCCAATCACAAATTACTCATAGTTCTGTGATGGACACAATATAAGCGAAAGAAGGTGGAGAATGCCAAAGGCGCTCGCACATCAACCCAGGTTTCATCTAATGTCCATAAGTACAGCTAGTTATGGGTGCCAGGCTGGCCATGCACCTGCCACCTCAGGTGTCAAAGGACCACACACTGGAACCAGTGAGTGGTTGCCTGCACAATGTGAACAAAAATGCCAGGGCACACCCAAAGTAAAACTCTGTGTGGTGGATCCAAGTGGTAATTTAAGAATTGAGTCAAAGTCCAATGAACAGGTGACACTGGATATTTATGACAGGTGAGAAAAAGTGGTCACATTTCTGTGTGGGAAAGTTCCAGAATCTGCAGTTCAGTTAGTTTGCCTAGGAAGACCTTGATGTAACTTATAATTCAAATTTTATCTGCATTTAAGGCAAGCATTTGCAATGCAATGGGTCTCTCGTTTGGTCGAGTCAGAGATATTAGCGTTGTAAATTCCTAAGGGGACTTTTCTTGCCACAGAAATTGAAAATGAAAAAAAAAACAATTGACATAAGCGAGCCGATTCAAATTGCCATGGCCGCCATGAGCATGAGAGCGAAAGAGAGACAAAAGGAAAGAAGTTTGCTCACACTTAACCATATCGAAAAAAATGCAATTATCCATGTAACAGGGTCAATGGCCAAGGCGGTAACAAAACTGCCCCAAGGAAGGACACACATAAAGCATTTACCAAAGATATCAAAGGATTTTGAAAGGCAAGCCCACAAACAAGTCACAGTGATGGGCGTGCGGTGGGTGTGGTTAAAAGCCCACAGATAGATTACAACCGGCCAGAGCGCTTGTATGCTCGACCTAAAAAGGATAGCTTTCCAGGATCACCCATGGGTTACACACATGTTTACACCACAAACCTGAAGTAAGTTGAAAGTAAAAAATAAAGGAAAAATAGGCTACCTCTTAGAAAAATGCCAAAACTGTGGTAAAAAAATGTTTTTATACAGGTCTGCTCGCTCCGAAATCTGGGAAGATGGTGTTTTTAGCAGAGAGGTCCCCTCTAACAAGTAAAACTCTTAGGCAATGTGAGATATTCTCACGTGGTGAGACTAAGTCAAACATCTCAGGCACATTAAAGAACATTTGGCAATATCTTCCACTCAAAAATGATTGAATGTTAACAAGAACAAACATTTTCAGAGAAGTTCAGTCTCTATAATCCAATGGAGGCTCCTTCTCACACTTTACTTTCCTCCCACTCTCCAAAGGATTACAGTGATAACAGCAGACCTCCTGCCTCCAGGGTGGAATTATCATCCTGTGGAAGAGCCCGGGAGGCCAATAGACCAGCTAACTCCAGGCCACATGCTGACTTTGTGGAACACACTTGGTTCAATGAAGGTGAACACAAATGGACCTGCCTGGTCTATTTATATTTTCTGGATTCCTTCCACCTGTGGGAGAGTTGGTTCGAGCAAAAATGTCATGTGGGAACTGCACAACAGAATGTGTGCACAGTGCTAGCAATTTTCATTCATCGTGCAACATACAGAAACTGGACAGTGGACAGTCACGAGAGAAAGTTATGCAGTATGATTTATAACTATGAGCCGAGGATATAAAAAGCATTTAAAAACCCTGATTTGTTTGAGAATTGTGCGGGCTAGCCAAGAAAAACTACTGTGATTCCACTCGCTGCCGGGCAGATGGAGAAAATGATCAGCAGTATTGTAATGCCTACTGAGTCATGTACTCTTAATTCTGTCACGGCTAAAAACTGACAGCATTCTAGACAGAACAAGAAACAGCACTGGTGCTGAATTCCAATGGGATAACCTTGACCCCTGGTTTCCTGTGAGAGATTTCTGTTGGGTCATACCGTGGTTGGTAATGTAGCACCGGCTAATCCATGAAAAATCGAAGTGAGCTCTTATCCAATTGCTTATTGCTTGAATACATCTTGAATGCTGAGGGCTAGAGAATTAAGGCTATCATCATATCATTAATGTTAGTTTTATTATATCATTGCTATACATTTTACTAAAGCCAACCTGCACACCACTCCCATCAGCTAGGCTTACTCTGACCTCTTGAAGCAAGGTGCTCAGGAAAACAAGGACATTTTAAAAAGCCATGGTCCCCTCTCAGAAGAATTATACAGCATCCTCGTCAGTAAAGATTATGTGGGGTTTAACTGTGGGACTTTAGTTCATCCTTACAACTTCAAGCTCTTGGCAAAGACTGTTATTGAGCTCAGCCTGGACCTAAAGAAACTCGTTACTATATTTCATTAAAGTTTAGTTAAAATGCTGAAACCACAGTAAAATATGGAAACTGAAGTCTGTGTGAGGGCAATTACTTTGATCATGGGTATTATTGAACCATGATCCAGGTGGGCTGGATGAAATTAAACATTTAAGGATATACGTATAATTACTATGAAGGGGTAAAAAGTAAATCAGCCAATGGTTTTCCTGATAGTGGTTATCCTTAACATTTGTCATGGGTTCAGAACTTGTGGACCAATGCTGGACTGCTAGAGATGCACCGAAGGAGCACTGCAGGTTCAGGAATAAAGTGAATCAAGAAACAATGTTAATCTTGCAAATTATCTTCTGATATATCAATTCAGCTATACGTGAAGGTCTCCCTCCCCCTGACAGCAATCACACGCCTTACATACAGATTTCATAGCACAAACACATCTTTCCAGATGTCTATGCTCCTGTTCTCCCAAAGCGTTTGGTCGTCGAAAGAATGAAGGAAGCGAAGAAAGGAACCCACTATTTTCATCAGAGAAATAGGGTGTCTCAAAGAGACAAGCTCAAGATGGAGCAGGCTGAAAAAGCAAAAGACAGGAACCAGGGCACTGCATTGGAGAGGCCCATATGGCAGCTGTGTAGTTATAGTTCTAGGATTAGGTATCTAGAAGGGAAGTACTATGTAGGAATGTATGTATTGGCATGGGCGTCTTCATTTGCACATGTTAAATGTTTAACAGAAGATGTGGAATTCCTTGGCTGAGTGCCGCTGGTGAGATCATGAAAATAATTAGAGTGAACGGAAAAATTATATGCATTTGAAAGGAGTCAAGGTGAGAAGATTTGGGCAGCCCCAGTCCAGTAGTAAAACAAATGGAACGATACAAGCCAGAAACAGTAAAATAGTTGGAAGACATAGTTGCATGTCCTGACTAAGAATTTGGATGGATGGATGGAGTCAAAAGTTGAAAAATGTTACGAGCAGTTTTAAATGGTTTTGGGACAGCACAGTTAAATTGCAAACAAAAAAACTGAAATGTACCAAGTAAGTATGAGAGGATAGGAGTAAAGATAACTCATGTTTTATTATTATAATTATTAATACGAATAATTAGGAGAAAAAAATCAAAACTGGGCAGGGGTTAAGGTAATGTCAAAGGGGATGTCCCTCGTAAAAAAATGAGACGTTCAGAGGTAAATACTGGAAAAGTAGAGAACAAATATACACATTAAAAACAATGAAAAGAATATAGGTATAAATCACAGGTGTGAGTAGTTGTACTCCTGCAGTACTCTTTTCATACTCATAAATGCAATTCACATGATAAAGCCCTAGATCACTGTTTCATGTTTCCTGGAGTGTGAACAGCTAAGCATAGGTAGTTCTACAGTTTAGGAGTAAGCATGGGCCTGGAAAGGGTAGGTGGCTGAAAAATGGGTAACATGGAATTGAAAAGTAAGGAGGGGCACAAGAAGGGATATGCTAATACAAAAACACGTCTACAAAAAGTTTGAAGTCAGTTGCAATTCAATAAAGTCGTATTCACATCTACTCCAGAAGAACTACAGCCCAAGTAGGCCCAAATCACACACTAAGCCACTCTCAGGTACCACAGGTGAATCGCATAACAATCAGTGGAGGCGGGGACTAACATTGCTGAACTGCACTATGACCAATATCTAAGAAGAAATGAAAATACATTTTTCAGCTAACTTACTACATTTTCAATACCCAAGAAAAGCAATTGTAACAATGTTAAAAATGTTTTAAAATAAAGAAAAATAGAAGTGAAATTAATTTAAAGGAGATCATATAATGTAAGACTGTGCAGACACATGAAAATCATATTGTAAAAATGTTGCAAATAAAACATACCAAGGCAACGGGCCTTTTCCACTTATGTTTCCTATACACAAATGTACGAGGGCTTGAACAGCAGTCCTGAAGTCACTTTCTGGGAAGAATAGTTTGCTTTCCTTGGTAGAGACAGCTTGTTCTTCATGGTGATGTGTTCCTGAGGGTGATGCCAGTTTCCAGGGTGTATACAAGTGACATGGCAGTGGGTGAAAGTTGGGTTTTGGAATCCATGCATAGTCATGTTATTGAGCCAAGTTTGGATTATTTGTTCTTGTTGAATAGTAGGATTTCTATTGTTGTGGGATTGGCCTTTAGGTAGGTGCTGGACATCCAGGTTTGGATCAGGTACAGGCAGTTATGAGAAGTTGGATGTCTTGAGCAAAGGAGGCTTGAAAGTAGAGTTGTGAGTTGTTGGCATATTGATTAGTGAGTAGTATCCCAAGGATCTCCATGTAGCCCTCTGGGCCTCCATAGGTGATATGGGGTCTTCTGGGAGAAGCAGGTGCCCATGTGAACAAATTGTCAGTTGGATATTTAGAAGGAGAAAGGGTGAATGAGGTTACCAATGAATCCCATTCATGACTTCAGGGTGTGGATGAGGGTGTGATGATCAAGACTCCAGAAGGGACTTAAGAGGTGTACAGTATCAGCAAGCAGGGGTCATCTTTATTTCTACATACAAATGCATGCATTATGATTTGTAAGGTAGTTGTCTCTGTGCTATAGCAATATCTGAAGCCAGTTTGGTACCCATGCAGATCATCCCTTGTGTTGATGTGATCTTAGAGTTGTACATAGATTCTTTTTTCAATGATTTTGCTGAAGAAGGATAGATGGGTGGGGGCTATTAGTTTACAAAGTCGTTAGGACAACTGTGAATTTCTGCAGAAAGTGGAATATCTACCCCCGCCTTGAGGGCTTTTGAGAAGATGCCTTGAGGTATGGAGACATTGATCATGTAAGGGCGAGGGAGCTTCTCCCAAGAGGACTTTTGTGAAAAATAAGACATCACCTTCAAAGAAGGTGTCTTTGGGGGAGTTGAGAATGGTTGGGGAGATGTGTGAGAGACAAATATTAACATTGTGGGATGCAGCATGAAGGGGCAGTGAAGCAAGCTTGTTGTTCTTGATGATCTTTCAGATATTCTGAATGTTGTTAATGAAGAGGAGGTTGATGCCATTAAAGCTGCTGTAAAGTGTGTGATTGGAAAGTCAGGCAGAATGTTGATATATTGCCTTTAAGATGATCTGCTTCTGTTGACACCTTCACTGTTGTTACTGGTTTGGCTTTGCCCAATGTGATGAGCTGTCTGTGTGTTGTGCGGAGGTCCTTCAGTAGGTGTTCTGTTTTCCTCTCATTTTATTTCCTGTCTCCACCTGGAGAATTTGTTGATGGCAAGGTCTCTGGGGTATCAGGGTGCTGAAGAGTTCACTTTGCACTTGTATGTTTTAGTTGACGTGTGGATGTTCATGAGGTTTTCCAGATATGTATTCAAGTTGATTAGAATGGTATTAGAATGAGTGTAAATTTGGCAGGGAGAGGGCTGAGTTTAAACTCTAGATTGTCAATAGAAACCTTTTTGAAGGCATGTTGTATTCTTTTGGATTGATCTGGCAATATTGGTTGAATGTTGAGCATAGTGATGGGGGTAACAAAGTGGTCTGGACAGTCAAGAGTTAAGGGAGGATTGAATCTGCTGTCATTAAAGTGAGTTGGTTGGGTGGCATGTTTTACCACATTGACCTTGTTGGAAAGGTTGAGGAATGCATATCTTGTTTTTTTCATTGCTGAGTTGTCTGAGAGGTTGATGTGGACATGTCAGATGAAAGAAGTTGTGATGAGGTCCAATAATCACATATGAAGTATTTGTTCTAACTAGAAGGCCTGTATATGATGTAGAACGTGGAGAATGGCTTGCAGAGGGGGAAGTTGCAAGACGTGTGCTTTAAATAACGTTGAGTTGAGTTGAGTGTTGCTTCCTGGCTTAGGGAGCAGCAGTAAGATGACTTATGAGTGATAGTGAGTGAGGTCTCTGCCTTTCCATGTGCAGTCTGCATGCTGGTTGTTGTTGACTGTGGGAACAAGGGCATGTAGGATGTGCAAGGTTGAAAGAAGGAGGCGAGGTTTCCATGGTCAGGAGTAAAGTCATCATAGGTGTTCATGTGGATAATGCGGAGAGTGTGGAGAGTGTGGAGTACTGTAGATTGTGTGCTAATGAGTATGAGTTGGAGTGTGTGTTTGGTAGTTTGAGGTGTATGCTGACTAGAGGAATGTGTACAAGATTAGTTCTAGGTGTTGTGATGATCTGAACTGTCTGTTTCAGTACTCTAGATCTGGGTGCAATTGTTAGGACGGGTATTCTTGGATCTTGGGCTAGGCACATTGCCACATCTTTTTTAGTTGGTGCTTGCTGAGGTTGCAGTGGAGAAGAGCCCAAGGTTACTCCTGCCCTGAGAGATCCAGACATGTGACTCTTTTGGCTGTGTCTACCCTGACAGGTTCAAGTAGGTGACACCTCTGTCTGTATCTCCCCTTAGGTGGAATGTCTGGGTGGTGGGATGTCCTGAGAAGTTGCCAGAAGTAGGGAGGAGGCAAGAGGTTTCAGTTGGCAACTAGCAATATTACTTCCTGTAAAAAAGGGATGCTGGTAAATGCAGTGATGTCAGATTCTGTAGAGGTGTCTTCTTGGCAGAAACACTTTAAGAAGCTTTGATATACAATGAGAGAGTGACTCTTTGGAAAAGCAGCACAGGTTTACATCACAGAGTAGGCATAAGTACCCATTTAAACACAGGTTGTTTCTAAAGTTGTTTACATTTATTGAGTGCTCATGAGGGGTGTAGAAGCCTTGTAGTAGTCCAATGTTCACAGACTGGGACATGCACTGCCATCTCATGCCATGCTAGGCAATGAATCAGTAAGCAGCAGTTTCTCAAGAATCCCTGTTAATGTTTGGAGGAGTGGAATGTTAAATGTGAGAGACATCCTCGGGCAAGTTAAGACCTGCTGGGGCTTGTGGAGTGGGCTCAGCTCAAGGTATGCTTCTACATTACTGATAGTGCAATGAGCGGCAGACTTGTCCAAACAAGGCCATAATTTTAGAGGCCTTCACAATATGTAAATGTGAAGCACTATAGTGTAGAGATTTAAAATGGACTGCTGCTGGACATCACACAGTGTGATATGGTGGATATGGAGCGAATCCAGCTTGACGTTCTATGAGAAATAAGAGCATGCTGATCTTTTCCTTTAGAGAAACCCCAGAACAGATGCATTTTGAGAAAGAGACCTGCAATCTCTAGACACATTGTCCTGGGTGGGCAGCACAGAGTAGGCCTAGTTAGGTATGGTAATAAATAAGTTTAAAAAGACCCTAGAAATTCACAGAACAAAACAAAACAAATGTTAAAATTATGTTATAGTTAGGTGAAAAGGTCAGTTAAAATGTTACATTTTAATTAAAAAAAAATACTGAAATTTATCAGTTATGAATAACTTAAGTAACTATATCTAGCACCCCTTCCTGTGCATGGCAGGGATGCGAGCCATAGTTACTATAGAGCACAAATTATAGTTACTTGAGATAACTACGACTGGTGAATTTCTGTGTTTTTGTTAGTGTAAAACAGTATGTTTTAACTAACATTTTCACCTATCTATAACATCCATATAACCTTCATTTTTCTAGTAAATAAATATATATATATATATATATGTATATATATATACATATATTTTTTTTTTTCCAACGATCATCGCCTTCACTCCAGCCTCTTGTTACGGTGAGTCACAGGCAAGGCGGCGACCCCTCATATATCAATCCAGCATTATCAAATCATCACACGATAAATACCCCGCGATGAAAGGCAACAAGCCAGGACTCAGTGCAGAAGTAAAGCACGTTTTCTGCTCTGAGTCCTGGTTTGTTGCCTTTCATCGTGGGGTATTTATCGTGTGATGATTTGATAACGCTGGATATATATATATATATATATATATGGGTATATATATATAATATATATATATATATATCTATCAACACTTGTGTCTCTCTCCGACCGAATCAACTGAGCAGAGACACCAATTCCTTTTCTCTTCTTGTTTATTACAGTGTTTCAGCCAAGCCTGGCCTTATATATATATATATATATATATATATATATATATTACCTACTGCTGGCTGTCAGTAGATCTTTTTACTTATGTCCATTTTTTCCTTAGGCAGAGCCTATGACGTTGTTTGATGAATCTTCACAAAATTTCAAAAATGTATACTTCAATCAGTGCAGCTACTGGTCTGAAAGTTTTGGGGTGATCCGTTAAGCGCCCTCGCCATGCACAGCTTTTCTTCAATAATTTGACTTCTAACGTTTCATTGATGTTTTTTTTGACGTTATAAAAGTTGTCATGAGTGCTATAATATCTGGGGTAATTGCCAGTGCATGGTGAGGGTGCGGGGTAACAGTTACCTTAGGCCACAAGTTATAGTTACTTGAAATAACTGTAACTGATGAATTTCTATGGTTTTGTGCGAGTAAATTCCAAACCTAATTATAAAGTCCCTATAACCTTTAGTTTTTTAAGTAAATTTCTATGTCTTTTAAATAGTTCCGAAATATAACATCCCTGTAACGTTTGTTTTTTTCAGTGAATGTCTATTTTTTTTAACGTGAAGTAATTTTCATTACCATATGTTCATCCAGCCAGGCCCAGCGACCAACCCCCTAAAACCACCCAACCCCGTGCCATGCACAGACTTTGCTGTGGGCGGCGGGGATTGGCCCTAACCGCCCTTGCGTGGTGGTAGTAGTTGGCTGCAGGGCCTGTCTCTCTGGGTGTGAGACTAGGTGTGACAGGATGTCTCTATGTGTGAGAGTGGGTGTGAGATAGTCTGGGTGTGAGAGTACGTGTGAGGGGCCCTATGTGGATGTGAGAGTGGGTGTAAGAGTGTCTGTCTGGGTGTGAGAGTAGGGGTAAGAGGGTGTCTCTGTCAGTGGGTGTGAGAGTGTCTCTGGGAGCGGGTGTGTGAGTGTCTGTGTGGGTCTGCAAGTTAATGTGTGAGAGTATGAGTGGATCTGTGAGTGGGTGTGTGAATGTCTGAGTGGGTCTGTGAGTGGGTGTATGAGTTTCTAAGTGGGTCTGTGAGTGAGTGCATGAGCCTGAATGGGTCTGTGAGTGGGTGTGTGAGTATCTGAGTGGGTCTGTGAGTGGCTGCATGAATCTGAGTGGGTCTGCGACTGGACATGTGAGTGTCTAAGTGGGTCTGTGAGTAGGTGCGTCAGTGTCTGAGTGGGTCTGTGAGTGGGTGCGTAAGCCTTTGAGTAGGTCTGTGAGTGGATGCATGAGTCTCTGAATAGGTCTGTGAGTGGGTGTGTGAGTGCATAAGTGGGTCTGTGAGTGGGAGCTTGACTCCCTGAGTGGGTCTGTGAGATGGTGAATGAGAGTCTGAGTGAGGTTCTGAGTGCGTCTTTGAGTGGGTGCGTGAGTGTCTCTGTGGGAGGACCAGTAGTTATGTGAGTGACTCTGCCACAAGGGTACCTCACTTGCCCTTTTATCCAACAAGAGTCCACAGCTTTGCATGAAATATCTACCCAAGTGGAGTTCTTTCTGCCTCCTCTGGTAAATGTCCAGTATGTATTCAACACATCAGCTGTGTAATGGAGCTAAAGAAAATATCAACAGTGATCCTGTGCGCGTTTGGCAGTGTGACTGTTCCTCATGCATTTTCGCCAGAATTCTGTGATAAGATGAATCCTCCTATAGAGAGACCAAAAAGACCACACAGATGTAAATCTCCACCAAAACCAGGGTCCTTCCTCTTATCTATATGAAGTGAATGCTTCTTTGTTTTGTGGGGATATCTTCATATACCTCATACTGTTGTCCTAAGTGGGAAGGGTATGTCCAGACATGGGTCCCGTGCTCGCTATGGCACCAGATTCAAGCTAACCTGGCTGATGAATGCTGACACCCGAAATTGGTCCTAGGATGCTTGTTTCTGATTTAGGGCAGACCTGACCTGGCAGTTTGGGCTGGACTGTTCCCATGGAGAACAGGGTCAAGCCTAATTTGAATATGGCTGGGTCCAAACTGGAATGGCATGGCGAGCAAAAAAACTGATGGATTAAACCCATATCTGTGACTGGGAGTGAATGTTTGATTTGTTCTACATTCTGGCCATCATCTGTTGTTTTTCCATTTGTCGGCCTAAGTGGGAAGGGTATGCCCAGACGTGGGTCCCGTGCTTGCTATGCCACCAGATTCAAGCTAGCCTGGCTGATGAGGGGTGATACCCGAAATCAGTCCTAGGACGCTTGTTTCTGGCCCAAGGCAGACCTTGCCTGGCAGTTTGGACTGGACTGTACCCCTGGGGAACATGATCAAGACTGATTTGCATATGGCTGGGTCCAAGCTGCAATGGTATGGTGAGCAAAAAACCTGATGGATTAAACCCAGATCTGTGACTGGAGGTGAATGTCTGATTTATCCCACATTCCGTCCATCATCTGTTGTTTTTCCATTTGTCACTCTAAGTGAGAAGGGTATGTCCAGATGTGGGTCCTGTGCTCGCTTCTGGTTTAGGGCGGACCTAGCCTGGCAGTTCGGGCTGGACTGATCCCATGGGGAACTGGGTCAAGACTGATTTGCATATGACTGGATCCAAACTGGAATGGCATGGTGAGCAATAAAACTGATTGATTAAACCCAGATCTGTGACTGTGGGTGAATATTTGATTTGTTCCACATTCCGTCTATCATCTGTTGTTTTTGCATTTGTGTCCCTCAGTGGGAAGGGTATGCCTAGACATGGGTCCTGTGCTTACTATGCCACCAGATTCAAGCTAGCCTGGCTGATGAAGGGTAATACCCCGAAACTGGTCCCAGGATGCTTGTTTCTGGTCCAGGGCGGACCTGGCCTGGCAGTTCGGGCTGGACTGTTCCCATGGTGAACAGGGTCAAGACTGATTTGAATATGGCTGGGTCCAAACTGGAATGGCATGGCGAGCAAAATAACTGATGGATTAAACCCATATCTGTGTCTGGGAGTGAATGTTTGATTTGTTCTACATTCTGGCCATCATCTGTTGTTTTTCCATTTGTCGGCCTAAGTGGGAAGGGTATGCCCAGACGTGGGTCCCGTGCTTGCTATGCCACCAGATTCAAGCTAGCCTGGCTGATGAGGGGGGATACCCGAAATCAGTCCTAGGATGCTTGTTTCTGGCCCAAGGCAGACCTGGCCTGGCAGTTTGGACTGGACTGTACCCCTGGGGAACATGATCAAGACTGATTTGTATATGGCTGGGTCCAAGCTGCAATGGCATGGTGAGCAAAAAAACTGATGGATTAAACCCAGATCTGTGACTGGAGGTGAATGTCTGATTTATCCCACATTCCATCCATCATCTGTTGTTTTCCATTTGTCACTCTAAGGGAGAAGGGTATGTCCAGATGTGGGTCCTGTGCTCACTATGCCACCAGATTTAAGCTAGCCTAGCTGATGAGGGGTGATACCCGAAACTGGCCTTAGGATGCTTGTTTCTGGTTTAGGGCAGACCTAGCCTGGCAGTTCGGGCTGGACTGATCCCATGGGGAACTTGGTCAAGACTGATTTGCATACGACTGGATCCAAACTGGAATGGCATGGTGAGCAATAAAACTGATTGATTAAACCCAGATCTGTGACTGAGGTGAATATTTGATTTGTTCCACATTCCGTCTATCATCTGTTGTTTTTGCATTTGTGTCTCTCAGTGGGAAGGGTATGCCTAGACATGGGTCCTGTGCTTACTATGCCACCAGATTCAAGCTAGCCTGGCTGATGAAGGGTAATATCCCGAAACTGGTCCCAGGATGCTTGTTTCTGGTCCAGGGAGGACCTGGCCTGGCAGTTCGGGCTGGACTGTTCCCATGGAGAACAGGGTCAAGACTGATTTGCATATGGCTGGGTCCAAACTGGGATGGCATGGTGAGCAAAACAACTGATGGATTAAACACAGATATGTGACTGGAGATGAATGTCTGATATATGCCACATTCTGTCCATCATCTGTTGTTTTTCCATTTGTCACCCTAAATGGGAAGGGTATGCCCAGATGTGGGTCCCATGCTCGCTATGCCACCAGATTCAAGCTAGCCTGGCTGATGAGGGGTGATACCCTGAAACCGGTCCTAGGATGCTTGTTTCTGGTCCAGGGCGAACCTGGCCTGGAAGTTCAGGCTGGTCTGTTCCCATGGGGAACAGGGTCAATAATGATTTCCATGTGGTTGGGTCTAAACTGAAACGGCATGGCAAGCAAAAAAAAAGTCTGGATTAAACCTAGCTCTGTGACTGGGGGTAAATGTTTGATTTGCCCCCCACTCCATCCATCATCTGTTGCTTTTGCAATCATAGTCCTCGGCATCAAGAACGCGCCATTAAAATCGGTGGGAAAGGCAATGGGGGTCCTTTGGGAAGCTGTCCACCACCCTTGCAAAAGGGGGGAAGGCATATGCATATTACTAAGGTAGATGGTGCGAGGCAAAGAGGGCGCAGCTCCTAGGTGATTTGCAAATGTGCGTACTCTTAGGATTTTAAAGGGATAACTATGGGGAGTGGGGCACGTGGCACCCCTGCCCTCGCCGATTTTGACCCGGGGGACCCCACCTTTATTAAATTTAGAAGAGGAGCCGTGAAGTCCCCCGCTCTGGGTTGATTGTGTCCTGGCTTACAATATTTTAACTTTTAGTGGGGGGCACCCAGCCCCCCCTTTCAGGGTGATCTTAGCCCTAGGGACCCCATACCCTGGGGCCTGGTCTTAACATTTTTGGCCCCGGGGAACCCATCCTCCAGCCATCTGTCCTGGGTGCCCCGCAGGGCACCCAGTGTGCAATGGGACCAAGAGGGGAGCCTGAAGACCCCTGCGGTCTCAGCCAGCTCCCCATCTCATGCGAAAGCCAGCATTGCTGCACAGATGAGGAGCTGCTAAACATTCAGATTCCTGTCTGTGAGTGAAATTGTTTTCTCTGTTTCCCTGCCCGCATGTCTTTGGGCAGGGAAACGGAGGAAACCTCCGCTCCTGTTTGACAGCTCTCATCTGCGAGGACCAGAGTGTTTGCTCTGACTTGGCAGCAGCTGTCAAAGATGCAGCCAAGTTAGAGCAAACAACTATGTCCCGGGGTGGACACTCCAGGACATAGCAGGCGCCAGTCCTGGGGGGTGGTGGTCCCCAGGGTCATTATTGGCACCACTAGGGGGAATGCATGGTCCCTCTCCAACCTTAAACTTAGCCCTGGGGAGGTGCTGGTCCCCAGGGCCGGAGGTCCGCAACAGACCCCATTCAACATTTTATATCAACCCCAGGGAGGTGACGGTTCCTGGGGCTGTGGGCTGCGGAGGGGACCGCACCCCACCCTTCATTGTAACAAATTGCCCTGGGAGGTGGCAGTCCCTAGGGCTCCGGGGGGGCACACGTGGGCCCCCAACAGAAATTTCAAAATTAGCCTCGGGAGGTAGCGGTCCCCGGGGCTGTGGGGGAAGCCTTACGGGCCTCCCCCATTTTAAATAATGATTTTTCCCTGGGGAGGTCGTTGTCCCCAGGGCTCAGAGCCCCACACATTTTTGCATCATAGCCCTGGGAGGGGGTGGCTAATAGAAGCCATAGGCGGGGGACCTGTGCAGCCCACTCCTTAATCAGTCCCCCAATGTCCCCGGGACCTGGCCCACCAGGGAGCAAAATAAGTTCCTTGTTGAAGTGCTGGCAGCCAATCAGATATCAGCACAGGGACAGTTGGATCTGCGGAGGATCCGCATGCCTAGATATCTATATTGTTTAATCTCTAATTACTCCAAAACTACTGAACGGATTTACACCAAATCACAAAAAGCACTCTTTCTGGACAACGAACTAGCTTTCTGCTAAATTTGGTATAATTCTGTTCAGCGGTTCAGGCTGTAGTTGTGTTAAAAAATTTGAAAAATCCCATTGATGTAGAATGTGGAAAAAGTATTTTGGGAACCCCCTTTTTCTTGGCCCTTGCTTGATGGATCACCCCAAAACTTTCAACACAGCAGCTGAACCGACTGAAGTATAAGTTTTGAAATGTTTGTGAAGATTCATCAAACGGCATCAGTTATTGGCAAAACAAAAAATGGTCTGTCTATGGAAAAAATCGGCCAAACCATAACTACCTACTGCCGACCGCCAGTAGGTTTATATATATATATATGTATGTATATATATATATATATATATATATATATATATATATATTTTTTTTTTTTTAATTTAATACACTGCGGTCTAAGCTGATCAGCGGTGCACTCCACTGTCAGTGCTGGCATTGGGGGTAGACCCTTCCCCCGGATTATTTTTAAACAAAAGAGTGAATAGACTGCAGCACACCAGACATCCAATAATATGACAGTTTAATTACAGGCAAACACCAATACTTTTCAACTCAAAAGAGTCTTTTTCACGGTCAACGAGCCCCTTTACAATTTCAGTTTATATATGGTTGCCCGTCCTGCATATTAGGAGGCATTCTGGGAACTGAAGTCCAATAATAATTTTTAAAAAATTGACACCAATCATAGTTATCCATGGTAATTCTTAATGTGTTGTAACAGGAAAAGGAGTGTGGAAGCAAGTGTTAATAATATGTACATTTTAAATGTCCAGAGCTAGTAGGCATATAAAACGTATATTAGAATCCTGTCTAGCTCTTAGGACTGATACCTCGATATATGGCAGTCTAAAAGCGTTTACATGTAAAAACCACTGTATACCAACTGGGCAACCCCATACTACATCACTCCATTAAGTGACAGATCACATGGATTGTTAGTGCCTACAGATGGATTACTAGCCAAACGGGGTCTGAACGACCCCAGATACCCACTAATGCTTGTGGTGTATCTGTGTGGTGATAAGAATATTTCAAAACTCATTTGGTCTTCCTTGGTAAATGTAAATCTGCTCTTACTACATATACACATTCTGAATTACAGTATGTCGGCTCAGTGCCTTAAATGTTTGTGGGTCTCAATATAATGGTTGAGTGTGTGGCTATCGCACCAATCCTCAATCGCCTTTCATGGTTTTCAAAATCATGGTGTGTTAAACACATCCTGCCCTTGTGTTGGTTTCTCAGGTATATACATTAGGTTAAATTATCGTATAATAACTAAGATCACACCTAACACAAAACACATATACAAAGGTTAATATTAGGAGGGGGTGGGGAAGAAAACCACAGAAATAAAATGTGGACAAATAAAGCTGTAGACAATTGGAGTTGTCAGTGTCCCAAACATTTTTCAGTTCCTCTACTATAGGTGTACATACAGTCCATGCAGGACCTTAGTTTGCAGCCTTATGATATATCTGCTCTCCAGCCTGCAGAGCTGTAGCGTCCTGTCACCACCCCTTTCGTTTTGTGAAACATGTGCCTCTCCATAGTACCTAATGGACCTCCAATCCCCATCATGTCAGAGGGTCTATTGTTTTACAACTGCATAGCTCATGTCCCTATGCTGTACTGCACTTATGTGTTCTAGTATTCTTTTTTCAAGGGACAGACAGATTGTGCTTCCAATGTATTTAGGCTACACATGCATTTAATGACATAAACTACAAAGTTGGTTTTGCATGTGATCCTACGTTCAATAGGTATGTGTCTCCCTTTTGGATCACTTATTGTTTTAACATTTTTACCTATCTTACGAGCTTTGCAACTATTGTATTTTATTAACCCTTTATTCATCTTGTCCAGCCAGTTGTCAGGTTGGAAATCAACAAAGTGACTTCTCACCACTCTATCTTAAAAAAATGATACTTTTCTAAACGTAAATTGTGGTCTTGGTCCCACAGCTCTGGACATGTCACTGTCATTAAGTAGGATGTTCCAGTGTTTTTTAAAAATGTTCCTGATTTCCTCACTTTCATTGCTTTGAGTAGTAATCATTCTTAGATTTTCAGCATTCTCCTCCAAAGTATTTTGCTTTGTCATCAAAATCTGATTTTGTGTTTTGCTGTTGGCTCTCTTTACTCCTTGTTCAACGAATGAAGACAGATATCCACTCTGATAAAACCTCCTCTGCACCTCATTAAAGTGAGTCACTGTTTCAACTTCTCTGGAGCAGTTTTGCCTGGTGCAAATGAACTCCACATATGGAATACTCTTTAACAATGCTCTAAGGTGGAAACTAGATTGTACTCCAGTCTTTTCTGGTTGTTAGTATTCCTCAATTACCTATAGGCCTCCCTCCTATAGTTTTCTTTATTTAAAATCACAATATTTCCCCCCCTAGCTGCTGGTTTAAACACCAAGGACTCATTGGTTGTCACTTTTTCTAGCTCCTTCCTCTCTAGTATTGTGAGGTTTTCTTTCTTGTTCCCATTGCGTTTTTTTTTTTACTTTTTCTAAATCTGCAATTACTGCATCATAAAAAAACATCTGATTTATTGTCTGGTGCAACGGTAGGGCAGAATTTTGATTTGGGTTTGAAGGTGCTATTATTATGGTCATTTGTGTCCAGCTCCAGTCGTTCCATGATTTGAGACTCAGTGAAATCCTTATCATCAAGGTCATGCATCAAATCCAAAAGTAATTAAATATCCCTTTTTTATATAGTTACCTTAGGGCACAAGTTATAGATTCCTGAGATAATTCTAACTATAACTGTTGAATTTCTATGGTTCTGTGCGTTTAGAATTTGCACCTAACTATAATGTTCCTGTAACCTTTGTTTTCTTCAGTGAATTTCTAAGGTTTTTTAAAAATGTTATCTCCTAACTATAATATCCCTGCAACCTTTGTTTTTTTCAGTGAATTCCTCTGTTTTTTTTAAAGTTAAGTAATATTTAATTACTTTATGTTAATCCAACCCCTACGGTGCATGGACTTCGGCTGTGGGCGGCAGAGGTTGGCCACAGATGGCCTGTGGATGGGCCCTGCGGCCAACTCACCGTAGGCACCCAACCCCACTCCGTGCACAGCCTTCGGCCTTGCACAGAGGTGGGTAAACCTCAGGGCCTGGCCTGTGCCAGGCACTGCAGCAAATCCCTAGCAGACAGCCACCCTCATGCCTCACACAGCATTTGGCCAGGCACTAACCCCCACCCCCCATTTGTAGGCATCCCAGGAGGGGGGGCACGCAGCCCCCTGCCCCAAGCCAATTCCGGCCCCTGGGACCTCATCCCCTAGGGAATTCGTGAAACGGGAGGGGGCCCTGTGGCCCCATCCGTGAGCTGATTTCGGCCCGGGGACCTCAGGGCCCAGCAAATGATTAAAATGGGAGTGGGCCACACAGCCCCCCTACCTGGTCTGGTCTACACCCCAGCAACCCCATACCCTGAGGCTTGGACAATTCATGAAAGGGAAGGTGTCCATTCTGCACCCCTCCCAGAGCCGATTTCGGCCCCTGGGACCCTCCAGGTCCTGGCCAACTGTTAAAAGGGGGAGGCTGCCATGTGGTCCCCCTCCCTGGTCTGATTTTGGCCCTGGGGACCCTCATCCTCTGGGCCCAGCCACTTGTTCCCGGGTGCCCTGGCCCCACCCAGGGCATCCACTGGGCAATGTTGGGGAGTGCAGGGGGAGCCTTAATCCCTCACAGGCCATGCCGGCATGCTGCATCCCGGAGGAGCTGGCATTGCTCCAGCACACAAGGAGCAGCAAAAAATATTGCTCCTGCATGCGGGAGCAATTCTTTCATTTGTTTTCCTGCCCCCTAGACAGCGGTCTTGTAAACATATCAGAAGTCTGCTCCCAGCAGGCGGGAGCAGTTTTCCTGCTCCGACCTACTGGTAGCGGACTTACTGTTTGCTCTCACTTGGCGGAAGCTGTCATAAATCCCGCCAACTGACAGCAAACAACTTCATAGCTCTCGCCAAGTGACAGCAAACTACTACGTCCAGAGGATCGGCACCTCGGGACATAAGGAGACGGCCCTGGGGGGAGGCAGTCCCCAAGGACATTCATGGCTCCTGGAGGGGGCTGTGCCCCCTCCTTTCTTATTACAGGGCCTGCCCAGGGAGGTGGTGGTCCCCAGGGCCAGAAAGTGACCAGGAGGGGGGCCTACGTGCCCCGCCTCCCCTTTTTGTAATTTGGGCTGCCCTGGGGAGGTGGTGGTTGTAATAGGTGCAGGAGGAGTGTTCGCCCGGCCCCTTTCCCCTATATGGTTATGGCTTTGCCCCGAGGAGTTGGCAGTCCCTGGGGCCGTAAACAGCCTATGGAGGGGAGCAGCACAGCCCCCTTCTCATAATAAACAATTGAATTTGCCCCAGGGACCTGGCCCACCTGGGGGCTCAACTAGAAACAAGCACAAGAGACCACACTTGCTTTCTTTTTTAAAAAAAATTCCTGCAAACCATTTATCTATCTCGATTTGTGTGGGAACAATTTTTAAAAAATGCTTTTAGGCCATGCTGGGGTCACTGACCCCACCACCAGTCCTATGGAGTCAGGGTATTCCTACCCTGCCCCCTTCTCTTTTTTAACTTGTTTTTTAGGACTCGGCTGAATCTGAGTCCCAAAATGGCTACCAACACTTCCTGGATGCTGTTGGCAGCCAATTAGATCATTTTTCTACTGGCATAATTAAACAGCAATAGTGTGAAAACAGCTGAATTAAATTACGCCAAATTAGCCAGAAAGCTAGAACTTGGTCCAAAAGGTGTGCTTTTTGTGATTTGACGTAAATACGTCCAGTAGTTTCTGAGAAATTAAGATTCAAAAACTTTGTATATTTGGACGGTTAAGTTTGCGGGAAAATTGCAAGAGGCCCATGATCACACAACTTCAAATAATAGAGCAATCTGATTGACAAGGGGGACTTATTTTCTGTCTGCCATCTCGCTCCAGCTGGAATGAAAAGCTCTTGTGAACTCCCGGGGGGAGCTCACACCCTGATTGGCTGACTGCAACATGAAGCGAAACTTGTGGCTGCCATTAAAGGACACGAGTAATTGGTCAAGGTATCCTGAAGATTTAAAAAAAAAAAAAAAAAAGTTTAGTGGCCAGGATAGGGGTACCCTGACCCCTGGGCCATGTGGGGTATCTCAGAGGGACCCACCTGGGCCCAAATCTAAAAATATACATTTTTTTTCCTTGGGTTTTTGCAATTCTGCGGGTGTCCCATGGGAACCATTGTGGCTCTGGACTTCCGTAGGAGTGCCACAGAAGCACGGGGGGCTGTGCTGGCTCCCATGGGAAACTTGCAGGATTAAAACCGATATTTAAAAAAGGTGCTAGGTCTGAGTGTAAGAGGTAGGTTCACGTGAACAGGCATTTGGCCATGTGGCCTTTGCCTGTGCGTCGTGAGGCACTGCCTACCTGTGGGAGGTAGCACATTAGGTCTGGCTGCCATCCGTGCGCTGCGCACAGCTGAAGGCTTTGCATGCCGGAGGCCTAGCTTTTTGGCCTTTATGCCCGGTGTGGGGGGTTAGCTATGGGGGGGGTGGACAAGGGGCCTGACCACAGGCCAGCCTTTCCACTCGTAAAATGTTGCCATGTAAGGAGCGCTGCGCTTATTCTAGAACTAAAATGTCCAATTGGGAAAGGATGTGGCAAGAGCTGCGAACTTTGGAACTGAAGAACCAGGTTCGCGTATTGTCGGCTCACCAGCTTGTTTTTGTGGGCAAATCATTTAATATCCAACACATCCTCCCGACACCCCAGCGCTAAAAAAAAAGTGTCAGGGGGCTGCAGTAGGCCTGAATGAGGCGCTTTAGAAATGCTGTTCGCATTGCTGGAATGATGGTCTGCGCAATTAAAGCGAAGAACTGAGCTTCGTGCTGTGAGCTGTGTGGGAGGCCATTCCTGAATAAAAAGCAATGCCTCTGGCAAATGACTTAGCATGTATGGAGAGTAGACACCTATGCCAAATATCAGAACCTAATGCAGCATAGATTTGCCCACGTTGCGGGAAGAGGAGGTTTCCGATGAACCCATAATTCCAAGCGACAGAACCTAAATCGTTGTGTCCGCATACCTGGGCTTGATATCAGCAGGAAGCAGGGATGCTGGGTTAAGTACACTACGACCCCCCACTCACAAAGCACTTAGACATCTTAAAAGTAGCCGATAGGGAACAGAGGCGGAGGGAGGTCGGAAGGAAATCCCCCCTTCCCTGCAGACCACTCTTCCTCTGTTCCAGGACTTTTTTTGTCTGGCGCGGCGGTGCCAGAGCAGGACGTGTGACTGTGCAGAGACAAGCGCTCCACTATGCTTATACAATATGCCTTGACAAAACCCAACACCCATGACAGGAAGTTTCTAGAAACTCGGTGAAGGGAAAAAAAGAGAACGAAAATGAACTTTGGCAGTTGAGAGAAGGCAGAGCGGGCTCGAATTCCTGGGGTTTAATTGCTCGTTTGGTATCTCGCTAACTGCCTTTATTACCTGCAGGTGGCTCTGGGAGTTGTATCAGCAAGCAGCTGAGCTCATCCTGCTCACTGAGGGGTGCAGGAGGAGGCCAGCGGGTGATGCAATTCACAGACACCCCTCTGGTGGGAAGAAGTCCTAAACTTCCTGGGATCTCCTCAGTTCTCAGGGAGTCAGCTCCAAAATAAATTAAATGCCCCAGGGGCATAGGCAAATGTTCCCAAGGAACATTCGAACGTAAATGTTTACGCTTTTCGCTCTATCCTATGTGCTGGTGTGGACCAGTGATACTGAGAGGATACAAAGTGATTTGCCCAGACCTCGTGAAATTTCCATTTGACCGCTTACAGATGGGTTTTAACTGAACTAGTCTTTACCATGGGAGGGAGTGGTGGTGGTGCGGAGGTGCGGGTGCACCTATAATTGGACTGCTAAGGAGAAACCTCCAATTGATTACAGTTGCACTTTGACCAGTTGTTTTGTATTTCATGGTCTCTTTCGGTATCAGGTGGCTCAGTGAGCAGCTCATCTACCCTTGCTATTGAAATGAGGAGGGGGCACGCAGTTTGGTCTCCTAGTACCACAGTTCTCTCCTCACCCACCCATGACACCTGCAGGTGCCAACTCTCACACGGCATTAGTATTTAACGCTGCATACCAGTGCGCCAACTTCTCCCACTCTAGCACCAGGATTTTGGCTTCCTTTGTGCTCCATGCTGGGCCACAGTACTACGGTGATTAAATCTTTATGGACAGTATCTTTCTGCAAGCCAGCAGACAACAGCTCACAAAGAATACTCTACGGGAACAGCATGGCATAGCTGAGGTGACAGTGTTTGTAGGCTGTGAAAGGGAGAAGCAAATAAAATTGGCAGGAAAAGAACAAGTGAAGAGGGAAAAAAAAGAAAGGGAGAAACGGTAAATAAGTAACTACTGCGTGAAAGGAAGTCGAGAAGCGCGAAGGGGAGGTGTGAAGAAGGAAGGGGTCAGGAAAAAGGGACAATGGTGAAAGGGAGGAAAGGTAAAAGGAAAGAAAGAAGGTGAATAGATGGGAGTGAAAGGAGGATGATGGGGAAGCGTGCTGAAAGGAATGATGGGTAGGAGGGTGAAAGGGTTTGGGCGGGCTGGGCTTCACTCGCATGGTGCCATTCGCGGTATTATGCAAAGTGGGAGGAGTTTTCATTTCCTCTGCCTCTCACCGCCCGCTGGTGGGACACCTTCAAAGGGTTCGCGGGTGGTAGTTCTTGACAAGGTGGCGAGAAACATATATCTGTGAGAATGGGGCAGTATGAGGTATGTTTGTGTTTTCCTCGTACTGTGCCTAACTAAAAAGATGGCCCGAGGAAAGGGCGGGAGAGACAAGATCTGAAGGAGTCTGGAGAGTACAGGGTGGGGGAGGTTAGCAGTGTCCGTGGGAGAGAGAAAATTATGAGACATAGACATTCCCTAAATCACATCTAAGTAGAAGCTCTTTCAAAAGAGAATTAAAAAAGAGGATTCTATTTTCATACCCATTTCACTTTGGAAAATTATCTCTGCCTTAACCTGGCAAATGAAGAGTGGCAGTTCATGGTCACATGGGAATGGATGTCATATGGGAAGACATTTTCACAGAGGTTATGACTTAAGAATAACATGTGTTTTCCTTTTGTTCTGTCAGAAATCTCAGGATCTACACCAAGACTATCTCTGATCACAGCACTCACGGGGTGTGTGGCAGTGGCATGGCAGTTCCTAAGATCTGTAAACACTATGGGGCATCCCAGCTAGTGGATATTTTCACTGCAGTTGGAGCCTTCCCTGTGGGTGTACCGCATACTATGGAAAACAGAGGCCTCCTTCAGAAAATGTATGGATGCATTTCAACTGAGTTTACACTCAGGAACCTACAAGGGCAGTAGTACAGACATGGTAGAGTGCAACTACTAAAATGAGGTGAAATGGAATGATACTCAGGGAATCTCCTGTTTGGGATAATTCTGTCCTAAAGGAACTAAGCAAAGGCAGGAATTCCAACATGATATAGGAATTGCTAAAGTGGGAGACATGTGGGTAACGGCAGGTACGAATAGTTTGAACGAATGCATACTGACTTTAATCTTGAAGTTGCAGGCCTATCATTATGTACATCTATATACCCTGTAGCTGAATAGGGCAGAGCTGCATGGTGTGCAGGAAAACTCACCCTCGGAGGATAAGATTTAGCTGGAATCCCTTGCTAGAAAAGCCCGGATATGCAGTGCATAGATTAACAATGCTGCGAATAACATAGATGACTGGATGGTGGCTAGGGGGCATTGGCCCACTGAATGATGTCCCACATTACAGAAGTTTTAGTCCGAAGTTGGAGACTGTTAACCCATAACCCGTTGGTACACAGGATTGACAGCGACCATCGAAATACAGTGAATATCCCATATTATTGGTTAAACTGGCATTGAGGGGCTTACTTAAGAGGGGCATGGGAAAAGGTGCTTTGTGAGCATAAGCCCTTTACCTAAGAGTTGTACACCTTCTTCCATTGACAGAGTTAGCCACAACTGTGCTTGCACCCTTGTATCGAAATCCATAATTGGCCTCACAACATATGGACAAGATAATTCCTGGTTAGGTTAAAAATTGTAAGCATCAATAAATTATAGATTTTTAAAAACTCTTCCTCACTGAACTATCCTGTACCACATAAAAGAACAATGTGATCCAGAATGTGTGTTTTTACCTTGGTTGTCTCGGTGGGTTTCACACTGCTGAAGATTGAAGACCGAATCACCCCTTTCCTTGTTATAGCTCGATCATGCAGAGACAGCCGCACTGGAGTAAATGGTGCCTGCTGCTAAAACACCGAGCAATAGGATTTTTCATGGACTGCCCCATATTTTCGCCCTGCCCTCTGTTGTCCGTGATGAAAGGCTTAACAGACAGCATTTGTCCATAATTTTAGATTTTCACCCAAAGGACAAAATGTAATTAGGACAGATCAGTTTCCCCAGCTGGAATGAAAGACAGGGACACTCCTGTGCTCTGAGGGAGGGAGGGGCTGACAGATAAGAAAAGGCCTTTTTGCCAGGGTGCCTCCTTCCCTAATGAAATTCAAATGTGTGCACCTGGTAAATCTACAAATGTAAAGGGGCTTGGAAACCTGCATTGACTTTAACCAAAGGCGTCACTTGAAGCTTTCTGATGACAAAGATATTTTCTTTTAGAGAGGTACTATAAGGGTGTTCCAAGGTGAGCTGTGGAGTGTGTGGTTTTATTGGACTGTTATAAAAATTGTTACTACTAGGTATAAACTGTATATTATTCAAATCTGTATTTTAGAAGGACTTTTTTTATTTAACCGAAATGTATTTGCACATTTTGTAGCAGCCTATATTATTATGTGTGTAAGGCATGTTTAAAATAAGGACTTACACATTCACAGTTCTTTCAGGGACCTCAGTACCTCATAGTACTAACAAACATTTGCAAAGCCAATAGGTCTCGTCTACGCAAGAGTTATTGGCTTTGACAATGTGTTTAAGCCATACTATACATCAGAGTGGCTGCTGTTCAGCATGGTTAAAAGTTAGTGGCATAGTAGTGTAGAGTGGCATAGGAGCAGTGGCGTAGAGCACAGTGGTGCAGCGTAGAGTGAAGTGGGGTACAGTGCAGTTGTTTAGAGTGCACTGGCGTAGAGTGCAATGGCATGGAGTGACGTGGGGCAGAGTAGAGTGGCATACAGTGCAGTGGAGTAGAGTGGCATACAATAGAGTGGCAGAGAGTGCGGTAGTGTAGAGTGGTGCAGTGGCCTAGAGTGCAGAGTAGACTTGTGTGGCATAGATTGCAGTGTTGTAAAGTGGTGCAGAGTGGAGTAGTGTAGAGTGGTGCAGTGCAGAGTAAAATATAGTGCTATAGAGTGCAGTGTGTAGAGTGCAGTGATGCAGATTGCAGTGCCAGAGTGCAGTGATGTAGAATACAGTAGTACAGGGTAGAGTGGTGTAGCGTACTGTGGCGGAGAGTGCAATGTTGCAGAGTAGAGTGTCAGTGCGGTGGTGTAGAGTGGCACAGAGAGCAGTGGTGTGGGGGAAAGTGGTGCAGAGTAGAGGGAAATGTGTCGTACAGTGCAATTTAGAGTGCATTGGCATAGAGTGGCATAGAGTGCAGTGGAGTAGAGTGGCATACAACATAGTGGCAGAGAGTACATTAGTGCAGAGTGGTGCAGATGCATAGAGTGCCAAGTAGACTCATGTGGCATAGAGTGCAGTGGTGTAGAGTGGTGCAGTGCAGAGTAGAGTATAGTGCTGTAGAGTGCAGTAGTACAGAGTAGAGTGGTGTAGTGTACAGTGGTGGAGAGTGCAATGTTGCAGAGTAGAATGTCAGTGCAGTGGTGTAGAGTGGCACAGAGAGCAGTGGAGTAGAGTACAGTGGTGCAGAGTAAAGGGCAGTGGCGTGCAGTGCAGTTGTTCAGAGTGCATGGGCATAGAGTGGCACAGAGTGCAGTGGTGTAGAATGGCATACAATAGAGTGGCAGAGAGTGCAGTAGTGTAGAGTGGTGCATTGGCATACAGTGCAGTGTGGACTCGAGTGGTATAGAGTGCAGTGGCATAGAGTGGTGCAGTGCAGATTAGAGTATAGTGCTGTAAAGTGCAGTGACATAGAGTGGAGTTAGGCAGAGTAGAGTGGTATAGAGTGCAGTGGAATAGAGTGTGTTGGTGCAGAATGCAGTAGTACAGAATAGAGTAGTGTAGAATAGAGTATAGTGGCAGCCAGTGCAGTGTCGCAGAGTAGAGAGTCAGAGTGCAGTGGCATATAGTTCAGCTGTTTAGAGTGATTGGTGTAGAGCACATTGATGTAGAGTGCAGTGGTTTAGAGTGCAGTGGGGCAGAGTGACGTAGAGTGCAGTGGCGTAGAATAGATTGTTATAGAGTAGAGTGCAGTGGCATATAGTGGAGGGGTGCAGTGGCATAGAATGCAGGGGTGCAGAGTGCAGTGGTGTAAAGTGGATTGTTTTCACAGTAAAGTGAAGTGGCATAGAGTGGAGAAGTGCAGGGTAGAGTGGAGTTGCATAGAGTGGCATAGAGTGTGATGGCATAGAGTAAAGTAGTGTAGAGTGCCGTAGCATTGAGTGCAGTGGTGCAAAGTACATTAGAGTGATGTACAGTGTATTGATGTGGAGTGCAGGGGCATAGAGTTGAGTGTTACAGAGTAAAGTGCACTAGCTTAGAGTGTATTAGCATAGAGTGCAGTGGTGGACAGTACAGTTTTGCAGAGTGGCATAGAGTGGAGTTGTGCAGACTTGGTTGGTGTTGCCTAGACTGGAGTGACATAGCGTGCAGAGGCGCAGAGCACAGTGGTGTAGAAAGGCGTAAAGTACATTGGCATAGAGTAGAGTGGTACAGAGTAGAGTAGAGAGGGGTAGTGTGAAGTAGCATAGAGTGCAGTGGCATAGAGTGGAGTGGTTCAGAGTGGAGAAGAGTGCAGTGTCCCACAGTGCAGTGGCATGGAGTGGTGTAAAGTGGAATGATACAGAGTAGGGTGCAGTGGTGTGGAGTGGTGCAAAGCAGAGTGGAGTGGACTATGAATGGTGTGGTAATGCACTGCCATTACAGACAACACGTTTGTGATTGAAATTACCATTACTATGTACAGACATACAGTTTTTCAAATAAAACTATACAGTGCACGGACGATGATGTGTAGAAATTGCATCACCTAATGCAATGATTTGTTCTAATCAATCATATAAAGGTATTTGTTTCCAGCACAGGTCAGCATTAACAAAAATGTGCTTCATTTTTACTCCTAATTCTGATATATTCTGAAGTTTATTTAAATGTTATCATGTGATAGAAAAAACTCTTTCGTAACCCCAGTATCCAGCAAGATTGTCGCATAAATCCTCTCACTTTTAAGTCAGAGAAAGAAAAGTAAACAATAAGTTCCCACTGAATACAGAGCCTGACATTTGACCTTGTTCTTTGAATGCACAGCAAATGTGATGAGATAAGAACAAGATTTACAGGAAGCTACTAAGGTGAAAAACAACAGTTTACTTTATGGATAAAAAGCTAACTTTGACTGCATTTACCATGGTGCATTGGGGCTGACTGGAGTGTGAGGCAGGGTGCTCCCTTTCTGGTTTTCCTGTTTGAGAAAACCAACGAGCTGACGAGCTCTGATTGATCACCTGCGTGCCAGTGAGTAGTACATAAACCTGAGAGGACCTTCGGCAGCATGTCCAGCAACCTCACAGACAAATCTGCTCTCTGCTGATGAAGGGCTGAACCCAGAAACACGTTTCCAGAGATTTACAGCACTTGCTGCACCTACTAGGGTGAAAAACTACAGTTTACTTTATGGATAAAAAACAAACTTTGACTGCATTTACCATGGTGCATTGGGGCTGACTGCATGCTGGGGTGTGAGGCAGGGTGCTCCCTTTCTGGTTTCCTGTTCAAGATTTACAGGCCTGTTTAGAGAAAGGGAGCACTCGGAAGGATACTGTAAATAGGGTTTGGGCAAGGGAAGGGACGAACTCAAACTGCATAGCCTAAAACAAATAAAGCCAGCAAATTGAAAGCAACAAAATGTTACTTACAAACCACAAAGCCAATAGCAAGCAACGGGCAGAGTGCATTCCCTAGGAAGGTCTATGAATGTACTTAAAGTGACAGCCATTGGATACTTTGTGGGGAAAGTCCAGTATTTTAGTCCAGTCCGTATCTTGCAGAGGGTTGGCCACATCAATCACCCAGGTAGTATGAAGAGAAGACCTGGAGTTGTCTCCATGTTGCAGGAAAGGTCTGTACACCGATTCTATCAGTTTGCCATCAGTCCCTATGGTGTTGAGCTTCTGGCACACCTAATGTAGGTTAGTGCTAGGTGGCAGACATGAAATATAGTATTTAATGATTGTTAAAGGTGGTTGTAAGTATAGAGGTGATCTGGGTGAAGATGGTAGTCTGCCACAAGGGTTTGGAAATATACTAGCTTGCCATCCAGAAACAAATCCCCCAATTTTAAAACAGCTGCAGCATGTCACTAATGGAGTTGCTCTGAGCACAGCTGTCCTGTGCTAGTGGGAAGGCTTAGCAAAGGTAATGCAGGAGCACAGGGTTTCTTCTTGTCAGTGAGTTTACAGGTTCTAGCTAGGCAAGAGAAAGCTCTGCATGATAACCCCGGATGGTGATCCATAGAATGGTCAGTAGAAAACAATAAGCAGTGCAGTAAGCCCTCCTTAAAAGTCTTTATGGATAAACCCCATCTCATGCAGGAGGCGGCCAGAAAGCCAGTGAGGCACCCATTGGACCTGTGCAAATGAATAATAGCGTTCTAAGTCCAGAAGGTCTAATCCACCCACAGTCACGGGTAGCTTTAGAGTGGAAAGAGCTACCCAACGGCACCCTAGTGACCAAATCAGATGTGTGGCATGTCTGAAGAAGGAATAAAGGACAAACAGGGGAAGGTTTGCAAAATAATGCTATCATGGGGTAGCACACCATCTTCACTAGTGCCACGTGGCCCACTATAGAAAGCAGAAGAGAAGACCAAAAAGCAAACTGGTTTCGGAGGGACCGTGACGCTCTGTCGAGATTTCCATCCTGTAAATCAATGAGAGAATGGTAGATATTAACCACTAGGTATCGAAAGGTAACTGATTCCCAGATCAATCTGAGGTCTAATTGTGTATAAAGGGAGAAACAGTGCCATGTTAAAGAAACACTAATTACATTTTGTTTGTACAGTTTACGTACCAAATATTTTGAAGATTCTATGTGTACTTGACACTTAGGGATAACCCAGATCACTGGTTTGGCTTTTGCTCAATTTCAAAACCATTTTAAGACATGGACAAAGTGGGCAATTGCCTTGCAGAACCTTGCAAGGGGTCTGGCCCTGCTCACCCTTCACAAGCACCAACAGCAGACCATTGCAGTTTGCCAAGGTGCTTGTCCAACCACTTGACTTCTGTTTCTCTCCCGGCCGCAGAGACAACCCCCCAGGTAGACCCATCTTGTCTGATTTTAGGAATTGTCCCACCTTGTTCTTCTCTTCCTTATTTATCCGGTTCTCAGCAACAACCTCCCATTTGATCTCAGTTTCATCCTCCTCTTTTATTATCTTTGATTGCTAGTCTGGGCTCCCAGTTCTGAGAAAAAAGTAGCGTCTCAGACTTACACTCTAGTGCTGTGAGACTACAGACAAGTTGTAGGACCTCACATCCTGACATTAGGTGTGAGACTGTCGCCCACACCATCTGCCCTGCCTCATTACATTTTATTTTTGTTTGAAAGTCCATGGGCGGTTAGGGTGAGCCAGATGTTTTTGTTCAATTGTTTAAACTAGCTTAAGGTGAATTACTTTAATGTTTCCCAAACTGTTTGCCAGGGGTTTTAAAATGTTCAGTGACATAATCAAAATGTTGTTGTTACTTTCTCTTTAAGAAAGATTGGGTAGATTTGGGTAGGAGTGATGTCCTTGAAACAGTGCTGAAGGGCATTAATTTACTACTGAACAAGGACGTAATGTGACACCTGAATGGAGCATGCCAGGAGGCAATCACAAAAAAACCACAGTGAATAATAAATAGTTCTATGTTAAAAAAGAGTAAATAAATGCACTGATAACATAGTGAGGCATTGCCTCTCTTGGGTGTGTCTGTAAAACTGACGTTTGTCTTGAATTTTTGTCCTTAATGTCAGACCCTTCATCCTGAATTTTTGTCCTGAATTTTGACTCTTTGTCCTGATTTTTTTACAGCCCTGTCCAGAATCTGCTTCAATGCGGGGTGGTCACCCTACCAAGCAAACGCAAAAGAGCATAGAATTTCCCTGCCTGGCTCCTACTCAGCCTGAGAAGGTCTTGTGGCATCACACCAGCCTTGATATCATTCGGTTGGCTCCCTAATAATCAAAACAACCTGAAACAATCTGCCTTGTCCTAAGTCCACAAGGCAATTGGTCTGCATATGGTCTGCATATGGTCTGGGCTACCGCTCTAAGGTGTTTACTCCATACTTCCTGACCAGATACCTCAGGTCAGTGCTTGAATCCTGTCCAACTCGGCTGCCATCAAGAAACACAAAGTTTGGGGTAGGATATTTACACTCTCAATTTATCTTATTTTACAGCTCCTGTAACATTAACATTATGGTACCAATATTTCTTAGCGCTCCTGATGCCTCTTACACTTAATCTGACAGAACTACACTTCTCTTCAGGTCTGTCATAGTCAGCACCGCATACCCGCAGCACTATCTGGCAGGGCTACTGACTGCACTGTTAATTGTACACTACTGTGTTTGTACTGTCAGCAGAGAGGCCAGAAGAAGAATTTTGCCCATCACCCTCCTCAACAGGTATGATCAGGACAAGACGAATAAAGACATATAATGGGGCCCACTCTTCGGGGCAACTTTGAATTAATTTTATATACCAACATGCTCTATTGTTCGCATGTCTGAATGAGTCACAGCAAAAATGTCTCTCCTTGGACCAGTAAAGTATTGTACTCTAATTGCATTTGTGTAGCGCTTAGTACCCCTGACAATGCGTTGAAGTGCTGATATTCACTTTGGCTAAGCGCACTCACAAAGAGAGGGCTTCGATAATGCAAGCACTTTCCTTACATAATGTAGGTAGTAGACATGGTAGTCGTAGGCATAGAATTCCATAGCTTGGAAACATTGTAATGGAAAGATCATCTGCCACTTCTCTCTCTCTCTGGATCGGCGGAACCATAGCTAGGCAGACGTTAGATGAACGAATGCGTCTTGTAGGGCTTTCAGGAGTGATCCATGCATTCCCATTCTTGGGTTGAGTCATCTGCAAACAATGCAAAGGTATTTAAATTTAACTCTTTGAGCAACCAGCAGCCAGTGTAGCGACTTTAGAGCTTGTCGGACGGAGTGAAATTTACAGATGTTACATAGAAGACAGGCAGCAGCATTACGCACTACATGTAATTTGTCAACTGTTGATTTGGTAGTGCCAAAATAAAACACATTTCCATAGTTCACTCGTGCAGAATGAGTGCTTGGATCGCTGCTCTTTTAGTCAGGGACGGGATAAGGTGTAAAGTTTTCCTAAGAGCTCTCTACATCCCAGAGCAGGAAACAGCCATTTTAGTTGCTCGTACCTGCTTTGGAATGTTGAGAGCTTTTAGGAAAATTTTATAATGTGGGGGAGACAAGAAAGGAAGTAGGGGTGCAGAAAATGGAAAGGGTGGAGGGCTGGGTGCTGGAGAAAAT
Source organism: Pleurodeles waltl (assembly GCF_031143425.1). Lineage (NCBI taxonomy): Eukaryota > Metazoa > Chordata > Amphibia > Caudata > Salamandridae > Pleurodeles > Pleurodeles waltl. The sequence goes on along the minus strand of NC_090446.1, from coordinate 977,905,681 downwards.
GAGAGAAGGCATGATGTTAGGGAAGATGTAAGAAGGGGCTGAAAGTGAAGGCTGTATCACAGATATAGTTATTGAGGGAGGTATCTGAAAGGGTGAGAGTAGTCTAGGGAAGAGGGAGGATAAGTAGATGGCGAAGAAAAGATACCCTAGCAGGAATAATTGTTGAGTGGGTTGAGCACATGCTGCAGCATCTAGATATAACCTGCTGGTCTGAGGTCCGAACGCCAGAGGCACAAATGGCTGTCATTGTTTAAAGGAGGATAAAAGGGTAACATTGAGGACAGATCCTTCACTTCTCAACCCCCACAGGAAACTGAAGACGTGGCTGTACAACTAGGAGCTCCACTTGACCTGCTCACGTGCCTGGTTACCCTCATGGGTGATAACCTGCGACACACAAATCAACACAACACACCAACATTGATGTAGGTAATAATAATGCACATCTTTCGAGCCTCAAGGGGGATTTACCTTTGTGGTGTGCACTATGCAACAGCTCGATAGTTATATTACTAAGAGAACAAGAGATAGTGAAGAAGACGAAGTAGGAAATTATGGGAAAGACTAGAAAGCCCAAGGAAAGATGGGGTAGAAAATAATGAAATGGAGACAGGATGACACACTACTTTCATTCTATATGACGATGATGCCTCTGCTTGTTTTCTAATGCTATACAAAGAAATAATTTAACATACCTGAAACCACACTCCATGCTCTTGTACCTACTTCTAGCCCCCTGAAAAGTGGAGCACTGATGTTTTACAAAAATATTGTAGCATAGCATACCATAACATACAACATAGCAGGATGCACACTGCAGTTTACCAACATGCAGGCTAATTAATAATGCCTCACATTTCATATATAGCTTCAAACCACATTAGTGTTATTTCTAAGCACTGTAACTTACATACCATCATTACTCATGCTAAAGACACTTCTTTTAAATACTTTTAAATGGAAAACTGAATCAGCCTTGCTGGGTTTTAGAGGTGTCACCTACAAATCACTCTGTTTGTTTAGGTGTAAGTATTCAACTTGCTTTGCCATCCTGTTACGTTGATGTGATTTAGAAATCAAACAAGGTAACATCTGAAACATCCACTGGACTTTAGGAAGATTCTACTTGCATACTGAGGACTAGTATTCATTTATGTTAGAGTTTTGTACAGGTGCTGTGCTTCAGATTAAACCACCTCTAGGTGCATTTGCCAAGCGCTAAGTGTGGTGACAATTGACACAAAATGTTGATATACTTTTCAATACGTTGAGATAGTAACACTGTATAGATGACTTGTTCAGTTCGTAATGCGAACTCTGAACACTACACCAGCGCGTCCAGCACCACCAGCTCCTGCTGGATACCAATTGGCTACTACTGGGATTAATCCACAAACAGTACATTCTATCATGGGGAAAGTATCCACAGAAGGAGAGAAAATCCTGTTCTGGATATCCCAGAAAACAAATCATCTGGAAGCTGTGTTTCCCCATACGGGACCACAGGAAAAACATAGAATTCTCACAATGTGCTTGCCCTTCAGGATGGTTCCCTCAGTGGATGACTGCGCCACATGGGGTACAGTCTTTGTTGCAATTTATACTACCACACATGGTACCCCGACACTTGCCAATTTACCAGAGGTGTTAAAACAAATTCAAAATGAGCATGGGCTGCACCAGCCCTAGACTAAGGATGAAATAAATGCGTAACTTCAATAAAGTCTCCTCAATGATACTCAGTAACATTGAAGGGGAAGCGGTAGCACTGGCTATACGCCAGCGCCTCAGAGAGATTCCACACTTGGACGAGGAGAAACAGCTACCGAAAATTATTTCCGACACCTATACCAGTATAGGACGGGATAGTTTGGGAGCCAAGCCGAAAAAGCTAGGAATACAGATTACCACCCCTAAGGAAGGTACTAAACAAGCACAGGAGGGTTCTAAGAAGCGCTGGGATAAACAAAAACAATTTAAGGACAGACGGAATAAGAGACCAGATTCTCCTCACCCGGAGAACTCCGATAGGAGATATACTCTCAGAAATAGAGAAAATATAAAACCTCCTGACAGATATACTGATTCATGTCCCTCTTGTTCCTTTCAAGATGAACCGGATAGATGTGGTGAGAGAGAGGACTGTCCAGATCGACGTTGTGCATACGTGAAATATAAGAAAGACTCACCACAGTCTTCAGATGAAAAAGAAGATAAGTCCCCACAACAAAAGCCACAGTTTAAAAAGAAAAAGGTGGCAGTACTGTCAATTACAAATGCCAGTACACTTGAGAACATTGATGAAGAACAAGACGTGGGTAGTGACATTGTTAGACAGAGCAGCAGAGGTCACAATGTGTCGCCAGAGTCTGAAAGATCATCTGTATGTGATGGCAACTAGCGATTACATTTCAGTTGAGATTGCGGATGGGCGCGTCCTCCTACCTGACAGAGTCTATGATTTAAATATCTAAATTGAGGGAGACATGGAGCGCACCATTGGTGTGATAGTTTGGGATGAACTTAGTTGTGATGTCCTGCTGGCCGAGAGGGACTGGCCACCGGAGCACATCCGTAAGCTCCCACATGGGGAAGATGTCATTTTGCCTTCTTTCTCTGATCTTGTTCCAGAAGCGGAAAAACAAGCCTACGCTGTCAATTAGGCTTTAGCGCAGGCACCTGCATTGCACAGCAATCATGTAGATTGGGACAAGGACTCACCTTGTCATGTAATACCTATCAGGTCTACACCCCAGCCTCAGCCACAATATCCTGTTAAACACAAAGCCAACGCTCCAGTGAGGGAGATCCTCACTCAGCTTGAGTACCAGGGAGTAATTGAGCCCTGCGCCTCTGGAATGAATAACCTGTTATTACCCATTGCAAAACCAGACCATTCCTACAGAATAGTCTTAGATTACAGACACTTAAACAGTCATACACGTACATATGCCATACAAAACTCAGATAGCACAGCAGTAATTAATAACATAGAGCACAAAAAATATAAAACAACCTTGGATATCTCCAACAGTTTCTTCAGCCAAAACTTAGTACACAAAAGTTAGGACCTGGGTGCATTCTCATTTGGCTCACAAAAATGCCTTTGTCGTTTGCCCCAATGCTACAAGAACAGCCCTGGACTGTTCTCAGCCCGAGTACCATCAATATTACATGATATTGATCTCGATGCATTGTCTTAAGTGCATGATATCTATCTCACAGATGACAACCTCAAAATTAATCTTGCCAGGGTCGATCGGATCGTTTTAGGATTTACAGCCTTTGGTTACAAATGTAATTTTAGGAAAATGAAAATAGCCTTTCGCAGTGTATTGTTCCTAGGATACAAACTATCAAAAGAGGGCAAGAGCCTGGCCCCGCAGTTTCTAGAAAAATGTGCTCAACTCCGACCACCAACTACAATCAAGAAACTAGTCTTGGTTTCTTTAACTTTGGCAGAACTTACATTCCTGATTATGCACCACTTATCAAGCCACTTTATGACTTAATACGCCCTGATTTTTCTAGCAGACACTGGACAGTAAAACACACCCATATCCTTAGGGAATTGCAATAGAACATGCTAGAAGCAAAACCCTTGCACACCTGTGACAACAAAACAAATTCGGTCATCAGAATAATTGCTGGTGCCATTGGGTTCACTTATGTCACCTTTAACGAGGGCGACAAAATGACCATAGCATATAAATCACATTTATATTCCAATGCAGAACAACGTTTTGCACCCGCTGAAAAAATTCTAACTGCAGTTCAGATGGCTGTCATTAAGAAGAGGCCACTTGCCAAAGAGAAACGCATTATTGTCGTTACCCTGGTGCCAGCCATAGAGCCCATCACGAAAGCAAGCTTTCCTAACGCTAAAGCTTTATATCCATGCTGGATTCAGTGGGCAACTTCCCTGACTGCCACCAATGTAGATTACATCTTGTGATCCAAAACTTCAGACACAAGAATTTTGCCAATATGAACAGGAGTACTCCGCACCTCTAGATATTTTGCCACTTGACAGATACCATGCTGTCATTTACACTGATGGTTCAGCACAACCAGCTGTAGTTACCAAACATCAATACTCAGCCGCTTGCGCAGCTGTGAGCGGAGTGCTGGAGGATGGAGTCTTCCACCCTCACAATAACTACACACAGACCCTAGGGGACTGTACAGCTCAGTTGGCTAAACTCAAAGCCCTTATCTTAGCGCTAGAACACACAGAGCCAGGATTACTGACTTTGATTGTCTGTGACTCATCCTGTGTCCAGTCCTCCATTGATTATCTTAATCATTGGCAACTGAACAGGTTTAAAGACTTTAAAGGGAACACTATAAAACACAGAACTCTGCAGGGAAGAATGGCTGATCTCAAGGGTAAGCTACCTCGTGTCCATGTAGTACATACATTGGCCCACCAACGTGTAGGAGTACACGTTATCAGTAATACTTTGGCTGATGAAGCAGCTAAATCTGCAGTAGCTGCAGCTTCTGTGGCTGCAGTGACTCATTCTCAGATGAGATTGGATAATTTAAATATTAGCTACTGTGAAAGCTTTGGCTGAAGGCAAGCCTCTCCCAAAAGCATATCCTAAAAAATACTCTTACCTCATCAGTGTACAGAATGTTGCCTACACAACACTTCCTGAGGTTAGAGATCAAGTGATCCCCAATGAAGACCAGAGATTAGATCTTATAAAAGCAGTGCATGAGGGTGTTGCATCTGCTCATGTTGGTATTTCCACCACAGTAACACTCTTACAGAAACGCTTCTGGTGGCCAGGTCTATACCAACAGACAAAACAATACGTCCTTTGTTGTGATATTTGCCAGCAGATTAAGGGCTCCAACATCAAATGCCCACCACAGACATCCCTCTTCATGTCCAACAGGCCACTATAATGTGTGCACCTGGACCACTGAGGTCCCCTTCAACCTGATGGTGCATACAAATACATCTCAGTTGCTGTAGACTCTTGTTCTAGATTCCTGTGGGTATGGCCTCTGCGGTCCGCTGACACTCAAACTGTTATAAAAGACTTGCTGATCTTTATTGGTACATATGAGGTTGCAACATTCCATTCTGCCTTTGCCTTTAAGTCATTCAGGGACACCGTGGGGATGATGGGTGTTTGTGCTGAAATTTGGTCTTGGAGAGGAGGAATCGAGATCTAAAGCAATCCTTAACAGCCAGAGTATTTGGTTCAGGCCGCGGCTGGCTTTATCACCTATATGGGGTCCAGAGAGCACTAAATAATCTGTCAAGACAGCCCTTGGGGGGACGCACTCCCAATGAGGTTCTCTTTGGGATACCTATGTATGTCCCAGATCTTGATGGCCAGGGTTTGGTGGCAGCAGGTACACCTTTTAACTTAAATGAATGTCTCACTGTCTTACAGGAGCTTGAGCAATTTAGTGATGCTAAATCCTCCACCAGTCCTGCCACTTTAGGAGTAAGGGATTTACCAACAAATTCTACTGGCTCAATTCCTAAAGTTGGGGATCTGGTTAGTGGGAAGATTGCTGTGAAGAAGGAATTCGGCCCGTCCTACAGAGCACCGGTCCCAGTCCTGGGAATACAAGGTACTAGAACTGTAATCTTACCACCGCTGCCAGGCTCCTAAGCTAACAGATTAATTTCCATTGACGATGTCAAACTTCATCATGTGGCTGATCCTGCACAGTAGACCCAGAGGTCCCTTGGGTAGTTCCCGATCCCCTCTCACTTCCCAACAGGACATACCTCTTCAAAGCAGAACTGATAATACTTCTGACTACACAAGCATGTCCAACGATGCTACAAATACCTCTTCGACTGTGGCAAGGGCAGAAAATTAGCTCTTGCTAATTCCAGTTACCACTTCAACGACAACACCTGTCCAAGATTTGGCTGTCTTCTACACCTACACAACACAAATTGACGACATTATCTACCATGAGCCTCCACACGAAGTGGAAGCATCCTCAAGTAATGCACCAGCCCCTGTATTTGCAGAGGCTGCTTCTGGTTACTTCATCAATATTGATGAATTCTTTTCAACTTCATCCACTCCTGCGATAGAAACCGTTTCAAAGACACGTAAGCTGTATCTATGGCTATTTAGTGTACCCATTGAACTATTTATGGCTCTGCTTGACATTTTTTGCATTGTTTCTATGGATTGGTTTTGTGACTGTTTTCTTTATGCTTATAAATGGTCATTACCTTCCTGAATGCTCCTCTGTTGAGCCTGTGGATGAAGTCTTAACTCCATATTATTTCACACATAAGGTCCGAAGAGACTTGTCCCATGTGAACATTCCAGATGTGTACCAATTCCTGAAGGGATTGTGTGGGATAAAGTTCCATTTGATATATACAGGCCTACTGAGGTCATTCAAATTCCATATGTTTTCAAAATTTCTATGACTGATGTAATTACACCTGGTATTGTATCTGATGATTGGGATGTCCAGACAGTTGAATCAATGTTAACTGAAATGAAGGACTATTCAGTATTTGAAAGAGATGATGTGTATACCAACACAATGAATTATGGGGAAATGTTCTGCTTTAACAACTGGGGACATTACTACCTGCACTGTGTAGCTAGACATAGATCGGTATTTAACTATACACAGTGGGAACACTGTTCAACACCACCTGTGGGGGCCCAAAACATTATTAATATAAATGTACTTATTGTTCTGGCAGGACACAAAAAATCCAAAGTCATATTATTTCAAGTTACCTCTTTCTAAAATTAGGAACATTTTGCTAACTGATGTAAAACTGATTTAATCAGATTCCTTTGTTTCCCGTCTTACAGTTGAAGGTTACGAATACTGGACAAACACTACTGATGTAAAGAGTGTATGGGGAACACAAGATTGGCAAATGCAGTGTAAGGATGCTTTGTTTAGAGCGTGCCTTATTCCTGTACAAATGATTTTTTTAAATGACACCTTTCAGCAGACATCCTGTTTGGAGTTAGCGAAAATACAAGAAATGAATAAGCCCAGTATCTCCACACCGGCAAATTTGAATAATTAGCAATCCTTCCCGAATGTCACTGAGGAAGAACTAGATGCTAAGGTACAGGCTGGTACCTATAACTCTTCACTTTCCAGTCCTGGCGGGTGGTTACTATGGCAAACGGACACAAATGGGTGTCAGGCACGTTTTGTAAATTCCTCAGGGGTTTTCAAGATTAGCCGGTCAGACCCTTGCTTTAGCTCAGGTCAACACACAGGTATAGTTACAACATACAGAGTGGGTAAACTGTGCCAACATTGGGTACAGACTAACATGTTAGCCGCAGTTAAGGAACATCTTAGCACTCTTTCTGAAGATACAGGGCCTCATTATCAGCTTGGCGATCTATGGACTGCCAGACTCACAGTGGCGGGGGGACCGCACAGTACTGGCAGTCCACCCACCCTATTATGACCATGGCGGAGATGCCACGGGGGAAACGCCGCCATCGCCATGCTGACGCCACCAGGCAGCCTGCGGGCTCGGCGTTGCAAATCACCAGGCAGCACTGCCCTGCGGATTATGAGTCCCATTCCGTCAGCCTTTTCTGGGTGGTTTACACCGCCTGGGAAAGGCAGTCAGAATGCGTGACTCGGGGTCCCCATCCAAAGCTCTTTCGTGCATTTCACTGCCCAAATTATGGGCCACCATATTATGGCTGCTGGCTGCTCTCCGCCACTATTTTGCAGGGAAGCCGCCAGCAGCCGTACTGGCGGTCGGCGGTTTAGTGGAGCTTGCTTTGTTGCCACCACCACGTCACCACAACACCGCCTGCCGTATTACTATATTGTAAACTGTGTGGCGGTGTTGTGTTGGCGGGGCGCTGGCAGCAGAGCAAGCGCCATGGACCCCATTCCCTCCTGGATGACCACCAGGTAAGGTGATTGTCTGACAGGGGAGGGAGGGGTGTTGAGTGTTGTGTGCATGCATGGGTGTGTGTGTGTGTGTGTGAATGGAGGGGGCGGGGTTGTGTGTGTTTGTGTGCATGTGTGTGCAAGTGTCTGTGTGTTTGTGTGAATGCGTGTATGTGGGGGTGGGGGGATTATGTGTGCATGTTTGCAGGGGTGAGGGGGGTGTCGTAGCCGTGTGTGCATGTGTGTGTGAATGAGTGAGTGTGGATGTGTAAATGTATGTATGTAAGTGTGGTGTGTGCGGATTGGGGGCAGGGGGCTCAGTACGGGGATTGGGGTCGGTCGGAGTCAGTACAGGGATCGGGGGTCAGTACGGGGACTGGGTGAAAGGGGGTGTCACCGCTTGGGAGTGTGGGGGGCTTCTGATGGAGTCAGGGGGGCTCCTACATGGGGGGGTTTGAAGAGTCCTGTTGTGGTGACAGGAATTAGTATTCCTGTCGCCAGTATACTTACCATCAGGGATTTTGTGGCAGGGCTGCCACCACGGAATCCCTGGCGGTAAGGATACTCATTATACCACGGGCGGTGTTAGGTGGACCGCCGGGTCGAAGGTAGTCAACCTTCGGCCATGCGGTCCCACTTCCCCCAACTGTACAGATGGTGAACTGTCTGCGATGCAGCCAGTTCAGTGCCACAGTCATTATTTGGCACCGCCACGCTGTCAGCAGTATAACCGCAACCGCAGGCATAGTGTGCTGGACTTCCAAGGTCATAATGACCACCACAGTGTCGTCTGCAATAGATATCATTCAGACAGACATGACCCTTTTGTATCATGGGCAAAGTCAGCTGCGTTCCATCATGCAGTTAGGTTGGACATTACAAACTTTTAAAAAACTGTCATGTTCCATGGAAGTACATTAAGGGTAGTGACTTGTTTTCTGCTTTTATTTTATCCAAGGAACAACTATCCAAGGAACAACAGACAATGGCTAAAAGGGAAGCGAGTTTCACCATGCTTCACATAGAAATGTTAGAGAAGTTGCCTTTTATTGTTGCAGAAAGTCCATCAATGGTATGGCTTTTACATGGCATTATTAGCTTACCCATTTCCACTTTTTGTTTTTCTAAATGCCTGAAACATGTTGCTGTGGGCAGATATGAGCGACTAGGCGATAGCTATATTAAAGAAGAGTAGGAGTTACCCTTTGAATACAAGTGTCTGAATGGCAAAACAGAGGTCTTTCTCAGCGGAAGCGAATGTAAGACTATTGTTAGTCATTCAATGATCTGCAAACAGGTGTCCCTTTACGGCCTTTGCAATGCCGGGGTCACGAACTTGGCCTGTTTTCTGAAGAGTTCTCCTGTCCGTTTGATTCGACCAGCATTTCATGTACTTTAGTATGGAAGTTATATGGTGCTGAGCGACCAAAGCTGTTGCAGTATGCGACCAGGAATTGCCTACGCAATTTCAGTCTCTAATGTCGTAACATGTATTGGACATGTTTTATTCCCCCCAACACGAGAGATAGGAGTATCAGAAATGTGGCCTCAGATTGATACTGCTAATGTAAATTATGACATGCTGAGCAGACTAAAGGCGCTACTGTTCCAAAAACAAATTGCGTTGACATCGGCTAGAGAGACGTATGCTCTCCAGATAGCAAGATCATCAGCAGAGATATAATCCCTATTAAGTACCAACTTCCCCAACCACATTGGAAAGCTGGTATCCAGAATTTTCAACGCTTCGAGCACTACGGGGATTGTCCATTTCTTTAAGGCTGTTGGGTCTGGATTTATGTCCATCTTCCAGACTGTCTTTGGAGTCATTCCTTCGGCCATCCATTCACTCTTTTCAAGTGTGTTAGCGGCTTTCCTATAATTTTTGCATTAATAGGCACAATACTGCTGCTATTGCTTCTGATTCGCAGAGGATGTGTCTTTCCAACTATGCGGAGAAATAGAGCCACGGCCACCAGCTCAACTGTGCAGTGAATGCATGGTTCAGTTCTTTAATGCTCCGTTGCTGGAAGAGTTGGAGCGTGCCAGGTCATTGTCATTCCGACCAGTCCTATGGTGTGTGCAGCCAGTCTTTCACTGTGTATGGTGTCCCTTTGAACATTTGCCTACAGTGTGTCTTGCTGTTCTGTCAGTGTCTCCTGTGGACCAAGAACTGCTTATGCCCCCGATAAGGGTTCATTCAGAGTTGTGTTCCTTGAGACTAAGGCTGATTCGCGAGGCAACTTATAAGCCTCCCTTGGTGAACGATCTGGCTCTTTTTGGTGCTCTGGAGAGTGCCACTCCTGCAGGTGGAGCTGCACAAGAGACTGCCACGCACTACTGCTCAGTGGATCCATCTGCCTATCCTGTCATTGATCTAACATCTGACGATGTGGCCTCTTTCCTGAGGTCCTTTCCATTCAATGGCTTCAAGGATGCTCTTCAAGATCATGACTACTGTTAAATATTGTAGACGGGTTCCCAAGAACTCGTCTCCTCCTTCCATAACCCGGAAGCTCTTGGATAACCCCGCAACGTCTTTTCCGCGTTCCCATGTTACCATGGGAACGCTACAGAACGCGTCGTAGACGGCCTTCCGGGGGCGGGAGGATAAGACGAAGACGGACTCACCGACAGGGGAGGAAGATGCTGCGGCCCTGCGAACAGGAGACGGAGAGAGAGACCCGGACGAAGAAGACGGAAACCGACCCTTTGAAGGGGGTGAGAGGACGGATGACAGTGCCACTGCGGGAAAAAGCAGCCGAGGAGCCCGCCACGACCCAGGAGGGTCGTGGCTTGCTAAGGTACGGTCCCTCCTGGGGAAGAGGGAGATTACGACGAAAGGGGCACCGGGGAAGGGACCAGGGGAGGTGGGTGAGGGAAACAGGGAGGGCAGCGCACGCTAACTAGGAGAAGCAATTTTTTTCCTTTTTCCCCCTTTTTGGGAGCACTAAGATCTACGGTAGGCACAAATAGAAACTTATGTTTTTCCGCACATTTACCCTGGCGTACCATCACTCTCCGTTCCTCTTGGAGCCCTTCCCCTCCCATTACTTTAAAATAAACCCCAGAAGCAACCTCCACTTACCGTCGCGTTTTTTCTGTTTCCTTTCTCGGTAAACCGTGCTGGAGCCTGCAGAATCTAACAACCACCGACCTAGACAGGAAAGAAGGAAACAAGAAATTGAAACAATTAATGGAGAATTGAACAAAACCCCAAGAAACCATAGAAAGGATACTGGACTGTATTTTCTTCCCCGAAGTAAAAGAAAAATAATAACAATAAAACAACTTATTGGTTTACTCACCTACTTACTCAGTCTCAGTCTGGTTTGTACCGCCAAAGCCTGCCACAAATATATTTGATGATTGGCTTATATTACCAAATCCAAAGTTTGCATTATTTGCCCTTACTTTGGCCTGCTGTGCTTGTCATGGTCGACTTTATGTGGCTCATTATGAACACAGCGGGATTCCCTGCTGTGTTCATGCTGTTGGTCTAAATATAGACTGCCAGCCCCTAGAAAACTCCGCCGGCCCTATAATATACATTCCACTGGGCCAGAACATTGCCGACGGCTCCAGCACAGTGCGGCTGATGCAGCAGCACCCATCGCGCATATTACTGCCCATAAATCAGGCAGTGACCTGCGCAACGGGGCTGTGCAGGGGCCACCAGGGGGGCCCCGGAGCACCACTTCCGCCAGCCTTTCCCTGGCAGGGAAAACCATCAGGGAAAGGCTGGAGGAACAAGGGTTCTCTATCCGGAAGCAGCGCTGCCCTGTCGGATAGAGAAATCCACCATCGTCAGGCTGCCTGTTGGCGGAAGCCTGGCGGTGGCGGAGCGCCGCCTGTGGCAGTCTCGCCTTGTTTATTATATGGCGGTCCAGACGGCCATGCGGTGGTGGTCATTTCCGCCACAGCCGGAATGGCGGTCTGGACCGCCATGTTCATAATGAGGCCCTATATATCTTTGTATGTTTTTATCCATTTTTTAAACATGTTTTTAACTAGAGTTTTTTAGCTATTTTTAATAATTTTAGCTTGTTTTAGTCTAGAGTCTTTTAGCTTGGATTCATTTGCCTTCAATGGCGTCATCCTATGGCGTCAAACTTGTTCCGGCAATGGGGAGGGTGTAGTGAATTCTATATTGTTTTAATGGGAAGAAGGATTTAGCTTAGCCTTCTGGCTTGCAGGCCTGTGCCCCTGTCACTGAGTGACTTTTACCATACTTAGCTTGCTCTGTTCTAGTGCAATTATTTAATTGTATCCAAGATGGCTGCATTGTTTTTAGTTAGGACAATGTTTTAGTTTCTTGCTATCAATGCCTCTCTGCTAAGGCGTCACTATCAGCGCCAGAGATAGATAAGATGTAGGTATTCACATTAGGTATTTTCCCACTTTGTGCTTTCAAGGAATTGTTTATGTAATTGCCGCCCCAAGCATGTCTTGTTATTTATTGTTTGGGAACAGACTTACGTCAGGGGTCCGAGCGGATCTGTATAAATGCACCTTACATAGACAGATAGGGAGAGGGATTCCTACCAGATGCCATCGATGCTATCCATGCTGCACGTCGCCTTGACGCTGACCCAGTCTTCGTGTCCCTATAGAGTCTGATCTAAAGACCCCATTCCAAGGTAAAAAGAGTTGGGGGCTCTTCTCATGGACATGGCAATGGCAGATTAGGTTTAATACACCTAGCTCTTTTTAGGTTAGGGGTTAGGTTCATCATGCTAGGGTATTAGGACATATTTCATGTCACTTCATGTCATTGCAAGATGGTGGGGGTCTTTGTATTAATGACTCTAGAGTTCACAATTCTGTTTCTTGCATTATTCATTATCCTTGTCATTGCAGCCCATGCAACGTATTGTAGATTGCAGTTTTGTTAATAAAACCTATTGAAAACTTTACTGCATCTCCTTCATTGCCTGTGTTTGACTGAGACAGGTTGTCCATGTGAGAAATGGGTAATCTCCGTTTAACCACAACACTCACTGAGATGTCGCACTCTTGAGTCCATGGGTAAAGGCTGCCACAAGTCACCTTTTACTGTTTGGGTTTTTGGTGAGGTGCTGCTTGTGAGCCGGGATGGTTGGGACGACAGTTGTGACTTGTTGTAGGAATGGCATAGTCACCTACACACATAACTAATGTCACCCTTAAACCAGAAGTCTTTCCTAGAGCAAGAGTTAAACTATGACACTGCTTGTGGCAGGAATAGGCCCAAAATGCAACATGGACACATCACATTTTTCCATTGAAAACTTACCCTTTTTTTGCAATGTTCCTAGTTGTGGATTTTGGGCCCTAGCTCAGCCAGTACCTAGGGAAATCTAGTAAACCTGTACATTTGTGAAAACTAGACACCTAGGGGAATCCAGAATGGGGTGACTTGTGTGGCTCTCACCCAGAATGTCTTGCAGTTCTCAAACTTCGACTAATTATGTGCATTTTCCTTGTGTTTCTGTGATGTAATATTCTGGAATCAGCAGGAATCCACAAAATGCCTTCCATCCACCATTTTCCCACTTATTCCAGTAAAAATGCTGCTCCACTTGTGTGGCTGTGCTGAGTGCTGTGATAGAACAGATCAAACCAAGGTCAATGAGTGTCCCTTTCCATCCTACTGATGTTAATTTGATCTGTTCCTGTTGTGGGCACTAGAACTAAGCCACAGAAATGGGGTGGCATTTTTATTCTGGCACATGGGGAAATGCTGAGTGGTAGGAATGTTCTGGATTCCTTCTGTTTCTTGAAGAATATGGCACATAAATGCAAGGAAAATGTGCAATCTTAGTCACATTTTGTGGTTTGTAAAGCATTGTGGGCATGAAAACTTTATGGGATCCATGAAAGGCACACCTCCCTTTGCTCCGCTGGGTGTCTAGTTTTCAGAAATGCCTGGGTTTTATAGCTTTTCTTGTTTGTCCGCCACACCCAGGTTCAATAACTGCAGCTACCCGCTTTGTTGATGTTGCCACATTGCTTCTTGGACCCTTTTGCGACCACTAGTCCTATGCACACAGGTGAGGTACCATTTTTATGAGGAGATCTGTGGGAACTCTGGGTGGCAGGAAGTTTGAGGCTCACAGCAGATTCCAGTACTTTGAGGGATCCACACAAGCCACACTGGAGTCCCCCCTGGTGTCTAGTTTCTGAAAATATCTAGAGTTGGTAAATTTTCCCTAGAGGCAAAATACACATCCTGGCAGAGAAAGACAGAACAGACAAATATTACTGAATAACTATCTACTCCTCAAGCCCACACACATGGTAGTTGGATTTGGCATGAGGGTGAGTAAAAGCTTAAAAATGTAATTATCAAGAGATTTCACGAAAATGGAATAAGCTATTATTAATTGAAAGTTCAAACAATTGAAGCAACGACTCACAGCTCATGAGATGGAAAACCACTACAAGGCACCAACAGCTTTACAGGCCATTCACACACCTTTCATGTATGACACACACAAATCCATTCACACCGTCAGCCATGGGTCCAGCACATTACAGCACTCACATCAACAAACAACACCATTCAAGGGCCCATCACAGTCATACGCCTACAGGACTGACATAGCAATCACACCATCAGGTACTTGACAGAGTGTGTGGACCGGCATTTGGCTGGCAGTGTATGTGGAGTGACCAGCAGCAAGTCACTACATTTACATCGCCAGCCAAGCACCAGTCCACGCACACCACCAGACAAGCACCAGTCCATGCACACCGCCAGACAAACGCCAGTCCACATATCCCACCAGCCAAGCCCCAGTCCACACACATGGCCAGCCAGGTACTAGTCACACACACCGCCAGCCAAGCGCCAGTCCAAACACACCGCCATCACATTTCTTTTTCCTAACAAAAAGGAAAAAACAAACCAATTTGAAGGAGATGAAAAACCAGCTATGACTGCAAACTCAATAGGTCTAACTAAATGTGTCAAACTACTACCAACCGTGAAACTGAACAAAAAATATAAAACCATACAGATCAGTCAGTTCACTTTTACGCTCACGGTTGCACCAAATATTTCATATGCACGTAGTACAATTTAAAACATGCAGGCACAGAGAGCCCAGGACACTCAGGTCAGTGCATACAACTCTCCTTCCACATGCCTCTTCGGACACAGTCACTACATCTCCTACACGGAAGGTTTTTTTTGCGTGTGGGAGGAATCTAATCTGGAAAGTGGTGATCTTTCAATCCATCCACATCCTCTCTCACTCCAACTATAGGAACATTTGCCTGCTTCACTACAACAAGGCTGAATATTATGGACTTCTGAAACTGAACAAGTCATCTTTGAATCTGGAGAACAATCCTTGAATACAACAGAAGCATTGAAGGTTGGTAAATGAAACAAATGGACAGCCAACTTCTTATACCAAATATATGGCTTACGAACAGCAGAATAAGGCTCCAACCTCTAATCTACTCTGTCTACACCATGCATGTGCTTACTGTAGTGCAGACAGGTTTGTGCACTTCAGCAACCTGACCCCAAACAGTCACAGGTGAAGTACTTTCATCCTATGTGGTTGTCTGCATGTAGACATCTCTCCTGTCTGGAAAATTCACAGCTGGAATTTCATTACTAAGCAAGGCACTGCATTGTTCCCTCTGAAGTTTTTTTTATACAAGCTCTCAGGGTAACCTTTATGGTTAGGGCAGATTGTGCCACAATGAACAGTGACCACTTTGAACAATTCCTAGAACAATTGCACACCAGTGTAGAAGTTATCTATGGATAAATGGTGACCTTTGTTAAAAAGTCCTGTACCAAGTTCCCACACAATTGTCTCACTGACTGAAAAGAGGACGACAACCAAGGAGGTCAACAGAAGAATCCCTTCCAGTGTGCATCCTGAAATTTTAAACATATCCAGTACTATTCTCAGACTATTCTCAGACAGCATATATATCTTAATTCCATAACCTGCGCTAACCTGCGCTCTTGCTCCGAATGTACTGCCTAGAAACAAAACTGCCCTGAACAGAATCAAAGACTCATCCACAGCTATTTGTTTCCCTGGAATATAGATCTCTGAAAAGTGATCTGCAAAATAATCAAGGACATGTCAAATCTTGAAGAGATGGTTGCAATCATATTGATCCCCTGGCAATGCTGAAGCACAATCAACAAATTGCAGCATCCGAAGCAGAAGCAAATACAGATCACGACTCATGGTTGTAGGAAATATAGCAGTTGCCTTCTAGGGACTAGTAGACCAATATGAAGACAGTGATGGTTTCCTTCTCAAGTCCATCAAAACAGTGAAATCCAAGAACTTCAAAGAGATCATCCAGATTTGTGAAAGTCCACTGGCAAGCTCTAAAGTGGGGCTTAAGTCTGGCACTGTTGTCCCTCAAATACTGTTCAGCATACAAGTTAGTCTGGTCAGCAACCTCATCCAGAAATACGTCAATAAACAACTGAAATAAATTTATAGGCAAAAAGTTCAGTACTGGCTCTACACCTTGCAACACCACTAAAGGCGGGCAACACAGGCTGTACCACATTTTGGGAAACCCAGAGTTGAACACTTCCAATTGGGTGCCTTTTAGCCCAAGGCTGCAATCCAGATTCCTCTTTCTGCACTATTGGCATATCAGTGTCCTCCTCTAAAAGAGGCACATCATACACAGAGAGTAACTTCATCATTGGATGATTCCTGTTGGAGAGAAAATTTGCTGCCAGAATCTTGGACTTCCTGCTCCGCATCTGTTGCAGAGTCAGTCTCAGAACCATGTTCAGAGGAAGATTTGAAAAGCAAACCAACAACCTGCTGAGCGACGATCATGTGGCTAGCCATAATCCTTACTAACAAAAACAACACAACAAATAAGTCAACGATAACCAACACTCTGTGAGATAAGTGTGGCTTTATCAAACAGAAAGTAAAACTACTGGCATGTAGCAATCTGGAAGGAACAGCCAATTAATACAAAGCACATAAAGACCTATATACTCAAAAACAATACCACTCTCTTGCCAGAGAAAGCTAGATTGAGAATCACCAACACCTGCTCTGCACAGACACAGCAAGCACCAACAAAATCCCACTAGAAAGCAAAAACTAAAGACAACACAATACACATATTGCACAAATCCAAAGAAATTTTGGCACACAATAAAACAGAAGCTAAATATGCTGCAATTACTGCACCATTTAAAAAACACACATTTTCGCAGGGTGATGATACTCACTCATTTGAAGTAAACAGTACAAAAAAACCTTTTCTTACCAAACACATGCAACTATACAAAATGCAGATCAACCAGTGCCAAAACCACAAGCAGGAGTTGCCTCCAGGGAAATCAAAAGCTTTGCACTAGAATAAAAAGGAGACATAAAACATTAATATCACAACGAAAGATGGGAAGAAATAAAATAGTAAACATAAAACACTATGAAGTCTGACCTTGGGGCAGATCAGCATCACAAATGTTCAATCTGCCTCAAGAGGGGCACAAAACAAGACGAGAAATTGACACCCTAGGCAGGAGTTACACTTACCCCTGCAAAACACCACTTCACACGCAATACCATCCAAACCCCAGCCACACACATCGCCAGCTAAAAGCCAGTCCACAAATATTGCCAGCAAAATCCCCATTTCAAACACACCATCAGCCAAATGCCAATCCATGATCTGCCCTGGGGAAGTGGGGGATGGGGCAGGAACCGGCCAAAACACTTTTCAAATAATGGGGAGTGGCCCAATCCCAAGGGGCTGCTCCCCAAAGGAATCATAATGCATTCCCTTGGGTCTAGTGGTTTTCTGCCCACCCCAGGGAAGTTTGGCCTCCAAATATGAACAATGCCGGGGGGGGGACAGAAAAAAGCCAAAACAATTGCCCTTAATAAAGGGGAGCAATCCTTGCCCGAGGGGCCACTCCCTGCTAGAAAATAACATCCCTGGTGCTACTAGGGGCATTCATGCTACATGATCGTGACGCCACAGGTGATCCTGCAGCAGCAATGCACTGCAGAAAGACACAGGTGGGGAAAAAAACTCTTTCCTTTTCACTGGTGCCCCTCCCTGATCCTGATCCTACCCCTGAGGAAAAACATACCTTCCTCCTCCAAACACGCTAGAAGAAAATGGCTTTGAGCACATCTATGCATCTTTTGTGCATGGTGGCATGCACACTGACGTCATCAGATTCCTGAGAGGTGGGGTGGGGGCAGCAGCAGAAGCGCTTACACTGCCACCCCCAATAGAGGTAGGTTACGGGGGGTCCGAGGCAGCAAGCTGATCACATAGGGCAGGTGGAAGCGGCAGTGGAAGCACAGATAGCCATGCATAGCAAGAGGCAAGGTTAGTGGCAGCTATGGTGGGCAAGAGGGAGAGGGTAGGGGCTTGCACAAAGGACCATGGAGGACAGAAGGGAAGGGTAGGGGCTGGACACAGATAAGAGAGGGTAGGGCAGGGGGCTTCACAGCAGATCACACGCGGGTAGGCAGGAAGAATAGCTGCAGTACAACAGAGCATGGACAGCTGAAGAAATTGGCAGTAAAATGGACCACTGAGGACAGGACGGAAGGGATGAAGAAATGGAACGCGGACAGGCAGGGTGGAGGTGGCAGGGACAGGCGGCAGTCATCTGACCATGCTAGGCAGGCGGGAGGAGCAGTGGTAGCTCAACATAACAATAAGAGTAGATAGGAGGCGAATTGGCATGTTCATGGAACATGTTAGGCAAAAAGGAGGGAGCAGGGGCAAGTACACAGACTCCAGAGGGCAGGGGGAAGGAGGATAGGGGCAGCAGGCTAAGCAGGAGGGCAAGGATGGGGCATAGAATTGGGCAATAGAAGGCAGGAGATGTGGACATGGATATGAAGCTAAATGCAGGGCACTGGCAGCATATCGGACCATGCAGGGCAGGAGGGAGCGGGCTGATGCATGGACTCAGACAACAGAGGGTAGGAAGGAGGTGGTTGGGGCAGCAACCTAACTGTTCAGGGCAGGTGGGAATGGCAGTGGCAGTACAACAGCCACACAGGTCAGTAGTGAGGGAGCAGGGGCATGAATTGTAACAATGGATGACAAGGAGGCTTTGGTGAGGACAGTATAATGATGAATTTTAACAATGGATGGCAAGGAAGCTTTGGTGAGGACAGCAAAATGTCATGCTCGGTGCTGTGCCCAACTCCCCCCCCAAGCATTTTACTCAACATTAAGAAAACCCTAGAAATTCACTAAAAAACAAAGGTTACAGGGACGTTATAGTCAGGTTCAGATTTTGCATGCACAAAACCATAGAAAGTCAGCTGTTATAGTTATAGTTATTTCAAGTAACTATAACACGTGCTCTAAAGTGACTAAAACTTGCACCCTCACCATGCACTGCTAGCTATCCCAGATATTACATCACTCATGACCTCTTCTATGATCTCATTGATAATGTCACTGTAACATTTGCATTAAAATGATTGATGAGAAAACTGTGCACAGCGAGGGCGTGATTTATAGTTACCTTTGTGCAGGAGTTGCAGTTACTTGAAATAACTGTAAATATAACTGCTGAATTTCTATGGTTTTGTTTGTGCAAAATCTGAACTATAACGTCCCTGTAACCTTTGGTTTTTAGTGAGAAAAATATGTGTGTGTGGATATATATATATATATATTTAAATATTACCTAGTGGCCGTTGCTACTAGGTAGTTATAGTTAGGGTCATGTTTCTATAGAAATATTGTTTTTTGACTTGCCCATATCTTTGGCACTGTTTGATGAATCTTCCCGAAACTTTAAAAAAAAAGTGGCCCAGTGATACTCGTTGCACATATAAAGTTTTGGGGTGATCTGTCAAGCGGGAGCAGAGAAAAAAGGGGCACAGAAACGTTGCGTTTCCCATGTTATTTCTAATAGGATCTGTCAACACGTCTACAGCCTGAACTGCTAGACAGAATTGCACCAAATTTGGCAGAAAGCTAGCTGTCGGTACACAGATTGTGTAAATCCGTCTATTAATTTTGGAGATATTAAAAGGAAAATACATTTGTATATCTAGGGCCAGGGATCCTCCCTGATGACTTCGCGAATAATGATGAGATTGTGCAGGGAAATGCATTGGCTGCCAGCACTTCCACCAGGAAGTGTTGGCAGCTACCTTGGGACTCAACAAAAAAAGCATCAAGAAAAGAAAGTCTAGAGAAAGCTTTGGTGTTGGGTTCGTAGATGGACCATGGCCGGGCAAAAAAGCATTTTTGTTGTTGCAAATTTGCACAATTTGTGGCAAAAACATAACGGGCTCACAAGCTTGTTTTTTTTAAAGCCCCAGGTGGGTCAGGTCTCAGGGGCATGTGATAAATAAGGAGAGGGGCGCACAGGCCTCCCTCCTGGACTTTCTAAAGGCCCGAGAGCTACCTCCTCCTTGTGGCATTTCTGCAATTTTATGTGGGAGGCCGCACCGCCCCCCCCCCACCCCCTGCAGCCTCAGGGCATTTTTGTAATTGTATGCGGGTGGCTGCGTGGCCCCTCCCTGCGGGTGGCTGCGCTGGGGACCGCCACCTCCCTGTGGCATTGCTGTAATGTTATGCATAGGGGCCACACAGCCCCTCCCCACGGAGCCCTGTGGACCACCACCTACCCAGGGCATTCATGTAATTGTCTGTGGTGTGGTGGGGCTGGGCAGCCTCCCCTAAGCCCCAGGGACCACCACTTCCCCCGGACACACATGTAATTGCATGTTTGGGGCGCACTGACCCCCTGCAGCCATGGGGTTCACCACCTCCCTGGGGCTATTTACATTGGAGGGGGACGCGCAGGCCCCCTCCAGGATCCACTGATGGCCCTAGAGACCGCCACCCCCCAGGGCCGGCTTCTGCTATGTCCCAGTGTGCCCACCCACGGGACATAGCTGTTTTCTTAGGCTTGGAAGCAGAAAGTCACACCAAATGCTCTGCTCGCTTTGAGGGAGAGCTGTCAAACAGCTCTTCCTCATGGCAAGCAGAGGTTTCCTCTGTCTCCCTGCTCACGGAGATTAAGGCAGGGAGACACAGGAAACAGTGGGTCTCACAGAGAGGGAGCTGCTTTAGCAAT
Organism: Pleurodeles waltl; assembly: GCF_031143425.1. NCBI lineage: Eukaryota > Metazoa > Chordata > Amphibia > Caudata > Salamandridae > Pleurodeles > Pleurodeles waltl. The sequence goes on along the minus strand of NC_090446.1, from coordinate 977,884,734 downwards.
GCTGGCTCTCGCACGAGGTGGGGATCCATCTGGGACCATGGGGGTCTTCAGACTCTCCCCACGGTCCCTAACAAAATAACTGGGTGCCCTGGGTGGGACCCATGTAACAAGGCCGGACCCCGGGGGATGGGGTCCCAGGGGCCCATATCTGCCCTGGGGAGCAGGGCCATGCCAAGGCCCCAAGAAAAATAATTAGGCCGAGCCCCAGGGGATGGGGTCCTTGGGGCCAAGACCGGTTGCAGAAGGGTGGAGTTGGGTTGTTAAAGGGGTTGGTCTCAGGCCAGGTCTTGCGGCCCACCCCGGCTGTGCTCGCCTAAGGCCGTGCATATTGTGGGGTTATGTTGTTATAGGGGTTGGCTGTAGGGCCTGGCAACATGCCAGACTCTGCAGCCAACCACCACTGTGTCTTTGCCATTCACTGCTAAGTACCCCAGATATTACAGCAGTCGTGACAACTTCTATAATTTCCTTAAAAGTATGAATAAAACATTAGCAGTAAAAATTTTGAAGAAAAAGCTGTGCATGGCGAGTGCATGAGTTATAGTTACCTTAGGGCACAAGTTATAGTTACTTGAAAGAACTCTAACTATAACTGCTGAATTTCTATGGTTTTGTACGAGTAAATTCAGAACCTAACTATAACGTTCCTGTAACCTTTGTTTTTTCCAGTGTTTCAGTGAATATATATATATATATGTATATATCCATACATCCATATATATATATTGTGTGTGTGTGTGTTTCATGTAGCTGGCCACTGGAGCACTTTACATGAGCGCCAGATTACATTACACAAGGTCAGATTCATTATTTTATTTTAAGCACGGAAGATCAACTGATTTGCCCAGAATTAGGGGATGATGAGCCAATGCCAGGACGCGGGCATAGTTTCCCATATTCAGAGTTGGTCGCTCTGGCCAATATGCGACATCCATATTTCTCAATCTATGTGCGAAACTCTTAGACAAGTCATATGGTTGTGCATGCTCACATATAGTTAGCACATTCCGCTGTGAAATGGCTTTGTGAAGTAAAAAAAACAGCAGCAACAAATACTGGAAGGTTCACTAGGATACTTGCAGGGGTTTGGTTTAAAACTGACTTAGGGACATAGTTTGGCACCTTTGCACTGGCATACAGAGCTAATAATTTTAGGTATTATTCATTGACCAGGACTTCCATGACCCACCAAAAATCGACTCCTGACCCACCAGTGTGTCCCGACCACAGTCTGTGAAACACTGCTCTATTGTATGCTTTTCACAGTAAATATATCAGGCCTACTGCCTTTATCAAAACATTTCATAACAAACAGTCAGGCACATAACTTTTACATTGGCTTGTCACCATAACCACCTCAAACATAGTATGTTGGGAATAGGCTTTCCCACCAGGCAGCCATTAGGTATACCTTAATAAAATTACAAATCTGTACAAATTAGAGTTGTCGGAAATATAAAATCCCTCCTGAGAGCCTAATAAGGATTATCGTAGTGCACATCTTCTGTCTCCACGGTTTGTTTGGGTGGGTCACCAACGCCAAAACCCTTGTCTGCTACAGTAATCTATGAGATTCCATATAGCACAATACTGGCCTACAGGCTCTAGCACAGTGTAATAACATTCAGTCTTTAAAAGCCTATTGCCTTTAACACATGCTTTTCACAGTGAGTAAGTCAGGCCTACCGGCATTTCACAATAAACAGATCAAAGTTATGGAATCTGGCATCACTTTAGCAATGAACTAATAAGTCTTAGGGCTTTTTTATCATAGGCTTGACACCAGTGGCAGCTCCCGGGAGGGAAAAGGGGTGGGGCAGCATGTGGCAGGTGGAGGGGGCAGGACAGAAAAAAAAAAATACATATATTAATAATTTTAAAAAACGTACCTTTAGCGCCACGCCGAACCTCGCCGCTCCGATCTGCTCCTCGACTGGATTGCAGGCACAGGCTTCCAGCCTGCCCTGAGTCCAATCCTGACACTGCTTTCATGCTGCTGGGTGCTCCAAAGCAGAGTGAAAGTCTCTGCCTGCTGTCTCCAACCCAGCGACGCAGTGCCTGAGTTGTTGGGTTGGAGAGAACCCAGTGTGCATGTGTGTTTGGCCGGCCTGAGACGGACGGCCAAACATATATGAGCCCTGAGGGAGAGTGCTGTGCACTCCTCCTCGTCCCCGTCACAGCCCCATGTCTCCCCTCTTTTATTATTATACAAAATAATAAACGTAGTTTATTATTTATCGTTTTATAGTAAAAGCTCTGCAGCTGCTTCTGCCTGTGGGGGTGGGGGGTGATGCTCCTCCGCCACAGCGGAGGAGCCAACACTGCTCGACACCAGATCCAAGCACAGAACAACGGGCTTGATTTAGATTTTGGTGGGCAGGTCACAAACATGGCAAACATTCCTTCCACCTTATTACAAGTGCTTAGGATATAATGCACTTCTAATAAGCAGGTCGGTATAGACATCACTTTTGTTTTAAAGTAACCCATCCATCAAACTGTACATCAGAACAAAAGTACGTTGTTATATTCACATAATATCTCCATAATGTTTTGCATATCTTTCTGATGCTTGCCATTACAGCATGTTGTTGTTTTATTCTTAGCTCCCTCTATGAAGTCAGCCTCCCTGAGGGGGTCTACAGATGCCACATGCACTGCACAAAACTGGGAATTCCTCCCAGCAGAAAAAGCAGCTGCACACTCACGAATCTCTATGATGTGGCACATTTTTGCAGTGGCCTATTCCAACTTGGATGGAGAGCTGAAGGCCATGCAGCAGCAACAAGTTTCACTGCCCTTGAAAACATTGAGGTTGCATATGACTCTTGTTTAAAGTCTGATGGATGGAACTGTGCATCACAAAAATGACAGATGCATTAAAGTGCCTAAGTATAACATGCACATGGACGTCAGCGGATGTGATATCCAACACATAACCCATCTACCAAACTGTAAATCAGGCCCTATGTGTCTAACAGATGTTTCTGTCAATACTAAGAGCCCGATTTATTGTTTGATAGATGGTTACTCCATCACAAAGGTGATGGATATCCCTTTCACCTTATTACAATTGTATTGTATACTATGGGACTTGCAAAAAGGAAGGTGTGATATTCATCACCTTTAGATCGAGTAACCTGTCAGTCAACCTCTAAATCATACCCTGCTTTACCCATTTTGAACACATAGCTTAGCATGTTACCTTGTTTGGAAATTAATATTTGTACTAATATATGTAAGCCTAGGCCTGCTAACAAACATGAATGTTAAAAAATATTGATTTGATTTTGAGATACTCCATTGCCAAACTCGGTCGATATCCCATCTGCTATATTAGAAGAGTCATAGGCAAAAATACATCTGTTACACACAGACAGACTATCTGCTATGTTAGTAATGGAGGATTGCATCCACCCAACCTAGAAACAAGGTTTCATCAAGTGGTTCAGTAGGCTTACACTCCAGTGGCAGAGGGAAATGTGTTGCAGTTGCTCAGATCTTTACAGAAAACATGATGTGTAGGAACTACCATGCAAGCCCAGTAATCTGTGACATGGACATCATCCCTTGGCCAATACTCGAGAGCATTCTAGTTTTGGCCACCAGGTACTGGTTGTAAAAAAAAATAGAATGAATATTTGGGGGGATGACTACCATCTCAAGGAATGATCACAACCTTTATTGGGGCGAACCCTCAAAGTTACTAAAGGCAATATGTCAAGTATTAATGCAGTACCAAAACAGTAATAAAGTTGAAAGGCAAAACGATACAAATCACAATCCAAATTTAAAAGAGAGTAAAATGTATTCAAGAAAATGACACCAAAAAGACAGAAATCCAATAAAGGGAACCAGAGATATGATTTTTTAAAGTTTTAAGTAGGAATAATGCCAAGAAGTGTACAGTGACAATAATAGCCAATGGTTGCAGTAGTCTAGGACAAAGACTCAATTTAATGCAGACCTCAATGAAGCACGGGCCAGATATACCAACCAGGTTCATAGTGGTCAAAGATTTTACCTTCCGACTTTGGTCCTTTAAGTCACAATAAACCACAGGATTACACTCTTAAAGCCCACCCCAGGAACTCAACGGAGAGACTTAGAGACTCATAGGGTGTGAGACAGAGGCCAAGCAGGTCTAGTTGCCACTGATCAGCTGGGCAGTTGCAGGAAAAGGCCTCTTGTGGCTTGTTCTGCACCTGGAACTTTAACAGGAAGTAAGACTTATGACTCTCAGAATCCATTTGTCCTGTGCACAAGAGAGAGCAGTCCTCCAGAATCTTCTCAAATCGCAGACACTAGGTTCAGTCCTTGTCTGATCTTCATCAGGTCCAGGAGTGTTCTGAAGTGGGTTCCTGGAGGTGTCATGTTTTTGCCTGCCACGAGCTAATGGGTGGGAATGATTGCTAGGCAGGCCCTAACCAATTAGGTAAAAGGGGCCAACCCTACCCACTTTGAACATTTCCAAGATAGCAAAAGTCTTTGTCTACACTAAACTTGGGCTTTGAGAGCTGGATGTGTGTGTGGGGATGGGGTGTGTGGTATACTCCCACATTTAGCACTATTATCCTGTTTGGGGCAGTCACTCTACCAGAATTAACTCAGGCACAAACGTCTGGTAAAACAAAAGTAGGGTTTTCAGCAACCAGACAGTGTATAGACAAGAACTGGTTTGCCATCATATTTGCTTTTCATTTCAAGTATATCCACAGTGAAGCAAGATTTGATGCTGTAATGTCATAAAGGATTGTCACAGCCCTAACCTGCATATTCTGTCAGGTTCAGAGGAGTAATTTCTTCTCATTCAGGCAAGCTCAGGGTTTGCTGTAGGGAAGAATTTCATTCTTCTTTCACACCTATTCAGACGCTAATTACTGGTTGACAGAAATGCGACAGCAAGTGCACGTTTAGGGCCTGATTACGACTTCGACAGAGGGGATTACTCTGTCTCAAATGTGACAGATATCCCACCCGCCGAATTACGAGTCCATTATATCCAATGGAACTCGTAATTTGGCGGGCGGGATATCTGTCACATTTGGGTCAGAGTAATCCCTCGGCCAAAGTCGTAATCAGGCCTTAGTCCCCAGACCTTCAGGCACAGTAAGGGTAGCATTCTAAAAGTTACTTTTCCTTAATATTTATTAAAAATGAATTAGATATTCAGGGCCATATTTATACTTTTTGACGCAAAACTGCGCTAACGCAGTTTTGCACCAAAAAAATTAGCGCCGGCTAACGCCATTCTGAAGCGCCATGCGGGTGCCGTATTTATTCAATGACGTTAGCCGGCGTTAGCCGCCGGCGCTGTCTGGTGTGCGTTAAAAAAAACGACGTACACCAGGCAGCGCCGGCGTAGGGGGAAAATGGCGTATGGGCGTCCACAAATGGTGCAAGTCAGGCTGAGGCAAAAAAATCGCCTCAACCCGATTTGCACCATTTTTTTACGACGCCCAACCCCCATTGAAATGACTCCTGTCTTAGCAAAGACAGGAGTCATGCCCCCTTGCCCAATGGCCATGCCCAGGGGACTTCTGTCCCCTGGGCATGGTCATTGGGCATAGTGGCATGTAGGGGGGCACAAATCAGGCCCCCCTATGCCACAAATTTTTTTTTAAAAAAATACTTACCTGAACTTACCTTAATGTCCCTGGGGTGGGTCCCTCCATCCTTGGGTGTCCTCCTGGGGTGGGCAAGGGTGGCAGGGGGTGTCCCCGGGGGCAGGGGAGGGCACCTCTGGGCTCATTCTGAGCCCACAGGTCCCTTAACGCCTGCCCTGACCCAGGCGCTAAAATCCGGTGCTAATGCGGGTTTTTTAGACCCGCCCGCTCCCGGGCGTCATTTTTGCCCGGGAGTATAAATACGACGCATATGCATCGGAGTCATTTTTTAAGACGGGAACGCCTACCTTGCATATCATTAACGCAAGGAAGGTGTTCACGCAAAAAAATGACGCTAACTCCATGAACTTTGCCGCTAGACGCGTCTAACGCCAAAGTATAAATATGGAGTTAGTTTTGCGTCGAATTTGCGTCGAAAAAAACTACGCAAATTCGGCGCAAACGGAGTATAAATATGCCCCTCAATAACTTTTGGCAAAAAGTTGTTACTTTTTTTTCTAGCAAGTTCCGTTCCCAAAATACAGTATTGGGATCTTAATTGGCACTCTGGTTGTCTACCTGGGACAGCTAGGCCTTCAACAGTGAAAAATAGCTTTTAAGGAAGGACTAGTCATTGTAAGGACATGTCAGCATTAGATTTCTACATATCCTGCTATCAAGTGTCATGCACCCACCCTTGTGGGCTACAAGGACTACTTAGAGGTGACTTATTAATATATATATATATATTTTTTTCATCGAATGTTATTGGTTGCACTGCAAACTGAATCAATGCTAAATACATATCTGAGAACACTGAAAAATGAAAACATGAAAGAAAACACAAAGACCACCCCACCCCTTCGATACATTTCCTTGTCAGAGCATTGTCATATGTATGGGGGTCTAGAGCTAAGGACAGTTGGTTTTTGTACACTTTGCTTCAGTATGCCCTTCAGTGTCCCTTGAGTGCCCCATTGGCCATTATCTCTCCCGCCTTATCTGGGATTCTTCACCAAGTCCCAGAATCCAGCCGGGGGTTCAATGTTTTACCTATCGCACCTCACACCCACCCCGTATTTTCTCATACTCCTTTTCCTTGCCTCTGCCCCAATATATTTCCCTTTCCTAGATTCAGCATCTGTGCCCTTCCATCATTCATTGTATCTTGGTGGTATCCTTGTTCCCCACTTCCTAGCTATGTCTCTTTTAGCCACTAGGAAACTAATGTTAATCAATAGCTTTTGATACCTGATATGATCAGTTTGGCCCCATATTCCCAGGAGTTCTGTTTGTGGTTTCAGTTCCAGAGGGTTTTGCATGGTATCCTCCGGGCCTGCCCTACTTCTCTCCAGAACCCTTCAATCTTAAGAAAGCTCCACAGAGTGAGATAAAAAGTGCCAGTGTTCCCACAGCACAGCAGACAATTTGCATTCTTTGCCTTCCCTTTTTTGTCTAGCAAGGATCTGGTGTAGTACACACAGTGCAGTATTTTGTATTGTATTAGTTTAAGCGATGCAGGAATTGCTACCTCCACTGGGAACATAAGTGCCTCCACCAAGTCGGCCTCCTTCAACTCTCCACAATCCCCTCTCCACCTCTCCCAAAATGTGTTTAGTGAGGGTTGCATATTTCTCATTATAGTGCTGTATGTTTTCTTGATATCTCACTATCTAAGAGTCTTAGCTCCAGTGGAGCATCTTCCTGTGTTTCTGACTCTACAGGAATGCTAAGACTTAGAGCCGCCCTCAGCCAAGCATAATGTAGCCATTGTGTATCTGACATCTGGTATTCTTTTTTCAGATGTGAAAATGGTACCTCCCCATTCGCGTCCCACACGTCTGTCCGGGACGATATCCGTACGGCATCCCAACCCCTAAACCCACCCTAGGCGGTCCCCTTGGGCAGTCTTGTGCCCCCCCATATAGGCATCCTTGGGGTCAGACAATTAGCCAACCCCATTTCTATGGTGAGTTTCTGACATATCTGGATGACCTTCGCTGTTGATGGGCTGAATGCGGGTCCCAGTTTACCCCCGTATAACCAGTGTAAGTAGCTGTTATTATGCATGGATTCCCTATCCACCCAGAATGCCGGGTCCTCCCATGAGGCAAAGGCCCAGTGATTGACTATGCTCACTTGTGCCGCTTTATAATATTTCCGAATATTAGGAAGGGCAATGCCCCCCTCATATTTTGACCTTTGCAGTGTACGAAGGGAAACTCTAGGCTGCCCATCCGACCAGAGGAGTGTGCGGACTAGGGCATCCACTCTGATAGAGAACACATCTGGGATCGGGTAAGAAGAGTTCTGGAGAACATAAAGGAAGCAGGGGAGAGCCACCATCTTAAATAATGTGGCGTTTCCCATCAAAAAGACTGGGAAAGATTGCCAATGTATAACATCTGTTTCAAACCTTTTGAGGAGGCGGGACTGGTTTGCATCATAATAGTGGGTGGGCTGACTGGTGATCCAAATTCCTAGGTACTTGAACCTGTCTAGCTCAACCCTCAAAGATAATGCCAGTGTCTGACTGGGCATCTATGTGCCCACTGGGAATAGCAATGACTTATCCCAGTTAATCCCAAATCCAGAGACTTCAAGGAAAGCCCAGAAGATGTCTCCCAGATGACTGACTGAAAAGAGTACCTGTGTCAAATATAGAAAGATATCATCAGTGACAGAGAGATACATTCTTCTCTGCCACTGTTAGTCTGCATTCCCCAGATCGGCACATCCATCCTAATCCAGTTGGCCAGGCCCTCAGTCACTCGCCCAAATAGCATCGGCGACAGAGGGCAGCCCTGTCTTGTCCCACTGTGTAGTCTAGATTCTCGTGAGAGATAGCCATTAGCCTTCTTTTTTGCTATGGGGTTGCCATATAAAAGCCTAATCCACCTCCTAGATTTCAGGCCAAAGCCCATTTTTCTCTGGACTCCAAACATATACTTCCATACCACGGAGTTGAGGCTTTATTAGCATCCAGGGAGAGTTTTACTCTCCCTTTGGTGGAGTTTGTTATCAGGGCAAGATTATTATGTAGCCGCTGGAGATTTAATGCTGTGGAGCGGCCAGGTATAGAATCACTCTGGTCCGGATGGACCAGGGTCACCATTAATTTCCTGAGTCTGGCTACCAGTGCTTTAGCTAGGATTTTGATATCAACATTTAGCAGTGAGATTGGGTGAAGGAAACGCCCTGGTCCCTAGTCTTGCCCGGATTTGGCAGCAGAACAATTGCTGCCGATCTCATATCCCTGGGGAGTTGCCCAATTTCAAAGGCTTTTAGTATGGTATTGTCCACTTATGAAGCTTTCAGAAAAACTCGATCAGAAACCCATTGGGTCCCGGGTTTTCCCCATCTGTAGTTGCCCCATAGCCTCTGTCAATTCTTCCTCAGTGATATCTTCCTCTAGCTCAGTGCTCTGAAGGGGGGATAATTGTGCTATGGGACAGTCAGCGATGAAGCTGTCTATTTCCTCTTCCGGTATAGCTGTGCGGGATTCGTAAAATTCTGCCAGTTAGGTAGCCAATTCCTCCGTTATACTTTTGGACTCCATAATTGTCTACCACTTGATTGTCCGTAGTTCCCTGATAAATTAATCTATTTGTTCTTTCTTATCTATCCAGGCTAATAATTTGCCTGTCTTGTTGCCTGCCTTATAGAGGCGTTTTCTTTTGAAAAGAGACTTATTCATATTCAAAAGGAAGGCTTTGATATATCAAAAGGGTTTATTTTGACAGCTTGAATTGCAATGTTTAAATCAACGTCGGGGGGTACAATGGTAGGCCTCATGCCATGTTTGTATTGCCACTGCAGTGGATGGAACAATAGGTGCTGCAGTCCACTGGTGGCATTTAGGTTGAAAGGCCTTGATATATCTTTACAATACAATAGACTAGGGACTTGTAAATATACCAATTAGGAATAGGGGTATAAAGCAATTCAATCTGGTTAGCAAGGTTAAAAGATTTCTAAAACCAGCAAAAACATAGGATCCAGGAAGAGGTGAAAAATTCCAGGTGAGCACTTAGAAAAGGCAGATTTCCTACAGTAGGCAAGTGCATGACCAGACACAAAGAAAGCCTAGGCATTTATCCAAACATGAGGTTTGTTTGATGGTTGGTCCATATAGTCTATAAAGTGTGATAGCAGATACTTGCAAATGAGAATGCAGGGCATGGGCTAGGACTCTACACCGGTGGTTCCCAACCTGTGGTCCGGGGACCCCTGGGGGTCCGCAAAGCCTTCTCAGGGGGTCCGCGACTGCTAAGAAAATTTTAAAATATTAATAAATATTGACAAATTAGGTCCCAACCTTACAGTAATGGCTCAGTGGGGGGTCCCCAGATTCCAATGATGATTTAGTGGGGGTCCCTGGGTTCGATTAATGATAAAGTGGGGGTCTGCAGAAGTCAAAAGGTTGGGAACCACTGCTCTACACCATGCAGGGGACATTCCTGTCCACAAACCAAAAATATGAATGCACCATTAAGGGCCTGATTTAGAGTGTGGTAGACAGGTTACTCTGTCACAACGTGGCAGATATCCTGTCCGCTTTCTTACAAGTGCATTTTATCCTTTGGCACTTGCATTAAGGCAGATGGGATATGCATCAGGTTGTGATGGGCAACCTGTCTGCCAAATTCTAAATCTAGCCTTGTGTCTTAAGAGTCAAAACCTGAGTTTGACAGGAGAGATACTTCTTTGCAAACATGACAGATCTCCCTTCTAAAGTATTAAAAGTGCATTAGAGGCTACGGCACATGTAATATGAGAAAGAGGAATTCTGCCACATTTTTGAAGAGTATCCAGTGCATTAAACTCAAGATGGCACCCAAAGGTGGCAACTGAGGCAAACAGGAAATGTAAAGGAACTCTCTCCACATAGCACAGACCAGAGATTAAAGTGCAAGTGCAAATCATGTGGCCAAAGTGCCTGTTAAATTATCCTTTACTAGTGCCTGTCTTCAAGCACCTATCAGAAAGTAATACAATTACAACAAAAAGTATTAAGAACATACAGAACAAAGTAAAAAGGGCCTAGCGTTACGCCATGTATAACACTTAACAATATAACAAAGCGGTGAATTGGTTGTGGGAGTATCAATTTGGGGTACATGGTTGTTTCATATAATTGAGAAGTCCAAGCTAAGTCTGTAGACAGGATTCAAGGTTAAACACATTTTAGGTGTGTTTTTAAATGAGACCACTTTTGTACAGAACCAATGCAAGTCTACTTATACTTTAGATTTTTTTTTTTAAAGTTACCTAGTGTGTTTGCATTATATGTATGTCCATTTTAATGTGCGCTCACAGATTTGAGATGGGATGGGTTAAAAAAAAATGACTTGACTTTTTATATAGGCCGTTTGTATGGGGCATGTGAGCAGACAGGGAGCAACAGTACATGGTTGTTAGATATGATTGGTGTTCATAAAGATAAGTTGTATTTACCTTCTAATTTGTATGACATTGCATTGCTGATCATCCACCACTGCCAGACAGAATCCCAGGGCTGGTAGAAGTAGGGAAATTGTGATTGAGTTCGTTGTGTGGGGGTTCTGGGTATGGTTTGGCTCTTTATCCTCCAACAGAGGTGTGGAGGGTAAACTGCCATCAGAGGCGGCTGACGACTTTTGAAAGTGGTGGGGCACATAAAAGTTTAATAGTGTTATAAATTAAAGAAATGCTTAAATTAATATTAAATAGGTGATTGGGGCTCATTCTTTTTTATATAGAATAGATTGTGCCTTGCTTGATCACCTCAGCAATACAAACTTAATTTTGCAGCTCACTCGGAGTACTGTTATAAATAAACATAAATAATCATAATCGTACCTTGACGATCTGATCTTCCTGCCTCATGCTGCCTGGCACAAATGTGGCTAAGATATGCATCCTGAGCAATAGCATTCCACCCAATCCAAGCACCGCTCTCATGTTGCTTATAACACTAAACAGCATAAGAACAGTGCAAGGATTGGCTTTGTCAGACGGACACAATGCTCCGTCCGTGACCGATGTGGCTGTCTCTACTCTTTCAGCTCCCAGGCAGCGTTGACAGTGAAAGCCTGAACATCACGTCAGCCTGGCCACAGTAAAAACACTAGCCAATTTGACATGCACAGTCCAGTTAACACAGTCTCACATTCAATACTTTTTGGGAGAGAGAGCTCTGTAGCCCCAACCCTACCCTAAAGGAACCAAGTGAATTACTTTATGGAGTCTATAAGGGGTGTATTGGCTCACAATAGGGTTTAATGCCCCCATACTCGCAAGGATGAGCTGTCCCTGACCACCATGCTACTGTCGACCGAAATAAATGCTCTAAATACGATTGAAAACAGATTGACTTTCCATCCGTATGGAATTTGTTATTTTTAGGATATACGGCTATCAACAGAGTAGATAAAATACAGCGGATGATGAACTTTCTACCCATTAAATTGCCTAACTCTTAATAGAATGAACTGCCTGCCATTGCAGTGGACAGTTGGTTTTTGAGAGCACTTATTCCTCCTACAAACTCTAAATCAAGTTTTAAGGGTCTAATTTAAAGTTTAGTGGATGGGTTACTCTGTCACAAATGTGACAGGTGTCCTGTCTGCCTTCTTACAAGTGCCACAGGATTAAAAACGTCGACCGGGATGAACCACTGCTTCTTCTCTGTCGGTCTGAATTCACATCAAGGTATCGGTCAACCACAAACAGTGACTTCTGATTGGTGCTTTACTACTTCTTGGCACTTTTTAGCCTAAAAAAAATATCATATCCTCTGTTCCCCAGTTGGATCTTGATAATTTTTGCATCATTTTTCCTATTAATTTTTTCTTAAGTTTTAGAATTTTTATTGTATTGTTTCTTGACCCTTTAGTTGTTTTGGCACTGCTAAATACTTAAACATTTCATTAGTTTTGGCCTGTCTGCTCTCTGCCATAGCTACTAGGGGTTGAGCCCAGGTTTATTTTATTGACCTCCTGAGTTGGACCTGACAAGATTTTGCCATTATTGCTTTGGAAGGACTCACATCCCCCCAAACTAATAATCTATTTTCTTACATTGGGTCAGCGAGAACAGGAATTCATGTGCACTTTGGGAACTAACAGCCTCTTGCTTGCTCCTTGCTCAGGATGCACAAGCTCCCTGTACAGTACTCTCATCCTACCGCTTCCTTGCTGACCCGGGCTCCCTTTCAAAGTCCCACAAATATAGCGCACTCAACTTGAGCCCTACAGAATTCCTTCCCTGCAGGTTCTACAGCAGCTAACAAACTGCTCTGGGAGTTACCAAGATTTCAACAGCTAAACCACTTTGGGACCCTTAACCTTCCTCTGACTCTGGAGCAGGGGTAATGGATACTATGGTCTCTGTCTTCTCAGAGTCTGCTCATTACCCTTCAGTGGTCCTTGCAAATCTGGTATGTTCCATGTCCCTTCGTGACATGCAGCCTGTGCTCTGATCAACACCACTGATCAGTTTGGGTGGCTCAACCTCGTCTGACTCTGGAGCAGGAGTAATGAATACCATGGGCTGTGTCTTCTTAGAGCCTGCCTTGACCAGATCACTAGCCGTCATTGGTCCTTGCAAATATGGGATGTTCCTTTTCCCTTATGACATGCACCCTGTGGCTCTGTTCAACACCACTAAGATGATCCTAGCCGTATAAGCTTTGGTACTAAACCAGAGACAAACAAATCGATGCCCAAGATACACCCAGCACCTTTACTTCTCTATCAACAATGAACGACTTGCCGATTTCGGGCTTGCAGGTACTCCATGTCGCCCCCCTCTGATACCACACCTGTACCAATAGTATGAAGGAGGATATCCTTGGGTTTGAGATACTTCATCTCAACCATAGTCCTGTAAGCACCAGTATCCATCAGGGTTGGACCACTCCTCTCATTGATATCTGATTCCAACAGAAGTCCCTTATCATTTTGATGGATGTGATTCATTGCATCTGAGTCCTTTTTACAAATGACCATTGTTAATAGGTTGAATGCCATGAGGCCCTATTGAATTCCTTCAGCTATAGTCAATTCGCTCACTAAATCGGGCGCAGCTAACACAGGATCTTTCAATTGAGATTCCCCTTTACAGTTCCTCTCCTTGTTCCACCTATTAAAAGTAATAACTTTTGACTTTAAGGAACTTCCCTGTCATCCTTTATCCTTTTGTTCCTGCCTAGGAACCCATTTCCCTTTCTGTATCTGTCCTCCCTCAGACCCTTGGGAATTACCTGTACCCTTACAACTGTTAGCAACCACTCTGTTGAGAGTTCCCCTCTTCCTTGGGATTTTAATAGCCGTCGGCTAACACCTTGTCACAACACTTCAATTTTCTCTGGATCCTTCTTTGTCAAGGAAGACAGTGTTAGAAATTGGGTTGCTGGTTGACTGGGGTATGAACCCTGATCAAGCAGCAAGCACAATCCTAGTCAGGGTAAAGTACAGGCAAATCCTAAATTAAACTCTTCTCAACCTCTGGTACCATGGCACAGAGCAGTCAGGCTGAACTTACAGACAGTGCGTAAAGTACTTGTGTAACACGTCAAACAGTAAAAAAGTGAAAACACAACACAGAAAGATTCCACATCAGGTTAGAAAAATAGATCTGAACTCAATAAATAAAAGAAGACCAAAATAATAAAAATACAAAAAGAAGAACTGGAGATATTGAATTTTAATGTTTAAAGTAAAAATAGTGTCAAGAAGCACAAAGTGCTTTTGGGGATATTTGGTTGCGTTGGACTGGGACAAGATCACAAGTTAAGGCTGACTGCTATGGAGTGCAGGAGTGGCTACAGCAACCCAGTTAGGCCTGCTGAACAAATTACCATAAATCCTGATTGCAGAGCATTGCGTGAATCCGCAATAAAGATGTGTCATGCAGCTGAGGCGATGCGTTGGTTCCGAGATGTGGCGAGGCTGGGGTGCAAGGCCCTGTTACACTGACATTAAGGATCCTGTTGACAAGACTTGCGATGCACAGGCCAGTGTTGGGAATGTGTGGTGCAGTCGAGGTGATGCGTCCGTTCTGACGAGCGGTGAAGCTGCGAAGCAGAGTTTCAGTGGCATCGTTGAACCTGCTGTCAATGGGAGATGTTAGGTGCTTGCACCGGGTAAAGCATTGCATAGCAGTGGTTTGGAAGGTGATACATCAAATGCTAGATGCAGGGATGCGGCCATGATGCAAGTCTTTTGCAATTGGTCCAATTCACGCAGCAGCATTGATTCGTCAATTCTGCTTGAGGATGCGCGACTCAGCCGAGGAGATACCTTGGTTCTACTCCAGGATGCATCGCTCAGCTGCTCCTTAGGCTCTCCTCCAAGGGTCCAGGATTGGGGTGACACCACTTGGATTGGGAAGACTCACAGCTGGTAGAGTCCAGGTGCAGAAGCAGGGTGGTTGGACCTCTGTTATGTCCTGAGACTTCAGATGAGGAGGCCAGCCAACTAGTCCTTGGAGTCACTCTGGGTTCTAAGTTTATGTGATGCAGGTCCAGTCCTTCTCACCTAGGCAGAGGGCAGCAGGCAGCAGGTCAGCAAAGCAGGAGACAAGCAAAGTGCAGTCTAACAGAGTGGCAATCCTTCAACTGCACAGCAATCATTCTTCCTGGCAGAGTACCCACAGGTCCAGAAATGTACTGATGCGGCGGTATACATATACCCAGTGGTGCCTTTGAAGTGGGAGAGACTTTAAGGACAGGCCTCTGAAGTGGGCATATGCCCTGCCCTTCCTGCCCTGGCTCCAGGCTCACTACGGGGCTGTTTAAACCTTTGTGTGGGGACAGGACAAAGCCTATTCAGGTGTACACAAGGCTGGGTCCAGCTCTTCCTTCCCATCCTACCAGGATGGCCCATCAAGTCACACTTGATCGGCCATCAGCTACGGGATGACGATTTAGTGGACCCTCTGATGGACCGGAAATGGGACAAAGCCTGTGCACAGGTAAAGGAAGTGACGAGTAATGGCAGATTCAAATAGACACAATTCCACTTTTTGCACCACATATACCTCACCCCTCAAAGGCTACATAGACTGTTCCCTGAGCACCCTGGGGGATGTCCATGATGCATCGTTAGCTCTGCAGCATTACTACATATGACCTGGACAGGCTCAGTGATGGGAAGGTTTTGACATGCAGTGGTGGAGGTGCTTAGGGAAATTATGGCAGTCAAACTGGAGGTGACACCCATGTCATTGGCTACTTGGTTTGCTCCTGGCCTGAGGGCTGACGGTAAGATTTGTACCTGCTTTCTCTCTTTGGATCTTCGGCTGGTGAGATGGAGTATCAGGATTCACTGGAAGTTGCCTGAGCCACTGCCAATAGCAAAATGGAGGATGTGCAAGAAAGGGGCTTAGCAGAAGAAAAGATCCCCCTCACTAGGGGGACGGGATGGACCATCAATGACCATTATCTGAGGTAACATGGAAGGAATGTGAGAGATGGAGCAGGAGAGGGCAGAGCATGTGTGAAAGGGGGTGTACTTCGGGGAGAAACATAAGGGGGCCATGCAGGCTAGTCTATGCATACATTTGGAAATATACTGGGGGACCCCATGCTACTCTCCATACATGGAGAGAATGGATGAGACTTATGGCCCTCTGACAAGAGACTACACCAGATGCCAAGCCTTGTCACTGCTGAACTTTGCCTTGACTATTATGTTTGCCAATGTTTTGTGTAATTATACTGACACTTCTGCTAAATAAAGTCTTTAAAAAATACATTGCATCCTGCCCTCTTTTCTGTCCAGGGCATATCCTAGGGGTCACATATGTATTAAAAATAAAGTTTTGGGCCTGGCAAAAGGATACTTTGCCAGGTCGACATGGTGGTGTAGAACTGCACAAACAGACTCTGCAATGGCAGGCCTGATCCATGGTTAGAGGGCTACTTAAGAGGGTGGCATAATCAGTGTCATAAGTCAGTGTAGTGTAGTTTCACTGGCTTCCCAATCAGGTACAGGTTTGTATCCATTATTGCATGCCCCTACGTTTGTTGTTTTCCTCCCATTTTTGGTTATTCCGGCTTCCCTGTTTGTCACAGTTTTGCCTTCTTCCATTTTGTGCTCTCTTACCTCTTTTCTTTTGAGTCTTAGTGGTGCAGCACCCTGGGGCCTCCTACTTGTCTGCTGGTCAGCTTCAGGCTTGTAAGAGTATCTACTCATTACTAGAATCTGTAAGCATAATTCCATCTGTGCTATATTGTTTGACACAACTTCCATCTATCTTTCAACCAGGGTAAATCTACGCATTTCTTAACATTTGGCACTTGGGTGCCATACCTTGAAATAAATGAACCTTGATGGAGTGTGAACACCAGCCCAGGATTTTCCTTTTGCTTTTTCCCTGTTTCTCACCTGAGTTCTATGTTTAGTGACAAGTTTCGTTTGTTTACAATCATGAGTATTCAAGGAGTGCAGAGGCTTTCAAAGGGGCTACAACTCTGAAATCTGACAGCAGCACACAACTAGATGCTGGACAACACAATGGGATCCACGGGAGAGAGTACAAGACCCTTGTTAGCACGTCAGAGCCTTGATAAGTAAACTTACAAGGAGACGCGTTCAGGTCGATAAACCTTTGGACCACGTTCGGGGACTTCCCAGTACGAGATTTCTTCTTGGCATCACCAACCAATAGATCAATAAACCAATCAATAATTACAACAGCTAATCAACAGCTAATCAATAACATTTAATAAGAATCAATCAGTTGAGCACACCATGACCTTCAGTCTTGAATAACAACACCAATTCGTTAAGTGTTAGGATATTTATTTCCCTATTGGTTACAATCTAATGTCATCTCTGTTAATCTCATTAGCAATAAATCTTATTAGAAATTCTTCTAATTAGCAATTAGAATGCAATTTAATCAATGCATAAAGAATATTCATTCAGTATTTAGGCACTTCATTAATATGAAGCAATTTAGCAAAGTCTCAGTAATACATGATTCAACAAAGCAAGAACTCAGTCATTTGTCTATTTGCACAAGATTCTGTGAACGTCTTAACTAACCCTCAAATCAGCATTAGCATGTTGGGCTTCATGCAAAACATTTTAGTAAACACAAATTTAGAAAACATCTAATCTAAGGCCTCTATCAAAATAGCAGTTGGTACCTAGAAAGAAAAGGCAAACAGACAATTACAATTTTGCATCAGATAGTTACCAATCCAACAAATCAGTAAACAGCGTCAGTCTTCATCCTCAGGACATCAGTCGATTCACCATCAGCAGAGATAAGATGGGGCAAAGCATAGCTAAGGAATAGGACCCTTCCCTCATTTGGAGGAGAAGTAAGAATAAACCACGGTTCTCATGTCGCGGATTGGTCCATGTTATTGACGTCTTCATCGGTTGGAATGTCAGGTAGGAAAAGTTACACTTTGCGCTCCAGTCAGTGTCTTCATTGTTTTCTCCTAGTACAGTTAACCTTGCACCTGTTACAAATTACATTGTTGCATTTAGCAAGAACGTCGCCTTGGGCAAGTCGGTTCTCATGAGAAAGAATTTACTACGACTACACACATAACCTCTGGAAAAGTACAGCTTCGTGTCCTTCAGAAAAACAGCACATTACACGTTAGAAAATGCAGTTTAATATGAGGCCAGGCAGCTAGGCCCAGACCCTCGCTAAGCTAAGGCCCTCTAATTTAATAAGGCAAACTCCTAATACATAACTCTAATTATGATATACTAATACAAATTCAAAACATTATTGCATAATAATTCATAAATAACAAGCTTTTCATTAGTCTTCGTATACATTGGTAGCCACTCCACGTGGGCACATTCCAAGCGCTTGCATTATTTACTATGTTAAAACATTTTCTATGCAGCTTCATCCCACAATATATTGCAAGCTTTTCATGTTAATATTGCTTTAAAAAGACACACTCCAACAATCCCTCCTCTGATGACTCTTGTCATCACACAAAACCTTCCCCACAAATTTTACATCCTAAAGTTCTATCAACTCAATCTCTTCCCTTACTGGCTTCCCCTTTGATTTTTCCCTATATAATTTTTCCCTTTCTTTTTCTTCCCTCCTCTTATTATTGTTCGCCATTTTCAATTTTATGCTTTTGCTAATTTTACAAACTACCCACAATCCAAATAGGCAAGCTATAACAATCAATATCCCCTGTACTATTTAGGACAATATCCCATGCCAAATGTTGCTAAGCCAATTTGCCACTGAAGCAAATCCCTTTCCAACTTTTTCCCAAACACCTGGTTCTCTCAATTCCTTCAAGTCTGTAATATCCCTAGTCAAGTTAGTAAGCATACTTCTAATCTCATTACTGTTGTCTGGTATGTATGTGCAATAATGACGCTCATTAAGCATCCTACAAACTCTGCCATTTTTTGCTAAAAGAATGTCTAAAGCAAGCCTGTTTTGAAGAGTCATAGCCCTCTCCGCAGCAAGTTCAGTATCCATCAGGAGTGAAGCCCCTGAAAAATTTGTCAGCATGTTATCCACAATAGAAGACAACTTTCGAATCTTTATGGAGTTCAAGATAACTCCCACTGAGGGAATTATCACCCCAAATATGTTTCCCACTACACCAGCAGGGGTCTCTCTCTTCTTTCTAGTACGATGTAATTCAGACAATTTCGGAAACCTTTTCAAATCGTCAAGTTGATATATCTTTGGGAAAACTATCCCCAAATAACATGTCCGATACCATCCCTTTGGAAGACGGTAATAAACATTAAGGGGGTCATTCTGACTCCCGCCGGCCGCGGTAACCGCGGTGCCGGCGGGAGCCGGCAGAATACCACTGCGCGGTCAGAAGACCGCCGCGGTTATTCTGTGTTTCCCGCTGGGCGGGCGGGCGACCACCAGAAGGCGGCCCGCCCGCCCAGCGGGAAACCCATTTCCACGAGGATGCCGGCTCCGAATGGAGCCGGCAGAGTGGAAAGGGTGCGACGGGTGCAGTTGCACCCGTCGCGAATTTCAGTGTCTGCTATGCAGACACTGAAATTCTCAGTGGGGCCCTGTTACGAGGGCCCCACGACACCCCATACCGCCATCCTGTTCCTGGCGGCCAAAGCCGCCAGGAACAGGATGGCGGTATGGGGGTCGGAATCCCCAGGGCAGCGGAAAACCGTCGGTACACCGCCGGTTTTCCTTTTCTGACCGCGGCTGTACCGCCGCGGTCAGAATGCCCTTGGGAGCACCGCCAGCCTGTTGGCGGTGCTCCCGCGGTCCCCGGCCCTGGCGGTCCATGACCTCCAGGGTCGGAATGACCGCCTAAGTCCACATATGTAATAGATCCCTGGGATCACTGGATCCTGTCCATTTAACAAGATAGTCCATTTACTCTGAAACAAAAACACATGCTTACATTCACTCATTCCCACAAACACATTGTCATAATATGAGTTCGACCTAGTTATGCAAAGCTTCCCTACGTGTAATGCATCTAAAGCTAGCTTCCCTTGTTCCCTAATTGCACCATAACCTTCCCGCTGCTGCAATCCTTTTTCTAATTTACCCTTTAATGCCCTTCTTCTATCCTCCGTGTGACCTCAAAAGCTTTTCTCTACATGTGTAAGCAAGCATGTCAAATTATTGTGATGTGCATAAGATGTACTAATTGTCAATGTCGACTCAAAGAATCCTTTAACTAACTATTAATAATATAGTATTTAGCTACCCCACTGAAATCCTCTATTATAGGCACATAAGAAAACACAAGGTCATAGTTTGAATAGAAATATTGTATTTCCTCCTGGTTATAAAGTCTTGTTAGTAACAGACTACAACTTATCCCATAGGTTAATGGCAAGCTACAATAAGTAACCCCCTCTTGTACCGAAACAGGAATCTGTGTGCACACAAAGCAATCCTTCGCATCCACTGTGTCAACATACTCACTCAGCAAGCAATAGAAAACGTTAGTGGAAAGTTCCCCTTTTGCATTAGTTCCCTCATGCAAATATCTCTCATCCAGCTCAAACCTCTCCCAAGCTGTTAGTGCAGTGGTAGTCTCAGGAATTGTAGCATTGTTAGTCCCATTCTTATCCATCAGTGTCATACCCACAATCACAACCATAATGAATATCACACACACAACACCTAAACCAACAATCAAATATTTACAGCGCCTATTCCCTCTACTATCCTGTCTAGTGTTAGCCATGATCTGTAAAGAATCAGAAAACGGAGGATGGTTAATTTAAACAACAATGACAGAGGATGGTTAGAATACTTTTTTTCCTGCAGCAAAAGACAAAACAAGCAAATCTTCTTTCAGCTAATTATTTACAGCTTTCAGTTTCACTCCCAGGGTCCTTTGTCAATTCTGGTTAGCAGCTTGTCAAAATCGGTTTTCAAAAGTCAATTCAGGTTTTCAAAGTCTCATCTGGTAACTTCTCAGTCTCTTTTCTCAATTTTCAACTTTAGTTAGATCTTTACACCAATTCAGTGTCTACAGCCAGATTAAGGTGCCAAAGTATTGATCTGGAATCTCTCAATCAAAGCAAAACGCCAAGAACTTGTGTTGCCATTCAGCTGTCGTTGCATATGCCCATTCAGGTTCTGCGTACCTTCTGTTTGCTACTCTTTTTCTTTTCAACTTGCAAGAAGCACCTTGCAATTCTCCTTCACTTAGATCTTCTCTTCGTATCGTATCAACTTCTTCCTCTATTGCATCTTCGACAACCACTTCTCCCCTTTTCACTTGCAACTCGGGCCACTTATCTCCTTTCAGTATCTCTCTGGTCTTTGATCTTTTCTGTGGCAACCCTTCACCCTCTCTTGTCTCTAGGGTGTTTTCGCTTGATGGACCTGCAATTTGCTCAGGAGGAGTTTGGACACTCTGACTCTCTTCCACCTCAACTCCTTCACCTTCTGGGTCTGTCAAATGTTCTAGTTCATTGCCATAATCATCTTCTTCTAGGAGAACCTCCCTCTGATTAGGCTCTCCTGCTGCCTCAGTTGAGATAGGCTCACTGTCACCCCTCTGGATCTCTCCTCCTTCGTCACTTACTGGAGTGACCAAGCCGTCCTCAACGAGCTCTCCTTCTCTCTCAGTTCCCCTTCGATCAGTCTCCGGCCCTGAGACTTCCTTTTCTGTTGTTGGTATTTTCAACAACTCAACTTCCTCATCAGTTGGACACGTCACCTTTTTTGTGTGACTGGCATGGATCCAGTTCAGAATTCCCGCACACTTCACAGCAGAGGTAGTCATTAGTATCACTTGATATGGTCCCTTTCAACGTGGCTCCAAACACGTCTTCCTTACATGTTTCTTGATGACAACCCAGTCACTAGCTCTCAAGTTGTGTCCTGGATCATTTATCGGTGGCAGGGTGGTAGCTTCCACCTGGTGAGAAAAAGAGCGGACCACATCAACCAGACCCTTGCAGTAGTCCAACACCATATCATCCGTGATATTCACAAGAGCATTCGCAGGCAATGCGGGCAGTCTCATAGCTCGACCCATGAGAATCTCATGAGGGGACAGTCCTGTTTTCTTGTTAGGTGTATTTCTCATTGACATTAAAACTAAAGGTAATGCGTCAGGCTATTTAAAATTCGTTGCTGCACACATTTTGGCCATCCTCGACTTCAGGGTACCATTCATCTGTTCCACTAGTCCTGATGCTTCAGGGCGGTAGCTACAATGCAACTTCTGCTCAATGTTCAACGCTGCACACAGTAAGTTAACCACCTCGTGGTTGAAATGACTTCCCCTATCTGATTCTAAAGAGATCGGAAAACCGAAACGTGGTATCAGTTCCCTAAGCAGCAGCTTCGCTACTGTGAGGCTGTCATTCCTGCGTGTAGGATACGCTACAATCCAATGACTAAAGATACACACGATCACCAACAGATATCTCAAACCTCCCCACACAGGCATCTCAATAAAATCCAATTACATTCTGCTAAATGGACCTCCAGTTCTCCCAATGTGGCTCAAATTCACCACTGTCCCTTTCCCTGCATTCATCTGTTGGCAGATGACACACCTATGGCAAATCACTTCTGCAGCTTGTCTGAACTTCAGGTTAAACCAGTCAATTTTGAACAACCTGATCATGGCATCCCTCCCAATATGTGCTTGACCATGGTAAAACCTTGCAAATTGTGACAAAAGACTGTTCGGCAAAACCATTTTCCCTTCATCTGAAACCCACAAATCATCCGGTCTTTGTACGCATTGCAAACCCAAGAACGCTTCTCATCTTTGCTGACAGGACCCTGCAACAATCTCAATTCTTCTAGTGTGTCAATCACCCTTAATGCGTAACCTGTGCATGTCTCATTTTCTTTTTCAGGCAACAATTCCCATTGATATTTAAACGATATACAGTTCAATGCGCAAAACCTTGCGACTTGATCCGCATATCCATTTCCCATTGAAACAAAGTCTTGTGACTTCAGGCGTGCACTGCATTTCACCACTGCAATTTCATGAGGTAACTGAATTGCGTGCAACAACTCCTTAATTCTCTCACCATTTTTCACTGGCGAACCAGAAGAGGTCAGATAACCCCTCTGTGACCACAATTGGCCAAAATCATGGACAATTCCGAATATGTATTGACTATCAGTATAGATAGTCACTCTCATTTGAGCAGAGACATGGCAAGCTCTAGTAAGAGCAACCAGTTCAGCTACTTGAGCGGAATACACTCCTTGAAGCCAAGCCGCTTCCAGGATACCATATCTGGCATATCCGGTTCTCAGCACTCCTACTGAGTCTCTCAAACATGAGCCATCGACAAAGATAATTTGGTCATTTTCTACTGAGTCTCTCAAACATGAGCCAAAAAACAAAGATTATTTGGTCATTTTCTTCCAATTGGTTATCTTTAATATCAGGCCTCGGTTTAGTGCACATTTCTGATACCTCAAGACAATCATGTTCCACATCTTCCACATTTTCAACCTCTGTGTTTTCACTTGGAAGCAAAGTTGCCGGGATCAACACTGTACATCTTTTTACCGTTACATTTGGTGACCCCAATATAATCGTTTCATATTTGGTCAATCTTGCATTTGTCATGTGCTGTGTTTTTGTATGGGTTAGCAAGATCTCAACTGAGTGTGGGACCATGACTGTTAAAGGATGTCCCATCACTATGACTTCACATTGTGTGAGGCTTTGACCAACTGCTGCTACTGCACGCACACAACCTGGTAAGGCTGCTGCGACTGGGTCCAAAGTAGCTGAAAAAATATGCTACTGGTCGGTTTACACCTCCATGGACCTGTGTCAGGTCAGGCAAAGAACATGCATCACGTTCATGACAAAACAGAACAAAAGACTTTGTGTAATCAGGCATACCTAAAGCTGGAGCCCTGCACATGCTCTCTCTTAACTCAGTCAACGCTTTCATTTCCTTCTCTCCCAACACTATGACATCGGTCCCTCTTTGACCGTCAGTCTCACCAAAGGCTTGGAGATGACTGAGAAATTCGGGATCCACTGACGACAGTAACCCACCATTCCTAGAAACATCCTAACATCTCTCCGCGTCGTTGGGGGATTCATTTGTAACAATGTAGTTACTCTTTCCCAGGATAACTTTCTCGACCCTTTCTCAATTTGATGATCCAAGTACTTCACCTCTTTCTGGCAATAATGCAATTTCTTTGGGGACACCTTGTGCCCGTCCTTTCCCAAGTGATTCAGTAAGGCGATCAAATCATACTTGCACTCATCCCTTGTTTTGGATCCGATCAACAAATCATCAATGTACTGCACTAGAGTCGATTGGAAAGGCAGCTCCAATGACTCCAAATCCTTCTTCAATATCTGATTGAATATGGAAGGTGATTCCGAAACCCTTGAGGAATTCGACACCAACTGTAAACCTTGTCCAGGAATTTAAAACTGAAGAGAAATTGGCTGTCCTCATGAAGACGCACAGAAAAGAACGCTTGGGACAGATCAATTACTGTGAACCATTCTGCATCGCATGGAATCTGAAACATAATCACAGCCGTATTTGGCACCACTTGGCAACACTTCACCCCTATATCATTGATCTACCTTAAATCTTGGACAATCCGAACCTTTCCACAAAGCTTTCTCAGTCCCCTTATTGGTGAATTACATGGACTGCTCATCACTTCTTTCAAGACTCCCTGTTTCACAAAATCTGCAATTAATTGCACAGCCTTTATAAGGACATCTTGAGCCATATGATACTGCGGTATCTGGGGGAAAACCGCACTTGGCTTCACACTGACTTTAACTGGCTCTACTCCTTTTCTCAGCCCTACTTCTTTCCCTGTCAAGTCCCACACCTTCTCTTTAACTGTTCCCTGCAAGTCTGGTGGGAGATCAGCCACTGTGAACATCAGAAAGAAAGTAATCAGAGGATATTCCTCATCTGTGGTCTCAGTTTCAGGCTCTGAAACCCGTTCCTCCCCTTCATCATCGCTGTTTGTCTGGACCTCAATTCCCTCATTGGAACAGGGGATTGAACACCTCGTCTTGCACAGTATGTCTCTCCCCAGTAATGACACAGGATTTGAATCGCAAACCACACATCTGTGCAATCCTTGGAAAGTGCCAAGCTCACCCTGAACCGGATCTGTGATCGGGTTAGTCAGGAGTTGGTTTGCTACTCCCACTACCTTAACTGTCCGTCCCGAAAGGGGCAGTTTCGGAACCTCTGCGCTTCTGACTGTAGAGCGTGTAGCTCCTGTGTCAACCAAGAATGAAACCTTGTGACCCATTACCTTTCCCTGAACATAAGGTCCTTTCTGGTCTACCTCTAAGGAGGCTGCAAGCCTACACTCTTCACTATCTGAACTTTCATCCGACCATTCATCGTTTATGACATTCTCACCACGCAATGGGTACTGTTGCACTGTGGTATTTTGACTCATTCTTTGACCTGTGACCTGTTGAGGAAGCATCACCTGTTGTTGTTCCATTAGCGCTAAAGGCACTTGCATTTGCTCTCTAGGTACCATAGGAACCTGCTGTTGCATTTGTTGTAGCTGCATCGGCTGTATACGCGGAATCTGCACCTGCTGCATGGATTGAAAACCCTACATTTGATTCACATTATTCTGGAAATTCGGATTTGGACCTCTCAATCTCAGTCCTCTCACATTTTAGAAAGAACTGACATCATTGCTTTGTTGAACAACACCCTCCTGCACCATCATCGGGCACTCCCGCTTCCAGTGTCCAACGACCCCACAAGCATGACAAGGTAACATCTTCTTCACTCCCTGTGCATCGTTTTGAACTACTACAGTGTTCAAATCTGGACTTCTGTTCACAAAACCTCCTCGACCTCTACCTCTCACTTGCGCCTGAAACATCCCCTTTCCTTGCGGCTGTTGCACCATCTGCTGTAAACAACCTTCCTGCATCCCTGACTGTGCTGCCTTAATTTGCATCACCATCGCTTTCTCTTTCAACTTTCTCTGCTTTAGCTCAGTTTCATCACTATAGTATTTCGCATACTGCAACACCTCGTCAATTGGCTTTACTTGCCAGCAAATCAAGTGACTCTTAATCATCTGACCAATTTCAGGTCTCAACCCTTCCACAAACCTAAACACAAGGTGATTCATGTCCTTCGCCTCAACATTCTCTGTACCGCTGTAGTGCCTAAAAGCCTTCAACAACCTCTCATAATAGGCATGTATCGACTCCTTGACTTCCTGAGCCGTTCGATCAATCCTCTGCCAATCAATATTCTTCGGCGAAACTCTCGATTTCAGAAACTCAATCACCTTATAGTAATACTTCATCACCTCAGGAGACGGCGCTCCTGTGATTCTGTCCCTTGCGGTTCCTCAGTTGGCCAATCCACACTCCTCTTGCACTCAAGCCACAAATCAGCTGGAACTATGATCTCAAAGAGAGTATTCAGGTCTTCCCAAAGACATTTTCAAGTTTCACAAACCTGTCCGTCTGCTGATACCACTCTATTGGCTTCTCCCTCAGCCTGGGGAAATCATTAGTAAATGACAGAATATCACCTCTAGTCCATGGTACATGGACAAGAACCCCTCCGGCAGTCTCTCTCATTGGTAACATCTTTACCGTACCGGTGTCCGGTAATGCTCTTGCTGGCTGCACTATGCAATCACACTTCCTCTTGTCTCTTTTCTTCGCCTATCTGCCTTCACACTTTTCTAAGGCTCCCCAAACTTGTGCACTCTGCAGTATCTCCTTGAAGTGTGCTTTCATTCCAGTAGACCTCATGTGTTCAAAATCCTTGGGCTCAAAATCTAACCTGTCACTCCTCTTCAGATGTTTGGTATTTTCTAAATCTATGCCATATTTCTCTGCCAAATTTGCCAATCTCTGGTGCACCCTGCTCACTTCTCTAGTTATCTTTGGACACAAGTACCTCAATTCTGCTTCCGTATATGACTCTAACCTGTTTACACCCATGCTCCCTTCAACAAGTTCATTTGCTACCATGCCCAACCTCACAAAATTCAGGTGTTCTTCTCCTTCCGCTCTCACCGCGGCTACAGGAGCAGTCTGTGGAGTATTAAGCTTATCTAACCAATCGGTCAGCTGTTGTGCTGTTAAACCCTGTAATGAGATATTTCCAGCCTGCGCTAAAGGTGTCTGTGGCATATTCGCACTCGAGATCTGCAGAGTTAACAGTCTCGAACCTGTCTGCCGCATGGCCTCTGGAGGAGCCCCAATCGGGCTGAAATCTAACAGGGACCTAGGTCCTTCAAAGGTCGGTTCCACTGGAGTCATTCCTTGGGAGCTTCCTACGAACCCTCCTCTTGTCATATCTTGAGTCATTACCCCTTGATCGCATACACTAGGCTTCGCCTGCGCATACAATGGTACTGGTGGACCAACTGTAATAGGCAAAGATATGGTGTCTGGCGTCTGTCTTTTTCCCAAAACCTGTGGAGGACTAACTCCCATATTTTGGTTCATCACTGGTGCCATGTTTGACTGCGGTCCCGTGACCAAAGTATAATTTGGAATCATTCGCTGCTGCACATGGAGCAGTAAAGGTGGAGTTGGCTCAGTCTGAATCAACTTTGGTCTTCCATATACGTACTCTGTCGGCATCATCAGATTTGTGGTAGTCTCTAAAATTGGGACATCGGGGTAAATTCTCTGAACCTGTGGTGGTTGCAGCTGAGATTGCATACTGTGGGCAGTGGACACGCTAAAACTACTCTGCACCGGGACTGGTGTCGAGACAGGACTAACCTGTATCGGATTCGTTGTCACCTTCTCTTGGGTCGAACCTGCGGGACATATACTGGTACTTGGTCTATTGTCATCATTGCATATGGTGGTGGTCGATCATTTAGTAACTGACTAAGGAACTCATCATCATCTCGGTCATCTACCTCTGACCAGGGCTTCCTAACCTCTTTGTCTTTGGAAGGACTTTTGTCAGTCTTACAAGTAGTTTTCCCCCTTTTGTCTTCACCTTCTTGAGCTATTGCTGGAAACAGCCTAACTCCATCTATTATTTCTCTCCTCCAGACTCTCTGTGCGCTATCCCACCTAGCCTCCTCTAGTGTCTTTTCTGCTTTCCTCATTCTCCTCTCAAACTTCTGTTGCTGTTGTAGTATTGCCATCAGTTCCCAAATTGCTAACGCCTCAAACCATGCTGGCCTCGGAGGTGGCTGTAGCTCATTTAGCACCCTCCGAAAATTCTCCAAAATCCTCAAATTGAACATTCCATGCTCAGGAAACGATAAGCTCCCTTCTTTCTCCGTAGCTTTGCACCATTGCTTTAGCCAAAGACATGGCGCAACATCCTTTTCCTCCATTACAGTGTAAGCTGGTCTATCCTCTGGCGGTGTAACCTCCCCTAAACTCGCTGTAATATATACTTCTCCCCTCAAAGCACTCTTTAAAGCCTTAAGATTTTTTATTTTTACGTCTTTATTTTGTTCACAATCAAATCAGGAAGTGACTTTAATTCCCAGAACTCTCTTTGCCTCCCTTCTCAACCAATTGCCTCTCACGGACGCCTGCCAATCCGGGCGCGACCTTTCTCACTAACCAATCTATCCCAGCACGGCTCCAATGACGTCACACTCACACACACTGCAGCTGACAAAGTCTTGCGGCTTGTCTTTCCCACTCTCGATTCACACAAACTAATGCAATATATTGCGAGCCCCAACAAAAACAAACTCTAATTTGACGGTTTACTACAGGAAAGGGTAACACAATCGCTTCAGAACTTTACAGAGATTTCGCTTAGCCTCGCCCGCTACTCTCTCCTTCTCAGATCCCGCACTTGCAAGCAAAATTTGACTCTCTACTTGTCAATGGATTACTGTTCTAGTGCACTTTAGAACTCACCAAATCTCCATCGAAGTTTTCATTCACTCACTTTGACTCATACTCGACTTGTCGACTTCACTATCGACCTATTAAACCGCACAAATTACAACATAAACCAAGTGTCTCATACACTTATCAATATACTCCGGAGTCTTAGACAACGCAGGGTCCGTACATCATCAACAACCACGTGGACAATTGTTTTGCACAAAGCGCCACACTCACATGAGGTTCGCCGACTTCCCTACTCTCATACTGCGGAGTACGCACACTCCTATTAAAACATCATCATCTGGCCTAAAATCCTCACAAACTTCACAGTTCACCTGTGGTATGCATAAGCTGTGCAAGCGCAAAATCTACTTCATTCACACTATCACTAGAACGCCGAGAACATACTCAAACTTCCTTCAGCAAGGTCTGAGATTCCGGGAAAGTCATTTGGGACTGAGGGGCACATCATCTCTCCAATGGGCATCATTGAAAAAAAATGTTTTTTCCCCAAAACCCGATTTTTTCGATACACCTTGCTTACTTCCAAACCACGCCCCTCAATCTCTACCAGACCGACACCTTTTCTACCAAACTGTAACTTTTGGAAAGTTAACTCTATCAAACCGTACTGGGGCCCCAAAGGGCCAAACCAACCGCACTGCTACCAAAAACTGTTAGCACGTCAGAGCCTTAATAAGTAAACTTACAAGGAGACGCGTTCAGGTCGATAAACCTTTGGACCACGTTCGGGGACTTTCCAGCACGAGATTTCTTCTTGGCATCACCAACCAATTGATCAATAAACCAATCAATAATTACAACAGCTAATCAACAACTATTCAATAACATTTAATAAGAATCAATAAGTTGAACACACCATGACCTTTAGTCATGAATAACCACACCAATTCGTAAGGTGTTAGGATATTTATTTCCCTATTGGTTACAATCTAATGTCAACGCTGTAAATCTCATTAGCAATAACTCTTATTAGAAACTCTTCTAATTAGCAATTAGAACACAATTTAATCAATGCATAAAGAATTTTCATTCAGTATTTAGGCACATCATTAATATGAAGCAACTGTCTCAGTAATACAAGATTCAACAAAGCAAGAACTCAGTCATTTGTCTATTTGCACAAGATTCTGTGAATGCCTTAACTAACCCTCAAATCAGCATTAGCATGTTGGGCTTCATGCAAAACATTTAGTAAACATGAATTCAGAAAACATCTAATCTAAGGCCTCTATCAAAATTGCAGTTGGTATCTAGAAAGAAAAGGCAAACAGACAATTACAATTTTGCATCAGATAGTTACCAATCCAACAGATCAGCAAACAGCGTCAGTCTTCGTCCTCAGGACATCGGTCGATTCACCATCAGCAGAGATAAGATGGGGCAAAGCATAGCTAAGGAATAGGACCCTTCCCTCATATGGGGAGAAGTAATAATAAGGCAAGAATGGGTAGAGGATGATTTAGAGTATCAGGACAAAGCACTAGAGGAATAGTGGCAAGCCCTCTGGAAAATGAGCAAGAGTGAGTGAAAAAGTGTCCGTAAGGGAGAGAGTGAGTCCCCATTAAAGTGGAAGAAGAAGTGTGTATATTTCCTTGGGTTACGCCGTTAAATCAAAACTGTCTTATTGGCCCATAACTCCTCATTGGATAATAATTGGTGCAGTGTTATCTCTGTCCAATAATTTTTCAAGCATCTTGTCAGAATTTTCCACAAACCACAGTTCTAATGTCGCAGATTGGTCCATGTTATTGACGTCTTCATCGGTTGGAAAGTCAGGTAGGAAAAGTTACACTTTGCGCTCCAGTCAGTGTCTTCATTGTTTTCTCCTAGTCCAGTTAACCTTGCACCTGTTACGAATTACACTGTTGCATTTAGCAAGAACGTCGCCTTGAGCAAGTCGGTTCTCATGAGAAAGAATTTACTACGGCTACACACATAACCTCTGGAAAAGTACAGCTTCGTGTCCTTCAGAAAAACAGCACATTACATGTTAGAAAATGCAGTTTAACATGAGGCCAGTCAGCAAGGCCCAGACCCTCGCTAAGCTAAGGCCCTCTAATTTAATAAGGCAAACTCTTAATACATAACTCTAATTATGATATGCTAATACAAATTCAAAACATTATTGCATAATAATTCATAATTAACAAGCTTTTCATTAGTCTTCGTATACATTGATAGCCACTCCCCGTGGGCACATTTCAAACGCGTGCATTATTTTCTATGTTAACACATTTTCTATGCAGCTTCATCCCACAATATATTGCAAGCTTTTCATGTTAATATTGCTTTAAAAAGACACACTCCAACACCCTTTGCAAAAAGGGTAGCTCCTGGGCTTGTTCTCTCTCTCAGTCAGCTTCCTCTGGGTGTTCCTCGTTTGTAACACACTGTCCCCTACGAACAGTTTAATTTCCTGCAGGGGCAGGCACTTTCTTTCCCTCTCTTAGAAAGCAGATGGGCTTCTAGATGCTAGGCAGGCTCTCAATTCTTTCAGCAAGAAGTGCAGACTTCCGATGATGTCCTGTTGCCTCTGGGGACTTGCTGACATACGAAAATCAGTCTTGATGACATAACATTCCTTCGAGTGCTGTGCAGAACATTCTCTTCTTTGAAGCAGGAACAAATTGGCGTGATTTGCGTCCCAGCTTTGTTCTCATTTTGCAGACAGGTGATGTAGATCCCACTCCATAAGTTTTTAGAAAGAATTTGGGTTAGTTCTTTTTCACATGCAATTTTCTGTCTGTCTCCTATACACAGCTTTTGTGAAATGAGATGGTTTTCACAGAAGGTAACAATGATGCTGACCCCTAGTAGAATATTCAGAAACAAAGGCGCCAGGAAGTGTGAGACCCCTGCACCTTGCTATCGCTGATCTTTCTGAAGTAGTAATCAGGGACAGAAAAAAGGGCAATCCTGTCTAGAAAAGTGCACAACTTGATGCACAGGCACTGCAGTCCCACCATTCACCCCCTACCATCCTCCAACTGGCAGTGTTCAGGAAGACAACAGCTGTCTGCTAGCAGGGATCTCACAGAATTTGTAAAGGTAGCTCTGCCTCCATCCTCCTTCATATATGCACATGTGTTTCCACCCTTCAGCCACAGGAATGCAGGCAATACACTTTCACAGTCCCTAGAAGCTGTGTCAATCCTTGATCTTGTGGATTCCACAGGTCCCACCACTCAGACTCTCACTGCACAGAGACTACAACAAACAGAATCTTACTACCAAGTGCTACACATTCACTATACATACACACACTCAAAATGTGCACGGAATGTCAGTGCAATGATCTGTGGCTCACATACAGCTGGAAATTTAAACCACATAAGTCAGCACACCACTCTCTCCTTTAACACAAAAAAGGTCTGGTCATGCTACTGATTCACCAAAACTTGGTAAGCTGACAGCTACACGTTATGTGTCTACCCCAAAACATGGACAGCAGTCTCATGATGGTCATGAGGCAACGACCACACAGCATGGAGTTTCTCCATGGGGAAAATATGTTTCTTCGAGCAAAAACAAATGTGTGTTTCCAGAGAGGATCCATTCCCTCTGTGAGGTATTCTCTGTGGAGAATTCTGCACAGCAGAAACAGGATCCCACTGGGAATGTTTCACAGATCATGAACATCTGCATTTGGTGCACTTTCCACTGCATTCCGTGGAATGTATGTGAATTCCAAAAAGTAGTAAATCTACCCTCATGTAGGTGTAAATCTGCAAAGGCAGATGTATGACTTGTTTTGTAAATCAGTTTCAGTGTCAGTCGATTACATGTTACATAGTTGCCAAGACCACCAAGTTAATGAACAAAGGAATGTAAAGAGTTATTCAGTTCCCCGGGAGATATATATGAGACCTATTTAAATGAAGAGTAAAAGGCATGATCTGTTGATCAGTTACCTTGGAAGATTTATGCCAGGTCGTCACGGATGAGTGCACAAGGAATGCAGAGTTACTTAGTCCCCAGGGAGGATATTCAGCTCATCCACTAGTGAGCAAAAAGGGAATGTAGAGAGTTATTCAATTCTCAAGGAGATCTTGAGTGGTTCACACAGATGTAGTTTAATTACGAGCATAGAGAGATATTCATTTCCCACTGAATCATTGTGAGAGAAGTCAGGATGAACTTTATTTTCTAAATGTAAATACTTTTTGTAAGACGCAGATTGCAGGTAATCTGTAAACAAGCTTGGTGGCCAATTTACAAAAGTAACATACAAATACATCTGTCAGACCCTTCTGTTTGCAGAGGTATAATGTTTGTTCATTGTCCAAAAACATGTGATATTCACTGCTAACGACTGAGCTCCTGCTTGGAATGATTTTTCATTGTGTGCCGACCATGCAACAATTCATGTGGTAAAATCCAATTGGTAATAACAAATGTTCTCCTATTCTGTGTTTCCACACTCCCCATAAAAAAGATACCCAAAATTGCGTGGTCTGAGACAGGCGGACCAAACCAGGGACCATAAAAAGACCACTTTGACTTCATAGGTCACAGTTTTCATCTGTCCCTGTCTGACAGAGATGTCTCTCCATTTCTCATCGATAAAAAAGTGCTGTAGAATATTACAAAGAGAGAACAGAAGATAACAGATAATGTTTTATTCCAAACAATTGCTAGTTGCCACTTGGGAGATAGTGCAAGCCTTTGCTAAACTGTACCGTACTGATTCTGAGTCCCTGACTGTATTTAATGTGCTGGCCTCCTCTAAATAACCCTAATCCAGAGGTCTTCAAACTGGGGGGCGGGCCCCCCTTGGGGGGCCTCAAGTGATCCTAGGGGGAGGCGCCAGACTCTGGGCAAAAGCAACATTACACGGAACACAGGCCTTTGTTTTAAGCAGAAGCATGTTATTGCATTTTTTTAAAGGTAACAGTACTGAACTGCAATGTTTAAATAGGTCTAGGCATATTTAAACATTGCCATCTTTATAAGACAATTGTAAAAAATCCTGAGGGGGGCCCAATGATTTTTGTTTTTGCAACTGGGGGGGCACGGCATTAGAAAGTTTGGAGACCACTGCCATAATCTAATATTCTCCATTTCCTCCATGCTTAATGGGCATGGCCATTATTTAGCTTTCTATTCGGTCCTTATATCTAGGAATATCAGAGAAAATGCTGATGTACAGAAGTAGGAGTTACCTGCATTCTTAATTCTCTTTCATGGGTATTTTCTCTAAATCTATAAATATATCTTCCTCCTCGTCATTTCCCCCCAAAATACTCTGTTTGAATGGTGTTGAAAACCTTCCACTGTGTTATAAAAGCGACCTGCCTCACGTGGATGCCTGAAAGCTTCAGTGTGAATTTAGGGCCATATGTACGAACACTTTTTCCAATAGACACAGAATGGGTAAAAACCTTTGCTACATGTAAATACATCTGCTACTAAAACATGTGCCACATTTATTCTGCACATACCTCTTATATTCAAAAGCGTGTCTGTAGTTTCCAGAATTATCCTTTGTTCACAGTATTGGACCTCTATGAGCACCTCAAGGATTTTCATAACAAAGTACAAACAAACCGATCTCCCTACTTGAACTGCATTTACTGGGTTAATGTGGTTTAATGTGCGATAAGGTTTTTGTGTCCTGCTGCAGGCAAAAACCCTTCTCCAAATCCACCCACTATGAATATTTATACTATCTGGTGCAACAGTCTGTTTTGGTGCTCCCCAGTGCTTAATTTGTAAATAAAAAGATGCTGGTGCCCAAAGCCCTCCTCTTAAACACGTGGCTGCTGCAATTAATTGTGCAAACACGGAATACTGAGGAGGCGTAATCCTGAAGCCCTCTCGGGACTCTTCAATACATTTAAAGCCACTCCCTGCCCCTTTAGCTCACTCTTGCAGCTTTCTAATTTCTCCCTTTGTGACGCTTTTTCATTTTTCCCTTTCTCCGTCTTTCCCCCCTCTGTGCCTTTTGCTTGCAGCAAATACTGAGGCAGAAGAATAAGCCCCGGCCCTCAAAAATAAGTGCCGGTGCTCAGCACCAGAAACAACAAGCACAAATGAAGCACTGGTGTTCCCCCATTACCTCCTCTTTGGATTCCCTTACCACCACCCAGCAAAGTGCTCCTCAGCTCTCCATGGCCACTCTCTCACATACATTTCATTTGTTTTAAAGCACTGGTAAAGGCTGGCTTCACTAATGCACTCAAGGAGCCACAAAAATACAGATTTGTTCTTTGCAGCAGGTATATTAACCCTCTGCACTACTTAATTGCGAGTTAGAACTGTCACTAGACAAAACTTCGATCTCTCTTGCAGGAGCATTAATCATAAAAGTTATCTTAACATTTTGTATTGCTGCCTGAAAGCTGGAT
Organism: Pleurodeles waltl; assembly: GCF_031143425.1. NCBI lineage: Eukaryota > Metazoa > Chordata > Amphibia > Caudata > Salamandridae > Pleurodeles > Pleurodeles waltl. The sequence goes on along the minus strand of NC_090446.1, from coordinate 977,849,476 downwards.
GCACAAGGAACTCTGTAGCAGGTGCTTTAAAATCCTGTTATTGCTAAACACAGCGCCCCCCTCCCAGGTCAGTACCCCCTCCAGAGTCAGCACCCTGTGGCTGCACTGGTCGCAGCGCCCAAAAGGAGGCCCTGATCTGGACAGAACATTTACGTGTTTAACTGTCTGATTACCGCGATGAACAGCTGAAAGGTGACCAATGAACGTTTTGCAGAGTATGTGATGTGAGATAGCGGTCCAATTTCAGTGATTTTACCATTTTTTTCTGCCTTGGTGCTAGAAACGTTTTTTTTTTTTTTAAATCCGTGCATCCGTACAAATGTGCTTTTCTAACGGCCCTTAATATAGCATGCCGAAAACCTCAAGGCCTTTCCTCTGCCAAGGGATCTTCACATCTGTTTAAAAGCAACAAATAGCCCTGTTCATTTGCGGGGTGTTTTCAATTTAAAAAAAACTTTAACAAAAAATTGACACGATATTGCCTTTGAATAGGCAACATTTGCTTTTAATTTTTATCTTTTAAAGACAGAGACATTAGAAATATGTAAAAACATCCTAAAACAAAGATGGGTTTAAAAACCTTTCCTGACCAAACCCCTTTTCCTTTTCTGCTTTCAAGAGTGTAATTGAGGTTTTGAACATCACACTGCCAAACTAAAGCAACACTTGCATTTCTGTTGGGTGCTATAGCACCTTTCTCCCCTCTTAAAAAGAAGGGAACATATTCTCTTTTTTCCTTCAAGGCACAGTCCTGTCTTTTCTTTACTATTTGAGAAGTGCCCGTTACACAAAGGCAACACAGCCGCTTAGTGAAGGACTGTGAGTTTTGTCATACTACGCACAGGATGATGCTTGCTGTCATGAAAGCTATTATTAGCCCGAGGGCACTGGCTAAATAAAAGGGCACTAGCCCAGATGAATTCTCTGTCAAGTGGCCGACCTAGAGAAGCTCTGAGCTGCAGCTCTGTTCTATGTTGTCTTTACTGCAGAAAAAGAAACAAGCATTTGCAATGCAATAGGTCTCGCATTTGCGAGAGTAAGAGTTACTGGTGTTGTAAATGCCTAATTGACTTTTCTTGCTACATAATTTGGTCAACCCTGCCTCATAATTTGGTCCTTTCCTGACACATAATTCAAGTGGCCCTCCATGTAACTAAAGAACTTCCATTTACCTTCGTCCTCTTTCTGCAGCAAAAAATGAAAATGTTGCCATTTACCATCCCAATTTAAATATGCCATGCTAATTACAGTAGAATTCCATTTCATCACCCCACCATCAGAGTTGCTGGCTGACTAACACAATTCCGAAAAAAAGACACAAGACAGACAAGGAGATTGAACTATTCAGTTCAGCTGAGAGAGAACTTGCTACTCCTTAGAAGCATGCTGGTTTCCGAAAAGTGGTTGTCTTGTGTTATGATACTTTATTTAGTCTGACATTCTGTGAAAGAAAACCCCACTCCTCCTAGAATGGAATAAATACAAAAATACTGGTACTGATGGTAGAAGACGATGCATGTACTAACAGCACCAGATTCTTTGTATGAACTATAATTTCTGAAAATATACATGTTTCACTGCAATAAGTCAATAATGAAAATGGTCAACGAGTACTGGCTTGTATTGATTTCATGAGCAGGGACTTCTAACCCCACATTCATGTCTGATGTCTTTAGGTGGACTGATAACGGGAAGAAATATGTGAACAATAATGCTAAATATTATAGAACTTGACTCGAGTCAGAACGAACACACCTAACCATCCTTGATATCCACATTACGTGCCTTTGGACATAAGGTACCTCTGAGGGTTCATGTGCCTGCTGCAAAGAATGTCTATCATATAGATGACGGAATTATATATATTTTTAAAAAGTGCAGCAGTATGCATTTGTATTGGTGTCTTCAAAGAAGGAAGAAAACATACTTACAAAATTGAAGAATACCACGAACACCGAAAAGTATTGTGAATAGGAAAGCCCTCAATATGGATATGATACTGTTTGCTCATTGAATGGAGGGGTTGTGCTCCGCGAAGAGAGCTGCACGTTTATGGATGATGAAAAACATTATTTCTCTCATGGGACTTCTGGCAGTTGAATTGCGATTTAGCTCATTCCCAGCCTCCTTGCTGTGATTGGCTCTCTAAGCTTATCACTCGGCAAGCACCGGAGTGAAATAACAAGCATGTCACGCAGTACAGCCGTGGGAAAGTCAACTGAAAGCCTCAGAGATAAAACATATTTCAATGAGGATAAGTGACATAAAAGAAAGATCACGCGGACACTTGCACATATTAACGACTGTCATACCAATACCTTTTTGGCAAATTGAAAAACAAGTAATTAAATATAAAATGGAGGTGTGTGAGCCATGCAGAGCGAAAGAAAGGTGTGGCTGCCATATGTAAACTTAAAGCGTGGCGTACCAAGCTGCAACATTTAAAGGAACGGGAGTGACTCATGCGCTTCACAGAAACCTGGTAGAATAGGGAGAAGGTGTTGCACAGGGACTCGAGCTACTGACTTTGGAACTGAGGACCCTGGTTCAAGTTATGGCATTGGCTCAACATCACTTAATCTCCCCATGCCTACAAAAAATGAATATGTCCTTGTCTAATGTAGCTGGTATTCATGTAAAGCCTTCAAAGCTAAAACAAGTAATTAAATAAACAAAAGGGCCTCTGCCCTCCCTCCCACCACACAGGGACCGCATGCAGGCACACTCGGCTCAGAGAGCCAACGAACAGCAAATGTGACCAAGATAACAGCCTGACTTACAGCAAAGTTAAGCTGAGAGCAAGAATGCTCTGCAAATGGAAGCTGTAGCTTCACTGAACTCGAGCACGAAACAAAGGAAAAAAGTCCCATAAAGAAGAGATAAACAGGACAAAGCGTAAATATACAGTAGTTGGTCCCTGCTCCCAAAAAGAAAAAGGAGGGACAAAGAGGCATGACTGACAACTAGCAAGGAAGGATTTTTCAATCAATCAATCAATATTTGTAAAGCGCGACTACTCACCCGTGAGGGTCTCAAGGCGGTGGGGGAAGGGGAAGGGCCTCATCTGAAGATCCATGTCTTGAGGTTCTTCCTGAAGATGGTGAGCGACGGGCTTTGTCTGAGGTGCGGGGGAGATTGTTTCAGCTCATTGCTGCAGTGTAGGTGAAAGATCGTCCTCCGGTGGTGGTTTTTCAGATGCAAGTGACGGTGGCCAGGGCAGAGCAGAGAGATCTGACGGGGGTATGGAAGGAGATGCGGTGATTCAGGTAGGCTGGTCCTGAGTCATGTATGGTCTTGTATGTGTCGGTGAGAAGCTTGAAGGTGATTCGCTTCTTGACCGGTAGCCAGTGGAGGGTCCTCAGGTTTTGTGAGATGTGTTCTCTGTGAGGGAGGTCCAGACTGAGTCTGGCGGCAGCGTTTTGGATAATTTGATGTTTTTTTATGTTCCTAGTTGAGGTGCCGGTGTAGAGGGTGTTGGAGTAGTCGAGCTTGCTCATGACTACGGTGTGGGTGACTGTCCTGCAACAGTCTGCTGGGATCCATCTGAAGATCTTCCGAAGTTTGCAGAGTGTTTGCCAGCAGGAGGAGGCAACAGAGTTTACCTGGCGGGTCATGGATAGGGAGGAGACGAGGATGATTCCTAATTTGCGGGCCTGCTCGGTCAGTGCAGGGGGGCACTGAGGGATGTGGGCCACCAGGAGTCGTCCCAAGCTGAATTGAAGTTTCTGAAGATGATGAGCTCCGTCTTGTCGGAGTTGAGCTTGAGGCAGCTTTCTCTCATCCAGGTTGCGACTGCTTCCATTCCTGTGTGAAAGTTCCTTTTGGCCGTATCCAGGTCTTCGGTGAGGGAAATGATGAGTTGTGTGTAATTGGCATATGCCACGAAGTTCATACCATGGCTTCTGAGGATGGCAGCAAGAGGGGCCATGTATTTTTAAATGAGACTGAAACGAGCAAATGAAACGGCTTCAAGCCCACAGAAGAAGTATACTTAAAATTATACAAGAAGCCAAAAATGCTCAACCCAAAAAGTGAAAGGCTGAGACCTCCCCTCAAGAGCCCACTTCCTGAGACTATCCATCTTTGAAAAAACAAACTTCTCAGGAGGCTTTCCCTGTCAAAAAGCACATGAGGATGTGCTAAGATTTGCGGTAAACACAAATCTTGGAATCCAAATTCACCATGAACGTTTATGACTACATAAGGATTAAGATTTCAAGGGTAAAGAGGACCTTGGACTCGGGGGTTTTTGGAAGCTGCATTTCCTGTGGGTTGCACCTTCACATTTCTAGACACCTATATAATTGTGGCTAAAAAATGGCTGTGTTATCTAGGTACATTTCCAGATACTTAGACCGAGTGGTTGAGGTGTCTACTAGGTTTCACCAAGATGCTTACTTGGGCCTATAAGACCTTAGACATGATGGCAGTAATTCTTAGTCACACTTGAGCAGGATTGTCTTGCCATATTTGTCACATTGTAGGAGGACCACCATAAATAGCATCAGTGAGAAGTGAGAATTACATGACTTGAGACTGTTTTCTTTCCATGCATACCTCATCTACTGACACTTTGCTAACTGCGGTACATTCTGTCCTGTCCTTGTTCGCTTGTTTTTTTTCTCTTTTTCCCTCACTAGTAACATTTACTGTTTTCTCTAGTAACTTCATCTATTAACCACTCACCCCTCAATCTCTCCTTCAATAATTCCCCCTTTCCCCTCCGAGGTACATTTTATCCCTCCCAACTCCATCAAATCACTAGCACTTCCTCACTGAGCAGTTCTACAATCTATCCTCAATTTTCCACTCACACTATCTATTACCATTCCAGCAGGATTGACTGTCATTCTCTACCTTTCCTTTTAGGAATTCACCATCTTCTCCATTTCTTTAACTTCTCCTTATTATCCTTGGAGCTCCCCACCTTCCTGCCCCCCTTCAACCATCTATCCAGTATTCTAGCCAGTGCCGGATAATTTCCATATCCACAATATCTTTTTTGATATCAGGCAGGACCTCCTTTTCATCATCGAAATCTGACTAGGTAATGACGCAGCACTGACAACATATGGAGGCGTGGCAAAAGGCACTAGATGATTTAAACTAAGAAAATGCTGACTTTCTAAAAGTGCCATATTCAGAATTACAATTTAAAATCTGACTTCACCATCAGTAGTGATTTTAAATTGTGATACCAGAGACACCAAACTTGGCAGTCCCATCTCATCTATTCCCAACTGGAAATCACACTTATAAAATGTAACAAGGCAATCCCAATGTTAACTTATAGGAGAGATAGGCTTTGCAGTAGTGAAAAACGAATGTAAGAGTTTTTCACTACTTGGACATAAAAAGCTTAAAAGTGCATGTCCAACATATATATTAAAAAGGAAGGTTTGGGTCTGGCAAGTGGATTAACTTGCCAGGTCGGCATGACAGTTTACAACTGCACACACAGGCTCTGCAATGGCAGGTCCGAGTCAGGTTTAAAGAGTTACTGAAGTGGGTGGCACAATAAGTGCAACATGCCCACCAGTAGCATTTGATCTACAGGCCCTGGGCACATGTAGTGCACTTTACTAGGGACTTATAGGTAAAATTAAATATGCCCTTTGTGGATAAGCCAATTGTATCATGCTTTAGGGAAAGAGCACACGCAAAACCAAAGTCAGCACACAGGTGGTCAGAAAGCAAAAACATTAGGGGAGAACACACCAAGGATGCCGGGTATAAAAATGATCAATTTCTCCCTTTCTGTTGGAAAGCCTGCAGTGACCTAAATACCTCACACATCAAATTTATCCTAAAGAAGCAATGCATTAACAGGTCAGAATCCAGGAAATCATAGGCCAATTGATAGTTCTAGCTTAAGAATTTTGGAAAACAAGCCTGAGCTCATCCTTTCTAGAAGAAAACAAACTTCACTCCAATAAACAAGATTCGAGCATAGCAAAGGCACAAAATCAGACTATCAAGATTACAGTTGGATCTAATGGAGTTGGCCCTACTAACCCTAAACCCACTGCAGCACCAAGTATTAAAGCAGAGACAAATTGACAGTGGAATTCGCATTACTGTAAAGGACTGAATCCCATCTTACACTGCACATGGAGCCAAAGTTATCAGATTTCTCCCTTTCAGCTCTGCACATTTCATTTCTAATAAAGATGCACTTCACGGATCCACCATCACCTTTCTACTCTTCTGTACTCTTCTAAAGCTCATCAGCATATTCAACTTAACATACTATAATTGCGGAGAGGATACACATATCATTCTGAAGCCTTAGAATTCCATTCATGTGCACTTGTTCAACGCACTGATGTTGCCAAGCAGTAGATTCTACAGAACCATATGAAGCTCTACTTCTCAACAAAGAGATTCTCATGGGTGGCTCATGGTCTAACTATGACCCATGACTGTCTGGCCTCTAGAACTAGGACCACCACCAACACTCTCTGCCAAAGTGAAGACTCTGGTAGAGATCATGGACTCCAAACTCTTTCTCAAAAATCATGTTAACCAAGAGATGAAATGTGTCTTCTATATCATACCATTACATTGCATTAGTCCTTGTTTTGGATTCCCTCACAGGGTACAAGCCATAAGTGCACTACTGCTGTTGCCTCTAAACTACACCAACAGCCTCTAATTTGGGGCCCCTCAGTACCTGTCCTGTAAGTTACAACAAATCCAAGATGTCAAAGTAAGCCAACTTTTATGCTTGTGCTCACATAATTGCATCACCCCTGCCCTCCACGTTTCGCACTAGCAACAAGACCATTTTGAGACAACATCAGTGGCTCAATTGACCACTAGCTCTTCTGCTCACCATAAAATAATTTGGCGATGAGCCAAAGCCACCGCACAGTGCCCACACAAGTTTAGTTGGTGCTGACCTGCTGATTGGCTCAAGTTGGTCGTGGTTGAACAACTGTTTGCTTTTATATGTCCATGAAGGTAAGCGGAACTGCTGCGGGTAGACGCACATCTGTTTCCAATTGGAGCAAGATATCCTGGGTTCTCTTTGAACTATAAAATCTAGACTGCAAATTGGATTTCCTTTAAGCGATCCCACCTCATGATGCATGTTCCATATATCACATCAGCGGCCATCTTGTCCATAGAGAGTCACAGGTCAAGCAATATCTTACGTGACTGCCATCTTCCTTTGGCACCTGTTGTGAGCCTCCATCTTGCCTGCAAATCCACATAGGGCGCAACATCAATTCTCCATTTTATTTTCCCATTAGAATTGTGCAACATGGAGCGGTTAAGGTTAGTGCACCAGCATTATTCTGCCATCCTGGTTGGTGCTATGTCATTACGCTCTGTGCCACACCACATCTCAATACTTCCAATCAACGTGCACTGTGTGAACTGCATGCCCAGACTCAATGGTGACACGCACACATATTCATACCTTACAGTACTTTGTGGATTTACACTGCGTGCTACTTGCTCCTACAGTGACACACACACACACACACAGCCCTAATGAGGACCTGGTATCGGTGATAAGTACACTACTTCAAAGCATTTTAAAGCAGTTTTGTGTTTCTCACCCTATGTGTCGCCATATCCAATGGTGACACGCACACATATTGCTGAAATATGTGAAGATCGTTGAAATGCACTCCTGTGTAAAACAAGGTTTCTATCTTTCTTCAAGCATGCCCTGGCTTAGTGTCTCAGTGGCAAGCTCACCATAATGACTAAGGTGACTATTTATAATTGTTTCAACATTTCTGTGTCCGTGTGTCACTAACATTGTATCCTACCTCGGTGACATACTATTTTTTTCTTTTGTGTGTCCCTTACAATAGGTCTAGTGTTTTGGCTATACCACTTCTGTGTTTCACTGTTACTGACGATTCTCATCAGCTGGGAATTAATTTTCTTGATTCCTGGTTCAAAACAGGGCTCATACACTGTGTACAGACATGCAGGCTGTAAGTTCTCCACCCCCATTTCGAGAATGGCCTAGCAGTCCTAGCATTCCCTGGAGACAGCAGTCTAACACCTTTGAAACGTATTTAGGGTTGATTGGGGCATCCCTTTTCAGACCAGAAAGAAAAATATTCCTGCTCTTACCCTCCATGGGTTTCGAAGGTAGGGAGGTTTCTAAGGATTTACCAGAGCTGGTACTGGCTGAGGATGAATAATTGGATGAGTATCAAGAGGCAGTGAAGAAGCTGATTGCAAGGTCTGACGTCCAGCCCAGTCTGGTAGTTCTTCGCCATAAGTTTTTCATTTGCAAAAGCAGAGTCAAACAACGTTGACGCTTATGTTAGTGCACTAAGGAAGTTATGCTCTCAATGTCATTTTGGTGAATTCTGTAACCAAATGGTAAGGGATCTGTTTATTTGCCTCTGCTCTTATGGGTAGATTTAACAAAAGTTCTTAACGATGGGTAACCCGTCGTTGGAGGAGGTTATAAAAGTGGATAAAGGTGTAGAACTGGCACAGGTAACGTTTAAAGATCTAAATGCCTCGCATGGATGTCAAAAGTTCAGGAAAAGTTTTTTTAGGTGCACAAACATATGTTTTAGATGTGGTAGTTCCCCGGAGATCAAGGAAAGCAAAGGGTGTCCAGCCACAAATGTATGTCGCCACAAATGTGGCAAAGTTGGACACCTTGCTAAAGTGTGTCAGAGAGTACAAAATAAGGTACTGAAGGTTTGTTGTTGGTGGATGATGATGAAGTTAGAGATCAACACACTGCAAGAGAATTCCAAAACATGATTGTGATAGTCACAGAGGATTTGATTGTAACTGGAAACCCCAGTGATTGTGTTGATCTTTTTGTGGATGTTGAGGTGGATGGCAAAGCGTTGAATCTGTTGGTTGATTCGGAGCGCATATCACAATGATTATGTCTGAGTTATTTAGAAAGACATGGGGAAATAGAGTATGGTTTCCTCCGGATACAGCCCTGGTGCAACAGAAACATGCATTTGTGCGTTGACTTGAGGAGCCTCAATAAAGAGATCTGGTTAGACTTACACCCTGCAAAGCAAAATACAAACGCTGTGGGATAGCGTAACTCGATGGACGGAATGCAGAACCAATCAAACATTCACCCCCAGTCACAGATCTGGGTTTAATCCATCCATTATTTTGCTGACCATGCCACCCCAGTTTGAACCCAGCCATATGCAAATCAGTCTTGACCCTGTTCCACATGGGAACAGTCCAGCCCGAACTGCCAGGCCAGGTTCTCCCTGGACCGGAAACAAGCATCCTGGGAACAAGCATCCTGGGACCGGTTTCGGGGTTTCACCCCTCCTCAGCCAGGCTAGCTTGAATCCAGTGGCACAGTGAGCCCGGGACCCACGTCTGGGCATACCCGGCGCACTTAGGGCGGCAAAAGCAAAGCAAAATACAAACGCTGTGGGATAGCGTAACTCGATGGACGGAATGCGGAACCAATCAAACATTCACCCCCAGTCACAGATCTGGGTTTAATCCATCCATTATTTTGCTCACCATGCCACCCCAGTTTGAACCCAGCCATATGCAAATCAGTCTTGACCCTGTTCCACATGGGAACAGTCCAGCCCGAACTGCCAGGCCAGGTTCTCCCTGGACCGGAAACAAGCATCCTGGGACCGGTTTCGGGGTTTCACCCGTCCTCAGCCAGGCTAGCTTGAATCCAGTGGCACAGTGAGCCCGGGACCCACGTCTGGGCATACCCGGCGCACTTAGGGCGGCAAAAGCAAAGCAAAATACAAACGCTGTGGGATAGCGTAACTCGATGGACGGAATGCGGAACCAATCAAACATTCACCCCCAGTCACAGATCTGGGTTTAATCCATCCATTATTTTGCTCACCATGCCACCCCAGTTTGAACCCAGCCATATGCAAATCAGTCTTGACCCTGTTCCACATGGGAACAGTCCAGCCCGAACTGCCAGGCCAGGTTCTCCCTGGACCGGAAACAAGCATCCTGGGACCGGTTTCGGGGTTTCACCCCTCCTCAGCCAGGCTAGCTTGAATCCAGTGGCACAGCAGTGAGCCCGGGACCCACGTCTGGGCATACCCGGCGCACTTAGGGCGGCAAAAGCAAAGCAAAATACAAACGCTGTGGGATGTGCCAAGGACCAATGATCTTTTGGAAGATCTTAGAGATACTGAATGGTTCTCTAAAATCGATGTGGCATCAGAGTACCGTCCGGTGGTGTTGGGTGATACATTCCGCCTTTACACAGCTTTTAACTCACCTTTAGGTACATTCCAGTTTTGTAGAAAGCTCTGTGGCCTGGCATCTGCCGGCTCTCTTTTTCATCGAATCATGAGCAACTTTACGAGACTTGTGTTTCAGCGTGATGTTTTGATTTTTCACAGACATTTAGAGGATCATGACAAAGTGCTTAGATCTGTGCTTCACATTTTCTCAAAAGAGAAATGTGAGTTCTAGAAAAAGGACATCGACTTTTTGGGACACAGTATCTCAAGTAAAGGCATTAGTCCAAGGCTGGGGTTGGTTAGAGCTGTGGTGGAATGCTCTAGCCCCAAGAACAAGGAGGAACTGCGTTCATTCATCTACCTTTGCAAATGTTATTCCACGTTTATCCCTGGATATCCTACTTAAATGAAAGCCTTAGCCAACATGTTGAAAAACAAGGTTCCCTTCATTTGGGATGATGCTTGCCAGGATACTTTTGACATGGATAAATTGGGAATGACGAATGCCAAAACACTGTGCGCATACAATCCGAGCATACCCTGAACTATTACGGTGGGTGCCAGTAAATATGGGTTAGGGGCAGTGTTAACCCAGCGTACCATTGAAGGGGAGGTGACCATCAGCTATGCATCTAGAGTGCTTCAGGAGCCAAAAATAAACTACTCTATAATTGACAAAAAGTGTTGGCATGCTACTGGGCTAGTGAGAAGTTCAGAAGTTATGTCTGGGGTAGGAGGTTTGTGATGCAGACTGAAAACAAGCCTCTTATGTATATTCTGAGTGGCGACAAACTCAAATACACCACTCCTTGCATAGTTCGCCTCACCACAAAATTGCTTCAGTACGATGTTGAGATTAAATACATCCCTGGTAAAGAGAATGTATCAGCAGATCTCCTGTTTAGGTTGATCAGGACACTGTAGATCTAGAAGATGATAAGGAAGATTGCTTTATAGCAAATGTGGATACAGTGGAAATCAAAGCATGTGTTGAGATTGACTGGAGAAAGGGTACTGATTATAACAAAGTGTTGGGAAAAGTCAAAGAATTCATTATAAATGGTTCGCCAAAGGAAAGAAGCGTATTTTCTGAGATTCAACCATTTTGCGAGATTGTGGAACTGTGGTGTGGTGAGGAGATGTGACAAACGTATGCCACCTTATATCATTCAAGCTGTGCTGATAAACAATGCACACAAAGGTCTTCTTGGGTTAGCCATGATGAAGAGAAGGGTTAGGGCCCATTATTGGTGACCATCAATAGATAGAGATGTTGACATGGTGGTAAAAGGGCGTGTGGTGTGAAGCAGGGAAGGGAAAGGTTTCAAGGTTGTGACTCCACCTTTACAACCAATATACTTACCTGGAAGGCCATGGATGAAAGTGGGCATTGATATGGTAGGACTGTTCAATTTTCTTTTGTGTCATTGCGCTATGCATTACTAATGTACTAATGGACTACCATACTAAATGGCCCAAAGTTCGTTTTTTTCTACTCTCATGGCCAGCAATGCTGTGCATTTTCTAAAAGATATTTTCACGAGGGACAGTTTTCCAGTGCCTTTAATCTATGACAACAGTGTACAGTTTGTAAATCAGGAGATAAAAGTGTTCTTGGAAGAATCTAGTATGAAACGTCTAAGGAGCTCACTTTATCATCCCCAAACCAATGGGTTCTTGGAGAGAAGGAATAGGGTGGCTGTTGAATGTATAAAGTGGGTGAAAACCAATAGTGATGATCCGGAAGAAGCAATGAAGTCTATGTTGTGACTTTATGGTATGACACCACATTCCCTCACTAAGATGTCCACCTTTGAGTTACCTAGAAGGTGTAAACCTACTTCACTACTTTATCCTGCATGTTTATCTAAAGCTTTGCAAAATAAAGTCACAAGCAGTGTGAATAATAAAGCCATGTTTAGCAGACTGGAAAAGGAATAGAGTAAAATGAAAAACCGGTATGACATCAAAAGGACCACCAAACACCTTGTTTTTCACCTAGGTGATGTAGTGTGTGTCATGAGAGCGAGTTTTGTGAAGAAAGGAAATGTCAGTTATGGTGATCCAGTGAAAGTGGAAAAAGTCTGCGGTAATGTGGTGATTGTGCGGGGTGGTCATTGGTGGAGTTTTCGTAAAATCGTAAAAGTACTGGATGATGCCATAAAAGAGCTGCGTGATAATACAGGCATTGCAAGGGAGGATAATTCTCTAGCCACCAATAGGGGTTCTATGGATAAGAGACTACATAGATCTACACGGGAAAGAGATCTTCCATGGAAGTTGAAATAAGGTGTCTTTTATATATGTAAAACTGATCTTTTCATGCATATAATGCTCATCATTTATTTGATAGTGTGCTGAAGAAGTTTAGCTATGTATATATATATAGATAGCCTTTGCCTTACTGTTTTAATGGTGAAGTTTTCTTGTTTGTATCATTTCTCTTGGTTGGGTTTTGAGTTTGTGTTTGTTACAAATGGGGAGATATGTTATTCTCTGCATCTGTTGAAGCACATGGAAGCTTCTATTCTTTGAATGTTGTTTGTGTGCTGCCATTACTGGAGCTCGTCTTCGGAGAGTTCCAGTGAATGTCAGTTGGAGCGCGTCCGGGTGAGGTGACAGCAGTGGATTGATTACTGCCGACAACAATTTGAGAATAAACACATTTGTAGCACAGGCCTTACTTGCCGGAACTTCTGTTCGCCATAACAGAGTGTGAATGAGATGAGCAGGCAGGACATGTCTGATATAAAATTATGCATCGGTCTGCCCTCGTTACACCGTGCCAGCGTGCATCACAAGCAGCAGATGAGTCACTCTTTGTCTTTTCCTTTGTGCTGTTGGTAGTGCTACTTGGAGAGACCAGGAGTGGGGTTTTGCAGCCCACAGAGCTCTAGAGTCTTCTGACATTCTGGACTGATTCTAGATATGGCTTCAATTCTCAATAGCAGTGGCCTTCTCAGCAATCAATAATGTGATTTCATTGATTAGTCACGAGGCCCTCGCATGGTGCCAAGTGGATGGGCATCTGATTTAAAACTGCATGCTGGCGTGCCCTGGGCCACACTGACCTATTGCATAGTACCGCTATCATGAAGGTCCCACCCAATCATCTGTGTAGTTAGAGACTCTATATTAGGTTTGCCAGGTTTTGCAGTACCAGCATTTATTACCCAAATTATTCACCATTGGCCAGCTTGATGGCATGGCAGCCATCTCCTCCCCAGTGCAGCAGCATTATTCAGAAAGTCTCAAAGCTGCCTCAACACCCATAAAAAGATGTTTTTTTTAGAAATCTTTATATTATATGAGATAATAGGTAGTTTTTATTTAGCAGCGTGTCATACCTCATTATAGAGACAGAATCATGAGTGTCCTAATACCCAGATAGTGCCTAATCGGTATTGATATAAATGTATAGTTACCAATATCTGTAGTTATCGAGTTTAAGCTACAAGCATTTTTCTTGAACCACTATTCGAACAGAATGCACGAAAGATAACTATAAAAATCTGTGCCATGACTAAGGGACTCCATTATCGGTTTACTGCTGTCTCTTGCATAATTAGAACATGCATATGGGTATTCACTTTTTTGAAATCAGAATTAATTTAACACATTTACATAGGTACTACGTAGTTCATACCATGTGTAATGTCTTCAGATATTGGTTTTTCTGCATACAACAGATCGCACCTTGAGCCTAGTAGTTTTTTTTTAAAGAACAGTATAATGTTCACCAGTAATCCCAGCAGTACATAGTACTGCTGGAGAGGCTTCCTGAGATGTCAGACGTGATCGGAGCGGATTTGTAGTTTTGTAATTCCAATGAACAAATGCCATGTTACATTGTAAAGCTTGTCAAGCAGGAAAACTGATAATGTTTCCTCATGCCCTGCTGGTATTAGTCCACCTCTAGTTGCCTAGCATATTTAAAAAATCAATATGTATACATTGTATTACTTCACCCTCCAACTGCATAGCTTACAAGTTGTTCCATGTCAGGTATCACACCTTTAGCAACTCCTGCCTATTTAGCCAAAAACACATTGCATGATGTGATTTTTGAGAAAGTGCGTACAATGTTAAAAGTAAAACTACATGCGCCAAAATGCAAATGACTATGGCTCAAAGCACAGCTGGCTGAAAGTGCTTCTTTGCAGCTGTGGCTGTATAATAAAAGGAAATTCTTTCATTTTGACTTGCGATGCACACAGGCATCATTTAAATGTCTTTGTCAGCTTAACATTAGTTTTTTTTTAGTTCAAAACCATTGACGGCACCAGATCAAGTAATGTAGCAGAGCAAAAGCACCAGTTATGTATTATCAACAGACGTTTTCAATGTTTGTGAGTATGATTGTTTCATCATGAATGTGCTCAAAGACCAAACTTACAGGGGGCTGTGCCTAGCAAACATTGAGTAATACAAGCCGGGTCTCATGTCATGAATTGTAGAGGTAAGTAGTCTTTATTTCAAGAATATAACAATGAGCTGTCGCAGACACACAGACTAGTCACAACTCGTCTGTTCAAAATACTGGTCACCTCTGAAACATTGGCACAGCAGTGTTTGAGTCATTCACATCTCCAACATTCCTCCTGTTATTAGATATATATGTTCCTACTCAGAACATTATATAGGTTTTCCCATTAAAACTTTAAAACGAACAATATTAATATGCATATATATCAACTGTATCGCTTTAAACTCCTTTTCTTGCAAACCTTGCCCCTTCCAAGAAGATTCTCAGTTACATCTTACGACTGAGAATCTAATTGAAACGAACAAGAAAAAAGAGCCAGTTGTATACACGTAGCTAGATCCCAAAGTAAATGATGTACCACTTGACATTGCATTTAATGCACTCCCTCTGTCATTTATCGATTTTTACAGATTATACTGAAAATTGCACCATTTAACCCCCAAAAAAGTCAATTTGGGAGGGTCAAGCTTGTTTGGTACGCCTTGAAAATACTGGAAGATTTCATGAGTACCATTTAAGAGCCTTGGGATTTATTTTTAGCAAATTGCAGTACTGTTAAACTTTTCCATATTGTTCCTGTAGTTTGGGTTGATTTATGTTATTACATGCTGCTCAGTATTTAGCAGCTTTTCCAACTATCTCAGTTTTCAACAAGCAGAATGTATAATGTTTATGATGGTTATTTCTGATTTTGCTTTGGAAAAAGTTCTTCCTGATTCTCGAGCCTTGTCTGCTACTGTTGCTGGGCCAGGCCTCCTAGAGCCCACCTCCCTAGGTTTGGTCTGTGCTGGGCTTGTATTGGTACTAAGTTGCTCTTACTACCCAACTCCCTCCTCCCTTCAGCCAGGTCTACAGTTGCTAGACCAGAGCTAGTGCCAAGGCTGCTCTCCTTGTCCTCTGTGCTGCATTGCTGCGTCGAGTAATTAAACTGGAATGGAGAACAGCATCCACCACCACCCACTATCATCCTCTTTGTTACTGTGTCCCTCTGCTGACTGGCTGGCCTACCACTAAACTGGGAACTGCTGGGCATCTAAACAGTTCCGGCAAGGGACATTCCACTGTCCTGGATGCAAATACAAAGATAGTAAATACCAGCCAGCACTGATGCCTAATTAAATTCCTGACTTCTCTAAAGTTGTTAGTGGTGGTGATGGAAAGGTGAACACGTCAGAGGTAAGTGCCATTTGTAGTTGCTCTATTTCTTAATGTTTATTTCAGTATAATTATGGATCCCATAAATGCACTGCTCAATTGCTTGTATGTGACTTTACATTGGGCAATTTTCAAACCTGACCTGCTTGAAAGAACCCTGCCGTAAAAGGTTATAACTAGACCACCTCTTTAGCAAAAACAGCTGATCAACGCAAGGGCTGAAAGTGTAAAGAAATGGCGGAAAACATATGTAGCAAAATAGCAATGGATTTAGGCTGTGCTCAAAGGCAGCAGTAACCTTAGGATCATAGCAGTGTGAGAGAGCATATGAGGTAAATAATGAAAACACTGAAAAAGAGATTCTGCAAATGCTGTAGTGGATGTCTTCTAATGTTCACCTTCAAGTATTAATTACAAAAGCAAAATGGGATCCATTTCTCTGGCTTGGCATGGCACAAGTTCGGGTGAAGATAATTTCCTCAGACACTGGAAGTGTATTGCTCACATTCCTGTGGCTGAAGGATGGAGACCCAGACAATTAAGTGAGGAGGTTGTAGACAGGGCAACTTGTAGCAATCAACAAAGAAAAAGTGACACATGGAATGCTTACAAATAGGCTGACCACTGGCAATCGCTCGAGGTAGCATTCCAACCCATACTTTTTTTGCCCACTATGCCACCTCAGGTTAGACCTAGCCATATGCAAATCAGCCTTAATTCTGCTTCAATATGAACAGTCCATCCTGAATTGCCAAGCCAGTCCTCCCTGAACCAGAACACAAGCAATCCAAGACTGGTTTTGCCCCAGTAGGTGCTCTTCATTCGGGTGCAGCTGGTTTCACCTGCATGGTACGCACAGAACCCAAATCTAGGCATACACTCTGCTATTTAGGTCATTACATCAAACACACAAAAATAATTAGAGGTATAGTGGCACATAGTCTAACCACTGGCAATCACGTGGGGGAGCATTCACTTGAGCAATTCCAATAACTAAGTTAGCAAGGGGTGCCAATTAGCTCTTCCAGAGCAGGGCTACTTGGTAGACAGTATTGATGAAGGGTGGGACTGTAGTTTCTGTTGTTCTAGGTGAGAAGGTTTTGCGGCCTAGCCTGCCCTGTCTCTGTCCCTAATTTCTGCTTCAGAAAGGGTAATGACAGGCAGGTGCAAATACCTCACAATTCATTGTGCTCATATTGTGGGTACTCGTACTTGGAGCCAGAGTGAGTGCTACCTGTGAGAAGCATCACTTTACATTAAGGTTAGGAGCCTGAGCAGGACACTTGAAAAATAACCAAACTGGTTCCACTTATATATGGTGTACTATAACACAGCACAAAAACAATACTCTCTGAACTTTTTTTAATCAAGGAGATACTAGTGATTGGTGGCCAGTGCACCTTGAAGATTTTTTAAAATTACAATGTTAGTATTAATTACAACTAGACTTCCATCCTCTTTGTTTCTGTCTTCTGGCATGAACTTGCATGTTTGCGTTTTGTGCTGAGAGGAGATTTGGTTTGTTTCTTGCTGCTACTGCCTCACTGAGTGTCTGCAACCTCAGCTGGGTCTAAGAGCAGGTCTAGAAACAGATTACCAAAGACGCCATTCAGACCTCCCCACAAACCTGTCCATCTGTTTTCAGGCTCTACACACAGGTGCTCCTGCTCTTAAAACAAAACAGTATCATGATTCTGTTGTCAGAGCTCCATAACAACACAACCTATTGGATTATAAGGGCAGCAGCATAGCTTCAAGGGGGTGTTTCTCTAGTAGTCTCTATTAAATAGTTGGGTATAGGTGCTTTCAGTCGGGTATTGTGGGGTAGCTGTTGGGTTAGATTTCACCTAGGAGTTTTACATGTAAACAGAAAAAACATACACACACATTCTCTCCTCTCAATTTTGAAATGTTTAACTCTATACATATTGGCCCTCATTACAAGCCTGGCGGTCGGTGATAAAGTGGCGGTAATACCGCCAACAGTCCGGCGGTAAAATAAATGGAATTATGACCATGGTGGAAACCGCTCACACAGACAGCCACTTTAACACACCGACCGCCATGGCGGTAGCAACAAGCACCACGGCGGTAACCGCCAACAGCCAGGTGGAAGACAATGTACCACCCACTCTGTTAAGACAGGCCTATCCGACACCTTTTCCGGGGCGGTACCAACGACATCAAAAGCACGGCGGAAACAGAACACAGAAGTCAAAGGACTCACCTCTGGAGACTCAGGGAACAACCACGGAGCCCGAGTTGCACATCTTCCCCATGCTTGTATACCTCTTCCTCCATTACGAACATCAACGCCAGAGAAGACGACCACGGTGAGTACTGCCGCCTATCACACAGGGGAGGGGGGAGGAAAAAGAGAGTGACACACGCAACACCCCCAACACAATACACACAAACAGATGCAGTAACATTACATATACACCCTGTACCCCTCAGGAATAATGCAAGGACAAAAGGAATTGATTAAAGTGAGTGTAATAAGACAAAATGGTATAAATACGTTCTTCAAATACAAAATGTATATACATATTTACAAATGGAGGGACAATGCCCAGTCCTCAATGTCCGTGGGCCACACAGCCACTACACATAGCCCAAGGCCCCACCTCACTCCTGCAACAACATGGAGAGAACACTGCAGGGGCATCAGGTCGAAAATGCACAGGCACCTCAGGGGGAAGGGGTGGCACCTCAGCCGGAAGATGGTACAATGCCACTGGTCCTGGAGGGGGCTACATGCCCACTGCTTGGTCCTGGGGAGTGCAAGGCCACAGTCTCTCTAGTGGGTGGTTTGCCCACTGCTTGGTCCTGGGGAGTGCAAGGCCATAGTCTCTCTAGTGGGTGGTTTGCCCACTGCTTGGTCCTGGGGAGTGCAAGGACACAGTCTCTCTAGTGGATGGCTTCTCCACTGGTTCTGGAGGGGGCCATGTGCACAGTGTGCTTCATCCTGACAAGGTTGGGGTGAGTGGATGGCTTCTTCCACTGGTTCTGGAGGGGACCTTGTGCCCAGTGTGCTTCATCCTTGCAAGGATGGGGTGAGTGGATGGCTTCTTCCACTGGTTCTGGTGCCCTGTGATGAAGCACTTGGGGAGTGCAAGGTCACAGTCTCTCACCTGGGTGTCACACCTACAGGGTTTGCAGGGTCCAGGACACACTACAGCCCAGGGAGGCAGGACTACACACTGCCCACCGGCGGTGATGGCTGCTCAGTGGTGGCAGTGGCGGGGCTGTAGTCGGGGCAGGTAGGTGTGGGGGGAGGCTCCAGCCCATCCCCTGCAGCCTCGGACGGCTGCCCACTGGGGCTGCTGCTGCTGGTGGCGGTGCTGGCAGTGGTGGGGGGAGGCTCCAGCCCATCCCCTGCAGCCTCGGATGGCTGCCCACTGGGGCTGCTGCTGGCTGTGGAGCTGGTGGCGGTGCTGGCAGTGGTGGGGGGAGGCTCCAGCCCTTCCCCTGCAGTCTTGGACAGCAGAACCGCCATGGATGGTGGTGGGGGCTTAGAATCAGTCCCAGCACCAGGACTCCTGTCCTTCCTGCCTGCTGGTGCAAGCCCCTTGCCCTTCCCTTTGGCAGCTGGTGGTGCCTCCTTGCCCTTCCCTTTGGCAGCTGGTGGTGCCTCCTTGCCCTTCCCTTTCAGAGCTGGTTGTGCCTCCTTACCCTTCCCTTTGGCAGCTGGTGGTGCCTCCTTGCCCTTCCCTTTCGCAGCTGGTGGTGCCTCCTTGCCCTTCCCTTTCGCAGCTGGTGCAGGCACACTTTCAGTGCTGATGCCTGGTTCCCTGGAGCCTCTCCTACCTGCAGTAGCTGTCGACACTACTGTGGCCGTGGACTGGGTGGCTGAGGTGCTCACCTGGGCTCTGACCACCCTGGCTTGATGTGAAGGACGGGGGTGGGGGAAGTGGTAGGGAAGAGGTCAATGGTGGAGAGGAAAAACTTCTTAGGGACATTGGGGTGGGAAGAGGGTAAAGATTTGGGAGTGGAGGAAGAGGGAGTGGTTGTAGGAGGTGTCTGCTGATTTTGGATGCAGGTGTATGGGCTGGATGCTGTTGTGAGGTGGATGGCTGTTGGTTGTCTGAGTGCTTGTGTTTGTGTACTTTGAGAGGAGGGGGCACAGACACAGTGGGAGAGGACACAGTGCATGGATGTGGGGGTGGTGACTGCCAGTGAGGGGTGTGTAGTGATAGGCGTGATGGTGATGGAGGTAGTGGATGAAGATGTAGTGCATGCAGGTGTGAGTGGAGACGCTACTGGGAGGGAGGTAGAGTATGAGGAGGAGGGGGCCACAGTGGAGGCAGTGGATGTTGGTATGTCTGCATCTGGATGGTGTGTGCCTGTGGGATGATGTGTGGTGCTTGTGTTTGCCTGAGCCACTTCTGTGTGTTGCCTTGTGTGCATGCTGGTCTGCCTGTGTGCTTGGGATAGGTTGGGGTTGAGGGGAATGGGACTGGGTACATGAAGTTGGAGGGGGAGGCGAGAAACAGGGACAATGGCTGCCATCAGAGAGGAGGCCAGAGCCAGGATTGATCTCTGTTGGGCCTCCATGCCAGAGTGAATGCCCTCCAGGAATGCATTAGTTTGTTGCAAATGGGCTGCCAGCCCCTGGATGGCATTCACTATGGTTGACTGCCCAACAGAGATGGATCGCAGGAGGTCAATAGCCTCCTCACTCAGGGCAGCAGGGCTAACTGGGGGAGGGCCTGAGGAGCCTGGGGCGAAGGAGATGCTCACCCTCTTGGGTGAGCAGGCACGGGAAACACACTGAGGGGCTGCTAGGTGTGCAGTGCTGGTACAGGATGGCGGCTGTACCTGTAATTGGAGTGGGCACATAGGTGTCCGCCACCACCAGGGAGCTTCCATTGGAGGAGGTATCACTTCCAGAACTGTCCCCTACTGTCTCTGCCGTGGTGCTCCACTCACCCTCCGTCCCCGGGGTGCCCTCACCGTCGGTGGATTCGGCCTCATGGGCCCTGTGGGATGCAGCTCCCTCCATCGCCGGTGCCTCTGCTCCTCCGCCAGATGATGCTAATCCCATAAGGACAGGGTGACAAAACAAAAAGGGGGGGGGGAAGAGACAAAGGATACACTTGGTCAATGCTGCTCCAACACCACCATTAGCGTACATGACACACACACACACACAGGGAAGAGCCCTACGCACTAGGCAATGCACAACCATTCACAATGCTAGTCACCAGGCCATGGACAGGAATACCTAACGCCAATAGCAGCATACCTGAGAACCACTGACCCCTTTCCAGTAGTGAATGCCTACTAGCTTGGTAGGAGGTGGTGTTCATCAGACCCAGCCCAACAAGGGACCTACCCTGCAATGTCCGGCCTGGCCTAGGGACACCCACAGCGCCCACCCGGAGACCACGCAAATTGTACTCACCCCCTTGTGGCTGCTGTGATGCCCTCAAGCACCCATCCATCTCTGGATAGGCCACCGCCAGAATGCAGGCCATCAGGGGGATCAGGGTTCCACGGGCACCCCTTCCTCGTTGGGAGGTCATCCCCAGCTGGGCATCCATCATCTTGCTTGCCCAGCATCTCAGGTCCTCCCACCGTTTGCGACTGTGGGTGCTCTGCCTGCTGCAGACCCCCAGGGTCCACACGTCCTTGGCGATGGCACGCCATATACCCTTTTTCTGATGGGCGCTGACCTGCAGAAAAATACACATAGAAAAAGGTATCAGTCAGACCGTCAGGCCAGTTACACTCATGTCCCACCATAGCTCTCACACCCCCTTTTGCACAGACAATGCCCAGCATACATGCAGCACGCTGCCCAGGACCCTTTCACCAACCCCCACCTACACAAGGCCCTCACACACAGCAATCCATGCATTCATGCCACATGCATCGTGCCCATAGTGTACTCACCTGTTGGTCTCGAGGACCATACAGCATTCGGTACTGGGGTAGGACCCCATTCACCAGTCTCTTCAACTCCGCAGCGGTGAAGGCAGGGGCCCTTTCCCCAGTGACACGAGCCATGGTCGGTTCCAGACAGAGGTCACAGCAGCACTTTCAGTGTAGGTCCTCTCCTGTTGTAGGTCAGGCAGCAAGTGAGTGAACAGATAAAAAAAGGCAGTCACATCTGCGGCAGTGTGTACCATCACCGCCGGCGTACATCACCATTGGCACTTTAACCCATAGGGCCCAATGACAACCAATGAGGAGTTGCACAGCAGTACTCGACCGCCTCCTGCAACGGCGCACAACGTCAGCGGCATTACCACATGTCCATCCACACAGGACAGGCGGACGCCATTTCGGGGGGGGCAGGCCATGACACCTAACTGCGTCACAGAACACATAGGCACCATTTGGGCCTATCCAACAATATACTGTTTCAGTCACAACATGCAATGCACTGTAGTGTTTGGAAATGTGGAATACTGACCAACTGCTCCCCGTTTTGCCCCCTAGATTACAACCGCTGCGGATGAATAGGAGATGGATACATCCCCCGTGTACAGACCTCTGGTGGACTTGCCAACAATGGAGGACAGGCACATTATCCTCACCTACAGACTGGACAGGACCACAGTCAGAGATCTGTGTGCCCAATCGGAGCATGACCTGATATCTGCCATCCGTCAGCCCAACGGGATCCCCCCCCTCTTGTGCAAGTCCTGTCTGTGCTCCATTTCCAGGATAGAGTCCAGTCTATTTGTATCATAGCTGCATTGTCCAAGGGGGTATAGGAAGTGGAGCAATGGCAGTTCAAGGTGGACAGGGTGACAGAGTGGGACACAAGGGTGACAATCAGGGGAGTCCTATTTCCTGGCGGGGGTCTTGGCAATGTTCTCTGGCTTCTGCCTGGATCGCAGGGAAACTTTGCGGGTGGTTCTCATTCTGCAGGGGGAGGTGTGCTGGTGGCCTATTGTTCCTGTGGCAGTGCCTCCTGTTCACTAGCGAAGGTGGAGGACTGTTCATCAGTGTGGCTAGTGTACAGGGGCCCGGTGGTGTGCCTCAGGGTGTTGGCCATGTCTGCCACCACCCCTACAATCGTGACTAGGGTGGTGTGGATGTCCTTCAGGTCCTCCCTGATCCCTAAGTACTGTCCCTCCTGCAGCCGCTGGGCCTCCTGCAACTTGACCAGTATCTGGCACATCGTCTCCTGGGAATGGTGGTATGCTCCCAAGATCCCTGCAAGTACCTCCTGGAGAGTCGGTTCCTTGGGCCTGTCCTCCCCCTGTTGCACAGCAGTCCTCCCAGCTTCACTGCTGTCCTGTGCCTCTGCCCTCTGAACTGTGTGCCCACTGCCACCGACCCCAGGTCCCTGATCGTCCTGTGTTTGTGGGGTGGCCTGGGGTCCCTGTAGTGGTGGACACACTGCTGATTGACGTGTCCTGGGGACAGAGGTATGGGCCCACTGGGTGGGTGCTGTGCTGGTGTTTCCTGAGGGGGAAGGCTCTGTGGTGGTATGGGACTGTGCCTGGGTAACCGACTGTCCGGAGATCCCTGATGGGCCACGTTGGTCATCCAGATCCAGGTGTCTAGAGCTGCTGTCATCACTGTGGACCTCTTCTGTGGGGGGATTGGATGTTGCTGGCACCTCCTCTCCGGTGACGTTGGTTGGGGGACCTGTTGGGATGTAAATGCAGCGATATTGTTTCTGCGTGTGACATCTTGTGCATGGTTGTATTGCCCTCTATGGTTGTGATTGCCCTGTCAGCTTTGCCTTGTGTGAGTAGTGATTTTGCGGGCTAGGTGATTCTCTATAATGTGCATGCTTTAGTGATGTGTGTCTATGCAGGTCTGGGATGGGGGTCCGTGTGTTGGTATTACGTGCAGGGCTTGGTATTGGAATGGGTAGGTTGTAATGGTGGGGTGTATGTGAGGTGGTGGAGTGATGGGGGTGAGGGGAAGTGTGGGGGTATGTGATGGCATGCAGGTAGGGGGGTTGTAAGTAGTGAAGAGTTGACTTAGCAGAGTCCAGTCCTCCTGCTACTCCTGCCAGGCCCTCAGGATGCATGACTGCAAAGACTTGCTCCTCCCATGTTGTTAGTTGTGGGGGAGGAGGAGTGGGGTCCTCTGTACTGCTGTCTTGCTACCATGGAACGCACCTTCCCCCGTAGGTCGTTCCACCTCTTCCTGATGTCATCTATTGTTCCTGGGTGCTGTCCCACAGTGTTGATCCTGTCCACGATTCTCCGCAATAGCCTCATCTTCCTAGCAATGGATGTCTGCTGCACCTGTGATCCGAATAGCTGTGGCTCCACCCGGATGATTTGCTCCACCATGACCCTTAGCTCCTCCTCTGAGAACCTGGGGTGTCTTTGTGGTGCCATGGGTGTAGTGTACGTGAGGGTGTGTTGGGTGATGTGTTGGGGTGTGTGCTTTAAGGTGCGTGGATGGTGTATGAGTTATGGTGTTCTGTGGCTCTGGTTCTGTGGGTGCTCTTGGTGTCTCTCTCTCTCTCTGTTGTCAATTTTCTTTTGTCGTAAAGGGCTGTGGGTAGTGTGGGTGAGTGTTTTAAAGTGGTGTGGGTGTGGTGTGAATATGTGTGTCAGTTGTGTGTACTTTGAATTGTCCAAGGTAGTGTTGTTTTGTATGTGTATTTTGAGCGGGCGGTATGTACCACCAATGGTTTACCGCGGTTGAATGTCCACTGCGGTTATTCGTGGGTCATAATGCTGTGGGCTAGTTCTGTTGGCGTAACAGTGTGGGTTTTGCTACCGCCAGTTTATCACTGACCTTTGGGCTGGCGGACTTGTGTGTGTGGCTGTGTAGTGACGGATTGCTATGTGTGTGTCATAATATGGGTAGCGGTAATCCGCCGCGCCAGCGGTATGTTGACGGCAGTCAGAAAGGCGGTAAGCAGGACTTACCGCCAATGTCATAATGAGGGCCATTGTCTTTTAAGTAACCCTAACAATCTACACTGCTGTCCCTTTCCACGGCTCTTTAAGCAACCTTATGCCTTGCTTCTCAGGTAATGTATTTTACCATGACATGTCAGCGTGATTGTTGAAATTCTGAAGTTCATCCTCCCCCCCAAAAAAATCTAACTGACCATGTTATGCCGCTGTATAGTGTTTGATTCTGACAAAGAAGAAAAGACCCATAGGAACCTTGGGGATGTATGGTACTCCGGATCTCTGCACAGCTGGTAAACAAGGTAATAACTAGGCAAACGTGATGTAAAGCCACCTTTTCACATGAACAGTCCTTTTTAGGTTGTAGCCTACAAGAAAGTGGAGCTGCCTGGTTTGCTAAAGACATCTTGGGGACATTCAGAAAACCTACCTAGAAATGCATTCTGTCCTTTCCTTACCATTGGCTTTGTGGTTTTTTAAAAGTGGTGTAACATAGGCCCCCGATGTCCATGGAGCCCTGAGCTCCAGGGGCCCCCTCAACACAGTACCCTGGCCTCAGAGCTCCTAAGCTCAGAAAGGGGACCCCCATGTAATATGCGGGGGGCTAAATTTTCATTACTCCACTGGTCTATAACTCACATTACTGGCCTTCTATTTGCTGACTTTATATGCTTTTGGCTGTCCACCTTGAGTTTGCCCCTCCTGTTGCCCAAAACCTGTTTACGGTATTCTTCCTCGAACTTGCTTTCGGTAAACCAGCCTTCAGATCTTGTTCTTATTTTGTCACATTTGCTGTGCATTCAAGGACCTAGGTCAAATGTCAAGCTCTTTCTCCCAAGGAACTTGGGGGGGTCATTACAAAATTGGCGGTAAAAGCCACTTACCGCAATGCAGAAGACCGCCAACACACTGCTGCGGCCGCGGAATACCGCCCTTGCCATTATGACCCACAGCTCGGAATCCGCCAAAATCTAGACACCCATACAAGTCCGCCACACCAAAGGTCAGTGATAAACTGGTGATAAAAAAACCTCCACCGTCACGCCAACAGGAATACACCCACACTATCACGACCCACGAATCCATGTGGCGCTCTTTCAACCGTGGTATTCCATTGGTGGTACACACCGGTGCGCTCAAAATACACATTCACTTACAAAACACAACCACATTGGACAATTCCAAATACACACATCTGATACATATACACACACCACTCCCACACACCCAATACAATATAGAACACACACCCACATCACCCACAAACCCTTATGACAACAATTGCGACAGAAGGCCATAGAGAGACACCACCAGAAAGAACAATAGCATCCACAGGCACTCAACACCATCACTCACACAACATCCACGCACCTCACACAACACACCTCTAAATATCACCCCACACATCACAACACACACCACCCCACACATCACCCACACCACCCCATGGCACCGCAAATACACCCCAGGTTTTCTGAGGAGGAACTCAGGGTCATGGTGGAGGAAATCATCCGGGTAGAGCCACAGCTATTCGGATCACAGGTGCAGCACACCACCATAGCTAGGAAGATGGAGCTATGGCGAAGAATCGGGGACAGGGTCAACGCAGTGGGACAGCACCCAAGAACTAGGGATGACATCAGGAAGAGGTGGAACGACCTACGGGGGAAGGTGCGTTCCGTGGTCTCAAGACACCAGATTGCGGTTCAGAGGACTGGCGGCGGACCCCCACCTCCTCCCCCAGAACTCACAACATGGGAGGAGCAGGTCTTGGCTATACTGCATCCTGAGGGCCTTGCAGGAGTAGCTGGGGGAATGGACTCTGGTAAGTCAAACCTTCAACTACTTCATCCCCCACCCACCTGCATCCTGCATGCTATCAAATACCCCCACCCTCGCCCTCACCCCCATCACTCCAACTCCTCACATATGTCCCAATATCACAAACCACACATCCCAAACCCAAGCCCTGCATGTAACACCAAAGCATGGACACCCATCACCAAAGCATGGACACCCATCACCAAAGCATGTCCACTGCACATACCCATTCACCCCCTAAACCACTATCACACAAGGTCCCACACAAGAATGCAAGCACTGGGGTACAGGGTCAGAATTGTACAAACTAAGCACTTTTTTTGTAATTTTGAAATGTGGTAGAAACAAATATTTGAATACGATCAAAAGACATCAATACACTAGGTGATGACATTTGAACACATTATTGCTTGTGCGCAGTAAAACCGTATATCGGTGCAAATATAATGGTCATATGAATTGAAATGTGTTTCTGCAACAGCAGTGCGCTACAACCCCATGCATACTCCATACTACCCCACTACACTTGACTTTATGTCACACTTCTCAATTATACAACACTCCACTCTATGCTCCTCTACTCTAAGACACTCTGGGACACGTCCCTCGACTCCACACCACCCCAATTTACCGACCCCACTCAACCCAAATCAACCCACTTCACCCCAATCTACCAGACACCACTCCAATCTACCCCACTCTAACCCAATCTACCCCACTCTAAAACAATTTACCCCAACCCACTCCACTATGATCCAATCTACCCTACTCCACCACAGTCTACCTCACTCCAATCAACCATATTCCAATACAAGCCAAACTACTTCACTCTAGTCCAATCTACCCCACTCAACTCAATCTAACCGAATCAATCCCACTCATTGTACCCTCCCTCCACCCCAATCTACTGCACTCCACTCAAATCTACCCCTCTCTGCTCCTATCTACCCCAGTCTACCCCACTCCACTCTAATCCATTCCAATCTACCCTACTCCAATCTGCCCCAGTCCCACCAACTCCACTCCACGTGTATCAATCCCAGTCTATTTACCACAATTCATTCCAATTCACCCCACTCCACTCCAAACTCTACTGCAATCTAACCAACTCCTCTCCACTCTATTCTACCCCACTCCACTCTACTGCATTCCACTACAATATACCCCACTTCAATCTACCACAATCTACCCAACTCCACTCCAATCTACCACACTCCACGCCACTCTCCCCTAATCCACCCCACTCTACTTCACTCCAATCTACGCCACTCCACTCAAATGTACCTCATTCCACTCCAACCCGCTCCACCACAATAAACCCAACTCCAATCTACCCCATCTAACCTACTCCAGTCTACCACACCGTAGTCTACCCAAATACAAACAACCCAACTCCATTCCAATTTACCCCACACTAATCCACCCAATCTACTCCACTCTACCAAACCCTAATTTACTACACTACACTCCATTTCGGTCTACCTCACTCCACTCTTCTCCAATCTATCTTCCTCCACGCCACTCCAATCTATTGGACTCCACTCCGCCTCACTCCAATACAATGTACCCATTCAAATTCACTCAATCTAACCCATTCCACTCAACCCTAATCTGCCATGCTCCATCCTGCTTTTCCCAATCTACCTAACTCCATCTACCCACTCCAATCCACCTAATCTACTTCACTCCAATGTACCCCAATCTACCACACTCCATTCCACTCTACCCAATCTACCCCACTTCGCTTGACTCTAATCTACCACATGCCACTCAAACCTATCCCACTTCAGTCCAATCCAACCCACTTCACCCCACCTCCCCCACTTCAATCTACTCAACCCCACTCCACCTCAAACTATCCAACTCCAATCTACCCTATCCAATCTACCCACTCTTCTCTATTCCAATCTATCTCACGCCACTTCAATTTACAACAATCTACCACACTCCTATCCATCTCATTCTAGTCTATCCCTCTACACTCCAATTTACCCCACCATAACCCACCCATTTTATTCCACTCTGATCTACCCCACTCCATTCTACCGGACTCCACACCCTAATCTATCCCACTTCTCTTCAATCCACTCCTCTCCACTCCAATCTACCCCACTCTTCTCTACTCCTCTCCACTTCAATCTGCCCCACTTCACCCCAATCTACACTACTTCAATTTACCCTACTCCAATCTAATGTGTTTCATTCCAATCTACCATAATCCACTGCACTCCAGTTTTACCCAATCTACTCCAAGCCACCCCCATCTACCCCAATATATTTCATTCCACTGTTCCTGGATGTACCCCACTCCAATCTAACCCATACCACTTCAATCTACCCTTTCCCAATCTACTCACCTCCACCCCAACCTACTTTACTCCACCCCAATCTATCCCAATTGTGTCTACCCCACTCTAATCTACTCCACATTACCCCAATCTAACACATTCCACCCCACCCTACTCGTATCTACCCTGTCCCTTCCCAAGCTACCCAACACCACTCCAGTGCACTCCATTCCCCCAATCTATTCCACTTCCACAACACTGTACTCAAATCTACCCCACTTCAATCTATCACACTCCACTTAAATCTAAACCACTCCACCCCAATCCACCTCACTCTACTCCACCCACTCCACCGTAACCAACCCACTCCACTTCACCACACTCCACCCCACTGCAATCTACCTCATCCCACTCTACCTCACCTCAATCTACCCACTCCAGTCCACCCCACTCCAATTATCCCTCTTCAATCTACCATACTGGATTCCTCTCTACCCTACTCTAGTCCACCCAATATACCCCACTCCACCCTTATCTACCCCAGCACACTCCACTCTTCCCTAATCTATCTCACTGCACTCCAGTCTGTCCAACTCCAGTCGACCCCATTCCACACCAATCTCCACTCTACCCCAATCTACACTACTCCAACCCACCTATTCTACCTCACTCCACTCTACCCCAATTAACCCCACTCCATTCTACTCTACCCACTCTACCCCACTCCACTCCATACTACCACATGCAACTCAAATCTACCCCACCCCAGTACAATCTAACCCACTTCACCCTAATCCCCATCCCAATGTACCCCACACCACCCTATCCAACTTCACAACAATTTACACCACTCCTGTCTATCCACTCCACTCCAATATACCCCACTTCTATCTATCTTACTCCACCTAAACTACCCAACTACAATCATCCCTCTTCAATCTACCCCAGTCCATTCCACTCTACTCTATTCTTACTAACCCAATATACCCCACTCTACCCTTCTCTACACTAGTACACTCCACTCTTCCCTAATCTATCTCACTTCACTCTAATCTATCCAACTCCGTTCGACCCCATTCCACTCCAATCTACCCCACTCCACCCCAATCTACACCACTCCAATCCACCTAATCTATCTCACTCACTCTACCCCAATTCAGCACACTCCATTCTACTCTACCAATTAACCCCACTCCATTCTACTCTCCCCAATCTACCACACCCCACTCCATTCTACAACATGCCACTCAAATCTACCCCACTCCAGTCCAATCTACCCTACCCTCCACTTTACCCCAAACGCACCTATTCCAATTTACCACGTCCAATCTGCCCCACTCAAATCTACTCCAACCTCATCCCAATGTATCCCACACCACTCTATCCAACTTCACTTCAACCTACTCCACTTCAATCTACCCCACTCCTATCTCCACCTAATCTACCGACTTCAATCTACCCCACTCCACCCTACACCAATCCATTGTGCTCCACTCTTCCCCAATTTATTCCACTCCACTCCAATCTACCCCAGTATATCCCACTCCAATCTACCCCACTCCACTCCAATTAACCTCACTCCAATCTACCCAATCTACTCCACTCCAATCTACCCCACTTCACCCAAATCTACCTCACTTCATCCCAATCTATCCCTCTTTAATATACCATGCTAATCTACCCAACTTCCCCACTCCAATCTACCCAACTACACACCAATCTACCCCAGTATTTGATACTTTAGTCTACCCCACTGCACTTCAATCTAACCCACTCTTATCCTCCCAATCGACTCCACTCCAATATACCTCACTACACCCCAGTTCACTGCAATCTGCCATGCTATTCTACCCAACTCCCCCACTCCACCCTATTCCATTCTACTTTGCTCTATCCCCACTCCACTGTATGCCAATCTACCCCACTCCACTCTACCCCAACCTACACTATTTTACTCTAGTCCACTCCAATCTATCCTACCCCACTCTGCGCCAATACCTTTTAGCCATGCTGAACAGCAGCCACACTGGTGTACAACATGGCTAAAACACAATCGCATTGGCAAGAACTATTGGCTTTGCCAATGCTTATTTTTTTTTTTTTTACTGTTGTATTTCTAACGTTTCAAGAGTAAAGAGCTGGTCTTTAGTTTCCATTACCGATTTTTTTTTTTTTTTACGAAAAGAGGATAAATGAACTGCAGATATGAGCTTTCATCATCATGATATCGATATATAAGAAAGCTGCACTGATGTGAACGCTGGTAAATGATGTGCATGTGGTTGCAATAAAGATCTGCTTACAGCCTGCAGACTACAGGTTTCAAGCTTTCATAGTCCTTCATTCTTTTCATGTCGATCAAATGATCACCATTAAGTTGGTAATACCAGTGTCTCATTTGTGTGTGGTTGCAGGTGATGAGCAACCTCATTACGTATTGCTAATAACTATTATACACTTCAACACATGCTATGAGTAAGAATAAGTGTGAAGATTACAGCAAATACTGTGTGCAAAGCGGCAAAGGTGAAAAAGCCTCAGTCACATTTTATGACACATCCCTAATCAATTAGTCTAATTACTACCTAAATTTTAAGAGTAGTTGTATTAATTTTTTCGTGCCAAACCCTTTAAAGTTCCTCCCCTTACATACAGGGGTGTAGGAGACAATACATTTCTGGGGGGGACAGGGACAGCCTTGGGGGACTTTCAATCAACCCTATACAAATCGCTCGTTGTTTACGAACTGCAGGCTCCGATAAATATACACAATCATATATATATATATATATATATATGTATATATATACATATATATATATATATATAGGAAGTGAAATAGGGAGAAAGGAAGGCATGTTTTCACAGTCTGAAAGTATCTTTTATTGTTATTTACATTCACAAAGTAATTAGCTCAAATGTGAAAATAACATGTTGATTAACCTTGCATCTTCATGCACCAAGCAAATAAAGGTAGGAGGTAAAAAGGAAGAACATACTCTTTGCGCCCCACACCCATCATGCCCTTCGCCTCATGCCAATTGGAACCGCACTGGAGAGATCAAAAGCGATTAGTTACAACAGTTGTAAACTGTGCTCGGAAAACATAGTTCTAATAACACTTCTGCTCCTTTGTGTGATCTTGGGAAGCTCAGCTCCACATCAGTCATAACTAGGAGCATTTCAACTGAAGAAGCTCTTGGAGTTACAGGCTATATAAACATGGATTCTCTAATCTCTGTATAAACTACAGTCACTAATTTCTTTAGAAACGGCTGTTTGTGATGCACCAATTCACTGCGTGTAAAGAAAAGACATTGACTGATTATAAAGAAAAGACATCAGAAAATGACTATGATAGGGTTATTACAGTCGAATTCTGACATTACATTGTCTTCTGCCAGAGCTAGCAGCCAAGGTAAAAGGCAGATCAGGTCACAGAGCATAATTAATGCAGCTGTTTAAAGCAAAGAAATTGAATGTTGCTTTTCTTTCTTCTTCTGTACTTTAATAGCTTGGAATGACAGAAGCTATGCCCTAGGGTTTTAAGTGGTTTGTGGGAAAGTTGGTGGTGTGACCATGTATTATATGGGGTAAAATACCCCCTGAATACATAAGGATATTGCAAGTCACCTTAAAGTTCATACCTTATAAACAAGCATTGGCATAGCCAATAGGTCTCGCCTATGCAAGGTATATTGCCTTTGCCAATGTGTTTTAGCCATGCTGTACACTAGTGAGACTACCATTCAGCATGGGTGAAAGTTAATGGCATAAAGGAGAATGATGTGTCACCGACTGGTGTGGCGTAGTATCATGGAGTAAGTAGAGTGTCCTAGGATGGAGCAGTAAACTACTTTAAAGGAACAGGGGTCCCTTGAATAAAATGCAACACCACTCCCATAAACAATGATATTAAAGTAGTATGCAAATGGAATGTTTTATGCATTTATTCAATCAAAATATAAAAGATCAAATGTAGTGGGAAAACATCAACAGGGGAAATCGAGAAAGACTGATATTCGGGCATTACACAAGTTATCTGGATGACCCAATGTCACCAATTACAAGAAAAATGTGAAAAGTAACCTATATAGTACAGTGGTTTGGAGGAGGCTGGCCTGGTTTGTAGTGGGTACCTATGGTACTTACACCTTATACCATGTCCATTTATCCCTTATTAGTGACATGTAGGCAATGTCTAGACGCCAGGCTCTCTAGGGGTAGCTGTAGCCAAGGCTTATCTAGGAGACATGCAAAGCTCATGCAATACCACTGTAGTCACACAGTACTCACACACATTAAAGAAAATACTAAGTGTTACAAAAATAAAGGTACTTTATTTTAGTGACACAAATGCCAAAAATACCATAGAGACTATACTCCCTTAAAAGGTAAGTAATACACCAATTATATACACTAGTATGCAGCAATAGCAATAAAAACAGTTAGAAAACAGTGCAATTAGTGAAAATCACAATGGTTAGAAATGGGCCTAGGGGAAACACAAACCATATACTAAGAAAGTGGAATGCGAATGTCGGTTTCCCACCTAGGCAAGTGTGGTGTGTACAGGGGCGCTGGGAGTATTAGAAAACACTCAAGGTAAGTAATAGAACCCACCTCAGAGCCCAGGAAAGCAGAAGTAAATCACAGTAACTTTCCTAGAACACACAAGAACACGTTAAAGAAGATAATGCAAGAACCAGAAGATACTTCAAGACACAAAGGGTGGCTTCCTGGACCTAAAGACCTGTGGAAGAATGGGACTAAGTCCAAGAAGCACGCAGCACAAAAACAAAGGATCCCACGCCGCCAGAGAACCACTCAGGAAGCGGTGCATCTCAGGAAGGAGTGCTGGGGGCCGAAGCTACATGGTACACAAAGAATTTCATAGAAGGATGCCAACAAGCCTTGGCAACTGAAAAACACGTGGTGCACAGGAGTACTGTCTTGCGAGGGAAGGCAAGCTCTTACCTCCACCAAAGTTGGACAGTAGGACGTCAGGAGCATCAGGACCACTTCAGTCCACCACCTGTGATGCAGGATCCATGCAACTCGTCAGGAGAGGGGACCCATGCAGATGGTCATGGTTGCAGAGAGGTGCCTGCTGAAGCAGGGGAGTGACTCCTTCACTCCAAGGGAGATTCGTTTATTCTTCTGGTGCAGACTGAAGACAGGCTGTCCTCTGAGGATGCACAACCGGGAAACAGCTGCATTTGCTGGCAAGAGCTGGAGATACAATGTCGCAGAAGTCGTCTTTGCTTCGTTGTTGCAGTTTGTGGAGTTCCTGGAGGGTCCAGATGCAGTTTCTTAGGTGAGAAAGTGAAGTAAAGGATGCAGAGTCTTGCAATCTGAATCTGAAGAACCTCTCAAAGGAGAGACCCTAAGTAGCCCTGAAAGGGGGATTGGTCAGCTAAACAGGTAAGCACCGATCAGGGGACGGCTCTGACACCACCTGCTGGCACTGGCCACTCAGATGCTCCCAGAGTTTGCTGCCAACTTGATATCCAAGATGGCAAAACCCAGGGACCCTCTGGAGGAGCTCTGAGCAGCACACCTGGGGTGGTGGTCCAGTTTCGTGCCAGAGCAAGGACTGGGGGTACCTGAACCGGTGTAGACTGGATTATGTAAGGAGGACACCAAATGTGCCCTTCAAAACATTTTCAGTGGCCTGGGGAAGGAAGCTACCCCTTCCAAACCTATTTCCAATGGGAGAGGGTGTAACACCCCTCTATCAAAGGAAATCCTTTATTCTGCCTTCCTGGGCATGAGCTTCTCAACCAACAGGAGGGCAGAAACCTGTCTGAGAGGTGGCAGAAGCTGGGGCTGCCTGGAAAACCTCAGAAGGCTGGAATGGCAATACTGGGGGTCCTCTAAGGAGCCCCCAGAGTGCATGGAATCATACAACCAATGCTTGCAAAAGCCTTGGGGTATGATTCCAACATGTTTGATACCAAACATACCTATGTTCAGAGTTACCATTATGTAGCTGGGAATAGGTAGTGACCTATTTCCAGTACAAGTGTAAAATGGCATCCCCACACTCCTGAAGTCTGGGGAAACGGTCCTGGAGGTCGTGGGGGCACCTCTGCTAGTGCAGGGGTGCCCTCACACACAGGTACTCTGCACCCTGCCCTCAGGGCTGGAGGGCCTGCTATAGGGGTGACTTATAAGTGACCTGGTGCGGTGTAACTGGCAGTGAAAGGGTGCATGCACCTTTTCACGGAGGCTGCAATGGCAGTTCTGTAGAAGCCATTGCATGGGCTCCCTATGGGTGGCAAACAAAATGCTGCAGCTCCTAGGGATCTCCTGGAACCCCAATGCCCTGGGTACCTAAGTACCATATACTAGGGACTTATAAGGGGGCACCAGTATGCCAATCTTGGGTGAAATACTGGGTTACCAGTATGCAACAACCATAATTTAATGGAGAGAGCATAACTACTGGGGTACTGAATAGCAGGATCCCAGTAGACACACTCAAACACACTGGCAAACAGGCCAAATGTGGGGGTAACCAAGCTAGAAAGAGGCTACTTTCCTACATGGTTAGCATCCACAATAGTGATTTACATGCTGTTATACACCCACTTTTACATGAATGACTCAAATAGTGAATCAAGAAGTCATTAGCTCATAGTACCCATGCTTATGCCAACTTATGTACAATATCACAAATTCAAGTCAAGGTACTTTGGCTGACGATATTTCGATCCCCTAGACAGGTATCAGGATCATCCTAAGCCTTCGTTAAGCTTGAGTTAAAAGGGTTACATAGTGCTTGTAACCAAAACAGCGAAGATAAATCTGACTCACGTCTCATATGAGTGACAAGGCAATCAATGGAGATCTGAATCTCTAATCAAGTGCCAATGCCATAAAGTAGTAGTAGAGTGGAGTAGTGTCACAGTGTAATAGAGTGGAGTGGCAGAGTGTCGTAGAATGGAAAGGCATAAATAAGAGTGAACTAGAGTAGAGTAGAGTGAAGTAAAGTAACATGAACTAGCATAGAGAAAGTTGGGTAGAGTGTTGTTGAGCATAGTACAGTGTTGAATAGTGGAGTGGCATAGAGGGCTGTGCAGTGGCGTTGAGTAGAGTATCGTAGATTGAAGTGGCATAGAGTGGTGTGGAGTGGCACAGAGTGGAGTAAAGTGGAATGGAGTGGCGTACAGGGAGTTGGGTAGGGAGTTACAGAGTGGAGAAAGTGTTAGAGTTTAATGGAATAGAGTGTCAGAGTCTAGTATCATGGAATGTAATGTCAGAGTGGAGTTGGGTGGTCTAGAGTGAAATGGCATAGAGTACAGTGGTGCAAAGTAGATTGGCGTAGAGTGTGGTGGTATAGAGTGCGTTGGTTTTGAGTAAAGTGGTGTAGAGTGCATTGACGAAGACAGCACTGGTTTAGCGTACAGTGCAGTAGCGTAGAGTGGTGAAGAGTAGAGGGGAGCAGAGTGGAGTGGCACTGCATAGATTGCAGTTGTTCAGAGTGCTGTGTCATAGAGTGATGCGGTGCATGGTAGAGTGGAGTGGTGCAAGGTAGAGTAGACTGGTGTAGAGTGCAATGGTGGGGTGCAGTGATGCAGAGTAGAGTGGCATAGTGTAGTGGCATATAGTACATTTGTGTAGAGTGGCATATAGTTGAGTGGTGCAGAGTAGAGTGCAGTGGTACAGAGTAGAGAGGAGTATAGTTCAGTGGCAGAGTGCAGTGTTGCAGAGTAGAGTGTCATAAAGGGCAGTGGTGTAGAGTAGAGTGTCATAGAATGCATTGGTGTAGAGTGCAGTCATGTAGAGTGATACAGAGTAGAGAAGAGTGGCTTAGAGTACAGTGGTGCTGAGTAGAATAGAGTGGCATAGAGTGCAGTGGCATGGAGTAGATTGCTGCAGAGTACAGTATAGTGGTGAAGAGTAGATTGTTGCAGAGTGGAGCATAGTGGTGTAGAGTGCAGTAGCATAGAGCGGTGCAGAGCAGATTGGAGTGGCGCAGGGTACATTGGAGTGGTGCAGGGTAGATTAGACTGGCATAGCATAGAGTGGAGTTGCGTAGATTGCATTCGCATAGAGGAGATGATTTCAAAGTAGAGTGAAGGGCCTACAGTGGAGTCGTGTAGAGTAGATTAGAGTGCAGTGGTGCAGAAAAGAGTGCAGTGGGACAGAGTACAGTGGCATTGAATGCAGTGGTGCAGAGTAGAGTGGCGTGGAGTTCAGTGGCAGAGTGCAATGTTGCAGATTAGAGGTTCGCAGAGTACAGTGGTGTATTGTAGAGTGGCATAGAGTGCAGTCGCCTAGAGTGCTGTGGTGCAGAGTACAGTGGCATTGAAAGCAGTGAAATAGAGTGCTGCGGTGCAGAGTAGATTGGCATAGAGTGCAGTGGCATAGAGTGCATTGGATTTGAGTAAAGTGGTGAAGAGTGTATGGGTGTATTGTGCAATGGTTAGAGTAGAATAGCATAAATTGTAGTGGTGTAGAGTAGAGTGGTGTAGAGTAGAGTGGTGTAGAGTAGAGTGGTACAGCATAGATTGCAGTGGCATAGAGTAGCACAGAGTGGAGAAAAGTGGTGTAGGGTGCAGTGGCATAGGGTAGATTGTTTCAGAGTACAGTGAAGAAAAGATAGAGAAAAGATAATATACTTCAATATGCTGAAGTATGTAACAATAACAACAAATAATAACGCTAGACATAACGGCCCAAAATGAAATATGGCTTCTCCCTGTTAGCCACTCTATAATCAAGCCCTTCATTACCTAGATAACAAAACATTAAACATAAATGTTAGAAAAATATACCCTTCTAATAGCTAAATTATTGTGTGAAAAGGTAAAATCTGGGCCCAATCTCGACTTCACTGTTTCACCAACTGGTGTGATCTTTAGCAAATACAAATACTGTGTTTCACAGTCTCCATTCTAGCCTGCAGTTGTCAGACTGAGTGGGACTCTGTTATCTCTTTAGATCTTGCTCAATTGTCTTGCAGCTCCTCTTGAAGGCATCCTGCAGTGCTCCTCTTCAAGGCAGCAGGTGATGCAGACAGTAATCATCCAAAACTCTTCTCCTCCTCGTGCCCTTTGTTCTTATGAGCACCCTTAATGCCCACAGGTGTGAACAGGACAAACAAAAGAACAGAGGGCGCAGGGGGCCTCCGGACTCACCTTCATTCTATTACCATCAGATTGGAGGATGGTCGGTACAGGGCTGTTATAAGTAGCGCTTTTGTGCGCCAATGGCCCTCTGAATAATAGATGTGAGAGGGGAAATTATTGTGTCCCCTTGTCCCCCCCACCTTCGTCCCCCGTGTCCCCCACCCTCCAAAATCTGGGGGGGATACATCCCCCGCGTCCCCCACACTTCCTACGCCCATGCTTACATACCTTTCATACCCTCAGGCCTGAATCAGAACATTTGTATTTCAGCATCCCTACAGTAATGCCTGTAATACCAGTACTTCATATAACTTTCTTGCATAGGTGTTATTTGATGTTTTTGTTCAGATTACAGAAAGTACATGAAAGCCTACTGCAGTACCTCCTTGCCGATTCTTTGAAACTGAAATTACAAGATTGGTTCTCCTATGAGCCACACTTCAGCTACCATGTTTATTGAAGCGTTTCTGTGAATGGAAAAATACCTACTCCCGCTGGCTAACATGAATCTTAATACAATGTGACACTGAAGCACATATTTTTTTGGTCTCAATAAACTAAATGGCTTTTGTTAGACGTGAACGGACTGTTTTTCTAGGCCTTCTTTTATTAATGCAACAAATTCACTGTACAGTAACCATGTTAACACACAGCAAGGCCCGTGTTTTTTTTTACATTTATAAAACACATAAAATGCCATGCTACATGTCACTCTGATCGGCACAAATGTACTATTTACATCCGAATTATAGGTTATTTAGCCTTATTGAAAACAGTAACAGGAAGATCTGAATGATGAGGACCCAGGAAAAAGATAATATAACATATGTAATAGACCAAAAGAGCAAGCGATTCTGAAGATTAACGTTTCTACATAAAAAACAAGTGGTTCACAAAATAACAATGTCTGCTATGGGTTTTCGATTTTCTCCTTCTTACCCTATTGGGTCTTGGTACTTGCAGACACATATTGTACTTGGAACTTTCTATATATCGCCCTATATCTAATGAGACGAGCCTTTTCCACTTCTATCTACAGCTTAGTAGCCTTGCTTGACCTACAACCTTTACTTGTTTCACTTTTACATCCTTTAGCTACTTATAATGGGCAAACAATTGCGGCTTGGCCCGGCAGGCTCATGGACTCTGTTTTGGATCAAAGGGTGCTTGAGAGGGACAATCACGCTTACTGCCCTTTGGAGCCCTTCCTGCAGCGTTTGGAGGAAAGACTAACCACCAGCAAGGGGCAGGTGGCTAGCTTCCCCTTGCCTCAAATGTGTATATTTGATCAATGTGTCCAAACTGGCTCACTGGGCAAGAGAAGATAAGGACTCTCTGGTGAACAAATGTATTCATTTGATAAGGTCAACTCGTCATTGTTACTCTGTGGTCCATTCATATATTGTCTATGCAAAAAGGTTCCCTGGGCAGGCTATTGATTATATTGTAATTGTATTTATATAGCATTTATACCGCTGACGAGACACTGAAGTGCTTTTCAGCAAGCGGCACGCTACTCCGGAACCCAAAAGTATTAGTGGTGGAATATTATAGAGAAATATGAGTACAGTATTAGTATGAGTTGATTTGAGCAAAGGATATGTAAGTTTGTTAGTAGTTTTGAATAGAATAATGAAGGGATAAAGGCGGGAAGAATCTAGAAGTGTTAATCAGGAGTTTATAATAATAGGATGAGTCTTAGGGTGAGTAAAGGATGGATGAGGGAAGAGTCTGTAGAAAAGGGCTAGAGGGATCATAGAAGTAGAAGGGGGTTTGGATGAGTCTGAGGTGAGATAAGTGAGGAAGAATTTAGTAGGGTTGTTTGGGAGATCATAGTATTAAATTGAGGTTCCCATAAGCCAGGAGTGGTAGAGGATGGAAGAGTTTAAGCAGGGTTATTTTGGAGATCATAGTAGTAGAATAGGTTTGGGATGAGTCAGAGAGTGGGGATGGAGGATAGACTGATAGAGGTATAGGGTGATGGGCAGACAGAGTAAAGCTTACGAGAGAGTAATTATTTTTTGCCCCTCGTGTACAATAGGACTAAATTAATAAATAAATAGATACGTAAAGATATAGTAAGGGAATATATGTGTAAGGAATATAATAATGGATATGTTTTGAGATTTAGGGCCAGATGTATGAAAATATTTTGCACTCGCAAACGGTAAAATCGGCCGTTTGCAAGTGAAAAATAGTGGTCTGCAATGCATGAAAGGCATTCGCAGACCACAAAGTAGAAATCGCAAAAATTGAGATTTTTTGTGTTGCGACCTGGATTTTGCGAATCGCAATTTGCGATTCGCAAAATCCAGGTCGCAAGGCGATGCTGCAAAAAATCGCAAATTGCGATTTTTCGCAGAATGGTATTTTGCACATGCAAAATACCATGGTCTGCAACCAGGTGGAAACCTGGTGCAAAATTAAAAAATGCAGTAAAACTGCATTTTTAAATTTAACATGTAAAGCACGCATGCCCTTTTGGCATGTGTGTACCTTACATGTTAAAAAAAATTAAAAATGGGGTGAAGGAGAGGGGGCCTTAGGCCCCCAGCACCCTGGCCTTTTGCATTTCCAAAATTGCGATTTCTGGTTCAGAAATCGCAATTTTGGAAATGCAAAAAATTCGCAGCTATGGGCCAACAGGCCCATAGCTGCGAATGGGGCCGGTATCGCAATTTGCGATTCGGTAATAGCATTTGCGATTTTTAAGAAATCGCTATTACTGATTCGCAAATGTGATACATGGCCCTTTGCGAGTCGGTAATAGCAATTTCTTAAAAATCGCTATTACCGAATCGCAATGGGCCGTGATCATACATCTGGCCCTATAAGTTGTGTTGTAGAAACAGCAGACTTTCAAGATTTGCAATATTTGAAGTTCATTTATTTGTGTACTTATCTAACATTATTTTATCTTTCCTTAATTTTCAAAGCGAAATGCTTGCTGATAAAATAGTTACGATAACATTTGCTCACTGTAATAGATAAAATTAAAGCAGGGATTTATAAGTATCTAATTTAACCATTATCTAAGAACTATGCAATTACCTATGAACATGTTAAACATAGCATAATATACACATATATATGTATACACATACATTGCATACTTACTTGTATATACACATATGCACACACATATCTACAATTAACCATGAGTAAATATACATTTGTTACACAGGCTTAAAGAGCATGTACATATTTTATTATAATGAAATAGTAACTACACATACCTCTTAAAGAAATACACATCTCTAAATATACACACGTAATCAGATTATAAATGTTTACCAACACAGGCATATGCAGTCCATTGCTGTTTGGATATGGTGGTTATGAAGGTAAAAGCCAACTCTTGAATAGTCTTTTGAAAACAAGATAGTTATCCGTGGATCTTATATTTGGGGGTAATGAATTCCATAGTTTGGGCACTTGAACAGAGAAGGATGTACCACCTATAGTCTTTTTTGTATGATGATGTTTTAAGGCGGGTGCCAATCTTGAGCAGAGGTTTCTTTGTTGAATGTATTTGGTGATTTTATACCTGATGAAAAGCGACCTGTTCCATGTATTGCTTTGTGGGTGATACAAAGCAGCTTGAAGGTGGATCTTCTGGCAACCGGTAGCCAATGTAGTGCCTTCAAGGCAGGGGAGATATGGGCTTTTGGCTTTACATGTAGTAGTAGTCTGGAAGCAGAGTTCTGAATGTGTTGCAGCTGCCACATGTGAGTATTTCCATTTTGGAAGCATTCAGTTTAAGATGGCTCCAAGTCATCCACTGATCAACAGCTCTGAGGAAACTGAAGATTTGTGAGTTTCCAATGTCTTTGGGCATTACAATTTAAGGAGTATTTGTGTGTCATCTGCATAGTTGTAGTATGTGAGTTAAAATTCATTGATCAATTATGTTAATGACATCATGTAGATGTTGAAAAGCATGGGTGAGATGATTGATCCTTGAGGAATTCCTGCTTAAGTGAAGAAGGGTATGGATGAAAAAGGGGGAGAATAGATTACCTTTGTTCTGTTTTGAAGGTAGGATGTGATCCAGTTGAGAGCAGTTCCTTCTATGCTGGCTTCATGGAGTCTATGAATTAGGGTGTTGTGGTCAAGAGTGTCAAAGGCAGCTGAGAGGTCCAAGAGAAGTAGTGCAGCACCTCTATTGTGATCCATTGTGTTTTTAAGATCCTCCCAGATTGTGATGAGTGTAAATTCTGTGCCTCTTCCTGGGCGGAATCCAGTTTGGTAGTCTGCAACTATGGAGTATCTTCAATGAATTGTGACATCTGGGTGAATGCTGCTCTTTTTATCAGTTTGCCCAGGAAAGGTCCACTTGTAATCAGTCTGTAGTTGTTGGGGTCCTGTGGGTCCAGGTTTGTTTTCTTTAATAATGGGCGTATGTATGCCTTTTTGAGGTCTTCAGCAAAGGTTCCTGTAGTTAAAGATTTATTGATGATTCTTCTTACTGGTGTGGCAGCAGACATAGATACAAAAATGTTCTTGAAGATGTGTGCTGGACAAGGGCCGGAAGGCCTGCTTTCTTTGACCAAATCCATAAATTCACTTTGTGATATTTGTTTGAAGGAGTGCAGAGGCTGGGTTGGCTTACTCTTGGAGGGGATTTTAGGAAACAGGTTGGTCCTGGTGGTTTTCCTTTGTTTTAAATAGGAGTCCAATGTGTCTGCCTTAGTTGTGTAATGATTTGCCACTGTGTGAATTCTTGAGTAATGGGATGAGTTCCTTTCATGCATTTAGGTTTTCGAAATTCGTTGAGAATTTTATTAAAAAAATTATTTGCAAATTCAGCATTTTTTATTCTGTCTGAGTAATACATTTTTTAGCTTTTTGATTGATGATTTGTATATTCTGTTAGATTTCTATAGGTGAAGTTTATCTTGAATGTTGTTTGAATTGAGCCAGGTCTGTTGCAGCCTTCTGATTTGTTGTTTTATCTTTTTTAGTTTTGTATTTCTCTAAGGTTTTGGTTTTCTTTTGTCCCGTTTAGTTTTTTTGAGTGGTATTTGGATATCGAAATCTTCCTGTATCCACTCATAAAGTTTTGGAACAGAATTTATTGTGTCTAGATCTGTGTTGGCTGTTAGTTGTGTTTCTAAGTCTTCAAAATTGAGTTTGTTCTATGGTT
Organism: Pleurodeles waltl; assembly: GCF_031143425.1. Taxonomy (NCBI): domain Eukaryota; kingdom Metazoa; phylum Chordata; class Amphibia; order Caudata; family Salamandridae; genus Pleurodeles; species Pleurodeles waltl. Next base: position 977,806,407 of record NC_090446.1, on the reverse strand, counting down.
GATAGATGCATGTATGCAAGGTGGTCTTGGGTGTGTTGATTTGTGGTGATTTATGCTGAAAGTTGCCAAATAGTGGTCTGACCATATGAATGGCGTGATGCTTTGAACAGTAACTAGTTCTGGGATTGCAAAAATGACTTCTAGGATGTGTCCAGAGATGTGTGTGGGAGATTGTGTACAATCTGATGTAGGTTCAATGTGACTAGGCCAGTGGTGATAGTTTTTGGATGTGGCATATTAGGTTTGTCAAACCAAATGTTAAGGTCCCCAAGAATGCAGAGTTATAAGGTTTGAAACTGTGTCTAGAAATGTGTCTGGGAATGTTGAATTGCTGGGCAGAGGTCTGTAAAGGAGGAGAAAGTTAAAACAGGAATATGGTGTCAGGTTGCATCTGGTGACAAGGGCCTTACAACCTTGTATGGAAATGCTTTCTGTTTTGCTGAGATTTATTGCTTGTTTGATTATAATAGATAGTCCACCTCATTTTTTGCCTATCCAGTTATATGAGATGGTTTGATAGCCTGGTGGAACGGCTTCATACAACACTGGGGCCATGTCATAGCCCAACCATGATTCTGTTATGAATAGTAAGTCAGGTTGTGTGTCAGTGAGCAGGTCATAGATGTGGTGCTTGTTTTTTTACAGTGATCGGGCATTTATGAGCAGGAAGTTTAGAAAATGTTTTTTGGTTGTGGTGTCATTTTTGTTTTGGAGAAGGGTGAGCAGTATATGTTGAGTTTGTAGTAGGTGTCTTATTAGTTGTGATAACTGTATGAGGGTCACAATAGTGTGTTTTTTCTATATTGTGTTCCTCGTCCAACAGGCTTAGCAGGCATTTTGTTGGGTCTGTGTGTGTTGGTGGTGGGCTTTGTGGCTGAGAGTGACATGAGTTTAGTTCCTTTTGTAGAGTAGTCTTGCTGTGTAATAGACAGGGGGATGCAAAGTTGTTAAGAGTGCCTGTTGTTTATTTTGTTTGTGTCTGTTTTGGGTGGAAGGAGTGTGGGCTAGGGCTGGTGGAGGAGCATGTGGATCATAATCTAAGGCTCTAAATTGTGCAATGGATGAGAGGCGGGTGAATGAATGTTGCCATGTTGGGGTGTATGTGGCAGATATTTGTGAAGAGTGAGAATTTTGGAGTAAAGATTGGCCAGGATTTGTATTATTTGTGTAGTCATGAGGGTGGAAGTGGGTGTGACGGAGAGTATTATGAAAGTTAGTGTTATTTTGATGTGCTGATGTGTGTGGTTTGTTTAGTTTTTGTGGAGTAGTGAGAGGAGATATTGATGTTTTCTGTGAAGGATCTGCATGAGAGTCACTGATGGTGAGTGGTGTTTGAATAGTACAGGGGGTGGTGATGTGTTTTGGAGAAGAGGGTATGAAGTGTGTAGGAGGGACTGGACAAGAGTTAAGAGTGTTTGGGGGTTATTACAACTTTGGAGGAGGTGTTAATCCGTCCCAAAAGTGACGGTAAAGTGATGGATATACCACCAGACGTATTACGAGTCCATTATATCCTATGGAACTCGTAATACGGCTGGTGGTATATCCGTCACATTTGGGACGGATTAACACCTCCTCCAAAGTTGTAATAACCCCCTTTGTGTTAGAATTGATCACTAGAAGAGGTAATATGTGTGGTGGGGTGGAGTGTAAGGATTGTATGATGGTTGTGTGTAATTGGTAAAAAGATTAGGATGTTGGTAGATGGTGTGATTGAAGGCTGAGTATAGGTGCTGTCATGATAAAAAGGGGTCTGGTAGGACCAAATAGAGGATAGTGCTGGTGTTTTGTATGAACAGGGAGTTTGTGTCTGGATGGATGAAAGTTATGTATAGTGTAGCTTTGTGTTGTGTGGGCGATGTGTGGATGTGTTAGTGGTAATGGACAGAGTTGTGTTTGGTGTGAGAATGAAGGTGTCTTAATGGTATAGTTGTGGTGGATATGTGTGTAGGTGTGGGATGTGAGGTTTTGTTGTTGTAGTTGAGACAATGAAATCTGTATGAGGTTTGTTTGTGGTGCATGAGTCGAATGCCTTTGTGGATATTGTGTCTGGATGTTGGAGGATGTGGAGGGTTTAAGGTAGTTGCTGAAAAATGGAAAATTGGGCAGCATTTCTGTCCCTTACCCCGACCCAAACAGGCAGCTGTCCTTGTCTTCTCTGCCACTAGCCTCAATGCCCGGGCTGAGACACCCTAAGCCCTACGCTTAAATAACCCTATAGGCTAATGGAACCCTAGCCCTAACCAATCAGATTTCTAACCCTAACCCCTAGAGCCAATAGGAGACCTGCTCCTATTAACCAATCACAACCCTAGCCTTGACATCCAATCACCACAGGAACCCTAAAAACATTGGATCAATAGGAACCCTAGCCATAGTACCAAGCACAGGCCTAGCCCTGACAGCCAATCACAACAGGAACCCTAAAAACGTTGTCTAATAAGAACCCTAGCCCTAGTACCAATGAGAACACAACCTGTATCCATTAAGTCAATAGAAATACTAACCCCAGCAACCAATCACAACAACATATGCATCAACCAATAGAAACATATATAAGAGACAAGTTACATTAAGCACAAGCCCCTGTGGAAGGAAGGAGGGAGGTGCTCCTCTATTCAGAATCTCCTTGGATACAGGCAGGCAGAATCCACACTTCCAAGCTAGCATAGTCTACTTTTTAAGTTAACTGACAGGTTTGAAACCACTGAAATACTACTTGTCGCACACTCAAATATATGGCTTTTTCAATGCAAAAACAAGCGGTGCATACACTTTCCAAATACAGTTTTAATCACGGAGCAGATTAAGCAGTCTCCTAAAAACACTTTAGTTAGCCACTGAGGTGTATGTAGCCTTTCGAAGAAGAAAAAAAAGGGGAGGGGGGAGCTTTATGCAGTCTTTGTAAAAAACTAGGAGTGAAAATTCAAACAGTCATGGGTAAATACACAACTAAAGTTTAAAATCACCAAGTTTGCTGAAACACAGGAAGCCTAATATAAACAGGCATGGGTAGGAGAAATACATGTTTTAACAAATAACAAGAATAAGCAAAATGTCTTACCAGTTTCCTAAGACTCTGGCTCACTAGGCTTGATTAGGGCGCAGGAGAAGCTGGGCTCACAAAATGGAAGTGGCTTTCTTGGGGTTCACACCACAAACTTAAAGGCCAATGCAGGTGTGAGGGGAGGGCTTGGGTTGCCTGGGAGCTAGGGAGCCAATCACCAGGCCCAAGCCCCTGTGAAACAGAGGTGCTTCTCCATCCAGCATCTCCTTGGATACAGACAGGCAGAATCCACACTTCTAAGCTAGCTGAGCACTGAACCAAGGGTTAGGCATACTTGCCTGATTGATGGCCTTGTAGGTCTTGATTTGCACATGAATCTCCCTACGGGCTGCAATATACATTTTAAGTATAATCCTTCAAGTTTTCCCACTTAGCCACTTTACTCATCTACTTCCTACTAGGTCAAGGGCAGAGTCAGGTTTATCCATGATTGATTGATGTAATGAAGGATCGCAGGGCACTCTGGGCATAGCTAGGGGACAATGTCTAATGAAGACTAAGCATTTCAGGGGCATTCCTGGCAAGATGGATTTCCCATGTGGGTTTCTATAGTGAGCACCATCTAGCCCTGTGTCGGGAGTGTACTGTAGGAACCCATCTGGCGTTAATATTTTATACTGGAATGTGGCCGGTTCAATTTGCTATATATGCATGTTTCAGGAAACTTGGGGGGTCATTCTGACCCCGGCGGTCTTAGACCGCCGGGGCCAGGGTCGGCGGGAGCACCGCCGACAGGCCGGCAGTGCCCCGCAGGGCATTCTGACCGCAGCGGTAAAGCCGCGGTCAGACCGGCAACACTGGCGGTCTCCCGCCAGTGTACCGCCGCCCTTTTGAATCCTCCAAGGCGGCGCAGCTAGCTGCGCCGCCGAGGGGATTCCGACCCCCCCTACCGCCATCCAGTTCCCGGCGGTCCGCCCGCCGGGAACCGGATGGCGGTAGGGGGGGTCGCGGGGCCCCTGGGGGCCCCTACGAGTATTTCACTGTCTGCTTGGCAGACAGTGAAATACGCGACGGGTGCAAAAGCACCCGTCGCACCTTCCCACTCCGCCGGCTCGATTACGAGCCGGCATCCTCGTGGGAAGGGAGTTTTTCCCTGGGCTGGCGGGTGGTCTTTTGGCGACCGCCCGCCAGCCCAGGGAAAAACTTAGAATACCCTCCGCGGTCTTTCGACCGCAGAGCGGTATTTCGGAGGGGGGAACTCTGGCGGGCGGCCTCCGCCGCCCGTCAGGGTCAGAATGACCCCCTAGGTGTCTAGACTCCGCACACAGGATTCGTTATGTGAGCTTTTTTGCCATTCCCACTATAAGGGGAAGGGCCGTCTCTCTGGTGGCCTAATTATTTGGGTACGCACCTCCTTAAATTGTAAACTAAGCTCCCTCAATATTGCCTCACTGGACATTCAGGGGCTAGGTGTTTCCTCAAAAGGTGGTCATCTTCTTTACAACGGGGATGTCAAAGGGAGGTGGCAAAACTCAAACCCTAAAACACATTATGGCCCATGGGGAGCATTTTGATTCACATACTTCTATGATTCTAGCAGGTGAATTCAATACGGCGTTTGAACCCTTTGATACCTACAGCAACTCTGTTACAGAGGCTGAGGTTGAGGAATAGGGCATCCCCGCAACTGACATACCTCCAGTGAAGCAGTGGACTGATGCAGCACATCAACTGTTAGCCCTGACACTAACTTATGACTTGAGAGAATTTCATGACCAAATTTTCATGTCCGGATTTGATCAGAACCACAGGCTCACCATACTTATAATAGTCTGGAGCATTTTAGTAGAATAGACTATGGGTTGATGGCCTTGCCCCTATGGAAATTTGTAGTTGACATGAAGGCTGTACCTTGGAGTGACAGCGATCATCATGCCATCCATGGTATCATTTTAGATATATTCAAAGCATCCAGGTAAAGCTTCACAGTTGCTATCTAGGGATCCTAGGATAGCTTTTAGCAGGCGAACACTTGAATAGTCACATGTGTCTCCTCACCGAGAGTCTATGATTTTCTTAATTAAATCCTTGCTTGCTGCTCAAATGGAGCTAGAAAAGTAACAGCCCTCTGGTCCCGATATTCATGCTATCCTGATCATCCACGAGAAATGTTTTTTTCTGCTGTGGAAGAGTGCTTTCATCGGAACCATCAAAGGGCCTCATCAGTTAAGAAACTTGTGAGGACATGGTTTAACAAAGAGTGCAGGAGAGCCAAAAACGATTGTTTTCAGACCCTGAAAAGTGTTGATACTAACGCTGTCAAACTAAAAGCAAAGCGCTACACACAAATGAGAGCTAAGGTTCACAGGAGCTGGGATACACAGCTTTGGGCAGACCTATATAACGCCAGCAAAAGGAAAGATTCCAAGAAATTCTGGCGCATATCGGCCAACCAGGGTCAGTGTGAAAAAATAAACTGTTGGCTAATTCGATTCAACCCCATATATGGTATAATCATTTCTCCAGTCTATATGGGCCAGGCTTATAGGCTGAAATACATAACACAACACTAGTGACAAGGGGCACCTTAGCCCGTAATTCCCTTTAATTTCAAGGAACCACTGTGCTCCATCAAAAGCATTGTTCCTGGCAAAGCAGCTGGCTCGGATGGTATCTCGGTGATCTCTTCTTAGCTAATACTGAGGAGTGGGTTAAGTGTTTCAATAAACTGACCAAAGCTATCCTGCAAGGTGCAGAAATCTCATGTAGTTGGAAGGTCACTGAAATTATTCCGCTCTACAAAAAAGGCTCCCGGTACCTCTCGGTAAGTTACAGGCCCATTAGCTTAACTGGTGCTTTTACAGGCTGCAGGGACCTCCCGGTAAGTTACAGGCCCATTAGCTTACCTGGTGCTTTTACAGAATCTCCCAGTTATTTTTTTTCAGTTCAAAATGGAAGAACTACAGAGCCCAGAATGACCCATGACTGGGGGCAGTTGAAACAGTACCAGACCTTTTGGTTTTTGTCAAGCTCATGCTCAACCAATAAAGCACTGGATAGTGCCTATCTGCAGACGGCTAGGCTGCAGGCAAAACCTTGTGGCGCTGAGGCTTATGCAAGCAGAAACTAAAGAAACAACTGTGTGCAGCATAGCTAAGTTCTTATACTGGGCCTGGATTACAAGGAGCATAGTACTGGGGTAGCCTCAGTCTATGGGCAGGAGATCTCAAGGCTCTTTGCGATATCTAGTGGAGATGAATCCCTAACGTGTCAAGACTACTGTGAATTTTTAAGTTGTTATAGTTATACCGTTCCCCGTTGTTGATTTGAATGATGTTGCCCTTATTGGCATGTACTGTCTTTAAGTGCAAAGCTGTGTAGGCTTGACTATTACCATTAGACTTTGTTGAAAGCATTGCTTTATGTATAGATTTGTTGCACAACGAACCCTATGTGTCATCTTGAGCGGGTGATAGTTAATTATCCTGTTAAATCTTACATATGCATTTCGTTTTAAACCTGTTTATAGTATGGCTACCCTGGTACTATTTAGCCCTCCCTAGCCACCATTAGCTTCGGCCTGACTTAGTGAATATTGTTTGATATGTGGCCCCCTCTGCTACGTTCATGTTTTGTCTTACCCTTTGAATTTTACCTAAATTTGTATCAAATTTTAATCCAGTCTGTTTAACAAGTGACCGATATTTTTTTAAGTGAATTTCCTGACAGTAGATGTACGATTCACAATGTTTTAAAAGTTATATGTGTTTTACCTTATTTACCAATACTTTTATGGTTATGCAACTGATTAAAGTTTATATTGAACTTGGGACTTTGAAATGTGCATGGATTGGATGTTCATATCAGAACACAAGGGTGCTTTTAGGGTGAAGGGGCTTTGCTCCTGTGGCACCCATGGTGTAAGCTGTTTTTAAACATATATTCTTATAAACATCCTACGTTTCAGAAATCACAATTAATTGTGTTGAAGGTTTCCAGCTTCTTGTTGGATGATGTAATCATTAGGTCTAATACGACGTAAAAGGTTTTTAAACGTTTTTTCTATAGTGCATATGTATTACGGTTCATTAAACACCCAGGGCCAGATGTTGGTAGGTAAAAATGTGCGAATCGGAAATAGCGACTCCATGCGAATCGCTATTTCCGATTCTCAAAACCAAATGCTATAAAGACTCGCCATACCAAACTGCGAGTCGCAGAGGTGTCGCACCGCATTTTGAGACCTCCGTTTTTAGCGAGGTCGCAATTTGCGCAAAGGGTGTGGTCCGGTGTCGCGAATTGCGACTGCCTTGCAAATTGCCTGTAGGTGCAACATAACAGTTGGGAAACCCACTTCCTGGCTCTTGGTGATGACATCAGAACCAGGAAGTCACCAAATAGAACTGGGAGGAGGGAGGAGCACACCCAGCCCAAACTGCAAAGCCACACCCAGGTGAGAGGAGCTGCAGCAACAATGGAGAAGGAGACAGGCAGTGCTGGCAGGAAGAGAAAACTAAAGTTCTCTGACAAGGAGTTGGAGGTTGTAACGGAGGAGTGCTGCCTGCACCATGACTAACTCTTCAGCAAGGCAGCAATGAGTGTCCCTGACACTCAGAAGAAAAGAATTTGGCAAGACATCCAAGAAAAAATGAATGCCATTGGGGTAACCCACCGCACCCTAGATGAAATCAGGAAAAGGTGGTATTCCCTTCGCTCCAGGACCAAGGAGAGGGTTGCAGAGCGCATGAGGGAGATGAAGGGCACTGGAGGAGACCCATCCACCGTTCCACCACCTACAGCCCTGGAAACCATGGTGGAGACAACACTGGAGCCGGAGGCTGTACTGGGCATAGGAGATGTGGACAGTTCAGCGCCTGGAACATCAAAAAGTGAGTACCATGATATATGCTTTGACACCCACAAATGCAGTATACACACAATCCCAGTACACAGCAGCAGGCACTACCAAACTAGTTCCATTCCAGTCTAGCAACCTCTAGAATAGTGCATTATGGGCAATGTAGTACAGTGGTCCAAATATAGGCAAATGTTTATTATGAGGCAAAAAACAGATGTGCGAGACTGACAGTGTATCCCCTATGTCCCACAGGTCTCCCACAAGGCACCCCCATCAACGAACACGTGCAGGGCGAGGAACATGGGCCTGACCCACAGGAGGAGGCTGCCAGTGACACAGCAGGGCAGAGCAGGACACCACCACCCATGGAAGATCCTGCGCAGGACATGGAGGCAGCAGTGGTAACACCAGGGCCCAGCCCTACGGAGAGGCACACACAGCCAGCTGCAGGAGCAGTGCGCAGACACCGGCTCAGAGTGCAGTCTGTGCATAGGGATGATGTCGCAGACGTTGAGTTTGCAGGACTTGAGGCATCACTGGTACAGGGTCAGCGCCTGCAAAACAGACAATTGCGGTCAATAAACAGGAACCCTACAAGACTGCAGACCACTATGACCCATGGGATGGCTAATGTGGACAATCAGTTCCAACATGTGAACACACATCTGGGGAACCTGACACAGGCCATCGAACTTTTGGTCAGGGAACTGGTGGCTGACAGGGCACAGGCACGGCGCAGGGAGTGCAACACTGCAGCCCGGTTTGACAGACTTGCAGCATCCATATGGCACCTGGCTACACACACCACCTGCCTGTCAAGGCGCACTGTCAGCCTGCAGGTCGAACTGGGTCATTTTGCTAGGGATGTGGCACGGGAACTTGACCGCATCAGCAATGCCGTTGACATAATTGAGACCAGGCAGGCTGCAAGGGGCACAGGGGATACCCCGCAGGACAGCGAGGAGGGCTCTACAATAAGCAGTGTGTCTGCCACTGATGCACGTGTGCTGCGGAGTAGCAGTGCACGACAGGGCTCAAGGGACCCACCAGGAGTGAGCCACGGTGGCCGCAGTAGGAGGAGGCTGTGAGCCACCGAAATGTACTATTACTGAGACACATGCAGTTAATGTGTCTGATTTGACTTTTTACAATTGCAGACTGTGGCATACTGCACATTTCTAATTATATCATAGTTTAGCTATTAAAAGGTTTTGTTTGTTTCACTACATAACTGGGCTATGTGTGTCTGACATTAGTGAGTGTGGTCACGGTTGCCACGTACCTGCCATAGTATTGGGTTGCAATGTGGTTCCGTCTCCGTCTGCCCTCACTTGCGGTGCTTCTATCCCCAGGCTGTCGGTGTGGTAGCTCTTGCTCCTCATCCTCCGTGTCTTTGTCTTCAGGGGTGAGATGTAGCCCACGTCTGGTGGCAATGTTGTGTAGGATGGCACAGGCGGCAACTATCTTGCATGCTGTTTCTGGGGCATACTGGAGTGCACCTCCACTTTTGTGGAGGCACCTGAATCTTGCCTTTAACAAGCCAAAGGTCCTCTCAACTACAGTTCTGGTCGGCCGATGTGCAATGTTATATCGCCTCTCGTTCTGATTGCCAGCTGTTAGATATGGGGTGAGTATCCATGGTCTCAGGTCATATGCACTGTCGCCTGTTTGACAAAAAAGGCAAATTTAGCAGGGCATCACAGGGTTACTCAGAGACCTGTATGTGTGGCTTCAGAGTGTAGTCACCAATACCTAATAGATATCCGTCTCCAAACTCCCCATGTTCTAGGCGTTGGTGTATCCCACTGTGCCTGAATATGTATGAGTCATGTGTACTCCCAGGATATTTAGCTACAATGTCAGTAATGACATTATGGGCGTCACATACAACCTGGATGTTTAGTGAGTGGGTACATTTCCTATTGCGGAACACATATTCCAGATTTGCAGGTGGACACATTTGTATATGTGTCCCGTTCACACACCCTATTACATGGGGGAAGTTGGCAATTCTGTAGAATTCCAACTTGGTGCTGTTAATTTCTGCCTCATTCCTGGGTAGGTATATATATCTGGACATGTGTGGGAGTATGGCATCTAGGAAATGTCTGAAGAATCGTGAGAGCACACTTTGGGATACCCCACCTCCCACAGCAATCACACCCTGATAGCTACCCGAGGCCAAGAGGTGCAGTGAGCATAGCACTTGCACATGTGTAGGGATGGTGCTGCCGCACATCGTCTGTCATTCAAGCTGAGGAATCAGCAGCTCAATTATTTCAAAGATAACAGCACTGCTCAGTCTATATTTTTCATAAATCTCCTTCTCAGTTTGTTGGAATGGTGTCTGCCTGGTTCGGTATATCCTCTTCTGTCTCTGCCTCCTCCTCCTCTGCTGGCCAGCCTGGACTCTCCTCCTCCATGCTATCACGTACAGTTCAGCCATTTTGAGTCACCAAGATGCCTTCTGGGTCTCTTTTTATACTTTGGTTCTGGTTACCACCTGCTCTGAATCAGTGGTAATCTGGATGGGCAAAACGGGCTTTTTGCGACCAGTTGCAATTTGCGACTGGCTTTTGCATATGGTTTGCAACTCGCAATTTGCGACTTCCTGATTTGCGGGTCACAAAATCAGGTCGCAATTTTTGCGAGTCGGTGCTGGGTCGCATCGCTATCTGCTATTCGGAAATGGGATTTTTGCATCCCATTTCGGATTTTGCGGGGTCGCAAATAGCGATTCGGGCTATTTGCGACTCGCAAAACTTTGCTACATCTGGCCCCCCAGTCCTTTCCTGAACTGCAACCCAGTACCTAGTAATTCAAGTTTAACTCTACAAATTAGGGTTGCAATGAATCTGCATCACAGTCTATGAAACCAAGATCTGCCTTCCTCCCAAACTCTTTCTTCGAGTGTCTGCTGACTGGTGTCCTAAAGTGCATGTAACGCCCCGGACATTCACATCATGACACTTTCTGGTGTGTGCACCCAGCAGACATGTAAGAAGGAGCGAGGGCTATAAGCAGCCCACAGTGGAGTAGGGTTAAACGTATGACACCAAACTTCTGTTCCTTTTCTGTTTCTAAAATCTTCAAAATATGGGTTCTAGCTTACTATCAGCATTGCAACATAGAAAGTGCACTTGTTATATGCAAAAAAGTAAATGCCTCCATTGAATCCAGCATTCGTTATTACTAAACAAAACAAAAAAAGAAGGTACATCGTAAATTCTATGTCAGGACCGGAGGCGAGGATTATGCAGATCTTTCTTCACTCTTTATCAAATAGCAAGTTCAAAGTTCATAAGAAAAACACATAACAACTACAAGTCCCATGAGTCTGTTCCTATAGCAACCAATTTCCAATGAGACTCCGTTCCAGCCAAATGTATAAATGCCCTCGACCATGTCATTCTCCCTCTTTCTTCACTGCTCACGGTGACAGATAAGTGCCCTTTCTGCCTCTGAGTGCTTTTTGCCTTTACCTTACTGTATTTTGGTTATTACTCAACATTTGTGCACGTTCGCTTGTGCGTCTATTGTGGTTGTTGACAGCAACGAGCGTTGCTAACGTCGCGTTGCCGTAGCGCGGTGATGTGTCGTGCCCACTAGAGGACGCGCGTCTCTGAAATTGCGCGCTTTCCCAGTGCTCGAGTCGCTTTGAGCTCAGCGCTTGGATTTTCTGCGCTAGGGGGGTTTTCTCGAGCCAAGGCTCCAATTACCCCTCCAAACCCCCACGTACACCGCGATTACGGTCTGTTTATTACCCCGAGTGGGAAGAGCGCTCTTGGGCCAAATTTTGATGCGACCCCGCGGGCGCGTTTTTTTCTGCAAGCTTCGCTTACACATTTGGCCGTTTTTTGGTGACAGAAGTGTGGGGGGGGCTACTCTCATTATATATTTGGGTGTATCTTCTGTCCAGTTGTCTCCTGAGTCGTATGATGCAGCCTTCACAGGACCACAATTCATATCCCATCATGTCCCCTGGTGAGGGCCCTTCCCACCGTGTCCTACCTCCTGGGGTGGATGTGTTGCTCTCGCAGGCTATCGCCCAGGCTCTAGCCCCTATCAAAGAGAGCGTGGCGCAGCTTGCAGACCAAGTGTCTAAAGGGCCGGGCATGTTTGGGGCAAAGGGTGCTGAGTGTAGGACCTCTGAGTTGTCAGCACCCAGGAAATCGCGCAAGCGCAACGCGGGGCACCTTGAAGATGTTGCGCTCCTCGCCGATGTCTCCAGTAAGAGTGCACGCGCGCACAAGTGCATACCCTTCTGGGAGGGTTCTCTACTCTGCGTAATGGGTGAAAAGCTTCACCACAAATTGGGCCTCGACGTGGGGTCACCTAAAGGCATCACAGAAGACGCAGATGGGGACTCCTCCTCACTGGAGGACAAGGAATCCGGCCACCCCTGGTGCCCTGGGGCCTCTTTACCAGATCCACAGGATCAGGGGGACTCGGACTCTGATATGTTCGAGCCTGAGGGGATCTACCACCCTCGTTCATCGGAGTGGCGGCTGGAACAGCAGGTGGCCGAATACGTAGCGAGTAAAATTCTGCAACCTCTAGACAAGGAGGTACGGGCTCGCTTGAAGGCCGAATGTCCGCATCCTACCTTGCCTGACAAGGTAACAGCTACGCCGGATATTGACACAAAAATGTGTACCTTCTTCTCGAAGTACACTAAAGATCCCAAGAAGGGTATTGACCGGTCCTGGATGGCGTGCCAGGACAAGCTCCTTAACGTGTTGGGACCCCTGACACAGATCATCCAACTGGGGGAACGTGCCAAGCAGTCTAATACGCCCCTACCGACCGATGTCGTCGCTGGGTGGGCCCAGAGGGCAGTTTCTCTCCTGGGCAATGCCAATTGCGCCATTTCAGCCGAGAGGCTCCGGTCCTTGCTCACTAAAATAGACCCCAAATTGGTTGATTTGTCTTCTTTGGAGTCAGGGGCGGTCGCCCAGGGCAAATTATTTGGCGATCCTTTCGTTAAGGAGTTAGGCAAATTTGTTGCCACCTTCGCTGCACTCGACAAGGTGCAGTCTTCTATCAAGAAGATATTCCCAGGCAAGGTTTTTGGAGGGGCCGGATGAGGCAGGGGTTCCTACAGGAACAACCGATGGCAAGATGGTCGCCAAGGAACCTTCTTCCCCAATAGAGGCAAGGGGAAAGGCAGAATGAACAGGATCGCCCGGGGAGCAGCCAACGCCCCAGGAGGGCCTTCTGGTAAGGATTATCCCTTCTTCCCCTCAAAAAATTGGAGGGAGGTTATGTTTTTTCAGATGCAATTTGGAGCTCGTATCCTCCGATGCTTGGGTGTTGCAGACAGTGTCTAGTTTTCACATCAAGCTTCCCACGCCTTTAGTTTTTTCAACAGTGGATTCCATTATAATAGATTCAGCGGTTCAGAAGCTCCCTCACAAAGGAACCATATGCAACTCTTCTCTCCATCCCAGAGGGTTATTGAGCAATCTTTTCCTGGTGGAGAAGAAGGACAAGGGGTTCCAACCGGTGATCAATCTCCGATCATTCAACAAATGGGTGATCTACAAGACATTTCAAAATGGAGGGTATTGACATGCTCCGGGATCTCCTGTTACGGGGAGATTGGATGGTGCGTCTGGAACTCAAGGACGCATATCTCACAGTTCCAATTTTCCCCCCTCATCGCAGGTTTCTACAATTTCTGTGGAAAGGTCATGTGTTCGAAGTTCACCTCTCTCCCCTTCGGACTGTCGTCAGCTCCTTGGTGCTTTACCAAACTTCTCAAACCGGTGGTGGAGTTCCTCCGCTCTCGAGGGATCTGCCTCATCATTTACCTGGATGATCTCCTTCTGATGGATCAATCCAGGTCCCAACTTATATTCAATGCGAACAAGACTATTGCACTTCTACAGGAATTGGGTTTTGTGATCAACCAACAGGAATCAGAGCTTCTGCCTTCGCAGTCGATGATTTTTCTGGGGTTCCCCATAGATTCCCAATCGGCATCTCTCAGTCTCCTGACTCCAAAGATCTCCAAGATCAAGAAGGAGTTAAGGAAGGTCTTGAGGTGCGACAGGATCTCACTACGGCAGCTTGCCAGAGTGGTGGGTCTGTTCTCCTCATCTATTCAGGCCAATTTTCCAGGCCCTCTTCACTACAGGGCTCTCCTGCGCCTCAAAGCCCATCACCTTCAGCGCGGTTTAACGTATTCCGAACTAGTCTCTCTCACCCCGGAGGCAAGAACGGAGTTGCAGTGGTGGCTAGACCACATGGAGGCATGGAATGGCAGGGCCATTTCGGAGCCTCTCCAGACCTTGTCATAGAGTCGGACGCCAGTCGTCAAGGATGGGGAGCTCGATGCGGGGACATCTCGTTCAGGGGACATTGGACCCCTTAGGAGCTCAATATGTACATCAATTGTCTGGAACTCCTCGCGGGCTCGTTCGCGATCAGGTCTCTGACTCGGGACAGAGTCTCCTGTGTTGTTGTTCTTCGGATGGGCAACGTGTCAGCTGTGCAATATATAAACCGCTCGGGGACACTCAGTCGAAGGCCATAGCGGAGCTGGTGAAGGATTTTTGGCACTTTAGCCTCCAACATCAGATCTCTGTCACGGCGGAGTATCTCCAGGGTTCCCAGAACACTCTAGCGGACTGGAGCTCCAGGTTCCTGTCGGACTCCAGCGATTGGCAGCTGGATCAGGTGATTTTTCGGGCGATCATGGAACGGTGGGGTCCTTGTTCAGTCGATCTCTTGGTGTCCAGGTGGAACACCCATCTACCACGGTACTTCAGCTGACACCCTGATCCGGGGGCAGTGGCTGTGGATGCGTTTCTGCAGAACTGGGGACCACACCAGGGGTATGCGTTTCCCCACTTCTGTTCCGACTCTGTCGTCCCATTTCTAGGGGGTGCTGTAAGGGGACTGTCAGAAGCCATGGAATCACCTCGAACACTTATCTAGAGTCCCTTGCTGACTCCCATTTGTTTCTCTTTTCGCCATGGTATGCTTTTGTGGTATTACATTTGCTTCCTGGGACTGCAAATCCTATAATGCACAGCCTGGTAGTCAGGAAAGCCTGGATTATGTTTTACATTGTTTTCTATGGGAGAAATCCAGTTGCTCCTTTTTACTGGATCCTCTCCTCCAGGACTTGCGAGTGTCTGAAACTACATACACCTGAGACCTCTCCTGTGCAGCCCAGTCATGTGATTCCACCTGGGGTTTTCTGCAGCTTGGAACAGCTTATAAGCAGCCATTTCATCAAGATCCTTCGTCGTGAAGTGGAGTTCGATTCCTTTGTGTTACAGACCCCTCTTATCGGATGTTGTTCCAGTCTTGTTCCTGTTATGTTCCAGTTTGAACCTGTTTCTCTGCCCTGCTCGTGATTGTTCCAGCCAGAGTCTGCTTCCTATCTCTTAGCCTTGTACCTATTTGTTTCTTCCAGAGGCTGCTCCCTGTTTCTCTGTCCTGTTCCTGCCTTGTAACAGCCTGAACCTGCTCTCTGTTTCCAATTCCTGTTTTCTGCTTAATCCTACTCCCTGTATTCAAGCCCTATCCTTGCTTGTTCCAGCCAGAGTCTGCTCTCTGTTTCCCATTCCTGTCTCTGTTTGTTCCAGCCAGACGTTTGCGCCTGGTTTTCCAGTCCTAGTCCTGCCTTTGCTTTAGCCTGAGCCTGTTCCAAGTTCCTGCCTCTGCCACTTAGTTTGTTCCTTCTGTTTCCGTTTCCTCTCAGTGTTTATGTCTGGTAAGTGTTCTATCAGTCTTCACCAGTGTATAAGTGTTCTCCTTTATACTGGGGTTGGCTCCTGGTTTCCAGGAGGCAATTCCAGCCCCCCTCCTTGTCTAGTGGTATACGTTGTCTTTCGTGCCTAACAGTGACAGTGTGCTATTTCTGTTTTTCCAGGAATTGCCACTGTGTTTCCAGCCGGACCTAAAAGAGCTTGTCTTATGTATTTAAGTACTATCTGTGTTTGTGCTCTAGGGTCCAGAGACAGAATCACTTCTGCTGCCTCCTTTCTATGGGGCTGGCACGGTGACTATCTGTAAGGGCAAACTGCACAGAGGCATTGACATTCCCTGTCACTGTGGGAGGTTCTGCGCCCTATAATGTGTACAACCCCAGCATGTTTGTCCATTAGTAATCCGTTTCCTGTTTGTTCACACAAGGGTTGCTCTGCTTTACTTTCCTGTTTCCTGTGCCTGTCCATAGCTGTCCCTTCCTGTGTATGCCTTTAGCTGCTCTTCTGCCCCAGTACACTACCTCTTTGGGATATTCTGTGATCTCAAGGGGTTACCCAACCAGAGTCCTGATCAGCGTGACACCGTCCTTCTGATCCCAAGAGTATCAGCCCAGGTACGTCATCAGGAAGCGACGGTGGTTCTAATAACCCCTCTGTGGAGATCCCAGGTGTGGTTTCCATCTCTTCTGCAGCTCTCGTGCGATTTTCCAATCCGTCTTACGGACTCCCCCCTCAATTCTCCGGGACCCGGCGGGACACTTGCATCCCCTGGTCCTTCAAGGCCATCAATCTCTGGTGGCCTGGAAGATTTCAGGACTCGCTGGCAGGACTGCCGACTTTCACAGGAGGCTAAGAACTTCATTGCACAGGCCTGGGCTCCAGGGACAGGTAAGCGGTACAGGTCCGAATGGAATAGATGGGCTCACTGGTGTGTGGACAGGCATTCCGATCCCATGGGGGCCCAAATTACGGATATCCTAAATTTTCTGGCGGAACTAGTGTAGTTGAATTTCTTATCAATAATAAAGAAGTGACACAATTCTAGTAATAATTGAGTATTTATAAGTAAAAGAAAACAAAATAAAATACGGCCGGGAGTACAGCACAGTTCTGCAACTGAAGCCACACTCACCTCAGCTCTTACACACTGTGATTTTTATACACTTGGTGGGCATTTGAAATCCACCTCCTTCACAACACTTACAATTAACAAGAACAATAATCCTTTAAACGTTAACTGACTGCTTGTTACAAAAATAAAGTCCTGGCAGATTTATTACATACATAGGGGGTCATTCTGACCCCGGCGGGCGGCGGTTGCCATTCTGACCTTCCCGCCGGCCAAGCGGGAAGGAGCCCTGCAACACAGAAGCCGGCTCCGAAATGAGCCGGCGGTGTTGCTGGGGTGCGACGGGTGCAGTTGCTAAGCTAAGCAGACAGTGAAAAGCTTAATGGGGCCCTGTTAGGGGGCCCCTGCACTGCCCATGCCCATGCCAGAAACAGGCTGGCGGTAAGGGGGTCAGAATCCCCATGGCGGCGCTGCTTGCAGCGCCGCCATGGCGGATTCGCCCAGCCGGGGGTAAACCAGCGGGAAACCGCCGGCCCCGGTTTTCTGACCGCGGCAGTATGGGCAAGGAAGCACCGCCAGCCTGTTGGCGGTGCTTCAGTCATTCGCAGCCGTGGCGGTCTTTGCCCGCCAGGGTCGGAATGACCCCCATAGTATCTAACATACACAATGCCCTTCGATCCTGCCCTGTGACCTCTACCAATATGTCCCCCCTACACGTCTACCAGGCTTTAAAAGTTTATGTCCTGTCACCCCCTTTCAGCCAGCCTTGAAACACAAACATCTAGCTCCGTGTCTCCCTTTCAAGTCTGTTGTGATTTACCCTTCTCCTTTCCTGGTATCGGAAAGTAGCTCAGACTCTCCCTTGTGTGTGTGCGTCCTTCTAATTTATCTGTGGTATGCTAGGCTGAATCGAAGCTGCGTTGCCCTGCACCTGGCCTCTCTTCTCATTCTCCTTTCTGTCCCTGCGTTCCTTCTTGACCATTATGTTCAAACCGAGGCCTGTACTTTTCTCGTATAATATAGACTTCTGCACGTTTGTTTTTTAATGTGTTTATTGGCCAGAATAAGCCCTCTGTAATTTTTTTAAGGCCTATTACATTCCCCCCTCTAGTTGAATTTTCAGCTTCCTGCTCACCTTTCCTATCCAATGTACCTATCTTGGTGAAGGCATTTTGCTTCTCCTTCGACTCCTTACAACCCAATCTATTAGTAAACATCCCCTCTAACTTCTGACTACCTGATTTGCAACACCCTACAATAACTTGAACTAGGCAATACATTAAAAGGATCATCACAAGGATTGGAAGAATTCCTTTAAACAACTTAGGTAACCAGGCCGGCATCCATGAAAACAACCCTGGAAACCACTCGTTGGAGGCACCCCCCTATTCTACCATGTTCTTCTGTAGATTGTGCAAAGTCTATATAGCCTCTGTTATCGGTCCATTGTCTGCATCATTAGCCGGAACATATGTGCAACACGCCGTACCGATTTTTGCATAGACCCCACCCTCCATCGCTGTCATCAACTCTAGCACATATCTATGTTGCATAAGCATCACTCGCACTGCCCTCAATTCTTCTTTGAGTACATTGAAACCATCTTCAATTGCACTGATGGCTTTCATCAGTTCCCAACGAGTTATTTTCCAGCGAGCAGCGGCTTTGCTTCCAAAAAACAACTGGGCATTGTTGAACAGTTAATATTCCTGTGGAATATTTGCCTATGTTGCAGTGCCAAAATATTCAGCAGCTCTTCTCCTTCGATGATGGTGTAACAAAGTCGTTGGACGGCTCATAGGATGCTCATGTAACTCTGAAACATCCACTCCTGGAATTACTAAGGAAGGGGTGTGCACAGTGACTAAAGAACAGAGACCATTCCATCCTGCGGGAAGTGGCGTATATAGCCATTCTCCACACTGCCAATAATAATCCATTAGACTGGAGGTGCCCCATTGCATGTCCTCATTATATCTTGTGGTGATACAATTAACGTTTGTCCCTACTGAAATTGTTCCATTACCCTTAAAACATAAGGAGAAAACACTTGGCCTTCGACCCACTTGAAGAGTTGTAGGTGTTTCGACCCAGGTTAAACCTTGGATATTTTTATTCCATATTGCCTGACAATCTTGTTGTATATTAACGCTTTTCCCACTCTTCTCCCATAAAGACAGAGCTCTACATCCAAATACTGCACCATGGTGCCATTGACCATGGACATATTCGGGCCCATTTACCCTAAGATAAGGTCTCTCTTGACAGTCATAAGGCCTACATGTGGCTATATAATCTCTACATAAAAGAGTAGATCGTGATACCCCTAAAAATCCTTGTCCTATTATTCTAGCTTTCCATCTACCTCCCCTTATACCTTAAAGCTCCTGTCCTTGACATTGCTTCTGTTTTTGTCTCTATATCCTTATGGTCAGTCAAAACATTTGTTATATCAGCTAGTTCTCTTTCATATTGTGTGATGTTTACTAAGAATGTTCCCTGCTGCACCTGTAAAGGTTGCATCCGAGCCCTCATTCTACATAGGAAAAGATGGAGAAGACATTGTGTACCATTAGATGAGACTTCTTTAGATGAATGCAATCTAACTGGCATGTGGAATCACAGAACATACTAAACACGACTCATTAGTACTTTGCATACCTATTTCCATCATGTGTTGATACCAAGCATTTTCAGTTAATCTATAATGTTTAACATGAGATCTATTTGTATACACATTTCTTTTAGAATATGTCATATTTAAACATGATTCTGTACATGGACTAAAATACCATTTCAAACCAGGAGTAAATAAGAAAAAAATTAAAAAGGCAAACACAAAACTAATCCAAAAAAGTGTTTTGGCAGAACTAATATGATGCTCCACTCACTCTTTGAAAAGGTACACTGTTATTTCTCCACTGGCTCGTTTTCCTGCAAAAATTCCTGTGCCATGGCCAACGATTGACACAAAGTAGGAGCCAATCGAATGTCCGACAAATGTATCCATGGTTTCCTACCCTCCACTTTCACTGCCGTGAGGGTGCTCTGAGTGACCGGATAAGGCCCCTCGAACTTGCTGTCTTTCCATCGTCTCACAAAATTCCGAATATATACCGATTGTCCCACAGAAATTGGACTAATCAGCTGGGCTGCGGTGGTGCACTTCTGCTGCTGAGTTACCTGTTTAGTGAAGAACTTAGCAGATATCAACAATTTAGACAAATACTGACTCATTTCCTCCCCCAACACTTCTGCAGTTTTATGCGCATCTGTCATTCTCCTTGCTATTGTCAACGGAGTTGGCATAGGGCGTCCTGTCACTATCTGATGCGGTGTGAGGTGGTGGTCATTTCCTGGCGTATTTCTCAGAGCATACAAGGCCAATGGAAGACAGTGGAACCAATTTTTATGCAAAGTAGCACGCAGTTTACTTCTTTTATTTTTCAATAAACCGTTGAGGCGTTCCACTATTCCATTACTTTGAGGATGATAGACAGATGACAGTTTATGCTTTATTCCCAGAGAGATACAAATAAGTTTAAAAAGGACGTTTACAAAATGGCTTCCATTATCTGATCTAATTGTTTCTGCTATTCCCCATCTTGGTATTACTTCTCTTATCAAAAAAGTCGCTGCTGCTTTAGCATCATTATGTACACATGGTCCTGCCTCGATCCACCTTGAAAAAGGGCAGACACAACTATTAAATGCCTATAATTGTTACATCTATCAATCATGTCAACACAATCTAAAAGTAGATTTTTAAATGGACCTGTTGAATGGGGAATTGTTGATGCAATGACTTTTAGTGTAGGTCTTGGGCTGTACTGTTGGCATACTGCACATTCAGCAATATACATTGTAATCATCTCTGACAATTGTAGGATGAACCAATCTGCCTGCAACGTGGCTAAAAGATATTCTTTGGCAGTATGCACAGGAAGATGCAATTGTTCCAACGCTGTGTGCAACAAAACTTGGGGCATTGCAGGTTTTCTAGTACTTTTCTTTCTATAGATAAAATCTGTGGGCAATTGTATACATCCTCGCTGTTCTCATAACTCCCTTTCATGTGATGGTGCCTGTTCCTGCAACTCACGTAAATGTAATTGTGCTGTCTCGTTGTATGAGGGTGGTATGTCAATATCATTCTGTTGTCTACTTATCATTTCCAATGTACTCTCTTCTATATCAATATAATTTGGAGATGTCTTTGCTGCTTCTTTAGCTGCCCAGTCTGCCAGAGCATTACCCCTGGAGACGAGGTCTTGCTTATTTGTATGGGCTGCACATTTTATTACTGCCGCGTTAGATGGTAATGCTAAAGCATGTATCAATTTTGCCAATAAATCTCTGTGCATCACTGGAGACCCATCAGATTTCAAAATCCTTTCCTTTCCCACCTGTGGATGCTTGAAAGCACAGTAGTGGTAACATATGCTGAATCTGAATAGATTGTAATGTCCAGTCTCTCCGCATGTTGTAACGCTTCTATAATAGCCACTAATTTTACAGCCTGGGCTGAAAAATGAGTGGGTAATGGTACTTGACTCACTATCTGCAATGTGTCTGACGACCCTTGCTGCTCAGCTTTTACAACTGCTGCTCCTGAATGCCTGATCCCTGTTTCCTGGTCTATGAAAGAGGATCCATCCACGAAGAGCAACATGCTTCCTTGGATGGGATCTTCTCCCACATTACTCCCTTCCTCTGGTGCATAGTTGGCACAGTCATGTACTTGTTTGTTGTCAGTAACTGGGTGTGCAAAGAATGTCGCTGGATTAACTGTATGACATCTAACCACCTATAAAGAGGGTAATTAAAGTATTACTTCATACCCAGACACTCTCTGATTCGTAAGAGTGCTTTTACTTTTTTGCAAAATAGCAAATACCGCATGCTCTACATACAGTGTTAAAGGTGATCCCATCACAATAGTAGTGCTTTTCTGGACCCCAACGCTGCTGTAGCCAGGGCTTGCTCGCATGGATAATGGCCCTTCATGTTAGGATCTAGAAGCCCACTGTAGTAGGCAATTGGCTTATGTCCCATAAATGTTTTCTGAGTTAATACTGCAGTCATAGTTATTCCATTACAATGACAAAAGAGGTAGAATTGTTTCTTGTAATCAGGCGTACCTAACATTGGGGCATTCATAATCGCTCTCTTTAGCTCTTGGAATGCCATCTCTCCGTCCTCTGTCTAATGTATTTTATTTGCAGTTGCATGGGATTCTTTTAACATGTAGAGAAGGGGTGCTGTCAATGTAGCACAATCAAACATCCACTGTCTCACATAATTACAGAGTCCCAGAAACTGCTGCATCTGTTTGGTAGTCGTAGGCTTGGGCATGTTTTTTTACTTTCCACTCTGTCAGGTGTCACTTTTCTTCCATCTTTAGATATTAGTTGTCCCAAAAATTGAACCTCTTTTTGCACGTCCTTTAACTTATTTTTATCCACCTTGTAACCTTTGTTTGCAAGCGTGCAGAGAAGACCAACAGTATCCTCTCGGCATATCTCCTCAGTGGCACTACAAACCAAAATGTCGTCCACGTATTGCAAAAGCGTACTTTTACATTGAATGTTCGCTAAATCCTTTTTAACTGTTCAATTAAAAATACTTGGGGATTCACAAAATCCTTGAGGAAGCCTACTGTGGCAGTACTGAGTATTTTTAAATATAAATGCAGTCAAATATTGGCTATCGATATGCAATGGAATACTAAAAGACACATTTTTCAAATTGATTACGAGAAGAAAGTAGCCTCTTAAGGGATATTTGTCAATATTACCAAAGGATAGGGTACTACAGGAAATTCTGGAATGACAATATCATTCAGAGAGGGTAAATTATGAATCATTCTCCAAGTTCCCCCCTTAGCCTTTCTTATCAGGAAAATCAGTGTATTACAGGGTGTCGGTCTTTCATATATCACCCCTTGCTCAAGTAGCGCCTGAATGGTAGGTAAAATACCTTCCCCTGCTTATTTAAATAGAGGGTACTGGTGTATCCTGGGCAATATAGCTCCAGGTTTCAGTGTAATCTTAACAGGCTCAGCTCCTTTAATTAATCCCACATCATGTGGTCCTTTTGTCCATAACACTTCCGGTACCTTAGCCAAATCTCTTTCTTTCACTGTTATGTCTAGTACATTATTTGACACGGTTATGTACTGCACCTGCATTCTAATAGAAATGTCCATTTCAAACACAACTGTTCCAATTACGGGGTGTTCACTGAACAATTCCTTATCTGAGATATCTCTCAGTTTGACCCCAGGATCTGTGAACACTATTGATGCCCACATTCCCTGTCCTTTGTCAAATGCAATGAGCACAGCATACGCTGGCCTTAACTCAAGAGCTGATATATTCAGCACCATTTCTCGTTCTACCATTGGCTCTATAGGTTCTCATGATCAAAACACTATTTCTTTTGGCAACTGCACTGTTTTCCCCTGCAGCGCTGGTGTATGCGCTATCAGAGCATATATGCCCGCAGAAAAGCCTCTTTGTCTACTGGCACTGCTCCGACCTGCTGTCTAGATTCTTCACGAACAAGAAGAGACAATATCCTACCGTGACACCAGGTGTATAACACACCATCGATCCATCTTCCAAAAAAGAAATGGTCATGTTTAATTTACTCATTAGATCTCTCCCCAAAAGATTGATAGGTGACTCAGGAGAATATAACAAGGGCCCATCAATTTGTGTGTCACCCACAGTTATGTTTACTGAATGAGTAAAAGGAACCTGTCTGACAGCCCCAGAGAACCCCTGTGTGTCCGTCGAATTACACGAGAGTGGTAACGTACCTTCATTTATGCAAGATTTGGTGGCCCCGGTATCGATTAAAAACTGATAGGGGTGACCTTCTATGGCTACCATCCCAGTGGGTTCCTCCTCTGATCTGTGGTTACCGATAGTATTGGACACATAGTTGTTACCTGTGGGCTTTCCCATTGTATATAATTGGGTGTCTGCACTCCAGCAGATACTTGTGGCGGCACGTAAAAGGGATTACCTCCTTGCACCACTACTCCTCCTACGTGCCCCTGCACTTGTCCATGTATTGGGTTACTGGCACTCTGCAGCCCCTGTTGTTGCAGTGATCCCTAAGATATCATCCACTGACCTTGAGGGGGCTGGAACCCTCTTCTCTTGTATATTGTTGTGGTACCCAATGCATCTGCGGTGGCCTCGCAACTTGTCTTTGTGGAGTGGCCCATCCCTGCATACGCTCATCAATCCTTTTAGTTCTGCACTCTCTTACAAAATGACCTGACCTGCCGCAATAAAAGCATGGCGGCCCCCCTCTGAATCCTCCTTGTCTTCTTCCCTGCATTGCTCCTTGTCCTCCTACTGGACCTCCTTGTTGTCTCCCCATTTCACTTACTCCTTGACCTCCTGGTACTTGCCCTTTGCACTGGCATTGTGACAGCCGCTGATGGTACGGTCACAAGCGCTCCTTCAGTGCTCAGTTTCTTAACTAATTTGGCAGTAGCTCTCTCTGTCTGCTCTGTTCTCTCTCTACCTTTCTCCTGCTTCCGTTTGAAGTAATGTATTATGTGCGCCTGTATTTCTGGCCACGTTTTAGCCTCAATTCCCACCACTCTCTCTAAGTTTACCTGTATACCCGTGGGAAGACTTTTCTTCAGTACATTATAGAATAATAATGCATTTCCTCCTGTGTTTTCCCAATTACATCCTAACTCCTGTATCCATTGCTCTTTCATTCTTGTAATACACTCTGCAATATCCTCAGATGGCTTAATACTTTCTGCCATAAGGGCTGCAATGTCTGGTCTGTTTGGATATGTCCACCGTAGCGCATACCAAACATGCTGACAAACATTATTAAAGGCTGATCCATCACATTGTGTATTTGTCAGCGTAACCTGAGGAAGTCCTGCTCTCGAGAATATAGTATTCACCTCCTCTCCTGCCAGAGAACTTAACAAACTCTTAACATCGCCTAGAGTAAGATTCATTCCAGCTGTGTATTTTTCAAAACTCCATATCTATTTTCCTGCACCTTCAGACAATGGAGGCAGTGCTCTTTTTAAATATTCTTTATCGATCTGTGGTCACAGCACGTATGTTGGTGCCTGCCCTCCTTTAAAAATAGGAGGCAATTGTGTGATAGGCGGGGAACTGGTTAACCTACTCCTTAGCCTCTGGTCTGGCCTATTGCTGCGTATCACTTCAGTTGGTTTGTCTTCTGCATACATTTCCCAAACTGCAAAACACTCTTGCATGTATGAATAATCCCAACCCGGGGCACCCTGTCCTTGTCGTATAGAAACTTCTGCTATCGCTAAATCATGGGGTTGAAACGACCTCTGTCGGTCCATGATTTTCTCCCCTCTTGTTCAGGCCATTCTGCCAATTCATCTGAGAAGGGGTAACAAAAATGCCTTCCTTCTTCCTGTTCTATTGTCTCAAAAGTTTTCATCCTTAATTTAGCTGATTTTAAAACTGACTTCCTCTTTGTCTGTTCTGAGTCTTGTGCTATTAATTACAACCTTCGTATAGGATGGGGTCGAAAGTTATACAGGCCCCTGCCTCTTCCCACTGCACTCTCATTTGTATCGGAGTTGTCACCCCAATCCTCAACTGTAGCCTCAGCTTCTGTTTCCTTCCTCCTTTCTTCTAAATATCTATCATATTGTAACCTTTCTTCATCCTCTTCTTTCTCCCTTTCTTCCATCATCCACTCTCCTACTGCCTCTCTCAATGTACTTGCAGACTTATCCGCTACTTTAAGAATAATCTGCCTAGTGGTCCATTGCTCTCGAAGGGAATCAACATTCTCCAATCTTTCTGCCCGTTCTTCAGTAAGCTGTACCCTAGGTATTGCTCCTTCCTTCCTTCTCTGTTCACACTCTGCCAGCGGAGCTGTCGGGAGTATGCGAGGCGTTTTCTCTGCCTCCTTCACCTCTGTCTCACCTTGCTCAAATTCAACCTGTACTGGATCCTGATATCCAGCCGCTGGCCGAATAGGATAGAGAACGTACGTTGGGGTCCCTCTGAAATCCCTTCTGTACCTATCTCTTGTATTTGTGTCGCGGTCTGTTCTAACATTGTCAGTTTTATATTTGTCTTTGTATCACAGAAAACCCGCCATAACGACAAAATAGCTTCCCTCTTCTTTCTCTTTTTCTTCTGATATTTAGATTTAATGTGAGTCAATGTATATTCAATTATGTCCTCATCAAATGTTCCTTCCTTAGGCAATGGCTGAGCATAGTCTTCGGTGTCTCTGTACCATTGCTTACAATATTTCTGTATTTTCTTTTTGTCAGACGAAAATGATTTATCATAAGTTCCAAGGGAGCATCCATGATTTCTCCCCCGGGACATACACTTCCTCTACACCTATATACTTTTTTCTCTACCTACTTCTCATGTCCCTTATACTACTATGGAGGTGATTCTAACCCTGGCGGTCGGTGTTAAAGCGGCGGCCAACCCGCCAACAGGCTGGCGGTAAAAAATATGGGATTCTGACCCTGGCGGGAACCGCCAACACAGACAGCCACCTTAACACTCCGACCGCCACGGCGGTACAAACAAACAGCGCGGCGGTCACCGCCAACAGACAGGCGGCAGACAATGTACCGCCCACACTATTCCAACTCACCAATCCGCCACCTTTTCCGGGGCGGGAGCACCGCCGATAAAAACACGGCGGAAACAGACTACGGACGGGAAAACGCTCACCACTACGCACTCCAGGAGGAAGGAGGACAGCATGGAACCCGAATTAAACATCCTACCTGCTCTCGTCTACCTTCTCATCTACCACGAGTACGAAGTCCGGCGCAGACGACAACGGTGAGTACTGCACCTACGACACACGGGAGGGGGAGGACGAAAGGTTACGGCCACACACATATGCGACCCCCCAACTATGTACTCACCAATGCAGCGCACCAAGTCACAGTGACACCACCCAAACACCCCTGAAAAATGCTAGGACATAATCATATTTGGAATAAATATTTATGTACCAAAAAGCTCCAGAAAATTAGCGTACAACCATGAAAGATATCCACAACAAAACTAATGACACACACATCAGTGTATAACTGAAGTACCAAGTCCTGCACAACCTACGATTCCACCATGTCCGTGGGCCAAAGTCTTGAGAAACAAGGGCAAAGCCGACACAGGAGACCTGAGTCCTTTGGAGAGAACACTGCAGGGGCATCAGATGTAAAAACTACAGGCACCTCAGGGGGAAGGGAAGGGGGGGGCACCACAGCCACATGAGTCCACGACGCCAGATCCACGAGGAGCCACCATGCCCACTGGACCATCCTGGGGAGTGCAAAGCCACAGTCTCTCAAGTCTCTGCAGTGGGTGGATTGCCCACTGGACCATCCTGGGGAGTGCAAAGCCACAGTCTCTCAATGTCTCTACAGTGGGTGGGCTGCCCACTGGGCCATCCTGGGGAGTGCAAAGCCACAGTCTCTCAATGTCTCTACAGTGGGTGGGCTGCCCACTGGGCCATCCTGGGGAGTGCAAAGCCACAGTCTCTCAATGTCTCTACAGTGGGTGGGCTGCCCACTGGGCCATCCTGGGGAGTGCAAAGCCACAGTCTCTCAATGTCTCTACAGTGGGTGGGCTGCCCACTGGGCCATCCTGGGGAGTGCAAAGCCACAGTCTCTCAATGTCTCTACAGTGGGTGGGCTGCCCACTGGGCCATCCTGGGGAGTGCAAAGCCACAGTCCATCAGGTGGATGACAGTCTCCACTGGTCAAGGAGGAGGCATGGTGGGCACAGTGAACCATAAACGGTGCTTGCGACGGCGGTGCCCAGCGGAGCGGTGCTTGAGAAGAAGGGCCCAGCGGAGCGGTGCTTGAGACGGCGGTGCCCAGCGGAGCGGTGCTTGAGAAGAAGGGCCCAGCGGAGCGGTGCTTGAGAAGAAGGGCCCAGCGGAGCGGTGCTTGAGACGGCGGTGCCCAGCGGAGCGGTGCTTGAGAAGAAGGGCCCAGCGGAGCGGTGCTTGAGAAGAAGGGCCCAGCGGAGCGGTGCTTGAGACGGCGGGGCCCAGCGGAGCGGTGCTTGAGAAGAAGGGCCCAGCGGAGCGGTGCTTGAGACGGCGGGGCCCAGCGGAGCGGTGCTTGAGAAGAAGGGCCCAGCGGAGCGGTGCTTGAGAAGAAGGGCCCAGCGGAGCGGTGCTTGAGAAGAAGGGCCCAGCGGAGCGGTGCTTGAGAGGAAGGGCCCAGCGGAGCGGTGCTTGAGACGGCGGGGGCCAGCGGAGCGGTGCTTGAGAAGAAGGGCCCAGCGGAGCGGTGCTTGAGAAGAAGGGCCCAGCGGAGCGGTGCTTGAGACGGCGGGGCCCTGTTCAGCAGTGCTCTTCTCCACGGCGGGCCCTGTTCAGCGGTGCTCTTCTCCACGGCGGGCCCTGTTCAGCGGTGCTCTTCTGCACCGCGGGCCCTGTTCAGCGGTGCTCTTCTCCACCGCGGGCCCTGTTCAGCGGTGCCTATCTCCACGGCGGGGCCCTGTTCAGCGGTGCTCTTCTGCACCGCGGGCCCTGTTCAGCGGTGCTCTTCTCCACGGCGGGCCCTGTTCAGCGGTGCTCTTCTCCACGGCGGGGCCCTGTTCAGCGGTGCTCTTCTCCACGGCGGGGCCCTGTTCAGCGGTGCCTATCTCCACGGCGGGGCCCTGTTCAGCGGTGCTCTTCTGCACCGCGGGCCCTGTTCAGCGGTGCTCTTCTCCACGGCGGGCCCTGTTCAGCTGTGCTCTTCTCCACGGCGGGGCCCTGTTCAGCGGTGCTCTTCTGCACCGCGGGCCCTGTTCAGCGGTGCTCTTCTCCACCGCGGGCCCTGTTCAGCGGTGCTCTTCTGCACCGCGGGCCCTGTTCAGCGGTGCTCTTCTCCACGGCGGGCCCTGTTCAGCGGTGCTCTCCTGCCCCGCGGGCCCTGTTCAGCGGTGCTCATCCAGCAGGTCAAGGGAGCCAGACCTGGCCTCGACTCCCTGCTCAGTCGCCCTCGGACCGTGACGTTTCTGGACCCTTCGGGGACGGACTCCTGGCCTCCTTAGTGTCCTCCTTCCCAGCTGGGATGTGGCATGTGGGGTCCACCTTCTCCGCGCTCCTGCTGCCCTTCCGCTCCTTTGATGGGGCTCTCGGGCCCTTGCCTCCCCCAGATGGTGTGGGTGGTGAAGTGGCCGCACATTGCTCCTTGGGGGCAGCCCTGTCGGTCCTCGCACGGCGGTCCTTGGTTTTGCGGGTCCTCTTGCCGGGGGGGGGGGGCTGGACGTGTCCTTGCTGCAGCTCGATGTGTCACTGCTGGCAAAGGGTGGGCTCCAGAACCCAGGCACAACAGTGACACCCGAAGCTGGGCTGGTGGTGGCTGCGGTGCTCTTGGGACTCTTTGAAGATGGATGGGGGAGGTCATCGGGGGGAAAGAGGTTAAGGTTAGCCAGGAAAAGTTTTTTAGGGCCAAGGTAAAGGGTAGGAGAAGTGGAGATGGAAGTGGAGGTAGAGGAGGTGGTTGTAGGAGAGTCAGGTGTGCTGTCATTGGGTGAAGGTGCTGGTGCTGTAGGCTGTCGTGAGGTGGATGGCTGTTGGGTGGGTGGCTGCCTGCGTTTGTGTGTCTTGGAAGAGGGGGTGACAGACACAGTGGGAGAGGACACAGGGGACGTGTACATGGCAGTGGGGGTGGTGACTGCACGAGTGTGGACTGTACTGGAGGGTGAGGTGGTGATGGAAGCACTGGCTGATGTTGGGGTGCATGCAGGTGTGAGTGTAGACGTCACAGGGAGGGAGGAGGGAGACGAGGAGGAGGGGGACACAGGGGTGGCAGTGGCTGTTGGCATGTCTGCATCTGGGTGTTGCTCGGGTGAGTGTTTGCGGGATCTGTGGTGCTTGTGTTTGGATGAGCTGCTCTTGGGTGTTGAGGTGTGTGCAGGCTGGTCTGATGGTGTGGATGGGATAGGCTGAGGAACAGGAGACAGAGACAGGCTGGAGGCAGTCAGAAGAGGGAGGCTGGAAACAGGGACAATGGCTGCCGTCAGTGCTGAGGCCAAAGCAGTGAACGCTCGTTGATGGGCAGCCTGACCCGAATGAATGCCCTCCAGGTACGCATTGCTCTGTTGCACCTCCCTTTGCACACCCTGGATGGCATTCAAAAGGGTCGTCTGCCCAACAATGAGCGTCCTTACCAGGTCAATGAGCTCCGCACTGAGGGCAGCAGGGGCAACAGGGGCAGGGGCTGAGGTGCCTGGGGCGAAGGAGACGCGCGCCTTCCTGGGCGAACCGGCACGGAGCGAAGACTGAGGGGCTGCTGGGAGGGCGGGGCTGGTGCGCTGGGTGGCGGCTGTACCTGTAGAGGCGGGGGGTACGGATGTTGCCGCCACCCCTAGGGAGCTCCCATCCGAGGACGTGTCGCTTTCGCTGCTCTCACCAGCGGTCCCCGTCGTGGTGCTCCCCTCGCCCTCCGGATCACTGGTGCCCTCGGTGTCTGTTCCTGGGCCCACCGTGGCCTTGTGTCCTGCAGCTCCCTCGTGCTCCGATGCCATATCTCCTCCGCCTGATGATGCTAATGCACACATGCACAAGAAGATGAAGAGAAAGGGTGGGGGGAGAAAAAAGAAGACCAGGTTGAGTGCATGCAATGTCAACACCGTTGGCGGAGAGGACAGACACCGGTGCCTAATGCACTAAGCCGCGCATTCGGGGTACACTACTCAGTACTACTGACTAAGACAACAGGCCAAGAGACGTCAAACGCGCACATGGGAGATGCTGGACCTTCAATGGCTGTACTTGTCACCCTACCGAGGTGGGGGCCGGGGGCACAGGGCCATGTCTAAGGGAGAGGACTACACTACAGAAAGCGCCCTGGCCTAATGTCACCCACAGCCCTCCTCCCCCACCCAGACGCCTCCACTGCGCAGAAAGATAGGAGAATGTGCTGATACTCACTCCCTTGTGTCTGCTGTGATGTCTTAAAGCGCCCATCCAATTCAGGGTAGGCCACCGCCAGGATCCGGGACATCAGGGGGGTCATGGTGCGACTGGCACCCCTCCTAGGTTGGGAGGCCATCCCCAGCAGTGTTTCTGCGGTCTTCCTTGTTCCGTGGCGGATGTCCTCCCACCTCTTGCGGCAGTGGGTGCCCCGTCTGTTGTGGACCCCCAAGGTCCGGACTTCCTTGGCGATGGCACGCCAAATGTCGATCTTCTGATGGGCGCTGACCTATTAGACATGTACAGGGTGGAAAGGAGGAACTCATCAATGACCTGCATGTTAGATGTAATTGGCCCCCCCCACCCACTTTGCCATATGGCACATGCTCTCATCTGTCGGGCGTTGCACTCCTCATTCGCCCCCTACCCCACCAACTTACATCCACCCCAATCCACACAGGCATAGCCCATTCCATTAGCACCCGGTGTACTCACTTGTTGGTCTGGAGGACCGTAGAGTAGAGCATACTGGGGGAGGACCCCATCCACGAGCTTGTCCAACTCTTCAGACGTGAAGGCAGGGGCCCTTTCCCCAGGCGCAGCAGCCATTGTATCTTCCAGACCGAGGTCACAGCAGCACTTGCAGTATAGGTCCTCTCCTGTGGATGATCAGGTCTCGAGTGATTAAGCAGATAGAAAATGGCGGTCACGTCCGCGGCGGTGCGTACCGCGGCGGTGCGTACCGCGACTGCCGGCGCACTTCGTTATTGGCTGCTGAAACCCATAGGCTTCAATGTTAACCAATGCGGCTTTGCGCCGCGGTCTGCGACCGCCTACCGCCATGGTGTGCCCCGCCAGCGCATTGACCTCACATCCCATTGTCCCACTTCACAGGTCAGGCAGCCGCCATTTCAAGGGCCCACATGGCTTAATTTTGACTGCGACACACAGGCCTAGGCCTTGCATTGCCACACATACACGCCTTTCAACCCATTGCCATTCTTTAACTGTGCAAGCTGTCTGTACGTACCTGTGTTTTGGCTGACTCTGTGCTCCATGTTGTCCTTCCTAGGCACCGTCCGCTGGGACTTGCGATGAGAAGGAGGAATCCTCGCGTGTACCGACCGCTGGTGGACCTGTCGACAATGGAAGAACGCCATATAATACTTCGATACAGACTTGACCGTGCCACTATCCATGAACTGTGTGCCCAGCTGGAGCCAGCCCTGATGTCCCCCATCCGCCAACCCACAGGGATTCCCCCTCTGGTGCAGGTTTTGTCAGTCCTCCATTTTTTGGCCAGTGGGTCATTCCAGACCACAGTGGCCATGTCATCTGGAATGTCTCAGCCTATGTTTTCTAAGATTTTGAGCAGAGTGTTGTCTGCCCTGATGAAACTCATGCGGAGCTACATCATTTTCCCCGAGGAGGGTGACTTGCCTACAGTGAAGGGTGATTTCTATGCCCTTGGACACATCCCCAACATCATTGGTGCCATTGATGGGACCCATGTGGCTTTGGTACCCCCAAAAGACGATGAGCAGGTGTTCCGAAACAGAAAAAATTATCATTCGATGAATGTCCAGGTGGTCTGTTTGGCTGACCAGTACATCTCCCATGTAAATGCCAAGTTCCCTGGGTCAGTGCATGACGCGTATGTGATGCGAAATAGCAGCATCCCCTATGTGATGGAGCAGCTACAGAGACAACGTGTGTGGCTAATAGGTGACTCTGGTTACCCCAACCTGCCGTGGCTACTGACCCCAGTAAGGAATCCCCGGACAAGGGCAGAGGAACGCTACAATGAGGCCCATGGGCGTACTAGGAGGGTGATTGAGCGAACCTTTGGACTCCTGAAGGCCAGGTTTAGGTGCCTGCATATGACTGGTGGATCCCTAATGTACTCACCAAAGAAGGTGTGCCATATCAT
Source organism: Pleurodeles waltl (assembly GCF_031143425.1). Taxonomy (NCBI): domain Eukaryota; kingdom Metazoa; phylum Chordata; class Amphibia; order Caudata; family Salamandridae; genus Pleurodeles; species Pleurodeles waltl. The sequence goes on along the minus strand of NC_090446.1, from coordinate 977,773,896 downwards.
CGTGGCCTGCTGTATGCTTCACAACCTGGCTTTGCGACGCCAGGTGCCTTTCCTGCAGGAGGATGGTCCAGATGGTGGTGTTGTAGAAGCCGTGGAGCCTGTGGAGAGTGAAGAGGAGGAAGACTCAGAGGACGACACAGACAATAGGGATAGAGTGATACAACAGTATTTCCAGTGACACCCAGGTAAGAATCACCCACGCCATTTCCCAATTGCTTCTAGCCTCCTGCATCTGTACTTTCTGTAGTTCCCCACAGATGTTTTTCAGTAATTTTTGCCTTTCCCTTCCCTTCTCAGTGCTGTCTGACTCAGTACCTGACTTCTGCTTGGTTCGCCCATGAAATACAGCGTATTGACATTGGTATGTTGTCATGACTAATTGACAGAACAGAAATTGAACAGTGATATGTAATACATTTGTTAATAAGACAGCATGACTCAAAACAGATTATTGTGCAAAATGTGATTTATTTACAGTGCTAGATATCGGTACATGTGATTCTAAGGGTGATGGGTGGGGGTGGAGGAATATCCATGGCAGAGTCCAGTTCTCAGTCTCACAGGTGCATTGTTCTTTTGCCTGGGGAAGGATGGAGCATAGGCAGTTCATGGTTGGACAGGCTGGCAATGTGGGACAGTGGGAAGAGTTCAGGGGGTATGTCCTGCTGGCGGGGGTCTTGACATCCTACTCTGTCTTTTTCTTTGGTCTCAGGCTCCTCTTACGGGGTGGTTGTTCTTCAGCAGGAGGTGGGGTTCTGGGGGGCTGTCGAGGTGTTGGGACCTCCTGTCCACTAGCGCCGGCGGAGGTGGTAGGCTGTTCCTGGTCCGGCCTAGTGACAGGGGCCCTGTGTGGTGCACCATGGTCCCGCAACACGTCCTCTATCCTGTGGAGGGCCAGGACGATGGTCCCCATTGCGGTCCCGATGATTCTCAGCTCCTCCCTGAACCCCATGTAGCGTTCTTCCTGCTGTGCCTGGACCTCAGTGAACCTGGCCAGTACCGTCGCCATCGTTTCTTGGGAGTGGTGGTAGGCTGCCATGATGGTGGTGAGGGCCTCTTGGAGAGTGGGTTCCCTGGGCCTCTCCTCCCCCCCCTGTCGCACAGCAGCCCTCCGAGCTGCCCGGTTTCCCCCGGCCTCTGTCCCCTGGCCGGTGTGCCCGCTCCCACTGCCCCCAGGTCCCTGTTGTTGTTGGGGTGTTGGGTTAGCCTGGGTGCCCTGTAGTGGCGGACACACCGCTGATTGAGCTGTCCTAGAGACAGAGGCATGGGCCCGCTGGGTGGGAGCTGTGCTGGTGTCGGCAGAGGGGGTCGGGTCTGGTGTGGCCTGTAGCTGCCTGAGGGGAACCGACTGCCCAGAGGTCCCCGATGGTCCGGGCTGGTCATCAGGTTCACTGTCGACAGAGCTGCTATCCTCAGTGTGGGCCTGTTCCGGTGGTGGGATGGACAGTTCTGGACCCTCCTGGCTGGTGTGTTGTCGTTCGGGTCCTGCATGGGGTAAGAGAGTTTGGTTATTGTTTCTGTGTGTGCAATAGCGTGCGTGTTATGGGTGCCCTTGTTCCCCAGTGCAGGCATTCCCTTGAGGGAGGTGTTGTGAGGGTATTTAGTGGGGGGGAGGGGTTAGTGCAGTGGTCATGCATAGGTGATGGGTGCCCATGAATTGTGTTATCATGCAGGAGTTGGTGTTGGGATGGGTGGGTTGTGCTGGTGAGACATTGTCAGGGAGGATATGTGCTGGGGGGTTGGGGGTGAGGGTGGGGGTGTGGGTTGGCATGCTGGTGGGGTGGGGGGGATATAGTAGTTGAGATTGGACTTACCAGAGTCCATTCCTCTGGCTACTCCAGCGAGGCCCTGAGGATGCAGGATGTTCAAGACCTCTTGCTCCCACGATGTAAATTCGGGAGGGGTGGGTGGGGGTCCGCCGCCAGTCTTCTGGACCGCGATGTTGTGCCTGGAGACCATCGATCGGACCTTCCCCCGTAGGTCGTTCCATCTTTTGCGGATGTCCTCCCTATTCCTGGGATGCTGTCCCACCGCGTTGACCCTGTCCACGATCCGCTGCCATAGCTCCGCCTTCCTGGCTATACTGGTGTGCTGCACCTGCGAGCCGAAGAGCTGGGGTTCCACTCTTAGGATTTCCTCCACCATGACCCGGAGTTCTTGGTCCGAAAAGCGTGGGTGCCTTTGGGGTGCCATGTGGTGGTGTGGGTGAGGTGTGGGGTGGTGTATGTGATGATGAGAATGTTGGTGTGTGGTCCTTTGTGCTACTATGTGGTGTGTGTGATGGTGTAGTGTGCCTCAGTGTGTCTTGCTATGGATTGTCTGCTGTGTCTCTCTCTCCTTCTCTCAGTAATTATGGTCGCAGGGGTTTGTGGGTGATGTGGGTGTGTGTTTTATAGTTGGTTGATTGTGTGGGAGTGGTGTGTGTATGTGTATCAGGTGTGTGTATTTCAAATTGTCCAATGTGGCTGTGTTTTGGTGATGTGTGTGTATTCTGACCGCGGCGGTGTGTAGCGCCAATGGAATACCGCGTTTGAATGACCGCCGTGTGGATTCGTGGGTCGTAATGGCATGGGCGTATTTCTGTTGGCGTGACGGTGGAGGTTTGGTCATCTCCAGTTTATTGCTGCCCACCGATGTGGCGGGCTGCAGTGGAGGACGGATTTTTGGAGGTTTGGCCGTTGTGGGTCAGAATGACCGTGGCGGTTGACCGCGGCCGCGGCGGTGTTATGGCGGTTTTATGACCGGCGGTAAGGGCATTTTACCGCCGAGGTCAGAATCACCCCCTATGTGTGTTTTTTACCTATGGCAGTAGCCTATAGTAATTCAAAAGGCCAGGGCACTCGTATGAAATAAGATAAGAGTCTGTGCAGTTAGGTTCTTGGTCTTCGGAGAATCAATATATAATCCAAACAGAGTTAAAGATCAGTGTCTTTATTCTTGTGCCAGGTTTTCATACATGTTCATCACATCAGAAAGATTCCATATGTGGTCATCACAACAACATCCAACAGGTGTTTCGTCTCTGAGAAATTAATCTCATTGACTTCCTCAGGGCTGTAAGAAACATAATAATGAGCTTGGTCATAATCTGTAGTTATACATGATTATCGAAAATTAATACCTGGCACTAAAATCGTGGCCAAGTCCTTCACCAGTATCGCGTCAGTGTCTAAAATCATCAAGTGACATTACCAAACGGAGCCACAGAGAAAAAACTGTGATTACAGTCTACCACAAGTGATAAACTTGTTATTATTATAAATATCACCAAATGTTTGATGTGCATGTGAAACGAAGTAGAAATTGAGAATTAGAAATAGGGATAAAGACTCCCACTAGATATGTGGCGATGAGAAACGGAAACTAAGGTTGAGAAATGTACTCTTAATGACAGGGTGTCATTAGGAAAAAAGGAAACAGAAAGGCGTCATAACACCTAGGAAATTGGTGAGTGAGTGTGATAAATTAAGAATTTGCAAGTGTGTCTGAATAAAGTAAAACGTACCAAAGTATAAGTAAGGTGTTAACATGAATAAATGGCTTATCCTAATCAAGTAAAACTCTTCAAGATAATGTGCGATCTGAAATAAAAGGATTGTAAGTCATTAGGAGGAAGATAATGAGTAAGCTGAATTTAAAAGGAACTAACAAAAGGACTATCACGTACCAATAGAGAAAGAGTAGTGGGAATCATGTGACGGGGGCAAAACACTATTATCCCCGAGTCTTCGTGAGGGAGTACTCATAAGTCAGGACGTATGGATCCAAAATCTTTTACGGTGTGATCTAGAAGAGAAGATCGCTATACTAAGGAAGTAGTGACAAGCATAAGCAATATGGCATAATTCTAAAAGTAAAAGGTCATGTACCTATAAACAAAACAGTTCTTTTGGGTAAATTCTTGTGTTGGGGGCGCTGTGTCTTGCTCCCCGATAATTAAGCTGGCGTGTATGTAGAGAAAAAGGACGTGTAAGCCATCCGTCTCATCTAAAACCGATGTAACAAAGATTATAATCATATGTTGCTTCTAAGTTGAGCAACCAGACTCAGCCCCCTCAAAATAAAGTGCATAATACATAAGTTAACATTAATGTTACCTACCTAGAAGAATAAGGTATAGAAGAGACACAGAGTAAGGTCTCAGGAGTGTGTGAAACTCCACGGCATGACGGGCAGTATGTTTGTTTGGTCCTTCTTTTATTCGATGATAAGAATCGTCGGCTGGTCTGAAATACAAAAAGGACAGAGTGTTGAAAGAAAAAGTGGGCGCCATCTTGGAGTGTGAAAGACACAACTAAAAGACAGTGTCCAACTGGGTGGATGAAATTGCTAAGCATTATCTAATGCGAATAATCTTAGGCGCTTACACAAATTGATAGAAAGACACCGAATAAGGTCTTACACGACACAGAGTAAGGTCTCAGGAGTGTGTATAAAATTCTTCGGCATGACGGGCAGTATGTTTGTTTGGTCCTTCTTTTAATGGACGATGAGAATCATCGGCTGGCCCGAAACAGAAAAAGGACAGATTGTTAAAAGAAAAAATGGGCGCCATATTGAAATTGCTATGCATTAGTTAATGCGAACAGCCTTAGGCGCTTACAAAATTGATAGAAAGACACCGAATAAGGTGTCACACGACATAGAGTAAGGTCTCAGGAGTGTGTATATAATTCTTCGGCATGACGGGCAGTATGTTTATTTGGTCCTTCTTTTAATCGATGAGGAGAATAATGTAACTTAGAAGTAATTTGTTCGAAGGGTCCAGAGAATAAGAGATGATACAAAATAGTAAAAACAAAGTGTAATCAGCCAAGTAATCCTAAGTAGTCATCGTCCTAATTATTCGTTTCACGTGATCATCAAAGATGGGTGATACTTACCAATAAAGTGTGAATTCATATGTAATGTAAATACTGTAATAATAGTAACACTTCACATTTAAACAGAGTTCTCCATCTTAGCACCAGAATTTAACTGGGCTCATTCTTCCATATTAGGTAGTGTTGTATACTATGTTGATAGAGTTTGACAGTAATGATTAAATTCATACTTGGACATACAGTGTACAAATTATACGTTATTATGATAGTAAAATTAATCACCTAGGAAGTACTCCATTTCATAATTTGTGTTAAGACCTTCCTCCACTGCTCTTAATTTGAGGATCCAAGTACATTCACGTCTTCTAAGGTGTAATTCTTTTTTGCTTTGTCGCTCTAAGTGGGAAGGGTATGCCCAGACGTGGGTCCTGTGCATCCCATGCCACTGGATTCAAGCTAGCCTGGCTGATGAGGGGTGAAACCCCGAAACCGGTCCCAGGATGCTTGTTTCCAGTCCAGGGAAGACCCGGCCTAGCAGTTCGGGCTGGACTGTTCCCATGGGGAACAGGGTCAAGACTGATTTGCATATGGCTGGGTCCAAACTGGAATGGCATGGGCAGCAAAAAAACGATGGATTTAGGCCCAGATCACTGTACTGGGGGTGAATGTTTGACAATGTTCAGCATTCCGTCCATCACTTGTTGTTTTTGCTTTGTCGTAATTCTCTATTCCCTCCTCGTGGGTCTTTGGATATATTCTCAAACCCATAAAATTCAAAGCTTTTGGTTAGGCCATGGGCCGGGCATTGATTGATGTGTATTGCCACAGGATACCGACTGTCATTTTGTCTCACTGCTCGATAGTGTTCGCTCATTCTTATTTTGAGGGATCTGATAGTGCTGCCTACATAGTATTTGCTGCACTTGCAAATGATCATGTAAATTACATAATTGCTGCTACATGTAATGTGAGAGGTGATGGGAAATCGATCACCAATCTGATTATGAAAGGTATAGATCCCCGTTCTTGCCCATCTACACATTCCACATTGCCCACATTTATAGAATCCCTTATTGCGGCTAGTGAGCCAATCTTTGTGGTGTTGTTTACTAGGGTAGCTCGGACATAATGTATTCTTAAGAGTTCTGCCACAACGGAATGTAAGAAGTGGAGTATCTGAAATAAAACTTCTTAGAGTTGTATCCGCTCGTAATATCGGCCAATGCCTTGTCATACATTTGCCTAGTATTGAGGTGGCTTGTGAATAGTCAGCTACACAACGAATGTTACTATTAAATGTTCTAGATTTTTGTTTGAGAGTGTCACTTCTTGAAATGTTTAAAATCCTATTACGGGCTTGCTTAAGAATACATGGTTTGTATCCCCGTTGCTTAAATCTGTGCTCCATATCATTGATGCATTCAAAGAAATCAGTGTCCAAGCTACAGTTGCGTCTAGCTCGGACCACTTCACCAAACGGAATCGCATCAATCTGATGCCTGGGATGTGAGCTTGTTGCATGTAGTATTGCATTATCAGGGAGCAAGACACAGCGCCCCAACACAAGAATTTACCCAAAAGAACTGTTTTGTTTATAGGTACGTGACCTTTTACTTTTAGAATTATGCCATATTGCTTATGCTTGTCACTACTTCCTTAGTATAGCGATCTTCTCATCTAGATCTCACTGTAAAAGATTTTGGATCCATACGTGCTGATTTATGAGCACTCCCTCACGAAGACTCGGGGATAATAGTGTTTTGCCCCCGTCACCTGATTCCCACTACTCTTTCTCTATTGGTACGTGATAGTCCTTTTGTTAGTTCCTTTTAAATTCAGCTTACTCATTATCTCCCTCCTAATGACTTACTATCATTTTATTTCAGATCGTACATTATCTTGAAGAGTTTTACTTGATTATGATAGGCCATTTATTCATGTTAACACCTTACTTATACTTTGGTACATTTTTCTTTATTCAGACACACTTGCGAATGCTTAATTAAGCACACTCACTCACCAATTTCCTAGGTGTTATGACGCCTTTCTGTTTCCTTTTTTCCTAATGACACCCTGTCATTAAGAGTACATTTCTCAACCTTAGTTTCCGTTTCTCATCGCCACATATCTAGTGGGTGTCTTTATCCCTATTTCTAATTCTCAATTTCTACTTCGTTTCACGTGCACATCAAACTTTTGGTGATATTTATAATAATAACAAGTTTATCACTTGTGGTAGACTGTAATCACAGTTTTTTCTCCGTGGCTCCGTTTGGTAATGTCACTTGATGATTTTAGATACTCACGCGATACTGGTGAAGGACTTGGCCACGATTTTAGTGCCAGGTATTAATTTTCCATAATCATGTATAACTACAGATTATGACCAAGCTCATTATTATGTTTCTTACTGCCCTGAGGAAGTAAATGAGATTAATTTCTCAGAGACGAAACACGTGTTGGCTGTTGTTGTGATGACCACATATGGAATCTTTCTGATGTGATGAACATGTATGAAAACCTCGCACAAGAATAAAGACACTGAACTTTAACTCTGTTTGGATTATATATTGATTCTCCGAAGACCAAGAACCTAACTGCACAGACTCTTATCTTATTTCAGACGAGTGCCCTGGCCTTTTGAATCAGTTTGTTTTTTCCTATTGGAGAAACACTGGAGGTGCTGGAAGGACCCTCCGTTCAGGAGCCCCGTATTTACTATCTATTGTTAAAGAAATGTTTTGGTGATATTCTGTTAGCGCCTATCCCTATAATTTTACCCCCTTTTCTTCACAAGTAGCTTATAGTACTTCTTCTATTTCAATGTCAGATGTGTGCATTTATAGGGGACCAAATGGGTAACTACCTAACATAACACAGGTCACATCTTATTATGAATTAGCATTCTCTATGACCGCACTTAGAAACCTAATGTTTTTTTCTACATTTAAAACCTCTGAATCGTACAAATCTGTGAAAATGCATCTAGGAGAGCCTCTAACACAATAACTTCCTGCGTTATTATGTGAAACCGAGGAGTGTCACACAGACACAGGGGTTGGCCGTGAGCCCATTCAAATGTTAAAACTAAATGGAGGGTGTCCTCTTCCTGCCACAGGGAATTATCAGCCTCACTCATGAGAGTTTTTGTTTATCTCCACCAATTTTAATATTTTCTATTTTAATTTCTCGGGCTTTATTTATTTTGACGTTTTCCCCCTCCTCGGGCACTTCGAGTTTCCATCCCCCCAACCCGGGGATATTACATATGCGACAGAGATCTCGCACTCTCTCTTCTTCACTTATTTCAGATTGTATAACCACTGGCAAGAATCTTTGTTTTCTCTCTACAATTTGCCCACTATAATTATGGAAAATCAGTCTTTTCATCATTGGCATTACACATTATTAATACCACACATTTCTATTATCATCATTACACTTTTTAACTTTTCAATACAAAGTCTGAATATGCTCCGGATAAAGTCACTTGACACCGACCACTTTGTCGTCCCTCTACACTTTGTCCAACTTTTACACATTACCTGTCTCATCCATTTTCTACTCTCGCTCTCCAGACCTAGCCGGGTTACCTAACGGACACTAACTGTCCCTTCCAGGAACTGTTTCCTAGGTTATCCACTAGTACACCTAATGTGTCTTCTAGGAGCTACCCTCCTAGGATCCCGCTAATACACATAAGGTGTCTTCTAGGAGCTATCCTCCTAGGATCCCGCTAATACACTTAAGGTGTCTTCTAGGAGCTATCCCCTAGGTTATCCACAATTACACCTAATGTGTCTTCCAGGTCTGTTCCCTAGGTTACCCACAAATACACCTAGTGTGTCTTCCAGGGCTGTTCCCTAGGTTATCCACAAAATACACCTAGTGTGTCTTCCTGGGCTGTTCCCTAGGTTATCCACAAAATACACCTAGTGTGTCTTCCAGGAGCTATCCTCCTAGGATCCCGCTAATACACTTAAGGTGTCTTCTAGGAGCTATCCTCCTAGGTTTTATACCTAATTTGTCTTCCAGGGGCCATGCCCTGAGTTATCCACTACTGCTCATTCTCTCCTTTCTTATACAAAAGAGATTCCCCACTAGCTTGTCTTCCGACCTGGCCGGGATACCACATTTCATTTCTTCATCAACATTATATTTCAACAAACCATACAAATCCTGCATGCATTTACTTCCCTAAAATACAATTAACACAGAATTATGCACTTTCATCTATCACAGTTCGAAACAAGACCCCTCCTCACCCTTTGGGACAGCAGCCTCTGGAGCTTCGCCCATCCGCTTGAAGAGACAGGTGTAATCCTCACCTGGTATGCGCGCAGTATTCTGGTCAAGCGTCACAGGCGATGTCTCCTTTAGCCGCTGGTCCAGGGATTTAAGGCTCGTCAAAATGTAGTTGAATTTCTGATCAATAATAAAGCAGTGACACGATTTTAATAATAATTGAGTATTTATAAGTAAAATAAAACAAAATAAAATACGTCCGGGAGTACAGCACAGTTCTGCAACTGAAGCCACACTCAACTCAGCTCTTACACACGGTGATTTTTATACACTTGGTGGGCACTTGAAATCCACCTGCTTCACAACACTTACAATTAACAAGAACAATAATTCTTTAAACGTTATCTGGCTGCTTGTTACAAAAATTCAGTCCTGGCAGATTTATTACATACATAGTATCTAACATACACAATGTCCTTCGATCCTGCCCTGTGACCTCTACCAATATGTTCCCCCAACACGTCAACCAGGCTTTAAAAGTTTGTGTCCTCTCACCCCCTTTCAGCCAGCCTTGAAACACAAACATCTAATGCCGAGTCTCCCTTTCAATCTGTTTTGATTTACCCTTCTCCTTTCCTGCTATCGGAAAGTGGCTCAGACTCTTCCTTGTGTGTGTGCGTCCTTCTAAGTTATCTGTGGTATGCTAGGCTGAATCGTAACTGCTTTGCCCTGCACCTGGCCTCTCTTCTCATTCTCCTTTCTGTCCCTGCGTTCCTTCTTGACCATTATGTTCATACCAAGGCCTGTACTTCTCTCGTATAATATAGACTTCGTCATGTTTGTTATCTAATGCGTGTGTTGACCAGAGTAGGCCCTCTGTAGTTTTCTTAAGGCCTATTACATTAGCGGAAGCTGGTTTGTCTTATTGTACGGTAAATTCCTTTAGGTCAGCCATCTTGGCGGGTCACCCCCATCTCGATAACCACCCAGTCGGGGAGCACCCTTGGGTTTGTAAACTTCTTAAGGGTATCAGACTTTCCAGGCCTCCGGAGCCTAGGTATTTGGAGTTATGGGATGTCAACCTAGTTCTACGTCTCTTATCCTTGTGGCAGGACAATCAATATCTTTCAAGGAAGGAGTTGTCAGCTAAGCTGACTATGTTATTGTGTCTTATTTCGTGCAAAAGTGTGCCGGATGTCAGAGCCCTAGATGTTTTGGATAGAGTGTTCTCTCCAGAAGGAGTAACTTTCACTGTTTCTAGGAGAACCAAATGTAATACCAGGTCAGTATTTTACCCTGCGTTTCCTGATGCCCCTAGGCTATGTGTGGTGGGATGCTTAAAGACTTATGAGGCGGTGACAGCTGAACTTCCTCCTCCTGGGGAGCGTCAGCTGTTAATTTCCTTGAAGAAGCCTTTTAAGGCGGTTTCCTCCCCTTCAATCGCCAGGTGGATCTTGGCGCAAGCAGGTATCAATGTACGGGTGTTCGGGGCACACTCTGCTTGAGGTGCCATGGCCTCCAAAGACATCCAAATGGGTGGTAGGTTGGAAGACATCAAGAATGCGGCAGATTGGTCTTCTGAGTCTACTTTTAAAAAGTTATATTTTAAACCGATACACGAGGAAGCCTCTTTGATGGTGAGTAAGCTTTGAACTTGCATAATCCTCGCCTCCGGTCCTGACATAGAATGCGAAATTTCCTAGCTATCGTGAGGGAACGTTTCAATTCTATTAATGACACGGAGGCGAGGATTATCCCACCCTACACTGGATATGTGTTTTTCCCACCCGGAGGTCTTTTGGAGCTTGTACTGAGGTGGTAAATATGTGTCAATTATGAAAACATATATATATATATATACACATATATGTTTTTACAATTGATTATTGTTATAAGTGACAATGTCTGGAATGGTTTACTCCCTTCGTTGTTTCGCTAATTTATGGTCTAAGATGTCTAGAGTGTAATGTAGTTCTAACAGGTTATTTCAGGTGTTGTTTTGGTGACTGACCATGGTTATGCCTGGATTAATCATTCATGTTTCTCCATAGGATCTGAAGCAGCGTCCACTTGAGGATTCAATGTTCTCTTTCGCAGTGAAGTCGAGGAAGAATAAAGTGGTCAAGGGCACTTATACATTTGGCTGGAACGGAGTCTCATTGGACATTGGTTGCTATAGGAACAGACTCATGGGACTTGTAGCTATGTGTTTTTCTTACGAACTTTGAACTTGCTATTTAATAAAGAGTGAAGAATGATCTGAATAATCCTTGCCTTCGTGTCCTTAACAGAATTGAAACTTTCCTTCGTGATAGCTAGGAAATTTCGAATTATCGCGTAGGGTCTGCATTCGACCTACTTTGCACTTCTATAACAAAGGGAGCTCATGCTGACACTGCTCTCAAATCATGAATATTCGTGGCAGTGAGAACCAAGAACCATTTTCAGAGATCAGGGTAAGTTACTTCGAACAACCCTTTACATCATTAGCATAAAAAGTGACATGGGAGAAAGAACAGACACATATAAATACATGTAAAATAAACTAACACAAACCAGGCTAAAAAGTAGTAGTGCTACACTCTTCTCAAATCTTCGTTGCTCGTAAGGGAAAATAGCAGGGCATTAGAATGCCTCATCCAAAAACTGTAATTTCACTCCTAAAATGAAACATCACAAAATAATGCGCCAGCCTTCCCATTGCTAAACATGCCCCAGCGTTTCCAGCATGCAAATTGATAACATCACTTGAGTGCAGCTAGAGCAGCCGCCTCCACATTTCCGTAGTTCTAGCCTCTTTCGGGACTTGTTCCGGCCAGCACCGGAAGTGTAATTTTTCAGGTCTCCAACACACCGCTCCGCGACCCGGAACAGGAAGCACAAAAAAGGGCAGGACAATGCGGCAGGCGATACCAGCTGATAACTCTCTTACCATGGATTAGACAGAAAAACTCCCTTCCAAAGTGCGATATTGGAACGATGCGTTGCTTTGTTCATGGGGTAAGCAGTCTGTCATCTAGATATTTTCATCTCTGTGCCTAAACCTTGACCGTAACCCGGAGAAGAGAAGGGTTGTGTGCTTTTGGACTTTTTTATGCGTATAGGAAATGAGCGACTTGTAGGTGTCTAGGCGCTCGTCTCTGTGAGGTGTCAGAGGTGTATTTGCGCGTACCTGTGTGTGTGTGTGCGCCCGCTTTTCTACTGGATGGGATTGCGTGCTTGTAATTTTTATGGGGAAGGATAGAGTTGCGTGCGTGGGCTCTGTAAAAAATGGGTAAAAAATGCCGTTCAAAGGTTGGCTAATGCCGGATTTGGGTTTATGGGTTCATGGCTCCTGTTGGCATCTTCATAGTGAAAGAAGAGGACGGGACCTGTTTGCGAACTTTGGTTTCTGTTCTCCTCACTGGGGATCGGTGCAGAACTTGGAAAGAAAAGCACTCAGATGTCCCTTAGGCAGCACCGAGTTTCAGTTTGTTATGCAGGTGAGGTGTTTTGTGTTGTAAAACAAATCAAAGAAAACAGAGAGAGTGCTTTTATTTTTAGTAATGTTGCATAGCGCAAACCATACCTACCGAGGCATCGGAGTGCTTTACAGATAAACAAGAGAAGAATAAATTCATACTTAGAACAACAGGACCGTCTTACTCAAAGGTAAAGATTCTTCACACAAAGTACTTTGGTGGTAGTCTATTACGGCTGCAATATAGATTCTTCCTGCGAAGTACGGATCTATTACATTGGGGGTTTGGGTGGAATTTACAAGGATATGTACATCAAGTGGGGATTATACAAATACATTTCACATTTTGGGGCAGAGCGATGATTTGCTCAGTATCACAGGATAGTGAGCAAAGTGCCGAAGCCAGGTTTCAAACTTGGGTTCTCAGGTTCCAAAGTTTGCAGATGTGGCCACTAGACCACATCGCTTCCTTTGTCTAGGAGGTTTAAAAAACGAGGTGACCATCTCAATCAAGAGAAGAATGATATTTCAGACTTGCGGTTTCACATTTCTTGCTTGCTGGAAACCTGGGGCTTCCACCAGGAGAGAGTAAAAATATTTATTGGCTAGATATGCACAAGCTTTCACATACAGCATTATGGACAACGCAAGCAGGTTAGAACAGGCTTCTCAATTTTCTAGGAGGGGAAATTATTAAGTACAAAATTGGAGTGATGTCATCTGATCTTCTGGCTCCAGATGTAAAGCGGGCTGCAGCATTGATGGCAGATTTTGGTGAATGCACAGTGATTCCTTTACATTTTATAGTTAATTGCTCTGGACTTCGGTCACTATTCCTGTTCATCGCCAAAGTACTTAATTTGCATGACGTTTATTGTCATTCTACGTTCATATGTATGTGATGCACAGTTAAGGAGGTATAACAACTTTCCCATTTATTTTCTTAGTGACATTTAGTGCTTTTTGTTTTATATTTTTGGCGGGAAGTGCAGTTGTGGTGATGCTGTACCAGAAGTAGCCAGGACAGCTTGAAGAGGGTGTAGGTCTCGCTTACATTGCCCCTGATCCATGGAGTGGGTTCTAGTTCATAGACTTCAGCAAGGCACATTGTGGGACTTGGAAACCTGGTGATCCCTTTCTTGGGGATTTTGGTTGAGCATTTCAGGAATGTGGCCAGATTAGGGTCACGTTTGGGGGTTTCCGCTACCTTGTTGGGATATTTGCTCCTGGGCACTCAGAGCAGAGACACTCGCGGGTGTCTGTCATGGCTGTTTCAGATGCGATCGTGAACATAGTCAGTTACTGCAGGAAGTGGGGTTCACTCAGAAGAATGGGGTGGACAATGGAGTCAGGGTCAAAGTCCAGGGGCGGTGCCTGGGTCATTGGAGGAATAAGAGCCTGCAAAATTGGATTGGTCAGGAGGGCTCTAGCGTTGTCTTTTATGATGTATGCTGGGGGCGTTGTCTGAGGCAGAACAGGGTGTGTGCGAGCCATCTCTGTCGTCGCCGGGGGCATGTGAAGGATGGAGAGACCGCTAGTGAATGCACCTAGTGCAGAATATGTGTAGCCCGGGTAGGACCTGTGACGTCCGTGGCATTGTTGCTGCGTGGGGCCAGTCATCGGATTTTGCCCTGGCCTTGCCATGTTGGGGAGAGGACTCAGTGAGGGGAGTTGTGTCCATAGGGGGTATGGACATAGGGTAACGTTTTTTTTAAAATGGTGAGTAAAAGGGCAGGAAAGCCACCACCAAGGCCTTATAAACTGACTGTGAACGAGGCATCTACGGCTTCCACAGTGCTGTCTGCCAGCAAGTAATTGTCATCCTGGCGATAGGGCAGCTCTGGAGCTCCACTGCACTATGCCATGGTGAGAGGCAATTGGTATAGTGAGGTTATGCGATGTGTGGTCTATCTCAAAGCCTGGGTGAGGGAGGCAGTCCCTGAAGTACAAGGATGCTGCCTGTGGTAGATGTTGTCCAGATGCCCCTCAGGATAATCCTGTAATAACCTTAAAACCTGCCCAGGCATAAAGGTGGTGACTGAACTCAACGGCATTTCATTGAGAGGCGCGGGAGGAACAGCTCTCGTGCGGAGCTGCGCATCCTGACTTGCTCAGTTTGGGTTTTCCGCTGTGCGAGAAGAGAGGTTAAAAGAGGACAGAACTGTTTGCACCGAAGCACTCTACCTCCCAGACGTATGGACACTCGTACAACAGTGATAAATACAAGAAATCACAAAATCACGAGAAAGAAGAAAACACTTATCTGAAGGTGAAGCAGCAAAGAAAAAGGATATCAAGATAACAACCGCGCATTTTATATAAGCAGAGACTTGACTAGAAAAAGATGTACAATATAATAAGAACTATGGCAAATGTAGTTTATACTAAAAGTCGATTTTGATTGGCTGCTGTTAGTTATGTTAATAAACAGCAAAGAAGAAGAAACTTAATCCAACGCCTCCAGTCCTGACACAGAATTCATGCTTAAGCACAAAGGCGTCTGTGTGTTGATCAAATGAGAATTTACCCTAAAAAACAAAAGACGAGACGTCTGGAAAAACAGGAACAAGTCTTTTTTTAACATGGGTGTGAAATGTAATAAAATATCTACTTGTCCATGGTACAGGTTGCTTAAAAAATCTACTTGCCATGTAAAAAAAAAAAAAACACTTGTCCCTTTGGTGCCACGTGATGCGGCAACAAATTATTGTAGCAATTTCATTATAGAAGAGCGCTGATTGTAGCATTTCTGATTATGCCAGGGCGCATACTATAGTTGGGTTTGAAACTAGCTATTCCCTTATATTGCCACCTTTCCGCTGGGATTGGAGGTAGTGGTAACTAATAGTTCCATGGTTAGATTGCCCTTTTGTGTCTGTGCAAACCTACTAACTTTCATGTTTTAGGGTTTTTCACCAGCTCTTTTCTAACTTTTTCCCATATGGTGAAAAGTTGGAAGTATACTCCTGACAAGAGCAAAGGTAAACATTTCTTTCACGGTTGGGGGAAAAAGTGGTTGGAGGGAAAGTGAACTTGTATACGCTCAACAGATTTTCCCATAAGCAAATTGACACATGCATATATGCTCGTGCAAAAATGCATTTCACAAATGTTTTGTAGGAATATGATTTCCTGGCCTGCTTCTGTAAATTTGTATGAATTTGTGAAAGCTGTAAGCCTGCACTAATGCAACAACATATACCGTGGGTACACTTATGTGGCTTTCTTTAAGAATTGGGCCCGTAAATCAGTTTAGCTTTAACCAAGACCTTTTGTTTTTATTAAAATTCTATCTCTTTCTCTGTGTATCTATTGACTGGGTTCACTGTGTTTGACTGCATTCTGCTGTTTCACAAGGAGCATATCCGCACACAGTCGTTTTTTTCATCACCAGGAACATTGTGACAATGTGCACTTTTTGGGAACAAAAATATTTTTATTTTTGCCAGTATTGTTTTAGAATGGTCATGGCTCAGTGGCTCCCACAGCTATAAAGCTGTACAAAAACAATGTAAAAAAAAACACGCATTGATGAAACCAATAAAGCTGACCACCAATGTCAGAACTTTCAGCTTTAACAGTGCTTGTTTATTTTTATGTTTTTTATAACCTTGCTGAGACTTGTTATCTTTTTCATTATGAATATTTTTTTTAAAATACGAGCATGCATCAACACATTTTACGAAATGATGCTTAAAGAAATGGTGCCTAACATTTCACAGTAGTTTAGCGAAACATTTTTTTCCTAGTTACATTTTTAATGAACAGTTTTATTTTGAGAATAAAGGGTCATCAATGTTGCTTTCCGGATTCTGGAATTTTTCGCATCTAATCAGAGAGCATTATGGGAGCATTATACATAGCCTCATATTGTTAAACTTTGCAAACGTGTATACATTTTTATACAGGAACCCCTATCAGCAGTGCAGACTGGGGCTTACAACATTTGCTTGGAATGCTCACCCTAATAACAAAGGTTTTGCATTAATGAACCATAAATACAAGTTCGAGCAGTATTAACATAAGAACACAAACATTACCTTAACTGCAGACAATGCCCCTCCCTGATCCATAATGTACATTAAACTGACAGGCAAAGGATTTGTGCTGCAGGAGGTTGGGCCTACTTGTCTCAAGGACATAATACACATGAATACCTTTTGTCCTTGACTCCAAACAATGTGTCCTTGGAGTTAAACTATAGGAATTCCACATCCCTGAATAAAATACCTCAGTCAGGATAGCAGTTACAGAACCTGGGTCTGGGGACTCTCTCCTTGTACATTGAATTGAAGTTCTATACATTTCTATGGGTGCAATAAAGTCATTAAAAAAATTCCTTCCTTGGTAAAAAGAAAAAAGTGCACCGTTGTCAAAGAGTGGTAAACACAATTACAGATAGGGAAAGCAGGTGAGCCCCAACCTGGTGTGGACATAATGTGGACCTGCAAATACATGTCCAGATGTCTGGCCTGAAGGGCGTGTGGTCACTGTGTGTGCTGTGTCCTGATTGACCAGGTGTACCTAACTACATGTGGAACCTAACTTTATGGTGTATTGGGAATGCACACATCCCTCTGGCCATGTGTGTTTTTTTTTTTGGAGCCAATCTCCGGGGACCATTGTAGTGTTGATGCTTTGGGATCTGATATAAGTTTCATGTTTGTGCGTTTGGCTGCTGGCTAAGTGTTACCCCACCTGTGACTAGTCAGTCATTGATGTTGAGGCCTCAGTCTCAGAGCCTGCCTGACCATGTACCTACATGCTGGGGTTGGTAAAGATTTCATGACAGCGAAATCTAACAGCAGTGATGCAACTTAGTTCATATATGAAAATGTATTGTTTGCATATAAAAATGTCTTGTCATATGCATTGTCACTAATAGATCCAATATCAACATTCCCCCCTCTACACCATCAGACCCACAAGTTTTGACAGTCACATTGTCGGTACCTTGTTGTCCCACCTCCCTCGCTACTTGTACTCTACCCAATTTGGGGACTGTGTTTTTACAGCAGGAAACCCCTAATTGTAGGAAACCACACAAAAACAGCAACACAATGAAAACGGGCAACAAAGGCATGCACAAAAACCGGTCAGCCACCGTGGGACCCAGGAGAACCAGTTTGTGAACCGCTCCTCTTCAGGCATGTCCTTCTTTAGTCGGTGCAATGCTTGAATGACAAGTATAGGAGTTCCCTTGTCCATGTCACTCTCAGGTTTAATAGTGCAGTAGTATGCACCGATCTTGACGCGCACCCCACCCTCCATTGCGTTCATAACGTCTAACACATGCCGATGTTTCATCCCCATGAGACGGATGATTCTCAGATCTTCCTTGATTGCATTAAGGCGGAGCTCAGTACTGTTCATCATTTTGAGCATTTCCCACCGGGTAATTTGTAACCCGCAGGCTATTGATTTAGCCTGTAAGGTGAAGAAGGGTATGGACCGGCTTTCCGATACTCAGGCAGTCGGTGAACAGTTTAAACTCCTCATGAATGTCCTTGTACTAAGCCCAGCCAAAATAATCAGCAGCTCTTCTCCTTCGAGTCTGATGCTACAGTGTTGTTTTCTTCCTCGATGGGTGGTAGTACATTTCAGACAGATCTTCTCCAGGGATGACCAGTGTTGTGGTGTGTATGGTGACGAGTGAGCAGAGGCCATGTCATCCAGGGGCGAGTTGGGTGGAAGCAAACTCCCGCACTGCCAGTAGGTGTCGATCAGCATGGAGGTACCCCATTGCATGTCCAGAATGTGCAGTATTGTGTTACAGTTCTCGTTTGTGCCCAGTGGGATGGTTCCTTTGACTCTGAAACATAAGGAATAGAGTGTGAGTTTCCCTTCTGTCCACATGTACATGTCTATCTCAATGTCCCAGATCTCCTGACATGGGTTATATATGTTGTTGTTTAACCCTCCCCTTCGAGACCCATTTTCATTTGTGTCATCAAGGTGGATGGCCCTGCACTGAAACTCTGTCTGGAGTCTATTTGTTATTAACAAAGACAGCCCCAGACACGCACAGGGGCAATCTCGGACTACAGATGGGAGTGGACGTGTATGTACACTGGTTGGGGAGTTTAGCTACCTCGAAGAATCTCTTCTCATGACAATCTCAGGGCCAAACGGTGTCCTCCCCTATAACTCCATTCCTGCACATCCTGCAAAGCTCAGTTTGGATATCACCAGGCTCAGTAAGAAGATACAGTGCTGTAGGATTGTTCTCATAGCAGGACAGGTTTACTACTTCCCTCTGGGGCTCTACTCTATTAGGTTGTATTTTGGCCTTAATTCTGCACATGTACAGATGGAGAAGACATTTAGCTTTTTCAGGGGCTACCTCTTGAGATAAGAAAAGCCCGTCTGCGCCTACTGCATGTGGTATCAGCAAACCGACATAACATGACCAGGCTGATGTCGTGGACCCTACAGCAGTCCTGTGCTGATAACACTAGTGCATGTGGGATACTGGTGTTGGGTGCAGTGTAATTAAAGGTGATGTGAGTGAGGTCCCTATACAAGCGTGGTGACAATTTTAGATCAAGCATAGCAGTGCGCAAGTGCTGCTTTTTGACGTTTTGTAATCTATTCTGTCGACTTCAACCACACCCATCACTTTCATTGGTTCTTGGGCTTGCCTTTCAAAAATCCCCCAATGTCATTGGTGAATGATTTACGCTTGTCTCACCTCGAGGCTGTTTTGTTACGCCTTGCAGACTGACCCTGTTAAATGGATTATTGCACCATCAGCCATATACATTAGTGTGGGTGCACTCCTTTTTTTTTTTTTTTTTTTTTGCCTCTCCCCTTCGCGCTTCATATCGGCCAGGGCGCTTTGAAGTTTCATACAGCGCAAACTTGATTGGTGGTATGTGCAGCACTTTGCATGACTACCAGTTAAGTCACATTGTTCACACTGGTACCGAATTGTAGTAATTTCTATTTTTTGGGCCCCTCTAATACACACACTGAGTTTTTGACTCCCCGTCTCCCCAACCTTCACCATCTTTCTGCTCACTTGACTCCATTTTCCTTACACCGTAATGTGTTCCCTGTTTGCACACTGTCTTTCGTCTTGGTGTCCGATACATGTGCACAGACCGGGCAATTTGCACGCTCGCTCCTATGACTAAGTTAATGATTGCCACGGTGCAATTGCCATCCTCGAGGCGTTCTGTTTTTTAAAACTTAATTCTAAACCCATGTTCTGATCAGATTTCACTCTGGTCTGGACTCAAAGGATCTGAAATGAAGCTGGCAGGACTGTGCTGCATGAACTCTTGTATAGGAGACAGATGGGGTGCTCACTGTAAAACCACAACCCCATTGCATACAGTTTATTCTAAAAGTATTTCACTGGCCCCGTTGCTATTGTCAATTGCTACGGCCCCCTTGCTCTGTGTGACCCAGAGTACAGGCATCACAGACCATAGCAGATTTTCTTGTGGCCAGAACTTTGTGGATGTTACAGATATATTTTATGAGCTGTGGTATTTCATTATTACTGTTTGGCCAGTGTCTGTGCTAGTACTGTTGGGACTTGTCAAGGTGGTGAGCCCAAATAATGGTTTTATATTGAAAGAAGTGTGTATGAAATAAAAAAAAAAAAAACTATTCTATTATGAAGCTGGCTTGCTGCAAATCCACTGGTCCCTGCTACTGGTGCGGGACTATTTTCTGTGACTGCGAACCAAAAAAATATAGCAATGTTGACCGTTCTTTTGTCACCCTGATCATTAGCACTAACATAGGCCAGTTCTGTGGGTGAAGCCAGGGTAGGACTGATTATTTTGTTATCCTCTTTTATGCACCTTCGAACAGGGCCCTGCTGTTTCTGAGTTATGTGGCAGGAAAGGACCAAAGTATGAGTAAGGGTTGACCAATTTATGTGGCAAGAAAAGTCCAATTCGGCATTTACAATCCCGATAGCTTTAAATCTTGCAAATGTGAGACCTAGTGCATTGCAAATGCTTGTTCAAATTGACTCCATCACACCAAACTGTTTTTGGAAATGCATGGATTGGGTAGCATCCCTAGCAAACAGAAAATGTATAAAGGCGTAAAAATACATCACTTAGGAAACATTGTGGTGGACTTTCAGGTGATTCCGGCTGAGATGTCCATGATTTTCTTGGTGATGAGAGTTTTCAGAGTTGAAAAAGAGTTTGAGCAAATTGTTTGCAGCTAGACGTGGTACGGGATCCCGTTGGGGGTATGGATGGGAAAAAGTCCTTGAGGTGATTGTGGCTCCTGATCCTGCTGGATGCAAGAGTTTTTGGAGCAGTCTGTGGCTCTTGATCCTGCTTGTGGTTCTCATGCAGCCGCTGAGAAGGCTGTGGTTCACTATAGAGGTGGTGCACTTAACGGGCCGACTGCAGACCTGTTTGGGAGGAGCTATGTTTGGTCAAAGAAAAGGACATTGCTTCTTTGTGTGTTGCCAGTGAATCCTTAAAAAAATGTGTTTTACATGAATTTGGTGAGGCACTGGAGGGTTGCCCCCAATCCTGGATACATGGTTCTTTAAAAAATAGGTTATTTTTATAAACCTTTTATTATCATATGTCATTGGACCTCTCCCCCTTTTCATGCTTGACCACGTGTGCATTTGAATGGTATGTGTTACGGGGTGATCCTCGTGTATGTGAGTAGCTTTTAACATTAGCTGGTGTTCTGTTGGTGTTGTCAGACCTTCAGAGCCCTAGTGTACACATGGGAGAGTCGTCAGAGCGGGTGGTATTTCTGGCCTACACGTGTGCGGGAGATGTAGAAGAGGAGTTGTGTCACGCTGAATGTTGATCAGTGATCACAACATGACATAAGGTCTCGTGTTCACCCTTCTGGTCTCAGCACATGGCGCGCTACGTGACCCTCCTGTCCTCATTGTCCCAACAATGCTTTTTTTTTCTCTTGAGGCTTCCTTTGGGCTTGCTTTGGGATTCTTCATTTAGCTCTTGGGTGCTTCCCAAGACCTCTGATCTTTATTGTTTTGTACCGTGCGGTCAAGGTTTATTCCCTGGCCCTCTTATCTCTGACTTGTGGCGTTCGATTTTGGGATTGTTCCTCCCTTAAAACGTTGAGACCTTGCGTATCGCTCTATTGCTAGGCTTGCTGCAGAGGTGAGCATAATCCTGCATTCTGCTTTGCTCAGAACTGCAATGGATCTTGTGTACTCCCTTCCCTGGCATCCTCCCTCTCCCTTGGACCAGCTCTTTTTGGGCCTATGGTTCCCGGCTGCTGTTGGGAAGTTCTGAGGGTAAGGAGGAGGTAAAAGACATCGCCATATGGAGAGTCTGGAATAAGACAGGGAACTCGTCAGAGTTTGTCTGGATTATGGGAATGGACTGGGGCAGCTGTATGTCCTGAAGAAACCTCCTTTCTACTGACTTGATGCCGTGTGGTGCCCTGTTGGAACTCATGTGTGCGCTGTGAGCGTTATGTGGTCTTCGCTACTCTGAGCGCATAGGAGGCCTGGCTCCTGACACTGGAGAACAGCTTTGTTTTGGAACATAAATGGGGGCCCGATTTGGCTGGGGGCTGCTGAGGGCACTATTGCTGCTGGGGCTGTGTGACAGACATTTCGTCACGGTTGGGGGAACAAGAATGGGTACCTTTTATTTGCCAATCGGAACCAGTCCCATGTGTTTGTGGGTTCGAGGACCTTGGGTACCTGCCTTTAAGCGGTGGTTGCCCCTCTTCTTCAGACTGCCCCCCCCCCTGGGATGTGGCCGACAGCCCCGCTGTGGGGGGACCAGCATCAGAGTGGGGGACTGGGCTCCAGCAGGCACCCAGGAATGGTGAACTTTAGCGAGGATTCCCAATCGAGAGCTGCACAGTAACCCAGAATGGTGGACTCTGGTGAGAATACCGGTCGACAGCCGTCCAGCAACCCTGAATGTCCCCAAGTACAAGTAAAGGTTGAAGTCCCTAATGCTGTTCTTGTTTGCCTTTGCTATTGAATTTTACTACAGTGAATATAAAGGTGTGTGCCTTGTACCAGGGGTACTGATGCTTTACTGCACATTTGGGCTTTGTGTCTGTACAAAGGCCTTGCTTCCCCAAACAGCTAGCCCTCCCTGCTACAGCTGTGGCCCTGGTCCTTGCCATGCTTTGGCAGACACCATGTTTGTCTGCTCACCGATAATGCTGCTTAGCAGACTCTTGACATTGCCTATCATTAGAGTTACCCCTGCTGTGTACTTCTCAAAGCATGAGATCCATTTACCAGCCCCATCCAACGACGACAGCAGCTTGGTTCAAAGCTCCTCCTTGTCCATCTGAGCCCATGGCACATAGATGGTCCCTGATTTACCCTTCTGTAGTAACAGGCATATTCTCATTAAGGACATCTCCACTGGTTTTCCCTCCACACAGTGTTCCAATCTTCTCAGGCACTCCTGCGTGTAAGGCAAGTTCCACTTGGGATCTCCCTTCTAAGCTGTATGCAGTCTTCGGCAATCGCTATGTCCTCCAGTTTGAAGGATCCCTCCTCCGGCCGGGGCCTATTGTATTGATCACTTCTCTCAGTCCATCAGGCTTGCAGGTGTCAAAAGGATTGTGTGAGGAATCTCCTTCCTCCTGAGCTACTATATCCCTTGGGGTTGGTTTACCTGTTCTGCGCGTTCGGGGGGAGAAGCGGATGTCCTTGTCTCTGCTCTCCTCGTGCGCACACAGAGGTGCCATCTTTGTCCTCCTGGGTCTGCATCAGGCTGCATTGTTCCTTTAGTTTCTGGTCAGCTCTTCTCCTTCGCTGGCGCTCAGGTGAGGCACACCCCGTCAGAATCTTCCCTTCTGATTCTATCTCAGATTCTCCATAACTGGGGGCTCTGTACATACCCACATCCTCCTTGGGTGGGCGGCACTCTACTCTAATCTCTCAATGGGTTTACAGGGTGCAATCTCAATTTCAATCCCAATATTTCTCTCTTTCTTTCTCTCTCTTTTTCTCCCTCTTTCTTTCTTTCTCCCTCTTTCTTTCTTTCTCCCTCTTTCTTTCTTTCTTTCTTTCTTTCTCCCTTTTTCTCTCTCTCTCTCTCTCTCTCTCTCTCTCTCTCTCTCTCTCTCTCTCTCTCTCTCTCTCTCTCTCTCTCTCTCTCCTTTCTCTCCTTTCTCTCTCTTCTTCCTTCTGCCCTCCCTAGTGCGCGCCTTTCCCTTGACCCCCATCTTGATTGCCTCTTTCCCACTGAGCTATTCTCTGTCCTTCTAAGTCGGGTCCTGCTCTCATGCTCGCTCTTTGTGGTTTCCTTAACGACCTGAGTACACCCTGTGGCTCTCTCCTTGCTGCCAGATCTTGCAGGACTGGGACCTCTTCCCTCACTTTTGCTAGCTGTTTCACCGTCCAAGACTGCTATAAATCTCCCTTTCCCTCTGGTTTTCTACCTGGAACCAGTGGGAGTGCTTGCTCTCTGTGCCGCTGAGGCTCGGTCCGCCGACAGTGACAGATGAGGGGGGGGAGGGTTGAGCTTTGGGCTGCTCTATTGCTTGACTGAAGTGGTGCAAGGAGTGTCGGGGCATGTTGGTCTGCCGTGCCTAGACCTAACAGCCTGCTGTTTTATAGGGGCCCTTTGAAGTCCCTTGACCGGTGGGTTAATGTATCCTAACACGGGGATGGCAGGCTTCGGGGAGAGCACCTCCATACCTTCATGTAGTGGGGGAGGTGTAGACGCCTTGCTTACCGATGGTGGGTCAAAGCTTTTGGCCTGTATGTCCTCAAAGATGGCCCATAGTTCTAGCAACGCTTCCCTTTTGTCCTTCTTTTGCCCCCTGTATTTTGTTTGTATGTATGTTCTTGTGTGTTCAATTTTATTAGTGTTGAATGTTCCTTCTTTTGGCCAGGGGAATGTGTGTGTGTGTCTGTCTCCTTGTAGCGTTGGTAAACACTAAAAGTTCAAGATAAACACTATTCTTATGAGGACCGGTCCCCGTAGTTTCAGGCGAGTGTATCAAAAAACGAAAAGTGTAGTTATATTTGCCTCCGTCCGCTTTATAACCTTCCCTACTATCAAAGCACATGTGCAGTTAGAATAGTAAATACACACTCCATTACGGTCAATGCATGATCCTCCTAGTTATAGGTATGATGTGTGTTTGTGTGTGTGAGACTGACTCATGGCAGAATTTGCTAAGCTTTTGGGCCTGAATGGTGAATGTACTCTGCATGTGCTCCATGGTAGCATTTGGGTGGTCTTTTAGGGGATGGTTACTCTTTCAGTTTTTTTTCATGCATTTATGGCATTTTTAAGTTATACGTGCCCTAACTTTCTACTTTTATAGGATTTTCTTTGCCTAATTCACTAACTTTTCTGTTTTTTAGAGATTTCTAAATTTTACTCTGGTGATGGGAAAATATGTACAAGGGTATTACTGGATCTACTCAGCAATGTTAAATATATACACAAGGGCTTTACCAACTCTAATCTGGTGAGGGAGGATATACACATTAGGATTCCTAGATCTAATGAGCTCAGCATTATTCACAGATGCATCAAAATAAACATTTAACAAACAAATGCATGAAGAATCACCAATCCTAGGAAAAAGTGCAATTGTTAACTCACCGCAATTTGAAATTTGGCGCCAAAATAGCAAGCCTTACTTGTGAGAATCAGCAATATCTTTATTTATACATTAAAACATCCACAAAAACACAAAATTTAAAACAAACACTGTCACATTGGTCTACCAGTATCTTAATATCAAAGCAGACTAGGCCCCAAAAATAAGGGGAACAGCCCACCCGCAATGCCATAGCCCTGCCCACTCCGAATGCATGTTATCCTGTGATCAAGGGAAGCTCTGCGCTGGACTTGGGTAGCCTGATAATCTTGTTGATACCAGCTCAGGGGAAAAGATTGCAACAGTTTATGCAGAGAAAGAAGGGACTTACTTTGATCACCATAGACCCTTCTTCGCAAAAAATACAAGCTATGCCTAATCTCCTGGATCCTAATCGTTCTATTGCCCTAATGTCGGAATTCCCCGTGTCACACCCGGGGGCCCTGCATACCATCTGTCGCGCCCAGCGGTCCAGTTGAAGCACACCTCTCACTTCTTTCAAATACCACCAGTGTTAAAAAACCGGTGGCACTGAGGAAACCAGGATAGCCTAATAAGATAGTAATGTGGGTGCTATATCACACCCAGAGATTATGCGTCCCAACTGCATCACGCCCAGCGGTCCAAAGCCACCTCTTAAAACGGAGAGCTAGCTCTGTGTTATACCCAGAGCCTTATGCATACCATTGGTGTCACACCTAGTTGTCCAAGTGGCCAACAACCTAAAAACCCTCTAGCACACCCAGGGGTTAAGCGTACTATCTGTGTTACGCCCAGCGGCCCAAGCGATCACCCTTCTCAACGCTGACAATCAATAAATTGACTTCTGCCGATTATGCTTATTCCTAGTCTCTTACCCTTGTGAGGGTGCCTTTAGGACTGACCTCTGTCCTGACGATTCAGCAGAACTTCCAATCAATTGCGGCATCTGCTCACCTTTCTTGTTGTGCAAATGCGAAACCGTCCAGGCAGGGTCCCCTTACTTTAGTTGTGGTCGGGTCCGAAGAACCAATTGGCTCCTGGCTGGCTCGCCAAAATGTTGCTCGAATGAGGGTTTACCTTTAAAAAAAAAAAAAAAAAGACAATAGGCATCCGGCAAAACAGGAAATGGTTTGTTTAATTAAACATTACGGCCGGAGAGCGGTTACAGAACTCTCCTTGTATATCGAATTGAAGCAAATTTTAGACATTTCTCTGGGTGCAATAAAGTCATAACAAACATTCTTTCCTTGGGGAAAAAAAATGAAAACAGTTATCAGAGTCGTAAATACAATTCCAGATAGAGAATGCAGGTGGGCCTTGACCTGGCATTGACATAATGTGGGCCAGCGAGTACTTGTCCAGATGTCCGACTTGAGGGGTGCGTGGTCTTTGTGTGTGCTTTGTCCTAATTGGATTGGCTAAGTGTATTTAACTACATGTGGCATCGATGGTCTTTCGGGAAAGCACGCATGCCTCTGGCCATGTGAGTTTTATTGGGGCCAGTCTTCAAAGACCATTATAGTGTTGCTGCCTATCTGTGTGATCTGATCTGATCTAAGTTTTCATGTTTGTGGGTTTGGCTGCTAGCTAAGTGTTACCCCACCTGTGTCCTGTCAGTCAATAATCTTCAGGCCTGGTT
Source organism: Pleurodeles waltl (assembly GCF_031143425.1). Lineage (NCBI taxonomy): Eukaryota > Metazoa > Chordata > Amphibia > Caudata > Salamandridae > Pleurodeles > Pleurodeles waltl. The sequence goes on along the minus strand of NC_090446.1, from coordinate 977,747,192 downwards.
CTCAGAGCCTGCCTGACCAAGTATGCATGTGCTGGGGTTAAATGGGAGTACACAACAGGGGAATCTAACAGTGGTGATGCAATTTTGTTCGTATATGAAAATGTATTGTTCATATATAAAGATGTCTTATTGTGCGCATCGTCATTGATCAACCCAATGTCAACATGTGTTTAGAGCATATTTCATAACCTTCTAAGTAGGTCACACTATGATCAACAACCTTTTCAACCCAATGCAAATCAGAATACCTTATGATAAAAATCTTCTCATAGTCCAGCATTCCTGGTTAGGATACTATATACAGGGTGCCTCAGGTGGTGGAAGGCTTGTATGCATTCATCATCCCAAGGGTATTGTATCAGTCTCCTCGTTGTGCTTCAGTCTCTGTAGAGGTTTTGTAATTGTGGAAATACACTGACCATTGTAGCCAACCATTCCTAGAAATATCTTTACTTCTTGCTGTGTTGTAGAAGGATTATTTCTCAGAATTGCAGATATGCTTTTTAAACACCTTCCCCATTCGTCTATTAAGTTTATGTCCCAAATAAATGACTTATTTTTTACACTATTAGATTTAGAAGGGGACACTTTACTGACATTTTCAGCCAAATATCAGTGCAATTGTGTCCAATTTATAACCCTGTTTTGTCTTTTCTAGAACCCTCAAATCATCAGTGTACTCCACCAGCACTGAGCCACAAGGCACTTTTAAAGATTCCACATCTTTCTTAAGTATTTGGGAAAGATTGATAAGACTCTACATATACACCGTGGGATCTACGCTAAACAAGAATCTTATTTTGCAATATGAGTACAAAAAGAAATTGACTATTCTCGGGAAAAGCACTAGAGAAAAATACTGAACAGCGGTGAATTGAGGTGAACCACTCTGTATTTTCTAAAAGTTGAAATAAAATCACGGCTTGATTCAGTACGATTTTGGATCACTATTTCATTTACTTTGCGCAGGTGTTGAACTGTTCTCCATTTCCCATTTGGTTTGCACAAGCCCATTGAAGGTGAGTTACTTGGACTTCCTAGGATTTCTCTTGAAATGCCTTGTTCAGTAATCATTTCAGTGACCAGTGAAATTCCCTCCTATGCTTTCTAAGTAGGTTTGTATTTGAGAATTCAGTGATATACTTCCTTCCATGCTTTCAATTTGATCAATTTATTTTCCTGAAAAAAAATCACAAATATCTCTTTTTACAGTGTTTTTTAAATCTGGATGCAAGTCCTCAGTTGTGAGAACTGAAAACATGCCAATTTCTTTTTTCTTGAATTTTAATTTAGAGTTGACATCATCATCTTTTGTCCGTGTGCAAACACCATCTGATGTGCAATAAAGCATGCAATTTAACTGCACAAAAGATCATGATCCAACAGATCACTCAAATTGATCAGTTTTTTTAAATCGCGGCTTCTCACCTGTGAGGGTCTGAAGGTGCTGGGGGCCCCTCACCCCAAGAGCTACATCTTTCTGTTCTTCCTGGAGATGGTGGTGCAGGGGGAGGTTGTTCCAGCCCTTTGCTGCTATGTAGGTGAAGGTACGCACTCTGTGGTTTTACTGATGCGAAGGATGGTGGCCGGGGCCAGCTGGGCAGAGCGGAGGGATTTGGCGGGGTGTGGAAGGAGACGCAATGGTTCAGGTAGGCTGGTCCTGTGTTGGTTGGTTGCTGCGTAGAGGGCATTGCTGTAGTCCAGTTTGCTGCTTACGAGGGCTTGGATGACTGTTCTTCTGGTTTCGGTGGGTATCCATTTGTAGATCTTTTGGAGCATGCGGATGGTGTCCATGATGAATCCTAGGTTGCGTGCATGGTCGGTGGGAGTCGGGCGGGCGGCTCAGAGAGTGGCAGGCCACCAGGAGTCATCCCATGCAGAGGGGGTGGAGCCGAAGATGAGGACTTCTGCCCTGTTGGAATTGAGTTTGAGGATGCTGCTCTTCATCCATTTGGCGATGGCCTTCATTCCTTCGTGGAGGTTGGTCTTGGCGGAGTCCTTGGTGAGGGAGAGGATCAGCTGGGTGTTGTCGGCGTATGAGATGATGTTGAGGTTGTGGGATCGGGCGATGTTAGCGAGCGGGGCCATGTAGACGTTGAAGATGGTTGGGCTGAGGGACGAACCCTGGGGTACGCAGCAGATGATTTTGGTGGTCTCCGAGCGGATGGGGGGAGGCAGACTTTCTGGGTCCTGCCGGTGAGATAGGAGGTGGCCCAGTCCAGGGCTCTGTCGCGGATTCCTCTATTGCTGAGACGTGAGCATAGGGTGTAGTGGCAGACAGTGTTGAACGCGGCCAAGAGGTCCAGGAGGATGACGGCCGCGGTTTCACCGTTATCCAGTATGGTTCTGATGTCATCAGTGGCGGCAATGAGTGCAGTTTCGGTACTGTGGTTGCTGCAGAATCCAGATTGGGAAGGGTCTAGGGTGCAGTTCTCATTCAGGAAACGGGTTAGTTGTCCGTTGACAGCCTTCTCAATGACTTTTGCCGGGAAGGGGAGCAGGGAGATAGGCCGGAGGTTCTTGAGGTCCTTTGGGTCTGCCTTGGGTTTTTTGAGGAGGGCGTTGATATCGGCGTGTTTCCAGCTCTCTGGGAAGGTGGCGGACTCGAAGGAGCTGTTGATGATCTTCCGTAGTTGGGGTGCAATGACGGAACTTGCTTTGTTGAGGATGTGTTGAGGGCAGGGGTCAGATGGAGAACCAAAGTGGATGGTGTTCATGATTTCGATGGTGTCGTTGACGGGGGGCCAGGAAAGCAGGAGGTTGGTCGGAGGTGAATCTGTGATGTTGGTGGTTGCCGTGGGGGTCTGGGAGCTTTTGTGGATGTCTGCAATCTTGCTGTGGAAGTAGGAGGCTAGGGAGTCGCAGAGGTCTTGGGATGGCAGGATGTCATTGGCGTTGGAGCTGGGATTGGAGAGTTCCTTCACAACGTTGAAGAGCTCTTTGTGGCTGTGTGTGTTGTTGTTGAGTCGGTCTTTGAAGGCGGTTCCTTTGGCGGCTCGGATGAGTTGGTGGTGTCTGCGGATGGCGTTTTAGAAGGCTGTGTGGTTGTACAGAGTCTGATCTTGGCACCACTTTCTTTAGAGTCTTCAGCAGGTTTGCTTAGGTTCATGGAGGTTGGCTGTAAACCAGAAGGCCTTTCTGTTGGTGTGTCTGTTGGAGGGATTCTTGATTGGGGCAAGAGTATTGGCACAGGTGTCGACCCATTGCCTGAAGGTGCGGGATGCTGCATCAGTGTCAGTGGTGTCGATGGGTGGGTTCCTGAAGGGGGTCGCGATAAGTTGGTCTTTTGGTGACCTTGTTCCAACTGCAGTGGGAATCCGTTGTGGGTGGTGGTGTGTTGTGGGTTTCTTGAAGGAGAAGTGGATGCAGCGGTGGTCTGTCCAGTGGAGTTTGGTGGTGTGGCTTAAGGTGACGTGATTGTTGGTGGAAAAAATAGGGTGGAGTGTGTGTCCTGCGGAGTAGGTCGGTGTTGTGACGAGCTGTTTGAGGCCAAGGTTGGAGAGGTTGTCGAGCAGGGTGGGGGTGTTGTTGTTGTTGGTGTTCTCAAGGTGTAAGTTTAAATCCCCAAGGAGTATATAGTCAGTGGATGTGAGAGCGCGCATGCTGATGACTTTGGTGATGGTGTTGCTGAACTGCTGTCGGGGGCTGGGAGGCCTGTGGATGAGGGTCCCTTGGAGGGTGGTGTTTGGGTCAGTGTGGATCTGGAGGTGCAGATGTTCGGTGGTTCTGGGTGTGATCCTTAAGATGTTCTTGTGGACGATGGCGATGCCTCCTCCTTGTTGTTGGAGCGGTCCCTGTGGGTGATCTTGTAGCCGTCCAGGGTGGCTATGGCGATGTCAGGCGCTGAGGAGGGGTTCATCCAGTTCTCGGTCAGGAAGGCGACGTCTGGGGAGGCTGAGTCGAGTAGATTGCATTGCTCTACTGCGTGCTTGTGGATGCTGCGAGTGTTGAGGAGGATACATCTGAGATGGTTGCATTCTGCCTTGGTGGGTGGGTCGTTTGCGTGGAGGCAGGTGATGGTGCAGTTCCGGCAGGAGAAGGGTCCTAGGGTGGTCTGCGGGGAGGCTTGAAGGCAGGCGGGAGAGCGGCTGCTGTGAGGGCGCAGAGGGTGGCGGCGTCATAGTGAAGACGTGTGTGGCGGCGGTGGGGTAGGGGTGCGGGAGCCAGGGTTTCTGGTGCTGGGCGAGGTCCAGGCGCAGACGGGCTTGCCTTTGGCGCGGGAGCCAGTGGAGGGTCCTCAGGTGTTGGGAGATATGTTCTCGGCGTGGGAGGTCCAGGATGAGTCTGATGGCGGCATTCTGGATGAGTTGTAGTTTTTTGATGTTTCTAGTCGAGATGCCGGCGTAGAGGGTGATGCCGTAGTCGAGCTTGCTTGTGACTAAGGCGTGGCTGACTGTCCTGCGGCTATCTGCTGGGATCCATCTGAAGATTTTCTTAAGTTTGCGGAGTGTGTGCCAGCGGAAGTAGGCGACTGAGTTTACCTATAGAGGCATGTATAGAGAAGAGTCCAAGATGATACCTAGGTTGCAGGTGTGCTCAGTCGGTGCAGGGGGAGCGCTGAGGGATGTGGGCCACCAGGGGTCGTCCCCAGCTGAGGTGGCGTTTCCGAAGGTGATGAGCTCAGTCTTGTCGGAGTTCATCATGAGGCAGCTTTCGCTCATCCAGGTGGCGACGGCTTCCATTCATGAGTGGAAGTTCCTTTTTGCGGTGTCCCGGTCTTCGGTGAGGAAAATGATGAGTTGTGTGTCATCGGCATATAACACGATGTTCATTCCGAGGCTTCTGACGATGGCTGCGAGAGGGGCCATGTATATGTTAAACAGTGTGGGACTCTGTGAGGATCCTTGGGGGACTCCGTAGTTGACTCCTGTGGTTCTGGATGTGTAGGGCAGGAGTCTGAACCTCTGAGTTCTCCCGGAGAGGAAGAACTGGATCCTTTCCAGGGCTCTTCCGCGGATTCCTATGTCGTGGAGTCTGGTGCGTAGAGTGCTGTGGGAGACTGTGTTGAAGGCTGCTGAGAGGTTGATGAGTATGAGCGCTGAGGTGTGGCTTCAGTCTAGAAGTGATCGGATGTCGCAGGTGGCTGCCAGGAGGGCTGTCTCAGTGCTGTGGTTGCTGCGGAAACCAGACTGGGAGCTGTCCAGGGAGTTGTTACCTCAATGAAAATCCGTAGTTGTGCGTTGATTGCTTTCTCCAGTACTTTGACGGGGTAGGGTAGCAGCGAGATGGGCCGGAAATGTTTTGGTTCTTATGGGTTGGCGGAGTCTTTCTTTGGGAGAGAGTGTATTTCGATGTGTTTCCAGTCCTCGGGGAAGGTACCAGTGTTGATGGAGCAGTTCATCGTGTTTCGGAGCTCGGGCGATGGATGTGGTGGCTCTGATGTAAATGTGGTTGAGGGCAAGGGTCCGTGGGGGCTCCGGAGTGGGTGCTGTTCATGATGCTGACTGTTTCCTCCATGGTGAGTGTGGACCAGCTGTGTGGGTTTTGGGAGGGGTCTGTCGCAGGTTCTGGTGTCAGGTTTTTCCAGGAGGATGCTGTCGTAGATGTTCTGGATTTTGCTGTGGAATAAGATGGTGAGTTTGTCGCAGAGGTCCTGTGACTGGGGGATGCTGGTGGCTTCGGAGGCGGGATTTGTGAACTTGTTGATGACCGAGAAGAGTTCCTCAGAGTTGTGTGGGGAGGAGTTGAAGCTATCCCGGATTGTGTCCCTCCTTGCATTCTTGATGTTTCACCGGTGGGTGGAGGTTGCAGCTCTGAAGGAGGCAAGGTCTTAGCTGGTTTGGCTGTTCCTCCATTTTTTTCTCTAAGCGTCTGTGGTTGCTTTTTGATTCTTGGGAGTTCGGTGGTGAACCAGCTGGCTTTCTTAGGTACACGTTTGGCTGATGTCAGCCAGAGGGGGGCTAGAGTGTTGGCGCATTCGGTGATCCATACATTGGGATTGCGCGCTGCTGTGTTGACGTCATCGGAGTAAGGAGGGAGGGATTTGGCGAGAGTTGAGATGAGCTGCTCGTTGGTGATTTCGTTGGGGGATCCTTGGGGTGCGGCTGCTGGTTGCGGTGATTGTGAAATGTATGCAGCGGTGGTCGGTACAGTCTGGGGTGGAAATGGTCTCGATGGTCATCCAGTTGCTTGAGGTGAAGATGGGGTCCAGTGTGTGTCTTGCAGTGTGACTGGGTGCAGAGACCAGCTCTCTTAGGCCGAGGGTGGCGAGGTTGTCACCTAGAGCGGTGGTGTTTGGGTCGGCACGGTCCTCGAGGTGTAAATTCAGGTCGCCACGGAGGAGGTAGTCGTCTGAAGCCAAGGCCTGGGGGTACCGATGTCTACAATGTCGTTTATGAAGGCTGGGCGGGGGACAGGGGGCCTGTACACAAGGGTGCCGCGGATGGAGGAGTTGTGGTTGGAGTGGACCAGGAAGTGAAAGTGTTCCATGGTGGCGCATTGTTCTGGGATGGCCTTGACACGTAGTGAGGACTTGTGTAAGATGGCGAGTCCTCCGCCCAGGCAGGAGGGCCGGTCCTTCCTTAGGATGCTGTATCTGTCGGGAATGGAGGTGTCTGGTCCCGAGGTGGGGTTGGTCCAGGTCTCGGTAAGTAAGGCAATGTCCGGACTGGCGGTGTGGATCAAATCCCAGAGTTCAATGGCGTGTTTATGGAGGGATTGGGTGTTCAGGAGGAGGCAGTGGCTGGGGTTATGGAGGGTGTTGTTATCTCTGTGTGTGGAGAGTACCTTCAGCTTGTTGAGGCCGGTGCTGAAGTTGCAGTTTCTGCAGGTGAAAGGTCTGTGGGTATCCTTTGGGGAGATGATGCAGTAGTTGCTGAGGCGTCCAGTTTTAAGGCGGTGGAGGGTTTCCGTGTCATAACTGAGGCTGGCCATGGGGTGGCTTAACAGAGATCCAGGGTTCCTGGCGCTGGGCGCGGGCCGGGGCAATTGCCCTTGACTGCCGCCATTAATAAGGGGGTGGAGGATCGGTCAGCTGGGAGGGCTGGAAAGGTGCTTTGTGAAGAGGGGGTGCCAGAGCGGCGCAGGAAGGAGGCAGGGACAGCAGGGGAGAAAAAAGGGAAAGGAATGGAAAAAACAGAAGTAAAAGGAAAACAAGTGGAAATGGCAGAAACAAAGCAAGAGTGAAAGAGAGATAGAGAGAAGATACTTACTTGTTGATGGCCACTAGACCACCAGGGATGAGGTGCAGGGACGAGCCTGCAGGTGGAGTAGGGCCTCGAACTGGGAGTTGGGAGACTCTCAGTTAGTCCCAGGCAGAGGCGGCAGCGGCAGCAGCAACTTGTCTCGCTAATTATAAACATGATTCCTTGTAGTTGATCCAATTTTTACAGGGGCATTTCCTGACAACTTACTAATCTTTTGGTATTTGAAAATCATCCTATGTCTTCTTTTCCTAAGATGGGTAGGTCTGGAACTTTCACTGGTTTGACCGTGGATTGGGTATTTCTTGTATCAAATAAAAATGAAGCAAGATATTAATCTCTCCTTCCAAGTATAGACCATCTTGGTACCTCTAGGACTGCACTAAGCGTGCAATTCTCCTCCCAAGGCACCATCATTGTGCTTGATTTGATCCAAAGGGAACTTTGAGTTTAACTGCAGAGTGTGGAAAATTGTCCTTAATTACTGAATGTTTTTGCTGAAATTTTAAATTTGTTTGAAACAATGATGTAGTATTCTGCATAGGTTGTTGTAGGACTGGAGCTAAAGTTATATTCCCATTGAACTGCTTTTTAATCTGCATGTTCTACACAAATGCAGGTAGGGCTGGTAATAGAGTTCCAGTTGCTATTCTGCTGCATGAGATTCATTTGAAGGGCCATTTGCATCTCATTTTGCAATCTCTTCACGTGAAATGTACATTTCCTTTTCTGATCTACCTCTCTACCATAAATGTGACAAGCTTCTGATTTCATCTTGAATATCATTAGCATTCTAAATATTGCTGATGGAACCTCCAATCTACACTCAGAACTATCATTTCCATCTTGCATTCCCACCTTGAAAATAAACATGACCCCTTTCTTAAAGAACAGAGTCCGCACCACCCTCAACTTTTCTTTTGTCGTTTTCTTTTTTGCATCACAATATTTACTGCAATACTTCGCTTAGGCACGGATTCCATTTAATGTTTTTGAGTGCCAACTCATCACACTTTACTGAAACAGTGTACTGGGTTTCAGATGCTCACCAAGCACATAAAAAGAAACAAATCCTGACACCCCTTCCTTTGAAGGATGACCAACTCCTGCTGCCTTTAAATGTTCATCAGTCTCTCATAGTATGCTTGAAATGACTCATCTGCATTTTTGTCTCTTTCATGATTATTGACCAGTTAACCAATTTCTGTAAAATTACATTTCAGATGTTCAGTAACCCGAGTATACTTTTGCATGACAGTCAGTGAAGGCTTAAAAGTAAGGACGCTCACTCTGCCGTTCTTTAGCGGGCCATTGTACTATTGTCTTGCACTCAATCCACAAACATTTAAGCAGAATAATTGAAGGCCATGCATCCCGATCATCACTTAGTGCCTCGCCTTCGAAACGATCATAATTGTCTCTACCTCATATACCACTTTTTCTGGTTCCTTTAGCCTTCAGGAAATTATTTGTAAAGGTCCACAAATCCCATCTAGCCCAAGGAACATGCACATTTGGTCCCCCAGGCACTTCTTGCAAAGTGAAATCTTTCAGCTGTCACTGCACATTCACTCAAGCTTATGACTCTGTTCGAATTACTCTTACTTCTGAACCCAATCATCTGTAATTTTTCACATTCTCCCAGTCTCTGATCAAGTCAATTAATTTTCTGATATTTGTTCTCAGTGGTACAGTGTTTTCTATTTGCAATTCACATTTCGTCAGTATCATTCTGTAAGGTTCACAAATCAGTTTTTCTTATGATTTGTACATCCAATTCCTCATCCGACCTCTCCATTTTTTCGTATGCATACTTAGCATATTTTCCTGCTTCCTAGTTCACAAACACGAATTTTTCTTTATCCACAAATTGGTTTAAATTCTCTTAAAGATATAATGTGTTAATTTCAACAACTGTTGCCTCACATGACTGTAGCCTCAAAGATTATTTTGGAATGCCTTTCACTCAACCAACTTCTTCTAGGTTCTTGTGTTTCTGTATGGGTCTCATTATATGGAAGATGTCGAGTTTTGTCATGATTATCAAATCGTTTATAAATTTGTTATTTTCCTCAGAATCACTTGTTTCCACTCTCCTCTCACATTTCTTCTCATGTGTGGTTTCTGCCTTACTCTTTTTTTTTTTTGTTTTTGTTTTTCTCTGAGTTAGTAGCAATCACTGGGAAAACGTCCCGAGTTTCTAACGCATTCTAACGCCATTCCTTTTTCCATAAACAAAATATTGGTCTAACCAACTATTCATGGCCTTATCAACTTGACCCTTTTAACATTTTTTTTTTTTTTTTTTTCTCATTGGCCACATAATCCCATTTATTCAGAGCCTCAACCTGTGTAGCTGTTGGTTACGGTCTCATCAAACATAGTGTTCTCAGGAATTTCCAATTTTTCATCACCCTAATTAACCGTAGACATTTTAAAGCCCCAGACACTTACTTGGTGATTCAGCAGCATCTCGTATGCAGCCTTCCAACTGGAAGTGGAAGATTCCCACTATAGAATGATTTTTTTACATTTTGTCATAAGCGCACCCAGCCCTGATTCAAGCAAATTTTCGCAATCCGTGTAATGAATTAAAATACAATTTCAAAATGATGCATTATTAAAAACATAATGCACAATGTCAATAAAGCAAATAAGCTGTTATCTGCCTTCCGGAACCTGGTGAGGGAATGGCGATTTTCCAATTGTAATGAAGAGACAGGGGTGTGGAATTTATTAAAATATCTACTTGTCCACGGGACAGGTTGCTTCTCAAATCTACTTGTCCTGTAAAAAGATCTACTTGTCCCTTTGGTGCCATGTAGTGTGGCGCCAAATTATAGCAGCAATCTTATTATGTAAGAGCTCTGATAATAGCCTCTCTGATTATGCCAGGGCTACTACCATAGTAGGGCTTGAATACTAGCAGTTTCAATCCCTACTGTAGCAATTTCCTTACTTTTCCACCTTTCTGCAGATCTGCATGCTGGGGCTGGAGGAAGCAGTAAGCAATAGTTCCAGGGCTGGAATGCCTTTGAGTCTGCAAACCTACTAACCTGCATGTTTTAAAGATTTTCACCAGCTTCTCTCTAATATTTTCCCATAATAAGAAAGGTTGGACATTTACTCCTGACAATGGCAGAATTAGAGCTTCTTCCAGGGTTGGGAAGAAAGTGGCTGGAGGTAAAATGAACTTGCAAATGCTCAATAGGTTTTCACATGAGCAAATCTACACATGCGTATTTACCCATGCTAAAATACAGTTCACAAATATTTTATAGGGGTACGACACTATACCATGGGTGCACTTTTGTGACTTTCTTTAAGAATTTGGGGCCACATGTAGGTAGGTTCAGATTTGTGACCCGCAAATTGCGAGTCGCAAATCCGAATGTAGGATGGTGTCCCTGACACCATCTGTGATTCGCAAGGGCTTCGCAAATGTTCACCTCATGAATAATCATGAGGTGGGTCGCAATTTGCGACCCCCTTGCGAATGGCGGCCTCACAGGGAGGGTGGCCTGCTGGAGACAGCAGACCACCATGTCTGTGACTGCTTTTCAATAAAGCATTTTTTTTTTTTTTTTTTTTTTTTGTAATGCTGCCCGTTTTCCTTAAAGGAAAACGAGATGCATTACAAAAACGAAAAATGAAACGTTTTCGTTTCATTTTTTCAGAGCAGGCAGTGGTCCGCAGGACCACTGCCTGCTCTGAAAAAATGTTTACAGTGACATTCACAATGGGGAAGGGGTCCCAGAGGGACCCCTTCCCTTTTGTGAAAGTGTTAGCACCCATTTGAAATGGGTGCAAACTGAGATTGGTTTGCGCCCGCATTCGCAAAACAATCCTACATTGCACTGCGAGTCGCAATTAGGAAGGGAACACCCCTTCCTAATTGCGAGTCACAAACCCGTTTTGCGATTCGGTAACCAGGTTACCGAATCGCAAAACTGGGTTTGTGCATCGCAATGTGCTTTTTGCACGTCGCAAACAGCGAAAGTCGCTGTTTGCGACATGCAAAAAGCTACCTACATGTGGGTCTTGGTCCCTAATTAGGTCTGGTGTTAACAAAGACATTTTGTTTTTATTAAACTTCTATTTCTCTCTCTTTCGGCTGGCTTTACTGTGAGTGATCGCATTCTTCTCTTCCACAAGGAGCATATTGGCACACAAAGTAGTTTTGTTCAGTGTCAGGAACTACAGTGGCAATCAGTGACGTAATGAAACTGGAGGGTGCCCCTTTGCAAAGAACATGGAGGAGCCCCCTCTCCAGACTCTCTCAGGGCAGGTGCTGTGCTGAAGGGGCCCCCTGGAGGGCGGCTGCGGGGCCTTTGTTATGCCACTGGTGGCAACATGTGCTTTTAGAGTTAAAAAAAAGTTTTGGGGGGTTTTTGCCAGTGTTTGTTACAATGTTGAGGACCTGGTAGCTCCCACAACAATAAAGTGTTACAAAAGCCATGTCAAAACAAGACACGCATTGATGAAACTAAAAGACTTATACAAATATGTCAGATCAGTTGGCTTTGTCAGTGTTTGTTTATTTTCATGCTTCCCATAATCGTGTTGAAAATGGTTACACTGATTTTCCATTAGAAATATTTTTGGGAAATACTAGCATGCATCAAAACATTTTACTAAATGACACTTCATTTGCATATAATCAGAGAGCATTTTGGGAGCATTATACTTAGCCTCATAGCCTAAACTTTTCAAACATGTGTATACACGTTTTTTTATTTTTTGTACTGGAACCAACGTCAGTAGTGAAGTGTGACATTAAAACATTTATTTACAGCACTCACCCTAATAATGAAGGTTTTCAAATAATGAACCATAAATACAAGTTCGAACAGCATTATCTCTTGGAAACACATTACCTCAACTGCAGAGAGTTCCACTCTCTGTAAACAGGCAGTCAAAGGGTTTGTGCTGCAGAGGGTTGGGTCTGCTTGTCCCAAGGACAAAGTAAACATAAAATCTTGTTGCCCTTGACCCCAAACAAGATGTCCCGGGCGTCGGGCGATAGGAATTCCACATCCCTGAGAGAGAATCAAGATTTTTATAAGAGACTTGGAGGATAGCATTGTGCATTAATCCTTTTAATGCCACTCCTTCAGCACTTTAAAGAACTACATAACAGCATAAAAAAACAGCATATGCAATGGGTTTCACATTTGCTCGAGTTAGAGCTAATGGCATTGTAAATTCATAACTGGACTTTTTTGCCACATAAATTGGTCAACTCTGCCTCATAGTTTTGTCTTTTCCTGCCACATAATTCCAGCGGTCCTGCATATAACTAAAGCACCCCCATTTACCTTCTTCCTCTATCTGCAGCCAAAAATCAGATTGTTGCCGTTTAGCATCCTTATTTAAATCTGCCATGCTATTTCCACTGGAATATCAGTTTCACCACCCCACCATCAGAGTTACTGGCTGAGTAACACAATTCCCCAGTCCACCCCTCACCCCGCCCCCCTCCCCCCAAAAAAGATACAAGACAGCAACAGAGGAGTAACGAGAGAAATAAACTAGAATGGTCAACAGTCAAAGTGTAATAAGGACGTTAAGTTGGCCTGAATCATGGTCATAATTGCAATAAGGAGAGATTAATGTAAGATATATAATTGTCATGTAAACCCAATAAAAACCTTTATCAGAAATAAACTTTTGGCATTAGGCTGTAATGCTCAAAACTGCCCCTAGATGACCCCACAATGAAAATAGCATTAGTGAATTGCTTACTCTGTAAATGTGTAGGCAGCCAGAAAGCGTATGGTGGTAATGTAATACTGGACATGTCTTTCAGGGCATGCAAGTGGGAATGAGCTGGCTGTGATAGGCCACAACGAGGAACTACGTACTTGTGACAAAACATCTGAAGTGGAGACAGATTCTGGGTATTCCTGTTAAAAAGCAGCGTCTGAAATAACGTATAATGAACTTTATCAGCTGGAGAGGAGCATCAGTCCACACTGGATTGATTATTTGATGGATAAGCCATAGACAAGACAGAAAAGTGAATTAAGTCCTAGAGGAAAAACTCCAGAAAAGGTACTGTCAGCAGGAGAGTTCTTGCACAAAAAATTTATCGGAGAGAGAATTATCCCATTTTCACTGTGTGAATCCCAAAGGCTTGGTTTATCACAAACTTGCGAACTTCGTTGGCCGAATTTAAACTTCACACAGCAGTAATCTACACAGAAATCACAGCATCCGATACTCAACCCACTGAGCTAATTCCCGTGAGCTGTGGGAGCGGAATAGGACAGAGGTGAAGCACACGATGCATCTTATCTGTTAATTAATTACGATCCTCAGCATGCTATTGTTTGCCGGTCACTTGGGTATGTTCTGGAAGTCCTCAGCCTCTTTTACGCAACAGGCTACATTGACCATACAGGGATCCGCAGGCTGCGAGTTTGAATCTGCAATTCAGCAGTCGGTAAACAAAGTAGGAATAAAAGTGGGTAGTAACATTTGAGGTATTTAGAGTGCTTATTAATGGTTGCATTGTGGTATAAAACATCATACAGATAAGTATTATTATTCATAGCACCGTTGCAGAGCTGTGCTGCTCTCCCAGAGTTACTTGCGGCAGGACATTGCAAGGAGCTGTCCTACTGATGTACTCTAAAATGCCGGAGATCCCTTCAACAACAATCTCCTTAGTTTCATGCGGCATCGCTAAGCCATTTCCTCCTCTTGAGTGGAGCACAGAACACAGAAGAAGGGCTGGAAGCGGCTATAAATCGCACTTAACGACCACCAAGGGAGGAAATAACAGCATGTGCAAAACAAGTGTAAACGAACATGAAACAATAATACATGCTTTTGCAATGCAATGGGTCTCGCTTTCACTCTAGTTAGAGCTATTAGTGTTGTAAATTCGTAACTGGATTTTTATTACCACATAAATTGAAAATGAAAAGTAAAACAGTTGACATAAGCAAGTCAATTCAAAGTGCCACGGCTGCCATAAGTGTGAGCGCGAAGGAGAGACACAAAAGATAAAAGAAATTCACTTGCAGTCAAGCATATCGGCAAATGTGAATTATCCATGTAACAGGGTCGGTCCCCAAGCGGTAAAAAACCCTCCCCAAGGCGGGACAAACGTAAAGCATTTACCATTGTCATCAAAGGATTTTTGAAAGGCAAGCTGACGAAAGAGTGAAAGTGATGTGCGTGAGGGGCGTGGTTAAAAGCCTACATAGATATCAACACACTTGAAAAGCAGCGTTTGCGTGCTGCTATGCTCAACCTAACAACGGTCCAGAACTAGAATCCTCTCAACACATAAATGCACCCCTCTTGGAATGTTCTTCCTCTTTTAAATACAGATCACTCTCTAGAACAAAAAGTGAACACAGTAACAGTTTTCCTACTTGAATAAACATATCAGTAACTCATAACAAAAAGCACAACCTTATCATATCCATAACAATCTGAACCCACCATCAATTGTTTTTTTTTTTTTTTTTTTTCTTACAAGGAAAGAGGCGGGCAGGATAATGCTAGCTTCCGTGCCTTTAATGAAATTCTGATTCTCTCTTCATCATGATTGGTGAATATTCATTTTATTTCAAGACCAGAGACATCATTATCCATGTTGGAAGCTTCCCAACACCACATTTGCCATATGCTCAACAGGTCTGCAATAATGCTTTGTGAAAACGCATGCATTCAGCCAGTCGGCTGCCTTCATAATTTCCTCCAATCTTCCACTATACCCAAAAACCTTGCTTGCCATCGCTCCCCTCATAGAATGAGCCTTAAAGCTTTCTAACTCATTTCCTGCTTGACCCATAGTCCATTTAATCCATCTTGCAATAGTTGTAAATGTCAATCCTTTATATCGCTTCACAAACTACATCAATAACTCTCACTCCATCTGATCTGCTTTCAGCAATTCTGCTCTCATACTCTTTCATAGACTCCCCTACAGTTTTTTTACATTGATCAAATTTTGGATAATAAAACTGAATCTGACATAGTCTTCGTTCTCTTCTATATCTCAAACAACACCCAGTCCTGTCCATAAAATCTACTATTACCTTCAACAACATTCAAGACTCTGCAATACAAAATCAAACACAGTAATATCTCTCTATTTGAAACGTTGGTCTGTTTGCAAAACAAATCACATCCAGTAGGACCCCATTCCCAGTCGCTGAAGTCTCAAGAATCTTGAATTCCACTCTGCAGTAACATTCTCCTTCGCTGGCAAATACTCCTCTCTCAGACTGATTTTGTGTTCTCAGCAAAATATCTAAGGCTCCTTTGCCAATTCTGAAAGACAACCAGACCTGTTGCCCCCTAACCGATGTATATGTGCCACTGCAGAAAGATTACCCATTTTTAACAACACAACCTTTCAAAATGTTGTACAAATTTGTGCGCATAGAGCCCTGCTGTAAACTCTAAACAATTTATGTGTTGATTTCTCTTCACTCCTGACCACAATCCACCAGTTTTCTGAACACCCGAGAGCGCACCAGAACTAGTCAAACTTGCATCTGATCCCAGTACAACATCTGGAACCCATCCAGGTATGGCTCATCCATTCCAAACCTCCAGATTGTTCACCAAAATAATTTTCTTTGCTTTAAATCTAAGCTTATCTTGTCGCCATACCACAGTCCTCCCCTTCCCCCCCCATCTCAATGCTTTTGGTTTCACTCTCTGAAGGGTCCCTTAATGTAAAGGTACCTGAAACACAACCTGTATTGGCTTGGATAACAATCCTATTAACTTTGCTAGATCTCTTTAAGTCAACAATTTCTTCCCCAACACATACCTTATCTCTTTCTTCAATCTCTTTACCTTTGTCACGGGCAGTAACACCCTTACATTGGCTGTATCTTTGTTGAAACCCAGAAACTCCAATACCTCCATATCCGACTTCTGTTCTTTCACAAGAAATCCAGGACTTTCCAGTAAATTACCAACTCCAAATCTTTTTGAAACTGCTCCATACACTGCAACATCACCAAAATGTCATCCGACTTCTGTTCTTTCACAAGAAATCCAGGACTTTCCAGTAAATTACCAACTCCAAATCTTTTTGAAACTGCTCCATACACTGCAACATCACCAAAATGTCATCCGACTTCTGTTCTTTCACAAGAAATCCAAGACTTTCCAGTAAATTACCAACTCCAAATCTTTTTGAAACTGCTCCATACACTGCAACATCACCAAAATGTCATCCGACTTCTGTTCTTTCACAAGAAATCCAGGACTTTCCAGTAAATTACCAACTCCAAATCTTTTTGAAACTGCTCCATACACTGCAACATCACCAAAATGTCATCCGACTTCTGTTCTTTCACAAGGAATCCAAGACTTTCCAGTAAATTACCAACTCCAAATCTTTTTGAAACTGCTCCATACACTGCAACATCACCAAAATGTCATCCGACTTCTGTTCTTTCACAAGAAATCCAGGACTTTCCAGTAAATTACCAACTCCAAATCTTTTTGAAACTGCTCCATACACTGCAACATCACCAAAATGTCATCCGACTTCTGTTCTTTCACAAGAAATCCAGGACTTTCCAGTAAATTACCAACTCCAAATCTTTTTGAAACTGCTCCATACACTGCAACATCACCAAAATGTCATCCGACTTCTGTTCTTTCACAAGAAATCCAGGACTTTCCAGTAAATTACCAACTCCAAATCTTTTTGAAACTGCTCCATACACTGCAACATCACCAAAATGTCATCCGACTTCTGTTCTTTCACAAGAAATCCAGGACTTTCCAGTAAATTACCAACTCCAAATCTTTTTGAAACTGCTCCATACACTGCAACATCACCAAAATGTCATCCGACTTCTGTTCTTTCACAAGAAATCCAGGACTTTCCAGTAAATTACCAACTCCAAATCTTTTTGAAACTGCTCCATACACTGCAACATCACCAAAATGTCATCCGACTTCTGTTCTTTCACAAGAAATCCAGAACTTTCCAGTAAATTACCAACTCCAAATCTTTTTGAAACTGCTCCATACACTGCAACATCACCAAAATGTCATCCGACTTCTGTTCTTTCACAAGAAATCCAGGACTTTCCAGTAAATTACCAACTCCAAATCTTTTTGAAACTGCTCCATACACTGCAACATCACCAAAATGTCATCCGGGTGAATAATCAATCTCTTTCAAGACACTACTACCATTATTACCATGGTAAAACACCATCGAGCAGAAGATAGTCCAAAGGAAAGACACTGAAACTTGAATAGCTGACATTGCAGTTTAAACTGAAGAAATGACTGATTGGCCTTCTCTATAGGAATCTTAAAACCAACAATATATCCCTTAGAAGATGGATACCCTCCATCTTGAAATGTCTGTAAACAACAATCGGTTCAACTCTCTGAGATGCGTCAGGTCTCCTACCCTTGTCTTCCTTACCCACCAGAAACAGAGTGCTTACAAGTCTCTTGTCCTCCCCCACTGGCAAAATTGCTTCTTTTTCCAACATTATCTTTATCTCTCCCTTTACCGCAGACTGTTGATCTCCGCTCAAAATCCATTCTCTCGATTCTTGCCCCGTTTTTTGCACCTCCCATATATTTTACCTTGAACCCTTAAATCATTCCCAGAACGCGTGGGTCTCATGTAATACTCTTCCATAGATGGGCAAAATGTTTCAATTGACCACCTACTTTTTTCTGGGGGGGAAAAAAACAGATGTCGTCACTGTACTCATCTTGAAACCTCAAACTTCCTTGTCTTCTTCCTCATACTCCTCTAGGCCTTGCAGTCCTTCCTCTCTGGGGATGAAATCCATTCCAGACTTGAAACATCTTCAATATCTCCTTTGGTTGAAACCGTAGTGAGACCTTTGTACACCTCAGCCAGCAGAAAATCCACGTTTGCTAGCACTTCCCAAAACACTCCCACCAAATACTTTTCTCATATTACTTTGAGCCTTATCTAAGGCAGTAAAGGAAGATACATAGTTGCTCAGACGTTTGACCATATCCTCTTCAAAGAGTAAACCCTTAGGATTCTCACTTGCCTCTTTTCCAGCTAAATCACCCAATTTAGGGTTTATTTTAATTAGCACTGCCTTCTTTCTCTCTGCATTCAGTCCAGCACAAGCATTTCCCAAATGCTCTAACACCCTCTGACTTTATCTTCCTTAACAAATTCAAATCAACTGGAAGTCCCTCCAAATATGATTTCTCCGCCATATCCATGATATGTGCTAATGGGCTGAAAACATTTAAGACCTTATCTTGACAGGATCTTTCTCAACCTTTTGTGAAGATCCCTACCCAATTTGAACATAAGTTATCAATTCAGGATCCAAATTAGGAATCTAACTGGCCTTATCTATAACAGGTCTAGAGTGCTCAGCCCTTAAAACACTTCTTACTTCCTTCTATAAAGGCTTCTTTGTCCACTTTTAAACCTCTCCACATGTTCTAACGGCCAGCAGTCTGCACTTTCCAGATGCCTTAAATTGTACGGACCAAACATCTCCTCTCCCAAAGGATTTTTAATCACCTCCTTTGAAATTGATGTTTTCTCCACCTCACAAAATAGATCTTGACCTAAATCATCTTGCTGCAAGTCTAGCACATACTCATCCATATTCAGATCTTTACCTTTTCTATCATTACTTTCTAAAAACTCTTCCTCCAAATCATCATCAGCTATGCCTTGCATGCCGCTAAGGTCACTTCTCTCCAGTGTTTTGCCATGGAGACCTGTCCCCATACTTGTGCTCTGACCAACTTTCCCCTTCAAGCTGAACAGCTTTTTCTCCATATGTTTCGTCTTCATTTCCTTCTGTCCTTTTTAATGTCTGCTTCCTCATCCTATGAAGACCAATAACCATTATTAGATCCTAGATCCCTTTTTCTTATGTACACAATAGCCTCAATTGCTTTCTGTGCTGAAGAATTCATTTTATGTTCTATCAGCATTTTAATAACTTCTTCATTTAATTTTCCTGCTGGAAACTCCTCTACTATCTTATTTTTATCTGAAGACATCTTTCCAGAAAAAATAATCTTCTGCTCTACACAAACAGAAATATACTTCCACCAAGTCTAATCCCTCTTAAATCTGACAGACCTCTATCTCAACATGTATTTTGAAAAACAAATTCTGCCGTAGCAGACCAGTCGATACAAAGCAGGTGAAAAATGTGTCACCTCAAATCCATTGCTTCACATGTAGTTTTCCGAAAGCCAAAATGGCCACCAGATCTCACAATATCAAAGCACGAGAATGAGTTTGTCAAATCATGGCTCGAGCAGGAAGCTTGTTGCATGCACAACTGCGCATGTTCATATAACTTTGAATCTAATTATCAAAGGCTCAAGCAGGGGGACCCTTTCTGCATCCAGCTCAAAGTATCTGAGCACAAATCCAATCAACCCACAAGGTATGTGTTCGCCAAAATACATTTCTAATACTCAAACATGCAGTTGATTATAAACTCGGTAAGCTTTAATACAGAGTCCCTCGCCCACCGAAATATCTGTAAAAACTCTCACACCATTGTAGCACTCTGTTAAAAGACAAAACAAGACCTAACATCCTGCATACTAAATTAAACATAGATATACTGCTTGCATAAATTGGAAACAATTTAAAACAACCCTCTTCAACTTACAATTAAGCCCTTCTGCAAACGACAACGGATACAAATAATGATGCATATCGGTCCCAGGAGCAGCACATAAAAAATGAAGAACATTCCAAGATGGGTGAATTTACGTGTTAAGGAGATTGTAATTCCAGACTGTTGTTTTTTTATGATATTTAGTTCTTTAAAGTGCTGCAGGAGTGACATTAAAAGGATTAATGCATAGTGGTAGCCTCTAGTCTCGTAGTGAAAGCAACCTCACCACTGAAAGAGATATGGCACCTCGTGATACTACATAGGTATACTATAAGCTAGGTTTCTCGATCGGCAATTGAAACCTAACCTGGGATACCTATATATTCTCTCCTGTTGCACAGAATAATAAGCATTTCCTAATTAGTACTAATCTAATAAACCTCAATTTATAAATTACTTGCTGCCACGCCTTCTACAGCAGACAACTTAATATCTAACTTGAGTTGTCCATAAACCCAATACCTTTTACATATATCACATAAACACTTGATATTTCTTGAACAGACTATGAATTGATAATTCATTACAACATCGTACACCACTTTAAAATATGTCACAACTTCGTTTCTTGCATGCAAGTGGATCATGAAATGGATGCTATTGCCAAGTCAATATAACATCTCATGTCACATGACATCTCACACCATTCAAAAGCTCTATTAATACTTCCAAATGTACTCACTAGACAACAGACAAAGGTATTATGGCAAAAATCTAATAAATCTTCAAGATTATCCAACTTTCCTCCCCTTGGCAATTGTCATTAATTATCTTAATCAGTTAGCCACTTGTCCTTGTTGACCACCAAAAATGTGATGATCTAACTAAATGAGAGGGTCGACGCACAAGATTGGAATTGTCTGAATCTTCATAAGACTTTGTGAGCCTTTGTAAGACTTAGTCCTAGAGGCTAAAAAAACCAAACAGGCACAAGACAAATTTCCAGGTTAAAACCAAATGTGTTTACAAATATATGATCATTTTAAGAAAGCAATTAGTCAATTAAGTTATTGGCATTTTCAACATATTCAAAGTATTGTTCTGCTGGAGGACAAACATAAAGTATGCTTCTGAAGAAACTCCAAGAAAAGACTTAGTACAAATCAGTAAACAGGCTGATTTATAGAGTTTGCTCAACTAAAATTGCAAGAAAAGCCTGCCTTTAAAGAAATAAGCCAAAAACCGACGCTTATTTTAAAAATTACCCCACTTTTATAATATTTCGGCATAACATACAGAGGCCACACACATTACATGATATGATATGACATAACAAGACTAGCAATTTTGCAAACACATAAACCAATATTTTAGTTAACGAGATTCTTCTATAGAAACCTACTTCCTAAAGCATTTAATTGGTTAGGTTGTGTTTGGGGCCACTGGAATTATGTGATTGTGCAGCCACTGCATTTATCGCATAATTTTAGATTTGCCGCATAATCCATCATCTGCTGCATAATCTGCAGATTTTAACAACCAAAAAATTGTTTTAGCTCCAACAATTCAAAATTTACTAAAACCCTCACCAGCCACATAATTCTGTAGCCCTGGATATGGTTAACTAATTAAGCAAACAAATTCACATTTCTTGTAATGCAGCAAGCAATGCAATGGTTTGTTCGGATAATGTACAGGACTGAACATCAACAGGCAACCTTGGAAAGTTACAAAACGAAGGAACATCCTGGGCATGGCTTTCTTGAGAGAACACAAGCATTGTGCTTTTATGCTACTACAGACACCACAGTTGCAGCTTAATTTTCGATACTGTTGCTGAAATAGAAAATTGCAAGCCAGAGAGCAACAGTAAAAGGCTCACTCACACTATTAAACTGAAAATATGAATAGCTGTCATTGTAAGCCTATTGCGGCTTTGGTATGCTAACCGAATCACTTTTAAAATATGTATTACTTTATAATATGTAAAAACTCTTCTACAAAGCCACATCCATCTGGCGAAAGCGTGAATGCCCTTCATGCTGGTCATACTAACAGGTATTTATCTTTGTTTCTGGAAAAAACTGCCTGTCTTTGCTTTTTAGGTTTGAGCCTGCAAGTGCATGAACTAGTGCATGCGTGTCGCTTGCGAGACTCTGTTGTGTACAGAAATGGGCTTGCGGCCCGCCTGTCACTTACAATTTGTTGGCTTGCGTGCCACTCTTCTTTACACTCTTGTAATTTGTCAGTGTATGTGTGGACTTCCAATCCACCTCTCCTCAATCCAGTCCACCCCATTCCATTCCAGTTCGCCCCACTCTAACCCACCACAATCCACTTCACTACAATCCAGACCACCCCAATCCATCCAAGTGCAGTTTACCCCGTTTCAGTCCAATACACCCAACACAATCTACTTTAGTCCAAAACACCCCACTCAAGTTCAATCCAGCAAACCCACTCCAATCCAACCCACCGTACTCCAGCCCACACCTCTCCAGTCCACTCCACCCACCCCACTCCAGTCAAGTCCACTACTACCCAATCGACTTCACTCCAATCAACCCACACCACCGCAAGCCAGTCCCCCCAAACCATCCCAAGCCAGTCCCCCCAACCACCCCAGTCCAATAAAATCCACTGTAATCCACCCCACTCCAGTCCCATACTTCAGTCCAACCCATTCCACTCCAAACCACCTTAATCCACCCCACACCAGTTAAATCTACCCAACACTAGTTAAATCCACCCCACACCAATTGAATCAACCTACACCAATCTAAGACACCTCACTCCAATCCACCCACCCTAATCCTCCCCACTCTATACAATCCACCACACTCCAGTTCACCCCATGCCAATCCAATCTACCTCACCTCAGTGCAATCTGACCCACCCCACCCATTTACCCCATCCCACTCAAGTCCAAACCACCACTTCCAGTCTACCCCACCCGAAATCACCCACCCCATTTCAATCTAACCCACCCTAATCCAATCCGACCTAGCCCATCCCAGTTCTGTCCACCACACTACAATCCATCCAGCCTACCCCACTCTAATCCAATCTATGCCAATCACTCCACCTCAATCCAAACCACTGCATTCCAATCAACCCCACGCCTATCCACCCCGTTCCAGTCTCTCCCATTCCACCCCACTCCAATCTTGTCCCACCCCACTCCAGTCTAATCCAACCCACCCCACTCTAACCCCCCTCTCAATCCAATCCATCCCAGTCCAGTCCATCTCACTGCAGCCCACCACACCCCACTCACTCCAATCTACCCCACTCACTCCAGTCCACGACACCACTCCAATCCACCCCGCTCTACACCAGTTCACGCACCTCATCCCAGTTCAGCCCAGCCTATTCCAATCCAGTCCACCCCACTGCAAACCACCTACTCTAACCCAATTAATCAAAACATCCCCACTTCAATCCAGTCTAATCCATCCCACTCCAATTCACCCACCCGTCACTCCAATCCAAACCACCCACTCGGTCTTATCCACCCCAGTGCAGTCCACATCACCCAATTTCAGTCCACCCCACACCACCCACCCCAATCCAATCCTCCCCACTCTAATCCAGTCCACCTCACTACCTCAAACCACTCCTACCCACTTCACCCTCTTCCACTTCTCTCCACTCTACAACACTCTCCGCCACTGGACCATTGAACTTTTCTCCCTTCAACTCTGACACTACTCCCCCAACTCCACTGTACGACAGTCCAACAAATCAACTCTATAATATTCTACTCCCCCTTCAACTCCGACTCTCCACGCTATTAACTTTTGGCCATGCTGAACAGCTGCTACAGTGGTGTACAACATGGCAAAACACATTGCCAAAGCCAATAGTTCTTGTATAAACAAGGCCTATTTGCTTCGCCAGTGCTTATTGTAGTTCTTGTTGAGAAGTAATCCATGTTCAGTGTGAGTCTGGTCTGTTCATGTGGGCAACATTTTTTGTGTATCTGAGCTGTTTGCCCCAACAAATAAAAAGTAAGTGTCTGCTCTGTGTAAAAGGGCATTTTGTTCTTATGCTCACACAGAGTCAGTAAATCTCCTAGGCAGTTGTTTGTATGGCTGGGCCTTTATTGTCCAGAGCTTTTCATAAATGTAGAAGGAAGAAGAGAGCAGGATAACTTGTGTTCTCTTATCTTGCTAAAGATCATATGGAGTTCTATATGTGTTAGGGGTCGTAGCTTCCTCTCTTTTGTTCATTGAAATAGTGCAGTTTGGGTTTGGGTTCCTTCTACAGCGAGTGCAGAATTATTAGGCAAGTTGTATTTTTGAGGATTAATTTTATTATTGAACAACAACCATGTTCTCAATGAACCCAAAAAACTCATTAATATCAAAGCTGAATATTTTTGGAAGTAGTTTTTAGTTTGTTTTTAGTTTTAGCTATGTTAGGGGGATATCTGTGTGTGCAGGTGACTATTACTGTGCATAATTATTAGGCAACTTAACAAAAAACAAATATATACCCATTTCAATTATTTATTATTACCAGTGAAACCAATATAACATCTCAACATTCACAAATATACATTTCTGACATTCAAAAACAAAACAAAAACAAATCAGTGACCAATATAGCCACCTTTCTTTGCAAGGACACTCAAAAGCCTGCCACCCATGGATTCTGTCAGTGTTTTGATCTGTTCACCATCAACATTGCGTGCAGCAGCAACCACAGCCTCCCAGACACTGTTCAGAGAGGTGTACTGTTTTCCCTCCTTGTAAATCTCACATTTGATGATGGACCACAGGTTCTCAATGGGGTTCAGATCAGGTGAACAAGGAGGCCATGTCATTAGATTTCCTTCTTTTATACCCTTTCTTGCCAGCCACGCTGTGGAGTACTTGGACGCGTGTGATGGAGCATTGTCCTGCATGAAAATCATGTTTTTCTTGAAGGATGCAGACTTCTTCCTGTACCACTGCTTGAAGAAGGTGTCTTCCAGGAACTGGCAGTAGGACTGGGAGTTGAGCTTGACTCCATCCTCAACCTGAAAAGGCCCCACAAGCTCATCTTTGATGATACCAGCCCAAACCAGTACTCCACCTCCACCTTGCTGGCGTCTGAGTCGGACTGGAGCTCTCTGCCCTTTACCAATCCAGCCACGGGCCCATCCATCTGGCCCATCAAGACTCACTCTCATTTCATCAGTCCATAAAACCTTAGAAAAATCAGTCTTGAGATATTTCTTGGCCCAGTCTTGACGTTTCAGCTTGTGTGTCTTGTTCAGTGGTGGTCGTCTTTCAGCCTTTATTACCTTGGCCATGTCTCTGAGTATTGCACACCTTGTGCTTTTGGGCACTCCAGTGATGTTGCAGCTCTGAAATATGGCCAAACTGGTGGCAAGTGGCATCGTGGCAGCTGCACGCTTGACTTTTCTCAGTTCATGGGCAGTTATTTTGCGCCTTGGTTTTTCCACACGCTTCTTGCGACCCTGTTGACTATTTTGAATGAAACGCTTGATTGTTCGATGATCACGCTTCAGAAGCTTTGCAATTTTAAGAGTGCTGCATCCCTCTGCAAGATATCTCACTATTTTTGACTTTTCTGAGCCTGTCAAGTCCTTCTTTTGACCCATTTTGCCAAAGGAAAGGAAGTTGCCTAATAATTATGCACACCTGATATAGGGTGCTGATGTCATTAGACCACACCCCTTCTCATTACATAGATGCACATCACCTAATATGCTTAATTGGTAGTAGGCTTTCGAGCCTATACAGCTTGGAGTAAGACAACATGCATAAAGAGGATGATGTGGTCAAAATACTCATTTGCCTAATAATTCTGCACTCCCTGTACTTGTGTTCTGTTCCTAGAAAGTCATTTGAGCCCTTTCTGCTGAGTCTTTTTGCCTCCTTTTTTTGTTGTTGTTTTTTTTTACCTTTGTGCACTTTCTAATGAAACTCAGGCTTTGTTCCTGAACACATCTTTGACTTTCTCATGGCTGACGTGAGCGGAGTGGAAGGAACTTGGTGCTGTTACTGGGTCCTTGCCACTATACCTAAGTGGCTTATGGGAGGCACTATATGCCAGAGATGGTGTTGTCCACTGCTTTCCTATACAGAGAGGGACTGCTAGAGAATGTAAGACCAGGAACTGTGCGCATGGAATGGCCCTTCACTAAACTTCAGGTCTCAATTGTGAACTTGGAACTCCACGCTCAGAAAATGCACCTCCATTGGTGTCATCCTACTCTTGTGATAATTGGGCCACAAATGCCCATTTTCCTCTTAGTCTCAGCTCTATTTCATTCTCTACTTGTGGTTATCCCTTTTACTTGTTGGTATCACATATGCAGGTGTACCTCATACTTGGCATGCCCTCAGCTATATGCACTCATCATTTTTTTGTTTTTGTTTTTTGTTGCTGTGGATTAGAATATGTTTCTGGAATGGTCTTAGATTTGTTTATGGGACTTGGACTTTGAGCAGCTGACTTGCATAACCTATGTGCCAGATAATAGGCTTGACTCTTGTGTCAGTCGAGCAACCATACAATGTCTACCTGCTCTTTGTGTGCTGCTGTGAGTATGAAGTCCCTTTGGACACTCTTGGTGTACATGCAGATCAAGGGTCTACTGATCCCAAAAGAGATGATTGTTTTTCATCACTAAGAAGAGTAAGAAACTATATACAGGGTGTTGTCCTCAAGTGCGTACTGGGTATACCTTTCCTTCTGGTGAGGTAGCAAGCCATCAATCCCTTGGTATCTTCTGCATCCCAGTTGATAATTACCCTCACTGGCAGTATACAGGTGGAGGAAATAATCATTGGGAAAGTGAAAGCATACAGTCATAAAAGTCTGAAAGCTGATTAATTGTTTCAGTCTGCCCTTAGTTTTGGTGTAAGGCAATGGTGTGAAGTGATCAAGAGCAGATGCCCCTTAACTCAAAGACCGTACCACTGAGTTGAGCCCAGCTTATCTGTGCTGAATGAATTGTCCATTGTGATGGTTTGGGCTGGTGCCTGAGCCCTGATTCTTAGAAATATTGAAGACCTTGAAAGGTTTTGACCATGCGGCACTTCTGTGACATTTAGTTGTCTCTTTCCTGGGTGAAATAGTGCTACAATGGATTGAGTTACTCCTGACAAGAACATCATGTTTGGCTCATCAGGCTCTTTCAGCTCTCCTTGCAGGACTTTAAGAGGCACCTAAGGGCTCTTACTTTGTTCCATCTCTTGTTCAGCCATTATGTCATTTCTTGCTCATACATTGCATGGAATAAAAAAACTTCTAGCATTCGCGTCAATAATTTTTCAGTTCTATTAAGGACACGGAGGTGAGGATTATGCTTCTCTTTCTTCACTTTATTTTCTCAGCAGCCAATTAGAAGCAAGATGAAAACACTACATTTCCCATGAATCAATGTAACATCTGAGGAACCATAGAGATCCAGCCCTATATAACATGCATGGCACATTATCACTTCCTTTCTTTGCATGAAGCGAAACAGTTAATAGTCCCAAACCCTGCAAAGGCAGAAATAACCAATAGAGAAAAAAACATGCTAGTCCATCAAAACAGCGACTCTCAGGCACTCTGACCAGCAGTGCAGACTGAAAGGGCTCTTGATAAGCTTGAATGCAGGAACGAAACACTTGGATTCATCACTCCAAGGTGCTTGCAAGAAGAATTTGTCATTGTCCCCTAGGGAAGAAACCAGGCTAAAGCCATAAACATTGGTCTGCACAAGAAAAAACATATTGAGACACAGTCATGCGGGAGGGAAAGCACCATATATAGGAACATCAACAATCTGTAAACATATCAAAAGTGAAATTGAAAGATGATCTTCTCAAAGCAACACATAACAACAAAAGTGTGGGTATGATGATCCTTTCCTCCATGTCCTTAATAGAATTGAAAAATTCTTAGTGTGAATGATAGAATTCTTTTTTATTCTATGTCTGGACCGAGGCTCCAATTATGCTGGTTTAAAGATGCCCCACCCCAACTGAAGCAATATCTACAATGGGTTTGCAATAAACAATACTTGAATCTAAATTTTAACGCCCAATCGCCCCCCTTTATAATGTCCTCTAAACGAGAACTTAAAGAAAAAGACTTGGACGCCATGGCACCTCCTGCAGAATGGCCTCCAAATTTAGAGGTGTCGACACCAGCTTCTTTTAAGAGCCATTGCATCCATCTAGCTAGAGTAGCCAAAGTGATAGGACGTAATGGTTCCTTCAAGGAAATAAACCATTGTACCCCCATATCAGTACGAAACTCTACCGTACTCACCTCTGACACTTTCAGGCATTGTACCCCATATAGTTTAGGGTTCTCAGCAAAACTAGGACAAGAATCCAACCTAGTATTACATTTGGTATGACGAGTGATGAAGAATGTCACCCCTTCGGGGAGAAAAACTCAACCTGCTAAATCCAGCGCTCTGATGTCTGAAACAAGTTTACAGAATATCAAGCACCAGAGCATGGTAAGCTAAGCTGAAAGCTGCTTTCTGGACAAATATTTATTTGCGGGCCAGGAATCTAAAAACCGCAAGACCACACTGACATCCCAGACAGCCGAATATTTCAGACATGGAGGATTAGACATCCAAATGCCTTTTAATAGTTTACAGACAATGGGAAGCTCACCCACAGCTTTACCATCCACTGGCAAATGACCTGTGGAGATGGCAGATCTACAATTGTTTACCGACCTGTAGGCTAAACCAGGGGTAGCCAAATCTGACAGGTATTTCAGGACTAAATTACAATCAGCTGAAGAGGAATCGGCGTCCTGTGAACAGCACCAATTATACCAGCGCTTCCAAGCGGAAGTATAGTGTTTGTGGGTACCGGTTGACCTGACCTTTGAGATAAAGTCATTAGATTCTCAAGAAAGACCCGGGAGACTCCATCTCTCCCTGAAATTTTCCACACCACAAGAGAGAGGCGTTCTTCTAAGATCAGAGGATGAGGAAGGCCCACTGGATCCGGAAGAAAATTCCACCAGGACGAGATCAGAACTGCAGGTGCGCAGCTCATGTCCAGTATCACTGGGATCCAAGCCTGAGCCTTCCAAAGAGGAGTCACTAGAATCAGTCTGCGCGTTGATGATGAGCTTGAACCAACACCCTGGGTGTCATCATGAAGGAGGGTAAGGCATAACCCAGGAACGGAGACCAGTCATGAAGGAACGCATTGGATCCGGGTGCCAACTGAAAAACCTTACCAGGTGACATTTGAAGCAAGAGGCAAAAAGATCTAAGAAAGGGCCCCAGTGGGTTTGAAGAGCATGAAATACTTTCAGATGCAATCTAGAGTCACTGTAGTCCTGAAGGTGAGGAGATTTCCAATCCACCACAGGGTTGTGCTGACCTGGCAGATACTCCGCCACTACTGATTTCCGGTGTTGAAGACAAAAATACCAAAAATTATTTGGCGATCTCCGCCAGAATTTTGGACTTTGTCCCGCCTAGTTTGTTGACATATCTCACTGCTGAGATGCTGCCTATCCGAAGGAGTATGCAAATCTCTGTCTTGACCATTGAAAGACTCCTGATTGCAAAGGAGCGTGCTAGTAGCTTCAAGCAATTGATATAGAGGTCCAATTCTGCTCTGGACCAATGACCCCCGTGGATATCGGAACGCATCGAGCTCCTCATCCCCAATGGCTGGCTTCAGGCTCAATCGCGATCTCTGGGGAAGAGTCAAAAATCTCCATGGCATCCATGTGCTCTAGCCACCAGAGTATCTCTGTTCTTGCCTCCCCAGAAAAGGAAATTTGTTCTGAGACACTGAGACCCTTCTGGAGGTGAGAGATCTTCAGGCGCTGAAGGGCCTGAAAATCAATGGGACCATGAAAAATCTCAATGATACAGTTTGTTTGCACAACATTGATCTCAATTCTTTCTTGATGTTGAGGATCTTCAGAGGCGGAAGAATCAACTGGGTCAGAATTACGTCCACTTGAAAATCCAGGAACTCCATTCGCTGTGAGGTAGTCAAAACTGACTTCTGACACAACGAAACTCGGATCCTGGAGGAGGGAGATCATCCATTCCAGGTCAGTGATTAGTAACTGGGGGCATTGAGCCATAATGATGTCATCAAGATAGATTATCAGACAAAAACCTCTGGCTTGAAGATCTTCTGCTACCGGGCGCATCACTTTTGTGAAGCACTAAGGGGCTGAGGACAGGCCAAAAGGACTCGAAGCATTGTTCTTTCCAAGGGAACTGAAAAAAAACACCAGTGAGGTAGAAAAAATAGGAATGGTCACTTAGGCATATTTCAAGTCTATATGAACCATCCAGTCCTTCTCTCGAATGATGTCCCTTAGCAAATGGATGCCCTCCATTTTGAAGTGGCAATAAATGATCCACCCATTGAATTCCTTTCGATTTAGGACTAGACTGGTTCAGCCACCCTTCTTTTCTAGTAAGATACTTGGACTAAGAAAATCTAGAGGGTGAAGAAAAGACTTTCGGATGCAATCTCCAATCACTGTGGTCCTGAAGGTGGGGAGACTTCCCTGGTGGGAGACTGACTCTGACACCTCTGCGGAGATGGACTCCTGATCGTGTAGGGATGAATACATGGCAGGAGGGTGGAATGAGTTGGGATGGGGGAAGTGTAAGCAGAGAATGATGAATCTGAATCATTTGGGCTTTTTTTTTTTACATAGAGGGGGAGACACTATAGTCATGGTCTTTAGCCAACGACCTCAAAAAAACTTTTAAAGTCTGAGGTGTGGTTTTTTTTTGTCTCCCTGTGGCTTTGTGGGGGATTAAGGATTCTTCACTGCTGAGGGGAGCAGAGGTGGGGAATCCAACCTTGTTCATCGAAGTGAAGTAAATGTTGCTTAATGGGCAGAATAGCCTCACCAATGCTACATCCGCTGTGTGGCATACCTCAGCATCCAGTGCGTAGACCAAGTCCTGCTCGAAGGACCCCTCAGGGTCGTCATATTAGCCTTCACGAGCATTATCCCCTTAGCCAGCCATAATTGTGGAGAGCGTGGCACAGCAGTAGAAAGCAGAAAGTGCCGTCCACCCACTCAAGGGTTAAACAGGCGATTACATTTTTTAACCGTAAAGGGGATTAGGAAAAGAGGAAATTATCTCAAGGCAGATAATAGGCAACCCCCAAATATCCTGGGTTGTGATCAGTATTAAAGTGTGGAGGGAGACCTGCCAAAAAAGCTAGACAAAGCTTTATCGTTCAATTTTATTGCAACCCTGAAGCAAGTGCTAACAGGGCTCGGGATGGCCAGAAACTGAAAACGTGCGTCTCTCCATGTTGTCACTGCACTTGACAGGGCCAGGATTCGCTCATGCGTGCGTGGCCTCTGAGTGTAGAAATTAGAAAGGGACATCGGAGCAAAGAGCAGTGCCGCCCCACTCCGATGCTTACCCTCCACTTAAGAAATTAGCGAGGCACCCAGCGCCACACAGGGAGGAGAATACGCTCCCAGAGGACGCCCGGAGGCGATGACGATAATATTAAAGAAAAACGCACAGGAAGGGAAAGGAAAACCCAATACCTTTTGAGAAAAAGACACAGTATAATATCAAACACACTATAATGCTCGCGTGCTACACCTGGGCAATGTAAGCATAATAATACGCGCAGCACAGTGCAATAGCGCAACTGAGGCACAACATTAAAGACCATGCTTATTACAACTTAATGAAACACAGCAGGTACTTAACTGGCTGCAGAGCAGCACAGAAAGAGGAAGTGATAATGTGCCATGCATGTTACATAGGGCTGGATCTTTATGGTTAATCAGATGTTAAGTTACATTGATTCATGGAAAATGTAGTGCTTTCATCTTGCTTCTAATTGGCTGCTGAGAAAATAAAGTGTAGTTAGAGAAGCATAATCTGAGCCTCCGGTCCGGACAAAGAATTCGGTATACCTTCTTCATATATGCAAATTACTTACTGATTCTTGACTACTGTTATTGGTGTATGAACCCAAGCTATCTGAAACTGAACAGTCTAATTCGGACGTTTTGCTAACTCACTACTTTCTCAACAGGTGGAACATGCCTTTGTGGCTGTACTCCATGATCACCTCCTCTACACCCTCGAACATGGTGAGGAACTTGGGATTTTTTAT
Source organism: Pleurodeles waltl (assembly GCF_031143425.1). Lineage (NCBI taxonomy): Eukaryota > Metazoa > Chordata > Amphibia > Caudata > Salamandridae > Pleurodeles > Pleurodeles waltl. The sequence continues at coordinate 977,715,350 of NC_090446.1, read as the reverse complement.
CATCTTTATCTTGGGTAGATAACATCTGCAGTTTCTAGTAGCTGCTTTTACTATTGTGGTCTAAACAGGATTTTCACGTAAAATCATAGTAGTGAATGTATCAATTACCTCTTAGATTTTTAAAATTCTGCAAATCTAGAGATACCAAGCAGAGCTCTGGACAAATTGGCACTAGCAATCTGAATGTTGCTGTAGGGTTCGGTTTGGCTTTGGGGAAATTGACTCCATCTCAGAATAGATCCTACAGATTCATTAGCAAAATCTGTGGGTCACGATTTAATGTGCAAGTTTGCGCAAGGCACAGGAAAGCTTAGGTAGATGCAGTATGTTGTATTTCCCAAACTTGTGGTGCACCATGGATTCAGCATTGTAAGCTTGCAGAATAAAACTTCAGAGACCAGAAACTTGCAGCATAAATAACGGATCACAAGACATTGGATGCGCAGTTTGAAAGAGATTGCATGGCACAATTAGTCTGTATGTATTTGTGCATGCCACAATTTCCATGTTATAGGACACTAAAGCTAGACCTTTTGGCTTTGCTTGTTTTTGTACTATTTTCCATCTGGTTTAGCTTGCAGAGCACACACTACAGCAGGATTTTGAAATGAATGTTGTCTGACCAATTCAGTTTAACATAATTAGATATTGGTGTGTGATCACACTTATTGTAGGAAAGCAAGGTGCAATGCTGTAGTAGTTTGTTGTCCAATAAGATTGGTTTGAGGAGGGTTGTTTGGGATCTTTGCCTTTAATACATTTATTCAGTTTCCATTTTGGGGTCTCCTTATGGATAAAGGCAATCCTTGCCATTTTTAGGTCCCGTGTACCAGAGAGCTTTTAGCTGTGTGAAGGCAAAACTCTCTTGTGGACCGTCTTTCACAGCACCAGCAGGTAATCCAATTTGTCACAAAATCAGAGTCTATTGTCTTGGCCAATGTTTGTCTTCTATGTCAATGTGTATAATAGTGTATACTAGTGGTAAAACAATGGTAAATTGGTTGATGACTACCAGGGTTCTGTGAGTGCAATAGCATCATGACCTGACTGAAGAGGCCCAATTAGGCCAAAGTGTTGGGTGTTGGGCTGCTTGTGCTCCGGTACGGAGAGGACCTGGTTTGGCACTTCAGGCTGGACTGTTCCTATTGGAGTAGAATCAATAATGATTTGCATACGGGAGTCTGATCCTTCTTGTGTCCTGTGTGTAGTTCGTTTTTGCACTGTTTTGGTATAGCTTGGTTGGGCCTAGTGGTGGGTTGTCAGAGAGCAGCTTTATCAAGGGGTGTTGGTTAATACCAGAGGGTTGTGCCATTTAAGAATAGCCTTGCTCCAGGTTATAGTCCCGTCTACCTTGATTTACCTTCCCATTTTTATATGATTTCTTTCCCCCAGGGAGATTGAGTAATAATGGGGGAAGTGGAAGAGGGTTTGCTAGTGGTGTCACATTCGGTAGGTAAGGTAGGCATGGTGCCAGGTATTAATCTCTCTAGCTTAGTGAAACTTTTTAGGGCCTTTATGGTATAAAATAATGTGGTGATAACATGGCGGGTGATATCAAAGGATGAGATTATAGTCTCCCCATTTTTATGCTGGGTGAAGTGCAATTGACATTTGTGGTTATAGTAACGCGAGACAGTACATTTTCCCCATTATAGATTTTTGTGTTTTTTTATATTAAGGAGAAAATTCATAGTCTATCAGCCCCCGAAGGTATGTGGGTCAGTTTTAATGAAAACTAATCCTAAACTGGTATTTGTTCATGATAAAGGTTTTAAGGTTGAACAGTGCTCAGTGTTTTGTAGTATCTGAGGATAGTTTTGGATACGTGAGAAGGGAATAGAATTTTTGAGGTGTTTCTCGCATCCTGGAGTCTGATCTGCTATGAAGCATTCTTCGTTTTGATTACCTTAATAAGATCACAAGAAAAACAAGAACATTATTTATCTTGAAAAGCAGGTTCTATATGAGTACCACATCCCATATTTAGGTATACATTGATGCAATATCAGCAGGAATATAGCAATCAGGAGCACAAATTACTGTTGGCACACCATCTACAGGAATGTGGGAGCACTTTTATATGCGCAAATACAGTGCATGGGCATTTTGCTTCCTCGTCCATGAACTGCAATGAGAACTACTATATAGCTGGTGTATTAAAACACCTAATAGCCAACGAGACTGAAATAATCCTCTGACTTGCTCCAAAATGTGAATGACACTTTTTTTTATGCAATGACTGAATAATTGGATACATATACCACAAATATCTGCATCTGAGCAGAGGCTGCCATGCAGTAGTGACCAAGCATTGCAGATGAACCCCATTGTTTCCAGGATAAGGAAAATACCAAATTGGTGCCAGCAGATATTGACAGTGGTTGCTCAAGCATTCCTTTGCTGCATGGAGACACTGCCCTTTGGATCTAAACGTTTTACTTCCTTTTCCATTCACAAGGACATTGTTTTGTCCTTGAAGGAAACTGCTATCACCACTGCAAACTGAACAGGAGGATTCCCAAACACAGACACCAGGGGGGCTCAGTTGGTACTTGGTTCCCAAATCTTTGGCAATTAAAGGCTCAGAAGAGGACTCCTCTACATCACCTGGACTGCTTGAGGACTTAGGCCTCATGGACAGCGGTGGTTGGAGTAGGGGAACAAATGCAGCCACTAGGCATTTATGACCTCTTCATAAAGAACCAACAGGCTGAAAAAACACACCGATTGACTCCTTTTGTAAATTAAAGGGAACTAGCGAAGGTACTGATGATTGTGATCTTCCCCTTTATGATATACACGCTACACATACTGACACAAGAACGTTATTTTATGATTAGATAGAGCAGGAATTTGATAAGGGAAAAGAGCCCACCAACTAGGAGAAACGGAATCATCTTAAAGGTAACTTTATCCTATTCATTTTTATTTTTTATATATATAATATATATACAGTCACGCAATCTACAGATACCTATTATTCTTCATGAATTGAGAAATGTATACATCATTCTGGATTACCACATTACTTTGCTGTGTAGGTAGGACCACTTGATGGCTATGCTTGTTTAATGTGGTGGCTATAATTATTCTGAAATCTAATATCACTCTTCTTTGTTTTTGAATGTTTGACAGGTATTCGCTGAGTCACTGGACTGCCTCTTAATGCACTGAATTTGCATTACAAACGTTTTGAGACCAATCGCTCCTTCAACATCAGTTAGTAATAACATGGGTAAATGGTCGCAGTATAAGAAATGTTATAGAACGGAATGGGAGTCTGATCCTCAGTTGAAATGGTGGATTGCCCCTGTGCTAACTGATAAAACAAAGGCATTTTGCAAGTACTGTTGTGTAGAAATCCGCGCACATTACCATGATCTAAAAACACATGCAGGAAGAAGTAAACACCATTCCCGTAGTAAGCATTCGGCTATAGCATCTTATTCAGTTTCTGTTAAACCAATATCTGACGTTCAGAAAAGGCGAGAATTAAAAGTTGCAGCTTATGCAGCCTGTAATATACCAATTTGTGCTGTAGATGAGTTGGGGGAAATTCTTAATGATGAATATGGATCTTTTCAATTGGATAGCACAAAATGTACAGCAATCATCAATTCTCTATTAGGGCCTTATTTCAGAAAGCAGCTGCTAGATGATGTTGGCCAATCACCATATTCTTTACTCGTTGAGCAGTCAACTGATATTTCAGTGAAACCACTTCTAGGCATTCGCATTAGGTACTTTAGTCAAAGGCATAATCAGTTTGTATGCAGTTTCCTTGGTTTGATAGACTTACTAAAGGAAGATGATCCAGCCAAAGCGATTCTAGACCTACTGGATGAAAACAAACTTCAAACCGAAAATCTTGTTGGACTTGCTGCAGACGAGGCAAGTGTGATATGCAGTAAGAATCACGCTGTATTCATTAGTTTAATGGGAAAGCAACCCTCTTTACAGCTTGTGAGTTGTGATTGCCACTCGCTTGAGACTGTTGCAAAAAACGCTGTTCAGATTCTTCCCAGTAACCTTGAATTTATGATCAGAGAAACCTACAAGTGTTTGGCAGAATCGGCAAAAGGGCAAGATGATGCCAAGGAGTTGTATGAGGTGCTGACTGGAGATCCCCCATTAAAACCGGTTTCTCCAACTGGCACCTGTTGGTTTGTTATGGCTGATTGCGTCGAGCGAATCCTAGAGCAATTCGACGCATTAAAAGTACACTTTTCCCAAGCACACTATGAGGAGCATCAATATGTTGCTCAATTGCTGCAAGAAATGTATGACAATGACAACAACTTTCTGTACCTCTCTTTTTTAAAACCGTTCTTACAGGAGATTAAAACAGTTGACAAAATCTTTCAGATTGAGTCAGGAGATACAGTGGAACAATTTCGTGATTTGCACAGACTGTTTTTGTCCACTCTGGAAAGAATTGTGGAACCAAGTATTTTAAGAAGCACAAGAGAGGAAGAGCTCCGAAGTTTAGATTTGCAGAACCCGGCAATCTACCGAACGCCAGAGAGCGCAGATTTTGGGATTAGATTCCAGCAGAAGCTTGAAGCAAGTGAACTGCCTGTTGTTGCCAAAGATGAAATCACAAAAAGATGTTTTGACTTCATAAAACTTCTTCTTACCCAATACCAAATGCGTCTTCTGGAATTACTAAATGTGCTGGAGAAACTTGAGTTTTTAAGTCCAAAGAAGGCATTAGCGGATAAAAAACCTGTTATTGAACTCCCAGGTATTTTTTTCACCTGTCCAACAGAGGTGTTGGAATTACAGTGGACAAATGTGTCTTCATGTAAGTTTACAGAAGAGAAAAGCATGGAGCGCTTCTGGGTCGAGGTGTTTGGCTACACTGATTCAGCTGGAAACCCCTGCTTTCAGGAAATGTCATTGGGTGCATTTAGGATGTTGCTGACGCTTCCACTCTCAAACACACGCCTGGAGAAGATGTTCTCACATGTGCCGTTTTTTATAGAGGATAGTATGGAACTAAAGCTCCTTTCAAACAGAATGCACATTATTTATGGACTCCAACGAAATAACCTGAATTCGGCCTCCTTTGCACCCGAAGAAGCGCTGCTGGAAAGGTATCCAAGCAGCATTTTGGGCAAATAAATATTGAATCGTTTCCACTGAGAATTCGTTCATGAAAATGTAAAAAAAAAAAAAAAAAAAGTTTTCCTTTTAACGTTCAGAATATTGTTTTGCCCCTGGTTATAGGTGCTCAGTAAATGTAATTGTTTCTTTGGCAATGCAACCATAAAAGTCCAGTTGTTCGTATTTTTACATATTAAAATGTTACTTGCGTTTCCTTTTCCCTTATTTTAAGTCTACTGTACTTAATAGATTTTGAGTGATCATGCATCTTGAGTTGTCAACCTGAAGGTGTTACGAATTTCACAGGGAAACTGGTATGGGGTTCAGTTCGGTGTGCAAAGATGTGTACCTTCTAGAATAGAGCTGTTGAAGAGCAGGCTGGTTAATGTGGAGTAGAATAGAGGGCTTGTTTGTGAGAAGTAGGTGAGCTACTAGCACAGCAGGCGGACTAGTAGAGACAATAGGAATGTTGGAGGTGAGCAGAAATAGAATGGAAGGAATGACTTGGTGGTACAGGAATGGCTGCGGATAAGAACTGGGAGTGCAGATGAGAAGTAATAACAGGTAGAAGGGCTGGGAGGAGATAAAGGCTAGAAGTAGTTGGGGCAGCAAGGCATGGAGGTAAGGCTGCTAGTGGAGAAGCCTACGGCACCATCTGGAGCGGGTGTAGTGTTAATAGAGATGGCAGAACTAGCAATAAAGAAGGTACAGTTGGCAGTGGTGGGAAGAAAATATGGCTACAAGCGTAGAAGAAGCAGCATTCATAGTGGTACAGCAAAACTATTAATGTAAGGTCAATGTTATAGAAGGGTTGAAGGAATGGAAATCGAAGAAATTCACTGTTAGGGGAGAAGGAAAGTACTGACTGGGAACAAGAAGACCAGTGATGGTAGTGAAAGGAAGCAAGACATATAAAGAGGAGCAGACCTGATAGAGGAAGCAGAGCTTGTAGTGGGTGGGGGAAGCACAACTAGAAGTGGGCTTTAAACTAGAGGGGTGCAAAGTAAGTTGTGAGCAGTAGGGTCCGTCGTAGAGAGAGGGGCTGATGATGTGGATTAGGGTTAGTAATGCAAAAGAACATGGATCATTCAGGATTGTGGGATAACACTACACGGAAGGAGGACTGGCAGTGAAGGAGAGCAGTAATAAAGAAATGTATGTGTTGGAATTCAGAATAATAATGGAGTGTGTAAAGGCTAGTGTTGAACGGGGCAGAATTAGTATTGGAGAGTAATTATTGTAGCAGTTGGGGAGTGGGAAGGCGATGTTCGTGGAAGAGGTTTAAGGGAGGGGAAATCGCTGTTAAGCCACGGGAGCATGCTCAATTACTTTATGGGGTTTAGCAGTAGAGAGGAGCAGGAGCTGTAGCTCCGGGAGCATGATGGTTGGTGGAAAAACAGGACTAGTAATCAAAATAATTAGGATTTATTGGCAATAGAAGCAGGACTGTAGAAAAAATCTTGTAATCCAGAGAGTCCGGATCGGTGAGAAGACCGGGTATAAATAGTATTTCTGCACTGTCGAGTTGTATGTGCTCCTACCTTGCTTAAATGTTTAATCAATGATCCTTCTCTGAAATATCTCCAGCACTTTAAAACGCTGTAGTCATCCATTTATTAAAGAATTTACCATCAGAGTGTCACCATTTCTTCGACAACTGCCCCCTCCCCCCCCCAGCTGTTACTCTTGCTTCAAAACTCGGGAAGGCTCACCATACATACTCACACCACCTGAGTGAAGGAACTACACGGAAATGTAGGAAGTTGCAAGTTCCTTTTGTGCAGCCCCAGTAGCTAGAAAACCTGCTATAAGTACTGTAGAAAAAACTTTGAAAATGGGTGAGTTACATTCTGTGATGTACAGTAGGTAACCAACATAACACTCTGCTTCACCTTTATGAAATGGGAAAAACTAGCAAAACCCACCAACATAACGCCCACATGCCCCTTTATGAAATAAGAAAAACTAGCAAAACCTAAAGTAAGAAAGAAAAACATCCCAAAAAAAACTAAAATCAGAAGGATTACACAATTGGTGGGACATGATAAAAGACTGACCCACCACATAAGCCATTAACGTAGGTGGCACCTCCGTACTTTCTGCTTCTGTTCACAACTATCTCTCACAAGCAATCACTGTTGGAGCCACCTGCAGCGTCCTCCAAACCATCCTTAGTTCTGCCGTCCACTCCAGCACCACATCTTTGTGTTCCTTTATAAGTCAGTCACATGCCATTCTCTCTGTGACTCAGCATCCAACCACCACCACCACCACCACCACCACCTTCACCTTCCTTTGCCAGTAACAGTATCTGCCTCGACACCTGCTCGAGATATGCAGCACTTGGCCACCTACTTATATGCCACAGCTTGCCATCACTGAGATTGACAAACTTGGTCCTTTTTTAAAAAAAAATTGTTATTACATTTTATTAATTACACTTCAAACTCAGACAAAGATACATGCATATCTGAGAGCATTGAAGAAAGAAAATACGAAAAAAGGTAGAACACCCCACCCCCTTTAGTAGTTTTCCTTGTCAGAGCATTGTCATACCTATGGGGGTCTAGCGCTATGAACATTTAGCGTTTGTAAACTTTGCTTCCCCAGGCCGTTCAGTGCCCCTGGGGTGTCCCGTTAGCCATTATCTCTCCCTCCATACCTGGGGTCTTTCACCAAGTCCTAGAATTCCTCTGGGGTTTTCACTATTTTACCTATCCCACCTCCAATCCACCCCATATTTTCTCATACTTCTTTTCCTTACCTCTGCCCTGATATATTTCCCTTTCCAGGATTCAGCATCTGTCCATACCCTCCCAACATTCATTATAACCTGGTGGTGTCCCTGATACCCACTTCCTGGCTACGTCTCTTTTAGCCACCATGAAACTAAGGCAACCAATAGCGTTTGATACCTGGTATGATCAGTTTGTCCCCATATTCTCAGAAGTACTGTTTCCGGTTTCAGTTCGAGGGGGTTCCCTGTGGCATCCTCCAGGGCTTGTCCCACTTCCTTCCAGAACCCTGCAATCTTATGGCAGTTACGTAGGGTGTTGTAAAAAGTGCCATTGTCCCCACAGCCTGCAGAAGATTCACATTGGTTGCCTTCTCTATCTTGTATAGAAAAGATCTTGTATAGTACACTTGGTGCAGTTTTTTAAATTGTATTAGTTTAAGCGATGCAGGAATGGCTCCCTCCGCTGGGAACATCAGCGCCTTCACCTAATCAGACTCCTCCAACTCCCCATAAACCCCTCTCCCATAATGTGTTGTGAGGGTTGTGTATTTCTCATTAGGGTGCTTTGTCAGAAATTAATTTCCTTGATATTTCACCCTCCTAGAGTCTTGACTCCAGTGAGCATCCTCAAGAGTCTTGGCTCCAGTGGAGTATCCTCCTGTGTTTTCGATTCTACTGGAATACTGAGACATAGAGCTGCCCCCAGACGAGCATACGCCAGCCATTGAGTATCTGACATTTTTTTTTCTTTTCAGGTGTGAAAGTAGTACCACCCCATTCACATCCCATACTTCAGCCAGGGCTGATATCCCCATGGTGTCCCAGCCCCTAAAACCTCTCAGGACAGTTACTTTAGGCAGTTGTGTACCCTCCCATATAGGCTTCCCTGGGGGTCAGACGGTTAGCCCACCCCATTTCTCTAGTAAGTTTCCGCCAGATTTGAAGGACCTTTGCTGTTGCTGGGCAGAATGTGGGTCCCAGTCTGCACCCGTATAACCAGTGTAAGTAGCTCTATTGTGCATGGACTCCTTGTCCATCCGGAACGCCCAGTCCTCCCATGAAGCAAAGGCCCAGTGATTAACTATGCTCACTTCTGCCGTTTCATGATATTTCCAGATATTAGGAAGGACTACACCCCCCTCATATTATGACCTTTGTAATTTGCGACGGGCAACTCTGGGCTGCCCATCTGGACCAGGGGAGTGTACAGACTAGGGAATCCACTCTAATAAAGAATGAGTCTGGGATGGGGTAAAAGGGGTTCTAAAGAACATAAAGGAAGCGGGGAGAGCACCATTTTAAATAATGTGGCCCTTACCTTCAAGGAGACTGAGAGAGATTGCCAGTGTTTAACCTCTGTTTCAAACCTTTTGAAAGGGGGAGGGGGGGCAGTTTTGCGTCATAGTAAAGGGAGGGCTGACTGGTGACCCAAATTCCTAGGTACTTGAACCTGTCAGGCTCCACCCTCAAAGTTGTCAGTATTTGACTGGGTGACCATGTGTCCACAGGGAATAACAATGACTTAACCCAGTTAATTCCAAACCCAGAGTCTTAACCAAATGCCCGGAAGATGTCTCCCAGTCGTCCAACCGAAAAGGGGACCTCTGTCAAATATAGCAGGATATCATCAGTAATCAAGATATGTTCCTCTTTGCCACTGCTGGTTGGCCATCTCCCATATCACTGCATCTGTCCTAATCCAGTTACATCCTCCCAATCTTAAAGGGTTTAGAAAACTTGCTATCACCTTTACACCCTTTTACAGCCAACATAGCTTTCACCCAATATCTGCTTTAAAGGTTTACTACCTTTGCACCCCTCAGTGGACCATTCCTCTAAAGATACCCTTGACCTCCAAGCGAGGCTGTCTTTAGTGAAGCCACCCTTCTTCTCATGATCACAAAAGAGCTGTTTCCAATTATCATAGGCTTGACACAATGATCCCAAATCCTCTTCTTAACCTCCCATACCTTCTTACTATTACATTTCGCAACTGCACCATTACATGCAGGATGGCAGAGGGATGTATGGCACAAAGGGAAGTATTGTTGCATTTGAAATAATCTGCCTCAAGACAAGACTTGAATTGTGGACTGTTGTCACTAATTACTTTACTAGACCTATCATTAATAAAACAGTTTACTTTATCATTCCCACTTCACCTCTACACACTGTGGAGTGTTGCACTATTATCCCACTACTTAAACCATGTTGGTGCACGTCATCAGATGTGCGTGCCCACTAAATTACGCACCCACTGTGGCCATGTCATCACCTTTCTTTTTTTTTTTTTTTTTACTTTTGACAATGCCTCATTAAATCTTACTAATGCTGTGCAGCATCGACAAAATGTATTGGCAAAGCCAATAGGTCACAAAGGCGAGGCCTATTCCCTTTACCAGTGGTTATGTTTATACTCTAAATCATCAGACCCTGAGAGGATTTATTCCCATTCCACTTGACGACCACTTCTGCATTTTTTGCATTACAGAAAGCTGCTTTGGCACATTTTTCTGAGTGGTCCACTCTTGAATGCTAATGCCACCACAATAAGTGAAGAGTCTCCATTAATTCAGTCAGAACTGTATGCTGGGATTTGTTGGTATACATTATGATTGAGTAATGTATCAATTCATGAAGTAACCAAAATCACAATGTATAGCCAATTTTCTTAAATCTCCAACTTAGTAGTCAATAATGAAATAGAAATATTATTTATATAGCGCACTAATGCCCAAAGGCGTCTAGGCCCTGCCAGAGCAGAAGGAAAGTAGAAGTAAGGGAGAAAAAAAAACTACACTGAAAAGCAAATCTAAAATGCCTATTGACTAAAAAGCCACATTTAAAGTGCTTTCCTAAAGCAGGGGTGTGGAATTTAACAAAATATATACCTATCCATGGGTCAGACTGCGTCATAAATCTACTTGTCTTGTTAAAAAAAAAAAAATCCACTTCTCCCAATTAGTGGGACGACAAATTATGGCAGCAATTTCATTATATAAGAGCTCTGATAGTAGCATATCTGATTATGGCAGGGCTCATACTATAGTATGATTAGAAAATTAGTAATTTCTTTCTTGTGTCACCTTTCCACATTGTGGGGCTGAAAGTAGCATCGAGCAATAGTTCCAGGGACGGCATGCTCTTATAAATCTGTGCACGCCTACTAACTTGAATGTTTTAGGTTTTTGTTTTACCAGATCTCCTCTGATCTTTTCCCATACTGAGAAAGGTGAAAATGTACTCCTGACAAGGGCAGAAGTAAAACTTCCAGGGTTGGGGGGAAAAATGTGGTTGGAGGAAAGTGAATTTGTAAATGGTCAACAGAAATTTGCATGAACAAATTTGTACATGCATATGTGTGTGAAGAAATGCAGTTCACAAATTCTTTCTAGGAGTATGATTTCCTGTACTACTTCTGTAAATTCTTGTGAATTCATCAAATCTGTAAATTTGCACTAATGCAATGACCAATCTCATGGGTGCACTTTTGGGATTTTATTTAAGTATTGGGCCCCCAATTAGGTCTTATGTAAGCCCTTTTGTTTTTTTTATTAACTATCTATCTATCGGCTGGCATCACTGTGAGTGACATCACTCTGCTCTTTCACAAGGAGCATACCTGCACACAAAGTAGTTTTGTTCAGTCCCAGGAACTACAGAGCAATTTGTACTTTTTGAGACCAAAAATAGTTCTTGTTTTTTCCAATGTTTGTTATAGTGGTGTGGGCCCAGCAGCTCCCACAACAATAAAGATTTACAAAAACTATGTCAAAACAAGACAGCATTGACAAAACCAAAACTCTGACCACCAATATTATACCTATTGGCTTTGCCAGTGATGGTTTACTTTCATGTTTACCTTAATCTTTTTTTTAAAAAATTACACTGATTTTCCATTCTGAATATTTTATCAGCATCAACACATTTTACTAAATGATGCTTCAAAGAAATGGTGCCTACAATTTCACAGTAGTTTAGCAAAACTTTTTTTTTCCTAGTTGCTTTTACAAAGAATCAGACTTGCTTTCGAGCTTTTTCAAATATTTGCATCTTACAGCTTTCTGGGAGCATCATATGTAGGTTTGTATTGTTAAACTTTGAAAACGTGTATACACATTTTTATAATGGAACCACTCTCAGTAATGAAGTCTGAGCTTACAGCATTTCCGAGGAGCACTCACCCTAATAATATTAATGAACCATAAATGCAAGTTTGAACAGCAATAACATATGGACACAAATATTATCTTAACTGCAGATAATGCCCTTCCCTCCCTTATCCATAATGTGGTACTGTAGACTGGCAACCAAAGGCTTTGTGCTGCAGGGGGTTGGAAGTAGTTGTATTAAGGACAAAATAAACATGAAAATGTGTTGACCTTGAACTGAAACATTATGTCCTGGGCATCGGACTATAGGAATTCCACAACCCTGTTAAAGGGAAGGAGACCTGTCATTTTCTTTAGGTTTGAAGGGAGTGTCTCATAGTTTGGCAGTGCAGACAGTAAAGCTTTTACCGGCACAGTTGGATCTCCTGAACGTCATAACAGCAATGTTTTTTGCCGTGCCATAAATACCTTACAAAGTGCTTTAAAGTCAATAGCCTTCTTCACAGGAAGTCAGTGAAGTTGGATTAAGGCTTGTGAGGCTGACTAACGTCTGGGAATCCCTACCAACAAACGAGCTTCAGCATTCTGCGCAATCTGTAGTTTGCTAAGAATTTATTTTTTCTAAATTCATAAAGAGCATTGTAATAGTCAGGTTTGGAAAATATAAGGGGAGAGACAGTCTTCTGCAACTCTTGTGAAGTGAAATGAAAAGGAACACCTTTCTCATGATCCTTAAAGTGAGAAAAGAGGATGTGGTGATAGCAATAATATGTATGATATTCAAAAGAAAGTCGAAAAGCTCCCTAATTTCTTAACTTTAGCAACTGGTGTAGGTAGGGGACGAAGGTCCTGTGACCACCAGCTGGGGGACCAGAAATAGGTGGTGTTTTTTCTGAACAACAAAACTTTGTTTTTCCCCCGGGTTTATATTCAGGCAATTCTCACTCCTCCACTTGCGAATGTCTGACATACATTTGTGTAATCTGTTTGCAGTGTCTTCGGTTTTACTAGCCATTGAGACGACAATCTGCGGATCATCCGCATACAGTACTACAGAAAATCCATACGTTTTTATAAGGCTGGCCAGCTGGGTAACATAGAGGACCCCTCCGGCACCCCACATGGTAGTTAAAAATGAGGCGATGTTAATTCAAGAGCCACAAATTTCTCACACTCCGAAAGAAAGAATTTAAGAAGATCACGTGGCATTCCTCTAATGCCAATTGAGTAAAGGTGTTCTGTCAACAAACTATGGTTGACTGTATCAAAAGCCGCCGAAAGATCTAAGATCAGTGCAACATTTCCGCCTTTGTCCAGGGCCAGTCTTATTTCTTCAGATGCTGTAATAAGAGTAGATTCAGTACTATTCTCATTTATTTCTAAAACTGCACTTAGTTTGGTCGAGGAGAGGGTTATTTATAAAGAGGTAACTTCTTAATGAATGGCTTTTTCTACCATTTTCGCCAGAAAAGGAAGGTGAGAAATAGCTTTGCAGTTGCTAGGGTCCGAACCATCAAGATTAGATTTTTTTTTTTTTTAAGAGGCAAGATTGATGGGGGTGGGGGGTTGTGTTTTTTTTATTTATTTTTTACATTTCATAGGGAAAAGGCCAGATCTGAACATCAGTTAAAAATTCTGCTTCGTTGTAAAGACATAACCTCTAGGGGGGTAGGCGAGTAATATTTGGAGGGCAAAGATCCCCTGGAGAGCCGGATTGAATAGTATGAGGAAGTCTCTGGACCTGCTTGGATGCAAGTTGAGATAAATAAGACTGTGAGTCCGAATTACTTAGTGATGGGAAGTTAGCCTGAGAGCAGGGAGTTGATCCTAACAGATTAGTCTTGCTGGAAAGGGAGGACTCTGTATGAGAATAATGAGTGCAGATTACTGACAGCGAAATTGTCATACACCTCTTTAATCTTAGTTTGAAAAAAAGACGCAAGGGTGTTACAAAAAGATAGGCTAGAGATAAAATTATTGTTTTTCAGGAAGATTGGCTAGTTTTTTCACAGTTGTGAACAGCTCTTTAGAAGAATTTTTAGACAATTCGATCTTCTAGGTAAAATATAAGACCTTTCAATTTTGAATGAGAACTCTGTAATCACTAATAGTGCATTTGTTGATCTCTTTTTCGGAGCTATCACAGTTTGTTGTCCATTTACGCTCTGTCTAAGAGATACCTTTCTTCCTTTGCAAACAAGCATTGGCAATGCAAACAGGTCTCACTTATGTGAGATCTGTTGGTTTTGTCAGTCCTTGTTTTTCCTGTCAGGAGGGGATGGGGCAAGCAACAAAGTGGAAAGGGGCTTTGGTGTAAAAAAACAACCAGGGGAAAGGGGTGGGGGGAGTAGGAAAAAAAATAACTGGAAAAGTAACAACGGGTTAGAAATGACGGGGCAAGCAGCAACAATGGGGCAGCAATAAGTTGAGTGGAAAGGGCCAAGACAGCCTGGAAACTCATGCACTCTTATGAAGTGCTACACCAAAAAATGTAAAAATCACTTCTGAAAGAGCGCTAGCAGTGGAAGGACACTGGGCACCACTAGGAAGCAGCATTTGGGTAAGGGATGAACACACAGAGAGTAAGTAAACCCAGCTCACGCTGACTAAAGAGAGGCGAGGAAATTAGTGACTATGATGCTAACCAGTGGTATGCCATTGTTGGGCCCAAACCCCTTGTAAGTTAAGAAAATGTCTTGCAAGCAAGAACACGTGCTGTCTCAGCCAAGACCTAAAAACAGACTTCAAAGCACTGTTTACTACACTTTTTTATGGCTATATTGAAGGGGGCCGTCTGCAGGGTGCTCCTGCACCCCTCAATGGCAAAGCCTCAGGTGAGGGCCCAGCTCTACCATGTTAAACGCCAGCCCTGTCTGAAGTGGTAGATCGGCTCCCCCAGGCACTTGAACTGCTTGGAAAGGTGGTGCTTCTTTGTCCCCCTTGGAACCAGTGGGCGGGATCAGAGGGGTACGATGTGCCCATACATTTTTAATTTAAGAACAACAGTTCCCCTACTTTTTGTGAAAAAACAACTGTCCTGGGACGGTTAATTCCAGCAGTTGAAATGCTTCAGCTAAAGTGGAAGGGAAGTGGTGTCTCTTGTACTGTGATCCAGGGGAAGGGATAGACAGCTAAGCAGGTCTTCTTACCACAGTGCCTGCTTGCCTGAAAGAAATGTAAATGCGCATTAATGGTCAATCTGGTAATGTAAAGGGTGCTTGGAAGCAGGTACTGGCTTTAATTGTTGGAATTACTTGAATCTTTGCGTTGACACAATTTATTGTTCTTCAGTGGTGTCCCAAGACAGCCACCAGCTGAGTTGTGAAGTCTGTTGTTTCAAAGAACAGATATAAAAAATAAACTATGTACAGTCTGGGTATTACTATCCTTTATATTTTGGAAGCAGTTTTTTTTCTGAAAACATTTTGCGCATTTTGTAGCAGCCTACCTTATACTGCATGTAATGCAAGTTAAAAATGATGACTTGTATATTCATAGTGCTTCTGTCACAGACTGGGACCGCATAGCACTAAACATACACAAGTCACTATTCTCTACTGTACCAACCAGTATTCAATTCTGTGGCTTTCTGGTTACACAGACCTCTGTAGTGCATTCATTTTTAGAGATTTCATAAAGTATGATAGTGCATTTCCCACTGAGTAGCTTAACTTCCATTAGTTTTTCATTTTTTTCCCATTTTATTTTATATGCAGTTGCCAGAAGTTGAAAGACGAAAAAAGTTACAGAATATTTTTTTTTGCCACACCTTTGATCCTGCCCCCATTGCGCACAGCATCATAGTTCTCCTACTTTTTAGGCTGCAGCCTACCAGACAGCACAGCTGTCTGGTTTGATAAAGGCACCTTGGGTACATTCAGAAAGCTGACCTAAGAATTAATTCTGCCTATTGCTTGCCATTAGATTTGAGAGTTGTAATTCACAATTTTTGTGCTTTCCATTTGCTACCTTCATTTGTTTTAGGCTGTCAAGCTTGAGTTTGTACCATCCCTTGCCCAAACTTTATTTACAGTATCCTTCTGAGTGCTCCCTTTCTGTAAACAGGCCTCTAAATCTTGTTCTTAGCTTGTCACATTTGCTGTGCATTCAAAGACTGAGGTCAAATGTCAGGCGCTGTCTTCCAAGGGTGCTAGTTTACTTTTCTTTCTCCGACTTCAAAGTGAGAGGATTTATAGGACAATCTTGCTGGATACTGGGGGTAGGAAAGAGTTTTTTTTCTAGCACATGACAACATTTAGATGAACTGTATAAGTATTGCAGAATGTGTCACAATTAGGACCACAAATGAAGCACATTTTTTGTTATTTCTAAAGTGTGTTGGAAACAAAGATTAATATATTCAAAACAAATCATTTCTCTAGGTGATGCAATTTTCACACATTTTTGTCCGTGCACTGTATAGTTGTATTAGTAAAACTGAATGTCTGTGCAAACGTAATTGTGATTTCAATTGAACATCATGAATAATCCACTGTACGCCACCGCACTCTACTCTGCAACACTCCACCGCACTCTATTCTGCACCAATCCTCTTTCACCATTCCATACCACTCCACTCTATGCCACTTTACTCTACGTCTCTTTACTCTACCCTGTACCACTCTACTTAATGCTGCTGCACTCTACACCACTCCAGTCTAGGCCACGCCAATCTACTCTGCACAGCTCCACTCTACACCACAGTACTTTACTCCACTCTGGAAAACTGCACTCTGTGCCAATAGACTCAGAGCCAATGCACTTTACTCTAACACTCAACTCTATGCTCCTGCACTCTACGCCAATTCACTGTACACCACTCTGATCTACTCTGCACCACTGCACTCTATGCCAGTTTATGCCATTACATTATGCCAGTCTATGCAACTGCACTCTACCCTACACCACTCACTCTGATCTGAAACAATCTACTCTGTCCCACTGCACTCTATACTACACTATTCCACTCAATGCTACTCCACTCTGACACTACACTGTATGCACCTACTCTATGGCACTATACTGTACTCTGCACCACTTTATGCTACTCTATTCTGCACCATTCTATGCCACTGCACTCTGTTCCACTCAACACTTCTCTGCACTTTATGCCACTGAACTCTATGCCACTCAGCTCTGTCACTGCTCTCTGCATCACTCAACTCTATGCCATTCAACTCTGTTCCACTCTACGCCACTGCACTCTACGCCAGTGCACTTCACTCTGCACCACTCTAGGCTACTCTGTGCCACTCCACATCATTGCACTCTGCACCACTCTAATCTATGCCATTGCATTCTACAATGCTGAATTCAATGCCACTGCACTCTACGCCACTATACTCTGCAACACTGTACGCCAATACACTCCATACCAGTCCACTGTACTCTGCCACTCTGCTATGCGATTCCACACTATGCCACTCCATTCTACAACACTCTACGTTACTCCATGCCACTCTCTACACCACTAACTTTTAGCCATGCTGAACAGAAGCTACGCTGGTGTACATCATGGCTAAAACATATTGGCAAAGCAAATAGCTCTTGCGTAGGCGAAATCTATTGGGAGTGCCAATGCTTGTTTTTTTTTTTAACGCGCTTCAGGCTCAGCTTGAAACACACGGTGCTTGTGCGCTCCTTCCTATCAACTCTGTTGTGAAAACAGAACATCTGTATGTACACACAAAACTCTTCCTCAAATTATTGCACCGACCCTACAAAACCCTGCCTTTAACACTAAAGAAAGAATAAACGGTCTGAAAGCTTCTACTGACAACCACTGAGAGATTTAAAATCTAGGGGCCGAATTTCCAATTAGGTAGGTCGCTGAAAGTGTCTTCAAATTGAACTCTTTCTCAACTGGTTATACGTTTCCTTTTAGGAACAAAAGTGTATGTACCTATTATGTTATGGATTTCACTGTATTGCAACAATGATTTGCGTTACTCACAAAGCAACTTCAGAAGTGCCTCCCCCCCCCACTTATACTGAGGAGTGGACACTCGCTTTCCTTCGAGTCTGGGCCTCAGTCTTAAATTTGAGAATGATTTTTATAATTGGTTCTCTGTAGCACAACAGTGTCTGAGTTTATTTAATTTTTTTATTAAGGATATCACTGAGTATAGTATACGCTAAGATTCTTGTATACAAACGCATGCATTTTATTTATTTTGACTGGCTAATCTAAAAGTGTTGTCGTGAAGTCCTTGAATTAAGCCGTTAGATGTTTAGTAATGCATCGACTCCAAATACGGGGTAAAACACAGACTGGCTAAGGTTGTAAGAGTTAACACCGTGTCTGTAAAAGTTCAACTATCAGAGTTACACACAAACACTCGCCCTCTTCAGTTTTAAATGCATCAAGCCCCGCTGTCAAACGACTCACTCACTACACGAGGATGTCAACTGAAAGGCGGCAAAATATCAGATCTGTGTGCAGCCTGCGAGTCACCGGTTCGAATCCCAGCAGGTTCTCTCTTTCAATGTTCATAGCAGATAAAAACGAACAACTGTCAGATGAGTTTAAGTACAGTAACACATTTTATTTACGCTGAAAAAAACAAACAAAAAAAAACTCACGTTTATTCTTTTAAATAACGTTTACATCACTCGGCTGCAATGTATGATCTTGACCAAATCATTTTATGCTGAGCCATGGCTCCATAACATTTTCTGCTTAAATTGGTATAGATTTGAGAGGGTAAAATTCAACATAAAGCTCTTCAAAAACTGAAGCTCAACAGTATATGAGGAGAGCAAGGAGATGCAGGGTGGATAAGGAGGTGAGAGAAACAAGCAGGGACAGCGTCAGACCAAGATCTTGTGATTCTTAATCTCCCAGTGTCTAAAATAAATACATGTGAACTTGTGTAATGTAACTGATGCTCATGTAAAGTGCTCCAAAACTTTAGGGTTGTGTTTGTGCTATAAATTCCACAGAAAAGAAGAAATAGTACCTCAATCAAAGCACAAGCAGTGGATTGACAATAATTTTGACAAATCCATCTGTACATGTTCCATGCACCACAGAAAGAGAAGGAACTGATGCCTCATATGTGTTGCTGAATTAGAAGGCAGAAAAGAAGAGTGATCCCAAGAATGCTAAGTAAAGAGTGGGCTAAAAGCCTCTTTTATGAGGCTTTTTTTTTTTTTTTTTTAATATACAAAATAGGTCGCCAAGTGACAGTGCATGACAGTGTCTATGTTCATTCAGTAAGTTGGGTTGAAATAATTGTCTACAATCATACAGGTTGTTCTTGAATACCTCAGTTTCTGCTTCCGATCCAAGTTTCTTTTCCATTTGGTTATATACCCTCAACCATTCCTGGCCAATGCAATGTAGGAGAATCTTTTTAATTTTATTAGGTGCAATGCCATTCTCCTCAATAGTGGAAAGGTAGTTCATAAAATATTCCTTCCTCTTAGGCCATTTCCTGAAACGTTTGCCAGGTGAAGGAAGTGTGGATGGAGGAGATTTGGATGTTTGTGCTGCACTGGATGGCAAAGGAGACTATGAGCAAGAAGAAATCCCAGGATTTAAGGAAGCTGTACTATACGAAGGAGTACATAGAACATTTTTGGGGCAAGCAGTAAAGTTTCTTTTTCTTGCAGCACGTTTGTAAGCTAATATGCCTGGTAACTGCTGATGAGGTGTGATTGTTAAATACAAAGCCCACAAGGCCAGAGAGCTTGCAGCAGGCAATCAAAATGGCTACCACCTTATGCACATGGTCATGACATTGGAGCCATCACACTGAAGTATAGGCATAGTGCTGCAGTGCCTGATCTAAGAAATTCCAAATTGCTGCCTTGTGTGTGGCTTTGCAATGTTGGTGACTTCATCCTGTGGCACAGGGAGTGAAAATCAGAGTTGCATTTGCCATTCCGCACCCACCGCAGTGCAGAGACTGAGTAGTTCATGAAGAGTTTAATGGCAACCACAAGTAAATGCTTAAGGGCAGTCGTTGGACTGTGGGCGACACCCTCCAAACTAGCACAGCAAGCACTCTGAGGAATGAAATTCCTCACAAGGAACTATGTAAGGTTGGTGCCTGCTCTGGCTGTCTCCTCGGTTGATGTCTTCAGGAGTTCTTAGGGGATGAGAATGGCATTCACAGGCACTGAAGAGCAGTACGACAATGTCTTAGACTGGGTCTACACTTGTTGACAACTTGAAAGAACTACGTGGAAATAATAACAAGTTGTAAACTTTATTGCAGGCCCAACAGTGAATGAACAGTCGGCAACTGAGAACTTTCTATGTCAACTGCCTGTAAGTTCAAACCCAAACCTAGAAAACACCTTACAGATCAGGAACATTCTTGGACGTACAATAAATAACCAACACTACACAAAGGACCTTCATTCAGTCTTCCACTGTTTCTACTAAACAGGCACTGCCCACACCCAGTTCTCAGGCCACATCCAACTACTGCGTATCCTGATCATCCTTGACTTGTCTACTATCTTCAGCCACCCATCAGCTTGCACTTTGAAACTTGGACTATTTCTTCAAAGCCTCAGTCTACTCTGATAGTTCAACACTCACCCCGCTTCCACTATAAGGCCCCAAAGCACCATCCCAAGCCAAGTTGTCTCGTTTTGTCTACACTACCACTGTCTGACAAATAGATAAACCATCTATGCATGGGTGGTACAATAATTGCCGTCATTGTACCTATTCAGTCATTTCATTGTTAGCTTTATTTCGGTAAAACACAAATACCCTAAAAGCGCATCACCAATTCACAATTTTACAAAAATAGACTATGAATAAAAGTCCTAGAATATAAAACATTTTCCCTTTACAATCGTGCCATATTATAAAATCGTGCAAAAATGTAAAAATTTTCATAATAAATATCATAGAACAAATATATTCCTAGTTAAAAACAATAGATAGGATGAAAGTACAAAGCATTCCCATTATAGGCTCCTATTAATGAGATGACTTTAGCATTTTTGTTCTAGCACGCCAAATTTCACCTAAGTAGCTTGCTAAGGCAAATACCACCAGGCCCTGGGTATTTGACCTAAAAATTCTAAGAGCAGTAAACCGATTCTGGAAGCCCATGATTCTACAAAGAGGTACAATCCATTTGATTCGTTGTTTATCATAAGCAGGACAGTGGAACAGTACGTGTGCACTACATTCGGGAAGGCCGCAGCCCATCGGCCAGAAATTGTCATAAGGATAATCTTTAGACCAAGTACAGGTGAAAGAACGTAGCGGTAACAAGCCTAGCCTGAATCTGATGTAAAGGGCGCGGGCTCGAGGGAATGTAATCAGATCCATATATGATTCAAACTCGTAGTGACATTTGACTGATGTAAACTTATCTGTCAAACTACCTAAAGGGACCTCTGCTAGTTTTCCCAATTTTAGCCACCGCCAATATACATCCTTTACAATATGTACTGTATTTTTGGGTAGATCATACCTACTTTTATCCATCTTCACATGAGAAAAACTGCTGCACAACAATCTGCCAGTTCATAACCTTATGCCACCTCCTGCTGTACTTTGCCAGAACCAGGATAATGTACTACTCCCAACAACCAGAACTCTGCCACTCCCCAGCAAAAGCACCTGAAATGCTTAGTACCTCACTAACAAAAATGTTCTCACACAGTTAAAACTCAACATAAGTATTCTCTGTGCACACCTACAATTTTAGGCAGAAAGGCAGCAAAGACATTGATTGTATGTTGAGTTTGGAATAAACTTGGCTATTGCAACAGTTTCCTTCACTGTCATCCGTGTAGCAAGTCTCACCGCTACAACGAGACAGAAGCATGGTACATTCATACTGTACACCCTGCTCAGTCCTATGTCAAGGTAACCCTACATTTACCATATGAGCAGACCCTAGACTCAAAATATAGTCAATGGTGAAACGATTCCTCCACCGCCTGGAGTTCTCCTCCTGGAACTAGGCATTCCTCACAGATTTGCTGACCACAGACACAGTGCAGAAGATAGATTGCAAAAGGAAGACCCAGACATGCTTCCTAACTCACAGATTTACAAACTGGGGAGATCACACACTCAATGTGTAGCACCCACAAAAGGAATATCACAGACACTGATCTCTGACAGTCACACACAAGTTGTTGGAGAGGTGACACCTGTACAACGAAAGATCCAAGACCTGTTTGTCGCAAACTTAGGGTCACAAGGCACCTCATTCCCTTCGGAGTACTTCGTGTCCCTCTCTTCTTCATCTTAAGAGCCAAGCGATAACATTTGCGTCTAAACCCCAAAACAAGGGCGAAATGCAGACGAGTCACACACACAATTTTCCTTCGCAACCGTCATACCAAGAACCTGGTTGCATTTCTCTGGTGTCTGCTCCAACCATCCCTTGTGTGAGAAAGTGTGGCGTCTTTGTTTGAAGGGCCGAGCACTGACCGAAGCATGTGACGCTCTGTGACGGCAGCATCGTGATGTCATCTCGCAGATGACGCGTTCATGCAGACCGTGGCAGTGTTGACATGGGAAATGTAAATTCAAGCTAGTGCTGAGTCAACAGTGACCATTATGCGAAATTAACGAGGCAGCCAGCCTTTCTTTTAAGTAATAGCACTGTCTTCAGAATTATCAAAGGAGTTACTTTGTGATTGATGCACAGTAGAATGCTAATATGGGCAATGCTAAAACATCCCATAAGTACAACATATTATGACTAAGCCTCCCACTTTTCTGTTTTTACAAATAAATACTGATCAAAAACAATGCGTTCCCTGTCTGAAATGTATTTTAAATATAGAAAAATACAGAAAATAGGTCTCGAGAGTGATTTTATTTGTTATGCTGTCCCTTATCAATTCCAGGTCAACAGCTGAACAGATAGACACCATGGGTAGTGAAAAAACGGGATGAGATTTCCTGAAATAATGGCATATGTCAATATACACTTTTAGTATAATGCTAATATTTACCTCTGGGACTATTGTTTTGTTATTTGGGGCCATATGTACGACCACGTTTTGCCATAGACACAAAATGGGTAAAACCCTTTGATACATCTGGCCATTGGTTACTTAATTTGCTAAAACATGACACATAAAACTAGGAATACCTGTTCATCAGTTAAATAAAAGGGGAAATATATGATTTTACAACTTAATTCATCCACAGAACACAAAATAAACATAGATAAATACTAGTGAAATTGCCAAAAATAAATATGGATAAATGCAGATGGAAATGTATTTAAAAAAATACCAAAAACAACGGGAGCCCTAATTATGATGACCCACTGAAAATAATCCTACAGGGCTCGATAATGTTACAGTACAACCTAATCGGAATATGTGGACAATCTAAAATCCAAATATTTGTACACTCTGGTCCTGTAGCCATGGTCTGATTGTGTTCTGTTGATAATACCCCGAAAGAGCTTAGCCATGGGATTAGGGGAAGAAGGGGACACTATTTGCCTACTCGTAATTGACTTGGTCAGAAGTTGTTGGGGCTGTACTGCCCCAGTGCAAATTTGGTGCTGCGAGTGTGGCAAAGTGGTGTTGCTCAAATCTATTCTCCTCAACTTCACTGTTCAAATCTGGTTGATGTGTACATACTTTAAATTTCGAAAGCTGCTCCTTAGAATAGAGTGTGTGAGTAGTGGATAACTCATCTGTCCTTGGTCTCCCTCTCCCAACTATCATCAATTTTAAAGTTTTCTTAGAGCACCTTGCTTTTTGGAAATGTGTGAAAACGTTTGGTCGTGCATTTTACGGAACCGAGGATCCAGAATACACACTTTGGACTTTAACCTTCCTTGTAGTTGTTCATACATATTAAAGTTTACAAGGAGACATTGCTATACACATTATGTTATCACTATTACAGTTTTTGTGTCCTTTGCTCTCAGGGAGTCAATGTTTTTGCTGGTCTCACAGTGTGCAGCAGTGCGTTTTGATGTGTTGAAAGGATGGTGTGATCTGGGGCATAGTGTGATACATTTAGTGGTGTGCTGAGGAACTATCCTTGCAATCCGTAGGGCCTACTTGAATGCATAAGTTATGTTTATTTCCAAAGCAGCTAGGGAGCTCTTTCAGAAACTGACCAAGTTTTTAATATC
Source organism: Pleurodeles waltl (assembly GCF_031143425.1). Taxonomy (NCBI): domain Eukaryota; kingdom Metazoa; phylum Chordata; class Amphibia; order Caudata; family Salamandridae; genus Pleurodeles; species Pleurodeles waltl. Next base: position 977,691,306 of record NC_090446.1, on the reverse strand, counting down.
CTCAGTCAGAGGACCCCTTTGCAGCCAACTCACAAGATACTTGCAAAATCAGCACACAGAGCGTTTTAAATTATGAAGTAATAAAGTATTAACATTCATGTATTGGCGATTGATAAAACTCATATCCACCCAGAATTGTCTACTTCATAAAGACCCACCCACTCCCTTAAATTCAGTTATTTGAACATGCATGAAAAGACACTGTTTTGTAGGTTAAAAAACTCTCACATTAATGGACAGTGAATAGATGTGCTCGCATGGGTGCTGACAACATTTCCGGTTGTTTTTCCCAACAGTATCTCAACATTATCAAAATGTCACCCAAAGAGAGAGTTACTTTTTACACTGAAAAAAAAACCATCAGTCTCTTCTAATAGAAACCTACTGCCCAAACAAGCTTAAGGACTACCACGTGTTAGCCGAGCTCACTGTAGGCAGTAACATTTTTGAAAAGGCAATGGTCAGGCAAGTTTAGACTCACCTTGATTTACATGGGAGCCTACATGTCAAATAATCTGGCTTTTTAAATTTCACTGGCCTATAACTGATCATATTTGACAACCATAAACTTAGATGAATTGGCATTTTGGCTATGAATCATGCCATCCTCCTTCAGAGGCTTAAAATAGAGGTCACTATAAGTCATGCGATCCTCATTCACTCAAATTGGCGGCAGCAATAGAAGAGACATCCATGCCTTGGTACTGTATATTTCTAGCAGACTGGTTAACAGGAGTAAGGCTAGGTATGTTCTTCTTTCACCCAAGCAAGCTGAACTGTGAAGACAATTTAAACATAGAAATGGTAGTAATAATAACGTGAAAGCACTTCCCAAAAGTGTCTAGATGTTGAGATGAGAGAGTATGTTGTGGTGCTACGTGGTCGAATTGCCTTACTGCCTCAAGACAAAACAGTATGTATCACAAGAATACACAACATGCAAGTATTTAATTAAGACCACAGCACTCCAGCACAAGTATATAGAACATAATTGATAATTTTCCAAATATAAAGTAGTTTGACACCAGTCTTTGAAGAAAACAAAATTAAATGAAAATCTTCTCTCCTTGTGACCTCATGGTTTTATTACCTTGATGAAAGTTCTATATGACTTTGTTCATTCATATACGGCCATTGGAAATACATTTTCATAGTCAAGCCATACAGTAACAGCCTGTAGTCAATCCATACAATAACAGCTAACATGTGTTTCATCGTGAAGTGACTTTTTCAAGACCGAGAAGTTAGAGCGATGAGTCCTTATGAACTTGAATCAGTCATGTGTGAGAAAGCTGTGTTTCAGATGTGTTAGGACATCAGTGATAATATATGGTCCAAAGATTGTCTCTTCTGTACTGTCCCCTATAAGGGCAAGTTCCAAACTTCCAAAAGTATGTGGCATAAGTAGCTGTTTAGAAGACTATGATAAGTCCTGCATCTGCTGTGTAACGAGTGAAGTGTCAGTTCTCAGCATTGGAGGAAATGGACCTCCACGACGTCACAAGGAGAGAAGATTTTTGTTTAATTTTGTTTTCTTCGAAGACTAGTCTCAAACTATTTTATATTCAGAAAAGTATCAATTATGTTCTATATACTTGTGCTGGAGTTCTGTGGTCTTAATTAATTACTTGCATGTTGTGAAGACAATTTGGCTGTCCTCTGTTTTTATGTTTACATGCGCCGTCATTGCTCCATCATAGACTGCTAGGGACTTCCTATATTGATACAAACCCCTTGTATCACTTGACCGGTTCCTTAACCAGTTCACTACTTACAATTATGTCTTACAATGCTATTCAGACACAACATAGTTATAATTAAATGAAATAATAACTCATTTGTGTGTGGAGAGTACATGGGGTGGGGGAGTGGAGGGTAAGAGAATGCAGGATTTAGCCCTCCCACGCCCTAGAGAAAGGTATATAGAACAGCCGGTGTTCATGGGAACAGAGGAGGAGCTATCCCTTAACCCCAGCTGGAATCTGGGTTTTAGAGAGGGGGGCTAGTTTTAGAGAGACTGCTTACCATAGCACGGGCTCGGATGGGAGAGAGACACCCAGGATGTTTTTATGTCCTTTTATTTATTTGTTTATACAGCACAGACTTCACCCAGCGGGCCTAGAAGTCAGCCATGTGTTGACTGGAGGCATAAAAAAACATACCTTACTTACAGTACAGCGTTTGTTAGAGGAGCACAGGGTAACAGTAACCGAGTTATTTGGTACGTTAACAACATGGCTTGAAGAGCCTTCCTTCCATTGCAAACACTGGCGGCCTGTAGAGAGCATGCATTCAAAACCTTTTCAAAGATAGTTCTACCTGTGTGCCTGTCTAGAGCATACGTAGACCTTGGCTGGGCTGCTCCAAATTACACTGACCTACGATTTAAAAACTACCTTTCAATACATGGAACACCAAAGAATCAACACAAACAGCCGGTCTCCAACTGACAGCAGCAGCATTTTCAGGATGCTGTCTTGGTATAGCACCTTAAGAAGAATGGTGTCAGAACTCACATACTCACTAATTCATCCATCTTCACCCCAGTGACCTAATCACCCAGTTCAGAAATCTGTCTGTAAACTGTATTACACTCATACCTTAACTGGTAATGTTCTGTGAGGGGGGAAGTTTGCTCTGTTATTGCCATGCATTTCTTGTGTGAGGTAGTAAAGATCAGACTGCTGCCCTAGTTATATCTATTCTGCGATGGGAAAGGTTTGTGCTGCCCTAGCTCTACCTGTCCTCTGAAATTGGCAAGATGGCACTGTTTTTGCTTAAGTTGCACCGGTTCCATGAAGAGGGGTACTTCCATGGCTGCTGCTCTGTCTTCTAAAATAACAAAGGATATCTAGGATGCGCTTGCATAACCTGTCCAGGTCAGTCAGAAGCTTTGTTGGACCCAGTACAAACATTATTTGTGGAGCCCTGATCCAGAGCCTATGGTTTCAATCACAGCTGTCCAACTGGACCAAACTATGTGGCTGTTGGCAATTACCTTTCTTTCCTCTGCCTCTTTTTCTATGATCTTCACATTTCAGAGTGCATTGAAATAATTCAGTTCAGGATATGCACTGGACAAATATCTCTCATATATATAGTATAATAGACCCTAATGTTTCTTCATCAATAACAACAATAAAGGCCTTGCATAGGTGGCACTAGATAATGGACTTGCCTCTTGGGTCATTTTACCCTCGCTTTCAATACTAGGACATTACTTTCTGTACTATCAGTGCACCTAATAAGATGTCATTCATTCATTCATAATAACATTGTCATCAAGGTAAAAGGGGAAAGAATCCATCCAGAATCAGAACTGCACAATGTCTAATCAGGAAACCTGGTTATAATCCTGGCTTCCAAGCTTGATGAAACAGTGTGACCCAATCTGATTACTTTCTTCTCTGTGCCTTCTTTTCCATGATCATCTCATCTGAGAGCACCTTCAAATAATTCACTTTTACAACAATTTCTCATGTGTATGGCTTAATAGGCCCTAATGTTTCTCCACTGGGAAAACAAGACTACTGACATGCCTCTTCAATGATTAATACAATTGTTACTGTGGAAATGGCGTGGTTCACTAATAGGGGCCTCACGGTGCAGCGATTAAATGTAAGGTGATAAAGTTAAACAATCTAAAATACACTTTTTGTGTGTAAAATGTCACACCTCAGCTATAAATAAAGTGACAGTCAGTGACACTTGCAGTAGGTTAGGAGGTCGAGGATGAGCTGAGAGCTGTTCTCAGCCTCCTCTGATTTTACAGACAGGATTCACCACAGACGGGGCTGTTCAGAATTAAGAGACTCTGCCATCACTGCTTCCCTACCACTCCTGTAGTTGTACAGGCGGCAAGGCAGGGGATGCTTTGGTGTTGGACATGTGGTTCATGGTCTCAAGGCCTATGCAGTACACTTCCTGTACCCAGTTACCAGCATGGCAGCATGGGCATGGCCTGCTTTATAGCGCAGGCTATGATTACAGTGATTGAGAAACATGCTGCACGCTCTGACAGCCTCACCAGTAACATATTGTGAGGCCTATTGAAGAAGTGAGGCCTAGGGAAATTTGCCCCATTGCCCTGCTCACTCTTTCTGAGACTGATGAACATGTCAGCTGAAGCAGGAACTATTTCACAGTACTTGATGTAAGATTCCTGTATTACTGGGAATGGTTCCTGACCCCATAGGGTCAATATTTGAGCACCAAAACATATTGATGGAAAAGGCAAGTGAGGTCCATTGCCCTGCTTCCCTGTTTTGAATCTTTTTTTTAAAAACTTTTTTTTATTGTTTTTGCATACCATACATAAAACACACCCAGACTCCTGATTGCTGGGAGGAACATGAATTACAGATGGAGCAGAAATGCAAAAGTCACCACATACGACAAGCAGTATAATAACAACTTCAGCCAACAGCATGAAATGTGGAAGGTCCCTCAATCAACGATACACCAATGCAGCATGCACAGGTGAGGTCGAGAAGCGTACGTAATTAAACAGTGCAAGCCCACAGAGTCTAAACACCCCCCAAGATCATGTGTCAAATTCCAGAGTGTCTAATGTCAGTTCATGCGGGTGGTTGGACATTAGCATACAGTTTGCTAGTATTGTCAGTATACAAGTCTCTTCAGCCAGGCTCTTGTTGTGGGCAACGTCCTACTGACCCAATGGATTGCTATCTCAGGGTGAGCCAGAAGTGAGGCCATGGCTGTAAACAGTAGGTGTTTTAGGAACAACATCCATATATGCCAGTAATGCAACTACGTGGTTAGGTGCGAGTGTAGTACATATCATCAAAGCAATGCATCAAAAAACATCCCTCCAGTATAGCGCTATGTCATTACATCTCCACGTCATGTGCGCAAAATCAGCTGCCGGCATGTGGCATTTTGCGCAGTTGGTGGATGGCGTGGGTTCTAGTTGTGCTAGTGCAGTGGGTGTAGTGTGGTCTCTGCATAGAAACTTGTAATATATTAGTTTGTGACAGTGATTTAGGGAAACAGAGCATGTTTGCATACAGCAAGCATACCAAGTCTTGTCTGATAGTGGTTAGCCTAGATCCGTCTGCCAGGCTTTTCGGAGTTTAATAACGCAGACCGGTAGAAGGTTTAGATGGGTATGATATAGTTTGGATATGTTTTTTCACCTAGATTGTCGCTGATGATTAGAGTGAGAGGTGTGAATTATTCTGGGGCTAATGAATATGAGGGTATCAAAACTCTCAGGGCACTCTGGAGAAAACGGAGTACAAAGTGATCTGTATGTGTAACAGCCACATCTCCGCCCACCTGAGACACCTGCACTGGCTTCCCGTCAACAAAAGGATCACCTTCCGACTCCTCACCCACGCACACAAAGCCCTCCACAACAAGGGACCCGAATACCTCAACCGCCACCTCAGTTTCTACACACCCACCCGTCAACTTCGCTCCGCCAATCTCGCCGCCGTCCCTCGCATCCGCCGCACCACGGCAGGTGGGAAATCCTTCTCCTACCTTGCGGCCAAGACATGGAATTCCCTCCCCACCAACCTCAGGACCACCTCGCATTCCGGAGGCACCTCAAGATCTGGCTCTTCAAGCAGCAGTAACCCCTTCCCCCTAGCGCCTTAAGACCCGCACGGGTGAGTAGCGCGCTTTATAAATGTTTATGATTAGGAACCTGTCGTCCTTTGTTTGGCAGAAGACATGCCCATCCGGGAAAAGGTTCCCAAAAGTATGCAATTCTAATGTACCCAAAGTTTTCTAAACCAACCTCTCCTGTGTGATGGGAAGCCATGGATTATTCACCAGTGGTATCGCAGGGGCATACATTGAGCCACCAGCCATAAGTGGGGCAAGTAGTGTCCGCAACGGGGTGGTGGCTGCTAAATCTTTCTCTGGCAGAGTGTATGGCAAACAGGCATCTGCGTGGTACAATGTGATAAGCATATTGACATTGTGCCGCCAGGTAGTACAAAAGAAAATGGGGTACACTAAATCCACCACGCTCGTAAGGGGGTTTCAAGACTTTCCATATAGGCTGCAGCAGGGAACTTCAAAAACTGAGGGAGAACTACCATCTTCGTGATGGCAATGCCGCCCACCATGGACAGGGGAAGCCGTATCCAGCACTCAGCTTGAGCATTCAGTCTCTCCGTGGCAAGGCTGTAGTTCAATTCTGTTACCTGTTCTTTGTCCTGGTGGAAGTGAACACCCAGGTATTTAACATGGTCATTGCACCACACAAGAAGGAATTCTCAGTGAACTGGAATTGTTGCGTAGGTAGGAGAAAACAGCTCAGACTTTGCCCAATTTATGTGCAGTCCATAAATGTTAGAAATCGGGTCTCTAGTTGGCAGTGGTTTGCACCCTGTCCAAGTAGGGACCCTCACTCTAGTCAGGGTAAGGGAGTCACACAACTAAGATAACCCCGCTTATTCCCTTGGTAGCTTGGCACGACCAGTCAGGCTTAACTCAGAGGCATTGTGTAAAGTATTTGTACACACACACACATAGTAACATAGTGAAAACGCCACACAAGTACTCCACACCAGTTTTGAAAAATAGCCAATATTTACCTAATAAAACAAGGCCAAAACAACGAAACACCACCATACACTAGCAAAGATACACATTTCTAGCGTTTAAATCTCAGTAAAGCACTTAGAAACACAACTGGGGCTATCACAATGTCTTTGATGAAGTAGTTCCCAACAGTTCGACGTCACTAACAAGGGAGTGCAGGCCGGTCATGGAGTTGCTCGGTATCCACAGTACCTTGGAAAACGATGCGGAAGCAAAGATGTTGCACAGAGTCAAGGAAATGAGGCGTCACTGGAGCTGGTGAGGTGTTGGTTCCTTACTGCTAACGGGAGAGTGAGGCATCAGTTCCTTACTGCGAGGCAGGGGAAGTGAGGCATCAGTTCTTTATGGTTGCAGGGGAGGTGATGCAGCATCAGTGGCAAGTCGTCTGTTGCAATCCAGCGGGGTTGATGGATCCAGCAGGTCAAGACGTGCTACGTTGATTTCTTGGTGGTGTGATCACACCATGGGGGCCACAGGTGCTGTGGCAGAGTCGGGTGTCCCAGACATGGGCCATGGCACTCAGGACTCATGCCGTGTCAGGAATTCAGTGGCTCTACAGCGGCGTCGGCCGCGGTCGTTGCACTCAGCAGGGACCACAGCTCTGGTACAGGCAGTGGCGCAGAGTCAGACAGCAGCTCCGGTTCTGAAGTCGCTCTGGAGTCAATGGACTTGGTTTCACCACAACTCACTTCCAAGGGCTCAGTGACTGGATTTGGCACCACTTGGCAAGTCTGGACTCTCAGCAAGAAAGTCCAGATGCTGGCAGGTAAAGTCTTTGATGCCTCTGTGACTTTTAACAGGAGGCAAGCTCCAATCAAGCCCTTTGAGAACCTTGGAAAGCAAAGTCTAGTCCTTTCACCCCAAGGACAGAAGTGGCAAGCAGCAGGCAGAGTGGCAGTCCCTCCTACGACATTTAGCTCTTCTTCCTGGCAGAATGTCCTCAGTCCAGAAATTTTCTAAAGTGTTGGTCTCAGAGGCCCAATACTTATACTGATTTCTACCTTTGAAGTAGGCAAACTTCAAAGGAAAGTCTTTGAAGTGCGCAAGACCCTGCCTTTCCTGCCTCAGACACACTCCAAGGGGTTGGAGACTGCTATGTGTAAGGACATGGCAAAGCCCTATTCAGGTGCAAGTGTCAGCTCCTCCCACCTCTCTAGCCCAGGAAGACCCATCAGGATATGCAGGGCACACCCCAGTTCCCTTTGTGTGACTAGAGTGAATTCACAAACAGCTCAACTGTCATTCTGATCCAGACAGGCAGAGGCATAGAATGGTTAAGCAAGAAAAGGACCACTTCCTAAAAGTGCCATTTTCAAACTTGCAGTTTATAAACCAACTTCCCCAAAACATGTATTTTTAAACTGTGAGTTCAGCGATCCCAAACTCACTATCTCCATCTGCTTCTAATAGGAAATTACACTTAAAAGATATTTCAAGGAAACTCCATGTGTTAACCTATGGGAGAGATAAGACTTGCGACAGTGAAAAGCAAATCTAGCAGTATTTCACTATCAGGACATGTAAAACACCCCAGTACATGTCCTACCTTTTAAATACACTGCACCCTGCCTTGGGCCTAAATTAGAGGTGACTTACATGTAATAAAAGGGAAGGTTTGGGCATGGCAAGGTCGAACTGGCAGTTCTAAACTGCCAACACAGACACTGTAGTGGCAGGTCTGAGACATGTTTATAGGGCTACTTATGTGGGTGGCACAATCAGTGCTGAAGGCCCACTTGTAGGTAGCATTTGATTTTCAGGCCCTGGGAACCCCTGGTGCACTTTAGTGAGGACTTACTAGTAAATCAAATATACTAATCATGGATAAACTAATTGCACTTTATTACTGGTCAGCAGTGGTAAAGTGCCCAGAGTCCTAAAGCCAGCAAAACCGAAGTTCAGAACAGGATCAAAACAGCAGGTCAGAAGCCAAAAAGACAGGGAAACCACACCAGGGGCTGACCGGTCTAACAATAAAAATCATCAAATCAGACTATCTCCCTTAGAATTAGCTCTAGATTGTCCGCTAGGAGGGGTATGAAAAGCAGAATGTCACCCTCATAAAGGGAGATTAGTAGGGGACCTGTTTTAAAGTGCAATATCCTATGGATGTGTTTCTGTTGGAGGTGGCGGATGAGGGAGTCCATTGTATCAATAAAAAGTAGCGGCAATAGAGGACATCCCTGCTGGGTGCCTCTGACAACAGCGAATGGGGGTGCCGTTAGTCCTGATCTGGGCAGTTGATTGTGATTACAGGACCATAATCAAGAAGGTAAACCTGTGTGATAGGCCTAACTTGTGGAGAGTGGCTTCCAGAAAGAGCTACTATAAAGAATCAAAGACATTCTCAACGTCGTGAAGGGCCAAGGCTGCAGGGATGAGAGGAGAGACCCTGTTGAGAACCGCAAAAATGTATGCAGATTTAAAGATGTAGAGCAAAGGTGAACAAAGCCCTACTGGGCTGGTGGAAATGATCTGGTTCATTAAGAGGGATTGAGGCTTGGCCAACAGTTTAGCCAATATCTTATTATCGAAATTTAGAAAAGATACTCAATGATAAGAACCACACATGCAGGGATCCTTTCAGGTCTTGGCAGCAGGGTAATCACTGCCTCATGCAGCGTCGGCAGGAGCACACCCTCTTTGAGTGCCTCTGCATACATCTTCAGAGAATGCTGGGCATGTGTTTATATGTTTTATAAAACACCCTGGCAAAGCCATCCATTCTAGGTGCCCTAGAACTGTCAAAGGCGTCTATAGCCTGGATGATCTCCTTGCTAGTGAAAGGTTTACTCAGGAATTGTTGCTGGGCGGTGGTAATCCATAATATGGCAACCTCGTCAAGATACTGCAGCATCTCAGAGGAACAATTACCCGCTCAAGCGGAATAAAGCTGGGTTTAATAGTGCTAGAGCCCTCCCCCCATTGAAGTGCAGGTATCTACGAGGCTGACCTGGGTGGTTTTAAAAGGCGTGCAACAGTGCATTCTGGCCTCTTGCCTTCACCATAGCGACATGCTCTAGCATATTTGCCAAGGTAGTCCATTTGGGTTCCTCCAAATCGCAGAATTCATCAAACAGGGAAAATGCGTTTATGGAGATTAGGTCAGGAGGACGTCTGCGTGCCCTCACGATCCAAGTCAATCATCACGACCTTGACCCTGGCGAGGCTCTGGCATATAGTTCTGAGCATCCCAGTGTGTTTTGCTATGCAGACGCCCATAAAATATGCCTTCAAGGCATCCAAGAGGGTGGCTTGCAATTTAATTGAGTCTTTATTGAATTTGAAGTACTTCGTAATTGCAGTGCAGAGCTCAGAGCGGAACACCTCATCATGTAATGCCAAGGTAGGAATGTGCCATTGGTGAACAAAACCGCCTCTAATAGGGATATGAAACATCGTCTTAACTGGGGAGTGATAAGAGATGGCACATGGAAGATGTGCAACGGAATTAAGCCAAGGTATTGGCATGAGCGATATCAGCCAATATTCTATGCATGTCCATGTGTTGTGGGAGGCAGTGCAAAATGTATATGCTGGGTCAGATGCATGTCGCAGGCGCTAGGGGTTTCACAATGTGTGGGTGTCACAAATGTCTCGCAGTGAACGGGGTTTCCCGGATGGGTGTGTGGCAATGGTATCCAATCAAGGGTCAAGAAGCATATTAAAATCCCCACCCAAAATAACATGATCTGCATCCACCCGATCTATTTGGGAATGGAATTTCAGGAAGAAGTCTGTGGTAGCTGTGTTCGGGGCACATATGTTGATCAATAGGAATTTCTGTCTTGGAAGGGTGCCCACAACAAGCACATATCTAACCAGCTCATCAGAGTAACTGTAGTGGGGGTGAAATTGAAGATTCTTATGCATCAGCATGCAAACACCTAGCAAGTATGAGCTGTAGCTTGAGAAATACTGGTGGGAGCCCCATGAGGTTTCAAATGCATATGTACGTTTTGGTGGCAGGTGGGTCTCTTGTAAAAAGGCTATTTGAGCACCATGCCTACTCAAATACCGCGCCGTGCCTAGTCAACTATTGCAAAACATGGGGGGGCGTGGCCAACAATCCGGAGATGGCGCACGCTTAATCCCCTCGCTCCGGAGGGGCCGACACAAGTCCGAAGTGAATGCGTGCCATCTCCGGGCAATCCGGTGCCCTGGTGTGGGTGAGGGACTGGGGGCCGGTCCTGGAAGCAGCCGGGCCCCCGCTGTGATCGCGAAGTGCCTAGACCCGGCTGTCGGCAGTGGGAGAGGCTGGCGGCCTGCCCCCGTGCTTGGAGCCTGGACCTCGCGTGAGGCGGTGGAAAAACGAAAGATGCTGGGCCGTGCCTGGTCCTCGGGGGGGCGGAGGAGCCCAGCGGTGGCCGGGAGGCCGCAGGGGGCCTAGGCCCCGCGGCGCTGCGATCAGCGACCGGGAGTGGATCCCGTGAGGTGTGGCGACTGGTGCGGACCCGCTCCCGGGCCCTGTGGAGGCAAAGGGGCCCGGGGAAGATCGTGGGACCCCTGGAGGGGCAGCGCTCCAGGGAAGCGGGACGCGCCGCCGTCCCTGGTGGGGGGCGCGGCCCTGGATGGTGCTCGCGCCGAGGAGTGGGGGCTCGGTCGGGGCCCCGGTGGGGACATTCAACACGCTGCCACACTGTGGGAAGCTGCGATAAAAGGCCAGGCTCACCCCCGCATTGAGCTGGAGAAGACGGAGCCTGACCTGTGAAGTTGAACTCTGCACCAAGTGGGAATCGGCCTACTGGACGACCCAAGCAAGGCAACCGACGGAGAACACTATTGGCAGGGTGCCTGACGCGGGCGGCCCACTGATCGCCCCATGAGCCGGTGACTCCTGAAGTGAGTGACACAGTGGATGGTACACCAGACGGGACTGAAACCTGGGTGACCTGGAGTGCGCCTAGATTGGCTACTAATGCCGCAGTGAGTACTCTGAGGAGACGAGTGTGACCCTGCGGGAGTGTGCGGCCGACCTGGGACCTGCGGCGAACCACCGGACTGGACCGGAACTCCGGGGGGCCCCCTGGGCCGATGGGAGAGCGGCCCTGCAACGCTACGGCGGAACTAGTTGAGCCGTGTCATGGGGTGCAAACGCGCAGAGGAACGATAGAAAAGGTCAGGACAGAAGGGAATAGTGGTTGCCCGTGGGCTGCCGGCACGGAACCCTCTGACTCAGCGGCGGCAAACCGTGGATAGCTGGCGCACCCTTGGTGGGCCTGCCTCGCGCCCGCCTGGGGTTGTGGCCTGACCTGTGGTGCGGAACTACAGAAGGTGGGAGCTTGCGGCGTGACCTGGGCTTGCGCCCCTGGGGTGCGGACCCCCCCTCCCTCCTCAATCGATGCCCCCAAAGGCCCGACATAAGCGCAAAATCATGGACACTGCGACGCCAGCACAAAGAAATGGAAGCACAGGGCCACTCTCAGTCCAACGTACAGGAAACCCTGGACAGAATATTAGGTGCAATAGAGGACACAAAGACAACACTGCAACGCGACATCAACCAAGTAGCGGTTGAGGTAGGCTTACTGAGAGCAGACCACCACAAACTGGTGGACAGAGTTAAAGAAACAGAATCCACGCTGGCAGATATTGGGCCGAAACAGAAAGATCTAGCGGCCGAGGTGACCTCCCTTGCTACCAGAATGGCACGGCTTGAACAAAGGGCCGAGGACGCGGAGGGGAGAAACAGGAGGAACAACGTGCGTGTGGTGGGCCTCCCCGAGGGGGCCGAGGGAGCCAACATGGTGGAGTTTCTGGAGAAATGGTTAAGCACAACGGTGGCACCTGGATGCCTGTCCCCCTTCTACACGCTGGAACGTGCGCACCGGATGCCGTCGAGGCCTCTTGCCCCTGGCAGACCACCTCATGTAGTGATTGCCAAGTTACTACACTACAAATACAGAGACATTCTTATACAGAAGGCTAGAGAGATGGGCCCGTTTAAAGTAGCAAACTGAGAGGTGACACTATTTCCAGACTATACATTGGAAGTCCAGAACAAACGAACCTCATTTCTAGCAGTCAAGCGGGCCCTAAGGGAAGAAGGGATTCAATACTCGTTGTTGTACCCAGCCAGACTGAGAGTGATACTGGAGGGGAAGACCACTTTCCTACAGTCCCCGGAAGAAGCATGGGAATGGCTCGAGAAAAATGGATCCCAGATGGGCCGGCCTGCGAGTGAGGGCACGACTGGGGGTCGAACTCGCCGGGCCCCGAGGGCGCGGAGGCCCGGGAATCGCCCGCGGCTGGCACCACCGCAAACACAAAAAGAAAAAGGCAAAAGGGCGGCCCTGGACTCGGCAGCCTGAGTGAGTGAAGGTGCAACCTTCCCCCCGGAGGGTTCGGGAGAGGAATCGGATGACACGATGGTGTCCTCGGCTGGAGAATCGGGCTGCTCGGCGCGTGCTCCCAGGGTGACACCGCAAACTGCCGACGAACTTGGATAATCCTAACACGTGAGGGCCCAGAGACACGGCGCAAAAGGTGAACGAGAGGCCCCTCTGGACTTGGCCACCCCCCAGTCCAGAACCTCGCCTGTCCATTCAGGCTGGCGAGAACTGCAGTTATATTGGCAAAATGGATAGCGATACCTGGCTACAACGTGGGTCCGAACATGGGAAGGGGTAAATCGGGGGTTTGTGGGAACCGGGGGCATTGTCACCAGACTATTATACTAAAATGGCAGACTACAATCTCTTAACATGGAATGTTAGGGGTATGGGCACGCTGGCTAAACGACACAGAATTCTCTCATACTTAAAGAGCAGAGGGGTGCAGGTGGCAATGCTACAGGAGACATATTTGATGGCTGGGGAGGTGGAGAAACTGAGGCGCAGGTGGAGGGGACAAGTGTTTGCAACGGAGTACTCAGCATATGCAAGAGGCGTAATGATATGGGTCAGGGCCAGGGTCCCTCTGGTGATAGACTCTTCCCGCATAGACCGGGAAGGTAGATTTGTGATATTGGAGGGGAGGTTACATGGTACCCCGATTGATATAAGTTGCATTTATGCCCCCAATCAAGCCCAGATCCCCTTTCTGACTAAGTTATCGAGCCACCTTACCCGCCAATGCACAGGAGAACTATTAATAGGGGAGGACTTCAATGCAATACTAGACACAAACATGGACAGGTCAACTCCGCCACTGCAGGGGGCAGTGTCAACTAGAATAGCCAAAAAGCTATGTGAATGGTTGGGCACCTGGGGGCTGGTGGATGTCTGGCGGGAGCAACACCCAACAGACAGAGACTACTCGTATTATTCGGGCCTCCACTGGCTGCATACAAGAATCGATAGGGTGACATGCACGGCGGGCCTTGCGCGTAACATGACCCATTCAGAGTATCTCGGCCGCACACTGTCGGATCATAATCCCTTACTGCTGACGCTAAGAGTTTCGGAGAATAGGCCCCCCATTCCATCATGGAGACTGTCCCCTGCGTCGCTGGAAGACCAGGCGCATAGAGACGCCCTGCGGTCCCACCTGGCAGAATATATTGAGATCAATGGTGGATCCACCCAGTCCAGGGCTACAGAATGGGAGTCACTTAAGGTGGTGACGAGGGGCTTCTGCCTGGGGCAGTCGGTGGGTGTGAAGCGCACACTTGAGAGGGAACTGTCTGCTTTAGAGAGGGAAATGCATATAGGGGAGTTGAGACAGGGCCCTGAAGCCCAGGGGAACGAAGAATATAACCGAGCCCGCAGAGAACACTCCCGGATTGAGGAGCAGCTTAGGTGTCATAGCATGCAAAAATATCTGGCATCATTACAATCAGAGGAAGGCAGATCAGGGAAGCTGCTAGCGTGGCTGGTGCGCGCAAATGGGGGCGGAGAGCTCATTACAAGTGTACAAGATAAAGAGGGACTTCGTAGACATAGCCCAGGCCCAATTAACAACGCATTTAAAGAATATTATATGCACCTGTATAGGAAACCTAATGACCTGGGTGCGGAGGCCTTTGAGGATCTCCTGCAGCAAGTCCCACTCCCAAGATTGAGCCCGGAAGAGCGGGATAGCCTGGGGGGACTGGTGACAGTGGAAGAGATAAACGAGGCCATATCGTAATTGGCCCCCGGGAAGACTCCTGGCACAGACGGCCTACCAATGGACTTTTATAAAAAATATAAGGCACTATTGGTTCCCCAACTAGCGGAGATGTACACGGAGGCTCTGCAGCGGGGGAGCTGCCATGCACGCTCCGTGAGGCCTTGGTGGTGCCGCTCCCCAAGACAAAAAACAGGGAAGCATCAGTGACTGACTTTCGTCCCTTATCAATGCTGAACAGCGACTTTAAGATCCTTAGTAAGGTCATGGCCGGCAGGTTGCTCCCCCTCATGACCACACTCGTGCACGCGGACCAGAACGGTTTTGTCCCTGGTCGCAGCACGTCGTTGAACTTAAGGCGACTTTTCACTGTCTTACATATGCCAGTAGAGGAGAAGCCCCCTGCTGGGGTTTTACTCGCGGTGGACTTCGAGAAGGCCTTTGACTCGATTAGATGGGACTACCTCAGGGCTGCGATGTTAAAAATGGGACTAGGGGAGGACTGGGTGAAATGGGTTGACCTATTGTACGCATCCCCGCTGGCAAGGGTGAAGACGGGCAGAACGATATCCAGTACATATCCGGTATGTCGGGGGACTAGACAGGGTTGCCCCTTGTCCCCACTGCTATTTGCCTTGGCAATTGAACCTCTGGCGGCCCAGCTGCGACAGGAGGGAGTGGGTAAAGGAATTAAATGGGGACCAGCTGTACATATTATCTCCCTATATGCTGATGATATACTGGTTTATCTGAGAGATAGAATCAGTGGTCTCCCGTGGGCTCTGAGGACTCTGGAGGTTTTCGGAGGGCTGTCGGGGCCTCGCCTTAACCGAGGCAAAACGTTTGTATTTCCTATGCTGCTGGACTGTATACGCCCTGAAACATGCCCAAGAGACGTGAATTGGGCCCCACAGACCTTTAAATATCTGGGCATTCAGATATACCATGAACTGGGCGACCTCCGAGACAGCAACCTAGGTGGGACACTCCGCTCTCTACGGTCCTCGGTGGGGTTCTGGCGATCGCTGAAGCTAACAATAATGGCCAGAATAGCGTTGTCAAAAATGATTATGCTTCCCCGCCTCCTCTATTATTTCGCAAATTTACCGTTGTGGATCCCTCCGGCGTGGTTCCGCAAATTGAACACATTGCTTCGGGAGTTAGTGTGGGACGATGGTCGCAGACGTACGCCACTGACGACCATTTGCAGGCCGGCGAGTGCAGGTGGACTGGGGGCCCCTTACTTCGAGGCATATTACCTGGCGTCCCAGTTACAATGGGTGTCCGGCTGGATGATGGGCGGGGGACAGTTGGACTTGCTCACTTCCCACGGTATATTGTCACAGCACGAATAGTAGCACGAATGGCAAAGAGGAAGATCGCCCCTCTCGGAGACAACCTAATGACCAATGTTGCGATGGCGTGCTGGAAGAGATGCATGAGAAGAGTCGGAGTGGGCCCCCCTTACTCTCCGGCGCTGCCATTGTCGGTCCTTGTCGTGGATCCGAAGGAGATGGGACCAAGGGGCCTGGGTCTGAGACCATGGACGGGAGCAGGAATAGGGACGGTGGGAGAGCTCTTCAGTGAAGGGGTGATGAGGAATTTCACCGACCTAGTGAAAGGGGGGTTCCCCAGGGTCAATTCTTGCTCTATAGGAAGCTGGTGTACACTCTGAAAGACCACTGGGATACAATTAACGCAGAGCCCACTGTCCACAAAGTTTTACACCTCCTGTTGACGTCGGGCGGAGAACCCCATTTGATTGCTAAAATATATCGAGCCCAGATTGAAGCTGCACTAGACCCCCTGCACTCCCTGAGAGAGAGGTGGGAGAAAATGGTCGGGCGCGACCTGTCCGAGATTGAGTGGAGTAGGGCTCTGGCTTATCCCCGGGAGATCTTACGTAACACCCGTTTACGATACATCCAATATAACTACCTACATAGGACGTACCTCACCCCTCACTGACTGTTCCGCATATACGGGGGGACACCTAGGACATGCCCCAGATGTGGCGATGGGCAGGCTGATTTTGACCACATGATGTGGAAATGCTCAGTGTTGCAAGTTGGCTGGGGGGCGGTGACAGCGTTCGTATCAAGACTATTTGGCACGGAACTGCCGTTAACCCCCGCTATATGTCTACTGGGCCTCAAGAACGGCACCCCTCGGGGGAAAGTCAGGAGTCGCTTCTTGGACCTCGCTCTGGCCCTGTATAAAAGGCTGATCACGAGGGGTTGGAAAGCCCCTAGCCACCCCTCGCTCACTGAATGGAAAAGCGACGTCGCGAAGTGGACTAGGGCTGAGTTGCAGGTCCTGAAGGCTGAGGAGGCCAAAGGCATCCGACAGACCCCCATCGCCCCAGACTGGGAGGACTTGGTGACGAGTTGGGACGACCTAGTGAAGGGGCCAACAGCTCCCAACGCGGCACCAGTAGAAACAGGACCATGAGGGGGTAGAGGGCTGAGGGGGCGGATGCACCCAATAGAGTTGCCCCTTGGGGAGGGCTCCCGACACCAGAAACGCAGGCTGACAATTGCACCAGCAAACCACACTAGGGCATGAGCGACAGGGCAGGGACGGCCACGCACTGACACAACAATGTAATGGGAGACTGAAGGAAGATAGTTTGGCCCTCCCCATATAATACAATCCCCTGTGGAGGACTTCCCCCAGTTAACGCAGGAGCCATCCACAAGAAGCCATCATGTTTATATACAGTTTAATAGTGAGTTGAGCTGCTATGCGGACATACACAATAAAAGTGTAACACAGAATCATAGGGCATAGGACCCACTGAAACAGGAAGTCAAAGATTAGATCTAAGGAGTAATAGAGACCTATAGAAGGTCAAAATCAACAATAAGTTGAGATACAAAACATATGTAAGGATTAGTATATATATATGTATCTTTTAAACGATGTGTATGATAAGAACAAGATGTTACCACTGACGGATTTGCATAATGTAAAGCAGTGAACTGTTAATAAAAAATATATACTAAAAAAACTATTGCAAAACGTGTTTCCCTTTATGGGGGGGTTACTGAGCCCTCTTATGTTCCAGGACATAAAAGTAACATCAACCATGGACCTCCCAGTGCTGTCATCTATACGCAACTTTGTATGAGAATGCTGAAATGTATGGGTGAGCTACATCTCAAACAGTCAAGATAAACAAACAAAACAAAACCATCTCTCCATTACCCTTCCCCCACCCCCTCCCACACCCGGCAAGTCCCAATAATACCAACAACGAAATAAAATCCCTATAAACATCAGTGCAGCAGGGGGTCGCAACACTGCGTTGGGCAGCCCTTTACTGAGGAGTACCTTGCAGTAGAATAAATGAAGATGTTACACATTGTACAGTCTGTTTGCAGGGGATAGTTCATGACATCCATTAAAGACAGAGAGGCATTACGAAATATACTAAAGCAAACTGGTGGGCCAAGTGCGAGCCATGTGGTAGCCTTCAGTTAAAATTGTACCTCAAGCATAGAGAGGTCCATGCTTGAGGTTATCTGGGTGTCCGGCGGGGAGCGGGCCGATGAGGCGTGCCCTGTAGGGGAGTGTTCCTTGGCATGTTAGTTACAGGAAGTTAGTACATCTGTAGCGTTGTCTGAAATGCGTGGTTTACCACTGACATCCATACGGAGTCTAGCCGGGTTCAGCATGCCATAGCCGAAGGCCAGTTTATGGAGAGCAGCGCTGGTGTTGAGGAATTTGCGTTGGGCCCTTGAACACCCTGGTGAAATCCGGAAAGAGTGAAATCATTGCACCCTGATAGTGAAGTGGGCCCAGCTCTGTAGCAAGCCCCAGTGCTGTGTCGCAATCCCGGAAATTAAGGAGTCAGGCAATAATCAGACGGGGTGGGGTGCCAGGAACTGGATGCAGACCAAGGATCCTATGAGCGCATTCGACCACAAAGCTGGATGTGAAGTTGGAGCATCCCAGGAGTTCTGCGAGCAAGCATTCTACAAACAAGTCTAGGCTGCCAGTGTCTGTGGTTTCTGCTATGCCCAGTATGCAGACATTGTTGAGGCGTCCCCTTGCCTCAAGGTCCTTTTTCTTGATGGTGACTGTTCTCAGCCAGGATTCCAGTTTCTCCAGGCGTTTTTCTGTTTTGGCAGCGCCATCTTCCAACCTCGATATACATTCCTCCACGCTCTTCAGTCTCGTATCCTGATGATCCAGCTGCTCTTTCATGCGGTCCAGGCAGCAAGGGATGATATCAAAGCATGCATCTATGGCCCTAAAGGCTGCCCAGAGTTCAGCCATAATTGCAGACGCATTGGCCATTTCTTCGGTCTCGGTTACACCTGTGGTACCCTTCTCGACCATCAGCGGCACCTCTAGTGTGGTAGTCGGTTTATTGTTTTCGAAGGGCAGCTTCCGTTGTTTAAAGTCACAGCGCACCATCACCATCACCATCACCAAGGCAGGGACAGCTAGCGATTTACAGCTCAGTCACAAGAGTATCATGGAGTTATGAAGCCTGAGAAGCCAGTCCAGTGGCTGCCACTATGCAGCCAGTCGTCAACCAGGTGTTTGGAGCAGGTGCAGCACAGGACTGGTCCGTGCCCAGAGAGGGGAGCAGGGGCCGGCTGAATGAAGTAGTATAGGCCACCAAGGATGCACTGGAGCTTTGTAGTGAGGGGATAGCAAGGGGAGTAATCAAAGAAAGCAGGCCTGCAGGACCACTTCCCTTCTATTTGGCATAGGACTGGCTGCCAAAGGGATAGGGAGTGTCAGGTGGTATTGTAATGTAGCGCTGCAAGTGTGCAGGCTGTATTCAGGAAGGGGCCTGAGCAGGTAATTGACCAGTACAGTGGGTATGAACACATGGGAGCCATAATCTGTAGAAGGAAATGCATTCAGTACCACTCTCAGCGCAAGGCAGTAGCAATCGGTATCATCCTACCCATTCGTAGGGATCCTGGTGTTATGCTGCTAGGCGGATGCCTCATTTAGGCGCTGATATGGGAGAGACGCCTATTGAGAGGGTACACCCCCATCATGCCTTATCCTCACATTGGAGG
Source organism: Pleurodeles waltl (assembly GCF_031143425.1). NCBI lineage: Eukaryota > Metazoa > Chordata > Amphibia > Caudata > Salamandridae > Pleurodeles > Pleurodeles waltl. Next base: position 977,671,639 of record NC_090446.1, on the reverse strand, counting down.
CAGGTGCCTCGTTAACATTCAGAGGAACGGTTGTTCAGATGTGGGCGGTAGAAGGTCTTGGACACAGGAGTAAAGCAGAGTTGTCGGCTCACATTGCATGGTTGGCACAACACACGCCTCAGGCTCACCCACCGCCCCTGTTGCCGCGGAGCCTCAGAGGCATGATGGTAGCATCAGTAGTGCTGTCTCTGCAGGCAGCGAGAAAGATCTCCCGCCCGCAACACAAAACTGTGTTTTCCCCCTTCGGTGGGTAGAGGCGGAAAGGCACCATCCTGGCCACAGTTTAGAGCATGCAGCGCCTTATCTGGCATATTGAAAGGGCCGATCCGATGGAGCTTCAGAGCTGAGCTGCCGTATTGCTTGTCGGCATGACCAGGCCCCTTCCAGTTTTTAATCTCATGGTAGGGAGACACTAGTAAACATCTCTTTTAGCTCACCTACATACAATGTTAATATAAGTCTAACAGTGTAACAAAGGGAGAACATAAATGTCGACATAAGTGACATAACTGCACCCAAACTAGGTAACCTATAGCTAGAAAACTACAATGAATAGTAGTACTTGTCAGTTCTTCCCAGTGCAAAATATGGAACCCAGTGATGAAGAGTGCCACAATAGTTAGGTGAGTGTTCATGATCCTATATGAGTTCATTCGTGTATGTTAATTCCACATGAGGTTTGTGTAAATTGTACAGTGGGCCTTTAGTGCCCCTCGATCACTCTTTAGTGTATAGGCTACTTGTGTTGTACATGTCCTTTAAGAGAGAATTGGGTTATATTCTTTCTACTACCGCCACATTTCCTTAACTTAATATTTGCGTTAGAGAAGGTTGTGCTGCTGCTATTTATGTTGTATGTTTGTTGTGTTGTAAAGCTACACACACTTGTTTTAATCATGTACATGTTGTGAGTGATAGAGTAAACCCTCACAAAACATGTGAGTAGAGTTCACTTTCGAATTTACATGTGAAACATTTTTTTAAGAGAGTGGGAAACTTGGTCAAATTTCTAAAACTTAGCTGACATGTGGCTAATTCTGGGATTTTAGCCAACTGCTTTTTGTATGCTGAGGTTCTGAGCTCATGATGAAACAGCTAAAAACAAAACTACAAGCCCCATGCAGTGTTTGGAAAACAAAAAATAAAAACCAGATGGTATCCTCTGTTGTATTGGGAATGTGGAGAGTTGTGAAATGTAAAATAAAAGTTAGTTTCTGGCATTCTTGCTTTTTTCTTGTAGGCAAAGAAGGGATAAACAGATAGTGGAAGAGAGGGCAGAGATTACCTTTCAGAAGCAATTGAGCATTTCACTGTTAATCTGCTAACATTAACAGTCCTTGGAAAATCTGTAATGGGCTTCATTTACCAGAACAATGCAAGCTGCAACAGTTTGATGGAGTTATTAACACTAAGACAGGAAGTATAATATCCTATTATCACTCTTCCAAAACACGTCCTCAACCTAGAAAGTGGTGGGATTAAGGTGGCACATTTACAGCACTATAGTGAAGCGCACAGCAGTGGTTGCAGGTGCTGCCCCGCAAGGGCCGCTAATGATGGAAAACCACTCTTCACAGCCAAAGCAATAACCTCTTCAACCAGTCAATTCCATCTCTGCCCTTGACCATCAAATGAGGACAATATTTGGCAATTCTCTTGTGTGCGATACCACACACAGATACATAATCTTTACTTTCAAACTAAGGACCGTTATAAAAAACTACTACTTCAGGTAAACCTTCTCCACAAAATAAGTCCTTCAAAAAATCATGCACCATCCTTACCTCTGGCTATTTTGATGTGTAACCTACCAAAAGAATTGCAAAGCCTCCTTTCTAGGAAGTACACCAAATGGCCCCAAAATATCAAGACCAAATTTACTCCATAGGCCCTTGGTGTACTCTACAGGTGAACATTCAGTCATTCAAAGTATGGCAGACTCATTACTCCAAGGACCCTGTGGACACCATCTCACCCATTCATCCTCCATCCTGTCAATATCTCACCATCAGTAATATTCTCTTAGGTGAATTTTGGTAGAAGACATACCCAAATGCCCTTCATGTCCCAGCTCAAAAATAATTCTCCTGAGACTTATCGGTGGAATAAATTTGTCACCTTGCATCAATTTCCTTTCCTGTTCCATTATTTCATCTTTGGTTTGAAAAATGCATTAAGATTATAGCTCCCGGTTTTATGGTATATCATTTCTTAACATTTCGGTCTGTATTTATCATTATTTATTTTTTGCCATCTTAGTAGTATTTATCAATATTTATTTTGTGTTTTGTGAATAAAGTTATAAAATTGTAGATTTCCACATTTATTCAACTGATGAACATACACTCATACTTTGACACATATTGTGTTCTAACAAATTAGGCAGTGAAATATAACAAAACACCACACACACATTTGAACATTACCATTGTACTTCATCTATATGTTAACATATACTTGTTTTTAAGAAATCTGTTTTTTAACTCCCCATGCTGCCTATCGGCTCAGCTGTTGGCCTGGAATTCCTGAAAGACAGCATGGCGAGTCACTCACAAGAAGCACAACTTTCAGTACTTTTCCACTTTAAAAAAATAATACAGAAAATAAACATATTGTTTTCTGTCTGTATTTATCTGTAAAAATCTGTAAAAACTGAAACTGGGAGTTTTCACTAAGATCACTATGAAGTTTTGATCATAATAACATCATAACACCTTTTCCTAAACAACATATATTGTGAAATAGCTTGATCAACATCCCCATTTAGCAGCCAAACATTCACAACCTAAATTGTAAAAGCTGTCTGACATTCCTTGTCAACATTGTGGAACCCTGCCCATGGATCCATGGGAAGTCAGGACATGCAGTCTGCATATACATTGCTTCTGCCAGGCACATATTCCACTTGAACTAATGCACCTGCAATTTCGCTGCCAATCTTGACTAACCAACTGTGAGTGGTCTTCAGCCAGCTGACGATAACATATTAACTAAAGGTTTATGCTCAGTTATGAGCACAAAACACTTTCTCCACAAGAACTGTCTAAAATGTTCAGCCGCCCACATGCACACCAGCCGTTTTCTCTGAATCGGAGAATAATTCCACTCCTGCTTCTTTAGTGTTCTGGAAGTATAAGGTTTTACCCACTTGTTCCTTCTAAATCTCTGCAACAATACCACTCCCAATCCACAATTTCTAGCATCAACTGCTATTACACATTTTTTCCCTAGTACAAAAGATTTAAAAAATGAAGCTGTCAAACCTAATGCTTCAATGTATCAAATGCCTATTGCTAATCCAAACCATAAACAAATTGAGCTTTTTTTTCTTCAGCAGGCTACATACGGGCTCCATATTCGTGCCATGTTTCTTCACAATCCCACCAGATGGTAAGTACTGGCCATATCTAATATAGAAAATACTGTAGCACCCTCCGAAGTAAACACAACCTCATGTAAATCAGAAATAGGGTATCTGTTCACCCAATTTCTTCATTAAGATTGCAAAGGTCGGCACACAGTCTTAAATCTCCTATATTTTATAGTGGCACAATTATGGGAGAACCCTATGGAGATGGCTCCGTAGATTTGAGTTACCCTCTTGAGACACAGTTAATATCTCTTGACGTTTCCCTCTCTATGTAATTGGGACATTACAAACCTTATGTCTGAAGAGTATTGCATGAGCCTTCAATATAATCTTGGGTTTAAAACTCACAAACTTCCCTCTTTCTAGGTTAAATACATTTGAAAGTTTCTTCATTAGACCATTTACGAATCATCACTGGCATCTGCAGCAAACACGGGTGGATTTTCAGTGCTATCCAAATATATTCCTATGTCTTGTAGATGTGGCCAACCCAGAGTGTGATTGCCTTTTTAAGCTTCATAAGTTTTCCTTCTGGTCCTTCTACATGAAAATTCTAAATCTGCCCAGTAATAACAACACGTCAATTTTATGCTCTGTATATTAAACTGGATGAACATCTGGCCATTTTAAAGATTTCACATTTCTAATTTCCTGCACCATAGATTTTTCAAGAAAGCTTATCTACACACCTTCATTTTCACTTTGTTACCATCTATATGCACCAAGCTCTCGGGTAAACATTTGATCTTATCAGAACAATTACACTAAACCATCTTTGGATTACATGTAAAACAGTCTTCTCCGTCTGTTACATAGTTAAAATTAGAACCTGCTCCTGCTTTGCATACCCTGCAAGAATGACAACGGTTTTGAACATAGTGTAAGGCTTGTCCAAGTAGGACATCTTTTAAAATTTCCTAGATGATAAAAGCTACCACGTCTGCGCCAAGCAGAAGATTTTTTTTCCATTTCCTTTAATCCATCACTGTTACCCTTCATGACATTAACTTCTAAAGAACTCTCCATTCTTTTAGGACTTTTAATTTCAGTCATCCCTTTACTTTCCTGAACAATTTTTCCTGATTGCTCAATAATCTTGGCAATATTAATTTTGGAGTTAATGGTCATTTCATTTCTCACCAACACTCCTTTTTTAATCCTTTCATTTTTGGTTCAGAACATCATGACCTGATCTTTTAAAATTTCGCCATAGGTAGTAGCTTCAAATTCACATGTGACAGCTATTTATTTTAGTGCAGTTACATGTTCTGCAATGGATTCTTTTTTTGTGCTTGTGAATAAACGTATACCTTTCCATCATTATACAATTGTTTTCTCGTACATATTGCCTGACTGCATCTTCAAAAACATCAATATCACTGGTATTTTTTAAGTGGGGAAACTATTGAATTCTTTTTATATCCACTACATCCAAACAATGCATGAGAAGCAATAACTTTCTTTGTGGAGCACAGTCCTTTCTTCTTATACCACCAGGAATATAACATAGCAAAGTTTCCATTGCATTGAAGGTTCACCACTGGACTGCAAAATAAAACGGATGAAACTACAATATCTGCCATGATAAAAAAAAAATTCCTTTGCACTCACACAATATAGTTTCTGCGGCCAAAATATGTATGTATATCAAAAGTCAACTTTGGAAAATATTTGTCTGCATCCACAAATGCCAAAGTGCTGGGTCTATCAGCGTACATAAACAAATCAATGCTGTGTTAAAATGGTTGATGTTTCTTCTTGCTATATTGCAGTAATTCGTCACCAAGTGCCACGCACTGTTCTATCTGTATCCAAACACAAATAGCACTGGAAGATGGCGGCCAAATGTACAAAACTGCTGAAGGTTGGGTTTATTTCGTACCGAAAATAGGCTTCATTACCCCCAAACACATGCAAAATGGCTCCCGGATGCACAACCTAACACACGCATGTAGAGTACTAGCGTCCCATAAGAATGTTTCACATCATGCGTCGATAGTCGCGTCAATCAGCAGTCAATACTAACATTCCACCGCGAGCGATCACAATCAACTGCCAACCCCGTGCTGCTAGGCTTAGAGTAAGTAAAATGTCATTTACAGCCTTACACATCTGGTTAGCTGTGAAACTAGCAACCGACACAAAAATTTGCCATCTGCATTGAAATATCGTGGATACTGGACTGCCCATGCTTGTCGCCACTGTAAAAGAAATATAAGCCACATAGGTCACCTTATGCTTTACTATCTCATACAGGAGTAAAACCAAGCGATTCACCGACCGCTACAGCGTAATTTCCGGATGATAACTAGAACCCTCTTCCCTGAACGCCTACCAACATTCTTAAAATGCTCCAATAAGGTTTGCATAGATCCTTTCCTACTGGTTATATGGCAAACATTATTTGGTTACAGTTCAGTTTGCAGTTTAATCAAACTAACTATTCAACTCAAAAAGAGTGCGAAAGTTATGAATGACTGTTAACAGATAACTCCATTTGGTACGTTATCTTTCGGAGAGTATTCGTGAAACATATAAGCAAATGATAATAGAACACTTCTAAGCAGTGGCATTGCTGGTGTTTTCTCCCCAGAACTCATGCACTGTAGTAGGACAGTGAAGGAGGTTGGCCAGTCAAAGTAATTACAAGAGATTCATATCTTCTGATAATAGTTTTCTTTCAGGTAGTGTAAGATGTACAAATTGGCAGTGTATTGCTCACAAGTTACACAAGAAAACTCGCCAAGGATTGGCATCTTGTCTCAGCTGTCATTCCAGAAGAAGAAGAGCTTTGGAAACTGCTGCCAATTCCTTTCAGTTTGAGGAGGTCAGCCGTTCTGTATCCGACCAACGTCTCTGGACTGAGGCTCCCCCCCCCCCTCGATTGCTGGCATCTGAGTTGATATCCAACCAAGGATGAGATAGAGAAATGTCCATGTTCAAATTGTCCAGCAGCAACAACCACTGAAGCTTTTGGACAATGTGCTAAGTCACTAGAATTTGAGTTTCATAGTTCCCTTAGGCTGTGTTCCAATAGGCTAGAAGGTGATTGACCAGTGAATCTAGGTGGAGACGAGCCCAAGGGACAAGGTGTAGAGCTGCTGCCATATCCCTCTGCACAGTCAACCAGGCCCTTGCTGTCATTGAATGTTTCCGTAACAGGAACTGGAAATGGGAGATCAGTTTGTGCTGCCTTGGGGGAGGTAGAAACACTTCCCCATGTTCTGTGGAAAACAGTGCCCTGATGAACTTTAGAGTTTCGGAGGGGTGAAGGTGATTTTCCATAATCAGTAGGAATATAGTCTTCCAACTACCTGTATACCTGAGCGACTACTTCTGAAGCCTTAAAAAAAGAACCACAGATTAACTAATCGTCCAGGTACAGGAAAGACAAAATGCTCAAGGCATAAAGATTATGCAACAGAGGAGCCAAGGGCAGGATGCAGAGCTGATAGTGATCGTCTGCAACAGTAAATCTTAAGAAACTTTGGGAATCCTGATACACAGGAGTGTGCTGATAGACATCTAATTAGTCCAAGGAGGCTAGCTATGTCCCTGGAATAGTGAGGGGAATGATTGTGTGGATGGCAACCATATGGAACCTTACAGATGGTACATGGTGGTTCACTTTTTTCAGATCCAGGATGGGGGGGAAATTCTCCTGAGTGTGTCTGGACAAGAAACATCAGGTAAGAGCAACCCTGTCCTTCCTCTTCAACTGGAATTGGTTTTATTACTTTCTTTGCCAAAATATCTGATGTTCCCTGAGCTAGTTCTTAGCATCGACCGGGAGATCTTGGAACCAGAGTTGGACAAAAAAGAAATCTTCTGGAGTGGACAAAAAGTCTATTTTGTATACTTCTGATACAACTTGAAGAACTAACAAGCTATTTATTGAAACCTTTCAAACACAGGAGAATTGAAGGAGCCTTCTTGACACACTTAAAACTTTTGGGAGGAGGTTGTAGCACGATTGACTTTAGGCTAGGACTGAACTCTGTTGGATGGGGAGCCGTCCTGGCTGTGACCTCTACCTTCAAAGGGCTTGGTTCATTCTCTTGAGGTACCAAAGGCCGGACACAAACCAAACCCTCTTCCCTTGTAGAAGGCTGTAAGGGAACCATCAACTTCTGTCCTTTGCAAATTTCTCCACAAGATCCTCCAACTGCAGACCAAACAGCTTGCTCCCTGAGAATGGAATGTGGGAAAACAGATTTTTCTGGGCACTGTCTAACTTCCAATTTCTGATCCATAGGTGTCTTCTTTCAGAAATTGAAGCTCCCAGGGCAGAAGCGTCCACACACAGTCCATCAAAAGAAATATCCAACAAGAATCTTACTACTTGTTCCATCATGGACCGTCTTGATGAACTGCCTCCACCCTGCTAGAGTTCTTCAGCCACGGCCTAGAAGTCATGCCAGAGAGAGTGGACTACATATATGGCATGAGCCACAGATCTGATAGCGAAGTCAGAAGCGACATAGGCCTGCCTGAGTGCTCCATTCAGTTTTTTACAGTAAAACAAATCATTCAATTGTGGAATGGGTAGTACACTCAACTGCTGGTGCTGGAGACAGAGGAGACCACCCTTGTATAAATGAATTCCAAAAGATATTCACCGCACTCCAGAAGTCCAAATTAAAGTGTCTTTATTCAAGATAAAACAGCCACCAAAGCGCTTCAACTCATATAGAGTCTTGCTCACGGTCAGTGAGTCCTTCTTCGCTTTCCTTTTTATACAAACATTCCATTAGCCAACAATGAAGCATTCTGGATGTTGTAGTCTATCGATAAAAATTTGCAATTTGAAGTTAAAAAAAAGTTCAATTATTCTGTGGTTTGTGACCTACTAATGATGGAAAATTACAATTTATACACATTCTGTAATCTGTATACAATTTTTACCAAAACCAAGGAGTTTATCGATTGATTAGCATCATGTGTTTAGTTAACGATTCAAAATTTAAAGCTCAGTGCTTAAATCCCCATGATTTATCATATGGATCCATATCTGTGGCTGCATGCCCATTATTATATATTTTCTTTGCTGGGAATAATTATGTTTTGAATAGAATTAAATAGGGTACATGTGATTATGAACATTTACTTAAAAATTTGTCGATGTGAGGTCCTCTGTTTCATAATCTTATGTTGGCAAAAATAATCATTTGTGTACATCCTCATATCTATGTACAATTACATACCTAAGCAAAGGAATTAATTGCAAAAAATATATAAATCCAAAAAATAGATTTACAGCTGAGTGCTGAATTGCATATTGTTTTTCATATGGATCCAAACTGATACCCGCATCTCTAAAGTAATTTCTTTTAATTTGCTAAGTGCAATTTATCTTACATTAAATCACTATTAGATGTGTTAGATTAAATCTCGTTCTTGCAGTTTACTAGTAACTTGACTAAAGGTGGATTTTTAGCTATCTGTCTTTCCAGACCTTATGTTCACATTCATGTTTGGCCTATATTACAACATGCATCGCCTCAATTAAAGGTCTTTACCAATTGGAAAATCTACACATTCATAAACGGTCAAATAATTCTTCATCCAAATTCAACCTATAAGGTGTCTTGGTACATAGCTGGATGATAAATCTACTTTCCAATTGTCGTAGCTTGAGAGTCCTGTTGCCCCGACGTTGAACTAGGAGCAACAAAAGCTAAATCAGAGACCCAACAACAAGTTTTGGTAGAAAAGATCTGAAATAAAAATGACACAGCAGAAAACTGTCTGCGGTTAATACTCACATACAGTTAGGAAAGTGAGAATATTTAAAAGACATTGGAAAATAAGAAATGATTAGGACATTGCACAAATTGTGGGACCCAGGCTATCGGTGTCATATAGGATATCACGTTCCAAAAAGAACATACTTGTCAAAAGTCATTATATTGCACCCACACCAAAAAATTGGTTGAGTAATGTGCATACAGGCTTCCACAAATGTAACAAATGTAAAGTCTGCCAAATCTCAAGAAACATGAAGACATTCAAAGACTATAAAGGGAAATTGATGCAGATAACCCAGAGAACAACTTGTGATAGTCAATATGTGGTCTACGTGATTGAATGCATATGTGCCTTGCAATATGTAGGTAGCACTATTTGTCCTCTAAAGAAAAGAATGCTCGAACATGTGAGACCAATACAACACAAAGATCAAAGTTACGCTGTTGCAAAACAACCCCTATACCCACACAACCCTGCCCTGAGCACGGCCTTCGGCTGTGTACAGCAGGTGTTGGCCACAGAGCCTGGCCTGTGGCCAGGCCCTAAAACTACCCAACCCCACCTGGGGTTGGGTCCGTGTGCGGCAGAAGTTGGCCACGGCCTGTCTCTCTAAGTGTGAGAATAGGTTTTACAGGGTGTATGTGGGTGTGAGAGTGTCTGAGTGTGAGAGTGAGTGCGTCTGTGTCTTAGTGGGTCTGTGAGTGGGTGCGTCAGTGAGTGGGTTTGAGGGTTTCAATGGGTCTGTTAATGGGTGTGTGAGTCGGAATGGTTTTGTGAGTGGGTGCATGATTGTGCGAGTGGGTCTGTGAGTGTGTGCTTGAGGGGCTCAGTGCAGTTGTGAGTGGGTGCACGAGAGTGAGTGAGTCTGAGTGGGTGTGTGAGTGGATCTGTGATTGGGTGCGTCAGTGTCTGCGAGTGGGTTTGTGAGGGTTTCAGTGGGTCTGTGAGTGGATGTGTGAGTCAGTGGGTCTGTGAGTGGGTGCATGAGTGTTCAATTGGGTCTGTGAGTGGGTGCACAAGGGTCTGAGTGTGTCTGTGAGTGGGTGCGTGGCTGTCTGAGTGGGTCTGTGAGTTGGTGCATCATAGTCTGAGTGGGTTTGTCAGTGGGTGCGTAAAGATCTGAGTGGGTGTGTGAATGGGAGAAAGATTGAAAGAGAGTGAAAGGGAGGGAGCGAGATAGTTTTTAGGTTTTGATGAATGATATACTCAGAATAAGATATTTCTGGACAAATTAAAAAGAAACATGTATTCGTCAATTAAGAAGAGTGAGATCACCTTTCAGTATGAACCTTATACTTTTGAAGTTTAAAAGAAATTAAAGAAGGAAAACAACCACTGGCACACCTGGAGTAGAACCCTCAACTTTCAGTGTGAGGGTATCTGACCTTAACCTTTAGGTCATAAGTGATTCTTACTGTGATGCTTCCAGGCATACCTATGACAGTCAACCCACGCATGTGAGTGGAGAGAAAAGTGAATGCTACATCACTAGGAACGTTTAACAGTCAAAACACTAACAAATAAACACACTGCTAAGCAATACCAGGTATTGAACCTAAAGCCTACTGAGTGACTGCACATGACCTTGACCATTAGGCCAGATGTGACTGTGTTCTGTTCTGCATCCAAATGTAACTATAACATTTGTCCCAAACATCTTGCTAGTCTGACTATGTAAAATCACTGCATGGAGAGACCATTGCATAGACAATCTTTCTCTCTTTTCCATCCCATTATTGGATGGGAGAAAGAGTGAGAGGGCCACAGGAGGGAGTCACAAGGCCCCAGTGGTCCTATGGGAGCCGACATTGCTCCCACAAGCAGGGAGCTGCCTTGAACAGTAGCTCCCTGCTTGGAGGAGCAATGTTTTCATCTCTTTCCCTGCATGCATATTTGCGTGCAGGAAAACAAATGAAAACTCTGCTTTCTGCCAGCTGGAGCTGTTTGACAGGTCCCACTGTCAGAAATCAGACTTTGCTTGTTTTTACTTGGTGGGAGCTGTTGGCTCCTGCCAAGTGAAAACAAACAGCTATGTCCCAGGGGTGGGAACCCCAGGAAATAGCAGGAACCGGCCCTGGGGGGGTGGAGGTCCCCAGGGCCATTTTTGGCTCCACGAGGGGGCCATGCGTTCCCCCTCCAATGAAATCTTGCCCCGGGGACCCTTCCCGTTTGTGAATGAGTTATCACCAACTTGAAGTTGGTGGTAACTACAAATGTTTTGCAAATTCCCAGTCAGAACATTCCTACATGCCAATGCGGTTCGGTATTAGGCAGGGAGGACCTAAACACGTCCCTTCTTAATACCGAATCGCAAAAGCAAAATGTGATTTGGTAAACAAGTTACTGAGTTGCATTTTGCTTTGGTACATAGAAAAAAAACATTTTTCCGGCTGTTTTCCAGAAGAAAAATGCTTCGTACATCTGGCTCTGTATTGTGTTTAAAACTATATTGACATCTTATCTGTAAACTAATGAGTGAGGATTTTTTTTGGGAGGGGGTGGGAGGCAGACGCTCATGTTTAGGTCTGTGTACTACTAATTAAACATTGTTAGATGACATGTAAGTTTGCACTTTCTGAATGGTGTATATTTTATGATGATGAACAGTTTTGTAGTTGTAATAATGCACACGTCCTTAGGCTTACTACAGTTTGCATTGTTGTACTTTAAAAGTCTACACCCTTGCTGTGAACGAGTCGATTAGCTTCCAGCAAAGCATTTCTCGGTGTGGGTAAGTCCGGCATGGCGGCGGGCGGGACAGTGTGTGAGGCGCTCAATGGGGAATGGCATTTCTATTTAACTATTAACTTTGAATCCTGTGTTTGCACCCTCGAGATATGAGAGGTAGCGGCACATCCCGGCGGACCTGAAAGGGGCACTGTGTATGGCTAGAGGCAACGACCCCTGCGTGCCATCATTACTCAGGGCGGATTAAGAGCCCGCGCTTCTTAAAGCCATACTCTGTCGTGGGCGCCTCACTCTCTAGATTAGGTTTTAACCGAGTGGAGCGAGAGCCCCGCCTTCTCCCCACCCCCTCCCTCTTCGGAGCTTCCCCGAGTCCCGGCTCTGCCACTGGCCCCCTCCTCCAGGCGATGACCTGAGGCAGGGGCGATGGGATAACTGAGCCTCACTTCTGAGAGGGCTCGCTGGGGGCGTCAACACATGGCTCTGTGTACGGGGGAGGGGGGGCTGTCCCTTGCTGGAAGCTGGACTTCACCTGGCAGCTGTGCAAGTGTTTATGGAGCTGCGGTGAGGTGGAAGGCGGCTGCCGGAGAGGAGTGGGCTTGGCGGGAGGCGAGGAAGATGGCCATTGGGGAGGGGCATTGGTCGTGTAGAGCAGAGGGCTGGGAGAGAGCGAGGGCTGGGTAGGTCTAGCCGCGGAGAAGGGGCGACGCGAGAAGGACGGAAAGGCTTCCAGAAGGTGAAGATGGCAAGTGGCGGGGACGGCGGACACGAAGCGAGAAGTGGAAGGAAACATGGCCAGTGGAATGGAGAGGGCTGGGCTGCCACGAAGGGAGAAGTGGAGGGGACGTTGCCATTGGAGCGGGGAGGGCTGGGGAAGGCCACAAAGCTGTGGGGTGAAGGGGCGCGGGGCAGGTTTAGTTGGTGGGCGCAGACGTGGAGCGGAGCACAACTACCAGCGGTGAGACAGTGGCTGCCGGAGGAGGGGGTCGCACTGTGTACTGGCGGTGCTGGAAGTGGGCTCCACTTGTACCGGGTAAAGTCCGGGGCTCTTCTAGGCAGGCGGGCGGGAAAGCACAGAGCAGAGGTCTGTGGCGGAGGAGTAGGGGCTTCTTAAAGTGACAGTGTCCGAGGGGACTGGCATGGTATGTCGAAGGAGCGAGGCAAGGGGGCGGCAGTGGCCCAGACTCCTCCCAGAGTTGCAGACCGGTAAGTGCATACGGTAAGTACCACCGCCTGCCTTTATGTGACTGTGGGGGAGACAACCCAGTAGAAAGACTGGTGGCTAGCCCCAAGGACAAGCCTTGGCGACTGGGGGATAGTTGGGAAGGGGGTACTGTTTCACCATCTCGAAACCTGCAAAAGGGGTTACCATGCGGGGCAAGGTCAATGAACTCCAACACACTTAAGGATTTGGGGTGGGTGTTGAGTACTTCTCAGCCCCCGCCATCTTGATAGGGAGTCTCAAACCGATAGAGCCTAAGGGGACCTACAAGGAGGGTTTCGTGTTTCTATGGAGCGAAGAGATCTCAACTGAGGGGGAGGGTTAGCCCAATCCCCAGTGTAGGGCGATGAGGGGTAGTGTGAGAGAAGCTTCCCATAGCAGAGCATTATACTAAATTAAGATTATAGGGTTTGAAGACGAGTCCCTTCAACCTTGCATCCCCAGCACAAGGGACCATGCACGGTAGTACACTGAGTGGAAGGGGGGTGGTGTTTTTTGGAGGCGCCCCCCCCCCCCCCCCCCCCCCCGCATGCTGCATCCTCCATGCAGAGATGAGGCAGAAAGTGGGCAGTGCTTTTTAGGGTGTTGGTTCAGCTCTATCCCCGGTGCATAATGGAGCAGGGAAAGGGGCGGGAGAAAAGGGGTCTGCCTAATTTTGCTAGCGAGCCATCATTTTCAGGCCATTTAATTTTTACAAACTGCCTTGGCAGCTCACTGGCGCTGGTGTGTGTGTTTTTTCCCTTCTCTTCTTGGCAAAGACTCATTTTCTCTGATTCCCAAAATAGCTGTGAGGAGTGAGAGGTAAATATGGGGGAGGGGGAGGGGCTCTCGCTGGGAGCTTTCTGCTCACATGTGCTGCTAACACAAGGCAAAGCCGTACGTTTCAGAAATGACGAGTTTTCAACCAAAATGCTCGCCAAACCCGTCACTGGAGTATACGAAATTCTCACGCGTTCGTCTTCGGACCACCTTGCGAGGGCTCAACAATGAGCAGTTGTTTTTCTTTTTAATGTTAATAGATTCAAACAGAGAGTGCAGTTTCGTATGTCAGGCTATACAGAAATTGCCCCTTTTTGCTGCCGAACATTTCGGGGAATGACGTTTGCTTTTTGTGTTTATTTTGCTCTTCTTTATGATTTCGGTTACATGGTCAGTTTGAATCTCGTTTTGTCACTTTTTTAGGCTGGGTATTGTCCCCGATCAAGATTTCGGATTCACTCGCGGTGCTCTTGCAATGCACATTTTAAATATATAAGGGCGGCGCGCGTTTTTGTCTGTTTTTAACTTTCTGTATCTTTCTAAAAACATTAAGGCGGTTCTAAGAAAAAGAAAGAAGTGATGATTCCGTGCTCTTCGTCTTATTAATCTTGAAAAATGTCAGTAGATTGTCAGCCCAGGCGCTAAATTATGTTTTGTAATTCATGCGGTAAATTAAGTGAGGTCCACGTATGTTATATTTTGCATGATTAATAAAGTTGATATTTTCTTGCAAGGGTTTCACTAAATCACCTGCGCGGACTTCTTTTTCGACAAACATTAATTCTCGAAAATAAATTCACATAAGCATTAATAATTGTTTTACAAATTGTGAGTGTTTTAAAATTCGTGAGTATGCGACATAGATGCCAACATTTAGAATTAAGAAAGAGGGAAATAATTGGAAACAATGGGGGTGGGTGTGTATTTTCAGCACTGATTAACATTGGCAAAGGGGCAATTTTTAGACGGGAGAGAGTTAAAATAACGCCATCTTTTGTTTTAAAAATCGGGAATCCCCATCTGATCGGGTCTCGGTACGTGTGATGCGCCAATCTGTCTGCATCCCTATATTAAGACGAGCTTTTCCGGTGAGCACGTTTTTACACAAGCGTGTTTGGTTCGGTGCATGTTGATAACGTGAATGCACACAGATGTACGTTTTTTTGTTTTTACTGCGTTTGCAAAATATATGTGCTGACAGTGTTCGGTGTTGAAACCTGCAGAGGCCAGGCGTTTCCAGTCTGAGGCTGCTGATCGTCGGTCCCGGGGCCTTTGTTATGAATCTGAAGCACCGCCGCCTATGTTAGCCTGTGGCGAGGTTTGAAGGCGGGAATTCTGGATCTGGGAGGGTTACCCGTGAAGGGCTGCAGGACCGGGCAGGCAGGGCTGTCCCCGAGTCCTGCTTCTGCAGGGACCCTGTGCAATAAATACGCCCAACACGTTCACGCGCGACATAGACTGCGCAGTGCCGCTTTATGCCCTTTAACTCGTGCAATAAAAGTGTACAGCACATTAGTTCAAGGATGCATAGCCATTCTTTCCTTCCATGTTTAGTAAAATACAAATGGCTATATTTGTGCGTGCAGACTGGCGAATACGTTTCGTAACTGATGTAAACTGTATGCTTCTACGGCTTAGGTGTCATTAGTGGTAAATAAACGTTTTCTTGCATGGTAAGGTAAATTGTCGTTTTTTTTCTGTCGAGCAAAAGGGAAACGTGTACTTGGACATCTATCTACACATGGTATCTGCAAGGAAAACTGCTGGTACACATTCATATCATGTGCACGCTAATGCAAAATAACACTTTTCTTTAATGCATGATTTAGGGTTTGAATGTATATCCATTATAAATATATTTCTATGCATGTTCCACATATCCTCAGTTCATGCAATCGATATAATTGTTTCACGTAACAACGTGTAAGACAATGTCTTTCATTTT
The DNA here is from genome assembly GCF_031143425.1 of Pleurodeles waltl. Lineage (NCBI taxonomy): Eukaryota > Metazoa > Chordata > Amphibia > Caudata > Salamandridae > Pleurodeles > Pleurodeles waltl. Next base: position 977,655,910 of record NC_090446.1, on the reverse strand, counting down.
CTTTGCAGATAGCCCTGTTTGGGACGCGTTTAAAATGTTTACTTGAGTTTTTTTTGTGGTTTTTTTGTTACTCCATTATTCTTCACATTAGATTATACAATAATAATGTGTTAGTGCTCATAGCGATTTGATCGTGGAGGATGGAATATTTTAGTGTGTGTTTGAGGGAGGGGGCGAGTGTTTTGGGAGGAAGGCGGGCACGAGCTTTAAGTTCTTGCTTCTCTCGTGCTCTGTTCTCAGCACCGAAGAGGAGTGGGGGTGTACTCTAAGCAGAAACGCTTCCTTCGCCGGCGAATGCATACCCAGCTTTAACAGAGCTCGCACTCACAGTTACGGGACATTTTTTTAAATTTATTTTACTTTCACACCCAAACATGCCCTGCCCCAATCTGCCCAAATTATCAGATGGTTCATTTTAACTACACCCGCCATTAATAAAATAATGCAGACACTACCCGCGCAGCAACTGATCATATTCACGGTGGCATGAGATAGCCGAGCTGTGCAAACACCACGTGTTTTTTTGTTTGTTAAAACTTTAGGGAAAGTAAAAGTTTTTTTAAAATTTAAGTTGCTCTTTAGTTTTTGAAGACAAATCCAGTTTACAAAATCCGCGAAAGTTATTTATTTAATAAACGTTGACGTTTCTGGGGGATAGTTTTTAATAAAAACTAAATCTTTAAAAATGGTTTCTCAGACCAAACTAGTTGTTTGTTGAATTCCCAACCCTGTACATACTTAACACGGTGTATTTATGGATGTCTGACTCATTTAAGCTTTGGGTTTCTTTTACGTGAACTATATTTTCTATTTTAGAGTTTGCTCTGTTTTAAGGACGATGGAGACGCGTACTTTTTCAAACATGAACAATAAACATCGATTGCATTACTTTCCGCGTTAATTATCTGGCGAGAAGCATGGACAATCCTAGTAAAAGTTTATATATTCTCTTTTGCCCCCAGGGCATTCGGTTATTTTGTGACCTCATCTTTTAAAACATATCGTGAGCTAATGACGCAAAACGACGTGTACCAAAATACTTTTGCAACCAGTTGTTCCTTCTTTTTTATCTTATGGACGCGACGTTTTCAGAAATCGCTTACATTTTAGGGTTTTAAGATACTCTTTTATTTTCCTTTGCTGTTTTCTCCCTTTTTAGATGAAAAAAGCACATTGAATGTTGATGCATTTTTTTTTTCTAGTTGTATTCCTATTCCGTTTTTTTGTCTAGTTCTACCCATATTCGAAACTTGTTAAGTCCTTGCCCAGTGGACATTATATAATGTGTATATGCAGAGTGAGTGGCTAATTTTATACTTGATATGTCGAGGTGGTTAGTCTAACGTAAAGAAGTGTTCTGCTTTCCCAACTGGCAAAGGTAGATGCCAAAAAAATCAACTTTTCCAGATTTAACATTTTGAAAGTAAAGGCAACTGGAACTATTTTTTTTCTTGCTGTTAATTATTTCATGGACGCGCCTGTTTCCGTAGGCCACTTTATTTTTTCTAATGAACAATTTCTTCTGCATTTTCCCTTTCCCAACACGTTGTTCCATCGAGCCAAGCGCAGGTCCCATTTTTAAAAACACCGTCCAGTACTTTTCAAGTGTGCTAACCTTCAAAATGCTATTTTAAGTATGTCTTATGCACACGCCCGGGGTTTGTTATATTTTTTCCTGAGCCTATTTCTGCCAAAAAAATTTTTAAAGACTGAGCTTTACCCTTGTCGGTGTGCCCATTTTTGAAATTGTGCAAGCAGTGTTTATTTTGTCCCCTTTAATTGTAGTTTTGACCGGGTTTAAATATGGGTGGGGGAGGGGAAGTTCTAACTCGGGGAGGGGTAGGGGGTCGCCCACAGCAGCTTGGCGACGTTCCGTCTCGTAATTTTATTTAGCGAAAAGATGTCATTTTTTGCTGCATAATATATTTCATTCACCCCTCCCGTTCTATTGCCAGACTGGGTGGTTTGAATGTTTGAAGTGAAAAGGTATTATTACTGATCTGGGCGCTGGCAGTGTTGTCCGGAAGGGAAATCAAATGTCGATTCTGTTTTCGGGCATTTTGTTAAGTAAATCGGAAACTTCCCTTTCCCGCGGTTCTATTTCAGATATTCCGAGAGTGTGTAAGGCCTTCGGAGCAAACGGAGAGGGGCCCCTCTGAAAAACAAAAACGAGACCACGACATGAGTGTGGACCGTAGAAATATGAATCGCCACTGGGTGTAAAACGTTGTTCAGTGACCATCCTTTAAATTCTCTCTTCGTAGCCTGTAAACCGTATGACATTAAGGGTCCGGTTCATGCTGTTCTCCCCTCCCCCAACCACTTCCTCCCAGCCCCCCCTTCACTTGTAACAAAGGTTTCCATTTTGCGTAGTCCGCAAGGCCTCGGCCCCCGCGCGCCCCCTCCAATGCACTGTGGTTGTCCGACCCTCTTGGGGAACACAGCACCTAGATTGTGGTTGTGCACTATGTTGGAAACACAAAGTGGCACGTTGGTGGCAGTCTGCCTCCTTCGTGACACAGTATACAAGTTACACAGCCTGCGTTCCTCGGAATACAAACCTTTACTCGTCATACCGTCAGCCTGTGCAGTTCTTGGTCGTTTCCGCTCCGTGAAGCTCGTTACCCGGCCCGAGACAGCGAGCACCCTTCAGACTGCCCCCGTCCCGTGTCTCATAGTATGTACCCTTGAGCAGACAGCCGATCCAGGCTGTCACTGTACACCTTCCTCGGAGGAAGCCTTCCCGGCCACCGTCCAGTCTGACCATAGAATACCACCTATCCGGTCTGTGGCACGATGCAATCCTTACTTGCAATACTGCCCTTCCAGTCTGACAGTATCCATTCCTTAGAATACTGCCTACCCAGCTTCACAGTATCCATTCCTTGGAATACCGCCTACCCAGTTTGACGGTCGACATCCCTTGGAATACTGCCTGTCCAGCCTGTGCATTCCTTAAAATACTGCCTTCCAGTCGGACAGTGCGCATTCTTTACGGTATTGCCTATCGAGTTTGGCCGTTCTTTTCCTTAGAATACTGCCTATCCAGCCTGACCGTATGCATTTCTTAGAATACTGACTTTCAAGTCTGACAGTATACATTCCTTAGAAGTCTGCAAGTATGCATTATGTAGAATGCTGCTTATGCAGTCGGAGAGTATGCATCATTTACAGTAAGGGTATGCGTCCTTTAGAATCCCTCCTGCGCTGCCGGTGACAGTGGTTCTTAACTTCTGGCCAGGGGATCCGCAATGCCTGCTCATGGGGGTCTGCAAATAATTAGAAAATTAAATAATAGTAATATATTGAGAGTGTATATCAATAAAGAAAAAAAAATGTAAAATTGATTTTTTTTTAAATCTGTTCCTGTTGTCCCTCGGCACCCTGACCTTTTGAAACATTGGTCCTGTTTGAAAGACTTCATGAGCAAGACTTCCCTTTGTGAGGCTCTTGATGCAGTATTTTATATACATCTATTCTTTCATTGAATGGTTATTATAATTACAATTCAAAACATTGATATTTACAACTGATACCACATAACCCATCACTTCCCCCATACATTCCTCGTGTCCTTACACATGCCAGTGTAGATAAACCTAAGTAATGAATATATATATATATATATATATATATATATATATATATATATATATATATAGAGAGAGAGACTGAGGTCCTATGGTTCGTGCCTGCTATTTAGAGGCAATTGTGTGCACTGTCCAACCCCCAATCCATCTACATTCTAACAACAAATTATTTTTCGCACTCTTGGTTTTGACAGTTAATTTGGACGTGTATAAGGGTACCCAAAAATTGTACTTTCTATCTGCTACTTTAGAAATATTTTATTTGTTTCTCAGCCAGTGGTATTTTCCATTCTCTCTACACCAGAGGTCTTCAAACTGGAGGGCGGGCCCCTCTAGGGGGGCCTCAAGTGATGGGGCCCCCCAGACTCTGGCCAAAAGGAGCACTATACAGCTAATAGTGCTTTGTTTTAAGCAGAATCATGTTATTTCATGTTTAAAAAGGTAACAGTACTTAACTGCAATGTTTAAATGGGTCTACACATATTTAAACATTGCCATCTTTATAAAATAATTGTGATCTCAAATTGATTATACAGCAAATACTTTAATGTCCTCGCCATCAATTTGATATATATATATATATATATTTATTCCTGATTTAGTTTTCTTTTAAAAAACATAACATTTCACCACAACCCCACCAGACCATTACTGGGGCTGGGTGTTTACAGCGCACTCCCTCCTCCCCCATCATACATTATGAAAATGGTACTGTAGAATGCCATTCCTGACCGTCTTGTCTTATTCACAGGTATGATGTTTCTGGCAGCATGAGGAAAATGAATCCCTCTGTATCATATCTTTCCTTTGACTTACTGGTTTAGAAACCACCGGAAAGTATGTAATGTCTAAACACACATTTTTCATATTATTTTTAAGAGCAAACTGTAAGTAAAATTTCAAGAGTAGGTATTTAACCATCTTCTCTGTTTTGCTTTTCTCATTAAAATACATTTGTATATTGCATATTTGCCGATCTGAGTGGGGGAAGCAACACGGACTCAGGAGAGACACAGCGTTTCAGTCATGATGTCACTCCCTCAACAATGTAACTACTTTGCACATCTGCATATACGGTTTATTTTGTGGTATTGTTTCATGTTTAATTCTGTTAACAAATAAGAGATTCATCCAAAACCAAGATACAAAGGATTTGTGCAGTGTGTCCGCATCACAATAAAGTGCCCCTGTGAGTACTCGGAGAGTGTTTCCCTGTGTGAAGTAATCGTTACTTGAAATCTGTGAGGCAGTACAATATTTCCCGAATGTCAGTTTTGCTGTACTGCTGTAATAACCTTGAATTTCACCTTTTGCATTGTAGTTATAAATGTGTGCTTGCGAGTACTGTGTTCTAAATAAGATGTTATTGGACCACACTTATTTTCCCTGCCATGGTACGTGTATATATAAAATTTGTAAAGTGAATAATATTCCAGGCTCTTTCAGTCCTGGGTTGGAATGTGCAGAATGGCTCTTACCATCTCACCTCTAGATTTTTAGCTCTTGTAGTTTATCTGGTGGAGCCTTGTGAGATGTTGGCAACTTTTCAAATTTTGGGAGATGCCAATCTGTTCCACTTGACTAAATACCTAATAAGTGATGTTATTGTTCTGGCCATTCACGGCCCTTTTCCCAGTGAACGCACATTTTATTGCAGTCACACATACATTTCCTCCATCAGTAATTACCTTAATCTCATCTCCAGCATGCATGCTCTTGATAGAAAACCTGCCCTCAAAGTGCATTATTGTCGGGCCGCTTGTTTTCCTGAATGTATCTAATAAGTCCTGTCTTACAATTTATATATAAAAAATACTTTGGAGATCCTTTCTCCTGAAGGCAAGGAAGGTGAATTTTAGGGTTTGGAGTTTCGTCCTCTTAGGACATACGCTACAAAAATATATTTACAAAACCCAATACATTAAATATGATTAAAATGTGAACCCTTTATTTTAGTTGGCATGCAATATATTGTTCCAACAAGTCATCTCCTGGATACGGCCGAGCGTTTTCAAGCTGAGAAGAATGTATAAGGGAACTATTGTAAAACAAAACCTATACATACTTAGTATGTGAGCATGTGGAATTAGTTAACTTTTACACAAACCTGTGCAAAATGTACATTATATTTTTATCAGTTTGCCACAGCAAAGACTCAAGCTATAGTTCAGTTGCGACTTTCATGGGATTTCTTTTTTTTTTTTATATGTATATATATATATATATATATATATACGTACTAATAGTTTTGATGCTGCTTTACGGCTTTGTGTATGTATAAATTACAGTACAGAATGGGTATTGATGTAGTATCCTCACCCAGGTGTTCGGTCCTCTGATGGCCAAGAATGGGTTGTAAATGAAATCGGAGCACCCAAGATGGCAGCACAGGCACACGCTACTCATTGCCTAGTGTGTATTTTATGATTATTTTTTTAAGGAGAACACGGTTATTTAAAAAAAAAAAAAAAAAAAAAAATTAAGTAAATACCGGAGTGTGCTATTTAGTTGTCTCTAGAAAAGAGAGCATATTGTAATCACATAGTTCGAATAGGTCTAATTTAAGTGATGTGCCCTTTGCTTGGTTTGAAAGTGGATTCTCCTTCAGAGGGGCGAGGGTGTAGAAGATATCTTCTGCAGGATGCAGCTAACAATGGGCACTGACTGCGACTGGAAGGGTCCGGCTTTGTTTACTTTTCATGGATTGATTTGAGATTAAATAATGGACAAGGGTGAAGCTGTGCAGAGCGGTTTGGGGCAGTGGTCGTTATGGAATGCATATTTCACAGGGCCCCGTGAAATACATCCCATATTTCCAGTATCATGTGAATATTAGTGTTCATACCTGCACATTTGAATGCAGTCCTGGTAAATGCGTGTGTTAATATATATATCTATACAAAATTCTAGACAACATATTACACATTCCATTTATTCAACATCTTATTGAAGGAAAAGCTCCCTAGTCACAGAAGGCGTGTGCCTGATTTAGGAGCAACTGCTCTGTAGTATTTGTGCTGTTTATCCATATAAATTCCTAATGCATGTAATGGTTCCATTTCGTAATGCTGTTCTAAATTTCATGCATATTGCAATGTATACATCAGTAGTAGCATATATTATTGTGACCAGCAAATACCCAGTAATGGTTCATATATTTGCGTTCCATTCATTCAGTTTTCGGCTGCGTGTATCTTTAGGAGTAATTAAGTAATTAGCATGAACGGTCGCACCCAGGATCCTGTGTCAGTCTGCAGGGGCGCGGCAGAGGCCGCCAGGAGTTGCTCGGAGCTTCCTGTGGTATTAAAGAGGGGGGAGGGGCGCTAGGGACTTCGCATTGTTTGCTTCCGGGTGGTGGGCGAGGGCGCCCCGGCAGTGGACCATCCTGCTCGTCGGACACTGGCAGCACCTACCCGCCTTTTAAACTGGCTGTTTCTCTTCACGTGTCGGGTTATCGGACTTTATTTCGTCTTCGTGCTCTCGCCTTCTCCTAAAGGACGGCTTCCGAGGTAACCCCAAAGAGAGGAGGAACTTGCATGTAAAGCATAAAAACACAAACATTCTACTTGGCTTCTCTTATTGAGAAAGAGACTTTACTTCACGGAACCTGGGCAGGGTAACACTGGCTTCCCAAATCACAAACGCACCGTTTCAGATTATAAATATTCATTTCATTCTTTATTTTATCCTTTTCCTTCTTTCTTTCTTTTTATTTTTTATTTTACTCATATTCGCGGCTATAACTATTCCTTGGGCTGCTAAAGAGCGCTAATCGGTTAAGTCGCCACATCTTTCACCCCCGATATCGATTCCATTTTTGTGACCTGGTAAAACCTTTTTTGTTCTTATTAATGTATAGCAGCGTACTCGTTTACATCGCTTAAAATTCATAATAGCTTTGTTATGTATGGTCATTTTTTTATTTTCATCACACGTCATGGGTCCTTTACAGTGAATGGACATTTCGTCCTTGGAGTTGGGGGAGTCTCGGATAAGGTGACTCGTACTGAAAGCTGCCATGTGCTTTACATGTCCCCATCATATCTCTTACTGCCTCATTTCTGCTCTGAATAAAAGTTAGTTTTGCGTTGCGTCCCGGTCTTACTTAATTTAAAGACCTAACCACTCTGTCAACAAACTAGTCTCCAGAAAATCTATGCTCAAAAGTTCACAAGAATCAGTCGGCTGGGCCCCCGAGCACCTTGGACCCCGCCCCCTTTAGAACAGCTGTGAAGCCTACCCTTTGAACATCCTCTCTCCCAAGGCTTGCATCCTGCACGACTTCTCATAGCGCCTAGAGGCAGAACTGATGGTATTACTAGCTAAATAAATAATACATCCAAGCACACCAAAGAATTGCCTTTTTATTGACACGTCTACTGGGTTTGACTTAAGATGGATACACTGAAAACAAAAGCTGGAAGGGGCCTTTAATAACACGAGCTGTGTGAGAGCGGTGGAAGGCTGCTAGGGTTGCCTCTTCTGGCAGCTGCTACTGCGGTGAACTACAGAACCAGGAGCATAGGTGGGGTTCGTCCCTGGCAAAGATCAGAGGGGAGCAAGGCGCCACTAAGGGGAATGGGTGGGGGACCCCATGTTGTTGCAGCGCATTGACTTGATTACATTTGATTCGTGGCACTGTCAAATCAGCTCCATTAAATCCGCGTGTTTTTGCTATACTGCTTCATGTACCACCAAGAGGCCATTTGGTGTCGGAATGGTTTAGAAATAAAAAAAATATATATATTTTTTTTTCGTTCAGTGTTTTTAAAAATGTTTTACAAACGAATGGCAATACTGTTCATAATTTTAAAACGTATACCAAAGTGTAAGCATTAATTCACAGATAACACAGGGTACTGGAAACAACATATTGTAATTTCCTCTCAGTCGCCATAAAAAAAATATTATAATAATAAACTAGGTCAAAAGATAAAGAAAATCTTTCCCATGCGTTTGTCAATACGAGTATTATTTGTTGTTTCGTACGTTACTTTAAAGCATTTGGTGAAATGATTTTAAATTCACAAGAGGAACCTCCAAGTGGGACAATTCCAAATTTAAAGTGGCCTGAAATCTTAACTTGGCATCACTAACGGCCTGAAAGGATGTCCATGCGCAGAAGTGTCTGGTCTCCTGGCCCAGCACAGGTCGCCGATGGTATAAACGCGGGTGACAGACAGTAGAGTTAGCTAGTCCTGGAATAATTTCGAAGTGCGTTTTGCTAGGTTCACCCTCCTTATTTACGTGAAGACATTTGGATAAATGTATGAAGCTCCCCAGAGTATTATTGCATTAGATATCGTTGCTGATTTGTACAAGGTCTAAAAACCCAGGCCCCACTCCATTTTCATAACAAACTATACAAAGTTGTGCATGCTCTCTTGATGTATTAAAGGTGATGAGCGTTTTCTTATTCACTCCTCTCTGTCACTGTGCGGGCAGTGATTGAAAAAGATGCTCAGTGGGTCCTCACAAACACTTCCATTGGACACAGAGTATACTTCGAACTGTTATTTTGTTCATTTTCATAGATTTGATTTAAACTACACCATTAACCAACATATACATTTAGTTGCTATGAAGCTGCAATCGTAAAATAGTGTTTTTACTCATTCAACCAAAATATTGTTTAAAAAAAAAGGGAAATTGCTTCATTTCGGTTCTGGGACAGTCTTTGAAAAGCGTGAAAGAGACCTTTTTTTTCTCTTATAACAAGATGATATAATAACCTAATATACATTCGTCCGAAATACAAAATTAATATTTGCATAGCAATAGCTGAGAGTTCTTCCCATTTGCCACATAATTTGTCATCTGCTCCATAATCTGCAGTTTTTTTTATTGTAAAATTATTCTAGTTCCAACGTTTCAAAACTTTCTAAAATTGAGTGCCAGTAATCCGGTGCATCCTATTCCCAGACGGTATTAATAAGTGTACAAATGAGAAAATGGTGGAGTAATACCATTATAAATTGTGCACTATTACTCCGCATAATGTGTTTTCTTGCCACATAATTTGTCCCCCCTCCGCATAATTCCGGTTGTCCCGGTCATAAGGTTTGACTTGGGCCCGCCAGCCTGGAGGCTCAAAGGGCCCTGGCATGTAGGACAATGCAAGTATCCCTGCGTATCGCAGGCAAAACGTTCTGGTGCACTTTCCCAGATGGGCACGCGGGCACGGCCTGCATTGTGGAGGTCACGTGCGTTATTTGTGGCGTCCTGCGTGTTCGGAGCAGCGAAGAGTAAGCGGGCGCTGTATGTTCTTACTTAGTCACGACTGTTATTGAATATCACCATAAATGTTCCTTTGTAATAAATTAGCCTAGTAGGTGACATCAAAGATTTTGAGAGAGGAATGAAGCTTTTGGAATACCCAGAGGCTCCTTTCAGAACCTGCTCCATCATGACCAATCTGTGCAAACTTTCACATCAACTGGACATGCAACTAAGCTTTCCCGGAGAAATAGTCCTATGAACTAATCAGACCAAGCCAAAGTTCGAAGCCACCCAAACGCGTCCTTGGAGAGGAAAATACTGTCTACCAGCAACTACATCAGCACCACTCGCTGGGTATTAGTACACTGGTGACCTTTGACTTGCGAGGCTTTCTGTTTTTTTTTTTTTTTTGCAGGATCTTAAAGCAGATGGCTTTATGGAACATTGAATATGATGATGCATTTTGGAATTCCCCAGGCCTTTGCCATAACCTCTTCCCTGACAGCTAGCAGAGGAAGCCAGAGAGACTGGATTGTTACAGAATCACTTGATACGCCGTTAAGGAGGGTCAAAGTTCAAGGACTCGCCAGTAGTCTGCACAAACCTTGCCTCGTCCCAAACTACAGCCCCAGACATTGGGAGCCCGTGCTAAGGGCCGACCAGTGAGGCCTGAAACCAGTGACGCGAGGAGGGAGACACTGTGTCCACCTGCCATCTCTCTCCCGTATTTAAATCACGGACTTGACACACCACGCCTGAAGGATGTGAACTATTGCACAGGGTAAATGAAAAAGCCACGGCGTTTTTGCGCAAGTGTGAGTAAATCATCAAGTGTTGCCTAGTTTGCATAGTGTGAATGCAAGGTAAACCTAAACTGAATACAAATTGTAGACTTTAAACGAGATGAGATCATTAAATGTGCCACGCCTTTTATTACAATAAGTGTGTATTTAGGCGGGTTTTCTGGTAAGTGCATGGGTGTGTAAGTGTTTCTCAATCTAGGTTGGTGGAAGGAGAAAGAGCAGCTCTCAGGAGGACCATTATTAATTGTGGTGTGCCATTTTGAACAGAAACTGCAGTTTCACTACTGTATCCAAGTTTTAAGAGGAACTAAGTTACTTTATTAATGTGTTAAAATAATCCAATAGTATGATTCATCTTCTACAGTTAATTGGTGCATTCTCTTACTTGCCTCATTTCAACTCGTTCACATTATTTCCTTTGCCACTAACAGGATTCTATTCGTCCGGCTTGTAATATGTAAATTACATGTGAGAAAAGTTACAGAGTTTGGTATTAATCGAAAATCTATAACTCGGTGGATCTCTCGCCCGGGTGAAGGGCTGACCTCGGAGCATGGCTGTTTGTGCAAGACGCACACGGGAATAAAAGACGAAAACAGCCTCTCGTATGCTCTTCTCCCAGGGCTTTCTTCTGTGTCTTTCAACAAGAAACATGGCCACGTCTTCAGCTCTAGCTCAGACAGTGAATAAATATTCTCCAATCCACGCGCTTCTAATTCAGCCTGGGCCCATTTCCCACGCTTTTCTGCGCATAAATCACACGAGTAAAATTCGCGTGTAATGGGCGCGGTCAGGACTAACATGTTGGGAAAATGTTTGAGACTCAAAAGAGAAAAAAAAATCAAAAGTTGATTTTGTCGGACAAGTTTTCTACGCCTCAAACGAGCCTTCTGCGCCAAGCAGTTGTAAATAACTGGAATGCAGGGGTACCCTTCACGTGCCCCTGTTACTTCCGCCAGGTGTCAGTTACTCTTAAGGAAGTCTGAAAGTTTTGTGTAGAAGATAAACGGGTGTAACCTGATCCAGTATGTCAGGGTGTTACTTGCCAGAAATAAGGCCCTGGTTTATACTTTGAAATACAGCACTAAACCACATCATGGCCTTTAAAAAATAAATAAAATATATATATATATATATATATATATATATATATATATATATATATATATATTATATAGACACACACACACACACACATACATACTCGTCCCACTCCCCCGTTTACGTTTAATTCATTTGCAGTACAGATTCGACTCTTATGTTTTGTGTGTGTGTCCAGAAGATGTTTTAGAAATTATTCAACTACACATTTCTCTCAGTGGTAAATGCTGAAAAACGAGATGGTTACTCACTGGGTGGTAAGAGAAACCTATATTACAATTTATGTTACCTACATTTTATTGTCCGGATTCAAGTTGGAAAAGCAGTAGTATTTGGTGAGGTGCCACGTTGTTTTACAACACAATAGGATTACTGGGTCTGTGTATTGTGTTGTATTGTAATAGTATTTATATAGCACTTACTACACCTGACAAGGCGACAAAGCGCTTTTCGGCGAGTAGCACGCTACTCCCTGAACTCAACAAGAATTAGTGGTGTATTAGTATAGGGAAATATGAGTACAGTTTTAGTATTATTATGAGTTAATTTCAGCCGTGGATATGAGAGTATAATGTCCACACGTCTTTCATCGGAGGGGTGTAGGGTTTTAAAACGCAAAGGCCGCTCTCTGTAAATGCGTACATCCTCCCAGAGAAACTCACTATTGGAAAAACTGTCGATAATAAACCAATATACAGCATCATAACCGCAACGTCTTAACAGTATAGGCTATACGCAATATATCGAGCTCGGAGAATGACAAGGGGAGTTGGCCCGGCAGAGATTCGAATTCCTGAGCTCGGGTCTAGATCACAGCGCGTTCCCCCAGCGAAGGCTTAAGGTACTTGGGTATTTCAGCTGCTGTATAAATTCTAAAGGTCCTAGTTGAATTGAAATAAGTATCCCATTGTGAAATCCTAATCCCGGGAAAGGAGGGGAAAATGGGAACCGCCAACCTGCCTCGAGGAATAAAATCGCGTACTGTATTTTTGAGATATGTAAGCTTCCGGATAAAGTTTCCCTTCTCCACCTATCAGCTTTGCACTTTAACGATGAGTTGTTCCTTTTAAACTGGATCCCATTGCACACTTAAGAGGCAGGCTATTTCCGGGCATCTGCTCTAGAAGCTTTTTTCACCGGATTCCCCCTGTCAGGACTGAGAGCACTTTCTTTCCAAATTATTCCTTGCGGGGATTTTAAAGCGCTTGGAGGAAATTCGGTTGCAGCGCATCGCGGGCTGTAATAGTGGATCAAACTCGCGAAGTTCACGCAGAGGACGCGACCGGGCAGGCGGCTACAAGTGGGCTGTGGTTATTTCTCCTCAAACAGCTGAATTCTTGTTACTGTTTTGTAACCATGCACCGTCCCTACGCTTTCTGCAAAGGATACAAAGTTGGCTCGAGTTGAGAGCTGTTTGTGTCCCCCCTCCCCAACTAGGGATTTATTTTTATTAATTCTTCCCATGCGTCCAGAAAATTTGTCCGTGGCAAAAAGGCCCCCGCGGCTGTCATTTCTCATTAAAATTCTGTCTTCGGAGTTGGGTTCCTTTTTTTTCTGTAAATTTGTTGTTTTGGTTTACGTATTTATAAAAAAAAAAAAAGCTAGGGGGACTCCAAATCTCGAAGAGTGCTGGGGGCCTGTGCGAGGTACCACCAGGAGAGGAAACAGGGTGGATTGTGAGTTTTGAATATATGATTGGAAATCAATACCTTTTTGCACATATCCGTAAATCAATCGCATCTATAAAAAATAAAGGAAGAGCCAGACGTGCAGTTTAAGGCACCAGCTCAAGAGGCCTGTTCAAGCTCCGCAGGTCATAGATTCAAATTCTCGCAGGGGCTACTAGGCTTGTCATCCTCGCGAGGTCACTTAAAGCAAAGCTCCTTAAATGAGACCATGTTTTGTTTTTTTATTTACAGCTCTAAAGACAGGGTAGCAGTTACTTCACAAGAAAACTCTCGTGATTATTACTTTAGATGTAGCCATAGCACGAGGTCAAAGGAACTTGAAGATCTTGGCTCTAAAAGTTATTTTGAAGAATATACTTCATGACAAATGAGAGGTCAGAGTGGGGTTGTGTTTGTCGACGTCCAGAGAAGGCAGCTGGGTTAAGATGCTGATAGTCTCTGAACGTGGACTGCATCCCTGGGGCAATCCATGAATATATTGCACTGAATGCACAAACAGCTTGTTTGCAGAGCGCCATGCAATCCTATAACACCCAACACTGGTGCTCCTTTTACCCAGTTCACTGCTGATGTTTGGGCTTCTAAGCTGCATATCCTCTCTTCTGCAGCGGAGGGATCTTCCCTCGCTGCATTCATAGACAGGTGTGCGTAAGAAGCATGCAGGAGTTCTGACCAAAGATTGCCCAAGCTGCACATCCTGCGTCATTTCCTGACTTGCACCATAAATACTGTACCTACAATTCTGTTTCTTTGCTAAGCCTAAATCGCCACCGTGAAGGAATGAGGTGTTTGTATAATGCAGCAGCACCAAAAGTTAACTTCAAGGCACTTCCGGGCCAAAGGAAGGACAACCACTGACCCCTGTGGGTATGTTTTCAGGTTGTATTCCTGAAGTTTAGTATAAATGAGATGCTTGGAATTTCGTTTTTCTAGGTCTCGCCTTCAGAGGGCTTGCAGCAGCTTTTTCGCCAGAAAGACCTTTTTTCGAACCACAGGAAAAACTTTCATTGGCCACTATTGCCTCCTGTTGGCGGGCTTTCTAGTCCCTGCCATTTGCATGCTTCTTATTCAATAGCTTCCCTTCCTCCTCTTGTGTTGGCTCCTCCTGGGAAGCATGGCCCCTTTACTATTCTTTGGAGTGACAGACTTGTGTCCTTACACTGCTGAAATTCATGGCGCTACTTTTTTCTTTTTCTTTCTGCACTCCATAAGAGTGTGAATGTGTTTTTGCCTTTTCTTCTTGTGTACTGCTTCTCTTATCACATTCTGCACCTTCTGTACACTCCGTGTTTCTCCCGCCTCCTCTGCCCAGCCCCTCCATTGCTTCCCCATCCCATTTTCTTTCTGTTTTTAGGTGTCACCTACTATCACACATGTACTGTCTATTGTGAGACATTTTGTTAGGTTAGAGTTGGCGTAGAGCTCCCACCACCAACTGTACCATTGGTTGGCCTCATTATCACTCTCATGTGCTTGCTTCTTATTTGATGAGTTATGTAGGTTTTACATCCGGTCATGAGTCTGTCTGTCCCCTGGAGCATACTGTGCCCTCACAATACTGCAGCTGTCTCCCTCCTGTACTTCTCTTCCCTGTGTGTTGCTTTGTCTCACCTTGTGCTTCTCTGCCCCAGTTCCCATGTTGTTCAGCCTTATCGTATGCTTCTGTGTCCCCGGTCTCTGTGTTGCTAAATGCTGTTGTGCCTCCACCCCAATCTCTGATGCATTTTCTTGCTGTGTGCGTCTGTCTCCCCACCCTGATCTGTTGCTCTCTCTTGCTGTGTGCTTCTCTGCCCCCTGTTGTTTCTGCCTCTGTGTTTCTTCCCCACCTATCTCCGTGTTGCTATGTCTTGCCATATGCTTTTTTGCCCTACTCTCCATGTTGCTCTATTTTGAGCCCTGTGGTTCTGTGATCTCCCTCGTGTTGTTTTGTCTCACCATGTGCTTGTCTGCCCCGCCCGTGTGGTTTCAGTCCATCATATTGCTTCCCCACGCGTCGAGCGTGCAAGTGCTTTGACCTGTTATAAGAACTGTGGGCTTTTAACCACACCCCATCACTTTCACTCGTTCGTAGGCTTACCTCTCAAAATCCTTTATTATCGTTGGTAAATGCTTTACGTATGTCCCTCCTTGGGGCATGTTTTTTACCGCCTTGCCGACTGCCCCGTTACACGGATAATTGCACGACTCGCGATACGTTTGCCTGCACGCAAACTTCTTTTTCTTTTTGTGTGTCTCCTTCACACTCATGGCGGCCATGGGGCTTTGAATCGGTTTGCCGATGTCAACTGTTTTACTTTTCATTTTCAATTTAAGTGGCACAAAAAGTCCAGTTAGGAATTTACTACGTTAATAGGTCTAACTCGAGGAAACGCGAAACCCATTCCATTGCAAATGCTTGTTGCTTCTGGCCGACCACATCCCCGGTTTTGCTTCTGCATCCCTCCTTGCCCCTTTTTAAAATTGTATTTTTAGTTAGCTATCCAACTTGCAAAGGTTACTAGAAAAAAAATAAATGCAGTTTTGTAGGCATTCGCGTGTGGTGCTCGCACCTACAAAATATGACCGTCCACAACCTTCCCTTTTTTTTTTTTTTTTTAAATATTTTAGCCATCTTGGACACCAGAGATGCTTTATAGCATGGCTAAAACATATTGTCAAAACTAATATGGCCCAATGATGCGACCTATTGGCGTTGCCCATGCTTGTGATTATTCTTCTCCGCTACCTCAAGATCCCTACTTACCTCCTCCCCGTTGCTCCCTCTGCCCCATATTTACTCCCCACCCACCCACTTCGCCATTGCTCCTTTATCCCTCTGATTGAGGTCCCTTAAAAAATATATATATATTTTGGGTGCTCCCAACAAGTGCATTTTGCCGTTCTGCTGCTCCATTTCTCAAGGCCACTTTTGCGCATTTTTCAATTCATCTCTCTTTATTTAGCACGCCTAATGGCGTTCGCCATCTTGAAACCGGTAAATAAAAAAATAAACCAAATGAAGGTACCGGTATACCGTATGCATGCGCAGTGACGCGTGCACATGTGTACACCATGAGGCACGGGCATGTGTACTCATAGTTGCGCTCTTATTCTTTTTGTGGATGCCGCCCTGTAGGTGTTTGTGCTTGGGTCGACCCCATCTATCGAACTTTGTGACCGTTTTATCTGCAGCTGTACGTTTCTCAGCCCCCAGCTCTGGAAAATGCCAGTTCCCTGCAGTCGTAAATTAAGTGCCAGCCTTGGGTTGTGAGAGATGCAATAAACAGTGACCTATCAAAACACCCATTGTCGCCTCTGTGTGCTTTAAAAAATATATATATATATATTTCCCACTTTCATATCCGATTTCAAGGCCATGTGTCTGACGCTGATTTCCGCTGGATATATTCATGTCCTACTGCAGAGCTGAGAGGAGCGGTACACGTGGGGGGATCCTGGCGCAGATGCCAACGTCGTCTGTATATGAAAAATTGATTTCTGTTATTGTTTCTGGATTAAAGTGTCTGAGTGGGGGGTTGGTTGAAAGGGGCTGGCAATCCGCAATCCAGCTGAGCAGAGCAACTCGTAAACACCGAGAGGAGCCCTCTGTGTTCACGTGTGTGTGTGTGTAGTATTATTATATATATATATATATATATATATATATATATATATATATATATACACACACACACACACACACTCTCTCTCTTTTTTTTTTTTTCTTCACGTGAACAAGACTCCTCGGAGTTGAAAGGCGTTTGTGTTTGTTGTCGTGGATTAAGCACTGTTTTCAGGAGTGCAGTGGTTTTTCTTGTTTTTGGAATTATAATTTGAGGAGGATTGGTCTACCTCCTACCACTGGCAGCGTGAGTGCCCCGCGTCTGATTTATGACCATTTGTTTATTTTTATATCTATATATATTATGCATGGTGTTCCTGTTGCAACAAATATACAGAAAACATTTCACAGGGATTCTGAAATATTTTCCGTATTTCATGGTAATAACCTCGAGAGCCTCTCCTGGCCCTCACCATTGCCAATTGTTGTCTTACCTTAAAACATTTTTGATCTTAGCCAAAGCCTGTTTTGAGGAAGGTACGTGAAATCACAAAAAGCCTTAATGCTGTGAAGGAGCATTTTTAAGTTTGTAGTGCTGGTAGTAGCTTCAACAATCTGAGTGTAATCTCTTGTCTAATCAAGTTTGTTAATGAATACTGAACATTCTAATCGCATCCAGGGTCCATTGTAATCTGGCCCTGCCTTGTAAACAGTAGCTTTAGAAATCTCTCAGCATAACCACTACCTCATGCTTTAGCAGCAGTTTAGTCAAAAAGCTGACAATTCTAATTGCAATCAGCACCCATTGTTTGCAGGGCTACGAAGTCTACAAGAATGTTTTTTTAAGAAAGCAAAGTATGTTTTAGCGGAGACCCTGCATTCTTAACTACAGTTATTTGTCTCTCCTTTGTACTACATAAAATCGAACAGTATAGTCAAATATGTCACTTACTGCAATCAACAAACCTTGCTCCTGTTTGAATAAAGCATTGTTCCATACTAATTGCACCCAAATAAATGTGTAATATAAAACATATGTAATGGACAACTGCTGGATTGCTATCTCGGGGTTCCAAGCCACTCACTCGTCACCTGCATGATTTATGATCTGTGACAGAGGCACGTCTTTTTCCAAAGGGTGTGAAATGCCCAGGAGGGGTGCCATAATCTTTTGAAATTTCAAAATTAGGTTGATATTAATGACAACATTTAACAATGGTTGCTAGAAACGAATAATTGGGTTGTGGTATAAATGCTAGGCCCCCCGAATGCATTGACTGACATGCTTCACAAGAGGAGAGCCGTATGTGCAGCCAAGCAGGCTGTTACCTTCAAGTGAGGCACAGACACCCCACCACAACATCGAGACTGGCTACATCACAAAATGAAATAAAACCATGTATTAAACCCAGATCTGTGACTGGGGGTGAGTGTTTGAAATATTTCAATGATCCATCCAACATTTTGTTTTGTGGTGTTGCCATGTAGACTGGCTACTCAGACTGTGGAATACCAAAGGAATGGAAAAACTCCAGGTTCTTAAGTTAATGTGGCCAGCACCTGCGCAAATTCACCAAGATGAGGGGAACCTATTGGCCGTCTACAGGACCACTTTGCCACGCCGGACGATTTCCATCAACTGGCGGGAACACCACATGTGTGATGGAGACCAACCCTTTCCTGGTTTTGTCCATCTCCACATTTTCTTACCAATCCCACCTTGCTGTACTGTTACCCCCTGCTCTGCATGCCCTCCCCTCCACAATTCCCATTTTCCTTTCCCTATTTATATGCCTTACCGGTCTTTTGGTTGTAGGTGAGTGTATGTGTTATTGACAAAATGAATAAAAATATATAAACCATAAACTCTCCTTGGGTGAAGAGGAACATTCATCTCTCATACAGTTACCTAACTCTAGTATATCCTAAATTTCATAGAGTCACAGGTTCTGAAGGGACACTCACGATACAGATCAGTACCTTCATTTTTTTTGTCAAGAATTGTTCTTCTGAATATTGAGAATAAGAATGTTGTGATACAATAATATCGGACAAAATGTCGAGGACCAGAATCTCAAAAGGTAATTGCAAATAGAGGAAGAACAGATGTCCTATTCTTAAATCCACATCTATTTACCCTGAAGATATACATATCTTATGGGTACATAGATGTGGAATTGGCTTTGCAAAAGCTACACTTGCCTTTTGTCTGTGATAATAAGGTCCCATGATGTTTCCTATTACATACTGAAGGCAAAAGTTATGTTTTTTGTTTACTGTCCATCAAAATATTTTAAAAAAACTGGGACAAGTGCATTTTTGAAAAATTGGACCCTCCATTAAAAAAAAAAAAAAAAAAAAAGCAAGCATTGGCAAAGCCAATAGGTCTGACCTATGCAAGAACTATTGACTTTGCCAATGTGTTTTAACCATGTGGTACACCAGCATGGTTAAAAGCTAGTGGTGTAGAGGAAAGTGGTGTGGGGTGTTGCAGAGTGGAATGGTGAAGTGGAGTGGAACAGAGTATCGCATGTGTATTGAGTGTTATAGTGTGGAGTTGCGTAGAGTGGCATACACTGTAGTGGCTTAGAGTGGACTGATCTAGCGTGCAGTGGCGTAGAGTATTGCAGATTATGGTGCTATAGAGTGCAGTGGCATTGAATTTAGCAGCGTACAATAAAGCATTGTAGAATGCAGTGGTTAGATTAGAGTGAAGTAGCGCAGAGTGCAGTGGTGTAGAGTTGAGTGGCATAGAATGCAGTGGTGCAGAGTAGTAGCATAGAGTGCTGTAGAGTATAGTGCTGTAGAATTCAGTGGCAGAGAATGCAGTGCTGCAGAGTAGAGTGTCAGTGCAGTAGTGTGGAGTGGTGTAGAGTGCAGTTGTGTGGAGTGTGTTGCCGTAGAGTGCAGTGGTTGAGTAGAGTGCTATAGAGAAGAGTGAATTGGCATAGATTGAAGTGATGCAGGGTAAAGTGCAGTTGCATAGAGTGGGATAGAGTGTAATGGTGTAAGTGATGTAGAGTCCAGTAGCATAGAGTAGATTAAAGTGGCCTGCAGAGGATTGGCGTAGAGTGCAGGAGCATAGAGTTGAGTGTTAAAAGTTGCATAGATTACAGTGGCGTAGTGTGGATTTGTGCAAAGTAGATTGGTGTGGCCTAGACTGGAGTGGTATAGAGTGCAGTGGTGTAATGTAGACAGATAAAGAGTGCATTGGCATCGAGTAGAGTGGTACTGGGTAGAGTAGAGAGGTGAAACGTGAAGTGGCATAGAGTGGAGTGGAGTGGTGCAGAGTACAGTGGCTTGGAGTGTTGCAGTGTAAAGGGGAGTGGCATAGAGCTGAGTATGCATGGCAGTGCACTGCCATCACAGACAACAAATGTTCAATTGAAATGACCATTACATTTGCACAAACATAGTTTTGCTAATAAAACTATACAGTGCACAGACAAAAACGTGTGGAAATTGCACCACCTAGTGTAATGATTTTTTTTGATCATGTTAATGTATTTGTTTCCGACACACATCAGAAATAACAAAAAATGTGCTTCATTTGTGTTCCTAATTCTGATATATTTTGAAATACTTACACAGTTCATTTAAGTATTCTTGTGTGCTAGAAAAAAAAAAAACTCTTTCCTACCCCTATTATCCAGCAAGATTGTCGCACAAATTCTTTCACTTTGAAGTCAGAGAAAGAAAAGTAAACAAGTGCCCTTGGAGAACAGAATGTGAAATTTGACCTTTGTCTTTGACTGCACAGCAAATTTAACAAGATAAGAACAAGATTTCAAGGCCTGCTTACAGCAAGGGCAGTTGTGGAAGAATACAGTAAATGTTTAGGCAAGAGGAAGGACAAACAATGTCGAGAGCCTAAAGCAAACAGAGCCATCAAATAGAAAGCCAGAAAATGTGAGTTACAAACTACAAAGCCAATGGTTATCAAGAGGTGGAATGCATTCCCAGGTCAACTTTCTGAAAATCCTCAAGATGTTTTTAGCAGACCAGACAGTAGAAAGTGACAAGGATAACAATGTTGACAAACTTGGAGTGTGACAGGGTTTTGAAATTGGAAAAGAGAAAAAAACTGAGGGCTACAGGGACTGGAAGTGAGACGGATGCAGTGAGTAGCAGTGACAGGGAGAGCGAAAGCTATTGATAGTGTGATGGTGAAAAAGAAAAGGGGATAGAGCTAAAGGCTGGGAGTGTGACTTGGTTTTGGGGTTTGACTGGCTGTGTGACAGTGTTGAGGAGGATTGCTGGTTTTGTAACTGTGATAGTGAGAGAGAGGATGGGAATCAGGACTTTAATTGGGTCAGGGTCCCCCTCCAGGTCTCAGACTGGGCAGTAGGTAAACTTAGAGCTTTAAACAAGTCTCCAATGGGCCCCATATGCATGTGACTAGCTTACTAGGAAAAAACACTAAGGGCCATATGTACGAAAGCTTTTTCCCATAGACACAGAATGGGTAAAATCCTTTGGTACATCTGGCCCTAATTGATTTCTAAAGAATGACTGTAAAACACATTCAGGTAATCCAAGTCAGTGGTGCAATTCCTATATATATTTCATATTTAGCTTAATGTTGCATTCCCTAAGAGTGTTTACTTTTTCCTGGAGTGTGGTGTTTCTGTAATTTTTCATGCAGCATATTACTTTTGTGGTGTGAACTGAGTTGCCTGTAGGTATCTGTGTTTAGATTGCATCTGGGTGTTTATAATGGGCCACAATTGAAACCTCAGGAGTTGAGGTTGGAGGTAGTGCAAGTTTCCTACAATATCTGTCAGAGCTTTATGAAGGTGTTCATCGGATATGTTCATCCAATCCTTGACCTCTGCATAGCAGATAGAGATATTGTCATGTCCAAGTTGTGAATCTAAGCAAAGGTTAGTGAAGGCGGTACACAACTCACGAATTAGTGACCAGGTGAAAGTAAAATAAAACTCAGTGCTTAATGGTGAGTGGGTGCATAGTGTGTGGGGGATGGCATACTGAAGGAGTAGCAAGTGTGACAGAGTTTGGTAAAGTGTGTAGGAAAGTGCCCCTTTTGGCATGGTTGCCCCCCCACCCCCCCAAACACAGTTTTTGCTGATATTGATGCTGTCTTGACGGAGTGTGCTGGGATCCTGATAACCAGGCCCGCCACCAGTGCTCTTTCCCAAAACTGTACTCTTGTTTCCGCAATTGGCACACCTCTGGCACACAGTTAAGTCCCTTGTAAAAGGTACCCATGGTACCATAGGCCCTGTGGCCACGGAAGGTCCCCAAGGGCTGCAGCATGTATTATGCCACCCTGGGGGACCCCTCACCAAGCACATTCACAAGGCCATTGCAGCTTGTGTGTGTTGGTGGGGAGAAAAAGATAAAGTCGACATGGCACCTCTTTCATGGTGCCAAGGCCACAATCCACTGCCTGTGACATAGGTAAGTCACCCCTAAGGCAGGGTGTACTATACCACAGGTGAGGGCATAGCTGCATGAGCAATATGCCTCTATAGTGTCCAAGTTCATTCTTAGACATTGTAAGTGCGGTGGTACATGGACTGGGAGTTTGTCGCTACGAAC
This sequence comes from Pleurodeles waltl, assembly GCF_031143425.1. Classification (NCBI taxonomy): domain Eukaryota; kingdom Metazoa; phylum Chordata; class Amphibia; order Caudata; family Salamandridae; genus Pleurodeles; species Pleurodeles waltl. The sequence continues at coordinate 977,633,406 of NC_090446.1, read as the reverse complement.
TCCACAGCTCCATGAAGGCTCCACTGAAGTCTAGGAAGTTTGGTATCAAACTTCTCAGCACAATAAACCCACACTGATGCCAGTGTTGGATTTATTGAAAAATGAACTCTGTGGGCATCTTCGAGATGCCCCCTGCATTTTAGCCAAACTTCTAGTGCAGGACTGACCGGTCTGTGCCAGCCTGCCACTTTCAGACAAGTTTCTGACCACATGAGGTGAGAGCCTTTGTGCTTTCTGTGGCCAGAAACAAAGCCTGCACTGGGTGGAGGTGCTTCACATCTCTCTCCTGCAGGAACTGTAACACCTGGCAGTAAGCCTCAAAGGCTCAGGCCTCTTGTCACAGTTCACCAGGGCACTCCAGCTAGTGGAGATTCCCATCCCCCAGACAAAGCCCCACGTTTGGCGGCAAGACCGGAGGGAAAATTAGGGAAAATGAGGAGGAGTGACCACTTCAGCTAGGACCATCCCTAAGGTGTCCAGAGCTGAAGTGACCCCCTCCTTGCAAAATCCTCCATTTTGGTTTGGAGGACGGGGACCAATATTTTTGGGTCTGTGTTCCCCCTCCAAAAAGGGAGTGGACATGGAAGGGTGTAGTCACTTTCAGGGACAGTAGCTATTGGCGACCCTTCCCAGAAAGAAACTCCAGCAGAGGGCTCTAGAGCCTCCCTGATCTGCAAGTTCCACCCACTCTGCACCCACAGCCCGTGTCCAGGTCGCACAACCGACTAGAACTGGTCCTCTGGCGATTCTGCCCTAGAGTCCACTCTGGGTTGACCCCTCCTGTCCAAAACGACGACACCTGCAGCCTAAATCTGGAGGACCTCCCTGACAGCGAGAGAACTGGACGAAGATTCTCCAATGCCTAAAGGCACCTCATAGTCCTCTGGCCTTGGGGAATCCGACTACCGGTCCAGCGACATCCAGCAGGTGGCCTCCTCCTTGTTCAGCCTGTGGATTTCCGGGACCGACCCCATGGACCCAGCCTGCAGCCTTTTTGTGCCCCCTGGAGTTCCCCTATTGAGTAGCTTTGGGAGGCTGACGCTGTGTTTGCACCCTGCACCCAGCACTGCTGAAGGTGTATGTTTAGTGCTGACCTGTGGCCCCCCTGGTGGTCACCTAAACCCCTAGGTCTGCCCTCCGAAGACATAGTATTTATCTGCTAGCAGATCTGATTGGGATCTCATTTTAAATCCAACAGCAACTTTGACCTCTGTACCCATCTGGCCCGTGTTGCTGGTGGTGGATGTTTAGGGTTAATGGGAACTCTGACCTGTGGACATCCTAACTTCCGGAGACTGGAACTGTAAGTCTGGTACTTACCGCAAAAACTGTACTAAGTTTTCTTCCCCCAGAATTATCTTTAAAAATTGCACTGTCAACTTCTAAAACAGATACTTGCTATTTTATTGAAAACCGTTTAACGTGCCAAATTGAAATAAAGCAGTATTGATACATATGTTTGACACTTGCATACAAATGTACTTACCTGCAAACTGAATCTTGTGGTTCTAGATATAAAGTAACAAAGTATATTTTTGCAATATAAATACAATTAGCCTAGATACTGGATCCATGTCTTAGCCTATCTGGTGCACTCATTCCTTGGCAGCCCAGGACGTTTCAGATCCTGGATGTTAATATATCACTCTATGGTAGATTTGCACGATGGGAACCTTAAACGAGTGGTCACATCTATCCGTGCCCAAATGAATTTCTGGCAAGCTCTGTCACTTTCGGTGATGGGAAGGGTGTCTCTTTTGAAAATGGTGGTACTCCCACAGATGCTAAACTACTTCTCCAATTTACCTTTATCTAACAAAGGCTGCTGTAGAGTGACGCTGGCGAAACTGTACTCACCACTAGAACAGGTGGGGGCTAGCAGTGCTGAACAAAGGGCAGTACTACTTGGCTTCCGAGCTGCAATGAGCAGCCAGGTGGCTTTCTGGATTCCAGCTGTCATTCATGGCCGTATCCCTGGACGATACCTCAGGTGTCCCACTTGTTTCACCTAATCTCACACGTGGGGACACCAGACTCACTCCTGGTGTGGGTGGCTCACCGCTGTTACCGCAGGAGTCTGTGCCTCATATGCGGTTACTCCTCAAGCACCAGCTTTGGCTCTGCTGCGCACGCCATGCAATGCGTGGCTCACGTTTAAGATGGAGCTGGAAGCTTAGCATGTTGCTGGACTGCATACGCTGGGAGATCTGTAAAATGAAAGCACGCTAACCCCATTTGCTATGCTAGCAAAAGAGACCAGCTCAGGACCAGGGCAGTTTCGCTGCACAACTCCTTGATAGTGACAATATCCCTACACTGGAGAGACATCTCTGCTGAACAACCGATGCATCTACTGGTACAATATATGCAAGTTATGGGGTCGGGTAGACACCTGGTGCGCTGGTTCACTGGCGCTCTAGAGACTCACACAGTTAATGAATGCGCCACCCTGCGGACCAGCTGGGAGGGTGATTTAGCCACGCCTTACACAGATAAAGAATGGGATATGTTACTGAGAGGCCACACCAACATACCGCGCAATGCGCAATTTTGTCATATTCGATGCAATATAATACATAGAGCCTACCTTACTCCAGCTAAAATTAATCAGTATTTTCATCACCCTGATGCAGCTTGCCCCCATTGTGCGCTAGTGGCAGCGGAATTGCTGCACATGTTATGGTCCAGCCTTTACTTATGCTTCTACTGGCGAAATGCCGTTGCAGCTGTCAGTTTGCACAGCGTGCCCACCGCTGAACACGTGGGAAACATGTATTCTGGGCTTTTCCATTAGAGCTAAAAAGCAAAAAGCATCCACGAGGTTCCTGGACCTAGGCCTTCTGACAGCCAAACGCCTTATTACCAGGCAATGGAAATCCTCGGAACCCCCTTGATAAAACTATTGATGAGCTAATTTGTGGTTGGGCAGAACCAGAGGGGGTGGCGCTGCAGAGAGAGGACAGCCTGGGACTGCGCAAATACCCGCTTGCTTCTGGATGAGACAAAATGTTGTCTGAGCTTCGAGAGCTGGAGCAGGAGGCTAAAGCCGGTGTTGCGAGTACATGAATCATGGCGGAAACAGCCCATTGATGTGGCTGTGTGCCATGCATTATGTCTATGCCTTTGACAACGGGCTTACCCTCCCACCCCCTTCAAAAGGGTCTTGGCGAGGCGAGTTTGGTGGAGCCATGCTGCTGCGCGCCGTGTAGCCTGGTTGGGCAGAGCTGGTGGGGATGTGGAGGTGTGAGGCGAGCGCTGGGGAGCTTTGGGAATGGAATTAAGTTGTGGTTGCTGTTTTGTTGTATTGTTGAATGCCATGACAATGCTGAATATTAACTTCTTTACTGTGCAAAACAGGGACTACTGCCCATTATGAGAGTGTTCTAGTGTATCCTATGCCTCACAATGCTGAGCACTCCAAAGACTGGAGGCATGTGTCGACGTCTAGTCCTGATACATCACTCTATTGGCTCTGTTTATTATTTCATGTTGTCAACTGATGTATGGATCTCTGCAAGTTAGCACAATCAAACCAAGCTGGCTGTAACTAAAGATGTTCTTCTGGTTCTTCCTTATTGCAGTAAATGTACACAGGCTGTCAATGTTTTAAAAACTGAAATGGAATAAAGAGATTCAAGCAAAAAATATTAATACAATTGGCTTGGGGTTAGTCATTGAGTGTGTGCTTCCTTTATTGCCTGTGTGTGTGTGTGTATACAACAAATGCTTTGCCCTACTTTCTGACAAGCCTAACTGCTCGACCACACTACCACAAAAGAGAGCATTAGTATTATCTACTTTAGCAACTGTTAAGCCTCTGGGTAACCCCTGGACTTTGTGCACACTATGGGGGTCATAATGAACCCCGGCGGTTCAGCCCACCATGCCGGCAGCGGGTGAAAAGCCCACCACCGGCATGGCGGGCTGAACCACCATATAATGGACACATGGAGGTCTGCCATAGGCAGCCCTCCTCCACCACCAGCCTGCCTCGGACAGGCAGCCTGACGGTGGAAGGAATCATTATCTGACGCCCTGTGGCTAATGATCCCTACTGCCCCCAGCCTTTCCCTGGCGTGTTCCCCTGCCAGGGAAAGGCTGGCGGAAGTGGTGCTCCTGGGGGCCCCTGCACCACTCATGCACTTGGCATTGGCAGTGCAGGGGCCCCTGTGCAGTGCCCCATCGCGCAGGTCACTGCTCTTAATCTGCGCAACGGGTGAAATTGCACCTGCCGCACAGAGGCATTGCCGGCGGCTCCATGTGGAGCCGAGGGGCAATGTCCTGGCCAGGCATTCTGCTGGGCCGGCGGGCGGAAACAATGTTTCCACCCGCCAGCTCAGAAAAATGTTTATTATGCAGCCAATGGGATCCCGGGGGGCTGGCGATTAATGAAACGACCGCCGGCCTGAACACGGCGGTGAAAACCGCTGTGTTCATAATGAGGGCCTACATCACATTTTGATATAGTATATTCAGAGCCAGCTTCCTACATTGGTGGATCAGCAGTGTGGTTTAGGACTTTGCATTTGCTGGACTACTCAGCCAATACCTGATCACATGACTAAATTCCAAAATTGCCTTTAGTAACTGATTTTTGAATTTGGCAATTTTTTCTAAAATTTTACAAGTTGTGCTAGTGCCTTCGTTAAGCCCCCTTTAGCATTGCTTTTTTAGATTTAAAAGTTACTCTAGTTAGGGGTAAGTAGGTTTAGTTCCTAAAAGTAATCCCCAACTGTAGTAACAAAGTGAGCAGCTCAGAGGATTTGGTTGTGGAGCTCAACCTCACCCCTTACCTCAATCTAGGGATGGGAGAGTTAAGGTTCCTCTGCATACTGAAAAATATTAAAACAGGGTCCAACCCTTCCAAGGTCAAGCTCCAGGAGCTCTTGGCAGAGTATACACGGGACCACTCTGCTGAGGTGGAAGACCTCCCCTCAGATAGGGAGGATGTTAGAGATGAGGAGGATGATTTCCCCCCCACCTCCCCCCACCTCACCTCAACTAGGGAGATCAGGGCCACAAGGCCCCTTTCTCCAGGGATAGTGCTCACAGGACATTAATCTTCCACAGGGGAGTACAGTCCCTCTGGGAACATTGAGGACAACCTCAACGAAAAGGGCCTCCTTTTAGCAAGGATGGCCAAAATATGAGCTTTGGCGCAACAGCTCCTAGCTATAGAGAGGGAGAGAGAAGAAAAGGGCTTAGCACCCATTAATGGTGACAGCAGTCTAACTAGGGTCAGAGAGCATTCTGATGTTCTAAAAATCCCCAAAGGGATTGTCTCTAAATATGAAGCAGGTGATGACATCACCAAGTGGTTTGTAGCATTCGAGAGAGCTTGTGCAACCAGAAAACTAAATAAATCTCATTGGGCAACTCTCCTTTGGGAAGTGTTTACTGGCAAGTGTAGGGATAGGCTCCTCACACTCACTGCTGCAGATGCTGACTTTTATAACCACCTGAAGGCTACTCTGATTGAGGGCTTTATATTCACCACTGAGGAGGATAGAATTAGATTCAGGGAGGCTCACGAAACCTCGAGCAAGTCCTGGGTTGATTTTTATAGACTAATCAGTGAAACCACTAGATGGTTGGATTACTGGCAGTGGAGTGCATGACTATGATGGGCTTTATAATTTGTTTATGAAACAACATCTTTTAAGTAACTGCTTCAATGACAAGTTGCTTCAATATCTGGTAGACCTAGGTCAAATTTCTCCCCAAGAATTGGGAAAGAAGGCAGACCCTTGGGTCAAGACAAGGGTGACTAAAACTTATACGGGGGATGGCCGAAAGAAAGGAATTACAAAGCCTCCCCAGGGAATGGTGGTGAGACACCTAATGGTAAAAGTAAAGAGTCTTCTTAAGGGCCCCGAAAACCTGCACAGGAGGGTGGACCCCCGAGCCTCTTCACAAATCCTTCATGGGTACAAGGGTGAGAACTTTGATCCCAAAAATACCTGGTGTCACAACTGTAAACAGAATGGACACCAAACTGGAGACTTGGCGTGTCGCAAAAATAATCCCCTAGCACTGCTCCAGTTAGTACTGGTATAGCCAGTCTCCAGGGATTCACAGTGTGCCCAGATCCCTGAAAACCTCAAAAGGAAATGGGATGTCCTCCTGCCATGCCTGCTTTTCGCCTACAGAGAGGTGCCTCAGAAGGGAGTAGGGTTTTCCCCCTTTGAGCGTCTGTTTGGCCACCCTGTTAGGGGTCCACTTGCACTTGTAAAAGAAGACTGGGAGCGACCTCTCCATGATCATAAACAAGATGTGGTGGACTATGTGCTTGGCCTCCATTCAAGGATGGATGAGTACATGGAAATTGCATCCAAAAACCTTGAGGCCAGCCAACAGCTCCGGAAGCAGTGGTGTGACCAAACAGTTACATGGGTAGAATTCACACCAGGGCAGAAGGTATGGATTCTGGAGCATGTGGCTCACACGGCACTTCAGGACAGATAGAGTGTCCCTTACCCTATCCTAGAAAAAAAGAGTGAGGTCACCTACTTGGTAGACTTGGGCACCAGCAAGATACCCAAGATGATGATCCATGTGAACCGCCTAAAACTCTGTTGTGACTGGGCAGATGTGTCCATGCTGATGGTTACTTATGAGAAGCAGGAAACGGAGAGTGGACCTGACCTCCTCTCAAATGAACCGAAAGATGGGTCAGTTGATGGCGTGGTCTATTCAGACACCGTCACTGCTCAACAGCATGCTGACTGCAGGCAAGTCATAAAATAGTTTGCTGGGCTCTTCTCTTTGACCCTTGGACAGACCCACCTGCGTACCCACAATGTGGACACCAGAGACAGTTTACCTGTCAAAACCAAAATCTATAGAGTGTCTAACCAAGTCAAAGAAAGCATCACAGTGGAAGTCCACAAGATGCTGGATTTAGGGGTTATTGAATCCTCTGACAGCCCCTGGGCAAGCCCAGTGGTGTTGGTTCCCAAACCTCATTCCAATGATGGGAAGAGAGAGATTGTTTTGTGTGGACTACTGAGATCTCAACTCAACTCTTTCACAAAGACAGATGCTCACCCAAACCAAGAGCAGATGAACTTATAGACAAATTGGATGCAGCTAAATTCTGCAGTACCTTTGACTTAACTGCAGGGTACTGGTAAATCAGAATGGCACCTGGAACAAAAGAAAAGGCAGCATTCTCTACACCTGATGGGCATTATCAGTTTACTGTTATGCCCTTTGGCTTAAAAGATGCTCCTGCCCCCTTCCAAAGGTTGGTGAATCAAGTCCTTGCTGGTTTGGAGTCCTTTAGTGCAGCATATCTGGATGATATTGAGGTCTTTAGCTCCCCCTGGCAGGATCACCTGTTACACCTGGAGAAGGGTTTGCAGGCTGTGCAATCAGCAGGCCCCACCATTACGGCATCAAAGTGCCAGATAGGGCAGGGCACTGTTGTATACTTGGGCCACCCTGTAGGTGGATGGCACGTGCAACCATTACAGCCCAAGATCTAGACATTTCTGGACAGGGAAGCTCGAATAACCTAGACTCAAGTCAGGGCATTCCTTGACTAGATTGGTTACTGTAAGAGGTTTGTGAAGGGTTATGGATACATTGTGGCCACCCTCACATAACTGACCTTAATGAAAATGTCCAGACAAGTAAACTAGGCTCTTGACTGTCAAAAGGCATTCGATACCCTGAAGGAGACAATATGCTCAGCACCAGTTCTCAAAGCTCCAGATTATTCTAAGCAGTTAATTGTGAAGACAGAAACCTCTGAACATGGGATGGGAGCAAACCTGTCCCAAACCAATGATGATGGTCTTGACCAGCCTGTTGCTTTTATTAGCAGGAGGTTACTCCCCAGGGAGCAGCGTTAGAGTGCCATCGAGAGGGAGGCCTTTGCTATGGTTTGGTCACTGAAAAGGCTGAGACCATACTTGTTTGGTACTCACTTTATTGTTCAAACTGATCCCAGACCTCTCAGATGGCTGATGCAAACGAAAGGTGAGAACTCCAAACGTGTGAGGTGGTCCATCTCCCTATAGGGAATGGACCTTTCAGTGGAACACAGACCTGGGACTGCCCATGCCAATGCAGATGGCTTTTCCAGGTTCTTCCACTTAGACAACAAAGACTCTCTTGGGAAAGGTTGGTCTCATCCTCCTTCGTTTGGGAGGGGGTTGTGTAGGAAAGTGCCTCTTTTGGCATGGTTGTCCCCACTTTTTGCCTGATATTGATGCTGTTTTGACTGAGAGTGTGCTGGGATCCTGCTAACCAGCCACCAGTGTTCTTTCCCCAAACTGTACCAGTGTTTCCACAATTGGCACACCCCTGGCACACAGTTAAGTCCTTTGTAAAAGGTACCCATGTTACCAAGAACTCTGTGGCCAGGGAAGGTCCCCAAGGACTGCAGCATGTATTGTGCCACCCTTGCGGGCCCCTCACCAAGCACATGCACACAGTGCCATTGCAGCTTGTGCGTGTTGATGGGGAGAAAGAGATAAAGTTGACATGGCACCCCTCTCAGGGTGCCATGCCACACAAACTACTGCCTGTGACATCGTTAAGTCACCCCTCTAGCAGGCCTTACAGCCCTAAGGCAGGGTGCACTATACCACAGGTGAGGGCATATCTGCATGAGCAATATGCCCCTACAGTGTCTAGGTCCATTCTTAGACAATGTAAGTGCAGTGTGGCCATATAAAGTACAAGGTGGTGGGAGTCTGTCATTTCGAACTTCACAGCTCCATGATAGCTCCAGTGAAGTCTGGGAATCTTGAAATCAAACATCTCGGCTCAATAAACCCACACAGATGCCAGTGTTGGATTTATTGAAAATGCACCCAAAGTGCATCTTAGAGATGCCCCCTTTACATTAGCCAAACATCTAGTGCAAGTCTGACAGTATCTGTTCGAGCCTGCCACTTTCAGATGAGTTTCTGACCACATGGGGTGAAATAAAGTCTGCACTGGTTGGAGGTGCTACACATCTCCCCCTGCAGGAACTGTAACACCTGTTGGTGAGCCTCAAAGGCACAGACTTCTCGTGACTGTGACACAGGGCACTCTACCTCGTGGCGGTGCCTGCCCTCCCCCAGACAAAGCCCCACTTTTGGCAGCAAGTTTGGTGGGAAAATTAGGGTAAAGAAGGAGGAGTGACTACTTCAGCAAGGACCACCCCTAAGGTGTCCAGAGCTGAAGTGATCCCCTCCTTGAAAAATCCTCCATCTTGGTTTGGAGGACAGGGACCAGTAGGGTTAGGTCTGTTCCCCCCCCCCCCCAAAGGAAGTGGACACCGGAAGGGTGTAGTCCCCTGCAGGGACAGTAGCCAATGGCTACTGACCCCTGCAATGCCCCTAAATCCAGGATTTAAGGGCTGACATGAACCTAGCTCGTCAGATTCCTGGCGAGGTCAAGTAGACGGCAAGAAGAAAGAAGAAGGACTGCTAAGCTGACCCCCAGCAGAGAAGACTGAAGACACTAACTGATTTGGCCCCAGCCCTACAGGCCTGCCTCCAGCTTCTGAAGCCCTCCTACATAAAGGCGATACATCCTGCAGGACCAGCAACCTCTTAAAAGCCTCAAGAGTACTGCCTGCACACCAGAGGACCAAGATCTCCTGTGGACAGTGGCCCTGCCCAGAAAGAAACTCCAGCAAAGGACTCCAGAACCGCCCTGGATCCGCAAGTCCTGCCCACTCTGCACCCAACACCCACGGCCCATATCCAGGTGGCCCTAAAGACTAGAGCTGGTTCCCAGACTATTCTGAACTAGTGTCCGCCCTGGGTTGACCCCTCTTGTGCAGCATGACAGCGCCTGCAGCCTAAATCCAGAGGACCCTCCTGAAGGCGAGAGAACAGAAAGAGGATTCACGACGCATAAAGGTATCCCTGCACCTGCAGCCCCTGGCCTTGGGGAATCCGATCACCGGTCAAGTGACGTCCAGCAGTGGCCCTCCTCCTTGTCCAGCCTGTGGTTTTCTGGAACTTACCCCCTGGACCCAGCCTGCAGCATCTTAGTGACCTCTGGGGTCCCCCTATTGAGAAACATTGGGAGCCCGACATTGTGTTTGCACCCTGCACCTGACTGCCCCTGCGCTTCTGAGGGTGTGTGTTCGGTGCTGACCTGTGCCCCCACCCCCCTTAGTGCTCACCTAATTTCCCCAGTTCTGCCCTCTGTAGACACGGGTACTTACCTGATAGCAGATCTGATTCTGAGTGTCCCCAGTCTCCATAGGATCTCATTTTAAATCCAAAAGCAACTTTGATCCCTGCACCCGGCTGGCCCTGTGTTGCTGGTGATGGATGTTTGGGGTTAACTTGAATCCCGACCTGTGGACATCCTAACCCCCGGAGACTGGAACTGTATATCTGGTACTTATCTAAAAAATTGTACCAACTTTTCTTTCCCTCAGAACTGTCTTTGAAAATTGCACTGTCAACTTTTCTCTTTTTTTAATTTATTTTTTATTGTTTTCTTTTCAGGATCGATCAAGTTAGTAACAAAAATAATACATTGCCACTTAAAATGAAAATAAATAACTATGCATGCTCTTTCAGTAGTAAATAATACATTTAACCATAGACAGATTCGCCCAGGCTTATCTAAAAAACATTCACCCCAAATCAGTGAAAACTTTTTACCGCTTCCTACTCTATTATCATATCTCATTTCCTGATTCCTGACTAGCGTCATTTTGTTCCGCCATTCTTGAGAAGTGGGAGACAGCTCAGATCGCCAGTTTCTTAACAAAAGAGATCTAGCGACGACAGTGGGGATAAATAAGAGTTTCTCCAACCTGGAATGGAGCCTTGCCTCAGGATCGAAGCCTAAGCACATCAGCCAAATCCTGGGAGTTAAGGAAACATGCGCCAAAGTTGTTAGCATCTTAAATATTCTGGCCCAGTATTCCTGTATACATCGACATGTTGCAATCACATGTGTCCAGCCCGCCACCCCTACTTCCTTACAACGGAAGCACAAATCAGGACAGCTGGGCCCCATGCAAGATAGGGCCTGCGGGGCTCGGTATAATAACCATTTACTAAAAAATATCATTCGATGCCAGTGTGCCCCTCTGAAAACTGAGAAATTCAGATGATTAATTCTCTCCCAGCATTCACTTGAAAAATCCAGGCCCTCCTGACAAGCCCATTTTCTTTGCACTTTTATCCCAAGATCGGCCTTATCCCTATCTGTCAATAGCCTTTTCCATGACCCCACAGTCCTTGTCCCTGGAGGATCCACCAGTTCTGAAATCAACATCTGGGCTTTAATAATATAATTGACATCCAAATCCCTTAAACTGTGTAGCAATAAATTATAGGATCCCACCAAAAGAAAGTCATTTTTGACAGTAGTTAGGATATTTAAGGGAGTTTCCCAGTTATCATTAAGACGATAATCCCCTATTTTACTGAATCCTGCGTGTTCCCATCTCCTTACTAGGTCTGCATCAAGCTGAACACCAGAGTGTAACGTGATCTGTGTAAGGGGGGTGTCGAAATGCACAAATGGGATTGAATATTTTCTGAAAAAATCTGATTTTCTCTTAAAGAGCCATTTGAGAATCTTATAACAAACTTTTTGAGGAGATTTCGCCAAGAGTGCTGGATTCCGAATATTATGCTCCGTACATATTAATTCACGAAAGTCATTGAAGAACCCACAACCTGCTGATTGATCTATTTTAAAGCTAGTGAAATAATGCACAAAAGAAGCAAAATAATACTCTTTGAAATTAGGCAGAGCTAACCCCCCCTTTTCTTTATCCGCATACAATATACTTAGTGCGGCTCGATCCTTCCGATTTTGCCAGATAAATGGGCGTAGAATGGACTCCAATTTTTGGAAAAAGTTTTGTGTTAAAACACACACAATGGCTGAAAACAGAAAATTAAACAATGGCAGAACTGACATTTTAATTCATGCAATTCGACCTAATATAGAAAGGGGGAGAGACCCCCAATGAGCCAGCAAAGCCTGAGTTTTCGCGAGCAATGGGGCATAATTAAGATCGTACAGGTCTCCTATATCGGCTGAGAAATAAATCCCAAGGTATCTCTTTGGCCTGGCATTCACACAGCGTCTTAGTTCAGGAAGCAGTTTAATAGAAGAGGTGCCACACAAAATAATATCGGTCTTACTCATATTAATCTTAAAGCCACCAATTTGCTCAAACTCAGTGAATACATTCAAAACTGCTTCCTGAGAGATACGTTCTTCATCTAGAAACATAATAATGTCGTCCGCGTAAAGTTTAATCTTCCTCATAGACTTTAAAGGAGGTTGAATCTGATTTTGTTGTCGAATTTTAATGGTTAGCGGCTCAATAAAAAGAGCAAAGAGTATAGGGGACAAAGGGCAGCCCTGCCGAGTCCCCCGTTGTACTTGAAGTTGACCAACGCACTTTGAGTTTATAATAATATTAGCTTCTGAGTTTAAGTAAAGCCTTTGAATTAATGCAATAACCTGGGAGGGGACCTTATAGCTAGACAATACTGAAAAAAGTGTATCCCAAACAAACAAATCAAATGCTTTTTCCGCGTCTAATAAAAGAATGATGGCAGGAACTTTATTAGAAGCGAAATAGTCAAGAGCCTCAGCCAAAAAGTGCGTATTAGTAGCAAGTTGCCGACCGGCTATAAACCCATTTTGGTCAAGGTGCACCAATTTGTTAATTACCCCATTAAGCCTATTTGCCAGAAGTTTTGTAAAAAGTTTATTATCTGTATTTAACAATGAAATTGGACGATATGCACTAGGGTCCTCCCTGTCCTTGTTCTTCTTAGGAAAGCTAACCACATTTCCTGAATGCCAGGTCTTGGGAATTTGCTCGCCCATCAATAGACCATTGATTAAAGCCAAAAAATCATCTGCAAATATTTTAATGAAAGCCTTATAAAATCCAGCCGGGAAGCCATCTGGTCCACAAGCCTTCCCCGTGGGAGGTTCTTAACAACCTCAAGAAGTTCTAACTTCGTGAACGGCTGTATCAGAGCATCACTGTCTTTTTCTGTAAGACTGGGGATATCCAGTTTCCCCCAAAATTCTTTAATGGACCTAGGATCAATGTCTGGCGCCTGGCTATAAATTTGTCTGTAATGCTCCAACATAATTTCATCCACCGCTCTAGGATCAGTTTGTCTAGACCCGGTGACAGAACATCTTAAAGCGTGAATGATATTACCAGCAATTCGATCTCGAGTTTGCCATGCTAAAAATGTACCTGTAAAGTTACTTTCTTCATAGATCTTTTGTTTATAACTCAAAGGCCTGTCTATTAGTTTCCGAAGGGGCATATAGGTAAGCAGGGAAACATCTTTGGACTGCCTTTTCCAGTGCCCTAATTTGTTGTCTCAGATAAGATTTATCTGCTGCCTCCTTGGCAATTACCAAGCCCCTGAAAAAGGCCTTAAATGAATCCCAAATTACAGCAGGAGTTGAGGAACCCTGATTGCGTTTGAAAAATTCACTTATTTCACCCTGGGAGATCTGTACCCATCCCTCATCCAAAAGAAGCTGCAGGTTGAAGACCCACCTTCTAGTCTGAGTTCTAGGGAGTTTGGAATAAAGAGTCACTTCCAGCACCAGGGAGGCGTGGTCAGATAGGCCAGAGTTTTGCACCGACTGAGATTTAAAACACAAAGTTTCTGACATAAAAAAAAAATCAATACGTGAGGAGCTTTTAAACAGAGTTGAGATACAAGTATATTCCCTCGCATTAGGAACGTTCGTTCTCCAAGGATCACAGAGCATCAATACCTTAACATAATCTTCAAAAATGTTTGCAACTCTAGGTTTGTGTTGTTTCTTACCCAGAACAGTGGTATCCAAAACTGGATCCTGAAGGAAATTGAAATCTCCTCCAATAATAATTTTGCCTGTTAATTGCAAAAGGGATTGAAACAGCCCTACATAAGGAGCTGGGCCATCTAGCAGGGGAACATAAAAACTAACAGACAAATCTTTCTTTATTAATTAAACACTGCACCCAGCACCATCGCCCTCCGGGATCAGCAAGGAAATCAAGTGGTTGTGCATTAAGGCCTCTGGCTAGAAAGACCGCAACGCCTCTATGTGCAGCTGAGGCTGCAGCAACCACATTAAAATCGGCCAATTTTTTAAACATATGGAAACGCACAACTTTATTGACCGGAATATGAGTCTCCTGTAAAAGAATAACTGAAGGATTTAGAGCAGCTACCCTTTCCTCAATTACAGACCTTTTCCTACGGTTATTTAACCCATTGACGTTCCAGGAGAGTATTCTTAATGGAAAATACACCCCTGCCATTGATTGAGACCTTGACCTGCTTTGAATGATATCACCCACACTATGGGCTTAAATATTCTAGAACAAACATAGCGGCACTCTAGAATGGCAAAAACGGATCCTGACATTCTTATCCCCCTCCTGTCCCCTCCCCCCTCTCCCACAGCCTGGGTGGCCAACACCTGGAGCCCTCCCGTCTGGGCAACCCAAGACCACCCCCCACCCCTGGCCCCCTCCTTTCCTAACCTGGTGCCTTGACATAGCACCCTACGCCAAAGACTAGAGAGGGACTAAATTGTAAGTACCCTGGTGGTGCGTTGTTTGCTCTCAGTGTGATCTCCCATTTTCACGCAGCAACAGCCTCCCTCTTAGTGCTAAATGTGTCTAACCCTCCCATTCTCTTATTATACTTTTTCCTCCCCCGGCTCCACCCCCCCCATTCATCCTGACTGCTCAGGATTTTGAATTAAATGCAGCAAAGATTTAGCAGTGTCGACTGTATGAATGAAATTAGAATGACCCTGAAAAAACACTTTGAGTTTGGATTGCTGCACAAGTCCAGCCTGGGCCCCAGCTTTTTGAAATGCCGGGATCATCCCCTTCAGTTCTCTCCTCCAGTGCGCAGCCGCCACCGGCATATCTGAGAAAATTTTAAAGGCATAGTCGCCGGGAATCTGGTGAGTTTTACTCTTATTTGCTTGCTGAAGAATACGTTCCTTGATACGAAAATCACCAGAATTCACAAGAATAGTGCGAGGGTATTTGGCGTTGGATGGCTGTACTGCAGGGACCCGATGGGCCCGCATGATGGTAAGATCTAAGTGCTTATCCGTTGGTTCTGATAGAACATGACGTTGAATAAGACCAGTAATTAAGTCTGTAACCGTCTGTCCATTTTCACGTCCTTCGGGAATCCCCTTTGTTAGAAATGGGTTTTTTGGTTGGCAGTCAGGTTGCCCTCTGTCCAAACAAGAACCCTCACTCTAGTCAGGGTAAGTCACACACAATCCAAAATCAGCCTGTGCCCACCCTCTGGTAGCTTGGCACGAGCAGTCAGGCTTAACTTAGAAGGCAATGTGTAAAGCATTTGTGCAATAAATCATACAACACCATAGTATAACACCACAAGAATACACCACACAGTGTTTAGAAAAATATATAATATTTATCTGGGTATTTTCAGGTCAAAACGATCAAAGTTGCAATATGAATTTGTAAAGATATCACTGAAAAGTGATATAAAGTGTCTTAAGTCTTTAAATAGCAAATAAAGTGTCTTTCAAGCACAAAGTACCTGGTTTCTGGTGGGAAATCTCCTCAGAGGGCCACAGGAGAAGAGATACGTGGAAAAATGGTGTGTGCGTCGATTTCTCCCCAGCACACACAGACTTGCGTCGTTATTTTCCACGCGGGGAAGTTGTGCGTTGTTTTCCGGCGCGCGGGCAGTCTCTTTCTGTGGATCGCGGGGATTACCAGATGGCCCGGGTCTGTGCGTGGATTTTCCTGCTTGTTTTCCGGCTGCGCGTCGTTCTGCGGGGCTGCGCGTCGAAGTTTCGATCTCACGGCAGGCGTCGCGTCGATTTCTCCTTGGAAGTCGGGCGGCGTTGTCCTTGCGAGGCCGTGCGTCGAAGTTTTGGTCTCACAGCAGGCATAGCGTCGATTTCTCCTTGGAAGTCGAGCGGCGTTGTCCTTGCGAGGCCGTGCGTCAAAGTTTCGAGCTCACGGTAGGTGTCGCGTCGATTTCTTCTTAGAAGTCGGACGGCGTTGTCCTTGTGAGGCCGTGCGTCAAAGTTTCGGTCGTCCCGAAGGCGTCGCGTCGATCAGCGTCGGTGTGCGGTGTTTTTCTTGCCACGGAGCAAGCTGTGCGTCGAAAAGTTCAGCGCACGGAGCGTCCAAGTGAAAGTGAGAAGTCTTTTTGGTCCTGAGACTTCAGGGAACAGGAGGCAAGCTCTATCCAAGCCCTTGGAGAGCACTTTTACAGCCAGACAAGAGTTCAGCAAGGCAGCAGGCCAACAGCAAGGCAGCAGTCCTTTGTAGAAAAGCAGACAGGTGAGTCCTTTGAGCAGCCAGGCAGTTCAGCAAGGCAGCAGGCCAACAGCAAGGCAGCAGTCCTTTGTAGAAAAGCAGACAGGTGAGTCCTTTGAGCAGCCAGGCAGTTCTTCTTGGCAGGATGTAGTTTCTGGTTCAGGTTTCTTCTCCAGTAAGTGTCTGATGAGGTAGGGCAGAGGCCCTGTTTTACTTCAAAGAGTGTCTAAGAAATGCACCAAGCCCCCTTTCAGTTCAATCCTGTCTGCCAGGGTCCCAGTAGGGGGTGTGGCAGTCCTTTGTGTCAGAGCAGTCCCTCCACCCTCCCAGCCCAGGAAGACCCATTCAAAATGCAGAGGTACGCGAGTGAGGCTGAGTACCCTGTGTTTGAGGTGTGTCTGAGTGAATGCACAAGGAGCTGTCAACTAAACCTAGCCAGACGTGGATTGAAGGGCACAAGATTTTAGTGCAAAGAAATGCTCACTTTCTAAAAGTGGCATTTCTAGAATAGTAATATTAAATCCGACTTCACCAGTCAGCAGGACTTTATATTACCATTCTGGCCATACTAAATATGACCTTCCTGCTCCTTTCAGATCAGCAGCTGCCACTTCAACAGTGTATGAGGGCAGCCCCAATGTTAGCCTATGAAGGGAGCAGGCCTCACAGTAGTGTAAAAACGAATTTAGGAGTTTTACACTACCAGGACATATAACTACACAGGTACATGTCCTGCCTTTTACCTACACAGCACCCTGCTCTAGGGGTTACCTAGGGCACACATTAGGGATGTCTTATATGTAGAAAAAGGGGAGTTCTAGGCTTGGCAAGTACTTTTAAATGCCAAGTCAAAGTGGCAGTGAAACTGCACACACAGGCCTTGCAATGGCAGGCCTGAGACAGGGTTAAGGGGCTACTGAAGTGGGTGGCACAACCAGTGCTACAGGCCCACTAGCAGCATTTAATCTACAGGCCCTAGGCACATATAGTGCACTCTACTAGGGACTTATAAGTAAATTAAATAGCCAATCATGGATAAACCAATCAAATAGTACCATTTACACAGAGAGCATATGTACTTTAGCACTGGTTAGCAGTGGTAAAGTGCCCAGAGGTCAAAAGCCAACAACAACAGGTCAGAAAAAATAGGAGGAAGGAGGCAAAAAGTTTGGGGATGACCCCGTCAAAAAGCCAGGTCCAACACCCTTGAATCTCAGATTAGATCTGTGTGATGAGTTTTCAGCATCATCGTGCCGGATCTGTAGATCTAACAGATCTGCCTGACATTTTGCCAGGGACGGCTCTACAGTCACACGCACGTCCTCAAGGTCCGATACTAGCTGCTCAACCTCCTTAATCCGTGAGTTAAATTACTGCATATTGCTACAAATTAAGTTCAATTGCGATTCTGTTCTCTGGTTTGCATCATCTTGCGAGACTTTCAAAGTTTTGAGTTCCCTCAGAATCTGAAGAATCAGACTTTCTGGGGGGGTGCCAGTACCTGCCTTATCTTTTGGCTCCTGAGATATAGACCCAGCTTGAACGTTTGACTCAGAGATTCCAATAAGAGTAGAAGCATAGGGAGGAGATCCAGCTGCTATGTTACCCCCAATACTACTGACTGACTTGTGCAGTGTGTGGGGGAAGGAGCTATCTGCCTGAGGGGCAGAAGTAGAGTCGTTAATCATTGATAGAGTGGCATCTTTCTGGCCTTTCCCCGAGCCATTACCAAACAAGGGATACAGCAGCTTAGGTGCTGAGTCCATATCCGTAATCTGACAGCAGGAGGCCTCGAAGTTAGACCCGGGGATCGATTGAATGAGCAGTGAAGAGCCTTTGCCAAGCGAGCCCAAGTTCGGTCTGGATCGGGTACCGGGATTCTTGGTTCCCCCGCTGCAAAGTCAGAACTCTGGCTGAGGCCTGCCATGTTAATCGTGGAAGAAGGCGAGTTATGAGGCAGGGGCGGAGTAGAGCTGAGAGATAAATTTGTAGCTGATGGTGGGGCAGAGTCTAAAGGCAAACCCTTGTTGATGTGCTTATCCGAAGGAGCAGGGCGCTTTACTTTAAGAGAACGTGCTGTTCTGGGTGCCCTGGCAGAGGAGCGTCCTGTGCCCAGAGATTGATGTGGAGATCGCCGCATCATCCGAAGTCACGGTATAGCTGTGTCCTGACAGGAGACACCCGTCTTATTCCCCTTCCCAGTGCGCCTGAGTCTTGTTTTTTTTTTTTTTAGGCTGAGCAATAGCACGAGTCACGCCAAAGGCAGAGTCAAGGGCCAGTGATTTTAAGCAAGTGATTTCCATACTAAATAGCGCCTTTGCGCACTGAAAAGGCAGCACCTGTCTTTACACCTCCAGGTGCGACTGAATCGGAGTTTAGCTGAACGCTGAACATGGATAAAAACCAGCAAATCCACCAGAGAGCAGAGTCAAAAGCTAGTGTCTTTTAGTGGGTGGTTTCCTTACTGAGTAGCACCCTTGCACACCGAACAAACCTGAAGAGTTCTGAAAAGTGCTGTAACAAGTCCCCCAGCATATTAGGAGCTAAGTGGCACACCCCAGCCTGAAAGCAGCATAACTTTTAAAGAACCACCACAGATGGAAGCTACCCTCCGTCTTAAGCTTGTTGGTTTTTTTTTTTTTAATGGCCCCTGCCTCACCTCCGTGCATTGTGCCAGTCTCTCTCTTTGCCGAGTCCAGTGGAAGTCTCTAGAGCAAATCCGCCTGCTACCGAGCTATCATGAAAAACCGGGAGGTTGTTGTCTCGATATCCGGGTAATAAAGTGCTGTATCCCTGGAGTGTCTCCACAACGCATCTCGCTCTGACGCGCGCCCTCTCCCTGTGTCTGTGGCTAGCCGCGGAGCATGACGGGAGCTCCTACGCGGCCGACTATTTAGCGCACTGTCAACTTTTCAAACAGATATTTGCTATTTTATTGAAAAATGTTTAACTACCCAAATTGAAACCAAGCTGTGTTGATACATATGTTTGATACCTACTTACAAACGTACTTACCTGCAAACTGAACCTTGTGGTTCTAGAAATAAAGTAACAAAGTATATTTATGCCATATAAATACAAATGGCCTGGAGTTAGTCATTGAGTGTGTGCTTCTTTTATTGCCAGTGTGTGTGCAACAAATGCTTTGCCCTACCCTCTGATAAGCCTAACTGCTCGACCACACTACCACAAAAGAGAGCATTAGTGTTATCTACTTTAGCCTCTGTTAAGCCTCTGGGGAAACCCTGGATTCTGTGCACACTATATCTCATTTTGATATAGTAAACACAGAGCCAGCTTCCTACAAAGTGACAGAGATTTGGAGGGCATATTGCACCGTGGCTTTCCCTGACCTCTCACCAAAATCTCCACAGTTTCCAAATGCCTCATTTCTTAAAAGAAACTCAGTTTGTAAAACCTGAACTCTCACTCTGTCACTCTCTCTCTCATCCTCCAGTGCCGAAACATCCGGTTCCCCCGTAATTGCCAAATCCCCTTGCCTCTCTCTAGGTGCCCAGTCACATGTGTTCTCCACTTACCACCAAGGCCCGCACCACTGCCTGTATCTCTTCACTGCCCACTCGCGGACAGTTTTTCCCCTTCCTCGTTTATCACCTGCCTTCTCACTACGCCCAGGTCCCATTCTTGGCTACCTGAGCTGCCCCACATATGTCTCTCTCCACCTGCCACTACTCACACACATCCTTCCTGGCACAACCCGCCTGTCAGCTTCCACTGCACACCCCAGACATTACCCCCATTACCGCCTGCTCTACATTGGTGCACTGCCTCATTCACTATCCCTGCCCCTACACACCTGCCCCTCCCTTAGTGACTACTTGCTTGCTCCACCTGTCACCTTCCACCTGACCATCGTAGCCCCACATCTCTGTCCTTCGTAAGTCGCAAATCATGTGCCCTCACCTCCGTCGTTACCCACTTGATCCACACAGTCCACTGCTGGTCCAGTCACTACTCTCCTGAATACCACAAGATTTCCCCCACCTCGGTCACTACCGACCTGGAATCCAACCACTGGCCCCTGCCCTCCACTCTGTCGCTAGCCACCTATCCCCCAACCCTTACTACATGCTTCACTATCTTCCCGCTCCTCCAAAAACCCTACCACACCTCAGACAACCTATACTACAATGTTCTTACCCCCACCTCTGGTGAAATTGACCCAGCCCTGCTGGCCCAGAGGCACTGTGCAGCAGGCAGCACGTTCTGCACTCTATTCCATGACTGTGCCACCCGGTGCCTGCAGACACCAGACGCATTAGCTCCTCAGCCCCTGCCCCCTCACTTCTGCATTCTGAAACACTGGTTGCCCACTTCCACCCCACCTTCAGTCTCTCTAACCCCCGAGGCTCCCGATCGCTGAACACCAAGGCCACGCCCACCCTCGCCCCCAACAAACACACTCACACCCACCCCTCTGTGCACATTATAAGCAGCTGATTCAAAAAATCCTCGGCTAGCTACTGTTGTGAATGTCTTTCTTCCCGTCCAACACGCCTCAGTGGCATTACACCTTCTGCACTCAGCCTTCCCTACCAGCCGACCCCTGCCTGTTGGCCATATCATGACCCTGCCCAAGGCTTGCAGGAGGGGAAGAAACAAAACAAACAGAATGACATAAATGTGACAGATTAAAATGAATGCCATTTCCTTTTGTTTGAATTGTCATCTGCGCACATGCCCAAGCTCCAGGGGTGCACCGGGAAACGACTGATTTAAAAAAAAAAAAAAAAAGCCAGGTCATTGCCCTTTTTCTCCACCGTTAGCCACTGTTTATGATGTTAACAATACGTCTCGACATTGCACGGTCATCTGTTATTTAACATGTGTAGTAGCGGGCATACACAATGCTTATGCATTACTGCGATCTTCTAATGCCAACCATGGACTGCAGGGATTTCTGACACTGCAGTTTTGGCAACTGAGCAGCTATTAGGCTCCCATCTTTCACTCCATTTCATAAGGCCTCCATTTTTGGCACATATATTACCTTTGTAAATAAACTGTTCTGATCGTAAGTGTCCTTCTTTAAGTTAATGACACAAGAAATATAAGATGACCCAACGCGGAGGACGTTGTAGGCATGAAAAATGAAGATATCGGCCATTTTTTTTATTTCTCTTAAGTATGCAATGCGAGTTTGTTTATGTTCATGCTCATTAGTAACTGAATGGTCGATCAAAAAAAAATACAATTTGGAAGCAGTCGTGACAAAAAACAGAGTTGTTGTGATACAGTGTCTACAACTCTAAGCCTGAACAACCTTAAGTCCCACCCACACTTGGCCCTGCTCAATACTTTGCACGAGATCATAGATGAAATTGCTGCTGATAACACATCACTTCATCATTGTAATAGTATTTATATAGCGCTTACTACCCCTGACGAGGCGTCGAAGCGTTTTTCGTTGAGTATCACGCTACTCTGGAACCCAACAAGAATTAGTGATGGATTAGTATCGGGAAATAATGAGTACAGTTTTAGTATTATTATGAGTTCATTTGAGCTGCGGATATGAGGGTTTGTTAGTTAGATTCACTGGAGTAATGGAGGGGTGGAGGAGGAAAGAAATCCACAAGTGTTAATTGGGAGTATATCCTTCATTTACTCAACCCAAAGGCTTCGGATGAGTAAAGGGGGATGGAGGAGGGAAGAGTCTGTGGAAGGGTTAGGGAGAGCATAGTAGCAGGGTGAGATAAATGAGGGTGAATTTAGTAGGGTTGTGTGGGAGGTCACGGTAGTAGAGTGAAGTTTGGTGAGTTAGATGTGGAAGCGGAGGGAAGAGCTTAGGCAGAGTTATTTAGGAGATGAAAGTAGTAGAAAGGATTTGGGATGAGTCAGAGTGGGAATGGAGGATAGTTTGATAAAGACATGACATATGATGATGGGTAGATAAGTGTGATAAGATGAGATCAGGAATTCATAGATATCTAGTATAACAACCCATCCAGGAGCCATGCAATGACCCACGAACATGCCAAGCACAGAAACAACATATACACACACATACATACATATATATATATATATATATATATATATATATATATATATGTTCGGTGGCATGTGTAGCTGCAGATACACATTCTGTGCATTATCCTGCCATCTAGTGTTGGGCTTGGAGTGTTACAAGTTGTTTTTCTTCGAAGAAGTCTTTTTGAGTCACGAGACTGAGGGACTCCTCCCTTTCGGCTCCATTGCGCATGGGCATCGACTCCATCTTAGATTGTTTTTTTTTCCACCATCGGGTTCGGGCGTGTTCCTCTTCGCTCCGTATTTCGAATCGGGAAAGTTAGCTAAATATCGAAAATTCGACTGTATTGTTCCCGCTCGGTACCGGGTTAGTGTTATCATATCGGCACCGATCGCAGAAGCGCTCCCGCGGCCCTTCGGGGCTTCCGCTCTTCAGCTGGGCCTGGTCAGCCCGAACGCATCCATCAACGAAGACTAATGGATCGGACCCCCTTCCGCTTCTGTCCGAAGTGCCACTCGAAGTATCCTTATACAGACCAACACCTGGTCTGTAATCTGTGTTTATCACCAGAACACAGGGAGGATACTTGTGAGGCCTGTCGAGCGTTTCGATCAAAAAAGACCCTTCGTGATCGATGAGCGAGAAGACTGCAAATGGCGTCGACACCGAGAGAACAACTCAACGTCTGAGGAGGAGGAAAGAATTTCCATCCAGGGGACAGACTCTGACGATTCTGAAAGTGAGCGAACCACGACGATGCAGAAAACAGTGAGTAAAACTGCCCCGTCCAAAACTCACACAAAGATCGTTAAGGCCAACGGGACACCACCGCCAGCAGGCCCTGGCTTAACCCATCGAAAAGAAGGTGACCAAACATCAGCACCGAAAAAGGCCAGAGATTTGCCGAAGACTTCCGACTCCGGTCGAGATTCCGGCACCGAACGATCTCGACACCGAGAGTTCGACTCACCCAAGGTGAGAAAAATAACGTCAGAACCGAGAAAGACTTTATCGGAAACATCGGTACCGAAAAAGCTGCTTCGGAGCCGAAAAGAAGCTCTTACACAGAAGAACAAGGACTTTCCAGCCAAATGCATGAAAAACACAGATTTGAGCAGGAAATAAGTATGGTTGAGCCAGACCGTACGCAAAGGAGGTTTCATATCCAGAAGGAAACTGGAAAAATACAAACTCTTCCTCCAATTAAAACAAAAAGAAAACTGGCTTTTCAAGAGTCAGAAATGCAGCCAAAGGCGAAGGTGGCCAGAGAAAAAACACCACCACCAAGTTTTTCTCCACAACATTCCCCACTACACTCCCCACAGTTGTCTATGGGAACACCTCCTATGCACTCACCTACGCATACAGGGATGACGCAGGATGATCCTGATGCATGGGACTTATATGATGCACCAGTATCAGACAACAGTCCGGACTGTTACCCAACAAAGCCGTCACCTCCAGAGGACAGTACTGCATATACGCAGGTACTATCAAGGGCAGCTACGTTCCACAATGTAGCATTGCACTCTGAGCCAATAGAGGATGATTTCCTGTTCAACACCCTGGCATCCACCCACACTTCCTACCAGAGTCTGCCAATGCTCCCGGGCATGCTCAATCATGCAAAACAGGTATTCCAGGAGCCAGTTAAAGGAAGGGCTATCACGCCTAGGGTGGAGAAAAAATACAAGCCTCCCCCAACAGATCCTGTGTTTATAACACAGCAACTTACACCAGACTCTGTGGTTGTAGGAGCAGCAAGAAAGAGGGCAAACTCTCAATCGTCAGGAGACGCTCCACCGCCTGACAAAGAGAGTAGGAAGTTTGACGCAGCGGGCAAACGAGTGGCAGCACAGGCAGCCAATCAATTGCGGATCGCAAACTCACAAACCCTTCTTTGCTCGCTACGACAGGGCACACTGGGATGAGATGCAACAGATTATACAACACTTGCCCAAAGAACACCAGAAACATGCCCAACAGGTTGTGGAAGAAGGACAAGCAATATCCAGCAACCAAATAAGGTCCGCATTAGACTCAGCAGACACGGCAGCACGAACAGTCAACACTGCGGTAACCATTCGCAGGCATGCATGGTTACGAAGCTCTGGATTCAAGCCAGAAATCCAACAAGCAGTGTTGAACATGCCTTTTAACCAGGAACAATTGTTTGGGCCGGAAGAGGACACAGCAATTGAAAAATTAAAGAAGGACACGGACACGGCCAAAGCCATGGGCGCGCTCTACTCCCCACAGGGCAGAGGAACATTTAGAAAGCCACAATTTAGAGGGGGGTTTCGAATGCAAACACCAGAGCCTTCCACCTCGCAAACCAGACCCACCTATCAGGCACAATACCAGAGGGGAGGGTTTCGTGGCTCATATAGAGGTGGACAATTCCCAAGAGGAAGGGGAAAGTTCCAGATACCTAAAACAAGCCAAACCAAACAGTGACTTGAATGTCACAGAACCCCAACACTTAACACCTGTGGGGGGGAGACTTACCACATACTATCAAAACTGGACACACATTACTACGGACGCATGGGTCCTAGCCATTATCCAACATGGTTATTGCATAGAATTCACAAATTTCCCGCCAGATGTGCCCCCAAGGGCACACAATATGTCCAAACAACACTTAGACCTATTACAAATAGAGGTCCAAGCATTATTACAAAAACAAGCAATAGAGTTAGTACCCATCCATCAGAAAGGAACAGGCGTCTACTCACTATATTTCCCAATTCCAAAGAAGGACAAAACGTTAAGACCTATATTAGATCTCAGAACACTGAATCTCTTCATCAAGTCGGATCACTTCCACATGGTAACACTTCAAGACGTGGTTCCCTTACTAAAAAAGGAGGACTACATGTCAACATTAGATCTCAAGGATGCCTACTTTCACATACCCATCCATCCTTCTCACAGAAAATACTTAAGGTTTGTAATACACGCCGTACACTATCAATTCAAAGTGTTACCGTTCGGGATAACAACAGCCCCAAGGGTATTCACGAAATGCCTTGCAGTAGTAGCCACTCACATAAGGAGACAGCACATGCACATATTCCCATACTTAGACGACTGGCTAATAAAAACCAACACTCAACAACAGTGTTTTCTTCACACGCAATACATTATAGAAACTCTACACAAACTAGGGTTTACTATAAATTACCAGAAATCACATCTGCAGCCATCCCAAATACAACAATACTTGGGAGCAACACTCAACACACAAAAAGCGATTGCCACTCCAAGTCCACAAAGGGTCCAAGCGTTTCCAAAATATAACATCAAGCATACAGCCAAACCAACACTACCCAGTAAGGTTTGTAATGAAGCTTCTAGGCATGATGTCTTCATGCATAGCCATTGTCCCAAACGCAAGATTACACATGCAGCCCTTACAACAGTGCCTAGCAAAACAATGGACACAAGCACAGGGTCAACTCCAAGATCTAGTGTTGATAGACCACCAGACACACTTCTCGCTTCAATGGTGGAACCCTATAAATTTAAACCAAGGGCGGTCATTCCAGGACCCAGTGCCTCAAGATGTGATCACAACAGATGCTTCCATGATGGGGTGGGGAGCACACCTCAACAAGCACAGCATACAGGAACAATGGGACAATCTGCAAAAACAACTCCACATAAATCATTTAGAACTGTTGGCAGTGTTTCTAGCATTAAAAGCATTTCAATCACTAATAGCCCACAAACACATTCTTGTCAAAACCGACAACATGACAACAATGTATTATCTCAACAAACAAGGAGGGACACACTCGTCACAACTGTGTCTCTTAGCACAAAAAATTTGGCATTGGGCAATTCACAATCCCATTCACCTAATAGCACAATACATCCCAGGCATTCAGAACCAGTTAGCCGACAATCTCAGTCGGGATCACCAGCAAACTCACAAATGGGAAATTCATCCCCAGATCCTACAGGATCACTTCCTCCGCTGGGGAACACCAAACATAGACCTATTCGCAACAAAAGTAAACACAAAATGCCAAAACTTCGCGTCCAGGTACCCACACCCTCAATCCAAGGTCAATGCACTATGGATCAGTTGGTCAGGGATATTTGCTTACGCTTTTCCCCCTCTCCCACTCATTCCTTATCTGGTCAAAAAACGAAGTCAAAACAAACTCAAACTAATACTCATAGCACCAACCTGGGCTCGCCAACCGTGGTACACAACACTGTTGGATTTATCAGTAGTACCTCACATCAAGTTACCAAACATACCAGATCTGTTAACACAACACAAACTACAGATCAGACACCCGAATCCAGCATCGCTCAATCTAGCAATCTGGCTCCTGAAGTCTTAGAATTCTGACATTTAAACCTTACACAAGAGTGTATGGAGGTCATTAACCAAGCTAGAAAACCTACGACGAGACATTGTTACGCAAACAAATGGAAAAGATTTGTTTACTACTGCCACACTAATCAGATTCAACCACTACATGCCTCCACAAAGGATTTTGTAAGCTACTTATTACACTTACAAAAGTCTAATCTAGCATTCTCTTCCATTAAAATACATCTCACTGCGATATCTGCCTATCTGCAGATTACACATACAACATCGCTTTTTAGAATCCCAGTCATCAAAGCATTTATGGAGGGACTAAAAAGAATCATACCCCCAAGGACACCACCAGTACCTTCGTGGAACCTTAATATTGTATTAACACGACTCATGGGACCACCATTCGAACCCATGCACTCTTGTGAGATGCAATACTTAACTTGGAAAGTAGCCTTCCTAATAGCTATCACATCACTTAGAAGAGTAAGTGAGATACAAGCATTTACTATTCAAGAACCCTTTATACAAATACATAAACATAAAGTGGTTCTCCGTACAAATCCCAAATTCCTACCAAAGGTCATATCACCATTCCACCTAAACCAAACAGTGGGAACTCCCAGTATTCTTTCCGCAACCAGACTCAGTAGCCGAAAGAGCCCTACATACATTAGACATAAAGAGAGCACTAATGTATTACATTGACAGAACAAAACAATTTCGTAAAACAAAACAATTGTTTGTAGCCTTCCAAAAACCTCATTCAGGTAATCCTATATCCAAACAAGGCTTCGCCAGATGGATAGTTAAATGTATTCAAACGTGCTATATTAAAGCAAAAAGAGATCTACCTATTACACCAAGAGCACATTCCACTAGAAAGAAAGGCGCCACAATGGCTTTTCTTGGGAATATACCTATGACGGAAATTTGTAAGGCAGCCACCTGGTCTACGCCTCATACATTCACTAAGCATTACTGTGTAGATGTGTTAGCAACGCAACACGCCACAGTAGGACATTATTTCAGACAACTTCAACTCCTACAGGCTAAGCCACCGCATTTTTGGGGAGATTACTGCTTATAAGTCTATGCACAGCATGTGTATCTGCAGCTACACATGCCACCGAACGGAAAATGTCACTTACCCAGTGTACATCTGTTCGTGGCAGGAGACGCTGCAGATTCACATGCGCCCTCCCACCTCCCCGGGAGCCTGTAGCCGTTATTAGTTGAATGAAAATTGTAAATTTGTAAATACATACCTACTCCATTGCATGGGCACATCTAGTATACTCACAACTCCTACCTCACCCTCTGCGGGGAAAACAATCTAAGATGGAGTCGACGCCCATGCGCAATGGAGCCGAAAGGGAGGAGTCCCTCGGTCTCGTGACTCGAAAAGACTTCTTTGAAGAAAAACAACTTGTAACACTCCGAGCCCAACAGTAGATGGCAGGATAATGCACAGCATGTGAATCTGCAGCGTCTCATGCCACAAACAGATGTACACTGGGTAAGTGACATTTTCCATATATATATATATGCATACACACATACATACACACATACAAACACACATGAATACACACACATATGCACATACAATTCATAATTAGAACCATGGGTAAATATACTCAGTCAAACAGGTTTAAAGAGTGTGTGTGAATTTTATTGTTATGACATAGTAGCGATACATATTTTCTAAAGAACTATACATAACTAGAAATATACACATAATCAGAAAAAAATATTTATCAACATAGGCATATGCAGCCCATAGTTGTTTGAATATGGTGGTTATGAAGGAAAGAGCGATCTCTTGAGTAGTTTTCTGAAGAGAAGAAAGTTATCTGTGGCTCTTATAGTTGGGGGTAATGAATTCCATAGTTTGGCTGCTTGAACGGAGAAGGATGTACAACCTATAGTCTTTTTCTTGTATGGTGGTGTTCTAAGGCGGGGTGCCAATCTTGAGCGGAGGTTTCTTTGTTGGATGCATTTGGTTATTTTGTTTCTGATAAAAAGCTATCCTGTTCCATGTATAGCTTTGTGGGTGATACAAAGCAGCTTGAAAGTGCATCTTCTGGCAACAGGTAACCACTGTAGTGCTCTCAAGGCAGGGGAGATGTGGGCTTGCAGCTTTACATGTAATAGTAGCCTGGCTGCAGAATTCTGGATACGTTGTAGTTTTTTCATAATAGATAGAGATGATCCATGGTAGAGGCCATTGGCATAATCCAGTTTGGATAGTACAAGCGAGATAGTAGCTTGCACCTTGTGTGGAAATCCGAGGTGGGGGAAGATGCGTCGTAAAGTCTTCAAGGTGATGAAGCTTGTTTGTGCTAATTTGTCCACTTCGGCATTCATAGTTAACTTGGAATCCATGGTGATTCCTAGGTTTTTAACTTCCTTGGATAAATGAGGAGGTGGTCCGAGATCGTCAGGCCAGACGCACATAGGGTCATAATTTTTCCAGTCACCACATATGAGTATTTCTGTTTTGGAGGCATTTAGTTTGAGATGGCTCCAGGTCATCCACTGATCAACGGCTCTGAGGCAACTGAAGATTTGTGAGTTTTCAATGTTTTGGGGCATTATAATTTAAGTAGTATTTGTGTGTCATCTGCATAGTTGTAGCATGTGAGATGGAAATCATTGATCAGTTCTGGTAAAGATATCATGTAGATGTTGAAAAGCAAAGGTGAGATGATTGATCCTTGGGGGACCCCTGCTTTTGTGAGGTAGGGTTCGGATGAGAAGGGGGGCGAGTGGATGATATTAGATCTTTTTTGAAGATAGGAAGTAATCCAGTTGAGAGCAATCCCTTGTATGCCGGCTTCATGGAGTCTTTGAATT
Source organism: Pleurodeles waltl (assembly GCF_031143425.1). Taxonomy (NCBI): domain Eukaryota; kingdom Metazoa; phylum Chordata; class Amphibia; order Caudata; family Salamandridae; genus Pleurodeles; species Pleurodeles waltl. The sequence continues at coordinate 977,603,934 of NC_090446.1, read as the reverse complement.
ACGGTGTCGTGGTCAACCGTATTAAAGGCAGCTGAGAGGTCCAAGAGAAGTAGTGCAGCAACTCCATTGCGGTCGACTGTGTTTTTAAGATCATCCCAGATTGCTATGAGTGCTGATTCAGTGCTTCTTCCTGGGCGGAATCCAGTTTGGAAGTCTGAAAGTATAGAATTGTCTTCAATGAATTGTGACATCTGGGCGAATGCTGCTCTTTCTATCAATTTGCCCAGGAAAGGTCCATTTGTGATTGGTCCGTAGTTGTTGGGGTCTTGCGGGTCTAGGTTTGTTTTCTTTAATAAAGGTCGTATGTATGCCGTTTTCAGGTCTGCAGGAAAAGTTCCTGAAGTTAAAGAGTTGTTGATTATTCTTCTTACAGGTGTGGCAGCAGAAGTAGATAGAAGGATGTTCTTGAAGATTTGTGGTGGGCAAGGGTCAGAAGGGCAACCAGAAGGTCTGCTTGCTTTGACCAAATCCATAAATTCATCCTGGGATATTTGTTTGAAGGACTGTAGAGGTTGGGATGGTTTATTCTTAAAGGGTATTTTAGGAAAGGGGTTGGTGCTGATGCTTTTCTTCTGTTTAAAATAGGAGTCCAATGTGTCTGCCTTGGTTGTGTAGTGAGTTGCCAATTTGTTTGTGAAATCTTGAGTAGTGGGATGACTTCCTTCCATGCATGTAGGTTTTCGAAATTCATTGAGAATTTTATAAAATTCCTTGGTTGTAGATTGAGCATTTTGAATTCTGTCTGAGTAGTATCTTTTTTTAGCTTTTTTGATTGATGATTTGTATAACCTGTTAAGTTTGTGTAGCTGCAGTTTGTCTTGACTGTTGTTTGTTTTGAGCCAGGTCCGCTGCAACTTTCTGATTTGTTGCTTTATCTTTTTAAGTTCTGTGTTTCTCCAAGGTGTTGGTTTTCTTTTGCTGTGTTTAGTTTTTCTGAGTGGTATTAGGATATCAAAAACTTCCTGTAGCCACTCATAAAGTTTTGGCACAGAATTAATTGTATCTAGATCTGTGTTGGCTGTTAGTTGTGTTTCTAAGTCATCCAAATTGAGTTTGCTCCATGGTCGATAGGTGTATGTATGTAAGTAGTTGTGGGGTGTGTTGATTTGTGAAGTTGTATGTTGGAAAGTTATCAAATGGTGGTCTGACCAAGTGACTGGCGTGATGCTATGAATAGTAACTAGTTCAGGCTTAGCAAAAATGACATCTAGGATGTGTCCAGCGATGTGTGTGGGATTGTGTACAATCTGATGTAGGTTCAATGCGACTAGGCCAGTGGTGATAGCTTTTGGATGGGGCATATTGGGTTTGTCAAACCAAATGTTTAGATCCCCAAGAATGCATAGGTTGGAGTATAGTGTAATAAGGTTTGAGACTGTGTCTAGAAAAGCATCTGGGAATGTGGAGTTGTTAGGTGGAGGTCTGTAAAGGAGGAGAAAGTTACAGGAGGAAGTTGGAGTAGGGTGGCATCTGGTAAGGAGGGCTTCCCATCCTTGAATGGAGATGTTGTCTGTTTTACTGAGGTTCAATGCCTGTTTGAATATAATAGCTAGTCCACCTCCTCTCTTGCCTATACGGTTTTGTGTGATGGTTTGATAGCCTGGAGGAACGGCTTCGTGCAACACTGGGGCCATGTCATCTCCCAACCAGGATTCAGTTATGAATAGTAAGTCAGGTTGTGTGTCTGTGAGCAGGTTGTAGATGTGGTGCTTGTTTTTTTAGAGTGAGCGAGCATTTATGAGCTGGCAGTTTAGAAAAGGTGTGTTAGTGGTAGTGTTGTTTTGTTTAGGAGAAGGGTAAGTAGTATAATATGAGCTTGAAGCAGGAGTGTTGCTAGTTGTGATAACTGTTTGAGGCTCACAATAGTCTTGCTTTTCCATATAGTGTTCCTCTTCCAGCAGGTTAAGGAGGCATTTTGTTGGGTCTGTGTGTGTGGGTGGTGGACTTGGTGGCTGAGAGAGCCGTGAAGAGTGTACTGTTTTTTGTAGGGTAGTCTTATTATGTAATAGACAAGGGGATGCGAGGTTGCTATGAGTGGCATGTTTTTTCTTTTGTTTGCGTTTGTTTAGTGTGGATGGAGTATGGGTTAGGGGTGGTGGAGGAGCATGTGGTTCATGATGTAAGGCTCTCATTTGTGCCATTGAGGAGAGGCGAGTGAATGAAAGTTGATGGGTTGGGGTGCTTGTGGTAGGTGTTTGTGAAGAGTGAGAAAGTAGGGGTGGAGATAGGATGGAATTTGTATTCTTTGTGTAGTCCTGAGGGTGGGAGTGGGTATGACGATAAGTGTAATGTAAGTTTGTGTTCATTTGATGTGCTGATGTTTGTGGTCTGTATTGTTTTTGTGGAAAATTGAGAGGGGATATTGGTGTAGTTGTTTTTGGTGAGGGAGTTGTATGTGAGTTAGTGCTGGTGAGTGGAATTTGAGTGTTAGATGGGGTGTTGATGTGTTTTGGAGATGAATGTACGAGGTGTGTAAGAGGTGATGGATGTGTGTCAGGGGAGTTAGTGTTAGTTGTGATGACTGGAAGAGGTAATATGTGTGGTGGAGTGAATAGTGGGGATTGTATGGTTGTGTGTAAATGGTGAAGAGAGGGGAAGAGTGTTTGTAGATGGTGCGTTTGAAGGCAGGGTTTGGGCATTGGTATGATGACAGGTGGTCTGTGTGGAGCAACCAGCAGATGGTGGTGTTGGTTAGTATGAGCAGAGAGTGTGTATCTGGAAGCCTGAGACTGAGAGAAATGTATACTGTAGTTTTGTGTTGTGTGGGTGATGGCAGGTTGTGTTAGTGGGTGTGGACAGAGTAGTGATTGCTGTGAGAATGAAGGTATTTGACTGTTGTAGTTGTGGAGGATATGTGTATATGTGTTGTATACAGGGTATTGTGTTGGGTGATGGGACAATGCAATCTGTTTGTGGACAGTTTGTGATGCATGAGTTGGATGTCTTTGTAGATAATGTGTTTGCATGTTGAGGGATGTATAGGGGCTGAAACCAATCCTGGTCAATTGAGAATCGGGCAGCATTTCTGGCCCTAGTCCCTAGTCCCTACCTATCCCGAACAAGCCCAAACAGGCAACTGCCCTTGTCCTCTCCACCCTTTGCCTCGACGCCCGGGCTGAGACGCCCTGAGTCCTAGGCTTAAATAGCCCTACTAGCCAATAAGAAGCTGGTCCTAACCCTAGCCAATCCAATTTCAAGCCCTGATTCAAACAACTAATGGGAGAGCCATTATGATTATCATTGACATCATCTTTCACCTTGCTTATGGGGTGGAACATTGGACCCCAATAGGCTGTAGGCAGAGGGACTGGGGTTCTGACAGTCTCTGGGTGAAACGAGAAAGGGTGCACAGGGTGAACAAAGCATAAGCAGTTTCTGGCAGGATTTGCTTCCAGCCGCCCCATAACTGATGGCGAATGGGAATAGAAGGCAGTGCCTACTTTCTTCAGCAAAAAGCAAGTCCTGGCATTGGACCAGGCCCTGCACTTCAAGCACTATCACCTCAAGCCATGCGCAGTGGGCATGTGATGGCGCAGGCCTTTGGACCTGCTAGATATGGAGCGCAGTGGGGCAAGGCCTTGCCATCCATCTCTCCTGAAGGCCTAATAGTTATCTCGTTCAGGAATGTGCAGGAGACTTTAGGTCCATCCGACTGGACGCCAGTTTCAGACGCACCCAGAGTGCTCTGGATACAGGTCCTTGGGCACGGTACCCCTGAAGCTCAATTGAATGGGCCTACTCCATGCCCAGGAACCCTTGACGTAGACCTACCCTCAGACACCGTGACCCCTAAGCTTCTTAAATGATGTAATTGATGATGTGATGTCATCTATTGCCTAATTTGTCATATCAATTATGGCTATCTTAACTTGGAGTTTGGGATGGTTATCTGATATTCGTTCATAGGCACTAAGTTGAGAGAACTGTTTTTGCTTTGTTAAATCTTCTGATTGCTACAACTTACCCGATTTTTTTGGTGAAATTTTGTGCTGCATCGACCCTTTAGAAAAATACCTATTGGGTCTGTGATTTATATTTTTCCATGGGCATGATGTCGTCATTTTGTCAAATCTGCTCTTTACCAAGAATGACTTTCGCTAATCTCGGTTTCTTACATTTCATTATCACTAAGTAGTAGTCTATTTTCTCGGCTTCTCATTGGTTGAAATTTACAGATGACAGGACTGTCCTAATTTCCACCAATTCTGAGAAATAATTCACAGGTGTTATGACATTACTGCTGTTTGCACAATAACAAATCAAATATGATATGTGGATGTTATGTAGAAACACACAGCTATACAAACATGATAAGCTGTGCATGGGAGAAACCTACGAAGTAAAGCAAGATACTTCCGTGTGTTTTTAATCCAAAATGTAATGTTATTTTGCAGATCTTCGAAAGGGAGTGCGTAAATGTGAACTTGAGGGGAAGAGCAACTGCACGGGTTGCAATTAATGTCTGGGCATTGTAGAGTTAGGGAGCTACTCCTGACACTGGCGTAACAAAGGCCCCCGCAGCCCCAGCGGTGCGGGGGGAGGAGGACGGGGGGGGGCCTAAGAGCTCCTGAGTGTATTCGAAGGAGAGCCCCTCCATGTACTTTTTAGAAGGGCCCCCTCAAGTTTCGTTACGCCACTGACTCCTGAGTCTGAAAACTTACCTCAGAAGTACCAAATAAAAAAATATGCTTCACTCAAACAAAAGTGAAATGTCCATGTGGCGTCAATTTGAGCCAGATGTGAATACAGGCAACATGTGTCATGTTTATACAGTCTGGAGGATGTTTTAGACTACATCTGCCTGCAGGCTTTAAGTTCTAATTAGACTCGAGCACAGAAGCTGTTCCGTCCCAGGTAGATCAATGTACACACAATGTCTGGCATAATGCTTCACCCGGAAACGGGATGTCTGGTGAATCATTTTTACACACAGGTGGCATCAGATCTGAACACCGAAGACATATGGTGCTTGCGTTCCCTCGCCTGTCGGAGTCACTGCGGAATCCACCATTTTAGCACGGAGCATATCTTCCTGTACAACAGCCTTTTATCACTACTCCCTCTGTTGGGGGGCGTGGAAAGGGGGGTGGCTCACAAAGCTTTGGCAATTGGCCAGTGTTCACTCTCGAACTTCCCTGCTATCAAAATAGGCCAAGCGCGTCACACAAAAGAGGGGAAGAAGATATGACCGCGTCCTTGGGTTCACGACCTCCTGCTTAGGTCTGCGCGTAAGTGCCCATCAGTGGTTTGAATCAACGCCGGAGACACAGCCTTAGGAGGTTCATTTTATTTTACTCTTTTTTGGTAAATCGCCTCACAAAGGTTGGAAGGTTGAGGGATTAGTTTGCTGGAGATGATCACAGATGGTGGTTGCTTCCGACCACTCAAGGAACATAGAAAGGTATTCCGTGGTGCGTCCACATTTTACCCGCTGCATATGTGTGCTCTAACATTGAAACTTGAATGTGCTGATTCTTGATCAGAACCCGTGACACGAGGAGCTCTAGGAAGCCAGAGCAGATGCTGAGGCCGCATTTTCAACATGGTAATCAAGTGTAACAAGCACTGGCAAAGCCAATAGGACTTGCCTATGCAATATCTATTGGCTTTGACAATGTGCTTTGCCATGTTATACAGCAGCATGTCTGCTGTTCAGCATGACCAAAAGTTAGTGGCATGGAGTGTCAGAGAGGAATGAGAGAGTAGAGTGTCTTAGAGTGGATTTGTTGGAATACCGTAAGGTGGAGGAAGTGGAGTAGCGAGTCATAGAGCTGAGTATAGGGAAGTATAGTTCAGTGGGTCAGTGGCAGAGAGTCTCACAGAGTGGAGTGGAGTGGATTGAGGTAGTGGGGTGGATTGGAGTAGACTGGGGTGGATTGGATTAGACTGGGGTGGATTGGATTGGATTGGGATGGATTGAAATGAGGTGAGGTGTATTCAAGTGGGTGGATTAGATTGGATTGGGGTGGGAGGTTTGGATTGGAGTAATATGGCTGAATTAGAGTGGGGTAGATTGGAGTGAGGTGTGGTGAACTGGCTTGGGTAGGGGAGGATTGGATTGAAGTGGGGCGGATTGGGGTGGGCTGGATGGATTGAAGTGTGGTGAACTGAACCGGAATGGATGGATTGGATTGGGATGGAGTGTGGTCGATTGGAGTGAGTAGGATGGATTGGAGTGGGGTAGATTGAAATGGGTGGGGTGGATTGAATTTGGATGTGGTGGGATGCAGTGGAATGGATAGAAGGGGTTTGGGGTCGATTGAATTATGGTGAATTGAAGCTGGTTGGAGTGGACTGTAACTGGATCTGGGTGGATTAAAGCTGGGTGGACTCGGGTGGGGTGCATTGAGGTGGATTGGATTGGAGTATGGTGGAAAGAAGTGGGGTAGGCTTGATGGACTGGAGTGCGGTGTACTGGACTGGGATTGGGTGGGTTGGTCTGTATTGGGATAGAGTGAGGTGGATTAGAGTAGAATAGGGTGGAGCAGATTGAAATAGGGTGGGGTGGATTAGGGTGGGGTGACTGGAAGGGCTGGATTGGAGTGAGGTGAGGTAGATTGGACTGGTGTGGGGTGAATTGGATTGGTGAAGTAGGGTGGACTGGAGTGGGGTGGACCTAAGTGGGGTCGATGGGATTGGGGTGGATCAGAGTGGTGTTGATTGGACTGAGTGTGGTGGATTTAGGTGGGTTGGATTGAATTGGAGTGGGCTGGATTGGATTGGGGTGGTATGGATTGGTGTGGGGTGGATTAATTAGAGAGGAGTATACTCGATTGGAGTGGGATAGTTTAAGGTGGTTTTGAGTGGGGTGGACTCAATCAATCAATCAGAGAATTTGTAAAGCGCAGTACTCACCTGTAAGGGTTTCAAGGCGCTGAGTAGGTGGGGGCTGCTACTGCTCGAACAGCCATGTCTTGAGATGGAATGGAGTAGGATGGATTAATGTGGACTGGAATGGGGTTGATTAAAGGGAATTGTATTGAAATGGGGTGGATTGGAGTGGGTGTACTGGGTTGGATTGGGGTGGGTTGAACTGGAGTAGGGTGGGTTGGATACGAATGGGGTGGATCAGACTCGAGTGGGGTGGATTAAAGTGGATTGGGGTGGGGTAGTTTGGATTGGGGTGTCATGCATTGGATTATAGTAGGGTAGATTGGACTGGACTGGGCTGGATTGGTATGGGGTGGATTGGATTGGTGTGGGGTGAAGTGGATTGTAGCAGGGTGGGTTGTGGTTGATTGGACTGGGGTGAATTGAGCTGTACTGGTGTGGTTCAGATTGGGGTAAAGTGGATTGGAGTAGGGCAAACTGGAGTGGGGCAGTTTGTTTTGGATTGAGTGGGGCAGGTTGATTTGGGTTAAAATAGGGCAGATTGGAGTGGGACATATTGGAGTTGGGTGGATTGAAGTGGGGCAGATTGTTTTGGATTGAAGTAGGCAGATTGCAGTGAGGCGGATGGGAGTGGACAGATTTTTGGGGATTGGAGTGAGGCAGATTGGAGTGGGTGAATTGAAGTATGGCATATTGTGTTGTATTAAAGTTAGGCAGACTGAAGTGAGGTGGATTGGGGAGGGGCAGATTTATTTGGATGGGAGTGGGGCATGTTTTGGATTGGAGTGGGGCATATTTTTTTTTATTGCAGTGGGGCAGATTGTTTTGGATTGCAGTGGGGCAGATTGGAGTGGGAGATTGTTTGGATTGGGACATATTGGAATGGGGCTGATTGGTGTGGACTGGAGTGGGGCAGATTGTCTTGGATTGGAGTGGGGCAGGTTGGAGTAGGGTAGATGGGAGCGAGGTAGATTGTTTTGATTGGAGTGGGACAGACTGGAGTGGGGCATATTATTTTGGATTGGAGTAGGGCAGATTAGAGTGGGGCAGGTTGTTTTAGATTGGAATGGATCAGATTGTTTTGGACTGCAGTGGGGCAGGTTGATTTGGATTAAAGTGGGACAGGTTGGAGTAGGGGACATTGAAATGGATTGGAGTGTTGCAGATTGTTTGGACTGGAGTTGGGCAGATTGGAATGGGGCAGATTCTTATACAATGGAGTGCGGGCCGATTGTTTTCAATTGGCGGGTGGGAGATTGGAGTGAGACAGATTGTTTGGAATTGGAGTAGGACAGATTGTTTGGGACTGGAGTGGGAAAGATTGTTTTAGATTTGAGTCAGGCAACTTGGCATGGGGCAGATTGTTTGGGTTTGGAGTGGGGCAGATTAGAGTGGAGCACATTGTTTTTGGATTGGAGTAGGGCAGACTAGAGTGGAGCAGATTGTTTTCAATTAATGTGAGGCACACTGTTTTGGATAGGAGTGGGCAGATTAGAGTGCAGCAGGTTGTTTTGATTTGGAGTGGTTCAGATTGTTTTGGATTGGAGTGGGACAGATTGTTTTGGATTGGCAAGTGGCAGATTGATTTTATTGAAGTAGGCCAGATTGTTTTGGATTGTAGTGGGGCAGATTGTAGTGGGGTGGGTTGAGAAGATTGTAGTGGGGTGGATTGTAGTGAGTGGTTTGGAGTGGGGTGAATTGATTTTGTCTGTGGTCAATTGGATTGAGTCAGGTGGATTTGATTAAGTGGTGTGAGTTGGTGTGGGGTGAGGTGGAATGGATTGGCGTAGATTGGACAGGGATGGTTTGGATTGTGGTAGGGTGGATTAGAGTGTACTGCACAATTATGTGTTAAAGCGGTAATTTTGAAAATTTCACTTAAGAAAGAAACAACGTTGTTTTGCAATATTTATAACAAGATAATTGTCATCTTTTGAGAACAGCTTCCGTGAGCAAAAACAAAACATGAGTGCAAAGTGAGAAAAGAGTTACTTATAAATAAATAAACTTTGTAATTTTGTTTGTCCTGCTGGGCACATTCTTTGCCAGTCACACGCCTTCTGTTTGCAGGGCCCTAGAATTGAAAAAGAAGCACCTCAATGACATGGGGAGCAGGTTTGGGGCACTGATTAAGTTGAATCAATCGGTGCTTCTTCCCAGTGAGAAATGAAGACTTGCAAAAAAAAAAAACGTTAAATATAGAAAATAAACCTTGCAATTATGTTTGTCCTGCTGGGCACATTTTTTCTAGTCACATGCCTTCTGTTTGCAGGGCCCTAGAATAAAAAAAAAAAAAAAAAAAAAAAAGTACCTAAATCATGTCGGGAGCAGCGGGTGGACACTGATTAAATTGAATCAATAAGTGCTTGGTCCCTGCTCCACAGACATGAACGGAAATTATACTAGGCTTCCAGTGACCAATCACACGGCTGTAAAGAAGAGTGCCAGAAGCAAAATAACTGTAAACAGGTGGGTTCCAAGCCTTTTTTTAGTTAACAAGAGAGTCTCACAAGTGAGATGCATGTGCTATCCCATATTGTCGCAGGCTCGGCCTTAAAAGGAGAGAAGGACCAACACTCAAACTGTTTCTCACTAGTGTTTTATTTAGATTTCAAAGTAGTGGCCATATTGATGTGTCTAGGCAACCCTCCTTGCTCACGACATGCTCACCTACTCCAAAAGTTCTATTTAAGTATGAAAATGTGTTTACAGGAAAGTAAAAAAGGACATGCCCCCATTAATAAACACAGAGAAAATACTATTGTACAAAGCATATGTCTGTTTATAGACATAGACAACATACTGTTTGTTAAAAAATGCTTATTCTGTACTAAAGGTGTCTATGCAGATTTGTCTTCTTATAGAATTCCTTTGGTTGAGTTTGTCTTTTTCTGCCATGAAAACTAGCAGTGTGTGTATGTATAGCATAAATATAAGTTCCATTTGTGAAAAACCTTCCTGTATGGGCTTCTGGGTAGAAACATTTTACTGCCTTTATCGGTTACTAATATCAACAGAAATTTTTCAGTCACCATGTTCCAAATAATGGTATACAAGTTTGTCACAATACTAAATAGGTTCATGTGAGAATGTAAAAGATTATCTCTCAGATGCCAAATCATCTGGCCCTATTCAAAGTTTCTAATGGAAATGGAAAGATGCATGCATCATTCAGGAATAAACCATATAGTTTATAGGTTTCCAATTATATGATGTATCGTGACTAGAAATGCAAGGACTGTCTCCTGAGATCACAAAACTAATCCCAGTAACAAAAAATAACCAGTAATCACCAATCACTACCAGACTAACCACTAATCGTCGATTCTGTAGTGTTCTATCAGTTGGAAAGAGCTTCAATGCCTCATCAGGGGTATTAGGCGCTATATAAATGCGATTACAATACAATTAATTAAACAAGTCTAATATAAATCTCCTTATTTTGTGGATTCAGTACAGTTCCTCTTACTACATCCTTATTTGCATTTCATCCACTTACGCAATCTCATTAAAACACCAGAAATTGATTTTCTGTGCTTCAGGTCACTAACATGCTCCGACTATTTTCACTCACGCAGCACAACTTCCTTAACCTGCCATGTTTAACTGAGAATGCCAAAGATGGGAGCGTGGTTGGCAGTCAACTTTTATTTATATACAAAACGTGTGCCTGACGCTTTGCCAAACATTTGAAGTCGGCCTTGCAGATTTCACCTTCCCGGAGCACACTCAAGACCTTTATCCTTTGCCCACTGCTGTCATTCACCAAATATCCAAACATATTTCATAGCCCTTGCACAGAAACCCTTTGGCGTGTGTGACCTCACAACACCCTAATGTGCCACCAATTGCCCTGTGGTTGAAGAGCCGCCTGCAGATATCTGGGTGTAGTCTGTAAATCACAGGTTCCAGTCGAACTCTACCTTTTATCTTCCCAGGTTCAATAAAGGGAGCATCATTGAGTAAACAGATCACACCTATTGCAATCTGGCCCACGATACATTATACGGATTTGGCGTCATTATTTTGCATTCATGCAAAGAATTTCGCCTGTGCATTGCTGCACTGTGCACTATAGAAGCCCCGTTTACCTCCATTATCTTTTAGAAACATTTTTCACCAAAATATTTGTAGTCAGTAATTTCAACAGTGCCATTGAAAGCACAACTGATTTGAGGCACAATAGATTGGCGTTAGTGAAATGGTGCTGCACTGTGTAATAATCCGCCCACACAGGCACGATTACATGATTAATAAAAGTCATAATCATATATATGTAATGTTGGTATATGTGAATAGCTTAAAGGGAGATATCTACGGAAAGTGAAGCAGGGACCTGAAGCTCCTCGGTGTTCCCCTGAAGAAGGCCGTTAGGATGAAACGTGTTGGCTATGGATTGATTATCTTCAATATGAACAAACAAAAGAATAATAATTTTAAGAAGAATTGACTGTGGAATTATGTGGCATATGATTTAACTTGAGAGCATGTGAATTTATTTTTGATACTAACATACGGATGTGTGCTGGGTCTCGTTTTCAATGTTTTAAACCAGAATTCTGGTCATCTGAGGCGCAATGATCACCTCGACCCTCATCCTGTATTTATAAAAAGAGATACATTTGTCTGATTTTATTTCTTCTGTGGTTATGTGGAATAAGTATACTGTGTAATGTCTAATGTGTATTTGTGAAAAAAATTCAACAATTCGAATTTTCATTTAATAAAAATAAATAAGATGTATAGATATAATTGAGGCACCTGTTATTCACTTTGTTTTTTGTATTTGGCTCACATAAGAGTGGAGGAGATCGAGGGAGGGAGGGAGTAAATGCGAGACTGAATGGTAAAACCCTTTTTACTTTACAATACACATAAGGGAGTCCTAGCTACTTTGGCTGCTACTCTTTCTCCACTGTGAAAGCTGCTGAGCATAAAACAGGAATACAATTTTTTCATCGAGTAAAACTATCAGATAACTAACCTGATTAGTTTTGTCGAGTTTTGGCTTATCTTTGCCATTCTTTGTAATATCGTTATTTTGCGTTTGTTTAGTGTTTCCTGATTATTGACATTATTTATTGTATTTGTGAAAAAACAATGAAGAAGTGTAATTAAAAAATAATAATTAAGAAAACAACTGACTGCTTCAGGAAAAAAAATGTTTTATTATGACTTTTATTACTCTGTGACAAAGACAAGCATTATGATTTGGGGTAGCCTTCTTTTTAAGCCCGGATTGGCTGCATACTGTCTCTCTCTTTCCATGTTTGTTGTCTGTGTCGTTTTTATCATCTAAGACAGTGGTTCCCATCCTGTGGTCCTGGGACCCCTGGGGGTCCGCAAAGCCTCCTCAGGGGGTCCGCGACTGCTTAGAAAATTAAATAATATTATCAGAATAGGTCCCCAGCTTTCAGTAATGACTGAATGGCGGGGGGGTCCCTGAATTCCAATAATGATTCAGTGGGGGTCCCTGGGATCCAGTAATGATAAAGTGGGGGTCCACAGAAGCCAAAAGGTAAGGAACCACTGATCTAAGGAACACACCGGACACTGAGAGGTTTCAATAAAAGAATAAACAACCTCTGGCTGTACGGCAGCCATCTTTGATTGTTACCTTTGTTAAAACGTTGTAGTCGAGACTTAGTTAAATATATTGGGCATCACTGTTCCATACAATTTTACCGATATTAATGTGAAATGTTTTTGAGTGTTTTAAGGAGGTATCAACATTTAATATATTAGAAAAATGTCAGTGAATTACTACTGTTTAGTATAAAGAATTGCAACAGGTAAAGCTTGAGAAAAGTGTGCAGATTGCCTTTTTCTGGATAAATAAAATTATATTGTTTGAGCCTGCCGTTATCTGTCGCCTACTTTTTCTGTACAGGATGTGTTGTCAATTGAGATACTCTTGCGTCTTTGCTATGTTTTTGGTGCTTTTATTCAAGGGAATCTCTGCTGGCAAAAGAGCTGCTACCCAATGAGACCAAAACCAAAGAGAGACATTCTGTCCACCTTTCCAGTTTACAATTGTTATATTGTTCTTCATTCTATGGAACGTTAGGGAAGGTACTGAGCGAACAGTGAAGTGGTTTCAACTTTCCATCAGTGCCCATTTGTATTGACTGTGGTCAATAGCTGCTATTGAGTGGTCTCTTCCTGGTGCATCATTGTTTAATTCTTTAAGCAGCAAAAGAAGATTGTTTGTGAAATATCCAAATTGCTATTATTTTTATGTCAGCATTCGGGTCAGCGTTTGAGAATTCTTTCCAACCTCCACTCAAATCGTGTGTGTAAAGTATAAGCATGGTTACTGGAATTTTGTATGTCTGGACCAGATGTACTATCATATAAGCCACAAATGGTGGGTGCAAATTGGGCAGGAACGTTTTTTGACCAGTCTCATTTTGCAATTAGACCTATGTACTAATCACTCAGGCCACAAAATATCTAGTTGCAGAATGACATGCCTAATGACTATTAGTTTCACTATTTGCAGTCTGTGATTGATTATGGACATAGGGATGGTTTCCTGCAAGTAACAGCAAACCACCATCCCTGCTTTAAAAAAAAAAACACGTTTTCCATTTTGGAAGACATCAAAAAGATTAGCGATGGCTGCGTCCACCACCCAAGTCTACCTAACAATTCCAAAAGTGGAAGCTGCCCAACGGGGACAGCTTACCCAAGGTGAGCCAGTTATCACATCCTCTTAGGTACTGGTAAGTTCTGAATGGTTTGCAACTGCAATTGTAGTCATAAACCAATTGTTGCGATCATAGTTAGGAGGGGATACGAAATTAGTCTCAAGACCCATTTTACTATTGAGAAAGGCCTTTCCGTATTACTATTTTTTTTTAGCACATTTGAAATATCAATTTCAGTTGCTAACCCTGTGATTTTGTGAATCACAGTGCTTGGTGACCCAAAATTGCTGTTGTACATTCGTCCCTGATCAAAATTTATTGAAAGGAGCCTTGTGGTACCAGGCAGAGGTTGAGCCTTTGGAAAGGTTAACTGTTCAAACTTTTGTTACTGATTTACATCTAAAAGTGAAATATTGGTATTAATGAGGTGCAACATACGCCCAGACAGTGATAATGTTTGTTTGCATGAAAAAGAGAAAAATAATACTACCAGAGAATGCACCGCATTTTGACATATATTTTACTTTTTTTGTTGCATTGTTTAGTCAACCCTCCAAATGAGTGCCACAGCTAAGAACGTTTGAGGTACAGTGTGGTATTGCTAGGACCTACTATGGTTAAGGCAATATTGGGGACTTGGCACTCCCTCTTATAAATGGTTGTCATCTGTATTCTCTGATTCTTTTGCTAGATCCCGTCAACCTATTGAGTCACCATGGACGATGGTGTTCATGACCAGGGATCCCAGTGGAGTAGCTGGAGGTGGACAATTGTTGGAAGGATGAAGAGGGTTTGCAGGGTTGTAGACTACATTGACCTCTCTCAGAAGTGACATTTTGTGAGAGTGAAACGGCACTGCATCGTGTCTCAGTGGCAATATATTAGTAGGACACGCTGCTAGTTTACCACTTGTGGGATTATGTGATTAAGATCCAGTATTCACTTTTCCATGTGACCAAAACTGCGTCATTATTGGCATGTATCTTTGTTTAAAGCACTCAGTAAAAGACAATTTGCCTAAATTAAGCACTGTAGTAAAAACATTGTGGGCCGTTCTTTTGAGCGTGGAGGCGCCTGGAAGCCCTCAATCATCAGCATTGCCTCATGGCCTATCTGGATATCCCCGGTGTGTGATCTGTGAGCAGAAGCAAGTCATGTGTGCATTTCTCCTTCAGGTTGCTGTTAATCTCCCTTCCTTCCTTTGTTTTATCTGGTTACTGATTATTAATTGTTTGGGATTACATTGGAGTTAGAATGGCTGCAAAGAAATGTTGAAACAAACGTAGGGCAATGGTTAATGGAAAGGGCCAGGTTTAGGTCTGGTGTTAGTGAAGACCTCTCAGTTTTACCAAAATTATATGCAAAAAAGACTTACTTTCAGGAGTTTTCAGGCAGCCCTTCATCCGTTGGTTTTTATTGTTGTTCACTTTTTTCTTCTGTGTACCACATCATGGAGCTGTGGGTCAGCCTAATTCAGTGATTAGGTAACCTCACAGAGAGTGAGGAAATTAATCTCTTTCGTCTCTTTCATAAGGAGCACATCACACACAAACTTGTTCCCTTCATGTCCGGGGGCTACGAAGGCAATATGTGCTTTTTTAAACCAGAAAATCGACCCTTAAGTGCTCTAAAACCATCTTCTTGACAGGGAAAATGTTACTCTCCACATATTGTAAATCTCAAAGGCATTCAAGGACACAGACACAATACTCACTGTTACCTGTAATACATGTTTTGATTTGTTTATTCTTGCCTGTTGGCAAAACATAGCCTTTTCTCTTTGTTCTCTCCCCCACACACCTTGCATTTTCCACATCTGTTGTTCCCTCCATCCTCTGTCAGGTGCGGAAGTAACTCTGCACTAAGGTGTTTATTAGCGACGTAGATCTATATGTTACCTGCGGAGGTGGTGCTTTCATAGACTCCAAACGTGCAATCTTCTTCGTGTTATCAGGTTGTTGGGGTGTTTGCAAGGGGTCATTTTTACTTTAGCAATTGCGGGCTCAGGTTATTGAAAAACAAAACTTAAATATGACAGGAATGTAGGTGTAAGGAGTGCCCTGGATTCAACCTGCAACAAAATGAAGGTTGTGTATGCTCTGTACACACACTGACAAGACCCCATCTAGGGTACCGTATCGTGCTCTGGAGGTGACATCTGGCTGTTTGTGGCCTGTTCTAGGGCCTTCACCTGGAGTATGGCATATTTTACCTAACCACAACTGCCTAACCACAACTGTAGGTCACACCTGAGGTGTTCGAGTTCCGTTTCCTACTATGATAAAACCTGGCTGTAGACAACGCAGAGAAGGGCAGAGGCTCGCGCAGCGCAAACAGGTGTGCACTGAAGCAGAGGCATGGCAGAAGATGCCAATGTTTACATTCCTGTATAGAATAAACCTCGTCCTTCAAGGCTCAGCATTTTCCATTGGATGTATACTGCAATAACCATACCTTCTGCTTTAGAAAGGGCTAAATGTGTCGAGTGTGATGCTTAGGAAAGGGCACTGAGTGCAATAATCAACCATCCAGCACAACTGACGAATAAACACAAATACATTACTTCAAAAATAACTTCGACAGACCCGGATACAAACGCGCTGTGTAACCGAGAGAAAGCTAGGGACTTGTAAAACGATAGCCGTCCATATTTTCTTTTGTATTTGAAATTTTGATGGCTATTTCTGATGAGGCAAAACAATTTTGTTATGCACATGTGTGTCATCATTAGGCGACACCATGACGGACACAGGGGACAAATGTCAAGGGCTGGAATGCTGCTTTTTCCCATTAGTTGTTCTCTCCATCATTTCAGAAATTCGCTTCCGAGCAGGAAGGTACAGCAAAATATAGCTACAAAATCTAAACAGCAAAAAATGAAAACAGTCGGGAACACAATATCACTTTTAGATGTTTTGACCCGGAGATAGGAGAGTTGGGCAGCAATGATACCCGGTCAAAAGGCTGAGAATACCTGTAGCTGAGGTTCCCGGGTTGGTCAGACAGCGACTGGTGCAACAGTAGAGTCCGGAAAGGTGCACTCGCAACTGCTTCAGAAGGGCGCAAAATAGCAAATGACAGGCGTGGCAGTGGTATGGACAAACACTATTCCTTAATCAGCACTGGCCTGTGTGCTGCAGTGCAAAAGTGACCTGCACCCTATTTGTAGGTCTCACCTACAGACAGTTTTAGCTCTATGCGCTTGAAGATCTATTATGTTCAGTACTAATACTTAGAGTAGGCTTTGGGTTCAGCCCATTTCTTATCATTGGTTGTCTTTCTTGCAAATCTCTTTTGCTTGCTTCTTGTTCAGCTGTTTCCCTTCATTTTCTTCTGTTGCTCCTTTCCTGGAGCATAGCTTCGTTACCACTCTGTTGATGGATGACTTGTATCCTTCCACAGCTCACCTCGGGGAGCTACTTTTTTCTTTGGGCACTCAGTGGAGTGAATGTGTTTTCTTGTTCTCTCCCCCACTTTTATTTTACCCCTCTGCACCCACTTCCTCCGTGTTGTCCTCCTCCCCTCCCAATTCGTTCATCAAAGCAGAGCAACTGGTATATTTTTGGTTTGACTACAGAGCACCCATATCAGGTTGGTTTTGTTTTACTTTCCTCCTGTTGCATGAAAAGCCAGGTACACAACGGCAGCATTTATTGTGCTGAGGTATGGAGGGAGGTGGGGGGAGGAGGGAGAGCACGTTACTGCACTCACTCAACTGGGATTTGAGGGAGAAGGTGTATCTAACATGTTTGAAAAGGAAACGTCTCTTCTTCAGGAGGCCCATAAATATGCTTCTTGCGCTGTTACAGAGCAGCAAATGGCTGGAGCAGTTGTTTGAGTTGTGAGTCCTGTAGGCAGTAACTTTTGCCATGACAAGTGTTTCCTTTAAATTCTGACACTTTGTTTCAGAGTTTCCTGTGTGGAAAGTATTTGAAAAATGAACCATGCCATTCATAAAAATTGAAAATATCGACTCTAAGGTACCGTTTGTGTTTGTTTTTCCTCCAGCCCTTTGGAATGTTTTATTTTCTTTTACGTTACAAACAAGTATTGACAAAACTAAACTTGGCACTCACTATATAATGGCGA
Organism: Pleurodeles waltl; assembly: GCF_031143425.1. NCBI lineage: Eukaryota > Metazoa > Chordata > Amphibia > Caudata > Salamandridae > Pleurodeles > Pleurodeles waltl. Next base: position 977,586,364 of record NC_090446.1, on the reverse strand, counting down.
GACACTGTGTTTGCCAATGCTTATTTTTCTATGTCACACCTGCTCATGTGCAGGCAGTCTTTTCTGCTCCCGGATCAGGGACAAGCAGTTTTGTAACATTGCTTGGGTAGAGTAACAAGCACAGCCGAAAGACCACCTGCCCTGGCTTTGTTCACATCACTAGACAAGATGTAGGATATCTACTACCCTGCCCCTCCCTCAGATTCTCACATGTGACATCAGTAATCCTACAGCCTGGCACAGAGTGGCCACAAGGCTGGCATCTTCCCCGAATGACAGTACACAAAACAAACATAGATTGCCCCAGCAGGAGGAAAGATGGTGGAAAACACTACCGTATTGCCACCTAGGTCTCACTGGTGCCAACAGCTTCAAAATATAATGTTCACTAGTATCAATTACTTTGTAATTATTAGTCACATCTACCCCAATCATGGGCATTTATCAAAAAACTCTCGTAGAGCCCAGTGCAGATTTAGATAGCTACATTGCATCTTTAAACATATCTACTATCAAACATCCAGCAAGAATTAATCCCAGATGGGATATTTACTGGCAATTATTCTATACTACTGAGAACTGAACTACATATGAGGACTGGAGCAATCCCATAACATTGTTATCGATCCTGAAGAAAGCTAGCACAAAATTGAGCAAAAACTGTATATATTAATCACATGCGACATTCTTGAAATAGCAGTGTGATGCTACTGATTTTACTGATTAGATTTTTAGCTCAACCATAATTTTGCCATACATTTGTTTTGATAGGACAGTTGAATATATATGCATAGATTTAGTGTCAATTGATCTTGTTTCGCAGAACATTTGATGACAGCCGCTGAATCAGAGCTGCTCATCAAGCGTTGAGGTGCCCAGACTACAAGCCATCCTCACCCCGGTGAATAATAGAGTTTATGCAAGTGTAAGGGCAAGTGAAGCATTTGTCAGCGTACCATACTCCAAAAGGACTCTTGGCGCTATGACTAATTCAAATCAAAATTTAAAGTAAGATTGGCAGAAATGGATCTACTAGTGAAACAAACGAGCATGGGAACCCAGTTGAAGGTCTCTTGATTAAGAACGAGACAAATGTTACTGGGCAGTTGATTCCAAATCATAACTTAAAACGAACTGGTACCACAATTGGAATATTTAAAGTGCTGGGTAGAATGATGAACTTGGGTACCAGAACAAAGGGGGTAAGTAGGGACATGTTATTTGAGTTTGGCTGAGGCATTTGGGTCTTTGTCTGAAGAAGGCCATGTGAGCCAGCATATGTCCAGCATATGTGTAGATGAGCAAGTAAGGGGAAATAATGAGGAGGATCTTCCCAGATATATTATTCCAAAACGTGGCATGTAAAGACGAGAACATATGATGCCATAATACAATAGCACCTAACATAAGCAAAGGCACATATGATGGCAATGCCAAGCATCTCAGTACCTGGGGACATGATGGCAGTGCCTGATTGATATACGATGTAAGTTCTGTGGCATATATTGACAACACCCAGCATATGGTGGTAGTACGTTGTTATGGCAGGCCAATATTTGAAATGCAATGTGAGTACTTGGGCATCTGTTGACATAAGCTGAGCCTTTGATGGCATATGCTGGCAATCATTACTTGCACAGTGTTGAAACTGCATTGGCATGCATGCTGATAGCAGGCTGGTGCATGTAAATGGTGCTGAAAGATTACTAAACTGACTGAACCTATAAATCCTGTAATTCGAGAGCCATCTTCAACTTTTACTGGCTCCAGCACCCGGGACAGTCTCATCACACAATAGGGAGTCCTGTTTATTTTGATTAGTTATGTGGCCACAGTATGGAGCCACAGATTTCCTAAGCAACACCACTGTCAACTTGAGCAGTGAGACATTCTTCGAAGGCCATGTATATTTGAACCTCTAGCTCCCCTGTCTGTGGGGCGAATAGATAACTCAGTGATAATCGAGGAGCAAGCTCTCACAATTAAGTGCTTCGAAGCAGAACGACAAATAACAAAATAATAAAACCTTGAAAATCGGAAGTAAAATGTTAGTCTTAAAAAATAGATCAATGGAAGGGCATATTGTAAAAGCATTATGAAAACAAAATTCTGTAGTAGCAAGAAGTTAGAGATTTCACAGAAAACGTCGTGTAAAGATTAAAGATGAAAATAAACTAGGATTTAGTTGGCAAACTACATCCACAGTCTGTTTTTGTCACAGTGCTCATTTATTTTATTTGGTGCTCCTCTGTAGGTATCACAATACCTGTCTCTGCCTATAGACATTATCCTGTAGATAACAAGTGCTCGTGGAAGATCAGGGGGTGTGCAGCGCAAGGGATGTATTCTGTGCCAAGGTCAGCACAGGGTGGTAGCTGCTCACTAGCATGTCTTCTGAAGCATCTATTCACCCATTAAGACCCAGCACTCTACCTGGTGGTTGCAAGCAGCATGGCTGATCCTGGGCAGAGTCGACCTTTGATCTGAATGCTGCACTATTACTTAGGGTTGGGTGGAAGCAACAACACGCCTACCAGACAAAATGCCAACCCTTCAGGCTTCTTCACTGATGCTTCTAGAAGACAACGCATTCCGGCATTTACTTGTGGCGCCTTTCTCTGCTACCTGTGAATTAGCATCACTCCAGGTGAAAAAGGCCCCCACATAACGCCTGAGTTGTTGTGCTCTTACCTAGCATATGGTGGGAAAGAGGCCCATGGGGCTCTAAACTATAAAGAGTTACAGGATCCCACACTATGGGGTGAGTTGCTCTTCAGATGAGTGGATTTTGTGTCATAGCAAGGCAATGCTAGGCACTTGAAGGCATAGTTAACATCCTATACTGGCACAGCCTGATATGATCCCATGACTGCCCTGTTCTCTGACACAGTCGTGAATGTGTTTGTTCTCTGACAGTTTTTTGCACCTTCTCTGACACATCGATGGACATTCTTTGGCACGGTGATGGGTATACATTGATACAACGATGAGTTCATTTTGCCATAAGAAGGATAATGTGGCAGAGGGATGGGCATGGTCTGAGGCTCATTGCTGGGCACATTCTTTGACAAAGCAGTTCCATGTTTTCTGGCACAATGATGCCCATTTTCTGAGACAGTGATTGGTTTATTCTCTATCACAGAATATTATTAGCTACAGACACAGCACAAAACAAATTCTTCAATGTTAATATTGTGTGGCACAGTGAAAGGAATAATATCTGACACACTGAGGGGCTACATTCCGTGACACATTCAGTGGCACAAAACGTCAAGGCTATTCCTTTGCAAAGTAAGGAGTATGCAAGTTTTCTGGCCACTGATGGAACCTGAGCCATGAGATAGGCTGATGCATCCTCCACTCAGGGATGCTGGCTATGTAGATAGCAGGCGATATACAAGATCTTGCAAAGTTCCCTGTAAAATAGATCCTCTGTAGGCAGTGGCATAGGAAGAATGCACTGCGTGGCTTTAGTACGGGCTAAAAAGGCTGAACCGAGAGCATTGAGGTTGAGTGCCAACCGCTGTTACAGGAGATCCTTACGTGACCAACCTTTGTGATTTTTGTTTTCGCTTCCCACTAGTGCCTGCTTTTCACACAACTCGCCAGTGTGAGCGCCTTCATTTTGATGACGACTGAAAGTTCCTAACTTCGTAACCTAACTGCATATTGCATATGGGGTAGTTTTATGACTGACCAGCCAATGGGATTTGAAGCATTTAACTAGAGGTAGAGAAGCCATGTGGGAAGGAGCATAACTTTGCTTCCTTCTGGTCTCATCTTTTGGGTTGACGTCAGATGGAGCTGTGCCATTCCCAAGAATCTGCGGTTTCCAAGTAAGATTAATGATCCCTGAGGGTGCAGCTCTTAGTTTATTAAGGTAACGCATGTAACTGCTTCTATACATTTTTAAATTCAAAATTTCACGAATTTTGAACTCTAGATGTGCCTACGCGAATCTCTTTCGTTTTAAAGAGTGATTTGAAAACGCAAGTTCTCTGAGTTCTCAGTTCATTTTGACACTTTCAGAAAAGAACAAAGGAAGAAAAGCGTGCATCATATAGCTGTGTATCCATATGAAATACATGGTTCACTCATTTAACTGACCTTAAGTAGAGTTCTTATTGTGGGTTTATTGCAACAAGCAAAAGACTCCTTGATCACCTTTTGCTCCTCCTAAGCCAATCCTGAATTATGACAACTGAGCTGCTGGAGTGTCACTGACTCACTCAGGAAATGGCTATTTAGCACATTTGTGTGACCAGTAGTGCATCCCCACACACCCCTACAATACAGAAGTTGTCATTGGCTGATCCTTTGTCAGTGACAGCCAATGCAGATCATGAGCTGGGTCATGAAGTGCAGGCCTCGCATTGGCAGTCATCACGGGTAGTTGCTCTCGACGCGAGGAGCAGGTTTCACCCGAGCTTCATGTTGGCAGTTGTTGAGGGCAGCAGAGTTTTTGGGCAAATTGGCACGTTCATGGTCGTGATGAGCCCAAACTTCAAGATTTTCACCTTTTCTTCTAGAAGGAGCTCTCATAGATGCTAGTCAAGGGTCCATGACTGGGGTGCACCACTTGGACTTCCTCCAGGATGTGTCCCTGTAGCTCACGCAGAAGGTCAGCTAGCTGACCCTTGGAGTCACTCTGAGTGGCCTAGGAGGAAAGTAAGCAGGTCCAAGCTTCCTTCTTCGGATAGCACAGCAGTTCTGAAAGCAGAAGGACAGTTTTTCTGGCAGTAAGGCAGTCCTTCATCTGAATCTTCCACAGGCCCAGGAGTGGACGAGTGGTTCTGAAGGTCCTCTTTTTATACATGGTGCCAGCCTTTGTGTGTTTTAATTCCCTGACCTGCCCCAAAAGTCTGGTTCTGGTCAATTTCCCCCCCTTCACCAGAACCAGGATCCAAACTGCCTAGGGTGGCAAATTGCAGGATAGGCCAGTTGTAAGGTTCCTTTGTGTGTGCTGTGGGCAAAGCCCTTTGAAGTGTAAGTGAGGCTGTGTACAGACCTTCCCCATCCATCCTGTCAGGCTGGCCAAATCTGTCCACACCTAAGCCCTCTTTGCCTCACTGTCTAAAACAGTGCACAATCCCCAACAGCAGAGCCTTTCACAGTCATGTGACCCAGGATACTGGCAGAACAGTGAGAGTGGAGGTATGTCTCCACATCCCCATTGGACCCAGATCATGCAGAACTTCTGATCCTATGCAGTGCAAACCAGATCTTTCCCCTTTACGATAGCCATGATTTCTGGAGGAGGCTCAGAAGGCCTTCTTTCTTGAAGCCATAGGACCACCCCCCAAATGGGAGCAGAGAATCTTTTTCAAGAATCTGCTACTAACAACAATGAAGCAGGGGCAGGGGTTACAGTCTCTACGCATTCTAGGTCTTCAGGCCCAGAATCAGGTCCGCCCCATTCAAAAAGTCAAGAGGTTGATGTTGGCACAGTTGTTGACAGCCATCCCTCATTAAGTAGTTTGGTCACTGGACCTACAGGATGCATAGTTCCATTTTTGAGTGTGTAAGGACAGCAGGCAATATCTCTTATTTCATATGACCTTTCCAAAATCCTCTCGTACAAACCAATATAATCCCTTTCATAGGTGCACTTAAGACACTGAACTACAAAAGCCCTCTCTTTACCAAACAGAGTATCAGCCTCAAAGGATACTATATATATCTCTTCTAGAGAGCCGCTGAATAAGAACCTATTTAATCCAGCAACTCCTTGGCCTAAGGGTATCATGCCCTGAGGCAATGTTCTGAGACAACCAGATCACACAGTTCACCACAAAATAAATATACCCAGGCAATGAGCAATCGTCCTGCCCTTAAAAGCTTACTACTAGTGTTCAAGTCAAGGGTGTTAATGATTCACTCCAACAAAGATGTAACCCGACATCTCAGAAGAGTGGCGTTCCACCTGAATAACCTCTACATCCAATCACTGGTGAGACTAAAGGTACCGGGCCTTCTACTCAAAGCATGTAACAGAAATTACATGAACACTGTAATAAATTAGATTATTATTTGTGGTGGGTGACTTCCCACCTCAAGGAATAATCACAATTCCTGTCAGAGTGATCCATCAAAGTCAATAAATGTAGCTGAGCTCAACCCCCTGTTAACTATGGCACAAAACAGATAAGCTTAACCTAGGGCAATGTGTAAAGTATTTGTGCAGTATCAAACAATCATAAAGTCAAAATGCAAAACAATAAAAATGCCAAAATGAACTAGAAATATTTAGTAAAGTTTAATAAACAAAACCACACCAAAATGGCAAAAGTCTTAGGGCAACTGGAGATAACAATTTCTAAAGATTTAATGGAAAATAGTGGTTTAGCAGCAATTATGGTTTATGGTTGCAGTAGGTTGGGGCCTAGACACAATTTTAGACTGACCAATGAAATGCATATTGGATACACGAACCCGGTTTGTCCCTGTCAAATATTTTATCACCTGACTTAGGGCCTGATTTAGAGTTTAGCAGATGGGGTTACTTCGTCACAAACGTGATGGGTATCCAGTCCGCCCTATTATGATCCCATTATATCCTATGGGAATCCTAAAATGGGGAATAGGATATCTGTCATGTTTGTGATGGAGTAACCCGTCCGACAAATTCTAAATCATGCCCTACGTCTTTAAAGTTCTAATCCACACCTAAAACCCCCAGGACGGGGGCACAGCAGAGTCCAGTTAACCTGCAATTACCACTGCTCAGCTGGGCATTTCAGGAAAAGCCCTCTTGCAGGTTGTTGTCTCTCTGTAGCCACACATGAGATTAGGCAACTGCCCTTTGGAGTCCATGTCATTGTCCTGTTTACAAGAGGAAGAAGGTTCAGTCCTTCAGCCCTTCTCAGTGGTCAGACAGCAGGTCCAGTCCTGTTCAGATCATCCATAGGTCTAGAAAAATGTCGTCAACTGGGTGCAGAGATGTGCCGCATTTATGCCTGGCACCAGCTAAGTGGACAGGGTGACTTCTGGCCACGCCTTAACCAATGAGGTAAATGTTCCTGAGGCCAACCCAACCCACTTTTTTTACTAGATTATGTTTGTCTTATTGCAAACAGACCCAAAATGCCATTCGTCAGGTCATTTTTAAAGAAAAGAAAGAGGTGTGGCCATGCTACCGACCAAGATGGCCACCTAGCAGTGAAGCTCCCCTGCCGGCTGCCCCTTATTGCCAGGTTTCATCATCGTCCACCAGTCCAAGATAGCCAGGTTGGTCAAATAGGGGGGCGTTAGATGCAGCGGCTCTAGATGTACCTTCTTGGATGGCAAGGCGCAACCTCTGGGTTTGAGTGGTGGAGGCAGCCCACAGGCCGCGTAGGACCTGTGGCAACAGGGGCCAGGGTTGAGCCTAAGGCCGAGGCTATCGAGCCTCGCTGAGATGCATGGCCAGCCTGCCTCACACACCACTGTATGGTAGCTGCAGTTGTGGGGAACCCAGGAGGCCCAGGTTGATCCTGGTTGGCAGGCCCGAGACGCTTGGCCCACCGGGCGTGAAGCCCGCAGGGGTGGGCCTATGCCATTGTCTTGCAGTGCCTCTGAATCCCTGTGCGACTGGAGAGACAGGTGAGCCTGAGGTGGCTACGGTTGGATCTTGCTGGTCCTCCTCAATGGCTACTTAGATCACCTCTCTCTCCTGCACTACATGCTGGCCATGACAGGGGCCAGGCGAGGCCTGCATCTGCTTCCTCTTTCTCTCGCATGGCTTGGGGATGAATTGGAGTGCCTTTCTCCCATACCGTGGCTCGTCTATTGGATCTCCTGATTCACACCAGTGAGTCCCCCTGATGCACCCTGGGGCTCGCCTCGCACCATAGCACTGACAACCATTTCTTGCTCCTGATGTGCCACTACATTGCAAGTGGAAGTGGAGGTTGTGATCTCTGGCTGTGGGTGGCATAATAGTGCATTACAGGTGTACAGTCTCCTACAGATTCCTGCAAGCATATTACCACAGAGACGAACTTGAAGACTGCCACCTATCATGATCAATGCATGATGTTATCCATATCTGTGCACATTGTTAGAGAGTGGGAAGCCCGGCACTTCCTTGAACTTAGGCTAGGGGTGAATGTTTGACAATGTTCAGCATTCCGTCCATCACTTGTTGTTTTTGCATTTTTCGCCCTAAGTGGGAAGGGTATGCCCAGACGTGGGTCCCGTGCTTCCCATGCCACTGGATTCAAGCTAGCCTGGCTGATGAGGGGTGAAACCCCGAAACCGGTCCCAGGATGCTTTTTTCCAGTCCAGGGAAGACCTGGCCTAGCAGTTCGGGCTGGACTGTTCCCATGGGGAACAGGGTCAAGACTGATTTGCATATGGTTGGGTCCAAACTGGAATGGCATGGGCAGCAAAAAAACGATGGATTAAACCCAGATCTGTGACTGGGGGTGAATGTTTGACAATGTTCAGCATTCCGTCCATCACTTGTTGTTTTTGCATTTTTCGCCCTAAGTGGGAAGGGTATGCCCAGACGTGGGTCCCGTGCTTCCCATGCCACTGGATTCAAGCTAGCCTGGCTGATGAGGGGTGAAACCCCGAAACCGGTCCCTGGATGCTTTTTTCCAGTCCAGGGAAGACCTGGCCTAGCAGTTCGGGCTGGACTGTTCCCATGGGGAACAGGGTCAAGACTGATTTGCATATGGCTGGGTCCAAACTGGAATGGCATGGGCAGCAAAAAAACGATGGATTAAACCCAGATCTGTGACTGGGGGTGAATGTTTGACAATGTTCAGCATTCCGTCCATCACTTGTTGTTTTTGCAGTGACATATTCTGCTACAATCCTTTCAGGAAAATTTTGATTGCAGGGGTGCCTCTTCCCGCTTACCCTATACTGAATCCAAAATGGAATGGGGTAATACCAACAATGGAAGCTCATGTTTGAGAAGAATAAAACTGCACAGCGAAGGCACTGCCTGTTAGAGACTGAGGATGGCCCGGTAGAAGAGACTGCAAATGGAGCAATGGATGGCACCGCTGTCATAATGACAGATTTGCAAAAATGCTTCAGATCAATTGATGCACACTTCGACACTCTCACGCACAGGCTGGATTACATGGGAGAGCATCTAGACCGACAAAATGCAAGGCTAGAGGGTGCCAAAAAGCCCATCTCAAAACTGGAAGACAACACCTCATCAGTCACAAAGTGGCTGGAAAAAGTTGAAAAGCTGCAGAAGGCAGTGGTGGCGAAGAATGAAGTTCTCGAAGCCAGTTCCACCACAACAACATTCGGATACTTAGGTTGACAGAATCCATGGATATGGGCAGCCCCGATCTATTTGCTGAAAGTCTTTTTTACTGAACTCTTTGGCAAGCAAAGCTTCACAGACATAATTGTGGTGGAGAGGGTACACAGGTTGCTTGCACCACGACTTCCCCTGGGCACTCCCCCACACCCATTTATGGCCCACCTGCTCAGTTTTAGGGACAGAAACAGGGAGCGCAGCACCCTGTCATTCCAGGGCTCAACCGTTACCATCTTCCCCGGCTTCACGATGGTGGTATAGGAGGCAAGGCATATGTTTATGGCTGTGAAGTACACCCCCACAAACAGGGACATAAACACAGTATGCTGTATCCAGCTCATCTGAAGGTTGGTGTTGATGTGAAGCCTCAGATCTCTGAAACACCAGCCGAAGCTGAGTACTTTTGCAAGCGGCACTGCAGAGGAAGGAACTCCTGAGGTGCAACCCCTTATCGATCCCCACCGTCTGTCACCCCCGATAATGCACCACTGCAAACTGAGTGATCATTCACTGTTCCTAAACACTCTGCTTCCTCTGTTTGATAGACGCAGGTCAACCTGAACTGCCTAATGCATTAAGCAATCCTGACCACATAAGATTCTAATTGTTGACCACATGAGAGGGCCAATACACATAACCGGTCACAATGCTAAATTTCAGAACGTTTATCCGGGCGGGCACTGCCTGTCGGGGTGCTGCCACCCTCTGAGGTGTGCACCTCGATGACTACAGTTGGGTTACTTAATATGCTCTTTTGGGATTCGCTGGATGTTTCACAACCTAGTGTGAGAGGTGTTATGTTGACGTTTAGCTATTGCTTGTTTGACTACTGGCTGTCAGGCGGTCACACCTCATATCAGGTGTAACACTGAGAGACCGGCCCCTACACAATATTAGGTAACGGAAATTCCTTTTAGGGAAGCACAGACGACTGAGTTGGTATGCATGACATGGAACTTTAGAGGCCTCAATAACCACTATAAGGGAAACAGATGCTATCCTACCTAGTACGATACAGCATTAAGGTGAAATTTCTCCAGGAGACTAACCTTTCGCCCCTTTGCATCGACATGGGGGGAATCACTGTCAAGAAAGTATTCAGGCAATAGACACCCTAGATGGGTCCAAGGCCCCTAGACTAGATGGCCCTGGCAATTTTCATAAGGCCTACAAGCATCTGCTTGACCCACATCTCCTAGAGGTATATGCTGAAACACTGGAGCAAGGATCCCTCCCTGCAACACTCTGCAAGGCTGTGGTCACTTTGCTTTTAAAACCCAATAAGGATCCTAATTTATGCACGTCATACCGACCCCTCTTACTCCTCAACCACGACAATGAAATCTTAGCTAAGGTCATCGCTACCTACCTTACTCTGTTGATGGACCACATATCACCAATACAACCTAGTTTTGTCCCACACAGATCTACTGCCCTCAATCTGCGCACAATTCTGCAGTATTAAATCATATATCCCTTGATATACCAGCTGTGGTAGCCCTTCTTGATACCGAGAAGGCATTCAGTTCGCTAGAATGGCCTTTTTTGAGAGCAACACTCAGTATGCTGGGACTTGTGCGGGGGTACCTTGACCTTATTATGATGCTGCATTCGGGCCCGGTAGCCTGTCGTTTGGTCAATGAGTCCCTTATAGACCCGTTTCTGGTGACTAGGGGGACCTCCCAGGGTTGCCCCCTCTCGACATACTTTTTATCATAGCAATGAATCCCCTATTTAGGCAACTACAAGAGCAACACCTCCATCGTTGGCTTACAATTTGTTGATATCTATGTAAGCAGATGATATTTTGCTCTTTGTAAGACAGCCTTTCGAAAAACTACCCCCTCTAATACATGAAATTATTCACCTTAGCAGTATTTCTGGGCTCTCCATCGTTTGGACAAAGTAAGAGCTCCTCCCACTCACAGATACTACAACAAGATGCTCGCTGGAATACCCCTTGGCCTGGTGCAAAGAGAGAACTAAATACCTGGGCATTGTACATCATAGGCAAAAGGAGGCAGTGATTCCCTTAAAATATGGTCCACCGTCGACAAACAGACCACACAAATCAAACTCTGAATTAAGCTAACGCTCTCCTAATTGCCATCATCAAGATGGTTGTGCTTCCCCACTTTTTAGATTTGTTCACTAACATCCCCAATCCTCCGATGAATAGTTTATTTGCCACTATGAAGAATCTCCTGACTCAGTTAATTTGGGCGGGCTGTCGGCCCAGGATCCATTGGGACACACTGACGCTTCCTTATGAAAGAGGCAGTGGGAGATCTGCAGCCATTCTTCCTTGTGATGTAGTGCCAGTTTGCGTACCACTGGTATCATATTGACGCATGCTTACCTTATATGAAACCGGAGAAGGACTAGACAGAGATACCTGTTTTCATCTTTCGTCCTCTCCTGGGTAAATCGAGGGACCCTGACAACATTTACACATTATCCTCCATTTTCTGGGCATGGTGGAAACTCTGTTGATGCTTGGGTTTGAGTTTACTTCATTCTCCCTCAATCCCTCTGATGCATAACCCATGGCTTCCTCTCACGGCGGGAAAACTAGTACAGCGCACACTAGATACTTTCAGCTACGCATAGTGGGTGGCCTATTCTCAGAAGGCTGTGTTATCACCCATGCAGATACTGCCTGATTTATCAACGCTATGCCATACATGGACGACTTCATACTCCGACGACTTCATACTACTATATGTGACAGACTTCCATCTTTTCCACTGGAGCCAGACAAATTCCTCCCGCTGACTCTCGTAATTAACAATTAACTCCACTGAGGGAACAAGACTGGACCAGACTGCACTGCTAAGATTAGGGTGTTACCAAACCAAGTTTATTTCTCCAAATCATCTGGATAAGCTTCTACATTATTATAAAGTTTCTTCATTGTGCATTCACCACCCTACAGAGCCTGCCTAGAATCGATCCCACAGGCCCACACCACTGCCCCAAATGCAGGGCTGATAATGTACATTTTGTACACCTAGACTGGACTTGCCCAACTCATCAAAAGTATTGGATGAAAATTCTCGTCCTTGTCTCCACCCCGAATGTCACTACACTTGTTCCTGATCTCCTACAGGTCCTGCTTAGCTGTGTCAAAGATATCCCATTCTGCACACGCAAATTCACCGCTATAGCACAGTTACATGCTAAATTAAAGCTGGCTATGTGCTGGGGAAGTAGGCATTGCCCCAATGACAGACTGTTTCAAGGAAATGATTTATTGTGATACCACAAGTGTGCTGTACGCCTCCCTGCAACCCCCAAAAACGCGTCCCAAAGACATTTGGTACCTACTACGCAACTACCTACTGTCACTAGACTCTGATCTTTCTGATTAAGCTAGTTTGAGGCCCCAACTACTACATGTAATAAACGCCCCTTTTCGATACTTGTGTACCACTCTGTTCACATGCTGGACAATTTTTGGAGTTCTAACTCTAATGGGTCTAATGCACTGTCCGTCTTATATCTATACATAACCACATGGTTCACTTGTACTTCAGTTGCAGTTTTCAACTGTATACGCCTGGTCAGCTGCTGCTGCTATTTCTGATTGTTGATATTTTTAAGGTGTTTATGTTTATAACACATGAAAATAAAGTATTTAAAAAATGACAAAAGTCTTTGGCCATAATAAACCTGAACTTTGAGGTCTAGGGTGTGTGTGTGTGTGTGGGAGTGTACTCCGGTAAGCCTAGGGTCCTTACTCATCTAGCACCAAAATTCATTTTGAGTCAGGTCCTGTATTCACAAGAAAGAAACAGAATTCTGGTAGAACAAAAGCAGTCATTCAACAACCAGGCAGTGGGTACACAAGAATTGTCTTTGCATGTTGTTCTCTCCCTTTCAAGTGTGCCCCAAGAGTTACACTTGGCTCAACAGACCTGTCGAGCAGGATTTAAAACTTTGTGGTCAAAAGAAGTGTCACAGCCCCCACCCTGCATATTCTGTGGAGTTGAGTGGTCATCTCTGCCCAGTCAGGTCAGCCTATTGTCTGCTTCTGGGAGGCATTTAACATTTTTTCACACCTATTCAAGACTGAGTACAGGCTGAGAGGTGGCAGAGAATAATGATAAATAGCCTTCTCACATTTCAGGAAGGTAAAAAAGTAACTTTCTGAAAGTTAATTTTCCTTAATATGTACTAAACATCTGCTTACACCAGTGAATTGCATTTGTAATAACTATTAAAAAGAGTAGCTTAATTATTTTTCTAGCTGGCCTCTTTCCTCAGAAACAGTATTAATATTTATTATTTCTTCTTATGAGCCAGCCTTTGTCACAAAAACTGAGTACACTGTTCAGTAAGTCTGTTCTGCAAACCAAAATAGGAGAGAACAGAGGTCACTCAAAGCATGTCACTAGTGCAGAGCAAGAGCCCTCACCCACCTATTGGTGGCATGCCTCATCATTGGGCTTGCTCCTCGTTGGGCCAGTGCTGCAGTGCCAGACGGGTCCCGCAAGAGGGCTCTTTGCAGGAGATCTTTTGGAGTACTGCCGTGAGGAACTGCAGGAGTGCTGTGAATCCAAAGGTGTAATCTGGTGAGGGACTGGGGAATGTGAAGTAAAATTGGCCATGGGTACTGGAAACCCCTTTAATTCAAATGGAGAGTACCTATGCTAAGGTTAAAACCAGGAGGAGAAGGCTATGAGAGATAATGTTCCTACTCTCTCTATAAGTGTCTGTAAATACTGCAAAGTAAGGCCGACATGTTTCATGCCATAATTGTCCCTATAGATCTAGTGGCGTTTCTTCAGGACCAAAAAAAGAAAAAGTTGCCTAGTCCTCACAAACCCAAGAGTAATAGTACTCTAGAGTTAGGGGTGTGTTTTACACTAACTTCTCAAGACCTGAGTTAGACTCTGGAGATAGGGGTGTGTTTCATACATGTGTAACTCACACTAACTTCTCAAGACCTGGCTGTTCGAGCAATAGCAGCACCTCCCGCCCCCACCTTTTCCCCCCCTCCCCTCCTCAGCGCCTTGAGACCCTCATGGGTGAGTAGTGTGCTTTACAAATCCCTGATTGATTGACTAATGTATGGACTACCTGCATCTGGTGACCTGGAATGATATCAAATGAACAAATCAAAGCGAGAAAATATCGAAACTTATCAAAGTGGCCCAATGGCAATCACAATTAGTGTCCACGTGCACACACTTTGTTAGGAAATCTGCTGGTGAGAACACGCCAAACTAATGCTGTCAAATCGTAGGAGAGGAAGTTGCTAAGATACGGAGGTGAATGAAAGCATGCAGAAAGGAGTATTCTTACTCTCCTAAAGTAAGGGACAGTCCCCTTGGTAAAGTGCGGGCCGTTCAACTTCTGCAGAACTTAAATGCACGATATGACTACGCTGAGGTGGTATGGCAGAGAAGAAAAATGTGCATAAATCATGAGGTTCACAATGAAACGAATGCCCCCATTCTTCAAACAAGTGGGTATCTGACATGGTAAAGGTTGGTATGCGAAGGTAATATCTTTGTCAGTCTAGGAAATACTTATCTTTTGGAGGAAAGGACAGAGTCAAGGTTGGGCAGTGGCCCCGGGAGTATCCACAGCCCACTGACCGATACTTGCAATAGAGGGATGGATCTTGTATTTCCCAATAATAAGTCTGTTAAAAACAATGTTTAGTATATGTCAAAAGCACTCCAAATATTGTCTCATTAGAGGCCCCATATATGACTGCTCCCGCCAAGCGAACCCCCCCACCCCCATTCAGTTTAAAATGAGAGATGCTCAAGTGAAATGCCTGGTAAATATACGTGTCAACCTGGCGAGACGTATAACCAATCTTATTAAATGCACCAGAGGTGGTCCCCGTACAACCTGGAAACTCGCAATGAGAGGAGTGCATTCAACCCGCATGGATAGCGCATGTTGGTGATAGGGATATTGTTTTCTATCTATGCATACCAAAATAGGACCGGCACGCCACACAGCGTCCGTCCTTGGCCGGTATAACAATCTTAGTGTAAGCATAACATCTTGTAGCCAAAGGTCAAATACCAGATATGTATTTAAGTCAAAAAGGTGAAAGAAGGAAAGGAAAAACTTTCCACATGTTTACGGCGGGGCTAAAAGCCCGGGAACTACCCGCTTGGCCGCATACACTGAAGTGACTCGGAATGCGGTGAAGCACTCCTTAAGAGCAGTGCTTAATTTCTAAATAAAAACGTGCCGGTGCCCAAAACCCTCCTCTTAAACACGGGGCAGCTGCATTTAAATGTGCGAGCACGGAATACTGAGGCAGCGTAATCCTGAAGCCATCCCGGGCCTCTTCAATCCATTAGAAGCCACTCCCTGCCCCTTCAGCTAAGTTTGGCAGCTTTCTCCTTTCTACCTTAGTGACGCTTTTTCCTTTTTCTCTTCCTCTGTCTTTCCCATATGTGTCTTTTGCTCGCAGCAAATGCTTGAGGCAGGAGAATAAGCCCCGGCCCTCAAAAATAAGTGTCGGTGCTCAGCACCGGAAACAATAAGCACAAATTAAGCACTGCTTAAGAGGGTGTTGCCAAAACGAAGATGTCTTTGGATTGGCTTCCGTGTTCTCTCACAGGGAGGTGGGGTAAATCTATTGTGATGAACAGGAGTGCCTTTACCAAGTATCCTGTATCAAGGCCGTGACCTCTCATTTATAAGTCAGTCGCATAGCGCAGCCCAGGAAAAAGATAGAGCAAAGTGTGTGGTATCTACTACAAAGAGGGGCATTTAAAAAAGGGGTGAGGGTATCTTAAATATCTAGTCTGACCACAGAACATATGAAATCAAGAAAGAGAACTTTAAATAGAGTGAGTTCAGCGTGAAGGGGAACAGTACGGGAAGACACGTGTAAGCTATACAAGAGGTGTCGGCTCATCAGCTTCAAAGAGAACTTTAAATAGAGTGAGTTCAGCGTGAAGGGGAACAGTACGGGAGGACATGTGTAAGCTATACAAGAGGTGTCGGCTCATCAGCTTCCAGCTGTGTTAAAAAAAGACATAATGGCATGACCCTAAAGGAAAGGGGCGCCCAAATATTTTACGTACGCCAAGTCCTCAACCCCCAATAGGTGGAGAGTAACATCTAACCTCGGGCACCACCAACTGTCCGTAGAGTTGAATGCCTTCAAACCGGGTTTGGACAGTAATGTGTAACCCTAAACATTGTCAATAGATGAGGAGTTTTTTTTGTTAAAAAAGTGGTTAGAATTTAGCCTTATTGGTTGAAGAAACTGGTCCAGGAGATGTCATCCTTCAGTCTGGGAATATGTGTACGGAGTTTAAAGGCCCATCTTTGTTCCTTCTCCAGAAGTTTTCTGTGGCACGTTGGACTGATTTGCAGTGGTTTTAAGGATGGCCCACCCTAGATGGTCCGAAGTCTGTTGGTTTTCAATAAAGTGAGTGATCAACTTGGTAGCAGCACGTTGGCATCTAATGGTGCTGCGGTGTTTGTTGATATGGGCCTTGACTGGTCTAGTAGTCATCCCTATATAACGGAGACCGCAAGGGCAAGTGATTTGATGAATGCAGTTCCCGGTATTACAGTCCGTGTGGTTCTTCAGGTACCAGTCCCCAGCTAGTTCAGTTCAATACATGTGGTTGCTTTTATATGGGAGCAAATGTTACATTGGCCACAGGGACAGTGGTCTTAAACTGGCAGAAGTTGCGACAGCGCAGATTTTCCAGGGAGCTGGTGTCACTGCACTCTGTTGAAGTTTGGTATGAACCACAATATCTTTAATATTCTGGGTTCTTTTAAAAGCAAACAGGGGCTTGTCAATATTGATACCCCCACTCTTCAGGATAGCCCAGCGTTTATTGATCAATTTTTTTACTTCATCGGATATCGGTGTAAAGGTGGTAATGCAGGTCAATCTTGAGTCCTCTGGTTTTGCCCATGTAGCCAGCAGGGACTCTCTGTGGTTATTTCAAGCTCTTTTTCTTGCTGAATTAACTACATGTGAGGGGTAGTGGTGGTTCAATAGCTTCTGAGTTAGGTCACTTGCATGGCTTTCAAATGTCCACAATTTGCTGCAATTGCGCCATATTCTTAAAAACTACCCATAAGGTAAATTAATCCTCTGAGCTCGAGGATGGTGACTCTCAAACAGGAGCAAGTTGTTGTGATCAGTCTGCTTGTGATAAGTCATAGTTTTCAACTTCCCGTGATTGAAATTCATTAGTAAATCTAGGAATGAGATCTCTCTTACAGAAGTGGATGCAGTGAACTTCAGGTATTGATCCAATCCACTGATCCAGGTCACAAAACAGGGAACTTCCGTAATGTTACCCATCCAAATGATCAAGATGTCATCAATATATCAATGCCAAATCCTGATGTCATGAGAAAAGGGGTTACTCTGATCCAAAATATATTGTGTTTCAAGATTAAACATGTACCAGCATGCAAAACTGGGAGCAAAGGCGTTGACCATTGAAGTGCCACAGATCTGATGTTACAGCTGGTCCTCAAACTGGTAGCAATTTTCTTTGAGGGCTAAGGTGACACAATCCATGATGAAATGGACTGGTGTTGGAGTCTAGTCTTCGACCCTCAGCATGTCCTGTATAACTGTTAGAGTGGCCTCTTAGGGTATGGTGGGTTACATTGTCACTACACCCAGCCAACCTTCCTACAGTGAAAATAGCTTTAGGGGCTAGTCACTGTAAGGACATGCAAACTTTACATGTCCTACTTTCAAATTCCATAAACCCTTCCTTGTGGGCTACAAGACCCACCTAGGGGTAATTTAGTAACATTTAAATGGAAGGTTTTTAACCTGCCAAAAGGGGTTTACTTTGAAAGGTCACAGTGCATGTTTTGTACTGCTACTGTCAGCCTTCAAAAGTAGGCTTTAAGTCATGTTTGCACTACCACCATTGTGAGAGGCACAATAGGTGCAGCAGTCTACTAGTGGCATTTAAATTCCTGGCCTGGGTACATTTTATAGCAAATACCTCGTACTTATAGCCAACTAGGAGTATGCCAAATAGTGAGTTTACATCTGCGGAGACTGCAGTTGGGGCAAAGAACTCCGTACATTTAAAGATAGACTTGTCCTATCTTTTTATGTGCAGAGGTCTGCGCCCCGACCGCAAAGTCTCTGCAGTTGTAAACCTACTAATAAATCGTAGTTTGTGAACAGCAAAAAAATAAAAATAAACTTACACATAAGTGTAAGTTTACCTTTGTGAATCAGGCCCATAGAGATTAAATAATCACAAAAAGAGAAAATAAATATAATTGTGATTCAGGGCCATGGGAGGAGAAGATATAAAAAGAGAATGAAAATGTAATCCTCTGAGGAAAAAAACAATGACAATGGAATCCTTGAAGATGGCGACAATAGAAGTTGAATTTTTGAAAATAGAGACCATGGACATTGAATCTTATTAAGACTAAGTAATTGATGGAAACTAGATGTTATAGCTATTTTCACAACAAACAAGTGGTATTTTTGAGATAGTAATGCTTGGTTTATTTGCTGATTATTTTCATAACACTAAGTCCTCCTCTTCCACATCAAGGGTCTTACATTACGAGAGATAGTCATCAAATCTCCCCCATCCCAACGGACATAAATAACTGCTGAGGAAGAATAAGGCTCAGAACAATGAGATTTGACGTCAAGTAATCAGAATTTGAGATTTTGGACATTCTTCATCAAACCCCTTTTTTTTGTGAGGATTTAGCAACCAGTGTCAACTATTCAACCAACACTCCTTAGCCATAATCCATGAATATTGCATCTCTTAGGACCTTTGTGCGACTTCTGACTCAAAACCATCGTTCTGAATGGCAGCACACTTACTTATAGACTATTAAATAAATGCTCACAGAAGATTTCCACCTTAAACCATATTTAGGTGCCATGACAACTCTTCCGCTATTGGACAAGCCATCAAAGCAACAATCCAGGGACTCTAACAACAGTAGTGATATAGTGTACATCAGCATGTTGAGAAAGTGGAGGGTGAAATAATTTTCAAGGGACCAGGATGAAAGACCTATCCACCAAAGGACATCCACCCAAACAAGAGCTGGTTAGAGAACTAGCTATTGACACATTAAACTGACCCAAAAACAAGACACCCCAGCAGACGAAGGCTTCAGGGGCCATACCGGCACACAACAGTCCTAAACAGTGCAAAATTTAGATCGGATTTTAACTCAGTCTAGAGACCAGGAAGAAGAGGAAATTGATCACACAGTCTCCCCTGCTTGAGGATCTTTAAGGCAATGCTTGGCATTCACAAGGGCACTTACTGAACAGAAGAGGGACCAAAAATCATGTGAGCATAGTCAACATGTAATTTTCATGTGGGCCGTATAAAACGTAATACAAGGGTCTCTTGAGGCTCCTTTCCATTAGGAAAACATGCAGAGCCTAGGCATCATCAAAATACAAGTACATGAACTCCCATTGTCTAAGAGTATTATGTGTGTATGCATGTGCTATTTCTATAGTGCAAATCTAGTCAAAGGCACTGGAGCAGTGCACAGGGTCTAAGACAAGCATAAAGGCAACGACTGATAGGAGATGTAGCTTGATTGTGGACTGGGAGATGTAATGTTTTTTAAAGAGGTGTTCAACTCCTTTGTTCCCTGTCAGAAAGGGTGGCCCAAGATGCAGAAAAAAGTACGCAGCGGGCAAAATCAGTCCAAGCTGATCAAACCTACCACAGAATTACTAGGTTATGCATGCACCCATCTCTCAAGGAAGAGAAACCGTGGTAATCAAAAACAAGATGATGTAAGGTCCAACATTGCACGTTCGACATTAGAATGTACCTAGGGACAGAAAAGCACTTATATTAAAAAAAGCCTGCAACCATGTCAGTCGGTGTAGAAGGCCACCTCTGCCAGGGGCATAGTGTATTCTAATGTTAATGGAATGACCTGGGGAATTGCTATGGTTCCAGCTGAATTAAAAAAAGTAATTCTCAAACCAAAACCTTCAAGGGAAGGGCCATAAGGGCACCCAAACGCCAGACCTGTAAAGGTGAACAGTGAAGAAAAGGAGCTGGAACTGAGATTCTTCTGAAGGTGGCAGTTTACTATAGGAAAGGAAATGGAGAATGCCAGAATAACATGACAAAGGTATGCATAATGGTTGACTTATACTGTATTTGACATATGTCATGGCAGTTATGTCTGTTTTTTAAAGCTGAGCTTTCTACTGTGGAGATAGTGTAATCCAGTCTGTCCTTCCAAAGAATGCCACAACTTTCTCTGAAGTCCTAAGAAGGAGCAAGTCATGCCACACAAAGTACAGAAACCTTATACATTCAGCAATCAAAGGGTTTTTACAAACAATTAGGTCCTGACAGACAGCAGAACACAAACAGGACCCACACATCACAATGCTATATATTCTTTATTTGGCAGATAATGTAGATTTTCCTGGTAATTTATGAAGGAAAGTCTTAATTTTATTAAAGACATTCCAAAAATGCACAGAGAGCAGTTTGGATTAGGTATAGTTGCCGTTTTGACCCAGAATAGTAATCAGCACACAGGTCTTCATCAGGACAAAGCAAGGTAGTCAATATTCATTTGTGGAAGCACACGAGCTACTGCATCTGGGTTTTCCAAAACTGTCTGCAGTCAGATTCTCTTTTATTTGACAGGTGATCAATTTACTTTATTCATGTGTCATTGTGTTTGTGCACTTCACCGTCGTTTCACTATAGCATCTGAAAAAAGGTTCTACATATTTTTTGATTTACATTACATATCCTTTGATCATGGATCGTTGTACATCTGCTTGCTTTTTTAATTGCTGCGAGTGTTGCAGATTTTCTCACCCTCAGTGGGCACCGACCTATTGTTGAATGTTATTGTCTTAAAAAATAATCCAAAACATGCACTGAAATTAATTAACTGAGTATAATCTGTTGTTTTCAACACTTCATCCACCAAGATTCCAAGGTTTACAGGGATCAACACTATGGGCCAGATTTACAAGGCCCTAGCGCCTCTTAGCGCCACATTAGCATCATTTATTCTGACGATAATGTGGCCATTCTCCTTTGTCATATTTACATAGCTGCGCAATGCTTGCATTGCACCACTTTGCAACTCATTGTGCCAGATTATTCCTGCGCCTGGCATAATGTATGCAAGGGGGGCGTTCCAGCATTGGGAGGCCCGTAAAAATGGCTCAGTGAAGTTTACATTTCTTGTAAATCTGGCCCTATATTCTTGTACTTCATATCATAAGGAGGCAGTAATCTTAGCAATTTCTACAATACTGGGACTGGAAGGTCTATAATCTTCACATTTAAATTAGAGGCAGCCCTGCATGTTATATTTACAGATGTTTCATTTCGAACGATTCTCTATCCAAAGATGTGTGTAAATTCTTGACCTTGTTATGTAAATGTAGGGACCCATTTCAATTCTGTCTCATTTAAATACCATCTTCCCTTTTCTTTTCTTTAGCCCACCGTTCCAGATTTATTGTGGATTTCCAACTAATAATAGTGAGCCTGTAACTCACAGAAGATCATTTGAGAGATTTAATTAACTTCACAAGGCCCAAGGGACTTTGACAAGTAACCACACAAAGTAGAATTGAACATTACGCTTCGAAAATATTTATGGTGGGGAGGTCTCGTCTAATGAACGGATTATTGGCCGATCTGCTAAAACATAGATTGAACCGAGGATACACCTGTTTCAAACTATTTGTAACACCACATGAATGATGCAGGAATCCGGGGTGGCTGACCTGAGTCGAAGTGTTCAGCTGTAGTGCCATTAGTAAACTGAAGGGCTTCAGGCTGACCCCCTCCCTGTCTAATTTGTAGCACAGCCTGTTCCTATGAATATGTTCATATGCAGTCATGTAGCCCACTAAGCAAAAATTTGATTATTGTGCAAGAAACGGTGCAGATTTCTTAATCATGTGAACTAACACAGAAGTTTTATTGACTTTTGACCATTTTTCCTAAAACCCCTTGATATATTGTAATTAGTACAATCCCTTCTATCAATGAGTCAATGTGCTGCTGTCACTGCTTGGTCAAAGGGCTGAATGTTGCATCAAGCAAACAAAATAGATAATGTGATCCAAGGTGTTCAGCAGAGCCCTTTCATGTTTCCCTTCAATAGCCCTACCTAGCGGCACCTTGAAATTAATCTGTTCTTTTTGTTTTCTCAAAAGGACGCCTGGCACGTCATAAAGGGAAAACCCACTGTCTTGTTTTTATGGATGTGGAGGAAACCTTCCATCTGCACGACTAAACGTACAACAACGGGTTTTCCCTGCTGGTCTTTCTAAAAAGGCTGAACACCCACCCCACAGCCCCCCCAAAAAATCCCTCCTCGAGGGTGAATCTTCCGCTGGAGTTTCTCCCCCCAGCCCCTTTCTCTGCAGCTTCCACTCCACTTCACACTACTCTGCTGTATGCCACTCTAATCTATGCCACTTTATGCACTCTACTGTATGTCACTCCATTCCGCTGTACTCCATACCAGCCTATTCCA
Organism: Pleurodeles waltl; assembly: GCF_031143425.1. NCBI lineage: Eukaryota > Metazoa > Chordata > Amphibia > Caudata > Salamandridae > Pleurodeles > Pleurodeles waltl. The sequence goes on along the minus strand of NC_090446.1, from coordinate 977,563,593 downwards.
CTCTATGGCACTCCATTCCACTCTATATCACTCTATGCCACTCTTCTTCATGGTGCTATACTCTACTCCACTCTACCCTACTACACTCTACTCTACTTCCCTCTACTGTATGTCACACTACTGTATGCCACTATGCTACACTATGCTATTCCGAGCCACTCCGCTCCATGCCACTCTACTCTACTCCACTACCCCACTCTACTTTACACCACTCCACTTTATGCCACTCCTCTCTAGTCCATGCCACTCTTCTCTAAGCCATTCCACTCTATGCCACTATGCTACTATGTGCTATTTCTTGCCACTCCACTCTACTCTATCTCACTCTACTTTACGCCACGCTACTCTACACCTTGCCACTCCACAGCACTCTACACCATGCCACCCCACTCCATGCCACTCTACGCTACTCTATGCCACTCTACACACTCTAATCTATGGTATGCTATTCTACACCAATCTGCCACTCTACTTTTTGCCTTTCCACTTTACATCACTCTACCTTATGCCATTCTACACCACGCTACTCTACCTTATGCCATTCTACTGTACACCACTCTACTCTATTCTATGCTGCTCCACTCCAGTCTACACCACTCTACACCACTTCACTCTACATAATTCCGTGCCACTTCACCTAATGCCACTCTATGATACTCGATGCCACTCCATTCAACGCCACTCCACTGTATGCCATTCCATTTTACTATGTCATTCTATTTCACTCTGCCGCTCTTCTCTATGCCGCTCTATTCTATGCTACTTCAACCTATGCCACTCTATCATTCACCACTCCACTCTACACCAATCCACTCTACACCACTCCACTCTCTGCTACTAGACTCTACCACACGCCACTCTACCCTATGCCACTCCACGTCACTCCACTTTACGCTATTCCACTCTACTCTACGCCACTCCACTCAGCACCATCTCTGCTCTACTTTCCTCTTCTCCACTCTACTATGTGCCATTCCAGCTAACCTTTAGCCATGCTGAACAGCAGCCATGCTTCTGTACAACACGTCTAAAAGACATTGGCAAATGCAGTGACTCTCACATGACGAGATTCATTGGCTTTGCCAATGCTTGTTGATTCCCTAGGCACTTATGCTTTCCCCCACCACCCAAAGCCACTTCCAGCCACTGCCTGTCCCAGCCATGAGAGGTGAATGGGGGCAGAACCCTACTAAGTGAGGGAGAGAAGCACCCACGCCAAGCAGCAGCAAGAGTTGGTATGGCATCCCAGCAAAAGCTACATTTAAAATATGTTAATTTTGTATATTTGTATGTATTTGTGCATGCCTGTGTACACACTTGTGAGCCTGTGCATGCACATATGAATGCCTGTCTGGGAGTGCCTGGGAGTGTATGTGCATGTGTGAAAACTTAGGGTTGTGCCCAAAGCCCAGCCTTGTAGAATGTTTGCCCTTCGACAATGGTGGTAATTTCTGGAAAGCTGCTGACATCCACAGGAGGTTGTCCATTTTCCTTCTGGTGAAATAATGACCCCGGCACAACAGTGGCAATTTTTGCCAGCTTGTTGATATCCAAGTGATGATGCTTATCTCTTTTAAAATACTAGCCTGTGCACATTGATGACAGTTCTAGACACTTTCGGGCATCCATGACCTGATGGCCACTTATGATAAAATTGTATTGCAATTTCCCAATCACAACACACTGTTTACAATGGCACAGCAGTGGTAATTCCTAAAATGTTGTGAGCATCCATGTCACATGGTTCTGGCAGGATGATGTTCATTATTGCCATAATGGGGATATCAATTGCACCATCGTGGTAATTTTGGGCTCATTTTGGACATCAGTGACCCCACATCTACTATAATGATGTCCCTTTTATTATGGTGGTTATTCAGGGTGTTATGGTCGTGAATGGCATAATAATAATGCCTAACCTAGCAAAATGCTGCTTGGATGGGTGGCGGTAATAACTGGCAAATTGTGGGCAGCCATTGTATCATGGTGCCAAGGTACATATATAAATATTTTTAAATAAATTAAAGTTAAGGCAAACTCAAAAAAGTGAGGAACAAATGCAAGTGAACATTTGAAACATGTAAACTTGTGTACTTGACACTTGTGTACTTGCCTTGCCAAAGCTCTCTCCAAAAACCTAGGACAGATTAGTATTCGTCAAAGTTGACTTGTTTGTAAGAAGCCTGTTCATCCTAGCACGAGGTTTAGAATTATAAACCAGAGCCTAGATGCTTCCAGGCTTTTTACTATTCAGCTACCACCATGCCACTGTCCATATTCAAATCAAATCTCTTTTCCTTGTTTAAGAAATTCGAAATCAATTTTAATAGTACTATGGCCTTTCATTGTGAAATGAAAGGGGTTGAGAAGGGCTCAGCCTTTACCTTGCAAAGGTAGTGTTTTATTTTAGCCTTATCTGATCTGCACTCATTATCCTACCATCTAGTAACAATGATATTATGGACTTGGTTAACTTATCATAGTCCCCCACAGTACTTTGCATATTAATTATTCAGTGACACAGCCCACCACTCATTACAGTGTCCCCACCACATGTTATATTAATCGGTACTATTGATAATCAATGCTCTAAACTTGTCCAGGATCGAAGGCTGGAATATTTACGTTGAGATTCCGTTCAAATGGGGTTAAGCAATCCTCAAACATCTTAGGGAATTTAAGAGAAGAAAATAGTTCTCACTCAAGCAAGTCCAAGTCCTCAGCAAAAATACAAAATCAAAACTAGGCCAAGTGATAAAAGAAAAATGTATAAAGGAGGTTGATTGATCCTACAAAAATCGACTCTTACCACAAATTAAACTGTGCCTGGTGAATAGGGTAATTAATTGCTCTTTAAATGTAAAACTTTCTGATGCGGAATTCCATAAGCATGACAAAGAGATTGCTGATGTAATTGACCTCTTTTTACTGGACAATACCATCGATGAAACAATCATAATGGCACAAAGATATCCTCCCTGCCTCATTAAACAAGCCATAACCACATGTGTACCTCTCACGTTCCAAGGAACCAGAGGCATCCACTCCTCACAGGCAACTTCCCATCTTCTGAAAACAGGTGAACAATTCTGCTCCTCAAAATATGGAGCCTTGCTGGAAAGTGCACTCTCCAGCAGTAGTCCGATTACCCATCTTACCTTTCTAGGTAAAATCCTAGACAGGCAGCACCAACCAACACAAAAACACCTTGATCTATTCAGGTCACTTAATTCTCCCAGTATGGGTTCTGCCAAAGATGCACCACTGAGATGGAAACAATCCAGACGGTGGTTTTTGCACTATGGCTCACTGGCAATGGTGACCCTCACCTCCTGGTGCACTTTAACCCCTTCGCTGCCAGGCCTTTTCCCCCTCCTGTGCCGGGCCTTTTTTTGCCTATTTGGGGCAGTTCGCGCTTAGGCCCTCATAACTTTTTGTCCACATAAGCTAACCAAGCCAAATTTGCGTCCTTTTTTTCCAACATCCTAGGGATTCTAGAGGTACCCAGACTTTGTGGGTTCCCTTGAAGGAGGCCAAGAAATTGGCCAAAATACAGTGAAAATTTCGTTTTTTTTCAAAAATATTGGAAAAAGTGGCTGCAGAAGAAGGCTTGTGGTTTTTCCCCTGAAAATGGCATCAACAAAGGGTTTGCGGTGCTCAACTCAGCAGCTTCCCAGCTTTCAGGAACAGGCAGACTTGAATCAGAAAACCCAATTTTTCAACACAATTTTGGCATTTTACTGGGGCATACCCCATTTGTGCAATTTTTTGTGCTTTCAGCCTCCTTCCAGTCAGTGACAGGAATGGTCATGAAACCAATGCTGGATCCCAGAAACCTAAACATTTCTGAAAAGTAGACAAAATTCTGAATTCAGCAAGGGGTCATTTGTGTAGATCCTACAAGGGTTTCCTACAGAAAATAACAGCTGAAAAAGAAAAATATTGAAATTGAGGTGAAAAAACCATCAATTTTTCTCTACGTTTTACTCTGTAACTTTTCCCTGCAATGTCAGATTATCGAAAGCAATATACCGTTACGTCTGCTGGACTCCTCTGGTTGCGGGGATATATAGGGTTTGTAGGTTCATCAAGAACCCGAGGAACCCAGAGCCAATAAATGAGCTGCACCCTGCAGTGCGTTTTCATTCTATACCGGGTATACAGCAATTCATTTGCTGAAATATAAGAAGTAAAAAATTGCTATCAAGAAAACCTTTGCATTTCCAAAAAGGGCACAAGATAAGGTGTTGAGGAGCAGTGGTTATTTGCACATCTCTGAATTCCGGGGTGACCATAGTAGCACGTGAATTACAGGGAATTTCTCAAATAGATGTCTTTTTTACACACACTCCTATATTTGGAAGGAAAAAATGTAGAGAAAGACAAGGGGCAATAGTACTTGTTTTGCTAATCTATGTTCCCCCAAGTCTCCCGATAAAAATGGTACCTCACTTGTGTGGGTAGGCCTAGCGCCCGCGACAGGATATGCCCCAAAACACAACGTGGACATATCACAGAAAACAGAGCTGTTTTTAGCAAAGTGACTACCTGTAGATTTTGGCCTCTAGCTCAGCCGGCACCTAGGGAAACCTACCAAACCTGTGCATTTCTGAAAACTAGAGACCTAGGGGAATCCAAGGAGGGGTGACTTGTGTGGCTCGGACCAGGTTCTGTTACCCAGAATCCTTTGCAAACCTCAAAATTTGGCTAAAAAAACACATGTTCCTCACATTTCTGTGGCAGAAAGTTCTGGAATCTGAGAGGAGCCACAAATTTCCTTCCACCCAGCGTTCCCCCACGTCTCCCGATCAAAATGATACCTCACTTGTGTGGTTAGGCCTAGCGCCCGCGACAGGATATGCCCCAAAACACAACGTGGACATATCACAGAAAACAGAGCTGTTTTTAGCAAAGTGACTACCTGTAGATTTTGGCCTCTAGCTCAGCCGCCACCTAGGGAAACCTACCAAACCTGTGCATTTCTGAAAACTAGAGACCTAGGGGAATCCAAGGAGGGGTGACTTGCGGGGCTCGGACCAGGTTCTGTTACCCAGAATCCTTTGCAAACCTCAAAATTTGGCTAAAAAAACACATGTTCCTCACTTTTCTGTGGCAGAAAGTTCTGGAATCTGAGAGGAGGCACAAATTTCCTTCCACCCAGCGTTCCCCCACGTCTCCCGATAAAAATGATACCTCACTTGTGTGGGTAGGCCTAGCGCCCGCGACAGGATATGCCCCCAAACACAACGTGGACATATCACAGAAAACAGAGCTGTTTTTAGCAAAGTGACTACCTGTAGATTTTGGCCTCTAGCTCAGCCGCCACCTAGGGAAACCTACCAAACCTGTGCATTTCTGAAAACTAGAGACCTAGGGGAATCCAAGGAGGGGTGACTTGCGGGGCTCGGACCAGGTTCTGTTACCCAGAATCCTTTGCAAATCTCAAAATTTGGCTAAAAAAACACATGTTCCTCACATTTCTGTGGCAGAAAGTTCTGGAATCTGAGAGGAGCCACAAATTTCCTTCCACCCAGCGTTCCCCCACGTCTCCCGATAAAAATGATACCTCACTTGTGTGGGTAGGCCTAGCGCCCGCGACAGGATATGCCCCAAAACACAACGTGGACATATCACAGAAAACAGAGCTGTTTTTAGCAAAGTGACTACCTGTAGATTTTGGCCTCTAGCTCAGCCGCCACCTAGGGAAACCTACCAAACCTGTGCATTTCTGAAAACTAGAGACCTAGGGGAATCCAAGGAGGGGTAACTTGCGGGGCTCGGACCAGGTTCTGTTACCCAGAATCCTTTGCAAACCTCAAAATTTGGCTAAAAAAACACATGTTCCTCACATTTCTGTTGCAGAAAGTTCTGGAATCTGAGAGGAGCCACAAATTTCCTTCCACCCAGCGTTCCCCCACGTCTCCCGATAAAAATGATACCTCACTTGTGTGGGTAGGCCTAGCGCCCGCGACAGGATATGCCCCAAAACACAACGTGGACATATCACAGAAAACAGAGCTGTTTTTAGCAAAGTGACTACCTGTAGATTTTGGCCTCTAGCTCAGCCGCCACCTAGGGAAACCTACCAAACCTGTGCATTTCTGAAAACTAGAGACCTAGGGGAATCCAAGGAGGGGTGACTTGCGGGGCTCGGACCAGGTTCTGTTACCCAGAATCCTTTGCAAATCTCAAAATTTGGCTAAAAAAACACATGTTCCTCACATTTCTGTGGCAGAAAGTTCTGGAATCTGAGAGAAGCCACAAATTTCCTTCCACCCAGCGTTCCCCCACATCTCCCGATAAAAATGATACCTCACTTGTGTGGGTAGGCCTAGCGCCCGCGACAGGATATGCCCCAAAACACAACGTGGACATATCACAGAAAACAGAGCTGTTTTTAGCAAAGTGACTACCTGTAGATTTTGGCCTCTAGCTCAGCCGGCACCTAGGGAAACCTACCAAACCTGTGCATTTCTGAAAACTAGAGACCTAGGGGAATCCAAGGAGGGGTGACTTGCGGGGCTCGGACCAGGTTCTGTTACCCAGAATCCTTTGCAAATCTCAAAATTTGGCTAAAAAAACACATGTTCCTCACATTTCTGTGGCAGAAAGTTCTGGAATCTGAGAGGAGCCACAAATTTTCTTCCACCCAGCGTTCCCCCACGTCTCCCGATCAAAATGATACCTCACTTGTGTGGGTAGGACTAGCGCCCGCGACAGGATATCCCCCAAAACACAACGTGGACAAATCACAGAAAACAGAGCTGTTTTTAGCAAAGTGACTACCTGGAGATTTTGGCCTCTAGCTCAGCCGCCACCTAGGGAAACCTACCAAACCTGTACATTTCTGAAAACTAGAGACCTAGGGGAATCCAAGGAGGGGTGACTTGCGGGGCTCGGACCAGGTTCTGTTACCCAGAATCCTTTGCAAACCTCAAAATTTGGCTAAAAAAACACATGTTCCTCACATTTCTGTGGCAGAAAGTTCTGGAATCTGAGAGGAGGCACAAATTTCCTTCCACCCAGCGTTCCCCCACGTCTCCCGATCAAAATGATACCTCACTTGTGTGGTTAGGCCTAGCGCCCGCGACAGGATATGCCCCAAAACACAACGTGGACATATCACAGAAAACAGAGCTGTTTTTAGCAAAGTGACTACCTGTAGATTTTGGCCTCTAGCTCAGCCGCCACCTAGGGAAACCTACCAAACCTGTGCATTTCTGAAAACTAGAGACCTAGGGGAATCCAAGGAGGGGTGACTTGCGGGGCTCGGACCAGGTTCTGTTACCCAGAATCCTTTGCAAATCTCAAAATTTGGCTAAAAAAACACATGTTCCTCACATTTCTGTGGCAGAAAGTTCTGGAATCTGAGAGGAGCCACAAATTTCCTTCCACCCAGCGTTCCCCCACGTCTCCCGATAAAAATGATACCTCACTTGTGTGGGTAGGCCTAGCGCCCGCGACAGGATATGCCCCAAAACACAACGTGGACATATCACAGAAAACAGAGCTGTTTTTAGCAAAGTGACTACCTGTAGATTTTGGCCTCTAGCTCAGCCGCCACCTAGGGAAACCTACCAAACCTGTGCATTTCTGAAAACTAGAGACCTAGGGGAATCCAAGGAGGGGTGACTTGCGGGGCTCGGACCAGGTTCTGTTACCCAGAATCCTTTGCAAACCTCAAAATTTGGCTAAAAAAACACATGTTCCTCACATTTCTGTTGCAGAAAGTTCTGGAATCTGAGAGGAGCCACAAATTTCCTTCCACCCAGCGTTCCCCCACGTCTCCCGATAAAAATGATACCTCACTTGTGTGGGTAGGCCTAGCGCCCGCGACAGGATATGCCCCAAAACACAACGTGGACATATCACAGAAAACAGAGCTGTTTTTAGCAAAGTGACTACCTGTAGATTTTGGCCTCTAGCTCAGCCGCCACCTAGGGAAACCTACCAAACCTGTGCATTTCTGAAAACTAGAGACCTAGGGGAATCCAAGGAGGGGTGACTTGCGGGGCTCGGACCAGGTTCTGTTACCCAGAATCCTTTGCAAATCTCAAAATTTGGCTAAAAAAACACATGTTCCTCACATTTCTGTGGCAGAAAGTTCTGGAATCTGAGAGAAGCCACAAATTTCCTTCCACCCAGCGTTCCCCCACATCTCCCGATAAAAATGATACCTCACTTGTGTGGGTAGGCCTAGTGCCCGCGACAGGATATGCCCCAAAACACAACGTGGACATATCACAGAAAACAGAGCTGTTTTTAGCAAAGTGACTACCTGTAGATTTTGGCCTCTAGCTCAGCCGGCACCTAGGGAAACCTACCAAACCTGTGCATTTCTGAAAACTAGAGACCTAGGGGAATCCAAGGAGGGGTGACTTGCGGGCTCGGACCAGGTTCTGTTACCCAGAATCCTTTGCAAACCTCAAAATTTGGCTAAAAAAACACATGTTCCTCACATTTCTGTGGCAGAAAGTTCTGGAATCTGAGAGGAGCCACAAATTTCCTTCCACCCAGCGTTCCCCCACGTCTCCCGATAAAAATGATACCTCACTTGTGTGGGTAGGCCTAGCGCCCGCGACAGGATATGCCCCAAAACACAACGTGGACATATCACAGAAAACAGAGCTGTTTTTAGCAAAGTGACTACCTGTAGATTTTGGCCTCTAGCTCAGCCGCCACCTAGGGAAACCTACCAAACCTGTGCATTTCTGAAAACTAGAGACCTAGGGGAATCCAAGGAGGGGTAACTTGCGGGGCTCGGACCAGGTTCTGTTACCCAGAATCCTTTGCAAACCTCAAAATTTGGCTAAAAAAACACATGTTCCTCACATTTCTGTTGCAGAAAGTTCTGGAATCTGAGAGGAGCCACAAATTTCCTTCCACCCAGCGTTCCCCCACGTCTCCCGATAGAAATGATACCTCACTTGTGTGGGTAGGCCTAGCGCCCGCGACAGGATATGCCCCAAAACACAACGTGGACATATCACAGAAAACAGAGCTGTTTTTAGCAAAGTGACTACCTGTAGATTTTGGCCTCTAGCTCAGCCGGCACCTAGGGAAACCTACCAAACCTGTGCATTTCTGAAAACTAGAGACCTAGGGGAATCCAAGGAGGGGTGACTTGCGGGCTCGGACCAGGTTCTGTTACCCAGAATCCTTTGCAAACCTCAAAATTTGGCTAAAAAAACACATGTTCCTCACATTTCTGTGGCAGAAAGTTCTGGAATCTGAGAGGAGCCACAAATTTCCTTCCACCCAGCGTTCCCCCACGTCTCCCGATAAAAATGATACCTCACTTGTGTGGGTAGGCCTAGCGCCCGCGACAGGATATGCCCAAAAACACAACGTGGACACATCACAGAAAACAGAGCTGTTTTTAGCAAAGTGACTACCTGGAGATTTTGGCCTCTAGCTCAGCCGCCACATAGGGAAACCTACCAAACCTGTACATTTCTGAAAACTAGAGACCTAGGGGAATCCAAGGAGGGGTGACTTGTGTGGCTCGGACCAGGTTCTGTTACCCAGAATCCTTTGCAAACCTCAAAATTTGGCTAAAAAAACACATGTCCCTCACATTTCTGTGGCAGAAAGTTCTGGAATCTGAGAGGAGCTACAAATTTCCTTCCACCCAGCGTTCCCCCAAGTCTCCCGATAAAAATGATACCTCACTTGCGTGGGTAGGCCTAGCGCCGGCGACAGGAAACACCCCAAAGCGCAACGTGGACACATCCTAAATTTTGGAAAAAAACAGAGGTGTTTTTTGCGAAGTGCCTACCTGTAGATTTTGGCCTCTAGCTCAGCCGGCACCTAGGGAAACCTACCAAACCTGTGCATTTCTGAAAACTAGAGACCTAGGGGAATCCAAGGAGGGGTGACTTGCGGGGCTCGGACCAGGTTCTGTTACCCAGAATCCTTTGCAAACCTCAAAATTTGGCTAAAAAAACACATGTCCCTCACATTTCTGTGGCAGAAAGTTCTGGAATCTGAGAGGAGCTACAAATTTCCTTCCACCCAGCGTTCCCCCAAGTCTCCCGATAAAAATGATACCTCACTTGCGTGGGTAGGCCTAGCGCCGGCGACAGGAAACACCCCAAAGCGCAACGTGGACACATCCTAAATTTTGGAAAAAAACAGAGGTGTTTTTTGCGAAGTGCCTACCTGTAGATTTTGGCCTCTAGCTCAGCCGGAACATAGGGAAACCTACCAAACCTGTGCATTTCTGAAAACTAGAGACCTAGGGGAATCCAAGGAGGGGTGACTTGCGGGGCTCGGACCAGGTTCTGTTACCCAGAATCCTTTGCAAACCTCAAAATTTGGCTAAAAATACACATGTTACTCACATTTCTGTGGCAGAAAGTTCTGGAATCTGAGAGGAGCCACAAATTTCCTTCTACCCAGCGTTCCCCCAAGTCTCCCGATAAAAATGATACCTCACTTGTGTGGGTAGGACTAGCGCCCACGAAAGGAAAGGGCCCAAAACACAACGTGGACACATCACATTTTTTTATAAAAAGCAGTGCCTACCTGTGGATTTTGGCCTATAGCTCAGCCGACACCTGAGGAAACCTAGCAAACCAGTGCATTTTTGAAAACTAGAAACCCAGGGGAATCCAAGATGGGGTGACTTGCGGGGCTCTGACCAGGTTATGTTACCCAGAATCCTTTGCAAACATCACAATTTGGCCCAAAAAACACTTTTTCCTCTCATTTCGGTGACAGAAAGTTCTGGAATCTGAGAGGAGCCACAAATTTCCTTCCACCCAGCGTTCCCCTAAGTCTCTCGATAAAAATGGTACATCACTTCTGTGGGTAGGCCTAGCGCCCACAAAAGGAAATGGCCCAAAACACAACGTGGACACAACATATTTTTTCACAGAAAACAGAGGTGTTTTTTGCAAGGTGCCTACCTGTGGTGTTTGGCCTGTAGCTCAGCCGGCCCCAGGGGGGGGGGCTGAAATGCCCTAAAATAAATTTGACCTCCCAACCCCCACCCTCCCCCGCCGGGAGCGACCCTTGCCTACGGGGTCGCTCCCCCTGCGTGACATTGGCACCAAAAAACAAATCCCCGGTGCCTAGTGGTTTCTGCCCCCTTGGGGGCAGATTGACCTAAAATTGGCCAATCTGCCCCTAGGGGGGCAGAAATGGTCTAAATACAATTTGCCCCCCCCAGGGGAGCGACCCTTGCCTGATGGGTCGCTCCCCATCTCTAAAAAAAGAAACAACAAAAAAAAAAAACACAAAAAAAAAATTGCCCTGGCGCCTAGAGTGTTCTGCCCCCCCCCCGGGGGCAGTTCGGCCTAATAATAGGCCGATCTGTCCCCCGGGGGGGCAGAAATGGCCTAAAATAAATTTGCCCCCCCAACCCCCCCCCCCCCCCCCCCGGAGCGACCCTTGCCTACGGGGTCGCTCCCCCTGCGTGACATTGGCGCCAAAAAACAAATCCCCCGGTGCCTAGTGGTTTCTGCCCCCTTGGGGGCAGATTGACCTAAAATTGGCCAATCTGCCCCCAGGGGGGCAGAAATGGTCTAAATACAATTTGCCCCCCCAGGGGAGCGACCCTTGCCTGATGGGTCGCTCCCCATCTCTAAAAAAAGAAACAACAAAAAAAAAAAACACAAAAAAAAAATTGCCCTGGCGCCTAGAGTGTTCTGCCCCCCCCCCGGGGGCAGTTCGGCCTAATAATAGGCCGATCTGTCCCCCGGGGGGGGCAGAAATGGCCTAAAATAAATTCCCCCCCCCCAACCCCCCCGCCCCCCCCCAGGAGCGACCCTTGCCTACGGGGTCGCTCCCCCTGCGTGACATTGGCGCCAAAAAACAAATCCCCGGTGCCTAGTGGTTTCTGCCCCCTTGGGGGCAGATTGACCTAAAATTGGCCAATCTGCCCCCAGGGGGGCAGAAATGGTCTAAATACAATTTGCCCCCCCAGGGGAGCGACCCTTGCCTGATGGTTCGCTCCCCATCTCTAAAAAAAGAAACAACAAAAAAAAAAAAACACAAAAAAAAAATTGCCCTGGCGCCTAGAGTGTTCTGCCCCCCCCCGGGGGCAGTTCGGCCTAATAATAGGCCGATCTGTCCCCCGGGGGGGCAGAAATGGCCTAAAATAAATTTGCCCCCCCAACCCCCCCCCCCCCCCCCCCGGGAGCGACCCTTGCCTACGGGGTCGCTCCCCCTGCGTGACATTGGCGCCAAAAAACAAATCCCCGGTGCCTAGTGGTTTCTGCCCCCTTGGGGGCAGATTGACCTAAAATTGGCCAATCTGCCCCCAGGGGGGCAGAAATGGTCTAAATACAATTTGCCCCCCCAGGGGAGCAACCCTTGCCTGATGGGTCGCTCCCCATCTCTAAAAAAAGAAACAAAAAAAAAAAAAAAACACAAAAAAAAAATTGCCCTGGCGCCTAGAGTGTTCTGCCCCCCCCCCGGGGGCAGTTCGGCCTAATAATAGGCCGATCTGTCCCCCGGGGGGGCAGAAATGGCCTAAAATAAATTTGCCCTCCCAACCCCCCCCCCCCCCCCCCCGGGAGCGACCCTTGCCTACGGGATCGCTCCCCCTGCGTGACATTGGCGCCAAAAAACAAATCCCCGGTGCCTAGTGGTTTCTGCCCCCTTGGGGGCAGATTGACCTAAAATTGGCCAATCTGCCCCCAGGGGGGCAGAAATGGTCTAAATACAATTTGCCCCCCCAGGGGAGCGACCCTTGCCTGATGGGTCGCTCCCCATCTCTAAAAAAAAAAATAAAACACAAAAAAAAATTGCCCTGGCGCCTAGAGTGTTCTGCCCCCCCCCCAGGGGCAGTTCGGCCTAATAATAGGCCGATCTGTCCCCCGGGGGGGCAGAAATGGCCTAAAATAAATTTGCCCCCCCAACCCCCCCCCCCCCCCCGGGAGCGACCCTTGCCTACGGGGTCGCTCCCCCTGCGTGACATTGGCGCCAAAAAACAAATCCCCGGTGCCTAGTGGTTTCTGCCCCCTTGGGGGCAGATTGACCTAAAATCGGCCAATCTGCCCCCAGGGGGGCAGAAATGGTCTAAATACAATTTGCCCCCCAGGGGAGCGACCCTTGCCTGATGGGTCGCTCCCCATCTCTAAAAAAAAAAAAAAAGAACAAAAAAAAAAAACACACAAAAAAAAATTGCCCTGGCGCCTAGAGGTTTCTTCCCCCCCTGGGGGCAGATCGGCCTAATAATAGGCCGATCTGCCCCCAGGGGGGGCAGAAAAGGCCTTCCCAAAAAATTGCCCCCCCTGGGAGCGACCCTTGCCAAAGGGGTCGCTTTGTTGCGTGACATTCGCGCGCAAAAACAAACTCCCTGGTGTCTAATGGTTTCTGCCCCCCTTGGGGGCAGATTGGCCTTATCAAAATAGGCCAATCTGCCCCCAAGGGGGGCAGAAATGGCCTAAATATATATTGCCCCGTAGGGGAGCGACCCTTGCCTAAGGGATCGCTCCCCACCTAAAAAAAAAGAATTCATCACAAAAAAAAAAAAAAAAAAAAAAATGGTCCCTGGTGCCTAGAGGTTTCTGCCCCCCCTGGGGGCAGATCGGCCTAATAATAGGCCAATCTGCCCCCAGGGGGGGCAGAAAAGGCCTTCCTAAAAAAATGCCCCCCTGGGAGCGACCCTTGCCCAAGGGGTCGCTCCCTTTTGCCAATTTCAAGAAGAAAAAAAAAAATCCCTGGTGTCTAGTGGGGTTTCAAAAGCCGGATTGCAAGCAATCCGGCTTTTGAAACCTGTGAGAGACTTCAAAGGGAAGGAAATACATTTCCTTCCCTTTGAAGCCTCTCGGGGCCTCCCCCATGGGATTGAAAAAGAAATGCAAAAGCATTTCTTTTTCAATCGCGCTGGAAGCTCTGCTTCCAGAGCGATGGGGGAGACCCTGTGACTAATCAGCGCGCGCTCGCGCGCTGACGTCACAGGGGGGGTTGGGGGGGTCGGGGGTGGGAGGGGAAGGGCTTCCCCTTCCATCCCTGACTTGGGGGGGTGGGGGGGAACCCCACAGAGGGAGCGAGAGCGCTCCCACTGGGCTCTGTGCACAGGACGTAATGGTTACGTCCTGGGCACAGCAGCACTGTGCCTCAGGACGTAACCATTACGTCCTGGGCACAGAAGGGGTTAACAACTAAGCAACCTGCAATGTGCTTAACTAGTTCGCACTATGGGAGAGGCTTTCCTCAGCATTGATATTACTAAAACCATTCTGAAAAAGCTTACTTTCTTCTTCTCTGATAGAAATCAATATCTACAGATAGACTCAGTCAGATTTTTTTACCACTCATTGCCACTCACTGCATCCCAAAGGCCTCAATGTGGGTTTCACCATCCATGGTGAAGGACGGTGACTTATTTTTGACTGCAATAAAAAGGAAAAAGGAAATAATCTCCTCCTGGAGTGCGGAGCACTGAGTCTCACTACATGGATACTCATCAAACAAGAAGGATGGAGAATCTGGGAACATATGTCACATCGGGAAATGTAAATGAATGGCGTGTGCACCTATTGCAAACTAAGTAACACCTTATACAGCACAAGTATGTATCAGAGTAGTCGTACACCATGGGGAGACCTCTGGTGCTCAAAGGGACCATGGATAGGGTCGCAATTGATCCTGGATCAAGTGAGCAATGTCATACATCACACAATAGGATCGGTGAAAAAGGGATGAAAGCTGTGCCTATACCGTCACCTGTACACCAGATAATCGCACCTTCCTTTGATCTCAAACACACTGCTTTCCCCAAAATGGAAGTAAAATAAAAAAGTGCACGGAGAGGTGTGGGATCAATAAACCCCTCCCCATCAGGTATCAGTCACTAACCCTCCCCCTTTTTATTGGTCATTTTGTCGCACCAGCATGCTTACAAGGTGCCTATTGGATACTTGAAAAGTAGTGCACACACATGAAAGTATATGGCCGATAATGCAATAATCCGTGTAACAGGGTCAGTCTGCAAAGCATAACAAAGCAGCCTCAAGGCTGAACAAACGTAAAGCATTTACCTAGGAAATCAAGGGAATTTTGAAAGACAGGCCCAGGAGCGAATGAAAATGATGGGTGTTGTTAAAGCCTACAGAATAGATTATAATATTTTGGGAAGAGCAGAGTTTTCATGCTGGGGGTTAACACATTTGCTAGAGAGATCTGTGCTTTGCCTAGTCACAGTTTTGAATCGAAGTAGCATTGAGGGTAAATGGGTCTCCTGAAAAGCACAACATGTAATATACAGATGGCAGATTTTTATTTTATGTACTTAGGTAAGTGGGTTACTGCTTACTTTTGATGAAGCACAGGGAGCTTTGAAGGACATGTGAATCTGACACCATGTAGCCCTCACTGTATTATGTAAGACATCCTGTACATTGCTTTACACACATATAATTTATCAATGTATAATGTGTACGTATGATGTAAAACAGTCAGACACCCTGAATTGGGATGAGTAGCCCTATAAAAGAAATAAAGCAAAATAGCAGTATTTATTATTTGTGTAAATAATGGGACAGGCCAACACATCAGACATTGGTACAGTGCATGCATATCTCTTATATACAGGGACTGAAGAAACTGAAAACCATGCCTCTCTTAAGTACCTGTGAAGTCCTAACAAGCTGTGTGCCTTTGTTTCCTCCATTGCACTTAGATGTGAAGTCCCAGGCAGTTTCCAACCAGGATAATCAAACAAAAGGAGGCCTGATGACCCCTTAATTTCGGCCTTTGTTCTTGGCCAACAGGAATGTAAAATAAGAACACTCTCTTCCGTCCTGCACGTTGCTGCTCAGAACGAACGAAAGCATACAACTGCAGGCGCTGTTGAAAGTGTGTGCAGGCGCTGCTTTACGTGTCCCAATACACCGGGACAAATTTATCATATTTTATTGGGGCTCAACTTCTTTACAGGGTGGATGGCATCCACCCTGTGAAGATAGTGGATGGATAATGGTTACCCACATGTATCCCCAACTTGTACCCTGAGTAGCGGATAGTGTTGACTCGTCGCAAGGAGTTGGGGTGGGGTCCATTCTCACAGCCCTTTGGAGTTCTCAGCATTGACAAATTCCGTTTTGAAGCATTTTTAGGCCCTCTCAGCTGACCAGAGGAAGTAGGAGGAGAAACTTTAGCATGTGAAACCCATATACTAAGGGATCGTCAACCAGTACTTTGACCCCCCACTTTTTTGCAAAGGGCTAAAAGGCACCCAATGTAGGCCAAGTCAGCAGCAGCCCATGCAAACCGGAGCCAGCAGCTGAGAAAGGACTTTTAAGCAATGGCTCTGAGAGGCGTTAGTAGGGCAAGCAACCATTGCAAGATGGAAGGGGAAGTTGAAATGCTCAGTGTGGACGGGGAGCTCGAGGTTTAAAGGTAGAGGGTTCTGTGAAAAGGTGTGCAGCTCAGGATTACAACAGAAGTAAGTCTAGTGTTATTTGGCAGTTTTAGCGAATATCGTAAAAGGAAATAAGTATGGGCAATATTTTATCCACATAGCCTTAAATGTAGCACATCCTTTGATACTTCAATATTGGAGCACATTGTATATTCCAACTTCACGGCATTGGCAGGAGAAAACGATAAGGACAAGAGCTTTTGAAGAAGCATGAGTGAGACGAGCAGTGAACATTACAACGTTTACATCTATTTGGCGATTATCAGATTCTATAGTGAACAATGGATAATGTTTTGCATTTCCTACGTTAGTCTGTTGAGAATAATCAATGCACCATATTATTACGCACAACACGTACATGAAAAGGGAGAAGGTGATATTAGAACTTTTCACTCTTCCACAGTGTATGTGAATGTACTGAATCGCTATGCACTTTGTTTATTTTGAATGTGCTGTATTTTTATGCTCTGCATATGAAAAGGGTGGGGTGTACATTCACTTGAAGGAGGGTTTTTATCTTATTGCTTGATTTTAGTGGTATTAACACTTTGAGCATTTTTAAGGTGTATGTAAACATACTGCATATCTAAGCACTCTGAAGAATCATTTGTATTTTTAACACCGGACCATTAGGAATTTATAGTAGATATAGTGGGAATAATACACGCTATAAACTGCTACTCAAATACTAATGGCAACTACTAATGGTAATTGAGACATAAAGGATTTTCCTAGAATCTAAAATTGATGCCTTCACTACAGATGTCAATTTGCTGCACAATGACCATTGTAAATTAGCATACAGAGTTTCTCAAACAAAAAAGACAATCCTGAAACCACAATCACAAACCTTGCTGTTTCATAAACATAGTCCTAATCTCAAAGAAAGGGTTAGGTTTTTGGGGAGAGGGTTGAGGATGCAGAGGAGCACTCTAGCCGTAACAATTTCTGAGTGGTCAGTCTAACAGAGGGAGCTGAGGGTTCCAATGCAGTTGCATTTATTGAAACTTGGAATAAACAATGTATCCCTTTTTTCCCTATTGAATTGGCACACTGGGTCCTACTCATTACCCTTCCCCAGGTGCCCCGCCATACACTTTATTGACCAGAATCCTCCATCACGAATCAAGGTTCAAGATGCCATTCGTTGTGCAGCACATCTAGTGGGAATCTTTGGAAAAGACAGCCAATACTTTATGGTTTTCCCTGTTATACCCGGGCCATACAGTGTCAACCAGCATCTTTCCTGGCGGTCACACAGAGACTCTAAGAACTGGGGGTACAACATTCCCTGTTATTTCAAGCCAAAATAAAAACCGCAGTGGTTCAGAAAAATTTATTTTTCACAGACACGGAAGTAGCTTGGGAATGACAGAATGATAGGGATCCTCCTCATATCCACCAAATGCAGTAGACTGGTCTGATTAGGAAGCCAAAAATGAACTGTCACTGCCCTAGAGGTTCACATAAAAGGTCCTGCTCTGGCAGTGGTGTAATGTAAAATGATGGGGCCCCCTCCATAATGTGAAGAGGGGCCCGTTGAGTCTGGTATTTCTCAAAGACTTTGGATAGGGACCCGTCTGAAGGTTTTTGGGGACCCCTGCACTGCAGGGCCTTGTGTTACGGCCCTGCACTCTCCCAGGAATAAGAGCAGGGTGGCCATCAGGCAGCACTATTAGCAGCATCTACATTCCCTGAGCCCACCAAAACGCTAACTTCCACTTCTTCTGACTCTTCGGATTGTGAGGATCTCCGTCTTTGCCATGTCAGCAGGAGGACTCTCCCAAAATTATAATCCCACAGACTGCAGATGAACTCCTATACCCATTTTCGGTTCCCAATTGCCACTGTACAATCAGCAAAGATCCCCACCTGTTCAGGGTGTAATGTAAAAACCACAGATTCCCAGCTGATCTCCTATGCTCCTTTTTTCCCCACATAAGATGAGGACTGCTCCTCCAATGCTTGATGATGTATGGTGTGGGCTGTGATTTGGACTTTGGCACAGATGTACGACTGTGTTTGGTCTCTCACCCAGACTCTCTGGCCAGCATTTAATCCTGCTCTGAAGTTCTCGATGGGGGTGAACATTTCTCATGTTACTTTTCTATACACTTAACCTTTTGTTACCTTGGCAAGCTGGGCACCTCCCATCTCTAGATATACCACTGAAGCGCCTGGCTTCTGGCCCTCACAGAAAGACCACCATGTTTGTTGAATGTTTTGGTGATCTGTTGGTTGGATTTTGGCATTCAAGCTGCCATTGCTATGGTTTGTTCAGATCTATTGTTATTGTTTATGTGATCAAGCTGGAAGAATGTTTATGCTGCCTTGTCTTGACAGGAATATTGAGGCACTTTCGGAGGTGATGGTGGAAGCTGGGAAGGTCTAATAATATAGTCTTTCATGCCTCATCTAACTAAATATACCAGTGTTATCATAGGGGCATGAATAACCCAACTAAACAATAAAGGGTTTGTTCACTGCTGGTGCACAAATAAATAACAAATAGCACTGCTTAAAGAGTCCCACACTACATAAGAAAAGGGTTGTAGACTCCAGAGGAGATTGTGGAGCAAAATTTTCTACCTATGTTAGGGTGGTGCTGTTTTTGAGTAAGGCAGGATTTACCTTTGCATTCAAAAAATCTATTATGGGCCCAGAGGTTAGGTTTATATTGCTTGAGGGTAAACTGGACAGTGATCCCTGGTCCTTGGTGCTGTTTAAGCACCACATGTAAATCAAAAGGCTTTTTTCAATCAACTGACTATACATTTGACAGAGTGGGTGCATGACCCCTGATTCTCTGGGGGAATCTTCAGCAGCGGTGTGGATGTGTCCCTTGACAGATTCCATCCCTCTCTTCCCAGAGCGCAGTCAGTGTTAAATGCTAAAACGCTAACACAGTGGCTCCATTACTGGACTCCGTCTGAGTTTTGGTTGGTCCACTTTGAGACTTCCCATTGTTACTCCTTCAATTCATCAATTTCTGATGTGTCTGTTTAATTGGATAGGATAGTTTGCTCAACATCGCTCTGCCCTTAGGTCCCAACTGCAGATTACTTGGGGGAGAGATATGTTCGATTATAGCCCACTGGTACTGTGTAAGGACTGGTAAAGACCCCACCCATCGGTCCTGACTTGGAGACTCCCGGCATCATGTTACAGGACAGGGTTCTCTGAGACACTATTGCATCCCAAATGACAAAGTTCTTTGATGAAAATGAGGGATCGGCCTCTGCCAGGGTGTTGGAGTGGGAAGCGATGAAGATGGTAACTAGAGGGCATTGTGTACTGGCAGTGATCGGGAGCCGCAAATTGACAGAATGAGATCTGTCTAGAGTGGAGCAATCTTATTTCCCGAGTGGAGCAATCTTATCTAGAGAAGGAGCATAGAACAGTGATTGACCCCCATGGCCAGGGCAGGCTTGGGTATTCTCAATGAAGAGGAAGCAGAGGTAACAGAGAAACTGTAATGCCTGGATTGGGTGGCATATACAGCTCATACACACTCAGAAGCTAATAAATCAGGTTGACTCCTGGGCTGGATTCTTTCCACAAATGTCAAGTGCTCCCATCACTGCATCTAAAAAGAGGTGGGCTCCCTTGCTTATTCCCAACAAAGAAATTTGTCAAGTCCCTTTTCATTTCTATAGTCAGTTATACTGAGTCTTCCCTAATCACTTGCCAATGGCGATCCTAGGAATTTTAGAAACTCAGGAATTCAAAAGGTAGCTGTCCAGCTCAGAGAAGAGATCAACAGGAGATAAAAGCAGCCATAAAAGACCCGGGCTTTGATGTACTTCCAATTTAATTTTATAACTCATGTCCCATGTCCTTGTCCCCTTAACTATTCCAGTTGTATTAGGAAGCTCTGGTGATGGGGAGTTTACCTCCTTCATTAAGAGAAGCCTCTCTGGCCTCCATCTTAAAGCCTCATAAGGATCCAGTTGACCCAGCCCCTTACAGACCTACTGCACTTCTAAACGACTATAAAATGCTCAACAAAGTCCTAGCAGATTGGGTCCTTAAAGTCACATCTCTCTTGGTCTCTTCTCGCGGGAATGGCTTTGTTCCAGGTAGAAGTACTTCAAATAATATCAGGCGATATGGTGCTATAGATGCTGTTCGAGGGAAATGGCAATATGTTGCTACTCTGGTTCTCAATCTGCAAAAAAGTGTTTGATACACTTAACTGGAGCTGCCTTTTCAAAGTACTTCATACAGATGAATTCAGACCTAGATCTATTAGAATGGTGCAGCTGATTTACACTAACATAGCCAGAATCAAGTTTAGCAGATTCATATCTGACCAAGTTGTTGTCAGCAAAGAAACAAGACAAAGATGCCCTCTCAACCCTGCCTCTTTGCTCTTGCTATGAAGTCATTGGCGATCCGCATGAGGCAGGAGGGCCATGACTGAGGCACCCTTCATGCAGGTAGAACCCAGGTAATATCCCTCTATTCGGATGATGTCCTCCTAGGTCGAGGATACCCACCCAGGATTTGAGACTACAGCAGATATCCTGGAAGAGCATGAATTGGCCAGAACTTGAATCGGCCTCTTGGTCTATTGGTAAACAAAATAGCAAATTGTGTCTTTTCAACCTGTACCAGAGTGCCCCTCTCCAAATGGTCACACTGAGCAAAGATCATTTTGGGAAGTATGGAACAGACACTTAGTGAGTGCTGTAATCTCATTGAGGGCACAGATGCCCCCTTGGTGAACACTCCCTCTTTCAGTCAAGGGATGGTTTTCCCTCTTTAAGATGGTAATGCTACCAAGGCTTCACCAATCTCCGAATTTACCTCCCTCTGTAATTTTTTTAGCACCTGGATGCCCTTCTTGGAGAATTAGAGCCTCATTAAGAGTTTGACGGAAGGAAAACTCTGTCTGCCACACTCCTGACAGGGTGGCCGCTGCCTATGCGGGGACCTCCCTGCTGGAGTCATTAAGAGTTTAACCTAAGTTTCTGTCCGCTGGCCTAGAGGGAAACAGGCTACTGCATTGTCTCCGGCTCGTAATCAAGCAAGCAGCAATGATGTAGCCAGCAGGGTGCACCAGCACCCTCGCAATGTTCACTGTCTGCATGTTAAGTGCATGGGCAGTGCTGTGGCCACCCTGTGGCAGCCCTTGCAAGGGTGCTAGGTAGGGTGGGCCCTGCACTGCCCATGTTAAGTGCATGGGCAGTGCAGTGGGCACCCTGTGACGCTGTCCTGGCGGATTATGATCTCCACCACCGTCAGACCGCAGGGATCTAATATCCTGGTGGAGCTGGCAGTCAGATCGCCAGGGTTGCTATGTGGCATAAGACCACCACACTCGTAATTAGGGTCTTAGTGTGGTCGGTGAGTGCCGCAGGCTTCCACTAGCCACATGGAGACTCAAGGTTGATAAAGAGGTATTGGGGGCTCCGAATTTCGATGCCTATTATCTGGCAGCTAGTTACATTGGGCAGCTATGCAGCTTGCAGGTGTGGCTCTGGATTAAAGTGGTGTGACCAAGACATCTCTGCAACTATCTGAGCTATACAATTTGATTGTTCTAATGGCCAGGTCAGCTCGAGATTTGTCCCGACTTTTAACAAAAGGAGATGCTCATTTGGAGGCATCTGTTTTAGACACACTGGAAAACTTGTTTCAAGATGGCCTACTACAGCTCTTTCAGACCCTATGGGACTAATGCGTTCACAAGGAACTGTTTCTGACAAATGTCCTGAACTCACACATATTGCGTACAAAGTGGGTGATTGTAGGTGCGGAACCTGATACCCATCCGTTGGTACAGAAACTACATATGATGGGAATTGGCAGATATTGGGTAGGCTGATTATGACACTGACAAAGATCCCAGACCCAATCATCACTCTAACAACTGAAAGATACCGGGGAGACAGAATTTGGAAGGGTAGTTAAAGAAATGAGTGGGCAGGAGCACTTGTGTATTCTCATACAGTCTCACATAACACCAGGTTTAAACTGATCCAGTTTTTCATTTTATACCGAGCTTATCTCTCCCTTGTTGAAATCAATAAAGTATTTTCAGGAGCTTCTCCCTCTTGCACATGCTGCTGTCTCGCAAGGACTGACTTCTATCACATGATGTGAAGTTTCCAATCTTCATCCTCTTTCTATGATGAAATCTCCCATGCCTCTGCCACTCATACTGGCATACCATTCCGCCCTCCTAGGAGGCTGTGCACTGCAGATGTTCAGACACCCAAAGAAGCGAAGATTGGCGACCTATTTCCTAGAGCTTGACCTCCTGGAAAAGAGAACAATCACATGCAAATGGAAGGTGCCTTTAGAGCTTGCAGTGGCAACCTGGTATTCGACATTCCTGCGTTGGGCCCAAGCAGAAAGTAACGCTCTTCACAGGGAGGAGAGTAAGCGGCTCCCTAAATACCCACTGGCCGGAGAATGAGACTGGTTCTGAGAAGCTCTGGACGCAAAACCTACAGATGATACATTGCTCCCCTAAGTAGGCACAGGTGTGCCCTTGTTCAGTACTTTCTGTTTCACACTACAAGGTTTGTTAATTGCTCTGTCCTGATGTGTAAACTGCATCCCCCTCTTGACTCCCAATAAGTGCAGCTAGTATCACCAAACTGATGATCCCCCATGTGGCTTAAATTTTGAGGACTGATTTTCTCACTTTCATTTCCCACTGTCTTTGGATAATTAGGCCTCGACTGCCCCTACCCCAGTAAAACATCATGTTTACGTAGACAATGCTTCTCCTCACTCCCATGTACCATGGCCTCATTTCTTGTTCCATATTCTTGACCAACCTATGGTTGTCCTTTAAGGATTTAATTTTAAATATTTAGATAATATTGCTTTGACTTTTGTTTCACATTTGCCACAGACAGTTTATTTCATAAGTGCTCTTAAGATGTTTCGAGCAATCTAAAAGTCAGACATACTGTATGAATATGTGCTCTGATCTTTGTCATCCTGTATTAAACCGTTTGCTATACATAGTTACAATATAAAATCCCATGCAAATATTTCTAAGCTTTGCCGAAAACCCATTCAAATTAGTAAAAATGTTTTACTGGAGTACTACTTGACAAGCAAGACATCACATTTTACCAATGTACCAATGAGACACTGCTCTCCATTCAAGATTTATCAACCAGCAATATCCATAATAGTAAATGGGGGTAGGAGCACACTGCCTCACAACAGCGCCATTACTGCTTTGCATCCTGGTCAATATAGTACATAGTTTCACTCTCATTTCAAAGTTCCTCAAAAATATTAACCAAAGTTGGTGCAGCCATTGCTGTATCGATAGACACACGTGTTTCTGGATTCCATTTAAACATGGATGTACAGCCTTTACCTTAATTTCTATCCAGCCAAGACCGAGCTTTATCATTATCAATGGCAGGGCACTGCAACCTCATGTCCTGCCCTTCCTAAACAACATTACTTCAGGAGGCTTCTCCCCATCTCTCACGTTGTGGGACATCTCTGTGTGGGAAATTGGTTTATTAATTGAGGTGGGTGACTACCTACTTCCTTCAAGGATTAATCAAATCCCTTGTCAGGGTGAATCCTCAAAGTCACTAAAATAGCCTGAACTCCATCTCCTCGTAGCAATGGCACAGACCACACAGACTCATGCTGTACCAACACAGTAATAATGTAAAATTGTGAAACAACACAATTCACAAATGAAATTAGAATACAAAATAAAATGTAATAACAAAAAGGAAACAAATCCAAAATGACAAAAATCCAGTAAGGGAAATCAGAGATATGAATTTGTAAAGCATTAAGTACAAATAGTGCCACAAAGCACCAATGATAATCAGCACTGGTCAACTGGGCAGTTGCAGGAAAAGGCCTCCTGTAGCTTATTGTATCCCTGTAGCTTGAAGAAGTCAGCCTTATGTCTTCTGGAGTCCACTTCTTTGTCCTGAGTAAGAGAGGAACCAGGTCCAACCTTCTGATATTTCACAGATCCAGGAAGTGTTCTGAAGTGGACGCCTGGAGGTGCCACATGTATGTCTGGCACTATCTAGTGTGTGGAAATGACTCCTGGGCATACCCTAAGCAATGAGGTAAACAGTTGGGGCCGACCCAATCGACTTTGGATATTTTCAAGTTGGGGAAGGTTTCCAGCAACACTAAACTTAGTCACTGAGGGCTGGGGGTGTATGGGAGTGTATCGTGATAATCACAGTATCCTCCCATACTTAACACTAAAATCCAGTTGAGGCAGTCATTGTACTTGCAACAAACCCATAGACAGAAATCTGTGAGAACGA
The DNA here is from genome assembly GCF_031143425.1 of Pleurodeles waltl. Classification (NCBI taxonomy): domain Eukaryota; kingdom Metazoa; phylum Chordata; class Amphibia; order Caudata; family Salamandridae; genus Pleurodeles; species Pleurodeles waltl. The sequence continues at coordinate 977,538,939 of NC_090446.1, read as the reverse complement.
AAGCATAGTCACTGATCAACCAGATAGTGGATCCACAAGGATTGTCCTGGCATTCTGTTCTTTCCCCTTTCATGTGATCCCCTGAGGATCATGTAAACCCAGCAGACTTATCAAGCAGGATTTGACACTTAAGCAGGATTTGACACAGCAGTGTCAAAAAGATTTCCATAGCTCCCAGCCTGTGTATTCCATGGAGTTGAGAGGAGTCATCTCTGCCCTTTCATATCAGACTATTGTTTGCTCTTGGGAGGAATTTCCCACATATTCAAGGCTAATTACTGGCTGGGAGAAGCTAGAGACCCAGTGCAAATTAGTCTCTAGGAACTTCAGGCAGAACAAGGGTTACTTTCTAAAAGTCAATTCTTCTTAATATTATTACAAATCCGACTTCACTGTTGAAGTTTTAATAATGATTAAAAATAGTTGTTTAATTATTTTTCTAGCTGGTTCCATTCTTGTGATACAGGATTAAGATTTTAATATGTACACTGGTTTTCTAACTAGAACAGCTTGGCCTGTCACAGTGAAAATAGCGTTTGGGTGCTAATCACTGGAAGGGCATGTTAACATTACATTTCTACATGTCCTACTTTTAAATACAATGTACCCTGCCTTGAAGGCTACACGGCATACCTAGGAGTGGTTAATAATATTTCAAAGGGAGTGTTTACCTGTCAGAAAGTGTTTATTTTGAAAAGTTACAGTGCATGGTTTTCACTGTTAAAGTCAGGCTACCCTAGTGGCATTTAACATCCATTCCCTGGAGTGCCTTGTACCATATACTAGGGACTTTTAGGTAAACTAAGTATACCAATTAGTAATATGCAAATTTGACCTTGTTAGAAAGGGGAACACAGACACTTTACTACTAGATGGCAGATGTAAAGTACACAGAGTTCAAAAGGCATCACAAATATAGGGTCGAGCTAAAGGGGAAAAATCTATGGTTACCACGGAGAAAAGTTGTATTTTCTACCACTGAACCTTGTATATAGACTTTACTATTGAGTTCAAAGACCAGGCAAATAAAACAGACCTGGGTGAATTGATGAAATGATCCTAATTTATAATATACATCCACTTTCTACTTCATGATCCAGCCACCTATTCTCTCACAGGCCTAACCTATCTCTGTGATATCACTGAGATGCAAATACATCTTTAAATGAACACAGCAATTCATCCTGCTACCAAGTAACGGGAATTGAGACATATCACCCCCATCTAAAACCAAATGCGCTGGCCCATGTACTCTCAACCCTACCAACAGAGCTCCTGAAGCAGCGAACGGCCCTTCTTTTGGTAAATAAGCGATATTGTAACATAAAGAAGCTTGATGTAAGCACAGCTGCAAAATAAGCAGAGATTTTCCACACTGAGCTGATTTTTTAAGTTTTCGTTCTTACTGCTTTTCACTGGTTTGTCACTCATCAAGCCGTGTCTTCCACTATGCTGTGGACAACTATCACTCTTATTAACTCCATTCACATTTTTCTGCATTGGGCTGCAGCCCTCCATGGCTAACACACCAGCACTCACATTTACACATCCATATTACACACATTGCTACAACCGCTTCTGCAGTGCGCTGGTAGAACTTCACTGTTTCTCACTGCATCTCGACTGAGCACCTGGATGTCAGCAGGTATTAACCACTCACTCAAGCAGTTTTGATTTATTTGAGGAGCACTCAATCCTTCTTAGCAAGACCATCGCATCACTAATCACTTCCATTTTCACTACCCCCTGCTTGTATGTTAGTGCCATGGAAGGTATATGGTTTAACCTCAGTGGCAAGGTGTAAGAAATTGGATTAATAATTGGGATGGGTGCATACCCTCCTCAGAAGATAACCACAACTCATGTTAGGGTGACCCCCCTTAAAGTCACTGAATTATTCTGAGCCTAACCCCCTGGTAATTATGGCACAGAGCTGAAAGGTTTAAGTTGGCGTTACTTATAAATAGGGCTCACGGTTTTATGGTATTTTATTTTTGAACATTTCCCTCTGTATTTCTCCATATTTATTTTTTGGATGTCTTATCGGTATTTATCCATATTTATTTTGAGTTTTTTAAATAAATGAAGTTTTAACTTGTATACAGTATGTCCATGTTTATTTAACTGATAAATTTGCACATCTGAAACTATTCTGGTAACATGATACTGTGAATTAAGTGTTTTTAAGGTTTGTTGGAACGGTAGTGATCTTGGCAGTGTCTCAGTCATTCAAATTCTCTCTTGTACTCCATTTTGCTTTGTAGTCTTTCACGCTGTTAGACACTTGCAACCTTTTTTCTCCCCCAGCTTTTAGAAATCCTTCATCTGCATACTTCAGACATCATCTATTTCCTCCTCAGCCCCATCTCCTCCCTCACTCCTTCTGAAGGTACATACTGTCATATTTTCCTCTTCAGCGTCGCTCATGCCCAGCCCCCCCTTGTTAACATGTTGACACTGAATTTTCCTTTCCTTTGGCAATGTCCATATTTATGCTGTTGTGTACCTTCTTTACACATTTCCCACATTTACAGTTGGCACATATGTGACCAGAGGGGCCAAGGATTGGATGTGCATGTAGTATGAACATCATTAGATCCACTGACAGGTACAGTGACAGACTTGCACTGCCTTCATCCTCTGCGCCATAGCACTCACCCACACATCTGGAGATGACTCAGTTCAAAGTGTGCACTATCTAAACTTTTTCATGAATTAAAAATACAGAAACGTTGCAGCAGATAAAAAGCAAATACGTTGAAGGTATCCAAGGTAAAGTAAAACCTGAAAAGTGAACAGGAAATGCACCTTGACATTAATTATCTTAATGTCACTGTAGAGAAATCAGTCAGTTAGTGCTTTTGCCTGTAAAGTTAAGGCTAGAAAAACAGGCTTCATAAGGTCCCATCTGAATGCTGTCCTTCTTAAAGGCCTGTTAGCAGGAACCAGGCACTGTATAAAGGGATGTTATACAGCGCACCATTTTACTTTCACTTCCAGGTTTCACACATTAGGTAGTACACCATCTCCGATTCTGAACAGAGACAGGCAAGACTTTAGGCGAAAGGGGCTACTATGGGTACCAGCAGCATGATAATGTGTACTCAAAAATAAAGGCACTGTGCATTTCAGTACTAATTCAATCCTTTTATTTATGTCCTTCCTGACACTCAATTCAGTCATAAGTGACCGCCCCCCTAAGGACCAGTTGCTCATTGTCTACCACTTTCCTTCTGTGTACTTCAGCAAATGTCATAACCGTCGTGCAATTTTGAGATAAGGCATTTGCCACGAAACCTGAGCACACATCCCACGTCCATGTAAAACTTATCAACATTAAATCGATGGCATTTAAAACCAGCTCTGTATTTACTGAGAGATTGAGTTTTGGGAATTTTTTATAGCAGGATACTGAAAAGCATGAGAAAATGGTTCAACTTTACTGCCATGAAGCAGAGATGGCCTACCTTTGAGAGCTTTACGTAGCGCTGACCTCTGTGACTGGGTGTATGAACACTGCTGCAAAGTCAGGATAGTACACACATGCCACCTCAGGGTTGCCACTGTGCCCTAGGACTAATAGTGTGCAAATCATAAATGCATGGCCTAGGGCTACTGCAAGAAGCCCAGTCCTTCACTGGCGACAATATTTGAAGTGTGCACCTAGCTGAACATGGTCCGATGTCCTCCACGCCCCAGGAACACACATGCACACTAATAAGCACATTCCACAGTGCCACTTTATTCATTCTGGCGAGGCTGCTGTCATACCTGTCCCAATCTATCCCGGACAACAATAAAAAAATTTCTAGCTAAGCTAGCTAACAAATCAAGAATTTTCAATTCTATTAAGGACTCAGAGGCAAGGATTATGCTTCTCCTTCTTTGCTGTTTATTATGCAACAAACACACAGCAGCCAATAAAATTAAACATTTGCAGTAAGCTACATTTACCAACGGCCAAAATTGACATCATGTCCTCTGCCTCAATGACAGCGCTCAGCCATATATATAATCCTCTTTGTGACATCTTCGTCCTCTTTCTTTGCTGCTTAGTTAGAGATATGTAGAGTTCGTTTTGTCTTTTGCCTTTACATATGTCTGTTATATTTACACAAAAGAGTCACTGGTGGTCTGCTTATAAAGTGCATGCACTCTATAGTAATATAATAATAACTTGAAAGTTCAGATCCTTGCACTGGAGGGCAGTGTTCCAGTTTACATATTGCTAATTATTTTAGGCCGTTTTTGTCAGTGGCAGCCAACGCGGGTGCACGGAGGCAGTGCACTGCAGCATGGACAGTTTTCTGTCTTGTTACTCTCGCCTTTGCTTGTGCGAATCCCACTGTGGGATGTCCCGGCCTGTATAGGGTGGGTGAGAGAGATGACACGTGGCTCCGTAGGAGTGAGCTCAACTCCCGCAGCAACGCTCGCGGTAGAGTAGCAATCGCCTCCCCTATGCCCAAATGCCTGGGCAAGTGTATTAAGTATACGGGTTTCACCCGTGGAGCTTGAGGGACTTGCCGGTTCAGGCTCTCCCAACCCCCCTGTCACCTACCACAGTTTTTCTCGCTGATTGCTCCTAGTTCATTTGTCTTGAGCAGTGACTCAACTAATTCACTTATGGATGACTGCCATGATATTTGGGAAAGATCCCAGGTCCTTGATGAAGAACTCAGGTGAGAGATTCCAGACCCCGGTGAGACACAACCCGTCCATTTGGCGGAAGTTACACCCCCGGTCTCTCAATACCCTGAGACGTATGCCAGGCCACCCACCATCAGGCTCCCCTGTCATGTCACCTCTACCCTGACAGCACGCCACGGCCTCTATGGGTGCGTTTCAACCCCACATGATAGCTCTGACTCCTACGCCACAAACACCACCTCATGGACTCCCTTCCCTCTCAGTCGTTCCTTTCACTAACAGTCCCTCTGTCTCTCCTATAGACTGGGCATCCACTCCTGTTGCCCCAGACCAAGTCCGAATTTGCTCTAGGGCTATCTGCCAGGGGCGGTTTGACAGGGACATGTTTACCAACCTCCACTCACACTGCCGTTCATCAAAAGCCCCTGTTGAAGAAACACGCAACCCCAAGTGGACCCCCTCTTTTTAAACGCCCGCTGTGGCTAACACTGGGATCGCATTCCTCACCCCTGACACAAATAACCTAGAGGATCCTCAAGTCCTTACAGGATGGGCCCTCCTAAATCTAGGCCATAGTGTATGCATTAGTAGCAAGGTCTCAACTGAAATATGTAGGGCCTTATTCAGAGTTTGGTGGATTGCATACTTTCTCAAAACGTGGAGATATCCCGTGTGTGGTATTACAAATACCATTGGCTATATTGCTCTTGTAATATGGCAAATCTGTAACTGAGTATTCCATCTGACAAACTCTATATAAGGCTTTAAGTCTAGTGCTGGGGGCGTCTTTCAAGCATTATCTAGTTTTTACTCCTTCAAATGTAGGATTCATACTACCTTTTGAGACCACACCAGATGTACTATGCCCAGTTCTGGAGTCTGATTTCGAGTGTTATGTCCAACTCTGGAGACCACAGGTGGTGTACTGCGTCCAGTTCTGGACTGCACCTCTAACATATTATATACCATTCAAAAGGCAACATCTGTGTGCTGCATCCAGTTCTATTCTTTTCTGATATGTAATGCTCTGATATTCATAAACACTAATATTCATAAACATTACAGCACATTGCGGCGTTCCAAAGACATAATTGGGGTAATTTTTTTACGCTAATGTACCCAAACAAGTCCAAAATCGCCATGCCATATTTACAAAGTAGTGCAATGCATGCATTGCACCACTTTGTAACCACGTACGCCACATTATGCCTGTGCCAGGCATAATGTATGAAAGTGGGCGTTCCCCCATTAGGGGCACCTCAAAAGTGACGCAGTGGAATCTCGGAGATTCCACTGCGCCATTTTTGGTGGCTACTTTAAACGCCGGCACCGAGCAGGGTGAGGGAGATGATGTGTGGCTCTGCAAGTGTGAGCTCAGGTCCTGCAGCAACACTCGTGGTAGAGTATCAATCACCTCCCCCATGCACAGAGCAGGCATTGAAAGAGGGCACACTATTGCTTTCAAATTTTGACGCTAATCCTACATAGTACATCAATAACGTCAAAAAGTTTGACACTATTGCCCCTACCCTGCGCCATGGTGTGCTGTATATTAAATACAGCACACATATGGTGACGGTAGAAGGGCGCTAAGGGGTGCAGGGAAAGTGCTGCTGCATTGGATGCAGTGCCAATTTTCTTAAATCAGGTCCTATATGTTTATGACAGAACAGCAGTTTCCTACTTCTTTTATTATTGCTCTCTCTGGACAGTAACATTCATTTTGCCTATTTTTAAATATCTTGGCTATAGGTAGTCCTGTTGTTGTCGAAGTATTTATTGTCCATGTCCCATTTGTGCCATGTGTGGTAAAAAATGTTTCACTACAGTAAAACAACAAAACACTTTACTCTGCCAATGTCTGCACAGTCCAGTGCTCAATATCAGTGGAATGTGTATTTTCCTCCAAACCTGCTCTTGTATAAAAGATTAAATTGCTTAAATTAAATAGGCCAAAGCTCCTATTCAGTAGGTGTTGGTCTGCGTGGCCAGAACTAGCCTTAGTCCCGGAATCTCTAGGCTCCTGGTTCTAGTGGCCCTGCAGGCTTCATGCTACAACACTCTTGATGGAGACGTCCATGACTATTGTGATAGTGGGTGACAGCTGGGAGCCTGTTAGAGTGTACAGACAGAAGAGCTTCCTTATACCTGTAGAAGCAGAGATGCGATTGAGGGACCCACCCATTTGTGGGAGGTACATAGCCATACCGTAATCCATGCCAATACTTCAAGGAACCTGAGCCAGTAATCAGAGACAACAGGAAACACCTGATGCCCACTGGAAAGAGTAAGAGGACCCTAGACGTGGCCGCAAGAATTTACTATGACAATCACTAAGCCACTTTGACCATTATGTCTCTGGAGTTTAGAAACAAACATCAAACATAAGTATGGACGAGAGAGCACTGATACACAACTTAACATGTAACTCAAAGAAGAATGTGTGTGTGCCTTAACATACACTTCAAGAAAAACGTATTTAAAGCAACATTTCAAACTACAGTGAAAGTGTTGACGCTGTGCTGCTTTAAAGGAAAAAGAAAAGAGGGGAAGAAAGAAAGAATGCAATTAAAAAAGATAAGAATGCAGAAGTTCTGTATGGAGGAGAAAAGGAAGAAACCAGAAGGAAAAAAAGGTTGAACGAAAGAAGGAGAGAAAAACATACAGAACGGTGAAGGAGATAGATAGAGGGAGAAAATAATTATTAAATATATGATATATGGACAGAGTGAAGCAAGAAAGAACAGGAGAAAGAAAGGCTGAAGGAAGGAAGGAGCCATGGTGGAAAGAATTGAAACTGGAGAGAGGAAAGGAAAAGTGATGGCTTGAGGAACAAGAAAGGAAGAAAGTAAGCAAAGAATGGGGGAAGGAGGCCTGATGGTAGCTAGGAAGGAAGGGTTGGATTTGGAATGAAGAAGCAAAGATGAAAAAAGGAAAGATGAGTGGGTGTTGAGGAAGAGAGGAATAAAGGGAATCTGATGGGAAGAAGGACAGAGTGTTGGGTAGCCATTTTAGCTATATTTTTAGACACATTATTTTAGCAAAACTAGGCCTGCCGCTGTGCACTTTAACCTAGATATGTTTTATTCCAGTTTCATTATATTGTTTTAGCAATAACTACAATTGCGGTCTATCTGTTCTTAGCCTAGGTCAGCACTGCATTTCTTTCACTCTGTGCTTTTCTCAAGGCTATAATAAAGATAGGTTGCCGGCAAAAGTGGTACGCTTTGTCTCCAGTGTTCACAGAAACATATACTTTCTTGGAACATCAGCTGTTTTATTAAAAAAAAAACACTACTTTGACCCATGTACGTTAGAGGGAGATTCCAGCCAGCTGACCACGACTGTATGCTGATTGTGGAGTGCTTCACTGCAGCTGCTTATGTAGACTACAGGCCTCTTGCTCAAGTATGAGGGATGATGACTTCTCAGGGGAAACTTGAAGGGCAGAATTAGAGCTTAAGATGCTGTGCTAAAACATAGCCTAGGTAGGAGCTATTCTTAACAACCGTAGTGACAACATGGTAAAGTTATTTTTGTGTTTTACTTTCCTTGTCACAATTATAATCCTATTGTGCTTCATCGACCTAGTTATTGCAATACATGCCTTATTATCTAAGACACAGTTACTTCAATAAAACTTTATTGAACTCTACTCTGCCTCTGATCGTCCTTGCATATGTGAGACTAATGTAATTGAGAGAAACGGATGAGATCTGAGTGACCACTATTCGTCTGCGGAGTAATTTCTGTCATGCACCCGGTTGTCCAATCAACCCTGCTCTTGGGTGGAGATGAGGCACTGCTAGCTAGCCGGAACAAAACCTGGATTAGGCCGACAGGTGTCACCGGGAGTGGGTTCAGAGTCAGTCTCCCACAGTAAAAGTGATTCTGCCGCCTAAATCCAGTAGTCTCATTAGGATAATGAGAACCTAAGCGACATGGCGCCGCCAACGTTTGGTCCAGCACTCATTTTCGTGTTCTCCTGAGTATCTCTGTCTCACTACATGCAAAGACACCTCAGTACTATATACGGAGACGTCCGTGGTATTGAGGATTTTTCCCTCCTCAGCTAAGTAGGGAATAGCAAACTAGTGCTGTAGGTTGTTCAAACTTGAACCCTAAAAGGATAATCCTCATTTGGTGTGCTTATCTCTGATCAAAAATTTACCATTCATCATGGCGAACCTGCAACGGGTAGCAATTGCAGTCAATATGCGACCACCCCTCACTGCACATTTATTGGCACATGGCCTAACGGCCGAGGGGGGTCCAGTTACATTTGTTGTAGAAGCTCATGCAGCATACAGAACAGAAATGTTTTTTTCTTGGGTCACATTTCCAGCAGTTGGTGGGAACACAAATACATTTCATCACTATACACCTGCAAACATACCAGCACAATATAGAGCATATGCGTATCTAGAAATACCTATCTTATCAAGAACATAATAGTTGGCTTGATGGCACCCTACCACATGCAATTGTACACATTAAGTTAGGTCCTCTGAGTAATGATGGTCTTACCTGGCCTTTATTGGCCACATATACACTGCACCCTGAATTAGCAACCTTGACGGTAGCTGAAGTCCATCGCTTATATGCTGAGCTTAAGGAAATATACAGATGGTTAGTACAGTTTGTAATGCAAACATTAAATAAAAACCCAGCACGTGCTGCCCTGGCGCAACCACATGCAGCAAACATTCGATCATGGACAAACTACCCGCCAAACCAGATGAGATTCCGTTTTCCTTAGCTCAAAAAATAAATGCACTGGAAACAGTATTTCCCCATACGGGATCTCAGAATAAGCATAGGATATTAACTATGTGCTTGCCATTTGGGATGGTTCCTACAATAGGTAACTGCAACACTTGGGGCACAGTATTTGCCACGCTCTATCCTACCGTACACATTACACCAACACTTGCCAATTTACCTGAAGTGTGAAAACAAATTCAGGATGAATACGAGGCTGCCCCGGCCCTGGACTTCGGGATGGAGCTTATGGGCAATTTTGCCACTGTATCTTCAATCATATTAAGTAACCTTAAAGGGGAGCAGTTGCACTAGCAGTGTGCATGCAGCTCCAGGATGTTCCGCCACGGGATCAAGAATGTGAGCTGCCAAAGATTATCATGGAGACCTATTCTATTATTAGGATAATGAGAACCTACATGACAAGAGGAATTCAATTGTATCATCCTCAGAAAGATCAAAGGCTGAATGGGCAGCTAATATTAAAATCTACGATCATGAGATCAGATGCAGAGTATTGGAGTTAATGCATTACCTCACTGAGCCACCAGACCCAGCAAATGGTTTCTTAAAATGAGTAGGTAAATATGGAGTGAAAATTAAGTATTTAGTTTACTGTTCCTCAAAACTAAGGACCAAACTCATGGCCAAGTGGTGCAGCACAGCAAGTCACCTTGCAGTTCTGCCCTGTATCACATGGGAAAGGGAAGGAATGCACCATATTTATCCCAAAACAGCACATTCCTGTCTTTCCCTAGCGCTGGCACACAATGGGCTGCCTAGCACCAACTCAGGCCTCAATTGCATGTAGTATTGTTTTTGTGTGGGAAGGGGGCACCTTCATGCTCAAAAACAATCTCCTGAGGCTTTTTCCCTCTTTTTGTATGCATGCAGCAGAATGCAGCACACATAGAAAGGGGAACAAATGAGGAGAAATAAAGATATTTCTCTTCATCATGCCTCATCAGGGGAGGTGTAGGTTTCTGATGCATTTCCATGTCTACCACTGGGAATGCGTCAAAATCCATGGATGTTGCCTGGGAAAATCCACCCAATACCCCTGGAACTCCTCCCTGGCGCAGAATAATATAAAACAACGATTTGCACTGTGTTGCTTTACTCCAGATTTATGAAGCCACTCAAGGCCACACAAGGTGGCCTTGAGTGGCTTCATAAGTTACATTTTTGAGTTGCGTCACACATGTGTCATGTTGTGTGGTGCAAGTGCGACGCAACCAAGGTCATAAATGTGGCCCTAAATCTATGGATATGGCTGAAGGACTTAGGCTGGAGCGTTCACAAGGGAGCAGTGTACAAATTCTGGAGGAAGGTAACATTTAATGTGATACAGAGATCGTACAACCCAACACCCCATCCCTCTTTTAAGGCCAACAAGATAGAAGAAGGAGAAATGTTTAAGAAACAAAGCGGACTGAGACCTTCTATCCTTTACAAATCCATCAGATATAATCCTGTGAATAAAACAGAGCCCACTTTGTACTAACAGGCCCACTATGGCAGGTAAGACTGTGGAGAAGTCATCAGGGGCATAACACTTGTCCCAAGGGCCCTAAAGTTAGCATGAAAACATGTCTCTGGCAGTGTGGCCACCACCTACCTGCTACTGCACCTGCTGCACTATTGATAGCTAGGTTCCTGGAATGCGTAATAGTGTCAAAGTCCACTTCTTTCTACCCCCACCAAAAAAAATGTGTGGTGGCCACAGAAACCAAACAAAACCTTCCTTCACAGCAAAGAGGCCTGTCAGGCATCAGAGACTCCTGGCACATTAGAGAGGGCTCAAAGAAAGCAGGGTATAGTTACACACATAGGTTGTGAGTACTGTGAGTGCTTTAGACGATGTTATGGCAGAGTCCTATCCGGACGGAAGATGGCGTCCTATCTAGTTGTTCTTAGTTTCACTGCTGATCACACCCGTGAGATCCACTCTGCCCAAGGACTTTGAAGTCAATGACTGGGGCTCATTGCAACAAGGCATGTACTTAAATGGCATGGCAGGACATCACATTTGGGAGAGAAGGTAGGAAAAAATAAAGGTCTGCCGGGGCAGTTTGCAAATCTGCTGCTCGGGTCACGTTTACCTTATCTAGAAGAATAATCAATAATAAATATTTAGCCAACATTGAAAATTGTGTTCAAGAATCAAATGCAGGAAGGAGGTGGGCAAAATTAAATTTGTGCTTGCCTTGTCCCGGTTGCCCCACTGAGGATCCAGCTCTGCTCCCACCTGAACGCTCAAAGATACTATAACCTTGCCATAGGTGAACTCTGACACTAAACTAAGCAGGAGAGTGAAGAATGCTGTGGAATCACAGCTTTCCATCGTAGACGCAGGACCATACATACTCCTCAGATGACAACATATACAGTCTCAAACCTGAGGCTGCTGGTGTGAGAGAGCATAACCTGGTCGTGCCATTATGTCTCATAGAGAGTAAAGTAAGAGAGTGGTTATTTCCTTATGTACATGTGAAAATGGCATTCCACATACCCCAGAATGCATACAAGTAGAGTGCATTGACGATGATAATTCTACATGTAAACCGCATTTATTTATCATTTGCAGATATATTCATGTTAAAGTATTTTTGAAAATATTATTTCTATAATCATTTTATATTCACAAAGAGAAATATGTTTGAAATAATATAAACTAAAGTACATTTATGTAAACATTAGCTTGGCCTGAGTGAAGGCCCAAATGTTTTCTGTGTTTAATCTTCAACATGAAATTTTGTTTTATTGCATGTTTCTCTAAGCTGCAGGTGCGGTGGTATGAGCCTGAGGTTAATAAGGATTCTATTTGCAGAAACGATACGGGGGCCTGAGGCGACTTGTTACCAAGGTCAAAGAGGAGTAACGTGGAGACAGCAGTCGAACACCCCTCTGAATTCCTGAGCACGGGAGTGAGCCAAAGGATGCTTCATGATTCAGCTGCCAATTAAGCAATTGATAGAGTTGCTGTTTAGGGGAAAGTTTCATCTGTGATGTCACCCCTTGGAAGGATGAAAATTTAAAAGTGGTATAGTTAGCTCAAGAGCACATTCCCTTTTCCCTTTGAGCAGAGTGAACCCCTCTGAAATACAGACCTCTATCTCAAAAAGACTAAGCAGCTCTATGCTGCACACACCTCTCTTGACAGAACCATCTACCAAAGTTCTGTTATGCTAACACTTTTCTGTGAACCCTAGTTAGATGTTAGGGTAATTAGGTATTTAGATCAAATGGTTAGGCAGGAGGATTTATCTTTAAACCCAAAGCATTGTACACTTTTCTTCTATTTTGTAACTCTGCTATTGAAATATAGGTTTTCTATATGTTGGTTAAGTTTAGAGTGGTTCGTCATTTTAATTCTCCTTTAATAATGCATTACATTTATGCAGTGGTTTTGAGACTCATTTATGTAAGTTTGGATTTGAGCCTGCTATACATTCTTAACTTTAAGTTGGTCCCCGAGATTTAATGTATGGCTGGAAGGTTTCACTGTAATTGATGTTTGGGAAAAAATTGAAAAGTAACTTCACACCCCTCAGAACTAAGGAAAAGGTTAATCCAGCTCAAGAGTTTAGAAATAGTATCCAGAGACAGATCCGATGGTAGCGATGAGGATGATTCTCTTCCTGATCTGAGGAGAACTGGAACCATACTCTAGAGTAGTTAGCCCCAGAGTCCAATAGTTAATACCTGTATCCAGAGTTGGAGTTGGGCTTAGACTTGGAAAAGAGTTGTACTGGTGGCAGAGGTATGAATATTAATAAGATTGTTGATGCAGCAGTTTGTGTATAACTTCTGGTGTTTTTGAGAATTGGATTGCGTTTTGCTGAGATGTTTTGTATGTCATGTGAGTGTGGAGATTTATAAAGAAGTTGAGGTGGTTATCAGGTCCGACGTGGCCTAATATCCCGGGAGATTATAAAAAAGTTTAGGAGACACCATATTAAGTTGTCTGCTGAGTAGTTGTGCTCATTGTGAGACGTCATCAGTGGCACAGTTAAGATAGGGATTTACTTAGCATGAATGTGAAACAATTGGTATAATGGTTGTTAATGCGCAGAGTGAAGCTGTATTAATGTGAATGTTACCCTCAGGTCAAGATTTCATTCAAGGGGTTTGAAAACTTTCTTGTGTATTTGAAACTATCCATTCTTTAATGGGCAGACAAAGGTTATTGTATTGTATTTTATACACATGTGTGACATTGCAGAGTGAGTGTGCGTACAGATGGGAACTGCTGTGAGGAGCGAGGTTTATCTCACAGTGTTCCACGCTTGTATAGGTCCATTGGTGTGGTGCTGTGCTGCAATTGGTTGACAACATGAAATAGAGCTGCACTGCAATTTGTGTTTGCTTCAGAATAAGGGATTGTAGATACAACATTGTTTCGAATTGAATTGAAGTTTTGTGGTAATTGTTGAAAAATGAAAGGTTTTAAAATGATGCAAGATTTGTTTAGCGGTGATGTTCATATCCCCTGTAGCGAAGGAGAAGTGGTGCATCCTGAAGATACCCAAGATCATTATATGGTGATTAACAAGGGCTTCATACATGTGTTTGGCTTGGTCAGTGGCACAAGATCACAGAAAAGGAAGGTTCATTGAGATTTCCATAATATGGCACATTTAATTAGCAGATTATTGAAAATTTGAGGAGGGTCCTCTATGAAATGAAGCCACCTCCCAGAGCTGCACAATATGAGGCACGTAATGCTTGGGAACATGCTGCTCATGCTAGAGAAAAGGAGAAATACAAGGGTAGAGCGAAGAAAGCCATATGTACTTATGCAGATGCTATGTGGGATGCAGAACAGAAGAGATGCAGAACCGACATGATAGAAGGGGGTCAGGTTGTATCTGACTTTGACAACTGATATGGTTGAGGGAGAGGGAGAAAGAAAAACAAGTAGGAAATCGAAAGAGAAGAAACAAAAAGAACCAGATGATATGAGGGTAGACAGTGATTAGGACTCTGGAGACAATCTTTTGGATGTGTTACTTTCTGAATGTCCACCTCCATTTAATGAAACTGGAGATGGAAGCCGAAATCAGGACATTGGTTGTAGTGGTCTGACTATATTTGTGACTGATACAACTACGATAACCCCTAGTCCTGTATGAACCATTCACACTATTGCAACCTGTGAGTTAAGAGGGGAGGGTTTGAGAGAGTGTGCCCCAGTTGATCCTACTGTGACTACTGTTGATGCTCTTAAAGTCGCAGTGACGATTGGTCTGGTAGTTCCTATTTACAAATCTGAAGATTTTGGCAATAATACTTACAATCTGGCTGTATTCAATAATGTTGGAAGACAGAGTGGAATTCTAAGTAATCCAGATGCTACGAAGTTTGTCCCTTTGATTTCAGCACATACTAGCACTCCATGTGGGACAAGTGCAACTAGGCCTTTGAATATATCAGGATGCACCTCGATAGGTACTTATCAATGAGTACTCACCCATAGTACTCCTTTGTGGAAAGCACCTTTAAATTTGGGAAATGGTGTTCAAGGAAATTATTCTATGCCTAAGATTCCTGTAGTAACTCGATCCATTAGTGCGAAGGAAATAGTTGACTTGGTGCAATTTTTCCATGGAGGTACTCCAGCTGGAGAAAGTGAGAGTACAGAAGTGAGTCAGGGAACAATTCCATCAACACCAAAAGAGAAAACTTTGGACGTGGCAAAGTTGACAGTGGAATTGAATGCAATGATTATTGGAAATCTTGGCCTGGAACAATTAGAGACTTATCAAGAAGATGAGCTTATATTTATGTGTAGGGACATTACTAAGCGAGTGGGTCAAGTTCATGATAGATTGCAGAACTGGCTCAGAAATATGAAGTAGACCTAAATAAAACTGAAGCTTTACAGAGAAGCTATTGAGTGTGCGTCAGTGAAAAGGATATTGCTGTTGTGAGAACGTCAGGACTGAAAACTCAGATTAAAGAACTACTTCATAATATTAGGGAATTTAATGAATTAGATAAGTGGGAGACTAGATGGGTGAAAAATAAATAAATAAAGAAACCTTCAGGTGAACAGCCTCCAAATGGAGCAGAGAGAGGTGTTACAATGTTCCCCTTGAGAGAAGTGCCCGGTGGAGGTTATTTACGTGACCCGTGGAGCAGAAGTGATCTTGCATCATTTACCAATGGTTTCCCAAAATTACGAGAGAAATCATTGAAATGGTACAAACAGGTCAAAAGGTTGTAAAGATTTCACAGGTATTGTGGATTGATTTGAACACATTATTTGATATTGTGGTTCCAAGTAATTTGTAGACTGAGTGTAAAATAGCTGTTTGGTGGCTAGAGATAGAACTGACCACAAATGCAATAACTAAGAGTCCTGGAGCATTGGTTATGAAAACATAGCAGAAGGTCATGATGTTCTTGAAAGGGAAGGTGCCTCCTTGTGAATGTTGATTGTGTTAAAATTGACAGGACGACAAGCCTCAAATGAGTCAATCCATGCTTATAATGAGAGGTTGATATAGGCATTCAAACAGCACAGTGGTATGGAGACATTAGAGGCTAAGGATATGGGACAATTTGTGTTGAGGTTTGTGACAGGATTGAGGCCAGAAATCAGTTTGATGATACAGCAACATTTGATTTGTTGGTAGAATAAGTCAATTGATGAACTCTTGTGGTACACCAAGTATTGCCACGATGCGATAGAGATCAAACAGAAAAAACTGAAGGAAAAGCTGATGCTTGCCCAGAAGAAAGCCGCCCAGAGAACTAGCTATATGCCCCAGATATAAACAATGTAGGAACAATGCAAGGTGGTTATCAGCGAACACCAAATCTGAGGCAGGGAAGAGGTTGAGGAGTTCCTATACACCCCAGTACATGAATGTATGTAAATAGTCCGTAAGGGTCAACTCCTTTTCATATTTGCAATAAGCAGGGATATTGGAAGCGGGATTGTCATTTAAATCCAGTTACTTGCGTCCAAAATGCAGGACTTGCCCCTTCTCAGAATAATAATCCAAATCAGATGCACGGTGTCCAAAGACCCAGGAGTCCGAATTTTAAAGTGCCCGAGGCTCCGATGAGGCAAGTTTCCCAACCTCTAATGCCACAGCAAAATGCTGTTGTGTCACGTCAGAATGTGAAGCAGGGTTTGAGAATGAATGCAAATGTGATTCAGGATAATAACCCATTTCAACAGTTCCCTTTGTTAGATACAGGGGAGAGAAGTGGCTCTGAGTAGTTAGCCTGATGGTGCCTGAGGGGGAGAAAGACTGTGTATTTGGCGCAGCCTAAGAGGTAGACCTGAACAGACCATTCGCAGTTAGTGAAGTGGATGGCCCTTCCATGTCATTTCTGGTCAACACTGGTGCTACCCACTCTACTCTGAGAACATTAGAGGCTTCTAACCTACCCCTCTTGGGAAGAACACTCTAAGTTGTTGGTGTAGAAAATAGACAAATGACAGCTCAGGAAACTGCTCCAGTCACAGTAAAGATAGGATCCTTTGAGCATAAACACAAGTTCATAATATTTGATAGTAGTCCGGTGAACCTCTAGAGAAGAGATTTATTGACATAATTACATTTTGTTATCTTTAGTACCCCAGTAGGAATAGAAGTATACACCCATGATGAGAATGATGTCTTTAAGTTAGTGAAAAATGAATCACATTGCACATGATTGACTTTGCTAACATTTGACGATTTGTCTCCAGATTTGAGAGAAACAGTATTTTATAGGAAAAGACATCGGACTGTTAAAAGGTCTGGAACCTGTCCGAATTACTGTTAAGCCCAATGTTGAATTTCCAAGAACACCACAATACAATTTGACCCCTGAAACGATTGCTAGAATAACTCCTGTAATTGAGTCCATGATACAACAGGGATTTCTGAAGGAGATAATGCAGAGTCCTTGTAACTCCCTTGTTGTGGGTCTTCAGAAACCAAATGGTAGAAATAGAATTGTACAGGACCTTAGAAAAATAAATAGCATTGATGTTCCTTGTTGCCTCGTGGTATTGAATCCAGCTGTAATATTGTTTCAGATTCCATGTGAGGCTGAGTGGTTCATTGTCATCGATTTTTGGTCAAGCCTTGTTTTCAGTACCGTGGCATGAGGACAGGCAGTTCCTCTTTGCATTTTGGCTTGGAAATAGAGTTTGATGTGGTGCAGAGTCCCACATGGGTATACTGACTCTTCATCTATTTTCAACCAGATTCTAAAGAAAAATCTGGAATCTCTGGATATGCCTTGCAGTTCAGTCCTGATTAAATACATCGATGACCTAATGGTGGCATTGAATACTCAAGAAGCTTGCAAACTGGACACCATTGTGTTACTGAACCACTTGGCTGAGAATGGACATAAGGTATCCCCAGTAAAGGTACAATATTGTTGGAAAGAGGTCAAATGTTTTGGACATCACATTGAGAAAGGAGTAACGAAAGTGTCAAAACAGAGGAAAATAAGTCCATCAACCACACAGAGAGAAGTCAGGATGTTTTTGGGAATGGTGGGCTACTGTAGACAGTGGATACCCAGGTTTTCCCAAGTGACTAAGCCTCTAGAGAGGCTGACACACAAGGATGTGTCTGATCTGGTACCATGGGATAACTATTGCATTGTTGCATTTCTAGAGCTGAGAGACTGTCTCAGTCGTGCCTCAGCTCTAGGGATGCCTAACTATAACAAATCTTTTGCACTTTTCTGCAGTGAGAGGGAGGGCTGTGCTCTCCTTAATACCAACTCAAATGCATGGAAATTCTAAGAGACCTGTGGCCTATTTTTCTGCCACGTTAGATCCTGTTGCTTCAGCGTTACCTTGCTGCCTTAAATCGGTAGCCATGGTCAGCACTAGCGTAGAGAGGTGTGAGGATATTGTTATAGGTCACCCTTTAACTGGGTACTTTACTCATTCAGTCGAACTCTTTATGACTAGAACAAGAACCCAACATTTGACAAGCAGTAGACTTGCTAGATCTGAACAAATCATATTGGCAGCAGAAAACAGAGCTATCAAACAACACATTGTGTGATTTAGAATCCTGCTCCTCTGTTGCCAATATTGGGTCAGAGAAGAGATGCAGTTTGTGAAGGGGACCATGATTTGTCTTGGTGTTACTGAATTGTTTACCAAACAGAGACCAGACATACGGGTTGAACCATTACCTGAATCTGATTATGTCCTTCATGTCGATGGTTCACGTTTGACAGGCAATGGACGAAGTCTGAGAGCAGCTATGTTGATTGTACTCTTTCTGGAGTTGTTAAAGCTTCTTGGTTCAAGGAATATTCTCTGCCCAAGTGGCTGAATTGATTGCTCTTACTACAGCATGCTGTGTCTCTGATTAATTGAAAGTGACAATTTTTGCCGATAGTCAGTATGGCTTTGGAGTTGTTCATGACTTTGAACATTGATGGCGCCCTCTGGATCCACAATGTGGAATGCCGAACAAGTGAGAAGCCTTCTCGACGCAATACAATTACCTGAACAAGTCGCAGTGGTCAAGTGTCCTGCACATTGTTCTGGAGATGATCATGTGACTTTGGGCAATAGATACACCAATGAGGCAGCCAAATACTGTGCACGTAATATTTGTACATTTGATGGTAAATTCACAAATGAGGGAATGGATGAGACTAACTTGAACCTTTTGTTGACAACAGCTGATACTTGGGATGAGGTGACGAGACTTCAAGAGGAAGTGTCTGAGGAGGAAGAACAGAGCTGGGACAGAGCAGGTTGTGTCAAAAGAGATGATGAGATTAAGGTTTCAGTGGATGGACAACCTGTGTTGCAAAATAGTTTACCTCCTATGGCTAGGCATTTCCAAGGTCCAGCGCATGTTGGTAGGGATGCTATGGTAAGATTATTCAGACAGGCTTGGTTAAATACTAGATTCAGATTGATGGCTGAAGTGTTGTGTCATGGGGCACTGTGTGTCAACAGAATAATGTAGGCAAGAGAACTGTAGTCACATTAAGCCACATAGGGAGGTCAGGAGGACCTTTTAACAGGACGAATTTAATTGAGATGCCTGTGTGCGATGGGTTGAGGTATGTTCTGGTAATTGTGTGTATCTTTTCCCATTGGGTCGAGGTGTATCCAACTTGAAGAAATGATAGTCTCACAGTAGCCAAGTTGCTGCTAAGAGAGCTCGTAGCCAGATTTAGTTTAGTGACTTCTTGCAATCAGACCGAGGTACTCATTTCAATAATGAAGTCTTGAGATTGTTGTGCGCAGCACTGCAAATTGAACAAAGACTGCGTTGTAGCTATAGAGCCGAGGCTTCGGGTCTTGTGGAACAAGTGAATGGCATGCTAAAATCAAGACTTGCAAAGGTCAGGGCAGGCATGGCCTCTCCACAACAAGAACAGTGCCATGACCTTAGTTCCGGCTATTGGGCTTGGTGAAGAAACATGTTAGGAAAATGTGTCTGGAACCCCGTTGGCGTGGGCCTTATCAGGTGATTGTGGTCACAACTACTGTAAAATGTGGAGGTCTCCCCACTGGATTCACGCTTCCCATACTGGCGGAGTTGAGTATTCCCTTGACATGGCATCTCCTGTTCCAGAAGAACCAGTGGTGAGAGAAAGACAGGAGGGTAGACAAGTTCTTGGGGACCAAATTGAAGCTGACACAGAACTTGAGCAAATTGAAGCGGGTCTACGACAAGTCACAATGGACCCTGATGCAGAATCAATTGAGTCTTGTCCTGCAGTGAAAAAGTCAGATTGAGAATCAGATCCTGGGGAAGTAACAAGTGCTGGAAGAAATTGAGTGGAAGCTAGAGACCAATGGCCCAGAAGGAAGGAAAGATGGAAAGTGAGTCTGCCTAAAGAACGTGTGCCACCAACGATTGCTGAGAAACTGAGAACTCTGATTTGAGCACGGGTGAAGGTGAAAGTATAACAGTCAGAAAATCAAAAAGTAAGAGAGTACCTAATCATAGGTATTTTTTACCAGAGTGGATGTACTTTGCAAATGATGCAGATCAAGAGTTCTGGGAATATTGGGATAGACATACAGGTTGGGCTGAACCTCCATGAACTGAACATTGTGGGTGAATTGTATCTTGAATTTCATTGTCATCTATGAGCTTAGTCTGTGTGGGCATTAGAGACATTTACGTTGATTGGGTTTGAGAGTTTGGAAGATTTCCTAGGCCCCAGTAGATGAAGAAAAATGGTTGTCATTTGGAAGAATACAGAGTAAGGCTAGGGATATCTCATGCAGATTATGGCATACTATTGAATCAATCTTGCATCTTTGAGTTCTGTTTATTATACATTTGGTGAAGCTGCCAAAGTAAATATGCTGCTGCTGTACTCATTAGGTAGTAGATCTGATTTTGAAGAAGTGATGGAGCCAAAACAAAGAAATAAATGTAGAGACATAATAGGTGCTTTAGAGCTTCACTTTCTTAAAATATTAGCAGCACTATTGATAGGCGCATGTTCCCTTCATTCTCT
Organism: Pleurodeles waltl; assembly: GCF_031143425.1. Classification (NCBI taxonomy): domain Eukaryota; kingdom Metazoa; phylum Chordata; class Amphibia; order Caudata; family Salamandridae; genus Pleurodeles; species Pleurodeles waltl. Next base: position 977,518,062 of record NC_090446.1, on the reverse strand, counting down.
GTAGAGTACAAATTAACTTCTAGTGTTTCCCCACAAACTCTTAATCCTAAGGAAAGCAACAAGTCAGATGGGGAAATGTTACACTTAGGTGTATGTAGGAGAGATTATTCTGCAAATGTACATTTCCACTTATTGTATGAATATGTTGATACAATGAAAGCAAGGGACTGTTACATGTGCACTCAATTGCCTGCTTCTGTTTCAGAAGCTATCACCTTTCATCATATTCCTGTGACTTATGGGATTTCATGTAGTCTTTTCCTGAGCTTGTTTTATGGGACAGGACATTATCAGTATTATTTTTCAAATTATGATTTAATGCTTTCAGAAATCCCTATTATTGATCATTTGAACAGACAACCAGCTCACTTGGAAATAAAGATATTTGCAAGATTCTTTAAACCTGTTGTCATTTTAGCCAGAATTTATGCACATAGACAATACTTAACATACATGTTGTCGGATGTTGAGAAGAACCTTTTAAACTTAGTTGAGGACCGAAGAACAGAAATGGAGGCTAGTTCAAAACGGGATGAGCATTTTCAAAGTCAAAATAAGTGGACTAAAGAAGAAAGAAGTTAGCTGGAAATCTAGCCGGGTAAACTTTAGATTGGAAACATAAAGGAAAATTGTGCATTTGGATGGAAAGATCTGATACTGACAATATATTTGTGGGACAGAGCGAATGTGAACACACCTTTGAAGTTCGAGGGAATTATAAGTTGTATCTTGACGGGGAGAACGCTGTCAGTCCTGGAGTTTATTTTATTTGTGGAAAGTTTGCTTATTTTAAATTGCCAAAAGGATGGTATTGTATGAGTTTTTCCTAAGATTTATCATGTAGAACATCTTGACAATCCTGTTTGGACTCAAGGTTTTAGACCTAAACAAGGTGTGAGTGCAGTCCATCTATGGGAGTGATTGTGAATGATTTATAGATCAGACGGTTGTCTACTGTAGTGGATAAACTAGCCACTAGCACTGCTGGAAGTTTACTGATGGTAAATTCTGAGATGATCGCGATCAGATCTATGATTTTGGCCAAAAAGGCTTGCTTTAGACATGTTACTCGCAAAAGAAGGCAGGGTCTTTCGGGTGCTGAAAGTTCAGCAATGCTTCATTTACATCCCAGATAATAGTAAGGATTTGGAAAAGTACATTCAGACTATTTTAGGGTTGACAAATGGTTGAAGGGGTTAGGAGCACCAGGTGCTTGGGAAGCTATTTGAGACGGGTTTTCTGCCATAGGCAAATGGTTTTGGAACTTGAGAAGTGGCATTGGTTAGTTTGAAGTCATTGTTGATTAATTCAATAGTGGCAATACTTCTGTTGGTTGGCTACAAGGTTTTCAAGAGAATTAGGATTCAGAGAGGCAGAAAGAGGGAGAGCAGATATTGAACTGGAGGAGAGTTTGTAGACATTCCGATAATATGAAATGTTTGGGGGAATTCAGACGAGAGCCATTCAAAACGATGAGGTTTTAGGGAGTCTGGTTCAAGAATGAAGTGGAATTATGATTACTTAATACGTCATCAGAGGGAGGGTTGAGAGAGCATAACTTGGCTGTGCCATTATATCTCAAAGAACTTGAAGTAAGAGAGTGGTTATTTCCTTATGTAACCCTGTGAAAATGGCTTTCCACATAACCTGGTGCACCAGAATGCATACAAGTAAAGTACACGCATGATAATAATCCTACATGTAAACCGCATGTATTCATCATTTCCAAATATATTCATGTTAAGGTATTTTAGAAAATATTGCTTCTATAATCATTTTATATTCATTAAGAGAAATGAGTTTAAAATCATTTAAACTAAAGTACATTTATGTAAACGTTGGCTTGGCCGGAGTGAACGCTCAAACTTTTTCTTGTTTAATCTTCACTATGAAAGTTTGCTTTATTGCATGTTTCTGTAAACTGCAGGTGTGGTGATATAAGCCTGAGATTATTAAGGATTCAATTGTGCATAAAAGATAAGGGGGTCTGAGACAACGTGTTACCAAGGTCGAAGAAAAATAATGTGAAGACGGAAGTCAAACACCCCTCTGAATTCCTGAGCAAGGGAAAGAACCAAAGGATGTTTCAAGGTTCAGCTGTCAATTAGACAATTGATAGCATTGCTGTTTAGTGGAATATGTCATCTGTGATGTCACCCCTTGGAAGGATTGAGATTTAAGAGTGGTTTAGTTAGCTTAAGAGCAGCAGATCCCCCTTTCCCTTCGGGCAAAGCAGACCCCTCTGAGGTACAGATCTCTATCTTAAAAGGACCTAGCACCTTTATGCTGCCCACACCTCTCTTGGCAGAAATTTCAACCAAAGTTCTGTTGTGCTCACACTGTTCTCTGAACCTTGGTTAGATGTTAGGATAATTAGATGTTTAGATCAAATGGTCAGGCAGGAGTATTTATCTTAAAATCCAAAGCATTGTACATGTTTTTCTTCTATTTTTGTATCGCTGCTATTGAAATATTGGTTTTCTGTATGTTGACTAAGTTTGGAGTGACTTCTTGTTTTAATTCTCCTTTGTTAATGCTTTACATTTATGCAATGGGTTTGAGACTCATTTCTGTAAGTTTGGCTTTGAGTCTTCAATAAACGTTTTAACTTTAATTTGGTTTCCGAGATTTAATTTGTGGCCAACAGTTTACACTGCAATTGATATTTGGGAAACTAATTGGAAAGAATCTTCTCACCCCTCAGAACTGAGGAAAAGATTCATCAAGCTCAGTGCTTAGAAATAGTATCCAGAACCGGATCAGGTGCTTCCTACAATTCTCAGCATCTGAGGAAATGCCTGACAGATGTTTTTAAGGAAAAAGGAAAACCTCAGTGCAACGTTAGAATTTTGGCGTGGGAAGACAGGGATGAGGTTAGGTTTGTTGCTGGAGTGACCTTGTCTTTCACACTATAAACCCCATGTCGCCTGTGTGACACCAATAGTGTTTTATGTTGTGCTGGATTAATTGTTCAAGAAGCTTACTTCACTGCAGTTCTGCATTAGAACAGTTGTTTAGGGGTATTGCATGGTTCTTACTGTCTCATGTTTATGACTTCTCCACCCACAAAGAAATTATTTTATACTAGTAAAAATAACAACGCTCAGCATGAAATATTTGGAAATGTAATGGAGGGCAGAGTGAAATACCCAAACGGTTGTAGAGGATAGCTAATGAATTTGTATTTATTTCCAACAAATTGGTTTTAGTAATGTCACAGGATGTGGTGTCCTTATTGAAAGTTCTGTTTTATTTCACTATATAGATCCTTCAGTCTGGTCAGGTCTCCCCAGGTTTCTTGTCCTCTCCTTCCACCAGGCCAACCAGGAGTTTTGTCCAGCACCTCAGAAAAAACAGGTAATAGTCACCCAAGGGTATCTTTGCAAAAGTTTGCTTTCTTTAGGTTTGCCTTTTTATAATACTTTTACCCTCTCTTAACTCTTTTTTGTCTTTCACACACTCTCTATTTATGCAATCATACTGCTTGTTGAGCTTTCACTTTGGTTGGTGTGTCATCATTCTCTTACATCTTCTTAATCCTAGAGCTACTTCCGAGCTTGGAATGGATCATGCCTAAATAAAAAAAAACAATATAAGTCAAATAAAAACAAATATTTTCAATTCAGTTCTTTGTTCTCATTTTCATCTTCTAATGAATTTCCTATTATCTGTTTCTTCTCCTCCATGCCTGTCAGAAACGAGGTCTCTAGTGGCAGCCAGTTAACACCCTGTCCAAGTAGGGACCTTACCTGTAGTCAGGTTAAGGGAGATACACAGCTCAGATAACCCCTGCTCACCCCTTTGGTAGCTTGGCACACGCAATCAGGCCTATCTCAGAGGCAATGTGTAAAGTATTTGCAAAAACACACAGAGTGACACATTGAAAACAACATAGTAGGACTCCACAACAGTTTAGAAAAATAGTAAATATTTATCTAATTCAAACAAGAACAAATTGACAAAAATCCAACATACACAAATAAAGATATCACATTTTAAATTAAAAAGAGTCTTACTCCATAAGAATCAATGTATGCGTTGTTTTAGCACAAAGTACCTGGCATGTGTCAAAAAGAAAGCCAAAAGATATATTTTTAAATTGTGAGTTCAAAGACCCCAAAACTCCATATCTCGCTCTGCTCCCAAATGGAAAACTGACTTAAAAGATATTTCAAGGCAACCCCCATGTTATCCTATGGGAGAGACTGGCCTTGCCATACTGAAAACCGTATTTGGCAGTATTTTAACTATCAGGATGTGTAAAACACACCAGTACATATCCTACCTTTGAAATACACTGCACCCTACACAGGCATCTGCCTTGGGCGTACCTTAGGGGTAACTTCCATGTAATCAAAGGGACTGTTTTTGGCTGGTAAGTGGGTACACTTGCCAGGACGAATTGGCAGTGCAGGACTGCACTCACAGACACTGCAGTGACAGGTCTGAGACATGTTTACAGTGCTAATTGTGTGACGATCAGTGATGCAGGCCCACTAGTAGCATTTGACTTACAGGCCCTGGGCACGCATAGTGCATTTTACAAGGGACTTACTGGTAAGTCAAAGATATCAATCATGGATAAATCAATCACCAATACAATTTTGCCAGAGAGCACTTGCACTTTAGTACTGGTCAGCAGTGGTAAAGTGTCCAGAGTACCAAACAACAGCAGAAACGAAATCCAGCACACAGTCAAAAAGTACATGAAGCAGAGGGAAAAACACAGGGGAAACTACTCCAAGGATGCTAGATCTAACAATGCCCATTCCTTTTCACAGCTCCATCACTTGCCTCCATTGTGGCCATCCTCTGTCAATGGCCTTGCTTTAGCTTGTTTACGGACTCCTGGTGGCAGTTAAAAATCACCATTCCTATTCTTTGTGCCATCTACGCATGCCCTCCATACAAACACCATCTGGGTCCTCATTGTGGGCTGCATCATGGTCAGCTCTACTGGCTTGTGGAGGTTTTTCTCCCTAACAGATCTGGAGTCTTTCAATGTAGGTGTTTGTTGTCTTGGACCAGTGTCTCCTAAATCATCTGATTGATAAGAGATAACAACAGAATTTCAAACTTCAGCTGGCCTGTTCCCCTTTTGATTCCTTCCTTTCCCTCAGTGATTGGGCCCTGGTTCCCATATTTGCTTCTTGACTTGATGACCTTTTAAAGTGCTGTTTGTTTTATTTCTAGTTCCTTTGAGCACTTATGATGCTTAAGCATCTTCCAGGATCTGGCAAAAGGATGAATGTCATGAGTAAGGTTTAAGGCATTTGAACAGCACAGAGTTCTTGTTTCTTTGCTAGATAATCTTCTTGCGGCTGCTTATGATTGAGGCTTTTCAGTGTCAATACTTCTTGATCTGTCTTCCAGATTTCATACAGAAGACTACAATCTACTTACTCATTTTAGGATAGGGGGCATTATTTCTGATGAAGCTGTGAGATGGTTCGGTTGAGCTCTCTACTTGGAGGACAGTAGCAGGTTTTGAGGTTTAGCCCCATTAAATCATCTAAATTGAGGGCTCATTGTGGAGTTCTGCAAGGGTCACTCCATGACCATTATTATTCAGTTGCAAATCTCATCACATGTGGATGATACACAACTTTACCTTCTTATAATAAACCCAAATGTTGGTTTCATTGATCTATGAAATGTCTGATAACACATGCCTTCCTGGGTGAATAGCAGTGCCATCAAACATTATGGTGCAAAGATTAAGGTTCGAGCCAAAAGTTACAGAATTCTGAAAAACCTCAACAGCCTCTGGAGCACTTTGGGATCCTCACCTAATGTGGAAGAAAAGCAAAGAATTTGGGCGGCATACAGGATGACAAGTGTATCTTTCAGAATTACATTAGTTCATTAGTAAGGGCAGCATTTTTCAGTCTAAGAATGATTCTAGTATAATATTGACTGGGCTGGGCAGTTGCAATATTTATAGAACATGAAAGCAAGACGGGTCCTTAATTTAAGGAAACATTCTTCTCTTTCACAAGAACTTAATTTGCTTACCAGTGAATAGTCTTTTTGTCTTTGGTGTTGCAATGCTTAGTTTTCAAGTGTATCAAGGGAATTTCTCTAGTGTGCCTACAGAACATTTATTACCCAGAGTAATATGTGGGTAATTAGCAGTGCATGGCCGGGGCACGAGTTACAGTTACCTTAGGGCACAAGTTATAGTTACTTGAAATACTTCTAACTTTAACATCTGAATTTCTATGGTTTTGTATGTTTCCAGTGTGAGCCTAACTATAACGTCCCTGTAACCTTTGTTTTTTTTTAAAGTGATTTTCTATGTTTTTTTAATTCTATTTAATTCTGTTCTCTAACTATAATGTCCCTGTAACTTTTTGGGTTTTTGTTTTTATGAATTTCTATGTTTTTTTTATTTTTTTACATGAAGTCATTTAACTACTTTACGTTAAACCAACCCTTTGGCTTTTGGCTGTGTGCAGTGGAGGTTGGCTGCAGGGCCTGTGGCCAGACCCTGCAGCCAATCCCCTATAACCACCCAATACTGCACCATACATGTCTCTTGGCCGTGCGCAGCAGGGCTTCACCACAGGGCCTGGGATGCAGCCTACCCCACAGCACTCATGAAGTGCTTCTTTGTTAGGTGAAGATGTGATCATATTCCTATGCATCAAGAACGGGTCTTTAAAATTGGTGGGAAAAAAGCACTTGGGGTCCTTTTAGTAAGCTGTACATCTTCCTGGGAAAATAGGGGGAGAGACGTTGCATATCACTAATGTATATGGGGCGGGCCCAAAAGGGTGGGACTTCTAGGCCATTTCACATACTTGTAGTTTTTAAAAGGGGTGACATGATCCCTGGTCTCAGCAGCAGATGACAAGAAAGAACCCACTTCTGACAGTCACTACATAAGAAATTGTGCTAAGAAAAGCAGGGATGCAAACACCCACATCAAGGATTACAGATAACTGTTTATGTTGGAAATGCAAAGAAAACACACTTGTTTTGCCTTCACCATGCGCAAACAATTACGATGATTAGTACTTTACAGAAGTGGAGCTTTAACTTGGGCACCTGCTTTATTTCTATCTGTAAATGCTTCCTGTTGAGGTTTATTTTTTGCAAAATGAGCATTGTGCCAGAATGAATCCTGCCCTGCGTATTAATCTAAGCAGAGGCAGGCATTTTCTGCAGAATATCTACCCAAATAGCGCACTTTCTACTGGCTAATTAGTAAGTGCGTTCTTGTTGGGTAAATGTATAGTGCATCTCCTACACTACAGCTGTGTAAAAGTCTCCAGTTTCCTTGCATGTCTATACCTTTGTCAATGTGGCTGTTCCTCAAGTGTCTTCATCAGATAACTAATCAAGGTGGAACTGCACAGAAAACACACTTGGATGATTTGTACTTTACAGAAGTAAGGGCTTCTTTTTTTGGTGGTAATGCAAGGGAATCAGGGTGGATCCTCAAAGGCCCCACAGACCCAGCCAGCTCCCCGCAACCTGTGGAAGGAAGCAGAGTGTTTACTTTTGCTTGGTGAGAGCTATCATAGCTATCACGAAGCAAAAGTAAACCAAGGAAGGGGGGTCTGCAGGGTCCCCTATTCTTTTTCAGTATGTGGCCCTCGGTAGGTGGTGGTCCCTGGAGACAAAGGAGCCCCACGCGGCCCTCTGCATATTTATAAAATAAAGCCCCAGGTAGGTGGTGGTCCCCCGGGCCCAGGAGTGTCTGCGCTCCCATCCCTAATATTTAGCATATGTTGCCCTGGGGAGCTGGTGGTCTCTGGGGCTTTTTAGATCCCTAGGAGGAGGGGGCATGTGCCCCCTCCTCATTTCTTTCTATAAGGAAGCATGCCCCTGGACCTGGCCCACCCAGGGCAAAAGTAAAAGCAAGCACATGAGCCCATGCTTATTTAGTTTGTTTTTTTAATTCACAGCAAAAATCGTGAATATTTGCCCAGGCAAGCTCCAAGGGGACCCCTGGACCACAACTAGGGGATTAGGGTATTCCTACCCTGCCCACTTTTCTTTTTTTGTGCTTTTTCTTTGGAATTGGCTAAAGCCGAGTCCCAAAATGGCTGCCAACAATTCCTGGTTGACGTGTTGGCAGCCAATCATTTCTCTGCACGAGATCTGGATTATTTACAAAGTATTTACGCTTCTAGATATACTAATTTGCATTCATTAAAATATCTTGAAAACTACTGAATTGATTTACAGCAAATAACAAAATGCATGATCTCTGGACCCAGAAGCTACCTTTCTGACAAATTTGGTTTAATTTCGTCCAGTGGTTCGGGCTGCAGGGGTCTTTAAAAACTCAATGGGAATTAACCGGGGAAACACTCTTTTTTTTAACCCCAAAACTTTCCATACACAACAAGACCCAACTCAAAACCTTTTTGGAGAATTTCATGAAGATTTGTCAAATGGTGCGAAAAATATAGCCAAGTCAAAAAATGCTTTTTCCATGGAAATTAGGTCCTAACCATAATCACCTACTGGTGACTGCAGTAGGTAATAACATAATACTTCACTGCGAAATATTTACATTTTCATTATAAAGGCATGCGTTGTAAGGGCATATGTATTGCAGAAGGTTGTGTGGCAAAGGCATGCATTGTAAAGATGCATGCGTTGTAAAGCCTGTGTGATAAAGGCATGCATGGTTTTGACCGCGTTGTAATTGCTGCTTCCCTCTCAAAGCAGAAGATGGAATACAGAACAAGAAACCTGTTGACATGCAGTGCAAGCCAACATTACAAATGGAAAAAGTATAGTGCAGGAAATTTAACACAGAAAGGAGATTGGTGAGTTCCTTGAGACTCTTTCTAGTGCTGAAATGATTTTGAACCAACAGCAATCATCTTGACATCAACCAAGATCAAGGTCGCTAAATAGACATAAGGACAGATACTGTGTCCTTACACATGCGCCCTTAACCTCTGATAATGCGTCCCTTCTAGATAATTTATTTAGTCTGGGACTCGTTTTAGGCCAATGAGTCTTTTGACCCTGATTGAAGACACCTTAGAACGAGGCAATTAATCAACATGCCAATCAATAAATCAATAACGTCAGCAATATTTTCATTAACAAATCGATTCAACTCAGATAGTGACATTGGTAAGAATCGAAAACCACCAGGACCTTTCAGTCACGAATAACCACACAGATTTATTATGATTTATGATATTTATTCCCTATTGGTTATGCCTCTACGAGTACGTTTATTAGTCTCAATACCAGAAAACACATCAACACGGTAATAATATGGCAACTCGAATAAGACTTCATCAATTCAAAAATCATAAACATTAGAACAAAGCACGACATCAACATGGGTTAATCTTAGCAGAGTTTCAATAGCGCATTATTCAACAAAGCATGGATTCAGTCATTTGTCTATTTGTGTCTGTTTAGTAAACTCCTTAACTAACCTCAAATTAGCATTGGCATGTTGGGCTTCATGCAAAACAGTTTAGCAACACAAATTTAGAAACATCTATCTATGGTCTCTATCAAAAGAAAAGCAGTTGGTACCTAGAAAGAAAGTAAAACAGACAATTACAATTTCATCATCATATAGTTACCCTCCGTAATGAGTCAGCATACAGAGTCAGTCTTCGTCCTCAGGACAACAGTTGATTCGCCATCAGCCAAGAAATACAGCAAAGTTCAGCAAGACGGGAAATATGGGACACTTCCCTCATAAGGAGGAAAAGTATGAATCGGACAAGGCAAAGTAAGGATAGTTCGAAGAATCAAACTGCAAAGTCAGAGTGACAAAGTGGCTGGGTAATGGCAAAAGGCACAGAACGGCTATGGCAAAAGAATGGCATATGATGGCTGATTTCCCCCTGTGTCCAAGAATTATATCGATCTCGTTGTGCAGTCCCCTAATTTCCAATTGGGCAAGTTCTGGGTGCACCATTATCTCCATCCAATGGTTTACTTGTCATCTCATTAAGATTGTCACCTTAGATCAGTTCTCACGTAGTTTATTGGCTTCTGTAATTGACGTCTCCAATGGGTAGAATGTCAGGTACAATTTCATGTTCGCACGGTCCTCTCACAGTCCCAGTCAGTAGTTCCATTGTCTATACCAGTTCAGGTGACCTTGTACCTGTTGCAAGTTTACACTGTTGCATTCGGCAAGAATGTCTCCTTGAGCAAGTCGGGTCTCATGAGAAAGAATTAACTACGGTTACACACATCTTCTAGCTTCTGGAAAAATACAGCTACATGTCCTTCAGCAAGTCAACACATTGCACGTTAGAAAAACACATTTAATAGGAAACCGGGCAGCTAGGCCCCGACTCATGCTTACTAAGGCCTAGTGATCAATTTGCAACCTTAACATATAACTCTTAATATTAATACAAAATCATACATTAGTACCTTAATATTTAATTATTAGACAATTTAATTTATCATCGTATACATTGATGGCCACTCCCCGTGGGCACATTTTAAACACACGTTTAGTAAAAGCACATTAATACATTTTCTATGCGGCATTATTATGCATTAATTCGTAAACATTTCATTTTAATTTTGATTAAAAAAATACACTCCAACAATCCCTCCTCTGATGACACTTGTCATCACACAAATCCACTCTTTAACTTTTCCTTCATTTGTTCATTTCCCTCATTTCAATTTCTTATTTTCATTTTGCCTTTTCATATTTTGCTCTGAACATTCTCTCCCTTTTCTTGTCTTCCCTCCTTTCTTTATGTTTTGCATATTTTCTTTTAACCCTTTTACTGCATTTAGTTAATAACCATAGTCCGACTAAGCAAGCCAAAATAATTACTATTCCCTGTATTAATTTTCCTAAAAACCCATGCCAAAGGCCACTAAACCAGCTTTCCACACGCGCAAATCCTTCTCCAACCCTTTCCCAGACTCCTGGTGCTTTCATTTCCTTTAAATCTGCACTATCTCTTGTTAGGTTAGTAAGCATACTTCTAATCTCATTACTATTATCCGGAATATAAGCACAACAGTGGCGCTCATTAAGCATCTTACAGACTCCGCCACTTTTCGCTAAAAGAATGTCTAAAACAAGCCTGTTTTGAAGAGTCATAGCCCTCTCCGCAGCAAGTTCAGTATCCATCAGGAGTATAGCCCCTGTGAAGTTTGTCAGCATGTTATCCACAATAGTAGACAACTTTCGAATCTTTACGGAGTTCAAAATAACTCCCACTGAAGGAATTATTGCTCCAAATATGTCTCCTACTATACCAGCAGCAGTTTCTCTCTTTTGTCTAGCACGAAGTAATTCTGTCACTTTCAGAAATTTCTTTAAATCATCTAGTTGATAAATCTTTGGAAAAACTATTCCCAAATAACATGGCCCATACCATCCCTTTGGAAGACGATAATAAGCACTAAGACCACAAATAAAATAGACCCCAGGGGTCGCTTGATCCATTCCATTAAGCATGAACGTCCATTTTTTCTGAAACAAAAACACATGCTTACACTCACTAGTTCCCACAAACACATTGTCATAGTATGATTTTGGTCGCGTAATGCAAAGCCTACCTACGTGTTTCGCATCTAAAGCTAGCTTCCCTTGTTCCCTAACCCCATTATTGCTATTACTAAGGAATGTTCGTTGCTGCAAGCCCTTTTCTAATTTCCCCTTTAAAAACCTTCTTCTATCTTCAGTGTGATCTAAAAAGCTCTTTTCTACAGGTGTAGGCAAGCATGTCAAATTATTGCGGTGCGCATATGATGTACTAATTGTCATTCTAGGCTTGAAGAAACCATTAACCAGCTTTATGGCATAATATTTAGCTACACTATTCAAATCTTCTATAATAGGTACATATGAGAACACTAAATCATAATTTGAATAAAAATATTGCACTTCTTGATTATAAAAAAGCGTTAGTAGCAGACTGCAACTAATCCCGTACGTTAATGGCAAGCTGTGATAGGTAACTCCCTCCTGGACTGAAAGAGGAATTTGTGTACACACATAAGAAGCCTTCGTATCCATAGTGTCAACATACTCACTCAGCAAGCGTTAGAAAACGTTAGTAGACAGCTCCCTTTTAGCATTATACTCGCTATGCTAATACTTTGCATCCTGCTCAAACCTGTCCCACGGTGTTAATGTAGCAGTTTCAGAAACTGTAGCATTGTTAGCTTCACTTTCATCTACCAGACGCATCTCCACAATTATAGCTATAATGAATATCACACACACAACAGCCAAAGCAACACCCAAATATTTACAATGCTTATTTCCCTCAACGTCATCTCCTGATCTAGGCATGATCTGTAAAGAATCAGAAAGTAGAGTACTACCAACGCAATCAACTAATAGGAGGATGGTTAATACCTCTTTTACGCAAAAGTCTTTTTCCAGCAAATATTTACAGCTTTCTCATTCACTCCCAGGGTCTTTTGTCAATCCAGTTAGCAGCTTGTCACAATCGGGTTTTTCAAAAGTCAATTCAGGTTAGCAACGTCACATCCGGTAATTTATCAGTCTCTTTTCTCAGGTTTCCCTTTATTCAATTTCAACTTAACACAGTCTTTTTATTTGTGGGCAACTTCAAGTACCATAATATTGACCTGGAACTTCACGATCAAAACAGAAAGCCAAGAATTTTTGCTGCCATTCAGCTGAGGTCGCATATGCCCATTCAGGACCCGCGTATCTTCTGTTTGCTATTCTCTTTCTTTTCAATTTGCGGTCACCCTGCAATTCTCCTTCACTCAAATCTTCTATCCTTGTGGTATCGACCTCTTCCTCTATTGTTTTGTTGATGACTACTTTCCCTTTTTCAGTTTGCGACTCTGGCCACTTATCTCCTTTCACTGACCTTTTGCTGTTTGTCTTTTCAGGTTGCTGTTCAATACCCTCCTCTTGTGCTACGGTGTTTTCTCTTGATGGATCTGCAAGCAGCTCAGGAGGAGTCTGAACGCTTTGATTTCCTTCTGCCTCAACTTCTCCGCCTTCTGGGTCTGTCAAGGGTTCAACTTCAAACCCGTATCCGTCTGCTTCTGGGAGAACCTCTCTTTGGGTCGGTCCTCCTGGTCCCTCAGTTGAGATAGGCTCACCGTCACCCTCCTGGGTCTCGTTTGCTGTTCGGGTGACTAAGCCGTCCTCAACGGACTCTCCTCCAGTCTCAGTTCCCCTTTGATTACTCTCCGGCCCTGAGACTTCCTTTTCTGTAGCTGTTATTTTTGACAACTCAATTTCCTCATCAGTTGGTCATGTCACCTTCTTTGTGTGACTGGCATGGATCCAATTTGGAATTCCCGCACATTTCACAGCAGTAGTAGTTGTCAGTATCACTTGATACAGCCCCTTCCAACACGGCTCCAAACACGACTTCCTCACGTGTTTCTTGACAACAACCCAGTCACCGGCTTTCAGATTGTGACCTAGATCATTTATCGGTGGCAGTGTGGTTGCTTCCACCTGGTGAGTGAAAGAGCGGGCCACGTCAGCCAGACCCTTGCAGTAGTCCAACACCATATCATCCGTGATATTCACAAGAGCATTTACAGGCACAGCGGGCAGTAACATAGCTCGCCCCATAAGAATTTCATGAGGAGACAGTCCTGTTTTGTTGTTGGGTGTATTTCTCATTGACATTAGCACTAAGGGCAATGCATCTGGCCATTTTAAATTTGTAGCTGCGCACATTTTTGCCATTCTTAACTTCAAGGTACCATTCATCTGTTCCACTAGTCCTGAGGCTTCAGGACGGTAGCTACAATGCAGCTTCTGTTCAATGTTCAGTGCGACACACAAGAGCTTAACCACCTCGTTGTTGAAGTGACTTCCTCTATCTGATTCTAAAGAGATTGGGAACCTGAAGTGTGGTATCAATTCCCTAAGCAGCAACTTCGCTACTGTGAGACTGTCATTCCTATGTGTAGGGTAAGCTTCAATCCAATGACTAAAGATGCACACACTCACCAAAATGTACCGCAGACCTCCACACACAGGCATCTCAATAAAATCCATCTTCATCCTGCTAAATGGACCTCCAGCTCTCCCAATATGGCTCAAATTCACCACGGTCCCTTTCCCCGCATTCATCTGCTGACAAATAATGCACCTGTGACAGATTACTTCTGCTGCTTGTCTGAATCTTGGATTGAACCAGTCGACTTTGAACAACCTGATCATGGCGTCTCTCCCAATATGTGCTTGCCCATGGTAAAACCTTGCAAACTGTGACAAGAGACTGTTAGGCAAAACCATTTTCCCCTCATCTGAAACCCACAAATCATCAGGTCTTTGTACACATTGCATTTTAAGCCAAGAACATTTCTCTTCTCGGCTGGCACGTCCCTGCAACAATTTTAGCTCTTCCATTGTGTCAACCACCCTCAATGCATAACCTGTGCATGTTTCATTTTCAGTTTCAGGTAACAATTCCCACTGATCCTTGAACGATCCACAGTTCAATGCACAAAACCTTGCAACTTGATCTGCATATCCGTTTCCCATTGACACAAAGTCTTGTGATTTCACATGAGCGCTGCATTTCACCACGGCAATTTCAAGAGGTAACTGAATTGCGTGCAACAACTCCTTAATTCTTTCACCATTTTTCACTGGAGAACCAGAAGAGGTCATGAAACCCCTCTGTGACCATAGCTGGCCAAAATCATGGACAAATTCCAAATACGTATCTGCTGTCAGTATAGATAGTGACTTTCAATTTTTCAGAGGATTGGTATGCCCTAGTAAGAGCAACCAATTCAGCCACTTGAGCAGAATACACTCTCTCGAGCCAAAATGATTCCAGGATACCGGTGATTGTACATACAGCGTATCCGGCTCTCAGTACTCCCACTGAGTCTCTCAGGCATGAACCATCAACAAAGATAATGTACTCGTTTTCTTCCAACTGGGTATCTTTAATGTCAGGTCTCGGTTTGGTGCACAGTTCTGTTACCTCCAGACAATCATGTTCTACTTCCTCAGCATCATCAACATCTGTATTCTCATTAGGAAGCAAAGTTGGCGGGTTCAACACAGTACAGCGCTTCAATGACACATTAGGTGACCCCAATATAATTGTCTCGTACTTGGTCAATCTAGCATTTGTCATGTGCTGGGTCTTTGTTCGGGTAAGCAGTATCTCGACTGAGTGTGGGGCCATTACTGTTAAGGAATGTCCCATCACTATACCTTCACACTGAGTAAGGCTTTGACCAACTGCTGCAACTGCGCGCAGACACCCTGGTAAGGCTGCTGCGACTGGGTCCAAAGTAGCTGAAAAATATGCTACTGGGCGGTTTGCACCTCCATGGACCTGTGTCAGGACAGACAAAGAACAAGCATCACGTTCATGACAAAACAGGACAAAAGGCTTTGTGTAGTCAGGCATACCTAAAGCTGGAGCCCTACACATGCACTCCCTCAGTTCAATGAATGCCCTCATCTCCTTCTCGGACATAGTTAGGGTATCCGGGCCATCCTTAACCTCCTTGACAGTCAGCCTCACCAAAGGCTTAGAGATAATTGAGAAGTTTGGAATCCACTGGCGACAGTAGCCCACCATTCCCAAAAACATCCTAACGTCTCTCTTGGATGTCGGGGGATTCATCTGCAGTATGGCTGTCACTCTTTCTTTAGAGATTCTCCTTGACCCTTTCTCAATTAGATGGCCTAAGCATTTCACCTCTTTCTGACAGTACTATAGCTTCTTTGGGGACACTTTATGTCCGTTCTTTCCCAAGTGATTCAGTAAGGCAATTGTATCATACCTGCAGTCATCTTTTGTTTTGGACGCAATCAACAAGTCATCAATGTACTGTACTAGAGTCGAATTAAAAGGCAGTTCCAATGACTCCAAATCCTTCTTCAATATCTGATTGAAGATGGAAGGTGATTCTGAAAACCCTTGAGGAATTCGACACCAACTGTAAACCTTGTCCAAGAATTTGAAACTGAAGAGAAATTGGCTGTCCTCATGAAGAGGCACAGAAAAGAACGCTAGAGACAAGTCCACAACTGTGAACCATTCCGCATCACATGGGACCTGAAACATAATCACGGCTGGATTTGGCACTATGGGGCAACATTTTACCACTATCTCATTAATTTTTCTCAGGTCTTGGACAATTTTAACTTTCCCATAAGGCTTTCTCAATCCCATTATTGGTGAATTACATGGGCTTCTCATCACTTCTTTTAGAAACCCTTGCTTCACAAAGTCTGCAATTATCTGCGTCACCTGTATAAGGACATCTTGTGCCATGTGGTACTGCGGTACCTGGGGAAACACTGCATTTGGCTTCACATCTACTTTAACTGGTTCTACTCCTTTGATCAGTCCCACTTCCTTTCCTGTCAGGTCCCACACCTTCTCGGTGACTGTTCCCTGTAATTCGGTTGGCAAATCGGTCACTGGGAACATCGGGAAAAAGCTTATCAAAGGGTACTCCTCATCTGTGGTCTCCGTATCTGGCTCTGAGATCTGACCATCGTCTCCTTCATCATCACTGTTTGTCTGCACCTCAATTCCTTCATTGGAACAGGTGATCGAACACCTCGTCTTACACAGCAAGTCTCTTCCCAGTAGGGATACAGGACTTGAATCACAGACTACAAACCTGTCCAATCCCTGGAAGGTACCAATCTCAACCTGAACCGGATCTGTAATCGGATTTGTCAGGAGCTGATTTGCTACTCCTACTACCTTTATGGTACATCCCAAAAGTGGTAATTTCGTAACCTCTGCACTTCTGACTGTAAAGCGCGTAGCTCCTCTATCAACCAAGAAGGAAACTTTGTGACCCATCACCTTCCCCTGCACATAAGGTCCCCTCTGATCTACTTCTAGGGACGCTCAAAGCCTGCACTCTTCACTATCTGAACAATCATCCGACCATTCATTGTTTATTCCATTCTCACCATGCAATGGGAACTGTTGTACTGCATTATTTTGACTCATTGGTTGACCTGTTGAGGAAGCATCACCTGTTGCTGTCCCATCGGAGCTAAAGGCAACTGCATTTTCTGTCTAGGAACCATGGGAATCTGCTGTTGTATTTGCTGCACCTGCGCTGGCTGAACATGTGGCATTTGCATTTATTGCATGGGCTGGAGATCCTGCATCTGGACCATGTTATTCTGGAAGTTGGGATTTGGACCATTCATTCTTGGACCCCTCACATTTTGGAATGTTCCGACATCATTGCTTTGTTGAACAACACCATCCTGAACCATCATTGGGCACTCCTACTTCCAGTGTCCCACGCCCCGCACGCACGGCATGGTGACATCTTTTTCATCCCCTGCATATCGTTTTGGACCACAACCGTATTCAAATCTGGACCACGGTTCACAAAACCTCCCTGACCTCGGCCTCTCGGTTGCATCTGGAACATCCCATTCTCTTCCGGTTGCTGTACCATCTGCTGCACTCCGTTGCCCTGCATCCCTGCTTGAGCTGCCTTAATTTGCATCACCATCACCTTCTCCTTCAGGTTGCACTGCTTCAATTCAATCTCATCGTTACAGTATTTTGCATACTGCAACACCTCATCAATCGGTTTCGCTTGCCAACAGATCAAATGATTCTTAATCATCTGGCTAATCTCTAGCCTCAATCCTTCAACAAACCTGAACACAAGATGATTCATGTCTTTTGGCTCTATGACCTCGGTACCACTGTAATGCTTGAATGCTTTCAACAACCTCTCATAGTAGGCATGTATCGACTCTTTGCCTTCTTGTGCCGTTCGATAAATTTTCTGCCAGTAACCTTCGGCGACACTTTCTGCTTCAAAAACTCAATCACCTTATTGTAGTACTTCATCACCTCAGGAGACGGTGCTCCTGTAGTCCTGTCCTTTGGCGGTTCCGCTGTTGGCCAATCCACACTCCTCTTGCACTCAAGCCACAAATCAGCTGGAACTATAATCTCAAACAATGTATTCAAGTCTTCCCAAAGACATTTCGCAAGCTTCACAAACCTGTCTGTCTGCTGATACCACTCTATCGGCTATTTCCCACAACCTGGGATAATCATTTGTGAATGACAAAATGTCACCTCTAGACCATGGTACATGAACTAGGACCCCTCCAGCTGTTTCTCTCATTGGTAACATCTTTATTGTTCCCGTGTCTGGCACAGCTTTCACCTGCTGTGGTTCCAGGCAGTCACTTTTCCTCTTATCTCTCTTCTTTGCCCATCTGCCTTCCCACTTCTCTAATGCTCCCCAAACTTGAGCACTCTGCAGTATCTTTTTAAGGTATGCCTTTATTCCAGTAGATCTCATGTGATCAAAATCTTTAGGCTCGAAGTCTAACCTATAACTTCTTTTCAGATGCTTAGTATTGTCTAAGTCTATGCCGTATTTGTCTGCCACGTTCGCTAACCTCTGGTGCATCTTACTCACTTCCTTGGTTATTTTCGGGCACATATATCTTAATTCTGCTTCAGTGTAGGATTCTAATCTGTTCACTCCCAAATTCAGGTATTCCTCTCTCTCTGACCGCTCTGCTGTCGCAGGAGTAGTCTGCGGAGTGTTAAGTTTATCTAACCATTTATTCAGTTGTTGTGCCGTCAAACCTTGCAACGAAATATTTCCAGCCTGCACCATCAGTGGTTGTGACGTATTTGCACCCAATACCTGTGGAGTCAATAGACCCAAACCTGCTTGTCTCATGGTCTCTAAAGGAACCCCAATCGGACTGAAGTCCAGCAAAGATCTAGATCTCTCGACTATCTGTCTCCCGGTGTCGTCCCTTGGGAACTTCCTGTGAACCCTCCTCTAATCACCTCTTGAGTCATTACTCCTTGATCGCATACAATAGGCTTGGCCTGCGCATATAACAGTACTGGCGGACCAACAGTAATCGGCAATGATATAGCAGCTGGTGCCTGTTCGTTTCCCAATCCCGGAGGAGCATTAACTCCCATAGCTTGATTCATCATAGGTGCTGTAACTGACTGCGGTCCTGCGACCAAAGTGTAATTCAGGACTGTCTGTTGCTGCGGCTAGGGCAGCAAATGTGGAGTTGGCCCAGTCTGCATTAATTTTGATCTTGTGTATACTGGATCAGGCGGCACTATCAAACTCGTAGTCGTCTCTAATAGTGGGACATCAGGATAGAGCCTCTGAATTGGTGGTGGCTGCAACTGTATCTGCGTCTTGGGTGCAGTGGATACACTAGCACCGTTCTGTATCGGACCTGATGTGATAACATTATTTGCCTGTGCTGCGCTTGTGGTTCCCTGATTTTGTGCCGTATTTACAGGACCTGCGCTCTTACTCGGTCTATTGTCATTCATGGCATATGGTGGCGGTCGATCATGTAACAACTGATTAAGAAATTCATCATCATCTGAATCATCTGCATCTGCCCAAGACTTCTGAGTCTCCTTCTGCTTGCTAGAGCCCTTGTCTGTTTTACAAGTGGCCTTTCTTCCCTGTGTTTCGGCTTCTTGAATTATTGCCGGAAACATTCTAACTCCATCTATTATTTCCCTTCTCCACATCCTGGTCCCATCTAGCTTCTGCTAAGGTCTATTCTGCTTTCCTCATTCTCCGCTTGAATTTCTGTTGCCTCTGTCGTATGGCCATTAATTCCCAAATTACTAACGCCTCAAACTGAGCTGGTCTCGGAGGCGGCTTCTGCTCATTTGGTGCTTTCCGCAAATTTTCTAGAACCCCTATGTTAAATGTTCCATTCTCCAGAAACACCAAACACCCATCTTTCTCTGTTAATTTGCACCAATGCTTTAGCCAAGGCATGGCGCGACTCCCTTCTCCTCCATTACGGCATAAGCCGGAGTATCCTCTGGCGGTGTAGGCTCCCCCACACTCGCGGTAATATAGGTATCTCCCCTCAAAGCACTCTTTAAAGCCTTGAAAAAATTCATTTTTGCATCTTTTATTTTGCTTAGAATCAAATCAGGAAGTGACTTTAGTTCCCAGAACACCCTTCGCCTACCTTCTCAACCAATTGCCTCTCACGGACGGCTGCCAATCCGTGCGTGGCCCCTCTCACTAGCTGACCTATCCCAGCGCGGCTCCAATGACGTCACACTCACACACTCTGTGGCTGACAAAGTCTTGCGGCTTGTCTTCCTCACTCTCTATTCACACACAGCTAATGCAATATATTGTGAGCACCTTAACAACAAAACCCCAAATTTGCCAGTTTACTACAGGAAGGGTAACACAATCGCTTCAGAACTTAACAGAGATTTCACTTGAAGCCTCGGCCGCTACTCTCTCCTTCTCAGATCCCGCACTCGCAAGCAAAATTTGACCAGCAAATTTCACTCTCGACTTGTCAATGGTTCATCCTAGTGCACTTTAGAACACGCCAAATCTCCATCGAAGATTTCACTCACACACTTTGACTAAAGCTCGACTCGTCAACCACGCCCGATTGACCTATTAAACCGCGCAAATTACAACATAAACCAAGTGTCTCATACACTTATCAATATACTCTGGAGTCTTTGACCACGCCGGGTCCGTACATCACCAACAACCACATGGACAATTTTTTAGCACAAAGCGCCACACTCACATGAAGTTCGCCGACTCCCCTACTCTCATACTGCGGAGTACGCCCACTCCTACTAAAACATTACCTGGCCTAAATTCTCGCAAACCTCACAATTCACCTGCGATATGCATAAGCTGAGCAAGCGCAAATTCTACGTCACACATACTATCACTAGAACGCCAAGAACATACCCAACTCACTTAGGCAAGCGCCGTGATTCCGGGAAAGTCATTTGGGCCTTAGGGGCACATCATACTTTCAATTTGCATTATTTCTAAAACAATTCTAAAACAATGGTCCCTCGTCCTAGGGCCCCAAAGGGCCTAAACCGTCCTCTGCTACCAGAACTGATAACGCGTCCCTTCTAGATAATTTATTTAGTCTTGGACTCATTTTAGGCCAATTAATCTTTTGACCCTGATTGAAGACACCTTAGAACGAGGCAATTAATCAACATGCCAATCAATAAATCAATAACGTCAGCAATATTTTCATTAACAAATTGATTCAACTCAGATAGTGACATTGGTAAGAATTGAAAACCATCATGACCTTTCAGTTGCGAATAACCACACGGATTTAGTATGATTTATGATATTTATTCCCTATTGGTTACGCCTCTACGAGTAAGTTGATTAGTCTCAATACCAGAAAACACATCAACAAGGTAATAATATGGCAACTCGAATAAGACTTCATCAATGCAAAAATCATAAACATTAGAACAAAGCACGACATCAACATGGGTTAATCTTAGCAGAGTTTAAACAGTGCATTATTCAACAAAGCATGGATTCAGTCATTTGTCTATTTGCGTCTGTTTAGTGAACTCCTTAACTATCCTCGAATTAGCATTGGCATGTTGGGCTTCATGCAAAACAATTTAGCAACACAAATTTAGAAACAGCTATCTATGGTTTCTATCAAAAGAAAAGCAGTTGGTACCTAGAAAGAAAGGCAAACAGACAATTAGAATTTCATCATCATATAGTTACCCTCCGTAATGAGTAAGCATACAGAGTCAGTCTTCGTCCTCAGGACAACAGTTGATTCGCCATCAGCCAGGAAACACAGCAAAGTTCAGCAAGACGGGCAATATGGGACACTTCCCTCATAAGGAGTAAAAGTATGAATCGGACAGGGCAAAGTAAGGATAGTTCGAAGAATCAAACAGCAAAGTCAGAGTGACAAAGTGGCTGGGTAATGGCAAAAGGCACATAACGGCTATGGCAAAAGAATGGCATATGATGGCTGATTTCCCCTTGTGTCCAAGAATTATATCGATCTTGTTGTACAGTACCCTAATTTCCAATTAGGCAAGTTCTGGGTGCACCATTATCTCCATCCAATGGTTTACTTATCACCTCATTAAGATTGTCACCTTAGATCAGTTCTCACGCAGTTTATTGGCTTCTGTAATTGACGTCTCCAATGGGTAGAATGTCAGGTACAGTTTCATGTTCTCGCGGTCCTCTCACAGTCCCAGTCAGTAGTTCAATTGTCTATACCAGTTCAGGAGACCTTGTACCTGTTGCAAGTTTACACTGTTGCATTCGGCAAGAATGTCTCCTTGAGCAAGTCGAGTCTCATGAGAAAGAATTTATTACGGTTAGACACATCTTCTAGCTTCTGGAAAAATACAGCTACATGTCCTTCAGCAAGGCAGCACATTGCACGTTAGAAAAACACATTTAATAGGAAACCGGGCAGCTAGGCCCCGACTCATGCTAACTAAGGCCTAGTGATTAATTTGCAACATTAACATATAACTCTTAATATTAATACAAAATCATACATTAGTACCTTAATATTTCATTATTAGTCAGTTTCATTTATCATCACATAAATTGGTGGCCACTCCCCGTGGGCACATTTCACACACACGTTTAGTAAAAGCACATTAATAAATTTTCTATGCGGCATTATTATGCATTAATTCATAAACATTTCATGTTAATTTTGATTAAAAAACTACACTCCAACACCTCCAAGGTTGCCTTTCCAGCATAATAGTCAAATTCCCACAGTTAAACCAACATCTTAGGACGTACGATTACAGACAATTAAAGCAGCTAGAGAAGGCAAATAGGATAATGCAATCCTCTGGTGGCAAGCAAGTGTGACAATTGATAATTTTCCATCCTATGCTGATGTAATGGAACTTTACCCACTAATGCCGATCAGAGTTGATATGGGAGAAGAACGAGTTACTTACCTTCAGTAACGACTTTTCTGGTGGATACATTAGCTACCTGTGGATTCCTCACCTAATGAATACTCCCATGGCGCCAGCATTCGACGGAAATCTTCTTCCTAGTCTCTGCACGTCGACGAGGACGTCACTCTAGCCCACGCGACGCCGTCTGACGTCATACAGGCAATAAGAGGTCCTCGACGACGTGCCGACGTCAGTACCAACATTTTTTACGTGCATGAGAACAACAACCCAATGCAATGAAAGAGCAAGGCAATATCCCATAACATTGTAAAATACACAACATTGCAATAAAATGGTTGTAGATTTAATGTAACTCTCTTTTTTTTTTTCTTTTTTTTTTTTAAACAACAAATATATGTAAATCATGTATATACCCAAAAATATATACATATATATATATATATATACATATAAATATATACAAGTGTCCATATATACATCATCTATTGCAATCCTGAAGACCAAGAGGAGCGCACTCAAGGATTACTTGGTAAGACCAGAAAGGCAACGGGGAGGCGGGTGGGACCATGAGGAATCCACAGGTAGCTAATGTATCCACCAGAAAAGTCGTTACCGAAGGTAAGTAACTCGTTCTTCTGATGGATACAACTACCTGTGGATTCTTGACCTAATGAATAGAGTCCCAAAGCAGTACCACTCCCGGTGGTGGGTGCCGAAATGGTCAAACCAAGAAATCCTGCAGCACTGACCGTGCAAAATGGCCGTCCCTTCTGACCTCAGAGTCCAAACAGTAATGTTTCGCAAAAGTGTGAAGGGACGACCAAGTTGCGGCCTTGCAGATGTCGACCACAGGAACACCTCTGGCCAAGGCCGAAGTGGCCGACTTAGCTCTGGTGGAATGAGCTCTAATGCCATCTGGAGGATCCTTCTTTGCCAAAGAGTAACAGATTTTAATGCAAAGAACAACCCACCTGGAGAGTGTTCTCTTGTGGACTGCCTTTCCTCTCCTCTTGCCCACGTATCCGATGAACAGCTGATCCTCCAGCCTGAAATCCTTTGTTCTATCAATGAAGAAGCTTAACGCCCTCCTTGGGTCCAAGCGATGTAGTCTCTCTTACTCCTTTGAAGGATGAGGCGGAGGATAGAACGTGGACAAAGTAATTGTCTGGGCCAAATGGAAGGGTGAAACAACCTTCGGAAGGAAAGCAGCCTTGGTCCTCAACACCACCTTATCCCCATAAAAAGTTGTATAAGGGGGTTTTACCGATAAAGCCTGCAACTCACTCACTCTCCTTGCAGAAGTTATAGCCACCAGGAAGACTGTTTTAATAACCAAATACCTTAAGGGGCAAGAATGCATAGGCTCAAAAGGGGACCCCATAAGGAAAGTGAGGACCAAGGACAAATCCCATTGAGGCATAACGAATGGTTTTGGCGGATATTTATTTAGAAGAACTTTCAAGAATCTGAGAACAATAGGGGATTTAAATAACGATGGTTGATCTGGAAGACAAATGAAGGCTGACAAAGCCGACAAATAACCCTTAATGGTAGCCACTGCACAACCCTTCTGCGCTAGAGACAGAGCAAAAGACAAGACATCCGACAGATGAGCATGTAAGGGATCAATCTGTCTCTCCCCACACCACGTAACAAATTTAGACCACCTATTAGCGTAGATAGATTTAGTGGAGTGTCGCCTGGCCGCTAATATAACATCCACTACATCAGGCGGGAGAGAGAAGGAACTCAGGTTGCCCCGTTCAATCTCCAGGCATGTAGGTGTAGACTCTGGAGGTTGGGGTGTAAAACCTGCCCCTGCGACTGCGAGAGGAGGTCTGCCCTGAGAGGGAGACGGAGCGGAGGGCACAGCGAGAGTTGGAGAAGGTCGGAGTACCACACCCTCCTTGGCCAATCCGGAGCTATTAAGATGACTTGGGCCCGGTCTTGGCGAATCTTCCTCAACACTCGAGGAATCAAGGGTATGGGGGGAAACGCGTAAAGCAACTGGTCGCACCAGGTTATCAGAAACGCGTCCCCCAATGCTCCCTGCACCGGATACTGGAGGCTGCAGAATAACGGACAATGCGCGTTCTCCCGAGTGGCAAACAGATCTATCCGAGGAAACCCCCACATCTGGAAGATTAAACGAACTTGATCTGGATGGAGACGCCACTCGTGGTCGGCCGAGAATTGGCGACTGAGACTGTCCTCACGTACATTCAAGACCCCGGCCAAATGATTTGCTACCAAGCAAATCTGATGGTCCTTTGCCCAGGACCATAGTCGAAGAGCTTCTCTGCAGAGAAGGTACGACCCTACTCATCCTTGTTTGTTTATGTACCACATCGTGGTAGTATTGTCCGTCAGGACCTGTACCGACTGACCACGAAGGGAAGGGAGGAAGGCCTTGAGAGCCAGACGTACAGCCCGAAACTCTAACAGATTGATATGAAACATCTGTTCCTCTGGAGACCAAAGTCCTTTGATCTCCAGATCCCCCAGATGAGCTCCCCACCCTAGAGTGGAAGCATCCGTTATGACCGTGGCCACTGGTGGCGACTGCGCGAACGGCTTTCCTTGCGAAAGATTGTTGCTCGCAATCCACCACTTCAAGTCCACAGCAGCATCTCTGGAGATCTTGACTGCACCTTCTAGATCTCCCTTGTGTTGAGACCACTGCCTTCGGAGGCACCACTGAAGAGCCCTCATGTGCCAACGAGCATGCGTGACCAACAGTATGCAGGAGGCAAACAGACCGAGCAGACGAAGGACCTTGAGGACTGGAACTACCGCTCCATTTCAAAACATTGGAACCAATTCCTGAATATCTTGAACCCGCTGAGGCGGAGGAAAGGCTCGATTCAATGTTGTATCCAGTACTGCCCCTATGAACAGGAGGCGCTGAGAGGGCTCCAGGTGAGATTTGGTTGTTGACTGCAGATGATACGACACAAGCTCAGGGGATTTGGCTTTGATCAACCAGTCGTCCAAGTAAGGGAATACTGCTATCCCCTTCCTTCTGAGCTCTGCCACAACCACTGACATCACCTTCGTGAAGACTCGAGGTGCTGAAGTAAGACGAAACGGGAGGACCGCAAACTGATAGTGCTGCGACCCTACCACAAACCGGAGATACTTCCTGTGCGACTTGAGTATCGGGATATGAAAATAAGCATCCTGCAAGTCGACAGACACCATCCAATCTTCTTTGTTCAATGCCAAAAGCACCTGTGCTAGGGTCAGCATCTTGAACTTTTCCTGATTGAGGAACCAATTCAAGATCCTCAGATCCAGGATCGGTCTCAACCGACCATCTTTCTTGGGAATCAGGAAGTACCTTGAGTAACAACCTTGACCCCTTTCCTGCTCTGGAACCAACTCCACCGCGCCCTTTGAAAGGAGGACTTGAACCTCCTGTTCTAGCAACAGGAGGTGTTCTTCTGAACAATAAGATGGGCGGGGCGGGAGGGGGGGCGGAAACTCCCGAAAGGGAAGGGTGTAGCCTTTCTCCACAATACTGATAACCCAAGTGTCCGTTGTAATAGTCTCCCACTTGTGGAGAAAATGCCGTAATCTTCCCCCTACAGGAGAGGAGTGAGTGGGAAATGGTGGAAGCCTAAGGCTGCTTTCCCTGCTGCACCCCTCCAGAGGACGAGGAAGAGGCAGAGTGCTGTTGAGAGGCTCCTCTGGTGCGGGCCCTACCTCTCCCTCTAAATGATCTATAGGAGTGAGAAGAGGCGGCTTGCTGGAACCTCCCCCGAAAGGAAGAGGAGGAAGAGCCACGCCCAAATCCACGAAACCTCCTGAAAAACCTGGAAGAGGCAGAGGAAGAAGGAACTTGCAGCCCTAACGATTTGGCTGTGGCCCTGCTCTCTTTAAATCGCTCCAAGGCCGAATCTGCCTTTGCTCCAAACAGTTTGTCCCCATCAAACGGGAGGTCTAATAGGGTCGACTGTACATCCGCAGAAAACCCTGAATTACGGAGCCAGGCCTGTCTCCTTGCCACCACAGCCGTGCCCATCGCCCTAGCCACTGAGTCGGTCGTGTCCAGTCCAGACTGGATAATCTGGGTTGCGGCAGCCTGGGCGTCTGAGACAACATCCAAGAGTCCCTGGGGAAGCTCCGTAAAAGAAGATGAAATATCATCCATAAGAGCATGGACATATCTGCCCAGAATGCAAGTTGCGTTGGTGGCCTTGAACGCCAAACTGCAAGAAGAAAATATTTTCTTGGATTGCGCATCCAGTTTTTTAGAGTCCCTGTCTCCTGGCACCGTCGGGAAGGATCCAGGCGCTGATTTTGATGAACAGGAGGCTTGCACCACCAAGCTCTCCGGCGTAGGGTGTCTTGAAAGAAAGCCAGGGTCAAATGGTGCAGCCCGATATCTCCTGGCCACAGCCCTATGAACTGCTGAGGAAGATACAGGCTTCTTCCACACCTCCAACACCGGATCAAGCAAAGCCTCATTAAACGGCAAGAGAGGCTCCGCTGCAGCAGAGGCCGGATGCAGCACCTCCGTCAATAAATTCTGCTTCGCCTCTGCCACCGGCAAAGGCAGGTCCAGAAAGTTAGCCGCCTTCCTCACCACCGCATGAAAGGTAGCAGCCTCCTCAGTATACTCCCCTGGAGATGAAAGGTCCCACTCAGGGGAAGTATCCAGCCCACTGGCCGTGTCCAGACCATGCAGTCCATCACCAGAGTCCTCAACCTCTCCTTCTTCCAGGACTCGCTGGTACTCCTGCTCTTCCAACAGACGGAGAGCACGCCTCCTTGAATGTAGTCTCTGCTCAATCCGCGGAGTCGACATGGCCTCTGCCGAAGTCGAAGATCGGCGCCGATCTCCAGAAGCATCCGACGCCACATCCGGCGCCGCAGGCAGCTTCGGCGCCGATGAAGGAGCAGGACAAAGAGATCTTGGAGCCGATGGACCCACCGGAGTCACAGGACGAAATCCCGACGTCGACGGGATGGAAACATCCGGAGCCAATCCCTCTGAAGCCACCGGAGCGGCCACCGGCGCCGATACCGGCGCCGAGCCCACATTCCCAAAAGGGAGAAAGGGCATAAAGGGTGCCGGCCGAAGAGGCGCAGGATCACCCAATGAAAAGGCCAAAGGCCCCGAAGGACCAGCCGGAGCACCTCCTGGAGCCATCTGCTGAAAGATGGTATACATCGCATTCAGAAATGCGGTACTATCGGCTCCAGGGGCTGGAAAAGCCGGATACTGAGGTGCCTGGATCAAAGGCGACCCCAACGCCGGCCTCGACGTCCGCGACGCCGGAGACATCACAAGAGGCTGCATCACCTCAACCACAGATGCTTGTCCAGGCGAAGTCGGTGACGCCGGAGAGGGCAACGGCGTCGATGGATGCAGCGTGACCGTCGGACTGACCTCCCAAGTCCTCCGACGCCGAGCCGAAGGTGACCTCGAACGAGTCTCCTTGCTTGAATGACGCCGTGAATCTCTACGGCGCCTGGAGTCTCGATGACACCAATGAGACCTTGGCGAGGAAGTCTTCTTGTGATGTTTTTCCTTTCTCTTCGACTTCGCCAGAAATAGTTTAGCCTCACGTTCCTTGAGGGCCTTCGGATTCATGTGCTGACATGAATCGCAAGTCACAACGTCGTGATCGGAGCTCAAGCACCAGAGACAGTCGGAGTGAGGATCTGTAATGGACATCTTGCCCCCACACTCTCGACAGGGCTTGAAACCCGACTTTCTCTGAGACATTGTTACCGCAGAGAAGAACTACGCAGCAGAAAACACACTGTAACCACTAAAGTAACAGTAGCTCCCTCGAAGATAACCGTTTCGAATGCACGGAAAAAAGGGAACTGACGTCGGCACGTCGTCGAGGACCTCTTATTGCCTGTATGACGTCAGACGGCGTCGCGTGGGCTAGAGTGACGTCCTCGTCAACGTGCAGAGACTAGGAAGAAGATTTCCGTTGAATGCTGGCGCCATGGGAGTATTCATTAGGTGAGGAATCCACAGGTAGTTGTATCCATCAGAAGCTAATATGGGTTCTTAACTGTTAATTAGATTACACCAAATTAGTTGCAGGAAATGCAACTCGCCATTGACCGGAGACAGGAAATGATCGAAAACAGTTAAGATATGTACTGTCAATTAGTCTAGTAGGAGAAGACCATAAGACATGTATGAAGAATGAGAAGTAAGGCCTGTCCCATCTAAAGTGAGAGAGAGGCTGCAGGGGTTCACCCGATATGACAGAGGAATGCCAATACCTCAAAGATAAAGAAGTACCTCTCCATTTTATTCTGTAGGACTCAGAGATGCAATCTTCTAAGCCATGAGGAAAAAGAGAATGATGAAATAAGAAGGTCCGATAATTCTTTTTTTTTTTAATGACAAATAGGAATTTTACATCAATGCAAAAATATATTGTTTTGAGGGGGAAACAGCAGAATTTACTATGTGGGAAGTCTATTTCCACCAACATTGAAAGCTAGCAGACCAGGCAAACTATACTCACAAGGAAATGCAGGAGAGGTGAACAGACGTCTTAATTCTTACAAGATTGAATGAGTGTGACCCTGGCACCCTCCAGACCAGATGCACCTTAGTAGTGTGGATACCAGCTTTTTTAAAGAAGTGTTTTTATTGGGTTCTCAACAAAACAATGACAGACACATTAACTGATTGTAAATAGATAACATAGCGTTGGCTCGAGAGTCCATGAGGCTGTCACTTTGCATTAAGGGGGAGAGGTCTAGGATGCGTGTGCCAGTGTGGGACAAGTGGTTATGGGGTGTCACTTGGCTATCTGGGCGGATCTATGTTGGTGCGTACAGGCCATGTGTCTTGGGAGGAGGTGTATTCGGATAGAAACTGGGAGAGGGTTGAAGACCAGGGTGCTGTCTTTGTGAGAGGCGTAGTTGGTTCCGGGCGCGGGTGGGATGTTCTTGTGGCATTAGTGATGCTAATAAGGGAGAGGGCCCACGGGGGCGTGCTGTGAGGATAGGGGAAGGGGGGACAGGGAGGAGAGAGACTGCCCTTCATGGGGTTACGCTCTCAGGGCCACCGGGGTAGATTGTCATCCTGGGTGGGCCTGCAGAAGTGGTCAAGGAGGGCGTCCCATGCCGGGGAGATGGGGCATCTATGGGTGCGTCGGACTTCTTCGGAGTGCAGGGCCTACCCCTCTGCCCTTCCCCTTTGCTGTACTGCACTGTGCCACAATTTCAACTTGGGGGGGTTTGAGGCGATCGCCAATGGAGGGTGATAGGGTGCTTAGCAAGAAGTATTGGAAGGCTAGCAAACCGTGCCTTGACTGCTATATGCTTCCGATCCTTAAATACGCCTAAGGTGCAGGCATCCCAGGTATTTATGTCTAGGAGTTCCTTTACTTCATAGAGCATCTTGTGGATTTCCTACCAATACGTGGAAAGGACGGGACAGGATCACAGCATGTGCTGGAGTTCAACCGAGTATTCTTGGCATCACAGGCAGCCAAAGCGGCCCGTTGGGAAGAAGAGGTGAGCTGTTCTGGTGTGAGGTAGGCCCTATGGAGTATGGTGACTTGAATACTCTTAAGTGGAGTGTTGCAGGAGACTTTATGTTGGAATTCTAGGGCTCTGTCTCATTCAGAGTCATGGAGTGCCCGCCCAATATCCACGTCCCATTGTCTCTGAGTGACATGAGGGGGGTTCCTTTATGTTCCCGGGTGGTCCTGTAGTGCCATATTATGAGGTGACAATGTGTTCCCATGGTTAGCAGGGACTGAATGAGTGAGAGGGAGGCTTGATGTCTACAATGGACCTTTGGGCGTGGTGTGTGTATGCCATCTGGCAGGCCTTTAGGTATTGGCCCCTGGGGAGGGCAAATCCATTAATGAAATGGTCAACGGGCAGTGTGGATACCAGTTGTGCCTCTCACTTTTCATTTACACCTTCAGTTCATATATTATGGTTGCTACTGATTTGTTGATCAGATTGCCAGAGTACCATTTTCTTTAAGAGTGCCATGGTGATGTTTCCTACATCACCCCGCCCCTATTTCTTTACTGCCTTTGTTCATTGATGCGTGCTAAGTGATCAACAGTGACATGCTTGTATGTTAAAATCTAAACATAACAAAAATGCAAACAGTCTCACTTCACCTCACTATTAAAACTGAGGGCACAAATAACACATATCACGGCATCGAAGCACACCCGTAAAGACAGAGCCTAGAGTAACTCGTGGTACAAATTGTCTTACCTGTATGTATAAATGGAATAATGATCTCTGTAGTAGACAACATGCTTGATTTGTGGAATTTTCTGCACTGACAGAGTTTCTTGCTGAGTCATGTTTAGGTTGGGGCTACTAGACAGTGCATGCACCAAGAACATAGAGGGGCTTCCAGTCTGCCCATTGTTTACTATTGTTTAGCTTTCCTGTGACTGCCATTTGCCTGCATCTTATTTGAAAGCTAGCATGCCAATCTTGTGTTTCTCCTGCCCGTTGGGCATTGCCTCTTTACTATCTCTTTTACTATCTCTTAAGTGGCTGGCATCACTGCTTCCACTACTACTTTTTTCTTTTGAGTTAAGCAGTCTAGGAGAGTGCATGTGTTGCTTCTGCCCCTGAAGGTACTTCAAACCCTTTTGCTTCTGGCCTCTGTTCCTCCACCCATCCACTTTTAAAAATGAAAAAACACTTTTGCACATTTTTTTTAGTTAGGGATACAGCTTGGATCGGTAAATGAAAAGAAAAGCGACCATGACATTTTGTAGGCCCGCACGTACGCTTGCAAAATCACAAGGACAGCCGCGTCTGAAGCTTTTTACAAACAAAAACTTTAGCTATGCTTTACAGCACCAGCGATGTTTTGCAGCATGGCTAAGACCATTGGCAAAGCCATTTGGCCCAAAAGGCGAGACCTGTTAGTTTTGCCAATGCTTGTTTGATATTTTATTCTATTTTAATGTAACACCTCTACTAACTTTTATGTGGCAATGTCATATTCAGCATCAGCAATGTTAATGGTTAACGTCACTGATGTACATCGTAGATATTCCTACAGAAGAACAGTTTAAATACAACAGATTCTGTGGAAAAAGAGCAAACAGTGAGAGACTTCCATATGCACCAGCCAAATCCTTGCATTGTTTCATCACTTGTATTTTGATATTGGTGAGGCAGCCCCACTGCTCATCCTTCGACCCTCTCCTGCCTTAAACTTGTTTTGCTACAGTGTAGCATTTGCCGTTGACTTCACTTGTTCTGTAATGAAATTATTGGCTGATAATTAATCCTTTGCTTGTTTGTCCAATGCAGGGTTCCGAACCAATGTCCTAGAATAAATGAGGTGTGTCTGTGTTTATTTTGTGACAAGAATATCTGTCACTGCGTTCCAGAGTGGCTGAGAAATCTTTCTGCTCTCTGCGAATGTCACAGTCTGTTACAGCAACACAGAGTTTGTTAGGAGGTATGGTACGTCTGATCGGTAAGAATGTGAAATTTACAGCCACTTCTTTCTCACTTTGGGTCCCACTCGCCTACTGCCCTAAGGGGTCAGTTTCCTTACTGTAATCTGAATGCGGGACTGGGAGCCGACTGCTTCCCAATTTTAAGGCTGCTTTCTGGCTTCAGGCGACCCTGGACCAAGGGTGGACGTAACATGATATCCTAAGCTTTTGTCTTCAGACTTCCAGCCTACATCAAGAAAAGGTCACCAGCAATTTTCAGAGAAATTGGAACCTTCCTCCAGGACTTGGCTGTCAGAAAGGCGTGCCTGCTGGTACCAGTTGAAGCTATGCAGCATGGCACGGAAAGAAGAGCGGCTGAAGAAATCATGAACACCATCCACTCCGGCTCTCTATCCGGCTCCTGCCCTCACCACATCCTCAACAAAGCAAGTTCCGTAATTGCCCCCAACTACGGAAGATCATCAACAGCTCCTTTGAGTCCACCACCTTTCCGGAGAGCTGGAAACACAGCAAAATCAACGCCCTCCTCAAAAAACCCAAGGCGGACCCAAAGGACCTCAAGAACTTCCAGCCTATCTCCCTGCTCCCCTTCCCGGCAAAAGTCATTGAGAATGCTGTCAACAGACAACTAACCCGCTTCCTCGAGGAGAGCTGTACCCTTGACCCTTCCCAATCCGGAGTCCGCAGGAACCACAGTACCGAAACTGCCCTCATCGCTGCCACTGACGAAATCAGAACCATACTGGACAACGGCGAAACCGCGGCCCTCATCCTCCTGGACCTCTCGCCAAGTTCGACACCGTCTGCCACCACACCCTACGCACATGCCTCAGCAATGCAGGAATCTGTGACAGAGCCCTAGACTGGGTCACCTCCTTTCTCACTGGCAGAACCCAGAGAGTCCGCCTCCCCCATTATGCTCCGAAGCCACCAAAATCCTCTGTGGCGTACCCCAGGGTTTGCCCCTCAGCCCGACCTTCTTCAACGTCTACATGGCCCCGCTCGCTAACATTGCCCGATCTCACAAGCTCAACATCATCTTGTATGCCGACGACACCCAACTGATCCTCTCCCTCATCAAGGACTCCACCAAGACCAACCTCCATGAAGGAATGAAGGCCATCGCCGAATGGATGAAGAACAGCTGCCTCAAACTCAATTCCAACAAGATGGAAGTCCTCATCTTCTGCTCCCCCCTCCGCATGGGAGGACTTCTGGTGGCCTGCCACTCTTGGAGCTGCTTTGACTCCCACGGACCACGAATGCAACCTAGGATTTATCTTTGATTCCTCATTATCCATGACCCAGCAAGTCAACGCCATCTCCTTCTTCTGCTTTAACACCCTCCGCATACTCTGAAAGATCTACAAATGGATCCCCACTGAAACCAGAAGAACAGTCACCCAAGCCCTTTTAAGCAGCAAACGGGACTATGGCAATGCCCTACCACGGGCAGAAACCACGGCCAAACTCCATAAGAGGCTGCAACGCATCCAGAACTCCTCCTCACGCCTCAACCTGGACATCCCCTGCAACATCACAGGCCATCTGAGAGAGCTGCACTGGCTCCCGGTCAACAAGAGAATCACCTTCAAACTCCTCACCTAGGCTCACAAAGCACTGCACAACACCAGACCAGAATACCTCAACAGACGTCTCTCCTTCTACTCCCCGACCTGGCATCTTCGCTCCGCCGACCTCTCCCTCGCAACCATCCCACGCGTCTTCGCCGCCAAGACGTGGAACACTCTTCCCACCCACCTGTGTCAGACCAAAGCCCTCCTTACCTTCTGGAAACTTCTCAAGACCTGGCTGTTCGAGCAGTAGCAGCACCTCCCCCCCACCTCCCTCCTCCACCTCAGCGCCTGGAGACAGACCCTCACAGGTGAGTAGTGCGCTTTACAAATTCCTGATTGATTGATTGATTGATTGATTGAAAAAGAGAGCCTCCATCTATCACTGGTTCGCAGCATGGTGTCAGTAACAGCGGTTCAGGCGTTGAGGCATGCTTTGGGGGGTGCACAGGCTCTACTCCTTATGCGTCCTCACTGGAGCACCCTGGGCCTTAGCAGTATCTCATCTTCAATAGGAGAGACCACTACATCAAAGATGTGCCCGAGGCAGCCTTTCAATCCTTGGTCGGCAAAACAATTGAGCAAGACTGTAGAATGAACAGATAAGAACAGGACTGAGAAATCCACCTAGAGATTGGTTGCCTGGCTCTGACCAATCAATATTCCAGAGCATTTCAGCGCTATCTCAAGCCATGCATCCACCCTAACTAGGAGTCACAGAACTTCAAGAATGTCCAGTTGCCATGAAGGAACAAGAACACAACCTTGAAGTCAAAGAAAATATTGTCTAAAGTTTCTTAAAACAGAGATTGGGCCACCTACGGATGAAACAGCAGTGAAATTAATTAAAATTGAGCTGTCATCCTTTCAGAGAAAGCTAAATGCACACTTTTTTTTACATACTATGCTAAGAGTTCATCTCAGGGCCCATGGCAAAGACTCCCTGTTGCCTAAAGAATAACATTGCAGCAACAAATTAATCTTTAAGGAGGTTGTTTGTGGGTATGCTTTGTAACTCTGTCTTGAAAAACTCCTAATCAAAAAATGTTTTACTCTGGTTCATGCACATACCTTGTTTATTACCTGCTACTGCTGCTGGGTGGTTGTGAGGTTGACTCTTTCAAACAAGACAGAACGATAACTTCCCAATTTATTGGATGCCGTGCAGCAAACAAGGTAAATGTTTTTTTCTTTTATTTACACACATCACTCACCTTGCGTGCACGCACGCACCAACCCCTCATTTTCCCACCCCCCACTCTTCCTGCATGCCAGCTGCCACTGACAGCAGCATGAGCGGGGGTAAATGTACATGACGGAGGAGGCTAGCAAACACTTACACAAAAAAGTAGTTCCATGACATCGAGCTCAGACACCAGGCAAACACAAATGGAAAAGAGGCAAAGCTGCATGGGAGGGACAAAACACAAAATTCACAAGCTAGTACATGAATTAGCAGTAGACAAGTGAGAGTGACAAGAAAAGCCAACCGATGGTAAACAACGGTCAGGCTCCTAGCCCCTCTACCTTCGTGGTAAGTCGCAATATGCCTTGCAACATACAGTGCATGTGCTGTATAGTAGGCTTAACAAAAATGAGGTCAAAGCAAATGCAGACAAGGATTTTGCTTTGCCAGCAGTTCTTACCTTTGAAAGGCATTGGCAGACCTTTTGGCTTTTCCAGTGGTTGCCGCTGATGCTGAATTACATCTGCAAAAATAAAAAAATGTTTCTTGGCTTGTATTCATGTACATTCAACACTACACATGTGCAAATATGCTTCATGACACTTAAATGTGTAACAAAAATGGGGTTGGGCCTATTTAAGGAACAGGTTTTTTGGGGCACTGATCACAAGTGAAAAGAGCCTGAGGGATGTGCTGTCTTGGCAACAGAGCTCTTTAAGAGACCTAATTGACTTGGAAATGCTATGGTTCCATCCACCACTTGTCACAAGACAGGAGATATTTTAAGGAAACACTGCATAAAAAATACTGTACTTCTGAAGGTGGTTCACAGGACACATTCATGGGATGGCGACAATCAAATGAGCTCAATATTCTGATCCACACTAAGCACGACTAGCCACATATGAAACATTGGCTAAACTCAATGCATTAGGGCAGCTTTTGAACCCCGATCTATGCCTACCACTTGAGAACACACATGCGCCCAAAGATTCTCATGGATCACGTCCTGATGAAAACCATTGTACTCAAGAGAGTGGCACAATACATGCTGCAGCACATAGGGAACCCCTGGTGCCCTAATGCCCTGGGTATCTAAGTACCATATACTAGGGACTTATAAGGGGGCACCAGAATGCCAATTGTGGAGTGTGCAATACTGATAGCAGGCAAAAAGTGTGAGTAATCATGCCAAAACAAGGGTACCTTCATACAAAGGCTTTTACTGAAAAGCATGGGGTGTAAAGTGTCTGAGCCTCCCCAATAGGCCTTTTCATCAGCAAGTACTGTTAGGGCGCTGTTTTTACAATGATGTTGCTTCTGTGCTCATATATATATATTTATATAATGAATTATATATATATATTTAAAATAATGAATAATGCAACTGATTTCTAAAGCAGATACAGATCTACATTTGTACCGTATATATATGGTACAAATATAGATATGTATGTATGTATGTATATATATATATATATATATATATATATCTCCTCCCACAAAACGGTCCTAGTTGCAGTGCGCTATTACAAGCTGGTGCACACGTAAGGGATGGACCTCCCCTTGATTATTTTAGCAAACAAAACAATTGTAAACAATTGTAACTCAGTAGCACTTCAGGAGAGTTTTTCCCTTTATTTACGTTCAGTACAACACCAAAACCACCACCGACGCATTTCAACCAACAGGTCTTGTTCACAGCTTGTGAGTGTATTTTCTATGTCTCACTTTTATACTTTTTCAAACACAACAATAGCAATCATTATAAGAAACATAGTAAAAAAGTATTAGAAACAATTAAGTCAATTCAGTCCTTTCGTGCATAATATATATGGGGGCAGGGCCTGTGTTTCTCATTTAACAATGGTGCATAAAATTATTAATAGTATGTTCAAACAGCCTTATTTTGTTAGCTGCTCATCATGTTGATATTCTTCATTAATATCCTCCATACTGTTTCTATTTAACTGATCTTACAGATTTAAGGATAATGCTAATTATTCTACAGCTATGCTTCTTCATATTATATCCATCCTGGTATAGTGACACTATCCTTATGATTTAACTCTTACTTTACTGATATTGTCTCTATATAAGGAGTCTCATAATGTTATGGATCATATTTTCTCTATATTTCTAAATTTCATCCTTGAGTATTCACTATCTTCTTTTAATAATTTATATAACTAACATTCTAATGTTTTTGTATATATGTTCTTATTTGTGTTGCTATTTTCTCCACATACGATGTATTTTTAATTCAGCACTATATTTTCAGTGATCCCAATTATCTTAATCAACTTTGTTGAAGGGAGCAGATTTTCCTTTCATAAATAGCTATAATGTTTTTCATCTCCATTTAAACCCTTCGGGGTCTTAGTCTGTAATTTTATGATCAAACATGATTCCAGACGTCTTAGTTTCAATTCTCGGTCTCCTCCTCTTTCATCTTTGTCAATGCTAGCAATGCCAAATAATCTCATATTTGTCCTGTCCTTTCCATCATGTATTGATAAATGTTTTGACATGGCATAGTTACAGTCTTTATTCTGTACAGCTCTAATATGCTCCAAGATTTGTTTATTTAGGGGGCATATTGTGCTTCCCACATATCATAATCCACAAAAGCATTAAATTATATACACTACATGAGTGGTATTACACGTGATCCTTTTATTGATTACCATCTTATTTCCTTAAGGGTCTTTGTATTCTTTTGTGTTGATCCCTATGCTTGACATTTTCCACAACATATGAAACCATTACCTTGAAAATGTAACCAATTTAATGGTTTATTCATTTGAAAATGACTCTTTACCAGGAGATCTTGTAGTGATACTACCTTTTTATATGTGATCGTTGGTCTGGCTCCAAGTAGTTTTCCAACATCTGGATCTTTCTTTATTATATCCCAATATTTATTAAGAATATTTAGAATTAAATGCTTTTCTTTACTGAATGTCATCACCATTCTTATATTGGAATCCTCCATCTTTTTCTTTGTTACTGACCTGTTCAATATTTGAGTTCTTGTCAAGGACCTTGCTTTTTGTTCACCAATTTATTTTTTTATATTTGTATTTCCTCTGAATAAATCCCGGTTTGGTTTCAGCACATTTTGCTTCCATTTCCTGTTCCGTGGAGCAATTACGTTTCATTCTAATAAACTCACCATAGGGAATACTTTTCTTTAACGATTTAGGGTGAAAACTCTCTCCAGGAAAGATACTATTTGTTGAGGTTGTTTTTCGATATAATGTAGTCTCAATATGGTTGTTTTCTATATATACCAATACATTAAAAAATTAAACCTTATTAGTGCTTATATTATATGTGAATTGTAATCCTATCTCATTGTCATTCAACTTGTCAATATATTGCATCAGCTCTATTTCTGTTCCATTCCAAACAACGAAGAAGTCATCTATATCTCTTAGCCAAATTATTGCCATCTCTGCATATTTCTCATTTCCTCCCCCCCAGGCTGTGTGTTTTAACCACCAACCCATGGTAAAGTTGGCGTGGCTCGGTGAAACGTCCCACATATCTGTGCATATATTTGATGATTAAAGAGGAAAATGTTGTTATTCAAACACAATTCAATCATCTTCAATTTGTGAATGTTTTAACTCCTTCATATCTCTCTGTTGCAAAAAGTATTGTACAGCTGTTAAGCCCAGCTCATGACTTATCGATGTATATAAGGATACTACATCAATAGTTGCTAACTTGTAGCCTTCTTCCCATCCTGTTTCTGCTAGTATTCTAAGAAAATCACCAGTATCTTTTATGTACAAACTGAGATTTACTACCAAAGGAGCTAGAAAGTGATCAACATATATTGATACGTTTTCATATAAAGACCCACAGCTTGATTTTATCGGTCGCCCGGGAGGTTTCTTAAGACATTTGTGTATTTTGGGAAGAAAGTATATTGTAGGTACAATAGGACTGCCATTTCTCAAAAAAGCTCTCACCATCATTAAACAACCCTTCATCATACCATTTATTCAGCTGAATTGTTAATTCATTAATCAGATTTGTCTTAAGTTTTGAATAGTGAGTTGTCACATCAAGTTGACGATATGCTTCCTCCATATATTGTTCTTTTTCCATGATCACTATGTTGCCACCTTCATCAGCTGGTCTGATTTCCAAATTATAATTACTCATAAGCCTCTTCAGAGCCTCTCGTTCTTGTAAGGTAATATTTGTATCTGTGTTTGTCTGTTTAATATATTCCAATTCCTCCAATTCTTCCAGAACCACATCATGAAATATATCAATCCTATTTCCAGACGACAAAGCTGGACAGAATTTGGATCTTGGCTTAAAATGTGTATGTGTATGTCCTTCCATATTAATTTCCAGTTCTTCCAATATTTGAGTTTCAGATAGCTCATGACCGTCTAGGTCATGCATCAGATCATATGCTGTTTTAATATCTGATTTTTGCTCAATAGTCAAACCGGTTATCATAGGTCTATTTACATCCTGTTGTTGTTCTTTAAGACTGTATTTAGAAAATAATTTCGCCAACTTTAATTTCCGTACAAACTTGGATAAATCAATTCTAGTCTCCACACAGTCATAATGTTTAAAGCCTTTATTTAGGAGACCCATTTCTTGTTTCGTCTACTGATGATTAGAAAGATTGACGATCACGTTCTCATTCTGTGTTCTAACCATTCATTCACTTTCTTCTTCAATGGATATCCCTTTGCTCTTTCCAGATCCCCTTCTTGTTTTTCGACAATTCCTCGGTCAATGTATACTTTCTTCAATGTCCTCGTGCTTGACTTCTGCCCCTGCCCTTTGGTTTTCTCTGACCCATGTAAATCAATTTCATTTTGTCTAAAAAAGTTGTCTTTCTTGTTGGTATAAATGTTCCTACCCCTTCACTGATATCCGTGTCTGATTCACTTGCTGATGTATTTGGAGATTGCATTTTATCAGTGAGGCCAATGTAAACCTGTTGTTTTAACACATCAAATCTTTTTGCAAATGTTCATATCCTACCAGTCTCAAAATCATTTTCATCTCTTTTGAATTTTCTCTGTTTTCGTTCTTCTACCAATTACTCATATTTATCCAAATTGGCCTCCATTATCTTCCTTAGTTTTTCACTTTCTTCTTCTTTTTCAAAGATGTAATTTTAATGTTTATTTCACTTATCCCATTCAAAATCCCTTCAATATCTTTTTTGGCATATATAATGATGCTGCACATCTTTTTTTTTTTAACATTCCATACTGTTAAACATGACTGAATTTGTATCTGGATGGTTAGGCAATGTAAAAATCCTTAGACCCATTGGAACTCTCCCCACTTCTATATATTTTTCCAATGTTAAGACTTCCCACTTTTCATTATTTCCTTCTTTAAAAGCTGTTCTAATTGAATGTATAGTTGTTTTAAGTTATCTCCTCCATATATTTCTCCAGATTTATTGGTTGCACCTGTCACAGTCTTTGTTTATTTATTGAACAAGCATTCTGCTCTCTGTATCCGTTTTTCTGCTCTTGTTTTCATTTTTATGCACTTTCACTGCGTCGTTCAAAATCCTTAAAGTAAACTATTAAAAAATATGTTGAATCAGTCCTTGTTTAGAATGCACTCACAAAGTACCGGGTAGGTGTATTTATATCAGTTTGTACGTATTATTATGCCTATTTTTATCCAAGCGTGTCTCCCAATCCGAATGGAGGGTAATTATCAAATTTTATCCTCACCGGATCACACCGGATTGTTGTGTTTGAAGAAGTATAAAAGTGAGACATGGAAAATGCACTCACAAGCTGTGAACAAGACCTGTTGGTTGAAACACGTCGATGGTGGTTTCAGTGTTGTACTATACTTAAATAAAGGGTAAAAACTCTCCTGGAGTGCCACGGAGTTACAATTGTTTACAATTGTTTGGTTTGCTAATATATATATATATATATATATATATATATTCACTTAAAAAAACAAATGTTACTGGAACTTTATAGTTACGCTCACATTTTAAACGTAAAAAACCATAGAAATTCACCAGTTATAGTTAGCGTTACCTTAAGTAACTATAACTTGTGCCCTAAGGTAACTATAACTCGTGCCCCCGCCTTGCACAGTTTTTTTCATCAAATATTTTACTACAAATATTACATTGATGTTTTCAAAGATGTCATGACTGTGGTAATTTGTGGGGTCATTAGCAGTGCATGGCGAGGGCCCAACTATATTGTCCCTGCACCCTTTTGTTTTTTAAGTGAATTTCTATGTTTTTTAAAAATTCTATTTCCTAAATATAACGCTCCATAATCTATGTTTTTTTCAGTGAATTTCCATGGTTAAAGGCTGTGCTAGGCAGCGGTTGGCCACAGGGCCTGACCGGAGACCAAGCCTGTATAAGCACCCAACCTTGCACCGTGCACAGCCTTCGCCAGTGTTCAGCAGAGGTTGCCTGCAAGACCTAGCCTGCAGCCAGACCCTGCGGCCAACCCACCTAACCACCCACCTCATGCTGTGCATAGCCCTTTGGCCGTGCACGGCGGAAGTTGGCCGGGGCCTTTCTTTAGTGTCAGAATAGGTGTGAGAAGGAGTATCTGGGTGTGAGAGCGGCTGTAGTGTGTTTGTCTGGGTGCGAGAGTGTGTAAATAAGGGTGTCACTGGGTCTGTGAGTGGGTGTGTATGTTTCTGAGTGTCTGTGTGAGTGGACAAATTGATTGAAAGAGAGAGAAAGAAAGTGAGAGTGAGAGAAATCAAGTGTTTTTATGCTTTCATGTATGATATACTTAGAATGAGATATTTCTGTCCAATTTAAAACAAAAAATGCATCTGTAATTGTGAAAATTAAATTAATTTGCACTTAAAAAAAAAAAAAAACAGAGGGAAGCGAGTCGAGGTGGACTTGAACCCTGAGTGCTCAGTGTGAAGGTCTGGGACCTTCACACTGAGCTGTATTTTTTCTTTTTTTTTCTTTTTTAGCCCTTTACGGGCTATACATTTATTTTTTTTACTGTTTACCAAAATGCCCTTTTACGGACTCTCTGGCACCACAGAGGGAAGCCTTAAGGCTTACCTCGCAGTGCCATTGCTTCAGCAAGCAGGGAGCTGCTTGTAACAGCAGCTCCCTGCTTGCTGAAGGATTTTTATTTCTGTTTCCTGAATGCATGCAGGGGACAGAGATGAAAGCTCCACTGTTTGACAGTGAGATCTGCTGTACAGGTCCTGCTGTCAAACAGCGGACTGTTTGCTGTGGCTTGGCTGCAGCTTCAGAGCTGCAACCAAGTCAGAGCAAACAGCTATGTCCTGGGGGTGGGCACCCTATGATGTAGCAGGAGCCGGCCCTGGGGGTGGCACTCCCCAGGACCATCAGTAGCTCTACGAGGGGTGCTGCGCGACCCCCTTCCAATGTGAAGATACAACCAGGGAGGTGGTGGTACCCGGGGCTAATGGGGGTCCGAACCAGACCCCCTTTTCATATTTTGACTCTTTGCCCTGGGGACGTGGTGGTTCCTGGGGTGTGGGGGCCATGGGCCCCCTGTATATATTATATTCAAAGCCGCAGGGAGGTGAAGGGGTGCAGGCCCCCCACATAGATTATAATCAAAGCCCCGGGGAGGTGGAGGTCCCTGGCGCGGGGGGAGGGGCCATACGCCCCCCCTTATTTATTTGATATAGCCCCAGCGAGGTGGTGATCCCCGGGGCAGCAAGGGGAGGCAGATGGCCCAGCTTGCTTATTAACCCCTTAGCTGCTGGGCCTTTTCCCCCCCAGTGCTGAGCCCTTTTTTGGCTATTTGGGGTAGTTCGCGCTTAGGGCTTCATAACTTTTTGTCCACATAAGCTAACCACGCCAAATTTGCGTCCTTGTTTTCCAACATCCTAGGGATTCTAATGGTACCCAGAGTTTGTGGTTTACCCTGGAGGAGACCAAGAAAATAGCCAAAATACAGTGAAAATTTAGTTTTTTCCAAAAAAATGGGAAAAAAGGGCCGCCGAAGAAGGCTTGTGGTTTTTTCCCTGAAAATGCCATCAACAAAGGGTTTCTGGTGCTGAAATCACTATCTCCCCACCTTTCAGGAACGGGCAGACTTGAATCAGAAAACCACATTTTCCAACACAAATTTGGCATTTTACTGGGACATACCCCATTTTTACTATTTTTGGTGCTTTCAACCTCCTTCCAGTTAGTGACAGGAATGGGTGTGAAACCAATGCTGGATCCCGGACAGCTAAACATTTCTGAAAACTAGACAAAATTCTGAATTCAGCAAGGGGTCATTTGTGTAGATCCTACAAGGTTTTCCTACAGAAAATAACAGCTGAAATAAAAAAATATTGAAATTGAGCTGAAAACAACAGCCATTTTTCTTTATGTTTTACTCTGTAACTTTTTCCTGCGATGTCAGATTTCTGAAAGCAATATACCGTTTTGTCTGCTGGACTCTTCTGGTTGCGGGGATATAAAGGGCTTATAGGTTCATCAAGAACCCTAGGTACCCAGAGCCAATAAATGAGGTGCACCCTGCAGTTGGTTTTCATTCTATACTGGGTATACAGCAATTCATTTGCTGAAATATGAGGAGTGAAAAAGAGGTATCAAGAAAACCTTTGCATTTCCAAAATGGGATCAAGATAAGGTTTTGAGGAGCAGTGGTTATTTGCACATCTTTGAATTCCGAGGTGCCCATACTAGCATGTGAATTGCAGGGCATTTCTCAAATAGACGTCTTTTTTACACACTCTCTTATATTTGGAAGGAAAAAATGTAGAGAAAGATAAGGGGCAATAACACTTGTTTTGCTATTCTATGTTCCCCCAAGTCTCCCGAAAAAAATGATACCTCACTTGTGTGGGTAGGCCTAGCGCCCGCGACAGGAAATGCCCCAAAACACAACGTGGACACATCCCATTTTTTCACAAAATACAGAGCTGTTTTTTTGCAAAGTGCCTACCTGTGGATTATGGCCTCTAGCTCAGCCGGCACATAGGGAAACCTACCAAACCTGTACATTTCTGAAAACTAGAGACCTAGGGGAATCCAAGATGGGGTGACTCGCGGGGCTCTGACCAGGTTCTGTTACCCAGAATCCTTTGCAAACCTCAAAAAGTGGCTAAAAAAACAAGTTTTCCTCACATTTCGGTGACAGAAAGTTCTGGAATCTGAGAGGAGCCTCAAATTTCCTTCCACCCAGCGTCCCCCCAAGTCTCCTGATAAAAATGATACCTCACTTGTGTGGGTAGGCCTAGCGCCCGCGACAGGAAATGCCCCAAAACACAACGTGGACACATCACAGAAAACAGAGCTGTTTTTTGCAAAGTGCCTACCTGTAGATTTTGGCCTCTAGCTCAGCCGGCACCTAGGGAAACCTACCAAACCTGTACATTTTTGAAAACTAGAGACCTAGGGGAATCCAAGATGGGGTGACTCGCGGGGCTCTGACCAGGTTCTGTTACCCAGAATCCTTTG
Organism: Pleurodeles waltl; assembly: GCF_031143425.1. Classification (NCBI taxonomy): domain Eukaryota; kingdom Metazoa; phylum Chordata; class Amphibia; order Caudata; family Salamandridae; genus Pleurodeles; species Pleurodeles waltl. Next base: position 977,473,735 of record NC_090446.1, on the reverse strand, counting down.
CAAACCTCAAAAAGTGGCTAAAAAAACAAGTTTTCCTCACATTTCGGTGACAGAAAGTTCTGGAATCGGAGAGGAGCCTCAAATTTCCTTCCACCCAGCGTCCCCCCAAGTCTCCCGATAAAAATGATACCTCACTTGTGTGGGTAGGCCTAGCGCCCGCGACAGGAAATGCCCCAAAACACAACGTGGACACATCACAGAAAACAGAGCTGTTTTTTGCAAAGTGCCTACCTGTAGATTTTGGCCTCTAGCTCAGCCGGCACCTAGGGAAACCTACCAAACCTGTACATTTTTGAAAACTAGAGACCTAGGGGAATCCAAGATGGGGTGACTCGCGGGGCTCTGACCAGGTTCTGTTACCCAGAATCCTTTGCAAACCTCAAAAAGTGGCTAAAAAAACAAGTTTTCCTCACATTTCGGTGACAGAAAGTTCTGGAATCGGAGAGGAGCCTCAAATTTCCTTCCACCCAGCGTCCCCCCAAGTCTCCCGATAAAAATGATACCTCACTTGTGTGGGTAGGCCTAGCGCCCGCGACAGGAAATGCCCCAAAACACAACGTGGACACATCACAGAAAACAGAGCTGTTTTTTGAAAAGTGCCTACCTGTAGATTTTGGCCTCTAGCTCAGACGGCACCTAGGGAAACCTACCAAACCTGTACATTTCTGAAAACTAGAGACCTAGGGGAATCCAAGATGGGGTGACTCGCGGGGCTCGGACCAGGTTCTGTTACCCAGAATCCTTTGCAAACCTCAAAAAGTGGCTAAAAAAACAAGTTTTCCTCACATTTCGGTGACAGAAAGTTCTGGAATCTGAGAGGAGCCTCAAATTTCCTTCCACCCAGCGTCCCCCCAAGTCTCCCGATAAAAATGATACCTCACTTGTGTGGGTAGGCCTAGCGCCCGCGACAGGAAATGCCCCAAAACACAACGTGGACACATCACAGAAAACAGAGCTGTTTTTTGCAAAGTGCCTACCTGTAGATTTTGGCCTCTAGCTCAGCCGGCACCTAGGGAAACCTACCAAACCTGTGCATTTCTGAAAACTAGAGACCTAGGGGAATCCAAGGAGGGGTGACTTGCGGGGCTCGGACCAGGTTCTGTTACCCAGAATCCTTTGCAAACCTCAAAAAGTGGCTAAAAAAACAAGTTTTCCTCACATTTCGGTGACAGAAAGTTCTGGAATCTGAGAGGAGCCTCAAATTTCCTTCCACCCAGCGTCCCCCCAAGTCTCCCGATAAAAATGATACCTCACTTGTGTGGTTAGGCCTGGTGCCTGCGACAGGAATAGATCACACAACGGTCAATGTTGGTCCTTACGTGAGGCAGCTGTTGACCCTGGGGTGATCCATTCCTGACACAGACACTAGGTGTAGGCACTCAAGTGGGGTAGTGTTTTTATCAGGACAGGTGAGGAGTCACTGGGTGGTAGGAATATTGTGGATCCCAGCATATTCCTGTAGTTTGTGTGACAGAAATGCGAGAAAAATTTAGTTTTTTTTCAACATTTCAGCTTTGCAGGGTATTCTGGGTAAGAAAACTTTGGGGAAGCCACACAAGTCACACCTCTGTGGACTCCCCCGAATGTCTAGTTTCCAGAAATGTTTGGGTTTAGTGTGTTTCTCTATATGGCCGCCGAATCCAGGACCAAAAACACAGGTGCCTGCCTTACAAAACCAGTTTGTTTTGCCATGGATAATTTTGATGTCTCCACAATATGATTTGGGTGGTGGAATTTGGGGCTGAACTAAATTGGGGAGCTCCCAAGAGAGCACTCTCTCTCTGCTTGCCGCCGCATTCACCTGCTCTCTGGGTTGACCTAACCCACTATTACCCAGTTGCACAAACAGCTTGCGAAGGGACAGCAGGACTGTCCTCATCACCTCCCTCATAATGTACTGGAAGAGGAGTTATCGAATGGGACTCCTCTGACTGAAAAATCACTCCCAGAGTCTGCGCCATTGTCCTATCCCTCAGATGCTGTCTCAGTATCTGATGTCTCAGTCTCTGATCCTATGTCAGAGCGGTCCTCTATAACCCGAGTGTAGGCAGCAGTCATCCATCAAGATGCCATCTCTGCTATTGGCTAAACTGTTGCTCTAAAACACTAGCCTACGTAGACAGTCACAAAATCGATGGTATGTGAGATACGTGCAACAGTAGAGGCCACCTTACCTGCGCTTCTTCCCTCAATCAGCACGTACTTTCAAGACACTCAAAAAACACCTTGTCACATACCATTCGTCACAGTCTTTAGCACCTCCTGCGCCCAGTCCAACAATCATTATTGGTGCTCCCACTCCCTCCTCCTCGGATTCCCTCATTACCACCCAGCAAAAGTGCCCTTCATCTCTCCATAGACTTTGCTAATGTACTCAGCTATTTACATAAAATACAGATTTGCTCTTTGCAGTAGGCATATAAACCTTCTGCGCTTCTTTATGGCACTAAAACTGCCACTAGACAAGTCGGACCCTTTTCCCCCCAGGGAAACCACACACATATTGACAAAAGTGATATATATATGACAGCCAATCACCTGAAACTCAACTCAAGCAAAACCGAAATAATCCTCTTTGGCCCACACAAAAACACCTGGGACCCCTCATGGTGGCCCACCACGCTAGGCCCTGCACCCACCCCTGCCAACCACGCACGCAACCTCAGCATCATCCTAGACTCCTCCCTCTCGATGACCCAACAAATCAACGCTCTCACCTCCTCATGCTTCAACACACTCCGTATACTGAAAAACATTCAAATGGATCCCCACAGAGACCAGAAAAACTGTCACTCACGCACACATCAGCAGCAGGCTTGATTACGGAAACGCCCTCTACGCCGGCACCACTCTAAAACTCAAGCGCAAACTACACGCATCTAGAACTCAGCAGCACGACTCATCCTCGACCTCCGCCGACACGAACACATCTCTCCACACCTCAAATCCCTCCACTGGCTCCCCATTGACAAAAGGATCACCTTCAAGATCCTCATCCTCGCACACAAATCACTCCACAACACAGGCCCTGCCTACCTCAACAAGAGTCACCTTCCACACCCCCACACGAAACGTCCGCTCAGCTGACCTCTCTCTCGCCTCTGTCCCCCGCATCAAACACACCACCACCGGGGGCAGATCCTTCTCCTACCTTGCACCCAAAACCTGGAACGCCCTCACAACCCACCTTCGCAAGACCCAAAACCTACTTCTTTTCAGGAAGGGCCTCAAAACCTGGCTTTTCGAACAGTGAACCTCCCAGCCCCTTTCCCTCCCCCCGCCCCCCCCAAGCGCCTTGAGACCCTCACAGGTGAGTAGCACACTTTATAAATCTCTTTGGTATATATAGATCTACCTCTATATATATATATATATCTATGTACATGGATATATCTATAGATATATCCATGTACATAGATATATCTATCTACATAGATATATAAATATAGATCTATATATAGATCTATTTTTTTTAGTTGTTGTATGGTTTCCTTGGGGGCCAAAATGGCCCCCAGGGAAACCCTACAACATCTAAAAAAAAAAATGCCCCCACAGGGGGTCACCCTGCCCACGGGCGACCCCCTGTCATTTTTTTTTTTTTTTTAATTGTTATTATTTTTTTTTTTAAACAATCCCCTGGGGGGGGGGGGGGGGCGCGATCGCGCCCCCCCCCCCCCCCAGGGGGCACCTACCTTTTTTTTTTAATTAATTATGCCCCCGGGGGGGCGGCCCGTTTTCGGAGGGGGCCGCCCCCCCAAAGTGAAATCCCTGGCGTCTAGTGGTGTTTCCTGGCCCCCGATCGCAGCTGTGCTGCGATCGGGGGCCAGGAAACACTTTGAGAAGGCCTCGTAAGAAAGGGGAGACTCTCCCCCTTTCTTACGAGGCCTTCTCAAACTGTTTCTGGCCCCCGATCGCAGCACAGCTGCGCTGCGATCGGGGGGCCAGGAAACCTGAAAGTGTTTCCTGGCCCCCGATCGCAGCACAGCTGCGACCGGGGGGCCAGGAAACACTTTCAGGAAGGCCTCGTAAGAAAGGGGAGCTGTGCTGCGATCGGGGGCCAGGAAACACTTTCAGGAAGGCCTCGTAAGAAAGGGGAGACACTCCCCTTTCTTACGAGGCCTTCCCGAACGTGAGAAAGGCCGTTTTCCCCATCAAAGCAGGAAGCGGCCGCAAGGCTGCTTCCTGCTTTGATGGGGAAAACACCTTTGCAACGTCAGCGCGCCGCGAGGCGCGCTGACGTCACAAAGGGGCGGGTGGGGGGGCGGGGGGAGACACGGAAGCTTCCGTGTCTCCCGGGGGGGGGTTTAAAAAAAAAAAAAATCCTCGGGTGCGACGCACCCGAGGATTTATTGATACCCTTCCTGGTGTCGGCCACTGGTCGTGACCAGCACCAGGGAGGGTGTGTGGGCGTCGGCCAGTGGCCGACGCCCGCACCTAACAGGTTAAGTATTTAAGCCCCATGGAGGTGTCAGTCCCCAGGGCTGAGGGGGAGACAGATGGGCCTCCCCCACACCATTAAAAAATTTCGCCCCGGGGAGGTGGTGGTCCCTGGGGTGCGGGGGGGGGGTGTACATGAGGCCCCAGCACTCAAAAAAAGATTGCCCCAGGACTTGGCCCACCCGGGGGCATAATAAACAGTAACGCAGAAGCCTGCTCTTCCATTCGCCATGGATCCATTGGAAAAAAAAATATTTTTAAACATTTTGCGCTGGGTGGTGTACCTCACCACCAGAGCTCAGGGGTCAGGGTGCCTGTGCCCTGGCCCCTTTTGTTTATTTTTTTACATTTTTTCGGGTACTTGGCTACAGAGTCCTAAAATGGCTGACATCACTTTCTGGTTAAAGTGTTCTCAGCCAATCGGATCTCAGCATAAGATCAGGAGGGGTCGCGAATCATTTGCGCTCCTAGATACACAAATTTGTTTTCTCCTTAATTTCTCCAAAAACTACTGAACAGAATTACAACAACAACAAAGAGCTCTCCCGCCCCAGGGCCTGCTCCCACGAACCCCCGCCATCACAGGAGCTCTGCAACTCCCTCGCCACCTATTTCTGTCGAAAGATCGAAGACATCCACAACAGCTTCAACCCCCAGACCCACAAGCCAACCATAGACAGCCACAACCCCAACGCACAAAGCAACGACAACCTCCTATGCACCTGGACCTACATCAACAATGAAGACACCATCAACATCATGGCCTCCATCCACTCCGGCTGCCCCTCGGACCATTGCCCACACCAGATCTTCAACAAAGCCAGCAAAATCATCGCCCCCCACCTCTGCGCCATCATCAGCAGCTCCTTCGAGACAGCCACCTTCCCGGAGAACTGGAAACACGCCGATGTCAACGCCCTGCTGAAGAAACCCAAGGTGGACCCAGATGACCCCAAGAACTACCGACCAACCTCCCTCCTCCCCTACCAAGCAAAGGTTATTGAGAAAATCGTGAACAACAGACTATCCCGCTTCCTGGAAGACAACAAAGCGCTTGATACCTCCTAATCAGGATTCCGCAAAAACCACAGCACTGAGAAGCACTCATCGCTGGTACAGATGACATCAGGACCATGCTCGACGAAGGCAAAACCGTTGCGCTCATCCTCCTGTACCTCTCCGCAGCCTTCGACACCGTCTGTCACCACACTCTTCGAACACGCCTCCACAATGCCGGGATCCGCGGCATGGCCCTTGATTGGATCTCTTAATTCCTCTCCGGCAGAACCCAGAGAGTCCGCCTTCAACCTTATGTGTCTGAATCCTCCAAGACTATCTGTGGAGTCCCCCTGCGATTCTCCCTCAGCCCAATGATTTTCAACGTTTACATGGCCCCTCTCGCCAACATCGCAAGAACTCACCACATCAACATAGTTTCGTACGCAGACGACACCCAGCTGATCATCTCCCTTACCAAAGACCCTACAACCGCTAAAAACAACCTCCACAATGGACTTCACGCCATCGCCAACTGGATGGAATCTAGCCGCCTCAAGCTAAACACCGACAAAACAGAGATCCTTATCTTTGGCAGCAACCCCTCTGCCTGGAATGACTCCTGGTGGCTTACCTCCCTAGGAGCCGCACCCACACCCACACCCTCAACTCAAGGACGAAACCTGGGAATCATCCTGGACTCAGCACTCAGCATGAGCCAGCAGGTTAACGCAATCTCCTCTTCCTGCTACAACACCCTCTATATGCTCCGCAAGACTTACAAATGGATCCCCGTCGAAACCAGAAAAACAGTCACCCATGCCCTGGTCAGCAGCTGTCTGGACTACGGAAACACACTCTACGCAGGAACTACGGCCAACCTACAAACAAAAATGCAATGTATCCAAAATGCTTCCGCCCGCCTCATCGTTGACGTCCCACGCCGCAACCACCTCTCTACCCACCTCAGAGACCTACACTGGCTACCCGTATCGCACAGGATCACCTTTAAACTCCTCACCCACGCATACAAAGCTCTCCACAACACAGGGCCGGCCTATCTCAACGACAGACTCACCTTCCATACTCCCACCCGCCTTCTCCGTTTTGCCAGCCTCGCCCTCGCCTCCGTCCCACGCACCCACCACACCACCGCTGGAGGAAGATCCTTCTCTCACCTCGCCACCAAGACCTGGAACTCCGCTCCACCTGCACCGCTCCACCTGCACCAGACCCAGGACCTCCCAACATTCAGGAAACGCCTCAAGACATGGCTATTTTATCAGTAGCTTCCTCCCCCTCCAGCGCCTTGAGACCCTGACGGGTAAGTAGCGTGCTTTATAAATAAATTACCTGATTGAATTACACCAAAACAAGAATAAAGGACAATCTGGGTGGAGTTAAGTAGCAGAGGAGCCAGCAGGGGTCAAGAATGTGAACCACACAGAGGAAAAAGCTAGAAAATATACACATAGGGCCTGATTTAGAGTTTGGCGGATGGGTTACTCCATTACAAACTGCCGTGTCCGATTATATCCTATGGGAATCATAATACGGCAGATGGGATATCCGTCATGTTTGTGACAGAGTAACCCATCCGCCAAACTCTAAATCAGGCATGGCCATAGCCGTGGGGGGGCATTTGAGAGCCAGGCCAGCTGACATTAATCTTTGGCCCCCCCACATGAAGGAGGAAGCTGACAGTATTTATGGAAAACTAAGTCTTAACAAACTGCATTCACTTTTGAATGCATATAGTCTAACTGAAAAAATACACATGCTGTAGTTCAGAAGGTAAATTTGAAATTAAATGCATTTTTTCATTTTGTTACGTTCACTTCGTTTCCAAAGACAGGGGTTAAATGTCAGGCTATGTTTTCTGACTAATTGCTGCTTACTCTTTTAATGTCAAGATGTTGTTTTCCTTTCTTAATCTGGCTGCAAAGTGTGAGGATTTTGGAAAGTGAACTAAGTGACACTTTCGCTGGGGTACAGGCAGGGCCACTGAAATTATGCGCTGGGGAGACCCAAAATATAATAATATGGCAAAGTTTAATAAATTATGCAGCAAGCAAAAATGCAAATTATGCGGCTTAATGCAGCACATTTTGTGATATTATTAATTAATTATTTTGCCACTTTTACACTTTAGAGCTGTCTGGGCAAAGGTTTCACACCGTTAGAACCAGTCCCACTTCCAAATATAACTATCAGTACCTGAAAGATTACCGGACAATCTTTGCGATGGACCTTACACTGTGCGGAAGCACATGATGCAGCGTTTTTAGCAATTTTTGATCCGTTTGAGCTAGAAATCTACATGGCTGCAAAATCACATAATTCCAGTGGCCCTGCATACAAGAAGTGCGGAAAAAAAGACTTCAAGACATCAGTTTGCTTCTAATGCACAAACAAAGCCTGTAAATGAACTGTAAAAATATTTCAAAAGCAATTATGAAAACAGAAATAAAGCACATTTTGTTTTGTAATTCTGAAATGTAATGGAACCAAAGATTTTAACAGGATCAAAACAACTCTTGGTGATGCAAAGGTGATGAATATTGTATTGTATTGTATTGCAGCATTCATATAGCACTTACTACCCCTATGTGTGATACTTAAGTGCTTACTTACATGGACAGCAAACTACACCATATGGGGTGGTGTCTGGTTTGAAGGGTGTTGTCTTTGTTTTATGATTCTATGTGGGAAGTGGTTCCATGTCATGCATGTTGACCACAAGCTGTGATTATCATGTTCTGGGACACAGCACATAGCAGTGTGGTGGATGGTGAAGTGTGAGAGACACATGCATAGTTTATGTTTTTTTCAACATCTCTGTAGATCCCTTTAGGGTAATCTTATTATAGGATGTTTAGCTGGTTACTGCTCTGGGTTGTCCAGCCAGACATTTTCTGTGTAGTTGTGGGTCTGGCTGGCATGGCTCAAGGGAGAGAGAAGTGGAAAGATCTGCTGGGATGTGCATTGTTACCATCATCCCATATCTTTGTACCATTGTGAGATGTAAAAAAGCAGTCATAGGGTATTTCTATTTGGACCTGCAGTTTTGGACTAGATTAAAGTCCTCTCATTGACCCGCAGTGTGTGACAGATCTCTTCAGTTATTTCATGCCTGTTCATTTAGTGATGGCTGGTTTATTGGCTGCACAGTACTGGTGATGGACAGTCCTCATAGCAGATATGTCTTATGTGAATATAAGATATGTCAGTTTTAGTTGTTATTAGTATTAGTGTGGGGTAGAAATGTTATGTATGAATTTAGATAACTATATTGTGTACCAGTGAACTATAGGTCAGTCCTCCCTAACCTATCTGCCTATCAAAAGTAGTTTGCTGGTTGGATTGCTTTCAATCTGTGGATAGTAAGCTGAAGATTGTGCCTGAGGGGGTGATTGTCTTTCTTGTTTTTGTTGCTGGAATGAGTGAATGTAGCTGTCTTGAAAATAACCATGTTTTCAATTGTCTTCTTAGGTGTATATGCTCTTGAATGTTTCAAATGCTGGCTGGTAGCGAGTTCAAGATCTTGGAGTCTTGTACTGAAAAAACAGTGCCTTCCTACAGATTTCTTATGGTAAAGTGGTATGGTGATAAGTTGTGCAACTAAACAATGACACCTACTCTTGATAGGGGTCAGAGGACAGAGAGGAACAACAGAGCTCCCTACATTCTCATCCTCCCTCACGTAATTGGGGAATCTTCCTGTGGTGACCTTACTATGTCTTATTCTCCTTTTTTGTGGATTGTGATCAGTGGTGCAAGCCTGGAGTGCTTGAAATTAGCTTATAGGTATAGAAGCCCCTTTTCTTAGAGACTTTGTGGAGAATTAAAAGCGCCTTGAACATTGCCCTTCTTGCTATCGGTAGGCAGTGGAGTGATTGCTACACTTAGGCTAGTGTGAACTGCCCCCACCGCTGGCACCATCTGCTAGCGGACCCATGTGGCTAAGTTCCAGCCCTCTGCCAGTGCTTCTCTCCCTGGTCTGTGCCCCTACTTTCTGCTCTCACCCTCTCACCCGCTCCTGCCTTTAGCTGCATTTCTTGCCTCTTTCCTCTTTCTGCTTTATTGCCTTTTTCCACTTTCCTTTTCCCGCTCACCTCACTCGTTTCCCGTGCTTTGCCCTGCCCCCATCCTCCTCCCCAGCGCCATACCTGCTCTCCCCAACCTCCCGCCTCCCAGCTGCAGCTCCGCCCACCCACCTCCATCTGCTATTTATGGCAGCAGCTGCGCGGCCGAAGGTGCACCATAGGCAAGCCCGTCTGTGCCCGTCCATGCCTGGACCTTGCCCAGCACCAGGAACCCTGGTCACTGGACCACCTGCTCCTACAGTGCCCGCACCCTCCTCGCTCTCAAAACCGGCATATCACCCGCCTGCCCCTCTGCATCTCAGAGAGACACCAAAGGACCCTTCACCTGCAGGAACTGCAACTTCACCAGCCTCCAGAGCACCGCCCCAAGGACCCAAGGGGCAGACGCAACCACCTCAGCTGCATCCTCATCAACATCCGCTCTGTACACAAGCATGCCATTGAGGTCTGGAACCTCCTCGAGTCAACTTCGACAAGATCGTACGCAAGGACTGTACCAACCAACCAGGAAGAGGCATGGCCAATATCTACAAAGACACCCTTCACATCTCCACACACTCTGAAAACTCACTGACCACCATGGAACAACTCCACTTCCGGATTGAAACCAACCTCAACACCACACTCCGAGGGACCCTCATCTACAGACCTCCCGGACCCCACTCCCTGTTCTGTGACTCCATCGCCGACCTCGCCAGCACCCACGCTCTTACATCCAAAGACTTGACCCTACTGGGGGACCTCAACTTCCACCTAGAAAACAAAAATGACAACAACTCCACCACCCTGATCGAAAACCTCGCGAACCTCGGACTCAAGCAACTCGTCACCACAACCACTCTCTCGTCCAGTCACACACTGGACCCCATTTTCTCCACCAACAACCATGTCTCCGTCAGCCACACCACCGGACTCCAGTGGACTGACCACCGCTGCATTCACTATGCTCCCCAACTTTCCCACAGAAATTGGAACAAGGTCACTGAAGCCCAGCTCACCGACAGCCTCAACGTAACACTGCCCGAGCCAACGACGAAGTCAACACTGCCGCACACAACCTCCACAAATGGATCACTGACTGCACCAATGCCCTCGCCCCCTCCAGACACCCCACTACAGAGACACAGCCAAGAAAGCAAACTGGTTCACCCTCACACTCAAAGAATTGAAGCAGGTCTGCAGACGTCTAGAGAAGAAATGGCAGACCGACAAGACCCCCTCAAATCACAAAACCTTCAAAAACGATGTCAAATATCACCACCAGCTCATTAGGACTATGAAAAAACTCACTGTGCAACAATGCATCAATAAAAACGCCCACAACAGCAAGGGACTTTTCACCATCATTAAAGAGTTCACCAATCCCAACTCGGACTCCACCGACATCCCCCCGTCGCAAGAACTCTGCAAAAACCTCACCAAGTACCTCCACTGCAAGATCGCAGACATTTACGGAAGCTTCACCACCCAGGGCCCCCCACTACTCCCACCACCAGCCCTTCGACCGAAGCATCACCACTCCCCCTCCGCTGGAACAACATCACTGACAATGAGACCCGCAACATCATGGCAACAATCCACTCAGGAGCACCCACCGACCCCTGCCCTTACCACATCTTCAACAAAGCCGGCGACATCATCGCACCCAAACTCCGGCATACCATCAACCGCTCCTTTGAAACTGCCACTTTCCCAGAGAGTTGCAAACACGCCCAGATCAACCCTCTATTGAAGAAACCCACCACCGACCCAACAGACCTCAAGAACTACCGGCCCATCTCTCTGCTCCCCTTTCCGGCCAAAGTCAAGAGAAGGCAGTCAATGAACAACTCACCATCTTCCTGGAAGCCAACAACATCCTGGACCCCTCTCAGTCAGGATTCAGAAGCAACAATAGCACCGAGACCACCCTCCTTGCAGCCACAGACGGCATTCGCACCCTCCTCGACCGAGGTGAGACCGTCATCCTCATCCTCCTGGACCTTTCTGCAGCTTTCAACACATTCTCACACGACTCGCTACGCACCCGACTCCACGACTCCTGCATCCAAGACTCATCACTGCAATGGCTTTCCTCGTTCCTCACCGGCAAAACACAGAAGGAACGACTCCCCCCTTTCTCTCGGAAACCACCAAGATCGGCTGCGGCGTCCCCCAAGAATCCTTGATGAGTCCCCCCCTCTTCAACATCTACATGACCCCACTGGCCGCTATTGTCAGAAGCCACGCACTCAACATCGTCTCCTACACCGATGACACCCAACTGATAGTCTCCCTCACCAACAACCCGAACACAGCCAAGAACAATTTCCACGAAGGAATGAAAGCAGACGCTGCCTGGATGAAAGACAGCTGTCTCAAACTGAACTCGGACAAAACAGAAGCCCTCATCCTTGGCTCCACACCCTCTGCCAAGAACGATTCCTGGTGGCCCACTGCCCTGGGAAACACCCCCACCGACCATGCCCGCAATCTCGGCGTCATCCTATACTCATCGCTCTCAATGGACCGACAGGTGAGCACCATCTCATAAGGTTGCTTCCACACCCTGCGCATTCTTAGAAAAATCTACAAGTGGATCCCTACTGAAGCCAGAAGGACAGGCCCTCATCAGCAGCTGCCTCGACTACGGCTATGCACTCTACGCTGGAACCACTTCCAAGACCCGGAAAAGACTGCAACGCATTCAGCACGCCTCCGCCCATCTCACCAAGAAAGCCCCACAACACAGCCACACCTCTGGCCTTCTAAGAGACCTACACTGGCTGCCTATTGACAAGAGAATCACCTTCAGGAAGGACTTCAAGACCTGTCTCTTCGACTGATCCTCAGCACCCCCCCCCAAGTCCCGCAGTGCCTTGAGACTCTCACAGGTGAGTAGCCACGCTTTACAAATCCTTGATTGATTGATTGCAAGAATGATGAAGGTAGAGAAGTCTTGGAGCAGCATTTTTAATGAGCTGCATTTGTGTATGATAAATGCAGGTATGCAAAGGTATAGGCTGTTGGCTTAATCAAGCTTGGAGATTAAGAGTGTGAGGATAGCTTGCAGTTTCTGTTGGAATGCAAGGTATGGGAGGACGCAACATAGTTGAAGGCACTCTGTTTGATGTTATTAACAGGGGGTTTCAAATATTGCTCTGAATCCATGGTTACCATGAAGTTTCTGACTCTTCTGGATATTTTTAGAAGGAACTCATGTTCCTTAGGCCATATGATGGTATGCCGGAATTTTTACCATTGTCTGCAGGTCTTATTCTCTGTCTTTGTTATATTTAGCTTTAGATGAGTATTCATCATCCATGCATTTATGGCCCAGAGGCAGTTATCAAGTTTTAAATTGTAAAGGTCTTGCAGACCATCCAGTTTTAAATGCTTTGGGTTGTATCTGTATAGTTGTAACAGGTGAAGGTGAATGATTTAATTAGGTTTCATAAAGGGGTTAGGTAAGTGTTGAATAATAGGGGGGATACAATGGAGCCCTGAGAAATGCCACAGTGTTGTGTGTGAGGAGCCAATGTGAACGTTGGTACCAACATAAGTTCATAGTCACAGCTGAAAGGACAATAATTCAGTGGGCATTAGCTACACTCTCTTCATACATTTCACATATGGTATCTCAAACAATAATTTGCTTTGTGATACAGGTGTATGAGACATTGATGTTTTTATATTATTCTTAAGACAGCAACTTTAATGTTGTTTCCTATTCCTAACACTTAAGTGGCTGTCACTACCTAAACCTTCTAGCCAGTCAGATTTAATGTCCAATCAGGAAACTCCATTTCCAATATAGCATATTGCTTTGATTAGCCTATTGTTCTCGGACAGAGCCAGGTACGACTTATATTTGACTGTCATTACTACAGACTACACAGGCATGTTGTGAAACATAACCTGGTGAGATAATGTATCCGCTCTAGAGAACTTTATCTTGTTTGCAGGAGCCAGATTGTCTTTATAGCTCCCATCGCCGAAGGCTGCTACTAACCTATGCCTACTTAGCTAGTGTGAATCTATAATTAGCCAATGTAGCCTACCCTGTCACAAAGGGCTACTGTCAAAGACTAGCTTTTTAAAATGGTTTAATATCTAGATAACCCTGCCAGGGTCAACCTGCTGACTATTCATCTCCTTGAACCAAATTTTATGTAAACTGTAACTAGGGCATCTGAGGCAGAAAGCATTTATATTATAACTGACCTCTCTAGACATCTCCACAGAACATTGACTAATATTTTCAGATTTGTATATATTGCAATTTAATAGCTGTGTAGCATGAATCTCCTTTTTGAAATTTATGGACACCTTTGAAATTCTGCTTTATCTTTATCTAATTTATGGTCATAGCAAAAACATTGCTCTTATGAGGTCCTATGTAATAATATACTAAGGGCCTTATTTGCTAAGTTTTGGCGCAGGGCAGCACTGCAAGCCATTTTGCTGTGTCACCCTGTGTCAAAACAAAAGGGCAGGAATGCACCCCATCTATAAGATATGGCGCATTCCTGTACTTGTCCCCTGCGCTGATGCACAAAATGCTGCCTAGCGCCAATGCAGGCACCCTTGCACCATTGCTGGGATGAATGTTTATGTGCAGGAAGGGACACTTTCCTGCACATAAACAAGCATTATTGGTGTTTTCCTCTTTCTATGTGTACTGTAGAATGCGGCACACATGGAAGAGGAAACACAGGGAGAAATACTGTTATTTCTTCACATTGCGCCAAGTTGACGCCACCCCTGAGGAGGCGTAGGAATCTGAAGCATTCCCAGACTTCTTGGAATGCGTCAGATTCCATTGGATTCCTGGTTTTTGCGTGGGAACACCCACAGTAACACCCATGGAATGCCCCTTTCACCCAAAGTTATGCATGAAAGGGGTCCATATTTACAAGCCCAGGAAAAGCCATGCAGGATGCCTTTGTGTGGCCTTGTAAAAATAGGCTGGCACACTGCGTCACCTGAGTGTAAAAAAAATAAGTGACACTCTGGTGGCCCAGTGTGCTGCTAGGGCCTCGTGAAATGAGGACCTAAATGCATAATACTTGGTAAAAATTGTGGATAGCGTTCTTAGGGGGAGAAGTGTGGAAACAATGGGTAGTAGAAATTTGATGGATCCTCACAGATGCATGCATGAGGAAAATCTTTGATTTAGCCACAGTTTGGTGTTTTGAAGGGCATTCTGAGTAAGAAAAGATATTGGGATCCACGGAAACCACACCACTCCAGACTACCATAGGTGCCTTAATTTCAGAAATGTCTGGGCCTGGCAGGATTTTCTGGGTTCCGACAAAGCCCTGGCCTAATTACCACAGCTATCCCTATATCCTGAAATGGTAAATCCCTGAGGCAAAATCGTGATGTTTCTTCATGTCTTAGTGGTTTACGGAGCCTTTCTTTTCTTGGTTGATAGCCCAGTCACACAAGTGGAGTAGTATTGTTAGCGAGAGAAGTGTAGGAATGTGCTTTGTGGACAGTTGTGCCTCCCTGCAGATTCCATTAGTGCAGTCTGCTTTCACTTTTGTATGGCTGTGCTGCGTCTGTGCTCACAGTGTGATGCACAATATAGCAAAATAAAGAATCCAACTGGGGACCAGTGGGAAGTATTTCCCTTGCCTCTTGACTTTGATTCTGGAAAAAAATATGTTTCTGGTGTTTTTACCAGAAACATTTTCTTTTCCAGTAATATGGACCTCCCATTCAAGTCCACCACACCAAGAAGGTAGTGTGGTGGACATCAACATGTTATTATCTGCCCTGAAACAGTAAAATCCAGCAAATCCAAATGGCCTGCTGTCATGTCCAACAAAAATTGAAAACAAGCTGCAGGGATGTGATGGCCACGTTGCACTAACCCAAATGATCAAAATAAGAGCTAGATACAAGTGGAGAAAAGGTGATTTATGATTTTGAGTGGAATTCGGAGCTGCGTATGTTTTGACCAATACACCTGAACCAATGTGATCTCAATGCACAATTTTGCACTTTCTTTTCTAAAAGGGACCTTAGTGTAAGATCCAAGAATCACTTTTCATAGTGGCCTTTGAAGTCCCAGTAAGGTCTAACCATTGCTACTTGATCCACATTGCCTTTTGCAAATTGCTTAACAGTGACAGCTCCTTGCTATTTGCTATTGTATGCTCTTGATGTGAAGTGCTGACTGACCTTCTTTTTTTAATGCATATCAGCCAGTACACATGCAGGCTTCCATGCTTTCTGTATTCATCAGTCACAAAAGTGCATGCTCGTCCAAACAATGTTAACCAAATGGACAGTGGCACCTTGAGGATTCTATGCAAGGAGTCTACTGCATGTGTAATAGTGGAGAATATCCATAATTCTAGAAGTGGAGGACTGTAGCATACAAATGGGACAGACCATGTAAGCAGCATCAGAGGGAGATGCTATCACGGAGCAGGACCCTAGATGTAAATTATGAACCATATAACAATAATAGTCAGGAGCTAGGGAGCCCTCACACACCCCTAAGAACCACCACCTTTTTAAGGGGTGGCCCGTCAGACATTGCAGCGCCGGTCTGACGAGGAGCGTGCCCAGTGATGAAGCTTGACCTCCTATTGGGTGTGTGAGGGCTCCCCAGCTCCTGACTACAGTTGCCTTGTGACCTTGTAGCACTTTCTTTTTGGAACAGTGTACTTTATTATTGTTATATGTTATATTTGGGAAAGTGTACACTGGACCAGTAATCTCCCTGTCCCTCCTTTTTTTGTAGTAAATTATGAACCACCACTCTGAGCCTTAGAGGCAGTGCTGCTGCTTGCCTATCCATGGCTCCTCCAACTGGAATTAGAACTAGTGTCTTCAGCAAGGCCACAGACCACAAATGGACCCATCCCAGGCTCATACAATCACCTATCCTTTACCATGCCTATCTGTCTTGCTGGTCGATGTCTAACTAAGGTTTTTTTTTAAACAACACATTTTACACAACCTGTCTGTAACTATGAGGGGTGTATGCCAATGTCGAACCCTGTTTCAAGTCCATGCAGTTTTTGACCAAATGTAATTAAACTATCTTTTGTCGCAACTTTATCGTGAAATTCATTGTGAGACCTTCTCAACTTCCTCTATAACATGAAAATTCTATATAGTTTTCACCATTTTGTAGGCCTAAACTGTTTAACACACACTGGTTGCCACTGATTGCCCAAAATGTTCTTGATGTATATGAAAAAAGCTCTTTATAAAATTATTTTAAATTAGTGGAAAGTTAAATTAAAACTTCACTTACAAAGTAGGAGGGAATAAGGAAATTCCACAATTTACAAAGCAGATGATGTTTCCTAACTTTATTTGAGGTAAGGTTTATCCTTTTGGGCCTTTCAGATGTGATAATTTCCTGATGTAGAATGCCCCTGTTAGGTGATCGTCCAGCAAATAAATCATTGAGTGTGGATGCTGGAAATCCATCACTTGAGGTAATAGATGTTGGAGTGAGGGCTGTGAGATGATGCCACCTTATTTGTTTTTAAAAGAACTTTATAAGCT
The DNA here is from genome assembly GCF_031143425.1 of Pleurodeles waltl. NCBI lineage: Eukaryota > Metazoa > Chordata > Amphibia > Caudata > Salamandridae > Pleurodeles > Pleurodeles waltl. The sequence continues at coordinate 977,456,684 of NC_090446.1, read as the reverse complement.
TTGCATTTCACAAAGCTTGAGTAGTTTAGAAAATAGACAAAGCTACAAAATAGACTACTTTACACCCCTCTGCTTTAAATCCAATCTAAATGATAGTATTTAAAATTAGATTATGGAAAGTTGATTGAGTGTGCGTTAATATGTATCTTAAAAAAATACACTTAGTCTTTCATACGGACTCACATGGCGTGCACCTTAAATATCAAAAACAGAATATTGATAGCCAAAATATTAAAGAAAGAATATCAAATCTAAAATATTGACATGTAAGTATTGATTTTCTTTATCTTAATCTACATATATGTACATACGTGATATATGTATCTTCCAGGTATGTAGATGTGGAGTTAGGAATAGTACATCTATACTTCCCTTTATGCACATATCTTTTAATATTCTGTCCTTAATGTTCTTTAGCCACAATATTCCAGGAGTCGATAATAGTATAACCAGTATTGGGGAACAAATGCAATGGTAGTGCACAGCTTTAATGTTTGGTCACAGCTGAGGCCCATACCCCCCTAAAAATATACTTTGACGGTAAATCTGCCTTTTGCATGCATTAAACCTCTTTTTCCCCACTACAGTTAAAGTAATGTGGAGATACACACCCAAGACATTTTGCCACCTGGTTTTACCTCAAGTTCTACAAAGCTCTCGCACATTTTTCCCTCCGGAGGCTGACGATGCAGAGCAACACGTGATTTATTAAGCACTTCATTTTTGCCTTGCATGCTTTTCCTGCAAATCATGTAGGTATTCCCTCCTTCTTAGCGTGTAATGCCTTTACCTTTGACTCTCCACTCTCCAACAGGACATCTAAATGCTTGGCTTCAATCTACTCATGGAAGCATGTGTTTTAGTGACTTACAGGGGCCTTGTTCCTAAATCTGCCCAGGCACATCTAATTCTCAGATTGAGACTGGACTCAATGCATTGGCCTCACGATTCATCCCTTGACAGAAAATATGGCAGACATACATGTAGGGGGTAATAATAACATGTAGAAGAGATGTGGACAACTGAGGACAGAATGGAAACACAAATACTAGAAAGATAACATACAGAAAAGAACAAAGGGCCATATGTACCAAAGCAGTTTCCCATTGACACAGAATGGGTAAAACCCTTTGATACATCTGGCCCAAAATGCAGAAGAGGCACACGTACTCTATATGAACACAGTGAGATACCCACTCACATAAATACTAGAATTCACTCACACAAAGAATGTACAACCAGACACAAATTGAACATATTCACATGCAGAAAAAATACTTGCATGCAGAACAGAAACAAATGTGCAGCATAAACACGTGAAAATGACAAATTTGTAATAAAACATTACAATATCCCCAAATCCAAAACGAAGACATTAAATAATTACACAATGAGAAAAGATAAAGATGAAGAAAAATAAAAAGAAAGCGAAATTAAAACATCTTAAAATTGATTAAAAAGGATAGAGGTTAAATTAAGAGTAGGGCTGGGGATAAGAGACGGGTTTCATATTAAAGTTCAAGGTCAGGAGTCAACAGTAGTCTATGGCAATGGTTAACATTAAGGGTTAAGAAAAAGATAAGAGTAGAGATTAATGTTTACATTAGTGTTAGTCATGGGGCAAGAGTAGGGGTTTGGGTTATTGTTAGGGTTAGGGAGACTTGGTTAATGTTAGGGTTTGAGCTGGTATCATATTTTGCATCGTGGTATTTTAATTAAGGGTGATTCAGCAGGTTTACCCTAACTCTTAATGAAACAGGTTGTTTTTTATTACATCTTTAATCACCTTTCTATAGATCCCGCATCACAGACCCACATAATATACACGCTCACAAAAGCAAAATATAAGTACACACAAATAGACACATAGCAGACAAACAAACACAAGCAAAGACTCCCCAACAAAATATGCGCTTGCATAGAACAGACACAGCTATGTAATCGATGCAGACAGACAATAGACACCTAGGCAGAACACAATGCAGAATAGGCAGGTAATTGGCACGCAGGCAGAAGAGACATGCTTGTAACATTAACCCTTTAGACAAGCTCCTAAAATAGGCACACACCATACAGAAACAGATTAAACACAAGGTTACAGCTGAAGAGGCTCAAACTCTCACAGTGTTAAGACATAGCCCGTCAATGGAGAGTATTTTAATCAGCTCCCATTTATTAAGTGCTCTGCCTCCTGGTGTTTTTTACATTTTCATAGAATTGACTGAGCAGCGGAGAACATCGGAGCCCACCTCTCATTAAAATAATTTCAGCCTGCAAGCATTTCTGTGGGATTTGTGCTGCTGGAGGAAAGTTATCTATCTATCTATCTATCTATCTATCTATCTATCTATCTATCTATCTATCTATCTATCTATCTATCTATCTATCTTATATAGCTATAATTTATCTATCTATCTATCTATATCAGGGGCGGCCCTTCCACATCAGCGGAGGAGCGTCGCACCACACAAAAAATGCCCCCAGAACTAAAAAATAAAATGGTAATAAACTTTGTTTATACCATTTTATTTTTCAGCACCCCGTCCTAAACAGAGTGTCAGGACGGGGCAGGACAATTGCTGCCGAGTGGCAACAGGGAGATGTGCACTTGCTTAAAGTGTGCATGTCCCTTTGGCCGGCCGGCTGGCATACGCACTTTAAACTTCTCTAACCCAACTGTCTTAAGACAGCTGAGTTAGAGAAAGCACAGGCCTCCAGCACTCTGGTGAGCGCTAAGAGAGTTTGCTCCCATCAATCCTAACACTGGTTTCATGCTCGTTAGCAGCATGAAACCAGCGTCCGGATTGGCTTATGCAGTTTTCTGGGACCCATGGCCGTCGCACATTGGAGCGGGGAGAGATGGCGAGAGGAGAGAAGATCATCGTCAGGTAAGTGCCTTTTAATTTTTTTTTTTATTCTTATTGTATCCCCCCTGCCCCATTCTAAATATGAGCCAGCCGCTATATATATATTGCATCTATATATATATATATATATAGGTTACCTAGTGGTGGTCGCCACTAGGGAGTTATAGTTAGGACCATGGGCCAGATGTAGGAAGCCTTTTGCATGTCGCAAACTGCGAAAAACGCGGTACCGACTCGCAATTTGAGGATGCGACTCGCAAATAGGAAGGGGTGTTCCCGTTCCTATTTGCGACCGCATCGCCATGCTGAGTTGCTTTGTGACCGCGAATGCGGTCGCAAACCAACTCACAGTTACAACACATTCGCAAAAGGGAAGGGGTCCCCATGGAACCCCTTCCCCTTTGTGAATGCCGAAAAAAACTAAACCAAATGGTTTCAGAAGTTTTTTCTTTTTGCAACTCGTTTTCCTTTAAGGAAAATGGGCTGCAAAAAGAAAAAAAAACTGCTTTATTGAAAAAGCAGTCACAGACATGGAGGTCTGCTAACTACAGCAGGCCACCATCCCTGTGAGTGCAGGGACTCGATATGGGGTCGCAAACTGCGACCCACCTCATTAATATTAATGAGGTGGGTCTTTGCGACCCCCATAGCGAGTCCCAGAAGGTGTCTGAGACACCTTTCTGCATCCCATTTTGCGAGTTGCAATTTGCGAGTCGCAAAATTTTCCTTTCCTATATCTGGCCCCATGTTTCAATAGAAAAAGGGTTTTTTCACGTGCCTATATCTTTGGCACCGTTAGATGAATTTTCCCAAAAAAGTGTCCCAGTGATTCTTGTTGTGCCCCTTAAAGTTTCGGGGTGATCCGCCAAGCGGGGCCGAGAAAAAGGGGGGGGGGAGTTAAAAAAAAGTTATGTTTCCCATGTTAATTCCCATAGGACCTTTAGACACAACTACAGCACGAACCTTTGGATGGAATTAGACCAAATAAGGCAGAAAACTAAGGTCACAGGGACGTTATAGTTAGGCTCACATTTTAAATGTACAAAACTAGAAATTCACCTGTTATAGTTAGAGTTATCTCAAGTAACTTTAACTTGTGCCCAGAGGTAAATATAACTCGTACTCTCATCATGCACTGCTAATTACCCCACAAATTACAGCACTCACAACAATGTTGATAACAACACTGATAATATCAATGTAATATTTGAAGTAACATTTTTTACAAAAAAACTGCATGACGGTGGCACGAGTTATAGTTACCTTAGGGCATGAGTTTTAGTTACTTGAGATAATTCTAACTATAACAGTAACTTAAGTGTGTGTGTGTGTATATATATATATATATATATATATATATATATATACACTGAAAAAAACAAAGGTTACAGGGATATTATAGTTAGGAAATGGAATTAAAAAACCTTAGAACTTCACTGAAAGAACAGAGGTTACAGGGACATTATACTTTGGTTCACATTTTACACACAGAAAACCAATGAAATTAAACAGTTATAGTTATACTTATCTGAAGAAACTATACCACATGCCCTGAGGTAACTATAACTCGTGTTCCCACCATGCACACTTTTATCATCAATAATGTTATAGAAGAAATCATGAGTGATGTAATATGTGGGGCAATTAGCAGTGCATGCAGCCCCCCTCCAAGGGCCAATATTAGCCCGGCAATCTCATCCCCCAGGGGGCGTTCAGTATATGGTGGGTGCCCTGGAGTCTACCCAGGGCACCCACTGCACCTTTGTTGGGGGGCCATGGGTGAAGCCCAATGCCCCACCGGCCCCAGCCAGCTCTCCGGCTCCAGTGGAAGGTGGCATTGCTTTTGCTCATCAGGAGCAGATAAAAATACTGCTCCCTGTGGGTAGGAGCAATTTTTTCATCTATTTCCAAACAGATGAAAAGTCTGCTCCCAGTAAACAGGAGCATTTTTCATGCTTTCCGGCCTCTGGAAGCTGACTTAGGGCCTGATTTAAAACTTGGGGAGGGGAACACCATGGAGATTGTAATACAATGGACAGAATAGCTATTACGTTTGTGACAGAGTATTCCCTCCACCAAAGTCTAACTCAAGCCCTTAGTGTTTGCTCTCACTTGGCGGGAGCTTTAAAATTGCTCCCGCCAAGCAAGAGCAAACAGAGTTTCCCTGCCTGCACCAGTGACATAACTGGATACAGCCCTGGGTAATGGAGTCCCCAGGGCCATTAGTGGCTCCAGGAGGAAGCCCCCCCCTCCCTTTTTCTGTGCATGGATGGGCCTCGGGTGGAGTCCCTGCGGCTGAAATCAGCGTGTGATGAAGCCCACCATGCCCCCTGCCCCATTTTCAATTTTGGCTGGGCCCTGGAGCCAAAATCTGCCTTTTGGAGGTGGCCATGTGCACCCCCCTCCCTATAATTTTCAAGTACAATTCCCCATGGGACCTGGCCCACCCAGGGGGCACATAAAAGCAAGTGTGGAAAACTGCATTTACTTTTTTTCAAAAACAAATTCCGAGGATCTGTAGGTCCACTGCAAATTTGTGGGAAAACTTAAAAAAATATATTTTTGGCCCCTGGCGGAGCCCCTGTGGTACCCTACCACCAGGCCTATGGGGTCAGGGTATTCCTACCGTGCCCTTTCTTTTTTTTTTCTTTTTTCTTGGGACTCGGCTCAGTCCGATTCTCAAGATGACTGCCATCCCTTTACCACTGGTTGAGGTGGTGGCAGCCAATCAGACCTCATTTTGAGATCTCTGGAATCCGCTGACTCTCCCCGTCCCTAGATAAACATACATCTTTTTTCTTTAATAACTCAAAAACTACTTAGTGGAATTGCGCCAAATAACAAAAAGAGATCTTTCTGGACCAAGCTCTAGCTTTCTGCCAATTTTGTGTAATTCCGTTCAGCGGTTTGGGCTGTAGTCGTGTCTAAAATCCCTATGGGAAATTGCATAGGGAAAATGTGATTTGAACCCCCCTTTTTCTCAGCCCCCGCTTTACAAATCACCCTGAAACTTTCAAGACAGCAGCTGAAGTGAGTGGAAAACTAGTTTTGAAATTTCGTGAAGATTCGTCAAAGGGTGCCAAAGTTATTAATAAAACAAAAAACGCTTTTTCTACGGAAACTAGGTCCTAACTATAACTGCCTACTGGTGTCCATCAGTAGGTGATATACATATATATTGTATAGAGAGAAATAGAAAAGGAGGGAGAGGGTGGCAGGGGAAGGAAAGATAGAGAACGAGGGCAATAGCGAAAGAGACATATGTAAAGGTGAGGGATGAGAGGAGAGAATGACAGATAAAAGTGTATATAGAGACTAAAGAGGAGTGTAGAAAGGAAGAAGGAGGCAAATAGGTAACAAGCGATGGCCGTGATAAAGAGGACGAGAAAGACAACATGAAAAAAGTGGAATAGCGGGGGCGTGGCTAAGCTGGCCAAGATGGCAGACGCGAGCCGATAGAGCTCCGCGTCCCAACTCCGGATTATCCAACACCAAAAGATACATGAGGGGCCAGTAATTCCTCAACAACTGGGGGCCTGCTGGGCTGAGTCTCCCTGAGCCACCTGAGATCCTGACTGTGGTCCCCACGGTGCCGCGCTGGATGAAAGCGGGCTGTGTGTGGCTGCGGGTGGCGGCCTGCATGGGCGAGGCGCGAAGGGAGGACCGAGCTCGCTGGGGGAACCGCTGTTGCGTCTGCCCCGTGACGGGGACGACACCCGCGGAGACGCTGGGGCAGGATGTGCACCTACACCAAGTGAGTTGCGGTGGTGGCTGGCGCGTCTGGGCACACAGTGGTGCAGAAGGACGCGATCCCGGTCGCGGAGCCACGGGTGCAGTGGGGGAGACGTGAATCTGCTCCTGCGCAACTTGTTCAGAGCGTGGCCCCGGGTGCGCTCGGCTGAGGAATTCATCTGGATGGCCAGGGGGACAGAGCACTGATGGAACGATAAGGACTTTGGCGGTTGGGCTGCTCGTGCTGTGGCGCAATAATATCCTGGGAACTCGTGCAAGCGAGCCCAACCTACCTTGCTGCATCAACACTGCGGCCTGCGGAGGGTGAAACTGGGAGGAGGTCTTGCGGGTAGTCCCTGGGTCGCCTGGGGTGGCCTTGCAGGCTGGGGACTGGACGCCGTCCCTCACAGACCTGTGTGGGGAGCAGATGGGTCATGCAGTTCAGCTTGTTGTGAGGACATAGTCACACGTTCCAACAGGCCCACCCTCCTGCATAGTTGTGCCACTGTCTGAAACAATCTTCGCTGTTCGGTCCCCCTTGCCTGGCTTGGTGCGCTGGTTGGCTCCACTAAGCGGACCCTTCTGGGGCTACCTCGTGGGCGAAACAACGACCTACAATATTGCTGATAATTTTACGGGCTGTGGACATGGCGGGGACAGGCCCCCTCCGCTCTGGAACTGGAGCTAAGCATCTGCAGGACATCACAACCCAAGACAGCCAATAACCTGATGCCGTACTAGCGGCGGTGGAGCGCATCAGTGTATTGGAGCGTCGTGTTGAAGATGCAGAGGGCCACACCCGAAAGAACAATATACGCGTTATTGGCCTCCCAGAGGGTGTGGAGGGTTGTGATGCAGTGGCTTATTCTGAGACCTGGCTTCGGGGATTGTTACCGGAGGGAATTCTGACACCTTTTTTTCAGTGGAGCATGCGCATAGGATTCCTACTAGACCACAACCCAGAGAAGCGGCCCACGTCCCTTTATACTTCGATTGCTCCACTATGCAGACAGGGATATTATCCTTAGGTCATCACCACCGCCTCGGGTTGATAATGCGCAGGTTATGCTGCTTCCGGACTACACATTAGCTGTGCAGCGAGACCGCGCCTCCTACTTACCTTTAAAACGCAAGCTCCGGGCACTGAACCTCGAATACTCTCTTTTATTCCCGGCCAAACTCTGCATAATATCTGAGAACAAATCCCACTTCTTCACCACACCAGAAGCGGCGTGGGAAAGGCTGGAGTCGACAGGCCATACTAATGGCCGGGTCCCGGAGGGGGATCCACCAGTGCCAGGAGGTAAGCGCACCCATGTGAGACGTGGCCGCAAAGCACGCAGTAAAACTCCAGAGAAGGCGAAACATGTCCCTGATCTGGAACAAATTATCCAGGAACGACGCAAGGCATTGCAGTTGGCAGCAGCCATTAATACTTCCCCAACTGTATCGGAAGCAGAAACCGAAATTTCACAACCCACAAGTGACCGTCTTACTACACCAGATCATCTCTCTGACACGAGTTCTCTGGCGTGCTTGGGGGTGACCCCCCGTACAGCAGATGAACTGTTCTAGAACTCTTCAGCACCTGACTGGGCCACTTGGCGGCCCCACAGACATATCCTTTATAGTATCTCTTCAATATACCATGTGCGCCCTGTTTGTAGATATGCAATGTACCTTTGATCTGATAATCTGTGGCTACACCTGAGAACTCACAGGGAAATTGGCCAGCAGACCGCACAAATTATACTGGTGCTCTAGCTGTTCCTGGGCATCAATTTCCACTGGCTCCTTATTCCCTTATTCACATATACCGGGGTACACAACCCACTACACGCTCATCTTTAAACCACACTGCCTACCCCACTCTCCTATTAGTGGAGACCTACTATTTATAGCTGTTCTGTTGACCACATGGGTTACTTGGTTTGGGCGGATACCGGTTGTTCTTCTGCTCTGATGGTATTCTATTTGTTACTGTTGATTCGGAGTCTATATATTAGTTGCCTGGTTGAGCGCTGGAACCCCATTATTATATGTAAAGCCATGTTCTTATGGGCCGTGCAGATAGTTTGCTGCTCCTGCTACCAAACACCACCATGAACACATACATTGCTCTTACGTGGAATGTGTGCGGTATACAAACGCCAAAGCGTAGGTATTCCATATACTCCTACCTTAAAAGACACTCGGTACACATTGCCTTTTTGCAAGAAACTCATTTGGCGTTCCCAGAGGTCCCCCGTTTGCAGCGGCGATGGAGAGGTCAGATATATGCGACAGGTCACTCCACTTATTCTAGGGGCGCTCTGGTTTGGATTAGACCAGGCATCCCCTTTGTGGCAGAAGCCCAAATAATAGATAATCAGGGACGGTATGCGTTGGTCCGGGGCGACTTGCCGGTCGGGCCATAGTACTGGGCTCCATATATGCACTGAATGTTGACCAGGCCTCCTTCCTCCACAGTTTATCTAACCAGTTGTTGAGGTGGAGCGACTACCCCTGGCTATTAGAAGGGGATTTTAATAGTGTACTGGACCCTGACTTAGACTGCTCCTTTCCCCCATTGCCCACAGCGCCCACTGTGATAGCTGCACGTGCACTGAATGCCTGGACTAAAAATTGGCATTTGCTAGACATATGGCACCATCGTAATGCAACAGATAGGATCTACTCATATTATTCTGCCCTGTACTCCCTGCATGTGTGTCTTGATAGAATACTATGCACACAGAATTTATACCCTGCAGTACTGGACACAGACTATTCGGGTCGCACACACTCAGATCACAATCTGCAAATTGTGCGTCTGGGCTGGGATGTCTCCTCCCCGAATGTCCCCACTTGGAGACTTAGGCCTGAGCTTCTGAGCTCCTGGAAGATGTAGCATTTAAATGATGATTAGTTAAGGCAATTCCTGAATACTATGCGCATAATGTAGGTACGGCATCTTCAGGCCTGGTGGAATGGGATGCCTTTAAGGTTTTTATTAGGGGTGACTGTATGGGAACGCAGTGGAGTCTGCGACGCTCTGCGGAGAGCGACCTTGCCCGAGTGGAGCGGACTTTATTGCGACCTGAAAGGAAGATTACCCGCAGCCCCACTGAGATAGCACTATTGTCAACAGCTCAGGCCGAACATTTGTCTCTCCTGGAGCGGTTACGTTGTTTAAATTATGCCGCTCACTCGGCGCGCACACATGCCTCTGCGGATAAGTCGGGCAAACTCTTGGCTTGGCTGACTAGGTGCGACCGGGACCACGGCCCAATTGTGGAGATTCGCTCGATGGCTGGTATTGTGCTTCATACACCCTCAGAGATACACTCAGCGTTTACACAACATTATAGGGCTCTCTATGACTCTCCTGCATTACTGCATCGGCAGACCTGCACAGAATTCCTCTCAGCAACTACACTGCCCCGCCTGACAGCGGCCCAGCGGCTCGCACTGGAGGAGCCTCTTGAGCTCTCCGAGATCCAGGCTAGTATACACGACCTATCTGCGGGTAGAACTCCTGGCCCAGATGGTCTAGCAGCCGACTTTTATAAGACATTTTCCTCTAACATTGCGCCTCATCTCCTCTGCTTATACGAAGAGTCTGTACAGAGAGGATGTTTGTCGACGTCACAGACTGAGGCGATGTTGGTATCACTCCCCAAACCGGGTAAGGACCCGATGGAACTTGGCTCATACCGACCATTAGCAATGCTCAACACAGATTATAAAATATTGGCCAAGACGCTAGCGATGCTTTTGGCGCCCATGGTGCCGGATCTAGTGCACACAGACCAGAGCGGATTTGTGCCTGCACGAGATACAACGCACAACATTAGGCGGTTGTTCCGTGTCATGCGCTATTCGAAACGGGACGGGACTGGCCATTGGCGGGATGCCTGGTTCTCGACCTGGAGAAGGCCTTTGATTTTTTGTAATGGACATTACTTTTTGAGGTCCTGCAGTGATTTGGCATCGGACCTCGCTTTCGCCGTATGGTTCGGCTACTATACACTAACCCCCAGGTCCGGGTCAAAATGGGTGGGTGTATTTCAGCACCGATCGAAGTGCACAGGGGCACGAGACAGGGCTGCCCCCTTTCTCCATTGCTGTTCTCCCTCGCCATGGAACCGCTTGCTGTGGTGCTACGTGATCAGGGCCCCCGGTGGGGCATAGCGCTAGGAGACGGCCTACACACAGTATCACTGTATGCTGATGACCTCTTATTGTATTTTAGGGATGTCACGCAGGTCCCCTCGGTAGTCGGGACCATACTACAGCAATTTGCCTCACTTTCTGGATTAGGGTTTAATTGGACAAAGTCTTGCCTTTTTCCTTTCGATCCTACACTCCCAAACCCAGTGCTGCACCTCTCTGGAGTTAACGTTCCTTGGCAACCATACACATTTAGATATTTAGGCATTCACATCTACCACCGCAGAGAGGACTTGTTTGACGGTAATCTTAAGAGGGCAGTGACCTCCATTAGATCTCAGATGGCTTTTGGCAAACGCTGCCACTATCTGTGGCAGGCAGGATTGCCCTTTTGACGATGATTGTACTACCAAGACTGTTATACTACTTCTCCAACCTCCCCTACTACATACCGGTCCGCTTCTTTAGGGACCTAGAACCCAATCTGAGAGAATTTATTTGGAATAAAGGGCGCTGCAGAGTTGCGCTTAAGAAACTTTATATGCCACTTGAGTAGGGTGGTCTTTCGGCGCCTAATCTGGAACATTATTATTTGGCATCCCAGCTCCAGTGGGTGTCCAGATGGCTGGTGGGACTTCATCTCCCAGACACGGCAACTACTGTAGGACCCTGGTCCCTTACACAGGTGACGCACTTGTTCCACCCACCCACACGCTCGGCGCCACCGGAGCAGATTTTCCTCAAGGTGGCCTACAGCTGCTACCACAGGTCCCTGAATCTCACGGCGGGAACTGTCCCGTTCTTCCCGGCCCTAGCCCTACTTGGGACGCCTCGTGGCTCCAAGGTCACGTCTGGCACTGAGCTTTAGATGTGGCACGCTGCGGATCTATGTAGATTGGGTGATCTGTACAATGATGGCAAGTTGATTCCGTTCCCCACTTTGGTCGCAGATGCGGGCCTTCCGGCGGGACAGTTCCTGTTGTATAACTCACTATTGCGCTCTTTATCAGCTGAATGGGGAGACTTAACAACTGTCCTCCCAACCCATCTACTAATACAATATATACAGGTCATGGGGAGGGGTAGGCTTCTGATTGGGTGGTTCACTGATGCACTGCGAACTCACATGGTGCAGGAACTTGGCGCGCTGCGTACTGCCTGGGAAAGCGAATCGGCCACTCCCTTTACGGACTTGCAGTGGGAATCTGTTCTCTCTAGCCACACTACTATACCTCGCAATTCCAGGTTTCGACTTATACAATTCTACGTTATACATAGGGCATACCTTACGCCAGCATTAACAGATATTTCCTTCGCTGTGATGCAGCTTGTCCCCGTTGCAAACATCTCAATGCAAATATAATACACATGCTATGGTCCTGCTCCTCCTTACATATCTACAGGAGAGCCGTGGTCGACAGAATTAACACTCGAGTTCCACATAATGGGCCAACCCAGTACCCCCTGGAGACTGGGTGCATGCAAATATAAACTGAAAATGACTCCTGAAAGATTAATCACTCTGTTGGATGATTGGTAATACCACTATCCAATCACTGTTCCAGATCCACATGTGCTAAGGTAGTTAGTGTTATGATGGGGACCTTAAATATCCAATCTCTACTTTGTCATATATCAGTGTGAAAACACATATTTATTGGACATTTAATAGTCACAAATGTTCAAAAAGAGTTTCTGTAGTGACCTTAGCCAGTCTGAATGGTCACTTGTGCTGAACGTTTTTTGAACTTTTGTGACTATTATAACTGCAATGTTATATTTGCCCAATAACAAAAATATGTATGTCAAATAAATGTGTTGCTGTCACAACGATTTATGACAAAGTATACTTACTTTATTATATCGCTTTATTGATAGCCAGGATTGGATATCTGAGATACCAGTTGTAGAACTAAATAATTTAGGATATGTGGATCTGGCGTAGTCATTGGTTAGTGCTAATACCAATCAACTAACTGAGAAATTTATTTTTGATTACTCCTTCGAGGAACATGTAACACTGAGGCACACATGAAGGGGATAACAGGATGTCAAGATAACTTGTGTGTATTCACTGCCTGGCTGCTAGAGGAACCTGCTTTTTGCCTACCAGATGTATGTCTCTGGGTTTGTTGTGGGTACAGTGCCTGCCTCAAACTGGATTATTTTATTATATGTGATGTGTGAAGACACTAGGATTACCGTAGTTTACTCACCACACCCACATGCACCCCAGCCCCCAGAGCCCGAGTTTAGTGTGGCTGAAGACTTTCACCATTTTGAAAATGTGATGACACATGGTATTTTGGGCATGTGTGCAGTAAGGCAAACAGGATCTACCGACAAAGTGAGCAGGGTTGACCCCAGAAACGTTTACCTGGCTGTTTAACACACTCTTGAGGCACCCCTAGTTGGTTCAAAGTATAAATGTGGCAGCTCCCGGCACACATTTTAGAACACTTCCTGGACCTGCAGAATAACAGAAGAGGACTGGATATGCTGTTTGTGACCTGAGAGGAGCACTGGAGAACTGAACCTGGACAAAGAAGTGGACTCCAAGGTTCAGTTGGCAGACCTTCTGTGGAGCTAAAGGGAGACCACACACCTTTTCCTGAAAGTATCCAGCTGATCAGTGGCATCTGGACTGGACCTTGCTGGTGGCCTCTGTCTGGCACCTTGTGAGTCGCTAAGGCCCGTATTTATACTTTTTTGTGCCGCATGTGCGTCAAATAATGACACAAATGCGGTGCAAAAAAAGTTTAAATATGGTCCTAAGAGACCTTAGAATTGTGCTCCTGTGGTGGATTGGGACATAAAAGTACAAATCAGAAGGTAACATTTTTGACTGGGACCAACCTGGTTGATGTATCCAATCTCTACTCCTTCACAGTCATCCTCAAATTGCACCTAGGCTCTGGGCTACCACATCCATTGATCAATAGCTCTTTGTGCTTTTTGGAGCTATTTCTAAATATAACTTATAAAATTCATCTCTCTCCGATTCTCCATATTGATTTATTGTAATTTTGGTCTTGTTTTATTTTTTAAAGTTTACTCAATTTTTTTCTGATTGAATTTTGGATTTTTGTTGTTTTGCATTTTGACTTTATTGTTGTTTTGGTACTGCATAAATGTACCATAGGTACCAGCAGACATGAGCTCAGGTTAATTTAGTGACCAGGGTTGTGATCATTCATGGAGGTGGGAAGTCATCTACGCCAAATACTAATATAAAATTTCTTACAATGTGTTTATCTGTAATGAAACCCAATCGAATGACATACCTGAGAGTGTAAAAACAAAATCAATGGTAGGATGATGCCCTATTGACATGGATTCGTTTGGGAGCCCTCGTTAGGGAGTATGAAATGACATAGACTACAAAATTCTTCTTTGTTGAAACTTGGCTATGTCTTACTATTGTACATGCTTTGTATTGACTTAATGTTTTGAGAAGCATATATAAATTGTAAAGTGTGGAGGGCATTTATTCGATTACAGGCACCATGGCACATTTCATCCTCTGGGAATCTGAAATTCTATTGGCAGTAGTGGGTGGTATTGTTCGGTTGCTTGTCTCTTTTATGGCACAATTATACTTTATTCATGATGGCCGTGACTTCTTTCAGAACAGTGTTTAGGATCAGTGTGAATTCTGCCACAGATCAATTTTTCAGCATTAAATAATTTCTGAAAATACACAAATTGGGTGTAAGATGTTTCCATTGGGAGTATGTAAGCTATTTTGTAGCTACAGCTGGGTGGTGTATCAAAACAATGTTGAAAATTATGAAATATGACATGATTTCTTGATGGTCAATATCATATATTTTTCACGCTTTTGGTTTTTTGACCACCCACTCGAGAAAGTTTGACTAGTGAGGATTGATAATTATTACACCTCCATAAACAGAATTATGAAAAATATTTTTCTACAATCCATTGACAATACTGAGTTACTCCCAAGCTTGTGTCACTTTTTGTTAGTTTTGAAAACTGAAGAGTGGATAGAAAGGGAACAGAAAGAGTGCGAGATATGAAACAGTGTGTATGATAAGTAACTTTTATCTTCCCTCCTTTAAAGCATAATAACTTACATTTCTGGATGTGTCTAACAGCTGAGGAAGACTTGTGAAGAGCTGCATGTTTTTTAAAGATAAGCACATGATAACAGTGAATCAAAGATGATAATAAATAGTACTGCATTCTATTCCTAAAACAGTAAAGGTGATCACGTATCACTTTCTTGTGCAGAGACCTAAGGATGATGCTCCACTTAATGAGCAAGGTTTAACAAATATGGTGACCTCTTCATTAAACATCCACAGCCCCAGAGCTCCATCACAGTACCCTGGCCTGAGAGCTCCTGAGTGAGTTCGGAGGGGGACCTCCATGTATTTTGCAGGGGAGAACCTCAAGTTTTGTTACGCTACTGTTTTGCTTTTACTAATCACCGAGTTGACAAAAATCTCTGGAATGCACTTCTCAGTTCAAAGGAGACATTTATTATTATTTCACCACGAGGTTCCTAAAAGGAGATTAGCATGTTGAAAGCACACATTTAAAAATAGTCACAGCAATGAAAGGAAAAATATACCAAAATGATTCTCCACTGCAATGTGCACAGCAAGTATATGTATTTATATTATATTATACTGCAAAGCAAATAATGAAGTAAAAATTAATCACCGTAGAGCTGAGTACGTCCTTATCAACCAAAGCCCTTGGTGAGAAAAAGCACGAAAACAAGCACAGTTCACAATGTGGAAAAATACGAGCAGATTTAACATGGCAGTGTCTAATGCTACGATAAAGTCAATAGGCAGCTAAACTGAATACAAAATGTAGTCTGCAACTGGTGAACAATAGACAGCTAATCCAGGTGCAAAGTGGTGCAACACAAAGTCAGTCTTTCACTACAGTTACTGAGGGAGATGTGTAAGTGTATAGGTATTTTGCAAGATGTTCCCTTATGTTGAGCACTCAGGAATTTCCAGTGCGTTTTCAAAGCATAGAGAGGTGGTTATACAGAGATGTTAGCAAGGCATTTCACCATTACCCTTATGTTTGGTGTTCCAATGACAAATTACTTAAGACATCTCTTTCTCTTGTAGAGATCCACTACAACCTTCAGACTTCCTTGACTCCAGAAGTGACGAGGCAGAGTGTGGAGTCCTCTCTCTTTCTCTCTTGCCATTTCATTTTCTCTACTTCTAGTAGTGACTCTCATGTTCTAGTGTCTGTGGTCATTGTTGGTGATGGTGAAAAATGGAAAAGAACATATACTTTGGTTAGATGTTGTTCACAAGGTAAGGTAAAACCTGACAGAGGCACAGCATGATGTGACATAGAGGATCTACTTCTGGGTCACTATCCTGAGTGCCCTTCTGTTACGTCCCTGATAAAACCGTTGATCAATACTAGCAGTGCAGGGGACTGGAGTAGTCTAGTACTGCCACAGACACTGGGCAGCACTGCAGTCACACTAGGTGTGATGTTTCCTATATGATCCTCTCGGTCCTCTTCTTTCTGCATCTACACTCCAGACTCCATGTTTGGGCCTCACCTCAAGGCAGGCTCCTTCCTGAAGTTATAATTTCCAGCACCTCTCTCAGATCACAGACAGATTCCTTTTGCAAGGAGATCCACAGTTCCTCCAGCAGGTTGTTCATTCGGGTGGTGTGCCCTCACCTCTGGGAAGCCGGTTGTTTGGGGCGCAAGCCCTGATTCTCAGAATATTTTCCCTACAGAGTGTCACCTACTCTGGTCAGTGAGAAGATCTGGAACACTGACTGTTTGTTTCAGTTTTTCTCTTATAATCCTTTGTCAAACACGGTTTATGTATTCAACATGTGTTGCCCTAGAACTGGGTCAAGGTGGTTCATTCACTTTATCTAGCCTTTATTTTTCAACATCAGACACATTCTTTGTCTCCAGATCCTGGCAGGCATTAGGAGGTGATGTTGTGAGTCTCTGCTGGGAGAAATACACAATATAAGCACAAAGCCTTCATTCCCAACACCCATCAATCAATCAATCAAACAAATTTCTTAAGCGCACTACTCACCCTGTAGGGTCTCAAGGCACTGAGGGCGGGAGGTTACTGCTCGAAAAGCTTTTTTGGAACAGCACCTCTGGCTAACAAAAAGGGCAGGTCCAGTCTAGAGGCTAGCCTTACAATTTAGAGGAGACCAATCCACCCAGACTACATACATACTTCACCTAATATAACAGGAGGGTTCCAGAAAGAACAAAAGGCAGGACAGACCTATAGGTCACTGAATCTACACAAATTCTCCAGGAATGCTAGCAATATATAGTGCTAGTTTGGCAGGCTAACTCCAACCTGTCTTGTACAACATGGTTCAGTGGCAGTCGAAGATGGATTCCACTGAACTCCCATCTGGAAAGTGCACATTGATCAGGTGGATGTATGTCACTACATTACAGATAAGTACATCACAATTCATTACATTGCAGCACTTGCAAATTATTGGGCAAGTTATGTGGACAAGTCCCCATGTCCTGTAAATGTGGCCAGAACATTTTACCTGCACTTGCAGCTAGCTCATCTGACATCTTCTGATCTACTAGCTCTGCATGGGTTTTGAGAACCCAAAATTGGTGATGGAGGGAAAAACTCCCTCATCCAATCAGATCTGTATTTTTTATGAATTTTGTGTCCAATTTTGCAGCCACCAGGAAGTCAAGCTCTCAGATATCTCTGTAGTTTAACCCTTTCACTTCTGCCAAATTATTTTTTAAACACTAAGGCCCTGGTTTAGAGTTTCGTGGACATGTTACTCCATTACAAATGTGGCAGAAATCCCGACTGCCATATTATGATGTCCATAGAATCTAATGGAATCAAAATAAAGTAGAGGGGATATCCATCATGTTTGTGATGCAGTAACCCCATCTGCCAAACTCTAAATCAGGCCCTATGTTTTTCAAAATTGTTGAACAAATTTACAGTTTACATCAGACCAAGCAAAGGAACTTGTTCTTTCATGCAATGATTGTTATAATTCCTTTCAACTGATTTTTCTGCATCAGAGAGTAGAGAGAAAGTATTTTTTCCTCCCCTCACCATTTTCTTGGCTTTTCATTTCTAGATCTGTACAGTAGTTATCGTGTTGTTTTCCGAAGTCAGTTGGCCCCCGCAGTGCACCTGAACAAAGGGCGTTTTGGTTTAAAGAGGTGTCAGCACTCCCTGCAATATTACTTCACGGCATCCTCACATGCCATCTCCAAGGAATACCGACACGGAGCGGTATTGCTTCTTAGCTTTTTATTCAAAATACTCTCTTAGTTACGTGTTATGAAGTGCCAAAACATGCTACATCATCATGGACATGAAGGACTTACTACTCTATAGATTTGTGTCCGTAATTGGCATTCTTATCATGTTATCGTTAATTAGGCTGAGAGTTATAGTCACTTGAAATAACTCTAACTACTGAATTCCTGTGGTTTTGTGCAACTAAACTTAAAACCTACTATAACATCTCTGTAACCTTTGTTTTTTTAAGTGAATATACTATATATATATTTATTTATGGGCATACCTTCATACATGTATGTAAATATATTACCTAGTGGCGGTTGGCGGTTGTTATATTTAGGACCTAGTTTTTATAGAAAAAGTGTTTTTTCACTTGCCTGTATCTTTGATGCAGTTTGACAAATCTTCACAAAAAGTTCCCAAAAAAGTTTTGGGATGAACCGTCACTGGGAGCCGAGGAAAATGGGGTCCCTAAAACACTTTTTTCCCATTCATTTTTCCGTAGGAATTTTGAACAGCGATAGCGTCCAAACCACTGGATGGAATGACACCCAATTTGGCAGAAAGGTAGCTCTTGGTCAGAAAGGGACTGTTTTGTGATTTGGTGGAAATCCATTAAATAGTTTTGGAGAAATTAAAGGAAAACCAAATTTGTATATATAGGGACACACAGTATTCGCAAACCCTCGCAATCCCACTAATTGGGGGGGTGGGGGGGGGCTCCATTACCCCGCTGCAGCCTTCTGGACTGCCACCACCCCGGGCCTAGGGCTTTAGAAAATGGGTGGGGCGCCTGGCCCCCTGCAACCCTGGGGTCACAACCTCTCTGGGGTATTTTTTGCAAATTTAATGTGGTGGGGCCTCTCTGCCCCCCGCAGCCCCAGGGACTGCCACCTCCCCGGGGCACTCGTGAGAAATCAAATGTGAGAGGACCGCCTGCCCCCCCGCAGCCCCAGGGACCACCACCTCCCAAGAGCACACATTCTATTTCAGTGCACAGGCTGCGTGGTCTCTCCGCAGCCCCGAGGACCATCACCTCCCCGGGGCAAATATGGAAAAAAAAAAAAGAAAGGGGGTCTGTTTCGGTCCTCCACTGTGCTGGGGACCACCACGTTCTGGGGCTAAATGCAGAGTTGGAGAGGTGCCATGCGGCCTCCACCGAGGAGCCACACATGACCCTGGGGACCTTCACCCCCCAGGGCCAGCTACTGCTATGTCCCGGGGTGCTCACCCCCGGGACATAGCGGTTTGCTTTTGCTTGGTGGGAGCTAACAGCTCCCACCAAGCAAAAGCAAACAAACTCCGCTTTCTGAAAGAGGGAGCTGTGAAACAGCTCTCACTTGCAGAAAGTGGAGTTTTCATCTGTCTTCCCTGCATGCAAGTATGCGTGTGGAGAAGACAGATAAAAACATTGCTCCCGCAAACAGGGAGCTGCTATTTGAAACAGCTCCCTGCCTGCTGGAGCAATGCCAGCTCCCGCAGAACATGGGGAGTCTGATAAGACTGCAGGGGCCTTCAGGCTCCCCCGCAGTCCTGTCATACACTTTCTCTCTCTCTCTCTCTCTCTTCCATCCCAAAATGGGAAGGAAGAGAGAGAGAAAGAGAGAGATAGTGATTTATATTGCAAGGGTCTCTCCATACAGTGACTTTAAAGCGTCACTGTAGCAAAATGTTTGGGTCAGATCTTTTACTTAGTTTTGAAGCACAGCTGTACAAAGTCACTTGTGGCCCAAAGGTAAAGCTCTTGGACGATCAGTCAGTAGGCTGAAGGGTCAAACCCTAATATCTCATGGTTGCATGTCTGTATATTTTCTTGTGTTTTGAATGCTTAAAAATAGTAGTGATGCAACATTTATGTCTTTTTGCCATCAATATCTGTGGGTTGAATTTCACAGTTATATCTGGGCACAGCAAAGTAAACGGTCACCTGTGGCCTAGAGGCTAAGGTCTCCTGTTCTCACACTGAAGGTTGCGTCTTCAATTCTAGGTGCGACAGTGGTTATTTCCCTACTTCTATTTCTTTTCAACTTGACATTTTTAAGATACATACTGAAAGGTGATGTCACTCTTTTTAAATGCTAAATTTTTTTTCTTTTCAATTTCTCCCAAAATATCTAATTCTAAGTATATCATTTATCCAAGCCTAAAAAACTCTCTATCTCTCTCCTTCACTCACTCTCCCAATTTCTCTCATTCGATCTCTTCCCCCACTCACACCCACTCAGACCCTTGTGCGCCCACTCAGATCAACTCAAACACTGACACACCCACTCACAGACCCACTCAGACTATCACACATCTACTCACAGATCCACTCAGACCCTCATGCAACCACTCAAACCCACTCAGACAGTCAAGCACCCACTCACAGACCCACTCAGACACTCAAGCACCCACTCACATATCCATTCAAATCCTCATATACCCACTCACCGATCCACCCACACTCATGCATCCACTCGCAAACCTACTCACTCTGGTGCATCCACTCACAGACCCAAACAGAGACTAACACACCCACTCACAGACCCACTCAGACACTGACGTACACACTCACAGACCCACTCAGAACGTCACTCATCCACTCACAGAAGCACTCAGACCTTCTCGCACCCACTCTCACACCTAGAGCCACCCTGTCACACCTATTCTTACACCCAGAGGGACAGACCCTTTGGCCCTCCGCGGCATGGAGTTGGGTGGTTGGGTCCAGCCAATCCCCTCCGCACATGGCGGCTGCGGTTGGATTAACGTATAGTAATTAAAATTACTTCACATTAAAAAAAACATGGAAATTCACTGAAAAACAGGGTGAGTTATAGTTACTTTAGTAACTACTGAATTTCTTTGCTTTTCTACGAGCAAATTCAGAACCTAACTAACATACCTGTAACCTTTGTTTTCTTCAGTCAATTTCTCTGTTTTTTTTTTTGTATTCTATTTCCTAACTATAATGTCCCAGTAACCTTTAGTGGAGGTACAAATAGGTACTGAAGTGCTGGTGCCTCATCTCCTAAACTTGTATACTGCTGTTATGCTCCCTCCCTCTGCAGGAGATACTCTGATAATTACCATAACTAAAGAATGTAGAACGCCTGCTGGCCAAGCATCAAACAGACCACTGTCTATGACAGATTTAGATTAAAAGATTCCTAGAAAGGTATTGGCCATGGGACTTTCACCATTAACTCTAATCTATTGTGACCAAAATTGTTTTTTCCCGCACTTAAAACACTGCACTTAATGTAAGAAGCATTTGGCGGGGCTTGCTTGAAACCTCATCGGAGGTGCACATCTACACCGTGATACTAGCTGTGTATTTAGAAAAAGTGTTCAATATGCTTAGTTGGGACTTCTTCAACGCTGTACTCAAGCACATAAATATGGCTGAAGGCTGGGTAAAATGGATCAACCTGTTATTTAGGGGTTCTTCAGAGGGTCCAAACTGTAAAGACCATTTAGTCACCCTACAAAAGTTTCCAAGGTACACAACAGAGCTGCCCCCTGTCGCCTATGCTACTTACATTGGCAATAGAACCTTTTTGCGGGGCATAGGGGAATTAAAAAAAAAATAGAAACAGGGGAATTCCATTTGCTGATGGGATGCGGGTCATTTCACTTCAGGCAGATAACATGCTTTTGTTCTTGAAGAATACAGTGGAGGACTTCGTAACCACAGTCAAGTGCTTGCAGATCTATGGCAGGCTGTCGGTCTTGCGGAATTGGTTGAAAACACGCACATTTCCTGTAGATAGACATGAATCTTTGCCCCTTGGGGAATTATTTGGGAATAAAACATGCTTCCATATCTTGGGCCACAAATCTATCATGAAGCTGATGATCTGTTTGAGGGCAATTTGGGACTAACAATGACAAACTTGAAGAGTAGCATGGATTTATGGAAAACTTTTGAACTGTCTGCGATGGGCAAAAAAGGCCTCACTAAGATGATAATACTGAAAAGATGGCTTTTCTATTATGGTAACTTATTGTTGTGATATCAAAAAGAAAGGCTTATTTCACAACAATCGAGTGCAGAAAAAGATGCTTAAATATAGAGCCAAACACCAGCAAGATCTTCACAGCAACAGCGACTAGATCAACTCACCAGCCAACCAACAGTCCAGGTAAAAAAAATTCACTTAAACATTCTACTAAAATATTTATATAACTATACCACTGTAGTGATGTACTCCGTTCTCTAATGCCTGGTGCTCGAGACACGGAGGCATTCGAGAACGGGAGGAGTGGAGATGGGACGGTTTGCGAGACAGACGGCCGTAGCTGCGCGTCTCATTAATGTATTGGATTTATTCTAATAAACTTCAAGGAAATACAAACACGCATGTGTCGGAAGCCATCTCTACAGTTTTGGCGATGATTGACAACATTTGTGACTGTCTGAGACCAGGAATCAGAGTGCGCAACATACCTGGGTGCGAGGGAGTGCACCCGGTAATAAACATTGTGACGATTGTCGTGAAAAGGATCGTCAGGTATGGTAGCTTGTTAGTAATCTTCAACAGTGTTATCTTAACACTGTTATTGAGGTCTACACCTTGATCTTGTGTGCCGCCCGCCCATTCCTGTTTTCCTTGGAAGGTGGCCGTTGCTAGGGCCTGCACCTGTGCCGCTGTTGTTTGCGCGCCTGAGCCTTTGCGCATGTGCCTTTCAGGCGCGAGTGCGCCTGACGGCTTAGTGCGACGTTGCCGCAAGCAAGCTTGGTAGCAGGACAATAAAGAACCACTGTGCGTTGCTGTATGAGGCTTACCGTAACCAGGGCAACCACCGTGCAAGCTTGGTAGTAGGACAATAAAGAACCACTGCGCGTTGCTGTATGAGGAACAACTGAATGTAGAAAAGAAGCTAAAACTTGCATAACGAGGAGGTGACTGTATCTAGTAGTGAACATTCCGGAGTATGTCGTGTGCTACCAGATCAACTAATGAGAAATTTCCTAGCTAACATGAAGGAAAGTTTCAATTCTATTAAGGACACGGAGGCGAGGATTATGCAGAATCTTTCTTCACTTTTAATGACAGCAGGTTCAAAGTAAACAAGAAAAAACTACAACTCCCATGAGACCCACTCCCATGGCAACCAATGTCCAATCACACTGCCGTCCGACCAAATGTATAAATATCCCAATGCCGAGACGTTCTTCCTCGTCTTCACTGCGAACTGACGTGGACCGCCACTATGTAGTCGCAGGAGTCACTCCTAAGAACAAGTAAATAGTAAAAGGTAAGCAATCGAATCCGCAAAGTCGAGAAATCATACAAACGAACTCGTAGTTCTCTGACTGATACAGCAAACAAGCTTATAATACCAAAATCAGGCAAGATACGTGGCATCGCAAATTGAATATCCATAATGAAAAACTAAATATACCACCTTGCAATGGATAAAATTCGCTCCGGGCGGGCGCCATGGCCACTGTGGCGGGCGGGATAATCCTCGCCTCCGTGTCCTTAATAGAATTGAAACTTTCCTTCACGTTAGCTAGGAAATTTCTCATTCTATGTCAGGACCGGAGGCGAGGATTATGCATGTTCAAAGCTTACTCACCACCAACGAAGCGGCTTCATGAATAGGTTTAAAATAGAATTTTTTTAAAGTCGACTCAGAGGACCAGTCGGCCGCATTCATAATGTCCTCCAATCTACCGCCTACATGGAAAGCTTTAGAGGCCATGGCACCTCGGGTGGAGTGAGCTCCAAATAGCTGGACATTAACACCCGATTCCGACAGGATCCACCGGACCCACCTGGCGATATAGGGGGAGGAAACCGCCCTGAAGGGTTTCTTGATGGAGATGAGCAATTGTCTCTCCCCCGACGGCCGGAGTTCCGCCGTCACTTCTTCATACCTCTTTAAGCATCTAACCACACAAAGCTTTGGCGTATGTTCAAAAGCGGGATAGGTTACTGACCTGGTACTAGACTTTGTACGTCTTGAAATGGTGAAAGTAACCCCCTCCGGCGAGAAAACTCTAGAGGATACATCTAGAGCCCTGACATCAGAGACCCGTTTGCATGAGATGAGGCAGAGCAAGATCGCCAGTTTGGCCGATAACTGTTTACGCGACAGGAATTGATTATCCGGCCATGCGATCAAGAATCGTAAAACCTGATCAACATCCCACAAGGAGGTGTACCTGGGTTCCGGCGGCTTGGCCATGCGGATGCCCTTCAATAGCTTGCACACCCACGGGTGCTCCCCTACGGGGTGATCATCAATCGGAGGGTGTCCCGCCGAAATCTCAGAACGAAAAGAATTTACAGAGCAATAGGAATGGCCAGAAGCAGCCAGGCCAGCTAGAAAATTCAAGATATCGGTAATCTGGGCCCCCAAGGGATCGAAGTGCCTCGCCAGACACCAACGAGCCCAGCCGTTCCAGGCTGATCTGTATCTCTTGCAAGTACCAGGGGCCCATGCTTGTCTGATGAAATCCTCAGCTTCTCGTGAAAGTCTGTGGTCCGTCCAGCGTTGCCTGAAATCCGCCAGGCCACTAGAGAGAGATGGCCTTGAAGGGCTAACGGGTGGAATTGCCCCTCTGGATTCGACAGTATGTCCGGACGAACCGGAAGCCGAATGGGAAAATCGCAAGATAGTTCCAGAAGCGCTGGGAACCACACTTGAGACCGCCAGAGCGGTGTTATCAGAATGACTGTCGCTCCCTGGCGACGAACCTGAGCTGTTACTCTCGGAATCAGAGGGAAGGGGGGAAACGCATAGTTCTGATCTCAGCCCCAGATCTGAAGGAAAGCATCGACTGCGCTCGCCCCCGGATCCGGGCACCAGCTGAAATAGTGAGGAAGCTGAGTGTTCCACCTGGACGCAAAGAGATCCACTGCACAAGGACCCCATCGCTCCAGCAGAGCTAGGAACACCGCCCTGTCCAGACGCCAATCGCTGGGATCCTCCAGATACCTGGAGTTCCAGTCCGCCAGGATGTTCTGGGACCCCGGAAGATACTCCGCAGTGACCGAGATCTGACGCTGGAGGCAAAAATGCCAAAAATCTTTTGCCAACTCCGCTAGGGCCCTCGAGCGGGTCCCCCCCAGGCGGTTAATATACTGTACCGCCGAGACATTGTCCATCCTTAGCAACACGCAGCAAGAAACCTTGTCCCGCGTCAAGGATCTGATCGCAAAGGAACCCGCCAGGAGCTCCAGACAATTGATGTGTAGATCGAGCTCTTGCTGGGTCCAGCGGCCCCCGAAGGAGATGTCCCCACAACGAGCTCCCCAGCCGGAACGACTGGCGTCCGACTCTATGATCAGATCGGGGGCGGCCCCGAATATTGCTTTGCCGTTCCATGCTTCCATGTGGTCTAGCCACCACTGGATATCCGTCCGCGCCTCCTGGGACAAAGCTATCAGCTCTGAATACGAAAGCCCCCCTGTAGGTGATGGGCCTTGAGACGTTGCAGGGCCCTGTAATGAAGAGGGCCCGGTAAGATGGACTGGATCGAGGACGAAAGGAGCCCCACCACCCTGGCCAGTTGCCTCAGGGAAATTCTGTCCCGTCTCAAGACCGTGGACAGCTCCTTCTTGATCTTCTTGACCTTCGGACCCGGGAGACTGAGGGAGGCTGCCTGGGAATCGATGAGGAACCCCAGAAAAGTCATCGACTGCGAGGGAAACAGTTCCGACTTCTGTGAGTTGATCACGAAGCCCAGATCCTGTAGGAGCTGAATAGTTATGCTCGCATTGGACACGAGCTGCGAGCGCGACTGATCCATCAAGAGGATGTCGTCGAGGTAAATAATCAAGCGGATCCCCCGAGCCTGCAGGTATTCTACGACTGGCTTGAGTAGCTTTGTGAAGCACCACAGGGCCGACGACCGGCCGAATGACAGGGAAGTGAACTCGAATGCCTGACCCCTCCAGAGGAACTGCAGGAACCGGCGATGTGGAGGAAAGATGGGGACCGTAAGGTAGGCATCCTTGAGATCCAACCGTACCATCCAATCCCCAAGCAGTAGGATATCCATGAGCATGTGAATGCCCTCCATTTTGAAGTGGCGGTACACCACCCATTCGTTGAAGGACTTGAGATTGATAACGGGACGAAACCCTTTGTCCTTCTTTTCTACAAGGAACAGGTTGCTCACGAAGCCCCTGGGATGGATCGTCGACGGGTGAATAGCCTCCTTCTGAAGGAGCTCCTGAACTTCCGTCTATCAAAGCTGCTTCCGCGTCCGAGAAAACCAAGGGCCGTGGAAGAGAGTCCTGAACTGGGGTCCCCAGGAATTCTATGTGGAACCCCCTGACCGTCTGCAGCACCCAAGCGTCTGACGTCAAGGAGGCCCACTTGTGGGCGAAGAAGCGTAGCCGCCCTCCCAGAGTGCGAGGGGAAAAAAGGGTAACACTCACTGTTAACGCCTCCGGGGGCGTTAGCTCCACCACGGGCGGAACGCTTGGATTTCCCTCTACCCCGGTTGGGGAAGAAGGTACCCTGACGGCCATCCCTCCATCCGTTGTTTCGCGGTGGGTAGGGCGAGGGGCCTTGCTGGAAAGCACGGCCGGAGGAGCGGCCCCTGCCTCGTCCGGCCCCGCCGAAAACCTTTCCAGGAAAGATTTTCTTAATTGAGCTTTGCGCCTTATCGAGCGCCGAGAAGGTTGCTACGAACTTGCTCAGTTCCTTCAGGAAAGGATCCCCAAACAAGTTCCCTTGGGCCACCGCCCCTGCCTCTGAGTTGGAGAGTTCTCCTAGTTTAGGGTCTATTTTAATAAGTAATGACCTTCTCCTCTCCGCAGAGAGGGCGCAATTGGCGTTCCCCAACAAGCAGACAGCCCACTGGGCCCACCCCGCCACGATATCTGTGGGAATGGGAGAATTGGATCGCCGAGCCCGATCGGCGAGCTGAATGATCTGCGTGAGGGGACCCAGGACATCCAATAACTTATCCTGGCATCCCCTCCAGGAACGATCGATACCCTTCTTCGGGTTCTTTCCCGAAGAAAGTACATAGTTTGGGATCTAGATCAGGGGTAGCCGCCACTCGATCCAGAAGAGTCGGGCGTGGGCATTCCGCCCGCAATCTAGCCCGAACCTCCTTCTCCAGGGGCTGGCGAATTTTGCTGGCTACATAGTCTGCCACCCTCTTATCCGGGTGCCACTCCGAAGAGCGGGGATGGTACAAATCCTCAGGGTGGAACATCTCCTCCTCCGAGTCCTCCGTCCCGGGCGGGTCTAATAAGTTAGAAGATGGGCGCCAAGGACGCCCCGCTTCCTGATCCTCATCAGAGGAAGAGTCCCCATCCGTGTCCCTCGCGACCCGCTTGGGGGACCCCCGGGCCGGGTCCGATCTATTGTGAGTCACTTCACCGGTCTCGCCGGGCTCCAACCCCTCCCGGCAGGGTAGTTGTTGCAGCGTGCGCGCACTCTTACGGAAAGATTAAGTCAGACGACCGAATCCTTCCAGGTGCCCCGCGACACGCTTGCGAGGTTTCTTGGGGACTGCCTCTCCCTGTAGGTCAGTCCCCGTCAGCCCCATCCCTGTTTCCCCAAACACGTGGTCCGACAACCTGGCCACGCTGTCTTGTAAGGGCCCTAGGGCCCTATGAATAGCCTGTGTCAGCAGGAGGTCCATCTCAGGAGCCAAGGCCCTCTGGGATGAGCCCTCCCCCGGGGACAGGGTGGGGAAAGCGTTGCGCTCGTTGAGGGACATGTCGGGATTATGCAGGAAGAAAAAACGCCCTTTAAATCTCGCCGGGCAGCCCCCCCGCGCTCCTGCAGTGACAGGGAAATCCGGGTCGTCACGAGCGAAGCGCTCGTTGAGCAGACGGCCCACAAAGAGAAACCACCGACTCGCGGTGTCCGCGGGGGTTGGGAGGGTTTAAAGTGAGCAGGGACTCGCTTTAAACCCCAAAGCGTTAATCTGAAGCGTGCGAGCGCGAACGCGACTCAAAACGCTAAAGAATAACGCTCGGGAGCACCTGAGCGCGCGAAAGAGCGCCCTCTGGTGGACCCGACCGAGATTATTTCTCGATCGCGCTCGGGCTGAAAAGCCTAACCGCGCGTTGGTGTTGCCGTAGCAACAAACACTACAACACACACGCGCGCGCGCGATGAAAGAACAGAGTTATGAAAAAACAAATCGTTTTAACCGAACAGTTATCTTAGCTCAACAACTCAGAGACAGAGAAGGTGACACTTATCTGACAGAGAGCAGTGAAGAAAGAGGAAGAACGTCACGGCATTGGGATATTTATACATTTGGTCGGACGGCAGTGTGATTGGACATTGGTTGCCATGGGAGTGGGTCTCATGGGAGTTGTAGTTTTTTCTTGTTTACTTTGAACCTGCTGTCATTAAAAGTGAAGAAAGATTCTGCATAATCCTCGCCTCCGGTCCTGACATAGAATTAAACTTCAACAAATAAAAAAAAAATACATAAAGGAAAAATTAACTTATACCTCACAAGAAACATTGTACTACAATATTACAGGAAATATTATATTAACCATATATAAAAAAAATAATTAAACATTCTTGCAAACGCTAGGAGACTGTGCAGCTACAGTATGGCTTCAAATAACCCGTGGAATTTAACGCCACCTCACTCTTTCATACCTGCTTCTGGTACACCTACGTTGAAATGGGAAGAGTGGAGTGAATATTTTAAAAATTATATCTCTGCCATTGATGATGAAGAGGAGCTGTCTGTGGAAAAGAAATACAAAATTCTTCTACATTGCTTAGGACCTGGGGGTTTGAAAGTTTTTAAAAATATCAATAAAAAACCTAGACAAGACGGTCAAGGCGACGTGTACGTCAATGCACTTGAAGACTTGGATAATTATTACAGACCTAGAGTCTGTATAGCTGCTGATCGTTACAAGTTTTTCCATCGGAAACAAGGGAAAGACAAACCGGTGGAAGATTATGTTTCCGCTTTAAAGAACTTAGCAATCAATTGCAGATTTGGTGTGTTACATGATGAACTTATTCGCGATCAAATTGTTATGCAAACCTCTAATCCACATATCCAAGATAATTTATGGGCTAAAGGTGAAGGCTCATTGCAAGAAGTTATTGACATCGTAAAAAGAGCGGAATTGACTGGAAGGTGTGCTAAAGAGATTTTAAAAGATAACAAGAGTGATGAGTCTATAATAGCAAGAGTGAAAGGAATTTTTTTTCACTAAAGATCTTAAAAAGAAAGTGGACAGGGAAAAAGGAGTTTGAACAGAAGAATTTTAAATCGGATGACAAAAGGAAATGTTACAGATGTAAATATGTGTGTCTTATGTGTAGATGCAGTGAATGAAAATTCAATTTGAGCATGGAACAAGAAAATATGAAGAGGAAGAAAAAAACAAGTTGTGGGATCACCTTGGGCGGTGTTACCATATGTATCGTGGTAGACTCGGGGTCTCCGTATATACTATTGTGAATCAGAATGTGTGGGAAGAAAAATTCAAACACATGGTGGGTGAGGGGTTATGTTTACCAGATATTACAATCAAAACATTTACTGGTGAAGTAATTGAGCTGTTAGGGTTCAAGGAATTGAAATTCAGATACAAGGATAGAGAAACAATGAGAAAATTGTACGTTGCTGCAATGGGTCCATCTGTATTAGGCTGGATTGATCAGGGTAAATTAGGCATAGTATTGGATCCCAACAACCCTGAACCTGTACTAACAGTGCAAACAGAATTGGAAATTGGAAAGTTAGTTCTACAAAGGTTCCCCAATGTATTTTCGGGAAGAATCAGAAAATTGAAGGGATTAATGCACCTCATTCATTAAAAAAAAAAACACAGTACCACAAGTACATAAAGTAAGAAACATTCCCATTCCTTTAAGAGAAAGTGTTAAATTACAGTTTAAGACAATTGTTCAAAGGAAGAAACAGATTTGAGTGGACAGAAATATGTCAGAATGCTTTTGACGTGTTAAAAGCTGACATTTGCAATGCACCTCCACTGCAGGGTTTTGGTCAAAACCTCAAAAGTATTGTCACCACAGATGCTAGTTGTAAGGGGATTGGAGCAGTCCTTACTCAGGTGAACATAGAGGGCAAGGAAGATACCATTGCTTTTGCTTCGCGTTCGTTAACTTCAGCTGAAGAGAAGTATTCAGTAATTGAAAGCGAAGCACTAGCATGTATATGGGCTTTAGAACATTTCAGGCAATTTGTGTGGGGAAACACAGTCACATTGAGGTGTGATCATAAACCGTTAGTGAAGGTTTTAACTACTAAGGGGCTGCATAAAGCCTTTCTGAGGTTGGCTAGAATGTCAGTACGTTTGTTTGATTACAATTATATCGTACAGTACTAGCCTGGTGTGAAGAACATTGTCGCAGATTTCTTAAGCCGCATGCCTTTGCCGCACAAGGATATGGAAGAAGAAGTGACAGAAGATATGTGGGTGGCTATGGTAGATGAAGGTGTGTGTCATGGTATAACACGGGATGAATGGATAACAAAACAGAGTTTGGATGAGACACTGAAAGAATTGAGTAATATAATCATGAAGGGGTGGCCAAAAAAAAAATGGTTAACAGAGATTTGTGGCCTTTTTGGGAACTGAGGGGTGAGTTATCCATGGAGGAAGGTCTGTTACTCAGGAATGGGAAAGTGATACCCCCTGTTGTGTTAAGAAAGAAAATTCTTGAAATTTGCCAAGAAAGGTCATCTAGGCATTGGCAAGACTAAGAATAGGGTAAAGTATTGGTACTGGTGGCCAGGATTAGATAAGGATATAGAAAGAATAGTTAGGGACTGCATGGTTTGCGAGAATGCAGATAAGACACAAGTAACTTTGAGACCGCCCTTGCATCCTATACCTTGTCCCAACATGGCTTGGGAGACTATCGGTATTGATGTCATGGGACCTATTGGTGACGGTGACAGACAATCTTTCCTTCTTGTAATTGTGGATCACTTTTCCAAGTGGCCGGAGGTGGGCATTGTTAAAAAAGCTGACACTAGTAGCATCATTAAATTCATGAATAAAATCTTTGTTAGAGAGGGTTTACCGAAATGTATTGTATCTGACACTGGGTCTCAATTTACATCAGTGGCTTTCCAAGAATACATAAGAAGGAATGGTATTAAGCATCACACCACCTCAATTTATCATCCGGCCGGTAATGGTACTGTTGAAAGAATTAATAGAGTGCTCAAGGGTATGATTCAATTGTCAAAGTGCAACCAGTTGATTTGGGAAACAGAATTATGGAAAACCCTTTGGGCATTTAGAATAACCACATGTATTAGTACGAATACCAACCCATTCAAACTCATGTGGGGAAGGACACCTATGTCAAAGGACAATGTGGGTTGGCTCAAGGCTGCTAAGAGGGTGGATTGGTCTCCTGAAGAAGTGAGGATGAATGTAGAAAAAACTCAAGGCAAATATAAAAAGTACTTTGATGATGTTCATAGGAGCAAGGAGTTTAAGTTATGCGTCGGCGATGTAGTGAGAATTAAAAGCAATAAGTACACTGGAAAATGTCAAAGTAAATTCTCCTCTCCTTTGAGAGTGGAAGCAGTATAAAATAACTCTGTAAAACTAAGTGAAGGCAAGGTATGGCATGTATCTGCATTATCATTATGTTAAAATACCAGAGTGGACGGAAAAGGAAAGAATAATATCGCAAAAGACCACAGGTGTAAAGTATGGTTGGACGATGATAGCGAAAGGAGAGAACAGGATGATTTCATTAGTCCTAGTAATATTGACAATAGTCCTACAACGAGTTCATCTAACAGTTCCTATGGGCCTGTAGGTGTTTCCGTTAATAACGGGAAGTGGAGTAGTTCTGGAAGAAGAATTGTGAAGCCGAAAAGATTTGAGGATTACTATCTTTAAAAAAAAAAATAGAACCATTGTTCAATCTAAAAGGTGGGAAGTCTATTACCTTTAGAAAGCAATGTTCTGCTGCATTACTTATAGTTATGTATACTTGTAAATATTATTAGTGTTTGTGTTTAATTTTGTTATAAAAAGGGAAGATATGTAGTGATGTACTCCGTTCTCGAATGCCTAGTGCCCGAGACACGGAGGCATTCGAGAACGGGAGGAGTGGAGATGGGACGGTTTGCGAGACAGACGGCCGTAGCTGCGCGTCTCCTTAATGTATTGGATTTATTCTAATAAACTTCAAGGAAATACAAACACGCAACTGTCGGAAGTCATCTCTACAACCACCCGTCTTAAAAAAATATATAGAGCAAAGACAAAGCTTGGAAATCGTGCATACAAAAAATATTAACTTCCTAAATTAGGTACATAGAAATATGCTTCCAAAGTACAAATGGCAATCCAGCAATAAAAAGCAATTGTTACAAGTATCAAAGTGAGTAATTTAGTCAAGAACCAGCATAAAACAAAATCTTTGTAATAATCCTGTTTCTTCCGATCTTTGCGTTGTCCATGTAGTTTCTTCCGATCTCCCCATTTTTCATCATCCTTCCTCTTTACTCTTACATCACCAAGGTTGTTCACATTCACATCCTTACGGACAAGATATTTTGAAATTTTTTGCTAAATTCAGTTCTACCACCTTAACGTGCCATGCTTGATATTCTCCCCATTTCTCCAGATTCCAAAACCACCACATTCCTCCTTACTTTGGCACTCCTGACAGGACCGAAATACACAGGCTTTTACTTCTTGGGCAAACCAGGTCATTTGACATAAACACCCTCACCTACTCTCTTCATCCTCTCTTTAAAACATGCTTAAAAATACCAATATTTATGCTTGATCTGATATTTCTTTGCCTTGCTGACAACACACGCATCACTCACTTTGCCCTTATTGGTTGGTCTCACACTTCAACTATGCTGGATTGAGCTTACAATAAGCACCAGAAGAGCAACCTATTAAATTTGCCAGTTATAGTTTAGTGAACTAACTCAAGAAATATAACTATGACACTTATCTGTGTGGATACCAGTGAGCTGGTTCAGAAATCTGGAGATAATCCTGCAGAACTTTATTTGGGTGGCATAAAGCCATAGAGACGCCATCAGAATTCTGCCCCTACAACTGGTGGAAGGTGGACTGGGTTCTACTGTGCTTTACTGGGATCTATCACTTAGCACCTCAGTTCCAGTGTATAACCAAATGGGTCAATGGAGGATTTCCCCATGAGCTGGGGTAGATGGCAATATCTAGAGGGGTATCTGGCGGCCTGCTTTTTAGTACCCAGGTGGATGTTGCTGGGGACTAATGACCTGGTGATGTTTGTGCTCAGATGCTGGGTGGGATGTGTCTGGAAGAGAGTGCCTCAACTTTTATATGTACCCACAATTCCCCTGGTCAGATTTTCAGGTGGCCAAAGATGGACTGAGGCTGGATTACTAAGGGCAGATGACTTGGATTATGATAGTCATAATATCCCCCTGAAAAAATTGATAGAGGACTGGAGTCTCCCTCGCCAACACGTTTTAAAATATGCTTCTGTAGTTCAATATTAAGCAGTGGTGAACGATCAACCAGACACTCAAGACTGCAGCTGTTCTTTATGATGGGAAACACTCAGCATCTGGTAATGTGGTTCTAAAGATCCATACTCAGAATGACGAAATGTCGACTGTCAAGTGTTGAAGAGAAGTGGAAAAATACCTTTTAACAAAACTTTCACTGACTAAGAGTGAAATAGGTTCCTAGTACACACACACAGTCTCAAGGAATGTGAGATTCAAATAGACTCAATTTAACTACCGACACATGATTTATATTTTCCCTAGATAACTGAATTTGATCTGAGGATTGACTGACATACACTTCCCCCAGATGCAATTATCTGAAGATCTATTGGCAAAACATACATTTGGTAATGCATTTTGTAGTACTACAAAACTATATAAATTCAGTAAAAGACAACAATTAAATTATCCTTATAGTTAGGTGGAGAAATGAGACAAAACTCATTTAAAAAATGAAAAACTAGTGAAATTGGATGATTATAGTTTTGTGATGTTATTATAAATGTCCTCCTCTGTAATGTACTACATATGACGTCACGTATTACTTCACTCATGACATGTTAAATGACATGATTGATGGCAACACTGATGACATCTCAAATTACATAATTGATTACATCAATGATGACATCGCCAATAACATCATCCATGACACTGCTATTTGTGGAAAAGAAAGACTCCAAAATAGGTCCTTTATTGGTGAACATTCCATCCATAACATACATCATTCAGGGTCAGTATCAACTGACGAGGAAAATCCCAGGAGGTTACATAAGACCTGGAATCTCCCTACATTCTATACTCTCTCATTTTTAAATCAACACATTCCCAAAATGCAGAAACAAGCATTGAACAAAGTAAACAATAAGAAAGAATATTTACAAAATACCACACTATTCACATTATTCCATAAACATTTACATCATTTTTTTAAAAAGTTTATAGAAAATGTCATATAGTTAAATACATCATAGAGTTATTGTGTGTACGCATGTGGATGCATAGAATAGAAATAACGTAAACCCTGGAGGCAAGTGTGTTGGTACATGTTGAAAGTTATATGGTGCACCATTTCGAAACTAGTAATGTTTTGAGTGCAAGTAGTACTCACCTTAAACAAATTAAAGGCTGAGCGCACATGATATGGGTTACAAACACATGTTTCAAATTAGGTTGTTGCTTAAAGCCACGGTCTGTTGAAAAATATCTGTGAGAAAAGCCTGAGATTCTGTTATCCACCAGTGATTGTCAGGGCACATTACTTTGTGAATTGTTTGTATTACACTGCTACAGACAAGTTCTGTGTAATAAGGATGTTTATAAGCAATGCATGTTTCTTTTTAAAAGTTTTTTGAAACTTTTAAACATGGCAAGTTGTTGAATAATGTAGTACATAAGAGTGACCCACTTAGAGGTGGTTTAACTCACACTGATGTTGTAAGCATGGCTCCAAGGTTGTATGCCGTTGTGCTCCTCTCAGATTCAGGTTTTTGTTCAAGATTTAGATCTTGCATCAAGATCTGTGGTATATAAAACAATACAGTACAAATTCATAAAATAATTAAAAAATGTAAAGAGACTTCCACTCATTAATTCATTTAATCGGTAATTTAACAAATCCATAGCAGCCTTTGCAGTTCATACTCCATACCTTTTAAATAATGGTTAAAAATCTTCATTGTAGTATCCTTAAAACTGGGCAAACAAAAATAACATGTTCAATAGTCTGTATATTTGAATGAGACAGTTTACAAATTCTTTCTTTCCTAGGAATGCCCCTCCAAGTACCACTTATAACCTTTACCAGCACACTACTCATCCTGAAGAGCAACATACACCTTCGTACCATATGCTCCAAATTCCAGATTAAATATGCCTGAGGGATAGCCGGAAGACGTGAATGAGTCACATTAACAATACAAGGGTTGGCGGTACAAACCTTCAAATCATAGAGCATGGAAGATTTCTTCATATGACATTTTAAAAATGATTTAAGATGAACATAACTCATATTCTGAATGTCTAATTTTGACTATGTAAAGTGCTCCAGTGCAAATTGAACGTTAGATAGAAACGGCCAAGAACATGCATAGTCAAGAAGAATTTCCAAAGCTATAAAGCCCCTTAAAGTATTAGCATTAGCATATAATATACAATGATACCACCTCAAGATAGCTGCTAATCCTCTGATATACATACTCACCAATCCGAATTCTAATCGTAAAGCTTCCACTGAGGCCATGGAATTTAAAGTGCAAATAGAACGAAAAGTCTTACCTTGCACCTTATGCATAAAATGCCAACCGCTAACTTTAATTGTTTCAACAGCACAAAAGAAGAGTGAGAGAAACCTTAATTTTATATACCATTAAAAGAGGGGACGCACTAGCAACTTTGAAGGGACTACATATCCCAGACTGCTTTGAGGTGCCCAGGAGGTGCCCATTTTCCACAGCACCTGCACCCACTTGACCAGACCAACAAGTGCTTAAAGCGCGTGGAGGCACTTCACAGGGTGGGCCGCACGCGGGCCAAGACCGGCCCGTCTTAGCCTGGCGGAGAGCGGCAGAGGCTGCGCTGAGCTTATACTCTTTAGACTTTAACTTTTTGATGCATATATTTGGGTTATTACTGTCGTAGGCATTTTTAGATCTTAGTAGCCTTTTCCCTAGTGACCTGTGGCATAATGAGGAAAAGGAAGGTGACCACAAGTTCCACGTCCACTTTGCAACCTCATTCCTGGTCCTCCATTGATAACTTTCTGGTATGCGCAGTGGATTTGATTTCAAATGAAATTAAGTTGGCAGTGCGCCGCCATTCTTTAGTGGCAGAGGATATTGAATCTAGGCTCCCTAGCAAGCCCTTGAGCCCTGCCGCTATATGCAATATTGGTTCTGCAAAAAATACGCCATATGATAATCCACCCCGGGCCCTTCTTGCTCAAACCCCTTGTGTGGACCTGGTAGGGGTGGTTTCGGATAACATAGCTGGGGATATAGATGTGAGTACTGTTGTTTGTTCCGGTGTGCCAGATGTTCTGTGTGGCTCCTTTGACTCCAGCATTGCTAAATCAAAAATTACATCTGCCCCAAAGCCACAGTCCTTGACTCAAGAAACTCTCATTAGGTCTGTGCCTTCACACCCCCCAAATGTTGACCCTTGGGCCTCGCTGAAGATTTGGTTCAATGATTTATTGGTCTTTAAGCTGCGACTAATCCATACTCGATTAGCACCACTAGAATCTAGTTTGGGTAATTTAGTCTCAATGTTGGTGAAGGACCCCCTGAAAGCACGGTCAGTAGCATCTCAGTCAGGGGCCCTCGATTGCCCCTCTGTTATGGGGCTGGTTGTGAGACCTAATCACCTTCCTAAAGTCACCACACAAATCTCTACAGGCTTACAGAATGGTGGTAGAGAAGGTGGCTCAATTGACCAGCTCGCCACTCCTCCTGTAAATTCACACACACAGGAGCTTAATCCTCAAATTGCAAATAGTACTCCATCCCTTGGTAGCCAGCAGGAACAACAGCAGGCTGTCCACCCCCTATCCCAGTCCTCGTTATAAATCTGCCACCAGCCTCTTGCCCAAATGTGGTCATTCTGGATAATGCCCCTAAGCTTCAAGGCCTCATAAAGGAATCTATCTCAGCCCTCAAAAACAAAGTTATTTTTTGGTTAAATGCAAACGTAAGTTGTAAGAGGGACCTTTTTAAAGAGATCCTGTTTGTCTGTCGGGTGGGTGGTATAGGCTCAGTGAGGAGACAATCACTTGGAGACCTTGTGTTTGTCAACTTCTGAGATCCGAATGTTGCCAGGGAAATTCTAGTGCTCGCTGATGTCAGTATGGTGAGGCTGAAACAGATTAGAATTCTACCATTGGGTTATTTTTATAAACATCTAGCCCCCAAGAGAGATGCTCAGAACACTGAAAATACCCAGACTTTCCATCAAGCCCCTATATGGGGCTCAGGGAGCTGCTCCATTCCAACCTACATTCCTCTTAGCAATCACTACTCAGTTTTGAGTGAATTGGAAGAGGTGGATTGACTACCAGTGGCACCCCAAATGGAGCCTAGTAGAACTACTGGGGAGGGAAATTTGGGGGAGAAGGGACATAGGGCCATATGTACAAACACTTTTTCCCATAGACACAGAATGGGGAAAAACCCTTGCTACATCTGGCCCATAGTGTCACCATGCAGATTGTATCTGAAGTTAATCCACCTGTAAACGCTCCAGGGGAACTGGCTGCTTTGCCATCCAAGAGGTGTCCATCAACTGATAAAACTCAACACTGAAAACTCCTTAGTTGGAATGTGGCTGGTTTGGCTTCAAAGTTAGAGGTCAAGGGTTGGCGGCTATTTATATCAAATTTTTATATTATCTTGCAGGAAACCTGGGCTGTTTCAGAATTGGTTATTGGTTAATGCACTAGCTTTAGTAAGTTTGCCACCCCCTCACCTTCAGGTCGCGCTAAAGGGGGCCTGATGGCCTAGTTTAAGGTCAGTCTTGGTTACAAGATCTTACCAATAACAATTGACTCAGATGGAATGCAAGCATTTGAAGTGTATTGGGGTGGCAAGTTAAGAATGTATCTGGTGAATTACTACAACAATAACTTTACATCTACTAACAACTCTTCCTTTCTTGACCTCTCTCTAGCTATGATAGGGCTCATGCTGGTGGTTGGCCCTTTAATGTACTTTTGGCAGGGGATTTCAATGCTAAACTGAGAGACATATCCACCTCAGTGGATTCCCCCTTCGATCCCGCTAGTAGGGAAGTGGATCAATGGGGCTGAACCCGAAGGGATGGCACCTATATGCCCTCCTTTGGCGCATGACTTGGTTAGCCCCAAATCCTGCCTAGATATTGCGGTGGCATTAACTTTTATTGGCCAGGGCTGCAGCTCCACAATTGATTACATATTCATTTCCCAGAACCTCTTACCCCTGACCAATGGGCTTGAAGTGATTCCCTCAGTTTTCAGTGATCATCACCCCTTGGCGATTCAACTTAAAGTGCCCTCCCAGACTAGACCAAGAGAACTTGGTCCCAGATTAAAACTAGAGACAAAGGACAATGGTAGGAGGGTAGTTTGGCGCTCAGCAAATCTGGCATTTATTATGGACCAGGTGCAAACCTCCCCCCCCCATCACTGGAAACATTAAGACCCTCATTACAACATTGGCGGTAACTACTGCCTACCGCCAGGGCGACGCCCGCCAACATACCGCCGCCGTGGCTACTAGCCGTCTACGCGTATCATGACCGCCGACGGTATACCACCAGAATGCTGGCAGAACACCGCCGATGGTCAGGGCGGCAGACGGCGCTGCTGACAGCAGCACCGCCACACCAGCAAAACACCACCGACCGTATTATGTCCAATGATACGGCCTGGTGGTGTTTTGCTGGCAGACGCTGCTGCTGGCAGCAGCACCGCGGACCGTCTCCAGCCGGAGGACCCCCTGCAAGCAGGTAAGTGGGGTTCTCCGACCGGAGGGGGGGTGGGAGGTGTTGTGTGCATGTGGGGGTGGGGTGTATGTTTTGGAATGCGTGCATGCGGGTGTGAGTCACGTTGGATGCATGCGTGAATGAGTGATTGTGAGTGTTGTGTGCTGTGAAGGCATGTGTGTGACAAGGTATGTTGGTGTGTGTTGCGGTGTGTGGGTATGTATGTGTGCATGTGTGGGTGGTGGTGGGTATGCATGTGTGTGTGTGTGTATATGGGTGCGCATGTGGGTGTCCATATGTGCAGGGGGCAGGAGAGGGAGGGCGAGGGTGGGGGAGGTCTCTGGGGAGGGGCA
Organism: Pleurodeles waltl; assembly: GCF_031143425.1. Lineage (NCBI taxonomy): Eukaryota > Metazoa > Chordata > Amphibia > Caudata > Salamandridae > Pleurodeles > Pleurodeles waltl. The sequence goes on along the minus strand of NC_090446.1, from coordinate 977,417,378 downwards.
GGGTGAGGGGGCGGGGGAGACCTCTATCAGTGCCAGGGAAGGAATTCCCTGGCACTGATAGTGCCTACCGCCATGGTTTTCGTGGCAGTAAGTTTGGCACGAAAACCATGGCGGTAGGCCGGGTCGTAATCCAGAGGGTGGGATTGTGACAGCTGCCGGGCTGGAGACCAAAGTCTCCAGCCCAGCGGCCGTAACCATCCTGGCGGTTGGTGTGTTAAAGTGGTGGTCTTAGATGGCGGTTACCGCCAGGGTCCAAATCCCATTTTTTTACCGCCTGCCTGTTGGCGGTATTAATGCCGCTTTAACACTGACCGCCAGGGTTGTAATGACGGCCCAAGTCAAATAAGCAGTGGGAAGCCTGCCATTTGCCTAACAGATTTTGCTGAGCTCACATCTTATATTAGGGAACTCATGAGTAGAAAAATAAAAAATGTCCCTTTGACTGGCTGCCCGTGGTTTGATAGATCGTGCAGGGTAGCCAATTCCTCTCTGCGCCATGCACTTAGCCAAAATCCTAGAGAAAAAGCCACTGTCATTGCTTGTAGAAAAGCATATACCCAGGTGGTAAACCAGCAGAAGGCTGAAGTTAAGATAGAGCAGTGGGAAAATATAATAGAAGCCTCTAAAAAGAAGGACTCCCAGGCTTTTTGGAGGGTAGTCTGGGCTGGCCTCTCAGATGGCAAACTGCCAGAAGCAATTACATCGCACATCCCCCCGATGCTTGGGTTGGCCATTTTTCAGGTATCTATGGGGCTAACGAGGTAAGAGGTCAATCTGTACAGATAACTTTGCCCTTGAACCCTGGCTCCCTCTTCCTAGAGAGTGAGGTCCTAAATGCGATTCGTGATAGCCTCCCAAATAAGGCCCCTGGTCCGGATGGGATCCCGATTAACCTTCTCATAAAACACCTAGAGCTTTGTTGACCAGGATTTTTAATGTGGTGTGCAGGGTTGGACCCCCTATATCATGGCAAACTTCTGTAGTGGTTCCAAGTTTCAAAAAAGGCAATACCCTAGACCCTAGGTGTTATCAGCCAATCTCGCTGCTCGACTCCGCCTCAAAATTAATGGGGAGGGTGGTTTTGGAACATTTGATCTCTTGGGTGCAGGAGAAAAAAAATCTTTCTTGGGCCCAATATGGTTTCAGGAAAGGTCTGGGCACTATTGAGCAGTGCCTGAACCTTTACATTCTTAAGGCCAAGTATGTGAAAGGTGGGTCCATTCACTTGACCTTTATGGACTTGTCTAGCGCATTCGATTATGTTAATAGGGAAAAGCTCTTGGCAATTCTTCTAACCATGGGTCTTGATGACAGCCTAGTAGATCTCTTGAGTCTCCTTCACCAGGGCCAGAGGACAAAAATAAGGTATGGGTTGAATGGCGAGACCATCTCCCATTTTGGTGTAAGTCAGGGTGTTCACCAGATGTGTGTCCTCGCCCCCATTCTATTTCTTTTATACATTAATGACCTAGAGAAAACCTTGGTTTCTACAGGAGATGATGTGCCCTGCATACACAATAAAGCCATTCCAGCCCTACTGTATGCGGATGATGCAGTCTTACTAGCGAGGACTGCAAATGGGCTCAAACTGCTAGTGGATAGTTTTGTTGAGTTCATGAAAAATGTAGACCTTGAAACCAACTGCTCGAAGACCTTTGTTACGGTTTGTGTCCCTAAAAAAACCAAGACGCACCCTATGCGGATAGGAGAATGAACATTAACAAAAGTAGGATCCTTCTCGTATCTGGGGCTAGAATTTGACGAAGCATGTAGTTGGCCTCCCTGCTTAAAAACAGGGTTTTATGCATGGTGAGTACAGTGGGTATTACCCATTCCCTGGCCACCAATATAGAGTGGAAGCCAGTTGCCCTCATATTGGAGGTTTATAAGAGAAAATGTCTGCTGGCTGTGACCTATGGCATGGGGTTGTTGGGGTATAAGGATATTGGGAACCTTCAGGTAGAGGAAATTGATTCTGTCACTGGTTGTTGGGTGTCCCGCCCTCTACTCCCCATTTTTCTGTCCACCGGGAATTGGGTCTTGAAATCCAGTAGTCTCATTAGAATAATGAGAGCCTACACAACATCTTGAATACTTCCAGAATAGAATTAGAATCGCCCTGTTGGAGCTGTGGTGTGCAATTTGGCTTAATAAAGAAGCCGTCCTCAATCAGCTGATAATTCAGGACTGCCTTCTTAGTGATCCTGCTTGTTCAATCCCATGGCTGAAAGTCAAAGGACTTCTGAATGAAGTGGGTTGCCCACATTTGTTTAAAAATCCGCATTTGATTACCAAAAAAGACAAAACGTGGATATGTGACCACTTCCTTGAGTTAAGGTGGGTGGCTCGTGAATCAAATGAAGTGGTCAAGGTAACTGTCAAAGATTACTGTACGGTACAAATGTGCCCGGGCCCAGCCCCTTATTTATTATTTGTACATAATGTGTATGAGAGATGCTTTTAACCCACTTCAGACTAGGGTCCCTTCACTGGTTACTGTCCTTTCCTCAAAGACAGTGCTCCTCCAGCACTATCTGTTTCTGCCCCTGTGATGAGCACTCCACACAAACGCTGCTACATTTCATGTTCTTCTGTTAATACTATGCACCTCTAAGAAAATTGCACTTGGCACCTCTGTTACGAAATTATAGCTTTACCAATTGCAGTGCTGCTTTGCTTTTTCTTCGCCAGTTACATGATTATGAGGTATGTAGCTCCACTGGTCATTTTTTTAAAGGAGCAGTGCCCTGGCGTAAGAAAAGGCTGTTTTAAAACAGTTGGGATGATTTGTTCGTAGGCGAGGACCTGTAAGTGTTTTTCATATTTTATATGTTTTTAAATTTCATGTGATAGGTGTTTGTTTGAATTGCAAATAGGGGAGGACCTGTAAGTGTTATTCATATTTTATATACCCCTTTATCTCTCGTGAAATTTAGTAGCTTGAACTTACGTATGGTCTAGGTGATTTGCCTGTATGTTTTTATTGGTGTTTCTTTTGTGGATATTATTATATCTGAATAAAGATTTTACTTACTACTATACCATTAAAAGATGTTTACAATGCCTATAACCTGTTGCCTCTTGAGTGATTTTAGTGCATTTCCATGGGCATAAGCCTTATTTGAGATATAGGCACTATGGTCTTTATCTGCCAAATTTGCTGATTCTGCCCAGATAGTGGTACAATTTTACTACCTCTAAAGGAATATTTTTAAAGGCCCAACTATATCCTTTATCCCTCTGAAAACCTTTTACAGAGCATCTGATAACTTTAGTCTTATTGATATTGACCTTCAGAAACTGGGCATAAGAGTAGGTAGATAAAGTGTCTAAACGCTCCTGAATGCCTTTAAGAGTCAAATCTAATAAGACAATATCATCTGCGTAAAGCAGAGTCCCCATAGAGTAACCACCTAATTTTGGCATATCCCTACCAATTTTAATGCCAATGGTAGATCCGCCATACATAATCAAAAAGTAAAGTGGCGAGACCAGCCCTGTTTAAGCCCGTTTCTAGTTGGAATTTTCAGTGTCATGCCCTACCTACCCCCTAACATGACATGACACTATGGTGGTCATTCCAAGTTTGGCGGTAACCTGACCGCTACGCCGGCGGAGGTGTTATGACCGCCAGCAGGGTGGAGGGGCAGACTGCCATATAACGAGTGAGGCGGTGAACCCAACACAACGCAGACAACTCACCGCCAGCAACACCACCGCCGACGAGCAGCATCCGGCGGTGGAAGCCAAATTCATGCAGGTAGAAGCCAATGTCCCGCCCACCATATTTCGAGTCACCACGCTGCCAGGATATCCAAGGCGGGCTGGCTGCTACGAAAAACCTGGCGGAAACAGAAATTACTAAAGGAGACACCCACCTCCAGGCACAGAGACGTGTCTGCGGCCGCCATGGCAAAGAACTGCTAGTCTTCCCAGCGTTGTATCTCGCTATACACCTTCAGGGCCACTGACAACAACGAAGACGACAACCGTAAGTATGCCCAGCACAGAGAGGAGGAAATGGCAGTGATACACTCCCACACACAGGCACACACAATATACGTCATTGCCAAGTACCCAATACACACACAAAGCCAAGCAGATACGTGCCAAACATACAGCACAACACACACCAACACCACCAACACACCCCATAACCACAAAACGACAACTAGATCACAAACACCTCAACGCAGGCAGAGACAGGCACGTTGTGCGACACCACACATACACACACACCAGGAACTGTATTTAGCAATGATTCACAATCAATAGCAGTGAACACTTATCCAAACAACGACACAGGTGACACAACACGTACAACCAACAATCAAGGAAATTCACAAATGCAGCACCATACACACATACGCATACAACACCCCATACAATCCCCCAAGCAGGCAGTCAGACACATTACAACATGCCCATGGCACAACCCATCTACCCAGTGCATGCAACAACACAGACACAATCCATACACAGACTTCACACACCATTGCACACAGATGTCACACCACCAAGTAGAAGAAAACCAGGACAAGCAACTCATCTTGCCAACCACAGCAATGAGGGCCGATGTAATTGGAACCATAAAAAAATATAATAAATATATACAAAATCTGCCAAATGGCAAGTCCAACCTGCATTAATGCAGCAATGCATTAAGTCCATATATATCATGTCTCCAACTTGACTCCTGACAGCAAATCGGCCTCCATGTCATAGGGGAGTCAATGGGACAAACAGGCACCTCAGGGGTGTGAGGGTGGTGGAGGAGGCTTGGGTGTGGACAGGGCACGCTTCGGTTTGGCCTTGGGAGGGGTGACTTTGGCACTGAGAGGGGTGGATTTCTTGCTCGGTGGAGGAGCAGAGGAAACACCAGAGGGGAAACCCGAGGAATGGGAGGTGGAAGGGCCTGAGAGGGGCAGGGGGACGTGGCGTTTACGGGGAACACAGGGTGGGAGAGGAGTAGGGAAAAGGTCAAGGGCAGCAAGGTAAACTTTCCTAGGTACACGGGCGGTCACATGATTGAGGGTTGGGAGTGGAGGTAGAGGGAGCGCTCGTCTGTCGTGCTGGTGTGCTGTACGTGGATGCTGGTGTGTGCAATGTGTGCATGTGTGTGGTGTCTGAATGCTGGGTGGTTGAGTGGGTGTGTGCGCATTCATTGGAAGGAGGGGCAGAGATGCAGGGAGAGGGAATGGGAGATGTGTGAGTGAATGTTGCGGTGGTGTGTGCAAGTGAGGTGGATGTGCTGCATGTGGCGGAGACGGTAGTCGTGGTGAGTGCGGATGTGGTGTGTGGGGTGTGTGTCTGTGAATCTGCTGTTGTGGTGATTGAGGGTATGAGAGGAATGATAGCAGGACCAGTGTGTGATGATGCAGTGCTGGCAGGTGTGAGTGGAGATGTAACTTTAAGGGAGGAGGTGGTGGGGGAAGTGTCTGTTGTTATGTCTGCAGATGTGTGTTGTGTGTGTGTGCATGCCTATGGGAACATTTGTGATGCCTATGACTGTCTTTGTGCACCTTGTCTGTTGTAGTGGGTGTATGCTGGTCTGTAGGTGTGCTTCTGATGGGTGTAGGGAGAGGGGTTGTGGATTGGGAACAGGTAGCTGGAGGGGGGACAGAAGATGAAGGGACACTGGCTGCCATCAACGAGGAGGCCAGAGCCTGAAATGGTGTCTGTAGGCCAGACAAGGCACAGTGAATTCTTTCCAGGAATGCATTGGACTGTTGCATCTGGGATGCCAGTCCCATGATGGCATTCACAATGGTTGTCTGCCCCACAGAGATCAGGATGGTGTGGGGGTGGTCCCAGATGGGTCTGCCAGGGAGCCACCATCGGAGGAGGAATCTGCATCAGATGTGTTGGTAGCTCAAGTCTCCCCCATTGTGCTCTCCTCCCCCTCCGTTCCACTTGTCCCCTCGGCTTCACTGGTGTCAGCCTCCTGGGTCTCGTGGGCTGCTGCATCCCCACTTACCTGTGCCCTTCCTCCTTCTTCAGATGATGCTAATGCATACATTGGCAGAGATGGAGAGAGAGAAGGAGGGTGGGAGAAACAGAAAGGGAGGAAATGATGATAACACACACATCCACTTCACATATAAACAATACAGGTTACAGCCCCTGCCTGGGAAACAAGAGACCATTTAGCAATCATTTACAATTGAGTCATGCAAGCAATACCCAAACTCACCTCAACTTTGCAGGCTAAACACCTGATTGAAGACCACTACATGCCTATCAACTGCCTAAATTACTTATCCAACAATCCAGCCCAGGAACATACCCAATCACATATCATCCATTACGGGATGATACAAAGCTGAGCACAGAGGGACTGAGAACACTAACTAACTGACAGGAATGTGTGCAGTACATGTGGTACAGAGGTCCATTGATGTAGCAAGTGAAGCAATTGCAATGTTCAGGTAACATGCCTGTCATTACCCATATACAGTGCCAATATAACCACCTTGTACTACTAGTGTACACGCAGAGATGGAGGATGCAGCCAGTGACATGATAGCATACTTGAGCGACCCATACGTACAGGTGAATGTGTGTCACAGTACCACCACTTCTTTTCCTGCATGGCTCAACATAGCTAACGTGACACACTCCTACATGAAGGGTGTGACAACCAGGACTGTACATTCTCTAAATCACATCTGACCACGTAAATTTAAAGTCCAGTGAGGGTCACAGTACACAACCATGCAGTAGTCACCTGACAGTCAACACTTAACCCCTTGTGGCTGCTGTGCTGTCTTCAAGCGCCCATCCAACTCTGGGTAGGCCACTGCCAGTATGCAGGCCATTAGGGGAGTCAGGGTCCGACATGCACACCTCCAGTGTTGGAAGGCCGTCCCCAGCTGAGCCTCTGCGGTCTTCCGGGCCCAGTGTCTCAGGTCCTCCCACCGCTTCCTGCAGTAGGTGCTCCGACAGCTATGGACCCCCCCAGTGCCCGCACTTCTTTGGCAATGGCTCTCTATAACCCTTTTTTCTGGTGGGCGCTGACCTGCATGGGAAACATTATGAAAATGGAGGCATGATGTAAATAATACCAATACAGCAGTAACCTTTGGCGACACACAGCAAACACAGATCATGCACACTGCCAATATCCCACACATATGATGTGCATGCTAAACATCTGATCAGTCTTGACATGTCAATGTGCACACTCATACATCATCGAACACCATCCATGTGGGGCAAAGGACATTGTACTGACCAGTAGCCGTGGAGCACCATACAATCACCCATACAGGGGTAGGACCCCTTCCACTAGTTTCTCAAGGTCCTCCGTAGAGAAGGCTGGGGCCCGTTCCCTGTAGTGCGTGCCATTGTTGCTCCAAGATATAGGACACAGCAGCTCACAAAGTGGAGATCTGTCTTGCCCGAATGCCAGGAGTCAAGTGAGCTGGCCCATACAAAATGGCAGCTACGACCTCAGCGATCATGACCGTCACCGCCGGCGGTGATCGTCATTGGTCCCAGTCTCCCATAGATATCACTGTTAACCAATGAGGAGTTGCATGGCGGTTCAGACCACCTTCCGCCATGACGACTTCCGCCGGCGGAACAAGGACACTTCCAGCTGTCCAATGCATGCCGGACAGGCGGTTGCCATATTAGTCTGTAATATGACTGTCCTGGGTTCACACAGCATAATTACCTGCATGTCGTCACAAATAGATACATTAGGTCACACATTGTGAATAATGACACATGTAGTGAGTGTCTGGTGACATCACCACACTTGTCACAACAGTTGTCATCATATATGATCAATATCGTGGAACACATGGAAGGTGTACGTGTACATGTCCTGAATACACCCATTGCCACAGGGATCATGTGCCATCATCTGGTTAGGAATGGAGTGTGGAGTAATGTGTCTTCCCACAACATGACAGCCAACTTGCATGAATAAAACTTTGTGACTGTCGTATGTCATACTTGGTGCCCTACATTGTGAGGTTCCCAGATTGTTGTTTGTGTTCCCGCACAGGCATCGTCACAATGGATTGATGAGGAATGCACCAGTTTACTGGGATTATATGACGGAACACCGAATTAAAAACAACTACTAATCTTAACAACGAGGTCGGAACACCGACCTCGTCCTTACTACTAATGATTTTACCAGGAATGCCTTAACAACGATATTTTGTTGTAAAGGCATTCCTGATAAAATCATTAGCAATAGGCACCATTCACCCTACATCCCTCACCCCACCCCCCCCAACCCCACCCCAAAACCTAAAACCCCCTGACCCCCCACCCACTCCCCAAAACCAAAAACGCCCCACCCCTCCAACCCCACCCCAAAACCTAAAACCCCCTAACCCCCCAACTCCACCCCAAAACCTAAACCCACCACTTACCTTCGCCAACTCCCTTCTTTGTACCTTAACCACGCATGTTCGTTGTTCAGAACATACGTAGTTAAGGCACAAAAATACGAAGTCGTGGTTAAAAAAAGCGTTGTTACGCTTTCGTTAACCACGACTTTCGTAATAAAAAAGTCGTAAAAAAGGATGTTTCCCGTTTACTGGCCACTCGTAGATCTTGATACCATGGAAGATCACCACATCATCCTGACCTATCGACTGAACCGTTTGTGCATCAGGGAACTGGTCTCCCAGTTGGAGCCAGACCTCCTGCCGGGTTTGAAAAAAAAAAAAACATTCCATTCCTCCAACAGTCCAGTTGTTTTCAGTCCTACATTTTCTGGCGAGTGGCTCTTTTCAGGTTACAGTGGGACTGGCTGCAGGGTTTTCACAGCCCCAGTTCAGTAAGGTGTTGCAGGAAGTGCTGGATGCCCTACTCAAGCATGTGCACAGGTACATTAGGTTCCCACAATGTCCAGAATTGCCCACTGTAAAAACAGCCTTCTACAACATATCAAATGTCCCACATGTAATTGAAGCCATTGGTGGGACTCACATTGCCTTGGTACCTCTGAGGACCAACAAACAGGTCTACAGAAACGGGAAGAGTACATTTTCCCTCAATGTACAAGTGGTGTGTCTTGCAGACGAATACATAACACATGTGAACGCTAAATTCTCAGGATCAGTATGATTCCTACATCTTAAGGAACAGCATTGTCCCTGCAATGATGTCACAGCTACAGGGAGAAAGGGCCTGGCTCATAGGTATGTGTACTGCTCTCCATGTCGGACATTTGTACCCCTCATATCCCAATCAGCACTCTGCCTAGCATTGTTACCTATAGCCATGTTCCCTTTTCCACACAGGTGACTCCAGATACCCCAACCTGCCCTGGCTCTTGACACCTATGAGACATTCAACTACAGGAGGGGAGAGCAGGTACAATGAGGCATATGGCCGGACGAGGCGAGTGATTGAGCGGACTTTCGGTCTCTTGAAAGCTAGATTTTGTTGCCTTCATGTGCCTGGTGATGACCTACAGTAACAACCAGGGAAAGTCTTCAAGATCATTGTTGCATGCTGCATGCTCCATAATCTGGCCCTCAGAAGGCACATCCCACTGTTGGAGGAGGGGGACATTGATGCTGCAGCAGTGTTTGGGGCCGGTGACTCTGATGCTGAGGGGGAGGCAGACGAGGATGAGGCACATGATAACAGGACTGAGATGATTCGTCACTACTTTCAATGATGTACAGGTATGTGTGAATTGTATGTCATCTGCACATGGAAGATGCATTGCTGAAGTCAGTCTGTAGCCAGTGTTTGCATACATCAAGGTGTGTGTGGGGACTATAGCCTTCCATCTTGGTTTCCGACCTTGAAGGGTAGGTGACTTACCATGAGGGGTAGTGGGAATGCATTGCTGCTAAGTATATGTGTGGAATGCTGGTGCCACTGCCGTACAGCCTTATAGTTGTACCAAAGGTTTAGGGTCCTCAGTCTGCCTATTTGGGGATCTGTTAGGGGGACTTATCGGACTTGTCCTGCTGCGTAGGCACGTCATGCTGCATTGTTAGCTGCTGTGTGGCAAGTACCTGTTCCTGACTACTCAGGGAGGTGAACAATAGAGGATGTTACCTATGTTACATCTTTCCTGTCCCACACGTGTGTGAGTGCCTATGCAGGCCCTTACATATGTGGTATCATAGCTGCTGGGCCAGTCATCTAGTGTATGTGTTCAAATGCTGTGGATGTATGACTTGGTTCACATGCCTTACTACATTGTGCCTGATTCCATTTAATTTTCTTTCTTCAGGTCACATCTCTGTCTGCAAGCTGATTACTGGATTGTCTGTTGCTGTCGCTGACACTGGATATCATTACAATTTGGATGTACTTACACACCTGCTGGGGTGTCCCACTACATCTGTCACTTCAACATTGTTGTGGTGCTGACATATGTATATATTTGCTGCTTGGAAACAGGATTGCCACTACATACAATGAAGAGACGTGCACTATTACTTGCGTGAATTTGTGTTTATCAAGTGTACGACATCACAGTCCAGAGGAGTGGGGTAATAGTCTGGGTGCTGATCAGAGTGGGTTGTACAGCTGTTTGTCTCACAGGCCCTGTATCCATTTGCCCGGTATGATGTGTACTTGATTTTGTACATCCAACAGGGTGTAACAATGACACACAAGGGTGACAGTTCAGATGAGGGATCACTTCCTGGTGGGGGGATTGGTCTTGCCCTCAGGTCTGAATGGGCAACCTCTTTTACGGAGGGTCCCTCAGCTGCAGGGGTAGGGGTGCTGGTGGCCGTGGGTCCTCCTGCTGGGCCTCAATTCCAGTAGCAGGTGCTGATGTTGATGGCAGTGGTGTTGCCTGACTACTGGATGGGGGCTGCTGTTGGGTTGAGGATGTCCGCAGGATATTGTTTAATTCCTTGAACCCCCCCTAATATGGAGACCATGGTGGCATTGAGTGCCTGCCACTTCTGCATGGCCTCCTGGTGGTATTCCCCCTGCAGTCTTTGCATGTCCTGCAAGGTGGTGAGTATCTGGCCCATCTTGTCGTGGGTTTGCTGCTAGGCTCCCAGGACTTTGGAGATGGCCTCTTGGCCAGTCGTGTTCTATACCTGCGTCAACCCATGGCCCACGATTGCCCTCCTATTGGCCCTTGCCCCCTGTGCATGTGCCCCTGGTGCAGTGTGCCCCCCTCACTTACAGCAGGACTGTCATTGTCTTCGGTTTGCACAGTTAACTCCTGCCCCTGTCCTTTGCTGCACACTGATGTTTGGTGTGACCTTGGGAGACAGATATGGGAAGGTGGGCTCTGCTGTGTACTTGCTGCCACAGGGGAGGTGGTTTCAGTTGTGGGCAGGGTGAGGCTGGTGGTGGTGGACCAGCCACTCATGCCTGATGGGCTAGGTTCGTCCTCCATATCCAGACTTCCAGGGGAGTCCTCCTCTATTGGACCTGCTTCCAGGTCTGGGCTTTCTGTCACTGGGCTCTTCTGCTGTATGGCAGTACTTGGGGGACCTGTGGAATGAGAGGTATTGTGTCAGATAATGGTATTGTAGCAGTTACACACATGGTTGTGTACCATCATTAACTGGATTTGCATGGCGGTAATGGCACTGACAGTTACCAGTCCACTGCTTGTGTTACCATCAGTGGAATGTTGCAAAGGGCCTATTTTGAAGGATGGTTAATGTTTATCTTCCTATTGTCATTGCCATGTACTGATGTGCATTCCTAATACTTATTGGTGATAGGAAGTGACATGGTTTAACGTGCAATTGCAGAGATGTGATGTGGATGTAGCAGTCATGGAAGGCTAGGGAGTGTTGCATTGTGGTAGATGTGGTACTTGCTGCAGTGTGAGGTATCCATGCACTAGGTGGGCCTATGAGGGAATGGTGTCAGTAGGGTGCTGTGGCTTGCAAGGGTGGGTATTGAGACCATGGTGGGTTTGTGCACGTTAGGGTGGTGTGAGAGGGTGGTGGGGGTACATGCTGTGCACGGGGACATATTGGCCGGGGAGTACAGTAGACTTACCAGTGTCCAGTCCACTAGGTATTCCCGTCAGCCCTTCTGAATGTAGAATGGCCAGGACCTTCTCCTCCCAGGGTAACATTTCTGGGGGACCCGGTGGGGGCCCACCACCAGTCCTCATGATGGCAATTTGGTGTCTGTACCTTCCCCTGTAGGTCGTGCCACCTCTTACTAATGTCCTCCCTTGTGCATGGATGGTTCCCCACTGCATTCATCCTGATGACTATCTTCCGACATAAGTCCTTCTTCCGAGCTATGGATGTCTGCTGGACCTGTGCTCCAAGCAGTTGCGGCTCCACTCTGACAATTTCGTAAACCATTACCCTCAGCTCCTCTTCTGTGAATCGTGGATTTTTTGTGTTGCCATGGTGGTTGTGTTGTGGGTGGGGGTGTATGTTGTGCAGGGATTCTGGGTGTGCTGTTTGTTGATGTGAGTTTGTGTAGTGATATGTGCATGTGCTCTGTGGTGTTTGTGTGCAGTGGTGTGTTGTGTGATGCATGTTCAGTGTGATATTGCCTGTGGTATCTAGGTGCAGTGCCTCCTTTCAGTGTGCTCTTGCCTCACTCTGTCAGAGTTTCTGGTTGCAAAGGGTTCTGGGTATGTGTGGGGAGTTGTTTTGTAGTGCTGTGGACAGGTGTGTGTATGTGTCTTAGGTGTTGGGTAATGATATCGTCCAATGTGGTGCAGTGTTCTGGTGGTGGTGCTTTTTTTTCCCACGGCGGTTCGGACCACCAATGGATTGCCGCTGTGTTGGGACCACGGTGCTGATTTGTGAATCGTTATTTGTCAGGCAGGATATTCTTGGCGTGGCAGTGCTGGTGGTGCAGCTGCCGCCTCAAAGACATTGTTTCGGCCAACAGTGTCGTTTTTTGGGTGTATTTTGGGTGGCGTTGTGTGGGTGGCTCGTAATGGGGCGGTCTTCACTCCGCCATCACTGGCGGTCTTTCGGCGGCCGCATGCATGGCAGTCTTCGGTAATGACCGCCAAACCCGGAATGACCACCTATGTGCCTGTGTGAAGGGCAATAAGTTTTAAAAGGCCCTCAGGAAAACCCATGTCATTCAACTTCTTCCAAACAATCTACCTGTGTACTCGATCAAACACAGTTGAAAAATCTGTAAAGGCAGCTTAGACAGGCATTTTCTTCCACTTCACATAATTTTCCAGCAGCAGATGAATCACCATTATATTATCGAGGGTCGAGTGCCCAGCTCTAAACCCAGCCTGTTTCAATAAGATGACATTGTTTTCTTCTGCCCAATTTAGCAAGTTATTTAAAATATATCTGGCAAAGATGTGCTCCTCTCAGGAATTTATGTTGTGTAGTTAAACAAACTACATAGAGCTGTCTATATGGCCCAGTTGAAGTATGCATTTCAGTGGCAAATGCATACCTGGAAACCTCTTAACTTAAATAAGCAGGTCATGAAAAGGATTTAAGAATGTGATCTTGTTAATGCCATGAGTATTGTAGGCTTGGCCACAAGACCTCCACTGTGGTCAGAGCCTGCACCAAACTCCCCCACCCCCCCTACGGGCAGCCTATGTCTTGCAGTGCAGCATGGGATTTATCAAAAACTACTAAACAGATTTACACCAAATCACACAACACCTGCTTTCTAGACCAACATGTAGCTGGCTAACAAATTTGGTGTAATACAGTTCAGCCATTTTGCAGTATCACTGTTCAGAAAATTGCATGGGGAATTTGTGTTTTTGGACTTTTTTCTCAGCTGCCACTTGACGGATCACCCTGAAACTGTCCAGTAAGGAGTTTAAGTGGGTGAACTTTTTTTTACAGAGTTTTGTGAAGATTTGCTCTGAAGTTAGTAGCAAACCAAAAACGGTCTTCCTATGGTAACTAGGTCCTAACTATAACTATCCAGTGGCGACTGACACTGTGTTTTAATTATATATATATATATATATATATCTATATATATATATATATAGATATATATATATATATATATAAATATTATCAACAATCCTCCTGTTACATGCAGAGAGTTCCCGGACACCAAATGGAGGTCCCAAAAACTTTTATTCACCAATGCTTCCTCCCAAAACAACGCGTTTCAGCCGTAGCCTTGTTCACGTAACGTAACCTTCGATTGACATTGGGTCAGAGGGAACAAATTCATAATGATGTAGTAGGTTAGTGTTAAGATGGTAGAGTTAAATGACATTTTAGAATTTTGCAATGTGATTTGTTTTAATAATGATACTTTTCCTCATGCTATGCTGACTTTGCGGGTTCCATCATTTTCTATATTGAAATTGGCTACATCAGCCCTCAATTCAGAGGTGAGTCTGATTTGCTGCATATCTGCGACTTTGTTGAACTTTTCTGATTGTGTTTATTTTTGCATTATTCCTGTAACTGATATCATTTGTGGCAACTGATTTCTATGTATCATTGCTGATTTATTGAGATTATTGACTCATTTGTGTTTTTTTTCTTTCTTCTGCTTTGCACGTAAAATGTTAATAACCCTTTCTAAGTTTTCCAAATTTCTGACCTTGAATTCCCTTTTGGAGTTAATCCTTTTAACTGACTATATTTTGAAATGCTGTTTTGAATCTTACTCTGCCTATTACCTTATAGTTCTTGAGATCAAAACTCTCCCCAACCACGCACTTTAAGCACCACTAGCATGCACATTATCTAAGTGATAGTGCAACCACAGTTTTTACGTAGAGATGGGATAAGCAATCTCCTTTTGAGATCATGTTTCTCACAGATCTTGATTTTGTTTATGCTCCCCAGAAGTCCTTAATTGGATTATTTGTGGTGTTCCAGGGTTCCAGTGCTGTTCCCAAGCTAAGGATTGTAAGTATTAGAAGAGCGTAATGAATTCTGAGTGGTTGAGTCGTTTTGGAACTTTCTTGGTGCATTATGGGATTTGTGGTTTGAAAGTGCAGATTTGTGTTGAATCGTGAATTGCACTGCATGTGAGACTTTTTGGTTATGTGTTAATTTTCAGTTCTTTAGGTGGTTTCATTTCTGTCATATTCATGTTTGTGTCATATCTGCGAGTTAGAAAATGTGTTATTTGTAATTATGTTCAACTTGATATTTTGAGGCCTGAATTGTATAGACCTCGATGAAGCTGTTGGATTTTCTATGTTCATAGATGGATAAGGCAATCATATACACAAACTCAGCATCTGACAAACAGCTGCCTTACAAAGTATGAACAAACAATATTTGCAAAATATTTCAATGAGAAGCGGTAATACCTTGAATCCTGCAACACTTCTACCATTTCTAAACAATGACGAATATGACAAAGATCCCAATCATGACTGCATTAATGTAACAGAGCTGTTTTCTAAACCAAGACCAGACATTAAAAAGGTTACCCTTGAAATGGCTGTTCTAACATTTTCTATGGATGGTTCATGCTTGAGAGACCATCAAGGAATACTGAGTGCAGCTTATGAGACCTGCTCCATTTCTGAGGTTGTTGAAGCATCACATGTATCTGATTTAATTTCATCACCAACAGCCTAATTGATTGTCCTGACAAGAGCATGTTGTTTAACAAAGGAACTGAATATGACAACCTACACAGACAGCCGATATGGATTTGGAGTGGTACACGACTTTGGGCAATTATTGTCACAAAGGGACTTCATGACATCCTCTGACACCCCAGTACACAATGGCACATACATTCTAAATCTGTTAGATGCCATACAGGTAAGTAGAAATATGTTAGTTGTTAAGTGCATTCCTCATAAACCTGGTGATGATATGGTCACCATGGGCAATCACTATGGCGATGGGGTTAGAAGGTACTGTGCTCTTGAAACTGTAACTATTAAATGGAATGAGCAAAAACAATAACAATAATCAGAATGATGTCAAGCTAATACAAACATTAATCATGCAGAAAATGTGAATTGTTTTTTTGTTGAATCCAATGCAGGCAACATTAAGTGAACCCAGAGAACTACAAGATGAGGTATTAAAGGATGAAAAGAAATGGTGGGAAACAGATGATTGTAGGGGGGGTTACAGTGATATTTGGGTAACACCAGATCATCAGTATGTTCTTCCAGATTCAATACTGCACTGCATGACCAGGTTCCATTATGGACAGTCACACAGGGAGAGACAATACGGTCAGGATCTTAAAACATATTGACATAATACTGAATTCAGAAGTGCAGTACAAGGTTTTTGTCAAAGATGCATTACTTGTCAGAGAATCAGGTAAAGCGTACACAGGGTACTATGATTCACTGTCAGAAAATGCAAAGAAAAGAAAAGACAAACCACTTCTACAACACTTCATGATGGTCAGCAGTTAGGCCAGCAGAGTCCCTAGAAACAGAAAGAACATAGTGCCAGGAAATAAAAAAGATACAAAAAGAAATCGACTGAAACCAAAAGGGCCTGAGAAATGGGGAGGTTAAAAACAGACTACCTCTTGCCATAGGACCACCCACGGAAAAGCCAGAAGAGCCCATTAACACCAAGTTGCAAAGAGGAGAGGACACCTCTGAGTGCCAGCTTCCCAAACAACTCAGAGAACAACCGGAACCTACCTACGCGGATGCAGAGGGAAACTCAGAAAACATGAGCAGAGACAGCTGGTGTGAGGACTGGTGGGTGCCACCAATAAAAGCTTCAGTGTGTGCCACAGTCATGTTGGAGAACAGCTGTAGCAACCTGGATCAATAACAAAAAGCAGGGGCAGTGGTTGGGGGAAGGCAAACAGCCTTTTGTAAACTTTCCAGTGAAACTTTGTTTTTTGGCTTAAGGGGATATAACTCTGGACAAGTACCCTGACTGCCCAAGGGAGTACAGTGGGAGAGACAAATACTTGAATTCATAGTAAAGATTAACAAAACGGCCAGAAGGACCTTTGCCTATGTGCCCACTGGTCATTCCAATAGTCCACCTGGAAATAAAAAGACCACTAGTTCTACTTAACCTAGAGAAGTGCCAAACCCAAAATACGGAGTTCCATACATTGTGTCTTCCCAGACAGGGTTCAGGTGACAAAAGAATACACATGAGTATCCTCAGAACCCAATCTCCCATCCAGAATTACAGAACAAGGAAGGGGAAAAGGGAACTAGCCAGATGTTCATGAATAGTGTGACTTGCATAGGGGGTAGTTATACCAAACTTTTCATTCTTTTCCTTTTTATTTTTTCTTTCTTTGGTTTGTGATTTCTTTTCCCAGGGGACCATTGTTGGCTGATGCACTGCCTTTATATAGAAGAAAAAATGAAAATGTAGACAAGAAGAAAACCCAACCATTCACTCACAAACCTCATCCCTTACATCAAAGACTTTAAGATATTGTTTTTTCTTTCTGCCTGAAAATAGACCAATACATCACCATTGCGAAATGCATTCCCCATAGAACTTATTTCCAACCCTCCCGTCTGCAAGTAGTTTCAGAAGTGGGATCGGAGGACATGGAGGCTTTTATTCTTAAAATAGTCAATGGGCAACTGAAATTAGTACTGGCCATGGAAGAATTCATGAACACCTCTCAGAAGACAGAGAGAGAGAGAGAGAGAGAGAGAGACCTTTTAAAAAGCACTTTAAACTCACCTTGAGCAACTGAAAAAGTATCTCAGAGTCACAGTGCCATCACTCAAAGACTTGCTGATGTCTTGGGCTCAACAAAGGGGGCACACAGCCTCTCCTCAGCCACCCTGCAAAAATATAGTCCAGGATAAAAATCCATATTTCTTTTTCAATAACTTTGAAAGAATTTTCCAGGCTACAGTATATCCCGCTGATAGATAAGGATAATATCTAGGGCCACTACTTACAGGAGATTTACCAACAAGTTATCAGCTAGCTATTTCTAAAGGAGCTTACATGCTTGGCTGATACAAAACAGAGTATACTGGAAAGGTAAGGAGTTGATGATAAGGCCTATAGAACGAGGCTACAGCAATTGAATGCAACAAGTGGCGAGACACCACAAGCTTTATTCTATAGAGTTAAAGTAGGTGGTTGAATTCTGAGCAATTCTTGAACTCACTGCAGATGCTTACCCAGTGATGGATAAAACATGATAGCCTTAGCCACCGCAGTAGAAATAACTTGTGCTTTCCACCAAGCCCAAGAAAATAGATGTGCAAAGAAGGAAGCTAATGTTAAAGGAAAAATAGCGCATGTAAGTAAACAAGCAAAACCACTTTGATAAAAAAAAACGTAACCAACAATTTTACCCCTAAATAAAAGATTGCCGTAACCACCTACAAGATCCTAGTGTTTTGAGTGTGGGAACTAGAGTCACATCACAACGTTCTGCCCACAAAAGAAAGAAGAAAAACCATGGAAAGAGGAGTCCATGCAATTCGATCTTTTTTCGATTCTTAAAAAATAGTCATAAAAGGACAACAGTTAAATGATACATAATGAAATAAAACACCATAACAAAACATAATCATAGTATCTACCGACCATCAAAAAGTGGTTTATACATAACAAGTTACAATAAAGGATATGTTAAAGCTAAAAAGAAATCTAGAAATTCATTGCAGTTTGCCAGCTTTTTAAAAACACTTCCACAGAATAGCAAACAGCAGACTCGAACATCATGCAGAGAAAGAAAAATGCCAGTCTCTATTGCTGAAAACCATGATTTTTTAAGGATAGGAAATAAAAAATCTGTGCCCGAAGGGCTCATATGAACTACAGAAAAAATTAAGGTCCTCATCATGACATTGGGGGTAAATCCTGCTTACTGCCACGCTGACGGTCGCCAACATACTGCCGCGGTGGTGATTAACTGTTCGGCATATTATGACAGACACACACACACCAAACCAACAGAACACTGCCACACACACAAATCCACCAGCCCAAAGGTGAGTGCTAAAGTGGTGATCCCAACACCCATACCGTCACGCCAACAGAACAAGGCCCACCACATCATGACCCACGAATCACCACAGTGGACATTCAACGGTGGTAAACCATTGGTGGTACACAACGCCACGCTCAGAATGGACACCCAAATACTAAACTACACTACATTGGTCAATTCAAACAACACACGCCTGACACCCATACACACACCACACCCACCCACTCACACCACTATAAAACACACACCCACATTACCCACAACCCTTTACAAATACAAATCATTGCCACCAGACAGACATCAAGACCACTGTGACATATGCACACACACCCATACACCCCTCACACACTCCACTACTCACACCTAATCACACTACCCAACACCCACACACTCACACACATCACACAACACCCATGGCCCCACAAAGGCATGCCCGTTTCACAGATGAGGAGTTGCGGGTCGTAGTGGAGGAAATAGTCCGGGCAGAGCCACAGCTGTTTGGAGCACAGGTACATCAGATTTCCATTGCAAGGAAGATGGAGCTATGGTGGCGAATTGTGGACAGGATGAATGCTGTCGGACAGCATCCAAGAACAAGGGACAACATCAGGAAGAGGTGGAACGACCTATGGGGAAGGTACGTTCTGTGGCAGCAAGGCACCAGCTCACCATCTAGAGGACTGCGGTGGACCTCCACCTCCTCCCCCACAACTCACAGCATGGGAGGAGCAAGTCTTGGCATTACTGCATCCTGAGGGACTCGTTGGAGTAGCCGGAGGACTGGACACTGGTAAGTCAACATTTACCACTTATCACCCCATACCTGCATGCCACCTCACAACCTCACCCTCACTCCCATCACTCCACTTGATCCCACACACTGCACCTAGACATATGACTAACCACAATGCCCAGCCCTACATGCCATACCACTGCATGGACAGCCCTCTCAGCCCTGCATGGCCCCCATCACAAAAGCATGCACAGCATAGGGGAACTAACAATCCCACAACACATCACCATACACAATCAAAGGTGGCAGGGCAAAAGCAACCATAGAGGGGAAGATAGGGATGTACAACATGTCACAGGCAAGAAGCACAATACATCACTTACATCCCCACAGGTGCACCAGCCAATCTCAGTGGAGAGGAGGTGCCCTGACTATCCAGTCCCCCAACAGAAGATGCCCCCAGTGATGACATGAACTCTGGACTCCAAGATCTGGATCAACAACCTGGTCCATCAGGGACCACTGGACAGTTGGTCACCCCCACCCACTTACAGTCCACCACAGAGCCTCCCCCATCAGTTAGCAACACCACAGCACCCACCCAGCATACCCACAACTCTGTCCCCAAGACACGTCAATCAGCAGTGTGCCCATCTGTACAGGGACCCCAGTCCACACCTCATACCCAAGACAATCAGGGGCCTGTGGTCAGTGGCAGTGGGCACACTGTTCAGGGGACAGGGACACAGGGCAACAGGGACACTGGGAGGACCGCCGTGAGCCAGAGTGAGGACAGGCCCAGGAAACCAACTCTCCAGGAGGCACTGACCAATGTCCTGGGGGCCTACCAACAATCCCAGGACACGATGGGCCAGATCCTGAACAACATGCAGGAGAACAAGCGGCTGCAGGAGGAACACCATCAGGAGATCAGGGAGGACTTGCAGGCCCTCAACAACACCATGATCTCCATAGCAGGGGTGCTGGCAGACATGGCCAACATCATGAGGGAATGGACTGTACAGCAGCTGGCCCCTACCACTAGCCAGTCTATTGACCAGCCCTCCACTTTTGCTGCAGCTAGTGGACAGGAGGCCCCGCCACAGGACCCCCAGGCCACCAGCACCCCTCTGCCTGCAGAAGGTGAACCACCCCCCAAATGTTCCCTGTGAACCAGACAGAAGCCAGGGACACTTGCCAAGACCAAGACCACCGCCAGGAAATAAGGCTCTCCTGATTGACCCCCTAGTGTCCCACCCTGTCACCTTGTCCTCTTTGAACTGACATCGCTCCCCTTCCTACGGCCCCTTGAACACTGGACCTGTGCTACAAACTGACTGGAACAATACCCTGGACTTTCCTTTACCATCACCCCATACCATTGCACTTTACCCTAAATTTTAAAGCACTACAATAGACACCCTTGAACACAATTTGAGTAACACCGTTTTATGTGTCTTAAATGTGCATTGTGGGAACAGTCACATCGAGTGCAAGTGATCTGAACACTGTGATAGCTAACCAATAATGACCTGAAACTGTCTGTAGTGATCACATTAGGACAATTTTGTCATATCACTGACATCTGGAAAATGAGAATCCATAGGTGACAGTAAGTTGAGATGCAAAGGAAGTAAATTCCATCCTGCCACAGGCACACAAATAAATCAATAGTCAGAGTAATGGTCAGTTCCACTGTCTCACCTGTTTGTCATTGGAAGTATTGCCATATGACTGACGTTCTGTTGTCCTCATCCTCTGCCTCCTCATCCTCACTGTCCTCAGGGTCCACTGCGGCCACAGGGTCATCTCCAGTCCCCTCCTCCTGCAGAAAAGGCACATGTTGTCTGAGGGCCAGGTTGTGCAACATGCAACATGCAACATGCAACATGCCACTACTATCTGGCAGACCTTTCCGGGTGAGTAGCCCAGGGATTCACCTGTCAGATGGAGGCACCTGAACCTGGCCTTCAGGAGGCTGAAGGTCCGCTTGATTATTCTTCTGGTTTGCCCATGTGACTCATTATAACGGTCCTCAGCCCCTGTCCTGGCATTCCTCACAGGGGTCAGCAGCCACAATAGGTTTGGGTAGCCAGAGTCACCAGCAAGTATTGAGGGACAACATTTAGCCTTGCACAATGCTATGGGGATTACACTTGAAGGCATACATTGACATACAGTGGGTGGGGAACCTGGCTCACCTATTAGCCACACCCTGTGCCTCTGTAGTTGGCCATCACATTTGGGATGCTGCTATTCCTAAGGACGAAGGCGCCATGCACGACCCAGGATACTTGGCAATGACATGGGAGATGTACTGGTCCGCCAGGCACACCATTTGCACATTCCGTGAGTGGAAACTCTTACGATTCCTGAACACCTGTTCATTCTTTTCGGGGGGGGGGGAACTAATGTTATATGTGTACCGTCAATCGCACCAATTATTTTGGAGATATGGCCCATTGCATAGACTCCAGCCTTTACAGTGGCCAAATCTTCCACCTGGGGGAAAGCAATGTAGCTGCACATGTGTTTCACCAGGGCAGACAAGACCCTTGCCAGCACAATAGAAAACATTGGCTGTAACATTCCAGCTTCCAAGCTCACTGTCACTTGGAAAGAACCAGTTGACAGGAAATGGAGCACTGATAGCACTTGCACAAGAGGGGGGGAATCCCAGTGGAATGACGGATAGCTGATATCAGGCCAGGCTCCAATTGGGCACACAGCTCTGTGATTGTGGCCCTGTCCAGTCTATGGGTGAGTATAATGTGCCTGTCCTCCAGTGTAGCCCAGTCCACTAGAGGTCTGTACACAGGGATTCATGTTCTCTTCCCATTCATCCGCAGCGGTAGGTATCTGAGGGACACAAGTGTGAGTAGGCTGTCACAATTTGAACAATGGACAGTGGGAATGACAGGTATGTGCAAATCTAGGCAGTGATGCAGTAAAGGTTAATCTGATGGTTGTCTATCACCATGACATGGCGACGGCCTGTCCTGTATGTAGGGACAGGTGGAAGTGAGGTAATTCCGCCGACGTTGGGCGTCGTAGCGGAAGGCGGTCTTGCACCGCCGTGCAATTCCTCATTGGTTAATATGGGCCTCTATGGAGTACATTGGCCAATGGGGATCTGCGCCAGCTGTGACGGTGTACACCGCCGTGGACATGGCCGCCATTTTCTATCTCAATCCTCACTTGTTTCCAGACCTTCAACAGGAGAACACCTACACTGCTTGTGCTGCTGTGACCTGTGCCTGGAACCTACAATGGCCCTTGTGACCGGGGAAAGGACCCCTGCCTTCTCTTCAGAGGTGCTGGAGCGATTGGTGGATGGGGGTCCTACCCCAGTACAGACTGCTGTATGGGCCTCCAGACCAACAGGTGAGTACACCTTGGGCACGATGCATGTGGGAAGGATGCATGGAGATGTGTGTGCAAGCATAGTGTCATGGTGGGGGGGGGATGTCATGTAGTGGAGTACATGGTGTGTGCCGGTCGATATGTGTGCCAATGGGGAAGGAAACAGGATTGGTGGGCCATATCTGTGACAGGCTGGATTGTATGTGTAATAGTGTCCTCCCACCTGTATCGCCTCTGCAGGTCAGCGCCCATCAAGAGAAGGGATTATGGCGTGCCATCGCCAAGGACGTGCGGACCCTGGGGGTCTATGGCAGGCAGAGCACTCACTGTCGAAAACTGTGTGAGGACCTGAGACGCTGGGCACGGAAGACTGCAGAGGCCCAGCTGGGGATGGCCTCTCAACGAGGAAGGGGTGTTGATTGGAAACTGACCCCCTTGAAGGCCCGCATTCTGGCGGTGGCCTACCCAGAGCTGGATGGACGCTTGAGGGCATCACAGCAGCCACAAGAGGGTGAGTACAGTGGGCATTACAACAATAATTGTTAGGTGCCATGGGATCAGGGTGGTGGGTGTCAGTTAGTGGGTGCCCCTTAATGGCAGGCCATACATTTCAGCGTGATCCAGCTCAAGGGTATTGGTTGAAAGGGAAAACAAGGTAACCTAGCTAGGTTGCAATCCATGTCAGATAGGGCTTAGTGGGTCCCTGGAGGCGTGCAGTTGGCGGTGTTTGGCCCTCATCTTGCTGTGGCATCTAGCCAAATCAATGGCTGTGCAATGCGTAGTGCTCAATCCTGATCTCTGTGTGTGACGGTGCTCTGTATGCCAACAGTGGTGTTGGTGCAGTAATTGACCCTGTGTTTTCTTTCTCTCTCCTCTCCCTTTATCTTCTGTCATCCTGCCCATGAGTGCATTAGCATCATCTGGAAGGGGAGCAGGCGCCCTGGCAACAGAGGAAGCTGCATCCCACAGGACCCAGGAGGCAGAGTCCACCGACCCCGAGGGAACCAGTGGGATGGAGGGTGGGGGAGAACCACAGCGGAGACAGGAGGTGACAACACAGACTCAGATACCTCCTCTGATCGAAGCTCTCTGGTGGTGGCAGACACCTCTGTGACCACCCCAGCTGCAGCAGCAACAGCTGCCACCCTTGTACCAAGGCCATCCTCCCAGTAGCCCCTCAGCGAGTTGCCCATGCCTGCTTACCCAGGAGGGTGGGCATCTGCTTCGCCCCAGGCACCTCTGGCCCTGCCCCAGTGAGCCCTGCTGCCCTGAGTGAGGAGGCTATTGACCTCCTGAGATCCTTCTCTGTAGGGCAGTCAACCATTGTGAATGCCATCCAGGGGCTGGCATCCCAGATGCAGCAATGCAATGCATTCCTGGAGGGCATCCACGGTGGATTGGTGGCCCTACAGAGATCGATTCAGACTCTGGCCTCCTCCCTGATGGCAGCCATTGTCCCTGTCCCTACCGTCCCCCCTCAAACTACCACTTCCCAGTCCCAATCTCCTCAGCCCCAACCTATCCCATGCACACATACAGACGAGCATGCACACAAGAAAACACACAAGAGTAGCACAGTCAAACACAGGCACCACACTTCAACACACAAGCACTCACGCAAACACCAGACAGTTGCAGACACAACCACATCCACTGCCTCCACTGTCTCCCCCTCCTCCTCCTCCTCCACCTCTCTCACAGTCACGTCCACACTCACACCTGCATACACTGCTTCAACATCCACCACCAGCATCACCACACCAAGCAGCACACACACCTCACTAGCAGACACCTCCACAACATCATGCATGCATCCCCTGTGTCCTCTCCAACCCTGTCTGTCCTCCCTCCTAAAGCTCACAGTTGCAAGCACTCAGACACCCAACAGCCATCCACCTCACATCAGCACACTCCCCATGCACCTGCACCCAAGTCCAGCACACATACTTCTCCAACAACCACTCCCTCAACCTCCACTCCCATTCCTCCTCCCTCTTCCTGCCCCACCATCGCTAAAAGAAAATATTTTCCTTGCCCAACTTGACCTCTTCCCTCCCCCCGTCCTGCTCGTAAGAGCAGGGTCCCAACAACCCAGCCCAGCACCTCAGCCAAACACTCCACGCGGACAGTGGAGGCACCTCCTAGTCTTGGAGGCAAGACAGTGATGGTTTCCACACCACCAGCCAGGAAGGGTAAGGATCCCACAGGCACTGCCATGAAGGGGAAGAAGCCCTCAACTCATGCCATGAAGGGGAAGGAGGCCGCACCTCCTGTCATGAAGGGGAAGAAGCCCTCGATCTCTGCCATGAAGGGGAAGAAGGGGGCACCTCCTGCCATGAAGGGGAAGAAGCCCTTGACTCCTGCCATGAAGGGGAAGGAGGACACACCTCCTGCCATGAAGGGGAAGAAGCCCTTGACTCCTGCCATGAAGGGAAAGAATCCCTCGGCGTCTGTCATGAAGGGGAAGAAGCCCTCGACTCCGGCAGAGGTTGGCAGGATGACACCACCAGTGGTCACTGAGCCCTCACTTCCAGCTGAGGCTGCCCAGGAGGCACCTTCACATGCTGAGACAGTGCAGCCCTCACCTCCCGTAGAGGCTGCCCAGGAGGCACCTTCACCTGCTGACACAGTGCAGCCCTCACCTCCAGCAGAGGCTGGCAGGATGACACCACCACCACCAGTGGTCAAGGAGCCTTCACCTCCAGCTGAGCCAGTGCAGCCCACTCCTCCTGCAGAGGCTGCACCTTCACCTGCTGAGACTGTGCAGCTCCCACCTCCAGCAGAGGCTGCCCAGGAGGCACCTTCACCTGCTGGCATAGTGCAGCCCTCACCTCCAACAGAGGGCTTGTAGGCTACCCTACTGCGACTGCTGTACAGGAGCCCACTCCAGAACCAGTGGGAAAGTCACTAACCTGAGAGACTGTGGCCTTGCAGTCCCCAGCACAGAGAAATGGGCATGGAGCCCCCTCCAGAACCAGAGGGAAAGTCATCCAAGTGAGAGACTGCGGCCTTGCACTCCCCGGCTCAGACAAATGGGCATGGAGCCCCCTCCAGAACCAGTGGGAAAGTCACCCACCTGAGAGACTGGGGCCTTCCACTCCCCAGCACAGAGAAATGGGCATGGAGCCCCCTCCAGAACCAGTGGGTAAGTCACCCACCTGAGAGACTGCAGCCTTGTACTCCCCAGCTCAGAGAAATGGGCATGGAGCCCACTCCAGAACCAGTGGGAAAGTCACCCACCTGAGAGACTGTGGAGTTGCACTCCCCAGCACAGAAAAATAGGCATGGAGCCCACTCCAGAATCAGTGGGAAAGTTCCCAATTTCAGCTGAGGTCCCCCCACCTCCCATTCCCCTGAGGTGCCTGCCCACTTACAAAATGATGCCCCTGCAGAGTTCTGTGCAGTTGATGTAAGGAGGCAAGTTGGGCCTTGAACTGTGCCCTGTGGCCATGTGGGCCATTTGGACTTTGAACTGGGCACTGGCCCTTTGTGGACAGTTGTAAATATCATGTTCATGTGGTGATTTTCCTCTTGCTAATACATTTTCAGTACTCACGAAATCCGGTCCATGTTTTATTGTGCTGTGTGTTGTGTGCCATTGGTTTATGTCTGCAGCTGGTTGTGTGTCTGGTGTGTGTTGTGCGTGTGTGTGTCACTCTCATTTTCCTCCCTCCCTCCCTTGTGTGCTAGGCGGCGGTACTCACTGCCATTGTCTTGCCTGCGTTGGTGTTCCAGGTGGAGCATGGTGTAGATGAGCATCGGGAATACTTGAAGATCAGGTTCCATGGCTGAGTCCTCTGTGTACTTGTTGGTGAGTCTTTTGTTTCCTGTGTTCTGTTTCCACCAGGCTTTTGATGGCATTGGCACCACCCAGGAAATCCTGGCTGTTTCCTGTGTCATAAAATGATGGGCGGTACTTTGTCTTCCGCCTGACTGTTGATGGCGACCACTGTGGTGCATGGTGTTAACGCCCTGGCAGATGGTGTGGTACATTGGTGTCAATGGGAGTTCTCACTGCCATGGTCATAATTTGGCGGTAATTACCGCCGGCCTGTTGGCGGTATTTCCGCCACTTTATCACTTACTGCCAATGTCATGATGAGGGCCTAAGTTCTCTAAGGTCTACAAAGAGGAGTTATCTCAGGGGCAAGCTAATATGCTTTTCAGATAATACTGGCCTTTTGGGAAGCAGAGGTGACTTCTGATTGAGCCTAATGAAACTCTAAGGAAAGATAAGGCACGGGCCCATCACTGATTTTAATGGTTAAATAATCTCTCAGGTTCGATGTATCCAATTCTCTTTGCTCCATGGTGATACAGGCAGACCTCATGAACAATTATTTGAGCTCAACACGCTCACCCTTACCCAAGTTATGAGAAGAGCGATACAGGTCAGGTCTGCCCAATGCCTCAGCAGTGCTCTTTACATAATCCAGCCATGGACTCTTATGACCATTGTCACAGCCTAAAAAATATAAGTGAGGTATGCTAGTTGCTCCAAACTGCCATCCATAAGAGGAGCAGGACACGTTTGTTATGGTCTTCCACATAATCTAAACTCAATTCTTCATTGAGGAAAAAGTAGGGACTGCTTGGGCCTAGGCCTAATAACCTGCAAAAACTGTTCGCCTCCTGCTGTAATTTTAAGCCATCCCTGTACCCCCTTATGGCTACTCCATAAGTCAAAATTGGTAGACACTTAAGTTTATCACCCTCCAATAAATGCAATATAAGCTTGCTCCCAACTCTAGCTGCCAGCCCAAACAGTACCCCTACTGATTGATTAAAACACAAATAACGGTTTGCAAGACAGGATTACCAGCTATTCTTTGAATCAAAGGTGATCCCTAAATAGGGAAACTCACTAACCCGTGTGATATTATCCCACTTAATGGAAATTGGCTTGATTTTGCAGTTCTACTTCCCTAAAACAATTAAATGGGTCGTAATGATGTTAGTTTCTAAATCTAAGCTATCCATAATGCAACAAAAGCATCAATAAGATCCCTAAGACCAATTGATGGACAAGAAAGCAGGATCGCATCATCAGCGTAAAGTAGGGCTGGGATAGTAGTCGATTTCACCTTGGGCATGACTTTCCCCTGTGATATTAAAAACAAATTTAAACCATTAATATACAAAATGAATGAAATAGGGGACAAAACACAGCCCTGGGGAACTCCCTGGGAGGGATCTGTGCATTCAACTTCAATTCCGTATCTAACAGAAGCATTGAGCCTGGTGTGCAACAGAAGCACTGACCCTGTTGTGTAAAGCATGGAGGAAATCCACGATAGGTTAGGGCAGGACAGTATTAGGTAAAATGCTCCATAACTTGGAGTGATTGACCCAGTCAAATGCGCTACTGAGGTCCAAAAAGGTAAATAAAACAAACCCTTCTTTGTAATCACATATTTCCCTATGATAAGGTGCAAATTCAAACACTGTTCCAATGTCCCCAAGCGGTTCCTGAAGCCATATTGTGCAAGACAGAGGCAGCCATTTTACATCACCCAGTCCTCTATTGTGTGCACACTAATGTGCCTCGCGATCTTAACCACAGAATCCAAAAACGAAATTGGCCTGTCGCAGCAGGGGTCTGTAGGAAAGTACCATCTTGCCTGACATGTTACCCCCATTTTTCACTGTATATATGTTGTTTTAGTTGTATGTGTCACTGGGACCCTGCCAGCCAGGGCCCCAGTGCTCATAAGTATGCCTGAATGTGTTACCTGTGTTATGACTAACTGTCTCACTGAGGCTCTGCTAATCAGAACCTCAGTGGTTATGCTCTCTCATTTCTTTCAAATTGTCACTAACAGGCTAGTGACCAATTTTACCAATTTACATTGGCATACTGGAACACCCTTATAATTCCCTAGTATATGGTACTGAGGTACCCAGGGTATTGGGGTTCCAGGAGATCCCTATGGGCTGCAGCATTTCTTTTGCCACCCATAGGGAGCTCTGACAATTCTTAAACAGGCCTGCCACTGCAGCCTGAGTGAAATAATGTCCACATTATTTCACAGCCATTTTACACTGCACTTAAGCAACTTATAAGTCACCTATATGGTAAAGGTTGGGTGCTAAGATTCTTAGTGTGTGGGCACCCTGGCACTAGCCAAGGTGCCCCCACATTGTTCAGGGCCAATTCCCCGGACTTTGTGAGTGCGGGGACACCATTACACGTGTGCACTACATATATGTCACTACCGATGTGTAGCTTCACAATGGTAACTCCGAATATGGCCATGTAACATGTCTAAGATCATGGAATTGTCCCCTCTATGCCATCCTGGCCTTGTTGGTGCAATCCCATGATCCCACGGGTCTCTAGCACAGACCCTGGCACTGCCAAACTGCCTTTCCTGGGGTTTCACTGCAGCTGCTGCTGCTGCCAACCCCTCAGACAGGTTTCTGCCCTCCTGGGGTCCAGCCAGGCCTGGCCCAGGAAGGCAGAACAAAGGACTTCCTCAGAGAGAGGGTGTTACACCCTCTCCCTTTGGAAAATGGTGTTAGGGCTGAGGAGGAGTAGCCTCCCCCAGCCTCTGGAAATGCTTTCATGGGCACAGATGGTGCTCATTTCTACATAAGCCAGTCTACACCGATTCAGGGACCCCTCAACCCTGCTCTGGCGCAAAACTGGACAAAGGAAAGGGGAGTGACCACTCCCCTGACCTGCACCTCCCCTGGGAGGTGCCCAGAGCTCCTCCAGTGTGCTCCAGACCTCTGCCATCTTGGAAACAGAGGTGCTGCTGGCACACTGGACTGCTCTGAGTGGCCAGTGCCAGCAGGTGACGTCAGAGACTCCTTCTGATAGGCTCCTTCAGGTGTTGCTAGCCTATCCTCTCTCCTAAGTTGCCAAACCCTCTTTTCTGGCTATTTAGGGTCTCTGTCTTTGGGGATTCCTTAGATAACGAATGCAAGAGCTCATCCGAGTTCCTCTGCATCTCTCTCTTCCCCTTCTGCCAAGGAATCGACTGCTGACCGCGCTGGAAGCCTGCAAAACTGCAACAAAGTAGCAAAGACGACTACTGCAACTCTGTAACGCTGATCCTGCCGCCTTCTCGGCTGCTTTCCTGGTGGTGCATGCTGTGGGGGTAGTCTGCCTCCTCTCTGCACTAGAAGCTCCAAAGAAATCTCCCGTGGGTCGACGGAATTGTCCCCCTGCAACCGCAGGCACCAAAGAACTGCATCACCAGTACCCTGGGTCTCCTCTCAGCACGACGAGCGAGGTCCCTTGAATCCAGCAACTCTGTCCAAGTGACTCCCACAGTCCAGTGACTCTTCAGTCCAAGTTTGGTGGAGGTAAGTCCTTGCCTCCCCACGCCAGACTGCATTGCTGGGAACCGCGACTTTTGCAGCTACTCCGGCCTCTGTGCACTTCCGGTGGAAATCCTTTGTGCACAGTCCAGCCTGGGTCCACGGCACTCTAACCTGCATTGCACGATCTCCTAAGTTGTCCTCCAGCGACGTGGGACTCCTTTGTGTGACTTCGGGTGAGCACTGTTTCACTCCACTTCGTAGTGCCTGTTCCGGCACTTCTGCAGGTGCTGCCTGCTTCTGAGAGGGCTCCTTGTCTTGCTCGACGCCCCTTCTGTCCCCAGACGCAATTGGCGACATTCTGGTCCCTCCTGGGCCACAGCAGCATTCAAAAACCCGAACCGCACGATTTGTAGCTAGCGAGGCTTGTTGGCGGTCTTTCTTCAGCAAAATACTTTTGTACGACTCTCCACGACGTGAGGGACTCGTCCTCCAAAGGGGAAGTTCCTAGCCCTTGTCGTTCCTGCAGAATCTTCAGCTTCTACTGTCCAGTAGCAGCTTCTTTGCACCCACAGCTGGCATTTCCTGGGCATCTGCCCATCTCTGACTTGCTTGTGACTTTTGGACTTGGTCCCCTTTTTCCACAGTTACCCTCGTTTGGAAATCCATTGTTGTTGCATTGCTGATTTGTGTCTTTCCTGCAGAATTCCCCTATCACGACTTCTATGTCCTTTGGGGAACTTTAGTGCACTTTGCACTCACTTTTCAGGGTCTTGGGGTGGGCTATTTTTCTAACCCTAACTGTTTTCTTACAGTCCCAGCGACCCTCTACAAGGCCACATAGGTTTGGGGTCCATTTGTGGTTCGCATTCCACTTTTGGAGTATATGGCTTGTGTTGCCCCTATCTCTATGTGTCGCCATTGCATCCTATTGTAACTATACATTGTTTGCACTGTTTTCTAATACTATTACTGCATATTTTGGTATTGTGTACATATATCTTGTGTATATTTGCTATCCTCATACTGAGGGTACTCACTGAGATACTTTTGGCATATTGTCATAAAAATAAAGTACCTTTATTTTTAGTATATCTGTGTATTGTGTTTTCTTATGATATTGTGCATATGACACTAGTGGTACTGTAGGAGCTTCACTCGTCTCCTAGTTCAGCCTAAGCTGCTCTGCTAAGCTACCATTATCTATCAGCCTAAGCTGCTAGACACCCTATACACTAATAAGGGATAACTGGGCATGGTGCAAGGTGTAAGTACCCCTAGGTACTCACTACAAGCCAGTCCAGCCTCCTACAGGGTCCTGTTGATTTCCTTTCTTAAACATGAGTACAATTCTAGCAGTCTGTGAAGAGGTAGGAATGCAGAGAGAAGCTGCTGCGTTTAGAAAACTAGTGATTACAGCCTCCCTCAATTGGATGTTCTCCTTATAAAGGTCCATAGGCACTCCAGCTGGGCCCAGCACCTTATTCTCTTTACTAGCCAATATTTCACAGGTAACTTCATCCAACTCAAATCTGATCTCCAAAGGGAACTGTGGTACACCTTCTAGATCAGCGGTCATAGGGCTGTTCCTATATGAATAAATCAGTTTAAAACATTCTATTTGTCAGGACTGATGTTAGATCCTAACCACTCTGACGTGGGGGAAGATACCTTCCTTCCATTTACTATGGTCCAGAATTCCTTTGTGCCCAAGACTTGACATGCGTGAATTAAAAGTTTCCATGTTTTCTCTTTGATTGCCTATTTCCTATTTTTATTTGAATGTTTGTAAACTAACCTTGCTTCTGCGAGACGCTGCTGATTCCTTGGCTTAGAATTAAGGTGGTCATTACAACCCTGGTGGTCGGTGTTAAAGCGGCGGTAAGACCGCCAACAGGCCGGCGGTAAAAAATTTGCAATTACGACCGTGGCGGAAACCGCCAAAAAAGACAGCCACTTTAACACTCCGACTGCCACGGCGGTACAAACAAACACTGCAGCGGTCACCGCCAACAGACAGGCGGGAGACAATGTACCGCCCACACTATTATGACAGGCCAATCCGCCACCTTTTCCGGGGAGGATTCACCGCGGATAAAAACACAGCGGAAACAGGAATCCCGAAGGGAAAACGCTCACCTCTACACACCCCACGAGGAATGAGGACCCCATGGACCCGGAACTCCAAATTCTACCTGCAATAGTCTTCCTGCTCCTCTACCGGGAGCACGAACGCCGGCGGCGAAGACCATGGTGAGTACTGCACCTACGACACAGGGGAGGGGGGAGGCAAAAAACAGGGACACACACACGCAACACCCCCACCCACTACAACACACACACTAATGCATATCAAAACATCACAGGTACACCCCCCAAACCCATCGGAAGAATGCAAAGACAATAGAAAATGAGTGTAACCATTGCAATATATTAAAAGCAAGTAGGCAGAAATAGATATATACACCATGTACATAATATATACCAAGCATAGTAATCCAGGTAGTGCTCTAAGAAAGTCCGTGGAACACTGGGACCACACGGTTTGGGCGAGGCCCACACAAGAACCCCGACCATGACGGAGAGAACACTGCAGGGGCATCAGAGAGCAACTAAACAGACACCTCAGGGGGAGGGAAAGGGGGGGCACCTCAGCCGCTTGAGTGCACAACGCCAAATCCACGAGGGGGCCACATGCCCACTGTTCCATCCTGGGGAGTGCAAAGCCACAGTCTCTCAAGTCTCTACAGTGGGTGGTTTGCCCACTGTTCAATCCTGGGGAGTGCAAAGCCACAGTCTCTCAAGTCTCACAAGTGGGTGGTTTGCCCACTGTTCAATCCTGGGGAGTGCAAAGCCACAGTCTCTCAAGTCTCTACAGTGGGTGGGTTGCCCACTGTTCAATCCTGGGGAGTGCAAAGCCACAGTCTCTCAAGTCTCTACAGTGGGTGGTTTGCCCACTGCTTTATCCTGGGGAGTGCAAAGCCACAGTCTCTCAAGTCTCTACAGTGGGTGGGTTGCCCACTGTTCCATCCTGGGGAGTGCAAAGCCACAGTCTCACAAGTCTCTACAGTGGGTAGATTGCCCACTGTTCAATCCTGGGGAGTGCAAAGCCACAGTCTCTCATGTCTCTACAGTGGGTGGTTTGCCCACTGCTTTATCCTGGGGAGTGCAAAGCCACAGTCTCTCAAGTCTCTACAGTGGGTGGGTTGCCCACTGTTCCATCCTGGGGAGTGCAAAGCCACACTCTCACAAGTGGATAACAGTCTGCACTGGCTCTGGAGGGGGCATGGTGCCCAGAGTGCTTCATCCTGCTAAGGACAGAGGTAGTGGATGACAGTCTCCACTGGTTCTGGAGGGGGCATGGTGCCCAGAGTGCATCATTCACTCCATGACGGACTCAGTTGCGTCAGTGCCCTTGCCGCTCATGGGCCAGCGGTGCTTGAGATGGCGGTGCCCTGTTCAGTGGTGCTTGAGATGGCGGTTGTCAGAGTCACCAGATCCTCGGGATCTGCGCACGTTCCCAACACGTCCACCACTGAACAGCTCCAACACTCTGATAGATAAATCACAGAGGCTAAGAGAGTTCAAGAGGGGAAGAGGGGATTAGGAAGGGAAACAGCTGGGAAGGAGACCTGTAGTAAGACAAAGGTTAAAACACACAATATGAAAATTATATCTCCTGAAATCAATACAAGACTATGATTCTAAGTATAGTCATTCTGAAAACATGAACAATCTAAGAATTAAGTTTAAAATGAGTACGTTTCAAGATGGCCGGATACCTGTAAGGGAATCAAGATGGATTAAAAGAAAACTTTCTTATTCAAATACTTTCCTTCACATGAGAATCAGAAAAACATTCTGACTAAATTTTAAACCAGTCATATAAATCCTTTTTTGAGAATGCATACTAGAACCATTCAATATTGCATCTAGAAACTCTGATCTTCTGTGTACTCTTAAAATGTTTCAACACAAATTGCGCATATTGTAGATATATATATATATATATATATATATATATATATATGTATATATAGTAAACACCATAAAAGGAATGTGCACCATGAATAACACAATATGGATTCAGGAAAACAAATCACATAACTTGTCAACTCGAATATTACATGATAAATATCTTAGAATAGTGGCATACAATAAACAACATGAATTAAACTCGAGGAGAGAATTGTGCGTCTTGCCGATTCGAGTGTCACCATGTAAATGCCAAGAAATGATAGTACGCAATGAATATCAAAGTCAAATCATCATTAAACGAATCGCACGTCTTGCCGATTCGTAAACCACAATGTAAATGCCAAGAAATAACAGCTCACAATGAACAACAAGATCAAAGTACAATGAAAGGAATTGCGCGTCTTTTGCCGATTCTTAAGCCACCATGTAAATGTAAAAAAATGGTAGCGCGCAATGAACAACAAAGTTAAAACACCATAAAACAAATTGCGCGTCTTGCCGATTCTTAAGCCACCATGCAAATGTCAAGAAATGGTAGCGTGCAATGAATAACAAGATGAAATTATCATGAAACGAATCGCTCGTCTTGCCGATTCGCAAGTCACCCTGCAAATGTCACAAACACTCAAGCGCATATTTCACACGCGCAAAGTACTCTGTCAAATCATAAAAGAATTAGGCCCAAGAACATGAGAGTTCTCGATAACGGCGTTGGGAGGCCAGCCCAACCACCGTCTTACCGCCCAGAACAAGGATCTCCAAATGAAGAATGAAAGTCAAATGTCTGGAAGATCAAATAGGCCACCGGGACAGGAGCTCAGGAAGTAGCTGCTGCTCTGCACCGGGACCTCTGAATAGTGAGCACTTGGAGCTAGGCTGGCTCCTTTTTATAGAGTCTTGGCCCAGCCCACAACCACACCCAGGCATGTTGCAGGGAAAGTCTCTAGAAGGCCCTGGAAAGGGACCACACCCTAACACACTCTGAAAGCCTGCAGCAATACATTGCAAATGAACAGCATTTGTAAGCACATTAAAAATAAGTCTTCAGG
The DNA here is from genome assembly GCF_031143425.1 of Pleurodeles waltl. Lineage (NCBI taxonomy): Eukaryota > Metazoa > Chordata > Amphibia > Caudata > Salamandridae > Pleurodeles > Pleurodeles waltl. Next base: position 977,382,179 of record NC_090446.1, on the reverse strand, counting down.
ATTTAACTCTGCAATGCAAAAGGTTAAACAACAACATATCAGCACAATGCATAAATTACGTTGTTTTGAGAGTGCTGGGTTTTTGCATTCTAGTCGCCAACAGAGCGCGCACTGCCCTGGTGTTGACAGTGGTGCCCTGTTCAACGGTGCTTGAGATGGCGGTGCCCTGTTCAGCGGTGCTTGAGATGGCAGTCCTTCATGGCCCAGCAGGGCTTTTGCTGGCGGTCCTTTATGGCCCAGAGGGGCTTTTGCTGGCGGTCCTTCATGGCCCAGCGGGGCTTTTGCTGGCGGTCCTTCATGGCCCAGCGGGGCTTTTGCTGGTGGTCCTTCATGGCCCAGCGGGGCTTGTGCTGGCTGTGGCCGCCTGGGCAGCTGGGCTTGTGCTGGCGGTGGCCTCCTGGGCAGGTGGGCTAGTGCTGGCGGTGGCCTCCTGGGCAGGTGGGCTAGTGCTGGCGGTGGCCTCAGGGCAGGATGGGCTGGTGCTGCCTCCTGGGCAGGTGGGCTAGTGCTGGCGGTCCTGTCCTGGGCAGCTGGGCTTGTGCTGGAGGTGGGCTCTGGGGCATCGGGGATGATGGCGGTCTTCTCCGCCGTGCTGCTCTTCCCAGACTTGCCGGGTTTCTTGTGGCCCTTCCCCACCTTGGAAGGTGTCACAGCTGACTCCACACTCCCACCGGGACCCCTGGGAGCGGCTTTGGTGGCTGGAGTCTTCCCCCTCTCCCACCGGGCACTGGCCAACTTCTGATGCTTCACAGGTGGGGGACTGTCTGTGCTGTGGCTCCGTGCCACACTGGCTGCCCTGGTGGCCGGTGCACTCCAGATTCCGGTGACTACAGGCACCACTGGTCCCGGAGATGTTGTGGCTCAGGTGCTAGTTCGGGACCTAGGAGACGGACGGGGTGGGGGAGGTGTGGGAAAGAGGTCAAGGGTGGACAGGAAAAGTTTTTTGGACACACTGGGACGGGTAGCTGGAGGGAGTTTGGGAGTGGAGGAAGAGGTTGTGGTTGTAGGAGGTGTACGTTTGGTGACTTTGGGTGAAGGTGCATGCGCTGGAGGCTGTCGTGAGGTGGATGGCTGTTGGGTGGGTGTGTGCCTGCGTTTGTGTATCTTGGGAGGGGGCGTGACAGACACACTGGGAGAGGACACAGGGAACGTGTGAATGGTAGTGGTGACAGCACGTGAGCGGGGTGTGGTGGTGGGTGTGCTGGAGAGGGACGTAGTGGCTGTAGAGGTAGTACATGCAGGTGTGAGTGTAGACGAGACTGGGAGGGAGGAGGGAGACGAGAAGGAGGGGGACACAGTGGAGGCCGTGGATGTTGGTGTGTCTGCATGTGTGTGATGCTTGCATGAGTGCCTGTGGGATGTGTGGTGCTTATGTTTGCCAGAGCTTCCTTTGTGTGTTGACATGTGTACATGCTGGTCTGTAGGTGTGCTTGGGATAGGCTGAGGTACAGGAGATTGGGTCTGGGTGGAGGAAGCTGGAGGGGGGAGGCTAGAGACGGGGACAATGGCTGCCATCAGTGCCGAGGCCAGAGTCTGAAAAGCTCGCTGAAGGGCCGCCTGACCCGAATGAATGCCCTCCAGGAATGCATTTGTTTGGTGCAACTGCCTCTTTACACCCTGGATGGCATTCAAAATGGTAGACTGCCCAACAGTGAGTGACCTGAGGAGGTCAATGGCCTCCTCACTGAGGGCAGCATTGGTGACTGGGGCAGGGCCTGAGGTGCCTGGGGCGAAGGTGATGCCCACCCTCCTGGGTGAGCGGGCACGGGGCAAAGGCTGAGGGGCTGCTGGGAAGGCGGTGCTGGAAGGGGGGGTGGCGGCTGTACCTGTAGATGCGGGGGGCACAGATGTTGCCGCCACCACAAGGGAGCTCCCATCATAGGACGAGTCTGTGTCGCTGGTGTCAGCTCCTGTCCCCGCCGTTGAGCTCCCCTCGCCCTCCGTCCCACTGGTGAACTCTGAGTCCGTAGTCTCGCCCTCCAGGGCCATGTGGGATGCAGCTCCCTCGTGCTCCGGTGTCACTGCTCCTCCGCCTGATGATGCTAATGCACACAAGAACAGGGAGACCACAAAAAGGGGGGGGACGACAGAAGAAAGACATGTTGAGTGCATGCATTACCGCTACCGTTGGCGGACACGACAGTCACAGAAGCCCCCTGCACTATGCCGCGCTTTTGGGGTCCACTGTTCAATTCCTGGGAAATGGCCTACAAGGCTATGGACAACATCTGCACACATAGGTGACACAGGGGCATGACTAGGTGTACTTGGCACTCTACAGAGGTGGGGTGGGGTGCCACATGGCCTGCCCTATGGAGGGGCCTTGCCTACGGAACTCGCCCTGGCCTAGGGAAACCCACAGCCCACCTCCCCCACCCAGACACCTCCACTGCGCACAAAGTCAGCAGAATGAGAGTTTACTCACCCCCTTGTGGCTGCTGTGATGCCCTCAAGCGCCCATCCAACTCCGGGTAGGCCACCGCCAGGATCCTGAACATCAGGGGGGTCATGGTGCGACGGGCACCCTTCCCACGTTGGGAGGCCATCCCCAGCTGAGCCTCCGCCATCTTCTTGCTCCAGCGGCGAATGTCCTCCCATCTTTTCCGGCAGTGGGTGCTCTGTCTGTGGTAGACCCCCAGGGTTCGGACGTCCTTGGCGATGGCACGCCAAATATATTTTTTCTGGTGGGCGCTGACCTACATGAAATGTACAGGGGAAAAAGAGAAGTTATTACCGACTGCACCGTCAAACTGATTGCCCCCCATCCCTACCCTTGCCATATGGCACATGCATTCACCGTCTTTCATGCAGCAGCACTCTCCCCCCTTCCTTCTTACATCCAGCCCTCTCCACACAGACATAGCCCATACAACATGCTCCCTGTGTACTTTCCTGTTTGTCTGGAGGACCGTAGAGTAGCGTGTACTGGGGGAGGACCCCATCCACGAGCTTCTCCAACTCCTCCGATGTGAAGGCAGGGGCCCTTTCCCCAGACACTCGAGCCATTGTCTCTTCCAGACCGAGGTCACAGCAGCACTTGCAGTGTAGGTCCTCTCCTGTCGAAGATCAGGTATCGAGTGATTGAACAGATAGAAAATGGCAGTCACGTCCGCGGCGGTGCGTACCATCACCGCCGGCGTACATCGTCATTGGCTCCTGGGACCCATAGGGTCCAATGTTAACCAATGCAGCATTGCGCCACGGTCTTCGACCGTCTATCGCGACGGTCTACAATGCCAGCGCAGTTAACTCACACCCCATTGTCCCACTTTAGAGGTCAGGCAGCCGCCATTTCAGGGGCCCACATAGCTTCATTTTCAACTGCGTCACACATACCTAGGCCTAGACTCTACACACATACAGGCCATCTTTTGTGTATGAATGGTGTTCTGTGTAAACTGTGGGTACGTACCTCTGAGTTGTTTGACTCTGTGCTCGCTGTTGTCCTTCATAGGCACCGTCCGCTGGGACATGTGAGGAGATGGCGGCATCCTCTGGTGTACCGACCGTTGGTCGACCTGTCGACAATGGAGGAGCGACATGTGATTGTCACATACAGGCTTGACCGTGCCACAATCCAGGAACTGTGTACCCAGTTGGAGCCAGACCTGATGTCAGCAATCCGACATCCCACAGGAATCCCCCCTCAAGTGCAGGTGCTGTCAGTGCTCCATTTCCTTGCAAGTGGGTCTTTTCAAACAACAGTGGCCATAGCATCAGGGATGTCCCAGCATATGTTTTCCAACGTATTGTCCAGATTTTTGTCTGCCCTTCTGAAACACATGCTGAGCTACATTGTTTTTTCTCAGGTGGAGGATTTGCCTACAGTGAAAGGTGATTTCTATGCGCTGGGACACATCCCCAACATCATAGGTGCCATTGATGGGACCCATGTGGCTTTGGTCCCCCCCCACAGGAGTGAACAGGTGTACAGAAACCAGAAGAGTTATCATTCTATGAATGTACAGATGGTATGTTTGGCAGACCAGAACATCTCCCATGTGAATGCCATGTTCCCTGGCTCAGTGCATGATGCCTACATCCTGCGGAATAGCAGCATCCGTTATGTGATGGGTCAACTCCAGAGGCACCGTGTGTGGCTATTAGGTGAGCACCTGGAAGCAAGTCAGTGGGAATGGTTGTCTGGGTCTGGGGATATCCCTCCAGGTTAGTGCGTGTCTAACAGTTGTCCCTCACCATTTGCAGGTGACTCTGGTTACCCCACCCTGTCATGGCTACTGACCCCAGTGAGGAATCCCAGGACAAGGGCAGAGGAACGCTACAATGAGGCCCATGGGCGAACTAGGAGGGTGATCGAGCGGACATTCGGCCTCCTGAAGGCCAGGTTCAGGTGCCTCCATATGACGGGTGGATCCCTATTCTACTCACCAAAGAAGGTGTGCCAGATCATCGTGGCCTGCTGTATGCTTCACAACCTGGCTTTGCGACAACAGGTGCCTTTTCTGCAGGAGGATGGTCCAGATGGCGGTGTTGTGGCAGCTGTGGAGCCTGTGGACAGTGAAGACGAGGAAGCAGAGGAAGAAGACATGAACAACAGGGACTCAGTGATCCAGCAATATTTCCAGTGAGACACAGGTAAGAGTACAGACCTGCCTACTACATGTACTTTAACACTACTACCTCTCTACTGTCTGTCGTTTTCACCCAGTGTATGGTCACTGAGTTGTCACTTTCCCTTACGATTTCACAGATGTGGGTCCCACTGTGTGACATCTGCTTAGATTCCTCATGGACTAGAGCTGTGTGACATAGGTATGTTGACATTACAATTGAAAGAGCATTTTGTCACTGTAATTGCTAATACACTATTTCGAAATCACAGACAGACTCCAGATTGTTTTGTGCTTCAAGGGTGTTTATTTAAGTGCTCAATATTGGCGGGGGTAGTGAAATGCTGAGGGGTGATGGCAGAGGAATGTCCATGGCAGAGTCCAGTCTATTAGTCTAACAGGTACATTGCCCATATGGGCATTGTACGTGGAGCTGGGGCAGTTTAAGTGTGGACAGGGTGACAAATTGGGACTGTAGGATGACAATCAGGCTGGTCTCATTTCTTGGCGGGGGTCTTGGCATCATGCTCTGTCTTTGTCCTGGATCTCAGGGACCGTTTGCGGGGTGGTTCTCCCTCTGCAGGGGGGGTGGTGCTGGTGTGGTGGTCCTGTGGCGGGGTGTCCTGTCCACTAGCGCCGGCGGAGGTGGTGGGCAGTTCATCGTCCAAAGCTAGTGTCAGGGGCCCCTTGTAGTGCCACAGTGTCCCTCCTGGTGTTGAGTACTTCCTTCAGCACCCCTACGATGGTGCCCAGGGTGGAGCTGATGGTTCTGAGTTCCTCCCTGAAGCCCATATACTGTTCCTCCTGCAGGCGCTGGGTCTCCTGAAACTTGGCCAGTACCGTTGCCATCGTCTCCTGGGAGTGGTGGTAGGCTCCCATGATGGAGGAGAGGGCCTCGTGGAAAGTGGGTTCCCTTGGCCTGTCCGCCCCCTGTCGCACAGCAGCCCTCTCAGTTCCCCTGTGTTCCTGGGCCTCCGTCCCCTGGACCGTGTGCCCACTGCCACTGCCCCCAGGTCCCTGTTGTTGTTGGGGTGGTGGGTTATCCTGGGTTCCCTGTAGTGGTGGACACACAGCTGATTGAAGTGTCCTGGGGACGGAGGTATGGGCCCGCTGGGTGGGTGCTGTGCTGGTGTTTCCAGAGGGGGGAAGGTCTGTGGTGGCCTGTGCCAGTGTGAGGGGAACTGACTGTCCCGAGGTCCCCAATGGGCCGGGCTGGTCATCTAGATCCAGTTGGACAGAGCTGCTGTCATCACTGTGGGCCTCTTCTGTTGGTGGTGTGGACATGTGTGGACCCTCCTGTCCAGTGACGTTGGGTAGTGGTCCTGCAGAGGTATAAAAGGATGGTTATTACATCTGTGTGTATCATGGTGTGCAATGGGTGGGTGACCGTGTACCCCAGTACTTGCATTCCTGTGTGGGACCTTGTGTGATGATGGTTTAGGGGGTTGTATGGGTATGTGCAGTGGGCATGCTTTAGTGATGTGTGTCCATGCTTTGTTGTTGCATGCAGGGCTTGGTGTTGGGATGGGTGGTTTGTGATGTTGGTACATGTGAGGAGTTGGGGTGAGGGTGAGGGTGGGGGTATGTGCTGGCATGCAGGTAGGGTGGGGGATGTAATAATTAAGATTTGTCTTACCAGAGTCCATTCCTCCAGCTACTCCTGGGAGGCCCTCAGGATGCAGAATTGCCAAGACCTGTTCCTCCCATGTTGTTAGCTGTGGGGGAGGAGGTGGGGGTCCGCCGCTAGTCCGCTGAACCGCCAGGTGGTGTCTTGAGACCACGGAACGCACCTTCCCCCGTAGGTCGTTCCACCTCTTCCTGATGTCCTCCCGATTTCTTGGGTGCTGTCCCACTGCGTTGACCCTGTCCACTATTCTTCGCCATAGCTCCATCTTCCTTGCTATTGAGGTGTGCTGCACCTGTGATCCGAATAGCTGTGGCTCTACCCGGACGATTTCCTCCACCATGACCCTGAGCTCCTCCTCCGAGAACCTGGGGTGTCTTTGCCGTGCCATGGGGTGGTGTAGGTGATGTGTGGGGTGGAGTGTGTGGTGATAAGTGTGCTGACATGTAGTGGTGTGTTGTGTGAGGTGCGTGGAAGTTCTGTGGGTGATGGTGTTGTGTGCCTGTGGATGCTGTTGTTCTTGCTGGTGCTGTCTCTCTCTGGCCTTCTCTCGGTAATTTTGTCGTAGGGGTTTGTGGGTGATGTGGGTGTGTGTTTTATATTGTAATGGGTGTGTGGGACGCGTGTGTGTATGTGTATCAAGTGTGTGTATTTGGAATTGTCCAATGTGGCTGTGTTTTGTAAGAGTGTGTGTATTTTGAGCGCGGCGGTGTTGTGTACCGCCAATGGAATACCGCGGTTGAAAGACTGCCGCGTGGATTCGTGTGTCGTGATAGTGTGGGCGTATTTCCGTTGGTGTGACGGTGTCAGTTTTGTTTTCGCCAGTTTATCACTGACCTTTGGTGTGAGGGACTTGTGTGGGTGTCTGAATTTTGGCGGATTCCGAAATGTGGGTCATAATAGCTGTGGCGGAGTGTTGGCGGTCTTCTGCACGGCGGTAAGCGGCTTTTACCGCCAATGTTGTAATGAGGGCCTAAGTCTTTGATTAGCAGTTCTACAATCCTTGTCTAACTACCCTGATTTAGGGACCCCTTTAGCGACCTAATATCATATTTCTAGTAGCTGAGTTCAGAACCCTGGATGCATCTGAAAGGTTAAATGGCAACGGGTTAATAATAAACAAGCGATAGACAAATAAATCAAAATTAGACCGAACAAGTGAATTCAGCAGTGTGGGCATATGGATAGCCCTACAGCTTAACATAAACCCACTATCCTCCTGGGGCAGGCCAGTTACACCAGGGCAAATGGGGGATTGGACACAGTCGGGCAGATTGAGAGCAAGCTCAAGAAGGTTGTGATTGCTAAAACTATTTTCAGTCACCTCCCACCCAAGTGGGCAAATGGTTTCAGGTTCTTGGAAATAACAATATAATCTATAATAATTGAACCTTTGCCTCAACCAACAAAGGTGAGGGCTGTTTGTGAAGGTCTCCCAAAATGTCCACTAAGTAAAGTAAGCCAAAGTTACATAAACCATTAAATAGCTTCAAAGCCGTGTAGTCTGACACTTGGGTAAATAATGGATTATCCGTTTTCAGAAAGGGATCATTCATTGTTGAGTTAGTGGCAAACTTGACATTAAAATCACCCCCTACGACCACATAAAATGATAAAAAAGGCTTAAAGACCTTGATTTTAAGACTGATAGTGCCTGAAATAAGATGTCTATCTGGCAACCTGTATCAAAGACTGTGTTATAAAAATAAAACTTATGAGGTGAAACAGTCCACAAAATTTGTATCCCAGCACGATTACAAAAATTGGGACAATCTTCTAAAACTTTGAGAATCGAATCATAATAGATAGAACTCCCCACACTTTCTGTCCAGGTGAGGCAACTGCAGGAACTGAAAAACTTTCAGAACCGTATCACCCACTTTCCTCTGAGGACCAAGGACACATGTATATAGCTTTTTTCTTGTCGCAAATGGCCTGATTCACAGAATCGGGCCGTTTGCAAAAAGAAAAAAGCATTTTGGTATGTACAGACCCTACTTTGCGATTCGGTAATCTATTTACCAAATCGCAAAATAGGTTTGCGATTTGCAATTAAGAAGGGCGCTCCCTTTCTAATTGCGAGTCGTGGTGCGATATAGGATTGTTTTGTGACTGTGAATGAGTTCACAAAAAAATCGCAGTTAGCACCAATTTCAAATTGGTGCTAACCCATTTGCAAACGGAAAGGGGTCCCATTGGGACCCCTTCCCCGTTGTGATTGTAGTGAAAATATTTTTTCAGAGCAGGCAGTGGTCCCGCAGACCACTGCCTCCTCTGAAAAAATGAAAAGGAAAACTTTTCATTTTTGTTTTTGAAATGCATCCCTTTTTCCTTTAAGAAAAAAGGGCTGCATTTAAAAAAAAAACAGCTTTATTTAAAATCAGTCACAGACATGGTGGTCTGCTATCCCAGCAGATCTCCATCATTGTGAGTGCGGCCATTCCCAATGGGGTCGCAAATTGCGACCTACCTCATGAATATTTCTGATGTAGGTAATTTGCGACCCCATTGGGAATCGCAAACAGTGTCATTGACACTGTTGTACATCAGGATTTGCGACTCACAAATTGCGAGTCACTGAGACTCACAATTTGTGAGTCGCAAAACCTAATATTTGTACAGTGACCCCAAGTCTCTTGTAACATTATAATGTCAAGTTTGGTAACAAAGTCCATCCATGTCGGCTCCTGCTGTTTAGATCAAGTACCAGTGACATTCTAACAAACAGGCTTTGTGGCAGGCCCATTTACAGAAAGCCAAGTCTATTGATAAGGGTCCTGCAAAGACAGCGAAGGCCTTTGATTTCTTTGTTACATTCTTGGGTGGAGGGGAACCCAATGCGAGTCAGTCAATAGATTCTAAGTCCTACAGAAGAGAAAATCGGTTTGAGGTTGGAATGGGAGGTCTAGCAAAACCCCAAGCCACTGAAGGAAACTGCTGAAGGCCAGGTTTCTGCTGGTTTGCAAATGTTTATTTTAAAAAACTCTAACGGAAGAACATTAAAGCAGACAACCAGATAATTATCCTTCTTATTTCTTAAGATTAAGTGATGGGCTAAATTCAGAAGGCTGCTACTGATACTAATTCAGTTCCCCTTCAAATTCTTGGACGTAGGGCTAATCCACCATACTCTCTGATGAAGATGATGTTATTGTACTCCTTAATGTCAAAGTTAGAGTTTTGGATTAACTGATGGCACATCTTGTTCTCAAGTTGAGTGGATGATTCCTCTGTACTGGAGGGTCAGAGGCAGCACAGCGATCATTACTACAACATATGGACAGCAATCAGGAGGGAGGTTTAGATTTGTCTGATTGAACTCATCAGGCTGGGTTGTGACTTCTGTGTTACAAACTGAGGAAGTACTCAAGCCCTCAAACCCCAACTGTGTTTCATTCAAGCACCCAAGTTCTTTGGGATACCACCAGCAGTATGGGCGGGGGTGTATCGTTGCCAGAGCCTTTGCACACTGATAATGTGGGCCCGTCCACACTAATCACACTGGTGGCGGCAGTCACAGCCCCCGTTGGCCCTGCAAACCCAACAGGCCTAGCTAAACTGACAGAACCAGCCGATCCACCATTGAAGGTTACCATTTTCTTGTCACATGACCTGGTTATATCCAAGATGGTATTTTCCAGGCTCCTCATCCTTTCCACCAAAGGGGTAATACAAGCAATAACAATAGCTTCAAATTTGTCAAGCACCTCATCCCAGTTGACGTTGGAGTCACCAACAATGGATGGCTCAAGCTAATTCATGACACCCAAAGGGGTCTTGTCTAGGTGCCTCTGTGCATGAGGATTAAAGCCACAATTGCACGTGGGCTGACACTTCGTTTTGGCAGAGGGACCACTGAGGGACTGAGGATACAAGTGACTCATTGGGGTCAACTCTAGATGGCAAATGGTCCTGGGGCACTTCAGGCATGATTCCCTTGACAGATGGGCTGTGAATGACCAGAGAATCACTAGTATCAGAACACTGCCAGTAATCTAAGTGCCCCAAAGAAGGAGTGTTTGGGCATGCCCCCAGGTCCAGGGATAAACTTCTCGATGCAAGGTCCATCTCCTTAGAGATGACCCCAAGAGCTCTAGCCAGAAAGAAGTCTAGCATGGTGAATGAGGGGTGTTAGATTTATAATCATTCTTGCCCCCATGTAGCTTTCTTTTCCCCGAGCCTTCCCATATGAGACATATTTATTTATTAACAAGATAAATATACCTCACTTGGCAAGGCGTGTGGAGGCACGTTAAATCAAAAGGAGCCGCTCAGAAAAATGTTGCAATGAAAACTGTAAGTATTGTCCCAAATGTAAAAAAAGGTCCAGACCCATGAGGTGATATTGAAAATAAATGGCAACTCACTGCTGGAAAGATTTAAGCCAGGCACCAAGATGGGTAGCTCAGCCTGGCCTCTTTCAGCTGATGATGAATGAAGAAGGTCCAGCTCTTGGGCCAGTCTTCACATGGGTATGTGCCTGGGCGTGTCCCTAGCAGTGGTCAGGGGCCGCCAAACATATGCTTCTGTCCGACATCAGTGAATCCTGGGGCTTCAAGTCCTGCCCCTCTGCTGACTGTGCATCCTGCACCTCAGTCTGGGGCTGCCAAACGTATGCTCCCAGCTCGCAGCAGTGGGGGCTTTGAGTCCTGTCCCTTAGATGACTTTGCATCACTAAAAGGAGTCTTTAAAAGGGTTATGTGTGTGGGAGAGAAGGAACCCTCACAATTCCATCTCCCAATAAAAGTGACTGATCAACCAGTGAATGTATTATTTGACACAGGGTATAGGCAGTTTGTTATGATCTCCTAAAAAAACAAGAGTAGACCTTGCCCCATAGAAGGTACTATTAAGATATGATGTGTACATGGAGAACATAGAGAGCATCAAATAGTTAAAGTGGATATACAAAATAAGGAATAAACCCCTACTCAAAAGAAAGGTGAGTTAATGTCACATCTTCCTGAATCCCTTATTCTGGTAACTGATTATCCAATGTTTGGAAATCACCTTCAGGAGAGTTTAGGGAATGATGCCTTGTGGCTCTGTGATGCCCCCTTTTCAACACAAGAATGGAAGGCTGCACCAGTCAAGGACAAGAATAGTAGGATGAGAAAAGGAAAGCTAAAAATCAAGGACCTTCACTTGCAGCTTTAGTGGGAACAGAGGTTTTGAAAATTGATCATGACTCTTGGGTCGCCCAAAAGGAAGACCCCATCCAATAAGAAACATGGAAAATATTGATTGTGGAGGATGCAAGCAAACTACCTCTTGCCACAGGGGCTGCCCTTTGGAAAGCCAGAAGAAGAGCCTGAAGATGCTGAGCTGTGGAGAACAGAAGACACCTCGGAGTGCCAGCTTTCCGGAAGACACCCTGACCCTGCCAATGGCGATGGAGAAGGGACTCTGGCGACGAGGAAGACATAAGTGGAGACAGCTGGTGTGAGGACTAGTTGACGCCACCAACAGAAGCTTTCTGATAGGCGTGAATCAACCCAGGCAAGTAACCATAAGCAGAGAGAAGTGGGAGGTGGTTGGGGGTTTAGAGACAAAAAAAGATTTTGCAGAATTTCTGTTAAAGTTTGTTTTTTATGTTTAAGGGGACATAATTCTGGACAAGTATCCCATAGGTCCAAAGGATTATAGAGAGAATTACTTGACTTCATGACAAAGGTCATCAAAACCACCAAAATGACCTCTGCATGTAGTCATCCCTTTAGCCCACCTGGAAATAAAAAGACTGCCAGTACTGCTTAACCTAGGGAAATTATCAAAGCCAAGACAGGGAGTTCTCTACATAAGGTGTTACCTGTGGAATTGGTCCGTAAATTCTGCTGCAGTTACAGATCAGAAGCAACAGGTGTAGTTGGAACAATGAATGGCAACATTAAGAACAAGCTTTCACTGGTGTGTGACTCAATGACCTCAACATGTCTAGATGGTCATTAGAAGTACTCCAAATAAAGAGTGGCTTCTCTCCTCATAAGAATTGTCATGTGCAAGGCTATGCGGATCCCGTGTAGTCCTTTAGTAGCACTTGTATCAATACGTTATGACATATTGGATTACTGTAAAGAGCTGGTTAATATGGCAAAATCTGTCTCTCATCAGGTGAATTTGACAACACCGTTAACAAAAGAAACCCATTGCTACACACTACAACCAGAAGACTGGGTCCTGGTAAAGAAACATGTCTGCAAGAACTACTTAGAACCACAGTTGAATGGGCTACATCAAATAATACTTGTGACTAGCATTCTGTGAATGGTGGTGGAATCGCACAGTGGAACCATGGAGCTCACATGAGGAAAGTTAAGATTGCAGATGAAGAAGTGGTGACAACAACCTCTGATTCACAGAGTCAAGTTCACTGTGTAGATTCAGAAGGAGGGAAGGAGATCTTGGTAAAGATGGAAGCTAATTGACTGAAAGTCTTTAAGCTAAAAATCAAGAAGAAAAGTTGCAAAGTCACGAGCAAGAAGAAGAAATAGACACAGAAATACTAATTCGTGAAAAAGTAAAGCTGAAAATATGAGTCTCCAGAACTCCCATGAGAAAGGACTTTCACAGTGAGTCAAGTTGCAATGGTGGTCAAAATATAAGGCCAGCTGTCAGTGGAGAAGATTCAACAATGGTCATAAGTGAAGAAACAATAGTTGCAAATGCACATTGAGGAGACAAGCAGCCTCTATCCTTCTCACTCGGTGTACACTTTTATAACAACCCAGACATAGTTAGGGCCAGACATTTTTTGCTTACTAATTGTCTAGAGGTAAGTTTATTTTAAAAACAGATGCTATGTTCCTTAAATACCATCATTCCCAGTATCCTCATATACTCCTCTATCCCAACATCTCAATATCAACCAGTCCTGATGAGAACCTGTTACTGAAAGGATCAAAATGTCATCAACACAGTACCAACACACTACAAAAGGCCTGATTTATGTAACAGACATAGGCACTCTAGGCCCCTAAACTTCACGATATTCAGGGCTATTTGTTGAAAAAAACACTTCTTCACATCTTGTTACCAGTTCTTTTCTACATGTTCTGTTTTTGTTCACTTGGGACACATTACACTTTGAAACATGTTTTTTCTGCAATTGCCATAAATTGCTAAACTACAACTTTTGTCTGAAAGGACTGATGGTCATATTTTTTATTTTCTAAATTAACTGTGAATAGTAATATTTATTGACAGATTATATGGTAAGGAAGAAAGATACCAATGAGATCAACTGCTATAACTGTTTTAATGAGCTATATCTGTGCATATGAGAAGCAGCAAAAGACTGGAAGACTCAGAGACTGAAATCTGTCAGAGAAGACGCAAAAACAATCATAGTTGATTCTGGGAATAGTGAAAGTGAGCCACCTGTAGCCAAGAGATTGATGAAAGAAGAGTGCCAAACTGAAAGTGCACAACACTTAAGTGGACTTATCTAGCATCTGTGTCTGCAGATGAACAGTCACATGTGGAAGGCTGTGATTTGAGAAATTGTTGCCAATTACCATCTTTGAAAACAAACCAAAAGAAGAAGTACCACCTTGAACTTGTTTTGCTCCTGATGAATTTTGAATTGAAATTTTGAAAGTTATTAACTTTACAGGAACTGATTAATGTTGGGTTTTGTACCTTAGGTATCCAGACAAGGATAATGGGGTTTCCTGAATTTAATGAACCGAGAAAAAAGATTCCTGATTTTGTACTTCATGAACATTGGACCTTTTTGTAGCTTTTATTTTATCTCAGTAGGAGATGAGAAAAAAACAGATGCTATGAGAAATGTATGTATATTTTTTATTGATAATTATATTAATCATTGTAGTTTGCTTAATGTTATACTTAATTTCTGCAGATGAATAAGTTTCTCCTTCGCAAGGTAGGTGAATGAACTACTATACATAATGAAAAAGTACACAAGTCAAAACATAGGTACAGGGGCAGCAGGTAATTACAAATATACAAATACTCAAATCTGTTAGAGGATTAAATTAAAATAATAAATGTTGAAGATTGTTGTGTGTGAGCATATATTCCATCCTCAGCTGAAGAAGGTACAATATATTTCTAGTATCCTTTATCGTATAGTTTATTATTTAATATGTTTGTTAGTATTTTCCATCAGCAAGAATTTTGTTGTTACGTTTTTCAGATTTCAATGCTTTGCGGGAAGAACTTCCTATAACTGAAGACGGGGATTATATGACTTATGCGTTTGTTAAGGAGTATAACGAGAGGAGAGTGAACATTCTATGGAATTGATAAGATGCAAGTGAAATTAATGGACAAATTGAAGCTGAAGAGAGAAATTTAGAAATTCAAATGTGCGTCTGAGAATTGAGCATGAAAAAGGGAGATTTGTGTATGGTGCATTAAGAACATCAGGGAATTAGGTAAATAGAGTGTGTTGGAGAAACCGAGTGTGAAAGGAGCTATGTAGTTGATAATGAGTTTTTGGTTAGTGAAGAGCCAATATTTAATGGAATTTCTTATGTGGTGGTAAAACTTCCAATTTGAACCTGTCGGACGTTATTACCTTGCTTTGGTATTCAATCTGGTTTTCTATATGAGTATAGTAAATTATGCTGTTGGTTTGAAAAACGTGAGCATGGAATTTGACAAATTGTATTAGATGTGTTGGGTGCTATGATTCAGTGTATTGGTATGGCTATGAAATATGTGAAAATTAGAAGATTGTCTACATGTGTAAACTTCCTTGCTTCTATCACTGTAAGAGCACAAAGATCAATAAGGAGCCAATGACTATGTGTGTAATGATTATGCAGAGCCGCCTTGCGTTCAATATCCTTTTTGTGAAGGAGGTCAAAGTCTGTTAGGTTTTGATGGTACCTTTGCCCCAGGTAACAAGAAACGTATTAATTTAAACAATGTGACTAACATCTCCCGTGAAGCAAAAGCTTTTGAGGAATGTGATTTGTGAGAAACAGTTGGTTCTTGGTTTGGTGTGATTGGAAAGGGTTCTAGAAAGAGTGGTGAATGGTTTAATAGCTTTTGGGGCGGGTCTGCATACCATATTAACCCATATGATTATTGTGTTAATTTGTGCAATTTTTCTATTCCTTTTTATTTAAATTCTTTAAGATGGGATTAAATTATGGGTGTAAGAAGACAGCATTGATGCTGCCTCGAAGAAAGAGTGATCAGATTGAGATGAAAGATCTCAAAGCTCGAGTTTATGACAAAATTATAGTGTTGGAATAATCGAGACACAAGAGAAAAAAAGTGATGCATACTGTATTTTAAATAGTTTAGGGTTCAGTAATAATGTAATCATCAGAGGGTGGATTTTATGGAAGTTATTCTACATTTGAAGTATATATGTGCATTAATATTAAGTATTTCACATTTGGATCATATTTGTGCATTAACATGGAGCGATTGCAATCAAAACTAAAGTGTTATGATGCATTTTAGAATGTTTTCATGACATAGTCTAATCTACACCTAAGGCCTCAACTCCATCTTTTGTTTTAATGGCTCCTATATCATGATGGTCATTGTGTTTACATTTCTTGTTTGACACTACACAAAGCAAGATGTGTACTGTTTATTTAATATGATATTTTGTTCTTGATAAATTCGCTGGTGGAATCCTTTTGCTACTTTCCAAAGGCCTTCCTGCAAACACATTGTATTGGGTTAATTCACAATTAGTTTCACTAACTAGTTTGTACAGACACCTCCTGATGACAGTAGGTCAGAAGAATCAGATCAATGTTCATGTAATAGGTTAGTGCTAGGTGGGAAGGTTATATGTAGGTTGAGACGTAGCACGTAATTCCTGTAGCATAATCACTCGGAACTACTTAAAAATTCCACCAGATTACACAGATTTATGCAAGAAGAGTAATTCTGCATTTTGCACTATTTTATTACCATAAAAATATCTCCTCGCACTAAATGCAACAGAACATGAATAGCCAGGACGAGCAGCCACTCATGCTCATTTAATGTGCACTTGAGGTAGGATTTTCCCCAACTTATTCCCAGCATTTAATGCTAGTTTGTTAGCACAAGATGCACCCTTGCATCCAGAATGAACAAAAGGATGTTTTTTATGCTAAGAAAATAGTGCCACATGCAACAGGACATAAACAGCAGCTCAGGTGGCTGCTCACGCTTGCTAAATGAGCTCTCATGGTAGGAATTTTTTCTCCAAATTATTCCTAGTTACACAAGAGGGAATAATCGCATCATTAACAGTAATTCTGTGTCAACTAGCAACACAGAATTACCAAGATTACTCTGATTACTATGGTGTAATTAAAATTAGGTCAAGGCAATTTTGGAATACTGTAGTGTGATTTGTTGTATTATGATATTTTGCTCACACTATGATGGCTTTGCAGTTTCCAGAATTTTTTATGCTGAAATTGGCTATATAAACCCTCAAATCTGAGGTATGCCCAGGAGGCTCATTGAGACTTTTGGGTTTCTACTAGAGCTGCTGCACAATTTCTGATTGATTTGCTGCACATCTGAGATTTTTCCAGTTTTTCCTATTGTGCTTATCATTGCATTATTCCTGTAACTAATAGCTTTTATGGCAATTGATTTCTGTGTATTTTAATTGATTTAATGAGATCACTGCATCATTTAAGTTTTTATTCTACCTTCTGTATTGCCCTTAAAATTTTATGAACCTTCATTGTTACAAAATTTCTGATCTCTAACTCCCTTTTCAAGACGATCTTTTTGACTGACTGTATTTTAAAATTATCACCTCAAAGTTCTTGAAGTCAACACCATCCCTGCCCTACAATTTAGGAACCACTGTCATGCAGATTATCTAAGCGATAGCACGTCCACAGTATGCTGACATTAGCTAAACCATGCAAATTCCCTGCATTTATTATCATCAAGTGGGTCTGTGCCTTCAAAAACTTCAAAAACCTTCTCCTCTTCCAAATACTGGGGAGAACAATGAAGAAGACTGGGAACCTGAGGCAACTGATACAATATTTATTTATTTTGCTGTTTTGTGCAGCGCAAACCAGACCTACTCTAGCAGCAGACAGCTTTACATATATATTAGACAGCACTGATAAGTGCATAGAAATTAAAGGTGGGCGAGACACTGAAAGCTCGAGCCAGGCTTGAGCCTGGAGCCTGGCTCTGGCTCAGCTCGAGGTCCTGTTGGAACCTTGAGCCCATTAGAAGTAGAGTTTTCTGGTGGCTTCTGCCTACCACCTCCCTCTACCAAGGATGTGGTGACTCTGGAACTGGGGAACCATATTAATATTAAAGGTAAAGAAATGCACTCTTTTACACAAATTTTAAGCGACTTTACCATATTTTCCATGATGTTTGTTGTGTGTCATACATAGCAAACAGTGCCTGGGCTCGGCTCATGCACAAACTCTAAGATCCGAGCTAGACTCCTTGTAAAGTTGCTGGCCCACCCAACTCTAGTAGAAAACAAACTATATAGGATTACATTAATTTAGTTAAGTGAGTTGTAATTGGTCTCAAACAGACCTAGGTATATATTTATCGTATATCTGCAGAAGTGCCTAGCATCCGTGATATGTTACCATTGGACTGAGTTAGGGAGGAGATATGACTCACGAGAGGAGGTGCCTCTCTCGTCCCTCAATACGGTAATCAATGTATATTAGTGTTTGAGATCTAAACATATTGTGTGTGCTATATTATTTTTTGATTCATGAAATACACCTGTTTAACACAAACACAAGGGGTTATATTTATGTAATATCGATAAAAGATGCCCTGAGAGTAGTTGCCCATTTATGCATTTTGTTTCTCGTTTTCATGAAGTGCAGCTGAACCGAACAGGTGAAAAGTCAAAAAAGATAGTGACAATGGTTCAAACCAGTCTCACCATAGTGCATTGAGGAAAGAAAGCCGTGAATAAAAAGCGTGCAGCAGGTTAAATATTGTGGGGGAGTTAAAGAGGAGACAAGGAATGGAGGCAGAAGCCAGAGGGTTTTTGCAGATTAAGCATGGGAGTCCTATGAGTAAGAGGGTTCAGGAGATAGTGAATAAGGAGAAAAACGTAATGTGTAGAGACCCTGGGTAAAAAGAAGCCTATATCTACATGACGAAACCAGGAAGAAGTGAAGTGGGATCCAAGGGGCAGATATGGAGGGCTATAAAGGAAAACTGAGACGGAGATACATATAATTTGCTTTCCATACAGTTTCATTTGCAAAAGGATTGACTGTTAGCATCTAAAGGCTGTGGTATGAGCACGGAATTGGCTCTTCGAACTGTAGCAGTAAATGCATGAACAATTATGCTTTAGGTATCATAATTCAAGCTCAGCTAAATTTTGAAAATCCATAGTTCACAGTGAAGACACCTTTCTCCCTAAATATCGATTTTCAACCATTATATGTTGAACAACTCAGTGCAGTTACCAGCTATGTTCAGTATGATCATAAGAAATACCATAAAGGTACCTTCAGAGCTGCTCAAAGCTGCCTGCTTACTAAAAACCATGATAACACATTGAGAGAAAGGGAGGATTTAGACATTGCACTTCTTCCTGAGACACATCATAATTGTTATGTTATGAGGATTTGTATAGTGCACTTATCACCTGAAAGGGTATCCAGGTGCTAGGACAGATGTGTAGGCCGATCGGAGCTTCTAATTTTGCAGCCAAGTCTTCCATTTCTTGCAGAGCTCGAGTAAAGATGAGGTGGTCCTGATGTGATGTGGAAGAATGTTCCAGCCCTTAGGCGATGTGGGAAAAAGAGTGTCTTCCTGTTTTGCTTCTGCGGATACGTGGAATCTATGCGAGGCAGAGAGTGGCTGAGCGCAGTTCCCTAGTTGGGTAGTGGAAGTTAAGACGATGGTTCAGGTAGGTAGGCCAGGCATTGTGGAGGGCTTTGTATTTGTGGATGAGCAGATTGAATTGGCAGTGCTTGTGGATGGGTAGTCAGCATAGCTCTCTGAGGTTGGGCATGGTGTGTGTGCTGCGGGGGATGTTGAGGATGAGTCTGGCGACAGCATTCTGGGTAGTCTGGAGTCTTTGTATTAGTTAGAGATACCAGTATAAATTGTGTTGCCGTAGTCCAGCCAGCTGGTGATAAGGGTCTTGATTAACAGGCACATAGTGTTTTTGGGGAGCTATTTGAATATCCTGTGGAGCATACATAGGATCAGGAAGAGGTTACAGTGTTCACCTGTTTGGTCATCTTGAGTTTGCCACCCAAGATGATTCCAAGGCTTCTGGCATGATATGTAGGGGTGGGCCCTAGTTCAGCTTGCTACAGAAGGAGTCCCACAGAGAGCTCCTACTCCTGAAAATCAGGCCTTCCGTTTTGTCAGTGTTGAGGTTTCAGCAGTTCTGTTTCATTCTGTGTGCCATGCTTGACATGCAAGTTGTGAAGTTGGCCTTGATTGTTGTCTGCAAGGAGAGGATGAGATGAGTGTCGTCTGAGTAGAGGATAATGTTGATTCTGTGGTATCTTATAATGTGGGCAAGTAGCGTCATGTAAACGTTAAAGAGGGGTAGGGCTCCGTCATGACTGAGTGATGCCTAGGAGATTATATTGTTGTTGATGGTTGGAGGTTTGCCTGTTAATTGCTTTCTCCATGACGTTCGATGGGAAGAACAAGAGCGAGATGGGTCTGGAGTTGCTGAGCTCTTACGGATCTGCCAAAGATATCTTTAAGAGGGCTATGACCTGTGTGTGTTTCCAATTGTCTGGGAAGGTTCTGCTATGGATGGAGATGTTGATGATGATGGTAGTGAGGTTGGAGCTGGTCAGGGTTCCTCCTAGGTTGTGGATGTAGTAAGTCAGGGATCAGTGGGGGGGGGGGTGCTGAGTGAATTGTTTTCCTGATTTTGGCAGTGTCTTCTGAAATGAGAGGGCTCCAGTTTGTTAGTTGCTGGTCTAACTTCGTGGCCGTAGGCAGCTGATTGATGAGGTCTTGTGACATGTGCTGGGGTATAGACTCATGAAATTAGAGTGAGATATCATTTTTGCCCAGAGGAATGCAAAGGATGATGGGGCCCTGGTTCCCTTAAATATCCAGTATTTGTATTCACATTTTAGTCATACCTGAGGTACTACATAATAAAAGGTACATCTGTGGTACCCCTTAACCTATTTTTGAAATAAACTGATCCCTGTAATATCAAGGGAAAGATACCCCACACCCACTGATTGGAGTCGAGTCTGCCCTGTTAGTACCATCTTAACAGGATGGGCTGAGGTGGCCAATGATGAACAGTGCCATACTTCATGAGGGAGACTATCTCATTCAAAATCTTTTTTTGACCCAAAAGGGTCCAATAACCAGGGGACAAGAAGTTAGGAATAGGAATTACCCATTATGTCAATAGATTCACCACACTTGTTGTGATTGTGTCTGTCTCTCTCACCTCTATCCACCACACTGCTAAGCATTGCATCCCATAACACGATTACTGGACCCTTGAGGTCATCATGCATGACATGGGAAGATTTCCCAGATAGAATAAAAAATCAGGGCAACACTTTTCCAGCCACAAACCCTAAAAAGAATGACATGCTGCTCATGTAGGCAAGTGCTTCAGTGCCCCACATAAGGGCACGAAGCACTATGCACATTTTACAATACAATTATACAACAAGGAATGCATACAAATAACTTCACCCTTTAATACAAAAAAATACTAAATAATTCTGAGTTCTTCTGACATTTATAAATTACCCGATCTTAAGTCTTATTTAAGGTCTCACATATAACAGCCTGCAAAAATAAAGTGGTATGATGCAGTCAATGGTGGCTGCATCATAGCCTTTTGTTCAACTGCCAGCAATGCTGCACAGCAGTCACGCTTCTAAAAGAAAATGGCAAAGCCTAAAAAGAATTGAAAAAAACAATACCTCGCATAGGCCAGATCTATTAGTTTTGCAAATGCTTGTTTTGAGTTTGTCAAGAGAACCCTTCAACTCATCACACCATCGGACAGAGTTTCCCAGTGCATAATCTGTTAAAAACACACACAAAGGGCAAATGTTTTTCTTATGGTATGTTATCCCATATGTTATGTCATGCCATGTGATGTTATTTATGTTTTGCAGATTTGTAGAGCGCACTGTCGCCCAGTGGCGTGTCCTGGCACTTAGTAGATGTCAGCTTAGCCATACCCAGGACCAGTGGGACTACTTGAAAAGACATGTCTTCGGCTTCTTGTGGAATTCAAGAAGTGGGGAGGGGGCTTTTCTGTGTAGCGGCAGGTCATTCTTAGGAGCCATACAGGATGAGCCCTGCCCGCCGGATCTTGTTTTTTGTATGCATGGGATTTGTGCAAGTAGGATTCTGGATAAGCAGAGGTGTCTGGGAGGTTTGTAAAAGCAGATGTGATTGTTGAGGTAGGCAGTGCTAGTGTTACATAGTGCCTTGAAGGTGTGGGTGAGGAGTTTGAACTGTGATTTTTAATAAATGGGGAGCCAGTGGAGCTCCTTCAGGTGTGGTGTGATGTGAGTGCAACGTGGGAGATTGAGAGTGATTCTGGCTCCAGAGTTCTGAAGGTTCTGCAGCCTTCTGGTGAGTTTTTTTATTGATCCTGGTATATTGCTTGTGCCTAATGCTTGTGACTAGGGGGTGAGTGACATTTTTATGGGTGTTTGACTGGGAGCCATTTGAAAATCCTCCTCAGCATCTTAAGGGTATGAAAGCATGAGAGGATGACAGCATTGATTTGGGCTGTCATGTCAAACTTGCTGCCTGTGGTGATCCTGAGGTTCTTGGTGAGAGTGGTGGGGGCAGGTCTCAGTCTTAGCTTTTTTGGAAGCCAGGTGGGGGTCCCACATTGATTTGCTCTTCCAGAAGATCACAATTTTGGTCTTGTCAGTGTTCAGCTTTGGGCTCATGGTCTTCCTCCAGTGAGCAATTCCAGCCATGCAGGCTTTGAACTGGATCAGGGTCCTGTGCGTCTTATCTGTGAGGGAGTGAATTAGTTGTGTGTCATTGTGTAGGAGAGGACTTTGGTATGGTGCGAGCCAGGGCTGACTTTAGGACTGGGGGCGCCCTGTGCAACAGTTTATTGTGGCGCCACTCCATGACTTACTCGGTTTCAATCACTACCACCCGGCAAATTATGCCCCTCATCTCTCCATCGCTCACCTTTCAAATACATTCATGTGTTTTAAAGCATTTGTAAAGGCTGGCTTTACTAAACCACTCAGCTAGCCACATAAAATATAAGGGCATATTTAAGAGCCCCTAGCGCCATTCTAACCCACATTAGAGTCATTTTTGTTAACGCTAATGTGGTGTTAGAAGGCCAAAAACGCCATGCCATAGTTACAAAGTTGTGCAATTCATGCATTGCGCCACTTTGTATCCCTTTGCGACAGGCATAATGTATGCAAAGGTGGCATTCCTCCGTTAAGGAGGGCAAAAAAAATGGCGCAAAGAATTCTGATGGATTTCTTTGCATCATTTTTTTCAGGCACTTTTAATGCCTACTTAGAGCAGGCTTTAAAAGGAGGCGTCTGTTGGTTACAATGGGCCTCTGGGTGCTTTGCAGGATTAGCATCAACATTTCTTATGCTAATCCTGCAAAGCGCTAGTGTAAAGAATTCCGACACTAGTCCCCTAACTACTGCCATGTTGCGCCGTATTTTAAACACAGCGCACACATGGTGGTGTTAGGGGAGCGCTAAGGGGCGCAAGAAAAGTGGTGCAGCACTGTGTGCAGCACCACTTTTTTCAAATATGCCCCATAGGGGCATATTTAAGAGCCCCTAGTGCCATTCTAACGCCACATTTGTACTTTTTTTAAAGCTAATTTGGCGTTAGAATCCCAAAAACGCTGCGCCATATATACAAAGTGGCGCAATGCAGGCATTGCATCACTTTGTAAACCTTTGCACTACATTATGCCTGCACCAGGCATAATGTATGTAAAGGGGGCATGCCCCCGTCAGGGGGGGCCAAAAAAATGGCCCAAAGAAATCTGACAGATTTCTTTGCGTCAATTATTTCCTGCACTTTTAACACCTGCTCAGTGCAGGCATTAAAAGGAGTCTTCTATTGGTTAAAATGTGCCTCTGGGTGCTTTGAGGGATTAGTGTCAACATTTTTTATGCTAATCCTGCAAAGCGGCGGAGGGGCATAAAAAATCTGACGCTAGTCCCCTAACTACTGCCATGGTGCGCCGTATTTTAAATATGACACGCACATGGTGGCATTATGGGGAGGTGCTAAAGGGCGCAAGAAAAGTGGTGCAGCACTGTGTGCAGCACCATTTTTTTCAAAAATGCCCCATAGGGCAGTGGTTTATTTGTAAATAAAAAGGTGCTGGTGCCCAAAGCCCTCCTCTTAAACATGCGGCTGCTGCAATTAAATGTGTGAACACGGAATACAGAGGCAGCGTAATCTTGAAGCCATCTCGGGCCTCTTCAATCCATTTACACTTCACTCTTGCGAATTTCTGCTTTTTCCCATTGTGACGCTTTTTCATTTTTCTCTTCCTCGCAGTAAATGCTTGAGGCAGAAAAATAAGCGCTGGCCCTCAAAAATAAATGCCGGTGCTACGCACCAGAAACAACAAGCACAAATTAAGTACTTCCATAGGGGCATATTTAAACACCCTAGTGCCATTCTAATGCCACATTAGTGTCATTTTTTACACTAATGTGGCGTTAGAAGGCCAAAAACGCTGCACCATATTTACAGAGGCGCAATGCATGCATTGCACCACTTTGAAACCCTTTGTGCTACATTATGCCTGCGCCAGGCATAATGTATGCAAAGGGTGCATCCCCCGGTTAGGGGGGCCAAAACAATGACGCAAAGAAATCTGTTCGATTTCTTTGCGTCATTTTTTTCGCCACTTTAACGCCTGCTCAGAGCAGGCCTTAAAAGGAGGGTTCCATTGGTTACAATGGGCCTCTGGGTGCTTTGCAAGATTAGCGTCAACATTTTTGATGCTAATCCTGCAAAGCGCTGGACTAGCATAAAAAATTCTGATGTTAGTCCTCTAATTACTGCCATGGTGCGCCATATTTTGAATATGATGCACACATGGTGGTGTTAGGGGGGCGCTAAGGGGTGCAAGAAAAGTGGCACTGCCCCATAGTTCTGTTTTTTGCAGGAGGCATATTAACCCTCTATGCTACTTTATGTTGAGTCAAAGCAGCCACTAGGCAAAACTCCTATCTCTCTCTCTCTAGCAGGAACATTAATCACAAAAGGTATCTTGGCATTTTAATTCTTTCTTGAAAGCTAAACGCACAAGGAACTTTTCAGCAGGTGCTTTTAAATCGCAAGTTTCGGACGTTACTGCTAAACACAACACATCGCCCCCCTAAGGTCAGCGCCCGGTGCGGTCGTACCGCTCGCACTGCCCAAAAGCCAGCCCTGGTGAGAGCGGCTGATGCTGTCTGGAGTGATCATGTATGCACTGAAGAGGGTCAGGCTCACGGGGGATCCTTGAGGAACTCTGCAGATAAGGTAATAGGTGTCAGCAGTGTATGGTGCAAGGCTTAGTGACTGGATCCTTCCAGCCAGGAAGGACCAGATCCATTAGTGTGCATGTGCTTGGATTCAAATGCCATGTAGGTGCTGGATGAGGATGGGGTGGGATACTGTGTAAAATGTTGCAGAGAGGTCCAGGGGGGTGAGGATCGCAGTGTCATGCTGATGTAATCCGTGGCAGCAATGAGGACATTTTCCTGGTTGGGTCTGAAACCAGAATGAGTGATGTCGAGGAGTTGGTAGTTGTTGAGGTATTTGGTGAAGTGTGTGTAGATGATTTTCTAAAACCATGGCCATTGGCAAGCGTTGAAGGGTCCACAAGGGGTTACTTCAGCAATGGAAGGGCAGTTGTGTGTTTCCAAGCATCTGGGAAGATTGCAGTAGAGGTGGAGCCATTCAGAATAGGTGTGAGCATGGTGCTAATGGGTTGCAGTCCTCTGGAGAAGATGGGGTGAGGGTAGGGGTTCGATGGTGCTCCTAAGTGGATGGACTTTATTAAGAGCATTCTGCCTGTGCTGCTGAATGTTGGGGTTGCCAAATACCATGACTGCCTAGTTTTGATTCCCCCTCATGTCTTAAACTTTCTATCTCTCTATCTCCTTTTTGCAGGTTCATTTTTATCCCTGTCTTGTCTCTTGATTTAAAGCAACCTTTCTTTCTCTTGATTTAGTCAGTGGCCCCAAAAAATAAGTGGCAGTGCCCACCATCTGCACATATTAAACAATGTGGTGACATGCTGCACCTATGCCATCTAACAGTAGGAGTGAACCTGCTTTATCTACATGGGAAGGATGAAAAGCTGAATGCGGCCTACTATTATTCAGAAACTTGGCCTACAGGTTAGGCGCGGATGGCCAGGGTGCACAACCCACTAAGCTGCCTTATCTTGGTTTGCAGAATGTGCTGGGGTTAAGAGCACGTTCGAGCAATAGCTGAGAGGCAGGCTCTTCGATCCGTGTGCAAGGCTGGGCTGACACAGTGAATCTCCCCACATAGATATGATTGTACCCTGCACAATGCCGTTCACAAAACACAGTGGCAGGCACGGCGGCATTCTTGACTCCCACTGACAGCATTGCGGGAGTGGGGAAGTGGACGTCCACCGAAATTTGATGAAATCTCTGAACCTTGGCCTTAAAATATTTATCTGGGAGTGAGTCATGCCACTCAGGCAGGCTTTCCGCTTTCATCTCCCCCCGTCGCCCCTCCCATCACCATCTCACTGTGAAACGGTATTGATTGATCTCCACTTCTCCCTTGTTTGCACCCCCTGCCTCTCTCCCTCCCCCCCTCTCTTCGAACGCTCCTTCCCCGTTTTGATCTTTTATTTAAACCAGATCACAGGGGCTCCTGTGATTATTTGACCAACTTTAGCCTTGTTATGCTGCGATTAATGCTGCCTTTGTACTTTAAATGATAACATTTAGCGCAAGTAATTTATTAATTTATATATGTTATAACAGCGACAAGGAGCGCCGCTAAAGCTGTCAGGCCAACACGCGGGCCCTTGAGTGGGGATAAATGCCAGAAACTCGGGAGTGTGGAAGCGCAGAAACCGATCGCAGGTAAGGAAAATTTGCAGTAAGCAGTGTCTAAAAATTCTACTGTAAAATTCAACAAATTAAATTATCCTCGGCGAGGCGAAGTCAGGCCTACTATTGATGACAAGTAAAGAACACAAGCATTTGCAATGCAATAGGTCTCGCATTTGCTTGAGTTAGAACTTTTGGTCTTGTAAATTTGATTCCTGGACTTTTCTTGCCACATAAATTGGTCAACTCTGACGCATAATTTGGTCCACTTTGTCACATAATTCCAGTGGCCCTGCATTGAACTAAAACACCTCCGTTTACCTTCTTCCTCTATCTGAAGCAAAAAAATGAAAATATTCCCACTATTTATTATTGGGGCTCCCGGTTTTATGGTATTTATTTTTTAAACATTTCTGTCTGTATTTCTCCATATTTATTTTTTGCTCATTTTATCTGTATTTATCCATATTTATTGTTGTCCAAAGCAAAAGAAGACGCTGCAGCTAGTATTTTTTCACACTTATTTAAATAGACAATGCACACTTGCACCCAGTTGTTATATGTTGTTATATATTTAAATATATGCTCAATAGTGTGGGGAAATGGTGGTCTGGCTACTGCTCTTGTATTGTCACTGTAAGCGGAGAGGTGAGCGATCCTTCGCTCCTGATTCACACAGTATGAATCAGGAGTGAAGGATCGCTCACCTCTCCGCTTACAGTGACAGTACAAACGCAGTGCATAATTTGTAAATAAAAATGTGCCAGTGCCCAAAGCCCTCCTCTAAACACGCAGCTGCCCCATTTAAATGTGTGGACACGTAATATTGAGGCAGCATAATCCTGAAGCCTCTTCAATCCATTTAAAGCCACACCTTGCCCCTTCAGCTCACTCTTTCAGGTTTCTGCTTTCTCCCTTTGTGATGCTTTTTTCGTTTTTCTGTTCCTCCATCTTTCCCATATGTGTCTTTTGCACTCAGTAAATGCTTGAGGCAGAAAGGTAAGTGCCGGCCCTCAAAAAAATGTGTTGGTGCTCTGCACCGGAAACAACAAACACAAATTAAGCACTGTACAAAAGACCATTTGCCCACCATTGCCCCCACAATTGAGGCAATAAAAATCCGAGTTTACAGTGCCACACTTCTCCGCCTTGAAACTCTGATTTTTATTGCCTCAATAGTGTGGGGCAATGGTATTGTCACTGTAAGCGGAGAGGTGAGCAATCCTTTGCTCCAGATTCACACAGTGGGGCAATGGTATTGTCACTGTAAGCGGAGAGGTGAGCAATCCTTTGCTCCTGATTCACACAGTGTGAATCAGGAGCAAAGGATCGCTCACCTCTCCACTTACAGTGATAGTACAAAAACAGTAGCCAGCGTAGACAAAGATCTTATCAGAAAGAGGGGCGTGGCGAGGCAACCACCGGTCTGTTGCAGCATGAAGTCTCTGAATCGGATTCAGCAGTATTTTTACTGTTTCTATTTATAAATATAGACAAAGGAAAAATAGAGTTCCGTCTGTATTGATGTGTAAAAATCAGTTTAAACTGAAAACCGGGAGCCTTATTTATAATATTTTTATATTATTATTTATGGGTTCCACTGTATCTTGACTGAAATCTTCAGAACAGCTCCTAGAGGGCACTACTATAAAAATAACATTTGTAAGAAACATGGTCATGTAACATATTGTCAGCACCTAGAGAACATAACCACATGTAAACAGAATGGCAGAAAGTAATACAGTTTAACCATATATTTTGCCCCCTAGAAGGGATAGTGCATTACACATTTTCAGGCCTAGCTGGCCTACTAAAATAATATTACAAAGACATGTAAGCAGAATGGCAGAAAGTAGGGCAGTGATGTAGCATATAGAGGGCATAGTGCCTTACACATTTTCAGGCCTAGCAGGCCTATTGCAATACTATTACAAACAAGGCCCTGAAAACAGAAAATACTCCCAGCTGTAAAACAAATGTTCCAACCATGAGAGAACTTAGAAAGACATTGAATAGTGGAAAGTTACTATTTTGTGGTCCCCCAACCTAGTGTGGGACTCAGAGATTACCTAGTTACAAAGAGTGTGTCGTGCTGAACATTTTGGTGGTGACCCCATTGTCCTGGGACCACCACACAGTGAGTTATGGGAAAAAATGTTTTGTCAAAGGAATGCTCTGCATAGCATTATGGAGTAAGTTTCCAAGTGCAGCGAATATTGTAGTGCCTTGGTTGTAATGTTCAAAACAGCCCCTAGAGGACACCATAATAAAAATAGCATTTGTAAGGAACATGGTCATATAACCATATAGTCAGCCCCTAGAGGGCATAACTACATGAAAGCAGAATGGCAGAAAGTAATGTAGTGTAGCGATATATTTAACCCCTAGAGGGCATAGTGCCTTACATATTTTCAGGCCTAGCATGCCTATTGCAATACTATTACAAACAAGGCCCTTAAAACACAAACGGCTCCCAGCTGTAAAACAAAAGTTCCAGTCAAGACAGCATAAAAAGACATTGAAATGTGGGAGAGGTTACTGTTTTGGGGTCACCCTCAACCTAGTGTCAACACGACACGCTCTGTCTGTCTAGGTCATCTCTGAGTCCCCAGATGACCTAGACCAAAAGAGCGGGTCATGCTGAACGCCATGCTTAGCAAAAGTGACATCACTAACACTTTTACCCACTCTCTTTCCCCAATATTATCTCACACAAAGGGTCATTTTTATGACCTTGATCCTGATGGCATAAAAATAAGTGACATCACTCAAATATAAAAGTATGATATTCCAGGGGCACGCACAGCCATGTTTTATATATGTTCAGCCATTATATATATCTTATGTCATCATAATGATAATTATAGCTTTCAATGCCTAATAACAACCTGAAATAAAAGGCCCAACTTAAATGTCCAAGTCTAACCTTCATATGCCTGGCTGAACCTCAAATGCAAAAGGTACTCTCTCCAATGACCGGGCACAATCTAAAATGCATCAGCCCTACCATCATATGCCAAGAAGAACTGCAAGTGTCCAGGCAAAACCATCATATTATTGCACAGCCTGAAATGCCAAATTACAAAGTTATGTGCAAGTATATATTTTCATATGTTCACACAAAGCCCAATATGCCCAGTGCATAATCATATGCCAAGTACCCTATGTTCACTCAATCTTCCATGAGCAACTTATAGCTCTATATATTCAGGACATCCTGGTTGGATGAGCTATGGCCCTGTTTTCTCATTTTTTGTCCTATTTTCTGAATAAAGTCTCCTGATTTTGAGTTGATTATGACAATTTACGAGGAAAACATCCCAAAATTACAACCTCTCTTAGTAGGAGCACATCCTCTCTTAGCAGTTCTCTCATAGGAATTAAAAAAATCTACTTGTAGATAAATTGTATCATTATTGCCAAATTAGAGAGAAGAGAAACCTCACCCAAGGTCTATAGAATGAAAGATAGGCTGGACAGGGCTAGGGGCAACGTGAATCACTACTGCAATTCCACAGAGAGAGTGACTGGTTCGAGAGTCTGCGCTACTTGTTTAGGTACAAACACAATTTGGCAGATATCCTGTTCATCATTTTACAAGTGCCATAGGCTATAATGCACTTGTAATATGGTGGACAGGATATCTACTATATTTGTGACAGAGTATTCCATCCTCCAAACGCGAAATAAGATTCTCTGTCTCTTTTCCTCTTAAAGTGAGGTTTATAACAGCATCAAAGCCTTGGCTTCTAATTCTCATTTGCTTCCCTGCAACATAAGGGTGCCTCTTTTCCAATGTCTCTTTTCCTCCTAAAGTGTGGTTTGGAACAGCATCAAAGCCATGGCTTCTAATTCTCATTTGCTTCCCCGCAACATAAGGATGCCTCTCTTCCTTCAGGTACCAGGAGACATCGCATGGTTCTGGCTTAGGTTTTAAAAATCACAGTTTTCCTAATTGGCAGTCTGTGCTAATCTAGCAAATCATGGCAGATGAAATCATATTTTATGAAACCTTGTCTCAGATATGCTACAGTTTTCTGCAAAAATTTCAGGCTTTCTTCGAGGTAGGCATGGAGTCCATAATTTTCACATATTTGCATAGCAAAACTTTGTTAACCAAGATTCCCACAATCACCTTGAGCTGCTGATGTGCAATGAATACTAGTGCAATCTAGGATTGCCCTCAGGGACCTAATTCAGTTTAGAAAATGATGTTGCAGTTCTCACCCTAGATGAGAATCAGGTCTTTAACTTTCCATGGAATAGCAATTTCATAGTCAAAAGGATGTTATGACTGTGGTAGCTTTGCCATGGATTTCAAGAGCTGGCGGTACAGCCCTATATGTTCACAGCAGCCTCAAGTATAGCGGTGTGGTCATATAAGTTCAAAGGGGTCACTTACACTCAGGTATATACTAGCCCAAGTTCTCCTGACACCTTTCCTCTGTTCCAGCCGTCACACCTTCAGGAAGCTCCTACTTGTGCTCAGCCGGGGCCACAATGGTGGAGATTAATGTTGGTGGGGAATGTGCTATTGGAGGAATCTGGTGTGGATGGAGCTGGTGGAAATTGATCAGAGAACCACCAATGTAGTTCCTCCTCTGAACTCCACTCTGGCTTTTATGCCTACCACTCAGGTGTGCGATGTGTCATGAAGGAAGATAGCATCCCCGGTGACCTTCAACAAGCTGAAGGTGGAAAGTGTAAATACATCTACACTAGAGAAAGAATGGTCCTTGCCAACTGAGTATCTCTGCCTCTAAGAGGGCCCCACCACAACAGCATGACCAGCATACTGTGAATTGGGGAGGTTTTTCCCACCACAAGGTCTTCTAATGGTTCTTATTTCTCCTCTATAACATGCTGTGATGTTGGAGAGGGAGGATAGGATCCTTCTCTTTGTCCCACCCTTGGCCACTAAGCAGCCAAGGGGACACCACCAGGGAATACGCCCCACTTTTGCCTCCTTTTTGCAGATGACAAGCAAAAGCAGGGAGAAAGGTCAGACATTGTGCAGCGCTCTTGCCTCCAAGCTGTAAAATGGCCGGAGATAAGCAAGTCAACCTCATCCTTCGAGGCAATCTATGTAATTTTCTCCCAAGAACTAAAAGATGACTTTTATTGAGTGCTTGTTTAAAATATTGATCTACATCTCCATAGTTTCTAGACACTGTAGCTACCAGGTGTTACTGTTACCCAGTGAGCTGCAAGGTGCACTGAAATCTCAATAACTGGGGTACGTAACTCACTTCTATTCCCTATAGGGGTGGGGAGAAAACAGAGGGCGTGGAGGGAGGTATTGCTCCAACTCGAGTGGGTATAATAGTGTTTTTTTTAAAGTCCTCATAAATGGTCCACGGGCACAGGGACAGTCTGACCTAGCAGAGACAGGGCAGTCTCTGCTAGGCCTGACACCCCCTCATGCCTCGTCCGACGTCCACAGGCCACTTCCATCCAAGACAGCAAATTCTGCCTTAGCCTTCGTGTGCAAGACATAACTCTGGTGGGCCAACCATACTCAAGTCTCGCAACCTCAAAATAACTTGGGGAGGACTTCTTAATCATTGACAATTTAAGACCATAATCCAAGTTAAGTCAACTCAATGAGTAATCATGCTTAAGAACTAAGTTTTAAAGGCAATTTCTCAAAGATTCCAAAACGTATTTCTTTTAATGGGGGGAGCGATCTTTTCCAGTTGATACACATTTGTTTACCACTATCAGCCACTCTTGTCCAGATGGAGCCACCGGAGGGACCCATTTCAAGCAGATCTCACGTCTAGCATGAAAAACAGGTTGCTTTGACATCTAGTAAGCTTCTTCTCAAACCTCACGTCTGAGGGTGCCCCAAAGATAATCAAGAATGGACTTAACTCCACTACTGGGCTAATCACGTCAAGTAACACCTTACCCACATCGTGCCAGAACTCTTCCAACCTAGGACAGTACCAGAACATGTGTAAATTGTCAGCCCCTTCATCATCACAACTAGGGCAATTTCTTTGGGCATTTCCCAAGGCTGTTAATCTCGTCGGGGACCAATAAACCCTATGCAGTGTAAATAAATGGTTCTTCTTCAAAGAGGCTGATTTAACTGTAAGCCAAAGTGTTGATGCTGAGATTTGCTAAAGACGAGTAATGTCCAAAGCTGGTAAGGAGAGACCCCACTTTTTTCCTGGGCGGGTAAGAGGCTCTTCTTCTTCCATTAGCATCCAATACCAAAACGCAATTTCTTTGTGATAGGGTGATCTCTGTAATAACCTCTTCTCCCTAATGCTCTCCTATGTCCCCTCCTTCGGGAGAGAGCCTACCCAGCTAACTAACTGATAATATTTAAATTTAGAGATCGAGCCCCCCGTTTGTTCCCAGAGCGTGGACCAGGGCAATAACGTATAGGGCCTCATTATGACCCTGGCGGCCAGCGGTAAGTTGGCAGTAACACCGCCAACAGGCTGGTGGTGTTCCGCCAGCTATTATGACCGTGGCGCAATAGCCACGGCCATACCGCCGGCCCCTCCACTATACTGCCAGGCTTCCGCCTGGCGGCCATAAACCCCAGGGCAGCGGTGCAAGCACTGCTGCCCTGGGGATTATGAGTCCCCGACTGCCAGCCTGGCCACGGTGGTAAACACCGCCATGGAAAGGCTGGCGGTAAGGGGTCTCGGGGTGCCCCTGGGGGCCCCTGCACTGCCCATGCACTTGGCATGGGCAGTGCAGGGGCCCCCAGACATAGCCCTGTCGCGCATTTCACTGTCCGAATTTCAGGCAATGAAATGCGTGATGGGTGCTACTGCACCCGCTGCACATCAGCATTGCCGCCGGCTCTATTATGAGCCGGCAGCAATGTTGATGTGACTTTTCCGCTGGGCCAGAGGACGGTAACACTGTTACCATCCACTGGCCCAGCGGAAAAGTCGTAATAGGGAGCCGGAAATACCGCCAGCACTGGCGGTATTCTGGTGCCCGCAGCTGAGGGCCATAGTCTTCCATAATTTGCCCCCATCTCATGATCCCATTTTCGCTCAGAGAGACAGAAAGTTTATCCTGAAGACATTCCGGGGTACCAGGTGAGTTCCAAATAGGGGCCATACTACTGTAATATGGCAACCATAAGACTCGTCGAACCTGAGGCTAGGTTTTGCATGCTGCTGACAGAATCTTTAACCGAACCTTTTTGAAGAATTTAGGATGGCCAAATTTAAACAAGAAATGGTCCTCAGCCTCCAAGGTGGGTTCAACCATAGCCTTAAAAAGCAGAGTGAAACTAAGCCATTCATTCAGTAAACACCTTATGTTATTTATCTGAAAAGTAAGACAGTATTTATAAAAGTCAGGTGTTACAATCCCTCCATTCTCTGTTTTCTTACATAACTTCTTCCATGCAATGCAGACTACCCTGGAAGCCCATAGGAAGGGAGACAGATCTCCCTGTAGTTTTTTAAACCATTCCACCTTTACCTCCAAAGGGATTGTGTTGAAAAGAGAAGTACATTTTAGTAGAATGATCATTTTTACTATATTTGATCTACCAATTAAAGATAGAGGAAGACCACCCCATGTCTTAAAAAGTTTCCTTGTCTCTTTCCATACTTTGTTAAAATTGATCCATGCAACCTCTTCTAGCTTAGTCCTTATCAGGACCCCCAAATATCTTATCTCCTGCTTAACTAGAGGACCAGTATAACTGGTGTTCCAACACATAATTTCTGTCTTCTCCTGGTTTATGGAGTAGCCGGATACCTTCCCAAACTCTTCTAAAGATAGTAATATACTAGGGAATGTCCCCACTATTTTCCTAGTATATATCATTAGGTCATCCGCATATAGAGCCACTTTATTTTCCCAACTGCGACACAAAAATGGTTCAATCCTCATATTCCTTCTAATCATTGTAGCCAACGGTTCAATATATAAGTTGAAGAGGAGCGGGGAAAGGGGGCATCCCTGACGAGTGCTGCGGCCTATCTTGAGAGGCTGTGCAAGATTACCATTGATCAAAATACTAGCCACGGGATTCTTATACAGGGATTTTACAGCCTTAGAGAAGAGGTCCCCAAACTTGAAGACCTCCATAGTCACCTGTAAAAAAAAGACCTTCTGGCTTGATCAAAGGTTTTAGCGGCGTCAAAAGTAAGAACTGCCAAGGGGGACTCATCCTGCAGAGCCAGATCGATAGAACCTAATAAATCATGAGTTAACTCTTGAAGTTGCCTCCCCTCAATGAAACCCTTTTGATCGTCATTCACCAGAATACCCATCACCCTTTCAAGCCTCTTAGATAAAATATCTGTGTTCATAATCAGAGTTCAGTAATATGATAGGCCGATATGACTCACATCTCACTGGATCTTTATTAGATTTTAGAATCAAGCTGATTGTGGCCTCATCCCATGATTTCGGGATCGCTTTGCCATTGAGAACACTTCATTAAATAGTTCCAGCATAATTGGGGCCAACTCCTCCCATAGTACTCTGTAGAGGTCATAAGGTAAACTAATGGGACCCAATTCTTTCCCTAATTTCAGACACTTCATGGCCTCGTGTACCTCTTCCCTACTTATCTTGGCCTCCAACTCATATCTTAATGTGTTACCCAAGCCGGGGAGATATAAATCGGCCAAAAAGGCCCAAATCTGGGTCTCTTAAGCCTCAGAGTCTTCAGTATATAATTTTTGGAAGAAGGAGATAAAAGCACCTTCTAGTTCAGGCTCCTCTGTCCAGAGCCCCCGTGGCTTCATTTCTAATAGAAGTGATACTGTTCTTTGTCTGATCTACCTTTGTTTTCCATGCCAAAAGTTTACCACAACCTTCTCCATATTCATCATGGGCAAATCTGCTTTTCTCCCATCTTTTCCTATTTCTATATTCTAAGAAAACCTCCAGCTCACACCTTTACTCTTTCAGCTGGGCACCCAAAGTATTTAGAAGTTTTTCATCTCTGGGCTGTTGAGTTTTAAAATACAGCCCTTCTATAATAGCTATGTCCCGCTCAAACTTCCTTATATGGTCTTTCTCTTTTCTATATCTATAGACGGCTGCGTTCATTAGTCTTCCGTATATATAAGCCTTATAGGGGTCCCAGACCACCTGTAAAGTGGCTGACCCATAATTTAAATCAAAAAAACTTTTGGTATCTTCCTGTAATCCTTCCACAACCATCTCATCCGTTAATAAGTCCCGATTTACCATCCATCTAGAATGAGGAGAATGTTTTTCAAGATTCAAATGTAATTTCACTGTTGAATGATCTGATAAATGTTCAGGGGCATGACCTACATAGCCACCCCCCGCCCCAAGGATATTGTGTATTAAAAAGGAGTCGATCCTGGAGCGATGGACACATTTTTTATTGTAAAAAGTGTACCTAGAGCCATCCCCACCCTTCAAATGCCAAATATCGACTAAACCCAGATCTACCATTGCTTGTCTCACCCTGGCTCTTGTTTTAGGTGTATTCACAATACCTCTCGGGGTGGACCTGTCTAAAACTGGATCCATTAAAACATTAAAATCTCCTCCCACTAGGACTGGGTATTTTGAAGTTAGCAACTATTCATACAGGACTTGAAATGGTTTTGGGTCATCTATACTGGGGCCATCATAACCAGCTATTGTGAACCATGACCCATGCAACCTCACATCAACCACCAGCCATCTTCCTCTAGGGTCTACATTGATCTTGCCCAATACTGCCTTTGTAGATTTTTTAAACAGAACATTAACTCCTTTCACTGCGCAGGATTGGGTGGTACACACACACTGATCTACACATTTTGTGTGTTTGAGATATATCCTGCCACTCATCCCACAGTAAATGTGTCTTCTGAAGAATGATTACTTCTTCCTCCATAATTTCTAAAAGTTCCAAGATCTTCCACCTTCGTCTCTTAACCCTAAGGACGTGTACGTTCCAAGATACAACCTTCAATTGGGTACACTTATCTCTAGACATGCTACATATCCATAAAGCCCAACTTCTCCTAACCTACCCTGAAGTGGTCTAATCACAAGGACCCATTCTATCAAAACTATGAGGACTAAAAATGTTTTTGATTTTTTCCCTATGCACCCACACCCTGTGAAAAGGACAAAAACTTCAAAAATTATAAAGGCCCCCCGAACCCTGAGGAACCCGCCCTACATCTATTGGAGTAAAAAGCTCCTATTTGGACCTTTGAGGTACTCACGACCTTACATTTTGGCATACAAAAATTACTCTGTCCCCCGAATCTGCTCTAAAAGGGAACATACTTCACCCGGCTCTCTTATATTGTACATTTTATTCTTCCTCATAATTCTAAGAGCCGCAGGAAATCTCATCTGAACAGTAGCCCCTATTGCTTGAAGCTCCTGCATATATTTTCCCAACTCCCATTGCCTATCTTGGGTTTCCCTTGAGATGTCTGACCTAATACAAAAGAACCAATCGCCTTTAATAAACCTGTCTGTTTTTAACACTGCCGTTAAAATTCTTTCCTTTATAGAATATGTTCTAAAGTTAATCAAGATTTTCCAGGGGTTCTTTGTATTTAGGTTTTTCCTACAGGGATCTCGATGAGCTCGTTGAATGCCCTCCTCTAAGTTCACATGCTGCAGGTCCGGAAAAAAATCCTTAAATAGTGCAATATCAAAGGTTTTAATACCCTGCCCCTCCACCTTCTCTGGAACATTCAGAAGTCTGAGATTGTTCCGTCTCATATTATTTTCTAAGCTCCCAAGCTGATCCCGTAACACTTTATCCTTTGACTTAATTTGCTGCATCTTTTGTTTATTAAGAGCTACTTGTAGGTCTGTCTCCTTAACTAACTGCACTTTCTAAGGATGCCATTTTATCTGTTAGTTTGTTTATTTTAGTCTCCATGGTTTTGCAGGTTGCTCTAATTCGTGCTTGATTCTGCTCAGAAATCTGAAATTGCCCTCTAATTTCTTCAGATAATGTAGTGAGGAGATCAGTCATATTGTGTATTTCTGGGCCCTTGGACTGTGCCATTGCACCGGGCATTATCGATGTCGGTAGGGGGGGATCTGTGCCTTTGTACCGGACAGTATCGTGCTTAGTAGCAGTCCTAGCAATGGGGACTGTGAGGGATCTCCAATCCCTGCCGGTGGGGAAGAAGTGTCTATAGAAGATTCCAGCATACCTTCAACATTCCCCCCTCCAACATTTTCAGTGTTAGCCTCCCTACCCTTCTCCCCAATGGAGTAATCTTTATCCACTTGTACCATGTACGAATTTCCAACCCCCGCCATAAAATGTGAAAATAAAGGTATCGCTGTGTGTGGGGCCCTTTCTTCTGGGGGCCCGTCCTCCTGCCTCCGGGCGATCAAATGTGTATGGCTTCCCTGTTTCACCAAACGATTCCCTCCCAGAGTAGTTTTAAAATCCCCCCCTCCTTACCTTTATTTTTTTTGCTTTGAAAGTGTGCCGCCTTCCAGCCACCTGTCTCCAAAGCCTTCCAGCGGTGAATGCAGCTGGGCGTCATTGATCCTTCCTGGCTGGGGCACACCGTCATAGTCTCCACTGGAGTTCCCTCTCTGGAGCTCCGTCTGGACAGGGAGACAAAGACCGGGGGTGGCGCAGCTGATGACGCCGCCTCCTTTCCCCCAGAAGCCAAGTATCAGGGAGCGGCGGCCTCGTGCCACGCTCCAAGCCACTCCAGCCCACAACCCGGCACCATGGGAGCAACGCACCCACACCGCAAGGTCCCCTCGCCGCGGACCCGCAGCCCATGAGAGGTAGGAAAGTGTAAATTACTGCATGCTGTGCAGAGTCACAGAGAGTGCACACAGGTGCGGTCGAGGTTCCTTGTGTCCGCGACCGCCCCTCTCACACAGCTGCCATGTTCCTCCAAGTGCTCGTCGACCCTGCTGCTTCTGAGTGGGTGTAATAGTGTTGTTAGAACCATTGTCCTCTGGTTTCAAGGGTGGACTGTATTCTTGTCACTGTCTGCAAGTTCCTCAGTGAGTGAAGGGAGGCTCCTAGTGAGTATCCAGTCACTGATATTGTTCTAGTAGTCTTGGAGCTTGGCTTGCTGTTGGCCTCTTATAGATAGTTTATCATTACAGAGTTTTAGGGTTGAGTGGTGAGAGCTGCTAGTGTTAAAAAGGAACATGGCTTGAGGAGGTGATGACTGTATTGTGTCTGTGTCTTCCTGTCCCAGGGTAGGTGACCCACCCCCTTGCTAGGTGTCCATTTCTACCAGTGTAAATCTTACCGGTTCCAGTTTGTATAAGCGTCCATGTCTCCTGTTCCACTGTTATGATGGACCCTGTTTCAGAGTTGATGCGGTTCCTGTGCCAGAGTGTATGTTTCTTTTATTCTGGTATAGTTTGTGTTTCACTCTTAAAAATTTTCCTGTTCAATTTGTGGGCTGTGTTTGTGTAGTGAAGTTGGTTAGGCTGACAGTGTTGTTGAGAATCTTCCTTGCGGTTCACCTTCTTGCTGGCAATGCAAGTAAATGGGATTTAACTTCACATTTTATCCGATAAGCATGACTTACCTTCTGGATAGATACCCGGGTGAGTTTAATAGAGGGTTCTGTGTGGTGTGATTGAAAATAAATGGGGAACCAGTGTGAGAGCAATGACTCACAAGGTCACCTATCTAAAAGAAGTAGCCGGCATGTTTCTGCCCTTGTAATTGAGCTATGGAGGGTCTCTGGGCATTCATCAGGGCATTGGATCCCTGTTGCATAAGCTTCTCAAGCACTGCAGAAATAATCACAATAGAAAAGGGGTTGAGGAAGGGCCTACCTAAACCAAGGGAATACCTGGGGAGGACCTATAGTAAATAGGGTAAAAACAGACCAAAATTGATAGTGAAAAGGTAATACACAGCAAACCACAACACACGTGACATAATTCATGCAAGACGCAGGAGTACTGGTTGCAATTATGAATAACAGTTGCATCAATGCTAGCTATGCAAAGCGGACAATAGGCAAGGGAAGACAATTTCTTACCCTAACACTCGAGGCTAATGGCCTCTGGTATCCTGGAGAGGGAGCGTCCCCTTATAGTCAGACTCTAGGGTTCGAGGGAAAAGGCAGAAGGGAAGAACAACAATTAAGATAGAGGGAGAAATACAAAGGAGGCGAAGAAGGGGGGTCTCAAGAGAGTGGAATTGAACGGGAGGGGAATAAGAAAGAGAAAGGAGGGTAGTCCATAATGGAGGAATGGTAGAAACCAAGAAAAGGGTTAAGACAAAAAAAGAAATCAGAAAAGGAGGTGAAACAAAGTCACTGGAGTGGGGGAAGAAGTGGGGAAAGAAAGGGAAAAAAATGGGGGGAAAGGGGGGAAGAATGGAGAGCCAGGAGAAAAATATGAAAAGGAAAAAGAAAAAAGAAACAAAAAAGGAAGAAAGAGAAAAATATGGAGAAATAAAGAAATAAAGAAATAGGAGAGGAGAGGTCTCTTATCTGTGAATCCAACGTTGGCTGACTCACTGCATCAAAGGTGGGCGCTCTCTGTGCGCCTATACCGACCTCTCCTTCAGGACCGCTTGAATGAAGTGGCCTGGTTGTGAGTAGTAGATATAGTGATCTTAATTAGGTAGGATAAGCTACAGCTGCTGACAATCACCGTCGCGGCCCGGGGGTGGGCGGAACCGGAAGTGCTGCGAACTGCCTTCGTTTGTAGCTGACGGCCAAATGTGCACCGGCCAAGCCCCGGACATGCCGGGGGCCGGAAGTGGCCATCGGCGAAGGGGAGCGCCCTGAAGTGACGCCGCCCTCGCGAAAAATTTTTGTGATCCAAAGGGGATCGGCTGAGCCGCCACGTAGGGCTGCTGTGGCTCAGGGAGATCCCTTGCGCTGGGCGGTGACGCCCAACCCGCGAGTGTTGCCGGGAAGCGTAGTCTCCCGGCAGCACTGCAGGCTGCCTACAGAGCGAGTCGCTGGGAAACGTAGTTTCCTGGCGGCATGAG
This sequence comes from Pleurodeles waltl, assembly GCF_031143425.1. Lineage (NCBI taxonomy): Eukaryota > Metazoa > Chordata > Amphibia > Caudata > Salamandridae > Pleurodeles > Pleurodeles waltl. Next base: position 977,342,057 of record NC_090446.1, on the reverse strand, counting down.
AGGCTGCCTATAGTTCAGCGAGGCCGAAAAGGGGAGCGGGGAGGGATATAGTGGCGCGGGGTGGGGGAAGGAAGAGGGGAGAAATGGGGGAAAACAGACGAGAAACGGGCATAAGAGAAACAAGAAAGAAAAAAGAAAAGAAAAAAGAGAAAGGAAAAGAACGGAAGGGGGATAACAAAGAGTGGGGGGAAAGAGAGAGGGGGGAGGCAGGTGAAGGGGAGGGGTGGGTAAGGGAGGGAGATGGAGATGGGGGAGAGGAGGGAAAAAAGAAGGGGGGAAGGAAAAGGGGGAAGGGGGAAAAAGGAATAAAAGGGGCGCCTATTTAATCAATTGCCCTTGCCTACTCAAATATGTGGGGATGACTACGAGGAAGGTTAGCACCAGAATCTGTGAGCACAGAAGCACGATTAGGTGCAAACGAGATGCAACAAAACTCACTAGCCATTTCCTACAAAAAAATCACTCCCCAGATGACATGTTATGGACGATCCTGGAACATTTTTCCCCTTCGACCCCTAACATGTCTGAAAAACTGTTTAGGGCTGAGCAACGCTGGATTTGGAGGTTACACACCGACACGGTTGGACTAAATGACGAGATACCTTGGTTCTCTCTTCAAACTTAGAACCCCCACACTTCCCCCCCCCGGCTCCTAACCAACCCCCTTCCCCCTTTCGCTTCCCCCCTTCTTTTTTCCCCCCTCTCCCCCCCATCTCCATCTCCCTCCCTTACCCCCCTCCCCTTCACCTGCCTACCCCCTCTCTCTCCCCCCCCTCTTTGTTATCCCCCTTCCGTTCTTTTCCTTTCTCTTTTTTCTTTTTTCTTTCTTGTTTCTCTTATGCCCCTTTCTCACCTGTTTTCCCCCATTTCTCCCCTCTTCCTTCCCCCACCCTGCCCCCCGCACCCCTATATCCCTCCCCGCTCCCCTTTTCGGCCTCGCCGAACTATAGGCAGCCTCTCATGCCGCCGGGAAACTACGTTTCCCAGCGACTCGCTCTGTAGGCAGCCTGCAGTGCTGCCGGGAGACTACGCTTCCCGGCAACACTCGCGGGTTGGGCGTCCCCGCCCAGTGCGAGGGATCTCCCTGAGCCACAGCCGCCCTACGTGGCGGCTCAGCCGATCCCCTTTGGATCACAACATTTTTTCGCGAGGGCGGCGTCACTTCAGGGTGCTCCCCTTCGCCGATGGCCACTTCCGGCCCCCGGCATGTCCGGGGCTTGGCCGGTGCACATTTGGCCGTCAGCTACAAACGAAGGCAGTTCGCAGCACTTCCGGTTCTGCCCACCCCCAGGCCGCGACAGTGATTGTCAGCAGCTGTAGCTTATCCTACCTAATTAAGATCACTATATCTACTACTCACAACCAGGCCACTTCATTCAAGCGGTCCTGAAGGAGAGGTCGGTATAGGTGCACAGAGAGCGCCCACCTTTGATGCAGTGAGTCGGCCAACGTTGGATTCACAGATAAGAGACCTCTCCTCTCCTATTTCTTTATTTCTTTATTTCTCCATATTTTTCTCTTTCTTCCTTTTTTGTTTCTTTTTTCTTTTTCCTTTTCCTATTTTTCTCCTGGCTCTCCATTCTTCCCCCCTTTATCCCCCCCTTTTTTTCCCTTTCTTTCCCCACTTCTTCCCCCACTCCAGTGACTTTGTTTCACCTCCTTTTCTGATTTATTTTTTTGTCTTAACCCTTTTCTTGGTTTCTACCATTCCTCCATTATGGACTACCCTCCTTTCTCTTTCTCATTCCCCTCCCGTTCAATTCCACTCTCTTGAGACCCCCCTTCTTCGCCTCCTTTGTATTTCTCCCTCTATCTTAATTGTTGTTCTTCCCTTCTGCCTTTTCCCTCGAACCCTAGAGTCTGACTATAAGGGGACGCTCCCTCTCCAGGATACCAGAGGCCATAAGCCTCGAGTGTTACGGTAAGAAATTGTCTTCCCTTGCCTATTGTCCGCTTTGCATAGCTAGCATTGATGCGACTGTTATTCATAATTGCAACCAGTACTCCTGCGTCTTGCATGAATTATGTCACGTGTGTTGTGGTTTGCTGTGTATTACCTTTTCACTATAAATTTTGGTCTGTTTTTACCCTATTTACTATAGGTCCTCCCCAGGTATTCCCTGGGATAAGGTAGGCCCTTCCTCAACCCCTTTTCTATTGTGATTATTTCTGCAGTGCTTGAGAAGCTTATGCAACAGGGATCCAATGCCCTGATGAATGCCCAGAGACCCTCCATAGCTCAATTACAAGGGCAGAAACATGCCGGCTACTTCTTTTAGATAGGTGACCTTGTGAGTCATTGCTCTCACACTGGTTCCCCATTTCTTTTCAATCACACCACACAGAACCCTCTATTAAACTCACCCGGGTATCTGAGTAGGTGTTTTTATTTCCCTAGCATAGCTGGATCCCCTTTTCCAGAAATTAAATTAATTTACGCACTCCCTCCTGTTCTTTTAACAGCGAGGTTGAGTCCGCCCAGGTGGCACTGTCCTACCTGGGTGGGGCTAGGTGGTCATATTATGAAGCATGACACTATATAGTGTGTGAGACCACCTAGTCCGTAAAGGAAATCCCCCTTACAGACCTTACACCACTCCACAGCTCACTTACATTTCACCTCTAGTCGAGGTATACGAGTGGTCTAGTGTCACAGTTGATACACTATCGACCTACTTACGTTACAAGAACCCCGTACTCTCTTTTGTGATTTAGTATTGTGTTTTGGGAGTCGAGTACGGTGTGTGTCCTTTTCGCTCCCACATACTCTCCCTTTGTGTAATGTTTTACCTTCTGGACAGTCATGACCAAGGCACTGTCATGGAGGTCAGCATCTCTTGATCTCTCAGGGTGTACTCTTTGGATTGGATGCTGATGGAGTTTAATGCTCTTTCTTCAAGATGACGTTAATCTGATTTGGGACTGGTAAGCAGTAGGTGTTCAGGTCTTTGGCCACATCTGGGTATTTAGGGCCAGGGGTCATCAAGTGCTCTTGTTCTCCACTCATTTGGGCCTTTGCTTGAACGACGACGCACAGAGGAGATGATCAGGGAGAGGATGTGGTGTTACTGGCCAGAGCTGCTAAATCAGAGCTGAGGGAAGCAGGTTCTATTCTCGGCGTTGGCTGAACACCCTATGATTCTAAGCAAATAACTTAGGGTCTCATTATGAGTTTGGCAATCCCACCGCGAGACCACCAAACTCACTCACTGCCATAGCGGTGACATCCCCCACGAGTGTATTACAATGTTTCGGCTGGGGTGACCGGAGGAAACATTGTAGTATGCGGTTCCCGCTGGGCTGCCCAGCAGGAACAGTGCTATGATATTGGCTTTGGCTCTCTTAAGGGAGCCGAGGCCAATGTCGTAGCACTCCAGCACCCTCGGAATATTCACAGACAGACAGTGCACATTCCAATGGTGCTGGGCAGGGGGGCCCTAGCACTGCTTACCGGAATGGGCAGTGCTGGGATCCCCTGTGGCCCCCAGCACTGGCTTTCTGCCAGCTTTTCCATTGCGGGGTCCCCGCCATGGAAAGACTGGAGGAAAGCTGAGTTGTAATCAGCCAGGAGGTGCTGAATTCAGTGACCTTGACCCAGTCAGGGGCCTGCTGCCCATGCACAGTGTACTGTGCTGAGGGGGTCCCCTGGAGTTCAGGACCCCCCCTGAACCGTAGGGGCTGCAGGGGCTTTCATGACGCCACTGCTGGCAATCACTCTGGGTAGGATTCCTGCCCATTTTTTTTACCCACCTTTCCACTGTAAAGTAAAGGGCCAATTTATGCAAATCAGAACTGACCCTGTTCTCTCTGAGAACAATCCATCTTGAACTGCCAGATAAGCCCCCCTTCAGATGGGAAACATGCAACCCCAGTTGGTGCCTTCGTCAACGATTTGGCAAATGTTTTTTTAAAAGTTCTGTTTTTAGCAATTTTTTTAATCAAAGGTAGTGCTGTTCAGCTCTGAGATCAGGACCTGGGCGTTCTAAAGCTGTGGGTTCACACACTCTTGGTCATAATTATGAGTGCCTAGCGCCACGGTGCACCACATTTGCAGCATTCATTTCAATGCAAAAGTGGCATTAGGGTGTATTTCCCATGAGCCATATTTACAAAGTGGCGCAGTGCTTGAATTGTGCCAATTTGTAACCCCTTGCGCCACATTATGCCTGCGTCAGGCATAAGGTATGCAAGGGGGGCGAACCAGCGCCAGGGGGCCGTAAAAATGGCGCAAAGGAATCTCTGAGATTCCTTTGCGCCATTTTTATCACATTTTTTAACGCATGCTAAATGCAGGCGTTAAAAAGAGACTCCCATTGATTACAATGGGCCTCTGGGTGCTTTGCAGGATTAGCATCATAATTTGTGACACTAGTCCTGCAAAGCACCGGACTAGCATCACAAATTGTGACGCTAGTCACCCTAATTACCACCATGGTGTGCTATATTATAAAGACGGAGCTACCATGGTAGCGTTAGGGGGACGCTAAGGAGCACAAGAAAAATGACGCTGCACTAGGTGCCGCGCTACGTTGTATAATTATGCCCCTCTGTATTTTAGATGGTTCAAAGTGTGTTGTGGGATGATGGTTGCCAATGCTGACCATCTGTTTCCTGTGAGAATGTAGTGTTGATCTAGCTTTTATAAATACAACAGCCATTTATTCCTGTACTGCTTGTGGATGATGCAGAGTGACATTAATCTGATTCTGGCATTAAGACGGAGCCAGAGGAGAGCTTTTAGGGCCTCTCTGGTATGGTCAGATTTGCATATATCCAGGCATGTCTTTTCAGCTTGATTGTGGAGTCTCTGCAGTCTATCAGGCATGTTCTTTGTTAGGCTTGTGTAGCTCACATTACAATAATCTAGCCATCCCAGTAGCAGACATCTTGCAAATTCAATTTGATGTGCCTGTGCAGGAGATGTTGGCGTGCACCTTTATGTGTAAGACTTGTCATTATATATAGATAAGAACAGCAGATTAGGAGCACCTGGCCCATCTTCCTTGTTTACAGAACTGTCACCTGCAACAATAAAGATATGCTACCTAGGACCCAGCTCTGTCTTTGCTCTTACACCATGTGCATGCGTTGCACGGCCACGGCCGTCCCTGGACTTCCAGGACACAGTGGCAGATGATAGTAATATTTCTGAAAGCGACTTGCATGTTGTGCTCACAAAAAGCTATGATTATTGCATATATTATGTATGCATTATGCTCTTTTCCACGCTGCGTTTGGAACTTGAGACTTGTCTCGGCATTTTATTCTTCACAGCTGTGGCATTGATTTGCATGGCTTCTAGAGGCAGTCGTGGGCTTCCTGGCTTCAGTTAACATCTTAACTGAACTTCCAATCCATCTGATTTTCCTGCCTTTATTTGCCGCTTCAGCCTTCAGTACTTGGCCACAAGCTGAACTTAAGAACCCGGGGCCCACCGAGCGGCTACCTTTCAAATTTGCCAAGAGTGGATGGAGCTGTGTCTGGCGTCTAGGAAACTGCGCATAGGCGCAGCTGCGAGTGCTTGCGATTAATGCACAAATTGTTTGTTATCTGAAAAACATTTGAAACCTCTTGAAAAACGCGTTACATCCCTCCTGGCCGGATGGGCCTTGGAAAACATTGCATTTAGACATTTTAGAGCATTAAACTTACTGGATATATAGAAGCAGTACTAGATTGTGGCTGTGATATATCACTTAGTATTCACTTGTTAAAGCAGCAAGCACCAAATATGCCATTACGTTACTGGATATGATCTTTGCCATAGGCTGTTGCTACAGGTTATGGTGCGCATTTTACTTTTGTGGAAATGTTGCAGTTTTTACATCCGCATGATGTCAGACATCTAAAATTACTTTGGAATTCAAAAATAGCCATATACCATCCTTCTTGCAATGGCTTAGCTGTGACGCCCAATATATTTCTTAAAGAGGGAACTTAAACTGTATTATCCAACAAAATCAATGATGATTAATACGAAAGACGTACATTAGAGAGTTGTAAGACACCCCACAGAGCACCACAGGAGTTTCTCTTTTCACTTTGCTTAGATGTAGAGTCGACATTGAGTCCTGAACGGATAAAGGAACATATTGATGAGTGTGGTGGGAATGAATGGGAAACATTACAAAGATAATATGAGTAGCAAGCTGATTACTGTTTCCCAGAAGCAAGCAGAGGTTATGGTTGGGCATGGCATGCCCTAAGGTGATGAGGGGTGTGGTTGGTAGTCTTGGCTTGAAGGTGTGCCTAAAATAGGACTTTATAGTTTTCTTTTAAGGGAATTCATGACGCTTTCTCAAGCGGAGAGTCTACACAAAGCTCATGTATCTGCAGCAGGTTTGAGCATGGGGGATTGATTATACATGTGCTTCACCAGTAGGTTTGCCCAGTTGTACCAGTTATTGGGGTTCTTAAAGATTTCCTTCTATGCTGGATCAACTCACATTTCTATGTTCTGAGGTCATAAAGTGAGTACCACTGGGTAATAATAACATTTAAGCACAAAGACAGTTCAATTTGTAGTTTATGCACCAAATGTAGTTTTGACATTATTATTATTCTGGTAGCTTTCCACTTTTTGAGGACCGGACACTAAAATATTTGATAGGCTAAAATATTTGAGAGGTTACTCCCCATGGAGCAGTTTTCTACCAGCTCCATAACAGAGTAACCAGGTATCATTACACTGCATCAGATTAAGGTACCCCGCGTTACACCTGGAGCTGAGCATGAACGGGTGATCTGACATCACAAAATAAGGCAAGTAGTCAGTGTGTGAGCACAACAGGGTGCAGATAACTGGCACTGGTAACGTGAGTCCTTTTACAGAAAGTGACTAGCCCAGTTAAAGAACAGGCATCCCCTGCCAGCCCAGGCGACACTACCAGGTGGTAGATGTTCCGCCAGTGCAATCTCAGCTAAGAGGCCTTCTGTAGAAAGGTCGAGGTGCATTTGAGCTTTATGCACACTAGGCTACAGTGGGCAACTGGTTTTGAAAATTCTTGTTGTTGCGAGTATTTGAAAATTCTTGTATTGGGGACTAGTTTTTAAGCATTCTTGTGTTGGTGACGGCAGATGAGAGAAGTGAAATGAGATGGAATGACATTGCTAGTGCATATTTGGGCTTTTGGGTCGACTGGTCTAAAGATATATATTTTAAAGGTAAATGCAAGGGGTTCTTTCACCGGCTCCTACGTTTCCTTCAGTGCTGCTTGGTATAAGTAAAGGGACTGACTGTTCAATTAATGGGCTCTCTCGTGAAGAAGAGTTAGTGGTTAAAGACCGCATGTAAATAGACCTGAGGCTATCCATCAATTCATGGGGTTTGCGAAAAAGGCTCACAGTTTAGAAAATAAGGGCTTGATAAAATGAATATTCCTGAATTCCTGAAGCAGAGCAAGACCCCTTTTCTCCACCTGCCTGCAAAGAGACACATGTCGCAACTGTCTAGTTTGGTAGTTCAATGGAATACAAATTTCCACCCACAGAAACAGGCTGCAACATAGCTGCAAGACTAGTGCCATACCTAACCTGGACACAGTTTTGCCTCACTTGGCAACTATTGCCACAAGCAGTTTACAGTCGCGGCTCACAACCAGCAGAAGGGGTGGGGTGGCACGGGGGGAGAGGGGAAGGGGACAGGGGTTCGGGGATAAAATTAAATATTAAATTAAAAAATAAAACACTTACCGCCGCCGCCGTTGCTGCTCCATCAGCTTCTCTGGAGGCACAGTTGCTGGAGAGAGCCCACTGCACATGTGTGTTTGGCCGGCGCACAACAGCCGGCCAAACACACATGCGCTCTGAGGGGAGTGCTCTGTGCACTCCCCTCAAGGGCTCGTCACAGCCTGTGGCCCTCCCTTTTGTTGTCGTTTTCTTGAAAAGGCCTGCTGCTGCTGGCAGGGGGGCAACGCTCCTCTGCCCTCATGGAGGAGCCGCCCATGGCAGTTTATTAAAAGAGGGACTCTGTTGCTTTCTCTTGTTGAAAAGCATTTCTCAGTCTGCTGTTTAACTATTTTGGCCTTCTGAAGAGCAACTTTGCATGTTTTAATTCATGCCAGTGACAGATTTCTTAAATGGCCTATTTTAATTGTATGTTTCAGACATTGTAAGTTATTTATAAAGCTCGTTCTTTTACTTCAAAACCCCAATTCATGGCAGGATTAGACACAGGGAGTGATTTCCCGTCAAACGGAAACGTCCATCATTGGTCTGTCATTTACATGCTGCGGTTTTATCGCATTTAGGGCCAGATGTACAAAGTCTTTTTGTGTTCACAAATGGCCTGATTTGGAGAATCAGGTTATTTGTGAATGAAAAAAGACATTTTTGTATGTATCAAAACCCAAATTGTGATTCAGTAACATGTTACCAAATCGTAATTTGGGATTGTAAATCTGTACTTTAAAGAGGTGTGTTGAGGGTGTTCCTTCCTAATACGACTCGCATTGGTATGTACAAATGTTTTGGGACCAAGATGCGGTCGCAAAACATTCACATTTTACCACTAACTCAAAGTTGGTAGTAACCCATTCGCAAACGGGAAGAGGTGCACAGGGGATCCTTTCCCTTTTGAGAATGGTTGTAAAAATATATTTTTTTAAATGAAAAGAAAACTTTACTTTTTTTTTTTTTTAAACGCATCTCTGTTCCTTTTAAGGAGAACGGGCTGCATTTAAAAAAAAAAAAAGATTGCCTTATTTAAAAGCAATCAAAGGCATTGTGGTCTGCTGACTCTAGCAGGCCACCATCCCTTTGATGTTTGAGAATCCCAATGGGTTGCAAACTGAGACCTAATTCATTAATATGCATGAGGTAGGTCTATTTGCGACCCACTGGGAATCGCAAAAAGTATTAAACACACTTTAGTACATTACTGTTTGTGATTACCAAATAGGGAATTGCACAAATTCACTCTTTGGTAGTTGCAAACACTAATGTTAGGACATCTAACAGTGCATACTTACTGTGTGGGAGTACTGAAACAGAAAAAAGAGAAGGACTGATAGGGAGAGACCTTGTGAAGAAGTTGGGTGACTTGCAAAAGTGGGAGAGAAAACAAGAAATAAGTGGAGGGAGAATGACAAAGTCAGAGAAAGACAGAAGCATAAAACAAATAAGAAAGGAACAGTGTTAGAGAGTGTCAACGAGTTATCTAAAATTCACATCGGCAAATTAGTTTTTTACTATGTACTAAATCCAAATTGTGAGTCAGAAAAAGCATTTCTGACTTACAAAATGGGTTTTGTGACATAAGAGGAGGCATGAAAGAGGTATGCCCTCCTAGCTGCAATATGGAATGTTATGTATTGATGGTTTGTGAAGGTAATCGTGGTCACAAAGCATTGACAAGTTGCCAGCACTTTAAAGGTGATGGTAAAAGAGTGACAATGGGAAAGCTGCCTTGTTGGGCAGCTTCCTCTTTAGAAATCGTGTTGGGCAGCATCAAGGAGAGCAGGCCCCTCCCAGTATGCTCTCAAATACAAAACATTTTTTTAGAACAGCACCAGATACTTTAAAGAACATGGGCTCCTTTAAAAAAACAGATAGCTTTCCATTTGGGAGTGCAAACAGGAGGCTGGTGGTCTGTAGTTGATTGAAAGGCTCCACCACTGTGTTTTTAGTCCCAGATAGCAACCTGCCTAATTAATATTGATTAGGCATATAATTTTGTCATCCCCTGGACTGGAGTGTGAGAACGTGAAAGGGAACAACCCATGAGCAACCCACGGAATGCCCCCCTTGGGCCGAGTAGCGCAACACAGCAATTTGCACTGCATTGCGTAACTCTGGATTTATCAAACCACTCATGGCCACATGTTCTTGCGTGGCTTGATAAATTGCATTTAACAGTTGCATTACGCTTGCACCCATTGCGTGGTGCAAAAGCAACACAACTACTACTTCATAAATATAGCCTGAAGATGATTACTGCACAGGTGTGATGTGAAGAGGTTATGGTGTTGGTGGTTCTCTGTATACAGCATCGTAATTAGTCAATACTCAGTTGTCACAAATCTGGATCTTTTTCTGCTTTCTTACATGAAGATTTTGCAACATGACCTAATAGTACATAGCTCACACTGTAAAATTAGAGAAAGTTAGCAAAAAGCATATGCGCAATATGCGAACTCTTTTTGCAGCCAGTCTCTTATTATGCCGGACCCGAAATATAGTGCCAGGAAAAGAAAGGAACGTGGAGCGAAAGGGAGACAAAAAAATGAGAGAAACAAACATGAAGAGACATAAACAGAAGGTGACACAGAAACGAGGAAGAATGACAAAAAAAGAAAAGGACAAGTTATACTTCAGCATACACTGCCCCAGATATAGGCCAGTGTTTACTAGGATGAAAACTCTCCCATGGTATCTCTCCTCACAAGTCTTGAAGATGAGAGTACAAGATTTGCATTCTGCTGTGGAAAGTCCCAGAGTTATGTAAAACTCATGCAATACCTATTATTCATGAAGCCATAAAGCTTTGAAAACACCTGGGAACCCATGAGTCATGTTAATGAACTAGGAAATAGTTCATTCTTGTGTTGACAGATTAAGAAAGAGAACAAAGGAAGAGAGTGTGGCAAGAAGGCTCTTTTTACACTCTGCACCGCAAGTCTGCACCGTTCTATAATCGATGTCCTATCGATTCAGGATGTCAAATCAACTGCACTGTGCACAGATGACATGGCCATTCTAGAATAAAACATTTTAGTGACAATACAATTGTCCTGGGTGCACCTGGTTGAAAATTAAAATCTAGAAAAATTAAAGTGTTTGAAAGCACTCGAGCCGTTGGCCTGGCTTGGCTTTTAAAGTGATTGCTTTCTCACTGTTGCATAAAAGAACACCGCCGCTGATGTAGGAGGTGAATGCAGGTTTCTCTGGACAAGGAACTTAGCGGCATATTTGTGTAGAAATCACGCAGTACAGCAAGACACCTTGCTGCGTGATATTGGTAGGGCAGGATTGCGTCCTATAAAAAAAATTGCGGTACATTCCTTCCTTTTCCCAGTGCTGGTGCACAGTGTGCTGCCTCGCGCCAACACAGGCCCCTTGCACCAAGGTGCCTGCGTTGCAAGCAGGATTGTTTGTGAGCAGGAAGAGGTACTTCCCTGTACAAAAACAATCCCCAGAGGCATTGTCCCCTACGTGTGCTACAGAATGCGGCACACATAGAAAGAGGGAAAAACATGGAGAAATAAACATATTTCTCCTTGTTAAGCCTCACTTGGGGAGGCGTAACAGTTTGCCGCATTCTCAGGTCTATCACATATGGTAAATCTGGGAATGCGTGAAACCTGGAAACACCCACACACCACACATGGAAAACCTTCCTGGGACCAAGCAACACAATGCAGCGATTTGCTCTGCATTGCATTACTCTGTATTTATCAAGCCACTGATGGCCACACAAGGTGGCCTTACATGGCTTGATAAATTGCATTTGGTAGTTGTCACGTTGCACCCCTTTGCGAGGTGCAAAAGTGAAGCAAATGCTTCATAATTATGGCCCAAAGTCTTCCTTGTGGGAGTGCTCTCTCCTCTTTTCTTTAGTATCAGTTAACAGGTCACAGTTGCTTAACTAATAGATTGGTTAGTCCTCTGCTACCATTGGCCTAAAGAACCAATGGGTTGGTCTCTGAAAGTAGAAGTAAAAGTAATTATTGCAGAGTTCGGTTTCAGCATAGCAGTTCACAGGTGCTTATGCAGTGGGGAAATCAATTCAGTTCTTTGAACATCATCCTACTGTTATTCTTTTGGAGTTATAACTTCCAAGTAAAAGATTATCCTTTAACTATGCTTCATCAGCCCCTCCATTCTCCATCCACTAGCGTTTATTTTACAAAGCTATAAAATCTTTATGTGGCTTGCCTTTTAAATCCATCCTCAGTTCCCAACTCATAAAGGCTGGAGTTTTTGGGAGGGTAAATTACATTCCTCTATTCTACCAATGACCCCAACTACTAGCTCTTGCCCCTAAAAGCCTGATTTTTCTTTTACTGAAAAAGTGCTCATTATTTTTTACTTACTGGCCTCCAGAGAAACATGATTAGTAAGTAGGAGTCCTGTGCAGAACATATCTCTCTGTTTCTGTTCTAACCGTGAAATAAGTCATACTCCTACCAACCTATCAGTTCAGTGCAGGCAACAATTGCACGGAAGGCCTTTTTTTTCTGTGAACTGAACCTGCTTTTCCCGCTTTCCTATGTTGCTTGTGCCATCGCCTAGCAACTAGGTTCGTGTGACTTCAAAGAACTCACTGAGACTAACATAACAACGTGACTCGCTCTTGCAACTCTGAAATCTGTGTGCCATTAAAAGAAGCATTTGCAGTGCAATAGATCTCGCGTATGCTCGAGTTAGAGCTATAAGCGTTGTAAATTTCTAACTGGAACTTTCTTGCCACCCAATCTGAAAATAAAAAGTAAAACAGTTGGCATAAGCGAGCAGATTCAAAGTGCTGCAGTGAGCACGAAGGATAGAGACAAAACGAAAAAGAAGTTCGCTCAGAGTCAAAGTTATCGGCAATAGTGCAATTATCCATGTAACAGGGTTGATGGCTCAGGCATTAACAAAACCGCCTCAAGGATGAACAAACGTAAAGCAGTTACCAACGAAAACAAAGGATTTTTGAAAGGCAAGCCCATGAACAAGTGATAGTAATGGGCATGTGATGGGCGTGGTTAAAAGCCCAGATACATACCAACCCGTCGGAGAAACAGTGCTTGCGCGCTGCTATGCTCGACCTAAAAAAGGTTAAAAACAGGGCAAAGACCAGCAGGGTCAGATTGGGAAGGTGGGAAGTCGGGAACTGGCTGATGGGCCGGTGCTTCAGGATCGCAGGTGGGCTGGTTTTATCAGTGCCTTGGTTAACCGGCCCACAGAGCCTTACAATCTAGCAGAACAGTCCACTGTAATGTGTATTCATCCTGGCCATGGCTCCTCCCACCCGAGCCAGGCTGGGAGCCACTGAGAATGGCCCTGGGCCATTCTCACCTCACACCCCCATGTGTCTGACCCAGCGCAGCAGTGGTTTTCCCCGGACTACTCCCCGCTGGGCCACCACATTCTGGCCATGGTGATCAGGGGATAAGGGAGTATGCAGAGGCCTGCTTGGAGGGGTGTCAGATGTTATCACCTTGCCCCGAGTGTCTTTTAGGCTGTTGGGGGGAGGGGTGCAATTGCATAGGCCTTGCTGTGAGGCACCTTTCCCAGAGACAAGAAAAAAAATAAAAAACGCTGTAAAGTACTTTTGAATCCCAGCATGTCTCAGAATCCTGTGTGCTTGTGGGCAAATCAATTACTTTCTCAAGCCCTAAATAAAACTGAAATTGATCTTGTGCAGTGTAACTAGTGCTCATGTCTATGGCTCTAATACTTTTAAACCAAGTTCACGCTATATAAAGCTACACAAAGAAAAAATAAACAGCCAGATTCTGCAATGGCCCGAGCCCTTACAAATAACGAGGACTCTTTACATAAAGACATCCATATTCCTTTTAAATTGGCTTTTCTGTCTTTGTCTAGGTCTAGGTGTAACTCCTCTTTAAGAAAATATTAATGTGCTTTGCATTACATTTGCTTTTAAAGTATATAATGACCAGAAACGTGGTTGTGGCCCTTTAACTTCTCCTCACCAGCCAGGCGAACTGCTGTGCTTCTAGTAGTCACCAACTTTACCAGCTCTATGAGCTTTCAAATGCCTATTTTAACAACATTTCTCTAAATATAAGTCCAATGAGACTAAGCAAATGGCCATCAATGAGAGGGGCAATCCGGGAAAGTGGGCCACTTTTCTGGGGAGTGCCCGAGCCTAATTGTGATCCCAATCTGACCCTGAAGACCAGTGGTGCATTTCCTCTTGACTGAGGGAAGACTTTGAATTGCAAATGCAACTTGCACTTTGATTGGTTCTGGCTTCCAATGTCCGTCTGAGTCAAGGTATTTGTGTTTATTTGGTGAAGTCTCAACTGCACCAGCACAGAGTAGGACTTTTTCAGAGTTAGTGCTCTGCAAGTGCTTTTGTCCCACAAAAAAAGTAGAATTATGTCTTAGATTCAAGAGAAATCCTATTGCAGTGCCCTTCACAGATGAAGATGTAACAGTACTCCCCACAGAGATGAGGAGTAGGCCCAACGAGAGGAAGACCATTTCAAGACCTATTTGGCTAAAAGCATCTATGGAGATCATGACAGGAAGTGAACACCCAAAAGATGCAAAGATTTTAGCTGCTCAGCAGGCCAGAACTGTCTACAAGCAACAAAGAATGACCAAGGTCAAGGAACGATCTAAGACTGTAACGTGAGTGGGGATGCACCGTCCCTAACCTGTTCAGTGCCATCAAAGTATTATCTGATCCCATCCACCCCTAAAGGGACATAGATTACTTTCCTCTTCACCCCAGAAGCACAAGGCATGTTCCCACTGGCTACAGCTAGATCCTCTGTAACTGTTATGTTTTGGACTATCTCCATAGCCCTGACATTTCTTGTGATATAAGCTTTTAATATTGGTACTGAACCTTAACCCTAAATCCAGGTCCCAGTCTCTACAGGCTGAGCCTGTGGGTCTAGTTGGGGACGGTGGACCCTTAGGTACCAGCCCAAATTGAGCATTTCTAATCTGACTAACCTGAGGTACAGGCCCATGACATTTGGTGTCACTAAGGACATTGTTATGGGCGTACTCATTATCTAGCACCCTTTCAAGGGATCCTTGAGACCAGATGAGCCATGCTAGTGCAGGTGTTTTAATTAAAAATGATTAATGAATGTTTATGTCTTTTGAATAATCAGTTTATGTAGAAAATGAATAATGTAGAAAAATAATGCACGCATTTGAAAATGTGACCTCGAAGAATGGCCACCAATGTTCACGAAATGTACTAATCAATGATTAATACTTATGAAATATTGAATATGCACTAGACCAGTGGTCTTCAAACTGGGGGGCGGGCCCCCTAGGGGGGCCTGAAGTGATCCCAGGGGGGGGCACCAGGCTCTGCCCAAAAGAAGTATTACACAGATAACAGTGTTTTGTTTTAAGAAGCAACATGTTATTGCACTTTTAAAAAGGTAACAGTACTTAACTGCAATGTTTAAATACGTCTAGACATATTTAAACATTGACATCTTTATAAAATACTCGTGAAAAATTCTGAGGGGGGCCCAATGATTTTTATTTTTCAAATGGGGGGCGCGGCATAAAAAAGTTTGGAGACCACTGTACTAGACTAATGTAGTATTATGTCTCATTAAGGGTTATGAAGTATGCTCTAGCTTTATTAATTGTAGGCCTTAACTTAGCGAGTGTCTTGGCTTATCTTGCCAGGCCTCATGCAGAAGCTGTATTTCTTAGCGGTTAATAAAAATGCTGACCAAGTGAATTAAACTGTGAAATGTCCATTGTCTTGTTAAAAGTGCTTAACAGAAGCTTTTCGTGAGAACCGATTGCAAGGAGATGATGTTACCGCTAGTGTAACAACTTATGTGTAATAATTGTGAGACTGACTTTCCCAGGACGAGAACAGTGAAGATACTGGTTGGAGCTGAAGATGCAACAATATTGTTACCTGATGAGCCGGATGATGAGAACATTGTAAAGTGGACCAATCATCTGCATGCTAATAGGGAAATATTAGATAGATTTGGTATAGAAATATTATTGGGTAAAGTATGAACATACGATTAATCGACCAATAGGGAATTAGGGGATAGTTTAGGTGACTTTGATGTAACAACGCGACAGAGGAGAATCATTCAGACCTGATTTTAAGAGAGAGAGAGAGATTAGAGAAGAGACTTGAGATGCAGAGACTTTAGGAGAGAGCTACAAGATTTATTCCAACATTGGGCTCATATTCTCTGACTGAGAGCCTGATGCTTTGCTGATCGATTGATGCCCTGAGGAGGAAGACTGATTCTGCTTTGCTGACCCATACCGAGGATAGGTAGATATAATGAAACATGACTGTTATGCATTTTATGCTTTTTCTTCCAAGGTACCAACTGCACTGTTTTGACCGATCCATAGTTAGATGTTTTCCCAAATTTGTGTCTCTAAATTGTTTTGCATGAAGCCCAACATGCTAATGCTAATCTGACGTTAGTTAAGTGCCCTCATAAATGACTGACAATTACAGGGACTAATGATTGATGAATTACCTTGCGTAATTTCCATATATGTTATATCTTTATTGCAACTGGCTCTGCTATTGATTTGCACTGTAGCTCTAGAATGTGTTGTGGTTCAAGCTTTGATTAGATTGCGTTTCTTCCACCGCCTTGGACAATCAGTGTTATTTTTATATGTGTTTCATTTGATATTGAGATTAATCTACATGACCTTAGCGTAGTTAATATAGGGAAATAAACGTACTAAACTTTTATTAAAGGTGTGGTTATTCATGGCATAAAGGTCATGGTGTGTGACATTTACTGACTCCATCGATTATTGATGTTATTGATTGTTCATGATTGTTGATTATTGTGTATTAATTATTGATTATGTACTGGAGCTATGGTAAGAACTTCTTAATTGTGAGGTTCATCGACATATTCGTGTCTCCTTGTAAGTTTACTTTTTAAGGTCTGACGCGCTAACAGTCATAGTAGCAGACTGATGGTTTGTCTCCTTAAGAGCTTGCCACAGGTGTCCGGTACAGAGTGATACCAGAGACGGTAAGAGACCGATGGTTCGTCTCCTTAGGAGCCTACCATAGACGTGCAGCATACGGTGACAGGTGCCCCCAGTGATGATAGCTGTTTGAAGTGGTCCTTTCAAGAGTTCATTATTATCGAGATTTGGATTCTGTTTTTCAATGATGATAATTGGAGAGAAAAAGATGTCCCCTTAAGCCCAGAAATGACTTTCCCAAATCCTGGATCCTGCTAATGGTTGTTGAGGATGTTCCCGGCGTTCTAGTGTTAAAGTGAGAGAAATAGATTGTGCTTGCTCAAGCGTATGCAAATCGCAGGTGAATTGTGAGGTTTGCAAGGATTTTTAGGGAGTTTGCCTACTCCAAATGAAGTTTTAGTAGGAGTGTGCGTACTCCGCAGTGTGAGAGTAGGGAAGTCGTCGAACTTCATATGTGTGTGGCACTTTGTGCTCAACAATTGTCCACGTGGTTGTTGATGTACGGACCCTGCGTGGTCTAAGACTCTGGAGTATATTGAAAAGTATATGAGACACTTGGTTATATGTTGTAATTTGGCTGGTTTAGTAGGTTGATCGGGCGTGGTCAACAAGTCAGTGTGTGAGCTGAAGTGGGTGAGAGGAAATTGCGACTGAGATTTGGTGAGTTCTATGTGCACCAGGACAGACCCATTGGCCGGTTGAGAGTAAAATTTGCTGGTCGAATTTTGCTTGCGAATCTGGGAGACCGAGAAAGAGGAATGGCTGCATGGACGAAATGAGCCATCAGTGAAAATCCATAAGGTTTTTGAAGTGACTGTGTTACCTTTCCTGTAGTAAACCAGTAGATTTTAGTTTTTTTTGTTTTTTGATTAGTGCTTGCAATCTTTTGCATTCATTTTGTGTGAAGTGGAGTTTAGGAGGACGAGCCGCAAGACTTTGTCAGCCGCAGGACGTGTGAGTGTGATGTCATTGGAGCTGCGCTGGGATAGGTTGGTTAGTGATAAGGGTCGCGCACAGCTGGCAGCCGTCCGTGAAAGGCAATTGGTTGCGAACGTGTGTGAAAGGAATCTTGGGATTAAAAGTCATTTCATGATTTGATTTTGAATAAACAGAAAGTAGAAAAGATGAAGTTTTTCAAAGCGTTGAGAAGTGCCCTAAGAGGAGATACGTACATTATAGCAAGTGTAGGCGAGGCTACACCGCCAGAAGGTACACCAGCTTACATTGTAATGGAGGAGGGAGGTGTTGCGCCATGTCTTTGGCTAAAGCAATGGTGCAAGTTGACAGAGAAAAATGGGAACTTAGAGTTTCCTGTAAATGGCACGTTCAATTTGAGGATTCTGGAGCAATTGCGGATGGCGTTATATGAATTGAAGCCCCTTCCGAGACCAGCACAGTTTGAGGCATTAGCAGTTTGGGAGCTGGTAGCTAAGCAGCAACAGCAATTGAAAGGATGAGAAAGCCAGAAAAGACTTTAGCAGAGGCTAAATGGGATTTGGAGCAGAAGATATGGAGATCAGAGACTTTGCAGGGAGTTAAGTTGTTTCCGGTGATTACACAGGAGGATGAGAAGGAAGTAAAGAAAGCGACTAGGAAGACTAATAGAAGTCCGTCCGAAAGTAAGGGAGCTAGAAAGTCTTCAACAGTAGATGAGGAATCAGATAATGTAGAGTTCCTTACACAGTTATTGAGAGACCAGCCACCATCATATACAGTACACAAGAGTGGTCTGAGTACTAGTGCTGATCCGACAGCCCCGACACAGGTAACTGGGCCAGCGAGTCTGGTGCAGGTTAATGCTAACCTGACACTGAATGCGGTGCAAAGTGGTCCTAATGTGCCGATTACTCCTGTAGTGCAGACACAGATGCAGCCGCCACAGATGCAGAGAATTTATCCTGATTTGCCATTTTAAAAACGACTTCGAACATAGTAGTGCCCACGGAGCAGATGGTTCCGAGACCAATACTGGTCCAGACTGAGCTGACTCTGATTTTTTTGCCCCAAGTACAGCCGCAGGTAATGCCGAGATTTATGCCAATGACAGGGACCCAGTCAGACCTGACTCCTATGATGAATCAGAGTATGGAAGTTACTCTCCTACAGAGTGTAGGTGCCAGAGCAGCCTCCAATGCAATATCGCTACTGATTACTGTTGGTCCAGCGGTACAATTATTTGCACAAAAGAAAATGATTGCGAGTGAACAAGGAGCAATGGCCCAGAGTCTATTGAGGGTAGGATATAATGAACAAGTTCAGGAAGTCTCTCCTTGTGGGTCAGACTTTTGACAGATCAAGATCATTGTTAGGTCTCAGTCCACTTGTTGCACTTCTAGATGCTGTGACAGGACCAAATGTAAGCCAGAGCCTGAAATTATTGACACAGCAGAATTCAAATGCAGTGGCACAGCACGTGCCCCCGATTCAAGCGAGTAACATTTTGTTACAGGGACTGACAGCTCAGCAGCTGACTGAATGGTTAGATAAACTGAATACCCCACAGAATGCCCCCAAAAGAGAAGAGTATCTCAATTGTGTCAGACTAGGCATGGAAGCGGGTGAACTCATTGAGGGAACAATGGGGGTGAATAGGTTAGAATCCTCCACAGAGGCAGAGTTGAGATACTTGTGGCCAAAGATTATGAGAGAGGTGAGCAGGGTACATCAGAGATTAGCAGATTTGGCAGAGAAGTACGGCATAGAAATTGAGAAAAAAAAGCATTTGAAGAGGAGTTACGGATTAGATTTTGAGGCAAAAGATTTTGAACATATGAGGTCAGCCGGAATGAAGGCACACCTTAAAGAATTACTGCAGAGTGCTCAGATCTGAGGAGCATTAGACAAATGGGAAGGCAGATGGGTAAAGAATAGAGATAAGAAAAAAATAGATTCTTTGGAGCTGACCGAGGTTGTACAGCAGGACAAAGATCCAGTAAAGATTTTACCATTGAGGGAGACTCCAGGGGGAAATTTTGTTTGTGTCCCTTGGAGCAGAGGTGACATTCTATCAATTATGAATGATTATGCAAAATTGAGAGAGAAGCCAGTGGAGTGGTATCAGCAGACAGACAGGTTCGTGAAACTTGCAAAGTGTTTGTGGGAGGACTTGAACACATTACTGGAGATAGCGGTTCCAGCTGTCTTATGGGTCGAGTGTAAGAAGAGTGTAGACTGGCCAACAAGTGAACCGGAGAGAGATAAGAATACAGGCACACCGTCTCCTGAGGTAATGAAATATTACTATAAGGTGATTGAATTCCTGAAATTGAGGATTTCGGCCAAAAATATTGATTGGCAGAGGATTGACAGGACAGTGCAGGAAGTAAAGGCGTCAATACATGCGTACTATGAGAGATTGTTGCAGGCATTCAAGCAATATAGTGGTACAGAAACAATTGAGCCGAAAGACGTGCTACATTTTGTGTTCAGATTTGTGGAAGGATTGAAGCCTGAAATTGGTCAGATGATTAAGAGTCATTTGATTTGCTGGCAAGCAAAGCCGATTAATGAGGTGTTGCAGTATGCGAAATACTGTAGTGATGAGATTGAACTGAAACAGAAAAAGTTGAAAGAGAAAGCGATGGTGATGCAGATTAAAGCAGCTCAAACAGGAGTGCAAGGAAAGTTTGTGCTGCAGATGCCACAACAGCAGGGATATGTCATGTTTCAGCCCTGGATGAGAGGTAGAGATCGTGGAGGCAATATGAATCGTGGTCCAGATTTGAATACTGTAGTGGTTCAGAATGAAGTGCAGGGAATGAAGAAGCTAATGCTGTGTCACATTTGCGGAGCCGTGGGACATTGGAAGCGGGAGTGTCCGATGATGGTGCAGGAAGATGTTGTTCAGCAGAGTAATGACATCAGTTCATTTCAGAATGTTAGAGGACCGAGAATAAGGGGTCCTAATCCACATTTTCAGAAAAATGTGAATCACCAATTGCACCAATTCCCGTTACACAGTGAGGATGGAATAAATGGTGAATGGATGTGTGACAGTTCAGATGAGGAGCCATGTGTGCTTGCGACTTCTTTAGAAGTAGATCAAAGAGGATCCTATGAGAGGGGAAAGGTTATGGGTCACAGAGTTTCATTCTTGGTGGACACAGGAGCTACACACTCTACAGTGAGAAGTGCAGAGATTCTGAATTTGCCCCTTTCAGGTAGAACAGTTCAGGTTGTGGGGGTAGCAAACCAATATCTGACAAACCCAATTGCAGATCCAGTGCAAGTTGAAATTGGCAATTTTCAGGGACTGCATAAGTTTGTAGTCTGCGATTCAAGTCCGGTATCCCTACTGGGAAGAGACTTGCTGTGTAAAACAAAATGTTTGCTTACTTACTCAAATGACGGAATTGAGATTCAGACAAATAGCTATGATGAGGAATACCAAGCCCCAGAAATAGAGTGTGAAAATACAAGTGAGGAGTACCCTTTGATTGAGTTTTCCCGATGTTCACAGTGAAAGAGCTTCATCCTGATTTGCAGGGAACAGTACAAGAGTACATGTGGGATTTGACAGTAAAGGAAGTAGGTCTGATTAAAGGGGTGGAGCCAGTCAGGGTTACCATAAAACTGATGCAGTTTTCCCCCACAGTACAACATGACACAAGATGTCCTTATGAAAGTGGCTCGGATAATTGCAGATTTTTTGAAGCAGGGAGTTCTGAAAGAAGTGCTGAGCAGTCCATGTAACTCACCAATAATGGATTTGAAGAAGCCCTGTGGGAAGGTTCGGATTGTTCAGGATTTGAGAAAAATTTATGAGATTGTGGTCAAATGTTGTCCCGTAGTGCACAATCCAGCTGTGATACTATTCCAGATTCCATGTGATGCAGAGTGGTTTACGGTCATTGATTTGTCACAAGCATTCTTTTCTGTGCCTCTTCATGAGGATAGCCAATTTCTCTTTTGTTTCAAATTCCTGGATCAAGGCTATTGCTGGTGTAGAATTCCTCAAGGGTATACAGAGTCACCTTCCCTATTCAGCCAGATCTTGAAAAAGAATTTGGAGTCATTGAAATTGCTTTTCCAGTCAACTTTGGTCCAGTTCATTGCTGACTTATTAATTGCATCCAAGACAAGGGACGAGTGCAAGTATGATACGATTGCCCTGTTGAACCATTTGGGAAAGAATGGCCATAAAGTGTCACCACTTAAATTGCAGAAGTGCCAGAAGGTAGTAAAGTATTTGGGTCAACAGATTGAGAAAGGGTCGAGGAAGATATGCAGAGAAAGGATTACAACGATATTGCAAATAAGTCCCCTAACCACACAGAGAGATGTCAGGATGTTCCTGTGAATGGTGGGCTATTGTCGCCAATGGATTCCAAATTTTTCAGTCATTTCAAAACCATTGCAGATGCTGACTCATAAGGAAGTCACTGATCCCATAGTATTAGACCAGGATGAGATGAAAGCATTCACTGAGTTGAGAGAGAGTTTGTGCAGAGCTCTAGTGTTGGGTATGCCTGACTACACGAAGCTTTTCACATTGTTTTGTCATGAGCGTGATGCATGTTCATTGTCTGTCTTGACACAAGTCCATGGAAGTGCTCATCGCCTAGCAGCATATTTTTCAGCTACTTTGGACCCAGTTGCAGCAGCCTTACCAGGTTGTTTGTGTGCAGTTGCCGCAGTTGGACAAAGTCTTTCACATTTTGAAGGCGTGGTGATGGGATGGTCCCTCACTCTATTGAGATTTTATTGACAGGAACGAAAACTCAATACTTGACTGTTGCGAGGTTGACTAGGTATGAAACAAGTACTTTGGGGTCACCAAACGTGACACTGGAAAGATGTACAGTGCTGAACCCGACAACCTTACTTCCGAGAGAAAATGTTGAAACAGAAAAAAAGGAAGATGTTGAACATGACTGTCTCGAAGTAACTGAGTTGTGCACAAAACCGAGACCTGACATTAGAGATACCAGATTGGAAGAAAATGACCAAATAATTTTTGTTGATGGTTGTTAGAATTGGGGTCTTTGGTTGACATTCAGGTTACCCCCTGTTTAAACAAGGACCCTCACTCTAGTCAGGGTAAAAGAGAATCACCCTCAGCTAACCCCTGCTTACCCCCTTGGTAGCTTGGCAGAGCAGTAGGCTTAACTTCAGAGTGCTAGGTGTAAAGTATTTGTACCAACACACACAGTAACTTAATGAAAACACTACAAAATGACACAACACAGGTTTAGAAAAATAGGAAATATTTATCTAAACAAAACAAGACCAAAACGACAAAAATCCACCATACACAAGTCAAGTTATCAATTAAAAATCAAACAGAGTCTTTAACTAGTTTTAAAAACACACTAGCGCTGCTAGAGTGAAAATGTACCTGGTGTGCGTCAAAAATAACCCCGCACAGGCGGGTGTGCGTCAAAAATAACTCTGCACGGCGGTACTTGAGTCAAAAATCCAGCCGCACGATGATTTGAAAATCCCGCCGCGCAGGTTGCGATCTCCCAGCCTCCGTCAGCGATGCTGTGCGTCGTTTCTCCTGCTCCGTGCGTCGATTTTTCGGTCGCGTTTCCTGCGAGCGTCGTTTCTCAGCTGCGGAGCCGGCGGCGCGTCGTTTTTTCAGCCGCAGATCGGATTTGCGTCAATCTTTTCCCCGCACGGCGCTCTGTGCGTGGATTTTCTTGTCTTTAGGCTGCCAGCTTCTCCTTTCAGGGTCCCAGGAACTGGATGGGCACCACAGGGCAGAGTAGGAGTCTCTCCAGAGACTCCAGGTGCTGGCAGAGAGAAGTCTTTGCTGTCCCTGAGACTTCAAACAACAGGAGGCAAGCTCTAGATCAAGCCATTGGAGATTTCTTCTCAAGATGGAAGGCACACAAAGTCCAGTCTTTGCCCTCCTACTCTGGCAGAAGCAGCACCTGCAGGATAGCTCCACAAAGCACAGTCACAGGCAGGGCAGCTCTTCTTCCTCAGCTATTCAGCTCTTCTCCAGGCAGATGTTCCTCTTGGTTCCAGAAGTGTTTCTCCAGTCTGTAGATTTGGGTGCCCTTCTTATACCCATTTTAGTCTTTGAAGTCACCTTTCTTCAAAGGGGACTCACACCTACTTGTGAAATCCTGCCTTGCCCAGGCAAGGCCTCAGACACACACCAGGGGGTTGGAGCCGGCATTGTTAGAGGCAGGCACAGTCCTTTCAGATGAGAGTGACCACTCCACCCCTCCCTCCTAGCAGAGATGGCTAATCAGGAAATGCAGGTTACACCCCAGCTCCCTTTGTGTCACTGTCTGGTGTGAGGTGAAAAACAACCCAACTTTCAAACTGACCCAGACAGGGAATCCACAAACAAGGCAGAGTCACAGAATGGTTTAAGCAAGAAAATGCTCACTTTCTAAAAGTGGCATTTGCAAACGCACAATCTTAAAATCAACTTTACTAAAAGATGTATTTTTTAATTGTGAGTTCAGGGACCCCAAACTCCACATGTCCATCTACTCTCTAGGGGAATCTACACTTTAATCATATTTAAAGGTAGCCCCCATATTATCCTATGAGAGAGACAGGCTTTGCAACAGTGAAAAACGAAATTGGCAGTATTTCACTGTCAGGACATATAAACCACATTACTATATGTCCTACCTTAACCATACACTGCACCCTGCCCTTGGGGCTACCTAGGGCCTACCTTAGGGGTGCCTTACATGTAACAAAAAGGGAAGGTTTAGGCTTGGCGAGTGGGTACACTTGCCAAGTCGAATTTACAGTGTAAAAATACACACACAGACACTGCAGTGGCAGGTCTGAGACATGATTACAGAGCTACTTATGTGGGTGGCACAACCAGTGCTGCAGGCCCACTAGTAGCATTTGATTTACAGGCCCTGGCACCTCTAGTGCACCTTACTAGGGACTTACTAGTAAATCAAATATGCCAATCATGGATAAACCAATTACATACAATTTACACGGAGAGCATATGCACTTTAGCACTGGTTAGCAATGGTAAAGTGCTCAGAGTTGAAAAGCCAACAGCAACAGGTCAGAAAAAATAGGAGGCAGGAGGCAAAAAGACTGGGGATGACCCTGCATAAGCAAAAGTCCAACAATGGTTCTTGTCTGAGAGACCATACAGAGACACTGAGAGCAGGATATGGTGTGTGCACGATTACAGGTACCTTGGAAGCTTCCTGGCTTTGAGGAGTGTATTCTGCCCAGGTAGCGGAACTGGTCGCCCTTACTATAGCGTGCCATGTTTCTGTCCAGTTGAGAGTTACTATCTATACGGATAGCCAGTACGGATTTGGAATAGTTCATGATTTTGGTCTATTGTGGTCACACACAGATTTCCTAACCTCTTCTGGTTCACCAGTGAGGAATGGAGAAAGAATCAAAGAGCTGTTATATGCAATACAATTGCCTGAAAATATTGCCGTGGTAAAATGCAGTGCACATCTGAAGTCACAGGACTATGTGTCATTGGGAAATGGATATGCGGATCAAGTTGCAAGATTTTGCGCATTGAACTATATATCGTTCAAGGACAAGTGGGAACTGTTACCTGAAAAAGAAGCAACATGTACGAGCTATGCATTGAAAGTATTTTACACTTTGGAAGAATTAAAATCTTTGAAGATTAATGTCAACAGAGGAAGAACATTCCTGGAGTAAATTGAAATGTGTTCAAAGACAAGATGAATTATCTGCGGAGGGTCAGTTGGTTTTGCCAAATAGCCTGTTGTCTCAAATGCAAGGTACTATCATGGTCAGGCACATATTAGGAGGGATGCCATGGTTCGTCTGTTCAAGATTGATTGGTTTAACCCAAAGTTTAGACAAGTTGCTGAAGCAGTTTGCCATTGTTGTGTCATTTGCCAGCAGTTAAATGTGGGGAAAGATACAGTGGTTAACTTGAGCCACATTGGAAAAGCAGGAGGTCCATTCAGCAGAATGCAAATGGATTTTATTGAGATGCCTGTGTGTGGAGGTTTGAGATATGTGTTGGTGATTGTTTGCATCTTTAGTCACTGGATTGAAGCACACCCTACACGCAGAAATGGTAGTCTCACAGTAGTGAAACTACTGCTTAGGGAACTAATAAAATTACGCTCGGGTTTCCGATCTCTTTAGAATCAGATAGGTGAAGTCATTTCAATAACAAAGTGATTAAATTACTGTGTGCAGCATTAAATATTGAACAGAAGTTGCATTGTAGTTACCGCCCTGAAGCATCAGGACTAGTGTGGCAGATGAATGGTATCTTGAAGTCAAGAGTTGCAAAGATGTGTGCAGCTACGAATTTGAAATGGCCTGATGCATTGTCTTTAGTGTTGATGTCAATGAGAAACACACCTGACAGGAAAACAGGACTGTCACCTCATGAGATTCTAATGGGCAGAGCAATGAGGTTACCAGCGGTGCCAGCAAATGCACTTGTCAACATTACAGATGACGTGGTGTTGGATTATCTCAAGGGTCTGGCTGATGTAGTATGCTCTTTTTCTCAGCAGGTGGAGGCCACCACACTGACACCGATCCATGACCCAGGGCACAACCTGAGAGCTGGGGACTGGGTTGTCGTCCGAAAGCATGTGAGAAAGACGTGTTTAGAGCCTCATTGAAAGGGACCATACCAAGTGGTCCTAACGACTACTACAGCTGTGAAGTGTGCTGGAATCCCGAACTGCATTCACACAAGTCACCCGAAGAAAATGGCATGTCTACTGGATCATGAAGGTGGGTTGTTGAGAGTACCAACAAAAGTGCAACAAGTCTCAGGGCCGGAAGGAGAGCAAAGAGGAACTGAGACCGGATCTGAACTTGTTGAGGACGGTTCATTCACTCCTCTGAGAGACGAAGCTGGAGACCTCTAGGAGAGTATCTGAGAGCCTATCTCAACTGAAGCAGCAGGAGAGCCTAGTCAGAGGAGGGCTTTCCAAGAAGCAGGCGTTCTTGAGAGACAAACAGAGCAATTGCCTGACCCAGAAGGGGAAGGAGTTGAGGTGGATCAAAGTCAAAGTGATCTGACTCCTCCTGAACCGGTTGCAGGTCCGTCAAGAGAAAACACCACAGAGCAAGAAAAGGGTTCAAGTTCAATCTTGAAAAGAATACTGACAAAAGGTCCACTGAAAGGAGATAAGTGGCCGGAATCGCAAGTAGAGAAAAGGAAAGAGGTGGTTGTCGAACCAACAATCGAGGAAGAAGTAGATACTACAAGGAAAGAAGATCTAAGTGAAGGTGAGCTGAATGGTGATCGAAAACTGAAGAGAAAGAGAATAGCAAGTCAAAGATACGCAGGTCCTGAATGGGTTATGCAACTACAAAGGAATGGCAGCAAGAGTTTGTCTTTTTATTTTGACAGAGTCAATATTTTAGGGTGACATGAAGGTGGTTAATGAACTGAACTGTTGAAACAATCTGAGAGAAATTTTTGAGAAAGAGACTACTGAAAGTAACCAGAAGAGACATTGATAACCTGATTTGACTTTTAAAACCTGATTTTGACAAAGCTGCTAACCAATTTTGGCAAAGAAGAAAGGTTCCAGGAAGTGAAACTGAACAGCTGAAAGAAGAGTTGTCTGTTTTTGATTTTTGCTGCAAGTTTCTAAATTTCTTCTGCATTCTGATTCTTTAGAGATCATGGCTGACTTTAATCAACAAGGTAGAGGTGCTAGGCGATGTACCTATTTGAGCATTGGTTTGGTAATTATGTGTGGGATATTGTTTGTGGTGTTGATTGTGGGTACGTCTGTTCTTTATGCGAAAGGAACCAACCATACTTCTGCTTTTGAGACGACTACTGCACTAATGGCATTAGAGAGGTTTAAGTTAGATGAGAAATATTTGCATGATTATACTAATGTGCAGGGAGAACTTTCTTCTAAGGTTTTCTATCGCTTATTAAGTGAGTATGTTGAGACAATGAATGCGAATAATTTTTTGTGTGCGCACAGAGTCCTTCATCAGTCGAAGAAGTAGTCACCTATCATAGTTTGCCTCTAACCTACGGGATAAGTTGTAGTCTGTTACTAACAAGATTTTATAACCAGGAGTATATTCTGTACTTCTATTCAAATCAGGATGCTGTGTTTTCATTTGTTCCTATAATTAGATATTTGAGTAAAGTAGCTAAGGATAATGACATAGTATTAGTTAGGGGATTCTGTGAACCTACATTGAGGTTTGGCACAGCTTATGCTCATCACAACAATTTGACATGCTTGCTTACACCTTTAGAGAAGAGCTTCTTGTATCACACTGATGACAGGAGAAAGGCGTTAAAGGAGAAATTAGAAAAAGGCTTAGAGAAAATGGCTTACAAGAATGATTATGCTTATAGTGCAATTAAAACGCAACAGAAATTAGCTTTAGATGCACAACACGTAGGGAATCTTTGGATATGTAGGCCTAAATTGAGCACTGACACTTTATTTGTGGGTATGAGTGATTGCAGGCATGTGTTTTTGTTTCAGAGTAAATGGACATTTATGTTGAATGCGCAGGACCCTGCAATTCCAGGGATACACTATATTTGTGGACTTAATCCTTCCAAGAGGATGCTATGGGACATGCTATTTGGGGATAATTTTCCCAAAGATTTATCAGATGGAGGATTTGAAAAAGTTTCCGAAAGCGGCTGAATTACATCATAAGAGACAGAGGAGGGAGTCCTCTTCTGCGATAGTGGGAGATATATTTGGAGCAGTGATTCCTTCAGTGGGAGTCATCCGGAATTTGATTAAGAATCGAAAGTTGTCTACTATTGTGGATAACATGCTGACAAATTTTTCAGGGGCTGTACTCCAGATAGATACTGAATTAGCCGCGAATAGAGCTATAACTCTTTAAAATCATCTTGCTTTAGACAGTCTTTTAGCGAAGGATGATGGAGTCTGTAGAATGATTAACTCTAGGCATTGTTGTTCATATATACCTGACAATAATAAATAGATAAGAGACTTACTTACTAATCTGACTAATGCAGGTGCTGATTTGAAAGAATTGGAAGAACCAGGTGTTTGGGAAAAAGTTGGCACAGGGTTTGCATCAGTGGGAAATTGGCTCAGCAACATTTGGAATGGGTTCTATTGAAAATATTACAGGGAATATTAATTGTCGTGGTTTGTCTAATTGGGATATGGGGATTATGCAAATTATGCAAAAGAATTAAATTGCAACGGTATAAGAATAATCAGAGGAGGGAAGAAAAGAAAAGGGAAACATTTTACTGGGAAAATTTAAGGAGTACACAAAATTATGAAGAAACTGAATTGTAAACGATTGTGGGTGGT
Organism: Pleurodeles waltl; assembly: GCF_031143425.1. Classification (NCBI taxonomy): domain Eukaryota; kingdom Metazoa; phylum Chordata; class Amphibia; order Caudata; family Salamandridae; genus Pleurodeles; species Pleurodeles waltl. The sequence goes on along the minus strand of NC_090446.1, from coordinate 977,313,177 downwards.
AATTAGTGTGATGACATATTTAGTCATCAGAGGAGGGATTGCTATCGCAGGTGTTTTAATTACAAATTATTAATGAATGTTTATTTATTTTGAATAATGAGTCTATGTAGAAAATGAATAAAGTAGAAAAATTATGCACACATTTGAAAATGTGACCCCGAAGAATGGCCACCAATGTTCACGAAATGTACTAATCAATTATTAATACTTATGAAACATTGAATATCGACTAGACTAATGTAGTCATATGTCATCTTAAGAGTTATGAAGTATGCTCTAGCTTTATTATTTGTAGGCCTTAACTTAGCGAGTATCTTGGCCTATCTTGCCAGGCCTCATGCAGAAGCTGTATTTCTTAGCGGTTAATAAAAATACTGGCCGAGTGAATTAAACTGTGAAATGCCCGTTGTCTTGTTAAAAGTGATTAACAGAAGCTTTTCTTGAGAACCGACTGCAAGGAGATGATGTTCCCGCTAGTGTAACAACTTATGTGTAATATGTGTGAGACTGACTTTCCCAGGGCAAGAACAATGAAGATACTGACTGGAGCTGAAGATGCAACAATATTGTTACCTGACAAGCCGGATGATGAGAACATCGTAAAGTGGAACAATCAACTGCATGCGAATAGTGAAATATTAGAATTCATAGATTTGGTATAGAAATATTATTGGGTAAAGTATGAACGTAAGATTAACTGACCAATAGGGAATTAGGGGATAGTTTAGGTGACTTTCATATAACAATGCGACAGAGGAGAATCATTCAGACCTGATTTTGAGAGAGAGAGAGATTTGAGATTAGAGAAGAGACTCCAGATGCAGAGACTTTAGGAGAGATTCGAGATTTATTCCAACATTGGGCTCATATTCTCTGATTGAGAGCCTGATGCTTTGCTGATCGATTGATGACCTGAGGAAGAAGACTGATTCTGCTTTGCTGACCCATACCAAGGATAGGTAGATACAATGAAACCTGACTGTTATGCATTTTATGCTTTTTCTTTCAAGGTACCAACTGCGCTGTTTTGACAGATCCATAGTTAGATGTCTTTGCAAATTTGTGTTTCTAAATTGTTTTGCATGAATCCCAACATGCTGATGCTAATCTGACGTTAGTTAAGTGCCCTCTTAAATGACTGACAATTACAGGGACTAATGATTGATGAATGACCTTGCTGAATTTCCATGTATGTTATATCCTTATCGCAACTGACTCTGCTATTGATTTGCACTGTAGCTCTAGAATGTGTTGTGGTTCAAGCTTTGATTAGATTGCTTTTCTTCTGCCGCTTTGGACAACCATTGTTATTTTTATATGTGTTTCATTTGATATTGAGAATAACCTACATGACCTTAGCATAGTTAATATAGGGAAATAAACTTACTAAACCTTTATTAAAGTTGTGGTTATTCATGGCTCAAAGGTCATGGTGCTTGACATTTACTGACTCCATTGATTATTGATTTCATTGATTGCTAATGATTTTTGATTATTGTGTATTGATTATTGATTATGTACTGGAGCTATGGTAAGAACTTCTTTATTGTGAGTCAAAAGGTTCATCGACCTATTCGCGTCCCCATGTAAGTAAACTTATTAAGGTCTTACACGCTAACAGCCTCTAACCAGTCTCTCTCCCAATGACTGTGCCCTGTGTAATAGAACCCAAGCTGCCACAAAACTGTATGTTTGCCATTGGTAGAATGATCTAACTGTCTAGCTTGAGTCAGACCCTGTTTCAGTTTGAGTAGTGGGTTTTGAAATGTCTAGATCTTTGAGACTATGGGGGTCATTCCGACCCCGGCATGGGCACTGCAGGGGCCCCCGTAAGAGGGCCCCACTTTGTATTTCAGTGTCTGCCTTGCAGACACTGAAATACGCGACGGGTGCCACTGCACCCGTCGCACCTACCCACTCCGCCGGCTCCATTCGGAGCCGGCTTCCTCGTGGGGAGGGGTTTCCCGCTGGGCTGGCGGGAGGCCTTCTGGCGGTCGCCCGCCAGCCCAGCGGGAAAGCCAGAATGGCCTCCGCGGTCTTTCGACCGCGGAGCGGCCATATGGCGGCTCCCTCCAGGCGGGCGGCTCCCGCCGCCCGCGGGGGTCAGAATGACCCCCTATATTCCTACTGATGGAGTCTCAGATGTCCAGTTCAATGAGTTAGTCAGTCATGCATCTGAAGCAGCAAAGACCCTAGAGCGAAGGGGCAGGCACAACATAAAATATGTTGAATAACTAGCATTATCTTGTATGACTCCTCTAATTCATGGATTAGCTACAGTAAAACAATACTTTAGTAAGGCTAGAAAAGCCCACAGAAGGCAAGAATCACCATAGAAGCTAGATGAGGAGAACATCCCACAACTGTACAGCTAAAAACATGAAACAAACATTTGTAATGCAATAGATCTCACGTTTTCTTGGGTTATAGCTATGGGCATTGTAAATTCATAACTGGACTTTTCTGGCCACATAAATTGGTCAATCCTGCCTGATAATTTTGCCTTTTCTTACCATGTAATTCCAGTGGCTTAGTATTTAACTAAAGCATTTCCATTTACCTTCTTCCTGTATCTTAAAACGCATACAATTATCATATAAACCTTTATCAGGAGTAAACCTTTGGCATTCGAGTGTAATGCTCTAAACACCATAACAAAAATATAATTTGGGATGGACTGGAGGGTGAAAGGAAAGAGGGAGTCAGGAGTAAAGATGGAGAGGACAAGAGGCATAGTAATGGTGTCATGGGCCCTGGAGTAAGAAAGGAAAATGGCTGACTGGAATTTCGGTTGAAAAACAGAGCAATATTTAGAGTTGAGTGAGGTCTGTAGGTCTCTGGCCCTGGTGCCATTGCACCTGTTGCTCCATTGATAACTAGGCCTCAGGAGAGAAATTGGATGGGACAGAAAAAGAGAAGCAAAATGAATACCACATACAAAAGGAAGAAAGAGAAGGTGTCACAAAAAAATAAAAGAAAGAAGGGTAAAGAAAGAACAAGAAAATAAAAACACAACTAAAAGAAGAAATAGAGTAAACGTATGAGACAAAAGAAAAAATGGAAGGAAGCTAGCAAACAAAAGATAAACAGGAAAAAATAATGAAAGAAGTGTAAAAAGAAAGAAAAAAATGAACAGTAGAGAAAAAAGAGAGATGGTGAGAGAAACAAGCAGCTAGTGAACCAGGACATGTATATGCGGACACATTTCCCACAGACACAGAATTGGGAAACCACTTTGACACTTCAGGTCCCGACAAGTAATACCAGAGAAAGGAAGGAAGAAAGACCTAAAAAAAAATAGTGAAAGGACGCATACCGAGTCAAAGGAAAGAGCAAATAAAAAAGGCAAAGAAAGAATAAAGTGAAGAGAGAAAAAAAATGAAAGTATGAGTGCCTGATGAAGGAAAAAAGAGAGGAACGAAACCAGGAAAGAAATATACAAGTTTTGCGAGTTTGATAGAGGAGGTAGGAAGAGAAAGAGATAAATAAAAAAAAGGGAGAGGAGTAGAAATGAACAGTTGAAAGAAAGAGCAAAACTGTCAACATCTGGATTTTAAGAGCTGGAAAGAAAAAAGTCGGGGAGAAAAAATGTTGAGAGCAAACAGAGTAAAGGAAAGAACGGAGTGAGATAGGTGAAACAGCATCTCCCAAATAAAGAGGGCAGCTAAGAATAGATTTATTTGGCTCTCCCGCATCCTCAAACATAAGTCAGAGTTTGAAACAGCAGGGGGCACTGCAGAATAGCATGAGGTGCATTAGCAGAGTTGTATGTGAACACCAAAACAGCAATATTGGAGCGCTTCAGATCAGGATTGGGGGTATAGACAGCTGTGTCCCACCTCAGTGCTGGAATAACAGAAAGGCAGGGGGTGAGGAATGAGAAACAGAGCCCTGTGTAATACCTGGTATTGATATAATGGGGCGCTGCAGGTTAGGGGTGAGGTGCGCTGACAGAGTTTGTATGTGGGCTGCAGTACTGGAATAGTAATGGGCACACAAGGTCAGAAGTGAGTTAAGTTAATGGAGCTATGTGTGAAACCTGCTATTGGCACTCCAGGGTTGCTGAGAGTTAACCTGGAGGTGCTCTGGTGAAGCTACAAGTGGGGCCCAGCATGAGCAAGAGTGGCTTTGCCTATGAACCACAGAAGTGAGGGGCGTGTGTGAGCTTTAGTCCTGAGGAGAAATGTGCACTGAATGTTAGAATTGATAGATTTTGGCAGAGTTGTGGTGGTTCCCATCAACAGTGGCGTGGATGTTAGACTTGAGGTGCACTCTCTGAGCTGTATTTTGCTCTATTGCGTCCAGTATTGGCTCGGCAGTGGGACGTAATATTAGAATTCAGCTGCTGTAACAGAACTGTATGTGAGCAGGGTCCCAGTATAGGAAAGGAAGAGACCTCGCCGGGGTAGAACTGAGGTGCACTGATGTAGCTGCGCCAGAGGTCCCAGTACTGGAACAGCAGAGTGTTCTGACTGATCTGAGGTGCTCTGGCAGACAGCGTGTGTGGGGTTCTGCCACAGCTGAGGGCTTGTAGTGTGGGAACTGAGGTGCTCTGATAGAGCTGTGAGTTGTATCCCGTTGTGGAGCAGCAGTAGGCACTGTCTCTAAGGATTGCAGAGCCCGGGTAGAGCTGGGTGCCTAGGCTATAAGCAATTGCAAGCCTTCCTCTGCCCTGGGGTCCATAGGCAGGCACCCTTGGTAAAGAAAATCCAAGACAAGGAAGGAAGGATGCAGAGAGTCCACAAAGACCAAATCACCGCAGCCTAATTTATAGCCTTTTTACAGCTAAGCTCATAGCGAAAATGCTCTGTAAATGAAATGGGAAGCTTCCCTGTACAGGAGCAGGAAACATAGTAGAAAAAGTCCCCTACAGACCAGATAAGTAGGACAAAGTGTAATTATACAGTAGTTGGTCCCTGATCCCTCACAGAAGAAGGCGGGACAAAGAGGCATGACTGACCACCAGCAAGTAAGGATTTTTAAATGGCACTGAAACTAACAAATGAAATAGCTGGAAGCCTGCAGAAGAAGTACACTTAAAAGTATACAAGAGGTTGTACGCTTCCGCTCGACCTAAAAATGAGACAGGCGGTTCCCAGGTTTCTCTGCCAGAACAGAAGCCCAAGAAAATAGATCCCTACACCAGAAAAAGAAAACCAACCTGGCATGGATGTCTAAAACAAATCACTATGCATCTGCTTTAATTGTGTACTGTTAGAACACAAAAATAGAGAGTGGTCCTCCATCACTAATCCAGATAACAAATGTCCTGTTCAACGTGAAAGAGTAGGTCACCCCTTCTGAACTTGAACAAATGGCTCTGAAAATGCAATTGGCAGAATATGTAGTCGCTTCTCAGATCCAATTCAAGACCTTTCTGATTCTGAAAACTGTCTCACTTTGTGAACTGTGGGTATAGGTCTGGATTTCAAGATGATCTTTTGAGTGAATCCCTTCACATTGCTGTTTTCACATTGCAAAATCTATGCAAGACTCACTTCCTTGTGCTTTCACTATCCCCCACAACTAACACTTGGTCCCCACTGTTAGAGTCTAGTACACTATGTAAGGATCTCTGATTCTGGCATGGCAACAAGTTTTAATTATCATGCAAGAATATTGTGACCAAAATATCAACTATCTGAATATTGTGATAATGTGTATATAGGTAAGTGTATATTTACAATACCCAACTCCATATGTATGTACCTTGGTGATATATATCTTAAAGGTTGTAGATAAGGAGAATACTAAACCTATACTTATTAACATATACTTACCTTCACAGTATTCCTGTTGTCAATATTTAGGCCACAATAATTTTGCATGTCCATATTTTTGTGCTCAAAATTCTGACATACAAAGGGTACCCCCTAAATACTTATCAGGTACATCACGATCTTTAAAGCTTTACTAATACTTTCATCGTCCTTCAACTGTAACTAACTCTCAGGTTTCATCCATCTCTCTCTCTCTCATTCTCACACACACACACACACACACACACATACACATCAACATTTCTTGTATTATCACATTCTTTCTGCAAAACTCACAATGCTATATCACCTCAGAGTACATTCAAGCACCGTCCTGCTAAGAAGGTACATTGAGCCCCATAAATAATCAATATAAGTGTCATTGATAATATAATATAAATGCCAAAAGACCATACAGTCTTAAGGAATATTAAAGCCAAGCCAAGGAATAACAGCTAAATAACTAAACTAAAACTATCCCAGATTCATCAGCCAGGGTGAACTATACAACCTTAAGACCATACTTAGGCCCTCATTACAACATTGGCGGTAAATCCCGCTTACCGCCGTGCAGAAGACCGCCAACACAGCGGTGCGGCCACGGAAATCCGCTACAGCTATTATGACCCACAGGCCGGAATCCGCCAAAATCTAGACACACATACAAGTCTGCCACACCAAAGGTCAGTGATAAACTGACGATAACAAAACCTCCACCGTCACGCCAACAGGAATACGCCCACACTATCACGACACACGAATCCACGCGGCGGTCTTTCAACCGCGGTATTCCATTGGCGGTACACACCGCCGCGCTCAAAATACACACACTCTTACAAAACACAACCACATTGGACAATTCGAAATACACACACCTGATACACATACACACACCACTCCCACACACCCAAACCAATATATAACACACACTCACATCACCCACAAACCCCTACTACCAAAAATTGAGAACGAAGCACACAGAGAGACACCACCATCAACAAACTAGCATCCACAGGCACACAACACCATCACTCACACAACATCCACGCAACTCACATAACACACACATCCCCTCACACATCACAACACACACCACCTCACACATCACCCACACCACACCATGGCACTGCAAAGACACCCCAGGTTCTCTGAGGAGGAGCTCAGGGTCATAGTGGAGGAAATCGTCCAGGTAGAGCCACAGCTATTCGGATCACAGGTGCTACACACCTCCATTGCTAGGAAGATAGAGCTATGGTTCAGAATCATTGACAGGGTCAACGCAGTGGGACAGCATCCAAGAACACATGATGACATCAGGAAGAGGTGGAACGACCTACGGGGGAAGGTGCGTTCCGTGGTCTCAAGACACCAGATTGCAGTTCAGAGGACTGGCGGCAGACCCCCACCTCCTCCCCCACAACTAACAACATGGGAGGAGCAGGCCTTGGCTATACAGCATCCTGAGGGCCTAGCAGGAGTAGCAAGAGGAATGGACTCTGGTAAGTCAATTCTTAACTATTACATCCCCCACCCGCATGCTATCACATACCCCACCCTCACCCCCATCACTCCAACACCTCACATATCTCCCAGTATCACAAACCATCCATCCTAACACCAAGCCCTGCATGCAACACCAAAGCATGGACACCCATCACCAAAGCATGTCCACTACAGATACCCACACAGATCCCCAAACCAAATATCACACAAGGTCCTAGACAAGAATGTGAGCACTGGGGTACAGGGTCACCCACCCATTGCACACGATGGCACACACAGATGCAATAATCATGCCTTTACACCCCTGCAGGACCCCTACCCAATGTCACCCGACAGGAGGTTCCAGACAAGTCCACCCCCCCCACAGAAGAGGCTCACAGTGATGACAACAGCTCTGTCCAACTGGATCTAGAGTACCAGCCCAGCCCATCTGGGATCTTGGGACAGTCGGTTCCCCACACACTGGCACATGCCACCACAGAGCCTCCCCCCTCAGGAAACACCAGCACAGCACCCACCCAGCGGGCCCATCCCTCTGTCCCCAGGACACGTCAAGCAGCAGTGTGTCCACCACTACAGGGAACCCATGCAAACCCACAAACCCAAGAACATCAGGGACCTGAGGGCAGTGGCAGTGGGCACACGGTTCAGGGGACAGAGGAACAGGAAAACAGGGGAACTGGGAGGACTGCTGTGCGACAGGGGGAGGACAGGCCCAGGGAGTCCACTCTCCATGAGGCCCTCTCCAACATCATAGGAGCGTACCATCATTCCCAGGAGACGATGGCAATGGTACTGGCCAAATTTCAGGAGACCCAGCGGCTGCAGGAGGAACAGTATGTGGGGATCAGGGAGGAACTCAAGTCCATCAACACCACCCTGGTCACCATTGTTGGGGTGCTGAAGGACCTTGTCAACACCAGGAGGGACACTGTGGCACAACAAGGGGCCCCTGACACTAGCCTCGATGATTAACTGCCCACCACCTCCGCCGGCTCTAGTGGACAGGAGGCACCGTCACAGGACCACGACACCAGCACCCCACCCCCTGCAGATGGAGAACCACCCCACAAACGGTCCCTGAGATCCAGGAACAAGACAGAGAACAATGCCAAGACCCCCGCCAAGAAATGAGATCACCCTGAATGTCATCCTTCTGTCCCACTTCATCACCCTGTCCATCCATCAACTGCCCTAGCTCCACTTCCTATGCCCCTTTGGACAATGCACCTGTGAGACAAATAGACTGGACTCTGTCATGGACATTCCTCCACCATCACCCCTGACCATTTTCCAACCCCTTCCACTATTTTGCACTTAAATAAACACCCTTGAATCACAAAACAATCTGGAGTCAGTCTGTGCTTTCACAAATGTGTATTTGCAATAACTATGGAATATAGCAATGTCAATTTACTTGTTCACATACCAATGTAACACAGCTGTAGTCCATGAGGTAATATAGCAAAGGTCACACAGTAGGACCCACATCTGTGAAATGGAAAGGCAAAGTGACAATTCAGCGTCCATACACTGGGTGAAAGTGACAGACATATGATAGGTCTAACAATTGTATGAGATGTAGGAGGCAGTGATGTCTTCTTACCTGTGTCTCACTGGAAGTATTGCTGGATCACGTTGTTTCTGTTGTCGATATCCTCTTCTTCTGCCTCCTCTTCTTCACTGTCCACAGGTTCCACAGCTGCCGCAAGACCTCCTTCTGGACCATCCTCCTGCAGAAAAGGCACCTGTCGTCGCAAAGCCAGGTTGTGCAGCATACAGCAGGCCACGATGATCTGACGCACCTTCTTTGGTGAGTAGTAGAGAGAGCCACCTGTCACATGGAGGCACTGGAATCTGGCCTTCAGGAGGCCGAAGGTCCTTTCGATCACTCTCCTATTTCACCCATGTGCCTCATTGAAGCGGTCCTCTGCCCTTGTCCTGGGAGTTCTCACTGGGGTCAGTAGCCATGACAGGTTGGGGTGCCCAGAGTCACCTGCAAATGTCGAGGGACAACTGTTAGACACACACTAACCCTTAGGGACAACCCCAGACCCAGGCAATCATTCACACGGTATAGGGTCCTTGTCCTCACCTATTAGCCACACAGGGTGCCTCTGGAGTTGCTCCATCGCATAAGGGATGCTGCTATTCCTCAAAATGTGAGAGTCATGCACTGAGCCTGGAAACTTGGGGTTCACATGGGAGATGTACTGGTCGGCCAAACACACCATCTGCACTTTCATTGAATGGTAACTCTTCCAGTTTCTGTACACCTGTTCACTCCTGCGGGGGGGGAGGGTACCAAGGCCACATGTGTCCCATCAATGGTACCAATGATGTTGGGGATATGTTCCAGGGCATAGAAGTCACCTTTCACTGTGGACAAATCCTCCACCTGAGGGAAAACGATGAAGATGCGCATGTGTTTCAGCAGGGCAGACAACACTCTGGACAACACGTTTGTGAACATAGGCTGGGGCATCCCAGATGCAATGGCCACTGTTGTTTGGAAAGACCCACTTGCCAGGAAATGAAGTACTGACAGGACCTGCACTAGAGTGGGATTCCTGTGGGATGGCGGATAGCTGAAATCAGGTCTGGGTCCAATTGGGCACACAGTTCCTGGATTGTGGCACGATCAAGTCTGTAAGTGATAATGATGTGTCTGTCTTCCATTGTCGCCATGTCCACCAGCGGTCTGTACACCGGAGGATGCCGCCATCTCCTCACCTGCCCTATGGACGAGAACAGCGAGCACAGAGTCAGCCAACACTGAGGTATTATAAAAAGAATTTATTGCACACATTTGTCAATCCGCAATGTGCCTGTCACTGTGTGTATGCAAGGCCTAGATAGGTGTGACGCATTTAAAATTAATGCCATGTGGCCACCTGAAATGGCGGCTGCCTGACCTGTAAGGTGGGACAAGGGGATATGAGGTAACTGCGCTGGCGTTGTACACCGTCGCGGTAGGCGGTCGAAGACCACGGCACAATGCTGCATTGGTTAACATTGGACCCTATGGGTCCCAGGAGCCAATGACGATGTACGCCGGCGGTGACGGTACGCACCGCCGCAGACGTGACTGCCATTTTCTATCTGTTCAATCACTCGATACCTGATCTTCGACAGGAGAGGACCTACACTGCAAGTGCTGCTGTGACCTTAGTCTGGAAGCGACGATGGCTCATGTGTCTGGGGAAAGGGCCCCTGCCTTCACTTTGGAGGAGTTGGAGAAGTTAGTGGATGTGGTCCTCCCCCAGTACACGCTACTCTACGGTCCTCCAGAGAAACAGGTGAGTACACTGTGTGCATGCTGTATGGGCAATGCCTGTTTGGAGTGGTGTGGAAGGAAGATACGGGGGGAATGAGGCCTGCATGAGCGGACGGTGAGTGTATGTGCGTCAGGGCAAGGGTGGGAACGTGGGCCAGTGACTGTGACGGTCCGTACTGTTTAAGATCATCCTTTTCTCCTGTACTATTCCTCTAGGTCAGCGCCCACCAGAAGAAGGATATTTGCCGTGCTATCGCCAAGGATGTCCATACGCTGGGGGTCCACCACAGACGGAGCACCCACTGCAGGAAAAGATGGGAGGACATTTGCCGCTGGAGCAAGAAGACGGCGGAGGCCCAGCTGGGGATGGCCTCCCAACGTGGGAGGGGTGCCCGTCGCACCATGACCCCTCTGATGTTCCGGACCCTGGCGGTGGCCTATCCGGAGTTGGATGGGCACTTCAGGGTATCACAGCAGCCACAAGGGGGTGAGTACCGTCACATCCATCTGACTCTGCGCGCATTACGAGGTGTCTGAGTGGGGGAGGTGGGCAGTGGGTTACCCTAGGCCAGGGCGAGCTTTGTAGGCAAGGACCCTTTGTGAGGCAGGCAATGTGGCACCCCAACCCCACCGGTGGTAAGAGCCATCTACACCTAGTCAGGCTCCTGTGACTTCCATGTGTGCAGCAATTGGGCATAGGCCTTGTACCCCATGTCCCTGTGATTAATGAGGGAACTGTCAGTGCATGGCATAGTGCAGAGGGCTGCTGTGTCTGTAGTGTACGCCAACGGTAGCGGTATTGCATGCACTGAACATGTCTTTTTTCTTTCTCCCCCCCCCCCTTTTTGTGGTCTCATTGTTCTTGTGTGCATTAGGATCATCAGGCAGAGGAGCAGTGCACTGGAGCAGGAGGGAGCTGCATCCCACATGGCCATGGAGGGCAAGGCAACGGAGTCTGAAGTCACCAGTGCGACGGAGGGCGAGGGGAGCTCCACGGCGGGGACAGGAGCAGAGACAAGCGACACCGACTCCTCCTCTGATGGGAGCTCTCTTGCGGTGGCGGGCCCCACTGTGCCCCCCGCATCTACAGGTACAGCCGCCACCCCCACTACCAGCACCGCCCTCCCAGCAGCCCCTCAGCGTGTGTCCCGTGGCCGCTCACCCAGGAGGGTGGGCATCTCCTTTGCCCCAGGCACCTCAGGCCCTGCCCCAGTCAGTCCTGCTGCCCTCAGTGAGGAGGCGATTGACCTCCTGAGATCCCTCACTGTTGGGCAGTCTACCATTCTGAATGCCATCCAGGGTGTAGAGAGGCAGTTGCAACAAACAAATGCATACCTGGAGGGCATTGATTCTGGCCAGGCAGCCCACCAGTGAGCATTTCAGGCTCTGGCCTCTGCACTGATGGCAGCCATTGTCCCTGTGTCCAGCCTCCCCCCTCCCCCCTCCAACCTCCTCCACCCAGACCCAATCCCCTGTACCTCAGCCTATCCCAAGCACACCATCCGACCAGCATGCACACACCTCAACACACAAGGGTGGCTCTGGCAAACATAAGCACCACACATCCCACAGGCACTCACACAAGCATCATACACATGCACACATACCAACATCCACTGCCTCCACTGTATCCCCCTCCTCCATGTCTCCCTCCTCCCTCCCAGTCTCGTCTCCACTCACACCTGCATGCACTACATCTTCAGCCACTACCTCCATCACCAGCACGCCCATCACCACACACCGCTCACGTGCACTCACCACCCCACTACCATTCACACATCCCCTGTGTCTTCTACCAGTGTGTTTGTGAGCCCTCCTCCCAAAGTACAAAAACGCAGTCACACACCCACCCAACAGCCATCCACCTCACATCAGCCTCCAGCCAATGCACCTTCACCCAAAGTCAGCAAACGAACACCTTCTACAACCACTACCTCTCACTCCCAAACCCCCTCCATCTACCCGTCCCAGTGTGTCAAAAAAGCTTTTCCTATCAAATGTTGACCTCTTCCCTACACCTCCCCCCCGCCCGTCCCCTAGGGCCCGCCTTTCCAGGTCCCAACCCAGCACCTCAACCGCCACATCACCGGGCACAGTGGTGCCAGCAATAGCCGGATTTTGGAGTGCGCCAAGCAACAGAGCTGCCAGTGTCCCAAGAAGTGAGGGCAAGGACATTCCGCCACCTCCAAAACTGAAAAAGTTGCCCACATCCTGGAGGGAGAAGGCGAAAACACCTGCCACCAAGGGCACAGGCAAGACAAAAGTGGAAAGTGGCAAGACAGCTGCGCCACCATCCAAGGTGGGGAAGAGCCAGAAAATCAAAGGCAGGTCCACGTCGATGCCAACCTGCATGGCGGACAAGACCGCCACCAGCACCGCCACCTGCACCGCCGCCACAGACACCGCCGCCAGCACCGCAGACACTGAGCCCGCCACCAGCACCGCAGACACTGAGCCCGCCACCAGCACCGCAGACACTGAGCCCGCCACCAGCACCGTAGTCAGTGAGCCCGCCACCAGCACCGTTTTCACAGAGCCCGCCACCAGCACCGTTTCCACAGAGCCCGCCGCCAGCACTGATGCCACAGAGCCCGCCGCCAGCACCGCAGACACTGAGCCTGCCACCAGCACCGTTTCCACAGAGCCCGCTGCCAGCACCGTTTCCATAGAGCCCGCCGCCAGCACCGATGCCACAGAGCCCGCCGCCAGCACCGCAGACACTGAGCCCGCCACCAGCACCGATGCCACAGAGCCCGCCGCCAGCACCGATGCCACAGAGACCGCCGCAACCACCGCCGCTACTGACACCGCCACCACCACTGACGCTACTGACACCGCCGCCAGCTCCGCCGCTACTGACACCGGCGCCAGCACCGCCTGCGGCCCGCGACATCCTGAGCCAGTGGCACCACCGCAGACATGGCTGCCATCCCCAGTGGTCAGTCGTACGAGGCTGGTGGTCAGTTCCAGGAGCCTGGCTAGCTTGCATGTTGCACCACCGTCAGTGGAGTGTCACATCCACTACCTCAGTCCTTGGGAGGATGAATTACTCTGGGCACCAAGCCCCCTCCAGAACCAGTGGAGAAAGGCATCCACTACCTCAGTCCTTGGCAGGATGAAGCACTCTGGGCACAAAGTCCCCTCCAGAACCAGTGGAGATTCACATCCACTACCTCAGTCCTTGGCAGGATGAAGCACTCTGGGCACAAACTCCCCCAGAACCAGTGGAGATTCACATCCACTACCTCAGTCCTTGGCAGGATGAAGCACTCTGTGCACAAAGCCCCCTCCAGAACCAGTGGAGATTCACATCCACTACCTCAGTCCTTGGCAGGATGAAGCACTCTGGGCACAAAGCCCCCTCCAGAACCAGTGGAGAATCACATCCACTTGAGAGACTGTGGCTTTGCACTCCCCAGGATAAAGCAGTGGGCAACCCACCCACTGGAGAGACTTGAGAGACTGTGACTTTGCACTCCCCAGGATAAAGCAGTGGGCAAACCACCCACTAGACAGACTTGAGAGACTGTGGCTTTGCACTTCCCAGGATACATCAATGGGCATGGAGCCTGTAGAAAAGGTGTTAAATTTACTGAAGTGAAATGTGGGGATCTCGTGGCGGTTAAGAAGATAGGAATGGTAAGAAAAGGTGACAGCAAATTTCACGCACCACAAAAAGTGATTTTTGTAAAGAATTCAGTAGTCAAGTTGGAAGACGGTAGGGAATGGAGTACAGGAAATTTGTGCATAATTAAACAGAAGTAGTGGTTATACATATTCCTTTTCCTGTACATCATACCAAGCTGATATGATGTGTATCTAGTGGTGTGCCAGTAGTGAAAATCATACACTGTTATATGTTTAAGAATGTATTGTTTAGGAGTGTATTATATGCTAGTTCTTGCTTTCATTCTTTTCCATTTAATTTCATCTTTTCTTTTCTTTTCAATTATTGTAATTAAATTATAATTATAATTGTTATAATTCATAAGGGGGAAGATGTGTAGGATCATGCCTCTGAATGATGGAATGTTGTGAGGGTGGAATCCAAGGGTGCTGGGATTCTAGGACAAGAGAGAGGGAGAAGCAGAGAGGAGCAGAGCGAAGGTGGAGGCTTGAAATGTCGCTGGGGGTTATATGGATTGCTGTACTGTCATCTTTGAAATAAAAGACGAAGAAAGTGAACCAGGATCACCGCGTGATTCTTACAGAGCCCCCTTGTGGAGCTGGCGTCGTGCACTCATCGGGCTGAGGTGCCCCCCCTTCCCTTCCCCCTGAGGTGCCTGTTTCATTCCGATCTGATGCCCCAGCAGTGTTCTCTCCGTTTGAAGTCTGGTATCGAGTGTGGACCTCGCCCATGCATTTTGGGCCCAGTGGTGCACGGACTATGAATGGTGCACTATCCTGACTTGTATAGTTGGTGTACATAATTGTTTATACTGTATGTAAAGTTTTGACTAATGGATTTTACATGATTACAATCGTTAAAATCATTTCCTTTTGTCATTGCGTTCTTCCAGGGTGGGTTGGGGGGTGTAAATGTAATGTTTCAGCATGTATTGGTGTGTGTGTTGTTGTGGGTGAGGGTGGGGGTGGGGGTGTTGCGTGTTGCGTGTGTGTATCACTCTCTTTTCCCTCCTCCCTCCCCTGTGTTGTAGGTGCAGTACTCACCCTGGTCATCGCCACCATCTATCGTGCTCCTGGTAGAGGAGCAGGAATACTATCGCAGGGAGGATTTGGAGTTCTGGCTCCATGGCGTCCTGGTTCTTTGTGGGTTGTGTAGAGGTGAGTGTTTCCTCTTCCAAGTCCTGTTTCTGCCGTGTTTTTGTTCACGTTGGTTCCGCCCCGGAGAAGGTGGCAGATTTACCTCTCACAATAGTGTGGGCGGTACATTGTCTTCCGCCTATCTGTTGGCGGTGACCGCCATGCTGTTTGTTTGTACCGCCGTGGCGGTCGGAGTGTTAAAGTGGCTGTCTATGTTGGCGGTTTCCGCCATGGTCGTCATCCCATTTTTTTTTACCGCCGGCCTGTTGGCGGTCTTACCGTCGCTTTACCACTGACTGCCAGGGTTGTAATGAGGGCCATAATGGCAACTCCGAATTTTAACAATAAGGCTCTTTCCCGGTTATTAGAGACAATTAACAGGTCAAAAAATACACAAGACATAACAATCTCTTAGACCTTGCAACCTCCCTAATATGACAACATATTAAAACTCAAAATTGATGGTACCATGCTTACAATAAAAACTTGTATAGACACTACACCATAATTAAAAATGTACACTATTCCGCCAAGTTATTGCTCCCTTTAGAAAAGAACCAATCCCTCGCCACACCATCACCTCCAAAGTCATACATAACAATAAAAAAGCTGGACGGTATTGCACAAAACCCCTGTCCCTCAAAAGGGGGACTAAATATAGTTTCCTAAAAGGTGCATATAGCTCACAAAACATAGTAAAGTGCATTAGGGTCTGCAGGGAAATACCATCACACGGACACAGTTTTATGGTGTTCTGATCAAACTGCCCTAACGGGAAGCACAGATTAGTTCTGATCACCACCAAATGAAAACGCATGATGAGGGCCCTTTCCCATACATTTTTGACCTCTAAGAGGTAGGTCTCTGGGCTCTCTACAAAAAACAGTTTTCCTCAGTCACAGGGGTCCTATTTTCTATATAACCCCAGAGTGGGGCCCCATACAACAAAACTGGAACGCATTTACGCCTGTATACCTCGAGCAGGGGCTTCATAGGTTTGTTACCAACCCTGGCAGCAAATTCAAACGTAGCACCTACTGTAGAATTAAAAAGCCTCCCTCTCTTGGCAATACAGGGTTTCCACGTACCCTTATCATCAAAAATCACTCCAAGATAGGGAAAATCCTGCACCTTTCCAATCACCTGTTCCTTTAATTTTAAAACGCCCACCTTACTTAAAGGTTTACCATAGACCATAAAATGAGATTTGCTGCAATTTATCTCCAAGTCTAACGATGTCATAAAGCTTTTGTAAGCTTTAACTGCCTCTCGGTGCGGGCCATAAGAACAGCATCATCTGCGTATAGCAATACAGGAATACTCTTACCATTGATTTTAGGAGCGTCCTTACATCTCTCAGCTAAAAAATCGAACAACCCATTTGTGTACAGCAGAAAAAGGGTAGGGGCAAAAACACACCCCTGTCGCACTCCCCTATTTAATTCAAACAACTCTGTACTTTCACCAGGCTGCCCAACCCTCACATTAGAATTGGTACCTGAGTGGAGATAGCGAAGCAGCTCCACAATGAGAGGATCCCTGCCCATCTGGGTAAGCCTATCCCAGAGCTTACTACAATTTACCTTATCAAAGGCGCAACTTAGGTCCATGAAAGCAAGGTACAGGGTACCCCTTGTGGCCTCTGTGTACACTTGCCAATCAGCATAAGCAGATTTAAACATTGCTGTAGGGTACCCAACCCTTCCCTGAAGCCGTACTGAGCCCTACACACAATTGAATTGTCAGACATCCAATCCTCAATGCCACTGAGAATAATCCGACCCAAATTTTTTACTGAGGAGTCAAGCAGAGAAATCGGCCGATATGACTTCGGGTCATTACGATTGCCCCTTTTGTAAACGGGGACAATACATGCCGATCTCCAACTAGCAGGGATTCCCCCACTCACTGCTGCATTGAGAACAGTGAGCAAAATTGGTGCCCACAGCTGTGGACAATGTTTGTTTAAATCCATTGGAATAGTTTCGGGACCCGGGGCTTTGTGACTCGCACTGCGTTGCAGCGCCTCCTTGACCTCTTCTAGGTTAAACCTAATAGCTAGATCTGGGGAGTGTCCCTGCTGATCACCCCTTTGGGCATCCAGAAAAAATTCCACAAAAGTGGGCCACCCATGTCTCAGGGGTAATATTGCAACCCAAGCCCTCAGAAGTTTCCGTTTCAATAGAGCCCTTATTGACCACCTTCCAGAACAGACCGGGGTTCTTAGATAGAGTGGCCCTTTCCAGCTCCTCCCAAGCCTGCTCCTTAAGCTGTTGCTTTCTGTCCCTCTGGACAGATTTATAAAGGGCCCTCACATCTCTTACTAAGGTTATGTCTCTCGGTTTACCCTTCAAAGCCTTCCTCAGAGATTGCTTGGCCTCGTAACAGGGCTTAGTAAACCAAACCCCTGAAGCTTGCACGGGCGCTGGACAGCTGCAGTCCTGCCTTCTTTAAAGGCTCTATTTAAAATGGATATAGCATCCATGACTTCCCCTGGGCTCGGATAATCAGCCAAGAGTGTTCCTAAAATTATATTTCAGTTTTTACCCACTACCCTCTCTGTTAATTGCTGAATATTAACTTGTTTCCAGCCGAGACATCTACCCTGGTCTTTAGGTCTCACCGAGACCGGCCCACCCCTCACTAAGTTCCGCATTTTCTCAGGGAAATTAAAAGAAATCCTAAGGGGGTTATAATCACTAAAATGCTGCACTACTACTTCACCTTCCATGACCATATTCTTTAAGGGAGGGGACACAAAAATGTAGTCTACACAACACCATTAACAACAGTCTTTTCACCATTACCAATACCACCACCACTGTTGCTGCTACTAGCATTACCCTGCCTCTACATGTATCAGATGACAACACACCCTCCGTCGAACATCTTCACAACCAATATCATACACAAGCACAGCAACCATCATTATCCGTACAACCAACACACAAAAGCAAAGAAAAACACCAACCCCAATGAAATCCTCTAAAGCAATCTGTAGTTTAAAGCAAATAAAGATTGACTAATATGTTGACATGCTTCACCATAAAAACTAAAAAAATATGGAATTCAGGAGATGAGATGGTACCTTCACCGTCCCAGTCTTGCCTTTTAGGCAAGTTGGGAGTAGTTAAATTCAAAACCCTCCACACCCAACCCTTAGTCAATGAAGAAGGATGAAGGGCACATACTACCCTTGGCTTTAGACAAGATTGGGGAAGGGCAGGGGAACAAGGGGCTGAGGCCTATTACGGCCCAGGACTTATTCTTGCCAACTGAGGGGCCAGTACTTTTACCAGGAAGGGGGCTGACAGATCTCACACGCACACATATACACTCACTCACACCCATACATTTACACACTGGTGCAAACAAACACACACACCCTTTCACAACACTCACTCTCAAATATTTATACATACAAGTCCACATGCATCTTAGAACTGGCATCCTTGGCATAGTCTCCCCTGTCTTTTTCACCACTGCTGACCACTGCTGACCAGTGCTAAATTGCAGGTGCTCGTGTGTAAATTGTATGTGTAATTGGCTTTTGCATGATTGGCATATTTGATTTACTAGTATGTCCCTAGTAAAGTGCACTAGAGGTGCCCAGGGCCTGTAAATAAAATGCTACTACTGGGCCTGCAACACTGGTTGTGCCACCCACATCAGTAGTCTTGTAAACATGACTCAGACCTGCCAATGCAGTGTCTGTGTGTGCAGTTTTAAACTGCCAACTCGACCTGGCAAGTGTACCCACCTGCCGGGCCCCAACCTTCCCTTTTTATACATGTATCTCTCTCTCATAGGTTAACACGGTGGCTGCCCTTAAATATCTATGAAGTGCAGTTTCCCTTTGAGATCAGACAGAGATCAGGAGCTTGGTGTCTCTGAGCTCACCATTTAAAAATACAACTTTTGGTAAAATTGGTTTTTAAATTGTCAGTTTGAAAATGCCACTTTTAGAAAGTGGACATTTTCTTGCATAAACCATTCTGTGACTGTGACTGTGCCTCCTTGTGTATTCCCTATCTGGGTCAGACTGACAGTTAGGCTCTTTGTGAATCTCCACTTGACAGTGACACAAAGGGAGCTGGTGTGTAGCCTGCACATCCTGATGAGCCATCTGGGCTAGAGTGGAGTGAGGAATGGTCACTTACACCTGAATGGGCTGTGCCCACCCTCACACAATGCAGTCTCCAAACCCCTGGTGTGTGTCTAAGGCCAGGCCTGGACAAGGCAGGATCTTGTGAACAACAGAGACTTGCCTTTGAAGTTTGCCTTCTTCAAAGGCAAAAAGGGGTATAACTAGTGGACCAAAAACCCCAAAGATTTAGATTTGCTTCTTGAACCAACAGGAACCTCTTCCAAGGAAAAGAGCTAAAGAGCTGAGAAGTGATGCCCCTTCCTGTGACTGTGCTTTGTTGGGCTATCCTGCAGTTGCTGCTTCTGCCTGAGAAAGGGGACAAAGACTGGACTTCGTGGTATATTCCTGCTTGTGAAGAATCTACAAGAGTTTGGACTAAGCCTGCCTCCTGTCTTGAAGTCTCAGGGCCATCAAAGACTTCCTCTGCCAGCACTTGGACTCAAGGCTGATACTCCTGCCCTGCCAAGTGGTGCTCTATCCAGTCCATGGGCCCTTGAAAGGTGAAGCTGGTAGAACAAGGACTGAAATCCACACACAGGGAGTCGTGCAGGTAAAATCTTGATGCACCATCTGCAGTGCGGCTGAAAAAAGACGCGCTACCCGTATCATGGCTGATTTCAACACATCACCTGCATTGCGGCTGGAGAAACGACGCTACACCTGCTTGCGGCTGCTGAAAACGATGCAAACCCCATGCAGCATGGTTTTCGATCACCATGCATCCAGATTTCTCATTCATCATGGCTAGGCATCAAAATCATTGTGAACCTGCATGGATCTGAGGTGCCCGGTCCAGAAATTGACACATCGCTCTCTTGCGGGGAGAAAAATGACTCATCGCCTACACAACCGGAGAAGAAACGACACACGGCCTCATATGCTCTACCAAGAGCAAAACATGTTGGGCAGAATGGGTTTTGGCATCAGTTAAGCATTCCAATAACATTGCCGATCCATTTCATGGCTTTTTCTCTAGGTTAGGTGTTGATTGAACCACAATTAATATTTAACTTTGTTTTTTTTCAATAAATATGTATTTGCACAAATACACGTGTACGCATATATGTTTTACAAGGGTGATATGTGCCCCAGTAACCAAAGTTAAAATGTTGTTCAGTTTGAAATGTGGTTCCAATCAAGGAAGAGCTTGTGCTATCAATATTTCATGTTAATTAATGTTGATAGAGATGATATCAACTTTTTCTGTCCTTGGTCAGTCTACAATATGCTATCCAAACATATTCAGGTCAGTCGCTTTTTCTGTACTAAAAACTATCAGACTGGTGAATGAGATCATCAGAAAATATGAAAAAGGAAATCTACGTTACAATAAATTAGTGTTTTTTTTTATATTAATGAACAGCAGGCCATAATAACCAATCAGAACCTAGATGTCTGTGATTGATGCAGGTTGGAAAAAAATATCAAAACTGTTATCTGTCTTTCTAGCATGTGTTTGTGATCATAAGTTTTAGTGTGAAATTATTTTGAAAAACAGTAACAGGCAATAAAGTGTGCTGCAAAGAAAAGCTTTTTTAGGTGTTTGCTACACTGCATTGATGTAATCTTGTATTAAATATAATGATTACTCATGGGGATGAATTGCGAAAAGTGAAATGAGGCTTTGGTTTGTACTGTCCCCCATTTGTACACGATTAATCAATGTAAATTAAGGCTTGCTATTGGAGTGTTTGCTGCATAAATGACCGTGATCATTGTATTGCTGCTATTTTCATTTCACCTGCACAATGGAAACAGGCAGTGTGGTGCCCCTGTTCTTCCCCGACTTATACTCACCAACTGAATTTGAGTAAATACTTTTTTTTGCAATTTTAGATAGCGCAGGCGTGACCCAAAAGTATGGGAGCGTTTTACATGAGCACCAGGTATTCTACACAAGGGCACATTCATTTTTATTTTTGCTTTTTTTGGGTACTGGGAAATTACATGATTTTCCCAGATTTACACGATGTTGAGATAACGCCAAGACTCAATCCTGGTTTACCAGTTCCAAAGTCGGCAGCTCTGGCCATTAAAGCACATCATCTTGTTGTTGATCCTATTGATATGATATTGGTCCTATTAACGTGTTGCAGTATCTATGATAGCTGGAGTACTGCCATTTTGCAATACTAATCACCATTGTCAAGGACTGGACAGTGGGAAGGTTTACTGAGTCCCCTTCTTGATTGCTCAAGGAAACAGAGACTCTATCAAGTAGCCATGGTGCCACACTGAACGTAATTGTACAGAGAAAGGTGCCACATGTTGTCTTAAGAGAATAACCACAAAGGGTAATAAGCTTGACAATCTTGTAGCTCTTGATTGATGATGAAGATTAACACAGAAGTTAGTCACATGCCATCAAGCTCCCGAACATGAGAGAAGAGGAAAAGAGAAAAAAGGCAAGCACAAATACCCAGAAGTAGATCCATTACATGCTCCAACTGCAAGAAGCAAAAATTGTGGACAAAAAAAGAGTAAGGCAGCAAAGAATATGATGAAATGCATTGCAATACTGCAGTCGCTTGGAAATGCCTCCTTACGTATGATTCAAACAGGACTAACGCCAAAGGAAAAGACTTTGCTTCATCTTGTTCGTGGAACATCGGATTGATTTCTATGGATAGACCACCATCTTGGTAAGGGTGGTGTATAACGGTTGTCCACGTCCATTTCCTGGACCTCAGTGCTCTGGTTAGCACACAAAGCAGCCCCAGTTTTACATCTGTTGCCCAGCACTGAATTCTGTACCTCTCTGAACAATCCTGTAGGTGGACTTGAGCACCTAAATGCCAGTATGGTCTGGCTGGTGAGGATTCATAACCACATGCTAAATTCAGTGTCAAGCAATATGTTTCGTGACAGCATGAGGGACACACCGTGTTCACCTGAATGCTTGCATTCTCTGCTAAACTCTTGACACAGATATAACAACACAACACAGATATATATTAATAGAGCATAGATGTACATTAATAGGGCAATAGATACATATAGATGGTGTCACACTGTATATGAAACAATAAGACCTGAAATGTGAAATTAGTGAGTTAGCATTTAAGTACAAACTCCTACCTCTACCAGACAGTGCCCAGGATCTCACACACCATCTACATTATCACTAATTTTTCGGATGTTGTCACAACTTGATAAGTAGAAGTGAATTGAGCACTATTTCAGCAACCGTGGAGATTATATGAAACGGAAAAACGTATTCTTACATACAGCAACCACAACCACAGCCTCTTGTGCACATTCATGCATGCTGAAATTTACTATCACCTATGCTGATGAACACATATTTCCTTAGTTACTTATTGATTATAACTAGCTCAATTAACTTAATCAATCATATAAATCAGACAAATTCTCTCAAGGCAAGGGTGAGAGTTAAGGCTGAATTGGCCCCAAAAAATCTATCTATCTACCTATCAATCTATCGATCTATCCATCCATCCATCCATCCATAGTCACTGAAAAATTCAAAGGTTAAATGGATGTTATAGTTAGGTGTTGAAATGAGATAAAAATGAGTGTTTAGAAAATGAAAAAACATGGAAATTCACCAGTTATAGTTTAGTGAACTGACTGCTCCCCATCATGCACTGCTTATGAGCTTACAAATTAGATCACTCATAACATGTTAAATGGCATCATTGATAAGATCACAGATAACATCTTATTGATGACACCACTGATGACATCATCCATGAAACTGCTATTCGCATTATTCTATTAACTCTTACTTAATTTTTAAAAAGACAAAAGTTGTTATGAAAGGGTCTATAACTAAACTATTACTATTACATGTTAGTGGTTTTAATTTTTTAAACTTTACTTCCTATCTCATTTCAACACTTAACTTTAAGGTCACTTCAACCTTTGTTTTTCAAGTGAATTTCTGTTTTTCTCACGTATATTAAAATATTATTACCATATCTAACTTCAACGTCACTTTAATCTTTGATTTTTTCAGTAAAGTTCTGTGTTTTGATTTTATTCTAAGTTGCGCTTAACGTTGTAAACTAAAAAAACAATCAAATTATACAGTTAGTTATTTCAAGCAACTATAACTCACGCCCTCGCCATGCACTAATTATAACCTCACATATTACAACACTTATGACATGTTCTACGACAACATTGATAACATCACTGATTTAAAAAAAACTGACAGTATTGATGACAGCACTGTGCATGGTGGTTGCACGAGTCATAGTTATTTGAAATAATTGAATTTTTAGTGTCTTCTTTAGTTTAAAACATTACGTATAAACTAACATATCAACCTAACTATAACATCACTTTAACCTTTGGTTTCTTTCAGTGACTATGCATATGTGTGTGTGTGTGTGCATGTATATATATTCAAAGGAAATAAACAAAGGGTAAAGCTTAGCTATGGTCAGGAAAACCTTTACTGTATTATTTCTATACAAAACCAACCTGCACTACACTAACCTTAGAAATTCTAAAGTTATAGTTGTATTTTTATAGTTATAACTTAAAGTTATTATTTACACCCCCTCTAAAATTGTTATAACTAGTGAACCTCTGTAGAAGGTCTTGCCAACTCACTAACTATGCTACATGAGCAATAACTAACGCCTTCCCTGTGCACTGCTTATACCTTGTCATATTGCATCAAGTTTAGCATGTTTAATCATAGCATTTATAAGAACACTCATGCCACCTGGACTTACATCATTTATGAAAAGAAGATGCATGCTAGAGGGTTGAGTTATAGTTAATGTAGAGGGGCTAGCGAGTTGACAAGACTCTGTAGAGAGGTGCACGAGTTATAGAAATTTACATTGAATTGAATTTGTATTTTTATTTCCATTTTTTGTAACATAACACAAAGTCATTCCATCATTGTTTTTCTTTTTATGTGTTCTCAGACAAAATTAACTTTTCAATTGACATAGTTAAGTGTCATTTAGAACATTTACAGTTCAGTATGTTTATATGGTAGTAGTCATTGTGAAACACTTGGGAAAAACAAATCAATTGGAGTGTGAAAAAACCCTGGATACTGTGCATGTCCAACTGTTGATATATATCTAAGTAATTTCATATATGTTAAAGCATAGAAGACAACAATAATAAGAGGAGATTTTTGCAAATGTCATCGCCCATTCCAGGCCACATAATGCCATCTCTCCTCAATTACATAAGTACAACTCATGAGTATCATTTTTGCCTTATAAAAATAGTAACGTTGTAACTTAGAACTTTGGATGTAAAATAAGAAAGTAACTGTCTTGTAAATGTTTAGGCAGTGTGCACTCAAAGCTACGAGTAGTATCATTACGTTCTGTTCAACATGTGTTATTCTTTAAGTAGATTGTGTAGTGTCACAATGCTGAGGTCTCTACAGGATGGACAATTATGGCCTTATTAGTATAAGTAAGCCCTGAACTAGAAACCTGTGAAGGAGTAAAGTTGAACCATAAAAATTCAATAGGTATCGTTTTTTTTTTCTTGCCGTACTACATTTCCATGTAAGACCTAATATAGACCTCTATAGTTCAAAATTAAATGGTCAAGGCTTTTGACTCAATTCATTATAAAAACGACGAGCTTTCTTTAGATATGAAATGCGTTTCTACAACAGGTTGAACATGTTGGCGGTCATTACAACATTGGCGGTAAAAGCCACTTACCGCCGTGCAGAAGATCGCCAACACACCTCAGTGGAATTACGCCACAGCTATTATGACCCACATGTCGGAATCTGCCAAAATTCAGACACCCACACAAATCCGCCACACCAAAGGTCAGTGATAAACTGGCGAAAACAAAACCTCCACCGTCACGCCAACAGAAATACGCCCACACTATCACGACACACGAATCCACGCGGCGGTCTTTCAAACGCGGTATTCCATTGGCGGTACACACCGCCACCCTCAAAATACACACACTCTTACAAAACACAGCCACATTGGACAATTCGAAATACACACACCTGATACACATTCACACACCACTCCCACAAACCCATTACAATATAAAACACACACCCACATCACCCACAAACCCCCACAACAAAAACATCCGAAAGAAGGCCAGAGAGAGAGCACCAGCAAGAACAACAGCACCCACAGGCACACAACACCATCACCCACAGAACTTCCAGACACCTCACACAACACACCACTACATATCAGCACACTTATCACCACACACTCCACCCCACACATCACCTACACCACCCCATGGCACGGCAAAGACACCCCAGGCTCTCGGAGGAGGAGCTCAGGGTCATGGTGGAGGAAATCGTCCGGGTAGAGCCACAGCTATTCGGATCACAGGTGCAGCACACCTCCATTGCAAGGAAGATGGAGCTATGGCGAAGAATAGTGGACAGGGTCAACGCAGTGGGACAGCACCCAAGAAATCGGGAGGACATCAGGAAGAGGTGGAACGACCTACGGGGGAAGGTGCGTTCCGTGGTCTCAAGACACCACCTGGCAGTTCAGAGGACTGGCGGCGGACCCCCACAACTAACAACATGGGAGGAGCAGGTCTTGGCGATTCTGCATCCTGAGGGCCTCGCAGGAATAGCTGGAGGAATGGACTCTGGTAAGACAAATCTTAATTATTACATCCCCCACCCTACCTGCATGCCATCACATACCCTCACGCTCACCCCCAGCACCCCAACTCCTCACATATGTCCCAACATCACAAACCACCCATCCCAACACCAAGCCTTGCATGCAACAACAAAGCATGGACACCCATTACTAAAGCATGCTCACTGCACATACCCATACAACCCCCTAAACCATCCTCACACAAGGTCCCACACAGGAATGCAAGGACTGGGGTACACGGTCACCCACCCATTGCACACCATGACACACACAGATGTAATAACCATCCTTTTATACCCATGCAGGACCCCTACCCAACGTCACCGGACAGGAGGGTCCACACATGTCCACACCACCAACAGAAGAGGCCCACAGTGATGACAGCACCTCTGTCCAACTGGATCTAGATGACCAGCCCAGCCCATCGGGGACCTCGGGACAGTCAGTTCCCCTCACCCAGTCACAGGCCACCACAGACCTTACTCCCTCTGGAAACACCAGCACAGCACCCACCCAGCGGGCCCATACCTCCGTCTCCAGGAAACATCAATCAGCAGTGTGTCCACCGCTACAGGGAACCCAGGATAACCCACCACCCCAACAACAACAGGGACCTGGGGGCAGTGGTAGTGGGTACACGGTCCAGGGGACGGAGGCCCAGGAACACAGGGGAACTGGGAGGGCTGCTGTGTGACAGGGGGCGGACAGGCCAAGGGAACCCACTCTCCACGAGGCCCTCTCCTCCATCATGGGAGCATACCACCACTCCCAGGAGACGATGGCAACAGTACTGACCAAGTTTCAGGAGAATCAGTGCCTGCAGGAGGAACAGTATATGGGTTTCAGGGAGGAACTCAGAAGCATCAGCTCCACCCTGGGCACCATCGTAGGGGTGCTGAAGGAAGTACTCAACACCAGGAGGGACACTGTGGCACTACAAGGGGCCCTGACACTAGCATGGACGATGAACTCCCCACCACCTCCGCCATCGCTAGTGGACAGGACGCCCTGCCACAGGACCAACACACCAACCACACACCCCCTGCAGAGGGAGAACCATCCTGCAAACGGTCCCTGAGATCCAGGACAAAGACAGAGCACGATGCCAAGACCCCCGCCAAGAAATGAGACCACCCTGATTGTCATCCTACTGTCCCACTTTGTCACCCTGTCCATACTTTAACTGCCCCAGCTCCACTTCCTATGCCCATTTGGGCAATGCACCTGTGAGACTAATAGACTGGACTCTGCCATGGACATTCCTCCGCCATCACCCCTCACCATTTCACTACCCCCTCCAATATTGAGCACTTAAATAAACACACTAAAAGTACAAAACAATCCGGAGTCTGTCTGTGATTTCGAAATAGTGTATTAGCAATTACAGTGACAAAATGCTCTTTCAATTGTAATGTCAACATACCTATGTCACACAGCTCTAGTCCATGAGGAATCTAAGCAGATGTCACACAGTGGGACCCACATCTGTGAAATCGTAAGGGAAAGTGACAACTCAGTGACCATGCACTGGGTGAAAACGACACACAGTAGAGAGGTAGTAGTGTTAAAGTACATGTAGTAGGCAGGTCTGTACTCTTACCTGTGTCTCACTGGAAATATTGCTGGATCACTGAGTCCCTGTTGTTTATGTCTTCTTCCTCTGCTTCCTCGTCTTCACTGTCCACAGGCTCCACAGCTGCTACAATACCGCCATCTGGACCATCCTCCTGCAGAAAAGGCACCTGTCGTCGCAAAGCCAAATTATGAAGTATACAGCAGGCCATGATGATCTGGCACACCTTCTTTGGTGAGTAGAATAGGGATCCACCTGTCATATGGAGGCACCTGAACCTGGCCTTCAGGAGGCCGAAGGCCCGCTCGATCACCCTCCTAGTTCGCCCATGGGCCTCATTGTAGCGTTCCTCTGCCCTTGTCCTGGGATTCCTCACTGTGGTCAGTAGCCATGACAGGTTGGGTTAACCAGAGTCACCTGCAAATGGCGAGGGACAACTGTTAGACACACACTAACCTGGAGGGATATCCACAGACCCAGACAACCATTCCCACTGACTTGCCTCCAGGTGCTCACCTAATACCCACACACGGTGCCTCTGGAGTTGACCCATCACATAAGGGATGCTGCTATTCCGCAGGATGTAGGCGTCATGCACTGAGCTAGGGAACTTGGCATTCACATGGGAGATGTACTGGTCTGCCAAACATACCATCTGTACATTCATAGAACGATAACTCTTCTGGTTTCTGTACACCTGTTCACTCCTGTGGGGGGGACCAAAGCCACATGGGTCCCATCAATGGCACCTACGATGTTGGGGATGTGTCCCAGGGCATAGAAATCCCCTTTCACTGTAGGCAAATCCTCCACCTGAGGGAAAACGATGTAGCTCTGCATGTGTTTCAGAAGGGCAGACAACACTCTGGACAATACGTTGGAAAACATAGGCTGGGACATCCCTGATCCTATGGCCACTGTTGTTTGAAAAGACCCACTTGCAAGGAAATGGAGCACTGACAGCACCTGTACTTGACCGCCATATTCTATCTGTTCAATCACTCGATACCTGATCTTCGACAGGAGAGGACCTACACTGCAAGTGCTGCTGTGACCTCGGTCTGGAAGAGACAATGGCTCGAGTGTCTGGGGAAAGGGCCCCTGCCTTCACATCGGAGGAGTTGGAGAAGCTCGTGGATGGATATGTTTTCTATCGCTTATTAAGTGAGTATGTTGAGACAATGGATGCAAAGAGTTGTTTTGTGTGCGTGCAGATTCCTTCATCAGTCGAGGAAGTAGTCACCTATCATAGTTTGCCTCCAACCTATGGGATAAGTTGTAGTCTGTTACTACCAAGATTTTATAACCAGGAGTATATTCAGTACTTCTATTCAAATCAGGATGTTGTGTTTTCGTTTGTTCCTATAATTAGATATTTGGGTAGAGTAGCTAAGGATAAGTGGAGAAGTGTGGCTCAATGGTTAGAGTGGCAGACCCTGAAGCAGAGATCTGGCTCAAGACCAGGGTTCAAGTCCCGCTTCGGCAAGTCTTGGGCTCAATTCCCCTTGACCAGATAATTCTCACCTCAGTGCCTAATCTAATTCATGGGTCCCACTCTGCAACTCTGGGCAATAGCTTGCTTAATCTCCACAACGGCCCCAACAGCGCTTGGATGCCTGGCTTCACCCTGGGGGTGCTCAGGAGTGGGCACCTCACAGGGAAAAGCCAGGAGGGGTTCCATAGCGGTATGAGTACAGCACCTTGAGACCCTAACGGGTGAGTAGTGCGCTATACAAGTGCTAATTTACATTTTACATTTAAGGATAATGACATAGTATTAGTTAGAGGATTCTGTGAACCTACATTCGCGTTTGGCACAGCTTATGCTCATCACAACAATTTGACATGCTTGCTGACACCTCTAGAGAAGAGCTTTTTAGATCACACTGATGACAGGAGAAAGGCGTTAAAGGAGAAATTAGAAAAAGGCTTAGAGAAAAGGACTTACAAGAATGATTATGCTTATAGTGCAATTAAAATGCAACGGAAATTAGCTTTAGATGCACAACACGTAGGGAAGCTTTGTATATATAGGCCTAAATCGAGCACTGGCACTTTATTTGTGGGTATGAGTGAATGCAGTCATGTGTTTTTGTTTCAGAGTAAATGGACATTTATGTTGAATGGGCAGGACCCTGCAATTCCAGGGATATACTATATTTGTGGACTTAGGCCCATATTTAGACTTTTGTAGTGCCGCATTTGCATCATTTTTTGACGCAAAAACAGCGCAAACTTACAAAATAAAATTGTATTTTGTAAGTTTGTGCCATTTTTGTGTCAAAAAGAGGCACAAATGCAGCACTAAAAAAGTATAAATTAGAGCCTTATTCCTTCCAAGAGGATGGTATGGGACATGTTATTTGGGGATAGTTTTCCCAAAGATTTATCAGATGGAGGATTTGAAAAAGTTTCCAAAAGCGAATTAATTACAACATAAGAGACAGAGGAGGGAGTCCTCTTCTGCGATGTTGGGAGATATATTTGGAGCAGTGATTCCTTCAGTGGGAGTCATCCTGAATTCGATTAAGATTCAAACTTTTTCTACTATTGTGGATAACATGCTGACAAGTTTTTCAGGGGCTATACTCCTGATAGATACTGAATTAGCCGCGGATAGAGCTATGACTCTTTAAAATCGTCTTGCTTTAGACATTCTTTTAGCGAAGGATGGCGGAGTCTGTAGAATGATTAACTCTAGGCATTGTTGTTCATATATACCTGACAATAGTAACTAGATAAGAGACTTACTTACTAATCTGACTAATGCAATTGCTGATTTGAAAGAATTGGAAGAACCAGGTGGAAAAAGGTGGCACAGGGTTTACTTCAGTGGGAAATTGGCTCAGCAACATTTGGAATGGGGTTCTATTGAAAATATTATAGGGAATATTAATTGTCATGGTTTGTCTAATTGGGATAAGGGGATTATGCAAATTATGCAAAATAATTAAATTGCGAAGGTATAAGAATAATCAGAGGAGGGAAGAAAAGAAAAGGGAAACATTTTACGGAACAAATTCAAGGGGTACACAAAATTATGAAGAAACTGAATTGTAAAAGTTTGAGGGTGGTAATTAGTGTGATGACACATTTAGTCATCAGAGGAGGGATTGCTAGCGCAGGTGTTTTAATTAAAAATTATTAATGAATGTTTATGTATTTTGAATAATGAGTTTATGTAGAAAATGAATTACGTAAAAAAATAATGCACGCATTTGAAAATGTGACCTCGAAGAATGACCACCAATGTTCACGAAATGTACTAATCAATAATTAATACTTCTGAAATATTGAATGTTGACTAGACTAATATAGTAATATCTCATATCAAGGATTATGAAGTATGCTCAAGCTTTATTAATTGTAGGCCTTAACTTAGCGAGTATCTTGGACTATCTTGCCAGGCCTCATGCAGAAGCTGTATTTCTTAGCGGTTAATAAAAATGCTGGCCGAGTGAATTAAACTGTGAAATGTCCATTGTCTTGTTAAAAGTGATTAACAGAAGCTTTTCGTGAGAACCGACTGCAAGGAGATGATGTTCCCGCTAGTGTAACAACTTATGTGTAATATGTGTGAGACTGACTTTCCTAGGGCAGGAACAATGAAGATACTGACTGGAACTGAAGATGCAACAATATTGTTACCTGACGAGCCTGATGATGAGAACATCGTAAAGTGGACCAATCAACTGCATGCGAATAGTTAAATATTAGAATTCATAGATTTGGTATAGAAATATTATTGGGTAAAGTATGAACGTAACATTAACTGACCAATAGGGAATTAGGGGATAGTTTAGGTGACTTTGATATAACAACGCGACAGAGGAGAATCATTCAGACCTGATTTTGGGAGACAGAGAGATTTGAGATTAGAGAAGAGACTTGAGATGCAGAGACTTTAGGAGAGATTCGAGATTTATTCCAACATTGGGCTAATATTCTCTGACTGAGAGCCTGATGCCTTGCTGATCGATTGATGACCTGAGGACGAAGACTGATTCTGCTTTGCTGACCCATACCGAGGATATGTAGATATAATGAAACTTGACTGTTATGTATTTTATGCTTTTTCTTTCTAGGTACCAACTGCGCTGTTTTGACAGATCCATAGTTAGATGTTTTCCCAAATTTGTGTTTCTAAATTGTTTTGCATGAAGCTCAACATGCTGATGCTAATCTGACGTTAGTTAAGTGCCCTCATAAATGACTGTCAATTACAGGGACTAATGATTGATGAATTACCTTGCTGAATTTCCATGTATGTTATATCTTTATTGCAACTGACTCTGCTATTGATTTGCACTGTAGCTCTAGAATGTGTTGTGGTTCAAGCTTTGATTAGATTGCGTTTCTTCCGCCGCTTTGGACAACAAGTGTTATTTTTATATGTGTTTCATTTGATATTGAGAATAATCTACATGACCTTAGCATTGTTAACATAGGGAAATAAACATACAATTTTTTTATTAAAGGTGTGGTTATTCATGGCTGAAAGGTAATGGTGCATGACATTTACTGACTTCATTGATTATTAATTTCATTGATTGTTAATGATTGTTGATTATTGTGTACTGATTATTGATTATGTACTAGAGCTATGGTAAGAACTTCTTAATTGCGAGTCAAAAGGTTCACCGAACTGTTCGCGTCACCTTGTAAGTTTACTTATTAAGGTCTTACACACTAACAGCCCCTAACCAGTCTCTCTCCCAATGTCTGTGCCCTGTGTACTGGAACCCAAGCTGCCACAAAACTTTAGGTTTGCCGTTGGTACCATGATCTAATTGTCTAGCCTGAGTCTGACCCTGTTTCAGTTTGAGTAGTGGGTTTTGGAATGTCTAGACTTTTTGAGACTATTTTCCTACTGATGGAGCCTCAGATGTCCAGTTCAATGAGTTAGTCAGTCATGCATCTGAAGCAGCAAAGATCCTAGAGTGAAGGGGCAGGCACAACATATAATATGTTGAATAAATAGCACTGGAATATCGGTTGAAAAACAGAGAAATATTTAGAGTTGAGTGAGGTCTGTAGGTCTCTGGGCCCGGTGCCACTGCACCTGTTGCTCCATTGATAACTAAGCCTAAGGAGAGAAAGTGGATGGGACAGAAAAAGAGAAGCAAAAGGAATACAACAGACAAAAGGAAGAAAGAGAAGGTGTCTCAAAGAAATAAAAGAAAGACGGGTAAAGAAAGAACAAGAAAATAAAAACACAACTAAGAGACGAAATAGAGCAAACAGATGAGACAAAAGGAAAAATGGAAGGAAGCTAGCAAACAAAAGATAAACAGGAAAAAATTATGAAAGAAGTGTAAAAAGAAAGAGAAAAATAAATAGTAGAGAAAAAAGAGAGATGGTGAGAGAAACAAGCAGCGAGAGAACCAGGGCATGTATGTACCATCACGTTTCCCACAGACACAGATTTGGGAAACCACTTTGACACATCAGGTCCAGACAAGTAACACCAGTGAAAGGAAGGAAGAAAGATCTATAAAATAAAAATTGAAAGGATGTATACTGAGTCAAAGGAAGGAGCAAATAAAACAGGCAAAGAAAGAGTGAAGAGAGAAAAAAAATGAAAGTATGAATGCCTGATGAAGAAAAAAAGGGAGAAACGAAACCAGGAAAGAAATATCCAAGTTTTGCGAGTTTGATAGAGGAGGTAGGAAGAGGAAGAGAGAAATTAAAAAAGGGAGAGGAGTAGAAATGAAAAGTTGAAAGAAAGTGCAAAACTGTTAACATCTAGATTTTAAGAGCTGGAAAGAAAAAAGGGGGGGAGAAAGAAAACATTGAGAGTAAACAGAGTAAAGGAAAGAACGGAGTGAGATAGGTGAAACAGCATCTCCCAAATAAAGAGGGCAGCTAAGTATAGATTTATTTTGCTCCCCTGCGTCCTCAAACATAAGTCAGAATGTGAAACAGGAGGGTGCACTGCAGAACAGCATGAGGTGCGTTAGCGGAGTTGTATGTGAACCCCAAAACAGCAATATTGGGGCGCTTCAGATCAGGATTGGGGGTATAGACAGCTGTGTCCCAGCTCAGTGCTGGAATAACAGAAACGCAGGGGGCGAGGAATGAGAAACAGAGCCCTGTGTAATACCTGGTATTGGAATAATGGGGCGCTGCAGGTTAGAGGTGAGGTGCACTGACAGAGTTTGTATGTGGGCTGCAGTACTGGAATACTAATGGGCATACAAGGTCATAAGTGCGGTAAGTTAATTGGGCTATGTGTGAAACCTGCTATTGGCATGCCAGTGTTGCTGAGTGTCAACCTGGAGGTGCCCTGGTGAAGCTACAAGTGGGGCCCACCATGTGAGTGGCTTTGCCTCTGAACCACAGAAGCGAGGGGCATGTGTGAACCTTAGTCCTGAGGAGAAACATGTACTGAATGTTAGAATTGATGGATTTTGGCAGAGTTGTGGTGGTTCCCAACAACAGTGGCGTGGATGTTAGACTTGAGGTGCACTCTCTTAGCTGTGTTTTGCTCTTTTGCGTCCAGTATTGGCTTGGCAGTGGGACGTAATATTAGAATTGAGCTGCTATAACGGAACTGTATGTGAGCAGGGTCCCAGTATAGGAAAGGAAGTGACCTCGCCGGGGTAGAACTGAGGTGCACTGATGACGCTGCGCCAGAAGTCCCAGTACTGGAACAGCAGAGTGTACTGACTCTAAGAACTGAGGTGCTCTGGCAAACAGCATGTGTGGG
This sequence comes from Pleurodeles waltl, assembly GCF_031143425.1. Taxonomy (NCBI): domain Eukaryota; kingdom Metazoa; phylum Chordata; class Amphibia; order Caudata; family Salamandridae; genus Pleurodeles; species Pleurodeles waltl. The sequence continues at coordinate 977,278,840 of NC_090446.1, read as the reverse complement.
GTTCTGCCACAGCTGAGGGCTTGGAGTGTGTGAACTGGGTGCTCTGATGGAGCTGTGAGTTGGATCCCATTGTGGAACAGAAGTAGGCACTGTCTCTAAGAATTACGGAGCCCGGGTGGAGCTGGGTGCCTAGACTATAAGCAATTACAAGCCTTCCTCTGCCCTGGGGTCAATAGGCAGGCACACTTGGTAAAGAAAATCCAAGACAAGGAAGGAAGGATGCAGAGAGTCCACAAAGACCAAATGACCGCCGTCTGATCTATAGCCTTTTTACAGCTAAGCTCAGAGCGAGAATGCTCTGCAAATGAAAAGGGAAGCTTCCCTGGAAGGAGCAGGAAGCAAAGTAAAAAAAAGTCCCCTACAGACCAGATAAACAGGACAGAGTGTAATTATACAGTAGTTGGTCCCTGATCCCACACAGAAGAAGGCGGGACAAAGAGGCATGACTGACCACTAGCAAGCAAGGATTTTTAAATGGCACTGAAACCAACAAATGAAATAACTGGAAGCCTACAGAAGAAATATACTTAAAAGTAAACAAGAGGTTGTACGCTTCCGCTCAACCTAAAAATGAGACAGGCGGTTCCCAGGTTTCTCTGCCAGAACAGAAGCCCAAGAAAATAGATCCCTACACCAGAAAAAGAAAAACAACCTGCCATGGATGTCTAAAACAAATCACTTTGCAGACACTGAAAATCGCGACGGGTGCCACTGTACCCGTCGCACCCCTTCCACTCCGCCGGCTCCATTCGGAGCCGGCATCCTCGCGAAAGGGGGTTTCCCGCTGGGCGGGCGGGTGGCCTTCTGGCGGTCGCCCGCCAGCCCAGCGGGAAACTCAGAATGACCGCCGCGGTCTTTTGACCGCGGTACGGTCTTCTGGCGGTTCCCGCTTGGCGGGCGGCGACCGCCGCCCGCCAATCTAGGAATGACCCCCTTAGTGTTCTACGTTTAATGACACATCATGCATTCTAGCATCCTCTGCTTATATCTATACTCGTCACATAATCTTCACTTTCACTCCTGTGTTTCTCTTGTATGCTACAGTTCAGAACATTCCTTCTCCACTCATTGGAAGAAATGGCACATTTTATTATATAACTACAGAAGGTAGTCCATGTTCAATGCAATTTTTGTGCAAAAAACAAGCGGGAAAATATGAGAGACTGGCTTAAAAACAAAATTGAGGGGGTCATTACGACCCCGGCTGTCAGTGTAATAGTGGAGGTAATACAGCCAACAGGCTGGCGGTACATACCTCCACTATTATGACATTGGCGTTTTGGCCAAAGCCAAACCGCCAAGTTAACACACTGACCCCCATGGCGGTAATGACCGCCGGCTCCAGCCTGGCGACCGTCACTAGGCCGCCCATGGCATTTTGACCCCGCCCACCACCATGGTTTCCGTGGTTTCTGTACCGCCACGGAAACCATGGTGGTAGGCACTATCAGTGCCAGAGTGCCAGGGAATTCCTTCCCTGGTACTGATAGGGGTCTCCCCCACCCTTCTCCCCCTCCCCAGAGTCATCCCCATTCCCCCTCCTACCCCCCACATATACACACATACACGCACATACATACACACCCATACACACATGCATTCCCACATTCACACACGCATGCATACATTCATATACACTCACAGCAACACTCACGAACATACATCCAGGCACACACGCACTCACGTGACACAACATGCACGTACACATACACCCACTCATGCACACACACATTACACATGCATGCATGCATTCAAACACAGTCACACACACCGCCACACACGAACACAACGCCCCCCACCCTCCTCTCCTGTTGTAGAACCTGACTTACTTGCTTGTTTGCTGGAGGTCCTCTGGCAGGAGACTGGGGGCGGCGCTGCTGCCAACAGCAGCGTCCACCAGCAAAACACCTACAGGCCGCAACATGGAATATGATGCGGCAGGCGGTGTTTTGCTGGTGTGGTGCTGCTGCTGGCAGCAGCGCCATCTTACCGATGTCCGCCGCCATGACCGTCGCTGGAATTCCGCCAGCCTTCTGGCAGAATTCTGCCTAAGGTCATAATGGCATGGACAGTCAGTAGCCACGGCGACAGTATGTTGGCGGCCGTCATGGTAGTCGGCATTTGCCGCCAATTTCATAATGAGGGCCTCAGTGAGAAGGTAGATATTTATTGGAGTAAATGAGGGAGTCAGTAGAGATTTTATTGGGCGAGCCAGTGGCTCATGAGCAATTTGATATATTGGCGAGCATATGCCTGCATTTGGTACAAATGTAGGGACAGAGTGTGTGAGTGACTACATATGTGTGTGTTAGTATGTGAGTGTGTCAAACACTATGGCCCTCATTACAACTTTGACGGGCGGCGGAGGCCGCCCGCCAAAGTTGCGCCGCAGGAATACCGCACCGCGGTCTGAAGACCGCGGCCGGCATTCCAAGTTTTCCCCTGGGCTGGCGGGCGGCCGCCGAAAGGCCGCCCGCCAGCCCAGGGGAAAACGACCTTCCCACCATGAAGCCGGCTCGTAATCGAGCCGGCGGAGTGGGAAGGTGCGACGGGTGCTACTGCACCCGTCGCGTATTTCACTGTATTTCATTTCATTGGCATGGGCACTGCAGGGGCCCCCAGGGGCCCCGCGACTCCCCCTCCCGCCATCCGGTTCCCGGCGGGAGAACCGCCAGTAACTGGATGGCGGGAGGGGGAGTCGGAATCCCCAAGCCGGCGCAGCAAGCTGCGCCGGCTTGGAGGATTCCTTGGGGGCAGCGGGAAACCGGCGGGAGACCGCCGGTTTCCCTTCTCTGACCGCGGCTAAGCCGCCGCGGTCAGAATGCCCCGCGGGGCACCGCCGGCCTGTCGGCGGTGCCACCGCGTCCCGCGGCCCTGGCGGTTACAAACCGCCAGGGTCGTAATGAGGGCCTATGTTCCATGAACTTTGTGCCATAAGTGTCTATTTGGGTGAGTAAGTCTGGAGGATTGTCTAGATCTGTGAGTGAAATGATTTTCTGAATGAATTCCTGAGTGACTCATTGAAAGAGTGGAAGTAAAAGGGAATGAGATATGACGTTAGTTAGTGGATAGGGGTTTCCTTATACAACTAAGTATATGAGAGAAAGAGAGAGAGACAGAGAGAGAGAGAGAGAAAGAGAGAGAGAGAAAGAGAGAGAGAGTGTGTGTGTAATAAAGTGTATGGTATGGTTGGTGAGTTACTGCCCTAGACAGAAAAGAAATAAGATTGGATGAGGGAATATGGGCCTGACCGCAGTTAGTGTACACAGGGTATTTGATGTCATTCGTCATCACTGTTGTCATCAATAGATAATTGATGTCATCAATATAATTACCTCAGTTTGAAGTCTTTAGTGGGTGTGGTAAATGCTTCCTAAGTTTCAACCTGGAAATGAAGTATAACAGTCAAAATGATTTTTTAACACTCCAAATTCTGTATTATTGCCTTTTCTCGAGCTTTTACCCACATAAAAGGTTTTGACTGGTTTAATCTGCCGAATTTGTTAAGAGAAAACTGCCAGGATGTAATAAGTATAACATAGCTTGGAAATCCGATGTGCACAAACTTGCGTTTGCACATGGATCCGAATTTAACCTCCAGGATGGAACAATTCCTAACAAAACTTTCTTAGTGAACTGCACAGGTTCAGTTGCAATGTACTTTGAGAGTGCATGCATTCATACCCTGTGTATACGGCAATGTCTCATATGAACTGCCTCATGACAAAATTTTAGAAAACCATCCACTGACCCTTATTGGGCCATGTGGACCCAAGAAGAAGACCAGACTGAACATTTTGTGCTGTCTACGGCAGAATAGGTTCACAGTTCAAAGGTTTAACAAATACCTAATAGCCCTGGCCCAGAAAAGGAGAAGCTAGTGCTTTAATGCAAGCAAAGTGAGGAGGGACATTGAGGCACACACTACCTCCATCCTTAGGCAAGGAAAGCAGTTAAATTAAGGTCCACTGCCTTTGGGCAAGGCTGAGGGATAAGAGTACTTACTACCCCTACCTTTGGACAAATGAGGAGTACTAATGTGCCCCCTCGGAGAGGAGACCTCTACCACTTTTACTCGCCACCACCATAGTTTCCATCATCACCCCCCCTCTACCACCATCACCAGCATTACCATTACAAGCAGCATTCTTACCTTCAACATTTATACAAACATTAGGATCTCTATTACCACCAATATGATTACCACAATCATCAAAACCATCCACCACTAATCTGCCACAAAAGCTCCCACCACCATTACCTTCACCATCACTGTTACCACCATCATATTACTTCCAACATTGCCACTCAGATTACTGCCACCACTGTTACTGGCAGCATAACCACTATTAACAACAATACCTCTATCACCACCATTATCATTACCACCAATATTACCATTAGTCTTCCCTTTGAAGTTTGCCTGCTTCAAAGGCAGAAAGGGGTATAAGTAGTGGACCAAAAACCCCAAAGATTTAGATTTGCTTCTGGAACCAACAGGTACCTCTTCCAAGAAGAGCTGAAGAGCTGAGAAGTGCTGGCCCTGCCTGTGACTATGCTTTGTTGGGCTATCCTTCAGTTGTTGCTTCTGCCTGAGAAAGGGGACAAAGACTGGACTTTGTGGATATTCCTGCTTGTGAAGAATCTACAAGGGCTTGGACTGAGCCTGCCTCCTGTTTTGAAGTCTCAGGGCCATCAAAGACTTCCTCTGCCAGCACTTGGACTCTAAGCTGAGACTCCTGCCCTGTCAAGTGGTGCCCCATCCAGTCCCTGGGCCCTTGAAAGGTGAAGCTGGTAGAACAAGGACTGAAATCCACCCACAGAGGGTCGGGCAGGGAAAATCTTGATGCACCATCTGCAATGCGGCTGTTAAAAAGACGAGCCACCCGTCTCATGGCTGATTTCAACACATCACCTCCATTGCAGCTGGAGAAATTACGCTACACCCGCTTGCGGCTGCTGAAAACGATGCAAACACACGCAGTGCGGCTTTCCATCACCATGCGTCCAGATTTCTCATGCATCATGGCTAGGCATCAAAGTCATTGTGAACCTGCGCGAATCTGAAGTGCCCTGCCCAGACATCGCTCTCTTGTGGGGGAGAAAAATGACGCATCGCCTATCCAAGAAATGACACACAGCCTCATATACGAGTAAGGAATCGACGCATCACTGACTTTTCCAACACACGCTCGCCTGTGCAGCTCTATTTTTTACGCAAACCAGGTACATTGTGTAAACACAACGTTTCCATTATTTTCAATAGAGTAAGGCTCTTACTTTAAAAATTCTTAACTTGACTTGTGTATGTTGGATTTTTGTCATTTTGGTCTTGTTGGATTTAGATAAATATTGGCTATTGTTCTAAACTGGTGTGGTGTCCATTTTGTAGTTTTTTCACTGTATTACTGTGTGTGTTTGAACCAATACTTTACACATTATTTGTTTTGGGCTGTCTAGCGTGTCTGTATCGAGCTCAGCTTGCTCACCATCGCTCCTTGTATTCTTCCACAAGGTACTGCATTCTGTAAACAGGCCTTTACATTTTGTTCTTGTCATATTTTCTGTGCGTTCGGACGGAGGTAGAATGTCAGGCACTGTCTTCCAAGGGAGCCTGGTGTTTGCTTTTTGTTCTCTGACTTCAAACTGAGAGGATTTATGTGAAAAGGTTTTTTTCCTGGCACACAACAACATTTAAATGACAGTAAATTAACTGTACAAATATTTCAGAATATAACAGAAATTAGGAAAGCACCGAGAAAGCCCTTTTTTGTAGTTTGGATGTGTGATGGAAACAAATGTTTGAGTATGATAGGAGCAGGTCGGTGCATTGGGTGATGGCATTTCCACACGTTGTCGTTTGTGCGCTGTAGAGTTTTACCAGTATGGCTGTATGTTCCAATGTAATGGCCATTTCGGTTAGGGGTTTGCTGTCTGCGGTGGCGGTTTGATAGCGCACCATGCTCTCCACTCTACGCCCCTTTACTCTGTTCTGCACCCCTTTATTCCACTGTATGCCCCTCCATTGTGCGCCGCTCCACGGCACTGCACTTTGCTTCACTCTTTGTCACTTTACTTGAGTCCACCTCTCTACTCCACTTTTTGCCACTCCACAACTTTACTCCACTCTGACACTCCACCCTGTGACACTTTATTACACTTTGTGCAAATCCAGGTTACTCCACTCCACTTTACTCCACTCTGCTCCACCCTACTTCACTCAACTCCACTCTTCGCCACTCCACTCTAAGACACTCCATAACACTCTCCTATATGCCACTGGGTTTTGGCCATGATGAGCGGCCAAGGAATTTTATAAAATTCTCAATGAATTTCGAAAACCTACATGCATGGAAGGAAGTCATCCCGCCACTCAAGATTTTACAAACAAATTGGCAACTCACTACACAACCAAGGCAGACACATTGGACTCCTATTTAAAACAGAAGAAAATCATCAGCACCAACCCCTTTACTAAAATACCCTTTAAGAATAAACCATACCAACCTCTACAGTCCTTCAAACAAATATCCCAGGATGAATTTATGGATTTGGTCAAAGCAAGCAGACCTTCTGGTTGCCCTTCTGACCCTTGCCCACCACAAATCTTTAAGAACATCCTGCTATCTACTTCTGCTGCCACACCTGTAAGAAGAATCATCAACAAATCTTTAACTTCAGGAACTTTTCCTGCAGACCTGAAAAAGGCATACATACGACCATTATTAAAGAAAACAAACCTAGACCTGCAAGACCCCAACAACTACAGACCAATCACAAATGGACCTTTCCTGGGCAAATTGATAGAAAGAGCAGCATTCGCCCAGATGTCACAATTCATTGAAGACAATTCTATACTTTCAGACTTCCAAACTGGATTCCGCCCAGGAAGAAGCACTGAATCGGGACTCATGGCAATCTGGGACGATCTTAAAAACACAGTCGACCGAAATGGAGTTGCTGCACTACTTCTCTTGGACCTCTCAGCTGCCTTTGATACGGTTGACCATGACACCCTAACTCAAAGACTTCACGAAGCAGGCATACAAGGGATTGCTCTCAACTGGATTACTTCCTATCTTCAAAAAAGAGCAAATATCATCCACTCACCCCCCTTCTCGTCCGAACCCTACTTCACAAAAGCAGGGGTCCCCCAAGGGTCAATCATGTCACCTTTGCTTTTCAACATCTACATGATATCTTTACCAGAACTGATCAATGATTTCCATCTCACATGCTACAACTATGCAGATGACACACAGATACTACTTAAATTAGAAGACCCCAAAAACATTGAAAACTCACAAATCTTCAGGTGCCTCAGAGCCGTTGATCAGTGGATGACCTGGATTCATCTCAAACTAAATACCTCCAAAACAGAAATACTCATATGTGGTGACTGGAAAAATTATGACCCTCTGTGCGTCTGGCCTGACGATCTCGGACCACCTACTCAATTATCCAAGGAAGTTAAAAACCTAGGAATCACCATGGATTCCAAGTTAACTATGAATGCCCAAGTAGACAAATGAGCACGCACAAGCTTCATCACCTTAAAGACTTTACGACGCATCTTCCCCCACCTCGGATTTCCACACAAGGTGCAAGCTACTATCTCGCTTGTACTATCCAAACTGGATTAGGCCAATAGCCTCTACCATGGATCATCTCTATCTGTTATGAAAAAACTACAACGTATCCAGAATTCCGCAGCCAGGCTACTACTACATATAAAGCCGCAAGCCCACATCTCCCCTGCCTTGAGAGCACTACACTGGTTACCCGTTGCCAGAAGATGCACTTTCAAGCTGCTTTGTATCACCCACAAAGCTATACATGGAACAGGACCGCTTTTTATCAGAAAGAAAATTACCAAATACATCCAACAAAGAACCCTCCGCTCAAGATTGGCACCCCGCCTTAGAACACCACCATACAAGAAAAAGACTATAGGTGGTACATCCTTCTCCGTCCAAGCAGCCAAACTATGGAATTCATTACCCCCAACTATAAGAGCCACAGATAACTTTCTTGTCTTCAGAAAACTACTCAAGAGTTGGCTCTTTCCTTCATAACCACCTTTTTCAAACAACTATGAACTGCATATGCCTATGTGGATAAATATTTTTTTCAGATTATATGTATATTTCTATTTATTTATAGTTTCTTTGGAAAATATGTATTGCTACTATGTCATGACAATAAAATACTCACACACTCTTTAAACCTGTCTGACTAAGTATTTTTTACCCATGATTCTAATTATGTATTGTATGTGCATATGTGTGTGTATTCGTGTGTGTGTGTATATATATATATATATATATATATATATATATATATATATGTATGTATGTATGTGTATATGTTGTTTCTGTGCTTGGCATGTTCGTGGATCATTGCATGGCTCCTGGTTCTTTGGGTTGTTATACTAGATATCTATGAATTCCTGCTCTCATCTTATCACACTTATCTACTCATCACTCTTATGTCATGTCTCTATCAAACTATCCTCCATTCTCACTCTGACTCATCCCAAATCCCTTCTACCACTTTCATCTCCTAAATATCTCTGCCTAAGCTCTTCCCTCCGCTTCCACATCTAACTCACCAAACCTCACTCTACCTCTGTGACCTCCCACACAACCCTACTAAATTCTCCTGCATTCATCTCACCCTGCTACTATGCTCTCCCTAACCCTTCCACATACTCTTCCCCCTCCGCCCCCCTTTACTCATCCCAAGCCTTTGGGTTGAGTAAATGAAGGATATACTCCCAATTAACACTTCTGGATTTCTTTCCTCCTCCACCCCTCCATTACTCCAGTCAATCTAACTAACAAACTCTCATATCCGCGGCTCAAATTAACTCATAATAATACTAAAACTGTACTCATTATTTAACAATACTAATCCATCACTAATTCTTGTTGGGTTCCAGAGTAGCGTGCTACTCATCGAAAAGCGCTTTGACGCCTCGTCAGGGGTAGTAAGCGCTATATAAATACGATTACAATACAATACAATACATTGTCTTTGAGATAAGCCTGACTGCTTGGGCCAAGCTAGCAAGGCGGTGAGCAGGGATTATCTAAGTGTGTATCTCAATTGCCCTGACTAGAGTGAGGGTCCCTGCTTGGACAGAGTGCAAACTGACTGCCAACCGGAGACCCCATTTCTAACACATTTAAAAAATCACACTTACCTGTGCCGCTCTACCTCAGAGGTCTCCGCGGAGTTGGAGTTGCACTGCCTCCATCATATATGTATGCAGTGTATCATAAAAGACCTTGGAAATTCATAGAAAAAATAACACTCTACCAAGAGCAAAACATGGTGGGCAGCATGGGTTTTGGCATCAGTTAAGCATTCCAAAAACATTGCTGATACATTTCATGGCTTTTTCTCTAGGTTAGGTGTTGATTGAACCACAATTGACATTTAACTTCGGTTTTCTTTCAATAAACATGTATTTACACAAATACACGTGTACGCATATATGTTTTACAAGGGTGATACGTGCCCCAGTAACCAAGGATAAGATGTTGTTCAGTGTGAAATGTGGTTCCAATCAAGGAAGAGTTTGTACTATCAATATTTTATGTTAATTAATGTTGATAGAGATGATATCAACTTTTTCTGTCCTTGGTCAGTCTGCAATATACTCTCCAAACATATTCATGTCAGTCGCTTTTTTTGTACTAAAAACTATCAGACTGGTGAATGAGATCATCAGAAAATTTGAAAAAGGAAATCTACGTTACAATAGATTAGTGTTTTTTTTTAATATTAATGAAAAGCAGGCCATAATAACCAATCAGAACCTAGATGCCTGTGATTGATGCAGGTTTGAAAAAATTATCAACACTGTTATCTGTATTTCTAGCATGTGTTTGTGATCATATGCTTTAGTGTGAAATTATTTTGAAAAACAGAAACAGGCAATAAAGTGTGCTGCCCGCAAATAAAAACGTTTTTAGGTGTTTGCTACTCTGCATTGATGTAATCTTGTATTAAATATAATGATTACTCATGGGGATGAATTGTGAAAAGTGAAATGAGGCTTTGGTTTGTACTGTCCCCCATTTGTACACGATTAATCTATGTAAATTAAGACTTGCTATTGAAGTGTTTGTTGCATAAATGATCGTGATCATTGTATTGCTGCTATTTTCATTTCACCTGCACAATGGAAACAGGCAGTGTGGTGCCCCTGTTCTTCCCCGACTTATACTCACCAACTGAATTTGAGAAAATACTTTTTTTTGCAATTTTAGATAGCGCAAGCGTGACCCAAAAGTATGGGAGCATTTACATGAGCACCAGGTACTCTACACAAGGGCACATTCATTTTTATTTTTGCTTTTTTTAGGTACTGGGAAATTACATGATTTGTCCAGATTTACAAGATGTTGAGATAACGCCAAGACTCAATCCTGGTTTACCAGTTCCAAAGTCGGCAGCTCTGGCCACTAAAGTCCATCATCTTGATGTTGATCCTATTGATATGATATTGAGCCTATTAACGTGTTGAAGTATCTGTGATAATGATAGCTGGAGTACTGCCATTTTGCAATCATAATTACCATTGTCAAGGACTGGACAGTGGGAAGGTCTACTGAGTCCCCTTCTTGATTGCTCAAGGAAACAGAGACTCCATCAAGTAGCCATGGTGCCACACTGAACCTAATTGTACAGAGAAAGGCGCCACATGTTGTCTTAAGAGAATAACCACAAAGGGTAATTAGCTTCACAATCTTGTAGTTCTTGATTGATGATGAAGATTAACACAGAAGTTAGTCACATGGCATCAAGTTCCCGAACATGAGAGAAGAGGAAAAGAGAAAAAAGGCAAGCACAAATACCCAGAAGTAGATCCATTAGATGCTCCAACTGCAAGAAGCAAAAATTGTGGACAAAAAAAGTAGCAAGGCAGCAAAGAATATGATGAAATGCATTGCAATACTTCAGTCACTTGGAAATGTCTCCTTACGTATGCTTCAAACAGGACTAACACCAAAGGAAAAGACTTTGCTTCATCTTGGATGTGGAACATCGGATTGAATTCTATGGACAGACCACCATCTTGGAAAGGGTGGTTTATAACGGTTGTCCACGTCCATTTCCAGGATCTCAGTGCTCTGGTTAGCACACAAAGCAGCCCAAGTTTTACATCTGTTGCCCAGCACTGAATTCTGTACCTCTCTGAACAATCCTGTAAGTGGTCTTGAGCACCTAAATACCAGTATGGTCTGGGTGGTGAGGATTCATAACCACATGCTAAATTCAGAGTCTAGCAATATGTTTCGTGACAGCATGAGGGACACACCATGTTCACCTGAATGCTTGCATTCTCTGCTAAGCTATTGACACAGATATAGCAACATGACACAGATGTATATTAATAGACCATAGATGTACAGTAATAGGGCAATAGATACATATGGATGGTGTCACACTGTATATGAAACAATAAGACCTAAAAATGTGAAATTTGTGAGTTAGCATAGAAGTACAAACTCCTACCTCTACCACACAGTGCCCAGGATCTCACACACCATCTACATTATCACTAATCTTTCGGATGTTGTCACATCTTGCTAAGTAGAAGTGAATTCAGTGCTATTTCAGCACCCGTGGAGATTATATGAAACAGACTGACACATTCTTAAATACAGCAACCACAACCACAGCATTCAGCATGAAATCAACAATCAAATAGTGCCATGTCAAGTAATTTATGCCTCTTGTGCACATTCACGCATGCTGAAATTTACTATCACCTATGCTGATGAACACATATTTGCTTAGTTACCTATTGATTATAACTGGCTCAATTAACCTAATCAATCATATAAATCACACAAATTCTCTCACATACAGATTCCATCACTGTTATTCACATGTGCATACAATATTTCTTGAATCAAGGCAAAGGTGAGAGTTAAGGCTGAATTGGCCCCAAAAAAATCTATCTATCTATCTATCTATCTATCTATCTATCTATCTATCTATCTATCTATCTATCTATCTATCTATCTATCCATCCATCCATCCATCCATAGTCACTGAAAAATTCAAAAGTTAAAGTGATGTTATAGTTAGGTGTTGAAATGAGATAAAAATGAATGTTTAGAAAATGAAAAAACATGGAAATTCAACAGTTATAGTTTAGTGAACTGACTGCTCCCCCATCATGCACTGCTTATGAACTCACAAATTAGATCACTCATAACATGTTAAATGACATCATTGATAAGATCACTGATGACATCTTATTGATGACACCACTGATGACATCACTAATAACATCATCCATGAAACTGCTATTCGCATTATTCCGTTAACTCTTACTTAATTTAAAAAAAGAAAGTTGTGATAAAAGGGTCTATAACTAAACTATTGCTATTACATGTTAGTGGTTTTCACTTTTTAAACGTTACTTTCTATCTCATTTCAACACCCAACTATAAGGTCACTTTAACCTTTGTTTTTCAAGTGAATTTCTGTTTTTCTCACGTATATTAAAATTTTATTACCATATCTAACTTCAACGTCACTTTAATCTTTGATTTTTTCTGTAAAGTTCTGTGTTGTTTTGATTTTATTCTAAGTTGCGCTTAACGTTGTACACTAAAAAAACAATCAAATTCTACGGTTAGTTATTTCAAGCAACTATAACTCACGCCCTTGCCATGCACTAATTATAACCTCACATATTAGTACACTTAAGATATTTTCTACGACAACATTGATAAGATCACTGATTAAAAAAAAACTGACAGTACATGAGCAATAACTAACGCCTTCCCTGTGCACTGCTTATACCTTGTCATATTGCATCAATTTTAGCATGTTTAATCATAGCATTTATAAGAACACTCATGCCACCTGGACTTACATCATTTATGAAAAGAAGATGCATGCTAGAGGGTTGAGTTATAGTTAATGTAGAGGGGCTAGCGAGTTGACAAGACTCTGTAGAGAGGTGCACGAGTTATAGAAATTTACATTGAATTGAATTTGTATTTTTAATTAAATTTTTTGTAACATAACACAAAGTCATTCCATCATTGTTTTTCTTTTTATGTGTTCTCAGACAAAATTAACTTTTCAATTGACATAGTTAAGTGTCATTTAGAACATTTACAGTTCAGTATGTTTATATGGTAGTAGTCATTGTGAAACACTTGGGAAAAACAAATCAATTGGAGTGTGAAAAAACCCATGGATACTGTGCATGTCCAACTGTTGATATATATCTAAGTAATTTCATATATGTTAAAGCATAGAAGACAACAATACTAAGAGGAGATTTTTGCAAATGTCATCGTCCATTCCAGGCCACATAATGCCATATCTCCTCAATTACATAAGTACAACTCATAAGTATCATTTTGGCCTTATAAAAATGGTAACATCGTAACTTAGAACTTTGGATGTAAAATAAGAAAGTAACTGTCTTGTAAATTTTTAGGCAGTGTGCACTCAAAGCTATGAGTAGTATCATTACGTTCTGTTCAACATGTGTTATTCTTTAAGTAGATTGTGTAGTGTCCCAATGCTGAGGTCTCTACAGGATGGACAATTATGGCCTTCGTAGTATAAGTAAGTCCTGAACTAGAAACCTGTGAAGGTGTAAAGTTGAACTATAAAAATCAATAGGTATCAGTTTTTTTTCTTGCCGTACTACATTTCCATGTACGACCTAATAACACTGGCCATCATGTGTTACTGAATGCACATAATTATTGTGTTGATGGTAACTCTTCATGAAAGCATGGTTCAGTGCTTGACATATGTGTCTAATTTCCGTGAACCGTGTTGTTCAAAACTATAGTCTTTTGGTAGTTTATTCTACAGTTTCTGTTCTATAGTTCAAAATTAAATGGTCAAGGCTTTTGACTCAATTCATTATAAAAATTATGAGCTTTCTTTAGATATGAAATGCGTTGCTACAACATGATGAACATATTGTTTCTGTATGAGTTCCTCTATATTTTTACTTATAAAAAGAAGTGTTTGAAGCAGATTTTTGAGACACATGTTTTGTAATGCTTTGCAGTTCTACTCCTAATGTTGTGTCTTCTTATGAAAGTGTATATTTTTCTCAACTAGCCAGCATTTTCTTTTTTGGAATAGCTAACTCTTAAAGGTGTTACTTTTCTCAATTGCCTGTTGTTAACCTTTTTACTACTAACGATATGGTGTGTTGAAACATTAGAAATGTTTTTAGTAGTTTTAACAGTACTGATTTTTGCCTTTAAGACTCTCCTTCTCTCTGGTGAAGTAGTTTCTTTCCTCTCTCTCTGTCGAATAATTTCCTTTTTTGCTTCTGGAAATATAGTTTTTAGGCATTGAGTTCAATTGAAAAAGAGCTCTATTACTTTCCAACAGTCAGCAGAGTCTCTATGGTTGTTGTTGTTGGAAGTTAGTAGTATTGGGCTGTGTTTATAGCCCACCTGGTGTTATTAACAAATCACTTAATGCTATACTTCTTAATTGTATTTGTTATCAAATATGTTTACTTAAAAAAGGCTCTTTTAAGAGACGCCCTACATTATGTCTAATTGTATTTTGTCATATATATATAAAAAATACATACATTTATTTCAGTAAGTACCACAGTACTTTCTAGAGTACCTCAGTAGTCTGTATTTTTTTAAATATATAATCCAATAAAACTACTTTTCCTTATTGTAGTGAAATATGTGTTTTGACCACTGACTTCCTGTTGCACCACTTTGCACCTGGATTAGCTGCCTGGTGTTCACCATTTACAGACTACATTTTGTATTCAATTTAGCCTTAGATTCATTCTGCCTATTGACTTTATCGTAGCATTAGACACTGCCATATTAAAGGCTGCCCATAATTTTCCACATTGTAAACTGTGCATTCTGTCTTGTTTTCGTGCTTTTTCTCACCAAGGGCTTTGGTTGATAAGGATGTACTCAGACGGCAGGGAACGGCCTTGTTTTGATTTGACATCTTTGGATTGTGGCCAAACCCCAACATGTTATTTTCAAAGCATACCTAAACTAGCCAGCATGTTTGAATACTTCTTGCGAGGGTTTTATCCAGAAAGCTCCTTTGGCTAAAAAGCCCAGTGTGACAGTGAGAGATGGAGTGGCCTCAATCAGGATTCAGACATCGGATGCCTCATATATAGAGTTCCCGTGAAGGCGGAGACCTCTCTTTCTCTCAGTCGAGTGGGGTCATCGGCTTGCTGGCATGAGAAAGATGAAGCACCTGACAGGTCCTACGGTGATGCATTTTTAATTCATTATTTGCTTTGCATTATAATATAGATACATATATTTTCTGTGTATATTGCAGTGGAGAATCATTTTGGTATGTTTTCATTTCATTGCTGTGACTATTTTTAAACATGTGCTATCAACATGCTAATCTCCTTTCAGGAACTGTGCGTAGTGAAATGATAAATGTCTTCTTTGGTTTAAGAAGTGCATTCCAGAGATTTTTGTCAGATCCGTCATTAGTGAAAAGCAAAACATTTTGGCGTAGATCGGACAGTCTAAAAGAGAGGTTGGAGGTTGAGATTGCACGATTTAAAAGTGTAAATATGTTTTTATTCAGAGATTTCAAGAAGCACCGCAAACCATGTTTGAAAATGCTTGTTAAATTGAAATGCCTTATGATGTCTTCGCAAATGTGTTTTCTTGTTTATCAGGACTTTCTAAATTTTGGGATGGGTGCTTGAATAAAACAAAATTATTGAATGTTTGCACATGTTTAGAAAAGGTGCTTTTTGAACGGAATGATATCCCTTTTGTTCTTAACAGGAGGGTTTGGATTCTTTTGTCTGCTTACAGAAAAATGCATGAGAGATGCAAATAGTTAGAATATGAAAATAAGAAATTAAGAGAACAATTTAACCAGAACAAGTTATTACAAGATAAAGCTGAAATCTGCCAAGCTGTTACAGGGGAATCTGAATTTTCACATTCCAGTAATGAGGAGGTTAAAAAAGGTCTGGGCTAGTGTGAGCTGCATGAGCAGAATGTAGTTGGTGCGCAGCCAATATTTGGATGAAAAATACAGAGTAGCCCACAGTTTTTGGCAGGAGTTGAAATACATTCTTTAAAAGATTACACCCAGCAAGAAGTTCAGGATGTTAACAATATATTCAGACAACTTTTGCAGAGTACGATGTGTATAATTAATTTAGGGAAGACATAGGGACTGTTGCAAAATGTGCAGTTTATAGGACTTCAGTGGAATCCAGAACATATTTAGATGTTGTTTGAGGTAAAACAAAAGATTTGGGAGTTTGCTACTCCTCGCACCAAGCCAAGAGACACAGAGTTTCATGGGATTGTTTGATTTTTGGAAACAGTATGACCCTCATCTGAGTAAAATCTTAGCCCTTTGGTACAAAGTAACCAGAAAAAAACATGAGTTTGAATGGGGTCAAGAGCAGCAGTATGCTTTTGATTTGGCAAATGAAATAATTCAACAGACTTTAGACTTGTGGCCAGTGCAAGATGGAGACACTGAGTTTCATGTAACTGTTCAGGGACAATATGCAAATTGGAGAATGTGGCAAAAACAGTGTGCCCCTTGGATTTTGGACTAGAAACCTACCTGAATTTGGGGAGCACTATACTCCTTTTGAAAAACAGCTTTTGGCCTGTTATTGGGCTCTAGTTGATACTGAGCAAATAACAATAGGTCATATTGTAATTCTGAGACCTGAAATACCAATAATGCAGTGGGTGATGAGTTCACCTGCCAAGATGGTGGCCTTGTTGTGTCCTCTCTCCTGCAGTGACAGGCCTGGGGGGGTTGCTGTGGCATCTGGCATACATCCACTACACTCCAAACCAAAGCACATAGGTAAAAGACATTGGGGCTGATTGTGAGTACAGGCTGGAGGAGCGGACCGCCATATTATGAGTTTGGAGGTGGAGGCAACAGAAGTGGTCTGCTCCCACCGACAGGCAGCACAGACCACCACCATCTGTCTGAGCCACAAGCAAGCCGGCGGAGACCATGTTTCCGCCCAACATATTAGGAGGTTGCACACCGTCAATGGGACAGTGGCAGTCCAACCACCAAGTAGCAGGAGGCAGAAATAAACAGCATTAATGGAGACACTGACCTGCAGACAGCCATACACGTCCGGAGCTGCCATGGAGCCATTCATCGACGTCATGCTGCCTCTCCTGAAAGACAACGAAATCAATGCCGATATGGACGGCACCAACCATAAGTACACACACCTACCTGCAACAGCGATGGGCAGCAGCTACACCTATCATTCTAGACACACATACTGAAACAAGGACACCCACACATTCACAACACGCACACTTCAGCCAGCACACACTGCACAGCAATACTACATTCATACACACGGCTGCACAGGCTCAGGGACACTAAAGGCCACACAAAATACACACACACAGCAACTATAACACAACTACTGCACACATACAAATACATTCCACACACTCACACCTAACGCACATCACACACACACACACATTGCACAATGGAAGCACAATGCCATGCACACACAGAGAAATGACACAAAGCGCACCACCAACACAAGATCTTCACAGCTGCGAATGGAGCAGCAGGACCATACATGAAAGGAGGCTGCACTGGGACACATCATGTTGAACAAGGCCCCACAAAACATGCTCACTGGAATTGCCCACAATTGGATACCAGGGGCAAGTAATACCAACATCAATTGTCATGCACAGTCACACAATGGGCGAAGAGCAAGGAAACAAAGCACACACCGCTCACACTCCATGGGACATACCCCTACAACAACCAGCTCAGAGGGACACACACCTAAATAGACACATGCACACACAAATGCAAAGCAAAGTACCACAACTCAAATCACTCCATGTGTGCACTGACAAAATACAAGAACACACACACCGCATGAAGACAATAGCCACATCAGGGGACAGGTCATACATCATACATCCCACATCGTACATCACAAAAAGAAACACATACCACAACAAACACAACACAATGCCATGATGCCAACATTTCAGCTACATGCACATACCCATCACATAACACGCACCCTAACCTTGGAGGACAACAGCACTGCACACAAACTCACAAACTGAAAATAAATAAAACATGGAGCAGTAAGCAGCATAAACACACACAACTACAGGCAGACAACCAATGTAAGCCTGGAACAACTGAAACCTAGAAAAGGAAATGCAGCACAAAGGTGTAACAAAAAAACAACTGGTTTGCTTTAATAATAAATAAGTCCATTAAAGGAGTTATTCTCTGAGGCCATAGGCCAGTCCAAAGTATGTTGCCCAAAAGGCACAATATTGGGCTTCAACTCAACTCCTGACTGCCATGTAACCTCCATGGGTAGGGGCATCAATGGGGCAGGCAGGCACCTCAGGGATTATCAGGGGTGGGGGGCCTGGTTTGGGCTTGGGAGAGGTGAGTTTGGGTTTTGGCTTAAGAGGGGGAACCTTCTTTGAAGGGGTAGGCTTCTTCTTGGTGGGGGAGGGGCATGGGTGTATGCAGGGAGGCACGGGAGGTCATGGAGGTGGAAGGAATGGCCTTTGGGAGGGTAATTGTCCTTTTGGGGTGTCACAGGGGTGGGTAAGGTCAAGCTCACAAAGGAAATGTTTTTTAGGGACACAGTAACAGTCATCAGAAGGGGGTTTGGATTTGGAGGTTGAGGGAGTGGTTGTCTGACGAGTAGGTGTGGCAGTCTTGGGTGCGTGTTTGTGGGAGGGGTGCTTGTGTGTGGTGGGTGTCTGTTGGGTGGGGGAGTGATGGTGTTTGTGTCTTGGGTTGAAGAGGGGGAAGAGGTGCTGAGGGTTGCCACGGTGGGTGAGTGTCTGTTGGGGTGGTGACTGCAGTTATGGTGGATGTGCTGCATATAGGTGTGTCCATTGTTGTGGTGTCTGCGGGTGTGGTGACTGGGGTGGATGTCTGAGGGTCTGCTGGGGTGGTGTCCGTGGGTAGGATGGGTGTGGTGGCTGTATCAGTGACTGTTGATGTGGTGTCTGTAGGGGTGCCAGATGTTGTGTGTGTTAGGCTGGGGGTTGGGGGTGTCAGTGCAAGTCATGACTGTTGCTGTGTCTGCAGGTGGATGTTGTTTTTGTGCGTGCCGTTGGTGTGCCTTGTGGTGCTTGTGTTTGTATGAGCTTCCCTTGTGTGTTGAGGTGGATGCATGCAAGTCCTTCTGTGTTCTTTGGCTGGGTCGGGGAAGCGGGGATTTAGACTGGGAAGAGGAAGGTAGAGTGGGGACGGTAGACAAGGGGTGACTGGCTGCCATCAGTGTGGAGGTCAAAGCCTGAAAAGATCTCTTTAGGCCAGCCATTGCACTGTGAATGCCCTCCAGGAACACGTTTGTGTGCTGGAGTTGTGTCGCCAGTCCCTGGATAGCATTCACAATGGTGGATTTACCCACAAAGATCAACCTTAGGAGGTCAACAGCCTTCTTACTGAGGGCAGCAGGGGTAACCGGGGCTGGGGCAGAGGTGCCTGTGGCAAAGGAGACGCCCACCCTCTTGGGTGAGCGGGCACAGCCAACTGGGTGGGGAGCAAGAGGAAAGGCCTTAATAGAACAGGGGGTGGGGGACAAAGATGGTACTGAGGTGGTCACCGATGGGTCCGCCACCACTAGGGAGTGGCCACTAGAGGAGGAATTGATGATGTTGATGAATGTTCAGTCTCCCCTGTGGCACTCCCCTCGCCCTCCGGGCCAGTGGATCCTTCTGTGTCGGTGGTGTTATGACCAGACGTCTTATGGCCAGAAGCTTCCCTACTTGGTGGGGCCCCGTCTCCTTCGTCTGCCAGTGCTGATGCTGCCAAAAGAAAGTGAAGTAGGGTCATAATATGTACCCGATAACACATCAATCACAACTCTGAGAGACAAACCATACCATAATATCAAGTGGCCCCCGCATGAATTGACAGCAAAGTAGCACCATCATGTGCTAACACACAACCATGCATGCCACCTTGAGTACCAAAGGTATCACATGAGCAAATCGTGGTCACAGATGACTACAACAGCAGGGAAGAAGTCTAGCTACCACACTAATCATTCCACAACTAGGTGACCACTCCACCCTAAACCTTTGCCAGCACAACACAGTGAACCAATAGCCAACAATTGGATACCATTGTAAGGTACCCTACCAATTACACAGACACAGTCCTATGCACACATCTACCTTGCACTTGTATCATGTATTAACAAAACAGATTTTGCTATGGAAAGGCAGCCAACACTGGTACTAACATGCTATTCCTTCATTAGGTGACATGGAAACATGCATGCCACTTTGGACACATCCCAAAAAATTACTGCTCTACAAGTAACACCTACCCTAATTGAGTCAAGGAGGTAGTAGCAATGTCATGCAGACGTGCCCCCACATGTGGTGTTGAAAGGGACAACAAAGAAGCCAGATCCAAAACATCATGGAGAAATGTCTCCAGATTACACATGAAAATGGCATTGTAAGGCTCGGGATAGCACCCACCAATGTCTCACGCCCATTTCCATGTCAACTTCTGAGTTTGTTTGTAGTTGACAACTGTACCGTGCTGGAAGGAGGGAGACAGACCTTGCAATCACTAAAAGGAAGACACCAAATTGTTGTATAATGAGAACCAACATCACTACCTACATATCAGACATGACAAGCATCTCATCTGCCTGTGGAAGAATCACTAACCCCAAACACAAGTAATGCAAACGTCACTGCAAGTCATTCTATGATGCAACAGTCAGGGCACATTTGCCAAACAGCACACAGGTGTTGTGCACCTACAACAACATGCACCATCAAGGCTACAATAGATCATGATGTGGATCAACACCCTGGCCCTACCTGTCATGTCCATCATAGCTAATGCAGTTACCTATTACAAAGTACACACCATGAGGCATGAATGTATCTGTCTGACTACATATGATGCTGACACAGTCCTGTCTGGTGCATCACAGTGAATAGACAACCATTGCAGAAGTATTATACCAACAGGACCCCAGGGACATACATGTGAGAGATTTCAGACATCATGCCATCTGCATAGCTAGCACAAGCTTACATCTAAAGCATGCAGATGTGTCCCAGTGGAAATAGAGCACTGGCACACAGGTATGCAAAATGTATGTTGGCCACACCTATGAGACATCATCCATCACAAAGCACATTCCCCACTTACCAATGGAAAGTACCTTGCTACAGCTGTCAAGATTTTACCATGTAAGTCATGTCACATGTATGATGGGCACCCATGCATCACAGACCGCAGTGAGATATTAGCACTCAACATACAATGGAGAAAACCTGCCCTTGTCTTAAAGATTTCAACCTAGGCATATCTCCAGATACATGGCAGAAGACGGTGAGCCACATCCTACCCATCTTTGTACTATGACATTTGTAGAGGAGTGAGCTGTTGGTGGAAACTAGCCCCCTCCAGGGTAGTTAAAGCAGAATAATTGAGCACTAAATTCAGTCATGGGTGCTCCCTGCTGTGCAATTGGACTGAGGGGGTCCCCACAGTTCAGTCCCAGTTTCCAGACCCAAACGGATGAGCACCCCAGTTAGGAAAACATGGCCTGCCTACTCCAACATGATCACAGATGATCTGTGACACATGACACATCCCACATTGTCAGGGGGAGCATTCTGTCCCTCACTCAATCACCTGGTAAAGGGTCAATATTGTAATTGCATTGTACTCACCATCTTGTGTCTGCTGTTCTGCCCTCAAATGCCCATCCAAGGCCAGGAAGGACACCTCCAAAATGTGGGCCATTAGGAGAGTCATGGTCCAACGGGTACCCTGTCCTTGGGAGGACAGCCCCAGCTGGGCCTCTACGGTCTTCCGAGCCCAGCGTCTCAGGTCCTCTCACCTCTACTGACAGTTGCCACTCCTCTAGCTGTGGACACCCAGGGTCCTCAACTCCTTGTCGATGCTTTGCCAGATCCCCTTATTCTGATGGGCGTTGACCTGCATGCATGCAAAAGAGAAGACAAGATCTGATGTCGACAAGTCCCACACAAAATGGCTGAGTCACATACATGTCAGTGCACCTAGCTAATAACATCCTGTCTTGACCATTCTGTCCACCTGTGACACAGAGCAGTCTTTGGACACAGGGACATGACTGCAAACCCTCCCCAATATGGTGCCCTACACACCCCACAGATCAGGCCCTGCACTGACCAGGTAGGAAAGGAGTTTATTTTGTGGGACCTGAGCTAACCACATTATATTGACCTGGAACACGATGGAACACATCACAGAAAGTGACAGACACACCACACAGCTAACAATGCACAGAAACATCCACTGCCTCTCATTGTCACCTGTTGAATACAGTCCCTACAGATCACTGCCAGCCTACAGAAAGACCAATTGGGCTCGGAGCACATAGAAAGGAGTGACATGTAGAGCACACAGAGGCAAGCCTGTCCATGTGTGGATATGTGCAGGTACAGATGCAAGCACCTGCTGCTTCAGGAGTTGTGGGTTGTGTGACACATCAACATTGATATACACACTTCCACACATGTTTGTAAACAAACCCAAAGCACAGCAAGAGAAGCCTGACCATGCATTGTACATGTACCGTCTCATGGCCAAACCACAGAGTCCAATATCATGGCACATCAGTGAACAACACACAGTTTGCAGTTCTGCAATCTCCAAAATGCAACGGGCCTGCACAGGACACATCAGAGCTGGGTGAAAGAGACAGGGCTGTAGGATCAAGGGACCTGTCACGGATATGTGACACACACTGTCAGAGTTGATATGAGCACGTCAGTCACAGATCAACACTATGCCCACAACGCAATTTCCATAGTAATCAGTGGACATAGGCTGATGAAGCTGCATATTGGCATTGAGGCATGATTTGACAGCATCACATGCTGTCCAGGGATACAGGGTGTGGGCACAGTGTCACACTTGCAGTGCAAAAGGGAATCTTTATCAGCCCAGATTTCATGTTTTGCAGTGAGTAACAATTGACAATGCCCTTTCTCTGTAGGCTGAGCAGAGAGACCTACACAATAGACCATGTCCAACAAATCACATTCATCCCTGAACATCATGGAGCCTACAGCCAATTACCAATGGGTGTCTATGTGCAGAGCTGAAGGGCATTGTGAGTTATTACCTGGCTTCAGAACAACAGTCCAACAAGCCAGATGTGGCCAGAGATCAATGTGCGAACACAGTAAGGCTTCAAATAGCGAGCAACCAATACAACATGCATTCACCCCTCCTGCTGTCATGCAACCACATGTGACCACACATTTTCTGCATCGTCTGGCAATATTTGCCTGGGGATGGCTGTCATGACAACTCACCTAGCCATGTGCATCAAACACAAGTTGGGTCAGTGAACACTCATTGCACACCCACCACATTGCCTCAGGATTCAAAACCTGTCAGTTGACATAGCTACATGCCCATTGCCCTAACCATTGATGCACACTGACAGCACCTACGGGGTACTGATGACACAATCTGACAAACTGGATGACACAGCTGTACCCAAAGAGGGCCTGACTGGTTGGTAAGTCACATATGTCAAGTGTGTTTGTATGCTATGTCTGCTGCCTATGAGACGGTGTTCTGGATTCATATTTGCACACGTCACTTTCCCTTGCAGGGGACTCTGCATACCCAAAATTTCCCTGGTTGTTGACACAAGTGAGGAGTCGAACCACGCCAGGGGAAGTCTGCTTCAACGAGGCACATAGAAGGACACGGCATATTGTGGAGCGGGCTTTTGGGCTCCTAAAGGCACGATTCTGCAGCATAGACAAGACAGGTGAAGCCCTCCTCTACTCCCCGCAAGAGTGTGTAAGATCTTTGTGGCCTTGTGCATGCTCCACAACTTTGCCCTGAGGAGAAACATCCCATACAACCCTGATGAGGGGGAGCTGGCAGTGCCACCGGGGGCAAATCCTGAAATGCCAAGTGAGGATGTCAGTGATGAGGATGAAGGTGGAGACATGCGGGCTGATCTCATCAATCAGTACTTCACTTGAGTGTAAGTATGTGATGTTTTATGATTCCTGTGACTGCATGGGGTACTGTAGGGGTCAGGATTTTTGGAGAAGGGTATCTCTGTCACCATGAGACAGGGCATCTGATGCTATGCATCCTACAGCCAAGGTTTTGTGGCTACATCAGACTTGAAGATGTGACTCTCTTGAGGATCTCTTTTGTTTGGGGCAGTCAAATTGCATTGTCAGGGAACTACAGTATCTTGAGAAGAGTTTATTGTCTTGTGTTTGCCATTACCAGCCTAAAGACCTTGTTTATCACTTTTTCCTTACAGGTCTCTTCACCATGCCATCCTCATGTGGGCATTTCAGGGTAGTGTCATTGGCAGGTGGCCGTTGCTGGTCTAACATAACATGGATTGATCCAGGTCCTGTTGTTTGCAGATTTGGGGTGCATCAGTCACATGCCCAGGCTGCCTGGACAGTGGGAGGGCAGATATCCGAGCTACACGGTAGACCGGTTTGCCCTAGCATGTTGGTCCAATGGGTTCATATGTATGATCATGTGTCATTGTCACATGTCATCCTGTGCAAACCTTTTCCTCTACCTTCACATAGTTTTGCCAAGAATCCTGTATGACCTCTATGTGCCTGTCAATGTGTTACCTCATTGCAAGCCACAGTTCCTAAACCACAACACTGACATAGATGTATAACATGCAAACAGATGGCTCACCATTGCAAGAGGATGGGCCTCTGAGTAGAAGATGTTGTACTATCCACTTTCTGTGTCATAGGGCATGTTAAGTTGGCCGACATGGTTTTGGTATGTGATAAGGGTCAAGCTGGTGACAAAATCCACCAATTTGTTAGCCTATTCTATGAGACTGGGTCTGACATAACCCTTTCTTCTGTGGTCATGGAGACGGTACGTTGAGATATCTAGCCTGAAGCAACAATGTTTTGTCATTCTTGGCTAGGACAATCCAAACCTTTTGGCAGCCTGTGTGCTACACGGGGTAGTTAAAATGTTTTGTGTGAGTCTCAGTTGTATCATTGTGTTGGTAGTGATCCTCAGCATGACACTACCTGTGACATATCCCTCCTTACATTAACATCTTATGAGTACCTCATTTGCATGACATGAATTTCACAGTGAACATTTCACAATGATCAAAAATAATTAGTATACATTGAATGTGCATTTGTTGTGTTTATTTACATGTGCACAGGGACATGAGGGTGAAAATTAGAAAAAGAAATGTCAAACAGTGAAGGGTCACTCATGGTGGATGTAATCCTTAGAGTAGCTGCTACAACATTTGAAGTCCAAAGTCCAGTCAGTGTCCTAATATCATGGAAAATGGAAAGAACAGTCAACAGAGTGAATATGTGGCACACAAAGGGGTTCTATCAATAAGACCTCACTTCCTGGCAGTGGGTGTGGTCTTGCCATCTGTACCTCCTGGATGTTTGTAAGGACGTCCCCGCTTGCGGGAGGGTTCTTTAGCTACAGAGGCAGGTGTGTCTGAGGTAGGTCCTTCCCCTGGCAGGGCCGCCCTTCCACTGGCCTCCACAGATGTAGAAAAGGCTGGTGTTAGTTAGCCAATGGAGGGGGTCTGGTGTTGTTTATGATCCCTGCTCAGGGCGGTATTGATGTCTCTCAGCACCGCTGTTAAGGAGGCCATATGGTCATTGTGGGCCTCCAACTATTCCATAATTTCCTGGTGGTTGTCCCTCTGCTGCTTCTGGATCTCCCTGAGTATGGTAAGTAGCTGGCCCATCATGCCTTGGGATTGTTGGCAAGCTCCCAAAACTTGGATGATGGTGTCTTGGCCAGAAATATCCCAAGCAGCCTCATGCCGCTGGCCACACAGCACCCCTCCCACGTTCCCTACCCCCATGTGCCTGCGCCCTTGGCCGAGCTTGCCACCTAGCAGTGGTTCCAGGTCCTTCATTGTCAGGGTGTCTTGTTGTGACTCCTGTACCTGGGCTGGGGGGCACGAGATGCTTGTAACTGTCCTCTGGACACAGGTTTGGCGGTAACTGGTTGCCTGTGATGTGATGCAACAGGGTTGGGAGGAGTTGATGTAGGCAGGGTGAGGCTGAAGGGTGTCGTCTGACCAGATTCCCCAGATGGGCCAGAGCCGTCCTCAATGGCCACACGTCCAGGGGTGCAATCCTCATTGAGGGTTTCATCCTCTAGGGGTGGGGTGAGAAGGGAGTGTCAGTCTCTGGCGTGATCTCAATGGTCCCAGTGGCAGGTAGACCTGTTGGAGTGAGAAACAGAATGTTACAGGTTGTATTGTGACATGTAACTCCAACAGTTTACAGGGACATTTTTTGAGAGCCAGGTACACATTGGCTTTGCAGTTTTCCCTTATGTGACAGGCACAACTGTTATAAACAGTTTGGAGCTGACATTTGGAGAACAGACCATTTCTATTTAAAGCCAACTTGCTACAGGATGTCTGTGTATCTTGGCACTTAGAGGCCTGTCCATAGACTCTTATCTTTCCAGCAGTGCAGTCAAAACAGTGACCGGGCATTATGTGACGTAGGTCTTCTTAAGACCTAGTTGACTGTTATGCAGGCAGACCAGTAACATTGTTGTTGTATCTGCTAGTTGTTATCATGTGGTCAGTGCATTGTGGATATGTGTTCTGCCACAAGCATTTAGATGATGCATCTTGTGACCCTTGATGTGTATTTCATAGCTTTGGCACACTGGTTGAGTTGTCCTTCCTGTCCACATTATTTTCCTCTTGACTTAGCTACTTAAGATGGATCTAGTTGATTAGGCACATCACAGGGTCTAGCATTATCTGTTTCTGGGTACCACCCAGGTATGTATACTTAATTTGTGAGTTCACAGCTACACAATGTCATGTGGACATTGTTCTGGTCATTAACGTTAGAGGGATTGGTCCTCCTGGGATATACAGTCATGTTACAGCAAGTACTACACACATCATACAGAAGTCATCCTCTCAGGTGAGTACAGTTCCATTGCACGTTAATGCAAGGACAGATGCAAAGTGGGCTGTTGTTTTGCATTAGGTAGACAGTGCCTGCTGGCTTTAATATTCCTGTCATTGCCTGTCCTATACCCACACACTATACAGTTGCGATCCCCTCAGGTTAGTACAGTTTAATAGCTGAGTAGTGGGAGAAGGGTCATTGTAGCAGAGGACGGTGTTGTTGCTGGGAAGCGTGTGAGTCCCAGTGCCTGCTGGCCTTAGCATTTGTGTCATTGCCTGTCCTACCCACACACTATACAGATGGGACCCTCTCAACTGAGAACAGCTGTATGACATTGGCTCTATATAAACTATCTCAAAGTAAGAGATAGTGTGCACAGAGTCCAAGGGTTCCCCTTAGAGGTAAGATAGTGGCAAAATTAGATAATTCTAATGCTCTATTTTGTGGTAATGTGGGGATCGAGCAGTAGGCTTATCAGAGGGTAGTGTTAAGCATTAGTTGTACACACACAGGCAATAAATGAGGAACACACTCAAAGACTTAACTCCAGGCCAATAGTTTATATATAGAAAAATATATTTTCTTAATTCATTTTAGAACCACAAGATTCAAGATTTGAATTAAATACATAAGATGCAAGGTATTCCACACAGGTAAGTAAGGAACTTTGAATTAGAACAGTAACATACACAGTTTTAGTTAAAATGGCAATAAGCTATTTTAAAAGTGGACACAGTGCAAAAATCAACAGTTCCCGGGGGAGGTAAGTAATGGTTAGTTTTTCAAGTAAGTAAGGCACTTACAAGTTCAAGTTCCTGGGCATAGGCAGCCCACCGTTGGGGGTTCAAAGCAACCCCAAAGTCACTGCACCAGCAACACAGGGCCAGTCATGTGCTGAGGTCAAAGGAGGGCCCAAAATACAGAGGCGCCTATGAAGAACGGGGTGCTCCTGTTCCAGTCTGCCAACAGGTAAGTACCTGCATCTTCGGAGGGCAGACCAGGGGGGTTTTGTAGAGCACTGGGGGGACACAAGAATGCACAC
This sequence comes from Pleurodeles waltl, assembly GCF_031143425.1. NCBI lineage: Eukaryota > Metazoa > Chordata > Amphibia > Caudata > Salamandridae > Pleurodeles > Pleurodeles waltl. Next base: position 977,250,799 of record NC_090446.1, on the reverse strand, counting down.
AAAACACACCCTCAGCGGCACAGGGGCGGCCGGGTGCAGTGTGCAACGCAGGCATCGTGTTGTCAATAGGAATCAATGGAGGGACGCGTGGGTCACTCTAGCGGTGCAGGCAGGGCACAGGGGGGGCTTCTCGGGTCAGCCAACTGGGCTAGGCAGTGGGTCACCTGATGGTCACTCCTGCACTGGAGTTCAGTTCCGTCTGGTCCTGGGGGCTGCGGGTGCAGTGCTTGGTCCAGGCGTCGGGTTCCTTGTTTCAGGTAGTCGCGGTTAGGGGGAGCCTCTGGATTCTCTCTGCATGCGTCGCTGTGGGGTCCAGGGGGGTCGTCTCGGGTTACTCACGAGGTCGCAGTCGCCTGGGAGTCCTCCCTGTATTGTTGGTTCTCTGGAGCTCGAGCCGGGGGCGTCGGGTGCAGAGTGTGAAGTCTCACGCTTCCGGCGGGAAGAGTAAAGTCTTTGAAAGTTGCAAGAAAGTTGCAAAGTTGCTGCAGTTTCTGAACAGTGCCGCTGTTCACAGGAGTTTCTTGGTCCTTCGGGTTCAGGGCAGTCCTCTAAGACTTCAGAGGTTGCTGGTCCCTGTCGGATGCGTTGCTGTGCAGGTTCTTTGAGTCTGGAGACAGGCCGGTAGGACTGGGGTCAGGTCAGTTGTCGTCTCCGTTGTCTCTGCAGGGCTTTCAGGTCAGAAGTCCTTCTTCTTGTTGTAGGTTGCAGGAAACTGATTTGCTGGGTTCTGGGTGGTGTGTTTAGGTCAGGAGGGCAGTAGCCAATGGCTACTGTCCTGGAGGGTGGCTACACCCTCTTTGTGCCTCCTCCCTGAGGGGAGGGGGGCACATCCCTAATCCTTTTGGGGGAATCCTCCAATCTCAAGATGGAGGATTTCTAAAGGCAGGGGTCACCTCAGCTCAGGGCACCTTAGGGGCAGTCCTGACTATTGGGTGACTCCTCCTTGTTTTTCTAATGATCTCCTCCAGCTTTGCCACCAAAAGTGGGGGCAGTGGCCGGAGGGGCGGGCATCTCCACTAGCTGGGATGCCCTGGGGTGCTGTGACAAAAGGCATGAGCCCTTGAGGCTCACCACCAGATGTTACAGTTCCTGCAGGGGGGAGTGAGAAGCACCTCCACCCAGTGCAGGCTTTGTTTCTGTCCTCAGAGAGCACAAAGGCTCTCACCCCAGGGGGGCAGAAACTCATCTCAGTGGCAGGCTGGCACAGACCAGTCAGTCCTGCACAGAAGGATTGGGTAAAATAGATGCCCTCTGTGTGCATTTTGTAATAAATCCAACACTGACATCAGTGTGGGTTTATTATTCTGAGACGTTTGATACCAAACTTCCCAGTATTCAGTGTAGCCATTATGGAGCTGGGGAGTTCATTTTTGACAGACTCCCACACCATATACTTAATATGGCCACACTTTACTTACAATGTCTAAGAATGGACTTAGACACTGCAGGGGCATATTGCTCATGCAGCTATGTCCTCACCTGTGGTATATTGCACCCTGCCTTAGGGCTGTAAGGCCTGCTAGAGGGGTGACTTACCTATGCCACAGGCAGTATTTTGTGTGCTTGGCATCCTGAGGAGGATGCCATGTCAACTTTGCTTTTTTCTCCCCACCAACACACACAGTTTGCAATGGCAGTGTGCCTGTGTTAGGTGAGAGGTCCCTTAGTGTGGCACAACACATGCTGCCGCCTTTAGGGACCTTCCCTGGTCACAGGGCCCTTGGTACCACTGGTACCTTTTACAAGGGACTTATCTGTGTGCCAGGGGTGTGCCAATTGTGGAAACAATGGTACATTTTTAGTGAAAGAACACTGGTGCTGGGGCCTGGTTATCAGCATCCCAGCACAGTTCCCAGTCAAGTCAGCATCAATATCAGGAAAAAAGTGGGGGGTAACTGCAACATGGAGCCATTTTCCTACAACAGCTCACAAGTGATTTGCACAACAAGGTGATTTTGGGTGTGGTACACTGTTGTGGTTTTTGTAATGGCAGAACATTAGCTGCAGTGAGTTGTAGTGCTGTCAGTCTCTGTACTACACACACCATACAAAGATGTTGTGCCCCCAGGTGAGTCTACTTCACATGTGAGATGCCAGACAGGGTTATGTGGACAGCTGGACACAGAGGAGGTGAGTGGAGTTGCAGTTAGTGGCAAAATGTGATCAGTGAGCATGTATGTCAATACATTTTTGTGCCATTTGTATTGTTGTGACTTACCCGACTCAACTCCCCCAGGTATTCCTGTCAAGCCCTGAGGTTGCAGGATGGCCAAAACCTTCTCCTCCCATGATGAAGTGAGCTGTAGGGGAGGAGGTGGGGGACCACCACCAGTCTTGTGGACCGCCAGGTTGTGCCTGGTTGCCATGGAACACACCTTCCCCCTGAGGTCGTTCCACCTCTTCCTGATGTTGTTCCTTGTGCACAGGTAGCTGCCTACAGAATTCACTCTGTCGGCTATTCTGTGCCACATTTTCATTTTCCTCGCAATGGTAGTCTGGTGGACTTGGGCTCCAAATAAATGTGGCTCTATTCTAGTAATTTCATCCACCATGACTCTTAACTCATCATCTGTGAAACGGGGATGTTTCTGTGGTGACATGGTGGTGAGAAACAAGGAACAATGGGCCAGATGTATCAAGCCTTTTTGCATTCGCAAACGGTGCGAATGCCCGTTTGCAAATGCAAAAATGCCTTTCAGTATTTATGAAAGGCATTCGCAGCGCAAATTTAAGGAATCGCTAAAATAGTGATTCCTTAAATTTGCAAGCCTGTTTAGAGAATCGCAAATTGTGATTCTCTAAATAAGAAATCGCAAATAAGGAATCCTTATTTGCGATTTCTTAGCACATGTATTAAGCAATTCCTAAATGCGATTTTGGCATTTAGGAATCGCTAATTACCACCAAGTTGAACTTGGTGGTAACAATGTGCAAAATTTAAAAATGCATTTAAAATGCATTTTTTAATTGTACATGTAAAGAACACATGCCCTTTTGGCATGTGTGCACCTTACATGTCCCCAAAATAAATGTTGGGGTGCAGCAGAGGGGGCCTTAGGCCCCCAGCACCCTGGGGTTTTGCATTTCCACAATTGCGATTTCTGGTTCAGAAATCGCAATTTTGGAAATGCAAAAAATTTGCAGATATGGGCCAACAGGCCCATAGCTGCGAATGGGGCCGGTATTGCAATTTGCGATTCGGTAATAGCATTTGCGATTTTTAAGAAATCGCTATTACCGAATCGCAAATGTGATACATGGCACTTTGCGAGTCGGAAATAGCGATTTCTTAAAAATCGCTATTTCCGAATCGCAAAGGGCCGTGATGGTACATCTGGCCCAATATAAGTAATGAAATTTGGGTGCTATGTAATGAGGGGGTGACGGGGAGCAAAATTGGTGTAGGGGTGCTATTATGTGTGATGGGGATGTTGTGAGGATGTGGGATGTGTGCCCAGTGAAAGATGGAGGGGTGCCTATTCTGTGGTTTTGTATTTTTAAATGACACTCCGTCTTCTGTGTGGGATGTTGTGGATACAAAGGATTGTGGTGTGTGAAGGGGTGTGTTTTATAGTTTAATGTGTGAATGTGTGTCAGCTGGGTGGTTTTCAAAATTCACCTATGTGGTGTAGGGTGCTACTCTGGGGACCACCAACCGCCACGGTTTGCACTGCCATTGGAAGACCGCCATGGCATGACCGCCATGCCAATTTTCGACTTGTAATAGGTTCGGTGGTAGGTTGACGGGCTGGCAGTTCTGGTGGTTGGACCGCCTGTTTCCCACCCTCGAGAGTCCATGCAGTGTCAAGTTTTTAGCTGTCTTTTGGCAGGCCTGGCTATCTGGCTCGTAATACGGCGGTTTGACTGCCAAACTTGTAATCAGGCCCACTGCCATTTACAACACCAATAGCTCTAACTCTCACAAATGCAAAACCTATTGCATTGCAAATGCTTGTTTACTTTACATTCCCTTAACCAATCACCACAAAACTTTGCATCATCAGCCAATGTAGAGAAAGGAATACGTCTGCATACTTTCATGGAGTTTCAGCAAATTGTGGCCGCTATTACCAATCAAATATCTGAGTCATTCCTATCTCTTAGAATCCTAACAATACTTAGGTATGCCCTCATTACAACCCTGGTGGACGGTGGTAAAGCAGCGGTAATACCGCCAACAGGCCGGCGGAAAAAAAAATGGAATCACAACCATGGCGGAAACCGCCAACATAGACAGCCACTTTAACACTCCAACCGCCACGGCGGTAGAAACAAACACCGCAGCGGTAACTGCCAATAGACAGGCAGAACACAAGGTTCCGCCCACTGTATTACAAGAGGCCTATCCGCCACCTTTTCCGGGGCGGAACCAACGATATCAAAAGCACGGCGGAAACAGTACACAGATGGGAAACCACTCATCTCTCGACACCCAACGAGGAACCAGGACGCCGTGGAGCCCGAGTTACACGTACTGCCCATGCTGGTCTTCCTCCTGCTCTATCAGGAGCAGGACAGACACCGACGGCGACCACGGTGAGTACTGCACCTACAACACAGGGGAGGTGGGGAGGGAAAAGAGAGTGACACAGACACACAACACGCAATACCCCCACCCCCACCCTCACCCACAACACCATACACACAAATACATAGCAACAATACATATACACCCCCCACCCCCTGGAAGAACACAAGGACAAAATTAAATGATTTTAACGATTGTAATCATGAATAATCAGATGGTGAAAGTTCAGAAATCAGTATATACAAATATGTACACCAACTACACAAGTCCGGATAGTGTACCAATCATTGTCCGTGGACCAGTGGACCCAAAATGCATGGGCGAAGCCCACACAAGATACCTGACTCGAAATGGAGAGAACACTGCAGGGGCATCAGATCGAAAATAAACAGGCACCTCAGGGGGAAGGGGAGGGGGGGCACCTCAGCCGGATGAACGCACGACGCCACTGCTCCTTGAGAGGGCTCCATGCCCATTGCTGTATCCTGGGGAGTGCAAAGCCACAGTCTCTCAAGTCTTTCCAGTGGGTGACTTGTCCACTGCTTTATCCTGGCGGGTGCAAAGCCACAGTCTCTCAAGTGTTTCCAGTGGGTGGTTTGCCCACTGCTTTATCCTGGGGAGTGCAAAGCCACAGTCTCTCAAGTCTTTCAAGTGGGTGGTTTGCCCACTGATTTATCCTGGGGAGTGCAAAGCCACAGTCTCTCAAGTGGATAACAGTCTCCACTGGTTCTGAAGGGGACCTTGTGCCCAGAGTGCTTCATCCTGCCAAGGACAGAGGTAGTGGATGTGATTGTCCACTGGTTCTGGAGGGGGTTTGGTGCCCAGAGTGCTTCATCTTGCCAAGGACTAAGGTAGTGGATGTGAATCTCCACTGGTTCTGGAGGGGACCTTGTGCCCAGAGTGCTTCATCCTGCCAAGGACTGAGGTAGTGGATGTGATTCTCCACTGGTTCTGGACTGAGGTAGTGGATGTGATTCTCCACTGGTTCTGGAGGGGGCCTTGTGCCCAGAGTGCTTCATCCTGCCAAGGACTGAGGTAGTGGATGTGATTCTTCACTGGTTCTGGAGGGGGTTTGGTGCCCAGAGTGGTTCATCCTGCCAAGGACTGAGGTAGTGGATGTGATTCTCCACTGGTCTAGGAGGGGGCCTTGTGCCCAGAGTGCTTCATCCTGCCAAGGACTGAGGTAGTGGATATGATTCTCCACTGGTTCTGGAGGGGCCTTGGTGCCCAGAGTGGTTCATCCTGCCAAGGACTGAGGTAGTGGATGTGATTCTCCACTGGTTCTGGAGGGGGCCTTGTGCCCAGAGTGCTTCATCCTGCCAAGGACTGAGGTAGTGGATGTGATTCTTCACTGGTTCTGGAGGGGGTTTGGTGCCCAGAGTGGTTCATCCTGCCAAGGACTGAGGTAGTGGATGTGATTCTCCACTGGTTCTGGAGGGGGCCTTGTTCCCAGAGTGCTTCATCCTGCCAAGGACTGAGGTAGTGGATGTGATTCTCCACTGGTTCTGGAGGGGGCCTTGTGCCCAGAGTGCTTCATTCTGCCAAGGACTGTGTTAGTGGATGTGATTCTCTACTTGTTCTGGAGGGGGGTTGGTGCCCAGAGTCCTCCACATGCAGTGTGGCCGGTCCCATTCCCTCACCTGGGTATGTGTGCCACGAGGTTGCCTAGGAACAGGTAGCATGATACGCCATGGAGGCAGAGACATAGCCCACCCTGCTGCGGCTTCGCCTGCCATCTGCAGGTGCAAACAGTGATGAAAGTCATGCCTCGTGGAAGCTGGGCAGGGTCCAGGAAGTCTCCTCCAGCTTCGGACGGCTGACCACTGGTGATGGTAGCCATGTCAGCTGTGGTGCCACTGTCCGAGCACCTCGCGGGGCTGGTGACGGTGCTTGCGGCGGTGTCTGTGGCGGCGGTGCTGGCGGCGGTGGTGCATGTGTCAGCACATGTTGAGGGACACAGCAGGACGTTTCCTGCAGCCTCGGACGACTGCCCACTGGAAAAGATGCTGGGCACTGTTGCTGAGGCTGCAGACATGCAGGTGGCGGTGCAGGTGGCTGTGCAGGTGGCGGTGCTGGTGGCGGTGCAGGTGGCGGTGCAGGTGGCGGTGCTGGTGGCGGGGCAGGTTGCGGTGTTCGCTGCCGTACAGGTCGGTGTAGTTGTTCACAGAAGGGGTGACACTAGTCCCTCAGTCGGTGCCACTGTGCCCTGTCCTGACCTGCTCTTTTGCTTTTGTCCCTTCCCCACCTTTGATGGTGCCGCAGGTGTCTTGCCACTGTCCCCTTTTGTTTTGGCCTCCGGGATGTGGGCACCTTCTTCACCTTGGCAGGTGGCGGAATGTCCTTGGCCTCGCAAGGTGGCACACTGGCAGCCCTGATGGGTGGCGCACTCGATGACCCCGCAGTTGCTGGCACCACTGTGCCTGCGGATTTCGTGGTTGAGGTGCTGGGCTGGGACCTGAAAAGAATGGCCCTATGGGGAGGGACGGGGGGGGGGGAAGGTTTAGGGAAGAGGTCAATGTTAGCCAGGAAAAGGTTCTTAGACACACTGGGACGGGAAGATGGAGGGGGTTTGGGAGTGGAGGAAGAGGTAGTGGTTGTAGGAGGTGTAGGTTTGCTGAATTTGGGTGAAGGTGCAGGGGCCAGAGGCTGTTGTGAGGTGTATGGCTGTTGGGTGGTGTGTGCCTGCGTTTGTGTACTTTGGGAGGAGGGCTCACAGTCACACTGGGAGAGGACACATGGGATGTGTGTATGGTAGTGGGGGTGGTGATTGCACGTGAGCGGTGTGTGGTGATGGGCGTGCCTGTGATGGAGGTAGTGGCTGAGGATGTAGTGCATGCAGGTGGGAGTGGAGACGAGACAGGGAGGGAGGATGTGGAGGAGGGGGACACAGTGGAAGCAGTGGATGTTGCTGTGTCTGCATGGGGATGGTGCTTGTGGGAGTGCCTGTGGGATGTGTGGTGCTTATGTTTGCTATGTCCACTCTTGTGTGTTGATGAGTGTGCATGCTGGTCTGATGGTGTGCTTGGGATAGGCTGAGGTACAGGGGATTGGGTCTGGGTGGAGGAGTGGGTCTGGGTGGAGGAAGTTGGAGGGGGGAGCCTGTACACATGGACAATGGCTGCCATCAGTGCTGAGGCCAGAGCCTGAAATGCTCTCTGTTGGGCCGCCTGAGAATGAATTCCCTCCAGGTATGCATTTGTTTGTTGCAAAGGCCTCTCAAAACCCTTGATGGCATTCAAAATGGTAGATTGCCCAACAGTGAGGGATCTCAGGAGATCAATAACCTCCTCACTGAGGGCAGCAGGACTGATTGGGGCAGGGGCTGAGGTGCCTGGGGTGAAGGAGATGCCCACCCTCCTGGGTGAGCGGGCACGGGACACACGCTGAGGGGCTGCTGGGAGGGCAGAGCTGGTAGGGGGGATGGCTATTACCAGTAGTGGGGTTGGGGTGCCACAGAGCCTGCCTAACAAGGGACCTAGCCTACCAAGTCCGCCCTGGCCTAGGAGAACCCACAGCCCACTTCGACCACCCAGACACCTCGTAAAGCATGCAGAGTCAGCTGAATTAGAGTGTACTCACCCCTTGTGGCTGCTGTGATGCCCTCAAGCGCCCATCCAACTCCGGATAGGCCACCGCCAGGATCCGGTACATCAGTGGGGTCATGGTGTGACGGGCACCCCTTCCACGTTGGGAGGCCATCCCCAGCTGGGCCTCCACCGTCTTCTTGCTCCAGCGGCGCATGTCCTCCCATCTTTTATGGCAGTGGGTGCTCCGTCTATGGTAGACCCCCAGGGTACGGACGTCCTTGGCGATGGCACGCCAAATACCCTTCTTCTGGTGGGCGCTGACCTAGAGGAAAAGTGAAGTAAAAATGGATGTTTCTAGCCCGTACATTTCATCTCACGCATTGCCAAACACCTCCCACCCTGGCCCAGACATACATACACGCACAATCCTGACATGCTGGCCTGTCCCCCTCCCCACCCTCTTCCTTCCACGACACTCCATACACTCAGGTGCCATCCACCATGCTTACAGTGTACGCACCTGTTTTTCTGGAAGACCGTACAGTTGTGTGTACTGGGGGAGGACCCCATCCACCAGTTCCTCCAACTCCTCCTAAGTGAAGGCAGGGGCCCTTTTCCCCTGACACTGTAGCCATCGTCGCTTCCAGACACAGGACACAGCAGCACTTGCAGTTTAGGTCCTCTCCTGTTGAAGGTCAGGTATCAAGTGAGTGAACAGTAAGAAAATGGCGGCCACGTCAGCGGCGGTGCGTACCGTCACCGCCAGCGTACATCGTCATTGGCTCCTCGGACCCATAGGGCCCAATATTAACCAATGCTGAATTGCGCAGCAGTCTTCGACCGCCCACCACGACGGTGTACAACGCCAGCGCAGTTACCTCATTTCCCCTTGTCCCACCTTACAGGTCAGGCATCCGCCATTTCAGAGGGCCACATGGGATGGAAAAAAACTGCTTCACACCTATCTAGGCCTGGAATACAGACAGATACCGGCACATTGCGATTTCCCAACGTTTCAGCAAATAACACATTGTGATACCTAAGTGTTGGATGACCCTCTGCTCGCTGTTCTCCTCCATAGGGCACGTCTGCTGGGGCAGGTGATGAGATGGCAGCATCCTCCGGTGTACAGACCCCTGGTGGACCTGTCGACAATGGAAGAGAGACACATCATTATCACATACAGACTTGATCGTGCAACAATTCTGGAACTGTGTGCCCAGTTGGAGCCAGACCTGATTTCAGCTATCCGCCATCCCACCGGAATCCCCCCTCTAGTGCAGGTTCTGTCTGTACTCCATTTCCTGGCCAGTGGGTCTTTTCAAACTACAGTGGCCATGGCATCAGGGATGTCCCAGCCAATGTTCTCTAACGTGTTGTCCAGAGTGTTATCTGCCCTGCTGAAACACATGCGCAGCTACATCGTTTTCCCTCAGGTGGAGGACTTGCCCACAGTGAAAGGTGACTTATATGCCCTGGGACATATCCCCAACATCATTGGTGCCATTGATGGTACACATGTGGCATTTGCCCCCCCGCAGGAATGAACAGGTGTACAGAAACCAGAATCCATGAATGTGCCGATGGTGTGTTTGGCAGACCAGTACATCTCCCATGTGAATGCCAAGTATCCTGGCTCTGTGCATGACGCTTACATTTTGAGGAATAGCAGCATCCCTTTGGGCAACTCCTGAGGCATCGTGTGTGGGTAATAGGTGAGGCCAAGGTCCCAACACAGTTGGCATAGGTGACTGGGTATGGGGTTGTCCCTAAGGGTTAGTGTCTGTCTAACACTTGTCCCTCAACATTTGCAGGTGACTCTGGTTACCCCAACCTGTCATGGCTACTGACCCCAGTGAGGAATCCCAGGACAAGGGCAGAGGAACGCTACAATGAGGCACATGGGCAAACTAGGAGGATTATAGAACGCACTTTCGGCCTCCTGAAGGCCAGATTCCGGTGCCTCCATCTTACAGGTGGCTCCCTATACTACTCACTGAAGAAGTTGTGCCAGATAATCGTGGCCTGCTGAATGCTGCACAACCTGGCTTTGCGATGCGAGGTGCCAGGTGCCTTTTCTACAGGAGGATGGGCCAGATGGTGGTCTTGTGGCAGCTGTGGAGCCTGTGGACAGTGAAGAAGAGGAGGCAGAAGAAGATGTCGACAACCGAAACAACATCATCATGCAATACTTCCAGTGAGACACACGTAAGAAGATGTAACTGCTTCCCACATCTCATACTATTGTTGGAGCTAGCATAAGTCTGTCATTTTCACTCACTGTATGGACCCTGACTTGTTACTTTGCCTTTCCATTTCACAGATCTGGGCCCCACTTTGTGCCCTCTGCAATGTTAACTGCTGGCCTACAGCTGTGTTACGTTGGTACATGAACAAGTACATTGACATTGCTATATTTCAGAGGTTTTGCAATTACACATTAGTGAAAGCACAGACTGACTCCAGATTGTTTTGTGATTCAAGTGTGTTTATTTCTGTGCAAATAAGTGGGGGGGGGGGTGAAATGGGCTTGGGTGATGGTGGAGGAATGTCCATGGCAGAGTCCAGTCTATTTATTTCACAGGTGCATTGTCCAATGGGGCATAGGAAGTGGAGCAATGGCAGTTTAAGGTGGACAGGGTGACAAATTGGGACAGAAGGGTGACATTCAGGGGGGTCTTATTTCTTGGCAGGGGTCTTGGCAATGTTCTCTGTCTTGTTCCTGGATCTCAGGGACCGTTTGCGGGGTGGTTCTCCTTCTGCAGGGCAGTGGGGTGCTGGTGGCCTGTTGTTCCTGTGGCGGTGCCTCCTGTCCACTAGCGCCGGTGGAGTTGGAGGGCTGTTCATCGTCCAGGCTAGTGTCAGGGGCCCGTTGGTGTGCCACTGTGTCCCTCCTGGTGTTGAGAAGGTCTGCCAGCACCCCTGCAATGGTGACCAGGGTGGTGTTGATGGACTTCAAGTCCTCCCTGATCCCCAGGTAGTGTTCCTCTTGCAGCCGCCGGGTCTCCTGAAACTTGGCCAGTACCGTGCCCATGGTCTCCTGGGAATGGTGGTAAGCTCCAATGATGTGGAGAGTGCCTTGTGGAGAGTGGGTCCCTGGGCCTGTCCTCCCCCTGTCGCACAGCAGTCCTCCCAGCTTCCCTGTTATCCTGTGCCTCTGTCCCCTGAACCGTGTGCCCACTGCCACTGCCCGCAGGTCCCTGATCGTCCTGTGTTAGTGGTGTTGCCTGGGTTCCCTGTAGTGGTGAATACACTGCTGATTGACGTGTCCTGGGGACAGAGGGATGGGCCCGCTGGGTGGGTGCTGTGGTGGTGTTTCCTGAGGGGGAGGTTCAGTGGTGGTTTGTGACTGTGTCAGGGGAACCAACTGTCCCGAGGTCCCTGATGGGCCGGGCTGGTCATCTTGATCCAGGTGTGCAGAGCTGCTGTCATCACTGTGGGCCTCTTCTGTGGGGGGACTGGATATGTCTGGCACCTCCTGTCCGGTGACATTCGGTATGGGTCCTGTTGGGGTGTAAATGCATAGTTATTGTATCTGTGCGTGCCATCTTGTGCAATGGGTAAGTTACCCTCTACTCCTGTGCTTGCATTATTGCTGTGGCCCTTGTGTGATTGGTGATTTTGGGGCATGAGTGAGTCTCTCTACTGGACATGCTTTGGTGATGGGTGTCCATGCATTGGTGTTACATGCAGGGCTTGATTTTGGGATGTGTAGGTTGTGTTAGTGGGGTATCTGTGGGTTGTTGGGGTGATGGGTGTGAGGGTGAGGGTGGGAGTATGTGATGGCATGCAGGTGGGATGGGGGGATAAATAGTAAAGATTTGCCTTACCAGAGTCCAGTCCTCCTGCTACTCCTGCGAGGCTCTCAGGATGTATTATTGCCAAGACTTGGGCGGTCATTCTAACCTTGGCGGACGGCGAAGGCTGTCCGCCAAGGTACCGCCGTCAGAACACCGCACCGCGGTCGAAAGACCGCGGCGGTGATTCTGACATTTGCCCTGGGCTGGCGGGCGGCCGCCAAAAGGCCGCCCGCCAGCCCAGGGCAAATCAACCTTCCCACTAGGATGCCGGCTCAGAATTGAGCCGGCGGAGTGGGAAGGTGCGACGGGTGCAGTTGCACCCGTCGCGTATTTCAGTGTCTGCAAAGCAGACACTGAAATACTTTGCAGGGCCCAATGGCATGGGCACTGCAGGGGCCCCCAGGGGCCCCGCTGCACCCCCTACCGCCATCCTGTTCATGGCGGGAGAGCCGCCATGAACAGGATGGCGGTAGGGGGTGTCTGAATCCCCATGGCGGCGGAGCGCGCTCCGCCGCCATGGAGGATTCAGACGGGCAGCGGAAAGTCGGCGGTACCCCGCCGGCTTTCCGCTTCTGGCCGCGGCTGTACCGCCGCAGTCAGAATGCCCGGCGGAGCACCGCCAGCCTGTTGGTGGTGCTACCGCCAACCTCCGCCCTGGCGGTAATTACCGCCAGGGTGAGAATCAGCCCCTTGGTCCTCCCATGTTGTTAGTTGTGGGGGGGGGGGTCCACCGCCAGTCCTTTGTACAGCAATCTGGTGTCTGGATACCACAGAACGTACCTTCCCCCGTGGGTCGTTCCACCTCTTCCTGATGTCAATCTGTGTTCTTGGATGCTGTCCCACTGCGTTGACCCTGTCGACAATTCTCCACCATAGCTCCATCTTCCTTGCAATGGATGTCTGCTGCACCTGTGATCCGAATAGCTGTGGCTCTACCCGGACGATTTCCTCCACCATGACCCTGCGCTCCTCCTCAGAGAACCTGGGGTGTCTTTGAGGTGCCATGATGTGGTGTGGGTGATGTGTGAGGTGCTGTCTGTTGTGATGTGTGAGGGGATGTGTTTGAGGTGCGTGGATGTTGTTTAAGTGATGGTGTTGTGTGTCTGTGGATGCTGGTGTTGTGTTAGGTAGTCTCTCTCTCTGGCCTTCTTTCTGAATTTTGGTTGTAAGGGTTTGTGGGTGATGTGGTGTGTGCTTTATATTGGATTGGGTGTGTGGGTGTGGTGTGTGTATGTGTGTCAGGTCTGTGTATTTTGAATTGTTCAATGTGGTTGTGTTTTGTAAATGTGTGTGTATTTTGAGCGTGGCGGTTTGCACCGCTAATGGATTACCGCGGTTGAAAGACCGCCGCATTGATTCGTGGGTCGTGATACTGTGGGCGTATTCCTGTTGGCGTGACGGTGTAGGTTTTGAGATCGCCAGTTTATCACTGACCTTTGGTGTGGCGGACTTGTGTGGGTGTCTGTATTGTGGCGGATTCCGAGCTGTGAGTCGTAATACCTGTAGCGGAATTCCACTGCCGCAAAGGTATGTTGGCGGTCTTCTGCACGGCAGAAAGCAGAATTTGCTGCCAGGGTTGTAATGAGGGCCATAGTGTCTACCACCTTTATGAATATATAATTCTCTACAAAACCAAAGATTACAGGGATGTTATAGTTAGGTTCAGATTTTACATGCTCAAAACCACAGAAATTCAGCTGTTAGAGTTATTTCAAGTAACTATAACTCGTGCCCTAAGGCAACTATAACTCCCGCTCTTGCAATGCATAGTTTTCTCATCAACAATTTTTCTGTAAATGTTACAGTGATATTATCAATGATGTCATGAGTGATGCAATATCTGGGGTAATTAGCAGGGCGTGAGTTATGGTTACCTTAGGGCAGGAGTTATAGTTACTTGAAATCACTCCAACTATAACAGCTGAATTTCTATGGCTTTGTGCTACTAAAATCTGAACCTAACTATAACATCCCTGTAACCTTTGGACTTTTAGTGAATTTTCAAGGTTTTTTTTAGTTCTGTTTCCTAACTAAAATGTCCCTTTAACCTTTATTTTCTTCAGTGAATTTCTAGTTTTTTTTTAACGTTAAGTAAAATGTCCATCGCAGTGCACAGTGGGGTGGGTAGGGAGTTGGATTAAGGGCCTGGCCTGGCATTGTTCTTCCCCCAATCAAGTTTGCTGCTCCAGCCCCCTTCCTCCTTGCCATCAATTGTCCGAGTCCATGCCCCTGCTCCCTCCTTACAGCCCTGTGTGGCTGTTGTTCTGCCACTGACCTTTCTGCCTGCCCTAAACAGTTGGCTTGCTGCCCCATCCACCTCCTCCCTACCCTTTGTTGTCCAAGTCTATGCACCAGCCACCTCCCTCCTGCCCTGCATGGTCCAATGTGCTGCCATTGCCCTCCATTTAGCTTGATGTCCCTGCCCACTCCTCCTGCCCTTCGTTTCCCAATTCTGGTCTCCATCATTGCCCTCCTTCTTAGCCTCTGTGCTTAGCTTGCTGCCCCTACCCCTCTCCCTTAGGATTTTTTGTCTGGTGCATGTTGGGGCAGTCTGGGAATTACTCATTTTTTTATATAGCACTTGGTAACACAGGTTCTGCCATTTCATAGCACTGCAAAGCAGGTGCCATTCTTAACAAAATCGTTATAATTAATTTGCATCGACCTTGCAGAGATGAAGAGGTGAAAAAGCTATGTCAGGATTGTAAGCTGTAATATTCTAGTTCTGTCAAGACCTCTGCAGTGGGTGCATTAACTAACTGACTTGAATAGAGCTTAACAGTAGGCAATAGCACGTGCTCTTGATAACCTCAAGAGGGTCACCAACCAAGCCCTCAGATGTCTGTGTGCTTGCCCCTGTTCCCTCCTTTTTGCCCATCATATTCCATGGACCTGCCACTGCACCTCCTTTCTACTCTGAGTGTTCTGTTGAGCTGCCACTGTCCTACCCACCTGATTAACATGGTCAGATGACTGCAGCCTGCATGCCTCTGTTCTCTCCCTCTTGCCCACTGGTAGAAATGGGGTCTCTAGTTGGCAGTGGTTTTCACCCTTTCCAAGTAGGGTAAGGGAGTTACACTGCTAAGATAACCCCTGCTCACCCACCCATCTCAGAGGCAAAGTGTAAAGTATTTATATATGCACACACACACACACAGATACACACACACACACACACACACACACACACACACACACACACACACAGGAAACACAGTAAAAACACTACAAAAGGACTCCACACCAGTTTAGAATAATAGCCAATATTTATCTGAACAAAACAAGACCAAAACAATAAAACTCCAAAATACAGAAGTAAAGATAAACATTTAAAAAAATGAAATCTTACTAAAGCGCTTGGAAACATATTAGCTCCAACTGGGGCTATCACGGCGTCTTTACAAAGTCATTTCCAACAGTCCGATGCCAATCATGAGGGAGTGCGGGCCAGTCATGGAGTTGCATATCCCCCAGGTACAGTACATTTGAGAACGATGAGGAAACAAAGACGTTACTTGCAGTCGAGGAGATGAGGCGTCGCTAGAGTTGGTGCAGCGTCGGTTCCTTACTGCTACAGGGGAGGTGAGGCATCGGTTCTTTACTGCTGGGCAGGGGAGGTGAGGCGTTGATTCCGTAATGTTGCAGGGGAGGTGATGCGGTGTCGGTGGCGAGGCATTAGTTCCATACGATCCAGCGGGGTCGATGAATCCAGTAGATCAAGAGCGAGGCATCCACCACACCACAGGTGCTGCGGTGGGGTTGGAGCCAGGTGTCATGGACATCTGTGACAAAGCACTCGGGACTCATGCTGTGGCGGACTTCGAAGATGCTGTGGCTGCGTCTGGCCTGTGGTGTCGGTCAGAGTGCTTGCCATCAGCGGGGACCACAGCTCCAATGCAGGCAACAGCGTGGAGTCAGACAGCGACAATGGTTCTGAAGTCGCTCTGGAGTCAATGTACTTGCTTTCTTCTTGGTTGTACCAGAATTCACCACCAAGGGCCCAGGAAGTGGACTTGGCACCAGCTGGGGAGTCAGGACTCTCCAGGTGCTGGCAGATGAAGTCTTTGATGTCCCTGAGACTTCTTAACAGGAGGCAAGATCAGTCCAAGCCCTTGGAGAACCTTTAGAAGCAATAAATAGAAAGCAAAGTCCAGTTCTTTCACTCCCAGGACAGAAGCAGCAAGCAGCAGGTCAGCACAGCAACGCAACAGCCATAGTGGCAGTCCCTCCTACAGTATCCAGCTCTTGTTCCTGGCAGAATGTGTTGGAGTGTGTCTTTTTTTTTAATAGGTTGTGGAGTGTGTCTTTTAAAAGCAATATTAATATGAAAAGCTTGCAATATATTGTGTAATGAAGCTGCATAGAAAATGTGTTAACGTAGAAAATAATGCATGCGTTTGAAAAGTGCCCACGGAGAGTGGCTATCAATGTATACGAAGACTAATGAAACTTATTAATGATGAATTAATTATGTACTAATGTTATGAATTGGCATTAGCATATTATAATTAGAGTCATACATTAGGGGTTTGTTAACTAAATTACTAGGCCTCAGTTTAGCGAGGGTCCGGGCCTGGCTGCCTGGTCTCATATTAAACTGTGTTTTTCATAACGTGCAATGTGCTGTCTTCCTGAAGGACACAATGCTGTACTTTTCCAGAAGTTAGATGTGTGTGTAGCCATAGTAAATTCTTTCTCATGGGATCTGACTTGCTCAAGGAGACATTCTTGCTGAATGCAACAGTGTAATTCGTAACAGGTGCAAGGCTGCCTGGACTAGGAGAAAACAATAGAGCTTCTGACTGGACCATAAAGTGTAACTTTTCTTACCTGACATTCCAACCGATGAAGACATCAATAACGTGAGCCAATCAACGACATGAGAACTGTGTTCTGTGGAAAATTCTAGTGAAGTGCGTTGAGAATTATTGGACAGAGCTAATGATGCACCAAATATTATCCAATGGGGAATTAAGGGCTAGTTCGACAGTTTTGATTTAACTGCATAACCCAAGGAGAAATCAGCCATTCTTCAGACATTCCACTCCAAGCCATACTTTGCCATTATTCTTTTGAGACTGTGCCTTTTATTCTTCCTGAGACTTTAAACCATCCTCTATTCAATTCTTACCTGATGCCTGCTTCTCCTCCATATGAGGGAAGAGCCTTATTCCTTAGCTATGCCATACTGAGACTTTGCCTTGTCCTATCCTTGCTGATGGTGAATCGACTGATGTCCTGAGGACGAAGGCTGACGCTGTTTGCTGATTCGTTGGAGGGGTAACTATCTGCTGAAAATTGTAATTGTCTGTTTGCCTTTTCTTTCTAGGTACCAACTGCTCTTTTGATAGAGGCCATAGTTAGATGTTTTCCAAATTTGTGTTTGCTTAATTGTTTTGCATGAAGCCCAACATGCTGATGCTAATTCGAGGTTAGTTAAGGTGTTCACAAATACCGGACGCAAATAGACAAATGACTGAGTTCTTGTTTTGTTGAATCTTGTACCCTGAGACTTTGCTAAGCTGATTCTTATTAATGATGTGTTAATGCTTAATTAATATTCTCTATGAATTGATTAACTATGTTCTAATTACAAAATCTGAAGAGTTACTAATGAGACTGATTGCTAATGAGATTAACAGAGATGACTTTAGATTGTAACTAATAGGGAAATAAATATCCTAACACTTAACTAAATTTGTGTGGTTATTCCTGACTGAAAGGTCATGGTGTATTCACTTATTGATTCTTATTAAATGTTATTGATTAACTTGTGGATTAGTTACTAAGAATATTGATTGGGTTATTGATATATTGATTTTGTGATGCCAGAAAGATATTTCTTACTGGGAAGTCTCCGAACGTGGTCAAAAGATTCATCGGCCTAGGCGTGTCTTCTTGTAAGTTTATTTATCAAAGTTCTGACGCGCTGTCAGTTTTTGGTAGCAGAGGTAATGGTTTGGCCCTTTGGGGCCCCAGTGCGAAAGATCACTGTTTGATAACAGTTTATAGCGGTCCGGTAGGAATTGATGAATTGATGAGCGTTGTTTGGAAGTAAGCAAGGTGTATCAGAAAATTGGGTTTTGGGAAAATTGTTCTTTTTCAATGATGCTAATTGGAGAACTTCATGTGAGTGTGGCGCTTTGTGCTAAAAAATTGTCCACGTGGTTGTTGGTGATGTACGGACCCTGCGTGGTCTAAGACTCCGGAGTGTATTGATAAGTGTATGAGACACTTGGTTTATGTTGTAATTTGCACGGTTTAATAGGTCGATGGTGAAATCGACGAGTCGAGTTTGAGTCAAAGTGAGTGAATGAAAACTTCGATGGAGATTTGGTGAGTTCTAAAGTGCACTAGAACAACCCATTGACAAGTCGAGAGTAAAATTTGCGGGTCAAATTTTGCTTGCGAGTGCGGGATCTGAGAAGGAGAGAGTAGCGGCCGAGGCTAAGCAAAATCTCTGTAAAGTTCTGAAGCGACTGTGTTACCCTTTCCTGTAGAAAACCGGCAAATTTGAGTTTTTGTTGGTGCTCACAATATATTGCATTAGTTTTTGTGTGAATCAAGAGTGAGGAAGACAAGCCGCAAGACTTTGTCAGCTGCAGTGTGTGTGAGTGTGACGTCATTGGAGCCGTGCTGGGATAGGTCGGTTAGTGAGAAGGGTCGCGCACGGATTGACAGCCGTCCGTGAGAGGCAATTGGTTAAGAAGGTAGGCGAAGAGAGTTCTGGGAATTAAAGTCACTTCCTGATTCGATTGTGAACGAAATAAAAGACGCAAAAAATGAAAATTTTCAAGGTTTTAAAGAGTGCATTGAGGGGAGATGTATATATTACTGCATGTGTAGGGGAGGTTACACCACCAGAAGATATACCGGCTTATGCCGTAATGGAGAAAAGAGGTGTAGCGCCATGTCTTTGGCTAAAGCAATGGTGCAAAGCAACAGAGAAAGAAGGGTGTTTGGTGTTTCCGGAGCACAGAACATTCAATATAAGGGTTTTAGAAAAATTGGGGAGGGTGCTAAATGAGCTAAAGCCACCTCCGAGGCCAGCACAGTTTGAGGCATTAGCAATTTGGGAACTGATGGCAATACGACAACAGCAACAGAAATTTGAGAGGAGAATGAGGAAAGCAGAAAAGACACTAGCGGAGGCTAGGTGGGATAGTGCACAGAGAGTTTAGAGGAGAGAAACAATAGACGGAGTAAGGATGTTTCCAGCAATAGCTCAAGAAGGTGAAAACAAAGGGGGGGAAGCCACTTGTAAGACTGAGAAAAATCCTTCCAAAGACAAAGAGGCTAGGAAGCCCTGGTCAGAGATGGATGACTCCGATGATGATGAGTTCTTTAATCACTTACTGAATGACCGACCACCGCCATATGCTATAGATGACAACAGACCTAGTACTAGTACATGTCCTTCCGGTTCGACCAAAGACAAAGTGACAATGAATCCGGTCCAGGTTAGTCCTGTCTCCACACCAATTCTGGTGCAGAGTAGTATTAGTGGGTCCTCTGCTCCAAGCATGCAATCCCAGCTGCAGCCACCGCAGGTTCAGAGGCCTTACCCTGATGTCCCAATCTTAGAGACTACAACGAATCTGATGGTGCCGTCAGGGCCGGCATATTCGAGACCAAAGCTGATTCAGACCGATCCAACTCCACCTTTACTGCCCCAGGTACAGCAGCAAATGATTCCGAATTACACTTCGGTCACAGGACCACAGCCAGCCATGGCACCAGTAATGAACCAGAATATGGAAGTTAATACTCCACAAGTTTTGGGAAACAGGCAGACGCCAGACGCCATATCCTTGCCCATTACAGTTGGTCCGCCAGTACCATTGTATGCGCAGGGGAAGCCTAGTGTATTCGATCAAGGGATAATGACCCAAGAGATGACAAGAGGAGGGTTCGTAGGGAGCTCTCAAGGGATGACTTCAGTGGAACCGACATTTGAGAGATCTAGGTCCCTGTTAGACTTTAGCCCAATTGGGGCTCCTCCGGATGCTATGAGACAATCAGGTCTGGGACTGCTGACACCGCAGATCTCAAATGCGAACATGCCGCAGACACCTATAGCACAGGCTGGGAATATCTTGTTACAAGGTTTGACAGCCCAACAGCTGAATGACTGGTTAGACAAGTTGAATTCACCACTACTCCTGCAGCAGCAGGGAGGATGGAAGGAGAAGAGTACCTGAATTTTGTGAGGTTGGGCATGGAGGCAAATGAACTTGTTGAAGGGAGCATGGGAGTGAACAGGCTAGAGTCATACATGGTTGCAGAATTGAGATACTTGTGTCCAAAAATAACAAAAGAAGTGAGCAGAGTGCACTAGAGGTTGGCAAATTTGGCAGATAAATATGGAATAGACTTAGAAAATACCAAACATCTGAAGGGGAGTTACAGGTTAGACTTTGAGCCTAAGGATTTTGAACACATGAGGTCTACTGGGATGAAAGCACACCTGAAAGAGATAATGCAGAGTGCACAAGTTTGGGGAGCCCTAGAGAACGGGAAGGCAGATGAGCGAAGAAAAGAGATAAGAGGAAAAGCGACTGCTTAGAGCAGCCAGCAAAAGCCCCAGAGGATGCTGGTACGGTAAAGATGTTACCAATGAGAGAGACGGCTGGAGGGGTTCTTGTCCATGTGCCATGGACTAGAGGTGAAATTCTGTCATTCACGAATGACTTTCCCAGGCTGAGGGAGAAGCCAATAGAGTGGTATCAGCAGACAGACAGGTTTGTGAAGCCTGCAAAATGTCTCTGGGAAAACCTGAATACTCTCTTTGAGATTATAGTTCCGGCTGATTTGTGGCTTGAGTGCAAGAGAAGTGTGGATTGGCCAACCACGAAACCGGCAAGGGATAGAGTCACAGGAGCACCGTCTCCTGAGGTGATGAAGTATTACTATGAGGTGATTGAATTCCTGAAACAGAGAGTTTCACCGAAGAATATTGATTGGCAAAAGATTGATCGGACGGCTCAGGAAGCCAAAGAGTCGGTACATGCCTATTATGAGAGGTTGTTGAAAGCGTTCAAGCACTACAGTGGTACAGAGGTTGTTGAGGCGAAGGACATGAATCGAGAACAAGTGATGGATGGAATGCTGAACAATGCCAAACATTCACCCCCAGTACAGAGATCTGGGCCTAAATCCATCGTTTTTTGCTACCCATGCCATTCCAGTTTGGACCCAGCCATATGCAAATCAGTCTTGACCCTGTTCCCCATGGGAACAGTCCAGCCCGAACTGCCAAGCCAGGTCCTTCCTGGACTGGAAACAAGCATCCTAGGACCGGTTTCAGGGTATCATCCTTCATCAGCCAGGCTAGCTTGATTCCAGTGGCATGGGGAGCACGGGGCCCACGTCTGGGCATACCCTTCCCACTTGGGGCAGCAAATGCAAGAAAGAACAAGTGATGGACGGAATGCTGAACAATGTCAAACATTCACCCTCAGTGCAGAGATCTGGGCCTAAATCCATCGTTTTTTTGCTACCCATGCCGTTCCAGTTTGGACCCAGCCACATGCAAATCAGTCTTGACCCTGTTCCCCATGTAAGGTTTACAATTGGTGTTGAATTCCTCAAGGGTTTTTGGAATCACCTTCCATATTCAATCAGATATTGAAGAAGGATTTGGAGTCATTGGAATTGCCTATTCAATCGACTCTAGTGCAGTACATTGATGATCTGTTGATCGCATCCAAAACGAGGGATGAGTGCAAATATGATTCGATTGCCTTACTGAACCACTTGGGGAAGAACGGGCACAAGGTGTCCCCCAAGAAATTGCAATACTGCCAGAAAGAGGTGAAGTACTTGGGTCATCAAATTGAGGAAGGGTCAAGGAAGATGTCCAGGGAAAGAGTAACTGCACTGTTACAGATGAATCCCCCAACGACACGGAGAGATGTTAGGATGTTTCTGTGAATGGTAGGTTACTGTCGCCAGTGGATCTCGAATTTCTCAGTCATCTCCAAGCCTTTGGTGAGACTGATGGTTAAGGAAGGGCCAGATGGCATAGTGCTGACAGAGAAAGAAATGAAGGCGTTTACTGAGTTAAGGGAGAGCATGTGCAGGGTTATGTCATGAACGTGATGCATGTTCTTTGTCTGTCCTGACACAGGTCCATGGAGGTGTGAACAGACCAGTAGCATATTTTTCAGCTACTTTGGACCCAGTTGCAGCAGCCTTACCAGGTTGTCTACGTGCAGTAGCAGCAGTTGGTCAAAGCCTCACACAGTGTGAAGGCATAGTGATGGGACATCCTTTAACAGTCATGGTCCCTCACTCAGTTGAAATCCTGTTGACCCGTACCAAAATGCAACACATGACAAATGCAAGATTGACAAAATATGAAATGATTATATTGGGATCACCAAATGTAACATTGAAAAGAACGGGGCAACTTTGCTTCCAAATGAAAACACAGAAGTTGCAGATGTCGAAGATGTAGAACATGATTGTCTTGAGGTAACAGAAATGTGCACCAAACTGAGGCCTGATATTAAAGTTACCCAATTGGAAGTAAATGACCAAATTATCTTTGTCGATGGCTCATGTCTGAAAGACTCCGTAGGAGTGCTGAGAGCTGGATACGCTGTATGTACGATCTCTGGTATCCTTGAAGCGTCTTGCCTTGAGAGAGTATATTCTGCTCAAGTGGCTGAATTGGTTGCTCTTACTAGAGCTTGCCATGCCGCTGCCCAGCTGAGAGTGACTATCTATACTGACAGCCGATACGGATTCGGAATTGTCCATGACTTTGGCCAATTATGGTCACAGAGGGGTTTCTTGACCTCTTCTGGTTCGCCAGTGAAAAATGGTGAAAGAATCAAGGAGTTGTGGCACGTGATTCAGTTACCTCATGAAATTGCCGTGGTGAAATGCAGTGCTCACCTGAAATCACAAGACTTTGTTTCAATAGGATATGGATATGTGGATCAAGTTGCAAAGTTTTGCGCATTGAACTGTATATCGTTTAAGGATCAGTGGGAAATGTTACCTGAAACTGAAAATGAGACATGCACAGGTTACGCATTAAGGGTGATTGACACGTTAGAAGAACTGAGATTGTTGCAGGGACGTGCCAGCAAAGATGAGAAGCGTTCTTGCGTTAGGATGCAATGTGTACAAAGGCCAGATGATTTGTGGGTTTCAGATGAAGGGAAAATGGTCTTGCTGAACAGTCTCCTGTCACAATTTGCGAGGTTTTACCATGGTCAAGCACATATTGGGAGGGATGCCATGATAAGTTTAAGGAAATGGCTCCCTGTTGCAGTTACCCCCCACTTTCTGCCTGATACTGATGCTGACTTGACTGAAAAGTGTGCTGGGACCCTGCTAACCAGGCCCCAGCACCAGTGTTCTTTCACCTAAAATGTACCATTGTTTCCACAATTGGCACACCCCTGGCATACAGATAAGTCCCTTGTAAAAGGTACCTGTGGTACCAAGGGCCCTGTGACCAGGGAAGGTCCCTATGGGCTGCAGCGTATGTTGTGCCACCCTAAAGGACCCCTCACCTAACACATGCACACTGCCACTGTAGATTGTGTGTGTTGGTGGGGAGAAAAAGGCAAAGTCGACATGGCATCCCCCTCAGGATGCCATGCCCACAAAATACTGCCTGTGGCATAGGTAAGTCACCCCTCTTGCAGGCCTTACAGCCCTAAGGCAGGGTGCACTATACCACAGGTGAGGGCATAGCTGCATGAGCAATATGTCCCTACAGTGTCTAAGTCCATTCTTAGACATTGGAAGTACAGTCTGGCCATATTAAGTATATGGTCTGGGAGTTTGTCAAAAACGAACTCCACAGCTCCATAATGGCTATACTGAATACTGGAAAGTTTGGTATCAAACTTCTCAGAATAATAAACCCACACTGATACCAGTGTTGGATTTATAAAAAAAATGCACACAGAGGGCATCTTAGAGATGCCCCCTGTATTTTACCCAATCCTTCAGTGCAGGGCTGACTGGTCTGTGCCAGCCTGCTGCTGAGAGATGAGTTTCTGACCCCCTGGGTGAGAGCCTTTGTGCTCTCTGAGGACAGAAACAAAAGCCTGCTCTGGGTGGAGGTGCTTAACACCCCCCCCCCCCTGCAGGAACTGTAACACCTATCAGTGAGCCTCAAAGGCTAAGGCTTTGTGTTACAATGCCCCAGGGCACTCCAGCTAGTGGGGATGCCCGCCCCCTGGACACAGCCCCCACTTTTGGCGGCAAGTCCAGGGGAGATCATGAGAAAAACAAGGAGGACTCACCCACCAGTCAGGACAGCCCCTAAGGTGCCCTGAGCTGAGGTGACCCCTGCCTTTAGAAATCCTCCATCTTGGTTTTGGAGGATTCCCCCAATAGGAATAGGGATGTGCCCCCCTCCCCTCAGGGTGGAGGCACAAAGAGGGTGTAGCCACCCTCAAGGACAGTAGCCATTGGCTACTGCCCTCCCACACCTAAACACACCCCTAAATTCTGTATTTTGGGGCTCCCCAGATCCCAGGAAATCAGATTCCTGCAACCTTAACAAGAAGAAGGACTGCTGACCTGAAGCCCTGCAGTGAAGACGGAGACGACAACTGCTTTGGCCCCAGCCCTACCGGCCTGTCTCCCAACTTCGAAGAAAACTGCAACAGCGACGCATCCAACAGGAAGTCTCAGAGGACTGCCCTGCAACCAAGGACCAAGAAACTCCAGTGAACAGCGGCCCTGTTCAACAATCTGCAACTTTCTTGCAACAAAGAAACAACTTTAAAGACTTCACGTTTCCCACCGGAAGCGTGAGACTTTCAACTCTGCACCCGACGCCCCCGGCTCGACCTGCGGAAAACCAACACTTCAGGGAGAACTCCCCGGCGACTGCGAGCCAGTGAGTAACCAGAGACAACCCCCATGAGCCCCCACAGCGACGCCTGCAGAGGAAATCCAGAGGCTCCCCCTGACCGCGATTGCCTGTAACAAGGGACCCGACGCCTGGAACCAACACTGCACCCGCAGTCCTCAGGACCTGAAGGAACCTAACTCCAGTGCATGAGCGACCCCCATGCGACCCTCTGACCAGCCCAGGTGGTGGCTACCCCGAGAAGTCCCCCCGTGCCTGCCTGCATCGTTGAAGAGACCCCTGGGTCCCTCCATTACTTCCTATCTAAAACCTGACGCCTGTTTGCACTCTGCACCCGGCCGCCCCTGTGCCGCTGAGGGTGTACTTTCTATGCCTGCTTGTGTCCCCCCGGTGCCCTACAAACCCCCCCTGGTCTGCCCCACGAGAACGCGGGTACTTACCTGCTGGCAGACTGGAACCGGGGCACCCCTGTTCTCCATTGAAGCCTATGTGTTTTGGGCACCTCTTTGACCTCTGCACCTGAGCTGCTGGTGTGGTAACTTTGGGGTTGCCTTGAATCCCCAACGGTGGGCTACATTGGACCCAACTTTGAGACTTGTAAGTGTTTTACTTACCTGCAAACTAAACCTTTACTTACCTCCCCAGGAACTGTTGATTTTTGCACTGTGTCCACTTTTAAAATAGCTTATTGCCATTTTTACAAAGGCTGTACAT
The DNA here is from genome assembly GCF_031143425.1 of Pleurodeles waltl. NCBI lineage: Eukaryota > Metazoa > Chordata > Amphibia > Caudata > Salamandridae > Pleurodeles > Pleurodeles waltl. The sequence continues at coordinate 977,225,386 of NC_090446.1, read as the reverse complement.
GATATTGTGATTATTCAAAGTTCCTAGAGTACCTAAGTGAAGTACCTTTCATTTGAAGTATTACTTGTAAATCTTGAACCTGTGGTTCTTAAAATAAACTAAGAAAATATATTTTTCAATATAAAAACCTATTGGCCTGGAGTAAGTCTTTGAGTGTGTGTTCCTCATTTATTGCCTGTGTGTGTACAACAAATGCTTAACACTACCCTCTGATAAGCCTACTGCTCGACCACCCTACCACAAAATAGAGCATTAGAATTATCTATTTTTGCCACTATCTTACCTCTAAGGGGAACGCTTGGACTCTGTGCACACTATTCCTTACTTTGAAATAGTATATACAGAGCCAACTTCCTACAATCAGATTGTTCAAAGTTGACTGGTTTAACCCGAAGTTAAGACAAGCTGCAGAAGTGATCTGCCATAGGTGTATCATCTGTCAACAGATGAATGTGGGGAAAGGAACAGTGGTGAATTTGAGCCACATTGGGAGAGCAGGAGGTCCATTTAGCAGAATGCAATTGGATTTTATTGAGATGCCTGTGTGTGGAGGACTGAGATATGTGTTGGTGATTGTGTGTATCTTTAGTCATTGGATTGAAGCAGACCCTACACGTAGGAATGACAGTCTCACAGTAGCTTAGCTGCTGCTTAGGGAATTGATACCACGTTTCGGGTTTCCGATCTCTTTAGAATCAGATAGGGGAAGTCACTTCAACAACGAGGTGGTTAAGCTATTGTGTGCAGCATTGAACATTGAGCAGGAGTTGCATTGTAGTTACTGCCCTGAAGCATCAGGACTAGTGGAGCAGATGAATGGTACTCTGAAGTCGAGAATGGTGAAAATGTGTGCAGCCACGAATTTGAAATGGCCCGATGCACTGCCTTTGGTGTTAATGTCAATGAGAAATACGCCTAACAAGAAAACAGGACTGTCCCCTCATGAAATTCTCATGGGACGAGCTATGAGACTGCCCGCAGTGCCTGCGAATGCTCTTGTGAATATCACAGATGATATGGTGTTGGACTACTGCAAGGGTCTGGCTGATGTGGTCCACTCTTTTTCTCACCAGGTGGAAGCTACCACCCTGCCACCAATAAATGATCCAGGAAACAATGTGGAAGCTGGTGACTGAGTTGTCATCAAGAAACACGTGAGGAAGTCGCGTTTGGAGCCACGTTGGAAGCGGCCATATCAAGTGATATTGACGACTACTACTGCTGCAAAGTGTGCGGGAATTCCGAATTGGATCCATGCCAGTCACATGAAAAAGGTGACGTGTCCAACTGATGAGGAAGTTGAGTTGTTGAAAGTACCAACAACAGAAAAGGAAGTCTCAGGGCCGAAGAGTGATCGAAGGGGAACTGAGACAGAAGGAGAGCCCGTTGAGGATGGCTTAGTCACTCCAGTAAAAGAAGAAAGAGAAGAGACCCAGAGGGGTGACAGTGAGCCTATCTCAACTGAGGCACTAGGAGAGCCAAATCAGAGGGAGGTTCTCTCAGAAGCAGACGAATACGGAAATGAGCTAGAGCCCCTGACAGACCCAGAAGGCGAAGGAGTTGAGACGGAAGAGAGTCAGAGTGTCCCAACTCCTCCTGAGCAAATTGCAGGTCCATCAAGAGAGAACACCATAGAGCCAGAGGAGGGCGAAGAGTTGCCACAGGAAAGATCAAAGACCAGAGAGACAATGAAAGGAGATTAGTGGCCAGAATTGCAAGTGAAAAAGAGAAAGGTGGTTGTCGAAGATGCAATAGAGGAAGAGGTTAACACAACAAGGAGAGAAGATCTAAGTGAAGGAGAGTTGCAAGGTGATCACAAGTTGAGAAGAAAGAGAGTAGCAAACAGAAGGTACACGGTTCCTGAATGGGCGTATGCAACATCAGCTGAATGGCAACAAGAGTTCTTGGCATTTTGCTTTGATAGAGAGATTCCAGGTCAGTACTTTGGTACATGAGTCCGGCCAAAGAGACTGAATTGGCATAAGAACTGAATTAAAGGGAAGAGAATGTTGAGAAAAGACACTGAGAATTTACCAGATAAGACATTGATAACCTGAATTAACACTTGAAACCGATTTTGACAAGCTGCTAACCTGATTTGACAAAGATCCTGGGAGAGAAACTAAGAGCTGTAAATACTTGCTTGTTTGACTTTTTGCTGCGAAGAAAAAGAAAAAAAAAGAGAAGAAAAAGAAAAGAGAGAAGAAAATTCATTCTAACTGTCCTCTGTTGTTTGAATTAACCATCCTTCACTTCCTGATTCTTTACAGATCATGGCTAACATTAGAGAGGATAATAGAGGGAGTAGGTTTGGGAGGGAGGGTGTTGGTTTGGGTGTCGTGTGTGTGATATTCATCATAATTGTGGTTGTGGGTATGCCAATAATGGATAAGAGTGGGACTAACAATGCTACAATTCCTGAGACTACCACTGCACTAAGAGCTTGGGAGAGGTTTGAGCAGGATACGAGACATCTGCATGAGGGAACTAACGCAAAAGGGGAACTATCCACTAATGTTTTTTATCGCTTGCTGAGTTAGTATGTTGACACAATGGATGCGAAGGATTGCTTTGTGTGCACACAGATTCCTGTTTCGGTACAAGAGGGGGTTACCTATCATAGTCTGCCTTTAACATATGGGATAAGCCGTAGTCTGTTACTAACAAGATTCTATAACCAGGAAGTGATCCAGTATTTTTACTCGAACCATGATCTTGTGTTTTCTTATGGACCTATCATGCAGGATTTGAATGGGGTAGCTAAGTACTATAGTATAAAGTTAGTTAAGGGATTCTTTGAGGCGACATTAACAATTAGTACATCTTATGCTCACCGCAATACCTTGACATGTTTGCTTACACCTGTAGAGAAAAGCTTTTTAGATCACACAGAAGACAGAAGAAGGGCATGAAGGGTAAATTGGAGAAAGGATTGCAGCAGCAAGCTTTTGCTAGTAGTGAAGGTTACAGTGCAATTAGGGAACAGGGGAAGCTAGCTTTAGATGCACTACACGTAGGTAAGCTTTGCATATCTAGGCCGAAATCATATTATGACAATGTGTTTGTGGGAATGAGTGAATGTAAGCATGTGTTTTTGTTTCAGAGTAAATGGACGTTCATGTTAAATGGACAGGATCCAGCGATCCCTGGCATCTATTATATATGTGGACTTAATGCTTATTACCGTCTTCTAAAGGGATGATATGGGACATGTTATTTGGGGATAGTTTTCCCAAAGATATATCAACTTGACGATTTGAAAAGGTTTCTGAAATTGTCTGAATTACATCGTAGTAGACAGAAGAGAGAAACTGCTGCTGGTGTAGTAGGAGACATATTTGGGGCGATAATTTCCTTCAGTGGGAGTTATCTTAAACTCCATAAAGATTCAAAAGTTGTCTACTATTGTTGATAACATGCTGACAAATTTTACAGGGGCTATACTCCTGATGGATACTGAACTTGCTGCGGAGAAGGCTATGACTCTTCAAAACAGGCTTGCTTTAGACATTTTTTTAGCAAAAAAATGGAGGAGTTTGTAAGATGCTTAATGAGCGTCACTGCTGTGCTTACATACCAGATAATAGTAATGAGATTACAAGTATGCTTCCTAACTTGACTAGGGATAGTACAGACTTGAAGGAACTGAAGGAACCAGGTGTTTGGGAAAAGGTTGGAAAGGGACTTGCTTCAGTGGGAAATTGGTTTAGTAGTATTTGGCATGGGATATTGTCTAAAATAATACAGGGGATATTGATTGTTATACCTTTCTTATTTGGATTGTGGGTGGCATGTAAAATTAGTAAAAGAATAAAATTGAAAATGGTGAAAAATAATAAGAGGAGGGAAGAAAAACGAAGGGAAAAATTATTCAGGGCAAAATCACAGGGGGAACGATCAAGAAAGGAAATTGAGATGAGAGAATTTTAAATGTAAACTTTCTGGGGTAAGGTTTGCGTGATGACAAGAGTCATCAGAGGAGGGATTGTTGGAGTGTGTCTTTTCAAAGCAATATTAACATGAAAAGCTTGTAATACATTGTGTAATGAAGCTGCATAGAAAATGTGTTAACGTAGAAAATAATGCACGCGTTTGAAATGTGCCCACGGAGAGTGGCTACCAATGTATACGAAGACTAATGGAACTTATTAATGATGAATTAATTATGTACTAATGTTATGAATTTGTATTAGCATAGTATAATTAGAGTCATACATTAGGAGTTTGTTCACTAAATTACTAGGCCTTAGGTTAGCGAGGGTCTGGGCCTAGCTGCCTGGTCTCATATTAAACTGTGTTTTTCCTAACTTGCAATGTGCTGTCTTCCTGAAGGACACAGCGCTGTACTTTTCCAGAAGTTAGATGTGTGTGTAGCCGTAGTAAATTCTTTCTCATGGGACCCGAGTTGCTCAAGGAGACATTCTTGCTGAATGCAACAGTATAATCCATAACAGGTGCAAGGCTGCCTGGACTAGGAGAAAACAATAGAGCTACTGACTGGAGTGTAAAGTGTAACTTTTCTTTCCTGACATTCCAATCGATGAAGACGTCAATAACGTGAGCCAATCAACGACATGAGAACTGTGTTCTGTGGAAAATTCTAGTGAAGTGCGTGGAGAATTATTGGAGAGAGATAATGATGCACCAAATATTATCCAATGGGGAATTAAGGGCTAGTTCGACAGTTTTGATTTAACCGCATAACCCGAGAAGAAATCAGCCATTATTTGGACATTCCACTCCAAGCCATACTTTGCCATTATTCTTTTGAGACTTTGTTGTTTATTCTTCCTGAGACTTTAAACCATCCTCTATTCAATTCTTACCTGATGCCTACTTCTCCTCCATATGAGGGAAGAGCCTTATTCCTTAGCTATGCCATACTGAGACTTTGCCTTGTCCTATCCTTGCTGATGGTGAATCGACTGATGCCCTGAGGACGAAGACTGACGCTGTTTGCTGATTCGTTGGAGGGGTAACTATCTGATGAAAATTGTAATTGTCTGTTTGCCTTTTCTTTCTAGGTACCAACTGCTCTTTTGATAGAGGCCATAGTTAGATGTTTTCCAAATTTGTGTTTGCTAAATTGTTTTGCACGAAGCCCAACATGCTGATGCTAATTCGAGGTTAGTTAAGGTGTTCACAAATACCGGACGCAAATAGACAAATGACTGAGTTCTTGTTTTGTTGAATCTTGTACCCTGAGACTTTGCTAAGCTGCTTCTTATTAATGACGTGTTAATGCTTAATGAATATTCTCTATGCATTGATTAACTCGGTTCTAATTACAAAATCTGAAGAGTTACTAATGAGACTGATTGCTAATGAGATTCACGGAGATGACTTTAGATTGTAACTAATAGGGAAATAAATATCCCAACACTCAACTAAAATTGTGTTGTAATTCCTGACTGAAAGGTCATGGTGTATTCACTTATTGATTCTTATTAAATGTTATTGATTAACTTGTGGATTAGTTACTAAGAATATTGATTGGGTTATTGTTATATTGATTTTGTGATGCCAGAAAGATATCTCGTACTGGGAAGTCTCCAAACGTGGTCAAAAGGTTCATCGGCCTAGGCGTGTCCCCTTGTAAGTTTACTTATTAAGGTTCTGACGTGCTATGAAATGTCCTCAGGACAAGCCGTCCCTCTGCTCTTTGTGTTGTATTGTGCTGCTGCAACCCATGATGCCTGTCCTGTAAGGTGAGTTTGGTACCCCTGCCCATCTCCTTCCTGCCCTCTGTTTTCCGAGTCCATGTCCCTACCCCATTCCTCCTGTCCTCAGTGAGACAATGTACCATGCTTGCCAACATTTTAAACTTGGTAAGAGGAATATTTTGAAAAGAAACCTGGGGAATTAATTTTCCCCATTGACGTACATTGAAAAAGATGAACTTTTAGGCAGAAGACAAATAAAGCCCTTTTGGGCTTAATCGGGTATGTTGGAATGCATGGTTGTACTGCCACTGCCTCTTTCTTCTGCCCTCAATTATCTATTACATTGCAACAGCCTCTCTTGTCTCTCCTGCATGGTTGGTTTGTTGTGCTTGCTCCACTTTCCCCTGCCCTCCATTGTCTGTTGCGCTGCCACTGCCCCTCCCGCCTGCCCAGCATGGTCAACTTGTTGCCTCTGCACCCTCCTTCCTGCCCTCAATTATCCGAGTCCGTGCCACTGACATCTGCCTCCCCACAGTATTCTAATGAACAACTAGATTGCTAACATTCTATATTTATTACAAAAGCGTGGCACACCAGACATCATCTTGAGGTAATCGAAACTGTAATATCTACAGCAATTCGTTTTGAAATTATGAAAATCAGAGAGCCTTATTCCAATAGAAAGTATGGTTTGTGCTCCTAAAAACTAGTATGAAGAAATGTTTTCTGAGTTCTCAAATAGCGACAAAGCACTTTTAAATTATTTGCTATCTTGATGTTTTTTTTTATCCCGTTGATCACTTGATTATATGTTACACTTAAGGGAGAGAATGTGGCGTTACGGCCAGAGCTACAGACTTTTCAACTGTGAACCAGGTGCGAGTTTCGGCATCAGCTCGACATCCTGTAATTCTGGGTAAATCACTTAATCGCCTCATGCCTAAAGCCCAAAAGGAATGTTCCCTTTTGTAATGTAACTGATGCTCATGTAAAGCACTCCAATACCTTAGGGTGTTGTATAAAACTGCAATAAACAAAAAAATTAAGGGGCTCATTTACAAAGAAATTGTGCAGTGTAGTGCTGCAAGTCAGCTTGCTGTGCTCTGTCATTTTGAAAGTGCTAGGATGCATTGTATTTACAGAAATATGATGCATCCATGTACTTTCCTCTGCACAGACGCACAAACTGCTGCCTAGGAACAGTGCAGGCACCCTTGCGCCATGGTGCAAGGGTGTCTGCGTTGCAGGGATGATTTTTATGTGCAGGAAGAGTCACCTTCCTTCACATAAACAACCATTAATAGCGTTTTCCTCTTTCTATGTGTGCTGCGGAATGCAGCACACATAGAAAGAGGAAGAAACAGGGAGAAACAATGTTATTTCTCTCTGTTGCTTCACTGTAACCCCACCTGTGAGGTGGTTTAGGAATATGACGCATTCCCAGCCTTGTAAATCTGGGAATGCGTCAGATTCCAATGGTGTTGCATGGGAACGTTGGTGGTACAGTGTGCAGTTGGGGCTGGAAGGTGAAGCCCTTAGTGTTTTCAACACGTCTGTCATTGTGCTACATTTGGGTGATATTCGTGCTACATTTGGGCTCTTTTTTCTCTGGTAGCTATCTTTGAAAAGTCATTTGTTAGGAAGCTCCCTAGTCTATTCAGTTACTGCTGTATCCTCAGTAGAAAATGCTTTCAGTTTTCCACTTCACTGCCGTCAAGATGGTGTTCAGGTGGGCCACACTTTTGCCTTAAATTCAGAATGTTAGCACTCTAGTTGCTCATTGAAACACTGCAGTAAACTGCTGATCACCTGGGAGTTAACTAGTAGTCTGCTGCTGATGTTAAAAGTGCATGTTTCAGTCTGCATGTCAAAATGTTTTAATGAAATAGATGAGGAAGATCTTAGAGAATTCAGTTAAAACATGTCCTAATTTGTCTTTCTACAGCACTAACCATAATTTCTATGACAAAATGAAACCCCTCATTTCGTTCCTTTCTAAATTAAATGTTTTAAGTTTTACCAGTTTGATTTATTCAAGATGGTTTCACTTGTGCCACAATTTTGTCACAAGTGAGACTGTTAGAGCTCTAGTTGTTCTGTAGAACACTCTGGGGGGGGATGCAGTAGAACACAAATGAATCAACTGACAGGACGCTCCTCTTGAAAGTACAACAGGAAGATATTGGAGAATCACTTAAAACGTGTCCTAATTTTTCTTTCTGTGGGACTAACCATAATTTCTATGAAAAAATGACCCCTCTCATTTTGTTCCTTTCTAAATTAAATGTTTTACATTTTACCAGTTTGATTCAATCAAGATGGCTTCAGGTGTGCCACACTTTTGTCATAAGTAGACTGTTAGTGCTCTAGTTGTTCTTAAGAACATTCTGGGAGGTTGCAGTAGAACACAAGGGAATCAACTGACAGGCTGCTCCTGTTGGAAGTACATATTTTAATGTGAATGTCTCACTTCATTCTCATATCGCTGAGAAAGATAGTGTGAATTTACAGACAATATGATATTGTTTTAGCTTCTGGAGCACCTTCCAAAAACACTATGGGAAAATCACAAGAAAATTCTCTTAAACAATATTCATGAAATCCCAGGAGAAGGCTTTTTCACAGGGTAAAATCACATTAGCAACAAATGAATATATTGTATCTAAAATCTGTTATCACCCTTTATATGTTCTCCTATTTGTGACCTTAAAAACCTGCCATTCACTACAATGCTTTTCAATGGGGTGCTATCATGTATATCGGTCCCAAGATGGCTGCCATCACTTTCTGGTTGAAATACTGACAACCAATCAGATCTCACCACTAGATCTGTGCTTAGACTCCCACCCAGATATGCAAATTTCCTTTTCCTTTAATATCTCGAAAACTACTGAACGGATTTACACCAAGTAACAAAAAGTGTGCTCTCTGGACCAAGATATATATTTCTGCCACATTTGGTGCGATTCCATCCAGTGGTTCGGGCTGAAGTCATGTCTATAATCTCTATGGGAATTAACATGGGGAACACACTTTTTTTCATTCGCTCTTTTCCTCAGCTCCCACTTGAAGGATCAACCTGAAACTTTCCTTGCACAGCAAGAACCGACTTGACACTTTTTTCTGAAAATGTCATAAAAATTTGTCAAATGGCGCCAAAGATATAGCCAAGTTGAAAAACAATTTTCCTGTGGAAACTAGGTCCTAACTATAACTACCTACTTGCGCCTGCTGGCTCAGGAAAGGGGGCCATAAGGCCCATTCCCCGAGGGTGCCTCAATGAGTCCCCTAGGACGCTATCCCCCAGGGCTGATTTTCAAATATAGGGGATGAGGATGTGCAGCCCCCCTTCTCAAGCCAAGATTGGCCCAAAGGACCCAATCCCCTGCGGCTCGATACTTTGCAGTGTCCCAGTAAGTCCACCCCGGGACAATACGTTTCCTTGCTTGCACTATCCCGGTCAGGGAATAGAAGTTTGCTCCTGCCTGGTGGGAGCAGGAAAAAATACTACACCCACCCAGGTGGGAGCAACAAAAAGATGCCAGGTTCTGTCAGCAGCCAGAATGGGCTGGTCAGGAAGCCAGCAGGGGCAGCGGTGGCTTTTGGGCTCCCCCGCAAGGCCTGTAGACCTAAAAGTTTGAAAATGGCCAGCTCCCACCAGGGGAACCTGCTGGGGTATAATGGGGGCCCTGAGGCTCCCTCTATGGCCCCCAACTAAAAATTGAGCTGTGGGTGCCCACTTAATAAGAAAATGCTTGCTCCCACCAGCACCCAGGATGGGTGCCAGCTGGGGAGCCCCTGGGGCCACGGAAGCCCAGAGGCTCCCCACACAGCCCCCAACCATATTTATAGATGTGGATGGTCCAGGTGGCTATTGAGACACTCACAAAATGTTTGTAAAATTAAGAAAAAGTGAATAATAAATGAGTGGCCAGAGTTGAATAAATGAGTGGCCAGAGCTGCTATTTTTTTATTCACTCCTTGAGCAAGGCCCACCCCTTTATGCCCTAGTACTGTTTTTTTAATAAAAAGGTTCTTGGCAGTGGTGCCTATAGAAGAGGTCGGGGCACCACTAAACATTTAGGCTGATATTAATGGAAGGTTAGCGTTGCCTTAGCGTCATTTATTTTTACGCTAAAGCGGTGCTAACTTAACTCCATATTTATATTTTGACGCTAGCCCCGTCTAGCGTCAAAATTTTGAAGTTAGCGCCATTTTTAGGAAGCGCCAACCCATCTTGCGTTAATGAGATACAAGGTAGGCATTGCCTTCCTAAAAATGACGCTAGCCCCCAGCGCCATTTTTAACACCTGACACTGAAACAACATGCAAGTGGAAAGCAGACCTAAATAATGGCGCTAAGCCCCTTGGCACCATTATTTAATGCCTGGACAGACCAGGCGTTAATGTGGAGGTAGGCCCATTTCCATGGGGAAACACCATGGAATGGGCACAAAGATGCCTACCCCAACCTCCAGCATCACCACCACCCACACCACATTGACACTACAGGAGAAGGAAGCCCATCCCAGGTAAGTTGCATGTAAGTGTATGTGTGTGGTGTGCCATTGAGGGGCCCCTTACATGGGGCCCCCTGTCTGGCACGGGTTATGTACGGCTTACCCAGGGGACACTGGTCCCCTTTGGTGGGCATTGGGGTAGTGGTAATGACTCCTGTCTATACTTAGACAGGAGTCATTATTTGGCTGCTTGTGTGTCAAAAAATGACACTAGGCTGACTAGCGGCAGCCTACTGTCATTTTTGACCCACTAGTGCCATTTCACCTAATGCCATTCCTCACCGGCTAGCGTCTTTTTTTGAGATACTAGCCATTCCTTAGCACCATTGTGCGTCATGTTATAAATAGGATGCACGGATGGTGTTAGCTCGCGTTCAGAAAAATGACGCCCAACTCCGTTAGCGCATTTGTGCACCATTTTTCATGAATATGGGGCCTAGATTAATGTTATGGGGATTGCAAGAAGTGCAGCAGCCCCCATCAAAATTCAAAAACAGTAAACCTCCTGAGTAATTAAATCCATGACCCTAGGAGAACTTACCATATTTTCCTAAAGCACCCCTATCCAGGGCTCCATAGCCTCAATGGTGTAATGTCAGGTGTCAATACAAATCTTATAAATGCAGTCACTAAACTTTTCATGAGTGATGTTATATGTAAGGTTTCAAGCAGTGCATGGCAAGGGCACCAGTTGTAGTAACTTGAGATAACTATACCTGGCAAATTTATATACAGTGAATATATACATAGTGATAGCCAGTGTGTAGATCGGGTTAGGTCAGCCTTTCCATTGAAAAGGCACTTTTGTATTTCTAATAACTTTGGTGACACTTACCATTTTGCATGAAACTTTCCAATAAAAAAGTTCATTAGATTTGGGTTTGACATGCCAAGTTTTGTGCAGATCATCAAGCAGGGCAAAAAAGGGGGTGTTAAATGAGAGACATTTCCCAATTTTTGCCATGGGATTCTTTGCTCTGCAATGCAGAAAAAAAACTGAACAGAATTACAGCAAACTTGGCATGAAGGTAGAATTTTACTCAAGGGAATGCCTTAGTTTAGTTTGATGTAGGCCTGTTCAGTAGTTTTTAAGAAATTAGCGCATATAAAATATTTTTGGGTGGATTTCAAGGGGATACATTATAGAGATATATGGACCATTAATCTGTGTAGGGCCACAATCTCTGATTCAAGGACATATGTGGACCCAAAATTTTACAACTATTCAAATCTGAATGGAAGAGGGAGATTTTTCTCTTGTTGTCCATTTTGGGTCCGCAAACCCAAAGTTGGATTTGGATACCAAATCTCTCTGATTAGCTGGCCACAACTTCAGGGAAAATACTGCAGTTGCCAATACAGAGCAAAGAAGACCCATTCTCCTCATCCTGAAAAGGACCCCATGGCTCAGGTGGGGAGAGTACATAATTGGGTCTTTCCCATGGAAAAAAATAAAAAACACCTCTAATTTCACTGAGGACACATGGGCTGGGTTGGTACCTCCAGAATGGCCCACAAGGTCCAAGGACCCATGACTATGAAACCGCAACACCACTGCACGCATCATGGTCAGGGCCACAAACCCACAGCAAGCTTCACAGCCTTGTGCTACATCTTGCCCCGAATGTGAGGACCTAAAAGCAGGTCAGTAGACCCAGGAAAGGTCCAGTAAGTCCACGATCTAGCAAGAGTTTGAAAGTCTTTGGGCAGGGTTAGTGAACTCTTCTTAAAAAAAAGCAGGGGCTAGACAAAGATGGCTGGCTGGGAGAAGGGGAATGAGCACATGGCTAAAGGCCATGCGCAGCAGGGGTTGCTCGTACCTGGCACATGGGAATCAGAGCCTACAACAAACCCCCTCATTGCATGGCCATAGAGATTGTGCAGCAGGGGTTGGTATAGTGCTGCAGATTGGGCACAGAAAACTGCTGGATGTGTTAGCTGGTAAAAACAAAAAAGTCATAAAAAAACAAAAGTTAAAGTGAAGTCATAGTTAGCCTTGTTTATAACATCTAAGTTAAACAAACTTCACAAATTCATCCAAAAAGCCACAGTTGATGTGTAGCTATGGTTACAAATTAAAACTAAAACATGTTTTAATTTTACTACAACTTTACAGTGGATTTGCAAAGCTGTGGTCAAATTATGAAGAAAAAAAAAAGTGTGAGCTCTGCGCTTTCAAAAAACAAAGACCTGGGGAAAGCCGAGGCCCAGAAGTGGGAACAATCACATTTATAAGGGAGGGAGGCATGCTGCCTGATTCTGGTTGCACCCAGGAAGGGTGAATGCAGAGGAGCCTCTGGGGCCGGTGGGTCCCCCTGCTACGCCAGAATGTGCAGCAGCCACCCAGCAACAATAAAAAACACAGAAGTCTCCTTAGATTACCATATTTTTTAGAACACTCCTGACTGAAGCTCTATGCTCTTCTGCTGGAGTGCAGAGCCGCCCCTTTGTGGTCGATTCTATTGCTGCTCCTTGTAGCTTGAAAAATATTTTTAAAGGACTCAAAGACAGTTGTTGATTTTTTTTTAAATAGAACTTTATTACATCTTTTAAAGACAATCACTTTTATTAAACATTGAACTGTGTTAATGGAATATACATTTCATTATAAATATTGGTCATTTTTTGACAAAGACACTACATGTGCTTTAAATATGTTGATATTCTGACCCTTTCATAAAGCCTATAAGCCCACTTTTTATATTTAGGTGTTCTGGCCCTTTGACAAAGCCTTACTTAAAATGACACCCCTTATAATCAGCCAGGTGCATCCATGGAGATTTGGGCGACAGGCCCTGCACTCACCCCTCTGCAGCAAATGGCTTGTGTGTAGGGAGGTTGGGTGAAGTGCCTGGCTGGCAGCTAACCCCACACCGCACATGACTGAAGGTTTTGCGCAGCATGGGGTTGGCTTCCTGAGAGGAGTTGGAGGCAGGGTCTGGCTGTAGGCCAACCTCATGCTGAGTACAGTGGCTTCAGGTTGCCTGCCCGCGAGGGTTTGCATGCAGGGCCTGACCTCAGCCCCGGCCCTGTGGCCAACCCCACACCATGCACTACCAAAGAGTGTATGTGGCGTCGGGTTGGATGACTGGGGGAGTTGGGTGCAGGGCATGGCCGCCAAGGTGATACTGGGGCAGAAAATAGATCCTGGCACTAAAATAAAAGTGGCCCCCCATTAGTGAATTAGATAACTAAAAAAGTGTCCCATGTTTGTAAATTAGGGCAGTTTTGAACTTGTAAAGACAAGTAATTGTTTTGCAAGATATGGAAGACAGCATGGATGTGAGCTTATTGCATACAATGTTTATTTATTATATCAAAGAATAAAACAGCCAAACAACAAGCCCACACTCTGACTTTTCAAACCACCCCCTTGGCACTGCCCAATAGGCCAGCCTGTCCCTGCTTACCACAAGCCAGGCCTTGCTGCCCACCTTGCACAGTGGGGTTGACTGCAGCAATGCGTGACGGGTGTTGCCGCTATGTGTGATAATAAAGTATTGGTTTATGTCAAAGCAAACCCTAGAAATTCAATGAACAAAACTAAGGTTAAAGTGATGTTACAGTTAGGTATGTTGTTAATAATTTGCTTTGCATTAAAAGACCTTAGAAATTCACTAAAACAAAGGTTAAAGGAACGTTATAGTTAGGTGAAAATGTTATAACGAACAAAACCACTGAAATTCACCAGTTGTAATTATGTCAAGTAACTATCACCCGTGCCCTTAAGTGACTATAACTTACGCCCTCGCCATGCACTGTCAATTACCCCACATATTACATCACTCATGACCTATTCTATGACATCACTGATGACATCACTGCAACATTTGAAACAACATCATTGATGACTAAACTGTGCATGGCTGGGCCGCGAGTTATAGTGACTTCGGATAACTATAACTGGTGAATTTCAGTGCTTTTGTACGTTTAAAATGGCACTTTCAAGTGACTTATTCACCTAATTACAACGTATATATAGATATGGATTAGGCATAGATCCAGATAAATATGTATAATTATATTAATATATATCTAGATAGATAGATAGATAGATAGATAGATAGATAGATAGATAGATAGATAGATAGATAGATTAGATCCAGATAAATATGTATAATTATATTAATATATATCTAGATAGATAGATAGATAGATAGATAGATAGATAGATAGATAGATAGATAGATAGATAGATAGACCTAAAACTATTTTATAATTAATTGACAACACTTACTGAAATACGGCATTCACAGGCCTCACTTACACAGTGGTAAGTGTACTGTGGTATGTAATCTCATCTTCAGAAATCACATCACTGCATAGCGCCACATGCTTCTCACCTCCCCAGGAACAAATGGTAATTGCATTTTTCAATCACTCAGCGGCGACATGTTAACAGATTCCCAGGGAGTTGTTGGTGGCTGTGCTGTGTATGGTTTATGGAGTGCAAGAGGAATTCGTTTTGTGAATTGTTTTTAAGGTGGTTCGTCCTCCGCAGTTGAGAGGCTGGCACGAAGCAGGCTGTCAGGGCGGAAGCATGTATTTCTCCTTTTCTTCCCATAAACCCTCTTCTTATTAAAGAACATAAAGAATGTTGTCCACCAATCCTTTCCTCGCAAGGCTTCCAGTGGACCTCAGATGCAAAGAGCTGTCTGCTGAAAACACAAGGGTCTGCTAAAAAACATAGTAAACTTGACAAGTAAGAGTGCATCTACGTTCTTCATAGCACCTAAGGCCTTAGTACTGCAGGTGTAAACTTCTAGTTTTTATGTTAGCACTTCATACTTTGTAGGCACTCTGTGTCCCAGGCCGTCCTATTGTGGTAAAGAGTGTAATCATAGCATAGGCAGGTAAAGCACTTTGCACGGGCTCACTCCATTTGGACTAGCGGCACCGCCAGAATTAGAACCAGGTCACACCAGTGTCCAAAGGCACACAAGAACTGAATGCCGGGACAAGCCTTACCCCTTTGCTCCATTACAGGACCGTGCTAAATGCATTTGCATAGTAATGTCATGGGTGTCTGCGCTTACGGCAATGCGTGCACTGAAAGTGCGCTGGTTCCTCAAAGGTGACCAGGCCTTTACAATGCTGCATGCAGATGCACATCCCTGCAAAAAGCCAATACAATATAGATGGCCACTCAGCGAAGCCCTCCTGGTTGTGATGGACTGGAAATGTCATTCAGTACATTGTACATTGAACAAGCATACTTTATAGCGCCGTTCATGCCCGGACTCCTGGCCCCTTCTTAATGGTCCCCTGGTAATGATGTACTGACGTGAGAGTTCTCATTTCAGAAGTGGGCAACGCATGCGCAAAAATACTCAGCTGTGTTTCAGAGCCACTTGATGGTCCTCCCTTCTTTTTAGGGGACATGCTAAGCATTTCAGATGTGACTTGTGATGATCTCGAGAAGAAAAGACAGGGGACATTCTTCGTTCCTAAGGAAGCACGAGTAACTCGTGGGTCTGTTTTTGTGGCAGTGGTGACCATAGTGACTTTTGCAGCCATGTCTTCTGTGGCAGATAGGATGCCTGTACAAATTGAACCTCAGTTTTCCCCGGAGCACCACTTTCATATCAATAAAGTGCCTCTCACCTTCACACCCGATGGACATGTCCATCTCCATTGGTTTCCTTCCGCATCATTTCTTCGGGCATTGTACGCTTGGGGCATTTTCGCTATTGTTTGTGTTCGTGGTGTCGCAGCCAAAAAGCTGTAGAAAACGCCGAAGTCCAATCAGCATAACCACTTCGTTAGCATAACCAAAAGTCACTCCATCTCCATCCCGAAGTTTATGAACCATGACAACACTTCTATTGCAGATCCTGGTACTCACCATTGGTTTGGCAACCCTCAAGTGTGAAAATATGATGTGATCACTTTTACATTCTTCACATTCTGAAAAACATTGTATTTTTGTCGACCACAAGTGTGTAGCACAGATGTATTCTACAGACCTCCTAAGGCTGGAAAAAAAGTTGCCACATTGAAGATGAAACAACATAAATGTTTTCTATAATGAAGAAACTTCTCAGCTCTGCACATGTGTGGGCACCGCAGCGTTCTTAATATTTTTCACCTTCTTTGGGTAGAAATAAACTTTGCTGAATACATATTCAAACTAAATATTGAAAAAAATCAATTTAATCTTAAATCGTTGCACTTGTACCTGATCCAGATAACTTTTTTATTGAAACCCTGGTACAAGACTAGCAGAAGGATTTTTAGCACTCCTGGACATAGGAATTTTGACATTGGAGCACTCCCTGCACCTGTTCTCCCAGCACTGAGAAATCCAATAGGCATGACATTCATGTGATAAACCACATTTGTGCGTGCAATAATGTAAACATTACCTGTGCATTCCTGTGTTCACATGCTTTGGCACATTTAAGCCAGTCCTATTTACTTTACTAATTCTTGTTCATTGTATGGCTATGTTGTTTCTCTCCAAGGCTCTCAGTCAGTTTTCCAAATGTGGCTGAATGGTGAGCTGCAAGTTAAAGATGGCAGCCGTCTCTGGCAATGTCAGCAAGCATGGTCGCCCTTGAAGGCGCAGCCTCCACAATCTTTCTGGCATGTCTTTTGTGTATCTGGGCCTCTTGCTCCATTGACATCATTAGCTAGTGGTAATGAAACAGTCATGTAGGCGGACTATTCAATAACCAGGTACTAGTGAGACCTGAACATGGAGTACCGATTTTCTGATCCTCTTTGAGGGATGATGGCAGATCCTTGGAAATAGGCATCAGAGAGCTGTGATCCCTCTTGACTCAGCATTGGTGTTCATACAAATAGGAAATTAAGGGGCATATTTACAAGCCCCTATTTACTGTATTTACAAGGCGGTGTTAAGTCACTTTTTGTTTCTTAAACCACCTTTTATATATGACCCCTTCACACACAGAACTTTCAGTGGAAGGAGCGTGCACTGGGTGTTGTTGTAGGTGTTCCATAGCAAAACCCATTGCCTTTTGACACTGCCACAAATTGACGAGATTTTGTAAATCTGAGGCAGCGCCAAAAACTAACGCCACCCCAAGAGTCGCGGTAGCAAGGAGCAACGAGGAGAAATGCTTTCAGTTCTCCTCGTTTTTTGCTCTTTCTATGCGTGCTGCACAAAAACAATCTCCCTTGCAGTGCAGCTATCCTTTCACCATGGCACAAGGGTGGCTGCGTTGTCGCTCGGCAGCAAATTTTGTGCCGCGCAGGGGGAAATACAGGGGTGTGCCGTATTCTTGTTAATTTGGCACATCTATGTGTTTCTAAAGTGATGCAGCACGGCACTGCAAATTTTGGCGCAGCTCTGCACCACTTTATTGTAAATCTGGCCCTAAGTGTGCATATCACCTCACTTTCTACCTGTGACTACTGCTGCTCTGTTATCCTGGGTTTTAGCACCCACCCCTCTTAGACTGGCTTAAAGCAGTAGCTCAGGGAGTCACAAGAGATGATATTAAGCCATCATTGTGTCATGGAGTAGGATGTCCTTTGTGACTTTGAAGACTGTCATCTGTGCAGATCCTCACATCCAATCACAATTTTTCTTGATGAGTTGTTGCAGTGCTTCATCATTGGGAATGGATGACCCACAGTAATTCACTGAGGCAAAACACTGTATACTTCCTATGCAGTCTGTGAAGATTCTGCTGGTTTGATATATAGTTGTGCCTTTTACAGTCACGTCTAACTCCCGTGGCTGAGAAGATATTCCTACAGAATTTGAGGGTGTCTTTGAAGAACGCACATATCTCCCAGTGCAGATTACGTCGTCGTTCTTTCAGATGCTGGTGGGTTGTTCATAGGCAGTGAGGATGCTCCTGCTTAGTACCCGTGTTTGTCAGAATATCATTACTGGCATTGAACAGGGAAATTCACTACTGCTTCCCTTATTGGTTCTGGAAAATATGAGCCACCAATGATACCCTAGAGTCCAGCTTCTTCTCCATCCTCTGTCCTGATACACTGTGCAGTACATGATGCTGGTAACCAGCATCTTGTAAAAGTTCGTCAGTGGTGAAGTGATGTGTCTCTCCCTTTTAATTGTGCAATAGAAGAGGTGACTCCGACACACTCAATGACAGGTGACAGTTTGGAATTGTGGCTAACAACAATGGGGAATGCCCAAAGTGCGGGCCGTTATCTCTTAACGATCACTCCAGTTATTTAGTTGTTTTTGTTACTTCTTGCTCCATTTGTTAACCACATGTGAAAGTGTAACATGCTGTGTCTCAGAGCTATGGGTTAATTTATGCAAATTGACAATCTTCCTAGAAAGGCATCCCATGACTGTGAACTGCCATACAACAACTATCAGTAGGGTCTCACATCTGCTTTAGGAGACATTTAGGGCCAACCTTTTTAGGCTGGGCTATTTTGCAGTAGTGTGGCTCAGTAAGTTAGCTGTTACAGCCTTTGTGTTGAAGATGCATCCTCTTGCTTGTCTCAGCACATCCTGCATAAAACTGTCATAGTAACCCTTGGGGGAAAGTGAGTGGTTCATCTAAATGAGTGGTTTTAGATTCGTATCTTGGTCCGCCATGGCTATAACTGCTACTACATTTCATTATGAATACATAACAAAAAATGTGCCAAACGTAGCTAATATATCTTGTGCCAAGAGGATCACTGGTGTCCACTCATGTCTGGAACATGCTGAGGTTTCGGCCTTGTACCTGCAAAGCCCTTGTCAACATTTACTCAAAGCACTCGGAGTCAATGGTGGGTAAGTGAAGAAAGGGGGGGGTAGGATACTAGCCGGTAGTTAGTAGAGAAGGCATGAATGAATGAATGAGAATGAATGAAAGGGCGTTTGTATAGCGCACTGCTACACTTTAGAGTGTGCTAGCACAGGTGTTTTAATAAAAATTATTGAGTGCTTATGTTTTTTTAATAATAAGTTTATGTAGAAGATATAATAACATAGAGAAATAATGTACGCATTTGAAAATATGATTACGAACAATGGCCACCAATGTGAATGAAATATAGTAATCAATGATTAATTATGAAATGTTGAATATATGTCAGACTAATTCAGTAATACGTCACATTGAGGGTTTTGAATTAAGCTTTAGCTTTGTTAATTGTAGGCCTTAACTTAGCAAGTGTCTTTGCCCACTTGCCAGGCCTCATGTAAAAGCGGTATTTCTTAGCGTTTAATTAAATGAAAGTTCTAGAAAGTTAAACTGTGAATTTCTATTGTATTGTTCAAATGTGCTCATAGCGGAAGCTTCTCGTGTAAAGGGGCTGCTAGGGGAAGATGTTTGTGCTAATGCCACATTTTATGTATAATGTGTGTGAGACTGACTTTCCCAGGACAAGAACAATGAAGATACTGACTAGAGTAGAAGCAGCAACAATATTGTTACCTGACAAGCTGGATGATGAGGACATTACAAGGCAAACCAATCAATGACATGTGAACGGCGCCATATTAGAATTCAAAGATTTGGGATTTTAGTTTTATTGGACAAAGTGTGAACATACAATTAACTGACCAATAGAGATTTGGGGGGTAGTTTTAACAGTTTTGACTTAACAAGAGTACACAGAGAGAAGACAGACATTCTGCCCTTGCCGTCATTCAGCCCATTGCCCATTTTCTTCCTGACTGAGAGGTTACTACTTTCTTATGCGTCTTGACAAGACACATGCTTAACTTAAATGCTTAAACACTTTGCCTTTCCTGAACTCTGATGTTGAAGCCTGATGCCTTGCTGATTGACTGCTGTCCTGAGGACGAAGACTGATTCTGCTTTGCTGATTCACCCTGAGGCTAGGTATAACCTAACTATGTTTATTATGCATATTTGCTTTTTCTTTCTAGGTACCAACTGCGCTGTTTTGATAGAGCCATAGTTAGATGTTTTTCCAAATATGTGTTACTAAATTGTTTCTGCATGAAGCCCAACATGCGGATGCTAATCTGATGTTAGTTAAGGATCCTCATTAATAAATTGTGTTAACAGGGACTGGTGTTTGATTAATTTATCTGCTAAACTTCATGTACATCATTACATTGACACAGCTGACCTTGCTATTGATTTGCACCATAATCTTAGAATGTGTTGTTTTTCAAGCTTTGATTAGATTACGTTTTTTCCGCCGCTTAGCACAACCAGCATTGTTTCTGTATGTGTTTCATCTGATTTTGAGATTAATTTACATGACCTTAGCATTGTTAATATAGGGAAATAAACATTCTAAACTTGTACTCAAGGTGCAGTTATTCGTGACTGAAAGGTCCTGGTGCGTGACAGTTACTGACTCCATTGATTATTGATGTTATTGATTACTAATGATTATTGATTATTGTGTATTGATTATTGATTATGTGCTGGAGCTATGCTAAGAACATCTTAATTGTGAGTCAAAAGGTTCATCGATCTATTCGCGTCCCCTTGTAGGTTTATTTATTAAGGTCAGACGCGTTTACAGAGATGGTAGCAGACTGATGTTCGTCTCCTTAAGAACTTACCATAGACATTCAGTATAGAATAATAGATGAACAGAGACGGTAAGACAGACTGATGGTTTGTCTCCATAAGAGCTTACTATGCACGTCCGGTACGGAGTGACAGAGATAATAGTAGGATTGAAGGTTCCAGATGTGGTAGCAGATGTGGTAGCAGAAAACATTATCATTGAGATTTAGATTTTGTTGTTCAATGATGATAATTGGAGAGAAAATTATGTTTCCTTAAGTCCAGAAATGACTGGTTGTTTGAGGATGTTCCCAGCGTTCTAGTGACAGTGTGAGTAAAACAGGTTGCGCTTGCACAGCTTATGCAAATCGCAGGTGAATTGTGAGGTTTGTGAGGGTTTTAGGGAGTTTGTGTATTCCAAATGAAGTTGTAGTAGGAGTGTGCATACTCCGTAGTATGAGAGTAGGGAAGTCATCGAACTTCACATGTGTGTGGCACTTTGTGCAAAAAAATTGTCCACATGGTTGTTGATGTATGGGCCCTGCATGGTCTAAGACTCCAGAGTATATTGAAAAGTGTAAGAGATACTTGGTTTATGTTCTAATCTGTTTGGTTTAGTAGGTTGATTGGGGTGTGGTCAACAAGTCAGACTGTGAGTAAAGGGAGCCAATGAAAATTTCAAATGAGATTTGGTGAGTCCTAAGTGCACCTGAACAGACCCATTGAGCAGTTGAGAGAAAAATTTGCGGGTCGAATTTTGCTTGCGAATCTGGGAGACCGAGAAAGGGAAGAGCCATCAGTGAAAAATCCATAAGGTTTCTGAAGCGACTGTGTTATCTTTCCTGTAGTAAACCATCAGATTTGTTTTTGTTTTTTGATTAGTGCTTTCAATATTTGCATTAGCTTTGTGTGAATTGGTGTGAAGGAAGACGAGCCGCAAGACTTTGTCAGCCGCAGTACATGTGAATGTGACGTTATTGGAGCCGTGCTGGGATAGGTCGGTTAGTGAGAAGGGTCGCACACAGATTGGCAGCTGTGCGTGAGAGGCAATTGGTTGAGAACATAGGTGAAAGGAATCTTGGGATTAAAAGTCACTTCCTGATTTGATTTTGAATAACAAAAAGGTAGAAAATATGACATTTTTCAAAGCTTTAAAAAGTGCCCTAAGGGGAGATACGTATATTACAACGAGTGTAGGCGAGTCTACACCGCCAGAAGGTACACCAGCTTACAATGTCTTTGGCTAAAGCAATGGTGCAAATTGACAGAAAAAGATGGGAACTTAGCATTTCCTACAAATGGGACGATCAATTTGAGGATTTTGGAGCATTTACGGATGGTGCTAAATGAATCGAAGCCTCTTCCGAGTCTAGCACAATTTGACACATTGGCGATTTGGGAGCTAGTAGCCAGACAACAACAGCAACTGAAATTTGAGAGAAAGATGAGAAAGGCAGAAAAGACTCTAGCGGAGGCTAGATAGGATTGTGTTCAGAAAGCATGGAGAATGGATACTTTGCAAGGAATTATGTTGTTTCCGGCAATAACGCAAGAGAATGAGAAGGAAGGAAAGAAAGCTGCTAGGAAAACTGGTAAAAGTCCGTCCAAGAGTAAGGAGGCTAGAAAGTCTTCAAACGAAGAAGCGGACTCGGACTAGGAGGAGTTTATTACATAGTTATTGAGAGATCGACCACCACCATATTTAGTACATCAGAGTGGTCCAAGTACCAGTGTTGATCCGACAGCCCCACACAGGTTAATGGGATGAGTCCGGTGCAGGTTAATGCTAACCTGACACAGAATGCGGTCCAAAGTGGTCTTAATGTGCCTACTACTCCTGTAGTGCAGACCCAGATGCAACCGCCACAGGTTCAGATAATTTATCCTGATGTGCCCGTTATGGAAACTACTTCTAACTTAATGGTGCCAACGGAGCAGGTCTTCCCGAGAACGATGCTGGTTCAGACTGAACCGACTCCGATTTTGTTGCCCCAAGTACAGCCGCAGGAAATGCCAAGATTTACGCCAGTGACAGGGACGCAGTCAGATATGACTCCGATGATGAATCAGACTATGGGAGTTACTCTCCCAAAGAGCGTAGGAGCCAGAGCAGCCCCAGATGCTATATCGCTACCTATTACTGTTGGTCCAGCTGTACCATTATTTGCACAAAAGAGACCTACTGTAGGTGAGCAGGGAGCAATGTTCCAGAACCTAATGAGGGGAGGACATAATGAAAGTGCTCCAGTAGTCTCGCCTGTGGGACAGATTTTTGACAGATCAAGATCATTGCTGGACCTTAGTCCATTTGTGGCACTTCCAGATACTGTGGAAGGGCCAAACGTTAGCCAGAGCTTGAAATTATTGACACCGCAGATCTGAATGCAGTTGCAAAGCAGGTGCCACCGGTCCAAGCAAGTAACATTTTGTTACAAGGATTGACAGCTCAGCAATTGACTGAATGGTTATACAAGCTGAATACCCCACAGAATGCCCCTAAAGGAGAGGAGCATTTGAATTACACTAGGCTGGGCACAGAAGCGGGTGCACTCATTGAGGTAACCGTGGGGGTGAATAGGTTAGAATCCTACAGGGAGGCAGATTTGAGATATTTGTGCCCAAAGATTATGAGAGAAGTGAGCAATGTGCATCAAAGATTAGCAGATTTGGCAGAGAAATATGGCATAGAAATAGAGAAAACAAAGCATTTGAAAAGGAGTTACAGATTAGATTTTGAGACGAAAGATTTTGAAAACATGAGATCTGCCGGAATGAAAGCACACCTTAAAGAATTGCTTCAAAGTGCTCAGACCTGGGGAGCACTAGACAAATGGGAAGGCAGATGGGTAAAGAAAAGGGACAAGAGAAAAAGGGATTTTTTGGAGCTGACTGAAAATGTGCAGCAGGATAAAGACCCAGTAAAGATTCTACCAATGAGGGAGATTCCAGGGGGAAATTTTGTTCATGTACCGTGGAACAAAAGTGACATTCTGTCATTTACAAATGATTATCCAAAATTGAGAGAAAAGCCAGTAGAAAGGCATCAGCAGACAGACAGATTTGTGGTTCCAGCTGACTTGCGGATCAAGTGTAAGAGGAGTGTAGATTGGCCAACAAGTGGACCAGAGAAAGACAAGAATACAGCTGCACCGTCTCCTGAGGTAATGAAATATTACTATAAGGTGACTGAGTATCTGACATCAAGAATTTCGTCCAAGAATAATGATTGCCAGAGAATTGACACAACAGCTCAGGAAGCAAAGGATTCAATACATGCGTACTTTGAGAGATTGTTGCAGGCATTCAAGCGTTACAGTGGTACAGAGACAATTGAAACGAAAGACATGCTTCATTTTGTGTTCAGATTTGTGGAAGGACTGAGACCTGAAATTAGCCAGATGATTAAGAGTCATTTGATTTGCTGGTAAGCAAAGCTGATTGATGAGGGGTTGCAGTATGCAAAATACTATAGTGATGAGATTGAGTTGAAGCAGCTCAAACAGGAGGGAAAGGGAATTTTTCACAGCAGTTGCCACAGCAGCAACAGGGAAACATGATGTTTCAGCCTCAGATGAGAGGTAGCAGTCGCAGAGGCAATATGAATCGTGGTCCAGACTTTAATAATGTAGTGGTTCAGAACGATGTGCAGGGAATGAAGAAGTTATTGCCATGTCACATTTGCGGAGCTGTTGGACATTGGAAATGGGAGTGTCCAATGATGGTGCACTAAGGTGTTGTTCAGCAGAGTAATGACATCAATTCATTTCAGAATGTGAGAGGACTGAGAGTGAGAGGTCCTAATCCAAATTCTCAGAATTATGTGAATCAAGTACAACATTTTCAGCCCATGCAGCAGGTGCAAATGCCTTGTGCACAAGTGTCACAGTTGCAACCAATGCAACAGCAGGTTCTCATGGTAGCTAGACAGCAAATTCAAATACCTCAAGCCCCGATGGAGCAGCAACAGATGATGCTTTCTCAACAGGTCACAGGTCAGAGGCATAACCGAAATAGTAACACAGTGCACCAATTCCTGATACACAGTAAGAATGGAATAAATGATGAATGGACGAGTGATAGTTTTCAGATGAGGAGCCATGGGTGCATGCAACTTCTTTTGAAGTAGACCAAAGAGGACCCTATGTGAAGGGAAAGGTTATGGGTCACAAGTTTTCATTCTTGGTTGACACGGGAGCTACACACTCTACAATAAGAAGCGCAGAAGTTCTGAATTTGCCCCTTTCAGGGAGAACAGTGCAGGTTGTGAGAGTAGCAAACCAGTATTTGACAAACCCTATTACAGATCCAGTTCAAGTGGAGATTGGAAATTTTCAGGGATTGCATAAATTTGTAGTCTGCGATTCGAGTCTGGTATCCCTACCGGGAAGAAACTTGTTGTGTAAAACAAGGTGTTTGATTAGTTGCTCAAATTATGGAATTGAGATTCAGACGAATAGTGATGATGAAGAAGAACAAGCCCCAGAGATGGAGTGTGAAACCACAAATGAGGAGTACCCTTTGATGGAAATTTTCCCAATGTTCACTGTGAAAGAGCTTTATCCTGATTTACAGGGAACGGGTAAGGAGAAAGTGTGGGATTTGACAAGAAAAGAAGTAGCTTTGATTAAGGGAGTGGAGCCAATTAAAGTTACTGTGAAGCCGAATGCAGTTTTTCTTCAACTTCCACAGTGCCACATGCCGCAGGATGTCCTTATGAAGGTAGCTCAGATAGTTGCAGACTTTGTAAAGCAAGGGGTTCTGAAAGAAGTATTAAGCAGTCCCTGTAATTCACCAATAATCGGTTTGATGAAGCCCTGTGGGAAAGTTCGGATTGTTCAGGATTTGAGAAAAATAAATGAGATTGTGGTCAAATGTTGTCCCGTGGTGCCAAATCCAGCTGGGATAATGTTCCAGATTCCATGTGATGCTGAGTGGTTCATTGTCATCGATTTGTCACAAGCATTCTTATTCTTTTCTGTACCTCTTCATGAGGATAGACAATTTCTCTTTTGTTTTGAATTCCTGGATCGAGTTTATTGCTGGTGCAGAATTCCTCAAGGGTTTTCAGTCACCTTCTATATTTAATCAGATCTTCAAAAAGAATTTGGAGTTGTTGGAATTGCCTTTCCAATCTATCTTGGTGCAGTACATTAATGACTTGCTGATTGCGTCCAAAACCAGGGACGACTGCAAGTATGATATGATTGCCCTGTTGAACCATTTAGGAAAGAATGGTCACAAAGTGTCACTACTGAAATTACAGTACTGTCAGAAAGTTGTGAATATTTGGGTCACCAGATTGAGAAGGGTTCAAGAAAGATATCCAGAGAAAGGATTACAACCATATTGCACATAAATCCCCAGACTACACAGAAAGATGTCAGGATGTTTTGGGGAATGGTAGGATATTGTCGCCAATGGATTCCAAATTTATCAGTCGTTTCAAGACCATTGCAGAAGCTGACTCATGAGGAAGTCACCGACCCCATAGTGTTAGACCAGGATGAAATGAAAGTGTTCATTGAATTGAGAGAGAGTTTGTGCAGGGCTCCAGGGTTGGGTATGCCTGATTACACAAAAGCTTTCACGTTGTTTTGTCATGAGCGTGATGCATGTTCTTTGTCTGTCTTGACATAGATCCATGGAGGTGTAAACCACCCGGTAGCATATTTTTCAGCTACTTTGGACCCAGTTGCAGCAGCCCTACTGGGTTGTTTGCGCACAGTTGCAGCAGTAGGTCAGAGCCTTACATAGTGTGAGGGCATTGTGATGGGACATCCCCTGACTGTAATGGTCCCTCACTTTATTGAGATTTTACTTACATGGACGAAAACCCAATATTTGACTGGTGCGAGGTTGACTAGATATAAAACAAGTATTCTAGGGTCACCAAATGTATCATTGAAAATATCTACAGGGCTGAACCCTGCAACCTTACTTCCAAGGGAAAATGCTGAAATTGAAAAAGAGGAAGATGTTGAGCATGATTGCCTTGAAATAACTTATTTGTGCACAAAACCGAGACCTGACGTCAGAGATACCTGATTGGAAGAAAATGACCAAATTATCTTTGTAGCTTGTTCTTGTCTGAGAGACAATACAGGGACGATGAGAGCAGGATATGCTGTGTGCACAATTACAGGTACCTTGGATGCTTTTTGGCTTTGAGGAGTGTATTCTGCTCAAGTAGCAGAACTGGTAGCCCTTACTAGGGCGTGCCGTGTCTCTGCTCAGCTGAAAGTTACATTCTATACAGATAGCCAGTATGGTTTCAGAATAGTCCATGATTTTGACCAGTTGTGGTCACAGAGAGGTTTCCTGACCTCTTCTGGTTCACCTGTGAGAAATGGTCAGAGGATTAAAGAATTGTTACATGCTATTCAAATGCCTAAAAAGATTGCTATGGTGAAATGCAGTGCACATCTGAAGTCGCAGAACTTTGTATCATTGGGAAATGGATATGCGGATCAAGTCACAAGGTTTTGCGCATTGAACTGTATATGGTTCAAAGACAAGAGGGAACTGTTACCTGAAGAAGCTGAAACTTGTACAAGCTATGCATTGAAAATAATTGACACTTTGGAAGAATTGAAAATGTTGCAGAATAATGTTGACAGGGAGGAAAAACATTCATGGAGCAAAATGAAACTTGTACAAAGACAAGATGAATTGTGGGTTTCAGAAGAGGGACAATTGGTGTTACTAAATAGCCTGTTGTCTCAAATGGTGAGGTACTATCATGGTCAAGCACATATTGGGAGGAATACAATGGTTCGTTTGTTCAAACATGACTGGTTCAACCCAAAGTTTAGACAAGTTGTTGAAGCAGTTTGCCATCGATGTGTCATTTGCCAACAACTAAATGCAGGGAAAGGGACAGTGGTTAATTTGAGCCACATTGGAAGAGTGGGTGGTCCATTCACCAGAATGCAGATGGATTTTATTGAAATGCCTGTGTGGAGGTTTGAGATATGTGTTGGTGATTTCTTTCATCTTTAGTCACTGGATTGAAGCTTCCCCTACACAAAGGAATGATAGTCTCACGGTAGCGAAACTACTGCTTAGGGAACTGATGCCGCATTTCAGATTTCCGATCTCTTTAGAATCAGACAGGGGAAGTCACTTCAACAATGAAGTAATTAAATTACTGTGTGCAGCATTGAACATTGGGCAAAAGTTGCATTGTAGTTACTGCCCTGAAGCATCAGGACTAGTGTAACAGATGAATGGTACATTGACGTCAAGAGCTGCAAAGATGTGTGCATCCACTAATTTGAAATGGTCTGACGCATTGCCTTTAGTGTTCATGTCACTGAGAAACACACCTGACAGGAAGACAGGATTGTCGCCGCATGAGATCCTCATGGGCAGAGCAATGAGGTTACCAGCGGTGCCAGCAAATGCACTTGTCAACATTACAGATGATATGGTGCTGGATTACTGCAAAGGTCTGGCTGATGTGGTTCGCTCTTTTTCTCAGCAGGTGGAAGCCAACACACTGCCACCTATCCATGACTCAGGACACAATCTGAGAGCTGGGGACTGGGTTGTGGTCCGAAAACACGTGAGAAAGATGTGTTTGGAGCTTCGTTGGAAGGGACCTTATCAGGTAGTTTTGACAACTACCACAGCTGTAAAGTGTGCTGGAATTCCAAGCTGGATTCATGCAAGTCACACGCAGAAAGCGTCATGCCCACTGGATCATGAAGAAGCGTTGTTGAGAGTACCAATAACAGTGGGATAAGTCTCAGGTCCGGAAGGAGAACAAAGGGGAACTGAGACCTGATCTGAGCCTGTTGAGAACTGTTCAGTCAGTCCTGTGAAAGAAGAAGGAGGAAACCTCCAGGAGGGTGACGGAGAGCCTATCTCAATTGTGGCAGCAGGAGAGCCTAGTCAGATGAGGGCTTTTCCAGAAGCAGACGAACTTGAAAGACAAACCGAGCAATTCTCTGACCCAGAAGGGGAAGGAGTTGAGGTGTATCAAAGTCAATGTGATCTGACTCCTCTTGATCCGGTTGCAGGTCTGTCAAGAGAAAACACCACAGAAGAAGGAGAAGGTTTATGTTCGACTCTGAAGAGAACACTGACAAAGGGTCCACTGAAAGGAGATAAGTGGTCGGAGTCACAAGTGGAGAAAGAGGTGATTGTTGAACCAACAATCGAGGAAGAAGTAGATACAACGAGAAGAGAAGATCTAAGTGAAGGAGAGCTGAATGGTGATCGAAAATTGAAAAGAAAGAGAATAGCAAGTTGAAGATACACAGGCTATGAATGGGCGTATGTACCTATGAATGAATGGCAGCAAGAGTTTTTGTCTTTTTGTTTTGATAGAGAAGTTCCGGGTCAGTATTTTGGCACCTGAAGGAAGCTAATGAACGGAATTGTTGAAACAATCTGAGAGAACTGTTTGAGAA
Organism: Pleurodeles waltl; assembly: GCF_031143425.1. Lineage (NCBI taxonomy): Eukaryota > Metazoa > Chordata > Amphibia > Caudata > Salamandridae > Pleurodeles > Pleurodeles waltl. The sequence continues at coordinate 977,196,353 of NC_090446.1, read as the reverse complement.
AGCAACCGGAAGAGAGATTGGTAACCTGATTTGACTTTTGAAACCCGATTTTTTCAAAGCTGCTAACCGATTTTGATAAGGGATGCTGGAAGTGAACTAAACTGCTGAAAGAAGAGTTGTCTATTTTTGATTTTTGATGCAAGTTTTTCTAAATTTCTTCTGCTTTCTGATTCTTTACAGATCATGAGTAACATTAGTCAACAAGGTAGAGATGCTAGGCGCTGTAAATACATGAGCATTGGTTCGGCGATTATGTGTGGTATATGGTTTGTGGTGTTGATTGTGGATATGTGTGTTCTTGATAAAAGGGAAGCCAACCACACTTCTGCTTTTGAGACAACTACTGCACTAACGGCATTAGAGAAGTTTAGGTTCGATGAGAAATATTTGCATGAGAATACTAATGCGCAGGGAGAACTATCATGTATTGAGTGAGTATGTTGAGATAATGGATGCGAAGAATTGTTTTGTGTGAACGCAGATTCCTTCATCAGTCGAGGAAGGAGTCACCTATCATAGTCTGCCTTTAACTTACTGGATAAGTTGTAGTCTGTTACTAACAAGATTTTATAACCAGGAGTACATTCAGTACTTTTACTCAAATTTCAATGTTGTGTTTTTGTTTGTTCCTATAATTAGGTATGGGAGTAGAGTAGCTAAGGATAATGATATAGTAATAGAGGTTTCTTTGAACCTACATTGACGTTTGGCACAGCTTATGCGCATAGAAATAATTTGACATGCTTGCTTATACCTTTAGAGAAAAGCTTCTTAGATCACACAGATGACAGGAAAAAGGCATTAAAGGAGAAATTATAAAAAGGCTTAGAGAAGAGGACTTACAAGAATGATTATGCTTATAGTGCAATTAAAGCACAAGAGAAATTAGCTTTAGATGCACAACACATATGGGAACTTTATATATATAGGTCTAAATCGCGCACTGACACTTTCTTTGTGGAAACGAGTGAATGTAGGCATGTGTTTTTGTTTCAGAGTAAATGGACGTTTATGTTAAATGGACAGGACCCTGCTGTTCCAGGGATTTACTACATCTGTGGTCTTAATGCTTATTACCGTCTTCCAAGAGGATGGTATGGGACATGTTATTTGTGGATAGTTTTCCCAAAGATTTATCAAATGGAGGATTTGAAAAAGTTTCCAAAAATGACTGAATTACATCATAAGAGACAGAGGAGGGAGTCCTCTTTTGCTATTGTGGGAGATATATTTGGAGCAGGGATTCGTTCAGTGGGAGTCAATCTAAATTCGATAAAGATTCAAACGTCGGCGAGGAATGGTGGAGTCTGTAGAATGATTAATTCTAAGCATTGTTGTTCATATATTCCAGATAACAGTAAAGAGATAAGAGACTTACTTACTAATGTGACTAATGCAAATTCTGATTTGAAAGAACTGAAAGAACCAAGTGTTTGGGAAAAGGTTGGCAAGGGGTTTGCATCAGTGGGAAATTGGCCCAGCAACATTTGTAATGGGATTCTATTGAAATTATTACAAGGAATATTAATTGTTGTGGTTTGTCTAACTGGGATATGGGGATTGTGTAAATTATGCAAAGGAATCAAATTGAAAAGGTCAAAGAATAATCAGAGGAGGGAAGAAAGGAAAAGGGAAAAATTGTTTAGGGAAAATTCAAAGGGGAAACAAAAGTATGAAAGGATTGAATTGACAGAATTTTAGCTGATGCAAAAAACTCTGGGTAATAGTGTGATGACACATTTAGTCATCAGAGGAGGGATTGCTAGTGCATGTGTTTTAATAAAAAATATGAATGAGTGTTTATGTATTTTCAATAATAAGTTTATGTAGAAAATATAATTACGTAGAAAAATAATGTACGCATTTGAAAATATGATTATGAACAATGGCCACCAATGTTAACGAAATGTACTAATCAATGATTAAATATTATGAAATGTTGAATATATGTTAGACTAGTGCAGTAATATGTCATATTGAGGGTTATGAATTAAGCTTCAGCTTTATTAATTGTAGGCCTTAACTGAGCGAGTGTCTTGGCCTACTTGCCAGGCCTCATGTAAAAGCTGTATTTCTTAGCGTTTAATTAAATGGATGTTCTAGAAGGTTAAACTGTGAATTTCTGTTGTATTGTTCAAATGTGCTCATAACTGAAGCTTCTGGTGTGAACCGACTGCTAGGAGATGATGTTCCTGCTAATGCAACATTTTATGTGTAATGTGTGTGAGACTGACTTTCCCAGGACAAGAACAATGAAGATACTGACTAGAGTAGAAGATGCAACAATATTGCTACCTGACAAGCCGGTTGATGAGGACATTGCAAGACAAACCAATCAATGGCATGTGAATGGAGTAATATTAGAATTCAAAGATTTGGGATTTTAGTTTTATTGGAAAAGTGTGAACATATGATTAACTGACCAATAGGAATTTGGGGGGTAGTTTTAACAGTTTTGACTTAACAAGAGTACACAGAGAGAAGACAGACATTCTGCCCTTGCTGTCATTCAGCCCATTGCCCATTTTCTTCCTGACCGATATGTTACTACTTTCTTATGCTGGTGGCCTGTTGGTCCTGTGGCAGGGCCTCCTGTCCACTAGCGTCAGCGGAGGTGGAGGGCTGTTCATAGGTGTGGCTAGTGTCAGGGACCTGTTGGTGTGCCACTGCCTCACTCATGGTGTTGGCCATGTCTGCCAGCACCCCTGCAATGGTGACCAGGGTGGTGTGGATGTCCCTCAGGTCCTCCCTGATCCCCAGGTACTGTCCCTCCTGCAGCCGCTGGGTCTCGTGCAACTTGGCTAGTATCTGGCCCATCGTCTCCTGGGAATAGTGGTATGCTCCCAGGATGTTGGTGAGTGCCTCGAGGAGAGTCGGTTCCCTGGGCTTGTCCTCCCCCTGTCGCACAACAGTCCTCCCAGCTTCCCTGTTGTCCTGTGCCTCTGTCCCCTGGACCATGTGCCCACTGCCACTGACCCCAGGTCCCTGGTCGTCCTGTGTTTGTGGGGTTGCCTGGGGTCCCCGTAGTGGTGGACACACTGCTGATTGACGTGTCCTGGGGACAGAGGGATGGGCCTGCTGGGTGGGTGCTGTGCTGGTGTTACCTGAGTGGGGAGGCTCTGTGGTGGTATGGGTCTGTGCCTGGGTAACCGACTGTCCGGAAGTCCCTGATGGGCCAGGTTGGTGATCCTGATCCAGGCGAGCAGAGCTTCTGTCATCACTGTGGGCCTCTTCTGGGGGGGATTGGATGTTGCTGGCACCTCCTCTACAGTGACGTTGTGTGGGGGACCTGTGGGGATGTAATTGCAGTGTTATCGTTTCTGCGTGTGACATCTTGTGCATGGGTGTGTTGGCCACTATGGTTGTGAGTGTCCTGACAGCTTTGCCTTGTGTGAGTTGTTATTTTGTGGGCTAGGTCATTCTCTCTAGTGCAGAGGTTCCCAACCTTTTGACTTCTGTGGACCCCCACTTTATCATTATTGGAGCCCGGGGACCCCCACTGAATCTTTATTGGAATCCGAGGACCCCCCAACTGAGTCATTATTTAAAGCTGGGGACCTAATCTGTTAATATTATTTAATTGTCTAAGCTGCCGTGGACCCCCTGAAGAGGCTTCGCGGACCCCCAGGGGTCCCCGGACCACAAGTTGGGAACCACTGCTCTAGTGTGCATGCTGTGGTGATGGGTGTCCATGCAGGGCTGTGAGTGGTGTTCATGCATTGGTGCTGCATGCAGTGCTGGGTACTGGGATGGGTGGGTTGTGATGGTGAGGTGTGTGGGAGGTGGTGGAGTGATGGGAGTGAGGGTGAGGGTGGGGATATGTGATGGCATGCAGGTAGGGGTGTGAAAGTAGTAAAGATTTGACTTACCAGAGTCCAGTCCTCCTGCTACTCTTGCCAGGCCCTCAGGATGCATGATTGCCAAGACGTGCTCCTCCCATGTTGTTAGTTGTGGGGGAGGAGGTGGAGCTCCAACGCCAGTCCTCTGTACAGCTATCTGGTGTCTTGCTACCACGGAACGTACCTTCCCCCGTAGGTCGTTTCACCTCTTCGTGATGTCATCCCTTGTTCTGGGATGCTGTCCCACGGCATTGACCCTCTCCACGATTCTCCACCATAGCTCCATCTTCCTTGCAATGGATGTCTGCTGCGCCTGTGATCCGAATAGCTTTGGCTCTACCCAGATGATTTCCTCCACCATGACCCTTAGCTCCTCCTCAGAGAACCTGGGGTGTCTTTGTGGTGCCATGGGTGTAGTGTGTGTGGTGTGTGTGAGGGTGTGTGGGGTGATGTGTTGGGGTATGTGCTGTGAGGTGCGTGGATGGTGTATGGGTGATGGTGTTCTGTGGCTCTAGTTCTGTGGGTGCTCTTGGTGTCACTCTCTCAGTTGTCAATTTCTTTGAGTCATAAAGGGATGTGGGTGGGTGTTTTTTAGTGGTGTGGTGTTTGTATGGGTGTCAGGTGTGTGTAGTTTGAATTGTCCAATGTGGTGTTTTTTTGTATGTGTTTGTGTATTTTGAGAGCAGCAGTATGTACCGCCAATGGTTTACCGCGGTTGAATGTCTGCTGCGGTGATTCGTGGGTCATAATGCTGTGGGCGTAGTTCTGTTGGCGTAACGGTGTGGGTTTTGCTACTGCCATTTTATCACTGACCTTTGGGCTGGTTGACTTGTGTTTGTGTCCGTATAGTGAAGGATTGCTATGTGTGGGTCATAATATGGGTAGCGGTATACCGCTGCGGTCGCGGTATGTTGACGGCAGTCGACATGGCAGTCAGCGGGACTTACCGCCAATCTCATAATGAGGGCCTATGTGTTTTAGGAATGAACGGGCAAGGCGTTTGATTACACTTGTCACAAAACTGATCACATGTTTCTTACAGGTAGCATTAGTACATCCTATGCAGGTGCACTGCAGCTTCACTTGGAAAACAGCAGTGATAGCAGAGTGAGAAGATTTCCCCACACACAGAACAGGTGCAGCACAGCCAAAGTTTAATACAGACAGAACCAGTGCTTTAAATGGGCCGGTACTCACCGGTACTAAGTATCGGCACTTTTCAGTTTTCACCCTCTGAGTACCGGAACTTCTCCTTCGCAAAGGAGAGTACCGGTACTTAGAGGAACAGTGAGAACATGAGCGCGCCATTCCACAGTTGCGTATCAGTGTTGTTCAAAGCTGAGCTGCTGATAAACCATCAGCAGCTCATTTGCATTGTCAGGGCTCCCTGCGGTTCAGACAGCTTTCATCATAAGGTGATTCACAGTGCAGGGTCCATTGACCCTGTGCAGTTAATCCTATTGTACATGTGTGATGGCGGGCACGTTTCCTGTCCCATGTGAAACAGGACATTAAATCCAAGGTGTGAAATGTTATGTTTTTTTAGCAGATCTAAATGGTTTGTGCCACAGTAGAGCTTGGAAGGCAAGAGGCAGGGTGAAAAAACATTCCAGTTCTGTGTGGGCACAGTTTTACAAGGGCAAATAATGAAGCTGCATTTAGTTTTCCTCAGCGCCCCGTAAGAGAGGGAGAGAAATATGTGAGAGATGAGAATGAGAGGAGAAAGAGATAAAAAGTGTGGAGAGTGAAGACAGGGAGAGCAAGAGACATTGATATAACCAAATTCCATAATGATGGAATTAGTCAACACCTAACAAGGCATGATTTAATCAAACAGTAACTCTCTGTGAAATATCAATTAAGCTCCAGCACCATTCTTTTATTTTCAGATATTTCAAACGTTATACATGTGATGCACTTGCGCCCAAAGTAAGCCACGGTCATGCTTTAAATCCTTTCTGCCGCAGCATGGTGTATTTCATTCTGCGTCCAGCCCTAGTGTTTTCTAAAAGGTTTTTTTGCACTATAACCAGGGCCACTGGAATTATGCTGCAGGGGAGGACCAAGTTATGTGGCGGAAATGACTAAATTACGCAGCAAGAAAAGGCAAATTAGGAGGCCTAATGTGGCACATTTTATGATAGCATTACTACACAATTTGTTCATTTTTACATATAGTAACGCTGTATGGGAAAGGATTTCACCTTATTAGAACCACTTTACTGCCCTGATACAGCAATAAGAAATTCAAAGATGATCAGCAAACCTTTGCGAAGGGCCTTCCACTGCACAGGAGCATTTGTCACCATGTTTTTAGCAACTTTTGAACCGTTTAAGCTTGAAAACAATATTTTGGGTATAATATGCAGATGATGCAGCAGATAATGGTTTATGTAAGAAATGGAACAATTCCATTACTATGCAGAAAATGCCCAAGCTGCAGAATCACATAATTCCAGTGTCCCTGAAAATAGGGTTACAAACCAGTGCCCTGAAATGCAGGTGCTGGGTGTTTGACGGCTCTGACAAGGCTAATACTGTTTGCCACTGATTCTCTGGCAGATGGCTCTTTCTGGTATATGATATGTATGAACCTCAGTTGAGTTTTGCATGTGCACATTTATACCATTCGAGAGGAAATGGAAATAGAAAGTAGAAGAGAAACAATCTGGAGATAAGGTGAAAGGGAGAGACAAGAATGAGGATAAGGGTTGGGGAAGGTGAGAAGGGAAGCTACTAATGAAAGAGAAAGAGACAGATGAGAAAAGTGATGGAAGAAAGAATGAAGGGTAAAGACAAGCATTATTAAGTAGAAGGCGGAAGGATTCAGACAGGGAGTCACAGAAATATAAATAGAGAAATGAGAATGGAAAGGACTGATGGAAAGGATGGGAGAGCAGAAGGAAAAGGAAGAATGAGGTAAAAGAAGATGGAAAACCTGCAGTTTTTTAATTTAGAAATGAATTCAAATGCATCACTTTAAGGGGGTTCCACTTTCGGAAGAAGTAGCATGGCACCAACATTCATTGAAGTACTATTACATGCTGAAATGAAGCAAACATGAACCAATTATGTCTATTCATGTTAAATATTCAAAAGAGGCTCTTGGGCCCTTTAAATACAAATAAAAGCACACAGGAGGAACTGTGAATACAATTTCAAGTTTGCCAGGAAGTCAATTGGCTTGCAACAACATAGGATAAATTAAATAAATAAGTAAGGAAATAAAAAAATACATAAATCATCAATGCTTATTTTATTAGTCACCATGGACTTCCACAACCTTGTTTTTTTGTTCTTTAAATACTTTGCATCAATGTGCATCATTATTTTGTAACTTTTAAACCGACAACTACCAGGTTAGGTAAATAAACATTATTATTGAATTGAAGATAATTATAAAATGTACTTTAAAGGAAGCACCAAAACTGAATAAACAGCAACAGTCTAGATGAGGAGAGGCAAAATCTGTCAACAAGAACGGGATCATGGTATGTTCTTGTCTAGGTTTCTTTCTCATACTGCAAACAGTACCCACAATAGTAGATAAGTAGAAATTAAAAAGTTCAAAAGTTCAGATGCCATAAGTGCGGAAAATCTGCACGCATTTGAAATTTGAAACACCTTGCTAAATGTATCCTTTTGCACATGCAAAAATAATAATACAGATAGTAGAAATGTTTCTGTATCCTCATGCATAATTGTGCACTCAGAAAGTCTTAGTTTTATTTATAAGTCCTTTCCTCTTAGCCCCGTCCCTAGCTCCACCCCAAACTCTGCCCAAAACCCCACCCTCAGGCTATTGCTTAATTTGGTGAGTACCTGCACTTATCTTTTCCCATTTAAAGCACTGGACAGAACAAGTACATTAAAGACAGCAGATGTGTCGGTTTTCCTAACACTGTGTCACGTGCCAGGCCACTTCTGGCCAGAACCAGTAGATTTCCTATAACCCTCAGGCAGAGCAGGTAGGCCAATTTACCATCTCAAGCAGGGAAAACAGATGATATCCCATGAATTTCTCCAAACCGTAACTAAGATGAATCCATGTTAGAAACTGACATTTCTAACTGAGGCTTATGGATACCCACACGTTTACACATACACACACTCGTTCTCCCATGTGTACGCTCTCATCCGCAAGCGCACACACAAATTACACTGAAAATAATTATTTACTTACCTCACCTGCCCGGGAGTGTCATATTTCAGTCTTGTGTGTCTGAGAGTAAAGAAATGGCTTGTGATGTCAACCACTCCTGGCATTTTGGTGAATTGTCGTTCATGGTGGCAACTAAAAATAAACAGAAAGTTAATGATATATGAGTAGAGCGCAAGTTATGCTATATAATTACTCTTCTCACTCAGTCATTGCGAGTAAGAACTAACAGGGAAAAGTTAGCCATTAGGAGGTGTTTAGAACATTACATGTTTGAAGTGGGCAAACTGCTAGGCACTGTCTGTGATAACCCAGTGTTTATTGGCCAGTGTCCTTGGCAGTGTAGGAACGAACTCCCTTTATTCTGAAATGTGTCACTACTCGAAACAGCTGAAGAAGCTGTTTTTGTTCTGACGTCAAGAGATATCAAGAGAAAGTGTCCTCATGATTTGTGGTGTAGTCTGAAAATAATCTTGTGGAAGGAAATTCTTACCTACAATTGCCCATACATAAAACCACTGCTCCTAAGATAAAACACTATACATTTTGTGAATAAATGAACTAAAATACACTATTGTAACATACCAGCTTGCATTACGTATTTTTGTTACTATTGTAGCATAACTGCAATAAAATAGCATTTATAATAAGCAATCCGGATCATTAGGCTGTAAGGATTGGTGGGCAGATACTTGATTTAATGGTCACTTATGCAAACAAAGTGGAAATGCAGGACAGGACAACTGTCCACACGTGACCCATTGCTGCTGTCACACAGCATAATTTTAAACAGCTACAGTTCATTCTTCCCAACAAACATAGAATCCTAGAGGCCTGCTCAGTGGGTTGATATTTTTTGTTGTTGATATTCAGGTGTAACTGGTAAGATAACATTTTCAGTACTGGAAAGATAGCTCAGAAAGTTATGTACAGGTTGGAAAGATTTTAACGTAATCCTCAAGAAACAGTTTTGAATTCCTGCAGAGCTTGCTACCACATTCATAATTTGAGGGTGTTCCAATAAGTATCATTGAGTTGGGTGATAATTAATTGACATTCTTAAGCTCGAGATAACAATTATGTTTGTATAGTATGCCAAATGCATGGTCATTATTAGAATTATTCATCCAAGCCTATAATGCATTATATATGGTATATTCAGGAGCCATTATTTTCCTTGCTGGTCCAGAAGAAAGGCTGCAGCACATCTTCAGCAATTTCTACTATTCTTCAGCAATTTCTACTATTTTTCATTCTACACACATTCGACAATGTATATAAGAAAAATAATTTGCCTTGTCACGGAGCGCCAATGAAAGTATAAACCTTTCATATCATAGGCCTGCCTTGGGTGGCTTGATTATTGAGGTATCCAGCTATCCTCCAATCACCTATCACACGTCCTCACCGCCAGACCAAATAGCTACCCAAACTAAAACCAACAAAGTTTGTTAAGTGATTGTTATCATGTCAGGGATTACAAGTAGGGCTCAAGGCCATCTCCTTCACCCTCTTACTAACTCTGTTTTCCTGCAGTTACTGGAAAGGACTAGAGGGCCTGATCAAGAACGATCTCAAGATGTTTTAGGTCTGATTTGACAGCACAACAGTCTGCAGTACTCATTGTTCCATTCTTTGAATATAAATGTACATATACATACTTCTTTCCACCTAAAGGAGTATTTTCAGTCACATCATGCTATTTGCTGTTTGAAGTATTATTCCACCATCTAGAAAGCACTTAAATTGAAATTATTTTACACGTGAAATTGCAATCAATCATCACAATGTTTGCTATGTTCAGTTCTTTATCTCTTATACGCATCATATAAAAACTGTTGGGTTCTCAATTAGAATTATTAGGTGTGCATGGATTGTGGATTGTTAGAATGTTGGGGATCTGTGATGGATGTTGTTAATATTTGAAAGCCTAGAGTTCAGTTGCTGTTTGCATGCCCCCATTCCAGTTCTATACAAAGATACTTCAAAAAAGGAACATCCTTACCTGCAGCGCATATCTCTTCTTTGGCAACAAGTTGTCTGGCAGGGGTCCCAGCATGCTCCAGGGTATCCTTGAGTTTGTCTTCGACTGCCAGTATCAGAACATTTTGTAGGGAGCGTATCCTGCGGTAGGAATTCTGCACTCTTTTTGGGACTGACTGCCGCTTTGGTGCAGAATGTTCATCGTTGCAGCTCATATAATTGCTCAAACCTGCAGCTCAGAAGTAAGCTTGGGGAGGGTTTGTTTCCATCTCAAGGTATCCTCCGCACAGGACACCTCACTTCTTGCCACCGTGCCCAACTCCGTCCAAGCATGGATGTGTCATCACCTAAAACTGAATCCCTCTAAAACTGAATTCCTTCTTATCTCTACCACAAAAGCTCCACCTCCTGTTTAATCATGGATGGATAATCCAAACTTCTTACAGTAAACCTACCATCGTTGACAGTGCCAAATCTATAGGTGTCATCCTGGACAAAAGACTTAACTTCAAATTCCAAATCAGCACCCTGGCCAAAAATGCATGCTTCCAACTGTGCCTTATCTGGGGGATTTGATTTTACATTCCTGAGCAAGACCTAAAAACACTTGTCCAATCTTTGGTACTATCCAGACTGGACTATTGCAATTTCTCTTTGCATTCCTACCCAAGGCCCACCTATCTCCTTTAAAATCCATCCTCCACTCGCTGGGCATTTTGTCTACAGCACCACAGGACACAACCATATCACACCTATGCTGCTTACTCTTCTCTGATTTCCTATTGAAGCCAGAACTATATTCAAGTCTGCTTGCATCATCCATAAAGCCATTCCCACTTTCACACCTTGTTACCTAGCAAACAAACTCAGGATAGCAGGACCATCATGAAATGCTGAAAATCTGCTGCTCGAATCTCCAACCTTCAAAAGGGAAAGACACATGGCTCAATCTTTATCAGGTAATGCAACAAGAATTTGGAATTTGCTACCTCCAAACCGTCGCACCCTTACCTCTTTTCGGATCTCAAAATGGACCTTAAAACTCTTCTCTTCCAAATAAATTTTTCTCAATGGCACTCCTCGCAAATGCTCCCCACCAGGCATATACCCTCACATTTTATTACGTGAATGTGACTGTTACATGACACCCTCGAGAGTTATAATGACCTTTCTCTCAAACTCTGTAAATTTGTATTTAATATTTATGGAACCCTGATCACTTTAACTTTTTTAATATGTAATTTGTTAAGAATATGTAATTTGTAAATACATAACTCTCACCGTGAGTAACCATAGTAGCTCCATGTATTCTCCCCTACTATCATGTTATTCAAAATTTGTCATGTAACATTCTTTCTTTTGTTCTGTTGTAAAGCACTCTCACACCTCTGTGTAATGTCCACCCTGTATAAAAATTCATAAATAAATAGCATGCCTCCCACGGCATCTGCCTCACTATCGATGCCATAATCCTTCACGCAAGGTCCTTACTGTACGTGTCTGGCCTCAACATCAGTAACGCGGTTACGTGTATGACAGGCTGCACTTCTAACAGACATCCTATGTCATCATCACTGTGGATGACATTCTGATCCAGGCAATGTCCTTAATGTGATGTGCCTGGTTTTGGCATCAGTCAATGTTGACGTGTTGGACGGGTTTGCTGCTACAGGCTTCCCACGGCATCAGCGCTGTCTATGCCAATGTTATTGGTAATTGGAGAGGGTGTTAAGGTATTGTGGGTTCACACTGTTATCTTTTACCAGTGAGGTTCTCACCTGGGAGCTCACAATGCATACACCCTCAATGATAGCACACCTTATAATTTTCAAGTGGAGTATTTTTAATGATTTATGTGCACTGTTGGGTAACATTCGGTGATACACAAACCTTGTGACATTATACTTCGAATACACACTGTCAACTTTGGTGCAGGTTAGCTCAGTGATGTGCACACTTTCTGATGGGTTTCACTCAAGAACATATAGTTTGTATCATATTTATGAAGGTTTATAAAGGTTTGTGATCATGTATGGTATAGTTAAGCATATATTTACAACTTCACATTGATTAGAGTGTTTTTATTCAGTTGGAAAACTTTTTTTGCATCTACATTGTGGTATTTATACTTTTGTTATTCTGCAGGCATATCAGCATAACTAGAAATGCAAATGAATATTGTACCTCCAACTTACTTTCTTCCCAGTCCTGTTCACCCTGCAATTGATTGGGAACAATGGAGGGAATGTTCATGCCATGGACAGTGATGATTTTACTCATAAGAAGATGTATGCCTTGTAGAAGAATTGTTTTGCTGTGGAGGGAAGAAAAATGTTAAAGCACTTACCTCGCTAATCTCTAATAGGGGGTGGTGATGTGGAGGAAGAGCATGCATCTGCACTCAAACTGTTAGAAGCAAGGTTTAAACCCTATAAACATGTGGTCTTTGAGAGGCACAAGCTTTAAAGATGGCATCAGTTACCAGGAGAACCGGTCGAGAGTTTTGTTGGAGTATTGAGCACGTTGGCCTCCACATGTGAGCATAAGGATTTTGAGGACGAGCTCATTTAGGATCAAGTAGTTGAACATGCCAATAATAAAATTATTCAAGACATTTTACTTACAACTCCAAATTTAACTTTGAACAAGTTAGTGGAATTGTCTGTAGGCATTTAAAGTACAGCACCATACGTGGCTCAAATGTCTGTTTCTCACTCATCCAAAGAAGTAGTTGCCTAATTGGGACCAAATAAAGGAAGCAAGAGCAACATTGCATCAAAAACGTTAATGTGTTATAGATGGAGAAGGACTGCTCATTTAGGGAACTCAACTTCTTGTCCTGCTTATAGAGGTGGGAGCACTACTCATTTGGGTAACTCAACTTCTTTCCCTGCTTTTGCTAAAATGTGTGTAATTTGTTTTAAAAAAAAAAAGGCATTTCACCAAATTGTGCAAATCTAAGATAAAAGGAAAAGGAAAGATGGTTAGTGTGAGTGAACAGAGTCATAATTCCAAATCTACTGGATCAATTGATGAAAGTGTAATTTTGTATGTGGAATTGCCTATACAAGATTCAAAGAATGGAACACTTTAAAAACAGTGTAATGTTTGAAGATGTATCTATGATTAGGAGACCTTATTGTCAAGTATGTGAAAGTGTGGATGTGAGCATGATGGCATGCTCTGGATCACCGTTTATGTTGATTGAAATAATTTCCAAAATAAAGATAGTGAACTGAGGAAATATGTGAACAGACCAGTAACGTATGGTGGTAGACCAACGGAGGTTGTGAGTGAACTTGATACCAAGATATCCTTTAAAGGAAATTCTTCCTCTGCCACTGTGTATGTTGCCAAATAATGATTGTCTCTATTAAAGTGGTGAGAACAACGGAATTTAGAGATAACTTTAGATCCCAATAATCCTGAACAAGTGCTTTTAAAGAAAGAGTGTATGAACATTTGGGCAATGCATGTTCCAGATTGGGAAATGAGATTCCTCAAGGTGTTTACAGATGAGTTGGAAGACTGAAGGGATTCAAGCACAAAATACAACTTAAACAAGGAGCAGAGCCTGTTGTACATAAAGAATTTCATAACTAATTGGACAAGTAGTATAAAAATACATCATTGACCCCATTGAAGGTCCCAGACCCAGCTCTCTCTTGTGCTGCTGCAGCAGCGTGCCCCAGCACCGGCCATTCCATTGCTCTATTGCTTCATTCTGTTGCCTTGCCATTTATTAGGTGTGCTGCTCTCTGCCTCGCTCTACTGCCTTTTTCTGCTGATTGCCTCATTTGGTCCTTCTTCACCTCCAAACCCAAGAATATTGCCTATGGAGTCCTGCAGGGCTCATCCCTCAGCCCCATGCACTTCAATGCTTATATGACCCCACTTGCCAACATCGTCACATCTCACAGACTCAACATAATATCCTATGCAGATGACACCCAACTCATCCTTTCGCTCTCCGACTACCCTACCATCACCAGGACGGACTTCCAGAGATACATGATAGATGTCGCTGCCTGGATGAAAAACAACTGCCTGAAGCTGACCACAGACAAGACAGAAGTACTGATCTTCGGCAACAACAACAGCCCATGGAGCGATGCCTGGGTCTCGCACCTATACCTACAGGCCACACTAGAAACCTCAGAATCATCATAGACAATAATCTCACCATGAAATACTCCACCTGATTCCTCACCCTGTGCATGCTACGTAAGACCTTCAAATAGCTACTTCTCCACACCAGACACACTGTGACACAGGCCCTTATCACCAGCTGACTGGACTACAGCAATGCCCTCTACATGTGAATCACTGCACACTTCCTACACAGACTTCAAACCATACAGAACATTGCAGCCAGACTCATCCTCGACCTCCCACAACAAGCCCACATCACACTCCACCTCAGGGAATTCCACTGGCTTCCTGTACAGATGAGATGCTGACCCACACACACAAGGCTCTTCACAACCAGGGACCCGCCTACATCATCCATGGCATGAACTTCCACCAGCCATCAAGAAATTTACACACCTCCCTTGCACTTGTCTACACTCCACAAATCCACCAAAGCAGAAGAGGAGGACGCTCCTTCTCTCACATCGCAACAAAGACCTGGAGCAGCCTCCCTGGCAGCTCTGGACTATCTTCTCTCTCCAAACTTTCTGAAGAGCACTGAAGACCTGTCTGTTTGTATAAGCCTCCTGGGACCTAAAAGGACCAAGATACCCGATCGGGAGATTTGCAGCACTATATAAATCCAGTTTGATTGACTTATTGAGAGTGGTTGTGCCCTTTTGTGCTTGTTCATAAACCGAATGGCAATTTGTGAATGTGTGTTGATCTTAGGGACCTGAATTCTAGGATTTGATTTGATAGACATCCCTTGCCTAATATCACACAAATGCTCTCATTGATTAAGGGTTCAAGGATGTTCTGCACTTGGACATGGCGTCCTCATATTACTAGATTGTGTTGGACCGTAGATCTTGCTATCTAACTTAATTTATCACTCCTGATGGGGCATTCCACTTTAAAAGAATGCCATTTGGTTTGGCTTCAGTGTCAGCCATTTTTCAGCACAAGCTTTTACGCATGTTATTTAAAGATGTGGAAAGGGTCATCTGTTTCCAAGCTGATTTGCTGATATACTGAGGCTATAATGCCATTCATGATGGGAAACTGACTCTTGAGCTTCCTGTTTTGGACAAAAGGGTCTTATATTGAAAGCAGACAAATGCAATTTTGGAGTGCAAAATGTGGCTTAGTTAGGGCACAGGTTGTCTGTATGTGGAGGAAAGCCTAAGGAGAACCTAGTAAAACACATTGCTGATGCTCTTGTGCCAAAAGGAAAGGATCAATTGCGTTCTTTTAGGGGTCTGATGAAGTTATTCTTTCTGTTCATTCCAAGATGTGCTGAAAGAATGCATCTGTTATATTCAATTCTGAAGAAAGGGTAGAAATGTCTGTGGAATGACATGAGTAAATGTGAATTTATTGTTATCAAAAGTAGTGTGGGTAATGCCATTCCTCTTAAACCCTTTGATAAGAAAGATGTTAGAATTGTGGTTACTGACGCCAGTCAGTATGGTTTAGGAGCAGTTTTGTTGCAAAGAAGGAATGGAAAGGATGAGGTTGTGGCTTTTGCTAGTCAAAGCCATATGGGACTGAGAGACCTTATTCAGTTGTGGACCAAGAAACGTTGACACGTTGGTGGGATGTGGATCATTTCCACCAGTATTTGTGGGGTTCTGAATTTGTTGTGTGTGTAGATCACAAATCCTTAGTTGATATATTTACCACAAAAGGGATAGGAAGAGTCACACTGAAATTAACAAAATGGCAATACAGATTGCAGATTATTGTTATCAGACTGAATATGTTCCTGATGTTAAGAATGTCATGACAGATTGTCTTTCGAGATTGAAGGAGGCTTGAAGGAGAATGAGGAGAAGGTAAACAAAGACTTGTCTAATGTAACTAAGGATGCTATTTCTGAATCTGATTTGTTAGAGGCTTTGAAGCTGTATAGTGTACTTGATGTGTTGGTGGAATACGTCAAAAAGGCTTGGCTTAGAGAGGAACTCTCTGTAGTGAGAAGGGTTCTTCGTAGGGCTAATGGTTTGGTTGTTCCTGAATCTCTGTGACTGAAAAGGAATTTGGTATCAAACATGCCACTACTTCGCTATGTCACCCAAGAAGTAATGATCTTGGAGAATGCTTTAAGGGGGTTATAAAAGAAAATATATCCTTGGTGAATGATTGCAATTGATTGCAGGAAGTAAAAAATATTTTGAGGACTATACGCTCTACACCCAATGCGAACACAAAAGCATCTCCTTTAATGTTGTTAAAGGGGAGGTTCAAAGATGAACAGAATCTGGATGGAGAAGAAGATGCCATTGGAGGAGAACATGAAGAGTGTGTGTGAAAGGTGGTTTGAGAGAAGTATGCTAAGGTGGTATTACGATGCCTGAATGTGGAAGAAGGTAATTTAGTAAAGATCAGGAAACCCTCAGTTGGGAAGTGAAAGGGTTGTCATTTTTCTAGTCCCAAGAGGGTGAAGAGACTGGGAATACATACAGTGACATAAGACGATGGAAAGTGTTGTATTAAATTTAAAGTATCAGCTGGTCATAGAGGAAATCCAGAGAACTACTGTGAGATAGAAAGTCCAAGACGCAAGAAAGTGCTTCAGCTGTGTGTGTTTAGAGGAAGACGGTCGGAACGAGGGATAAAAGACATCAGTTGGATGCTCTGAGAAGGTCATCCCGAACAAGCTCTCTTCCAGTCTAGTTGGAGGATTATGAATTAGGATGTGTAGAAAACTAAGAAAGCCAGTAATTGCTCGAGTTAGAGCTATTAGTGTTGTAAACTCCTAACTGGACTTTTCATGCCACATAAATTGAAAATGAAAAGTAAAACAGTTTCATATAGGTGAGCTGATTCAAAGCGCCATGGCCATCAGTGTGAAGGAGATACACAAAAAGAAAAAGAAGTTCACTCGCAGTCAAACGTATCAGCAAAAGTGCAATTAGCCATGTACCAGGGTTGATGTCCAAGGCGGTAACCAAACTGCCCCAAGAAGGGACAAACGTAATTATTTACCAATGATAACAAAGGATTTTTGAAGGGAAAGCCCATGAACGAGTGATAGTGATGGGCGTGAGGTGGGCATGGTTAAAAGCTCAAATAGATAGCAACAATCCAGAAAAGCAGCTCTTGCGCGCTGCTCTGCTCGACCTAATGAAGGGACATATTTACAAGCCCCTAGCGCCTCCTTGCGCTGTCCTTGTTTCATTTTTTTTATGCTAAGGCAGCATCAAGGAGGCTTTACAAGGTGGTGCAATACAAGCATTGCGCCACTTTTTAACCCCTTCCGCCACATTATGTCTGCACCAGGCATAATGTATGCAAGGGGGCGTTCCCCTGTTAGGAGGCCCAGAAAAAATGATGCAGTGAAATTTACAAGATTTCACTGCGCCATTTTTCCCATAATTTTTAACGCTTGCCCAACACAGGCTTTAAAGTGACGCTCCCATTGTTTCTAATGGGCCTCCCCACGCATTGCTGGACCAGTGCCATCATTTTTGGCACTAGTTGACGAATGTGCCACAATAGCATCAAAAATGTTGACGCTATTGTGGCACATTATTGTAAATACAGCTCTACCATAGTGATGTTAAGGGGGTAAGCAGGATGCAAGAAAGGTGGCACATTATAGCTGATGTGCCACTTTCTTGTAAATATGCCTTGAAGTTCAATGGGAATCTGATCTACAATATAATTCACCAGTGTTCACGTGGGACGAAATCTGAGACAAAATATATTCTACTGCTCGCTCCATGAGTTTGACAAACTTTATTTTAATTATAGAAATATTTGCTCTATAGTCCACTTTCCTTATTTTAAACAAGCTAGTCAAACAGGATACATGTTGGCATTGTGATTCTCAAGTTAGTTCATATCTACATATGTTCTCTATGTGTCCAGTGATCTCTGATTTTAGGATTAATGTATGAATTTAGCACCATTTGTTGTGATATAATTAATGTATTCTTCAATAAAAAGTAAACTAAAAAATAGGTTTTAGTGTTAGACCTAAACATTAAATATATGCAGACAAGTAAGTGGTATGCAAATTAGCAAGGGAATTGGGGGAATATGTTATGGGTGTTAGAAGGTTATATTCTAAAAAGTAAGCAAGGTTCTTGAAATCATTAAAATTTATCTAAGTGTTGAGTTGTTGAGCGCTTTATAAAGGTGCTGAAACAATGCATGCAATTAGCGCTTATTAATAATGTTGAGTGGGAGAGTGAAGTAAAAAAAAAGGTTCGGGAGTATCGATTAACACCACATTCCACCACAGGGGTGACTCCTTTCCAGTTATTCAAAGGTAGAGTGCCTTACAGTGAGATTGAACCCAGGTGGGTAATCGAGAAAAGGAAAGAGGTTAATGATCAAGTAGATAACATTGAAGGTTGGAGAGAGAGAGAGAGAGAGGGAAGTGAAAGGGAAAAGAAAGTTGAGGTATGATGAGCGAAAAGCTGTAAAAAGAACAGTGTTGCATGAAGGGGATTTTGTTAAGATAAGTTCTCCAAGGAAGGAGGGAAAACCATCTAAATTCAAGGGTCCATTTAAAGTCATAAGACTGTTTAGGAATGCAGTGAAAATGGAAGACCATAGGATATGGAATCTGAATAGGGTGGCTAAGTGTTTGGGACCCAATGTAGATGTTCAAGACTCTCAAGGCATCTCACCGGACGTTACTGCTCAAGATGCCCAAATCACTCCATGTGTTACTTAGATGCGAGACCCAGCTGAGACTCGACCAAAAAGAAATGTATCAAAGCCGTCATGGTTCAGGGACTACGTAAAATGAACTGTGAGCTATGTCCCATATTCATGGACTTTGTGATGCTATGTTCAATCAGTTTGCCTTAATTTGTAAACAACATTATTTGTTCAAGGGCTATGTGTAATTTGTATTTAGTTCTGCTAAGTATTTTTGTTAATCTGATATGGGGAAGGTGGTGTGGTATCCTAGTAACGTCTAGATGCGTGCGCTCTGGGCACGAATGATAAGGTGAGAATGTTGTGTTCGCTCTAGAAGGAGCTTTTGGAATGTGCAGGGGAGAGAGCGACAGTTGACGGGGAGAGAAGAGGATGTTGGTTGGCGTAGGGCTATTTGTTTGGCTACTATCTAAATACACCATCGCCACTTCAACCATCTACTGGTGTTGTTCGTGCCTGCTTCTCTGCCGACCTTCTTACACCATGTCAAATACAGGTTAAAGCTTCCATTCCCAATACAATAGCTCAGAAGGTTTAGCATTTGCAATGAGCCGCATAACATGATGGTCAGAGGTTTCACTGACAGCAAGATAGCTTGGTGTGTTAATGCATCTGTGTCTCAAAGCAGTATGAGAGAAAATGACATTCATATAGGGTCTGTTTCTGTGTTCTACATAAGAGTTCTTTTTATGTTAAGTATTTGATATAATAATGTAAGAAAAAACCCATGAAGCAATTCGAGACTTTCTAAAGATCACTTTGGGATGTGCAAGTGACTAATAAGTAATATCCAGGAGATCTCCCAGACACCATAATGCACCCACACACAGCTCATTGAACATGACACACATGACACTGCCAATCAACCAGAGACAGATCAGAATACAATATTGAGCAAATATCTTTACAGGGCACCTCAGAGTCTGCTCTCTAATGCAAACCACAGAATCTCTTGGCTAGACAACCCTAGTTATCCAAAAGTGGTACAACCCCACACTTGTGGCAGACTCTGTGTTATCGAAAGGCCGCTGACATAAAATTACATGAGAAACAAGATGTAATGTACCTAGAACACTTTTCTGTGCATGGGGTCTGATTAAAACATAATTACAAAAATACAGAATGTAATAAGGAGGTGAAGAACAGCCACATTTTATTGGGACAGTAGCAGAGGTTATCTATTGTTAGATTTAACACCACACATTATTTTCTTACATTGTGAAGTTTGAAGTTTGTGGCTATAGTTTAGCAATGACGCCGTGAGCCCTGGTGAAAGCAAGGAAAATGGCCCATTTGTCAGCTGTAGAGGTAGTAAAATACAGCAATCACCAGGGTTAAATAGACTACGGTGTCACTGCACCTGCTATACTAATGGCGGCTACGCCCCCAGTATGTGGAGATACAGAGCTTTGCCCACAATCAACATTTTTGGTCATGTTTTGAATCAGAGCTCTAAAGCCCTCCACCACCCGCAGGCACCCGTCTGCGCGTCATCCCTGGTGTCTAGTGGTTTGCAGTAAGTATTGTATGTTTCTCCTGTAATTGTCTCTGTTTTTGTGCCTTGCATTGCTTTTATTGCTCTATTTTCTCTGTATCTCCGTGTTCTGACTCCTTTGTTGTGAGCCTCTTTGCCTTCTTTTCTTGTTTTTCAGCTTTCTGCCACTTTCTCTGTTTCCCTTGTTCCTGCTGCTGCATCCCCTGCGGCCCTGCCCCCCTCATACCCCCATTCACCCACCGCTCCCGCCTCCCAGCTGCTTCTCCATCCCACCTCCCCTTCTTAATGCCGGCCGCTGCGCGGTGCTAAGAGTGACCCCTGACCTGATTTTAGGTCAGGTTTCACTCCTCTCGCCGTGCAGCTCCTCCTGACTGCCTCCGTGCCCTGTACCCCGCCCTCAATGCTGCTGCTAGTTCGAGGCCCTCCACCAGCTGCAGGCACCCACCTGCGCCTCATCCCTGGTGTCTAGTGATTTGCCGTAAATATTGTATGTTTGACCTGTAATTGTCTCTGTTTTTGTGCCTTTTGTGCCTTGTATTGCTTTTATTGCTTTGTTTCTGTGTATCTCTGTGTTCTGACTCCTTTGTTGTGAGCCTTTTTGCCTTCTTTTCCTTTTTTTTGGCTTTCTGCCGCTCTCTCCGTTTCCCTGTTCCCACCGCTGCATCCCTTGTGGCCCGCCCCCTCGCGCCCCCATTTGCCCACTGCTCCCGCCTCCCAACTGCTCCTCCATCCCACCTCCCCTTCTTAATGGAGGCTGCTGCGCGGCTGCGCCACTGGCACACCGGAGACATGCCGGAGGCAAGCCTGTCTGTGCCCATCAGTGCCTGGACAGTGCCCAGCACCAGAGCCCCTGGCCCCGCGTCCCCCACGCTGCCCGGCGCTGCTACAATGCCAACGACCTCCTCACCCTCAATACAGGCTGCTCTGCCTCCTGCTTCCAAGCCACCCCAAAGATCACCCATGGACCCTTCACCTGCAGGAACTGCAGCTTCTCCTGCCTCCAAGCTGCCAAACACCACACCAGAAACAAATGCAACCACCTCAGCTGCATCCTCCTTGACACCCGCTCCGTCCACAAGCACGCAGTCGAACTTTGGGACCTACTCACCTCATCATCCCCGGACGTCACCTTCCTCACCGAAACATGGATGAACCCCTCCTCGGAACCCGACATTGCCATAGCCATCCCTGAAGGCTATAAGATCACCCGCAGAGACCGCCCCAACAGACCGGGAGGAGGGATTGCCATAGTCCGCAAGAACACCATCAGAGTCTCGACCAACACCGATGACGCCCTTGATGCCACCGAACACTTACATTTCCAGATTCACATCAACGCCAACACCACCCTCAGAGGAACCCTCGTCTACAGGTCTCCCAGCCCCTGGCCACAGTTCAGTGACTCCATCGCCGACTCAATCAGCACCCACGCCCTGGCCTCTACTGACTACATCCTCCTCAGCGACCTGAACTTTCACCTCAAAAATGCCAACGACAGCAACACCACCGCCTTGATCACCAATCTCGCCAACCTCGGTCTCAAACAACTTGTCACAGCGCCCACCCACTCCACCGGCCACATGCTCAACCCCGTCTTCTCCGCCAGCAGCCACGTCACCTTCAGCCATACCACCGAACTCCATTAGACTGACCACCGCTGCGTCCACTTCACCTTCCAGAAACCTGCCACACACCACTGCCCACAACAGATCTCCTGACGCAGCTGGACCAAGATCACTGAAGGCCAGCTGATTTCTACCCTCGCCCTTGCCCCGCCTCCCTTCACCACCGACCCCAACACAGCCGCCCTCAACCTCAGACAATGGATAGACGATTGCGCCAACCCCCTCGCCCCAATCAGGAAACCCTCCAACAACCGCACCAGCACTAAGGCCATCTTGTTCACCGCTGACCTTCAGGCCTCCAAGCGAGAGTGCCGAAGAATTGAGAAGAAGTGGCACCACGAACAAACAGAGAGCCCTCAAGACAGCCATCTGCAAGCACCACCAACTAATCCAGACCACCAAGAGATCCTTCTACAAGGATTGCATTGACAATAACACGCACAACAGCAAAGAGCTCTTCAGCATCGTCAAGGAACTCGCCCAAGGCCCACCAACCCCAAGGCCTGCTCCATCGAACCCCCTCCCTCCCAAGACCTCTGCGACTCCCTCTCCACGTTCTTCCACCGCAAGATCACAGACCTCCCCGACAGCTTCAACACCTCGACCCCCACGACCACCACAGCCACCTCTAACCCTAACGCACCAAGTTGCACCAACCTCCTGCTCTCCTGGACCCACATCAGTGACGAGGACACCATCAAAACCATGAGCACCATCCACTCCGGATCACCCTTCCGACCCCTGCCCACACCACGTATTCAACAAAGCCAGCCCCATCATCGCCCCCCAACTCCGTATGACCATCAACAGCTCCTTCAAGACCGCCACCTTCCTGGAGAGTTGGAAGCCTGCTAAGGTCAACGCCCTGCTAAAGAAACCCAAAACGGACCCCGAAGATCTCAAGAACTACTGACCCATCTCCCTCCTCCCTTTCCCAGCGAAGGTCATCGAGAAGATCGTCAACGACCAACTGACCCGCTTCCTAGAAGACAACAAGATCCTGGACACCTCTCAATCCGGATTCCGGAAGAACCACAGCACCGGGACCGTCCTCATCGCTGCAACCGACGACATCAGGACCATGCTTGACAAAGGCGAAACTGCAGCCCTCATCCTCCTTGACCTCTCGGCCGCCTTCAACACCATCTGTCACCACACCCTCCGCACACGCCTCCACGAGGCAGGGATCTGCCACCAGGCCGTGGACTGGATCACATCCTTCCTCTCCGGCAGAACCCAGAGAGTCCACCTCCCCCTCTTCCTCTCTGAAGCAATCAAGACCATCTGCGGCGTTCCCCAAGGATCCTTGCTCAGCCCAACCCTTTCTAACATCTACATGGCACCGCTCACCAACCTCATCCTATCCCACAACCTCAACATCATCTCCTACGCCGACGCCACCTAGCTGATCCTCTCACTCACCAAAGACCCCGCCACTGCCAAAACCAACCTCCCTGACAGAATAAAGGCTATTGCCATCTGGATGGAGAGGAGCCACCTTAAACTGAACTCAGACAAGATGGACATCCTCATCCTCGGTTCCAACCGCTCTGCATGGGACGACTCCTGTTGGCCTGCCGCCCTTGGAACTGCACCAGTGCCCACTAACCACGCGCGCAACTTAGGTTTCATCCTAGACTCAGCGCTCACCATGACCCAGCAAATCAACGCCGTCTCCTCTTCCTACTTTAACACCCTTTGCTTGCTCCGCAAGATCTTCAGATGGATCCCCACCGAAACAAGGACGATCACCCAAGCCCTCGTCAGCAGCAGACTGGATTACGACAACGCACTCTACGCAGGAACCACGACCAAGCTCCCAAAAAACTGCAGCGTATACAAAACGCCTCCGCACGCCTCATCCTCAACATCCCATGCTGCAACCACATCTCAGCCCACCTGAGAGACCTACACCTGCTCCCTGTCAACAAAAGGATCACCTTTAAACTCCTCATTCACGCTCACAAAGCAATCCACAATGCCAGCCCTGCCTACCTCAATGAATGACTCTCCTTCCACACTCCCAACCGTCAACTCCGCTCTGCCAACCTCGCTCTCACCACCGTCCCTCACATCCACCGAACTACCGCCGGCGGCAGATCTTTCTCCTACCTCGCCGCCAAGACATGGAACTCCCTCCCAGTCCACCTGCAGCAGACCCAGGACTTGCTGACCTTCAGGAAACGCCTCAAGACCCGGCTGTTCGAGCAGTAGCACTTCCCCCCCTCCTCTCAGTGCCTTGAGACCATAGCGGGTGAGTAGCGCGCTATACAAATGACTTGATTGATTGAAATACGGGTCTGCTGGTTCTAATGGCAAAATAAGAACAGATGGCTCTTGCGTGGTGAATACAAGCACCTGTGTACAATTGATATCTGGTACACTCTATAACAATTGAAACAAGCATTGGCAAAACCAATAGGTCTCGCCTACGCTGAGCTATTTTCTTTTGTTTAGCCATATGGTAAAGCACTGTGCGTGCTGTGCAGCATGACTGAAAATAAAGGAAACAAGCATTTGCACTGCAATAGGTCTAGCATTTTCTTGAGTTAGAGCTATTGGCATTGTAAATTCATAACTGGACTTTTCTTGCCAAATAAATTGGTCAACCCTGCCTCAGCATTTTGTTTTTTCCTGCCATGTAATTCCAGTTGCCCAATATTTAATAAAGCACATCCATTTACCTTTTTCCTCGATATAAAAACATATACAATTATCATATAAACATTTATCAGAAATAAACTTTTAGCATTACAGTGTAATGCTCAAAACACCATAACAAAAATATAATTTGGGAAGGATTGGAGGGTGAAAGGAAAGAGGGAGTTGGGAGTAAAGATGGAGGGCACAATGGCATAGTAACCATGTCTTGGGGCCTGGAGTAAGAAAGGAAAATGGTTGACTGCAATTTCGGTAGAAAAATACAACAGTAATTAGAGTTGAATGAGGTCCATAGGTCTCTGGGCCCCGGTGCCTATCAATTGATAGCTAGGCCTCAGGAGGGAAAGCGGATGGGGCAGAAAAAGAGAAGCAAAAGGAATTCAACAGACAAAAGGAAGGAAGAGGAGGGGTCACAAAGAAATAAAAGAAAGAAGGGAAAGAAAGAACAAGAATATGAAAACAATTAAGAGAAGAAATAGAGAAAACATGTGAGACAAAAGAAAAAGGGAAGAAAGCTAGCAAACGAAAGATAAAGAGGACAAAATAATGTAAGAAGTGTGAAAAGAAAGAGAAAAATGAACATTAGAAAAAAAAAGAGAGATGGTGAGAGAAACAAGCAGCGAAGCAACCAAGGCAAATATGCACTGAAACATTTCCCACAGACACAGAATGGGAAACCACTTTGACAATTCCGGCCCAGACAAGTAACTTGTGGCTTCTATATACAGACGGGAAAAGGAGGGATTTATAGTAAAACGTGAATTGACAGATAAATATAAGAAAAACAACAGAAAAAGGAAAGAAGAAGGATAAAAAAAAGTAAAAGGATGCATCCTGAGTCAAAGGAAAGAGCAAATTAAAAAAACAAAGAAAGAATGAAGGGAAGAGAAAACAATAGTGAAAGAATGAAAGCCTGATGAAGAAAAAAGTGAGAAACGAAACAAGGAAAGAAATAACCACGTTTTTGCGAGTTTGAAACAGGAGGTAGGAAGAGGGAAATAAAAAAGGGAGAGGAATAGGAATAAACAGTTGAAAGAAGAGCAAAAGTGTTAATGTGTGGCTTTTAAGAGCTGGAAAGAGAAAAGTACGGGAGAAAGAAAACATTGTGAGTAAACAGAGTAAATTAAAGAATTGAGTGACATAGGTGAAACAGGCCCTCCCAAATAAGATGGCAGCTAAGAATAGATTTAATTGGCTCCCCCACGTCCTCAAACAGAAGTCAACGTGTGGAACAACAGAGGGCACTGCAGAACAGCAGGAGGTGCATTAGCAGAGCTGTCTGTGAACCCCAAAAGAGCAATATTGAGGTGCTTCAGATCAGGATTGGGGGTATAGACAGAGCTGTGTCCCGGCCCAGTTCTAGAATAACAGAAAGGCAGCAGGTGAAGAATGAGAAACGGAGCGCTGTGTAATTCCTGGTATTGGAATAATGGGATGCTGCAGGTTAGGGTTGGAGGTGCACTAACAGAGTTGTATGTGGGCTGCAGTACTGGAATAGTAATGGGTACACAAGGTCAGAAGTGAGGTATGTTAATGGAGCTATGTATGGAACCTAGTATTCGCGTGCCAGTGTTGCCGAGTGTTAGCCTGGTGGTGCCCTTGTGAAGCTGCTAGTGCGGCCCAGTATGGGAGTGGCATTACCTCTGAACCACAGAAGCGCATGGCATTGAGCCTTAGGACTTTGAAGAAATGTGCACTGAATGCTAGAATTGATGGATTCTGGCAGAACTGTGGTGGTTCCCATCAACAGTGGCGTTGGATGTTAGACTTGAGATGCAGTGACTGAGCTGTGTATTGCTCTTTTGGGTCCAGTATTGGCTTGGCAGTGGGACTGAATATTAGAATTGAGCTGCTGTAATGGAACTGTATGTGAGCAGGTGTCCCAGTATAGGAAATGAAGTGACCTCGAGGGGGTAGAACTGAGGTGCACTGATGGAGCTACGCCCGAGGTCCTAGTGCTGGAACAGCAGAGCGTACTGACTGTAACAACTGAGGTGCTCTGGCAGACAGCGTGTGTGGGGTTCCTGGCACTGGCATGGCTGAGGGCTTAGAGTGTGTCAACCGTGGCGCACTGATGGAGCTGTCCCAGAGGTCCCAGTACTGGAGCAGCAGAGTGTACTGACTGCAAAAACTGAGGTGCTCTGACAGACAGCGTGTGTGGGGTTCATGGCACTGGCACAGCTGAGGGCTTGGAGTGTGCGAACTGGGGTGCACTGATGGAGCTGTCCCAGAGGTCCCAGTACTGAAGCAGCAGAGTGTACTGAATACACGAAATGAGGTGCTCTGGCAGACAGCGTGTATGGGGTTTCAGGCACTGGTATGGCTGAGGGCTTGGAGTGTGTGAACTGAGGTGCACTGATGGAGCTGCGAGTGGGATCCTAGCATGGAGCAGAAGTGAGCACTGTGTCTAAGGATTGCGGAGCCCTCATAGAGCTGGCTGCCTAGGCTATAAGCAATTACAAGCGATCCTTCACCCTTGCTCCCAGCACACAGGCAGGCACACTTGGTAAAAAAAATCCAAGCCAAAAATGGCAGGAGCCAGGAAACTGAGAGAGGGGGCAGAGAGCCCACAAAGTCCAAATCTGACTAAGATAACAGCCTGATTTATAGCCTTATTTAAAGCTAAGCTGAGCGCAAGAATGCTCTGCAAATTAAAAGGGAAGCTTTCCTGGACAGGAGCAGGAAACAAAGAAAAATAAAGTCCCCTACAGACCAGATAAACAGGCCAAAACGTAATTATACATTAGTTGGTCACAGTTCCCACATAGAAGAAGGAGGGACAAAAAGGCATGACTGACCACTAGCAAGCAAGGATTTTTAAATGACACTGAAACTAGCAAATGAAATAGCTGGAAGCCCACAGAAGAGGTATACTTAAAAGTATACAAGAGGTCATACGCTTCCGCTCGACCGAAAAAAGTGCTATGATGCTGCCAGTGATCACCACATCAAACCGCTTAATTTGTTTTCCAATTCCAGCCATGGTGCACAGCAGTGGCGCTGCTGCACCACATAGCTAGAAGGTATTGTCACAGCCAACCATAGTCGAGACCAATTGGCTTTGGCAATGTAAGCACCTGCTCTTGCAGGCTCGACCCAAAAAAACAGGACATTTTGCATTCAGTATTAACTCATCAGAGACTGCTGGAAAAATTTTAAACCAGGACGGTTGGTGTGGTCACCCAAAAAAGGCAACCATTCCGCCGTTTTCCAGTCCATCTTTTTTACCTGTGTTGGGTTGTAAAAGTTTTAGAAATCTGAACTTTTTAACAAACTCATTTTCACCACAAAAATGCAGTGCACTTTAAGCAAAGGTCTCGCTCATGTTTTGCACAACAAAACCTGCCACAATGTACCCGGACTTTGCAGAGTTTTCCACTACATAAAGCTCCTTTATTCCAAAAAGATCCAGCTTTTTTACGTCGATCACATTCTCCTTTTTACATAATGAGAGTAGACGGTACTGGATTACTCTACACCCGAAACGCTGCAAACAGTAAGAATACACATATGTAATGTGAGAGTTGATTTTATGTCAATAAAAAGAACTAGAACTGAGTTTATGCTAACATTAGATTGTGTTTAGGCTGCCCTCCATCTTGTCTTAACAACAGAATATGTCACTTAATAACTACTGCTGATTCTTATTTTGAGTAAAGCTTGTCTAGTTTCCACTCCAGTAAGCAGAACATGTTTTCAGGGACGTTTTCTTGTACTGAATAAAGGACGATTCTCGCTGTCCCAGGCTTTTGTAAAATGAAAGTATTACTTTAACTGTACATCTAACCCTGTGGGAATGGTTGAAATCTCAAGGTAGTCTATCCTGAGTTAATCAAATGTATTCTGTAGTAAAATGTTTCTTCTAGCTTGTTTCCTTTTGGTCCAAACCCTGCGATCCATATATTCCAACTGAATGTATGAAACTCTTTGTCTAAAGCCCCATATAAGTGTTTGGACTCCTTTAAAGGAGGCCTCCCGTTTTCCCTCCTTTAGAAGGCAAATCTTTCCCAGATTTAATTCGGAACTGTACTGAGTGCTTTGTACTTATGACTTACTTGCTTTGCTGCTAAACCTACTCATGCATCTTTTCTGTAATGTGCCTATTAATTCTTTATCTAAATCATTGAAATGAGAATTTTTGTCTGTCATTCTTATGAGAATGTTTCAGCATCATTATATGAGTGCTCCAACTAGAAAAATTATGGTTACAGTCTGTGAGCACCAAAGCCCATATCAGGACTACACCACTGCCAGTCCTATATGTTGGCACACCCCGTGAGTTGAAATTGAAGAAAGATTTATGCGCTGACAGTAACATGGCTTTTTTAGCAGTGCATGACTAGTTGTAAATGAAACAATCTGTAGTAGGCTACTTTAAAAACCTATAGAACAATGTAATGGGAGTCACATCTAAATATATTTAAGACAATTGTAAAATACTTTAAGAAAATGGATATGCATTTTCGGGACAGTCTGGGGGTGACCCCTTGACCCTGTTGTCAGATCAGGTCGCTCCCCACACCGAGCAGCTCCACCAGCTTGTGCGCGTGTCCCTCGCTGCTCGCTGCTCCTGCTCTGGCGAGTTCGAGTCTGCCAATAAGTATTCTGTGTCTGCTGTCTTCTTCCTGTTTTCCTGTTTTTGCCTTTTACTCTTCTTTCTCTGTGCCTCTGTGTCTCTTTCTTGCCCTTTGCCTCCTGCCTTTTGCCAATTTCTCTCTTCCAGCCGCTGTGTCCCCTGCGGCCGAGCCCCCCTTGTTCGCTCGATTGTCCCCGCTTCCCAGCTGCTCTTCCCTCTCACCGCCTCTACTTAATGGCGGCCGCTGCGCAGTGAGAGAGCAACCCCTTGACCCTGTTGTTAGATCAGGTAGCTCCCCTCGCCACGCAGCTCCACCAACTAGTGCGCGTGTCCCTCACTGCTCGCTGCTCCTGCTCTTGTGAGTTCGAGCCTGCCTGTAAGTATTCTGTGTCTGCTGTCTTCTTCCTGTTTTTCTGTTTTTGCCTGTTAGAAATGGGGTCTCAAGTTGGCAGTCAGTTTGCACCCTGTCCAAGTAGGGACCCTCACTCTAGTCAGGAAAAAGGAGATACCCACTCAGATAACCCCGGCTCACCCTCTTGGTAGCTTGGCACGAGCAGTCAGGCTTATCTCAGAAGCAATGTGTAAAGCATTTGCATATAACACACAGTAATAAGTGAAAACACTACAAAAGGACACCACACCAGTTTTAGAAATATAGCCAATATTTATCTCTATAAAACAAGACCAATACAATAAAAAATCCAACATACAGTAATAAAAATATGAATGCTGCAAGATGTACTTAACAATACAGTTCCTTGAAGTCGATAACTCCACCTGGGGCTATCACGGCGTCGTGAACAACAAAACCAAAAGTTCAGGCTGGCCTCGGCATCGCGGGCCAGCTGCGGTGTCGGGAAGACCCACAAACAGTACCTTGGATTCGCAGGGTGTCGTGATCCTCGCGGTGAGCTCCGGAGAACGGCGTTGCTGGCGTCCGTTCCGGAGTCGGTTCCAGAGTCGTCGGGCCCTTGAAGTCACGCACCTCGGGGATCGAACTCCGGGCTGATGAAATCAGGTGCGCTGGCAGGGATGGCGTCGGGGCTGCTGTGCGAAGCGGGACGATGCGACGTGCGGTGCCCACAGGTCACGGTGCAGGCAACGGCTCGGTGACGGCGTCCAGCGGCGTCGGTGAGACCAGGGCTGTGGTGTGAAGCGGGGCGGTGCAATGTGCGGTGTCCACAGGTCACGGTGCAGGCAGCAGTGTTGTTGTTGCGGAAGCGCTGTCGTCTGTAGGCCCAAGCCAGCGGTGCGGGACGGGACGGTGCTTCGTGACCCTCACGAGCGGTGTCCACAGGCCACGGTGCAGGCAAGGATGCTTGGTGACGACACTGGAGCCGATGGGGTTGGCGTTGGTGGACCGGGGCTGCGGCGCGGGACCGGACGGTGCTGCGTGCTTCTCACGAGCGGTGTCCACAGGACACGGTGCAGGCAACGGCGCCGGTGTCAGCAGGAGCAACGTCGTCGGGGATGCCCAGACTGCGGTGTGAGCAGGTGATGCCGGAGTGTGGGGCCCACAGGTCGTGGTGCGAGCAGCGGCTCAGTTAAGTCGTCCGATGACGGCGTCAGTGAGACCAGGGTCACAGTGCGAAGCGGGGCAATGCGACTCTGTGCAGCGTCAGCAGGTCACAGTGCAGGCCAGCGGCGTCGTTAGTGGCGTCGCAGTGGTTTCTCCTCTTCAACAGCACAAAACACACAGTTCCCAGTGCTGCAGGTCAAGGAAACTGAAGTCTTTGGTGTCCCTGAGACTTCCAACAGGAGGCAAGCTCTACTCCAAGCCCTTGGAGAACTTTCTCAAGCAGGACACACAGCAAAGTTCACCCTTTGCACTCTTTTCAGGCAGAAGCAGCAACTGCAGGTCAGTCCAGCAAAGCAACACAGCAAAGGGACAGTACTCCTCCTTCAGCACTTCAGCTCTTCTCCTGGGCAGACGTTCCTCTTGATTCCAGAAAGATTCTAAAAGTCTGGGGTTTTGGGTCTGCTTCTTATACCCAGTTCTGCCTTTGAAGTTTCCAAACTTCAAAGCAAAGTCTCAAGTGTTTGCAAGATCCTTCCTTGTCCATGCCAGGCCCCAGACACTCACCAGGGGGTCGGAGACTGCAGTGTGTGATGGCAGGCACAGTCCTTTCAGGTGTGAGTGACCACTCCTCCCCTCCCCTCCAGCACAGATGGCTAATCAAGATATGCAGGCTACACCCCAGCCCCCTTTGTGTCACTGTCTAGACGAGAGGTGTGAACAGCCCAACTGTCAAACTGACCCAGACAGGGAATCCACAAACAGGCAGAGTCACAGAATGGATTAAGCAAGAAAATGCCTACTTTCTAAAAGTGGCATTTTCAAACGCACAATCTTAAAATCAACTTTACTAAAAGATGTATTTTTAAATTGTGAGCTCAGAGACCCCAAACTCCACATGTCCATCCGCTCCCAAAGGGAATCTACACTTTAATCAGATTTAAAGGTAGCGCCCATGTTAACCTATGAAAGGGACAGGCCTTGCAACAGTGAAAAATGAATTAGCAATATTTCACTGTCAGGACATAAAACACATTACTATGGGGGTCATTCTGACCTCGGCGGTAAAAGCCGCTTACCGCCGGTCAGAAGGCCGCCACAATACCGCCGCAGCCGCGGTCAGCCGCCACGGACATTCTGACCCACAACTGCAAAACCTCCGAAAATCCGCCCTCCACTGCAGTCCGCCACATCAGCGGCCAGCGGTAAACTGGAGAAGACCAAACCTCCACCGCCACGCCAACAGAAATACGCCCATCCCATTATGACCCGCAAATCGACGCGGCGGTCATTCAACCGCGGTATTCCATTGGCGGTACACACCGCCGCGGTCAAAATACACACACCTTTACAAACCCCTACCACATTGGACAATTTGAAAGGCACACACCTGAAACACATACACACACCACTCCCACACATCCAATACCATATAAAACACACACCCACATCACCCACAAACCCCTACCAACAAAAACCAGAGACGAAGGAGAGAGAGACACATCAGAGAATAGAGAGCCAGACACACAGAGGCACACCACAACATCACACACACCACATAGAAGCACAAAGCACCACACACCAACACACACATCATCACATACACCACCCCACACCTCATACACACCACCCCATGGAACCACAAAGGCACCCACGCTTTTCGGACCAAGAACTCCGGGTCATGGTGGAGGAGATCATAAGAGTGGAACCCCAGCTCTTCGGCTCACAGGTCCAGCACACCACCATAGCAAGGAAGGCGGAGCTCTGGCAGCGGATCGTGGACAGGGTCAACGCGGTGGGACAGCATCCCAGAAATCGAGAGGACATCCGCAAACGATGGAACGACCTACGGGGGAAGGTGCGCTCGATGGTCTCGCGACACAACATCGCAGTCCAGAAGACTGGCGGGGGACCCCCACCCACTCCACCCGAATTCACAACATGGGAGCAAGAGGTACTAAACATCCTGCATCCTGATGGCCTCGCTGGAGTACACAGAGGAATGGACTCTGGTAAGTACAAGGCCAACCACTTCACCCCCCCCCAGCATGCTAACCCCCACCCTCACCCCCAACCCCCCAGCACACATCCTCCCTGAGAATGTCTCCCCAGCACAACCCACCCAACACCAACCCCTGCATGCCACCCCCAAACTATGGACACCCATCACCTAAGCATGACCACTGCACATACCCATCCCCCCCCCCACAAAACACCCTTACAACACCTCCCCCAAGGGAATGCCAGCACTGGGGGACAAGGGCACCCATAAAACGCAAGCTAATGCACACACAGAAACAATAACCATACCCTCTTACCCCATGCAGGACCCGAACGACAACACACCGGTCAGGAGGGACCAGAAATGTCCATCCCACCCCCGGAACAGGCCCCTAGTGATGAAAGCAGCTCTGTCGACCTGGAACCTGACGACCAGCCCGGACCATCGGGGACCTCTGGGCAGTCGGTTCCCCTCACCCAGACACAGGCCACTGCAGACCCAACCCCCTCTGGGAACAACAGCACAGCTCCCACCCAGCGGGCCCATGCCTCTGTCTCTAGGACAGGTCAAGCAGCGGTGTGTCTACCACTACAGGGCCCCCAGGGTAACCCACCAACCCAACAACAACAGGGACCTGGGGGCAGTGGGAGTGGGCACACCGTCCAGGGGACAGAGGCCCAGGGAAACAGGGCAACTCGGAGGGCTGCTGTGCGACAGGGGGGGAGGAGAGGCCCAGGGAACCCACTCTCCAAGAGGCCCTCACCACCATCCTGGCAGCCTACCACCACTCACAAGAGACGATGGCGACGGTACTGGCCAGGTTCCAGGAGATCCAGGCACAGCAGGAGCAAAGCTACATGGGGTTCAGCGACCAACTCAGCAACATCTCAACCGCTATGGGGAGCATAGTCCAGGCCCTGAACCGTATAGAGGACACGTTTCGGGACCATGTGGCATCACACAGGGCCCCTGTCACTAGCCAGGAACAGGAACAGCCTACCACCTCCGCCGGCGCTAGTGGACAGGAGGCCCCACCACAACGACAGCCCACCAGAACCCCACCTCCTGCTGAACAACAACCGCCCCGCAAAAGGAGCCTGAGATAAAAAAAAACGACAGAGTAGGATGTCAAGTCCCCCGCCAGCATCACATACCCCCTGAAGTCCTCCCACTGTTCCACATTGCCACCCTGTCAAACCTTGAACTGCCCCTGCTCCATCCTGCCACAGGCATATGGACAATGCACCTGTGAGACTGAGAACTGGACTCCGCCATGGACATTACTCCACCCCCACCCATCACTGTTTCACTATCATGTACCAATATCTATGCACTAATAATAAATCACACATTGCACTGAAATCAATCAGGACTCAGCCTGTCTTATTTACAAATGTATGACACATTACATATCAATTACGTATTATTAACATTGTGAATTACACATACCGAGGTAACTTAGCATTAGTCCATGGGCCAACCAAGCCGAGGTCACGCAGTGGCTCATACAGCACAGAAAAGGGAAGGGAAAATCAAACATCATGTTTATAGGTCTGGGGGGAAATCGACAAAGTTGAGATGCAGGAGGCTTTCAGGAAATGTAAAATGGCATGGGTGATTATTACCTGTGTGCTACTGGAAATACTGTTCTATTACTCTGTCCCTGTTGTCTGTGTCGTCCTCTGAGTCTTCCTCCTCTTCACTCTCCGCAGGCTCCACAGCTGCTTCAACACCACCATCTGCACCATCCTCCTGCAGGAAAGGAACCTGACGTCGCAATGCCAGATTGTGAAGCATACAGCAGGCCACGATGATGTGGCACACCTTCTTTGGTGAGTACATCAGGGATCCCCCAGTCATATGCAGGCACCTAAACCTGGCCTTCAGGAGGCCAAAGGTCCTTTCGATGATCCTCCTAGTTCGCCCATGGGCCTCATTGTACCGTTCCTCTGCCCTGGTCCGGGGATTCCTCACTGGGGTCAGTAGCCAAGGCAGGTTGGGGTAACCAGAGTCACCTATTAGCCACACACGTTGTCTCTGTAGCTGCTCCATCACATAGGGGATGCTGCTATTTCGCATCACATACGCGTCATGCACTGACCCTGGGAACTTGGCATTTACATGGGAGATGTACTGGTCAGCCAAACAGACCACCTGGACATTCATCGAATGATAACTTTTTCTGTTTCTGTACACCTGCTCATCGTCTTTTGGGGGTACCAAAGCCACATGGGTCCCATCAATGGCACCAATGATGTTGGGGATATGTCCAAGGGCATATAAATCACCCTTCACTGTAGGCAAGTCACCCTCCTCTGGAAAAATGATGTAGCTCCGCATGAGTTTCATCAGGGCAGACAACACTCTGCTCAAAATCTTTGAAAACATAGGCTGAGACATTCCAGATGACATGGCCACTGTGGTCTGGAATGACCCAGTTGCCAAAAAATGGAGGACTGACAAAACCTGCACCAGAGGGGGAATCCCTGTGGGTTGGCGGATGGGGGACATCAGGGCTGGCTCCAGCTGGGCACACAGTTCATGGATAGTGGCACGGTCAAGTCTGTATCGAAGTATTATATGGCGTTCTTCCATTGTCGACAGGTCCACCAGCGGTCGGTACACGCGAGGATTCGTCCTTCTCCTCGCAAGTCCCAGCGGACGGTGCCTAGGAAGGACAACATGGAGCACAGAGTCAGGCAAACCACAGGTACGTACAGACAGCTTGCACAGTTAAAGAATGGCAATGGGTTGAAAGGCGTGTATGTGTGGCAATGCAAGGCCTAGGCCTGTGTGTCGCAGTCAAAATTAAGCCATGTAGGCCCTTGAAATGGCGGCTGCCTGACCTGTGAAGTGGGACAATGGGATGTGAGGTCAATGCGCTGGCGGGGCACACCGTGGCGGTAGGCGGTCGAAGACCGCGGCGCAAAGCCGCATTGGTTAACATTGAACCCTATGGGTTTCAGGAGCCAATGACGATGTGCGCCGCGGTACGCACCGCCGAGGGCGTGACCGCCATTTTCTATCTGATTAATCACTCGAGACCTGATCATCCACAGGAGAGGACCTATACTGCAAGTGCTGCTGTGACCTCGGTCTGGAAGATACAATGGCTGCTGCGACTGGGGAAAGGGCCCCTGCCTTCACGTCTGAAGAGTTGGAGAAGCTCGTGGATGGGGTCCTCCCCCAGTATGCGCTACTCTACGGTCCTCCAGACCAACAAGTGAGTACACCGGGTGCACATGGAATGGGCTATGCCTGTGTGGATTGGGGTGGATGTAAGTTGGTGGGGTGGGGGGCGAATGAGGAGTGCAACGCCCGACAGATGAGAGCATGTGCCATATGGCAAAGTTGGTGGGGGGGGCCAATCACATCTAACATGCAGGTCATTGATGATTTCCTCCTTTCCACCCTGTACATGTCAAATAGGTCAGCGCCCATCAGAAGATCGAGATTTGGCGTGCCATCGCCAAGGAAGTCCGGAACTTGGGGGTCCACAACAGACAGGGCACCCACTGCCGCAAGAGGTGGGAGGACATCCGCCGCGGAACAAGGAAGACCGCAGAAACACTGCTGGGGATGGCCTCCCAACCTAGGAGGGGTGCCAGTCGCACCATGACCCCCCTGATGTCCCGGATCCTGGCGGTGGCCTACCCTGAATTGGATGGGCGCCTTAAGACATCACAGCAGACACAAGGGGGTGAGTATCAGCACATTCTCCTATCTTTCTGCGCAGTGGAGGCGTCTAGGTGGGGGAAGAGGGCTGTGGGTGACATTAGGCCAGGGCGCTTTCTGTAGTGTAGTCCTCTCCCTTAGGCATGGCCCTGTGCCCCCGGCCCCCACCTCTGTAGGGTGACAAGTACAGCCATTGAAGGTCCAGCATCTCCCATGTGCACGTTTGACGTCTCTTGGCCTGTTGTCCTAGTCAGTAGTACTGAGTAGTGTACCCCGAATGCGCGGCTTAGTGCATTAGGCTCCTGTGTCTGTCCTCTCCGCCAACGGTGTTGACATTGCATGCACTCAACCTGGTCTTCTTTTTTCTCCCCCCACCCTTTCTCTTCATCTTCTTGTGCATGTGTGCATTAGCATCATCAGGCGGAGGAGATTTGGCATCGGAGCACGAGGGAGCTGCAGGACACAAGGCCCCGGTGGGCCCAGGAACAGACACCGAGGGCACCAGTGATCCGGAGGGCGAGGGGAGCACCACGACGGGGACCGCTGGTGAGAGCAGCGACAGCGACACGTCCTCGGATGGGAGCTCCCTAGCGGTGGCGGCAACATCCGTGCCCCCCGCCTCTACAGGTACAGCCGCCACCCAGCGCACCAGCCCCGCCCTCCTAGCAGCCCCTCAGTCTTCGCTCCGTGCCCGTTCGCCCAGGAAGGCGCGCGTCTCCTTCGCCCCAGGCACCTCAGCCCCTGCCCCTGTTGCCCCTGCTGCCCTCAGTGCGGAGCTCATTGACCTGGTAAGGACGCTCATTGTTGGGCAGACGACCCTTTTGAATGCCATCCAGGGTGTGCAAAGGGAGGTGCAACAGAGCAATGCGTACCTGGAGGGCATTCATTCGGGTCAGGCTGCCCATCAACGAGCGTTCACTGCTCTGGCCTCAGCACTGACGGCAGCCATTGTCCCTGTTTCCAGCCTCCCTCTTCTTACTGCCTCCAGCCTTTCTCTGTATCCTGTTCCTCAGCCTATCCCATCCACACCATCAGACCAGCCTGCACACACCTCAACACCCAAGAGCAGCTCATCCAAACACAAGCACCACAGATCCCACAAACACTCACCCAAGCAACACCCAGATGCAGACATTCCAACAGTCACAACCACCTCTGTGTCCCCCTCCTCCTCGTCTCCCTCCTCCCTCCCTGTGACGTCTACACTCACACCTGCATGCACCCCAAAATCAGCCAGTGCTTCCATCACCACCTCACCCTCCAGTACAGTCCACACTCGTGCAGTCACCACCCCCACTGCCATTTACACGTCCCCTGTGTCCTCTCCCACTGTGTCTGTCACCCCCTCTTCCAAGACACACAAACGCAGGCAGCCACCCACCCAACAGACATCCACCTCACGACAGCCTACAGCACCAGCACCTTCACCCAATGACAGCACACCTGACTCTCCTACAACCACCTCCTCTTCCTCCACTTCCATCTCCACTTCTCCTACCCTTTACCTTGGCCCTAAAAAACTTTTCATGGCTAATCTTGACTTCTTTCCCTCCGATGAGCTCCCCCCTCCATCTGCAAAGAGTCCCAAGAGCACCGCAGCCACCACCAGCCCAGCTTCGGGTGTCACTGTTGTGCATGGGTTCTGGAGCCCACCCTTTGCCAGCAGTGACACATCGATCAGCAGCAAGGACACGTCCAGCCCCCCCCCCCGGCAAGAGGACCCGCAAAAACAAGGGCCGCCGTGCGAGGACCGACAGGGCTGCCCCCAAGGAGCAATGTGCGGCCACTTCACCACCCACACCATCTAGGGGAGGCAAGGGCCCGAGAGCCCCATCAAAGGAGCGGAAGGGCAGCAGGAGCGCGGAGAAGGTGGACCCCACATGTCACATCCCAGCTGGGAAGGAGGACACTAAGGAGGCCAGGAGTCCGTCCCCGAAGGGTCCAGAAACGTCACGGTCCGAGGGCGACTGAGCAGGGAGTCCAGGCCAGGTCTGGCTCCCTTGACCTGCTGGATGAGCACCGCTGAACAGGGCCCGCCGTGGAGAAGAGCACCGCTGAACAGGGCCCGCCGTGGAGAAGAGCACCGCTGAACAGGGCCCCTCCGTGAAGATAGGCACCGCTGAACAGGGCCCGCGGTGCAGAAGAGCACCGCTGAACAGGGCCCGCCGTGGAGAAGAGCACCGCTGAACAGGGCCCGCGGTGCAGAAGAGCACCGCTGAACAGGGCCCGCGGTGCAGAAGAGCACCGCTGAACAGGGCCCGCCGTGGAGAAGAGCACCGCTGAACAGGGCCCCGCCGTGAAGATAGGCACCGCTGAACAGGGCCCGCGGTGCAGAATAGCACCGCTGAACAGGGCCCGCCGTGGAGAAGAGCACCGCTGAACAGGGCCCCGCCGTGAAGATAGGCACCGCTGAACAGGGCCCGCGGTGCAGAAGAGCACCGCTGAACAGGGCCCGCCGTGGAGAAGAGCACCGCTGAACAGGGCCCGCGGTGCAGAAGAGCACCGCTGAACAGGGCCCGCGGTGCAGAAGAGCACCGCTGAACAGGGCCCTCCGTGGAGAAGAGCACCGCTGAACAGGGCCCGCCGTGGAGAAGAGCACCGCTGAACAGGGCCCCGCCGTGAAGATAGGCACCGCTGAACAGTGCCCGCGGTGCAGAAGAGCACCGCTGAACAGGGCCCGCCGCGGAGAAGAGCACCGCTGAACAGGGCCCGCGGTGCAGAAGAGCACCGCTGAACAGGGCCCGCCGTGGAGAAGAGCACCGCTGAACAGGGCCCCGCCGTGGAGAAGAGCACCGCTGAACAGGGCCCGCCGTGAGGATAGGCACCGCTGAAGAGGGCCCCGCCGTCTCAAGCACCGCTCCGCTGGGCCCCGCCGTCTCAAGCACCGCTCCGCTGGGCCCTTCATCTCAAGCACCGCTCCGCTGGGCCCTTCTTCTCAAGCACCGCTCCGCTGGGCCCTTCTTCTCAAGCACCGCTCCACTGGGCCCTTCATCTCAAGCACCGCTCCGCTGGGCCCTTCATCTCAAGCACCGCTCCGCTGGGCCCTTCATCTCAAGCACCGCTCCGCTGGGCCCTTCTTCTCAAGCACCGCTCCGCTGGGCCCTTCTTCTCAAGCACTGCTCCGCTGGGCCCTTCATCTCAAGCACCGCTCCGCTGGGCCCCGCCTTCTCAAGCACCGCTCCGCTGGGCCCTTCTTCTCAAGCACCGCTCCGCTGGGCCCCGCCGTCTCAAGCACCGCTCCGCTGGGCCCTTCTTCTCAAGCACCGCTCCGCTGGGCCCCGCCGTCTCAAGCACCGCTCCGCTGGGCCCTTCTTCTCAAGCACCGCTCCGCTGGGCCCTTCATCTCAAGCACCGCTCCGCTGGGCCCTTCATCTCAAGCACCGCTCCGCTGGGCCCTTCATCTCAAGCACCGCTCCGCTGGGCCCTTCATCTCAAGCACCGCTCCGCTGGGCCCTTCTTCTCAAGCACCGCTCCGCTGGGCCCCGCCGTCTCAAGCACCGCTCCGCTTGGCCCTTCATCTCAAGCACCGCTCCGCTGGGCCCTTCATCTCAAGCACCGCTCCGCTGGGCCCTTCATCTCAAGCACCGCTCCGCTGGGCCCCGCCGTCTCAAGCACCGCTCCGCTGGGCCCTTCATCTCAAGCACCGCTCCGCTGGGCCCCGCCGTCTCAAGCACCGCTCCGCTGGGCCCTTCCTGTCAAGCACCGCTCCGCTGGGCACCGCCGTCTCAATCACTGTTTATGGTTCACTGTGCCCACCATGCCTCCTCCTTTACCAGTGGAGACTGTCATCCACCTGATGGACTGTGGCTTTGCACTCCCCAGGATGGTACAGTGGGCAGCCCACCCACTGTAGAGACATTGAGAGACTGTGGCTTTGCACTCCCCAGGATGGTACAGTGGGCAGCCCACCCACTGTAGAGACATTGAGAGACTGTGGCTTTGCACTCCCCAGGATGGTACAGTGGGCATGGTGGCTCCTCGTGGATCTGGCGTCGTGGACTCATGTGGCTGTGGTGCCCCCCCCTTCCCTTCCCCCTGAGGTGCCTGTAGTTTTTACATCTGATGCCCCTGCAGTGTTCTCTCCAAAGGACTCAGGTCTCCTGTGTGGGCTTTGCCCTTGTTTCTCAAAACTTTGGCCCACGGACATGATGAATTCGTAGGATGTGCAGGACTTGTTACTTCAGTTATACACTGATGTGTATGTCATTTGTTTTCTTGTGAATATCTTTCATGGTTGTACGATAATTTTCAGGAGCTTTTTGGTACATAAATATTTATTCCAAATTTGATTATGTCCTAGCATTTTTCAGGGGTGTTTGGGTGGTGTCACTGTGACTTGTTGCTCTGCATTGGTGTGTACATAGTTGGGGGGGGGGGTCGCATATGTGTGTGCCCGTAACCTTTCGTCCTCCCCCCTCCCGTGTGTCGTAGGTGCAGTACTCACCGTTGTCGTCTGCGCCGGACTTCGTACTCGTGGTAGATGAGAAGGTAGACGAGAGCAGGTAGGATGTTTAATTCGGGTTCCATGCTGTCCTCCTTCCTCCTGGAGTGCGTAGTGGTGAGCGTTTTCCCGTTCGTAGTCTGTTTCCGCCGTGTTTTTATCGGCGGTGCTCCCGCCCCGGAAAAGGTGGCGGATTGGTGAGTTGTGATAGTGTGGGCGGTACATTGTCTGCCGCCTGGCTGTTGGCGGTGACCGCCGCGCTGTTTGTTTGTACCGCCGTGGCGGGCGGAGTGTTAAAGTGTCTGTCTGTGTTGGCGGTTCCCGCCAGGGTCAGAATTCCATATTTTTTACCGCCAGCCTGTTGGCGGGTTGGCCGCCGCTTTAACACCGACCGCCAGGGTTAGAATCACCCCCTATATGTCCTACCTTAACCATACGCTGCACCCTGCCCTTGGGGCTACCTAGGGCCTATCTTAGGGGTGCCTTACATCTAAGAAAAGGGAAGGTTTAGGCCTGGCAAGTGGGTACACTGGCCAAGTCGAAGTTACAGTCAAAACTGCACAGAGACACTGCAGTGGCAGGTCTGAGACATGATTACAGAGCTTCTTATGTGGGTGGCACAACCAGTGCTGCAGGCCCACTAGTAGCATTTGATTTACAGGCCCTGGGCACCTCTAGTGCACTTTACTAGGGACTTACCAGTAAATCAAATATGCCAATCAAAGATAAATCAATCAACAGTACAATTTCCATAGGGAGCAGTTGCACTTTAGCACTGATTAGCAGTGGTAAAGTGCGCAGAGACAATAAACCAGCAAAAACAGACCTGAAAAAATAGGAGGAAGAAGGCAAAACGTTTGGGGATAACCCTGCAAAAAGGGCCATTTCCAACATTGCCTTTTCCCCTTCTTTCTCTGTGCCTCTGTGTCTCGTTCTTGCCCTTTCCCAATTTCCCTCTTCCCGCCGCTGTGTCTCCTGCGGCCCCGCCCCCCTCGTTCGCTCGATCATCCCCGCTTCCCGCCTCCCAGCTGCTCCTTCCTCCCACCTCCCCTACTTAATGGCGGCCGCGCACAGCGGGTGTGCCACTGGCGCACCAAAGGTGCGCCTAAGGCAACCCGTCTGCCCCTGTCCGCACCTGTCCGTACCTGGACCGCACACAGTGCCGCACCCCCTGGTTTTCTGCCCCCCGCGACGCACAACACCACTATGACGCCATCACCCTCCACGCACTCAACTCCGGTCGTCCATCCACCTGCCACCAGGCCACCCCGAGGCTCACCTGTGGACCTTTCTGCTGCCGGAGCTGCACCTTCACCAGCCTCCATGTCAGTGACCCGCCCACCAGGGCAGAATGCAACCATCTTAGATGCATCCTACTCAACACCCTCTCCGTCCACAAACACGCCATCGAACTCTGGAACCTACTTGACTCAGCCTCCCCGGATGTCGTCTTCCTGACCGAGACCTGGATGAACCCCTGCTCAGTGCTCGACATCGCCATAGCCATCCTGAATGGCTACAAGATCACCCGTAGGGACCACACCAACAGACCAGGAGGAGGCATCACCATCGTCCACAGGAATACCCTCAGAATCACAGCCAGCACCGAAGATACTCTCAGCTCCGCCGAACACCCACACTTCCAGATCCACTCTGATCCAAACACCACCCTCAGATGGACCCTAGTCTACAGACCCCCCGGACCCTGACCGCAGTTCAGCGACTCCATCATCGATGTCGTCAGCACGCATGCCCTCGCATCCACAGACTACATACTCCTTGGGGACCTGAACTTCCACCTTGAGAACACCAACAACAACAACTCCACCACCCTGCCACCCTGCTTGACAACCTCGCCAACCTTGGACTCAAGCAGCTCATCACGACACCCACCCACTCCGCAGGACACATGCTCGACCCCATCTTCTCCGTCAGCAAACACGTCTCCTTCAGCCACATCACTGAACTCCACTGGACCAACCACCACTGCCTCCACTTCACCTTTGAGAAACTCACAACGCACCACCACCTGCAGCGGATACCCTGCCGCAGCTAGAACACGGTCACTGAAGACCAGCTGATCACTATCATTACCTGGAACCCACCAATCAGCACCACCGACACCGACATAGCCGCCTGCAAACTCAGGTAATGGATCGACGACTGTGCCAACACTCTTGAACCGATCAAGAAAGCTTCAAACAGATGTACCGACAGAAAGGCCATCTGGTTCACCGCCGACCTCCAAGAATCCAGGCAAACTTGCTGAAGACTCGAGAAAAAGTGGTGCCAAGTACAAACACTGGACAACCACACAGCCCTCAAGAACGTCATCTGCAGACACCACCAACTCATCCGAACCGCCAAAAGAACCTCCTTCAAAGAACGCATCGACAACAATGCACACAACTGTGAGGAGCTCTTCAACATCGTGAGGGAACTCTCCAACCCCGGTTCCAACGCCAATGACATCCCGAAATCGCAAGACCTCTGCGACTCCCTAGCCACCTTCTTCTTACGCAAGATCGCAGACATCCATGACAGCTTCAATACCCAGACCCCCGTCAACCACCAACACCACAGACTCTCCACCTCCCAGCCACACCAACCTGCTGCTCTCCTGGACCCACATCAACGATGACAACACCATCAAAATCATGAACACCATTCACTCCGGATCACCATCCAACCCCTGCCCTCACCACATCTTCAACAAAGCAAGCTCCGTCATTGCACCCCAACTCTGGAAGATCATCAAAAGCTCCTTCGAGAGCTGGAAAAAGGCCAAAATCAACGCCCTCTTCAAGAAACCCAAAGCGGACCCAAAGGACCTCAAGAACTTCCGGCCCATCTCTCTGCTCCCCATCCCGGCAAAAGTCATTGAGAAGATTGTCAACAGACAACTGACCCGCTTTCTCAAGGAGAACAACACTCTAGACTCGTCCCAATCCGGATTCCGCAGCAACCACAGCAGCGAAACCGCTGTCATAGCTGCAACCGACAACATCAGGACCCTACTTGATAATGGCAAAACCGTGGCCCTAATCCTCCTGGACCTCTCGGCCGCCTTCGAC
Source organism: Pleurodeles waltl (assembly GCF_031143425.1). Classification (NCBI taxonomy): domain Eukaryota; kingdom Metazoa; phylum Chordata; class Amphibia; order Caudata; family Salamandridae; genus Pleurodeles; species Pleurodeles waltl. Next base: position 977,152,499 of record NC_090446.1, on the reverse strand, counting down.
ATGTGCTGCCACCCCACCCTACACGCACGTCTCAATGACGCAGGGATCCGTGACAGGGCCCTGGACCGGATCACCTCCTTCCTCACCAGCAGAACCCAGAGAGTCTGCCTCCCTCCATTCCACTTTGAAGCCACTAAGATCATCTGCGGCAGACCCCAAGAGTCATCCCTCAGCCCGACTGTCTTTAACATCTACATGACACTGCTCGCAAACATCATCCGATCACACGACCTCAACATTGTCTCATAAGCTAACAACACTCAGCTGATCTTTTCCCTCACCAAGGAACCCACCACGCCAAAACCAACCTCCACGAAGCAATGAAGGCCATTGCCGGATGGATGAAGAACAGCTGCCTGAAACTGAACTCTGACAAGACTGGGGTCCTCATCCTCGGCTCCACTCCCTCCGCCTGGGACGACTCCTGGTGGCAGCTGCACTAGGAACCGCACCGACACCCACCAACCATGCATGCAACCTGGAGTTCATCCTAGACTCATAGCTATCAATGACCCATAAAGTCAACGCCGTATTTTCCTCCTGCTTCAACACTCTTGCATGCTTCGGAAGATCTACAGATGGATCCCCACCAGAACCAGAAGAACGTCACCCAAGCCCTCGTAAGCAGCAGACTGGACTACGGCAACACCCTCTACACAGGAACCATGGGCAAGCTCCAGAAAAGACTGCAACGCATACAGAACGCTTCCACATGCCTCATCCTGGACATCCCTCACTACAGCCACATCAGAGCCCACCTGAGAGACCTGCAATAGCTCCCCGTCAACAAAAGAATCACGTTCAAGCTCCTCACCCACGGTCGCAAAGCACTGCACAACGCCGGACCAGATTACCTCAACAGACGACTCACCTTCTACATTCCGACCCGCCAACTTCGGTCCGGTGACCTTGCCCTCGCCACCATTCCATGCATCCATAGAATGACCGCCGGTGGCAGATCGTTCTCCCACCTCGCTGTCAAGAAGTGGAACACCCTTCCCATCCACCTGTGACAGACAAAGGCCCTGCTAACCTTCAGGAGACACCTCAAGACCTGGCTGTTCGAGCAGTAGCAGCACCCCCCCCAGTGCCTCGAGACCCTCACAGGTGAGTAGTGCGCTTTACAAATGTTATGATTGATTGATTGATTGATTGTCTGTAACGTTTTTAATCATAGTCCCTAGATTTTATGTTGCTGAAACTAGTTTTGATATACCATTAGCAAAATCTTAGAAAGAGTCCTTCTTCTCTTTTGCCAACAGTTGTCATGGAAATTAGAGACAACAGAAAGCGATGGTACGTGAGAGCTGAAGGTGGTAATGACTGCTACTTCCTACCGCAGCGAGATTTGGGGAGTGTGGGAAAGGTATGTATGACGAGGACACCCATGGAGGGTCTTTGTGTAATCTGCATAGCTTGCTGTACTAGTTGGAGGGGTGCTCAGCATGTGCTCAGGCTGATGGTTTAGACCACTGGATATGGGCTGGCAACTGGAGATTTATCACTGCTTCATTTTTTACACCTCTTATAATAATATTTTATTTGCATTTAATATTCATTATATATCTGTCTACTCCATTGCATTTTAATAGAGGAGAATGCAGAGGCTGTGGAATAGTTTTATTTTATGTATTTGTTGTCACTTTCCAACATGAAAGACTATGAACATTGTTCAGTATGAAGCACACACAGTCCATTTTGACCATGTCCAAGTGCTACAGAGCGACCAGTAGGCAGGGAGAGGGGGAAGAAATAGTACCTCAATCACATTGAGAGTAGCAGACTGGAACTGATTAAGGTGAATCAATCTGTGCTTGATCCCTGCTCCACTGAAAGAATCAGAAATTACGTTTGTTAAGGAGGCTGCAAAGAAGAGGGGCACTGGAGCCAACAAATGGTAAAAAATAGTGGACTCCAAGTCCGTTTTGCAAGCAGTAGTGTCTCCCAAGCAAGACTCATGAGCTAGTGCATGCTCTTGCAGGCTCAACCCTAAAAAAGTACATTGCAAAAGTAGCAAAATGGATTTATAAGAAGACAAAATATCTAGAAGTCAAACATATTTGCCAAGTGGGCACCTAGCAAGTACAAACAGATACCAATGACTGTTCCAAGAACATGCCCTGTAAAAAAAAACACATGGAGGGAGGACATTCCCACTTCACTCCCCAGCCTCTTTCACAAGAACAGAACAGCTGCAACCAGAGGGCATTGGCATTTTAACTGTTCTCCCTTTCCTATCATAAGAAAGATATTTTGAGACTGCACTGCATCGTAGTACAGCACTTTGCTACCCCTTGATGCATTCTCAAAACGATTATTGCGCTGTACAGTAAGTAGCTTTTACATTTGTTGTTTATGTTTAGAAGAGTGTTGTTTGAGATGTGACTTATGAGTGGTATGTTTGGATATCATTGCTTGGAGATGTGCTTCAAACTTGCTGTGGTGACATCAAGATTTATAGATTGCATATACAGAACAGCATGACTTGCAATCTGAGTCAATTAGGTCCTCATTTTGTGAACAACTAGTCTTTATTGCTTTTCATAAATTTTAGATGACTGGATATGTGGCAGAGCTTGCATGTCTGTTCAGAGAAATATCTCCCACTGAATAGGGTATTTGAAAAGGACAAGGGTCAGAAGGAGAACTATTCAGGATTTGATTTTCTCTTGTGACTGCACAGCCTGAGTTTAGATTGTGTGTGTTGGAGCCTCCAATTAACTGATGAGAAAAAAAAACCAAGGGAGAAGTTCTGGTGAAAGATAGTTTTAAAATGGAAAACATTTCTCATCTGAAGGTCATTACAGAGCCAGCCGGTTTGAATACAGTCACTCCCTCCATATTCCAAGCCCTGGGATGTGTGTGTGGGTGTGTGTGTATGTGTGTGGTAAAAATGCAGTGTTGGTTTAAATGAACACACAAGTGTTAATGATCCCAGGGGAAACCCCGTACACATTGACATACTTGACTCGTAGTCTCCAGCCAACTGCCAACCCAAAAAGGCACTGCTCCAGGGGAAGTGATATTGAGTGCTAGAGACCATTGTCGTAGTTGGACTCTTGCTGTAGCCAAGACTGCTGGTTTAGGGATGACAGTACTTTTGTTTGTATGGAACTAGGCCAATCCTAAAACAAGTCGCAACTGTCAGCCCAACCCTCCCGGCTTACAAGCAGTACCTCACCAAAAACCCAAATAGTATAAAATGATTTGTGGAAGCCTTTATGCATGGACTCAAGAGTACAACATCTCAGGGGAGTTGTGGTTAAACGGAGAGTACCCTTTTCTCACATGAGCAACAAGTCTCAGTCACACACAAGTAAAGAAGGAGATGCAGTAAAGTTTCAATTGGTTTTAATAACAAGACTGCAATCTATTGTAAATTGCATGGGCTACAATGATTAGGATAATGAACAATGCAAAAAACAGAATCATAAAACGAGAGTTATTAATACAAAGACCCCCACCATCTTGCAATATCATAAGATGTGAAATAGATGTGAAATGAACCCTAATTCCCTAGCATTATGAACCTAATCCCTAACCGAAAGAGAGCTAGCCATGTTAAATCTAATCTGCCATTACCGTGTTCATGAGAAGAGCCCCCCAATCCTCGTTACCTTGGAATGAGGTCTCTAGATCAGACTTTGTGGGGACACGAAGGCTGGGTCTGCATCAAGGCGACGTGTAGCATAGATAGCGTTGATGGCATCTGGTAACCCTGTCTACTTGAGATGTATTTATACAGATCTTGTGGGACTCCTGACACAGGTATGTTCCAAAACATTAGATAATAAGGCAGGCTTGGGGCCGCAATTATATAAACAATTCCCTGATGGTATATTATGCTACTGTCACACGCAAGTGGGAATGTACATGATGAGAATACCTACGTATATCACTTATCTTTGACGCTGATAGTGTCGCCTTCATAGAGCGGCACCGATAACATGAAATTAAAACATCTTCCTAACTATAAACATGGCAGCCATTTTGGAAGAAACAATTAAATAAATGTGCTAAAAAAGAGCAAGGTACGTAGGTTAAAAGTCGCAAGGTGATGGGGGCACAGTCCTGCAAGCCAGAAGGCTAAGCTAAACTCCTGATTCCCATTAAAACTAAATAGGATCCACTACACCATCCTCCCCGCAGTCATGCCCCTGAAAGTGTTTTATTTTCCACACAGCAATATGACCTGATTGGCCTTTCATCTGTCTCTTGTCAGTTACATAGCGCCTTTCCTCCATTACCTAATTTGTGATATTGTGCTTTGACACCCTGACCCTCCCCAGTCAGAGGGACTGGCAGTGGTGTTTTCTCCCATGGTTCCTCAGTGAAATTCCTTGTGTGGACTGAATGCCTGCAAAAGTTGCCTGATTTAAAGCACTTGGCCAGGAGTCTTGTCATTGGTGCAGCTGCACACAGTTCTACATCGTCTCAGAGTACCATGCAGGGCTACCACACTACCAGTCCCTCACGCTGCTCACCAGTGTTAGCTTCTCACACTGTCCACCAGTATAATCATCTTAGAATTTACATCAGTGCCAGCGACTCGCATAGCATACTGTAGAGAAGCACACGTCTGCAGTTTAGAAGAAAGGTTTCTTTATTCAAGTCCAATATATACACACCTCAGCTACCACACCACGAGGGTCACAGCTGATCTTTCCCTCTTTTGAATCACAACATTCTCAGCTCCCTGATTACTCACATGCCAATACTTCATAATGGAAGATACCACACATTTCCAAGAATAGAAACACAAAATATCATGGTATTCATAAACTGTAGAAATCACAAACCTGCAACAATAATAATTCTTTACAAGAGAGCTGAATGCATAAAAACAAAATACATGTTACAGACAATTATTTCACACATGTTACAGAATACTATATTCTGTGGGTGACACAGACATGGGATCAAACATAATCCTTCCCATATGTTGGTTTCCTGCACAACTTTGAATGCATTGGATCCTTTAACTTCACCATGTGTTCAACCTTGTCCCTTTGCAACCCCCACAGAAAGTAGCTTTGCCACCCTATTGAGATTCCATATTCTATGATCTTCTGTTCTGATAGCATTCCTGAATACTTGATGACCTTCAAGTGCAGTAAAAATTTGGATTGTGATTGACTAAACCCTTTGCATGGATTTCCTATTTTCACCATATTACCCACTTCTACATCAGTACTCTTCTCTGCTTTGCAAACATCAAACCTTTTCTTGCCCTCAATCATTATCCTTAGTTCAACTGCACTGTTTTCTTCCATATCACACCCAGACCCGCCATTCACTGAGAAAGGACAAGTCAATGCACTAGCCCTCCTTTTCTGAAACAACTCAAATGGACTGACTCCTGTCATTGTAATTCTTGATCTTGTTAAATAATTCCCTTCTCCAACACATCTGAACCGACATAGCTCTCTGAATGGTTCATTTTAATACACTTGAACTTTTCCACCATTCCATTGGCCTCTGGGTGATATAATTCAGCTTTCTTATGTTTGATTCCCCTATCTGCAAGGAATTTTTCTATCTCCATGGACACAAGCCGGACCCTATTGTTAGTGAAAAGTGTGTAAGGAAAGCCTTCCCATCAAAAAATCTCCTCCAGAAAATCAATCACATCCCTTGTTTCAACAGCAGTCATTACCATAACTTCAGGTCATCTTGAGTACATGTTGAGTAAAACAACCAAATACGTTAAGTACTGGAAATCTTAATATGACCTAAAATGTCAAGGGCAACATCCTTCCAAGATACTTTGGGCAATTTTCTCAGAACCACAAGTTGTACTCTACATTTAAGTGTTTTATCACCATTCACGCACTTCATGTATTCCCCTTACCGATCTCTCAGTTTAAGTGTCCATCCGTGTCCACCAATACATATATCTAAGCCTTTCCTTGATTTTAGAAATGCCAGCATGATTTTCATGAACAAAGGGAATATGGACCTCCCTCAAAGACACCAAAGGAAAGAGTCTGGCCCCACGACGTAACCAACCACCTGCACATGCAAGTTAATTCCTTGCTCTGCAATATCCACACAATTGATTTTGTGACTTATCTTGCTCCTTATAATAGTCTTTGTGACACTTAAGCACCTGCTGCAACTCTGCATCCATGCCAACCTCATTCAGCTAATCATTCCCTTTTATTACGCTGCCCCTATTCAAAAACAACAAAATCATCACTTTCTTCACTGTCCTCATCCAACTTGTCCTCCTTGTACCCCACAACTCCGCAATGAAGAGCAATTAGATACATTGTTCTTCCCTCCAGGTATGTTGTTACATCAAATTGAAATTCTTGTGAAAACATTACCCACTTTTTAATTCTTCCTTAGATGGCATCTAATCCTTTTCTTTCAAAAACGTCTTTAAGAGGTGTATGATCTGTTATAACCTCAAATTCACAACCTCATACAAATTTCCTCAGTTTACACACTGCCCAAAAAATGGACAATGCTTCCTTTTCAATTACAGAGTAGTTCAAATCTGCACCTTTGAACTCTTTCATGCCGTTATAACAAGACAACTTCCACACTCTTTGAACTGGCATCTGACATGATAAATGATCTTGTCCCGGTTCAAAACTCTGTAAACAATAGGCCACAAGCAATATCATTCAAGTTGGATTAATTCTTACTCACACTCATCATTCCACTGAAACACTGAATCCCTTTTTAATAAAGATCTTATATTTTCTGTCTTTTCCGCAAACTTTGAAATAAATGTGTTCTAATACTCTAACGTGCCCAAGAGTTTGCTAACCTCTTTCTTACTCACAGGGGAGGCCATGTTGTTGATTGTGTTGACCAAATCACTCCTAGATTCAATGCCAAAGGTGTGATCCTATGACCTAAATAGTTGATTTCTGAAAGATTGAATTCACATTTCTTAGCCTTTAATGTCAGTCCCCTCTCTTTAATCCTCCTAAGGACAACACGTAAACATTGATCATATTCTCCAACATTACTGCCAAACATCAAAAGGTCACCCTAATAAATCTTGACTCCACTCACACCTTCCAATATGTTTTCCTTCTTTCTTTGAAAAATAGCCACAGTAGTAATTAACACAAACTGCATTCTCAGAAATGTTAATGTACCAAATGGTGTGGTGAATGCCGTCAAGTCCTGAGAGTCATGATGCAACTACAAATGATAATATGCTGAGGTGAGAAGTACTTTGCTCTCTTCAATACTGATAGCATTTAATTTATTTTAGACAAAGGGCAATGGTCGACTGCAACCCATTTGTTAAGTTTATGTAAGTCTACGCATAATCTCCACTCACCATTGGCTTTGCATGTCATAACCACGGGAGTGAGCCATTCTGTAGCACTATTTCTTCACAAACATCATTTTTCTCATATGTTATCTCACAAATTATGGAACGATGCCACATTCTTCTACATGTTTTACAGATACCTTCCAACCTCCACACTCCTTGTTGTAAGCCAACTGACCATATTCTCCACATCCATAACAAGTCCATTTAAACTTCTTGTTAATGATCTCACATTCTTTCCTAGTTTTCAGTTGCACTTGGTGTTCTCTATCCTTTTTTTTAGGATTGAACAACTTGTAGCTCCCCTTTGCTCCTACTTCTAACACTGGCTTTTTTATCACAGCTACACAAGCTTCACGTTTTTGTGATTGTAAGCACCTCAGTTAGTGAGAGATTGTCTTTCTGCCAAAAGGACTCCTTGTCAACATCAGGGCAGTGTGCGCTTTAGGGGCGACTAAAATGCAAAAACCCAGCCTTTATGCAAGAACATAATTCATGCATTGTGTTTATATGCAGTTTGTTAACCTTTTGCATTGCAGAGTTTTACCTTGAAACCACTATTAATGATGTTTGCAAATAATGTTCATTTGCAAAGTATTGCTGCAGGATTACAGAGTGTATCAGGGTGTGGTCCCTTTCTAGGACCTTCTAGAAGCTTTCCCTGCAGCATGACTGGGTGTGGTTTGTGGGCTGGGCCGGACTCTATATAACGGAGCCAGCCCAGTTCCACGTGCTCACTATTCAGAGGTCCCGGTGCAGAGCAGCAGCAATTTCCTGAGCTCCTGTTCCGGAGGCCTACCTTGATCTTCCAGGCCTTTGTCCTTCATTGTATTGGTGATCCTTGATCAGGGCAGTAAGACGGTGGTCGGGCTGGGCCCCCGATCCCGTTTTCAAAGGCATTCGAGTTCTTGGGCCTAGTTTTCATGTTGGAAGATTTTTCCTTCTGCTTGTGAATGTGCTCTTGGTTTCTGGCATTTACATGTTGATATTTGAATCAGCAAGACGCGCGATTCATTCTTGGCATTTGACTTTTGAGATTCAGGTCGGCAACAGTGTGTGCTACCATTTGTAGACATTTGCATATTGGCATTCGAATCGGAAAGACGTGCAATTCATTCCTTGCATTTAACTCTTGATACTCATTGTGCGCTACCATTTCTTTGCATTTACATGTTGGCATTCGAATTAGCAAGACGCGCGATTCATTCCGTGCATTTAACTCTTGCTAATCATTGTGCGCTACCATTTCTTGGCATTTGCATGGTGGCATTTGAATCGGCAAGACGCGCAATTCATTCCTTGCATTTAACTCTTGATATTCATTGTGCGCAACCATTTCCTTGCATTTGCATGGCGGCATTTGAATCGGCAAGACGCGCAATTCATTCCTTGCATTTAACTCTTGATATTCATTGTGCGCAACCATTTCCTGGCATTTGCATGGTGGCATTTGAATCGACAAGACGCGCAATTCATTCCTTGCATTTAACTCTTCATATTCATTGTGCGCAACCATTTCTTGGCATTTGCATGATGACATTCGAATCGGGAAGACGCACAATTCATTTCCCACATTTAAATCTTGATGTTCAGATCGCTTGCAGTGTGGGCGATCATTTCATGGCATTTGCATGTACTTGTTAGAATCAGCAGTGTGCGCAATTCATTTCCTGCAATTAAATCTTGATGTTCAGATCGCTTACAATGTGCGCGATCATTTCATGGCAATCAAAACTTTGATGTGTAGTGTTTCCTGAAGTGCACACAATTATCCAGGGCCCTTGAATTTTCTGCAGCGGTGTTAAATTCAAAATGTTACATTCTATGTGCATGTTAAGTCCTTAGTACAATTCCTGTTGTTTTCCGGGGAATGTTTGGATTGCCTTTTTGTCCTCATGTAATGAGGCAGTGTTTGTTCTGGGACATTGTTCTAGAAGGTTCTTGTATTCCTAGACAGTATGTAACAACTCATGAAAAGTCCCTATGAAACATTGTATTAACCATTCTTGATTCCTTTCCAGGTACCTAGATTTCTTGAGGCCTAGTTAGAGTCTAGTGCTAGGCCATTCATGTTTTTTCAGTCTAAGTGTTACTTCATGTTCCGAGTATCATTGAACTCTAGATTCAACAAAGTGTTATTTCATGTTCCAAGCACCATTGAACTCTAGATTCAACAGAGTGTTACTTCATTTTCCAAGTACCATTGAACTCTAGATTCAACAGAGTGTTATTTCATGTTCTGAGTACCATTGAACCCTAGATTCAACAGAGAGTTTTTATGAACCTCAATGTGATTATATCTTGATATTGTGTTGTTTAACCTTTTTGCTTCCTACAGCTCTCCTTCCCAGCTGTTCCCTTCCTAATCCCCTTTTCCCCACTTGGACTCTCTTAGGCTCTGTGATATTTCTATCAGAGTTTTGGAGCTATCTTGTGGTGGACATGTTGGGAACGTGCGTAGACCCCGAGGATCTGGTTTCCCTGACAGAATAGTGAGCCCACAAATTTATTATCCTCCTGGTTTGCGTGTGTTCTCAGCATGGCCACAGTGGATGAGCTAGTCAAAGTGATCACGCAGCTCCAAGCAGAGGTAGTGTCATCAAAGGATATAACAGCCAGCTTAGCTGAGAGAGTGAGTCAGTTGCAGGAAAGAGTGGGAAGGATGGAGCAGGGTCCTTTGGGTGCGGGTTGCGTTGGTCCTCCTCTTCAAGGTACAAGAGGTAATCCTCCACCTAACATTTCTCTCAAAGTTCCCTCAGCGATTCCTCTGGCTCCTCCAGAACGGTTCTCAGGTGATCCTTTGAAAGCGCAATCCTTTTTGATGCAAGTAGAATCGCACTTTACCTGTCGACCAAGTGTTTTCCCTGATGCCCAATCCAGGGTGGCCTTCTTGTTATCATACCTGACTGGGAACGCAGCCACCTGGGCAATTCCTCTTGTGTGTAAAGACAGTCCCCTGCATTACAATTGGAGAAATGTTGTTCGTGAGTTTGAACGAGTGTTTGATCGTAGAACTGTGACATTGTCGGCAGATCGTGAACTATTAGATTTGCAACAAGGTAACCAAGATCTAGTTTCTTACTTAGCTAATTTGAATCGGCTGGTAGCCGAAACATCCTGGCCTGAAGAAAAGCAACCAGCCTTGTTCTACCAAGGACTCAAGGACGAGTTAAAAGACATTCTTGCTCAGAGATACCCGCAGCCTACTGATTGTCAAGATCTAACAAACCTTGTTTTGAGACTGGATCATCGTCTTGCAAAACGAAGGGGAACACTCAAAAAAACTGAGAAATATTCCTGGTGTGTTCATGATAACAGAGAATCACAAGTTCAGAAAGAGAACAATGAGGAACCAATTGAAATTGGAACTATCAGGCGGTCCTTAACGAATGCAGAGAAAGACCTACGCCGGAAAAAGAGACAATGCTTGTATTGTGGCCAGGAAGGTAATTTTGTTAAAGAGTGTCCAGTAAAACCAAAAAGCAAATTGGCTGTTGCCAAAGAGGTTGTGACAAAACTAAAATCCCCAAAGTGCAAGGAAGGGTTAGTCTTGGGAGTTACCACAGACCCTTCTCAGGAAGAGACACAACCATTAAGAAAATCATGGTATTTGAAATTGGATCTAGAAATTCAAGTAGAAGAACACACCTACCTAAGAGAAGCTTTAGTGGACTCAGGTGCTACTGAAAATTTCATAGACACTCAATTGGTGGAAGCATGGGGGATCCCGTGTGAGAAAAATAAAACATCGGGGTTAGTGGAGACCACAGATGGCAAGCTCCTAACTGGAGGTCCAGTGACTCTACAGACCCTGCCCTTGTCAATAACCTGTGATGGACAAACTTATGACACTAAACACGTCGAGTTGGTAACCTTTGATGTTATTCACGCTCCTCAGTATGGAGTCATCCTCAGAATGCCCTGGTTGAGTTATCATAATCCTCAGATAGACTTGGAGGAGAGAAAGATAATATTCCAGTCATCTCTTTGTAAGACAAGATGTCTTAAAACTTTGAATGTTCTAAATCTGAGTGAATCTCCGTTAGCTATAGTCGCTACAAAGGAGATGACATTGCCTTCACAAAACGTATCATGTTCCTGATGTCATCCCTGGTTCTTGGGTGCTGTCACACGGCGTTGACCCTGTCCACGATTCTGCGCCATAGCTCCATCTTCCTAGCTATCGATATCTGCTGCACCTGTGCTCCAAATTGCTGTGGCACTACCCTGATGATTTCCTCCACCATGACCCTTAGCTCCTCCTCTAAGAACCTGGGGTGTCTTTGTGGGGTCATGGGTGTTGTGTGAGTTGTGTAGGTGAGGGTGTGTAGGGTAATGTGTTGGAGTGTGTGATGTGGGGTGCGTGGGTGGTGTACGTGTAATTATTGTGTGGCTCTGGTTTTGTCTGTGGTCGTGGTGTCTGTCTCGTGCCAATGGTTTGTATTCGTAAAGGGTTGTGGGTAAAGTGGGTGTGTGTTTTATAGTGGTGTGGGTGTGTGGGTGTAGTGTGTGTATGGGTGTCAGGTGTGTGTTGTTTGAATTGTCCAATGTGATGTTGTTTTGTTTGAGTGTGTGCATTTTGAGAGCGGCGGTATGTCCCGCCAATGGTTTACCGCCATTGAATGTCCGCTGTGGCGACTTGTGGGTCATAATGCGATGGGCGTAGTTCTGTTGACATAACGGCATGGGTTTGGATACCGCCAGTTTATCACTGACCTTTGGTGTGGCGGATTTGTGTCTGTGGCTGAATAGTGATGGATTGGTGTGTGTGTGTCATAATATGGTGAACGGATATCCGCCACGGTAGCGGTATGTTGGTGGCAGTCAGCGTGACAGTAAGTGGGATTTACCGCCAATGTCATAATGAGGGCCATAGTGTTTACAGACCACTTTTTTCTGACCTGTTTCCAGGCTTCCTTGCAAAGTCTCACAAGTGTAGTGCAGTCTTCCTGTGCCCTGCAGAAATCTTCCTGGGTAGGGCCCCCAGCAGCTAGCAAACCCAGCAGCTCTGGAAGTGACCTAGTCTACAGCACCTGGCCTGCTTCAGGAGCCTCACCCTCCCTTCCCTCTGAAGCAGAAGCGATGACCTCCAGGGCCATGGCCTTTCCAGCGTTTGCCTTTTCCTGCAAACTATCTTGTCTTGATTCCTGAAAATCAGGATGGTAGCTGACCCCCCCTGAGACTGATGTGCAGTCTGAGCTATGGTCAGCACAGCTGATGTTGTCCCAGTCTGCTCCTGGCACCAAGTCTAGGGGAATCAGGTCATAGCTGAAGAGACATTGAGCACCTGGCTTTTCCCTTACCCCGATACCAACAATGGTTGCCTTACCATTGAGCTCAAACTGAACCCTGGCAAGCAGATACTCCATGCCCTCTCCCCTGGCTACCAAACTGCATACTTGGTGCCAGGGAGTATCTCATCAGGCTTAAGCTACTTTCTTTCAAACATAGTGTGGAAGGCTCCAGTGTACCTCAAGGCAGGCACTTTCCTCCCATTGATATTAAGGCCCATATTTATCAAGTTTTCATGCAACGCAATGCAGCAAGCCACCTTGCTATCATACACTAAGTTAAAGGGAAAGAGCAGGAATGCACCATATTTACCATTATACAGCATGTTCCTGTCCTTTCTTAGCGCTGCACACTTTTGGCTGCCTTGTGCCAATGCAGACACCCTTGCACCATAGTGCAACAGTGAATGCATTGTAAGCAGGACTATTTTCATGCTGGAATGGGTGCCTTCCTGCATAAAAACAATCCTGAGAGACGTGTTCCTGTTTCTATGTGTACTGCAGAATGCAGCACATGTAGAAAGAGGAAAATCGAGGATAAATAAAGATATTTCTCCATGTTACGCCTCACCTGGTGAGGCGTAGCATTTTGGCGCATTTCCTGGTGTACCGCTAATGGGAAACCTGGTAATGCATCAAAATTCATGGGTGGATGTGTCAGAACACTCACGCTCCACCCATGGAACACCTCCCTGCTGCAGAATAAGGCAGGCAGCAGTTTGCGCTGCCTTGCATTACTCTAAATTTATCAAGCCATGCTGAATAACACCAGGCAGCAATTTGTGCTACCTTTCGTTACTCTAAATTTATCAAGCCATGCAGGGCCATGCAAGGTGGACTTGTGTGGCTTGATAAATCTCACTTAGGTTTTGCGTTGCCCTTGTGACCGTTTGCATGGCACAAGGGTGTTGCAAAACATTGGAAAGCATGACCCTAACTTGTTGCACAAACCCCATTGTGTTAGAAGTTCCTCTTCCCTTTGGCTTAGGACAGTGCTGTTCTAGCCCCTAGTAAACGCTGTTAGCTAACCACTTGTCGGCTAGCACTGCAAGGACTTCTCTGCATCTCTCTCTGTCAAATCAACAGGTATTGCCTCAGTGGGGCAAAGTACTCCTACTTGAGTTGCTCTGTCCCCATCAACTGGTTAAGGGACTGAAAGTACTTGACCTCTGTAGTGTAGTAGAACTGTAATTGATAGGACCCTGTGATTAGGGGCAGACTCATGAAGGGCATTACTTATTTGATCTGGCAGGTGTTAGGGTGTGGTCTTTAATGGTAATTGCAATATTGAGAGTTTGGTTCAGAGTTGTATGCTGATTAGCAAAGGTATTACCTATGTCTCCCTATGTGGTGTGTTCTTGTGCATGGTACTGGGCTGGGAAGGAAGTGACAACTGGCAATGAGTAAACAAATGCTGTCCCTGAGAATTTGCAAGAAGTAGCAAAACTGCTTTTGCATGCCACGTGCGCCTAAGCTGGAACAAAGAAGCCTGCATTTGATGTATGTGGAGTGCAAGGACTACTCCAACCCATAGAAGGCCATATGGAAAAGCTGAAGGCCCAACAAGTGAGCACCACTGGAAAAGCCTGTCAAGACTTGCTGGCCAGGCTTAGAAAAAGATGGTGCTGCTCATCAACTCCGAGCCATCAGTCATACAAAGGAAACGCTAAAGGCAGGTACAACACAGGCAGTGACAACCATATATAATGCTAGACAGCAGCGACATCCCATTATGAGAAATAAATATATACTCATCTTTAAGGCCACTGGTCACAACTGAAGCATCAGGCACATTGATTGAGACATGTTGGATGCTGATCCACACAAAGTAGCAAGTAGCATCCATTGCATTCTGGATTTCACCTCAAGCGAAGCGGCTCGAACACATGGCTCACCGTTATCAAAGTCATGAGTTGGGCCTTAAACAGAAAGCTGTTGAAATAGCATAAAGAAATGACTCAAGCAAAACAAAAAGACGAAAGCAAAGACCAAGAATTGCAAGAAACAGAAAATGTACTGAACATCAAAAGTGAAGAAGGTGCCACACAGCCACTGGGCCGGCCCGGCGACCCAGGCACGGAGCCAATACTCCCAGAATATGCTGATTCAAGTGCACAGTAAGAGCTGTGTGAACAGCGCATACTCTCAAAGTCAGGAGAAAGAAAGGTGTTGTACACAGCAGCTGCTTTTCTGAAACCTCCACCACCATTAGATACGATACTACAAAAAAATTGATTATTGACACCAGATGGACCGAGTGGATCGAGACTTTCAATGGTGTCATAGATGCTCTGAAGGAAGTAAGTGATGAGAACATTAATCAATACTTAAAGAATCTCACTGACAGCAGAGTGAAAGTAATGATGAAGAGACTGACGCAGACTGGGGCAACGTCCTAGCGTCAAATCAAAGAAGCTTTAGGAGTCAAATTCAATCCAATGCCAAATGTTGACTATGAAAGGTACAATTTCAGTCAAGTGAGGCAACAAGTTGGTGAGACGATGGATGAGTTTGTTGAAAGAAATGATGTGCTCATCAAACATTGCAAATTTAGTGACTTCAATGATGAAGATGCCATGCGCATCAGAGTCATTGATGGTGTTTGTTTAACTTGTTCAGTAGACGCATGTTGTGCGAGATACTCAGTCTAGAAAAATTATTCATGGCTACTAGAGCTGAAGAATGAGCCAATTGGCAAGCTGCAGACATGGGAGCGGGAACAGCAAATGCTCAATCAGCATTGTTCATGAAGAGTGGACACCAGCGCTGAGTAGTTGCCTGTGAATCGACATCCTCCTCATTGTGGATATGATCATGCAGTTGAATAGAGCCAAAGTTTTCTCCCTTCTTGACCTGAACAAGGGCTGCTATCAGTTTGAACTGGAAGAGAACTGCAGGTAGAATTACCACTTTTTCGAATTATGTTGGTTTACTCAGATGCAAAAGATTAAGCTTTGGAGTGTCTCTGCTGCATAAATATTCCAAGATGTTGTACTTATGATTATTCAGCATGTGACACATGCCTTCAATTAGAGTGATGATATACTGGTATTTAGTGCAGCACAGAAGGAGCACAGCACAAAAGGAGCATGATAAGGCCACCAAACTACTTAACCCGAACAGTGTGAATTTCACAAAACAATGCTCAAGTTCTTTGGACATGTATTTTCTGATGGAGTTATGACTCCTGATCCTGAAAAAGCTCTTGCATTGTCAGCCATTAATCGTCCACAAGATGTCAAGATGTCATAGTCCTTCTTGGGCATGGCCAGCGATTGTTCGAGGTACATTTGTGACTTTGTCAAAGTGAGTGCCCCTATGTGAGATCTGAAAAAATGAAATGTTCAGTTCTGGTCTGCTGAATGTGACCTCAGTTTGAAAAATATAAATCATGCAATTGAAAATGCGACTGAGATGGCTTACTTTGACCCTAAATTGTACACTGAGATCACTGTTGATACACGCCCAGTAGGGTAAAAGCAATTCTTGCTCAGCATAGTGGACATTCGAATCCCCTTCTACACATTGTGGCATCCTGTCTATAGCCCAATGACCCTAAACTGAACTGTTGTTTTATGAAATTCTTAAATTAATTTGAACAAAAATTAACAAGTTAACGAGTGCACCGAGGTGCAGTGAAAACGGTCATTAGTTGTGGGTTGGTTATTAACACTAACATCAGAGGATCAGACTTCTAGCTGAGGGACAGTCACTCACATCAAAACCTGTGCTATCCCGGTCCTTTGCTAAGACTCTGATCTGCTGGCCTGCACTCCATGGCCCATTAGTTAGTATGATAAGTCTCCAACTTGCATGCCTGCACTGTAAAAACACCTGTGGCCCCTTAGGAACTCTCAAAAAAGTCATGACACATGGGCCAGGCTGCTTGCCATGGAACATACACTAATATCAAACTCACAAGCTATACTGGCATCCTGGAGCTCTCAGACAAGGTTGCACACATAAACCAATAACCAGCTGAGTGACATTTTTAATTCCACAAAACAGCTTGCTTAAACTTTTAATTTGGACATTTGCATTTTAAATCAGGTCCCCTGGAGGACCCCAGACAAGTCATATGTCTGACAATCTATAGACAGCAGTTACTCACTTTAACACAGCTAATCTGCTCGTATGTACTCTCAAATTTCTTTTGGACTCCTTTGATTCCCTGAAAAAGTCATTTCACCTGGACCAGGCCAATTGCCAGGGAACAGGCACTAATCTCACAATCATGAGCTACCCTGGCACCCTGGGATCACCTGACAAAGTTGCGTGCACGGACTAATGCCACCTTTTAACTTCAAAACGTAGCTCATTACAAATTTTTTATCCTGCACACTTGTATTAAACTTGGCTTTTGGAGACCTCTAGACAAGTTACGCATTTGCTAGCCTTTAGACAGCACTTATGCCCTTATGTACTATAGCACAACTTTTAACTAGCTCGAAGGCCATGCCCACTAAGCACCACAAACATATGACGTCTTCCCATCCCTACTTTGTTTACAAATTCAATTTTAGTAACTGTTTTGCCTACAATTTTTTTTATTATTGATGTTTCCTTTTGTAAGATTATAATTAATCAATACAAATAAAGTTACTTGCTTACTTACTTGTGGCATATGCCAGTTGATGTTTGTCTGACACAGAACGGGCTTATTCCCAGCTAGAAAAGGAGAGTCTGGTGGTGGAAGGTGTCTGTGAACACTTTCTTGTATTTCTGCATGGAAAACATTTCACAATCATCACTGACCACCAGACATTACTCACCATTTTTAGCAATCTGAAAGCCAAGATGCCCCCTTCACATCAAGAGGTGAGGGTTGCTCCTACAAGAGTATGACTATATAATTGTGCACAAGTCATGCAAGAATCAAAACCCTGCACATTATTTCTCACAAGTACCCCTACAGCAGCACAGTTCAACATTAAAACCAGATGAGGAGTACATCAATGTCATTGTAAAGTCCAGCACGGCTGCAGCTCTGTCCATTGTGCAGATCATTGCAGCCACCAATGCTGACAAGGACATGTGTGCCCTTAAAGACATTATTTCAGCCCAGTCATGGAGACAGAGGCCCTCATTACGACCCTGGCGGACAGTGCAATAATGGCAGTAAGACCACAAACAGGCCGGCAGTCATTACCGCCCCAATATGACATTGGTGGTTTGGCATATGCCAAACCGCCAATGTACCGCACCGTCCGCCACGGCGGTAACGACCGCCCGGTGGCCATCACTAGTCCTCCGGCGGTATCAGGACCCCGCATACCGCCATGGATATCATGGGGTTTTGAACTGCCACGAAATCCATGGTGGTAGGCACTATCGGTGCCAGGGAATTCGTTCCCTGGCACTGATTGGGGTCTCCCTCTCCCCCCCTCCCCATCCCCTGAGTCCACCCCAACACAAATGACCCCCCTACATCCCTGCAAAGGTAGTAGGGGCCCCTCCACAACCTCACCACCCCTGGCCCCCATAGACCCCCCAAAAATACCCCCCATACACCCCTTCATGCACGCTCAGACCACTCACACACATACACGCGAACATACATGCACACATACATACACGTAACATTTCCCCTACACACGTTACACTTCCCGCATACATACACGCACTCACACACCCCCTCTACACACTCAAACGCACATCCCCATGCACGCACACACCACACAACGCACCCCCACCCCCCTCCCCCCACTAACAGACGATCACCTTACCTGTTTCGGTGTTCCTCCGAGAGGGAACGGGATCCATGGGGGCTGCTCCGCCGCCAGCATCCCATCACCAGACCACCGCCACGCCAAATACTGGGACGTAATTTGGTAGGCGGTGTTCTGATGATGTGGCGGTGACAGTGGAGCAGCCTCCACTACACCGCCGACCGCCAGTATGGCTGCTGGCGGCTCTCCATCCAAAAAAGGCAGAGGATCTCCAGCAGTCATAATATGGTTGGCGGAAGACCGCCAACACTGGCGGTCTTGGGCCCGGCGGAACCTCGGCGGTCTGTGAAAAAAAACGCCGAGGTTGAAATGAGGGCCAGAGTGTTCACCTTAAGTGACAATGTCAAATTTCAAAAGTATTGCAATATCCAAGATGAACTGTCTTTTCGCTGGGTCCGAACTGGGGTGATGTGGCAAGCAAAATAGCAATGGTTTTAACCCAGATCTGTGACTGGGGGTGAGTGTTTGAAAAGTTTCAACACTCCGTCCATCTTTTTATTTTGTGATGTTGCCTTGAACTGGTGCATGCCCGAGTCACATCCTATTCTGAAGCTACCTGCAATGGATGATAAGCAGTGACACTATGGTAACACAGATCTTTGAGTCAAATTTGTGACGCGATTCCTGTACTGCCACTCTCTGGGAAGGTAGATGAATACATTAATAAATAACATAAGTGCATTTGCAAAGCGCACATTCAGCTACTGGTGCCTTGGCACTGAATAACAAATGTTTATCATTACCTGGCTCAATGGTATTCATTTAACCAACCCAAGGAGAATGATAGGCTGAATGAGTTGCAGAGGTTAGTTTGAGTTTTCTTGTCAGGAAGAGGTCAGAATACTTTCATTGTCTGATGGCAATGAATGCAGATTGTGGGTCATATCTTTGGAATGGCAGCAGTCATCAGAATGAGGCCAAGTGTCCGTTAATCGGCAAGGTTAGCCCAATACATTGCGACCAGCCTTGAAGTAGCAAGGAGTTATTGATCTTTTCATATATTGCTATCCTAGCCAAAACAGTGCAATAAGGGTAGGTCTCCATTCATCGCATTGTCTCTTTTTACCCTGAAATGTTATACACTGATGATAATAATGAATGTGGAAGATGTCTAGAGGAAATATAGAAGTTCACAAAGATACCTCCTAATGTGAGGTAGAAAGTGCAGGGGTCTTTGGGATCTAAGAAAAGGGTTCACACAAAGGGCTGAGGCAGGGTTAAAATGAGGAAAGCTGACTCACTCTGCACTACCAGGGTACCAATCGTCTCTCACCCTCGCATGTGAAGGGTACCAGCCTGGCTAGGGTCTGAAGGACGACCTGGCTAGCGTTCCATCGACTAGCGCTTATCTGCCTTTATAAGTTCTTGAGGCCTTGAGAGATGGGGCATGAATCCCTGCTCAAAGCTTTGGTTTTGCTCTTCTACTTCCGTCCTCATTTCTCATTTGTTCAACAAAAGCCAGTATCTTTGCCTTTAGAAATAAAGGTGCATGGCAACTACTGCTCAGGTCATCATTATTAACATTTTGGCATCATTTTCACTTATTCAACACATCTCTGCATGGTGCCTGTTCACTATATGGATTAATGGGCCTTCTCTGAGTAACCCTCTTTTTTGGTATACACACGGATAATGCTACTTCCATTAGGGCGATGCTGGTGCTGTGTAGCTGCCTGCATTTTTTAGTTCTTATTAAGCTTGTAATTTGCATATTTATCTATCCCGCACTGTCATCCATCAAACTGCTAGGCGCTGCATCCCATAACATGATAAGCGGCCCTCTGTAGTCATTACGCATGTGAGAAAATGCCCTTTTTCACGTGCTCACACCACACCCAATTTTTGCTGAATTTTATTGCACATTTTTAGACTCTGCACATTGGGGCACTGCTATGCTCTGTTATGCGCTCTTACCCTTAAAACATTTTTTTTTAAATTATGTGTATATTTTTAGTTATGTATAGTTCTTTAGAAAATATGTATCGCTACTATGTCATAACAATAAAATACACACACACTCTTTAAGCCTGTTTAACTAAGTATATTTACCCTTGGTTCTAAATATGTATTGTATGTACATATATGTGTGCATATGTGTGTGTGTGTGTGTGTGTGAATATATATATATATATATATATATGTATGTATGTCTGTATGTTGTTCTGTGCTTGCCATGTTCGTGGGTCATTGCATGGCTCCTGGGTGGGTTGTTATACTAGATATCTATGAATCCCTGCTCTCATCTTATATCACATTTATCTACCCATCATCATATGTCATGTCTCTATCAATCTATCCTCCATTCCCACTCTGTCTCATCCCAAATCCATTCTACTACTTTCATCTCCTAAATAACTCTGCCTAAGCTCTTCCCTCCGCTTCCACATCTAACTCACCAAACCTCACTTTACTACCATGACCTCCCAAACAACCCTACTAAATTCTCCCTTATTTATCTCACCCTGCTACTATGATCTCCCTAACCCCTTCCACAGACTCTTCCCTCCTCCATCCCCCTTTACTCATCCCAAGCCTAAATCCTATTACCATATACTCCCAATTAATACTTCTGGATTCTTTCCTCCTCCACCCCTACATTACTCCAGCCAATCCAACTAACAAACTCTCATATCCGTAGCTCAAATTAACTCATAATAATACTAAAACTGTACTCATATTTCCTGATACTAATCCATCACTAATTCTTGTTGGGTTCCGAAGTAGCGTGCTACTCGACGAAAAGCGCTTCGATGCCTCGTCAGGGGTAGTAAGCGCTATATAAATACTAATACAGTACAATACAATTCAAGGTAGAAACTGGCTAATCCCTGACTAGCACATTCGGCCAAACTATGCTGTAGAAACTGACATGGAAAGTTAAATATCACCTTTAGAATGCAACACTTATTGTGCCAAGCACTAGTATGACATGAAAAACAATAGCTTAAAATCTACCAATATTCCCTCACTGCTGCTGTTTAAACCTGCAGATCGACCTTTCACAGTAACCCTTCTAATAATTCACTTTCTTACAATGCACAACATGAAAACATTGACCTTGTAGGTTCAAAATAAAAATAAGATATGCTTCCAACCACACACCGTACAATGTGTAGGAAGCTATCCATGAGGGTATGTCCTAGCGTCCCATGTGGGGTAATAAGTGCAATACAGATGTTACATTAAAATGCAATACAATGAAAACACCGGGATTCAAACCTATAACCAAGTGGGTGAAACACTGATTCCTGTGAGTGTGAGGGGTGCATCAGTCCACTACGCTCCCAGGTTAAATTGATGAACAAGCAAACAGAGGCACTCCTATCTCGCAGCACTTCTAGATGAATGTATGAATGAACAAACAATAATTCACTTCTAGTGCAGCGCTGCGGGTAGAAGAAGTGATCAAGTGGTATAGAGTCCTCCCTCTGGCGGAACTTCCTGGTTTTATTGAACAGCTGGAGCACTTCGACAAGAAACTGTTTACAGCAGCAAGGCAATGGTGCGCAGGCCAATAACAGCCTGGGAGAGTAACAGGCCCAGGAGCAGCTTAGGTGGTCTCGCATAATTCGCGAATCTCAAATCTTCTTCTTGAAGCTGAGATGACACCACAGGTCTACGCCACCCCCGCCCCTCCCAACCTGAGCCCCACATCACGTCTACACATCTGGAGCAGCCCGCGCGCATCCAGTAGCGGGGTCGCTGATTACAAACAGGCGAAATCTGCACATATGGTTTATATTTGACGGCCTCCAATTGAAAGCATATGGAAGCCACAGCTCACACCATCAGAGGTCTGGAGGGGAAGCGGAGGGGGCCTCGTTCTCATAAACTGTGTTGACCATTTTAGTAGGGTGTACCTCACCGGAAAACGTCTTGGGCCGGTGACATAACAATTCTATACATAACCTAAAGTTCCTTGTGGCCCAGAGGCTTCTAGGTACGTGACCTTAGCACATATACATGTTTCCACAGATATACACGTTAGTTATTTATGCGCTAGCACGTTCCCTTGTGGCTACTTCAGAGCTTTCGAGCACGTGGCTCTTGTGCTACGTATGGGAGGAAGAGATGTTTACCTTTTCTTTGAGTCAGTGTGAAGGGAGGATGCTATGGCTCACCTCATGTATGTCTTACTATTTACCTTAGATGCTTGGAGTTCAGTGTACTTACTTAGTAGGTGACCTCCAAGGATGCACATTAAGAGGAGATATTGTTGTGTAGCCATTTTAGATATAGCTCCATGCACGTTATTTTAGCATACTAGGCCTGCCGCTGAGCACTTTAACCTAGATATATTTTATTCAGCTTAGTTTATCATTTCAACAATAGCCACATTTGCAGTCTTGTTTTATTTCTCTCTATCTAGCTGTTCTTTGCCTAGGCCAGCACTGCGATCTTAAACAAGGCATTTCTTTCATTCTGTGCTTCTCTCAAGGCTACGGTAAGATAGGTTGCTGGTAAACGTGGTAACGCTTTGTCTCTGGTATTCCTAGAAACATACACATCCTTATTTAGGGACATTTTCTCAGAACATCAGCTGTTTTATTTTAAAAACACTTGTCTGTCCCATACACGTTAGAGGGATATTCCAGCCAGATGACCACAACTGTATGCTGATTGCTGAACGCTTCGCTACAGCTGCTTATGCAGACTTCAGGCCTTTGCTCAGGTTTGGGGGATGATGTCTTCCCCGGGGAACCTGTAGGGCAGAACTAGAGCTTAACATGTTGTGCTCTAATATAGCCTACGTAGGAATTAATCTATTGACTCTAGTGACAAAACGGAAGCGTTATTTCTATGCTTTAATCTCCTTGTCACAATTTTAGTCTTGTCAAGCTTTATCATCCTGATTATTGAAGTACATGCTTTATTGTCTAAGATGCAGTTGCTTCATTAAAACCTTATTGAAACATATACTACCTCCGTTTGTCCATGTATTTGTGAGACTAATATAACTAAGAGAAACGGATGAGATCTGAGTGACCACGATTTTCCTGAGGAGTCAATTGTGTCATGTGCTCGCTGCCCAATCATCCCTGCTCTTGGGTAGAGATGAGGCACTGCTAGTTAGCCAAAGCAAAACCCAGATTGGGGTGACAGGTGTCACCTGTAGTGGGTTAAGACTCAGACTCCCTCACCACAGGCAATTCTGCCGCTCAAATCTAGTAGTCTCATTAGAATAATGAGAGCCTACATGACATGGCGCCACCTCCGTTTGGTCAGGCTCTAATTTTTGGATCCTCCTGAGTATCTCTGTCTCACTACATACAAAGATTCCTCAGTACTATATGCGGAGACATCCGTGGTATTGAGGATTTCCTCCTCAGCCAAGTGGGGAGTACCTAACTAATGCTGTAGGTTGTTCAAGCTTGAACCATTAAAAGGATAATCCCCATTTGGTGTGCTTATCTCTGAAAAAAATGTACCATTCACTATGGCGAATCCACAACAGTTAGCAATTGCAGTCAATATGCGACCATCCCTTACTGCACATTTACTGGCACATGGCCTAACGGCCAAGGGGGGTCCAGTCACATTAGTTGTTGATGCACACTCAGCCTATGGAACAGATCTTTTTTATTTGTGGGTCACATTTCCAGAAGTTGATGGGAACACCAATACGTTTCATCATTATACACCTGCAAACGTACCTGCACAATACAGAGCATATGCATATCTAGCAATACCTCTATCTTTTCAAGAACATAATAATTGGCTTGATGGCACTCTACCTCATACAATTTTACACGTTAGGTTAGGTCCTCTAAGTAATGATAGTCCTTCCTGGCCTTTATTGGCCACTTATACACCACCTCCTGCTGCAGCGAACCTAACAGTAGCTGAAGTCCGTCACTTATATGCTGACCTGACGGCAATATACAGACGATTAGTACAGTTTGTAGTGCAAACTTTAAGCACAAACTCAGCATGTGTTGCACCAGCGCTACCACATGAAGTAACGCAAGGCATTAATCCTGCAACTGTACATTCAATCATCTGTAAACTACCCGCCAAATGAAAAGAAATTCAGTTTTGGTTATCTCAAAAAGAAACCCATTGGAAGCAGTATTTCCCCATATGGGACCTCAGGATAAGCATAGGATATTAACTATGTGCTAGCCATTTGGGATGGTTCCCATTATAGATAACTTTAATACATGGGGCACGGTATTTGTCATGCTCTATACTACCACACATGGTATGCCGACACTTGACAATTTACCGGAAGTATTGAAACAAATTCAATATGAAAACGGGGCTGCCGCAGCCCTGGACTTGGGGATGGAATTAATGGGCAATTTTGCCACTGTATCCTCAATTATATTAAGTAACCTTAAAGGGGAAGCGGTCGCACTAGCAGTGCGCATGCAGCTCCGGGACGTTCCTTCACAGGATCAAGAACGCGAGCTGCTAAAGATTATCGCGGAGACCTATTCTAATATTGGTCGAGATAGTCTGGGGGCCAGACCAATAAAACCACAATTTCAAGGTAAATCTAATAAAGATTCTACCAAGCAAGCTCCTGAGGGTACTATGAAACGCTGGGATAAAAAGCAACAAACACCCAAAAAAGAAAGGGGAGAATCTCCACATCCGGAGACCCCACAGAATAGAAATAATCTAAAAACTAGAGATAATATAAAAACACCTGACAGATATCAATATACTGATACACACCAATCTCGTTCCTTTTAGGACTCATCGGAAAAACGCAGTGAGAGAGGTGGGCGGTCAGAGCGAAGAACTGAGTAGGTGAAGCCGAGACAGTAATCACAACACTCAACAGACGTTTCTGTTAAAAAAGAAGAGAAACTTCCCCAACAAAAAATGCAATTAAAAAAGAAAAAGGTGGCAGCAGTTGTAGTTCGACATGCCACTCAAGAAGAGGGCTCTCTTGAAGAACAAGAAGTGGGCACTAGCGCTATTAGACAGTGGGGCAGAGGTCACAATAGTTCGCCGGAATCTTTTAGGGCATCTGGAGGTGAAAAGCAACTGATGACTTCCTACAAGTAGAAACTGCGGACATGCATGTCTCCACGCCTGATGGGGTGTACAAAGTAATGCTACAGTTAGAAGGAGACACTGAGTGCACAATCAACGCAATCTTTTGGGACTGCGTCGTACACATATATGATATTCTGCTGGCCGAAAAGGATTGGCCACCTGAATTTGTTCATACTTGCCCATATGGGGAAGATGCTATCAAACCTTCTTTCTTGCACCTTGTTCCAGAGGAGCTTGCAGAATCCTACACCATCGATGGGCATTGGCACAGGCACCAATACTCATGGGGGCGATATGTTCACTTTCAATGAGATCGCAGGCCAACGATCCGTACCCTAACTCGGTAACAGGGCAACCTCCCCTCACAGGGGGAAATGATGATATGACCCCAGTTTAGGCCCGAATTGAATCTCTTCACCCAGCCTTCTATTAGCCCTCCACTTGCTACAAGTGTTTGCATGTTTCTTCAAGACTCCCCTCTGCTTACAGCTCATTTTTAGGGTCAAGCATGCAAGCGCTGTAGCCTGTTGTAATCTCTCTGTGGGCTTTTAATCATGCCCACTCTTTCTATTCCTTCTGTGTTGTGTTTGTCTTAAATACTTCATTTTTATTGGTGCATTTTGTGAAATGTCCCTCCTTGGTGTGCTGTGTTCCCTCCCCAGGAGATTTAACTAAGTGAACATTTCTGTTGGCCATCATACTACGTCGTGCTTCCTCCTGTTACAGCGTGTGATGGCCCCTCCTCCGGTTAGCCTTTTATCCCAGCTGCGATCCTCTCTAGACATTCATTCAGGGAGCCAATAACTCTCGCCCTCACACTCACGGCGGTTGTGCTGCTTTGAAGCAATTGCCTTGCTTCTGTCAACTGTTTTACTTTTCATTTTCAATTTATGTGGCTAGAAAAGTCCAGTTAGGAATTTACAATGCTAATAGCTCTAACTCAAGCGAACACGAGACCCATTGCATTGCAAATGCTTGTTAGGGTTGGTTTCTGCTTCTTCCCCCCTGATTAGTTTTGAACTGTAATCAGGGCTGGGTTAGCCCATCATACATAGGATCTTTAAGTGCTGCACCAGCACCTTTTAAAGATGGTACAGCTCTGTTTTGAGGAGCTTTGTGAGTGGTACTGGGCTAGGTTATGCTGCAGCTCATGGCTTCCTTAGCCATGTTCCATGGTCTTGGACAGTGTACCCAGGGACCAGACCTGCTTTTGTCCTTTGAACCTTAACTGGCGTATTATTGGGGTAGAAGGTACATAGTGAGGAGTCACTTTTGCAGACATACAGAGCCTTAACTCCAGTAGACTTTGCACATGGTGCAGAAGGCTGAGTTTAATTCTGAATACTACAGTGAGCACATGAAGATCCTTTAGAGTTGCTTTCGAGTGGCTGTGCCTTTCCACGTTTGAGCTGAATCTTTCCATTTGATTTTGTATTGGCTGCTTGCAATCTTGTTACATGATGAACTCCATTCTATGAGGGAGCTACTAGAGTGACCTCCTATTGAGAACACGTTGAGGTGGAAATGACTGCCTTTGGCTACTTTCTTAATTTGAAAATTGAGCAAGAGGGCAGTGTATCACATGACTAGATTCGTTGTTTTAGTGGCAACGGACCTGGGCCACTCAAATATAAAACCCTTCGTTTTAGTGTTGCCTAGCATCACGATTTTGGTTTTGGACTTCATCAGACAAAAATGTTTTCCTTAATCGAGAAATAAACACTCCAAGGTATTTGTTTGGCTCTCCATTTCCTGGTCCAAGCACAGGCGTATCTGACTGCCTTTACTGCACATCTGCACCCAAAGCTGGTGTAGGTCAATAACCTGCACTATCAACACCACTTACATGTTGAGCTATATTGGTGAGAGAGTGGGTTCCTGTGGTATATCACACACCACAGTGAGCGTGGACTATTCAGCTGACACAATTGTTAAATGGTGCCTCTGGCTCTGACTGAACGATTGGATCCATTTTGGGGCAGCTCTCTAAACAAGCATTTACAATGCATCGGGTCTCGCGTTTGCTCATGTTAGAGCTGATCGCGTTGTAAACTCCTAACCCGACTTTTCACCTATCGGGCAAAAGTGCATTTATGTACATAACCCAAAAAAGTGAAATCAAGTACGTAAAGCGCTCGACTTCTGCCAAGCGAGATCGGGCTCGTAAATTAAAGAAAAAAAAGTCAACGAGCCTGATGGAAAACAGCGAGCCTCGCATGTTTTCTGGACTTGGTCACTGCGCTGGAGGAGGGCTAGCCACCGGAAAAGGCATGCCATATGTGTGCCTTCGACTAATGAATGCAAGCGGATTTTATTGGGGAAGCCCACCAACCAATAAAAAACACTGATGTGAAGTTGACAGGGCTCCGAGCCCTTTTATAAATACAAAAGAGTATCCCTGCTAAACGCATGCGCGAGCGCATGCAACGCAGGCTCGACCCTAAAAATAAAGACTAAAGGAATAGTTGACACTTCCAACTGTTTAACCAAGCTGTCATGGGTTACAGTGTAAGTGAGCCTACAGAGTGGCCGGAGTGGACTAGAACCAGGCAGGGTCTACTTGTGAGTAAGAATGTCAAATGTAAGGTAGCCTGTTTCAATATGTGCAGAGCAATCTGTGTCATATATGATTAAAACTAAAATATTTAAGTAGAGAATTAATATTATTTAGTGGTATCCTCATTCTCCTGCTGGACAGTTGGGCGGCACCAGAAGGGTCGGTCTGACAGGTCAATGTGGATCAGTTCTGTGTATCAGTGCGGTTCAGTGTTATGGGTCACTAAGGATCACTTAGGTTTTTGTTTGGGGCACTATAGGTAGTAGTGGTTTGGTGAATTGTGGTTTTAATGCATGATCAGAAGCAGTAAGGAATGACTGACCTACCTGTAGCTCATGGAGTTTTCTGATTTTCTTATGTTTACTCTTTGGCATAGGCTTTCCACGCAAATTGACAGTATTTCCTCACTACTTGGCACTTTAAGTGAATGTGCCATTTTCTCACGCGTTAACGTATAAACCATTTCTCTCACACCTGTGACATTGGGTGGATGTTGATGGTATATTTATTCTCCAAATCACTCAAAAGGGGCAATGATATTCTGATTTCAGTTGGAAGATCTACATGCAGAAAACTATGCAAACAACGGGTAGTAATGGTACTGTTCCCAAGAATTACAAAATGTTCAAAAGAGAAAAGATTCTCAATGCTGCGCATCCCTAATAAATATGGGCTCACTGTGGCAATTGACTTAATATGCACCCTTATGGAAACCGGAAATGTAGTACATTACACGGGTGTTGTAGAAACTGGGAATGTGTGCTTTATGTAAACCGGACAGCAAGGCATTGATTATGAGTGAATTGGAAAATGGGTCAATTCCCTCAACACTGCAGTTTGGTAACTCAGGGGGTGAAGGAAATCTGGGCCATTATGAGGTGAACCCATTGCTTAATTTGTAAAAGAAAGACTGCCAATACCCTAAGCTCTACTCAGGTTCCAGCAGTCTCCCTTTGTGATAATTTTTCTGTGTTTCTCTTCCTCCGTCTTTCTGATTTGTTTGTTTTTCCCTCTCTTGTACTCAATAAGTAACTGATGCGGGTAAATACATGCTGGGCCCCAAAAATAAGTTCTGTGCCTCCCACCTGCAACTATCGGCTGAAGTTAAGCACCGGGTGGACCCTGAGGCTCCACTAGGAAATTGGGAATTAGCAGGGACTCAGTCATTTTTGGTTTGAGTCCCCCTGGAAATTCCTAATTTTCCTTGGACTTTAACACATCGATTTTGTCTGTCTTCTGCAGTTGAAATCTTCTTGTGGAAAGAAAGAGATCTGTGGTGTTCCAGTGAGTTTCATAATTTTTATTTGTCTGGTAACTGCTGTTACAGGCCCCATTGGAATGAAGAGGGCACTGGAATGAGGGCCTGAGTATTACAATATTATATTTGGCATTAGAGGTGGTATGTACTAAAGATTTGTGGTGGTAGATAACATGCAAATGTGGCAAATTATGTACTCACATGTGGATCTGGTGTATTGTGCTTACAACTTTGGGAAATTGTAAGTTAATATTGATGCTACTGTGTGTTGATGGGAACAGTAAGCACACCTAGAACTATTGTCGACTGAAATGATGATACTCTGTTATCAATAAGATGCAATGCAAGTAATGACATGGGCATCAGATGACATTGTTAGAATTTAGGCAGCATTTAGCCTCATTAGATGGATGGGTGTTCTCTAGAACTGTATGTAAGGTACACTGATGGGCATAGGCCCTGAGGTCTACCTCCTGCTCCAAATAAGGTTTGTTTTGAAATATGAAAAATGTGGCATAGCCTGGTCCCGGAATTCCCACTGAACAACTTCTGGATGCTGAAGTGCTAAAGTGTTTTGCTGGCAACATGTCACTACTTACCCACCTCCGGCTGTCTTCACATTTTTTTGCTGCTGTGTCCTGGAATTTTGACAGTAATCATGCCATCACAGTCACCACGTATATGGAGCCTGCCAATTTGAAATTTGTGGAAACTTCACTTCTCTCACCTGAGGCAACAACTATTGTTATTAAATACTCCCCTGGGCTCCTTTATTTACAACTTTACAGCTTGCATACTCTCATGTATGCTTTTTTGGAGGCCTTCAGCCACTATCATCATTTTTGGCTGCCATTTTTCCTGTGTTTTCCCAGGTCTTCTTTCATTATCTCCACATATAAGTCTTGTTAGATCCGTTCATTTTTTAGGAGGAGTAGCATTCCTTAACTCTATGGAGCTTTAAAATCAATTTAGATTATTATTGATGTTTTTACTTCTTCATGCTTTGTATTGCACTGCAGTCTGACATGGCTACATTTATTTATCATACTGGATCCATACATTTCAATTATATTACAAATTGCTTCTATTTGATCTCCTATTCCATTCATTGAGTCTTATGTAATGTGCTTATTAATTTATGAGGAGATTATGTTGCTTGAAGCCTCCTCATATGATATCCTCTGGTAGCTCTATGTGTCCTAATGTCTCACGGGCTTCATTAAATTCCAGTAAAACTCTAATAGTGGCTGAGGACAAGATTTTGGGTTTCGAAGTGACTTCTGTAGTTGTGCCTAAATCTCAGGGATCACATAAAAAATGTAGCCTCATTTACTAACAAAAGGCCTAAAAAAGACTATTCTTCACAACTGAAGTCCCCTACGCCTCTCTATGGAGCCATTACAATAGGAAATAAGAGTTTTGAAGCTGTATACGGAAGACACTAATAAAATTCAACACAGTCTTAAGGAAAAATAATCTTTTATGGACAAAATAGTTTCAGAATTCAAACAAAGAGTTTGTGATAGTCAGGTTTTTACCACTGAAATAGAGAAACTGGAGTGGACAATTCATGATCTAAAGTGACACACTGAAGACTTTGAAAATGGAAAATGCAGGAATAATCTGAGAACTTATGGTTTGTCAGAGACCATGGAAAGAGTTGATCCAATATATAGTTTCAAATCATTTCTTCCAAAAATCCTGGATTTTCTTCCTGCTATTTCTTTGAATAATCAAAGGGCCTATAGATGTGGAAAAACATCATTTTCTAAACACAGAGGAGTTATCATACATTTTTGGAGTAATGTAGCCAAACTGAAGAACTGAAGAAACAGATTAAATGGTCAGGTCATAAACTGTATTTTTCTCAAGATGCGGCTATTGTTACAGCAGACAGAAGGAAGACATTTCTGGATCTCCAACCACGGTTACATGCTTTCAATGCTAGATTTGGCTTGATTTATCCTTGCAGATTTATGGTGGCTTATAAAGATAAAACAGTTACTTATGAGGATCATGTGTAACTTAAGAGATTTTTTCATAACTGTAGGGAAGAAATGATAGAGATTGCTATGTCATGATTTGTTTTCTATCCGTAAGACTGACCTATTTGTTTTTTCTCATGTTAGTGTATGATCTCAAATGATATCTCTTTTTTTCTTCACTGTTAACTTATTTGAATCATCACTTTTATATGGTGTCATGACCGTTCAGGATAGAAGCATGTTTGTCTCTGTTTTGTGCTGTTCCCACTCCCCGTAATAAACAAAATAGAAGAATTTCCTCTCTAGGTATGTCCTTCAATCGCCATTTATTTGGCATGTACTGTTTCTCTTCATTGTTATCTGGTCTTTTCCCTTTATTTCTATCTGCTGTCTTTTGGTCTTTAAACACATCTCATTTCCATCTTGCATAACCCAATTTATTTGCATACATATCTTTAATTATATTGCTCATTTTATTGCTTGCTCTCATTATAATGTTATCATAAGCATATATTTGTTTTTGTTTGCTACTTTAATCAATTAAGGGTAATATAATTAAAGTTAGGGGTTAAGCTAAACCTATTAAGAGACAAAGGGCCTGATCTAGAGTTTGGCGGACGGGTTACTCAGTCACAAATGCGACAGATATCCCATCTACCATATTACGATCTCCATAAGCCATAATGGGATCGTAATACGGCAGACAGTATATCCGTCACGTTTGTGACGGAGTAATCCTTCAGCCAAACTCTAAATCAGGCCCAAAGTGTCTTATCACATGTGGCCAGATTGTAGGCAATCATTGCTCTTTTACAGGAGACACCTTTACCTAAGTCAGAAGCATTAAAACTTAAGCAATATTGGGTATGTCAGGTTTTTGTGTCTCCTGCCTTCTGAAAACTGGATGGTACAATTATCTTTCTTAGTAAATTTGATTATGCAGGTAATAGCACAATCCAAAGACAGAGAAGGTATAGGCAGTAAAATTACTGATTAATCAGAGCTCACTTGCAATGTTCAATGTGTATGGACCTGCAACCGCTAACAACTCCTTCTGGAATGATATTACAAAGAAGATATTAGAAGAAGAAGATATTATGCCCCTCATTATGACAAGTGGTAAATCCCACTTACCGC
The DNA here is from genome assembly GCF_031143425.1 of Pleurodeles waltl. Lineage (NCBI taxonomy): Eukaryota > Metazoa > Chordata > Amphibia > Caudata > Salamandridae > Pleurodeles > Pleurodeles waltl. The sequence goes on along the minus strand of NC_090446.1, from coordinate 977,120,237 downwards.
CACTCTGACTGCCACAGTGGATATCCGTTCACCTTATAATGACACACATACAGCAATCCGTCACTATTCAGCCACATACACAAATCCGTCAGAGCAAAGGTCAGTGATAAACTGGCGGTATCAAAACCCACACTGTTCCGCCAACAGAACTACGCCCACCACATTCTGACCCCCGGAATCACCATGGCTGACATTCAACTGCGGTAAACCATTGGCGGTACATACCGCCACTCTCAAAATGGACACACACAAACAAAACACCACCACATTGGACGATTCAAACAACACACACCTGACACCCGTGTACACACCACACCCACCCACTCACACCACTCTAAAACACACACCCACATTACCCACAACCCTTTACCATTACAAACAATTGCCAGCAGAGAGACAGCAAGACCACAGACACAACCAGATCCACACACTACTCACACCTATACACCACTCATGCACCCCACATCACACACCCAACACATTACCCAACACACCCTCACCTACACACCTTACACAACAACCATGGCACCACAAAGACACCCCCGCTTCACAGAGGAGGAGCTAAGGGTCATGGTGGAGGAAATCATCAGGGTAGAGCCACAGCTATTTGGAGCACAGGAGCAGCAGATATCGATAGCTAGGAAGATGGAGCTATGGCGGAGAATTGTGGACAGTGTCAATGCTGTGGTTCAGCACCCAAGAACTAGGGATGACATCAGGAAGAGGTGGAACGACCTACAGGAGAAGGTACGTTCCATTGCACCAAGACACCAGCTCGCTGTACAGAGGACTGTTGGTGGATCCCCACCTCCTCCCCCATAACTAACAGCATGGGAGGAGCAAGTCTTGGCAATCCTGCATCCTGAAGGCCTGGCCGGAATAGGATGAGGACTGGACTCTGGTAAGTCAACTCTCTACTACTACTACTCCCCTACCTGCATGCCATCACATACCCCCACCCTCACTCCCATCACTCCACTCCATCCCACACACCCCACCATCACATCTCACTCATCCCAATGCCAAGCCCTGCATGCTCTACAAATGCATGGACACCACTCACAGCCCTGCATGGACACTCAAAACTAAAGCATGCACACTATAGAGAACTAATTATCCCACCATACACCAACGTACACAAGTGAAAGCTACCAGGGCAAATTCAACCAAAGACGGCAAGCCACAGATGCACAATATATCAGACACAGAAACCATAACGCATCATTTACATCCCCACAGGTACCCCAGCCAATGTCAGCAGAGAGGAGGTGCCAGCAATATCCAGTCCCTCAACAGAAGAGGCCCACAGTGATGACAGCAACTCTGGTCTTCAGGATCTGGATGACCAACCTGGCCCATCAGGGACCTCTGGACAGCCAGTTACCCAGGCCCAGTCGCACACCACCACAGAGCCTCCCCCATCAGGAAACACCACCACAGCACCCACCCAGCGTTCCCATACCTCTGTCCCCAGGACACGTCAATCAGCAGTGTGTCCACCTCTACAGGGACCCCAGTGCACACCTCATACCCATGACAATCAGGGACCTGGGATCAGTGGGCACACGGTTCAGGGGACATAGGCACAGGCCAACAGGGAAACTGGGAGGAGTGCTGGGGGAGAACAGGCCCAGGGAACCGACTCTCCAGGAGGCACTTGCAGAGATCCTAGGAGCATATTAACATCCCCAGGACATAATGGGCCAGATCCTGGACAATGTACAGGAGAACAGGTGGCTGCAGGAGGGACAGTACCAGGGGATCAGGGAGGACTTGCAGGCCATCAACAACACTCTGATCTCCATAGCAGGGGTACTGGCAGACATGGCCAATATTATGAGGGAGGCAGTCACACAACAGTGGGCCCCTGCCACTAGCCAGACGTCTGAACAGCCTTCCACTGCTAGTGGACAGGAGGCCCGCCACAGGACTCACAGGCCACCAGCACCCCTCCCCCTGCAGAAGGAGAACCACCCCGCAAACGTTCCCTGCGATCCAGACAGAAGCCAGATACACTTGCTAAGACCCCCACGAGGAAATGAGACTCTCCTGATTGTCACCCTTTTGTCCCACTCTGTCACCCTGTCCACCTTGAACTGCCATTGCTCCCCTTCCTATGTCCCCTTGGACAATGCGCCTGTGCTACAAACAGACTGGAACAATACCATGGACTTCCTCCATCATCACCCCATCCCATTGCACTTGCCTCTCAATATTTTAGCACTTCAATCAACACCCTTGGAAAAAAAGAAGTTTGGAGTATGACAAATGTTTCAAGTATGTATTCTTTTAAACAGGTACAAACATTGCAATTCAACTGTACAGAACATGAGCTGGCTGCAGTGATCACACCAAGAGCATATGTGAGGTCACCAGCATCTGCAAAATGAATTGCCAAAGGGTACAGTAAGTGGGCATAGAAGTGGGAAAAAATAGCATGCCAGTGCCACATAAATTCAAACACATGCCATTGGAAAGTGAAGTAACACTGTCTTACCTGTGTGTCATTGGAAGCATTGTCTGATCACTGATGTTCTGTTGTCCTCATCCTATGCCTCCTCATCCTCACTGTCCACAGGGTCCACTGCTTGCACACGGGCATCTCCAGACTCCTCCTGCAGAAAAGGCACATGACATCTCAGGGCAAGGTTGTGCAACATGCCACTACTATCTGGCAGACCTTCTTGGGATCTGAGGAACCAGGAAAGATAGAATCCCCACCCGGGGTCTTCTTCCCAGCGGTGGAGGGACACCCTAGTCCTCAGGGTCCGTTTAGCAGAGAGTACACAAATCAAGCGGAGTCACCAACTGGAGGAATAAAGAGAAGTTTATTACATGGATTATAGCTCAAGCTAATACAGAGTCCCAGGACAGTCAAGTGACTATCCTACGGAGGCTGCCCCTTCACTCTGGGGCACCCAACCTTATATACATACAAAACTGCTTAGTCAGAGGACAACTCCACCACTAGCGTATTCAAGGTCCTCTGCGGCCTTCAGAATATTTCAGGGATACACGTGTGGTGGGAGAAGGTACAGACGCAGCTGGCAGGAGGTGGCAACGACCTGTACAAACCTGTTCTGGCAGCCACTGATTAAGCACAAAAATTCTCAGAACTACGGTTAGAACAAGTAAATTACAGCGATAAGCAGATTGCAGCCCAAGGCTGCGAGCACAAGGTCAATCATCAAAGTTCAGGAGGTTTGTCGAGCACATGGCAACATAATAAAGATAAACAGATGCCTAGCAGCTGTGGTGTATGATTAAGTTTATGTAAATTTTTCTCAATCCCTCCTTTTGCCATTGTGAGGCAAGTTTGAACGTCATTCAGTGTCTATATTAATGGACATAAGGTCTTTTATCTCCTGCTCAAGGGACAGCATAGCCGTGTGTTGAGGAGGGCGAACAGGCCAGGGGTCAAGGGATGCCATACAGCAACCGCACAAAGCAGGTAGGCACTGTACACAAAGACAACAGGTGAGAAATACAGCAGCGAGCACAAAAAGGAATATTAGTATCTTCCAGCCCCATTGGGAAATCAAGCCCCAAAACCAGTCGGTCAAGGACCATGTTCCTTCATCTTGGTGTATTGTGGAAGCTATCGTATGCAACCTTTGAATAGCTTTATACACTGAAGGGGCATTGTCTGGAATATAAACGCAGCAGCTCGATCCGATCAAAGTACAAACTCCACCACGGTCGGCCAAGATGATGTCAAGAACCATTCTGTTTTGAAGAGTAACAAGGCGGTCAGCAGCGAGCTCTGCAGTGATGTTACTCAGAGCTCCTGCTGTTTCATTTATTGTTGCTTCCACGACTCGTGTGAGATGTCTGATATCCCTACTGTTCATCATAGGGCCCCAAAATGGAAGGACTCCTTTAAAGTAGTCCAATGCTTCTTGTGCTGAGGTATCTTCTGCAGATATTACCCCTCTCCGAGTCCTGTGGTATTGAGGGCCAGCTGTGTAAGTTGGTGGTAGTAACCAAGCAATGTAACACATGCCGGTCCAGGTGGGTACCAAGGAGGTGTAGGCATTATTACCACAAACAAAATACGAGTTTCGTGATGGTATCACGGTAGGCCAATTAGTTCCATTCAATATTACTGTAGCATTACAGTTACTGGCACCAGCACTTCTATTACCACTTTTCTGAAAACAAAGTGGAGCCTTGACCTGTGTTACAAAAAATCTTCGGCCAATCCGGGGTGTGGTATTAAAGGATAAAAAATATATGTCAGTAGACCTATTTCATCGGTCAGCATATTCTGACTTTTCTTCCTTTGTTCTATAAACTCTCGTTCCAGTGGGCCAGCATAACCGGTATAGGTGGGTGACCAATAGTCCGGAATTAGTAGCATCCATTGAGGTAGCCCAAATGGCTGATAATTCATACCAGGCGCTGCAGGAGCCATCAAAAGAAAAAGGGAATGAAATATATGGCAACCTTCTTTGCACGGAACTCGGTAGCAAGCCACATATCCAACAATTTGTTCTATTTACAGCCAGCTGATGTTGATGTAACATAGATATGAAGGTATTGTTTTCATATTCCTTACGTCGTCCTTCCTCATGGGGTGGTAAGGAAACATGGCTGTGTTCTGAAGGCGGTGGCGTAGTTGGTGAGACCTCTGAATCAGAATCATCAGAATCATGTATTACCCACCCAATGCAGGCCAGAAGTACCAAAAATAGTATTGTTATGGTGAGACAAGCGATACGTGGGCCTAATAGTCATTTTAAATTACTTATTTTCTTCTTTTTCCTCTTGTCTTCTTGTATAACACTCATTTCTCTTTATTGCTTGTCCCACTAGCAGTTCAGTCCGACCTAAGTGCTGCCCGTGACTGGTGGTTGCTTCACTGTGGGGTGATACCAGAAGTCCTATTGACACACTCTGGTCCGCCCCGACAGACAAAATCACGGCCCTGCAGCTATCGTCAGACTTAGTACAGGGGACAAGCAATCAGTTCATTGTTCATTTTCTTATTTTCGTGGGCGGAAATCTTATCTTGTGGACTGTGGTATGGTATGGTCAGGAAACAATTGTTCAGTGTGACCTAAATCTGAGGGAACCTCCTGCAGCACACTGTTGTTCTGTTTTTAATCACTCCGCGTAGTGTTGCTGAAATGGTCCTCAGTCGTCGGGTGGTCACCACTTTTTATTACATCAGAGGGTACGAGCAGGGGTACGTTCTTACAGTGGGATGCATGTATCCAATTCTTAGCTCCCTCGACTTTAACTGCTGTTCGATTAGCAAGAAGAACCTGTCGTGGATCCTTCCATCGAGGTTCGAGACTCTTTTTCCGCAGGAAATTCTTTGTGAGAACCCAGTCGCCAGGTAGTATCTTGTGACCTGGATCAGTGGATACAGATGGGAGAGCTTCACGCACCTGTTGGTGAATAGAACGCAAAGAATTAGTGAGTTCATTTAAATAGTCCATCAAAACAGGACGTTCTAGTTCTGAGTACATGTGAGGTCGAGGGACCCCCCCAGACATTTGCTGGCCTTCCCATCACTATCTCATGGGGTGACAACGCTGATCTAGAGTGAGGCGTCATCCTCACAGACATTAAAGCCAGGGGCAACGCGTCCGGCCACCGCATACCGCGTTCTGCGCATATCTTTGACATCTTCAATTTAAGTGTGCCATTATATTTTTCAACTAGTCCTGCTGACTGAGGGTGGTTGGCTGCATGAAACTTCTGGCGGAGGCCCAACCCTTCACACATCCTTTTCATCACCTGCCCTACAAAATGACTCCCCTTATCTGACCAGACACACCTTGGGACCCCAAACCGTGGGAAGAACTCCTTCAGAAGTACCTTTGCAGTAGTAAGGGCAGTATTATCTTTAGTAGGGTAAGCTTCTACCCACTTACTAAACATACAGACCACAACTAGGACATATTTCAAGTTGTTACACCTTTCCATCTCAATATAATCCATTTGTAGTACTTCAAAGGGATACGTTGGTGGTGACAAATGCCCAGCGGGGACTGAGGCACCCTTCCCTATGTTATGTTGTAAACAAATCATGCAGGATTGAACCAGTTGGTCAGCTACTCTTCTGATATTTTTATTAGACCAAACCGGATCAAGCAAATCACAGATGCTTTTCGCACTAACGTGTGCAGGACCATGGGCCATAGTCACTACTGGCAGAACGAATGCATCGGGTAACATCCATCTTTCCCTCTGTGACAGATCTGTCCAGCACAGCGTATTTTCATCTAACTTGGCCTTCCCTTCTTCCCATTCCTTTTTCTCCTGTTCAGTTGCCTCATCCTGTATCTTCCTGACACTCTCTACTGTGTTCCCAAATATTTCATGGGTATGAACCTTCTCTGTACTATCTACCACATACATGTGTCCTGTCTTTGCATACGCTGTATCTTTTGCTGTCTGATCGGCTAGGGCGTTGCCCCGTCCAGTTTCATCTGTCACCTTTTTGTGTGCACTACACTTCATGATAGCCATTGTTTTGGGCAATGCCAGGGCAGAAAGTAAGTTAGTTATAAGGGTCCCATGTTGAACACGTGTCCCATGTGAGGTGAGGAATCCTCGTTCTGCCCACAAGCGACCAAAATTGTGTGCTACGCCAAATGCATACTGACTGTCCGTGTAAACATTCACATTAAGTCCTTTACTTAACTCACAGGCTCGTGTTAGAGCTATTAATTCTGCGGCCTGAGCAGAGTTATGTGGTATTCTAGCTGTTTCAACTACATTGGTAGCTGTTGTAACTGCATAGGCTGCAGAGGTAGTGCCATCGGGTAGCTTGATGCATGAGCCATCTACGTATAATATGCCAACAGGGTCTTTCAGTGGAGTGTCCTGTAAGTCCACTCTCCCTTTTGTTTCATCCTCCGTCCGGAGAATGCAGACATGTATGTCATCATAAGAATCTTCAGCTTTTTCAGTAATTGGCAATAAAGTGGCAGGATTGAGCGTGTTGCACCTTTTTAATGTTATATGACTAGCTAAAAGTGTAAATTCATAAGTAGTTAATCGTGCATTAGTAAGATGCTGTGTTTTTGTTTTGTTTAATAGTGCGTCAACAGTGTGTGGGACCAACAGGGTGAGGGGTGAATCCATGACTATCCCGGCCGACTGGCGCACTGCGACCGCTGCAGCAGCTACTGCCCGTAGACAGCTCGGGAGTGCACTGGCCACTGGATCCAGTTGGGCGGAAAAATAAGCACAGGGGCGTTGTTTGCCGCCATGCTCTTGGGTTAACACTGATAGTGAACATCTATTTCTCTCGCTCACATATAACTGAAAATCTTTACGATAATCAGGCGTACCCAGTAGAGGTGCTGTGCAGAGTGTATTTTTCAATTCATCAAAACCAAACTGAAAATCGTCATTCCATTCAATTGTTTCAGGACCATCTTTGTGGGTGAGATGCAAAAACGGTTTTATCAAAAGAGAATAATTAGGAATCCATTGACGACAGAAGGAGGTAATACATATAAAGGCCCTAACCTCTCTCTGTGTCCTTGGAACCGGTATGTCTCGTATAGCTTGTATTCTCTCAGCCGTCAACGTTCGTCCCTCCTTAGACAGGAGGTGTCCTAGGTATATAACCTCCTGTCTACAATATTGCAATTTGGAGAGGGAGACCTTATGGTGATGGTGTGCAAGATGTTTCAATAAGGCTACAGTATCTGTTTTACAATTTTGTTCTGAAGTGGATGCTATTAAAAGGTCATCCACATATTGAACCAGCGTCGAGGAGCAAGGAAAAACAAGGGTATCTAATTGACCTTTGAGGGCCTGGCTAAAAATGCAAGGCGATTCAGTATAGCCTTGTGGAGCGCGACAGAACCGGAAATTGCGACCACCCAGTAAAAACCCAAAGATGTGTCTGCTACCTGGATGAATGGGAATGCTAAAGAATGCATTTTTAAGATCGATAACAGAGAACCAAGTAGCGGAGGCAGGTATCATTGTTAATAATGTCATAATGTCAGGAACAACAGGGAACTGGGGTATTACAATGTTATTGACCGCCCGTAAATCAATAACAAATCGGAGTCCTGGAGACGCAGTGCCATCAGATAATTTTTTATGAACACGAAGGACAGGACTGTTACAATCATTACCACGCGTTTCTTCAATGACACCCAAATCAATCAACTGGGTCACAATATTTTTGAGTTGTTGTTCAATGTGTTGGGATAATTTGTATTGGGGAAGACGAGGTAATTTGGCATTGGCTTTCAAGCGTATGACATCCAACATCGTCCTTATGTGTGGCCCATAAAATGTCTGGCAAATCTCGAAGTTCGGGTGGAAGTGGTTTTGACAAAAATTGGACCTAAAGTGACATGAACTCCATCCGGAGAGCAATAAATGGTGGCGTACAATTTCTTTAATAGGTCCAAACCCAATAAATTCTCACTACAGGCCGAAGTAAGAATGAGAGGGGAGCTAATGGTATAAGGACCTATAGCAACATGCAGCGGCTGGGAGATGGGGTTAGCCACTGGAACACCAGAAAAACCCATAGAGACGTTAATATTGCCAGACAGAGGGACCCCTTGGACCTCTTCCTGTTTAACAGAACTTTTGGTGGCCCCAGTATCTACCAAAAAATCATGTGGAGTACCGTCTAATTGTACCTCAACGTGAGGGCCATTCTGCCTAACAGGAATAGAACCTGGTCCCACCCCCCTCTGTCGAAGGCTGTCCTAGTCAAAGGAGGACCCCTGACCTTCATACGCATCATAGTTGTCATTAAAATATTGACGCTGGGATGAAGCATTAAAATAATTCGGGCGGGGGTACTGTGGGACCGTGAAGGGGCCTGCTGGCGGGGTCTGTCTGCAGGACCAGACCTATTGCGTGGTCTGTTGTCCTGTTGCGGTGGGGGCATGGGGCGGCCTGTGGAGTTCTCCTTATTGGGGCAGTCATTCTTCCAGTGGCCCTCCTGCTTGCAATAGGCGTACTGATTGTAGGAGAGGGAAGAACGGGGAGGGCGTTGGGACTGCCTTCTGCCATTGGGAGGTCCTTGTGACCTTGATCCGGACTGCTGTTGACTGGGCTGAGGGTAGGCCTGCTTCAACTCCTTCGTTTTTTTCTTGTTCTTTTCTTGTTCATCTCTCTCCCTGTTCTCATAATATTGGGCCATTGTCAGTATTCCAGTGGCAGTAGAGACTGGCCACGTACTTTCACACAATTTCAATTTTCCCTTTATGTCTGGTAATAAATTGTCCATGAATTTGTCAACAAAGAGTCTTATCCCCCTTCAGTAGTCATATCTTGGCCGCTGTAATCAGAAAAGACACCCTCAAACCTTGTATAAAAGTCTGAAACACCCTTGTCCTTTTTCTGTTTACAGGCTGCCAATTTATCCCAATTTATCCTGTGTGGTGCAAGTATGGTCTTCATTAAATCCAAAATACGCAGTGGGAGAGCCAATATAAGTGGGTCTGGTTTTGCTCCCCCAACCCTGTCCCTTTCTGCTGCTTGCAATTGGTCCCACGTGCCCCCTAGTTCAGCATGGTCGTGCCTCCGTACTTTTGACCATACTTCCTGCGGGACTACTGCTGCCATTAACATGTCAATATCGGACAACGTCATAGGACAGGATTCAAGAATTTGTTGCAGTTCTTTATAATATCCTGCAGGATTCTTACGGGGGTCAGGTAAGGCGGCTTTTAGGGTATATGTTTCAGATCTTTTCCATGGGGTGTGTACCCACATTTGTTGAAAATGCCCTGAGGTAATAACTTGGCCAGCGTTATCCATCACCGGCTCTCGCCAAACCGGCGGAAACTCTCTCATTGGAAACATGGATGCCTTTATAGAAGGGCTACATGTCCACAGGCGGTCCCTATATACGAGAAGAGTAACAACATAATCATGTAGACCAGAACCAAACGGCAGTCCAGTAGAGGTGCGTTTTCGGAGGTCCACCAGTCCCGCGGGAGCTGAGGAACCATCATCCTCATATTCTTGTATTATAATGTTTGCCATAAGGGTAGCTGCATTTAACTGAACTAAATTATCCCATTGTTTCATGGTGTGGACAATGTCCCTGACCCCATAGTCATTCCAATTAGTCATCCACCTCTGTGTCATTTCTTCAATGACATCTTCCTCTTGTGAATTAGAGAACAAGTGTCCTCGGAGGGTGCGCTTTCGCAGGGTCATGGGACGGGGGGTATGTGTGGTGTCTAAACAGGAGTCAGGGGTGGGCCAAACGGGGGCCAGTCGAGGGGTGGGTACAGTCGGGCAGGGTGTATCCTCTATAGGTCTGGTGACAGCAGGGGTGGTGGTGGGTGGCGGAGCACTCACCTGAGATCCAACCGGGGGTGGCACAATAGGGTCACCTGGTGCAGGTTGAGGATGTAGTGTAGGATATATTGGTGGAGTATATAACAGGGGTTTATCTAACATATCGTTTAAAAGGGGGTCTTCCTCTTGTGGCTTATCCACTACTGTCCTGGAAGGGTAACACTTATCAGTTTGTAAGTGAAGCCTTCGGTCATGTTCAAAATATTTCTGTTGATGTTCAGCTACGTCAGAGTCATATACCTTTTCAGTCACCGTCCTGGTCTTATGTCTCTGTAATTCTTTATCTGCCTTCCTACGTCTTTGGTCTGCTTCTTTCTGCCAAGTCCGTAGTGAATCAAACATCCCTGGTCTACTTTTTGTCACAAACAAACGTTCCTGTAAATAGTCTAATTTATCTTTATCAAATGTCCCGTGAATAGGCCATTGTAAATCAGAACTACCTTTGGTTCTTTTTCTCCATATATCAGACCAGACAATCTGACCTATGCCATATTTAACATATATATCATGATTCGGAGTCCCGGCCGGAGGAGCGGGGCATGTTTCCTCCAGGCGGGAGTCCGTACTGCAAAGACAACAACACAATTTCCTAAAACATTTGAACGCTGGCATTCTTCCAGTATTTTTTTTTTTTTAATTCTTACACCAGTGGTTTGAATACACCAAATGAGTGGCAAATATGCTCTTTGCTTCCTATATACTTAAATGACAACTGAGGTCAGTCTTACCACTGACGTCGATCTTTGCAAAGAGTGATAGAAACCGTACAATACTCACAGACCTATTTTTAGACAGGAATCTTTCAACTCCTGTCCTTACCTGGCACTTTTGTTATAGTCCGACAGTTGGGGACTCCAGTAGTTCACGGAAAACAGAGACCCGAATTCAGACAGCACCAGGAGAAGTCAAGCCGGCTGGAAGACACACAGTGGAGATCCGCAGGTCCACAATAGAGAACGAAGCTCAGAATCTGGTGTGGGGCGCCTCCCTTGGAAGTCCAATCGTGAGTCCTCCGTCACCTGGTCGGTCCCCTGGATGCCTGACTCGGGTCCCTGTTCGGGCGCCAACTGAGGAACCAGGAAAGATAGAATTCCCACCCGGGGTCTTCTTCCCAGCGGTGGAGGGACACCCTAGTCCTCAGGGTCTGTTTAGCAGAGAGTACATAAATCAAGCAGAGTCACCAACTGGAGGAATAAAGTGAAGTTTATTACATGGATTATAGCTCTAGCTAATACAGAGTCCCAGGACAGTCAAGTGACTATCCTACGGAGGCTGCCCCTTCACTCTGGGGCACCCAACCTTATATATATATACAAAACTGCTTAGTCAGAGGACAACTCCACCCCTAGTGTATTCAAGGTCCTCTGCGGCCTTCAGAATATTTCAGGGATACACGTGTGGTGGGAGAAGGTACAGATGCAGCTGGCAGGAGGTGGCAACGACCTGTACAAACCTGTTCTGGCAGTTACTGATTAAGCACAAAAATTCTCAGAACTACGATTAGAACAAGTAAATTACAGCGATAAGCAGATTGCAGCCCAAGGCTGCAAGCACAAGGTCAATCATCAAAGTTCAGGAGGTTTGTCGAGCACATGGCAACATAATAAAGATAAACAGATGCCTAGCAGCTATGGTGTATGATTAAGTTTATGTACATTTTTCTCAGATCCACCTGTCAGATGGAGTCACCAGAACCTAGCTTCAGGAGGCCAAAGGTTCTTTCAATTATCCTTCTGGTTCGCCAATGTGCCTCATTATACCGTTCTTCTGCCCTTGTCCTGGCATTCCTCACAGGAGTCAGCAGCTATGATAGGTTTGGGTAACCAGAGTCACCTGCAAATTTTGAGGGACAACATTTAGCCACACACTATCCCATACGGCCCACACCATACCCATACAGCAACATCCACTGGGTGGGAACCAGGGATCACTTATTAGCCACACCCTGTGCCTCTGTAGTTGGCCCATCGCATTTGGAATGCTGCTATTCCTCAGGACAAAGGCATCATGCACCGACCCAGGATACTTAGCATTTACGTGGGAGATGTACTGGTCTGTCAAGCACACCATCTGTACATTCATAGAGTGGAAACTCTTCTGATTTCTGTACACCTGTTCATTCTGATGGGGGGACAAATGCAATATGTGTTCCATCAATCGCCCCAATTGTGTTGGGGATATGTCCCATTGCATAGAACATAGCCTTCACTGTAGCCAAATATTCAACCTGGGGAAATACAATGTAGCTGCACATGTGTTTAATCAGGGCAGACAACACTCTTGTCAGCACTATTGAGAACTTTGGCTGTGACATTCCTGCTGACAAGCCAACTGTCACTTGGAAAGAACCAGTTGCCAGGAAATGGAGCACTGATAGAACTTGCACAAGAGGGGGGATCCCAGTGGGGTGATGGATAGCAGATATCAGGTCAGGCTCCAATTGGGCACACAGCTCGGTGATTGAGGCCCTGTCCAGTCCATAGGTGAGGCTAATATGGCTGTCCTCCATTGTTGCCAAGTCCACCAGAGGTCTGTACACAGAGGTATGTCTCCATCTCCTATTCATCCGCAGCCGTAGCAATCTATGGGGCAAAAGAGTGAGGAGCCGGTCACAAACTGAACAATTGGGCTACAACAGAACTTTGCATGCTGTTAACTTGTAATGGGTCAGTGTGATTTGTACAGTATGTCCTAATTTGACAAGTGACGCAGCAATTATCCAGGGCCTGCCCCCCCGAAATGGTGTCAGCCTGTCCTGTGTGGAGGGACAGGTAGAAGTGAGGTAATTCCGCTGACGTTGTGTGCCGTTGCGAGAGGCGGTCGGGAACTGCAATGCAACTCCTCATTGGTTAACATTGGGCCATATGGGTTACAGTGGCTAATGGTGATCGACGCCGGCAGTGACGGTATGCACCGCCACGGTCGTGACTGCCATTTTCTATCTCATCCCTCACTTGCTACCTGATCTTCAACAGGAGAGGACCTACACTGCATGTGCTGCTGTGACCTGTGTCTGGAAACTACCATGGGCCGTGTGACTGTGGAAATGGCCCCAGCCTTCACTTCGGCAGAGTTGGAGAGACTGGTGGATGGGGTCATACCCCAGTAAGGACTGCTGTATGGGCCTCCAGACCAGGTGAGTACACTGTAGGCACGATGCATGTGGCATGATTGCATGGAGTGGTGTGTGTGAAGGCCTCGTGTAAGGGGGGTGGGTGGATGTCCTCTGGGCGGCGTATTGGTTGTGTGCTGGGACATGTGTGTGTAAATGATCATGTGAAGGCTTATGGTGGGCCATAAGTCCAAAAAGCAGGACTGTTTGACTAATTCTATTTTCCTGTGTGTATTTCCTCTGCAGGTCAGCGCCCATCAAAAGAAGGGTATATGGCGTGCCATTCCCAAGGACGTGCGGACCCTGGGGGTCTACAGCAGGTGAAGCACCCACTGTCGGAAACGGTGGGAGGACCTGAGACGCTGGGCACAGAAGATGGCGGAGGCCCAGCTGGGGATGGCCTCCAAGCGAGGAAGGGGTGCCCTTCGAACCCTGACCCTCCTGATGGCCCACATACTGGTGGTGGCCTATGCTGAGCTGGAAGGGCACTTAAGGGCCTCACAGCAGCCACAAGGGGGTGAGTACAATGCCCATCATTACAACTTACGCATGGTAGGGTGGTGTCCGGGTGGGGGATGTGTGTCAGTGGGTGCCCCTAGGCCAGGCCTGACATTGCAGCATAGGTCCCCTGGTGGCTAGGATTCAGAAGGGATAATCTAGGTACCTAGCTCATAGGCATCCACAACTGGTCAGGGCTGGGTGGGTCCCAGGTGTGCTGCATTTGGCGGTGTGTGTCCCTCCCCATGGCTTGGCTGCTAACGATTTCTCTGCTAGTGCTATGGCATATTGCACAGGGCTGTTCCCTGTGTGTGAGGGTGCTGTGTACGCCAACGGTGGTGTTGGTGCAGCCATTGACCAAGTGTATCCTTTGTCTCTTCCCCCCCTTTTTGTTTTGTCACCCTGTCCTTATGTGCATCAGCATCACCTGGCGGAGGAGCAGAGGCACTGGCGACCGAGGGAGCTGCATCCCACAGGACCCAGGAGGCAGAGTCCATTGATGCTGAGAGCACCAGTGGGATGGAGGGCGAGGCGAGCACCACGACGGAGACTGGAGGGGACAATTCTGACACAGATACCTCCTCTGATGGAAGCTCCTTGGTGGTAGCGGACACCTCTGTGACCACCCCAGCTACAGGTACCACCGCCACCCCCATATCAGCACCGCCCTCCCAGCAGCCCCTCATTGTGTTGCCCATGCCTGCTCAGCCAGGAGGGTGGGCAGCTGCCCCAGTTAGCCCTGCTGCTCTGAGTGAGGAGGCTATTGACCTCCTGAGATCCATCTCTGTAGGGCAGTCAACCATTGTGAATGCCATCCAGGGGCTGGCAGCCCAGATGCTACAGACTAATGCATTCCTGGAGGGCATTCACACTGGATTGGCGGCCCAACAGAGATCGATCCAGGCTCTGGCCTCCTCTCTGATGGCAGCCATTGTCCCTGTTTCTACCCTCCCCCCTCAACTTCTTCTTCCAGTGCCATTCTCCTCAACCCCAACCCATCCCAAGCACACAACCAGACGAGCATGCACACAAGACAACACACAAGAGTGGTAGAGGCAAAAACAAGCACCACACTTCAGGCCAGATGTAGGAACCGTTTTGCATGGCGCAAACTGCGAAATTCGCAGTTTGCGGCATGCAAAACGGGCATTGCAATTAACATTCCCATTTTGCGAGTCGGTACTGACTCGCAAAATGGGAATGCGACTCGCAAATAGGAAGGGGTGTTCCCCTTCCTATTTGCGAGTCGCACCGCAATGCAGAATTGCTTTGTGACCGCGAACGCGGTCGCAAAGCAATTCGCAGTTAGCACCCATGTGAAGTGGGTGCTAACTCATTCGCAAAAGGGAAGGGGTCCCCATGGGACCCCTTCCCCTTTGTGAATGTCGCCAAAAATATTTTTTCAGAGCAGGCAGTGGTCCACTGGACCACTGCCTACTGTGAAAAAATTAAACCAAATGGTTTCATTTTCCTGAGTGTATTGCAACTCGTTTTCCTTTAAGGAAAACAGGCTGCAATACAAAAAAAAAACTGCTTTATTAAAAAAACAGTCACAGACATGGTGGTCTGCTGTCTCCAGCAGGCCACCATCCCTGTGAGTGCAGGAAATCGCAAGGGGGTCACACATTGCGACCCACCTCATTAATATTAATGAGGTGGGTCCTTGCAACCCCCTTGCGATTCGCAGATGGTGTCAGGGACACCATTCTGCATATGGGATTGCGACTCGCAAATTGCGAGTCGCTCCGACTCCCAATTTGCAAGCCGTAATCCCAAACTTACCTACATCTGGCCCTTCATCCCACAGGCACTCACACAAACACCACCCAGATGCAGACACACCAACATCCACTATTTCCACTGTCTTCCCCTCCTCCCCCACTTCCCTCCCAGTTCCATCTACACTCACACCTGCCTGCACTACATCATCATCCACTACCAGCATCATCACCACACCAAGCAGAACACACACCTCATTGGCAGACACCTCCACCACAGCCATGCGCACGTCCACTGTGTCCTCTCCCGCTGTGTCTGTACCCCCTCCTAAGGTACACAAACACAAGCACTCAGACACCCAACAGCCATCCACCCCACAACAGCATCCAGCCCATGCACCTGCACCCAAAATCAGGAGACAGACACCTCCAACAACCACTCCCTCTCCCTCCACTCCCATTCCTTCTTCCTCTTCCTGTCCCAATGTCCCTAAAAAACTGTTCCTATCCACCATTGACATCTTCCCTACACCTCCCCGCCCCCGTCCTGCACACATTGCCGGGTAGGGAGAACCTAGCCAAGCACCTCAGCCACCCAGTCCAGGGGGGTGCATGTGTGTGTCACTGTCATTTTCCTCCCTCCCTTGTGTGCTGGTGGCTGTAACCACCATCGTCATCTTCGCCGGCATTGATGTTCGTGGTAGAGCAGCACGTAGAAGATCACGGGGAAGACATGCAGCTCGGGCTCCATGGCGGCATGGTTGTTCCCTGTATTTCCAATGGGGAGTCCTTTCCCTTCTGAGCTCTGTTTCCGCAAGGATTTTGATGTCGTTGGTACCGCCCTGGAAAAGGTGGTGGTTTGCTGTGTCTAATATGGTGGGTGGAACATTGACTTCCGCCTGGCTGTAGGCGGCTACCGCCATGGTGACTGTTCTTTCCGCCCTGGTGGTCGGTGTGGTACATTGTCTGTCTATCAGAGATCTTTCCACCATGGTCATAATTTGGCAGTAATTACCACCGGCCTGTTGGCAGTATTACTGCCACTTTGACACCAACCTCCAGAGTTCTAATGAGTGCCTGAGTGTTAGTGGTGGGTATTTTATTTTGGGTGGAGATTGCAACGAAGTAATGGATCATATTTTGAATAGGAACTCCAATGTTAAATGCATGTCTAACAAAATACATAAATCTTTTTATTCTGTGATCTCTCAGGAATCGGTTGACTCTTGGTGATTTTGCAATCACACCTTAGGAGAATATATTTTCTGTTCCCTGACTCATTGCACACAATTCATAACTGATGACTTATCTATGAGTAAGTCCTTGGCACAACATCTTTTACGGGAAGAAATAGGCTCTATTCTCATGCCTGATCATGCACCCATTCTTACTAATCTCAATTTAATTCTCATTCATCCACACCCTAGAAAATGGAGACTTACTAATTTGCTACTTTTAGACCCCTTTTTCAAAACCAAATTCAAAGCTTTCATTACCAATTTATTTACACTTAATACCTCTCATCATACAAGTCATGGAATATATTATTGCATCAGCGAGAGGCTTTGTTATTGAATATGTGAAGCATGAGAATCAACAACCTGATAAACAGTCATTTACTTTATTGAATGGTATTAAAACTCTAGAATACAGAGATAATCACTCCAAATCTCTAATTGCATTACAAAGTACAGTCAAAGCAAAATTCCTCTGAACAAGCTTCATCCTTTTTCTTATGTCGAAATGCTAGATATTGTGGTCGACAAAATAAAAGAGGAAATAGTTGACAGACAATTTAAATTATAAAGAAAGATTTGATTGATTCCATTAAGACACTGGATGATCAAATTGTTTTCAAGAATAGAGTTCTTTTGGGGGAATTTGCGATTTTTTAATAATTATTTATACTCTTCTGAACAGACTCCATAATGATAATCAATTAATGAATATTTGGATTACATTCCAAAACTAAAAGTAAATAATGTTGATTTTTCCCAATTGGAAGCCAATACTTAACATAAAGACATATGAATAATGATGATGCATCACAATCAACAGTATCAAAAAGTCCAGTTCTTTAGTGAAGATCCATTAAAGTATTCTCTTTATTCTTTTTTGTTTCTTAGAACAACACATATTCATAGCAAAACAAACAGCCAATGTGTTTTGTCCTTAGAAGAGGCTGTAATATAACAAATATAATTCCCTTATAATATACACAAAAACAATATATTTACATATAGACATTAAAGACAAAATGTGGTTACAAAGACAAAGCAAGAGAAAAACTCAAAAATCAAAATAAACAAGAAAAAAGGGGGAGGGGGAGAGGGATTGCTACAAACATCAATACACAAAAAACAATGATGCCAACAATCTTCATTAAACAAACACCATAAAAACACATAACAAAACTGTACCCCAAGTTAAATAATGGCTTTGATGATGTTGGTAATAAGAGTATTCTTTAGAAGACCAAGGGTCTTTCATTTATTATAAATGAGAGAATATATAATAAGTGATTCATAATTTCTTCCTGTATAATGGGGGGAATATGTCATGCAGGGTATGTTATTTAAGAAACTTTAATTTAATTATATAAACATTTTACATTTAAACTGTTTTAAATCTTCTTGTTATTCCCAAATATAAACTACCCCATGTAACCACCATCGTCATCTTCGCCGGCATTGATGTTCGTGGTAGAGCAGCACGTAGAAGATCACGGGGAAGACATGCAGCTCGGGCTCCATGGCGGCATGGCTGTTCCCTGTATTTCCAATGGGGAGTCCTTTCCCTTCTGAGCTCTGTTTCAGCAAGGCTTTTGATGTCGTTGGTACCGCCCTGGAAAAGGTGGCGGTTTGCTGTGTCTAATATGGTGGGCGGAACATTGACTTCCGCCTGGCCGCCAATGTCGAACCAGCATATTCAAAATAATTTAATTAATTAATAAAATGTCAAATGCATCCAATATCAGCGCCTGTTATGAGATAAAAAACTACATTACTAATCTGCATCAAGTCACAGACAGGCTGATGGTATTTAGAACAGCGAAGTGAAAAGTCTGCATCGTATTCACTGCCTTCTGCCAAGTAGCGGCCATCTTGTAATGAGGTATTTTATTTAAATGAAGGTATGGTCTAGTTACCACCAAATTTAAATTGCTACACATACCTATTCAATCCGCCATATTCAGAAAGTGTATTCCTTATTAAAATAGTATCAAGATCTTCCAATATCAGCGCCTATGATAAGATGAAAAACAACACTAGGCTGCATCACAACACAACCAACCTGATGGTATTCACAACAACGACAAACAATCAAAAAAATGTATATGTAATCATTTCCTCGTAAACAAGTGGCGGCCATCAAGTGTTATTATCTTTTAACTTAAAGTGCAATGTTCCCAAAAAACACAAAATCCCAAATAATACAGGTGCCAAACAGCACTACGACCTTAACAAGAGGCCCGGAGAGACATGAAAATCAGCAGTATACAAATTTTAAAAACCCCCGTCATCCCAACCTAGGTCCTAGCCCAATATGGCCGCCATTGTCTCCAGGGTCTGGGATTGACAATCTTGATGAATGTATATTCATGTTTAAATAGGTTGGGATGACGAGGGTTTTTTAAATTTGTATACTGCCAATTTTCGGGTCTCTCCTTTATAACTGTAAAACAGACAATTATTTGTATTAAAAAGTAGTACTTGTTGTGCAGTTCCCTTTGAAATGCTGTAGAGAAAAGCATAAGGTGATGATTTAGTTAACTGTAAAACAATAATGATCTAGATTGAAAGGCTCACACACACACACACGCACACACACATAATTAGAGTACAAACACTGGAAAAACCAGTAGGTCTCACTTTTCAATGGTATTACCCAATCTTTTAGCTTTGCCAATGCTTTATGCTAATGCAGTTCCACATCGGCAAAAAAAAAAAATTGTTCTCCAATGTAGAACAGCAGAGGGAAAAGAACCGAAAATAATTTTCTAAGTTACAGCTCCAAGATAGCAGGCTCCACTCTTGGAGCAAACAATTAATCCCTGGTTGAAAGTGCATCAAAGAGAAAGAACCTGCTCGGTAACAAATTGAAGCAAGGGGAGAGGGAAAGGAAGCAATGGAGGAGTGGGTGTTGGGTCCAAGTCTATTTTGCCAGAGGAGTTGGGGAGCAAGAAGGAACTTTGGGAGGGAATCAATTTAAATCAACAAAAATGGAGGGTGGGGAAGCAGTGTACAAGACGTGGAGCAAAGAGGGCATGCAGTGGTTGAGAGGGGAAGCATCACATAAGAAAGAAAGCAACAAAGTACATGCACTAACATGGAGTGATAAAGAAGAAAGAAAAATGCTGTTCCTTGAAGGTAAATAGTGGAAAGTTACAAGTCATCCAATCAAAATCATAGTAAAGAAGCTATGCTCCTGGAACGGGGTGAGCACAAGAAGAACAACGAAAGCCATTGAAAAATAAGCAAGCAAATATGATTGACAAGAAGGGCTGCCAATGTTAAGCAATGGGCTGACCCAAAGCTCTCTTTAAATATTTGTATAGTAAAAAATAGGTCTTTGGTATCAGACAGCTAAAAAACTGTTGGTACGTGGTGTCTAAAAGGAGAAGTAAAAAGAAATGGAGATAAAGGAATGGAGAGATATAAGGAGATACACAAAGATGGAGAGATGTGAAATACATTTAAGTAGACGAATGTGCAGGGAGATAAAGTGAAGAGACATATGGCTGAAGAGATACAGAATCATAAGTGGACATCTACACCGTGGAAATAGATCTACAGACTGAACAAAGACAAAAATTACTAAGAGCGGTATACAATATAGAGATAGGGATCACCATCTGTTGCTGCTTCTATCAAAGATCTTAGTGGTTGTTTGAGGAAGATTCATACTCACAGGGGCTGGGAGGGTGCACAGTGGTATTCCAGATTTCCACCAACAGCAACGACACCCTAGACACCGCAGAGCACCTACACTTTCAGATACACATCAATGCCAACAACACCCTAAGAGGAACCCTCATCTACAGACCACCAGGATCCCGCCCCCCTTTCTGTGACACCATCGCCGTCATTATCAACTTCCAACGCCCTCACCTCCACAGACTACCTACTCCTTGGCGACCTTAACTTTCACCTGGAAAGCACCCACAACTGCAACTCCACGGCCCTGCTGGACAACCTCGCAAACCTCGGCCTCAAGCAACTGGTCACCTCACCCACCAACTCAGCCGGACACACGCTAGACGCCATCTTCGCCTCCAGCAGCCACATCACCTTCACTCACACCACCGTACTCCTACCCCCTACCGCAAGTGGAACAAGATCTCCAAAGAACAACTAATCTCCAACCTCGCACAAGCTCCACCTCCCAGTACCAACGACCCCAACGCCTCCGCCCTCAACCTCACACAATGGCTAGAAACATGCGCAGACTCCCCTGCCCCATTAAAAATAACCAACAACACCCGCACCATCAAGACCGCCCCTTTGTTCACCGCAGAACTTCAGGCTTCCAAACGAGAATGCCAAAAAATTGAGAAAGCCTGGCACCAAGAACCCTCAGTGCGCAACTTCTCCGCCCTCAAATCAGCCATGCACAAACATCACCAACTCATCCGGAACACCAAACGAGCTTCTACAAAGAACGCATAGACGACAACGCACACAACAGCAAGGAACTTTTTGCCATCATCAAAGAACTCACCAAACCCGAATCCTGCACCATCAACCCTCCGCGCTCCCAAGACCTCTGCAACTCCCTCTCCAACTACTTCCACCGCAAGATCGCAGACATACATGACAGCTTCACATCATCATCACCCACCATAACCACCACCGACACAACCAACACCACAGCACCCTGCCGAACCAACCTACTGAACACCTGGACCCCCACCAACAACGAAGAAATTGGCAAAACCATGAGCTCCATCCACTCAGGCTCCCCAAAAGACACTTGCCCCCACCACATCCTCAACAAGGCCAGCTAAATCATCGCTCCCCAGCTCTGGGCCATCATCAACAGTTCCTTCGAGACTGCAACCTTCCCAGATATTTGGAAACACGCCGAAGTCAACGCTCTTCTCAAAAAACCCAAAGCAGACCCTGAAGACCTCACAAACTACTGACCCATCTCTCTACTCCCCTTCCCTGCAAAGGTCATAGAGAAGGTAGTAAACACACAACTTTCTTGCTTCCAGAAGACAACAACATACTCAACATCTTCCAGTCTGGATTCCGCAGAAACCACAGCACCAAGACCGCCCTCATCGCCTGTACAGACGACATCAGGACCAGATTGGACAAGTGTGAAACTGTCGCCCTCATCCTCCTAGACCCCACCACAGCTTTCGACACCGTATGCCACCAAACCCTCCGCACACACCTCTTCGACGCCGGAATCCGCCACAAAGGCCTGGACTGGCTCACCTCCTTCCTCTCCGAAAGAACTCAAAGAGTTTGCCTCCCTCCTTTCCGGTATGCAGCCACCAAGACCATCTGTGGGGTCCCCAAGGATCCTCCCTCAGGCCCACCCTTTTCAATATCTACATGGCCCCTCTTGCTAACATCATCCGCCCCCACGGCCTCACCATCATTTCATACGCTGACGACACCCAGCTCATCATCTCCCTCACGAAGAATCCATCTACCGCCAAGAATAACCTACATGCCGGACTCCTCGCCATCGCTAACTGGATGACAGCAAGCCACCTCAAATTGAACTCAGGAAAACCGAGATCATCATCTTCGGTCCCAACAAGACAGCATGGAACGACTCTTGGTGGCCCACCACCCTTGGACCACCCCAACACCCAACACCCATGCACGCAATCTCGGAATCATACTGGACTCATCTCTCTCCATGACTCAACAAATCAACGCCATATCATCCTCCTGCTTCAACACCCTTCGCATGCTACGCAAGACCTTCAAATTGATTCCTTTAGAAACAAGAAGAATGGTCACCCATGCCCTCATAAGCAGCAGACTGGACTACAGCAACGCCCTCTACGCAGGGACCACAGCCAAGCTTCAGATAAAACTCCAGTGAATCCAGAACGCAGCCGCACGTCTCATCTTCAACCTCCCTCGCCACAAACACATCTCCGCCCACCTCATATCTCTACACTGGCTGCCCATTAACAAAAAAATCACTTTCAAAATCCTTGTCAACACTCACAAGGCCCTCCACTACACCGGACCAGCCTACCTCATCGAGAAAATTAACTTCCACAAACCTACTCGACAGCTCTGCTCTGCCGACCTCGCCCTTGCAACAGTCCCCCGCATCCAACACACCACCTCCGGAGGCAGATCCTTCTCCCACCTCGCCGACAAAACCTGGAACTCCTTCCACACCAACCTACGCAAGACCCAGGACCTCCTACCCTTCAGAAAGCACCTCAAAACATGGCTTTTCGAGCAATACCCCCGCGCCTTGAGACCCTTCCGAGTGAGTAGTGCACTTAAGAAATTGGTTTGATTGATTGATTGATTGATTGACTCATGTGGTTCAGTAGGTAGAAGCACAGAGGTTACAATGATACTAGGAGGGCTAATGGCAAAGGGCAGTTTTAGGTGGAAGGTGGAAGCTGCTCATTGCTCTTTTTCAGGAGACCCATCTCAAAGAAGGGTTATGTCAATGCACCACATTGCACAATGTATTATATGTCTATATTATTTTGGACTCACCATGACATCTAAAAGTAATTTCCAAGTCTGTGTTACTTATGACTACCAGACAAAGGGAATGAAAGGGGTTGTGTACATCAAGCACCACATCAAGGAACCTCAAATGGGTGCAGAATTACGAGAATCTAAGTTTACCTTTTCACCATTCAGCAGCCCTAACTCTCTCTTTCTCGGAGGTATTTAGACTACTCTTGAGTAGAGCACACTGGAAGTCACTTCTTGTCACAAGCTGGTAAAATGGCTCCGTGAGTGAAAACCTCACTGCTGACATTTAGTGAAAACTGCAGGTCATAAGACAGAATCCATCTCGTTTGGCTTGCATAGGTTAATGCACAGCAAATCTGCTTTACAATAAAGATGCGTCTTGACAGAAGGCAAATTGTGTGTTTACAAAATGAATAAACCCTGAGGTTTCATGGTACAATAAAATATTTGTCTGCAATTCACTCTTACATTGTGTTTCAGTGCCCCCAACCCCTACTAGCTGAAATGATTTCATACAGTTCTTCGTACTTTTTGAGCACCTGTATGTGTCAGAGGGAAAGGCTTGCAATACCTGCATGACTCAAACATCGGAATTACGTTTTCTTTGTTGTGTGGTTTGTGCATTTTCAACTGACAAATGACCAAAGACTCAACTGAAAACAGCCACTATACATCCCCATCGATTTTAAAATATTGCGCATTATTTGATATTCAAGAGGCAAAAACTCATGTACATTTGCAATGCCAACAAGATAGCTTAGGATGTTAAGTCCATGTTGCAGGGATCAAGGTGTAAACTGTAGCTTAATAATGTAAGTATGTGGGTGGCAAGTCAGCCTTTTGTCCTTCAAATGTGAGTACGAGTGCAAGATGTTCAGAAAGATACATAGAACGAGACAGTGGCTTAAGAGATACAGAATCAGAGATTGGGAACTACACAGTGGCCATTCAAGTTCTGGCTACAGGCTTATGCGTGGGACCCTAAGGGCGAGCAATCAAATTTCTGCACGACCAGCTCATCTTTTTATCCTTGGATAATAGTCACATTTATTAGTCACAGCATGTAGAAACAACAAAACTGACATCATACCCTGTACAAAGTATTTATTGTTGTGCAGTAACACCACCTGTTGAAAAAGTATTTTGATGCAAGTCACTTTGCTATTTGATGTGTAGAAATAAAAACTTTCCAGGAACCGGCAACAATTTGCAACAATAAACACAGATGATTTATTGTATGGAAATCAGGTGAACATTTATAGAAAATCAAAACAAATCAACTTGGAACTTCACCATTGAGCACTGCAAAGCAAATTTTAGGAAGTAGAGTGACACAACTGCTGACTAGTTGAGTGCCTGTGGAGAAGAATATTCTCCACATTTTTGGGGTACATGCCAAAGATCACCTCTCGTTCCTTCTTCTTGAAGCTCTTTTTGGTGATTACATGAGCGCTGACGGAGATGAAAGCTCTCTCTAGCCAGTCAAAAAAAAAACTTTCATTCACACACAACTAAATGCTGAGCATTAACCATCAAATGTAGACAACAAAAACCAGACCACTCCGCTCTGGCCTCTTCTGAGATAGGGATTGTGTAAGAAGGCTTCACAATGCTAAACAATGTAATGCACTTTCCTATGGTGTTTGACACATACATTTCACAATGTAGATTACATTGCTATTGTACTTATAATATGAAACTTTTTTGTAATGCATTTGTCAAAGTTAGCAATGATAATCTTTTCTTGTTGTAGTTATCACAATGTTCACAATGTAAAACCCCTTCCTATTGTATTTGTCATAGGGTTACACCATGCAAAGCTCATTATCATTGCACATGGCGCAGGTTCTGTGTTAACAATGTTTGTATCAGTTAGATGCACTACTTCATTGGCTGACTAGCACAACCGCTGCCCATACCAATTTTTGAGAAGGAGGGTTGGAACCAATGCTCTATTGCACACTAATATTGAATTCAAACTCAGCATCAAACACATCCGTTGAGCCCTTGACTCCTGGATATAGTGTAATAGATGAAAATCAGTCCAATGCTTATTCGGGGAGGTGGTGTGAGCTAATAACCCAAAACTCTGCGAGGTATTTCGGTACAATTTAGATCAATCAAGGCAGAGTCAATGCCTTTTTATTTAAAAAGACAAAGGGGGTCATTACGACCCTGGCAGTCTGAGACCGCCAGGGCTAAAGTGGCGTCCGTACCGCCAACAGGCTGGCGGTACGGAGACCCATATTTTGACCGCGGCGGTAGCGCCGCGGTCGCACCGCCGGGACCGGCGGTTTCCCGCCGTTTTAGCCCCGGCGGTGATAATCCGCCAGGAAGAGGCTGGCGGTAAGGGGAGTCCTGGGGCCCCCTAACAGGGCCCTGTGCTGCTTTTCACTGTCTGCATAGCAGACAGTGAAAAGCGCGACGGGTGCTACTGCACCCGTCGCACGGCAGCAACACCGCCGGCTCCATTAGGAGCTGGCTCCTATGTTGCGGCCGCATCCCCGCCGGCCCAGCGGTGATGTTGTAATGGGGACTGCGGGAGTGCGGCCGCATTGGCGGCCGCACGGCGGTTACAGCTTGCCGCCCGCCAATGTTGTAATGACCCCCAAAATCTTTAAAGATGACTAGTGCCTACCCTGGCACAAAACATACGTTTAATTGGAGATGATTTCTCATTCACATGTGGATCCATTGATGAAGCATACCACTAACTAGCTTGTGAAGAGTTCAGCGGCATTTTAGTGATATTTACTAACACCTCCTAAGCCCTGCCATTTACTGCCCTGATGGAGGGATAGTAGTTTGACCCCTATCTTAAATTATATGAAATTGAGCTGTACTAGCTGGTAGGTGTATTAGTGTTACCAGGGATTATATACTGTTTCTTTCTTTAAATATTTTTGTCTCTCTCACCCCCTCTAAGGTAAAAAGCTGCTTGGTGTTTAACAAGAGTTGGTTCTTAGTTTCTGAGACATGTGCTTGAGATTAAGTCGACCTGAACTATATGGAAATTCCAATCAATGCCCAAATGTACATTAATATTCGATGAGTAAGAACAAAGCAGTGAGACGGAGACTGAAGTACCCAGTGTAATAAACTGAGATACAGTGAGAGTGAGGCGCTAATGCACACGATAAGGTACTCAGACAAGGATTGCAATTCGTAGAGTGAATAGGGTACTTAAAGTGCGGATGAGATTCTTATAGAGACATACTTACAGACAATTGTATTGAGACAGGAAGTGAAATGGTAAAACAGAAATTGAGTTACAGAGTAAAAGATACTGAAAAGTGCAGTATTGAATGAAAGAGTATAGGGCATGACCAGTAATGAGGCATGTCCAATGAGGATTCTCAAATGAGGCCCCTAGGATCAGATCTCTAGAAAGGGGTGCCTCAGATGGAGCATGGCGGAACAATGGTTTGGAGTGTTCCTCGGAGATTTGTGGATCTCAGGTGGAAATTCCTTGTGGGAGCTTCTGGCCAGGGACATTTGGAATGGTGTTTTGGAAAACTTTATCAGGGATCAGGTTTCTGGGGTATTATATATTTTTTGGTTAGAGTCTCTCTGACGCACCCATTACCCTTGGCTTCAGTGAGAAGGAATTCCCAAGTTGGGGCTCAGAAGCCAGTTGGTCCAGTGCACTCACCTCTTTGGTGATGTGGAGCTACAGGGCGCTGCTGCCATGAGAATCGCATGTCTGTTTGTCTTTGCGCCCACCCACAGATTCATTACTTTAAAAGTGTACCGCTTCCTGAGGCTTCATGTTAGGACAGGCTGGAAACTGCAAGCCAAAAATGGACTGACTAGACAGATTTTAGTTTCACAACTCCCTTCCCGGATTGAACAACCTGGGCAACCATGTGCCCACTAATGATGAAAGGTATTTACGGTTATTTTGACTTGATGTCCGCTTCATAACATTTATCAGGCTGGTGAACGCTGTAACAATGTGAGTTCAGAGTTTTTAAGGTTCTATCTGGAACTGGACTGTAGCAGATTCTATGCTGCACCTGGGACCATCTTGATTGAAAGGGGTTCGGTCGGTTTATGCTGGAGACGTGGACGATATGGCACTTGCAACAGGTGTCTTAATAATTTTCCCCAGGAAACGAAGCCAGCATGGTGGACTAGGGTGTAGGGACCTTCTAGGCTCATGGTCAGGTTAATGAAGGAAGCTGGGCTTCGGGTCAGATTTAAGTGATCAAGTCCACCTTTATTGAGGAGTTGATGATTTTGAAGATTAGAGGAAATGTATTCCGAGCACACGTGTTTCCGGTGTTGCAGGGATGGGTTGTTGATAGAGAAAGATGGATTAGTGGAATCTATTACTTGTATTATAGACTGAGAGCACAGTAGTTGGGAGGATTACCATTGTATGATGACTGGTGTTTTTTGAGAGTGTTGTTTCATTTCCTTGTTGATTGTCTGCATTTTTTTAAAGTAAGCTGGCAATGCCGCCAATAGCAGCTCAGCTAGGGATTCTCGTTTGTGTAGTGGAATTTGTACAATGCTTTATGCCCTGCAAAAGAGATCTAGGCCAGTTTGCAGCCTATTTTATCTGATTTTTGAAGTAGTTTGCTCTTGTCAGTGGAATGAGGTCTAGATGAATTTCCTCTGTTTTTAGAACTTGGATTAAATCCTAGGCTTTGGCATTTCTCTCAGTTTAATCAAGTTGTATTTTCGCCTTTTACTGGCGTTTAAAGTCTCCACTGCTTCAGAACACGATGGGTCTTTCTCTTTCGGTACATCAGTGAGTTGATCGAGTTAGTTTATGGTTTACAAGATGGACTTTGTTTAGAAGTTGGTGTCACATTCAGTGAAGATGGAATGTGTATTGATTGGTCTGATTTATTCTGAGCGCTGTTGTAAGGCATTGACTCCCAGAAATATTCTCCTAATTTTCTTGACCTTTATTTGGAATGAGAAAATAATTATGATTTAGGCCGTTACGTTTGCCTACAAAACTATTCCAAATGACAGCGCATTACTGAACTTATAGAGAGCTTTATCTACTGACGATGACGAATATTTTGCAGTGAATGCTTGATGCACATCTTGTAATAACATGTTTCTACCACGGTGTGCCTTGAATATTGTTTCCAGAGTCAAAGTCAAAAAGACAAGTCCACGGACCATGAAGAAGATACATTCATTGATCAACCACAGGATACCACAAAAAGACCGAAAACGATGGACAGCGGTGCACTACTGACACCAAGTGGCCAGTCACCGTTTAGCACTGAATGAGTTCCTCAAAAGGGCAGACGGACACGGTCTGACGCAGCAGTGGCACCCATTGGCCAGTTTATGTATGGTTCTTAGCTAAGGTTTGGAGGTGAAGCAGACAGAGCCTCGCATAGCTGCCAGTTTCTCAGGTCCATGCATGGTTTATTGCTCCAGTCCAGTTTTTTTCATTGAATTCTCTGACTTTTAGTCTTGTAATTCCGTTATAAAACAAGCCTACCAATCACAGAATTCAAGGACAAAATCCTGTATTGGAGCAGCACATCAAGCAAGGACCTGGGAGACTTGGCAGCTATTACCTTGTGCAGTAGTCCCACCCAGCGGTAGTTATGGAATAGCAAGCACTGAGTGAGGTCCGGATGTAAGTGCACCCAGTCACCATATGTCATTGGCTGAGGTCCTGGAGGAAAAGCAATGTGTCCTTGGCCCGAAGCGGTCCGTGTTGGCCGAGGCAAGAAGCATATTTGTTATATGACCGTTTGTACAACGTTCGACTAGCAACTGACTTCAAAATGTAGAGAAAACTGAATATTTTCCTGTTGTGACCCTTCAAAATAATTCTTCAATTCAGGGCCTTTTAATGGAAACTTCTAATTAGACCAGAATGGTAATGCCAGGGAGCCCTGAGCGAAACTTTGAACGTGTGAGGTTATGAGGAAGACTACAAAAGAGGTAAACAGCCATTAAGAAGGACGGAGTGCTGCGTTTTGGGAATCGGCAGCTAAGATCGTCACACAAAGTTATCACACAGTCACAGATGCAATAAGTTATTACTTGTAATATCCATGAAAGGTGGTCCTGCTGAAGGCTGCACTCATGATTACGGTGCTACGGAAGCCTGCTCAGAAGTGATATACAAATAAAGAACATTATATTGCTTTTTATTACCATTTTATTAAATATACACTCGTGCCACCCTCGGCATGGGTTTTAGGATTGTCAGAGCTGTAGGCAAAATTGCATCTCAACATGTGGGCACTCTTCCTCCCTATGCAACAAGATGTTGGTTGAGGCAGGTTGTCGAGTCCGGCGCCATTTTAAGATTGCACTGGCTACAGCTGCCTACAATGATCACAGTCAGTGTAGCATTGACTCTGTCACACCAGTGGACAAAGCGCCCTAATTAAAACTCGCCACTCACCTTGCTGGAGTTTGTGAATCACATCACATGGTAGAGTTGCTGGTTCGAGTTGTTTGGAGGGGGACATTTCTTTGAGCGGTACTCCCAGGGCAGCACTTCCTGGCAATGACTAATTACAACTTTTCAACCCTTTTTTAAATTGTTTGGTGATTTTTTAGAGCTGATCTGAGGTTGTCGTTCACCAATATCTTAAATGGCGCGGGCTTGTGCAGCAGTCCTTTTTCTATATCAGTTTGTTATGATCCAATTTCTTTTTTAGCCTAATCTTAGTCATACTGTTCCTCCGCACGTGGCGTTATCAGTTTCCACAAGTGAAATGTATATGTTTTGTGAGGAGCTAGCATATCACAGCCACTTGGGTGTTTCTTTTTCAAGTTCCTAACATCACACTACAGTAACGAGCCACGTTTGCTTTTGGAATTGGCGGAACCTCCCCCCCCAGTTTTTCACCACACATTGACTGTAGCAAGCTTATTACGTTGTGTAACATTGTTGTCTCTTTCTTGGGATTGCATGATGCAAGTACCACACGTAAACAGACACAACTGTTTCAGAAGAAAGTTTTAAGGCTTTGAGCACCCAGTAGGTTTCCTCAGCAACACGTGCCATTAAATTGTTTTGAATACTTCAAATGTTATGTTATGTTACTCACATTTATAACACGCATAACTGGCCTAGAAAGGGCATGCCAGTGCGCCTCCCACAGACAGCAAGGAAGAGGTACGTGGTATCACCAGGTCTTAAACTGTTTTCGCAACGTAGAGTCATTGGGATTACTACGTAGGTTTATCAGGAGTTTATTCCACAAGCTTCTTCCCTGCCTCACTAACCTAAACTTGGTATCACAGCCAGGTTGAGCCTCAATTGACTAAGAGTACTTTTCGAAGGATAGTTTCAGGTTTGTCTGAAGTTCTAGAAGGTCCGGGGGCAGAGAAAAAACACACAAAAAAGAAACAAATGCAAGCCACCCATTCAGTTGGAAACCCAAAAGCAACTCCTAATTAGGGTGCTGGGGGTGCAGAAATAAAGGATAAACATTTGGCTGCATCAAAATGAACAGTTCAGATGCTTGGAACAGGGCCCATCATCAGAGGTCGCAAAGAAGCAGTTGACTTTCCCGGGCACCTGCCCATGACCGCCTGACAGTTAAACATGACTCAGTTAATCTCATCACCGATCAGTGGCATAACAATAGCACCCATAACAATAGCACCCGCAGCCTCCGCGATATTGGTGGGGCAGGGGGCGAGGTCCCCGAGCTCCAGGGTACCCCCAGGCACTGTGCCAGGGCCCCTGATCTTAGAGTCCTGACTGGGTCCGGAGCGTCGGGGCAGGGTCTGGATTAGGACGGTGCCATCGGTGCTGTTTTTTTGGTGCAGGCGTTGTGTTTAAAAATATCTCACAGGTTTAGAAGCACTGAACTTGCTTGTGCATCCAGCAGGTTTAAGGCAACAATAAAAATGTCGAGGTAACTCTCGTGATTAATGTTACTGCTGGTGAGAGATCCGAATTTTATCCACTGGCAGTTTTTACTCGTCATTAAGTAGTGCAGAGGGATAATGTGCCTGCTGCAAAGAACGTGTACCATGCCGACCACAAAACTATGAGTGAACTATGAGCAACGCTTCAAAAAGGAAAAATAAATGCATGTGAGAGAGGAGCTATGGAGAGGTGAGGAGCACCACTGCAGAGTGGTAGAGAGGGAATTTGTGGGGGAAGTAGTCATGGGGGCCATCAGCGGTAAAGCCAGCCCTGCATGGCAGGGGTTGGGGGTTCACTTATTTTGCAGGGGAGCCCACTCAAGTTCCGTTACACCACTGTCACCGATTTAACCTCTCCACATCCCACTGCTGCAACATTCATACGTAAGATGAGCACAAGTGAACTACTTCACTGAATTCAGCATGTAGTGATGTCATAGGCAGAAGTTTGGTCTCGGCTGCCTCACTCTGCTCTACACACCCTTGCAAGAACTAAAAGGGCATACTTTGAGCAGCGAGAATGACTGCCTTTTAGTAGGAGCCCAACAAATGTATATTTTAAAGATTTAGGCCCTGATTTATAGTTTTTGGTGCAAAACTGCACCAACTCAGTTTTGCACCAAAAAGTTTAGCACCGGCTTGCACCATTTCTGTTCACCAACCGGGCACCATATTTATGGAATGGTGCAAGCCAGTGCAAAGGGTAGGCTAGCGGCAAAAAAAAAATACTTTAGTCGGGTTGGGCTGGCAGTATGGAAGAAGGGGTTTTTGCACCAAAAAATGACGTTAGGCAGGTTAGAGTTAAAAAAAATGACTCTAACCTGCCTAAAGTCATTTTCTGACACAAAACAATCCATACCACATGACTCCTGTCTTAGAAAAGACAGGAGTCATGCCCACCACCCCAATGGCCAGCACAGGGGACCAAGGTCCTCTAGGCATGGCCATTGCAACCAGTGCCATGTAGAGGGACCCATTTCAGGGCTCCATATGGCACTTTAAAAAATAAAATACTTACCTGTACTTACCTGGGATGGGGTCCCCTATTCTCCGCTGTCCCTCTGGTGTGGGTGGGGGTGTCCCAGGGGCCTGGGGAGGGCACCAGTGTGCTTATTTCATGGGGTTCCACCATGGAATTAGGTCCACAGGTCCCCTAGCGCCTGCCCTGACCCAGGTGTTAAAAAATGGGGCAAAGCAAGCTTTGCTCCATTTTTTGACCCCTCCTCCCTCCCGTGTACCATTTTAGCATGGGACTATAAATATGGCGTGTAGGAAGTTGGCTCTGTATGTACTATTTCAAAGTAAGAAATAGCATGCACAGAGTCCAAGGGTTCCCCTTAGAGGTA
This sequence comes from Pleurodeles waltl, assembly GCF_031143425.1. Taxonomy (NCBI): domain Eukaryota; kingdom Metazoa; phylum Chordata; class Amphibia; order Caudata; family Salamandridae; genus Pleurodeles; species Pleurodeles waltl. Next base: position 977,087,692 of record NC_090446.1, on the reverse strand, counting down.
AGATAGTGGCAAAAAGAGATAATTCTAATGCTTCATTTTGTGGTAGTGTGGTCGAGCAGTAGGCTTATCAGAGGGTAGTGTTAACCATTTGTTGTACATACACACAGGCAATAAATGAAGAATACACACTCAGACAATTCAAGGCCAATAGGTTTTTGTATAGAAAAATATATTTTCTTAGTTTATTTTAAGAACCACAGGTTCAAGATTTTCAATCAATACTTTAAATGAAAGGTATTTCACTCAGGTATCATAGGAACTTTGAATCAACAAAATAGCATGTACAGTTTTGGCAAAAATGGCAATAAGCTATTTTAAAACTAGACACTGCAAATTTCAACAGCTCCTGGGGGAGGTAAGTATTGGTTAGTTTTGCAGGTAAGTAAAGCACCTACAGGGTTCAAAGTTGGGTCCAAGGTAGCCCACCGTTCGGGGTTCAGGACAACCCCAAAGTTACCACACCAGCAGCTCGGGCCGGTCAGGTGCAGAGGTCAAAGTGGTGCCCAAAACGCATAGGCTTCAATGGAGAAGGGGGTGCCCCGGTTCCAGTCTGCCAGCAAGTAAGTACCCGTGACTTCGGAGGGCAGACCAGGGGGGTTTTGTAGGGCACCGGGGGGGACACAAGTCAGCACAAAAAGTACACCCTCAGCGGCAGGGTGGCGGCCGGGTGCAGAGTGCAAACAGGCATCGGGTTTGCAATTGGTTTCAATGGGAGACCCAGGGGTCTCTTCAGGAAAGCAGGCAGGCAAGGGGGTCTCCTCGAGGTAGCCACCACCTGGGCATGGGAGAGGGCCACCTGGGGGTCGCTTCTGCACTGGAGGTCGGATCCTTCAGGTCCTGGGGGCGGCAGGTGCAGTGTCTTTACCAGGCGTCGGGTTCTTGGAAGAAGGCAGTCGCGGTCAGGGGGAGCCTCTGGATTCCCTCTGCAGGCGTCGCTGTGGGGGCTCAGGGGGGGTCAACTCTGGCTACTCACGGGCTCGCAGTCGCCAGGGAGTCCTCCCTGTAGTGTTGTTTCTCCGCAGGTCGAGCTGGGGGCGTCGGGTGCAGAGTGGAAAATCTCACGCTTCCGGCGGGAAACGTGGAGTCCTTTTAAAGTTGTTTCTTTGCTGCAAGTTTTGGTTTCTTTGGAACAGGGCTGCTGTCCTCTGGAGTTCCTGGTCCTTTTAGATTCAGGGTAGTCCTCTGAGGCTTCAGAGGTCGCTGGACCCTGGGGAACACGTCGCTGTTGCAGTTTTTCTCGAAGTGGGGAGACAGGCCGGTAGGGCTGCGGCCAAAGCAGTTGGTGTCTCCGTTTTCTCTGCAGGGCTTCAGGTCAGCAGTCCTTCTTCATCTTAGGTTGCAGGAATCTAGTTTCCTAGGTTCTGGGGAGCCCCTAAATACTGAATTTAGGGGTGTGTTTAGGTCTGGGAGGGCAGTAGCCAATGGCTACTCTGGAGGGTGGCTACACCCTCTTTGTGCCTCCTCACTGAGGGGAGGGGGGCACATCCCTATTCCTATTGGGGGAATCCTCCAAAATCAAGATGGAGGATTTGTAAAGGCAGGGGTCACCTCAGCTCAGGACACCTTTGGGGCTGTCCTGACTGGTGGGTGACTCCTCCTTGTTTTTCTCATTATCTTCCCTGGACTTGCCGCCAAAAGTGGGGGCTGTGTCCAAGGGGCGGGCATCCCCACTAGCTGGAGTGCCCTGGGGCATTGTAACACGAAGCCTGAGCCTTTGAGCCTCACTGCTAGGTGTTACAGTTCCTGCAGGGGGAGGTGTGAAGCTCCTCCACCCAGAGCAGGCTTTTGTTTCTGTCCTCAGAGAGCACAAAGGCCCTCACCACATGGGGTCAGAAACTCGTCTCTCAGCAGCAGGCTGGCACAGACCAGTCAGTCCTGCACTGAACAATTGGGAAAAATCCAGGGGGCATCTCTAAGATGCCCGCTGTGTGCATTTTTTAATAAATCCAACACTGGCATCAGTGTGGGTTTATTATTCTGAGAAGTTTGATACCAAACTTCCCAGTATTCAGTGTAGCCATTATGGAGCTGTGGAGTTTGTTTTTGACAAACTCCCAGACCATATACTTAATATGGCCACACTGTACTTATAATGTCTAAGAATAGACTTAGACACTGCAGGGGCATATTGCTCATGCAGCTATGCCCTCACCTGTGGTATAGTGCACCCTGCCTTAGGGCTGTAAGGCCTGCTAGAGGGGTGACTTACCTATGCCACAGGCAGCATTTTGTGTGCATGGCATCCTGAGGGGGATGCCATGTCGACTTTGCCTTTTTCTCCCCACCAACACAAACAATCTGCAATGGCAGTGTGCATGTGTTAGGTGAGGGGTCCCTGAGGGTGGCACAACATATCCTGCAGCCCTTAGGGACCTTCCCTGGTCACAGGGCTATTGGTACCACTGGTACCTTTTACAAGGGACTTATCTGTGTGCCAGGGGTGTGCCAAGTGTGGAAACAATGGTACATTTTAGGTGAAAGAACACTGGTGCTGGGGCCTGGTTAGCAGTGTCCCAGCACACTTCTCAGTCAAGTCAGCATCAGTATCAGGCAAAAAGTGGGGGGTAACTGCAACAGGGAGCCATTTCCTTACATGGCGTTAAGGCCATAGAGTCATTTTTTGCACAGGAGCGCCTACCTTGCATCTCATTAAGGCAAGGTAGATTTCCACGTCCAAAAAATGACTTTAACTCCATAGATTTGGCGCTAGACGGGTCTAGCGCCAAAGTATAAATATGCAGTTAGTTTTGCACTGAATTACAGTAAAAGAAAATGCCGCTAATTCGGTGCAAACAGAGTATAAATATGCCCATAATTCAGTGCAAACAGAGTATAAATATGACCCTTGGTAACAATAATTCTTGCAGATGAAGGGGCACTGCCATTCCTTAAAATAGATAAAAAAGGATATCATTAATAACAAACTAAAAGCAAAGAGGTATAAATCCTGTTCAGGACCATAATAGAAAATAGCTTTGGTTTCCCATTTGTTTTTTTGGGTTATAAGGATTTGAGTTTAAATGCCATGCATTGATCCTACTGTGTTTCAATACTAATTTAACCTTTTTAGTGCTTATGTATGCGTACAGCAAATTGTAATTACCTCCTTTGTGTTGCTGGATATTTCCTCTTAGTAAAATCATATGACATAGCCACCTCTGTATATTACAGATTTCAAGGTTCCCAGGGCCACTCAGAGGATGAGAACTAATCCAACTGGGGCTAGTAGCAGATTGTTCACTTTTCACAGAGAACCTCTGCAGAGATGCAAGTGCCTATGGCCTAGGGGCTATTTGGGGAGCATACCAAGCACAATTCTGCACTGAAAAACATAAATAAATAAGAGAGGAATTAGATGGGCTTGGACAACCATATCAGTCATAGGTATTGGCTGCCGAAGGGTGATTGAGCAAGGAGGTGCTTGGCAAATGCAGGTCATATAAGTATAAGGCCACTAGTGGAGGGCCCCAGTGCCAACGGTTGCCACCCCTGAGGCTTGATGGAGTTACAGCGTGATTCTAAGGTGTTGGTATGGAAAGCAACTACTAGAAAGTGCCCATAGGGGCTTCATGCCAACATACGGGGAGTCTTTACGGCAGGACCCCGAATGAAAGTGGAGCGCCTCGTTATTTCCATGGGCAGTTGTAAACCTGAGCATCTGGGGGCTTGCCTGATAATGTTCTGCATCTGTGTGAGTTCTTTTCCTGGACTATGGGGTTCAGATGTGGAATGAACCCCCCAAAAGGTTCAGCACCAAATGTTGTGTATTCCTGGTTCTCATTGGCTAATCAGTCGGACAATTAGGACATAATGTCACTGGCTCCCCTTGGATAGTCTGTAAGTTAACCCATTACCTTATCAAATAAACCTGAAACATAACATTCTCGAAACAAAACTGGTGTGGTCTCAGTTATTCTCCTGTAGACTTTACCTGTGCGTGGATTTATTAAGTGTGTGTGTGTGTGTGTGTGTGTGCCTGGCTATGGGATATCTTTGCTATGTCCAGTGACATTGGACACGGCTGAAAGTGATTTACCTTGAAAGAGGTGAGGGTGAGGGTGTGAATAGGGTTCATTCTTATTTCTCCTGCCCCTGTTTACTTTTTAGGAAACATGTTGGCAAATTGAGAGTGAGGTCTATCTCAAAGAAACATGCACAAATATGTATTTTAAAGTTCACTGGGGCAGACAGCTCACATTGAATTAAATACTACTGCAGAGTGGAGACTACTAGTCATAATTAAGTTGTGGAGAAATTAAAGGCAATGTGAAATGAGAGCATATTGAAACAAATATACCAATGCAAGTTATACGGATTTTCAAATAAAAATGCTGAAGAGGGGGTGATCTGTATAATAAAATAAGGTTTGTAATGTCACCACAGCTTATTCAACAATCACTTCATGTGACCACCTTCTCTGCTAGACCACACAGTGACTACTCAGTTATCGTCCTCCAGTAACCACCACAATGAGTGACAATACTCCTCAGTGATGCACCAAGCTCGTATCAAACGACACCTAACAGCTTTAAGTAGGCACATAGGGGAAGTCTTGTGCTCAGGAGCAACTTAACCACATAATTTCTCTATCCCTTCTGCACATTTTACCAGATGTAAAGGTCAGCAGACAATTCCCTCATATTTTCAATGGGTAGCACCATAATACATAGTAGCCCCGGTAACAAATGATAATGTACACATATTAGCACACTGCTACTCAGTAAGGCAATTCAGCAAATATTACCAGTAAAACAACTGCAGCAAAATAGCATTGTATGGATTTTTCCAGTTTTTACAATACAGCACTAAAGCGTACATTTATCTACAGTGCCCACAACATATACAGACGTAGGCTGCAGCACACAGACAGGCACTCTCTAGGTTTCACACACACACCCGCAGTACAAAGATGCTTTGTATAGCCTGTCTCCCCCATGTATTCATTCACACGCGTACTAGCTGATAGCTAAGTGTCTCAATCTTCTTGAAGCAGCAGGCACACATTGACATACGTAGGGTAGCAAAACATTTGGGACGCACATGTGGCTTGACTACTGAGCCTGGCATAGAAAATAGGCCGGGTTACTAAAATAAAAGTGCCTCTCTTTCGTGAACCAGATAGCTAAAAAAGTTAAAAAAGTAAAACAAAATTGCAAATTGGGGCACTTTGTAAATTGTAAAGAGAAGCTGTATAGGAGTTTTGAAAAGTATGGGTGACTCCACGCATGTGTACTTGTTGTAGGTAATATTTGTGGCAATATGAAAGAAATAAACAGTGAAAACTGCTTCACCTCACCCTACAACCACTGACCCACAAACAGCCAAGAAACAGCCCACAAACTGACCTGTTCACCTGGCACTGCCAGATTGCCCTACAGACCAGTGTGGCCCAGAACCCCAAGCATTCCTTATTGTCTTCAGGTGGTTACATATATAATAGTGCATTTAAGGCGCTCATCTCTGTGTGGGCCGGTTTCTTTGCAAGGCATACGGCGTACCATCCATTAATAAGGACTCTGCGGCCGTGAATGACAGTCACTAACCGCAACACAATACGAGATAGGTGCTCATACGTTGTCCTTGTGGCGTTTTAAAGTGGATGAACGTTCATGAGGAGGCTCATGGTTGGATGATGCATAATGTACTTCCCTCATATAATCAGGACAAAAGTTCTAATAATTTTGTTGGAGAATAGGAAACATTTGCTGGTACAAGCCGGAAGGCTGATTACTGTTTTCCTGTGGGAAACAAATTTTGCTCATGTAAAATATAGGTGCCCTGAGGAAGGTGGGTGCCCCTGGATAGGGTCACGTTTCACCGAAACGCACGTCAGCACGTTTTTTGGTCTGGACCAAGACACGATCTTAATTGGACACGTTGGAAATACAAGATATTAAGACTTTGACTGCCAGCTACCCTTTTACAATGAGGTTCAGACTGCTATAAGTTTCTGAAGGAGGAAAAAAAAAAGATGAATTGAACATTATCTAATGAAATAGGAACATAGAGATTGTATATATTATATAAATACTATTTTGTGGACTTTCTATTGCCATTCTGTTATAGGTTTTTTTGTCCACATAGTGAGTAGCTGGTTATCCAGGTTTATTAGCCCTGAATATTGTATTGTGTCCACACTTTATATCAAACCGTCTGGTCTATAAAAGTTTTTATGGTGTGATTGTTGGTATGAGTGGTTTATATGTCTTTTTTAGTGTTTTATTTCCCAGGATACATATCTATTATCCTTACATCATTTTTACAGATTACAATGTATATGTATATAATTGTTGTTCGAATTAAAATATGACAACACACAAATTGGGTCATGTTTGTTAGACAATTGTTTGTTGGCTGCTTGTTTTGGTTGTTTTTCTTCTCTGTTGCTTTTTTCTTCGTTTTTTTCTTAATTTTTTGTTTTTTCTCCTTTTATGGTTGTTGTTTCTTTCTTTTTGTCTAGTATATGTGCATGTTGTTCTTGTTTTCCTCTTTCTTTTTTCTTATCTCCCTGTTTTGTCCTCTTTCTGCATCATCTTTCTGATGTATCATTAGGATTCCTCATGTTAGGAACCTTCATCTGAAGTAGGAAGTTTTTTTGGTATTACCTGGTGGCTACAGACACATCATGATGGGCAGGCCCAAAGCAACGAAATGGCCTAGGCATATACCCTTCACTGAGTCACCCAAGTATGAGCAGCAGGCACCATGGGCTGAATGGGCGAAGGTAGAGGGCATGAAATCAAATAATCTCGGCTATGCAGACTCCTCATCCCATAGCGTCTTTCTCCTCACTGACTCTAGTCTCTCCCCTTTCCCTGGCACTCTCATCCTACAACTCAACCTCTTTCTTATGACATGCCAACAACATGCTTTTAATAATTACTAAGCCAAGACCACCTAACCCAAGCTTCACATGATCTCTCCCTGTCCTGGTTACTGTCTTCATCCCAGCCCCAGACTTGCTCTCACCATCACTCTTCTTAATTCCCTCTATGCCCCCTTATTGCAACTCCACACACTTCCATTCCAGGTTCTTTTTTATCCCCACTTTCCCTCTCTATTACTGCTTCCTATCTTTGCTGCATTTCTCTCTCTCTTGCTCTGGGCCAAAGACTGATGAGGAATGTAAAGTCTTGAATGCCACAGATGAGGGTTGTTACCCAACATTTGCAACCACCATCACATACTTGAAACTATCCCCACCCACTCTCTCCTCTTCATCGTAGTCTATCCAACTTAACATCTCCCTAGCCTCTCCACCTGCCCCTGACTTCTCAGCCTCTCTCGAAATTCTTACCTGCAACTTTTTCCCTGACTGATGAGTCTCTTCCCTTTACTTCTAGTTTGCACCTTCACCAACGCTTCCCTTCCTTATCTTGTTCCCCACCCTTCCTCCATTTCTGAGCCTCCTCACTTCCACCCGCCACACCTTAGTCTGAAAACATTCTCTTACCACCTATTTTCTTCTACTCAACCTGCCTCACCAGCTCATTTCTACCATCCTCTTGCCCTTTCCCTTCCAGCCTTTTCACAATTCCTCCCTTCAAATGAGCTTCCCTTTTCCTCCCTCTCTCATCCTGATTCCACAGCCACTGACTCTGTCTGCCCTCATTTATCTGAGCTACTCCCTTATAGCTTAGAGTCTGGCTTCCCATTTCCTCTATCTCTTTCAGCGAATAGTCATAATATCTAGTTTTTAGTATCGACCCGCACAAATATTCACTCCACAGCATTTTTATCATCAGGGTAGGTAAATGGAGTGGTAGAATAGGAAATCTATACTTCTTTATATATGGTTACCTTGAATGTATATTGATAGGCATATTGATAGGCAATATTGTGGAGTCAATATTTGTACAGGTCAGTTTTTCTGCCCTCGATCCTGTGACATACATTTTCTCTTTCCCTTTTACAATACCCTTACCAGCTTCCCCGACTCCCAAGCTCTAAGAGTCTTCACCCTCGCCCCATCCATCTGCTTCCACCATAACCCACTGCTATATCCCCAGCTTCTGTTTGCAGCCTAGCTCCTCAGTCTCTTCTCCTGCACATGTTTTGTTCCCCTCTATCACGTCTTTCTCCTCACAAATATATTTCAGCCTTCCCTCACCCTTCACATTCATCCCTTCCTTCACCACAGTCTGTCACACTTTCTTCAAGAGTGAAAACCACGCCCATTAGACTTCAAGAGTCAGCACTATATGACCTGCCACTCACAAAAGTCAGAAGAAGTAGACCAGAAGTAAGACACCAGACAGCAAAAGTCACACTGGAAGGTCATTTAGCTACTGTCTGAAACTAGGACACAGGGTTGGATGCCGCACTGTCATCCTTTATACAGCAACAAGAAATACTGGCTCATCTGTGTGTATGTGCACACAGAATGCCTGTGCAGGTGCATGTGAAGGTGGACCTCCTGTGATGGCTCTCCGGGGGCTGGTGGTTTGCCCCTATTGACTCAACTGATCGGCCACAAAGTGATGACCCAGAAACCATTCCACCACTGACTTATCTATTGAGCTCAGCCTCTCAGGCGAAGCCCCATTGGCTCTTAGGGTCATACAACACGAACCCTCTTTAAGAAGCCTATCCTTAGCTTGAATTATGGTTGCTTGCTTCCTGTTAAGATGGTTCTTGTTGTTCTGCAATGGGAGCAAAAAACGAAGGAAAAGCCTGCACCCACGGGATTACCAGTGATTAATATGAATCCAAGCATTTTCATTCATTATGTTTGTTATCTCCTCAAAGATTTGCCTGCAGTCCCGGGAGTATGTATGTATGTATGTATATATATATATATATATATATATATATATATATATATATATATATATATATATATAGGCTGATTAGCTTATTGATTAAGTCAAATAAGGCTGAAACATGTCTGCGATTGATTGTGTTGCCATTTAGAGATTACATAGATTAACAGCTTGGGTGAACTGTCCGTTTTAGCAATGGACCAAGACTGATTTGAATATACTTGGTCTCTGACTTGGTAAGTGAGAAAACACAAAAAATGTATGTGACCACAGCAATCTCAACTGATTAGGATTTAGGGGAGCATCTTAATTCATCCCTTTTAGTCTTTCTCCTGAGTTACCCTAAGTGACAAGGTTATTCCAAGGCATAGGTGAAATAGCTCACTCTTCATTTGGAAAGAAGCTGCACTTTGCCAACGATGCCCAAACATAGTACTGGAAAAGAAAAATGTGCTCACAAGTTTGACAAAAATCACAAGCCTATACAAATCCTGTACACCATTAGGTATTTCCTTTTCACATGCAGCACTTGATGCAGATTTCACTTTTTCAAAACCCACAAATAAATAAATCAAATAAATACATGTATAAAGCAAGTGTACAGGCCATAACGTACATCCATACTGATGTTGTGACAAGGCCCTTCTGATAAATGTATGTAAATTCTGGTCTTTTGTCTAGGTTTTCCTAATCTCTCCTGTACCAATACTAAGGCAGTTTGCTGCCAGCCAAAGATTTCAGGAGTATAGAATGTCAGTCTGCTTTATGAGTCACTCTTCAAATAGGCATGTCCTCAAAATCTTTATTCATGGAAGATGTACATGTCATCTGTAGGCCTAGGTGGAACTCACGGAGTTCTGTCCTGCAGAATTCTGTGGAGTGGCTAAAAAACTCAGTGAGATTCTAGCTCACTCCGCGATTGGGCAGAATTGTGTGCAGTCACCATTTGCGTTGCTTGGTGCCAGTAGCACGTTCTGTGCTGCAAAGCAAGTGCAAACAGCACCACACGGTCGTGTGCGAGCAGCCATTTTGTTCTACCTCTTCTGTGCATGGTGCTGGTCCTGTTTTCTCCATCCTCCCTAAAACGTTTCAATCCTCCCTCATCCCACCCATCCACCATCTTTTACCTTTATTATATTAGTGTGTGTCTTCGTGTTTGTTTATTTTGTGTTTTTGTGTTTTTTTATTTTTCTGTGACTTTTGTACTTTTTTGGGGGTTTTCCCTTTACTTCCTCATTTCTTCCTTTCTTATTCCTTCCTTTTTCCTATTCTCTTTCCCCACTCAGCGTCATGGCAGAGCATGGGTGAGGGGGCGCCAGTGCAAAGGGTAATCGTACACCTTGTGGTCACTGGCAACACTAAGGGGTGCAGCCCCACTCTGTTTTTTTGGAGGCATAGTTGGCCGCACTGTTTTTATTTGTGTAGCACCTCCTCCTGTCCATGATGACAGCAGGCAGCAGGCCCAGCAGTGGTACAGCTAGTGGGAGCATCAGGTGCTGTGGGGGGAGGTGTGTCGGCACGTGCGAAGGATGACTGGAGTGAGGCACACCCAGCCACATCCTTGACCAGAAGCAGGACCTGCTCGACCTGCTGGGCATGCAGGTTGCGAGGCTCAGTGAGTAATTATTTATTTATTTGTTGTGTTGTACAATGCTACTTTTTTTTTTCAAATACCATGCTGCTCACACTCAAAGGTAAGTTAAATTTATGTAACGTTACAAATATTATGTGATTCAATTTGAGCGAGCCGGGTGCTCGGTGCTACCTAATTGTACTTGTCGACGCTTGGGCTGATTATTTAGGAAGTCATGCAGACTCCTCTGTACTGTCACTAAGATAGTGGTATTAGTAATATTAGTGAGTTAATGTTCTCTGTGTCTTTCTCCTAATGCAGCTCATTCAGTCCCAAGCAATCTCACAGTGATGTGTAGTATGCATCGAAAAAGGAAAATGAGGCCTATCTTTATACTTCAGTTGCAGCAAATATGTGTGCTTTTTTCAATGCAAATTCAGCACATACCTAACTCCTTTTTTTATTTTGATGTCCACAGGTGCCCTCCTCAAACCCCATGAAAACCCCCTCCCACACCCGAGGGACACCAGAGGATGGGGGACCCTGTCCCAGGTAAGTAGGGTAAGTATTGGTAAGTATTTTGTTTTTGCTATCGGGGTCCTAACTTGGGGCCCCCTGCATGGCACAAGGAGCAATGGCCATGCCCCAGGGGACACTTGTCCCGAGTGCTGGACACTGGAGTGTTGGTGGCATGACTCCTATCTTTCCTAAGACAGGAGTCATGTTTTTGGTGGTTGTGCATCAGGAAACGGCGCTAGTCTGGTTAGAGGCATTTTTTTTGCCTCTAACCAGGCTAGCGTTATTTTCTGACGCACAACCTGCTCCTTCCCTACTGCTACCTCCACCTAGCTAACGTCTTCTTCTAAGACCATTCAATATAAACAGCGCCTGGCTGGCATTGTTAAATGACGCAGGCCAGCGCTAAACTTTTTGCCGGAATACTGCTTAGCGCAGTTTTGTGGCAAAAAGCATAAATATGGGCCTGAGTTGCCCCATCAAATGGGGTTGAGAAGCAAAGGTTATTTGTTGCAATGGATTGGTAGTTCCATTTAGTTTAGGAAATTTGGATTATGGCTTAGATTTCGGAAATTAGGAATAGGTCAACTCAATACTAGTAATATAGGCAGTCTGATTTAGAAAAGTATTATTTCTTGCATCAGCACCCAAGGGCAAGAAGAGGGCATCAGAGGAGGATCAGGCTGAACCCTGGGCTGCCACCAGCAGTGACTCAGCTGGTGGAATTACCATCATCAGCGACGCAGCTGCAGCTGACTGCTCTGATAGCCCCAGTAAGTCTCCTGTAAATATTATTTCCCTAACGTTTACCGCTCCACATTTAGGGTAATTTTTCCTCGGTTTTTACACTGTGACCATTTTGTTTTCCACATCCTCTTCATTCTATCTAATGTTTGTTAATTCTTGTTTTCCCTCCATTATCCTTTTTTCTATATTTGAAGTTTCTGTAGTTGACTTCCTCCCTCTGTTCTAGCCTGTAGCTTTCTTCTGCTTTGTCATTAAGCTTTCCTTCTCACCTACCTCATATAACCTGTGGACTGGTACTGTAAGACTAAGAGATTAGATTTTATGTACTCTACTGTGAAGACTGTAGACCAAGGCAAGCTGTTCTACGCATGTTTGTTGAGAAGTCTTTCTTTTTCTTGCTCATGCTCAATCAGTAAAACAAGAGAGTGGCCATGGTCTTGGTGACCCCCCCCCCCCCAATGTTGTATTGTAGATATTATTCAGTATACCAGCAGTTTTGATGACAGTGCAGCATGGCAGAAAGGTAAGACGAGGAAGGCCCTACTGCATTTGGCAAACAAAACCATATGGTCTTCATTGACCAATTTACTCTACCCCTTCACTGCACTTCAAATGACTCACAGTCATCAGAGATCTGCCCCTCCATTATGAAAAAAAGATTTTGGTTGGCTTGAGTTCTTGGCTTTTTTAACATTGTCAACCAACAAAATGCCTGAATTGATATTTTCAGTAAATGAGAAGATAATGCTAATAATAAGGGGAGGCATCTCTGGCATGTAAAATGTGTAATGATTTTTCTAGCTGTACAGACCACCAGTGTCGGGCCAACACCAGTGTGTCAGATGTGGAGGCAGTTGGAGGGGGAGTTTCAGTGGTGGCAGGGATGGGCGGTGATAAGTCACATTGCAGGGTAAATCTAACCCACCACCATTCATTACCTGTCCATGGCATTTTGCAACCCATGACCTAACCTCAGCATCGTTCAATTCAGCACTGCAGTGTTGCCTGTGCAATATGCATCTGCTCCAGTTAATGCAGCATTTACAAAGCTTTCAATGCATTTCAAATCAAAACGAAAATAAGGTGTGTTTCCGTTCTGTCCCAGTGCCCACTCAGTCACCTCCTAGTAATTCACTCATTTATTCTTTTCTAAGTTCTGCCTCAACCTACCAGAAAAATTGAAAAATCAATTCCTCCTATATGCCAGATTTTTCTGGCTAAGTGGTTCATATATTTAGAGACTTCCATAATGGATTTACCCCTGTTCAAATGCCAAAGCTTAGGCACATGATGATGATCAGTGACACATCACTATTCTATAGCAAAACCTTTACATACCCACGCTAATCCCTCTAACTTACCCTGCAGTAGAGTAAATTACGTTTCCTTTCCCTACTGCCAAGCGAATGTGTTTGAGTGAAATATTTGTGTTGGAGGGAGAGGCCAGGAAGTAAAGTAGGATTAAGGTGGTCATTACAACCCTGGCGGACGGTGTTAAAGCGGCGGTAAGACCGCCAACAGGCCGGCGGTAAACTTTTTGCAATTACAACCGTGGCGTAAACCGGCAACAAAGACAGCCACTATAACACCCCGACCGCCACGGCGGTTCAAACAAACAGCGCAGCAGTCCCTGCCAACAGACAGGCGGGAGACAGTGTACCGCCCACACTATTACAACCCACCAATCTGCCACCTTTTTTGGGGCGGATTCACCGCGGATAAAAACACGGCGGAAACAGGATTCCGAAGGGAAAACGCTCACCTCTACACACCCCATGAGGAACGAGGACACCATGGACCAGGAACTCCAAATTCTCCCTGCGATAGTCTTCCTGCGCCTCTACCAGGAGCACGAACGCTGGCGGCGAAGACCATGGTGAGTACTGCACCTATGACACGAGGGGGGAGGGAAAAAACAGGTACACACACACGCAACACCCCCACCCCCACCCTCACCCACTACAACACACACACTAATGGATATTGATACATCACAGTTACACACCCCAAACCCCCCGGAAGAATGCAAAGACAATAGAAAATGAGTGTAACCATTGTAATATATTCAAATCAAGTAGGCAAAAATATATATATATATACACCATGTACAAAATATATACCAAGCATTGTAGTCCAGGTAGTGCTCCAATTAAGTCCGTGGAACACTGGGCCCACACGGTATGGGCGAGGCCCACACAAGATCCCCAACCCTGATGGAGAGAACACTGCAGGGGCATCAGAGAGCAACAAAACAGGCACCTCAGGGGTAGACAGAGGGGGGCCACCTCAGCCGGTTGAGTACACGACGCCAAATCCACGAGGGGGCCACATGCCCACTGTTCAATCCTGGGGAGTGCAAAGCCACAGTCTCTCAAGTCTCTACAGTGGGTGCGTTGCCCACTGTTCTATCCTGGGGAGTGCAAAGCCACAGTCTCCCAAGTCTCTACAGTGGGTGGGTTGCCCACTGTTCAATCCTGGGGAGTGCAAAGCCACAGTCTCTCAAGTCTATATAGTGGGTGGGTTGCCCACTGTTCCATCCTGGGGAGTGCAAAGCCACAGTCTCTCAAGTCTCTACAGTGGGTGGGTTGTCCACTGTTCAATCCTGGGGAGTGCAAAGCCACAGTCTCTCAAGTCTCTACAGTGGGTGGGTTGCCCACTGTTCAATCCTGGGGAGTGCAAAGCCACAGTCTCGCAAGTCTCTACAGTGGGTGGGTTGCCCACTGTTCAATCCTGGGGAGTGCAAAGCCACAGTCTCTCAAGTCTATATAGTGGGTGGGTTGCCTACTGTTCCATCCTGGGGAATGCAAAGCCACAGTCTCTCAAGTCTCTACAGTGGGTGGGTTGCCCACTGTTCAATCATGGGGAGTGCAAAACCACAGTCTCTCAAGTCTCTACAGTGGGTGGGTTGCCCACTGTTCAATCCTGGGGAGTGCAAAGCCACAGTCTCTCAAGTCTCTACAGTGGGTGGGTTGCCCACTGTTCAATCCTGGGGAGTGCAAAGCCACAGTCTCTCAAGTGTATACAGTGGGTGGGTTGCCTACTGTTCCATCCTGGGGAATGCAAAGCTACAGTCTCTCAAGTCTCTACAGTGGGTGGGTTGCCCACTGTTCAATCATGGGGAGTGCAAAGCCACAGTCTCTCAAGTCTCTACAGTGGGTGGGTTGCCCACTGTTCAATCCTGGGGAGTGCAAAGCAACAGTCTCTCAAGTCTCTACAGTAGGTGGGTTGCCCACTGTTCAATCCTGGGGAGTGCAAAGCCACAGTCTCTCAAGTGGATAACAGTCTCCACTGGTTCTGGAGGGGGCATGGTGCCCAGAGTGCTTCATCCTGCTAAGGACAGAGGTAGTGGATGGATCTCTCCACTGGTTCTGGAGGGGGACTGGTGCCTAGAGTGCTTCATCCTGCTAAGGACAGAGGTAGTGGATGGATCTCTCCACTGGTTCTGGAGGGGGCATGGTGCCCAGAGTGCTTCATCCTGCTAAGGACAGAGGTAGTGGATGGATCTCTCCACTGGTTCTGGAGGGAGCATGGTGCCCAGAGTGCTTCATTCTGCCTGTGACGGACTCAGTAGCGTCAGTGCCCTTGGCGCTCATGGGCAAGCGGTGCTTGAGGCGGCGGTGCCCTGTTCAGCGGTTCTTGAGGCAGCGGTGCGTTGTTCAGCAGTGCGTGAGGCGGCGGTGCCCTGTTCAGCGACTCTTGAGGTGGCGGTGCCCTGTTCAGCGGTTCTTGAGGCGGTGGTGCCCTGTTCAGCGGTGCATGACGCGGTGGTGCCCTGTTCAGCGATTCTTGAGACAACAGTGCCCTGTTCAGCGGTGCTTGGAGTGGCAGTATCCGTTGCAGTGTCTCGGCTGCAGGCGTTCCTTCATGGCCAAGCGGGGATTTTGCTGGCGGTCCTTCATGGCCCAGCGGGGCTTTTGCTGGCAGTCCTTAATGGCCCAGCGGGGCTTTTGCTGGCGGTCCTTCATGGCCCAGCTGGGTTTGTGCTGCAGTGGCCTCCTGGGCAGCTGGGCTGGTGTTGGCGGTGGCCTCCTGGGCAGCTGGGCTGGTGCTGGCGGTGGCCTCCTGGGCAGCTGGGCTTGTGCTGGCGGTGGCCTCCTGGGCAGCTGGGCTTGTGCTGGCGGTGGCCTCCTGGGCAGATGGGCTGGTGCTGGCGGTGGCCTCCTGGGCAGCTGGGCTTGTGCTGGCGGTGGCCTCCTGGGAAGCTGGGCTGGTGCTGGCGGTGGACTCCTGGGCAGCTGGGCGGGTGCTGGCAGTGGCCTCCTGGGCAGCTGGGCTGGTGCTGGCGGTGGCCTCCTGGGCAGCTGGGATGATGGCTGTCTTCTCCGCCGTGTTGCTCTTCCTAACCTTGCTGACTTTCTTGTGCCCCTTCCACACCTTGGATGGTGTCGCAGCTGACTCCACACTCTCACCTGTACCCCTGGGAGCGGCTTTGGTGGCTGGAGTCTTTCCCCTCTCCCTCCGGGCACTGGCCAACTTCTGATGCTTCACAGGTGGGGGATTGTCTGTGCTGTGGCTCCGTGCCACACTGGCTGCCCTGGTGGCCGGTGCACTCCAGATTCCGGTGACTACAGGCACCACTGGTCCCGGAGATGTTGTGGCTGAGGTGCTAGTTCGGGACCTAGGAGATGGACGGGGTGGGAGAGGTGTGGGAAAGAGGTCAAGGTTGGACAGGAAAAGTTTTTTGGACACACTGGGACGGGTAGCTGGAGGGGGTTTGGGAGTGGGGGAAGAGGTTGTGGTTGTAGCAGGTGTTCGTTTGCTGACTTTGGGTGAAGGTGCATGCGCTGGAGGATGTCGTGAGGTGGTTGGCTGTTGGGTGGGTGTGTGCCTGCGTTTGTGTATCTTGGGAGGGGGCGTCACAGACACACTGAGAGAGGACACAGGGGGCGTGTGAATGGTAGTGGGGGTGGTGACTGCACGTAAGCGGGGTGTGGTGGTGGGTCTGCTGGTGATGGTAGTAGTGGCTGTAGAGGTAGTGCATGCAGGTGTGAGTGTAGACGAGACAGGGAGGGAGGAGGGAGACGAGGAGGAGGGGGACACAGTGGAGGCAGTGGATGTTGGTGTGTCTGCATGTGTGTGATGCTCGC
Organism: Pleurodeles waltl; assembly: GCF_031143425.1. NCBI lineage: Eukaryota > Metazoa > Chordata > Amphibia > Caudata > Salamandridae > Pleurodeles > Pleurodeles waltl. The sequence goes on along the minus strand of NC_090446.1, from coordinate 977,071,007 downwards.
GTGAGTGCCTGTGGGATGTGTGGTGCTTATGTTTGCCTGAGCTTCCCTTGTGTGTTGACATGTGTGCATGCTGGTCTGTAGGTGTGCTTGGGATAGGCTGAGGTACAGGGGATTGGGTCTGGGTGGAGGAAGTTGGAGGGGGGAGGCTAGACACAGGGACAATGGCTGCGATCAGTGCTGAGGCCAGAGTCTGAAAAGCTCGCTGAAGGGCCGCCTGACCAGAATGAATGCCCTCCAGGAATGCATTTGTTTGTTGCAACTGCCTTTCTACACCCAGGATGGCATTCAAAATGGTAGACTGCCCAACAGTGAGGGACCTGAGGAGGTCAATGGCCTCCTCACTGAGGGCAGCAGGGGTGACTGGGGCAGGGCCTGAGGTGCCTGGGACGAAGGTGATGCCCACCCTCCCGAGTGAGCGGGCACGGGGCGAAGGCTGAGGGGCTGCTGGGAGGGCAGTGCTGAAAGGGGGGGTGGCAGCTGTACCTGTAGATGGGGGGGCACAGATGTTGCCGCCACCACAAGGGAGCTCCCATCAGAGGACGAGTCCGTGTCACTGGTCTCAGCTCCTGTCCCCGCTTGGAGCTCCCCTCGCCCTCCGTCCCACTGGTGAAGTCTGATTCCGTAGTGTGGCCCTCCATGGCCATGTGGGATGCAGCCCCCTCGTGCTCCAGTGCCACTGCTCCTCCGCCTGATGATGCTAATGCACACAAGAACAGGGAGACCACAAAAAGGGGGGATGACAGAAGAAAGACATGTTGAGTGCATGCATTACCGCTACCGTTGGCGAACACGACAGACACAGAAGCCCCCTGCACTACGCCGCACTCTTGGGCTCCACTGTTCAATTCCTGGAAAATGGCCTACTGGGCTATGGACGACATCTGCACACATGGATGACACAGGGGCATGACTAGGTGTAGTTGGCACTCTACAGAGGTGCGGTGGGGTGCCACATGGCCTGCCTTATGGAGGGACCTTGCCTACGGAACTCACCCTGGCCTAGGGAAACCCACAGCCCACCTCCCCCACCCAGACACCTCCACTGCGTGCAAAATCTGCAGAATGCGAGTGTACTCACCCCCTTGTGGCTGCTGTGATGCCCTCAAGCGCCCATCCAACTCCGGGTACGCCACCGCCAGGATCCTGAACATCAGGGGGGTCATAGTGCGACGGGCATCCCTCCCACGTTGGGAGGCCATCCCCAGCTGAGCCTCGGCCGTCTTCTTGCTCCAGCGGCGAATGTCCTCCCATCTTTTCCGGCAGTGGGTGCTCCGTCTGTGGTAGACCCCCAGGGTCCAGACGTCCTTGGCGATGGCACGCCAAATATGTTTTTTCTGGTGGCCCTGACCTACATGATTTGTACAGGGGGAAAAGAAAGTTATTACCAACTGCACCGTCAAAGTGATTGGCCCCCATCCCTACCCTTGCCATGTGGCACATGCACTCACCATCGTTTCATGCACGCCGCACTCTCCCCCCTTCCTTCTTACATCCACCCCTCTCCACACAGGCATAGACCATACAGCATGCTCCCAGTGTACTTACCTGTTTGTCTGGAGGACCGTAGAGTAGCGTGTACTTGGGGAGGACCCCGTCCACGAGTTTCTCCAACTCCTCCGATGTGAAGGCAGGGTCCCTTTTCCCCAGACACTCGAGCCATTGTCTCTTCCAGACCGAGGTCACAGCAGCACTTGCATTGTGTTTCCTCTCCTGTCGAAGATCAGGTATCGAGAGATTGAACAGATAGAAAATGGCGGTCACGTCCGCGGCGGTGCGTACCGTCACCGCCGGCGTACATCGTCATTGGCTCCTGGGACCCATATGGTCCAATGTTAACCAATGCAGCATTGCGCCGCGGTCTTCGACCGCCTACCGCGACGGTGTACAACGCCAGCGCAGTTACCTCACATCCCATTGTCCCACTTTACAGGTCAGGCAGCAGCCATTTCAGGGGCCCACATGCCTAGAAGTTCATCTGCGTCATACATACCTAAGCCTTGACTCAACACACATACAGGACACTTTTTAGATTATGAATGGTGTTCTGTGTATGCTGTGGGTATGTCCCTCTGAGTTGTTTGACTCTGTGCTCGCTGTTGTCCTTCATAGGCACCGTCCACTGGGACATGTGAGGAGATGGTGGCATCCTACGGTGTACAGACCGTTGGTGGACCTGTCGACAATGGAGGAAAGACATGTGATAATCACATACATGCTTGACCGTGCCACAATCCAGGAACTGTGTACCCAGTTGGAGCCAGACCTGATGTCAGCTATCCGTCATCCCACAGGAATCCCCCCTCAAGTGCAGGTGCTGTCAGTGCTCCATTTCCTTGCAAGTGGGTCATTTCAAACTACAGTGGCCATAGCATCAGGGATGTCCCAGCCTATGATTTCCAACGTGTTGTCCAGAGTGTTGTCTGCCCTGCTGAAACACATGCGGAGCTACATCGTTTTCCCTCAGGTGGAGGATTTGCCTACAGTGAAAGGTGATTTCTTTGCCCTGGGACACATCCCCAACATCATAGGTGCCATTGATGGGACACATGTGGCTTTGGTACCCCCCCCACAGGAGTGAACAGGTGTACAGAAACCAGAAGCGTTATCATTCGATGAATGTACAGATGGTATGTTTGGCAGTCCAGTGCATCTCCCATGTGAATGCCATGTTCCCTGTCTCAGTGCATGATGCCTACATCCTGCGGAATAGCAGCATCCCTTATGTGATGGGTCAACTCCAGAGGCACCGTGTGTGGCTACTAGGTGAGCACCTGGAAGCTAGTCAGTGGGAATGGTTGTGTGGGTCTGGGGATATCCCTCCAGGTTAGTGTGTGTCTAACAGTTGTCCCTCGCAGGTGATTCTGGTTACCCCAACCTGTCATGGCTACTGACCCCAGTGAGAAATCCCAGGACAAGGGCAGAGGAACGCTACAATGAGGCCCATGGGTGAACTAGGAGGGTGATCGAGCAGACCTTCGGCCTCCTGAAGGCCAGGTTCAGGTGCCTCCATATGACAGGTGGATCCCTATTCTACTCACCAAAGAAGGTGTGCCAGATCATCGTGGCCTGCTGTATGCTTCACAACTTGGCTTTGCGACGACAGGTGCCTTTTCTGCAGGAGGATGGTCCAGATGGCGGTGTTGTGGCAGCTGTGGAGCCTGTGGACAGTGAAGACGAGGAAGCAGAGGAAGAAGACATGGACAACAGGGACTCAGTGATCCAGCAATATTTCCAGTGACACACAGGTAAGAATACAGACCTGCCTCCTACATGTACTTAAACACTACTGCCTCTCTACTGTTTGTCGTTTTCACCCAGTGTATGGTCACTGAGTTGTCACTTTCCCTTACGATTTCACAGATGTGGGTCCCACTGTGTGACATCTGCTTTGATTCCTCATGGACTAGAGCTGTGTAACATAGGGATGTTGACATTACCAATGAAAAAACTTTTTGCCACAGTTATTGCTAATACAGTATTCCGAAATCACAGACAGACTCCAGATTGTTTTGTGCTTTAAGGGTGTTTATTTAAGTGCTCAATATTGGAGGGGGTTGTAAAATGGTGAGGGGTGATGGTGGAGGAATGTCCATGGCAGAGTCCAGTCTATTAGTCTCACAGGTGCATTGCCCATATGGGCATAGGGAGTGGAGCTGGGGCAGTTTAAGTATGGACAGGGTGACGAAGTGGGACAGTAGGATGACAATCAGGGTGGTCTCATTTCTTGGCGGGGGTCTTGGCATCGTGCTCTGTCTTTGTCCTGGATCTCAGGGACCGTTTGTGGGGTGGTTCTCCCTTTGCAGGGGCTGGGGTGCTGGTGTGGTGGTCCTGTGGCGGGGCGTCCTGTCCACTAGCGCCGGCGGAGGTGGTGGGGAGTTCATCGTCCATGCTAGTGTCATGGGCCCCTTGTAGTGCCACAGTGTCCCTCCTGGTGTTGGGTACTTCCTTCAGCACCCCTACGATGGTGCCCAGGGTGGAATTGATGGTTCTAAGTTCCTCCCTGAAGCCCATATACTGTTCCTCCTGCAGACGCTGGGTCTCCTGAAACTTGGCCAGTACCATTGCCATCGTCTCCTGGGAGTGGTGGTAGGCTCCCATGATGGAGGAGAGGGCCTCGTGGAGAGTGGGTTCCCTGGGCCTGTCTGCCCCCTGTCGCACAGCAGCCCTCCCAGTTCCCCTGTGTTCCTGGGCCTCCATCCCCTGGACCGTGTGCCCACTACCACTGCCCCCAGGTCCCTGTCGTTGTTGGGGTGGTGGGTTAGCCTGGGTTCCCTGTAGTGGTGGACATACAGCTGATTGACGTGTCCTGGGGACGGAGGTATGGGCCCGCTGGGTGGGCGCTCTGCTGGTGTTTCCAAAGGGGGTAAGCTCTGTGGTGGCCTGTGACTGGGTGTGGGGAACCAACTGTCCCGAGGTCCCCGATGGGCCGGGCTGGTCATCTAGATCCAGTTGGACAGAGGTGCTGTCATCACTGTGGGCCGCTTCTGTTGGTGGTGTGGACATGTGTGGACCCTCCTGTCCGGTGACGTTGGGTAGGGGTATAAATGGTTGGTTATTACATCGGTGTGTGTCATGGTGTGCAATGGGTGGGTGACTGTGTACCCCAGTGCTTGCATTCCTGTGTCGGACCTTGTGTGATGGTGGTTTAGGGGGGTGTATGGGTATGTGCAGTGGGCATGCTTTAGAGATGGGTGTCCATGCTTTGTTGTTGCATGCAGGGCTTGGTGTTAGGATGTGTGGTTTGTGATGCTGGGACTTTTGTGAGGAGTTAGAGTGATGGGGTTGAGGGTGAGGGTGGGGGTAAAGGCTGGCATGCAGGTAGGGTGGGGGATGTAATAGTTAAGATTTGACTTACCAGAGTCCATTCCTCCACCTACTCCTGCGAGGCCCTCAGGATGCAGAATCGCCCAGACCTGCTCCTCCCATGTTGTTAGTTGTGGGGGAGGAGGTGGGGGTCCGCCGCCAGTCCGCTGAACCACCAGGTGGTGTCTTGAGACCACGGAACGCACCTTCCCCCACCTCTTCCTGATGTCCTCCCGATTTCTTGGGTGCTGTCCCACTGCATTGACCCTGTCCACTATTCTTCGCCATAGCACCATCTTCCTTGCAATTGAGGTGTGCTGCAGCTGTGCTCCGAATAGCTGTGGCTCTACCCGGACGATTTCCTCCACCATGACCCTGAGCTCCTCCTCCTCCGAGAACCTGGGGTGTCTTTGCCGTGCCATGGGGTGGTGTAGGTGATGTGTGGGGTGATAAGTGTGCTGATATGTAGTGGTGTGTAGTGTGCGGTGCGTGGAAGTTATGTGGGTGATGGTGTTGTGTGCCTGTGGATGCTAGTGTTGTTGATGGTGGTGTCTCTCTCTGGCCTTTGTTTGTGATTTGTTGTCGTAAGGATTTGTGGGTGATGTGGGTGTGTGTTTTATATTGTATTGGGTGTGTGGGAGTGGTGTGTGTATGTGCATCAGGTGTGTGCATTTCGAATTGTCCAAATGTGGCTGTGTTTTGTAAATGTGTGTATATTTTGAGCGCAGCGGTGTGTACCGCCAATGGAATACCGCAGTTGAAAGACCGCCACGTGGATTCGTGGGTCGTGATAGTGTGGGCGTATTTCTGTTGGTGTGACGGTGGAGGTTTTGTTTTCGTCAGTTTATAACTGACCTTTAGTCTGGCGGACTTGTGTGGGTGTCTGAATTTTGGCGGATTCCGAGCTGTGGGTCATAATAGCTGTGGCAGATTTCCGCGGCGGTGTGTTGGCGGTCTTCTGCACGGTGGTAAGCACCTTTTACCGCCAATGTTGTAATGACCGCCTAAGTGTCTGATTTTGTGTTTTGCAGATGGGTTACTCTGTAACGAACGTGTCCAATAAAATCTATATTTCCACTTCCTTTCCCTGTACTGGAGTGCATCTTTTTTCCCACAGTCTACTTACAGCAGACAGGATATCTATTATCAGCATGTTACACATGACGTGTGTGACGTGTTATGCATGTGCCTCTTTGAAGTTTGGAGAAGGGGGTTTTGAGAAGAGAAGGGCCACTGGAATTATAGTAAGATAATTGTCTATTGCAGCTGTCCCAGGTGCAGACTGCAGAGAGTAGCAAAGTAGTATTTGATGCACTAGCTAGTATGCCTCCATTAATTTAGCACAGCAAGAATACTTATACTCCATGGTGGATGAGGCCTTATTCATTATTGAGAGTTAATTTATTTTTATTTTTCCACACAAAGGTCTTTATTACGAGTGTGACGGCGGTAAAGACTGCCATATTATGACATAGGCGGTTTGGCCGACACCAAACAGCCACAGCGGCTCCAGTACCCCTAGGGTGGTTTGACCGCTGGGTCAGAGGTGAGTACCTCTGGCCTGGCAGCAGCCGTAAGACCGCCGGTGGTATTACAAGTCGGCACACCACCAGGCTTTTCGTTGCGGTCACGCCGCCATGAAATCCCTGGTGGTAACACACCCGGCGTTTGAGCCACATATACCTCTTTTGAGTCATCCAGATACTCCTGGAACATCCTCTCAATAGTCATTGGTGAAACCACTTGCTCAACCTCTTTTGCCTTTGCCTCGGCTTTGGACTTAAGACCTGCCACCTGAAACCAAGCCAATGCAGAGGTTGGTCCAATTCTACCGTTCCTGTTGGTGTGATTGTTGCTGGTGTTCTTGTTGCTGATGTTGGCTGCTGTTAGACAAGACTACCCTCTGTGGAAGTTGAAGGTAGGATCTCAAAACATCTGCACGGGAGTGGGACTCTGATTTCATGCTGTTCTTCTTCCATGTCTCAGACTTGCTCAATAATCCATGTTTTGTATTTTGAAACGTCCCTTCAGAGAAATTAATGAAAGTAGCCAGAATTATTTTTTACAATGAATCACGTAGTATAACATAGGTGTACTCTTTGGACAACATGACATCTCTTTGCAGCCATGATTAACAGTCAAGCAAAGGATTATGCTCTCAACCAAGACATGCTGTACTGCATTTCCGTTGACACCTGTGAACCTTTCAGACACCTTTTTTAATTGGTCCTGTAGCAGATGCAACAACAGGATATCTTGGCCCATCATAATGTCCTCCTTGCTGACTTCCCATGTGAAAACCTCAAAAAGAAATATCATCTGTGTCAGGCATTTGATTTGGCCCAATTTGTTCGCATCCACGGTCAGGCTTTTTCCAATTGAATCCCCTCCTCTCTGAATGACATAGTCATTGATCTGTCTGTACTGCTCTAACAGATGTTGCAACATGTAATAGGTTGAGTTCTAATGTGTTGGCACCTCCTGTTTGAGGGCTTTAACTGGTACTCTATTGGAATGGTGAATGATCTTCAACTGGTTCCATGCTTTAAAAGAATGGCTAAATGGCTAAAATGAGTGCATATTCTTCTGTGGATGGCCAGTATGTTGATGACTATGGCCCTCATTATGACCCTGGCGGTCGGTGGTAATATGGTGGAAAACACTGCCAACAGGCTGGCAGTACTTTCCACCATATTATGATATTGGCGGTTTGGCTGAGGCCAAACCGCCAATGTACCACACCGACCGCCATGGCGGTAACAGCCACTGAGCTGGAGATATCAATCTCCAGCCCAGCGGCCGTCACTGTACCGCCTGCGCGATAAAGACCCTCTCTACCACCATGGTTTTCGTGGCTTCCTTACTGCCGCAAAAAACATGGCGGTAGGCACTATCAGTAAAAGGGAATCCCTTCCCTGCCACTGATAGAGGTCTTCTCCACCCCATCCCACTCTCCACATTCCCCCCACCCCCTTCCTCTCCAAACACCCTCTTCATTCACACCCTTCCCTTCACACATGCACACATGCATACACACACCCATTCCCACATTCATCTACTCATGCATACATCCATTCACACACACATCGGCACACACTTTCACACATACACGCAGACATGCATTCACAGAACACAACATACACGCACTCACACATCCATACATGCACACACATTCGACATGGAACACACACCTGCATACACGCACCACAAACATTCAGACCCCCCACACACACACACAACATCCTCCACCCCCTTCCCTGTCGGAGCACCCGCTTACCTGTGTTTAGGGGGTCCTTCGACAGGAGACGGGACGGGCACTGCTGCCACCAGCAGCATCCACCAGCAGAACACCACCAGGTCGTATTTTTTCTCATAATATGGCTGACAGCGGTCTACTGGCGTGGCGCTGCTACTGGCAGCAGTGCCACCTTACTGCCATCCGCCGGCATGGCCACAGCCGGATTTCCGCCATCCTTCTGTGGATGGCAGAAATCCGTCTGTGGTCATAATATGGCGGATGGCTGATATTCGTGGCAACAGTCTTTTGGCGTCCGTCGCCGCGATGGTAGGCGGTTTTTACCACCAATATCATAATGAGGGCCTATGTCTCCTTTTTTTTAGAAAGTCCTGCACAACCAGGTTGATACAATGCACCAAACACAGGACCCTGAAGTAGCCACCATCTACCATGGTCTTAACTATATTACTGCCATTGTCTGTGCCAACAAATCCAATTCTGAGACCTCTTGGTTGCAGCTGTTCACACACCTTGCTGTTAAAGTCTTCTAAGATGTTTGCGGCTGTGTGGGATTTCTCCACGGTGAACATGGTTACTGTTGTATATTGCTGATTGCCATTAAAAGCATCTTCAGCACTGAGATCTGAAGATCGCTGCTACCAACCCCCACAAAAGAGATCCAGTGTGCAGTGATACACATGTAATCAGTTGCTTGACAACTGGTCCACATGTCTGTCATCAGGTGGATAGTGTGAACAGCACTTTGCTGCAAAGCTTGTTCAACCAATTGTAGCACATCGTGATGGAGCACTGGAATGGCAACTGACAAAATAGGTCCGACTTGGAACCTAACATTTTGGGCAGATGGCCACCACAAATTCCAAATATCCCACTCCTTCCACAAAATTAAAACGGAGGACATCCATTGCTAACGTTTTAGCCAGCTTCCCATTATACAAATGTGGCACTGGATGGTTGTGGTCATAGGGTCTCTCCTGCCTAACATGCCCGTAATAATAGCCTGGATTTGTTTCTTTCCTGGTGCCCCTGACAGGTGACTTCCAAGAAGAAGGAGGTGGTAAACTCAAAGTGCTATTTGGTGTAGTGACTGTGTGCTGTGGTGTTTCCATCTGACTCTTGTGCTATTTTTAAGTTACTGAGGCAGGTGATACTGGTACACTGCTGGGGACAGGGCTGCTTTGCGTAAAGATGTCACCTTCTTCTTTCTCATCACCTTCACCTTCCACCTTGATTGGAGCTGATTCTCGCTCTCTTCACTGTCACTGCCACCACCTGCAGCAATTTTTAAGGTGCTCCTCCCACCCAATTGCATGCTTTTTTTATATGGGTCGTTTGGTCTCCAGTACCATAGTGTGAACCAGGCTTACCTCAAAGAACACTTGTGTGGCAAATTGAGCATATTGCAATGCTATCCTCGTACTTGCTAATTGTAAAAATCTCCCAAACTGGGGAAGAGAACTTTCTTAGTGTGCCAGTACCAAAGCCTAAAGAAGAACTGGAGGTAGTGTGTTGTTGATTGCCTCTCTGCCTCCGCAGTGCATACTCCTACTGAGGCTGGGGTTGATGCAGGTCTCAGCGGGGGCCTTACAAATTTGGGAGCTGGCGCTAGTGATGGTATCAGTGCCACATTCCTCAGAGCAGGTTTATTAGGAGGGGTAATGTCAGTCTCCTCTAGGCCAGATTCCATGACAATGACTGGCTCATCAGCTCTCTCATACCCATCCATAATTCTAAGGCTTTAATGAACTTCTCATTGCCTCTACTGGCATGTTTCAAACTCTGCTGTGGTCCAATCCATGTCTAGATCATCAGAAGATAGTCGAGTAAGCTTTATTTTTTTGCTGGAGATCTGGAAGCCAATGATTCTGAAGGAGGAGGTTCTCACTCGGCAGGAAGATCAACCTCCTGTTATGCTCCTACTTCAGCTAGATCTGCTATTGCTGGCTGTGGCTGCTGTCCACTTTGCTCAGTTTCCTGAAATGATTTGCAAAAGGAAAAATTCACTTCAACATCACTGCTCATCGTTGTTGCCATAATTGCAGTGGCTGCCTTGCTGACAGACATGGGTTTAGGTTGGGGTGGTGCCATTGATGTGCGAGTGTGTTGCGGTTCAGGAACACAGGAACAAGGTAGGTGCGAAAACAAGTTTATTTGTAGTGCAAAACAGGAGCCACCCACAACGCGTCCTGTTGGCAACAAGCCAACCGCCGATCTGCCTCCCCGCGAGCTCCACATTCCACCACCCGAGCCCTGCATTCCACATTGTAAATACCCACTATACATAACATTGCATCTCTCCCCTTTTTGTTTTTATAATAAATGACAAACAATACAAAAAAAACAAAAGCAACAACAAAAAACAATCTAACAATAAAATATAAATTGAAAAAAAAACTTTCAGAGAACGCTTCGTTATAAGAATAGAGACCCTAAGCAGAAATTATCAGACCTCAGCTTCCGTGGTAAAAACTTTTCCCGGGAAGATCTACGCAGAGACCCTTCCGTAAAATTCGTAGCTGAACTCTGAGCATTAGACTTATATGAATTTTGGACATGTACCCTCGAATTTCCACTTTTACCTCCTCACCACAACCACACTGACCACTGTCACTTGGAGATGGGTCCTCAGATACCTTTACAATCTTTGACACATTCCACCACCGACCACCATCAGCCATGATCGCACTCCACACACTTTTCTCACCCTATCAGGTTTACTGAAACTAGCATCACCTTTTTTAACAAACATACTTTTTTTTATTCGCACTAAGTCTCCGGGGCAAAACACACACAACTTAGTGGCTTTGATCGCATCATATCTCTTCTTCATGCGTTGCTGTCCTGACTCCACATTTTCCCAACTGACCCCACCCTTCATTACACTCATTCCTTTATTTTTCAATGAACTTGATAACCAAGAAGGGAAAAAGTGGAAGTAGGTTTGCGACCTCTTAATGCTTCAAAAGGAGACACATTAGTTAAAGAATGAGGTGTGGAACGATAAACCCACAACATGGTGCTAACCGCCTCTTGGATGTCATAATTATTGTGTGTAGCCCATTTTATGCAATCCCCAACACCCCTATTCATTCTTTCGACCAAACCATTAGTTTGGGGATGATATAATGAGCTTTTCAAATGTCTAATGTCAGATTGCTGTAAAAAGAATTCCATTTCAGAATTAACAAATTGTACTCCATTGTCAGAAATAATGGTATTCGGGAAACCCTCGCGCTTAAAAACTTCTTTAAGAAAACTGACCGCATTGGTCGCTGACGGAGCGGCACAAAAATAAACCTCTGGCCATCTGCTGTGATAGTCCATGAGAACAAAAGCATAACGCAAGTTGTGAGGGAGAAAATTAAATGGCCCAATCATGTCAATACCAAGCTTCGACCAAGGTCTTTCCGGAACCTGAATAGGGTGCAAAGGAGGCGTACACACTTTCAGTCCCTTCTCAGCAGAATTGCAAATTACACATCCCCTAACCACTGCATCTACATCTTTATCCATAGATGGCCACCAATAACTCTCTCTTAACCTCCTTTTGGTCATAGTAGCTCCAAAATGACCTTCATGTGCTGAATAAATCAAACCAGAACGAATACCATAAGGTGGAATGCACCTCTCACCCCTCAAAATTATCTGATCTTCAATTGAAATCTCATCAGCAACCTTACAAAACGGTTGTAGTGGTAAAGAAACATTTTTCTCTTTCGGCCAACCATTGGTCACAAATTCTTTAACTTGGACTAAAATCGGATCATCACGGACTGCTATCTCCCAATCAGTTTTGCTAAAGGCCTTGAACAGTGGAAGATCCACACTGGCGACAAAACAATCCTCTCTATCATCTTCAGAATCAAAATCATCCAAGTCCTTAATGGGTAACCCAGAGAGGAAATCTGCCCTTACATTAAGTTTACCCGGTAAAAACTTAACCTCAACATCGTATTGCAACAATTTTGTAGTAAGTCGAGCAATACGCGGGGTAGTATAATTAGTTTTGTCTCCACTCAGAATATAAAGCAGTGGCTTGTGATCGGTCACAATCACAAACTTTCTTCCCCAAACATAACTCCTGAGCTTTTCACTTGCCCAGACACACGCCAACAACTCCTTTTCAACAACAGAGTAATTCAACTCTGCTTCTCTCAACACTCTAGAAGCATAACTAACAGTCGCTTCTCCTTGCTTGGTATCTTGAACGAGAACAGCACCCAACCCATATTTGCTGGCATCAACCATTATTTTACACATTGACTGGGGATCATATGGGTGTAGCGCTTTAGCATTGGTCATTTCAGATTTCACTAAATCAAATGTGTCTTGACAATTTTTGTCCTAAGTAAACCCAACACTATTTTTCATCACATTAGACAAACACTTCATCTTGGAAGCGTAACTAGGAATAAACCTGGAATAAAACTCACACAAGCCCATAAAAGAGCGCAGTTCGTCCTTATTTTTAGGGGGAGGACAATTTCTAACAGCATCGACTAGACCAGGTCTTGGTTTGATGCCCTCAGACGAAACAACGTGTCCCAAAAACTCAATCTCCCTCTTCCAAAATTCACACTTTTCATCCTTTACAACAACCCCTCTCTCTTCAAAAACCTGTAACACTAACTTAAGTATTGTGTCACGTTCTGTCAAGTGTTTAGCAAAAAGAAATACATCATCCTGGAACACCAGGACCCTTCAATGTCCCTCAATAGATGTGACATAATGCACTGGAAGACTGATGCTGCTGAAGCAAGGCCGAAAGGCATCCTGCGAAATTGAAAAGTACCAAAAGGTGTGTTAAAAGCAGTACAATATCTAGAGTCTTCTTCAAGGACAGCTTGGTGGTATGCCGAAGCCAAGTCAGTTTTAGAAAACCATTCAGCACCATTGAGTTTACCCAACAAATTATTAATTCTGGGCAACGGAAAAGAGTCCACCCATATCTCCTTGTTCAGACTCCTTAAGTCAATGCAAAGACGCATTTCGTCACTGCGTTTGCGAGCAACCACAATGGGAGATAACCACAGACTAGACTCCACCGGTTCAATTACCCCAGCCGATTGTAACTTTTCCAACTCTAATTTAAGATCCTCTCTCAAGCTGAAAGGGATCACTCTCAATTTGTTATTAATGGGAATAGCGCCCGGTTAGATTTTGATCCTATGTTTGAACCCCTTGATACACCCCAGTTTTTTCTCGAACACATCAGGGAAAGACTTATGTAAGATTTGCAGATTTAAACCACCACCATCTTTAACAACCATTACTTGCTCACTGGTACCCGGTCTCAGTACCATACCAAAGAGGCCTTGGTGGAACCAACCTAATATGTTAAGACCCTTTCCCCAGATTCTGCGCCCCTTGAACGCCAAAATATCTTCAATTAAACCTTCAAGTTCTATCCTCCTACCTTCATAGGAGACAAGAGCTCTGTCAGGAGGAAACAATGTCCTAGAACCCCACGTTTTCTTAAATAAGTCCGATGTCACCATGGTGATATGTGCACCGGAATCAACAAGCAAATGAAGCATCTTGCCACCAACAGTAATGTCTACATAGGGGTCAACAAACTCTTCAGGATTACCTGAAACAGCCTGTTCATCCGTGACCACAACAATCATATCACGGAACTGACTTTCCAAATTTTGATCTGATACCTCAGTGGCTTCACACACATTGTTAACTTTGACATTCTTGCTCACATTACTCTGACACACCTTAGCGAAGTGGCCTATTCGACCGCACTTATGACACACCACACTCTTGGCTGGACAACCTTTAGAGTCTTTCGCATGTGGAAAGTTTCCACATCTAAAGCAAATATTCGTTCGTTTGAAAAATTGATTGTTCACAGTTTTATGTTCTTTGCGCGTAGAGACGACTTTGACAAAGGCTTTCTCTTCTTCCTTGCGTTGAGTTGATAGTTCTTTAAGGGATGCTTGAGCCATTTCAATGCTCTTAGCTTGCTTGATCACATCATCAAGTGAAGGGTCCCCCATCATAAGTAGTCTTTGCTGGATATGTTTGTCAACACAATGTCCTATCAGCTGGTCCCTGATAAGTTGATCTCGGAATGTGCCAAACTGGCATTGTGCACACAATTTATGAAGTGCACTGACAAACTCATCAATGGATTCATTTTGTAACTGGGCCCTCTTGAAAAATTTGTGGCGTAATACAACGAGACCCGGCTGTTTATCAAATCTCAGAACCAGTTTTTTTTTACTGTTTCCTGATATTCATCCAATTCTTCGTTTTCCGCAACTTCGACATCTGGGAGATGTTTCAGAGTTTCACAGCCTTCAAAACCTAGAGAGTGTAACAATAAAAATGTTTTCCTCTCCGGTCTATAACGTGAGGCCCCAATTACCCCTAAATAAGTCTCAAAAGCGTCGAACCATTGAGACCATAACACAGGTGGCTCTCCAGGTGTTTCTAAGAATGGCGGGGCAGCAGTAACAGATTGCATAATGCAAGACACGTCGAACTCCACATTCCACATTCCACCACCCCGAGCCCTGCATTCCACATTGTAAATACCCACTATACATAACAGAGTGCTGCTCCCAGCTTCCTCTCTGGAGGCCAGGGAGTTTGGATTTGGGAAGGGGTTCCTTGGTCTTTGGCTTGGGAGGGGGTGGGGGTTTCAGCCTTGCTCTGAACTGAGGGGCACGGGCATTGGACCCTTGTTTTGGGGCAGCTTTCTTTTTAGGGACTGAGGACCACTTCTTCATGCGGTGGAGGGGCAGCAGAGGTAGAAGGGGGCTCACAGGAGAACTTAGAGGTGGAGGGACTTGGCTTGGGTAGGGAACCATGAGGGCGAGGGGCAAAACAAGGTGAGACAGGGTCAGGGAACAGGTCAAGGCGGGCAAGAAAAAGCTTCTTAGGAACATGGGGAATGGATTGGGAAACAGGTTTGGGAGTGGAGGTTAAGGGAGTGATCGTAGGACATGTAGGTATGCTGGATATGGGGTCAGATGTATGCAGAGTATGGATGTGTGAGGTGGAGAAATGTTGAGTGTCTGAATGTGGGCAATTATGTGTCCTTGGAGGAGGGGGGAACAGAGGGTGGGAGTGGACAGACAGGTCGTGTGGATGTATGTTGGGGTGGTGCCTGCATGTAAGGTGGGTGTGCTGCATGTGTGAGTGATGGTGGTTGTGGTGACTGCGGATGTGGTGTATGGGGTGTATTTATGAGTGTCTGCTGTTGTGGTGACTGAAGGCAAAGTGGTGACAGGGACTTGAAGTGAGGATGCAGTGCTAGCAGGTGTGAGTGGTGATATATGACAGCAAGGGAGATGGTGCTGGGGGAGACAGGTGATGTAGTGGTTGATGTTGTGTCTGTTTTCGTGAGTTGAGTGTGTGCATGCTTGTGATGTGAGTTGTGTTGCCTGTGTTTATCTTTGCATACCTTGTCTGTTGATTTGGGTGAGTGGTTGTCTGTATGTGTGGCTTGGCTGGGAAAGGTGAGCGGGCTTTGGGATGGGGCATACATAGCACGAGGGAGGACGGAAGTACTAGAGACACTGGCTGCCATCAATGAAGAGGCCAGAGCCTGAAATATTCTCTGTAGGCCAGTCAAGGCACCATGAATGCCCTCCAGGTAGGCATTAGTCTGCTGCGTTTGGGATGCCAGGACCTGGATGGCATTCACGATTGTTGACTTCCCTACATAGATGGACTTCAGGAGGTCAATAGCCTCAGCATTGAGGGCAGCAGGGCTGACTGGGGCAGGGGCAGAGGTGCCTGCAGTGAAGGAGATGCCCACCTTCCTGGGTGAGAGGGCACGGGCAACTGGGTGGGGAGCTACTTGGAGGGCAGTGCTGGTAAGGGGGGTGGCGGATGAGGATGGTACTGGGATGGTCCCAGAAGGTGCCGCCACCGCCAGGGAGCTTCCATTGGAGGAGGAATCAGTATCAGTGGTATCTGCTCCAGTCTCCCCCTTGGTGCTCCCCTTGCCCTCCAACCCACTGGTCCCCTCAGCTTTGGTGGTCTCTGCCTTCTGGGCCCTGTGGGCTGCAACCTCCCCACTCGGCGGTGCCCCTACTCCTTCGCCTGCTAATTCTAATACACACAAGGATGGGATGGTACAAACAGGAGGGGGTGAAAAAGATGGGAGCATAGGGTCAATACCAATCCCCATTGCACGTATGTACATTTCAACAAGACTCTATGAACATTCCTGAATGCACTCTCTGCAACGTCAATGGAGATTACTGTGAGAATCCTGTAAATTAATGACAATTGTACATTGTCCTTCCTACCCGTGTCACGATAATGGACATGTATAGATAGGTATGGATACCAACTGAAGATCCTGTCTGTCCATGTCAAATCCGACAATTTGGCACTGTAAAAATGCCATGACAACCTGCTTCTGTTCACAGCACAACTGTATCCTACCTACATTAACTGTCATACGTAGAGTAGACATCCTTGATACCATGGCTAACACACCCATCCAGTCCATAGCAAACTGTACAGGACATGTGCTCTGTCACTCGCCTCCTTGTGGCTGCTGTATTGCCCTCAAGCGCCCATCCAGCTCCAGGTAGACCACCGCCAGTACGCGGGCCATCAGGGGAGTCAGGGTCTGACTGGCACCCCTTTCTCGTTGGGAGGCCATCCCCAACTGGGCCTCTGCGGTCTTTTGGCCCCAGCGTCTCAGGTCCTCCCACCACTTCCTGTAGTGGGTGCTCCGCCAGATATGGACCGCCAGGTTCCACACTTCCTTGGCAATGCCTTTCTACAATCCCTTCTGATGGGTGCTAAACTGCATGAGAGACACAGAAGGAAAGGCACATTAATGTAGACCCAACAACGTACGACATTCATAGGCCTACCAAGAGAACACAAATCAGCATCATACACGACTTCACACTTCCACAACATTCTTAGCAGTCATATCCATAGGTACACCCTACATTGTAACATTCTGCATACACGTATTATAACACACTTGTATACCCATTTAGCAACATACATTTCCATAATGTGACCTAACTGCTGTTCTGGAGCCCCATAAAGCTTTGTGTATAGGGATAGGGCCCCATCCACAAATTTCTCCAGTTCTTCCGAGGTGAAAGCGGGGGCCCAATCCCCTGTTACACGTGCCATCGTGGCTCCCTGGAACACAACACAGCAGCACACTCAGTGGAGGTCTTGTTGGCTGGAGATTCAGGAGTCAAGTGGGATACACTGTAGAAAATGGCAGTCACGGACGCAGCGGTCTGCACCGTCACCGTGGGCAGTAGTCGTCATTGGTCCCTGAATGCCATAGATGTCAATGTTAACCAATGAGAAGTGGCACGGCAGTTCCGACCACCTAACGCCATTACGACATACGCCGGTGGAATGAGCTCACTGACATCTGTGCACTGCATGCAGGACAGGCAGCAGCCATTTTGCACTACAACTGTAACGAATACATAAATTAATTGCACCATTACTCATTCCCATCATCGTTGACATGTGATGATTTACGCCCAGGGACAGTGTAAACTAAAATTAGGCAGCATGAACTTGGAGTGTACACATATTCTGGAAATGACAACATGACAGTGTGGGAATATATAGCTAGTAGTGACAGACAAGCATCTCACTATTGTCATCCCTTTTAAATCCCAGATGTATGTGCAACTAACATGGGAATTACAACGCCTCAGCACATTGAAGTCTTCTTTGCACGTGACAAGTGGCAGTATGTGATGTTGATTCACCATTTGTCACCCTGCAGTAGGATGTGTGAGTAGTAATCGTTGACATACTTGTGTTGTATGCCATGTGTAGATGCAAACCACTGTGGAGGGTCAGGCATGCACCTGTGTACCGGCCCCTGGTTGACTTGGCAACAATGGAAGAACACCACATCATGTCCCACTATCAACTGAACTGTGCTACAATCCAGGAGCTGTGTACCCAGTTGGAGTCTGATCTGCTGCCAGCCATTCAACAACCTACACCCATTCCTCCAACTGTGCAGGTGGTATCCATCCTTGTTTTCTTGGCCACTGGCTCATTCCAGGGGATAGTGGGAATGGCAACAGGCACGACTCAACCTATGTTCAGCAATTTGTTGAGGAATGTCTTGTCCACCTTGGTCAAACATATGGACAGCTACATTCAATTTCCCAAACCTGTAGATGTGGCCAGTATAAAGGCTGATTTCTATGCATTGGGACATATCCCTCATTTGATTGGGGCCATAGATGGAACCCACATTGCATTAATACCACCCAAGGCTGATGAGCATGTGTACAAGAACCGTAAGGGCTTTCACTCCATGAATGTTCAGATGGTCTGCTTAGCTGACCAGTACATCTCCCAGGTGACTGCAAGGTTTCGAGGGTCTGTCCATGATTCGTACATGCTCAGGAATAGCAGTGTTCCACGGCTGATGGCACCTCTACAATGATGAGGGCCTACCTCATCGGGGAGTATGATGAGTGTATATGTAATTACTGTTACCCTAGCCTTAGTACTCAGTCTGTATGTGACATAGTGGAATGTAAGTGTTGGTTTAACTTATCCACAGGTGATTCAGGTTATCCCACTCTCTCCTGGCTACTAACACGGGTGAGGAATCCAACAACCAGAGCTGAAGAACAGTACAATGAGGCTCATGGGAGGACAAGAAGGTTGGTCGAAAGGAGATTCAGGCCCTCATTATGACATTGGCAGTAAATCCTGCTTACCGCCACGGTGAAGGCCGCCAACATACCGCCACAGTGGCAAATATCTGTTCGCCATATTATGACACACACACACCAATCCGACAGAATACTGCCCCATACACAATTCCGCAGCCCAAAGGTCAGTGCTAAGGTAGCAGTACCAACACACATACCATTACGCCAACAGAACAATGACCACCACATTATGACCCACGAATGACCACGGCGGTCATTCAGTGGCGGTAAACCATTGTCAGTACATACCACCGCACTCAGAATGGACACCCACATACAAAACAACACTACATTGGCCAATACTAAAAACACACACCTGACATTCATACACACACACCCACCCACAGCACTATAAAACACCCACCCACATTACCCACAACCCTTTACAAACAATAGTTACTACCAGGAGATTGACACGGACAGCACAGAGATAACTAGACACACACACTACATACACCCATACATCCCTCACCCACCCCACATCACACACCCCACCACATTACTCAACACACTCTCACCAACACAAACCACACAACACCCATGTCCCCACAAAGGCACCCCCATTTCACTGATGAGGAGTTAAGGGTCATGGTGGAGGAAGTTGTCAGGGTAGAGCCACAGCTTTTTGGAGCACAGGTACAGCAAATATCCATTGCCAGGAAGATGGAGCTATGGTGGAGAATCATGGACAGGGTGAACACCGTGGGACAGCACCCAAGAGCAAGGGACAACATTAGCAATAGGTGGAACAACCTAGGGGGGGAGGCAGGTTCTGTGGCAGCAAGGCACCAGCTCGCCATACAGAGGACTGGCGGTGGACACCCACCTCCTCCTCCACAGCTCACAGCATGGGAGGAGCAAGTCTTGGCACTACTGCATCCTGAGGGACTCGGTGGAGTAGCCAGAGGACTGGACACTGGTAAGTCAACATTTACCACTTATAACCTCTCATCCCTGCATGCCAACACTCCCATCACTCCACTCCACCCATTGCACCACCGCAGATGACTAATCCCAATGCCAAGCCCTGCATGCCATACCAATGCATGGACAGCTCTCCCAGACCTGCATGGACACCATCACCAAATCATGCATAGCATAGGGAAACTAACAATCACACAATACATCACAATCCACAAACAGAGGTGGCAGGGCAACAGCAACGATAGAGGGGAAGCCAGGGATGTACAATATGTCACAGACATGAAGCATAATACATCACTTACATCCCCACAGGTGCCCCAGCCAATGTCAGCAGAGAGGAGGTGCCACGACTATCCAGTCCCCCAACAGAAGATGCCCCCAGTGATGACAGTAACTCTGAACTTCAGGATCTGGACCAACAACCTGGCCCATCAAGGATCACTGGACAGTCGGTCACCCAAGCCCACACACAATCCATCACAGAGTCTCCCCCATCAATCTCCAATGCCACAGCACCCACCCAGCGTACCCACACCTCTTTCACCAGGACGCGTCAATCAGCAGTGTGCCTACCTGTAAGGAGACCCCAGTCCAAACCTCGCTCCCAAGACAATCAGGGACCTGGGGTCAGTGGGCACACCGTTCAGGGGACAGAGGCACAGGCCATCAGGGACACTGGGAGGACAGGACACGATGGGACAGATCCTTGACAACGTGCAGGAGAACAGGCAGCTGCAGGAGGAACAGTATCAGGGGATCAGGGAAGACTTGCAGGCCATTAACACCACCTTCATCTCCATTGCAGTGGTGCTGGCAGACATGGCCCACATCATAAGGGAAGCAACAGCACACCAGCGGGCCCCTACCACTAGCCAGTCAATTGACCAGCCCTCCACTTCCGCTCCAGCTAGTGGGCAGGAGGCCCCGCCACAGGACCCACAGGCCACCAGCACCCCTCCCCCTGCAGAAGGTGACCTTTCCTGTGACCCAGACAGACGCCAGAGACACTTGCCAAGACCACCCCAGGAAATGAGACTCTCCTGATTGTCCCCCTTGTGTCCCACCCTGTCACCTCATCCACTTTGAACTGCCTTTGCTCCCCTTCCTATGGCCCCTTGGACACTGGACCTGTGCCACAAACAGACTGGAACAATACCCTCGAATTCCCTCCATCATCACCCCATTCCATTGCACTTTTCCCTCAATTTCATAGCACTACAATAAACACCCTTGAACACAACTTGACTACTAGTATTTTATGTACTGAAAATGTGTATTTATGGAAACAGTCACATCTAGTGCAAATGATCTGAACACTGTGAGAGCATAGAAATAATGACCTGTAGCTGTATGTAGTCATCACATCAGTACACAGTTCTTATCTCACCAACATATGTGAAATGACAAGCCATAGGTGACAGTAAGTTGAGATGCAATGGAAGTTAGTGCCATCATGCTACATCCACACAGAAAACATCAATAGTCAGAGGAATGGTCAGTTGCACTGTCTCACCAGTGTGTCATTGGAAGTATTGACGCATAACTAATGTTCTGTTGTCCTCATCCCCATCCTCTGCCTCCTCACTGTCCTCAGGGCCCACTGCTGCCACAGGGGAATCTCCTGTCTCCTCCTCCTGCAGAAAGGGTACATGCCATCTGAGGGCCAGGCTGTGCAACATGCACAACATGTGCAACATGCAGCATGCCACTTCTATCTGGCAGACCTTCCTGGGTGAGTAGCACAGGGATCCACCTGTCAGATGCAGGGACCTCAACCTGGCCTTCAGGAGCCCAAAGGTCCTCTCGATGATCCCTCTGGTTCACCCATGTGCCCCATTATAATGTTCCTCAGCCCTTGTCCTGGCATTCTTCACAGGGGTCAGGAGCCACAATAGGTTTGGGTAGCCAGAGTCACCTGCAAGTATTGAGGGACAACATTTAGCCTCACACAATGATTTGGGGATGACACCTGAAGGCACACACTAACATACAGTGGGTGGGGACCATGGCTCACCTATTAGCCACACCCTGTACCTCTGTAGTTGGGCCATTACATTTGGGTTGCTGCTATTCCTCAGAACAAAGGCATTCTGCACCGACCCAGGATACTTAGCATTGACGTGGGAGATGTACAGGCACACCATTTGCACATTCAGTGAGTGGAAACTCTTCCGAATCCGGAATGCCTGTTGATTCTGGTGGGGGCTAACGCAATATGTGTCCCATCAATGGGCCCAACAATACTAGGTATATGTCTCATTGCATAGAATCCGGCCTTCACAGTAGCCAGATCTTCCACCTGTAGGAAAGCTATGTATCTGCATGTGCCGGGCCGACCTTCGGGAATCTGGCTCAGCAGTGCCCCGGGGGCACCATCGGGTCCGGAGTGGATGACCCAGATGTGACTCATCCACCGGCTAATCCGGTGATGTCTGCAGCAAAAGGTGGGGTTTTAAAACCCCACCTCGTTATGCTTGATGAGAGGAACTTCGGCAGCAACAGCACCGGGAGAGGCAGCTCAGTGCGAAGCAGGCGAGAGGAGGACTGCGGTGGTAATAACATCGGCTGGCGGACTCCAGTGCGAGGCGAGGAGAAGACGCCAGGACGAGGAGGAACACGAAATGGATGACCCGACCACCTTACCGACATCCAGGTGAAGGACCAGGAGGAGGCGATGCCAGCGGACCGGCCACACTCCGGGGAGAGGGTGGCCCCGCCAGATATGGTCCTATAACAGGACAGGGGAAAAACCAAAAGAAATCAGGAGCAGAGGGAGGCGGGAAACTAATCATGGGAAAACAATGGTTTTGTTTGCTTTACTTAATTTGTTTTGTTGCATATTATAATTTATGGTGTTGGAAGGGGTGGGGGGAAACCAGAGTAAAAAGCACAGCATTGGTACAGCGACCCGCATAACAGTAGCAGAATCGGGTCAAGATTGCTGTAACATTCGGTTTGGCATTCGATGCAGAGGCCATAAGAGGTATCAGGGGAGGAGAAAACAATAATAACAAACAGGGTAAAAGGCCACGTCATTCAAACCTACCAAATAAAGAGAAGAGGGACTGCAAAGACAGGAGAAGAGGCAACAAGGAAAGAAAGAAAAAAAATAGAAAGGAAAACCTAGAAAACGGGAAAACAAAGTACAGGAAGGGAAGAGAAGATAAGAAAGGAAAAAGAAGAGAGCGAGACAGATCAGGGAAAGAACAATAATAATACTTACCTGTCCACCAACGGTCATGTCTTCTTTTTTATTCCCCATGCGTCTCCTGAGTCACCATCTGGAAAAAGAAGAAGAAGGAAGAAGATGAAGACCACATGAACTTCAGAGAAGACGGAAAACGAAGAGAAGTCCAACCACATGGAAAGAAAAGAGCCAAAGAACGTTTGTTGAACACCAAAATTTAATAAAATTTAATAAAAGCATATTCACTATAAGAAGTGCCTACGAGTCTCCGTTATTCTGACCCTGGGACACTGCACATGTGTTTCACCAGGGTAGACAAAACTCTTGCCAGCACGATTGAGAACATTGGCTGTGACATTCCTGCTGCCGAGCCCACTGTCACTTGGAAAGAACCAGTTGCAAGGAAATGGAGCACTGATAGCACAAGAGGGGGGATCCCAGTTGGATGATGGATAGCAGATATCTGGTCAGGCTCCAATTGGGCACACAGTTCTGTGATTGTGGCCCTGTCCAGTCTATATGTGAGTATAATGTGCCTGTCCTCCAGAGTAGCCAAGTCCACAAGGGGTCTTTACACAGGGGTATGTCTCCTCCTCCTATTTATCCACAGCGGTAGGTATCTAAGGGACACAAGAGTGAGTAGGCTGTCACAATTTGAACAATGGAACATCAACCTCAATGTCCATAGAGCATTTATGTGATGGGGCAGTGGGAATGGTGAGGTATGTGCTAATCTAGGCTGTGACGCAGTTAAGGTTGATATGACCATTGTCCGCCACCATGAAATGGGGACCGCCTGTCCTGTACGTAGGGACAGGTGGAAGTGAGGTAACTCCACCGACGTTGGGCGTCATGGCGGAATGCAGTCTTGCACCGCCGTGCAATTCCTCAATGGATAATATGGAGCTCTATGAAGTACAGTGGCCAATGGGGATCTGCCCCAGGGTGATGGTGTACACCGCTGCAGACGTGACCACTATTTTCTGATTCCTCATTTGTTTCCTGACCTTCAACAGGAGGCAGAGTCCACCGATACCGAGGGAACCAGTGGGACGGATGGCGAGGGGAGCACCACAGCGGAGACAGGAGGCAACAACACAGACTCAGATATCTCCTCCGATGGAATCTCCACAGTAGTGGCGGACACCTCTGTGACCCCCCCCAGCTGCGATTACAGTCGCCACCCCTGTACCAGCACCACCCTCCTAGTAGCCCCTCAGCAAGTTGCATCTCCTTCGCCACAGGCACCTCAGGTCCTGCCCCAGTGAGCCCTGCTGCCCTGAGTTAGGAGGCTATTGACCTCCTGAGATCCATATCTGTAGGGCAGTCAACCATAGTGAATGCCATCCAGGGGCTGGCATCTAGATGCAGCAATGCAATGCATTCCTGGAGGGCATTCACAGTGGATTGGTGGCCCAACAGAGATCGATTCAGGCTCTGGCCTCCTCTCTGATGGCAGCCATTGTCCCTGTCCCTACCATCCCCCCTCCAACTACCACTTCCAGTCCCAGTCTCCTCAACCCCAACCCATCCCATGCACACATACAGACGAGCATGCACACAAGACAACACACAAGAGTGGCACAGTAAAACACAGGCACCACACTTCATCCCACAAGCACTCACGCAAACACCAGACAGTTGCAGACAAAACAAACCACATCCACTGCCTCCACCGTCTCTCCCTCCTCCTCCTCCACCTCTCTCACAGTCTCATCCACACTCACAACTGCATGCACTGCATCAACATCCACCACCAGCATCACCACACCAAGCAGCACACACACCTCACTAGCAGACACCTATACAACATCCATGCATGTGTCCCCTGTGTCCTCTCCTATCCTGTCTGTCCCCCCTCCTAAAGGACGCAAACACAAGCACTCACACACCCAACAGTCATCCACCTCACATCAGCATACTGCCCATGCACTTGCACCCAAGTCCAGCAGACATACACCTCTTACAACCACTCCCTCACCCTCCACTCCCATCCCTCCTCCCTCATCCTACCCCACTGTCCCTAACAAGCTTTTCCTTGCCCAACTTGACCTCTTCCCTCCCCCGGCCCCATCCTGCCCGTAACAGCAGGGTCTCAACGACCCAGCCCAGCACCTCAGCCAAACAGTCCACGTGGACAATGGTGGCACACCTAGTCGTGGTGGCAAGTCAGTGAAGGATCCCACTCCACCAGCCAGGAAGGTTAAGGATCCCATAACTCCTGCCATGAAGGGGAAGAAGACCTCTCCTCATGCCTGGAAGGCTAAGGAACCTGCACATCCTGCCATGAAGAGGAAGAAGCCCTTGTCCCGCACCTCCAGGGTGACACCACCACCACCAGCGGTTCCGGGTCCCCTCCGCCAGCTGAGGAAGTGCATCCCTCACCTCCTGAAGAGGCTGCCCATGAGGCACCTGCCAACACAGTTTAGCCGTCACGTCCAGCGGAGGTTGTCAGGGTGACACCACCACCACCAGTGGTCATGGGGCCCTCACCACCAGCTGAGGAAGTGCATCCCTCACCTCCAGCAGAAGCTGCCCAGGAGACACCTTCACCTGCTGACACTGTGCAGCCCTCACCTCCAGATGACACAGTGCAGCCATCAGCACCAGCGGTGGGCATGCAGGCCACCCTCCAGGGACTGCTGAACAAGGGGCCCACTCCAGGAACAGTGGGCATGTTCCCCACCTGAGTGACTGTGGCCTTGTACTCCCCAGCAAAGAGAAATGGACATGGAGCCCCCTCCAGAACCAGTGGAAAAGTCATCCATTCCAGAGACTGTGGCCTTGCACTCCCCAGCAGAGAGAAATGGGCATGGAGCCCCCTCTAGAACCAGTGGGCTTGTTCCCATATTCGGCTGAGGTGCCCCCCACCCCTCATCCCCCTAAGGTGCCTGCCCACTTGCAAACTGATACCCCTGCAGAGTTCTATCCGGATGAAGTCAGGATTCGAGTTGGGCCTTGTACTGTGCCCTGTGGCCATGTGGGCCCTTAGTACATTGGCCCTTTGTGTACATTTGTACATATCTGTTTTTCATTCAATTGTTTCACTTGGTAGGTGTTTATATCAATACATTCTCATTACTGCATTCTTGTTGTCCTTGCATTATTGTGCCGTGTATCGTGTGCCATTGCTTTTCATCTGCAGCTGGTTGTGTGTACGGTGTGTGTATGGTGTGTGTTGTGCGTGTCACTCTCGTTTTCCTCCCTCCCTCCCTTGTGTGCTAGGCAGCTGTACTAACCGTCGTAGGCTTCGTCGGCATTGGTGTTCCAGGTGAAGCATGACGTAGATGAGCATCGGGAAGACTTGCAGTTCCGGTTCCATGGTGGCGTTGTTCTTCCCTGTGTCTCCAATGGTGAGTCTTTGTTCTTCTGTGATGTGTTTCTGCCAGGCTTTTAATGGTGTTGGTACCGCCCCAGAAATCCTAGTGGATTGAAGGGTCAAAATATGGTGGGCGGTACTTTGTCTTCTACCTGGTCAGTGTTGTTAACGCCCTGGCGGTTGGTGTGGTACATTGGCTGTCTATGGGAGATTTCTCCAACATGGTCATAATTTGATGGTAATTACCACCAGCCTGTTGGCGGTATTACTGCCACTTTATCACTCAATGCCAGGGTCATAATGAGGGCCTCAGTCTCTTGAAGTCAAGGTTCTGATGTCTGCACATCTCTGGTAGTTACCTGCAGTACTCACTACAGAAGGTGTGTCATATTGTGATGGCCTGCTGCATGCTTCACAATCTGGCACTAAGGAGGAACATCTCATTGCTGGAGAAGGTAGGAGTAGGGGAGAATCTGGTGGCAGAGGAGGGAGAAAACATGAATGACGAAGATGGTGATGAGGAAGATGTAGGCACAAGGATAGACCTCATCCAGCAATACTTCAGTTAAGCTTCTGGTAGGTATGTTTCTACGTTTGACATGTCACATGCTGGTGTACAGATTGGGTGTACTTCATTATCCGTCCCTATTATCAGTAGGTGTTGACCCCATATGGGTTTCAGATGAGTGAATACAGAAGTGGTCTGACAAGTAGGTCGACAGTGCCACTGTGATGTTATCTAGTCCACCTGTGTGGGTTACATATAGTTCTGACACCCTATCTACTTGTTCACACATTTGTGACTTCTCCATTCTGGAGTAAAATGTTCATTGGCATAGTTTCCTGCTTCTTGTGACACCAAGTGCTGTTAATACTTGGCATCCAAGGGTGTGAGCTGTGTAGTACAACTACAATGAGTGTCTATTACTCAGGTCATTACTGTTAGATACAAAGATTAACTTGTCTCATTGTACCTGCACAGGGTTGTGGTCATGTGTGCAATAGCATAGGATTGTCTATCAGTGTGTGGACCTACGGTGTAAATCATTTAACCATCATAATGTGCAGGTACATACTGTTGGCAACAGTGAAAATAACGTGTGATGGACATTCTGTGCTATCAATTGCAGATGTACCATGAATGATGTGTCATCACTCTTCCCAGTCTGCTACCTAAGGACCTAGGGATGAGTGGACACTGACTGTGCTGCAGGAAGCTGGATGACAGCATGATACATTCACATCTTCAATGTGTTTAATGACTCATCTTCTGTGACATGTCACACATTTGTTGCACCATTACAATGAGTAAACACATAACACCAAAACATGTGTATAAGTGCATTTATTGTGTATACCAAAGGGTGGGTAGGGTGCAAAGTAGTGGGACCATGGTGTTCAATTCCATCAGTCTGTCAGGCCCAACAGTTGGTAGCACAGGTCCTCTATCCATGTGGCATTTGAAAATGGGGCTAAGGCAGTGGAAAGTCAACAAGGTATCTCAGTGGCACACAAGGAAGCCAGTTCTTGAGAGGCTCATTTCCTGGCAGTGGGGTTGGTCTTGGCTTCCGTTCCTGCAGGATGTCTGGGTCTGCGACCATGTTTGCTTGGAGGTTCCTCAGCAACAGGGGGTGGCTCAGTGGTGGCTTGTGAGTCCTCAGGCATGACCATCATCCAACTAGCTGCAGCAGAAGCAGAGGGCTGGTCAGTTGGGTGGCTAGTGGAAGGGGCCTGGTGGTGGGTGGAGGACTCATATAGGACTGTGACGAGCTCCAGCATCAAGCCTTTCATGGAGGCCAAGGTGGCATTGAGGGCATGCCACTCCTGCATGGCCTCCTAGTGGTATTCCCTCTGCTGGCTCAGATTTTCTCCCAACAGGTCTAATAACTGGCCCATCTTGTCCTGGGATTGGTTGTATGCTCCCAGGACTTGTGCCCCATATACCTGTGTCTCCGGCACAGTGTACCCACTCCTACTTACACCAGGACCTTCATGGTTTTGTGTGGTGGGTGCTGACTCAGGTCCCTGTACAGGTGGGCACACTATGGATGGAGGTGGCCTTAAGACACTGGTGTGGGGGTGTTGGACGACAGGTGTTGTGATGGCAGAGGTTGTGGGGGCTCCATGGTGTCCTGGGTGAGGCTGGTGGGAGAGGACTGCTCAGAGAGCCCGGATGAGCCAGGTAGGTCTTCCTGTTGCAGACATCATGTGTCGCTGTCATCATGGGACTGGCTGTAAGTGGCACTGGTTGTCTGATGACATTCTCAGTGACACCTGTGGATGATAGGGAGTGTTATTCACATCTGCCTGACGTACTTTACAGGGGCCGCAAAGTGAGTGCTACGTGTCATGCTTCAGGACTCTGGTGTAGTTATGCGAGGGTAATGTGCATTGTTAGGTGCTACAGGGTGATGCATTGTGGGAGTCGTAGTGCTTCATGCTGTACAGGCATTGGGTGCATTTGGGAGTGTGGACTTTGGGATTGTTGTTAGTGGAGTAGGGTGGGCATGCAGGGACTGGGGATGCATGCATTACAGGTATACTTCATACAAGGGGACTATAGGTGACTTAACAGTTTCCAGTCCTCTGGGGATTCTCAGGGTGCAGGATCGCCAAGACCTTCTCGTCCCATGATGTTAGCTCCAGGGGAGGGGCTGGGGGTCCACCGCCAGTCTTCACAAGGGCGATTTGGCATCTGGCCACCGTGGAGTGGACCTTCCCCCTCAGGCCATTCCACCTCTTGCGTATGTCATCCTTTGTGTGTGGCTGGCTTCCCAATGAGTTCACCTTGTCGATGATCCTCCACCATAACTCCATCTTCTTTGCCATTGACATTTGCTGGATTCGTGCCCCAAACAGCTGTGGCTCTATCCTGATGATTTCGTACACCATGGTCCTTAATTTGTCATCGGTGAAACGGGGTGCGTTTGTCTGGACATGGTGAGTGTGATGTGTGTGTGATTGTAAAATATTTAAGTGAAGTGTGATGCGTGAGAGGTGTGCAGGTGTCTGTGATGTGCAAGGGGTTTTGGGTTGTGTGTGTGTTTGTTTTATATGGGGTGTGGTGTGTGTATGTGTTTCATTAAATGCAAAAAATAACTAGGCCCCCTACTGAAAATCTAGCCACGCACCACAATGAAATTTAAAAATCAAATTGGAGTACAAAGAAATACTGCTGCACTTGTGATATCGCAAAAATAAGGTCCTTAAATACAATGGCATATATACAGCAGACAAAGAGAGTGATCCTTTCACCTCAAAATCCAAGTGAAAAGTGACCAGGAAATGTACAAAGCACTAGAAGGAGCCTGTTGGATAGGAACAGGTCATTCGGAGTCTCTGGAGCACCTCCTTCCTGTTGAAAAAATAAATAAACAAAAAAAAGCTTCTTCCAGTAAAAAAGAACTTGAACGGTCCATTCCAGTAGAATATCCACTCGAAAACGTCTTTTCAAGTAAATGTAGCTGCTTCTCAAGTACGGAATCTGCTCAAGGTGCAGCTGTGGTTACTTGCACGCCAGCAGCATGAAAAAGACACATTTGCAGCCGGAAGCCACGCTGGCAGCCACAAAACTCATGCACGCTCGCAAGTTGCCTAAAAGTATTGTGGAGCTTGACAGCACCCGCCGAAACATGTCTCTTGCACGACAACGGAAAATAAATTCGACCCTACACTGGAGGACAGAATTTATGGAGAACTCCACGTTACACACGTGGAGGTCCTGAATTCTGCCAACTCCGCAGACGGAGTGATTTTTCTGCCCACCCCTAGTCATTTGTACACAGTGATAGGGCATTCTATAGACTCACTCCTGAATTGAAAATAATCTACCCTCTAAATGTACCTTTTGAAGTAAGGGCTGTGGTCAAGAGTAACATTTATAAATATAAAAATTCAATGAGGAACATAGTGAACCTCTGATTTGTACTAGACTATCTGAGTAATTATGGTGAAAGCATGATGAATAATGCAAAGCCTTCTCTGTACTACTATGGCGACAGCATCATGGACATCACTGATGCTGAAAGTGATTGCATGCTTCCACACATGCCTAACATGATATCAGTGGCAAAGACTGTGGCCCTCATTATGATCTCGGTGGTAAAGAAAGCCGAGATCAGCGCTGGCGGTCAACAGAAGACCGCCAGCGCGACGACCCCCCGGCCTGCCGCATAATGTTTTCCCCGCTGGGCCAGCAGGCGGAAACAGTGTTGCCGACCGCCGGCCCAGCAGGGAAAAGGGCCTTAACATTGACAGCGGCTTCAAATGGAGCCGCCGCCAATGTTGGTGTGCGGCGGGTGCAGCAGCACACGTCGTGCAGATCAGTGCCTGTAAATCGGGCAGTGACCTGCGCCATGTGGCACTGCATGGGGCCCCCTGAGGGGCCCTGGAGCACCCCTTCCACCAGCCTTTCCCTGTCGGGGAAGCCCGCCACGGAAAGGCTGGAGGAAAAGGGGTCATTATCCGGAGGGCAGCTCTGCTTGCAGCGCTGCCATGTCGGATAATGATTTCCGCCATCGTCAGACTGCCTGTTGGCGTTAGCCTTGCGGTGGTGGAAGGCCACCAGTTGCGGTCCCCACAGCCTTCATTATTTGGCAGCTGAGCCCGCCATGCCGGTGACGGCCATTCCCGCCGCCACCGGCATAGCGGGCTCAGCCGCCAATGTTCATAATGAGGGCCTGTATGTTGAAACTGTCATTGCAGCTACAGAGTGAAACTGCAGCGACATTCCTCAATTAAAAATATATGGCATATATCAGTCTTCTGTGGCATCAGTTGCAAGGTCAAGAGGAGTGTATGAGGGTATTTGATAGTTGCGTAATTAACCAGAAAACATTTCAGTGGATCCAGGCTTTGGAACATAATCATAAATGGCATATATGGCATATATCAATTATGTAATTCGTGGCGTCTTCTGTGGCATCAGTTGCAAGGTCAAGAGGAGTGCATGAGGGTATTTGATAGTTGCGTAACTAACCAGAAAACATTTCAGTGGATCCAGGCTTTGGAACATAATCATAAATGGCATATATGGCATATATCAATTATGTAATTCGTGGTGTCTTCTGTGGCATCAGGTGCAAGGTCAAGAGGGGTGTATGAGGGTATTTGATAGTTACGTAACTAACCAGAAAAGATTTCAGTGGATCCAGGCTTTGGAACCTAATCATAAATCAATTTAACTGATGTTTTTAGGCGAATATTTGTCATGTTTTGTATTGAATGGTAAGATTGTAATCGGATTAGTTCGGTAATCGTTTACTAAGGTAACAATTCAAGAGGCACACCAGAGCTGGTAATTGCATATATAAATAAAATAACTTTCCAACTCAAGCCTTTAACCCTTTGTGGCACATCAACCCTAATAATTTATTTCTACAAATATTCATTCTCATACATTTTGGTAATGGTGGGCACATCAGCGGGTTCCATTTGAAATAACAACTCTAATTCACTCTAATTCACTATTAACTGTTCGGACCTGATTTGTCATTCATCTTCCACTTGGGTGGGTCGTTATCTTGTATAAATGTGTACTAGAGGGTCTCCTTATTGCGCGTGTCATGAATGACAACACAGTCAAGTCTTTGTTCTGTAGTGCAAAGCTTTGCATCTTGTGTAAAGGCATTTTCTTGGAAACGCAGCATGTGACTCCATTGGCACACAAATCTTTGTAATTATGACGCTGTACAGTTTTTTACCATTCACACAACCCCGAGCTATACAATTTTCATGTTGCACTAAGTCTGTCTAGTAGTAAATTGGTGCCTAAATCGGCCAAATACTGTTATTTGCTGATCTATGTGAGGATTTGTTAACAGAGTAAAACTTAATAAAGATAACAAAAATACGTATCCAAAACTACAAGAGAACCTCTGCAAAAGCACTGGAATCCACAGATTACAGGACATAAACTACAAAAACCAAGGCTCAAAAACTACCCAAATATACTATTCAAACCCTAGAAAGTGGTGTTCTATAGCCTTATAGCCCGCCGTGGTGGGTTATACAAGTCATTAAAGGCCCGCTCGAGCATTAAGGGCCCGAGCTGAAAGGGAGGGCCTTTAACAAGGGAGCAAGACTTTACTGCCGGTATAGCCCATCTAGAGAGGGCTATACAGCCATTAGATCATTCTGCACTAGAGGGCAGAATGTTCTAATAAATTAAACAAAGGCCTTACGGAGCCCAGGAGGACTAAACTCCAGGTAATTTTCTTGGGTATAAAGCATTATGTTTATTATGCACCAACTCTGTGCATAAAGATAAGATCTAATTAGTGCTTCTCTCAATAGTAAGTGCCAGCATTGTCCCTCAGAGAGCATATCTTATCTTTCTCACAATATCTGCCTATGGATGTTTCACAATACTTTGGCCCTCATTACGACCTTGACGGGCGGCGGCGGTGGTGTTGCGGCCGTGCGACGGGTGCAGTTGCACCCGTTGCGCTTTTCACTGTCTGCATAGCAGACAGTGAAAAGCTGCACGGGGCCCCCAGGTGCCCCGCGACTCCCCGTACCGCCAGCCTTTTCCTGGCGGTTCAGGGCAGCGGCATTGGACTCGTCTCCATGTGGAGCCGAGTCCAATGACTCTGCTCATTTTCCACTGGGCTGACAGGAGGAAGCCACCAGTCAGCTCAGTGGATAGCTCATAATGGGGCAGGTGGGGAGACTGCCAGGTCCATGCTGGTCTCCTCACCATGGGTCTGGTTTTCTGATCTTCAAACTCATAATCAGGCCCATAGTCACCAATTTTATAACTGATGCCTGTGAGAAACTCGAAAAAATGGAAATAAATCCAATGAAATGGCAATTCCTAATATATGGCTGCATACTGATGCAATATTCATTAATATTCAGTTGGGTTACGGATCCCATGCACCTCGATGGTTCTTTACATAGAAGATTAGGTTCTCCAGGGAAAAATCCGTAGCAGTCACATAAGAACTTGTTACAACCCAAAACGCTTTCACTTGTGATCATCCTTAATGTGTACAGACACTTTCCACCTGAAATAGTAGTAAACTGAACAAGTAAAGTGCTGCCAAGCCTACCGTCTAGATTCTCAGAATTTAATGTTTCTGCCATGAACAAGCTTGTTACTCTCTTGCAGTGGCACATTCATTCTATCCTACATGCCGTCTCATCTGTTAAAATCCAGGCGATTAAAACGCCTAGCAATGTCTCACAAAAGGTGGGGCTTACTCACAAAGGTTAACTTGCACTTTTGTATAAGGTTACAATTTTTTAGGTATTCACAAATTTTGAGTGTAGTTTTCCTTTTAGAGTCCCTTACTGCAGAGGCTCTGAGGTTAGGTGGAGAAATCCAAAAGACAGGCCTGTCCTATCTTTAGTCTCTGCTGTCACGAAGAAACTACACATAAAACTACACATGTAATTTGTGAATACCTAAAAAATTGTAACCTTACACAAAATTGTAAGTTTATCTGTGTGAATAAACCCCTGTGATTATAGTGGTTCATAAGTAGTTCTAGTGGCCACTGGTTCAACTTCTCACAGTCGACAGCTCTACATTAATGTAAAGGTTTGGTCTAATCAAACTCAGGTCGAACATTGGAAGCCAAGGACTTCTTTCATGTTCTAACATAAAAGGTGTCTGGGTTGTTTAACTAGGAAATTCTATTCTTGGACCACCTCACATGAAAGCTTTTCAGCATGGTGTGTTGATCTTTCCACTCTCCAGAGCTTATATCTCTCGCCAACTACCTCAAACACAGCTTTCAGTCACCTCCAGTCTCAACATTCTGTGATTCTATTACAGGCATTTTGCAACTTCTGCTGGCTGTATTTCCATAAGTGAAAGTACAAACAGCAGTCGCAAAGGCAGACCCCAGTCCAAATGTAAACACCTAAAGTATACAAATTAGAAATCCAATCTTAATGCATACACCAGCTAGCTCAAAATAAAGGCACAGTCTAGCTGCAGCCTAATTCTATTATACCGCTAATCTCATTGCACACTTGCAGAACTTAGTTCAAAAAGAAAAATAATTAAGTAGTTCCCTAAGGGTATTTGGCCCACGCCACACTTCAGTTATGCCTTCGGAGTTTAGATATCGTATGTTTGTGTGTAAGTAGAAGATTTGCATAGAGCTGACCTAGCTTGGAAGCAGTATGGTGCTGAACAATGGCTCGAGCTTAGGGTTACAACTTGAGGTTATGACTTTGTCGTAGTTTTAATCTTGCTCTAGCCAAGACTGCTGGTTTAAGGATGATAGTACTTATGTTTGTAGGTGACTATGCCTGTCCTACAAGAAGTCGCAACTGTCATCCCAACCCTCCGGGCTCACAAGCAGCACCTCACCAAAAACCCAGAAAGTAAAAGGTGATTTGTGGCAGCCTTTACACATGGACTCAAATGTGTGACATCTCAGGGAGTGTTAAATGGAGATTACCCCTTTCTCACATTAACAACATGTCTCAATCAAACACAGGCAATGAAAGAGAGGCACTAAAAGTCTTAATACGTTTTTATAAACAATACTGCAATCTACGATAAATTGCATGTGCTGCAATGATTAGGATAATGAACAGTGCAAAAAATTGAATTGTGAAAACGAGAGTCATTAGTACAAAGACTCCACCATCTTGCAATAACATGAAGTGACATGAGAGATTAAATATGTCCTTATACCCTAGCATGATAAACCTAACCCCTAACCTAAAGAGAGCTACGTGTGATAAACCTAATCTGCCAATGCGGTGCCCATGAGAAAAGCCCCCCCAACCAACATTACCTTAGAATTAACTCTCTAGATCACACTCCATGGGGACACGAAGACTGGATCAGCATCAAGGCGATGAGCAGTATCGATAGCAGCAATGGCATCTGGTCGAAATCCCTCTGACTATCTATCTGTGTGAGATGTATTTATAAAGATCTGATAGGACCCCTGACTTACGCCTCTTCCCAAACAATAGATAACAAGTTATGCTAGGACGGAAATTTATATAAACAATTCCCTCAAAAGCGCACAAGAGGGAAAGTACCTAAAGAGAATACCTTCTGCTTGTTTATTTTTGTTGCTTGATAGTGACTCCTCAGCGCGGTGGCAATGATAACATGAAACTAAAACATTGGCCTAACTAGAAACAATGCAGCCATCTCGAAAGATATAATTAAATAAATGCGCTAAAACAGAGCAAACTAAGTAGGGTAAAAGTCACTGGGTGACAGGGGCATGAGTCTACAAGGCAGAGGGCTAAGCTAACTCCTGCTTCCCATTAATACAAGATAGGATTCACTACACCTTGAGGTTGGTTACAGAGAGGTAGGTAAACTGTGTGTTTCTGTAATGTTGATAGATGGAGTTCATTGAAGAGATTAATCTTGAGCTTCTTTCTGCACTGCAGGAAGTTTAGAGCAGTTCAGAGGCCATACTAATGTCTTAAATGGAAAAGGCCTTCCTTCTTCTTTTCTTCAGCAGGGAATCTAGGTCTGAAAGGCCCTGGCTCACATGCTTGTTCTGAAACAATTTCTGGAAGAAAGCGATTCATCTTTTCAGGTGGGAGAACAGGTATTCTGCCATCTTAACTTTCTTGACAATGTTTTCTTAGAAGAAAAGTTCTGTGTTGAGGGTGAATTGATGTGATTTTATCTTGTGTGTTAGTTGAAGAGAGAAGGTGTCTAGTTCATGCTGGATAGACAAGCTTGGATGTGTGATTGTTTGGACCAACATGATTATCTCTGTCTTAGCACCATAAAACCTTAGGCAGAAAATTGACAGCCTGTGTTTGATTGAATCAATGCAGGTTCTGAGCGATTAAATGTAATTGTTTTTGAAGACTTAAAGGAAGACTTGAGTGTCATTGACATATTGATGTATCTTGCTGTCAATGTTGAGGAGTAGGGATCCTAAAGGCTCCATGTAGAGACTGAAGCCCTCATTACAACCCTGGCGGTGGGTAATAAAGTGGCGGTAATACCGCCAACAGGCTGGCGGTAAGTACCACCAAATTATGACCATGGCAGTGATATCTCCAATAGACAGCCAATGTACCACACCAACCGCCAGGGCGGAAACAACAGCCACCATGGCGGTAGTGGCCTACAGAAGTGCGGAAGTCAAAGTTCTGCCCACCATTTTTAGACCCTGCAAACCGCCACCTTTTCTGGGGCTGAATTAATGCCATCAAAAGCCTGGTGGAAACAGAGCACAAAAGTCACAGGACTCACCATTGGAGACACAGGGAAGAACCACGTCGACATGGAACTCGAACTGCAAGTCTTCCCGATGATCTTCTACTTTATGCTCCACATGGAACACCAACGCTGATGAAGATGACGACGGTGAGTACATCCGCTTAGCACACAAGAGAGGGTGGGAGGATAAACACACACACACCAGACACACACACACCACACACACACAACCAGCTGCAATACAAAAACAATTTGACCCTGAAAATTGGAATTGATGAAAGTGATTGTAATCAGTTCAACATCAAAATGAATAATCCGATTTGGCCATGAAACAGATATGTACACTTGTATAGAAAAGGGACACTGCCCAGTCCAAAGTTCAAAGGGCCCACATGGACACAGGGCACAGTCCAAGGGTCAACTCGAAACCTGAGCACATCCGGATAGAACTCTCCAGGGCCATCATTTTGCAAATAGGCAGGCATCTCAGTGGGAGGGGGGCACCTCAGCCGGATGAGGGAACAAGCCTACTGGTTCTGGAGGGGCAACATGCCCATTGCTTTGTCCTTCGGAGTGCAAGGCCACAATCTCTCAAGTGGATTACTTGCCCACTGGTTCTGGAGGGGCAACATGCCCATTGCTTTGTCCTTCGGAGTGCAAGGCCACAATCTCTCAAGTGGATTACTTGCCCACTGGTTCTGGAGGGGGCAACATGCCCATTACTTTGCCCTGGGAATTGCAAGGCCACAGTCTCTCAGGTGGGTGAATACCCCACTGGTTCTGGAGGGGGCAGCCCACATAGGAGCCCCTGGAGGGTGGACTAAATAGCGCCCACCTGCGGTGATGGCTGCATGCTGGTGGTGGTTGGGGGAGGCTCCTGGGCAGCCCCTGCACTCTGTGATGGCTGCATGCTGATGGTGGTTGGGGAGGCTCCTGGGCAGCCCCTGCAGTCTGTAATGGTAGCACATCCACCGCTGGTGGTGGGGGCCCTGTGACAGCTGGTGGTGGTGGCTGTGTTTGCCTGACAGCTTCCACTGGTGTAGAGTGCCTTTTCTCCTCCTGGTCATGGGTTGGGAATCCCTTACCCTTCCTGGTAGGGGTGGATGGGCTCTTCTCCTCTCTGCCTGGTGGTGTCAGCACCTTCCCCTTCGTCCCAGCTGGTGCAGGCTCCTTCCACTTCTTCCCAGCAGGTGGAGGCTCCTTCCCCTTCTTAACAGCTGGTGCAGGCTCCTTCCCCTTCTTCACAGCTGGTGCCAGAGTCTTCCTTTTCATCCCAGGTTGTACTGCTTCCTTCCCCTTCAGTGTTGTTGTTCTGGTATCTCTACCACCACGAGGAAGTGGTGCTAGCACTGTCCCTGTGGATTGTTTGGCTGAGGTTCTGGGCTGTGTCCTTGCGACCCTGCCCATACGTGAAGGACGGAGGAAGGGGGAGGGAAGAGGCCAAGTTGGGCAAGGAAAAGCTTTTTAGGGACATTGGGGTGGGAGGAGAGAGGAGTAATGGGAGTGCAGGATAAGGGAGTGGTTGTTGGGGGTCTGCTGGATTTGGGTGCTGGTGCATGGGCTGCATGCAGTTGTGAGGTGGATGGCTGTTGGGTGTCTGAGTGCTTGCGTCTGTGTCCTTTAGGAGGGGGGCAGACATGGTGGGAGAGGTCACAGGGGAAGCATGCATAGATGTTGTGGAGGTGTCTGCCAGCGAGGTGTGTGTTCTGCTTGGTGTGGTGAGGATGCTGGTAGTGGATATTGATGTAGTGCATGCAGGTGTGAGTGTGGACGTAACTGAGTGGGAGGTCGAGGAGGAGGAGGAGGGGGATGGGTTGGGGAGAATGGGACTGGGAAGTGGAAGTTGGAGGGGGAAGGTAGAAACAGGGACAATGGCTGCCATCAGAGAGGAAGGACAGAGCCTGAATCAATCTCTGTTGGGCCGCCAATCCACAGTGAATGCCCCCCAGGAATGCATTGATTCGCTGCATCTGGGATGCCAGCCCCTGGATGGCATTCACAATGGTTGACTGCCCTACTGAGATGGATCTCAGGAGGTCAATAGCCTCCTCACTCAGGGCAGCAGGGCTCAATGGGGCAGGGCCTAAGGTGCCTGGGATGAAAGAGATGCCCACCCCTCCTGGGTGAGCGGGCACGGGCAACTCACTGAGGGGCTACTGGTGTGGCAGTGCTGGTATGGGGGTGGCGGCTGAACCTGCCACTGGGGTGGTCACAGAAGTGTCCGCCACCACCAGGGAGCTCCCACCAGAGGAGGTATCAGAATCTGTGTTGTCCCCTCCAGTCTCCACCGTGGTGCTCCCCTCGCCCTCCATCCCTCTGGTTCCCTTGGCGTCGGTGGACTCTGCCTCCAGGGTCCTGTGGGATGCAGCTCCCTCTGTCACTGGTGTCTCTGCTCCTCTGCCAGATGATGCTAATGCACATAATGACAGGATGACAAAACAAGAAAGGGGGAGAGAGACAAAGGAAACACTGGGTCAATGACTGCACCAACACCACCGTTGGCGTACACAGCACCCTCACACGCATGGAACAGGTCTACGAACTATGCATTGCACTACCAGTAAAATGGCTAGCCACCAAGGCATGAGGAGGGGCACACACGGCCAACTGCAGCACACCTGGGACCCACGCAGCCCTGCCCAGAAGTTAATAATAACAAGCTATGTAAGCAGTATTTTCCATTCAAACCCTTAGCCTCCAGAGGACCTACGCTGCTATGTCTGGCCTGGCATGGGGGCACCCACTGACACACAACCACCACCCGGACATCACCCCACCAGCCGTAAGTTGTAATGATAGCCACTGTACTCACCCCCTTGTGGCTGCTCTGATGCCATCAAGCGCCCATCCAGCTCAGGGTAGGACACTGCCAGTATGCAGGCCATTAGGGGGGTCAGGGTCTGACGGCCACCCCTTCCTCATTGGGAGGCCATCCCCAGTTGGGCCTCCCCAGTCTTTCATGCCCAGCGTCTTAGGTTCTCCCACTGTTTCTGACAGTGGGTGGTCCGCCTTCCATAGACCCCCAGGGTCCGCACGTCCTTGGCGATGGCACGCCATAATCCCTTCTTTTGATGGGCGCAGACCTGCAGAGGCAATACAGACTGGAGAACTCCATGAAACAAACAGTCCAGCCTGTCAAACACATGGCCCACCATACCCGAACCCATCACCATTGGTACACACATAAACCAGCTCACACACATAGGACAGTACACCGCCAACATACAATCCTCCCAGCCCCCAACCACCCTTACATGATGCCTTCACACACTTCTCCATGCCTTCATGCCACAGCATCGTGCCCACAGTGTACTCACCTGTTGGTCTGGAGGCCCATACAGCAGTCCATACTGGGGTAGGTCCCCATCCACCATTCGCTCCAACTCCTCAGAAGTGAAGGCTGGGGCCCTTTCCCAGGTCACACAGGCCATGGTAGGTTCCAGACACAGGTCACAGCAGCACATACAGTGTAGGTCCTCTCCTGTGGAAGGTCAGGAAACAAGTGAGGAATGTGAAATAAGATGGCAGTCATGTCTGCGGCAGTTCGTACCGTCACTGCCGGCGTAGATCCCCGTTGGCCACTGTAACCCATAGGGCCCAATATTATCCAATGAAGAATTGCACGGGGGTTCACGACCACCTACCGCCATGGTGCACAACGTTGGCGGAATTACCTCACTTTCACCTGTCCCTCCACACAGGACAGGCGGTCACCATTTTAGGGGGGGTGAACAGGGCTGTCAGTAATTGCCGCGTCACAGGATAAATAGGCACATACTTTGAAATTACACTGTCCCAAAACATGATTGCACTATGTGGACTGCTGTTGTAGTACAGTTGTTTAAACTGTGACAGCCTACCCACTCTTGTGTCCCTTAGATATCTACCCCTTTGGATGAAAGTGAGATGGAGACATACCCCCATGTACAGACCCCTGGTGGACTTGGCTACACTGGAGGACAGGCACATTATCCTCACCTATAGACTGGACAGGGCCACAATCACAGAGCTGTGTGCTCAGTTGGAAGCTGGCCTGATCTCAGCTGTCATCCCACTGGGATACCTCCTCTTGTGCAGGTTCTATCAGTGCTCCATTTCCTGGTGACTGGTTCTTTCCAAGTGGGCTTGGCAGCAGGAATGTCACAGCTAATGTTCTCAATCGTGCTGGCAAGAGTCTTGTCTGCCCTGACAAAAAACATGTGCAGCTACATTGCTTTATCCCAGGTGGAGGATTTGGCCACTCTGAAGGCCGGATTTTATGCAATGGGACATATCCCCAATATAATTGGCGTGATTGAAGGAACACATATTCTGTTTGTCCCCCCCCAGGGCAAAATGAGCAGGTGTTCAGGAATCGTAAGAGTTTCCACTCCATGAATGTGCAGA
Organism: Pleurodeles waltl; assembly: GCF_031143425.1. Taxonomy (NCBI): domain Eukaryota; kingdom Metazoa; phylum Chordata; class Amphibia; order Caudata; family Salamandridae; genus Pleurodeles; species Pleurodeles waltl. The sequence continues at coordinate 977,030,273 of NC_090446.1, read as the reverse complement.
AGGTGTGCCTGGTGAACCAGTACATTTCCCACATCAGTGATAAGTATCCTGGGTTGGTGCATGATACCTTTGTTCTAAGGAATAGCAGCATCCCAAATGTGATGTCCCAACTACAGAGGCACAGGGTGTGGTTAATAGGTGAGCCTTGGTTCCTACCCAGTATATGTTGGTGTATGCCTATGCTGTTGGCCATATAGGATAGTGTGTGACTAAATGTTGTCCCTCAATATTTGCTGGTGACTCTGGTTACCCAAACCTATCATGGCTGCTGATCCCTGTGAGGAATGCCAGGACAAGGGCTGAAGAACGTTATAATGAGGCACATGGGTGAACCAGAAGGATCATTAAGGGGACCTTTGGCCTCTTGAAGGCGAGGTTCAGGTGCCTCCATCTGACAGGTAGATCCCTGTGCTACTCACCTGAGAAGGTCTGCCAGATAGTAGTGGCATGCTGCATGTTGCACAACCTGGCCCGCAAACGCCATGTACCTTTTCTGCAGGAGGAGGAGATTGGAGATGCCCCTGTGGCAGCAGTGGACCCTGAGGACAGTGAAGATGAGGAGGCAGAGGATGAGGATGTGGACAACAGAAGATTGGTGATACATCAGTACTTTCAATGACACACAGGTGGGACAGTGCAACTTCACATTTCTATGACTATTAGTGTATTCTCAGGGCATTGGCATGCTGGCATTACACACTTCTTTCCCCTACTTACTGTTACCTATGGATATTCATTTTACAGATGTTGTTGATATGACAACTTTGCCCTGATGTGATCACAACAGCAAACAACAGGTCATTAATTCTATGCTCATAATATTTACAGTTCATTTGAAATAGTTGTAGCTGTTTCAAACAGTACAAATTTGCAATACATGTAATACTAGTAGTCGAGTTTTATCCATTGGTGTTTATGGTAGTGCTATGAAATTGAGGGAAAAGTGCAATGGAATGGGGTGATGATGGAGGAAAGTCCAGGGTATTGTTCCAGTCTGTTTGTAGCACAGGTGCATTGTACATGGGACATAGGAAGGGGAGCAACGTCAGTTCAAGGTGGGCAAGGTGACTGAGTGGGACACAAGGGGACCAGACATTTCCTGGTGGTGGTCTTGGCAAGTGTCTCTGGCTTCTGTCTGGTTCGTAGGGAAAGTTTGCGGGGTGGTTCACCTTCTGCAGGGGGAGGGGTGCTAGTGGCCTGTTCGTCCTGTGGCAGGCTTCCTGGCAACTAACGGCAGCGGAAGTGGAGGGCTGTTCAGATGACTGGCTAGTGGCAGGGGCCCGCTTGTAACGCCACGCTCTGACGCGGCGTCTCTTTCTGTTCTCGCGGGTGGAACGCGCTACCGATATTCGGAGCGCTGTTCCCCGCATTTTTTTACTATGCTTTCTGGGAAGCATATATTTCGCTTCCGGACGCGCTACACTTACTTGTAGCCTTTTTTCTTCTTTTGTTGTTGGTGGTGGGTTTTTTGTTTGTCCTTTTGCCTGTCTCTATCCATGTTGTGTCCATCTTGTCTTCTTCGTGTTTTTGTCCCAGCATGCTCTGTTTTTCTTTTCTACTACTTCCTTTTTCCTATACTGGTCTATGGGCTTTTCCCAATCCAAGATGGTGTTACTTTCCTTTCCTGTGATGTCACTTCCCTTTTCTCAGTATATAAGTCAGTCAGTCTTGTTCCTCCTTGCGTTGCAAACACTTCCTTCTGGTTGTGCTGTTCGCTCCTGTTCTTTGTTCCTGCTTTTTTGCCTTGGGAGATTTTTGCCTGTTCCTTGTTCCTGCTTTTGCCTTGGGAGATTTTTGCCTGTTCTTTGTTCCTGCTTTTGCCTTGGGAGATTTTTACCTGTTCCTTTTTTCCTGCCTTTTACCCTGGATACTGCCTATTTTTGTTTCCTGTTGTCAAGTCCTGTCTTTTTCTTGTTTTCCTTCAGGAGTTCCTGTTAGAGGTTTTTTCCCCAGTGTTGGGGTTTTTTCCCTCTGGGACTCCTTCTGGAGGGTACGGTCTGCTTTGGCGTAGCCTGTCAAGTGGCACCGTGGCAACTATAAGGGGTCGCCCTTATCTGGGAGTATCCAGGACCTGTAGAAGACTTGGTGTATTCACCAATCCGAAATCCAGAGGTGAGACAGCGCAGCGCAGTACGTGACAGATTGCAACGCCAAAAGATTCTGCGTTGCGAAAGCGCCATGGAAGATCCACAGGGAGAGGCGTCAGAAAATGCTCAAGCTATGTTACAGACTGTCCAACAACAAGCCTAAGAGTTACAACAGTTATGGGCAGAGAACACTGCGCTATGACAGGTCTTGTCTTCCCGATCAATGGACATACCACCCTTATCTGCTACTATTCCTCGATATTCCGGAGATCCTTTAAAGATGAAGGAATTTTTGGACGCCCTGACGGTTTTCTTTGCTTTTCGTCCACTCCAGTTTTCTTCGGATAAGGCTAAGGTGGGCTATCTGATCAGCGCCTTGTCTGGTCCAGCGCTTGCTTGGGCGACTCCTCTGGTTTCTGCAGATGACCCAGTCCTGGCTAACTATTCCGCTTTCCTGACTGTTTTCAAACAAATGTTTGAGAGACCTGGGGTAGAAGCAGCAGCAGAAGAAGCCTTATGTGACATTCAGCAGGATAATCAGGATGTACTGCAGTATATAACCCGCTTCAAACAGCTGGCAGCTGAAACCTCCTAGGTAGAACGCACCTTCGTAACCCTTTTCCGCCGAGGCCTGTGTGAAGAAATTAAAGATGAGCTTGTACACTCTTCTCCAGCTTGTTCTTTGAAAGAATTAATGGATCAATCTATGAACATCGAGTATAGACTTCGAGAACGCAAGATGGAAAGACGTAGAACTAGAGCTCCATACCAGTCCGGTACCTTCCGTGCTAGCAGTCGACGAACGGAAGATAGTCCATCTGAAGCCTCTCCACCTCCCCATGAAGAGCCCATGCAGATAGATCTGGTTTGTGGGCCATTGACGGAGTCAGAAAGGGAGGAACGACGACGAAGGGGACTTTGCCTATGCTGTGGTAAGGCTGGCCACCTGATCCGTAGTTGTCCGGTACGTCCCTCAAGGCCTGCGGGAAATGCCAGCTCCCGTCCCCTGTAAGGAGGAAGGAGACGGGAGGAGCTGAAGTACCATCAATATGTTCCTCCAAAGAAAGCATGTCCACCCTGTTTATCCTCTCGGTCAAGTTACAAAGTTCACAAGATCAAGAAGAACATCTTCTGGCTCTCCTTGACTGTGGAGCCAGTGGACTCTATCTGGATGAGACCTGGGCTACGAGTAAAGGAATTCCCCGCATTCCTAAAGAAACTCCTGAGCAGGTTCACACGGTGGATGGCTCTCCGTTAACCTCAGGACCTGTGGTGGCCTCAACTCCTACTCTTTGTTTGACATTTGAGGGGCATCAAGAACACTTTGCCTTTGATCTCATAGCCTCACCAAATCACATCATGATTTTGTGAATTCCCTGGTTAGCTCGACACAACCCCTATATCAATTGGGAAACACAAACTATATCCCTAACGTCTTCATTTTGCCAACAGAATTGTTATTCCACTACTTCTTATTGGACTCCAAAAAGGTCCTGTCAGTCAACTAAGGATAACACTAATTCTATCAATAGTATCCAGGGGGTTCCAGATTGTTATCAGGAATATATCAGGATTTTTCAGAAACCTAGTAATCCTATTTTGCCACCTCATCGCAATTATGACTGCGCTATTCCTTTGATTCCTGATGAAGTCGTCCCTTTCGGTCGAATGTATTCTCTGACAGACCAAGAAAAGAAGGTGCAAAGGGAATATTTAGATGACAACTTACACAATGGTTTGATTGCTCCTTCCACATCCCTCGCTGGGGCTCCTCTCTTCTTCGTCCCAAAGAAGACTAAGGATCTGCGTCCTTGTGTGGACTTTCATGAACTCAACAGAATAACGATTAAGGATCGATATCCACTGCCTTTAATCAGAGATATATTGGATGCCATTCAAGGAGCCAAGATATTTACTAAATTAGACTTACGGGGTGCCTATCATCTCCTTCGGATCAAGGAAGGAGATGAATGGAAGACTGCATTCCGTACCCCTTTTGGGCACTATGAGTATCGTGTTATGCCCTTTGGACTGACCAATGCCCCTTCTGTTTTTCAACGATTTATGGATTCAGTGTTCTCTGATGTACTCAATCAATATGTAGTCATTTATTTGGATGATATCTTGATATATTCTCGTGATCCTGAGCACCATGTAGATCAAGTCCTGCAAGTCCTGGAAAGACTCAAGAAGAACCAATTGTTTTGTAAACCTGAGAAGTGTGAGTTCCATAAATCTGAAGAAAGGTATCTCTGGTTTTGTATTAATCAACACGGAATATCCATGGATCCTGACAAGGTCAGTGACATATTAGATTGGCCTTCTCCAACGTCCATTAAAGAAACGCAATGTTTTCTTGATTTATCAAACTTTTATCGTCAGTTTATTCATAACTTTGCCCACCTACAAAGTTTCATAACACAAACAATTAAGAAAGAGAACCTGAAGAAGGGTTTCATTTGGACCAAGGAGGCTGAACGCGCGTTTCAAGAATTAAAGACAGCCTTTAACCAAGCACCTGTGTTGCGTCATCCTGACAATACCAAGAAATTTATCGTCGAGACTGATGCCTCAGACAGAGCTATTGGAGCAGTTCTGCTGCAGAAGCAAGACAATGATGGATTGGAACATCCTATCTTTTATCTGTCTCATATTCTATCAGAGGCTGAACGAAATTATTCTGTACTGGAACGTGAACTACTCGCTCTCAAAGTAGCTTGTAAGGAATGGAGGCATTTCCTGATGGGTTCCAGAGAGCCTTTTGAAGCTAGGACTGATCACCGTAATCTCCAGTGTCTTCGGAGCTTTCAGTGTCGCAACAGTCGTCAGGCTCGGTGGGCTTTCTTCTTTAGCCAGTACGATTTAGTGATCACGTACATACCTGGTTCCCAGAATTTAGTGGCAGATACCTTATCCCGCAGATATCCTGACATAGCCCAGAACTCCTCTCCACATCTTATTGAGGCTAGCAGGATCATCGGAGCTACTCAATCTTTTCAAGAACGCATTCAACCTGAGTACCAGTTTCTGTCTGCTTCAGAATGGGATAAAGTGACTCCTTTTTTGCAGAAGAAGGACAACTACTTCTATCATCAACATGCTCTTTTCCTACTTACCAAGAAAGTGCAGACAGAAGCCCTGAAAATGTGCCATGATTCTCCTATAGCCGGTCATCGGGGTATCAGGAAGACCCAGGAGCTGCTTCAGCGATCTTTTTGGTGGCCTTCGCTGAAGACAGACACTGAAACCTATGTGTCAGCATGCCCAGTCTGTGCCCAGACTAAGACACCCCGAACTAAGGTGGCAGGTTTATTAAGACCTTTACTGGTTCCTTCCGCTCCTTGGTGTACTATATCCACGGATTTCATATGCTCTCTACCTACCTCCTCTGGTAACCAAGTAATCATGGTGACCGTGGATTCATTCACCAAGATGGCCCATTTTTCAGCCTTGAAGAAACTACCAACGGCCCCAGAAATGAGTCGCATTTTTCTACGGGATATTTTTCGCCTCCATGGTCTTCCTCAAAAGGTCATTTCGGACAGAGAGCCTCAATATGTATCACGTTTCTGGAGAGCCTTCTGTACCTTCTTTAACATTGAGATTTCTTTATCCTCGGGTTTCCATCCACAAACGAATGGGCAAACTGAACGAGTGAATCAAGAACTTCAGCAGTATCTGAGATGTTACTGTTATGCCACACAAAGCAATTGGTCGGAATATCTTGCTCTTGCCGAGTTCTCCTATAACAACACAATACATAGTGCGACCAAGACCACACCCTTTTATTGTACTTATGGATTTCATCCGAGGACTTTCACTACTGTTTCTCGAACATCCTCTTCTGTGCCTGCAGTCACTTCTTTATCACGACAGATCCATCGAATCCAGGGCCTACTTCACACAACTCTCCTAGCTTCGAAACAAGCTATGAAACGAAAGGCGGATCGTTATCGGCAAGCCGCACCTTTGTATCAAGTGGGCCACAAGGTATGGCTTTCTTCCAGATTTCTACCATCCCGGTTTTCCACCAATAAGTTCAAACCACGTTTTTATGGACCCTTTCGAATTTCGCACATCCTGAATCCTGTAGTTGTGCGTCTCCGCTTACCTCATACCTGGAGGGTTCATCCTGTTTTCCATGTGTCCCAGTTAAAACCCTTTGTTCCTGATCCTTACCATCGTCAGTTCCAACGTCCACCTCCTCTATCTATCAACGGACAGCCTGAGTATGAAGTCCAGGAGATCTGTGATTCCAGAATTTTTCGACGCAAGCTACAGTTTTTGGTCCATTGGAAAGGATACCCCCTCAGTGACTGTTCTTGGGAGGATGCTTCCTCCGTCCATGCTCCCCGTTTGGTTCGCCTGTTTTTTGACAATCATCCTGACAAACCTGGTGCCTCAGGGAGGGGACCTACTGTAACGCCGCGCTCTGACACGGCGTCTCTTTCTGTTCTCGCGGGTGGAACGCGCTACCGATATTCGGAGCGCCGTTCCCCGCGTTTTTTGACTATGCTTTCTGGGAAGCATATATTTCGCTTCCGGACGCGCTACACTTACTTGTAGCCTTTTTTCTTCTTTTGTTGTTTGTGGTGGGTTTTTTGTTTGTCCTTTTGCCTGTCTCTATCCATGTTGTGTCCATCTTGTCTTCTTCGTGTTTTTGTCCCAGCATGCTCTGTTTTTCTTTTATACTACTTCCTTTTTCCTATACTGGTCTATGGGCTTTTCCCAATCCAAGATGGTGTTACTTCCCTTTCCTGTGATGTCACTTCCCTTTTCTCAGTATACAAGTCAGTCAGTCTTGTTCCTCCTTGCGTTGCAAACACTTCCTTCTGGTTGTGCTGTTCGCTCCTGTTCTTTGTTCCTGCTTTTTTGCCTTGGGAGATTTTTGCCTGTTCCTTGTTCCTGCTTTTGCCTTGGGAGATTTTTGCCTGTTCTTTGTTCCTGCTTTTGCCTTGGGAGATTTTTACCTGTTCCTTTTTTCCTGCCTTTTACCCTGGATACTGCCTATTTTTGTTTCCTATTGTCAATTCCTGTCTTTTTTTTGTTTTCCTTCAGGAGTTCCTGTTAGAGGTTTTTTCCCCAGTGTTGGGTTTTTTTCCCTCTGGGACTCCTTCTGGAGGGTACGGTCTGCTTTGGCGTAGCCTGTCAAGCGGCACCGTGGCAACTAGAAGGGATCGCCCTTATCTGGGAGTATCCAGGACCTGTAGAAGACTTGGTGTATTCGCCAATCCGAAATCCAGAGGTGAGAAGTCCAGCGCAGTACGTGACACCGCTGGTGTGCTGTTGCCTCCCTCATGATGTTGGCCATGTCTGCCAGCACCTCTGCTATGGAGATCAGGGTGGTGTTGATGGCTTGCAAGTCCTCCCTGATCCCCTGATACTGTCCCTCCTGCAGCCGCCTGTTCTTCTGCACGTTGTCTAGGATCTGGCCCATCGTGTCCTGGGAATGTTGGTAGGCTCCCAGGATCTCAGAGAGTGCCTCCTGGAGAGTTGGTTCCCTGCTCCTGTCTTCCCCTGGCACACAGCAGTCCTCCCAGTTTCCCTGTTGGCCTGTGCCTCTGTCCCCTGAATGGTATGTCCACTGCCACTGACCCCCAGGTCCCTGATTATCTTGTGTGCGAGGTGTGGCCTGGGGTCTCTGTACAAGTAGGCAAACTGCTGATTGATGTGTCCTGCGGACAGAGGTGTGGGTACACTGGGTGGGTGCTGTGGTGTTGGTTCCTCATGAGGGAGGCTCTGTGGTGGTCTGTGAGTGGGCTTGGGCAACCGGCTGTCCAGTGGTCCATGATGGGCCAAGTAGGTCATCCAGATCCAAATGTCCAGAGTTACTGTCATCACTGTGGGCCTCTTCTGTTGGGGGACTGGATAGCGGTGTCACCTCCTCTCCAGTGACATTGGCTGGGATACCCGTGGGGATGTAAATGATGTATTATGCTTCAAGTGTATGACATTAGTATTTCTGTAGATTCCCCTCTATAGGTTGTTGTTACCCTGCCAGCTTTTGCTTGTGTGTGTTGGTGTATTGAGGGATTGTTAGTTTCCCTATGCTGTGCATGTTTTAGTGATGGGTGTCCATGCAGGGCTGGGAGGGATGTCCATGCATTGGTACAGCATGCAGGGCCTGGCATTGGGATTAGTGAGATGTGTTGGTGGAGTGTGTGGGATGTGGTGGAGTGATGGGAGCGAGGGTGAGGGTGTGTGATGTCATGCAGGTATGGGGTGATAATTGTTAAAAGTTGACTTACCAGTGTCCAGTCCTCCACCAACTCCAGCGAGTCCCTCAGGATGCAGTATTGCCAGTACCTGCTCCTCCCATGCTGTGAGTTGTGGGGGAGGAGATGGGGGTCCACAGCCAGTCCTCAGTATGGCGAGCTGGTGTCTTGCTGGTATGGACCGTACCTTCCCCCGTAGGTCATTCCACCATTTCCTGATGTCTTCCATTGTTCTTGGGTGCTGTCCCACGGCGTTGACCCTGTCCACAATACTCCGCCATAGCTCCATCTTCCTTGCTATTGATATCTGCTGCACCTGTGCCCCAAAGAGCTGTGGCTCTACCCAGACGATTTCCTCCACCATGACCCTTAACTCCTCCTCAGTGAAACTGGGGTGCCTTTGTGGTGCCATGGTTGTTGTGTGATGTGTGTTGGTGAGTGTGTTTGGTAATGTGGTGGGTGTGTGATGTGGAGTGCGTGAGGGGTACATGGGTGTATGTGGTGTGTGTGTCTAGTGCTCTTCTTCTCAGTCTCCTGGTGGCAATAGTTGTTGGTAAAGGGTTGTGGGTAATGTGGGTGTGTATTTTATAGTGCTGTGGGTGTGTGGGTGTGCTGTGTGTATGAGTGTCAGGTGTGTGTTTTTTGTATTGGCCAGTGTGGTGTTGTTTTGTATGTGGGTGTCCATTCTGTGAGCAGCGGTATGTACCACCAATGTTTTACCGCTGCTGAATGTCCACCGTGGTGATTCGTGGGTCTTAATGTGGTGGGCATTGTTCTGTTGGCGTAACGGTGTGGGTTTTGGGACCGCCACTTTAGCACTGACCCTTGGGCTGGCAGATTTGTGTATGTGGCTGTATTCTGTCGGATTGGTGTGTGTGTGTGTCATAATATGATGAATGGGTATTCGCCAGAGCGACGGTAAGTTGGCGGCCGTCAGCGCGGCAGGAAGCAGGATTTATCACCAATGTCATAATGAGGACCTGAATAAGATGGGAGAGAGGATTTTTCATTGAGACACTCAGCAAGAGAAGACGAGTTTCTAGGATCCTGCAGTTCCTGTCTGTATGACCTGTTGGCAATTGGTGAGATAGGAGGTAAAGCATTGCAGGGCTGTGCCAAAGAAGCCAGTGCATGTTTCCAGGGAGTGAATCAATATTTGATGGTGTTGAAGGTTGCAGAAAAGTCCAAACAGGCCATCCAATGCTTAAATATTAGCTTTCTCACTGCTGGTTCATAGAGGTCCATCTTCTCCCCATTCCCCATTTTATATTGCTGATGAATCAGTCTGTGCCTCAAATAGAACACACATTACTGATGCTCGTAGGATCCATCATACTAAGGTATATATTAAAAACTCTTAAAAGAGGATTTGTCTGAGTAGCTGTCAGTGAGTGAATATTTATCATAGCTTCAATTGCACATTGCCCAATTTGTATATTGGCTTTTTGATTTCCTGTATCCTGTTGATTGACTAACAACATTTACTCACACACAACTGTAAACTGTAAACACGGGTCTGGAAACATAAGCCTGCTCCCTTAAAACAGTTTAGTCTTCAGAACTTTAAGACAGTCAGACTGTGTGAATGATGGAGCAACTCATTTTCAGAATTTGGCCCCTGAACACAGATGTCTCTGCCTTTTTTAGAAGAGAGTTTGAAGCAAAGTGGTTTTAGTTTTTGGCCTGAGCTTCTGAAATCCTATGTGTGTGTTGGTGTAACTCATGTAATTCCGTGTAGTATAATCACATGGAAATACCCCAAAATTCTGCAAGATTACGCAAGAAAAGTAACTCTGCATTTAGTGCAATTTTCTTAGCATCAAAATGCCCACTTGCGGTCAGAGTGGATGTGAGATGCATTTTGCACTAAGAAATAGCACTAGATGCAAAAGACTATGAATAGTGAGCTTAAGCATCCACTTGTGCTCATTAAATGTGCACTTGGGGCAGGATTTCCCAATAGCCTGTCCCCACATTTAACCCTAGTTTCTTAGCACACAATGTACCCTCATGTCCAAAATGGACGCAAGGATGCATTTTGCGCTAATAAAGTAGCAATAATTGCAACAGAACATAAGCAGCAGCAAAAGTTGTTGCTCATATTCACTAAATGTATCCTCGCAATAGAATTTTGCCCCCAAATTACCCTTATTTATGCAAGCAGGTGTACATCAAAGAAATGCAAAAACATACACAAATTATAACATATTTTGTTCAATTTTTGCTCCATGGTCATGCTCTATTGTTGTCAGTGGATACTAGTGTTGCTTCACTAGGTGCCCTAATAGCCTATATTATTTTCCATTTTCTGTATTTGTACTGTTGACAGGAATAAAGATAAGAATGCCAATTTAGTCTCCAAATGTCAACTATCTTTTTATTGTTTGTAGCACAGTATTTATATTTTTTATATTTGGTCGCCAAAATAATTCTTTATAATCGGCATATAGCTTAATGCTCTTTGTGAATGACTAAATTGAGCAGCGGTCTCAATACACCCAGCACAGAGTGTCAGGAATAGGGGGCAACCCTGATGTGTTCCTCAACTTGAAATATATAATCTATGGATTGGTTATTTATTATAATCTAAGCAGATGTGCCTTAGTATATAGCATGGCTTGATCTAGTGAAAATTTCCAGAAAATTACATCTTTCCAAAATCATAAACAAAAATTTCAAATTCAAGAGATCAAAAGCTTTTTCGGCATCAAGCAATTCTAAAAAACCTGGATCTTATCAGCTGTCACCAAATCAGTGTACTCTGCCATATAATACATGTTGGCTGTTTAATTGAGTCAGTCCTTTTATAAATCTGTTTTGATCTTTATGGATGAATTGTTGAATAATATTACTAACCCAATTATTTAGCAATTTTGTGTACCTTTTACAGTCTGTAATTAATAAAGTGATTGGTCTATAAGAAGACTGTTCTATAGAAGATTTGTCTGTTTTTTAGAAGTTTATAAGAATTATAAGAATTCCTTTCAATGTAATATTTAACATTTCCATTAAGAGGTTTAATAATTCTGAAACAAAAGTTTAGAAATTTCGGTTCCAAAACCATCCTGTCATAGGGTTTAAAGTTAGGCAGCTGTTTAATTGTATCATCTACTTATTTTTCTGTAATTGGATTAAAAGCAGATTTGCCACTTCCTGGGTGATCCTATGAATTCTATTTAATTGAAGAATTTCTCTATTTCAATTTCCAGCAGCAGCAGATAATCCTTCTGTTCTTCTTTACGTAATGATTTATAATAGTATAAAATATTTCTTTAATGTTACTACTTTGAGTAAATTATTGGCCTGTTATATTGTGCCTAGACCACTTTATTAGCTGTATGTTCTCTTTTACTTTTGCCACTCAAGCTAGCAGGTGGCCAGTTTTCTCTCACTCTACACATACCTGAAGCTGATAATCTAGTATATATTTGTTTTTTTACTTTTCAGCAAGACTTTTCACAAAGACTCTATCTGTATTTTTGTGAAAAGTACTCACAATAATGAAACAAAATCAGAAGTCTTGCTGTTTGACACAACTGCAGAGGCCTTGTCAAGCATCTCAAGGGATAATTACAACAAAAATCCAAAGAGATATTTAGGAGTTTATTATTAAAAAATACCAGGATATGTTTATCAACAACATCACACTTTTTTGTAAAAAGATGCATTCATTATTTCAGACATGGAAACTCCTCCCATTATCTATTGTCAGACAAACAGCTCTGATTAAAATGTGTCTTCTTCCTTTATATTTTACACCTATACTATGTAAATTAGAAACTATTTTTTTAATAGAATTGACAAATGTTTCAACATTTATCTGGAATAATAAGTGTCCAAAGGTTAAAATCAAAATGTTTCAATCATCAAAAACAGATTGAGCCTTTGGTTTGTCAGATTTGCATCTATATATTTTTTGGCATCCCATACCTTAAATCTCTAGTGTTTAAGTATGTGGATTTCCTATTTTGGCAACTCCTTAACTGCAAATATGTCAAGGAGATATGATATCAATCATATACCTTGCTGCATTAAAGATACAAAGAAACATATAAAAAGTGAGATATAAGACTTTACATTAGTTTTAAATATGAAGAAGACATTTTCCAACCGATCTGAAATTCTAGATATACACACACATAGACACCCATATTACTTTGTAAACATCTTTCCACTAGAATAAAGGAAGAATGTATAAACAGATGGCCATTTATGTCCATTGTTACTATAGGTAATTTTCTTTTAGATAATATAGTAAATATAGGAACTAGATGTAATGAATCATTCCCACCACTTATCACAAAGAGGAAAATGTATTACACTTGTTATCTGCAGTTGGCATCTGCTTTTTGACATGCACTTTCTAAACAGTATATTTAAACCTCTGCACATTTAGCAAAGATGCTGTTTTTCCCAGATTTTGGCTCCTTTGGCTTGGCTCTGGCTCAGTTCTCATTGATAATTTGTTGGCTAGCCCACTTCTAGTATTGGTCCTACATAAATGAAGCACATGCATATCCCATTATAATACTGCACTGAAAAGTACTTTTTTTGAAAGGAATAGGTTTTAATACAGTTTAAGACATAAAAAGGATTCACACATTGCTTTCCCTGTCCTAAAAACATGACAGGCTTATTTTGATAATCATCATACACGAGGACCTTGATATCACCTTTCCTGAATCGCACAATGGTGTTTTCCTGATTATGTCAACCTTGTTTCCTAATTAAGTAGTGGTTAGTCCCATTCCATTCAAGGCCATACTAGACTCCAAGACGTGCAGCTGTTGCTATAGGTCCCCTGGCTCCTGTGGATTGCTTATTAGAATAGTCAGTACATCTCAGTACAGAGCAGACCCTCTAGATGGATTCTTAAATGCAAGGTAGCCATCCACTACATGGTTTGACCACAACTGCTCCGTGGAAGACACATTTCTCTCAGCCCTGATAGAGAATCCAACTTTTAGCAAGCTGGTATGTTGCCAACATCTTTATCAAACTCTGCCTGAACCTTTTGACACACAGACCTCTGCATAAGCTACCTTAACATGGACCTCTGCTTGGAGTCTTGAATGTACCTACATCTGCATTGGAGTGTTGTATTCCTTACGTGGATACCAACATCTAACCAGATGTTTTGGCTTATTTGTCTTTTTCTGTACGCTTGTGTGTGCTACCTGAGCACATATGTATGTATTAGTGTATGTGGTATCTGTATAGCACAAACCCAGTTGAAAAGCAGTGGAGCGCTGTCCATGTAAAAGGCAAAGCAGTCAGCGTAACTGGAGGGAAACCTGGGTTCTGAGAGTGAAAGTGGACTGTTATTTGATAGTGATGTACTGATTTTTAAAGAGTTGTGTCTTTCACCATTTTCCTGAATGGGAGCAGGGTGGGAGAGGTCTTAATTGATATGAGCATGAGCTGTCTTAATGGGAATGGGCATGCCATTCCAAACTGTCTGTAACAGATTTGTCAGCCATATAGGCGATGTGCCATTCTAGACAGCTTTGTAGATGATGCAAGTGGTTTTGAAGGTGGGCGAGTTACATCAGGGTTTGGGTGAGGTGGTGATATTTTTTTCATGCCCTTGATGAGACATATTGCAGGGTGTAGGATGCCCTTAAGGGGCTGAGGGTCAGTGTAGAGCCGCTTTGCCACTGTTCAGTTGCATCAGTATAAAGGCTTGAACAGAAAATCTGTGCTTCCTTGAAAGAATAAATGTAGCCACTACTTTCTTATAGAGGTCAGTGACCCACTAAAAGCTCAATCCAAGCGTGAGCCTGAAACCTGGCTCTGGCCTTCTCTCTCTTTCTGTCAATGTCTTCCAGTCCTTTTAGCCTACTCTGTTGCACCTCACCCATTATTGCTGACCTCCCTTCTAGTTCCCATACTAACGATGCCCATCAACCCATAGGACGGGAGCCCCATCATTGACTGGGACCTATACCTAACCTCTCCTCAACCTTTTCTGCCATACTACCGCAGGTCCCAAAATGTAGATAACACAGCAGACATAGTTTTTATAGTGTTACATCAATAGGCTCCCTCTTCCCCTAGACCCTTTTTACAATAATTTGTCAGGGATATGGCTGGGTCTACGGGTACCTATTTCCAGATGGTCCTTGCCATTATACCTGTTACCAAGATTGTAACTATGGTCTTATTCAGCACTTTACTATATTATTATTGTATGACTGTCTGATCGTGGGGGATGCTCTTTCCTGTTCATATGTTGTTGGGAATGCATATCTTGACATAAGGCTATGTAGTGTGTTCCCCTGCTTTTTCAATAAAGAATTGTCCAACAAGAAACCTGGCTCTGGCTAAGCTTGAGGTCCTGCTGGAATGAGCCAATCTTTCATGGAGCTTCTGCCTTTCTCCTTTTAACCAGGATGTGGCGTTACACTCAGAGTTGCTGACTATGGAGCTCAAGAACCAGGTTCGAGTCTCGGCATCAGCTCAACATCATGTTATTCTGGACAAATTATTTAGGACCTGATTTAGAGTTTTTCGGAAGGTTACTCTGTCACAAACGTTACAGATATCCCTTCCACTGTATTATGATTCCCATATGATATAATGGAATCTTAATACGGCGGACGGGATATCCGTCACGCTTCTGATGGAGTAACCCCATCCACCAAACTCGATATCAGTCCCTTAATCGCCCCTTGCCTATAAACAATGCATGTGACCTTGTGTAAATATAACTGGTGCTCACTCAAAGTGCATGTAAAGTGTATGAAAGAGCTTGTAAATTTGTGAATTCAGACTACCAGTTGTACCAAATTAACACGTTTAACAAGTACTACTCAATGCAGTGCTCTAATATGCCCTGTTAATGTCAAATATTCACGTGTTAAAGAAATACACTTTTTTGAACTTTGAAATGACTATATCATATTTTCATATGGTTGCTTGTTGCATGATTTACAGGGCTTGGCTCGTGCATGGGCTCTAAGATCCAAGCCAAACTCTTGGCTCAGCTCTCGCTCAGCTCTCCCTGTTAATTTGTTGGCTCGCCCACCTCTACTTTCTTACTACTGGCAAGCAACTGTGGATTATCTCAGCATAAAAGCTGGACAAAAGTCTGAAGTTGTTTCGTGTAGCTATGTTTCATGGCAAATACCGAGTGACAAATTATCGATCTGCAGCAATATTGGATGCAGAAAGGCAACCACTACTATATTCTCAAGGTACACAGATGTTGAGTTAATAGTAAATCTATACCTACCTATATATACTTACACTAATAACATAGTGATAATTGATAACCTGCACTTGATATTATATGAGGTCAATATTAAAATTCACTATTGTGCTAAGGTTGGGGTGCCCGTGTTCCAGATGTTCAAATATTTATACTTATTTTCTTTTTCTTTTGCTGTTATTATGAAAGACTCCTTGCTTGTACAACCGAGGAGGGTTCCTGAGCAACCTACACAATCTGGCCGTACATTCTACTAGTTTAATCTGGTGAAATTAAGCCCTTTCGTTCATAGCAGGGGCAGCTTCATCTCATGGCAAAGGAGCGCTGCCCCATTGGCTGAGCCAGCAGCTGAAAAATAAAACAATATTTTACTATTGTTTTAATTTTTCAGTTACTGGCTTAGCCAGCATGTGCAGGGAGGGGCCGGACTAGGTCTTGGTAGGGGGGAGGAGGCGTGAAGTTCACTAAGTGCGCATCTTAGGCTGGCCAAACTGACATGCACACTTCGGTTTCTCCAGCCCCGCTGTGATGCACAGCCGGGTTGGAGAAAAAAGCGCAGACCACAGTGCACTGTCTGAGTGGCAGACCAAGCCACTCTGACCATTTCTGGTATTGCTCTCATAATAGGTATAGCATGAGATCAGCACCAGGACTGCATGGATAGCCTGTGGTGGTGTCCCAGGGAGACACCTCCTTCCCCCCAACTCTCCCCGCCCCTCCTTCCGTTAGCTTCATATACTAGCTTCTGCCCTCAGCCACATGTATTTCTTTTTCAGACGTAAACGGTAAAATACCCTTGTTGGAAAATATGCAGTTCCAGGAGATGTTTCACTTCAGATATCACAACATTAAAGTGTTAAAATGCTTTCTTTTTTTATTTATCGGTTAAAGCTTGGTTTTACAAAAATTATATGAATTTTATTAAAACATCACCACACTACATAGATCCTTTCCATCCGAGTGAAAGGCAGAAAATTGCCCTTAATAATTATCTTTACAAGTAGAATTTCAAGTGACTTTCCAGCATTTTTTAATAAAAAATGCAATGTATAAAGTGAGTTTAGCAGAACTCTAGTCAAACGTCCTGGCTGTGAGGTAGGTGCTGATAATTGAGGAAAAGCAAAAGTTAAGAAAAAACCCTTCACTTATTTAAGCTACGGGAGAGTGATTAACCAGCAGAACCAACGTACAAGCAATTTTTAATCTGTAAAAGAACAAGTGCCCTCAGAGGCCCGAGGCTGCCACTATCGTGTGTCAGGTGCTAATTCTCAAGCGAGGTAAGTCTTGAGTCCATCTCATGCCTCTTTAATCCACTCTTTCTGCCCCTTTAACTCATTCTTGCAGGTTCCTATTGTCTAACTTTTGCGCTTTCATTTTCGTCTTTCTTTTCCTCCTTTTTCATCCTTCATTCTGCCTTTTGTATTTTCTTTGTTTTGCTGTGGGTAAGACTCTGATGGGGAAAGCTAAGTGCAGTTCCCCAAAAAAATGAGTTCTGTTGGGTCTTACCTGCAAAAACAGACTCAAATTAAGCACTAAGTACAAAGGGTTAAATCTGAGCCGTGAGATGACATATGAATAAGTAACAATGTGTTTAAGCATAGTAGAACAGTGGTTCCCAACCCTTTGACTTCTGTGGACTCCCGCTTTATCATTACTGAAACCTGGGGACTCCTACTGAATCAATATTGGAATCTGTGGAACCCTCACTGAGTCATTACTGAAAGCTGGGGATCCAATCTGTTAAGATTATTTAATTTTCTAAGCAGTAGCGGACCCCCTGTGGAGGCTTCGCAGACCCCCCAGGGTTCCCCAGACCACAGGTTGGGAACCACTGTATTAGAATATGCCATAATATTGGCCACAATGTCATGAGGCTCTATTTAAGAAGCAACCCTTCTTGAACATTTTGTTTACAATGATATAAAATTATTTTCTTTTCAAATGTATTGGATCACAGAGGCAGCTGGTGAATTTGTTTTCGAGTTTTTGAAGACAGTTTTATTTTTCCTGCAGAAGAGACATAGAATTTACGTTTTTTTCAAGAAGTGAAAAAAAACCAGGACTGGAATTAATTATGAGTTCTTTGCTTGTCTAAGCCCAGAACTCTCTCGCTGTCACTTTCACTCCCTCGCTCCCTCTCTTTTTGACCTCACACCTCCCCTACTTAGATGTAGCCTGTAATTGTTAGCGTATGTGTGTGTCTGCTATGAATCATTACAACCAGACACCTTCAGTGTGAACTGCAGTTTTTTGGACAACCAAGTAAAGAGAAGTGAAGTACATAACAAAAGAATATTAATTTTAGGCACTGCCTTACACATTTAAAAAAATGCTACCTTACAAAATGCTACCTTAGCTCAAAGACAGTTGCACCATTGGGTGTGAAGGTGCATAAAGACCAAACTCCCTCTTGACTGTCCTGCTCCCGGACTGTTATTCATATCACATACTCTCGTTTTTCACAACTGTGTCAACAAGGACTTCCTACACTGAGCAGAAAACTTGCAGAGATAGGAATTTGGGTTGTTTTGCCTTGTTGAAGGTAATTACTTGCTGACAACCCACATAGTTCCTAGGAAGTGCCACTTCAGCAAGTTCATTATTTGGCCTTCTCTGATAGTAAACATACTAAAGCTGTCTGTCAGGACCTTAGAACTGCGAGCGCCTTGTCCTGCTGGCATTCATTGGTTCTTTCTCTCTTTCTTTAGACGGGGTCCCTGATCACAGAGTCTCACACTTACAGCACTGTGCCGAATCACCAGGTAGTAGAAGTGACATAATGTACCCTTTGTTCCACAGACACATACATTACATGATCGGCCCTGGTCCTACACTTAGCCCCTGTATAGCCTCCTACGGCTCCTGAGGGCTGCGTGAAAGGGAGTTTTGAGGCCTGTTACTTTCTGTCCCTTCTGCTGATTTCATGACCCTTGATACCAAGGGTAACGAGTAGTGCCAGAGGTGTTTAAGGGCAGATGCTACCTTTCACAAACCCCAACTGACTTCCATGCCTGACAGGTGACTGACTCCAATCCTGCCCTACCAGTCTTCCAGAAGCACTCTCCTGTTTGAAAGGTTTCTCATATTCCTAAAGGCTATGTGAGGTAAGTGATTGTGCCACAGCCCTCCTGTATGTCAGGTGACCTTCAGACTCCTACGAAAAGTCTATAGCCTCATTACGACATTGGTGGTCGGACCAGCCGATGGCCAATGCCACAGGGAGGACGCCACAGTCATACCTATTGCAATGTTCCCACCAGGCTGACCGCAGGAACATTGTAATAGAGCATTCCTGCCAGTTAGTCCGGCGGTAACAGTGCTACAGTATAGGACTCGGCTCCCGTACCGTAGCACAGAGGGGGCCAACCAGCACCCTCGGAATGCACACTGTCTGCAAAGCCCTCCTGTGGCCCCCAGCACACCCTTACCGCCAGTCTTTCCAAGGCAGTCAGACCTGTATGGAAAGGCTGGTGGTAAGGTGAGTTGTAATCAGCCAGGATGCGCTGAGTTCAGGGCCGCCCTGTCTGAATAAAACTCAGACCACTGTCATGCCATCGGGAACCATGTTTCCGGTGGGGATGGCGGTTTCAAGTCGGCCCCACTGCAAGGGTCGTAATATGGTGGTCGGACCACCAAAGTTGCGGCGTTCTGACCATCACTGTTAGTGTGGTGGTCCTTGGACCGCCACAATCGTAGTAAAGCCCTATGTGTTTTCATCCTTGGATTTTGGAGCACTGCCTCTCTTTGATCCTGCAATAAAAAGGACCGTACAGTGTCTAATCCCAAAACCGAAGAAAGGTGTTTCTTGCAGGATTAAAGCTCAATGAGATATAACACTATATAATCTTTTTACAGATAGCATAATGACATAGATGAGTTTATTTTGAATCCGGTGGATGGAAAAGCCTATCCGCCAAAGACCCGACAGGTAGGTTGCTGTCAGTCTGGCAGCCTCCCTAGCAGGCTCATTACAAGTTTCCCGCTTGGCCAGCGGGAAACAGCCCACAGCATTGTGTTCGGCCCATAATAGAGCCGGCGGCAATGTTGTAGTGCATAGGGTGCACCAGCACCTGTTGTAATATCCACTGTCTGAAAAGCAGACAGTGCACATTGTGACAGGGCTGGCCGGGGGGGAGGGGTGCTGCACTTCCCATGCCAAGTGCATGGGCAGTACAGGGCCCCCCCCCCGGGGCAACCTGCACCCCTTCTCTGCCAGCCTTTTCATGGCGGGATTACCGCCATGAAATCGCTGGCAGAGAAGGGTGTCTTAATCCACAGAACAGCGCTGCTTAAAGCGCTGCCGTGGCAGATTAGGACCGCGAGCATAGCCAGACTGATGTGTAGACGAAAACTGGTTGTCTGACAGCAGACAGCTGCGGTCGTGATTTGACACTCAGACAGCCGACTGTCATCGTGACCCTGGAGTTCATTAGACCACAAGGGTCGTAATTAGGCCCAGAGTGTTCATAGAGAGCTCGCAGCACAAGGCCGCATAGTTTTGCCAAAACTTGAAGCCGCATCAATCTTAGACGAGATAAAAGGGTAATTTGTTACCAGGAAATCTCACATTAAAGCCACATAGCTTTATATGTATGTTTAGGAAATAGAGCACTTCAAAGAGTTACATAGGTTTATATCAAACAGAAGAAAACAGGAACCAATCTCTCTAGTCTCGCAGTCACACTCCCAACAATGTATATTTGTTTTGTGTATGGTGTTATCACCGAGTGGTGGTTTCATTACACTCTACCTATAACAGAGGGATCAAGCAACGAACAGAAAGATGAATCAGCCCCTGGCACTGGCCTAAGTGGCAGATTTTGTAATCCCTAAAAATATGTAAATCTATGAAAATCATACGTGTGAGTTTATGAAGTATACATTTGTGTATTTTTTGGCCGCCAGGTCTGCTTTCTTTCCAGGTGTCCTGGGAGATGAAAGGTTGCCAGCATGCCAAAGACTGCGAGGAGTGTAATATGTAGTATGGAGGTAGTTAAGTTGTATGACACGAAACCATGAAGAAATGGCTAAGGTGCAGAGCCATCAGGGCATCTCTCCAGTCTGCATCATCTAGGGCACCCACCCACTCCTAACTCTTCGGTTTAAGGCAGGAGAACCTGTTGGTGTGTTAAGGATCAAAGATTTGTAAATCTGGGAGATCCCACGTTTCTCCAATTGACACGGTAGAAGCTTGGCCTCTAAAACGCGGAATTTCTAGAAATCCTGCCGAATGGTGAGTGAACAGCTAATGAATGCTTCAGTTGGAGATATTTATGGAATGGTGTGTTGGGTAAGGAGACGTTTTATTGCAGATCTGGAAGGATTTTATTGCCAAACCCTGCCACAAATCCCCTGCCTGCAATATCCCAATCCTATCCCACTAGGCAAATCCCTCCAGCCAGGCGACCTGAAAGAGCAATGTGCCTCTCCAGAGCAACAGCATCCGGGTGGTTCTCCCTTTCTAGCTCATGATCCAAGATGCCCTCTTCCACATCTGGAGGACACTCTGGTCAAAGGGGGGAAATCTTTCGGTATCAGTCCCCCGTACAGCAGATGTAAAATATTGCCCAAGAGCGAGAACTCAGTTTTGTAAGCTTGATCTCGCCAACCCATTAAAACCAATAATTGATCACCAGTTTATGGGCAGCCCAGTAGTATCACTTAATATCCTCCATGTCCAGCCCCCTGTAGTAGGTTGACTGCCAACATTTATCAAAGGCTATGCTGGGGGAGACTGTTTGCCCACAGAAAAGTGGTCAGGCTGCGAAACCAGGTGGGTGGAAAGGGAAGGGGACATTTTGTAAGGTATACAAGAAGCGGGCGGATCGTCATCTTCAAAAGAGCAATCCACCCAAGAATCTGTAACAGAAGTGCCACCCAGCATTAAAAGACTTCTTTCATATGCGCCACCAGTGGTTGCAGATTTAGGCTCCAAGTCAGAGTGGGCTCCAGACTATTAAAGACTCCCAGATTGCCTTCCACCAGGAGTCCTGCTCCGCGCCCTCAATGATAGGGATCATGCAGGAACTGGGCCAGTTGGATCAGAGGTCAGAAGCATCTCAAGATAGGTCAAGGATGTGAAGTGCTCCTGGACCAGAATCTTGGGGGTGAGTAAGGTAAAGGAGGATGTTGTTCACATATAAAGTGTCCACTCTTCACGCCCCATCCCCCCTCCAACCCTATAGCTGAGCATCACAGCAGAGAAGGCAGGCTAGGGGCTCAAGGGCTGAGGCAAAGAGGAGGAGAGTCACTGGGCAAACCTGTCTTAGTTCTCTACAAATAGGAAAGGGCTCCAACAGCAACACCCATTGACACAGTACTGGGCGGCTGTGGAGGAGTATAAGAGTCCTATAAAGCGTAGGAAACCCGGGTAAAAACCTGTGCTGATCAGCACCGCGTCATAGTATGTCCAGTAGTGTCAATTGCTCTCATAAAGTTGACCAAAAGCAAAGCTCCCGGACCAGAAAGCTCATGCCTGTGGGTCAAGGCCAGGTGTAGACACCAGTTATAGGGGCAGGTGCATCGAGGCGGCATAAAACTACACTGATCTACGTGAACTAGGATAGGGAGTACCACGAGAAGCCAGCAGGCAAGGATCTTAGCACAGAGTTTCATCTCAGTATTGATTAATGAAGTGGGTCTATAGGTGGTGTATCAATCACGTGGCCTCCCTGGTTTATGAATAAGGACTATCATGGCTAGGTCCAGCTCTGATGGAACTCTGCCCTGAGTCAGCACCTCCAAATATAGGCTGTGCATGTGGGGAACCAGAAAATCCCCCCAGGAACCAATCCATACCTGTCGTTTTTCCAATATTCAAGTCTGTAAGGGCATCACTAACTTCCTCCAGGGTCAGCAGGGCTTCCAATTCAGCTCGCTGAGTCCTCTCAATCCTGTGTAAGGGGATGTCAGAGAGGATTGGATTTAATCGCTCCACAGGGACTCTGTTGGCATGGGCATATAAGGAGCAGTAAGGATATTCAAACATCTCTGTGATATTTACCACTGAGGTCTGTCGCTGTCCCATGTCAATCACTATTCCAGGAATAATCCTGGGTGGCAGCTCTGAGCTGGATTTGTCCCCGTGTTCATACACCCATTCTGTAGTCGCCCTCCAACACTACCGTTCCTCATCTAGCGCCAGCTGATGGAGGGAGCTTTAATGCAGCTCCAGTTTGCGGAACATGTTTGAGGCGGTCTCAAGGGCATCCTGTCTCTCGAGCAGGAGGATTTGCATCTTGAGCTGGAGCGTTTGGTTTCACCATGCCTGTTCTTTACCACAGACATGGGCTTTCACTAGGCTTCTAACAGTTGCCTTCCCAGCCTGCTGCAGAGGAGACTATGCTTAAGTTATGTTTGTAGAAAGCCTGGAGTTCCAAGGCTAAGAAATTCATACACTTGGGATTTGTCAGATACCAGTCATTAACGTGCCACATCAGGTGTCAGGCCATAGAGGGGGACCCCAGGCAAAGGTAGATGGGCGAATGGTCTGAGATACCTCGGGGAAGGATATTTTTTCACAAGTGACACGCAAGGCGTCCTGGGCCAGTAGGAGAAACAGCTGAATTCATCCAAGGGATGCAGGTGATTGGTGGTGGTGTAGGTGTGAATGAACAAGTCACATAAAAAACTAGAAAAGAACATGTTAAACAAGAACTGAAACCCCAGAAGTAAAACTCCCTTGCCCCCACCTCATACTTCCTCCCCCAGAAGCATCTGTTGCCCCAGAAAATCTTCACAGATAGGGGAGTGTTCAGTAGCCTCTCGACTAGTCAAGGAGGATGTTATCCGAGCGGCTTCTGGGAGGGAACCCAGGTCGACAACGGAGATCTGCATGAAGTGCAGGGCCAGCCCCAGAAGACATCACCCCATACCCATCAGAAACCTCAAAAGCAGAAAGATGAGAGTTTCTTAAGACCCTGGCTCACCCCCCAGCTGACTCCTCAGCAGGTTGGCAGGTCGGCAGGGACTGGGTGGGGTCAGACGCAGCACTCCCACGTCCATGTCAGAAGTGTCTGAGGGGCGAGGGCAGCGCCCCATTCCTCCTGGAACGGGTCCTCCAAGGAGGTGGCCTCCAGATGAAAGCAGCTCAACGGGAGCCCAAGCTCACTAGGTGAGGACACCACTGGCCAGTTCTGCATTAGGAGCTTCCACTCCACTGCCCAGTCATAGGCCTCTTCTGGAGAGTCAAAAAATTGAGTTCTGGAATCATGTATACTTTTAAGGTGGCTGGGAAAATCAGCATGTAACGAATATTGAGTGCCCTAAGTTGCTGCTTGACCTCAGTAAATGATTTGCATTTAGACTGTACTTCTTTGGTGTAATCCAGAAATATCATAATGCAGGGGCCATCAAATAGGTGGTTGCTGAGTCTCTGATCCTCACGAAGAATTGAGTCTCTGTTTAGGTAGTTCATGACCTGAGTGATGCGTAGTCTTGGCGGTGCCCCTGGGGGAGTGTGGGTACTTGGAAGCCATGGATCTGTGGGCATGCACGAGAACAAACCACTGGAGCAGGATCTCTGCTGGGACCCAAGACTTAATGCAATTCTCCAGAAACCTCTTGGTGTCACCCGCTTCAGCCCTTTCCGGGAAGCCCATGAAATGTAGCTTGTTTCGGCTTTATCAGTTCTCGCCATCCTCAGCTCATGACTTAAGGTACTTTGTGGCAGGAAGAGTCTGGGGACGGAGGATTTAAGTATGTGGGCCTCATCCTCCAGCATGGAGGCCTGAGCCTCAGTGGACTCTGTCAAAAATTCAATGTATCAACAGAGCCAATTATGGAAAACTAGAGTGGCCTCTTCACAGAAGTAAATAGATCTGTATATTTACTCATCTGTATATTTTTTACTACACTTGGGTGTAGTACTACACTTTTTGCTATTCACCATTCCAGAGTGTAAATTTAAATCTAGGTGTAGATTTACATGTCTCCACAAAGGCCATGCGCGGCGGTGAGTTGGGCACAGATGTATTGTATTAAGATATTAGTTTACATTTAAAAAAAAATAGGAATTAACTGAAAAAAACAAAGGTTATACAGGAGTTATACATAGGTCTCTAATAATAAAAAAAAGACTGTTTTAACACCAAAAACACTGCAATGCACCAGTTATGTGTAACAGACCTAAGTATAATTTACACCTCTGTGATGCACTGCTTATGACCTCAGATATTACATCACTGCTGACATGTGTAATATATGGTGGTGGAAGGTAAACTTAGGTCAGTTACGTACAACTGGGACATTTCAGTGTTTTTTTATTTTAAAACTATATTGGTTTTTATTATTGGAAGACCAACCTTTGTTTTTTTAGTGAATATACATATACACATGTTTGTAGGTTTGTGGACAGCATTTTGAAGCATGTGAGTAGTAGTACTACAATACTAATTTACATACTACACAATGCAGTTTGTGAATAGGTCTCAAAAGCTCTTATATGAGAACAGAATTTTAAAAGGGATTTTACACTCCGTTTAGCGCAACTGATAAGCTTCTAATAACAGAGTGAAACGAAACATTAAAAAATAAATTTTAAAAATGGGTGCCAAAAACCTATGCACTAAATGTTCTTCAAATGTTTTTTTTTATGTAGTGTTGTATAAGAAAGCATTCTGAGTTTCACAGAACTGCAAAGCAGTGGTGGCACAAAGAGGCCTGGCGATTCAATACATTCAGGATCTGCACTGGCCCGAAAGAAAATAGGAGTACAGCAATAAAACATGTTCAATTGAGCAAATTATTAGGGACAAATACTCTGTTTTATGTAGCCACGCAATGCAAGAGATAGCAGCAGCAGAACAAGTATAAACTGATAAAAAGTTTCTATCCTAGGGAGTAGACCAAAGGTTTGCCAGAAAGTAGCGGCAAGGAGCGGCCCTTACAGAGAGAATGAAAACAGGTGCGGTGGGACCCTAATTAAAACTTGACGAAAATTCAGGGATAAAAATGGCCAAAGATTAAGGTTGTTCCCGTTCTTAAAATAAAAGATACCGCCATTTGTTCTCGGCTTGCTGCCTGGACGAGCCAAGCGATGGTAGGAGATAAATAATGCCTTCAAAATTGTGAAGATTCTTTCTTAACACGCAATTCTTTTTACAGGTTTCCAATGCAGCGACAGCATGAGTGGGACCACAATAATGTAAGGAGGCCACATAACAGGCTGAGCATACTCTCCAAGGTTTCTCCTTCATACCTGTGGCTCTCTTAAGTCAAGTTTCATTCACATTTTTTTTTTCAAGCTTGTTTCCTCAAAGTAGTCCCAAAAGCCTCTGAAGGCCTGCTTTTGAAAATAACCGTGTGTGGGTCCCAGTGTTAATATACATTGGAAGTTCAGTCGATCTCAACAAGTGGTATGCTCCTATTTTAACCGCTACCCATACACGATCCCATACATTTATCTTCGAATGTTAGTGTTATAAATGGGGTGTCTAGCTGGCAGAGGTATTCACCTTTGTCCAAATAGGGATCACAATTCTAGTTATGGGAAGTCACACACAAACCAAATTATCCTGTGCCCACCTTCTGGTAGCTTGGCACTGAGCAGTCAGGTTTAACTTAGAAGGCAATGTGTAAAGTATTTGTGCAAAAAATCATACAGTAACACAGTGAAAACACCACAAAAATACACCACACGGGTTCAGAAAAATATAAGACATTTATCTAGTTAAATTAAGGTCAAAACTTTAAAGATTTGATAAGCACAAGTTGAGATATCACTTTTGCAAGTTTAAAAAGAGTCTTAAATCTTGGAAATCAACAGTTTCCTCATGGTTTCACAAAGTACTTGGTTTGCATCAAAAATTACACGCACGGAGAGCGCAGAGGAGGAGATGCATGGAAAAATAGAGTGTGCGTCTGAATTTCTGGTGCGGTACAGACAATGCGTCGTTTCTTTCCATGCTGCAAGGGGCTTTGTGTCGATTTCCGGCGCACAGTCTTGGTTCCTCACTGCGATGTGGATTTCTCTTTGACGCCTAGAAACGATGCAGGGAAAATCCTGGCCGTGCGGGAAGGAGTCATAGGCTTTGCGTCGATCCGATAGGTGGTGCGTAAAATTTACTGTCGCACGGCAGGCGCTGCATCGATTCTTCACTCAGGAAGCTGGGCTGCATTGTTCCGGCTCAGCTGTGCGTCGATCTGGTAGGGCTGTCCATCGAATTTCCGGTCGCAACGCAGGCGCTGCATCGATCACAGTTCGGGAAGTCAGGCTGCGTCGTACCGGTTTGGCTGTGCAGTGATTTTCTCATCAAAGGGCGGGCTGTGCTGTGCGCCGATTATCGGCGCATAAGAAGTTTCCTTGAAGAGGTGAAGTCTTTTTGGGACTTCAGAATACAGGAGGCAAGCTCAATCCAAGCCCTTGGAGATCACTTCTCAGCAATGTCAGAGGGCAGCATGGCAGCATGGCAACTGCAGGGTGGGCAGCAGTCCTTCACAGCAAAGCAGTCCAGATGAGTCCTTTGGGCTTCCAGGCAGTTCCTCTTGACAGGCTGCAGGTTCAGGTCCAGAAGTGTCTCATTTGGTGGGGTCAGAGACCAAGTTTTTATGTTTAAAAATGCCTTTGAAGTAGGGGAGACTTCAAAGAGTGGATTGGAAGTACACAATGTCCCCTTTCAGTACAGATCTGTCTGCCAGGGTCCCAGTAGGGGGTTAGGCAGTCCATTGTGTGAGGGCAGGTTACTAGCCTTTGAAATGTAAGTGTCAGGCCCTTCACCCTCCCAGCCCAGGAAGACCCATTCAGTATGCAGATGAGCGCAGGTGTGACGGGGTATCCTGTGTTTGTGGTTGTCTGGGTGAAATGCACAAGGGAGCTGTCAACCAGCCCAGCCCAGACGTGCATTGGAGACAATCTGTAAGGCACAGATGTATTTTAAGCACAGAGAAATACTCACTTTCTAAAAGTGGCATTTCAAAAATAGTAATATAAAATCCAACCTCACCAATAAGCAGGATTTTGTATTACAATGCTGGCCATACTAAATAATACCTGGTTACCCCTTTCTGGCCAGAATCTATCACTCAAACAGTAAATAAGGGTAGCCCTGATGTTATTCTATGAAAGGGCTAGTAGTGGAAAACCAATTTAGGAGTTTTCCACTACCAGAATATATAAACCACACACGTACAAGTCCTGCCTTTTATCTACATAGCGCCCTGCCCTATGGGTTACCTAGGGCCTACCTTAGGGGTGACTTATATGTAGAAAAAGGGGAGTTTAGTGTTTGGCAAGTACCTGTAGATGCCAAGTCAAAGTGGCAGTGAAACTGCACACAAAGGCCTTGCAATGGTAGGCCTGAGACATGGTTAAGGGGCTACTTATGTGGGTGGCACAACCAGTGCGACAGGCCCACTAGTAGCATTCAATTTACAGGCCCTAGGCGCATGTAGTGCACTTTACTAGGGACTTACAAGTAAATTAAATATGCCAATTGGGTATGAGCCAATGTTACCATGTTTTTAGAGAGAGAGCACATGCACGTTATCACTAGTTAGCAGTGGTAAAGTGTCCAGAGTCTTAAAGCCAGCAAAAATGAGGTCAGAAAAAGTAGAGGAAGAAGGCAAAATGTTTGGGGATGACCCTGCAGAGAGGCCCTTTCCAACAGTTAGGTTAATGCGTCAACATGAATTTCACACCCAGGTCCACCATCCTGGAGCAGTAGGTCTTAGTTTCAATACATTACAAGGTGACCAGGAGCAATGCTTTTGAAGGCATTGTATTCCAAATAATTCGAACTGAGTTAACAGGTCAAAGGGAAGCTCAGTAAAAAATTGTTACACCTTTGGGCAGTCCACCGTCTGGCACTAGCCACATTAGCTCATAAAGAGAGTTCTTATCCACATGCACACGAGATGCAAACAAATTCCTTCTCACAGCCCTAACAGCTTAGGAGGAGAAACTGACACAAAGATAGTCCTCACTCACCCCTGTCACACAGTGTCATCCTTGGCTTGAAACCTCTTTACAGGAAGCAAAAGAGCCTTAAAAAGTATCACCTTTATGGCAGCTCGGGGAGGGTGGTGGTGGTTCTGACTTGTGAAAAAAATAAAATGTTGTGTTCTACACGTAGACCCTGCTGGGCACTCTCAATGCCCTGATTATAAGTCATCCAGTGTAATCTTTATTTCCTTGTCTCAGAATTACCTTTATCAGAGTTCTTGATACCTCTGGGGGTAGGAAAATAATGGGAAATACATATTTTTGTGGAATAAGATGAAAGAATCTGACTTACTCTGCCAATTCCAACATATGTTTTCCCATTATTCAACTCAGAAACTTCCAGGCTTCCAACAGAAGAAATCTTAGGGTTGGATACCAATCACTGTCGGAGCTCCATCTAAACTAATAATTCCAATAGGTAACTACACATACTGGGCCCATTTGAATTAACAAGCCAGTTGTAATAAGGACTTAGGGCCTTATTTAGATATTGACATATAAGTTACTCCGTCACAATGGTGGTGGATATCCTGTCCACCAAAATCTAAATCTGACAAAATCTAAATCCCATAGTCTATAATGGGATTTAGATTTTAGCGGACAGGACATCCCTCACGGTTGTGAAGGAGTAACTCGTCCGCCAAGATCTAAATCAGGCCCTTTGTCAGCAACAGAACTCTCTCAAAATCACCAGAGCACCCATTCGCAAACTGAGCAGAAATACACTTTTATCAAATATCAGGGCTTTCAAACTTGCCTTAAAGTAGTGATCTTTTGAAAAGAAAATCCATAGAAAATAGAATATCCATGAGTGTGACCGATGAAGTGCAGAAAGGTGGCTAGTGACTGATAGACAAAAACAGTAAAAACATGCAGCAGTTGGTGGCTCAGTAGCCTGTTTCCATTTTTCAGAGATTTGTTGCATCCATTGCTTAAGACAGAGACGTTTTAAGCCATGGGCAAAGTGGGTTCTGGCCCAGGGTCCCATCCTTTCAGGGGGCCCCCTGAAAGGACCAGCTCTGTTCTGCTGAGAGTTTTGCCCAGATGACCTTGAATAATTCTTAAACAGATTGTTTTAAATATGTTTCCCTTTCTTTTATTTTTATTGTGGATGATATGTGAGTCTATTACAGACATTTTGCAAAAAAATGTTATGTTTATGTTTCAAGCAACATCCATAAAAAAGTTTCTTTCAGATCATTAAAGGACCTCACATATGAGAAATGAGAGGGTGTCACAGAGATTATTTGCACTAATGTTAGTGAACTGCTGTTGTGTTACAATATTGAAATGACACTCCACTATCCTTGAATATTGGATGTAAACACATTTATAATTTGGACAAGTGTGCCTGTGCACTGTCAGTGACCTGGCCAACGAGGGCATGAAAAACCAAGGGGCGCTCCTTCGCAAGAGCGAAGGCGTGTCGCCCCCCCCTTGCTAAGCCTGCAGCTGAAAAATAAAACAATATTTGACTAACATTTTATTTTTCAGCTGTTGGCTCAGCCAGCAGCATGTGCAGTAAGGGTCGGGCTGGGCCATGGGAAGCGGAGAGGGGAGGGTGAGTAGAGTGCCTTTGAGTGCACATGTGTGTTTGGACGGCCATCTTAGGCTGGCCAAACACACATGTGCACTTAGTTTTCTCCAACAGGGCTGAGTAACACAGCCGGGTTAGAGAAACTGCACATACTCCAGTGCACTGTCTGAGTGGCAGACCAAGCCTCTCAGACCAATCCTGACGTTGCTCTCATACTAGGTTTAGCATGAGAGCAGTGCCAGGATTGAGTGAGGACCCTGTGATGTGTCCCAGGGACTGCTGGGACACCATCAGAAGAGCAGAGGAGCGAGGTGGCAGACGGTGGCGGCGGGAAAAGGTATTTTTTTTTTTAATTCCCAGCCGAAACCCCCTGTCCCCTGCCCGCCCCTTCCCTTGAGATTTGCAGCAGGTGCCGCTGTAAAGACCTGAAAATGAATCACATTTTCAAAGCTGTCCTAAACAGGGGCCCTCAAAATATGTTTGGCCCAGTGCTCCCAAAATCCTTAAGATGTCCTTGGCTTAATGTGTTAAAGAATAAGTGCCAGTGCCCAAAAAACCTTTCGGAAGCCCTTGGCTCGTGCTATTGAATGTTGGCATGCCTAGTGCCAAGGCTGTGTAGTCTTGATTCCACCTCTTTAATTCACCTTTTCCTAAGTATCACTCTTTCATGTTCCTGCTTTCTCCTTTTGTCACAGTTTTTCTGTCTTTCTCTTCCTCCTTTTTTTTCCTTGTGTGTTTTGCACTCTCTTTCTCTTGGTCAGAGTCTGCTGAAAACATTTGCTGTCCCCAAAAATGAGTGTCAGTGACCCCCACCTGCCACCACTGGCTCAAATTAAGCACTGTTTGCAAGGCTGTACTGGCCTTTCCCTGGGAGTCGAGAAGGTTGGGGACTGTTTTTCTTACGGTGGGGACAGGTTTGGAGAAGTGCAGCAGTTTTATTAGCACTGCAGATTTCCTTGTATATCTAACAGTGTTCAGACAACAATAAAGGTGGCAAGATAACGTTGGTGATTAATGTAACTGCTGGAGAAAGATCAAATTTTGACTAGTGGCATTTTTGACTCACCTAAGGCAGCGCAAAGGGTTTATATGCCTGCTGCAAAGAAGGTGTACTTTGCAGAACAGTTTTTTATGTGCAATTCTCAGTAGCATACTGCTTTTGTCACAGAGATCCTTTGTTACTGTACAGTTCATAAATTACTATCTAGCACAGTATCAACTGCCATCAAGGTGCTGTATGAAAACTGCATGGTGAAGGTTAGACGGTTATGCTTTTTCCCAGTCTTTGGTTAACCTAATTGTTCTAAAAGGGGTTTGTTTGACCAGAAATAAATTGTTATTAGTAAAGTCAATACTAACCACTGTGTTACATTCTGAATCCTGGGTTTAGGTTTCCTCAGACCAAGCACTCTTAAAAATGCCTACCAGTGTGGATGACGTGAACCCTACACCTGCAGTCCCTTCTGTCTTATGTAAAATTTTCTATACATTGATATTCACACGTATGATTCATTGTGTCTGTAAGTGTGTGTGATGTAAAGTGCTCTAACAACATACGCTGGTAGGAGAGGCACTATAAGATAAATAAAATACATGTGATAGAGGGGCTATGGAGAGATGAGAGGTAATTTTAGAAGGTGATGGTGAGGGAATCACTGAAGAGCCCCAATAAAGATTGCAGTAGCCTGGTGTACTGTAAGGTCATCATTTACTATGCTTTAAAAACTAATAAAACTGAACATATAATGTAAAACGTGTTGTAAAAGGCACAGTTTTTGACATTTTTTCCCAAAATGTCTTGAGGAGAAGAACTCCGCAAGCCCGAGTGTAGTGCTCAGGCTCACTCCCTAAGCACCCTAAGGGGGCTGGTTTGACCAAATTTGCTAGGGCTGCTTTACGTTCTCAGTCTGGCCCTGACTGTTCGCATTGAATGTTCTTGTTAATTTGAGCTGTCAGATCCAATATGGCAGTGGTGACCAGGGGTGAAAGTGCATAAAGAAAAGTATATCAACAGTGATCCTTAGTACAATGGGGCGGGTTCAGTAAGTGTGAAGACAGAGTCAAAAACATGGTTAAATCGAACAAATTGTTATGTAACTATTTTGCTTGCCTTTCACCTACAAATAACTGCACATAAAACATAACGTACATACCTTAAACATAAAATAAATGCCAGTTAGATGGAACTGACGGAAATGCATTTTTCTGTTATGAAAGCTCGGCTAGTTAATTCTGTCACTTCAAGTGACTGTTGGTTTAATTGGTGGGTCACTGACTTAAATCCTAGTCAGCACATTGGGAATTACTAACCTATATTTCGACAGACAATACTGTGAATATGTAAGTACATAAGCTGTACCTTGTGCAAACCTTGCTTAAAGGTTGGAATTAAAAGTACACATTCTAGATTATATCAAGTAAAGCCTATTCTGGAAACCAAGATTAATCAATTCCACACATTTGCGTTCCTTTTAGTTAGCATAGACGTTTGAAAGAAGACCTTCGTTTTTCCCCCTCTTTAGCTGCCTCTCTGTCCCTTTCCCTTCACTGAGAGTTTACCACGAGACAACGTATTCATTCCGAAAGTGTGTTTTTTAATTAAAAAAAGTGATGGGGGCTGTTTAGTTAAAATTAAAAAAGCTTGGGAACATCGTTCTGCCGCCGACATCCACCTCTGCTGCTGGCTCTCCTTTGAAGACTGTGAGGTCACACTCATATAGTGGAGTTATGTCATATTAAAATGTGAGGTCGCAGACTGATTCTTTTAGTGAGCCTCGAACGCGTTGGATCACAATAAGACTAAGGTGAGAGTTCATTATGATTAGTACACCACTAGTAGGTGTGAGTATGGAGTAACGAAACTTGAGCTCCCCTCCCACTGCAAAGTACCTGGAGAGGGCCCTCTCTCCACTGGACCCAGTCAGGGCCCTGCCGCCGGTGCCCTTGGAGCTGGGGGGATGACCCCCCCCCCGTGCACTGCGGGGCTGCAGGGTCCTTCGTTACGCCACTGAATATGACGCAAGGAAAGTGTACGAGATTAATAAAATAACCGGCGAATCAAAATTACACCGGGCGGCTAGGCCTCGTTCTTTCTTTCGCTATACCCTGATACCCTCTCAAGGTTGTGAGGACATTTTGTAACGCTGACGCTCCCTCACCTGAGCTATATCACGAGGCTTCGCAGAGACAAGGCCATAAGGCCGCAATATCGCTGTCAACATAATGCCCGAAAACTAGCCCAGGGGTCAGTGAGAGGTTACCGGCAAAGATTGAGGACATAAAAGGAGAGATTTAAAATTGGAAAAGGTCCCCTCTAACTGCCTGCTGACAGCACAACTGGTCTCCATCCTTTTTATGACGCGTTTTATTTGGCAGCTGTGCGGTGGAGTGGCAAAAGGGCTGAGGTAGCAGAGCAGGGGCCTACCATCTGAGGACTTGGGAGGGGCCGTTGCCAAGGGAGGCGGGGGCTGGGGGAAGGAAGTGGGCAATGCAAGGTTTTAGGTTGTGGTGGAGAGCAGTTCTGAGAGGAAGGAGCTTAAAAAGAAAAGCTAGGCTGTGGAGGGATGGGGGTTTTTAAGCAGTGGCCAGGTGTACTTGAAGAGGAGCGAGGGGGTTGTGTTAGTTAAGACCCGGGGAGCAATCAGCGAATGAATAATCGAAGGGCCGTCATAATAATGTCCATCGTGGGATAAGCAGACTAAACGGGGGTGCAACAAAAGGTAGCGCGGAGCAACGGTCCTCCATTTGTGAGGACGCAGTGTTGTTTGCTGCGAACTGTGCCCCATATGTGGCAGGATGGTTGTCCCAAACCAATATCCATTTAAACTGCAAAATCAGTGAAAGGGAGCAGGTACATCTAACGAAGATCAAAAGTAACAAGAACATCTCCCGGCGAATATGCCTGTGCACATCGCAAGTGTATCATTAAATATGATGTCAAAATTTGTGAATAATTATTTTTTTGCAAGCGCGATTTTTGTGCATCACAATAGATCACAGTTTAACTACAGTGCAAAAATGGCATGCACAATCATCAGTGTGAAATTGCAGTCGTGAAATCTGTCCGATTGCCGAAAAAATCATGGGCAAGAGTCGGACAGGAACATTTGCCGTGGTGGCTTCTCTAAACAAAAACACGTACTAAACAAAAACTGAAAAACATTGTCAAAGCCCTACGGTCTCACCATTGTCAATACATTTTGGAGATGCTGTGAAGCTTGACCAAAAGCAACAAAAAAAAAAAGGTGTGGCATTTTGTAGAAGCATGCATAGGGGATGAGATTCGCACCACTATACATTACAGACGGTTACGAAATGAAGTGGCACTCTTTTTTTGGTCTATTTACCAAACCAAGATAAATTGCTAAATTAAAACACATATGAAAAGGAAGTAGTACAAAGTGATTTTACTTTAAAGTCGAGGGCAGGAATTTGCTGCTCTCCCTTTCCTCAAAAAAAGAATCAGGATAAAACTAGCATTTGCAATGCAATGGGTCTCGCATATGCGCGAATTAGAGCTATTCGCGTTGAAAATTCCTAACTGGACTTTCTTGCCACATAAATTGAAAATGAAAAAGAAAATAGTTGGCATAAGCGCAAAGGAGAGACACAAAAGGAAAAAAAAGTTCGCTCACAGGCAAACATATCAGCAATCGTGCAATTATCCATGTAACAGAGTCGAAGGCCAAAGCGGTAACAAAACTGCCCCAAGGAAGGACAAATGTAAAACATTTACCAATGATAACAACAGATTTTTGAAAGGCAACCCCAGAACGAGTGATATGGGCATATGGTGGGCATGGTTAAAAGCCCACAGATTGATTACAACACGTCAGAGTGCTTGTGCACTCGACCTAAAAATAGGACTGCGGAGGTGCGGGAGAGCAATGGAGGAGTGGGTCAGGTGGTGGGTGAGGGGGATGAGGGGAAAAGCATCACAATAGTGACAGTGGTATCTTGGAGGGTGAGCACACAAGGGAGACAGAAAAGCGAGCAATGGGAGAAACACAAGGAAGAGCGCAATAAGGAGCACAGGGTAGGCAAGAAGGCAGAAGCACCAGAGAGTAAGAAATAGTGCGCAATGGTAGGGGAGTAGTACTCAAGAAAGAGAGATGGGAAATACACGCCCTCTCATAAAGTGCATAACCAGGAAGAATAAAAGTAGTTCCTTAAGAGTGAGCTATAGAGCAACACATGTCAGCTAAGCAAGAGGATATGCTCCAGGGAGGAACAAACACAAGATGGACAAGGAAAGTCATTAAATAAGAAGAAAGGAGATGAGAGCGACAATAAAGCCAACCAGTGGTAAGCAATGGGCTGGCTTTAGGCACACTGTAAGTTTGTGGTAAGCCCAGAGTAGGTCTTTTGCAACCAGACGCTGTCGGGTAAGTTAATCCTAGACATGACTCCATAACTTGACAAAAAACAATACATAAACATAGATAAACTTGACAGAAATACATTGAAAAAATGAAAACACAACGAAGAACAAAACAAAATGCAGGACTCATTATGCTGGCAATATGACTCTTAAAGCTATCATTAAAAATTATTATATGCAGCTTACTCCATTTTAATGTCCTGTTTTTGTGCCAGATACCACTACTCGTGCAACATGTCTCACAGCTGGAGGAAGAGAATGTGGTTCAGCCCCAAAGGGCTATACCATGTCTGTTGTTGTCAGTGTGTATGTGAATACATGATGCTGAGCCACAACAACCATGTCATCTTAACTGCGATCATCATCATATCATTTATATACTGCATCCTGTTGTCAAGGCTGTCTAGGTACTGAAGCTAACAGCGTGCCCGGTGTGCCCTATGGTATTACTGGTTGTACATGTGCCACGTTTTGATTTCCAGCATTGCAATTCCCTGCAACCACATATTGATCATGAAGTCTGCAGTGAGAATGAATCACAAACTATAATGCACTTCTATGTGTTGCTCAAAAGGGTCCCTTAGTATCATCTGGCTTCTGACCTTCTCAGAGCACTATCTTGGTGCAGAGATATAACGGAGCAGAAATTAATGCCAGTAACATAGTAGGACACACCTGTGGTCTACTAAAGGCTTGATCACGGCATGCCCTTCTGTGTAAACCAGTCATGGAAGTCTCATATGTTGCATGCTGCACAGTACAGCTGCATGAGTTAACAGTGCATTAAGAGAAAGACACAAATCACACATGCTATTACAGCTCAGGAACTTGTTCAAGGAAGCGCAGGATGGCCTTGAAAAGAAAGATATCATTCAAATCCACAATACTAAAGCCAGCCATTCTTCTCACAAAATCCTGCTTCTTATGTCAGGTTTCAAAACACGGTTACACTTACTGAAAAATGCCCAACGTACAACATTGAGCAATATGGCTCCTGGTCCTACTAAGGCCCCGATAGAATCTCAGCTAATAAAATGCCATGGAACACGTCAAACAAATAAAAAAAAAACATTCATATTTGATTCACAGTGAATATATTTGTCACTTCATTTATGGTTGGTGGCATTTGTCTTCATACATATATGAACATAATGCAACCTAATTTAAGTATGTTCTCACACACCCATAGCCAATATATGAGACCTGTCCAATATTTATAATATCACTTATTTTCAGGGATGGCTGGAAACAGCAAAGGCCTTTAAGCTGTGTTCTTCCAGATTTTTGTGTCGGTACAAGAGCGTGTTATTGTCATGATGTGACTAAAGATGCAGGCCTCCTCCTTCAAGACTTGCTAAGCCAGGGCAGTCAGTTATTAGACATACCTTTACCTGCTCTGGCAGTGGAAGATGTAGATGGGCCTCTTCTTGCCTGTGTCCCTGAATTTGGAGATGACATAAATTGTGTGTGCCCTCTTTACACCTTGTTTCCTTTCCTGCTAATGTAAATCAGTGCAGCAGTTGTAGAGTCACTAAAATATGAC
The DNA here is from genome assembly GCF_031143425.1 of Pleurodeles waltl. Classification (NCBI taxonomy): domain Eukaryota; kingdom Metazoa; phylum Chordata; class Amphibia; order Caudata; family Salamandridae; genus Pleurodeles; species Pleurodeles waltl. Next base: position 976,993,361 of record NC_090446.1, on the reverse strand, counting down.
ACAGGCAAAAACGGCCATAGGGTGGAAGACTACCTCACAGCTCTCCGAAAAAGTGAGCCACGTAATAGGTGATGACTCACAATGTGTTGGTGTTAATGCTCGTGAGGTTTTAGCGCATGTGCAACAAAAAGACCTGGGGCCAGATGTAGCAACCCTTTTGCGAGTCGCAAACGGCGAAAATCGCCGTTTGCGACTCGCAAACGTGGGTTTGCAATGCACAAATGCATATTGCGAGTCGTTACCGACTCGCAATATGCATTTGCGACTCGCAAATAGGAAGGGGTGTTCCCTTCCTATTTGCGAATCGGAGTGGTATGCAACTCCATTTGCGACCGCGTACGCGGTCGCAAATGGAGTCGCAGTTACCATCCACTTGAAGTGGATTGTAACTCACTCGCAAACGGGAAGGGGTCCCCATGGGACCCCTTCCCCTTTGTGAATGGACCCCAAATTATTTTTCCAGGGCAGGGAGTGGTCCAAAGGACCACTCCCTGCCCTGAAAAAACCGAAACAAAAGGTTTCGGATGTTTTTGAAATGCAGCTCGTTTTCCTGTGAGGAAAACGGGCTGCACTTCAAAAAAAAAAAAAACCTTTATTTAAAAGGCAGGTCGCTAACATGGAGGCCTGCTGACGTCAGCAGGCCTCCATGTTAGCGAGTGCCTATACTCGCAATGGGGTCGCAAACTGCGACCCACCTCATAAATATTTATGAGGTGGGTCTTTGCGACCCCATTGCGAGTTGCAGAAGGTGTCTGAGACACCTTTCTGCATGTCAAATTGCGACTTGCAATTTGCGAGTCGCACAGACTCGCAAATTGCAAGTCGCAATTAGATTTTTTCCTACATCTGGCCCCTGGTGCTTCTGGGTAGTATTTGCACATGTGCTAAATCTACTGTTGTGCATTATAACCTTTTTAGGCCTTGCCTACGACAGCATTCATTCAATGTCGCTTGTGAGAGATATTGTATGCAAGGGGCTTAGAACCCACTCATTACTTACCATTCATTGCTTTCATTGTCACTCTTTTATTTTCTGACTCCTAATTGGCCAGCGCATGTCAGATTTACTTCTTTTTCTTTTGTGTGTAGCATGGACCAAGTAGTGATTGCTTCATCTTGATTATTGTCCTTCCCTGCTCCCGCTTTTAATGAGGTGCTATTTTCTTCTTCCCCTGTCGTCCTTGTTAGTGTTGCTTGTTCCACTCGCATTCCTGCTTATCCGTGTTGCTTCTTTCACTCCCACCCCATCTGTATTGCTTCTCCCTGTGTTGCTTCTTCCTCTCCCACACTGCCTTGTATGTGTTGCTTCTTCCCTTACCACACCACCTTGTCCATGTTGCTTCTTCCCCTCCTACCCCCTTGTTGTAGGAGGCTGGCCTGACTTATAGTGGGTACCTTGTGGTACTTACACCTTGTGCCAGGTCCAGTTATCCCTTATTAGTAGAATAGAGGTGTTTCTAGCAGCTTGGGCTGTTAGAGGTAGCTATGGCAAAGCAGCTTAGGCTGAACTAGGAGACATGCAAAGCTCCCACTATCCCACTTATATCATATAGTACAATATCATAAGAAAACACAATACACAGAGTTACTAAAAATAAAGGCACTTTATTTTAGTGACAATGGGGGTTATTCTAACTTTGGAGGAGGTGTTAATCCGTCCCAAAAGTGACGGAAAAGTGACGGATTTACCACCAGCCGTATTACGAGTCCATTATATCCTATGGAACTCGTAATATGGCTGGTGGTATATCCGTCACTTTACCGTCACTTTTGGGACGGATTAACACTCCTCCAAAGTTAGAATAACCCCCAATATGTCAAAAGTATCTCCGAGGATACCCTCACTTAGGAGGTAAGTAATATACACAAATTATATGTACACAAACCCAAAACAGGTAAGTAACAGTTAGAAAAGTAGTGCAAACAATGTAGAATCACAATAGGATGCAATAGGTAGACATAGGTCTTGGGGCAACACAAACCATATACTCCAAAAGTGGAATGCTAATCACCAATGGACCCCAGATCTATGGGAGGTTGTAGAGGGTCGCTGGGACTGTAAGAAAACAGTAAGGGTGTCCAAGATACCCCACCCCAAGACCCTGAAAAGTAGGAGTAAAGTTACCCTACTACCCCAGAAAGACAGAATAGTCGTGATAGGGGATTCTGCAAGAACCACATGCACCAGCAAAACACTGAAGACGGATTCCTGGACCTGAGGACCTGTAAAGGAAGGGGACCAAGTCCAAGAGTCACGAAAGTCTCCAGGGGGGGCAGGAGCCCACTAAACCCCGGATAAAGGTGCAAAAGGGCTGCCTCTGGGTGGAAGAAGCCAAAGATTCTGAAATAACGAAAAGGGCTAGGAACTTCTCCTTTGGATGGAAGATGTCCCACGGCGTGCTGGAGGTTGCAGAAGGGTTTCCAGGCAGAAATACTGCAAACATGCCTTGCTAGCTGCAAGAGTTGCGGTTGAGGATTTTGGGTGCTGCTGGGGACCAGGAAGGACCAGGATGTCGCCCCTTGGAGGAGGAGACAGAGGGGGTGCTCAGCAACTCAGAGAGCCCCCACAAAAGCAGGCAGCACCCGCAGAAGTACCAGAACAGGCACGTAGAAGATCTGAGGACAGCGGTCGACTCAGAGTCACAAAGGAGGGTCCCACAACATCAGAGTCCAACTCAGCGAGTTGGGCTACGCAGGACGGAGTGCTGGAGACCCAGGGTAGGCTGTGCACAAAGGAAGTCCTGGAAAAGTGCACAGAAGCGTAAACAGCTGCAAATCACTCAGTACACAGGTTTGCTGTCTGGTGTGGGGAGGCAAGGACTAACCGCCACCAAATTTGGACAGAAGGGCCACTGGACCGTGGGAGACGCTTGGACCCAGCTCCTGTGTTCCAGGAACCACGCTCGTCAGGATGAGAGGGGACCCAGAGGACCGGTGATGCAGAAGTTTGGTGCCTGCATTGGCAGGGGGAAGATTCCGTCGACCCACGGGAGATTTCTTCTTGGCTTCCAGTGCAGGGTGAAGGCAGACAGCCCTCAGAGCATGCACCACCAGGAAACAGTTGAGAAATCCGGCAGGATGAGGTGCTATTATGTTGCTGGTAGTCATCTTGCTACTTTGTTGCGGTTTTGCAAGCGTCCTGGAGCAGTCAGCGGTCGATCCTTGACAGAAGTCGAAGAGGGAAGTGCAGAGGAACTCTGGTGAGCTCTTGCATTCGTTATCTGAGGAATAGCCCAGGGGAGAGACCCTAAATAGCCAGAAAAGGAGGTTTGGCTACTAAGAAAGGAGGCTTGGCTACTGAAAGAGGTAAACACCTATCAGGACGGGTCTCTGACGTCACCTGCTGGCACTGGCCACTCAGAGCAGTCCATTGTGCCCCAACACCTGTGAAACCAAGATGGCAGAGGTATGGGACACACTGGAGGAGCTCTGGGCACCTCCCCTTGGAGGTACTGGTCAGGGGAGGGGTCACTCCCCTTTCCTTTGTCCAGTTTCACACCAGAGCAGGGCTGGGGGATCCCTGAACCAGTGTAGACTGGCTTATGCAGAGATGGGCACCAACTGTGCCTATCAAAGCATTTCCAGAGGCTGGGGAGGCTACTCTTCCCCAGCCTTTCACACCTATTTCCAAAGGGAGAGAGTGTAACACCCCCTCTCAGAGGAAATCCTTTGTTCTGCCTTCCTGGGACTGGGCTGCCCAGAACCCAGGGGGGCAGAAACCTGTCTGAGGGGTTGGCAGCAGCAGCAGCTGCAGTGGAAACCCCGGAAAGGCAGTTTGGCAGTACCTGGGTTCTGTGCTAGAGACCCGGGGGATCATGGAATTGTCCCCCCAATACCATAGTGGTATTGGCGTGACAATTGCATGATCTTAGACATGTTACATGGCCATGTTCGCAGTTACCATTGTGACGCTACACATATGTAGTGACCTATGTGTAGTGCACGCATGTAATGGTGTCCCCACACTCACAAAGTTTGGGGAATTTGCCCTGAACAATGCGGGGGCACCTTGGCTAGTGCCAGGGTGCCCACACACTAAGTAACTTGGCACCCAACCTTCACCAAGTGAGGGTTAGACATATAGGTGACTTATAAGTTACTTATGTGCAGTGAAAATGGCTGTGAAATAATGTGGACGTTATTTCACTCAGGCTGCAGTGGCAGTCCTGTGTAAGAAGTGTCTGAGCTCCCTATGGGTAGCAAAAGAAATGCTGCAGCCCGTAGGGATCTCCTGGAACCCCAATACCCTGGGTACCTAGGTACCATATACAAGGGAATTATATGGGTGTTCCAGTGTGCCAATGAGAATTGGTAAAATTAGTCACTAGCCTGCAGTGACAATTTTAGAAAGCAGAGAGAGCATAAACACTGAGGTTCTGGTTAGCAGATCCTCAGTGATACAGTTAGGCACCACACAGGGAACACATACAGGGCATACATTATGAGCACTGGACTCCTGCCTAGCAGGATCCCAGTGACACATGGGCAAAAACAAACATACATACAGTGAAAATGAGGGTAACATGCCAGGCAATATGGTACTTTCCTACACAACCCCCCCCCCCCAAACAAAGGACAATAAGGCTAACCTTGCACAGATGAGTCTTCATTGTCTAAGTGGAACTATCTGGAGAGTCCATCTGCATTGGAGTGGGTACTCCCAGGTCTATGTTCCACTGTATAGGGATATGGACCACCTCAACAATTTAGGGTTTTCACCTTTCATTTGTTTTAGCCAAAGTAGAGGTTTGTGGTCTGTCTGAACAATAAAGTGAGTACCAAACAGGTATGGTCTCAACTTTTTCAGTGCCCAGACCACAGCAAAGGCCTCCCTCTCTATGGCAGACCAACGCTTTTCTCTAGGGGTCAACCTTCTGCTGATAAAAGCAACTGGTTGATCCTGGCCCTCAGAATTCTGTTGTGATAGTACTGCCCCAACCCCTAATTCAGATGCATCAGTTTGTACAATGAATTTCTTGGAGTAACAAGGGCTTTTTAGGACAGGTGCAGAGCACATGGCCTGTTTGAGCTCCTTAAAAGCTTTAGTGACAGCTGGCTGTCCATAATACCTTCTTAGGCATTTTCTTGCTAGTGAGATCATTAAGAGGGGCTGCTATGGAGCCATAATTCTTTATGAATCTCCTACAGTACCATGTGAGGCCTAAAAAGGCTCTTACCTGGGTTTGAGTTGTAGGGGGAACCCAATCCATGATAGTTTGGATTTTACCCTGTAGTGGTGCAATCTGTTCTCCACCAGCCAGGTGGCCCAGATAAACCACTTTCCCCTGCCCTATCTGGCACTTTGAGGCCTTGATAGTGAGGCCTGCCTTTTGCAGGGCCTCCAAAGCTTTCCATAGGTGGACCAGGTGATCATCCCAGGTTGAGCTAAAGACAGCAATATCATCTAGATATGCTGCACTGAAAGCTTCCAACCCTTGCAGGACTGTGTTCACCAACCTCTGAAAAGTGGCAGGTGCATTTTTCAAACCAAAGGGCATTACTGTGAATTGGTAGGGCCCTCCAATGGTAAAAAATGCAGTTTTGGTTTAGCACCTCCTGATAACCTAATCTGCCAATACCCTGCAGTTAGATCAACAGTGCTTAGATACTTGGCAGAAGCCAGTGTATCTATAAGCTCATCTGCCCTGGATATAGGGTGAGCATCTGTATTGGTTACCTGATTGAGCCCTCTGTAATCTACACAAAACCTCATCTCTCTCTTTCCATCTTTGGTGTGAGGTTTTGGTACAAGCACAACTGGGCTAGCCCAGGGCCTTTCAGATGGCTCAATCACCCCTAAGTCCAACATTTTCTGCACCTCTTGTCTAATGCAGTCCCTGACGTGGTCAGGCTGCCTATAAATCTTACTTTTGACAGGCAGGCTGTCTCCAGTATCAATTGTATGTTCACACCAGGAAGTTGTACCTGGTACAAGTGAAAAGAGGTGTGAAAACGGACTTAGGAGATTGATACAGTTGTCCTTCTGTTCTGCAGTAAGACAATCTGCTAAGACTACTCCTTCTACTAAGCCATCAGCTTCAGTGGTGGAGAAGAGATCAGGGAGAGGGTCACTCTCTTCTTCCTGTCCCTCATCTGTTGCCATGAGCAGGGTGAGATCAGCCCTGTCATAGTAGGGTTTTAGGCGGTTGACATGAATCACCCTAAGGGGACTCCTGGCAGTGCCCAGGTCCACCAAATAGGTAACCTCACCCTTCTTTTCAACAATTAGATGGGGTCCACTCCGTTTGTCCCTGAGTGCTCTTGGGGCCACAGGCTCCAATACCCACACCTTCTGTCCTGGGTGGTACTGAGTCAGGACAGCCTTCTGGTCATGCCATTGCTTTTGCAGCTCTTGGCTGGCCTGAAGGTTTTTACTGGCCTTTTTCATATACTCAGCCATTCTGGATCTTATACCAAGTACACACTCTACTATGTCCTGTTTAGGAGCTTTTAAAGGTTGTTCCCAACCCTCCTTCACAAGAGCAAGTGGACCTCTTACAGGGTGCCCAAAGAGGAGTTCAAAGGGGCTTAAGCCCACTCCTTTTTGGGGTACCTCCCTGTAAGCAAGACGGAGGCAAGGTAACAGGACATCCCATCTCCTTCTGAGTTTTTCAGGAAGTCCCATTATCATACCTTTGAGAGTTTTATTAAACCTCTCAACCAGACCATTTGTGGATGGTAAGGGGTGGTGAAACTGTAGGTTACACCACATTCCTTCCACATTGCTTTTAGGTATGCAGACATGAAGTTGCTACCTCTGTCTGACACCACTTCCTTAGGAAAACCCACCCTGGAAAAGATTCCCAGGAGGGCCTTTGCCACTGCAGGAGCTTTGTCCATGTTGTTTCTTCTCCCACCACGCCTACCCTTGTCTGTGTTGCTACTTCTCTCCCACCCCAAATTCCACTTCAAATTCCACTCTTCTGTTATCCATGTTGCTTCTTATCTCCCACCTCAACCCTCCTATTGTCTGTGTTGCCCGTTATCTCCCAAATCACACTTTCCTGTTGTCCATGTTGCTTTTTATCTTCCACCTCCACACTCCTTTTGTCCATGTTGTTTCTTATCTCCACCCACACCCTCCTGTTGTCTGTGTTGCTTCTTCCCTCTGTTATCCATTACCTGCCACATCCCACTTTCTCGCTTTCCCTCTCACACCAAACAAAAAAAGTGATATGACGAGGCCAACCATGGCCATGTCATAGAGCTTATGTTCAAACTTTCAACCATGCTGGGCAGTAGCTGCGGTGCTTAACAACATGGCTAAAAGACATTGGAAAATCCAAGAGCCCCTGCATAGGCGAGACCAATTGAATTTACCAATGTTTGTGTACTTTGCTGCAGTTTCCCAGGTCAAAAACCTCCAAAATCACAATGAATGTGGGAGCATTTCCCAGGGTCAAACAATTTGCTAATTTGGAGAGGTCAGGGTTGAACCTTAGGTCTCGTTAATTGCAATGAATGGAACCTTGCCGCGAAACTACAACTCTTCCCTAGTAAGTCTCCCAAAGAATCATAAATACCAAACCAGGAGCCTTTAACTTTCTACGCACCCATTTGACATATTTTGTAAAGAATCAGAATGGTTAAAAAAAAACATTCATCTCCTATTTTCTATGTGCTCACTTTTAATATTCACATTTTGGAACAGGCAAATTCGGAAAAGAGGATTTCCAATGCACCAAAAACATTTCTATATTTCCGAATGGGTGAATTTTCAGTGGAATGTAAAAGGTGGAATACTCCCGCCAATCTTTTTTCAGTATTGGTTCAGTCTATTAGGTTGTGCCGGTAAATGTACATAACCTTTGGGTGGCAGAGACTGTGTTATGCTGGACAGCAGGCCTTTGAAATCTTACTGAGGGAAGTGTCTCTTATAACCTTTGCTGCTGAGGTTGGGGTGGGATGTTCTTTTTAGGGTCCCTGTTGTGTTATACACTTTGCCTTGTACAATTTGGCTGGCACTTGATGTGCTGGCCATTAGCTTTGGATGGTGCAACAGATGCGTTGGCACCGGGACCCAGAGGCCTGAAGGGCCCACTGAAACCTGATTGCTGTTCTTACTTATAATTCAAAAAGCAGCCAGAGGGGCCATTTTCTTCCTTGAACAAGAGACCATGACACACTAGCTACGCTCCTGATTGGACCTTTGACTGAGAGGCTGTGGCAGAAAAGAACCTATATTGGCACATGTGGGAGTGTGTGTCCTAGAATCGTGAAATAGTGGCAGAAAGTTGGTAAACAACTAAGGGCTTCATTTACGAGCCTTTTTGCTAGTCACAAATGGGACGATTTGCAGAATCTGCCTGTTTAAGAATGCAAAAGGGCTTTCTGGGATGTAGAAAGCCCTATTTGGGTCTGTGATTCAGTATTAGGAAGGGGCATGTGTACGGCGTCCCTTCCGAATATTAAATCGCAGTGGTGTGACCAAAATGCGGTTGCAAAACATTTGCAAAATGGGAATGTGTAACACATTCACAAATGGGAAGGTGTCCCCAGTGGACTCCTTCCCATTTGTGAATATCTGTAAAACCACTTTTAAGAGCAGGCAGTAGTTCCATCGACCACTGCCTGCTCTTAAAAATCAAAAACATTTGTTTAAACATCCTGTTTTTCTTTAAGGAAAACCGTCTGGATTTCAAAAAAAGATTGCTTTATTTAAAAGCAATCACAGACATGGTGGTCTGCTGATCCCAGCAGGTCATCATATCTGTGATTTTAGCGATTCCCAATGGGTCACAAACCGACACCTACCTCATTAATATTCATGAGGTAGGTCTATTTGCGATCCACTGGGAATCCCAAATAAAACTCAAAAGAGTTTCATACATTTGAAATAATGATTTCCTAATTACATTTCACAGGAAGTCGCAATTAGTAACTTGCTATTTCAAAGTTTTGTAAATGTGGCTCTAAATTCATCACTAAAGCCCACACTGAACAGAATGCAACAATCTCGCTGCTGGTAATATGGGAGGAACAATCACTCTCAAAATGCAAAAAAAGAATATTGTGCATGAAGGGGTTAGTGGTGGCTAGACAGTAGTAGCTATCCTCTGGGGAGGATTAAATGCCCGAACAGACAACATAAGACTGGCTTTTGGCCATGGACTGGTATAGGGCAGTGGAAGAACACATATATAATATATGAGATTTCTGCAATCCCTGTATAAAATCCTGTCTCTAATTTCTGTATAATCTGGGGATTTATGATGCACCAAGTTGCTGATTATAAAGAAATGACTTCAGAACTCATCTGTTAAAAAATTAATACATTTGAGTTCTGTAGCAGTCTTAAAGGAAGAAACAGAGATTACCGTCACAGGTAAGATTTATTGTTCAACAGGAGGCAGCTGAACACCTGCCCACATCCATAACTCATCAGCGCCAATCTTCTGTCAACCGTCATCACCAACATTCCACCCGCAACGTTCTTACCCTATCTACACTGGTAACCACACATCTTTCCTCCTTTTTTTTCTTTAAAAAAAAACAATACCTACCCCCAAAAATACACACAAAATACTACTAATTACCACATTGACAACTCTTAAAAACTATAAGTTTATTCAATACAACCATTAAATAAATTATTACAAATTCAAGAATAGAATGAAAACAACATTAATACCATACGTATTCCCAATAATTTGTAAGAAGCAAATTTACATAGCTCCTACAGTAAATATGATCAGTATTTCCCTAGAAAATAATGGAACAACAAATTATGCTACTCTAATAAATGACACATGAACCCATTACATATTCCTTACCTTTCTCAGGAAGCTTTAAATTATGTTGGCTTCTACGATACATTTGGTCAGATTCCCTTTGCAAGTTCTTGGAACAATTTTGTACAATTTCCGCTTCTGCATTGTTGTTCAAACAAAAATCATTGCTTTCACTAGGATGACCATTTGAAATATTGGCCTCTAGATCAAAATAAACATTTGTGTCACACTCATTATACAAACGTTCTCTATCCTTGTTCAGGTTTCCTTCATATATTGCTATTCTTCTAAAATTCCAAATTTTCCCATCTCCCACTTGCACCCCTTTATCGAACATTTCTACCAATTTCATAGCTTAAGACCACCTGGGACGACCTTTCCCAACTAAATTCGGAAGCTTTATTGTTACGTAGTCCCCCTCGCTAAACTTTGAATTTGGAATATTTTTCTTACTCCTGCCACCCTCCTTTGCTGTTACTTTCAAACAGCTGAAAAATGCACTAAACTGTCGATCTCTCTCATCCCTCTAAACCACCAAGAAATACGTTTACATCCTGGCCTCCTACTTTGTAACAATTCGAAAGGTGAAACCCCTGTAACAGAATTTGGAGATGTCCTGATTACAAGGTTGCCTGTAATGCCTTTCTCCATGACAGCCTGCTCTTGACAGCCAACTGAATAGATTCCTTCACTACTCTATTAAACCTTTCCACCTGGCCATTGGCTTGAGAATGGTAATTGGATACTCTTTTGTGGATAATACCACATCTGGATGAAAACATTTCAAATGCCCTACTAACGAATTGAGAGCCATTGTCTGACACAATCTCCTCAGGTAAACCTTCTCTATAAAATATTTCATCCAAAAATTCAATTGCCACTTTCAAATCCACTCTTTCTACCATTTTTACTTCTGGCTATTTAGAGAAATAATCAGTTAAAACAAGTGCATAGGATGATTTTCTTGGCACCAATGCAAATGGACCCATTATATCAATACCCAGCTTTCTCCAAGGACCTGAAGGTACTTCATTGCATTCATTTTCCACTACACATGTTTTGTCAGTTTTATCACTGCCCGCACAAGGAGTACATTCTCTTACCCATTTGTCTATCATGCCATCTGTTTTTGGCCACCAATAGAAATCCTGAATTCTCCTTTTAGTAGATGACATCCCTGGTTGTCCTTCATGAGCTAGAGTAAAACATTTTCTCTGCAAATGTTGTGGAGGAACAACTTTGTCACCTCTCAAAATAATGCCCTTATTGAACATTAATTCATCATTGCCTTTGTAAGTGAAGCTAATTCCCCACTCAGTTTTCTCTCCTCTGGCCAACCTTTGACTATATACTCACTCACCAATTTCAACACCTCATCCTTTTGTAAAGATTCTCTCCACACATCTTCAGAAATTGCACACAAAGATTCACCAGCCACACACTCATCCTTCAGATCCTCAACTGTATATGCCACATGGCTTTCAATTTTATCCTCCAGTTCCAAAGCATCCACCAAAGGAAAGCATGACATGCAACCTGCAAGAATATTATCCCGATCAGGAACATACTGTCCAATGCATTGATATTCTTGCAACTTTGCAGCTAACCGTGCAAGACGTGCTGTCAATGTTCTTCCACCACCTGCTGATAACTTGTTAATTAAAGGTTTGTGGTCTGTTTTAATTGTAGATTTTGTTCCCCACCAGAATTGTCTAAAATGTTGAAGGGCCCACGCACATGCTAATAATTCTTTTTCAATTACAGCATAATTCCTTTCAGATTATTTAAGGGTATGCAAAGCATTCACTACAATCCATTCCTTTCCATTATCCTTTTGCATGAGAACCGTACCCAAACCCCCTGTGCTTGTATCCATAGCTACTACATAATCTTTAACAACAATCCATGGTCTTAAACAAGGAGCATGAATAATTTCCTTCTTTAAGAGTTCAAATGATTCTTGCTGTAACACCCCCACACAAATTTCACATATTTTCTTCAACAGTGCTCTGAGAGGATCAACTTTTGTAGCATAAACTTGCCACACTGTTGTTCATAAAACTCTGTCAATCCCACAAAGGACAATAGTTGTTCCTTAGAAGTAGGTGTGGCATGCCTTCGTCTGAAATTTCATGCCCCAAATATTCCACAGCTTTTATTTGGAAATAACATTTCTTCAATCTTACAGTCAAACCCTTCTCCTGTAGCCTTTCTAATACTACATGTAAATTCTTATCATGTTCTTCATACATTTTCCAAAACACTAGGATATCATCCTGAAAAGCCACTGCACCAGTGACTCCTTCCAGTGTAATCTTCATAAGCTTTGGAAATCTGAGGCAGTACTGGCTAAACCAAAAGGCATTCTCAGAAATTGATACATTCCCTCCGGTGTTATAAAAGCGATAAGATATTTGGATTCCATCTCCAGCTCAATCTGGAGGTATGCACTTGCTAAACCAATGGTCGAAAATACTGCTACACCAGCAATTGTAGGTAACAGATGTCTGTCAATCCAAATTTCATTATTTAGGCTACGCAAATTCACACATAAGCGTAACTCACCAGAACTTTTAACGGAAATCACAACACAACATACCCAAGGAGGCGATTCAATTGGCATAAGTCATGTAGCATCTCCTTTATTTGTCCCTATACACCAAAGGTACTTTCCTGACTTTATGTCTCATAGGGACAGACCCTTCTATCCGAAAGATCTTATGTATAAATCCCTGAAATTTCCCCAACTCATCTTTAAACAGGTTTTGGAATAAACATTTTAAGTCATCCACAAAACCAGAGTTGCCTCCTCTGATGTGGTAACAGACACAACTGGAAATGCATTGGAATCTAACTTCATTCCCAACTCTTGCTGCTGCAAAATGGAATCACCCTTCTTGGCCGCGTAAATCTTTCCTTTTGTTCTCCTACCATTAAATTTAATTTCAGACCACAAACATCCTTCCAAATCAGTTTTGTGCCCAAAATAACCACCAGGTTGCACATCCGAAGGATGTAACTCTTGTTCATTCCATAACTCGTAGAATTTCAATTTCCCTACTATACTATACCATGTGCAAGAATCTACCATCAAATACTTTTATTTTTCCATCCAATTTCAAAGAACATTTAGGAAATCCTTTAGCTTGCTTATCGAAAACACAAAATACAGAACCACCACTTAATATTTTCGAATCAAACCCATCACTTGTAAAGCAGTTGACTTTGTTGGGCATAACCCCTCTGCACCCTCTCCGAAAATATCCTCTTTTTGTACATTTTAAACACATTTTGTCTAAAGTCAGACACCCTTTAAAATTGCCTACATAGTATGAAGGACCACATCTGCAACATAACATGCCATTTCCTTTCCGATCTATACCTCTAAAATCTGAGTCTTTCTTTTGTTTAACATAAACCTTGTTTCTTGTAATATTAACTTCTGTACTGACATCGGTAGTTTTTTGATGTTGACCTCTGATCTCACTCACAAACTTTTCAGATTGTTTGATACCCTTTGCAATATTTATTATAGCACTCAGTGAAGTCTCTGTACCAGCCCATAACTTCTCCTGGATTGTTTTACTTTTCATTTTCATCATTATTTGATCTCAAAGTAATTGATCAAATGTGGTTGTCTCAAATTCACAAAAAACAGCTAGGACGCTTAATGCTGAAACGCAGTCTTCAATAGATTTGTCTTCTTTTTGAGAACGAGAATAACATTTGAGCCTTTCAATCACCTTATTTATTTTCTTCCCAAATCAGTTTTTAACTTCTTCACTGCTTCCTCGAATACATCCAATTAAAAGGCTTAAAAAACTGAAAACCATACTTCCCCATTCCATAGGAGGTTCACCTGCAACTTGCTAAAATAGAGGAGCCACAAAGTTTGACATCTTGACAAAAAAATTCCTTCAAGCTATTATCGTTTTGCTGTTAAGAGCAAAGAAAATGTATAAATCACTTTTAGAATGTACTTGAGCAATCCCAATAAATAAGAATAACAGTGAAATGCTTGTGAATGTATATATATATATATGTTTTTTTTAAACAACTTGTTGATAGATGTGCCGGTCACATGGTAAATATGACAGATCATTCAAAAGTAACTGTCTCCAATATAATTAAAATATGGGTAACCCAATCCAAGATGGCAGCTAAATGCAATGAGGTAGTCAAGTGAACAAAATGGCTGCCAAAATATTAACACCTCTATCCATAGCTTTAGAATGACAAAGAATTCCTTCAGATCAATAAATTTCACCCAGTCCAAAATGGGCACTGTAGCTACATCATATGCACATAGAGTAAAAACAATTCTAGCTTACGGGTCAAGAATTTTCAATTCTATTAAGGACACGGAGGCGAGAATTCTGCTATCTCCTTCTTTTCTAACTCGAAACCTCAGCCAATCAAAATACAGAAAAAACAATAACTACATATCCCATGAGGCATAAGCCTGACATCACATGGCCCAATCACCCCCCATACCCTTTGTCTATAAATGCTTTGACCTTAAACGTCAATTCCTCTTTCTTTGGCTAAATCCGGAAATAATGTACTTCAGAGAAACGAAACTTCACAAATAGTCAAAAAGTCAAAAGTTCTCAAACTCTAGTCTTGGTGCGAGCCGAACTCCGCTGGAAACCAAGCCTCTTGGATGAACCGATGAACAGATCCATAAACGATGTCCTCAGAGAAGAAAAACTTAAATCTCAAGAGTTCTTCAGATCAGAACCTAAGAAAATAATATACATAAGGTAATATCATGTAATAATGTAGGGAAGCAAATCTTTAATGTTATTAATGTCTCAGGGTGGGAAGAAAATAATGCATAAGATATAAACAATAAATAAGTACAATCATTTGTTATTAACAACATTGTTTCTTTGGGAGGGATAATCCTCGCCTCCGTGTCCTTAATAGAATTGAAAATTCTTGACGCGTAAGCTAGAAATATTTTTATTCTATTTCAGGACAGGAGGCTCCGATTATGCTTGTTTAAAGCTGATTAATAACCACAGAAGCAACATCTAAAACAGGTTTCTGATAGAACTTTCTAAATGTAGATTCTGCCGACCAATCAGCCGCTTTCATAATGTCCTCTAGGCGAGAACCTAAAGCATATGTCTTGGGCGCCATTGCGCCTCGTACTGAATGAGCTCCAAATACATTAATATCTATGCCTGCCTCATTCATTAGCCATTTAACCCATCGAGACAAAGTGGCCGAAGAGACTGGTTTGAAAGGTTTTTGCAGAGCTATGAGTAACTGACCAGTAGTATCTTGTCTAAGTTGCTCTGTACCCAGCTCATATTCTCTTAAACATTGAACCACACAAAGCTTTGGGTTGTCTGAGAATGCTGGGTAAGTTACCGACCTGCAATTAGTTTTTGTCTGTTTGGTAATGTTAAAGGTAAGCCCTTCAGGTGAATACACCCTACCTGTTAAGTCCAAGGCTTTGACGTCCGATACGCGCTTGCAAGAGATGAGACATAATAACATTGTCAGTTTAGCTGAAATCTGTTTACGAGGTAAGAATCTATTGTCTGGCCAGGAATCTAAAAATCTCAGTACAAGATTGACATCCCACAAGACGGAATATTTGGTTTGTGGAGGGTTAGATAGACGAATACCCCTAAGTAACTTGCATACGAGAGGATATTCACCAACAGGTTTTCCGTCCAGGTGAGCATGGCCGGCTGAAATGGCCGATCTAAAGTTGTTAACGGTTCTATAAGCTAGGCCTGAGCCAGCTAGTTCAGCTAGAAAATTAACAATCATTTCAACATTCGATTCCACAGGATTGAGATCCCGTCTATCACACCAACTAGTCCATCTTCGCCATGCAGATGTGTATCTTTTATGGGTGCCTGATGCCCAGGCTTGTTTGATGAATGTCGCAGCTTGTTGCGAAATTCCTGGGGTATTCCATCTTGCCCTGAAACCCTACAAGCCATCAATGTTAGTTTCTGTGAAACAATCATTGGATGTTGATGATTCTCCGGGTTCAAAAGGAGATTCGGGCGAGGAGGAATGAGAAGAGGTAGAGCGCAGGCTAACTGAAGGGCAAGCGGGAACCAAGGTTGAGCTCTCCAGCATGGAGTCACTAATATGATCTCCACTTTCTGACGCCTTATCTGAGACAGTACTCTGGGGATCATTAGAAACGGGGGAAAAGCATATCCCCGAAACTTCGACCAGTCCTGAAGAAATGCGTCGGTCGCCAAGGCCAGAGGGTCCGGGCGCCAGCTGAAAAACTTCGGTATCTGTGAATTGAGTCGAGATGCAAATAGATCCACTTCGCACGAGCCCCAAATTTTGGATATCTGAAGGAAAATTATCGGATCTAGTCTCCAGTCGCTGAAGTCTGTCAGGTACCTGGAGTTCCAGTCTGCTATTGTATTCTGGTCTCCTGGGAGATATTCTGCCATGATAGTCAGGCGATGGCTGAGGCAATAGTGCCAGAATTCCTTGGCAATTTCTGCCAGTATCCTGGATTTCGTGCCCCCTAGTTTGTTGACATACCGCACTGCAGAAATGTTGTCCATTCTTAACAGAATGCAGCAGTCCGTCTTTTGAGGGGAAAGGCTCCTGATGGCAAAGGACCCGTCTAGGAGCTCTAAACAATTGATATGAAGGGTCTGCTCCCAGGCCGACCAACGACCTCCAGTTACTATCGAGCCGCATCGGGCTCCCCATCCCCAACGGCTGGATCGGACTCTATCACTATTTCTGGGAGAGAACCGAAAATTGCCCTGCCGTTCCAAGCTTCCATGTGTTGGAGCCACCAATGAAGTTCTGCTTTCACTTCGTCGGTCAGGGGAATCATTTCTGAGTAACTGAGACCCTGTTGTAGGTGTCTGATCTTGAGTCTCTGAAGGGCGCGATAGTGAAGCGGGGCCAGGAAGATTGCCTCAATCGAAGAGGCCTGAAGGCCTACTATTCTGGCAATGTTCCTCAATGAAATTATCTGGTTGAACAACGCAGATCTCAATTCTCTCTTGATGCCTCGAATTTTCTGAGGTGGGAGAATCAGGAGGGAAAGAATGGAATCTATCCAGAAGCCCAAAAAGTCTATCACCTGGGTGGGATTCAACAATGACTTCTGCACATTGATAAGGAAACCTAATTCCTGCAGAAGATTGATTGTCCATTCCAGATGTATCAGGAGTGTCTGGGGGTTCTGAGCCATCAGAAGGATATCGTCGAGGTAAATTATCAGTCTGACTCCCTTGGATCTCAGCCATTCCATCACGGGCCTCAATAGTTTTGTGAAGCACCACGGGGCAGATGAGAGGCCAAAGGGGAGTGCATTGAATTCCAGACAGTGCCCCTTCCAGAGGAATTGTAGGAACCTCCTGTGGGGGGGAGATGGGCACTGACAGGTAAGCATCTTTGAGGTCGAGACGCACCATCCAATCTCCCTCTAGAAGAATGTCTCGTAACAAGTGGATACCCTCCATCTTGAAGTGTCTGTATAATATCCAGTAGTTGAATTCTTTTAGATTTAGAACCAGACGGTGACCTCCCCCCTTTTTGTCTACGACAAAGATGGGGCTGAGGAACCCTGATGAATGAGGGGTTGAAAAACTCACTGCTCCCTTGTGTTGGAGGTCTTGTACCTCTGAGTCTATAAAAGTCTGGTCTGCGAGTGAAAAATAAATTTGTGTTGGGAAATTTGAACCGGAGTTCCTAGAAATTCTAGATGAAAACCAGAAACTGTCTGAAGAATCCAGGGGTCTCCTGAAATTCTTCTCCAGTTT
Source organism: Pleurodeles waltl (assembly GCF_031143425.1). NCBI lineage: Eukaryota > Metazoa > Chordata > Amphibia > Caudata > Salamandridae > Pleurodeles > Pleurodeles waltl. The sequence continues at coordinate 976,975,861 of NC_090446.1, read as the reverse complement.
TCTAGAAATAAACCTACTCTGCCCCCAAGACGTACTTGAGAATAAGGAATAATGCTCACCTCAATAACTGGATTCTTGGATCGCTCCCTGCTGACCCCTGTGGGGTCCACGTCTGTATCTGTGGCATCCCCCTAGGTTGTGAGTTGGGTAGAAGGTGATGTCCAATTGGTCTGAGTACCAATTGTTTCTCCCCCTAGGGTAGGAATATTGAGAGCCTTGAAAGGATCCTCGGCCGGGCATACGCCCTCCAAAATGTCCGGCCCTGGCAAAAAGGTTTCTTTTAAATAGTTTTTTAAGAGACAAATGAGCCTTGTCTAGGGAAGAGAAAGTGGCACAAAATGTCGATAGGTCTTTTATAAAGGAAGAACCAAAGAGGAGGCCATCAGCCGATGGGCCAGCTTCTGATGTTGCCAGGTCTGTTAATTTGGGATCGATTCTCATAAGAATTGACTTACTTCGTTCTGATGAAATCGCACAATTTGCATTGCCCAAAAGGCAAAGTGACCTCTGGGCCCAACCAATCAAGACTTCAGTATCCACGGGAGTACCCGACTCTTTGGCAAGGAATGCCATGTCCAGGATTTTAGTCAAGGGGCCTGTGACATCTAGTAGTTTATCTTGGCAAATCCGCCATGACCTGTCTAAGCCTTTTTTGGGGTCTTTGCCAAATTTTCTCATAAAGGTGACCATAGTGGGGTCGATGTCTGGGGTGTCCGTAACCTTCTCTTCCACATCAGGTCTAGGGCATTCCGCTCTAAGGTGGGAACGGGCCTCCTTGTCAAAACTCCTTCTGACATTGTCGTGGACGTATTGTGCCACTTCAGGAGACGGGGACCAGTTAGAGGCTCTAGGGTGCATGATCTGAGTGGGATCAAAATCCAGGGTCTTTGATGAGGAAGGTTCTTTCCTGGGTTTTTTACTGGGAATTGGGGAGTCCGAAGCGTCTGAGTTGCTGGAGTTGGAATTGGAATCAGATGAGGACTGAGAAGAGTCCAGGTCTTTTGAGGAACTATAATTATGTTCATTGGAGTGCTTTTTAAGCAATTTGTTAAATGCGTCCGCATGTACTCCAGTGATCGTGTTTTCAACCCCTTCTAGATTTTTGGTTTTTGCTTTGCATTTAGATTTTTTGTCATGAGAAGAGGATTGTTGTTCGTTATGACAACCCTGGGATTTGGCGTAGTCTAATGATTGCCCTGAAAAGGGTCCTAAGGCTCTTACCAGGGCGTCATTAACAGATTGTTGTACTCTGTTATCCAGGGCTTCAACTAGGTTTACTTCTAGTTGATTGCCCAAATCATCAGTATAAAACCCTGTATCATTTTCACTCCATTTTGCCATAATGAGTGTTAAAAGGTTCTTAAGTTATTATAGCAACAGGGGGAGTGTGAGCCCCTGACAGGCAAGAAGCCCAAGTATAAAGTGGAGGGAGTTGCCTAAAGAAAAACACTCTAGGCAAAGCCTTTTTAATATTTTTACAAACCGAGTTTTCAACTGAACCGGGCGTCAGGGAGCACAATAGTCACCAGGTGTCAGGGGAAAATCGGCAGGCAAACGCTCTGCGCGTCTGCAGAATCGAGTCGGCTCATCAATAGTGATGAGATCGGCTCAAAACGTGCGCTCAAAACGCGCGCTCAAAACGCGCGCGCAAAGCGCGAGCGTTGCCATGGAAAGGGGTCTACACGGACGTGTAGACGCTCCCGCTCCCGCACCACAGGGCAAAAAAGAAGTCGGCGAGAAGCCGCTTAAATAAACAAAGGCGCACAGCAGTAAATACACGGGTTAGCGCAAGCGGAATCGCGCCGCTACCCGACAGCATTAATTAAAAGCAGTCTAGCTAGTAATAAACACTCTAAACACACAAATTAGTGAGGAGAAAGAAGAAAAGTCACATATCTGCTGCGGAGCAGCAAAGAAAGAGGAAGTGACGTTTAAGGTCAAAGCATTTATGGACAAAGGGTATGGGTGGTGATTGGGCCATGTGATGTCAGGCTTATGCCTCATGGGATATGTAGTTATTGTTTTTTCTGTATTTTGATTGGCTGCTGTTTCGAGTTAGTAAAGAAGGAGATAGCATAATCGGAGCCTCCGGTCCTGAAATAGAATTATTGGAAAAATCAACCTTCAAAAACAATATTGAATCTCACCCGATCTAAAATGGCTGCCGTAAATTTCACCCAATCCAAAATGGCCACAGTAGATACATCATATACGCATAGAATCATGGAAAAAATGGACCTTCGAAAACAATATTGAATCCCACTCGATCCAAAATGGCAGCTGTAAATACGTAGTATGCACAATGAATTATGGGAGGTGGATCTTCCATATGATATGCTTAACCGGTTCTGTGCCCAGGACGTAATGGTTACGTCCTGAGGCACAGTGCTGCTGTGCCCAGGACGTAACCATTACGTCCTGGTCACAGAGCCCAGAGGGAGCGCTAGCGCTCCCTCTGTGGGGTTCCCTCCCACCCCCCCAAGTCAGGGATGGAAGGGGAAGCCCTTCACCTTCCACCCCGACCCTCCCCCCACCCACCCTGTGACATCAGCGCGCGCTGACAATCACAGAGCCTCCCCCATCGCGGTGGAAGCTGAGCTTTCAGCGCGATCGAAAGAGAAATGCTTTGCATTTCTCTTTCGATCACGTGGGGGGGAGGCCCGGAGAGGCTTCAAAGGGAAGGACATTTATTTCCTTCCCTTTGAAGTCTCTCCAAGCGTTTCGGATTGCTTGCAATCCGGCTTTTGAAACGCCCACTAGACACCAGGGATGTTTTTTTTGGGGAAATGGACATGAGGGAGCAACCCCTTGGGCAAGGGTCGCTCCCAGGGGGGGCATTTTTTTTAAGGCCTTTTCTGCCCTATTATTAGGCCGATCTGCCCCCAGGGGGGGCAGAAACCTCTAGGCACAAGGGATACTTTTTTTTGTTTTTGTTTTAGGTGTGGGAGCGACCCCTTAGGCAAGGGTCGCTCCCCTGGGGAGCAAATTATATTTAGGCCATTTCTGCCTCCTTTGGGGGCAGATTGGCCTATTAGACACCAGGGAGTTTTTTGTTGTTGTTTGTTTTTCACGTAAGGGGAGCGACCCCTTAGGCAAGGGTCGTTCCCCTGGGGGGGCAAATTTATTTTAGGCCATTTCTGCCCCCCATGGGGGCAGATCAGCCTATTTTAATTAGGCCGATGGGGGGCAGAAACCACTAGGCACCAGGGATACTTTTTTTTGTTTTTGTTTTTTTACAGATGGGGAGCGTCCCCTTAGGCGAGGGTCGCTCCCCTGGAGGGGCAAATTGTATTTAGGCCATTTCTGCCTGCGTTGGAGGCAGATTGGCAGATTTTAGGTCAATCTGCCCCCAAGGGGGGCAGAAACCACTAGGCACCAGGGATCTTTTTTTTTGCGCTGTCACGCAAGGGGAGCGACCCCGTAGGCAAGGGTCGCTCCCGAGGGGGGGTGGGGGGCAAATTTATTTTAGGCCATTTATGCCCCCCTTATCAGGAGACTTGGGGGAACGCTGGGTGGAAGGAAATTTGTGGCTCCTGTCTGATTCCAGAACTTTCTATCACCAAAATGTGAGGAAAATGTGTTTTTTTAGCCAAATTTTGAGGTTTGCAAAGGATTCTGGGTAACAGAACCTGGTCACCCCATCTTGGATTCCCCTAGGTCTCTAGTTTTCAAAAATGCACAGGTTGGGTAGGTTTCCCTAGGTGCCGGCTGAGCTAGGGGCCAAAATCTACAGGTAGACACTTGGCAAAAAACACCTCTGTTTTCTGTCAAAAAATGGGATGTGTCAACGTTGTGTTTTGGGGCATTTCCTGTCGCGGGCGTGAGGCCTACCCACACAAGTGAGGTATCATTTTTATCGGGAGACTTGGGGGAACATAGAATAGCAAAACAAGTGTTATTGCCCCTTGTCTTTCTCTACATTTTGTCCTTCCAAATATAAGAGTGTGTGTAAAAAAGACGTCTATTTGAGAAATGCCCTGTAATTCACATGCTAGTATGGGCACCCCGGAATTCAGAGATATGCAAATAACCACTGCTCCTCAACACCTTATCTTGTGCCCATTTTGGAAATACAAAGGTTTTCTTGATAGCTATTTTTTACTCTTTATATTTCAGCAAATTAATTGCTGTATACCCGGTACAGAATGAAAACCCACTGCAGGGTGCAGGTCATTTATTGGCTCTGGGTACCTAGAGTTCTTGATGAACCTACAAGCCCTATATATCCCCGCAACCAGAAGAATCCAGCAGACGTAACGGTATATTGCTTTCAAAAATCTGACATTGCAGGAAAAAGTTACAGAGTAAAACGTAGAGAAAAATTGCAGATTTTTTCACCTCAATTTCAATATTGTCTTTTTCAGTTTTTATTTTTTGTAGGAAACCCTTGTAGGATCTACACAAATTACCCCTTGCTGAATTCGGAATTTTGTCTACTTTTCAGAAATGTTGCGGTTTCTGGGATCCAGGATTGGTTTCATGCCCATTTCTGTCACTGACTGGAAGGAGGCTGAAAGCACAAAAAATAGTAAAAACGGGGTATGTCCCAGTAAAATGCCAAAATTGTGTTGAAAAATTGGATTTTCTGATTCAAGTCTGCTTGTTCCTGAAAGCTGTGAAGCGGGTGATTTTAGCACCGCAAACCCTTTGTTGATGCCATTTTCAGGGAAAAAACCACAAGCCTTCTTCTGCAGCCCCTTTTTCCCATTTTGTAAAAAAAAAAAACTAAATTTTCACTGTATTTTGGCTAATTTCTTGGCCTCCTTCAGGGGAACCCACAAAGTCTGGGTACCTCTAGAATCCCTAGGATGCTGGAAAAAAGGACGCAAATTTGGCGTGGGTAGCTTATGTGAACAAAAAGTTATGAGGGCCTAAGCGCGAACTGCCCCAAATAGCCAAAAAAGGGGTTAAAGAGTTTTTAGATCACGAAAACGGCACAACTTGATACTCGGCCTCACCTTCCCAAATCTTCTTGTGAAACTACCGCCTTGCTTGATCCGCCACTCCCACAACGAGCCAATATGCAGTTTGAATATTGCACTGTAGAAATTAGATGAACGCTGCCTCCGGACTCCCACTTGTCACCAAACAAACGCAGCAGACTTAAAGGAAGAAACTGAGACTGCCGTCGCAGGTAACATTTATTGTTCAGCAGGAGGCAACTTAACAGCCGACCGCATCCATAACTCATCAGCGCCTATATCACGTTAACCGTAACAACATTCCACCCACGTTCTTACCTTACTTACACTAGTAGCTATACAAGCTTACAACAGGTTCTGACATCAGAATGCCTACTACCAGAGCCAGCAGCTGAGAGGGAAGGCGGTCAGGTCACATAGCACAATTAAAACAGTGTTTAAAGAACGTAAAACAAAATGTTACTTTTTTCTTCTCAGTTTTTCTAACTGTATATTGATTGACAAGAAGAAAGGAGCTATTTATGGCAACATGTTTATTTTTTTCACTCCTTTGGTAAGCGTAGAAAAGTTAGAACCTTTCTGCAAGTGTCTACTATGCCTTAAAAAAAAAAACTTGTATTAAACTGCTTCTAATATCTTTTTTACAACAAATATTTAACAGCTTTTGGATTGTGTTTAATTGTGCACTTTTGATTCTATTTTTATGCTTCATGTTAACAAATATGCTCTCTCTTTCATAAGAAACAGCTATGCACCAAGGATTTAAGGGGCATATTTACAAACCCCCAGTGCCATCTTGCGCTGCACTAGCATAATTATTTTTACGCCTATGCAGTGTTAAAGAGGCCTTTTACATTGGCCATATTTACAAAGTGGTGCAATGAATGCAATGCACCTCTTCGTAAACCCTTGCACCACATTATGCCTGCGTCAGGCATAATGTATGCAAGAAAAGCGTTCCAATGCAGGGAGGCCTGAAAAAATGGTGCAGTGAAATTTTCAACATTTCACTGTGCCGTTTTTTCCGTCTTTTTTAATGAATGACGCACCCATACTAAACTACGGGCCTCCCTATGCTTTGCTGCACTAACGACAACATTTTTGATGCTAGTTCAGCAAAGCACCACAATAGCATCAAAATTATGTGTACAGTGCAACCATGGTGTCATTCGGTGGCGCTAGGGGGGATGAAAGAAAAGTGGCCCATCGGGACCAATGCACAACTTTCTTGTAAATATGCCGCTGAGTTGCTTGTGAGGAAGGTGATGGTATGACGATGTGTTATAAAGCATCAAGTACGCCCTACTGTGTGTGATAAGGATATTGTAAGTCACCTCAGAGTTTCATAACCTTATAAAAGAACTCACCGGTTGGCTACGTTCATCTATATAGTCATGGAAATCCTTGGTGACTTACAATATTCTTATAAAATATGACATGGCACACTTTATCTCATAATTAAAACACTAGTAGAAAAATATTTGTGGTAAACAGTGGGAGGTATACAGCCTGGGGTAAGCCCCCTTCTGCCTCCCCCCTACCTTCAGGTACTGGAGGCATGGGGGGTCATTACGAGTCTGGCGGTCTCAGGACCGCCATGTTGGGGGCAGTGGTCATACCGCCAACAGGCCGGCAGAGAAGAACGACAAATTATGACCCTGGTGGTGTTCACTATAGAACTCAGCCAAACAACCACCAGAACCGCCATTGTGTTTAGCTTGCCACAGATGGCGGTAGCCACCTTCAGGCCGGTGGACACCATGTTCCCGCTGGACACGTTACGAGGCTGCACACTGCCAAGGTTTCCACCGCGGTCGTACCACCACGGAAACCAACTCTGTGAAAGGAAACACTCTCCTCCAGAAATCCATACTCGTATGGATCCGCAATGGAACCAGAATTACACGTCTTCCCGCTACTCCTGGTTGCCCAACGGCTCCAGAACCAGCGACAACGACAACACCCATGAGTACACACACCTACCTGACACTGTAGGAAAAAGGCAAAATACCCACGCACACACAAGATATCCGTCTGGGACGGGTGGCGAGTCCGAAACACACACATTATCTCACACTTATACGCACATTCACACACAGCCACAAACACACACGCACACACATACTACATACACCACGGACAACACACACTTACAAAACACACACCAACCCACAGACACACAGCACCGGCACAGTCGAACACAACGATACACAACACCACAAAATCACACACCCGCAACATCTCAAACGCAGCACCAAGCAACCACAATGCACAACTCCACCTGACACTAAATACCTAACACGTAACAACACCTGACAACCAATATTCACAATCACACAGCCATACAATGAAGCATACGCCATACAAGGCACACACACCACACAAAGGCCCTGATATACCAACCACCACACACACGCACTCACACAGTACAACCATACAAGGGCACACATTACTACCAATAACACATGTGAACACAAACAATACACACAATAGCAATATACATACATTCACCATACACAAACAAGTCAAACACAAAATACACAGCCATTACAGTGGGACAAATGCCAGGGCCACACCCGCACATTCTACCCAGACAAAACTGTCAGAACAACCAAGACACACACAAAAGTCACTCACACACAAACCAAAGCAGGCAAGACCAAACAGTTGTGTGGAAAAAAAGGCAGGACAAATATGTGACCATGGAACCAATAACTGGTTGGCCCAGATATATTGCAAATATAAATAGGCAAATAGATTAATACTATGTACAATATAAAAGGCCACAGGCCAGTCCAAACAATAATGTGCACAATGCACAAATGGCACATCTGTGTGCCCCTACATGACTCCTGACTACTAAATGACCTCCACAGGGTAGGGGCATCAAGGGGGCAAGCAGGCACCTCAGGAATTAGGGTGGAGGAGTGGAGGGGCAGAGGGGTGGTTTGGACTTTGGTTTGGGATGGGGCTCTTTGGGCCTTGGCTTGGGCTAGGATGGGGGGCTTAGGGCAAGGCTTAAGGGAGGGCAGAGAACATTTGGGAGAGGTTGACTTCTTGGCAGGGGCAGGTGGAGGGGCATGGTACTAGCACAAGGGCAGGGGAGGACTTGGAGGTGGAAGGGCCAGACTTGGGGGACACATACCATTTAGGGGTATCACTGGGTGGGAGAGGAGTAGGAAAGAGAGAAGACTCTGAGAGGAACACCCTTTTAGACACACAGGGATGGTCATGGCAAAAAGGTTTGGGAGTGGAGGGAGAGGGAGTGGTTGTAGGAGGTGTCATGGTGGATGTCTTGGGTGCATGTTTGTGCAAGGTATGCTTGTGTGTTCTGGGTGTCTGTTGGGTGGGTGAGTGTTGGTGTTTTTGTGTCTTGGGAGGAGGGGTGGAGGAGGTGCAGGGAGGTGCCATCGTGGATGGGTGACTGTCTGTTGGGGTGGTGTCTGCAGGTATGGACAATGTGCTGCATGTGTGTGTGTTGTTGGTTTTGGTGTCTGCAGATGTGGTGACTAGGATGGATGTCTGAGGGTCTGCTACTGTGCTGATAGTGGTTAGGAATGAAGTGGTGGCTGTATCGGTGAATGTTGGTATGGTGACTGCAGGTGTGTCTGTTGTGGTGTCTCTGAAGGCGGGGTGGTGGGGGAGTCTCTGCAGGTAGTGGATGTTGGTGTTCTGCAGGTGGTGATGTTTGTGTGCATGCAGGTGGTGGGTCTTGTGGTGCTTGTGTCTGTCAGCTGTAGCCTTGGATGTTGAGGTGGGTGCATGCTTCTCTGTCTGTTTGCTTTTGCTGGGACAGGGAAGAGGGTTCTGGGATTTGGAAGAGGTAGTGGAGGGGGGACAGGAGACAAAGGGTGACTGGCTGCCATCAATGAGGAGGCCAGAGCTTGGAAGGATCTATGTAGGGCAGCCAGTTCACTGTGAATGTGCTCCAGGAATGCATTACTCTGTTGGGCTTGAGTTGGCAGTCCCTGGATGGCATTTGCAATGGTCGGCTGACCCATCGAGATCGACCTCAGGAGGTCAATAGCCTCCACACTGAGGGCAACAGGGCAGACTGTGGCAGGGGCAGAGATGCCTGCAGCGAAGGAGATGCCCACCCTCCTGGGTGAGCAGGCACGGACAACTGGGTGGTGAGCTACAGGGAGAGTGGTAGTAGTAAGGGGGAATGGTGGAATTAGATGGTGCTGGGGTGGTCCCAGAAGGGTCCGCCACAACCAGGGAGTGTCCAGTGGAGGAGGATTCCGAAGATGATGTTGAAGATCCAGTCTTGCCCGTGGCACTCCCCTAGCCCTCCGTGTCACTGGGTCCCTCGTTGTTACTGGTAGGAGCACTCCGGGTCCCGTGGCCTGAAGCACCCACCTTGCCTTTGCCCCTTCTCCTTCACCTCATGATGCTGATGCACACAAATAGAGAGAGAGAGCGGTAGGGAGGGAGACAGAGTGAGAGGGAGAGAGAGGGTGAGAGAGGGTTAACATATCCCTCACATGTAAACATTTACATCTATCCTGCCTAGAAAGTGTGTGAGTCCAATGTAACCAAATCAAGCATCCAAATCATATTGTCCTACTGTTGCAACCTCCACATACCCCATTGAATGAAGATGAACAGACAATGGGGATACAACTACCAAACCATAAGTACAGTCCTACACAGGCCATATCTGTGGTGTAAATGATATTGCTGCCTCACATGGAGTCTATACTTGTATCAGTACTAGATGTCTATAGTCCCTGAACCAAAAACGGGGGTCAGCCAGTTACAAATACAGGTGATCAATACAGATGGGAGTGGGCAGACATCTTAGAGCCACTAATACTCGTATGCAGATGGATGGACCAGGTCAGAGTCAATGGGTAGGGTGAAATTACAAGCTCACATCCATAGATTAGGCAGGATGGAGTCACACATATGGCATAGTCATTTGACCATCTCCACATGCAGACATGGAGATGTTATGACACAGGAGATGTAAATCTACTGATAGCAACCCATGAAGCCACATCTACATTTAATACTCAGGCAAGGTGGGAACTATACAAGTCCATTAGTCTACATACATGTTGCCTTTACTACATTGTCACAGAGGCTACAGTGAGGCAGCAAACTCCATACAACCAGAGCCAATTATCAGGATACAGTCAATACTCAACCCCCTGTGACTGCTGTGCTGTCCTCAAACTCCCATCCACCTCATGGTAGGCCACTGCCAAAATGCGGGCCATTAGGGTGGTCAGGGTCCGACGGGCACCCCTCCCTCATTGGGAGGACTTTCCCAGCTGGGCCTCTATGGTCTTCTGGGCCCAGCATTTCAGGTCCTTCCACTGCTTGCGACAATGGGTGCTCCGTCTGCTGTGGATCCCCGGGGTACGCACTTGCTTGGCAATGGCACACCAGATCCCTTTCTTCTGATGGGCGTTCACCTGCATTGATGACACAGACAAAAGGAGAAAGTCATGTACACATGCACCATACCAACAGGAGTGGACACTACACATCTGTCACAGCAAGTGCACACACATTCCCATCTTCTCTGCTCACACGCCTTCACTTTATGCCCTCTGTCTGCATACATTCCCTCACCACTAGATGTGCTCGAATCAACATCACACGCAACCCCTATGATTGTGGCATTGGACTCATCTGCTCCTCTGGTGTCCCATATAGCTGTTCATACAGGGTTAGGACGTCCTCCCCCAGCTTCTCCAGTTCTTCCGGGGTGAAAGCAGGTGCCCTATTACCTTCAGGATATGGCATGATGGCTCCTAGAGGCAGTACACAGCAGGTCACTTCGTGGTGGTCTTGCTAGCAACAGTGTCAGGAGTCACGTGGGAAAGGCTGCAGAAAATGGTGGTCACAGCCGCCACGTACAGGACCATCAATGCCAGCAGTCATCGCCATTGGCCCCAGTCTGCCACAGGCAGCAATGTTACCCAATGACAAGTTGCACGACGGTTGCGACCGCTACCGCCACAGCGACTTCTGCCAGCTGACTTAGGTCCCTTCCAAATGTCCATTATATCAGGACAGGTGCCTGCCATTTTGTGCACATAAAATCAATAGATGTCCCTAAATAAGTGCGCCATACACATGCTCGCCCAAATGGCAGAATAGCTCTATGATGTGTCATCATGGTGGTGCTTCAGTTTGTGACATTCTTGTCACAATGATGTGATGTGGCTGTATAATAGTTGATAGCCATGTTAGGATACTCGGAGGCACATAGGCGACAGCTATATAGTGGTAGTTTCTAATACATATTGTATGATCAGTGCAGGACAACTCAGTCAGCCACACATGTTCCATTACACATGTGACATATGCCTTATATGACTTACATGTAAGCCAGTGTGCGACAATTGGGGTGTCCAATGCGCTTGAGCATTGTCGTTTTTGTAAATGTAATCTATGCAACGTATCCCCTACAGTTTAAGGTGTGTGCTGATATAAAAAGTGCTGCATACATGTGCCTACTGCTTTACTCATTGTATGCTCTTTCCTCTCAACCTAGATATCCTGCAATTAGGTGATTGAGACAACCACCCATGTACCGTGCACTAGTTGACCTAGCAGCCATGGAGGAAAGGCATGTAATCCAGACATATTGTCTGAATCATCAGGCCATCATGGATCTACGTACGCAAATGGAGCCAGATCTGTTGCCAGCCATACGCAATCCTTATTGCATCCCTCCCATATTACAAGTCTTGGCAGTGCTATATTTTCTTGCCACTGGCTCCTTTCAGAATACAGTGGCCTTAACAGCAGGGATGTCTCAGCCCATGGTCAGTCTGGTGTTGAAGGTTGTAATGTGTGCTCTGTTGAGGCATCTGGACAGCTACATGAGGTTCCCCCAGCGTGCGAACTTGGCCTATGTGAAGGCAAACTTTTATGGTATGGGACTGTGACGGGCCAACGCTGCCTCCGTCGGACCCATCATACCCTGGGGGAAGCAGCAGTGCGGGAATACCCAACCCGGATGTCCTCCGGGTGGGAACCAGTGGGCTTGCACTTCTGGGTGCCGGCAGGCAGCAGCAGCTGCTTCGCACCGTCACCAGGATCCAAAAAAGACGACGGAGGCGAATTCGGTGTTGAGAAGGAGGAAACGATGGAGAAGACCCCAGCAGTGCGGCGGACAGCGAAGGTCGGGAAAAGTTCGAAGGAGGGAGCGGAAGGAACGGCAGGAGCAATTTCGGCAGCGGCTGGTCAGAGGCAAGCGAGGGAGACACCAGGAACACCACCAGCACAGCGAGATGCCACAGAGGGCCAGGAGGCAGTACACCCGAATTCCGGCCACGCTCTGAGGAGAGGGTGGCCTCGGCAGGTGTGTGGGCAGGACTTACCAATAGAAGGGAGGTAGAGGGGGGAAGGAAGGAGGAAGGGGAGTAAAAGAAAGGGACGGGCACCGATTGGGGAGTGGGAATACTAGTGTTTTGTTGGCTGTCCATTAATTTGTTTTGGTTATGTTTGTTCCCCGGGAGTGGTAGTATTGTTTCTTTTGTTGAATATGTATCTTGTGGCAGGGTATAGACAGTCCAGAACCGAACAGGGAGAGCAGGACATCCCTGAATCACAGGAAGATAACTAAGATCAGTAGAAGACGTGCCCTACAGCCAGATAAAGGGAAGAAAGAGAAAGGGAGGCTCAGACGAAGAGAAAGAACTAGATGCAGAAATTAGACTGAAAGAAAAAATACAGAGAAATTCGAAAACAAACTGGGGGGGAGGGAAACAGAAGAGAGAGAGAAAGACAGGAATTTAAAAACAAACAGAGGGGAAACAGAAGAGAGAAAAAGAAAGGAAACAATGAGAATAATAGAAGAAAAAAAAGAAACCAAAACTTACCAGGCCACTTACCGTTGTCTGTCTCCGTTCTCTCCCCACATGTGCCTCCTGTGAGCCCACCTATAAAGAGAAGACGGCGAGAGGTGAACCAGAGGAGGAGCGGCCGAATATCATAAACAAGCCAAGAATAACCCTAAAAAATTTAAAATAAAAACTGCGTGTGTACTATCTGACCACGAGCTTAGTGTCATCATTGCGCCACCCTATTACAGTGGTGTCAGAAGTGGGATCCATCTTCTTAGGAAGAACCCACAAAGTAAGGGAACGCAATGGAAGAAAAACCCACCCTCACTGACATGATAGCCCAGCTGGCAGAAGACAACGGCACCTCCAATTAGTATGGGAGGAGCAGCTGAAGGAAGCGAAAGAGGAAAGAGAAGCATGCAGACCGCCCTGAAGAGCCAGGCCACAATCATTGCAAACAATCAAATGGTCCATGAAACCGCCTTAGGACAATTGACTGAAACCATGGCCCAACCAAAGGTACATCTTAACGTCCCAAGCAGTGTTCTCAAAAAATAATAAGACAATGAGGACCCTGATTCTTTTTTCACTAATTTCGAGTGAGTGGCAAGCTCCGCCAATTGGCCAACGGAACAATGGAGGCAGTATATAGCCCCTCTTCTAACGGGCCATCTCCAGTTGGCTTATCAGGCGGTCAATCAGGGAGGCATAACCCCCTACAATGAAATTAAAAAGGCAATCCTTAAAAGGATTGGACTGAATCAAGGGAGTTATAGAGTCTGGTTCCGGCAAACTAAGTGGATGCCCCAAGAAAACCCCGTACCTTATATTATCGGGTATATCACGCAGGAGGCAAATGGCTCCACCCCTCTGAGACCACTATAGATGAGATGTTTGATGCTATCATTCTAGAACAATACCTGGATGCCCTCCCAGCCACCACACGCAACTGGGTCAGACAGCACCCTGATCTCACAAGTATTACGCCAATTGATCTGGCTTGTGCCTTCCTCGGGCTCCCGAGTTTTGAGGGACCCATCCAAAGTCCACTTCCACGACACCACAAGTACCAGTTTACAAACCTGTCTACACCCGACCAACAGCGAGTCCCAGTACAGATAGAGCTACCACATCTCATCCCACCCCTGCAAGAGAGATTATGACGGGTCGGCAATGTTGCCATTGCTCCGAATGGGGTCATATAGCCCGACATTGCCCATTAAAAAAAGAATCCGAAGAACCAAAGGAGATTGGTATGATGAAGGGCCGGGTAATGTGGTTGGGACATAACAAGACCAATTATACCACTAGAATGAGACTTAATCAAGAAGAAAAAAACGTGCTTATAGACTTCGGGTGTAGCCGGAGTGTAGTGAAACAAGACTATGGGGGTCATTCTGACCCTGGCGGTAAAAGGCAGTTCCCGCCGGTCAGAAGACCGCCATAACACCGCCGCGGCCGCGGTAACCCGCCAGGGTCATTCTGACCCACAACTGCCAAACCGCCAAAAACCCGACCTCCATCGAAGGCCGCCACATCAGCGGTCAGCGATAAACTGGAGATGACCAAACCTCCACCGTCACGCCAACAGAAATACGCCCATGCCATTACGACCCACGAATCCACGCGGCGGTCTTTCAACCGCGGTATCCCATTGGGGGTACACACCGCCGCGGTCAAAATACACACACCTTTACAAAACACAGCCACATTGGATAATTCAAAATACACACACCTGATACACATACAAACACCACTCCCACACAATCAATACAATATAAAACACACACCCACATCACCCACAAACCCCCACAAATCGAAATTCAGAGACAAGGCGCAATACACAGAGAGAAAGCACAGGGAACGCAAACCACAACACACACAGGAACCCAACATCATCCCCCACACTACATCTACGCACAAAACACCACACACCACTACACTCATCACCACAAACACCACCCCACACCTCATCCACACCACCCCATGGCACCCCAAAGACACCCCAGGTTCTCGGACCAAGAACTCAGGGTCATGGTGGAGGAAATAATTAGGGTAGAGCCCCAGCTCTTCGGCACACAGGTGCAGCACACCACAATAGCCAGGAAGGCGGAGCTATGGCAAAGGATCGTCGACAGGGTCAACGCTGTGGGACAGCATCCCAGAAATCGGGAAGACATCCGAAAGCGCTGGAACGACCTACGGGGGAAGGTGCGGACGATGGTGTCAAGACACAACATCGCTGTGCAGAAGACTGGCGGCGGACTCCCACCCACTCCACCCGAATTCACAGCATGGGAGCAAGACGTCTTGAACATCCTGCATCCTGAGGGCCTCGCTGGAGTAGGCGGAGGAATGGACTCTGGTAAGTCTAATCTCAACTACTTCCCCCCCCCAACCACCAGCATGCCAACCCCCACCCCCACCCTCACCCCCAACCCCCCAGCACATATCTTCCCTGCTAATGTCTCACCAGCACAACCCACCCAAACCAACACCAACCCCTGAATGCCAACACAAACCATGGACACCCATCACCTAAGCATGACCACCGCACATACCCATCCCCCCCAAACCACCCTCACAACTCCTCCCACAAGGGAATGCCAGCACTGGGGGACAAGGGCACCCACAAATCGCACGCCATGGCACACACAGAAGCAATAACCATACTCTTTTACCCCTGCAGGGCCCGAACGCCAACACACCGGCCCAGAGGGTCCAGAAATGTCCATCCCACCCCCAGAACAGGCCCCCAGTGATGACAGCAGCTCTGTCGACCTAGAACCTGATGACCAGCCCGGACCATCGGAGACCTCTAGACAGTCAGTTCCCCTCAGGCAGCCACAGGCCCCAGCAGACCTACCCCCCTCTGGAAACCCCAGCACAGCACCCACCCAGCGGGCCCATGCCTCTGTCTCCAGGACAGGTCAAGCAGCGGTGTGTCTACCACTACAGGGCACCCAGGGCAACCCACCACCCCAACAACAACAGGGACCTGGGGGCAGTGGTAGTGGGCACACCGTCCAGGGGACAGAGGCCCAGGAACAAAGGGGAACTGGGAGGGCTTCTGTGCGACAGAGGGAGGACAGGCCTGGGGAACCCACTGTCCAAGAGGCCCTCACCACCATCATGGGAGCGTACCACCACTCCCAAGAGACGATGGCGACGGTCCTGGCCAGGTTCCAGGAGATCCAGGCCATGCAGTAGGGCCAGTACATGGGATTCCGGGAAGAACTGCACAGCATCAGTTCCGCAATGGGTACAATCGTGGTGGCACTCAACCAGATTGTCACCACATTGCGGGACCATGTGGCCCCCCAAAGGGCCCCTGCCACTAGCATGGAGGAAGAACAGCCCACCACCTCCGCCGGCGCTAGTGGTCAGGAGGCCCCGACACAACAGCAACGGCCCACCCGGACCCCACCCCCTGCAGAACATGAACCACCCCGCAAGAAAGGCCTGAGATCGAGGAAGAAGACAGAGTAGGATGTCAAGACCCCCGCCATGCACGGATCCCCCCGGATGTCATCCCACTGTCCCACACCCTGTCCAAACTTGAACTGCCCCTGCTCCACCTTCCACAGGCATATGGACAATGCACCTGTGCGAACGTGAGTCTGGACTCTGCCATGGACATGCCTCCACCATCACCCATCACCCTTTTTGAACTATACACCAATTTTTACACTTCAATAAACACAATTATTGCACAAAAACCATCTGGAGTCTGCTATTTATTTTTTTAAACCAAATGTATTCAATATAACCAACCAAAAATGTCCAAATGCATTGTGATGACAACATACCAGTGTCACACAGCGGTAGTCCATGGGGAAATAAACCAGAGGGCACTCCGTGGGGACCACATCACTGAAATAGGAAGGCAAATTCACAACTAAGTTACCATACATTGGGGTGAAAGGTCAGACAGTAGAGAGCCAGTACTGTTACAGATATAATAAAATGCAGGAGTAGATTCTTACCTGTGTGTTACTGGAAATACTGCAGTATCGCTCTGTTTCTGTTGTATGTGTCGTCCTCTTCGTCTTCCTCCTCTTCACTCTCCGCAGGCTCCACAGCGGCCACAACACCACCATCTGGAATATCCTAATGCAGGAAAGGCACCTGGCGTCGCAAAGCCAGGTTGTGAAGCATGCAGCAGGCCACGATGATATGACACACCTTCTTTGGTGAGTACATTAGGGATCCACCTGTCATATGCAGGCACCTAAACCTGGCCTTCAGGAGGCCGAAGGTCCGCTCGATCACCCTCCTAGTACGCCCATGGGCCTCATTGTACCGTTCCTCTGCCCTTGTCCTGGGATTCCTCACTGGGGTCAATAGCCAAGGCAGGTTGGGTAACCACAGTCACCAATTAGCCACACACACTGTCTCTGTAGCTGTTCCATCACATAAGGGATGCTGCTATTTCGCATGACGTACCCGTTATGCACTGACCCTGGGAACTTGCCATTTACATGGGAGATGTACTGGTCAGCCAAACAGACCACCTGGACATTCATGGAATGATAACTTTTTTGGTTCCTGTACACCTGTTCATTGTCTTTTGGGGGGACCAAAGCCACATGGGTACCATCAATGGCACCAATGATATTGGGAATGTGTCCAAGGGCATAGAAATCACCCTTCACTGTAGGAAAGTCACCCACCTCAGGGAAAATGATGTAGCTCCGCATGTATTTCATCAGGGCAGACAACACTCTGGACAACACCCTTGAAAACATAGGCTGAGACATCCCAGATGAAATGGCCACTGTAGTTTGAAATGATCCACTAGCCAAAAAATGGAGTACTGACAGCACCTGCACTAGAGGCGGAATCCCTGTGGGTTGGCGGATGGGTGACATCAGGTCTGGCTCCAGCTGGGCACACAGTTCCTGTATAGTGGCACTGTTGAGTCTGTAGGTGAGTATGACATGTCGTTCTTCCATTGTCGACAGGTCCACCAGCGGTCTGTACACGGGAACATTCCTCCGTCTCCTCGCAAGTCCCAGCGGACGGTGCCTAGGAAGGACAACATGGAGCACAGAGTCAATCAACCCACAGGTAAGTTCCCACAGCCTGCACAGTACACGAATCTCTCTGGATTGAATAGCTTGTATGAGTGTCGATGCAAGGCCTAGCCATGTGTGACGCAGTAGGAATTAAGCCATATGGGCCCTTGAAATGGCGGCTGCCTGACCTGTGAAGTGTGACAATGTGAAGTGAGGTCATTGTGCTGGCGTGGCACGCCGTGGCGGTAGGCGGTCGAAGACCGCGGCGCAAAGCAGCATTGGTTAACATTGAACCCTATGGGTTTCAGGAGCCAATGACGATGTGCGCCGGCGGTCGCGGTACGCACCGCCGCGGGCGTGACCGCCATTTTCTCTCTGCCTTATCACACGAGACCTGAGCATCCACAGGAGAGGACCTATACTGCAGGTGCTGCTGTGACCTCGGTCTGGAAGTGACAATGGCTGCTGCGACTGGGGAAAGGGCCCCGCCTTCAGTTCCGAAGAGTTGGAGAAGCTCATGGACGGGGTCCTCCCCCAGTATGCGCTACTCTACGGTCCTCCAGACCAACAGGTGAGTACACGGGGGCCAATGCATAGTGGGCAATGCCTGTGATGAGTGGGGTGGATGTACGATGGAGGGGAGGGGAGCGAATTACGAATGCATGGCACAACAGATGAGAGCATGTGCCACCTGGCAAGTTTGGGGAGGGGGGGCCACTCACATCGAGCATGCAGAAAAGTGATGATGTTTCTTTTCCCCCCCTGTACATGTCACATAGGTCAGCGCCCATCAGAAGATCGATATTTGGCGTGCCATCGCCAAGGACGTCCGGGCCCTGGGGGTCCACAACAGACGGGGCACCCACTGCCGCAAGAGGTGGGAGGACATCTGCCGCCGGAGCAGGAAGACCGCTGAGGCTCTGCTGGGGATGGCCTCCCAACCTAGGAGGGGTGCCAGTCGTACCTTGACCCCCCTGATGTCCCGGATCCTGGCGGTGGCCTACCCCGATTTAGATGGGCGCTTGAGGATATCACAGCAGACACCAGGGGGTGAGTACCAGCACATTCAGCTATATTTGCGCGCAGTGGAGGTGCCTGGGTGGGGGAGGAGGGCTGTGGGTATCCCTAGGCCAGGGCGATTTCTGTAGGCTAGGCCCCTCCGTGAGGTATGGTCCTGTGCCCCCGCCCCCCACCTCTGTAGGGTGCCTAGTAACGCTATTCATGGACCTGTGTATTCTGTGTGGGCAGTTGTCGCCCATAGGCTTGTAGGGCATGTCCCAGGGAATGAGTAGTGTACCCCAAGTGCGCAGCGTAGTGCAGGGGGCTTCTGTGTCTGTCCTCTCCGCCAACGGTGTCCCCAATGCATGCACTCAACTTGTCTTTATTTCTCCATCCCCCCCCCCCATTTTCTTTGTTTTTCGGTGAATGTGTGCATTAGCATCATCAGGCGGAGGATAAGTGGCATCGGCGCAAGAGGGAGCTGCATCTCACATGGCCCCGGAGGGCCATGCAACGGACTCCGACATGACCAGTGAGACGGAGGGCAAGGGGGGCTCCACCACGGGGACCCGCGCAGACGTCAGTGACACCGACACATCCTTGGATGGGAGCTCCCTTGCGGTGGCGGCAACATCCGTGCCCACCGATACTACAGGTACAGCCGCCACCCAGCGCAGCAGCTCCGCCCTCCCAGCAGCCCCTCGGCCTTCGGCCCGTGCCCGCACGGCCAGGAAGGCGGCCATCTCCTTCGCCCCAGGCACCTCAGGCCCTGCCCCAGTCACCCCTGCTGCCCTCAGTGAGGAGGTCATTGACCTCCTGAGGACCATCATTGTTGGGCAGTCTACCCTTTTGAATGCCATCCAGGGTGTGGAGAGGGGGGTGCATCAAAGCAATGCATACCTGGAGGGCCTTCATTCGGGTCAGGCTGCCCATCAGCGATCGTTCAACGCTCTGGCCTCAGCACTGACGGCAGCGATTGTCCCTGTCTCCAGCCTCCCTCTTCTAACTCCCTCCACCCAGTCCCACTCCCCTGTTCCTCTGCCTATCCCATCCACACCTACAGACCAGCCTGCACACACCTCAACACCCAAGGGAAGCTCATCCAGACATAAGCACCACAGAACACACAAGCATTCACACAAGCAACATACAGATGCAGACATGCCAACAGCCACTACCTCCTCTGTGTCCCCCACCTCCTCGTCTCCCTCCTCCCTCCCTGTGATGTCTACACTCACACCTGCATGCACACCACCATCAGCCAGTACACCCATCACCAGCACACCCTCCACACCAGTCCGCACACGTGCCATGTACACGTCCCCTGTGTCCTCTCCCAGTGTGTCTGTCACCCCCGCTTCCAAACCACACAAACGCAGGCAGGCACCCAACCAACAGCCATCCACCTCACGTCAGCCTCCAGCCCAAGCACCTGCACCCAAAGACACCAGACTTGACTCTCCTACAACCACATCCTCTTCCTCCACTCCCATACCCACTCCAGCTACCCTTCCCATGGCTCCTAAAAAATTAATCCTCTATAAACTGGACCTCTTTTCCTCACCTGACCCACCCCCTCCATCTCGTAAGAGTTCCAAAAACACCTCAGCCACCACCAGCCCAGCAACTCCCAAGAACGTCGTGGCTGGTTTTTGGAGTCCGCCCTTTCCTTGTGCAGGGACATCGGCCAGCAGCAAAGGCACAGCCAGCCCCCCCCTGGGAAGAGGAGCAAAAAAGTGAAGGGCAGGCGCGACAGGCCTGATACGCCTGCCCCCAAGGAGGGTAGCCTTGCACCGTCACCTGCCACATCGGGTAAGGGAGCCAAGGGCCACGGAGAGTCTGCCAAGGAGGGCAAGGGCAGCAAAGCGCAAAAGGCAGGGAGCAGCCGACCTGGCCATGAGGGCCCCACCAGCCCCATTCCGGGGGTATCGGAGGAGAACCAGGGCCCCAGGACTCCATCACAGGAGGGCCCCGCAACGGAAAGGTCCGATGCTGACTGAGCAGGAAGTATTGGCCAGGTGTGGTTCACTCGAAACACAAGACAGGCACCGCTGAACAGGGCCCCGCCGTGAGAAGCACCGCTGAACAGGGCCCCGCCGTGATAAGCACCGCTGAACAGGGCCCCGCCAAGACAGGCACCGCTGAACAGGGCCCCGCCGTGAGAAGCACAGCTGAACAGGGCCCCGCCGTGAGGAGCACCGCTGAACAGGGCCCGCCGTGAGGAGCACCGCTGAACAGGGCCCCGCCGTGAGGAGAACCGCTGAACAGGGCCCTGCCGTGAGAAGCACCGCTGAACAGGGCCCTCCTGTCAAGCACCGCTCCGCTAGGCCCTCCTGTCAAGCACCGCTCCGCTGGGCCCTCCTATCAAGCACCGCTGAACAGGGCCCTCCTGTCAAGCACCGCTCCGCTGGGCCCTCCTGTCAAGCACCGCTCCGCTGGGCCCTCCTGTCAAGCACCGCTGAACAGGGCCCTCCTGTCAAGCACCGCTCCGCTGGGCCCTCCTGTCAAGCACCGCTCCGCTGGGCCCTCATCTCAAGCACCGCTCCGCTGGGCCCTCCTGTCAAGCACCGCTGGCCCATTGGCAGGCCCGGTTCTGTGTCGGGCAGGGCTTCACGAGGCACTCTGCCCACCATGCCTCCTCCATGACCAGTGGACTCTGTAATCCACCTGATGGACTGTGGCTTTGCACCCCCCAGGATGGCACAGTTGGCAATCCACCCACTGTAGAGACTTGAGAGACTGTGGCTTTGCACTCCCCAGGATGGCACAGTGGGCAATCCACCCACTGTAGAGACTTGAGAGACTGTGGCTTTGCACTCCCCAGGATGGCACAGTGGGCAACCCACCCACTGTAGAGACTTGAGAGACTGTGGCTTTGCACTCCCCAGGATGGCACAGTGGGCAACCCACCCACTGTAGAGACTTGAGAGACTGTGGCTTTGCACTCCCCAGGATGGCACAGTGGGCATGGAGGCCCTTCGTGGATCTGGCATCGTGGACTGATGTGGCTGAGGTGCCCCCCCTTCCCTTCCCCCTGAGGTGCCAGTATTTGATTTTTGTGATGCCCCAGCAGTGTTCTCTCCAATGGACTCGATCTCGTGTGTGGGCTTTGCCCATGTGTTGCTGCACATTGGCCCACGGACATTTGAACTTTGCAAAACTGTGCCGGACTTTTGCTACTTGTATATATATATAGTTCTAGATGTGTAATTATTCTTTATATATTGCTAAGTTCGCTATTCTTAATTCTTGCTATAATATAGTTCTATTTTTACAATCATTGCCTTTTGTCTTTGCTTTTTTGTTTTGAGGGTTTGGGGGTGTCACTCTGACTTTTTAATCTGCATTGGTGTGTAGGTATTTCGGTGGGGGTGAGGGTGGGGGTGGGTGTGTGGCGTATGTGTGTGCCCGTAAGCTTTCCTCCTCCCCCCTCCCCTGTGTCGTAGGTGCAGTACTCACCGTTGTCGTCTGCGCCGACGTTCGTGATCCTGGAAGAAGAGCAGGAAGGCAATGGCTGGGAGGATGTGGAGTTCCGGTTCCATGCTGTCCCGATTCCACGTGGAGTGTGTCGAGGTGAGCGTTTTCCATTGGAAATGTCTGTTTCCGCCGTGTTTTTATCGGCGGGGCTCCCGCCCCGGAAAAGGTGGCGGATTGGTGAGTCGTGATAGGGTGGGCGGTACATTGTCTGCCGCCTGGCTGTTGGCGGTGACCGCCGCGCTGTTTGTTTGTGCCGCCGTGGCGGTCGGAGTGTTAAAGCGGCGGCCTGTATTGGCGGTTCCCGCCAGGGTCAGAATTCCATTTTTTGGGCCGCCAGCCTGTTGGCGGGTTGGCCGCCGCATTAACACTGACCGCCAGGGTCAGAATGACCCCCTATGTGCGGCTTGACCAGTGGATCCCAAATGCCCAAGTCTTAATAACGTGTCCATGGAGACCGGAAGACCTATCCCGTAGCTACGGTCTCAATAAATTGGAGAGGACAAGAAGAGTGCCTTTCCATAGGGGTAATTCCTGACCTCGGTGACGACATGATTATAGGAACCGACTACGATGCTTTCGCTTACCTACTGGCTAATGCCAATCAGGACCATATGGCCGATTCATGGTGGAAGGAAGCTCCTTTTGTTTCCACCGAAATCAAGGGGCATAGTGTCCAAAGAAAGCTCAGTAAAAAGAAGAAACGCGAACAGAAGCAAGGATATTGAGCAAGTAGTGACGGGTCTAACCTCTTGGTCTCTACTGACCCAAAGCCCATAATGTCTGTAGCAGGTAGCTTTTGCCAGGCCCAAAGAGAGGATCCTACTCTGAATAATGCATGGCAAAGTGCATTAGCCGCAGATGGGGCCTCAGTAGATCCTATGTTCACCATTACGAATGACTTGTTGTACAGAGAATGTCAAAACACTCCAGGGAAAAAACATCAGTTAGTAGTGCCCCAAACCTATCGAGAGCAAGTTCTCCACCTGGCACACAGGTAAGGTCATTTAGGGAGGGAAAAAACAGAGACAGCGGTTCTACAAAGGTTCTATTGGCCGGGAGTCTATGGGGATAATAGAAAACATTGCCAGGTATACCCAAAATGTCAACTAATAAACCCGTCACGCGACCGTACTGTCCCTTTACAACCTTTACCCATAATAGAAGTACCTTTTTCCCGGGTAGGACTGGACTTGGTGGGGCCCCTAACCCCGTCCATAAATGGACACCAGTATTTGTTGGTTTTAGTTGACTATGCTACGAGGTACGCAGAGGCTATAGCAATAGCCAGCATGACCACTAAAACCATAGCACAGGCCATGATCGAATTTTTTACACGGGTGGGTGTCCCCAAAGAGATTCTTACCGATCAGGGAACCCCATTTATGTCCAGACTCGTGTCCCAAATATGTCATACCCTCGGGGTGAAACAAATACAGACCTCCATGTACCACCCCCAGACAGATGGACTGCTAAAACGCTATAATAAGACTATTAAAACCTTATTGAGAAAAGTCATAAGTGACTTGGGAAGAGATTGGGAAAAGAAATTGCCCCTAGTCCTCTACGCATTCCGAACACACGTACAGGCTTCTACCGAGCATAGTCCTTTTGAATTGTTGTTTGGCAGACAGCCACGTACCCTACTAGAAATGCTGGCTGAACAGTGGGAAGAGTCTGAAGATGATGTAAAGGACATTCTTTCATATACCAAAGACCTTAGAGAAAACTTACATACTCTTTGGGAAGAGGCTCACAAAGCATTGAGAGATGCTCAAGCAAAACAATAATCATATTATGACACTCATAGTACACCCCATATCCTGACTGTAGGAGACAAGGTGTTGGTACTCTTACCCACAAGTGAAAATAAGCATTTTGGCCCGATGGCAGGGTCCATATACGGTCCTAGAACAAGTCAACCCTACCACATACAAGGTTGAGCTACCCAATGGAACGGTAGGGAACAAATCTATCACATTAACCTACTTAAAAAATTATATGAGAATACTGAGACCCATACAGCTCTATACATAACCACCGAAGGCGAAAACAAGATCCCGGTATATCCCACAAAGGTAAACACCCAGACTGATACACCGATGCCCCAATTGAATGAAACCTTGTCCCAAAAACAAAAAAAGCAACTAGAACACCTAGTCCTCACTAGCCTAGACTTGTTCCCCAAAATCCCAGGCAGGACCCACTTGATACAACACTATATAAGTACAATTGGGGACTAAGTAGCCCGACAACGACCCTATAGAATACCAGAAGCCAAACGACAGGTAGTGGAACAGGAGGTCAAGAATATGCTAGATGCCAGTATAATTGAGCCCTCGTCCAGCCCGTGGTGTTCCCCAGTAGTCCTAGTGCCAAAACCCGATGGGACCACCAGGTTTTGCATAGACTTCAGACAAGTAAATTCATTTCGATTCATACCCAATGCCCCGGATTGATGAGCTATTGGAACGTTTAGGACAGGCTGACTATATGACCACCCTGGACTTAAAGAAGGGGTATTGGCAAATACCCCTTAGAACCGAAGATAGGGAAAAGACGGCATTCGCCACCCCCTCAGGCCTATATCAGTTTACCGATCTACTGTTTGGTCTCCACGGGGCACCAGCTACCTTCCAACGTCTTATAGATATGATTCTTCGTCCTTTTCAGGCATATGCCGCAGCATACCTGGACAATATAGTCATTTATAGTACTACCTGGGAGGAGCACCTCGACCATCTATGCCACGTAATTCAAGCATTACGGGCAGCCCACCTTACTGCCAACCCTGAAAAGTGTAAATTGGGACATAATACCATTAAATACCTCGGTTATGTCATAGGGGAAGGAATGGTCCGACCCCAAATTGAGAAAGTACAGGCCATTACTCATCTACCCCTCCCACGTAAAAAAAAAAGACATCCGAGCTTTCCTGGGCATGGTGGGGTATTATCAGCGGTCCATACCTCGTTTTTCTGCGATTGCTGCCCCCCTCACTGATTTTCTGGATAAGACTAAACCCAATCGTCTGACCTCCCTCTCTAACCTCGAGAGGCACCGTTTTCAGCGCCTCAAATCTCTCTTGACCTCTGAACCAGTGCTTTGTTGTCCAGATTTCAGTAAGCCATTCCTCTTCCAAACGGATGCCTCCGATCTGGGTATAGGGGCAGTATTGTCTCAATCGGATGGGGATGGGTTTCTACATCCTATTGTAAATATCAGCCGGAAGCTGTTACCACGTGAGCGCCACTATCCAACCCTTGAAAAAGGGTGCCTAGCCATCAAGTGGGCTGTAGAGTCCCTACGTTATTATTTAGCCGGACATCCTTTTACTTTGATAACGGATCACACCCCTTTGACGTGGTTGGCTCGTCACAAGGACATGAATGCACGTATCCTCCGGTGGTTCATTTCACTCCAATCTTTCTCCTTTCAGGTTCTTCATTCCCCTGGGTCTCATCAGATCAATGCAGACTACCTGTCCCGGTACCCGTTGGACACGTGGCTCTATCAGCCACTTCCTAGGGGGAGTGACTGTCACGGGCCGACGCTGCCTCGGTCGGACCCGTCATACCCGGGGGACACCAGCAGTGTGGGAATACCCGACCCGGATGTCCTGCGGGTGGTAACCAATGGGCTTGCACTTCCATGTGACGGCAGGCAGCAGCAGCCGCTTCACGCCATCACCAGGATCTAAAAAGACGACGGAGGCGAATCCCATTCCCAGTGTTGGCAGGACCTTTATTGTCTGGAGTGTGAAGGGTCGGCTCAGGTCCCTGTACTGTGGGGCACACACTTGTTTGAACAGTCCATGAGACACAGATTTAGGGACAGGGTTGGCTGTGAAGTAGTAGCTACAGGGTTGGTGGGAATAGATGTGGGCAGGGTGAGGCAGGGAGTCGTAGACTGACCAGGTGTCCTAGATGGGTCAGGTAGGTCATCAGTGTCCAGACATCCAGGTGTGTTGTCCTCACTGGAGCCTTCATTCTGAGGAGGGTTGGCAGTCTCTGGTATCCTCTCCACTGTTGCACTGGCATGGGTACCTGTGGATGGAGTGAGACACAGAGTTAATTTTTTTAAGTGTGTTTGGTTATGTTTATCATGTGCATACAGTGGCTTTACATGATTCCCTGCTAAGATAATGACAGATGCTGCACAGCATACCGTAGGTGGTACATAGTAATCTGTGACATGTGTTCCATACTCCATTTTGGGTGCTGTCATTCAGGTTTGGTACATATAGCACAGAAGATGGGTTCAGGTACTGTCTGACACTTCACATGACTGTTCATCACTTTTACACGGTGAATAGTCAGGCTTGCTAGATGTGACGTGAAATGGCTGGACATTGCATCCTGATGTACCAGTGGGAGGACAGTATGTGAGTTTGCAAAGTTGAATGTCCTATCTGTGCATGCTGTGAATGTGCATGGAGTCTGCCATCTTACTTTCCATACCATGGTGAGTCCATTTCAGGGTTGGAGATCTGTATGAGTGGCCATTTGGATTAGTCTCAGAGCTGTAGCTGTGTTTAGCCTTGATTGGCATTGTGTTGTGCCACTGCATTGCTGTCATTGCCATGTAGTGGTCCTCAGTCGTATCATCTAGTTGGTGTAGCTTGTAAATTAGTCATACATGCATGAGATGTGATGTGATGTGCGCATTCCAGGTTTTAACGTAGATGGGCTAGTGCATTGTGGGAGTTGTAGGGATAGTGTTAGCCAATGCTATCCGTGCCTTTGCCATGTTTTGTGTCGGTAGTTGGGGTAGGTGAAGATGTGGCATGCAGGAGAGGGGCATTAGGTGTATAGGTGGAAGGTATAGTGAGACATACAGTGAATTGGGTAGTAGTTGGATGGTGAGGAAGCATGCAGGACACAACAAATTGTGTGACTTGGAAGTTGTGGAGACTTACCAGAGTCCAGTCCCCCAGGTATTCCTGTCAGGCCCTTGGGATGGAGAATGTCCAAGAACTTTTCCCCCCCAGATGTGAACTGTGGGGGAGGAGATGGGGTCCCATTGCCAGTCTGGTGCACAGTGATCTGGTGTTGTGATGCCATGGAACGTACCTTCCGCCATAGGTCGTTCCACCTCTTCCTAATGTTCTCTCTTGTACGTGGATGGTTGCTTACTGAGTTGACCCTGTCGACAATTCATTGCCACAACTCCATTTTCCTGGCAATCGACGTTTGCTGTGCCTGTGCTCTAAACAGCTGTGGCTCTACCCTAACAATTTCATCCACCATGACTCTCAACTCGTCATCTGTGAAACGTCAGTGCTTTACTGGGGACATGGTTGTGGTTGTGTTGGGTGGGGGTGTTGTGTGTATAACTTGATAGATGTATGATGGGGTGTGGGTGGTGAGTTGTGAGTGATGGGCGCTTGTGGTGATTTGTGTGTTCTCATAATGTATGTAGTGTGTTAGTTGTGCTGGTGTGTGTGGTGTGTGTGTGTGTGTGCCTATGGTGTTAGGGTGCTCTCTCTCTCTCCCTGGTTGCCTGCTCTTGGTCTATGTGAATGTCGTTTCAGTTGCAATGGATTGTGGGTTGTGTGGGGGGTGTTATAGAGTGCTGTAGCTAGGTGTGTCTGGTGTGTGGATGTGTGTCAGTTGTGGGGTATTCAAACTGTCCAATGTGGTGGTGTGTTCTGACAGTAGTGGGTTTTGGCCGTGGCAGTTTGCGCCGCCAATGGTTTGCCTCCATGGTAGAACCGCTGTGCTGATTTGTGGCTCATAATCTGTTGTGTGAATTTGTGTGGGTCTGGCGGTGCTGGTGGTGGAACCGCCTCTTTCCCGTCCTCCTCTGTCCTTTTAGTGTCAGATTTATGGCTGTTTTATGGCGGTCTTCACAGTGTGACTCTTAGTATGGCAGTTGGATGACCACCAACGTGGCGGTCTGCCCAAAATACCGCCAATGTCGTAATGAGGGCCTGGGTCTAAACTCTCTGTGGCTGATCTTGGTGACAAAATCGACAATATTCATATTGAATGGAAAGTCTTAATATGTAAATACATTTTTTTTAATTCGTCACGCCGTAGGGTCTTGCCTCTCACTGTTGTGACAGGTTGACCCCCAAAGACCTTATCTGACATGCAACGATGGATGTCACAGCTGTGCACCCACGGGCAGATTATTTTCAGGGTGATTCTAATTGTATCAGAAATGGACAGACACTGACCCAGGCAGCCAGTAGAAGTCAGGTCAAGTTCCGCACTGACCCTCCTTTCTCAAATCACCCTCCCACCTTAATCCCACCCCCATGCCTCGTGAACACCCGCGACTGTTGGAGCAGAACTGCGGATACCCTGGTGTTGCTACAAGGAAAGCAGGAATTTCACAAAGGGAGGAAACCCGATCTATTGTGCTGTGTATGAAGCGCTATTTCTATATCAGACATTCCGACTCGCATGTCGCGACTCCCGCAGAGCGCTCCATTGCGAGGTGCGCCCGTGGTTACAAGAGGCTGATATTTATACAAAGAACATATCTCAAGAGGCAGAGCTAGGTTTGTGCATTTGAAGTCTTTCAGTTGATACTGGCGCAATACTGAAATATAAACATCATGCTTGCACGTTATCATTATCACAAAGCGCTGAATTTGCACGTATGGATCGTGACTCAAAGCAGTAGCATTAAAAACATTGCTTCAACTTGACCAGAAATTCACGCTTTGCAGTGGGAGTGTGCCGTTGTGGTGCTTCGGGGAGGTGATAACAGCCCAATCACCCCCCTGAAGCTACGCCCCTGAATATGGGAATATTGGATGAATGCTGGCTGCTGAACTGGCTGACTGATTACTTCAGAACATTTGCTAACACAAATCGTTAACCAGCTCTAATTGAGGAGTCTTTAGAGGCTTCTCAAATCGCGACACATCGACACTTCCGATCACGACACTGAGGCTTTTTCCCTTAGGCTCCCGTGCAGCATCGCGCACACGCACCCATGCCTGCATTGTGTGGTAGCGGTGCCAGGGAACCGATAACCAAGTGCAACATTGGTGATCCTCTTCTGCTTAGAGGTAGGGGCACTTTTATTTACTATGACATTAACGAGTAGTGTTTTCAGTAGCACTTTATTGTCACAGTTTTGTAGAAATACGACAAATAATGGGTATATCTGGTCCTTGGTGGCCTGGGTGGTTAGTGCATTTGCTGCAGTAACAGATCAGTGTGTAATGTCTGCTTTCAGGTTTGAATTCTCATAAAATAGCCTGGAGGGTTAATGTGCACGCCCCAGAGTATACTATGTAGTTCAGGTCAAATACTTGTGTTCTATTTATGGACCCTCTGCAAACAGCTGGGTCTAACACGCAAAGCATACGTTTGGATCCTTACATGTTTTTCTCAAACTTTCATTCTGTCAAGGTTTATGACGTGGGCTCCTTTAGGTAGTATTACGCAATATTAAGCAGTTAAAAATTCAGTTTGCACGGTTTGTTAGTGAAAATTACATAGACATGTTTTGTTTGTACTGGTGCCTAGCCAGCCTTTGCCATTTGGCCTGATCTACCCAGGAAGACGATGGATTGTCTAATTACGCTGCTTTGGCCTTGACAGCAGGCCTTCTCCATGTTTAGCTGAGCCTTGCTTTTTGTTCGGGGAAGATGATAGGGGTGAAGGGGAGGGAGGTTTGATGGTCTGGTGGCTCAGTGCAGGAGTCAGACGCCCTGCTTATGCAGGGGCGTAGGAGACACTAAATTTCTGGGGGGGACAGGGACAACCTTGAGATGGGCCCCCTGCACAAAGTTTGCACCCAGAAGGGTTGCCGTGGTGGGGGGAGATGGGGAAGACGGTCGCTTCCAGTCGAGTCCTGTGTGGCCTGCAATTCCCTGTCTGCTGGGCCCTTTGCTGCCTGTTAGGCAGCGACAGGCTCTGTGATGCTGTTCGCCTGTGTGAAGTCCTAAGAGGCCTGTACTGCCTGCTGGGCGCAGTGCTTCCTGTCGATTCCTGTGCTGCCTGCCAGGCACTGTGCTGCCGGTTGGGAGCTTTCTTACTAGTCAGGCTGTATAAGTCTCTGGGCCTCCGCCTGCCTATGAAGGCCAGTGAGGCCTATGATTGCTGCTAGGTCCTTGTCTGACTGTCAAGTGGCATTCTCTGTGCTGCCGCGTTCCTGTGAACTGCTGTGCTGTCTGATAGGGCCGTCCTTAGTGCTGGTGGCGCCCTGTGCGACATTGTTTGTTGGTGCCCCCAGTGACCACCTCTGCCACGGATTCCCTCACTACCATCCATCACCACTCTCTCTCAGATGCATGTCATTAGTTTTATAGCACCACTCATACCGGGAAATATCCCTTACAACGCAATCAATGCAATGCAATGCATTGACCACGCTGCCATTACCACAAATATGGGTCTAGCACACATGCCTTTACCACACATATCTTTACCACACATATGCGTGGTTACAGCATAGATAGCGGTATAGCTGTCCGGGTGGAACAGGAAGAAGCAGAGGAGAGAGAGGTAAGTAGGGCTGTGGCCGGGTTTAGAGTGGGAGGTTGGGAGGTTGGGGTCATTTTTAGGGCAGGATAGGGTCGGGGTAGTTTTTAGGACAGGGTGGGGTAGGTTTTAGGGGTCAGGAGGAGTGCATGGAGTTCAAGTAGTTTTAGGACAGTGTGGGGTAGGTTTTAGGGTACAGGGTGGGGGTCATGTAGTATTTAGGACAGAGCGGGGTAGGTTTTAGGGTTCAGGGTGGGGGCAGGGGCATCAAGGTAGTTTTTAGAGCAGTTCAGGGAAGGTTTTAGGGTTCAGAGTGGGGGTCGGGGTAGTTTTTAGGACAGGGTTAGGGTTACTTTTAGGGCTCAGGGCAGGGGGGTTTAGGGCTCAGGGCAGGGGCAGTTTTAAGTACTTGGATGGGTGGAGTATGGTATCAGGTGTAAGGGGGCAGGGTAGGGAGAATTTACCACGCATGTTCCTTTACCAAGCATGCTTTTACAATGAAATTCGTTGTAAAGGCATGCGTAGTAAAGACACGTAATTGTTGAGACCGCGATGTTAAGGCATGCACGATATACGCATGTGTAGTTCTATCATTCATCCCTCATACCAGTCTAGGGTGTCAAAGCACTTTACATCACACAGACATTACGCAGAGACAATCATCATATATGTGTAAATCAGTGTATATGAAATGTTACATAAGACAGAGGACTACAAGGTGTAGGTGTCACAGGTCATCCATACTGGTAGCAGGTATAGTTTCAGAGTGCTTTATCTGGAGAAGCGCAAACTCAGAATTTAAAACATAACACCATGGTTGGGGGCTCTCTTTAATAATAAGAACTGCACTCAAATCAACTTGTTTTGCAACATTAAGTTAATCAAAAAGTGGGGGGAGATCATGACGCTTTAATCTATACCTTGATGTTTGCATGCAGCTCTTTGATGAGTTCATTGCTCACTGTTCTATATTCAGTTTTCATTTATAAATTGCAGGGGACAAAAAAGGAGCTCTCTGATGTAGGAAGCTGGCCTTGTGTGTGGTGAGTACCTATGGTATTATCACCTTATACCAGGTCCAGGTATCACCTTATTAGTGAAGTGTAGGCAGTGTCTAGAAGCCAGGCTCTCTAGAGTTAGCTGTGGATGAGCAGCCAAGACTTATCTAGGACACATGCAAAGATCATGCAATACCACTGTAGTCACACAGCACTTACACACATGAAAGAAACAGGTGTTACGAAAATAAAGGTTCCTTATTACAGTAACACAAACACTAAAACACTAGATAGGCAATACTCCAATAGGATGTAAGTAACACACTATTATATGTACAGCAGCAATCACAAATTGGCATAAAAAGCAATAGAAAACAGTGAAAAGCAATAGGCAATACTGAAGGCCTAGAGGGGACCAGACCATATACTAAGAAAGTGAAATGCGAAAGCAGGGTCCCCACCCAAGGAAGTGGAATTGGTAGAGGGGAGCTGGAGGAACTAGGAAACCCCAAAGGTAAGTACCAGAGTGCACCCCAGCGACCAGGAGAAAAGAGGTAAGTTACAGTTTTTTCCCTCACCCACCAAACGGACTTCAGAGAAGGATATTGCAAAACGCAGACAAGACTGCAAGAAACTAGAGGTGGATCCTGGAAGAGTAAGACCTGGAAAAGAAGGGCACCAAGTCCAGTTTACGTAGGATGGTCCGGTCGTGGCAGGAGCCACTACCCACCCATCTGTGGATGCAGGAGTTGGTCGACGGGGAGATGAAGATGGCACTGGAGCAGATGAAGAGTTCCTAGGTGATGCAGTCGACGTCCCACGCCAGATGAAGAATTGCAGTCAGTCTGTGGTGTGGAAAACCCACCAACAAGCCTTGGCAAAAGCAAATGTCGCAGTAGGAGAAAAGTGGAGCTACTGGGGACCAGCAAGGTCCAGGGGGACTCAACCCATGGAGGGGAGTCTCAGGTGACCATCAGCAAGGCAAAGAGTCTGGAGGAGGAGAGGCAGCCCCCACAGAAGACCTACAGGCAAGGAGTCCAGGAGCTGTAGAGAGGCCCACAGCACACCTGAAGAGAGGTCCCACTTCACAGGCGAAGCACATTGAGGGCTGTGCTTCACAGAGAAGAGTGCCGGGGGTAGCTGCAAGCGATGCGGTGCATGGGGGTACTGTCCTGCATGGGAAGGCAAGGACCTACCTACTCCAAAGTTGGGCAGCTGGTAGAGAGGACCAAGGAGACCACTCCAGACTACCACCCCTGATGCAGGATCCACGCAGCTCAGGAGGAGAGGAGAGGAGATCCACACAGCCGGTTGTTGTTGCAGTTGGTGCCTGCGGATGCAGATAAGTGACTCCTTCACTTCAAGGAATTTTCCTTCTTTCTTCTCATGCAGACTGAAGACTTGCTGCCCTCAGAGGAAGCACAGCTGGGCAAATGCTGCAGTTGCTGGAAGGAGTCGGAGAAACAATGTTGCGTGGCAAAGTCGTCGCCGGAGCTGCAGATTGTAGGTTCCTGTGAAGTCCAGTTGCGGTTCCAGTGGCCAGAAGTCAAAGTAAACGTTGCAGAGGAGTCCTGCTGGAATCTTGCATGTCAAATCTGAGGACCCACCCAAGAGGGAAACCCAAAATAGCCCAGAAAGGGGGATTGGTCACCTAGCCGGGTGACCACCTAGGAGGGGGCTGTGATGTCACCTCCCTGACCTGGCCACTCAGATTCTCACAGAGGCCTCTGCCAACCTTAGATTCAAGATGGAAGAATCAAGTGGCCACCTGGAGGAGCTCTGGGCACCACCCCTGGGGTGGTGATGGACAGGGGAGTGGTTACGCCATTTCCATTGTCCAGTTTCACGCCAGAGTAGGGGCTGAGGTCCCTGAACTGGTACAGACTGGTTTATGCAAGGAGGGCACCAAATGTGCCCTTTCAGAGCATACTAGTAGCTTGGCGAGGCTACACCTCCCAAGCCTTGTAACGGAGAAGGTGTTGCCTCCCTCTTCTAAAGGAAATCCTTTGTTCTGCCTTCCTGGGCATGAGCTGCTCAAGCAGCAGAAGGAGGGCAGAAATCTGTCTGAGGGGTGGCAGCAGTGTGAGCTGTTTGGAAGACCCCATAAAGCTGGTAGGAGCAATGCTGGGGATCCTCTAAGGAGCCCCCAAAGTGCATGGAATCATACAATCAATACTGACAATAGTATTGGGGTATGATTCTGACATGTTTGTTACCAAACATGCCCAGGTTCGGAGTTACCATTATGTAGCTGGACATAGGTAGTGACCTATGTCCAGTACAAGTGTAAAATGGCGTCCCCGCACTCACGAGGTCCAGGAAAATGGAGCTGGAGTTCGTGGGGGCACCTCTGCTCCTGCAGAGGTGCCCTCACACACAGGTACTTGCACCCTACCCTCTGGGCTAGGAGGGCCTACCATAGGGGTGACTTACAGTGACCTGGTGCAGTGGCCTGAAGTGAAAGGGTGCAAGCACCTTTTCACGCAGGCTGCAATGGCAGGCCTGCAGACACAGTTTACATGGGCTCCTATGGGTGGCATAATACATAATAAATGCTGCAGCCCATGGGAACCCCTGATCCCCCAATGCCCTGGGTACCTGGGTACCATATACTAGGGACTTATAAGGCGCACCAGTATGCCAAGTGGGGGGTGTGTGTGGTCCAAGCAACCAAATTTAATGGGAGAGACCACTGGGGTCCTAGTTAGCAGGATCCCAGTGAACACAGTCAAAACATACTGACAACAGGCAAAAAGTGGGGTAACCATGCCAAAAAGAGGGTACTTTTCTGCATCTGACAAAAGCAGAAACCCACTGACCTATTCACATTATATACACTTTGTGATCTGCATGTAGACGGCCTTTGTAGCAGGCATAGTAACCCTGTATGTTATGATGAGTCAAAACTTCCGCTAGACAAAACTTCAGTCTCTCTCCAGAATGACCATTAATCACCGAAATTATCTTAAGATTTTTATTGTTGCCTGAAAACTGTTGGTGGGAAGGAACATCCAGCAGGTGCTTTTAAAGTCACAATATACTTGCAAACATAGCACCCCCATCCTAAGTCAGCACCCAGTGCGGCAGCACCTGTTGCATCGCCCTAGCTGCCTTACCTTGCCCTGTCCATCTCTTAGGCCATCTGGTTCTTCCTGGGACCCATGCTGTGTGCTGGTCTCTCCGCTGTCTATCCAGCAGTGTCAGGCTCTGTTCCACCATAGCCTGTGAAGTCCTGTAAAGCCTGTGAGCTGCCACAGTGCTGGCTTCGCATCCACAGGCCATTGGCAGGAAATGAGATTTACAGACAGCCCTTGCCCTTCAGAGCGGGCTTTCACAAATACCAGGAAGGCTGAGGGAGAGACAGGGGACAGAAATGTTAGGGGGGGCAGGATGTCAACTTAGGGGACAATAATTAGCACTGGGGCAGGCAAGCTGGAGACAGAGGAGAGAAGAGAGTGAGAGAGAGGCGACAGAAAGGGGGGCCCTAACAAACACTGGCGCACAGGGTGCCACTAGCGCGCTAAAGCCTGCCCTGCTCATATCTAACAGTAACTCAACAATACTGTTTTTAGAAAGGGAGATACTCTGCAACACAGCACTGTATTTAAAAAGAAAGGGAGTTACTTAGCAATAGTTTATTTAATTACCCAAACCTCCTTACCTTCTCAAATCTTGCTGCTGTCTTCAGGGTTCGATCTTCAAGGGACAGGAAGGGTCGGGCTCAGGAGCGACTGGATGCACACAGCAATCAACAAAGGGCCTCTCCTCTCCCTTTGTTCTCAGAAGTGCAGACTGCAGGCAGCTGTGGCGGCAAGGTGAGAAAGAATCCCTTGTGTGCTGCAGCACAACAAAAGGGCAGAGGGCGAGTGTCCTGGAGCCAGGTCACAGGTCAAGTGCAGGGCCATATAGGTAGCGCTTTCATGCGCTAATGGCCCTGCGAATTACAGGAGAAGGGAAAGTTCTTCTGTCCCCTCGTCCCCCCCACCCTTGTCCCCCATGTCCCCCCCACTCCAAAATCTGGGGGGGACATATCCCCCGCGTCCCCCACAGTTCCTACGCCCATGTGCTTATGCTTGCCCTCCAGGTCAAAGTCTCAGATCCCAGCACATACACCCATCCTTCTCAGGTTGATAAAATAAGTACCATTGAGTTAGGGAGCAATATATATATATATATATCTCTTAGAGCAAAGTTTGTGACCACCCCCCATCCACTTGCCCCCTTCTTTTGTGACTACCCAAGGGGCCCTTAATCAAAGTGAATGTGGCAGGGGCTCTTTGCTTGGAATCCCATCTCCCACAGTCTCACCTTAGCCACATCCCATCTTAATTTTTTATCTATATGCCTATCAAAGCATTACTCTTAGGAATAAAGAATTGAAGCTTCCCATCACATGCCTACCCCTTTATAACGCCCCTCCCCCCATAGTGAACAGCAGCAGTTTCTCCATGAGGGCGGATGAGCGTCGCTCCACCCACCGCTGTGAGCTGCGCATGAAAAAATAAAATGGCAATGAAATGATTTAATTGCTATTTTATTTTTTACTGTTGTGTGCGTTGCAGTGCCCCTGAGCCAAAAGACATGCAGGGCGTGTCCTCTGTTGCAAAATGGCAACATGGAGGACTGGAGCGGTGGCTGTCTGGATACTCCAAAGTGCACGTCAGTTTGGCCGGCTGTCTTGCAACAGCCAGCCTTATACGCACACTTTGAAGCTCTCCACCGAGAGCTGTCTTAAACAGCTGGGTGGAGAGCAAGCACAGGCCTCCAGGGCCCGAAGGAGCATCCGGCCAACCTGCTTCATCCAGTACTGGCACTTCTCTCATACCGGTTAATAGCCTGAGAGCAGTGTCCGGACTGATTAGGGGAGCTCCACAGCAGACTGCAGATTCTGAACACCGAGGAGGACGTGCAGCACTGGGTAAGAATCATTTATTTTAATTTAATTTATTTGAACTGTTTTATTTTGGGCTTTGGGAGAGAGGAGTTGTTTTATTATGGGCTTTTGGAGGGAGAGGGTGTTTTATTTTGGGCGTTTGGAGGGGGGTGTTTTATTATGGGCTTTTGGAGTTAGGGAGTGTTTCATTTTGTTTTTTTGGAAGGGGTGGGCACTTTGCTCGCCCCATCACTTTCAAAAGTTACCAGCCGCCCCTGATAGTGAATAACCATGGACAGGGTTGTGGACAGTATGATTCCTGCTAGGAAATTCGTGGCTCACTCCCATTACATTGTTGACTAATCTAGTCCCCGCATTTCAGCAATAAATTATGCTGTTTACACATTGTCTATTTCCTTTGTGAATGTTTGCAATTTCCAATGTCTTTCTGAACTGAGCATCTGCGATCTTCTTAGTCCAGTCTCTGCAAATACGCAATTTAAATGGCAAAAGATGCACATGCAGGGTCCGACTACCCGCATGTCAGAATTTGTTGCCAATTACAAAACTTCCCTGGCAAAGACATGGGCGAATTTAACTCCTGGTATTTTGTTTTCCTCATCCCGTCCACTTGATGGGCTGTATATGCTACCATTCAAACACATTAAATTAAAAGAAAATATCATGTTTTAAGCTAAAAGGCAGTATATGGTGATAAATGATATCCAAGGATACCACCTTCTCTTAGGGAATTCAGCATTACATATTGGTTCAGTTTGATTAACGCTAGTATCTGGAAATTGTTTCATTGGTAATAATCACTTTTGGTGATTTATTTGGGTTTCCTGACAAAGCTGTCAATGGCTGGTCTTCTTCATATTGTTGAAAGATGCTTCCTGACACATAAGAAATGCTTGTTGCTTTTATTTCCACCTCTGAATCAGAATAGTGGACTGGAGAAGGAAACATGGATACAAAGCAGACTGAAGAAAACTTTAGTTTCGAAAATGAAAAAAATCTGAAGGCAGCAAAAACTTTAAGAATAACTGGCAGATCGCTGCCCCAAACATACTCCTCTATTATTGGGCAGCCCATCTACTCGTCATGAATGAGTGGTGGTTTGGCGGCTTCCAAGACCCAGCGTATACAGCTGAGAGCTGGATACTGGGGGACTGGTACCTCCTTCACTTGCTGTACAGAGGAAGGATCCCTGCAGTGCTTCTGCCGGCCACACGTGTGGTTTTCGAGGGCTGAAATGTGGCCATTAGGAGAATAGGATGGACAGATCGCCTCACTTTGGAGACCCAGTTGTGGCAGGGCGTCTGACTTCTGCAGGAGGCAGCCCTTTGGGGCTTCTCCGCCTGGGATGTCATAGGCATCTCTAAGTTTGGGGGGGTTGCTTCATGTGGGGATGCTGAAATCCTACCAAGACATCCAAGAAGAGTACGACTTGTTTCATACTCAATTTTTCCAGTACTTACAGCTCCATCATGCTCTTCTCCCTATTCTACAGAAGACGGAAGACATCCCCAAATTCTTCCAGATGGAGGCTAGGATCCTCCTTACGAATCTCAAGGAGCACAAACTATCAGACATATTCAAAATGCTACTACGTAACCTACCTGAACTGATGGAGGGGGTCAGAAGAGCGTGGGAGGAGTAACTGGGTCCCTTGGTGGATGAGGACTGAAGGGAGGTGGTGGAGGCCCCAAAGGAGACAGTTATAGCCTCACAATTTTGTCTAATACAACTAGATACTCCACAGGATTTATCTCACTAGAGCCCGGCTACATCACATGGGGCTGATCCCTCTGGGGAACTGGAAGGGGGGTTGGGAGAACACTGCCTCACATCCTAGCACAGTTCGCCCCTTTGCACCCTGGTAAATGCAGTTCACAGTTAGCGCTTACTTGAAAATTATGTGTAATTTTTCACCAAAGTTGGTGCAGACATTGCTGTATATCTCTAGACACGTGTTTCTGGGTTTAGCCCTTCATCAGTAGAGAGTAGAGAACAAAGAAAATTAATCTGGGGTTGCTATAAATGCTGCCAAAATCCTCTCTGATCAAGTACCACTCACAGGCACACAGGTGCATCTCCAAAGCTCGTCAGCTCACTGGCACAAGGGAGCCTTTTAAACAAGAAGGGGGATTGGGAACACACTGCCTCACATCCCAGCACAGTTCGCCCTTTGCATCCTGGTAAATGCAGTTCACAGTTAGCGCTTACTTGAAAATTATCTGTAGTTTTTCACCAAAGTTGGTGCAGACATTGCTGTATATCTGTAGACTCATGTTTCTGGGTTTAGCCCTTCATCAGTAGAGAGTAGAGAACAAAGAAAATTCATCTGGGGTTGCTGAAAATGCTGCCAAAATCCTATTAGGTCAAGTACCACTCACAGGCACACAGGTGCATCCCCAAAGCTCGTCAGCTCACTGGCTCAAGGGAGCCTTTTAAACAGGAAGGGGGATTGGGAACACACTGCCTCACATCCCAGCACAGTTCGCCCCTATGCACCCTGGTAACTGCAGTTCACAGTTAGCGCTTACTTGAAAATTATCTGTAGTTTTTCACCAAAGGTGGTGCAGACATTGCTGTATATCTCTAGACACATGTTTCTGGGTTTAGTCCTTCATCAGTAGAGAGTAGAGAACAAAGAAAATTCATCTGGGGTTGCTGGAAATGCTGCCAAAATCCTCTCAGGTCAAGTACCTGTCACAGGCGCACAGGTGCATCTCCAAAGCTCGTCAGCTCACTGGCTCAGGAGAGCCTTTTGAACAGGAAGGGGGGTTGGGAGCACACTGCCTGACATCCAAGCACGGTTCGCCCTTTGCATCCTGGTAAATGAAGTTCACAGTTAGCGCTTACTTGAAAATTATCTGTAGTTTTTCACCAATGTTGGTGCAGACATTGCTGTATATCTCTAGACACGTGTTTCTGGGTTTAGCCCTTCATCAGTAGAGAGTAGAGAACAAAGAAAATTCATCTGGGTTTGCTGGAAATGCTGCCAAAATCCTCCCTACCCCCCTCCCTGTGGGGAACTGCTTAGGGTCTGATGACCCACAGGGTGACTTACCACATACATTTTGCCACTGCCTGGGATTGGCCTACTTATGGGAGGGAGTGTTGGGATGACTCATGAAGGTGCTGGGTTGGGCCATTCCAGAGAACCCAAACTCATACTTTTTCACTTCCTGGATAGTCTAGGGGGGTGCACTCTTCCAGAAGGCACTCTTCTGGTTGGGATGGGTGGTAGCCAAGCAAGCCCTTGCTAAGGCCTGGAGGGTGATTGAGGATTCCCTGGTGGAGGCATGGGCCAAGTGTATGGACCACTGCAAGGGACTAGAACGTCTGGTATACTTGTCCAGGGGATGCCCGCAGAACATTTCAAAATCTGAAAGGATTGGGCTGATTATAGGGGAATACAACTAGAGCCATGCACCAGTGGAGCATGGGCACTCAATGGGGGACCGAAACTATGGGGAGGGGACTTCACCCACATGGCACTATGAACAAATGGGATGTGTTCTGCTACATTATTATACACAGCTTTGGTGGTCTCTGTGTTGTGAAACTATTAAGATTTTATAATGGACTGCAGTTGCACCCTTGTATTGTACAATTGATAGCACTCAGCGCAGTTCCTCGTTCCTGTGTTGTAAAATAAATAAAACCTTTTTAAAAAAAAAAAAGAATAACTGGCAGATCAACTTAGAATGAAGAAGAAACAGGAACCACAGTTGCCTGAAGAGTTCGAGGACTGGAGGTCCTCTAGAGTGACCAACAAGCAGAAAAGAGCAACACATGCACCAGCTAACCAACCTCCTTCAATATACTCGTATGGCTAAACGCTCTAAATGAGAGGTGTTACCTTATATCTGCCATGAAATTGGGTAATTACTATTACCCAATTTAATGGCACTCAGCATATTAGGTGGAATTGAACCTATCCAAGAAATCGCTTAGAGAGGGTTAACTTCTTCTCTAGGCTGGCTCACACCATGCAGTGAGTCTGAAATTACAAATTTTGCTAGGCTAATCTTGGTTGCCTTAGTGGTTGTTATCATGTCCTGCAGAAACAAAGATCTTTGGAACCTCCATGGTGGTGATGTCCTCCCTGTGAGTTTGGCGGTCCTGCGGTGGGACCGCCAAACTCAAAATGAGGCCCTTAAACTCGACCCCCACTGCCAGAGAAGGCATGAACTGCAGTTAAAAAAGATACTAGTGAAGTTAATGCAACATTTGGGCCTGATTGGCGGATAACAATACCAGCAGCCCAGGAAGATCAGAACAGTAAAAAAGCTACAGGAATGGGCCCTGATCCTTTGGAGGTCAGGTGAAATTGAAGACCTCAGGATAGCATGGGCCTAATTTAAAGTATGGCATTCTTTATTTTGTTCATCAGGTTGTGGAGGACATTATGTCCACCACAATGACAAATAGACGACTGCCATATTTGGAGATCACCGACAGCTCAGATGTTCATCTCTGTGCCTTCCAAATGAACCATGATCATGGCATCACTTCTTAGGCCACTACAAGTTTAGTGGAAGGCAGTCGTCTGTTAGGCAGAGTTTCATCAAACGTTTTTGTTTTTCAGCAACAAACGTTTAAAGTGAGAATTTGTTTCTAAAAAATAAAAAAAACAAATGACCCCCACATCCTTGCAGTTTTCTCCCAGGGTGTGAGGGTCATTTTTTTCTGTTTGTGACTGACAAGTTTTACCTGGCAGCACCGACAGAAAAAACAGAAGTGGAACTGTCTGCTATAAATGGAGTAGGCGGTCTGATGCTCTTTTCCAAAGGTTGAGATAGCAGGGGCAATGATGCCCATCTCAGAATAGAGCGAGTGTTTAGCGGACACGGTACTCTGTCGCATTTGTGCTGGAGTAACCTGTCTGCCAAACTTTAAATCATGTCCTCTGACAGGGCTGTGTCAGCACTCTCACCTTAGAGGACTTCAAGTGCTACTGATGCATACCCTACTTTGTTACATCTCTCTTGAACAGGACTTGGGAGGCTCAACAACTTTATTCCACCAACCTGTGAATCTGATAACAACTCCCTGACATCAGATTCTATGTTTCAATGCTTGGTTCAGTGAAGTTTGTGTCTAGGACATATGAGGCAGAAAGCACAGGTCTCACCCATTGTTACAATGCTTTACTTGCATGAACGCCAACTATCTGCAGTCATCTCAGTGTATTCTGATGGGTACTGCTAGCACTCATGCCTTTCATCCTTCTAAATGCAACATTACTCTGCTCCAAGCAATAACACAGAAACATTAAAAACCACATATTAGAATGAG
Source organism: Pleurodeles waltl (assembly GCF_031143425.1). Lineage (NCBI taxonomy): Eukaryota > Metazoa > Chordata > Amphibia > Caudata > Salamandridae > Pleurodeles > Pleurodeles waltl. The sequence goes on along the minus strand of NC_090446.1, from coordinate 976,934,018 downwards.
CCCAGCAACAAATATTAAACACAGCTTAAATGCTCCCGATAGTCATGTACCACAGAGTTCACAATAGCATGTCATGTAAAACAGTGCTGTTGATATATGCAATTGGGTGTTGCTGTAAACACAACAGCACCATCCACAAAAAAAGACATAACATCTCACAGAACTCAAAATAAATAATATTTTCTAGGCACACAACAAAAGCTTAAATGTTCAACATAGTTGAGTGTCAGCTGGCTTATAATGGCATTAACCATAATAAATATTAGAGAGAACAATATACATACATAAAACGCATCTAAGTGGTACCCTAGTGTTGTCTTTCACCACATCTATAACAGCACACCACTTTTGACATAACATTGTACCACTTCACAGCAACACATAACACACCAAATCCAACACCCACTGGACACACAACAGTTAGTGCAGTAAAGGGATATTGCGAATCCTCAATAAGATGCCATACCCTCAAATACCTCAGCAACATATAGGCAACCAGGGATTCACATGTCAATGTCCCCAGATGCCATATGCCTAAATTGGTAAGGAACACAGCCTACATGCAACCAAACACACTAACTACTACAATGCACATACAACCAGATTATCTGGATGAAAGCTGCATATAAACCAGACCGTCAATACTGATGATAAAAAAAATTAGACTCCGTTCTAAGAAAAATTCCCCAATGCCATGGTGTGAAGGTATCCAAAGGCAAAGAGGCTGTAAACCAATAATATGGGCATTGCACAATATGTACAAATCTCATTAAAATAATGTTGGAACAAGTACTATATATCGGAGAGCAGCCAAGTGGTCTGCAGTTATTTAAATATGATTTATTGAAAATCTTAGCAGCAGCATTAGCATCCATATCCTCTCACAGCCCATCTGTAATGCTGTCTCCCAACCATCACATTCTAGAATAGAACCCTTACCTTGGAGGATGCCTAAATAATAGATCACATCTTCCCCGACTTAACGAGGCAGGAAAGATCATTATTTAAAAGAGAAATAACTATAGAGTTAACTAACTGGAATTGAAATACATTATTAAATATTAGTCATATTTCCTCAATTAAACGTTGAGGCTGATGCACAATTCTACTTGGATGTTGTATCACTTCCTCCTTTTCACCTGTGTTTGCATTTGGTTGTGATGTTGATTCTTCGTTCCAAATTTCATCAGTTTCTCTGAATAATTCCCAAGCCCTTGTTCAATTGTCTTATTTAGATATTTTCTTGAAATTAGAAACATTTATGGTGACAGATCTGGATGGAGGTTTTGCAGAATGAATGGTTCCTTTAACTTGTATGACCTGCAATAGTTCATTATGAAATATAGGATCCATTTTCCCCTTCTGGACGTGTTTTATAATGACCCAATCACCTAAAGCAAGATTTGACACATTGGCACCTCTTCTCGAAGACCTGCATCTTCTTTCGTTTTGGAATTTGCAAGATGATTTTCCTAGAAATGTCACTGAGCTCTTAGTTAAAGACCATAGTACTTGAGGAATTCTGGTTTCCGCACATGTCCAAATGTTAATTCAGATGGTGCTTTTCAATTTGAACTATGTGGACTCCCACAATATTCTTGAAGAAGTTGACAGAATGCATGATGAGTTGTAACCTGAGCCATTTTTGCTCATTGTATTGCTTCCTTTATGTTGGCTATAAATATTTGTATCATTCCATTGGTTTGTGGCCTCATGGGTGTGATCTTTTTAGGATTTATCTCTAAATATTGCATAACTCATTTGAATTACTTTCATTTAAATTGAGGCCTGTTATTTGATTTGAGTGTAGTGGGTATACCCTAGTCTGCAAAATATTTATCCAATATAAAAAACACAGATATCAATGATGTAGATGAAACTTGTCTTAGAATTAGAAAATGAAAATGTTCATCTTTCAGAAAGTACATGCTTTCCACCACCCATTGGCCAATAACAATCAATCTCAGCTATTTCCCATTTAGCATCAGGGAGTTTGGACATGATTAACTTTTCAGGAGGTGAGTTTTCCAGTGCAGTGACACATATGACACAACTGAATGACATTCTCAACAAGTGTGTCTAGTCCAGGAAACAAAACTTTGTCCATCACAATTTTTTTTTTTACTTCGCACATATGTCTTTCATGTGCTGTTTCTACTATTTTCCTTCATAAAGAGTCTTATTTCACGATTTGGGTGAGTGCCTCTAAGCAATAATAGTTGTGCTGATATTGACAATTCATTCTGTACCTGCTTAAGATAACACCCTTAGATACTATCACTAGCAACATGTCTCCACTTATTCTCCATTGTTATGCAACGTACCACTTGAAGTGTTGGGTCCTCTAAAACCGCTTTCACAAGATACAATTCTAGTATCTGTTCTGGAGTTGATTGTTTGATTATAAAATGGTATCCATGTAAGAACAGAAGAAAACCAGCAACAGATCAAGTGATAAGGTAATTAAGTAATTTAAATAATGATAATAGATCTCATCATGGAAATGACATGAGTAGTCCTTATTAAGTAATAAAGAGTAGTGTAGAAAGACAGCCTCTTATAGAAGTGCAAGATACCCTCTAGATAGTGGTGAATGCTGAACATTTTAGTATTTAGAGTAGGAACATGCAGAACTAGGAATGCCAAAGAAGGAGTAAGTAAACCAAAGTAAAGGGTGACCCACTGCGTGGAAAAGTGCACTGAGAGGATGAGAAGGGACAATTACTTAGTGTAATAAGTCACAGCCTTCAAAACAGACAGACGGATTATCTCTATAACGTGGGCAAAATTAGAGAGGAGACAGTATCATTTTGATCAAGATAGGACAGGAGCTGATTAAAGACAATCAACTGTAGACGTTTACAGAGAAAAGAGAGAATTTGGGTAAGGAGGGACCAAATCAGGTTTTTATCAGAGTAAGAAGAATGGTAACATGAACTGGGGAAGATACCAGAAAGATTGGAAGAGAAAGTGGAATTGTTCTATTTTTCAGTTATAGTAGTGTTCCTTTTTTTTGCTGTTAGTGGATGATGTCATATACAATCAGCTGGATTGGGCTCTTTGCCTGGTTTGTGTATGATCTTGTAAACATATTCTATGAGATGAATAGCACATCTTTCTATTATTGGAGGTATCTTTGCTCTTGTGTTTCCAAATATACCCAAGAGAGCTTGATGATCCGTAACATTACTGAATGGTTTACTGAAGAGAAATAACTGATAATATTCAAAAGCCCAAACAACAACAAGACTTTCTTTTTCAGCTTGAAGATATGCTTGCTCTATTTCACTGAAGCTCCTACAGGCACATGACACTAGTGTCATAGGTGTATCTTTTCCTGGCTTATGCTGAGCTAGATTAGCACTTATTCCAACTGGACTAGCATCCACAATGTTTGGATACAGTGTCTCGTTTTAAACTCACTCCTATGAATGATGAATGTTTTCTATTATAGGGAGGGTCCTGCTTAAGAAGTACCCATATCTATGGCAAGCAGGCAAAGCAGAATTTTCAACAAATTTCACTCAAGAGGTTTATCAGCAACAATCGAGCAAGTAATAGATAAAAGCACCATATCTTCCCCATTGTACTGTTCTGGCCTACTGGATGGACTGGAATTTGAAGCAGCACTTTTCCACCTGGCTTATGCTCTGATGCTGCTCAAATAAAAACTGTAGTTTGTAAGATTCATTATATTGAACTACTGGAGATAAGGAGCGGAAATCTGCACTTTCAATGATACTCAAAGTAAGGCTGAGAAAGCACCCAATAAAACATTCCGTCAGACCTAGAGTTTGATATTGTTTAGCTTCCCATCTACCAGCTTGTGTACTATCAATTGACTTTGTGTGAGTCAGTGCTTTAAAGCAATGTTCATCCTTGAGATTTCACATTGCTGTGCATGAAGACAACTGCTGTTCACCGGTGAGTATGTGGTGGTGCTTTCATACAACATTTCCAGCTGTTTCATTGTGAAAGTTGCATTAGTCGTACCAACGTGCCTACTTGCTTAGCAAAAGCACCATGTCTTGTGGTCTTTCTTCACTTTCTTGGAGTTCAATTCTGTGCCTTGTGTTGACTGGCTGCTGCCTTCCAACATCATTTTAAGCAAGCTTTTGTTTCTCGTGCTATTTCTTGTTTTGAGCTGGTGCAGCTCCAAGACTGGAAGAGGTGTTTTTGTTTACACCCCCAAGCAATCTCAGTTATCTGAACAGCAACCAGTTTGCCTACTTTGTTATTATCACTTGGTAATCTCTGCTGCTTCCTTTAGATTCGCTACTATCATTTCCCCCATGCTTTTCTGAGGCTTTAAATTGTAGGACAGTGTTGGTTGAATCTCCTGTGTATCTACCTGCTTATTACCCAGTCAGATTGTATCCTGATTGTCATTCAGTGTTTTTACTTTCTGTTTAGTGATGGATCATCCTCTGTCTAGTTAGACTTCTTTCTTGTCTGTTATTGTGGTGCCATCTTTGTGTTTCTGTCATAATTTCTATTGTAGAACTTAAATTGCCAGGACTGACTCCACCAGTAAGTGCTGAGGTTCTCATGCGCGGCTTGAGCCTTTTTAACTGTCTAGTATCTCTTGGTTGCTATCCTTTTGCTTTCTCTCCTTCAATACAGTATAGTCATGCAGGCAGTGCCATAGACTAAATACGTTGGTAGCAACGTTACCTACTCGCTACTTTGCAGTTCTGGTTAACCACCATTGCTCTGCAATACCTAATACTACATGTGTATAGAAAGGCCTAGTATGTGTAAGAATAGTTCACCTAGGAATCAGAAATTACCAGAGGCATGAATGAATGTTCATTTTAATTATGATACTATTATACTCGCCATGTTTCCAAGTGTTGGATGATATTATCTGTGCAACTCTGGCAGTCTTTATCTGCCCTGTTTCCTCTAAATGTATCCACGTCTTAAGATAGCAGGTTGAATTCCCAAGTAACAGTTGTGAAAGGTGCTGTTTCACCAAATAGCGAAAGATATGTTTAGAGTTGGCATGACCTCCAACTGCAAGGCATATTGTAACCAGTTTTTTACAATACACATACAATGGGCTCTGGCACTGCCTATGTATTGCTTGCATTTGAATTCATGAGGAACTATATTATATCTTAAAAGTATCCTGAATCATCACACATTCAATTATTTATCTCATAAATGCATTGTTTACATAAAACAGTTGTGCTTGTTTCTAATTGTAGCAAGCTGTAATGTTTTAGGCAGTACTCAAAATGCGAGCATAACCGCTTGGCTTTGCCAATGCTTTTTTACATTTAGCACAATGGTGTAGTCCTGCATATTCATAAATAATATATTTGGCTATCTCCTAGCCCCTACCCAAAACCAGTTTCCTGGCTCAACAACAAACAATAAAATCTAAATGTCTTCATTGTAAGTAGACAATGCACAAGTATGAGATTCATTTGTGGTTTTTATGTATTTGTTCTGCAATGTTGGCTGTTTGTACAGCAATTAAAACAGCCCTGAGGCAGGAAACAGCCTTTTCCACATGATTTCTACCATGTAGTCTTTAACCCGCAGATGCCTTACCTCAAATAACTTTGCTGCATTTGCCTTCACCACTCATAATGATAAGCATAAGCAAGTACTCTAGGCAAGCATGATTTCACTTTAAATAGATTGGTTCAAGAAATATCAATAGACAGTGTAGGAAAATGTTGGTTGAAATGTTAGGAGGTTTTGTAATTTAAATTATTAATAATATTGGGGGAAAACAAATGGGGTGGTGTGGTTTACACTCCCCCTCCAATAAAAGATTATTTATTGACAGATTTAGTGATATGTTTTATAATAAGAGTGAGTTGGGGGTTACCCCATTAAAATAATACATACAGACATATGTATTAATATTATTTTATTAACCAAATGGGCAATGGGGGGATTACCCCTCCCCCATTAGTTTAAAATATTTTTTGTCATTATGTAATGTTACTGCTTAAGTAATAAAAGTAGAGTTGAAAAAGGAGATGTCAGTTTATAAAGACTCAGCTATTAACATCAATACTAGAGTATTAATCACACTAAAAATATTCTAACGCAATCAGTTTGATTTGTTTAACAAAAAACTCTGTTATTAAATTAAATGCTAGAGTAATGAAATTAAATAAACAATTTTCAGATGTTAAATTTATTTAAAAAAATAAACTTTTCAATTTGGCAACATTAACAATAATTATTTTTTAGGAGTGGAATGAAGGGGAAATAGGGCTAATGGGTGGAGTAGTGTATTACTACTAACATATTTATTTTAGCACTTTAGCATTAATTATGTTTAGGATTTCAAAAGTATTGTGATATTGTTACAAAATAATTCACTCTGAATTATTAATTTCAATGTTGAAATATTTAAATATTTGTTATAAAAAGAAATTGTTAAAAATATAATAATGTTTAATCGTAATCTTTTCTAAATAATATTTCCTAATAAATATAAACATTAAAAATACACAACCATGCTTTAAAACTTTTATTTTATTTATGAAAATGTATACCATTTGCTTTTTATTCTGTAAAAATAAACGTATTAGTATTTTCATTTTTTAAAACCATATTTCCACTTGAAATAAAATCTTTAATAACTATAAAAGTAATTTACCACGGGTTTCAGTGGAAACAATTGTCCTTTTTATTTTTATTTTGCACCATTTTTTTATGTTCTTGTTTTACATCAGTATTTACAGTAGGTAGTTTGTCTTGGTCATGGTCTGAAGTGTGAAGAAAGTTAGCTTGAGTATGTTTATTTCAATTTACATTTAATACTTTATAGGTATGGCTGATAGGTTTATGGTATTTACTTTTGGACATTTCCATTTGTATTTAGCCATATTTATTTGTTGTCCCTCTTATTGGTATGTATTCAGGTTTATTTTGTGTTTTGAGAATAAATTGAGTGGTGAAATTGTATATTTCTACATTTATTTAACTGATAAACATGCACTCTTACTTGGAAGATTGTCACATTTTAGCAAATTAAGCAGCAAGAAATAGTAAAACACTACCCCACAGGTAAATATTAGCATCATATACAAATATATGTTAGCATATGCCTGTATTTAAAAAAATATCATCCTGATTTTAACTCTTTCTGCTATCTACCTCCTTAGATGTTGACCTGGAATTCATGAAGGACAGCAGGGAGAGTCCGGAATTCATGAATGATAACATGGAGAGTCACTCACAAGAAGCACAATTATCGTTTTGTTTTGCTGTTATAGAAACACATTGTTTTCTGTCTGCATTTATCTTGGAAATAATTAAAAATAGAAAGCTGGGAGTGTTGTGTAGGGTAGGTAATTTACTCAAAGGAGAGTAAAGGTGGTAGTATATTGTTGTAATATGGTAAAATGTTTTTTTGTGGTTTACCACATTTACAGCCCATGCGTGAATAGAAAAATTTTGGGGAAATGGATGGGGTGTTGACTAAAATGTCCTATTCATCATCCAGATTTCACTATTCTCTAGTGTTACGGTGTTATATAGAGTTGTTAGGGTGTGGTATTTATTTTTGAGGTTCTTTGCTATCATACAGAAGGAAGGGTTTGTGATTAAGGAACTCTGTTAGTTCTGGGAGGATGTTAATATCACTAAAAGATTTAGAGGGGTTAGTTCTGCATTATTTGCCTGTTTTTCCCTTTGTACTTTTCTTCTTATATTTGGTGTTGTGGGCATACTGGTGGCAACATGCATGGGGATGTTTTGGTCTACATCCATTATTACTAAGCCACGGGGTTAATTTGAGATAGCACCAAGCATCTTTTTGTCTTGTACGTTTTCTCCTGCTTCCAGCTCTGTTGCAGAGTGGTTATGTTTGGTGGTCTTTTAAACATAATCTCCAAGAGTAACAGCTCTACCTCTGCAGAGATTTAAGAAGTACTCTAGGCATCTCCAAATACTCCTGGGCTCAGTATGGGGCTGATTATGAGTTTGGCAGTTGGAAACATCCATCTGCTAAACTCCAAAGAAGAAGGTCGTCGTAGGGCTGGGGACCTATCTGCCAGCCCCAATACGAATTTCCTACTGGGGTGACCGGCAGAAACCAAGGTTTCCCCAGTCAGCCCAGTGGGAAAGGCGTGGCAGTATTGCCACCTGCTCCAAATAGAGCCGGCGGCAATGCTGCCACACGTAGGGGACACCAGCACCCTTGGAATGCGCACTGTCTGCCCAGCATTTCAGCAGACAGTGCACATTTCGAGGGTGCTCGGCAGGGGTGCTCCCTGCACTTTCCCTCTCTACCAACCTTTTCATGGCGATTTCAACACCATGAAAAGGTTGGCGGATAACAAGGTTGTACTCAGCATGGCGGCACTCAGTTCAGCGCAGCCCTGGCCGATTTCAATCAGTCCTGCCATCAGCCCATCGGGCTCTAGTATCCTGGTGGGGATGGCGGTAAGTTGGCGGGTCTGCCCGCCAACCTTGTAATGTGGCGGTCCGACCACCACTGAAAGTCTGGTGGTCATAGCACCGCCAGACTCGTAATCAGGGCCTATGTCTCTCCTTTTAATTTTTTCTTATAAAAAGTGTTTTTATTAGGGTCTTCATATTCAAACAAAGAGCAGTAGCACAAAAATATTTGCAATAATTACAAGTTATCATGTAAATGCCACTTAAGTGATCGCTGGGTGGTGGCGCTTCTATATGTTTGTGAATCAAGCAGCTCAACCATCAAAATGCTGTAGAATGCAGTTAGGAAGATGTATATGCTAATCCAGCGTGTGCCAATATGTCCACTAGGTTAACTGGGGTTGAGCCCTCAAACTGGGGTTTGGAAAGAGACCATGATTCAGTTTTGGTGGTAGGTGGGACCATGTGTACAGCAGATGTACTGGTAGGGCCAGAGCTGGGTTTCGTCTGTGTCATGTTGGGCGACCCAAGTGTGTCTGAGGTTCAGGTTACTGCCTAGAGTCACTGATCCCAAGTAGTAAATGAAGTGCCATAGTGGGGAGATCTGGGGGATGCCAAGGTGTGTGGGCAGGGACATGTAGGGCAGTAAGCCTTGGCTTGGCCTATATCTCTAGTATGTGAATAATATTGTCCTTCTGAAGGGTTCACTGTGGAAGGTCATCATTGCAGTTGAGTTGCTCAAAGTGGTCAAAGAGAGCATCCAAGGCTGCAGAGAGGACTCACTTACGCAGGTGCTTCACTTCCTCATTTTGTAGGGCCTCCTCCTCAGCCTTCCTGCATTTCTACATTGCCACGTGCCACTCTGTCTCAGATGATGCAAATTCCGCACTCCACTGTAGGGTGACGACTTTCTTAGCGTATAAGAGGGCCATGCCAGTAAATTGAGTCCTCACTTTGTGTCACTTGCGTAAGAAGTTAAGGCAGGACAAGCCCACAACATGTGTTGAAGATATGCAGGGACCAAATGGCCGCAGTAACAGCTTAGGTGTGCTTGAAGAAAAAAGGGGTTGAGCTGTTCAAGTATCAGAAAAGCCCTGTGTAGGATGGATAATTGTATACTTTTAAACCTGGAATTTCTTGATACTTGTTGAGGAAATTCTAGTTCCTGTTTCCACTCTTTATTGTGTAAAGCCCTCCCTATAACTTCCTCACATTTGCCTCTCAGGGCTACGAGTAGGAATCCTGTGTGTTCCTGTATGGCTTTCTAGATCCACATTATTAGGTGGTATCCTGTCCCCATGTGCAGTAGGATCTGGATAACAGCGTGTGTTGGGGGCTCTTCATCTCGTATGGACCAGAGGATCTGACAGGTGTTGTGTAGCAGCCTGTATGTTACAAAGTGTCCACCCTGTAGTGCATGTTCTGAGATGTCGGTAAAAGGTGAGGAGGTGTCCATTGGCAAAGAGGTCTGCTAGTGTGTCTAGGGAGACACTCATGCCAGCTCCCCAAACTGCAGGTGGAGTAGGAGCCAGAAAATCATGACAAGCCCTGCAGCAGACGTGGTGGGGCATATGATGAAATATGGTGCATGATATAGGAAACCCTTGGCAGGCATTTTTGGTAGACCGTAACTTGTAGGGACGACGTAGCTTGGGGTGTAATCTTGGGAAGCATGAAGTTTCATAGCATTTTTAAAGTAAGGGGTCCTGATCTAATGCATGTCTCTCCCATGTGCTGCCCGCTAGCCAGCATGAGACCCTCTGTAGTTGGCTGCTAGGTAGTAAGCCTGTAAGGATGGGGCACAGAGCCTTCCTCTGCCAACTGGGAGCTGCAGATTTTTCAACGCAATTTGAAGCCGCTTGTCTCCCGAGATAAGCTGCAGTAGCATGGGGTCAAGTTCTTGAAAAAAATGTTTCTTTGGGGGGGGCTACGGAACATTTATAAAGTAGTAGAGCAGCCATGGTAGGATCACTATTTTAGATAGGGCTATTTTCCCTGTTGCAGCTAAGGCCAAATTCTTCCAAAACTTCACCTGAGATTTAAGGGCAGAATGGGCTTTCCGAGGTTGCCCTCATAGAGATCGGCTGGGGATTGATAGTTATGAACTCGGAGGTAGCTACTGCGTCACTTTCTTACTTTCCCAACGTAGTCTGGTGTCTCTGAGTCTCACCTCGTGTGGAGCTTTCGTATACACACAACTTGGCCCAGTTGACTTGAAGGCCTGCTGCCTGTGCAAATGAATGAAAAGTGACATGAATGGGGGAGAGATCTGCGTGAATTTCACAGAGGTAGAGGAGCAAGTTGTCTGCACAGAGACACCACGTGAGGTGCACCATCAAAGGGGATTCCCCAGTCCCCACCCTCCAGTCAGAGCTGGGCGGCAAGGGGCTCCATTCATGGTGTGTCTCCTGGAGGAATATGATGTGTGCCTTCTGATGTTTGATGTAGGGATATATGGAATATTGCTTTCTCACCTCATGCATATTGCTCATGTTTAGGGTAAGTAACCTAGTCTTAGAGATAGGAGTCAGAGTTCTAGGCAGCCCCCCCGGAAGCCCCTACCCACTTGTGATAGTGTGGCCATCCTAATGCTGTTATAGGAGAGTTCTCTGACTGCCTTACTGAATCATTTATTGGTGGACTGGGTTACCATGGAAACAAACAGAATAAACAACTACCAGGGCCGGTTGTACGACGGAACACCGATTTCCTAAATAACTAGTGCCTTAACAACGAGGTCGGAACACCGACCTCGTTGCTACTACTAATGATTTTACCACGAATGCCTTAACAACGATTTTCGTTGTAAAGGCATTCCTGATAAAAGCATTACTAATAGGCACCATTGACCCTACATCCCTCACCCCACCCCCCACCCCCTCCCCAAAACCAAAAACGCCCCACCCCCCAACCACGCCCCAAAGCCTAAAACCCCCTGACCCCCCACCCCCACCTAAAACCCCCTGACCCCCCACCCCCTCCCCAAAACCAAAAACGCCCCACCCCCCAACCCCACCCCAAAACCTAAAACCCCCTAACCCCCCACCCCCTCCCCAAAACCAAAAACGTCCCACTCCCTCAACCCCGCCCCAAAACGTAAAGCCTCCTGACCCCCCACCCCTTCCCCAAAACGCCCCACCCCCCAACCCCGCCCCAAAACCTGAAACCCCCTGACCCCCACCTCCTCCCCAAAACCAAAAACGCCCCACCCCCCCAACCCCACCCCAAAACCTAAAACCCCCTGACCCCCCACCCCCTCCCCAAAACCTAAAACCCCCCACTTACCGTCGACCCCTTGTCACCTGCGTCCTCCTCCTTCGCCAACTCCCTTCTTTGTACCTTAACCACGCATGTTCGTAGTTCAGAACATACGTAGTTAAGGCACAAAATAACGGAGTCGTGGTTAAAAAAAGCGTTGTTGCGCTTTCGTTAACCACGACTTCATTAAAAAGACTTCGTAATAAAGGATGTTTCCCACCAGGGCCCATTGCTAAATGGCAGCACACTCAAACCGACTAACCTATTCCCCCTCCTTCCCTCCTTCCCCACTTTTCTCCTCTCTCCCCCTTCTTCTTATTCTCTTTTTCTCATCTCAGTCCCCCCAGACTCGCAGGGTCTCCCCTCCCCCATTACTCCCCCTATATTCCCGGCTAACCTGCCTGTGACTGTTCATCCTGGGCTGTGGCGTTATTGCATTGTTCTACCCCCACTATGTTTTAATTGTGCCCCCATGTGCACTGCCTCCAACGGACTACCACTGTTTTGTATTGATTGATATAACCTGTACTTTACTCCCCTTTCTCCCTGTATTTCTTTTTCATGTAAAGACTTGAATAAAGAAATAAAGAACAAAAGAAATAAGACAGGGCAGTGTCTTAGCAATTAAGAGCAATATGTAAGGGTGACTCAGCCCCTGTTTCCTTCATATAAGATGGATAGGGTTCAGGGATGGTGTGATGTGGTGTGGCCCCTCTCCCTGACATCTGTGCACTGGAGGAGGTGGGGAGTGTCCTGGCGAGTTAATAGTTCTGGGGTAATTCGTGGACTCTTTGGTGCTGAGAAACAGCCAGTGTTCGTTGTCTACTGTAGCTGCGTTTGGAATTGCCCACACTACCGTATATCATCTGCTGTCTAAGGAGTCTCCAAAGGTGAAGTTTGGGAACGTCTTGGGAAGGCATTTTTCATCATGGAGTCGTCATATGATGGGAAGATGTGTAGGCACTGGCACCTCACCCCAGAGACACCACTGTCCTGAGGCCGGCAGCAATCCTCAATGACCTGCTCCAATGCAGGAGATCTGGCTACCGTGATCAGTGGGGAGAGGCTCTGTCTAGCCTGGTTCTGTCTTCTATTCCCTTTCACTGAGGTTGTTGGGGGAGCCTCCCACTGACTTTGCAGGCATCTCACCATAGTGTCTGGCGCCCAGTCCCATGCATCCCTGGGGTCTGTAAAGAAAAGGGATGTACCGTCCACAAAGATTTTGAGGCAAGCCGGGAACAACAAGGAATACTGGATGTTCAGTTCTGAAAGCCTCTTCTTTACTCCTAAGAAGGAGACTCCCTGATGCTGTTCCTCCTAAGTGTAATCCGGGAAAAACATTACTGTCTTGTCCTTGAGATATAGGGGCCGGGTGAGTCTGGCGCCTTTTAGGATGGAATCCCGGTCTCTGAAGTGGAAGAGTTTGGCCAGAATTGGATTCAGTGGTGCCCCCGGTACATATGGACGTCCTGGGACCCTGTGGGCCCTTTCCATTGAGAAGTATGACATTAGGTCGGAAGTGGGAACTAAGGTTCTAAAACAGTTTTCTAGGAAGGTCAGTGGATCTCAACCCTCTATCCCCTTCAAGAGATCCAAGATATGAAGGTTACTTCTGCACAAGCACACCTCAGCATCCTTTGCTGTCTCCTTGAGTACCCACACTCTGTCTTGAAGGTCTAGGATTGCATTCAGGTTTGTCATAGCCTGCAGCTGTAGTGTGGCCAGTGGGAGGGTGACAACTGTTTGCAGGTGGAGTTGGTCGCCCACGCTCTGGTCGATGCCAACAACAGATGAGTCTTCTGTGAGCGTCAGAGGGGGCAAATGGTCCACCCCACCACTAAGGAAGGGATCTTTTTGTGGGGTAATTACCCTAGGTCTCTAATGATTATATACTTAAGATCTGACAGATCTATCCAATACACAAAATAATATCATCCGTTGTTTTGTAATAAGATATGCACTATATAATTGCTTCACCCAGAAAAAAACAATAAAGTTAATTTAAAAAAAAAATATGCGTTGTTTTCTTTTTGCCTGTGGCGTATGGAGTTTCTGCATGTTGTGCATTTCTTGTCTGATATTTATATCATGATCTTACTGCTTTTTCTGCTTTTGTGCAGCAATGTGTATATTTCCGTTGAAAAAAGAAAATATTTTCATTACTACTTTCATTGTCGATTTGATAATTATTTATATATTTTTCCTGATTTAGGGAAAAGCTACTGTTTTAATTTTTTCCCTGTTTTTGAAAAATGGATAGTTGCTACCGGTGGAAGAAAACATTGCTTTTTATTCTTTCATGTTTCTACACAAAGTTCTCCATTTATTTACCTTTTTTAGTCTGCTGTTTTATAATTAGGCTGTTGGCATGTTAGTTTTTTGATTAGTCGCTGGATTTCTGAAAATATTTTTGGGGGGGATTTGGGTTTATAAAAACAAAAGCATGTGTACATTATGTCAATATTTTTTGTATTTGTCTTATTTTTTAATACAATGTAGTTCTCAGCCACATTTCTCCACTTTGCACATTTGTGAATTCCTTTTGAAAAATGCTTTTTTTGTTTTTGAAATCCCATATTTTCACTGAGTTTACTTACAATTTTATAAATCTGTTTGTAAATGTCTTTTAAAACTATCTTCTTTTTTCTTCCATGACAGGTTATACCTATGCCTAGGTTATAATTTCCGTCACAGAAAAAATTATAACTATATAAATTATAATGTGTATTAAAATCTTATCATTTGTCTCATGCTTACTTTTAATACTAGATGGCAGTCTTCTCTTTTGTCTTTGCTGCTGTGTCGAAAAGTGTATGTTCACATCACAAGTTGGCATTCCACTGGTCACAAAATGGCACTGCTTTATGTACAGTATGTTAGGTTTTCACTATAATTTCAAATAATAGTTTTACTGATATTTTTAATAAATATTTTTGAAACTCTACAATGGCCATGGGGGACTTCAAAGTCCACAACAACAGGTGAAAATTAGGACGTGTTCAGTCTCAAACTTTGGGACATATTTACAAGAAAGTGTTCCATCACTCCTAATGCCGCACTTTTCTTCCATTGCCCTGCACCACTCTATTGACACCATGTGAGCACCATATTTACAATGGGGCACACCATGTCGCACGTTAGAACAATAGTGTCAAAAATGTTGACGCTATTGTGGCGATTTGCAGGATTAGCACCAAAAATGATGGCACTAATCCTGCAAAGTAAATGGAGGCCCATTGACTAATATAGGTGTGTCATTTTAACGCCTACCTTAGGCAGGCATTAAAAATGACGCAAAAAATGGCACAGTGAAATCTTGTACATTTCACTGCATCATTTTTTTAGGACCCCCCTGTAGAAGGCTGGCCTGGTTTGTAGTGGGTACCTTGGGTACTTACACCTTTTACCAGGTATAGTTATCCCTTATTAGTGAAGTAGTAGTGTTCTAGCAGCTTAGGCTGATAGAGGTAGCTATAGCAGGGGGGCGTGTCCAAGATGGCGACCGGGTCGGACGCATAAGCTGCAGCTCCGACCCGGCCTACAACTAAAATCCTGAAAAAACAACGCCGGGTGGGTGAAAACGATCCCTACCCGGTTTGGAAGCCAACGTGGCGGTGGCGAGGGCGTGCACGGACCCGGAGGAGCTGACCGGGCTGTCCAGTGTGACCCGAGGGATCCTAGCATCGCCGCTCTCGGCCGCGCTGCTGCGCGGCCGCTCGAGGAGACGCCCGAGCGATTCCAGGCTGGGGATCGGAGGCGGCTGGAGCCGCGCTGGTATGCGGATCGTGTAGCTGCTTGAAGAAGAGCCGGGGCGGCCCCGGGCTGAAAATTGGAGGCGGCTTGAGTCGCACTGGCCGCGAAACACGTGGCCGCTCGGAGAGGCGCCTGGGCGGACCCGGGCTGAAGGCCAAAGACGGCCGGAGCCGGGCTGGCTACGAATCGCGGTGCCCTAGGAAGATCGTGAGTAAGAGACTCGCATGTAAAGACGTCCCGCTACGAGAGTGAGGGCCATCCGTCCCTGACTGTAATACTGGTGAGACAGAGGCGTGTGGGCGCGCGGCCCCGGGGGGTCTGATTGGGACATATGCCACAATTCAAACCTGAAGGTGGACTGCAGCGTGACACCAGGTCGATTGTTCGCGCAGGGAGGCACCAGGGTGCTGATGACATTTAAAAATAAATAACAGTTGACTGATTTAACCTCGAATAACAAAAATGGCTGGGAAACAATAGGCTCGAATCTCGAGGAGCCCCGTTTTGCCGTGCTCACACTAGAGAGATACTGAACGGCCTGAGCAGCGTACCCCACAGTCTTGCTGGATCCCTAAAAAGGATAGGTAGACCTCTAGACGGTAGACCAATGCTCGGAATGCCTCTGCACACATAGAAGCATAGATTTTAAAAAAAAGCGTAAAGGGGACGTGTTGGATCCTGAATAGGCGATAGCGATGTGAGAAAGTGAAGGATCAAAGTAATTAAGGCATGGAAAGAAAAATAGTACCTACTAGGCAGTTTGCAGAAGCTCCGTTGCTATAATAGCGCAGAAATAAACAGTAATAAAGTCGGTCCTTGGCAGTGCCGTACGGTGAGTGTGCGGTGAGAGGAGGAAAGTAAACTACCTGACGTCTACAGGCATTGGGCCTACTCAGCGCCAGAGATAAACTGTCGATAATCTCTGTGTCACAATCAAACAGTGCTAGGCTGAATTCAGAGTTCAACAATAACTTTAAACGCGAATCACCTGATGGGAAAGCCAAAGACCCCACGTGTGCCACCTGAAAACATGGACCCAACTAAAATGCCTCCATCATCTGAGACCACAGTCACGCACCAAACCCTTCAAGATCTAAAAGAGACACTGCAAAAGCACTCAACACAATTTGAAAAAGTGTTGCAAGCTATACTGGATACCAAAACAACTCTGGAAGCGAAAATTGGCTCAATCGCAGAAGATGTTAACTTGCTTCGGGCGGATCAACAGGTGCTGGCGGAAAAGCTCGCCGAGCTTGAAAAAGATACGTCACACCTCACACCAGACATGTCAACAGTTAAATCCCAATTAAGTGTTATAACAACAGAAGTCGAGACACTCAAGCGAAGAGCCGAAGAAGCTGAAAGCAGATCGCGCCGGAATAACATCCGATTCGTTGGATTCCCAGAACGAGCCGAAGGCCCAAACACAGAACTCTTTATTGAAAAGTGGCTGACTGAAACGGTGTTCAAGAAGAATGTTCCGAAGTTCTTTTCGGTGGAGCGCGCCCACAGGATACCAGGCAGACCCCCGCCACCAGGTGCCTCTCCACGCCCCCTAATAGCAAAATTATTGAACTATCGTGATAGAGACCTTATATTACAACTATTTCGTAAATTTAACCCAATGCACTTTGAGAACACACAAATAACCGCTTACCCGGACTTCACAATGGAGGTACAAAAGAAACGTAACTCATTCTACCGGATCAAGGAGCGTCTTAGAGAACACAATATTAAATATTCTCTGCTGTTCCCAGCTAAACTCCGAATACAAGATGCCTCCCGTACTTTATTCTTTACTACTCCTGAAGATGCATGGACATGGCTTCATGCAAAAGGCCTAGCTGACCCTCCATCTCCTATTGATAAAAGTCTACCCCAGAGAAATAAGCACAAACCTCGCAGTAAACAAGGCGGCAGACCTTTCCCTGAACAATCTCGAGCTGAGAGATCGCATCTGTTACAATCCGCGCAACGCTTTGCCAATGTGTCACCGACACATTACTCTGAGCAATCAGAAGCCGAACCTGATCTAGAGTTAAATTCAGACTCTACGGAAACTGACCGGGGTCCAGCCCTCACTCCACGCGCAGCTGATGACATTTGTTAAAAACTTGCTACCAGATACAGGATACTATACAACCTGCTGTCTTTGGTTGGGCACTGTCGTTGTTTGAAATAGAATAAACCCTCCCGGGGAAATGTGTGCCCGCCCCGCCGCTGCTTAGATCTGGCAACGTTTACAACATACGTAAAATAGGCCGGTTATACATCATTCAACTACCCGTAGCCATGGAACACCCTCCGCACCATAAGGACTGTTACCCCAAGACGACAAGTTCTGTCACCCCCTTGTTCATATCATATCCGCTACTGTTGTTAAATATAGCGGATCTTGTAGTTGTAGCAGAACGTTCAGTTTTATTGTTATTCGTATTGACATGTATTAATTACGGAGCGTCACACCATAATGTAAACTACAAAAATAAGTCACATATCTCAGGAGCCGGGAAGCTAGTTGTAGGGTATAGATATCAAAGCACAAAGAAAATTTGGGCATACATAACCACGGGTGGTAACCCCACCAAATATCTAACTCAAATTCCATGTCATCCCAAAATAAGAGCTATGCTACTCAATATAAAATCTTAACATGGAATGTAAAGGGCATGGCTTCCGCAAATAAAAGACAACGGATTTATACATACCTTAGGCGGCACCAAATACATATTGCCATGTTGCAAGAGACCCATTTGGATAAATCCTTGCTTGCACTAACTAAAACAAAGTGGAAGGGTCAATTACATGGAACTACCTTTTCGTCATATGCCAGAGGGGCTGGAATCTGGATAGCCCCAGGGGTCCCATATGTTGTGCTCCGTATACAGTGCGACCCAAATGGGCGGTACGTAATTTTAGAGGGCGCGTTAGATGGCGACCCATTAGCCCTGATAACCTTATACTCCCCTAATACAAACCAACGTGAGTTTCTTAGGACAATGGGCAGCAGCCTGCTCAGGGATCCTGCAATCGATACCATATGGGGCGGAGATTTCAACGGTGTTATTGATATCCTGAAAGATCGCTCCACCCCCCCACTTGAACAAGCCCCTGCTAAGCGAGCATCGCTTGATTTGATGGAATGGGCTGCCAATAACAGGTTAACTGAAATATGGAGAACCTCTCATCCCACTTCACGCGAATACTCGTTCTATTCACCAGTACACAAACTCTACACTAGGCTAGATATGTTTTTCACTACGTCTAACATAATCCCAAAGGTGACTACATCTGGGTACTTAGCCCGCACTATATCAGATCACAATCCACATTACTTAACGCTGATCTGGGGTTATACTCATGCTCGCATCCCAATGTGGCGTTTACAGCCAGACGCCTTGACTGACCCCCCTTTCAATACAGAATTAGCATCATGCCTGTCGACCTATTTCTCTCTTAATAAGAATACAACGGCAACTCGAGCTACTGAATGGGATGCCCATAAAGTAGTAGTCAGAGGACATTGTCTGGCAGCATCAGTGGGCATTAAGAAAACGCTGTCCTCAGAATTATTAAAACTGGAAGCCAAAATACGCAAGGCGGAGATAGAGGCCTCAATAAATAAAACACAGTCAGAAACACTTATATCATTGAAAGCTAAGTATAGAGAAGCAGACAACAGTCTTGGCAGACATGACTATAGGCACTTTAAAACAAGACAACACGCAGAGGGAGACAGATCGGGCAGACTATTGGCATGGTTGGTACGACAAACACCGGAATCATCGCCGATAGGGGCCATCAAGTTACAAACAGGAATAGTAGTCAACACTCAGGCCGACATCAATAAGGCATTCTATACATACTATAATGCGCTATATCAATCCCCTACTTCTCCCACAGAACAGCAACTGGCCGAATTTCTCACACAGATTCCCCAAAATTCGAACATTGTCAACAATGCTGATATTCTAGACGGCCCTATTACTATTGAAGAGCTTCGTTTAGCTCTATCTCAAATGGCGCGAAGTAAGACCCCAGGCACTGATGGCTTACCACCAGAATATTATAACTCGCATAGCACTCACCTGCTACAACCCTTGGTAGAGGTGTTTAATGAAGCGCGGAATAGAGAACAGTTACCAGACTCTATGAGGGAAGCATTAATAGTGGTGCTACCAAAACCGGGGCGAGACCCTACGGACGTTAGATCATATAGACCGCTCTCCTTGTTGAATACTGATTGCAAACTTTTGGGAAAAATCCTAGCAAATAGGTTGCTCCCCCATGTAGCAAGCTTGATACATCCCGATCAGTCGGGATTTATCCCGGGTAGAAACACTTTTATTAATATAAGACGCCTAATCCGCATCATGCATAACACCACTGATCCAGAGAGTGTGACTGTATCACTTGATGTCGAGAAGGCGTTTGATACGCTGGGCTGGAAATACCTATTTAGCGCACTCAAAACGTTCGGATTTCGGAATGGCTTCATCAGTTGGATTACCACATTATACTCCAAACCAACAGCCCGAGTTAAAACAGGTCGAGTAGTATCAGAAGCCTTTCCTGTGAATAGAGGAACCAGACAAGGATGCCCGCTATCGCCATTGCTATTTGCAATAGCTATGGAACCACTGGCCATTAAGCTTAGGAAATATGCACATAAATGGGGCATAAGGGAGTTCGATACATATCATATAATTTCCTTGTATGCAGATGACGCCCTGATATACTTACGCAACCAATCTGACTCATTACCCAAGATAATGCATATATTAGATAGGTTCGCTCTTATATCTGGCCTACGAGTGAACTGGACTAAATCCTGTATCTTCCCCCTTACTTGTTTGCCCCCTGAGCAACAAGCACCTCCCTCTATAGACCATTTACCTTGGTCGTACCAAACCTTCAAGTATTTGGGTGTACAGGTGTATCATTCTATGGCAGACCTAAGGGAAGGTAACCTAGACAGATTGCTCCGCTCCACCCGAGGCTCCCTGGAATTTTGGAGCTCCTTGCCATTATCACCCATGGGCCGGATAGCAATAGCCAAGATGCTAATACTGCCGAGATTCTTGTATTACTTCTCAGCACTCCCGTTGGCCTTGCCACGTTCTTTTTTTCATAAAGTACATTCCCTCCTAACTGACTTACTCTGGGGCCGAGACAGACGCAGGGTAGCCCTAAACATCACGCAATATCCACAAGAAGAGGGAGGCCTGGGCATGCCGAACCTCGAGCTCTATTATGCAGCAGCCCAACTTCAGTGGGTCACTAAATGGCTCACTGAACCGTCTAACACAGAGGCTACAGCAATAATGGACAACATAAAACCCACACAGATATTGTCATGGCTATTAACAGGTCTTCCTCAACAACAACACAATACTCCCCTGCTTAGTGCGGCCAGACATTGCTGGAAGAGATATGTACAAGGAAAACTGCTACCTCCTCCCTATTCTCCCTTAATTCCAATATTACAGCTCCCGGGCTTTCACTCCCTATCCCTCTATCATGACACACGAATGGTTAGTACTCTGAATACAGGGGACCTATATAACGAAACCAAAGCCATTTCGTTTGCAGATTTGACGGCGACAGGGGTAATGCAACCACAAGCTTTTTTGACATTCAATGCCATCAATAGTCTCCTTCGCAACATATGGGGTTGCGGGCAAAATGAACCAAATGAATCCCTCCTACTTTCTGCAATTCTATCTATGGGGGAGGCAAAACATACTGTTACTAAATTGTACAAAATTCTCCTGACAAGAAATAGTAAAACCCTAACACAGGTCAAACTTCGCTGGGACTCCGCTCTTACTACACCATTAGCACAAAAAACCTGGGACACAGCCCTCACGTCGATTAAATCCGTATCTCGCAATTTTAGACTAAGATATACGCAATTTAATTATGTGCACCAGGCTTATCTTTCTCCAGCCCGCATTCAGAAAATATACATGGGAGCTAACTCCATATGTCCAAGATGTGCCGCTCCTGCGGCAACCTTCTATCATATGGTCTGGGAATGCAACACGATCAATACAGGCTGGAACCAAATTGTAAATACAACTATAGACCTAACAGGACATCCGCTTATCCAGACTCCAGAATCCTGCTTGCTTAACATACGATACCGCGCAAAAAAAGACAAGCATATACACAAGTTTGTAGATCTAGCATTCGTGACATATAAACGCCTGATAGCTACACATTGGAAGGCCCCTGGTGCTCCTCCCCATTCACTTTGGTTACGTGACCTACATGATTATGCACTGGCGGAATCTCAAACCCTGAAGCAATCACAGTATGGAAGTCAATCAAGGGATGGGATTGAAAATTGGGATCTTTTTGTAGTCAGGATTGAAGCTAGGGATGACAAATATCCACCTTGAGGTACGCCGCTTAATAATTTTTAGATTACCTAAAAACATACACATTAATTGCGGCTGCCAAAAATAGATCCAAACTTTAACATTGCTAGGCCTAGTACATATCACATTTACCCTTTGAATGACCCATGATACAACGACACCTCTACACTAAAGAACACATGCGGAAGCACAACCCTTGAGATAAATATCGCTCTACGCTTCCCTCACCATTATGGACGCCAAAATACATATCTAATAATATCAATCATTATGTCAAATGTTAAATGTTGTGGAATGTTTATGGAAAGCCGGGGCATCGTAATAAAGTTATGCTGTGCAATGTAATGTACAATTGCTAGAAGATAGGTGAGTAATCACCAAAGCATATGTAATGTACTGCCATTTCCAAAACCTTGTTCATGTTAAGTTTAATAAACAGATTTAAAAAAAAAAAAAAAAAGAGGTAGCTATAGCAGAGCACCTTAGGCTGAACTAGGAGACATGCAAAGCTCATGCAATACCACTTATAGTTACACAGTACTTATACACAAGCAAAGACAATTCTCAGTATTACCAAAAATAAAGGTATTTATTTGGGTGACAGAGTACCAAAAATATCTTCGGGACAATACTCCTTCTGGAGGTAAGTATTATACACAATGTATACACTAGACACCAAAATTAGACAAGTAAATAGTCACAGAACAATGCAAACCATAGGAAATCCTATAGAATGCAATGGGAGAAAATAGGTCTAGGGGCAACACAAACCATATACTAAGAAAGTGGAATGTGAACCACAAATTCCCCCTAGACAATTGTAGTGTGTGCAGAATCACTGGGAGAGTAACAATACAGTAAAGGTAAGTAAATTACCCCACCCCAGAGCCCAGAAAAGCAGGAGTAAAGTACGGCAAGTTTCGTTAGGACACACTACACCTTGTTTTGGGGATTTTGCAGCAGCCAACCAAGTCTGAAAAGAACAACTGCTGGATTATTGGACCTGAAGACCTGAAAAGGAAGGGGACCAAGTCCAGAAGTCAAAAGAAGTTCCAGGAAGGACAGGAGCCCCTTCCAACCCAGAAGAGGGTGCAAAAGGAGAGTCCCCGGTTAGTCGAAGAATGCAGGAATGCACCCTAGGAAGATGCCAGTGGGTTCTTGCATGATACAAAAAATGTGCCATGGCGTAAAGATCGTTGCAGATGAGATTTCGTGTTGGAAGGCGCAAACAAGCCTTGGCTATGACAAAAGTGTGTTTTGCATCAAAATGGTGCTAGATGGACCCAGGAGGGATCTGGGGGCCTCACTTCTGTGTGAGGAGGAACAGGGGGCTCTCAGCACTTTAGAGAGCCCCCAGGATGCCAGCCAGCATCCCCAAGAGCGGCAGGACCCGGGTTCAAAGGAGGTGGAAAACGTGGTTAATGCAGCACAACAAAAGAAGGTCCCAAGCCGCCGGAGAACAACAAGTTGAGTATCGCAGGATGGAGTGCTGGGGACATGAGCCAGGCTGTGCACAAAGGAATTTTGCAAAGAATGCACAGAGGCCTCAGGATGCGAAGAAGACACAGTACACAGGGGTACCGTCGTTCTCGAGGAAGGCAAGGCCTTATCTCCTCCAAATTGCGTCAGCAGGACCTCAGGACAATCTATGTAGATGATGTCTACCCTCTGTGTCCTTAGGAGCACACTCGTTGTTGAGAGAGGAGTCCCAAAGTACCGGTCGTCGTCTTGGAAGGTGCCTGCTTAGAGAAGGGGAGTGACTCTGTCACTCCACAGGGGATTTCTTTGGTTCTTCTGGTGCAGGATGAAGACAGGGAGTGCCCAGAGCGTGCACACCATGGAAACTGTTGCAGTTGCTGACTTGGAGCTGAGGTTGCTGAAGAAAAGTGTCTCTTGTAGACACTTTGTTGCAGTTATAGGGTTTCTTGGAGCAGGCTGCGGTTGATCCGAGGTCAGAAGAGTCTGAAGTTGTTGCAGAGGAATCCTGAAGAAAACTTGCAAGCAGAATCTGAAAAGAACCCACAGGAGAGACCCTAAATAGCCCTGAGAGGGGGATTGGCTACCTTATCAGGTATGGACCTATCAGGAGGGGTCTCTGACATCACCTGCTGGCACTGGCAACTTAGAGGCCTCCAGAGTGCCCCCACACCTTGCAAAGCAATATGGCTGAAGTCTGGGACACACTGGAGGAGCTCTGGGCACCACCTCTGGGGTGATGATGGACAGGGGAGTGGTCACTCCCCTTTCCTTTGTCCAGTTTCCCACCAGAGCAGGGGACAAGGGGTCCATGAACCGCTGTAGACTGGTTTATGCAAGGAGGGCACCATCTGTGCCCTTCAAAGCATTTCCAGAGGCTGGGGGAGGCTACCCCTCCCCAGCCTGTAACACCTATTTCAAAAGGGAGAGGGTGTAACACCCTGCTCTCAGAGGAAATGCTTTGTTCTGCCTTCCTGGGACTGGGCTGCACAGACCTCAGGGGGGGGCAGAACCCTGTCTGGGAGGTGGCAGCAGCTGTAGCTGCAGTGCAAGCCTCAGAGAGCTGGTTTGGTAGTACTGGGGGTCCATGGTGGAGCCCCGGGATGCATGGAATTGGCTCCCCAATACCAGATTTGGAATGGGGGGCAATTCCATGATCTTAGACAGGTTATATGGCCATATTCAGAGTTACCATTGTGAGGCTACATATAGGTATTGACTTATATATAGTGTACGCATGTAATGGCATCCCCCCACTCACAAAGTCCGGGGAAATGGGCCTGAACTATGTGGGAGCACCTTTGCTAGTGCAAGGGTACCCTCACACTTAGTAACTTTGCACCTAACCTTCAGCAAGTGAAGGTAAGACATATAAATGACTTATAAGTCACTTAAGTGCAGTGAAAATGGCTGTGAAATAGTGTGTGCACTATTTCACGCAGACTGCAGTGGCAGTCCTGTGTAAGGGTTTGTCTGAGCTCCATATGGGTGGCAAAAGAAATGCTGCAGCCCATATGGATCGCCTGGAACCCCAATGCCCTGGGTACCTAGATACCATACTAGGAACTTATAAGGGGGGTCCAGTATGCCAATTGAAATTGGTAAATAAAGTCACTGGCCTACAGTGATAAATTTAAAAGCAGAGAGAGCATAAGCACTGAGGTTCTGGTTAGCAGAGCCTCAGTGACACAGTTAGGCACTACACAGGCATACACATTGGGCCACAAACTATGAGCACTGGGGTCCTGGCTAGCAGGATCCCAGTGACACAGTAAAAACACACTGACACACACTCACAAACAGGCCAAAAGTGGTGGTAACCATGCTAGAAAGAGGCTTCTTTCTCACACACCCCCATTTCCAGAACACCCTCCTTGCATACATTATGTACAATGTAAGCATTGCACCACTTTGTAAGTATTGCGTGTCTAAAATGCCTACCTAAAACCACATTAGCGTAAAAACTGATGCTAATGTGGGCTTGAAAATATGCTCCTTTTGTTTTGAACATCTACAAAAATGCTTCCCCATCCAAGTGATGGACAGCAGATGCAACACTGTGAAAGCATTAACCTCATGAAAGTGAAGGTTGCTTACAGGTCTAGATAAGGGATGGGAGACAGTCCCCCGATCTGCTGCTGCCAAAATGTCATGAAGTATGGCACTAAGCATAGCAATAACCAGTGTGGTCTCATGCAGTGCAGGGCTTGGAAGACATTTGGATGGTAATCATTGATGGTCTACAAAGCTCTGCAGTATAGCTGCTTATACAAGAATTGTCAATGGCCAGTGCAATGTAGTGATTGGTCAATTATTGTTTTTAAACTATTCTGCCTGTGATTATAAGTGAACTCCTTTTTAAACACTTGTTGAAGTGGCCGCTTAAGAAGCCTTTTCTCTGAGTCCTGCTGGAGGTAGTGGTTACTGGACACTATCCATGGAGGATAGATAATGCGGTTTGCTGCTAGTGTCCAACAGGATCAGGAGCTCTTGTGCTGCAATTGAATTAACAAATTGACCACTTTGTACTCTTGACCTACATAGGGTAGCTTGGTTGAGTATTCAAGGTTTAATCCAGGATTTAGTCCAGGATGTGGAGGAAGGACTGGAGCTGACATGCTTTGCCAGATTCCACATAATAAACAAAACGTTCAGCCCAAACTACATTTTTCAAACGAATAGACCTTTAGCAGTTAATAGGAAATGAAGAGTTTTTAAAATATCTACCAAAGCAAAAATGCAGTGTCCTTGCACCTTAAATGAACCACTAATGCACTGATGTGCTACAATTAAAAACGCATTAACTTTGATGGGCAATATTATCAGGTTTAGGCAGGCTTGTTTGTTTTGACTATCCTTGGAAACCATGAGGTCTCAGCTGTCTTGTTGTGCAATCGCCTACAGTGCTCAGTCAACGAAACTAACGAGGTGAGATACAATGTTACAGTGTATCAAGTGTGCGTGGATAAATCTGAAATGTGTCCTAGCTTCACAGTTGCCCAAGGTGAAGTCTGCTTGTTTGAGCTCAGGCAGCTGTTAATTTTCTACATTGTAAACAAAGAACGAACGTGCTAACCCCCGCCCACCTAACCTCAGAAAAGTAAAATGGGATCTAGACGGAGAGGTAAATTACAGCGTTTGGGTGCCAACAAACTGCTCTAAAAATAATTACAGTGTGCAATTAAGGACATCATTAGGCTGTAGTAGTTTGTGGGAAAGTTGCAAAACAAACAATGGAACGGGATGCTTCTTACTGATCCAATGGCCATGACAGGCATGTCATGGTGGAAATGTTTGGGTCAGCATCCAACCACTGCATGTGCAGCAGCCACTGGATCACTAATTCCCAGTTATAATAGGAGAACTTACCTTTCGGGTTAGGACCTAGATCTGTCTTTTCATCTTGATATCTCTGGTACCGGAAAAAGATTCAAAGGTGGGTCACTATTTTCAGAATCAGTGTGACTAGTTCTGAGTGATACTCAAAGGCCTATATTGACAATGTGATGATACTAGCTTGAGCAAACTTAGTGATTGTACAGAGTAGGATGGGATGGCATGGGTTTCTGCGCATGGATACACTTTTCATAATGCAGATGTCTTTAGTTTCACCCTGGACAGCTGACAGTAAGGCACAGATGGGTCCTGAGAAGCTCAGTTTTTCAAGATGATTTCAATGCAGGCTTCAGTATCCTGGGCTGTGCTCTTGTCCTCTTGACCAGAGGGCAGTTCCTCTTGTGACAACATGCAGTGTAGCACTCTTTTCTTCTGGAGAAGGATAGAGAATCAGGACTTCTTCCAGTGCTCTAGACGTATTTCAGTCTTAAAGTAAACAAAAACATTTAGCATCCTGTTCCTGGTAACTTACAGGCCTGAAATGGCCATCATTTATCTAAAAGGTGCAGCATTAGCAGAAAGCCAGGATCAAGTTGAACAAACAACTGACAAGGTCTGCTGGTAGAACGTTGAATAGCATGGAGAAGACTACATATTTCACACTCTAGGCCCCCAACGACAATCAACCACATGCTTGCCCCGTATGAAATAATGCAAATGAGATGTTTAAGCGACTGAGACTCATGAGGCTCAGCCTATACCTCAGAAGAGATGAGAGGTGGTTGAGCTCAGCAGAAGGAAATGATCTAAGAAGGGAATGAGAAGTCCTGTAAGCAGTTACAGCCACCTGTGAATGGGGTCACTCCTGGATATGGGTAGACTCTTTCAGAGCTTGACAAGTGAATTTGGTACACAGGTTATCCTACACTCTGCACCTTGAAGAACACAATAACTCTCTGCTGTGTTACAGTCCCCTGTGATTACCCACTAATGTGCCCTGGGATTACAGGGCACGGTGGTGGGTCACTGCACATTTCAGTATGCATTCTGCTACAATTATGGTGTTTAACAAACCTTAAATGACTCTTTCGATGCAGAAACTGCTGGCACCCCAGAAAACTGATAAAAGAGAGCAGGAGGATTCAGCCCGTACTGCACAGATGAGTGACACCCTACTATGAGGAGCAGTACTACAGGCCCCACTTACCAGGGGAGATATTCAGCACCTAATGCAAGAGTTTGCATTCATACAAGATGTTAACAATTCTCTACAAGACCCTGAAAATGTTCTACCAAAGTGTAAGTGTAGCGTAAGTGTATTGTAGATAAACTAGGTACAAGGTAAGAAGAAGGAGCAGCAAATCTCTACCCAGCTTCTGCTAGGTTTTCCAACTGATGCCCTGTTTGACCAGTAATATTCTGATAACATCAGTGATAACACACTATGTGGCACGCTAATATTCTAAGTGATGCACTAACATTCTAAGTGACACACTAACATTCTAAGTCAAATAATAGGAACTAGCAGGAATTGGAAAAACTACAAGAAGCCTGATCAAAACAGTTTAACAGATCAAGACCAAATGCACAATGAATTGTCAAAGATGGCTCTGCCTGGACAGAAGACCAAAAACGTTTGTGACTAGATCATCAACAGAGAAAATTGTAATAGACAAAACAACAAGGTCTCAAACGTGGACCTGGAGAATCATGGCCAACAACTATTTCCAAACATTCTGCAAGTTTCAGAAGAGTAAGACAGTATACTGGATCAGCCTTTCAATTCAGTTATAAATTGATTCTGCATGACTGTTGTATTTTTTAGGGCTGTGTAGTATTCTAATTTTGTGTTGGTAACTGTGGAATGTGGGGTAGCTATCGTTCCGACCCAGTCAGTTGGTGTCAGCTGGCTTGGGAGGAGGATCGTGCTTTATTCCTGCCAATAAACTTTGTGGTTTCTACCTGCAAGAGGATTTCCTGGCCAATACTTTACTACATTTTGGCGACGAGCGCCAGCTTTGTCGGAGTAAACGCAGTCTAGACGAACCCAAGTATGTGAGCAGACGGTGGCTTATGGCGCGCTGTGCACTACGTCTAGACCGCCGTCGAAGCATCAATTTCCCCTTCGCAAAAGGTTCATAAGTGAAACGTTGTCAAGGAAGAACGCGTGTTTTCTCACCTGGTAAATCGTTATGTTGGGTGATATGAACTTACCGTTTGACTGCCTCGTCTTGTTCTCGGTGTTGTGGTGATGGCCAGCTTCAAATCACAGTGTGAACCGAGGAAGCTACAAGCCCGCCCTATTTTCTGATTAGAGGAAAGCACACTATTTGCCCTTTAGCTAAGGGAAAGGAAAGGTCCTTGGCAACCAAACAGAATAAAAGAGACACTTTAATTCAACATTGTCATGGCTTCTGCTATAAATATACCTGGACCATTTTTGGATAATAGAAGTCAACTCTCTATACAATGGGAAGAGTGGATAGACCTATTTGAAAATTACATGGTGGCATTGGATGGGCAAAATTTCTCTGCACACAGAAAGAAAGCACTGTTATTAGGCACAGTTGGCAGAGAAGCTCATCATATTTTCAAATATCTGCTGGAAATTTGCAAAGACGATGGACAACCTGGTGATGTCTATGAAGAGGCGAAACTAAGTTTAGAAAAGAGATTTGCCGAGGAAGAAAATATAGTGCTGTCACGTTACAAGTTTTATACCAGGCCACAAAAGGATGGAGAATCGCTAGAAAACTTTGTTTCTAGTTTACGTGAATTATCGGTGAAGTGCAAATTTGGTCCTATGACTGATGAGCTAATTCGAGATCAACTTATTGTACAGTGCAGGAGCAAAAAAATGCAAGAACGATTATGGGCTGCGAAGAACCCTTCCCTGAAGGATGCAATTTCCATTGCAAAGATTGTAGAAGAATCAGATTTGTGCATGTGAGAAATTAACAAAAAAGAGAATGGAAGCATTGAAGGTGGAGAGGAGATTGCTGTGATATCTAAGAAACTTAGGGGGTCATTCTGACTCCCGCCGGCCGCGGTAACCGCAGGGCCGGCGGGAGCCGCCAGAATACCGCTGCGCGGTCAGAACACCGCCGCGGTTATTCTGAGTTTCCCGCTGGGCGGGCGGGCGACCGCCAGAAGGCCGCCCGCCCGCCCAGCGGGAAACCCCCTTCCACGAGGATGCCGGCTCCAAATGGAGCCGGCGGAGTGGAAAGTGTGCGACGGGTGCAGTTGCACCCGTCGCGATTTTCAGTGTCTGCATGGCAGACACTGAAAATCTTGGTGGGGCCCTGTTACGGGGGCCCCTGCAGTGCCCATGCCATTGGCATGGGCACTGCAGGGGCCCCCAGGGGCCCCACAACACCCTTTACCGCCATCCTGTTCCTGGCGGCCAAAACCGCCAGGAACAGGATGACGGTAAGGGGGTCGGAATCCCCATGGCGGCGCAGCAAACTGCGCTGCCGTGGAGGATTCCCCAGGGCAGTGGGAAACCGGCGGTACACCGCCGGTTTCCTGTTTCTGACCGCGGCTGTACCGCCGCGGTCAGAATGCCCAGGGATGCACCGCCAGCCTGTTGGCGGTGCAACCGCGGTCCCCGGCCCTGGTGGATTTTACCGCCAGGGTCAGAATGACCCCCTTAATCTATCCAAGCACAGTGGTGCTCCAAGCAATAAACATGGGTCAAGAGATTCACCTAAAGTTTGCGCACGTTGTGGGAGCTTTGCGCATACCAGTGATGCTAAATGGTGTTTTGCTATTAATAAAGACTACAGGAAGTGTGGTCGCAAGGGGCATTTTGCACGAATGTGTAAAGACAGTTTTAAATTGAGAGTTGCTGTAGCTGATCTGGCGGAAGAAGGCTGTGATAGTGACCACATCTTACTTGTTCAAGCTTCTGGAACAGACAAAGTGAGAAAGACCAGGCCAAAAGGAATCTTTACTATAGCCGACAAAGAAGTGAAACTAATGGTGGACTCTGGTTCACTGAATACTAATATTCCAAAGTTGTTGTGGCTTGAGTTATGGCACAATATTTCTTTGTTACCTAAAGATATAAATCCTAGAGGGTATCAAGGGGTGCAGATCGATGTTGTAGGTTATTTTACTTCTAGTATTAAGTTTGACAATCGTTGTGTGGAGGGGAAAGTTTATGTGGCAGAGTCTGGTCCACCGATTTTAGGGTGGGAGCATCAGTATGATTTGCACATCATCATTGACCCCCATTCCTACAATAAGGTCTAGATAGTAGAAGATGAACCTTTAGAGAAAATTCTTGACGATGCTAAGGATGTGATTAATAAGAAGTTGGAGGAGTTGAGAGGGTACATCCACAAAATTGTTTTGGAAGAGGGTGCTG
This sequence comes from Pleurodeles waltl, assembly GCF_031143425.1. Lineage (NCBI taxonomy): Eukaryota > Metazoa > Chordata > Amphibia > Caudata > Salamandridae > Pleurodeles > Pleurodeles waltl. The sequence continues at coordinate 976,903,073 of NC_090446.1, read as the reverse complement.
TAGCGATGAAACACAAAGGTGGTCATTACAACCCTGGCGGCCGGTGTTAAAGCAGCAGTAAGACCGCCAACAGGCCGGCGGTAAAAAATTAGCAATTACAACCGTGGCGGAAACCGCCAACAAAGACAGCCACTTTAACACTCCGACTGCCACGGCGGTACAAACAAACAGCGCAGCGGTCACCGCCAACAGACAGGCGGGAGACAATGTACCGCCCACACTATTATGACAGGCCAATCCGCCACCCTTTCCGGGGCGGATTCACCGTGGATAAAAACACGGCGGAAACAGGAATCCCAAGGACGCCATGGATCCGGAACTCCAAATTCTACCTGCAATAGTCTTCCTGCTCCTCTACCAGGAGCACGAACGCCGGCGGCGAAGACCACGGTGAGTACTGCACCTACGACACAGGGGAGGAGGGAGGGAAAAAACAGGGACACACAACACGCAACACCCCCACCCTCACCCACCACAACACACATACTAATGCATATCAATACATCACAGTTACACCCCCCAAACCCCCAGAAGAATGCAAAGACAATAGAAAATGAGTGTAACCATTGTAATATATTAAAAGCAAGTAGGCAGAAACATATACATACACCATGTACAAAATATATACCAAGCATAGTAGTCCAGGTAGTGCTCTAAGAAAGTCCGTGGAACACTGGGACCACACGGTATGGGCGAGGCCCACACAAGATCCCCGACCATGACGGAGAGAACACTGCAGGGGCATCAGAGAGCAACTAAACAGGCACCTCAGGGGGAGGTAAAGGGGGGGCACCTCAGCCGCTTGAATGCACAATGCCAAATCCACGAGGGGGCCACATGCTCACTGTTCAATCCTGGGGAGTGCAAAGCCACAGTCTCACAAGTCTCTCCAGTGGGTGGTTTGCCCACTGTTCAATCCTGGGGAGTGCAAAACCACAGTCTCTCAAGTCTCTACAGTGGGTGGGTTGCCCACTGTTCAATCCTGGGGAGTGCAAAGCCACAGTCTCACAAGTCCCTCCAGTGGGTGATTTGCCCATTGTTCAATCCTGGGGAGTGCAAAGCCACAGTCTCTCAAGTCTCTCCAGTGGGTGGGTTGCCCACTGTTCAATCCTGGGGAGTGCAAAGCCACAGTCTCACAAGTCTCTACAGTGGGTGGGTTGTCCACAGTTCAATCCTGGGGAGTGCAAAGCCACAGTCTCACAAGTCTCTCCAGTGGGTGGTTTGCCCACTGTTCAATCCTGGGGAGTGCAAAGCCACAGTCTCACAAGTCTCTACAGTGGGTGGTTTGCCCACTGTTCAATCTTGGGGAGTGCAAAGCCACAGTCTCTCAAGTGGATGACAGTCTCCACTGGTTCTGGAGGGGGCCTTGTGTCCAGAGTGCTTCATCCTGCCAAGGACAGTGGCAGTGGATGTGATACTCCACTTGTTCTGGAGGGGGCTTTGTGCCCAGGGTGCTTCATCCTGCTAAGAACAGAGGTAGTGGATGACAGTCTCCACTGGTTCTGGAGGGGGCTTTGTGCCCAGAGTGCTTCATCCTGCCAAGGACAGTGGTAATGGATGTGATACTCCACTGGTTCTGGAGGGGGCTTTGTGCCAAGAGTGCTTCATCCTGCTAAGGACAGAGGTAGTGGATGACAGTCTCCACTGGTTCTGGAGGGGGCTTTGCGCCCAGAGTGCTTCATCCTGCTAAGGACAGAGGTAGTGGATGTGATACTCCACTGGTTCTGGAGGGGGCTTTGTGCCCAAAGTGCTTCATCCTGCCAAGGACAGAGGTAGTGGATGTGATACTCCACTGGTTCTGGAGGGGGCTTTGTGCCCAGAGTGCTTCATCCTGCTAAGGACAGAGGTAGTGGATGACAGTCTCCACTGGTTCTGGTGGGGGCTTTGTGCCCAGAGTGCTTCATCCTGCTAAGGACAGAGGTAGTGGATGTGATACTGCACTGGTTCTGGAGGGGGCTTTGTGCCCAGAGTGCTTCATCCTGCTAAGGACAGAGGTAGTGGATGACAGTCTCCATTGGTTCTGGAGGGGGCTTTGTGCCCAGAGTGCTTCATCCTGCTAAGGACAGAGGTATTGGATGACAGTCTCCACTGGTTCTGGAGGGGGCTTTGTGCCCAGAGTGCTTCATCCTGCTAAGGACAGAGGTAGTGGATGGTGCCCAGAGTGCATCATTCACCCTGTGACGGACTCAGTTGCGTCAGTGCCCTTGCCGCTCATGGGCCAGCGGTGCTTGAGACGGCGGTGCCCTGTGCAGCGGTGCTTGAGACGGCGGTGCCCTGTTCAGCGGTGCTTGAGACGGCGGTGTCCTGTTCAGCGGTGCTTGAGACGTAGGTACCCTGTTCAGCGGTGCTTGAGATGGCGGTGCCCTGTTCAGCGGTGCTTGAGACGGCGGTGCCCTGTGCAGCGGTGCTTGAGGCGGCGGTCTCCATTGCAGGGACTCAGCTGCTGGCGGTCCTTCATGGCCCAGCGGGCCTTTTGCTGGCGGTGGCATCCTGGGCAGGTGGGCTTGTGCTGGCGGTCCTGTCCTGGGCAGCTGGGCTTGTGCTGGCGGTCCTGTCCTGGGTAGCTGGGCTGGTGCTGGAGGTGGCCTCGTGGGCAGCGGGGATGATGGCGGTCTTCTCCGCCGTGCTGCTCTTCCCAGACTTTCCTGGTTTCTTGTGGCCCTTCCCCACCTTGGAGGGTGTCACAGCTGAGTCCACACTCCCACCGGGACCCCTGGGAGCGGCTTTGGTGGCTGGAGTCTTCCCCCTCTCCCGCCGGGCACTCGCCAACTTCTGATGCTTCACAGGTGGGGGACTGTCTGTGCTGTGGCTCCGTGCCACACTGGCTGCCCTGGTGGCCGGTGCACTCCAGATTCCGGTGACTACAGGCACCACTGGTCCCGGAGATGTTGTGGCTGAGGTGCTAGTTCGGGACCTAGGAGACGGACGGGGTGGGGGAGGTGTGGGAAAGAGGTCAAGGTTGGACAGGAAAAGTTTTTTTGACACACTGGGATGGGTAGCTGGAGGGGGTTTGGGAGTGGAGGAAGAGGTGGTGGTTGTAGGAGGTGTTTGTTTGCTGACTTTGGGTGAAGGTGCATGCGCTGGAGGCTGTCGTGAGGTGGATGGCTGTTGGGTGGGTGTGTGCCTGCTTTTGTGTATCTTGGGAGGGGGCGTCACAGACACACTGGGAGAGGACACAGGGGATGTGTGAATGGTAGTGGGGGTGGTGACTGCATGTGAGCGGGGTGTGTTGGTGGGTGTGCTGGAGAGGGACGTAGTGGCTGTAGAGGTAGTGCCTGCAGGTGTGAGTGTAGACGAGACTGGGAGGGAGGAGGGAGACAAGGAGGAGGGGGACACTTTGGAGGCAGTGGATGTTGGTATGTCTGCATGTGTGTGATGCTTGCGTGAGTGCCTGTGGGATGTGTGGTGCTTATGTTTGCCTGAGCTTCCCTTGTGTGTTGAGGTGTGTGCATGCTGGTCTGTAGGTGTGCTTGGGATAGGCTGAGGTACAGGGGATTGGGTCGGGGTGGAGGAAGTTGGAGGGGGGAGGCTCGACACAGAGACAATGGCTGCCATTAGTGCTGAGGCCAGAGTCTGAAAAGCTCACTGAAGGGCCGCCTGACCAGAATGAATGCCCTCCAGGAATGCATTTGTTTGTTGCAACTGCCTTTCTACACCCTGGATGGCATTCAAAATGGTAGACTGCCCAACAGTGAGGGACCTGAGGAGGTCAATGGCCTCCTCACTGAGGGCAGCAGGGGTGACTGGGGCAGAGCCTTAGGTGCCTGGGGTGAAGGTGATGCCCACCCTCCCTGGTCAGCGGGCACGGGGCGAAGGCTGAGGGGCTGCTGGGAGGGCAGTGCTGGAAAGGGGGGTAGCGGCTGTAGATGGGGGGGCACAGATGTTGCCGCCACCACAAGGGAGCTCCCATCGGAGGACGAGTCCGTGCCACTGGTCTCAGCTCCTGTCCCCGCCGTGGAGCTCCCCTGGCCCTCCGTCCCACTGGTGAAGTCCGAGTCCGTAGTGTGGCCCTCCATGGCCATGTGGGATGCAGCCCCGTGGTGCTCCGGTGCCACTGCTCTTCCGCCTGATGATGCTAATGCACACAAGAACAGGGAGACCACAAAAAGGGGGGGACGACAGAAGAAAGACATGTTGAATGCATGCATTACCGCTACCGTTGGCGGACACAACAGACACAGAAGCCCCCTGCACTACGCCGCGCTCTTGGGCTCCACTGTTCAATTCCTGGGAAATGCCCTACAAGGCTATGGACGACATCTGCACACATAGATAACACAGGGGCATGACTAGGTGTACTTGGCACTGTACAGAGGTGGGGTGGGGTGGGGTGCCACATGGCCTGCCTTACGGAGGGACCTTGCCTACGGAACTCGCCCTGGCCTAGGGAAACCCACAGCCCACCACCCCACCCAGACCCCTCCACTGCGCGCAAAGTCAGCAGAATGAGAGTGTACTCACCCCCTTGTGTCTGCTGTGATGCCCTCAAGCGCCCATCCAACTCCGGGTTGGCCACCGTCAGGATCCTGAATATCAGGGGGGTCATGGTGTGGCGGGCACCCGTCCCACGTTGGGAGGCCATCCCCAGCTGAGCCTCTGCCGTCTTCTTGCTCCAGCGGCGAATGTCCTCCCATGTTTTCCGGCAGTGGGTGCTCCGTCTTTGGTAGACCCCCAGGGTCCGGACGTCCTTGGCGATGGCACGCCAAATATGTTTTTTCTGGTGCGCGCTGACCTACATGAAACGTACCGGGGGGAAGAGTAAGTTATTACCAACTGCACCGTCAAAGTGATTGGCCCCCATCCCTACCCTTGCCTTGTGGCACATGCATTCACTGTCGTTTCATGCACGCCACACTCTCCCCCCTTCCTTCTTACATCCAGCCCTCTCCACACAGGCATAGCCCATACAGCATGCTCCCAGTGTACTTCCCTGTTTGTCTGGAGGACCGTAGAGTAGCGTGTACTGGGGGAGGACCCCATCCACGAGTTTCTCCAACTCCTCCGATGTGAAGGCAGGGGCCCTTTCCCCAGACACTCGAGCCATTGTCTCTTCCAGACCGAGGTCACCGCAACACTTGCAGTGTAGGTCCTCTTCTGTCGAAGATCAGGTATCGAGTGATTGAACAGATAGAAAATGGCTGTCACGTCCGCGGCGGTGCGTACCGTCACCGCCGGCGTACATCGTCATTGGCTCCTGGGACCCATAGGGTCCAATGCTAACCAATGCAGCATTGCGCCGTGGTCTTCGACCGCCTACCGCGACGGTGTACAACGCCAGCGCAGTTACCTCACATCCCATTGTCACACTTTAGAGGTCAGGCAGCCACCATTTCAGGGGCCCACATGGATTAATTTTCTACTTCATCACACATACCTAGGCCTAGACTCAACACACATACAGGCCACCTTTTGTGTATGAATGGTGTTCTGTGTAAGCTGTGGGTACGTACCTCTGAGTTGTTTGACTCTCTGCTCGCTGTTGTCCTTCATAGGCACCGTCCGCTGGGACATGTGAGGAGATGGCGGCATCCTCCGGTGTACCGACTGTTGGTGGACCTGTCGACAATGGAGGAGCGACATGTGATTATCACATACAGGCTTCACCGTGCCACAATCCAGGAACTGTGTACCCAGTTGGAGCCTGACCTGATGTCAGCAATCTGCCATCCCACAGGAATCCCCACTCAAGTGCAGGTGCTGTCAGTGCTCCATTTCCTAGCAAGTGGGTCATTTCAAACAACAGTGGCCATAGCATCAGGGATGTCCCAGCCTATGTTTTCCAACGTGTTGTCCAGAGTGTTGTCTGCCCTTCTGAAACACATGCGGAGCTACATCGTTTTTCCTCAGGTGGAGGATTTGCCTACAGTGAAAGGTGATTTCTATGCCCTGGGACATATCCCCAACATCATAGGTGCCATTGATGGGACCCATGTGGCTTTGGTCCCCCCCCACAGGAGTGAACAGGTGTACAGAAACAGGAAGAGTTATCATTCAATGAATATACAGATGGTATGTTTGGCCGACCAGTACATCTCCCATGTGAATGCCATGTTTCCTGGCTCAGTGCATGACGCCTACATCCTGCGGAGAATAGCAGCATCCCTTATGTGATGGGTCAACTCCTGAGGCACCGTGTGTGGCTATTAGGTGAGCACCTGGGAGCAAGACAGTGGGAATGGTTGTCTGGGGATATCCCTACAGGTTAGTGTGTGTCTAACAGTTGTCCATCGCCATCTGCAGGTGACTCTGGTTACCTGTCATGGCTACTGACCCCAGTGAGGAATCCCAGGACAAGGGCAGAGGAACGCTACAATGAGGCCCATGGGCGAACTAGGAGGGTGATCGAGTAGACCTTCGGCCTCCTGATGGCCAGGTTCCGGTGCCTCCATATGACAGGTGGATCCCTATTCTACTCACCAAAGAAGGTGTGCCAGATCATCATGGCCTGCTGTATGCTTCACAACTTGGCTTTTCGGCGAAAGGTGCCTTTTCTGCAGGAGGATGGTCCAGATGGCGGTGTTGTGGCAGCTGTGGAGCCTGTGGACAGTGAAGACGAGGAAGCAGAGGAAGAAGACATGAACAACAGGGACTCAGTGATCCAGCAATATTTCCAGTGAGACACAAGTAAGAGTACAGACCTGCCTACTACATGTACGTTAACACTACTACCTCTCTACTGTCTGTCCTTTTCACCCAGTGTGTTGGCACTGAGTTGTCACTTTCCCTTACGATTTCACAGATGTGGGTCCCACTGTGTGACATCTGCTTAGATTCCTCATGGACTAGAGCTGTGTGACATAGGTATGTTGACATTACAATTGTAAGAGCATTTTGTCACTGTAATTGCTAATACACTATTTCGAAATCACAGACAGACTCCAGATTGTTTTGTGCTTTAAGTGTGTTTATTTAATTTATCTGCCGCCCACGCGACAGAGTTAGACAGCCCAATAGAGATAGCTGAAATTCAGTGTGCACTACAACAGTTAACGCATGGCAAAGCACCTGGCAGCGATAGTATTCCCATCGAATACTACACCAAGTTTCAACCCCAGATCTTGACACCATACCTAATAATGTTAAGGGAGGCTCTAGAGCGAAACCAGCTCCCCGACACATGCCGGGAAGCACTGATAGTAGTACTCCTGAAGGCAGGCCGTGACCCACTAGATGTTCGCTCATATAGGCCATTATCACTGCTAAATACTGATTGTAAATTACTTGGCAAGATTTTAGCCAACCGCCTGCTACCATGCATAGCCGAACTGGTCCACCAGGATCAGGCAGGCTTCATACGCGGGCGCAGCACCTTCAGCAACATCAGGAATCTGTTACGCCTGATGGGAAACCCCCCAGCAAATGATGAGCTGCAAGTTGCAGTCTCACTGGACATCGAAAAGGCGTTCGATACACTGGGATGGCCTTTCCTAATAGAAACACTCAATCGAATGGGTTTTGGGCGCACATACATCGGCTGGGTGGAAACACTATATGCTGGCCCGGCGGCCAGGGTCAAGACTGGAGACACGATTTCCGAAAAATTCAACATCGGAAGAGGCACCAGACAAGGATGTCCACTATCCCCACTTTTCTTCACACTAGCCATCGAGCCCCTGGCTGCCCGTCTCCGCGTAATGGCTCCCATAGGGGGCATCCTTGATGGCCAGTCGCACCAGATAGTTTCCTTATATGCAGATGATGCCCTGATTTTTCTACGTGACCATGCTATGGCCATCCCGGGCCTGCTGGAACTCCTTAAAAAATACAGCGCGGTAGCCGGGCTAACAGTTAACTGGGCAAAATCCTGTATATTCCCCTTGCGCCCGGTCCCCGAGACTCTCAGAACGCAATCAAGCCTGGGTGGCTTGAAATGGTGTTATATCACATTCAAATACCTAGGTGTAAATATATTCCACGATAATCAAGACCTAAGAGATGGCAACCTTGGTCAAGTGATCAGATCAACGAGGGGCTCATTGCCCTTCTGGTGCTTACTCCCATTGTCTCCCATGGGCAGAAGGCGCTGGCTGATCTTGATGGAACGGAAGTACTGCAATACCTCATGAATCGGACAAATCCTAGACACACAAGTAATATGCTACTGACCACAGCACACTGGGCCTGGGGACGCTATGCACTGCGAAACAGTAAAGACCTGCAGTACTCCCCCAGGATACCACTATTGGCACACCCGCCGCTGGCAAATATTGCGGTCACGCTGGGTCTGAACGCCTGGGTCAGGAGAGGTATACACACACTTGGAGACATTTACCAAGAAGGGCAACTTCAGTCATATGGATCATTAGCCGATAAACACGAATTGGGTCAGGGGGGTTTTATAGCCTATGGCGCAATCAGACAGGTAATGCGAGAGTCCTGGAGAAAAGGCAGCTCGGAACCAGAGGTCTCCCCCTTGCTCCATGAGCTACTGGGGAACATCAATGTTTCATCGAGCATTTCAAATATATATTGCATCCTCACCACCCAAACCGAACACAAACAGGAACAAGCGAAGAACAGATGGGATAGTGTGCTACCGGAGCCCTTAACACTTAACTTATGGGAACAGGCGATGAGAATGACCCGAGAGGTCTCGCGCAATCCCCGCTTTCGATATACTCAGTTTAACTACTGTATGTACATCAGACTTATTTAGCACCACACCGTATTACACGCATGTTCCCCCTTTCACCCCAGACGTGCCCCAGATGCAATACAGAAGAAGCCACCTTTTATCACATGACTTGGGAATGTCTCCCGGTTAGGAACACTTGGATAGCCATAACTTTGTTATTGACTGAATGGACGAACATCACATTATCCCCCACTCCTGAAGTATGCTTACTTGGTATAACACCCCTCTCCAAGAATCACAAACGATCATATAAATGCATCGCCCTGGCCCTGGTGCTATATAGATGCCTTATTGCCATGCACTGGAAGGCCCCGGGCGCCTCTACGATCCCCCAATGGCGAGAAGAGGTAATACGCTGGGCCAAAGCAGAAACACAGACCCTACAAAATATGCTGGAGAAAGGTATTCCGGTCAAAGGCCTAGAGGGATGGAATACATTTGTGATAGCTGCAGAAAACAAAGATGACGTTCGTCCTCCCTAAAACAACACAATAACACAACCCCCGTTACTTCTGCAGCAAATAGAATCATTACTACAAAGATTGACCGAAACGTTCAGTGAAAGAGATACACCAACACAGAATCCGAAATAACCTGCGAAGAAACCCCCAGCCAGTTCGCTGGAGATGCGGAAAATGAGCGGCGCTACCTCTCCCCATCCCGACATATAACTCACGCCGCTGCTGCCTCCCCCCCCGTCTGCCCCCTCTCCCCCCTCTCTGACTGTACCCGCCATGCCCACTCTGTCTCTCTGCTTAATTCCCTTTCCTATATCTCTCTGTTTATTTACTGACGTTGCACATACTAAACTACTGTATGTCTTAAAAATATGATCTATAATGCCCAAACTGGGCTGCGGCTGAACTGTGTCATGTAGTGTGTGCATATAACGACAGTCATGAACAACGCGTCTCGAATATACTGTAATCTCGGTTCTTTTATTTGTAAGTTGCCACCTGGCTGATAAAACAATAAAAATATATTTATTTAAAAAAAAAAGTGTGTTTATTTAAGTGCTCAATAGTGGAGGGGGTAGTAAAATGGTGAGGGGTGATGGCGGAGGAATGTCCATCGCAGAGTCCAGTCTATTAGTCTCACAGGTGCATTGCCCATATGGGCATAGGGAGTGGAGCTGGGGCAGTTTAAGTATGGACAGGGTGACAACGTGGGACAGTAGGATGACAATCAGGGTGGTCTCATTTCTTGGCGGGGGTCTTGGCATCGTGCTCTGTCTTTGTCCTGGATCTCAGGGACCGTTTGTGGGGTGGTTCTCCTCCTACAGGGGGTGGGGTGCTGGTGTGGTGGTCCTGTGGCGGGGCGTCCTGTCCACTAGCGCCGGCGGAGGTGGTGGGCAGTTCATCGTCCATGCTAGTGTCATGGGCCCCTTGTAGTGCCACAGTGATCCTCCTGGTGTTCACAAGTTCCTTCAGCACCCCTGCGATGGTGCCCAGGTTAGAGCTGATGGTTCTGAGTTCCTCCCTGTGGCCCATATACTGTTCCTCCTGCAGGCGCTGGGTCTCCTGAAACTTGGCCAGTACCGTTGCCATCGTCTCCTGGGAGTGGTGGTAGGCTCCCATGATGGAGGAGAGGGCCTCGTGGAGAGTGGGTTCCCTTGGCCTGTCCGCCCCGTGTCGCACAGCAGCCCTCCCAGTTCCCCTGTGTTCCTGTGCCTCCGTCCCCTGGACCGTGTGCCCACTGCCACTGCCCCCAGGTCCCTGTTGTTGTTGGGGTGGTGGGTTAGCCTGGGTTCCCTGTAGTGGTAGACACACTGCTGATTGACGTGTCCTGGGGATGGAGGTATGGGCCTGCTGGGTGGGTGCTGTGCTGGTGTTTCCAGAGGGGGGAAGGTCTGTAGTGGCCTGTGACTGTGTCAGGGGAACCGACTGTCCAGAGGTCCCCAATGGTCCGGGCTGGTCATCTAGATCCAGTTGGACAGAGGTGCTGTCATCACTGTGGGCCTCTTCTGTTGGTGGTGTGGAAATGTGTGGACCCTCCTGTCCGGTGACGTTGGGTAGGGGTCCTGCAGGGGTATAAAAGGATGGTTATTACATCTGTGTGTGCCATGGTGTGCAATGGGTGGGTGTCCGTGTACCCCAGTGCTTGCATTCCTGTGTGGGACCTTGTGTGATGGTGGTTTAGGGGGTTGTATGGGTATGTGCAGTGGGCATGCCTTGGTGATGGGTGTCCATGCTTTGTTGTTGCATGCAGGGCTTGGTGTTAGGATGTGTGGTTTGTGATGTAGAGACATTTGTGAGGAGTTGGGGTGCTGGGGGTGAGGGTGAGGGTGGGGGTATGTGATGGCATGCAGGTAGGGTGGGGGATGTAATAATTAAGATTTGTCTTACCAGAGTCCATTCCTCCACCTACTCCTGCGAGGCCCTCAGGATGCTGAATCTCCAAGACCTGCTCCTCCCATGTTGTTAGTTGTGGGGGAGGAGGTGGGGGTCCGCCGCCAGTCCGCTGAACCGCCAGGTGGTGTCTTGAGACCACGGAACACACCTTCCCCCGTAGGTCGTTCCACCTCTTCTTGATGTCCTCCCGATTTCTTGGGTGCTGTCCCACTGCGTTGACCCTGTCCACTATTCTGCGCCATAGCTCCATCTTCTTAGCAATGGAGGTGTGCTGCACCTGTGATCTGAATAGCTGTGGCTCTACCCAGACGATTTCCTCCACCAGGACCCTGAGCTCCTCCTCCGAGAACCTGGGGTGTCTTTGCCGTGCCATGGGGTGGTGTAGGTGATGTGTGGGGTGGAGTGTGTGGTGATAAGTGTGCTGATATGTAGTGGTGTGTTGTGTGAGGTGCATGGACGCTCTGTGGGTGATAGTGTTGTGTGCCTGTGGATGCTGTTGTTCTTGCCGGTGCTGTCTCTCTCTGGCCTTCTTTCTGAATTTTTTGGTAGTAGGGGTTTGTGGGTGATGTGGGTGTGTGTTTTATATTGTATTGGGTGTGTGGGAGTGGTGTGTGTATGTGGATCAGGTGTGTGTATTTGGAATTGTCCAATGTGGCTGTGTTTTGTAAATGTGTGTGTATTTTGAGCGCGGCGGTGTGTACCGCCAATGGAATACCGCGGTTGAAAGACCGCCGCGTGGATTCGTGGGTCGTGATAGTGTGGGCGTATTCCTGGTGGCGTGACGGTGGAGGTTTTGTTATTGCCAGTTTATCACTGACCTTTGGTGTGGCGGACTTGTGCGGGTGTCTGAATTTTGGCGGATTCCGAACTGTGGGTCATAATAGCTGTGGCGGAATTCCGCGGCCGCAGCGGTGTGTTGGCGGTCTTCTGCACGGCAGTAAGCGGCTTTTACCGCCAATGTTGTAATGAGGGCCAGAGTGAGGAGAGTACCGTTGGTGGTGAGAGAAGAAGTGAAGGAATTGTTGCAAACTATGATAGATCAGGGCATAATTGAACCTGTGGAGGCCTCACCTTGGGTTTCACCAGTTGTCATTACAAAAAAAAGGGATGGCAAGCTTCGCTTCTGTGTGGATTTGCGCAGTTTAAATACATTCGTAGTCACAGACTCCTTTCCTCTTCCAAGCATAAATTAACTCTTGGCTCTCCTCAAAGGGGGGATGTTTTTTTCGAAATTGGATATGAGGAGTGCATACCATCAAATTAGATTACATGATGAGTCTCGTGCCGTCACTGCCTTCGTGACCATGGAAGGTACGTTTCAGTTCACCAGAATGCCATTTGGACTGCCCTCTGCAGCAAGTGTGTTTCAGAGAGTCATGTCGAGCCTGTTCTCAGGATTTCATAACGTGTTGTATTTTCAAGATTACATTTTGATTTTTGGTCAAACAGTAAGTGAACATAATTCTGTCCTTAAAGCTGTTCTAAACAAATTGAAGGAGAATGGTTTGACATTGAGGAGAGACAAGTGCCAATTTTTGGTGGAGGAAATTGATTACTTAGGTCATACAGTATCTCGAGATGGGTACAGACCCAAAGAAGACTTGTTAAATGCTATTCGGTCAGCACCCATTCTGAGTAACAAAGATCAGTTGTGTTCATTTATGGGTTTGATAGAGTATTACAACAAGTTTGTTGAGAATTTTGCTTGGAAAACTGAAAGTTTAAGAATGTTGCTGAGGAAGGGGTCCAACTTCAAGTGGGGAAATGAGCAAAAACTTGCATTTGATATGGTAAAGGAAGATATTTGTGGAGCAGGTATTTTGACTCCTTTTGATACTCACCTAAGGACAATTCTGACTGTTGATGCGAGTGCGTGTGGTTTGGGGGCTGTACTTTCTCAAGTAAGTAAAGGGAAAGAGGCTACTGTGGCTTTTGCATCGCGGTCGTTGACGGCGTGTGAACGGAATTATTCTGTTATTGAACGCAAGGCTTTGGCTGCTGTGTGGTCAGTTGAGTACTTTAGGACCTTTCTTTGGGGCATAGATTTCACTTTATGGTCCGATCACAAACCACTACTCAAAGTGTTGAGTCCTGGTGGTGCGGGTAAAGGTTCTGCTAGGCTTGCGAGATTAGCTGCTAGACTCCAAGAATATCGCTTCAGTATGAGTTACCTTCCTGGTTGGGAGAATGCCCGAGCAGATTGCCTCTCTAGACTCCCTTTAGACCCATTGGGTCTGGTCAAGGGTGAGGATATACTTCAAGAACAAGAAGGAGCAGTAGCTTGGTTGAGTGATATTGAGGAGTGGGGAGAAAGCACTTTTTCGGCAGAGGAGTGGAGGATGTGTATGGAGAGAGACTCAGTACTCAAGGATGTCATACGTATGATTGTAGAAGGTAAAAGGAGGGACAGCACTGTTTTTCCTTCCTTGAGACCTTATTCAAAATTGGTGGATGAGTTATCTGTTCCAGATTCGCACTTGCTTATGAGAAATGACAAGTTTATTCCACCGGATGGTGTAAGGAAGAGGATTTTGGGGTTGGCTCATGAGGGTCATTTGGGTCAAACCATGACTAAGAAGAGAGTCAGGGAACATTTTTGGTGGCCAAGCATGGATGATGTGATCTCAAGGTGGGTTGTAGATTGTACAACGTGTAAAGAGAGCGAAAAAAGGTTGAAAACTGGTGCTCATGGAATTCAGGGCCATATTGAAGATCCTGGGTTACCGTGGTAGAGTGTGTGTTTGGATTTTATTGGTCCCATGCAGGGTGTAGGAAATGCATACAAAAATGCTGTGATCATGGTTGATGTGTACTCTAGATGGGTGGTCGTAAGATTTGTATGTGAAATTATCACCAACAGCACTATTGAAGTGTTGAGGGAAGTTTTTCTGGAAGAAGGTCTTCCCAGAGTCTTAATAACAGATAATGGAACTCAACTTACTTCTCATGAAATGAAGAAGTTTTTAGAGAACTCTGGGATCATTCACAGGCGTACTGCTGTATATGATCCTAAAGCCAATGGAATGGTAGAGAGAATAAACCGATTGTTGAAAGGCACAATTTTAATGGGGGTGCAGAGTGGAAAAAATGTAAAAGAAATTGTGAATGAGATGGTTTGGGCCCACCGTACTACATTAAATAGGTCTACAAATACAACCCCATTTGAAAGAATGAGGGGAAGGAAGCCAGGTTAGAAATTACTGCCAGCTTGGTTGTTGGATGGTGCTGCGTGTAATACAGAGTATTTAAACAAAGAAGCAAGAAGAAATGATGTAGAGGAAGGTGATTGGGTAAAGATCAGACATGGCAGAGTTGTTGGTGGTCTTTCTAAATTCTGGGGTCCTTTCAAAGTCAGAAAGGTGGGAGCTAATCATGTCAAGTTGGAAAATAGGGACAAATCGAATAAAAGGAAGGTTGCGCTCTACCAAAGGGGGAAATAAGGTGATGTGGTGGTTAAAAACAATCCTCCTTTTAGTAGGGACTACAACAGTTTTATGTTCATGAGTGATAAAGAGTTCAATGCCAAGTCGGATGAGAATGCTTCTGGGGGTGTAGAGCAATTGTTGCATAGTCTGGTTATGAGTGGTACTAAGCATGTTCAAGTGGGAGCAGATTCTGGTTCAGCAGAACCTGTTTCCATTGATGGCTCTACAGATGGTGGTCGCAACCCAAGGACTCGCAGACCGCCTGGTTATTTACGAGATTTTAATCAGTTTGTTTGAACTATACCTTAGTTTACTTTTGCTTTCCAGTTTTTAACATCACTTCATTCTCCTTTGTTTTAGGTTTTAGTATTATTGTTTTATGTTGCTATACTAGTATCTTGTTATTCTCTTTTCTCTTTGCTTGTGTGTGGGGGTGTCTTGGGGAAAATTGGAAGGGAGGGGGATGTGTAGTATTCTAATGTTGTGTTGGTAACTGTGGAATGTGGGTAGCGATCGTTCCGACCGACTCAGTTAGTGTCAGCTGGCTTGGGAGGAGGATAGCGCTTTATTCCTGCCAATAAACTTCGTGGTTTCTACCTGCAAGAGGATTTCCTAGCCAATCCTTTACTACAGGCTGCCCGTGAACAACACACCTTTATGGGCGACAAAATGGGTTGTTTCATGATGCAACAATGGCTGAGCTGCTTAAAAAAAAGAACTAAAAGAAATTACAATACACCTCCAAAAGGAAGGGCTATCAAATAGGTGAAGCTTTGCATTTAATCTGATGTTAACGCTCAAAGGGAAAGGTCACAAAGTAAGGACATTAGAAGACGCACCCAACGCAGACTGATAAATTCAGTGGAACAGGGAATGTGATTTTTTTTGTTTGTTCTGGGGCACAAGCGACATTCATTATTGTCACTTTTATATTACTAGCTGTGATTGAATATTTCTATACAACAACAATGATGGTGTGAATTAGACAATGCTGTGATTTTTAGTGGACTTTGAAAAGGATGTTCGCTGTTAAGAATGCTTCATCGATTAATGGGCACTGCATGCTGTGGGTCCAGGTCTTCCAGTGGGTATGCTTGCTGTTTTGCCATGAATGGTGTTGCATTAATACTTTTTTGTTCTTAGCTCATGCTGAGTTGCTCCAAACTATTGTAGAATGTTGATAACATGTCTACCTTATAGGGCCGGATAGGATAGGAATTGTTTTATGGTGTTTTTCTGTTTCTTTTTGCACACTTTTTTGACTCAGATGGGAAACACAGGAGTCAGATTCAGAGGAATATATCCTCTGTATGTGATTGTTTGATGAAAGAATACTTGTTATTGATATCAGTGATTAAGAACATACATTTCACTCATATTAGGTTGGCTGGACTGAATTACCAGGAGATGTCAGCAACAGGAGGCTCACAGGATTGTTGATGAATACAGCACCACAGACGGCATGGTGATAATTAGGGTTACCACCCTGAATGTTCAGGATCTCAACTCAACAATGAAGCAACAAGCCTTTCTTAGGTGATGACCTTCTGAAGGAGTGGTCTTAGCTGTGCTTGAAGAAACACACTTAATAATGGAGTATTAAAGACAATTGTGTTCCTTTTGGTATTCTACACATTTCATAAAAACGCTGCAACCAAAACAAAAGAGGT
Source organism: Pleurodeles waltl (assembly GCF_031143425.1). NCBI lineage: Eukaryota > Metazoa > Chordata > Amphibia > Caudata > Salamandridae > Pleurodeles > Pleurodeles waltl. The sequence continues at coordinate 976,886,992 of NC_090446.1, read as the reverse complement.
AGAATTTATAACAGATAGAGGTGTTCCATTTACATTGAAAATGCAACAAAAGGTGTAAACAGAAAAGGCTCTTGGCATCAGGGATCTGACACCTCTTAGAGGATCTTCAGTCACAGACTGATGGAGAAATTCAGGTCTTGACTGTTCTGTCAAAGGTAAAGGCGACCCCTTCTAGTAGCCACATTGCTGTCCACGCACAAAGCGTCCAAGTAGGAAAGTGCCCTCCAGAAGGAATCTCAACTGAGGAAAAAGCATGAGGGCAAAAAGCCACCATTAAGGCAGTAGAATTCCAGGAGAAGATGTCAAGATGATGACTGGAGGGATCCAAGCAGAGGATGGAAGAGGACATTACAGGAAGATAACTAGAAGACCTGAGACAGGATGACCAGTTGAAGCAGAAGAAATTAATACTAGGACACAAATTGTTGCGACACAAGGAACAAGCTGGACAGACATCCTTATGTAGGGCCAAAAACAGGAAATTACACAGAAGCCATCTTGGATTGGGAAAAGATAATAGAAGTAAATGCAGGGGTGGCCATCTTGGATTGGACTTTATGAGAGCCCAGAATCCCTCATCTGGAAACCTAGGAAGAAGAAAATTTGAGGAAATTGAGGCACTGATGGCATCCTCGAAAAGCAGTTCTCCCATGATTGAGGCAATGGCACAACCATACCGGTGGTTCAGCTGCCGCAGGGCCTGCTCTAACCTGCACTCTCTGCCAGCAGCACAGCCCGTCCACCTGATAAGAACTCGGTCATCAGACAGATTTCGACTAGTGGAGCCACACTGGAAATTAGGGTCAAATTTAGCTACACAAAGCTAATATGATTTAATATGCTGCCAGTGATTGAAAAGAAAATTTTTAAGAGATTGTCTTCCTGCCAATATCTACCTTTATGAGGGGAGACATTACACTATGTGGTGATTTTATTGCAACTTTAAACTTAAAAATGGATCGCTTAGTGGCAACATTTCAGTTACCACCACCTCGCACAAGGCTAATGTAAGGAATTTAAGTTTTAGCTCTTATTGAGACTATGGCCCTCATTTTGACACTGGCAGTCCAAAGGCTGTCAGGGCTGCAGTGGCGGTCTCACCGCCAACGGGCCAGCTGTGAAAACCGGCACATTATGAGTGTGGCGGGTTGGCCTCTGCCAACCCGCAACATCCCTGCTTGTACCGCCAGGGTGGTTGGACAGCCGGGCCAGAGATTAGCATCTCTGACCCGGCGGTCCACTGAAGGCTGCCGAAGGTATAATGAGTCGGCTTTCCGCAGCAGTAGCGCCACCATGAAAACCCTTGCGGAAGGGCTACCAGTGACAGGAAATGTCTTCCCTGTCACCAGCAGACAACTCCCCCAACACTCCTACCTGCAAACCCAATACCCCTGACCCCCTTCCATTCCAGTACCCCCATCCAGAACAGCACCTCCCTCCCTCCACTTCCCCCTCACTGCATACACGCACGCACACACCCACACACACTCCGCATACACTTGTTCACCCACCCTTACATACACGCATTCACTCACACGCATCCATACTCACATTCACTCACATGCATCCATAACCGCATTCACTCACATGCATTCAAACATGCATTCAAACATCTGCATTCAAACACACATTCAAACACCCATACATACAAGCATTCAAACACCCATACACACACGCATTCAAGCACCAATACACACGCAATCACACTTACATTCACACACGTAGACAACACCCACTCACACACGCACACACAACAACACCCACTCTCACACCACCCCGCCCCTGTCAGACAATTGACTTACCTTGTCCAGAGAGGAGGTCGTCCGGCAGGGAACAAGAACAGGCGCTTCCACCGCCGGCAGCGCCCTGCCATCAGGACACCACCAGGCCAAATTACAGGTCGTAATACGGCTGGCAGAGTCCTTTTGGCAGGGTGGGGCCAGTGGAGGAACCGCCCCTGGCCTCCGACCACCAGCTCGACTACTGGAAGATTTCCACCAAAATTGTGGGAGAAATCCTTCAGTACTTGTAATAAGGTGGTCGGAAGATCGCCAGCACTGGAGGTCTTCTGGTGTCGGTGGCTTCAGCAGTCTTCTCAAAAGACCGCCAAAGTCATAATGAGGGCCTATGTATTTTATTCAAATGCACATAAAACATGTATGTTAGAACAAATGTATTTTGTTTATTATCCCCATTGGTCCTAATGTCAGATATTAGTGCAAAAGTCCTGTCAGACCATTTTCCATATCATTGCTTTTGGATCTGGCACCAGTACCACCCAGAATACCTATGTGTTGGCAAATTCATGAGATTGCAATCTGAGACCCAACTGTATGATCCATGGAACACAAGGGCTTGGAATGCTATTTTGATAAAATGTAAATCAGGAGTTGTTCTGGGAAAATTGCCTGAGATGCAGCCAAAGCAGTTGCAAGGGGTGAACTAGTATCACATGTGACTACTTTCCTGCAGTTCAGCTAACGAGGAAAATTGAGATGGAAACCGAAATAAGTTGATTAGGTATTGAAGACAAGCACAAAGTATCTATAAGGACCTGTAAACTGGTTTATCTGGCTAGACGAGAATCAGAGCAAATGTTATATACTGAAACCACCCGTAACTTTCTTTTCTCCAAACAAAAATATTTCAAACCTAGCAATAATGCTGACAGGTTACTGCCACAAACTGAACGAAATTGAAACTAGAAATCACATTCCTGCCACTGGAAATGAAAGTGGTGATCCTCTTATACGACAGTAGATATTATTGGCAAATTATATGACTTTTATACCACCATCTCACCTCCCAAGGGTGTGATCAGTTAGTTAATGCATATCTCACTGATTTTAGATGCCCAACTATAGACCCAAATGAAAGTGACTCAGCAGCAGGAACCCATATGTACTCAAGATATATGAAAGGCCATTAAGAACCTACTGAATAATAAAGCTCCCAGACTAGATAGCTTTAAAGTCTCCTTTCACAAGGCCTTTCCAGACTTCCTTGCAGAATCTCTGACTAAAGACTTACACATGTTCTACATGCAGGTGAAGTAACAGACACAGTGACGGACTCCATGCTTACCCAATTGCAAACTCGGATATATAATTAAACTTGGCTCACACAGACCTGCAGCACTGTTAAACTTGGATACGATGTTATTTACAAATATTTTAGCTGACTGTTTGAATTTTGTGTCACCCAGCTTAATTGTGAATTGCCAAACTGGATTTGTGTGCAAGATGCACACTTGGGATAATATTTACTGAGCATAGATTTAACAGATGTGGCAGAACAATCTAAAACGAGATTAGTCTTCCTCACATTGGATGCAGAGAAGGCGTTTGATAACCACTGTCCTTTCTCAACCCTCATTTTACTCATCAATGGATCAAACTACAAAAGACCTCACAAATACCCTGACATTAAATGTTTGACTATAGAAGGTAGAAAACATAAACTAGTCCTAACTGTGATTTCCTGTGTTTTGTAACATAACCAGAGATTTCTCTCTTCACCATGATTTTTTTATCATCTTTTTTGCGATTTTGAGGTTACAACAGATGATTGACTTAAATAGGCACATTTTTCAGAAAAGCTTCTTGAGCGGCACAATGCAAGGTTACTGGCATCATGGGCACAGCTACAAATGCCTGGGAACGCCGGGCACAGGGCTTCTCCCTCTGGGTGGACCCTTACAATTCTCTACTCCATCTTCCCCCTTTCTGCCCATCTCTCTACCCACCATGATAGCTGAACTCCAACACTTCTCTAAAATCTCAGGATTACTGCAAATATAAAGGAATGAATATCTCAGGCATTCTTTGGACTCAACACAGGTCCCTTGTTAGAGGGGCATCATGGATATGCTGAAAGGAATAACAGGAATCCGAAGGTAACACAGATTATGGAGCCCTTTGACTTCCATAGGAGTTAAGGGCTTCATTTCAACTTCAGAAGGGTCAGGTGTAGAAGTTATTGAAAACTGGAGCATGGAAACTATGATACCATGTTTAGTGTTAGATTTTACACTTCTGGGTTGTGGCAGCACTTCCTGGGCTATGAAGGCAGAAGCAGTATATAAACACCTCACACACCTGCTGCATTAGTTCATCAACTGGCCTTGCATTCCTTTCACTTTGTTGTTTTCCTCCTTCTTCGTTTCCTTAGTCCTCGTCTTACATTTTTTCTTTACTAGACTGCTGCTTCCTTGGTCCTACCCATGCGGCTCTTGAGTAGCTGTTTGGACTTCACTACTGCCATCCTCATCTCCACAGCTTCAAATTCCATTTGACTCTGAGTATTCATTCACCATTGTTTCTTTTTCTGTTTCCAAGGTCATAGTTCTGATTCCTGGTAAGACGGTGGCATTTTACAGCCTGTGCTAACCTCAAGAAATGGAAGCCACAAATTCTTGATATACATGTCCTCTATTATGCACAAATCCTAGTGAGGAACTCTTTCTTCAAAGCATTATGTACTTATCTTGTGTTCTGAAGATTAAATAGTTGTAGTTATGCGAAGGTCCAGAGTCACAATGAATCCATTACAGAAGAGTGTCTCCTGATTCTTACCCTTTCCCTCATATTTCCTTGGGTTCCAAGTAGAGATATTATTAGTCTGTATCTCAGTTAGAACAGGTGAATGGCTGAAGTTGGTGACTGTAGCTCTGAAGTTTTTTGGGGTCTATTTCAAATGTAACACAAACAATGATCCGAATGAAATTCTAGGGATCTATCTCACCCTAGGCTGACCAATTTAAAAAGTTGTAATGTGCCATATGTGTTGAGTGCATTGTACAAAGATACTGTTTACATGGGGGGCTTGAAATTTCTTGGCTTGGATGGATTTCCTCAACAAAATGAATTTTCACCCCACAACTCTTATTTAGTGCAGGCACTTCCACTGACATGTACTAATGCTGTCATTAAAAATAGTAATCAAAAACCGATAGCTAGTACATGGTAAGGTAAAACTTCCATAGTTCCAAAACTGACACTGTATAGACTGAATACCAATGAAGGAATTGGTTTTCCTGATATGTAGAAATATGTCAAAGCCACCCAGTTCTGGCCAGCCATAGAGTGGACACATCAGCCATATTCGGAAGCAAGGAATCTGGATGAGCAGGATTATTCAGTTATCCCACTCTCTTACATGCTGTGGCTTGTGCCAAAACACAGGTGCATAGGTAAACACATCCCCACTTCCACCAATATTTTACTAGGTTATTGGGATATAGCAGTTAGATTGGAAAAAGTCAAACTTACAAATGGCATCTATAACCTACAATTCTGTTTTTCTCCTTGAACGCTAGAAACCCCTGTTTTGGGAGTGGAGGCAAGCTTTATTCCCATTACTGGAATAATTATTTGTTGATCTTAAAAACAGAAATGCATGTGTGAAGGCTTTTAATTTGTCTCCTATCAATGTATTTTAGATTATTCCAATTGCTTCAGTGGGATCAATCAGATCCATGTAAGGAGGAAGGGTCTGGAAAAAAATTGCCTATAGAAAATCTTTGCTTTGAGTTCCATGGGTTGAAAGGGGTCTCTAATCTTCATAGACTGTGTGGTGTGTTATGTTATGTTATGTTATGCAGATTTGTAGAGTGCACTATCGCTGGGGGGCATCATGGCACTGAGCAGGTGTAAGTCTAGCCACACCTTGCCCATAGTGAGACCACTCGAAAAGCCAGGATTTCAGGTCCTTGCGGAACTCAATAAGTGAGGGGAAGGCTCTTATGTGTAGCAGCAGGTCATTACGCACTATAAGGGTAATGTAGGAGAACTCTGGATCTTGTTTTTTGTATGCATGGGGTTTGTGCAAGTAGGAGTCCAAACGAGCAGGGATGTCTGGAAGGTTTGTGAAAGCAGATGTGATTGTTGAGGAATATTGGGCCAGTGTTATGTAGTGCCTTGAAAGTGTGGGTGAGGAGTTTGAATTGTGCTCATTTGTGAAAGGGGAGCCAGTGGAGCTCCTTCAGGTGTGGTGAGGGGCGTAGCTTCAGTGGTGATGTTTTGGGTGTTACACCACCCTAATATAAGTATTTTCTGATAAATAGTTGGGTACAGGTACTTTCAGTCAGGTATGGTGGGAGGTCTGTCAGATATCACCAAGAATATTTGCATACACACAGACAAAAATGCACACACACACTCTTCCTCCCTGTTTTAAAAGTCCTCAAAAACATTGGTTATTTTACAAAATATTGTGTTTTCTCTCTTAGCACTCCTACTAATCGCCTTCCACTGCCGTGTAAGCCTCTCTCACACGACCTGTGTCTTTTAACATTATATGCCAGCCTGAATGTCGGAAAATCTTAAGCTCACCCACCCCCCACACGCAGTCTTACTTACCAAGCTACGCCCCTGCATGTGGTATAATGTGAATACGGTGCTTAGGAGGTTGAGAGTGATTCTGTTCATCGAGTTCTGAATGGTCTGCAGGCTTTTGGTGAGTTTTGTGTTGATCCTGGCATATAGAGTGCTCCCGTAAATCAGCCTACTTGTGACAAGGGCAACCATGATAATTTCCTGGGTGCTGGTTGGGAGCCATTTGAAAATCTTCCTCAGCATCTTCAGGGGATGGAAGCATGAGGTGGTGAATGCACTGACTTGGGAGGTCATGTTGAGTTTGCTCTGGATGATGAGCTACAGGTTCTTGGCGTGGGTGGTTGGAGTGGGTGTCAGACCTAGCACTGTTGGCCACCAGGTGGAGTCCCACAATGATGCGCTCTTCTCAAAGATCATAATTTCGGTCTTGTCAGTGTTTAACTTCAGACAGTTGGTCTTCATCCAGTCGGTGATTTCAGTAATGTGGGGATTAAAATTGATCTGGGGGGTCTGGTCCATGAGGGAGATAATGAGTTGCGTGTTGTTGGTGTAGGAGAGGAGAGGAGAGGGGAAGAAACTGGTTAGAGGAATCAGGTATGCGTTGATAAGGGTTGAGCTCAGGAAGTATCCTGGCAGAACTGGGCAGATGAGATTGCGGACACCCTTGGTGTATAGTGCCATCCTGACTGACTGGATCCATCGGAGCATTGGATTCCAACGCCATATAGGCATTGGATGAGGATGGGGTGGGAGACTCTGTGAAATGCTGCAGAGAGGCCCAGGAGGATAAGGTCCACTTTGTCTTCTCTGTCCAAAGTCATGCGGATGCCATCTGTTGCAGATTTCGTTCTGTGGTTGGGTCTGAAACCAGAATGAGTGGTTTTGAGGAGTCGTGGTCATTAAGGTATTTGGTAAGGTGTCTGTTGATAATTTTCTATAAGACCTTTACTGGGAATGGTAGCAGGTAGATCAGTCTGTAGTTGGTGAGCGTTGAAGGGTCCGAAAAAGGTTTCTTCACTTATGGGAAGACTGCTACATGTTTCCAAGCATCTGGGAAGGTCGCAGAGGAGGTGGAGACATTACGGATTGAATGTGAGAATGGTGCAGGTGGGTTGCAGTCCTCTGGAGTAGACGTGGAGGGGCAGAGGTCCAATGAGGTTCCTGAGTGGATGGACTTTATGGTGATGGAGGTTTCTTCTCTGGTTATGGCAGGCCACATGATTAAAAATGGTTCTTTGGATAAGATTGGGAGGTGTCTGATGAGTTCTGACTGGTCCAGTTGCCGGCTAAAGTTGCTGTAAATGGTGGTGATTTTGTTGCTGATGAATTGAGAGAGATTGTTGCAGAGGTCCTGTGAGGGGCTGATTGAGTTGGATGCGGAAGATAGTGAGGTGAAATCTTTCACAATGACAAAGATTTCTTTGCTTCTGTTGGTGCTGGTATTGATGGGGGTCTGCCAGAGTGGTGTGTTTGGAGGTCCAGATCATTTGGTGGTAGCCTTTTAGGGCGGATTTAAACATGCTCCTGTCTGCAGTGTATTAGCTCATTCTTCATTTGCTTTCCAGTTGTTTGCATTGGCATTCCATCAGACTGAGTTCCTCTGTGTACCAACTGGCCTGGGGTCTGACTCTTGTTGTATTCCTGTGGTTGAAGGGGACCACGGAGTCGGCACAGGAGGTGATCTAATTGCTGACATTTTTTATGGCTTTGGGAAGGCTCTTGCTGTGTTCGGGTCTGTGGGTGTTGAGAGTGATGTTCCAGTCCTTGTCAGTGATGCTGTTCCAGTTTCGGCGGGCTGGTCTGGCAGTGGTGTATGTGCATTGGACTGGCACAGGGATTGTATGAGTGAGCAATCACATAAACATAAATACATGGAACAATGGGAAGCAAAAATAGGTATAGAGATAACAAAGGTACAAATGGCTTAATTTGGAGTAGAGGAGCAAAACCTTTCATATGCTCACAACACAAGGAAAACTCATATAAATTATTGATGCAATGGTATTTTACACCTGTCAGATTACACACTATGTTCAAGATGTCTGAGCAATGCTGAAGAGGGTGTACCAAGAGACAATCTATGCCCCGAATGTAGTGGACATGCCAAAGGTTGAAAGATATTGGAGAACAATGCTGCAACTCACAACTCATGAAAGATAACAAGTAGATCATTTGGAACCTGATCCATTTGTAGTATTGTTTGGTTATTTAGGGAGGGGAAACTCTTATTTACTGGGGTTCTTCACATGTGTATCACATGTCATTTTAGCAGCTAGGCTGTCCGTTGTTCCGTTTTGCCATCCATCAATTAATCTACGGTGGACCAAAATGTGGTTATTATATGCTATGGAAAAGCTCACTGCAGTGGTACATGACCGGATGTATGAATTGAATCTGAAAGACTGTGGACTACCTTTAACAACTATGTAAAATGATTGGTGGTGACTTTTAATGTGGATACTCTTATAACATCTATAGTGCAGCAGGCCAACCTAAGCGCTGTATCACAGTCAATAAAGGATTAGTTAAAATATGCCAGTTCTGATACTTATGACCGAAATTATATTGTCAGATAATATGTGGTTTTGAAGGTGGCATAAATATATTTGAAGCCCTATACATTTAATATTTATAAATGTATTTATGTTTGATACCTGATGTAAGTCAATTCTGATCTTTTGCCAACTTTAGCAAGACAAATTATAAAGTTGTTGAAAAAATGAGGGAAATCCGCAATTATGTCTGCTAGGTCAGTCGGCAAATCACCATACTAATTAGTTGGTGCTGATAGCAAGACATTTCTTCTCTGTTCTTGAGTCACGCAGCAAGTTACCTTTGCAGTTTCCTACTTTGTACATAACGGTTTTTAGACACTGTAGTGTTTTTTCAGTTTGAATGATGAACATGTTGGGCCAGATGTAGCAAAGGTTTGCGACTCGCAAACGGGCAGAATCGCAATTTGCGACAGTGCAAAATCGGAAATGGGATGCAAAAAGCCCATTTCCGACTCGCAAAAAGCGATGGGACCCGTTTGCGAGTCGCATCCGTTGCGACCTCATTTTGCGACCCGCAAATACCAAGTCGCAATTAGCGAGTCGCAAACCATATGCAATTGCAACTCGCAAATTGCGACTAGTCGCAAAAAGCCCAGTTTGCATGTCCCATTTACCACTAACTCAGAGCAGGTGGTAACCATTACCAAAGTATAAAAGGAGACCCAGAAGGCATCTGGGTTACTCAAGATGGCGGAGATATACCTGATAGCAGTGAGGAGGAGAGTCCACGCAGCCCAGCAGAGGAGGAGGAGGGGCCACAGACAGGAGAAGATATATAGAACCAGGCAGACTCTTTTTCAGCAAACTGAAGAGGAGATCTATGACAAATACCGCCTTAGCAGCGCAGCCATACTAGAATTAATAGATTTACTCAAACCACGGCTAGAACACCAGACTCTGCGTGGCTGCACCATCCCTACGCATGTGCAAGTACTATGCTCACTGCACCTCTTGGCCTCAGGGAGCTATCAGGGGGTCATTGCTGTGGCAGGTGGGGTATCCCAAAGTGCAGTGCCAAGGTTCCTCAGGGCCTTCCTAGATGCCTTAGTCACGCACATGTCTCACTTCATATACTTACCAAGGAATGAGGCAGAAATGAACAGCACCAAGCTGGACTTTTACCGCATTGCCCACTTTCCCCATGTCATAGGGTGTGTAGATGGGACACACATTCAAATATGCCCCCCTGCAAATCTGGAACACATTTTCCGCAACAGAAAGTGTACCCACTCACTCAATATACAGGTTGTTTGTGACGCCCATTATGTCATCACCGACATTGTAGCTAAGTTTCCAGGCAGTACCCATGACTCATACATTTTTAGGCATAGTGGGATACATCAACGCCTGGAACGTGGGGAATTCGGAGACGGTTACCTCCTAGGTAGAGCCACAGACACTTGCACACATACACACAGGTCACTGTGCACGACAATCTGGACTTCCTAACCGTGTACTTTTGTGCCCAACAGGTGACAGTGCCTATGCTCTCAGGCCTTGGATCATGACTCCGTTTTTAACACCCAGCACTGAATCAGAGAGGCAATACAACAGCGCACATAAGAGGACCAGGAACCTGATAGAGCGCACCTTCGGACTCCTGAAGGCAAGATTCAGATGCCTCCACCGCAGTGGAGGTGCCCTCCAATACACCCCCATTACCGCATTCAAAATTGTGGTCGCATGCGCCATCCTCCACAACATAGCCACCCGACGTGGGCTACCTCTCACCCCTGCAGACCCAGATCCTGATGATGAAGAGCAAGAACAACCACATCGCCATCATGGGGATCGGAGTATTGCTAATCAAGGCAGACTGAGACGGGACCACATTGCAACACAATATTTTGGACGGTACGTGTCAACTCCCACCATACTCACCTATTAACCAAAAACTCCATTTGTTAAGTGGAACAAAAATAACTGTTTAATTAGTGTAATAAAGAAACTATTTACAAGTAGAGATTGTCCATGGGCAGGAAAATGCCAACCAGTCATGTGGCACATTAACGCCATGTGCCACATTTAATGGTCCTGGGTGATCTCTACGATCTTCTGCCCCTCCTGCCAGCCTGGCTGGTCCCTGCTGCTTCCGTGGTGCTCTGCCTACCACTCCTGAGCACCCTGCTGTCGGTGACAGAGACACTGCTCACTGTTGAGCCCTCCTCACTGTCTTGGGGTGTTTCCCCTGTGGCCCTCGACATTTCCCGTGTCACCATCAGTTCGATGATGTGGGTGAGACGTCCCAGGCCCCTAGCCACATCCCCAGCGAAATGGCCCATCTCCACTTGCAGCCCAACTGTCCTCCTCGACAGGCCTGTGGTATTCATGGCTAGCCTGCAGATGGATGTGGCCATCCTGTCCAGTCTGTGCATTATCTGCCGATCTCTGCGCCGCCCACCCTCTGCCTGGGCCAGCAGTCCTCCCGCCAGTTCCCTCATGGCAAGGGCAAGGTCCCCAGTGTTCCGGCAGATCATGTCCATACGTGTGTTGAGGTGCTGCATGCTGGCATGGTTGTTTCGCACAAAGCGGTGCAGCACACCACTAATTCTGCCCAAAATTCTGTTCTGCAGGCGCTGACCACGCAGCAGATGTGCCTCACTGGTGGTTGGAGGAAGTAGCCCGGATGCAGACTGCAGCCCAGATGGTCTTGACCTGCGACGCCTGCGCAGCGGTGGCTGCCCTGTGCTTCCACCTGTCTCCTCCCTGCCTGTTGCTGGGGCAGCCTCTTGCGGAATTGTTGCAGCAGGTGTGGCTACTGCAGGGATGCTGCTGACCGTGCAGGTGGGGGTGCTGGCGGGTCCTGGGGTGTCCTCATGGGCCTGGGTGCTTGGGGTGTTGGTGGTGTCTTGCTGGAGACCTGTGGGACATGGGGAACAGACTGTCAGTGTCTACTATCTATTGCACACTTCCTAATAAACATTTGCCTATGAACTGCCTACTTGACTACATTTCCCATAATGCATCATTCTGGCATTTGCTACCCTGAAATGGAGCTATTTTGGTTGTGCATGCACCTGTGTACATGGTGGGTGGGGGTATGGCATTGATAGGGGTACAGGCATATCACATGGTACTCACCGGTTGATGTGCTGGGCTCTGAGGTGTCCAGGTCCCCAAATCCAGACACTGCCTCCTGCTCCAATGTTTCTTCCACCCTTTCTTCCAGGGGTGTGGGTGGTGGCACAGACGATGGTCCCCCTCCTGTGCCTCTCATCTCCCGGAGCCTTTCAGCCACCCTCTCCTTGGTCCGGGAGCGGAGGTCATACCACCTCTTCTTGATGTCCTCGATGGTCCTATGGCTCACCCCCAGGGAATTGATCTTGTCCTGAATGTCCTGCCAGAGTTGTTTTTTTGTGGCCTCAGTAACATTGTGGGCTGCTCTCCCAAACAAGTCATCATAGTGCTGACAGCATTCCTCTGTCAGCACCTCCAGCTCCCTCTCAGAAAATTTGAGCTTCCTCTTTCTTGGGGTTCCCTCCATGGAAGCTGCTGTTTGTGCTGTGTGAAAACCGGCAGTTATAAAAGGGTGTGGTCCTCCCTCCTCCCAGGTGTATTTGTAAACTTCCTGGCTGTGATGTCATCATCATGTGCCAGGAAGTGTTTCCAAAGTGTTCTGGTGTGGTTTCTGGAGTGTTCTGCTGCACCTGTAAGCAATTTTAAAGGTAATCGCAGTTTGCGACACCTACTCGCTAATTGCGAGTTCGTTTTTTGCACACTCGCAAAAAGCGACCTCGCAATCTGCGGACTCGCACACTGCGTTGCGAGTCCGGCTGCGAGTCGCTATTTCGGATCGTTTTTTTTTCTTGCATTACATATTGCGACTCGCATTTTGCGAGTCGCATCAACTCGCAAAATGCGAGTCGCAATTTTTAATTTTGCTACATCTGGCCCTTCATTCGGTATTTTGCAAGGGTCATACCTTACCATTGAGTCCAATCTCCGTTTTCTGGTGGTGTGCATTTTTCTTCCAACCTAGACTGTTAGTAGCAGTGGGAATGAGTTAGAAATATGCCCACTAGAATTGTGCACATCCCTATTTGTTTAGTATGGTTCTGGTCTAGATACAATATTAACGTGAGTGAAGGGTACATACACATATGACAAAAGTGTATTCCACATTTTGTGGGTTCTTAGACTCCATGATTACAGCAGGGAGTTGTCCTTCATTATGTATTTTTACCCCTCCCCTGTGAGATGGACTTTATCAATTGAATATGGGCTCAGTAGTCATAGTCTGGTCTCCCTGTGTGTGCATTCTCACAATATCTGTTAAAATAGCAAAACAGTGTTGCGATATATCAGTTTATTTCGAATGGGTTGAAATTCCAAGCTCTGCACTTTTGATCTGCTTCTGATCTGTCTCCTTTCCGCCGGGTCTTTCTAATTGTGCAGCATATTGACTTTCAGACCAGTGTAACTCTTCCCACTTTTACTGCTTGCTCCCTGTCTCTTTTTTCTGTCTTTATCGCGTGCCTGTTACTGCTTATCACTTTCACCACCCACTCTCTCTTCGGCTTCTGCCAAGGCTATTTTAAATCAAGACAAGACAGCAACGTTTTCTTTTCAGAAAGTGCTTCAGTTCTTCGTCCCTGTCAGTGGGGCTTTTGTCATTGTTTATTAGCTTTTCAAGAGTAGTGTTCTTCTTCCTGTGGTGATGACTATTTGTGGTATTGTAGGTGTCAGTACGGATGTGACTAAATTAGCTTTTTTTCAAGCCAGGTATCTAATCAGCCCTTGTTCATCATATAGCTTTGTTAATGTACGTTTTCTCAGTGTTTCTCCCTTCCTTTGACATTTATCCCCTAAGTTCTTGGGATATGTCGGGTATGTCACTTTGATAGTAAATCTATATTTGCCTACATATATTTATTTTCTCAACATTTTGGTCATCAGTATTTTTGCCACAATACAGTAAAATGATATTAAGACTCCGTTTTATGGCATGCAGTCTTCAGAACTTCCTCGCCTCCTCAATTTCTATTCGTATGTTTACAGCAATAAAGGGCTCATGGGACAGTGAGTCAAAAGGAAGTTAAAAGGAGAAATCGGGGTAATGTCACTTCATATTTTTAGGACTTTTCTCGCAAACAAATGAAAATTGTGCCATGCAGTGTTGTTGAGTTTTGCAAGAGAAATCTTGTGGTTTAAATATCACCCATTATTGTTTCTTAGCCTTGCTCAATCGACCAGCATAGTATGGTTAACGCCTTTTACAGTTCTGCAGCACCCTCTCCTTTGAAAGCGTCTTCTGGTCTTCATGGCATAACTTGGGGGATCATAGCCACTGGCGTTCTATGTTATGCCCAGTCCTTTCCACTTCAGCAGTTTCAATCTTGCACTACTTGTTACGTTGTTCAAATCCTTGATTGTGTATGTCCATGCCTGGGCAATTTTGTTGTACTGAGGTTATCTTGTTAGAGACGTATCTTTGCATTCATTGGGGTGCTTTGTGTCTGTTAGTGCTCTATATATAATACTACACGAGCTAAGGAAGTCTGTTGCCTTCACTTTGAAACACTTCCTGGGCAGGTTGGGAGGATCCGGCAATGTGTGCTAGATGCATGAACAATGTTTAATTTTGAGGAGGTGAAAGCTTGTCGGAGAATTTCCAACCACAAATGTGTTTGCACTACAGAACTGGATGTCTTAACATTGTGGATGAAGATGGAATCCACCATGTTGCAGACAGTGTGGACTGCGCCCTTCTCTTGTTTATTGAAGCCCAGGGCTTCCATTTTATCTGAGAATTCAAATCCCCTTTTATTCTTAGAGTGTCCACCCATAGATGTAAGTCCCCTATCAGTATAATGCTGTGGACTAAAATCGGTATGTCTAAACCCAGATCAGCAATCTCTCCCTTCTAGTGCTGTGCACCTGGAGTGAAGACTCAAAGAGACCTGCAGCTGCTTTGCCACCAGGGCTATATGGAGTAACCTAGATTAACTCGAAGAAAGTGCCAGGGCATATATGCTGTTTGGTGCAGCTAATATTTCTGTTCCATTTCTCCACACTCTGGTGCCCCACAGTGTCAGGAGACTACCTATTACCCTCTACGTACTGTTTGCCATCCATACTCACTGACCTTAAAGCATCTAAATAGCAGCCGGCTGCTGTAATCTATTGGACAGGTAAAACTATTATCTTTCTATCAATGCATCCAGGGATCCCTACAACTGCATACTTCTGTCCAAAGAGACAGGTTTTCCACCTGGGCAAGATTCCCTACTGGCACTCATACTGTACCTTAGAGACTTTCCAAGTTGCTTCCCAGACCCTAACATTCCAACTCCAGTGCATCTGCAGGGATGTGGAATTCCTATAGCCTGACACCCAGGACATATTGTTTGGGGACAAAGACAAAATGTTACCCTGTGTATTTTGTCTTTGGGACAAGTGGGCCCAAACCCTTGCAGCACAAGCCCTTTCACTACCAGATCATGGGGAAGGGAGCCATCTGCAGCTGAGGTAATATTGGTGTCTATTTGTTAATGCTGTTTGAACTTGTATATATGGTTCATTAACGCAAATCCTTTATTATTAGGGTGAGCGTTCTAAATAAACTTTGTAAGTCGGTCTGCTCTACTGACAGCAGTTCCAGTAAAAAAAACAAAAGTCTACACACGTTTGAAAAGTTTAACAGTGTGAGGCTACAAATAATGCTCCCAGAATGCTCTCTGATTAGAAGCAAATGTTTGCAGATGCTTGTATGCAAGATTGATGATTCTTTGCTTTCAAAGCAAAATGTTCAGTTGAAAAATGCAAATAGGAAAAAATCGATTTGCTAAATCTGTGTGAAGTTTTTGGTACTATTTCTTTGAAGGATCTTTCAGTAAAATGTGTTGATACATGCCAGTATTTCAAAAAATATTCATAATGGAAAATCAGTGTAACCATTTTCAACAAGGTTATGGGAAACATAAAAAACAAGCACTGGCAACGCCAACTGAACCGACATTGGTTGTCAGTGTTTTGGTTTTGTCAGTGCGTGTCTTGTTTTGACATGGCTTTTGCAACACATTATTGTTGTTGGGACTGCCAGGCCCTCACCATTGTAACATAGGCAAAAAGCAAAAAAAACCTGGGAGGTCTCAAAAAGCACACATTGCCACAGTGGTTCCTGGCACTGAACAAAACTACTTTATATGCCAGTATGCTTCTTGTGGAAGAGCAGAATGCTGTCACTCTTAGTAAAGCTAGCCAATAGATGGATAGAGAGAGAAATACTATTTTAATAAAAACAAAATGCCTTGGTTAACGCCAGACCTAATTAGGGGCCCAATTCTTAAAGAAAGTCACAAAAGTGCACTCATGGTACATGTCTGTGCATTAGTTGCTTCTATTATTTCACAAGACTTTACAAAAGTAGACCAGGAAATTGTACTCCTAGAAAATATGTGAGAACTCTATTTTAGCACAAGCAAATATGCATGTGTAGGTTTGCTCATGTGAAAATCTATTGAAAGTTTATAAGTTTACTTTCCCTCCAACCACTTTTTTTCCCAGCACTGGAGAAACTTCTACTTCTGCCTTTGTCAGGATTAAATTTCCAACCTTTCTCAGTATGGGAAAAGATTTGGGAAGAGCTGGTGAAAATTTTAAAACACGCAAGTTAGTCGTTTGGCATAGACTCAAAGGCATTCCAGCCCTGGAACTTTTACTTACTGCTTCCTCCAGCCCCAGTATGTACATCTGTGGAAAGGTAGCAAAATAAGACAATTGCTATAGTAGGACTTGAAATTGCTAATATTCAAGCCCTACAATAGTATTAGCCTTAGCATAATCAGAGAACCTATTGTCAGCGCTCTTACAGAATGAGATTGCTTCCATAATTTGTTGGAGCACTACATGGCACCAAAGGGACAATTCGATTTTTTTACAGGACAAGTAAATTTAAGGAACAACCTGTCCCATGGACAAGTAGATATTTTATTCCACACCCATGTGCAGCCTGATCCTGGGATTTCTCATTAGTAAAAGTTATAGAGGTTTGGTGTCATTGAGGTTTATCAGTGAAGCATAATTAGGAATGTTCTGTGTATTAGTTTGTAGGTGATGGTGTACTGTGTACTTGGGTCCAGGTTCAGACTGTAGTGTTTTGCCAGGTCTAGAGCGTCATTGCTGTTGAATATCATATCTTGCCAGGTACATTGCTATTTGCTTGTTTTGCACATGTAGGTGGATTCTGTGACATAAAGAGTGAGAGGAGTGGGATGGTCTGTGGAGTGAGATGCATATATATGGGTTTGATGTGTTGTTGTGCACAAGGTTGTGATGTGTTTGGTCAAGAACATTTGGCTTTGCAATAGAAGGTTGCTTACATTAAGGATGTACCGTTTGGATGGCAGCACTGTGCGAGCTATGTGGCTTTCGTGCCTTATTCTCTACATAAAGGTGCCTGAAAGTGTGTCTAACTGCTGATAGATTGTGCTCCATGAATCTAGACTCATCAGACTGTAATGCTATGTTGGCAGGTAAGTGATAAGTGCTGCTGAAACCTCAAGATAGTCCACAATGTCTTATATCTAGGCTGTGATGGCTATCTTCTATAGGTAGTATAACCTGTCTAAAGTCTTTAGTGCTTGAGTATGGCATATCTTAATAGGAAATCCTGTTTGGACCACAAGAGCAGAATAGACAGAATATCTGAGCAGTGCGAGATTTTTCAGGTAAGTTCTGTGTAATGTGTGTAGAATGCCATATCTCCTTGTGGAAAAGTATTTGACAAACATAAGCATATACAATTTATTGGACTGATGTATGTAGAACAATTGAATTACTGTCCCACCCTACAATTTGGAATTGCGCATTGGATCCAAAAGCAATCAATTTGGTTATTGCATTTGGTGACACGGCTAGTATAATATTGTTATGTTATGTATTACATCATGGAGTTCTTAAGTTGCTAAGGTTGGAATGTGGTATTCAAGCCCGTGTAGCGACATTCCAGGGAGTGTCAGTTGTTCTGCTGGCTCCTTGGAAGTTGATCGTTGAGGGATGTTTTACTCACACATAATAAAGTGGAACCTAAAACTCATCTTGGCGTCTTCGTTATTGGTAAGAGAGGACGTAACAGATTTGGCAACGTGGGTGGGATCGAGTTGTTGGAGCGTCTGGATTGTGTCCCTCAAATCATTACGACTACCCTGTCAACTTTGGGTCTGCATTCAGTGTTACCCTGTTTTGGCAACAGGTTCATGGATACAGGTGGATAGAGAGTTTGATTATCGTTGCTGTTTAGGAGATTTGGTTTTCAAGTATTGTTCACGTGCGGCCCTCTGTGTACTGTTTCCAGTTAGGACGCTGCACGATTCCTCTGCACACGCACTTTCCTTCGCGCAGCTCTTCACGCATTACCTCTGTGTGCTGCCTTATCAGAAGATGCTGCACGTGTTATTTTGCTCACTGTTATTCTCCAGAGTCCTACGGCTCTTGTCTCACGTGGGGAGGTTCCTTGTGTGTGTAGTGTCACACGCGTTTTGGTGCGAGCCTCTTACAAGGGAAGCCGCTGAGAGACTACCGCCCACATACTGATCTGGTAGCACGTGAGTGCAAGGAGAACCCGTCTTAAAGACGAAGGGGGTCATTACAACATTGGCGGTTAAAGCCGCTTACCGCCGTGCAGAAGACTGCCTATACACCGCTGCGGCCGTGGAATACCGCCACAGCTATTATGACCCACATCTCGAAATCCGACAAAATTCAGACACCCACACAAGTCCGCCACACCAAAGGTCAGTGATAAACTGGTGAAAACAAAACCGACACCGTCACGCCAACAGAAACACGCCCATGCTATCACGACCCACGAATCCACGCGGCGGTCTTTCAACCACGGTATTCCATTGGTGGTACACACCGCCGCGCTCAAAATACACACACATCTCCAAAACACCGCCACATTGGACAATTCGAATTACACACACCTGATACACATACAAACACCACTCCCACACACCCAACACAATATAAAACACACACCCACATCACCCACAAACCCCTACGACAAAAAATTATTGACGAAGGCCAGAGAGAGAGCACAGAATAGCCAACCCCACCACACAGAGGCACACAACACCATCACCCACACAACATCCACGCACAAAACACCACACACCACTACACATCACCACACTCATCATCACATACACCACCCCACACATCACCTACACCACCCCACGGCACGGCAGAGACACCCCAGGTTCTCCGAGGAGGAGCTCAGGGTCATGGTGGAGGAAATCGTACGGGTAGAGCCACAGCTATTTGGAGCACAGGTGTAGCACACCTCCAGAGCTAGGAAGATGGAGCGATGGCGAAGAATAGTCGACAGGGTCAACGCAGTGGGACAGCACCCAAGAAATCGGGACGACATCAGGAAGAGGTGGAACGACCTACGGGGGAAGGTGCGTTTCGTGGTCTCCAGGCACAACATCGCGGTACAGCGGACTGGCGGCGGACCCCCACCTCCTCCCCCACAACTAACAACATGGGAGGAGCAGGTCTTGACCATTATGCATCCTGAGGGCCTCGGAGGAGTCGGTGGAGGAATGGACACTGGTAAGTCAAATCTTAACTATCATATCCCCCACCCTACCTGCATGCAATCACACACCCCCACCCTCACCCCCTCCCCTATCACTCCAACTCCTCACTAATGTACTAATAACACAAATCACCCATCCCAACACCAAGCCCTGCATGACACAACAAAGCATGGACACCCCTCACTAAAGCATGCCCACTGCACATACCCATAACACCCCCCCCAACCATCATCACACAAGCCCCCACACAGGAATGCCAGCACTGGGGTACACGCTCACCCACCCATTGCACACCATGACACACACACATGCAATAATCATACTTTTCACCCCTGCAGGACCACTACCTAACGTCACCAGACAGGAGGGTTCAGACATCTCTACCCCACCCACAGAAGAGGCCCACAGTGATGACAGCAGCTCTGGCCAACTGGATCCAGATGACCAGCCCGGACCATCGTGGGCCTCGGGACAGTGGGTTCCCCTCACACAGGCACAGCCCAACACAGACCTTCCACCCTCTGGAAACACCAGCACAGCACCCACCCAGCGGGCCCATACCTCCGTACCCAGGACACATCAATCAGCTGTGTGTCCACCACTACAGGGAACCCAGGATAACCCACCACCCCAACAACAACAGGGACCTGGGGACAGTGGTAGTGGGCACACGGTCCAGGGGACAGAGGCACAGGAACACAGGGGAACTGGGAGGGCTGCCATGCGACAGGGGGCGGACAGGCCAAGGGAACCCACTCTCCACGAGGCCCTCTCCTCCATCATGGGAGCCTACCACCACTCCCAGGAGACGATGGCTACGGTCCTGGCCAAGTTTCAGGAGACCCAGGGCCTGCAGGAGGAACAGTATTTGGGCTTCAGGGAGGAATTCAGAACCATCAGTGTAGGGGTGCTGAAGGACATACAGAACACCATGAGGGACACCGTGGCACTCCAAGGGGCCCCTGACACTAGCATGGACGATGAACTGCCCACCACCTCCGCCGGCGCTAGTGGACAGGACGCCCCGCCACAGGACCACCACACCAGCACCCCACCCCCTGCAGACGGAGAACCACCCTGCAAGCGGTCCCTGAGATCCAGGAACAGGACAGAGCACGATGGCAAGACCCCCGCCAAGAAATGAGACCACACTGATTGTCATCCCACTGTCCCACTTTGTAACCCTGTCCATATTGGAACTGGCCCAGCTCCACTTCCTATGCCCATATGGGCAGTGCACCTGTGAGACTAATAGACTGGACTCTGCCATGGACATTCCACCACCATCACCCCTCACCCTTTCACCACCCCCTCCAATAATTAGCACTTCAATAAACACCCTTGAACCACAAAACAATCTGGAGTCAGTCTGTGATTTAGAAAATGTGTATTAGCTATGACAGTGAAAAAATCAGTTATCAATAGTAATGTCAACATACCTATGTCAAACATCACAAGTCCATGAAGGATGCAAGCAGATGACACACGTTGGTAACCACACCTGTGAAACCGTAATGGAAATGTACAACTCAGTTACCAAATACTGGTTGAAATTGACAGACAGGATAGAGGTAGAAGTGTGAAAGTACTTGTGGTAGTCAAGAAAGTGTTCTCACCTGTGTGTCACTGGAAATATTGCTGTATGACTGAGTCCCTGTTGTCAATGTCTACTTCCTCTGCTTCCTCCTCATCACTGTCTGCCACAACACCGTCATCTGGACCATCCTCCTGCAGAAAAGGCACCTGGCGTCGCAAAGCAAGATTGTGAAGCATACAGCAGGCGATGATGATCTGGCACACCTTCCTTGGTGAGTAGAATAGGGAACCACCTGTCATATGGAGGCACCTGAACCTGGCCTTCAGGAGGCCGAAGGTGCTTTCGATCACCCTCCTAGTCCACCCATGGGCCTCATTGCAGCGTTCCTCTGCCCTTGTCCTGGGATTCCTCACTGGGGTCAATAGCCATGACAGGTTGGGGTAACCAGAGTCCCCTAATAGCCACACCCGGTGCCTCTGGAGTTGACCCATCACATAAGGGATGCTGCTATTCCGCAGGATGTAGGCGTCATGCACAGAGCCAGGGAACATAGCATTTACCTGGGAGATGTACTGGTCTGCCAAACATACCATCTGTACATTCATCGAATGATAACTCTTCCGGTTCCTGTACACCTGTTCACTCCTGTGGGGTGGAACCAGAGCTACATGGGTCCCATCAATGGCACCTATGATGTTAGCGATATGTCCAGGGGCATAGAAGTCACCTTTAACTGTAGCCAAATCCTCCACCTGAGGGAAAACGATGTAGCTCCTCATGTGTTTCAGCAGGGCAGACAACACTCTGGACAACACGTTGGAAAACATAGGCTGGGACATCCCTGATGCCATGGCCACTGTTGTTTGAAATGACCCACTTGCAAGGAAATGGAGCACTGATAGCACTTGCACTTGAGGGGGGGATTCCTGTGGGATGGCGGATTGCTGACATCAGGTCTGGCTCCAACTGGGTACACAGTTCCTGGATTGTGGCACGGTCAAACCTGTAGGTGATGATTAAATGTCGCTCCTCCATTGTCAACAGGTCCACCAGCGGTCGGTACACCGGAGGATTCCGCCATCTCCTCACATGTCCCAGCTGACGGTGCCTAGGAAGGACAAAAGCGACCACAGAGTCAAGCAACTCAGAGGTATGTACCCACAGCTACACAGAACATGAAACATAATCCAAAAAGTTGTCTGTAAGAGTGTTGAGTCCAGGCCTAGGTATGTGTGACGCAGTTGAAAATGAAGCCATGTGGGCCCCTGAAATGGCGGCTGCCTGACCTCTAAACTGGGACAATGGGATGTGAGGTAACTGCGCTGGCGTTGTACACCGTCGCAGTAGGCGGTCGAAGACCGCTGCGCAATGCTGCATTGGTTAACATTAAACCCTATGGGTCCCAGGAGCCAATGACGAAGTGCGCCGGCGGTGATGATACGCACCGCCGCGGACGTGACCGCCATTTTCGATCTGTTGAATCACTCGATACCTGATCTTCGACAGGAGAGGACCTATACTGCAATTGCTGCTGTGACCTCGGTCTGGAAGAGACAATGGCACGTGCGTCTGGGGAAAGGGCCCCTGCCTTCACTGCACAGGAGTTGGAGAAGCTCGTGGACGGGGTCCTCCCCCAGTACACGCTACTCTACGGTCCTCCAGACCAACAGGTGAGTACATAGGGTGCAAGTTGTATGGGCTATGCATGGGTGGAGAGGGCTGGTCGTAAGAAGGAAGGGGGCAGAGTTCTGTGAGCATGAAGGACTGTGAATGCATGTGCCACATGGCAAGGGCAGGGATGTGGGCCACACACTTCGACGGTGCAGTTGGTAATGACTTCTCTTCTTCCCCTTCCATGTCATGTAGGTCAGCGCCCACCAGAAGAAGGATATTTGGCGTGCCATCGCCAAGGACGTCCGGACCCTGGGGGTCCACCAGAGACGAAGCACCCACTGCCGTAAAAGATGGGAGGACATTCGCCGCTGGAGCAAGAAGACGGCGGAGGCTCAGCTGGGGATGGCCTCCCAACGTGGGAGGGGTGCCCGTCGCACCATGACCCCCCTGATGTTCAGGATCCTGGCGGTGGCCTACCCTGAGTTGGATGGGCACTTGAGGGCATCACAGCAGACACAAGGGGGTGAGTACACTCTCATTCAGCTGACTTTGCACGCAGTGGAGGGGTCTGGGTGGGGGAGGAGGGCTGTGGGTTTCCCTAGGCCAGGGCGAGTTCCGTAGGCTAGGCCCCTCCGTAATGCAGGCCATGTGCCACTCCACCCCACCTCTGTAGAGTGCCAAGTACAGGTATACAGCCTCTGTGTCATCTATGTGTGCAGATGTCCACCATAGCCATGTAGGCCATATCCCAGGTACTGCATCTGTAGAACTCAACAGCGCGGCGTAGTGCAGGGGGCTGCTGTGTCTGTATTGTCCGCCAACGGTAGCGGTAAGCCATGCACTCAACCTGTCTTTCTTCTGTCGCCCCCCCCCCCCCCTTTTTGTGGTCTCCCTGTACTTGTGTGCATCAGCATCATCAGGCGGAGGTATAGTGGCACCGGAGCACGAGGGAGCTGCATCCCACATGGCCATGGAGGGCCACACCACGGACTCAGAATACACGAGTGGGACGGAGGGCGAGGGGAGCTTCACGGCCGTCACCGGATCTGCAACCAGCGACACGGACTCGTCCTCCGATGGGAGCTCCCTTGTGGTGGCGGCAAAATCTGTGCCCCCTACTTCTACAGGTACAGCAGCCACCCCCCCTACCAGCACCACCCTCCCAGCAGCCCCTCAGCCCTCGCCCCGTGCCCGCTCACCCAGGAGGGTGGGCATCACCTTCACCCCAGGCACCTCAGCCCCTGCCCCTGTCACCTCTGCTGCCCTCAGTGAGGAGGCCATTGACCTTCTCAGGTCGCTCACTGTTGGGCAGTCTACCATTGTGAATGCCATCCAGGGTGTAGAAAGGGAGTTGCAACACACTAATGCATTCCTGGAGGGCATTCATTCTGGTCAGGCTGCCCATCATCGAACCCTGCAATCTCTGGCCTCAGCACTGATGACAGCCATTGTCCCTGTGTCTAGCCTCCCCCCTCCAACTTCCTCCACCCAGACCCAATCCCCTGTACCTCTGCCTATCCCAAGCACACATCAGACCAGCCTGCACACACGTCAACACACAAGGGAAGCTCAGGCAAACATAGGCACCACACATCCCACAGGCACTCACACAAGCATCACCCACATACAGACACAGCAACATCCACTGCCTCCACTGTGTCCCCCTCCTCGTTGTCTCCCTCCGCCCTCCCAGTGTCGTCTACACTCTCACCTGCATGCACTACCACTACAGCCACTAGGACTCGCACCAGCACACCCACCACCACACCCCGCTCACCTGCACTCACCACCCCCACTACCATTTACACATCCCCTGTGTCCTCTCCCAGTGTGTCTGTGACGCCCCCTCCTAAAGTACACAAACGCGGGCACACACACACCCAACATCCATCCACCTCACGACAGCCTCCAGAACATGCACCTGCACCCAAATCATCCAAAGTTACACCTCCTACAACCACTTCCTCTTCCCCCACTCCCAGATCCCCTCCAGCTACCCGTCCCAGTGTTTGTCAAAAACTTTTCCTGAGCAACGTTGACCTCTTTCCCCCCCCCCCTCCAATTCATAGGTCCCGTACTAGCACCTCAGGCAAAAAATCTCCGGTACCAGTGGTGCCTGTTAGAGGTATGTGGAGTGCGCCGGGCACCAGGGCAGCCAGTGTGACACGGAGCCAAAGCACAGCCAGTCCCCCCCTGTGAAGCACCAGAAGTTGGACAGTGCCCGACGGGATAGGGGGAAGACTCCAGCCGGCAAAGCCGCTCACAAGGGTCCCAGGGGGAGTGTCGACTCAGCTGTGACTCCTCCCAAGGTGGGGAAGGGGAAGAAGAAAGTGCCAAAGTCTGGGAAGAGCAGCACGGCGGAGAAGGCCGCCATCATCCCCGCTGCCCAGGAGGCCTCCGCCAGCCCGATCGTCACTGGCCAGGACGCCAGAGTCAGTGCCCAGGAGGGCAGTCCCATCGTCACTGGTCAGGAGACCACCGCCAGAGTCAGTGCCCAGGAGGGCCCTGGCAGCCACAGCCCCGCTGGGCAATGAGGGACCGCCATGGCAAACACCGCTGCACAGGTCAGAGACAGCAAAGTCAAGCACTGCTGAACAGGGCAAGCACCGCTGAACAGGGCAAAGACCACCATGGCATGCACCGCTGAACAGGGCAAAGACCACCATGGCATGCACCGCTGAACAGGGCAAGCACCGCTGAACAGGACAAAGACCGCCATGGCAAGCACCGCTGAACAGGGCAAGCACCGCTGAACAGGGCAAAGACCGCCATGGCAAGCAACGCTGAACAGGGCAAAGACCACCATGGCATGCACCACTGAACAGGGCAAGAATAGCTGAACAGGGCAAAGACCGCCATGGCAAGCACCGCTGAACAGGGCAAAGATCGCCATGGCAAGCACCGCTGAACAGGGCAAGAACCGCTGAACAGGGCAAAGACTGCCATGGCAAGCACTGCTGAACAGGGCAAGCACCGCTGAACAGGGCAAAGACCGCCATGGCAAGCACCGCTGACCAGGGCAAAGACCGCCATGGCAAGCACTGCTGAACAGGGCAAAGACCGCCATGGCAAGCACCGCTGAACAGGGCAAGCACCACCAACTCAAGCACCGCTAGCCCATGTGCGGCAGGGGCAGTGACGGAACTGGGACCGTCACGGGGAGAGTGATGCACTCTGGGCACCAGTCCCCCTTCAGAACCAGTGGATAACAGCATCCACTCCGTCTGTCCTTAACAGGATGAAGCACTCTGGGCACCAGTCCCCCTCCAGAACCAGTGGAGCCTGTTGTCGACTTGAGAGACTGTGGCTTTGCACTCCCCAGGATGGTACAGTGGGCAAACCACCCACTGTAGCGACTTGTGAGACTGTGGCTTTGCACTCCCCAGGATGGTACAGTGGGCAAACCACCCACTGAAAGACTTGTGAGACTGTGGCTTTGCACTCCCCAGGATGGTACAGTGGGCAAACCACCCACTGAAAAGACTTGTGAGACTGTGGCTTTGCACTCCCCAGGATGGTACAGTGGGCAACCCACCCACTGTAGAGACTTGTGAGACTGTGGCTTTGCACTCCCCAGGATGGTACAGTGGGCAAACCAACTACTGAAAAGACTTGTGAGACTGTGGCTTTGCACTCCCCAGGATAAAGCAGTGGGCAAACCACCCACTATAGAGACTTGTGAGACTGTGGCTTTGCACTCCCCAGGATGGTATGGTGGGCAAACCACCCACTATAGAGGCTTGTGAGACTGTGGCTTTGCACTCCCCAGGATAAAACAGTGGGCAACCCACCCACTGCAGTGACTTGAGAGACTGTGGCTTTGCACTCCCCAGGATACATCAATGGGCATGGAGCCCCCTCGTGGATCTGGTGTGGTGCTGTCATCCGGCTGAGGTGCCCCCCCTACCCTTCCCCCTGAGGTGCCTGTTGTATTTCTATCTGATGCCCCAGCAGTGTTCTCTCCGTTTTGCTCAGGTATCGTGTGTGGGCCTCGCCCATGCATTTTGGGCCCAGTGGTCCACGGACATTGAATGGTGCATACCTGCACTACTAATCGTGATGTATATTTTGTTGAATGTGTATATATATATCTGTATATATTAGCTTACTGTATTTTTATACATTACAATGGTAGCACTCATTTCCTTTTGTCTTTGCATTCTTCCGGAGGGGTTGGGGGTTGGTACTGTAATGTTTGGATATGCATTGGTGTGTGTGTTGTAGTGGGTGAGGGTCGGGTGGGTGTGGGAGTGTTGCGTGTGTGTGTCCATGACTTTTGCCTCCCCCCTCCCCTATGTCGTAGGTGCAGTACTCACCGTTGTCTTCGGCGCCGGAGTTGATGGTCATCGTACAGGAGCAGAAAGACTATCGCAGGGAGTATTTGGAGTTCCGGCTCCATGGTGCCCTCCTTCCTCGTGGAGTGTTTGAGGTGAGCGTTTTCCCTTTGAAATGGCTGTTTCCGCCGTGTTTTTATCCACGGTGAATCCGCCCCGGAAAAGGTGGCGGATTGGTAGGTTGTGATACTGTGGGCGGTACTTTGTCTCCCGCCTGTCTGTTGGCGGTGACCGCCGCGCTGCTTGTCTGTACCGCAGTGGCGGTCGGAGTGTTAAAGTGGCTGTCTTTGTTGGCGGTTTCCGCGACGGTCATAATTCCTTTTTTTTTCCGCCAGCCTGTTTGCAGTCTTACCTCCACTTTAACACCATCCGCCAGGGTTGTAATGACCACCGAAGTCTGAAGACACGGTGATACGCTGACCTTAATTCACAGTATATGCACGCAATGTTTGTTGCCATCAGATCAGTTAAAGGCAAAGTTGGCAAGACTGTTACATTTTTTTATACGGTAATGCGCTCACCTTAATTCACATTGGAGGCGCTCACTGATTATTTTGGAATATCGGAATATCTTGTAATTTTGCACAGTGAAATCTCTTCAATATTTAAACTGAAGTCCATTTTGTTCGTGCTAGGCAAATTCGTATTGGTGCACATAGTCATGTACGCACCAGATGTTTGTTTATATTATTGAGTGTATTGCATGTGAAGGGTACATTATAATCGTTTGTCTGCAAAAGAAAATCTTTAATAAGATATAATAACCAAAATGCAAACAGCAAATGCCAGTAGCAATTTTACCAAAGCCAGGTCCTGCTAAGATTAAATGGAGTCAATGGTTCAGATCTTCTAACAGTTATTTAATTGCTATTGATGGACCAGGTATCTCTGCCGCTAGGAAGAAAGTCATGTTATACAATTGTTTAGGAACAGAGGGGCAAGGAATGTTTACCATCAATCACAATTAGTGTCTCAAACTAACGCAGAATGGGATAAATTTACTGAAGCAGTCAAGAGATTAGAGAAACATTTCATTAAATGTAATAGTTGAGAGACATAGATTTATCACACGGAAGCAATATGAGAATGAGACAATAGATAATTTTCTAGCACAGTTAAGAATATTAGCTTCCTCATGTGAGTTCTTAGGGCCTTTAGACCAATATTTGTGAGATAAAATTGTGGCAAATTGTTTTGATATTGAAGTGCAAGAAAGGATATTATGCTGTAGGAATCCAACTTTGGATGAAATCTTAGAGATAGCTAGAGGTAGAGAAAGATCTGTTGCAGCTTCAAAAGAATTAGGGAAGGCAAAAGAGAGTACATTTGAAAGAGTAAATGCTATCTTGGGCAAGACTAAAGCGGTTCCACTTACCAAATCTGATAAGAATTATTGATGTTTTAGGTGTGGATCGGAATTTCATGCTGCAAATGCTAAGACTTGTCCTGCAGTTGGTAAGGCTTGTGCTAAGTGTAAAAAGATTGGTCATTTCGCACGTGTATGTAGAAACAATGCTTAAAGTAATGTTGGTTCATAATCAAGAGATTCACAACCTTGAGCCTGCGGTTGATGAGGAGAATAACAATTCTACAAGAATGGTATTATCTATAAATATATCACAAACGTCTGTGCAAAAAGATATAGTTGAGGGTGATCCTGTATGTTCATTACAAATAGGAAAAAACTGAAGTTAAAGTCACAGTTGATTCAGGGTCACCAATTACGGTCATTTCGGAGAAGTTGTTCTTGAATGAATTGGTTGGAGTAAAATTGGCCCCTCCAGACGTACGTATGGTAGCCTATGGAGGGCAATTACAGAGAACATGACGTTTAATGGCAGGTCAATCCATTCTAAGGTTTATGTGGCACAAAAAGGATACAACATTTTAGGGTGAAAGGACCAAGCGAAATTTTGGATGGATCTCAAACCTGGTTCCACTCATCCTATTTCCTTGGTTGAGAGCTCAGATAAGCAGGATCTAACATTACAAGATGTTATGGGAAAAACATAAATCTGTGTTTGAAGACAAAATAGGCATGGTTAAAGGTTTTGAACATATGATAACACTCAAACCGGATGCTATTCCTCTAGTGCACAAAGTACGGGACATTCCAATGAGTGTAAGGGGGAAATTGAAAGAACATCTTGAAAATGTGTGCAAGGAAGGGGTGATTGAGCCAATAGATTCATCACAATGGATTTTATCTATAGTAGTGGCCATGAAGAGATCAGGAGGGATGTGACTTTGTGTTGATTTGAGATCCTTAAATAAAAACATTCAAGTTGACTGTTTTCCTCTTCCAAGGACCCATGATATGTTAGCTCAATTATGTGGTATGCAAATATTTTCGACTATTGACCTTAGGGTTGCGTACCACCAAGTCGAACTTAGTCAGGATTCCAGAGATCTAACTGCATTTAACACCCCTTTCAGAGACTACAGATTTCTCAGGATGTTGTTCAGGGTAGCGTCAGAGGCATCCGTCTTTCAGAAACTCATGCAACAGTTATTGGGAGGAGGGAAGGACGTTTTTGCTTATCAGGATGACATTTTAATATGTTCAGAGTCAGTCCAATTGCATTTGGAAAAACTTGATAGAGTAGTGGACATATTGCAGGATCACGACATTATGGTGAAACATGAGAAGTGTCAATTTTTAGTGCAGGAAGTAGAATATTTGGGGCATGAGATATCCAATAAGGTATAGAACCTAATGTTGACCTTTTCATGGCCATTCGTGATTGTACTCAACCCTCAGACAAGGATCAATTGCGATCCTTTTTTGGTCTATGCGAGTACTATTCTCGTTTTGTAGAGAATTTTGCTCTACAAAGTGAACCACTTAGGGAATTATTGAGAAAAATATCCAAATTTGTATGGGGACAAGAACAAGAAAAGGCTTTCACAACATTAAAAATATTGATTGTGCAAGCTCCAGCCATACAAACATTTAATGAGAAAACCATGTCAATTGTGGATTGTAGATACTAGTAATACTGGGATTGTAGCTGTATTAACTCAGTTGCAAGAAGGTGTAGAAAATACTGTAGCCTTTGCCTCAAGAAGGCTTACAGAGACTGATAAAAATGATAGCACCATTGAGAAAGGAACATTAGCTTGTGTGTCGTAGTTCATCATTTTCTCTACATACTTATGGATGGGAATTTGTTGTGATTTCTGATCATAAGCCATTCTTTTGTGGAATAGAATGGTTATGGGTAAAGCCAGTCCAAGGTTAATAAGGTTATTATCCAAATTGCATGAATTAAATTTTAGTAGGAAACACATACAAGGGAGTAGCAATTGTAGGGCGGACTTTTTATCAAGATGTCCATCAAAGGGAGAGATTGGTGAGATGGGTAAATATGGAGAAGATGAAGAAATGGTAATTGGAATGTTTGATGGTGTCACTATAGCACAGAACTCAATATCCAGGCAATGTTGGGAGGAAAATGTGGACAATGACATATGTCTGAAGAAACATAAAAGGTTTCTGAAGATTTGAAGTCTTTCAATATAGTGAAGGATGAGTTGAGTGTGGAGGGGAAGTTGGTATTGAGGGATACCATGCTCATTCCTCCTAAGAATTTGAAAAGCAAATTGATCAGTTTGGCACACCAGGGATATGTTGGAATGACTGGGACTAAAAAAGGCTGAGACTTCACTACTCGTGGCCAAGGATGGATAGTGAGGTGGAAGTGATGGTTGGGAGGTGTGTTGAATGTGCACAATCTGGAAAAGGTATCAAAACAACTTTCACGCCTATATGTCCTGTTGCTTTTCCTGGACGTCCATGGGAGAAGTTTGGAATGGATTTCATTGTACCTATTGGGGGTCTCAATGATGGTGAGAGATATGTTCTAGTAGTTGTTGATTACCATTCTAAGTGGGTGTCGTTCAAATTCATGAGGGAACCAAATACTAGTGGTGTGATCAAATTGTTAGAGGAGGTGTTTAGGTCAGACAGGGTTCCTACATTTTTGGTCTAGGATACTGGAGTTCAATTTGTGTCACATCAAATGGCAGATTTTCTCAAAAGGTGGGGTATTAAGCACTTAACTACAGCATTGTATAGTCCCCAAGGTAATGGCATGGTAGAGAGGGTTAATCGTATCCTTAAAGATACCATTCAATTGGCTATTTCTACAGGACAGAGGGCCTGATTCTAACCTTGGCGGACGGCGGAGGCCGTCCGCCAAGGTTCCGCCGCCAAATGACCGCACCGCGGTCACAAGACCGCGGCGGCCATTCTAACATTTCCTCTGGGCCGGCGGGCGCTCTCCAAAAGAGCGCCCGCCGGCCCAGAGGAAATGCCCCTGCAACGAGGACGCCGGCTCAGAATTGAGCCGGCGTAGTTGCAGGGGTGCGACGGGTGCAGTTGCACCCGTCGCGTATTTCAGTGTCTGCATGGCAGACACTGAAATACTTTGCGAGGCCCTCTTACGGGGGCCCCTGCAGTGCCCATGCCATGGGCGCTGCAGGGGCCCCCAGGGGCCCCGCAGCACCCCCTACCGCCATCCTGTTCCTGGCGGGTCTCAGGATGGCGGTAGGGGGTGTCAGAATCCCCATGGCTGCGGAGCGTGCTCCGCAGCCATGGAGGATTCCCCCGAGCAGCGGAAAGTCGGCGGGAGACCGCCGACTTTCCGCTTCTGACCGCGGCTGAACCGCCACGGTCAGAATGCTCGTGGGAGCACCGCCAGCCTGTTGGCGGTGCTCCCGTGGTCGGTGGCCCTGGCGGCCACCGGCCGCCAGGGTCAGAATGACCCCCAGAGTGTTCTACAGGACAGGGTGTCCAGCAAGCAAGGATTTGGAGTTACCATAATACTCCTCATTCGACGACTGTGGTTACTCCATTTGCAGTTGGGAGGGGAAGATACTCGTGCTATGAATTATCTCCCAGTTGGGCATTGGAGGAATTGGATCATGGGAAGTTGTGTCCCAGTTTAGAGTCTATCAAGGTTAGAGTAGAGAATGCTCAAGACAAAGTGAAGAAAAGGTATGATGAAATTAAAAATGTGGAGGATGTAGATTTCAGTGTGGGGGAATGTGTCAGAATTCGATAACCTTTTAAAAAGAAGGGGTCCAAGTTTCTTCCCTAAAAAGAGAGTGATCCAAACACTCTGTTAAAGTAGAAGGGGGGAAGTGGTGGAGTAAGAGGAGAGTTGCAAAGGTGGTGGATTGTGACCGACTAAATAATGGTGACATGAAGTCTAAAGTCACTTGTGGTCAACAAAGGTGCATCTTACTTAGTCTATCCAGAAACTAGTTGTAGAACGTTAGGTACACACAGTGAAAGGGAAAACTAACTGTGAAGGAACAGATGCTGTTCAAAGGGGTGAAGAGGTGAAAGGAAATAAAGAGCTGGAGGAGATGCGAAGATCAAAGAGATTGATACACAAACCGAAACATGTTGATGACTTTGTTTTATCACGTTGATCAATCATTTTCTATACTTTTGTTTAGTTTTGTTCATGTTTGTTTCATTATTTACGGTAAATGTGTTGTTTTTGTAAAAGGTGAGGCGTGTTTTGTAGTGTATTATGTCATGGAGATCTTAAGTTGCTATGGTTGGAATGTAGCGACATTCCAGGGAGTGTCAGTTGTTCTGCTGGCTCCTTGGAAGTTGGTTGTTGAGGGGCGTTTTACTTGCACTTATAATAAATTGGAACCTCAAACTCATCTTAACATCTTCCTCATTGGTAAGAGAGGACCTAACAAATATCTTACTGATAAACTTGGAAAAGCCAAACATTCAAGTATGTGCTTCATTGTGAATGCATTGTCAATGTTTCAAGACTTGAGGCATGTGGGCAATCCATTTCGTAAACCATGACTGAACCAGACAAACACTAGCTGTATGAGGACCGGTGCAGTATAAGGACCAGTCCCCGTAGTGTTTTAAGTTCTTTCAAGAGAGTCTATCAAAAACCTAAAAGTGCAGTTATATTTGCCTCGGTCTGTTTACAACCTACCCCAGTATCAAAGCGCATGTGGTTAGAATAGTAAATACACACTTCATAACAGTTAATGGACAGTCCTCATAATGTGTGTGTATGCGTGTGTGTGTCCATGCTCTCCTTAGCTTCTACCTCATCTTCTGCCTTGTGAGCCCTTGTCAGCTTCCATGTATCACACTTCCGAAACAGTACTCATTCCTCCAGTGGTGCTTGTCAGGCCTGCCTCCAGCATCACCAAACCCCTGATTCATGCTGGCTGCACCTTTATGTCTGCGTTGGGGCCCAACTAGGCCTCTGAAGCCGGTGCAGGGTGACAGCATTTTGGAGACTTCTGTTTGCCCCCAAGAGTCCTAAACAGTAGCATAACAAAAGCCCCCGCAGCTTCTGCGGTGTTGTGGGGGGTGACTTTCATGGGTCCCCCTCTGGCACTGTACGTGGGTGGCAGGATCCTGGATGAGAGTTCCTGACGATCCGGAGAGTTGGGGAGACCCCTCCACGTATTTTGCATGGGG
Organism: Pleurodeles waltl; assembly: GCF_031143425.1. Taxonomy (NCBI): domain Eukaryota; kingdom Metazoa; phylum Chordata; class Amphibia; order Caudata; family Salamandridae; genus Pleurodeles; species Pleurodeles waltl. Next base: position 976,853,601 of record NC_090446.1, on the reverse strand, counting down.
ACCCCTCAAGTCTCGTTATGCCACTGGCCCTGAAATATTTAGGGGCATATTTATACTCTGTTTGTCCCGAATGTGCGTCAGAAATTCCGCTGTCTGCGTAATTATCTGGATTCGGGAAACCGCCTTGCGTTAATGACATGCAAGGTAGGCGTTCCCGTCCAAAAAATTACTTAAACTCCCATGCGCCTTATTTATGCTACCACGCAAAAATGACACACGGCCGGGAGGTGGAGGCGGAAAATGACGCACAGCCCGATTTGTATAAAAAAATAACCCCTGGGTCAGGGCAGGTGTTAAAATGGGGCAAACACACCTGTACTTAATGAAAACACACAGAAGCAACAGAAGAGCTCCAAAAGGAAGACATGGAGGTGCTTTTCATCCAGCATGCACGCAGATGCAGACCACAGGACCAACAACAGCAGCTTCCACAACACCAGCAGGGACCCCAAAGGCAACGCAGAAGGCAGGAGAGGATATTCCACACCAGGACAACCCTTCTGGGACTCCGCCAACAAGACATCATTCAGAGGTACAGGCTCAATTGGCAAGCCATTCAGCAGCTGCTGCGCAACATTGAGCCACAGTTGGCACCCAGCTTGCAGACACCCCGCACCATTCCACCAGAAACCAAGCTGCTAGCTGTACTCCATATGTTGGCAAGTGGTCCTTTCAAACCACTGGTGCCCTGGTTGCTGGGATCTCAAAGCCATCATTCTCCACCTTCCTACCCAAGGTACTGGATGCTATCATCTCCTTCACACCCCGCCACATCAGCTTCCCCAACACATAGCAGAAGCAGCAGGAGTCAAAACAGGGGTTTTACCAAATTAATGGCTTCCCACACATCCTTGGTGCCATTGACTGCATACGCCTTGTGCCACCTGCTGCAACCGAACATCTATACCGCGACAGGAAGCACACATACTCCATCAATGTGCGGGCCATTGTCGATTACCGAGGTTTGATCACCAACATCGTGGCAAAGTATCCTGGAAGTGTACATGATTCATTCATCTTCCGTCACTGCACCATCAATCAACACTTCCAGGATGGACGATATGGAAATGGCCTACTTCTTGGTAAGTACAGAAACCCAGTTATATACACAGAGCACAGCAACCCTCTAGGACACACAACACATACACCACAACATTGACACGTGGACAGGAAGACAATGAGGTTGTGACACCGCTAGGCATGTTTGATATCCTCACCCAATGGGATACACACCTATGGACAAATGACAGTTCCAAATAACAACAGATGTCACTCCACAGACACAAGGGGACAATTTAAAACAACACAATGACAAAGACATGGCCCTAACTGGCAGTACAGTTTGGAAGATTAATCTTTCAATATCACATAAATAACACTCAATCAAACACCCTTCCAACCAATAAGTACTGTGTAAGGGGTGTGTAATGTGTTTCCTGCAGGTCAAACACCATGACAAACATAGCATTATGATGACTACAATGAAGGTCACATGAAATCATTGAGGCTGTACCAATATCTCACATCAGTCCTGCTCTCACACTGCCCACTACCAATAAGCAAGTGGACTGTGCGAAGAACACATATTGATGGGACAATATTGAAAGTACACATTCCTACACATACGCATTGCGATGAATTAACACACACATAACAGATGTACAGGCATACGGACCTTCTGAAACTCAAAATGACAACCTCACTACCAAGTTAGCCATATGAACTAGAACATGTTCAGTAGTATAGGTACACGTTACAACCTGAGTCGACTTGGCAAGGGCAGAGAAATAGGTCTGCAGTGAACTTGTCACACATGTGAAATTAGTGCATAGTCAACTGTCAACACATCAGTGCTGACAACGTACGGAGATGTGTTGTACATTGTCACCTTGCCAAATCTAAGGGTCTCACTGATGGTTAAATAATTCTATTGCATCTGTAAAATTGGATGGGATGTCCAGGGTATATAGATGCAACCGTGTTACCACCACTGTGGAATTGAATCTGTGTATGGAAGTATCATCTCACCCCCACTTAAGACACAGGGACACCTCTTTCACATGACACAATGCAAGGGAGTACACACTGTACTGCAACTCTACAAAAATACTGCTGACATCCGGTCAACAGCCAAACACCGGTTCAGATAAGGAAACAACCCAATGCTGATGATACATCCTAGAAGCCTAGGATTCCACACAATAACACAAACACTGATGAGTAACAGACAACACAAGAGAACAACTGCCATGCAAAGTGATAATTTTGGTGCAAGGTACATCAACATGTTCTCACTCATTTTCTCTTTCAGCTGATCAGGGGTATGGGATCCAGCCATAGATCATGACCCCATTTACAAACCCAAGCACTGCAGCAGAGCGTGCCTATAATGAGGCACATAGTGGGACACGCACCATAGTCGAGAGGACCTTTGGCATCCTGAAGTCAAGATTCAGGTGCCTCGACATCACCGGAGGGAGCCTCCTGTACTCACCAGAAATGGTGTGCAAAATAATTTTGACCTGTGCCATCCTGCCCAACATATGTGTAAGAAGGAACATTTCCCTATATGAACCTGACCCACAAATGCCTGAAGAGAAGGAAGAGGAGGATGCTGTCCATCAACATGAGGGGGACCATCCAAACACAGCTGCTGGATTGCGTCGGAGACAACATATTGTCCAAAATTTCTTTTAACTCTACTCATCCATCACCACTGTCTTACCATATGTCAATAAACACCTATACTATTCACTATATCATGGTCTGGATAACATTTTTGCATTACATTATCTCTAACTATCAGAATCAGAGTGTAGCCTCATGTAGCATTGCTGAAATACAGATTAGGAGACAGAAAAATCCAAATCTATTTTGATGCGTATGAATGTACAGCCAAATTCACACACACTGTAAATGACATATATCCTGTACATTTCACATTTGAAGGGCAATAGCAGAGGACCACACCTATTTCACACACGCATGTTGGCAACATGGTTCATCGCAGCATATGGCACACAACTAAGACACCATCAGTCAATAAGGGAAAAAAATGCCTCATACATGAGGCTGTGGATGTGCTATTGCATTGGTGACAAGAAGGTATGACCAGACCCTTGACAGCAGTAAGTCTTACATCACCTATCTTTGCAAGGACTATGTGTGACAAGATGTCCATATGAGCAGCAAATTGATAGCACAAGTGCCCCAGGTTTGACTAGCATTGCTCACATGACATCCCCTGTACATGGCAGCCCATGTCATAAGTCCAGCCACAACCATGTTCCCTGTCTCAGCCCACCCTTCTTTAGAGGTCCCTGGAATGGGAATATGTGTACCCAGATAATCCCTCCTCTACACACACCCAGACTAACAATGTGAATCCAGTGTGCTTCCCTCTTTAGTATGGTGTGCCATAGTCATTGTACTTCTGTCTGCATGGATGACAGGTTAAATAATGCACTGCCTTGTAGTCTGTAGGACCTGTAATCACCTGTACATTGCTTCCCATGTGAAAGGTACTGTTGGCCCTTTGAACTTGAATCCCACCTACAGGACTTGTGAGAGACTGAAACTGCACACACCTGTGAGCACCTCCATGGAGACCAGCCATTTGAACATGCACTGCCCTTGCAGCTGCCTGGAACAGCATAGAAGCTGCAATTTTATCTATACCACTGTTATGCATTGCAGTAAAAATCAGCTGTGTAACACAACCCTTGGGTTAATGTGTTACGTTCCAACACACAGGAGAAACACAGTTTTCAGTTTCCAGAGTGTTGTTCCACCATTGACCAGTCTCAGTCTGACCACTGTGTATTTTCCTTGTTAAATTTTGGATCCTGATTGACCCTGCATCCTGTTAGCTTGACTGGTTCCTGACTTTGCGTTACCCTAAAGGTTCCTTGTGGCTACATTTGTCTCATAGTTGCTTTCCCAACCCTCACTTTACTCCTGGGGTATTGTGTCAGGTGGGTCTACAATGCATACTCAAATACATTGTGTAGCATAATCAGTTTATTTATCGTACCATGGGGGGAACTTGTCTCCAAATAGCCGAATAATAGCCTATCTCTTGTCTGGGTTTCATGTATGCATGAGTGACAAATAGTGACAGTGTACCATGGCTTTATGCATGGATTGGGTATGGTGCCTCCAACACAACAAACAACGTCAGAGAATGTGCATGAAATGTCTACACATGGTAGGACCCTGACAGACCACACGCTGATTCACATTGCCCACAACATATTGATGGGGCTTGTGTGGTGAATAGCTGTGAGATTAATCAGCACAGAGGCACTGATGTTCCCAGAAGCAGTGGGAATTTTAGAGGCCAACCTGTGTACAAATGTTGTGAGGATACCTGCCGGTATAAGAATCCTGAGACATTAACTTTGTCAGCACACCAAGGTTGCCCTGTTGTCAGTCTCATAACACGTCTGCAGTGACAGAGCTGGACTATCCCTATGTGTGTACTCAATTCCTCATTGGCTTTCCTTCAATTGATCTGCGAAGAATACTTTGTAGATGCAGGAAATGGCTCCATAGACTCATGACTAGACATGCACGTAACTGTGACAACATAGACCCCAATAATGATACAGGCTAAACATTGGCCCACACACATGAACCAGACACCTCTGTGCATTTTACCACTGGAAATATGTGAACACGTGCTGCTTGGTCTGCTGGTCCTCCACTGCCACAGGAGAGACATGGCTCAGTTATATGACTCCAACTGTGGCGTAACATTACATTTGTGTATTATATTTGGGACTCGGTGTCACAAACACGGTACCCACATAGCATTATCCCATGCCTGACTCATGGTGGGTAAACAAACAAGTGCCTAGAAAGTAGTATCCAACATTCCAGGACATGTGATGGCTAAGTTTTGGAACATTGCCATGAACAACTGTCTGCTATCTATCCTGTGCATGCTTTCTCATTGGTGGTGCTTATGTTCCAAAAAACCTAGGAAGTGCACACAGCAGTTGTTGCTATGTGTATGACTAACACATGTCTTCTCTCATTTCCACACTGAATAGCATCTGAGGGTTGGACACATTGGTGGTCATTCCAACATCGGCGGTAAAAGCCTCTTACCACTGTCAGAAGACCGCCACCATACCGCCGCGGCCGCGGTAAACCGCCACGGTCATTCTGACCCACAACACGGAAACTGCCAAAATACCGACACCCACAGAAGTCCGCCACACCAAAGGTCAGCGATAAACTGGCGAAAACAAAACCGACACCGTCACGCCAACAGAAATACGCCCACACTATCACGACACACGAATCCACGTGGCGGTCTTTCAAACGCGGTATTCCATTGGCGGTACACACCGCCGCGCTCAGAATACACACAAACCTACAAAACACAGCCACATTGGACAAATCGAAATACACACACCTGATACACATACACACACCACTCCCACACACCCAATTAAATATAAAACACACACCCACATCACACACAAACCCCTGCAACCAAAAATTAGGAACGAGGCACAGAGAGAGACACCACCATCTACAAACTAGCAACCACAGGCACACAGTACCATCACCCACATTACTTCCACGCACCGCACACAACACACCACTAAATATCACCCCACACATCACAACACACACCACCCCACACATCACCCACACCACCCCATGGCTCCGCAAAGACACCCCAGGTTTTCAGAGGAGGAACTCAGGGTCATGGTGGAGGAAATCATCCGGGTAGAGCCACAGCTATTCGGATCACAGGTCCAGCAGACATCCATTGCCAGGAAGATGGAGCTATGGAGCAGAATAGTGGAAAGGGTCAACGCTGTGGGACAGCACCCAAGAAATCAGGATGACATCAGGAAGAGGTGGAACGACCTACGGGGGAAGGTGCGTTCCGTGGTATCCAGACACCGCATTACAGTGCAGAGGACTGGCGGCGGACCCCCACCTCCTCCCCCAGAATTTACAACATGGGAGGAGCAGGTCTTGGCGATCCTGCAGCCTGAGGGCCTCGGCGGAGTATCTGGAGGAATGGACTCTGGTAAGTCACATCTTCACTACTTCATCCCCCCCACCCCACCTGCATGCCAATACATACCCCCACCCTCACCCCCATCACTCCTACTCCTTGCAAATGTCTCCCCATCACAACCCACCCATCCCAACACCAAGCCCTGCATGCGACCACAAAGCATGGACACCCATCACCAAAGCATGCCCACTGCACATACCCATCCCCCCCAAAGCCCCGTCACAAATGCCCCCACACAGGAATGCAAGCACTGGGGGACACGGGCAGCCACCCATTGCACACCATGGCACACACAGATGCAATAATCATGCCTTTATACCCCTGCAGGACCACAACGCAACGTCACCGCGCAGGAAGGTCCACAAATGTCCACCCCACCCCCAGAAGAGGCCCACAGCGATGACAGCAGCTCTGTCGACCTGGATCAAGATGACCAGCCCGGCCCATCGGGGACCTCGGGACAGTCGGTTCCCCTCAGACAGCCACAGGCCACAGCAGACCTTCCCCCCTCTAGGAACACCAGCACAGCACCCACCCAGCGGGCCCATACCTCTGTCCCCAGGACACGTCAAGCAGAGGTGTGTCCACCACTACAGGGCACCCAGGTTAACCCACCACCCCAACAACAACAGGGACCTGGGGGCAGTGGCAGTGGGCACACGGTCCAGGGGACAGAGGCCCAGGGAAACAGGGCAACTGGGAGGGCTGCTGTGCGACAGGGGGGGACAGGCCCAGGGAACCCACTCTCCACGAGGCCCTCACCACCATCATGGGAGCATACTACCGCTCCCAGGAGATGATGGCGACGGTACTGGCCAGGTGTCAGGAGACCCAGTGCCTGCAGGAGGAACAGTATTTGGGGTTCAGGGAGGAACTAAGAACCATCAGTTCCGCCCTGGGCACCATCGTAGGGGTGCTGAATTTGATAGCCACCTCATTGCAGCCCACCGTGGCACCACAAAGGGCCCCTTACACTAGCATGGACCAAGAACTGCCTACCACCTCCGCCGGCGCTAGTGGACAGGAGGCCCCGCCACAGGACCAACAGGCCACCAGCACCCCACCCCCTGCAGAAGGAGAACCACCCCGCAAGCGGTCCCTGAGATCCAGGAAGAAGACAGAGTAAGATGCCAAGACCCCCGCCAGCAAAGGATACCACCCTGATTGTCATCCCACTGTCCCACATTGTCACCCTGTCCATCCTTAAACTGCCCCAGCTCCACTTTCCACAGGCATCTGGACAATGCACCTGTGATCCCAATAGTCTGGACTCTGCCATGGACATTCCTCCACCATCCCCCCTCACCAATTTGCAACCACCCCACAATATAGAGCACTCAAATAAACACAGTTATTGCACAAAAAACTCGGGAGTCTGGCTGTGATTTTGAACAAATGTATCAGACATTACCGTGCCAAAATGCTTATTTACATTGTGATGCCAACATACCAATGTCACACAGCTGTAGTCCATGGGTAAACAAAGCAGATGTCACACACTGGGGGCCACATTTCTGAAATCGCAAAGGAAAGTGACAACTCAGTTACCATACACTGGGTGAAAACGACAGACAGGAGAGAGGTAGTAGTGGTTAAGTACATGTAGTAGGCAGCTACTTCTTACTTGTCTGTCATTGGAAATACTGCTGTATAACTGTGTTCCTGTTGTCTATGTCGTCCTCTTCTGCTTCCTCCTCTTCACTCTCCACAGGCTCCACAGCTGCTACAACACCACCATCTGGACCATCCTCCTGCAGAAAAGGCACCTGGCGACGCAAAGCCAGGTTGTGAAGCATGCAGCAGGCCACGATGATCTGGCACACCTTCTTTGGTGAGTAGAATAGGGATCCACCTGTCATATGGAGGCAGCGGAACCTGGCCTTCAGGAGGCCGAAGGTCCGCTCGATCACCCTCCTAGTTCGCCCATGGGCCTCATTGTAGCGTTCCTCTGCCCTTGTCCTGGGATTCCTCACTGGGGTCAGTAGCCAGGACAGGTTGGGGTATCCAGAGTCACCAATTAGCCACACACGGTGCCTCTGGAGTTGCTCCATCACGTAGGGGATGCTGCTATTCCGCATGATGTACGCGTCATGCACTGAGCCAGGGAACTTGGCATTAACATGGGAGATGTACTGGTCTGACAAACACACCATCTGGACATTCATCGAATGATAATTCCTCTGGTTTCTATACACCTGTTCACTCCTGTGGGGGGGACCAAAGCCACATGGGTCCCATCAATGGCACCTATGATGTTGGGGATATGTCCAAGGTCATAGAAATCACCCTTCACTGTAGGCAAATCCCCCACCTCAGGGAAAACGATGTAGCTCTGCATGTGTTTCAGCAGGGCAGACAACACTCTGGACAACACCTTGGAAAACATAGCCTGGGACATCCCTGATGATATGGCCACTGTTGTTTGAAAGGACCCACTTGCTAGGAAATGGAGCACTGACAGCACCTGCACTTGAGGGGGGATTCCTGTGGGTTGGCGGATAGGTGACATCAGGTCTGGCTCCAGCTGGGCACACAGTTCCAGGATTGCGGCCTTTAGGTCAGTATGACATGTCTCTCTTCCATTGTCGACAGGTCCACCAGAAGTCTGTACACCGGAGGATGCCGCCATCTCCTCACATGTCCCAGCGAACGGGGCCTATGAAGGACAACAGCGAGCACAGAGTCAAACATCCCAGAGGTACGTAACCACAGCTTGCACAGAACACGATTCTTAATCCATAGAATGGCTTGTATGAGTGTTGAGGCAAGGCCTAGGTATGTGTGACGCAGTTAAAATATTAGGGCATGTGGGCCCCTGAAATGGCGGCTGCCTGACCTGTGAAGTGTGACAATGGGATGTGAGGTAACTGCCCTGGCGTTGTACACCGTGGCGGTAGGCGGTCGAAGACCGCGGCGCAATGCTGCATTGGTTAACATTGAACCCTATGGGTCCCAGGAGCCAATGACGATGTGCGCCGGCAGTCGCGGTACGCACCGCTGCGGACGTGACCGCCATTTTCTATCTGCTTAATCACTCGATACCTGATCTTCGACAGGAGAGGACCTACACTGCAAGTGCTGCTGTGACCTCGGTCTGGAAGAGACAATGGCTCAAGCGACTGGGGAAAGGGCCCCCGCCTTCACCACTGAGGAATTGGAGAAACTAGTGGATGGGGTCCTCCCCCAGTACGCGCAACTCTACGGTCCTCCAGACAAACAGGTAAATACACTGGGAGCATGCTGTGTGGGCTATGCCTGTGTGGAGTGGGGTGGATGAAAGTTGGAGGGGGAGTGGGGGGGGAGATTGAGGCGTGCATGAAACAACGGTGATTGCATGTGCCACATGGCAAGGGTAGGGATGGGGGCCACTCACATTGACGGTGCAGAAGGTAATGACTTCTCTTCTCCCTCCGTACTTTTCATATAGGTCAGCGCCCACCAGAAGGTAGATATTTGGCGTGCCATCGCCAAGGACGTCCGGAACCTGGGGGTCCACCGCAGACGGGGCACCCACTGGCGGAAGAGATGGGAGGATATCCGCCGCTGGAGCAGGAAGACGGCGGAGGCTCAGCTGGGGATGGCCTCCCAACGTGGGAGGGGTGCCAGTCGGACTTTGACCCCCCTGATGTCCCGGATCCTGGCGGTGGCCTACCCCGAATTGGATGGGCGCGTGAGGGCATCACAGCAGACACAAGGGGGTGAGTACACTCTCATTCTGCTGACTTTGCGCGCAGTGGAGGTGTCAGGGTGGGGGAGGGCTGTGGGTCTCCCTAGGCCAGGGCGAATTCTGTAGGCTAGGCCCCTCCGTAAGGCATGGCCCTGTGCCCCCGCCCCCCACCTCTGTAGGGTGCCAAGTACAGGAGACCATGGCCCTCTGTCATCTATGTGTGCGGATGTCATCCATAGGCTTGTAGGCCATGTCCCAGGGATTGAGTAGTCGACCCCAAGTGCGCGGCGTAGTGCGGTTGGCTTCTGTGTCTGTCCTGTCCGCCAACGGTGTCGCCAATGCATGCACTCAACATGTCTTTATTTTGTTTCCCCCCCCTTTTTTGTAGTCTTCCTGTTCATGTGTGCATTAGCATCATCAGGCGGAGGAGAAGTGGCACCGGAGCACGAGGGAGCTGCATCCCACATGGCCATGGAGGGCCACACCACGGAGTCTGAGTTCACCAGTGGGACGGAGGGCGAGGGGAGCTCCACAGCGGGGACTCGGGCCGACAACAGTGACAATGACTCGTCCTCTGAAGGGAGCTCCCTTGTGGTGGCGGCAACATCTGTGGCCACCCCAACAACAGGTACAGCCGCCACCCCCCGCACCAGCACCGCCCTCCCAGCAGCTCCTCAGCGTTTGTTCCGTGCCCGCACACCCAGGAAGGTGGGCATCTCCTTCTCCCCAGGCACCTCAGGCCCTACCCCAGTCACCCCTGCTTCCCTCAGTGAGGAGGTCATTGACCTCCTAAGGACGCTCACTGTTGGGCAGTCTACCATTTTGAATGCCATCCAGGGTGTGGAAAGGGAAGTGCACCAGAGCAATGCATACCTGGAGGGCATTCATTCTGGTCAGGCGGCCCTTCAGCGATCGTTCACGTCTCCTTCCTCCCTCCCTGTCACCTCTACATTCACACCTGCATGCACACCATCTTCAGCCACTACGTCCCTCAGCAGCACAGACACCAGAACACCCCGCACACGTGCAGTCACCACCCCCACTGCCATTTACACGTCCCCTGTGTCCTCTCCCAGTGTGTCTGTGACCCCCCCTCCCAACATACACAAACGCAGGCAGCCACCCACCCAACAGCCATCCACCTCACGACAGCTTCCAGCCCAAGCACCCAGCACCAGCACCCAAAACCACAAAACTTACACCTCCTACAACCACTACCTCTTCCTCCACTCCCATAACCACTACACCTACCCATCCCACTGCTCCCAAAAAGTTCTTCCTGTCGAAACTCAACCTCTTCCCACCAACTCCCCCACCCTGTCCATGTCATATGACTCGATTGAGCACCTCAGCCCCCACAAAACCGGGCCCTGCCATCAAGGTCTGCCAGGGACAGTGGAGTGCCCCACCCACCAGGGCAGCCAGTTTGGTCCGGAGTCAAGGCACGGCCAGCCCACCCCCGGAGAAACACCCGAAGATAGGCAGTGGCCGGCGGGAGAGGCAGATGACATCAGGCAACAAAACCCCGACCAGGCCCCGCCAGGGAGTGTGGAGACAGCTGCAAGGGCAAGGTGGGGAAGGGCCACAGGCGAACTGGGAAGGCTGGGAAGGGCAGCACAGCCGACACCACCGCCATCAGCCCAGCTGCCCAGGAGTGGCCCACCAGCCCCATCCCATGTGGGCAGGACCCCACCAACAGGCCCGGCCCAGCTGCCCAAGAGGACACCGCCAGCCACAAGTCAGGTGGGAAATGAGCACCCCGCCATGGCCTGGGCCGCTGACCTGCCCACTTCCATCTCAAGCACCGCTGAACCGGGCAATGCCGTCTCAAGCACCGCTGAACTGGGCTCTCCATCTCAAGCACCACTGAACTGGGCCCTTCATCTCAAGCACCGCTGAACTGGGCCCTTCATCTCAAACACCGCTGAACTGGGCCCTTCATCTCAAGCACCGCTGAACTGGGCCCTTCATCTCAAGCACCGCTGAACCGGGCACCGCCGTCTCAAGCACCGCTGAACTGGGCTCTCCGTCTCAAGCACCGCTGAACCGGGCACCGCCGTCTCATGCATCGCTGACCCGGGCACTGCCGTCTCAAGCACCGCTGAACTGGGCTCTCCATCTCAAGCACCGCTGAACCGGGCACCGCCGTCTCATGCACCGCTGAACCGGGCACCGCCGGCTCATGCACCGCTGAACTGGGCCCTCCAACTTAAGCACCGCTGAACTGGGCCCTTCATCTCAAGCACCGCTGAACTGGGCCCTTCATCTCAAGCACCGCTGAACTGGTCTCTCCATCTCAAGCACCGCTGAACTGGGCCCTTCATCTCAAGCACCGCTGAACTGGGCTCTCCATCTCAAGCACCGCTGAACCGGGCACCGCCGTCTCAAGCACCGCTGAACTGGGCCCTTCATCTCAAGCACCGCTGAACTGGGCCCTTCATCTCAAGCACCGCTGAACCGGGCACCGCCGTCTCAAGCACCGCTGAACTGGGCTCTCCATCTCAAGAACCGCTGAACCGGGCACCGCCGTCTCATTCACCGCTGAACTGGGCCCTTCATCTCAAGCACCGCTGAACCGGGCACCGCCGTCTCATGCACCGCTGACCCGGGCACCGCCGTCTCAAGCACCGCTGAACTGGGCTCTCCATCTCAAGCACCGCTGAACCGGGCACCGCTGTCTCATGCACCGCTGAACTGGGCCCTTCATCTCAAGCACCGCTGAACCGGGCATCTGTGTCGGGCAGGCCTGCACGAAGCACTCTGGGCACCAGGCCCCCTCCAGAAGCAGTGGAGACATGCATCCACTACCTCTGTCCTGCACAGGATGAGGCACTCTGGGCACCAGGCCCCCTCCAGAACCAGTGGAGACTGTCATTGACTTGAGAGACTGTGGCTTTGCACTCCCCAGGATTGAACAGTGGGCAGACCACCCACTGTATAGACTTGTGAGACTGTGGCTTTGCACTCCCCAGGATTGAGCAGTGGGCAGCCCACCCACTGTATAGACTTGTGAGACTGTGGCTTTGCACTCCCCAGGATTGAGCAGTGGGCAGCCCACCCACTGTACAGACTTGTGAGACTGTGGCTTTGCACTCCCCAGGATTGAACAGTGGCCATGGAGGCCGCTCGTGGATCTGGCGTTGTGCACTCATCCGGCTGAGGTGCTCCCCCTTCCCTTCCCCCTGAGGTGCCTGTAGTTTTGCCATCTGATGCCCCTGCAGTGTTCGCTCCGTTGGATTCAGGTATCCTGTGTGGACTTTGCCCATGTGATTTGGCCCGAGTGGTCCACGGACAATGCCTGCTACAATGCTCGGACTTGTACATTACTGTATTTATTATTGTGTTTTGGTGTAAATATTTAAATAGGTAGTTTTTTGATATATGCAAATGTTTCAAACTCATTCCTTTTGTCTTTGCATTCTTCCAGGGGGTTTGGGGGGTGTAACTGTGATGTTTTGCTATGCATTGATGTGTGTGTTGTAGTGGGTGAGGGTGGGGGTGAGTGTGTCGCGTATGTGTGTCCCCGTAATTTTTTGCCTCCCCCCTCCCCTGTGTCGTAGGTGCAGTACTCACCGTTGTCTTCTGCGCCGGCGTTCGTACTCCTGGTACAGGAGCAGGAATACTATCGCTGGGAGTATGTGAAGTTCCGGTTTCATGCTGTCCTGGCTCCTCGTGGGGTGTATTGAGGTGAGCGTTTTCCCTTCGGTATAGCGGTTTCTGCCGTGTTTTTATCTGCGCTGCTACCGCCCCGGAAAAGGTGGCGGATTGGTGGGTTGTGATACTGTGGGCGGTACATTGACTCCCGCCTGTCTGTTGGCGGTGACCGACGCGCTGTTTGTTGGTTCCGCCGTGGCGGTCGGTGTCTTTAAGTGGCGGCCTCTGTTGGCGGTTAGCGCCACGGTCGGAATGCCATTATTTTTGCCGCCAGCCTGTTGGCGGTTTAGCCGCTGCTTTCACGCCGACCGCCAGGGTTGGAATGACCACCATTGACTCCACATGCATATAAGCAGATTTGCTAAAATGCTTCTTGTGATGGTCACACAGTGGGACAACTACAATAGTAGTAGCCAAATCACACACATTGGGCATTGAGTTACTGTATTTAGTTGCGTCGCCTTGCTATCCTCTCTTGACGCAAAACATGCCCAAACTGGTAAAAAAAGACGCACATGCGTAAAAAAATGACGCATATGCATTGAAATATGACGCACATTGCCATGAAACATCCATTGGCCTTGAGCGGTAACTCCTACACTGTACCCTCTGAAATTGGTTAAGTATGAAACATATTTCAAAATATGGATGCGGGGTTATTTCCAAGCATGTGCGTCAAAATAAATGACGCACAGACTGTAAGCGTCATAATATTTTGACGCATAACCATAAAAACGCACCGCATATGAGGCAGGAAGCTGGGTGGCTTTATTTGGCTGGTGTTCCACTTCCTACCCTTAATGATAGAGGCAGGTGGTCGTGTGATACAAGGCTATCAAACAGAGGCAAGGAGGCTCCGGTGGGCAAAGGTGTTGTACCATCTCAAGAGAATCTACAACACACCGCGCAATGACCAACAGCTGAAGCACCGCTGGGCTGACCTTGTTGCCAGGGAGCAAGACCTGCTGGACCACCTGGGGTTTGTAATTTGTGGCCCTGTTGGTGAGTACAAATCAGAGTAATGTGCACATATAAATGCTCTGTAGCGACAGTAGCTGATTTGTTCATATCCTGCAGGCAATGTTATTGAACATGTGGAATACTAGTTAAACATACAGGGAGTGCAGAATTATTAGGCAAGTTGTATTTTTGAGGATTAATTTTATTATTGAACAACAACCATGTTCTCAATGAACCCAAAAAACTCATTAATATCAAAGCTGAATATTTTTGGAAGTAGTTTTTAGTTTGTTTTTAGTTTTAGATATGTTAGGGGGATATCTGTGTGTGCAGGTGACTATTACTGTGCATAATTATTAGGCAACTTAACAAAAAAATATATATACCCATTTCAATTATTTATTATTACCAGTGAAACCAATATAACATCTCAACATTCACAAATATACATTTCTGACATTCAAAAACAAAACAAAAACAAATCAGTGACCAATATAGCCACCTTTCTTTGCAAGGACACTCAAAAGCCTGCCATCCATGGATTCTGTCAGTGTTTTGATCTGTTCACCATCAACATTGCGTGCAGCAGCAACCACAGCCTCCCAGACACTGTTCAGAGAGGTGTACTGTTTTCCCTCCTTGTAAATCTCACATTTGATGATGGACCACAGGTTCTCAATGGGGTTCAGATCAGGTGAACAAGGAGGCCATGTCATTAGATTTCCTTCTTTTATACCCTTTCTTGCCAGCCACGCTGTGGAGTACTTGGACGCGTGTGATGGAGCATTGTCCTGCATGAAAATCATGTTTTTCTTGAAGGATGCAGACTTCTTCCTGTACCACTGCTTGAAGAAGGTGTCTTCCAGGAACTGGCAGTAGGACTGGGAGTTGAGCTTGACTCCATCCTCAACCCGAAAAGGCCCCACAAGCTCATCTTTGATGATACCAGCCCAAACCAGTACTCCACCTCCACCTTGCTGGCGTCTGAGTCGGACTGGAGCTCTCTGCCCTTTACCAATCCAGCCACGGGCCCATCCATCTGGCCCATCAAGACTCACTCTCATTTCATCAGTCCATAAAACCTTAGAAAAATCAGTCTTGAGATATTTCTTGGCCCAGTCTTGACGTTTCAGCTTGTGTGTCTTGTTCAGTGGTGGTCGTCTTTCAGCCTTTCTTACCTTGGCCATGTCTCTGAGTATTGCACACCTTGTGCTTTTGGGCACTCCAGTGATGTTGCAGCTCTGAAATATGGCCAAACTGGTGGTAAGTGGCATCGTGGCAGCTGCACGCTTGACTTTTCTCAGTTCATGGGCAGTTATTTTGCGCCTTGGTTTTTCCACACGCTTCTTGCGACCCTGTTGACTATTTTGAATGAAACGCTTGATTGTTCGATGATCACGCTTCAGAAGCTTTGCAATTTTAAGAGTGCTGCATCCCTCTGCAAGATCTCTCACTATTTTTGACTTTTCTGAGCCTGTCAAGTCCTTCTTTTGACCCATTTTGCCAAAGGAAAGGAAGTTGCCTAATAATTATGCACACCTGATATAGGGTGTTGATGTCATTAGACCACACCCCTTCTCATTACAGAGATGCACATCACCTAATATGCTTAATTGGTAGTAGGCTTTCGAGCCTATACAGCTTGGAGTAAGACAACATGCATAAAGAGGATGATGTGGTCAAAATACTCATTTGCCTAATAATTCTGCACTCCCTGTACAGGTCCATATTTCTACTTTATTAGCACCGCATTTGTGTCATGTTTTGAAGCAAGAGCGGCGCAAACGTAATTGTATTTTGCAAGTTTGTGCCGTCTTTGTGTCAAAAAACAGCACAAATGCGGTGCAAAATGTTTTATAAATATGGGTCAGTTGCCTGTGAGATATACAATATTTCCTACACATTACCGTCATTTGTTGACACAACAGCTAGACTAACTTTCAAAGCACAACAGGAGCCTGTAAATTAGTGCTGGCTTCACGTCAATTGATGATGCCAATGTGGCTCTAACATATGTTTCATGCATGGTCTGTGAGTGTATCAGGAAACACATGTTTTAAATCCAGATTTTTACAGGTAATAGAGTGTTCCACAATGTTTTGTGATACATGTCTGAACTGGATTCTGACACATACGTAACAAGTTATAGCTGACCTCAGGTAACATCTTAGACTGATATTTGGAGTTTGTAGTGCCACATTTAAATTAGGGATGGATGGCAATAAGTATGCACACGGGTTCATATCTCTATGGTTGGTGCAACTTACCATAGCTGTGGCACATCAAATGAAGAAAATGATACAAATTGAGGGCTAACAACTGTCCCTGGCCCTCTGTGCATTGTACCTGTGTGTCTTAAATTGGTCTTAGTCACAATGTCTGGGTGACTGGTATTGCAGTCCTCCCGGAAAGTGGCTTGGCATGTCTCTCATGGATACACATGATGAGAGGAATACACTCCTTGAGTTAGTCTGCTAACTAATGAAGGAGCATGTTTGCCACCACATGATAGTTAGGGCCACTGCATGTGTGCAGATATGTGTGTCTCACTCACTGGAGTCCCCAGGTCTGTTCATGTTTGCACTGGTATGTAGGATGCAGTATAATCATGCCTGAGAGGCTTGACTTTCTGAGTTAATATTACACATAGTATTTGTATTTGGAAGTGTTGTACAGTGCACAGACATTGAGCAAATTTCTCCCTTCCAGGCCTTACAGGTGGACCTGCACCCTACACTATCGGAGAGGTGGCTCGATTTCCGGACCCAGACATCTCCAGTAAGTGTTGATATTTCTGTTCTGTGTTGTGTTTGCTGATGATGTGTGATTGACTCCTGTGTGTTAGATACATAGCAAGGTCTGATGTGCTGGTCAATGATCAGTTTTGTTCCTTGAGTGGAGTATCATTTTTTCCCCATCTTTGAGTTGGCCAATCATTAGCGCATTGTCATAATTTGGGATTGTAGGTCAGTACTGTAGGCAAGGCAGTGTGAATAGGGATGAGTTATGTGGATAAAACTTAAAATCAGAAAATGTACCAGTGGACCATATTAGTGATTTAGTCAGCAAGTCAGACCCTGACTCTCCCAGAATAGGGATGCCAAGGTCTTACCCACAGACTTCCGCTTCCCTATTCACTAATGAACATGTTTGACTGTATGTTTAACTTCCTAGCAGCATGTAGCTCCGCATGTTGTGCTACGAGTGTGAGGCACTTGATTACAATGTCCTAGGTGTACATGCAGCTCATGGCCAGAGGTTTGCTTGCATCTATCTGACTGTTGTACGTCATGGGTTACTGGTAGGAAATTATGTTGACAATGGTCTGTATTTCCAAAGATAAGTGTTGATGGGATTGTCCAAGGTTTGGGTTTATCCTAGTTGGACTTCCTCCTTACCTGTGGTGTGCTGGCCAAACCCATGTACAGCTGTCCAAAGCTTCCTGTGTGTGCTTGTTGTTTGAAATTATGTGTTGCTTGTCCGCCCCCCCCCCCCCTCAGGCACAGGTGTAGGGTTGTGAATAGTATACCTAGGACTGATGATCCAAGTTTAGTACACAGACATGTAAATCTGTAAATCACTTGTCCAAACCTAGGATACCCACTCATGATTAGCAACTGCATTCTATCCTGGCAATTCCATTTGCAACTCGCAGATCTTGTGGCCCTAGATTGTCATCAAGAACATAGTAATTTGTTGGCCTGTCAGTGGTGGGGATTTGCAGCATGATTTTTACCTGACAAATGGCTGAACAGTGATGCCAAAGTCAATCCATTTGTTACCCATCTTTTAGGGTTTTGATGTGCTGTTTGATGATAGGACATGTGTAGGCTGGCTTGGCATGTACTGCCTCAGGGACAATCAGTGATCTGTATGATGATATGGGCTGTTTCAGGTACATTATATGTATTGTCTGATTTACTTCTGGAGCCATTTCACACAATGAAGTACCTAATGTTTGGTTTTCTATTTGTCTTAACAGCTGCCAATATGACTCCCATCCAGATTCGAGAGTTTCAGCGCAGGGCGATGCGTTACCGCCACATTCTGGATGTGGAGTCTGGGTTCCGCAACATGGCAAGGCGTTATTGCCATGAAAGAGCCTCCGGAGTGTGGAGGGCATTTGCCCAAGGGGGCCCTTCCGTGTCCACCACAGCCACCACCACCAGCACCACCACTACCACCCAGGTGGCACCAACATTAGCAGGCACCTTTGCTGGACCATCAACATCCACAGATCCATTACCTGTCACAGCACCACCTGCACTTCCTCCTAAGACATGGCACCGAGAAGAGCCCATACTTCCTCCACTGTCACCCAGATCAGCCCTGCTGCAGTCATAGACCCTGCAGCTTTTCACCAGATGCAACGGAACTTGGACCGTGTGTTGTGGAAAATGACCAGGCTGTAGCAGGAGGTAGCACAAGTGAATCGGAGGGTGCGTGCCATCAAAAAGACCCTGTGGAGTGCCAACTTGTAGACCTTATACTCAGCCATGATTCCCTCCCCTCCCTCCTCTTTCCTGGTTCTTTAAATTAGTGGGCTTAGGGGGCTTAGTGTTAGGTTAGTACAGGCTGTTAGTTTAGTTAGTAGTAGTGGGTGGGGGTATCATACTTTTTTTAACTGTTTTTTATTATGTGTGTCGACAATGTTGGGGTTTTGGTGTTTTAAAAAATATATATATATATATAACTAAAAAAAATATATATATATATATATCAAAAACGAAGTTGTCCTCATGTGAAAGCGCACTCCCAACAGGTTATATAAACGGGAAGAAAAAGCAAAGCCAGCAACTCACAGTGAATTCTTTAAGCAGTTTCATTATTCCAGGCCTTAAGTTATAAAATCATCTCTGGACACGTGTTTCAAGGTCAATCCTTTCTTCAGCAGAGAAAAATATAAAAGTGTTTCACCCTCGTAGGTGCAGCCAGTGCTGGAAGTGTTCCAGGCATTTATTTATTTCTGAAAAGACCGGCATGGCTTCAGCTTGTCTAATTACAGGCACCTGATTAGTCTCTTTGAATACCAGTCTGCCCCAGTGGGCCTCTCAAGTGAGTAACAGTGCATGCTGGTTGTGGTGGTCCTGCAATTTTATCTTTTTGCCCCAAGTGGGTTGCTGGAGCCAAACGAAATAATGAACCAAAGTGCAAAACCTTTGTAGGCGAATCCAAAGTAAAATTGTCAGATTTGCTGTGAATATCCCAACCTGACTGCTCTTATGTGACAATCCATTTTTAGTCACACAGACCTGACTGGACAGGCCGGTTAATTATCAAAAACGAAGTTGTCCTCATGTGAAAGCGCACTCCTAACAGGTTATATAAACGGGAAGAAAAAGCAAAGCCAGCAACTCACAGTGAATTCTTTAAGCAGTTTCATTATTCCAGGCCTTAAGTTATAAAATCATCTCTGGACACGTGTTTCAAGGTCAATCCTTTCTTCAGCAGAGAAAAATATAAAAGTGTTTCACCCTCGTAGGTGCAGCCAGTGCTGGAAGTGTTCCAGGCATTTATTTATTTCTGAAAAGACCGGCATGGCTTCAGCTTGTCTAATTACAGACACCTGATTAGTCTCTTTGAATACCAGTCCGCCCCAGTGGGCCTCTCAAGTGAGTAACAGTGCATGCTGGTTGTGGTGGTCCTGCAATTTTATCTTTTTGCCCCAAGTGGGTTGCTGGAGCCAAACGAAATAATGAACCAAAGTGCAAAACCTTTGTAGGCGAATCCAAAGTAAAATTGTCAGATTTGCTGTGAATATCCCAACCTGACTGCTCTTATGTGACAATCCATTTTTAGTCACACAGACCTGCTTCGATGTGCAGTGGTGGTGCTTTCCCGACTGGACAGGCCGGTTAATTATCAAAAACGAAGTTGTCCTCATGTGAAAGCGCACTCCCAACAGGGAGGTTGATGTTTAGATCGTTTCCTTAAATGTGATAAGTAAGTTTAGCTTAGGTTAATTAGGGACAGTTGTGGGTAGTTAGAGTAGTTTAGGTTAGGTAAGGTGTTTCCGCTGGTTTTAGCTTCTGTTTTTACTGTTTAATAAATATCTAGGTAACCCTTTACAGTATGTGTCAAATGCTTGTAGATCAGGGCCTTGGCATGAGTGAACAGTGTCTCTTTTGTATTAGCTTTTGTGTCCCATGCTGCAACCAAATCCCAACTGAGCTGTTACATTGGCAGCTACACCAAAGCTACTTAGATACGATTCGGCCATCCATTGCACCCACCACTCCCGGTTACTATGGATCCCAAAGTGTGGTTAATTTGTGATGTATGTTTTCAATGTCACATACTTTGCTACCAGATTTGGTATTGAGGACACTCTGTTAAGTCTGCCTGCAGCCTGATGTCCAAGCGAATCTTTATAAGGGGAGGGGTAGTATGCTCTCATGTAGTATGGTATACATAAGTCACACCTATCATTTGTTACAATGTTCAGCCCGGTGACTTATTTGTATGGAAACTCATACACATCCATTCATGCTGTATGGTGTGTGTTAGGTAAAAATTGGGGCAAATGTCACATACGTAAGTTTTGGCTTGCAGAAAAAATTGAAGGCACTATTTTCTGGCTTAGACATTCCTTGAGGAAGTGTTATTCTGTCAAACACAGAATTATGGTGTGTAGTTTCTATTTTCCTCTGAAATAACCCTCAGGAAGGGCAGATGATGGAACAATCCAGAACACTGTGCATAGTTATCAGCCAACATTCGTTCAGGTCAGGTGTATTGACAATCAATAATCATTGACCTGAGGTAAACATCACTGATGGCCATCACGGTTGATGTGTCACATTACACAGAGACAATGTTGTTGTGTAAGTGCTATTTATTTTAAAGTGCTGTAGTGCTATATGTACATTGTCCATGATTGTGAGTCCATTAGTGTGACATCTTCCATTGTGATGCTGCACAAGTGCAAAAGGACATGGCATTGGACATGCTGGGGTGAAGTGTCAGACAGTGCAGAGGCACAGGATTTGCCAATGGGGTAGTGAGAGACAATCACAGGGCAGGGTGACAAGATAAACAGTGGGATGAAGAACAGTGCTTGAGTACAGTTATTGCAAGACTGGCATGTTACAAAGCACAGGACCTTGGTAATAGGTGGCCATGTGGCAGGGACTAGTGCTACCAGGTACTCTTACGGGTGAAGGTGATCTGTTCCACGTCTTCATCTTCTGATGTGTGTCTTGTCTCCTCTGCCTTTGGTGGTGGTGGTTGTGAAGGGGCAAAACACCTCATTGTTTGAAGATGTGGAGTCAGGCATCCCGGAAGCTGCCAACTGTGGGGCTCTTAAGGGCAGTACTGCAGCAAGGAGGAGCTGCTGGTTCTTAAGAATAGCAGCCACATCACGGTGGTAGGCAGCCAGGTCGGCCCTGAGGGGTTCAATATTGCATTCGTGCACGCGTTGACAGGATTGTTGTTGTAGGTGTTGGGTCAACTCTATTACAGCTGTGCTGATTTCCTTCAACCTTTTTTCAAGTTCCTGCAAGATTGTTGTTCGCCCTTGCATAGCTGCTGTCTGTTCTTCAGTTGACATCATGCAAGAACGCACCCCCTCGAGGCTGGCTGCCATGGTTTGCACCCCCACCAGCACCTCCTTGGCCAGCTCCCACTGTACTCCAACCACAGTTCTCTCAAAGCTGGTGCCAGGGTCGCCAGAGTCCTCAGCTGTGTTGGAGCTGGCAGGTCATACAATTGGGGTGGTGGGTGGGTCCTCTGTGATGGATGCTAGTTCTGTGCTCCTCCTTGTAACTGAAGGTGTGGTCTGGAAGGTTCCAAGGACATCTTGGAGGGTCTGCTGGCTGATGTTTGTCAGCTCCTCATCCATGTCATCAGGGTAGTCCTGGACAGGCATATCCACAGGAGAGCCATCGTCCTCTGCAATGAGATATGGTACAATTAGTGTGTCTGTGTTGTGGCATTTGTAATGTGACATGCCTGCCTTCCGATTATTTTCACATTTTGATCTTGGTTCCGGTTCATTGTTCCTGTCTTTCATATTAGCATTCTCCCAGGCCTATGCCCCACCTGCATGTCACATGTATTGTGGTCAGTTTGTGGACTTGTCAGCATCACATCCTCTAGGTGTTGGTTCTGGCAAAAATGTGAATTGCCACCTTCTTGTCCTACTCAACCCTCTGTCTACTTCCATTCTCATGGTGAGGCCTTTCACTGGCTGTGGGTGTTCTGATGGCACTAGCACCACACTAAACAATCTGGAACTGCCCCAGTCTCTGATCTTTCACATCCACCTATATGTTGTTGAGATCTAGCATGTACTATGTATAGCATTGTTATGGCACGATATGGATGTCAGCATTGGTAATGTGCTCTGCTGATGTTGGGGAATGTGTGCTACATTGGATTGCACTGATTGTCCTAGCAGTGTTCCATTTCCTCCTCTGACTGTGCTGGTGTATCTCTGTAACCAGTTACATGTGTCCTCCCCTCAATGCTGTTGTCTGAGCAGTATGACATTTGGGATGTTGCATGGTGTCATTGGAGCTATTGTGACCCAGGCACAGGGTGGCCCTGACATATGCAGCATGGGTATGACATTAGTGCTGTGTATCTCCTAATGTTTATGACAATGGCTGATGTTTGTAACAACTATGGACAATCACATTTGACAGGATTGGAACATTTGTATTGATTTCAGGGGATTGATAACGTTGTCATCCTGAACCCTCTAATTTGGGTGTGTTTGATCCATGGGGACGTTACTGCCATTAGCTACTTGACCTTCACACATAGCAGAGGTGGTAGTGGCAACTGTTGTCAATGTTACATTCCACTTGCAGATATGGCCAGAGGTTGTTAATTGGGCCGTAGTTAATGTAGGGAGAATACCGGCAGAAGTGTGACGGGCCCGCTAGTTGTACCCTACCCTCCTGTCCTGGCTTTACCTTTCCAACATCCTTGGCATGGCAGCATACCCCTATGCAAAGGTTGTTGGTGTAGTGTAATATTGTGCCCCAGGTTTCCTCTGTACAGCCCATGCCCCCATGCCGTGCCCCTTTACCCATGCCACTCCCTGAATATCATGACTTGCATGCATTGTGTAGTAGGTATGTCCACCTCCCCTGCTTACAGTTAACATTTGTGCATTTTAATTTCCCATGCGACTTACCCTGCATCAGTGTTGTCTCCTGGTAGTCTGCGCTGTCCTGTCCTTGAATCCCTGTGACTATCTCCTCAGGGATGACGGCTGCCACCATCTCCTCCATGTGGTCCAGGGCCTCGTGCGGTGCTGGATTCCCACCTCCAGTCTGCAGTGCTGCCTTCCTGTTCCTAGCCATCTTTTCCTTGGTCCTGCGCTTGCAGTCATGCCAGCGTTTCTTGCACTCGAGGACTGTTCTGCGTACTTCTGCCACACTGTTGATCTTGTCAACAATTTGTTGCCATATTGCCTCTCTCCTACTAATTGGCAACTTTGAGGTGACCAACAGTTGGTGTTGGTGTTCCGTCACCTCTTTCACCAGAATTTCCTGCGCCTCGGCACTAAAGCGACACTTTCTTTTCTTCTTCTCCCTGTCCTGGGCCTTGTGTGGGTCCTCCTGGCTGGTTTCTGGTCTGTTGTCATCTTCCTGGGGTCTGTGCAAGCATCTGGGATCCATTTCGGCTCTCCTTAGCACATTTTGCTGTGTTTGCATCGCTTTGCGTCAAAAAACAGCACGGATCCGGTTTGCGACACCGTAAACCGGCTCTCAGTCATTTTCGCTGCGTTATCGTCGTGTTCCTTTACGACGTGACGCATTGGTTTGAGTAAAAAAAAATGACTCACACCTGTGGTTTGCGCCACCGTGCGTCAAAGTATAAATTTGACACCTGCACGGCGTAACGAAATGGCATTAGCCGGCGGAAAATGTTTTGATGCAAAACTGCGTCTGTGCAGTTTTGAGTCAAAAAGTATAAATATGGCCCTTATTTCTACACACAACTATTCTGAAGTATAGACAGGCTACTTTGCGGCACACACAGGGTTATTTTTCATCATCAAAGTAGGGCAATTTCCAGGCCTGTTCAAGGCAGATATACACGCCCACACACAGACATGTTCCTCCATCCTTTCCCTCATTCTATTTCTAGGCATACATGGGGCTATTGCTTGGTACACACAGGGCTATTTCTGTCACTGAGCATATGGGATAAATTTAAAGAAAGGTTTCGCCTAGGCAGCCTATTTCCGCAATTCATAAACCCTGTAATTGCAAATAAAAAATCCCTCACAATTATCGATGCATCCATCACCTCATAACATCACAGCCTACTCCACTTTCCAATTAAAATGTTTGAATTCGTTCCTGGGGCTACCAGCGTTGGCAAAAATTAAATAAATCTGTCATTTAAAGGATCTGTTTAGTAAGCTAAATAGATACCTTTTGAGAGACATTTTTATTATCATTGCATGGCTTTTGTGACTTGAATGTCTCTGTCAGGGCCCTGCTGGTGCAGCCACACTAGTCCGTGAAGGCCGAAGGACTGCTGGAGTCACAGATGAGGGAGCCACAGATGAGACTGACTTATTGATTCTGACTCGTGATTGGGTCTGCGCCTGTCAGTGCCGTGCGTGCTTTTCAGGGGTACCTGCCGGCTGCGAAACCTCCAAATTAATTTCCTTATCGGGTGGCCTACTTCAGTGCTCCCCCGCAAAAGCCCAAGTTAAAACCACAAACGCAAAAGACTGCCAGCGGTGACTGGCGAGTGACATGCAGGGGTCATGTCCTGGGGTCACGCCAGTCTTTGACCCGAGACCTCCCACAGCTCGATTAATAAAGCTAATGAAAACCGTCAGACAATAACCTTTTTGTTTATTATTCGAGTGGGTAGACTGCCGCCTAAGACAGCCCAAGGCCTGCTATTTGGGTTCTGAGGGTTGGAGGAGAGAGGGGGGGTGGGGGTGCACGTGGGGCCACTGATGAACGTTTATGAGAAAGCAATGGCGCTCTTTCAATACTCGCCTACCCAACACCGTGGAGTCCTGTTGTGATAGCCTTGTACCGAGGCTTTGGCCGGGCTTGAGCCTGACTCTGCCCCCTCACAAGCACTGCTTGCTACTCACTCTTGGTTGAGACTAGGGCCAATGGAATTATGCAATTGTGCGGCCGCGGCGATTTTCGCATAATTATAGATTGGCCGCTTTTGTCACATAATCCATCATCTGCTGCATAATCGTCAGATTTTAACCCCAAAAAATTGTTTCTAGCCCAAACCGTTCAAACGTTACTAAAAAGGCAGCGACAGCGTTTACCGCGCAGAGAAAGTCCCTTTGTAAAGCTGGACATGCCACCTTTCTGTTGCTTATAGCTATATTTGGGTGTTAAACTGGTGCTAAAGAGGTGCAACCAATGCCCAGTAAGTGTTACCAAACCGCATAATTTGCGTTTTCTTGCCCCATAATTTACTCAATCCTGTCGCATAATTTGGCCCTCTTCTGCCGCATAATTCCAGTGGCCATGGTTCAGACGTCCCACACTTTTTTTTTCTCAACGATTCATTTTCGCGCTCCAAGGCCGACGTTCTCGCTGTTCCTGCAGGGTTCCACAGATATGGTTTCAAGCGTGGGCCGAGCCCGCTTTATTCTGTATTGGCTTTAATTGCAGGGGGACATCATATGTTTTGGGTCGCATGTTCCCGCTGGCTCCAGGGAAACCTTGTGATAAAAATTCAACCTGAATTCTTCTGATGTGGGAGGCAAGCCACAGAAACTGATCTCCCATAATGGAATGGCTGCCAGGAGATCAAAGTCCTCGCGCAGCCCACAAACCAGCCTTCTATAAAAATGAAAAGACATTTTCTTTCTGTTTTTATTATAATTTAGGTGAGATTTACAGTCTAATTACAATACAAGAGCCAAACATAGCCAAGACCGGAGGTGTGCAAAAACACACAGACACAAACACCACCACTAAACCGCCACCCCCGAGCCCCGTTTTTAATGTGAGAGCAAGGGGCGAAGAATTAAAAATGCTAGACTCCTTCTTTACAGCTCAGACTCCTTATTTACAGCTCAGATTCTAAGAATGAAACGCCGAGATTTATCAAAGTCGTCACACACAAGGCAAGTCTTTAAATGGCATTTACAAAGACGCACAAGGGGCTATTTGCACCGCCTTGTGTGACTTCGTAAAGAAATGTAAAGCAGTCCAGCGGCTTCGCTGCTTTGCGTTACAATTCATAGTGGTACGCTTTCTATGTATGGCGCATGAGCGTTCCTGTGCATCCACCTATGGAAATTGATGTAATCCATTATTTCCTGAAATCAGTACACCTGGGATTTGAAAAGGAACGTGTTCCTTCCCGCACAAAACAATGCTGCTGCAATGCATGGACCCTTGCACCATGGTGCAAGGGTGTCTGAGTTGGCACTAGGCAGCTTCAAGTGCAGCAGCGCAGGGAAAGAGCTCAAGTGCGACTTATCCTAGTAGATATGTCACCCTTCAGTTTTCTCTTGTTAACGCAGCGCAGCAACTTTGCTTGCTTCCCTGGTAGCATGAACTTTTAATAAAAATACCCCAAAGTGCTTAAGGTCACCCTGTATATGAGTAGGTAATTTGTGCACTTTACAATCTAGGCAGGAGGATGTTCCCTTCTGTCAGCCTTGTCGTCTTGGTCCAGGGTTGGCTGTTGTCTATTGGCCATCCCAGCAACTCACAAGGTGGTCCTGCCTTGTAAACAGTGTGTTACCGCTGTAACAGGCTGCAGTGGAAGAAGCAGTAGCCAAAGACCTGTTGAGGGGGGAAGCTCGGTAGCAACGCAGCAGGGGGCCCAATCCGTTCTCATTTGGCCCAGCTGGCCCTGTTGGCCCAGCTGACCCCCGTTTGAGCCGCGGCTCAGGAGTAACACCAGCGGGGGCCAGAAAGACTCGAGGAGTGTAATGACGGCAGGAAACAGCGTCGTAGTAATGCGGTAAGCTTTTATTCACGGAGCTCTCCTCTAACGCGGTGTCTTCTTCCCCGGTCAGCAAGCAACTGCCGGGCGGAAGAATCACCGCTAACATTCTAGGCTCGCGGCAACGATCGCACATCGTAGCCGCGAGCCACATCATAACACATCCCCCATCGTTGACACCCACAAAAGGAACCACAAATAACAACTGGAAAAACTATAACAACATAATAGATAACAAGTTAAAAACAAAGAAAAATCTATACACAAAGTAATTATCCTAACAATAGGCTTTAAGTAACATAGTCATTCAAGAACCCTGGAGGTCTCCTACATCTAGTAGTCCTGGGAAACCCCACAGTTCTAGGCGACACCACACTTGGAACACAAGTAGAAGCTCCCATGGAATCTGAGCAGGTAACAGGAGCGTCAATAATCACTTCACTCCTGCCAACCGCAGCATCGCCATTTCCACCATCAAACTGTTTCCTCTCGCCACCACTAGAACCGTTCAGATCTTCATCTTTCATCAACATATAACTACTACAATCATCACCCCTCCTTGCACATCCACCCTCC
The DNA here is from genome assembly GCF_031143425.1 of Pleurodeles waltl. Lineage (NCBI taxonomy): Eukaryota > Metazoa > Chordata > Amphibia > Caudata > Salamandridae > Pleurodeles > Pleurodeles waltl. The sequence continues at coordinate 976,825,798 of NC_090446.1, read as the reverse complement.
AACGCAGAGGAAAATTTTGCGACACGCCTGAAATTCCAACGTTGACCATTATCAAGCAAAACATGCCACCTGTGAACCTGAAGAACTCTAAACGGACCTAAGAACTTGCTAAACCCCTGTCTCGCACTACCAGATTTGATTTTTACCCAATCACCTGGTTTAATTCTCTCATTGTCATCCCCTGTCTCATTGGCTGAGTCTCCATTGAATGCGCCACCACCACCCAACAATCTCTCCATCCATGCAGGTCTGAGTTTACTGACAGGTTTCCTACCCCTCATATCAACAAACGGTACTCTGCACGACGTTGTATTTTCTGTAGTTCGATATCCCCACACCAATTCTGAAATCACCGAACCAGCATCCAAACCATTTACCACAGCCAATTGCAGACCACTCTTAATCATGCGATTAGCTCGTTCCACAATACCATTAGCACGAGGATTGTATAACGCTGTGCGGGCATGCCTTATGCCACACGAGTTTAAAAACCCTTTCATCTCCACAGACGTTAATTGTGTGCCATTATCAGTAATCAACACTGACGGAAAACCCTCCTCAGAGAAAATTTCTCTCAGTACACTTATGGTAGCAGATGTCGTAACCTCTCCCATAAACTTGAAAATAAGCCATTTGGAGTACACATCCACCATAACCAAGGCAAAATTCCTTCCTCTGCCAATGCCAGACAAAGGTCCAATAAAGTCCAAACAAACACTATGCCAAGGTTTGCCAGGATCAGTTATATTTCCACTAACTGACTGCTCTCCCACTCTCAACCGTTTCTCACTCTGAATGCACTCAGAACATCTTTCTACCCATCTCACCACATCATCGTCCATACCAGGCCACCAAAATTCAATTTTCAACCTTCTCTTGGTAATCGTTTGACCAAGATGACCCTCATGTGCAATATCAAACAAGCGCTTGCGCACCCCCATAGGCGGAACAACTCTTTCACCCCGCAGGATCATTCTTCCATCAACTTCAGAAAGCTCATCCACAACCTTATTGAAAGGCCGTACAGATACCGGGAGAGTACTATCTCTCCTCCCGCCTTTCCTTATTAAATCTACGACCCGCAACAAGACATCATCTGCTTTCATAGCCAAATCCCAGTCAATTTCCTTCACTGCTCCTTTACACCAATGCATAACCTCACCCACTGACGCAACGACTCCCTCTTGTTCATGCTCCAATACATTGTCACCATCCACTGTCTGCCACTCAAGAGCCAGACGAGAAAGACAGTCCGCTTGCACATTCTTCCAACCTGGAATGTACTCAATCTCGTAATTAAATTCTTGCAAACGGGACGCCAACCTAGCCAATCTCGCTGACCCTTTACCAGTCCCACCTGGTGACAATATCTTCAGCAATGGTTTATGATCAGAACGCAATGTGATGGTACTACCCCATATATATGTGCGAAAATATTCCACACCCCACACCGCAGCCAGAGTTTCACGCTCAATGACAGCGTAATGTCTCTCAGCAGAAGACAAAGTCCGAGAAGCAAAGGCAACCGTCTTCTCCACCGACCCATGCATTTGAGATAAGACGGCCCCAATGCCCACAGCACTCGCATCCACCGTGATTATTGTTCTTCTCTTTGTGTCAAAAGGCACTAAAATGCCAGCGTTGCATACATCATCCTTAATCAACTGAAAACATTGGTATTGCTCTCCTCCCCAGACAAAACTAGCCCCTTTGCGCAAAAGTACTTTTAGGCATTCTGTCTTGCTAGCAAAGTTCTTTACAAATTTGGAATAGTACTCAATCAATCCCAAAAAAGATCGTAATTGATCCTTGTCTTTGGGTGCTGGAGCCGACCTAATTGCCACCAACAGATCTTTTTTTGGTTTTACACCTTCTTGCGACAGTGAGTGTCCAAGATACTCCACCTCTGTCATAAAAAATTGACACTTCTCACGGCGCAAAGTCAAACCAGATTGCAATAATCTGTCCAATAACATCTTCAAAGTTATATTATGGTTCTCAATAGTTTCACCAAACACTAGAATGTCATCTTGGAAAAACAAGATATTGTCCAACCCCTTGAAAATTTGGTTCATCATCCTCTGGAACACACTGGCGGCAGACGCCAGACCGAACGGCATTCGTGTGAACTGAAATGTGCCCTCCATGGTGATGAAAGCAGTGAGGCCCTTCGAATCAGGATGAAGTCTAATCTGATGGTATGCGTGCTTCAAGTCCAGTTTTGAAAAGTACTTAGCACCCTTCATCAGTAGGACCAATTCATTAATGTTTGGCAAGGGAAAATTGTCTGTAACAATCATCTGATTTAGCCCTCTCAAATCCACACAGAACCTCAACTTCCCATCTCTCTTCTTAGAAATTACTACAGGTGACAACCATGCTGAGGCCTCCACTGGTTCAATCACCCCACTATCTAACATTTCATTCAAGAGTTCCTTTACCCCCTCTCTCACCGAGATTGGAACCTTTCTAACCTTGTGCTGCACAGGAACAGCACCGGGCTTCAACTTAATCTCGTGAACATAATCTCTCAACTCTCCCATCTCCTCTCTGAATACTCCTTTAGCCCCATTCAGTATACTAGCAAGGGAAACATCTTCGATTGCAGCTACCTGACTAGGGGCACACGGATTGATGACTATGCGAAGATCGTACTGGTGTTGCCAACCTAAAATAGGCGGACCTGATTCTGCTACATACACTTTGCCTAAGATCTTTCTCCCCTTGAACCCTATTTCAGTGAGCATATAACCTACAATGTCTATCTGTTCGCCCTGATACCCACCAGGATTAATGTCCTTTGGCAATAGTCTTGTTGAAGGCCACAATTTGAAAAATAAATCCTTAGGAACTATTGTATATAAAGAGCCAGAATCCACCATTAGCTCCACAGACACATTCTTAACCATAAATTCTGCCTTAGGTCTCTGCATCCTTTCTGCTCTCACCCCTGCTACATCCAACCCAGAAACACACAACACCCTTCCGAATTTATCACCAACGGTCACTTCGCCTGAGACATCACCAACCATGGCCACCTTTCCCTTTGAATACTCTTTTTCCCTACATACCCTCGCAAAATGCCCCTTGCGCCCGCACCTTCGGCACTCTTTCCCTAGGGCAAAGCAATTCTTGGACTCAGAGGTATGGTACCTGCTCCCACACTTGTTGCACCTCCCATTTTTAGATCCACTAGGTCTTTCCCAGGATGATTTACTCGTCACAGCCACATCACCCTGAACAGAAGATACCTCTTCAGAAGCCTTAACTTCTCTCCTCTCCATTTGTTTCATACAAAACTCTGACTCCTCAACCACCTTCGCAATTTCTATAGCATCCTTCAGCTTGGGATCCTTCGCTGCCCACAATCTTTCCTGCATTTTCTTACTCCTACACTGCACTATGAGCTGGTCCCGAATCAACTCCTCTGTCATCGCCCCAAATCTGCATTTGATTGAAAGCTCTCTTAAACGAGTGACAAACTCGTCCACAGATTCACCATCCCTTTGAGGTTGTGTGTAAAACTTAAATCTTTGCATGACTACATTCTCAGTCTTGGCAAACCTTATTTCTAGTCTCCGCCTTGCTTCTAAAAATACATCATCTATGGGTTGACCAGACTGATCAACAGCTTTAGGCAAGTACTTGAAGACATGCTGACCTTCATTGCCTAGGGAACTAAGTAAGATAGCTTTTTTCCTACTTGACGAGAATCCTAACCCGTCTAAGGCTTCAAGGTAATTATCGAATATGTCTATCCACTCCTCCCAAAGTATTGGCGGATTTCCAGATTGCACCAAAAATAAAGGTGGAGAGTGCACAGCAGCGGTTGACATTTCCATTGTGTGAACCTGTGCTCAGTCTCTGTAAAACACAAATTTGACGGTACGTTCCAAAGAAACTAAAAAAAAAACACCCAAATCAATGTTCCAGGTATTTTCCAGAATAACACAATGTAGCAAACAGCAGGTAACAGGTGTGCCTATCACCGTAGAAGATACTTGTCCATGCAGTTCGTCGTGGCCAAAATCTATTTTGATTGAAGTTTTCCCAACACTCTAAGATGGCCGCCACAACACATAGTAGTTCAACGTATGCGCAAAGCAATTGAAAGAGAGTATTCCCAACTCTCTAAGATGGCCGCCACCAGTTTTCTATGACGTCAACGCGACGTTGCCATGACAGCAAATCAACAGCGCTGACATTACCGAGGCCGATGCAGTCGTGTCGCCAAATCCCAGCCGGACTGCAACTTATAAATACTCTCGTTGATTAAACTATCGCTGGGAAGGCATAAACGCCACTCGTTATACCGCGTCTTTGATCCCACAACAAAAGCGGATCACAATGCAACGTTCGCGGCATCCGCGTTAAGAGGAAAGCAATCTGCTTGCTGACATCCTCGTCGCCAAAAGTGTAATGACGGCAGGAAACAGCGTCGTAGTAATGCGGTAAGCTTTTATTCACGGAGCTCTCCTCTAACGCGGTGTCTTCTTCCCCGGTCAGCAAGCAACTGCCGGGCGGAAGAATCACCGCTAACATTCTAGGCTCGCGGCAACGATCGCACATCGTAGCCGCGAGCCACATCATAACAGGAGCAGGACTGAAAGGGTCAGAAGGAGCCCAAAGCACCTCGGGCCGGCCTTGCTTGGCCCTGTCAGGTCCGGTTTGGCCTTGCACAGGCCCATCCACTCAAATCCATCCACTTACCCACTCCGAACAAGAAAGGGGACCTCACTCCCCAGAGGTGCCTACAGGAGACCGGAGTGATCCCAGTGAGCCCAGTGCCCAGCATGATCCGGTGTGATCCAGTTGATCAAGTCGATCAGGACAACCAACTTTAGACTGTTGGAAGCACCGAGGCTTAGGAGCAGCCCCCTATCTGCAAGCCCAAGGATCAGGACCAGGTCTCAGGACTCAGGATCTAGGTCTTGGGACCCAGACCCAGGCCCAGCAGAAGTGGTACATGAGACAGAAGCGGCAGAATTAGCAGTTTGGCTGCAGCCAAGGTACACCAGGTGGGCTGGTTGAGGGCAGTGGCTGTGGTCAGCTGTTGCCGAGTGAGAGCCCGGGGGTGTTCACAGAAGTGGCCCAGTTAGGTCTGGGTGAGGCTTGTGGATCCCTTTGTGAGACCCGCTCACACCCCAACCTGAGGGTCCCCCAAGATCTCCCTCCTATATGTCTTCATGGCTCTCCTTGGGCAGAATCCACTAGCCATCATTCACCAGTTTATTAATTAATTTCATCGCCACTGGTAACGCTCCAGGGGATCACAGACCAAAGGCCAGGCAGCCCTCATTTCATGTGGGCACAAGCAACAGTTTCAGTCAATTTTTGGGAGCGGAACAGAAGAACCTTAACAACTATATAAGTGTCATCCTTCCTGCAATTTTCTTAAAACATTAAATTAATCAGACAAGTGCAATGCAGTCTGGCAGATTCCGGGGGATTCCGAATGGGGGGAGGAAAAGGCTGCCAAAAAGAACTAGGCAAAGCTCCCCAGAGATACAATCGACCTTATGCTTTGACGATTTACTAAATGATGAAAAACATCTCATGAGAGTACAGAAAATCATTTCTGAAGCACCATCAGTGCCACCAGCAAAAGAAGGGGGTACAAAATAACAGTTTTTTAAACTTCCTGGCATTAACGACCACAGGCAGTAACAGACGCATTAACAGAGGAGAATCTTGAGCAAGCCCCCTTGATACTTCTCCTCCCAATCCTCAAACTTCCAAAGCGCAAAAACTCAAAAGGTTAGATTCTAGCTACAATCAAAAGACTCAATCCTCCCCACATCTGGGAGTAAGAAGGCCGAACTCATCAGAGCAGACTCCCTGGAGTTCATCTTATCTTTGGACTTCAGCAGCTGGGAAGACCAATCTCCAAGTCCACAAATGAGGATTGGTCCATCCCAGCTGGACCCTGCCGACATCCATGACCAACCCATAATAGAGCTCTTTGACATGGACTCATTTGGTGGTGAGGCTAGTACTGCACAGGACAAGAAGGCTCCGGCTCCCCCTATTGCAACTAACCAAAAGAATGAAAAAGAACTAACGAACACCGCAATCACCCTAAGCCCCTTTCAGGACTGTATGCAAAATTCTCAGTTAAGATCTGAAGTACTGATCAGTACGTGGGGCTCGTTTTTATCAACACTTGACAATAAAGCACCAGGCTGGTAAACAAGAGATCCAAGTTGATTTACTTAACATCATGGCCAATTACATTGTGGGAATTGACTCAAAGTTACAAGCCCTTAAAGATCTGTTTCATAGAGCCCAAAAACATAATTACGTACAGCAAACTACATGCAATTGCACTGCCCCAGGCAACAATCCCCAGGTCATTGCTTCCATTCTTAACAAAATACTCATGGAAGTTAGGGCTCAGTCCTTAAGCACAAAGGAAAGGTTCCAGGTGTTAGAATTAGAAGAATGAGAAGAAAAGTCTACAATAAAGGAAACCTCGCCAAAGGAGCTATCCATGATAACTCCCTCACAGGAAACAGGGCACATAGAGCCCAGTGGGTCTTTAAACTGTTCACAGGTAGGGGTCCACAACACTGGGGAAAATTGTAAGAACACAACCACAACAACAGAGAAGAATGCCCCCCGTAGCTCCCCAGGAAGCCCAGTGCCACCAAAAGCAAAAAGGGAAAAAAAGAAGCAAAGAAAAGCAAGGAAAAAAGAAAGAACCGCCCAGCAGAAAAACCTATTGCAATACTTTGCACAACAGAAACAACCACATTTGCCAAATTCCAGTAAAGAAGTTATGGACCCACCTTTATCACGAGATCTTAATCAGATTCTAACAGCTAAGAACTGGCCCAATACAAGCTTAAGCTCTCAAAGTTCATTCCCCCCCGCTGTAGATAGGGGCCAGCAAAACGAGGAATAAAGCATTATTTGGGCATACCCATAAAGGGAAAAGATAGAAAGGCTAAAGAGGTAAATTCAATCAGTAAGCTGGGAAGCAGAATGTCAGCTTACAGTGAAAATGCACTGGTGTTTCCCTCCACAAGATCAGAGTCACACGGTTTACCAGAACATACAGCCTATAACAACAAGGAGCCCGAGGAGGTAGCCATGGCCCAAAGAGAGGAAGAGAGGAGCAAATTCAGTATGTGCTTGTCTTTAAGCTATCAGCCTCAATGCCAACAAGAACCTGGTTTTAAGGGAGCTCCATTGAACAAATGCAGGGAAAGGAAAACAGTGGTGTCGCTGGCAGCCATGCCCCTAGAAGCGAATAAATTACTCTTTATTCCACACTTCAAGTCAGATGGGAGCTTTGATATTCTCAACAGAGGAAACATCTTAAAATTGGTTGGGGAAATAAGGGAGCTCTCTCAGGTCTCATTGGCAGATTTACTTTCCATCAAATTTAAACCCCATCCATTAAGGAACGACCAAGAAGCCACACTCACTACATCGTCCACGGGAGGCTTAGTACACCAACTAGTCTCCCATTGTGACATCTTTGACTCATAGGGCATAGAGTTAAGACAGGTAGAACACCATCGCTATCCAGGTCTGCTGCAGGTCTCGATGTCCTGCATTAACTCAGTGCTGAGAGGAGTGACAGGAGCAGTAATAAATCCAGTGGACATGGAAAAACTAATGATCGTAAAGCATGTAGGTGAGAAAGGCATCTGCCAATTTTATCGAGCCCTCAAAGAACATCAGCCCCCTAACCCACAAAACGTTCCTGACAAAAGCATAATGGCCAGGGACCAGGGTCCTGTGAGACCAAATGTCAACATTTGGCCATGGAATGTACACAGTATTGATTCAATATTACAAGACCTGGAAGTGCTGTCCTTCCTCCAGGAGTATGACATCATCTTACTTCAGGAAACCTGGAGTTTGGGTACGATCGATGTGTCCGGGTACAAAACTTTGCATATCCCAGCAAAGTGCTCCAGTAAATACGGTCATGCAAAAGGGGGCCTGGCAATCCTGATTTCCACAGCATTAATTGGACACATAGCTACAAGCGACACAGTGTCAAACTGAATCCAGGCAACTAAGGTCATGCTAGGCATGCCCCACATCTGTCTAACTGAACTAATCTTTATAAACGTTTACATCCACCCAAAAAAAAGCACATAAGAGGGGAAAAGTAGAAGTTTTGAGTGAATTACTTAAGGTCTTACAACAACAGCACTATGAGAATATATTCATTTTTCTGGCGATTTCAATCTCAACATGTTGGCCTCAAAAAGGGGAGCCGCAAAGAACCGAATTGCAGGTACACACAGGAACATCTGGAAAATGTAGGCTTTAACTTTGCTAAATGGAACTTGTGAGAAGGACACCCAAGCATCTATGACCTTTGCAAGCGGCAAAACCTGCTCAACCATTGACTACACATTTATAAACAACTCCGAGGGACCTCTGGTGCAGAATTTCCAAATCAATGCAGAGCAGAGAGCAATCACTTCCCGCAGACATTGGAATTGGCACTTAAAATAGACACGCTGCAAACTTTGAACAATTTAATCACACCCCAGTCACGTTCAATCTCAAAAGAATAAGACTGGGCAGAGCTAAAGCGCAGTCTGCTGGCAACATTGCCGGCCATCTCCAACTTAACCAGGCAGCGTCAGACTCTCGACTCAAAGAAGGGGCGAGCCCGCCAGCCCTGGTTCTACAAGGCCCTGTGCACTCAGAAAACACAAATTGTGCAGCAGTCCAGGAAACTCGCAAAAGCAACACTCTGAGGCGAGTATGGAGAAAAACGTCTGTGGGCCATGAAAAAAAAGTATTGCATTGATTGCTGGAAAAGAAAAACTTTCTAGAAAGTCATGGTCCGAATTACTTTGGGCAAGTAAAAGGCCCAACAGCAAGCACTTCTGGGGCCTTGTCAAGGAACTTCCACTTGTCAAAAACAGACATTACAGTTCTGGAATCAATTCAGCTTTCTGGGAAAGCCACATCTGTAGCCTGTACAGCCTAACAGCTGGTGGAAACATGCTAGTTAAGCATTTAGCCAAAGAGGGGGGCGTTCAGTTGTACATAGGAAACAACCAGCCTTCATGTCAACAAACAGAGGGGAAGCTTTTGGAAACCGCTGAGAAGGCAACCTATGATCAAATCTGGGAGCAAGAACAATTAGTCGTTCTGATCAAGAAAATGAAGTCAGAAGAGGTGGCTGGACCCAAACGCAATCTTTAAAAATGACCCTGAATCCTGGGCACAGTATTTTTTGCCACTTTTTAACACCATTACTCAAACCAAACAGAACCCGGAATCATGGAGAGGCACCATTGTGCACACAATTTACCAAAGTGGTAACCTGGCTTTGTCCTCGAATCACAGGCTAAAAGCTCTGATCGATGTGAAAGCCAAGTTGTATGCATCCTGCCTGTTACAGTATCTCCAAACCTGGGCAGATGAAAATAAGCTACTCCCAAGATTTCAAACAGGTTTTAGGGTGGGCACGGGCACATCAACAAATCTAATCACTTTTTCCCTTATCGTGGAAAAGACCAGACATAGGATGCTGAGCCTTTATGCTTGCTTCATTGATCTTAAGTCAGCCTTCGACCAGGTCCGAAGGAGAAGGCTCTGGTCCAAGCTGGCCAAGTGGGGGATCCCGAACAACTTGCTAAGCGCTATTATCAACATTTACAAAGACACTTGGGTTCAGGTCAAAATTGGAGACGGCACCAGACTAAACAAGAAAATACCCACAGAGACTGGCCTAAAGCAATGCTGTGTTTTGGCTCCATTACTGATCAATTTATACCTGGCAGATCTTGACGGTGCGCAAGCACAAGTAAACAGCCTTCCGCCAACCTTAGGCTCAGAAAAAGTCAGGTGCCTCCAATACGCCAATGACATCCTATTATAGAGTCATACTCTACGGGGCCTACAACAGAGTCTCACAGCACGTAAGACCTTTATGGACCAGTAAGGCCTAGAAATAAACCTGGCCAAAACAAAACTGATGCGTCTCCTTGAAGCGCATTATAATTCTTTCAATTGGTTCCTGGGAGGAAAAAAGTCAAGGTGGTGCAGTCATACAAATACCTAGGAGTACACCTTGAACACCGTTTGAAATGGAAGCACCGTTTGCTCTCGATCCAGGCAAAGGTTCACTCACTAATATAGCGCTTCAAGCTACTTAAGAAGTTGGATTGCCCAAATTTTTCTCAAATCTTAAAAGTCATGTCAGCCCAGCTGCTTCCAGCTATTACCTACAGGAACGAAGTTCTGCAGGGCTTGGAGATCTCGATTCTAAACGCCAGCCAAGTAAAAGTATATAAGCCTGTTTTTAACATTTCGAAAAGTGCCTCCCTGGCCCAGGTTAGGCTGAAGTCCTTGTGCATCCTATGATCTAAGCTTCACTGAATTCATTTGTTTCCAATCTTTTCCTTAAACACCATGGCCATCCAATGAACGCTGATTGCTCTTCTCTGCTGTTGTGTTCCTGTTGTTTTTTTTATGAGGGGCATTACTCCACGCCTCCTTTGTGATTTTAGGGGCCCTGGGCACGAAATATGTGGGGTCTCTTCTATTTGGAATAACTTTTCACGTGAGGCCAAACAAGATTGAATAATACTTTATACCAAACAGGGGCACCGGCCCAAAACATAACAAAAGCTCAAAATGCCTGACACATGCCTGCCAAATAGTACCAAACAGAAAGCTTGAACAAGCCTTGATCATGTATTTTAATTCATAACTATAAGATTTTTTTTCTTGCAACAAAAATATTTTACATGAAATTCAGTCTCTAGCCATCGTGTTGCTTCTATTGTAGGAAACACAGGTAATGGTGAAATACTCAGTGGTCAGGGGACTAGAGCAAAATATAAAAAAAATATAGATATCTACATAGCACTTAAAATTGTAACGTTCAATGTTGACATTCATATTCTCAAATATATTCCTCCTTTATAACAGGCAATCTATTGTAGTAAGGTACAAAATCAGCGGCCGCAGCCACAAATCTCAAGAGGAGGGCTGGGAAGGGGGTGTACGGAGACAGAGGGTGGGAAAAACAAAAAATAAGCTCCTGCCATCTCCTGCTGCCTCACTCCTGTTCCCTCGATGTAGTGTCCCAGCATTCACTGGGACACCAGCACAGGCTACCCCGCAATCCTGGTGCTGAGATGACAGGCCAAACACCCATGCATTTTTAGGTGCACTCCATTCTTCCTTCCCCCTCCCGCCTCCCATGGCCCAGCCCTGCCCTGCACTGCTGGTTGAACTGGCAGCAGACAAATAAAATGATAGTCAACTATTGTTTTATTTTTCTGCTGCTGGCTTAGCTAGAGGGCTGACGCTCCTTCGCCATAGCGAATGAGCAACCCCTGTACAAAATAACTGTTCAACTTCAGTCCTTGTCAGAAAGTTTTATAATAACTCGTACACTATCAAAGAAAAGTACAGGATACCTCCGAGCAAAGATAGCTCTTTCTCAACATGAGTCCCTCATCCAAATGATGCCAGTGAATTTCACCCATTCTCCTTTAGAGCATTTCACAGGTGATATCATATAGCCATCACTAGGAAGAGGCCAAAGCACAATCTCCCAGTAAAAATCAAAGCACTACCCTGAGGATTTTCACTATGCTATCATGTGAAATCTTATAATTTGCTCCTTAATTCTCTTCTCCTGTCTTCTTTCTATTCACCTCTTTCTTGGTGTTTACTTCTCTTGCTGGACATGGCCTCTAGCTTTGCAGAGTACAAGATATGGAAGGGGTGAGGGAAAAGCAAAAAACAGAGAGGCAATGAGAACAGTATAGCCAGAGAGTTGAAGCAGAGGGTGAAGGGAAGTAGTGATGGTGATTAGATAGATAGAGAGGTGAGCTTGGGAGAGACATAAACAAGAGAGTTATGTGAGGTCACCAGAAAAAAAGATGCAGAGAGCTAGAAAGTGGAAGAGCTAAGTACAGAAAGAGAGGTAATAAGATATTAAGGCCCTGATTTATACTTTTTGACGCAAACCTGCGTTAGCGCAGGTTTGCGTCAAAAAGTTTACCGCCGGCCAGCGCCATTCCTGGACGCCAGCTGGGCATCATATTTAAAGATTGACGCTAGTCGGCGGTAAGGCCCGATTAGTGTCAAAATAAATGACGCTAACCGGGTGGGGGAGGCGTAGGGGAAACAAGAGGTTGTGCATCAAAGAATGGCGTTTGTCAGAAAAATGACTCTAACCTGACTAGCGTCATTTTTTGACGCACAACCCCCATGGACATGACTCCTGTCTTAGAAAAGACAGGAGTCATGCCCCCCTGACCAATGGCCATGCCCAGGGCACAGTGCCATGTAGCCCCCCTACGGCTCTTTTAAATAAAAAAATCAGAACTTACCAGGACTTACCTGGGATGGGCCCCCCTATCCTTAGGTGTCCTCCAGGTGTGGGTGGGGGAGTCCCTAGGTGCAGGGAAGGGCACCGGTGGGCTGTTTCCATGGCCTCTGCACATGGAAAATGGCCCTAAGGTCCCCTAACGCCTGCCCTGACCCAGGCATTAAATAGTGGCGCTAAACAGGCTCAGCGCCATTATTTAAGGTCCTCCTCCTCCCATGCATGATTTTTGCACAGGAGGATAAATAAGGTGCAAAGGCCTTAGAGTCATTTTGTGCCTGGGAATGCCTACCTTGCATCTCATTGATGCAAGGTAGTTTTCCGCAGGCAAAAAATGACGTTAACTCCAATATTTTGATGCTAGGCGATTCTAGCATCAAAATATAAATATGGAGTTAAGTTTGCGCCGGATTTGCATTAAAAAAAAATTACGCTTATCCGGCGCAAACAAAGTATAAATATGACCCTTAATATCCTAGAGCGAGGTAGAATTGTAAAGGGGTAAAATAAGCAAGCGATAGGGGGAAGGAAGTGTAGAAAGAGAGAGAGAAGGTGGGGTACACAGGTGTGAGATAGAAGGAGAGGTAAAGTAGAAAGAGATTTCAAAGATAGAGAAGGTAGACAAGCAGAGAGGTGTGGCAGTGACAGAGGTATAGAGAAATGCAAAGTAGAGCGCATGTAGTGAGGTAGCCAGAGAGCCAAAATGAGAAGTCAATTGTAGGAAGATAAAGGGAGTAATACAGACACTGAGAAATGTAGATGGGAGGTATAAGAAGCAGAAAGGGATGGGGTGAAGTAGAGAGACAGGTGAGAAAGAGGGGTGAAGTTCATACAGAGGTAGAAGGAGATGGTGAGGAAAGGAATGTGAGATAGAAATGAGGAGCTGAGGTAGAGTAAGTATAAAGAGAGAGAAATAGAGAGAGACGTGAGCTAGAGAGTGTGAGTTGAAATGTAGGAGGTGCACGAGTAAAAGAGTGAGAGAGAAGCTGAGGAGACAACGATAAAGGTAGAAGAGAAGATGTAATGAGAAAGTAGTGAGGTGGTGAGAAAGATGAGGAAGAAGGAACAGAGAAAGAAAAAGAAGGGAGATGAGAAATGAGGTAGCAAATGAATGGTGAGGTAACTTGACGAGTTCTGGCAGTGAAAGAGGAAGAGGTAGTGTAGGAAGAAGTAAGAAAAAGAGATGATATTGTGAGTAAGATGTGAAGTAAAAAAAATGAAATGGAAAGGTGAAAAACAGTGGTGAGGTTGGCGAGGTAAAGAGTGGGAAGAGGTGGTGAGGTTGGCGAGGTAAAGAGTGGGAAGAGAAAGGGAAAGAGAGAGAAGATCTGAAGAGACAGTGAAAGGTAGAGAGGTGAGGTAAATCAGGGGTCTACAACCTTTTCTGAAGTGAGAGCTACTTCTGATCAGTGAAAATCATTGTGAGCTACCCAAGGACTAAACAACTCATGCATTATTACCAGACACCCTGACACCCAGCTACCTTGACTTTAAGCCTAAAGTCCATATAACCAGATACTATGGCTGGAACAAAATACTTTGACTAGGATCACCATGACAGTGCTTCCATGTGTGTCATTGAGAGAGTGGTCTTTGGGGATTTATGAATATGTGTGCATATAAATGGGATATATGTGTATGGGTAACTGAGAGCCTGTGTCATTTATACTGATGGCACAGGAGATACATTTCGCCATATGTGCCACCGTTACATGTATAACACAAACATACAACCATTATTTTTAAATGGGAGAAATTTAAAGTGCAAAAATGTTCATAATGTGGACATTTTTCTGCACTTTAACTTTATCCCATTTAAAAAAATCATTGTATTTTTCAGTTCCAAAATACGGCACAATGTTCTACTGGTCACTGGGAGCAAGAGACCTGTTGTTTGTAAATGTAACACTTTGGAACAAAATTGAGAAAATGAAAATGAAAAGTTAATTTGATTATAAGATAACTTATCTTTTTAATTTTCTCTGATTTAAAAGCATTGAGAAACATAATTTTATACTCACCTTCAATACTTAGTTGGCAAGGACTTTTATTTAAGATTTAAATATCTTAGTGCTTCAAACCTTCACCTTTGTGCCCTGGGTCATAAGTCTGACTCCAACATTGCTACTTATCAGGCTCTGCTATCTGCAGCCTGATGATAACAATGTAAAGTAAACACACCCTTCTCTGTGCTTATTTAAAAATGAATTCCCGGCTGTGAGCTTCTTTGAAGGGGTCTGGGAGCTACTGGTAGCTCATGATCAACTGGCTGGAGACACCTGAGGTAAATAGCAAGGTAAGTTTGAGAGAGGCGAGGTGACTGAGCAAAGTAGCATGGACGTGATATATAAACAGAACATTGAGGTACAGGCAGGAGGCCGTGGTAGAGATACAGATTAGGAAGAGAGGTAGGGATAGAAAGTGTGGCGAATCTTAGACACAGGAGGAGGTTGCTCCCTGCTCTTCAGACACAAGCTGACTAGGCTTCTGTGTGGTACTTATAAGCTATCTGTACTTGAAGGCTTGCAAAGGAAGAATGGTGGTTTGTGGCAACTGTTGGAGATTGAAGACGGCTGAAAATGGCTAGATGTTCTGATTTATTGCAGATATGGCTTTATGCCTTGAACCTAATGTAATGCTGGAAGTGGCTGCTAGTGAAGTTTCTTCATTGTTCAATTTTCTCAGATTGATGATGATGTGTGCTAGGTCATTCAGGGCTGCTTTCACTGGTGCCAGTATGGCACGGCTCAGCTGTCGGAAACTTACACCTGGCAGCTCACAGTGCCACCTGCTAATAAAAACATGGCAGTTCCGGGAAGGAAACTGCAGAAATCCCCCCAATGCATGGAAAAAATACTTTGCCCATCATAGATATTTGTCTTTTATTTCTGAAAAACAAAAACCTCCTCTCTGGGAGGATGTTTCTACGAAAGAATAAAGCATATCATGGAAGCCTCTCTGGCAACGATTTTTCGCCCATGTGGCAAGGAACTTTCAACATGGCTGCCAGTCTGCTGTAGAGCAGGTGGAGGTGGTTCATCTGCCACAGGTAGACCACCTATTTGTGTCTAAATGATCCCTGGGTTGGGTTTCTTAAGGTGGGTAGTATTAAGTCTGCCTTCCGAAAGGGTGGGAAGTTACGTGGTAAGACTGAGGCACTAAGGATGTTGAGGAACGAGAAAGCTTCAGGCAGTGGATTTTGATGATTGCCATTTTCATAGGTGATTGCTTTTAGGGAGTTTATTGTTCTGCCTCAAGATTGGTTGGTCAGAGTTGTGAAGGAATATAATAGGGAACTGTATGTGGAGGCATCTGTAGTATGTCATGGTGAGTGCTTGCAGTCTCCGTGCTGTGCCTGGTACATGGTGGGGCCTCTGGGAGCAGGGATTCTATGAATTGCCCCAAGTAATAAGAAAATTAAAGAGTTGGCTGTGCATAGGCTTCCCCCGGCAGTATGTTCCCATCTACACAATTCAATTTAGAGAGTAAAGAAAAAGCGGAGATGCTAGCGCTTATGGACCATTTCTTTGCTTGTTATCAAAGGGTTGCAAACAACTGCATTATGCTGTTAACAATAATTCAGTAACAACAATAAATGCTTATATGAGCTGTAGATTCATGGTTGAGTTATTTTATTCCCATCTTATATTTGCAGTACATGGAGGCCACAGCCAAATCGTGTTTTGCCCCCTTGTGGCATACAGACCTGGAGCTTTTTCAAGGCATTCACAGTAGGAAGAGGTGTTGTAATTGTGTCTATTGCAGTTATGTATTGAATTCATGCTTAAGTTGATGTTACCACAAAAAGGCTATAAAAGGCTTAAATGCCAGGTTAGTGATCGTGTCTTCGGAAAAGTCACAAATGGTGCTCAGCTCCTAGTATCCTGTGCAGTCAGTGAACTGACCACATAGGGTGCTCTGAGCCCCACACCACCAGAGAATTAAGCACAAATGTAATGCATAAACTGCGATAGATACAATTACAACACCGCCTCATACTGTAAAATCCTTTAAAAAAGCCACAGTCTTACCCTGGTGCTTTCTAATGAACAGTTGGGCAGGCAGAATCCTTCAAAACCATACTGTAATATTTATCGTTAGTTTCCTAGCTACCACGGGCACAAGGAGGGGCAAATCAGTGGGCTTGAGTCCAGGTGACTTATAATAAAAAAACACCAGCACAAAACGGAATTCCAAATCTACAAAAGACAGTGAATTTCAAGTTGATGGGTGACACTGGGAAAGTTGTGGCTGGTGCATTGGTGGTGCTGGGAATAATTAAAATCTTGCCAATTAGAACTCTAGCACATGCTAGAATCAAGCTTCAAAAAAAGAAGTCTGTAAATGGTGTAGCATCCAGGGTAGGCCATCCAAGGGTATTACTCTGTAGGGCATCTTATTGGTTAAACAGGCAGTCACTGACTATGATATACCATGGCGAGGCAGCTAATGGTCCCAATAACACCTGGGGAGTTGGTATTTCGGGTTAGGATCCTACTGCACAGTTAAACTGCACTTACTCTGGAACTGTAATACTAAGTGTGGATGTTCAAACAGTTTCAGAATAGGAATAACTTTAAATTGTAGGGTGAAAGTAAAAATAGTTGTGTTGCAGTTGGAGAAGCGAGTTCCCAAACATGTGTTGTGCATAAAGTAGTGCAGGCTAAGGACTTCTCTTTGGCTTACATTGTCTTATATTAGTGACGCATTTCGTTGTCCCTCAGAAGGCACAGAAGCCTTTGGTTCAGTCATGACTGATTGGGCTGCCAACTCTTGTGGATCCATTCCAGTCCTAGTTTCTTGAGTTCTTCTTCGAGGAGATCACGTTAACTGGGCCATGCTGTGCCATGCAGGTACAGATAGTTTATCTCCATGGCAGTACAGTTCCAACTTTCCTATCAGGGCACATTCCATAGTTAAAATGTGGTCCCATCCTTGGGAAGCAAAAGAGGACGCCCTTCACCTAGTCAGACATCTCTCCAAGGAGGTGCAGTGGAGCTCCATCTTAAGTCCATTCAAATAAGACAAAGCTGGCCATGGAATGCCACTTTCAGGAAGACAAGGACAATCAAAATGTTTGCACTGTTCAAAATCCACAACAATCAGAACAGTGTAGACTTTCGGGGTGTAGTCCCTGAAACTTCCATAAAGCTTTTAGGACCAGACAAAAGGGGAGGCTATGGATGCATGTTAGAGGTACAAAGGACCAGGTGTCCCATGGGGGATAAGCTACATCTAAAGAAATATAAAGATAGAGTTGTAAAAGCTTAAAACTGATTTTGGTTAGTCTTCCATTCTCCAACGGAGCTCAGGCAGGATAGGGGCTCAATGTGGAGTTCATACCTACTGGTTTCTCCAAGGGAAGTTGCATGAGGAATGGTACATCTCCATACAAACAGACTCCAACAACTTCTAATAGCAGCCTCTCTCCTACCCGCAACTCAGCCACTCCCCTCGCTGCCCAAGCTTTGCTGTGAGCCTCACCTCAGAACCCTACCTCAAATCACTGTAAACCGTGAGGTAGTTTCACAAGTCTACTACCCATTCCCTCTTTCTAATTTTCTTTACTGTGCGCTGAAGAACCCCCATCTTGTCCAGTAATCTGTTCCTTTATCAGACGTTTTACGATGTGAGTTGCATTCAAACATGGAGAGGAGCCTGTGTGCGTGAAAGTGGAGGTGTAAAAAACCTACACCTCACGTCGTAACATATGTTGAACCTACTCCTCGTCTTTCACACTGCACCTGCTTCCCGAGTCCCAGAGCCCTGCTGCTTGAGTCACGGACCAGTAGTGGAACAAGGCTGCCAGGGGCCCCAAAGGAAGCAGGGAAAATAGTCTCCCATATCCCTGGTTTTGCAGTGATAACACTTATAATGGCAGTGCAATAGTCCCCTCAGATCACTGGGCCCTGGTGTCACTGCAACTGCTGCACTATTGATAGCCCTGCCCCTGCACCTGATGCTGTCCCCGATCCAGTTCCCCAAGGCACAAATCTCAAGTCTGCTCTCTGTGTTGCCTCACTCTGTGGCCAGAGACAGACTCTCTAGAAGACACAATTGAGAAATCTGCCTCATGGCATCCAATATCAAACCCCGCCTTACATGGGCCTTCCTACATGGAAACAGACAAGACAGAGCTCTGGCATCCTTGACTCCATGGCACAGCAGCAGCCAAAGCCATACAGCAAGCATGGTTGGTAACGGTGAAAGCTCCTTTCTTTCACAAAGTATTGCTGGCTTGGAGGTTGCTGTGAAAGGGGGAAACAATACATGACGACAAAATCTCTTATTTAATAAATATACCAAAAACATTACATGACAAACTGCATGACGTCAGCAGTTGATACTTCACCTGCAGAAAAAGAGAGAAAAGTACATACAAAGCAATTCCCAATCACCATAATATCTAAAAATGCTCTCAGTTAATATTCTTAAATGTTGTTTTCAAAGTTATTCACTGACCTTTCCCTATGTGGAACTGTGTTATGTCCAACTTCATTACAAACTGTAGTTAATCAAAATTATGATGAAACATATGCACACAGAGAAAATAGGCACAAAAGTAGGCCAATTAAAGTTATTCATATAGCTAATAGTGAAATTATGCTAACAATTTTATACCGTCTGCTGTATGCAGTTTCTATGGAAATCAAAAGCAACAATTAGAAGAATTCAAGAACAAAAAAATCAGTCCCTAAAAGAGTTTCTTTTGAAAGCCACAATACATGTTTTCACTTTTTAGAACAATAATAAAAATCAGAAAATTATCAGACACCCAGTTATTTTTGTTTTTTTCCCTCAATTCATGTGCTCAGTTCATAGATTAGACTATGGTGGTCATTACAACCCTGGCGTTCGGTGTTAAAGCGGCTGTAAAACCGCCAACAGGCTGGCGGTAAAAAAAATTGAATCACGACCGTGGCGGAAACCGCCAACATAGACAGCCACTTTAACACTCCGACCGCCAAGGCGGTACAAACAAACACCGCGGCGGTAACCGCCAACAGACAGGCGGAAGACAATGTACCGCCCACATTATTACAAGGCACCAATCCGCCACCTTTTCCGGGGCGGATTCACCACAAACAAAAACACGGCGGAAACAGGACTTGGAAGGGAAAACTCTCACCTCTGCACACCCGACGAGGAATCAGGACGCCATGGAACCCGAGCTCCAGATTCTTCCAGCCTTTATCTTCCTGCTCCTCTACCAGGAACAACAAAGACAGCGGCGAAGACGACGGTGAGTACTGCACCTATGACACAGGGGAGGGGATAGGGAAAAAACAGTGACACACACACGCAACATGCAACACGCAACACCCCCACCCTCACCCACTACAACACACACACAAGTACATGTTGATACATTACATTAACCACCCCCAAACCACCATGGAAGAATGCAAGGACAAAAGGAAATTAGTCGAACGATTGTAATATTTTCAAATACATTAATAAAAAATATATACATATATAAAGATATTCAGACTCTAAACAAATATATACACCAAGAATACAAGTCCAAAGTAATCCACCATCATAGTCCGTGGACCACACTCAATACTCGAACAAGACAGAGAGAACACTGCTGGGGCATCAGATAGAAATAAAACAGGCACCTCAGGGGGAAGGGAAGGGGGGGCACCTCAGCCGGATGAGTGCACAACGCCAGATCCACGAGGGGGCTCCATGCCCATTGATGTATCCTTGGGAGTGCAAAGCCACAGTCTCTCAAGTCTCTCCAGTGGGTGGTTTTCCCACTGCTTTATCCTGGGGAGTGCAAAGCCACAGTCTCTCAAGTCTCTCCAGTAGGAGGTTTGCCCACTGCTGCATCCTGGGGAGTGCAAAGCCACAGTCTCTCAAGTCTGGCCAGTGGGTGGTTTGCCCTCTGCTTTATCCTGGGGAGTGCAAAGCCACAGTCTCTCAAGTCTCTCCAGTGGGTGGTTTGCCCAATGCTGCATCCTGGGTAGTGCAAAGCCACAGACTCTCAAGTGGGTGGGTTACCCACTGCATTATCCTGGGGAGTGCAAAGCCACAGTCTCAAGTGGATAACAGTCTCCACTGGTTCTGGAGGGGGTTTTGTGCCCAGAGTGCTTCATCCTGCCAAGTACTGAGGTAGTGGATGTGATACTCCACTGGTTCTGGAGGGGGCTTTGTGCCCAGAGTGCTTCATCCTGCCAAGGACTGAGGTAGTGGATGCCTTTCTCCACTGGTTCTGGAGGGGGCTTTGTGCCCAGAGTTCTTCATCCTGCCAAGGACTGAGGTAGTGGATCTGATACTCCACTGGTTCTGGAGGGGGCTTTGTGCCCAGAGTGCTTCATCCTGCCAAGGACAGAGGTAGTGGATGTGATACTCCACTGGTTCTGGAGGGGGCTTTGTGCCCAGAGTGCTTCATCCTGCCAAGGACTGGGGTAGTGGATGCCTTTCTCCACTGGTTCTGGAGGGGGCTTTGTGCCCAGAGTGCTTCATCCTGCTCGTGATGGCCTCAGTAGCGTCGGAATCTTTGGCGCTCACTGGCCTGCGGTGCTGGTGGCGGCGGTGTCCTTGGCAGCGGTGCTTGTGGCGGCGGTGTCCTGTTCAGCAGTGCTGGTGGCGGCGGTGTCCTGTTCAGCGGTGCTGGTGGCGGCGGTGTCCTGTTCAGCGGTGCTTGTGGCGGCGGTGTCCTGTTCAGCGGTGCTGGTGGCGGCGGTGTCCTGTTCAGCGGTGCTGGTGGCGGCGGTGTCCTTGGCAGTGGTGCTTGTGGCAACGGTGTCCTTGGCAGCGGTGCTTGTGGCGGCGGTGTCCTGTTCAGCACTGCTGGTGGCGGCAGTGTCCTGTTCAGCGGTGCTGGTGGCGGTGGTGTCCTTGGCAGGTGTGCTTGTGGCGGCGGTGTCCTGTTCAGCGGTGCTGGTGGCGGTGGTGTCCTTGGCAGCGGTGCTGGTGGCGGCGGTGTCCTGTTCAGCGGTGCTAGTGGCGGCGGTGTCCTTGGCGGCAGTGTCCTTGGCAGCAGTGCTTGTTGCGGTCTTGTCCGTGCAGGTTTTCCCAGACTTGCCTGTTTTACTGTGCCCCTTCCCCACCTTGGATGGTGGCGCAGCTGGCTCCACCCTCCCAACTGTACCCCTGGGAGCGGCTTTGGTGGAAGTTTTTTTCCTCTCTCCCGCCGGGCACTGGCCAACATTTTGTGCTTTTGAGGTGGGGGACTGTCCGTGCTCTGGCTCCTCGGCACACTGGCTGCCCTGCTGCCTGGCGCACTCCAGAAGCCGGTTACTACTGGCACCACTGTTCCCGCTGGTGTTGTGGCTGAGGCGCTGGGTTGGGACCTGGAGAGACGGGCCCTAGGAGACTGAACGGGTGGGGGAGGTGAGGGGAAGAGGTCAAGGTTGGACACGAAAAGTTTTTTGGACACACTGGGACGGGTAGATGGAGGGGGTTTTGGAGTGGAGGAAGAGGTAGTGGCTGTAGGAGGTGTTCGTTTGCTGACATTGGGTGAAGGTGCATGGGCTGGAGGCTGTCGTGAGGTGGATGGCTGTTGGGTGGGTGTGTGGCTGCATTTGTGTACCTTGGGAGGTGGGCTCACAGACACACTGGGAGAGGACACAGGGGATGTGTGAATGGTAGTGGGGGTGGTGAGTGCAAGTGAGCGGGGTGTGGAGGTGGGTGTGCTGGTGATGGAGGTAGTGGCTGACGATGTAGTGCATGCAGGTGTGAGTGGAGACGAGACTGGGAGGGAGGAGGGAGACGAGGAGGAGAGGGACACAGTGGAGGCAGTGGATGTTGGTATGTCTGCATGTGTATGATGCTTGCGTGGTGCCTGTGGAATGTGTGGTGCTTATGTTTGCCTGAGCTTCCCTTGTGTGTTGACGTGTGTGCATGCTGGTCTGATGGTGTGCTTGGGATAGGCTGAGGTACAGGGGTTTGGGTTTGGGTGGAGGAAGTTGGAGGGGGGAGGCTAGAGACAGGGACAATGGCTGCCATCACTGCTGAGGCCAGAGTCTGAAAAGCTTGCTGATGGGCTGCCTGACCAGAATGAATGCCCTCCAGGTATGCATTGGTCTTTTGCAACTGCCTCTCTACACCCTGGATGGCATTCAAAATGGTAGACTGCCCAGCAGTGAGGGACCTGAGGAGGTCAATGGCCTCCTCACTGAGGGCAGCAGCGGTGACGGGGCAGGGGCTGAGGTGCCTGGGGCAAAGGAGATGCCCACCCTCCTGGGTGAGCGGCCACGGGGCAAACACTGAGGGTCTGCTGGGAGGGCGGTGCTGGTAGGAGGGGTGGCAGCTGTACCTGTAGATGCGGGGGGCACAGAGGGCCCCGCCACCGCAAGGGAGCTCCCATCAGAGGAGGAGTCCGTTTCGCTGTTGTCTGCTCCTGTCCCCGCTGTGGAGCTCCCCTCGCCCTCCATCCCACTGGTGGCTTCTGACTCCGTTGTGTCGCCCTCCAGGGCCATGTGGGATGCAGCTCCCTCCTGCTCCGGTGCCACTGCTCCTCCGCCTGATGATGCTAATGCACACAAGCACAGGGAGACCACAAAAAGGGGGGGGGGGAGACCGAAGAAAGACATGTTGAGTGCTTGCAGTACCGCTACCATTGGCGGACACTACAGACACAGAAGCCCCCTGCACTACGCCGTGCACTTGGAATTCCCTAATCACTCACAGGGACATGGGGTACAAGGCTATGCCCGATTGCTGCACACACGGAAGTCACAGGACCCTGACTAGGTGTAGTTGGCTCTGTACACAGGTGGGGTGGGGTGCCACAGGGCGTGCCTTAAGAAGGGACCTTGCCTACTAAACTCACCCTGGCCTAGGGGAACCCACAGCCCACCTCCCCCACCCAGACACCTACAATGCGTGCTGAATCAGCTGAATGAGAGTGTACTCACCCCCTTGTGGCTGCTGTGATGCCCTCAAGTGCCCATCCAACTCCGGGTACGCCACCGCCAGGATCGGGAACATCAGGGGAGTCATGGTGCGACGGGCACCCCTCCCACGTTGGGAGGCCATCCCCAGCTGGGCCTCCACCGTCTTCTTGCTCCATCGGTAAATGTCCTCCCATCTTTTACGGCAGTGGGTGCTCCGTCTGTGGTAGACCCCCAGGGTCCAGACTTCCTTGGCGATGGCACGCCAAATATCCTTCTTCTGGTGGGTGCTGACCTACAGGAATAGTACAGGGAAAAAGGAGAAGATATAACCGTCCGCACCTTCACAGTCATTGGCCCGCATCCCTACCCTTGCCATGACGCACATGCACTCACCGTTATTTCATGCACGCCTCATTCTCCCCCCCATCTGTCATGCACACCAGTCCAAGCAGCCATTTTCCATACAGCTTGCTCACAGTGTACTCACCTGTTTGTCTGGAGGACCGTAGAGTAGCGTGTACTGGGGGAGGACCCCATCCACTAGTTTCTCCAACTCCTCCGTGCTGAAGGCAGGGGACCTTTCCCCAGACACACGAGCCATTGTCTCTTCCAGACTGAGGTCACAGCAGCACTTGCAGTGTAGGTCCTCTCCTGTCAAAGATCAGGTATCAAGTGAGTGAACAGAGAGAAAATGGCAGTCACGTCTGCGGCGGTGCGTACCGTCACCGCCGGCGTACACGTCATTGGCTCCTGGGACCCATAGGGTCCAATGTTAACCAATGCAGGATTGCTCTGCGGTCTTCGACCGCCTACCGCGACGGTGTACAACGCCAGCGCAGTTACCTCATATCCCCTTGTCCCACATTACAGGTCAGGCAGATGCCATTTCAGGGGGCCACATGGCATTAATTTTGATTGCGTCACACATGTCTAGGCCTTGCTTAAACACTAATACAGCCATATGTCGATTTGAAAACATTTTACGATTAAGTTGTGTTTACGTACATCATAGTTGGTTGACTCTCTGCTCGCTGTTCTCCTCCATAGAGCACGTCCGCTGGGGCAGGTGAGGAGATGGCGGCATCCTCTGGTGTACAGACCACTGGTGGACCTGTCGACAATGGAGGAGCGACATGTAATCATCACCTACAGACTTGATCGTACCACAATCCTGGAACTGTGTGCCCAGTTGGAGCCAGACCTGTCAGCTATCCGCCATCCCACAGGAATCCCCACTCAAGTGCAGGTGCTGTCAGTACTCCATTTCCTAGCAAGTGGGTCTTTTCAAACAACAGTGGCCATAGCATCAGGGATGTCCCAGCCTATGTTTTCCAACGTGTTGTCCAGAGTGTTGTATGCCCTGCTGAAACACATGCAGAGCTACATCGTTTTCCCTCAGGTGGAGGATTTGCCTACAGTGAAAGGTGACTTCTATGGCCTGGGACATATCCCCAACATCATCGGTGCCACTGATGGGACACATGTGGCCTTGGTCCCCACCCCCGCAGGAGTGAACAGGTGTACAGAAACTGGAAGAGTTACCATTCGATGAATGTGCAGATGGTGTGTTTGGCAGACCAGTACATCTCCCATGTGAATACCAAATTTCCTGGCTCAGTACATGACGCTTACATTCTGAGGAATAGCAGCATCCCTTATGTGATAGGGAAACTCCAGAGGCACTCTGCGTGGCTATTAGGTGAGGACATGGACCCAATACAGTGTGATTAGGTGTCTGGGCCTGGGGATGTCCCTAAGAGTTAGTGTGTGTCTAACAGTTGTCCCTCGCCATTTGCAGGTGACTCTGGTTACCCCAACCTGTCATGGCTACTGATCCCAGTGAGGAATCCCAGGACAAGGGCAGAGGAATGCTACAGTGAGGCCCATGGGTGAACAAGGAGGGTTATAGAGAGGACCTTCGGCATCCTGAAGACCAGGTTCAGGTGCCTCCATATGACAGGTGGTTCCCTATTCTACTCACCAAAGAAGGTGTGCCAGATCATCGTGGCCTGCTGTATGTTTCATAACTTGGCTTTGCAACGACAGGTGTCTTTTCTGCAGGAGGATGGTCCAGATGGAGGTCTTGTGGCAGCTGTGGAGCCTGTGGACAGTGAAGACGAGGAAGCAGAAGAAGAGGACATAGACAACAGGAACACGGTGATCCAGCAATACTTCCAGTGAGACACAGGTAAGAAGACAACACTGCCTGCTACATCTGATCTAATTGTTCTACCTCTCATCTGTCTGTCACTTTCACCCAGTGTATGGACCCTGAGTTGTCACTTTCCCTTTCAATTTCACAGATGTGGGTCGCACTGTGTGACCTCTGCTATGTTACCTCATGGACTAGAGCTGTGTGACATAGGTATGTTGACAATACAATGGACATTGCTATTTTCCCCAGTTATTGCAAATACACATTTGTGAAAGCACAGACTGACTCCAGATTGTGTTGTGATTCAAGGGTGTTTATTTAAGTGCTAAATATTGGAGGAGGTTGTAAAATGGTCAGGGGTGATGGTAGAGGAATGTCCATGGCAGAGTCCAGTCTATTAGTCTCACAGGTGCATTGTCCAAAGGGGCATAGGAAGTGGAGCTTGGGCAGTTTAAGTATGGACAGGGTGACAAAGTGGGACAGAAGGATGACAATCAGGGTGGTCTCATTTCTTGGCAGGGGTCTTGGCATTGTTCTCTGTCTTTGTCTTGGATCCCAGGGACCGTTTGTGGGGTGGTTCTCCATCTGCAGGGGGTGAGGTGCTGGTGTCGTGGTCCAGTGGTGGTGCCTCCTGTCCACTAGCGCCGGCGGAGGTGGTGGGCAGTTCATCGTCCAGGCTAGTGTCAGGGGCCCCTTGTTGTGCCACAGTGTCCCTCCTGGTGTTGACGAGTTCCTTCAGCACCCCTACAATGGTGCCCAGGGTGGAATTGATGGATTTGAGTTCCTCCCTGAACCCCAAATACTGTTCCTCCTGCAGCCGCTGGGTCTCCTAAAACTTGGCCAGCACCGTTGCCATCGTCTCCTGGGAATGGTGGTATGCTCCCATGATGTTGGAGAGGGCCTCGTGGAGAGTGGGTTCCCTGCGCCTGTCCTCCCCCTGTTGCACAGCAGCCCTCCCAGTTCACCTGTTTCCTTGGGCCTCTGTCCCCTGGACCTTGTGCCCACTACTACTGACCCCAGGTCCCTGGTGTTGTTGGGGTGGTGGGTTAGCCTGGGTTCCCTGTAGTGGTGGACACACTGCTGCTTGACGTGTCCTGGGGACAGAGGTATGGGCCCACTGGGTGGGTGCTGTGCTGTTGTTTCCAGAGGGGGGAAGCTCTGTAGCGGCCTGTGCCAGTGTGAGGGGAACCGACTGTCCCGCGGTCCCAGATGGGCCGGGCTGGTCATCTAGATCCAGTTGGACAGAGCTGCTGTCATCACTGTGGGCCTCTTCTGTGGGTGGAGTGGACATGTCTGGACACTCCTGTCCGGTGACATTGGGTAGGGGTCCTGTAGGGATGTTAAAGCACGATTATTGCATCTGTGTGTGCCATGGTGTGCAATGGGTGGGTGACCCTGTAGCCCAATGCTTGCATTCTTGAGTGGGACCTTGTGTGATAATGGTTTAGGGGTGTATGGGTATGTGCAGTGGACATGCTTTGGTGATGGGTGTCCATGCTTTGGTGTTACATGCAGGGCTTGGGTTTGGGATGTGTGGCTTGTGATATTGGGACATATGTGAGGAGTTGGAGTGATGGGGTGAGGGCGAGGGTGGGGGTATGTGATAGCATGCAGGTAGGGTGGGGGATGTAATAGTTAAGAGTTGACTTACCAGAGTCCATTCCTCCAGCTACTCCTGCGAGGCTCTCAGGATGCAGTATAGCCAAGACCTGCTCCTCCCATGTTGTGAGTTCTGGGGGAGGAGGTGGGGGTCCGCCGCCAGTCCTCTGAACCGCAATCTGGTGTCTTGAGACCACGGAACGCACCTTCCCCCGTAGGTCGTTCCACCTCTTCCTGATGTCATCCTGTGTTCTTGGGTGCTGTCCCACTGCGTTGACACTGTCCACGATTCTGCGCTATAGCTCCATCTTCCTAGCTATGGTGGTGTGCTGCACCTGTGATCCGAATAGCTGTGGCTCTACCCGGAGGATTTCCTCCACCATGACCCTGAGCTCCTCCTCAGAAAACCTGGGGTGTCTTTGCGGTGCCATGGGGTGGTGTGGGTGATGTGTGGGGTGATGTGTGTTGTGATGTGTGGGGTGATATTTAGAGGTGTGTTGTGTGAGGTGCGTGGATGTTGTGTGAGTGATGGTGTTGAGTGCCTGTGGATGCTATTGTTCTTTCTGGTGGTGTCTCTCTCTGGCCTTCAGTCGCAATTGTTGTCGTAAGGGTTTGTGGGTGATGTGGGTGTGTGTTTTATATTGTATTGGATGTGTGGGAGTGGTGTGTGTATGTGTATCAGGTGTGTGTATTTGGAATTGTCCAATGTGGATGTGTTTTGTAAGAGTGTGTGTATTTTGAGCGCGGCGGTGTGTACCGCCAATGGAATACCGC
Organism: Pleurodeles waltl; assembly: GCF_031143425.1. Classification (NCBI taxonomy): domain Eukaryota; kingdom Metazoa; phylum Chordata; class Amphibia; order Caudata; family Salamandridae; genus Pleurodeles; species Pleurodeles waltl. Next base: position 976,798,098 of record NC_090446.1, on the reverse strand, counting down.
GGTTGAAAGACCACTGCGTGGATTTGTGGGTCGTGATAGTGTGGGCGTATTCCTGTTGGCGTGATGGTGGAGGTTTTGTTATCGCCAGTTTATCACTGACCTTTGGTGTGGCGGACTTATGTGGGTGTCTGGATTTTGGCAGATTCCGAGCTGTGGGTCATAATGGCAGTGGCGGTATTCCGTGGCCGCGGTGGTGTGTTGGTGGTCTTCTGCACGGCGGTAAGCGTCTTTTACCGCCAATGTTGTAATGACCCCCTATATTTCTTCATTTAAATACTTTAGACAAAAAAACTATTTTCATGCAGAGTTCAAAATCTTTGCTTCAAACTTTCTCAAATGTCCGGATTTGCAAAAGGTCAAGGCAGTTCTTCTAGTCTTCAGGGATAAATTGGCAACAGTTTTTTGGATTGTAGACTTCCACATCGGACTCCTCTTCTTCTTCCGACACAGATGTTAGATATGCCCACTCAGGTGATGTATACTTTCCATTTCGAGTTCTCTTCCTTGTTGGTCTCTTAGCAAAAGGCAAGAGCCATTGTCACTATTCTCAGAATTGATTTAAATTATTTCTGGTTCTACTCTGATTGACTCTGATCTTTCATTCTCCCAATGGCTTTTTTGCAAGTTTTCTTCACTGCCTTAGGCCACTAATCTCTATGATGCACTCACTTGATTCTTGTTTCTTCACTTGTGACTACTGCTGAATCTTCTTCACTCACAATTGAACGTGTACTCTGATCAGCATTACCAATTCAACTCATTGTGAATTGTTTCTTTCTTTCTTTTGGGGGGGTGAGGGGGCTCGAAACCCAAATTTTCAGCTGGAGCTTTTCATTAAGTGGATCATAGATTTATTTTTTAGCTGCTCCTATCCTTCCAACAGTTCTTCCTTCTGATACTCAAATTGAAACTGCTACTTTTACCTTCTCCAGGATTTTCACTATCACCAACGTTGCCAATTTCAGGATTCATTTCTCCATTTCCTTCCATCTCCCCAATCTGGATCCATGCTGAGAACCTGAGATTGGCTTTGTGAATCAGTGGCTTTTGTCACCACTTCTTCGTCTGCCATCTTCACTCTTCTTATATGAGCTGCGTGGATCCACTGCAAGATTCTAGCACATTTTACAGCAGTGTTAGTCACAAGCGCAACATGATGTGGCCCTTTCCATCTTGGCTCCAGCAGCCATTGCAAACATGCTTATTTTTCAGGGAGGACCTGGCTTGGCAGTTTAGACTGGATAGTTCCCAAGTGTAAGACTAATTTGCATATGGCTGGGTCCAAACAGAGGTGGCATGGTGGGCATAAAATGATGGATTGGGATGGCGCTCCAAGTGATTGCCAATGGTTGAGTTAAATCAAGTATTCCATCCATCACCTTATTGTTGCTGCAGTTGATGCCCTAAGTGTGACAGGTACGCCCAGACATGGGCCTTATGCTCACTGTGCCACTGGAATCAAGCTATATGTGGCTGAAGAGCCCATTATAAGGGCAATACCAGTTCTAGGTTGCTTGTATTCTGGTTCAGGGAGGACCTGGCTTGGCACTGGGGGCTAGAGTGTTCCCACTGGAGCAGGGTCCAGACTGATTTACACATGGCTAGGTCCAACCTGAAGTGGTGTGGTGTGTGAAAATTATTGATTGAGATTACTTCAAGCATTCCATCCATCACCTGGTTCTTGTTGCTTTTGATTAGAATCCCAACACTGAGGGGCATATTTATACTCTGTTTGCACCGAATTACTGTAATTTAAACTAACTCCATACTTATACTTTGGTGCTAGACCCCTCTAGCACCAAATTTATGGAGTTGAAGTAATTTTTTTAAAGTGGAGACCTACCTTGCCTTAATGAGATGCAAGGTAGGCGTTCCCGTGCAAAAAATGACTCTATGGCCTTAATGCCATATTTAGGGGCATATTTATACTCTGCGGCATATTTATACTCTGTTTGCATCGAATTAGCGTCATTTTTTTACTCTAATGCGGTGCAAATCAACTCCATATTTATACTTTCGTGCTAGACCCGTCTAGCACCAAGGCCCTGATTTATACTTTTTTTGCGCCGCATTAACTTCATTTTTTGACGCGAAAGTGGTGCAAACGTACAAAATATTGCCCTTATTTATACTTTTTGCTGCAAAACTTAGTTTTGCACCAAAAAGTTTAGCACCGGCTAGCACCATTTCTGTGCACCAGCCGGGCACCATATTTATGGAATGGTGCAAGCCGGTGCAAAGGGTAGGCTAGAGTAAAAAAAAAAAAGACTTTAGTCGGGTGGGGCTGGCAGTATAGAAGAAGAGGGTTTAGCACCAGAAAATGACTTTAGGCAGGTTAGAGTAAAAAAAAAAAATGACTCTAACTAGATTAGCGTCATTTTATGGTTCTAAACCTACCATGCCACATGACTCCTGCCTTAGAAAAGGCAGGAGTCATGCCCACTACCCCAGTGGCCAGCACAGACGACAGGGGTCCCCTGGGCATGGCCATTGCACCCTGTGCCATGTATGGGGGCCCATTTCAGGGCCCCCTATGGCACTTTCGAAAATAAAGTGCAATCTTACCTGTACTTACCTGAGATGGGGTCCCCCATCCTCCGCAGTCCCTCTGGTGTGGGTGGAGGTGCCACTGGGGCCTGGGGAGGGCACCTGTGGGCTTATTCCATGGTGTTCCACCATGGAAATAGGCCCACAGGTCCCCTAACGCCTGCCCTGACCCTCCGTTGCACCATTTTTGCATGGGAGTATAATTATGACGTTAAGGCCATAGAGTCATTTTTTGCACGGGAACGCCTACCTTGCATCTCATTAAGACAAGGTAGGTTTCCACTTCCAAAAAATGACTTTAACTCCATAAATTTGGCGCTAGACGGGTCTAGCACCAAAGTATACATATGGAGTTAGTTTTGCACTGAATTAGAGTAAAAAACAAATTACGCTAATTCAGTGCAACAGAGTATAAATATGCCCATTAGAGTCAAAAAAATATGCTAATCTGGTTAGAGTCATTTATTTTGACTCAAACCTGTCTAACGTCATTTTTTTTAAAGCTAGACTACCCTTTGCACTGGCTTGCACCATTCCATAAATGTGGTGCCCAGCTGGTGCTAAAAAATTGTGCAAGCCGGTGCAAAACTTTTTGGTGCATAACTGCGTTAGTGCAGTTTTGCACCAAAAAGTATAAATAAGGCCCTGAGTTTCTTTCGTTGGTGCTGATGCCAAATTCACCTAATGAGAGACAGATTTCACCACATCTGCCAGACCGTTGCAGTAATCTAGTACAGCATCATCAAGTATTGATGCAAGTGTTGCTGAAGAGATGTACGCTACTCTCAAAACGTCATGGGGTGAGAAACCATTCTTTTTCACTGGAGTGCTTCTAATATTCATGGGAACAAAGGAAGAGCATCAGGCCACCTAAGGTTTGTGAAGGCACACACCTTAGCCAGTTTACTTTTGATAGTGCAATTCATCTTCTCCATGATTTCTGATGATTGTTGATAATAACTACAATGTCACTTCTGTTCCATTTGAAGTGCAGCGCATAATAACTTTAGAATGAGTTCTGACGATCTGTTTCAAGAGAGGTTAGCAAGTCAACTCCTGGAATTAACTCTCGCAGTAAGTTTGGCAACTGTGATACTGCCACTTCTCCTAGCTGGGTAGGCTTCAACCCATTTAGAAAACAAGTAGACAATCATGGGTACATATTTAAGCCCATTACAAACAGGCATTTCAATGCAATCAGCTTGAAGTCTAGTAAATTGACCTTCTGATTTGCCTATGTTACTTAGGACAACTAATGTTTTCTTTCCCTGATTATATTGTTGTCAAGTAACACACCTCTGACACATATCTTCTGCTACATTTCTGAATTTTATGTTGTACTAGTACTTTTTGAAAGTCCTGGTTATCGCATCTCTCCCTCTGTGTGTATGTCCATGCAAATTCTGGGCCATGGAATGTAGCATTGAGTCTGGGAGTACATTCATACGGATAATCTGTAGAAACCCATAAATCATTGAAACTTCTCTTACAACCAGTCAATTCCTATTTCTTCCTTTTGTCCACTGGTACTTTCGTCAGGAGGTCTCTCAATTCACTTAATGTGGTCTGTATTGGACTCAACAAAAAAACAATTGATATAATTTGCATTCTCTTAGTTCTAGGTATCAAGGGAACCCCAGAGTCATCAGAGATATTGGGTAAACATGTTTGGAGACAATGGCCCATAGACATGTATTATCAACAATATTTTCCAACCAAATGGTTATTTATTTAAAACAATCAGAAAAGTCTTAAAAATGCATCAACATCGGCAGAGTGGGTGTTGGTGACAAACATGTTAGGTGCTCTTTTCTAAGTGATACACATGTGTGACAATAGTGATCAAAGTGTGTGACTAAAAACAAGAACAGCACTGTCTGTGGATAATTCATAAACATTGTGAATAGAGTTCATGATTATGGCTGATGTTTCAATCCCTTAAGGAATGACTTGATCATCATGGATGTGGTGCCTTAATAAAGAACTCCCCAGTGCCATATTAACTGGACAAAAATGGGAACGAACAGGGTAGCAATAGAGACCGCACCCAAGCAATGACTTGAAATTAGCTGAGTGGGCGGTGCCACACCAAATCTATATTGACTGTCTGTAAAAATTGGCACACTCAATTCATCTGCTATGCAGCAAGCCCTTGTTAGAGCAATCAATTCTGCCACTTCTGCTGGAGTTACATCAAACAAGTACGAAGCTTCAATGATATCAGAAATGGAACTGACTGCGGAAGTAGTCTTTATTACCCCTTGATGGTTTCTGAAACAAAACCCATCTACAAACAAAGTTATATCAGACAGTTCAAGGAGAACATCTCTGATATTTGATCTTGGCTTGGTGCACAATTCTGTCAAATTAACACAATCGTGGTCAGGGTACTCATCATCATTTTCATCATTGTCTTAAATCAGTGCAGCGTTGTAGGATTAAAGGTATTGCACCTAATACTCTAAGGCCCATATTTATACTTTTTAGCACCGCATTTGCGTAATTTTTTCGACAGAAAGCGGCGCAAGCTTACAAAATACAATTGTATTTGGTATGTTTGTGCTGCTTTTGTATCCGAAATCGGTGCAAATGCAGTGCTAAAAAAGTATAAATATGGGCCTGAATGTTTTCAGCCACCAATATTGTCAGCTCATACCATGTGGGACAGCAGATTGTCAAAAGTTGAGTTCTGATGTGAGTCACAATGGGATTATGATCCATAACAATTCCTTCAAGGCAAATAGCTTCAACAGCCTTAAAACAACCAGGAAGAGCAACACCTACTGGATCAAACATAGTGGAAAAGTAAGCAACAGGCCTCATTAAACCTTCATGTTTTTGAGTAAGCATTTAAAATGTAAACCCACTCTTCTCATGGCAGAAAATATAGAATGTGTTCCTATAGTTTGGCATTCTAAAGATTGGTGTACTACAAAGATTTTCACTTAAAACCTGGAAGACTTTCATGCATTCCTTATCAAATGGTACTGGAGCCATCATATCACTGTCAAGTAAATGTTTAGAATCCAGTTACAACAGTAGGCAACTATTTCCAGAAAAATCAGCACCTCCCTCTGTGTGGTTGGAGGATTGCAGTCCTGCAGAAATGAGTCCTTTTGAAAAATGTCTTGTCCCCCTCAATGTGCTGACCAACCGAAATCATTTATCTTTCACAATACTGCATTTTTGTGGGTAAGACCTTGTAACTATTGCCGGCAGGATGATTTAAGAGTATATTTGTATCTAATTAGCAATTCTCTTTTGTCCTTGATGCCAGTGTATTGGACTAAGACTGAGTTTCTTTAGAATCTGACCAAAAATGAGGAACTTTCAGTATACCCCTGTGTGATTCAACACCAAGTGAGAACATGGCATGAAAATGTGGAAAGATATTGACTATTCTCATGCAGAAGAACAGAAAATAATGCTTGGCAAAAGGCAATAAGTGTATACCATTCTGCATCCGCTGAAATCTGAAACAATTTTACAGCACGAATTGGTGCCACTGGACAACATGGGACTGCAATTTGATTCATTCCCATAAGGTCCTATACTATCCTCCACTTACCACTTGGTTTGTAATGCCCATCACAGGAGAGTTGCAAGGACAACCGAGTGGCCAGGGTATGCCCAGATGTGGGTCCCTTGCTCACTGTGTCACTGGATTTAAGGTAGCCTAGCCGATGAGGGGTGATACCCAAAATCGGTCCCAGGATGTTTGTTTCTGGCCCAGGGATTTAGCAGTTTGATGTGGAATGTTCCCATAGGGACCTGGGTCAAGACTGATTTGCATATGGCTGGATCCAAACTAGGGTGCATTGGTGAGAAAAAGAACTATGGATTTAACCCATATCTGTGTCTGGGGGTGAGTGTTTGAAAAATTGCAGCACTCCGTCCATCATCCTTTTGTGTTGCTAAAGCTGCCCTAAGTGGCTAGGGTATGCCAAGATGTGGGTCCCTTGCTCACTCTACCAGTTGATTCAAGCTAGCCTGGCTGATGAGGGGCCTAGCTGAAACCTTTCCCAGGATGTTTGTTTCTGGGTCAGGGAGGACCTTGCCTGGCAGCTTGGTCTGGCCTGTTCTGAGGGGGAGCAAGGTCAAGACTGATTTGCATACGGCTGGGTCCAAACTGGGGTGTCATGGTGAGCAAAAGAACAATGGATTTAACCAAGATCTGTGACAGGGGTGAGTGCTTGAAAAGTTTCAGCAGTCTGTCCATCATCCTTTTGTGTTACTATTTCACTAGGACATCAGCTGTTACTTGATTAATAATCTTTTTGTTGCTGATGCCTACAACCTGGACCTCTTTTCCTGAGAGGGTTAAGTTTGGAACCTCCACAAAATGAACTGGACAGTGGGTAGCACCAGCATCAATCAGAAATGATATGGCCATTCACCTCACCATTTATGTATGGCCTACTCTAGTGTAAATCTAGGCCTGGAAAAAGCATGCAGTCCTTCTGCCCCCTTAGGCATCATCATTGTGAATTTGTTTCTGGTAGAAGCTGAGGAAGATCAGTGATTATAATCCATACATTTTGTTGGTACCCTGGAATTATTCACCTTCCCTTTACCTCAACCTTGAATTTGCACCATCTCATTTCTCATTCCCACTCCTATCCTACCCTGTGTTCCACTGATTCCATAACTTTTGGTAAATGGAAATTCTAAATCAAACCCCATCATCTGACTCCCATTATTTCTCTGAATCTGCTTCCTCTGTGCAGTCATCAACTTCTCCTTAATCTTTTTCTGCTTCACATCATAACAGTCACTACGGTATTTGGCATACTTCAGAACCTCACCAATGTTTTTAGTCTGCCAACACATTACTCTCTATTGAATATGAAGACACAGCTCCAGACACAAACCCAAAACCAATGCCAATATAAATTCATTAACACCTTCCATTTTCAGGCACTTCAACTCCGCTAAATGTGGCACATACCTTCTTAAGCCTTTCATAATAGGCATGCACTAATTCTTTAGGTTCTTGTGTGGCTCTCATTATTTTTGCCCAGATTACTTTGCTCTCTGACACCTTCTTTTTCAAATGCTCTAGCACCCCTCACTCCTTTTACACAATTACCCCCAGCTGGAGCATTGTTAGGGCAAACTCTAGTTGGTTCTTCAGTCAGCCAAACAACAACCATTTCACACTCTGCCTTCAAGTCACTAGGAATAACAACTTCAAATAATGTATTTGCAACAATCCAAAGCATTTCCGAAATGTTCACCAATATATGACCTTCCTTATACCACTCATCAGCTTCTCTCTCAGTTTTGGAAAAGTTGTTGTAAAGGCTTAGAGATCTCCGCTAGTCCAAGTTGCATACAACCTAAAGGAAATTCTGTTTCTGCTTCGGATTCACTAATAACCACTTTTGCTTTCTTTCTTGTATCAGTAATTATCTTGTTAATACCAGTTTTGGCTTTCTGTTTTTCCCTGTATGTCCACAAATCGCTCCCATCCCTAATACGCTAAACTACATCTTTAATATGAGCTTGTAAAGTTGTTAAACCCATCTCTGATTCACTCATATACATTCTGTAATTCCTCTGTAAGCCTTTTATCTTGGTCATATCTGGCCCGCGTTCTTCAGCTAAAACCTCAAGACAGTTATGTCCTTCATTTCCACACTTTGCTGATTCTCTGATCAGGTATCTCATTTCATCCACATGATATGATATGATTCTGTTTAAATCAATCATTCCCTGCAAAATGTCTCCAAATTCAACCTTTATGAGTGCAATATTAATCTCTCTCTCTCTCTTTAGGAAGGGTAGTATGTACAACATAGCCAGAAGAAGATGCAGGCACAGTGGTAGAGATAGAATGCAACACGCACAGCATTAGAGACAGCAATATCTCCACTAGCACTAGGTAAAGCTCTCAGTGTACTCCCAGGCACACCACTTGCACTCATAGATGTATTTGCACTTGCTACTTCAAAAGCGATCCATCCCAGTGCATTTGTACCTGGTTCACATGCTGCACCTATATAAGGGACCAGTGGTTCCTTAGTTGTGTCTGTATACCATCTGTATATGGAGGAGGCAGAGCCGGCCCTACTTCCAGTAGTGCCGTGGGCACAACAAAATGTGCCATCCTTGCTAGTGCTGGTGAATAAAATGAGGCAGCAGCCCCTTCCCACAGGTCAGTCCCTGGCAGGCTACACCAAGGTAACAGCTTGCATCTGAGCACACATCTCCACACCTCCCCAGCTCACCTGAATTGCCTCTGGTTCCTTGGATCCAGTCTGTCAGAGTCCCCGCACAACTGTGCAGAGACTCTGTCAGACTGGATCCAAGTTGTTTGTTGGTGGAGGGAAGGTGGTGTTGATGTGTGGAGGCAGGGGGTGAGAGGTTGAATGAAGGCCAAGGTAGGTGGCTGATAGGGTGATAAAAATAGCGACTACAGCCGATTAAAAACAATTCGAAGAACTTTAAACTGTATCACTGGAGCCAGGGCAAATTGCTGTTTGCATGACCTTTATGCAGACAGTTCTTTCCACCCCTGTGAAGTTCGCCCATTTCAAAAGCTGGCCTTGGGAGGTGGTCTAAAATCCAAAAGATCAGTTAAAAAGTTATCCTCCTTCTCCGAATCCTTTCCTTTATCTTATTTCTCTTCACCACCTACAGACCTTTCAATTTTCTTTTTGTCAGTTGTCTCATTAATTCTTGCAGGGCAAACTCTCACTTCTTCCACCATATCCTCTCTCCAAGATCTTTCTTGTCGACAACATTTGTAGCTCATTTCATGGCGGCACTGGTAATGTCTGTGCACCTTTATGAATTTTCAAGTGAAGCTTGTGAGAATGCTGTCTGGTGTGGTAATGTATTCTGGCTGGTGTGTTTAGTGGTGTATTTTTTGTCTGTAGTTGCTGGAACTTTGTTGCGTTTTTGAGATCTTGACATGGAATGTGTCATGCATGTGTTTGCTCGGTTGATGCGGGTCTGATTTTAGCCTCGTTGTGTCTGTAATTTACTGTGCTGGTTTTCTCCCAGCAGGTGATGGTTATGGACTCCCTTGCATGACTTTGCTGGATTGCACGGTTGGTGCCAAAAACTACCGAAAGTCAACATGTAAAGTCGCATAAAGCTACAGGCAGGGGGCACAGCTAACACACATGTGGGTTGAGCTTCATAGAGAATGTATGTCTGGGAAGAAGAGGTAACAAGAACCAGCCTCTCTCTGTGGCCAGACCGCGTCTGACTCGTAATTTTCTAAAAACAAGGCTAACAGACGGCGAAATCGGAAGGGAAAAGGGACCTTGACGCACCACATGCAATAAACAAGCTTTTGTTTAATCCGTCGGAGATCTGCGAAATGATTGTCTTCATTTAGAAAGGCTTGTGAAATTCAAAGGACGCCCGTTTTCAAGGTCTTGTAAATCACCGAGAGAAACCACACAGAACAAAGCGTGTTTTCCCTGGCGACGCAGCTTTTAAAGAAAAACATTAAGAATAGCATGTGTTGTCGGTGGCACCGAACAAGCCCTTCAGCTTCGAGTTTCAAGGTAGGATTTTTGGAAGGCGGCTTCAAGATGGCACCCAGCCTCGTGCTGAGCAATTAGCTGGTTGCAGGGTCTTGATAGTGTCAGACTGTATTCTGGCAGGGAATGGGAGTAGACATAGGCATGACACTACTTTGTGTCACAAACTGCATCTATAGTTTTTGACTACAGAAATACAGGATTATGTTTGCCTGATGTCAACATGTGTCAATTTTTGTAATTTAAACTGGAAGACGCTGGCTGGGACACACTACAGGGTGAACGGTGAAAATGGGCTTTAAGTTTAGTAAAAACAGACAACTAAAACATCTTCCTTTCTGATGTCGGAAAATATTTTGAAAACTAGGAGACAAACTAGAAGAGCAACAGTGGCACGTCACATCAAAACTGAGGAGTAATGGAAAGAAAGCGTTCTAGAAGGTTTCAAAATTAATCAATATTCATCGGAGTGTTTTATGTGGTGCACGCCAGGGGACACAGAAGATAAAAACAGTAGTTTGCTTGCTGCACTCACTCAGTGCAACTTGGTGCTGGTATGAAATATCGTAGAAGTTTTTCTCAGTCCATCTCAGCATTTTATGAGTTAGATCTGAGAGATGCGACAAAGACGTCATCCCTCAACAAGAACTGATTGAGCTCCATTACATTTGCTCAGTTAGTACTACCAAAATTGTTTTAAAAATGAGGTCACACTATGGGCCACCCCGGCCCCCCAACTCTGAATATTGTTTCAGCTTTCCTGTTCAGCGCTGGACTCTAATTGCTAGCGATAGCGAGCAGTCACAGGCTTCTCCGGGAGGTCAATGTGGGGTACAAAAGACTCAGCACTCAACAGATGCCTAACAGCAGAACATCTTGTTTGTGCAGACCATGCTTATCTTCATAAAAGAGAAGCACTTTAATTCACTTTAAAACATAATACTACACACTACAAAAACACAGGCACCCTGAGTCTCTGGTGCAGGGCCGCTGTCTTACAAACAAGGACTCTGTGCTTCTCCTCTTCCTCCCCTTACTCTTCTTCAGCTTAAGGGTAACTCTGGTCTGGGTCTCAGGAACTAGTGCGTTCAGTCTCCCTGTCTTATGTCGCTCACCAGATGTGAGTCTGCGCTAGGCATCAGCCTGGCCTCCTGCCTGTGTGGACAAGATGTGCACTGGCTGCAGGTGCACTAGGCCGCTGCTCTTATTCATGGAGCAAACATGAGACCGCACAACAAGTCCAGGGGTGGTGACAGGCATGACTGCAACTGTCTTGCGGAAAACACACTTTGAATCTGCTGGAGATTGGGGATCGTAGGTCTTTTCAGAGTCCTTCTACACTTTGGCTGGTTGGTCATACACACACAATTAACATACATTCAGAATGCGCCTGTACATGCACCTAAATAACTTTAGAAGGGTGGGCCAGTAGGCCTCTGCCTGAGTGATCCAGATTTGAAGTTCTTATCACACTTTTGATTCTCTTAACCGCAGTATGCTTCCACCACAACTCAATACTCGTGACAAGGACAGTGGCCCGTTTTCAAGTCAGTGGAAACACTTGGTGTGCCCTCTAGGGCACAGGACTGGTCCAATAACTCTCGTAGCCATGCACTTGCAAGGTCTCTCTGCACGTGCCTGGATTAGCATGACAGCAAGCCAGAATAAAAAACCAGGATGCCAGATATACCCACATTTGTGTAGCTTCTCTCACAGCCTGCCAGTGCAAGCTGTTCACTTTGCACCGATGGCAACTTATCACACTGTCCACTAATTTCAGTTTTTCACACTGCCACGTATGGCTGTTCCTTATACATCTTATCAGTGCAAGCTCCTCATGTTGCACATTAGTGCGAGCTACTCACCTGAACCAAAAGCAAAGGCTCTCACACCGTCATCTTGTGATCTTCTCTCCCAGCCAATCAGTGCGATGTTCACATACTGCTGATCACTGCAAGCTTTTCACAGTGCTTTCCCGTGCCTGCTTATCACGTGGCGAACTGTTCTAGCCCCTCCTATTGCACATCACAGTGCCCACCAGCACCAGGTCCTCACATTACCCACCTGCGGATACACCTCGTGGAACGAACTGGTGCACAGTTTTGATTGTGAATACCAGTGACAGGTCCTCATATTATCCACCTGCGGATACACCTCGTAGAACGAACTGATGCACATTTTTGATTGTGAATACCAGTGACAGGTCCTCATATTATCCACCTGCGGATACACCTCGTAGAACGAACTGGTGCACATTTTTGATTGTGAATACCAGTGACAGGTCCTCATATTATCCACCTGCGGATACACCTCGTAGAACGAACTGGTGCACATTTTTGATTGTGAATACCAGTGACAGGTCCTCACATTATCCACCTGCGGATACACCTCGTAGAACTAACTGGTGCACATTTTTGATTGTGAATACCAGTGACAGGTCCTCATATTATCCACCTGCGGATACACCTCGTGGAACGAACTGGTGCACAGTTTTCATTGTGCATACCAGTGACAGGTCCTCCCCATTCTTACCAGTGGAAGCTTCTCAAAATGCACCGCTTTTTTACAACCCACCTGAAGTAATTTCTCAGATTGCCCGCTGGTGAGGGGTGGTCACATTGCACACTAAGGCCACTCTGCCGAGGAGTGTGACCTTCTAACACAGCCCACCAGTGCACGTTTGTAATAAAAAGCACAAGTGTCACGGCCTCACTCACACTTCCACTTTTGAAAAGCTTAAGAAAAAAAAGTGGACAAGAACTATTCCACATTATTCAGCTATAAAAATGTATTCTCCAAAAATTTAAATGTATATTCTTTCCGTTGTTTTTCTCTTTAATCAATTCAAAAAATACTCAATGCAGATTGCAAATTAAACATTTCACGTTTATTTTTACCTCGACAGACAAGAGGAATACAAAGAAACCACAGCTGCTTTAGTGCTGCAGAAACAAATGTTTATGTTGAAAGGAGAAATGAAAAAGGAACAATAAGCTCTCATCTCTTAAATGCACTGTGACATAATTTTGAAATCTTGAGATCATATCGTTCATATAATCAGATAAATTCTACTTTTCTCTGAGTTGAATATCACTCCAAATACTTATCCCTCCTCGCTTTAGCTATTGTTGTCCTCTTTAAGCGGGTCTTCCTAAATATATCCCTTTTCCACTTCACTCAGAATTCATGTGTTCTTTTAGCTGCACTTTCACCATGTAAACTCAGCAGAACCCCCCACCCCCATCGGCCTATTCTGTGGCCGCCTCCCCCAGTCCCCAAACCCCGCTCTATTGCCTGTCTCCATCTAATCGCCTATCTGGCTCTTGTGCCTATCCTGGAGACCCGGAAAACGAACCTTCTCTTGTAGTGAGTCCGCTGTAGTCTCCGGTGAGGCAAGAGGTCACCGGGCCCCATAAGTTGCAGCATGTCTGTTCTAAAGTCTAGACTAGTTCCTCATGCCCTGCGGTGTCCGTAACCTTTGCACCCAGAGCTCTACCATCAGCATCTCATCTTTACCTCACAGTGACAGGTGGAGGTGACAGTGGTGGATGGTGACCTTTAAAAGTGGTGGGGCGTAATCCTTGGCTCGAATTCCAAAGAGTTTTTTCTTGAAGGGTTCTCTCGCACTTTCTTGCACTAAGTTTACTGGCTCACTCAGTCTTAATTGGTCTCACTAAGTCATGCAGTTTCACTCATTATACCCTGGCCCACTTTGTCTCACTCATTCCCGCTCATTCCCACTCATTCTGAATTACTCAGTCTTCTTGTGACTCAATCTCACACACAGTAACACCGTTACGCTCACTGTCATTTCCCCTCACATTCATTCTCACACATACTCATCCTTACTGTCACTTGTTACTCATTCTTACTCACTCTGACTAATTCCTTAACTGACTCTCTCACTTTATTTCACGCACAGTCACACAGACATGCTCACAGTGCTGAGATTTCACCAGATCTGGACAATCTCTCTGATGGGAGGCGCAGGCACCTTCATGCACCTGTGTCTGCAATCAAACAATGTCACTAGCTGCCTCAGTTTGTTGCTGGACCCAAAGCAGGACTGTGTTTTATTTTTATCATACCAAGAGTGAATAGTTATTCACTCTTGATGCAGTGAAAATGGACAACAGAACAAGGAGGGTGTAGTGTAGCTGTGGAGCCCATAGCGGACAGCCACCAATGGTCCAGGAACACCTATCCATCAAACCAATCCATCCACTCAATCATCCATGCTTTCACTTACCCACTCCCTTTCATCCATCCATTCAATCACCCATCCATTATATCATCCATTCCCCCTTTCCCTCCAACTATCCATCCTTTCATTCCATCCATCCACCCATCTATCTATCATCCTGCCTTTGGCTCATCTACCTCTCCACCCTTTCACTCAGCCAAACATCCTTGTACCCATCCACTTACCCTTTCACTCAGCTATCCATCCTTTCACTCACTCACTCATCCATCTATCCATCCATCCACCCTTTCACTCAACCATCCACTCATCCTTTCATTAAGACATCCATCTACCCTGCCTTTCACTCATCCATCCATTGTTTTACTCATCCATCTTTACATACATCCTTCCACTCATCCATCCTTTTGCTCATCCAGCCATACTTCCACTCCATCCATCCACTCATCCATCCATTTACCCATCCACTCAACCATCCTTTCACTCATTCTACCATACATCCATTATTTCTCTCATCATCTATCAACCCATTCTTTCCCTCCATCCATCCATCCACCCACCCTTGCTTTCACTCACACATCCTCCCTGCCTTTCTTCTCTTCCATTCTTACGTCCATCCTTTCACTCATTCATCCATGCATCTGTCCACCCACCATTTCATCCATCCATACATCTTTCCTTTCACTCATACACCCTCTCTCTCTTTCACTCTCCCATTCTTCCATGCATCCTTTCACTCATTCATCCATACTTCTCCCATCCACCATTTCATCCATCCACCCTTCCTTTCATTCACTCACCCGTCCAAGTTAATTATGAGCCTCCATCTGTATGCAGAGCTGCAGACAGAAGAAGAGGCCCATCAACAATCCCCCAAGAAGCTGCTGAGGGGCAGGTTTGGGAGGGGTAAGATGCCCCTTTAGCAGAAGCTCAAGTGCACACTTACCTCCTTGTCCACTAGTGCAGTTGTTGTCTGCAACCGGTTCCTTCCCTGTCTTGGGCCTGTACAGAGTTGAGATAAGGAGCACTCTGCCATCCTCAGCTCCATAACATCTTTTTCAAAGTGAAATCTAATGCAGTACTAAACACCTGTAACTGCCAGGAGAGCAGCCTCCTCTACCCCTCCTGAAGCCTGACCAACAATTGTTGCCACCCACTCCCTCCTTGTCCGCCTGCCCCACCCCCAGCCGTTGAAGTGAATAGAGCTTTGCCACCTCCTCCCAGGGCCACTGTTCTTGCGCCCCAAAAGCAACTGGATCAATTGCATTGTAAATCAGCCCCCCCTCTCCGATGATGTCACTGCTGTAGTTTGTGCCTGCAGCTCCCTTGCCCGACTGGACTGGCACTTGCGCAGAAGGACATCTGCAAAGTTCACTAGAGTTCACTCAGATTTAGCACACTGTTTCAGAGCAGTTATTTATTTTCAGCTGCTCTGCATTTGTTTCCCTGTTCTTGCCTCTCCCCGGAGGGTGGCAGGGCAACACCCCTTTTGTCCATGAACATCAGTTTCACCTGACCCTACCCTTTGAGCTACCTAGGGTCTACCTCGGGGGTGACCTATGTGTAGTAAGAGGGGAGTTTAAGGCTTGACAAGGGGTTTTAGACCCCAAGTCGAGGTGACAGTAAAACTGCACATACAGACTTTGCAGTGGCAGGCCTGAGATGTTTAAAGGGCTAATTAAGTGGGTGGCACAATCAGCGCTGCAGGCCCACTAGTAGCATTTAATGTACAGGCCCTGGGTATATGGAATACCACTTTACAAAGAACTTACAAGTAAATTAAATATGCCAATTTTTTATACACCAATATTACCATGTTTTAGGGGAGAAGCACATGCACTTTAGCACTGGTCAGCAGCAGTAAAGTGCTGAGAGTCCGAAGGCCAACAAAAAGATACAGCAAAAACAGGAGGTAGGCAGGCAAAAGGTTTGGGGGAAGACTACCCTAAGGATGACAGGTCTAACACATGTTTCAGAATATCAACCACTAATAAGGGCTCGTTCTCTGGCCTTCTTGTCTTGGACTTTAGCAAGGTCTGGGCTGGACCGTATAAGCTCCCACACTACCATGTTGTCAGTAGGCTATGGGCTAGTGGGAGGCCTTGACCCAATCATGCCCACAATTGACAGGGCTGGTCTTTCCAGACTGGCCCAGTACTTGGTGTGAATGGAATTGTGCCCTCAGCTAAGTCTGGTGGCAGAGGGGCTCTGTCTCCACACTGACATGTCAGCCGACTCATAGGCTGTCCTGTTTCACACAGCGCACATAATAGCCAGGTCCTGCCTGCATTCAGACGAGGCCCTGCAGACCTCTGAGAGGCCCTCCTGCTACCGCTATTCTGCATCACATGACGTGCACACTGCCAGAGGCCCCTAGCAACCAATCCAGATAGTGCTCCTGCAGCACCTGGATTGGCTGGGGAAGACAACCTCAGCACTCATTACTGAGCCTGAGGGCTACGACTTTCAATCACCCCTGGCTCTAGTATGAGCAGGTAGAGACAGACTTTGAACGGCCTCTACTGCGCATGTTGGGCTGCCTGGTGAGAGGCAGCCGTCCAACCTGACATGCGCACTTGGGCCCCAGGCGTGCTGCAGCTGGCTGACCCTGACGTTGTCTGCAACATTGTTAAGCCCCACCCCTTCTCAGGCCTGCACTGGCATTCACTTCTGCTGCCTCAGACCTCCATACTGCAACCAGCCTGGCCACTTTAAGAGTTTTCATTACTCAACTCACATTTAATTGGGGTCTGAGGGGCCAAAATGTGAATGGGGCAATGCCCCAACGCACTAAGGGAGGCTCCGGCCCTGAGAGGTGGACGACCCAACAAATTAAAAGGGAGAGCCGAGCCAAGGGTCTTACTTGGCTCTTAGAGCCATGTACGTGCTGGACCCTGAAAATGTTTGCCATCGAAATCATGCAGCAAACACAATGCAAAACTCTGACAAAGTCTCTTCAAAATTTACCAAAAGTATACTTCTTTAAGGTTGTCCTTGGAGAAAGGTAGAATTAGTGACTGAGTCAAATGCAAGTTATTGAGGATGAGGACGAAAGCGTGGTTCATGCACCGGGGGGAAATGGATGGCTCAGGGAAAGATCTACATATCAATTGTTTAAGATATTAGCAGGTTATTTTGCTATAAATGGTTTGGTAGAAGTGGGAATCAAATCTGTGTTATTAAGGATGAACAGTCTAACTTCGACACTGGCTCCAGGCAAAATGCCAGGTCCCGATGGCTACCTAGGGGAATTTGACAGTAAATATAGGGATCAGCTAGTCCCACATTTGCTAAATGTATATGCCGAAGCAGAGCAAGCAGGAACCTTCCCTTGGGAACTTGACCAACCCGCAATTGTAGTGATTCAAAAGTCGCAGCCACCCCCAGGGTGCTCCTCTGCCTTTTGCCCAATCTCACTCCTCAACATTGAAATAAAAATGTTCCTCACTATACTGGCCACCCGGTTAAAGAGTGTGCTCCAGTCCCTAATCCATCCAGATCAATGTGGGTTCAGGCCCGCTAGAAGCACTCAACACTGCCTCAAACAGCACATGTGGCTTTAGCCTACTGCTGTTCTTTGCGCCCACAACTGGCGCTGCTTCAAAGGCATTCAACACGGTCGACTGGTCGTACCTTTTCAGCAATTAACAAAAGCAGGGATTGGCCCTAATATAGGAGGTTGGTGCGACTCCTCTACCCCAATCCGTCTGCCTAGGTGTAGGTGAACGGAGTAGCTTCAGACCCCTTCCCCATCCGGTGTGGGACCTGTCAGGGCTGTCCGTTATCCTCGCTCCTTTTTGCGTTAGGGATTCAATCAATCAATCAGGAATTTGTAAAGCGCACTACTCACCCGTGAGGGTCACAAGGCGCTGAGGGGGGGGGGGGAAAGGAAGGAGGTACTGCTACTGCTCGAACAGCCAGGTCTTGAGAAGTTTCCTGAAGGTAAGGAGGTCTTTGGTCTGGCACAGGTGGGAGGATTGAACCACTGGTGAAGATTATAAGAGAGGATCCGTTGGTTAGCGGTTGGGCCTGGTTCACCGGGAGGGAAGACCGCATCACCTTATATGCCAACAATGTGCTCGTCTATTTGACCAACCCGGCCAGTAGTGGACCCGGGTGTTTACAACTCAAGAATCTATTCTCGGAAGCCTCAGACGGGACACTTAACCCTGGCAAACCTGTGCTGGCTCCGTTGCACTCCGCAAGGGATTGCTGTGGCAAGACAACATCCCAATTTAGTGCAATAGCTTCCGGTATCTGGGTATCACCGTTGCCCTGCTGCCTGAACTGGTGTAGTCCCTCAACATCACGCCACTCACCCAGAAGGTTAGGGAAGACCTTAAGAGATGGCAAGCCCTGCCCCTTAATGTTCTGGGAAGAATAGCCCTATATAAAATGATGATACTGCCCGCCTTCTTTATCTCCTCCAGAACTTCCCCCATCAGCTTTCCAAACCACGGTTGAGAGAGATGGACGCAGTGGAAAGGCACTTTTTGTGCTATAACTCATGGTCCAGAATTGCATTTCACATCTGTCAATGCAACATTTATGAGGGTGGGCTTGGGATGTCCAATTTATACCTTTATTTTCTAGCTGCATAACTATTGGTAATTAATGACTGGTTGGGAGGCAGATGGTCAGACCCGCCATACCAGCTTGAACTCCTGACCCTGGTTTTTTCTAAGCCCCTAAAGTTGCTATATGGTGGTCCTCTTCCCAGAGAGATTCTTGAAGTGACAAGGATGGTGTCTGTGGAGTGGAGAGCGGCCCAGCATGAAATGGGCTGGTGGGCAAAACTCACCCAGCAAATCCCCCCTCCCCTGTGTCGGGGACATGGCTCTGGGAGGTCTCTGCTCTGGAGAGGTTTCACAAATGGGATACCATAGGCATTTCAGTTCTGAGGGATGTTTGGGGGGGCTCTCATATGTTATCATTTCAGCAGTTGCAACACAGTATTCTCTCTCAAATACTAAATTCCACAAATACCTGCAACTTCAACACACCTTGGGGGTCCACATTCAGATTGGAACGGTCCTCCCTGAGTTTAGCCCGGTGGAGGGGAAGGTTCTGATGGTTGGCCTGGGTAAGGGCTGGGTGTCCCAAATATATCATACCCTAATGATTAATATGATGGGACTGCTCACGAGTCACAGAGAGCAATGGGAGAGTTGGCTGGGGCGGATGGAGAAGGAGGATTGGCAAGAAACATTTGGTGGCCCAGAGGAACCAAACCATAGCCTCTCGCCTCCGTTTGGTTCAGGCATACTACTTACACACTGCATACCTTACCCCCAACAGAATGCAGAGGGTGGGTCTTCAGGCCCACTCTACCTGCCCATGCTGCTCATGACCCAACACAGATTTTAACCACATGGTGTGGGCTTGCTCATATATAGAGTCTTACTGGCGGGCTGTGACTGCTGAATTCTCCAGTGTGTTGACTGTGGAGGTGGAGGTGGAGATGGCTCCATTACCAATCTTGTTGGGTGTACTTGAGGAAGTTGGGAGCAACATGGCTGACCGCACCTTTCTGGGGACTGCGTTCCTGATGGCAAAGCGTGATATTGCTGCCAATTGGAGATCGGAGAAAGCCCCTACACAGACCCGGTATAGATGGGGGTGGACTGCTGCGCCCAGCAAGAGAAGCTGGTCTTGCGACATTGATAGCTAAATGTTGAGCTCCTTGGAGTGTGCAATATGTTAAGGGAATGAACTGTTGAAGTTTTGCCTTGGAATAGGGCAATTGTGGTATATCAATGGCACAGATGTGACTTGTCGTTATGTTGTTTCAGCAATAAAATCAATAAAGATGTTTATCAAGACAAAAAGGCTGAACAGTCCATGGCTAGTTTGGTATGTCAATCGATGAGAGTTATAAAATCAAGGAAATTGGCAGAGTTGGCAAAGGAATTTTAGAATCTTTGTCTGGATCATCAGGAGATGTACAGAACTTGTTTAAAGCCAAAATAATATGGAAGCAAATTGAACCTGAAGGTATTTGAGAGATGGATGTTTGACAGAGGAGTGTTTCAGGAGAGGCTGTATAGATAGGGGTCACTTGCAGTGGATCTTTTTGCATCAAGGGTACAGCTGGAGCCCAGATGCGAAGACTGAGGCAGTGAATACATTTCTACAGAAGTAGCCAAAGATGGGAGTGTATATATTTCCACCGTTTTCTATAACACACAGGACACTGTTGCAGACAGGAGAGGCCAAGTCCATATGGTTTTAATTACTGCTTGGTAGACAGCTCAGGCATGGTTCCCTACTTTGATGAGAATGTGTATGTAAGTTTATCTTTCACTCTAGTGCTTTCCAACTTTGCAAAGGGCTCTGCAAGGGAAGTTCCATAAGACGGTATCAGAAGATCAGAGACAGTTAATAGCCAGGAAAATTTCTGGGGTCCAAAGAGAATCAATCAGTGGGCGTTTCTAAAGAAGCTTCAGGATAGGTCAGATTAGTGTGAACACTGGTAACAAGAAAAATATATAAGATAGCTTGGGAAATATGAGTTTGTTGGGGTTCAGAATGGGGTTGTGATCACATGTGGGCATCTGTAGTAGATTTGGTGAACTGTTTGGCAGATTTTTATAGTAAAGGGTTTAGTTACCATACAGTGAGGTCAGCGAATCCTGCTGACCATACGCTCGTTAACGGACTTTCACTTTTAAAAAAAAACATTAATTTGTATATCAATGAAAGTATTTATTTTAAGAAGCCACCTATACCAAAACATTCTATTGTTTGGAACGTGAGTGTGGTTTTGCATTGGATTAGAGATTGGCCAGACAATCGAGAATTCAGTTTGAAGCAATTAACACAGAATTTGGTGATGCTACTTGGTATGGATTTACTTAGAAGAATTTTTAATGTTAGAGTATTAAATGTGACTAAAAGATTTTACATGACAGAAGTAACTGTGTATGATGTCACCAGAAAAATAACAACATAATCTTGGTGGTGAATATACAGTGTTTCAGGACTAACCTACCTGTTGCTTGATGTTTGAAGGAACATGAGATGAAAACAGGGCTTTAAGGCCTATAGTGTAATCCAGTTGCTGATAATTTCCTATGTGAACCCCAGCAAGGCTGTGTCATTGTGTATTGTTGTGAGAGCTATAAACTGAATCGCGTTAGAGGCTCTGAGTACATGTTGCAGTTTGGTGCGTGTGAGAAACTGGGTTGTTGGTTGACTGGGGTGTGAGCCCTTGTCAAACACCAGCCACAATCTCTTTCAGGATGAACCACAAAAAGTCACCTAATTAATGTGCGCTTAACCGTGGGTAGCTTGGCACAAATGCACTCAGGCCTAATTTATAGGCAATGTTTAAAGTATTTATGCAATACCCAAACAACAATAAAGTGAAAACCAACACTAGAATAATCCCAAATCAATTTAGAAAAATAGAGTAAATTGTTTTAATTATTTTACACCAAAATGACAAAAATGCAATCAATAGAGCAAAAGTTATGATCTTTTTAAGTTTAAGGTTCAAATTAGCACCTAAAAGATAAAAGCGACAACTAAAGGACATCTAGTTGTGCTGGATCGGGTCAAAGTCAAAAGTTAAGGCTGACCACGATGGAGCACTTACCTTCGGACTTAGGAACATTTCTGTAGAAAAATGTTTGAAAAGTTCAAATTCAGAGCGATACGGCTGCAGGCGGTGTCCGAGGCGGGAGCGTCCTCGTTGGATGGCCTTGGCTTGAAACTGCAGTGAAGATTTATATGTTCAGACTTCGTCGCAGAAATGGAAGTGAAAACCTTAAGCGGGATGAGGCAGAAGGCTGTAGCAGAAGACAGTTACATGAGGTTGGATGTTCCTTTGGCGAAGAACAGCTGAAATGGATTAGCTGCTGCAAAGAAGAACGTAGCAGGAGAAGCCACAAAGTCTATATGACCAGCGAAACACCTCAGGCGGAAAGGAAAGCAGGTTAGTCCTAGTCTCCTCTAGGTCCTTAGTCTCCTCTGGGTCCTTAGAGCACTTTTTGGTCAAATGTTGTCCTCTGACTTGCAAAATGGCCATCTAAGAAACTTTAGTACCACAACCATGGGTCCTGGACTGATGGGACAGCTCTTAGGGGTTCAGGGCTCACTCAGGCTGGGTCCAGGAGTGGGTTCAAGATGGTGAGAGCCTGTTATGCCCCTGTGGCTCTACACAGGAGGCCAGAAAACCACACTTTGAGTCACTTCTGGTAGTCCTTGGTGCAGATGTAGATCAACAGCAGGGCTGGCCTGTGAGGGTTCAAGGCAGGCTCCGGGCTGTAGGACAGTCCTTTCAGGTCCAGCAACAGTCAGGGAGAGTGCACAGCAGGACACAGCAGCAGTCAGGTGGACTACTGAGAGTCCTTGTGCAGTTCCAGTAGTGAACTGAAGAGTGGGTATGAATGTCCTATTTTTTTTATACCCTTGCGCCCTTCTTCTGTAAGGTAGGAGGAGCTTCTCAAAGCATTGTTTGAAGTGCATGGCATTTCCTGACTCCCCTGCCCGCAAGCTGGCTGCTGGGACAATACAGGGCTGTTAGGCCCTTTGTGTGAAGGCAACGCAGAGTCTATTCAGGTGTAATTGGGTCTGTGCCCAGCTCCACCCCCCCAACCCACACCCTGTCAGCAGGTGGCCCATTGAGGGACACATAATCCCCCCATTGTGTGAATGTATGAGAGGAATTCAGTCTGCCAGTTACACCCAGTCATGTGACCCAGGCCAGGCCACAGGTGCAAAAGGGCTAAGGGCAGGAAAAAACTAACTTTCTAAAAGTGGCATTTTCAAAATTGTTATGTAAAATTTCACTTTACCATTAAAGAGGGTTTATCATTACAATTTCAAAGGTACCAACATGAAATATCTACCTCCTCTCAATTGGGAATTGGAGCTTACAGTAGGGAAAAACAAATTTGAGAGTTTTTTACTACCAGGACATGCAAAACTTAAAAGTGCATGTCCAACCTTTAAATTACACAACACCCTGTCATATGGGCTACCTAGGGCTTAGGGGTCATTTATATGTAATAAAAAGGGAGTTTAAGGTTTGGCAAAGGGATTTAAATGACAAGTAGAAATGGTAGTGTAACACTGCATCCAGGCTGCATTGGCAGACCTGGGACACATTTACGGTGCTGTTTAAGTGCTGCAGGCCCACTGATTGCATTTTGTTTTCAGGCCCTGGGTATATGGTATACCAATCACAAGTATACTAAATATAGTAATTGGGTGTAAGCCAATGTCACCATGTTTGTTGGAGCAAGCACAATCACTTTAGCACTGGTTAAAGTGAGATTTTATTAAACAAACGAGGCTCAGAATGTCACTCTCAGGATGACAATCCTAGGGGGATTTAGGATAGTATAATAGTATGGGGTTATTCTAGACCACAGTGTAGTGAGCTGGTGGTTGTGCTGTGATTTATACCTTGTAAGGGTAGCTGGAGGCTCTGGGAGAAAGCGTTGTATGGTAACTCATTTTGCTTATGTTTTTCGAACAGGATAACTTGATGGAGAAGTGCACGCAGCAGAAAGCCCACCAGAGCGCGAGAAGGAGGAATTCGAGAAATGTCTGCTGAAGAAATGCACGTTTGTAGCAACATACTTTGAAGAGTGCAGTAAAGGGACTTTATTCCAGAGCAATTAGAATGCTACAGAAATTAAGTTATTTTGTTTATGGTAATATGGCTGCTAGTTGGAAACTCATTAAAGAAGATTAGCACGTATTCTGAGCCTCCGTGCAGTTTATAAAATCTCTGTTTTCTTTACACTAAAAACTGTGACAATCGAAAATCACCCAATTATCGTCTTTCACTTCAATCGAGTGGTGTGGGATCGACACGCCCACAGCTTATTAGCTAGAATTTTACCCGCCTTATTCCCTCATTAGTGAAAGTGCATGCCTAGTCTCGCCAAAATATAACTAGCTCTGGCATTCTCGAGAGTGTAGATCTGACCTCTCAAATTTGTCAATTTGTGCCAATGTGTGGGAGAAAGTTTCTGTCTATCCCTCAGGTCACGCAGTTTCTATGGGAGGTCGACCTTGGGACCCCTTCTGTCCTTTAAACGGGCTGCTCTTTAATGAACGTGACCTGCACCATTGTCTTCAAGTATCTCACACCATTGCCCTTCCTAACCTCTTCAGGATCATTGAGGGTCATATATACATCATAGTCTGTTACCTACCTTGGTTACTTTAATCAGTACTTCTGCCTTATGGACCACATATCTCAGTGTAACGGAAAAAAGACCTATATCTTTGTAGCAGCAGAATGTTATAATGTTATAATATGCGAAGATGTCATGTTGGGGGAAATTTTAGAAGGTTGAATTCATTAGTTCAGCTTGGCTATCGATTTTGTGTAGTTACAATACAAAACAATTTGTGATCTCCACTAGACTTTGTACTTTTCTCCAAAATTGAGACAGGAACTGGGTTCTCATATTGGACAAAATAGATAAGTGATCTTAGTTCACTAAGCTGAGTCCTGCAAACGATCTGAAAAAATACCACAAAATTTAGATTAATAACTAGGAATGGTTGGTTAATGCTGCAAAGAGACTCAAAATAGCTGTATTATGTCATATCTAACATTTCCTTGCAGCTGAGAACTAGTTTGATATGAAATAATTACTGCAAAGCGTTTAATGAATTTTATAAACTCACCATGTACGTGGTCTGCTGCGATAAGCAATAGAAACATGTATTTTTTTATGTACTTAAAACAGCCAAAATACAGGTAAATCAGGTTAATTTATAATGCCTTTCCTATCAACAGAAATGACATAGTAGTTTGTGGTAGCTGTAGCTTTGCTGTTATGTCAGAATTCAAATGAAGTATCATGACCAGAAGATCAATGTTTGATTCAGGAAAAAATTAGAATGAGGCATATCAGATTTTGACACTGGTGGGATATTTATAACTCAGTGAAATGTAGATGATTTTAGAAGAGATCATAGACTATTCCAGGACCACAAGTTATAAGAATAGCTTGGGCATCAGGTATGAATCATTTTTAATGTATATTGAATTAGTAAACAACAGTTGTAGTTGTTGTGCTCACTCTAAATCAGACAAACAGTGCCACCATGTGGCAGATTGGTGTTGACAATGAAGTGACGTTGCTGAGCACCAGAAACCACCAGCTCAAGTTAAGTACTACACCCAGGGCTGGCTTTAGGGTGGTGTGACCAGTGTGGCCACACTGGATGCTGACTTGGAGGGGGAGCACTGACCTCAGAGGGGCGCTGTGTTTAGCAATCAACTATGATATAAAAGCACCTACTGCAGCGTTCCTTGTGCATCCAGCTCTCAAGCAGCAATAAAAATGTCAAGATAACTTGTGATTAATGTTCCTGCTAGAGAGAGAGATGGAGTTTTGTTCACTGACCATTTTGACTCGCCATAAAGTAGTGCAGAGGGTTAATATGCCTGCTGCAGAGAACAAATCTGTATTGTGTTTGGATAGCTGAGTGGATTAGTAATGCCAGCCTTTACCAGCATGTTAAAACAAATTAAATGTATGTAAGGGAGGAGCTATGGAGAGATGGAAGGGCACTTTTGCTGATTGGTAGTGAGGGAATCCAATGAGGAGGTAATGGGAGATGGGGCACCAAAAAAGATAGTCGCACCAAACGCCACTAGCGCTAAAGCCAGCCCTGACCGCACCAGGCAGAAAAGATTAAGCAGTAGCCATTTTAACTACTTGATCTTGCTTGTTAGAGTTCTGCAAGGGATCAGAACTTGATAACACTACCACTCATAACAAAAGGACCAAGTTAAAGGTTGCTCTGGGGAGATTGGGAATCATTGTGAGAAAGCTAGGGAAAAAAGAAGAGATAAGAAGTGAGAAATGGGAGAATCAGAAAAAGAGTGGATGGAGGAAAATAGGGAATACTTGAAAATGCAGAAGATGCCCTAAAATATAGGAAAGAATAGACACAAGTGGAAACAGGATTAGAGAGAAGATGGACACAAAAAAAAGAAAGAATAAGATAGATGAGTTGTGGAGAGCTTGAGTTGCCCCACATCAAGTGAAAGGGAAATCAATTCCATGCCCTCTCCTCCATTATGGAAACTACAAACACGCACCTGACATGAGGCAACCTGAAATCCTTGGTGGAAGAAAGGCAGTGGAAAATGAGGATAAGAATTAGAGGGACAAAGGTAGTGACCGAAGGGCATGCTTGCCATCTGCTTTATAAAAAAAATACTGTTAATTTATTAATGTTTCGAGATTCTGGGAAGGCCAGACACTACTAATTGAAAAAGATCTGTAAAAAAAAGGCATCCAGATTGGTTTTTACCATGACAATTTACCCTCTGTTTACTTTAAAATCATTTAGGGATAGTTATGCAGCTCTAAAACACTTCTGGTGAGATTTATTTTTTATATTTGCTGTTTAAAGTTTAAATTTAGAAATATTATCGGTTGGAAAAATAACTTTTAGTGATTTTTCTAATTTCTTTACAAGTCTCTACTTGAAAATACCAATTGTGTTGGCGAAATGCTGACAATGTGGCAACCCTAGTGAGAGGAGACGGAAATTGAGAAAAAGAGAGAAACAGACACAAGGGGGTGGAGGAACAAAGGTAATTATGGGAAAAGCAGAGGGGTACAAACAAATAGGAAAGAGCAGGCAGAAGTGGAGATTTGTTGAGAGGTGAAGTTGTAGGTTGAGGGCAAGCAAGGGCCTAAGTGAGAAGGAAAGAGAGGAAGGGGAAAGATGGAAGCACACAAAGGCGGTACCTTGATCAATAATTGCAAGGAGGCAGACGAAAGTGCTGTAGGACAAAGATTAGGAAGAGAGAGACAGGGACCTAACATTGGTCCAAATCAGGTCCTGATATAATATTTGTTTAAAACCTTCAGTAGAGTTAATCAATAATTGTGAAGGGGTTGAAGGTAAGTATTGTACAACAAAGTCTAGAAAAAGAGAGGCAGGAACCTAAAGTTGTCCACAAAACGTTGTGAGGAATTTGTATAGTATACTTCTATCTTTGCATTTTGGCATTTGTAGTTTTGTATTGTTGTGGACAAAAATTGCAATTTATGTGTTGCATACAGCTGGCAGGGTACAACTTCAAATCTCTCATGTAGGCCGGAGGGATGAA
Source organism: Pleurodeles waltl (assembly GCF_031143425.1). Classification (NCBI taxonomy): domain Eukaryota; kingdom Metazoa; phylum Chordata; class Amphibia; order Caudata; family Salamandridae; genus Pleurodeles; species Pleurodeles waltl. Next base: position 976,770,755 of record NC_090446.1, on the reverse strand, counting down.
AAAGAAAAGGAAAATTGTGAAGGTGGTGTGTGCAAGAGAGAAAAAGAAGAGATGGTCACCCAGCTCCTTCAAACTTGTTACACCACACCATATCAGTGCTGCAATGCCTCATTCCATCGTCATCCCAGGTATGCATGTACCTCTTCCCTTAAATGCCTGCACAAAGAAACATAAATAATGATGGACTGGGATGCGGCCCGAGTAATTAGCAGTGGCTGAGATTATGTCAAGCATTCCATCCATTGCTGTTCGTTTACTTCATTGTGATGCCCTGAAATGGGTATGACAGATGTGTTTCTTGTGCTCAGTTTGCCACTGAAACCGAGCTGCGCCCGACTGACGTGTCCTAATCATGGCAAAATGAGTCTTGGGTTGCTTGTGTTCCGGTTTAGAGGGGGCTTGGCAGTTCAGGCTTGACTATTCCCATTGGAGCAAGACCAAGGTTGATTTGTATATGGCTGGGACTAATCTGAGGTGTTGTGGTGAGCAAAATAATGATGACGGGTATGTAGCCTGAGTAAATATTAGTGGCTGAGATTAATTAAGGCATTCCACCCATTGCTCTTTTGTTTACTTCTGCACAAGGAAGCATGACACAACACTTCATTGTGGCAGCATTTCAGTAGCACTACACTTGTGGGCCCTGTATGATGCTCTACACAGCGGGAGCTCTCTGGGAACCATCCTCTGAATGTCAGTACAGCCATAACATGGCAGTCACACTTTGCCATTTAGTTACTGTCACTGGTATGATGGATGATGAAAAGATATGTTAGTGAGATTAACACTGCAGATAGTGCTCACAGGGCATTAGAAGACATAGGGGGTCATTACAACATTGGCGGTAAAAGCCGCTTACCGCCGTTCAGAAGACCGCCAATACACCGCGCGGACGCAGAAATCCGCCACAGCTATTATGACCCACATCTCGGAATCCGCCGAAATTCAGACACCCACACAAGTCCGCCACACCAAAGGTCAGTGATAAACTGGCGAAAACAAAACCTCCACCGTCACGCCAACAGAAACACGCCCATGCTATCACGACCCACGAATCCACGCAGCGGTCTTTCAACCGCGGTATTCCATTGGCGGCACACACCACCGCGCTCAAAATACAGACACATCTCCAAAACACCGCCACATTGGACAATTGGAAATACACACACCTGATACACATACAAACACCACTCCCACACAATCAACACTATATAAAACACACATCACCCACAAACCCCTACGACCAAAAATGTTGACGAAGGCCAGAGAGACTGCACAGCATAGACAACCCCACCACACAGAGGCACACAACACCATCACCCACACAACATGCACGCACAAAACACCACACACCGCTAAACATCACCACACTCATCACCACATACACCACCCCGCACATCACCTACACCACCCCATGGCACGGCAAAGACACCCCAGGTTCTCGGAGGAGGAGCTCAGGGTCATGGTGGAGGAAATCGTCCGGGTAGAGCCACAGCAATTTGGATCACAGGTGCAGCACACCTCCATAGCTAGGAAGATGGAGCTATGGCGAAGAATAGTCAACAGGGTCAACGCAGTGGGACAACACCCAAGAAATCGGGAGGACATCAGGAAGAGGTGGAACGACCTACGGGGGAAGGTGCGTTCCGTGGTCTCCAGGCACAACATCGCGGTACAGCGGACTGGCGGCGGACCCCCACCTCCTCCCCCACAACTAACAACATGGGAGGAGCAGGTCTTGACCATTATGCATCCTGAGGGCCTCGGAGGAGTCGGTGGAGGAATGGACTCTGGTAGGTCAAATCTTAACTATCATATCCCCCACCCTACCTGCATGCTATCACACCCCCCCACCCTCACCCCCTCCCCTATCACTCCAACTCCTCACTAATGTACTAATAACACAAACCACCCATCCCAACACCAAGCCCTGCATGACACAACAAAGCATGGACACCCCTCACTAAAGCATGCCCACTGCACATACCCATAACACCCCCCCAACCATCATCACACAAGCCCCCACAAAGGAATGCTAGCACCGGGGTACACGCTCACCCACCCATTGCACATCATGACACACACACATGCAATAATCATGCTTTTACATCCCTGCAGGACCACTACCCAACGTCACCAGACAGGAGGGTCCAGACATCTCTACCCCACCCACAGAAGAGGCCCACAGTGATGACAGCAGCTCTGGCCAACTGGATCCAGATGACCAGCCCGGACCATCGTGGGCCTCGGGACGGTCGGTTCCCCTCGCACAGGCGCAGCCCACCACAGACCTTCCACCCTCTGGTAACACCAGCACAGCACCCACCCAGCGGGCCCATACCTCCGTCCCCAGGACACGTCAATCAGCTGTGTGTCCACCACTACAGGGAACCCAGGATAACCCATTGCCCCAATAACAACAGGGACCTGGGGGCAATGGTAGTGGGCACACGGTCCAGGGGACGGCGGCCCAGGAACACAGGGGAACTGGGAGGGCTGCTGTGCGACAGGGGGCGGACAGGCCAAGGGAACCCACTCTCCACGAGGCCCTCTCCTCCATCATGGGAGCCTACCACCACTCCCAGGAGACGATGGCTACGGTCCTGGCCAAGTTTCAGGAGACCCAACGCCTGCAGGAGGAACAGTATTTGGGCTTCAGGGAGGAACTCAGAACCATCAGCTCCGCCCTGGGCACCATCGTAGGGGTGCTGAAGGAGATACTGAACACCAGGAGGGACACCGTGGCACTCCAAGGGGCCCCTGACACTATCATGGACGATGAACTGGCCACCACCTCCGCCGGCGCTAGTGGACAGGAGGCACCGCCACAAGACAACCACACCAGCACCCCACCCCCTGCAGACAGAGAATCACCCCACAAGCGGTCCCTGAGATCCAGGAACAGGACAGAGCACGATGGCAAGACCCCCGCCAAGAAATGAGACCACCCCGATTGTCATTCCACTGTCCCACTTTGTAACCCTGTCCATATTGGAACTGCCCCAGCTCCACTTCCTATGCCCATATGGGCAGTGCACCTGTGAGACTAATAGACTGGACTCTGCCATGGACATTCCTCCACCATCACCCCTCACCATTTTACCACCCCCCTCCAATATTTAGCACTTCAATAAACACCCTTGAAGCACAAAACAATCTGGAGTCAGTCTGTGATTTTGAAAATGTGTATTAGCAATGACAGTGACAAAATCTGTTCTCAAATGTAATGTCAACATACCTATGTCACACATCACAAGTCTATGAGGAATGTAAGCAGATGACACACGTTGGTAACCACACCTGTGAAACCGTAATGGAAATGTACAACTCAGTTACCATATACTGGTTGAAATTGACAGACAGGATGTGTTCTCACCTGTGTGTCACTAGAAATATTGCTGGATAACTGAGTCCCTGTTGTCAATGTCTTCTTCCTCTGCTTCCTCCTCATCACTGTCCACAGGCTCCACAGCTGCCACAACACCGTCATCTGGACCATCCTCCTGCAGAAAAGGCACCTTGTGTCGCAAAGCCAGATTGTGAAGCATACAGCAGGCGATAATGATCTGGCACACCTTCCTTGGTGAGTAGAATAGTGAACCACCTGTCATATGGAGGCACCTGAACCTGGCCTTCAGGAGGCCGAAGGTGCGTTCGATCACCCTCCTAGTCCGCCCATGGGCCTCATTGTAGCGTTCCTCTGCCCTGGTCCTGGGATTCCTCACTGGGGTCAGTAGCCATGACAGGTTGGGGTACCCAGGGTCCCCCAATAGCCACACACGGTGCTTCTGGAGTTGACCCATCACATAAGGGATGCTGCTATTCTGCAGGATGTAGGCGTCATGCACTGAGCCAGGGAACATAGCATTTACCTGGGAGATGTACTGGTCTGCCAAACATACCATCTGTACATTCATCGAATGATAACTCTTCTGGTTCCTGTACACCTGTTCACTCCTGTGGGGGGGGGACCAGAGCTACATGGGTCCCATCAATGGCACCTATGATGTTGGGGATATGTCCAAGGGCAAAGAAGTCACCTTTCACTGTAGCCAAATCCTCCACCTGAGGGAAAATGATGTAGCTCCTCATGTGTTTCAGCAGGGCAGACAACACTCTGGACAACACGTTGGAAAACATAGGCTGGGACATCCCTGATGCCATGGCCACTCTTGTTTGAAAAGATCCACTTGCAAGGAAATGGAGCACTGATAGCACCTGCACTTGAGGGGGGATCCCTGTGGGATGGCGGATAGCTGACATCAGGTCAGGCTCCAACTGGGTACACGCGGCACAATGCTGCATTGGTTAACATTGGACCCTATGGGTCCCAGGAGCCAATGACGAAGTGCGCCGGTGGTGATGATACGCACCGCCGCGGACGTCACCGCCGCGGACGTGACCGCCATTTTCTATCTGTTGAATCACTCGATACCTGATCCTCGACAGGAGAGGACCTACACTGCAAGTGCTGCTGTGACCTCGGTCTGGAAGAGACAATGGCTTGTGGTCTGGGGAAAGGGCCCCTGCCTTCACTGCACAGGAGTTGGAGAAGCTCATGGACGGGGTCCTCCCCCAGTACACGCTACTCTACGGTCCTCCAGACCAACAGGTGAGTACACTAGGAGCAAGTTGTATGGGCTATGCCTGGGTGGAGAGGGCTGGTTGTAAGAAGGAAGGGGGCAGAGTTCTGCGTGCATGAAGGACTGTGAATGCATTTGTCACATGGCAAGGGTAGGGATGTGGGCCACTCACTTTGACGGTGTAGTTGGTAATGACTTGTCTTGTTCCCCTGTACATGTCATGTAGGTCAGCGCCCACCAGAAGGATATTTGGCGTGCCATCGCCAAGGACGTCCGGACCCTGGGGGTCCACCAGAGACGGAGCACCCACTGCCGTAAAAGATGGGAGGACATTCACCGCTGGAGCAAGAAGACGGCGGAGGCTCAGCTGGGGATGGCCTCCCAACGTGGGAGGGGTGCCCATCGCACCATGACCCCCCTGATGTTCCGGGTCCTGGCGGTGGCCTACCCTGAGTTGGATGGGCGCTTGAGGACATCACAGCAGATACAAGGGGGTGAGTACAACATAATTCTGCGGACCTTGCGTGCAGTGAAGGTGTCTGGGTGGGGGAGGAGGGCTGTGGGTTTCCCTAGGCCAGGGCGAGTTCCGTAGGCTAGGACCCTCCGTAATGCAGGCCATGTGGCACTCCACCCCACCTCTGTAGAGTGCAAAGTACAGGTATACATGCCCCTGTGTCATCTATGTGTGCTGATGTCCACCATAGCCATGTAGGCCATGTCCCAGGAACTGGATCAGTAGAGCCCAACAGCACGGCGTAGTGCAGGGGCTGCTGTGTCTGTATTGTCCGCCAACGGTAGCGGTAAGCCATGCACTCAACCTGTCTTTTTTCTGTCGTCCCCCCCTTTTTGTGCTTTCCCTGTTCTTGTGTGCATCAGCATCATCAGGCGGAGGTACAGTGGCACCGGAGCACGAGGGAGCTGCATCCCACATGGCCATGGAGGGCCACACCACGGACTCTGAATACACCAGTGGGACGGAGGGCGAGGGGAGCTTCACAGCAGTCACAGGATCAGCAACCAGCGACACAGACTCGTCCTCCGATGGGAGCTCCCTTGTGGTGGCGGCAAAATCTGTGCTCCCCACTTCTACAGGTACAGCCGCCACCCCCCCTACCAGCACCGCCCTCCCAGCAGCCCCTCAGCCTTCACCCCGTGCCTGCTCACCCAGGAGGGTGGGCATCACCTTCGCCCCAGGCACCTCAGCCCCTGCCCCAGTCACCTCTGCTGCCCTCAGTGAGGAGGCCATTGACCTCCTCAGGTCACTCACTGTTGGGCAGTCTACCATTTTGAATGCACCAGCACACCCACCACCACACCCCGTTCACCTGCACTCACCACCCCCACTACCATTTACACGTCCCCTGTGTCGTCTCCCAGTGTGTCTCTGACGCCCCCTCCCAAAGTACACAAACGCGGGCACACACCCACCCAACAGCCATCCACCTCACGACAGCCTCCAGCGCATGCACCTGCACCCAAAGCCACAAAAGTTACACCTCCTACAACCACCTCCTCTTCCTCCACTCCCAGACCCCCTCCAGCTACCCGTCCCAGTGTTCCTAAGAAACTTTTCCTGAGCAAGCTTGACCTCTTTCCCACCACCCTCCCCCCTCCAATTCATAGGTCCCGTACTAGCACCTCAGCCAAAAAACGCCGGTACCAGTGGTGCCTGTTAGAGGTATGTGGAGGGCACCAGGGCAGCCAGTGTGACACGGAGCCTCAGCACAGTCAGTCCCCCCCCCCCCCCCCCCCTGTGAAGCACCAGAAGTTGGACAGTGCCCGGCGGGAGAGGGGGAAGCCGGCAAAGACGCTCACAAGGGTCCCGGGGGGAGTGTCCACTCAGCTGTGACTCCTCCCAAGGTGGAGAAGGGGCAGAAGAAATCGCCAAAGTCTGGGAAGAGCAGCACGGCGGAGAAGACCGCCATCATCCCCTCTGCCCAGGAGGCCACCGCCAGCCCCATTGTCACTGGCCAGGAGGCCACCGCCAGAGTCAGTGCCCAGGAGGGCAGCACCATCATCACTGGCCAGGAGGCCACCGCCAAAGTCAGTGCCCAGGAGGGCAGCCCCATCGTCACTGGCCAGGAGGCCACCGCCAGAGTCAGTGCCCAGGAGGGCAGCACCATCGTCACTGGCCAGGAGGCCACCGCCAGAGTCAGTGCCCAGGAGGGCCCCGGCAGCCACAGCCCCACTGGGCAATGAAGGACCGCCATGGCAAGCACCGCTGAACAGGGCATGCACCGCTGAACAGGTCATAAACAGCAAAGTCAAGCACCGCTGAACAGGGCAAAGACCGCCATGGCAAGCACCGCTGAACAGGGCAAAGACCGCCATGGCAAGCACTGCTGAACAGGTCATAAACAGCAAAGTCAAGCACCGCTGAACAGGGCCCAGACCGCCATGGCAAGCACCGCTGAACAGGGCAAGCACCGCTGAACAGGGCAAAGACCGCCATGGCAAGCACCGCTGAACAGGTCATAAACAGCAAAGTCAAGCACCGCTGAACAGGGCACAGACCGCCATGGCAAGCACCGCTGAACAGGGCACAGACAGCCATGGCAAGCACCGCTGAACAGGGCAAGCACCGCCAACTCAAGCACCGCTAGCCCATGTGCGGCAGGGGCAGTGACGGAACTGGGACCATCACGGGGAGAGTGATGCACTCTGGGCACCATTCCCCCTCCAGAACCAGTGGAGAGCAGCATCCACTCTGTCTGTCCTTACCAGGATGAAGCACTCTGGGCACCAGTCCCCCTCCAGAACCAGTGGAGACTGTTATCGACTTGAGAGACTGTGGCTTTGCACTCCCCAGGATGGTCCAGTGGGCAACCCACCCACTGTAGAGACTTGAGAGACTGTGGCTTTGCACTCCCCAGGATGGTCCAGTGGGCAACCCACCCACTGTAGAGACTTGCGAGACTGTGGCTTTGCACTCCCCAGGTTGGTCCAGTGGGCAACCCACCCACTGTAGAGACTTAAGAGACTGTGGCTTTGCCCTCCCCAGGATGGTCCAGTGGGCAACCCACCCACTGTAGAGTCTTGAGAGACTGTGGCTTTGCACTCCCCAGGATTGAGCAGTAGTCAACCCACCCACTGTAGAGACTTGAGAGACTGTGGCTTTGCACTCCCCAGGATTGAACAGTGGGCAAACCACCCACTGTATAGACTTGAGAGACTGTGGCTTTGCACTCCCCAGGATGGTACAGTGGGCAACCCACCCACTGTAGAGTTTTGAGAGACTGTGGCTTTGCACTCCCCAGGATTGAACTGTGGGCAAACCACCCACTGTAGAGACTTGAGAGACTGTGGCTTTGCACTCCCCAGGATACATCTATGGGCATGGAGCCCCCTCGTGGATCTGGCGTTGTGCAGTCATCCGGCTGAGGTGCTACCCCTTCCCTTCCCCCTGAGGTGCCTGTTGTATTTCTATCTGATGCCCCAGCAGTGTTCTCTCCGTTTTGATCAGGTATCTGATGTGGGCGTCGCCCATGCATTTTGGGCCCAGTGGTCCACGGACATTGAATGCTGCATTACCTGCACTACTAATCGTGATGTATATTTTGTTGAATGTGTATATTTATCTGTATATATTTGGTTACTGTATTTTGATATATTACAATGGTTGCACTCATTTCCTTTTGTCTTTGCATTCTTCCGGGAGGTTTGGGGGTTGTTACTGTAATGTTAGGATATGCATTGCTGTGTGTGTTGTAGTGGGTGAGGGTGGGGGTGTGGGTGTTGCGTGTGTGTGTCCCTGACTTTTGCCTCCCCCTCCCCTATGTCGTAGGTGCAGTACTCACCGTTGTCTTCGGCGCCGGCGTTGATGATGGTCGTACAGGAGCAGGAAGACTATCGCAGGGAGTATTTAGAGTTCCGGTTCCATGGTGTCCTCCATCCTCGTGGAGTGTGTAGAGGTGAGCGTTTTCCCTTTGAAATGGCTATTTCCGCTGTGTTTTTATCCACGGTGAATCCGCCCCTGAAAAGGTGGCGGATTGGTAGGTTGTGATACTGTGGGCGGTACTTTGTCTTCCGCCTGTCTGTTGTCGGTGACCGCCGCGCTGTTTGTCTGTACCGCCGTGGCAGACGGAGTGTTAAAGTGGCTGTCTTTGTTGGCGGTTTCCGCCACGGTCATAATTCCCATTTTTTTTCCGCCAGCCTGTTTGCGGTCTTACCGCTGCTTTAACACCGACCGCCAGGGTTGTAATGACCCCCATAGTTATCAATAGTGCAGGAGTACAATGGCATCAAGACTTAGAGATGGGAGGGGTTTACAAATGGTTTTATGTGGGTTATTTTCCTTGCTTGTATTAGGGTCCATAGGACGCTTGCTATCCCCCATAGATCACTTATTCCGTTGTCCACTTTCTTATGGTGCCAAAAACGACTATTTCCTGAAATCTGATCTAGTCTGCATGTCCTACGATGCAGTGTCCTCCGTTTACACTATTGATTCAAAAGTCATGTGATGTCATTGTTATGCTAATTACCACTTTCCAAACATTCAGAAAATCTATTTGCCTCACAGGATATTGGCAAGTGTGTAATGCAATGAAATGTCATCAAGAGAAACACTGGAAACCTAGAGACCTCACACATAAGCAAACTGAAAACTTGCCAGCTGTATGCCTCCTCACAAAGTTTGATGACCATCTGTACTTCAGCACCTTCAACAGCATTTTCCAGTTTGCTGAATTCATGTGTGAGTAGCTTATTCAGAACAGGATATTCAGGTCTAGCCTAGAAACAACTAACATATTTAAAAAAGACTGTCCTTGGCAAGCCAGTGCACCAGTTGTTTATTTGCAAGTATATGTCATAAAAATAAAGACAAAAAAAACAGGCTGGTGGCTAAATGAGTCGGCCTTCAGTCTGTAATAAAACAAATAAAATACATATATGAACCATCACATATAATTTTAGGTTAAAATATATTTTATTGAATTTTGAAAAAAATGATACATAACAGACTCCTCACCTACATCCTTAGGCCACAGAGGTGTAACAAGAAATAAGTAGAGTAACCAGGGCGGGAGGGATTAAAGGAGGAAGCTAGAGGGAGGGCAAAGGATGACAGAAAAGAGAGATAACGGGGCGAGGGGATTGGGATCTACTCGACAACTCCTGATGCTAAGAAAATGCAAAGTGGTAGGGCCACGGGGTGGAGAGCACAAGTTAGGATGCCATGCCTCAATTAGCACCCTGATCTGTCTGTGTGAGCTGGAGTACCTACAGGTAAGCTGGACAAGATAGTTCCCTGAATTATTGAGATGGAAACCGTATACAGGGTTTCAACGTCTTGTCAAATTGTAATAATTTGTGGTCCTCTACCACCGTCAACTTCTCCATTTCCCGAAGTGTAAAGAAATGGCTCCCTGTTGCAGTTACCCCCCACTTTTTGCCTGATACTGATGCTGACTTGACTGAGAAGTGTGCTGGGACCCTGCTGACCAGGCCCCAGCACCAGTGTTCTTTCACCTAAAATGTACCATTGATTCCACAATTGGCACACCCTGGCATCCAGATAAGTCCCTTGTAACTGGTACCTCTGGTACCAAGGGCCCTGATGCCAGGGAAGGTCTCTAAGGGCTGCAGCATGTGTTATGCCACCCTGGAGACCCCTCACTCAGCACAGACACACTGCTTACCAGCTTGTGTGTGCTAGTGAGAACAAAATGAGTAAGTCGACATGGCACTCCCCTCAGGGTGCCATGCCAGCCTCTCACTGCCTATGCAGTATAGGTAAGACACCCCTCTAGCAGGCCTTACAGCCCTAAGGCAGGGTGCACTATACCATAGGTGAGGGTACCAGTGCATGAGCACTGTACCCCTACAGTGTCTAAGCAAAACCTTAGACATTGTAAGTGCAGGGTAGCCATAAGAGTATATGGTCTGGGAGTCTGTTTTACACGAACTCCACAGCACCATAATGGCTACACTGAAAACTGGGAAGTTTGGTATCAAACTTCTCAGCACAATAAATGCACACTGATGCCAGTGTACATTTTATTGTAAAATACACTACAGAGGGCACCTTAGAGGTGCCCCCTGAAACTTAACCGACTATCTGTGTAGGCTGACTGGTTCCAGCAGCCTGCCACCCTAGAGACATGTTGCTGGCCCCATGGGGAGAGTGCCTTTGTCACTCTGAGGCCAGTAACAAAGCCTGCACTGGGTGGAGATGCTAACACCTCCCCCAGGCAGGTGCCTCAAAGGCTCACCCCTTTGTCACAGCACAGCAGGGCACTCCAGCTTAGTGGAGTTGCCCGCCCCCTCCGGCCACGGCCCCCACTTTTAGCGGCAAGGCTGGAGGAAACAAAGAAAACAACAAGGAGGAGTCACGGGCCAGTCAGGACAGCCCCAAAGGTGTCCTGAGCTGAAGTGACTCTAACTTTTAGAAATCCTCCATCTTGCAGATGGAGGATTCCCCCAATAGGATTAGGGATGTGACCCCCTCCCCTTGGGAGGAGGCACAAAGAGGGTGTACTCACCCTCAGGGCTAGTAGCCATTGGCTACTAACCCCCCAGACCTAAACACGCCCTTAAATTTAGTATTTAAGGGCTTCCCTGAACCTAAAGATTTAGATTCCTGCAACTACAAGAAGAAGGACTGCCGAGCTGACAAACCCCTGCAGAGGAAGAACAGAAGACACCAACTGCCTTGGCCCCAGATTTACCGGCCTGTCTCCTGCCTTCCAAAGAAACCTGCTCCAGCGACGCTTTCCAAGGGACCAGCGACCTCTGAATCCTCTGAGGACTGCCCTGCTTCGAAAAAGACAAGAAACTTCCGAGGACAGCGGCACTGCTCCAAAAGAACTGCAACTTTGTTACAAGGAGCAGATTTAAAGACCCCTGCAACTCCCCGCATGAAGCGTGAGACTTGCAACACTGCACCAGGCGACCCCGACTCGACTGGTGGAGAACAACCAACTCAGGGAGGACCCTCCGGCGACTCTACGACTGTGAGTAACCAAAGTTGTCCCCCCTGAGCCCCCACAGCGACGCCTGCAGAGGGAATCCCCAGGCTCCCCCTGACCGCGACTGTCTGAACTCCATTTCCCGACGGCTGGAAAAGACCCTGCACCCGCAGCCCCCAGCCCCTAAAGAAACGGAACTTCTGTGCAGGAGTGACCCCCAGGAGGCCCTCTCCCTTGCCCAGGTGGTGGCTACCCCGAGGAGCCCCCCCCTTGCCTGCCTGCGTCGCTGAAGAGACCCCTTGGTCTCCCATTGAAACCTGAAGGAAACCCGACGCGTGTTTGCACACTGCACCCGGCCGCCCCCGCGCTGCTGAGGGTGTACTTTCTGTGCTACTTTGTGTCCCCCCCGGTGCCCTACAAAACCCCCCTGGTCTGCCCTCCGAAGACGCGGGTACTTACCTGCAGGCAGACTGGAACCGGGGCACCCCCTTCTCTCCATTATAGCCTATGTGTTTTGGGCACCTCTTTGACCTTTGCACCTGACCGGCTCTGAGCTGCTGGTGTGATAACTTTGGGGTTGCTCTGAACCCCCAACGGTGGGCTACCTTGGACCAAAAACTGAGAACTGTAAGTGACTTACTTACCTGTGAAAACTAACAATAACTTACCTCCCCCAGGAACTGTGAAAATTGCACTGTGTCCTCTTTTAAAACAGCTTATTGTGTTTTATGTGAAAAGTATACATGCTAAAGTAATGATTCAAAGTTCCTAGAGTACTTACCTGCAATACCTTTCAAACAAGATATTACATGTAAAATTTGAACCTGTGGATCTTAAAATAAACTAAGAAAATATATTTTTCTATAACAAAACCTATTGGCTGGATTTGTCTCTGAGTGTGTGTACCTCATTTATTGTCTGTGTGTATGTACAACAAATGCTTAACACTACTCCTTGGATAAGCCTACTGCTCGACCACACTACCACAAAATAGAGCATTAGTATTATCTCTTTTTACCACTATTTTACCTCTAAGGGGAACCCTTGGACTCTGTGCATGCTATTCCTTACTTTGAAATATCACATACAGAGCCAACTTCCTACATTGGTGGATCAGCGGTGGGGTACAAGACTTTGCATTTGCTGGACTACTCAGCCAATACCTGATCACACGACAAATTCCAAAATTGTCATTAGAAATTGATTTTTGCAATTTGAAAAGTTTTCTAAATTCTTTAAAGTCCTGCTAGGGCCTTGTGTTAGTCCCTGTTAGCATTTCTTTTAGAGTTTAAAAGTTTGTAAAAGTTTGAATTAGATTCTAGAACTAGTTTTAGATTCTTAAAAGCACTCCAACTTTTAGAAGAATAATGTCTAGTACAGAGAGGAATGTGGTGGAACTCGACACCACACCTTACCTCCATCTCCAGATGAAAGAGCTAAGGTCACTCTGTAACATAAGAAAAATAACAATGGGCTCCAGACCTACCAAAGTACAGCTCCAGGAGCTGTTGGCAGAGTATGATAGAGCCAACCCCTCTGTGGATAACACAGAGGAGGATGATAGTGAACTGGAGGAAGAATCCCCTCCACCAGTCCTATCTAGGGAGAACAGGGCTTCTCAAGCCCTGACTCCAAAAATAATAGTCAGAGATACTGGCTCCCTCACAGGAGGGTCCAGCCTCTCTGAAATCACTGAGGATAACTCCAGTGAAGAGGACATCCAGTTAGCCAGGATGGCCAAAAGATTGGCTTTGGAAAAACAGATCCTAGCCATAGAAAGGGAAAGACAAGAGATGGGCCTAGGACCCATCAATGGTGGCAGCAACATAACTAGGGTCAGAGATTCTCCTGACATGTTGAAAATCCCCAAAGGGATTGTAACTAAATATGAAGATGGTGATGACATCACCAAATGGTTCACAGCTTTTGAGAGGGCTTGTGAAACCAGAAAAGTGAACAAATCTCACTGGGGTGCTCTCCTTTGGGAAATGTTCACAGGAAAGTGTAGGGATAGACTCCTCACACTCTCTAAAAAAGATGCAGAATCTTATGACCTCATGAAGGGTACCCTGATTGAGGGCTTTGGATTCTCCACTGAGGAGTATAGAATTAGATTCAGGGGGGCTCAAAAATCCTCGAGCCAGACCTGGGTTGATTATGTTGACTACTCAGTGAAAACACTGGATGGTTGGGTAACTGGAAATGAAGTGTATGACTATGTTGGGCTTTATAATTTGTTTATGAAAGAACACATTTTAAGTAACTGCTTCAATGAAAAGTTGCATCAGTATCTGGTAGACCTAGGTCCAATTTCTCCCCAAGAATTGGGAAAGAAGGCAGACCACTGGGTCAAGACTAGGGTAACCAAAACTTCCACTGGGGGTGACCAAAAGAAAGGGGTTACAAAGCTTCCCCAGGAGAAAGTGGGTGACACTAGAAACAAAGAAAAAGAGTCCCCTGTAGGCCCCCAAAAACCAGACCAGGTGGGTGGGCCCAGAGACACAACCCAAAACAAAGGTGGGTACCAGGGTAAGAGCTGGGATGCCACTAAGGCATGGTGCCATAACTGTAAACAGACAGGGCACCACACCAAGGACACTTCTTGTCCCAAAAACAAACCCCCTAGCAAAATCCCAGGGGTAACCAGTGTAGCCATTGGAGATGACTCCTCAGATGAGGAGGTCTTCATAGCCTTCAACTGGAAAAAGGGCCCAACAGGTGAGTTAGAGATTCCAGAGGGAAGTAGACACTTCCACCACCTACAGGTGAATGGAATCCCAGCCACTGCCCTGAGAGACACTTGTGCCAGTCACACTATTGTGCATGACAGGCTGGTGTTCTCAAACCAGTACATCCCAGGTGAGATGGCCAGAGTAAGAGTTAGCCCAGACAGGGTCACTGATAGGCCTGTGGCTTTTGTGCCCATAGAAGTGGGTGGGACTTTTAGCTGGAGAAGGGTGGTAGTCAGTCCAGACCTCCCCCTTGATTGTCTCCTTGGAAATGACTACCCAGAGGTTAGTCAGAGCCCAAGAGAGGAACGGGTCCAGTGCCAGTCCTCTCCCAAGGATTCTGGAGTTCCTGCCTCTGCAGTAAATGCAAGTAGGCCCCAGAAGAAAAAGAAAAGAAAACAGTGCAGGAAGGGTGGACAACCTTTAGCCAAGGTTCCAGCAAGCCAAGGAGATTCTGCTCCAGTAGGGGAGAACTCCAAAAGTGGCACTGGTAAAGTCCAACCTGACCCACAAGAAGTCCTGGCTAGTCAGGCAACTGTTAAGCCTGAGTGGAGGGCTCCTCAGCTAACGGAAGAAAGAGTGGAAGAAGGGTGTTTACTACAAGATGTGGTAACCCCTCACTCTAATACAGCAGACAGGCACCCTGAACCCAAAGAAGCCTGTAACTTAGCCGCTTCCCTTGTAGGTGAAGAGCTAAAGGTGTGGTTCTGGGCACTGACAGCTGTCAGTGACCTCTGCTGGGTGTTAGCCTTTATGGCTGCACTATCCTTGGCATGGTGGTCTGACCCCATGCCACATAGCAAGTTAGGCCCCCTGACCCTGTTGGTCATGGTGGGGTTACTCCAGCTCTGGGTAACCTCTTTGGGTAAGCTAGGGGTGACCCTGGCTAAAATAAGACTAGCAGAGGTGGATACCTCTAACCCCAAAATAGAGAGAATGGGTGGAGACAAGAGGCAATTCAGACTAGGTCCTATCACTGTGGAAGTGGGTCAGTTACCCAGAGGGAATGACCTGAGCAGGAGGATGTAAGGCAGAGTAGGCCCTGCAACAAACCAGCCTATTTCCTCTACTCTTCCTCGCCTCCCAGACTAGGAAGACTCTCCCAGCTTTGGCTGAGTCTCCTGGCCTGTGGGCTGGGGGGGGCTTGTGTAAAGAAATGGCTCCCTGTTGCAGTTACCCCCCACTTTTTGCCTGATACTGATGCTGACTTGACTGAGAAGTGTGCTGGGACCCTGCTGACCAGGCCCCAGCACCAGTGTTCTTTCACCTAAAATGTACCATTGATTCCACAATTGGCACACCCTGGCATCCAGATAAGTCCCTTGTAACTGGTACCTCTGGTACCAAGGGCCCTGATGCCAGGGAAGGTCTCTAAGGGCTGCAGCATGTGTCATGCCACCCTGGAGACCCCTCACTCAGCACAGACACACTGCTTACCAGCTTGTGTGTGCTAGTGAGAACAAAATGAGTAAGTCGACATGGCACTCCCCTCAGGGTGCCATGCCAGCCTCTCACTGCCTATGCAGTATAGGTAAGACACCCCTCTAGCAGGCCTTACAGCCCTAAGGCAGGGTGCACTATACCATAGGTGAGGGTACCAGTGCATGAGCACTGTACCCCTACAGTGTCTAAGCAAAACCTTAGACATTGTAAGTGCAGGGTAGCCATAAGAGTATATGGTCTGGGAGTCTCTTTTACACGAACTCCACAGCACCATAATGGCTACACTGAAAACTGGGAAGTTTGGTATCAAACTTCTCAGCACAATAAATGCACACTGATGCCAGTGTACATTTTATTGTAAAATACACCACAGAGGGCACCTTAGAGGTGCCCCCTGAAACTTAACCGACTATCTGTGTAGGCTGACTGGTTCCAGCAGCCTGCCACCCTAGAGACATGTTGCTGGCCCCATGGGGAGAGTGCCTTTGTCACTCTGAGGCCAGTAACAAAGCCTGCACTGGGTGGAGATGCTAACACCTCCCCCAGGCAGGTGCCTCAAAGGCTCACCCCTTTGTCACAGCACAGCAGGGCACTCCAGCTTAGTGGAGTTGCCCGCCCCCTCCGGCCACGGCCCCCACTTTTGGCGGCAAGGCTGGAGGAAACAAAGAAAACAACAAGGAGGAGTCACGGGCCAGTCAGGACAGCCCCTAAGGTGTCCTGAGCTGAAGTGACTCTAACTTTTAGAAATCCTCCATCTTGCAGATGGAGGATTCCCCCAATAGGATTAGGGATGTGACCCCCTCCCCTTGGGAG
The DNA here is from genome assembly GCF_031143425.1 of Pleurodeles waltl. Classification (NCBI taxonomy): domain Eukaryota; kingdom Metazoa; phylum Chordata; class Amphibia; order Caudata; family Salamandridae; genus Pleurodeles; species Pleurodeles waltl. The sequence continues at coordinate 976,754,276 of NC_090446.1, read as the reverse complement.
GAGGCACAAAGAGGGTGTACTCACCCTCAGGGCTAGTAGCCATTGGCTACTAACCCCCCAGACCTAAACACGCCCTTAAATTTAGTATTTAAGGGCTTCCCTGAACCTAAAGATTTAGATTCCTGCAACTACAAGAAGAAGGACTGCCGAGCTGACAAACCCCTGCAGAGGAAGAACAGAAGACACCAACTGCCTTGGCCCCAGATTTACCGGCCTGTCTCCTGCCTTCCAAAGAAACCTGCTCCAGCGACGCTTTCCAAGGGACCAGCGACCTCTGAATCCTCTGAGGACTGCCCTGCTTCGAAAAAGACAAGAAACTCCCGAGGATAGCGGCACTGCTCCAAAAGAACTGCAACTTTGTTACAAGGAGCAGATTTAAAGACCCCTGCAACTCCCCGCAAGAAGCGTGAGACTTGCAACACTGCACCCGGCGACCCCGACTCGACTGGTGGAGAACAACCAACTCAGGGAGGACCCTCCGGCGACTCTACGACTGTGAGTAACCAAAGTTGTCCCCCCTGAGCCCCCACAGCGACGCCTCCAGAGGGAATCCCCAGGCTCCCCCTGACCGCGACTGTCTGAACTCCATTTCCTGACGGCTGGAAAAGACCCTGCACCCGCAGCCCCCAGCCCCTAAAGAAACGGAACTTCTGTGCAGGAGTGACCCCCAGGAGGCCCTCTCCCTTGCCCAGGTGGTGGCTACCCCGAGGAGCCCCCCCCTTGCCTGCCTGCATCGCTGAAGAGACCCCTTGGTCTCCCATTGAAACCTGAAGGAAACCCGACGCGTGTTTGCACACTGCACCCGGCCGCCCCCGCGCTGCTGAGGGTGTACTTTCTGTGCTACTTTGTGTCCCCCCCGGTGCCCTACAAAACCCCCCTGGTCTGCCCTCCGAAGACGCGGGTACTTACCTGCAGGCAGACTGGAACCGGGGCACCCCCTTCTCTCCATTATAGCCTATGTGTTTTGGGCACCTCTTTGACCTTTGCACCTGACCGGCCCTGAGCTGCTGGTGTGATAACTTTGGGGTTGCTCTGAACCCCCAACGGTGGGCTACCTTGGACCAAAAACTGAGAACTGTAAGTGACTTACTTACCTGTGAAAACTAACAATAACTTACCTCCCCCAGGAACTGTGAAAATTGCACTGTGTCCTCTTTTAAAACAGCTTATTGTGTTTTATGTGAAAAGTATACATGCTAAAGTAATGATTCAAAGTTCCTAGAGTACTTACCTGCAATACCTTTCAAACAAGATATTACATGTAAAATTTGAACCTGTGGTTCTTAAAATAAACTAAGAAAAGATATTTTTCTATAACAAAACCTATTGGCTGGATTTGTCTCTGAGTGTGTGTACCTCATTTATTGTCTGTGTGTATGTACAACAAATGCTTAACACTACTCCTTGGATAAGCCTACTGCTCGACCACACTACCACAAAATAGAGCATTAGTATTATCTCTTTTTACCACTATTTTACCTCTAAGGGGAACCCTTGGACTCTGTGCATGCTATTCCTTACTTTGAAATAGCACATACAGAGCCAACTTCCTACACAAAGTTTCCATAGTTTAATCTGCCAGTCCAGGCGAGTTAGCGTCTTATCTGTTCCCCACTTAGACAGTATGACTTGCTTTGCTGCAAAGAGGGTCGAGGGTGATGGCCCTCACCCTCGCTGATCGTAAGGGGTATGTTATTGCGTTGGGGAGACCTAGCAAGATGTAGCTGGGGAACCTGGGTAGATCAGTGTCGTACATCTCATTAATATCTGCCAGTACATCCATCAAATATTGTTGTAGCTTGGGGCAGTGTCAGAGAATGTGTCAATGTGCCTAAATGTCTGTACTTCCTCCAAAAGCCATCATTCCCGCCCTGTTTTCATTTAGCTATTCTAGTGGGTGTGTGATACCAGTTAAGCACAATTTTTAGTTAGGTCTCCTTACTAGAGGTGCTACAAGCAGACGTGCAGGCTTGGTGGAAGATGTCTGACTGCTCTTGAGGACAAGCAGGACTTGTCTCTAGGGTAGAAGATAAGTACACACTCTAGTCCCCATCACTGCTGTGCTGAGGATTTAGTATTAGCTGTCAGGCGGTAGGGAAGGCACAGATGTCAGAGAGGAGTCCTTTGTGTTACGAGTAACAAGCAATTTCTCGAAAGGTGTGAGGGGTCGGCTAGCATGCGCGCATATGTGTGGCTGCATGACCCAGTTTGTAATGGCGACATGCTGCCAGTGTGCTCTAGGAGTGACTCTATAATTAGTCTGGATTGGTGCAAAGTCCATAAGGCCATCCTGATCAAATAGGTCTCCCAACCTCTTTGCTACTGTGAAAATGCAGTTCCCTGAAGGGCCGGAGGGAATCCGTATTCCCCAGAATCGGTGTCTGTGGTGATATGCGGGTGGACAGCTTCTGTGCCAATTCGTTGCCCTAACTATGGGGGAGATATACAGGGAGTGCAGAATAATTAGGCAAATGAGTATTTTGACCACATCATCCTCTTTATGCATGTTGTCTTACTCCAAGCTGTATAGGCTCGAAAGCCTACTACCAATTAAGCATATTAGGTGATGTGCATCTCTGTAATGAGAAGGGGTGTGGTCTAATGACATCAACACCCTATATCAGGTGTGCATAATTATTAGGCAACTTCCTTTCCTTTGGCAAAATGGGTCAAAAGAAGGACTTGACAGGCTCCGAAAAGTCAAAAATAGTGAGATATCTTGCAGAGGGATGCAGCACTCTTAAAATTGCAAAGCTTCTGAAGCGTGATCATCGAACAATCAAGCGTTTCATTCAAAATAGTCAACAGGGTCGCAAGAAGCGTGTGGAAAAACCAAGGCGCAAAATAACTGCCCATGAACTGAGAAAAGTCAAGCGTGCAGCTGCCACGATGCCACTTGCCACCAGTTTGGCCATATTTCAGAGCTGCAACATCACTGGAGTGCCCAAAAGCACAAGGTGTGCAATACTCAGAGACATGGCCAAGGTAAGAAAGGCTGAAAGACGACCACCACTGAACAAGACGCACAAGCTGAAACGTCAAGACTGGGCCAATAAATATCTCAAGACTGATTTTTCAAAGGTTTTATGGACTGATGAAATGAGAGTGAGTCTTGATGGGCCAGATGGATGGGCCCGTGGCTGGATTGGTAAAGGGCAGAGAGCTCCAGTCCGACTCAGACGCCAGCAAGGTGGAGGTGGAGTACTGGTTTGGGCTGGTATCATCAAAGATGAGCTTGTGGGGCCTTTTCGGGTTGAGGATGGAGTCAAGCTCAACTCCCAGTCCTACTGCCAGTTCCTGGAAGACACCTTCTTCAAGCAGTGGTACAGGAAGAAGTCTGCATCCTTCAAGAAAAACATGATTTTCATGCAGGACAATGCTCCATCACACGCGTCCAAGTACTCCACAGCGTGGCTGGCAAGAAAGGGTATAAAAGAAGGAAATCTAATGACATGGCCTCCTTGTTCACCTGATCTGAACCCCATTGAGAACCTGTGGTCCATCATCAAATGTGAGATTTACAAGGAGGGAAAACAGTACACGTCTCTGAACAGTGTCTGGGAGGCTGTGGTTGCTGCTGCACGCAATGTTGATGGTGAACAGATCAAAACACTGACAGAATCCATGGATGGCAGGCTTTTGAGTGTCCTTGCAAAGAAAGGTGGCTATATTGGTCACTGATTTCTTTTTGTTTTGTTTTTGAATGTCAGAAATGTATATTTGTGAATGTTGAGATGTTATATTGGTTTCACTGGTAATAATAAATAATTGAAATGGGTATATATATTTTTTTTGTTAAGTTGCCTAATAATTATGCACAGTAATAGTCACCTGCACACACAGATATCCCCCTAACATAGCTAAAACTAAAAACAAACTAAAAACTACTTCCAAAAATATTCAGCTTTGATATTAATGAGTTTTTTGGGTTCATTGAGAACATGGTTGTTGTTCAATAATAAAATTAATCCTCAAAAATACAACTTGCCTAATAATTCTGCACTCCCTGTAGACCCCTGGTGGATGCTGTGGATTGGGGAACCAGGGCACTTTCCAGATGTAGATCCCAGCTACTTCTTGGTCTATAAAGCACCAGTGCTTCTCACTGCGAGGCAGAGACCACTCTACTAAATATCAGAGCTGTGCCGCCTGGTAGTAACTCGTCAAGTGAGATATACCCAAACTACCCTCTGCTATTGCCAGGTATGCTTGTTTCTTTGCCATGAGCAGCTATTTACCAGCCCATTTGCAGTCTTCAATTAAATGTTGCAGTTTGTCAGTGACATATGGTGGGGGGGCTTCAGCAGCAATGTCTGTATGACATATAGGGGGTTATTCCAACTTTGGAGGAGGTGTTAATCTGTCCCAAAAGTGACGGAAAAGTGACGGATTTACCACCAGCCGTATTACGAGTCCATTATATCCTATGGAACTCGTAATACGGCTGGTGGTATATCCGTCACTTTACCGTCACTTTTGGGACGGATTAACACTCCTCCAAAGTTGGAATAACCCCCATAGTATCTTGGGTAGTAGGGTCATTTTAATTGCAGCGAGCCTTCCCAGCCAAGAGAGGGAGTTTCCCTTCCAAGATTGTAAGTTTAATCTGGTGGTGGAAAGTAATGCAGTGTAATTGTGTTCCACTGTATGTTTTAATGAAGGATGTATTTGCAGGCCCAGGTACGTGACCTTGTGAGATGCCCAATAGAAGGGGAAGAGGCGCTTTAATTGGAGTTGGTCATCCTGTGAGATGGTAAGGTTCCGACCCTGTGATTTCTGAAAATGTACCTCTCAAAGGCTTCCAGCTCCTGCATCAGCGGAGGGAGGGATATGAAGGGTTTTGTCACGGTTATCATAACATCATCTGCATGTAAAGCTAGTTTATGTTCCCTGCTCCCCATGGTAACTCCCGCTTTAAGGGGGTGGTCAACCACTGTTTCTGCAAACAGCTCCACGTATATGGCAAAAAGAAGCAGCAAAAGGAGGTAGCCCTGTTTAGTGCTGCATGCTACATTGAAGGGTTGCAACAGTAGCCCATTGGTTTTGACCTTAGCTGCCGAATTAGTATAACTGCACTATATCCAGAACTGACACCTGGCACTGAGGCCGGCCTTGACCAGCACCAATTGGAGGTATGGCCAATGTATGCGTTCAAATGCCTTCTTGGCATCGAATGATGGCAGGAGCGCTGGTGTTTGGGAGTGGTGAATTTTATCTATGAGGTGTAAGAGGTGTTTGGCATTGTCAGTGCAGCCCTGTTCGGGAATGAACCCGACCTGATTGGTGTCTACCAAGCCCTGCATGTAAGGGGCAAGATGGGCTGCCAGTATGCTGGTAAAAATGTTAGCATCTACGTTTAGCAATGAGATGGGGCAATATGAGGAGTAGTGCACGGGGTCCTTCCCAGGTTATAATAGCTTCTCTCATAGTGTCTATCAGTGAGCCAGAAGTGCTAAAAGAGTAATAGAGGTGGGCCAATATGGGGGCTAGTGTGTTTACAAATATTTTATAAAAGTCTGAAGTGTAGCCGTCTTGGCCCGGTGATTTACCCGATTACAGTGAGTTATAGGCATGAGCATGTCGTTGGGATGGATATCCCTTTCTAATTTCTAACTCACCCTGTCTCCCTGAGACCATGCAATCTCAGTTATTCGCTGTATGAAAATCTGGGCATGCAGCTGATAAGCCAGGAGGTGTCCTGCTTTATTACCTCCAGCGTAATATTTTTGTTTAGTACGAAAGAGAGCATAGCCCCCTTTGTCTATGTCTAAAGCCCTAAGTTGCTTTGGAGCTAACGTGAGTTGGCCCCTGTACATTAGGAGAGATAGACTGTTTATGGGACTCCTCTAAGTCTTTCAACTGCCCCTTCAGGCAAAGCTGTCTGTCTTTTCTGTCTCTATTAAGTCGGGCAGCAATAGCTACAAAGTTGCCTCTTGCCATAGCGTTCAGGGTGCCCCATAGTAGGACGATGGGTGTGTCAGGGTGTCAGTGATGCTGAGAAAGGTGTGAATTGGGTTGCTGGTTTAAGATATGGTGGAGTTGTGTGTCAATAGCTTCTGACTGAGGCATCAGGTGCGAGGCTGTAGAGTGGGTTCTGGGAGGTTCAATGTCATGTAGATGACGAGTGGTCAGAAAGAGCAGCAACGCCAATGTCTACTAGTGTGGCAGCTTCTGTAAAACGTGGCGAGGTAAGGAAGAAATCTATTCTGGTTTTAGCTTGGTAGGCAGGCGAGAAGAATGTGTGGTCTTTCACTGTTGGGTGACCAAAGCGTCACACGTCTACCAGTCCCATGTCCCTCAGCCATTGAAGGATCTTAGATGTGAATGCCCTTGTCTGTCCCCTAGTCTGGGCTGATCTATCCAGGAGAGCATCTAGAACCAGATTAAAATCTCCCCCTATATGGGCGAATGCATCGGGGTGGCCTTTACTTGGCCCACAGCCTCCAGAAGGAAAGTCTCTTGATGGTCATTGGGGCATAAATGTTAGCAAGTGTAAATGTGCTTGTGTTGATCACAATGCACAAGGAAAGTAGTCTACCTGGTAGCTCAGACTGTGGCCCTCATTTCGAGTTTGGCGGTCTTCTGCCAAGACTGCCATGGAAAATCCCACCACCATACCCCCAGTGTTGGAGGCACAGTGACTGCCGTATTACAAGTTACTAGCACCAAGCAGACGAAACACAGCCAGAAATCCAACACCGCCAGTGCCACTGACGGCGAAAGAGCGACTGTCCAGACGCCGGACCCGCCACGCTGACACCATAGCAGCCACCATATTATGAGTCAGAATACAGGACAGCGGAACATGCACAGCGGGAAACCATTGGCGGCATGCACCGTGACGGGCTAGAAAATCACCGCCAATAGAAGGCAACACCAGATTGAACAGTTTGAATGCCCCACACCTGAAACACATACACACACTACACACACCTGTTCACTGCACCATAGAACACCCCCCTCACCCTCGCGAATACAACCACGACGCAGAGAACACGACCCACAAACCACTGCATATTGACCAGTGAATACACACATGCACATACCTCCACGTGTCACGCCACAAGCACCCACGCTTCACGGACAATGAGTTGGACAAGATCGTTAGAGTAGAGCCACAACTGATGGGAGCACAAGTCCAGCAAACATCAATGGCCAGGAAAACCGAGCTATGGCAGAGGATCGTTGACAGGGTGAACGCAGTCAGCAGCTACCCACACACAAGGGAGGACATTAGAAAGAGGGGGAAGGTCCGTTCCATGGTATCCAGGCACAACATCGCCCTCAACAAGACTGGCGGGTGACCCCCACCTCCTCCCCTTGACTTGACAACCTGGGAGGAGAAGGTCTTGGACATCAGGCATCCTGAGGGCCTGACTGGACTAATTGGAGGGATTGATACTGGTAAGGCATGCCGGATCCGAGTCACACTCACACCTCACAATGGTGCATCTGCATGGACATTCATCCCACAGCCCACCCAGACTGCTAGCCAACACCACCTCACTACCTATGTCAATTACAGCAAAGTCAAACAGCAATCCCACAACTACAATTGATATGAAAAGCATGGCCCAAAGGCCATTCACCATGCAGAGTCAACATTGCTGCAAATATCATTGCCATCCCAGGGCAACGATTCCACCCACTGCAAGCGGAACACCATGACACTACAATGACATTTCCACGTACTAACTCTCACCCTTTCGATCCACAGCTAACCCTGCTACTGCTATCCATCAGAGGATGCCAGGGTCAGACAGCCCTCCCCAGGATGAAGGCCCCAGTGGATGTCTGGAGGACGACAAATTGCCTGGGCCATGTGGGGTGAATGGCCAGTCCACCCGCAGCAGCCCCAACCTAGACACCCTGGACTCACTCTCCCGTGTGGCTACAACACCACAGCTAGCCCCTCCTCCCCAAACGTGTGCCTTAGGGACCGATCAATTAGAGGTGTGCCCCACAGTCAAGGGCACCCGCACCAGACAATGAAGGCCTTGGCACTACTGGGAGTGGGCACACTGTGCTAGGGGCACAGGGGGCCAGGGCTAGTGGGAGGGGATCTGTGGTCCACGAGAGGAGGCAGCAACATCAGACTTGCCAGGAGGCCCTCACCCATGTCCTGGGTACATACCACCAAACCCAGGACACCATGGCCCAGATCCTCACTACCCTGCAAGAGACCCAGTGGCTAAAGAGGGAGAACCATCAGGAGGCCATACAGCAGTGGCAGACCCAAAATGCCGCCACGGCCTCCATAGCAGGGGCGCTGACGGAACTTACCTCCATCCTGCGTCAGACCACCTCCCACCAGCAGGCCCCTACCATCAGGCAGATCACATCTGAGCCCTCCACATCAGCCGCAACCAATGGAAGTGAGGCCCTGCCACAGGACACCCAGGACACCAGCACCCCTTCCCCTGTAGCTGAGGAGCCCCCACACAAGCGAGGATGTCCAACCAAACATCTAGCCTCCACTGATGCAAACACCAAGACCACCGCCAGAAAGTGAGCCACTTCTGAACATACCACCTTGTGTATCACAGCGACACCCTGTTGACTGTCCACTGTCATTACACTTTTTTTACATGGCCATCATACTGGACAATGACTCCTCACAGGTGGGCTAAATACTCTGATGATCCTACTCGCCATGACCCCACTCATCAGCCCTTGCACTTGTATTATAAAAATAAACACCTTTGAGCACAGTTTCTGTCTACGTCTTTATATACCATGAGTAAAAAATATACAGCCATGGCATATGTAATAGGAAGACCATTGACCTATCAATTTTTGTGATAGTGCCAAAAGGGGGAGCAATGATTTACAAGTTCTGTAATACAGTTAACAGCACCACATCTAAAGTAATGGGTTCACTCAATACCCACATTGAACACACAACCTTAGTAGCAGCTCTGGGCCCGGCACACATTGCTACTGGTTACATATCACGGCTTTGACACATACCTGTATGTCAGTAGAAGTATTGTTTATCAGCTCTGCTCTAGAATCAGCTGCATCCTCGTTATCCTCTTCCTCATCACTCCCAATGTCTCCTTCATCAGCCACTGGCACATCTGCACCCTCCTCAGCATCCAGTATTGGGTTGTGACGTCTGAGAGCCAAATTATGTAACATGCAGGACACTACAATGATCTGGCACACTTTTGTTGGTCTGTACAGTAGGGCCCCTCCAGTAAGGTGCAGGCACCTGAATCTGGCTTTCAGCACTCAAAAAGTGTGTTCTACTACCTGTCTGGACCTACCATGGGCCTCATTAAAACTGATTTCTGCTGCTGTAGTCGGATGTCTGAGAGGTGTCAGTAGCCATGGCAGGTTCAGATAACCAGAGTCACCTGTGTGCACAGATGTAATATGCATATTGAAAACTGTAGGTAAATCTGGAAGGTGGTGTAGAGTGTGAAGAAAACAGAGGCACACATATGACACAATACATACCGATGAGCCAGGCACAATCCCTTTGCAGTAGTTCCATCAGGTGTGGGATGCTGCTATTCTGCAGTATGTAGGCATCATGAACTGATTGTGGGAACCGGACAGTCACTTGAGTGATGTAGAGGTCTGCGAGACATACCACCTGAACATTGGTTGAGTAGAAGTTTTTACGGTTCCTAAACACCTGTTCACTCCTCCAGGGTGGCACCAGAGCAATATAGGCCCCATCAATAGCCCCGATCACATGTGGCACATGTGCTAAAGCGTAGAAGACTGCCTTCACAGTGGGCAGATCGTCACGCTGGGGGAACCTGGTATAGCTGCCAATATGTTTGAGTAGGGCACATATGATGTTCTTCAAGACGTTACTGAACATGGGCTGGGACATTCCAGCAGTCCAGCCCACTGTTCTTTGGAAGGACCCTGAGGCAAGGAAGCGGAGAACTGCCAACACCTGTACTGTGATTGTGACGCCATTGGGATGACGAATACCAGGCCGCAGATCCGGCTCCAAGAGCCTCACAAGCTCCGTGATGGTCTGACGGTTGAGCCAAAAGCACTGGATGACGTGCCTCTCTTCAAGGGTGGCAAGCTCGATCAGGGGCCTGTAGACAGGAGCATTCCTCACTATAATTCTTCCATTGTACCTGGGAATGGGAGGGAGTGGTAATCATTATGTGCATTTAGGACTGCGTGGACGCAGTGGGGCTGTGCACAGTTCACTATTTAACATCCATGATGCACCTCATTAAACCCCTCTGTACACATTGTAGAAGTAAAATGGGAGCCGCCTGTCCTGCAAGCAGAGGACAGATGGAAGTGAGCGGATCCTGCCAGCGTAAGACGTCATGGTGGTAGGTGTTCATTACTGCTGTGCAGCTCCTCATTGGTTAACATGGTTGTCTATGGGAGACATGAGCCAATGGCGATCACTGCTGGCGGTGACGGTGATGTCCGCGGCAGCTGTGACCACCATTTCATGTGCTCATGTTCACTTGACTCCTGGCACTCGTGCTGAGAAGACCTCCACTGCGTGTGCTGCTGTGTTCTGCCACTGGTAGCCAAGATGCCACGTGCTACCAGGGATAGGGCCCCAGCCTTCTCACAGGAAGAACTTGAGAAGCTTGTGGAAGTTTTTCCACCCCTGTATGCCCAGTTGTATGGGGCACCAGGGCAGCAGGTGAGTGCACTATGATTGTACTGTCTGTGAATGGTACGAATGTGGATGGGGGCCTGGGGATGAGAATGAGTGACTTGTGGAAGGACCTAGCTGAGGGCTGTGAGGACAACTGGAAGGTTGAAATGTGCATCTGTTCAGGGGATGTGTTTTGTCCAATTCAGTCCCTAAGATGCCACGCTACATGACTTTCTCCTTTTCTCCGTGTCATCCATGCAGGTGAGCGCCCATCAGACGAAGGGGATCCTGCGTGCCATAGCCAAGCAAGTGTGGACACTGGGGGTCCATGCCCGGCGGAGCACCCACTGCAGAAAGCGGTGGGGGGACCTGAGAAGCTGGGTGAGGAAGACCGGTGAGGCCCAGCTAGGGACATCCTCCCAATGAGGGAGGGGCGCCCGTCGGACCCTGACCCCCCTTATGTCCCGCATTTTGGTGGTGGCGTACCCTGAGGTGGGTGTGCGCTTGAGGGCAGCACAGCAGCCACAAGGGGGTGAGTTCACATTTGTACTTAGGTTATGTGGTGAGTGATAGGTGCAGCCTGTGCAGTGTGTGAAGGCTGTGAAATGTGTGCTAGGTAGCTACTGTCGGACTAGGCTTGGGACACCTAGAGGCCGGATGTGCTACATGCAAGTGTTCATATGCCGTGCAGGATGTGAGTTGAGGTTGACTTTACTGCTAAGTGGCATCAATGACAGGGCAACTGTGTAGTACATGAGCAGCGTCTAAGATGTGTACAAGGTACCTGCTTATGGAGTTCACATACATTGTACTCCCAACTATCCAATCAGTGTTTCTGAGGCCAAATCCCCATCTGCTGGCATGTGGTGTATGTGTAGTCTGTGAAGTCTGAGGTTTCACATCATACAGCTATATGTGCTTGGGTGATGTGGCTGTGCAAGTATGCCTCCAAACGCGTATAGAGTAATAAATTTGGGTCTAGTGATCTTATAGGACCATGAGCCAATGGGGTGGGTCAAGCATGTGTTGAGGGTATGGCTTTCATCCTGTACAGGATACACTGTGTGTCAGCATGAGTGAAACTCATGTGCATGACTGAGGTAGCGTGCATGGGTTGTCATTGCAGTGGCATGTGTGTGTGAAGGCATGGCATGTAATGACATGGCACTAGAGTATGTTGCAGTGACGTGTGTGGCTGTTGTGCTGGCATTGCCCACTTGCTCCCTGTTTCTCTTTCTTCCACCCTGTCTCTCACTGTCCCACCCTCCCTCCCTCTCCTCCTCTGTCTTTGTGTGCAACAGCATCATCTGGCGAAGGAGAAGGGGTACCAGCGATTGGGGAAGCTGCATCCCACGGGACCCAGGAGGCTGATACCAGCAGAGCCGAGGGGATCAATGGGATGGAGGGCGAGTGGAGCACCACGGGGGAGCCAGGAACATCTAAACCATCATCTGATTCTTCCTCCGATGGTGACTCCTTGGTGGTGGCGGAACCTTCAGGTCCTATGCCTGCACCATCCTTGTGTGTCACCCCCCCTTTCCAGCACCGCCCTCCCTGTAGCTCCCCACCCAGTTGCCCAGGCCCGCTCACCCAGGAGGGTGGGCATCTCCTTTGCGCCAGGCACCTCTGCTCCTGCCCTAGTCAGCCCTGCTGCCCTCAATGAGGAGGCTACTGACCTCCTGAGGTCCAATTCTGTTAGGCAGACAACCATTGTGAATGCCATCCAGGGACTGGCATCCCAGGTGCCACAGTCAAATGTGTTTCTGGAAGGCATTCACGGTCCCTTGTCTGCCCTTCAGAGATGGGTTTCAGGCTCTGGCCTCCTCACTGATGGCAGCCAGTGTTCCTTCTTCTTATGTCCCCCGCCAACTACCTGTTACCACTTCCACATTCCTCTCCCATTTCCCTTCCAAAGAACACTTTCATGCCAGCATGCATCCCTTCCAACAGACCCAGAGCCAAGGACAATCATATGCACCACAAACGCTACCACCGCCATGCACACGACCACTATTCAGACACAAACACACAACATCCACTACCTACCCTGACTCCCCCACCTCATCCCCCTCACAGTCACATTGCCACTCACACCTCCAGACATCAGATCATCAGTCCCAGATGCAGCCACATGTGCCGTCACTGCCACCGTCACCACAACAGCAGAACCCCATATATGTACCCCATACACCACATCCGCACGCACCACAACAGTCAACACAGCCACAGGTAGCACATCCACCCTACCTGCACACACCACCCCAACATTCACTTACACATTCCCCCCTGCCATCTCCCTGTGTCTCCTCCACTCCTCCTCCTAGTACACCTTTGCGACCACGCTCATCCACCCAACACACACCAAGTACACACATATCATACACCCACCAACCAGCACCCAAACCACATCCACGTACACACCTGTCAACCATCCCCTCTCCCTCCACTCCCAAACGCCGTACCCATGACCTACCCGCTGCACCTGAGAAAAGATTCCTGCATGAGTTTTCTCTGTTCCCGTCTCCTGGCCCAGTCACTGTTGTCCCCAAACGCCCTGCTAGCCTTCCCAGAGCCCTGCCTTCCACCTCCCTGTCCTCCTCGGCTGGACCATGCCCGCAGTTAGCAGTCTGCAGTGCTGCCACAACAGACACACCTGCCCCTCACAACTCCAGCCCTGGTGGCACGCCATCTGGGTCCCCTGCTGTGGTGCCTCCAACGCCGTCCCACCTAAGTAGGCAGGAAAGAGGGGCAAGGCTAAGGAGTCCCCCCGAAAGCAGGACAGTAAGGGGGTGAAGCCAAGAAGAAGAGGAAGGACCCCCATTCAAACCCTGATCAAACCCCCCTCCTCACCCCCTCATCCCTGAGGTGCCTGCATGCCCCATTGATGCCCCTGCCCTGTGGAGGTCTGCACATTGCAGTCAGGAGTCGAGTTGGGCAGTCCTCACTTGCCCAGTGTGCCTGGGACATTTGGACTATAATGCACTGGCCCTTGTAACATTTTGAGTATAGTTACTGTCATAACATATTTGATATTTCCAATAATATTTTTCGACAACGGCACCGTTGGTGTCGGTGCTACATAGCCTGTCCTAGCTTTCCTTGCACATGTATGAATGATGAGTGTGCGTTTGTGCGTGTGTGTGTTTACTAATGTCCTTCCCTCCAGTGTGTGCTAGGCTGGGATACTTACAGCTGGTGTCTATGCCGGCGTCGCTGATCCTGAATGTCAATGGCCAGCAGGAGCATTAGAAATACTTTCAATTTGCATGCCATGGCGCCTACAGACGTGCCTGTGTTCCAGAAGGTGGGCGCTTCCTTTTATGTTGTTCATTTCCGCCATGGTTTTCACTGCAGTTAGACCGCCCCGGAAGTCTTGGCCTTGTGCAACCTTGTTATACGGTGGGTGGAAACTGTCTGACCACCGGCCTGAAGAGGCCTTCCGCTGGCAACAGCGGTCCGTCCACAATGGCAGTCTGGACAGAAACTTGACTGTGTTCTGCAGGTGACTTCCCAGTACTCGTAATATGGCGGTCAATGCCACCGGGCCCGCGACGGTGCAACCACCATCTCCACCGTGGTGGTCCACTGACCGCCAGACTCGTAATTAGGGCCTGTTTCAGGATGATCCAACCTGGGAAATCCCCACCGCTTCCCTGGGCCAGTAGAGAAGTATTGGTGGTCAAACCAATAGGACTGCACATGTTTCCAGTCTGCTTTGAGAAGAGGGGTTTCTTGGATAAGGCATACGTTGCATCTGGAGTCACTAAGCATGAAGAGGAGTGCCAGGCATTTCACTGGGGCATTGAGGGACTAGAGGTTTAAATTAGCCATTTTAATCATGTATGGGAGTTTACAGTAAAGCCAAGTATGTGGGAATGGGTTGAGTAGTGGCGCTTCCACCCCTTCGTGTCTGTCCAACTAGCATCGCTTGCGGTGTGAGTATTTGTGTGTGAGTCATCCAGCAAGGGATAAAGGGGAATACAAAACAATACAACTGTGATGTTCCCCTCCAGGGAACACGACAAAGTGAAAGGGTTCCATGTCATCGGCGATTCAACATCTCTGCGCTGAATATGAAGTGGAGTCAGAGCTTTGCCACATTAGAAAAAAGTGTCAACTAAAAAGTGGGAGCGCAGGTGGGATTTTGAAGTCTGCTTCGAGTTTACCTCGAGTCCAGTAGGTAGAGCACAGACAGTTCATCCTGTCCTTAATCATTATTAGGGTCTGATATACTGACCCGGTGCTGGAGCTGGTGCAAGAAGGCCGTTTTGTAGGGTTTGGCAAAGTATTTTTTTGCCGATTGTGAGGGCCGCTGCAACTTGGTGGAGTGCTGTGGTGGGCTCCATGACTTTGGGTGGGGTGCCTCAAACCCCAGTACAGAGTGGGCTTCCTCCAAGGTATGCACAGTGTGTCTCATTGTTCCAAACAAAGAAGAGCCGGAAAGGGTCACACAACTTATACCAGATACTGTCCTCCCGTAGGAATTCGGTGACAAGTCAAAGAGCCTTACGGCACTGTAGTGTTATAGGAATAACCATACCTTTGTTCCCTCAAAGGTAATAGCATTCTGATCTCGTACTGCTGCTGTGATAGTTTTTTTCTGACAGAAATGGTGTAAACAGGTCTGGATATCCTGCGACGAGCCTCAGGATTTAGTTGGTCATCCTGCTCTATGGGTCCAATCCAAAGCAATGTCCTTATCTGCCAGGCCAGGTGCTACATGGCGGAATATGCAGATGACATAGTCCTGCAGATTCCCAGAGTGCGCTTGCAATGGAACCCCTTTGATTCCGATATTACAGAATTGTGATCTATTTTTCAGATCTTCCAGATGGTACTGCAATTCTTACTTTTTGTTGCGCAGTTCTAGTTTTTCATGTCAATGGTCATCTAGTTTCTCCTCATGTGAGTCGCTGGTTGCTTCCAGGGTGAACACTCTTTGGCCCAGTTCTCAGTCGCGGCTTGCTGGGTAAACGGGGGGGGGGGTGAGGAATAATAATAAACTTTAAAAAATAAATTAAAAAAATGAACCTCCACTCCACGCTGTGCTTCTGCTCCTCCATCTCCTCAGCAGGCAGGCACAGGCTCCCACCTACCCTGCGGCCAATCCTGACGCTGCTCAGAGCAGCGTTAGGATTGGCTAGGAGTGCCCAGCCAGACTGGGAGCCTGTGCCTGCTCTCTCCACCGACCTGAGACATGCGGCCAAACATACATGCGCACTGAGGTGAGTGCTCTGTGCACTCCCCTCCATGGCTGTCATCCCCAATGTCCCACCCATTTCACATAGTTTATTATCGTTTTGTTTTAACAGGTTTGCAGGGGCTGCTGCTGGCGGGGGGGAGGGAACGTTCTCCCAGGTGTTTTTTTAATGTCTTTGACACCTGCCATCAGGTCTTGCTTGAGGGCAGCAATTTTGTCTCTCAGGGCACCAAATAGGGTCTCCAAGAAGCCCGGGTGCCCAGTGCCTCTTCTTCTAGGGGGTCTGTGGTAGGCGAGGCTATGTGAGAGTGTGCAGGGGGTGAGGCATCGCAAAGCTGTTCAGAATTTTTTGCTGAGAGTTGGCTAAGAATTTCCTTCAGAGTAGTGTCTTTCTTATTGTGGTGCTTGGCCATTGTAATGCCTGGCTGGTTCCACTAGCATGGCCTTGAGGGTGATCAAAACGCACGGACAACTGGTTGCTGCTGCCTTGGATGGTTACATGTGCTCCTGTACAATTATTGGGTCCCTGTGGTTGGGGACTACCATACGGTGCCTTATCAGAAGAGCGAAGCAGAGGGGGGTGGAGACAATCGACCTCTATACAGACACAACACAAGGGCCTCCTGTGTGTTGCCTCTAATAGCTACGTCCCCAGCTCTCAGTATTTGTGGGAGACACCCGCACTACAGTCCCCACCAGATCTGACATTGAAGTAGGGGGGCCAAAACTCACTACTGTAAAGTTCATTGGTCCCAGGGGGTTCAAAGTTCTCCAGAGTTTGCCGATGCAGTTGGTAGCTTTCTTGAGAGCTGGGGCACTGCAGGGGTCTGCTGTTCTAGGGCATGTGGGGTGAGTTCAGTGCCTCCCTAGGCATGACGCCATCCCCTGCAAGACCCAGCCTCAATAAGGCTCACTCCAACTTACAAAACTGTTAGTGAATGCGCCTGTGTCCTACCTGGTAGTGCCCACGTGGTCTTCTCCGTATAGTGCCTAGACCCAGTCTCGCACGAGTGTGTAGACGCCCCTTCAAGTTGTCCTTTGGGGCCCTGAAGAACAGTGCCCCGCCAACATCGTCTGCATGTCCCCCCAGTATTGTAGCGCAGTCCCTGGTTCGTCCGGTGTATGTTCGTGCTGCCTCTGGCGGTCTGAGGCATGCAAGATGTGGTTCAGAGCTGTGCAGGTCGGCTCCAGCCCTTCAGTACCGTTGTCACCATTGGGACCCAGTGCTAGTTTCTGAGTCGCATCCATGCCAGCACAGAAGCCACAAAGCGTGCACAGTCACTGCTGCAGATCTTAGCACTATTGTGCTTGAAATCCGCTTTAAATGTAGAAAGAGCAAGGGTGATTCCATGCGGCTTACTTGGGCCGTAGAAATAAAGGCTCTGCAATGGCCGCCATTTTGATGGCATCGGCGTTCTTTCCCGGGGGTCAGGAATCTCTACTGCATGCTTCCTTGTGGCCTCCCAGGGGTACTGCTGCCTCTCAATGTGTGCTGAATGCTTTGCGCCGGATGCTGAACTGTTGTGCCCGGAGCACGCTGCACCCGCTATTTTGCAGACATGGGCGGCGGAGCTCCGTGAAGACACAACTACTTGGGCGCCACCTAGGACATGCCTGTCTACATATAATTTTAATAACACATTGTGGGTACTTCCTAGGAAGCAGGTGTGCTTAGAAGCCTTTTTTAGATTTAATGGAATTCACAGGAAATATGAATCTTAATATCAAAAAGAGCTACCCTAACCTGAAAAGACTGTTTAAACACAAATGGATGAGTAAAAAGTAAAGTATTGGTTCTGCCGCTCTGACACTGAAGTGCGCTTTATTTTAGATTATTCCTTACGGCTTAGGAACCAGAAATACTATAGAATAGCATCCCTCTCCTTTTTCCTCCTTGGGCAATGGAACACTTGCATATTTCAATAGCAATTGATTTTGCTGCCATTATCATTGCTTTCTTTCTTGATCAGATTTGAGGGACAAGGAGTAATTATGGTCCTACCTATGGAGATATTGCAGAAACATTGATGCTGTATTCACCAAGGCATCAGAAGTTTACTTTTTCCCTGCCATCCTGTACTGCTTTAATCAACCCCCAAGAGGAGTTGAAATCTTCTTAGCAGAGTCAGGACCACTAATTCTCTACTGGTGAAGAAGTGAGTTTTGCTTTGTGTTCTGGCTGTTTTCTGTTGTTCTTATTTCTCTGTTTCTTGGAGAGAAAAAAAACAGAATACTGTTGCTGAAATCTCCTTGGGGGTTGGCGAAATGGTGATTTCCATGAAGATTGTGTTTTTGAGGCTGGAGATCTTGCTGCTTGGTTTAAAGAGTGTGGTGTCCTTTCTTTGAATACATGAAATAGCTTGTCTGCTAACTCTCTTCCAAACACACGCATTCCTTCTACAAGCATGCTCAATGCTGCAGATTTCTCTGATAAATCAGTGTGACATTCTTTAAGAAACAGATTTCATCTTGCTGTAGTGTTAGCACCCTTCAACAATGAAGATGCTCGTACCACATCAAATGAGATATAAAGGAATTCAGCTTGTTTTTCTTGTGCTGCCAACCAATTCGAATATTCAATCACTTGGAATTACTTGAAACAGATTCTTAATGTCAGAAAAGATTGATTGGCTGACATCATAGAATTCCGATCTCATGGCCAAATGCGCTCAGCAGAACTCTTTTTAATTTTTGAGTCTATCTTGCTGTTGATTTGGTCACTAAGGATCATTCAAGTACGTCCAACCACACTGCCCACCAAACTAGCCACCATTGAACCAATCACCAATGTCTCTGAAATCTTCTTAACCATGTCCTTCACTAAATAAAGTATGAACATCAATCTGTGAACATTAATGTTTTTACAACAATTATTTATTGAGTTTTGAACATACAACATATAACAGGTACATGCATGCACTAATAAGTTGCTTGCATAGTTTTTGAAGGAATCACAAAGCTCAGTTGCTCGGAAAGGGCTTCAAGTGTGTAAATCGGTGAACTTCTCGTGCAGGGTGATCGAAAGAACAGGAGGATGAGGTGGTGGGATAGGGCAGAGTAGAGATAAAAAAAATGGTCTCTATCACCAGTGGGAGTGGGCGCAATGGGGCGGGGATTGGGGTCAGTAAAATGCGAGAGTGATCTTATGTTGCATGATAGAATTCAAGAATTTGTGATAGAAGATTCTGGGATGATTCCAGGGGTGGATCAATTAATTTATAGAGTAATGCATCCCAGCCTGGGGACATCAGGTGCCAGCGTAGTGCTCTAGCATCCTTGCCATGCAACACTAATGCCTCAGCTTTTGCCCAGTGGGATTCGGATTAGAGGGTGATTTCCAGCAGGCGGCAACTTCTTTCTTGGCCATTATAGGGGTCAAGTCTAAACAGCGCGTTGCAATCGGGTGTCTGCGCGATCTGATATAAGCCCATAGGTCCTGCCTCCCAGCTATGATAGTTATTTCAGTGAGTTGCTCCAATAGGGAATGAATAGCAGTCCAATACGGCCCTAACTGCAGACAGTCCCGTAGAATGTGCTTCAGGTCAGCCCCAGGGGTGTTGCATCTGGTGCATGTGTCCGAGGCATCTGGAAAGATGTGGGCCAACTGCTTAGGAGATAGGTATGCCCTGTGGAGTTTAAAATTGAATGCTTTTAAGGCAGATGTTACAGGGAACTATTCATTGATATGCCAAGGTCCATTCCCCCTCTTTGTCAAGAAGTGGTCTGCTAAACTCGGACTCCCAAACATCTTGCAGAGGTTGTTAAGACATTTGCCTATGTACAATTAGAGCTTTAGTGAGCCATGTGATTAGCCAGCGACGAGTTCCCATCGTGTGTAGTGTTTGAATGAGTTGATGTGTGACTGGATCCAAGCCCTGTATGGCCCAGGCTTCCATCAAGGCCCTCCTCAAAGCACAGAGAAGGAACTGATCATCAGGAAGCACATATTGATCGGTCAGGGTTTCACACGCCATTAGGTGCCTACCTGTATAAACGCCACGCATGCAAGCAAGACCGGCCTCTTCATAGAGCTGCAGCTGCCAGCTATTAAGGTGACACCTCTGGGTTGGAAAGTAATGGAATTACTGGGGTTCAAGGGGGGAGATGTTGGGTAAAATGAAGTGCACACTTTAGGCATGAAAGAGCCACCCTTAGAAGGAGAAGCAAGCCCAGGGGAAGACGAGCAGCAGGATGTATGAGGTGAAGGAGGGTTCTGTCTGGGAGGGAATCTACAAACATTAATGTTATCAGGATCCTTCCATTTACATATTAAAAGATCTGAAACATGTTGGTAAATAGCTAAAAGAGGAGAAGACGATTTTAGAAATTGCCTTAAGAGAGGTTGAGGTGAAGTTAATGGCACTCACTCTGCTGGAAACTTCATGTTCTATTGCATTCTTGCTAGAATTTCAAGAAAGATCTCTGTGACAATGTATTTTCGTCATTAATCTATGACAAGCATTTCCATTTCATCTACGTAACCAAAAGCAGAAGAAGAAATATAAAGTTTGAGGATTTACAGGAGATTGAATACTTGCCATAGTTTCTAACACAATCCTCCTGATCCTTGAAACGAAATCCTCTTTCTGCCAGTCACAAGATCTTTTAGGAAGAGAGCTGGAGCCTACTTCCACAAAGTGTATTTTCGTAGTATGTTTTCCCATCGCAGAAAAAGCTTTTCACATTGCTGACCACTAAGCATTTCCACCTACAGCTTCACAGTTACAGCTGCTTGGAAACACTGCTGCATTTAAGTTAGAGGAAAGAATGTGTAGTTCAATCAGGGATACCCTACATAGACACAAAATGATCCACATCAAGCATACTCTGATTTCAATAAATCACATGTGCTGTGACGGCCGGCAGCTATTAACATGTGCGCGTGGCTCCTCGCCAACAGGACTGGACTTTACAATGCGCTGGCATGCTTTGCAAGCGCACTCACATTTACAAACGCCATACCTCTTTTCTTGCATTTTGCCTCACTGGAAAAACACCTTTGTTCCGTTCACCGCCGCTGACAACAAAGGGCTTCTCTGAGGTGTGTGTTGTAAGAAGAACTGACCCAAAATCTCCTCCAGTTTTTCTCTCTGAAGTGTCCCAACACCATTTCCCTCATGCCCGATAGAGATAGATCCCACCACATACACGGAAGATTCAAGCTCAGCGGGAATAAAAAGTTTTCTAGCTATTGCATCAAGAATTTTTCAGTTCTATAAAGGACTTGGAGGCGAGGATTATGCTTCTCTTTCTATGCTTTTAATTTTCAGCAGCCAATAAGAAAACAAAAAAAAAACGTCACATCCTGTGGCACATATCACGACCATCATAGAGCCTAGCCCTATATAAACCCATAAGGAATAGAACCCCTCCTCTTTCTTTGCAAGAGTCCAATAACAACGTCTCATGAACAATCCTCAACCGGAGAAGAAAACTGCAAACCACACAGGGCCAATGCTCCACCGAAAGTCCAGTCAACAACGGGACCAACCAAACAGCTCCTTCTTTATGTTCCAGACTTTGGAAGGAGGAAGGATTAATTGAGCTAGTACTGAGTCTACATGAAAACCCAGAAACTCTAGCCTCTGGGAGGGAACCAAGATGGACTTCTGACTGCTGAGGACGAAGCCCAAATCCTGAAGGAGGGAGATCGCCCACTCTAAATGGGTCATCAGTAGAAGAGGGCACTGAGCCATGATGATAAGGTCGTCAAGATATATGATCAGACGAACCCCTTTGGCCCGAAGGAACTCCGCTACTGGGCGCATCACTTTCGTGAAAGCCCAAGGAGCTGACGACAGGCCAAAAGGAAGGACCTTGTACTCATAACAACGGCCTTGCCAAAGGAACTGCAGGAATCTCCAATGAGGAGGAAAAATAGGAATGGTCAAATGAGCATGCTTTAAATCTATGCGGACCATCCAATCCTTTTCTCTTAGGATGTCCCTTAATAAGTGAATGCTCTCCATCTTGAAGTGGCGATAAACGATCCAGCCATTGAAATCTTTTAGATTCAAGACCGGACGGAAACCGCCGCCTTTCTACCAGAAAAATCGGACTTAGAAAACCGTAAGGATGAGGAGAGGAGGCCACTACGGCCCCTTTGGATAGAAGGGCGAGACTTCCAGAGAGATGAAGTCCTGATCTTGTAGGTAAAAAAAAATTCTTGGGGAAAAAAACCCTGAACAGGAGAGTTGTAAAAGAGATGTAAAATTCCAGCTCGAAACCCTGAATGGTCTCTAGAACCCAGGGGTCCAGCGTGATCTTTTGCCAATTGCGAACAGACAAAGCTGTCCTGCCCCCCAGAACGACATCCGAGCACGAAATGAGTCTCACATGTAGTACTGGGCTCCTGATAGGTGGTGTAGGATCCCTTAGATCTTCCTTTCCCGATTCGATTATGACTCCCACATGACCTGGTGAGGTAGAAGGTGGAGGAGGAATCCTAATATCCTCCCCTGGAATGTTGGTAGGAATCTCCTTGGGGCCTTGATAATAATTACGGCCAAAGGCTTGCCATCTGTAGCGTTTGGCCTTGAAAAAAGTGGTTTAAGAACCTTCTTTATGGAGCCTTGGGCCTTGTCAAGATTGGCATAAGTGGATGCGAACATAGAGAGTTCTTTGAGGAAAATAGATCCAAAAAGCAGACCCTGCACCAAGGGATGCAAATCAGACGAGGCCAGATCAGTCAGTTTAAGATCCATCTTGATTAAAATGTAACGACGCCACTCACTGGATGTGGCGCAGTTAGCGTTTCCCAGAAAACATAAGGCCCTCTGGGCCCAACCAACCAGCACTTAAGGATTAACAGGAGTACCCGATGCCTTAGCCTGAAAACCCAATTCCAAAATCTTGGTAAGGGGACCTGAGACATCCAGGAGTTTGTCCTGATAACCTCGCCAGGCACGATCAATGCCCTTTTTTGGGTCTTTAGATCATTTCTTAAGATAGGTTACCAGGGTGGGGGTCTATCTCCGGAGTCTCCTCTTTTGAGTGAAAATCAGGCCTAGGACATTCATATCCCAGCAGAGACCGGACATCTTTATCAAAACAATGGAGGAGGTGCGCCTGAACATACTCAGCCACTTTGGAAGGTGGAGCCCAGGAGGAAGATCTAGGATGAACAATATCTTCCGGTTCAAAAGTAAGCACCTTCAAAAGCTGCAAAGAATGTTGGGATTTGGCCTTACGCTTCCGAGGAGGAGAATCAGAGTCCCTATCCAGGCTGTTAGAGGAAGACGAGGCATCCGAATCCCCTTTACTCTCATTTCTGAGATGAAGCGACTGTGAGAATGAGTAACCATGCTCTTTATTCAAGGATTGAACGAGTTGTTCAAAATCAGCTTGCTGAGGGTTTGCCACAGAACTTGAGCCTGTATCTTGCGAAAATGGCAGCTCTTACTTGCTGCTAGACTGCAGGACCCAGCCCTGCTGCTCAGCAAAACCCAATAAGTGATGCTTAATTGGCTGAATAGCTTGAGCCAAGGCCACGTTGACAGTGTGCCGAAAACCAGCACCAAGGGCATAGACAAGGTCCTGCTCAAACAACCCCACGGAGTCATCATAAAAAGTACCTTCTCCGATTCTCCTTCATAGCCAGCCATGGCGCAAAAAGTCAGGTCACCAAACTTTAAAATGGGCAGAATAACTGCCAATAGGAACTTCAAATGAAGTGGGAGGCAAGTTGATACTTCTAAAGTAGGCAAATATGCCCAGGAATGGCCCTAAGCAACTAGTAGAACGTGGAGGGAGGCCTGCTTACACAGAGGAAAACATTTCCACTAATAAAATGGCATTCACAATGCAAAGCCTATAAATTATAATTATTACAGCCCAAAAGCCAAATACAATTGGGCGTACAATGGAGAGCAGAGGTGAAAGCCTGGAAGAGACGAAACACGCGTCTCTCACATGTTCTTAGCCCCAGATGAAATGAGCCCACAGAAATAGGCTCATGCGTGCACGCGAGCAATGCAGGCACCTCTAAAAATAGAAAGGGGACAGTGCGTCAAGCAAGACGCGCTGTCCTCGCTCTCCTCCTCCCTCTCCCTAGCTTAGACAAAGCGAGGGTCAATAAAAACCCTTGCGGGGAGGAAAAAAGCTCCCACACAAAATGTGCGCAAGCTACGTTATTAAAATCGGAAGTATCCGATAAGGGAAACATGAAAAATCAGACAAAAATGGAGCATGCTGCAGACGAGCGATAACTGAAAACACAAAAACGCTCGAACGCGAAGCGCTCCCCGTGGCAATAAAACACACATAAGCGTACAAATATAAGAGTAGACACATCACTGGCTGCGAAGCAGCAAAGGAAGAGGAAGGGTTCTATTACTTATGGGTTTATATTGGGCTAGGCTCTATGATGGTCATGTGATATGGTGTCACGGGATGTGACATTTTGTTTTTGTTTTCTTATTGGCTGCTGAAAATTAAAAACATACAAAGAGAAGCATAATCGGAGCCT
Source organism: Pleurodeles waltl (assembly GCF_031143425.1). Classification (NCBI taxonomy): domain Eukaryota; kingdom Metazoa; phylum Chordata; class Amphibia; order Caudata; family Salamandridae; genus Pleurodeles; species Pleurodeles waltl. The sequence continues at coordinate 976,730,015 of NC_090446.1, read as the reverse complement.
CCGGTCTGACATAGAATTCCTGCATCCTATCCTTGTCTCAATCATGAGACATCAGAAAAAACAGGAAGTTTCATCGATAGGCTCAGCCTTTAACCCCCATGGGCTGGGTTAGGGTTTAAACTACATCCTGTCCTTTTTCATATCTGAGGTGTATTCACCTCAAAAGTTATGACAGGAAGAGAACGTAGGGATAGACAGTGAACATTGCAACGGTGCTGGCCAGGGGGGCCCTTGCACTGCCCATGCCATATGCCATATGCATGGGCAGTGCAGGGGTCCCCTTGTACCTGTTATCTGCCAGCTGGCAGAGAACAAAGTCGTAATCTCCAGGGCAGTGCTGCGTCCAGTGCTGCCCTGGCAGATTAGGACCACAACAACTGCCAGACGCACGTACGCCGTGGTCATAATGTGGCACTCAGACCGCCGCATTTGCGGTGCTCCAAACACCACCGCAAGAGACCGCCAGACTCGTAATCACCACCTAAGTGTTTTGTTGGAGCCCACCCCAATAATCTCCTGAATCCCAAAATCAAAGGAACCCCAAAATTTACCCAAGGTGGGTCAGCTCAGCAAGACTTCTCATTGATCTAGCGGCAAGAGACTACCCTCCCCTCAGTGCCCACCTTAAGATATTTCAGGCTCTGTGCAGAGTATACTGTATGGGCTCCCCATGACAAAGTCACATTTCTTTTCATTGCTAATCATTTTATTTTTGTAGATTGTTAACAAGTACAACAAGAAAAACTGTAACCATACAAGTGCACCAGTAATAGAAAAATATACAAGAGAAGCCTTAGTGAGTTCCACTGAACAGTCTATAGCACATTGAAAACAAATTGGAACGGTAGCAGGACTTGAACTGCAGTGCTCTGCAGCAGAGGTCGGGTAGATCCTACACCACATTCGATAACTTGAGTTCCTAATCTAAGGCGGAAAATAGCTGACCACTCACAGCCTGCTCTTTAAAATGAGCGACACCCTAGGCTACAAGTTAAAACAACAAGATCTGTGTCATCCCTGACGCATGTTAAAACAAGTTTCTTGAACTTCTCATGTTGCAGATAATTTGGAAATGAAATGTGGTTACTGGATATGAATGAATTGAGAAATGTGTTCATAAACCTCTCTGCCCAGTAGCAGGGCGCCATACACAAGTACCGTTCACACGGCTGCTTTTTTTCCTGCTGTGTATGAAAACTCACACAGGCCAATGTAGAGGAGGCTGCCTCCCTTCCTGCAGTGCAGCAGATTACAACAATTATGTTACACGTTGCACACATTCCGACAGTAACCCACAGAGTCAATGTGCCTTACATTACCTACTAGTCTTCTATGATCTCAGAGATAGCAGTGGCATAGCCAGTGTTTACAGAAACCATGAAAGCCTCCTCTTTCTGTGGGATGTGTTAGTTTACAGGGCTTCTGAGACACACACACTCCCTTTCGCCTACTCGCCCTATTGTTCCTTTGTTACCTCCATAAGTGACTGTGCCCAGCTCTTCTTCAGCGTGGAGCACTGGCCGATGAGAGCACTGGCTCTGAGGGGCAGGCACTCTGACATTGATGGCAAATTTGTGAGACCGCAAGTTTTGCACACCCCTAGGCCAGCACTGCTCCCCTTAGTACATAATCTTAGCAGAGTAAATTGTAATTAGTAACTCAAACTCAAAAGCTGAGCTCTAGATCAAAACTAAGTTTAAAAGGTTTAATTCACAATCATCAAAGTAAGCATTACAAGGAGAATTACATATTCTGCCATAAAAGCTCAGATACAGAATCATAAATCATGACAGAAATCCGTGTTAGTTGATTTAAATTTTATGTGTCAATCTCACAAAAAGTACTGATCCCAAGTAAGGAAGGTCTCAAAATAATCAGACAAAGCTTCAAAAGGAAAATGAAAAGTCACCCCCAATCCTTCAAAATCAGTGGGTTTTATACACAGTTTAAGTATATTAATTAATAAAACAACAGTTCCAATGGCAAATCAAAAACATTTACAGAAAATGGAAAGGTTCTTAACCATAACCCAATTCATAAGATAAGAGGAATCTTCAGTTTGCTCCTCAGCAACTACACTCCAGGGATGTACTACTTAATATGAAACATTTTCTTTACAATACATCATAGAACTGCATTCTTCCACACACCTTCAGCGGAACTAGCAACAGAAATCATTCAAAATGATACTTTGGGTACACAATGAAACTTTAATTCATAATACATGCTTTCTAACAACACAGTACTTTGCTTTCATCCCTCTGTGTTCCACGGAAACTGTAGGGAGAGAAGACCTGCAGCGGGAAACTGATTGGGAGAGGGGAATGTGCAGGAGCAGGATGAACAAAATACCAACAGCTGCATCTATTTTCAAAGTAATAGTGCCTCACACATAAATGTTGCACAAATATACTACATTATTAATCATATTTCTATATGAGATAATCATATTATTTTAAGCACAAAATCATTAATTCATTGGCTACTGTCATATGCATCATTAAAACTACTAATCTGCATAAATAATTTATCATCCAAAACTGCACATCAGAAAACCTTCAAGTGTCACTCAGTTAGTGAACGCATTGAGCCGCACGTCAGAACAACTTCCCTTGAAGTCTAGGTGCTACACATTATTGGAGCTCACAGTGGAAACTGGAGCTCACAGTGGAGCTCAGCTGTCTGTCATCCAAACATTCTCTGTTTGGCTTTACTTCATACTGAGACAAGACCAAATGAAAGGAATGCCAACAATTCAGCACTCAAGCCATTTTTTAAGGTTCGTATAGGGAAAGTGTGCAGGTCAAAAGGAGCAAGACGAATACACTTCTGAAAATAATCACAGCAGTAGAATAATAATTATCATAGAAGCAAACAATCAAAATACACTACTTCAATCATGGATAATGTATCTACATATACAGTGATTATATATTCATTCACAACATAAAGCTAAAAAAAGAATTAAAAATGCATCACCATAGGGCGAGGTAGAGACATCATCTCCTTGACAGCTTCAAGTCGGGAACCCATATGACTGCTGAAAGAGAGAACCACCCTCAATGGGAATGAACCGGGCAAAGGCATCCCCCTCCTGGAAATATGTTTGATCCATCCCCAGTCGTCAGGCTTCCCTCTTAAATACCTTAAACAAGCTGGAGAGGAGAATTCTAGAAACTCCCCCCTCATACTGTAAGTTTTTGTTCAAACGCTGGCTGTACCAGTCTGTGTTGAAAGAGCACTTTAGAGATTGGCCACATCCCAAGCTGCACTCCCAAGACTGAACTGTTCCCTGCCGTACCATAAACATTCACTGGTACATTCTTATCTTTCCCTCACTCCTCTGTGTTATGTCCCTGTCTTGGTGAGAAAGAGAGCAAAAACATGTTGCAGAAGCTGTGCGCGGAAAAATACCTGACGGTGTATGAAGCTAAGTTAAACACAAAATAGAGTTAGTGGTCAAAGTGGAGTTGGTGGTTAAATACGAATAGCATTACACTCTCCTTAGTAGCCTGGATGCATGCTCACTGCCAGACCCCTCAGGATCCTATTAGAGGGTTATGCCACTGCATTAAGTGAGGCAGCCTGTCACACAAACGGTTTGCATGAAGCAGCCTTGTTATCAGAGCGGCCTCGCCTCACAAACAAAAAAATATGTCTTTTGTTAGAACCACTGTAAAATGAAGTATGACAGGGTACAGCACAACTTCTTGCCATGTGTTGCACCTGGCCCTTTTTGCAGGGTCATCCCCAATCGTTTTGCCTCCTTCCTCCTAATTTTTCCGACCAATTTTTGTTGGCTTTAGGACTCTGGGCACTTTACCACTGCTAAAACAGTGCTAAAGTGCATGTGCTCTCAATAAATTGTACCGTTGATTGGTTCATCCATGATTGCTATATTTGATTTACTGATAAGTCCCTAGTAAAGTGCACTAGAGGTGCCCAGGGCCTGTAGATCGAATGCTACTAGTGGGCCTGCAGCACTGGTTGTGCCACCCACATTAGTAGCCCTATAAACATGGCTCAGACCTACTACTGCAGTGTCTGTGTATGCAGTTTTAAACTGCCAATTCAACTTGGCAAGTGTACCCACTTGCCAGGCCTAGACCTTCCCTATTATCACATGTCAGGCACCCCTAAGGTAGGCCATAGGTAGCACCAGGGGCAGGTGGCAGTGTATGTTAAAGGTAGGACATATACTAGTGTGTTTTATATGTTCCAACAGTGAAACACTGCCAAATTCAGTTTTCACTGTGCAAGGCCCATCTCTCTCATAGGTCAACATGGGGGCTGCCTTTAAATATCCTTAAAGTGCAGATTCCCTTTGAGAGCAGATAACAATTTGGAGTTTAGGGTCTCTGAAGTCACAATTTAAAAATACATCTTTTAGTGAAGTTGGTTTTTAAATTGTCTGTTTGAAATTGCTACTTTTAGAAAGTAGGCATTTTCTTGCTTAAACCATTCTGTGACTCTGCCTGTTTGTGGATTCCCTGTCTGGGTCAGTTTGACAGTTGGGCTGTTTGCACCTCTCCTCTAGACAGTGACAAAAAGGGGGTGGGTCTGTAGGCTGCATTGCCTGATGAGCCATCTGAGCTAGAGTGGAGGGAGGAGTGGTCGTTCACACCTGGAAGGACTGTGCCTGCCCTCACTCAATGCAGTCTCCAACCCCCTGGTGTGTGTCTAGGCCTAGCCTGGACAAGGAAGGATCTCACAAACACTTGAGACTTTGCTTTGAAGTTTGCCAACTTCAAAGACAGAAAGGTGTATAAGAAGAAGACCCAAAACCCCAGACCTTTAGAATCTTTCTGGAATTAAGAGGAACCTCTGCCCAAGAGAAGAGCTGAAAAGCTGGAGGAGGAGTACTGTCCCTTTGCTGTGTTGCTTTGCTGGACTGGCCTGGAGCTGCTGCTTCTGCCTGTCAAGAGTGCAAAGGGAGAACTTTTCTGTGTGTCCTGCTTGAGGAAGTTCTCCTAAGGCTTGGACTAGAGCTTGCCTCCTGTTGGAAGTCTCAGGGATATCAAATACTTCACTTTCCTCTTCCTACAGCACTGGGAACTGTGTGTTTTGTGATGTTCAAGGAGAAAAACCACTGTGACACCGTCAACGATGCCACTGGCCTGCAACATGACCTGCTGACGCCCCATGGAGCCGCACTGCCCTGCTTCGCACCGTGACCCTGGTCTCACCAACACCATCATCGGACGACTTCATCAGGCTGCTGCTTGCACCGCGATCGGTGGGGCCCGCACTCCAGCATCACCTGCTCACACCTCAACCTGGACATCCCCGACCACACCGCTCCTGCTGACACCGGCACTGCTGCCTGCACTCTGGCATGTAGACACCGCTTGTGAGGTACACAAAGCACCGTCCCATACTGCAGCCCCAGTCAACGGACGCCAGCACCATCGACTTCAGTGTCGTCACCAGGCATCCCTGCCTGCACCGTGGTCTGTGGACACCGCTCGTGAGGGTCACGAAGCACCGTCCCGTCCTGCACCACTGACTTGGGCCTGCCGACGACAGCGCTTCAGCGACGACGATGATACTGCCTGCACCGTGACCTGGTGACACCGCACGTCGCACCGCCCATCTTCACACCAATGCCGCTGGACGCTGTCACTGAGCTGCTGCCTGCACCTTGACCTGTGGGCACCGCACATTGCATTGTCCTGCTTCGCACCGCAGCCCCAACGCCATCAAAGCCAGCGCTCCTGACTTCATCAGCCCAGAGTTTGATCTGCAACGGGTGTGACTTCAAGGACCTGATGACCCCCGCACCAACTCCAGAACCGACAATGCGACATCAGGGACACCACTCTGCGGAGCTCCCCACGAGGATCACGATGCCCTGCAATTCCAAAGGTACTGTTTTGCAGGTCTTCCTGACACCGTAGCTGGCCCACAATGCCGCGGCTGGCCTGAACTGTTGGTTTTGGTGGAACTATTGACTTCAAGGAACTGTATTTTTGAGTAAATCTTGCAGAATTCATATCTTTAACACTATGGGGGTCATTCTGACCCTGGCGGTCTTGGACCGCCAGGGCGCAGAATGACAGAAGCACCGCCAACAGGCTGGCGGTGCTTCAAAGCCCATTCTGACAGCAGCGGTAAAGCCGCAGTCGGAAAACCGGGGCCGGCGGTTTCCCGCCGTTTTTGCCCCGGCTGGGCGAATCCGCCAGGGCAGCGCTGCCCTGGGGATTCTGACCCCCTTACCGCCAGCCTGTTTCTGGCTGTTTTCACCGCCAGGAAGAGGCTGGCGGTAAGGGGTGTCCTGGGGCCCCTGGGGGCCCCTGCACTGCCCATGCCACCGGCATGGGCAGTGCAGGGGTCCCCTAACAGGGCCCCGGCCAGCTTTTCACTGTCTGCCTAGCAGACAGTGAAAAGCGCGACGGGTGCAACTGCACCCGTCGTACTGCCGCAACACCGCCGGCTCCATTCGGAGCTGGCTTCTGTGTTGCGGCCTCATTCCCGCTGGGCTGGCGGGCGCTAACTTGGTTAGCGCCCGCCGGCCCAGCGGGAATGTTGGAATGCCGGCAGCGGTCTTTTGGCCGCATGGCGGCCGATTGGCGGTTCCCGCCTGTAGCCGCCCGCCAAAGTTGGAATGACCGCCTATATGTTAGATTTTTATTGTTTTGGTCTTGTTTTACACAGATAAATATTGGCTATTTTACTAAAACTGGTGTGGTGTCCTTTTGCAGTGTTTTCACTTTTTATTGTATGTTATGTGCAAATGCTTAACACATTGCTTCTGAGATAAGCCTGACTGCTTGTGCCAAGTACCAAGGGGGTGAGCAGGGGTTATCTGAGCGGGTATCTCCTGACTAGAGTGAGGGTCCCTACTTGGACAGGGTGCAAATCAACTGCCAACTAGAGACCCCATTTCTAGCACTATGCCTTGATACAATTTAGAAAATAAATCCTGGCTATATCTCTTCAGATTTAATTACTGGGTGCCTGTCAAAAACAACTTACAGAGGCTTTCTGGGACTTGTGTTTATAAGGCTTGACCTGCTGTGTGACACATTCTGGGATATGGTGACCCTAAGCATTAGAATCTCTCTGCACTTTACATTTATTTAGCAAAACGACCATTAAAACTCTAAAGTATTCCTCCAAGCAAATATACTCCACATTGATAGATCACTCCATTATTGGTTCACTTTATTTCTTGTGCAATACAATAAATCTATTTCAGCTTCACATGTCACTTCTGATATCAAGGCTTCTAAAATAGCAATAAAGCAATAATATGTGCTTTACTGCATGAAGGGTATTCACATTTGCTCATTATCTTATGCTATGTAATTAATTATTGTTTAGAAATCCTGGATTACTTAAAAATCTACAATACCAGAAAACATTCACTCCCAAATATGTGGTTTACTGATATATATATATATATATATATATATATATATATATATATATATATATATACATATTCAAACTGTAAACATAGTTGCATATATAATGTCAACAGAGCACATAGAATATTATAACTATGTAATAAATACATGAACTGTAGCAAAATAGGTCTACATAGCGATGGTGATGAACTTGGAAAACCCAGTGTTGCTACATGTGTGCATGTATGCTTAAGACGTATCTGTAGATTATGATGCTATGTTCATGGGCAAATTGTTCATTTGGATGATATAGGAAAGCTGGTCAGTCGGGCTCTCCCTAGTGACTTCTGATAGTGGTATTCTGCAGCAAACAGTCTCACTGAATGCTCCGTTTACAGGTTCATCTTATTGACAGGAATAGCAGCAATTTTATGGCAAGACCATATTTTGCTTCTCAAATCTTGCTTTATTTGAATAGCAGCAGTCAAGACCAATGAATAAACTGCAAATCCCATGAGGTTTAGTAAACAATAAGCCAATGGGAGAAAAAACGAATATTAATATTGACCAATAAGACTAATGGACCATATGTAAAACCTAACTTGACTGCGAATAGTCCTCTTTTCTTGCTGCTCACAGTCAAGATAAGTATTATTCTTTGCCTTCAACAATTATACAATTATGGTAGATTCATAGTTTGAGTCATATATATGTTTCCCTATGTTTTGCTCAGTGAAAATATTGTTTTGTTTATTTACTGTGCATTGCTGGTGTGCTCTTCCTCCTCCCAACATCGTCCGTTGAGCCGCTCGCTCCTTGCTATGCATGACAATGGTGCAGCAGTGCTTCCTCAGTTCAGCGATTTCTCTTCTAGTGTGTTTCTGCTCTGTTTTCCTAAGCAGCCTTGTTCGTTGGAGCATGTCTTTGCTCTGTAGCAGTTTTCCCCTTTGTACAAAATCTCCTCCCGCTTTGCGTTAGGACCACCTTCTTGATAGAGGAGAGGCCCTTCCCCTGCTACACCTTCTACACCTTCAATAGTAACCCTTTCATGTCATTTTCTGTTGCTGTGTGAATATAATTCTATCCCCTAGCTCTGGGTACACGTTTTGTTCATATTTATTAACTCTGTCATGAATTCCAAAAAAATGTCTGCATTTTTTGAGGAGGATGATAAGGGAGAATACGTCTGTAACAATTTGAATGGGTTTATTCAATCCTCAGTCGATCAGGCTGTATCCAACTCACTCACAAAAATTACATGAAATATTGAAAACAATGTGATAAATATAATGTCACAAAATTAGGCCCATTCTGTGGAGGAATGCAGAAAGCACAAAGCCACAACGGCAAAGGTATTTTCTGTTACAAATGACTCCTCTTCTTCTTCCATGGTGGAAGAGATGCCTATTAAAAAACAACCAATGTGCTGCTGATCAGTGAGAATACCTCACAAGTGATAGAGGACAACGTTCTCCCCAGGGCTCCATCTAAGAAGGGATGAAGTGAACCTTAAATAAAATACAACCAAAAATACAGCCAAAAATTAAAAAACTATCATTTCAAATTCTTTCCTTCTTTGGTGGTCCTATGGCAGGATCCTTAGGTGCAGTGGCAGTGTTTGGATCCTTGACAAATGTGTGACTACAGGACGACACCCCTGAAGGACACGCATGACGTATGAACCAAGCAGAAATAGCGCACGTAGGTAGGCGAGGCCCTCCAGTATCAGGTGAGTGTATTAGGCATCACATGTATGTTTGAGATGGTTTAGTGATAGGCAGGGACAGTTATCACAGCCCTGATGATGGCCCCTAGACCTATATGGCTCATTGTGAAGGACCAAAACATGTTGGCTTACAATTAGGGTCCCTTGGAACATCGTGCCCATAAGAGACCCAATAACTTTGGTTTTTATTCATATCTTTGGTACTCTCTATTGAAGGATACTTTTGGGGTATACCAACAGGTATTTTTATAAAAAGATATGGATTCCTGCTTTTATCCAGCTGATATTTTATGTAAGTACTCACAAGAATTTTGGTTGAGACTGCCCTGGTAGTATCATCTTACCAGGGTATGGATAGACTGCCTATGATGAAGCATGCCAAGATCAGTGGGTGAGGTGTGTATTTCAGTTCTTGGATGAATCCATAGGCTGACTGTAGGGACGTTCATTGATATATGACTGATGGGAAAAATGTTGATCTTGTCTCTTCTCTCACTATAGTTTGGGTGGCTTAGCTACCTTGATGTGTACGATGGTGTCTCGTTCTATCCTGGAACTGATGACGATAGCCAGACCCTGGATGATTACGAATTTAGGCTAGGTCCCAAACAAAAGAAAAGGATAGTATTTGATACTTTCAATGATCATTTTGAGTCACAGACAATTTTGGATTCAGATGGTAACCCCATACTTGACCCTAAATCAATACATCATCCTAATTCCACAGAATGGCTTCTTCTGACCATTTTGGGGAGTATATTTCCAGTCGTTTGCTTTTACTTTGCGACAAACAAACTAGAGCTAAATTAAAATCTGAATGCTCTAGACCCTCGCTTCCTTCAAATATTACAGGGACCCCTTCTATTGATCCGAATATGTTAACTCTTTTCTCCAACTTTGGAAAGGATCCAAGAAAAGGTGTGGATAAAGCCTGGTACACATGCCAGGACAAAATGCTGGACATGGTAGGTCCACTCTCGCACATTCTAGATCTAGCAGAAACAGCCAGATTACAAAATGTGACAGTTGACGCAGAAGAATTGTCCATGTCAGTTCCAAGGGCTTTCTGTTTATTGGGTATCGCCAATTCCGCTATCACACATGAAAGAAGAAAGGGACCTATTTTGAAACTAGACCCAAAACAGGCAAAATTGGTCACTATGGACTTGAGAAACAAAGCACAGGGTTTGTTGTTTGGTGATCCCTTCATCAAGGAGCTAAGCAAATATGCCACCACTTTTGCTTCCCTGGATAAAGCCCAACAATCTTCAAAAAGGGTTTTCACCAATCATGTTTTTGCCAGGGCTGGCAGAGGCAGGAGCTGCTTTACCGGCCGTTCCTACAGAAATCAGAGTTTCAGAGGCTCCAGCTACAGCTACCAGGAATACCGAATTAAATGTTACCCCCAAAGAAGCAGAGGACAGAGGATTCCACGATTGTTGACCAAGAAATCACAAAGCGTCAATTCCTGCAGGTAAGTCTCCCTTCTGGTCTTCATATTGTAGGGGGTCATTTAAGATTTTTCCTCAACAAATGGCATTTAATCACATCAGATCCTTGCAGTCCAAGGTTATTTTATAGAGCTTGACGAAACTCCTTTTCAGACACATCTTTTTGCCCTAGGAGGGTTTTAAAAAGAAATGACCATTTTAGTTTCTGAAAAAGTTTTAGTCATTCTACACAAACAGGAAATTCAAGAAACTCTTCTTCACCCTTCGGGCATTCTCAGCTCTTTTTTCTTAGTTCAAAAGAAAACAAGAAAATGAGACCGGTCATAAATCTACAGATTTCAACCAGTTTTTCGTTAATCATCATTTCAAGATGGAAACTATCATTCATCTCAGAGATTTTTTATTATAAAACAACTGGATGGTCTGGTTAGATTTACAGGATGCGTATCTCACCATTCCTATTCCAGGAAGTATCTTCAATTACAGTGGCAAGAGAAAACGTATCATTTTTTCTCCCTGACTTTCGGCCTCTCTTCAGCACCTTGGTGATTCGCAAAGGTCATAAAACCGGTTATTGCCTATTTCAGATCTCAGGGTATCTGGTTAATCATTTACTTAGACAACATTCTTCTTTTGGGCCAAAACTTCCAATCCCTTTACTCTCAACATCCAGATCATTTGATCTCTGTTACAAAGTTTGGGTTTTCTCATGAACAGCGAAAAATCTATCCTCACTCCATCCTAACAGATGGAATTTCTGGGCTTGTGATCAATTCGCAGAGTATAACTCTCCATTTACCCCTAGCAAAAGTCAATGTGATCAAATCAGAAATTGCCAGTAGTCTCCATGACTTCCATTTCTCTCAGCGCTTGTGCAAGGACTGTGGGTCTCCTGTCTCCATCCACTCAGGCCATCTTTCTGGGACCAATTCATCATCGAGCATTCCAAAGATTAGAAATCTTTGCAAAGGATAACCTATTCTGACATCATCAATTTAGATCACAAATCTCGACTAGAACTTCAAAGGTGGATAGACCATTTAGATGTGTGGAACAGCATGACTTTTTTGCTTCGGCCCCAGATCTTGTCTTAGAATCCAATGCAAGTCTGATAGGATGGGGCACCGTGTCTGGTCACATCTCAACTGGTGGTACATGGTCTTTTCAGTAGTCAAAACTACATATAAATTGTTTACAGATGCTTGCAGAGTTCCTTGAAATCCAAAGTCTGGTAAAAACAGGGTGCAATGCTTTTCTCGTATGCATGGACAATCTTACAGTGGTCTGCTTTTCAACCATCTTGGGGCACTAGGCCTCTAGCAGAAATAGCAAAAAGGTTTTGGGAGTAAGTCTCGATCATCAGATATCTGTCCAAGCAGAATATCTTCCAGGCACTCTCAATTCAGTTGAAGATTAGCACTCACGTTATCTCCGCAATTCCAGTGATTGGAAACCGCATCCCTCTATTTTCATGAAACTCTGGCTCTGCTCTTGCAAATAGATCTTTTTGCCTCAAGACTCAGTTGTCAACTTCTACAGTTTTACAGATGGAGGCCGTAGCAGTCAGCTCTTGCAACCAACGCTTTTCTTTAGAACTGGTCTCAAGGGGTCCAACTATGCTTTTCCCCATTCCTTATGATCAACTGGTTGGTAGCCCAAATCAGACAACAGAATGCTACTCTGGTCATAGTTGTTCCCTTTTGGCAATCACAGGTTTCTCTTTTGGAACTAGCAACAGATTTCCCTGTTCCCCTACCCTTCTTTCTAAATCTCCTCTTAGACCCAGAGGGACGCAGGCACAATATTTAAATAGACAACAATCTCACGCTTTCAGCTTGAAAGAAAACAGGTCATCTCAAGTCCACCTTAGCGTTTGGTCAGAAGCTGCAGAGTATATCAACAAATCCTGGACTCCGGGTACTACCAAGGCAACTACAAGTCGGCCTGGTCTGTTTGGTTAAGCTGGTGTATGGGAAAATCTATTGATCCCTTTTCAGCAGATTTCATCCTAATTGTTAATTTCTTAGCTTTGCTAGTCAGTGAGGGCAAAACCTATCTCACAGTCAATCTGTATCATTCAGCAATCTCAGCAAACCACTCCATGTCAACGTCAAACCAATCGGAGAACATCCTCTTATTTATTGTCTTATAAAGAGAGCACGATTTTCTAATCCTTCTCTTCATAAATACAGTCAATTGTGGGATTTTAATTTGGCCTTACAGATGTTTTTTTTCCTTACAGGAAATGAGGCAAAGTAACATAGTTAACTTTGCTGATATTTTTGGGGGGGCGTGGCTAAGATGGCGGCTGGAGTGGATGCTAGCTAAAGAGCTCTGCTCTAATCCTGCTGTTCTACCGGCCCAGACTGCCCTGGCGCCTGCCATCGTGCCTCGGATGGTCCTTGGGGTGAGCGGCCAGAGTGCAGGTCCCTGGCCGTGTGCACAGCTGCGGCGGCATACTGTGACCGGGAGGATCGTGGCGTCAGCCACGACACAGAGGTGCGGCCGTCGGAGGGATCTCCCCGGGTGAGGATGTTGCGGTGCTCTGGTGCTTGACCGTGTGGGCCCGGCGCGCGCAAGGGACCCGCGACGGGGGTTAGAAGGGATATCGGCGGATCGTCCTGCTGTCTGGCACGCTGAGGGGTGAACTCAGGCCTCCTGCCCCTGATAGCAGTAATTTCCAGGCGTGTCGCCCATGCAAGGCCTGGAGGCCTACCCCAGGATGACGACAACTGCAGTGAGGCCCCCCTTCTGACGTGTTGTACCCGCTAACGTTGGGGGGCTTTCTGTACCCTACCAGTTGCCAGCCTGAGAGACAATTGCAGCCCATCGCAAGATAACATTGGCAGCAACGCACCCTCAACTGAGGAGAGCGCTGGGGGGCTGGGGCGAGCCGCCTTAACCGGCAAGCAGTGCCTATTGCCTGGCTGCATATTGTTTGAACCAAGAGTCATATAAAGTGGGCTTTGTGGAACTTCTGGTGCCTTCCTGTATTGCCAGTCCCAGTGACTAACGCAACGCCCACTGCACCGAACGCATCGCAAAGGGACTCTGCTGTGTGTGGCTAGTGTGATCGACAGAGTGCGCACCTGCGGCCCGGCTGCGGCTGCAGTGTTCTCCGAGCGGGACGCCCATTCTGCCTGAGAATCAACCCAAAACGTCAACGGAGCGGTAGTGATGACCCTTCCATGAGAGCTGTTCCCTCTACTATCAGGGGACACTACGCACCACGACAGATGGCTACCTGAGTGAGAGTTGTAGCTCCTCCTTCGGTGAACATTGGCAAGACACTCCTGGTGAGCCATTCTGGTCGGCGTGCAGATCTTTCATTGGGTCGCACGCTGACAGAACAGGTGTGACTGTGAGTGTGGCTCGGAAAGACTTCTGGATGCCCACCAACAGCGCACGACCCAGGAGCTGACTCCGGTAACACAGCAGTATACACACCACAATGCAACAAGGTGCATGGCCGATGGTCTGGGCTGTGTGAGGTCTGTGTGATTACTTGGCACGGGATAGAACCACATACAATCATGGTCAAACCGGAGAGATGCTGCCTCCCATAAATGCAGTAGGAGACCATACCGCTGCCCTCCATCAAATGAATGAGACACTGTGGGCTCATTCCGCACAACTCGACAAGCTTCTACAAGCCGTGATGGACACCAAAGCAACCTTGGAGCGGGAAAATAGACTCAGTGGCACTGGAAGTGAATCTACTCAGGACGGATCACCGCAAACTAGCGGACAGAGTCACTGACAACGAAACCCCGCTCATTACAGTCCGACCTGAAATTAAAGAACTACGGGACCAGAGGATGGAAACGGAGGTTACTCTTCTGCAAAGCAGAGCAGGAGATGCGGAGGGTCGGTCGCGATGGAACAATGTCAGATTCATGGGGATCCCGGAGCGGGCAGAGATGCCAAATGCTGAGGCATTCTTGGAACAATGGCTGAAGGACACGGTATTGACAAATAAAGCATCACCTTGGTTCACAGTTGAACAAGCCCACTGGATTCCAAGCAGACCACTGCGCCCAGGAGCTCCGCCCCAACCCCTGATTGGTAAACTCCTCAACTTTCGAGACAGAGACCAGGTCCTCCAGTGCTTCAGGTCACAGGGCCATATGCAGCTGGACAATAAGGTTATTACGGCTTACCCTGACTACACCAGAGAGGTGCAGCAAAAGTGTGCATCCTTCACGAGGGTCAACCAACTTCTACGCAACAGCAATCTCACCTATTCTTTGCTGTTCCTGGCATGTCTTCGGGTGATAGACGGTAAGAGAAACCACATTTTCCCGTCCCTAGAGGACGCCTGGACTTGGTTACATGCCATGGGGCTGGTCAAACCAAACAGCGATGACCCCAAACTGGATGAATGGATTACACCTCAGCCTTGTTGGGAGAGGAAACCCGGAATCAGAACACACCCATCCAGATCGCAGACGGCCGAGAGTCAGGCAAAGGCCTTAAAGGATGCTAATCAGTTCACATCTTCACAGCACGCCACCTATCCCGAGGACAACCACATAGAGTCAAATTCATCGCAGGGCGGCTCTAGTGCCTCCCCCTTCTCATTCGGCCCAGAACTTACTCCTCGCATGGCAGACCATATCTAAACATGCTTCAAAGCACTGGCTCTGCGTGTGTTGGGCCGTCTCCCAGGCCCGATATGAGGTACAGCGGCCTGCGCAGCAGTGACAATGACTGGCTCTGCAACAGCGGGCGTGTATAACAAGATCCGGCACTCCTACAATGCTGTCATCGCTCACCAACCTGCTCGGACGACCCCCCTGTGGCAGGCCCCGACGTCATTGACGGAACGAACGGTAGGGAAGCTGGGACAAGATGGGCATGAAGATTATCCAGATCGGGCTGCAGCCCATGCTACTCTTGCTCTTATCTCTCACGCCTCCTCACACCCCTATGAGTTATCAAAGGGACTATGTTAGAAGTGTTGTTACCTGTGACACCCGTTGTGCCTATGCGTTACGAGTTGGGCGCTGCCCAGTAAGTTATTATTTTGTTCAAAGTTGCTTCACTAGCATTTCTGTTTTTTGTATCTGTGGGACAGCAGGGGGAAAGGGGGTATCTATACAGAAGGGGGTGATTGGCTTGCAACAGTGTCCTCCACTCTGTCCCCACCCCAACAGCAAGCTCTGCTAGCACATACACTACCACACGACCTCGTAATCTCATGGGTATTGACACTTACAACATATTGACGTGGAACGTGAGAGGCATGGCCAATACCACCAAACGTTGTAGGATATACTCATACCTCAAAAGGCACAAAATCCACATAGCAATATTACAGGAAACACACTTCACAGCAGTGGACTTACATAGCCTCCAAAGGAAATGTCGGGGACTAGCGTATGGCAAATCGACGTCAACATTTGTCAGGTGGGCGTTGGTGTGGGTCGCCCCGGAGGTTCCATACACAGTAGAGCGTCACAAGACCGATGTAGATGGCCGATATGTCCAATTGGAAGGTTCATTAGGTGGCAAACCACTAGCCATAGTAGGGCTATACGCTCCTAATTCATAACAAGGGGGTTTTCTCCTGTCGACTACACCCAAACTTCTCCATGACCCTGCATCCTACAGCTTATGGGGCGGTGACCTAAACTGTGTACCAGACATAGATATGGACAGGTCCCACCCACCTCTTGAAGGTGCTCCAAGTAGGAAAACTTCCCAGGTGTTGAGGAAGTGGATGTGGGAGAGGAGACTCTGCGATGTGTGGCACCTCCTTCATCCTCTAGACAGGGAATACTCCTTTTAGTCCCCGGTTCACCGTCTACACACCCGCATAGACCTGTTGGTCAGCTCTACAGGGCTGACCAGTGACATCACATCTGGCCAGAACAATATCAGACCTTTGTCCACTGATGGCCTCCATTCAATGGGGCAGGGTGTGCGCTCGCATACCCTCTTGCCGCCTGCAGCCGGATCTACTGCTGGATCCTCCATTCCACCAGGAATTGGTTGGGTGCATCTCCAATTATTTTGAAATTAATGGTGGGACGGCTGCTTCGCAGGCAGTAGAATGGGATGCCCATAAAGTGGTGGTGCAGGGCATCTGTCTGTCTGCGGCGGGTGGGGTGCGGCACACATTGTCCGCGAGCTGCTACAGTTGGAGACAGAGCTGCGGGAGGTGAAGTGTGAGGTGGCGTTAGGCGCCGCAGCTCCGGAGGCCTTCTGCATACCAAGCATACGCAGAAATGAGGTCAATTTGCGCCTGCGGAAGTACAATTACCGACATTACATTGCCAGGACACACTCGGAGGACGATAGTTCCAGCAGATTACTGGCATGGTTGGTGCGCGGTGAGCAATAGCACACTCCCATAGGGGCCATTAGACTAGATTGTAGATTGGGGGACAGTGGTTAACACACAGGCAGATATAAATGAGACATTCAAGCAATACTACAACACATTGCATGTGGCGAAACACTCCCCCTCAGCGGCACAGTTGGCAGACTTTTTTCACTCACTCCCCCTTGCTCGCCTGTCCACAACACAGCAGCTGGAATTAGAGAAATCCGTAGATGCAGATAAGATTCAGTCGGCATTGTGACAATTAGCCCGTAACAAAGCACCGGGTAGCGACGGTCTTCCAGTAGAATATTACCACACACTCTCAGCATAATCAAACCCTACATGGAAATGCTGCATGAAGCACAAAAGACAGGGCAGCTCCCGGATTCCCAGCGTGAGGCATTAATAGTGGCCCTCCCCAAGCCAGGCCGAGACCCTCTGGATGTACGGTCTTACCGACCCCTCTCACTATTAAATCTGGATTGCAAGCTATTGGGTAAGATCCTCGCGAACCGACTGCTCCCGCTAATGTTGTCTCTGGTACACAAAATCCAGTCAGGATTCATACCCGGTCGGAACACATTCCTAAATAATAGATTTCTGTTACGTCTCATGTCGGATGCCCCGGACTCAGAGCACGATAGGGTTGCGGTGTCCCTTGATATACAGAAGGCTTTTGAAACTCTGGGTTGGCATTTTCTGACAGCAGCTCTGAGGAGCATGGGGTTTGGGAAGGTATTTCTGGGGTGGATTAGCACCTTGTATTCTGGCCCTATTGCTGGAGTTAAGACAGGCGGGATTATATCAGAAAGTTTCCCGGTCGGGAGGGGTACGAAGCAGGGTTGCCCATTATCGCCGCTGTTATTCGCAATAGCAATTGAACCCCTGGCGGCACATCTAAGACAAAGGGTGCAACTGTGGGGCATACCTGATGGCGATAGGCACCAGATTGTTTCCCTATATGCGGATGACGCGCTGATATATCTACACAAATGCACAGCATCGCTCCCGGACCTACTGCAACTACTTGATCTATTTGGGGACCTCTCTGGCTTGCATGTGAACTGGTCAAAATCATGTCTGTTCCCACTGACACCGGTCCCCGTGGGTCTACGTTCCACCCTCACGACACATAGGCTACCGTGGTGTTATACCTCATTCAAATACCTAGGGATTCAGATATATCATAATGCAGTTGACCTCAGAGAAGGCAAACTGGGCCGTGCGGTTAGATCGATTTGGGGCTCTCTGTCGTTTTGGCGCTCCTTTCCGCTCTCTCCAATGGGGAGAGTGGTGATTACGAAAATGATAGTACTTCCAAGACTGCTATACCATTTCTCCGCACTGCCATTAGCAATCCCTTGCACCTTTTTTTTAACGCTGAACAGTCTGATGATTGACTTAATATGGGGCAGCGAGGGGGGCCTAAGCACACCGAATTACGAGATGTATTACGCAGCTGCGCAAATATATTGGACATTACGCTGGATGCAGAACCTTCCTACTGCAGAGACAAATGTATGATACCTTGGGCCACACCAATGTGCTGCAATGGCTATTAGATCACAACAGCCTACCAAGGCAACATAGCATTCTGTTGGAAGTGGCACACAAGTGCTAGTGCCATTACGTACTAGACGGGTGCCTGGATACACCTTATTCACCCAGGATTCCACTGATCGCCCTCCCTGGGGTGTGGAAACTGGCTGAACACCACAACCTAACAACATGGCCTGAAATGGGCATACAAACAATTGGGGACATATTTAAAGAGGGTCGCATCATGTCCTACAGTGAGCTCGCATTAGCACATGATGTGGGGCCAGGACGGTTCATAACTTATTGCGCACTACAACAGCTCACATGTAGAACGTGGTGAAACAGGGACAACGAACCCCTAACTTCCCCTCTCTTACATGACTTGTTAGCCGGCCTAGGAACTCATTGCAACATATCCCAACTGTATGGTATTTTACTTGGGAGCCCGGATGAGGCTCAAGCTAGAGCGAAGGCTAGATAGGACCGGGTTCTCCCCACACCGTTATCACAAAAGGCATGGCACACTACACTTAATCTGACATGAGAGGTACCGCGTAACCCAAGATTCTGCTACACATAATTGAATTATTTGCATCAAACCTATTTATCCCCACACCGGCTCATGCGCATGTTTCCCCAGGCTAATCACTAATGTCCGCGATGCAGCGAGTCGGATGCCACTTTCTACCACATGACGTGGGTCTGTCCGTCGATCTTACGGTCCTGGCACACTATAACCTCTTTAACTGCTGAACTGGTGGAATATCCACTGTCCCCCACGCCCGAATCTTGTCTACTAGGCATCCAGTCGGGGCCCAAGGGGGGGAAACAGATACACAGGTGTACTGGCATTCATGTTGTTTAAACGCCTTATAGCAATGCAATGGAAGGCACCGAGCACGCTGGATACACGCCGTTGGTTGGGCGACCTGTTGAAATGGGTAAATGTGGAGGCACAGGTGCTACACTCACTCCAAGACAGAGGGATGACGATCAAAGGATTAGATAATTTTATAATTTCACTTGAGAACAAGGACGACACCCGCACCCCCTGAAATCATTAGAAATGCCGCCAGACATGTAGGTATCACACACCAGTAGCACAGCACTGCTGAGGTGCCGATAGGACATACACATGGGGCAGCTGGACCGACACAAACACCTCATACATCGGGGTTCTACACAACTCTCCGGGGTGACCCAAGCTATACAACTCATGATAACCACAATCGTTACCCACAGTTACACCATTATGCGCACCTGTTGTGGGTTGGGAAACACCGTGTACCCGCTATGGTGTCTGATGCATGGACCAATAACACATAGGATAACACATAGAGTGCTTTCAACTGCTGTGACAGCACGGATGAACCGTATGTGCTTGCCTGCCTCCAACTGTCAATTGTTACGTCAGAGATAGAAACATTTAACTTGTCAATTATCATGTTGCAATGGGTGCATCCCCATATTCCCTCTGCCCTCCTCGCCGGAGATTTCCCCCAAGCCGTCACTACCTTATCTCTTTTTTTTCTTGTTTCTTTGTTTTGTTTTTTTCTTCTTTTTTCTCTTTTACTGTCTTCTCTCCTTGTTGTTGATTAATCTGCTTGCACTGCACGGAGGACAGCGTTTTGACGCTCGGTTGTACATGTTGTTGTACACTGTATAACAATAAAGAGATTTAAAAAAAAAAACTTTGCTGATATTTGTCTTCTGGAAAGATAACGGTTAGATGGCCATTTGTCCAAAAACTTTCAAACTATATCAACGTTCCAAAGGGAAGAATAACTTGATTGAGGAGAAGATAACATGTGAATCCCTTTCATCACTTTACAAACTAGTGGATGTTTCCCGACCGGCTTATCTTCAACCTGCGTATTACCAGCAGAAATAGCTGACCTGAAATTATTCACCGTACGATAAGCTAGACCCGAACCCGTGAGTTCTGCTAAAAAATTCATAATCATGTCAAAATTCGACCCCCTCGGGATCGATACTCCGTCCATCACACCAACTAGACCATCTCTGCCAGGCTGATGCATAACGCTTATGAGTGCCTGTTGCCCAGGCCTGTTTGATGAAACCTGCAGCCTGTCGCGAAATGCCTGAGGAACTCCATCTTGACCTGAAACTGTCCAAACCGTCAACCACCTTTTTTTCGACAGAACCAGGGGATGTTGAAGGCCCTCCGGACTCATCAGAAGATTCTGACGAGGTGGAATGAGGAGAAGAGGAGTGCGAGCTAACAGCAGAGCTACCGGGAACCAGGGTTGAGCCCTCCAAAGAGGGGTTAGAAGAACATTCTCCACGTTTTGTCTTTGAACCTGAGATAGAACCCTGGGAATCATCATAAACAGTGGAAATGCATATCCCCGAACTGACTCCAATCCTGTAGGAAGGTATCTGTCGCCAGAGCCAGCGGATCCGGACGCCAACTGAAGAAAGTCAGAATCTGGAAATTGAGTCGGGAGGCAAAGAGATCTATGTCGCAGGGACCGATTTCTAGAAGAATCTGGTGAAAAAGATCCTGATCCAACCTCCAATTGCTGACATCCCTCAAGTACCTGGAGTTCCAGTACGCTATGGTATTCTGAATCCCCGGGAGATAAACCACTGTGACACTCAAATGGTGAGGAAGGCAACAATGCCAAAATTCCTTTGCTATCTATGCTAAAATTCTGGATGTGGTCCCCCCAAGCTTGTTGACATACCTCACTACTGATGTGTTGTCCATCCTCAATAACAATCCTACTTCTGAGGGGAAAGACTCTTTATGCCAAAGGAGCCCACTAGAAGCTCCAAACTATTTATGTGAAGTCGCATTTCTGTTTGAGACCAACGGCCCCCAGTCGCAATCGATCTGCAACAGGCCCCCCCCCAACCCCACTGACTGGCATCCGAGTCAATAACTACGTCTGGGTGAGAACCGAAGATGGCTCTGCCGTTCCAAGCTTCCATATGATTCAACCACCAATGAAGCTCTGTCTTCACCTACTCGGAAAATTTAATCTGTTCTGAGTAGGAAAGATCCTTCCGTAGGTGCTGAATTTTTAATCTCTGGAGAGCACTGTAGTGAAGTGGGGCAGGAAAAATGGCCTGAATGGACGAGGACAGAAGTTCCACTATCCTGGCAATCACTCTTAATGACACAGTCTGGTTATTTAAGGCGGACCTCAACTCCCTCTTGCTATTGCAAATCTTTTGAGAAGGGAGAATCAGGTGGGCTCCAACCGAATCTATCTGAAAACCCAGAAAATCTATCACCTGGGAAGGATTCAACAGTGACTTCTGAACATTGAAAATAAATCCCAGATCCTGTTAAAGTTGAATAGTCCACAACAATGACTCTGGAGAGTCTGAGGACCCTGAGCCATCAGCAAAATGTCGTCCAGATAAATTACCAAACAAACTCCTTTCGCTCGAAGAGACTCCACCACTGGTCTCATCAGTTTGGTGAAGCACCAACGGGCCGATGACAGGCCGAAAGGAGGAGCCTTGAATTCTAGACACTCTCCCCTCCACAGAAATTGGAGGTATCTCCTGTGAGGAGAGAAAATGGGAACTGGAAAGTATGCGTTTTTAGATCCAGACGACATTCCAATCGCCCTCTAACAGAATGTCCCTCAATGTGTGAATCCCTTCCATTTTGAAGTGTCTTTATTATTATCCAGCAATTTAACTCTTTGAGATTTAACACTAGATGATGACCTCCACCCTTTTTGTCTACTAAGAAAATAAGGCTGATGAAACCGTAAGGGTGAGGTGAGGAAAAACCCACTGCCCCTTTGTGGAGAAGGGACTGCCCCCATCCGCAGCAGGACCAGCTTATGATGTTGCTAGGTCATTTAATTCTGGATCAATACGCATGAGGAAGGTCCGTCTGCGTTCTGAAGAAATAGCACAATTAGTATTGCCCAGTTGGCAGATGGCGCTCTGCGCCCATCCAATCAGAATATCAGTGTCCACCGCTAGTCCAGATGCTTTGGAGTGAAAAGCCAAATCAAGGATTTTAGTAAGGGGGTCTGACATGTCTAAGAATTTGTCCTGGCAATTACCCCATGCCCTGTCTAAACCCTTCTTCGGGTCCTTAGAATTTTTTTCCATGAACATCACCATTGTGGGGTCCACTTCTGGGGTATCCACAACTTTACCCTAAGTCTGGTCTGGGGCTTTTGGCACAAAGACAGAAGCGAACCTCCTTATTAAAGCTCTTGTGTGAGTGAGAATGCACATATTTGGCCACTTCAGGAGGAGGGACCCAATTGGATGCCCTAGGATGAATAATGTCAGTGGGGTCAAAATCAAGAACTTTGGGCGGTGAGGCCTGATTCTTAGGCCTTTTGCTGGGCCCTGGAACGTCCCGGTCATCCAAATCAGAAGAGGAATCATTATCAGAGGAGGATGACGAAGAGCCAGCGTCTTTTTTACTAGTATAATGATGTTCACTGGCTCTTTTGCGGCAAAGTTTATCAAAGGCGTCAGCCTGAGCATCCGTGGAACTAGCATCAATATGTTTCCCTTTGTCCTTGGACTTAGAACTTTCACTGGGAATCAGAATTACGGGCATCCAACCTTGATTACAAGCATAATCAATCAACTGACGGAAAAGGGTCCCAATGCCTTCACAAGGGGGTCGTTGACCGATTGCTGAACCCTAGAATCAAGGGCCTCGACCAGATTCATTTCAAGCTGGTCAACATTATCTTCAGGATAGTATCCTGACTCATCCCCATGCCACTGAGCCATTCTCCTGTACTAAAGTTGTAAATATGCAGATGAATATGTGCAGGGGAGATCAATGGGGGAATGCAAAACCCCTGCCAGGCTATATTTGAAATTGCCAATAAAATGTGGAGGGAACAGCCTGGAATATGCACTCTAGGCAGTGCCTATTCAGTTATTACAACCCCACGCGCTAGCTGTAGGGCATCCAGGTAACAAAGCACATGCGACACGACGCAAGTCAAAAAAATAGAAATAGGACTACGTGAAGAACGCGTAGTCCGCTCCCGCTCCCACTCCAACGGCAAAGACCTGGCCAGGCGGCACGAGAAGAAAATTAAACGCTAGACATGCGTTAAATTAAATGATATACACATAAACAGTGTAATAAAGCAAAAGTATGCTAACAAATACACGAAAAAGTGCAGAGAAACAATGCTGTACTTATCTGGCTGCGGAGCAGAAAATAAAGAAGAAGTAACTTTTGGGGTCATAGCTTTTATGGGCTGAGGTCTGGTGCTATGATTGGACCATGTGACTATATTATCTAGCATCATGGGTATGGATGTTTTTGTTTTACTGTTATTTCATTGGCTGGTGTTTTGGAACAGTAAAAGAAAGAGAAAGCATAATTCGGATTTCCCTAGCTTTAGTGAAGAAAAGTCTAGATTTTATTAAAGACACGGAAACGAGTATTATGCAATTTTCTCTTCGGCCCCAGATCTAGTATTAGAATCCGATGCAAGTCGGACAGGTTGGGGCGCAAGATGTGGCAACATCTTGACTCGGGGCATATGGTCAGAGAAGGAGTTCGCACTGCACATCAATTGTTTAGAGAAGCTTGCAGGCTCCTTTGAACTGCAGACTTTCGCAAAGGACAAGTTCAGTTGTTCTATTCTTCTAAAGATGGACAATGTCTCTGCGGTAAAATACATCAATCATCTTGAAGGAACAAAATCAAAACCCCTAGCGGATCTAGCCAAAAGGTTTGGGGAGTTTTGCCTCCTTAGGAAACTGTTGGTCTGAGCACAATATCTTCCAGGCAAACTGAACACCATAGCTGATTGGTGCACCCGACATCTAAAGGAATCCAGTGACTGGCATCTTCTCCCTTCAGTATTCAACAACCTTTCTTTGAAATTCAATGTCATGACAGTGGGTCTGTTCGCCTCTCGATTGAATTCTTATCTTCCCAAGTTTTACAGCTGGAGACCAGATCCTCAAGCCCCTGCAACAGACACTTTTCTCCAAGATTGGTCTCTTCATCTCAACTATGCCTTTCCTCCTTTCATGATGATAGCCAGGGTCTTAGCCCAGGTTCGTCATCAACGAGCTTCCCTGGTTCTAGTAACTCCCTTTTGGAAAACTCAGCCTTGGTTCCCTTCGGTTCTGGAGTTGTCAATCGATTTTCCAGGTTTAATTCCAACCTTTCCCAGTCTTCTTCTCAATACGGAGGGTCACCCTCATTTTTTTCTAAATATATTTTTCATTTCAAACATGAAAACATTTAACTGTTTCCCTCTCCCCTCCCCTCCCTCTCCTTACTTCTACTTTTTAACTCAGGGCTTGTCACTCCTTCCTCTAGGCCCTGCCACTCGGGGAGAGGTCATTCATTGCTAAGTGTCTAGCATGGTTCTATTCACTGTGACGGCTCGCATTATCATTGTCTTCTGGGTTCATTTCGTCTTCTGTTACCGCATGTTCCTGGGGTCCTGTGGTTGGGTGTTTCAGGTGGTCAAGTAATGTGTCCCATTGCAATATTCCTTCCTCACTCCCCATTCCTTTGGCCAGCTCTTGGGGTAATGCTTCTCCCTCTGCCTCGGCCCATTTGGTTAATGTGTCCTTCCAGATAAGCACTCTTGGACCCCTAGGGTCCTTCCATCGCATCGTGATTTATCTTTTTGCAAGGATCAATGCTAAGTCTATGAATTTACTGGACATTTTTTTGGAATGTGGTCTGATAAAGTTTCCCAACAAAGCAACTGCTGGTGTGGCTGCTAGTTTTCTGCCTGTGATTTTCTTTGTGTCCTCTATTACATTTTCCCAGTATTGTTTCAATTCAATGCAAGTCCATAGCATGTGTAGCAAATCAGCCCCAATTTCCGTACATCTAGGGCATGCACTGTTTGTGTTATTGTATATTGATGCTATTTTCGCAGGGCTCAGATATGCTCTATGGTATATGTAGATGTTTATCAGTTTAAACCTTGCATTCCTGGACACCTTGTATATCCGGGCTGTGATGTTTCCCCATCGCTCAGCATCTATGTTTTCCCCAATGTCAGTTTGCCACAGGGTTCTAAGGGTCTGTAGCAGCTGGAGCGCATCTGTTTGCAACATTCGGTATATCTTTGAAACCACTTTTTATCTCCCCCTATCGTGCAAATAGTGTGCCATCCGGTGTGTGTGGGTGGTTCTCGTGAGCCCCGCTTCCAGTGTCTCTGTATTAGTGCTATCAGGGTTCTGTGTGTGAGGAACAACCCGGGGGGTGCTCTGTATGTTGTTATTAAGTCTGCGTATGTCATGAGTTCTCCATTCCTGAAGAGCTCTCCTATCATTGTGATCCCATGGGTTTCTAGTTTTTGAATCCCTTTTATATGGTTCCCACCTGGAAGCAGGGTCAGGTATTTTAGGGGGAGCTCCGGACTGTATGGGGTTCTAGTCCGGGTGCGCTGTAAGGTACGCTTCCAACATGCTTCCATGACCTGATGTTCGTGTGTCTTAGCTTTTTTCCTTCCTCCCTTTGCTAATAATATCTCTGCGAGGGTTGTTGCTACTCTTTCCTTCTCAGGGTCCCCTATTTCTGTGGATGTTACGTCATGCCATTCCTTAGCCAGCCACTGTAACTGGCCTGCCAGGTAGTACAGTTCCATGTCTGGAGCTGCCAGACCCCCCTCTCTTGTGGGATGTTGGAGTTTATGCAGTGCCAATCTATGACGTCCCGCCCCCCAGATAAAACTAGTGAGGTTGGAGTTAATCTCTTTGAAAGTCGACCGGGCTACTAGTACCAGCAGGTTCGAGAAACTGTATAATAACCTTGGCAATGCCATCATTTTAATCAAGGCTAGTCGGCCGGCCACCGACAGCAGCAGTGTTTGCCAGAATTGGGTGGTTGCTTTTAGTTGGCGTATGGCATAGTGAACATTTCCATCTAATAGGTCTTTTAGTTCATAGTAGATATTGACCCCCAGGTATCGGAACATTGTCGGCGACCATCCCAGATTCTGGACTGTTGTAATCTGGGGTGTCCCCTTCTGTAGCGGGAATAATAATGATTTCTGCCAGCTGATACGGAGGCCCAATATGTCTCCGAACCAGTCGAGCAGGGCTATGACTCAGGGGAGGTCCTTATGGGGATTTTTTAGGAATAGTATCATGTCATCTGCGTATAGTGCTATTTGGTGTAATTTGTCCCTTATGTTTATCCCTTCGTAGTGTTCACCTGTTGTGGCCATCTGTGCTAGTGGTTCTACTGCAATGGCAAATAGCAGTGGAGATAGCGAGCATCCCTGCCTGGTGCCTCTTCCTATGTTATAGGAGTTTGAAATAGTTTGCCCCGTACGTATCCTTGCCGTGGGCGAGGCGTATAACAAATTAGCCCATCTCATGAATTTGGGGCCCAGTCCCATCCCTTTCATTGCTACTTGCAGGTAATCCCATCTGAGACTTTCGAACGCTTTCTCTACGTCCACCACCAGTACTGCTGCTGTGGCAAGGTCTGGTACGCCCAAGTGTACTATTCCTATCAATCTTCTGATGTTTATGGCTGTATTACGGTTTGGGATGAAGCCTGTCTGATCGGGGTGAATCCATTTTTCCATATGTGGCATCAGCCTAGTTGCAAGGATACTACTCAATATTTTATCATCCATGTTCAGCATGGAGAGCGGGCGGTATGATCGCACGTCAGTGGGCGGGCGATTTGGCTTCTGCAGTGGAATTACTATGTCTTTGCTCGTGGTTCTAGGTAGAGTGCCCCTCTCAAATGCCTCCTTGTACATTTCACTGAGCTTTGGTGCCAATATGTCCGCATATTCTTTATAAAATTCTGCCGGAAGCCCATCTGCCCCCGGGACCTTTCCTCTAGCCATTGCCTCCACTGCCACCGTCACCTCCTGTGCTGTTATCCCTTCCCTAGTGTTTGTTGTTCTTCTTCTCCCCATGATTTAGTCCAGATATTCTCCAAACCTACCAGCCTGTCTGGCTCCAGGGGTGTAGTGGGGGGGCGTATAGCTCTTTGTAGTAATCGGCAAAGCTGGAGTTAATCTCCTTCTGACCATATAGTCTCCCACCTTCCTGGTTCACTATCTCCATCACTAGCGACTGTTGCCTAGGTGGAGAAGCCAGCCAAGCCAACAATGCTCCTGCCTTGTCCCCTTCCCTATGTGGCGTGTTGGTGTATTTTTTACAATCAAACTTCCTGAGTCTTTCAAGGGTATTCGCTATTTCGTTTTTAGCCTTAGTTATGCTAGGGGCCAAGTCTGGGTTATCTGGTCTATTACGTTCCATTAATCTTAGGGCTTTTTCCTGCTTTTCCAGTTCCCCTTCTATCGATTTCTTAACCCCGTATGTTCCTGCCATACACTGACCCCTGATTGTAACCTTGAAGGCCTCCCATTCTTGTTCCCGAGTGGGGGTCGAGCCTGCATTGTGCGTAAAATACTCCTTAATTGCTTCTCGGATGTGTGCCGGTATGCACTGTCCCCCAATGCCTCTACAGTTAATCGCCAGTCCGGTATGGGAGGGTGGTCTCTTCGCCAGTCTAGTGTAAGTAACAGTGGGTTGTGGTCCGATATTGTGCGGGATATATATTCCGCTCTGCGTACTGTACAATTTATATCTGGGGAGGTCAGGATTGCGTCTAGTCAAACATGTAAATCATGTACTGGTGAATAGAAAGAGTAATCTCTTTCCATTGGGTGGAGGTGTCTCCAGGAGTCTATCAGGCCCCAATTCGACTGCCAGTCTGCAAAGCTTCTGGCTCTCCTCCGAATAGGGGAGGTTTCTAGCGGCGGGTGTGATCTGTCTAGTGCCGTGTTTGCTATGCAATTGGAGTCACCTCCTATTGGTATTGATTGGGTGAGGTAAGTTCCCCAATTTCGGGACATCCCCTGTAGGAATGTGTTTTGATCCTGATTTGGGGCATAGATACCCACCAGTGTGATGTCCCTTCCATCAAGACGCCCTCTCACCATCACAAAGCGCCCATCCCCATCTATATGCGCATCTGTTTTTTGGAAGTGGGTGCCTGGGCGTATCCAAATCAGGACCCCTCTTGCGTAGGCTGAGTATTCTGTGGCATATATTTGTCCTCTCCATCTTTTTGACAGTGCTATTACCTCTTTCCCTATCAGGTGGGTCTCCTGTAGAATTGCTATTTGTACTCCTCGCCGTTTAATCTGATTGTACACTTTATATCTTTTCCTTGGGCTGTTTAAACCCCTAACGTTCCAGGTAAGTATCCTGCAATCTAGTGATCTGCTTCATGTAAAAATCTGTGCCGTATTTACGCCTACCTCTCTGCGCCCCGGAGTCCTGTTTAATTTGCCTGTTGTGTGAGTCTATTCCCCCTGGTCGTTGCCCCATATTTGTAACTTAATAACTTATCTATTAAACAAACCCCTGACCCCAGGACCGGTTTCCCAACTGTCCCAGTCCAAACTTTCCCCAATTTAACAATCTTCGTGTATGCGGGGGACTGGTCTAGAACCGTGTGCCAAGCCCTTAGGCCACATGTCAACGCATGTCTTTCTTGTTATGTAATAGAGCCCCTTAAGCTCCTAAGCCTCGCTTATTTTTGTTGCTGTTTACTTGTGGGTTGATCGTTTGATCATGGAGCCTTGCTGTTGCTTCATTTCCCTTTATTGTCTTTCTGGTCTGGGCTACCTTGTCCATGTCCCTTATATCTAGTCTTCTGTTATTGCTTTCCCTCTGCTCGTTTCTCGTCTGTTCTCCATGTGGTTTTTTATCCAGTTACTCCGAGCCCTCAGATGATCTCATCCGATGATCTTGGGGTGACTCTCGGAAGGCCTTCAGTTGTGTCTTGCGAGGAGCAGGATATTTAATCTGGTCCTGAATCCTGTTCCTGGTCTGAGAAGGGTTCAGACCGCTGTGGGGATGCAGCCGTAGTCCCCCCAAGTCCCAGGGCCACCACGGCTCTCACAGCGTCTTGTTTTTCTTTAAGTGTCTGCAAAGGCGGCGCGGCTATGTCCGCAGCGTATCTCTCTTTCTTTTGTGTTGGCCCTCGTCTTTTCTTGTTGTTTTCTGTTGTGACGTGTTTCTCTGCTGGGCCTAAGTCCTCCATCCATTTTTGCACTTGTTGTGGTGTTGTAAAAAAGAGTGTGTTGTTAACTGCGAAAATCTTTAGTTTTGCTGGGAACAGCATGGCGTATTTGATGCCTTTTTCTCTCAGGCGGCGTTTGACCTCCAGGAAGGTGGCTCTTAGTTTTTGTGTGTCCCTGGTGAAGTCCGGGAAGATCATTATTTTTTGTCCCCCTATGACAATTTCTCCCTTTCGTCATGCTTGCGATAGAATGAAATCTCGGTCTTTAAAATGTATGAGTTTTGCTACTATCGGGCGTGGTCTGGCGCCGGAGGGAGGGGGTCTCGCTGGTACTCTGTGGGCTCTCTCAATTGCGAAATATTGCGATAGGCCCTCTGGTGCTATTTCTTTGCGTATCCATTGCTCCAGGTAGGATTCCATGTCTGATGCTTCCTGTTCAGATCTCTCCGGGACGCCCACCAACCTTAGGTTCCTTCTCCGTGCCCTGTTTTCAGCATCCTCAGCTCGTGTTTCGAGTGGTTGTATCCTGGATGCCAGTAAAGTCACTGTTTTAGTAAGAGTTTTGTTTTCAGGTGTGAGTTGTGCTTTTGTTTTCTCGTTTACTGTCACTCTGTTGGCTAATTTTCTGTGGTCGTCTCTGAGGAGGGTTAGGTCAGAAGACAATGTGTCAATTTTGTTCTCTAGGGCTTCTCTGGATGCCTGGATCGCTTGTAACAGGGTGTCTAATGCAGTGCTCCCTTCTGTTTCTCTGTGTGTGTCTTCTCTTTGTGGGCCTGCTTCATCTCCTGGGCTTTCTCTTTTTTTTGGCTTGCCCATTGTCATGGAGTTGTTTGTGATTAGTTAGTTGTTATCCCTGTTCTCCAGTTCCGTCTCCTCTTGTTGTCTACCTTTCTTCTTTTTGCTATTTGTTTTATTACCTTCCTCCTCCTCCTCTCCTCTCTCGTAGTTTGGTACCCCCCTTTTTTTTTTTCTTGTTTGTTCTACTCTGTGCCAGCCTTTTCTGCTTTTGCGTCCCTTTGCATGCTGATCTTTCCTGTAGCTGCTTGGTATTTGGTCTGCCTAGGGGTGCCCCCCTTCGTCTCCGATTTGTTGTGATGTTCACCCTTTTATTTCCAGCATCGTTTCTGCTATTCTGAGTTTTTTCTGCCGGCGCAAGGGTCCGATTCAGGCGCTCTAATTGACTCTTTCAGTTTTCGCTCAGTGTCTCGCGCCGCAGGTAGCTCGGCCCCGCGCCCCCGAGGAGGAGTGCGGCCAGCCGCCTCTCCCACGGTCGAGAGCGTCCTCTGGCCTCGGTATGTATTTCCTTTCAGTTATCTCTAGTTCACCTCCTCTCCCGGATCTCGAGAGGAGGGCCGAACTATGTTGTCGGATCTCACAGTGCCTCCCCTGCTTGCATTTCAGTCCCTGCGCCCTCGCGCCCACGCTGCTTACTTGTTTTTGAGTCCGCGGGTCGGTCCTGGCTCCGAACTTCTGCTTCGCTCCCCATATTTCCTTCCCAGCCTCGGGGCTTGTTTTCTCCTTCGCTCGTACTCAGGGAATGTTATCACTTCCTCGTGGGGGCCGCCATTTTGTTTCGCTGCGTCAGTTCAACATCGGGTTCTGGGACTCCTCCAAGGACGGCCGCAGCGCTTCAGACTCTCGTTTATTCGGAGCTCCGGAGGCTCCCTCCAATTCCCTAGTTTGTTTTGGGCGGCTGCGGGGCCCGGGGCATCAGGATTATTGTGCGTTGGTCGTGGCTGCCGGAAGCTCCGCTTTACGTGGACTGCTCCATCGGCCTCTAGCCACGCCCCCTCGGAGGGTCACCCTCATGACATGATTCTCAATCACTCACTAACTTTGGTAGCATGGAAAATTTCAGGACAGCCTGGAGAACCCCTGGAATTTCGGAAAAAGCAGCCTAGTACATCCACCACTCTTGGGCTCCGGGAACAATGAAAGCTTATAAGTCCGCCTGGCTGGTCTGATGTAGCTGGTGTTTGGACAGGAACTCAAATCCCTTTTCAGCCGATGTAACTTTAGTCATTATTTTTTTAGCTGCTTTGGCTTCCCAAGGTAAGGCATACAGAACAGTAAATACTTATAGGTCTGCTATTTCTGCCGAGCATATTCAAGTGAATGGAAAACCTGTTGGTGAACATCCCTGGGTATGTCGTCTTTTGAAGGGAGTAAGATTTTATAATTCTCCTGCTTCTAAATATAATAATTTGTGGGATGTTGATTTAATTTTAAATTTGTTTAATTCTGGGCAAGATAACTAATTTATTTTGCTTAAATGCCTTTCAGCAAAATTAACAGCATTGCTATGTTTAGTTTCATTGAAACGTGTATCTGATGTTAAGGCTCTCGACGTATCCTCAGCGCAGTTTTCTCCTACTGGTGTGTCTTTCAGAATTCATAGAAGAACAAAAACAAATCTGTCCATGGTTCACTATCCGTTCTTTCCTTCACATCCTAAACTCTGTGTTGGAAACTGTTTGAAAATGTATATGGCAAAAACTTCAGATTTAAGAATGTCCTCCTCTCCCCAGTTGTTGATTTCCTTTTTGAAACCTTTTAAACCTGTTTCTTCTCCTACCCTTGCTCATTGGGTTAAGTGGGTTATGGTCCTCGTGGGTATTGACACCAGTTCTTTTGGAGCACATTCCGCCCAGGGTGCTATGGCTTCTAAGGCCGCCGGCCGGGTGCTCACTTGGAGGACATTCTTAGAATGGCAGACTGGTCTAATGTTTCCACTTTTAGAACTTTATATTGTAAACCAATTTCAAATGTTGCTGATTCTGTTATTAATATGCTTTAATCCAACATAATAGGAGCCTCTGGTCTTGTAATAAAATTCAGATTTTCCAAGCTTTAGTGAAGGAAAGTCTAGATTTTATTAAAGACACAGAGGAGAGTATTATCCCACTGCTTCTTGATAACCCTCCCTTTTTCTATTTCAGTGCCGGTTTCCCCTGCACCACCTAATTCATCATATGGACGTCTTTTCCACCACCAAGCTCTTTCCTCAAGACATCTCTGCATCTTCACCTCTACATGGATGCCGTCCTCTGACCTCCTTTCGTCCTCTGGAACAGCTGGACATGGTTTGTCCTTCCGTTCTGGACTTTGCGAAATACTTTTGTATGGTGTTACTGGCGGTTTCTATTGTGTTGGTTATTATTCCATTGTTCTGTTCCCTTTGACATGCTCTCGTAAGAAAAGAGGGCTTGTTGCTCACAGTTAAGACAGTTATTGTGCATACGATCTTTCTATTGGTTGTTCCTTTGTGGCTTCATATATGATACTTTTTCTTTCAAAGGTTCATGGGATATGTAGTTCTCATTTTTTTCTTGGTTGCTATTTTAATTAAATATGAGAATTCAATTGAGAGGCAAACAGATCCACTGTCATGACACAGAATTTCAAAGAAAGGTTGTTGAATACTGAAGGATGAAGACGCCAGTCGCTGGAGTCTTTTAGATGTCGGGAGCACAAATCTGCTTTGGTGTTCAGTTTGCCTGAAAGATATTGTGCTCGGACCGACAGTTTCTTTGGCTGGATCCGCTAGGGTTTTGATTTCGTTCCTCCAAGATGAGTGATGTATTTTACTGCGGAGATATTGTCAATCTTTAGAAGAATAGAACAACTCACCTTGTCCTTTGCGAAGGTCTGCAGTGCAAAGGAGCCTACAAGCACCTCTAAACAATTGATGTGCAGTATGGACTCCTTCTCTGACCATACGCCCCCAGTCAAGATGTTGCCACTTCTTGCGCCCCAACCTGTCTGGCTTTCACCGGGTTCTAATACTAGATCTGGGGCCAAAGAGAAAATTGCATAATAGGAGCCTTCGGTCTCGTAATAAAATCGGAGCCTCCGGTCCTGACATAGAATTCCACAGTGTCCAAATGAAGAACATTCAGTGACAATGATAATACAGGAAAGGTACAATAATCATAACCCAACTAGGCAATAACATTTCAGGTAAGGTGCAGTAATCATCATAACCTAACTATACATTGCCTACGGTTAACAAATATGTAACAGTTGTACAATAGGGGCACATTTCTTCTTACATGAATCCCATTACATGATCACAAATACTTTACTCGGCTTGAGCTAAAGTGCCACTCAAAACGCCACGCCTAAAATACTGAAATGTCCCATACACTTCGGAACGAGAAAAGTCACATATAAGCAAACAGAAAACTTGGTAGCTAGGTGAGAAATATGTTGGATTTTCACATCTTGGTCCTGTTTTCAGAATGATCAGTTCAACTGAAAATAACACACACTTGCTGCCTGGCCAATTCTGCTACCTTAGAAAGCAGCTAACATTCTGCTCTGGCGTTTCTCCTTTTAACTTGGAGACGTCGCAGTTTCTATTAGGTGCTTATGGCTTCGCTCCTAAGGTCAGTTAGCATTCTAGCTTCTAAAGCTCCGGTTTGCTGCTTGTCCTTCTTCACTGTCACTGTTTATTCATCTGGCGTCTCGGATCACCTGGTTTCGGCTGACGGTGGCTCGGAGGGAACCCGGAAGAGAGTGGAAGCTGTATTATGATAGAAGAAATGACAATCTGCGAGCACAAATCCTGAACACAACTGCGGACACAGCTACCCACCCCGGGGTGGGCTCCTATTCCAGGCGGAGGCTTAGACCCTTACCCCGGGGAGGGCTATCATTTCAAGGCTGAGGCTTCCTTAATTTTGAAGGGGTGCTCTTGTGGCCAAAACATATGCCTCACCCTCCGGGGAGGTCTACTATCCAAATACCCTAGAAGGGGTCCTGGCACTTCCCCTTTAAGTTTGACATTTGAGGCTGGTAAGCTGGACAGCCTGCTGAATGGAGAGTCTGGGTAGCCGGCAACGCCACGTCAGCCACAGGGGCCGGAAGGAACAGGAGAGCCCGTGACAGGACAACGTTGGCTTCAGCCAGTAGGAAAACAGCCTGTCCCCCTATGTATTTCCACAGTTCAACTTTCGCCTGTTGCACCTCGTACCACCAGGACAACAAATGGCCCACCCCCCGCCACCACTTTCTACATCCAGCGTCTTCATCCTAAAAAGTGAACAGTCCTTATTCCTTGTATAGCAGATTCCCTTCTTTCATGAGGCACCCAGCGGATATTTTGACCACCCCGTTTGCAGCTGTCCCTGGACACAACCAAAGCACGACTTGTGACATCAAAGGTGGTATTTTCCAAAAAGGACATACGTTTTGTTCATAATCCTGCACTCTACGTCTAAATCGCCCTGTAATCGCCCAGACACTCCAGCACAGAGCCCGTGACAGGAACAAACTAACTCCTCTTTGTAACTGGTCTTCCTGGCGCCCCCTCACTCCCCAGATTCCACCCTTTGTGTAGGTCATGCAAAAGCAGCCAAACGTCATCCTTGTAGTACCTGACATCCCCTGGTTCTCCATCTCCACACTGGACCCAGGTACATTTGCGATACTTCCAAGACTATTGGCTAGTTTGACCAAGCGTCATTAGTGCTAACCTAGTGCTACTGAAGAAGCGATGTAGAATAGTTGTGCTCCTTTTTTAATTCTGACTTTATCTCCATCGATCAAAAAGACGGAATCGACACCCGCTGTTGTGATGCAAAAGAATTGTGCAGACGTTTAACATTCCGGCCAGAAACTTTACTGCTAAAAATTCCAAGGCGTCTCTGTTTACGCTTTAATGAACACTGAAACTCGTACTGTGTCTGCCGTTGAACATTCTGTTTTGTCGATATTACCAAATTATTCCTTCCTGACTTGTGTTGAAGATTTCAGAGTTTGGTCGATTGTACGATTCCTGGATCACCTCTTCGTCCGTTTTTTTGGGAACCCGGCAGCAAAGGAGTAACTATGGCGGCTTCAAACTGGGGCTTGATAATGAACATAGTCAACAGCATTGTGGGAGTCAGTGTCCTCACCATGCCGTTCTGTTTCAAACAGGTGAGTTGAGGGACCACCATGTACCACCCACTTCTTTCTACGTCACTCGCACTCTTCAACGTGTGACCTTTGTATAGTATGCTGTGTGCACCCAGTCGACTTAATGGATTAATATTTTTTAATTTCCTGAAGGGGAGACGTCTTATTTGCATTATTGTTTACTTATTTGTTTAGAATCACTAACCGCAATGCCATCAAGAGTTTACCTCAGAAATAGCCCGTGGGACACTTTATAGGTAGTATTAATAGGAAACGGACAGGAAGGAGAGCTTGTGAGAAGACAACATATCCGTTATTGCATAGTAGAACCTGAGTTGCGTCTTACCAGTGGAAACAACATGACCTACGTTTGTTAGGGCATTAAAACCTAAATAATGCAAGTAACGGGTGTCGGGTTGTGTGAGGGTTTTTTCACAGTTCCTTGGGAAAATAAGTGGTTACTATACAGTGTCAACGGTGGGCTACGTCTTTTATTACTGTGAGACTGCTGTTTCATGGCCTTAACTACTATTGCATCTCAGTTGGTGACCAGGGTATTCCTTATAAGGGCCAGCAAGAATTCTAAATGGGCTTAAGTGTTTGCTGTTAACAAATGAAGTGACCACCAGGCCTCAAATTGGCAGTTGAAATAAACGTCAACACAGAAAGATAAAATGTCGAAGCTCTTTCTGGCTTCAGACATTTCATCCCAAGCATGAGGCGAGACGAAGTATCAACATTTTTGCAGTGAAACGGTAATCCTTTATTTACTGATACTAGCGTTCAAATTGTCTTTTTAAGAACCATCACTGCCCTTAGACGGCCCTCCAGACTACGGGAGCTGGGGCTTTTCGATATTTGTTATACACTCTCATCAAACTAGCATTGGCATAGCCAATGGGTCTCGCCTTTGGGACCTTATAAGTGTTTAACCATGCATCACATAGGCGCATGGTTAAGTGTTTAACCATGCAGCACAGCAACAAGAGGGCGCTGATCCCTACTCTATGTGAACTGGTCCGCGCTCAAACTCTTTGGCACTTCTGAATGGAGCTACACAGAGACTGCAAAGGGAACCTCCCATGGCTCATGAATATGTCTAGGAAATTATCCAAAAATACAATGCGAGATGTCTAGACTGATGGCTCACTTAAAATGCCTGGGACTAGGCTTAAGCAATTTTAATGGAACTTTAGGCCTAGACTATGAATTGATTTTTCTTTTGTATGCATTTCTCCAAAGAAAAAAAGACAAAAAAATAAGAATCAAGGCACACCAATAAAATACAACAGTCCTCATAAAATATTGCTCAATCCCGAAACCCCAACCATGAACGTCACATTTTCAAGGATCTTTGATTAAAACCATCCTGCATGAAAAGGCAAATGATTTGTTGAACCTGCAGTTATCAAGATGAGTATAAGAGGTCATGCAAGTTTGAATGAATTAAAATACAGTTCAACAGAAGCCACGGTGAAAGGGGGAGTTGAAGTGAGGAAGTGCTCATGAGAGCACTCAGTGGAGAAAGGGTAGCTGCTAGGATTAAAGGCAAAACTGAAACCAGATGAGAGTAGGGAGGAGGAGCTATCACATGCTTTAACAGGAGGAAGTGTGAACACAGTGTGATGACCAAAAAAATCTTCCCTTAGTGAAATCGCCTGGGAGGTAACTAAGCACACAAAGCTGTAGGGACATTTAGAAAAATGCACCAGTAAAAAGGAAGCATTTATGACGGGTACAACAAAGAACGAATGGCAATAGTGGGCGTGGTTAAAAGCCCACAGATGATATACAGCACGTCTTGCAGACAGCACATGTGTGCTGCCTAGGCTCGACCTAAAAATGGGTAAAAAAAACGTTATGTCTGCCATTTGCCCTAGTTTCATCTGCAACTCAGGGTTTCAATCATGAGCCTTCAGTGGGTCTGAATCAGTGCTGCTGGAATCTCTACCCAAAACGTAATGGCACCATACCCAAATATAAACTCATCATGGCGCAAAGGGCGATGCTTCTGTTTGGCAAGGGATATCTGAAAGCATTTATTTTCAATGGGATGCCTAGTATACTGAATCTACACGTTTTGCAGGGGATCCTGGATGCAGACTTGGGAGGATGGATGCAAACTGGGCATTAGTCATGTTCAATGGGTCCCAGGAAATGGCACAAGACTTTGCAGCCGGGTTCTACATTTGTCCATACATTCCGTAGCTCCCATGTGAGAGCTTGTACACAGTAATACTGACATAGCTGTTAAAGGTTAGGATAAGGGGTCTAGGACCTCAATACTCCACCTCACCACTCAGTTCACATAGATGGCATGAACTATAACATAAATTGTGCTCACTCTTGTTAGGTTGGAGGATCATAAGATCTATTCTCACCTCATGAAACTCCATCATAGGGAAACTCTTCTTCATGGTTCCACCCCTCTTTCTCGGTCCTTGTGATAGTTGAAACAGCACTTAAACTTAGAGGCCATCTTTAGCATAAACCCACAGTTGCAGACTTGGGTCCAATAAAAAGAACGTAAAAGGCTAAGTAACTGGTGATCACTGCATTATACAAATATTTCAGACATAGTCGGTAATTGACATGCTCTTGAAATGAACGATTTGGAATTAAAGATGGAGCCATAAGAACAGGAACAGAAGGGGACTTATGGCGACATAGACCACAATAGTGCTACCCTGAGCAAATCACAACTATAGAGAGACTTACCTGCTTTGACTGACCTGGAGAAACATTTTTGTAAGTCTTACTGTATGGTAAAAAGATCACAAACATATAAGCTTGGAATTAGAATTAAATTAAACATTTATCAATGCAGTCAGGCTCATACACCCCACCCACACTTAATATCTATGAGAGTGTATTTGTATAGCTCGAGATACTCTAAGACCCTTAGCAAAAAAACGTAAAATACGTGATTAAAAAGAGGGTCAAGTAAACTGCACCCCAATACTGTAATCTGTCCTGCAGAAACAACCCTAGAACACCTCACTCTCATATGGGTTTGACTAGCAGGTCAAGGCACTCCCCACCACCCAGAATGTAGCCAGAGGGAAACCCCAAGATCAAACACATCGCTCTCCCTGCTTTGGGATAACCTACCAGTGCAGGCAAAAGAAATATGGGACCAAGTATTTGGCATATGTGCTGTATAAAAACCACACAACAGGACACTACTTGACTGTCCCACGCTCCAGGGGCCTATGGCTTGGTTATAGACAATTAAGGTAACAAAAAATTCCAATGGCACGGATATCCAAACATGTTGAGGCATCTTGAATACCTAAGACTTCCCAGGAACTAGGTTGAACACTTGTTTAGAATCAGGGGCTCCTAAACCTTCCAACTGTTATAATGTTGCGGACTATAAGTTGAAATATACCGATCCCAATTGCTCGGAGTTGTGAGGCCAGTCCTAGCAAAAAATAATACATCTAAGTCTTCGGTCACCTGAGAAAACCCTAAAATCCTCCTCAAAATTAGACTATAAAGGCTCACATAAAGTCAGACGGAGGTTATGTACCCTTTCATTAAGTCACACCTCCTCTCTGCTGGTGAGTCACTAGCCCAAATGTTCTCTGCAGGGCCTGTGTATTACGCTTGTTGACATGTCAAGGGAGCGCAATTCTGGTGTGCCAGTAGACAGTCCCTTGAATTCTCTGACCTGTCCACATCATAACTATGATGCAGGTGATAATCTTGCCCTTCCTCTGGGCTCAGGTGACCTGGTCTTTAGATCCTTGTGGTTCCTTGGATAGGAGCTTTACTGCCGTTGTTTGGGAACGATCTGCAGAACATGTCTAAGTCCATGCATGTGTCAGCTAGTTGCGCCCTGTGTCTGTACATTGTCAGGGCAGCTGCTCAGTGGGAAGTCAAGATTTTTTTTTTGTAAACATATTTTATTGGTTTTACAATTCCACAACAACTCCCCCACTGGGGTATACAAATGCTTATTTATACAATATTTATTGACTAGTTGCTGCTTTTTGCTAGCCCATATCCACAGAGCATGGGATCCTTGGCCAGGGACAGGACAATCTGCTATTGCACATCCTTCTCAGTACAGCCTAGCCTTATCATAAACATGCTCGAAGCAAACAGTAGTGCGCACATTACTCTGGTCAGCAGACTAAAGTCATAGTTTTTCAGTTCCATTCAGCCCCATCCCACCCCCCTTGTTCCCTCGCCCCCACTCCGCCCTCCCACTCCCAGCCCTGTGCCAGTGTGTCCGGCTGCACCCAAGCCTGTATGGCATCGGGGGGCCTATTTGCTCAGTCCTGTTCATGGGACATGCATGTATTCAGGCTTCGTATCTGCCAGTGGTCTGCTGTGTAGGAAGCGCCACTGCATAATGCAGTCGGTGTAGGGTGAATAGTCAATTCCGTCTGGGGAGGCTCTAACTCCTCCTGCAGCGCTATGGCTATCTGTTCCCAAGCTGTCGTTAGGTCCGAGGAGGCCCCCTCCCCCTCGGGCCAGCTCCCGTTTCAGAACCAACCCTTCAAACTCTGCCCATCTCCTTAGCTCCCACATCCAGCTTTGGACAAGGGAAGCCATCGAATTCTTCCAATTATTTGTTAATTCCCGTTTGGCCAGGATTTACGCTAGGTCTTGGAGTTTACTAGTTGCCCTGGTCTTAGAAATGTGGGGGAACCAGTGTAACAAGCAGTGGGCTGATGTACATTCCGCTTCTCACTCAATTACTTCTGCTACATATGCAGTCACTGCCTTCCAGTATGTAATCAAATGGGGACAGGACCACAGCATGTGTGTAAAGTCTGCTGCCTCCTTTCCGCATCTAGGGCATTTCGAATTGAGTATGTGTAAGTGCTCCTGAAGTCTTTTTGGGTTAAGCTATGCCCTGTGTATGAAGTAGTAGTGTATAAGTTGAAACCTGGCATTCCTAAAGACCTTCGGGACTCTGTCTAATATCTGGTTCCAGCCCTCCTCCGGTATTAGGGTCCCCACATCTGTCTCCCATTTATGCCGTAGATCATCTAGGGGGCGCATCATTCCTGTGCGCATCGCTCTATATAGCCCAGAAATGGCTTTTAATGTGCCGACGGAGGTCAGTATGTGAGCGCTGGGTCCGTGAAGGGGTGGCTCTCCACTTCTTAGGCGCCAGTGCTTGCTAATGGTGTGTGTCAGTGCACGATACAACAGAAACTGGCCCCTTGGCAGGTCAGGAGTCTGTCGAAAGTCTTCAAACGGTAATAGATTAGTGTTGCAATAAAGGTCTCCCATCTGTAGCGCCCCCGCCTCTTCCCAAGCCACTAGTCCCTTCCAGTCTCCTGCCCCAGGAAGCCACTGCAACCAAATCATCGGTATCTCGGGTGTGTAGGGTATTGTCGTATGCATCCTATAAAGGCATCATCTCCAGCACTGGCAGATAAACTGGGCCTCCGGGTCAAGTGTTCGGTCCGATCGAATAAGGTTGAGAAATATACTAGTCAGGGACGAAACTGGGGGGGCCGTTCTGTTCCTGTCCTCTAGTGTTGTCCTGCTCTCTGCCATCCACCTGGTAAGCCACTGCAGCTGGGCTGCCAAATAATAGATCTCAAGATCTGGGACCTCCAGGCCCCCTTTTGCTCTAGGTCGCTTTAAAGTGGTTAGAGCCACTCTGCGTCTCCCGTCTCCCCATATGAATGCCGTAAGCAAGGAGTTGAGTTCCCAGAACGCCGTGGCCGGGATCGAAAGCGGTAGTGCTGCAAAATAATATAATAGTCGTGGCAACACTATCATCTTGATGAGTGCTATTCGCCCAGCCACGGAAATTGGGAGTGTTCCCCAGAAGTCCATGTTGGTTTTCAGTGACCTTATGGCTCCCCCAATGTTACTCTTAAAAACGTTCGCCCTTGTGTGATATATTCTCACTCCCAGGTACGACATGCTGGGTGCCCATGTCACATTCCCCAGCCCCTAGGTGTCCTGCGATTCTCCTGCAGCGGGAACAAGTACGATTTCTGCCAGTTCACCTGCAGGCCTGTTAAGTGGCCAAATAGTGCTAGGAGGGCACGAGCTCCCCTAAGGTCTGAATCAGTGTCTTGCATAAATAGAAGGAGATCATCTGCGTACAGCATTATTTTGTGAGGTGGGTTCCCCTGTGTCAGTCCCTGATACCAATCAGCGGTTCTAGCGTGGGCAGCCAGTGGTTCTATCGCCAAAGCAAATAATAAGGGTGAAAGCGGGCAACCCTGTCTAGTGCCCCTCTCTACTGGATATTGTTCAGAGATCATTACCCCGGCTCTAACCCTCGCTTTCGGCTCTGTATACGGCAGTTTCGTCCATTTGAGGAAGCCCTCCCCCAGGCCCATACAAGCAAGGACAGCATATAAATAGTCCCTTTCTAAGCTGTCAAATGCTTTTTCTGTGTCTACTGCCAGTATGGTTGCCGTGACTGCCTGTGGGGCAACATTATCCAGGATATTAATAACTCAACGGATATTCTGGTCAGTATTCCTAGTAGGAATGAAGCCCACCTGGTCTCTGTGCACCAGTCGGGTCATGTATGGGAGTAAGCTGGTCGCTAGTATGCGGCTTAGGATCTTAAAGTCCTAGTTCAGCATAGACAGGGGCCTATAAGCTCTGCTATCGTCTGGCGGTTTACCCGGCTTTAATAGTGGGATTATCAGTGCTTCTTTTGTGGAGTTTGGGAGGAGTCTAGCTTTGCATGCTTGGTTAAATAATTGCACTAGCTTAGGGGTCAGGTCTTGCTCGTAGGCGGCATAGAACTCTGTTGGCAGTCCACCTGTACCTGGGGTTTTCCCCCTCGCCAGGCCTTTGATGGCATTTTTAACTTCTGAAGGCGCTATGTCGCCCCCCAGTGCAGTGCTCCCTCCTCACTGAGGCCTCTACTTGGTAAGTATCTTAAGAAGGACTGTATGTCATCCCCCGCCCGTGTGGTACACTAGTATATAGTGCCACGTAATATTTAAAAAAAAGTGCTGATTGATTTCGTCTTGTCAATACAGTCTAGCTCCTTGAGGGGTCTTGATCTCTAATATGGGGTTTCTTTGCTTTGCGGGGTTGACCAGCCATGCCAATAGTGCTCCCGCTTTATCCCTTTCTGTATGTGCCTTCATCATATAGTTTTTATAATCAAAGCATTTGAGCCTCTCTGTGTTGATTGCAACTCTCTCCCTGGCCTCAGTCACTCCTTCTCGCATCTCAGGGTGTTCCAGACTTACTTTTTTATCGTATTCGCAGGTCAGTTTCCGCCGTCTCTTTCTCTTTTAGCAGTGTTTTCCTAATCCCCATAGATGCAGCAATGCATTGGCCCCTGATCACTACCTTGAACGCTTCCCACAATATCTGGGGGGAGGGGGACAGCGCCTCGTTGTCATCAAAATAATGTGTAATGTGTTCCCGTATTTGAGTCCGGTACACCGGGTCCTCTAGGGAGTCTATCTTTAGGCGGCAGGTAGGTATATTCGTGGTCACCTTTTCCCATGTCAGTGATAGTAAGATAGGGTTGTGATCCGAGACTGTGCGTCCTAGGTATTCCACCTCACTAATCTGGGCCTGCATATCAGTTGTGCATAAAAAGGTGTCCAGTCGGACGTGTAAATCATGTACTGCTGAGTAGGAGTATTCCCTAGTGCTTGGGTTAAGGTGCCTCCATGAATCTAGCAAATGCCATTCTGCCTGCCAACCCTGAATTTTTTTCGCTAATGTGTTGACTGGTGAGTCCCGCAGTGGTGGGTGGGATCTAACTAATTCAGGGCTTGCCACACAATTAAAGTTCTCCCCCCCCCCCCCCCCATTAGTGCTGTCTGGAGGAGGTGGGGGGCCAGTGTCCGTGAGAGGCGGTCTAGGAATCTGCTTTGATCCACGTTTTGTGCGTAGATATTTATAGGCGCTATGTCTCGTCCCACCAAGCGGCCTGTAACTACCACAAAGCGTCCCTCTGGGTCCATTAATGTGCTTGTCATTTGGAATGGTACTCCCGCTCGTATCCAGATTAGGGTACCTCACGCATAGGCTGAATATGTTGTGTAAATTGCCTGGCCCCTCCACCTTCTCTGCAGTGCCCTTCCCTCTGCCGCTGTCAAGTGCGTTTCTTGTAACATTGCTATGTGTGCTCCTCCCCTCTGTAAATATGAGTATAGTTTATAACAGTTAGCCATGGTATGCATTCCCCTTATGTTCCAGGAGAGCACCTTGTGTTTTCCGATGTCATCCATATCCAATCAAGCATTCTGATCTGTTTATGCACGTACGCGTCTCCTGAAGCTGGCACACCTTAGTATCTTTCTTTCCCTTAACTATTAATCGGGCATGACAGCAGGCGGGCAGTGCAGTAGCTGTTAACTGTAACTTCCCCAACTCCCCTCCCAGGACAGGTGTAGAAACAGCCCCCATCCAAACTTTTACCAGCTAGAACCAGTAATTAAAGGGTGGGTGAGAGTACTTCTCCAACCGCGTGGAGCCCACAGCTCCTCAGTCTCCCAGTCATTGTTCCAGATAGTTCAGCCATGCATTTGACAATGGGTTCCAATTCATGTACAGCAACTGGGCCCCAGTCAAACTACACGAGTCTTGCCTATATAGTCATATTATGTCGTCGGACGTTCCAGGCGTCACCACCGGCATTTCTGTGCTGAGTGCCATCGAGCTCCTGGGCAGTCAAGATATTAGTCTTTCGGACAGAGCATGGCAACAGGGCACTTTGTTCTGGTCAAAGGCATCATCCCAACCTAAGCAATAGCTCTATCTTGCCTCTTCTCAACCTGTGCTGCAGAGCTTCATTCTGA
This sequence comes from Pleurodeles waltl, assembly GCF_031143425.1. Classification (NCBI taxonomy): domain Eukaryota; kingdom Metazoa; phylum Chordata; class Amphibia; order Caudata; family Salamandridae; genus Pleurodeles; species Pleurodeles waltl. The sequence continues at coordinate 976,685,960 of NC_090446.1, read as the reverse complement.
AGTTACAAAGTATTGGCTTCTCAGGGGCAGGGTTATCTTTCTGTTGGGAGAATCACTTCTTGCCAATGTCAGCAGTTGTGAGAAACTGTTCGCAGAGGCAGGAAAAGGTGCACCCTTCAAAAAGTTTGACTACCTTCAAACTTCCCATCGGACAAGATGGAAGTCCTCATCTTTGGCTTCACCCCCTCCACATGGGATGACTCCTGGTGGCCTGCCCCTCTCAGAACCGCTCTGACTCCCATGCATGCAACCTAGGATTCATCTTGGACCCCTCACTATCCATGACCCAGCAAGTCAACGCCATTTCCTCCTCCTGCTTCAACACCCTCAGAATGCTCCGAAAGATCTACAAATGGATACCCACCGAAACAAGAAGAACAGTCACCCAAGCACTCGTAAGCAGCAGGCTGGACTACGGCAATGCCTTTACGCAGGAACCATGGCCAAACTCCAGAAGAGGCTGCAACGCATCCAGAACACCTCCGCACGCCTCATCCTGGACGTCCCCTGCTGCTGCCACATCACAGACCACCTGAAAAACCTGCACTGGCTCCCAGTCAACAAGAGAATCACCTTCAAACTCCTCACCCACGCTCACAAACCACTGCCCAGCACCGGACCAGAATACCTCAACAGACAACTCTCCTTCTACACCCGACCCGTCATCTCCGCTCCTCCGACCTCGCCCTCGCAACAGTCCCACGTGTCTGCAGAACTACAACCGGCGGTAGATCATTCTCGCACCTCGCCGCCAAAACGTGGAACACTCTTCCCACCCACCTGCGCCAGACCAAAGACCTCCTTACCTTCAGGAAACTTCTCAAGACCTTGCTGTTAAAGCAGTAGCAGGGCCTCCCCCCCTCTTCTCCCTCCTCTTCAGCGCCTTGAGACCCTCACAGGTGAGTAGTGCGCTTTACAAATTCCTGATAAATTGATTGATCGGAAGCCTGCCATTGCAGAGCGTGTCCTTACAGGCATAATTTTGAGCTTCCTACACTGAAATGAGAGGGCAGCAGCAAATGTACAAGGGAATGTCTTGTGTAAAGTCAGGGGCCAGTGATCCCAGGTGGGGCAGAGCTGCCCATGCATCCAAAACTGTTTCAACCAGGATCTCAAAAGTTAGAGGTAATTTTGGATCTTTCTGTGTTGGACAAGTTACCTTGCTGCTACTAAAATAGTTCAAAAGGAAAAATCTTATGTTGTAAGCAAGTCACTCAGGGAACATGTATATACAACCAGGCTATCGTCCTGGTACTATGTAAGAATAATGTTACAGCTATTCATTGTTATGCTCGTTAAATTTTAATTGTAATATAGTATAATCATTCTATCTGTGAGAAACTTGATTTTATTATATAATTAATCATTTCATTGTAATTAGTTGGAAATGGTATGCTCTTGACTCTCCTTAGAATGTGATGAGTAGTGGACTAGCTGGGAGTTTACCTTGGAATGTTGAGTCAGTGAGGATCTGGATGGCCGATGAGGAGTTGGTGAATAAAGTTCCTGTCTAGAAGTGTTGTCTCCTGTTCATCATTACAACATCTTGAGGTATTAAATCTAAAAGACTGAGTTCTGGAGTCCCTCAACAAATTATCTTTAGTGTTTCAACCAGGCAGTTTTGCAAGGCAAGATCACTTTTCTGAATATGAATCACAAACAAGAAACCATACACTGATGAAACTACTAGTTCCTGAGAGGTTCATGCCTCGGGGTTACTCCAAGGACAAGGGAACTGAACCCCTTCTTTCCTGCTCTATAAACTGTCATCACATACCTTTTTCCAGGAATTTAGCTGGAGTAGGAAAATGCGAAAGGGGATGAAAAGACGGGTCGAGGTAGGTCTTTATGAGGAGGAGGCACAATGTTTTTTTCTTTTAAAACTTAGATGACACCACATTAGTAGATGATGGGCGAATGGCAATATGGTGCACACAGGGAACCCATATCAGAGAGTTTTAAAGCCAAATTTATTTCATGCTAGGCCATATTCTTCTGGCTGGCACACACACAGGGGCATGGGCACTGCATGGGAGATGTCCACGTTCTAGTTCAGTAAGGTTACCTCGGGTCAGTGCAGCAGCCTCTCCTCGCAAAGTTCCATTTGGATTGCAAGGACGGAGTCCTTTGGCAGAGAGCAGTAACTCTTTTGTCAGCATGCCAGTGCAACTATTTGCATCAAAAGCAACATCATGCTCTGTTTTCACCAAAGTGGCCCAAATGGAAATAGGGGCAGACTCATTTGTACAAGCGCCATAAGTTAGAAGGTACTGATTTGGCTCATCACTTTCTGGGCTGTATTGCCGTTCACCACCACCACCACAGCAATAGTTTAAAGACTGCTTGAGTAAACTCCGAAGTGTTAAAAAAAGAAAATAAACTTGCACTAGAAGACTAGCGGTGTTTAATATCAATTCAGGCAAATAGCCTGACATACCGATTTTTTTGTAGATACTACACATGGAGTATGAGTGTTAAACCCCATTCAGGAAGCCACAGCGCAAGGAGAGGCTACTGAGCCACACTTTGGCATTCAGACTGTTTACCACTGCTGCCATGTGGCCTACTCCAATATGGCTCTGGCCTGGAAGCTTCACCAAGTACAAGCCTTCGCGCACTTAACTGAGTAGTTGCGAGGGCGAGCATTCTCACGGAAGTTTGTGCGGAGGTACTCAGACTTGGGAATCAATACCATCCCTGCAGCAGCGCAATAAGAACAATGATCAGTGCTTCTCTTCGTAGAAAAGATGGGTACTTTATTACACAGAAAACATAGGATTCCACTATACAGCCAATAATGCATGCATATGAGGTTCAAGGTTGTGAGTCTTTGTGCCCTTAGTTTTCTGCCGTCTAGTCTTCCACCTGTCTCTAGTGCCCACCCTTAAACTGTGTTCCCTCTTCCCAGGTGGTTCAGAGATTGTTGTAGATCTGTGGGTGCAGATTTTGCCCCCCAGTGTTAGTACTAGCACTCAGTTTCTAAGGCCAAAGCCTGTTCAGGTGTTCAGCAAGTTTGTAGGGGCAGCCCTGGGCTGTGTTTGGCCTTCCTGCGGCAGCGGGACTCACCGGCTAAAGGGAGCTTCCCAATGGCATGCAGCAGTCTCCTCTAGGGCTGCGTGCCAGCATGTCACCCGATGGGTCATGGCTGGAGTGGAGGCTTCTTTTGGGAGGGTAGCAGGCTGCAGATCACAGTTCACGCCTGCACTCTGGTGGATATTTTTTCATGGTGTGGCTGACTATGATGCTCCATTGAGTACTTTGTTTCAGTTTGAGGGCAAAACAGATGACAGTTCTTTGGTGCAGTGGAAGACAGCATGATCTTCACCACACAGTGCCTTGAGGTGACGATTTCTAATCTTCACAAAGCACTCCCAGGGCACCTGTGTGGTCACTTAATCTTCAGGACTGGTACTGACTAAACAAGACACTTAGCAGTACCCTGTCATTATGAAGGTGTCCTTGGTGTGCCCCTTCAAGGTCAAGCTTGGGTTCAGAACCTATCGTTGTCAAAAGACCAGGCTTATATCTATGTGGGCACAAAGGATTAGTGTGTGGCATGACCAGAAATATTTAAAAAAAAGAGAATCACAGGTATGTAGTTTGGGCATGCGGAGCAGCGGACATGACTGTACATCATGCAGGGAACAATACCTTCCCAACAGTTACTAAACATTCACTTTACCTGTTTTTTTTTATTGTTGTAGTTTTTAAGAAAATGTGGCTGTTAGTGCAAAAGTACTCAGCCAATAAACAAAATCTCTCTTCAACAGGCTTTTTTTTCCACATCTTGCTCACAGCTGTACTTACTTTTTTTCTGTTCTTCTTTTCAATCCTACCCTCTCTCATTTATTTGGTCATCCAACACTGCGCTGGGTTGTCTGCGGTGCAAACTCCAGCTGAAGCAGTGTTTTAAACTGGCTGGTACTGTCAGTTACTGAGTGCTTGCACTTCTGTATTATAAGAGAGCGAGTACCAGCAACATCTCAGAAACAAACGGGTACTCTGTTATGGAAACCTTCACTTACGTATTTATATTTGAACCACTGCTCTCAAGTACACCCATATCCAGGTTCCAGTTTGTGGGTCTTTTCTGTTTCTTGGCCAGATTGGAGCACATGTCCATTTAAGTCTGGTGTATATGTGTGTCATGACCATCCATTTGTTATTGTTTTGTCCTTGTTGGTTCCTAGTATGGGCCCTCATTTTGGATTTTTGGTTTCATGAAGCACCATTGGAGATGCCGCACACATTGTTTGTTTTACCATGTTCTGTGGCTTTTCCTGATAGGTAGGTCACTGAATGGGGTACTTGGACATAAAGTGGCAGAATAAGAAGAGGACTGTTTCCTTTTGGGTGCCTCGGCGAATTCCCAGTAATAAAAGCTGACCAATGTGCATTGTAAATCGCAGGGTTTTCTACACACCCTCTGGGTCATCCCAGATTAAGAATCTACTGAAGTACAGGCATACATGTCATTGGCAGTGCTCTGTATTGTCTGTTATTTTAGTGAAATTGTTCGCATTATTTTCATAGTAGTCTTTTTGGTTGAATTGTTTTTTTTCCTTATAGTTTGAATTAAATAAAGCAAGGTTTGACCCTGATGAACAAGACAACTTCCTCATTAAAATGTTGTTACTGTCTTGGTCCAAAGGGCACACATCTACATGCTTTGCATACATACCTGAGCATTTTCAGTAGTCAAAGTATTTTGCTGTCTGATAGCCATGTCAGGAAAGGCGAGGTAGTGGAGGCTGTGATACTCCTGCTGAAATCTTAACAGATGCGTACTTGCCATCCTTCCTAGAGACCATTTGGAACAGAAATGTCCTGCAACAACCAGTGCGTCAGAAATCAATTCGTAGGCTGTATGTCCCCTTTTGTGCAGGGGTTCAAACAACCTTTCGGTCTATGAAGGACCCTTGGCATTTACACTGTTTGCTATGCAATAACGAAGGGAGTTCCGTGGCTAGTGTTGCTCATTGCCTTTAAACAAAGCACCATTGTTTGCGAAATAGAGCCTCTCTTTGGAGGGAACCCACGCCGCCTTTTCCAGCCAATCAGATGCCTTGAATTGTCTGCAGGACTTACGTTTAAAACCTTTTCTGTTATAGGAAAGTTGCACAGAAATGTGATCGATGCAGTTTTTGAGCGCAGCCAGGCCACGTTTTCTCGACGTTACTATTAAAGTAGGCTAGCTAGAGGGTGGGTGGCCCTGGCAAACTTTTGCAATGAAGTACTTGTGTTTAAGCTACAGGACTGAAAGCATACTTTGTGCGAGTTAAATTAAAGAAGTCTCCGATAACTGAGCTACTTTTTGTGGCCAGCTCATGTGCGTCGGTGGCACGAGATGGTTTCTGAGATAACTAAATGAGAAGAAATGAATGTTTATTTTGTCTAACTCACTAGCATGAGACAATCCGCCGTCTAAATTCCAATAAACGTCGAGTAGAGGGTCAATGCAGAAAGAAAACCCTTTAGTATTGTAAGTGATTACAGACATCTCAGAAGTGAGAAAAAGAATTGAAGAACTGAACAGATTTTTTTGTGGATAGAACTTTTGGGAACAGTTTGAAGTATTTTAAATGACATATTAATGCAAACTATCAGTTTATTTGGATTAAATTTAACACCAGTTATGGGAAACGTAGTAGAGAATGACCATTTTACGCAGAGAAATGTATGTAGCATTGTTTTTTGTCCTTCTGCACGACTTTTAGGTTCTTTGAAGTTCAGAGCCAGCATAGAGAGAGGATTACTTGAGGAAAACATATACATATTAGTTAAAAAGGCCCAAATAGGGTTGCTTGTGTACTGATATTAACATCAGTGTGAGGGGGACCCTCAACCGTGGGACACACTCGGCAGCGTTCAAGAAGTAGTGTACCTATGGTCCAACTCTCTCAACCTTTTTAATGCCCCTTTTAAACCAATTGTGGGTTATCAAATGGGGTATCAAATTACCCCCCCTCCCCCCCCCCCTCCCGCAAACAAAGCCTTGAAGCTATAGAGGATTTATAAACCCACTTGTTTATCAATCCTCTGGCAGCATACTTCCGCATATACCGACCAAAGCCTCCCATAACCATAACAAGACATTTGCTATTTTCTTATCTTAACATACATTGGCATAACTTTGCAGCATGCAAATAATTTTAAGAAGGAAAGGTATACACTTTTACCATATTCTATAGAAAATGTTTTTCACCAAAATAATTTTGTTTTCTCGCATAGACTCTTGGTAACACCACTTTATTTACACTGTACCTTCTAAATCCGATTGTAAAATATTCTGTGCAGAGTATGCAATGTAGCACCCAGCAGAAAACAACCCAGCGTGTGCTTTTAACATGGTACTAATTGCACCCCTTTTTTTAGCCTGTGCATCCTATCTATGTTTTAGAACCTATCAGTTTTGGCTTTATTCTATCCACCCTGCTGGCTTAGAAGAACCTATGTTCCTTAAGAAACAGTCTTGCAGATCTATATTTTAGTTAAAACGTGTATAATGCAAGTGTCTCTCTGGAGGCATTGTATGATTCAGCACAGACTGATTAAAAAAGAAAAAACAGAGTGAAATGTTTCCAGTTTTATCTACTCTTGAGTGCCCTCTAGAAACAACTGCTGTTTTTAGAAGAGTTTGTGGTGCAACATGTATTTGCTTGGCTAATAAAGCAAACATTATCATTGACACAGAAATATTCATTATTTCCGCTCTGTGTTGACTTACATTTGAATATGTCAGGATGCTTACTCAAGCCGCAGATAAAAGCCATTCTCCAGCCCGTCAGTGCCTAGTAAGCATTTCATCTCCTTAGGACCAGTTTAGTACTTGAATACAGCAACCAGTCGCTGAAAGTTGACTAAATCTTTGCAAGCATTTTGTCGTTGACTGTGCCACATGCAGCATTATGCTTTTGTAACTTTTGGTCAGTTTAGGTTTGAAATATATCTTTATTGAAATCTGTTTACTGTAAAGTGAGGATGTGGGAGAATGTATACCCAGAGTGGTAAATCCGTAGTTACGTGGAATACACATCAGTCACACACTACACAGACGTTAGAGTCTTGTATAATAGTTTACGATATTTGGACTCCTAGAAATAGTCGGGTTCTTTGAGGACTGGTTTAAAAAGCTCTGAGTGATGTCAGGCGGATTTCGCAGATCAACAATAGTTTTGCAGTATTGGCATTTTTTTTTTAATTACTTCAGTGATGTATTCAAGTATATCACAGTACAGTGTTCCTGCGTTGCTTGGCGCTAGGGTCATGCTATTTCAAATACCCAAAATAAAAATGCAATCATATGGTCTTGTTAGACTCTTTGATCAGATATCGAAATGGGTAGAGAAACGGAGAAAACACATTCCAAACTTTATTAGCTTGATGAAAACAGTTTCCATACATTGTATTAAAAGAAAAAGAAAAGTTCCTGAACGGTTGAGTTGCCGAAGGTTGAAAGGGGAGAAGGGACTCCTCTATCATTGAGTGAGAGAGGGAGAGGCAGCTGAAGAAGAATCCAACCATCTCTCCACAGTGTCTGCTACCTGAAAGAAATGTAAATATATGCAAATTGTTAATTACCAAATCTAAAGACTTCTTGAGATCGAGAATAGGCTTATTTTTTTAAATAAAATTTGGTATTCCTCCTTTTAATATACACCAATAAAAGCAATCATCAGATTACTAAAAAATAACTTATGAAAGCACATTAAACATTCTTTTTGCACATTTTGCAACAGCCTATTTACACCATGTTGAACATGTTGAACATATTTTATTTTAAGGTAATGGCTTACATAGTCTCAGTGCTTTTTATCACAGACTTGTAGCACTTAGTACTATAAATACCGTCACTGTTTCCCTAGTTCATAGACCAGGATTTAAATCAGTGATCACCTGGTTATAGCCACAGACATCTGACGTGGTTCCATTGACCAACCCAGCTGTTTACTAGTAAAATGCATTTCCCAAATAATACATTTATTGCATTTATTTTTCATTTGTGTGTGCATTATATTTTACATGTATTTACCTGTAGGTGAAAGGCCAACATAAGTGTTACAGAAAATGTTCTTATTTTTAGCCATAACTCCGACCCCCTCCCTCACGCTGCCTGACATACCGACAGTTTCCTTATTTTTCTATATGCACTCCGGCCGCTGACTTTAATTTGCTTAGAATTTGCTTCTGTGATACTGAAAGGCAATGCACTAATCATGCTTCTTCTGTTCGTTGGAGAATTGGAGCTTTACACAGCTAGTTAAAGGTTTTGAGGCAGTGGGATTTGAATCAAACATATGTCAAGGTTTTTCACACTTGTTGCCTATGTTTGCTAGTTGGTCAGTCTGATGACATGCTTGCAGAGTGTTCTGCAGGGTAGCCCACTAGTTAAATCTCTGGTGAGACTCGATCGCAGCTCATTTCACATGCATATCTCCAGTGGCCGTAGTCTTGCCAGCCTGCATAGCAAGGCACAGTTGGAAGTTCGCTGTGCAAATAGGTGAACGCAACCATAAAGTGGCTCAGCAAGTTAATGCATCGGTATGTGTATTGCAACTTACTTCGTACAACCCTAGTGTTGTGCAACAATTATGTTGTTACCCTCGCCCCCAAATGTCTGCAGATGTCTGTTCACTCTTACTGCGTGCTTCGGCACATATTTATGTCCCTTTAAAACAGTATGCTGGTCTAGGGCACGGACCACTCTGCATGAATACTCCCAATAAAACCCCAGTATCGTTGTTTGGAGGACTTCCCTCACTCCTGATTTATGAAAATGCATTCTCACTGCCCCTTCTTCGACAGGTGCCCTGAAATGTTGTGGCGCTCGTTTTTGAAAGCTTGTGTGATATATTTTAAAGAAATAATTGCCATTTTAATAACCTGTAGTATTTACAAATTTGAAGAAGGTAAAACGATTTAAAGAACATTATGAACATTTTTTTCTGAGGTAAAATAACAAACAGTGCCGATTTGACCTTTTGGAAATGGAGTGCTTGGCGCAAAGTATCTTGATGGTTTTTCCTTCCAAATGTACGACTATATAGTCCCACTATCTACCGAATCCGCAGTGCTTGTACAGCGTACATTTATGATTGTCCTGTTTGTTATGAAATACTCTCCTGCGCCTTGCCTATTCTTTGAAGTCTCCCCGCTCAGAGTTTTTTTTAGGGTTTTGTGGCAGTGGGGCCTGAAAAGCTCGCATTTTGTCTAGAGCGAACCTATGCAAAAAGCAGATGATGACCTACATATTGTCTAATGGCATAGAAACTAAATGATCTACATGTTTCGTAATTTAGGAATGAATATATTTCGTATATGAGAAGTAGATGGGTTATTTTAAAATTATCCAGCACACTGTGGCTTCTGCCCTGAGTCTCGTGGTCACGGTGCTTTGGGTGACGTAGCAGACTTGCTGTTTCCACGTGGCGCCTGCCTGGGCTGACGTCTGAATTCTCGCCTGCGTGCTGTAGGCGGTTGCATGTTTTCACAAGCTGTCAAGGTGTTGCAGTGTCAGGTGTTTATTAAAAATACTGAGTCACCTTTTTTGCCACTAAGGTTGGTATTGATGAGAGGCAGGGATGAAATTCGAACCGGCGACCTTTAGGTGAAGCGCAGATGGCCGTTATAGAAAAACGGGCTCGTCTACGTTTTCATATATATACCAACATAACATTGTAATGTGAGATAAAGAACATTTCAGGTGCTACGATAAGATATGAGCACAGAGCACATAATACGCAGTTTCATGTTGAGCTTTATGGGTTCGATCTCACTCTAAGGAGCATTGCATTTATCCCGTACGTGCACAGAAGTCATCGTGCAGCTTTCCTTATGCAAAGATAGTGCCTTTGTATGAGCAGGGTGTCTGTGAAATAGAATGGTTCCATATTATACATCCTAAATTTGACCAGGGCCTTCCTAAGTAGCCGTGCAGAACTGACATCACTGGATTAAGATCCTAGAATTTGCCTGGTGCTCTCTTACATGGCAGGGTCATCGTAAGAATTTTGGGGGCTCAGGGCCAAACATATTTTGAGGGCCCCTGTTCGGAACAGTTTGAATTTATGATCCATTTTCAGTTCTTACATGCCCTCTTTGGCCAGGTCACTGAAAGTGCACAGCACACTCATCCAAATTGTAAATGTTTTTATATCAAATATTCAAGGATAATGACATGTCTTCGATATTGCAGCACAGCAGCAGGTCACCTATATTACTGGAAATAATCTTGGACACCCTCGAATTTCTAATATGCGAGGTCCTCTTTTAAACTAAAATAACCTTTTTTTTATGGATGTTGCATGGAACTTAAAGACAACATTCTTCAACAAAATGGCTGTGAGACTCTCACACATCACCCACGTTAAAAATAAATTAAATGAAAATGTATTTAAAACAGTCTGTTTAAGAATTCAAGGCAGGACTGTGTGGAGAACAGAACTGGCTCTATGAGGGGGCTCCCTGAAAGACTGGGGCCCTAGGCCAGAGGCCACTTTACCCATGCCTTAAACCATCTCTGTTACACGTGATACACGTGTGATAAAAGTGATCACAGTGCGTATCAAATATATAGGAACAGAATGGCCTGTTACTATATGATGCAAAATATTTTTATGGGTCCGTGCCATCGTCAACGACGTTTCGATACCATCAGAGATATGTGATCATCATAAGGACTCTGAATGGTGAGGCCCGAGGGTAGCTGTGATGTCAGTGTTGGTTGACTCTGGGCTTAATTAAATGATGTCAAGAACAATAGTCAAGCCCTTATTAGGTAGTCAGAAAAAAGTCCAGTAATAATGATACCATGTGCAGATTGCATCCTGAATGTGTGCACTCTGTGGCGGTGCCAGTAAAGTTCCAGGTGCATCATTCAAGGAGCGCATGGTCAGTAAGATGGGCGTAGTTACCAGAGTAAGTTCCTTTATTTGGCCTTATGTAATTGTACTAGTATTTATATATTGCTTACTACCCCTGACAAGGTGTCAAAGCACTTTTTGGTGAGTAGCACGCTACTCCGGAACCCAAAAAGGATTAATGGTGGACTAGAATAGGGAAATGTGAGTTAATTTGAGTGGTGGGCATGGGAGTCTCTTAGCTGTATTGAATAGGATAATGGAGGGAAGATTCTAGAAAGTGTTATTTGGAAGATCATAGTACTAAGGTGAGGTTTAGGATGAGTAAAGGAGAGATGGTGGAGGGTAGAGTCTAGGAATTGATTATGGAGAGCATATCTGTAAAATGTGGTGCGGAATGAGTCAGTGGAGGAATACACGAGGGAAGAATTTAGAAAGGGTTATTTGGGAGATCATAGTAATAAACTGAGCTTTGAGTGAGCTAAGGTGGGACAGAGGAGAGAAGAGTCTATAAAGTTTTCTTTTGGAGGTCTTTGTATTAGGATGAGGCCTGGAATGAGTAAGAGAGTGGAGGTAGAGGGTACACTGGGAGAGGCACCATTAAGAGGGGTCGTCAATCTAGTTCATGGTGCGCCTGTTCCCATTGAGTAGATCTTGAACTGGGAGATCGTGAACTAGACAGACAACCATTCCTGGTGGTGCCTACATAAAGCCACATACAGAAACCGATTTTGGTAACCGATTCCAGCTTACCGCCTATGCATTCCTCGAAAAGTGCTCAGTGTAAATTTACTGGTATCGCCATGGAGCACACACATTCCGGATGTATTCTGTACACTGTGGCATTATCATTTTACATTTTCCTGACTCCCTAACAAGGACTCAATCAACTATTACTCATGACGCCACTTAATTGAACCTGGGGCCAACGCACACTTGCACATCTGTTCTAACCTCAAGCTCCCCCATTCAGAGTCCTGATGATGATCCCATACCTGTGAGGGGATTGAAATGACATTGAGTGTGGCATGTGCTTTAAAAAATATTTGTATCATATATTGGCAGGCCGTGCTGTTCTTGTATATTTGATACACACTATGCTCACTTTTACCGCACATGTGTATCACGTTTAAGAGGGTATTGCGCATAGTTTATTGATCGGCACCCACAGTTTCATTGTAATACATTAAGTTCCATTTGGATGCATTATATATCAATATCTATACTAAGGGCCACTGTTTTTGACCTAGCTATAAAACCCAGGTCGCCAGTGATTTATGGGATTACTCTTGTGTAACTAAAACCCACTGGATTGAGAGGCACTGTTGTTTCTGCTGTTTGTTCACGTATCTGCCATTTTGTTTTTATCAGTCTTTAGAGCATTTTTCTTTTTCCCCTACTTCCCTGCCACAGGCAAAAGCAGAACAAAGCGTGGTCTCAAAAAGACCGAGGGCCCATGCCTTGCACTAGATGTTTGAAGCTTCTTTAGCGTAAATGCGGCAGTTCATAGGATCAGAGTCCAGACCATTAACAACATAATTGGTGGTATCGCTGACAAAATAGACCACTTTTTGTTAACTGTAAGTCGAAACTTCATGGCCATGTGGTCATGATGCAGCATTTCACCTTCATAAGTCAATAAAACAAGTTCCATTGGCAATACCACTGATTTATTGTTAAAAGATATTTGGGTTTCTGAAGTAGTATATGCAAATCATCCCTATTTGACTACTATCACTGAACGTACAATTCCTACTTGTGCTCTGACTGTATACTAATATTGCTCTGTCATCCCATGCGCACTGAAGTAGGAATGGCAAACAAAGAACCCTTATGGATCAGTTCTATTTTTTATTAACAGTGACTATTTAAACATTGATGTTACTCCAAGGGTTATGAAGTTAGAGATGAAATCAATACTATAAAATTCACTGACAGATTTTGACAGCGATCCATTGAAAGTTTGTCTTTCTTTTGTGCAGCGATTTAGACAATTAAACACTTTGCTTATTTATTCAAGGACGCTGTTAAAATATGTACTTGGACGTAAAACTGTTTTCATGGCTAACAAAATAAAATAATTTTAATAGTTTTTTTGGTGGTTTTACAGAACAGCATCCCTACGCAAAGATGACCTATCGCTGCCTGGGGAGCATTTCTCTTGTCTACAAACTACATATGTAGTTCACAAATAAGTCGTCAAATGAGCATGATTGTGCCTGGCTGAATGACAATCAAATATAGGTAGTCTAAATACTCTTATTAAAAACTGTTTGCCCACACAGGCCTCAGCCACCATTGATACCTGCTGTAAGCCTATGGGCTTTGTAAGCCAGATACCTGCAGAAGTAAAATATTGTGCGAATTTCGCCCAGAATGCTGGTTCCAAATAGGGTCAAACAGGCAATAATGTAATATATGAAGTTTTTCAACTTAAAAATAATTAATAAGCCCTAGCTGAAAGGGATGATTAAGAATGATTGTTGTATGATACCTGGTGGATGTAAAACGTATTGGATGCAGAGCAATGATTTTCCAGTAAAGAAGCTAACCTGTGTAACTAATGCAAGTTGGAGACTGACCAGATTGTTAGGACTAAAGCAGATAGTGTACCTGTAGAACTTGCTCTGACATGGGCAAAGTTGCAAGTATGATCTCTTGAAGCAAATAGTTGAATACGGTCGAGTCTGACTGCGAAGGTGGGCCTCAATACTTTCTCTAACATTCTGCAATAGTTTAAAGTAGATACAATTTCTGCTGAATGGAAGTGCGGTATGTTAATACTCTGTTCAAAAAAGTGCCCAATGTCTGAGCCGCCCAGCTACCTTCTGTTGGCTTTGCTAAGTGTGTAAGCCAGGGTTTTTGCAAACAAAAATTATACTGGAGCACTTGGCCAATTTGTGAAATGTGAGAACATTTTGCCCCAGCACAAACACAGTTGCATAGAGTGATCTCCACTGTGCCCAACTCAGTGGTTTTGAAAATGGTGGCACTCTGAGCACTCAAAACCATTGCAACACTGCTGAGTTGTGCATTTGTGTTCTTCTCTTCCTGTTTTAACACTTTATTGTTAGCAGTTTCGGGAGTAAGTAATACAGCTGGATGCTTGAAATGTTCAATCATGATTACTAGTGAACATTATAGAGACAGATTGGCAAGTTTCAAGATTCGTCTTGGGTACTAGCGAAGGAGAGACTAGAGTAAAATATTTGTATGAAGCAGGTATACAAATTAACATTGCTTTAATTTGGGGTTTGGGTGTGGCCAAGCCAGCGACCAAGATGGCCACACAGCATTGAAGCTCCTGTGCTTGCCTGTGAAAAAATTATCATCAAGCGACATGTCACTTAATGGGCTTTGCAACTATCCGGAATGACACGTTGATTCTGGTGACATGGTCCCCTGCCTTCAGCCTACATGAAGCCAGCAGCGCGCACTGAGGCTGGCAGGGCAGCCCTCAGAGGCCCCATGGGGACAGGGCCCATGGACGAGCCTAAGGGTGGGGCTACAGCATGGCCTGCTTCGGGGCCTGCAACCTGTATCGACCCCGGCCCCTTTGGCACCTCACTCAACTCGCTGCTTGATGGCTGCCACTCATGCATGGCACTTCAGCCTCCGGATCAAGGCCCATGCCCGACAGAGTCTTGGATGGTGCGTAGACTGGGTGGAGTCACCTGTCGACTGACTCTGGAGGGCCGCCCCCCTCCCATGAACCTACCTTGTGACAACAGTGGCTACAAATTGCTGCAAGGTACTGGGGAGTTGAATATTAGTGAGCGCTGCTTGGGCCGGAGACCCCGCCCTTGCACTACTGCTCCTGTGGCCCACTGAGCCTCTCACGCTGGTTAAATGCTTGCGGTGTGGGAGGGGGGTATGGGTGAAGTCTGGAGGAGTGAACTGAGTGGCACTGAAGAACTGGAACTGGCATTATGTGCCCCATCTGAAGAGGTTGTAGACTGCATTGCTAGTTGCAGTGCCACACCTCTCCCCCTGCACCAGGCTACTATTTCATGCTCTTTTTCACTGCCTACCTGTATGGTAGGCAGTGGGCTCTTGGGAGCTTGTAATTTTGCTACATCAGCCCTGCGACTATCGAACCACATATGAACTGGATGTATGTGGAACCACTGTTAGTGGCGCTGTCCTGCAAACCTATCTGCTCTCTTCACCTCTTGATTCATCTACCTACCTGTTGGGCATTGGTAGCACCATCATCACCCCTCGCCGTGTTGGGATGCCACCCCCCCCTCTTTCCCTCACCCCAGTGACACACATCGTGCTTCTTACCTCTGCCCTGTGGGGATGCATTCTAGTGCCCCCCCTTATCAGTGGAGACATTGCTCCCTCTTCGCGCATGGCACCACCCTATTGTGAGCTCTATTAATTCTGGCATCTCTGCAAAGAGGCTTGTTTGGATATTTGGATACCCAAACAAAAGCAGCTCAATTTCGATGCTGCACGCACCCCATGCCACCAGCACTCACCTCTGAGCACTGGGGGCCCCACCGACCCTTCTAAACCTGGCTCCTCACTTGATGGCACCGTTGCTATTATGACAGAATTGCACAGAGGATTCAAGGCGATAGACACTAAATTTCATGGACTTTCACACCGGCTGGACATTTTGACTGAGCGCCTCGATCGCCATAACACTAGGATCGAGAGTGCAGAGCACAGGATCTTGGACCTCAAGGATGGGAATGTCGATTATGCTGAAACGCCTTGAGCAAGTCGAACGCATGCTGAAAACCACAGCTGCCAAGAATGAAGATTTGGAGGTGCGATCTCAGTGCAGTAACATTCGTATAGCTGGAATAGCGGAGTCTACTAACAAAGAACCTATGGACATGTTCGTAGAGCACCTTTTAGCGGAACTCCTTGACAGGAGCTCCTTCATCAACACCTTTGTTGTCGAAAGGGCACATTGATCCCTTGGCCCTCATCCAGTACAGGGTGCGCCACCGCAGCCGATTATTGCCTGACGTCTACATTTTAGAGATCGCGACAAAGCCCTACGCGTCACCAGAGATAAAGGCTCCTTTCAATACCAGGGCTTTGCAATTTCCCTCCACCCGGATTACACACCAGTGGTCCAGGCGAGGCTTGCCACAAGTTCACGGATGTCAAACGTATTCTCCAAAAACGAGACCTCAAAAATTTGATGAAGTACCCTGTGCGGCTGCACATGGAGACAAATGGCAAACACAGTTTTTTTCAAATCTCCCGCTGAAGCAATGCAGTTCTGCAAGCTGCTGGCAACAAATGGACCATCCAGTGAGGGGGAACTACCCGCCCCGAAGTGCCCCAGACAAATTCCTGATGTCCCATATGACTTAATCATTCATATCCTATGGTCACATTGGCGTTCATCAATACGTTATTGTTGATGTTTTTTGTCCCTGAACCACTCTTTATGCTTGTGTGTAAACTGGGTTCTTATGTACTTGGCCTACCTATTTCTCAACAAACCAGCTTGATGCTCCTTTATTGCTTCAGATTGCATTACTTATTTGGTTCAGGCTTGCTCCAGTGAGTGTTGTCACCTCCCCAAGTTGTTGTGTGTTCTCCGATCTTTGACACTACCAGAGTGGGTGGGACCGTTTATAAAGACGTTTTAACTCACTTGCATGACATGGAACATCCGAGATCTAAATAATATGAGAAAGGGTAAGTAGGTACTAACTTACCTCGCTAGATATGGAGTAAATGTAGCCTTCCTACAGGAGACCCACCTCTCTCCCAGACCAGCTTCCAACTAGGCCACTCCCTGGGGTGCACATAATTATTTCTCCTATTATAGCTCATATTCTTAGGAGGAGGTTGCCTCTTAATTCATAAACAAGTCCCCTTTAGCTATGTTGGAAGTATTTCTGTCAACAAAGGGTGATATTTGCTAGTCACAGGTACCCTATCAGGTCTGTCTTTCCTCTTTGTTAATGTCTATTCCCCCAATGTTGACTCCCCCCCCCCAGTTCTTCACTGACTTGTTTACACAGATTGATCAACATCAGGCGGACTGCATTATAGTGGGAGGCGACTTTACCATTATATTTCAGCCTGATCTAGACTCTACAGGGTCACCTACCATCACTAAACCACACTCCTTACATACCTTGACTAACCTACTAGATAAGCTGCAACTGCCTGATGTATGGCGGCACAGATATCCTTAGGGGCGGAAATACCAGTTTTATTCTGCTCCACACAATGTATGGACACATATAGATCACTGATACATGTCACGCAGAATGCTACTCTTGCTCGACACTATTGCACACCTTCCCCACACACTCTCGGATCTTGACATTAAATGTGCCCCATCACACCTTCATGATAAGGCAATGGTGCTTCCCTCAAAATGCATTACATACAGTCTTTAGGTTGGAAGTCCAAGA
Source organism: Pleurodeles waltl (assembly GCF_031143425.1). NCBI lineage: Eukaryota > Metazoa > Chordata > Amphibia > Caudata > Salamandridae > Pleurodeles > Pleurodeles waltl. The sequence goes on along the minus strand of NC_090446.1, from coordinate 976,668,706 downwards.
TGCTATAGTGGAGTATTTTGCCACTAATACTGGCCCGTATCAAAGCACTCTAATCCATGGGAGGCTTTTAAGTCTTATGTAAGAGGGGTTTGTACTGTCAAACATGCCGGGGTACTTCGAAGCATTCAGAATGATCTAGCCAAAATGGAAGGGAAACTACGTGACCTCGAACTACTTGCCAGAGCTCACCCACAAACGGAACATCTTAAGGACTGGGCAGCCCTGCTGTGCGAGTTTTGGGATCTCCCTAAATGCGAGGTTGCTTATTTGGGTAAATATGCCAAAGTGCGCAGATACGGAGTGAGCGAGCGCCCGTTCGAAGTCTGGCACGGCTGCTGCGGCCTCAGTATCATGCTACATATGTGACTCGCTTGCAACGACCTGATGGCACAGACACCACTGATGGTGCTACCATCTTGCGGACTTCACAGCATATTATAAATCCCTTTATACATCGCGCCTGGTTCATCAGCGCTTGCTGAGTACCTGTCAGAAATAGCCATGGTATGGCTTGATCCTGGTCAACAACAATTCCTAGCCACTCCCATCATGGATGAGGAAATATCCCAGGCCATAAATGCCCTGAGTGGCTCTAAAGCTCCGAGACTCAATTGGTTATCAGGAGATTTTTATAAAGCTTATAAAACACTGCTATTACTCCATTTGTTAGAGGTTTATGCTCAATCTCTGGATCAGGGCGGACTACCTGTCACATTGAGAGAAGCTGTGATCTTGTTACTCCTCAAACCAAATAAACCTCCCCATCTGTGTACATCTGATCGCCCATTGTCACTCATGAATCACGGCAACAAAATTTTAGTCAAAGTCCTTGCTGCCTGCCTCTCCTTGTTAATGAACCCTATAATCCCCCCCCATGCAGTCTGGATTTGTGCCACACCGTTCCACCTCCATTAATTTATGCACCCTTTTTGCCGTGATCAACCAAATTTCCCTGACCATCCCTTTGGAGGCTCTTTTTAGATGCTGAGAAAGTGTTTGATTCCCTTGAATGGTCCTATCTACATGCAACTCTAACACAATTAGGCATGCCCAATGGCTTTAGAAACCTGATCTGACTACTCTATACTATTAGCCTGACTGTAACTAAATGGTACACAATCTGATACCTTCCCTCTGACGCGAGGCTCCCGATAGGCTTGTCCGCGCTGTCCTCTTATCATCACCATGGACCCGTTCGTCCGTTACCTGCAGGAGGTACACCTCCATAGGGGCTTCCCCTTCCCCGCCGGACGCTCTTGGCTTCCCTGTATGCAGGTGATATACTACCATTTGTACAGGACACCTCCATTAATCTACCCTCTATTATTCGAGAGGTGCAGCAATTAGGCATTTTCTCTGGGCTGCAAATTAACTGGTGTAAATCTGAAATATTCTCGGTAGCGGATGCTACTGTGGCATGCAAACTTGAATTCCTGTTGCAATGGTGCACAGACTCCACCAAGCACTTGGGTATCTGTATCCATAGAGCAGCCCGTTGTTCGCCACCCGTGCTCGGCAGTTCCCGGCAGCGATCACGATCCTGGCCCCCACCCCTACCGTCAAGGAGGTCAGGAGAAGCCACGAGGATAGAGGAGGGAGAGGAGAGAGAGGTGAGGGGTGGCCGCGAGGTGATTGTGAGGTGGTCACAGCAGTGTGGGATTGCAGCGTGTGGGGGAAGGGGGTCAGAGAGGAGCCAGGCTGGGCTGAGGCGGGCTGTGTGGCTGCGGAAGGTCCCAGGAGATGGAAGACAGGGGATACAGGGCTGGCAGGGCAGGGGGTGCACTTGTGGGCTGAGGTCCCACTGTCACTCACCTGAATTGCCGTCTCTGTTGCCACTGTTGCCACCTGCCTCCCTCCCTGCACCTCAGGCCCCTTCTTGCACAGCTTCCCGCTTTCCTCTGTCCCCCTCGCTCCTCCTCGTCTCTGCGGCTGGCAGCCTTGCTTTGCGCCTCGTGCCTCGCTCTTCGCACCCTCGAGCCCCTGAATCCCTGTGCCTCCACACCCTGGCCAGGTACCTGGTGGAACGGACAAGTAAGAGGGGAAAGAGGTGGTGGAGGGAGACGGGGCTGGTGGTGGCCTCCCCCCTCGCGCTCCCTCAATTCAACAGGCCCATTAGCCCTTCGTATCCGGATCTCTCGCCCCACCTGGCCTGGACGCCGCAATCCTGAGCAAGCGCAACTTGTTCTTCAGCTCCAGGGGACAATCCTTGGAGCAATTAGACTCAACCTTTAATGCGCAGGCGACAGGTGAGCGTGGTGACTGTACTCAGCCGCCACCAAGGGTGTGCCCCAGCATCCGCAGAAACGGCCCACATAGGGTGGGTGCAACTTGAGGAGGTCTGGTGAGCCTCACATGCCAAGCCAGTAGCACTGGTAGCACCAGCATTGGTACTTACAGCGCACTCTTCAGTCTGCATCTGCCTCTGCTCCAGTGGAATTCAGCGTTACCTTGTGTGATCGACACAACAGCCAACCATCAATTCCTCTGCACCACTACTCCTGCTATCTCCAACACTTAATCATCTCAAGCATACAGGGCTCACAGGAGGCAAAAGAAGGGAAGAAAGGGGAGCACAGGACCATGCGGTCAGGCAAAACAAGAAAGTCCACCCCCAAACAAAACAGCTACGGGAAAAAGGAAGAGGAGACCTCACGCTCCGGACAACCATCGCGCGGCACAGAATGTACCACATCTCATTGAGATTGAGTCAGAGCCAGATCAGGAAGGGGAGCAATCCACTTCTAGACTTCACGCTGGCCACAGCCTGGAACCTCAAAATAACTTGGAACAACCTAAAAAACGTCGCTGACTGCCAAACAAAAATCTACACCAAGTTCTCCTTTTTTTAAAATAGCGGACCTGCCCTATTTTCAAACAGCATTGACTCACAGGGGCTACAGCCACCATTCATTTCTTCAATTGTCACAAAAACAGCTGAACATTGCCCACCTCTGCATGACCCTGCCACAACGGGGGCTGCATCAAGTCTAAGCCCCACCCAGCCTCCCAAAACCAGTATATCCTCGCCATCTACGAAGGCAACATGCTCAATCTTTCAGGGCAGAGGTCCATGAGGAGCCCAGGCAGGCTCCAGAGAATCCATGGTGGGATTCCCTTCATCAGAGTGTGACCTGCCAAATCCACCTAGCGCTCAGTGGAATGAATGCGGCTCAGCCCGCCTTCATCAAAAAAGAGGGCCAGCTGCCCACAGACATTCGGGCCAAGACTCCGGCTCCAGACCCTGCTTGTCAAGGAATTGCAACGAACTAAGGATCTCAGCCCCCTTGCCTATCATCTGTTCCAGCAAACTTGAAAACAGAAGGTCTCGGTACAGGAGCGGACAAAGAAGCCCTATCCTATTTAAACACGCAAGAGTGGGAGGGCCTGCTTGTCGCTTAAGCCCAAGAGTTCCCTTCAGCTACACGATTTACTTTAGATCCCAGTCAGCCGTCTCCCGATGACTGTGTAAGGATCAACACGACCATTGATACAAACACTCCAGTTCCCATTCAGCTGTCTCCCTACGATGGCGTAAGGATCAGGGCAAGTACAGATACAAGCACTGTATCAACAACTGATCAGAATCCTGTAACAAACTGCTGCAATCCACACACGGATGGCATCCGGGCCTCCTTGCTCAAAATTATACAGCTAGTGAAGCGCTTCATTATCAACCAGACAAAATGGACGTTTAGTTAACTCTGCTTCACACTTTGGCAGTATTCGTAGCAGGAGTAGATGAGAAGCTGGGTGATCTCAAATCCCTCTTCACGCACTCACAAGAAAACCCCATGAGCACTTTCACAAGCTGCTCATGTGGGTCAATAATAGACAAATTATCTACACTACTCTCCATGCTCACCAACCTCTGTGCGTCTCTAAATGTGGGAGCCTCCAGTCATCTCACACACTCCCAACCCAAATCTGACCCTTTAGCACACATCTTGGAAAAAATCCACTTGGATCCACCTGAGACTACAACCAACGGTATGGGAACAAGAAGTGAGGACAGGAAAAATGGTTACAACCAGGCATCTCCTGCAATAGCAACCCCACCAATCTTTACTCCAACATTAACTGCCCCTCACCTTCTAAGGAACAAGCAACCAACTGGCAGTCCTGTGGATGGCAGCGTCATTGTGAAACCCAACTCCAAGCAGAGACGCACCCAGCGGAGGAAAGGTCACAAGAAGGGACTTGCAGGGAATGGAGAGAACCTGGCAGCTGACCCCAAACTAACAACACCCGCCATTTGGTCCCCCAGCAAAGCCATGTCTCCTGGGTCACCTGCTTCAGTGACAATCTCAGAGGACCCGTCCTCAAATTTCGCTATCAGTCAGAGGTACGCAGCCTTAAATGACCCCCCTGGCCAGCTGAGGGGTTGGGCAATGCAGGGGCACTGCAATTCCAGCAGCTCCCACGTTCCACTGCAGCTTTAACACTCAGAAGTTATAGTCAACCTGTACAATCAACTTCCTCCATTCCTTCCCTCGCCCAGATAATGGACCCTCTTCTACAGGAACGGGGAGCGATCATCACACCACCTAGCCCTACACATCACGTACAAGTGGGGAATTTTACAATCAATAGGTCCAACAACTGCTAAAATCAAGGAGGGGGTCCCCCTCCAGGACAACCGCTGCAGAAATTAGAAACCCGACCAGAGCCCACAGCCACCAATACACACATTTTCTTCCTCACTACAAATCCAGGGGAACTGGCGACATCCTGAACAGGGGGCATATTCCCCGGTTTCTATCACACATTCCTTCCACAAGTGTCCTGAGAACAACTGATCTCCTAGCAGTAGAATTTGTCCACCCAACCATCGCAACTGCCCTTGAAGCAACCAAGGCCACCTGGAAGACAAGATTAATCGCCCACACAATCCTAGGAGGAAGCGCAACTTTCGAACGCTGGGGCATCAGCATCACCACACACCGTGAGGTTGGCTACCCGACCCCTTTACTAACACTGGGTCCTGCCTCTAAATCAGACCTTCGGAACAGGGAAACCTGCTGCATACTTAGGAGCGCCCGGGCTGTTCTCCTGCGACCTCAAGCTCCTCCATTCCTGCTATGGGCGAATCCCAGCTCCAAAAGTTAAGTTGCTCACTTCAGTCGATTTCTCTCAAAATAACAGCAACTTAAGGTGGTTTTCAAAAACGACTAACAACTGCAATCGGCCAGGGTGACAAACTCCAGACAAAAAGCGGGCCCCTTATCATCAAAGGAGACCCTGTGTTCTTGGAATGTAAACGGCCTCCTTTCCAAAGCCTCAGACCATGATTTCATCCAATATATCAGCACCTTTGACATTATACTAATGCAGGAAACTAGACTGGTTGAACCATTCTACTTGCAGGGCTATATGTGCTTCTCCACCCCAGCAATCAGGAAAGTAAAGCATGGTCACCTTCAGGGCCACTTATGCCACTTATGTCTCTTTAGCATTATCAGTCAGAGCCACCCCTTTGGTCTCCACCTGCTCCTTTATCAATATCGTGACAATCGCCACCCCTACAGGCGTGCCCACAGCAGAGATGGTCCTTGTAAATACTTACCTCCACACTAAACTTAAATCCAGTGACGCTAACTAATTATTGGGACAACTTGAGAATTACATAAGCAGTGGTGACATAGCCGATATGGCCGATATCATAATCTCAGGCGATTTTAATTTGCATTTACAGAAGACTCGCCACCTGGGGCATCATATTTTTCAACCACACCCTCTACCACACTCGACTACACGTTTGTCACTCTCCCACTGTTCAAACAAGTAGCTACCTACCACCTAGGCAACAGGAGTGAGAGCAGTCATTGCCCACAGGAACTAGCCATCAACCTGGGGATTACCAAAATGGAAAAAGCGAGTATCTCACACATTACCACCTTTACTACAAACTGCAAACGGGTCAAATGTGGGCAATCAAACATAGATCTTGTCACCGCAGCATCAATGGATCTGGCACTTGAATTAGAAACAAACAACGACAGTGAAGTGCTGAAATGAGAACAACTAACAACCAGGTTAAGTGAAAATTTTGTGGAGCCATTCACCAACAGGCGACTGCAACCCCCCACAGCATCAACTCATCTGACTCAGGCCTACAGGTCAGCATTACGAGACGCAAAGAGGAAAATTAACTTCAGCATAAGGCGTCTATGTGGCAGTCCTGGGAATCCAGACGTGCTTGCAACGCTTAGGCACCCTAAACAGTCACTGAAAAAGCTGAAATGGGCAATTAACAGGAATCGCAGTGAAGACCTGTAGGCCAAGCTACACTCAGACACAAGGAGCAACAACAGCGCATGCTTCTGGCACACAATATGCAACCTCACACGCTCTTACCACGGTGACATCACATCGCATATATCAGAAGCTGTCTGGGCCCAACACCTTGGAGTCCACTTCAATGGCCAGGCATCACTCGGCATGTCCACACAAAGCATGACATCTCCAGGAATCCATCTCCCACACAGGCCTCCAGAGAAGACCCCGCTCACACTATTCACTGATTCTGTCACGATAAAAGACCAGAGAGCCAAGGGCAGGAGAGAGGGCCCCAACGAACTTCCACCTGCAGTTTTTAAGCACAACAGGCTCTTCTGGGAAAAGATTTTTGAACCTCTCCACCTGGAAATCTGGCCTGACAGGAATTATCTCACAGCCCTAGAAGGGGGGGTCTATAATTTCTCCTATTTTTAAAACCAGGGACAGGTCGCTCCCTAATAGCTATCATCTGATTGCCTTAATTGACAATGATGCAAGGTACTTTGCAGGTCTGCTTCTGGATCATCTGCTTGCATGGACTACCAAAAAGGGAATAATCCCCAAGATCCAAACAGGATTTTTTTAAAAAACAGCCACCATCACGAACATCATGGCCATTGCCCTCTTAATCGACAAATCTATAACACTGAAACCTCAGCTCCATCTATGTTTTGTTGATTTCAAGGCTGCATTTGATCACTTGGATAGGAATCTGTTGTGGAAGAAGCTTGAAAACTGGAGACTTCCATATTCACTCTTACCCCTGACCCCTGATTCACTCTAACCCTTGATAATAGCCCTCCATACGGACGCATGGCTCCAGATAAAATTGGGTGCTGGCACCCATGTCTCAAGGAGGATCACCACTACCAAAGGCTTAAAGCAGGGCTATGTTTTGTCCCCCACACTGTTCGATCTATACTTAGCAGACCTGACGGGCTCACTCACCCCCACCAACTCGCACCCCCCCATTGAAGATCTGGAACTACAGTGCCTCATGTACGTGGATGACCTTGTATTGATCAGTCATATAAAAATAGGCCTTCAGAGACTATTAAAGGCTACTCAACATTACTCCGCCACCAACACCTTGACAGCAAACTTCGGAAAAACATGCATATTGTCAATCAGAACTAAGGCGCCTCCAAGAGCGTGGTTTTGGGGCAAAACATGACTTGCCTAAAAAGACAAGTATAAATATCTTGTAGTCGTCATCGATAAATCAGGGAACTTCGAGCATCCAAGAAGGTGCATAATGGGAAAAAGCCTAGCTATAGCACTGTCCTTAAAAAGACTAAAAACTCATCTGAATGGTCCTGTATACAACCCCCCCCACCCAAAGTACTAAAAGCCAAGCTTCTGCCCACAATAACATACAGGAGGGAAGTACAAAGAGGCAGGGACATAGAGATCTTAAACCCAGCAGTGAGCAAAGTTTACCGTAGGATCTTCAACCTCCCCAGATTTACCTCTCCAGCCCAACTGAGACTGGAGTTTGGCCTACTGGATCCAGCTCTGGCATGACGCAGCGCATATATAAACATCTGGAGCAAAGCCCGTGGTGCCACTCTCGGCTCTCTCAATTACCATATGTGGCAAGAGCTCGAACGTAAGAACATCTCCCCATTCAGAATCCACCTAGACGACTCACTTAAGATGACTGGGCTCACCGACCTCTGGGGGATCTCAATTTCGCACAGTACCTTCAAGAAAGCAGCTGGGAAATCAATCCTGTTTCAGTCACTACTGGAGGACAAAGCAGCCTTCTCACTGAGGTCTCCCGCATGGATGACTCTGTATACCTACAAGTCTCTGGCACCACAGTTATATCTAGGCCAGTGTTTCGCGAGACGAACAAAGGAGCAATTCTTAAAGCATTGTCTTGGTCTCTTACCACTTGCTTTAAATGCAGCCCCCTGGCTGAGGGTTGTAACCAACTCTACCTGCCGCCTGTGTGGTGCGGACACAGAAGATCTTTTACATGTCCTCTGCTCATGCAACCGCCTTGCACCAGAACAAACCTGCCCTACTAAAGAACAAATTCAACGGAAGGGGCATACTCACAAGGAGGCAAGTGGTGCTTTCGTGTTTTGCACCTGGGGATCTGTGGATGAATTGTGCCTTAGTCAAATTTTTATTGCCAGTGACCCAAAAGCAGCATTTAATAAATCAACACCACTCTCCCTCAGACTCACACGAGGACCGTTCACAGCCTAACGCTTGAGATTGGTTTCTAACGGTATTGAGACGCTTTATCCACAATGCAGCGAGCAATGATTTAAGTAGTAATTGACTCATTATGTTTTAAAATGTGTTTTATATGCTTACGACGGAGCGCATATCCAAGTAACTAGAGAGAGCGCAAATCTATTAGGTGGTTAATGATGATTTAGTAATACCACAAATTTATTTTAAAGCTTTTTTCACTTTGTTATGGTTTTAAGTAACTAAGCAATAAACCCTTACCATGGAGATTGTGCAGAGGTAACGCTGCGTTACCCCTGCCATAGATAGACTTGAGACACAAGTGGAGAGGTGGATTGAACTCCAGCTGGCAATGGCTGGACACATTGCCATTATTATTATGGTTGTACTACCCTGGTTCCTTTATTTGTTTTCAAATATTCCCATTATACTAAGTGAGTTTTTTCACTACACTACATGGGTTGCTTTCATGGCTCATGTGGGCAGGATGCTGTCCCCGCATCTGTTGGGATGACCTCATACTTCCATATGTACAGGGTGGCTTTGGAGTCCCAGATCTGCAATTATACTACCTTTTAGCATAAGCCCACTACGCATACCAGTGGTATCACACCCTATGGCAGACTCCCTTTTCTTAAGCCTGAGCATGAGCAAAGTTCACATATCCCATTGTCCACTATTCCACTGTGTGGCTTCTTGCGTATCGCGACTGAGATACAAACTCTTGTTATCACTAGTTGGGCTTGGTTCAAACTACTGCATCATTTGGGGGGAGACACCCTTTATTCCCCACATATTCCACTTATAAACAACCCATGGCTTTTACGGAAGAATGCCTGGTGCAACGTACACTTCCAATATGTGGTTTGCGGTCCACCAACAACCTAGTTGCCAATGGGGTACTGAAACCCCGCACTGCCGCGAATGGGGATACAGACTCCGCACTCATGGGTGACTTCATAGCTTACATAGTACACTACCTGAGACACTGCCAGATTACTCAAACAAACCTAAAGAATTCCCTTCCCTCACACTGGAAATAACCTCCCCAGATAGTTGTCACATTTTCTCTAAATTGTACTCCCCTTCCTTACAACTGAGGCCCTCTGGTGCAGAGAAGGCTAGTGCACCTTGGGAACGCTACCTTGGCATCTTCCTTCCAGACAAGACCTGGCACTACTGCAGTGCACAGACCAAACCTGTCTCAGGTAACACTGTCAGAAACTTCTACACTTAAGTATCTCAAAAGGGCCTATACAACTCCACAATCACTTGCCAAACTTGATCGAACCAGATCTCATTGCTGCTCTAAATGTCATGCGGAACAAGCAGACTTTCTCCACTTATCGTGGACATGTAAAGTGATCGCGAGCTACTGGGGCAACATTTACACTGCTGTCTCTTATGCTCGCAGGGGTGTGGAATTCCTATAGCCTGACACCAAAGATGTATTGTTCGAGCTCAAGGACAACAAGTTTTCATATTTATGTTGTCCTTGAGACAAGTAGGCCGAACCCACTGCAGCACAAACTCTTTGGCTGCCAGTTTAAAGGGAAGGGAAACTGACTGCAGTTGAGGTAATATTAATGTCCATGTGTTAATGCTGTTTGAACTTGCATTTACGGGTCATTAATGCAAAACTTTTATTATTAGGGTGAGTATAATGTGCTAAGCTCGAACTGCACAACTGACAGTGCTTCCAGTAACAAAATGTACACACACACGTTTGAAAAGTTTAACAATATGAGGCTAAGTATAATGCGCCCAGAATGCTCTCTGATTGGGTGAAAATATTGCAGAAGTCTTTTATCAAGACTGATGATTATTTGCTTTCTGAATAAAATGTTCAAAAAAGTATGCAACTAGGAAAAAAACGTTTTGCTAAATTTACTGCAAAATGTTAGGTACCAATTTTTTTAAACGTCATTTAGTAAAACATGTTTATGCATGCTAGTGTTTCCAAAAAAACATATTCATAATGGAAAACCAGTCTAATCAGTTTCAACAAGATTATGGAAAACATTAAAATAAACAAGCACTGGCAAACCCAACCGATTTGACATTGGAGGTCAGTCTTTTGGTTTTGTCAATGCTTGTCTTGTTTTGACATGGCTGTTGTAAAGCTTTACTGTAGGAGCTGCCAGGCCCTCACCATTGTAACAAGCATTGACAATATCAAAACAAGTTTTGCTTTTTCTCACAAAACACACATTGACGCATTAGTTCCAGGCACTGAACAAAACTACTGTGCGTGCCCTTATGATGTTTGTGAAAGAGCGGAATATTATCTATCATTCACAGTAAAGCCAGACAATAAATAGATAGAGAGAGAAATAGCATTTTAATAAAAACAAAATGTCTTAACACCAGATCTAATTAGGGGCCCAATTCTTGAAAAAGTCAGAAAAACACACCGATAGTACATGTCTTTGCATTAGTCCAGAATTATGGCTTTCATGAATTCACAAGAATTTACAGAAGAAAATCAGAAAATCGTACTCCTAAAAAATATTTGTGAATTGTATTTTAGCATGAGCAAACGTGCACAGGTAGATTTGCACGTGCAAAATCTGTTGCTCATTGATAAGTTAATTTTCCCTCCAACCACTTTTTTCTTAACCTTGGAGAACTACTTCTGCCCTTGTCAGGTGTAAATTTCCAGCCTTTCTCAGTACGGAAAAAGATTAGAGAAAAGATGGTGAAATTCCTAAAAATTGCAATTTAGTAGGGTTGCACAGACTCAAAGGTATTCCAATGCTGGAACTATTGCTTACTGCTTCCTCCAAACCCAGTATATAGATCTGCAGAAAGGTGGCAAAATAAGGAAACAGCAAGTATTCAAGCCTTACTGTAGTATTAGCCCTGGCATAATCAAAGGCTGTTATCTGAGTTCTTATATAGTGAGACTGCTGCCATAATTTGTCACCACTCTACATGGCACCAAAGGGACAAGTAGAATTTTTTTTTTTTTTTTTTACAGGACAAGTAGATTTATGAAGCAACCTGTCCGATGGACAAGTAGATATTTTATTGAATAACACACGCCTGTGCTCAAACAGCAGGTGACTCCGGACCCCCTAATGACACACTATTAGGGTATGTTAAGCCACTCCTTCAGGGACTCCGGCGTTATACTGCCATTGCCCTCCTCATCACTGAGCAGCAGATCTCACTGCACTGGGGTGCTACTATGTGCCCTACCGTATCAACGACTTAACTTACTGCGATACTACCTCCTAGCTTTATGCTTCATTGTAGCCTGCTACTTCCAGACCTAAAGATAAATGGCAGCCACTGCGTGACTACCTTTCGACACTGGCAACTGAGGATGATAATGATGACAATTTTTTTTATGTATTAGCTGCTCTGGAGGGATTGTGCTCTTTTTTCCCCTTGGGTTGGGATTGGGACGTCCGTCCTTTTCTCCTATATCAATTTTTTTATGTCGAATTCTTTATTCCCTTGACTTTTGGACGTGTTTTTTTAATCTTCCTTGTATGTCTTTGTTATTCAATACATTCATTCTTATTCTGCTGTACTAGATGTTTCACAATAGTCCTCAATGCTCACTTTTGCTGGATTTGCTTTGTTGTTTTGTATTGTGCGTGAAAGAAAATGGTAAATACGTTTTTTTAAAATATATATATTTCTCTAATTCAGTCGGTGTAAAGCTCTGGCACTTTGTGACTTCAGACACACACTGTGACTGAAGAAGATTTTAGTTGATGCTTTGTATCCATAGATGAGGTGGCTCTTTGTCATTTTGCACCTGTAGAACTTCAAAGAGTATTAACTGCATTCTGCGATTGTGCCCAGCAGATCTTCCTATTTGTAAACGTGGGGAAAAGCCACAGTGATCTACTTAGGATCTAGGAACAATTTAAAGGTGGCCCCACGGTTACAGCAAATTTGATTAGGACAATGCAAAATAGAGGACAGCCAATGTCCGGATGAAGGCTTTAGGTGGAATTGGTCTAAACTATGTTAGCAGGGACGACGTTTCAGCAGAGTAGTTTGGGGTGTTACACCCCCACTAATAAATATACTTTCTGATAAATGATTGGGTACAAGTGCTTTCAGTCGGGTATGGTGAGATTTCACCAGAGATGTTTTATATATACATCAACAAAAATGCCAATGCTCTCTCCCTCTATGCTTTGTAAGTCTTCAGAAATGTTGTTGGTTGTTACAAAATCTTGTGTTTTCTCTTAGTTTGTAACCCTATAAAGCTGTATTCCATTCCCTTTTCACTGCACCTTAAGTCCCTCTCACGCACACTCCTTGTTGTATAATCTATTTTAACATTATATGCCAGCATGATTGTTGGAAAATCTGAAGCTCTTCCCCCTCAGTCTCACTGACCAAGCTACGCCCCTGTATGTTTGTTCCCCTGTAGTGATGCTAAAAAGTCAAATGATGTGACAGTCACAGCAGTACTAGGGTTCCCTTCTGTAGGATGGACCATGGATGTAATTGAAGATCCATTATTGTGCGACACCTGGGGCCACGGGAAACAGCAGTTATTAAGCTGATTTGTTTCTCTTCATCTTCTGTTTAACATGCGTGCCAAAGGGGTTTACACATTTTCTAGAGCTCAAGTATTTGTCTATTACGTGAACTAGAAGAAAATAAGGAACAACGAGGCCTTTGAATGATCAGATTTCGTCAAACAAGGATGGCCAAACTATTTTGATGAACATGAGTTGGGTAGATATTGTTCAGAAGCACTCTAAAAAGTTGAGATTTTAAGGGCTCCTCTGTATTAGGGTTTCAAATCTCTCCATTATCTATCCATCTTGAGATGGAGAGAGAACTTAAAAGTCTTTTTTTTTTTTTGGTCAGGTATCTGTCCATAGGTAGTGGTTACATGGCATGGAATTGATAATTTCAAACGTGTGCGTTAATTAAATATGCCTTGCCGTTTTTGAATCATTGACGATCATGTTATTTTTTCCCCCCACATTTAAAGAACATGCGGTTTTAGTAGGCCTGTTTTTTCTTTGACATAATTCAGCTTGATACAGGGTGTGTACATAAGTATATTTAAAATGTGCATGTTTTTCAGTAATTCATTTTATTACGATTTTTCAGAAATGTGTTGTGTAAAAGATATATTTGCTTAAACTATTTATTATATTGTGCACAATAAAACATGACTAGTGTCAAATGTTTGATCAAAGAAAAAACACAGTCTCACTGCCTTAACTGACATATCGGTCAAAATTTGGAAAAATTAAGAATTTAAAACTGCTCTTATTTTTGTTTTCATTTGAAAAAGTTTGAATGTTCTGTCCATCTTTGCGGGCTCAAAAGGTGATTCAGTTTACAGTGCTTTGCTTCACAAGTTTATCCACCTATGCTGTAAACGTTCAGTACACATAATTACGTACAGGTAGGTCTCAACTAGAGGCAGGAGAAATATAATCAATCAGTGCATGGAATTCTTGGGCCCTGATTCACAATGCCAACTAGATTTGACGTGCAAAGATCTCATTTATGATTGTAAAGCTTCCGCCATATGTATGAAAATACCACAGCTTTAAATTACATATAGTCGATATTCCTGGGGAGTGGTTCCTGCAAATATTGATAGTAGTTACGATAGGGCCATATGTTTGTGTGGTTTCACGAGTATTTGCGGTGCCTTTTACTCACCTACCTGACGTTCTAAGTTTTCATTTACACAGCATAGGTATAAAGTGGTGTTGAAGGTTAGGGGAGCTACAGCAGCATTCCCCCATTGTCTCAGGCTTATGGGAGAATGAAATACTTTTATGAATAAGCACTGGGAAAGCCAATAGGTCTCGCCTATCCAAGAGTTATGGTCTTTGCCAATGTGTTTTAGCCATGTTATTCCCCAGCGTGGCTGCTGTCCAACATGACTAAAAGTTAGTGGCATAGAGGAGAGTGAGGTGGAGTGGAGTTTCGAAGAGTGGAATGTCGAACAGTGAAGGGACAGAGAGTGTTGTGTGGCAAAGTGTGGCGTCACATAGAGTGGGATAAACTAGAGTGGCAGAGAGTAGAGTGCACTGGTGTAGAGTGCATTGGAGTAGACTGTTGCTGAGTATAGTGGCATATAGTGCACCGCGTGGAATTCAGCAGCGTAGAGTGCAGTGTCGTACAATGTACTGGTGTAGTTTAGAGTGGAGTTGCGCAGAGTGGATAGTAAAGTGGCATAGAGTGCAGTGGCATAGAGTGGAGTAGTGGCATAAAGTTCAGGGTCAGAGTGCAGTGGTTCAAAGTGGCATAGAGTACAGTGATGCAGACTGCATTGGCATAGAGTGTAGTTCTGTAGAGTACAATGGTTAAGAGTTGAGTGGCATAGAGTGCAGTGTTGCAGAGTGGCATAGAGTGGTGCAGGGTAGAGTGCAGTGGTGTAGAGTAGCGAAGAGTGCATCGGCATAGAGTAGCACAGGGTAGAGTAGAGTGGCTTAGTGTGCAGTGGTGTATTCATGTTGTGGTAGCACACTACCATTACAGACAACACATTTTCAATTGAAATGACATTACATTTGCACAGACACACAGTTTTACGTGCACAGGCGAAGATGTGTGAAAATTATATCACCTACTTTAATGATTCTTTTGATCATTTTAAAGTATTTGTTTCCAAATAACTTCAAAAATAACAAAATGTGCTTCATTTTTGCATTCATAATTATGGTAAGTTCTGAAATTGTTCATTTAAACGTTGTTGTGTGTTATAAAAAAAACTCTTTCCTATCCCCAGTAACCAGCAAGATTGTCACATAAATCCTCTCACTTTAAAGTCAGAGAAAGAAAATTAAACAAGCGCTTTCTGACGATAGCGACTGACATTTGACCTTGATCTTTGAATGCACAGCAAATGTGGTTAAATAAGAACAAGATTTAAAGGCCTGTTAACAGAAAGCGAGTTCATGGAAGGATACAGAAACACGGTTTAGGCTGCACGGGACAAATGGATCCTGGAGAGCCTAAAGCAAATAGAGCCAGCAAATTGAAAGCCAGAATGTGAGAGTTATAAACCACAAAGTCAGCTGTAATCAGTGAGCGGAACGCATTCCTAAGTCAATTTTCATGGAAGCTTGGTACATCATTTATCTACAGATGAACACACAGTCATGCTACCTCTCACTGAACAAGTGGTGAGTCAGAAGCTAATTCAGATGTGCCCCCACCCTCCTTTGAAATAAAATCCGGCACAATCCAAATCAGTAAGATTGTTTGCAGACCGTATTCCAATGATTAAACCCGCAGTGAAGGCATTTGTAGAAAATGAACTAAAAGGTTGGAAAACCTACTTGTACATAGTATGGCCTTCCACATACACTGTTGATAAAAGAAAGTCCTATTTAGGCCACCCAAAATCTGTCTGGCCAAGAACAAACAGAGGATCAAGACACAACTACAGCCCAAACCACTTGACGGAATTATACCAAATTTGGCAGAAAGCTAGCTTTTGGTATGTAGATTACGCTTTCACTTATTTGGTGTAAATCTGTTCAGTAGTTTTTGAGATGTTAAAGGGAAAATACATTTGTAATATCTAGGGACGTGGATCCTTCGCAATGTATCTGCGAATAATGATAAGCTTGTGCAGGGAAATACAAAGCTCTGATTGGCCGTCAACACTTCAACCAGGAAGTATTGGCAGCTATCCTGGGACTGTGCTTCAGCCGAGTCCCAGAAAAAAACTTTGCTCTAGTGCTGGGGTCCTAGAGTGATGCTCCCTCCCCCCCCCCCGACCCCCAGTGCTAAAAAGCATTTTTTTTAAATGTTCGCAGAGATTCCTCGTGGATCTGGCGAAAATTGAAAGAAGAAAAAAAAAAAGCGCGGTTGCTTCTTTATTCTGAAGCTCCCCAGTGGGCTAAATCCCGTGGGCATTGCTGATTCGATGTGGGGCGCCCTCATGCATCCCTGGGTACTGCCACCTCCCCGGGGCTTTATACAGACATGATGCGGGGGACCCCTCACTTCCAACAGCCCCGGGGGCCACCACCTCCCCATGGCTTTACAGAAATGTGATGCAGACTCCAGTGCTTCTTTATTCTGAAGCCCCTTGGTGGGCTAAGTCCTAGGGGCATTGTGGTTTTAATTCAGGGTGGCGCCTACCCTCCCGCAGACCCCTCCACCCCAGCTGACAGCTCCCACTAAGCTTTCTGACAGCTGGAGCGGTCAAATGGCTCCCTCTGTCAGAAAGTGGAATTATCATCTGTTTTTGCATGCAGGGGAGACAGTTAAAAACATTGCTCCCACAATCAGGCAGCTGCTTTTTAAGCAGGTCCCTGCTTCTGAGAGCAATGCTGGCTCCTGCACGATGCAGGGAGCCGGTAGGACCACGAGGGCCTTCAGGGTCACCATGTGTGTCTCTCTCTCGCTCTCTCTCTGGCTCTCTCTCTCTCTCTCTTCTCCTTCTCTCTCTCCCTCCCTCTCTTTCTCTCCCTCCCTCTCTCTCTCTCTCTCCCTCCCTCCCTCCTCCCTCCTCTCCATGGAAGAGAGAGATTGTCATTGCATGGTCTCTCCATGCAATGACTTCAAAGAGTAGGACCAGCAAGATGTTTGGTATAATTGTTATTGTTACATTTGGATGAAGAGCTGGACAGAGTGACTTCTGGCCCAATAGTCAAGTTCTTGAACTGTCCCTCAGTAGGCTGAAAGCTCAAATCCTATTACCGCTTGGCCTTGTGTTTGTTTATTTACTAGTGTTTTAACTGTTGAACCTTCCTACTAACGGACCACATGTGGGTTGCATGTCATCTGTATGTCTGGAAACAGTCCATCAAGGAGTCACCTGTGGCCACATTGTTAAGGTCACAGACCCTCACACTGACAGTTGAGGGTTCTACTCTAGTTGTGTCCGTGATCATTTCCTCCTTACATTTCTTTTAAACTTCTAAAGTTTAAGGTTTATACTGAAAGGCGATCTCACTAATTTTAATTGACAAATACATTTTTCTTTTCAAGTTGTCCAGAAATATCTTGTTCCAAGTATATCATCCATCAAAGCCTAAAAGCTCTCCATCTCTCTCCCTATCACTCTCTCTCTTTCAATCTTCTACCACTCACACACCCATTCAGACCCTCACGCACCCACTCACAGCCCCACTCAGACACTCATGCAGTGGAAGGATTAACATACAGTAATGAAAAATTACTATGAATTAAAAAAGCCATTGAAATTCACTGAAAAAAACAAAGGTTACAGGGATGCTATAGTAAGGCTCACATTTTAAACATAGAAAACCATAGAAATTCACTGGTTATAGTTGGTTATCTGGTGTAATTCCATTCAGCAATTTAGGCTGTAGGTGTGTCTAAAGACCCTATGGAAAATAAATGGGGAAATGTCTTTTGGGAACCCCCATTTTCTCACCCCTATGATCCCCCACTAGGTAGTGTGTGTGTATATATATGTGTGTGTGTGTGTGTAATATATATATTACATTGACAAAGGCAGGAAGACAAAACACATTTTTCATTTTAGTTGTGACATACTTCAATCTGGTAAGGGAGATACACAGCTCATATAGCCCCTGCTTCACTCCCTTGGTAGCTCGGCACAAGCCGTCAGGCTTATCTCAGAGGCAATGTGTAAAGTATTTGTACCAACACACACAGTAACACAGTGAAAACACCACAAAAGGACTCCACAGCAGTTTTTAAAAAAAGGTCAATATTTATCTAAATCAAACAAGACCAAAACAACAAAAATCCAACATACACAAGCAAAGATATTAATTTTTAAAGTAAAAAGTCTTAATCTTTAGAAATAAATGGATGCGTTGTTTTGATAAAGTAAACTGTCTACCACAATCTAAATCAGGCCCATAGTCTCCGAGTTCTATGTTGGCTGCCAGCAGCATCTTTTTCATGTTGCTGGCCGCCATTTGGAGCGCTCGCTCTCTCCAGCGGAAGTCGGACTACTGCAGGAGGGAATTGGCTCAAGGGGGAAAAAAAGCTCCCTGGGCCAATCATAATTTTCTTTTTTCTTTTTAATTGGGTTTGAGGGACTCTTGCAGGAATCCCTCAAATCCAACTGTCCAGATAGCTATATTCTTTTTGTAACTTTAATTTCTCAAAAACTACTAAATGGATTTACACCAAATCACAACAACACAATCTACGTATCACAGTCTAGTTTCCTTCCAAATTTGGTGTCATTCTTTTGTTTTTGGAAAGTTTCATGGAGATGCATCAAATGGTGGTATCAAAGTTAAACAGTTAAAATGTTTTTCCTATTGAACAGCTGACCTTTATAACTAACAGTGGTCACTGCCACTGGGACTGGTATATATTCTATTCTATTCTATTCAGAGTGACAGTAGCCGCCTTGTCGTTAGGGTTACCAGAGATAGGAATTCCTCAGATTTTTCCCAATTATTATTTTGCACCCGAACATTTAATCTCCATGAAACTTTGCACACCTATTCTTCCTTTTACATTGGCGAATGCTGCAGAGTTTTGCGGTGATTGATTAAGGGGGTGCAGAGGTAAAAGGGGGAGGTTTTTCCACCAATGCATTTTGCATAGACTTTTGTATTTCCGAAAACAGTTAGACATGGTGTACAAATGATCCCTTTGCGTAATACAGGAGAGCAGGGTAAGTATTTTTTACGTTAGAAGGCATTTTAACCTAGTGAGCTGTGCCCTGGTATTTTTGCAAAATGTGACTGAAGTATAGAGGTACATAGGAATGACAAGTCATTATGTGATTAGCTAATGACTACCTTTACAAAAGTAAAAGACAGCCCTGTTATTTTTAGATGCACTTTGCTTGTGTCTGCATTTAGCCCTTAGATTTGGGTAAGTATTAGTTTGATATTTTTCCCTACTTATTACCACTTTGTAAAAGTG
The DNA here is from genome assembly GCF_031143425.1 of Pleurodeles waltl. Lineage (NCBI taxonomy): Eukaryota > Metazoa > Chordata > Amphibia > Caudata > Salamandridae > Pleurodeles > Pleurodeles waltl. Next base: position 976,649,389 of record NC_090446.1, on the reverse strand, counting down.
GTAATAGGTAGGGAACAAGATTATTACATTTCTATATTATTTTTTTTAAATGTATGGCGTACAGCAATACTGCCTCGAGTACCAAAAAAGATGTAAAAAATGTAATTATGTTTAAAAATGTAAAATACCCTTTAGTGCCCTATATTTTGCAAATTATTACTAATTTCCGTTTTTAATATATTTAAATCAGTAAAAAGTCTTTGGAGTACCACGATTATACCTTAAAATTACAGTGCTACTTAATTTTCTTTCAATGTGCATCTCCCTAAAGTGCTGTAAAATTATATAGAAAAATATAACTACATTTCTCCACGTATTAACACTTTAATAAAGTGGTAATAGATAGCGAATGGCAATAAAACCTACTACTTAACTATATATAGGACCCTAATCCAGACCACAGTGAAACGTAGACAAAATGTGCTTAAAACGACATGCTGTCTTTTACCTTTGGTACACACAGTCATTAACCAATCACATACTTCTTTATCATACGTACACTTATTGCGCTATACCGCAGCACAATGTATAACTAAGTATTATAAAATAATAATTTTAAAACTACTTACGCTATTCACACGTACAACCGAAAAATTCCATTTAAACCAAATAACATGTTTCTTGCCACATTACTTCCAAATTTGTTAAGAGATTTTTCCTCTGTGTTTCAATTACCACACTCCACTCTGTGCTACTCCGCTCTGTCACTCTGTTCTGTGCCACTCCACTCTACGCTGTTTCACTCTGCCACTTCACTTCACTCTCACTACACACTAATGCACTGTATGCCTCTTCACTCTGCCCCACTCCACGCTACTCCACTCTACACCAGTGTACTGTATGCTGTTCTGCTCTACACCACTTCATTTTATGACACTCCGATGTACACCAATACACTGCAAGTCCTTCCACTCTATGCTCCTCCACTGTTCTCTATACACTGTTACACTCTATACCACTCCATTGTCCGCCACTTCAGTGTACACCACTGCACTGTAGGCCACAGCTCTTTGACATTCCACTGTATGCTACTCCACTCTTCAACAATCCAGTGTATGCTCTTACACTGTACATCATTATACAGCACTACACGCTATGCTAATCCACTCTACTATACTACACTCAATGTTATTCCACTGTGTGACACTCCATTCTACATCACTGCACTGTACCCCAGTAACATTCAATGGTTTTTCACTCTACAACACTGCACTGTACATTACTGCACTGTATGCCACTCCAGTCTACACCACTGCACAGTACTATATTACACTGTACGCACAACACTCTACCCTACTACACTGTACCCCGTTCCACTATTCAGTTTTCCACTATATGATATTCCACTCTACAACACTCCACTCTACGCCATTATGGTGTGCACCAGTCTGTACTATTCCACTGTACTGCACTACACTGTAACTTCACTGTATGCCACTCTACTCTACGCTATTGCATTCTATGCCTCTTCATTCTGTCACTCCACTCTACCTCATTCCAGTACATGCCACTGCACTCTGACACTCCACTTTAGGCTATTCCAATGTACAGCACTCCACTGTACCTCACTGCACTCTATGCCACTTCACTCTATGCTACTCTGCACTAATCCACTGTATGGCACTTCAGTCTGCCCCACTCCTGCACTATTACATTATATACCACTCCATTTTATGACACTCCAGTGTACTCCTCTCCACTGTACGCCAATCCACTCTACCACACTCTGCGACAACCTACTGTCTGCTTTTAGACTTTACATCACCCCATTCTACGCCATTCCACTGTACGTCACTCCACTGTATGCCAATCCACTCTACCCTATTAGACACTGCCCTATTACACTGTACGACACTCCATTCTACACCACTGTACTTTATGCTGTTCCACTATATACCACTCCACTCTATGCTTCTACACAGTATACCAGTAACACTTAACGTTATTCCTCTCTACACAGCTCCACTGTATGCCACAACACTCTACACTACTCCACTGCATGCCAATTCACTCTATGCCACTCCACTATATGCCACCCCACTCTGTGCTATTCCACTGTATGCCACTACAGTCTACCCTACTACATTCTACTCTGCTCCACTCCACAACACTCCACTGTACGGTATTCCATACTACAACACTCTTTTCTCTAAACCACTACGCTGTACTTCTTTCTATGCCACTCCCCTCTACATTATTCCACTGGACACCACTACCTGTACCTCACTCCACAATATACCTCTACACTCTACGCTAGTCTACAATATGCCACTCCAGTATACACTTTTCCACTGTATGCCACTTCACTCTGCCACTCCACTCTACGCTATACCACTGTACGCCACTCAGCTCTATGCTGTCACTGTACACTAGCCCACTATAACACTCCACTTTATGCCACTACACTGTATACCACTACACTCTATTCCACTCCTCTCTACATTATTCAGCTATATGCAACCCCTCTGTACGGCACTTCACTCTATGCTGTTCCACTCTATGCCGCTCCACTGTACACTACTGACCTATATGCCACTCTGATATACGGGATTTAAAGGTACGCCCCTACCCTCTATGCCACTCTCCTCCATGCAACTCCACTCTATGCTAGTCCCCTCTATGCTACACCAATATAGGCATCTCCCCTCTTGCCACTACACTCTGCAATTCCACTCAATGCCACTACACTCTACGACACTCCACTATACACAGTTCCACTCTATGCCACTCCACTCTATGACTTTGTACTGTATGCAACTATACTGTACCTCAATCCACCCTATGCGGCTCCACTCTACGCCACTGCACTCTACGCTAGTCCACTGTGCTATTATACTGTCCCATACTATACGCACTACACTCTTCGCCACTCCACTGTATGCCGTTCCACTATAGTGCACTGTACGGCATTCCACTCTACCGTACTCCACTCTACACCACTCCACAGTACGTCATTCCACTATGTGCCATTTCACTGTGCCACATTCCACTCAAGTCACTCTACGATACTATACTCAATAGCAGTACACTCATTGTACTGCACCACACTCCACAAAGTAACACTCCACTCGACGCCAGTAAAGTCTACAGTTTTACATTAAAAAATGTAAACCATTAAAATAAAGTGAAATTCATTGAAAATACATACTTGATTGTTTTTTTTCTTTGTGGAGAAAACCACCCTTTACCTCTACCCACCCATGCCCTAAAATTACTCTCACCACCCTTTAACACTGTCCACCCCAAACCCTACAATTACAATTACCATTAACCTTACCATTATCATTACCCACCCCTTAAACCTTAAAATTACCTTACCACACTATATCACCACCCACCTCCGAACCCTCAATTTGGCCTTACTCTTCTATGTACACTTACCTTACATGCTTACCATGCTTGGTAAAGGACATTTACCTTTATAAATGTGTTTCTCATTGAGGAAATCAGGTACCAGGAACTCAAACACACCATCCTCGCTCAGCTGCTGTAGAAACCTAACACTGAACAAGCCACCTAAATGAACTGTAAACCCACATAGGACTTACTTTGTTTGTCGAGGATCCTCAAAGCAGTAGCCCCAAACAAGGTCGCCACCTACTTAAACTAAAATTGTATCTGTGGGTACTAGCAGTCTGCCATCCATTCCCTTAGGGACTCCTAGAATGTAGCTAGCCATCCTGTACACCCTCGAAGCGCTACTTGCTACAATGTATCAAATTCTTGATTGCATCCAGATCCTATCAAAACAGGCAGCCGCATTCAGCACCATTAAACACCGCCTAGTTCTGCAAGACATGTAAATGAAGATGGGTGTTTGGGCACTGCATTACAAAACAGTGGTTCAGGTCTTTCATCTCTACATTCGCACACAAGGTTCTTACTGTTGTCCTTTGCTATAAACATCACTTGCCCCAAACTGCAGCATTATATTTAGTCTTGTTTGTAAAACATAGGTTGCCACATGTATGCAGATGACATTTGCATTCTTCTGGAACCTGAACAGACGCTAGTTGTTTCAGTAATTTGTTGAATGCATTACGCACGTTCTATGCTGATGGCACCAGAACTGGCTGAATGTTTTTATTTCACGCTCATTGGCCCAGGAAACCCCTTCAGTATTATTGTGATTGTCCACAAACTATTGAGCTCCCCTACAAGCAAGCACAAAGTTTGTCACCTGTATCTGCTACTCTTCTGTGCCCAACTCTTCTTTATTATATAGGTGGGAGGCCTGATAATTCAGTCTATAACATATGCCTGCCATGGGGCATCTCTTCGCCCCGAGCTGTCGGTGCAACTTCTACCATACCAGTTCATGGTGGTCCTTGCAGTGGTACTCTGCCCCGTAGTGCAGCCGTGAACTGCTCCATTTCCCAGAGAATCAAAAATCTAGCACCCAGCTCCTAAAACCAATAAATCGTTTAGGTCAATGAAGCCCTGCTTGGTACTAGCACCTTCTGTTTTTAATCATGGCATCACAATTTTAACTGTTCTTTTTAGTTACTTGTATTTGAAAATATTCTATCTTGATTGAAAGTGAGCCCTTTAAACCATAGATAATGACACAGAGCAATAAAATAGAAATGCCGAAAATAAACTTATTTACACATTAACCGAATCATTTTATCGCAGTTAGATTTCTGCCAAGAGCGACAGCTGCTTTTCGACATTGGCTTTCCCCTGGTAGAATAACTGCATCAAGTCTAAGGCAAACTTCACGCTTCCAGAATACTGGCCATGCCTATTTTTTACTAATAATTGAAACTTCTCTTCGTATTTGAAGCTGTAGCAGAGACTAAACTTTGAGTGTGTGTGTTTCATGCTATTTCATTCTGGATGTGCGTATCGAATCCGAACAGCATCGTGACTAAACTTAGTCTGCTCGTCGACACTTCTTTGGAGAGCCCAGTGTCGAAACATTGTCATTGGATTGCTCAGTTGGAATGAGACCGCACTGGTGTCTCTGCTACATTAGTGGCCAATGACTGCAGCTCAGTAACCACTGATTGTCTCAGGATCCTAAGGAAATGTCACGGAAGCTAAGAGGCTTTGGGACTCCTGATCTGTTTGGAAAAATAAAAACCTTGGTGTGGGTATCAAGTTTGTGAAATTCATTCTTTCCCTATAGAAGAACTGCGTATAATTGATTGATAAGGTTTGAAAGCAATCTTATGTCACAAGCTTATGCTGAAAAATATTCAACCACGTTACAGAAGGATAGGATTAGGTCTTTACTTATTTTGGTGATTAGAGGCGGGCATAACTTGTGTAATTCTACATAAGATAATCATGCGGAATAACCCAAAAGTTCAGCAAAATATTGCAGAATTACAGAAGAATGGTAACTGCATTTAGCGCTATTTTCTTAGCGCAAAGTGCACCCTCATATCTAAAATGGACTACAGGATGTATTTTGCAAAAATAGCTCTATAGGCAACAGAATACCAAAGGTGCTCTTGCAGTTGGGGGTTCCCCCCCAAATTACTCTTAATTAAGTAATTGGGGGTAATTGCATTATTGTCAATAATTACATGTCAAGAATCAACGCAGAACTAACTAAAATTACTTTGATGACTTCAGATTAATTGAAATTTTGCCTCACCCAGTGGTTATGTGTTGTGGTGAAATGTATTTGGATTTATGCTTCATGTACTATGTATTTTTTTTTTTTTTTTAAGACTTCAGTGAGCAGCGGCGGCCATCAACAAGCTGTGGAAAAGTGTTGAATAAAGAATTTTTGGGAATCCTACCATTGAGCTGTTTTTTGTTTTTTTGTGTGTTTTTTTTTTTAAAGTTTATTTTTTAAGCTTAATGGGCATGAGGCTGTGGAGGAAGAATATTGCCATACTATCCAGATTAGTCCTATATTTTGACACAGCAGTGTTTATTGGTGCACGAATTCTAAAAGTATTTTATTTACTCCTTGTGTACAAAGAAAATTGTGATGTATGCACTTGCCGTTTGATAATGTTGATTGCTTGAGTCCCTCTACAAACCGCCATGCCCTTACTCCCACTCTCTTATGTCGTCTCGTAGTGTGGCATTCTGCTGGGGGCACTGCTGCTTCTCTTCTGTTCCTGGATGACCCACCAGTCATGTATGTTCTTGGTGAAATCGGCCAACCTCAGCAAGCGCAGAACATACGCTGGCCTCGGTGAGCATACCTCTTTGCTCCCTTTTAACATGACTCATTCACGATTCAGTTTGGGGTTCTTAGCAGCCTTGTATTAAAGGTGGAATAAGGAATTTTTATCCTTTGGGTTTCGGCATGGTGCATAGTCCTTCCGTTGGCTCACTTGATCCAAGGGGTAATGTATGTTAACGCTTGTGCTTTTGTTATAGTTAAACTAGACCAGGGACCGCCAACCTTTTCTGTAATAAGAGCTGCTTATGTTGAACGAAAATCATCCCGAGCTACTGATATTATTGGTGTTGTAACTGTGACCACATCAGACAACATTACATTAGTGACCACCCCCTGCAAAATTGTTAGTATTGACATCATCAAAGCATGAAGCAAGGTTGCCAGCAGTAATGTCAACATGTTTTTGTAATGTGAATTCTTGTATGTGGATAATATATAATACCAATAGCTGCAATGCCCCTGCCATCAAGGTCATAAAATGAGCACAAGTCTCCCAGTGTCACATGTTTTATCACTCAAATGTCACGTTTAAGTTTATTTGGCAAATTCCACCATTTTTCTCTAAATGTGAGTTCTGAAAATACACGCATATCTATCTCAAATACATGTTTTTCAATTTTATTATACAGATATTATTTTAACCAAACAAAAGTTTCAAATTTAGTATGCTTGGCGGCACACAGGAGAGCTACTTACAAATAGCTGGTGAGCTAACAGTAGCTCACGAGCTACACGTTGGAGATGTCTGAACTAGACAGAGTGAGTCACATGTCAAACAAAACAAAAGGTTCCACTTCGGTCCTTTAAACATTTCAGAGAAATTCGCTTTTTGGCAATCCCCTTATTCTCAACTTGCTGCTTCCTCCCTGACCGAATTGCCCTATCATTATATTCCTGGTAGACTAGTGTTCACAACAGACTGACAATAGCAGCATGCACCTGGCAGTAGTAATGTGCCTCTCACGAATTTTAGCAGCAGAGCTCTATATCACTTATAAACACGGGGCCCTACACTTGTTTTCTCAACAGGCTTGCACCTCCCTTTAGTTGGTTGCATTTTTTCCCGCCGCTGCACCTCAGGAACCATGATCCCTTCAATATGCATCCACTGTGCTCTGCTTTTCTCTGCATGAAGACTGAGGAACCTAAATGATGTACTGCCCTTGACTAGGGGTTGTGAGGCAGTAGATAGTGAGGCTTGACTGGGGGTTATGATGTCACAGAAACTATGGTGTCACCAGTCTAGTTTGGTTCCCCCGGCTCTTCTCCGATTCCCCCCCAATCCTCCCCCCCCCCCCCCCCCCAACTTCTGTCCCCTCGTTCTAGTCTCATACGGTCCATCATATCAAGGATTTTGGGTTGTGCCTGCACAATACCATTATGCAGTTCAAAGTTTAGTCCTGGGATGCAGGTACAAGCAATTCTGGGCCTGTAGGAAATTTTTGGAAGGCACTTGGTTTCGATCACATTCCTTTTTATTTATTTATTTTTTTCTAAAAACATTTTATTGGTTTGTATAATAAAGTGTACATTAACATTTCTACAAGGTGCAGTGCATTCTCCGGAACTCTCGAGAGCCCCACTTCTTCCCCTCGCTTCAGTACACAAGCAGAGAGTGCGCCCACCCAGCTTGCATCAACATCACAGACCCCCTATATATGTGAATTTAGGTCTCTAAATTAGCTGCAAGAATTTCCTTCCAACTAGTGGTATTATCCCCCTGTAGCTCGTCCATTTCTGCCAAATTGTTTTGTACTTTTGGGACAATTCCTAGTCTCATAAATGGGTTGCTTGCTGCTCGTACACCACTCCAGATTTTTTTTCTATTCATCAATCAACAGTGGTGTGTCCCCCTTCCAATGACAAGCGATATCCCTTTTGGCCACCGTAAGACCCAACCACAGCAACGGTCTTCCGCGACATCAATGATGGTGTGTAATATAGACACTTTTGGGTCTCGTGGTATGGGCCCCCCATCACACAGCCAAACAGAAGTGTATCCCGTTCCAGTAAGCACGTACTGTGACAATCCCATATTGAATACATACGTCGCCCTCCTGCATTTGGCAGCAGAGGCAGAAGGAAGAGGTAATTGCACCCACTGTCCAGAGTTTATTCCGTGTAAAATGCACTCTATTAAGGTATTTCAATTGCATCAAACTGAGGCATGGTGCGATTGCCGAGCTTCTGGCTTCTGCCCATTCCTCGTCTGTAAGGGCACCTGGATCTCGCTCCCAGGCGACATGTAACATGGCAAAGGAGTCCAGCGTATGGTGTATCAGTTACCGGTACATTTGTGTAATCTTGTGGTTCCCTTACGCCCCCAGGAGAAGTTTGGCTTCCAGGGGGTTATATCCGGGGAGTTCCTCCAGACCCTTAATGTATGAGCCAGGGCCTGTCTCAGCTGAGGATGTTTATAAAACTGGCTACGATGTTGATTGAATTCACTTCTGAATATGATTTTACGGAATGCCCTCCATTACATCCCCCAGCTTAGAGATACCTTTGTCTCATTTGGAAAAATCAGACAGTGCTGCCACATGATGCATCGTTAACCTAGCCTGCAGCGGTGTCTGCTCTGTGTCTCTTTGGCTCCAACCCATTGCCTTTAAGGCAGTCTCCTGTGTTTGGAGCCCTGCTTTACTTGTCTGGGGAAGTGGAGCATGCGTCTTCAACTGCATAATATTGAATCGGGGTGCTCTGTATTTACTACTGTTCAGAGGCATAGGCTGGATCGCCCTGCATGTCATATCATGTCACCATTCACTAACAATCACCAGATGAGGGGCTTGGTAGTAGGACTCGACATCAGCCACTGAAATGCCCCCTCTATATGTGAAATTAATACATTTGGTAAACGCTATGCAGGGGAACCCTTGGTTCCATAAGAAACTATGAAACATTGACTGCACTTTCTGGGAAAAGGACCAGGACAAAAGATAGTGATAGTTTTTCATTTGGTAGAGAAAATGACGCTGCAAAACCATTTTAAATATGGGTAAGCGGCCCACCAGGGACAAGGGAAAGGCAGACCACGCTTTAATGTCAGCCTCCAGGGCAAAGAAGAGCGGTTGAATATTAATCTCCCATGCTGTTGAGGCAGTGTATGCAATATGTACTTCTAAGTGTCAGAAGCTAGGTGTGACCATTTGGAGGCCAGCCTCTCGGTCGAGATTCTAGGGATGTATGGGAACCAAAAAGACCAAGGAATTTGGCCAGGTTAATGGAGAGGCCCGACTTCTGACCAAAAATCCAAAAGAGTTGAAGCACCCTGGGAATCGAAGTCTGCAGGTGGGTCAAGAAGATCATTGCATCATCAGCATATAACCCGATCCTATCTGAGATCCCCACCCCCCCATTCAAACACGCCCTCACCTGTGCATCAATACGAATTTGTTTGGCAATGGGCTCCAAGGCTATTACAAATAACAGCGGGAGCAGCAGACATGCTTGACATGTGCCTTACAAGACGTCAAAGGGCTCAGAGACTGCAGTCCCCACCTGGACGGACAGGTCAGTGTGTAGAAGCCGCACATAAGTAATAAACTTAGGCCCAAAGTTAAGTCACCGAAGCAAAGACAAAAGATACGTCCAGCCCACTGAATCAAATTCCTTTTCTATATCCGTCAGTAGTATTGCTGCCGGACCATCCAATCAGTCAGCTAAAGCCAGTGCATTGTACACTCTTCTATTGTTATGTCTAGTGCTAGGTCTGGGCAGGAACCCAGCTGAACCCGGGGGGGGGGGGGGGCGGGAGGCAGTGAGGGTGGCAACCTTAGTAAGTGGTCCTCCAGGGCCTTGGCTATGATTTTAGCATTGATGTTTAAAAGCGAAATAGGGTGGTAAGGGGAGTACTGGTGTGGGGCCTTTCCCAGCTTAGAAAGCACCACCATCTCTGCCCTGCAGAAGTCTGGAGGTAACCGTCCAGTTTAGACTGCCTCCTTCAGGACCGTCTCCAGGGGATCACTGAGATTGGACATATATAATTTAAAGATTTTGTCCGGGAAACCATTGGGACGCAGCGTTTTCCCAGAGTGGCGGTGACTCAGGACTGCTGTTATCTCATCAGACATAAGGTTCCCGTGGAACATTTAATAGAGTCTTGAGGGGTAAGTCCAATAAAAAAAGGATTATCTGTGACTGTTGCACCAGACGTATAGGTCAGCATAGTAGTGGCAAATTGCTGCACTATAGCTCTATCTCTGGTTACTTTTGAGTCAGATGAGTCCAAAAATACATTGGGATATGTTTTAGGATAGTGCAGAGATAATGTAATAATTCACTGGCTTTATCTCCCCATTGGTAAAGACGGGACTGGGAAGCAAACCATATGGTTTTGCCTCATCCAGCAGCATGTGCTGCTGAGATTGGGTATGAAGTATTTCCCTACTCAACCTGGTTCAGGGTTGTAAGCATAACAGGATTCCAAAGTTTGAATTTGCAGTTCTACGTCTCGGAGGGATTGCCATTTTCTACGTTTTTTCCCCTTTAAATGGCTTATCATTTCCCTCCCTGAGAGCTGGCTTACCAGCCTCGCACGTGACACCAGGGGATCCCCCAGATTGCCAATTGTAAGCTAGATAAGTATCTATTGTTTCTCCCAATTGAGAGGTGAGTGCCATGTCCCGAAGCGACCAGACTTTCAGCTGCCATCGAAAAGATGCTCTGATGTGAGCAGTGTCCAGTCGTTATCGGGGTGTGGTCCAATAGTCCCCGAGGCAAGATCTGCACAACAGTCACTATGTGCGTCTCTGTTTTAGGGAGGGGGAAAAAATGATCTCCAGCACGGGGACAAGCCCAGTTCTGTCGCCGCTCAGAAGCTGACTTCGCCTTGCTCTCCCTCCATTTTGTGCTCATGATTAATTCTGGCGCTGCCCTGCAGGTCCTTCCTGCACCGCCAGCTCACCAGCACCTACGTGGCATCATGGCAAGACTGGCCATATCTCAGGGCCCCCGCCAGCGGTCTGTAGCCTCCCGGCTATCTTATGGAGGCCACAACTTCACTCACTGGGTCCTCAGAAGCAGGATGAGGAAGGATATGAGCCTGGTGGCAAGGAGGTAGTTTAGCTTGCTGATGCCATCTTTGGTGTCCAGGCCACGCCCCACCTCCGCCCCCCCCCCCCCCCCCACTTTGATCATGTTCTCGATGATGAATTTAAACCAAATGCACACTTGACTCCCAGTATGAAGTGGAGTGGCTTGTAAGACCATCAGGAGAATTTCCATCTGGCCGATGTTTGTGAAAGCTAAGTAGGCTAAGAGTGAGTTGGACACATACCAAGCTTAGACTAATTGGAATCTGCTGGTTCTAGATTTGAAAATGACTCGATCTGGCAAACTTTGTACAATATGCAGAGGCCGAGTCATGATCTTTGTGACCTAACACCCACACGTTTCTCTGAGGACTTGAAGTCCAACAATAACGAGCTAAGAGTTGGCAGGAGTGCATGTGAGCTATTTGGACCTGCAGCTTGCTGAGTGTACTAATGGCAGTGGGGCAAGGAGAAATGCACTACATGGCATTCATTTTCAATTCTCAGTGGCCTAAAAGCCAGAAACATCTCCAAGAACTATTTGTGGGTGGCTTACGATGTTCCCTCACCCCTTACCTTCTTTTCTGCCTGCTCCTTTATTGGTTCTCGAAACAGGGGTGCATGATTGCTCCACCTCCCCTTTCCCCTTGTGTCATATGCCCCAGATTTAGCCGTCCTTATTATGACTAGATGTAACATTTATGGAGGTCGTTTCGTTCTCACCCACAGTGTTGGGAAATAAGTCCGACTGCTGATGAAACATCTGGGCTTTGTACATTTGCTAAGATTGCACCATTTATTGAAAAATTGGATTTTGTTTTCATGTTTTGCTGGGAATTATTTCAGGTCATCTTGTCCTACACAATACAGTTGCAACATCAAGTGTTTTATATCTGTTTGTTCTTCGTGCAGAGTTTCATCGAATTGGCTTTCGGTTAACTTCATTTTATCAAACCTAATTTCAAGGACGTCCAGCCTTGAGTGCTCCTGGGCTTCCATCTGTCCATTTCTCATCGTTCTGACACCATACACTCTACTTAAGAACTTACATTTCTGGACATGCTTTCTGTCCTATTTCACTCTTGCTGCGCACTGTCCTTGGGTATTGGTACTGCTTCACCTACATTGTCTCCCCTGTTTCTTTCCACGAATCTTGCACACTACCTTGCATACTAATACTGATGTTCCCACTGTGTTTCCCATTTTTCCTCACTCTTTACACTGTCCATCGTGCTTTCTCATTAGCCTTGTACTGCTGTACCTGCATTGTTTCTTGTTGCTACACAGCCCAGTGGGTTACTAGGACAAATACTATTGTTCCCCTCTTGTCTGCTCCTCTCCCACTGCCCAAAAACCTCACCGTACTTGTGCCTCCCAAATTACAGTTACTACCCAGCACAATAACGTCTGACGACTGCAGTGACGTGTGCTGTGTTCAGTGCCCGCATTAGTGCTGTTATTGACCTGTCAAGGTAGACGAAAGTCCCCTCTCAATCATGGCACACTGACATGAGATTATATTTTTTCATTCTAGCTTTTCATGCCTACGGAAAAGCAGGGAAGATGTTGGTGGAAACCAGGTAATACTAAAATGGAATTATTTCTCTTTTTGATTTGAGGTTCAAGTTTTGAATTTCTTCAAATAGGTGTGGTGGGAAAGGGCTCCCTTTGTATTGATGGTATCCTGGGGATCGGAAATTAGAGTTCCCCTCAATAAAGTGGACTAATGAATGAGTACTTGCACGCAATTAGTGTATTTGGCATATACTGTGACCACAAAGCCTAAGGCGCATAAAAAAATGTTGTTGTAAATCTGATACAAACGGGCTGGGTGGCGGTTCTCGCATTACCACTTAGGTTTGGGTCTATGCCAAGACTTTGTCAAAGTTGTACACAGACTTCAAACCTAGGTTTGTGTGTTAGGACCCATCATCCCTTCTTTTTTTATACTTATGTGCTCTTCCATTCAACTGAACTGTTTTTGGGGGAGCATGGGGCTTGGACTTAAATTATATTGTTGTTAGGGTAAGTAGACATAACTCTTTTTTTATCTATTAGTTTACCCTATACTTCGTATCCTTATTCTTTGCTTTTATTTCTAAACACTTTTTTCCCCATTTTAAAGTGAATTCATTTTCTCTTTCTTGAGCATCACATGTTGACGTTTTGTGTTTCTTGGGGAATGTTTTGACAACATCAGTCTCGGCTGTGCATCACTTGTGTAAGCCTTTCACATTGCTTATATTTTCCATTACCTTCCGCATAGTTCTGTAAGTGACTTTTCGGTGAATAAAACCACCAGCGTCAGTCCTTGAAGACCTGGGTCTGTGCCTGCGTTCGCTACTTACGGAACAGACAAGAGGCAAAGAAGATCTCTCAATTGGACATCTTACGACTGAGCCACAGAACCGGTTTTTGATGCTCTAGCTTACTTTTTATCAAGCAATCCCCATTCAGTCTCGATGGGCGTGAACCAAAGGAGCAATAGTTGGATTGTGAAAATTAGTGTTGTGCCTCCACATTGCAATGATGATCGAATTAGCTAGAGCTAAACCTAGATGCAGTTTTGAGTGGGCAGTGCATCTAGCAGATTAGATTGTGCTTGCTTCCCTTAAGACATCCTTTCTCTAATTTTAAGGTTAATTTACCGATCTCAAGGAAGGTCTGTGACAACATTTGGGACATGAATAAGTATAACCCCAAATTGACCTTCCTGTATTTTTCCACATAGTTTGGGGGCAGGCCCAAAAGCTGGATCAGGTAATTTTTAATTGTGCTCTAGGTAAACCCTCCCTGTTCTGACACCCATGGAAACAACAGATGTTAAGATGTTTGTTCTTCGGACATTTTGAGCTTGGGTTATACAGGGAGTGCAGAATTATTAGGCAAATGAGTATTTTGACCACATCATCCTCTTTATGCATGTTGTCTTACTCCAAGCTGTATAGGCTCGAAAGCCTACTACCAATTAAGCATATTAGGTGATGTGCATCTCTGTAATGAGAAGGGGTGTGGTCTAATGACATCAACACCCTATATCAGGTGTGCATAATTATTAGGCAACTTCCTTTCCTGTGGCAAAATGGGTCAAAAGAAGGACTTGACAGGCTCAGAAAAGTCAAAAATAGTGAGATATCTTGCAGAGGGATGCAGCACTCTTAAAATTGCAAAGCTTCTGAAGCGTGATCATCGAACAATCAAGCGTTTCATTCAAAATAGTCAACAGGGTCGCAAGAAGCGTGTGGAAAAACCAAGGCGCAAAATAACTGCCCATGAACTGAGAAAAGTCAAGCGTGCAGCTGCCACGATGCCACTTGCCACCAGTTTGGCCATATTTCAGAGCTGCAACATCACTGGAGTGCCCAAAAGCACAAGGTGTGCAATACTCCGAGACATGGCCAAGGTAAGAAAGGCTGAAAGACGACCACAAGACACACAAGCTGACACACAAGCTGAAACGTCAAGACTGGGCCAAGAAATATCTCAAGACTGATTTTTCTAAGGTTTTATGGACTGATGAAATGAGAGTGAGTCTTGATGGTCCAGATAGATGGGCCCGTGGCTGGATTGGTAAAGGGCAGAGAGCTCCAGTCCGACTCAGACGCCAGCAAGGTGGAGGTGGAGTACTGGTTTGGGCTGGTATCATCAAAGATGAGCCTGTGGGGCCTTTTCGGGTTGAGGATGGAGTCAAGCTCAACTCCCAGTCCTACTGCCAGTTCCTGGAAGACACCTTCTTCAAGCAGTGGTACAGGAAGAAGTCTGCATCCTTCAAGAAAAACATGATTTTCATGCAGGACAATGCTCCATCACACGCGTCCAAGTACTCCACAGCGTGGCTGGCAAGAAAGGGTATAAAAGAAGGAAATCTAATGACATGGCCTCCTTGTTCACCTGATCTGAACCCCATTGAGAACCTGTGGTCCATCATCAAATGTGAGATTTACAAGGAGGGAAAACAGTACACCTCTCTGAACAGTGTCTGGGAGGCTGTGGTTGCTGCTGCACGCAATGTTGATGGTGAACAGATCAAAACACTGACAGAATCCATGGATGGCAGGCTTTTGAGTGTCCTTGCAAAGAAAGGTGGCTATATTGGTCACTGATTTGTTTTTGTTTTGTTTTTGAATGTCAGAAATGTATATTTGTGAATGTTGAGATGTTATATTGGTTTCACTGGTAATAATAAATAATTGAAATGGGTATATATTTGTTTTTTGTTAAGTTGCCTAATAATTATGCACAGTAATAGTCACCTGCACACACAGATATCCCCCTAACATAGCTAAAACTAAAAACAAACTAAAAACTACTTCCAAAAATATTCAGCTTTGATATTAATGAGTTTTTTGGGTTCATTGAGAACATGGTTGTTGTTCAATAATAAAATTAATCCTCAAAAATACAACTTGCCTAATAATTCTGCACTCCCTGTACATTTCTGGAAAATGTGATCAGAAACTTAGAGATGAACTGACGTGAGAACGTATGGAGTCTGTTCACTTTCTGAGCATTTCAGTGGTTGTGTAGAGCCCTTAGCCCTATGCTAGCTTTGAAACTATGCATTTACTACCTTATTGAGCCTGCTTGTGATTGTGTTCTGTATGGTAATCTCATTGATGTCACATTGCCTGTTACTTACCAATGGTCACAAAACATGAACAAGAAAGTATTTGAGCATTGCACTGCAGTTTTGACGACCAAGTGTATCAGCTGCCATGACTTCCTGTGTCACTAACACAGTTCAATCTCCTCTCACTCCCCTTGTTTCTATTTGCAGCATGATTGGGCTGATGTTGGGGACGTGCATTGCTTTTTATGTTGTGATCGGTGACTTGGGATCAAACTTCTTTGCTCGTCTACTTGGACTTCAGGTAAAGCTCCTCTACAGACCTCACTAGTCGGTCTTCCCACGCAGCAGCTGTGTTTTCCCACACTGCAGTTTATTCCTTGCTGCCTTGCCTTATAAACGTTCAATGATTGCACATGCATTCCTTGCTTGGTCTCATCTGTTAAAGTGACCATCAAAATTGCAGAACCCTTTTTTCTTGAATACAAAACTCACCTTTATGCTCCCAACTATCTGATAGCCCAGCCTTTCTTAAGTTTTTCAGCATGCTGTTAAAACCTGCAACTCGAAACTGACGGTTGTTTGCTTAAAAATGCTTCTGTATTTTTAGGCAAGCTGTGACAGGGCCAACAAGATACCTGAAATGTTGTTACTAATACTGGTTTGTCCAGGTTTATGCACGGTTTGTTAACATTGCTAAGATTATTCAGAAGCCATTTTGTTCCTGCAATGTCCAAAGGTTTTGTAAGCATGCTCGTCACGGCATAGGCCAGAGACCCGTCTAAGGCCAGCTTAACACGTCTATCTGGTTTCTTCCCTACACATTGAATTCTGCCCCCAAACTGACCTAAAATAAAAGGTTTGCAAGGGACCAGCGAGGAAGATGTGGACAGATACAGAATATGAAATGTAACTTAAATGAATGGATGTCATACATTATGCATAATTCTTGATAGATGAAATTTCGGCTGCAGACCTTGTGAGGTCAGACTGATTGAAGTGTTTTAAGTTCCTCATAACACTTTAAGCTGAGTAAGTCTGGAAATCCAGGTTTAGTAGCCGTGTTTGAAATGATATCTGTCATAATAGCCTTACAGACCGTTTTGATGAGATTACTGCTGGGGAGTAATGTTTTTCACCTCGAGAAGCCACTTCTTAGCTGTTGTTATGGCCATTTCCACTGGAATTATGCCCAGGGAAGGGCCAAATTGTGCTTCAGGGTTGACTAAACTATGGGAAAGGAAAATTATGTGGCGTGAACCGGCACATTTTGTGATAGTATTACTTCATTATTTTATCATTTTTACACGTTAGCGGTGTCTGGGCATAGGGTAAAACACAAATTTAGTAACAGCAACAGAAAGGTAATCGGTCCACATTTGAGAAGGACTTCCTCTGTGCACACAATACTTTTCATTGCATTTTTAGTAACTCTTGATCCGTTTGATCAAGAAACACTTTGTTTTGGGTAAAATATGTGGAATATGCAGCAGGTGGTGGACTATGTGGCAAACTCATAATTATGTAGAAAACCCAACAGTTGTAAAATCGTATAAACCCAGTGGTCCTGGTTATAGCATCTCCCAGTCAGAAAGAGTTACTGACTAAAAACCCATCCATAGTTTTTATGTTTATAGCGTGACTACCGATTCTGTTGTTCGCAGTGAAGGTATTATGATCTGGGGGCTCTCCCTTATGACCACAGGGGTCGGATTTCGAATTCCCTTGTGCAAGAACTTAGTTCAATGCATCAATATGAATTAGAAATTCAGTTGGACTGGCACCTGTACATAATCTGTTAAATAGTACTCTTAAAAAGTGTTTCCTGGTAACAAACAGTTAACTAGATGAGTGGAGGAACACAGTGGAACTCCAAACCCTCTTTCATAAATGAATATCACATTCAAAATAGTACTAACAAACAGGGGATGAATTTTAAAATGTGTATCTCTAAAATCCTTGTCTAGTGTTTAAAATATGAATGGTAACCCCACGGAACAAGAAAATAAATGTGGTAAAGCACGACATGTCTAGTGAAAACAATATTTGCATTCCAAACCTAGTTTCCAAACCTGTTTCCTATTATCCTAATAGCGCAACTTCTAAGTAATATGCTAAATGTTAGTAGAAGCAGAACATATCAAGCCTATAAATTGAGTTTCTTAAGATGCTTACAGAGCATACCTTCTATTTGTAGGGAATAGCTGTTAAACTATTCCTTATCACAGCGTTTGTTTAGGAGTGATGAGCACTGCATAGCTAAAGGACACTTCTCTGCACCACCCGAGTAGCCTCTGACTGAGGCTGATTGTCGATGCAAACCAGCATGACCTCTGGTGTGATAGTCCTGTGGGGGGAAGGCTTGTGTGAATCTTCTCTCTCTCTTATGGTCAGATTACTGCGTTTTTATAGTACCTGATTCACCCATTTTTTTTCTCACATTTATAAAACAAAACAGCGCTTGCAGACACTAAAGTCTTAACAAGACTAAACAAATATGGAAATATATGTCATTTCGGTTTACCTATAGGTAATATGCTCTTATAACTACAATAATAAAATCATATCAGCATTCACTGTAAGCGTCTGTGATGTTACAGCAGCATCCTTCATGAAAACAATAAAAATATGTCAGCCTAGATAAGAGGCAGACTTGATACCAACACTTCTGTGTGTGTCTAAAACTTAACCCTTTTTACTAAAAGAGGTAAAATAATCTACTAGCAGGCACGTAATAAAAGTACAAGATGTCTAATGGGACTTGTCACATTGTTCACGACAAAGGAAATTTGAGGGGGGGGGGTGAAAGACCTATAGATGTGTTGCTTATGGCATGATACATTTTACTCCTCTGTACGCAGGTGACTGGAAGTTTCCGCATCTTTCTGCTGATCACAGTCTCGCTGTGCATTGTCCTTCCGCTGAGCCTGCAGAGAAACATGATGGCTTCCATTCAGTCCTTCAGCGCAATGGCCCTCATCTTTTACACTGTCTTCATGTTTGTGGTGAGAATAAGGAGTTAAGATCCTGCTATTGTGGGGAGGGATGTGGATACTGGTTAACAGATGAAAAGGGAAAGACTAAAGAAGGATAAGGACAGTGGTATGACCAAAAGAGTCAGTTGCAGTCTACCATAAACATCCTTACGCCTGGGCTTAGCCATCAATGGTCCTCATACTCTTAATGCTTCTAAGCTGATGTTTTGCCTGCTATAGTTTGACAGTTTGTTTTTGAATGGCTTTTAAGTTTAGTGTCCTGTAAGAAATACAGTTGAATGCAGCTGGTAAGAGACAACGTTATTCTTGCACAGTACCAAAGTCCACAGTTCTTCCAGTTATCAGTAATTCAGAACATAGTCTAGTGTTCACGCGCTTTGCACAGTAACATTCCAGGGTACAGAACTGAAGAACATGTGCTAGATCATGGAAATGGACAAGAGCAAGGGGAAGAAGAGTCATGTACATTGCACAGTTCCCCCTAATCAAACAAAACTGGATGATACGGAAAAAAGAAAGAAAGCAAAGAAAACTGAGAACAGAAAACTAGAACTAAAAGGAAGAAATGTGAAAATAATCTCACAGTAGCACTGTAAATGGAAAAGTTACAGGTAGAGCCCAACTCAAGAAACATGTAACACAATAACCCAAACATAAAAACTGGGAAGAATCAAAAGTCCTGTTTCTTCTCATATGTCTGATGAGGCTAGCAATAGTGTCCTCTGTATCAGAAGCAGCCACATCAAAAATGTAATTCAACACACTTTTACCCCGAACTGCCAGTAATTCCATGTAATTGGAGTCGTCCTTCCTTACTACAGACGGCACTCTCAAGAATAGTTATTATGGCAGGCTTCAGCACTTGATTTCTTCCCAGATATTCTGTCCTAATGGCAGCATTTCAGAACACTGCAAACATACCACATTCTTCCATCTTGTTTTTCTTAAAAACCTTGATGGCTTTACCAGATTTAGACCTACCCTGTTCAACTAAACGCTGCCTACATACACATATTCACTCACCTGGACTAACACTGGACAACTGAACCCTCCTCTGAAAGTCATACAGGCTTTTCTGACACAGTTTTCTGATGGATACTTGTAACTGCAGATTCCTCACCTTGTGAATACCCTTAGGTGCCAGACAGGGTCTGGAGAATTTTCTTCATCAGTTTCCTCATGCCGCTGTCTGTGCCATTGTGGAGCTTCGAGTGGGATCCATCGCACCGCAGTTAGCCGACGTCAGTTCCTTTCTTTCCACACCTTGAGATGAGGAAGAGAGCTCGCGCCTTCAATTTTTTAGCAGGCTTGATAGACTATATTTTCAAACTTTTGTCCAGTGGGCAAAGTACAAGCCTCCCTACCCCCCAAAGCAGCAGGGTTCAAATCTTGTAATGACTGCCACAAAGAAAATTCGGTGACAGACTCCCGCTAGGCCTGTCTCTGGCATTTGGGCTCCTCACACAACGCAGTGTTGAGTGACTAAAAATGTGCTCAGATGAATCCAAAAGCCACGAGAACACAAGGCCAAACTTGACACTGTGGATTATCGCTGAAATGCCCGGTCCTGCTGAAGGACACAGATGTGTTCTCCTTTCTGAGGTCGTTCTTACGAGTGTTCATCCTACCCTCACCCTTTTCCCCATAAACTCCATTCTGGGGATAACCCAGATTCTGGGATAGGCACTGAGCCGGATACCCTTATGTCGCCACGCTGCTGCCAGAACCCTGAGCATCAACACTGACGCTCTGAACTTCTGCACTGAAGTGAATCCACTGTGAATCTTCTGCGACCCACATCAAAGTTGCAACCTCCTCACTGCTTATTCAGATTTGGAAACAAATTCCATTAAAGTACAGACTGCCTGACCCTGATGAGTAGGATAATTCAGAGATTTATGACAAAGAAAATAGATTTCTGGACCATCAAAACACCATTGACCTGATACTTGCCCTGACACTGGCCCATCCATGGAAGAGTCTGCCTCCGTCGCCAAGGTCATGGAGAGAGCAGCAGAGTTCCTAGACATACAAGTACCTACCTCTGAGATCAGGACAATTGTCCTAACATAGGTCCTCCAGACCTCACAGAAACCCCTCCTGTTTTTTTAACAAGCAGTGTGTCAGTAAACAGGCCTTGTCAGTTCACATGTTCACGAAGCACTAATGCCTGAATAGCACTGTCTGGTGGAAGGGGTATTTTGCCCAATTTGTTCTGCAGGATTTCCTGGTCTAAGCCATTCCATAGACCTACCACCTGAGAAGGTTCTGTTATGGTATCTATTAAGGTGAAGGATCTGCGGTCAGACATATCCATCAGAAGAATACGTTGATTAACCTTTGGTTACGCTATTTCTGGTGGATACTCTGAGTCTGTTGATTACTCACCGACCCACCCACCTCCATGTTCTACGGAATGGACTTTTCTAATCCACGCTAATAAGATTCCCTGTCAGAGATCGGCACACAAGCCCAATCTGATTACTAAGGCTCTGCGTCTGATGGAGGAGACAGATATCAATAAGAAACTGATTTCAGCTTATGGAGGTAGGGGCTCCAATGTAAAATCTTGGGGCATATCCGATGCAGAGCCGCACTTTGTCACCTACCAATGTGCGAAGGAATTACTGAAGAAAATTCTCTGGATCCAGTCTAGTGCCTGAGGGAATTCACATAGTGTGGACTCTGTGGTTAGACACAGTACCTACCAGAAGGAACGTTATCTAAACTAAATAGTTTGTTTATGCTTCTCTCTTTCAGTTACAACTGTCCTAAAGCAACATTACTTGTTGTTTGAGGAGAGTTGGTTAGTTCTTCTAAGCATCCACCACAGACACAAATTTATCACAGAATCTCTATCAGACTCACTTGTGTGGTACTGTGAGGAGTAACACACTGCAACCACAGTTTATCCCTTACAAAGTCCTCCAGCCCTCATCATTAGATTTGGCCCAGGTGATGCCATCCTATACAACTGTGTTGAAACACATACTTGGCCATTGTGGATTGATAATGAAGTGGTAATGTTTTTTAATTCCAAAAGATCCCAAAAACTGCCTAATCTCAGAAAAGGTCAATTGAACACTATGAGTAACCATAATGTTTGAAGCCCCTTCCCTTGAAGTCTTCTCTTTAAAAAAAACTCAATAACAACAGGAGAAAATGCATGTTTGATTAATCTCTCCTCTGGCCACTTAGAATGGTAATAAGCAATACCAGGGCAAAACATGAGTTGCTTAGAAGGCAACTAAATGGTCCAAACACATAAAGAGCTCATATTCCCCAGGGCAGCTGGGACCCCTGGTCATTAATGAGAGGAATAGAAATGGAGCTAATATCCATATCACTCTGGCTGCATTCAGCACAATTCCACACCTAATGTTCGAGCTTCCGGGGTAGGTCACTACAAATGTTGCCTCAACAACCATTTCATCACCATGCTAGCGTGATTGTCATGCACCACTTGCATAATGTTTGTTTCACACCAATAGGAGGGAAACATTTTCCAGACTTGAGCAACAGTTCTTGCTCTCCTGAGAACTCCTTGGAGACACTGTAAAAGTGAGAAATGTTGCCGTTACGCTATATATAATCATCTTTCACTTTGAACAGCATAACTTTACTTTATTCTATTGATTTTCAGTAATTCTCACTACAACCTCTTCAATGGTAGCAAGCACATCCAAGTCACTGTGCCACTCCGGACTCTTCATATCATTATACTGAAGTCTGGACAAGCACGCCACATTCACATTTTCCTTCCCAGCCACATATTCTGCAGAAAAACAATGATGTTGATCGAACAATTTATGAAGTGGAATTAAACCTCCCCCGCCCCCATTCTCCTCCATCAAGCCTGCGCTCCACGCACCAGGGAAGAGAATTCTCACCTAAAGTTTATGGTCTAACCTGAGAAATAGCCGACTTCTACAAATGTAGATCCTAAACTGCTGAACAGACCACTATCCGGCTAAAAGTTCCTTGCCAAACACAGCATATCTGCACTGAACTTTTAGGAGCTCTTAAGGCAAATATAATGTTATATTTCTGTCTTCCCACCTCACACAATCCAGTTGTCCACCGTTATAACACATTCTGTCCCTGCGAAAAAAGGTCTTGGTGGAGGGGGTTTGATAGAATAGGATTTGATCATATTGAATGCTTTATGTTGAAATTCCACTTACCTTCTTTTCTGATCAACACTCTCAGGAGTTCCATCTTGTCTGCATAGTTAACCACAGACTTGCTAGAAACTCATAGGGCACAGAAAAGGATAAAGGGCCACAAACAGTCTTAACTTGTCTGCTTTTCCGGCAAACACATTGGGTGGAACCCACTCCGAAGACTCTGCTTCCTGAAAAGATCATCTAATAATTCTTTGAGCTCTCACTGTACATTCAGTGGCACTCCTCTCAGATTTCCTTCATAGGTCTATCATTCTCCACCATAAACGTTCAATGGACAAATCCTTCAACATCCCCTAAGCTATTGAGCAACACCTTATGGAGTTCTTACTTTAAAAGCTTGCCATCCAGTGAGCTCTCAACAACTGAAACTTGTCCCTTTCTTCTGGGATTAAGGACCCTTCCCAATATCCTTACATCCTTCCCTCCTATCATATTTACACCCTTAACAGAAATGTACATCTTAACATCAGCGAACCACTCCTTGAACTCCAGGTACACTCTACAAAGTCTTATGACCTCTATGCTGCCATCAAATATCCCTGCAACAATATCGGAAGGTTCCAAATCTTCCAATCCAAGCAACCCTGTATGTTGCTCCAAAAATTACTCTTTGTTAATCATGGTCCATAGCAAACCTGACTCAGCCACAAAGACAAAATATTTTCCTAATGGTGTGACGGAACACTTTTGGTAACAGCTCACACTGTTTTCTCTCTGTTCTCCAACATTTTGGATAGCTAAATCCAAAGTAGAACTTCACTCTGACGAATATTTGTGTTTTTCACTAATATCTTCACAATTGGTAGCACAAGCTACTTTACCCATGAAAATCTAGTGTTCTTTTTTACTCTGCTGGTCGACTTTGGCAGAATGCTCCTTCTTTCTCCAACCTTTACAGTCTTTCACCACTGCAGGGCATAACTTAAGAGGAAACATTATTTGTACTACCACATCTATAAATACACTAACGTTTTCTCCTCTTTCTGTTATTGTTCTCACTGTCTAGACTACGGTTGCTTAGACGTTAAACATCAGCAGTAACCTTTTGGTTCTATATTTGCAGTTTGCTCACAGCTTTCACTCATTTCTCTGAATATTCAGTAGCCTCGACCCTCACAATAGTGTCTTGGAGAGTGGGTTTACCTAGTATACGTAGTTGCTCCAGATTTTTTATTTAAAAATTATTATTTTTTTTTTATTCCTGACATTGATGTTGATTTGATCAGGTATCAACTTATCACTCATAGTGCCATAATTACAGGAGAGGGATAACTTCCTCAAAGCTGTTTGAAACTCATCAGATCTCTCCCTCCCTCTGGAACGTGGTGTGCATGGCTGCTAAGTTTCCCAGGTATATGTGTGATGTGGTGCTCCAGTCCAGTTTTTTTTTTTTTATTAATTCTGGGACTTGTAGTCCTGTTTTATAATGAAATACACAAGCCTATAATTTCCAGAATTCAAAGAAAAAACTGGACTTAAGCAGCACATCATGCGTGGACCTGGGAAACTTGGCAGGGTTGGGTGTAAAATTCGTACATGCCCAAAGCTGAACTAGAGCAAGAGTTGAATCTCCTTAAGCCTCAATAGTGCTTCATCAAAGTAATTAATGTCTCCTTACCACCCCCCCCTGTGCACCACATGGACTTCGGACAAGAGGCAACATAATAGTATATTACCATGCCTTTCAAAAGGCATTTTATCTCCTTCTGTGGCTCATATACATATCATAAAACCTTCCTTTCACCTACACAGTAGTATGAGAGGATCTCTCTTAGTTGGAAGAAAACAAGGTGGAGGGGTGAATTGCACGATGTGCACAGTAAACACTATCAGTAAACAAAAAATTGTGATGGAGGATTGCGCCCTTGCTCGGAACAACATGTACATGTGCATCACGGGCTTTTTAAGTTCAGTAATAATAGTGACTAATGACAAATAATTCTGTGGGATCACAGAAAATAAATAGTCTTACAAAGCACATACACTGTAGTTGGTTGATATAGTCTCTATGACATACAACCGTTGAGCTCCTAACACGTGTGTATGTCACAGATATCTTTAATTCTGTAGAGGGACAGTCTTCCAAAAAAATAATTATGACCCACGTTCAGAGGTAACTTGTGTGCATGCCACAGATCTACAAGCCAAGATATCACAGTTTTCGTTACACCTATAATGATGGTCAACATCTGTAATGATGAAGTAGTGACAGTACTCTGTCGATCAGAGCCGTAAATGTTTCAAACAGGTGCTTGCTAGGGTTGGGAGGCGTCTTGGATCTTGGTGTACTTGTTCAGAGATCCTTTCTGTACACTGCTCTAAAACATGTGTACAGAGAACAAAACACTTCCACCAGGGTGTGCATGTGCTGTTGCACACTACTTCAATGTGCAAAAGGAAAGATACTGTACCATACAACTGTAATGGGAGGTGCTTACCTCACATGCTCGCATATAGATGTATACGAATATGCTTCATGTTGATGAAAAAAAACTCTGTCATCCAGAGATATCTGTCAAGTAGAAGATTCAGTGTTTGATCAGAATCAGTCAAGGAATACAGCTACATGGGGACGAGAGGTTGTACCCTCCACTGTGCTGATGAGGCAAGTAAGGTATCAATAGGTTCCTTGCCAAAATTGTAGGAAGAAAAGGTGTCTTTATTCCAGCCGGTGCCAAAGTCTTTAGTTATTCCAACTGTCAGTCATTCAAAACTTATCAGAGCACACATGCTCTGCACAGTAACATTCTAGGTTGGAGAACTTAGGCGCACATGCTAGATCGCACAACCAGTCGGTATATGAAAACTGTAAAATTACATCGCCAACATTCACAACAGCTTCGGCCCACCAACCACAAACCCCACCACCGAACCGATGCCCCCCACCGCCACCCTCCGCACCTGGACCCCAGTCAGCACCGAAGACACAAAACGCACAATGAACACCATCCACTCCGGATCCCCTACGGACCCCTGCCCACACCACATCTTCAACACGGCTGACCACATCATCGCACCCCACCTCCGTGACATCGTCAACGCCTCCTTCAACACCGCCACCTTCCCGGAGTGCTGGAAACACGCCGAGATCAGTGCCCTGCTGAAGAAACCAACTGCAGACCCCTCCGACCTCAAGAACTACCGCCCCATCTCGCTCCTCCCGTTTCCTGCCAAAGTCATCGAGAAGACCGTCAACAGACAGCTAGCTGCCTTCCTCGAGACCAACGGATCCCTCGACCACTTGCAATCCGGCTTCCGAGCCAACCACAGCACGGAGACCGCCCTCATCGCAGCCACAGACGACATCAGATCCCTAATGGACAATGGGGAAACTGCGGCCCTCATCCTCCTGGACCTCTCCGCAGCGTTCGACACTGTCTGCCACCGCACCCTGGTACAGCGCCTGAACAACACCGGCATCCAGGGGAAGGCCCTGGAGTGGATCGCCTCATTCCTCGCCGGAAGAACCCAGAGAGTCCGCCTCCCCCCGTTCCGGTCAGCGGCCACCGAAGTCATCTGCGGAGTTCCACAAGGGTCATCGCTCAGCCCCACCCTCTTCAACGTCTATATGAGCCCCCTCGCAACCATCGCACGTCAACACAACCTCAAGATCATCACCTACGCCGACGACACCCAGCTGATCCTCTCCCTCACCAGCGACCCGGACGCCGCCAGAGCCAGCCTACACGAAGGGATGAAAGACGTCGCCGAATGGATGAAGAACAGCCGCCTGAAACTGAACTCAGACAAGACGGAGGTCCTCATCCTGGGATCATCACCATCCGCCTGGGACGACTCCTGGTGGCCCCCCGCCCTGGGAGCCACCCCCAAGCCAACGGACCACGCTCGCAACCTAGGCTTCATCCTGGACTCCTCCCTCTCGATGACCAGACAAGTCAACGCCGTCTCATCTTCATGCTTCAACACCCTGCGCATGCTTCGAAAGATCTTCCGGTGGATCCCCACCGAGACCAGGAAGACGGTCACCCAGGCCCTCGTCACCAGTCGGCTGGACTACGGGAACGCCCTCTACGCCGGCACCGCCGCCAAACTCCAGAAGAAACTCCAACGGATCCAGAACGCCTCAGCACGACTCATCCTGGACATTCCCCGACACAGCCACATCTCCGAACACCTGAGAGACCTGCACTGGCTCCCCGTCAACAAAAGAATCACGTTCCGACTCCTCACCCACGCACACAAGGCCCTCCACGACCTGGGCCCCAAGTTCCTCAACAGCCGCCTGACCTTCCACAAGCCCACCCGCCAGCTCCGCTCCGCCAGCCTCGCTCTCGCCACCGTCCCCCGCATCCGCAGAGCCACCGCCGGAGGAAGATCCTTCTCCTACCTGGCAGCCAAGACATGGAACTCCCTCCCCATCCACCTCCGGACAACGCAAGACCATCTCGCCTTCAGGAAGCAACTCAAGACCTGGCTGTTCGAGCAGTAGCGTTTCCCCCCCCCCCCCCAGCGCCTTGAGACCCTCCGGGTGAGCAGTGCGCTATACAAATGCCTTTGATTGATTGATTGATTGACATACAGTGTTCTAGAGACATATTCAGATGTTCAAAAATATTTCATCTAATCTCTTATCCTGTCAATTCCTTGCGACAATATATATTTCCATTTCATTTGTTTTAACCTCCATATCAATACTCATAATTTATTACCCAGCAGGGTAACTGCCAATCAACTAATACCATGTACTATCTGCAGCTATATGAGGATAACCACAATAAATAGATGATTTACAATTCTCCAATGAAGCCCAAGTGGGCTTAGCGTGCCAGAAGGAGTTACATTTCAAAATCAAGAAATATATAAGTATAAAGTAAATAAACCAACTTAACCTGTCTCAAAACAATACAGTAGCTGTGGCATCAAACTTTATAAAATATTTTGGAAAAACTAAAAAAAAAAATCCTAAAAAAGTCTAAATTGTGAGATAATGAAATATTGGACATATATGTTGATAATAACTTGGAGGCTGTTATTTTTGGCTGATTTGATCTTAAATTAGATTTGGATTTATTTGGGGTGGTTTTGAAATTGTTTTAAATGTGGAGTATTGTAATGTGTCTTTTTTTCTTCTTTTTTCAAACAATGATCTATTTTCTATGTCTAGGGAAACCATGGGTATATTTTCTAAGGTAGAGGGGGCTTCTGTAATTATCTGGGCTTATGCAGAAGACCGTAAAGGTTGAAACGTGTAGCCTCTCCAAGTCGAGAATTTGTTTCTCTTTGAAGATGATGACAGCCTAAATAAATAAATCATTTGTTCCTTGGAGTGCCATTTGGATGACTTTTCCTGATATACTATTATGAACGGGTCCTGCGTCCATCAAAAAACACACACACACACACACACACACACACACACACACACACACACACACACACACACACACACACACACACACACACACACACACACACACACACACACACACACACACACACACACACACACACACACACACACACACACACACACACACACACACACACACACACACACACACACACACACACACACACACACACACACACACACACACACACACACACACACACACACACACACACACACACACACACACACCCCACCCCCCCCCCCCACCCCCCCACCCCCAAGCCATTGGGTAGTTACTGTTAGGATCAACTTTTTCCATAGTGTTTTTTGTTTTGCTATTAAATTTGGTGCCATTTAAAGACTCCTGATGACATTTTCAAAAGTAGTGTACAAGTTACTTTAGATGCTGTCTGGAAAATCTTCTGCTGCTTCGTCAAGCAGTGGCTGAGGGAAAAAAGGGAGGGGGGTCCCAAAACACCTTTTCCTAATGCAATATCTATGGGGATTTTGCATTTTTTAGGCACCGCAACAGCCTGAACTGCTGAATGGAATTATACTGGATTTGGCAGAAAGCTAGATCTTGGTCTGCAGATTGTGCTTTTTGTGATTTGGGGTAAATCTGTTCAGTAATTTTAGAGTTTTTAAACAAAGAAAAATATAGATATCTAGGGACTCAGATCCACCCGCGGGGGATCCACGGATCCGGGCAAAAAGGAAGTTCTGAGAGGCTGGCCGCAACCTTAGAGAAAAGTTGTGACCACCAATCTATTTCTCAGTAAGCCTAACGATGTTAATAGGTTATACAATACTTCTGCACTAGTCTCTGTGATCATTATTTTTTCGACATCTTTAACCCTCCAAAGGCTAATAAATACATATATCCAGCTTCTCAATATAATTGACTAATGATGTTAAAATTTCACATGTTTTTTGCTTATGTGTTCAATGAAATGAACACAGTCGCTGAACTTCCAAAAATAGAGCTCCAAATTTTTGTATTATGAAACTTACTTCATGTCCTGCATTTGATCTATCAGTAAAATGCCAACTATATATTCAACATTTTGTTGTAAGACTCTTAACACTTATTCATTTCTAAATATCGGTCTTTGTTCATCTCCCTAACGATGTAGATAAATAACGCAATAACCATGCACTAGCAGCTGTGTTCATACATTTTCAACATTATTATCCCCCAATACATGATGTTGACTGTATATGACATTTCAATTATAATTCTCTCTAGATACCTTAAATCTAATTTCATGATTATGTTGGATTCAAATACTTTCCACTTACAATAGCAGTAAAATTAGTCACAGTGGCTAGAAAAAAAACATCAAACTTTGTGTATTACCTACAAATGTGAGTCATACTTCCTTATGTCCTACACTATTTCAAATAATTCATTGTTGACAGGTCCTGGATCACTTTATTCAACCATCTACCTCAAATATTATATATATATATATATATATATATATATATAGAGAGAGAGAGAGAGAGAGAGATATCGATATCGATATCTAATATATACATATATAGGTACACTTGCCAGGTCTTTTGTTATGTTATTCACATTATTATAATATTTTTCTTTCACTCACTACAGCATGAAGCAGTGAGTTATCCCAACTTAGCAATTATCTAACTTCACTGTGAGCTATAGCATTCTCCTCTGTCGCAAGGAGGACATCTGCACACTACTATGGCAGTGTGTGAACTACCAAAAGTTTGATTTCAGACAGTTCTTTTATTGTGTATGCGAGGGACCGGCAGCCCCCCAAACAATAATGTTTTGCAAAAACCATAACAAAACAAACATTGACAAAGCCAAAAGGCAGACAGTCGATGCCAGACCTACTAGCTTTGCCAATGCTTGTTCCTCTTGCGGTTTGTAAAATGTCAATCTGTGCGCAGGGATTTGCAAACATTAATTAATGCTCACTGCAGGTGTTGCATGGCACTGCCCTCGTTCCCTGTGGCCAAAAAGGTTAAACAGGGATGCCATGTTTTTTAAAGGGTTTCAGATTTGTGACTCACTGAATGTGACCCAACTGACCTTTCTTTAAGCAAAATCTCCAGCCGTACTGACTTGTGAAAGCCTTTTGATTATAAATACAATTTCTGGAAGACATGAGGTCTCACTGTAGTAGGCAACCTATTCAGTCTGTATAAGATTACCCGAGTATTGCTGAGGAGTGCTCCACAAACATCCACGAACAAGCATGTGATGCCCTGTGTCACCTAGGTCGAGCGAGCTACACGGCTAGCCAGAATAAATACACTTGTCTCTCCCAGTGAATGAAAACTGCGTCATGACATTTGCAAGGAAGGTGCTCTTAAATCTCAATGACTGATATCTGTGCCATTCCCTACGTAGGACATTCATTCTTCAAAGGGCCTCGAAAAGATTATGGATAAAGTAGAAGTAAAGAAAAAGGGGAATAGAGAGCGCAGAAGAGTTCTGTAACTAGTTCAGTACTAATACTGTTTGCATCTTCCCCGCATGCTGTGACAGAGAGTGATTACAAACCCATTCAGCTAACTGCAATTATTGAGCACAGAATATGTCTTTGAGGCCGGAATCTGAGCCTTCACTGTATTATTCTGTGCCCTCCCAGGAATTAATATGAATTCCGCCGAGATTTCTTCTAACCGTCTCCTTTCCCCCTAATAATTTATGCTTTCAAAGTATTTAATTACTTGGTCACCCCTTTACCTTCGGCGCCCATGTTTTTGTCCTTTTTCAAATTTCTCGGCCTCCACATTCAGTGTGTTAAAAAAAAAAAAAAAATGTAAACAATGGTCAGAATGTTCCTCCTTCAGACCATCCCCCATCCCAAAGAGTCAGTGAGAGACACAACACCTCCATTGTCATCTGAAATGGAGCTGTTTCACAATCAGTCAGTTATCCTTCATGTCTGTCAGATGCGCTAAATAAGTAATTCTTAAAATGTATCTTCTTTGAATCATTTTGAGATGTTGCATCCCATCAACTTCACTCAAGTCTAGAGACACCAAAGCCTCAGACTTCTAAAATTGTAGAACCACCAGTTTGACAGTGGATTGGCCACCGATGGCGTGGGCGACCCCATGCAAACAAGATAACAATTAGTGCTAAATCTGATACTGGATCTGAAGTTGACCTAGACTTAGTGTGTGCAAAGTTGCTTAGTTATTCTTCCGAAAGTTTCTGTAAGCTTTGAGAATTGTTTTCAACAAAGCGTTACAAACATTGTTGAAGCTACAAAATGGAAAATGTTGGGAAAATGTCAGCAAAGTAGGATTTTTTGGGCCAAATTCTCCCTAACTGCTATGTTTAGCAGTTTATTCTCTTGTAAAAAATATATATATATATTGTAGAACATGTTTCTGTAAACGTTTTTGCCTGCAGGTAATGTTTTGTGAAATTGCCTCACTCCTCTCTCTCTGTGAAGTTTGTTACTATCGCACAATTTTGCAGGCAAACCTATTTTAGGTATTAGCCAATCCTTTTTTGAACAATTAGTCTCTACATAGGTGAATCCATATTTTGAGTGGTCAATGTCAAAAACTTGGGATTACAAATAGGTCCCTGCAAATGATGATTGTGTTGGGACATTCGGACGTCTTCTGGCTCAGTCGCCAATCCTATATTTCCTGTCAGTATTCATTTGAGTGCAGATGTGAAGTCAAGTACAAGTCTGGTGAACACTCTGCCAAATTCGCAGCTCACTCATACTTCAATTTGGTGACAAGATGATGGGGTCACAGTGTTTAGTGGAAACTGCAAAGGCGATTTAGTTTGTGTGCATAACCCTCAACATTAAGGACAAGAGGTGAAATAGTGATTATACTACCAAGTATCGACCTCACAGAATATTATGGTATGAGAATGTTGATTACAGAAAATCAGAGACAAAATATTGAAAGATAAGTGCACATAGGAAAGGATGAATTTCCCTTTCCTAACTCCACATCTTGTGCTTTCTCCTTTGCACATGGTAAAATTAGCTTATAATCAATTGGCACTTTTAATGTACTTGTAAGTCCTTAGTAAAGCGGCACCACAGGTACCCAGGGCCTGTAAACTAAATGCTACAAGTGGGCCCTTTGCTCAACAGTATAGACAGGCCGTGGTGGCTGCCAACACGAATCTCCAGCAACGACCATCCGCAACACCCAACAAGTTCTTTATGGCTACAACAGGGACCATCTGTGATGCCTGGCCTGCTCTACACGCTACAGTTAATACGTTCCCTCTCCCTGCTCCTCACGGCCTCCTCCACCACCAACAGAATTCTTTACACAGGACTTTAGAAGTTTCCTTTTTTCAGCAGGACTCACCTAGTCCCTGTATCTGGTCTGCAGTCGATCACAGATGGCCTGAACTTGTGACTTTTTCCCAGTCTCACATGACAAAATAGCCACGAATGGTGATTTGAGGCAGTATACTTAGTTTAAATCTTTGAAATTGCATATCCCCACTCCTACTGATTTGGGTTTTTGTTGTTTTGCTCTCAAATAATTTATAAAGGTTTATTCAGTGGGAGCTCTTCCTTGACAAATTTGATGATGGGCATTCATCTAGCTCTGAGGGAGACTCTTGCGAGGAGGGATAAGTGGGCTGGAAGTTATTTTATTTCTGAGATTATGCTGCTTCAGTACCCCCAGAATGTCCTCCTCATAGGGCTTCCACTCTCCCCTGCACTGGAGTCCATGCTGTATTGTAGCCAGGGGGACTTGGAGTATTACCGCCCCGCCTGGTCATTAATGTTAATAACTCAGTATTTCATGACCATGTTCCTTCCTTTGCACTCAGGAGCTTACAATACCAAATATTTGCAAAGAATGGTTTTGTCTGTTCATTTACAAAAATGAATTAAATACAGTTTTTTTAAAAAAAAATATTCATTTTTTTTTTTTTTTTTTTTTTTTTTTTTTTTTTGGGGGGGGTGGAATTTTTCTTGTGTTGTGTTTTCACCTTATTACTGTTTGTGTGCTACATAAATACTTTATAATTGCCCCTAAGTTAAGCCTGGCTGCTTTTGTGGCAAGCTACTATAATGTTAAGCACTCGTTAATTAAATTACTTTTTGTTCTCTATCTTGCTAAGAAGTTTGGTTGTGCTTCAGTAGGTTTTGCCCCTTAAACCAATAACCCAATTTCTCACACAGACGTGATCCACAGCAGTACGATGGCCATTGCGCCTTGCACCAAAAAGCAGTGATTTAAAAATAACTGCATATGTACACTAATGTCACACACAAAAACACAGTGGATCTGCTAGCAGATTTAAAGTGGCTTACCTGCCATTTCTGACGCTTTGAAATCTTTAAACCACTGTCATTGGAGGCAGTCTGTCATGGAGATCTGAGTATGGGGGCCATAAAATGTTGGAAATCCGCTCCCAGCTTGTTAAGAAGGCCATATATGTTGACCTAAGAATGTAACTCCCTTGCCCATATTCTGCTAGCTTTGGCAAGCTTTAGTTAATTTTTCACCAGACGATTTCCCTTCATGCTTGTTCCTCCTCTCTTCCCCCTTTCTGCACCCCGCCTTCCCTAGACAGGTAGCACAACTTTGGTGAAGAAACCTCTACCATCCAGGTAGAACACACTGAGTATTGGTGGACATATTCAAAATGCTGGCTGACAGAAAGTCTGGTTTCGTAACTGTGTAAAATTAGCATATACATAACTGAGCTAGTTGAAGTGAAACATGCCTGTCTTAGTTGTTCTAAGGAAAGACTCCACTTGCCATTGGTATAAGAAAATAGGGCTCAGTTTTGTCATATTGCCATAACTCTTTGAGAGCCTCTTTATATGAAATATGAGCATTCATGACATATGCTGCTGATTTAGGAATCCCAGTAGGCTCCTGCAAATAGGATTTCATATCTATTGCAGCCTCCCTTAATACACCTAGAGACATTTTCTACTTAGAAATGGGGAAGTGAAGAGAAGCTTTGACTTCTCCGTTTACTTCTTTTATTTAACAGTGTTCTATAGTGCTACTGTATCTGAAAAGTCTGTGTAGG
The DNA here is from genome assembly GCF_031143425.1 of Pleurodeles waltl. Classification (NCBI taxonomy): domain Eukaryota; kingdom Metazoa; phylum Chordata; class Amphibia; order Caudata; family Salamandridae; genus Pleurodeles; species Pleurodeles waltl. Next base: position 976,615,083 of record NC_090446.1, on the reverse strand, counting down.
CATCTGTTGTTGGCTGGCAGTGGGTTCCACATGTTTGTTTAAGGCGTAAATCACCAAATTTACACCTTCCAATCAAAGGTTCTATTCAACATTACTATTGTTACTCCGCTTTTACCTGCCTGTTCAATGAACAAACCAATGGAGAATGCAACATATTTTGGCACTAACTTATTGACATTAAAACAGCCTTTTTGCTCGCCATTATTACAGTAAGCAGGATTGTTGAACTTCATGCTCATTCTCCCAACTATGCACATTGGGCATACTTCAGGAGCATAAAGACAAAGTGGAGGAGAGGGCCGTTCTCTGTTGTATTCCTTTCGTTTTTTAATGATTTAATCTTAACCAGCAAACAATTATTCCTGCCTTTCAGCTAAGACTTTACAGTTTCTCCACCGAAGATATACTTCACAACTCGGATGGTTGCAGGGTCCTCCAAATTGTATTTTGAAAAAGGACTCCTTACTCAATACTTTTGGTACTTTTGCCAAGGGCAATTAGGGTTTCCGGTCTGTGAAAGTGAGATGGATAGGCTTGGGCATGTCCAAGGCCTGCCACAAAGGAGTTCTGTTTCTTCAGAAATTTCACACTTACTTCACCATATTTCAGACCGTATCTGGGGCCCTTCAGAACCATATAACAATTGCTAAAATGTTCTGATCAAGGTGTGCTACCCAGCATCCCTTCTACAAGCTTTGATAATGCATCTCTGGGCCACAAGGCTTTATGCAACCTGTTTGCTTCAGGTCTAATCTCGTATATGCTGTCTTTGCATTCTCAAAAGTAATGTAAAATTGATTACTAAGTAGTTATAAAGGATTGCTATCTTTGAACGACAGAGCAAGGAATAATAACCTTCAGGGTGGCGTTGATACTCTTAGTTCAAACTCCCCCCACTTCACAAAACGCGAAGTAGCTATCCCTTCAAGCATATGCGATCCTTCCATGATAACAGCAGAAACAAAATAGGAAAACTTGGCAGGGACCGTTGATGAATCCTAGTGCTGTAGCCTACATTAGAGAGCCTTTCTGATAGCCTGCTTGAGCTGCAGGCTTTTAAAAGTTTTTATAAAGAAAAAAAACAGAAGTAAGAGCCAAGGACTCCTGATACAAGCATTTTTTCCTTTATGAACTTTATTTCCAATAAGTATTATTATGACAGATTTAAATGGGAGATAAAATACAATGTCATTGGCTTAATAATAACATCTGCATTGTCTGTCCTGTGTGGTTCTTTCTTGCCCTCTGTAAATTCCCCCTTTTAGGAGAGTTATTGTACTTGCCGTAGCTGCATATTTCGTGGAGTTTGCCTTGCCCTTTAGCCCTTGTGCATAATAACACGGCCTGTGATGTCTCCATTTCCCCCTCATTTTTAGATAGTGTGTTCGTCTGTCTATTTCCACATTTTAAATGGCGGTTGGTTGAGAACAGTACAGTTCTGGCGACCTGAAGGGCTTTTAAAGACCCTTTCCATATTTGGGACCTGTTTCTCATGCCATCCGTAAGTACAAATATGCTGGGGTGGTGCACAGAAGCTCTGGTGTGGGACCAGCCCCATTGACGGGGAGTGGGCCAGGTGTGCTCTGTTAGTGTCGTAGACCTGCTGGGTGCATCCTGTAGGGTGGCAATGCTGTGATTGAGTGGTGCCCAAGAATACATGGAGCAATCGAATGGCTCTTTGAAAACTCACAGAATGACATCTAGCTGCTCAAAGATTTCAATTGTTATTTGTGAGCCTCTTCTTTGAACTTGGTGAAGTGAGGCTCGCATTAACTATTGATACATGTAGCACAGGAGCACACAAACAATATAAGCCAACACTAAAACAGCACTTCTGTCCCATACTTAGCACACACACCAACGCCTAGGAAGAAGGCTTAGCCCAAAAAGAAAATAAACATACTGCAGAACTGTGGATTCATTGTTCATATCAACATACATTGAGAGTCTCATATCTTCCACTATTCTTATGCCATCATCATCAGCTTCCTTAGTGACTTCAGTAGCCAAGGGGAGTACTTCACCAAGGGGAGGAAGGCAGTGTTCACATTATTTACACCCTACTTAGAATTCATCTGCACACAACACAATACACATACTTTAGTGGCAACATATTGGACATGGTTATCGCTGACATCCCTCCCTTCTTCCCTTATCAGTCAGTTTACCATATTATGTTGTTCAGTCCGTCATACAGACGACCACACAAAGGCCAACTAGAGCCCAGAGATACCACTCCTAGACCGTTCATAAGTGTTCAGGTTGAGCGCCTTCTGCATACCCTCTCTTCTTACCACTCACCTTTTCTTCAGAATCGTACACCCTGCCAGGGGCTGTCCATACCATCATGAGTCATAGTGCAGATCTTCACGCCCCACTCCAGTCAAAAACATCATGCCCAATTTCTCAATAACTGTAAATCGCACTAATGCAGACCTTTGGTTCCCATCTCACGCTTGCCTCTTAATTCCTGTGACACGGTATTTCTCAGGGATCGATCCTCTTACAAGGTCCCGTCAACGTAGAAATATTGGGCTCCTGGGAATTCTGGTTTCCATCCATGACATCTGCTTCAATCAATATGCCTACAACATACAAGTCTATTCCCGTTTACTTGGTCACAGATATTCACTCTGTGCACCGTCTATCACAAACTAATCTGCACCAAGACAGTTAGTCTTCCTCCATTGTGGTGCTACAGAGCCCTAATTCAGTCCTGCTTTCCTGACTTGACTTGACTGCAGCCAGACACTAGCATAAGCTACCAGAGACCTGGGCTGTTCCAATTTGCGTCATCAAGTTAGGAACGAAGTTAAACTCGCTTCTTTTTACCACCCCTGGCCACAAACTAAAATAGCTTCTTGGCATCCTTTTTGTGCACTTACTTTGCAGTGTTACTTTCCCTCCCTCCCTCCCGTTTTCTGCCCTTATACATTGTGACATTGCTTGACTATATTATCTACCAGGCCTCTGTATATTACCTCTTAGGAATGATGCTCTAGTACTCTTTCATCCTCAGGGTTGATCATACGTAAACTATCTCAGACATGCAGCTTTACATGAAGCTTGCTCCCTCTCATGCATACCAGATAAGCATCCATGGAGTAGCCTTTCACTGACCAGATAAGCTTTCATGGAGTAGCCTTTCACTGACCAGATAAGCTTCCATGGAGTAGCCTTGCACTGACCAGATAAGCTTCCATGGAGTAGCAGATAAGCTTGCATAGAGTAGCCTTGTACTGACCAGATAAGCTTCCATGGAGTAGCCTTTCACTGACCAGATAAGCTTTCATGGAGTAGCCTTTCACTGACCAGATAAGCTTCCATGGAGTAGCCTTGCACTGACCAGATAAGCTTCCATGGAGTAGCAGATAAGCTTGCATAGAGTAGCCTTGTACTGACCAGATAAGCTTCCATGGAGTAGCCTTTCACTGACCAGATAAGCTTCCATGGAGTAGCCTTGCACTGACCAGATAAGCTTCCATGGAGTAGCAGATAAGCTTGCATAGAGTAGCCTTGTACTGACCAGATAAGCTTCCATGGAGTAGCAGATAAGCTTGCATAGAGTAGCCTTGCACTGACCAGATAAGCTTCCATGGAGTAGCAGATAAGCTTCCATAGAGTAGCCTTGTACTGACCAGATAAGCTTCCATGGAGTAGCCTTTCACTGACCAGATAAGCTTCCATGGAGTAGCGTTGCACTGACTGTTTAAGTGGACACTGAGCCTCACTCTCACCAGACGCGTACACTGGCAGCGCTCCCTCACACTGACCGTATGTATACACCAACTGCATGGGAGAAGCATCGCACTGACCATATAAGTATACATAGGTTGCAATAAAGCAGCCTCGTGCTGACCATATAACCATGCACTTACAAACAGCTCACATTGGTATTATAAACATTCATTGATAGCAAGAGCGTTACCATACAGTGGCCATATAAACATGCACTAGAAACAGGATACTGCCTCACTGGCCATAGAAATACTCACGACAGCAAGAGAGGAACCTCGCAGCGAATATATAAACATGCAGCAAGGGAGCAGCTTGCACTGAACATGTAAACACACTTAAAGCAAGTGAGAAGCCTCACACTGACCACATACATCTACAGCAAGTGAGCAGAGCGCAATGAGCATTGTAATCCCGCGCTTCGCACTGTCCATAGAAATGTACACTGACAGCAAGAATGTTGATTCACACTGACAGCTAAAAGGGAGCTGTGCGCTGACTGTACATGCACTACCCATGTAGACATGCAGTGAGTGCAAGACAGCGGCCTCTCTCTGGCCATATGGCTATACACCAAGGAAAATGGAGTAGACTCGTACAGACCATCCAGTCACAGCAAGAGAGGGACCACAGTAAGTGAGCATCTTCACATTGGCAGTATAAGCCTACCCTGACAGTAAGAGAACGGTCTCTCACAGACATAGAAACCCACACCCCCGTAAGAGAGAAGCTGTGTGCTGTCCATATATAGCTTACACCGAGCAGTCTCACTCAACCCATACACACATACACTAATAGCATGCAGCAGCCTCGTACTGACTATCTACAGACAGGAAGAGTGAACGTGTGACCGCACATCCTGTGTCTCGTGGACACATCGAGGCACTAAGCACCGACCAGTAAAGCAAAGGTTCACTCAGACGTCCTAAAGACGGCCCCTGTGATTGCTCCGTGGCCCAGTAGTGAGGTCGCAGATCTCTCCCGAATGAAGAGCAGCCCAGTCCCTTGGCCTCTGCCAGAACCTGTGTAGATCACATGACCTCGGTCACAGCATTGCTCTTCACCTGTTCCATCTTGGTGTCTGCTCTTTTTCTCTTGATTTTTGATTCCTTACTCCTGATTCCGTGCCTTCTTGCTTTCTCTCTGCTCGCAGATCGTGCTGTCCTCCTTCAAGCATGGCCTGTTCAGCGGCCAGTGGCTGGAGAGGGTCAGTTACACGCGCTGGGAGGGTATTTTCCGGTGTATTCCTATCTTTGGTATGTCTTTCGCCTGCCAGTCGTAAGTACATTTTTATTTTTCTGCTCTGCCATTTACTAACCTGGTGTGACTTGTGAGTGGTGATGGAGTGGGTCTTTGTGAAAAATGTATCGTTTCATCTCAGAATGTCTACATCTTTGGTACAATCACATAATGTTTTCCTAGTCATCAATTGTTTGCTTATGTTTCGAGTATGTTTAAATAATTTAATGTAGGCAAATGAGCCATTGTACCGAGATGTGCACCTGAAATCATATGTAAATGCAAAGATTTTTATGTGTGTGTTCTCAGACAGATGATTGATAGGGGCGACAAGACAGACATGTACAGGTGAGACATGGCAGATAGTACATAGGCATTTACATACTTAGGAGGTAGGTACAGTCAAGCAGGGATCTGCCTCTTTCACAGCGGATTATGCACTAAGGCTTGACTAGGGACAGGAGTAACACAAGGATGTTTTTCACTGAGAGGCTGGTCAGATGTGATTCTGGAATATCGTCAGAATATTGGGGAACAAAAATGTTGTGTCCTATATATTATCTAAATAAATATCACCCTATTGGAGTTAAAAATAGGAAATCTGCACTGAAGTGGGAGGGGATATTTTTGTGAGCTATATTTAGGATGCAATATTTATATCAGGCACTATTTCTATCCACGATATTCTGACATAGAGCTATATGGACGGTCACAAGCTTGGTTTCTGCAGGGAAATAATGTGCAAAATCGGTAAACAATCTCAAAAGATATATATGCAGGATGAGTCGTATTAGGAGAGCAAAGAAATGCTGAAGTTGGCAGAATTAGTGATGATTCAGGGGGCAGGGAATCATCTAAACACGTGGCAGTCTTTACCTTTCATCGATAAGCTATTATTACTTAATTGTTTATCCTACAACAACGAGCGCCGGAGCGTGCTAAACTGTGGGTGGAGTCCTAGGCTCTAGAAAAAGGTTTTCCGGTGCACATTTACCTCAATTCTATAGCTGAAACTCCCAGTCACCCCTAGTGCAATTGAGAATCTGTTTCCCTTTGACAGTCTTGTATCACTGAGGATCCCCTCTGGTGCACAGTCCACCATTGCAAGGGCATTTCTGAGAGTTTGCGATTTAGTAGATTGTTCTTACTATACCTGTGTTGCGTTGTGTCTTATTAAACACTCGTTACCATTATCTGAGCGACCTTTCCTCTGGAGTGACGATCTATTTTTTAATTGTGTTAGTATCAATATATAAACAAAAGAAAGTAGCATGTGCACAATTCAATTAAATAAATGCAGTTAACTGTAGCACATAGAGAGAACAAATATTACACAGTGGTTTCCTTATAGGTGCAACAAAACAAAAGGTGACGGGAGGAATGCTTGCAATTTGTCTAACCATTGGCAATCAACCGCTCTGGTAGGATTCCAACACGTGGTACTTTTGCCGAGCATGCCGCCTGAGAGCCATATGCAAAGCAGTCTTTCTCCTGCCTGAACTGCCAAGTTAAGTCCTCTCTGACCAGGAACACAAGCAACCCAAGAGCCCTAACAAGGGCGATAACGATCCTGGATTGCTTGTGTTCGGGTTCAGAGAGGACCTGGCCTGGCATTTTGTGATGGACTCTTTCCATTGGAGCAGGGTGAAGACTGATTTGCATATGGCTGGGTCCATTCTGAGGTGGCATGGTCTGCAAAATGACAGTGGACCGACATGCGACCCTAGTAATTAATTACTGGTGACTTAGATGAATTCAAGCATTCCATCACTCACTTTTTTGTATTCTTACAGGTGCAGGCTTTGAGCCATGTCAATGAATGAGTCATTCTATAACTGGGGCTCCATTGTTTCTGTAATAGAGGCTTCCTCTTTCCTATGTCTGACTCGTCTTGCTCGGGATTCTCTCCTCAGTAAATGGCTCTTTCTGTACATGTGTGTTTCACTCTGGGACCACTTGATCCCATTAATGATCCCCTGCCACTGATGGCCTTTCGTTCTTGTGAAACTAAGGTGCCCTCAGCCTCATGAATCACTCCCTCTGTACGCAGTGGACCACCTGCTCAGTTAGTGAGCCCTACTGGAACTGTGGGTCCCTCTGCCCCATTTAATGATTCCTCTGTCACTTCTGGTCTCTCGTTCTTTCATAATTAAGGTCCCCTCTGCTCCAATAATCACTCCCTACGTGACGGAGGGACAACTTGCTCCATTAGAGAGCCCTATTGTAAGTGTGTCCCCCTGCGCCATTAAGAATCCATTGTTTACTGAGGGACCATCTTCTCCAAGAATTCCCACTCTCGGCCCCATCCATCACATTATTGACCCTTTGTGTAATGGACAGCCTCTTGGGTTGCAGACAGTGCACCGCGGCACAAGGCTGTGGTTTGTGTGCATGTGTGTTTTCCTCCAGTAGTGGTGTGCGCTGCACTTCAGTTGAGGGCGCGGACAGCTTGTCCGCCTCACCCAGTCTCTGGCATTCTGCACATTGGACCGTTGTGCATCAGCCTCCCATTGCCTTCACGGGGCTCATGCCAGAGAGTGATGCTCCTGCACAGTTCATGGACACCCCCTCTGTGTAACTCCTGGGAGTTGTGTGTCCCTGCCCTGCTCACTGAAACCGGTCCGTGGCGGGGAATGCTCCTGTTGAAGAAGAGTTCACTGGCAAGAATACACCCTGTTTACTCCAAAATAGAAGCATACTATGGAGAAGTGTGTGTGCGCGCGTGCACATAGTCCTTCGCGAATGCCACTCACTAACATTAAGGTCTCAGAACAATGACCTGATCTGAACGCAGTGTCACAGTAAACGTCACTTTTTTCTGCCATATATACCGTTGACATGAGCATTTCGAAATAAGAAACACTGGTTTCTCCTTTGGAGCCCAGCAGGGTTCTGGGAAACCAGAGGGCTGCGGCCTGTTCTTGCCCATGAGGTTTCAAAAATGTTTGTTAATCTGAGCTGACCACACAATCTGGCTGGTAATGTACAATCGCGGTGCCCTTGTGGCAGGGGAATGTACAAGGGAGGAGGAGGTCTTGGCACGGACGTAGGCTTTGGCCCCCCTCACCTAGCTGGCCGCTTGTCAGCCTCGTGAAGGTTTCAGCCTCGGCGCCTGCCAGCCAGACGACCTCGGATCCGGACCCGAAGGCCGGGAAGCGATAACGGGTCCCAAACAAAGAAGAGAACAATTTGGGGTTGCGTCGCCTTTCTATCCATTTTTTCACCTTGGCACAGGACACTGCTAGGCGTAGAGACGTGTCATGCCCATAAATCCAGAGCATTTCTTTCTTTCTCACCGCACCGCCTTCGGCTCAATCTTACTTGCTATTATCCCCGAGCGCTCCCCCGCCGGATTCATCTCAGAATAGACGTGTAAATCTGTTTGCGTGGACGGGGTGAGACCGCGTTTCGCAGAGCCTCTGGGGTCTCCTCCCGCTTTAGGGAAAGTGTAGCCCGCCAATACACGGGACCTGTGCCAACTAACAATGTCCTATTCACCTTCCTCACCCAAGAGCACACCAGTGCTGGCATTGCCGCTGCTCCCAGACTGGTGTCCCCGTCCCATGCAGGCACAGCCACCGTACTGCACCGAAATAGGTGATATCTAACTATCGGCAGCTGCCTTAGGTCAAGCATTCGAAAAGGAGTCTGCCGAGGCAGCTCAGTGGGTTGTGTCCTCGCTGCAGAGATCTGTATGTATCCTAAAAGCCACAGGTGCCAATTGAAGCACAGCACTTTTCTCATCCTGGTTACATAAAATTACTACCATTGAGTTAGGTTAATATAACACCTGTGATTTAAAAGAATTTACTTTGAGGTTCCCTGTGGATGAATGTTCAAAAGTAACAAAATATTTGTCGCCAAGTGACAAAGGTAGAGTGATTCCTAAAATCGAGAGGATCACCCTGGCAGTCACTGAAGACTGATGTTACATATCCTTTGTTATTTGCCTGTGTTTATAAGACTCATTTACACCATAAAAAGTACTCCTTTATCATGAGTGCTATTTTGCATCTACAGCAACATGCTTGTATTTTAGACCCCCTTAGTAATCTGTGACTTTCTTTTGCTGGTCTTTTCGCGGTTACCACTGCTTGCCCAAACACTGCCTGGCTTGTCACTGTGAACACTATAACGTTTCTCTCCAAGCATCTTGCCCACTGGTGCAGATGGTGTCTCTGGCTACATGTAGTTTGAACGCCTCTATAGTCGTGGGCTTTAAACTTATTATTTGAAACCCCTTTTGCCCCCCCCCCCCCCTAGCAAATAAATTATTGTTTGGGCCACCCAGAGTGCCATGGTTAATGTTTTTTTTAAATCTATATATCAAGAGTCCGCTATTCTCCCTTTTTCGCTAAAACAGTTTTTCCCGTTGGTCATCCTTTTGTACCTCTTTTCCCACTGCCTCACCCTGCCATGGGTTGCAAACAGTTTTAATAGCACTTCTGTAAACAGTATCTGTCTTGTGGTCACTACCTCCAGGTGGGGGTGGGGCTGGGGGGGTGCCAGAACACAATGCAAATAAAAAAAATCTTTGGTTGAAGCCATGTATTTGCATGATTTTCAAAGAAACTGACTGTAGAATAATGTCTCTAGACTTCCATTGTCTGTTCATTATCTACACTTCACTGGCAAGAGCCCAGGAATCCTGCTACACAAGTGGGTGTGTTAAAATGTTGTGTCGAAATTTGAGGTACCGCATACTTGGCCAACTCAAGCTATGAAAGATGGTGTAGATATTTCTTCTATCTTAATACTGTGTTCTTACATTTGATACACAACCTCTTTGTGAGCTGAGGTTGGTAACGAGAAACATTTTAGAACTACATATGTAACTTGCTGGGCTGAGTACCCTCTGAAGTGATCTGTGAATTCAGTCAGGGCCAATTAAAGACTCTAAAATGGATCATTGAGTTGAGTAAAATAGCACCTGACGTCTAAGCTGAAGATAATTCAGTTTGGGTTGTTTGCTATAGAAATGGTGAGTAACAATGGTATACGTTGTGGGTCCAATAACAGGCATCCCTGACAGAAATTTCTTATTCCAAAATTCAGAATGTATTGCTTAATGAAAGCACACAGTACATATTTAGACTTACTCCTAATGTTTTGCTAGGGTGGCTGAGGAGCAGAGATTGCATACTGGACACTGTGTTCTCAGTCGGCTTTCTGCTTTCGCAGGATTAGGGACAATGCAGTTATGGCTCGCTGTCTGGTTTCTGGTAGTGGGTTTCTGGCTTCCAGTGTGGATTACTCAGATGTAATGACCGTGGCGTTCTGGCCTGCACCCATTGGATGTCCCCTAGGGTTATGGTCTGAGCACTGCACTGCAGCATTGAGGAGACATGCTCTGTACTCTAGGGGTTCGCTGCATCCGTGCTTCTGGGAGCTATTGTGAAGGCGCACAAGCAAGAGCAGGTTCTATCTAAAGCTGGGTCGTCCCCTCCAGTAGAACAAAAGCTGTGAATGCGTTACAGCATAACCTTTCACCGCAGAATACACTCAGCACTGTGCAGCTCTCTGCTCTGACTCGTCCAGTACAATTGATAGTTTCATCTGAACTGTTGCAGTGAAATCCAGTTAGTTTCATGAGGACGTGGGCACTTTGAGCAACAGAGGATGTAAAGTAATCTTTACTCCAGCCCCCCTGAAAAAAACTGCTGGCACCCCTGTTTATGGTCTCTAGTTCTGGTGCTTAAGTGTCATTTGGGAGGGCACAATCCCTCTACTGATTTACAGAATCTTTCAAAAAGGGTTTCTGCACACAGAAATGTTGCCACTTGTCAAATCTAGTGGCAGAGAAAGGTTTGTGTGCCTTCCTGAGTGGGTTCACCATCCAGGACTGGTGAACACTGACAAACTGATGTGTGTGCGGATAGTCATCAAAACTTTTCCGGTAATGACCCATCCTGGAAACGCTCTCACGTGGACTTCAGTCAAGGGAAAGAATACATTCGTTTCCAGGGTAGGTAGTTTAGGTACAAATTCACTATTTTACCTGGTTAATTCTGTAACTTTTGCAGTCCCACGTTACAAATGAATTACTTATTTCGATGTTCGATTATGTTTATGACTTGCGCGGATACCCAACAGAGCTCTCGCAAACCTTCTAGAATTCCCAAAACGTCAGAATTATTGCCCAAAGCTAAGAGTAGCAATACGGGAGAAAATATCCGATTTTTTAAACGTATATATATATTTTTTTTTCTTCTAATCCTTGCCTTTTGGTGAGTGTTGCCCCGTGGCCGGTCAGCACGTAGACACTTTATTTTTGAGAGCTGTGCCACTCATCCTCCGTGGGGAATGATCTTGCCTCCCTCTCTGTTCCTGGCCATTACATTGACAGAGCGCCTCGACCGCCGTCGGGCAACTCACCTTGGCTCCTTCCCAGATCAGAGGCGCAGACCATCCCGCAACACTTTGCAAATTAAACCATTGCATCACGTTAGCCAAAAAGAAAAAAAAACAATTTCAGATCGGGCGAGTCGTAAAACGAATCTGCTGTTGCCGAATGGCGCGTTTTTGCACCCCATAAATCAGTTACGGCGCTTATTTATGTAATCCTGCGGAGTGAAGGGAGGGCTGCAGGTCTTAGGCAGCTTTCCACGTTTCCCTTCAGCTCTTTCCACCTTTTTGACGACCCTACTATGATTTTATTTTTCTGTCTGCGTTTTTAGTTATTTTCTTTCTTGCCCCTGTTTGCCCGTGGTGGTCTTTATTCTCTGTGTACCGGCGACCAAGGGGTTTCTGCTGGTTAGCGAAATCTGAACGTTACCAAGTACTGGGCCGAATGTCTTACAGCTCCGGGGGGGGTGGCCGGTCTACAAGCGGGTTGCTTCTAGAATCCGCGCAGCACCTCTAGAATGAAGGAAATAATAGTCGAAGTAGTCGAATAGGTGGTTTACAGTTTTTTTCCCTTTATTTTTACACGAACCTGATATCCCTGCAGGTAGCCAGAAATGGAGGCGGAGCCCTCGAGGGCATCGATCCACGATCAAACCTGCAGCTGCAGGTTTTACACAGATCTCTTCAGTGAGCATTCAGCCCCCTGACGTGTTTTTTCATCCATGTTGCCAGGTGGCCCTAATAACTCTCTGTAAGCACAGAGCGGAGACTGGGGTGGAGACCGATGTAACCCGCAGCAGCACTTCCCATTTGCTAAGCATGCTAGTAGCTCAAGGGGCATTTTTGGACAGGGCTTCAGGGAGCTGCTGGCAGAGACGTTTTAAGGCACTGCAAAGTGGGCCGACTGTGGTCCAGGGCCCCGCCCTTTCAAGGGGCCCCTGATCGAGACAGCTCTGTTCTGCAGAAAGTCTTCCCCGATCACTTCGAATAACGGCTAACTAGATTGTTTTAAGTACAATTTTCCTTTACTTTATTGTAGTGTGAGTGGTGTGTAATGTGGGAGATGTGTGAGAATCTAAATTAGGCATTTTGCAGGGAAAGGTGTTTGTTTCATGCAACATCTGTAAAAAAGGTTTCTTTTAGCTCAAAACAGGATCTCTTGTATGAGAAACTGGAGGATGTAACAGATTATTTACAGTGATATTAGTGAGCTGCTGCTGTCTTACAATACTGAAGACACATCACTATCCCTGAGTATTAGATGTAAGCACCTTTAGGATTTGAACACATGTGCCAGTGAACTGGCCCCAGAATGCATGAAAGCGCTTAAATTAGATCATACATTCAAAGCTGTTCACAACAGGGGACCCCAAAATACGTTTGGCCCAGGGCCCCCAAAATCCTTAGGTTGTCCCTGGCTGCTGCCAAGGAATCTTTGTACAGTACAGAAACAATGGTTGTTGGATTCCCAGGTTGCTCTCTCCGGTTGCAGGGGCATACATTTTCAGTCCTGGCTTTCCTTTTACAAACCTTTGTATCCTGCTTCTTTAGGCCAATTGTTTAATTGACATGAAGAAAGACAACTCCCAGAGCTCACTAGGATGTGCTCCTGGTGAAAAGGTTATGTGGTAACTATAGTATAGTATGTAAACAGCTATAAAACTAATACACCCTCCTAGGGAAAGTGCTCGATAAAAAGGGCTGACGGGGCAATGGTCGATGGATACACTCAGTTGACACAAAGTGAAGGTTGGGCCTCATGAAGGCAAATGTTCGCAATATGTTGCCCTTCTTCATTGTCTGACCTTGATTGGAAGGTACTAATTGAATACAGAATGATAAACTGGAGGTAAATGAAGGTACCCTTTTTAAATATGTGAACAGTATTTGTATACAGCACTGCAAAGTGCCAAAACTGCCTTTGGGAGCTCCATATAAAGTTCAATATTGTTACTGCAAGGCATCCAGTATCCACGATGAGAGGAGCCTGAGTGTGTCAGTCTGTGTCAGTGTGACATTGTGAGCGTGTAACTTGAAGTGAAGCATGACCTTCTCAGCCTAATCCTGATTTTCCTCAGCCAAGTTTTGCCGACCTACGACAGCCTAGACGAGCCTTCTGTCAACATAATGAGCTCCATTTTTGCATCGTCGCTGAACGTAGTCACCACCTTCTATGTTACGGTAAGATTCCTCCTACTTTCCCTATGTCAATAAATACAGTTGTGGGCCCCGATTGGTAGTCTTAGGGATTCACTCAAAACAGTGTTCCTTCTTGCACCATGCCCTTGCCTCTGATGTTTGCTCCATCATAACCACTACATGACCATTGTTGATAACCTTTTGTAAAGGATGCTGTTGATGCTGTTGCACTGCTGACAAGAACTGTGTACCGCACTGCATAAGGGCCAAGCGCCAAACCGCGCAACAACTTTACATCCTAAGAAGGCAGCAGATTTGTAATAGCATACACTCAAGAATTGGTGTAGATAAATGAAGTGTGATTTGGTAGTCATGGAAATAGAAACACTCATCTTTAAAAAAAAAAAAATAATGTTTTAAAAGTGTAGAACCAGATAATTCTTTGGCCGCAATCCTGTAATGGTGTCACAAGCAGAGGATTGTAGCCACCTGCTAAACTGTCGCCTTTGAAATCGATAAACCCAGGTTCTAATTCTGACATGATCAGAGCGTGGGTGATTCTGGGAAAATCATTTAATCTGTGCTTCATTTTCTTTCTCTGGCAATAATATAACTGCACTGAAACCCAGCAAAACACCAGTATTAAGTGTAAATTAACAAGGGAATTTTTGACACCATGACAACAGTAACATGCTGGATGAGCAGGCATGTGTTTTGGAACGTGCTGTCGGATGGAGTGCCTAAAATGATGTAGTCCCCGATCTTCTGGATGGATAGCTTATGTACCTCATCCTTTCTGTTAACATTTCTTGCTCTGCAACTTGTCCTAGAGTGTGGTTCTCACATGTTTTACATTGCTCAATATTTATTCCTAAAACAGTTGTGCGCACACGTTCACCTGCTGTTTTTCCATGTATTCTTTAGGTTTTCTGCTCATTTGTGTTGTGGAGATTCGGTAATGAGGTGTTTGAGGTTATTGGCTTTTGTCTCTCCTTTGTCTCAGAATATATTCCCCCCAGTAAGTGGAAGTGTCTTTCTGCCTAGTGCCCCCATTTGCTGGCACCATTATCTCCCCTTGTTTTTCATGCAACACTCATCTATTGTGGCCTGCAAGACAAAGCTTTTTTCGGGGCACTTTAGGACACAGCTGGAACTATGCAAAGACGATAAATCACACAATATGAGATAACTGTGTGTGGACAGCCGGGAAGGCTTGTGATGTGAAATTCGTTTTGTTTATATGATCACATGGGCCCCGAGTATATAGTGATTTGTATTAAAATACTGCAAGTTCTGTGCGGGCCACTCTGTAAGTGAACATACTTAGCAAGTATTGCTTGGAAGTGATGTTCAATATATTATTTGGTTTGTTTTTTGGTTTTATCTTGCATGCGACGCACACTTTTATCACCTGAATACATAAAAAGGGGGTCCGAATGTAGTCCAGATCGGCGAGAGTAAATTAAGCTTATGTTCTTGGGTATTCCTTTAGGAACAATTTGTCTGTCGTTCCAGACCTTGTTTTACAGCTCATTTCCGGTGCTGTAACTCATGTCCCGAAGAAGGCAGCCCCTAAGAAATAAACTTTTAACTTGGAGACGCCCATCTTCTTTATTAGAACAGTAGAAATGAGAACCGCGAAGATCTGGCAGAGCGATGCATATCTGCAAGTCCGCATACCCTTCACCTCCACCCACCTGTCAAGAAACGTAGCGGTTGCCATGTCAAGATTCAGGCATTGCTCTGTAAGGACCTACACACTGAGACATGCACTAATCGGCATGGCCTTTCACGTCCCGAATAGCAGCCAGCACACACGTGTATTAGGGTACTCGAGAGAGAGCAGGTACGCCTTCCAAAGGCACCTCCTGAGTGAGGAAGAGGGAGTTGGGGGCTTCCAGTGCTCTATTATTTCCAAAGCTCCAGCATAACTGTCATTCATTGGCCAGAGCAGGCTTGTGGACTATGGGAAGGCAGGGTATAGTACCTCTGCCATGGAGGTAGTAAAGTGTGTGTGTCCTATATGAAAAGCATACTAGTGTGTAAACTGTGATTTTTACCCTACAGTGCTAGGACTACTAGATGGCATTAGTGAAACATACAAATTGAAGGAAATCATCAAACTAATTGAAATAACAGCCATCCTAAAACCCAGCGGTCCACAAATCTCTCTTTCACTTATTTACCCACTGCATCTCTGTCTCTCCCCCCCCCCCCCCCTGCTTCCTGGATGCACCCTGTCTCTTGCTAGCACTTTAAAAACCCAACAATACCAAACAAGCCATTTCTGTCCGGTGGCCAGTCTGCCCCTCAGTGCTATCATTCAGCCTCTAGGCGACCTAATCACTGCAGGCCTAACCCGTAGCATAACATGACTCGCCAAGCTCTGGAAATTCCAGTCATTGATGAAAATCCTTTTCAGAGCAGCTCTCCGACTGGGGGTAAGAGCAAGCAAGGTGGAGATGATGGTGTGTTTTTACTGTCTTCTCAGAAGGCACAAGTTGGGGTTTTCATTTGTGTCTTTTGTCTCCCTGCATGGGTCAGGTGGGCTTCTTTGGCTATGTCAGCTTCACTGAAGCCATTGCTGGCAATGTGCTGATGAACTTCCCTTTTAACCTGGTGACGGAAATGATTCGCGTGGGATTCATGATGTCTGTGGCAGTGGGCTTCCCAATGATGATCCTGCCATGCAGACAAGCACTGAACACACTTCTCTTCGAGCAGCAGGTAAGTCGAACCTCCCCCATGGGGCAGATCCAAACTGGGCAGTAATATGGGCAGGCTTCTCAATTCTTTTCCTTGAAATTTAACCTTCAAGCTCTTGCACTCTGAACAGTGAGTTTTATATGTCTCAGCTTGTATATTTGTCTTCGTGTAGGTTCCTGCTTTGTTGCGAATGTACTCTATTCGGCTACTGGCTATGTCTAAATAAAAGGAGCACAGCATTTTTCCAGGCTAGTATATTTGTCAGGCACTGGGTATTTTATAGTATCTCATCAACTCGTGCTTCAGTTGACTTTAGCATGGCTAATGCAAGAAACTTTTTCTAAACTCGACTTGTGATGATTCGGTTTGAAATATTGTTTATCTTGCACGTGGCACACGTCAGCAAGTTTTATCGCCAGACTACAGTCAAAGGGACTAGGCTGTACACAGGAAAACTAAGTTTATGAAGAAGTCTTGAATGTTTTAAGAGCAGAATACAAACTGGGAGACGAATGTGCTTCATGCAAGAGGAAAAAAATTGAATTTTGCCACATTACTATGCAAGGTGTGACACATGCCCAGAATATTTGAGTGGCGTGTTGTGGACAGATTTAAATCGAGCCACAAAGTAAAGATTCTTTTCATTTTCTCAATGATATCTGGAAGCAGAAAGCTCTTGAGAGAGCTGGAACTTGAAAGATATCCCCAATGTGAGCCAAATCAGTAGACCAGGCAGGGCACGCACTGAATCAAATGGCCGTATTTTTTTCTGTGCACAAGAACTAATACAGACACAAGAAATGTCTTAGACCCTACTATTTGAAATTTCACATTTAGTGCACCAAAGAGGCTCTCATCATATGGGTTTAGTCATGGGTGATAAATGTAAGATTTGGGAATTTTTATCAACTGTGTCGAGTAAGCGTGTCAACTGCTGCAACATATGTACTACAAGTAGAGGTTCTTAGAGGAACATTTTTCTGAATGATACTATAGGCAAACTTCATTGAACCTGCTTTGAATTAGGATTGTTGAGTGAAAGATGTGGTTAAGTATATTTCAGGTTGTCTAATTTAAAAAATACAACGCAATTGGTGATCATGGCATGGTACTTTCTGTTGTGCAGCTGATTATTGATAGGGGAGGCCTCATTAATCGTGAAATTCTGAATGGCCACAAATATATCAAACTATTTTTTTCTTATTTTCAACTAAAGCAGGTAATGGGTAACCTTTTCTAAGTTTCAGTATTGGTGGGGCCCCACTATTTTTTCCTTATTTTCCAGTATGTCTGTGTGGGTACATATTGCTCTCAGTTCACTGTGCTTCTTCCTCTTTTAGTTCTTCTTATTTTAAATTACATTGTGTAACATGCCCTTCCTATAAATGTGCTGCAAGTGATAATGGGCATCTTTGATATCTTTTTATTGAACCACTTGATAGTAAGCACAGTTGAAATAAAACAGATTATCCCGTGAATTTGGCACAGAGATGCAAAATGTACATTATTTTTTTATGATGAGCGTACAACTACCCAAACACTGCGGGAGGGATCAGATTTCTGTGCACATCTTCTATAGTTGTAGCTGCACCTTTGTGGAGGTATAATGGGATGGTGATAGTGCACGACTCTGCATTTCATTTGCCTAAAACAGATAACTCAATTTGATGAAGCTGTTCTTAACAGTATACACAAAAAGCTAAGTAATATCACTTGCTGCTAAGTGAATAATAATTGGTCCATTGGCAATTTTCCTGTATATTGGTATTTTGCAGAGATGCATTTAGTGCTGGAGGAGAAATACCTATTTACCAGCCGGACACATGTTTGCACCAGTAAGCTCCTCTCAGTATTGCTGTGCATTTCTTTAGTCTTTGTTAAATGGGTTACCACCTGCCTCCCCGATATTTTTTTGCTCTCTGTCCCGTTAGTCTTTGACCAGCTATAAAACCTTTTGAGGTCTAGATTTAAACAATAACTTTTAATTTTGTTAAAACTGCATATAATATACTAATAGGGGCAGTCAACCAGCCCTGTTCATCCATAGTTCTGTGGTTGTCATTCACCTTTTTTTTCTACTCAAAACAGCGCACAGCATGGGGCAGTGGCCAGCCCCTTTCAGCCACTGGCTAACTTCACTGTAAGTGATGGCATCCTGCTCTTTCACAAAGAGCAGTTGCACACAAAGGCGTTCACTTGAGTCCCAGAGATT
The DNA here is from genome assembly GCF_031143425.1 of Pleurodeles waltl. NCBI lineage: Eukaryota > Metazoa > Chordata > Amphibia > Caudata > Salamandridae > Pleurodeles > Pleurodeles waltl. The sequence continues at coordinate 976,596,707 of NC_090446.1, read as the reverse complement.
ACTGTGGCAAAGTGCATTTTGTGAGGCCAAAAAATTAGTTTTGCTTCTAGACAATCTTTATTTATATTTTGCGGGAAGGCAATTCCTCAAAAATACAGTTTTACAAAAGCCATGACAAAATAAGCCTATGCCAAACCAACTAGCGTTGCCAATGCTTGATTGAGAGCTTGTTACCAGTAATGTATTGTTCTGAAAATCTAAGTATGTCCTATACTATACAGGTAGTTGCACTTGTATCTGAACAGGAAGCACTAAATAGGTCAGAACACAGCAGATCCTGTCTTGAAGAGTCAGCTCAGCACTTTGTTCTGGTCACAGAAATGGCCGTTGAAGCTTTGCAGTGGCCTTTAAGCTTTCTGATTTTGGACGTGTGGTGAAAGTGACATGCTTACAATCTTAGTCCTTCATTAAGATGATAATGTCAGGAAATTCTGCCTATTGCACTTCGCTCTATTCAGACGACCATCCATGAGTGTAGCTCTGGAGGCGTGGAACCCACTCACTCCAGGGCTTACACTAATACATTGCTTAAATCCTGCTGTAAATCCAGTTTTCTCTGCATTGCATTCTGTTCCTGAATGTGGTACCTTATTATTTCATCAGTTGGAAATCTTTCTAAACAATGTGGAGTTTTTTATTTTAGAATGAATAACCACAATAAAATACTTTGTTATTTTTTATTTTAAATCTATTGGTTGGTCCATGAATGGAATCACCAGAAGATTTAGCTGAGTTCCCTGATTGGGCCACAGCAAGTGCAAGTGGTAGTGATAGTGATTTAGGCATTGTTCACCACGGATTAGTGAAGAAAAATGCAGCATATCGATGAAAAGGTTGCCACAGCCTGCCCTCTTTTTTTTTTTTTTTTTTTTTTTGTTGTTGTTTTTTTTTTTGTTAATAGGTGTGTATTGAGACTCTGGTGCACATAAGGGTATAAATCAGGATGCATGCTCAAAACAGGCCATTTATGCAGATTCACATTGACTCACAGTGCAATCGCATTCAAGAACAGCACAATAATGGCAGGTGCTGCACTTTTGCCTTGTGTCCCTTGTACTTCTTTTCTCCATTCATACCTGCTTTGTAGAGGCAAGCTAAATAGTTCCCTGATTGTTCTATTGTGCTTTTCCCGCAGCAGAAGGATGGCACTTTTGCGGCAGGTGGATACATGCCCCCGCTGAGATTCAAAGCCCTCACTCTGGCTGTGGTGTTTGGGACCATGTTAGGTGGAATCCTTATCCCCAATGGTAAGTGTGCCCTGCTAAGAGAGGAAGCCATCTGAAAGCTGTGTGTGCTCATTCAACAGATGTTGATTCTGTAATGAAGTGTAGTGCATATGTATTTAAACAATGGTGTAGCTCACTATTTTCTGTACACAAGTCACATAGTAAATAGTGCTTTCTGACAGGAGGCTAGATTGGGTGCTAAGGGACTGGTTTAAGCCGTCATTATGGTCTGCTGCTGGTTTTTCGGATTACTTTTGTGAGCTCACACTACCGAATTTTAGTGCTAAATTAATTTCAGAATTTTTAAGCTTTAAATGGATTTAAATTTATTTTATGCTTTTAAAATGATGTGCCGGGAAATCGTGCTTAGTAGCAGCTGTCGAAATTGTATTTTCCCCTTTCGCCCCGGCAGTGGAGACCATCCTGGGCCTAACTGGTGCCACCATGGGAAGCCTCATCTGTTTCATCTGTCCAGCTCTCATCTATAAGAAGATTCACAAGAATGCTTTCACTGCACAGGTCAGTACGATTCCTCACACCCTTTTACACCTGGTTGGAAAATTCCAAGGGGTGTGTGTTAATACAGTTATTGTGCTGAGGGGGGTAGACTAAGCAAGTTTGTGCACCCTTACAGATCGTCACTACTCTAGGCAATAGTCTTTTTTTAATAACTTGTACCTTTTGAGATTTAAGGGAGAGAACAGAACAGTACTCATATACTAACAGCCGTGCCATGTGGGACTCAGCAGGTAATGTCTGTACTTAGGGGTCAAAAGTCCTATAACATGGAAAGCAAATTTCGGCATTCTGACCCTCAGATCATCACAATCCTGTAGTTCCTTCCAACCGATTCCAAGACCTTTGCAGCACACCAACACTTACGTGGGCACTGCCCACCCTTAGATTAAATAGATATATCACACCTTCTCTTGATTCCACAGAAGGATCCAGATCCTAGAAAAGGATGAGAAAGCCATCGATCAGGAGGAGAAAAGGGAAGCTCAGGCCTGGAAGGGGAAACTGAAAGATGATGTAATAGATGGCTAAAAGAGGGTGAGCTGGAGGTCATAAGTGCATGGCACAAATAACCGTTCCAGGCACTGGGAACTGGTGGGCGAGAGTCACTGATCAGCTGCACCTCAGGGACACTGCCTTAGTCTCTCAAAATCTGTATTCCCAACAGCCCCCAAAATAGTGTAATGAATCCAAGCAGTGATCACATCCTTGAATACACTTTGACAGTTCAGTAGCAGAAACAATCTTTCATTGAAGGTAAGAAGAGATTGCACAACCAAATAGCCCCAGTGGAGTGGGGAGTGTCCCATATACTGTTTACATGATCTTCCAGTTTACTGTTTGCCAGTAACTGATTTGATGGTGTACAGGATAATTTCAAGACCTATCCTTGTAGGTGTATAGCATAACACCTTTTTACATGTGTATCTGATAGAGACTTCTAGTTGCAGATTCCTTATCTTTGAATTTCCCCAGGCGACAGACTGGATCCGGATAATTTTTCTTCAAGCAGTACCTCTATGTGGCGTCGGTAGACTCCATGGGCATTGTTGGCATCATGCTCGTGATGACGTCGTAGTCGTATACAGGCACCACCCAAGCACGCACCACCCCAGCGCGCTGACGTAATTTCTTATCTTTCCACGCCAGCCTACGCGCAGATCTGGAGAAGAGCTACCTCAATCGTTTTTTTACTACATCGACATTTTTGTCATTTTTTTGACGAGTTCCTGAATGCGTTGAGGGATGTTCTGCAAGACTGCATTCAAGCCCTGCGATTCCTGGCACCGAACTATGTCAGTGACGGATCCGCACCTCGTGTGCTTATGGTGTTTGGAGCGCAATCGCGACCTGAAGTCGTGCTCCGAGTGTCGGGCAGGACAGACCGGGCCCAAGTAATACTGGTGGCTCTGGACTGAGCACGGTGAGTCTGGTATCCCGAGCTGTTGAACATGGCCATAGCTCCTTCTATCAGACTGCCTCTTCGGGACGATCTTCTGTTGCAGCAGCAGGGGAAGGTCCTCCACCCAAACCTGTCAACTCTGCGTCTTCTTGCGTGGAGATTCAGCAGCAACAGTTGACGTCTTTCGACTTGCCACCTGAAGTCTGTGACGTTATCTTGGCAGCCAGGGGACCCTCAACTAAAACTGTATACGCCTGTCATTGGAAGAAATTTGTGGCATGGTGCATCAACAATTCTGTCTATCCTCTATCTGCTCCTGTCTCTCAGGTCCTTCTCTTTATTCTTTCTCTTGCCCGGCAGGGTTCCACCTTGTGCACTCTTAAGAGATATTTCTCTGCTATTTCTGCTTTCTTAAGGTTACTTGATCAGCCTTCCTTATTTAAACTTCCCATAGGTGGGAGGTTTCTTAAAGGCCTCACACATCTTTTTCCTCCTATCCAATTTATCATGCCCCAATGGGATCTCAACCTGGTCTTAACTTATCTTATGTGTACCCCATTTGAACCACTTCACAACTGTCCTCTAAGGCTCTTAACTATAAAAACTGTCTTTCTAATCGCCATTACTTCTGCCCCTAGAGTTAGTGAACTCTAGGCTCTGTCATCTAAGCCACCTTTTCTTGCCATACACCCTGAAAAATTGGTGCTTCGTGCGTGAGCTTCTTATCTATCAAAGGTAGTGATACCCTTCCATGTCGGACAGTCCATCACCTTGCCTACCTTTTAGGCACCCCCACATCCCTCTCATGAAGAGGAGAGACTCCACTGTCTGGACCCAAAAAGAGCGTTGGTGTTCTATCTTGATCGTACCAAAGATTTCCGGGTGGACGATCAACTCTTTGTGGGATATGTGGGTGGAAAGAAGGGGAAGGCGGTGCGGAAGAGGACCATTTCAAGATGGGCCCTCTTATGCATCAAAATGTGCTACGCTCTGGCTAAAAAACAACTCCCTGAAGGTTTGCGAGCTCACTCCACCAGAGCTACTGCTGCTACCACAGCATTAGCACCGGGCGTTCCAGTCCTGGATATTTGTCAGGCAGCAACGTGGGCATCTCTGCACACTTTTACCAAGCACTACTGCCTGGACAATCCGGTCCAAAGGGACGGCTACTTTGGCCGTTCGGTCCTACAGGACTTTTGGTGTGATCTTAGTTCACAGGCCCACCACCGGGGATGGTATTGCTCGGGTATCTATTCAAAGGTAAGGAATCTGCAACTAGAAGTCTCTAGCAGATGTACAAATTACTTCCCTTTGGTAACAAAATATCTGGTAGAGACATATTCTAGTTGCAGATTCTTTACCCACACACCCATCCTCCCCACACTGCGAACTGATTTCTAGGGACAGGAACTTTCCCTTGAAGGCTCTAGTTTTGGTGCACCACTCTGTGTTCTTCATGGCTCTGCACTACTGACATGGAAAGTCGTGAAAAGAAACTGACGTCAGCGCACCGGGTTGGTGCCTATATACAACCACAACGTCATCACACTGAGCACAACGGCAACGACGGCCGCAGAGTCAACCAACACCACCTAACGGTGCGCAGAGGTACTGCTATAAGAAAAATTATCCGGATCCAGTCTGATGCCTGGGGAAATTCAAAGGTAAGGAATCTGCAACTAGAATATGTCCCTACCATGTATTTCGTTACCGAAGGTAAGTAACATGTACTTTAAGTAGTCAATGGCCGAGAGAAGTCATGATGTTCTGTTTCTGGGATGATACTTGTAGCCAGTATGTTTTAGACCCCAATGCCATTCCTGACTAGTTTCACCGTAGATTGTTTGCTTCAACACCCGTTTGCTAGATGAGGCAACTGAAGACTACAGGTGTGTACTCCACATATGCATGTTGAGCTCCCCGATCAGTGGTCTCCAAACTTTTTAGAATCACAACCTAATTTTTAGAGGAACAAACTTTCTCAACCCACCTAGCCTTAATGGCGTAAGGCGGACAATTTTTTTATGTCATTAAGGCATTGTGTGGTAGCACATTGTCATTCACAGATAGCTCATTTACCTTTCAACTGGCTATTAAATTGGCAAAGACCTACAGGTTTACTGTTAAAACTGTTAAAGCCTTTATTATTAGGGTGATCACTCTAAGAAAATGTAATCTTCTACTGCACTGCTGACAGTGCTCCCAATTTAAATGTGTACACACACATTTGCAAAGTATAACAATATAGTGTACACACATGTTAATAGTAGAAATCATGTTTGAATATTTATCAGTTGTGTACCACCATGTGAAGTACCTTGATTTGTTTTGCTCCTATTAAATTATTTGTTTCCATCACACTTCAGTATTTTAAAAAGTGCTTTATCTTTGCTTTCCTTGTTGCTGAATGGGTACAGTTCATTTACAGGCATTTACATTACAGTGTGTGTTACAACAAACGACATCCTACAGCCTTTCCTTTCACTCATCTGTACCCTAGCAAGACTGTCACACAATTCACTTCACTCTTCTTTCTCTGACTGCAAAGTGAGAGGAGTTTATAAGCACTTGTTACCATGTTTTTTAAAAAGCAGCTGTTTGTCAGAAGACATAGCCTGATATTTGACCTCTGTCTTGAACGCAACAAATGTCACAATATAAATACCGAATTTAAAGGGATCTTTATTTTCCGCATGGTCTTTAAACCCACCAAATGTCGGTTTGGTACTGACCAGGGGTCATAACCCACGATTTGAGAAGCACTGCTCTAGATGGACCCTGCCCAGGTTTAGTAATATGGCATAAGACTTTACACAGAACAAAATAATCCAATGCTGGTGATATTTGTGATATGAAGCTTCTACCCACATTTGAAGAGTGCAAGTGGAAACATAATAAACCTATTGGGCTGTTCCTGACATATGGGCTCTTGACTGCTGTCTACATGTTTGATGTAGAGGTGGCATGTTACCGGTCACACACGGTAAATCCCCTTGGCCCTGAAGGAAATGCACCCTTTTTTGAGAAAAGGAGAACTGCAGGTCTCTGTCACGCCTCCGCTAATGAATTTTGCTCTTTTAGATGAGAGAGTGTTAGGAGTCAAATGCACTTGCTGTAGACTCTATAATCTGCAGCTGGGGATAAATGGAGCACTGCACTTGTTCTCCAAATCATTAAGCACACACAGTGATTGGTATGTTGCTGTTATATATTTAGCTATTTTGCAGTATTGTGTACAAATCATGTCTATCAGAATGATTATATTTATTATAAATAACGTGGTAGATAGTATGCAGATCAAGACCAATTTTAGATCAGACCTAATCATATTTCACCTGTTGGCTTATTCCCTACCCAGAGTGCTCTAATGTTACTAGCTAGCCAACGTATATGGCTGTATTAGTTTACTAAGCTTTTATTATGCCATGCCATGTGTAGTGTCCCTGCATACCTTATGTTGTCATCAGGCCAGCAGTATGTATTCAGCCTCAGCTACCGGTCCATGTGTCCTACCCTGCTCTTGTACAGGTACCTTATATACCTTAAGCACCAATGAAAGGGTCACCCTTGTATTGCTCCTGTTTTACAACAAAAATGTGCAAACAATACCCCTTTGCAGTAGCATTGGGATGCTGCTGATGCTATGTTCCCCTCTTCCTTCCAGCTAGATATCTGCACAGCCAACTTCCCTTTCAGCCATGGTTCTAATGCATACTCCCTATAAGTGGAAAGTTTTCCTTCTGTCATGTTAATGTCAACAGTGTCAGTAAACATATAGTGTCTAAACTGAAATCCGTCATCAAGCACAGACTTGTTATGTTACTATTCGAATGTATATGGTATTTCTATATTGTGAACCTAGCCAAAAGGCAGTAGAGGACTGTACATAGTCAAAGACAAGAATAAACTCATCGAGTAAAAGGAGAGTAGGCCGAGTTGTGGACAGTTAAGGCATTGTTATCTAGTACTGTGATGTAGTTCAAACGGTCCATTTTTCTAGGCCATACTCTACACATTCTCTAACATCAAATGTAGTCATGTTTACATGCACGCAGACTTGTCCTGCATGTAAAATGTATCAATATCTTGCAAATGCCATGCCACATACAGTAGTTCTGTAGTACATTTGAAACACACGCACACCGGGTGATACAAGAGTTAATGTGTGCGGGTAGCGGTAAAAAGGCCATACATGTCAATTGCCTCCCCCACACTTTGCTGACTTCGACTCGCCCCTGTGGAGTTTATGGCTCACAGCCAGGCCGTTACCCCAGATGACAATCCTATAAAGCTGACATTTTCCATATCATCTGGCTGCCCAATTCTTCAGCCCTTATGGTCACAAGTGGCAGATAGGGTCTCCTCTCTTGGGCAGGTTGATGTTAGGTGACTCTGCTGGTTCTGTCAAACTGTCCCAAAAAGATGCTCCAGGAGCACAGGTTCACTCACTAAGCTAAACAAAGAATTATCAATGACTTAGATGTCTGTAGATTGGGCAAGCAACTTTCAGAGATGGGGATGGCAGATGGTTAATAAATAACAGCCATGAGTGGAGTGCTGTAGGTACTGAACAGACAGGTAGGCACATGAATGTGAAATCACCTTCTTGCTATACTGGCAGTTGTAGGAGGCTGGCCTGGTTTGTAGTGGGTACTTACACCTTATACCAGGTCCAGATTTCCCTTATTAGTGAAATGTAGGCAGTGTTCTTGCAGCTTAGGCTGTCTAGAGGTAGCTGTAGCAGAGCAGCTTAGGCTGAACTCAGAGACATGCAAAGCTCTTGCAATACCACACTAGTTACACAGTACTTATACACAACAAAAGACAATACACAGTGTTACCAAAAATAAAGGTACTTTATTTTAGTGACTCAAGGCCAACAATATCTTAGAGACAATACTCCTTCAGGAGGTAAGTATTATACACAATATATATACTAGAGACCAAAAGCGGGTAAGTAAATAGTCATAGAATAGTGCAAACAGTAGAAAATTCAATAGAATGCAATAGGCCTAGGGGCAACACAAACCATATACTAAGAAAGTGGAATGCGAATCACGAATTCCCCCCAAGGCATGTGTAGAGTGTAGAGGGGCGCTGGGAGTGTAAGAAAACACCAAAGGTAAGTAAAATACCCCACCCCACAGCCCAGGAAAGTAAGAGTAAAGTACAGTAAGTTTCCTCAGGACACACTACAAGTCATGATAAGAGATATTGCAAGAACCAAGCAAGACTGCAATCAACAAATGGTGGATTCCTGGATCTGAAGACCTGTGAAGAGAGGAGACCAAGTCCAGAAGTCGCAGGAGATTCCAGGAAGGACAGGAGCCCCAGCCAACCTAGAAGATGGTGCAAAAGAGGATTCTCTGGTTAGAAGAAGTCTGCAGAAGAGCACTAAAGAAGATGGCTGCTGGTTCCTGCGTGGTGCAGGAAATGTCCCACGTCGAGATGTTGGATGCAGGCTGTTTGCGTCGTCGGATTCATCCAACAAGCCTTGGTTCAAGCAAAGTCATGGTTTGCTCAAAATGGCGCTGCCTTGACCCAGGAGGGACCTGGGGGCCTCAACTCGGACTGAGGAGGCAGAAGAAGCTTCCAACACTGGAGAGAGCCCACAGATGACCAGGCAGCACCCACAGGAGTCCCAGGACACGGGGACAAAGAAGATGCAAAATTTGGTTGGTGCAGCACAATAATAGAAAGGCCCACGCCGCTGGAGAACAACTCAGCGAGTTGTGCGTCGCAGGATGGAGTGCTGGGGGCCTGGGCTACACTGTGCATGAAGGATTCTTGTAAGAAGTGCACAGAAGCCCAAGGAGCTGGAGATGATGCAGTGCACAGGGGGTACTGTCGCAAACCGGGAAGGCAAGCTCTTACCTGCACCAAAGTTGGAGAGCTGGACCTGAGGACAGCCTGGGTAGTGTTGGTCCACCACCTGTGTTCCAGGGAGCCAGCTCATCGTCAGGGGAGGAGTCCCAGAGAACTGGTCGTCGTCGCAGAAAGTGCCTGCGGGAGCAGGGAAGTGACTCTCACTCCACGGGAGATTTTTTCAGTTCTGCTGGTGCAAGGTGAAGACAGGGAGTCCTCGGAGCATGCACACTTTGGAAACTGTTGCAGATGCTGGCTGGAGCTGAAGTTGCAGGTCACAGGAGTCGTCCTGAGTACTTTGTTGCAGTTACAGCGGTTCCTGGAACAGTCTGCGGTTGATCCGACGGTCAGAAGCTGAAGCAGAGGATTCCTGGAGGAGTCTTGCAAGCTGAATTTGAAGAGGCACGCACAGGAGAGACCCTAAATAGCCCTGAGAGGGGGGATTGGCTACCTACGCAGGTATGCACCGATCAGGATGGGTCTCTGATGTCACCTGCTGGCACTGGCCACTCAGAGATCCCCAGAGTGTCTCCACACCTTGGAAAACAAGATGGCTAACTCCAGGGACACACCGGAGGATTTCTGGGCACCACCCCTGGGGTGGTGATGGACAGGGGAGTGGTCACTCCCCTTTCCTTTGTCCAGTTTCGCCCCAGAGCAGAGACTGGGGGTCCCTGAACCGGTGTAGACTGGCTTATGCAAGGAGGGCCCCATCTGTGCCCTTCAAAGCATTTCCAGAGTTTCTGGGAGGCTACCTCTCCCAAGCCTGTAACACCTATTTCCAAAGGGAGAGGGTGCAACACCCCCCTCCCAAAGGAAATGCATTGTTCTGCCTTCCTGGGACTGAGCTGCTCAGACCCCAGTAGAGCAGAAACCCGTCTGTGAGGTGGCAGCAGCTGCAGCTGCCGTACAAACCTCAGAGAGCTTGTTTTGCAGTACTGGGGGTCCATGGTGGAGCCCCCAGGATGCATGGGATTGGCCCCCCAATACCAGATTCGGAATGGGGGGGGGACTATTCCATGGTGTTAGGCACCTCACATGGCCATATTCGAAGTTACCATTGTGAAGCTACATATAGGTATTAACCTATATGTAGTGCACACGTGTAATGGTATCCCCGCACTCAAGAAGTCCGGGGAATTGGCCCTGGCCATCATGGGGGCACCTTTGCTAGTGCAAGGGTGCCCTCACACTTAGTAACTTTGCACCTAGCCTTCAGTATATGAAGGTTAGACATATATGTGACTTATAAGTTACTTAACTGCAGTGAAAATGGCTGTGAAATAGAGTGGGCACTATTTCCCTCAGGCTGCAGTGGCAGTCCTGAAGAAAGGTTTGTCTGAGCTCCTTATGAATGGCAAAAGAAATGCTGCAGCCCATAAGGATCTCTTGGAACCCCAATGCCCTAGGTATCATATTCTAGGGACATATAAGGGAGGGGTCCAGTGTGCCAATTGGAATATTAAGTCACTAAACTATAGTGATTAATTTGGAAGTGGAAAGAGCATAAGCACTGGAGTTCTGGTTAGCAGAACTTCATTGACACAGTTAAGCACTAGTGACAACATACACATAGGCCACAAACTATGAGCACAGGCAAAACACACTGACAAATAGGGTTTTAACTATGATCACTGGGGTCCTGGCTAGCAGGATCCCAGTGAGACAGTAAAAACACACTGACACACACTCACAAACAGGCCAAAAGTGGGGGTAACCATGCTAAAGAGAGGCTACTTTCTCGCAGCAGTACATGGCAGTTTGGGTTGGAAGACCATTTCTGCTGATGTCCTGCCCTGCATGTGTGGCTTCTAAACCTATGGCTCAACAGAGGTGCATGGCAGTAACTGGTGGTGGACGTGCGTATCCTGTGCACACTGTACTGGTTATGGTAGACGTGAAAACTGTGTCTTTATTTGTGCATTACTGAGGGAGAAGATGAGCACTTTTTTGAGAAAGATATCTCTGTGCAGAATGCCACTTGAACACTGTCACTGCTACTGTATTTTTGCGATAATACTCAATCAGTAGAACCAACTGTTAGGTGTTTTTGTATTCTAAATCATATTTGTATGAAATACAATAATATACATAAAAAATGACAGATCTCTCATATGAGATTTAGGGGCTGGTAAGAAGGAGGCTTTTGCTCTGCTATCATCACAGTATCCAGCTATCCTTTTCCTCTGAGCTGGTTGATAAGTTTAAATGCCTGTGCTCTACATCTTCTACACTCCTACCATCATGGTCACTGCAGTCTCATTCTGTGTCCCAGGAACTTGAGGAAAAGTAGAAGAGCCTCCCTCCTGTTATGGACCATAGAGCCTGCTCTTGCATTAAAGGTGTAGGGCTATTACACTTGCTATTCTGCTGTAGGAAATAAAAGAAGCAAGCTAAACTCCGGCTGGAATTACACAATCTAAATATGTTCCTATTCCCCTAGAAATTAAAGATTCTGGCTAAGGTGTGCTTTGTGACTACTAGGTTGCATACTTCTGTGCACCTATCAGAGATACTTGTCAAGATCCTGCCTTCAGATGGCGCTACATGAGGACCTTTGAACGCGCCTGCTGTCATCATGAATACAAGCTTGGAACCTGTGCTGAACTCAGTATTCTAAACCTCTTGGAATTCAGATCCACTCCAGATTCCATTCCAGGGTTTACTTATCAGCCACTAATGCATTATGGTGCTTGTATGTCTTACCGATCATGAGTGGTGGGGAGGAGACTTTGGGTCAATCTTATTGTGCTTGGAACTCTAGCTTACCAATTCCAGCTTTCCCATGTGCTCCCTTGCATCAATCCTTGTCATATTGCGAAATAAGATCCAATCCATGTTCCACTCCGAATTTTGGTTCTACCCACTGGTTGCTTCCTAGAATCTCTGTGCACGCCTTGAGGCAGGGACTTTGACTGCTCTCACCTGCACTGTACTGTAGCATACTCACACCTGTTCTGAATTCCAATCACACCAAGTGTCTGTGAGCTTGGAGGAGGAATTTAAGCCTGGCTTCTGCTTTCAGAACTCGTGCTTCAAATGCTGTTGCTGGACATTCCTGCTTTTCTTTCCAGTTGACTGCACTCCTGAATCCTTGAAACTTTGAGAAGAGTTTCTGGTTCCTGCTACTGCTTTGTGCAGTACTCTGTTCCTGCGGCTGCCCTGAGCAGCAATGTGTTTGTTTTCCTTGTGTCTGAGTCTCACCTTTCTTTCTGGCTTAATATCCTGATTTCTCTGTTTTGCCTGTTGGGCTTCTGACCTCGGGGTCGCTGAGTTGGCTGCTGTTCCTTTTTTTTCCTTGTTTTGAATTCCTGTATTTATCTCATGTACCAGCAGGGCGCAACTTTTTCCAATGCCTGTTGGGTACATCCTTGATTCCTTGCTCTGAATCCTAATTTCAGTTTCCCTTTACCAATGTACATTTCTTGTTCCAGTACCTGTTGGTTACAACACCGAATTCCCTGGTCTGAATCCTGGTTCCAGTTTTCCTGTACCAATGGGGCATTTCTTGTTAAAGTGCGTGTTGGGTACAGCCTGCCCATGATTCATGTTCTTTATTTCTGAAGCCCTGTTCATAACCCCTTGTCTTGTTTTTTTTTCTTGTGTGATTGCTGTCTTGTCTGTCCTATATTCTGGTTATTCTTCCACTCTGGTTTTCTGTTCCATTCAAAATTCGGTCCACTGTCTGTTGCGGTCCCTATCTGTTAACAGTGTGGCCACTGGCTTGGTCTCCATTCTGATCAGGTAAGGGAAAGACTTCTGTTGTTGTGCCTAGGTATTTTGGCATCTTAGCTGTCTCAGTGTTGCCATTCTCGGTCCACCTTGCACTGAGTACACCAGTCCCTATGTAGTAGGCCTCACTATGACTTGACTGTATGACGGCTGTTAAGAGTGATCTGCTGGTGTCAATCCAAAGGGCTTTCTCTAAGATGCCAAGAGACCGCTTGTTCATATGTGCACCCCTTACTTTGATCATACTTTGTTCTTGTCTGTCCTGTCTCGTGTTATTTAGTGACCTGGGTTCCACCTTGAGTAGCCTGGGATTACCATGCCTTGTCTCCTTGCTAAGTGTTACCTCTGGATTCACTCAGCCCTGCCTTTGTTTCCTGACAATACTGTCCTTTGGAATTCATGCAAACTTCTTTATGACACTACTGGCTGCAGTAGTGGCCTTTCTGCATCAGAAGGAATAGTAAACAAAACTGCAATGCAAGGCAGTACTAATGGCAGTACTGCACTATACACTATACTGAATTGCTTCTGGCAAGTCATTTTATCGTTGGATGAAGGTATGGTCATCCACTTCTCTGTGGAATCACTCAGATTGCTTTAGTCCTAGGTCCACTTCAATCTATGTAACAATATCCTGTGTTCTGCCAGCTGTCTATAAATCCACATGCAGGTTTCCTTAGTAGAACAAGTGGCTTACTTACGTTTTGCTATCTGTGCCTGTTTAATGATATTAATCCTATAATTTGCTTGGTTGATTGAGGTCATCCTGATGGAGCCAAGCATGTAAGTAAACTTGTCAGACATACTTAGTGGCTGTTATGGCCATCCAAAACACCAGGGACTCAGTTTTCTCTTCTGAGGTCACCGATATTATCTGATAGCCAGCAGGTTAGCAGCCCCCTAAGCTTGTGAGCAACTGAAGAATGTGATAGAAGAGGGTGAGGCTGGTAAATTCTGGGTGTTGGTGGACTGGACTACAACAAGCTTAATATTTAGCCTGATCTTAACAACTTGTAGCAAGTGTGGTTACATATATTAAGCCTGACTGTTTACTCTTTTAAAAATAACAAATTCCTAACAGATGAAGAGTTTTTTTTTTAAAGGTCTAGAAGCACTTAGACTAATTTAATTTATGCAATAATATCTGTTAATTACATTTGAATACCTGGGCCAGATGGAATTTCAAACTCTCTGATTAAAAATGCTTACCATAGTTTTATAAATATCTCCAGCTATGGTATTTGCTTGAGTATGCCAACAAATTTGGACTGACAACTATGTGGTATGTGGAAGGCCCCTCGATGCTACGTTGGTGGTGTGTCGGTTAGAGACTAAAGGAATATCCTGGTTGAATGGTATGATTGTCCTTACGCGGGCAAGCCAGATTTGAGATCCCTATATCTAATTTGTATAAAGATGTGAATCTGCTCTATGAGGATGATTGTTGTGAAGCTGAAATGGCCCCATGTGGGTTGGTCATTTTGGCAAAATTGCATTTAATCCAATTTAAATAACTTTATGATTTGAGGGGTACCCCTCCCAACTGTCTAAGATGCATGACGCACATCAGGGACTCAGTGTTGTCAGGGGATGTGCAGTTATCCAAAGCTAATAGCTTGAGATTGCTTGTCAGCTATCAGCAGTACTTGGTGAGTACTGTCTCTGCTAATTTGTCACTTCTAGGTATTGTGGAGGAAGAGCGCTGTACTCGAATAGCATCCTGCATAGGTAGTTGGAGTTTCTCCTTGTCAAGCGAGATTTAGCTAAATATTAGTAATCAAATTCTACCCATCCCTCCAGGAGTAGTTTAGGGAAATGTACAGATGCTCTCTGTGTGGGGAAGCTATTTGTAGGGATAGAAAGTGTCTGTTAAAACATGTAAAATGTTCTTTTGTCTTTAGTGGTATGAACATTTCCAGATAACTTACCAGAGCTGGCTATGGACTTCCCCACTAGACTACGAATGCTGGAAGCCGTATCTCTTCATAAGGTCATCCTAAAGGCCACAGATACAGTAGATCTACAATTGCTACAGTGAAAACCAAAGACAAATGTCCTCACTGAGGTGCTCCTGCCCTCCTTGGCTTCTTTAGAACACCTTTTCCCCTTCAATGATGCAGTACTGGAACCTGTCATAGTGGCATGGGCGTGGTCTGTTCTCTTCTCACCTGGAAGAACGTTTACTTCAGACCTGTGGGTTCTTCAGATCAGATAATAGAGCAACACTCGTCCCTTCATTCTAGTTCTGCGCACTATCCCACCCCCACTCTCCTCTCCACCCTCTGAACATTTGGTCACTTTTCAGCAGAAGATGGCAGCTGTCCTCCTCAAAGGAGAGGTGGCGTTAGTGCCAGAGAATGAAATGGGCCAGGGTTGTTGCAATAGTTACTGCGTGAACTTCTTCCCCAAAAAGGAAAAGTTCAAGAAGGTGACCCTAGCTCAAGTTGTACTGATGTTAGAGCTTGGAGACTGGATGGTGTAACTCCACCTGCAGGATGCATACTTCCAAATATCGATCTTAGGGATGTATCAGAAATTCTTGCAATCTTTGGTGGATTCTACACACTACCAGTTTGTAGTACTGCCCTTTAGATTGACTTCAGCACCTTGAGTCTTCGTGAACATGATGGCAGTGATTTCGTCTCATCTCAGAAGGTGAGGCAGCTCCATCTTTTCGTACTTAGACGATTGGCTCCTCAAAGCCAGGACAGCAAAGATGGTGTTGCTCCACCTGCAGTTGACATCATTATTGCCATTCGACGTGGGCTTGGGCTTTTCAATCAGGGAGCTCAAATCTCACCTGTGGTCCTCACAACAATTTCAGTTCATAGGGTCTATACTGGACACCACTCTTCTCCACCTCTTCCTTTGACTCAGAGACATCTAGGAGATGGTCCCATCTTTCCAGCGAGGCATGAGAATCCCAGTCCTTCGGTTACTGCATTTTCAAGGTCTTCTGGCTTTCTGCATCATCCTAGACAGTCAAGCACCTCGCCACATGGGGACCTTTCAGCGGTGCCTCTGCAGGCAGTGGCTCTAGTACAGGGAGAACAGCTGGACTCCACTGTGATCTCCCCCAGTGCTTTGGTGAGGGAACAAGACACACCTAACTCACAAGATGGCTTTACTCCCGCATCGGCTGGGACTACGGTAGTGATGGATGCCTTCACCCTAGGGTGGGGAGCTAATCTTGGAAGATCTAGAAGAGCTGGTACTTCACGTAAACCTGCTGAAACTGCAGGTGATTCAGCTGGTGCTCAATGCCTTCCTCCCCTCCATCACAAATGGATCTGTCCAGATCTTGACAGACAATACGACTGCTATGTGGTATGGCATTAGTAATGGCGAGTATAGTTTGCCTCCTGGAAGTGATAAGATTGTGGTATTAGGCTCACAGCAAAGGGTTCTGGCTCGCATAGCTGGGTTTCTGAATGTCAGAGCCGACAGCCCGAGTCTGTGTCACCTTACCGATCATAAGTGGTGTCTCCTACAAGAGGTAGTCCAAGACATCTCCTCCCAGTGGGTCACTCTCCAGGTGGACTTATTCACCTGCTTAGAAAATGTTTAGTGCCAGCAATTCTGTGCCCTCCAGTATCCATTGAGGGGAAGTCTTTGTGGGACACGTTTCAGTTACATTATGCTTTTCCCCCGATACCCTAGATTCCTCGAGTTCTCAGGAAAATTTGCAGAGATCAGGCCTAAATCATTCTCATTGCCCCTTATTGGCCTAGTAGGGTGCAGTGTGTGGACCTTCTGCGCTTCTCCACATGTCTTCTGCTTCACCATTGACTCAGGGTGAACCTTCTCTCCTAGTCAGGGATAATGGTTCTACACCTCAATCTCCAAGACCTCAACTTCCATACTTGGAGATTGAGCGGGGACAAGTGAGCTCCTTTCAGCTGCAACAAAAATTGGTAGACGTCATGTTGACTAAGCATCGTCCCTCTGCCAAGTCTGCATATTCCGGCAGATGGGGCAGGGTTGTTGTGGGACGATTGTGTGGATCCCTTGCAGACAAAACTATCTCAAGTACTGCAATTCGCGCCATCTCTTCCTCAGAGGGGATGCGCTTTTGGAAATGTGCGGTGTCAGCTTGGGAACAAGGCTATATATATTAAAAAAAAACATGGCGATCACCTCTAGGCAGTTATAGTTAGGGCCAGGTTTCCATATGAAAAGTGTTTTTTGACGTGCCTGCATCGTTGGCACTGTTTGACAAATCTTCATGAAATTTTCCACAAAAAGTGTTGCAGTGATTCTAGTTGCGCATGGAAAGGTTCGGGGTGATCCATCAAGCGGTGGCCGAGAAAAAGGGGCCTAAAAAAAAGTTGTGTTTCCCATAGTATTTGCTGTAGGATTCCTTAGACATGACTACAGGTTGAACCACTGGACGGAATTACACCAAATGTGGCAGAAAGCTAGCTGTCGGTGCGCAGATACTGCACTTGCTTATTTGGTGTGAATCTGTTGAGTATTGTTTGAGATATTTAAGGGAAAATAAATGTGTACATCTCTGGCTGTGAATAATTCACAAAATTTGTGAATTTTTCCCGAATACGTGTGATGAAGTGAGTGTGCCCGCGTTTAAAAAAATTTAAAAAATTACAATAAATAAATTACGGCGGATCCACAGCAACTCCATCGTAATTTTTTTAGCCCATGTATGGCCCCTTTTGTTTGTTTTTTTTGGGGGGGGGTAAGAAGACTTGGCTTCAGCTGAGTCCCAAGATGGCTGACAACACTTCAATGACTTCTGTTGTTGAAGTGTTATCAGCCAATCAGATCTCTGCACAAGGTCGAGAGGGATCACCAGTCATTCATTCGTGTCCCTAGATATACAAATTTGTGTTTTCTTTAATTTCTCAATAACTCCTGAACTGAATTACACCAAAACAACAAAAGCACTTGTTCTGGACCAGTACCTACCTTCCTGCCAAATTTGGCGTAATATATTCCAGTGATTTTTGCGCTATCACTGTTCAAACTCCTTATGGAAATATGAACGGGGAAAATGTGTTTTGGGATTTTCCCCCCCTTCCCATTTTCCCTTTACAGATCGCCCCAAAACATTCTAGGCAGCAGCTGACAGGTCTGTCATTATTATTTTAGGAAGTTTTCTGAGGATTTGTCAAGTAGTGCCAAAGATATAGACAAGCAAAAAACTCAGAGGGGGAAACCTGTTCTTTTGAATCCTAGGGTGAGTATAAAAGTGGGCCATAAAAGGCTCTTTTCATAAAAGAAAATCAGCTTTGTGCTCTGTGATCCAGGACCTAGCCAAAGCTTTTTCAGTTATGTGATGGATGTTTTCCCTAAGTGTAGGGCTAGGGTCATTGTTGAGCACCTCATAGCTACTGCTATCTGACAAGAGGTGGTTACATTAATCTTTGTACGTTTCCTTGCTCATAACAACAACGGTGCTGCCTTTATTGACTGGTTTTATCATTGTGGAACTATTTATTTTGATCCTTCACTGCAGTGCTTTCCTTTTTTGAGGAAATTAATAAATTTGTTCTCCTTCTTGGTGTCAGTTTGGTCAATATCCTAGATAACTTCTGTTTTCAAAGACTAGCATCTCTCTGAATTGGTTTCTATTTGACATCTAAAAGGTCTCAAATTAGAAATCTGCACACTTGTAACAAAAGTTGTTACAGCTCCCCATCTGAGAGCATTGAAGGAGACAGTCAAGAAACCGATATTAGTGAGCAGGGGTAGTGCCTGTGTGGCTCTGCTCCATCACTTCCGGGGCCAAACAACCTTGACACAGAGCCACAATATGCCACCTAGCATCACGCAGGTAAAAGCTGTAAAACCTTCCCGATGCAGTCTGGCACCTGAGAAATAGTCTAAAGGTGAGGAATCTATGGTTAGATGGGTCATCCACCAGAAAAAATGTTAGAGAAGGTTAGTAACTTTTTCATTGATCACTCTGCTACATATCAAGGGCTTTGTGACTCTAGACGAGAACAACTGAAAAAATACTTACAGGCATAGATAACTACTGTAACCACAAGTAGTTCAAGGAACAGGGGAGATAAATGGAAGAGGGAAGTTTTCAGTGTTTTGCAGAAGACCAGATGTTTTTCTCTAATGTTCCCCATATTATGGCTATTGCGTGTAGCGAGCTCATATGTGTTTTTTGATAAGGAAACCTTCTGTCTGTCAGGGATCAGCAACAGTTAGGAAGAAATAAATTAATTTTAAATGTCATTTCTGTGCATTGATGTTAGCTGTATAGGTCTGTGGTGGTCTTGCCTTAAAATGTTCTTAAGTAATTGTGAGCAATTAATAACATAAGAAATCCACAGTGCTGGGTTTGAATATTATTTTGCCCCACTTTGATGTTCTATTTGGGTGGTCGATTTCACAATTAAGTGGATAATGTTTGGTGAATGAGTTTCCTGGATTAAATTGGGAAGTTATAGTGCGAGTGAAGGACAGGATAAGCCAGTGAGAAATGCAGCCAGTGAACAAGTCTGTTCTGCTGCTTGCGCCTACACACCACATTTCACAGATATGTCTTCCTAAACAATCTTCTGCCCAACCTGATTTCCGTTTTTCCAGCTGGGTGACTCCGCGATTCTGAACATTTGGTATCAGCTACTGGTGTTTCAACGAATGGTGGCAGACTCCTGATGTGACAGTCAAAAGGGATGCTATATTTAGCTTTCACTCTTGTAAAACTTAATCCATTCTTAGGCAGGCTAACGTAGTGTTCTATGCATGAGAGGAAAATAGCAAATATAATTTGTTTAAATGTTATTGCTCATTGAAGAGCAATATATTTGTGTCAAAGCAAAATTATGCATACTATTTTGTGAGATTTGTCGCCTTCCACAAGATTCCCAGGTGTTTTGGATTATGTAGTAGCAATAATATCCTTATAAATGTAAAAGCCTGTACTGTGAGAAGATTTCATCATGTTTTGAGGAAATCTACTGTGCAATGTCAGCGAAGGGCAGAATGAGTTTAAGGCAATTTATTACCCTAGATCGTAACCATACCTGTACTAATGATCACTACATCTTTGGGAAAGTTGTGCTGAAGTAGTGCAATGGGGCGTAGGAGACATTAGATTATATCTATGGTTTGATGGTCTTACAAATTAAAACTAGGTAAAGTGATGTTTGATGGGAGTTGCATATTTCAGCTAATGTACCGCCACGCCACTGCTCTACTTTCAATATTTGTAGTGCTAGTCTATTGTGATTATTTTGAGCCGACTAGATGAATTCTCTTAAGTGCCTAGCTCTATGGTGACCATATGGTTATCACCTCTTCCCCAGCAGTGCCAAGGGCTGTGGCTGACTTCCCCATCCCACCAGGCCAGCTCAGTACCATGTTTACCTCCCTAGTGCTGATACCACCCATCCCTATTGCTGTAGAGGCAGTTTTCTAACCCTAACATGGGTGGCAATGCTGTCCAGTGTGGTAGCATGTTATGGTACACAATAGCGGACACCAGAGCACGGATTAGGCTGATTAAACTTCACTGCAAGCTCAAGATGAAAGGCCTGCCAGAAAATCAGGTGAAGTTGGTGATGTGAAGCGATAGTCTGAACGTGGTGTTGGCCAGTCCTGCAGTCAACGGTGATGGCCATCAGAAGACACAACGGCCTTGACAGCCAGGTCAAACCCCAATGCAAGCCTGACAAGGGCAGCCTGGAGCTGCCTATGTCTGCACGGGAACACCAGTGGAATGAAGGAATCTACCAAATCTGTCAGTAGGGTAACATCACCTGTGCCAGTAAAGTTTGTGTAGTTCACACTGCACAAGTAGCCTCTGTAGTCTTTAGTGTCTTACTGCATGTGTGCAAGAGAGTCATATAGGAAATCTGAAAACTCTTCCTGTTCTATGATTGAAGAACATTGATGTTCGTAGTTGGGTAGATTTGCCTTCTTGGCAAAGCACAAGATCTCTCAGAGGGCTGTTTGCTCTGGAGTAGAGTCTGTAGCATGTGATAGTCATACCATCTTTCTCATGTCCTTGTAGGCCAGTCCCTCTGGTTCTGGCACACCAGCAGCTGTGACCTACATGGAAATTGGAAGTGCTGGATCAAGTCATTGGAATTTTTGTTTTTGTAAGGAGGGGCTGGATGGGTTGGAAGGAGGCTGAGTCTG
The DNA here is from genome assembly GCF_031143425.1 of Pleurodeles waltl. Classification (NCBI taxonomy): domain Eukaryota; kingdom Metazoa; phylum Chordata; class Amphibia; order Caudata; family Salamandridae; genus Pleurodeles; species Pleurodeles waltl. The sequence continues at coordinate 976,575,848 of NC_090446.1, read as the reverse complement.
AGAACTTACTGGGCCAGATGTTTCTTGGCCTGCACTTGGACTCAGATTCTGTCAGTAACTTGTTTTTATTGCAGACAGCTGCTTCATCAGAAATTGGCTCTCTGCCCAGCTCCTGGAAGGCCACACCTTCGCTCAGCTAAATTGGGTGTGGAGGATTGGATTGGGAGAGTCTGTGATGGCGATATGATTAGTAACTCAGTAAATCAAGGGGCTCTTTTTCTCTGGGCTTGCAGTGAATACCTTGAAGGAGGTTAAGCCAATTGTGTTTTTATGTTACTTATGATAAGTTTGGCGGGATCTCTTCATACAGCATCTACCCATTGAAGCAGGTACACAGACCAAGAATTTCAGAAACATGTACTGCATGCTTCCTGTTCCAGCTTACCAGCCCACCTTCCAGCAGAGAAAAAACAGACACCGTTGCTACCTAAAAAGATTACTTGCCTAGCAGTGTAGACATATTTAATGCTCGTGGTTGGCCAGTTTATGCATTAGATAACAGTGCTGCTTTGGACTTCAGTTTCTTGAGAATGCTGTGCTGGGACTGCCCACCTGGGGGGCTAGACACATATCTCTGGGACAGGCTGTGAGGCCATTTTGGGACCCCAGGGGAAGGAAATGGTTATTGGGCAGTATACAGTTTTGTGACTGTAGTTTATCCGTGGTGCCCAAAGCCTAGTTCACTCCAGTTAGCTAAGCAAAGTAATCCTTTTAAGCACTTGACTCTCCATTGTTGTAGGGGTTAGGACCTCGGATACAGCACTACACACTATATAACATTCAGTAAAGCAATGTCTGGCTGGTGCTGCATTTTCATAAAGAATATTGTTGTGATTGCAGAACAGCAAGAGACAGCAGGAAGTCGAGATTTAGGTTTATTCTTCACCCGTCAGCATCAATGTCCTCAGCAGCCGCTCCAGGCCCGACCGTGAACCTAGAACCCCGTCAGCAATCCAGCACAAAACAAAGGAAAACATTTGATACATGACATTCTGATGCAATGCTGTCAATTACAAACATAGCATTTCACTACAGTGCATTTGTTCAAGAATATTACAATACATAACACATTTATTAAGAACATTACAATACATAACAAATCTAAACAAAAATAAATACAACTAATTACAGCCCCACAACATTTCAAAACATATAATCATCCAAATATTTAGGATGCTAATATTCCTCTTGAGCTTATCCCTTAACTTGCTGGGCCATCTCTATCAACAGCTTCCGTAACCGTGCTGTTGTTTCCTTGGGCATCAGTATATCCATCTGCTACATTGGTTCTCTTATCTCGCTCCTCACCAACTTCCAAACCTGCACTCTCTCCTTTTTCCACGTTTTGTACACCACTTCTCTCATTTAACCTCTGTTCTATCTGGTCACCACCAGCAACATTCATGCCACTCAAAAGCCCACCACTTATATAATCTCGTCCTCAGATATTCGTGCTGCTCATCAGGGACCTTAGCAACATCCCTCGTTTCGCCATTTATCACACTCAACCTTATCGGCATGTCTAGAAACACACACCACCTTAGTATCTGGAAAAAATCTTGACCCCTTACTACTTTTCCCTTGAGGTCTTCTCCGTTAACTCTCTCTCCTACACAAAATCGTACATCTTTCACATTTTTAAGAAAATCATATCTCACTTTGCTCGCATCTTGTGATCTTTCCACCTCTGCTCTTATTTGACTTTATTCAGGAATTTTTCCATTCACCTTTTTCTCCACCACCACCCACTTCGGAGACAACTCATCGCATGGATTATTTCCTCTTGTCATAACAAATAGAGTGACCCCAGTTGCAGAATGTGATGTGCTAAGGTAACAGCAAATTCTCTCCTCCACAGAATCTTGAACATACCTCCCAATAGAGTTAGCCAGTTGAATAGTTTCCTTGAGCATTTTCTTCGCTGTTTCCACTAATCCATTTCTTTGTGGTCTATACAAGGCTGTGGTTAAGTGTCTAACATTCACGCTTTTCAAAAACTCAACCATACGATGAGACACAGATTGCACTTCATTATCCGTGACCAAAAATGCTGGAATACCTTCACAATGTAATAGTTCTTTCAGAAATGTAATAACATTTTCTTTGTTGGGCTTCCTCAAAAACCTAAATGCTATCCATTTGGGTTTATAGTCCACAGCAACCAAAACATATCGCTTTCCATTACACAAACCCCTAATTGGTCCTATAAAATCCACACCTACTTTCTCCCATGGTCACTCAGGAACTCTACCGGACACAACGGTACACACTCTTTTATCAGTTTTTCTACATTCCATACTACTGTTCACTATCATCTCAACCTCACTGTCCATTCCTGGCTAAGAGTAACACAACTACAGCCGTTTCCTTGTGCCAGTAATACCAACATGACCTTTGTGAGCTAGTTTTATCAATCTGCCTCTCAATTCATTATGCAGAATCAAAGTCTCTCTTCTCCTTAACAGCCCACCTTCCACAATCATCTTCTCCTTAATTTTTAAATATGGCCGTATTTCTTCAGTCAACGGCCCCTCTCTAGGCCAACCTTTGCAGATATAACTCTCAAGAACTTTCTGACATTTATCCCTGCTTGCTACCTTTCTCCAGCATTGTTGTGAAAATGTCTTCATCTACTATACTCACCCCGTCAATCATCTCACTAACAACTTCCTTCTCCAGACATCCCATCTCTACATCAGTAGATAAAGGACACCTGGAAATAAAACCCGCCCTACGGTTTCTTCCTCCAGCCACATGTTTCATGTTAATGTTGTCTTACAGTTTAGACAACAACCTAGTCAATCTAGGACTGGTCTTACTAAATTTGTTATGATTCCACAGATAAACTAATAGTTTATGATCAGTGACCTCAAAAAACACTCTGCCCTATAAATATGTTGCAAAGTGCTGGACACCCCACATGTAAGCCAAAGCCTTTCTCTCGATGGTGCTATACTTCATTTCAGTCTCCAATAGACACCTAGATGCAAATGTTGTCGTGTTTTCCTCACCCTCCATTATTTGACTTAATATGGCACCTTTACTCATGCTACTAGCATCAACAGTTACTATTGAAGTAAACTTTTCCCTGAAGGGTTGCAACACTGAGGCATTGATAATCAGCAATTTGAGTGTCTTGAAGGCTTGCCTATCCACTCATAGAAACCTCACACTGTGAAATAGATTTACGAACCTCTTCTTGTAGGAGGATGAATGTCCACAAGATAGAATACAGGCATTGGGAGTAGGCTTCAAGATAGCATTTTATTTTGCTGCAGTGAGTCACCCCCAAATAGTGTCCATGACTCTCTCTGGCAAAGTGCGACTGTCCTCTCCCCCCACCCCTATATCTTTTTTGCAGTACCCTCTTTACCACACTATACATGTGTCGTAAATTCAAAACACGTTCAAGCAAGCATTTCCTGTAACACCGTTGAATCACAAGAACAGAATGTTCAAGCACATAAATAACATTTCTGAGAACAAGAGGTGGGCGGTTAGGCCCTCTGCAAAGTTTCAAAAACATTTTAGAGAAACCAGCACATTTTTGAGAAACAAAACAAGTACAGATGCCGAAGGCATACAATTTTGCTCGTAGCATAAACAGAAAGAAGTTAAAGGTTAGACAAAATGGAGCCGTCACGCCAAGTTAAGAAATCCATTTTCCACAACACCACTTCTCAGCATCTTCCGTAAAGGTTCAGTCTGCAATGCAAAATTCTACAAAAACCTTGAATAATACTCACAAAGCCCAAGGAACGATCTTAACTTGTCTTTGTCAGTAGATGATGGACACATCTCAATTTCCACGAAAATGTCCTCTTTTTGTCATATACCTGAAGCTGATATTCTATGTCCCAGATATTCAACAGTTTCAGTCATGATTTGCATTTCTTCCTTTTTTCAGTGATTCCATGATCTCCTAGAATGCTCAATACCCTATGCAGTTTTTGTATGTGTGCTTGGACAGAATCTGAACATATGAGTATATCATCCTGATAAGCCAACACATCTTAATCCTCTCCAAATAGTTGGTACATAAACTTCTGAAAAACAGCTGCTGCCGACGCTAGTCTGAACGGCATGCGTAAAACGAAACTCATCAAATGGTGTGACAGAGGCAGTCAAGGAGCGAGATTCTTTGCTAAGTTCAATCTGACTGCCTTTAGATCAATATTGGACAAAACCTTCATACTCCCAACTGTGCCAACATGTCCTGAGTTCTTGGCAATGGAAAACAATTTACGTGCATGTTTTAGTTCTGAGTTCTTAGATCAACGCACAGCCTGAGATTTCCATTTTTCTTAAGTGCCACCACTATAGGTGATATCCATTGAGACAAGTCTATCGGTTCATTCACTCCTTCAGCGCAGAGATTTTGCAGGTGTCCCTTTAACCTTCCTCTGACGTTCAGCAGCACATTACGTGCTTTATGGACTACAGGAATAGCATTGGGTTTGAGGATCATTTTGTGCTCGTATCGTTCTACAATCCCTAACTTGTGTTAGAAAATAGCCTTATCTTTATCTAGAAGATCAGATAAGGAATCTTACTTCAGTTTTCTCCACCAAGGCGATAGGTTTGTCAGTTCCAGGCATAAGTTCCATTCCAAATCTACCCTGATCTCTCCATCCCAAGACCTTCGTATTTATAGTCTTGTGCTGATATTGGCTCCGTTCTTCAAAATAACCCATCATCTCTTAACCCCCAGAAGCAATAGTTTTAATGTCAGGTGGGGATAATGCAACTTTCTTCCATTTTGAGTAATAAATATTGTCTGAAATAATTGTGATGGGTGACCCAGAGTATACTGGAACTTTCATAACCATGGCTCCAATTATTACTTCACAAATAGGATCTTTTGTGGAGCATAGAATCTTCATGTGTGACATATCAGAGGATGATAACATGTTAACTGACAGCACACATGTCTTACCAAATCATTAACATCACTCTGCTCAATAAGATCTTGATTTATGTGATGTTGCGACCCTGCAAGCTTCATCTTTTGTGCATTTCTACATACACATGCAAAATGCCCTGCCTCCTTACATTTTATGCATATCTTACCTAAAGCTGGACAGTTACCGGCACTTGCCACATGTGATTTGGATCCACATCTGTAACAACTTAATGGCCTGTTAATTTTCTTTTGTTCGTTCAGTTTGTTCTCTGAATTTTTTGTTTTGCATGAAATTGCACCCACATTTTGTATGTGCATAACTTTTGTCTTACTTAACTTCTTAGATGCCATAACAGAATGCTTAATCCCCCTTGCGATCTCTAATGCCTCGCTTAAGGTGGGATTCCTGCAACACAAAATTTTCTCTTGTACTTTGGTATCAAAACAATTTACAACTAATTGGTATCAATTTGGGACTTAAAATGGACAGTTAGGAGTGGTTAACTGAGAAGATGTGATGCACATGAGGTTAATCAAATCTCTGACGTTTTGTAGCCCTTCAGCTCTTTCTCTTAGACTAGTTGCTTCTTCTTCTTCTGAGTGGGATGCTGTTGAAGCATACACGCTAATAAAAACCCAGAAGACTCCATATGGTAAATGTTGATATGTAATATACACACTCCTTGGTGTCTTGTGGTAAAGATGTTCACCTTGACACATGGAAACCTGGAATCTAGTCCCAGCTGTGACAATTGACCAATCCCTTTGTGTCCATATTGTGGCCTTACATTATTATATGTATTATATGTATTTCTGGTAATCTTCTTTATTTCTCTCTTATACACTTATCTTAGTGAGGTATGTCAACCTCCTCCCAGGCACCCCATGACTCTGCTAAACCACCCAAAATATTCCACACCCTTCTTCTTCATTGTCCTCCTCAGCCCCTCCCCTCGCAAGGAGACCATAAAGGATGAGCAAACCTCAGCACTCCCTGACACTCAAGTACTGAAGATGGAGGTTGTGGCAAAGAGCATGCAAGGAGGGTCGTACGTACTGAGATGAGGAACTGGAGTAAGAAGAGTACCTATAATTAAACACTGCATTACTTTATGAACTTCCAGATCTTTACATTAAGAGGCTGAACCAAGATGTAAGCTCCCAACCCAATCTAGAACTACCCAGCAGAAATCCTCAAACTTCTCATGATGCCCTAAAAGAAATACCGCAGCAGTGGACTAAAGGTACCAAGGATGAAAGGCCACATCCACAGCAATCAGTCTACCAAAGACCTTCACATACCCACTTCTTACAAGAGCAGAAGTCGCTAGCCACTGGGCAGAAGCTTAGAGCAAATGGCATATCATTCCCACCACACCACAGACGGGAAAGCAATCAGGACTGAAAGATCCACAAAGGGAACAAGTTGCGACAAAAGGACCCCACCAAACAGCAATGGGCAAAAAACACTGGAAGAAAACTCCACCATAAACCACAGCCAACACAGCTCAGCCAAGGCATAAAAGAGGCACCCACAATATCCACAGACCAAGACAATGAGGAGGAACTCACTGATAGGCCATGCTACTGAGCTACAGCTGAAACCAAAACAGAGGCTCACTGAGAATGCCAGGAAGCCCTCAGCCAAAACAATGTGCAGGAAGTAACTCCCTGTGAAAAGTCTATATAAGCTGTGGTGGAAGCAGAAAACTCCAACAGAGAATGAGCTAAAACCACACTAGAAAGCCATAAGAGAAACAAGGTGTGACTCAAACTTACTAAGCAAAGCTCAGCCCAACATCACAGGCCAATTAATGTCTGCAAGCAAAAGCAACACCCCAATGCCCCTGTTCTGGACTCTGCAGAAGGGACTAGGGAAAGAGTACTGCTATAGCAGGTAAACAGATCACCACAATGGGGCCATAACCTACAGCTACATCAGGACAAAAGGAGTGAGACAGCATGACGAGATGACGAAAATGTCTGACAACCCAACAACACCAAAAAAGAAGCACTCACCACAAGCTCAGATGTTGGCTCTCAGACACATTGTCAAAAAAGGGACACTTGAAGCCACCCCAAAACTCACAAGCCAAGGGAGGTGCCTGACCAAATGAGATAAATCCTGTGCACTAAACCCCTATGACCCGAGCCCAGCAGGGAGCACAATGAAGGCAGTTACGCAAGGACTAAACCACAAAGAAGAGGATTGGGGAAAGATCTCAGACCAGGACCCCGTACACAGGTTTCCAGACAAAGCACACCAAGTAGAGTAATACACTGGATAGGAACCAAAGGTCAAAATGCCAAATCCCCAATACCCCTAAATAGTGAAAAGTAAATCCAGAGTGCAGAGAAGTGCATAACACTGCCAAAACCAGCCTCTAAAAAACTTAAAAGGATCTGGTTAGATAGAATACAATCCCCAAACCAAGCATAGAGCACAAGGGGCAATGGTGGTGTCCAGAACCATTAAACCCACGTCCCAATAGCCAGAGTGAAGGGACAATGAGACAGACTTAGACTTAGATGAAGGAACCTGGCACGCTGAAGGCAATCCCCCAGCACATGGCACAGGGGAAACCTGGGGTAACCTGAATAGCCATACCTTGATTTATTAGTACAGAATAAAAGGCTCAAGAGCGTGAAGCAAAGCAAATGGTTCATGTGGGCAGAAAACAATCCAAAAGCCGAGCAGGGAGAAGAAAGGCAGCCTACAATGGCTCCAGTTATGGTGAATATAGTTTCCAAGACCAGCACAGACCCCAAAGGGAAGCCAAAGATTAACCCAGCTACGTCAAAACTGACCTGAGGAGCTCCTCAAGATATACTCTCCTCCCAACGAACAAACATTCACCTTCAGACTGGAGAAGGAAGCTCACAGCAGACATGACAAAAGCCTCCACCCAATGTTCAGCTCTTTAAAAATCCAAGCCTATTAACGTCCAAGACAGTCACCATCTAACCCGGGAATCCAGATGCCTGTATTCCCAAGGGAGCACCTCCAACACAACCACAAACTAAGAAACAGTAAAACAAGATCCATGAGAAAGCAGCAAATGTGAGCCAGAACCAGAGAAAGATGGATAAGAAGGCCATACACTACCACCAGGAGAACATCTGAGGACAAAAGTGCCATGGAAAGCAGGCCACCAGGAAAATCATACAACTCCATGAAGGGTAACCTGCCCACCAGGCCCTAGTCATTGACCAGGAATGCTTAAACATAGCTGTTCCTTGGCAGCCAAGGAGCATGGTGGGTAGCCAACCCAAACACTCCACAACTTAGTGCCAGGTTGAGGCAGACAAGCACTGTTAGGACCAGGGGACACCTCCACTCCAAACATCGAATTTGAGGCCAAGGAGCAAGTGATGGCCAGATAACTGCAGTGAAGCAACTAGGACATGAACGCTACAAGCCCCAAACCCAGCAAAAAGCACAATGAGAAAGCCAAGGAAAAACAGACCATAGTAGGGGCCATCAACCATATATAACCAGCATACCTACTCCACATGTAGTACCCAAGAGAAACAAGCACTAGCAAAGCCAGTAGGTCTTCGCGATGCAAGAGCTATTGCTTTGTCAATATTAATGTATTTTAGCCAAGAGCACGCAATTTAAGTGTGTAGTTTTTTGGTATGGTCCAGGAGTGACTTTTTTCAATATGTAACATGTCTGCACCTAAAAAAAAAGGACACTAGATGGGGCAAAAATATATTATAGTTGGGGCACTGCAGCAGTAGCCAGCGAAGGGCATAATTCTATGAGAGCCACACAGAGGGGCCAGACTTTGAGCGCAGGATTGCTCGGAATACTAGGGTGGACTCCAGACAGTATTAGTTTGGAAAAATCACCTAGCCTTTGTGTCCCGTTATGTGTTTGTGCATACGCTCTCATAATAAGAGATATGGTTGTTTCTTTGCATCAGTATAACTGCTGCGCTTGTTAATTCTTTAACGTGTGAACACTGCTGCACCGGACACTAGCTGCTGTTTGTGTCTCCTTTAAGAATTGTGATGTAAATGTTGTGAAGGGACGGCAGGCTTCTGCTTTCTACATGAACTACACCTCCCCCACCTAGTGTGTTAAGTGTACATGCACTCTTCCTCCCGAGGAACCTGATGGGAGTAAAATAAAAAAAGGGTAGTTGTGATATCAGTGTCCTAAGTGGAAGGAAGCTACATTCAGCAGTCAAGTTTCAGTCATCTGTTTCTAGTAAATACAATAATTGATCAACTGCCTTTTCTTCAGGCACCAAATAACACGGATTTCTTCAAACCAGTTCTGATTTTCAAGGCTCAGCATACTCTACCTCTAATAGTTATGATAATTCCTCATCAAAGCCCTTCTCCCCGCATTCAAGATTCAGGCTGCTTTGCCAACGTTTGGTAGACACCTACTGCTATTTTTTACTTTTTTTTGGTTTTACAGGTCTTGCAAAGTAATTTAAGTTTGTGATACACATGTAGTGCAGCAGCATATCAGCTATATGTTGAATTGTTGAGGAAAACAATTGGAGCATTAATCTAATCATAACTGTCTTTTCATAAACTGATGTTTTGTGTATGGAAAAAGAGCTTCCCTTTGTGTTGTGTTTAATACACCATGTACTTTGAACTGTATATACAACCTCGCCAGTAACCACACACATTTTATATAGTGATTTATAAAGCGCAGCAGTGGGATTGCGGTGCTAGAGAAAAGTCACCCTGTATGCCGGGGTGGGGGGTGGGAGGGATGGATCGCATGTAAAGTTGAAAAGGGACAAGAGAGGCTGGGTGGAACACAGTGCGGAGCAAATATAAATGGTAGCAGATGAGAAGACATAGGAGTGGCAGACATGATGAGGGAAGTAGAAAAGAGGCGAAAAGTAAAGAGCAAACATCCTCTCACTTTGAAGTCAGAGAAAGAAACATGAACAGGTGTCCATGATTTGTAAAGTATAGCAGTGTGATTGTAGGTTCTAGAGAAAATTCACCCTGTATACCTGCAGCAGGGGGCTTTCGCATGTAATGGTAAAAACGGACAAGAGAAATGGGAGCGGAACACAATGCAGAGGAAATTTACATGGGATCAGATGAGAAGAAATAGGAGGGGCAGAAACGTTGAGGGGAATGGCAAAGTGTCAATAAGTAAAGAACAACAATACTGTCACTTTGAAGTCCAAGAAAGAAAAGTAAAGAGGCGCCCACAGAAAACAGCATCTGAAATTTTACCTCGTTCTTTGAATGCACAGCAAATGTGACGAGATAAGAACAAGATTTACAGGCCTGTTTACAGAAACGGAGCTCAGAATGAGTGAAAACATGAGCGCTCATGTGAAGTGCTCTTAGCGAAAGAAAGAAGTAGTCACTGAAACCCTTCCTAAAATGGGAGTATTGGATGGATAATACTAATCAGTCCATGTTCTTAGGGAGGCTCAACACAGGAAGAAGCATGACGCATGCATGCCATGGACAAATGGGGAGAAAGAATATAAGAGTGGCAATGGAGCTAGCTAATGGGAAACCTGTTGGCGGGCTGAAGCCCATAAAGCATATACAACAGTATCTTCAAGACTGCTCATGCGCTGTCTAGCCAAGACCTAAAAGGCTAGGGTGGAAGAGCGTAGACAAAGTACCACCAAGACAGTAAGCAAATTTTAGTCCCAAGTTTAGCAGATAGCCAAAGAAGATTTGATGAAAAGCAAGGTTCAACACCTAACATCCACAACCCAGAAAGGAGGCATCGGGAACAAAGAAACACAGACCAGGAGAGAAAGCACTCTGCCCCCTGAGCCTGGCTTGGATCAAGCCAAAGTCCTACACAGATCCCAAACACAAAACAGGAACAGGAAGATGCCTTGAAGGGAACCCAGAGAGACTCCATCTGAGAGGCAGCACTCTGAAAGCCCTTATTTAGGGAGAACCACTCAGATGCCCAAACTTAAGCAGGGAACTACAAAGCAAAACCCCCTGGAAAAGGAGTCCTAGTTAAGCTGACCGGTTGCCAGGCCAGCCTATGGGGAACGGGAAAGAGGTTGAATCCTGAACACACCTGAGGCCACAGAAACCCAGTCTCAAGACCTGACCAGGCCACACACACGGAACTTGAAATGGCAAAGGTCTGAAAATATACTCAAAACTCTCCAGCTTCTGCAGATGAAAAAGCATCATGAGAATAACAGCAAATACACAATAGTGGAACCTAAACCCTTAAACAGGAGAATGAGATCAGCGGCCTGCTCTTTAAGGCCAACATTGATGTTCGTAAGACTGAAGAGACTTCCAGTCCCACACATGATATTTGATCCCCATGGCCAACAAAGGGGCCTTGAAGCTACAGGCTGAGAAAGGTTCCAAGAATATTAGACCCTGAAAGGCCGAAAGCCTAACAGTCGGACGTGAGCCAAAATTCATCAAACATCAAACAAGTCCAAGGAGACCGCTGGGAGAGTTGTGCTGTTAGTATGAAGCCATCAAAGGGGAGGCCAATGTCCTTGCTAATACCAGAAACCGTCATGCAGGCTCACCCTAGACAGAAACGCTCTCACAGGAGCTATGAAAACAGAAGGCCTTCCTCTCATGAAACGAAGTAGGCTGCCCTGCCAGCCTAAACAGAATGCACTTTCCAGGTGGTGGGTGGAGAAGTATGGTGAAAAAACTGTATGCCCACTATGCTTACTTCCACACAAATGAAGGAAGATGGAGGAGAGTGCAAAGGTCCACTAGGCATGTCTACGCTTTCTTTCTATCAAAAACGATCGATCTGCAGAACCAGTAGGTGGCAAAGTGGATTCAGAAATTCTGCCATAAATAATTTCCCAAAAGGCTCTCACTTGCCTTTTTTATATTAGATGTATTCAGTAAATATAGTTGTCATTTCAGCAATGATAAAACCAGCAAAATCAGTGCAACACAGAAAATTAGTTGTATGCTTACTGCACATCAATTGTCTAAGGAAACAAACAAGCCTAATTAGCCAAGTAATTTGGAATGTGTAACTGCACAAAGCAAAATGTGGCATTGTTAATACATAACATTCTGTCAGGAGTGGATTTAGGAAAATAGAAGTTACACAAAATAACAATGTTAATCTTCCTTTCTGTTTGGACACTTGTATTGTTAAAATAAAATACTCGATAATATTCTGCAAACATTCATTATGTATGTAATATTTACACCAAAATTAGAATACAATTTTTAAAATACGTTGTATCAATTAATTTATTTTCACTTGGTTGTTCCTCGATGTATCATGGAAGCTTTACATAATAAGCAATATAAGCCTTTACTTCTGCCAAAACATGTTGCAGGCCTCGCCATTGAAAGTTACATCTTGTTACCGAAGGAAAAGATACAGCAGACTCTCAGCGACCAACAGAAGAAAAGTAATTCACAATGTTTAGTGTTTTGCAGAGAAATATGTGCACGTTTATTTGTTATGCACTTTTTATAGACCAACAGTTTTAGCAACATGAAAATGTCTAAATACACTTTAATCGATTAATTAGCTTTTTAAGGTACAGCCCTCTCACCACAAGCAGAAAAGGGAGGCAGTGTCACCCCAAACCTGCTCAGCGCACCATGGCAATTTGCATTTTATATTTTGAACTAAAGAAACAGGAAATATCAGTCAAAGCAGAGGACCTGCTCTCCACAAAACCTTGGGCCGAAGAATTTACATAGCATAAGCCAGGATTAAAAAGCAGTGACTTCGGGAAGGTCAGTGGTGGGTTAGTACAGATTGTCTCCTCATGAAGGGAGGGGTTAAGAAAGGGAATGGAGCAAGATGATGGGAATGTTTTTTGATTAGTTTTGTTTGGTCATGTTCTTGAAGGGAGATGAGCTCACCACTAATGTAAGGACTGAGAAGAGGAATGGTGCAACTGATAATGTAGTGTGTGTTATGTAATTGTGTGTCATGTGCTATTGTATGGAATGTTCTCTATGTGTGTTCCCCATTTTTTAATCTGTCACGTTTACCATATCACTATTTTCCTTCCAGTGACCTAATGTCCTATCATGTTACTATGTACAGTATTTCTGGTAGAAATTATCATTAATACATACTCCCTTTTCAACTCATTTTGTTTTGTGATATCACTAATGCACTCTTTTTTAGAAGAAAAGGTGTGCTCCTTTTAATAATCCCCTTACTTTTAAGACCTGACAAAGACATTTTAGCTCTGTTAATAGTGGTCTTTTGTTTTTTTCCGGCTAAACTATATGAGGCGAGAATTAGTTTTGACTATTACAGCTGCATGCCTTCTCCCTAAGAAGCCACTACTTGACATGCAGTCTGAAGCCCCAACAGAAAAGTGAATCGCTTCTTAAAATGATAGTACACTCATGAGTTTACTCAGTGGTTGTTTAAGGTTAGGGGAGCTAGTCGTTTTCGAAGAGGAATTGTTTAGCAGTCCTTGCAGTTGCCGTGCCTGAAAGGAGCTCTTGAACTCAAAGAGGAATCTAAAATGTGAGTACTTTGGACACAATGAGGTACAGTTTTAATAAGGTGGGTCATTAGCTTTGTTCATTTTCTTATACTACTGGCTTTATTTATTTTAACATATCTTTTGCAGCCCTAATGCTGTTTGAAGGAAAAACTGTACCCAGTTCTGGCCTCGATTTCGATATTGGCATCCCCATTAATTAAAAAAACTCAGAAATCAAAAAATACATATATGTATGCATATATACATAAAGGGCATTTGAGTCGTCCCTTTTCACCCACTGGGCTGTTTCATTTACATTTTGCGTCCACCTACCATCCCAGCATACAGCATGAGACAATGCGTCAGCCCCCATAGGCCATTGGGTCTCTTGCAGTGTGACTGATGGCATTTTTCCTAAACCGTTGCACACAGCCACAGCCACAGCACACAGCACACAGCCACGGTTTTGGGGTTGGTTGGCTAACACTTTACCAATTTGTTTCTCCATTTTTATTCCTTCTTCTGTCATTCTTGCGTTTTTGATTTACAGTTATATTAAATCAAAGCCATAGTACGTTTCTTTGTGCCAATAAAATAATGTTTTCCTATGATATACATTAAAGACAATTATTTTCTACACCTTTCTTAGTACACCTGCCTGGTCGGGAAATTCTATGTAATTATTGTTTTTGGGTTTTTTTTAATTGTTATTGTCAACTTATAGTTGCCACGTTTCGGCAGCGGCCTGTTTTCTTTTGTTTTTCTTTGTGTGGCATCGACTTGCAATAAAAAATAAAAGAAAAGTTTAAATATTGGTCTAGATTGCCAAGGCAGACATATTGACTTTGACAAAGCTTGTTTTCCATTCGTATATTATTATCCGTCAGCTTCTAGCCGTGAGGGTTAAAAAAAAAAATACCTACTCGCCATCTCCCCGTGTCAATTTTCCTCCCACGGTGACCCAGCCTCGACCTTGAACCTCGATCTCTGCCTATTTATGTTCACTGATTGAAAGGGTCTTTTAACATACAGATCTCCCTCCCCAGACGCTTATATTTACTGTCGACTTTTAATTTTTAAATGTAATGTATCACGTGCTATCTCTGTACCCTTGTGGCCAGTGCCTTTCTTGTCCATTTAAAACGGGGGGACGAGGTGCTATATTTGTTGCAGGCCCGGGTGTTTTGGTTATGCAGTGTCAAAGTGTTTCATAGGCGGAGTCGGATTTCTAGTTCACCAATGAAGGAGGACCACTCGGTTACAGCTCTCATCTGCCTAACAGTGTATTATGCTTACAAATAAAAAAAAATGGCTTTAATTGCTGTGGACGTTAATCAAGCGGCATTGTATGCAAATGATCATTGATCGTCCGCTGCTTTTTTTGCCTAGCCTTGAGCTACTCGAACACCACATACATATAACGGGTTTGATTGTTGGGTTAATGGAGGGGGACGAGCGTGCTCCTCTGGAGGTAGATGTTCCCAGTTCTTGGGTGAAATATATACATTTAATGGCTCTGTTTATGTCTTTTGTTCTTCCTGCAAACCAGCCCTGGATATAGAGGGGTGGCCAGGTGGGCCCGTCCACAAATAGAATGGTGTCCATTTGAGTTATTTTTACTGTTTCACTTGTGCCTGTGCTTTCTGCCTCATTTACTTACTTGCATAACTAGCAGTGACTTTGAAAACTTCGTATCTGTGAAAAGCTAGTCCAGGCCTTGGTTTGATGTAAGGCCAGAGAACAGCAGCTGCTGTGACACCCTAAGGTCAGGGCTTTACCTGGAATGTGTCCTGCCATTGCCCAGACCCAGAAACAATTAAAACATTACTTTGAAACGAGTCTCTGTAGGGCTCTATATTAATGTCCTTATCTGAACAAGCAAAAACGCTGATCGATTTATCAGCCTTAAGCGGAAAAATCATTTCAATGTCAATGATGCAGTCCCTGTTTACATTGTACATTTGATTTCATCGTGCTTTACATGTGCATGTTTACTTTTTCCAGATAACGTGTTTTACTATTTCTTATGTAACATGAGTTTTGTGTAGTGCACACTATGAAGTGAGTAACCCCTTGGAGTCTAGGTGAGATTGGGGTGGGTATGGCTGTTTATGAGAAGCAGAATTGATAGCTCTGGAGTCATCAAGGCAGTCAGATTGCCTGATAGCTCTGGAGTCATCAAGGGATTCAGATTGCATGCCTGTGAAATCAGTAGTGCCTCTTCAGAGTGCCCACAGCAGTGGTTATGTATGTGCCATTCCTAATTGCCATTTTGTGTGGAAATTGGTGAGGGAGGGGGTACACAACTGTGAAATGTTAAGTGCCAAAAAACAAACACTGTTTACAGATGAGGAGAGAGAAAGAGAGGGAATTGTAAATGGGAGGTAACGAAGGACATCCATGCAGAATGACAGCATGAAAAGGCAGAAAGGAAGAGGAAGGAGATTTGTGAAATATTCAGGTGAATTATTTCAGAAAGATGTGTGGAGAAAAAGGATCTAAGGGCCAGATGTATAAAGGCCTTTTGCATTGCTAACGGGCCGAATTGCAAATTCTACCCTTTCACTTCTTGTTAGGAAATTGCAAATTAGGAAATGCTAAACCATTCAGATCTACGGGCTTTTAGGCTCATAGGAACAAATAATTTGGTATTACCTAAATAGCGATTTCCTAATAGCGATTCATACACTGTAGGAATCGCTATTAGGGTATCTTTATTTTTATACACACCATTTTGCATTTCCAAAATAGTGATTTCTAAGGAGTCTCTATTTGGGAAATGCAAAGTAAGTATTTTGTACATCTGGCCCTTAGTTCCTACACGAGTAAGATACCAGAGTAAGACATTGCACAGGAAAGTTGTGTTAAGGGGAGAAAAGGAGTGACTGAGTCACTCTGAAGACCACTAGACAAACTTTAGGAAAGGTTAATTCACAAACTCTTATTTTCAGAATTGAAGCATTTTCAATTCTAATTATTCACAGTATTATCATTGGTCTCATTTATATAGTACTGTTAATAAGCACTGTCAACAGAAATCAGTTTGGCTCGTTTTAGGCATATGTCCATGGTTATAATCTGTCAAGCTGCGAAAGCTTTGCCACACAACTAAGCTGGTTCACAAAACTAAGTAATTATTGTGCCCGGGCTTAAATGTGTCTCCATGGTCTTGAGTCTTCTACTCCTCCTAGGTGGACTCCATAAAGTGGTCTACGCATGATATAAAAGTGCCTCCACTCATGATATAAAAGTGCCTCCATGGGTCTTGTTCCTTTTGATGTTAAATGTGATTTACTGGTGGCCTAACAGTGCCCAAGAGGTTCGACTGTTTTTGTGCCAGGACAGACTCTCCCATATCCCCTGTAGGGAGCACCTTCTCTTGTCCTGCCATGCAAATCTTGGATTGCGTCTCCGTAAAGAATAATCATTGTCAAAGCCACTGGTGTTCAGATCACCAGCAAACACAATGTCTTTCCTAAAGAGCAACAAAACTGAACTCAAATGACGCTCAGACTCACCTTTGTATGCTGCTTTGTATATTAGCGAGTTTATCGTTTGATGTGTCAAGCTTGAAGCATACTCTTTGGGCAGTCACACACTATATTAGACCTCTACACTTAAATAAC
This sequence comes from Pleurodeles waltl, assembly GCF_031143425.1. Lineage (NCBI taxonomy): Eukaryota > Metazoa > Chordata > Amphibia > Caudata > Salamandridae > Pleurodeles > Pleurodeles waltl. Next base: position 976,558,905 of record NC_090446.1, on the reverse strand, counting down.
AATGCAGCTAACACCCATCAACGTGTGTGCACTGTAAGACACTAGTTGTCCACTAAGAGAGTGCCTTGAGGAATCTACAAAAGGTTCAGAAAGCAATACAGAAATGCTACAATACCAATTGATGGTTAGCGGTAACGATTCATTACAGATGATATTTCTAAAAGGTAGATAGGTCTTCATCAGTCAGTCATGTCAGGGAATATTGCAGTGAATACTGTAGGTTTCAGTATGGCTGAATCAGTCCCAGCTCATCCCCACTTTCATACCTACCGATTTCGTATAAAATCACTCTATGTTTTATATTTTAAAACCAAGTGTGGTGTTTGCTTTTTCCTCTCACAATACCAGGTGCTGATCACTACTGCCCCAAATGCTTTAAAATCACCATACTTAAAAAAAAATAATAATAATAATATTAGAGAGAAACAATAAGTCCCATGGAAAATGTTATTTAAATCCTGTTGTATTTTAAGCAAGGTTACCGGACGAATGAAAATGCACTATTCTCCCATTTTCCGCAAAAGTCCTTAAAGGGAACCAACATCCTCATAACTACAAAACACATTTTGTTTTTGTCAATGTTATGTGGCCACGCTGTTTTTTAGAAAGCTCCATTAGTCAATCGTGTTTCCAGAAGTTCCTAACCCTGTCTAAAAACCCTGTGTAAAAATATATTTAAAAGCTCCACTAGATCCAGCAGTAGTAAATTTGTGTTACTTTTGCTTCGGAGACGTATATATTTGACACATTTTGTCAGTCTAAACAGAAAGTCTCAGAAATAATTTGATGATATTTGCCTGCTTCTCCCATATATCTTCATGGCCCACCCAGGCTTCTTCATAGCCCTCCCAGATGCAGAAACCTGGAGTCAGGCCTGATGCAAAAAAAAAGTATCTATTGAATTATGTGTTTAAATTTCTAAGTTTGCAACGATTACCCTACTCTATTGTGCTGTCAGGTGGTGTTTTTATGTTAGTGAAATGTAAATTAGTGTTTTCCACCAGAAATTAGTCATTTTCAGATTGCTCCCAGTACTCGTTCAGAGGGAAGCGGAATCAAAGGGAAATTTATTGATTTTAGGATCTCACAATGTAGTGGATCAGCAAGGTTGTGATTGAAACTCTGGTTGTCAATGTGTCCAGCAGTTTTCACCCTTCTCCCTGGTGCTCTGTCTGCACCAGATATAGGGAACAAGGAATGCACCCTTTCTCATACATCCAAGCTCAAGGTGTACCTTACCATTCCACTAAGCTAGAGAGGACCTTGCAGCGTGCATTCTGTGCAGAATGTCAGCATTAGGCACATGTGCATTTGTTGGTGCTCCTAAACATGCAGCATTGAGATCAGTGCAGCACGTTCGAACCGTCAGGATCATGTGAAGATGCAGACAGCCTGTTTGGCATATTATTTCAATACTGAAAGATATTCCTTTTGCTCTATTGTATTCGTAATTATTTTAGTGGATGGGGAGGAAATGGTAGCTTAAAGAATTGGAAAATTTAATACAAAGCCAGCGCTTATATAGGTATTCAGCTTTTCTCTGTTTTTGCAGTTGTTTTTTGTTTTATATCTAGAATTGCAAAGGCTTCCAATGTGGTGCTGTCCATCCAAGGTAGTTTTCTCTGCTACCTGTGAAGTGATGCTGGTTCTGCTGGCCATGTATTTGATACAGCTTTTCTTGAAGATGATGCTAGCTTGGTAGGGAAGTGTAGTTCCATCAAGTCTGAAGTGATTCACTCTAACCTCTGTAGGCCGTTAATGACCCATGCTGTCACTTTTAGGATGTCTTTCAGCAGAGTAGGTGTGGTGGTGTGGTGAAGCGTGTTGCCTCCATCTGGGTGTGAGAGGACTAAGGCCCGACGTGTGCACTGAACGTCCCTTCAGCTTATGAATTTGTACATGAAACTTCTCTTTTGTTTCTGCACAGAAAGTCCTTCCCTCCTGGTAGTTTCATCTTTACCTTACTTCACATCATCCTCCCAAGCACCTCACTGTTTACCCATAACGGGGTACTCTGCCTTCAAATGACTAAATTGCTCTCATGGCCACCTAAGACAAAGACCCAGTCTTCATTTGAGTACAATTGAAACTATACTCACAGGCCTGAACCCATCGCTCCTGTCTGACAACTCAAGTGACCATCCCTCCTTCTGGCAGCACAATTACTGAATTATCTCCCCACGAAGATAAAAAAAACATCCAAGACCAACTGATTTTAGAAGCCACTAGCTGTTCTACAACAGATGATATATCACCTTCCAGGAGATGAAGCCATTCAGCATTACAAAGAGAATGCGTGGCAAAGAATTCAAGATCATTCATACCCTAGAGCCTTAACCAAATCATCTACAAAGATGGTGGGCATGGCAACACCATCAGCTCTGCCTCACTCTCTGGCTACATGTTCACAGCAGTAGGAGCAACCTGGTAATCATTAAACCATTTCCATTATATGCCACATTTTCATTACCAAATCTTTCTGACCAAACACCACAATGGTTTGTAAGCTTAGACATGTATATTTCACTCCTCATTTCAATAAATACCCAGAGAAGCAGCCTATAAAACAAGTAGTTCAGTTCAAATAACTTTTTATTTTGGCCATAGGTCTTCAAACAATTAATTAGTAATTGTTTACTTACAACATTCTCATAAATACAGGGAGTGCAGAATTATTAGGCAAGTTGTATTTTTGAGGATTAATTTTATTATTGAACAACAACCATGTTCTCAATGAACCCAAAAAACTCATTAATATCAAAGCTGAATATTTTTGGAAGTAGTTTTTAGTTTGTTTTTAGTTTTAGCTATGTTAGGGGGATATCTGTGTGTGCAGGTGACTATTACTGTGCATAATTATTAGGCAACTTAACAAAAAAAATATATACCCATTTCAATTATTTATTATTACCAGTGAAACTAATATAACATCTCAACATTCACAAATATACATTTCTGACATTCAAAAACAAAACAAAAACAAATCAGTGACCAATATAGCCACCTTTCTTTGCAAGGACACTCAAAAGCCTGCCATCCATGGATTCTGTCAGTGTTTTGATCTGTTCACCATCAACATTGCGTGCAGCAGCAACCACAGCCTCCCAGACACTGTTCAGAGAGGTGTACTGTTTTCCCTCCTTGTAAATCTCACATTTGATGATGGACCACAGGTTCTCAATGGGGTTCAGATCAGGTGAACAAGGAGGCCATGTCATTAGATTTCCTTCTTTTATACCCTTTCTTGCCAGCCACGCTGTGGAGTACTTGGACGCGTGTGATGGAGCATTGTCCTGCATGAAAACCATGTTTTTCTTGAAGGATGCAGACTTCTTCCTGTACCACTGCTTGAAGAAGGTGTCTTCCAGGAACTGGCAGTAGGACTGGGAGTTGAGCTTGACTCCATCCTCAACCCGAAAAGGCCCCACAAGCTCATCTTTGATGATACCAGCCCAAACCAGTACTCCACCTCCACCTTGCTGGCGTCTGAGTCGGACTGGAGCTCTCTGCCCTTTACCAATCCAGCCACGGGACCATCCATCTGGCCCATCAAGACTCACTCTCATTTCATCAGTCCATAAAACCTTAGAAAAATCAGTCTTGAGATATTTCTTGGCCCAGTCTTGACGTTTCAGCTTGTGTGTCTTGTTCAGTGGTGGTCGTCTTTCAGCCTTTCTTACCTTGGCCATGTCTCTGAGTATTGCACACCTTGTGCTTTTGGGCACTCCAGTGATGTTGCAGCTCTGAAATATGGCCAAACTGGTGGCAAGTGGCATTGTGGCAGCTGCACGCTTGACTTTTCTCAGTTCATGGGCAGTTATTTTGCGCCTTGGTTTTTCCACACGCTTCTTGCGACCCTGTTGACTATTTTGAATGAAACGCTTGATTGTTCGATGATCACGCTTCAGAAGCTTTGCAATTTTAAGAGTGCTGCATCCCTCTGCAAGATATCTCACTATTTTTGACTTTTCTGAGCCTGTCAAGTCCTTCTTTTGACCCATTTTGCCAAAGGAAAGGAAGTTGCCTAATAATTATGCACACCTGATATAGGGTGTTGATGTCATTAGACCACACCCCTTCTCATTACAGAGATGCACATCACCTAATATGCTTAATTGGTAGTATGCTTTCGAGCCTATACAGCTTGGAGTAAGACAACATGCATAAAGAGGATGATGTGGTCAAAATACTCATTTGCCTAATAATTCTGCACTCCCTGTAGTATGGAAACATACAAGAGCAGTATTCAAGATTAAAATGACCCATCTGATGCCCATTAAAACCATCAAATGCTGAGCAAACCACAATCATATACCCATAAAAAAAACATGTTTTATTTGCAACCATAAAACTCCCCACAGCACATGCCACATCTAAGAATGCTTATTAGTTAAAAGTTCTACAGCTTGCGAACGTTGCCCAATGCCATATTTTATCAACATAGGATTTAAAGAAGTTACCCGGAGGGACAGGACTTAACCGAAGTCTTAAGACCTTCTCCCCTTTCTCTTGGTTGTCCTGGGTCCTATATTTCCGGCCCCTTGTACCGTTCAGCACCACCTCCAAATGTAAGAATGCCTGTTTTATAATATCCTCATACCAGCTAATATTAGTAGCCGGGGCATTCGTCAATGCTTGCTCATGCTGGAACACAGCTAACTTCTCCATGGATTCCTCAGTGATATGGGTGGTAAGGCACATAGGGTATTCCATTGACAGGGGTCTCACCCTTTCCCTCAGTCTACTTTCCCCTCTACTTAATTCCAACTTTAAGGGATAATGGTCACTTCCTTCACCTTGCTCAACCTGAAAACTCCTTACTTTATCAAAGTTCCAGGCGTGCATAAAGATATAATCGATAGAACAGGGCTATGGCCCATACTTAAAGGTTAAGGTACGCTGGGCAATCAGGGTCCACCCGTTCATTGATGCAGAACAAACCCACTAAGCCCTGGAATTTGCAAAGTTCCTCTCCCCGTGTCTTAGTTTTTGTGGTTGGAAAATTAGGCAAATTTATATTATACGCTGTTAATATCTCTTTATACCAGGGGTCTGTTCTACCTGGGTTTGATTTAGGATTAAAATCCCCTACCATAATAGACATATCTTCATGGAAAAAGTAGAGCATGACTCTGATCTTCATGCATAACACTGAAAAACTTCCCACATTTGTCAGACTACAAACCAACATGCTTAAACCAAGCACAGTCGCACCTCCACCCCGCCCCCCCAATTAAATTGATTTTAATGATAACTATCTTTTGTTCCAGAATGCTTGCCATTCTGGGAACATAGGATGTTATACAGAGTGAACAGAAGGTGTTACAAAAAACTTAGGAAACAAATATTTTTTCATGTTCATCCTGCAAGGAGACGTTTAACCTTGTGCATATGAAATGGTGTTTCTAATGGTCCGTGCATTGGTGAGCTAAGCACCAACAATCAATCAGTGTTTATAAAGCGCAGGTACTCACCCGTTAGGGTCTCAAGGTGCTAGGGGTGGAGGGGGGGTGTAGCGTGTACCGGAGGTGGATTAATAAAGCCATGTCTTCAGTTCCTTCGTGAAGCTGGGGAGGGAGGTTGTTTGTCTGATGTGGATGGGTAGGGCGTTCCAGGCGGTGGCTGCGAGGTAGGAGGAGGAGCATCCTCCTGTTCTGGTTTTCCTGATGCAGGGTACTTCTGCAAGAGAGGGCTGGGCTCAGAGTAGGGCCCTGTGGGGTACATGGAAGTTAAGTCGCTGGTTAAGGTATGCTGGTCCGGTGTTCCAACAGGTAGCTTTTATTTAGTATATTTTCTTGAACAAAAAAAAAAAAAAGTACACTCTTCAACTGAACTACACTTCTGTACTCTGGATACTTTAGGGTGCAGGTTTAGTACTGTTGAAAGCAGTGAGTTAGGACAATGGGACATGAAGTACTTCTTACAGTAGCAAATTTCTATGCATCTTCAGCTTCTCACACTACCTACCAGTTGAACACAAAGCCTGCCAGATCCAACATCTCACATTTCCCACAAGTTCCTGCTTTACACACAGTTGACAAGCACCAACTCCTCACACTGTCAACTACAGCATAGTTCTGTAGGTGCTGGTTGTATTCTATAAATATATAGAATTATAGATTAGTAACAATGAATTACAGGAATGTTTTTCACTGAGGCGTTCAGAGTGACATCAGACTAACAATGAGAGTGAAGCTTGAGTTGTCTATGATGTCACTCAAAACCCTGAGACGAAAACCATCCCTGTAATTTACTTTTTGGTCAACTGTTACTTTGTTATATGTGGCCAACAAAGCCATCTGCCCCTGCTATCAAATGCTGCACAGGGGTAGAGAAGTAACAGGCCATACGTAACATGGCCTCCCCTCCCTCCCAAATGGGAACAAAATACCTAATCCCCTGTCACTCATCCCCACCACTCTCTGTGCCTGCTCTTCCCTCTCCTTCAGAAGCTGTGCTTCCTGCATTTCAGTGCTGCTCTAACAGGCTCTCACAGAGCCCAGCCACAACTTCCTGGAATTCCTTTATGGCGTAGCGTCAGTGAGTTATGAGCTCTGTAACCCACCATTGCTACGTCACATCACTGAATTATCACATTTCTGATGTGACATTCACTCCAATGGCTCTGAGAGAGCCATATATAACACATACTGTATGCAACATACTGATATCATTATTCACAATGAGGGTGGCCATGCAAAAAACTGGAGTTCACATTTCAAGATGACGATAGGTACTGTACCAACTACTGCTCTGAACCTCACAATAGACGGTCAAGAGGCACTGGTTTCTAGCCAGCTTGCATTGTGCAGATTCTGGGGCAGATTGCAATGGGTACTGGCACCAGTCATCTGATGAAATCACTTTGACAGACGGAAGAGCTGGATGCGTATAGGCAGGCATCTGCGCAAAGCCAGCCTGCACCATACAGATCTGCAAGGCATAGGACTGGTGTCTGCTTCAGCACCCTGAGGATCACTATTCCACAAAACCTAGTCCATTCGGGAAGGAGAGGGTGTGACAGGCAGTTGTGCTAGCTCTCCACCAATAACTAACTGACAGGTCCTTGCTGTGCCAAAAGCTTGCAATGGATCTTTTGGGGAAGAGTCATCAAGCATATTTTAGGAGCGCCGGATCAATGCTAGTTTTGCTTGATACCTGCAAAGACAACAGTGGCTCTGAATCTAAACAAACTTGTCTCCATGGTCATGATCCATTCCGAAAATCTAGCATGGATCCATCCCTCTTTGGCTAAGTATTAGGGGAAGCAGGAAATAACAGAGGGGCTGTATGCTTAAGAGTATCGTGCAGGCGTGGTGGGTGACAGTAGGATGTGGAAATATGATCCAGCTTTTCAAGAATGACCATTCTCCATTTTTAAAGGGTTTTCCTCTTGTGACACAAACAACTTCTGTTTCTCAGCTTTCTTTCTCAGTGTAAACTTCCAGAAAAGATCCCTGAACCCTGATGATTTTTTTTTTATCCGTGTCCATCCAATCTCTTCAATCTTTTTTCAAGGTCTCCTCACGAAATGATTCAGTTTGCCACCTTATTCTGTTAACAACTATTTCGGCATAATGTTGCCTCATTCCCCCCTCTGAGCTCCAGCAGCACAGTTAAACAGCATTAGTGCAGCATAGGCACATTGTTACGACCAACAAACAAGACATGGTACAAACGAAGCATTAGTGTGTATTTCAGTAAGAAATTAGAAGTAACAAGTGCCTCTCTCACTGATACTACAACAGGTACATTTTACCAGGAACGGTTAACTTCTGAGCTCTCGAATGGCCTTGCACAAAACAGAGGAATGAGATGCTGTATTTTAAATCTGTTTTCTATAAGGTAGAGGAATTGCCACTCAGGACACAAAACGTTGTCCTTTAGTTCAGTGGTTCTTAACAGTTTGACTTAAGTGGACCCCTGCTGAATCTGCTGGAAGCTGGAGACCCCAGTCTAACTAATTTCTGCAACACAATAGACAAACAAAAAAAGAAGCATACATCAAACAAATGGAGAAATGCCAAAATATATTACTTAATTCGCAAACAACAAATACGGCAATCTACATTTTTATTTTAATGGGAAGTTTGGAGTTTTTGAAAATGGGTTTTTATTTTTAATAGATGAAACTGTGTTACACTTGAACATATCACTTTGTCCTTCTTGCTCTTAATGCATGCTTTCTTTTTGTTGGTGTAAATCAGAGCTTCATTCGGGGCCACCAGTCGGCCATACTACACTTTGTTTGCTGTGCTTGCTTTGCTCCCACAAATCACGCTAAGGGTACCAACATAAATGTTAGCCTCCAATTTCAAATTCTTCACATTTACAGGGCATTTAATATTTTATATTTCTGCCTTTTTTATTTATGTATGTATACTTTATAAATATGCCAATATTATTTAATTTTCTAAACAGTTGGAAACCCCCTGAGTAGGTTAAGAACCGCAGATCTATAGCTTGCCAATAGATCCCAGTGCTTGTAATGCGTCCACTTCACTGCTACGAACGGCCTTTTAACTGCGTACACCATGTCTTCCTGATACAGATGATTCTAGGCATTGGTCTTGGTATCCTGGTGATTAGCACATACAGCACCCTGTCCGTGACAGAGGACATTCCAGTAAGGCTTGACCCTGTGCCCGAGGAGCTGGCGAAGGCCCGAGAGGAGCTGGGCCCCGATCTGGCGAAGATCTCTGGTAAGTTGGCGTAGGCTTTAGAACACGTGTTTATTGGTGTTCTTGGTTTTATTGTTCACCATTTATGTAGCTCACCTTTCAAACCGAATAGCCACTTGGTGTTTCAATACTTGGTTGCACTGTACTAAATTCAGATGTACTTGTTTTGCTGACTTAGTAAGGATGAAAAGCTGAGATCGCGTTTTGTCAGAATTCGAACCAGTGAACCACAAGGCACATGTTAATCTGTGCACTTGTTGAGCTTAACCCACCGAGTTATCTTGCCTGTTTGAAACCTGTTAAGTTTTATTTAGGTCGATGGCGATTGGCTGGATCCATTCACAGTCTGTTTTTTTTTTTAGTAAAGTATCTCCATAGTGGAAATAATACTGAATACAACATAATGGCACCATTGGTCACAAAATGATTTATCTTGTATATACCTTGACCTCTAAACTTTTCGATTCGGCTAGAGGTACTGTAGCAACTACTGCACCGAACCAACGATGATGATAACTCGCTTGATCGTTCACACATGCAGTCACAAGCACATTCTGCTCAACACCAAAACACCTTCCACCCGGGTCACACTGCGATCCAGCATCGCTCCAATCAAGCGCGTGTGGGCGCTGCCACCTTCCGCTAATGTGATTCAGCGCCTCGTCAATGTGATGACGTGTTGTATGGATGCAACTAAAATACAATACTAAAAGTAGTTCTGTCCTATTTCTTTTCTGTTCACGTTGACATCCATCCCTACCAGCCTCCCAGTGGCAATGGGCTGCTGGTAAATCTCCAGGGGTTCCTGTAGCCCTGCCCGCCTATGGCTGCGGAGCAGGAGAGAGAACCAGATACTATCTGCCAGTATATAGGACGAGGCCTCAGTAGCATCTCATTTTTGTCCCGTAAGCTTCAATGTATGTCTTCCTGGTGAGTTTAGAACGGGCCGGTCGCGCATCCCCGGGGCCAGAGTAGCTGCCACACATTTCCTAGTTAGACTTTGTTTGCGTCCGGAGCAGCTTTTGTTTTTTGGGAGGTGTGGATGGAGTTATGGCTGCGCTCTCTTGCACAGCTGCAAGTAGTGCTGCAGGGCTGTGCTGTCGGGCAGATGCTGCCTGACCCCCGCCAGGCGCCCTTTCCCTCCCCATCGGCCTCTGTGTCCTGGTGGGCTGCCTTACTAGGAACCTCCAGGATATTCCAATAGAGAGGCTGGAAGCGTGAGTTATCCGTCAGCTTAGTCTGGCATGGCACCCTTCCTGCCCTGCTGCAGGCTTGGTGCTACCCGATAACATTCATGTTTAAAGTCTCTCCGGACGCCCCACTGCGGAGGCTCTTTGTTGATGTAAACCCTCTCGTTTTGCCGTTCCAGCCGAGCGTGTCCTAAGTCCCTGACACGGGAAGCACTGCCTATTTTCAATGCATGCTGTCTAAGTGTGCTGTAATGACATCTTCAGTCTAAAACAGTGCGCATTTTCTAAACTTTGATGCCTGTTAAGGGGCAGATATGGGTCCTTGTTGGAATGCAAGGACGAGTCTTCGTGTTTTCAACGATTACGGCAAGACAGGAGCAGAGAGCACCAGCTCATTTCTTATGTGCTACCACATTTAGGAAAAGTCATTCTGCTTTTCATCAATCTGTAGACAAGAGGGTGTGGGGTCTGATGCAGTGCTAAGAACCGCTTGTAGCACTTGTGCACATGTGTGCCAGAACAAGAAGATGCATGCGCTCTGTTTTTTTTGACATGAGCCTATTCTAGATTTGTATGCTGCGGATTATTGCACCATCTAATGGTTGAGTCGGGAAATGTTCTTTGTAAAATAAATCGCTTCACTTCGGGTGTTGACCATATGAAGGGTCTGGTGACCCCTAGGATGCCGGGTGTAAACTTAGAGTGCCCTAGTAAGTGGCCTGTTTTTTTCTGTTCGGTTTGTGTGTGTGCCGTGCCGTGAAAACATTTAGTTACAGGCACTTAACTACTTTCTTCTTACTTTGTAACTGTTGCTCAAAGTCATATTGAAGGGTCATACAGACATGCAAGCTGGCCCCTCGCAAAGGAGAGGTGATGTGGTTCCATGGTTCAGAGTGCTAAGTTTGAGCTTAGTGACACTAAGAGCTGTAGGATGAGTTCTGGTTCTGCTTTCTATTATCTATGAGCATTGTATTGCACTCCGTGATTTTTTATAAGGCTTTTCATACCCTTTGCAAGGCCTAACACACTTTCATACTGCTGAGCAAGTATCTACTCTGTATTATTTATATAGCACACTGTAGCCCCTCGAGGTCACTGAAGCGCTTTGCCTTTCATTGGGTTCTTCGCAGAGCAGGCCCTAGCGCGGCAGAAAGATAGATGGCGCTCTTACTGCTGCCGGTGAATGAACTGAGGCAGCGGGGTCTCCTTCTGTGTTCACAGCTCAGTCCCTGGCTAAATACAGCAGTGCCTGGGCCCTAAACACGAACACCTTCCCTCCCGCCCCAACTCACCTTAATCACACACAGATTAGCTCCATCATGCTGATGCCAAGTTGTTTGGTTGGGGGGAGGAGGGGTTGGTTGGTTGGTCTGGGGGGGATTGTTGTTGTTTGTGGCGGCAGGGAGATGGGAGGGCAACGAGTCCTGCTAACGAAGCGTAAAAGCAGAGAATGCAGCATCTCTAACAGGAATAAAAGTACTTTATACTAAATCACTGAAGCCAAGTGAGGGGGCAACGCTGTTTGCCTGACCTTAATGCTGGCAGCTCTGTGCACCCCCCTGAAGGTTGACGCCTTGTGCTTGGGCCCAGCTCACACACGCCAAAAGCTGGCCCTGGTTCTTGGAGATCTTGAAGGAACATTTTCAGTGCTTTAAATGGGCCAGCACTGTCAGGTACGGAGTACCAACAATTTTTTATTTTGAGAGGGAGAGTACCTGCACTTCTCAAGAAAAACATAATATTTTCAGGGATGTGGAATTCCTATCCCCCGGGACATATTGGGGTCCAGGCAGTGCTTTAAATGGGCCGGTACTGTCCGGTACTGAGTACCGGCACTTTTTTATTTTGAGAGGGAGAGTACCGGCACATCTCAAGAAAAACGTAATACTTTTAATTGGAGAGTACCGGCACTTCTCAGAAACAAGCAGGTACTCTGGTACAGAGTACCTGCAGTTCTATTTTTCCATTTAAAGCACTGGGTCCAGGGCAATACGTTTTCATGTTTATTTTGTCCTTGGCACAAGTAGGCCCACGCCCCCTGCAACACAAACCCTTTGGCTGCCAGTTTACAGAGAAGTGAACTGTTTGCAGTTGAGGTAATGTGTGTCCATATGTTAATGCTTTTTGAACTTGCATTTATGGTTCATTAATGAAAAGCCTTCATTATTAGGGTGGGTGTTGTAAATAAATGTTTTAAGGTCACACTGCACTACTGACAGTGGTTCCAGTAAAACAAAGTGTCCATACTTTTTAAAAGCTTAATAATATGAGGCTAAATATAATTCTCCCACAATGCTTTCTGATCAGATGCAAATGTTTGCAGAAGCTTGTAAGCAAGAGTGATGACTCTTTGCTTTCAAAATAAAATGTTCAGAAAAAAATGCAAGTAGGAAAATAAACGTTTCGTTACTATGAACTTTTAGGTGCTATTTCTTCAAAGCGTCATTTAATAAAATGTGTTGATGCATGCTAGCATTTCTAAAAAATATTCCTAATGGAAAATCAGTGTCACCATTTTCAACAAGATTATGGGAAGCATGAAAATAAACAAGCACTGGCAAAGCCAACCGATCCAACAGTTTATGTGAGTCTTTTGGTTCTGTCAATCCGTGCCTTGTTTTAACATGGTTTTTGTAAAAGTTTATTGTCATGGAAACTGCCACGCCCTACATTTTTAACAAACACTGCCAAAAAGAAGAAAAGGCTTTTGATCTCAAAAAGCAAACATTGCCACCAGTAGTGTAACAAAGGCACCCCCAGTCCCTCTACAGGTGGCCCCTCAGCACAGCACCTGCCCTGAGTAAGTCTGGAGGTTAAATTCAGTTATGATTGATTTTTTTTCTCCATCACGTTCATACTTGTTCAGCAGTGGCTCCAAGATCGGAGCGTTCCTCTAAGCTTTTTGGGCCTAACTGCTCCGCTTTTCGAGACCGACAACTCTGATAGCAATCACTGCACAATTGATCTGATGATTCTTTCGACCTAAACACAGTTCCACTCCTATTGACCATGACTACTTCACTCTGATGCTCCAGTCTCCAACTCAATCAGATCTTCCTCGATCTCTGTGGAGCTTGCCCCAGAGAATGCAGACAGGAAGGGGGTGATGGGATGCCCACCCTTCAAATTTTGTCCATACTGCAACACAAAATATCTTTGGATAGACCACCACAGTGTTTGCAACCTCTGCCTCTCTCTGACCATAATAAGACCAGCAAATTCTTCCTCACTTCTTAAGGCAAGAAGGCCCTGAGGCACTGATTGAAGAGATATTGGATGTATCTAAAAATGAATCAACAGTCATCCTTTGAGGCGTCCGACATTTTGAGGCCACAGGGCCCACTCTACATCAAGAAGGAAGATTCAGCCCATCTGATGCCCAGCCCGTGATGTCCCTGAGCACCTCAAAGGGAGATCCGGACTGGGTGCCTTAGGCATCAACATCACTAGAGCCCTGCACTAAGAAAAACTCAAGGGGTGTGGGTACCACTTCAAAGCCCAAGGCTGACACCCTGCTCACTTAAGCGCCCCCATGTTGATGCAGAACACTGCTCCTGTGGGAGTCAGGCATCGAGCTGCAAGCAGGGCTGAAAGAAATCCTCAGCTTCTGGCCCACAGCCACCCCTGGTATCCGGTCAACAGTGAAGGAAGGTCTCAGAGCTCAGCAGCTCCCAGCAAAGGGAGTCCAGTCTATACATTTGCCATCACCCTCCTTTGTGGGATGCTAAACGCAGTTACAGGTAAAGCATATCCCAACCAGCAACGGGTTTTGATATTCCATCAGCTACTGCCTTTCTTTCAATCCACTAACAGTAGGAACTGTAATAAAGCTCTTGGGAATAATCACGTCCTGCATAGCAATTGTGCTGCATGCTAGATTGCACATGCGCCCGCTACAACAGTACCTTGCAAGGCAGTGGTCACAAGCAGAAGGTCTGTGGAAAGATCCAGTGTTGATAAAGGCCAGCACTACGTGCTCTTTGCAGTGGTGGAACAGCAACAACCTGTTGCTTGGTAGGGTTTTCCCCAGACCTTCTCCCATAGATGACCATTACCACTGACACTTCACTCACTGGGTGGAGAGCATATCTCTGCAACATGACTGTTAAGTACTTGGAGCCCTCACCATCAGGGTCGAAAACAACTACCTAGAGCTGATTGCCAACTGCCTAGCTCTCAAAGCCTTCTTCAAGCTTGTTGATGGCAAGGTGGTCTTCATAAATTATGTTGGACAACATGACAGCCATGTATTACATTGAGAAGCAGGGGGTATGCATTCCTCTCAGCTGGCTGCATTTGTACAAGAGATCTGGCACTGGGCAATCCTTAACAAGGTGCATCTTTTAGTGAAATACCTACAGGGGGTGGACAACAACTTTGCAGATTTGTTCATCAGTATAATGCACTTTGGATAAATTAGTCAGGGATGTTTGCCTACACTTTTACTTCTATCCCACTCATCCCCTGTGTGGTTAGAAAATGAGCCGGGTCTCCATGACCCTCATCCTGTGTTCACACCTTGGGCCAGAAAGCCCTAGTACCCAGTGCTCCGGGAAATGTCCATCAGCCCGAAGAGATGCTACCAATCAGGCTGAACCTTCTCTCACCCCAACGCAGCCATATCAGGCACTATGGTCCACAGTAGCTCAACATAACAATCCAGCACATTGGGGCCTTACAGTTTGGCTACTTAAATCCCCATGAGGGGTGAATTATCATTTTGCATGAGGCATGTAAGCCCACTACAAACCCATATTGCATCGTCAAGTGGAAAAGATTTGTCCACTACCGCATCTCCAAGCAACTAGACCCATTCAAACTCAAGTTCAATATATCATCTGTTACATTTTACACCTCGAGAAAGCAGGTCTTGCGCATACATCTACACACCTCCACTTATCTGCTGTAGTGGCATACATGCAGAACAGGGGACTCTCATTCCTCTATAGGATTCAAGTTGTGAAGATGTTGGTGGAAGGACCTAAAAGGGTGATATAATCAAGAACATCTCCATCCCTACAGTGGAACCATAACATGGTCCACACAAGTCTGGGCTGCCCTTTGAACCCCACTGCTCTTACAACTTAGTTTAATTCCCGGAAAGTAGAATTTTCTGTAGCCTTAATTTCGCTCAAATGCATCCGCAAGTTACAAGCACTCAGCATTCAGGAATCATTCATTCAGGTATCCAACTGGGTAGTCCTTAAGACTAATTCAGAATTATTACCCTAGGCAGTCCCACCTTTACACATTAACCCAACTAGTGAGTTGTCCAGATTATTTCCACAACCTGATTATGTTGCAGAAAGGGTGTTGCACCTTGGACGTCAAGCAGTCACTTATGTAATACATTGACAGCCCTAGGTCCTTCCGCAAAACTGACCAGTGGTTTGTAGCCCCTGCAAAGCCCCACAAAGACCACCCTATTTCCAAAACAGCCATTGAATGGTGGGTTGTCAAAGTGCATCCAAGCCTGCTACATCACAACTTAGCTTGTACTTCCTGCACTCCCCTGTATTATCTGCCTGCTAGCCACTGCTAAGGAGGAAACTGCTTTTCAGTTGATGGTGTATTTACTGCCTCACATACTACAAACAAAAATGTTACTAACTGTGAAAGCATTTGTTAGTAGTGGGTAGTGTTGTAAAATCCAACTCTCTGTAGCCTTTGTAAAACACTACAAGGATCTCTCTATTTCCTGAACCGGCTTCGCCAGGTGAAATGTCAAATGCATCCAGATCTGCTAAGTCACAGCTAAACCTGTTCTGACTGCACACCTCTATATCGCCTGCCTGCTAGCCACTGCTTGGGAGAAAACTGCTTTACAGTTGATGGTGTATCTACAGGTATCAATGCTACAAACAGAAACTTTTAGTAACCCTATAAGCATCTGCTAGTAGCATGTAGTAATGTAGATCACATGCGTGCACCTTTTTCCCCAGAAGCTGGCATTGATTGATTTTTTTTTTTCTTTTTACTTTTTCAGTCTTTAACAACTTAGGGCCTCGTTTATATGTTAGCAGTATGTACACTCTGTCGCAGTGAAGTATACATACTGCCACCATGAAGGTCTGCCTGCACGATTTAACTAAGGGTGGACTTTCGGTTTAGCTATGGCTGTAGGTACTCCGTCACCACCATGTTTAAACCTCTCTGACGGCCCCATGGAGTAAGGGCAGTCGGAGAAATGGATATATATGTCCACCCACCCACCCAATCAGAATGGGCAGACATATAATCTTCTTTTCTTTTTTTTTGATTTTGTACTCTCCCTCACCTCCAGGCAACCCTTAGCAATAAGGTACAGTAACATGCAGAGAATGCTCAAATTGTCATTGAATATTACTCCAATGGTGAGGGGAGCATTACTTTTTTATTTTCAAAAAGAAAATCCCATTTAGGATTTTCTTTTTGAAAATAAAAAAATAAAACTGTTTGGTGCAAGGCTCTTTCATGCTGACGGAGCCCAGCACCACACTGTTAAACGCATTAACAGGAACTTTTGTAATGGCGGTTCCTGGCAATGCTTTAGAAATGACTGCCAGCTTGGTGCTACTTTAAAAAATGTAGCAGGCTTTCCCTCCACTAGGGCGACAGTGTAATTTGCTCCCTCACCCTGTCGGAACATTAGGAAGTAGGTCATGATATAAATAAGGCCCCAACACTACACACAACTTAACGCACTAGTCTGATTCTTCGGAAAAAATCTAAGGTGGAGTTGGTGTGGTTAACATGCTTCAGTGCACTCTGAGTTGGAAAACGAGCAGCATCAGTCCAAAACCTTGGGGATGACCATGCAAAAAGAGGCATTTCCTTACAAAGGGGCACTGTAGTTCTGAAAAATATGTAGGTTAGTGGTGTTTGCCATTTTGTAATTATAGTTAGGATATAGTTACGGCAGGAATTGGATTTTGTGGTTTGTTAATAACGTTGGTGACGTCTGACAAATCTTCATGAAACTTTCCCAAAAAAGTTTATGTACTATCAGCTTCTTTGAAAGTTTTGTGGTGACCTGTCAAGCAACGTTCAAGAACAAATAGGGGGTCCCAAAACACAGTTTTTCATGCAATTTGCAAAGGGAATTTTAGACAACACTACAGCCAAAATGGCTAAAAAGAGTGACACCAAAACTAGCAGAAAGCTAGAGCTTTACCTAGAAAACATGCTTTTTATAATTTGATGTATATCCAGTTTGAGAAATCTAGGATCAAAGTGTGTGTGTGTATATGTATATGTATATGTGTGTGTGTGTGTGTGTGTGTGTGTGTGTGTGTGTGTATATATATATATATATATATATATATATATATATATATATATATATATATATGGTTGGATTTGCAGGTGTCCCAAGAGACTCCTGTGGGAAAGCAACTGCAACTAATAGAGCAATTTGGTTTGCTAGGAGGATGGAGCTTTTTTCCCAATAAACCGCCACACTCTCGCAGGATCAAGAAGCTCCCATGGGCTCATCTGAGGGCGCATACTCTGATTGGCTGCCAGCAACATGAAGAGAAATGTTGTGTCCTGCAATACAGGTCACAAGGACTCTGGAAAGGAAAGTAATGAGGCATAAAAGGGCAGGGGAGTGGCACCCTGATCCCTTGGGTCTTTAGGGGGATCCTGATGGACACCGCTTGAGGCCAAATCTACAAAAGTGTTTTTTGTATTGCTGCAATTCCACAGTACTCTCATGGGAGCCAGCGTGACCCCCTGACCACAGCAAGAGTCCAGGAGGTTCGAAAAACAAAAATAAAAATGAAAAAAAAGAATACGTGAGTGGAAGTCCCTTTTGGCAGGTCAGGTCCTGTGGCCATGTGTACATCCCACACCTCAAGGGGTTGGCTGGCCATTGGGGGTTGGACAGTGGCCTATTCCACTCTACACATGGCAGAAGACTATTTGCATCAGGGGTTGGCTGCCCCAGGGTGTGGGAGTAGGGTCTGGTTGCAGGCCCTACAGCCAACCTATGCTAAGCAAGGCTTTTGACTTAAACAGCGGGTGGTGGCCTCCTATGGGGGTAGGGGTTAGTTGGAAACTGCAGCTAACACCCACGCCACACATGGTCATGGCCACCGAGGGGAGTAGGTCACAGGCCCTGCGTTAACCTCAACTAGCGCTGCCGAAGTGTGGCATTGGCTTAGTTACATATGGTAATAAAACTAAATTTATATTAAAAAGAACTCTAGAAATTCACTGAAAAAAGAAATGTGTTTACGTGTCATTATCGTAAGGAGAAAATGTTGGTTTAAACCTAACTAACACATTAAACTTAAAAAAACACTGAAACTCACCAGTTTTTGTGACCTTAAGTAACTAGCACTTTCATGCCTTTGCCATAATGCATTTTATCTGCTCATCGCTTGAATTTGCTTTGTTTCTAGTATCTCTTAATGAGTTATATTTTTTAGTTCTTGCTGGCATTTCAGCAAAATAGTAGGCGGGTAACCTGGTTTGAGTTTAAGCAACATTTCCTCCTTGTGCAGTTGATAAGTTGTTTCAGTTATTACAATGTGTTTTACACTTAGAAGGTAGTTGTATGGTAAAGTGATTTTAGTGGCTGTAGGTTGAAGGTCTTTGCCAATAATAAGTTGTTCCTGTCAGTTTCTTTGGTGTACAAATCCATTTGTATTACTCCTCATTTTTGGGTACATTATTGTGTCTAAGTAATTAACTGCTGGTTTTCCTTCTATAAGTGTTAGTTTTATTGAGTAATGTGAATCTTGTAAAAAGTTGCGAAATCAGTCAGATCATTTTCCTTGCCTTTCCATATTGCAGGCAGATCATTGAAAAACTGCCACTAGTATTTCATTTGGAGCTTCCAGATAGTATCATGTAGTAGGTTTCAGCTCAAAATAATGCTGTGTTGCTACCCATTACTGGACCAATTGTGGTATGTAGTTTTCACCATTAAAGTTGGAGTAGTTATTATTCTGGGTTATTTCAGTACTGCAAGTATCAACCATGTTCGAGCATTTATTTTGAATACCTAAACTACAGCCAGTCTTTAGCTTCTAATCCCTTTTTATAGGGGATAGGACCATATATATTTATGACATTCAGGGTGATAAGTTGTTGACTGCCATCTATTGTAGTTTCTTGGATTTTTTTTTTTAATCCAGACCGTTGTATCTTTAATAATGGGTGGTATGTATTTGAGAAAAACTTTCAAGTAAAAACCAAAATGTAGATGGAGTTTCCAGTACTGAACCATTCCGAGTTATGTTTAGGCTGGGGAAGTCTATTTGACTGTTATGTAGTTTAGACAGACAAAATAACACTGGCACTTCTGGACATTCATTTATCAGGAATTGGTTAGAAATGTCATCAGTCTCATCCTCATCCACGGCTTGCATTACTATATCTCTTATTATCATAGCCAATTCTGATGCTGGATCTCTAAGTAGTTCTAAATATTGGTTGTCCTAAAGAGCTTGAATCATGATGGTAGAAGTAATGGATTTCTCTGTGGCCAAATCAGAGGGCTGTAAAGTATATTCGTTTTGTAGCCAGTTAATTGCCTTGAGAGCAGATGTCATGTGGTTGTGTGTGTTCAAGCTAAGAACTTGTCTGGCAGCAGTGTTCTGTATTATTTGTAGTTTGTTTATTAGTTTTTTTGTAAGCCCACGGTATGTAGTCCATCTGCATATTCTAGTTCTTGAAATCACTAATGCTGTCACTGCATGTACTCAACAGGGTTAGCAACATATAGTACAGGTATCAGAAGATCAATAGCAGAACAGTTATGAGAAATCATTGTAGAATTATATTAATCTTGACTTTGACACAATAATTCAAAGTCCATTTCCACATAAAAGTTCATTACCTCTGTGTGGATGTGGTGGGAGGAGCTCCAGTGTTACTAGGCCAAGCAGTGGTTGGGTAGTACTGCTTCCATAGTATAAAAGTTAGAATTAATTTTTGAAGGTTTTTTTTTTCAGTTGATTTTGTAGCATCCAGCTTTTAAGTGCCTGAAGACATTCATTGAGCCTGGATACTCCAAGATCTGTGTTTTTTCTAATTTAAGAATAATCTGTGTGTCAGCGTAGTTGTAGCAAGTTAGGTTAAAGGTTTCGATTAGCCTGGAAAGTGTCAGATACTGTTGAAAATAAGATTTACCGCTGGTGAACCTTGGGAAATACCTAGCTTTTGTGAGAGGGGTGATGATATGAAAGGAGGTAATTATACAATTTGTTCCATTTCAGTGAAGTGTGACCAAAGTCATTTTAATGCAGTGCCTTGTATCCCCGTATAGGTTGGTCTTTTAAGTAGTAGTTGGTGGTTCACAATATCAAAAGCTGCTGACACATTAGGTAGTTGTAGTGCAGCAAATCCATTAGCATCTACATTGTTTTTGAGGTCATTCCAAATAACAATTAGTGCCTCTTCTGGGTTAGAATCATGTCTGTTGGTCAGAAAGCAGGCTTTTTTTAACAGTCTAATATCTGGATGAATTGTGATTTATCAATTTACACAAAATGGTCAATTTGCTTTAGTTAGTAGTTTGTTCGCTTCTCTGGATCGAGTCTTTGTATTTCCAAAACTGGTTTTGATACAGAAAATTCTTGGTTCACTGGGGAGTTCTCCCGTTGGCAGTGGATAGTTGATGACTGCTCTGGCAATTATGGCCACAGGAGTAGCCTTGAAGATGTTTTTGTGTATTTATGGAGACACAGGTTAGCAGAAGAGCCAGCAATACTTCTAGGCATAATTAGCTCCTTTGTTTCTTTTATGGATAGTTGCTTAAAGATAGTCTGGGTTGGAGTTATCTTAAAGTGGTACAATTTTTCATATATAATATGCTAGATGTCAAGTTCTGTGGCTTTTTGAGTGAAGTGTTCTGAAATTGAGCTGCACCGTTTTTCATAGATAGTGTTGACTAGTTCTCTAGTTGGTGGCATCTGGGTAGCAGTAAGAGTAATATGATTTCCTGGCTTTGTTGATGTTGCTTTAGTTTTGTATTATGTCGGTATCTTGTTTCTTCTAGCGTCTGTGTTTTCCTCCACTGTCATCCTAGCATTCTGATTTCCATATTTTTGGTACAGTTATGTCTGAGCTGGATTAACTTTCTTTGCATCATGGTTGCCATGTGTAGATGTTTTAACAGGAGCTACTGCATTGGGGATCTCAATCAGCCAGTAAAGCATTTAGTGGACATGTTGCTGAGAATGGTTCCTGAAAAGTGCTATGTTGACATTCCTCGATGGTCTGTTAACATAGGAGTTATTTGGTCTTGTTGTTAGTGGTGTCTCCGTTGGCAGCTGTAAGTTGAAATATATGATGTGATGGTCACTCCACGTGATTTTTTTTCAATAAGTTGAGATCCTGTGAGGTGTATATTGCATGCATGGTATGGCCTGTATCAGATGGCACCCAGTGTCAAGCTGATGGTAATTTAGTAAGCTTGCAGTCTGGTACCTCTTAGTTTTCTCAAACCATGTGTTAAAGATTAGGATGGTTAATGGTGATATCTGATACATCGTCTAGAAGGGTGTCGTCTTCAATCACCCAGAGTGGCTCTGCTAACCTTCACTGCCCGCTTACATCAGTCACCCTGAGTGGCTTTGCCAGACTTTGCTACTTGCTTTCTTCAAAGCCACTCAGGGTAACTGAAGAAAGTGAGTGGCTGGGTTTGATGGATGAGTCTTGGGCTACCCAACTGAGATCAGCAGGGAGGCACAGCAAGGCAGGGCAGCAATTCCTGGGAGCAGTCAATCCTGGCAGATTGGCAATCGTGGCACACAGCATTCTTTACTCAAGCAGCATTTCTTTGAGTCCAGTACTAACTTCAGTGAGTTATGGACCCAGTACTTATACTAGAAGTGCCTTTGATATGAGGTATGACTACAAAGAGTTCTTGTCAAATACACAGGTTCCCCTTTCAGGTCAGCCTCGGCTCCAGACTATCTTTGGGAGTTAATCAGCCCCTTTGTGTGGACGCTGGTCAATACCCTTTGAGGTGTAAGCCCTTCCCAACACCCTCCCCAGGAAGACCCATCAGAATGCAGATGCAGCTAAGTATCCTGTGTTGTGGGTGTCTGAAGGGAACGCACAAGTGTAGCTGTCACCTAGCTCAACCCAGATGTTTATTGGAGATAGGTTGTAGGTAAACAGGGCAGTGAGTTCAAAGAAATGCCTACTTTTTAAAAGTGGCATTTCCAAAACAGTAATAATAAATCTGACTTTACTAGTAAAAAGGATTTATTACTACCATTACAGTGGTACTAAACATGATTCACCTCATCTCCGATCAAGAATTGCAGAACAAAGATACTTCAGGGGTGTGGAATTCCTATAACCTGACTCCCAGAATATATTGTTCAAAGTCAAGGGTATGTTTTGATATTTATTTTATCCTTGGGACAAGTGTGCCCAAACCCCTGCAGCACAAACTCTTTGGCTGCCATTTTAAAAGGAAGGCAACTGTCTGCAGTTCAGGTAATATTTATGTCCATGTGTTAATGCTGTTTAAACTTGTACTTATGGGTCATAAACACAAATCTTTATTATTAGGGTGAGCGCTTTAAAAAAATGTGGTAAATTCGGACTGCACAACTGACAGTGGTTCTAGTAAAAAATAAAATGTTCACACACACGTTTGAAAGGTTTGACAATATGAGACTATGTATAATACTCCCAGAATGCTCTCTTATTAGATGGAAATGTTTGCAGAAGCTTGTAATCAATATTGTTGAATATTTGCTTTTGAAATAAAATTTTCAGAAAAAGAATGCAACTAGGGAAAAAAACGTTTTGCTAAATTAATGCAAAATTTTGGGTACCAATTTTTTTGAAGCATCATGTAGTGAAATGTGTTGATGCATGCTAGTATTTCCAAAAAATATTTATAATGGTAAAACAGTGTAACAAGTTTCAACAAGATTATAGGAAACATGAAAATAAACAAGCATTGGCAACGCCAACATATTCAACATTGTTAGTAAGTGTTTTGGTATTGTCAATGCATGTCTTGTTTTGACAAGGCTTTTGTAAAACTTTGTTGTGGGAGCTGCCAGGCACTCACCATTGCAACAAGCATTGGCAAAAGCAAATAAAAATGGTTTGCTTTTTCTCAAAAAGCACACATTGCCACATTATTTCCAGGCACTGAACATAACTACTTTGTGTGCCAAAATGCTCTTTGTAAAAGAGCGGAATATTATCTATCACTCACAGTAAAGCCAGACGATAGATGGATAGAGAAATAGAATTTTAATAAAAACAAATGGCCTTGGTTAATGCCAAACCTATTTCGGGGCCCAATTCTTAAAGAACGTCACAAAGGTGCACCCATGGTATATGTATGTGTAGATTTGCCCATGCAAAAATCTATTGATCATTACAAGCTAAGGTTCCCTTCAACCACTTTTTCCCTAACCCTGGAAGAACGTCTATTTCTGCCCTTGTCAGGAATATATTTCCAGCCTTTCTCAGTATAGGAAAAGATTCAAGAAAAGCTGGTGAAAATTCTCAAAACAAGTTAGTGGGTTTGCACAGACTCAAAGGCATTTCAACCTTGGAATTATTGCTTACTGCACTCTCCAGCCCCAGTATATAGAGCTGGGGAAAGGTGGCAAAATAAGGAAACTGCTAGTATTCAAGCCCTACTATAGGTATTAGCCCTGGCATAATCAGAGGCTATTATGAAAGCTCTTATATAGCAAGACTTGTGCCATCATTTGTCGCCACACTACATGGCACCAAACAGACAAGCAGATTTGTTTTACATGACAAGTAGGTTTTGGAAGCAAACTACCATGGACAATCAGATATTTTATTAAGTTCCACGTTCACTGTATTATAAGCAATTCCCAATATTGGCCTATGAGAGGGGCAGGGCTCACAGTAATTAAAAACAACTTTGGGAGTTTTTGATTTCCAGGATATGAAAACTTAAAAATATGTGTCCTACCTTTTGCTTACATAGCACCCTTCCCTATGGGCTTCCTATGGCCTACTTTAGTGGGGGGCTTATATGTAAGAAAAGGGAAGTCTAAGGCATGGCAAGATGTTTTTTATGTAGTACATGGCGGTCATGTTGTCTGTGTTAATGAGGATCACTTAGCTCTGAAAACACTCTTACAAAATAATTTGAGGCAAAGTGAGTGGCAAGTAGTTCCAAGTAGTTGATATGGCAACCACATTGCTGAGTGGGCCACATACCGTGGACAAACACGTTTTTGAGATATGTGCCTCAGCCTGTGAGAGAGGTGTGTCTGGTAACTTGCGACCCTGGGTCTACAAAATACCTGCATTCCAACAAGCTTTTGTATCACCATTGTAGAGGGTTGTGTGCTTTGGCCTGTATGGAAACTAGATCTTCCCAGTGATCCTCCACTTGAGACCATTGAACCATAAGTCATATGAAGGCTTGTGTGAGAGATAGTGGTGATACAGAAGGCCATTATTCCTAGAAAGTGCATGACAGTGTATACTGTGAAATAACGAATGGGATAAGGAAGCAGGTGCTGAATGACTGTAACTCTCTGTTAGAAGTAGTTAGGGGTAAGCTTTTCCTGTGGGAGATCCCCAAAAGGAAGTAGTCTGACTTGGTAGTGTTGTGACCTTCACAGAGTGAACCAGAGATAAGCATCCTTGAGATCGAGTGTCATCATGAAATCGCCTTGTTGCAGTGCTGAAGAAGGGGGGGGGGGTGACATCCTACAGAGTTATCATGTGGAAGTGTTCTGATAGAATGTAGTGGTTGAGGGGACTGAGATGGAGGAGGAGCCTTCGGGAGCCATCCTCCTTGGGAATACAAAATATGAGTACATATCGCTCCCTTGTTGTTGCAGGGCACCATCTCTACAGTGCCCTCTTGTAAAAGGGTCTGCACTTCTTGCTGAAGGAAGGCATGGTGCTCTTTGCCAAGTGTGTGTGCAAGCGGTGAAATGTTGGGAGGGGTTGTGTGTAGGTCAGGGCAATAGCCATGTTGGAGTATGGCTAGGATCCACTTGCCAGATGTGATTTACTCCCAGTGAGAGAAAAAGTTGTATATTTCCAGGGGCTCCATCTTTCTTCTAAGCCACCTTGTGGGAGAAAGGCCTGGAAAAAGGTTCAGTTTGAAGGCCAGTATCCACTTTCCAGGAAGCGCTTCTGGAGGCAGCGGTTGGAAGCTGTTTCAGCATGATTTTGCCTGTGACTGAGTGGATGAACAAGCAACTTTTGTCTTGCCTCATGTTCCTGTTAGAGCCTTTGAGGCAGGTTCCGGCACCTATGGAGCCTTCTTTGTCTACTTTGGACGGGACCGATGGTGTTAGGTAACCTTGGAGGAGCTTGAGCTCAATAGCTCATAGGAGTCAGCACCCTTGGCTGGGAGCTTGCTGGGCTTTAAAACCTTTTACCTGTGCTGAGCTGATGAGCCCTAATAAGGAAAAACTGGTCTTGGGCTGTGTGTGTTTTGGTTCAGGGAAGACCTGGCCTGGCTGTTCGGGCTGGACTGTTTCTCCTGGAGCAGGATCAAGGCTGATTTGCATATGGATGGGTTCAAACTGAGGAGGCATGGTGTGCGAAATAATGATGGAGTGGGATGCGGCCCGACTAATTACCAGTGGCTGAAATTAATTCAAGCATTCCATCCATCACTTTTTTTGTATACCTCAGAGCACAAAAGTGGCAGGGGCCCTTAGCTTGCTTTTTCTCACTCTCTATGCTCCGGGCTCGACACCAACTCCCTTGAAAGCAGTGCTCTGCCTCTGAATAGGACTTCTTGTGGGACCCAGTCTTGGTGACATGGGCCTTGGGGGCCGAAAGTATACTCACGGTCCTTGGTGTGGTCTTTTTGCAAGGGCCAGTCTTTGGCACTGGTTCAACATCTTCCATTGCCTGGTTGTCGAGTCACTCAATGACACCATCTCCAGCCTGGGTGTTGGTTGCGCATCTGGGAGACCAGATGTGCCAGTCTCTCCCTGTTCTTTGGTGCCAAGGAGCATTGACAATGTCCAACTTGTTTTGTTGATGTATCCTCCTGTGTTGCCAGCATCATTCTCCTCAATACCGGAGGTTTTTCTTGAAGCAGAAAGCGAGGCTCGATGGACAGGAGGTATTGTACTGGTCGGGAACAGACAACATTGCGCACCTCGTGATGGCTTGCCCAGGGATATTTTGAGTGACAGCGAGGGCAGTTTGGAAAGGGTGTTCATTCCATCGCCCAGGTTCCAATCTCTGGCAATGAAAGACTGGAGGTGGTTCTCAGCCCTCAAGGGGTGCGAGGTCCTTGATGCCCCAGGGTGCGGACTACGGTCCTCGGTGCTGCCGAAGATATTTGCCCATTGGGGAGACAAACTTATGGGAGCGCGGTTGAATCCAGCACAATTGGATTGAAAGATAACCAAACAGAGGTGAACAAAAACGTGTTTAGGGTACAACAAACTCAGAGACCGGTGGCAGAAAAAACATTAAACATGTAGTGGTTGCCCATGCACAACAAACGGAAGCGGCACACCACATCTTGTGATTTGAGAGACTTCTTCAAACAAAATGACCTTCAAATGTCTGAGCCAAGGACTAGATGGCAGGAGTATGCTAAGCATGTGGACATACAGCCATACATGCTACGAACAATGAAAGACACCTTTGATTTCCATTGTCTTTCTGAAATGCCTCAAGGTTGGGTATACTGCACCACTTGCTGCAATTCTAGTTCCAGTGCCTCTGCTGTGAAAACAATACAACCCTTTGGCTGGAAACCAATAAAGGGTATCAATGTTATGTTTTGCATGGCTCGTCCTGCACTTGATTCTGCAGCAACGGAAAGTGCTGAACCAAGTACATGGACAGGTACAAATCGAGTAAGTTAAAGTCTAGCCAGGAACACTTAACACAATTGCTCAGAGAACAAAGGCACTTTCTACTCTAAACAAAGATGAAAAACACAGCTGGAAACGGAAGACTATGCACAGATAACAACAGTGGGACAAAGCCAATCTTCCTTAGACATATGCATCAAACAATCGGTCTATCTGAGCATTCATCATCTCAGACTTCTCTGGGTTAAGCTCTAGATAATGGATTTCCATTCATTCCCAGTTCCTCTTCATACGTTGTTGAAACAGGGCTACTAACAACAGAACTTCTTCCAGCCTAACAGTAAGCTGGGTATCATTGTTGTATATGCAGAAGCCAATGCCGTAGGGGTGGACGAGGCTAGTCAATGTAAATGTTAGAGGTTTTATGATAACAGGCCCGTGGAAACTATTCAGGTGTTTTTTCTGTGTGGAGGGTACTTGGCCTGGCAGTTCTAGTTGGACTATTCTTGTTGGAGTGGGACTAAACTGGTTTGCATATGCCAGGCATCAGTCTAGAGTAGCATATTGGATGAAAAATGATGGACTAGAATGCGGCCCAAGAAATCACCAGTGGCTGAGATTAATTTAAGCATTCTTTCCATCACCTTGTTGTTTGTTAGCAAAAAGAATTAATCACAAATCAAAATTGTTGCACTGAGTGGTTGAATTAACTACGATAACATGGCAATAGGACAATGTTTGCTAGTCAAGCCAGATTTAAATTTAACTATGCCTTTTAGGAACATGCCTATTAACACTGAGGGAAACAAAAATGATGTTAAAAGAGTGGATTGCAGAAATTATGATCTTTTACAGCTTGACTCATACGTTTTATCTTGTTTGAGAAAAATATTTTTAATTATAGATATCTTGCAAGATTGTAACAACCGAGTGAAAAGTAGAAGGATACATACATTCTCATATAGTTTTAAAGAACATTCTTGGTATTGTGGACTTATGCTATCCTAGTGAAATAGAAGCCCATGTGTGAATCTTTATGAAGTTTTTTCTGTAATCATGCTAAGCTAACTTGCATTTATGTCAGGACCAGGAATTATACAATGTACTCCATAAACTTTGTGTCTCGTGGACTTGGTTTTCCCATTGGTTATGGCACTTTTGGATTAAATGACTGGTATAGAACACCATCTCGTCAGCTTCTTATACACAAGGGGAGAGTATCTGAGGCATGGGTAATCCACTTAAAATAAGAGATAATAACAGCCAATGGAGAAGTCAAAAAGAAGTTGGTAAGAGAATGATGCATCTGTTTCGACTAAGCAGGAAGAGTGGAGCTTCTCTCATAATCTCACATATAGAAACTCACAAGGAATATTGGACCTACCAAGGTAAAAGTCTAAGCCGATCAGAGAGTAAATCAAGAGGACATTTAAGGGTTCTACTAACCAGACAATGTCTAAGGTATGTCTTTTACATGGAGAGTACCTATAAAGCATTGTTACAGGCTAAGAGAGTTAAGCTGCACAACGTTCTGAGTGGGTTTGTTGGCAAAAGATACCCAATAATGAAAGTCCATAATACTAGGTTTGAAGAAAAAGGTGACCAAGGAGGTAGAGTTCTTCAAAAGCTGGCAAAAACAAGTTTAGCATCTGGAGGTTAATAGGTCTATGCACCTTAATGGTAAATGATGAGTGAAATGTTAATAACCGAAATTTCAACCTCAAGATGAAAGGCAAGGGAAATAGTTGATAGTGAAAAAAACTACCACCAGGTTTCCTATTCCCAAAGTAATCTGCTTAAAAAATGCAGAAGTGAGCGTAAACAACTTTAGGCATTTTCAGACTGGCAGTGAAAGGGACCAACTTTTCAGCGATCACATTGATATCAATAGGTCCAGCAATAGTAATACGAATTCCATCAGCACGATTCACTAAACATGATCATTGATATAGCACAATAATAGGAATTATGCCACCTAGATGCTCAGCTCTGTGGTGCCTGCGCCTCTAGAGTGCTCAAGTGCCTTTACCAGCCATATTGAACCCACAATATTGACATCCTGATGTGGTAAGCCAGCGCTGCATCTTGTGGCGTGGGGAAATGTGAGCATTTTCCCCATATACGTTATGAATAGTACAACGTCATCCATCTGCGTCCTTATGCCTTATTTCCCAATACTTTTGATAATACAGGTTATGGCACCAATTTTTACACATCTCCTCTGGAGTTTGGACACTGAATGCTTAACCGCAACTAGGACCAGAGACTCAAAGATTGGAACAAAAGAGCCCTGTCTAAATATTGCATTCGTAGCATGCAGCATCCATACCAATTAGAAACACATGAAGGCTCAAAGAGGGGCCAACATAATCTTGACTGTGCTCCCCATTGTTGTCCGGTTGTTGGTAGGGATCCTAATGACAAAGATATAAACAAATGGGCCTGACATATTGAGTTAGTGCATGATACTGTGCCAGACAGGATATACCCATGTGTGCCTGTTGCTTAGTGGCGGTCCCTCTGGCCTTCCACTCTGCCCATCCCTCACTATCACAGTCCTTCACTTGCAATGAATGTCAGGTGGATTCCAGCCCTTTTGTTTCTGCTCACCGTGGCACACAGCACTTCTTACCAATGAGTGCAGTAAGTAGGAACTGGCACACAGAAGCTGCTCACTCACAGTGTCAAGGTGGGCATGGGAACTAAGGTCATTTTTGATCCTGAGAACATTTTGGGGCTTGATCACATCCAAACCACCACGCAACAAGAGACATGCTCCGGAACACCGCTGTGGCGATTGAACACTTTTTCATGTTTTTGATGCCTTCAACTGTGGAAGACATAGGTTGTGAGGTTTGAGAACCATGTCAGCCACCAAAGGAACAAAAAGATTCTTACTTTTTCATTTAGTTGGGGATGAAGTACACAAGATGTTCCTCACACTGCCCAGCAGTGGGATGAAGAATGACAACAACACTGCTGTGACAGCACTTAATGGCCAATTTTACATGTAGCTGAATCCAGATTATGAACAACTTCAGGCAATGGGTCAACACCTGAGCCAATACTCTCGCCCCAATCAAGAATCCCTCCAACAGACGCACCAACAGAAAGGCCTTCTGGTTTACCGCCGACCTCCACGAATCTAAGCAAAGCTGCTGAAGACTCGAAAGAAAGTGGCACCAAGATCAGACTCTGGACAACCTCACAGCCTTAAAAAAACGCCATCCGCAGACACCACCAACTCATCCAAGCCGCCAAGAGAACCGTCTTCAAAGACCAAATCAACAACTCACACAGCCACAAGGAGCTCTTTAACATCGTGAAGGAATTCTCCAAAGCCATCCCGCCATCCCAAGACCTCTGGGACTCCCTAGCCTCCTACTACCACCGCAAGGTTGCAGACATCCATGACAGCTTTAGCACCCAGATCCCCCCAGCAACCGCTAACACCACAGATTCACCTCCGACCAGCCTCCTGCTCTCCTGGACCCCCATCAACGACAACTACACCATCAAAATCATAAACACCATCCACTCCAGCTCTCCATCTGACCCCTGCCCTCACTACATCCTCAACAAAGCAAGCTCAATCATCGCACCTCAACTACGGAAGATCATCCACAGCTCCTTCGAGTCCGCCACCTTCCTGGAGAGTTGGAAACACGCCGAGATCAACGCCCTTCTCAAAAAAACCAAGGCAGACCCAAAGGACCTCAAGAACTTCTAGCCTATCTCCCTGCTCCCCCTCCCAGCAAAAGTCATCGAGAAGGCTGTCAACGGACAACTTACCTCCTTCCTCGAGGAGAACCGCACCCTGGACCCTTCCCAATCCAGATTCCGCAGCAACCACAGCACTGAAACCGCCCTCATCGCTGCCACCAATGACATCAGAACCATACTGGACAGTGGCGAAACCGCGGCCCTCATCCTCCTGGACCTCTTGGCAGCATTCAACATCGTCTGCCACCACACCCTACGTTCACGCCTCAGCAATACTGGAATCCGTGACAGAGCCCTGGGCTGGGTCACCTCCTTTCTCACCGGCAGAACCCAGAGAGTTCGCCTCCCCCCCGAACCCCCCCATTCTGCTTGGAGGCCACCAAAATCATCTGCAGCGTACCTCAGGGTTCCTCCCTCAGCCCGACCCTCTTCAACGTCTACATGGCCCCGCTCGCTAACATCGCCCGATCCCACAACCTCAACATCATCTCATACGCTGACGATAACCCAGCTGAGCCTCTCCCTCACCAAGGACTCCACCAAGACTTACCTCCACGAAGGAATGAAGGCCATCGCCGAATGGATGAAGAGCAGCTGCCTCAAAGTCAATTCCGACAAGACAGAAGTCCTCATCTTCGGCTCCATCCCTTCCGCATGGGATGACTCCTGGTGGCCTGCCACTCTCGGAGCCACTCCAACTCCCACTGACCACGCACGCAACTTTGGATTCATCTTGGACCCCTCACTATCCATGACCCAGCAAGTCAACACCATCTCCTCCTTCAACATCCTCCGCATGCTCCGAAAGATCTACAAATGGATATCCACCGAAACCAGAAGAACAGTCACCCAAGTCCACGTGAGGAGCAAGCTGGACTACGGCAATGCCCTCTACGCAGGAACCACGGCCAAACTCCAGAAGAGGCTGCAACGCATCCAGAATGCCTCTGCACGCCTCATCCTGGGCATTCCCCGCCACTGCCACATCACAGACCACCTGAAAAACCTGCACTGGCTCCCAGTCAACAAGAGAATCACCTTCAAACTCCTCACCCACGCTCACAAAGCACTGCAGAACACCGGACCAGAATACCTCAACAGGTGACTCCTTCTACACCCCGACCCGACATCTCCGCTCTGCCGACCTCTCCCTCGCAACCGTCCCATGCATCCGCAGAACTACAACCGGCGGTAGATCATTCTCGCACCTCGCCGCCAAAAAGTGGAACACTCTTCCCACCCACCTGCGCCAGAACAAAGACCTCCTTACCTTCAGGAAACTTCTGAAGACCTGGCTGTTTGAGCAGTAGCAGCACCTCCTCCCCTACCTTCCTTATCCCCCTCCCCTCCTCAGCGCCTTGAGACCCTCACGGGTGAGTAGTGTGCTTTACAAATTCCTGATTGATTGATTGAACAATTCATTCTTTAAGTGAAGCATGGTCCAAATAAGAAGTTGATTCACTAAGTGCTCGCCTGCGAATTGTTAAGAATGACGAAGAAATAAGGGCCCAAATAATTCGAGGCTGAACCTCTCCCCAAATGAGGCAAGACATTTTACAAGCCAAGATGATGCTGGCAGCAGTGCTCACACTGGGTAGGTCACATGAGCTGGTGGAGACACATGCTCCACATTGGAGGCCTCTCTAATACCTTGAACTGTCAAATTTAAACCCGCTTAGTCTGTGCTGGAAGTTAGCAGAGCGGTCAGAAAACTAACACTGATCTAACCCAGTAGGTCATGTGGGAATTGTGGGAATCTGCTCCTGACAGACTCTGTGTGCCCTGCAAGATCAAAACCTGTTCAGCCTGTGGCAAAGCAAATTATTTTACTAAAGTGTGCCAGGTGAATAACAGCAATAGGGGTCACTCCAAGACTATTGGCTGAGCCAGAAAAAGGAGGTAAAACATCTAGAGTTCAGTCTCCAGTAGCAATAGGCTGAAGACACAAAGGAAGAATCATCCTTTACTGATAATCACGACCATCTGTTATCTACCCTCGCAGGTGATTGCAACTAAAAAAAAAGTGCTCGCAACGTGAGTGTAAGCTTGACATTCGAGGGGCCGTTATTCCATTATGACCTGCAGCCTACACTCTGGGGCAATGGTATGTGTAATTTCCTGGAGAGACTGCAACAAATTCTCCCTATCCAAGACTACGAGCCACCTATATCAAAGTTTACTCCTTTGGTAATACGTCCCATTCCACCCCTGTTGGCACAATTTGTGCCAAGGTATTACACAGCTGTCATTCCATCATAGCCCACTTCTGTGTCACAACTGCTGATGGCAACACCCTCATCAGTTGCAAGGTGGCAGAATCCCTAAACCTGATTGCTTTTGCATTTGGAGAGCAGGAATCTGATATGGAAAACATTGTGCAACAGTTTGACAGTGTGTTTGAGTAGGATGATTGGGTGCCTGAAAAGAAAACAGAGACTACATATTGAGGAAAGAGTGCAACCAATCGCTTCACACCGTCAATTAATCTAGTGTACCTTCTTGTAGAGAAGGAACTCCACGCCCTGGCAGAATCGGATATGATTGAGAAAATAGATGTGTCCCCACCCTACTGGTGTCTCTCATTGCGATAGCCAGAACACTGAAACAATTGGGGAAAGTGTGAATCCGTGCAGATATGGGCATGCCTAACATAGCAAATAAACTAGAGCACCGCCTCTCATCAACAGTGGGTGACATCATGACATCATCACAGAATTCAGTGGGAACAAAGAGGTTTTTGAAAAATGAATGAAAGGCAAGGTATCACCAGCTGAAGAAACATAAGGAAGGATTCGAGGTACATTACTACATCTTCCATCCATGTGGGGTTGAGAACACATAAGCACCTCAACTTCCTAACTTGAGCGCTGCTGACATTTTCTAACAGAGTAACAGGGAAGTGCTGTCAGGCCTGGTTGGAGTACTCCGTGTGAGCGATGATATCCTTGTACGTGAAACCACTGTTGAAGAACATTATAAGAGACTGAAATACCTGATGAGAAAAATGAATGCCTGGGCTTATCTTAAATAAGTGGGATTTTGACTTCCTCCTGCCTGAGAGAGAATTCTTCGGGTAGTGCTTCTTCGTTGAAGGAGTGGCTTCTGTCCCCAAGAAGGTGAGCAACATCAAAACAGCAAGGCTACTGCAGAATGTCTTGGAAGTTAAGAGGTTTCTGGGCCTGGTCACTTATCACTGAAGGTTTAGTCAGAACCTCACAATACTCACAAATCCTAAGAGTGATCTCCTGAAAGCTGTCGTCCTATGGACGTGGGCCACTGATCAAATGAAAAAATTAAGAGCACCTTGTACGCCAGAATGACTGAGATTCTATAGGGGCAGCACACCCACTCATTTCTCTATTGATGTCAGGCACACTGGATTAGGGTTGACCCTGCCTATGGGCTCCTGTAGTTTGTGCCAGAGCACTCCTAGAGACCAAGCAAATGTACTTGCCTGTCAAAAGGGAAGCAATTGCCACATTGCGAAGGTGCAGACAGTTCAATGTGTATCTCTGTGGGAGCCATTTTTGAATGTAGAAGGGGAGTATCAGTCACCAGTTTCACTTTTCAAAGACACAGCATCCAAACCACCCCCTCAAATAGAGCAGTGGATTCTTCAATTGCATTTGACCTCATGTATAAATAAGCTTCGCCATGAGATGTAAAATGCGATCCTGGGCAGTGCTTAATGTTGGAGTAAAAATATCAGTAACCAGTTAAGTAATCTGGACAAGAGGAAACTGCGTAGTCATCCCAAATGTACTGCCATCATAAATACTCAAACTAGCACACTCCGGACACCAAGTTGTAGTGAAAACTAAGATGCAAATAAGCAAGAAGGTCCGCTTTAAAGATATTCACAAACAGGTGGAAAATGTGATGTCCCAGTGCTTCGCGTGCCAAGCCACTGGGCCTTCTTGTGCTCCCAGTCCTTGTCCAGTCAGAGGAATCGGCTTTAACCCAATGGGTGCCAAACAGCACCAATTTTACTAGTTCGGCCAGATGGTAAATGACTGCAACAAGTATTGAGAGATTGAAATAGTCTTGTCCTCTGCTGATGAAGTAATCCCCAAAATAAAAACAATGATAGTCATTCATGGACTCCCGAAGGAAGTCTGGACTAACAGTGCCCTTCCTTCCAAGGGCAAGAGTTTTCAAGGTACCTCAAAACTATAAACATTAATCATTGAGCTGTAGTGCCAATATGGATGAAATCCAATAGCAAAGCCAAGATGTTTATGCATATCTGCTACAAGATTGTATGATTCGCTGAGATGAAGAAAGACAGTGTAAAATGGGCCATCTATAGGTTCCCCCCATGCTGCTACTTGAAATGCATCAGTGGCTTTGTTGCTGTGGTGTCCCCAGTAAACATGACACATCACTCTGCATGGACCACCATACATTGAGTCGCATGATGTTATGCTCAAGAGACAATGGCAAGCTTAAGCGACTTTGGAAATAAGTTTAAACCAAAGTTTGAACCTCTGTCCTGGACAGTGACTGCCATCAAAGGTACCAGGGTTTCTGCACAATATGGCGACTCTTCCATTACGAGAAATATATTATGGTTCAAGAGGTTTTTACAGGCAACTTGCATGATTCC
Source organism: Pleurodeles waltl (assembly GCF_031143425.1). Lineage (NCBI taxonomy): Eukaryota > Metazoa > Chordata > Amphibia > Caudata > Salamandridae > Pleurodeles > Pleurodeles waltl. The sequence continues at coordinate 976,523,957 of NC_090446.1, read as the reverse complement.
AGTATCAACTTACTCTGAAAGGGAACCACTGCTATCTGATCGGGTTGGATTCAGAAAGAATCGCAAATAGGACCCTCTTCTTTCCCCTTCGGAGTGAGAGAACCAGCAGTGATCAACTAGAGTCCTCTTCGCTTCCAGACCGTAAACACTCAGCAGTAGCGAGAAGGGCGTAGGTCCAGCTCCTCCCCACAAATACCAAGACCTTGCCATGTAGACCGGGTTGGACCATGCTGGTTGCAGTTCATGTGTGTTTTGCTGACATTAAATATTCTCTTTTTTTGGCCAAACAAGAATGTTCATCTTCATTCGTTGTTTTGGGAGGGGTGTTCTATTCAGAGAGGCACAAAGAGGCTGTGGCATGATCTTGATTGTCTTCTTCGTTGTTGGTAAAGTCCTAATTATTTGACGACCAGGTTATACATAAATGGGCTCAGCACAGTGAGTTATTACATGTGATTGAGTCAAACAGAATACACCAGTGTCTGCCTGTTGCTTAGTGATAGTTGCAGTGGCCTGCCACAACACTCCTGCGTTACTATACAATGTTTGCATGGGAGCCAGACTCACAAAAATATCGGTTGGACCCAGATCATTTGGTCCAGTTTGGAATATAAATTGAAACAAATGCAGGTTGGGTGGCAAAGCAGCAGACCTATCCACTTGAGAAATGTAATCAACTTTACCAATATCGAAATTGGACAGAGCTGTTTATTTGATTCACTGCTAAATGTGCACTTCTGCCCCCTCTGCACACACTGCCCAGTCTGCTCATTTACTGCCCTCTCGGATTGCCACCTCTGGTCACTAGTGGTAACTGGTAATCTTTTGAAATATGGTAAGGCATACTTTTTATCCCAAATTTCAGCGAGCGAGAGAGTGGACCAGAATTACTGTAGAAGAGTTTGCAGGTTTGCGGGTTATCTTCCCAACAAAAGTTTGAAAAAATGGGGACAACTATTGCATTTTAAAGCTCAACATCGCATACATTTGCTAAAACGTCATAGACTTTTTAAGGGCACTCGTGAAATATTGCAGTACCTTCATGGTGAGCCATGGAAGCTTTCCGCTTCGCAGGAGCGGTTACCTTTTTTAAAAACCAAAGTCATAGATTCACCCTATATGTCAAGATTTACCTCTTGTATGTCAGAACCAGAACTTTTGCTGTGGTTGTCCCAGCTATCTCAAGGAATAACTGCCAACATTCTATGGCCAGCATTGTGCAGTAGGTACCCCCGTATGCCCAAAATGACATCCATATTGCCAGTACCAGGTTTTTGACGAATGCCTTCTTATGCTAAGAATTTCATCTAGTATGTCAGCAGTTGCATGTTGTTATAGGTGCCCAAAAATGCGTGAGCTTGTTTGCCTTGGACAACACACCACACCCATATGCCACGTGACCCTCCCATGTAAACTAAGAATTACTTCAAGCATGCCAAGGCCAGCAGCACACTCAGTAGCATTGCAGACATGTACACAAGCTTAAGCGCAGTCACACTTGCTCTTCCACACTTTCTCTTACACTCACCACACTTTCATTTTCTCCAGATACTCTCACACACTCTTTTTCCCAATATATGTGTTGTTTGAATAGGCTGCAGTTTTGCTGTACTTCTCTTGCCTGTTATTGAAGAAGGGTATAACATGTCCTCTGTGCACTATTCAAATGTCAAAACAAACCGCTTTGTCAATGCTTGTTTTCATGCATGACGTGCTCCTGAAATACTGCATTTGAATAAAATAAGAGAAGATGGTTTGCCTTTCCTTATACTTGCAGATCAAGCATTTTCAATGGACAAGGCACTATGTAAAATAAAAACTAAAAACATAGCGTTCAAGTTATCTGAGGCCGTGATACATGTCTCCTTCAGGCAAATCCCGGCAGCATACTGGCATTTTCAGTTCCTTGGTACACAACTTAAAAAAGTGCCACAGAATGTAACATTGCTGTGCCATAAAGGTTATAACTGGCTGACAGGACAGTGGGCCACTTGGCAAATATGTAAAATGTTAATTATTTTTGTCTCGTGTTTTTCTACTTTTGCACTCTGAAGCAGTCAGTGATGCAGGTGAACTCCCGAAGATTACATTTCACGGGCAGATATAATACCTGTGCTGGTGGGCACACATTTCCCTTTCTCTGCTGGGTCAGGGCTTTATATCATAATACCACTTGCAAGCTCCAGCCCTCCTGTGGTCACGCTGCAGCAGAAACCGAATATGCGTGACTTGAGAAGATGCTGGTTTGTCTGTTCCCGAATACAGGCTCTGGTGCACCCTCCCCACCCCTTCCATCTAAACTACTGCTGGGGCTTATCCCCGGCGCCCCTCAGTGGTTGGCCCCCATGCACGTTTGAATCTAGCAGGAGCTCCCTACTTGTTAAGTGTTTATTGAGCCTTCAGAAAGGAAGTATGACGCATGTCTTTAGTAATTCATTAAAAACCATTGGCCTTGGCCATCTAGCGCATCCCAGTTTTACCCCAATACGCGTAAATCCCACGGTCACTTCTTGGCGATTGGACTCAAGGAGCAGTGTTTGCGGGCTCTCCATAGCTGATTTGACATTTGTATTTCATTACGGCAATATGCAAGTAGAGGAGAGATACACAGAAGGATAAAACGGTTTTATGAGAGAATTTGCGAGGCATACCTCAGTCAGGTAGCTTCGACATTGTTTGCGTTTATCAGGGCCGCTGGATTTTCCGTTCTGTTGTATCCGCACACGCCCTTTGCAGACCCACTCACTACCTGTTTGCCATTAAGCGCGTACAGAAATCGTGCTCACCACTGGTTAAACTCCATGTTAGGCGCGTTTTCTTTTTTTTGTTTTTGTTTTACTAAAAGGGTGGCTGGGTGTCCCCGAGATCTTTCCTGCACCTGCATCCTGCCATTGTCAATGGGGCGTGCATGGGCCGTGGCCCTGCCGTCACCCCGTGCCTAGCGTTGCGCCGTGTCTGCATCACATGACGTCGCCCACGAGCCGTGCACAATCACGGGAGTCGTCCACGCGGCACTAGTTACTTGTATGCTTCTTGATATTTATGTAAATATTTTTAGGGGTTTTGTGCTGTAGCAGGAGGAGTAGGTGTAAAAAAATTACTTGAGTGTTTGCCCTGATATTTTTTTTTAGTTGTGCGAGGTTATCTATGCTGCGTCCGGCCCGGTGGGCTGCAAAGTTTCTGTGAACAAGTATACGGGTGCTAAAAGGGGTGTGAAATTGCCCTTTTTGTTCTATGCCCCCAATCATCACGCTTGATGTGTTAAAGAATAAGTTGAAAGCATTGATTTCCAATTGCAGTTAATATAATGCTTGGCAGAAGGATGAAGGGCTTTGATGACCATGCATGCAAGCATTGAAACGTGCACCCGGACAAGTTTCACTCAAATGTTAGGGGCAGTCATTTAACTAAGGCAGCCGCCTTACATGTTTCATAGGCAGTTTAATAATCCTAACGTTTTTTAATGATGTTGCAGGTAGCATCCTCCTCAGGCAATTGATCTGTTCCCCAGATTAAGAGCAATGCTACAAGTGAAACCTTGTTCTACAGGTTGGTCTCTCAGCTTGCATTGATAGTATTGGTATAGTCCTAGAGACCCAAGCTATATCTATTACTGAAGTACAGATGAAGTCCGACACCCCAAGGCTTATGAATTCTGCAGGTCAGTGTACAGGGAGTGCAGAATTATTAGGCAAGTTGTATTTTTGAGGATTAATTTTATTATTGAACAACAACCATGTTCTCAATGAACCCAAAAAACTCATTAATATCAAAGCTGAATATTTTTGGAAGTAGTTTTTAGTTTGTTTTTAGTTTTAGCTATGTTAGGGGGATATCTGTGTGTGCAGGTGACTATTACTGTGCATAATTATTAGGCAACTTAACAAAAAACAAATATATACCCATTTCAATTATTTATTATTACCAGTGAAACCAATATAACATCTCAACATTCACAAATATACATGTCTGACATTCAAAAACAAAACAAAAACAAATCAGTGACCAATATAGCCACCTTTCTTTGCAAGGACACTCAAAAGCCTGCCATCCATGGATTCTGTCAGTGTTTTGATTTGTTCACCATCAACATTGCGTGCAGCAGCAACCACAGTCTCCCAGACACTGTTCATAGAGGTGTACTGTTTTCCCTCCTTGTAAATCTCACATTTGATGATGGACCACAGGTTCTCAATGGGGTTCAGATCAGGTGAACAAGGAGGCCATGTCATTAGATTTCCTTCTTTTATACCCTTTCTTGCCAGCCACGCTGTGGAGTACTTGGACGCGTGTGATGGAGCATTGTCCTGCATGAAAATCATGTTTTTCTTGAAGGATGCAGACTTCTTCCTGTACCACTGCTTGAAGAAGGTGTCTACCAGGAACTGGCAGTAGGACTGGGAGTTGAGCTTGACTCCATCCTCAACCCGAAAAGGCCCCACAAGCTCATCTTTGATGATACCAGCCCAAACCAGTACTCCACCTCCACCTTGCTGGCGTCTGAGTCGGACTGGAGCTCTCTGCCCTTTACCAATCCAGCCACGGGCCCATCCATCTGGCCCATCAAGACTCACTCTCATTTCATCAGTCCATAAAACCTTAGAAAATCAGTCTTGAGATATTTCTTGGCCCAGTCTTGACGTTTCAGCTTGTGTGTCTTGTTCAGTGGTGGTCATCTTTCAGCCTTTCTTACCTTGGCCATGTCTCTGAGTATTGCACACCTTGTGCTTTTGGGCACTCCAGTGATGTTGCAGCTCTGAAATATGGCCAAACTGGTGGCAAGTGGCATCGTGGCAGCTGCACGCTTGACTTTTCTCAGTTCATGGGCAGTTATTTTGCGCCTTGGTTTTTCCACACGCTTCTTGCGACCCTGTTGACTATTTTGAATGAAACGCTTGATTGTTCGATGATCACGCTTCAGAAGCTTTGCAATTTTAAGAGTGCTGCATCCCTCTGCAAGATATCTCACTATTTTTGACTTTTCTGAGCCTGTCAAGTCCTTCTTTTGACCCATTTTGCCAAAGGAAAGGAAGTTGCCTAATAATTATGCACACCTGATATAGGGTGGTGATGTCATTAGACCACACCCCTTCTCATTACAGAGATGCACATCACCTAATATGCTTAATTGGTAGTAGGCTTTCGAGCCTATACAGCTTGGAGTAAGACAACATGCATAAAGAGGATGATGTGGTCAAAATACTCATTTGCCTAATAATTCTGCACTCCCTGTATACCTTGCGGTAGTGACGGCTTACCCTGAAAGAGTGCTGCGCTAATAAAGAGTATTGTTTCAAACTCATGAGAATGATGGCACTTCATCTTGACACAATTTGGCAGGCACACCACCATCTCTTCTAAAGCCTCTTTTACTGAACGAAATGCAGGATCGGGATGCGGAAGTTTTACATTTCATGGTGCTGGTGGGTATCCATCCACTGAATCTTTCCTGGGCTGTCCCAGCCCATCTTGCAGCCTGCACCACTAGGTTTCTTGTAAGCTTGCATCTCCTACTGTGTGCAGCAGTATCTGGATCGCTCGGCCTGTGGCTCTTCTCTGGGCCACTTAACAACTCCGAGCAGTGGCGGCTGGCAGCATTAGGAGGGAGGGGGGGCGGGCGGGCCACACACACACACACACACACAGACACAGACACACACACACACACACAGACACAGACACAGACACACAGACACAGACACAGACACACACACACAGACACACACACACACACACTCATTCTTTCACACACAGACACACACACACACTCATTCTTTCACACAGACACGCACGCACGCACATCCATTAACAACACTTATACCATTCAAACATGCATGCACGCACCAAACATTCATTTTAAAACATCACACACTCATTCTTTCACGCACGCACATTCATACCATTCAAACATGCACGCATGCACCAAACATTCATTTTACAAGATCACACCCATTCATTCTTTCACACACGCACGCGCATCCATTAACAACACTCATAACACTCAAACATGCACGCGCGCACCAAACATTCAATTTAAAACATAAACACATACACACACACACACACTTACCTTCAGCCTCCAGGTCCCAGGAGGGTTGGGACTGCTGCCTTCCCTCATTGGCTGACCTTAGGTGAATGGATGAGGAACAGCAAACTGAAGTTGAACTCAGATAAGACTGAGGTCCTCATCCTCGGCGCCAACCCCTCAGCCTGGGACGACTCCTGGTGGCCGACCGCTCTGGGAGCAGCCCTGACCCCCACCTACCACGCACGCAACCTGGGCGTCATCCGTGACTCAACACTCTCCATGACCAAGCAAGTCAGCGCCGTCTCCTCATCCTGCTTCAACACCCTCCGCATGCTCCGCAAGATCTACAGATGGATCCCCACAGATACAAGAAGAACAGTCACCCAGGCCCTCGTCAGCAGCAAACTTGACTACGGAAACGCCTTCTATGCAGGAGCCCCGTCCAAACTCAAACGACTGCAACACATACAAAACACCTCTGCATGCCTGATCCTCGACACCCCCGCCACAGCCACATCACTCCCCATCTGAGAGACCTACACTGGCTCCCCCTCAGCAAAAGGATAACATTCAAGCTTCTCACCCACGCACACAAAGCGCTCCACAACATCGGTTCAGCCTACCTCAACAGACGACTCACCTTCTACACCCCGCCCTGCCAACTCCGCTCAGCCGACCTCGCGTCCATCACCGTCCCCTGCATCCGAAGAGCGACCACCGGAGGCAGATCCTTCTCCCACCTCGCTGCCAAGACCTGGAACACCCTTCCTTTGCTCCCACGACAGACCGAAGACCTGCTGACTTTCAGGAAGCACCTCAAAACCTGTCTATTCGAGCAGTAGCAGCACCCCCCCCCCCCTCCTCTCAGCGCCTTGTGACCCTTATGGATGGGTAGCGCGCGCTACAAATACATTGATTGATTGATTGCAGGTTCTTTTTCACCCCTCTTATTTCCCTTCGGCACTGTTTTTCTCTTCAGCTTTCTTTCCTCCGTTTCTGCCCTTCTCTTTCTAATTCTGAGACAGCATCTGATGAAGGAAAAATAAGTTCAGTCCCCCCAATAAAGAGTGCCAGTCGGCCACACCTGCAACCTCTGGTTCAAATGAAGCACTGTCTGTGTATTACTTTAGTTGTGTGGAGAAACAATTGCCCCGAAGAACATATTAAATAAACACCCTCACATTCAGGGATAATGGAAAAACATCTGATCCAACAAAGCCGACCAGACATCACTTGTTGGTCATTGTCATGAATTCATATTTTAATCTTGATGGTGAGAAAAATGTCTAGTACTTTTAGGAGGTGCAGACTACCTTTTGTTTGGTGTAAGGTGGCTCCTCCGTGGTGTACTGAAATGGTCTTATCTTAACTTCATGCGAAAATACCTGAATATTTTACAGCTATTTCGTATATGCTAATGTAGTTGTGCACCCATAGGGTGCTCGGAGTGTAGGTGTGCACCTAGAGGAATGTAGTGGTTTGCATGTGCAGTGCTTTAAGAGTAGTGATAGGTAGGGTAGGGTGGTATGAGTGAAGTGGTTCACCTATCAGTGTTTGTGTCTCTGTGTTCAGTCATAAAGTGCTCTGAGTATAGTGGTATTTACCCACAGAGTGTGCTGTAGTGTAACAGGGTATCTGTAGTGTTGCTGTGCCTGTAGTAGTGGATCCATATGATGCAGTGAATCTAGTCTTACTATAGAGTGCTCTAAGTTTAGTGGCTACCTGTAAGGTACTCTGACAGTAATAATGTGTCCATAGGGTTCTATGAATGCTGTACATATAATGGTGCTCTGAATGTTGTGGCTATGCCACAAGGCCTCCTGAGCAAAATGATTCCACCTATAATTTTAGTGTGTGCGATGATTCTGTCTTACTGGTGTTACACTCTTCGCAGCCTAGCAGTCAGGATTTTGGAGAGGCCTGTGGGGGCTCCTTTGCAGGAATCCATCTGTGCTTTAAGTAGAGGTGAAGTTAGTTCTATTCTATGGTACTTTTGCAGGAGTTGGAAAGCTTTTCTAGAGAAATGAGGAATAAAGTTGTGGTCACAGTCGAAAAAGAGCTCCAGGTTTCTGGTCTATTCTGTGGTGTTGTGAGGGGTGTGGTATCTAGCTCAGTGAACTAGTTGAAAGGGAACAATTCAAGTCCTGTCCCTCTTAAATGTAGACTGCAAAATGTGCCCTATTCAAACAGAGGGAACTCATTCATTCAGAGGTTGATTTGATTTAGACACTCGTCAGTGTGCAGTGCTTCTCTATCGTGCTATCCAGACGGATGGAAATCTGGGTGTATCATGGGCATACGTTTGGAACCATACCTGGTCCCATTATACTTGTGCATCCATTAAGTTAGCTGATTATGCCATAATGCTCTCCCTGGACGCTGTCGCCAGCTCTGCCACTTAACTTGAGTATCTGAGACCAATTGAGATCTAGGTTGGGTGTTTAATGTGTCAGTGTTCACCTCCTCTATTGTTTTAGCTAGACGTGCTTCTCTTTGTGTATTACGGTTATTCTTTGAGTGCCTACATCCGAATTCAGTGGATCGGTGTGCTTTTCAGTGTGTCTGTGGATATGTAAATGTGTGTGCTGAAGGCGCAGGCTGTCTCTCTGTCGCATAAATAGTGGCACAGTCTCCCTGTGATGCGTGTTTCTAAATGCAGTTATTTGGAGAAAGCTAATTAGGCCATTTCCAAGACACCTGGAAGTGTCGTCGGATCTCTAGGGACAGATTACAAGATCGGAGACTCTCTGCTTCTGCTTGAATGTAGTTGTATAATGTTTGCATAATTCACTGTGATTTGACAAGGCATTTATTTCTTCTGCTTATGTAATTGTGCAGGCCTGAACGGCCAGCTCTTGTGGATCAAATACTTTTTTGTCCGAGTCTCATATTCCCTTCTCCATGTTGTAGACTATATTAGAATGCGATCCATTTTAATCAAGTTTATTTGGTTTGATAAGTCACAATAAGGTGAACTTCAACATACCGGGCCATCATAGAACACAGTTAAAATATCAATACAGTAGTACAAAACTTATAAATAAAAAAAAACATTGTATGTCCACTTTATACCTGATATTGTTTTAGGATTACTTTAAAAAAACTCAAAGCTTGTTGAGGGTTTGATTTGTTAGTAGCAGTAAACACCCTGCATCCAATACGACATTTCAAATTCACTGGTCCTGGGCAAACAAATAAAACTTTTCGAATCATGCTGAGCTAAATTGCATACAGTGGAACAGAAATTAAAACCCTTTTTGGGATATAATGTCCGAAAATGTACATCAAGATGTAAAGGCTTGTTTCTTAGATTCAGAACAAGTATACCTAAATGTTGGTAATTAAGTATCCGCACATAAGGTTGAATTATTTCCCATTTTACATGTATCCATCCCCTTTCACAAGCATGGACCGGCCGTACCGGGCATCGGGCGTCTCCCCGGGCGGCTGGAAGGGATGGGGGAGCTTTTGTTACTGTTGGCCGGTCTTGCAGCAGCGCAGGAGTTTTAAAAGCACTGCAGAGTTCCTTGTAAACCAAATAGTTTTCAGGCCACAATAAGTGTGCCAAGATAACTCTTAGTGGTTAATGCACCTCCCCCTCCCTTCTCTCTGTCTCCCCCTCCTAACTCTCCCAATTCACGCTCCTTTATCTCCACCTCACAGGCTGTCCCGCTCACCTCACCCTCTACTTCCTTTAACCTCATTCTCTTGTCTCTTTACATTACCCTGCTCGCTCTCCAATATGTACAGCTGTTCTTAAGCTGTGCCCTTCTTTATCCATTGTACTCTCATTCTCTCAGCACCCCACCCCCCCCCGCTCTTTCCACCTTATCCTGCTTTCTCTCTCCCCTCGCCGTTGTTTCACTGTGTCATCGTACACTCACTATACATCATCCATTTCCACCTCACCCTTCACCATCCTCCTTTTTTCTCACTATCCTCCCTCCTGCATTTACCGCCTCCTATTGCCCCCCTGGACCTCTGCTTCACCTGCGCACTCTCCTCCTCGCCCTTCCCTCTCAGACCAGTTTGGGTCCCAAGGAGTAACAGCAGCACTACAGTCAGAGCCACTGGAATTATGCAACAGGAAAAAACACATAATGCAGCGTAAAGTAGTATTCCTTTATTATTTTGTCATTTGTTACACATGTTAACACTGTCTGGAAAAAGATTTGACCTCATTACTACCATTTAAGATGCAGTTACAGCAATAAGCACCTGAAAGGTAATGAGTAAATCTTTGCGAAGCACCTTTCACTGTGCAGCAACACATCAGTGTTTTTAATAACTTTTGATCCGTTAAAGAAGGATTTTTCTTAATAGCTGCAAACTATACAGCACATGATGGCTTATGTGTCAAATGTGGCAAATCCGTAACTCTAGGTACCAGGGTTCAGCTGTAGAATCCTATAATTCCAATGGCCCTGACTATAACCCATTTCAGTCTATTCATGTGACAAAGTGAGAGAATTTGTTGAGTGAGAATACATTTACTGTCCCCGGTTCCCAAAAGTGGGATGTCTGTTCTTTAACTACCATCTACTTATATTAGCAAACTCAGTCTGCTGCGAGCACCTCGGGAGGCTGGGAGGAGGTGGAACCAGTGCTCCCGTGGAACTGTTGCTGCTTTTCTTTGTGTAACAGGCACTGGCACTGCTTCTTCCTGCTGGATCTGTGTTGGATCAGTGACATTTCACAAGCCTTTTGACTTAAGAATCTAAACTTTTCCAATGTCAGTGTGTATTTCACATAGTTATGGATTTGCCACATTTGTCACGTAATCCAACACCTGCTGCATAATTTGCTGATTTGAACAAAAAAATAATTCTAGCTCAAATGGATAAAACTTTACTAAAAGCGCCGCAACCCTTGTTACTGCGCAGTGGAAGGCCCTTCACAAAGGGCCTCTGGTCACCTTTCAGTTGCACATTGCTGTATTTTTTTTTAACTGGTACTAACAAGGTTTTACGTTTGACAAGCCAATGTTAATGAATACAAATGTCAAAATAGAGAAGTAATACATTTATCACAAAATGTGCCACATTGCACAGTAATTTACCTTTACTTGCCACATAATTTAGTTTCATTTATTAGAAATAATATAAATCACTACTAATATATATTTTCTGATTGTTTGCCATTTCACTAACTTTTCTTGAAATTACATCCTCCCCACGGTTTCTAGCACTGTTTTAATTTCGTAATTACTGTGTGATGGGATATAGTTAGGGTGTCTCAGGTACCCCCTTCTGTTTACACGTGCACAGCAAAAGCAACCATCCCCCGTGATCTCACTTCTGATCACAGGCACTTAAAGTAGCCCAGGGCATTGGTGTTACACAATTGTGCTTTGAAAGTGTGTGATATTTTCATCAAGTAAAATAACGAAATATTGCTTTCTACTATTGAATGGGCTTTAGGAGGGCCACATGACTATATTTAGAGGCCCAGGCCTACCCCTGGAACCGGGCCTGTGCTGGGATGTGTACATAATCTCCTGGTCAATGGGTTTTGGTGGAGCAGAATCACCCTTTCATGTGCCTGAGATGGATAAACTCAAGTGGGATATTGTAACCTCTTCAATAAAAGCACAGAGAGACAATTGAATTTGAGACTTGCGCTGTAGAAGTGGTTGATGTTTTAGAAGATGGGCACAAGAAGTATAAAGGACATCTCACATGCAGCTGCCCTTTAAAGGTCAGGGACAGAGTCACGCAAACAGTAGGGGTGAAGGTATTGATGCAGACAGTATGCTCGAGTGCGTCGGCTTATATGCTCTGATTGATGAGGCTGCAGGGGAAAGTGTGGATAGCACAGTAGCCATGGAATGAGAGAGAGGTGGGGGGAGCAGGAGAAATAACATGAATACCAGCAGTTTCACTATAAAGTCAACTGCAATGAGTGTCTGCTGTAGAACATCTTGCAAGCACTTCTTGTGCATAATTGTGCCAGATAGTTGCCCTAGACGAGCTAGTGCTGTACATGAGGCAATGGACACTCTAGTAATAGGAGTGGTACTGGGGCACAGGAGTCTGAGATCTCAGTGTAATGACATCCCTAATCCAACACACAACCACCAACTCTAGAAAAAACATGATGGGCTTTGTCTTCCGCCCACAATACCCCACCCATCCCAAAGTCTACTAGGTGGTTGAGCAAAATGACTCTATAGGGATGTGTGGTGAGCATGAAGACACCATTTACAATTAAGATTAGAAACGTGCAAATTAATTGTATGCAAAGTAAGAGATGAGGTCTGTGCAGATTGGAATGATATTATTTGATGGCTGAGCCAAGACATTATTTTAACAATAGCAATGGGATTTTAAGGTAAGCACGCCATTGGTAACTGAAGAGTGGAGTCAGTGAAGAAGGTTTAGTAAAGAACAAAACGTCAGACTATGGATGTGTTTTGTTCCTGACATAGAGCAACAACTGTAGTTGTATACTGCAGTGCAAAGACCCACTTCCGGCAAAGTTTGCAACAGATGTCTTGGTATGTACATAAACAAGTCCAGACAAATCGTATCTTTACAGTAAAGTTTTGATATATTAATTTCTTCTTCGAACCCTCCCTGCTAATTAATTGCCTTTGTCTACACTTTACCTAAAGTAGTTTTATTTCTAGCATCGCAATTCCGACAAAGAATAAAAGGGAATACCATGCCCATACAGGAGCACTCCAAGAGCAGAGTGAAAGTTTCAACTTTTCCATAAAAGCAAATGTTGGCAAGCGGGTTCTTTTCAGACACTTGGAATGTACTGTAATTGCAGGCGAGAAGATGGATCTCGTTCTATAAAATCTAGAGTTGTACATAACCAGGCTTTGACGACCACCTTAAATTAATCTTCCTAGTACATACTTCCACTGTCTGATGCTCTGTATCACTAATGCAGCACTCAGGGTCCAAGGGGTTTCACCGAGACCGGCTCAATAATATAACAGACTTTAGCAAGTATGACTGAGTCACTAGCCTTACTGTATATCGAAGGATAGCAGATGATTCCATGTCACAAACACCAATATACTCCAGGCCCAAGTTTCTCTTTTAAAAATCATTGTTTTCCTGTGTTGGGTTGTGAAAAAAAATCAGACCGTAAGTGCACAGCATCCTTGTTGACATGGAATCACCCTGTAACATTTCTTTATAGTTTAGTGAGTTCAGTTCTCACTACGGACAGCTATGTGCAACTTGCAGGTGACTCGCACAAAGACCAGCAGGAATGATTCAGGCTTTCATTCATCTTTTTAAAATGCACACTTCAGACAGTACTATTTACTACATGAATTGCCAGTACTGCTATTGTTAATGCTAAATCACTCTCCAGTACTGTGATCACGTATTCCCATTGTTGTGGCAAGCAGACACTGTGAATGCAAGTGGAGTTAAGGCATGCATTGTTTTTCACTGTTTTCCTGAGTTCAGGTCAGGATATAAGGAAAGAAAGCACCGCTCTTTCAGCTGTCCCTACCTAGGAAGCCTAATGTAAACATTCCACATTTCTGGAACTTCCTAAGAACTATATAAACAAAATAGTTTATATGAATGCATATGTGGTCTTTACGGCATCAGCCTAAAAGCCAATCTCTCCTTCACTCACACATTTACTTCTCTGATGCACGATCTTAGTCCCGGCCCTAGGAGATACCCATCTTCAAAGTTCATCACCTTATGTTACTGTCCCCATTTGGTTCTCCTAAAGCTGCGCTCTGTGGAGATGGAGGAGGAACATGTACCATTTTGCTAAACCAGCTTCCTTTGCCTTCCTTCACAGTAAAAAAAATGTGTAAGAGGCAAACCTATGATCTGCATCACACTTTCCATAACACATCCACCTCACTTGCATACATGTTCATGGGAGTACAGGAGGTGACTCAAAACCTTGAATCTTCAAATGTGAATCACTGCAACATCATTCACTTGTGCCCATTACAACTATCCAACCAACAACAGTTTGCTCCCAGAGGACCCTCGAGGTTCCAGAAGACTCCAATAACATGCAGAGGACCCCAGGGTTTCATCCTCTCACCATAATTTCTAACCTCTGCATGGAGCCCCTCGCGTCTCTACTCACAAATAACAGCATCAACATTCACCAATATGTAGAGGATGCATAACTCTACTTGAAAGTCTCTTCCACTCCAAAACATTCACTACCTCAAACATTGTCTGAGCCTCACCAGGCCTAAGTGTCGAGCACTTAACTGAAGCTCAACCCCACCAAGATAGAATTCCTACTTGCCAAGAATAACAATCAACCAGCCCAAACCGTTTCAAAACTCAACTTTCACCCAATGCAATGTCACTTAAATTCACCCTGGGCATTAACCTCATTGTCAAGGAACATACCAATATAGAAGAGATGGCCTGGAAATAGCCTTCTCTACTGAAAAGAAGATGAAACCATTCCTTTCAGAAAGCGATTTTAAGAGCAAGTTGAAGATGCACAGCTTTAAAGAACATGACATCACAATGCATTTACCAGGGATGGGATTATGACTGGTGAAACCACACCTGCCTCTGTGCTCAGGAGATAGGGGTTTGTGTTTAGAAATAATTTATGGGTTTAAAAGCACCTGCTGCAAAGTTCCCTCGTGTGTCCAGTTGTTTTCAGGCAAAAATAAAAATGTCAACATCACTCTGGTGGTTAATGTTCCAGCTTGAGTGAGACTAAAGGTTTGTCTAGCGACAGCTTTGACTCGTAATAAAGTAGCACGGAAGGCTAATATGCCTGCTGCAAAGAACATGTACCATGCATAGCAGAGAACTGAATTTTATGCAAATTACTCAGTGTGTTACTGCTTTTGGCATAGAGGTCCTTTTGCTACTTGTAGTTCATAAGTTACAATCCTAATGTAGCACAGTGACCTATGTACTGTCATCAAAGAGCTGTATGCAGACTGCATGTTATTGGTTAGAGTTATGTTTTCCCCAATCTTTCCTTATACTAATGATGCTAAAAAGGGATTGTTTGGGTAGAAATACATTCTTGTTAATAATTCCAACCCCACCCACTAAGTTACGTTGTAAATCCCGAGTTTGTACTTCTCCAAACCAAACACCCTTAAAACACACTGCCTGCTACAAGAGATGACATGTGTGACTCGTACAGCTTGTAGTCCTGATTGTCTTATGTAACATTTCCTATAAACTGATTTACACATGTATGAGTCATTGTATCTGTGTGTGTGTGTGTGTGTGTGTGTGTGCGTGCGTGTGCATGCGTGTGTGTGTGTGTGTGTGTGTGTGATGTAAAGTGCTCTGATGCCATACATTGCTATGAATAGGACTATAAACCAAAAGACAAATACCACAGAAATAAACATGCCTCAAGGAACAGGGGACTATAGAGTGAGTGGAAATATCTAATTGGAACCATAGATGTATTAACTTTAAAAAAAAAAAAAATTAAAGTTGTGATTGGCCAAGTGTAGATGAAGAGGAATTGCTGGGTCTTTTTATAGCAAGAAACTCCTCTTTTATAATGTAGCCTGTACGTTTTCTTTTTGAGATGAGGAGGAGGATATAATCGTCCTTGCACATGAGCCTGTTGGTCATATCATCTCAAGGATGGGACTTGGCTACAGGGTGGAGAGCAGCAACCACGTAAGGCTCTGGCCACTCACAGCTTGCTGACATTTAATACTCCATCTATCTTTATTTAAAGCTTATACATTTTTTTCACATACTGTGTTTCACATAAAGCGGTGTTCATCTCCGGTGCAAGGCCATTGTGAGTAGAAGAGCTCTGGAAAAAGTAAACATGCTGAGAAAAAAATTCTGCATTCATTTTTCTTTGTGCATAGAAAATCTCTGCAAACGACAACTCCATAGGAAAACAAAATCTATATGTATTTCCCAGCTTGGCTGGTTTTGATTCAGTGAAAGCTATCTCGGTTTGCAGTGGAAAGGAGTTCCTTTTCAGAGCAGAACTGTTCATTTCCAATAGGTAAACTTGTAAACATTGAGAATGGTGAAAATGGGGAACTCAGCCAGCAAAAATACCTTTCCACACAAGTGCAAGCAGTACTATGTCCATTATATCGGTTGAAAGGTTTGTCATGCATCTACAGCAACGTAAGCACTTTGTTCACAAACCTACTATCAGCTACTCATGCCCTAAAGTCCATTTGTTGCAATATCACAGTAATACATTTATTCTAATGGTACTGGCGTGTCACTACACTTCCAAAAACATAAAAATATTTTACAAGGGAAGCCCTCGATGAGTTCCTGCATGAGGCGGGTTAAGATGCCTTTTATTGTCTATAAAATGCAAATATAGAACGGTATCTTAGCTTTCTGCACCACTATTGATAATTTCAGCATTCATTGATGTAACCTGTTTGATCATGAGAGCTAAAAGGCAACATTATCTTGGTACTTTTTCCTTAGGTTTGGCTATTTAAGGGGTTGACATTGTTAAACAAACACATAAAAAAAAAACTAATGTGGTAATTCTTTCTGAAAAGTCCTTGGATGACCTTGTGATTTTTTGAAATGTGATAGATTTCCAGCATTACAGGCTCAATTCAAGAATGAAAAGAATTACACGATTAAGTTGGATATGCTATTAAGTGTCTTAACAAAAGAACAGAAACGTTATTGCCTTCAACTGAACTTCCTTTATTTAGGAAACTGCAGTGTGGCATATCATGCTTTGGGTACCAGTACCGATGTAGGCTATCTCTATCTGCTACATCTTTGTAGCACTCTAAAGGAACTGCAAGGTGACACATGGAGCTCTACAAAACGGCACAATAAGTAATATTTATCTTATTTATTAACAAAGGCAGGAGGTTTGCATTTATATTTAGTTTCCAAGTCTAAGGATAATTTTCTTGACTATTTAAAAGATTACAGCTACTGGAAATAGGTTGAGCTCTTCATTTTTATATATCTATGTTGGGCTTGCCATAATTCAGAGAAATATATATCCATTTTACATGCATATATGAAATCCATCACTAGAATAGAAAAAAAGTAAAACTCTAAAAATATTATCTATATTGTAAAACTGATTTACAATTTGCACCTGTCACAGTACAGTTCCTGTTGCTATAAATCATAAGAAACCTAAACAAGAGGTTATTATCACTTTATTCATACACTTTAATCCCTTTGCAGCGCAGAGTACCTGATTAACAGTGAGGCATATCCTAAAGCAGGCTATTTCACACATCCATGCTGAGGTAGTAGATTTACAAAACAGCTGTGGTGGTGTCCCTTTGCACACTCTCTGTTAACAGTTTGGCCCTCCAACCTTATGTATTTGGACCATCTGCCCAATGCAGTGCCTATGTGCTTAAGCACAGCTACGATAGAAAGCATTCTGTACACAAGAAAGTAGAAGTAGCAGTGTCAAGTGTTCTTACCTGCATATTATTCTTTCCAGTTGATTTCTACACTAAGATCAGTATGTAGAGCTTGGTGGATCTAAAAATAAATATGATAATGGAAGGCCTTTTTCTTATTGTATTGATTCTTTTCAAATAGGACGATTTAGGTTAGATCATGGCTTTACCAAAAATAATAATAAGGGTTTCACTGATAGTTCATAGTAACACCTTGAATTCCATTTTACCATAAAAAGGCTGTAAAGATATGCTGGCCGGGAAGGCCAAAGGTTTCAAGAATTTACACTCCCTAATAGCGAAAACTTCAAACTTGTTTGTGTGGCCATACCTTTGCTCCACAAGGTGCAATTGACTACTTGCATCCTATCTCAGAATCATGACCCTTCCAACCGAGTATTTACTACAAGTTTTGAAGGAACTCCTGTGTGAACGTGTATCACATTGGGCTTGCTGAGATAAATCTTTCAGCCACCCATTGAATCAAAAGCCTAAACTCTTTCAAATTAAAAATTACCTGGCGGCTCGTCTTGTTCATTGCATTAAATAGCCATCATCTTAAAGCATGATATTAGGGGCTCTGTGGCAAACCAGACTTGTGGGAGCGGAGGGCACAGAACAATATTCATATATGGCTGCATTGGCACTGGATGTCGAACTTAGGAGATGCCGAATATGGGCCGGAGCCATGCTGCGGTGGACTCTCATTATGCAACCACTCATTTGCTAATAATATTGAGATTGTCTAACACGGTCTAGAACGCACTGCCGAGTTGTGCTTGTTTGATTGTTTTCTGGTTCTTCTTGAGTTCTGCAGTTAATTGAAATCGATAAAAAAACAGCCAAAAAACCCACCATATTTCACTTGTTTACGTCCACCATCATAGATATCCTTTGGCACGCCAAGTAAAATGTGTCTAGAATGTTTTGCAGTCCCATTTTGGTTCCTTGAAGACCTACACCATTATCTACAAATAAGGGTTGAATGGAGTCACCTCTTGAGGTTAAAGGGGAGCTTCATGCTGCTACGTTGCTCCATTGAATCATTAACGAGCAAACTGAAATGTTTCGGTCCCAGCATGCAGCCCTGCTCCACTCACTGACCTGTAGGAAAGTTTTTTTGTTGTTATTTTTCTTCTGACCATGCCACGTTAGTTGCCCGTGTAAAATTCGAAAAATACACAATGGAATATGTCATTATTAAACTGACTCATACAATATGTCTGATGCCATCAGGCAGAATTCAAGGCTATGAAGATAGCAAACAAACTGCCCCTCCTCGTAATTGATCAATAATTTCACCCATAGGACTTGGTTAGCCGGACCAACCCTTACCATTAAAATCTTCCTGCACATATGATATAATGATTTCATCTGATGATTGCTCTTGACACCTTGTGGCTTCACTTATTTTTCACCTCGTTTGAGTTATAAAGCTCAGAAAAATTGATGCATCCCTGATTTTCAGATATGGATACTAACAAGTCATAACAGGATCCTCGGACTCCTTAGATACTGTCTCCTAAGGGTTACCCAATTGGCCTCCATTATGGAGGTGGGACTAGTGTCTCAGAGAACTAATGCACTCACTCCACCAATTTGTGTGTGCCTTCATGATCACTGGGTCACAACCTGGCAATTCTACTCAAGCCTTTCATCCTTCCAAGGGAGATATAATGAGAACCATTCAGTTTCTTAACAATAAACATCTGTTCTATTCCATGGGATTCTCATCAATAATCATAAGCAGGAAATATTCCTGTCCACATGCGGGGACCCCGAAGCACATCATAAATATAAATATGTGTAGCATTAAAAATGTGTGCAGTATATATATATATATATGGAAAATGTCACTTACCCAGTGTGCATCTGTTCGTGGCATGAGTCGCTGCAGATTCACATGCTGTGCACAGTCCGCCGTCTGGTGTTGGGCTCGGAGTGTTACAAGTTGTTTTTCTTAGAAGAAGTCTTTTCGAGTCAGGAGACCGAGGTACTCCTCCCCTTTCGGTTCCATTGCGCATGGGCGTCGACTCCATCTTAGATTGTTTTCCCCGCAGAGGGTGAGGTAGGAGTTGTGTATGTTAGTCATAGTGCCCATGCAATGGAATGAATACGTATGTACATAATAAAGGTTAAAGTAATATATTTACAAATGTACAATTGTTGAAGATCTACTTCTAAACGGCTACAGGCTCCCGGGGAGGCGGGTGGGCGCATGTGAATCTGCAGCGACTCATGCCACGAACAGATGTACACTGGGTAAGTGACATTTTCCGTTCGATGGCATGTGTAGCTGCAGATACACATGCTGTGCATAGACTAGTAAGCAGTTATCTCCCCAAAAGCGGTGGTTCAGCCTGTAGGAGTTGAAGTAGTTTGAAATAATGTTCTTAGTACAGCCTGACCTACTGTGGCTTGTTGTGCAGTTAACACATCTACACAGTAGTGCTTGGTAAATGTATGAGGCGTAGACCATGTTGCTGCCTTACATATTTCGTTCATTGGAATATTTCCTAGAAAGGCCATGGTAGCCCCTTTCTTTCTGGTTGAGTGTGCCTTTGGTGTAATAGGCAGCTCTCTCTTTGCTTTAAGATAGCAGGTTTGAATACACTTAACTATCCACCTGGCAATGCCTTGTTTTGAAATTGGATTTCCTGTATGAGGTTTTTGAAAGGCAATAAATAGTTGTTTTGTTTTTCTAATTAGTTTTGTTCTCTCAATGTAGTACATTAGTGCTCTCTTGATGTCTAATGTATGTAGTGCTCTTTCAGATACAGAATCTGGTTGTGGGAAGAACACTGGTAATTCTACCGTTTGATTTAAGTGGAACGGTGAGACAACTTTTGGTAAAAATCTAGGATTTGTTCTTAGAACCACTTTATTTTTATGTATCTGAATAAATGGTTCTTGTATGGTAAATGCCTGAATCTCGCTCACTCTTCTTAGAGATGTGATGGCAATCAAAAATGCAACTTTCCACGTTAAGTATTGCATTTCACAGGAATGCATGGGCTCGAAAGGTGGACCCATGAGTCTTGTTAAGACAATGTTGAGGTTCCATGAAGGAACAGGTGGTGTTCTTGGTGGTATGATCCTTTTTAAGCCTTCCATAAACGCTTTAATGACTGGTATTTTAAATAGTGAAGTTGAATGAGTAATTTGCAGGTAAGCTGATATTGCTGTGAGATGTATCTTTATGGAAGAGAAGGCTAGATTTGATTTTTGCAAATGTAGTAAATATCCTACTATATCTTTTGAAGATGCGTGTAATGGCCGAATTTGATTATTCTGGCCGTAATACACGAATCTTTTCCACTTGTTTGCATAGCAGTGTCTAGTGGTAGGTTTTCTAGCTTGTTTTATGACCTCCATACATTCTTGTGTGAGGTGCAAGTGTCTGAATTCTAGGATTTCAGGAGCCAAATTGCTAGATTCAAGGATGCTGGATTTGGATGTCTGATCTGTTGTTTGTGTTGCGTCAACAGATCTGGTTTGTTGGGTAGTTTGACATGAGGTACTACTGACAGGTCTAGTAGTGTCGTGTACCAAGGTTGCCTTGCCCATGTTGGTGCTATTAGTATGAGTTTGAGTTTGTTTTGACTCAACCTGTTTACTACATATGGAAGGAGAGGGAGAGGGGGAAAAGCATATGCAAAGATCCCTGACCAGTTCATCCATAGAGCATTCCCTTGGGATTGATCTTGTGGGTACCTGGATGCGAAGTTTTGGCATTTTGAGTTTTCCTTTGTTGCAAATAGATCTATTTGAGGTGTCCCCCAAATCTGAAAGTAATTGTTTATTATTTGGGGGTGAATTTCCCATTCGTGGGTTTGTTGGTGATCTCGAGAGAGATTGTCTGCCAACTGGTTCTGAATCCCTGGAATAAATTGTGCTATTAGGCGAATGTGGTTGTGAATCGCCCAATGCCATATTTTCTGTGTTAGGAGGCACAACTGTGTCGAGTGTGTCCCTCCTTGTTTGTTTAGATAATACATTGTTGTCATGTTGTCTGTTTTGACAAGAATGTATTTCTGGGTTATTATGGGTTGAAATGATTTCAGCGCTAGAAATACTGCTAACATTTCCAAGTGATTTATGTGAAACTGTCTCTGATGTATGTCCCATTGTCCTTGGATGCTGTGTTGATTGAGGTGTGCTCCCCACCCTGTCATGGAAGCATCTGTTGTTATGACGTATTGTGGCACTTGGTCTTGGAAAGGCCGCCCTTGGTTTAAATTTGTACTGTTCCACCATAGAAGCGAGATGTATGTTTGGCGGTCTATCAACACCAGATCTAGAAGTTGACCCTGTGCTTGTGACCATTGTGATGCTAGGCACTGTTGTAAGGGCCGCATGTGTAACCTTGCGTTTGGGACAATGGCTATGCATGAAGACATCATGCCTAGTAGTTTCATTACCATTCTGACTTGTATCTTTTGTGTTGGATACATGGCTTGTATTACTTTGTGAAATGTTTGAACCCGTTGTGGACTTGGAGTGGCAATCCCTTTTGCTGTGTTGATTGTCGCTCCTACGTATTGCTGCGTTTGACACGGCAGAAGGTGTGACTTTGCGTAGTTGATGGAGAAACCTAGCCTGTGAAGGGTTTGTATGACATATTTTGTGTGCTGTGAACACTGTTTTAGCGTGTTGGTTTTGATTAGCCAGTCGTCTAAGTACGGGAACACATGTATTTGCTGCCTTCTGATATGCGCAGCTACTACTGCCAGGCATTTTGTAAAAACTCTTGGCGCAGTTGTTATTCCGAATGGTAACACTTTGAATTGGTAATGTATTCCTTGAAATACAAACCTTAGGTATTTCCTGTGTGAAGGATGTATTGGTATATGAAAATATGCATCCTTTAGATCTAATGTTGTCATGTAGTCTTGCTGTTTGAGCAGTGGGATTACGTCTTGTAGCGTGACCATGTGAAAGTGGTCTGATTTTATGTAGGTATTTAGTGTTCTGAGATCTAGTATTGGTCTCAGAGTTTTGTCCTTTTTGGGTATTAGAAAGTACAGTGAGTAAACTCCTGTGTTCTTTTGTTGAAGTGGTACTAGTTCTATTGCGTCCTTTTGTAGCAGTGCTTGAACTTCTAGTCCTAGAAGATCTATATGTTGTTTTGACATCTTGTGTGTTTTCGGTGGGACGTTTGGAGGGAATTGGTGAAATTCTATGCAATAACCATGCTGGATAATTGCTAGTACCCAAGTATCTGTTGTTATTTCCTCCCAAAGTTTGTAAAACTGGCTTAGTCTTCCCCCCACAGGTGTTATGTGATGGGGGTGTGTGACTTGTGAGTCACTGTTTAGTTTGAGGGGTTTTGGCGCCTTGAAATTTCCCTCTATTTTTTGGGAATTGGCCCCTTCTAAATTGTCCGCGAAAACCTCCCCTCTGATATTGCCCCTGGTAGGTAGGTCTTGTTTGAGAGGTTGTGGCTTCTGTGGGTTGACCTCGAAACCCTCCCCTAAAAGGTGTTTTCCTAAATGTGCCTCTGCTCTGCGGGGAGTAGAGTGCGCCCATGGCTTTGGCTGTATCGGTGTCCTTTTTGAGTTTCTCAATGGCAGTGTCTACCTCCGGCCCAAACAATTGCTGTTCATTAAACGGCATATTGAGCACAGCTTGTTGGATTTCCGGTTTGAACCCAGAAGTGCGTAGCCATGCGTGCCTTCTTATTGTAACTGCGGTGTTTATTGTCCTTGCAGCTGTGTCTGCTGCATCCATGGAAGACCGTATCTGATTGTTGGAGATACTTTGCCCCTCTTCCACCACTTGTTGCGCTCCTTTTTGGAACTCCTTGAGTAAGTGTTCGATGAAATGTTGCATTTCATCCCAATGAGCCCTGTCGTATCTTGCCAAAAGTGCCTGAGAGTTGGCAATACGCCACTGATTTGCTGCTTGTGCTGCAACCCTTTTACCTGCAGCATCAAACTTGCGGCTCTCTTTGTCCGGAGGTGGTGCGTCGCCTGAGGTATGAGAGTTGGCTCTCTTACGAGCTGCCCCCACAACTACTGAGTCCGGTGTCAGTTGGGTTGTAATATATATAGGATCCGTGGGTGGTGGCTTGTATTTTTTCTCCACCCTTGGAGTTATGGCCCTGCCTTTAACAGGATCCTGAAATATTTGTTTCGAATGTCTTAGCATTCCTGGGAGCATGGGAAGACCTTGGTACTGGCTATGGGTTGCGGATAGGGTATTAAAGATAAAGTCATCCTCAATTGGTTCCGAATGTAATGATACATTGTGAAACTCGGCTGCTCTTGCGACCACCTGTGTATAAGATGTACTGTCCTCAGGTGGCGAAGGCTTTGTGGGATAAGAGTCTGGGCTGTTGTCAGACACTGGAGCGTCGTAGAGATCCCATGCATCGGGGTCATCCTGACTCATTGTATGAGCTGGTGAGTGCATTAGTGGTGGAGTGGTTGCTGGTGATGCATGTGTTGATGGTGGTGGAGAAGGTGGTGGGGTTGTTCTCTTTGCCACCTTTGCCTGTGGTTGCTTGTCCCCTTGTTGAAAGGTAAGTTTCCTTTTGATCTTGATTGGGGGAAGAGTGGTTATCTTCCCTGTATCTTCATGGATATGAAGCCTTCTCTGTGTGTGGTCATGTTCCACAGTTTGAAGGTCCTCCCCAAAGCTATGTAATTGGGTGGTTAGCCCTTGTTCCTCTGTATAGGAACCACTTTTCGGCTCCGAGGCTGGGTGTTTTGGAACCGAAATCTTTTCAGAAGTTCTTTTTGGCTCCGAAGAAATTTTCTTTTGCTTCGGCTCGGTGTCTCTGTGCCGAACCTTTTCGGCGCCGTTTTTGTGCCGAGGTTTCTCGGAGCCGCTGTCTCGGCTCCGAGGTTGCTGTGTGGCGGTATCACGACCGGAGTCGGATGACTTCGACACCAGCATGCCCGTTTTCGGTGCCTTGGCTCGGTCACCTTGTTTTTGGGTTAAGCCATGGCCTGTCGGCGGTGGCGTCCCCTGGGCTTTTGTGGACTTTTCGTGAGTCCTAATTTTCAACGTCTTACTCACGGTTGACGTTTCTTCGGCGTCGAGTTCTTCGGAATCCGACTCGTGGATGGAGAAAGTTTCTTCTTCTTCCTCCTCGAACCGATGTGGACCTGTGGGCGTGGATGTAATTTGTAGTCTTCTGGCTCTTCGGTCTCTCAGCGTCTTCCAGGACCGAAACGCTCAACAGGCCTCACACGTATCCTCCTTGTGCTCGGGGGATAAGCACAAGTTACAGACCAAATGCTGATCCGTATACAGATATTTGTTATGGCATTTTGGACAGAATCGGAACGGGGTCAGTTCCATCAGTGTTGAAGTCGCATGCGGTCGGGCCGACCAGGCCCCGACGGGGGATCGAAATTACCCCGAAGGGCCACCGGAGCTCTTCAAAATTCGGTGTCGATTTGTTCTAACTAACCCGATACCGAACGCAACAATACTGACGTTTTTTCCTGAGATTCTAACTAACTTTCCGACCCGAAACACGGAGCGAAAAGGAACACGTCCGAACCCGATGGCGGAAAAAAAACAATCTATGATGGAGTCGACGCCCATGCGCAATGGAACCGAAAGGGGAGGAGTCCCTCGGTCTCGTGACTCGAAAAGACTTCTTCGAAGAAAAACAACTTGTAACACTCCGAGCCCAACACCAGACGGCGGACTGTGCACAGCATGTGTATCTGCAGCTACACATGCCATCGAACATATATATACACACACACACATATTTACATATATGTATGCAGCTTGTATTAGCGGGTAAAAATGCCTGATTTATATTATTTTCCTTTAATAAATCTCTCATCAGACTCAAGCATTTCTGTAAATCAGAAAAGAGAGAGCAGAAAATGAAAACACGGCCTTTATTGAAGAGAAAACTGCAAGGGAATACAAAGGCATTGTTAGCCTCCGGGACCTTCTGAATCCCGTCATGTCCCGTCATGTCAGGTCTTTTTGCGGTGACATGAGCATTCAGAGGATAAACCATATAACAGCTCCTGTCTTAAGTATTCGTCCTGGGAGGAGGAGGGGGAGGGTTGCCTATGACTTTAATGAGTGTTCCCCTGGAAGAGAACTAGGATTACATGTAAGCAATGTATCCTTCTCTTCCAGGGGATACTCGTCAATGGTCATAAGCGCTGAATGGAATAGCTAGCCAATATCACACCACTATGGACGAATAGCACTATTGAATAGCAAGTGAAAGATTATCTAAAGAGATGTCTCAAAGAAGCCTGTTATTCATGACCAAGATGTTGAATTTGCACTTTACAAATGTATGTTATGTTACAATGGCCTCTTTGTTCCTTGGCACCAGGTTTTTGCAAGCCTTCCTGCTTAGTTATACGTCCTCCAGGCTTTTGCAGGGTGCATTAACTACCCCCCACAACATAGTTTAGGTTCCTTACATTCACTTTCAAAGCATATACCATGCCTGTCACCAGCTAGAACTCGCATAACAATCTTTTGCAACCCTCTAACGACATACAATAAGATGCTTTGCATGAATAAGAAGAAGCATCCTAAATTTCATCATCTTTAAAAAAACATTTGTCGCGGGGCCAAGATAAATGTCTCTAAATTAACATAAAATCTCCTGTTAGGAAGCCTTCTCCTTGGTAACATAGACTTCTACGTATTCATAATTAAATGCTCCTGATCCACAATAGTAGGGACTTTCTTGGTAGCAGATACTGATCTTCAGTAGCCTTTGTGCAAACACATTGTGAGGTTCTCTGCAAGCCGTATCTCCACCTTATGTATACCAGGGCACTGTGGTGGGCCTACCTTTAATTGGGCATTTAACGAAACAGATATCAAGAGCAAAAGACCAGAAGAACTCTCCTGCCAGGGTCTCATAAACCTCAGAGTCCTTAATAGAGGGCTGCATTATATGCAAGGTTACTGTTAGGCAGCAAGCAAATGTCACCCGCATTCTTCACATTCACCACCTTGGATCTCAGCTCTGCTGCATTCCCTGATATTTTCAGTCCCATAGGACCTATTACTAACTAGTAACTGATATTAATTTTCCACTAATCGACCGTCTTGTGTACATATTTGTGCATTAGATTTTATGTTATCTTCCCTTTTTTCCTAACCCTTCCTGCATCACTTTTCACAAATCCTGAATTGTCCTTACTTGTGCCCATACGTATTCAGACAACTTCTTACGAGTCAACAGTTTTTCATAATTTGACACCTCTCCCCCAAAGCCACAAACGGATCATGATGATTAGGTCAAGAACCCTATTGCCCAGTGCCCCTTGTTCCCATGTAAATTTCTCCTACTCTCGGTAATGAATCATTCAGATGGAGAAACAATTGTATTCCAACTTTTGCGGGTCATCTTCCCAACTAACCAGTTTCGCGTGTTTGCTGCCTTTGTCACCATTGGATAGCAGTGTAGCTGTAACCGTAGCTTGTGCACATGATTTGTTTGGTTGTGCCTTTGGTGGGGCATCACTCTTCTGAAGAGGGGGCTTCATGACAGAGGGTTTTCTATGGGGTTAGACCTTCCTTTGCCGCACATCATACCTGACGGAATCCCTAGGTTGTGAGGGTGCAACTTAAACGTAACCTACCTTGTGGACAGTCATGGCTGGTGACAACGAGAAGGGGTGGTGCGCGCCTGGGGGCGGGGGGGATGTATATTAAAAATTAAATTGAAAAAAAAGAAAAGCACTTACCTCCTCCGCCGCGCGCCGCTCCTCTGTCCCTTCTCGCTGCTGCAGGCGCAGGCTCACAGCCTGCCCTGCAGCCAATCCTGACTGCTCAAAGCAGGGTCAGGATTGGCTGGGAGCGCCCCGGCAGACTGGGAGCCTGTGCAGGCTTTCTCAAGCCCGGGAACTGTGTTGCTGGGCTTGAAAGAGCCTACCGCGCATGTGTGTTTAGCCGGCCCAAGAAGGCCCGCCAAACATACATGCGCAGCTCGCTGCTCTTCACCCACGTGGCCCTGCACCTTTAAAAGAAAAGGATAATAAAATGTATTATCCTTTTCTTGTAAAGCTTTTGCAGCTGCAACTACTGGCAGGGTGGCCACACTCCTCCACCCTAGCGGAGGAGCCGCCCCTGCTCGTGGATCTATTCAGCTTTAGGAGTTATCTAACTATACCAAGCATGTAATTATGCCAAGTGCCTAACTATACCAAATATTCTGACTGCCTTACTTTATTATTATTAATAATAATAATAATAAGTATACGAACTGTCAAACTGCATCAGGTGCCCCATGTACCCATCTGCAGGTTTTACAGCAGTTGCCGTGCTTTACTAGCTGTGCTGTCTAACAGTAGGAGCTGAGAAACTGTGCAGACTGTCTAACCACAACCGGGGCTTCACCACACAAACTGATCCACTGGCGTAACAAAACTAGACCCCCTCCCCTTTGAAAAGTACATGGAGGGTCCCCTGTGGACTCACTCAAACTCCCAGGCCAGAGTATTTTGCTGAGGGTGCCCCCTGGAGCTCACCTCCACCCCCCCCCCCCCCCCCCACTTGCGCTGCGGGGGCCTTTGTTAATCCACTGGTTTAAATTTCCTAGCTGTTCAATAGAAACTGCCCAATGTTTCTCTCCGTACTGCGTAACTCTATTTACCGTGCGATTCAGTTGGTGATTGTGGAAGAACGAGCACTAAAGCTGCCAGATTAACTTGTACAAGCTTGAGTTTTGAGAAATACATACCGTAGACTTTGACCTAGAGTAGACTTTGGCTGCTTGTACGGTTCAGCCCACCCTTTTTTCCACCACCCTGTGGTCTGTTGTTTGCAGCACATGGAGTGCCAAGCCATGCCTCGCAAATGTAGGTAAACACTGCCCCCAGCTGGTTGGTCCTTATGGTCGTGTGCTCTTGCATTGCCCCTCAGACGGATAAAAGCGCGTTTTTGCATGTATTAAGATGCATCAAAAGGTAGAAAGTCCCATGAAATGACAAATGATTTAGTAGATTTTCGTTACCCGATATGTTTTATCTCAATAACGGGATTACACGCATTTGAAGTGGGGACAAGGGGCTTTGATTAATTTCACGGCACTAATTTACAGTGGAATAACAAATTAAACGCAGCATATAACTTCTTCTTGCAGTCCAGAACCCAGCCATATTGGAACCTGAAGAAGAGCGTGATAAACTGAAGGGGCAGATGGAGAAGGCGGAAGAGGAACAGCCGCAGATAAAGGTCCCCATTGAACTGTTGCCGCAGGAGGGAGAGCCGAGGGAAAAGAAACAGGAGGAGGTGCAGCTAGATCGACCAAATCAAGGTACCCTGTGACGACTGGGGGGTGTAGGAGTTGCACTGTGCTTTTGTCGAGTGGGTCTGTCAGGTAGGAGTTATACAGAGTCTTTATTGGTTCGGTCATGGCTTTCGGATCAGAGATTCAAGTCAAGGAGGAGTGGTGGATGTAGTTTACAGGAATTCCTTCAAGGGTTTAGGGGCTGGTGGTTGGTTTATGGGACTGCCGGTGGCCAGTTCACAAGTAAGGAAACAATCCCAGGGATGGTTTGGAGAAGGAGTGTCACAAGATTATCATCGACGACTGCACAGCAGGATTTTACTGCAGCTTTCAACTTAACTTTCAGCGCTGAGCAACAGATGAGGTCATTTTCATGTGCGAGCGATATGTTCCTTTTTGGGAGACTTAAGTGAAGAAGTGGTAATAGGATGGAGGGAAGGGGAATAGGCCGCCAATAGGGATAGATATTCCTTCCTTTGTAACTCCCTCGACATGGGAACATATTTTTTAAATGATTGTCAAGTAGACCAACTCAAGCAATTCATTCTTCAAAAAGTAAATCTGACTGGAGCTGTAATTTTTAACTAGAACAGACTAGTGAAGATGAGCTGTGCACCAATGCTACATTGCCTATATCGGATGTGTTCCAAATAAGTATGGACCTATGCTGCATGCAAACTATGTGAGATGTATATGTTGTTTAATTTGGTTCCCGAGTGGGCAATGTAGTTTTATAATAAGTCTTACCCAGCTCTCTTTGGGTTTTTCCAGGGTTACCCTCTGTGGTTTGTGACACACTGTGCACCAATGCAGCACCTTTTTGTATGGCTTAATTGTTTCACGTCTCCGCTCCAAGGTCACCACATCTCGTGAGAATTTCAGTGTCGTATTCCTTCGGTCTTCAGCATCTGATCGACCCTGTGCCAAACATGATATTGGTTGTGGTTGGTTGGGACTGGTGTAGACAGCATACCCACTGGTGTGTGGCTTGAGTCTGTCCTACTGCCCACTAAATAGTGGCAACGTTTCTCAACTTGCGTCACTTTTAAATTTAGGACAGGTGTGACACAAAAGATGAAAGAAATGTTCTCTTAAGTCTGTTGTTTTGTGCATGAATTGGTGATATTGTGCCAATGGCGTATTTAAATAGCATTTTTCTCAATTTGTTTGTTTGGGTTAAGGTGTTGTTCAGCCTGTTGAAAAAGCGCACCGCCACGAGCCACCAATCCCGCATGACGAGGTGCTGGTGGATGAGCGGCAGGACAAAGAAGAGTCCGAGGAAGAGAAGAAACTCCAGCCAGGTGAAGGTGTGCAGAACGCACAAGTAGAGGGGAAAGCGGCTGCTGAACAGCAGATCCCACCTGAGCTAGAGAGGGAACAGCAAGTCCCAGACAAGGAGCCTGACGTCAAGGATCCAAGAGAAGCTGAACACGAGAAAGATCTGTCTCAAAATCTCCCTAAAGAAGAGAATCCCAAGGGTGACTCCAGGCAGGAGGCGAAGCCAGCATATAAAGACCTAGAGCCAGACCCTCAGGCGCAGCCCCCAGATGGACAGCAAGCTGAGCGAGACAACCCAAAGAGGGAGCAAGCTGCAGGTGACGCTGGGGTTGCTGATCTCCACCAACCAGAAGGACTTCCAGATAAGGAGAAGGAGTCAGACACCTGTAAGTTTCTCTCATTATTTCCTTTTGTTAGCATGTGTGGATTTGTTAAAGGGGCTTCATGAATGAGAATATCCCCAGAAACAAAGCTGCCAAGTGTTAAATTAGATGCCGCAGAGGCATAACTTCAGACAGTTAGAGGCCAAGATAATGTTTGAAGGGAAGACACTATGGGGGTTATTACAACTTTGGAGGAGGTGTTAATTCGTGCCAAAGGTGACGGATATACCACCAGCCGTATTACGAGTTCCATAGGATATAATGGACTCGTAATACGGCTGGTGGTATATCCGTCACTTTACCATCACTTTTGGGACGGATTAACACCTCCTCCAAAGTTGTAATAACCCCCTAAATGTGGTTCTTGGTAAAGGAATATGACAGGTGTCAGTGAAGGACAACACTTGGGGTCTTATGATCACTGCAGAGCTTGGTTTAATCTAAGAGTATTCTTACATGGTGCACCTCCTTTACCAAGATGGCGGAATAGATCAGAGATACTTAAATGAATGAGAGTCTGAATAGAGTACAAGAAGCTGAAATCAGGTTACCGAAGTCCTTCAAGGTACTGCAGACCTTTAACTATTAGAAGAAGGTAGTATTTTATTGTTTAAGAATGTGTGAAAAGTAACGAGGGAAAAAAATGCTTTTTCAGAAAGCATACACTGTAAAAATGACCACAGAAGTAGAGGAAAGTCATTTTGTCAATGAACGAGTATGCACAGAATTCTATTAGGAGGGGTGAGACTGATACAGAAATGAGCACAGTCCGTCAAATACCACGTTAGCACTGGACTGGTGTGCAAGGCTGGATTTGTAAGAGTTAAGTTAGATATCGACGTGCGTAATAGAGAACTAGGAAATTGGACAAATAAGTGCCTGATGTTTTCACGCTGGAAAACATTGAATACCCGTAGTTGAAGATAATACAGTTCATAAATAGCAATAAAATAATGTATTCTTTGTGAAAACGTTAATTGAAACAGGTTGTATGCACAGTGTTGATGGCAAGAATTCCACAGTGCTCTACTGTATGATGAAATTCAAATAGCACCGATTTCAGAACATTGAGTGATAAAACATTTGACTGTTTTCTTAGTTATACTGGAGAACTGCTAGTTACATACATATACTTGATAGCAAATAAAAGTGCAGTCTTTACTGCTTCCCTGCTCATTTGTTGGGTGTGCAAATCATCCCTGCTACATCTCTTGTGTGGGAACCTCAACACATCTTCTACCCGTTACTGCTGACCTTTCTGTCCACTACTCTCCTGCCAGGTCCCCTCTCTGCCAACCACCCATTCTCTCATGCTGCACAGGGCGGCTGTTCCCTCTCACAAACCCCCTGCCAGCAGGCTATGGCAAGGGAATACAAAAAGTGCTCGCTAGCCGAATTATGGCACTTTACCACTCTAAATACAATGCATCCCACTCCCTTTATTGAACACAGTAACTGTTAAAACTGTTGCGAGGTGTATAAAACAGAATACATTGTGTTAACTTACAAATCCACAACAGAGAAAAACAGTATTTACACAGTGAACATCTGGCTCTGAAGTCAAGTCACTGCTTATGTAATCTAAATTAAAATTGGCATGGTGCGGCCAAAAAAAAGCATGGAACTGATATTTTCAGTAAGAAGTGCAGATGTACTAGACAAAAATCTGAACACCTCTATGACATATTCCATATCTGTCCTTCGCATTAGAAAGCTAAGCAGACGCCTAAAAACACAAACGCATCATCAGGGACTTGGACAGTACGACTCCAGGTAGATAAATTACTGGATGTAGTCCATTAAAATTGGGAAATTCCTATGAAAGCACTCATCATAAGAAAGAACATAATTGTACAGATAATGATTCTTGCCCATGCATTGCATTCGCAGATATAAGGCGAGCATTCAAGAGAGGTAGCTCATAATAGCAGGAAAAGGGGAAACATATGAGATACGAAAGTCTGATCTTCAGTAAGCTGCATCAGTCTCTAAATGAGAAAATGGAAATTGGAATTATTCCTCCCGCATAACTAAGAGTCAGAGGGTCTAAAACTTCGAAAGTAATAGAATAGTAGGTGGGCCTGTTGTTGGCCAGATGGTTAGAATGTCTTTTAGTGCAATGAGGTACCATATTCACATTACTGATGCTTTTTGCTCTTCTGGCTGGTCTTGGTCTTTCTATGCATTATATGGAGTAATTGCAGAAACATTGGGCCCTACGAAACTCAGTGTTATAATTGGGAAATAATAGCCATTCAGCAGCACAATGTTGATTTTTTTTTTTCCAAATAGTTTATTTGATGCTTCTCATACAAGTTATTTCATCAAATAATGCAGGTGGAACAATGTGGAATCAACTGAAAAGGGTTTGGTTTGGTCTGGATATGTCATAGCATGGATGTCAGAAGATACAGCAAAAAGGGCTTTATTCCCCAAGCCCAGTACTTTTTGAAGGTCCGTGGTTATGCCGAAAAATCCGTTTATACATTTTGAATCAAACCTCGTTAATAATAATGAGGAGCAGATACCTAGAGCCACTAGATGGTGCCAGATGCCCGACTGTCATGTTTTCTCTTTCTTTCAGTACATTTGTTTTTACCTTGAAACAGGTGTTCATACTATTTGGCCCCCATCATATTTTCGACCCAGTTCCAGCAAAACCATCTGACATGCCTGTCCCCCAGAGTTCTCAATGCAGTATAGTTTCAGTTGAACTATTACCAATCTTCTCTGTGTGTGCCCTTCATGTATGGCAGTATGTCACTGCTGACATTCCAGTTCGTCCAAATTCTGCACTTATCAGTAGGGAAACACACATTTGCCGATTTCACATTATTCAGGTCATACCATTCGATTAAATATCCTGCATGGTAAACATTGAATTAATTCTGGGAATAAACCAACAACGTGTTAATAATGAATGGCTACTGTTTCTCAACTACTTTAACATTACATGCTATAGGCTCCAATTGTTTAATTCAATAAGGTGAGGAGACTGTGGCGTTGTATCTAAGCAGCTGAGAAGAAAATATATTGCACCAAAGGGAACACGTCAGAAAGGCAGTAATACACCCAATTGGGAATAAAAGAACAGCAGAATGACAGAAGAGAGTGTTTTCTGTACCTACCCTTTTACTGGCCCACACGTTGCGACCAGCCTTAACGTAGTAGAGGGTAGTTTCATTTGCTCTTGGTCGATACGGCTCAGCCTACTTCACCTTCTATTGCTGATGAGGGCTGATTTTGTTTTGTATCTTTGCAATGCTAAGGGCCAGCAGGATGGGATCGACTGTTCGAGGTTCAGGAACGCTAGCACAAGACTTTGCAACAGGTCTTAATGTATTAGGGGGTAATTTAAGTATTTTTTGCTAAAATGTACCTACATGTGTTCAAGACCAGAGTTTGTGGAAGAACAAGTCGGGGAAATACTCCACTCCACCGGATGTGAGCTGCAGTATCCAGCAGACCCAGTCAACAAACTTTGTTGGCTGGAGCCAGCATTTAGTGGTTGAATGAACAGTTGTCTGAAACTGGAAATGGCACTTGTTGGCTCCTATTGTTTGAGGTGAAAGGCCTCATACTGTAGAGGTAAGAATAGAGGTACCTGGTGGAGGTAGGTGGGGAATGAACCAGACAGAGGCGATAAGAATGGAAGTTAACTTGTGGAGACATATAAAAACAGGTTTAGTATGGCTCACATATTAGAGAAGAGATGAGCTACGATTGAGCAAAATTGGAACTAACATCACGAGAAAATTAGTAATATGAAGCTGCTTTTCTAGCCAACACAGTCAAGCAGGGTTAGTTTCATCAAATGGTCTCCTTTTTACCTTGACTTGACCATCGCTTACAATGACAGTTGAAGTATTTGGGAGAAAATTCTAGAAGCCCAGGAGAAAGCTTCCTTGTGTTAACTATAAACAGCAAGGGTGTCTGGGATCTCAGAAAAGTATCGGGCTTACATGGAAGAGTGAACACAAAAGGGTAATGCAGGGCAGTCCAATTAGCTCTTGTTCTATCAGTGCAGCAAACTACCAAGCTCTTAATCTCTACCCTTGCACGTGCAGGGTCACAGTCTGGCTAAGTTCTGAGCCATGACCCCAGTAGGGCCCGCCCACCATTAGGAGTCTTCAGAAGCATGAGTGGAGCTTGGGGCGTGAACCCAGGCAAAAATGTTGGTCTCCATTGGCCTGGAATGAGTGGGTGGAATGTTGACCTTTTAAAGAATGTGTAGGATCTCCTCAAATTCCCAACCATGACAGCTGTTTTTTTCCATTGTACATCATTTTATCCATTTGACAGCATCATCTGTGCGTTGCACTCCTTGCAATATGCATTAGTAAACTTTTTGTACCATCCCCCCTTTTTTAGTCAACTCACACACAGTACAACGCTATCATTTTAGCTACGATGGTGATATGGAACTGTCTAAATGCTGTAGTCCTAACTATAATATTTTTGTGCCTGTCTCACACCTCCTCTTGCATCATACTGCTATGTGCAAGACAAAAACAAGCGCACATCTCTGGTCGGTCACACACGACACCAAAATATTTTCCCATAAGATAATAACAAATACAGCACTAAGTGAGCCTTGCGGTGTAAAACGACACCCATATGAGAACAGAGCTCCCGGCACCACACACGGGTGCATGCAACACTGTGTTGCTGCTGCAAGACAATACTAAATTTCAGACATGGCTGTAGTTCAATGTTTGTTTTTATTACATATTTCGTTGTTTTTATAGGGCTGCTCTGCCCCCATTGGGTATCTCTGTGCTTTACATTGAATAACTCTGGGTGAAGAAATAGAATCTTACAAGTCATGCAACTGTAGATAAAAAGAAGTGTAGATGATGTGGTGGGAGTGCTTTAGGAGATAAAGGAGTGAACCAAGAGATTGGGATTGGGAGTGAACATTCAACACCCGAGTAAAAAGTCACCATTGTACAATTGTATAGCTCATTGGAGTGAAGGAAAATTACAGTTTGACTTTTAGGAAGCTTCTGAAAAGGAACAATTTCCATTTGCTATGGAATGCAAAGGAGGAGGATTGGATTCACAGCTCAGAATGTGGTACATTTTCGATGGAAGAAGCTGCTGCTTTGAAAACGTGTTTCACAGCCTATATGGGTCTAATTTTGAGTATTTTGAGGAAGACTTAGGAGGTGTTTGGAAATTTGGAAAGTGAGCCAGGCTGCTCTTAATTTCATCTGAACCTCGAGGACTAACCAGGTTAGCTCTTTAAGGACTTGGGTTATATGTGGTTGAATTCTATTATTACAGTCCGCTCTCCTATTTCTTATGACAATCTGCTTTCATTCACTGTGGCATTATGGGCTTCAGTCTAAGCAGAGAGATGGGTGTGGTCTTTTTGGATTGCAGCCAAGCGCTTGACACTCTTTCACACACAAAATAAAAACTCCTAGGCAAGCGAAGTAACATCAGTATGGCTTGTAGCATTAGGATGTGAGATGTTACCAGTTGACTTGGACAATAACTATAATAATACATTGAACACTGATGATTTCTTAGGCACCGCATGCAATATGTGAGCTGCTTTAGAGTAATACAGAGAGAATTGCTTGCAATAGGATGATGGGATTAATTGTAGCACTAATTGCTTTCGAGGTCTTGTGTGTTAAGTGAGGGGCTTTTGGGAGGATGGGCTGCCTTCTTTCCGGTAACCCAGTTGGTGACGATTTTGGCTGTAGGTTACTAGAATACCATGTACATTGTTAGTTGCTCTGACCACTTAGCTCTTGTTTATTAAGGAAAAATAGCCTGGTACAAAAGTGTGGGTTTGCATCCTTAAAACCAGCAGCACTGTTGCTGTTATCTGTTCCACAGCTTGGTGCATCCTCTTTCCAGATTTATGTCTCTACGACCTTTATTCCTTATGCACTTGTCGAGGACACTGCAGAGATGTTGTTAAGTGAACGTTTGCCTATAACTAGATCACGCCATGAGCTGTATCTGAGATCATACCCAGAGAGTCTTACAAACATAATTAGAGGTTTAAAAAGATCTGAAAAGTGCTCAGAAAGGTTCCATTTAAAATCCAAAGCAGCCAAATGCAAAGTCGTTTGTTTGGAGTAAACATAAGCCATACAGTATTGGAGACAACTGTGAGGGAGAGCAGGAAAGTGGTAAGGTTCACAGTGAGAGGCATGGAAGTAAAATTAAAGCTGTGCTCCATTAACTATTGGTGGGGCCTCATCGGAATGACCGGCCCAGGTCTGTTTTTTTGCATTTCCGTAAGAGGTCGGTGTAGTGGAGTAACGATGGTGAGTTGTAGTGAGTGCAGAGGAAGTATGAAGGTGGTTAAGGTGAAAGAAAATAGAATGCCAAGAGGTGTAGGTGGTTGAGATGGAGTCAGTAGAGCTAGTCTTCCAGCCAGAAGTGGCCGGGGAGGGTGAGAAGAGCTACTATAAGGCTGGGAGACGAGATGGGGCGATAGCATACCTTATACAGCCAAAAAAAAACACAACAGATAAGCAGATTGGGGAACATACCTGCAAAGGTGGCTTGCACATCAAAGGCTAGAAAAAAGATAAAGGCGGATAAAGGAGAGGTGGGCCCCACTCATATATTTGGGTCACAAGGAGCTGATAGTTGGAAATGAAAACCTCTTTGAAGCGCTACTCAGGGCCATGAGTCTGAAGGCATGACATATGAGAAGAAGGCAGATTGTTTGTTGTGATGATGCATGGGGACTGGGTAGCACTGAGTGATGGAATGACTTGGACAGGCATGCACTAACGCCTCGGTTCCTGATTTTAACCTACAGAAGCCTGGAGGTGACTAATTCCGTAACTGACTGACTGACCAGTATGCATGGACAAGCTGGGCCCAGGGCTGGGCGCCAATATTCTGCGGGGTGCATGGATCTGTGTGCATTAAGGTTATTCCAACAGCAGCAGCGCCCTTCTCATCTTTCACCAGCCTTGTCCTTGTACCTGCCTCATTGTTTCTGTCTTATTTGCCAGTTTAAAGTGGTCTTAGTCCTTCATTATCATACCGCGCTGATGTTTTTAACATCCCATTAGCCTCCTTCCTTGCCCTCCCTTCACCTTCTCACTCCTGCTCGTACACATCAACAAAACCATCATCTGAAAGAGGCACATCGGTGATTTTAGGTGAGCTGGGGGAGATCCGGGTATATTTGTGTTCAGGGGCCAGTCACTACTCGTCCAGGCACTGACCAGTAAACACACAAAAGGGACCCCTGCTGCCTCATTTAATTCACTAGCATCAGCGAGAGCGCCAAAAATCTCTTCACCCACGCCCAGGGCGATATTTTATTTAGCAAAGACAGGCCCTGCTCCCAGGTCTTCAGAAAAATAAGGGGGGGGGGGGGGAGGGAGGGTGCTGCCAAAGGTGAGTTCAACTTCTTAATCAGCAACGAAATTCTAAATTGACTGGGAAAGGCGTGATAAATTAATCGTGCAGATAGACTTGAAGAGCAAAATGGAGACACTTCAGTAGCAAGCAAGGGACGTGAGCAGAGTAAGAGTGCCTGAGGGGCATTGTTTGCAAATATCCATGTATTCTCACCAGAACTGTGTTTAGGGCATCGACGTAAAGGCATTAAAGGCAGCCCTGCTCAGAGACCCCTGTTCTTAGGTGCTGCTCCCTCCATTTGTCTTTTTTCTGGAGAGAATGGGAAGCCGTCGTAGCCTTGTTACCGTGCGTGGTCCTACCTTTAATTTTTAATGTAAGCCGTTTGCCAACCTCTAAGTGTCGTCAAAATACTTTTAATTACAAATTAAACTCTAAATATCATTAACATTATTAAAACGAATACTAGGGTCGCACATTATGCCTTGCTCCTGAGGTGTACTGAGACAGCTCTCTAAGCCCCCAGAGTACTCGTGCACTACTGGCCACCCCCCTCCAAGGATTTAGAGCTGTAATTGTAACCTGAAGCCCGCTGGCGAGTCAGACGGGTACGGCTGCAGATAACGCCACTCTGCAGAGACGCCGGTGCTTCGTGGCTACGGCAGAGAAGGAGAAGCGGGGGTTTTCTGCGAGATCCGCGAGACCGGGGATCCCCACCTCGAAGCTCCGAGCCGGGGAATCCCCCGCCAGCGAGCCACGCGCCCGCCCGCCTCTCGTCGCGCCGCGGGATGACAGCTCGGCTCTGATCTGTCACACTCGCCCGGCGAGGCTGCGAGATGTCAGGTGCTGCCTGAGAGCTCCCCGGGGACACCGAGCCCGCTGATCATGACAGGTAACATGTTCCTAAGAGCTCCTTTTAGAGCTGGTTAAGTGCTCTCCTTCCATTTTAATTGGCCGGGTAGTTAACATTGGCTCTCTGCCACCAGCCTGCGTGGCTCTGACACACTCCCCGTCCCCCCTATTATTCTACCATAGAAATGACTTAACCACTCACTGACTGGTGGAAAAGAAATCCTTGCTGTGAGCAGAGGAAGCACTTGGATTTGACACTGCATGGTACGTAGGTTTGCGTGCAGCAAATTTCCCTCCACTTGGGCGAATACATTACTTACTTCACTGCAGACGAACGCACTAAAATACCAACATCGGACGCTCGTACCTGCACTCGAAGACCTGCGCTAAGACGCTACGTTATCTGAGGTAACCATGGCTTTTATTTTTTATTTTATTTTTACCAACCGCCTACTTCTGGAGGGCAAACTTACTTTTACAACAAAAATGAGCGTACAGGGAAGGTCTCTGTAGAAGTGCAGACTGCTGTCTGATTGGTGTTCTGCCTGGTCACAACTGTTCGCAGAATCACAGACCAATACGTTTTCTAATTTACACTTCACAGCGCCTCAGCCAGGCACAGAGTAGACCCAGTTAAACGCTTTTCTATCACCTTGGTCCTCTCTGCGTTAAAAGCTCCTAGGGATGGAATCTTAAAAGGAAGAAGCTTTTCAGACGTTTTTATTAATCAGATCAGGAGTGTGATTTGTCATTTCTGCTAGAGCAGTCCTTCAGCTAGATCAAAGGGGGAATGGATAACAGACAACCTGTTACTGTGTCCGTACCCGAGGCACTGGGTGATGGAGGTTGGCTTCCATGGATTTCAAGACTTTGGAGGCGTTTGTTAGTCGGGTGGATGGAGAACATATTGAGATTGAGCGTGACATTGAAAAGGTGATGCGTTTGTTCCATCGTGGACAACCGGAGGGTTGTACAATGCATGTTTTGGGGAGTTTCTCTGATATCCAGCGCTCTTCAACACCTTCACAAATGTAAATGTTAGGTAACATAATCTGCTTAGATTTTGCCCAACCTGCCATCACAAATTGTTGAAAAATGAATGCACGTAATGTTTTTAATTTTTGTCTACTTAAAGACGAAAGGTCTTTAGGAAAAAAGATGAAAAGAGCAGTAGTTACCATAGAAGAAAGCTAAGAGAGAAGGGATGTTGCCAGCGCTCAGAGCGACCGCCCGGGAGCTGGAGACTCTGGTTCAATCCTTAGCATCGGCACAACATCCTGTGATTCTGGGCCAATCACTTACTCTCCCCCTGCCTAGGGACAGCACCTTGAGACCCTCACGGGTGATAAGCCGCGCTTTATAAAATCTACATTTCACATTTCATTTTTAATTAAAATGTAAAGCTTAGTGTGTATGGCGACCGTCGGTGAGTGAGATGAAGGAGAGCACTTGCCAGATTTATGTAAAGTAAGAGCCACGAGTGTGGATACAGGAAGGAAAGACTATTAACAAGTTTCAAGGCCTATTTTGATTCAGCCAGTAGGCAGAACTGTGCAGGTCTAATATTACACAGACGTTCATGGCAAATACATTCTGGTAAAAAAATGTGAAGTGTAAGATGACAATTTTGACTCTCCATTTATGGTTAAAAATCTTTTCAGCGTTGTGGTCAGTGATTCACTGTAACAAATTAAAAATGCCTATGAAACAGCAAAAGCAACGGGAGCCTTGCTGGCCAGAGGACATTTTTGAAGTGGCTTTCCAATGTAAGATGAGGACAAAGGTGTTCTCCGTTTACACAGCCTGCGCAACAATCAGAACAAAATACATTGATAATTGACCTGGTGTCACATTTGCAACAAACCAGTCAAGTAAGGAGAGATCTCTTGTAAGAGGTAAAGAAAACAGGTACATTCCTGAACTGTGTGCACAGGCACTGGACATTATTAGAACAATTATGAACTGTTTTAAAGAAACAAAACCGTACAGGAAGGTAACAAATATTTGTTTTATTTGTACCTGCAAACATGGGGTCGACAGTCACAAAGGGACCCATTGCAAGATGGATAGTACAGACCATTCAAACATGCTACATCTAGCATGGGTACTATTAGAAGACAGATGAAATACACAGTCCAATAAGAACAAGAAGCCACTCGCAGGCATGGTGGTGATGTGGTTATCCAGCCACACATTCACAAAACATTACCACGTGGACATTCAAGTCAACAGGAAAGCACAAGAGGGATACAAGGTTTTAAAGCAGCTGTTGGTTGACACACACTCACTTAATCTCAACCTCCTGGGTGGAGGAAATAGTTATATAGTTATAGCACAGCATGTGAATCCAGAAAAGATTCACACTGCAAAACAAAATGGTTACTTATCTGTAGGAATAGTTTTGCATCTTAAAATACTTTCCTGGATTCATATCCAACTCTCCTGACTTCCCCAGAACAGACATGAGTTTTTAAATAGGGTGTAGAAACTATACAAAACATACCATTTACTAAGCCTTAAAATAATGCAGGTTACTAAAAGAGGAAAAAAACAATCCGAAGATGACCACGCACTGGGGTTTAGGGAGGTGAGTCTGACTTGGGGATGGGGTATGCCTAACTACTTGCCGACACCTAAGAGGTAAAAAAGAACTTTCCAGCCTAGCCACGAGATGGCAGAGTAATGCACATCAAGCTGCAAATCTACTCCTCCAGGTAATTAACCATTTATTTTTCTGTCGGATAGATTGGGGGTAGTGATTGTCATTACTTTTTAGGTGATACAACAGGGTTTGAAGAGTATGCCAAAACTGTAGGACATAGCTATTGTAGCTCCATCAGGGAGTGAAAGATGTAATATTTCCTGTTTACTTTGAGACATAGAGCAGCATGGAGGGCATTCTTAAGTGGTTTTGAATTAAAGTCACAAAAGGAGATAAGCATATCATTTCTACCATTTGGCTAGGCCATGGACCATGGTTTTGAAGTCTTTATGCCTGGATTCTGTGAAGTAGTGATGGTTGGTATTGGTTGGTATGAAACTCAATGTGTTTTCTTAATGACGTGTTCGGGAGAGGGAGCTGCAATCCTTGTTTTATGCAACCAGATTTGCTGCTCGACAAGTTGTGAATGTGTTCAGTTTCATGTTGGATTGCCAATTCTGGATTTGAACTTTTTTTGTGTTGGCAGTGAAGATGCATTTCATCAGGTTTAGTTGAGTTAGTGGCTTGACATCCATACTTCAGTGACAGAGAGTCATTGTTTGATTGTGGAGACTTTCAGGTAAAGTATGGTGTCATCTGCAAAATCATAAGTCCTTGTTATGATGTTGGGCAAAGAAGATTCTTCGAGGTTTCATATCAAGTTTGAATATTACATGTATTTCAAAAGGTTGAGGGGAAGATATAATCTTTGTTACTTTCATAACTGTAAGCGTGTATTTAAGCGTGTTTTAAGGTGAATATTTTGTGTTGTGGATTTGGTGATGTAGTGGTCTATTTAGTTTTATCAAGTCTTGTCTCTTGCTTTTACTAATGCAGATCAGCTGATGGTACTTGATTTATCTCTTGGTTATGTCTGCTATTGGGTTGTCGTCAGTATTTAATAGCTTTATTTCTTTTGGAGACGTTTGTGAAATTAAATGTGTAATTGGTGGTTTGGGCTGCAGTACTGAGGCTTCTTCATGTAATACAACATAATGCCAGTTTTGTACGTCATTGCAGATTTTTTTGCTGCATATTCTTGTTTGTTGGTGGAACATTTACTGCTATCTAGTTTTTGCGTTTGAGGGTTTCCAGGAGTGTGTTGCTTACAAGGTGGTTGAAAAGGTTAGTAGGACATGTTCCTGAATATCATCATGGTAGATAAGTACCACTAGTTAGCATGTTTTAACTCGATGTTATGCATAGTTGTTTGTTATAAATGCTGAATTGGAGTGTTAAAGTGGGCTTCCTAACCCACGTTGTTACTTGTCTAACATTTTGCACCGTACACTTTTTGCAGTTTACTTCGTATGTACAATTCTCACATTAATTTGAATTTGATTGTGAGAGGTGTCACTTTTTTGCCACGTTTATTGAAAACCTTGTCAATAAATATGTGAATTGACCATTACATGAAAATCCTTGCATCTAATGAAGGACGATCTCATTTTATCCCTAAAAAAATGAGGTAACGTCCAGATTTGTACAGGCCATCCTTTGCAGAGTACTCTGTTTCTTTGTTTGTTCAGTTTGATACCCCATTGT
This sequence comes from Pleurodeles waltl, assembly GCF_031143425.1. NCBI lineage: Eukaryota > Metazoa > Chordata > Amphibia > Caudata > Salamandridae > Pleurodeles > Pleurodeles waltl. Next base: position 976,481,237 of record NC_090446.1, on the reverse strand, counting down.
CTGGAACAAATGGGGTAGCCCTTTATTATAGGAGTCATTCGAGAAAACCACCTCGGTCGATGCCCACAGTTTAGATTTTGTTTGTGAAAAATATTACAATTCTGGATCGGACTATTAAATGGCAGCTAAGTGTCCAGCATGTGAGTATTCAGCTGATACTAAGCGGCAGCTCTGTTTTACAGAGGCAAGTAACCCGGTCCTTTCGTTCTTTGCGCGTACATGCACAGGTAAATCAAGTAATGGAAAACATATTTACTGATAGTGAGGAAACTGCTTCATCCATCCAATAACAATTCTTCTGGCACAATTAGTGTGCTTTATTTTAAAGTAGATGATCCGAAAGGCCTTGACGCAATTGCTTGATGTTGCCTTTAGGAAGAGAGGCAACATAGAATAGTTTGGGATTTGCTTTTTTTGTGATCCTGGTGGTTGGCCCTTCAGTCCTTGTACTCTGTGAACCGCGTATCTCCCAATCACTACTCACTCCCTTGTTGCGGTTTATTGTAATAGTTCAAGTCAAACCCTGGCATCTTGTTAATGAATACCTCCAACACAGGTAATTTGAGGTGAAACAATAGAAATTATTGTTCGTCCTCTGGTTAGGCTTAAACATATAACTGCGGTGGAGTGACAAATGCAATCTACACCCCTATAGAAACGCATTGTTTAATTCTGAGTACCCCTAGGGCTTATGAATGAAGAGCCCCTACTAGCTTTTAGGCAAAGGGCTGTGATGATCGACTCTTATTATTCATCTAATGAGTATATGAAAATGACAGGGAAAATAGCCGCATCTAGTCATAGTGACCCAGATATATACGTGCTGCAATCATTGCACCTCTCAGGTATGTTGTGGTGTGGAGAACTGGCATTCCGTGTTCTTAAACCACCCAGTTTGTTCCCTAGCGAAACTGTTATTAAAGGGACTAGGTCAGAGTGTGGCAAAGTTCTCTTAGCAGGCTGATTGCATAGCTCAGTGTGCTTACAGGTTCCCTCAGCAGACCGATTGCATACCACAAGATATTGAAACACACTAAACAAAAGATTGTTAATTGGCATCAAGATCACATATGTGATACAGTCAAATTGCTAAATGATACTGCACATTGCAAACGGCATACAATCATAAATGCTTTTCAATGGGTTCAAGCAAATAACATTCACAACACCATCCCTATAGTTATCTGAATCTGTTCTAATCTTGCCACTTAATTTGAAGTCTTTTTGTGTATGGATCTATTTTCATTCTTTTTTAATTCTCTCTTCGTTTGCTACACTCTGGCTAAGTAGGTGATGTGAACTGATTTTTTTAAATTTTTTTGCAGATGAAAAGAAGGATCCACTTCCTGCTGAGAGAGTAGACCCAGACCCGGAGCAGAAACTTGAGCTCCGGGAAGAACGGAATGCTGAAGGAAAGAACCTGGAAAATCCAGAAGGTAAGTGGTTGCAGCTCATCATGCTTTGCCTATAGCATGTCTTGTGCTTATACTTCTCCCCACTCCTCCCCAGTTCTTACTATCCAGACAGTCAATAGAACATGATATTCCCCATCTCTCTCCACAAATAGTAGTTCTGTTTCTATTTCCCATTTCTGTCCACTCCTTACCCCTTCTGGCTTATCAACCCCCCCCCCCCCCCCCCCTCTTCACACCAGTTTGACCTTCATTTGCGTATCCATCCTCCCTCAGAAGATTCAGGAAATCTCCTGGGATTTTTTTTAAGTGTCCAAAGATGACTTACGAATTAATGCCTCACTTCCCTCTCACCAGCGTTATTCCCCACCCCAATCATTATTAGGCTAGATATGTGTGCCAAGGTGGTTGCCTATTTTAGCTCATTTTGTCCATCAATACTAATAAGATTTTTACAGAAGTTTGCCAACGTTCTTATCTTCCATACGTTAAGGTGCTATTGCGAATAATATTACTAAAGAAAACTAGAAATTATTTTGATCTAAGAGATTTAATAAAACTATGAGCATGATAATATCACAGTAAGACAGATATTAGCTCACTAGTGTGAAGCACAACAAAGAAAGAAGGGGGTGGGATTCCAGAGTGCTTGGGTGTTTTTAGTCAGGAAAACAATCTGATTCCAAATCCTTTCATAAAGCTACTGCAATTCAGTTTCCTACTGTTCGTGGAGCAGACTTAAGGTAATATGTGTATTGCTATTTGTGACAGGTTCACATGCTTTCTTGGATTAATTCTCAACACTAACATGGGCTTCAGCCTTATACATTGGGATTATATTTTGCGGCATATGAGTCTATGGAAGTCTTAATTCCTGGAGTATCAGTTACTGGTCACAGACATGTTCACAGCAGCTGGATGGGTTGTGCTAGCATCCTATAAATGAGATGTCTTTTCCAGATATTCTAGTCTTGGTATTTAGAGCACACTGATACCTAGAACGAGCGCCCTCTTTTTGAGCCCAGCTTTATGAGAAGGCCCTATGTGTGGAAAAAAAATTATTTCACTTCACCCCCAATGCACTTCAAACAAGCTGTTTGTAGCCACCACTATATGATCCACCTAGTTTTGCAAGTGGTGAACTGCCTCCTTACCCCTCCTAGCAGCCAAGGAGGTGACGTGTCCTGCCCTTGTATCTCATTCGGTGGGTCTGGCCCTCACCTAATTTAGTAAATGGTCTACCAGTGCATGGGCAGGTTCCACCCTTCTGTAAGTGTGCACGCTAGTTCCTGCTCCTTGGTCTCAGTCCGTCAGTTGGTGAACTGACTCCTACCTTCCAGCTCATGTTCTGTTACTAGGTAACCAGGATCCTGCTCTCACCTTTCATTCTGAATGTGAGTTAACAGAGGACGGGTTGGCTTCTGCCTTTCAGGTGTCATCAGAGCTGTGTCCTTTGACCACTAGTTTTCCTACATTTGAGCAAGCCTATTCCGAGATTTCAATGTTGCATTTTTGGGTACTGCTGAATATTTTAAAGTATTGTCCTATATGATGGAGCTTGACATAAACACTAACTCCTAAGCTGGCTTGTAAATCCAGAAGTGTTCTACCTAAATACTGGCTTCCTTTGATCTTTGTGAGACCTTTTTGTTTTTTCCTCTTTCTCTTCTTCATGCTTCTTTCTGCAATTCACCAGCCGAGATGGTCAGGCTTGCGGCAGGTATGGATGTGCAAAATTGCCTGCGATTTGTGCACGCATTGGTGTTACATCATCAGAATAGTCCAGTTGCATGTGAATACATTAGTCTTAATATGTCACTGTTCTAATTCTTGTATTACTCTATTACTAAACTACAATGTGGAGAAAGGGTGTTGTGTGTCGGTGTGTCTCTTTTATTTGTCTTCCCATTCCCTAACCTCTAGCTTTACATCACAACAGCCATTCACTGCTGCACTGCAAACAAAACATAAACCACTGAAAAGCATCTAACTCGTGCCTATAGAGCACTCAAAAGATTAATTAACCAAACAGGAGTAAACCATTGCTTTATAAAACATCTTCAACAATTTCAGTTGCCTCAGATCCTGTCATGCTTCTTCTTCTTCTATGAGTTAAGTATTAATATAAACTGTCAAGAGTACGTTTTCTTGTGCACTTATATTTTTAAGTGGTCTTGTCTGCTCCAATAGCTCAAAAATATGCACTCATCCAACTACACATGGTGGCCAGCATTTTATTACGGGCAAGTAGTGTTTTCCCTCTATAATCCTGTCAGGGAACATGTTGCCACTCTCTTAACCTGTAACTCTCCTCAAATCTTGCCAGGAGGGATAAGCAAATATAAAAGGCAATGTCATTTGCTCGCAGATAAGAAGACATTTAATCTCTGGCCAGAAAAGCAACATTTTGTCCAGCCTGGCAGCCTTTGAGAAGTAAAAAAAAATATTGGCAGGCCTGTAGGTGTAGTAACATGAATTACATAGTCAACTTAATAGTTATGAGTTCAACACCATGAAATGGAGATTCCGCACTTCTAAACCAATTTCTTTTTGTTGTTGGGTTGGTCTTTGCTGTTTTTTACCCCTCAAGCTACCGAGGTGACGTTCTACCTTTTGACCAATGATTGTTGGTGCCTGTGCAACAGCTTAGCGATATACCACAGCTATTAGGTCTGGTCATTCCTTTTTCCCCAGAACAGTTATTTATCATATTCCACAGAAAATCAGAAGGACCATCACTAGCCTATCCTCAAAAGCATGATATATAGTTTAATAAATGGAAGTGGCATATGCGAATACATTTCACCAAGTGTCCTGCTCACACAAATTACAACTTAATGCGGAAGCACTAGCAAACATATTTGCAGCCAGTTACGGCACACACGTTTAGGAAGCATCATCCCGACCTTGTAGTAGAACATCCAGTGCCATTCTGAAGAGTGCTCGATTTCCCTGTTTCAGGACTGGGCTATGTCATCTATCCCAGTGCTACACACGATAAAGGGCAGGAAGTACAGTCTACCCAAAAATTCTGAGTTACTCTATTAAAGGTTTCTCAAGTATGAGTAAAGCTGTTTAATGAGTTCTGGAGAACAGAATAAAATAGGTTTGCAGCTTGCAAATGAATAAAATAAGTGTATTTTTCATTTTTTGCTGTCATTAAAATGCCTTAAAGAATGTCTTAGATCGCTGCTACTTAAAGTTTTAAACAATCAAAGTATTCCATCAGGTGGTTGATGTTGAGCGTCGCACATCCGATATAGGTAAGTCAGAATATCAAATACAAAGAAATGTAGTCATGTGGAGGGTGCCGACCTGGTAGATAAACCCAACCACCACGGGTTTCAGAGTGCACAGAGACACTGGTGGCACTGCAAGAGAGCCACTTATGTCCCGCGCTGTAATAGACAAAATGTAAGGGAAAAGAGGCAACCAGGGCACTCTTAAGTCATGAAACCGAGATACGTAGATTAGCAGAGGAATTTATTGGTAAACCTCCTTGGTGATAACTTAATATTTATACAGTAATAATAGTGTCCATATGTTCTGATAAATGCATGAAAATTCGGTAACAGCCAACACGTGTTTCGTCCTCAACGGACTTCTTCAAGGCTCATGAACTAAACTGTAAATGGGAATCAAAATGTTTCCGTTGGAGTTCCACGTGAGAATTCAGGGAGACCGAAGAACACTCTGAATGCGGCCTTGGTAAAACCAGTCTGTATAAGTTGAGCCGTGTCTGTATAACGTTGTCGGACTGAATACGGCAGCGTTAGCACGCGCTGTCGATCGCGCACACACACTGGTGTGCAGTTTCCCGGAATCTGGGGAAACACGGCTCAACTTATACAGACTGGTTTTACCAAGGCCGCATTCAGAGTGTTCTTCCTACTACGGACACACTCTACATGATAGCTTGCTAGCTTCCTAAAACAATACTAGTTTCTTGAATATAAAGGGACCTTGTCACTATGATGGAGAACCCTTCGGTCTCCCTAAATTCTCACGTGGAACTCCAACGGAAACATTTTGATTCCCATTTACAGTTTAGTTCATGAGCCTTGAAGAAGTCCGTTGAGGACGAAACACGTGTTGGCTGTTACCGAATTTTCATGCATTTATCAGAACATATGGACACTATTATTACTGTATAAATATTAAGTTATCACCAAGGAGGTTTACCAATAAATTCCTCTGCTAATCTACGTATCTCGGTTCCATGACTTAGGAGTGCCCTGGTTGCCTCTTTTCCCTTACACTTAAAGTTTTAAGTTACTTGTAATTAAGAAACCGACTGAAGTCCAACTTAATCAGTAGGGTTGTTGGATGTTTATTTATTCATCACAAAATAAGCTTAACTTCCAGAAATTATAAGTATTCATCTTCTAATGTACAGACTACATAAACATTGCTAGCATAAATGAACTGCTGACACGTATCTTACCTACCTAAGCACTGTGCAGCTAGACACACTGTAGTTAGGATACCATTTATCTGATTTAACCAAGTGAAGTTATCCAGTTTACTGGCCAGCAGTCCATGTTGTGTGCAAATGCAGGTGATAGGAACAGAGGCAGATGATGGAGGCTGTGGTGCAGACTAAGACCATTGCTGACCAAGGCCACTAGGAGAAGGCACCTATTAGGGTGATCTCCTCACCCCAAGTCATTATGGATACAGTCTGAACTTTTCACTGGAAATAATTGTTTTCAGGTGTGTTCATTTGCTCAGAGCAACAAAAGTATAACAAGGCTTCAACACCCAGAATGCATTGGGCTATCACACAAAAGTCAAGGACTGTAAACAGTGCCATAATGGCTTATGGGCAGGTAGTCACCTCATAACTAAAGCAGGCTGATAACAGGATTAGAGGCCTGCTGAAGATGGCCATGGTGTAGACTGGCAGCTGCCACTCTACCCCACTCAACGATACAGCCCTGCTGAGCAATACTCTGTCCCCAAGCAACCCACACAACCTGTGTTCTGCATTGGCAGGCCTACATGTCTTTATTCACAGTGTATGTGCACTCACTGAAAGAGGAGGACGAAGTTAACTATGTCTTGCCTGCTGCGCACCTTCGATACCGGAACGAAGACAATGATGTAGACTTACCAATTATGCATATCCTTCATATGGTCATTTGAAAATGGGGAGCAGTGGCAGGTGGCCGGGCTGTTACCTTGGACATAGGATCAGCACTGAGACAGAGAATGGGCCAAGTGGAAATTAGTCTTTTTAAAGTTTTACACAACTCAGTTGGTGAACAAAGAGAAGAGTACCACAAACAGACTTCGAGAGATGAAGACATTGATGAGCGTACCTGCTTGGATGAACGTCATCTTCATTTATTTTGTTCTATCTCATGTATTGGGGTTTACTTGTGGAAAGGAAAGGTTATGGGGGAAAAGAGGTGCTCGTTTAAATAGAGGGGGTAGAGAGTGACGGGCTGACCGTCCTTTTAGAAGGGAAGAAAGGCCTGAGCAGCTCTTGACATGCATTACCTCTACATGGTGTATGTTGGCGGACCATAAGATCACAGCATATAATGCAAGGGGTTAAATAATCCGGCTAAATGACAGACGATCCTGTCAGAGCTTTAGCATGGGAAAATATGTGTGGGCTTCTTACAAGAGGCACATCTGGTGGTGGCAGATCAGAATCGGATCAAAATAAAAATTTCCTATCAAAGTGTCTAGTCTCAGGAGGTCAATTTTTCATATAAAAGGAATTCCCATAGAATATATTACAGTCCTATAAAGGAGCCCAGCAGAGAACAGGAAGAGTTCCTCATTTCAACCCTGCCGAATGTAACCGTGAAAGAAACAGGCATACTTATACTGGGAGGAGACATTAATATTGTCCTATATGCTGAAGTGGATACAACCATTTGACGATGTGGGGTATCCTTAGTCATTTCATTGAGAGGCATAGAACGTCTTAAAGGTTGTGGTCTCATAGATAGTTGGGGAGTTAGACATTGTCTAGTAAACAATTTTTCACACTGCTCACATGCCCTCAGAACAAATGGACCTATTCATTACTTATTTCTAGATCAACGAATACTGGCGAATAGAATAGAATCCAAACGTGGTCTAATAATCTTGTCAGAGCCTGACCCTGTCTCATTTGTATTACGGGGATTGGGAGAAGTATGAGGGGGCAGGATAATGGATTAGAAGTTAAATGAATATCTACTAAAAGATCAGGTAATAGTACAGAATGCTAAAGTTGTCTTTAAAGAATACTTGCACTTTAATGAGGTTGTTTCGGCCTTGGTGGCAACACGATGGGATGCATTAAAATGCAGTCTTTCAGGTCCCTTCATAAAGAGAGCAGCAGGTTTAAGGAGGGAAAGAGAAGCCAATTTGATTATTTTAGGGCAGGAATTGCTCACGTTTGAGAAACATCATCAAACCTCAAACCAATTGTGACTACTAGGGACCAAATCAAAGTACTCCAATTCAAAAAGGATCTGCACATACTTAATCATTTAGATCGCAAGTATTTTTTTTAAAAATCACTAAAGAAAAAATGATCGCTGGCAGGTTTTTATAAGACTTTTGCCACAGTCCTCTTATAACTGCTGTAGGAAAATGGCACTGTTGGCATATTTACCCCCTAACTTTTTGCCTTTTTGTTGATGCCAGATTTGATTGAAAGTATGCTGGGACCCTGCTAACCAGTCCCCAGCACCAGCGTTCTTTCCCTAAAACTGTACCTTTGTCTCCACAATTGGCACAGCCCTGACACACATATAGGTCCCTTGTAAAAGGTACCCCTGGTACCACGGGCCCTGTGGCCAGGGAAGGTCTCTAAGGGCTGCTGCATGTATTATGCCACCCTGGGGGACCCCTCACTCAGCACATGCACACTGCCTCACAGCTTGTGTGTGCTGGTGGGGAGAAAAAGACTGACTCGGCATGGCACTCCCCTCAGAGTGCCATTCCCACAACCCACTGTGTGTGGCATAGGTAAGTCACCCTTCTAGCAGGCCTTACAGCCCTAAGGCAGGGTGCACTATACCACAGGTGAGGGCATAGCTTCATGAGCTCTATGCACCTACAGTGTCTAAGCCAATTCTTAGACATTGTAAGTGCAGGGTAGCCATACTGAGTATATAGTCTGGGAGTTCGTCAAACACAAACTCCACAGTTCCATAATGGCTACACTGAATACTGGGAAGTTTGGTATCAAACTTCTCAGCACAGTAAATCCACACAAAGCCTGTCCTGGGTGGAGGTGCTTCACACCTCCCCCTGCAGGAACTGTAACACCTGGCAGTGAGCCTCGAAGGCTCAAGCCTGGTGTTACAACGCCCCAGGCACTCCAGCTAGTGGAGATGCCCGCCCCCTGGACACAGCCCCCACTTTTGGCGGCAGATCGGGGGAGATAATGAGAAAAACAAGGAGGAGTCACCCCCCCTCAGCTAGGTCCTCCCCTCCTTAGAAATTCCTCCATCTTGCTTTGGAGGATTTAGCCCAATAGTGCCCCAAAGGGAGGAGGCACAAGGAGGGTGTAACCACCCTCAGGGACAGTTGCCATTGGCTGCTGCTCTCCAGCCCTAAACACACCCCTAAATTTAGTATTTAGGGGTGACCCTGAACCCAGGAAATCAGATTCCTGACGACTTACAAAGAAGAAGGACTGCTGAGCTGAAAACCCAGCAGAGAAGAAAGAAGACGACAACTGCTTTGGCCCCAGCCCTACCGGCCTGTCTCCTGATTCAAAGAACCTGCAACAGCGACGCATCCTGCCGGCCCAACGACCTCTACCGACACAGAGGACTGCCCTGCAACTACAAAGGACCAAGAAACTCCCATGGACAGCAGCCCTGTCTAAACCAGCAAGAAGAAACCATCTTTAAAGGGACTCCCACCTCACTCCAGAAGCATGAGTCCCCACCACTCTGCACCTGATGCCCCTGGCCCGTGTCCAGAGAAACCAACGACCCAGGGAGGATCCCCAGGCAACCCTGACGACGTGTCCACCCTGGGCTAACCTCTCTGCACCCCCACAACGCCGCCTGCAGAGGGAATCCTGAGGACCTCCCTGGCCGCGACTGCCTGGTGAGAAGAAATCCGACGCCTGGAAGAAGCACTGCACCTGCAGCCCCCAGGCCCGTAAAGAACCAACCACCGGTGCAGCAGTGACCAGCAGGTGGCCCTCACCCTTGCCCAGACAGTGGCTGGCCCGAGAAGCCCCTCCCTGTGCCCTGCCTGCAACGTCTGAGTGACCCCCGGGTCCCTCCTTTGATTTCTAATACAAACCCTACACCTTGTTTGCCCACTGCACCCGGCCGCCCCTGTGCCGCTGAGGGTGTGCTTTGTGTGCCTACTTGAGACCCCTCAAGTGCTCTACTATACCCCCCTGGTCTGCTCCCCGAGGACGCAGGTACTTACCTGCCAGCAGACTGGAACCGGAGCACCCAGTGTCTCCATAGGCGCCTATGTTATTGACCCCTGCACCTGATCGGCCCTGTGTTGCTAGTGCTGGGTGTTTGGGGTTGACTTGAACCCCCAATGTTAGGCTGCCTATGCCCCGGAGACTGAACTTGTAAGTGCTTTACTTACCATGTTAAACTAACTGTACTTAACTCCCCCAGGAGCTGTTGCATTTTGAAGTGTCCACTTTTAAAATAGCTTATTGTCATTCTATGGCAAAATGTGTACAATACTGTTTTGATTCAAAGCCCTATCTATACCTATGCAAAGTGCCTTACATTTAATGTACTTACCTGCAATTTGAATCTTGTGGCTCTAAAATAAATTAAGAAAATAATATTTTTCTATATAAAAACCTATTGGCCTGGAATTAAGTCATTGAGTGTGTGTTCTCATTTATTGCCTGTGTGTGTACAACAAATGCTTAACACAAACCCTCTGATAAGCCTAACTGCTTGACCACACTACCACAAATAGAGCATTAGTATTATCTATTATTGCCTCTGTCAAGCCTTTTGGGGAACCCCTGGACTCTGTGCGCACTAACTCTCATTTTGAGATAGCATATACAGAGCCAACATCCTACAACTGCTACAAGAGCTAATCAACTCATTTAAAACTACAAGACATGTAATAGAAAACAAATTTTGAGTAAGCAGTTATAGCCCTCCTTATAAAAACTGGGAAGGATCTAGCGACACCCTCTTCATACAGGCAGAGATCTCTTTTGACTGCTGATTGGAAGCTATTCACTTGGATATTTGCATCTCAGGTGGAACACACTTGCCAAAACTAGTCCACCGAGACCATGCAAGATTTATAGATGAGAGACAAACCAGCAGCAGTACCAAAAACGATTAGACCTGATCGGCATAGCGTAGAAGAACTGAAAATAGCTGTTTCTCCTGGATACTTTTAACTGCCAATTCCTCATCTTAGAGTACTCCCCAAACACCATACTGTTTCCGGAAACATTCCTCCATCTGCCCTCTAATGGCAGAATGTTCTAATAGCCTTATAGCCCTCCATAGCTGGGCTATACCGGCCATTAAAGTCCTGCTCCCTTGTTAAAGGCCCTCACCTTCGCCTTGGGCCTTTAACACTATAGCAGGCCTTGAGTGGCCGGTATTGCCCACTACAGCGACCTTTAAGGCTATATTAGAACCACTTTCCAGACAGCTATGCATCCAGTTAGAAGAGGACCTGTGGAGCTACAATTTGTTAGAAATTGCATCCCATGACAGGGATGCAAAAGGAAGAGTAGCCTTATTTAAAATTCTGTATCAAATTCATTTAACACCTACAAGATTGCACTCAGTAAGCCCTGACAGAAGATTACATTCCCCATGCTGTACAAAATCCAGGTGTTTACTTGGGTTCAACACTGCTTCTTACTGACACAACACCTCACCCTTCATTGTCCAGGTCTCCTCTTCAATGCGTTAGTAAGTCAAACCAGAGGGATAACCACGAAAGGCCTGGCATAGGGTACCCCCTAGTTCCCACAATTAGATAGTGAGAGAAAGACGCTTAGCTGCACTCTCCCAATCCATACCATCATACACATTAAAGTAGCTAAGCCACCAAACTTCTAGTCCCTTGAAAGAGGAACCAAATGTTTTTTGTCGTAAAACTATCGTACAGTCTGCCTATGGATTAATCAAAGAATTGGAGTAGATGCCTCACCCACTGATCGTGGCATGCTTTATCATAGGCTGTCTATCCACACCATGGTTAGATAATACTGCCAGGGCGGACTCAACCAAAAAGGATCCAAACACTGCCACAGCACCTAGGAAGCCACCATAGGTTCTTCGGCGTTCCTATGTCGGGCTTCCTAGGCGCAGTGGTGGTGTTTGGATCCTTGATGAATGTATGTCTACAGGACAAACACCCCTGCTGGACACACATGAACCCCCCCCAGAAATAAGGTGTATTGGAAGACGAGATCTTCCAGTATCATGTGGGAGCATTAGGCCTTACATGTATGTTTGAGATGGTTTACTGATAGGCAGGGATAGGACAATAGCCCTGACGAAGGCCCCTAGACCCATAAGGGCTCATTGAGAAGGGCCGAAACATGTTGACTTATGATTAAGGTCCTTTAGAACATTGCACCTGTAAGAGACCCAACATACTTGTTTTTTATTCATACCTTTGGTATCCTTTAATAAAGACATCCTTGGAGAACCCCAACAGGTATTTTCATATGAAATATCTGAAGCCTTGTGTTTATCCAGCTGATATTTTATATAAGTACTCCTAAGACTTTTGGTTGAGTCTACCCTGATAGTATTATCTTAACAGGGTGTGGATAGAACAGATATGATGAAGCATGCTACGATCAGTAGGTGATGCATCTATTCCAATTCTTGGATGAATCCATAGGCAGATTGTAGGGTAGTTTTATGGCGAAAAAACATTTGGTTCCTCTCACTCTTGTGGCTAAGTTTGGTGGCTTAGCCACTTTAATGTGTATGATGCTAGGGCACCCCCTCCCTCCCTGTTGGATGGAATATGGAGAGCCTGCTCCAGTCCAGGCAGGAACCACCAGGCCATCAGAGAAACATACTCTCTTCCATCGACAGGAGGTGCGGCCCACTAATTTCTATCACTTTAGGTTTTCACAACTCCTGAGTCCTTCTTTCAACAAGCTACCTAGCCTGCATTGCACACTCTCATCCAGTCAAATCTCACAACATTTGTTAGGGCGTGCCTCGATAAACAGTGCTTTATTGGAATCACATAACCAGCTTTTCTCCATTATATGTTGTCACAGGGAACCCATAGCAGTTTGAAAGCTGATAGGTTCACATCCCTGACCTAGATTCTAGGTGCCTCGGTCAACTGTGCTTAGACTGAATTCCTCAGGTTTGGAAAGTATGTCTGTTGTACATTCACATGCCTTGCATAATCCCACCATCTAGTGTTGGGCTCATATTATTACAGGTTGATTTTTGGTGTTGGCTCCAGACTTTATTTGTATTTAAATTGAAATTGGATTTATATAAGTCTTAGTATCCCGATGAGGCATTGAAATGCATTAGGGTGAGTAGCACGCTGCTCCAGAACCCACATTTAGCGGTTAATGGGATTAGTATTGAGCTCTGACGGAAACCACTCCATGCATTTGCTCCAGTTTTTTGTAGCACATTAATGAGTTAGATATCATAATTAGTAGGGGATCTGTCATAAATAAATAGATCATAGACTGGATAGATATATTGTTAGGTTGTAGGGATACGGTAGCAAAGAAAGAGAGCTTAAGGCAGATATGTATGCCTTAGTACTCCAGACGAATACAGAAGATGGATGGGAAACATCGTCATTCAAAAGAAAGACACAAAGGAGGGACATTTTTAAAATTTAGGTCAAGGTCTATTTTTCATGCAGTGTTTTAGGAATATAAATGACGGAGTGTTTTTTTAAATAGCATGCAATCGCTGGACATAACATTATAGAAAGAAACAACAAACCACCTGCTAGGAGACCATTTAAAATGCTGCTGTTAAGGAATGTGGCTTTTAGTAGTCCAGCACCATTAAAAAAGTTAAGTCTAAAATCATTTGAGACATTTTATGCTGTTTCTAGCTCTTGTGCACACAGCTCTACTGTATACGTTGCAGTCAATACTTGTAAACCAAAATATGACCCGTGTGCACCGTCTACAGCAGTACATTCAATTTTATGAAGCAATGTTACACCATACATAAACTACGCATACAAACACGTTAAAAAATGTAACAACCCTTACTTAAAATATAATAAGACAGTTGATAAACATCATAGCAAATATCATTAGTAAATTCAGTGCCTGTTTATCTGGTCTATTCATTACCTGGTGTCAATAAATACAGGCAGTTTTATTCCCTGCCTGAAGTGCACCAGGCCCCACAGAACAGAGACCACTATCTTCAAATGGATGTGTCTGAGATCACTGTGTCCCTCCTTTATCCATCTTGTGTCATCATGAATAACGCATCGTTATATCACCACAAAGCTCACAATAATAAAAATATGGAAAAATATTACACTTCAAGTTTATGTTCTCTGGTGTTGTTGCTCCAGTAGAAGGCAAATAGGCACCAAAGGTTATCATAGAGAATGGCACAAAAACAGAGAAGGATTTGATTACTGAGAACCTGCAAACATTGAGACAAGATGTTTTGCCATGGAGGGTTTCCGGAGCTTCGCCCACGAGCTTCTAATATATGAAAATGAGTTTGCCTACATTTAGACTGCATAATTATGAAAAATACTTTGTTTAGATGCTGCAATAAACTCCTTCCTTGGAAACACCAGCATAAGGTCTGTAACCTCTGTTCATCAGACATTGTATCCCTAAGGAGCTTTTGAGGATGATTATGGTGTCGAGTTTGCTCAGTGGGTACGTAGATGTTGGGTGGAGCCAGAGAGAAGGGGGAGCTTCCAGGTCCTTTTACCTTTACTAAAGTGGAAGAAGACAAACCGCTTCATTCACTACAACTGCAACTGAAATAGGAGTCATGTGGACGTTTACAACAACACATACCAATTAAAACTCCTAAAGAAGGCACTAGACTTCACAATAAATTACCAGGGCGAGGAAAACATAATAAAACGGTACAAATCTCAACAGATGATACAGAACTACAATCAGTCTCCAGGCACTCTTTCACGATGGTTCCATCAGTCCCAATATTAACACATGAACATTGACCTAAAGAATGCTTTCAAGCTAAAGTATGAGCCAAAGCATGGCCGCAGCTGAAGGCCAGCCTCCATTGTAAGCATCGACTCTAGTTAAAACCCAGGCTTACACTGACTTGGGCTTTAGATGAGGAAACTTGGTGGTATCAGCTTTGAGCTGAACTCTTTGAAATGAAGGAAGGTAAAGAATGCACTAGCCAGATACACTCCCATATGGGGTACAGAGCCAAGACCCACATTAAAGCCATCCCTTCACCCCACAAATAAACAAAAATGAAGAAAGTTTCACACCTGTGAGTATAACGCCATTATGTTCCACATCAAAAATGGCTGCAACTCATCCTGGATTCCAGTGACCACTGCAGAAGTAGGTATGGTCAATCACCAAGAAGCAGGATGAGCCCCAGTTTGAAGAGGGTTAAGATTCCTACACAATTATGCCATCATGTCATCTCCACCACATGAGATGTCAGTAAAATACAAAAGCAAAATGGTGTGCTACAGAACCACCTCAACCCACATTGAGGTCTCTGTGTGGATTCAGAAATAGGATGATGGTTACCTTTTTGAAATGCTGACACAATGAGAACCATCTCGTGTATTTCAATGTTAAAGGAACTTTTCTCTCCGCCATGGAAAGCTTAAAAATGGTGTGAATAAAGTCAGTCCAAAGCAGCTCTGCAAGGTCCCCTGTACAACTAAAAAGCATTTAAAGGCACATTTAGCAGTGGTGTACACAGCACAAAAATTTATTGATACTCCAAAGGCACAGGATGTTCTGCCGTCTGACCTCTATAACAAAAGTAATAGATTGGAGACTACAACAATGAAGGTAACCATGCGCATTACTATACATTGATATATCACTGTTTAGATGTCCTCCAGTGGAAAGAAATGGGAGGTTCGATGGCATCTGTCGCTGTAGATACGCATGTTCTGCAATAGCTCGCCATCTGGTGTTGGGCCGGAGTGTTACAAGTTGTTTTTCTTCGAAGAAGTCTTTCGAGTCACGGGACCGAGTGACTCCTCCTTTTGTCTCCATTGCGCATGGGCGTCGACTCCATCTTCGATTGTTTTTTTTCCGCCATCGGGTTCGGACGTGTTCCTGTCGCTCCGAGTTTCGGAACGGAAAATTAGCTAATTTCGGAAGATTTTCGTCGGTATTGTTGCGTTCGGGATCGGCGTACTTAGATTCCACACCGCATCGAAGATCGAAGAGCTCCGGTGCCCTTCGGGGTAGTTTTTCGATCCTCCGTCGGGGCCTGGTCGGCCCGACCGCGTGCTGAAGAACGCCGATGGAACGGACCCCGTTCCGTTTCTGCCCCAAATGCCACAATAAATACCCCTACACAGACCAACACTTGGTCTGCAACCTGTGCCTGTCACCTGAGCACAGCGAAGACACCTGCGAGGCCTGTCGTGCGTTCCGGTCCCGAAAAACACTCCGAGACCGTCGAGCCAGAAGACTTCAAATGGCGTCCGCACCGACAGCCCAACGGGAGTTCGAGGAACAGGAAGAAGAAGGTACCTTCTCGATCCAAGACTCAGACTCCGAAGGATTCGACGATACACAAACCGTGAGTAAGACGTCGAAAACCACACAAAGAAACATTTACAAGGCCCAGGGGACGCCACTGCCACCAGGCCATGGCTCGACCCATAAATTCGGTGACCGACCGTCGGCACCGAAAAAGGCCCAAACAGTGCCGAGATCGTCCGACTCCGGTCGAGACACCGGCACGCAGCCTTCTCGGGACCGAGAAAGTGCTGGAGATAAGCCTCGACACCGAGATGCCGGTGTGGACACGGCTCGACGCCGAGACAGCGGCACCGAAACAGATCGACGCCGAGAGGTTTCGGCCCCGAAAAGGAAAAAAGTCACCTCGGAGCCGAAAAAACACGCAGACAAAGTTTCGATGCCGAAACAAACTGCAAGCGACCCAGCTTCAGGCTCTTATACAGAAGAGCACTCGCTAACGTCCCAAATGCAAAAGCATAGGTTTGAGGAAGAGCTACAAGCAACTGATGTGGACCATAC
Source organism: Pleurodeles waltl (assembly GCF_031143425.1). NCBI lineage: Eukaryota > Metazoa > Chordata > Amphibia > Caudata > Salamandridae > Pleurodeles > Pleurodeles waltl. The sequence continues at coordinate 976,464,656 of NC_090446.1, read as the reverse complement.
GCAAAAGCGTATCTTCATTCAGCAGGGGACAGGAAAAATAAGCACCCTTCCCCCCATTAGGAGAAAGAGAAGGTTGGAGTTCCAGACGGAACAAGCACCACAACCAAAAGTGGTGAAAAGAGTTACACCACCACCCTCTCCTCCGCCCGTGATTAACGTTTCACCAGCACAAACTCCATCACACTCCCCAGCTCACACCACCATGAGCCAGGGTGACCAAGATCAGGACGCGTGGGACCTATACGACGCCCCAGTGTCAGATAACAGCCCGGAGGCATACCCTACAAAGCCATCTCCACCAGAAGACAGCACCGCGTACTCTCAGGTGGTGGCTAGAGCAGCACAATTTCACAACGTAAGCCTCCACTCAGAACAGGTCGAGGATGATTTCTTGTTCAACACACTCTCCTCCACCCACAGCTCATACCAAAGCCTGCCTATGCTCCCTGGTATCCTCCGGAACGCAAAAGACATATTTAAGGAGCCAGTCAAAAGTAGGGCAATCACACCAAGGGTGGAAAAAAAGTATAAGCCGCCTCCTACGGACCCGGTTTTCATCACTACACAGCTGCCACCAGACTCTGTTGTTGTAGGAGCAGCTAGGAAAAGGGCCAACTCTCACACATCTGGAGATGCACCACCCCCAGATAAAGAAAGCCGCAAGTTCGATGCAGCTGGTAAAAGAGTCGCAGCACAAGCTGCAAACCAGTGGCGCATCGCGAACTCCCAGGCACTACTTGCGCGCTATGACAGAGCCCACTGGGACGAGATGCAACATCTCATTGAACATCTGCCCAAGGACTTCCAAAATAGGGCAAAACAAGTGGTTGAGGAGGGACAGACCATCTCCAACAACCAGATACGTTCCTCCATGGACGCTGCAGATACAGCTGCACGGACAATTAATACATCTGTAACTATCAGAAGGCATGCATGGCTCCGAACGTCTGGATTTAAACCAGAGATTCAACAAGCAGTTCTCAATATGCCTTTTAATGAAAAAGAACTGTTCGGTCCAGAAGTGGACACAGCGATTGAGAAACTCAAAAAAGATACAGACACTGCCAAAGCCATGGGCGCACTCTACTCCCCGCAGAGCAGAGGGAATTACAGCACATTCCGTAAAACGCCCTTTCGAGGGGGGTTTCGGGGTCAAAGCACACAAGCCAGCACCTCACAAGCAACACCGTCCACTTACCAGGGACAGTATAGAGGAGGTTTTCGGGGACAATATAGAGGAGGGCAATTCCCTAGAAATAGAGGGAGATTTCAAAGCCCCAAAACCCCTACTACTAAACAATGACTCACATGTCCCTCACCCCCTCCACACAACACCAGTGGGGGGAAGAATAGGTCATTATTACAAAGCATGGGAGGAAATCACTACAGACACTTGGGTTCTAGCAATTATCCAACATGGTTATTGCATAGAATTTCTACAATTCCCTCCACACATACCACCAAAAGCACAAAATTTAACAACACACCATTCCAATCTCCTGGAGATAGAAGTGCAGGCACTATTGCAAAAGAATGCAATCGAATTAGTGCCAAACACACAAATAAACACAGGAGTTTACTCACTGTACTTTCTGATACCAAAGAAGGACAAAACGCTGAGACCAATCCTAGACCTCAGAGTAGTGAACACTTTCATCAAATCAGACCACTTCCACATGGTCACACTACAAGAAGTGTTGCCATTGCTAAAACTACACGACTACATGGCAACTTTAGACCTCAAGGATGCTTATTTCCATATACCAATACACCCATCGCACAGGAAATACCTAAGGTTTGTATTCAAAGGAATACATTACCAATTCAAGGTACTGCCTTTCGGATTAACAACAGCACCAAGAGTCTTTACCAAATGTCTAGCGGTAGTCGCTGCACACATAAGAAGGCAGCAAATACATGTGTTCCCATATTTGGACGACTGGCTAATCAAGGCCCATTCGTTCATACAGTGCTCAAATCACACAAATCAGATCATACAAACCCTCTTCAAACTCGGGTTCACCGTCAACTTTACAAAATCCAACATTCTGCCGCGCAAGGTACAACAATACCTAGGAGCCATAATAGACACATCAAAGGGAGTAGCCACTCCAAGTCCACAAAGAATTCTAAATTTCAACACCATCATACAACGCATGTATCCAACACAAAAGATACAGGCAAAGATGGTATTGCAACTCCTAGGCATGATGTCATCATGCATAGCCATTGTCCCAAACGCAAGACTGCACATGAGGCCCTTACAACAATGCCTAGCATCACAGTGGTCTCAAGCACAGGGTCACCTTCTAGATCTGGTGTTAATAGACCGCCAAACTTACCTCTCGCTTCTGTGGTGGAACAACATAAATTTAAACAAGGGGCGGCCTTTCCAAGACCCAGTGCCACAATACGTAATAACAACAGATGCTTCCATGACAGGGTGGGGAGCACACCTCGATCAACACAGCATACAAGGACAATGGAACGTACATCAAACAAAACTGCATATCAATCACCTAGAACTTCTAGCAGTTTTTCAAGCACTAAAAGCTTTCCAACCAATAATAGTTCACAAATACATTCTCGTCAAAACAGACAACATGACAACAATGTATTATCTAAACAAGCAGGGAGGGACGCACTCCACGCAGTTAAGCCTGCTAGCACAGAAAATTTGGCATTGGGCAATTCACAACCAAATTCGCCTAATTGCACAGTTTATACCAGGGATCCAAAATCAACTCGCAGACAATCTCTCTCGAGATCACCAACAGGTCCACGAATGGGAAATTCACCCCCAAATTCTGAACACTTATTTCAAACTCTGGGGAACACCTCAGATAGACTTGTTTGCGACAAGGGAGAACGCAAAATGCCAAAACTTCGCATCCAGATACCCACACAAACAATCCCAAGGCAATGCCCTATGGATGAACTGGTCAGGGATATTTGCTTACGCTTTTCCTCCTCTCCCTCTCCTTCCTTACCTGGTAAACAAACTCAGTCAAAGCAAACTCAAACTCATATTGATAGCACCAACTTGGGCAAGGCAACCCTGGTACACAACGCTGCTAGACCTATCAGTGGTACCCTGCATCAAATTGCCCAACAGGCCAGATCTGTTGACACAGCACAACCAAAAGATCAGACACCCAGATCCAGCATCGCTGAATCTAGCAATCTGGCTCCTGAAATCCTAAAATTCGGGCACTTACAACTTACCCAAGAATGTATGGAAGTCATAAAACAAGCCAGAAGGCCATCCACCAGGCACTGCTATGCAAGTAAATGGAAGAGGTTTGTTTGCTACTGCCATATTAATCAAATACAACCATTACACACAACTCCAGAACATGTAGTGGGTTACTTGCTTCACTTACAAAAATCTAACCTAGCTTTCTCTTCCATTAAGATTCACCTTGCAGCAATATCTGCATACCTGCAGACTACCTATTCAACTTCCCTATATAAGATACCAGTCATTAAAGCATTCATGGAGGGCCTTAGGAGAATTATACCACCAAGAACACTACCTGTTCCTTCATGGAACCTAAATGTTGTCCTAACTAGACTTATGGGTCCACCTTTTGAACCCATGCACTCCTGCGAAATACAGTTCCTAACCTGGAAGGTGGCATTTCTCATCGCCATTACTTCCCTAAGAAGAGTAAGCGAGATTCAGGCGTTTACAATACAGGAACCTTTTATACAACTACACAAAAATAAAGTCGTCCTAAGGACCAATCCTAAATTTTTGCCAAAGGTTATTTCACCGTTCCATCTAAATCAAACAGTGGAACTTCCAGTGTTCTTTCCACAGCCAGATACCGTAGCTGAAAGGGCACTACATACATTAGATGTCAAAAGAGCATTGATGTATTACATTGACAGAACAAAAAACATCAGAAAGACTAAACAACTCTTTATTGCCTTTCAAAAACCTCACGCAGGAAACCCAATTTCAAAACAAGGTATAGCCAGATGGATAGTTAAATGCATCCAAATCTGCTACCTTAAAGCTAAACGACAGCTGCCCATTACACCAAGGGCACACTCAACCAGAAAGAAAGGTGCTACCATGGCCTTTCTAGGAAACATCCCAATGCAAGAAATATGTAAGGCAGCCACATGGTCTACGCCTCACACATTCACCAAGCACTACTGTGTAGACGTGTTATCCGCACAACAAGCCACAGTAGGTCAAGCCGTATTAAGGACATTATTTCAGACTACTTCCACTCCTACAGGCTGATCCACCGCTTTTGGGGAAATAACTGCTTACTAGTCTATGCAGAACATGCGTATCTACAGCGACAGATGCCATCGAACAGAAAATGTCACTTACCCAGTGTACATCTGTTCGTGGCATCAGTCGCAGTAGATTCGCATGTGCCCACCCGCCTCCCCGGGAGCCTGTAGCAGTTTAGAAGTTACCTCCAATTATTTATATATGTATCATCTTAACCTTAAATAGGTGCATACTTAGTCACTCCATTGCATGGGCACTATTACTACAATTCAACTCCTACCTCACCCTCTGCGGGGAAAAACAATCGAAGATGGAGTCGACGCCCATGCGCAATGGAGACAAAAGGAGGAGTCACTCGGTCCCGTGACTCGAAAGACTTCTTCGAAGAAAAACAACTTGTAACACTCCGGCCCAACACCAGATGGCGAGCTATTGCAGAACATGCGAATCTACTGCGACTGATGCCACGAACAGATGTACACTGGGTAAGTGACATTTTCATTTTAGTACAACTGCTGAAAAGATAAGGTAATATGGCAGAAGGAATTGTTCAGACACCAGACAGTAGGACTTGAGGGCACCAAAGGCTTCCTGTAGTTCAAAAGCTACCATTTGTAGTATAATTTTTCTTAATTTCAAAAAGTCCTTAAGGTCTTGACCTGACAGATGCAGGTGAAGGTTGTAACTCATATTTGGGCCCTTGCTGCCAGATTGTTTTGTGCCCAGAGGTCTGTCCTTTCTGTGGGATTTCACAGCTTGCTCAAGACGTTGTTGGGAAATAGGGAGGAGGGGGGGGTCTTTTTTTTTTTTTTTTTTTAATATGGGCCCCCTGCTTTTCACAGATAACAGAATAGGGTACACGAATTACCAGATACCAGACACAAATGCCATCAAGGCATAGTGAAATAGTGCCATCTTTGCAGTAGGGACAAATCATTAATTACAAGATTGCATGGGTTTTACACTGGGAATCGTGGTCAGTAGACCCGAACAAAGAAATAAGTTGTACTCCCAGATATGCATGAACTTCTACCAATCAAATAGTCGACCTGTAAGGAACTGATGGAGGTTCTCCTCTGAGAACGAATCAGAATTCTTTTGGATTAAGACTCTGTTCGCATGTACTTAGAGATGCACCTAGGTCATCACCAGGAGCTGAAGAGCCAAAGCAGTGAACCTTTCAAGAAAGGAAACTTTAATTTTGTTTCTCATGTATATTTTTTTAACATGAATATTACTATAACTCAAGTGCATCATATTTGAATGAATTTGAATAGCAGGAGGTCTTCTGAGGATGTGGATTTTCACAATTTATTGTGTGTCAGTTTTTTTTTTTTTTTTAAAGGGAGGAAGTCTGCGGAGCAACCAGTGTCTGACTCTTTGCTGAATTTTAACTTTTTGAATGGACCAATGTTTATGCGTACTAGCAAGTGGAATTGACTTTGATTGCAAGATGTGTGGTGATTTTTGGTATAAATGCTGCTTTTAATCTTAAAACTATATGGATAAGTTTGGGATGGCATAACTTGAAAGCAGAAGCTGCAGGTTTACAATTTGTTTGCTGTAGGAGGTGGGTTTGTTTGGGTATGGACTGAGATGATGTGGTCTATCCTTATTACATAAATTATAGGGTGTGGCAAGCAAAAGGTTTCTAAAGCAGAAAACTAGTCTACTACATGACCAACAGTGTGAGTAGGACCACGTAGTCAGGAGCTCAGCTGCTTTTGATGTCTTTAGTAACAAAGGGGATGAAGGAGTTCCATGTTCGATCAAGAGACTGACGATGAGGCTTCATATGTGGTCTTTATTACTGCCTGGAGGACAATAAATATTTGTGAGAATGAACTATGGAGGATGGCTTTCGTTATTAGGGATTTGGAGGAACGGTAGCTTGTAAGGGTTAGATGAAAGCTCACAAAGTGTTCCCAGGATATTGTGGCAAGTTTTCTATTTCCTCTTAACTCCTGCAGTTTTAAAAGCCCGGATGTAAGGAGGTTGATGGGAGGTTCTGGGGCGGCCCGGAACTAAGCTTCAGATATCGTAAGGATGTCTAAGTTGTGATTTAGCATGAGATTATGGATGAGAGCACTGGTAGGCAACTGTGCTTTTTGGTTAGTTTGTGAAGAACAGTAGGTTGGAAGAAGGGTAGTCTTGGGATTTGAGATTTAGGGAGCGGATGAGTTTCAAAACGCACGTGTTGTCATGAATAGTTAGTATGTGATGTGTGACGTGACCCACTTATCATGGTTTGTGTGTGACACAAACACACCAGTCAGGATTCAGACATGGGTGAGAGACAGATATCCTGCTGTTCTCCATAATAATTGAGTCTTTGAGACTTGGTTGCCAGCTGTCTTTCTTCCTTATGATTGATTTGTCAACAGCATTCAATATAATTGACCACAAGATGTCACATGACTGTAGCGCTAATGAACAAACTGCTGGGCATTGGAGTGAATTGTTCTCAGACAGACTGAGGATGCTGGAGCTGGGGGATCATTATTAGTGACAGTGGGTACCCAGGTGTTGACCGCCCCTGCATAGTGAGCTCCAAATGTTTGAGACTGTTGAGTTACATAATTCAGTAACATGTTCGGGGCCACCTCAATAAATGCATTTGTATTATTCGACCACATCCAAGAGGGTGACCTTTTCACCTGAATTTTTTTAAAGTGAAAGAAAATGAAGAAGGAACATTCTACTGTGGTGTTCATTTAGACACATACTGGCATGTAGGGATTTGGGACATTTTTGAACAGGCTGGGGTTGTGAAGTGCCAAGATCTGGGGCAGAGTCTGTCACATGTCTCAGCCTGACTCTGACTGAGTTACCTTTGCCCTACCACCATTTCTGATTCAAAGACTGGTGCTGAAATGCCCCAAATTCTCTATCTGCCAGACTTCATGTGTCTAGTGTCAGATACAAGGCAAGTCTACTCCTCATCTTCAAATGTGTTGTCTATAAAAAATAACAACCATACACAACTCTTGGTTATTCTCTTGTGTTCATTAGAGCGTGGGCCTTTTCAAAACTGTTTGAAGTGTCTGTCTTTTTCTGTATTATCACAGTTTTCATGGCAATATGTTTATTCTCTTTGGCTGTAGAAGCTGGAATGGGAGAAATGCTGGATCATGCAGTTCTCCTGCAGGTTATCAAGGAGCAACAGGTGCAGCAGAAACGTCTACTCGACCAGCAGGAGAAACTGCTAGCTGTGATTGAAGAGCAACACAAAGAAATCCACCAGCAGAGGCAAGAGGAGGGCGACGAGAAGCCAGGTAAGATCCTGATATTATTTGGAGTTCAGTCGCCAGATAACTGCCCGAGGAGAGCGAATGGCACGCTGAGGTGCATATTGAGTGTGGAAATGGCTCACACCCCAGCAGGGAAAATGGCAGGTAACTGTTTTTGAAGGAAGGCTAGGCATGGTGGTTCTGTACTGGAAGGCCAATAGTTATTAGAAGTCAATATTTGGGTGCATTGGAAGCGTTCTGTGTGAACCTCAGCCTTTGAATAGCAAAAGGTGTTGCTAGTCAGATTAGAAGACCAGCTGCAGGGGTTGTTACATGTCAAGTTAGCAAACCTTTATGTGGGCCTCAATTTTTGGAACAGAACTATGTAGTACTTTCCTAGATGCATTTGATGTGAGATCTCAATATGGGACTATCAAGTGCTGATTACAGTTAGAATTGAGGTGCACTGAACAGCATTGAGGCGTGTGGGATGAGCAGTGTCCGGGCAGGCTGTTTTACAAGTACTTGCAGAATGCCATGAGCAATCATTAAAATAAACCACTTTTATGTTTACAAATTTCCAGAAAATGTGTACTGTGAACACTGAAAATCTACCTGTTCCTCCGTTTCAGGGGCAGACAAACCACAGGAGCAAGCAATTGTCCTATTGAAAAGCAAAGAGGAAGGAAAACCAAATGTAGCAAGACCTGCAGGTGATGAGCTGGAAGGGCAGAATGCTATTGAGGCAAATCAACATGTTGTCCTGCCGGCAGGCCAAGCAGAAGGAGGTGCAGAGGGAGCCATTGGGGCCAATGCAGAGCATCCAGAAGTGCCAGGTATTCCTGATAACATTCCTCATCCCGGCAATGCCCACAAAGAGAAACATATTCCTGCTGACCATCCGGATGTTGTAAATATCCAGAAGCAGGAGGCAAAGAATCCTGCAGATATTGGTCAGAATGCCCGACAGCAGGAGCCTAAAGTTCATGTTGATATTGAGAATGCTAATCAGCAACAACCTAAACTTCACATTGATGTTGGTGGCAATGGCCAGCAACAGAATCTTAAAGTTCCTGCTGATATTCATGAGAATGCCCAGCAACTGGATCCTAATATTCATTCTGAAATAGGAGGGAATGTTAAGCAGCAGGAGCCTAAAGTACATGCTGACCCCGTGGGAGATATCCAGCAGCGGAAGCTTAAATTTCCCTCTGACCTTGGGGAGAATTCCTTGAAAGAGAACATTAAAATAAATGTTGACATTCCAGTGGTTCAGAATAATCAGCAGCCAGAGCCCATGAAAAGCGCTGAAAAGTTTGGCGGTAAAGACCACCAAAGGGTTCCCCTGCCAGAGGTGGTAAAAAATCCTGCAGCTAAGCACACGGGCCATGCCCAGCCAGTAGGGGAGCTGCTAGACAAGGAGCACCAAGAAGCAGGAGGGCACCTCCAAGTGGCGGGTCTAGAAGCCAACTCTGATATTCATAGTCAAATGCACCCTGAGCGGAACATCAATGCAGTTCGCAGCAGTAAAGAAATTCCTGACCGACACAAAGAAGAGCCAAAATCCAAGTTACAAAGTAGAAATCAACCGCCACCTGCTGAAGGCAAGGATCAGTACCCTCTGAAGGTGAAGTCAAAACCCTCGCAGGAACATGAGATCTTAGATCATGCTGGTCAGCAAGGTCCAGCTGCAAACCAAGCTCAAATTGTTCCAGAAGAGCCTAAGGTGGCGGAACACGATCTTCCACGGCAAGAACAATTGCCGAACAGTGAACTCAGACTTAAGGAGAGCAACCATGAGAATATCCGACCTGCAAAGGAGATCAATGGAAAAGAACTGGAAAAAGAGCCCCAAGAGAAGGGGGAGGTCATTGCAGATCCTCCACACATGGAGAATGATCAAATCAAGCCAAATCGAGACCTAAAACTTCAGAATGAAGTGGAACTAAGGAGGCGGCGGAGGGCTCTGCCATCTTCTGAGAAGGCAGACTATGTTGATGACGCTTCTCTTATCCACCTTAACCCCATCCCGGATGTGAAGGTGGATGGCCTGCGCAGCGCCCTGGAGCAGAACCTGCAGCAGGCTGCCGAGGGGGCCATACACTTGATACATAGCCGCCAACTCCAGCAGATCCATGCCAATGAAAATGAAGCATGAGCTGTACATGCTCAAGAAGAACATGCTTTGTGTACCAGCGAGACACTCAGCTTAACTAGTGTCAAGTGACCAAATCCTGCCATTCTCTGCTGCTGTGACATCTCCAGAGCAGAAGAAGGGAGTGCCTTCCCTCCATGGAATTCCCAAAACTGTTTCTCAGTTTGTCGAACCTTGTTATCTTTCATTTTTTGTTTATTAGGTGTTTGTGGGATTTCCACTCTGCCTTTGTGCTTGTTACAATGTGAGAAAAATTATTTCCACATGTTAGGGCTGGCTGCAATATAAACACAGACTTGACCGTCCTTTTGTACTCTACTCCTATGAGCCCCTGATCCCTCAAGAAGTTTTTGTAATCAGTGCGAACACCTTCAAATCTTTTTTTTTTTTTTAAACCACAAGTTAGGGGCTTCATGCTGGTTTTGACAACGCCTCTCAACAGCCACCTGTTTCCCTTCCCCAACCATGCTGCTGATGGTAGATATTTAATGTACAGCACTGACTGGGCATTTTTGCTAGCCAGCATTTTGAAAGTGCATATCCCTTTCAACATCCAGTAAATGTTTTTCCAGAGGCAGAGTGAATAGCACAGCATTCCAGGTTAAGATATTGTTGTACATTGTTAGAGGGTCTACAACGCAGGTGCCTCTCCCTTCGCCATCTGCTGGAGGGTGCTCTTTACAGGGTATAATCGTGTTTTCTGTTTGTTATTTTGAAAATCCATGCAGATGTTCCTTCAAAAGAAATCGAATATGGTAGCAAGTTCTAATATTGATGATCCAGTCTCTGACATCCTTTGCTATGTCCACACGTAGTCTGGAGTCAGGAGCAGAGCTGGGCAGCTTTAAGTGCTGCTTCTGTAGTCTATTTAACAGTAAGAGTCCCGTGCCCAATTAAATGAAGACTTTGGGTATCAACTGATGCAAAGCAGATTGCAATGTCAAAAGTGTTAGTGATGCCATTGATCGGTTGGGTCATGTGGCGAAATAAGTCTTGTACACGGCCAGTAAATCTTTATTTGTAAGTAAAAAAATAAGAATATGTTAGTGTTCATAGTGCACTTTTACTAGAATACCATTCTGTTTGGAGTTCAAAAATGATTTTAAAAGCAGCGTAAAATATGTTTTTCCAGCTGGGCAGGTCACAGCTGACTAAAGGGATTGAATTGGCAGTTTGGAATTTGGTTCAGTTTACCTTGTTTGTTTTAACAAAGTAGTTTATTTTTAGTAACTTTATTATTTTGCTACAATAAAGACTTCTACTACACATTGCACATCTTTAAAGACTTTGATAAACCATTTATTCCTACTTAAGTTGAGCGGGCGCTGGAAGCAGTTCCAGCACCACCATAAAGCTGATATAATATTTAAGATCGAAGCATTGCCAATGCGCTGTGGTTTCACTGAAATCCATTACATTCTGGTAGAAAGAGCTAATTTTTGTGCTTCAGCAACTGCCTGGTTTTGGAAGAAAGATTGTGCTGCTCAATGCATCTGTCACAAAGTAGGTGATTGCTGGCACCTACCCGATACTCCGAGTAATAAAACTGTCCTATATCCTAAGGATCACAAATTGCAAATCTCGGCAGGCAGCAAAGAGGTATTACTTGATGTCTTTTTATTACTACTTTTTTTTTATAAACCTCTGCATATAGATTAGTTTGCTTAATTTTGAACGTGTCTTGCACCACATCACTTATAGTATATTAGGCACACCATGATTTACTCTTGGTGCACGAGCAGCAGATTGCGGAGTGTCGGATTTGTTATGTCATTACATCCCATCCCTTTCTTCATGCACCTCTTGGTTGATCAGAAGTCAAAAGAGCAAATTACGTTATATACCAAAACTTAATCTTATACTGGGACAACCATTTCTGCACCTTGCCCCTACTTCCTAACATTCTCACAGACTTCCTTCTTAAGATCTGCCTCAATACATAGATGATGCCAGATGTATTTATAGTGAGCTCTGAGTGCTCAGTTCCACTAAAAAATATTCAGTAGCTACGGTTCCTAGTACCCCATCTTTATCGCACACGCAGATTATTTGATTCGGAGTGTGTTGGAATTGAAGACCAGTAGCACACTATCCCTACACCTCACTTTCTGAACATTTTCTGAAGAACCACAACTTGACTTCTAGTACTCTGTTGTAAGAAAGCAGTGTATATTAAGTACAATCTTTGTTTTCTGCATAGATTGCTTCAAAAGGACTGTTTCTGGATGGACTACTCGTCCCTGCTGGTAAAAATGTGTGGACTGCCTCTCCTATTGTAGTACCGGAGTTGATCCTGTAATGTTCTCTTTGACTAAGGTTATTACACTCGCAGCATGTTAAAGTGAATACATCTTATCATGTTTTTCTTAAGTACAGTTCAGTATCATAAAATAATTAAAAAACACTACTGCAAGGAGTAGGCGACGGGGCAACTGAACACTTTCTACTCAAGAGGTCCAGGGAAGTGTGGCACAATAATATACAGTACTTAAGTTGAGACGGACGGGGGAGACAATTCCTTTAGGCAATAATATCACTGCAAGACTGTCACCAGCCTGGAGCATGCTTTAGTGACTAGCCCATTGAAGAATGTCCTAGTATGCAGCCAAAGTCCAGTCTCCTTGGTCTTAGAGGTTTCTGGGGGCGAGCAAGAATTGGTTTTGATCCATTGTTGTGGTAAGTTCAGATCCCCTTGACGACCACAGCAAAGACCAGAGGAGGACGTCCTGAAGAAAAACTCATAGTTGACGAGATTGCTGTCCACAATTTTCCTGTGCTTTTTGGCTCCAGGCTGCCTTTGCTCTTAGATTACCACTGGTAACCATAAATTATGAGGTGGTGGAATTCGAGGGCATCAGCTCCAGATACACAGGTTTGTGTATAGCCAACCAATCTAGTCTTTTATGCTATGGTCATCGCTGAACCATATGGACAAAACAGACATTGCAACAGCAGCTTCAAAGGCATTTCTTCTCTATCCTTCTCACGGGATTCTCTGCAAAGTGGCCCCTTGGACTGTATTACAGGTCTTTGGCAAGCTCTATTCTGTGGATTTCAGCAAGATTCATGGTAATGTTTGGCACAGCCTTGTTCGAGAATCATATGTTTAGCCACACCTCAAGTCAGTTGTTCTGCTTTTTTTCTTTGCTGTCAATTGATGTTGAAGATTTGATAGTCTGGAGAAAGTGGAGGAGACATACCAATTTGTTACTTACATCATCACATTGCTCATTGCAATAATCCTTAGACGTCTTTCCTCTGAAAGACCCAACCACTCTCGATTTGTGTTGTAACTAAGAGGGTAAAGGAAGAAATGAGGAAGGAAGCTGGGGAGATTGATGTGGCAGATGAGCAGTGACGAGGAGCGGTTGCTGCCTCATGCAGTTGAATTATTAAAATGTAATTTTTATTCAGTCCAAAAAACGTGTTCCATCCATATGGGGGCCTATTTCAGGTATCCAAATAGGCTTTAGGAAGGGCACCTAAGGAGTAACGTTAAGACAAGTTACTATGCTGCCTTTATACTGAATCAAAATATTGAAGGTTCTCTCTCTCTCTCTCTGTAGGATGCAGATTTGGGACCCTGCTCCTGGAAAACTGTGATGTTTCAGGTAATAGCACTGTTATGTGAACTCACTGGGCCTTTCATTCAAGAATATTTAGAGTCTGAAGAGGGTGTGGAAGAAAGTATTTGGATGGATAATTCTAAGTGCAGATTCCTCAACTTTAGAATATCTCAGATTGGATCTGGAGAATTCTTCAGCAATGCTCACTCATGCATGCTGGTAGGTGGCTTCGGGTGGCAGTGCAGTGACTCTGTACAGCCCCGGAAGTAACAGAGCAGAGGCACATATAAGCCCCACACTGGTGTGCTGACGAGTTCCTTTCTTTCAGCGTCCTTCGATGTGGATCTAGAGCTCTGATCCTAACTTCATCAGTCTTCCAATGACTCTTAAAACGTTTTGCAGTGTGGTAGGGAATGCTGTCCTACCACAGACAACAGGGTTCAAGCCATGCCAAGGCTGCAGGAAGCAGATGTCTGACAACCTGCATTAGGTGTGTCTGTTGTGCTTGGGCTCTGGCCATGAGACTCTTGTACAACAATTGTAACTTTATGCATCCCAAGGTGATTTAGGACCAGGCGGCGAAACTCTGTGGCTGAACATAAGAATAGATCACAGTTGAAGCATAGGTCCCGCACCAGGTGGATGGGTGGCACCTGTGTACGGCTCCTTTGTCACTTCTGTAGTGAGATGTGTCGACTCTGAGTCGCACAGCGTAACCTACTGGTGCAGAAGCACTGCTTTTGAGCTCTCTGGGTCCATTCTTTGTACTTGAGAGACATTCACAAGGTAAGGAATCTGCGGTTATATAAAGTATCCACCAGAAAGACTGTTACTGAAGTTAAGTAACTTATTCGATGAGGGATGATTTGCACACTTAGAAAGTTGGAATAAAGTCAATCTGGATGAAGGTGAGCCGCAAAGTTGGCCTTACCCCTTTTCCAGCATTGAAAAACATCATCCCTACCAACTTGGGCTGCTCCATCAAACAACCTCGTGAGGCTGGGCAGTACTGTCTCTTTACATCCCCTTAGGGTTTCTTTTGCATTGATGCTTGATGCAGAATTGCTTTTCATTTTCAGAGGTTTGCTCCAGCAATTAACACAAGTCTTTTAATGCTGGTACAGTAAATAGATACGTTTTCACAACATACATGGCAACAGCAGCAGCTTTGGACAAAGCAGCACTTTTAGCACCCGACTTGGCTAGGGCATTTTCCCTTGAAACTAGTGAGCAGCACACTGTACTACCACAACCCTTCCTATTGTGAGTACATCTGGCCATAAGTCTTGGCAGTATGCCACACCAGTCTGCCCAAAATCATTTCCTGCTACAAAGCAATTCACTAGCTCACTATCTGCACGCTCTTCTTCCTCAGCCCTCTTCTTCTTTTCTTCGGGGATGGAAGCATTATCGAATTGACACTGACGGAACTAACTAGCCAACCTTCACCGTCGATTCGATATTGATATACCAGACATAAACCCCAAACTAGCCCTTTCACTATTCAAAACGAATACTAACTGCTTGCAATTTGTCTGGACTGAAGTGAAAACTTCATCCTCTACACATAATACTGGAATTTGTCTCCAATCAAGCAGCACACTAACAACTCCTTTTCAGTGGCCGAGCAGTGAAGGTCAGCTTCTCTAAGTGGCTTTGAAACAAAAGCCACTCTTACTTCTTCACGGCCAGCCTTCTGAATCAAAACGGGCCCAGCCTGTATTTGCTGGCATCCATCAGCATACAACATGGCAAAGAAGGATCACGTGGTTTCAAAGCCTTTACATCAATCATCTTCTCTTTAACCCATAAAACAATGATCTGACAATGTATAACCAGACAAAATGGCATTTCCTTTTTCAACATATTTGCCAAGCATTTCAGTTTTGTGCCGTAGTCTGGAATGAACATGACCTAGAACTACTAAAAAAAAAGAAGACTCCAATACATCCTTATCCTTTGGAGGAGAGGCCTTTACCAAATCAGGATAAGGTTCAACATACTCTTTGGACACAGCATGCTGTGAAAATTCCACTCTATACTTTATATACTCGCATTTCTCTTTCTTTAGCACAACCTGTGATCCGAAACTTTTCAGGGCTTTGTCCAGCACACAATCATGCTCCTCCTGCCTTACACCATAAATAAGGGCATCACGTTGAAAAACAACCACACCCCTAACATTTTCGTGCAGGTGGAGCAAAAGGTGCTGAAAGCCAGGGCCACTGACCTCAAACCAAAGGGCGCCCTACAGATCTAGAATGTACTAATGCGGGATACAAAGGCTGTGGTACAGAAAGGCAAGGTAATTTTTTGTAAACCATTCAGCACCCTTCAACAAACCCAACAATGCACAAATCTTTGGAAGGGAACGTTAGACCACCACAGTGCCTTATATACGCAAGTCACGACAAAGCTCTCAATTCCCCAGATATCCTGCATGCTATTACCAAAGGAGATAGCCACAAAGATCGCCCAACTGGTTTAATGACCACTTTTCTGAAACAGATCATTTAGTTCCTTCTCCAGGTCCTCTCTCAAATTGAATAGAACATTCAGCAGCTTAACAGAATTCACTGGAACACCACAATCCTTTACTTTAAATTTGTGTGTGTGTATACACCATGATCTTCTCTAGTTTTTTTCTTCTTCTTTTTTTAAATGAAGAAAAGCCACCTGGAAATGTATTCACTAAATCCTCCACCTGACTTTCCCCCCTTTGGCACCAGGTCTCAAAACTATATCACACTGCCCCTGATGAAACCTCACAAGTTGATTCAGTCCCTTTTTAGCTATGTAAACCTTTCCCTCAATTATCTTTCCTTTAAGTTACGAAACAGCCTCAAATTCCTATGCCCCCATATGAAACAAGTACACAATCAGAAAGTTGGAACTCTATTTCATGCTACTTTAGCAAACAATTCTTGCGTGATCACAGTGACCCCAGCCTGCAAATTAACTAACAAGTGAAAGAACTTGTCTCCAACTTTCCGATCAATGTAGGGATCTACATGTTCCAATGGGCCCCCTTTCTTTACATCACTCTGCAACATCCAACACCATGTCCTGTACACCACACTGAGTTAGTAACCACGCCAACTTGCTGATCGTTGAGCTATACACTTGGAGACTCTTTAGTGAAATGTCCCAATTTCCTGCATGATTTGTACACCACACACTCTGCTGGGCAAGGTTCGGGTACCACACTCTCCTCTCCCATTGTAGATCGACTATGATGGCTTTGACCTGCTCGTTCTTGATCTTTTTCAGAACTAGAGGTGGGGGGTGGCAGAGGCGGGAAGGCATACAGAAATCCTGTGTTTCATTCCAGCAGGAAAAAGTCTCCGGATGAGTGCTCTTGCAGAAATTCCAATGGACAAAATATTCAACACTTCGTTTTCTTGATGGCAGCAAAAATATCTAGTCAGGGTTCTCTTCACTGTTAAAAGACGCACTGCGCCACTGCTGGATGTAGACGCCACTCATGACCTGCTAAACACCACCGGCTCGGTTCATCCACTCTGGTATTCAGAGACTCTGTCAAGTGGTTTGTGATCAATAAATTGCACTGAGAAGCAGAACTTCCAGACACAGGACCCAAGACCCAACTCTGCCCTGCTTGTTGCAGTTCCACATGGCAGTAGGTGTTGTCTGTGAGAACCTGCACCAGCCTCTCCTTGATTGAGGCAGACGAATGGCTCACAACTCCAGTAGATTGATTTAGAGCTAACTCTCTGCTGGAGAACTGAGTCCTCTGATCTCCACCTCCCACAGATGATCAGTCCAGCAGTGACATGTCTGTCACCACCATCAACTCTGGGTGGGGAAGAGAGAGGAGTCGGCCTCTGAACTAATTGTGAATGAGCAGCCACCACTGCAAATCTTGAGCATTTCCTCAAAGACCTGGATGGCTTTAGCCATACTGCCTTCAGGCTGTCCATTGGGACTTCAAGTTCCATTGCAGAGAGCACATGTGCCAGCTTGTATAGCTGTAGAGGAGGATGCAAGAGGCTAAGGGGCCAAGAAACCTCAGAGCTAATCTCACCGTGAACCAGGACTGACCCTGAAACATGAGGATCAGAGCCTGCAGCATGTGTCTGCACCCTGGGAGAATGAGGAAGAACCTGCTGTGATGGTGCTCTGCCCCCACCCCTGGCAGTTCTCTTGGCCCCAAGGTGAGTGTAGGGTGCTCGGCGGTCCAATCTGCTGTAGCTGGGGGACAGCCCTCTGAGCTTTCACTGCTGCTGGTATACTGGACATGTGGGGTCCTGAGTGCATGCACCCCACTGTCTTCTGCTGCATCCCTCCCCTTGGGCCACGGGGAGAGCTGGATTAGAGGAGGCAGACCTGTGCAGTGTGACACCACAGAAAGGATTGCATGGAAGGCCTGACTGCACATGCTGTGGGGACCAGAGGTGAGTCCCTGTTTAAGAGGATCGGTAGCCCCTTTCCCATCTGGAGTGTGCCTGGTCAACCCTACGAATTAGGGCCCAGTTCCCCATCTGGACTTCTGAAACTTTCTCAAGTGCTGCGGAGGTGCATGACACAGAGCCTCCTCAAGTCCTGTGGAGGTGCATGACACAAGATGACCACAGGGAACGGTAGAAACATTGGATCACTTAGTGGGGGTAGACTTCTGAGCTCGTCCTCCCCCCGTGGACGACTGAATTTCTGTGGCTCCTGAGGACCCCTACCCTTAGTCCCCACACATCAAATTGCCTGCACCTGTTAGAGTTAGGGGGATGCCGAATTGAGTGGTGACCACAGGATGAACCCGACTGCTCATGCTGCCAGGTCCCTGTGCAAGCAGGTCAATGGCTCTTACCATGCAGAGCCTTCGTTTAGTGTATTGGTACCTTGCCTACCGCCGAAGCATGGTGACACCTGGGGTCCACCCGCCGATATAGCCTGCAAAATCCAAGAGAACAACAGGGGGCATGGGAGAACCTCCCCGGAATCACAAGAATATGAAAATAGAGACATTTACAACCCCACCTCCCATCCACCACTGCCAAATATGGCGGTGATGGTGGTGTCTCCGCACTGAGATTCAGCCCTACAGAAGTCTTGGAGATTCTACATGCCACAGAAGCCTCCTATAGGGCACTGAAAACTAAGACTGGTGAGGTCAGTGGATGATGCCATCCTGCGTCAAGACTTGCACAATGTTGTTGGCCGAGCGACAGGTGCGGAGGGGCGTATCTCTGACCTTGAGGACTGTCACCACCATCAAGGTTTAGGTGGCCCGCCTGACAAAGGCATCCCACATTTTGCAGATCGGTATGGAAGATGCCAAAAACTGGGCCACAGGGAACAACTTGTGATTCGTGGGTTTTCCTGATGGTTTCGAGGGGGAATTTCCAGAGAAATGTTTGGAACAATGTATCTCGTTTTGGATCCCTGAAGGGCAACCATTGTTCTGCTTTATCATCGAGAGGGCCACAGAGCACCTGTGGCAAAACCACCCCTGGGCGCACCTCATTCCTCCGATTGCCAAAATCTTAAACTACAGTGACAACATTCTTCGTGCTACCCGGAGAAAGATGTGGCATGATTCCAAACCTCCAAGATACTTATCTAGATCAACGGTAAATAGTTAGGCTGTGAAGCACAACTGAGGATATTGAACATCAAATATGTGCTCCTATTTCTGGCCCGGCTCCAGGTCATTTATGCCTCCAAATCCTTCTTCTTTTACATTCCTGAGGCGGAATGGGTGATGGAGCAGCAGCCCCTGAATGGCAATTCCGCACATCTTGGGGCTCGCCACCTCAAGGGGGACACAGGATGGGTGGAGCTGGTCCCTGAAGCTGCAACAAATGAAGAGGATCTCTAAAAGGAGAGCCCATACTGATGGTTCCTCAGGCCTCCTTCCCACAGGGGCATATAGCCCTGAGCACAGGTGCCGATGCAGGGCCACCAATGCCGCAAGTCCCTCACAGTGAGAGGCCCCACTCTCCAAGGGCCCATCTTCTTAGGGGATTGCTGTTGACCAACAGACTGATTAAACCATGAAAGAGCCCCACAAAATTATATAAATTGCCTTGCCAGCAGTCTGAGATCGACTGAGCAGCTCTACTCCAGTGGGGTAGAGGGTGACCTTAATGGATTAGCCACAGCGGTGTTACTTAATTCTGTGTTCTGTTCTTGTTGGGGTGACAGATGTTTCTTGGGTGGAAGTGTGGGAAGAGGAAACTGGGGTGATTCCTTTGGTAGAGTTTTGGCCCTGTTTGGCGCAGTTCAAACAACAGTGCAGACGGGGGGTCCCAACAACTTGTTTTCCTAATATGAAGGTGAGGAGGGTTGATCATCATATGAGGTTTGGCCTAGGGGAGTCTGGGGAGATCCTGGCATCAGGGAATAATCCTCCACACTTCAAATGCCTTACACTACGGCGGTACTTAAAATTATGACATGGACTGTCTATTGCCTTATTGACTGCATTAAGCAGTGTTGGGATTTGAAAGTTTCCAGTCACACAACATCCTACTACTACAGGAGGCAAAGGATAGGCAAAAGCAGCACCAGGCTGAGGAGTTAGAGACCTCCATTGCTCATGCTGTAGAGCGGTCAGCAGAGGAAGAAACTGAATCCTGCCAGGCGGAGATTAACAGGGCATCACTGAGGCAACTCTGCCTCAAAGAGGTTCCCCTTAGAGGTTGATAATGGCAAAATTAGATAATACTAATGCTCTCTTTTGTGGTAGTGTGGTCGAGCAGTAGGCTTATCTGAAGGTAGTGCTAAGCATTTGTTGTACACACACAGGCAATAAATGAGAACACACACACACTCAAATACTTAACTCCAGACCAATAGGTTTTTATATAGAAAAATATTCTTCTCTTAATTTATTTTAGAACCACAAGATTCAGAATTCAAGTAAATACATAAATTGTAAGGTACTTGGCATAGGTAAATATGGAACTTTGAATTAAAACAGTAATGTACACAGTTTTGGCACAAATGGCAATAAGCTATTTTGAAAGTGGACACAGTGCAAAAATCAACAGTTCCTGGGGGAGGTAAGGCAAGTACAAGTTAGTTTAGCAGGTAAGTAAGGCACTTACAAGTTCAGTCTCTGGGGCATAGGCAGCCCACGGTTGGAGGTTCAAGTCAACCCCAAACACCCAGCACTAGCAACACAGGGGCCTATAGAGACCAGGAGTGCTCCGGTTCTAGTCTGCTAGCAGGTAAGTACCTGCGTCCTTGGGGAGCAGACCAGGGGGGTTTTGTAGAGCACTGGGGGAGGAGGTCACAAACAGGCACACAAAATACACCCTCAGCTGCACAGGGGCAGCCGGGTGCAGTGTGCAAAGTAGGTGTTGGGTTTTAGATAGAGATCAATGGAGAGACCCGGGGGTCACTCTGGCGATGCTGGCAGGGCACAGGGGAGCTTCTCGTGTCAGCCACCAACTGGGCAACGATGAGGGCCACCTGCTGGTCACTCCTGCACCGGTAGTTGGTTTCTCTCAGGCCTGGGGGCTGCAAGTGCAGTGCTTCTTCCAGGTGTCGGGTTCTTTGTTACCGGGCAGTCGCAGTCAGGTGGAGCCTGTGGATTCTCTCTGCAGGTGTCACTGTGGGGGTGGAGGGAGGTAGTCTCAGGGCGTCCATGTCATTGGAGTCGCCAGGGTGTCCGCTCTGCAGTGTTGATTCTTCTGGACACGAGCGGGGGGCACTGAGTGCAGAGTGTTGGGGACTCACGCTTCCGGAGTGAGGTTCGAGTCCTTTTAAAGTTGGTTTCTTCTTGGTTGTTTTAGACAAAGCCACTGCCCTCTGGAGTATCTTGGTCCTTTGGGTTGTAGGGCAGACCTCTGAGTCGGCAGATGTCGCTGGCTCCGCTGGATGCGTCACTGTTGCATGTTCTTTGAGTCTGGAGACAGGCCTGTAGGGCTGGGGCCAAGTCAGTTGTCTCCTTTGTCTCTGCTGGGCTTTCAGGTCAGCAGTCCTTGTTTCAGGACGTCATGAATCTGTTTTCCTGGGTTCAGCATCGCCCCTAAATAGCCAATGGCTACTGTCCCT
This sequence comes from Pleurodeles waltl, assembly GCF_031143425.1. NCBI lineage: Eukaryota > Metazoa > Chordata > Amphibia > Caudata > Salamandridae > Pleurodeles > Pleurodeles waltl. The sequence continues at coordinate 976,443,434 of NC_090446.1, read as the reverse complement.
GAGGGTGGCAACACCCTCCTTGTGCCTCCTCCCTTTGGGGAGGGGAGGACATCCCTAATCCTATTGGGCTAAATCCTCCAAAGCAAGATGGAGGATTTTCTATGGAGGGGGTCACTTCAGCTCTGGTCACCTTAGGGGTGGACCTGGCTGAGGGGGTGACTCCTCCTTGTTTTTCTCATTAATTTTCCGGATTTGCCGCCAAAAGTCGGGGATGTGTCCGGCGGGCGGGCATCGCCACTAGCTGGAGTGCCCTGGGGCATTGTAACACGAAACATGAGCCTTTGAGGCTCACTGCTAGGTGTTACAATTCCTGCAGGGGGGAGGTGTGAAACACCTTCACCCAGTGCAGGCTTTGTTTCTGGCCTCAGGAAGCACAAATGCTCTCAACCCAGTGGGTCAGAAACTCGTCTCTCAGTGGCAGGCTGGCACAGACCAGTCAGTCCTGCACTGAAGGATTGGGTAAAATACAGGAGGCATCTCCAAGATGCCCTCTGTGTGCATTTTCTAATAAATCCCTCACTGGCATCAGTATTTAGTGTAGCCACTATGGAGCTGTTGAGTTCTTTTTGACAAACTCCCAGACCATATACTTATTATGGCCACACTGTACTTACAATGTCTAAAAATGGACTTAGACACTGTAGGGGTATATTGCTCATGCAGCTATGCCCTCACCTGTGGTATAGTGCACCCTGCCTTAGGGCTGTAAGGCCTGCTAGAGGGGTAACTTACCTATGCCACGTACAGAGTTTTGTGAGCATGGCACCCTGAGGGGGGATACCTTGTTGACTTTGCCTTTTTCTCCCCACCAAAACACACACACTGCAATGGCAGAGTGTATGTGTTAGGTGAGAGCTCCCTTCGGGTGGCACAACACATGCTGCAGCCCTTAGGGACCTTCCCTTTGTCACAGGGCCCTTGGAACCACTGGTTCTTTGTATAAGGGACTTATCTGTATGTCAGGGGTGTGCCAATTGTGGAAATAATGGTACATTTTTAGTGAAAGAACACTGGTGCTGGGGCCTGGTTGGCAGGATCCCATCACATTTCTCAGTCAAGTCAGCATCAGTATCAGGCAAAAAAAGGGGGTAGCTGCAACAAGGAGCCATTTTCCTAAACTTCTCTATTGGTGAGCCCCGCACAGCACAGTGAAGAGGGTAATCCTGTACATGTGGATCCGGAGTGAGGGAGAGATGTGGGGGTTCTGGCAACTGCATCCACGGACTGTTATTGCTTCTTAGGAGCAAAACGTGAGGGTCCCACAAGAGTTTTCTGATCCACTGATAGCATATTTACTGCTGTCCACTTTGCCAGCACTGGACAGACATGAGCTAGATGACTTACTACTCTTGAAGAGATAAGAGGCTATTTCCGATATTAACTATGGCAAAATGCCGGACCCTGACAGGATCCCGGTTGAATACTAACATAAACTCTGCATTACTTCCCCTACTGATGGCCCTTTATAAAGAGGCCACACTAAAGGGCCACACTAAAGGGCCACACCCCAGATGGGCAGATCGTGGCAACCACAGTGGCTCTACACAAAACTGGGGGACATCCAGAGGAGTGCATGTCCTACCACACAATCTCCCTTATCAACAGTGAACTCAAACTAAATGCCAAGGTCCTTGCCAACAGACTCCTCAAGGTTATTCACAAATGTATTAATTTAAATCAGTGTGGTTTTATGCTTCAACGTACTATGTGACACTGCATCCGTAGAGTACAGGTGGCCGTGGCATACTGACAGTAGTTCACGGGGGACCAACACCTTCCTGTGCATAGATTTTGAAAAAGTCTTCGATCCCCTCAATTGAGATTTCCTGTGGGACGCCATGAGACGCTTCGGCATTGGGCCCTGGTTTGTGTTGTATGTGTGGGCATTATACGCTGGCCCAGCTCCACAGGGGCAGGTTAATGAGGTTTTGTCACAGACTTTTCAGATACTGCATAGCACCAGACAGGGGTGCCTGTTTTCCCTCCTTCTCACCTTGGCGACATAGGTGCGTGCGATGCACAAGTCCAGGGATTCCCATGGGGGTACGGCATAGAAGATTCATTAGCTCTAAATGCAGATGATGTCTTGCTTTTTGTTTCAGACCCAGAGACCACAGGACTGCGACTACTCTACATGTTAGAACAATCTGGACAGGCCTCAGGCCTGCTTGCTAACTGGTCCAAATCCCTCCTGGTCTCTTCGGTCTGCCATGCCATCTCTGTCAAAGCCCCATTTAAAGTGCTGATCCGCAGACTGAGCTTCCTATATCTGGGCATTTATATAACCCTGTTTCCAACACTCACTTGGCTCCTTAACCTGATGCCACTGGTCTGTAGAATGCAGGGAGACCTAGAAAGGTGTAACCCACAGGCACGTTATATACTGGGGACGTTGACTTTCTTTAAGATGATGATCCTACTGTGCTTTTGTATTATTGGACCTCTCAACTGGTGGACCTCAACAACTGGCTTCATGGAGGTGGGAATGACCCAGCCTACAAGGTGGAACTAATATCTACGGTATAGGATACCACAGTGGATCGGCTTTCTGAACTACCTCTGCCTCGCGCACTTCCCGATATCGATAGAATTGTGCTCCTGGTATGGAGATTGGCATTGTACTGGGTGGGCAAGATTACGCTTCAGACCCCTCCCCCCCCCCCCCTTTGGAGGGGTAACTGGTTGGGCCAAGTGACTAGGGCCCATATTTATACTTTTTTTTAGCACCACATTTGCACCACTTTTTGACGCAAAAGCGGCACAAACTTAAAAAATACAATAGTTTTTTGTAAGTTTGTGCCGCTATTGCGTCAAAAAGCGGTGCAAATGCGGCACTAAAAAAGTATAAATATGGGCTTAATTTGTTGGGTTTGGCCGCTGGAACCTTATAAGTATCTCCAGATTAGGGGATGTTTGGCAAGGAGCACACATGGTCCCTGAATCAGCTCCCCTTCTGCTGAGTAGTAGACCTTCCTGATTTCTGCCCATATTTTCCTGCCACCCTCTGTTCCTTCTCCACTGCTTTCTGCTCTGTTTATCTGTTGCCTTTTGCCTCTTTTTTTTTTATTACGGATTGCTGCAGTTTCTATGTTGCTGTCTCTTTCTCCACTATTTCTGCTCTGTTTTTTGTTGCCTTTTCTCTGTTTGCTCCTGTCTCTTCCCCACTGTTTCCTGTTCCGTATTCTGTTGCCTTTTTAACTCATTTTAACTGACTTCTGGTCCTTTACCCATTGCTTTTACCTCTCTTCCACTGATTCTTCTTGTCTCGATTTTTCCAACCATTTTTCGGCCACCTCTATGGCTCATTATTAGAGTTTCCCACAAGATCTGCCCACTGCCACCACCACTACCAACCACAATGATGTCAGACCAACTCTACTGCCTCCTGCTCAACACCCAATCACTCAGCAAGCATGCCACTGAGATCTGGGACACCATCACCTCCCTCACCCCCAACACCATCTTCCTCATTAAGACCTGGCTCAAAAGCCTGCACCCGACATCACCCCCGCAAGCCTTGACAGATACAAGATAAAACACAAGGACTGTACCAACAAACACAGAGGTGAAATCACTACCATCCACAAAGAAACCATCTGATGCACCACACCTGTAGACAACACCACCCGGATCATGGAACACCTCAACTTTCAGCTCCGAACTGAAGGTAAAACCACCAGAAAAGGCACCTTTGCTACAGACCACCCCTAGTTTTTGCAACGCTATCCCCAAATTCATTGTCACACTTGCCACTGACTCCTAGCACCACAGCTTCCTCAGATCTCAACTTTCACCTCAAAGACCACAACAACGCCAACCTCCTCGAAAGCATGAACATCGGGCTCACTCAGCTAGTAGCTAACGACACACACTACGCAGGACACACACTCTACCAGATCTTCACAGCCAACGACAGAGTCAGGTACAGCTATGTCAACAAGGTGACATGGACAGACCATGCTACTGTCCACTTTGCCATCACAGGATCCGCAGGCACCACCACCCAGCACTTCACACCACTGCTTGAACAGAGTATTAGAGAGCTAGTGGACCAACGGCCTCAACACATCTCACTCCTACACCTCAACCAACCTTGAACAGGCTGTCAAGAATTTCCCTGCCTGAATCACTGACTGCGCAGTCACTCCTGTCAAACCTACCAAACCCAAGCGATCCACCAAGCAGACTAGCTAGCACTCCGTGGCACTGAGAGCTACGAAATGCAACTGTAAGTGACTAGAAAGGAAATGGCGCTCGATCAAGGAGCCTACAGACCGAACCACCTTCAAGACATCCCTCAACCAATACCATCAGCTCCTGAAGGAGATAAAAAAGAGCGCCTCAGCTCACCGCAACAAAGTCAGTGCTAATCACAGCAAAGAACTCTTCAACATTGTCAGAGAATTCCCCTACCCAACAGCCACCAACATCATCATCACCCCTTCTCAAGAACTCTGCAATACTCTTGCGTACTTTATCCATGACAAGGTCTCTGCCATCTACAAACACTTTGAACCCTAACCTACCGCTGCTAACACCCTCAGCCACTTTGCATCTGCGGAGGCAAATCCCGACCACCTGCTCACCCAAGACACCAGTGCCATCATGAAAGCCGTCCACTCCAGAGCTCCCTCGGACCCGTGTCCCCACCACATTCAACCTCTGGAGCAAGAAAATCATCAAGAAGTTCACCATAATCTTCAACATATTTATCACCACGGCCACCTTCCTCAAAGTCTGGAAACATGCAGAAGTCAACCCCCCTTCTCAACAAACCCTCTGCCAAACCACAGCAAACTCAAGACGTACCATCCCATCTCTCTCTACTCCCATTTTCCACCAAAGTAATTGAGAAGGCCATCAACTGGCAACTCACACCTGGAGAACGACAATTTTCTGGACTACTCTCAATCTGGTTTCGCTCCAACTACAGCACTGAAACCACTCTGCTCGTTGTCACAGATGACATCAGAACCCTCCTGGACTGAGGAGAAATAGCTGCCCTGATCCTCCTTGACCTCTCAGCAGCATTCAACAATGTATCCCACCACACCCTCATCAAAAGGCTTCATCACACTGGAATCCAAGAAGACGCTCTAAAATTCATTGCCTCCTCCTCACCAGAAGAACCCAGAGAATCTACCTGCCACTGTTCACTTCGGAACCTAAGAACATCACCTGCGATGTTCCCCAAGGCTCCTCCTTCAGCCCCACACTGTTCAACACATACATGATTCTTCCCCACCCCCCCAACTTCGTCAGAAACCACAGACTAAACTTCATATCCTACGGAGACAACACCCAGCTCATCCTCTGAGAAGACCCCTCAACCCTATGGGCCAACTTCCACAGGTGCATGACGAGCGCCGCCGACTTGATGACAACAACTGTCAAACTTAACACTAAGAAAACAGAAGTACTGATCTTCAGGAGCAACACCTTCCCATGAAACAACTCTTGGTGGCCTCCCGAGCTAGGACCCTCTGTGACACCCACACACCATGCCCACAACCATTATATTGGACAAGTTCACCATGACGAGCCAGATCAATGCAGTTTTCTCTGCCTGCTCCTCTCTCTTCTCATGCTCCATGAGATCTTCAGAGGGCTCCCCGTCAACACTAGACGAAGTCACTGAAGCCCTTATCATCAGCCGGCTGGACTACAGAAACTCACTTTACGTAGGGATCTCCACGCACCACGGAAGAGACTGCAGACCAAACAGAATGCAGTGGCAACAGATCCTCGATCTCCTGAGACAGACCCACATAACCTCTCACCTCAGGAAGGAAGAGATGTCAATTCAAGATGCTGATCCACACCTGTAAAGCCCATCACAATCAAGGACCCGCTTGCACTAACTTTCACCAGCCCCCGCGACTCCTGCACTCTGCTTCCCTCTCCCCCGCACACACCCCCTGCAACAGTGGCGGTTTCTCCTCCCATCTTGGCACAAAGGCCTGAAAAACCTCCCCATGTATCTCAGGACCTCCACGTTTCTTCAGGAATTCAGGAGAGGACTAAAAACCTGTCTCTTCAACTAAACCCCCCAGAAGAGGCATAGTTCAAAGCGCATGGATACCCTAATGGGTGAATAGCTGCAGTTCACAAATTGTGATTGCCATGTGGTCATTTCAGGACCTGCAAGCAGAGTTCAGCATACACCAGTCCAAATTCTATAGGTTCCTGCAACTCCATCATGCCCTGGTTTCCCACCGAGTGTCTACTGTTTACCGATCTTTCATAATTAATTCATTAGACTTATTCACCCCTTTGACGGCCCACTGGAAATCAAGGATTTGCACTTTGGAGGATAGTGAATGGAGAGGCCCTCATGACACCCACAGAGTTGGTGATATCATCAAGTTCTGCCTGATTCAGTTGAATTTCTTGTACATATCTGACATCACTGAAGCTTTGGAGAATGGTCTGGCGCTGGCTGTCCAGATGCTCCCAGTGTGGAGCAGAGATAGTCGACTTCTTCCATGTGGTTTGTGCCTGCCCGGCGATTGGGAGATACTGGACCTCTATTTTTAAGGCACTGCCTGACTGTGAAACTCAGCAAACCTACCAACGGTAGAAGGGTGGCGCAAAGCTCTGGACTAGTCCGCGAAAGTGGAGGAACCACTCTATGCTGCACGAAGGTACCCTAACAAATACAAAAGTATTTGGAGGAAATGGTGGGATTACTATTTACTGTTACAAAGTACTGTATGTTAACTACATATGTGATTGTTAGTCTGCAAATGTTAAAGCTCATTTGCAGTGAATGGTTTATGGTCTTTTTTCCCATAAAATCAATAAAAATTGGTTTATTAAAAAAAGAATGTCCAATACATCTTTATGTGAAAATAGTCAAAAGTAACATTTCATGTAACATACAATACACTGAATTTTTAAACACTAATAAGTGTTTAGTATTTCCCAACACAACCCTTTCTAGTAACCTTAGAATAGTGGAAGACTAGATTATAAACCACCAAATGTCAAACATACGCACTGCAGTTTACATTGCCCTGTTTGAAGCTGATGTATTACGGATACAACTATTTTATCAGGATTTTAATTTGTGACATGCTGGCAGGGTCACTGGAATTATACAGTAGGAGAACACAATACAGTAGGGTTGACAAGAATAAGGAATCTCCCGTGGAGTGAATGAGTCACTCCCCTGCATCTGCAGGCACCAACAGCAAGACGACCACCTGCGTGAGTACCCTCTCCTGGTGAGCTGGGTGGAGGCTGGAAGTAGTCCTGTTGGTCCTCTCTACCAGCCATCCAACTTGGGTGGAGGAAAGCCCTTGCCTTTCCACGCAGGACAGTACCCCCGTGCACCGCGTCTTTTGCAGCTGCCAAGGCTTGTTGGTACTTCTTCCAAGGGGTCTTCAGGCTTCGTGTAGCTCCAGCCCCCAGCACTCCTTCCTGCAACACACAGCTCCCTGAGTGGCTCGCCTGCGGTGTGGGACTCCTTTTCATAGTGCTGTGTGGGCTCCTTTTGCATCTTCTGTGTCCCCATCCTTTGGGACTCCTGTGAGTGTTTCTGTGGTCTCTCTGTGACGCGGAGGGCCCCCTCTGAATCCCCCTCCTGGGTTGAGTCCTCCTGGGCCTTGCTGGTCCCCGGCAGCACCACTTTCTGCCACCTGCGAATTTTGCTTGTGCCAAAGCTTACTGGTGGAATCCGAACACGTAAACCCAACTGCAATCTTCCTTCCGACGTGGGACATCACCTGTATCCTCTGGGACTTCGACTCTGACTCCAGGGCTGCAGTGCTGACTCTTCTTCCTCACCATCAACCAACTCCTGCATCCTCTGCTTGGTGGGTAGGGGCTCCTTCCCCCCAATGGACTCTGCTGTGTCTTCTGGACTTGGTCCTCTCTTTCCACAGGTCTTCCTCTTCAGGAATCCACTGTTGGTTTCTCGCAGTCGCCTCTGGGTTTTGCAATTCTCTTCCTTTCTTCTAAGTGGGTGTGTTGGGAAAACTCTAGTGATTTATTCCTGCTTTCCAGGTCGCCGGGGGTGTTGTGGTACTTACCTTTGTGCTTTCCTAGTACTCCCAGCGCCCCTTCTACACACTCCACTTACATAGGTGGGGGGTGTCTCTCGCATTCCATTTTTTTAGTATATGGTTTGTGCTCCCACTAGGGCCACTATTCTCTATTGTGTTTTACACTATTTTCTAACTATTCTTATGCCTATTTCTGACAACTAGTGTATATATCTTGTGCATGACTTACCTCCTAAGGGAGTATTGCCTCTATAGTATTTTTGGTGCTGTGTTACCATAATAAAGTACCTTTATTTTTGTATCCCTGAGTGTATTCTTTCATGTGTGTAAGTGCTGTGTGACTACAGTGGTGTATTGCATGAGCTTTGCATGTCTCCTAGATAAGCCTTGGCTGTTCATCCACAGCTGCCTCTAGAGAGCATGCTTCTAGACACTGCCTACACTACACTAATAGGGGATAGCTGGACCTGATATAAAGTGTAAGTACCCACCACACACCAGGCCAGCTTCCTACAATCAATAAATAAATAAATAAGGTTTATGCTGGCTGTCAATGGCTTCACTGCTTAGGACTTTTTCTACTTTCAGCCACTCACAATTTGTGGGATGCCACAGTAAGTAAATTTTTTGTAATGTCCAGCGCAGGTTCTAAATTGCTCCTTCGTGCATTTACAAATAGTCAGTGACCGTGTAAGCTGATATCTAAGCAGAAATGCTCTAATATCAATTTTGCATTACGAACCAGATGTAAAGGCGCATGAATATTTCTGTACCTACTGTACACTGTTGCTGAATAATCCAAAGCTAACACCAAATCACAGTACATTATCTTATTCAGTCCACTTCACACGGGTCCAATTACAGACATACCGGCCATGCAGTATTGTTTGCTCACCAGTACAACTATTTCAGATCCAGACAAAAAATGCCACTATGAAAATAATAGGAAACTGTAACCGATTACTGCTGCACATTGTTAATGGCAATTAACTTTTTTCCTGCAATCACGTCATCGAAGCACTGCATAAAGTTTTGTCCCAACTTAAGCCAATAACCACTGTAGCCTCACACCTTTAACATTTACTGCTAAAGCCAAGCACTACTAGCACCTGCTCGGTTAAGCTTGTGCTTTACCTCTATTATGTGATTATATGGCCTCACCAGAGGTATAGCTCCGTACTGTCTCCTATCCCCCACATCCATGGGTGTACCAATACTGCTTTAAACCAGTCACATAAACCTCCTCAGGACACTGGCTACAATTCATACATGTTCAATTTTTCTCACAATCATTCCAGAATATTGCTATTACACCTATTTGATGACAGAAAATCTCTCGTGCCCCTTAATTCTTCATTACAAATTGCTTGTGTTTCAAAGTTACATGTGTGATCCTTATACGTTTACATTTTTCAAAATGACTAAGAACTTTGCTGCAGCTCGAACGAACTGATTCCGGGTAGAATATCAGCAATGTTACACATGCCAAAATGATCTATATAATTTAGGTGCAGATGATCTGGTATGGGTGGATAGATTCTGAGAGATTACAACTTTATGGCATGGAAAGAGTTCTAACAAAGGTGATGGCACACAGTACTATCCACAGCCTACAAAAGTGGTCTTGGATACTTCTTTCCTAACTGGAGAATAAGAACATGAAAAGAATACAGGAGCCAATGCTATTTTACAGAATAAACCTTACTTACTCAGACTCCCCAATGTGATTACATAAAAAAAAAAAATCAATGGGATGTTTACAAACAAAAAAGACAGGCTGTTTCTAAGTGCTAATAATTTTGGGGAAGAAAGGAACTGATTAGATATGAATCAACAATTAAGTGAGCTGGGATTGATAGAAAAGAACGTTACCACTAGGTTGCAACCGTTTTAAACCTTCTAATAAAAACGGACAGCTAAAGACACGGTTTGGATCTGGTATTAGTGGGCAGGATTACAAATCTGAGGGCTTTGCCGGACTGACAACTGTTACCTTTTGAGAAATAATGGTGTTCGATTTGTATGTTTATTTTTTCTTTCCTGGCCTTCGTTCTGTTACATACCCTCATGCCTTTAAAACAAATTCAGATCTGCCAGCGACCTTGCCTGAGTAGTTTAATTAATCCTTCTGTACAAGAGGGAGGCGTGTCCCTTTTGTAAAAAAAGAAACATGAGCATGTTTTCCAAATGTCACGCTCGCTCTTCAATTAGGGCGACCCTTGGTGAGACTCAGAAACAGGCAGACAGTACAGTTAAATATGGTGCTTTTATTGAATGAAAACCAGCCTCTGCAATGGTTGCTGCTGAGCACTAACCCAGCCCCTCTACGTTCCGTTTACAGTTTGTTGGCCACAGATGACAGAGTTCGCACAACGTCCAGCAGAAAAGTCCCTGACATGTAAACATGTAGCCCCTCGGCATACAAAGCATTAAACGTTGGTGTGCGCAATATCCGCCTTAGACTAGTGTGAGACTCCATGCTGTACACGACAGACAGTGGTGTGTGGTTCTTCAATACCACGTCATTTAGAAATCACACCCAAATGAGGCTGAAATGAATCTCTGCGGAAGCTGAACTTTTCTTCGGCCCGCCCCGTAAGCTCCATCTAGCACAACTCTCCAGTGGGTGCAGCAGCGCTACTTCGAAAGGTTCTTTCCCTGGTAAGACAAGCGACAACAAGACTGTTAAAAGGGTTAACACGTATAAAGCGGGCATCAGGTAACCTTTCTCGTGAAAGTGGTAAATGATGAATAAGCACCTTAAACACATTTTCTTGAGGGGACATTTTTGTTCCTCAAGTTTTTATTTTAATTATAAAACATTACATTTGACAGCATTGTTAAAAACATAGTCCTATAACGTTTACATCGTTTCAAAGTTAAGATTTGGTTTTTTCTGCACTGTTCAAAAGTTTAAAAGAATACAGGGAGTGCAGAATTATTAGGCAAATGAGTATTTTGACCACATCATCCTCTTCATGCATGTTGTCTTACTCCAAGCTGTATAGGCTCGAAAGCATACTACCAATTAAGCATATTAGGTGATGTGCATCTCTGCAATGAGAAGGGGTGTGGTCTAATGACATCAACACCCTATATCAGGTGTGCATAACTATTAGGCAACTTCCTTTCCTTTGGCAAAATGGGTCAAAAGAAGGACTTGACAGGCTCAGAAAAGTCAAAAATAGAGAGATATCTTGCAGAGGGATGCAGCACTCTTAAAATTGCAAAGCTTCTGAAGCGTGATCATCGAACAATCAAGCGTTTCATTCAAAATAGTCAACAGGGTCGCAAGAAGCGTGTGGAAAAACCAAGGCGCAAAATAACTGCCCATGAACTGAGAAAAGTCAAGCGTGCAGCTGCCACGATGCCACTTGCCACCAGTTTGGCCATATTTCAGAGCTGCAACATCACTGGAGTGCCCAAAAGCACAAGGTGTGCAATACTCAGAGACATGGCCAAGGTAAGAAAGGCTGAAAGAGGACCACCACTGAACAAGACACACAAGCTGAAACATCAAGACTGGGCCAAGAAATATCTCAAGACTGATTTTTCGAAGGTTTTATGGACTGATGAAATGAGAGTGAGTCTTGATGGGCCAGATGGATGGGCCCGTGGCTGGATTGGTAAAGGGCAGAGAGCTCCAGTCCGACTCAGACGCCAGCAAGGTGGAGGTGGAGTACTGGTTTGGGCTGGTATCATCAAAGATGAGCTTGTGGGGCCTTTTCGGGTTGAGGATGGAGTCAAGCTCAACTCCCAGTCCTACTGCCAGTTCCTGGAAGACACCTTCTTCAAGCAGTGGTACAGGAAGAAGTCTGCATCCTTCAAGAAAAACATGATTTTCATGCAGGACAATGCTCCATCACACGCGTCCAAGTACTCCACAGCGTGGCTGGCAAGAAAGGGTATAAAAGAAGGAAATCTAATGACATGGCCTCCTTGTTCACCTGATCTGAACCCCATTGAGAACCTGTGGTCCATCATCAAATGTGAGATTTACAAGGAGGGAAAACAGTACACCTCTCTGAACAGTGTCTGGGAGGCTGTGGTTGCTGCTGCACGCAATGTTGATGGTGAACAGATCAAAACACTGACAGAATCCATGGATGGCAGGCTTTTGAGTGTCCTTGCAAAGAAAGGTGGCTATATTGGTCACTGATTTGTTTTTGTTTTGTTTTTGAATGTCAGAAATGTATATTAGTGAATGTTGAGATGTTATATTGGTTTCACTGGTAATAATAAATAATTGAAATGGGTATATATTTGTTTTTTGTTAAGTTGCCTAATAATTATGCACAGTAATAGTCACCTGCACACACAGATATCCCCCTAACATAGCTAAAACTAAAAACTACTTCCAAAAATATTCAGCTTTGATATTTGAGTTTTTTGGGTTCATTGAGAACATGGTTGTTGTTCAATAATAAAATTAATCCTCAAAAATACAACTTGCCTAATAATTCTGCACTCCCTGTATAATGGATATGTCACTATCTTCCAAGTGGTCAGGGCCTAAGATTCCACCCATTAAATAGCCAATAGTCTTCCAGAAGAAAGGTCTGCTTAATCCAAGTGATGACCCTCGACATCAGCGTTTGAATTAAAAACACAGAGAACCCCAGTAACACTCTGAATTTGTATGCAGGTAAGGTGCTACGGAGAATGTTACTTACCTGCATCCTTCACTCTGCAGTAGATTTGTATGCATACTAATGGCATTTAGTGTTCTGAATGGAATATTTCAAGTTATTTTTCGTTTGTCTATTATGGAATCAGACACGATTAGGGCTCCCTTCTACATTATCCTATGTCATCAATGTACTTTCGGTTATCTGGAAAGGTTAATCTCTCGCATCCCTCACCGGGGACTGCTAAACCTTGATCCTGTTCCACTCCCCTATGCTTTTTCACCGATTTATATAACCAATTACCCTAGTTAATTCTGAGCTCGTCCATATATTAGGGTTTTTGACAAATTTTCTTTGAGTTTTAACATAGCCAGAGATCGCAGCATCGATAAGCAGCGGGATCATCACTGATATACAGGAGAATGCCACTGAAAAAAACAGTTTCCAATGTGTACAAATAACTGCTGTTGCAAAACAGCATCTTGTTAAGTGCCCAACTATGAACATTCCCACCCCCAAAAAGCCCCAGTAAACAAACTGTGAATGGGATCATCAGTCATGAGTTAAGAGGCGAGTGTGAAATAACTGTACCCAGTCTGTATAGGCCTTGCAGCGATTTTGTATGAAATTATATTTGAACAAAAGATGGAAGTGCTCGTGTTGGTGTGGGGCAAGCCGCGAGTGGAACGTCGATGGACAAACAGTTCACTAGAGGACCCCATACACATTAAAAAATGTTTGAAGTTATCCATTAGGGCATCAGCCAACCTTTTCATAGTCAAGGCCTGCCACAGCCAGGCATAGCATTGCATAGCTGAAGGAGGCGTAGTTTTTTTTTTCCCACGAGGCTGCCAGGGTAGTTTTGGCCACTCCCAAGCAGAGTCAAACAATGAAAAGATCACATAAGGTTTGGCGCTTGAGAGATTTGTCTTGTAGCCCCAACAAGGTGAACTGAACCCCGGTGTAGAGGGAACTGAATAACCCAATATGTCTGTAATTTGTGCTAAAATTTCTGACCAAAACAGGCGAATTAAAGGGCAGTCCCGCCATATATGGTGAAAGTCCCCGAGCAACCCACACCCTCTCCAACATAGGTCGGTTGTGTTCGGAAATTATTATTATTTTTGTTTTTATTTCGTGGAGTAGAAGTCTCAGTCTTACATCAATTTGTAGTGGGCATCTCTCATCCCCACAGAGTGATTAACACCTGGGTATGTCACGAGTAGTTTCCACCATTGATCCTTGGAGATCCCGTCTTCAACTATAGGGAACCAAAAGTCTATTTGCCATGGTCACTTAAAAGAGAATAAAGAAAGGAAATGGCACCTTTGGCCATCTTTAGAAAGTGTTTAATTTATTTTACAACAGTACTCAGTTTTAGATTGTAGACCTATATGTCTGCTATATTGGTCACTATTTGATTATTGTGAAGTGTGAAACTTGTTTGTTCCAAATGCAAATCGCTCGAACGTCCTCACATCTAGTTCACTGTAGGAAGCTGGCTCTCTATATGGTGTACTAAAAAGAAGTACACTGTTCAGAGAGTCCAGTGGATGTCCAATTAGTTTACAGAGGCAAAAGTAGAAAGGACTAATGCTCTTTTTTGGTAGAGTGGGCGAGCAGTTAGGCTTATCAGAGGGTGGTGCTAAGCATTTGTTTTGCTCACAGAGGCAATAAATGAGTGACACAAAGAATAAATCTGAGACCAATGTAAAAAATAACATTTTATATATGTTTCAAACCCAAGAACTTCGTTATGAGGCAAGTTGACTTTAGGCATAAACACTTCGCAGTTTCAGAAATAAACTCTTAGTGCAATTTTCAGTTCTCTCAATTTTATTCTGTCAGCAAACACAGGGTTAACTACGACTTACAAAGCCAATATCAGGGAGTTAAGGTAAGTGCTGGGCACTGGTCAGAACCACACCTACGGGTGACACCAGGTGGCACAGGCTGCAGGCCCTAGCTAGGAAGCCAGTCCGGGATAACAAGCAGGTAAGTAGTACACTTGAGGAGCTCAGGAACGTGGGTGCACCTTTGGTCATCCTCTAGTGTTATCCATGGGTGAAGGATGCAGAGGTGTCTTTAGGTGTCAGGTTTTCATGTCCGGAAGCACTCTGGCTCAGGAGGTCCTGTGTGTTGAGGCTGCAGGTGTCGTCAGGGAGTCTGGCAGGGGTAGACTATAACTCTTAGGAGCCGAGAGACATCATTGGCACCGATGAAACACTTCAGCTGGGGTCAGGGGTGAAGGGTGCAGTGGTTAATGGAGATGTCGGATCTTCTCCTTTCACAAGCCTGTGGGAGAGGGGGATGGTGTGCAGAGGTTGCAAGTGTCTCTGGAGAGTCCAAGATGGGCAAGACTACACTGGACTCGGTCTCTGGGCAGCTGGGGACCTGTGTTGGCACAGTTGGTAGGCTTAACCTCAGGTCGTGGGCATTTGGTGCAGTGGTCACTTCTGGTTTAGGGTTTCTGGGGTTCCAGCAGCTGCAGAGACCTTTCTTTGGAGTTTTGTCTTGTAGGGCAAATCCGCTGCCCAAGGGAGACTTGAGACTTGAAGGCTGGATGAGTTGGCTGTCGATGCAGGATCCTTTGAGGTCAGCAGGCAGGCCAGAGGGGCTGGTTCCAGGTCAGCTGCTTCTTTTCCTCTCCTACGGGTGCAACTCTTCTTTGTCCGGGTCTTCTTCAATGGGCTGCCCACCATTAGGGTGACTACACACTTTTTATGACCACTTCCGCTGGGAAGTAGGCATAACTAACCCTAGTGGCCTAATTCCTTCCAAACAAGATGGAGGAACTTAAAAAGTACTGTCCACTTCAGCTTGCCCACCCTAGGGGCGATACTGGCATGAAGTGGACACACCTCCTAATATGACAAATTTTCCTGTGCTGCCATCAAAAGTAGGGTCAGGACAGAGGTTGGGGGGTCGGTCATCTCCAACATCTGGAGAGACCTGGGTCGCATTACAAAAGCAGCTAGGCCTTTGAAGCTTCCCGCCCTGGAAAGTCCATCCTGCCTGGGTGAGGTATTAACACCCCCGCCCAGTGCAGGCTTTTGTATCTGGCCCTCGAGAGCCCTGGCTCTCACCTTGTGGGGGTGGGAGGGGTCAAACGAGTCTATGGTGGCTGAACAGGTCAGGACCAGTCAGTCAACCCACTAGTAGCTGGTAGGTTTTTCAGGGGCCACCTCTAAGGTGCCCTCTGGGTGCAGTTAATAAGTCTCTCACTGGCATCAGTGAGTGTTTATTATTCTGAGATGTTTGATACCAAGTATCACTAAATTCAGGGAAGCCATCATGTAGCTGGGAAACTAGTAGTGACTAGTACCCAGCACATGCCTTTAGAATGACTTTCCTGGTCACTTACTTTGTGTGAAGTCGACAAAGGCATAGCAGGGGCATATCTGCTCATGCAGATATGCCCTCACATGTAATATAATGCACCCTGCTTTAGGGCTGTAAGGCCTGCTAGAGGGGAGACATACATTTATAGCATGCATTGTTTAGGGGGTATGGCACACAGGCTGTGTGCCATGTTGTGTTTTCACTTTTGGGAGCACCTTGTCATGCAGCCTGCAATGGCAGTCTTCATAAGGTTGGTGCTGGGTCCTTTAGAGTGGCACAAATTGTGCTGCAGCTCTGAGGGGCCCTCTTCAATACCCATGCCCTAGGTACCAGGGGTAACATTTACTAGGGACCTACAGGGGGCTGAGGGGCCTGGTCACTTAGGGAATCAAATGACCAGGGGTCTTGTTTTGGGGACTGAGGATCTGGTTAGCAGGAACCCAGTGCACCTCAGTCAAAGATGCATCTAAAACCCAGACAAAAAGTGGAGGGGTACTGCAACCAGAAACCAGCTCCGTTTCATGCTATATAATATTCAAAATGTTTGTCAGCCTGGTTCATAGGCCCTTAAAGAATGATCTAAAGCCAGGGAGAGCTTTTCCATGGCAAGTATATCTCAACTTCCTATGCCAGCGGTTCTTAACCTTTTGACTTCCCTTGACTCCCACTGAATCACTAGAGGAAGGTGGGGGACCTCCTGCCTAAACAATTTACAGGATGTGAACCTAATTAAAAAAAAAAAAAAAAAAAAAAACACACACAAACGCACAAAAAAAAACTACAGAAACATGTATAGTCAAATACACAAATTATGAAACAAACATTTAAATTATGATGGAAAGGATGAAGCTTTTCAGAACTCTGAAAAACAAAGCTATATGCTATACTGCACCGTATCGCTCTCTATGTTGTGCCTGTAATGCATCTTCTTTTTGTCAGAGCAGGCTAGTACTTCAATTGAGGCCATTATTAATCCATACAACTGTTTGACATGCTTGTGCAGTCCCCATAAATCTAGCTAAGAATATCAACTTATTTTTTTAGCCTCCAGCTTCAAATTCCTACACATTTACAGACCACGTTACAATTTTAAGTTTAGCTTTGTTATGTGTATATACTTTTATCAATCCAAGGCCAGCTTTGGTGCTGATGCCATTCGGTGCACCAATGTTTGTTGACAGCCCCATAAGGACCTTCTTTTCAATGGATTTCCTCACTACCAGCCACCAATAGAGGCACCTCATCTCTTCACAGCCCATCTAAGTCTCTCTCTCTCTCTCACACACACACACACAATATATATATATATATATATATATATATATATATATATATATATATATATATATATATATATATATATATATATATATATATACACAAAGACTGATTTATACAAGTGTGAAAGTCACTGAATAGGAAATGAAGGCTACCTGGTGTAGGAGTTGCATATCATCCATACTGGAAGCAATTAAATGGTCGGACTACTTGCCCTAAAAACAAACACTGGCAAAGCCAATAGGTTTCGCTTTTGTTTTGTTCCAGAAGATAACCAGCTCCCTGATGCCAGAAAGCGCAGGCATCTGTGTCTTCTCTGAACTGATTAAATGCCAGCATGGTGAGAAGAGATCGCAGTAAAGCTGGTCTGTTTGACGAAGGTCGGATACCCAATGCCTTTTTCTAAGTGACCACATCATTTCTTCTCGAATATTATATACCAAGATGGGGACTAAAGTGCATTGTAAGGTGCAGAGGCTGCTTAGATTCCACCCAATAAAATATCATCTGTTCATGGTGCCTTTTCGTGAAGTGATCGCAGTGCCAGTAGGTTGAAAGAAGCTCACAACCCTTCCCGTCTCCTCGCACCGTCACCAGGTCCTCTGATGCCAGCAACTGGAACTGTGACTTTGCTAGCCTCTGTGTGAACTGTTGGACACGCACCTGCTGTTGCAGCAGAAAAAACAATAACTGCCCCCTCCTTTATTCTGGCAAGGATACCCCCCAAAATCTCAGAAGCCCAAAATGGGGAGAGGATGATGCATAACAGCCAGAGCTGTCGACTTTGGAACAGGGAAGCAGGATCAAGTCTAGGCGTCGGCTAAACTTCCTGTGATTCTGGGGAAATCACAATCTCCCTGTGTCTATAAAAATAAATGTGTCCCTGTTTAATGTAACTAAAAAAAAAACCCTGAAAACTACCGCCGATCCCCTTACCCCCCCCCCCCCCCATATAGGGAGATAGATATAGATATTGCAGTGTGCGAGCCTCCAACGCCTAGAACTGTTAATTAGCAGGTGCGTCTGACATCTGTCACCCTGTACCACTTGCCAAGGGGCTCCCAAATCAGTAGGCACGCAGAACGGCCACCAATATGCATTCTCAAAAATAGCAGGTTACAGAGCCATGCTTCATCATGAAAATTGATCAGGCTCTTGAACATGCAGTAGGCGAAGCAAATCGGCATTATTTGATGAAATTACTATTTACTCCTTGTTTAAAAGCCCTCTAAACATGCACACACTGAGGCAGTTTTTTTTGTCATAAAACATACACATATCATTTAGATTCACAAAGTATTCAACAATGTGTATTCGCAATTTTCCTCTTTTAACAGCAGGTTTCAAGCTTAGTTGAATCCAGGAATAAAAAAGGGTTTGCTCAACCACGCTTATAGAACATGCCGAGGGTGCCCGCTCACCACCGTGCATGTGCAGCCCCGGGGATTGGGGTTGACGGTGGGGGGGGCGTCACCCTGGGGGTCAGATTCACAAATGGGAGCTTGCCATTCACCAAGAGCTCTGTGGCTCTGGGAAGAGACAAAAAAAAAAAAAAAAACTCCAGTGCTCCAACAGAGGCGCCGAACCAAGTAAGCTGGTAGAGATGCTGTCAAAACTAGAGGACATGCCTAAACATACTGTCACAGAAGAGCATGAAGCAAAATGGAAAAAAAAAAAAAAAAAAAAAGAGTACCTTTCGCATGGTCCCAAGAGAGGAGGGACACTGACTAGTGTCCAATGAGGAATGACCAGAAGAAGTACTTGGTCTACAGGCAACCCAACGGCAATAACGGCAAACAAGACAACAGGAAGTGAAGCAGGACGACGTGCAGACAGCGTGCTGGCAAATCAGAAGCATGTAAATCAGAGCAACGTTAGATTAAGCCAATGGTAAGTTCAGCAAGTGCATGAAGGCAAAATCTAAAAATGATTACTACACAAAGGCACCCTTTTTTGCAACCTCTGGGGGAAACCAAAAAAGAAAAAGATTGAGGGGGCAAAAAATAATACATTTCTAAAGCTATTCTTTAACATTTGTATTCAGCTGTTTGGTGCTGGTTACTGTAGTATATTAGAGGGATTGTTTTTATGCAAGTAATAAAAGGATATCTATGATAAAATCATGAATCCACTTGGTTATCTACATGAAATACAAATCTGTGATCTGCACTGTAAACGTGCTTTGCAGAAAGAACATCTACTCTTTTTTTTGTCATGCATCAAACCTTCAACTAGACAAAACTCAGACCTCTCCGGCAAGTATAATATTCACCAGGTTAACTTAACATTTTTATTATTACCTGATAATAGCAAGTCATAGGAAGAACTATACAGCATGGGCCTTCTACCCTGTATGATTATTTTTTTTAAAGCACAGTGCACCTGAGCTTGGGGCCCAGCGTGCCAGCACTGGACCCACAACTATAAAGTCTGCACTAATATTTAATTTTCTGGATAGTCGCAGATGCTCTGAGTAGGGGTCATGGACTGCAGAGATTCTGTGAACCACAGGTTAAGATTCACTGTCCTATCCAAATTAGTAACTGCTGGAGGCTTGACTCACCCCTACCCTCACCTCCTCAGAGGGACAGGAGAGCCTGAGCCATGACAACTAGGGCCACAGTGAGCTGGTAGCATCTAGTTAGTCCCAGTGGGCTGCGAGACACAAATGGCTTCACCAGGATGACCCCCGCATGGTCTTTGGGGATTTTTGTATCGAAGGCTCTATTCAGATTATCCAAAACTTCATCCAAAAATCTCCCGTTTGGGACAGAGCCACAAAAGGTGCAGTAATGTGTCAATGCCACTGCACTCCCTCCAACAGCGGTCACCCTTATTGGTGTTTTTTTTTTACTGATTTTCTCTAGCATCTTATACCAATTAGTCGGGAGTTCGTATTGAGTTTCTGAACTTCTTCTCAGGGACATGTTGCTCTTCAAATGTTGTTTTGAATGGACAACTGGAGTACAAGGAAGTGTCCGAAAGTTGTGAGAGTGATGAAAACAAACTTTTAAATGCTATCTTGAACATCTGTTTGAACAATTTAGATGAGGTAATTTACTATGCTGCACTGTGAAACCGAGATGACTAAAAGCAGATTATTGCATATGTATTTACAAGTGTCATGTGTAAAGTCGAGTTACTCCAGTATTGGAACTTTCATAGATTCACATGCTTGAATCATTCCCCATCGGCGAGATGGGAGTCCCCGGTATAATTTACACAAGTAATGTCAAGATATATTAACTAAGAAAAAAGGCCCTAGGCCTCTTCAATTTAACAGTCTATCAGAGTAATTTTGTGAAAAGGACCAAACTTGAGCATCCACCAATCAGGCAACAGCACCCTCTAGAATCCTCCTAAGAGAAGCTCCAGTACCTCAGATTTTCTACCGCACGTCGTGCTAGGGAGTCTCCTCAGAGCTCTGCTCTTTCTTCACACCTTTTCAACAATTTCTCTCAGAGAAACTTATCTAACTTGATTTGTCAACTATTTTCCAACTATATGTCTGACAAGGAGAAGAAGGGTCTTTTCAGAAACTGCAAGACTTGTGGAAAGAAAAGGCTTCATTCTGAAGACCCTCACCAGGACTGCATTTACTGCCTCTATCCAGACCATTCAGCTAAAGACTGTAAGATATGTCGTACCTTTTCCTCTAAGACTTTAAAGGAGAGGGAAGGCAGATTATTGATATGGCTGCAGAAACTAAAACATAGAAAAAATCCACTTTCTGACTCTGAGAGTGATGAATCTTCAACATCCAAGAGATCATCAAAGAGGGCGAGATCAGGCTCCAGATCTCCCTCACAACTCTCAAGAAAAGCCCACAAAAAGACTGCTTCAGGGTCGTATAAGGGCTGCAGCCCATCTTCCTCTCCTAAGAAAGCTTCCAGGAAAGAGGGGAGAGGCCATTCTTCCAGTTCAGAGAGGCACAGAAAATCTTCCTCTGTACCACCATCTGTGCCTTTTAAGAAGCCATCCTCTGTAACTGGGAAAAAAACATTGTCGACGACATCTTGTTCTGTGCTTCCACCGTCGACGAGGACAGGTACCCCACCGTCGACGAGAACTGCAGCTACATCAGCGCCGACAGCGCTGATGTCAGTGTCAGCCCTACCGTTGTCAACGGTAGACTCGTCGGCGAGACCTTCTTCTATTAAAATCTCCGTGCGTCCAGCGTCTACGACACTGTCCACGACGAAGTCTATATATGCACCATCGACGAGGGAGAAACATCAAAAAAGTGTGGAAAAGCCGACGCCAACTCATTCATCACCTAGTAAGGTGTCCTCCCTTGTTCCAGTACACCTTTTAGAGGGAGACGAAGACTCAAATGATGAAGGGCCATTTGGAACAGCCCACAGTCCATCTCAACTGAACGTAAAGGAAGAGGAGGAGTATGAGGAGGCCTATGACCCCCAATTTTATGCTGAAAAACAGCAATACCAACAGGGAGCATATATTCCATCCTCCCTATTGACTGACCTCAGAGCGATGTTGGGTGATTACAGCAGGCAGTTTCCCCCTCATGGAGAACAATCTCCCCCATCACCCATCTCTGGGGTTACCATTCCACATAAGAGGCCAACTTCCTTACCTCTCACGAATGTGGCCACTCCTGATATGACACTTCCTCAGGATACGGACATCTCACAGGGGGATAAGGAAGAAGGGGAGCTCCTGGACACTCACTCAGAGTGGGACGAATACATCATCCCTGCTCCTCCTTCTCAATCTAAGGTGGAATCCCCACCAGAAGATATAGGAGGGTTTCACAATCTTCTAGAGAGAGCAGCCAAACGTTGTGCTTTACCAATGCCTACCAAGCAAACAGACTGTTTCCTTTACGACTTTAAGGAGCCTTTTCAGAAATCCGTGCGCTCTATCCCAATGGTAAACTACCTGTGGGAAGAGGGTCTTAAAGTCATGCATAATCCGGCTACAGTTACTGCAGTACTGCCTCATTTGGATAAGTAATACAAAGCACCGGACGATGCACCAACATGTCTAACTGGACACCCTCCTCCAGATTCAGTGGTAGCTCAGGCAGCACAAAGAAGATCTAAGAATCCTTCTGCCCCGATTTCCGCACCCCCAGACAAAGAGGGTAGACGGCTAGATAACATAGGTAAAAGGTTTTCCTCCATGGCTAGCCTAGTGGTAAGAGCTGCCAACTCTTTGGCAACACTGGCTAGGTTTGATAGACAACTTTGGGCGGACATTGCTCCTTATATTAGCCAGTTGCCGAAAGATACAAGATCAGAGGCAAACAAAACTGTACAGGAGGGTCAACGCACGTCTGCAGAGCTTATAAACAATGGACATAGCAACCACTGCTTTTCGACAACTCGCCGGTGCAGCGGTGCTTAGAAGGCAAGGTTGGCTTAAAGCTACCTCTTTCCGTCCAGAAGTGCAAAATAAAATCTTGGGCTTACCTTTTGATGGCCAGGCATTATTTGGGAAACACATTGATGACGCCTTACAATCCATCAAATCAGACACAGACACGGCAAGGTCACTAGGGACCCTGCAATATCGAAAGTCTTCCTTTCGAACTAGAGGGCGTGGCCAACCCTCATACAGAGGAGGATATCAACAACACAGATATTCCACCTATCCTTCCTCTTCCCAACAATATCGCCAATACTACTCACAAAGGCAGCCGCCGCAGCCTGCCTATGGTAGACCTGGAGGCCGTGGACGCGCAACCCGCCCGGCCAAAGATTTGGCTCGTAGAACCTGATGCTTCCGAGGCTCCGGCTACGTCCAATTCTCCTCCTTTCATTCTGGGCGGGAGGATATCTCTATTCCTCAAACAATGGCAAACCATTACTTCAGACAAGTGAGTCCTACAATTAGTGAAACGGGGTCATACTTTAGAATTTACCCAGATACCTCCCTCCAACCCCCCCCCCCCTGCAGGACTCCTTCAAGATACCCTCAACAACTCAAAAAGGAGATCGACAAAATGCTTCTCAAAGGAGCTATAGAGAAGGTGCCTCGAGCCCAGCGGGGAACAGGATTTTATTACAGGTTCTTCCTCATTTGGAAAAAGTGGAAGGATTGGAGGCCGATCCTCGATTTAAGGGAGCGACATGTCTACTTAAAAAAGCAATTGTTCCGTATGAGCAGCCTACAAGACGTCCTCCTGCGTCTCAATCAGGAAGATTTCATGTCTACGCCAGACCTGAAAGACGCATACTTCCACATACCCATCCACCCTGCCCACAGAAAATACCTGAGATTTACCGTAGCCGGCAGCCATTTTCAATTCCGTGTCCTTCCTTTCGGACTGAAATCAGCTCCCAGAATATTTACCAAATGTCTAGCACCAATTGCAGCCTTTCTCAGAAGGAGAAAACACCAAATGTTTCCATACTTAGACGATTGGCTGATAAAGGCAAGGACCTATGCAGGAGCGCACAAATCAACAAAAAAGTGCGTTTCCTTACTAACCAACCTCGGACTCACCATCAACTGGGAGAAATCCAAGCCTCTACCAGCACGCAATATTACCTATCTAGGGGCAAAACTGGACACACAATCCACCATGGCATGTCCCGCATTAGAGAGGCAACAAAGATTACTGACTCTAGCAAGTTCCATACAGAAAAGAAGCAAGGTTACTGTCCGTCTGTTCAAGTCTCTGTGGGCATGATGTCTTCATGCATACCTCTAGTTCCTCTATGCCGTCTAAAGATGCGCCCCTTACAGGAGCAACTAAATTGTCAATGGCTCCAAGTGTCAGGCACATTCGAGGATCAGATACAAATAACTCTGATAATGCTCAGGGCTCTGAGATGGTGGTCTCTAAGGCATCATCTATCAATCGGCCTTTCGTTTCTACAGCAGCCAGCTCCGTGGACCATAACGACGGATGCATCCCTGGAAGGCTGGGGAGCTGTGCTACAGGATCTGCAAATAAGTGGCAAATGGCCACCGCATCTGGCATCAATGGATATCAATTGGCTGGAGCTCAGAGCAGTGCACCTGGCCTTACAGGCGTTTCTTCCCAAGATCTCAGGATCGCAAGTGGTAATAAGGACGGACAACACCACTACAATGCATTACCTCAACAAACAAGGTGGCGCAAGATCTCTCACTCTGTCCAGAGAAGCCCAAACAATCTGGAATTGGGCCTCGCAGCAAGGCATCACACTATCAGCGGTACACTTGCCGGGAATAAACAACATGACAGCAGATGCAGGCAGAAGTCGAGCTGCCACGAGTGCGAGCTAGACCAGTCAATAGTGAACCACATTTTTTCTCAGTGGGGAACACCAAAAGTAGACCTGTTTGCAAACAAACACAACGCCAAATGCCAGTTCTTCACAAGTTGGCATCACCAGAAGGGATCTTGGGGGAATGCGTTTTCGATAGTCCAGTAGGACATCTTTGCTTATGCCTTTTCTCCAATTCCGTTGATCCCACGGTTCCTCACCAAGATGAAAGCAGAGCCGTGCACTCTGATATTAATAGCTCCGTACTGGCTGCGTCAACATTGGTTCGCAGAACTTCTTCTTCTATCAATCAAGCCTCACATTCTGCTGGAGCCGTTACCCCAATTGCTAACAATGAACAATGGCCAGGTTTGGCACCCAGATCCGAAGTCGATGCATTTATCAGCATGGCTCCTGACCACAGAGAGTTCGCACATTTGAATATCCCACAGGAGTGTAGGAATATATTGTCAAAAGCCAGAGCGGATAGCACCAATAAAACGTATTATTGTAAATGGAGACGATTCTGTGTCTGGTGTCAAAGACAGATTGACCCATTAGTCTCACCACCAGAGGAAATATTACCGTACCTGTTGCAGCTAGCTCAAGCTGGCCTGGCACATTCTTCCATTAAAGTTCACCTAGCAGCTATAGCTGCATACAGACGTTTGGTTGCTACACCCTCACTCTACTCCTCTCGTCTGATTGAGAGGTTCTTGAAGGGGCTTTTCAGAGTTTTCCTTCCTTTCAGACCACCACCTCCTTCGTGGAACCTAAATATCGTCTTAGCACAACTGATGAAGCATCCGTTTGAGCCGATCCATCGTGCTTCTCTCAAGTTCCTGTCATGGATGGTTGCTTTATTAGTAGCTCTCACATCAGCTAGGCGAGTCAGCGAGGTGCAAGCTCTCTCCATTCAAGAGCCATTCCTACAGCTTAAACACGACAGACTGCTAATGCGCACTAACCCGCATTTTATTCCAAAGGTTCCTTCAGGCTTTCACATCAATGAACCTTTAGTCTTCAAATCCTTTTTTCCTTATCCATCTACTTCGGCTGAGTGGGCATTACACTCCTTAGACGTTAAAAGATGTGTTCAATTCTAATTGAACAGGACTAAATCTTTTTGACGCTCTGATCAGATATTTGTAGCATACAGTGCTCCTAGGAAAGGACATCCACTCTCCAAGCAGAGTATTTCCAGATGGATCGCTTCTGCCATCAAGCAGCGGGCAAACCTCTGCACTCACCTGTACATGCTCACTCCACGAGAGCAGTCTCATTGTCAGCGGCACTGTTCGGCGGAGTTTCACTACAAGACATTTGTAGGGCAGCAACATGGAAGAGCTGTCATACATTCACAAAACACTACTGCTTGGAATCTCTATCTCACGTAGAGGTAGCAGTGGGTCAAGCGGTTCTCGGGAATCTCTTTAAGTGAAGGTGAGCCATCTCTTCTACATCCCTCAATCCTATAACAGGTATGCACTATGTTTATATCCCTTATATTCGTTTATACAAAAAAAAAAGTAAACAGGAGTAAGAGAACATTCTAACAGACAGATAAGTGGTCATTTTTAATGATGATATTCATATTACACAAGTGTTTTGGGAAACTTTTTGCTCTGTCACTCTGCATTTCTTTATGTGTATGTATATATATGTATTTATATATTATATATATATATATATATATACACACACACACACATATAGGTGTATACCTTTATAGTTACATATATTTTTATACAGGAATATAAAGAGGTTTCATGTATGTGTGTTTTCGATCAAATATGTTATTATATTGCAATGTGCATAGCTACTGCTCTCTACTCTGATTCAAGCATGTGAATCTATGAAAGTTCCAATACTGGAGTAAGAAAATAAGTTACTTACCTGTAACTGTAGTTCTCCAGTATTGGAATCTTTCATAGATTCACATGCGACCCACCGCCTCCCCGGAGAAGAAAATAAGTTACTTACCTGTAACTGTAGTTCTCCAGTATTGGAATCTTTCATAGATTCACATGCTTGAATCATTCCCCGTCGTCGAGATGGGAGTCCCGGTATAAATTTTCATAAGTAATGTTAAAACATATTGAAGAGAAAAAGGCCCTAGGCCTCTTCAATTTGATAGTCTATCAGAGTCATTTTGTGAAAAGGACCAAACTTGATCCTCCACCAATCAGGCGACAGCACCCTTCAGAACCTCCTGAGAGAAGCTCTAGCACCTCAGATTTTCCACGCACAAGTGCGTATATTACAATGAGTATATGTATTACTAGAAAGAAAGAGGTGAAGTGAGCTTCTCCGGGGAGGTGGGTGGGTCGCATGTGAATCTATGAAAGATTCCAATACTGGAGAACTACAGTTACAGGTAAGTAACTTATTTTCTTACTCCAGTATTGGAACTTTCATAGATTCACATGCTTGAATCAGAGTAGAAAGCAATAAGTATGCACATTGTAAAATGACAACCCTATTAATAAACAGGTTATCTTAGACCACAAAACCTTATCATCATCATGTATAAAGTGATGAAGTATATAAGTGTACTGACATATGTCCCTACATATATATCTATATATAGATATACATATATACACATCTATCTATACACACGTATATATACATAAATAACAGTATGTTTTTATCTCTTAATATAAATAGGTATATTCCTGTGAAGATACATGCTGAAATTTAAATAACAAACCAGTATTAAAACATAAGACAGTAATGTAAGCTGATCAATATCGGATAACCCGCTTACTATGGGATTATGATTGTGTTCTATTATCTTTAGATACATTTTTTTTCTTTTTTTTTTTTTGAATGTGCATACCTTTTCTAGGATGGAGGAGAAATGGCTCACCTTCACCTGAAGAGATTCCTGAGAACCGCTTGGCCCACTGCTACCTCTCCGTGCGAGAGGGACTCCAAGCAATAGTGCTTAGTAAAGGTATGACAGCTCTTCCATGTTGCTGCCCTACATATGTCCTGTAGTGGCACTCCGGCAAACAGTGCCGCTGACGATGAGACTTTTCTCGTCGAGTGAGCATGCACAGATGACTGCAAAGGTTTGCCCGCTGCCTGATGGCAGAAGCGAATAGCAGAGGCGATCCATCTTGAAATACTCTGCTTGGATAGCGGGTACCCCTTCCTAGGGGCACTGTACGCCACAAATAGCTGATTAGAGCGTCGAAAAGCTTTTGTCCTGTCCAAATAAAATTGAACGCATCTTTTCTGATGGATACAACTACCTGTGGATTCCTCACCTCATGAATACTCCCATGGCGCCAGCATTCTACGGAAATCTTCTTACTAGTCTCTGCACGTCGACGAGGACGTCACTGTCTCGCACGCGACGCCGTCTGACGTCATACAGGCAATAAGAGGTCCTCGACGACGTGCGGACGTCAGTACCAATCATTTTTTACATGCATTCGAAACGGTTATCTTCGAGGGAGCAACTGTTACTCTTGCGGTTACAGTGTATATCTTGCTGCGTACTCTTTCTCTGTGGAAATAATGTCGCAGAGAAAGTCTGGATTTAAGCCTTGTCGTGAGTGTGGAGGCAAGATGTCGGTGACGGATCCTCATTCCGATTGCCTTTGGTGTTTGAGCTCCGACCACGACGTCTCGACTTGTGATTCGTGTCAGCACATGAATCCGAAGGCCATTAAAGAACGCGAGGCGAAGCTGTTTATGGCCAAGTCAAAGGAGAAGCATCACAAGAAAAAGTCTTCTCCAAGACATCGGCGTCATCGAGACTCCCGGCGCCGTAGAGAATCTCGGCGTCATTCAAGGGAGGCTCGTTCCAGGTCTCCGGATCGGCGCCGGAGGACATGGGAGGTCAGCCCCACGGTGACGCCGCATCCTTCGACGCCGTTGCTCTCTCCGACGTCTCCAACTTCGCCTGGACAGGCGTCGGTGATTGAGGTATTGGAGCCTCAGGTGTTTTCTCCGGCGCAGACGCCGAGGCCGGCGTCGGGGTCGCCTCCGAGTCAGGCACCCCAGTATCCGGCTTTTCCCACCCCTGGAGCCGATAGTTCCGCATTCTTGAATGCGATGTATGCCATCTTCCAACAGATGGCTCCAGGGGGTGCTCCGGCTGGGCCTTT
Source organism: Pleurodeles waltl (assembly GCF_031143425.1). Lineage (NCBI taxonomy): Eukaryota > Metazoa > Chordata > Amphibia > Caudata > Salamandridae > Pleurodeles > Pleurodeles waltl. The sequence goes on along the minus strand of NC_090446.1, from coordinate 976,414,839 downwards.
GGCCTTTTCTTTGGGTGATCCTGCGCCTCTTCGGCCGGCACCCTTTATGCCCTTTCTCCCGTTTGGGAACGTGGGCTCGGCGCCAGTGTCGGCGCCGGTGGCCGCTCCGATGGCTTCGGAGGGATTGGCCCCAGGGATTTCCATCCCGTCGACGTCGAGATTTCGGCCTGTGACTCCGGTGGGTCCATCCGTTTCATCTGCTCTTCAGTCGGCGCCGAAGTTACCTGTGGCGCCGGATGAGGCGTCGGTGGCTTCGGAAGATCGGCGCCGATCTCCGACTTCGGCGGAGGTGTTGTCGACTCCGCGGATTGAGCAACGACTGCATTCAAGGAGGCGTGCTCTCCGGGTACTAGAGGAGCAGGAGTACCAACGAGCCCTAGAGGAAGGAGAGCTAGAGGACTCGGGTGATGGGCTGCGTGGACTGGAGTCGGCCAGTGGGCTGGACACTTCCCCTGAGTGGGACCTTTCGTCCCCGGGGGAATATACCGAGGAAGCTGCTTCCTTTCATACAGTGGTACGGAAGGCAGCTAGTTTTTTGGACCTGCCTTTGCCGGTGGTGGAGGCGAAACAAAACCTTTTGACAGAGGTGTTGCATCCGGCCTCAGCCGCGGCGGAGCCTCTATTACCTTTTAATGACGCTCTGCTGGATCCGGTTTTAGAGGTGTGGAAGAAGCCGGCATCTTCCCCAGCAGTTCACAGAGCCGTGGCCAGGAGGTATCGGACGGCTCCAACTGATCCTGGTTTCCTATCTAGGCACCCTACGCCGGAGAGCTTGGTTGTGCAGGCCTCCTGTTCGTCCAAATCAGCGCCTGGTTCTTTCCCGACGGTGCCTGGGGACAGAGACTCAAAAAAGCTAGAGGCGCAGTCGAAGAAGATTTTTTCGTCCTGCAGTCTGGCGTTAAAAGCCACTAATGCGACCTGTATCCTGGGGAGGTATATTCATGCTCTGATGGATGACATCTCCTCTTCGTTTACAGAGCTTCCCCAGGGTCTTTTGGATCTTGTCTCTGATGCCCAGGCTGCTGCGACCCAAATTATCCAGACGGGACTGGATACCACCGACTCGGTAGCCAGAGCAATGGGCACAACTGTGGTGGAAAGGAGACAGGCCTGGCTACGTAACTCGGGCTTTTCGGCAGATGTACAGTCCACATTGTTGGATCTCCCGTTTGATGGGGACAAACTGTTTGGGGCTAAGGCTGATTCGGCCTTGGAACGCTTTAAGGAGAGCAGGGCCACGGCTAAGTCGTTGGGACTCCAAGCTCCTTCTTCCACGGCCTCTTCCAGATTCTTCAGGAGGTTTCGTGGATTTGGGCGTGGCTCTTCCTCCTCTTCCTTTCGGGGAAGATATCAGCAACCTGCCTCTTCCCACCCCTATAGATCTTTTAGGGGGAGGGGTAGGGTCCGCACCAGGGGAGCCTCTCAGCAGCACTCTGCCTCTTCCTCATCCTCTGGCGGGGTGCAGCAGGGGAAGCAGCCTTAGGCTTCCACCATTTCCCACTCACTCCTCTCCTGTAGGGGGAAGATTACAGCATTTTCTCACCAAATGGGAGACTGTTACGTCGGACACTTGGGTTCTCAGTGTTGTGGGAAAAGGCTACACCCTTCCCTTTCGGGAGTTTCCGCCCCTCATCCCGCCCCGCCCTTCGTATTGTTCACAAGAACACCTCCTGTTGCTAGAACAGGAGGTGGAAGTCCTCCTTTTAAAGGGCGCGGTGGAGTTGGTCCCGGAGCAGGAAAGGGGTCAAGGAGTTTACTCAAGGTATTTCCTGATTCCCAAGAAGGATGGTCGTTTGAGACCAATTCTGGACCTGAGGATCTTGAATTGGTTCCTCAAGCAGGAAAAGTTCAAGATGCTGACCCTAGCACAGGTGCTTTTGGCGTTGAACATGGAAGACTGGATGGTGTCTGTCGACTTGCAGGATGCTTACTTTCATATCCCGATACTCAAGTCACACAGGAAGTATCTCCGGTTTGTGGTGGGATCGCAACACTACCAGTTTGCGGTCCTTCCGTTTGGTCTTACTTCAGCACCTCGAGTCTTCACGAAGGTGATGTCGGTGGTTGCGGCAGAGCTCAGAAGGAAGGGGATAGCAGTATTCCCTTACTTGGACGATTGGTTGATCAAAGCCAAGTCCCCGGAGCTTGTGTTGCGTCATCTGCAGTCAACAACCCAGTTGTTGTTCGACCTGGGCTTTTCGGTGAACGAGCCCAAATCTCACCTGGAGCCCTCTCAGCGCCTCCTGTTCATAGGGGCAGTACTGGATACGACATTGGGTCGGGCCTTTCCTCCGCCTCAGCGGATTCAAGATATTCAGGATTTGGTTCCAATGTTTCGAAACGGAGCGGTAGTTCCAGTCCTCAAGGTCCTTCGTCTGCTCGGTCTTTTTGCCTCCTGCATTCTGTTGGTCACGCATGCTCGCTGGCACATGAGGGCTCTTCAGTGGTGCCTCCGAAGGCAGTGGTCTCAACACAGAGGGGATCTAGAGGGTACTGTCAAGATCTCCAGAGATGCTGCTGTGGATTTGAAGTGGTGGATTGCAAGCAACAATCTTTCACAAGGAAAACCGTTCCAGCAGTCGCCACCAGTGGCCACAGTCATAACGGATGCTTCCACTCTAGGGTGGGGAGCTCATCTGGGGGATCTGGAGATCAAAGGTCTTTGGTCTCCAGAGGAACAGATTTTTCACATCAATCTGTTAGAGTTACGGGCTGTACGTCTGGCTCTCAAGGCCTTCCTCCCTTCCCTTCGTGGTCAGTCGGTACAGGTCCTAACGGACAATACTACCACGATGTGGTACATAAACAAGCAGGGAGGAGTGGGGTCGTACCTTCTCTGCAGAGAAGCTCTTCGACTATGGTCCTGGGCAAAGGACCATCGGATTTGCTTGATAGCAAACCATCTGGCCGGAGTCTTGAACGTGCGTGCGGACAGTCTCAGTCGCCACTTCTCGGCAGACCACGAGTGGCGTCTCCATCCAGATCAAGTCCGTTTAATCTTCCAGAAGTGGGGGTTTCCTCGGGTAGATCTGTTCGCCACTCGAGAGAACGCGCATTGTCCGTTGTTCTGCAGCCTTCAGTATCCGATGCAGGAAGCATTGGGGGACGCGTTTCAAATGACCTGGTGCGGCCAGTTGCTTTACGCGTTTCCTCCCATACCCTTGATTCCTCGAGTATTGAGGAAGATTCGCCAAGACCGGGCTCTAGTAATCGTAATAGCTCCGGATTGGCCAAGGAGGGTGTGGTACTCCGACCTTCTCCAACTCTCAACGTGCCCGCCGCTCCGTCTCCCTTTCAGGGCTGACCTCCTCTCGCAGTCGCAGGGGCAGGTTCTACACCCCAACCTCCAGAGTCTGCACCTACATGCCTGGAGATTGAACGGGGCAACCTGAGTTCCTTCTCTCTCCCGCCTGAGGTAGTGGATGTTATATTAGCGGCCAGGCGACACTCCACTAAATCTATCTACGCTAATAGGTGGTCTAAATTTGTTGCGTGGTGTGGAGAGAGGCAGATTGATCCTTTACAAGCTCATCTATCGGACGTTTTGTCTTTTGCTCTATCTCTGGCGCAGAAAGGTTGTGCAGTGGCTACCATTAAAGGTTATTTATCGGCCTTGTCAGCCTTCATATGTCTTCCAGACCAACCATCTTTATTTAAATCCCCTATTGTTATCAGATTCTTGAAAGGTCTTCTAAATCAATATCCTCCAAAGCCATTCGTTATGCCGCAATGGGATTTGTCCTTAGTCCTGACTTTCCTTATGGGGTCCCCTTTTGAACCTATGCATTCTTGCCCCTTAAGGTATTTGTTTTTAAAAACAGTCTTCCTGATAGCTATAACATCAGCAAGGAGAGTGAGTGAGTTGCAGGCCTTATCAGTAAAACCCCCTTATACAACTTTTTATGGGGATAAGGTGGTGTTGAGGACCAAGGCTGCTTTCCTCCCGAAGGTTGTTTCACCCTTCCATTTGGCTCAGGCAATTACTTTGTCCACGTTCTATCCTCCGCCTCATCCTTCCAAAGAGGAAGAAAGACTGCACCGTCTGGATCCAAAGAGAGCGTTGAGCTTCTTTATCAATAGAACAAAGGATTTCAGGCTGGAGGATCAGCTGTTTATTGGATACGTGGGCAAGAGGAGAGGAAAGGCAGTCCACAAGAGAACACTATCCAGGTGGGTTGTTCTTTGCATTAAAATATGTTACTCTTTGGCAAAGAAGGATCCTCCTGAGGGCATTAGAGCTCATTCCACCAGAGCTAAGTCGGCCACTTCGGCCTTAGCCAGAGGTGTTCCTGTGGTCGACATCTGCAAGGCCGCAACTTGGTCGTCCCTTCACACTTTTGCAAAACATTACTGTTTAGATTCTGAGGTTAGAAGGGACGGCCATTTTGCACGGTCAGTGCTGCAGGATTTCTTGGTTTGACCATTTAGGCACCCATCGCCGGGCGTGGTACTGCTTTGGGACTCTATTCATGAGGTGAGGAATCCACAGGTAGTTGTATCCATCAGAAGAACGAGTTACTTACCTTCGGTAACGACTTTTCTGGTGGATACATTAGCTACCTGTGGATTCCTCTTCCTGTTGAAGAAACGAGAGACCGATTGAGAGATGATGCTTTTGAGACCACCACTTGAGAGTTTTGATCATTATCGGAGTAATTTGTATCTGGTCTTCGAAAGTTCCTGATACTTGAAGCCATTGACGGTTTAGCTGCTCCTGCAAGGGGCGCATCTTTAGCCGACACAGAGGGATCAGAGGTATGCATGAAGACATCATGCCCAATAGGGATTTGAAGAGACGGACTGTAACCTTTCGTCTTCTTTGTATGAAACTCCCTAGGGTTAGTAACCTTTGTTGTCTCTCTAACGTGGGACATGCGATGCCGGATTCCGTGTTCAGTTTTGCTCCCAGAAAAGTAATACTGCGGCCTGGTAGAGGGTTGGACTTCTCCCAGTTGATCGTGAATCCGAGATTGGTCAGCAAGGAAACGCACTTTCTTGTTGACTTGTGTGCTCCTGTGTAAGTCTTTGCCTTTATTAACCAGTCGTCTAAGTATGGAAAGACCTGGTGCTTTCTTCTCCTGAGAAAGGCTGCCACTGGTGCTAGGCATTTGGTAAATATTCTTGGGGCTGATTTGAGCCCGAAGGGAAGGACGCGATATTGATAATGGCTCCCGGCTACGGTAAATCTCAGATACTTTCTGTGGGCAGGGTGGATTGGTATGTGGAAGTATGCGTCCTTGAGGTCTAGCGATGACATAAAATCTCTTTGATTGAGACGCAGAAGGACGTCTTGCAGGCTGATCATTCGAAACGATTGCTTCTTTAGGTATACATTTAGTTGCCTTAAATCGAGGATCGGTCTCCAATCCTTCCACTTTTTTCGAATTATGAAGAACCTGGAATAAAATCCTGTTCCTCTTTGAACCCGCGGCACCTTCTCTACAGCTCCCATGAGAAGGAGCTTGTAGACCTCTTCTTTGAGTTGTTGAGGGTATCTTGAAGGAGTCCTGCGGGGAGGGTTGGGGGGAGGTTTCTGGACAAATTCTAAAGTATGGCCCCGTTCCACTAATTGTAGGACCCACTTGTCTGACGTAATGGTTTGCCATTGACTGAGAAATAAGGAAATTCTTCCCCCCAGGGTGACAGGAGGAAGACTGGGCGTAGCCGGCGCCTCGAAGACATCAGGTTCGACGAGCTGCATCCTTAGCAGGGCGGGTTGAGCGTCCACGACCTGCCGGTCTATTATAGGCTGGTTGAGTCGGTTGTCTTTGGGAATAGTATGGCCGAAATTGTTGTGAAGATGACGGATAGGAAGAGTATCTCTGTTGTTGATACCCTCCTCTGTAAGAGGGCTGGCCGCGCCCCCTAGGGCGAAAGGACGATTTCCGAAATTGTAGGGTCCCTAGTGACCTTGCAGTGTCCGTGTCCGTTTTAATTGACTGTAGGGCTTTGTCCACATGTTTCCCAAATAACGCTTGGCCATCAAAGGGTAAGTCTAGGATCTTATTCTGGACTTCTGGACGAAATGAGGTGGCTTTGAGCCAGCCCTGTCTTCTCAATACAGCAGCGCCTCCAAGCTGTCTGAAAGCAGTGGTCGCTATGTCCATTGCGCAGTCTATAAGCTCTGCAGACGCGCGTTGACCCTCTTGCACAGTCTTATTTGCCTCTGATTTTACGTCTTCCGGCAGTTGACTAATGAAAGGTGCAATATCTGCCCAAAGCTGTCTGTCATATCGAGACAAAATAGCCAAGGAGTTGGCAGCTCTAAGCACTAAGCTGGCCATAGAAGAAAATCTTTTTCCTATATTGTCTAGCCTTCTACCCTCCTTATCTGGGGGCGCAGAAATTGGAGCAGAAGGATTCTTTGATCTTCTTTGAGCCGCTTGAGCTACTACGGAATCTGGAGGAGGATGGCCTGTCAAGCATGTTGGGGCATCATCAGGAGCTTTGTATTTCTTATCCAGACGTGGTAAAACTGCTGTGACTGTTGCTGGATTAGTCATGACTTTAAGGCCTTCTTCCCACAAGTAGTTCACCATCGGGATGGAACGCACAGACTTCTGGAAGGGCTCTTTAAAATCATAAAGGAAACAATCTGTTTGCTTCGTAGGTAGCGGTAATGCAAAGCGCTTGGCTGCCCTCTCTAAGAGATTGTGAAAACCTCCAATGTCTTCAGGTGGGGACTCCACCTTCGAATGAGAAGGAGAAGATGGAGCAGGAATAACATACTCGTCCCACTCTGAGTGAGCATCTATGAGCTCTCCTTCTTCTTGATCTCCATCTGAAATGTCAGTGTCCTGGGGAATTGTCATGTCTGGGGTAGCCACATCTGTGAGATGCAAAGTCGTCGGTCTTTGATGTGGAGTAGAAGGACCAGAAATGGGCGATGGATGAGGCTGTTCTCCTTGTGGAGGAAACCTTCTGTTATAATCCACCAACATGGCTCTAAGGCCAGTAAGCAGGTCGGAAGGGATATACGTTCCCTGTTGATACTGCTGATGCTCGAAGGAAGCCTGGGGATCATAAGCTTCCTCATATTCCTCCTCTTCCTGATATTTTACATTCAATTCAGAGGGACTGTGGGCCGTACCAAAAGGCCCATCTTCGTCTGAATCATCATCTCCCTCCAAAAGATGTACTGGTACCAGGGAGGATACCTTACTAGGTGAAGTGTGGGTTGGAGTTAATGTTTCTGTTCTTTTTTGGTAATTTTCCCTCGTCGACGGTGTCGTCGACGATCTCGTCGATGACGTGTAAACTGACTTTGTCGTAGACGGTGCCGTCGATGCTGGACGCACTGTTATTTTAATAGCCGCAAGCTTCGCCGACGAGTCTACCGTCGACGAAGTCCTCGCTGACGGTAAAGCTGATACTGACATCAGCGACGATGACGAGGTGTAGACGGTCGTCGACGCTGAAGTCGTCATTGTAGTTCTCGTCGACGTGGTGTACTCATCGACGATGTCGCCGACGGAGCCGTAGACGATGGAACACTTAAAGTAGTTGGAGTCGTCGGCAACGCGCCCACCGACGGTGCCGTCGACGGGGAATCCGTCGACGAGGCCTTTTTTCCAGTCACAGAAGATGGCTTTTTGAAAGGCACAGATGGTGGAACAGATGAGGATTTTCTGTGCCTCTCAGAACTGGAAGAATGTTTTTTCCCCTCTTTACTTGAGAGTCTAGTTGGGGAAGAAGATGGGCTGCGACCCTTATAAGACCCTGAAGCAGTCTTTTTGAGGGCTTTCCTTGAGGTTTGTGAGGGAGATCTAGAGCGAGATCTTGCTCTTTTAGTTGATCTCTTGGAAGTGGATGATTCCTCACTCTCAGAATCAGAAACTGGATCCTTCCTATGCTTCAGTTTCTGCAGCCATATTAGTAATCTGCCTTCTCTATCCTTTAAGGTTTTAGAAGAAAAAGTACGGCAAATCTTACAGTCCTTGGCTGAATGATCTGGATAGAGGCAGTAAATGCAGTCTTGATGAGGATCTTCAGAATTAAGTCTTTTCTTCCCACAAGTCTTGCGGTCTCTAAAGAGACTTTTCTTTTCCTTGTCAGACATAGTTGAAAAATAGCTGACAAATCAAATAATTGAGTTTCTCTGAGAGAAAAAGAGCTGAATAAAGGTGTGAAAACAGAGCAGAGCTCTGAGGAGACTCCCTAGCACGACGTGCGGTAGAAAATCTGAGGGGCTAGAGCTTCTCTCAGGAGGTTCTGAAGGGTGCTGTCGCCTGATTGGTGGAGGATCAAGTTTGGTCCTTTTCACAAAATGACTCTGATAGACTATCAAATTGAAGAGGCCTAGGGCCTTTTTCTCTTCAATATGTTTTAACATTACTTATGAAAATTTATACCGGGACTCCCATCTCGACGACGGGGAATTATTCAAGCATGTGAATCTATGAAAGTTCCAATACTGGAGTAAGCTCACTTCACCTCTTTCTCTCTCTCTTTTTCCTTTATTGTACACACTTGTGCTTGGAAAATCTGAGGTGCTGGAGCTTCTCCCAGGAGGATTCTAGAGGGTGCTGTCGCCTGATTGGTGGATGCTCAAGTTTGGTCCTTTTCACAAAATGGCTCTGATAGACTGTTAAATTGAAGAGGCCTAGGGCCTTTTTTCTTTGATAATATATCTTGACATTACTTGTGTAAATTATACCGGGGACTCCCATCTCGACGACGGGGAATGATTCAAGCATGTGAATCTATGAAAGATTCCAATACTGGAGAACTACAGTTATAGGTAAGTAACTTATTTTAGTTCAGGACGTTTATACCAGTGCGAAGATTAGAAAAGAAAAGGATAGCAACAGTTTTGATCGTGTTGCAGTTATATAAAACTCAAATAGAAACTAGAATTCATCCTTCTCCAAAGGGAGAAGTACAATGCACATGTATATTTGAAATATTACATTTTCTATGTTTCGTTTTCAGGAATTCACCATCAATTACTTACTTGAAGAATTGGTTCCACAGACAGTTCTCAGGTACAGCCTTCTCATGTAGAGGCAACATCTTCCAGACCTTACTGACCAGCCAAGTAATGAGCCAGTAATGGTGGAATCTTGTGTCTTTGTGCTCACTCATATTCTATTCTCCTTTCCCCGCTTCTACCATTGGCTGTAAATTCCTGTACATGTGGTGACTTTTAGGGGAGGCAAGAAATGGAAAAGAGTCCAGCTTTCACTTTGCACAAAGCTAGTGCAAAATGGCACAGCATGAAGATGCTGTATGATCATTGGTGCTGGTCACATCTTCCTTATTAAATATGGTAGAAAAGTAGGCAGAGGAAAAGATGATGCAAATATCCTAAACTAATGTACAGTGCGTTCCCTCCTTTGACTTGAGTTGTGGGTACTTTAAGAAGTAGCTTTAGAGTTTAGTATTTTTCCTAATTTGAAACACACGCAAGTCTGATGTGCCCCACTGCAGGAAGTACTTCTGTAGGGATAAATTATTACATTTAAACTTCTTTATTGCCTGACGACTGCAGCTCAATCTGTCTGCAGATCACAGATCACTTGGCACAGGTTCTGAAAACAGATCTATGGGCCAGGTGTACGAAATGATTTAGAGTTTCTTTACAGAGTGAATCACAGTGTCGCTCCACAATGAAATGCCAAATTGCCTTTCCATATGTACAAAGAGGAATCGCAAAATGGGATTTATACCAAGTAGAAATTGCATTTTGCGATCCCCAAATAGGAAATCGCAAATAGGGTTTTCCTATTTGTGATTTCCAAAGCTCAGAAGCATAAATACAAAGCATTTCCTAAATGCAAAATGGGCATTTAGGAAATGCCGTTACCATAGACTCCAAGTTGATGGTAACCAGGTGCAATTTTTTTAAAAAATGCACCCAAAATGCATTTTTAAAGTTACTTGTAGCGCACACATGCACCTGGAGCATTTGTGCACGCAACTTGCACTATTTGTTTTAGGGGTGCATCAAGGGGGACCTTAGGGCCATAGTCACCCTTGGTATTGCATTTTCTAATTTGAAATTTCCTATAACTAAATCACAAATTAGAAAATATAAAACCATTTCTACCAATGGGCCTTTAGGCCCCTTGGAACGAATTGTTTAACATTTCTTAAATATCGATTTCCGAATAGCGATTCCTACTCTGTAGGAATCGCTATTAGGGAATCACTGTTTTTGTACGCTCCATTTTGCATTTCCTAAATAGCAATTTTTAAGGAGTCACTATTTAGGAAATGCAAAATAAAAATTTCGTACATCTGGCCCTGTATGTTTTGTCAATGCCACATCTCTTGTGCCAGGCTGTGAGTAAGTACACAATAGTTGGGTGTTTGAAAATCCAAACTACTTTCCCCGGCAGGTGTGCCTCGGATATTCTGAGGGCCAAATTTGGTCATATGAATTCCAAGATGTTTGTATGTATACAGGTGAATCTTGTCTGAAGCTCACTAACCCGGTACCAAGAATGTATCATTGCGAGCATCTCTGCCCCGCTGAGATGTTTTCATAGAAATGTCACGTGAGAGCATGGAACCAAGGAAACTGCGTGCATGGCCCTTATCTTTCGCCACATGAAAACAATTAACTGGAAGATAGTGTACATTATCGTTTAAGCCCACCACCAGGTGATTTTAGTGACTAACATACCACCATAAGCAGGTTTTTACAATGACACAGTAATCATATATCAGTTCCGAGGTAGAACAGTGAGGTGAGTCTCATTTAAATACGTAGTGAGTGATTTACTAGATGTTGTGTACATCAAATTTCAAAGGCAATCTATAGACTGAATGACTTTGTGTGTACTGCCAGTTACAGCAACCACTGCTAACTATGTCAGGTGGTCATCTAAACAACTACTGTGTTTGGAGCATGTGTACCTGAGGGCACATGCACTGGACACTCCTGACATTTATTGTGGAGCTCGAAATGTTACAAGATTTGTCTTTGAAGGCAGACTGAGTTTTGACATGAATCCTGGTACCTCCCCTGTAATACATAATGCACCAGGATACAGATTCTAAATCAGATTATTTTTTTCAGTTGCCCTGGCTGAACATGTTTGAGCAACTCCATTACCACTCCACATTGAACAAAAACTTGCGAAACAGGGGGAATCGGGAATCTAAGGGCTCACAAGACGGCATAAAGCAAAATCTAAAAAACATTTACCACATGCGACTCATCTGAATCCAAGAGGATGGTGCCAGTTTACAGGGAAATGACTTGTTTGGGGATAGGCTAAGGTAAATGATTGCTTATATTTTGCTACTCTTGCAGTAGCAAGTTCTCGTGGCTTGACCAACATCGACTCTGTAACCGCTGCGTACGGAGAAACCAAAAGAAAAACACCTATTCAGTGTGCAAAGCAATCCACTGCAAGAAGACAATTCTGCACAACTGGATAGAAGGTAGAGCATTCTTCAACAACGCAGCTCCTGGACTCTTGTGAGACAACGTCTGGTGCATCACTGAAAATGTAGAAGCATGGAAGTCCATCAGGAGCAGAGACCAATTTTTTGTCCACTGACAACTCCGACTACAGAGATTAACAGGCTCCATGAGCCCAATGAAGTCTGCACAGGACAGCCTGTGCTAGGACCACACAACGAGGACCGTACAACACCCACACCCTTGAAAAGACATAGCTCTGCACAGGAAGCACAGGGAGAGGATCTTGAAAAGAGTTTCCGCTCCTGGGTAAGGAATGGCCCAAGAGACCCAAACCTTGACCGAGGGATCTCCTTCAAGGAAGGCTCCACAGTTAGAGCTACCCACATTAGATGTTGAAAGGCACCTTTGACACCAGAAGGGTCTCGCAGCCAAAGACAGGAGACTCCTAAACACCTGTCTTTGAGGCAGGGATATTTCTCCACACTATCCACAAATGCTGACTTCTTATGTAGTACAGAAAGTGTGGCAGGCACAAATGACAAATTCTCATTGCTGTGACGTGGGTGCAGGAAACATGGATCTCTCTACTGTTAGGGATGTTCATTCAACATCTGGAAAGGCTACAACTCTGACCTTTTTACTGACTGAGCAGGTCTGGCCAGCTAGTTCATCCCAACCTCAAGTCATTCAATGTTGTGATTGGCACCTGAGATTTTAGAAAGAGGTTATTTACTGCTCCTAGAAGAATGGGTGAACATTCTAAAAAAAAAAGCTAGAAAATCTACTGCAAGTGCATGCTTTGCAGTTTAATTGAAACAGTTTGCCATTTACTGCACTAATCGCAACATTCAGAACACTGTCTGCTATCTGGTCCACATGCAGGAAACAGGGCTACTGTGGGATTACAGGCAGGGTAGACGATAGTTGAGGAACCACAATAAGTAAATCCAAATGAAAGAATAGTCGTTTTAATCTAGAGTAATGTGATCTACGACACAGGACTTCACTGGTTTGTTTAAGAGCAATGCACATCTGACAGCAGATTGCATGGTTATGCTAGAACTCGCTGTAACACTCTAGATACTGCACAAAGATACTAAAGGGATTGTTATAGTAATCATTAAAAACAATTATAGTGAGTATAACACAAAGTATGAGAGGTTCTACAGCTACCCTACAATTTCATGCAAATACACCTATTGGCAATAGCTGCGTAAGTGCAAAATAGAGAAAAATGATCTTTTTAAAATCACTGTCATTAAGGCCTTCATGGAAGATCTTGAAAGGGTAATGCTTCCTAGGCTGCTTCCAGGCCCTTCCTGGGACCACTATATTATCCTCACCAACTCTGCTCCATTTGTGTCCACTACAATTTATGTCATAGAAGGTAAGTAAGTGTCCTTGTCGACATTGCCTGTCTCAAGAAACATAGTGAATGTCAAGCTTTAATGGTGGAAGAATCCTTCCTGCAGTTACACAAAGAGTTGTGCTGTCAACACATCCTATTCTTTTGCCAGAAGTTGAATAGCCTCTTCATGCAAAACAGTCCATCAATTTACTTTGCCTTTTGCCCTCAGCCACAACTGGTAATAGAAAAAGCACTACACACAGTGAACGTGTGGGGAGTCCATCATGTATTAGGCCAATATTTTTCAGTTCAATAGGAAAGCCAAGCAATGTTCTGTTGCTTTTGCACATGCACATCCTGGCAAACCAATCTCAACAGTAGTACTGGCAAGGTGGATCATTAGCTGCACTGAGTTCTGTTGTGTCAAAGCCAAACGTGATGTAATTAGGGTGCATTCTGCTCACAAAAAAAGAAGTCACAATGGACAGAAGACACAGCAGACATTTGTAAGGCAGTTGTTTAGTCTCACATCCACACATTTACCAAGCATTAGTGTGTGAATAATATTAGCTGTCAAGAAAGACAAGTCAAGCAGACTGTACTTAACACACTGTTCGAGCAGTCTTCTGCTCACAACCCATCATATTCAATATTTGGGTACTGCCGTTCAGGCTATGCACAACATCTGATCTACAGTTACACATGCTGCAAACACAAATTGTTACTTACCTTTACAATCAATTTATAGCTTGGAGTGCTGGTGCTACCCACCTCCCCAAAAGCAAGTACAAAACTGTGACGGCTCTATCTGGACTCTGGTTAGGACACCCTTTGAGGTCATAAAATATCTCCCTATTGAGGTAGTGTACCGAAGCAGAAGAGTAGCTAAAGGCACACACCGGGAATGAATAGTTCTAGTAAGGCACAGAAACAGGATAGTGAAGGCAGAGCAACCTTAGTGTGAACAAACAGAGAACGGATCAGTAATAGACAAACACACTGGAGTTACCACTAAGGCTGTACACGGGGTAAGGCTCAGAACTTCCCACAGGAACAGGGAACGTCAATGCCTCTGTTCAGATTGCTCTTACAGATAGTCACCCCACAAGCCCCATTGAAAGGAGGCAGCAGAAATGATTCTGTCTCTGGACCCTTAGGGCACAAACAAGAATTGCACTTACATACACGAGACAAGCCCTTGTGGGTACAGCTGGAAACACAGTGGCAATTCCTGGAAAACAGCAATAGCACAATGTCACTGTAAAAGCACTTGAGACTAGATAAACACTAGACAAAGGATGAGGCAGGAATTGCCTCCTGGAAACCAGGAGCCAACCCCAGTGCAAAAGAAAACACTAATACACAGGTGAGGACTGACAGTACACTTACCAGACACAATAACCCAAGAGGAAACAGAAACAGAAGGAACAAACAAGGAGGCAAAAGTAGGAACAGGGAACAAGATCAGGCTGAAGCAAAGCAGGAACAAGGCTGAGAAACAGGACGCAGACTCTGGCTGAAGCAAGCAGGAACTGGGCTGAGAAACAGGGAGCAGACTGGCTAAATCAAGCAGGAACTGGGCTAGGAATCATAGAGCAGGTTCAGGCTGAAAGAAGGCAGGAAAAGGACTGGAACACAAGCCAACAAGTGGTCTGGTACACAAAGGAAACAAACTACAATGCACGACAAGTAGCTTTAGGTAATGGCAGCTTATAAGGAGTTCCAGGACGCAGCAAGCCTAGGCCAGAGTCACATGGCTGGGCTGCACAAGAGTGATCACAGGTGTGTGCAGTTCCAGTCTCACACAAGTCTTGGAGGAGAGAATCTAGTACACAAGAACAACTAGACTTTTCCTATAGGAAACCATGGATAGCAGAATCCAGTTCTTACTGACTATCAGAAAGTGCTTTATGGGACCTGAAGTCCATGGAAGCAAATGTAGTTCTACAATAGCATACTATATCGACATGGGAAACAAACAGGGGTCAGAAAGGGACCAGTCAGTTTACAGCGCCCCCTTGAGATGGGACAATAGAGTTGTAACAAAAATAGGAAAACAGACAACTACAATAAACTGGTAATTGCATATTATTTTTCCAGGTCACAGACCTAAACCTTTGCATCCTCACAAGTATACCTAATCTTGGAACAATGTGAGCGAAAGACTGTGTCCTGGTGCATTCTGGGTTTCAGGGAAGATACTATGATTTAACTTGGAAGAAAAACTCATTTTTCATGACAAAAATCTTGTAACAGTCAGAGCCCAACACGAGGTAGCAAGTGTTCACAGGATACGTATGTATGTATATGGTATTTATATAGTGCAAACCTAATCTAAAGACAAAAAAAGCACTGCACTTGATAAAAGGCAAGCTTAAAGTCAACAATGAATAGGAAAGGACGATAGGTTGTGGATGGTTAATGCACTGTGATGTAGGAGTCTTTAAACAGGTTAGTCTTTAACTTCTTCCTAAATTAGGATAGCATTGGGCAGATGGAACCAGGGATGTTGTTCCAGATCCTGGGTGCATAGATGGAAAAGGCACACTTTCTTGTTTTTCTTTTTTTTTTTTTTTTTTTTACACTTCTTAGTCAGCTGTCTGATGGAGAAACTGTCTGCAAGATAAGAGTGGGTGTTGGTCGGGATGGCTCTGTAAACCGATGTTGCTGGTTTTGAAGTTACTGCGGGCCAGCAAGTGGAGCTAATGCAGTTCAATCAGGATAGGCGCAATGTGATAATTTTTTTTCAGGCCCTGGATGAGACATGCTGTGGTAATTAGAATGCCCCTAAGGAGTGCCAGTGGGAGTCAGGGGTGCCATGGAGTAGGGCATTACCACCATCCACATGTAGGAGTACGAGGTCTCGAACAGCATTTTAAAGTCACTTTTGGAAAGAAAAGTGTCAGTATGGTACACTGGGGGGTGCCATAGGAGGTAGGGGTCTTTTGTGACCTGGAAGTGCCCAAGTGAATAAACTGGTGTTGGGAGTAAGGTAGAGGGAGCCTGTGAGCCTACAGCACTACAGGTTGTAATTGATTTTCAGCTTGTAGTGCTGTAGGCTCACAGGCTCCTCCTACCTTACCAGGTAAGTAATGTGCTTCGTCCAAAAGGGATAGAGAGGTTTGTTCTATTGTTTTAAGGAGATATATGCAAATACCACTGACAAACATTTGGTAAGGCAAACTATGGAAAACACAGAACAGTGAACTGATGATGTTCACTACTCAACTCAAATCTGAGGCAGCATGGGATACAAAAGTAGTGTGAGGGAAATTTTTGTCACATAGTTGTCTTTCTGTAGCAACAGTATGACCCTCCAAAGCGGTTGTCATTTTTGAAGTGCAACATCTACAAATTAGATTCAGTATCTGTAGGTTTTGGATGGCTCACAACGTGTAGTCCTTCTTGGTAATGGCAAAGTAAACCAAATATATGCTTTGACTCCTTTCTGTGAGGGGATCATGCTCAGCAATGCTGCTAACTCTTCCTCTTCATGGAGCATTGGAAACCCATGTGGTCTGGTCTGTTTGCCATTGTGAGAGGTGATGGAGTAGTTGGTTGAATACAATGAAGTAACAGCTTGTGAGCCTGTTTACTGTCCATCTGTCTGAGCCCCTCCCATCCCGGGATAATTAAAATAATACAACCATCCCCAACACAAGCGTGTTGAGGTGGCCAGAAGTCTCATTGGTGGTTTGTGGCTCCATCTAGCCCTGCTTTCTTCTGGTGCTGGAAGGACTCTTGCCTCACAGATTGCTGCATTAGAGGTGTAAACCCTACTATTGTCACCGCTGGTGTTGCTGTGCTAAAGTCTGAATCTTTTTCGACAACATAGTGTAGCCATGCCAGGCAGATATTTGGTGGCTTCCAATGTCTTGTGACCAGTGCTGTCCGGATGCTTGCGCTGGAAATGGTCTTCTCTTCTTGTACTATCTCTGTACTACAACTCAAGGCTTGACAGGCCTTAATATTAGGGGAAAAAACAAGTTACACATGACAATAATCAAGTAGTGACCAATACAGCAGAGAGACAAGTCCATAACCAAAACCAGAGTACTAATTCGAATCCTAACATATGTAGTATCTCATAGAACATAGGTTAATTGGTTCAATACATCATTCTGAAAGCATAGAGAGTGGAGCAGGATCAAGTTTTAGCAGTCCACCATGGTCAGGGAAGGGTGGAATAATTCAGCTTACAAAAAAAATGCAACCCAAAAAACAAAGATGGCGTCACAAGGGAAGGCAGTTGCCTTTCAAGAGATTCAAATATACAGTATTCACCCGGAAATCGAACAGTCATGAACTAACTGGTTAAGAAAAGCATAATGGCATGGGAGAGTGATGCAGGAAATTCAGCTCTTTGAAAACATGAAAATGGGGTTAAGGGCTTATCTCATAAGGTGTCTCTGGATTAAGAGGGATCCCAGTTTTGTTGAAATCAGCAGATTATGTGGCAAATCTATAATTATGCAACAATAGCTGCAACATCGCACAATTCCAAAATCCTAGATATTAACTACTGGCGTCTGTCAGTAAGTATTTAGAGTTAGGACCTTGTTTCCATAGGAAGAGCGTGTTTTGTTTAGCCAATAACTTTGGCGTCGCTTGACAAACCTTCAAGAAATTTTCATAAATTTAAAAAAATAAAATAAAGTTGCAGGGATGTTATACTCAGGTTCTGAATTTACTAACACAAAACCAGAAAAATGCAGAAGTTATAGTTAGAGTTATTTCAAGTAACTATAGCTCGTGGCCTAAGGTAACACTAACTCAAGCCCTTGCCATGCACTGCTAATTACCTCAGATATTACAGCACTCGAAACAACATTTATAGCCTCAAAAAAAAAAAATCTATGAAAGATCACAAGTCAAATTATTGAAGAAAAAACTGTGCATGGTGGGGGTATGAGTTATAATTACCTTAGGCCGCAAGTTATAGTTACTTGAAAGAACACTAGCTATAACTGCTGAATTTCTCTGGTTTTGTGCGAGTTAATTCAGAACATAACTATAAAATCCCTGTAACCTTTGTTTTTTTTAAGTGTGTGTGTGTGATATATATATATATATATATATATATCTTACCTACTAGTAGGGTAGGACCTAGTTTCCATAGGAAGAGCGTTTTAATTTTGCAAATAACTTTGCTTGACGAATCTCCACAAAATTTTCGAAACGTATACTTTTGTAGGTCCTCCAGCTGCTGTCTAACTTTTGTTTGGGGGTGATCCATCAAGCAGGGGTGAGAAAAAGCAACGGGGGGGGATAAGAGGGGGGGGGAGGGCGGGTGGAGGGTCGAGTCCTCAAAGGCATTTTTCCCTATGGATTGTCCCATAGGGATTTTGAACGCCGACTACAGCCCAAAACGCTGGTCGGAATTACACCAAATTTGGCAGATAGTTGGCACTTGGTCCAGAAAGTACGCTTTTTGTGATTTGGTGTAAATCTGTGCAGTAGATTCTGAGATATTAGAGTTTAAAAATAGAGATATATAGTGATGTAGATCCTCTGCGAATTTGGACTCTGATCTGGAGGAAAAACAAGGCCCTGACTGGCTGGCTGCAATCTGATGGAAAAGTTGTGACCGCCATTCTGTTGGCGCATTTTTTTTTTTTTGTCCAATCCGCAGATCCACGCGGTTGTGTAGCCATTTTAGCTATAGCTTTAAACACTTTATTTTAGGAGACTAGGCCTGTCGCAGTGCACTTTAACCTAGATTTATTTTATTTAGTTATGTTATTTTAACATTAGCCGCATTTGCAGTCTTGTTTTATTTTCTCTATCTAGCTGTTGTTCGCCTAGGTCAGCACTGCTTTCTTAAACAAGACACTTCTATCACTCTGTGCTTTTCTCAAAGCTGCAGTAAGATAGGTTTCCAGCAAAAGTGGTACGCTTTGTCTCCAATGTTCACAGAAACATACACACTCTTACGTGGGGGTTCTTTCTCGGAACATCAGCTGTTTTATTATAAAAAAAAAAACACTACTTTGACCTATGTACGTTAGAGGGAGATTCCAGCCAGATGACCACGACAATATGCTGACAGCTGATCGCTCTGCTACAGCTGCTTATGTAGACTACAGGCTTCTTGCTCAGGTATGAGGGATGATGTCTTCCCAGGGGGACCTTGAAAGGCAGAATTAGAGTTTAATATTCTGTGCTCTAACATAGCTTAGGGAGGAACTATCCCTACAAACCTTAGTCACAGTATGGTAGCGTTATTCTTGTGTTTACTCTCCTTGTCACAACCTTAATCTTATTGTTTCATCATCCTAGTTATTGAAATTCATGCGTTATTATCTAAGATGCAGTTAGTTCAATAAAACCTTATTGAACTTTACTCTGCCTCTGATTGTCCTTGCATATGTGAGACTAATGTAACTGAGAAAGACGGATGAGATCTGAGTGACCATGATTCCCCTGAGGAGTCATGTAAGTCATGCTCCTGGTTTCCCCAATCATCCCTGCTCTTGGTTGGAGATGAGGCACTGCTAGTTAAGTGGAACAAACCCGGATTAGGCCGACAGGTGTCACATGTGCGGGATCAGACTCAGTCCCCCACAGTACAGGGGATTCTGCCACCCAAATCCAGTAGTCTCATTAGGATAATGAGAACCTATGCAACAACACTATCCAGATTAAAATTGAAGGAAATAAAAAAAAAAATTAAAAAAAAAAACACCCACCACATTGAACCTAATAATGCGCACGGCCAAACGCTGTGCGCAGCTTGAGTTGGATGGATGCAGGAGGGTTGGCCACCGGGCCCGGTCATAGGCGCTGGTTATATTTGCACGTGTGCATGCTATAAAAAAAAAAAGAAAAAACAGAAATTCAGTGAGAAAAAGCAAAGGTTACAGGGACATTATAGTTAGGTTCTGAATTTACTTGCACAAAATCACCTTCGCCATGCACAGCTAATTACATCATCGATGAAACCTTCTATACATCATTGATATTATTACTGCAACATTTGCAATAAAATTACTGATGATAAAACTGTGAATGGTGGATGTGCAAGTTATAGTTCTCTTAGGGCACAAGTTATGGTTACTTGAGTTAACCATAACTATAAATGCTGAATTTCTATGGTATTGTGCAAGTAAATTCAGAACTTAACTATAACGTCCCTGTAACCCTTGTTTTTTTCAGTGCTATGTATGGAAAATGGCACTTACCCAGTAGACATCTGTTCATGGCATGTAGTGCTGCAGATTCACATGCTTTGCACAAGTCCTCCATCTAGTGCTAGGCTCGGAGTGTTACAAGTTGTTTTTCTTCTAAGAAGCTTTTTCGCGTTACGAGATCAAGTGACTCCTCCTCATGGTGATACCGCGCATGTGCACCAAGACCTTTGTTAAAATGTTTTCCCGAAGGAGGGAAAAGTAAAGAGTGTGTATGTACATATAATAAAGAAATGAGATGTCCATGCAATGTATATACATATTTACAAAATAAAGTACAACGGCTACAGGCTTCTGGGGAGGGTGTATGTGAATCTGCAGCACTACATGCCATGAACAGAGGTCTACTGGGTAAGTAACATTTTCCGTTTGATGGCATGTGTAACTGCAGATACACATGCTTTGCATAGACTGTAATGCAGTCCCCTCCCAAAATAAGCAGTGGATAACCTGTAGGAGTTGTAGTAGTTTGAAATAGTGTTTTAAGCACTGCCTGTTCAACATTTGCTTGGTGAAGAGATTATACATCCACATAATAGTGTTTAGTAAATGTGTGTGGTGTAGACTATGTGGCTGCTTTACATGTGTCTGCCATTGGTATATTGCCTAAGAACGCCATTGAAGCCCCTTTTTTTCCTTGTGGAATTAGCTTTTGGAGTTATTGGTAACTGTCTTCTGGTTTTAAGGTGGCAAGTTTTTATGCACTTGACTATCCATCGTGCAATCCCAGTTTTTGAAACAGGATTGCCTTCGTGAGGCTGCTGAAAAGCCACAAAGAGTTGTTTGGATTTTCTGAAATCTTTTGTTCTTTCAATGTAATACATGAGAGCTCTTTTAACATCTAGGGTGTGAAGGGCTCTTTCGGCAACTGAATCTGGCAATGGAAAGAAGACTGGTATTTCCACTGACTGATCGATTGATTGATTGATATGAAATGGTGAAACCACTTTTAGTAGAAATGTTGGATTTGTCCTAAGGACTATTTTATTTTTGTGAATTTGAAAGAACGGTTCTTCTAATGTGAATGCCTGAATTTCATGGACTCTTCTAAAGGAAGTAATTGCTTTCTTAATAGCAATCTTCCAGGACAGAAACTACAGAGTGAAAGAGTGCATGGATTCAAATGGTGGACCCATTTGTCTTGTTAGTACGATGTTAGGATTCCAGGCAGGAGCTGGTGGAGCTCTAGGTGGAATAATTCTTTTAAGGCCTTCCATAAGCGCTTTTATAACAGGAATTCTAAACAGAAAAGTAAGCGGTCTGTTTTGGAGGTAAGCACCTACTGCTGTTAAACAGATTTTAATAGAGGAATATGCAAGATTTGCTTTCTGTAGATGAAGCAAATAGTATACAATATTCTGTACTGATGCTTTAAGTAGATTAATGTTTTTGGGCTGATCGTAATAAACAAAGCGTTTCCACTTAACTGCATAACACTGTCTAGTTGTAGGTTTGCGTGCTTCCTTTAGAATTTCCATACATTCAGATAAAAGTTGTAGATACCATATTCTTTGACCTCAGGATCCAAATCGCCAGGTTGAGCATACTGGGATTGGGATCACTGATTTGACCTTTGTTCCGATAGGCCTGGTCTGTTTGGAAGCTTGTGATGTGGTACTATAGATAGATCCAGTAGTGCTATGTACCAATGTTGACGTGCCCATGTGGGAGCTATGAGTATCATAGTGAGGGAGGTATGACAGATCTTGTTGATCACAAATGGAAGAACATGGAATGCAAATAAAACAAAAATGCACGTGGATTATAGCCTGAAAATGGAACGTCAACATAGGTCTTTTTCCTGACAAAAAAAAAAAAAGTGTCACATTTTGGACAGCCCCCAACTGAAATCGGACAAAGAATACCTCAATCACCAATACTACACAAAAGTGAAACGATTTTCGACCCAATTTTGTCATAAATGCAAAATCTAAAATTGCCACAATAAAAAAAACAGTCCTTAATAACAGTCGTATAGATTCTATGTTATCCCTGCAAGGGTGTCTTTGTACCCTTTTGGTCCGATAATGGCAAAAACAAAGGCTCCCAGCCACCAAAGAGGTCAGCACTAGAGGTAGCAGGGAACACAAAAGATCACCTCTGCAAGAGCGGTGTTTGCAGGCCTGAGACAGTCATTGAAGTGCGAGAGTTTTGAAAGAAGGCTGGGCGCCTGATAAACACAAATATAAATAGACCTGTATAGCAATTGAAATAGATTTTTCCCATTTCCCCTGCGCAGGGAGTGGATGCTGCCGTTAATTGTGCAGATTTGCCTGGAAATCACACTTGGTCATACTCAAGCATGTGGGTAGTGTTTGATATGAAAATGAGATTTATTATCCAGGGCAATGCCTGGCCGGGTGTTTATTCAGCACGGCTGCCTGCTCGGTGCAGAGCCAGGGCTGGCCAGGACCCTGAATTTAGGCCATTGGTACCACTTGGGGGGATGGCTTCTAACATGATATTTTTTTTTTCAAGGTATTGATGTCTAGAGATGGAAAATATGTGATAGCATGTCATCACTCTTTGCCTTTTGTCTGATACTACTGGATTAGCAACCATAGCCGAAAAAAATAATGGTTTTCATATTTTTGATAAATAGCATACACATTCATCATACTGTGTGGAAAATTAAATCTAATTACACTAGACTGGTTACATTCAATATAATTTAAAAGCAATTCCGATTATTAATAGGTAATAATAACAATACAGTCCTTAAAATAATAACAATAAAACGTCATTGTATTCTTCATATATTGATACAGATTATATGCATAATTTTCACTTAGTAGATGTCACATCTTACAGTTTGCAGTTCCTAATGCAGTAGCAAGCTAGTAGATCTAACATAGTCTGAGGTGCTGGCTGCCCCTCCATTCAGTCCACTACCAGTTGCGCTGCTCCCTTTTGTTTTTCCAACTTCCACCCTCTCCCAATTGGACTCTGTCTGTGGATCATTCAGAAGACATCTTTTGCTTATTGCAGCTTGATAATTCACACGCTCGCACTATTTCTGCAGACAGTCCATGCAAGGTGGAAGTTGATGACTGTCTATCTCAACCTTCTTTGCGCAGAATTTGTGATTGCTCAAGTCAATCACATGATGAACCGAAGATTTTTGTGCATAGAGCAAGCACAAGAATTGCTCCAATTTGTCCATTAGCTCTTCCGAGAGATCCCATTTGTCTCTGAGCTGCTAAAATGTTTCATAAATGTTGGCAGTCAGGATTTTGAATGCATTAACTTTTTCTTTTCCCGCAAACGCGCTTTCTGTGTCACATCCGGTAAACATATGGAGACATATGGAGCTCGACAAACATTTTCATTAAGAGTTGAAGCTATTTTCCGAATATCAAAGACTTGCATGTTTATTTTAGTACCACATTTTAAAAACAATTTAGCCACAATTCTGTGATGGAATCACGAACGCATATTAAACACATTGGTGTCATCTGAGCTTATTAATGTCTCATAACACTCATTGGCAGTGTATGCAGCAACAAACAACCATCTGCTTTTTTGTGTGCACTGTTGTGATCAGGTACTTAGGGACTCCCTTCAGATGCGATTTTGTAGCATTCACCTTCACAGTTTGCGAACAGTGTTTTATTCTCAAGTTTTACAAAATACTCTGGTTTCCTCCATTCGATAACAAGAAATGCGATGAGAGTTGTTTTATTCCTTATGTAGCTTAGGAATTTCCTCCACTGTCTGACAACCTGGAAAGGTGAGATGCTCTGTAACTGGTGCCAGAGTTCTACCCCTCCGATTGTCCTTTCGCTGTTCTTAATAGACAACTCATTGTACATATCAAACACAACATCGATTCTTTGACTTCTATTTCCTTCCTGCATAGCCATGGACAAGGCAGACATAGCCACCCCACCAAAGTTTGATTCCTCTCCTTTTACACTCTGATCAAGAACCATTCTGTCAATCAGCATAGCTGAAATTCCAGGTATTTCCTCAGCAGGGGTAACGTTTTTCTGCAAGTATGTTGCTAAAACAGTTTTTCGCAACAGGCCTCCTGGAGTTGCTAAAGTCCAGGGTAAAGGTCCTAAGAGATGGTAGGTCTGACATTGGTGGTAAGCATTTTGGTTTTGTAAATGCGTTCCTTGTTTTGACACCGTTTTTGTTATAATGGTGAGGGCTTGGCAGCTCCCACAACAATTAAATTTTACAAACATTAGCAAAAAGCTAAAATGGTTTTTGTTCCCAAAAAGCTCATATTGCCACAGTAGTTCCTGACACTGAACAAAACTACTTTGTATGCTAATAAGCTTGTTATGAAAGAGCAGAAAGCGGTCACTCACATTAAAGTTGACAGATGGAATTGTGAAAAAAATAAAAGGTCTTGGTTAATGCCAGACCCAGTTAGGGCCCCAATTCTTAAAGAAAGTCACAAAAGTGTACCCATATTATATGTCCTTGCATTAATGCAGATTTGTGACTTTAATGAATTCACCAGAATTTACAGAAGTAGGCCAGGACATCATACTCCTGCAATTTAGCACAAACAAATATGCAGGTGTAGATCTAATCATGCAAAAATCTGAGCATTTACAAGTTCACTTTCCCTCCGACCACTTTTTTCCCAACCCAGAAAGAAGTTTTACTTCTCATCAGGGATACATTTCCAACCTTCTCAGTTTGGGAAAATATTAGAGAAGGTGTGGTGAAAACCCCTAAAACATGCAAATTCTTAGATTTGTAGACTTAAAGGAGAATTTCAATCCTGGAACTACTGCTTACTGTTATTTCCAGCCCTGGTATGTAGCCATGCAGAAAGGTGGCAAAATAACAGAATTGCTAGTATCCCAACCCTACTATCGTATGATCCCTGGCATAATCAAAGACTCTGTTATCAGCACTACAATGAGACTGCTGCCATAAATGATACGTCTCTAAAAGAACAAGTGGATTTTTTACAGGACAAGTAGATTTATGAAGCAACCTGTCCCAAGGCCAAGGAGATATTTTATTAAATTCCACACCCCTGTAACAATATCATGATTACTTTATAGATCATTGCATGTCTGCCATCCAAATCCAAATTAGTTGTTTCACAACTAAATTAACTGATCTTAGACATATCAATACAAACTTCTGAAAAGTATCACTGTTCTCTTCATTTATTAACTTAGGAACAAACTGAGTTTGGGCTTAAGACGCTCTCAATATATGAATTAATCTGAATTTTGAGACTTTCTGCAATTGTTACCAATTTAACTGACTCTGGTTCTGAAAGTGATACAACGGTCTGTAAATCAACTAGATCTTGTATTGTATGACAAGATGTCTAAGATCTGATGTAGCAGACAAATTCTTAGGTTTTATTTTACGTTTTAGCAGTCTAAACAACTTCATTAAATCAATTTTGAAATTAAGACAAGCACATACACCGAGTTGAAACAAAATTCAACCCTTTGTTCAGGATTGTTAATTGAACAGACATTAAAGGTTACAGATTATAAACAATAATCAGTTCCTGGTCAGTTCCTGTCTTATTTGGAGACTGGTCTTTACTTGGAGTTCTTCATCGCTTGTTAATTCTACTTTGTTTTCATTATTAGTTTATCTTATTTTGGAACATGAGAAGAGGATTTGCTAGTAAAATAGCTATTAAATCTTTTTTTCTTTTTTTATAAAAGATTACATTTTAAAAAGATGTCATTACTATAGTATTATAGCACTTTGAGGACCCCCCTTGTGTTGATGAGAAATGTATCTTGTCCCAGGAATTGTGATGAGGATTTAGTAGCTAATTAAATATTGAAACAGATTATTTTTGTAAAAAGTATTTTTAAATTGGTTTAAATTTTATTACCCTGTATAAGCCACATATTGAATCACTGTTGTGTTCTGTCAATAGCAGGGTATCTGCCACATTCTAACCCTGTTTTGATGTTCATATTTTATTTTAGAAAATAATGTCCCATATTTAAAGTCTGTTATTACGGATTAGATGTAGTGTTTCCATTATGAAATATTATGTGTCATCCGAGTTAGTGGATTCATGTAATGTTCGTTTATACTGTGTTGTGATTTTGTTACTAGTCTGCTTTTTTGTCTTTTCACTCCCACATCCTACCTATGTCTCTCTTCCGCTCATCCTTCTACTTTAACCCATCCGTCCTCACCCTCTTCCCCCTTCAGGCATATCTGCTGTTTCACTGTATATGAATTTATAATAGAAACTAGATAAAATAGGCCCTGACAAAGCGACAATTGATTTGAAAGGTCTTAAGTCACGGAACAAGTGTTGGCTGTTGTATTCTCAGTAACAAATGAAACATGCTTCACATCATAAAGAGCCAAGCAAATTTTTAACTACTGACCCTCTACAACCAGTCTTTTAAAAACATATGGCATAGTGTTCCTTCCAAGAAAGTGGATGTTGCACCACGTGCAGACCTTTGAGGCATTTTTCATATATTTACAGAGTGTAAAATTGGCTGCAGTAATTCTAATATGACTTCAATTCCGACAGTTGATTCCAGAAGCCTGGTGTTTCAAAAACATTCTGGAACAAACTGACATAAGGGTCCAATCTACAAACGTTCAGGTTTGTTGATGCACACAAAGGTCACTAGATCATAAAAAAATGAGTTTAACACTGCAGATCAAGATCTAAAATCGCAGTTCCTAGAGGTCATAATCAGACCAGGATCACTACGAACTATATAAATACATTGCTCCTCTTCATTCATTGGACGAAAATGTATCTCATGATGAGATCTTAAAACCTTGTGTGATGACAGTCCTGAAATCTTATTTTGACACTGTGGTGTAGACCAATACTTTCCTTACTCCCAGACACCAAGTTAACTTCTGGTGATAGAAATCCACTGCGGTGACAAAACACTTTTATAGAAGCAATTTGGCAATATATCACATACAAGAAACAGTTAAGGATGCTTTCAAATGAATACATTTTGTTGACAGCAAATAGGCAAAACTAAATTCACATACTGCTTTTTGAAAACAGGTCTTCAACGCTTCAAACTGCTTTGCACACGCATCTTTCTGCAACTCCACTTTCCCCGTTGTTGTGGCAGCCACACACTTTCCGTAAGATATGGCCTAGAAGAGGAGCACAGTTTAAAACATTCAGTTTAAGCCAAAGTGTGAGCAACAATCCTTTTTACAGAAACATTCACAGCATGGAAAAACGCCAAGTCAAAAATTCGAGATTAAAGGTATGTACCTATTTCATAGTTTTCCTGCTTGAAGCCATCTGTAAAAGTGTATAATGAAGTGAAATTTTGCCATTTTGGGTCATAAGTGATCGTTTACAAATTCAAGTTCTTTCACTGAACTGGGCCAGGTCAGGCCAGTGGGCAGGCACCACAGGAAGAATGCAAAGTGAATACAGGCATCTTAGAGAAGATCAAGATGTGCAGCACATATAAAGCCATGTGCATCCATTGTAAAACGGCATGTTTTATAAATCCACAATTCTCATACTAGGATTACAAGGGTATACATCCTGTGCTTTCACCTTTTCTTTCACTAGTATTAAAATGGCATGTTTCTTTGAAAGCAAGGCCACGTGCTCTAAGGCAAACGCTGGTAGTTTTAAAGTGGTAATAATAATGTGTGTTATACTTTGAGAGTTTTGGACCTGAACAAAAGATATGCATACATGTTTTGGGAGGAGAGAAAGTAGAACAGGACTTATTGATAATCCAGTGCGGACATCTGGGTTGCAGTATATGGGGAACCCAGAAGATTATTTCAAAAACATGACCTTGAGGCTTGTGAACTGTGTGAAACTCGTGTATTTTCAATGTGCCACTGCACTGCTATCGCACTTCTTTCTCTTTCACCATGGTGTGTACATTGGTATTATGAAGTGTTTTGGCCTACCAGAGCAGTTTTTCAAGAGAGAGCACCCTTCTCAATCGACAGTGACTCGCACAGTTCTCTCTGATTCTGTCCCAATTAATGTCATGTAAATTCAGGTAAGCAACTTGTCAAACTTGCTGAAAAGGGAATTTAAAATGATTTTATGTCCTACCTACTTACCCATCTGCAATAAAAACAGACACACAAAGCACCCACAAGCACATGGAAGATATATTATAAGAACAAAAAAATAGACAAACCGAAAACATGCTGCTACCTCAACTTACCAGGCATATGCTTGCAATACAAAAATAAAATTAAACATAGTATCAAACGGCCATCATGCACTGGTAATGTCTAGAGTATCAATGTTCAAAAGTACCAAAATAACTGCCACATTTAGAGGCAATGTGTTCACCATCTTGGAGCAATAACGATGCACTACACACAATACCATTAAAAGGTAGTCACTTAGTAAACATCACTCTTGGCAGCTATCCATGAATGCTAAATTGTATGTTGCTGGATTAAGCCAAGGTGGTCAACAAATTGCTCCTCAACATGGTCGCCACCTTGTAAACAGTAAAACAATGTCACATTATTGAAAGTACCATTACGAAATGGCTGCAAAGTTTAGAAATATTGGAGAAAACGGCAAATTAAATGGCAGGTCTGGGGAGCTGCAGGGTGCTCATAAAATAACACGTACTGGCAAAGCCAAAAGGTTTCGCCTATATGAGGATCTACTGTATGTGCCAATTTGTTGTAGCCATGTAGGACCGCATGCCCGACAGTAAAAAAACATAATGTGCTGTGATTGATGTGGTAAATGCTGGCAGCATCATAGTGCTTTATTTCTTAGTTTTGGCCAAATTGCTGTACTACATGGGGTTTACAAAAAAAAAAAAAATGGAGCCAAAAAGCTCTCGCATATGCAAGAGTTATGTGGCTATGTTAATTTTTTTGTCACAGCAGAGGCAAGCAAAGTGAGATAGGACAAGAGGTTTGGCACACTGACAACAAATATAGGCCTCCATGTTAATTAGAGAGTTGAGCAGTCAGAGGGTGGCTAAATGTGTCCTTGTGTAAAGTAACTGGTGCTCACCGGTTCCAATACCTTCGGGTGGTGTTTGCGCTCTATAAAAGTGGAATTAAAAAAAATATGCGAAAAACAAGCTCACGGGTAGGATGGGATCTGGCGGGGTAGGAGGGGATTTGTGTAATGGCGTTGTTTGCTTGTGGCAAGGGGTTATCACTAATGAAAAAAATAGCATGTTTTGACTGACTTTTTTTTCACATTTCCATGACATACATGTTTTTAACAACGGTCTGCCGAGTCCTCTGCTCTCTGCGAGCAGACTACCCTTGCTCGATGACCCATTTGTGATTACTGCAAACCTAGTTACATTAATAGATATGTGCATCTGTTGTGAGATTATTAATCTATTTGTAGTTGTGCGATATCAGTGTGTTTGGTATGTATGGCAATATGTGTGTGTAGTTCTTTGTGCTCATGAAGCAAACAGTTTTTGCAGTTGTTGCTGCTCTGTTTATGAACCCCCCTCCCAGCGCTTCCTGCTATGGTTTCTGGCATCTCACATATGGGTGCCGCATTCCCAGTGCTCAGTTCCCTGTCGCCCTCAGCAATAACACCCAAGACGTCCCTCCTTGCTCCATAGTAACCTTTGCCCAGTTGTCGGGGAGGGGGGCGGAGGTAGGGGATTGAGCGGGTGAATGTGTCCTTGTGTAGAGTAACTGGTGCTCATGTAAAGCCTTCCAATTCATATTCAAAAGTTGAATAAAGAAAAGCAAAGAAAATTGTGAAAAACAGGCTCAGGGTGAGGAAGGGATCTGTGTAATGGCATTGTTGCATTGTGGCAAGGGATCCCCTTTAATGAAAAAATAGCATGTTTTTGACCGACGTCTTTCACATTTCCGTGGCATACATGTTTCCAACAACAGGCCACCGAGTTCTGTGCTCTCTGGGAGCAGACTATGCTTGTTCAATGACCCTCAGGTCTCCCCTCCCTCCTTGCTCTGTAGTAACGTTTGCCCAGTGGTCTGAGGGCAGCTTAATGTGCCCATGTGTAATGCAAGTGGTGCTCATGTAAAGCCTTCCAATAGCTTTGAGTGTTGTTCACGCTAAGTTAAAGAAGATTGGAAAAAAAAAAAGAGAAAAAATGGCACCCTAAAACAAAGGTGGGCATGCTTGGGAGAGTAAGTGATTTGGATGTAATGTAAGATGTTGCGTAAATTGACAAATAAAATACCTTTGCAAGCATGTGGGGGGGGGGGGGAAGAAGGGTGAGAACAAGCTGGGAGGAAGGAGAGGGCCTGCAAATGCACACAACATGTAGGTAGTGTGGATCATAAATGGAAAAAAGTACCTGCAGAGAGTAGCCAGGGGGAAGTGACCGGAAGCTGTACTTGGTCAAGGCTCCACACCGCATGGATGGCAAAGCAGAACAGGAAGTGAAAGCAGATGACGTGCTGGTCAATCAGAAACATGCAATTTAGAGCGTAGTTGGGATAAACCAATGTTAAGTTCAGTAAGTAAGGGGTGGGTTCTAAGCCCCTTTCAAGATGTTTTTTAAAAGAATATAATAGACTTCACATGCACAGCACAAGCGCTGTGCAGGCAAAACCTAAAAAGGAGAATGAAAGAAATGAAGGTAGGGATATAAAAGGAAAGAATGGAAGACTAAAAAACTGAAAGCCAGCCCAAATAATGAAGCAGATTCATTAGCAAGCAGATGTGTGCACATTAAAAACATTACTCACAGGGCAATACGGCCAAAGGCAGAAATTTGCTTACCAATTTCCCCATGCAGTAAGCAATAAGAGACAGAAGCAGAATGAGAATGACACTTTTGACAGACACGGCATGTTCAAAGACCCTCTTTGTATGTATATATGTAGATGTGTTTACGTTTTTTTCCAAAGGCATGGCAGACACCACACCCACTTAGGAAGGTCCACAAGGATTACCACATTACTAATTTTCTATCCCAAAGGAATTATCTGAATGGGGTAACCAACACCAAAACCCTTGCTTACTAAGGTAATCTATGAGATTCTATATAACAAAATAATAGTCTACAGCTTTCAGCACAAAGTAATTACTATCCACTCTTACAGACTTTTTGGCTTTAATAAATGCATTTCACACTAATAAGGGGAGGCACTACGACCTTTGTGGTAACGTTTCATGATAAACATATGACATCTGACATAGCGTTTGACAATGAACAAATCAAGTCTATATTCTTCATAATTGGCGAGGTGCCATAAAAAACTGAGGCCTTTTATTTCACATAAGCTGCAAACCATCAGGAACAGTCATAACATTACAAAAATATAAAACATTAAAGTTGGCAGACAACCACTGTGTAAAGGGCCTAACGAGAGTATAACATTGCAACCAACACCTATCCTGGATACTGTAATCTGTGAGATTCTACATAACAAAATGTCTGTCTACGGCCTTTAACAGTGTTAATGACAGTTCATCCATAAGGTCCTGCAAGTGCCAACAAACATTTTTCACAATAATCTTGTCAGGCTTACTACCTTTGAAGTACCTTTTCATAATATGCATATCAGACCTAAGGTATCGGACAAATTTTCCCAATGGACCAATTAGGACTCTAGCCTTTTTTGTTGGCTTGCTGACAAAACCAATTCAGTACTCTGCATAAGAGTTCCCACACCTTTACAATTAGGCACACAGGACATTATATATCCACACAAAATTATAGTTGTCAGAACAATATTCAACCCCTCCTAAGAAAGTTAAGAAGGATGATCAAAGTGCACATTTTCTACCTACTAGATTTCTCAGAGAAGAAAACGAGTAGGGTAAATCAACACCAAATCCCTTGCCTCATTCGGTGAGCTATGTGAATCCATGTAACACAATACCACACTGAAAAGCCAATTTGTTTTAACATATTTTCACGATAAAAACACCATTTTTATTGTACATTTTTCATTTTAAAGAGATTATACGTGTAGCCTCTCTCATAACATTATTTAGAAGCAAAAAGTACAGTTAGCAAAACAAAACAAAAACCCTTCCTAAAATGGTATAGCAAGGTTTCTCAAAATGCATATCACCTAGGGATTGTTTTAGGCGGTAAACAACAGCAAACATCTTTCCTATGAAGGTAATCTGTTGCTTTGACTAGAACAAAAGACACCTGCATACAACAGTAAGCACAAAGTAGTTTCAATCACTCCTTAAAAAGCGATTGGCTTTCACATATGACTTTCACAATAAATAAATCAGGCCATCTAACTTTATTATAACTTTTTAGGTGTATACCCTTGCTCAATGAATTGTTACTATAACCTACTCAGTCCTGCTCTGTTGAGCATACATTTTTCCACAAGGCAAAAGGTGCAACACAAGTACTCTTTTTAGATGGAAGCACACACTGTCTGCCCAATGAAAATCTGCACTTAGGTATTCAACCTATGGGTGGGGTCAACATCCTTCTTGCAGTTTTCAGGAAGTTACAAATATGTACAAATTTACAGCTGACAAAACAATACAATACATGACCGTTCCTAAGACAACATGACAAGGATTCTCAAAGTGCAAATCTTACCATTAAAATCCTCACCTACAACGGTAATCTGCAAGATTCCAAAAAACAAACTGTAGGTCAACAAGATTTAACACAGTGTAATGACAATCATTAGGATTGTAGGATCCAATACAACATACTGCAACCTGGGACCGAAGCACTCCCACTGAGCCAGAACCTCAAAATATATCTTGATGTTTCTAAAGACACTCCAAGTGATCTGCATACCTACACTGCTCAGGACTGCCTGTATCAAACTCACACTAGCTCTCTATATATGTCTAAATTCTAAAGCAGCCAGTGAACACACACAAAGCTTGTCCACTCTGCTATAACCATGTCAAGGCCAAACCCAATTTGAATTCCCTTGGAACACACCTCTCCACGAAACCCTCCATTTACTGGGCTTCTCCCTGGAGAGGATGTGAATTCTTGGATCCAAAGCTCATATTGATACTGACTTGCCCTCTCAGTGCCTCATACCTTTTAACCAACACACTGTCAATCACCACAAACCCTCAGAACTCACCCCCACAAATGATGAATAGAACTGTAAGCTGATCCAATCCCTACCCAAAAAAATATGAAACCAATGAAACAGGCTCCTAGTCAAAATAGTGCAAACATCTGAATGTCAATACTCAATAACAGCCCTGCCTGAGGTACCTCAGACACCACAATGACTCACGATTTAAATACAAAAAGTGTACTATGCCAACTCAGCCGAATAAATCTCCTTGCCTACAAAAACTGGTCACCAACGTGACACCTGGATGCCTACATGACTGTCTAGCTCCATACAATACGTTCAAAACTCTTTGAAAGAGCCAAAGTGATCCTCTTAAGTTTTGTTACTTCTGTTTGCAGCATTGTCAATCAGATTGGCCAGACAAAAGTCTCTAGACAATTCAACACGTGGGTGGTTCATCAGCCTCTGAACATGGCTGGAGCATTCTGTAACGATGAGGATTACTTTAAACACAAAGGAGAATGCCCTGCCATCAAACCAACATCTCCAACATTTTTGCCAAGTAATGCCTTTTTTAAGATGAAAAGACTGATACTTCCCTGACAGAATGGGAAAATCCTGGCAGGCTGCTCTATCTGAGCCAAGATACTGGAGAGGACAGGGGCCCCACCAGTCAGTAGGTTGAGGACATGAAAAGAATAGGAACAAGTCCCACATCGCCACACAAGCCAGACCTGGCACATTCAGGTTTGTCCCAAAGGAACAGAGCACAAGAGAGAAACAGATATTAGATGTTGGCAGTGCCTGGGTGGTGTGGTTTGTTTGTCCTCCCACACAGTGGAAAATGGGTCTGGCCAGGCTGCAAAGCTGCGGGTGTGGCCTGAGATCCCTCGACAAAAGCTTGTGGGCAAGGTTAAACCACAGAGGGTATGGTAGGTGTGTTCTGGGAGGCCTAAACTGAAGTGGCGCTGGTGACATGAAGAGAGCAAGATGGGTTGAAAGATGATTCATGGGAAAGTACGACCAGTCCTCGGCCAAGGTGGCACAGATTTATTGGTTGAGTAATTGAAGATAATATTGTGTCCCTTGGGAGCATAAAGCAGGCCATGTGACCACAGCAGACTGGGTAAGCTGAGAGGCTGCTAGGCAAAGTGAGAAAGGCTAAGAACGCACAAGAGATCACTTATTTGCCTGGACTGCCGCCACCGAGTTTCAATCCAAAACGGTGTTGAGTGCATCCCAAACCTATGATCTGACATCATTAGAAACGGTAGAGACCGAGTCACCAGGTCCAACAAAATAAACTGGGTAAATGTGTGTTCTGGGGGTTAAACTCCACTGGAGCATACATCCAGGGGTAATTAGTGAGGTAGGAGGGAGGTTTGAGGGTGGGGCTGAAACATCCCACTTCTCCCAAGCCAAACCCGGCAGAGGTCCTGCTGGAGGTGAAAGATACTAGGTCTGACCGAGAACAGAAGATTGATGTGCTATAAACAGAAGCCAAGCTCCTTAGAGATTACTTCAAGAAAATATTAGCCAGGATGAATGCTGTTGAACACTAAACCAACACCAGCCTCTGAGCTACTGAGAACCTCCAAATTACAGTGGAACAATTACAAACCCATACAAATATGATGCTGGCCAGAATGGTGAATTCAGTGGGCAGGGCAAGCGGAAACCTCAGTATCCTTGGAATCCCAGTAAAAAAAAAAGAAAGAAAAAAAAAAAAAAAAAAAAGGCCCCGAATATGTATTTGTGTTTTGAAAATTGTATTACAACTGTACTGAAACAGAAAGGAATCTTGTTCTTGGTGGTGAGGACATGAACCCCCTCCCATGTCCCACCTCCTCCAGGACGTTTACCTAGGCCGTCATCACTCGCCTCCTAAACTTAAAAGACAGGGATGTCATTCTTCAGGAGGCCAGAAGGAGAGGTGCAGCGATATATGAAATTGGTAAAATGTTTTGGTTCTTGCATTTCACTCGAGTGGTACAAAAACAACTGTGAAAGTTTTAACTCC
This sequence comes from Pleurodeles waltl, assembly GCF_031143425.1. NCBI lineage: Eukaryota > Metazoa > Chordata > Amphibia > Caudata > Salamandridae > Pleurodeles > Pleurodeles waltl. The sequence goes on along the minus strand of NC_090446.1, from coordinate 976,380,001 downwards.
GTGAAGGTGTTGAAAGAAATAAAGAATTTAAGTATGTTATTCCCTCCATGGTTGGGGGTAGTGGTAGAGGAAATGTGGCACTTCCTGATGATGGAGTATGTATGGAGCTAGCTGGAAAGCTGAAGCATTTTGCCAACTAGTAGGGGACACAGGTGCTCCAGAAAGAGCAACTTAATCAGAATTGCAGCTGGCAACAGAGACACTCGGTAGAACAGGATGTTGCCAGAGAGATTAGGGAGGAGCCAGCTCCCACTGTATCGTGCCTAGATTGGCCTAAGGAAAAGAGGGACACTCACCTGGAGCAAGTGTCCCTCACTGAGCTGATTTAGGTGGTGGCAGAGACACCATTCCCGAAAGGAGTCCAGGCCCTGAAGGGTTCCAATGGAGATGGTGTACATGGAGAATGGCATTCAGCAAGACCTGGGGAGTGATGGTAACCAAATGGTGCTAACAGTTGCGGCAGGTGACTTCGAAAAGTCGGGGGGGAATAAAAATAAAATATAAATTAAAATAAATAACTCACCTGAACGTCGCCGACACTCTCCACTGCACGCTCCCAACCTGCTCTGCGGCCAATCATGACGCTGGTCGAAGCAGCATTATGATTGGTTGGAGCGCCCTCAATGGGTGCTCCAACACTGACTGGGAGCCTGGGCTGGCTCTATCCAACTCAAACATAGTGCTGAGTTGGATAAAGTCAGTTGTGGACCATCCTGGGACACATTTATCTGTATGACTGAAGGGGACTCGCAAGGTAAGATGACCCACACAATACATTTAGGGTACTGTTGTGGAACTGACCAAAAAAAAAAAAAAAGAGGGATACAATTAACAGGGGTACAATATAAAAAAAATACTGCTTTTCCACAGCTCCGATGTGGCGCTCCTCTGGGAGACCCACCTCACAGATAGGTAAAGATGCCAGTCAGTGGTTAAAGGCAAATACACCACTCTAGCACACATTTTCCACAGGGGCCCGAAGTGAGGCCATACTTGGAATGCGGATTCACACACTGCACAGAGAAAGACACTTGGCATGACCTGATGGGCAGCATGGTGGCAATGTTAGTGTCCATATTGGTGGTAGGTAAAGATGCCAGTCAGTGGTTAAAGGCAAATACACATCACTCTAGTACACATTGTATTTTCCAAAGAGGGTCTGAGGTGAGGCCATACTTGAATGCAGATTCACACACTGCACAGAGAAAGACACTTGGCATGACCTGATGGGCAGCATGGTGGCGGTGTTAGTGTCCATACTGGTGGAAAGATTATCCAGAAATCCTTGGAAAAAAACGTGTTTATGCATAACACTGCCATCTGTGTGCAATTTGTTCTTCACTATATTATCATTTAACATTGTTAATTTGCATACACGGTGATGAGTATTGTGCAGCATCACAATTTCCCTCAAAGTCCCCTCCCCTGACCTATAAGAAGCAGCTACTGGCTGCCTTATTGCATCCTAACTCATGCCTAAAAATCCTCATCCTTTCCCATTTAAATTTAAAAAAATAGCCAGGCAAGAGGCAGAGTCGTACAAAACACTGGTGGAAACCCTGATGGTCACTGCATTGGTATTACTGCCAAGGCAATAGCACAGTCTTGGGTTATGACACTGTTAGCAGCACTTGCATTTTGTTATTAGTGGGATCACTTGTGGAATGCTGCCATCATAACAAGGTACAATTGTGTATCTGCCACATCAGAAGCCTAATGAATGAAGGGGTGGACGGGCAACAGCTGTAATATCAACATTGTTGGAGGTGTTCCACATTAGTTGCTGCAACACTGGTACCATGATGACAGCACTACTACAAGTCATCCGCATGGGTAAAATTAAGCCCAATGGTTTTTCAGTTAGATCTGCCTTGGAAGAGTCTCCAGAAATGGATTAGGGAAATCAAACTAGTAAAATTAGGTTTGAGATGAGCCAAAGGAGGGAAGAGTCTATAATGGGTTATTTTGGAGATCATAGTAGTAGAATGAGGTTTAGGATGAGTCAGAGTGGAGGCAGAGGATTTAGTGAGAGACGTATAGTGTGACAGTAGTGAAATGGATAGAGTTAAAGGTTTTTTTTTCTTTCTACAGTAGGAGTAAAGCAAAAGATACATATAGATATGGAAGTACATAGAGGGTATAGATGTATAAAGAATATTTGATATAATGTAGTATTTTATAAACCCAGCCTTCCAGGTGTTGCTGTACTTTAAGCTAACCTATTTGTGAATTTTTATAACTAATATGTTTTAATGTTATATTTTCCTCAATACTTAGTGAATCACTTGTAGAAAAAATAGCTATACTATTTACATATTATGATAGATAACTAAAACAGACACAAACATCTATTCAAACATATGAAAACTATGTAGTGACCTATATACATGTTAAGCATGGAACACAATTATACATATATATATATATATATATATATATATATATACATACATACAGCCCTAAAGAGTACCTATATATTTTACAAAAACAATTATTATACATATTTGTACAAAGAAATACACATCTAGAAACAGATATATAATCAAATTCTAAATGTTTATATACACACAGCAATATGCTGTAGGTAAGTGTTTGAGTATGGTGGTCATGTGGGTAACAGCAATCTCTTGAGTAGTCTTCTGAAGATAAGATTTCCATGGATCTTATGTTTTAGGGTAATGAGTTCCATAGTTTGCCTGCTTGGGCGGAAAAGGATGGGCCACCTATGGTTTTCTTCTTTTACAGAGGGATTTTGAGGTGAGGTGCCAATTTGGACGGGGGTTCCTATTTGAATGCATTTGGTGATTTTGGTCCTGATTTAGAGTTTGGCAGATGGGTTACTTCATCACAAATGTGACGGATAGCTTGTCTGTCGTATTACGATTTCCATAGAATAAAATGGAATTGTAACACGGCGAACAGGATATAAGTCACATCTGTGACAGATCAACCTCATCCACCAAACTCTAAATCAGGCCCTTTATTACTTATGAAAAGTGGTCCTGTCCATGTATTGCATTGTGAGTGATACAAAGCAGCTTGAAGGTGGATTTTCTGGCGGCCAGAAACTAATGTAGGGTTTTCATGGCAGGGGAGATGCGAGCTTGTGTCTTTAAATGCAACCGTACTCTGGCAGCAGAGTTCTAAACCAGTTGTAGTCTTTTCATAGTTGATAAAGGTGATCCATGGTAGAAGCCATTGGAGTAATCCAGTTTAGACAGTACAAGAGAGATAGTAGCCTGAATCTTGTGTGGAAATCCTAGGTGGGGGAAGATGTGTTGCAGAGCTTTCACAGTAATGAAGCTTGATTTTGCTAATCTGCCTACTTGGACATTCATTGATAAGGTTTCCTACTTCTCTAGATACTTTAAGAGGTGGTCTCGGATCATCAGGCAAGGGACAGAGTGTCTCATAATTTTTCCTATCGCCACAACTCAGTATTTTAGCTTTAGAAGCATTCAATTTGAGATGGCTCCATGTCATCCTCTGATCTACGGCTCTAAAACAATTGAAGATTTTTGAGTTTCCAATTTCTTGGGGCTTTCCAGTTTGAAAAGTATTTGTGTGTCATTTGCACAGATATGGAAGTTGAGCTGAAATTCATTAAACATGGTCGATAATGACAACATGTAGATGTTGAAATGCATGGGTGGGATGAGAAGAGCCTTGAGGGACCTGTGGTTTGGTGAAGTACGGTTTGGATGAGAAAGGGGGAGTATAGATGACATTTGCTCTATTTTGAAGGTAGGATGTGATCCAGTCAAGAGCAGTCCCCTCTATGCCGGCTTTGTATAGTCTTTGTATTCAGATTGTCATGGTCAACTGTGTTGAAGGCAGCTGAGAGGTCCAAGAGAAGTAGTGCAGCTACCCCAGTGTGGTCTACCATGTTGCGTGGCCTGTCCTGGTAGTGAAAACAAGCCTAACTTTGTGTCTCTCTGCTGTGAGTGCTGCCTTCTCATAGGATTACATTAGAAATGCCCTGCCTTATGTGTAAGGTATTGTCTGATTTATGAGGGGTAGCGTAGGCATTGGTTGTGATGATGATAATAAAAGCTGCTTACTGGTGTAGGTGTATTTTTTATTACTATTACAGAACTGCCACTTCTAGAAAGTGCGCATTTCTCTGTGCTTATGATTGGTGTACTGCAGCTTGACTCCAACCCACGTCTGGGCAGAGTGACAGTTGGGGCTTTGTGCATACTTTTCAGACGGCCAGTACACAGGGAGGGTGGAGGTGTCACAGGGGTGCATCTGCATACTGAATAGTCTTCCTGGGCTGAGAGAAGGGAGAGGCGGGGCACACCTACATTTGTAAAGGCTGTGCCCTGGCCTCACACAATAGGGTCGCTTATCCCCCACTGTTGTTTGGAGTCTGTGCTGGAGGAGAGAGGGGGCACTCCCAGAACCAGCTGTAACTGGTTGGAACCTCCTCTCCCCACCATTGTAAAACACTGTAAAGAATGAATATAAGTATAGGAGAATTTTCCCCACAATTGGGAGACTCTTGGAACTGGCCGCAAAAGGCTGGAAGGACTCACCAGGAACCGCCATGGACTGCTGCTGCTGTGCTGACGTGTGACCTGCTTGGTCACTGAAAGGACTTGCCACCTGCTTGCACCCTCTGTGTGCTGGCCTGTTGCTGGGCCCCTCCACCTGTCGGCCTTTTCCCCAGATTCTTGTCCCCCAGGGGCATGGTGTGGCCCCTGACCCATGTAACGATCCAAAAGCACGAGGAGTGCTGCAAGATTTCTTCAAGACTAAGCGATTTGGAAAGCGCTTTATATTTTCAAGGCCTAGCGCTTGAGGTAGAAAACCGCTGCCTCTTTTGCTCTCCTAGTGCTGGAAAAGTGCTGTATTGCAGGAAGAAAGCATCATCGCTGCAACCCGTCTGTATAGTGTGTAGCACTGGGGTTGTGCTGATTTCTGTGCCCTTGGGACACGAAGCACAATGCAAAATTAGTTTTGGAGCAAGCGTACTCCTAGCGGTGCCCCCGAGCCAAGGCGTGCTCAGAGGAGTGCCCCCAGGGCCCCAGAAGGCCCTTTCTAGGCCTAGACAAGACGGGCAGGAGAGATGGAAGCCTCTCCCTGCCCCACTGAGCCCAGGAGAAGCCTCTGTTGGACCGCGGGCAGGGCAGAAGCCTCATCTGAGGCATAACCTCACCGCCGGTCCCTTGTCTGGCCCCTTTTGGGCCAGCGCCTGATCCTCTGCCCCCCCCCCCCTCATTGGAGGGCCGGTGGAGGCCCCCCTCAACGATCGCGGGCCTGCCCTTGAAACAGAGGGTGTGCGTGGCACCCACTCCTCCTGACACTTCTCCCTAACTTTGGCCCCCCTCGTGAGGATGGAGAGAAAACCATATGTGGTTCTGATGATATTTTCTGCTGCATTTCGCTAAACTACCACAGACAACAGTGCTTAAAAAACATATCCAGGAAACTTCAATATCACATCAAAGAAAATGGACGAGGCGAAATGCAGATGAAGCAATAAAATGTGTTGTTTTCTTGCATAGTTTCTGGTAAGACCATCACTAAAGTTAAGAAACTGTAACTAAGTAAGCCTTAAAAAAAGTCCCCATTTGCCGCCCTCCCTCCTTAAGACGAACTTGCTGAGGCAGACATGCTGTATATATTTCTGGCACTGTATGGTTTGTTTCATATGATATTTTTCAACTGTAATGTATGTAAATGTATAGGGTGTGATACATACATTAATACATTAACAGTCCAAACACATCCTATGTAATTGAAAGTGATGACTTTACAGAAAAGATAGAGGAAGGATGGATTAATTGTAAAAGGTGACCTCTCATTTGTACAGACTCCTGACCAATGGATGTTTAATTCATTGCCTGTGTTTCCAGTTCTAAAGCATGCCATATAGAGCAGACTGATCTGATACAATTAGAACGAAATAGCTCTTTTACTATTCTAGCATTTAAATATAAAATTACAAAGTAGAACTGGCGCAGGTGTGATAAGAAAGCAACACCATCACAGGGACAAGGGTTCTAAGAAAACAGCTCTGCAGAGGGGCACCAGGGGAAGGTGATATGCACAATTAAGAAACAGTGGTTTGGTAGGGAGGTAGACTCAGACTTTCCTAGTGCGCTGACCCACAAGAAGCATGCTCTCCAAGAATGAGCTGCATTTAATAATACACAAGATTCACTTTTGTTGATTGCCACAATTATACATCAAACCTGTGCATTCTGCAACCGAGAAAGGTCCTGCTTTGCATATCACAAAGATTTTATTTTCAAATATCAAATGAGTAAGAATTACAGGGGCAGGGAAAAATTAAACCAGACTCCGGAGACAGACTGAAGTTGGAACAATACAATCATTTCACAACTGTGAGCTCTAGCGCTACATTTGGTACACTACACAATGAGAGCAGTCCTATTAATTAGGGCACTGGCCCTTAAGTGCCATAACAACTTGCTGCACTATTGCTCCACGCTTCTCTCTATGCACTACAATAGCCTCCATCTGCTTGTGTGCAAGAGGCCTGGGATCAGAGAGGGGACAAGAACAACAAGCTACTTACCTCCGGTAATACTCTTTCTGACGGGGACTCTAACCGTAGATTTCCCACCCCTAGAATTCTTCCAAGACGCCCGACCAAATCCAGAAACCCCCCAACAACTGCTCCCAAGCTTCAACAGAAAGCACCATTGGACTCTGCATCTGCCTCAACACCAATGTTTAGAAAAGAAAGCCAGTGTAGTTGCACTTAATGTAGGTAAGAGTGACCTAAAGAACGTGGTGGTAAAGCACTCTGTGGGATTCCCTCTTTGTGCTCATGCCAACTAAATAGTTACTATTACTCGTCTTCTTGAGGACTGTGTAGGGGAACACCATTTTCATTCTAGAGCTCAAATGAAAATCTATTTGAGGTTCAGGACTTTCTAACGATAAAGGTAGCCTTCTGGTGAACCTGTTAAGTAAATTGTTTTCCACTGGTATGAAGGCAGTCCTCACCTTATGCATAAGATTCACCATCTTTTTACAGAGGTGTGAGTGTGAGTGTGAGTGTGTGTGTGTGTGTGTGTGTGTGTGATACCTCTAGTCTCTTCCCTAAAGGTCACTAACCAAAGTGAGGGGGACACAGATCTGGAGTCCAGAGAAGTTCAAAGAGACAGAATCCTACTCCAATTTAGGGCACCTCCTGAATAAATGAGATGGTCGGGGGATGCCCCACTTCTTCTAAAGTGACCTCCAAAGCACTGATAATGCTCTTTAAAGTTTTGTTCAACCCTGCAATAGGTCAAAAGCTCTATGGAATGGGAAGATGTGGAGGAGCGGTAGTTTATATTTCACTAATCCTACATTGCCTTTTTGTCACAAAAGCGTTGGCTGGAATGCTTGAATCATTATCAGCCACTGATAAGCACTAGGGCTGTGTCCCAGTCCATCATTTATTTGATAACTAGACATAGATCAGCACCATGCAACTCACTCTTGGCCCTAGTATAATAGGAATAATCCAACCGGAACTGCAAGGCCAGACTCAGCTCTCAGAATGATTTCAGCCTTTTAAGCCTCGTCAGTAAAGTACAGGCTGAGTGCAAAAGCACAGTTGCAGGAGCAAAACCATACCACAAAATATGAGCACCCCAAATTTGAACACCTAAAAAAATGACCTCATACTGTTCTCCCACAGATTAATTTGCAAGCCAAGGAGCACTCCGAACATTAACTAGCAGAGTAAAACACTTTAGTAAGTAATGGGGCCCCCTAAAAAAATTGGAGCTCTAGATCAAATAAAGGTTTTTATTATAAAATTAAAAAATAATCAATCCCGAGTCAATGCCATAAATGCTCTCAGATACAAAGAATTCAAATTCAGAAATTATAGTAAGTCCCAAATGAGCAGCAAAATCATGAAGAAATCATGCAGCATCCCTAGTAGAATAGGAAAGTCTTTCTCCCCCCCACCCCAATAGTGAAGGATTCTTATACAAAAGTCATGCATAACAGGTTAGGGAAAAACGCAGAATCATTGTGGTGTGAGCAAAAGTATCAGTTCTTTGGCAAATCAAAACACAAAAAATAAACTTAATTTCCTTAACGCACACCATCACAGTTTCTAGGGAATTTTTTCAACACCATCGATGCTATTACAATCCGCACCACAGCAAGTTCAGTGCTAGCAAGACATCTGTAACAGTGGAATTAACCAATATGTCATCGGTTCTACCATGTGTTCAAAAAGCCTGTGGAAAGAGGGTGTGTACGGGGGGAGAAGCAGGAATGAGTGAAAGGGATGACATCCGTCTCCTTTAAGATGGCATTTTACAAAGAAAACGTTGCATAACTAAGCACATTATTAAACACTTTTCTGCACATCATATTGATTATTTTCATGAATTAACGTGTGATCATATTAATTCAGTACATATGTAAATTGAAGAGTAAAAATACTTAAATCAACACTTAATAAACAAAACAGAAATCCCAAAGAAACACACAACGCATTGAACTCAAGATCCACATTCGATTATACCTGTCTCCTTTAGAAAAAACAAAACAAATGATGTCTGGAATACTTGAATTAATCTCAGCCACTGATATTTAAGCCATCATGTTTTCGTTCCCTAACTATATCACTGTAGACAAAGACCAGCAAAGTGCTAACCCGTCTCGGTCCAGCTCTCTATACTGCCAAACCATGTCCCCACCCTCTCAAATGGGGATCCAATCACTGGCAAGGTTAGCCTGACTACCCTTTATCTGCCCGACAGATGTCCCATTCACCAGGCTAGGTTTGCAAGGTCCGGCTCTTCAACTTGAATAACAAGCTAGACCAATAAAACAGGCATATCAGTCTTTCCTTTGTCCTTTTAAGATCCATGTGCCCAGTTAAGTGTACCTCATAGTCCAACTCTATCTGAAACTTGTTCTGCACCTGGGAGTGCAGGACCCATGCTAGCTCAGGTTCGAAGTTGAGCACTCACTATTTATTAGTCCATCTTCCTATGCTATCTTAAAGAACTCTGGCACTTCTTCACTGAACATGGCTCCAATCTACTTCCACAGATGTACTATCTAGGGTTCTACTATCCTGCCACATGCAAGGGATGCTAAGCATCCTCTGAATCGGAGGGTCATGGGCTCTGCACTAGTGCAGTGGATCTTTTTTTAGTTTGATATGTTGTGGCTCTTCAGTAGTGATCTCCTCTGTGGGAAACTAGGGGATCCGAGGTGCACAGCCTGAGAACGAGTTAGGACTGTTTCCACACGCCCATGGGCTAGAAGACTGTCTAACAAGTTGATCTTCACCCCAACCATAACTGAGTCCAATTCATCTTTCATCTGCGTTGCACCTGCACTACAGGATAAGTAAAGACTTCTCCAGTTGCTGGCACAAGGACCCTACATAACACTCAGGGGGGTCTTTGAACTACTTCTTTTCCACCATGGTACTGCAGCTACACTCTGCTTATCCACACAGGCATGCTGCAGAAAACTATGGGCACTGATATCGACTTTACTAGCCACCCAATAGTCAGGCTCAAACACATCCAAAGACGCCAAAATCATTTCCACTGGGCCACCTTTATGGTCCCCAGAGTTTAGCTTGAAATAGGTTGACTGGGAGGGAGGTCAGAGGAGGATCTTTAGTCGAGTACTGCCTCTTATTGTGACCTCTCTTGCCACGTTTGGAACAATCACCATCTATGGAAAGGGAGACCATGACCCCACTTGGTTTTGTTGTCATTACTGGAGTGCCAATCCCTCCAGTGGTAAAGAGATGTGGTCTAACGTCTAGAACGGCCAAACTTGGAGCTGGAGAACCAGGTTCAAATTCCAGACTCAACTCAACATCCTGTAGTTCTGTGCAAATCTTTTAGTCTCCTGTGCATTTGTAATTTGTGTGTAATTTATGGTTGTCAAGTAAAGCCCGAGTCACGTTTGCACTATATTTAACTGTGGGAACAAAAAAAAAGAATTCAATTCCCCTTAGATTCTGCCCCCTACTGTGTCCCCTGGGAAGTGCAACTGCTATTCCCTCCAAACTTCTAGTTATGGTGTTGTGTACCTTGGTCAACTATGGTCTTGGAGCACTGATACTACTGCATGTCTGTCCTGTCCGCTTATCACTAGCTATTGCCAGCTTATTGGAATTTTCAGGCCTGACAAATATTGCCTGAGCTCCAGTAACTGCCCCTCGTAAGTCACTATGCCAACAAAGGATGGTTCAATGATTAAGAGTCCTTTAGCTTTATTCCTTCAACCTATCATGGCCAAATTCATTTGCCCAGAGATCTCAAAGGAATCTCTATCTTTCTTGCCTTGACCCTTAAAGTATCTTTTCAGTATTACAGGGAACCTCCAGATCACAATACCCTTAATGCTTGGATAGTGCAACAATTTGCCAGATACAGAGACCCTTATCTAGCAAACAGGAAGAAAAATGAAAAAATATCAGATGCAAAGCCTCTTAGCCCGCGGGCCCTTCACAACTGACGCCCTCTCAGCAGACACTTTTTCTCAGTCCAGGCACCGGTCCAAGGTCAAGATGCAGACAGAAGACCAGGTTATGGGGCTCGACTGCCCACTTACAAAGAGTGAGAGGCAGTCTCCACAAAGGGGTACAGGTAAAAAGGCCTATGTTCCCAACTAAATTCACTTTGTCTTCACTGTCAGTCACTAAATAGCCTGGCCTGAGATAGCAGAAGTCACTCTCATTCAAAAAGAGAAGTGAGTGCAACTTGGGTGACTGGCTGTCATCAGCAAATACCTCTGCTCACTCTGCTTTTGAAAAAAAAATTAAATCACAGAGAGAACCCACCCGTTGGCAGGACTGTCGACCTCACTAAGAGAAAAAGACACTCATCACTTGAAGGCCAACAAAATATATTCCCCATCTTTGTGGCATACTTTTCTAACTACAACTGCACCAACGACCACATTTCCCATGGACGTGGTTCTACATTGGTTTGTTTCAAATGCCATTTTTGTCTAGTTCCTTGTGCGTTTTGGTCCAAAAGAAGCTCGTTTTGGGCTTCTTCTGAAAAGGAGCTCAGTGCTAGCTGTAGAAGTGCCACAATGAAGGACCGGAACACAGGATGGATGATAGTGCTTTTATTGTAAGTACAGAAGTACCGAGAAACAGGTCCGTTCAGGAGAGACGCTAAGCTCCAACTGACACAAGGAGGAGAATACACGTCATAGACCGTGGACTTTCCTTAAGTCATCAGCTGAGAGCCGTTCTAAACAAGAATCAGAACACACTACATATTCCCCCTCTTTACCCCTACACAATAAATAAAAAAACAAAAATACAAAGAAAACAAAAACAACAGTCCAGAGGAACTGATGAACTACTCATGGATATTTGAAGATGTCGCTATGTGTCCTAACACAACTTCTTTCAACCAACCTGGAGGTGTGACTTTCCTTTTCCGTTCTTGTGACGCAGCCTCCGAGTATTCCAGCACCTGATCAGATTCACTAGAACCACCACTTCCAGTTTCCCCAGATGTTTATCAAAAACTTTAGGAAACCTTCTTTCCATCTCTGAGGCCAATGACTGTTTATCACCCAGTACCAACACTTTTTCTTTGTCATTTGGATCCAAAATCATCTGTAGATGTCCCTGAACCTTCCAACCCAGAACCGATGGTCCTTTTTTAGACACACATATAATCTTCCTCTGGCACTCCTGCTTTTGAATGTAAACAAAAGCCATCTAAACCCTAATAGATAAATTGTTTCCCCAGTGTAGCTTTCTGGTTGAATGTCCGGTTGTATTAGTTGTTTGCCTATTTTCTCTACAAATGTTTTGTTCCATACATCTTCATTCACAATTGTGAACAGTAAGCCTGAGTCTGCATACATTGTAATGGGGACCCCCCCAATTTACATGTTACATACAGGTTTTCCTTTGGTATTCATCTCCGTTATGTTAAGAATGAAATTTCCATCTTCCGCAATCCCTCTGGGCTCAACTGTTTTTTCTTCATCATCACTTCCCACAGCATTATCACTTTCGTAGATACAGTTGACTACTTTCTTTTTGTTTTTGCATACTTTTGCGAAGTGGCCCACAGCCCCGCATTTGCTGCACCTTAGCTTTAAAGCTGGACATGGCTTGGCGTATGCCAGGTGTTCCTTGCTATCACTCCTGTAGCATCTTCTTTAGCTTTCATCACTTTGTAAAACTTTTCTGCTCCTTTCCAGTTCTGCGATTTGCCACCTTGTAAATACCATCCCCGCTTTTCTCAGTAGATCTGAATTCTGAAATGCACCTTTCAGAAATCTCAGCCTTCCTTACTATATCCAAAATGTTATCCAGTGGAGAATCGCCACTTATCCACAACCTTTCCTGGATAGATTGATTATTACTATGCATGACCACTTGATCCCTAATAAGTTTGTCATGAATTGCACCGAATTTACAGTCAAGAGCCAATTTCTTTAAATCCGCAACATAGTTGTCCACCAGTTCTCCTTTCTCCTGTTTCCTCTGTAAAAATTTGTATCGGACAATTCCTACGCAAACTTTAGTCGCAAAATACTTATCGCAGTCCAGCATTGCAGCATTGAAGACGCATATATCACCACTTATAGGACTTTGACATTTTATTGTATGTTTTTAAACCCATAGGTCCCAGCGAATGTAGCAATATCCTTTTTTTCTGTTCAGCAACCATTTTGTTATCCACATCGATGGCACCTAAATAATTTAAGAAATCCTTCCACTCCAACCACTTGATAGGTGGTGTGTTACCCATAGCCCAAAATGCTTGCGGAGAAACAATGGTAAAATTTGGTTTGCGCCATATCGCACCTTGCCTGAGGTAAAATTCAAATTTAACTTGCAGACACTTTTCAATACTCCCTATAATTCCAATTAACTTGCAGACACTGTTCAATACTTCCCCCGACCTGTTTCCTTTTATTGGCTTAAATATAAAATCAATTGGAAAAAGAAAAATAGTTCCATTACCCTGGTTTTTTTTTTTCCCTTGATATCTTTTCCTTTTTTCCTTCTTCTTCCTTCTTTCACATATACCGTGTCTCCATTTCCAAGGAGACGCGTGTTTGAATTAAAATCCGTCCTGGAACAACAGCTCGCAGGATGCCGCATGTCTGTATCCTTTGAAACACGCAGAAGTAACCTGGGCATCACTGCTGCTGGCGCCGCGTCTCCGTTCCCCTGGAGACAGGTGCCGACGCGGAGGATCGCCGCTCGAGTTGGCGTCTCCGTTTCCCTTGGAGACGCGTGTCGACGCAGGGATTGCTGCACGAGTTGGCGTCTCCGTTTCCTTGGAGACGCTTGCGACAGTTCTTCTCAAGCCAGGAACGCGTGCGCAAGCAACGGTCTCCGCTTGCGCTCGCGATGGTCGAGTTGCTGAATCATGGCCCGAAACGCGGCTGGGAAAATGAATTCACGATCCAATAGGAGGTCGCAGGCCAGGATAACAGGTAAGACACTGGAGTTCCACCTTGTCGCCAGATTGTAGAAGTGCCGCAATGAAGGATCGGAACACAGGATGGATGTTTCTGCTTTTATTGTAAGTACAGAAGTACTGAGAAACAGGTCCGTTCAGGAGAGACGCTAAGCTCCAACGGACACAAGAAGACTACACATCATAGACCGTGGAATCTCAAGTCATCAGCTGAGAGCCGTTCTAAACAAGAATCAGAACACACTACACTAGCCAACAAAAAGGTGGCTTTAACATGTCTGTCTGCCCAAAAGAGGGCACGCCTATTTGGAAGGTGCAAATCAGGTGTTGTTTAGGACGTGACCAAAATATTTAGGATTCTGTATTCCAGGCACTGTACTGTGGTAGCGTTGCGTTTCTGGCAGCTGGCGTTTTGGAGACACCAGAGGGCTCTTGTTGTAATAAGGTCTCATGCTTCTTCATCCTGTGTGTGCCTTATAGGGGACTACAGCATTTTGGCACTGACTAGAGGCAAGTATCACTGCAGGACAGGACTCTGCTGGTGTAAGGATCAAACCTAGGCAAATAAAGTATGGTGCCCTCACTATAGAAACGTATGCTTGCAAACGGACTCTAAAAGGAAATTATATTTCCCGGGCTTACAGTTGGAGCGCAGATTTTTTTAGTGCATTATTTGGATCTACTGCTGGGCCTGTTTGGTGCTCGTGCGACTGTGGCTGGCCACCACACTCTGTTGTGCCTACAGTGTTCCTTTGAGTCGGCTGTGTTCTGCACAACTTGCATTCTCTATCATGCACCCTCTTCTGTCTATTGGAACGTCGGGTGCTCCCTTGCTCCTAAAGACCTGCAATAGCTCCGGATTTAAAACACACTGTGCTCCTTGCTCAGCTTTGTCACTAAATGCTGTTGGTGCCTGGCCAGCTCTGTAGCCGCGCTCACTTTTGTTAGCGCTGATATTAATATGCAGGAGGTTTCGAGGCTTTTGGGAAGGAACACGACAGCAGGCAACTGATGCCAGTTCTGCGTCACGCGACAGTGGACAGATTCTTTACAGGTGTTTCTGCTATCTGTTGGTGTTCACACAATACGGCATGTATTCTCCACACCCGCTTACATTTGCAGGGTTCATGGCAGTAAGTTGATTTACTGTTACCAGTTGGCGTTCTCATTGTATAGCAGCCAGGATGATACTGAAGTGTCAAGCAATATCTCCTCATTCTGGTCACTCTTTGACTTCATTTTTGTGGTGGGTTTTAAGTTTAGGTTCACCAGTAACTAGCCAATCATTTACCCCCCTTTTTTGCACGTCCTGAAAATCGTCATGGAAACTGCACAATCAGTTATAACCTAACCACGTTTTCTCTCTGAATCTGGTGTCACGAACACTTAATAGGAGGAAAGGATTGACATTTGTGAGAGTTATTTGTAGCAACTGGTGGCTCGATGTTTCATTTAGCCGCAAGAAGAGTTTATTGCTTAGTGATTTAGGGAAAAAGACCAACACTTTAAAAAATATTTACCAGAGGTGGTGGATGCTCAGGGTGTGGCCATTCCAAATGATAAGGGGACAAAGATGAGGTTAGAAGCAGGATTTACTAACTTGGTTTATGTCAGGGAAGCACCAAACATTAGGGGAAAGCTGTACCTACAACTGGGTTGAAGTGACCAAGAAGGAAGGCATTGTTCATTACCCTGGCCATGCCTCAGACTGGGCAGACCGCGCCTGCACAAGCAGAGAAACAACCCCTACAACCCCCTGGCTTTTAGGAGTGAGGGTCACTGTGCGATTGTTTAGAGGAGGGAAAACAGCAACTGCTGCAATATAGGGAAGGGTTGCATTTGGGAACTTTTACCACTTTATTGAGGGAGGGGACAGTAGTCACACCCACCCACTAGCTGGAACAAGGCATAAATGTGGCATCCCAGACATACTCTTCAAATCACTTTCTGGACCTGAGGAAGTGCAGAAGAGGGCTGGTCCTACTCTCTGATCTCTGAAGTACTGAATCTGCTCCCTATTGCACCCATGACAAAGATGTGGACTCCAACGGTTGGTTGGCTGGCCTACGTGACTAGAGGGTTACCAAAAGCTGCAAGAGGCCTCTTCCTGGAGTTCCCAGATGACCAGTACCAAGTGGACCCTGTTGTTGGCCTCTGCTGAAGTGAGTCTTGACCCCCAACAGCTGGTCTTAAGGTCATAGTACCCTCGTGTCTAACTGGTCTTCTCCCACCACTCATGAAAACTTGGGACTCGCAAAATGTTTGGACTTCCAGGCCTCCGGAGGACTGGGATAAACCACTCTAAGCTATCCGGCCAAGGGGTGACCTTGCTCGGCTAAGAAAACTGGTTTCTCCCAATTAGTGCTTCTATGCAGCACCAAATCCGATTCAGTGGGACCTCAGCGAGAAGTAGTCCGGCCTCGTGAATTTCAACATTGGTTATAGCTGCAGCCTTGCCACTGTAAAGGATTCCAAGCTCCAAAAAAGATCCTAAGTCTGAAGGATAAAATCTTGACCAAATGAAGGCACCAAAAGCATCAGACCATCAAGAGGACTGACTTGCCTGGGTGCATAATTTGAATGTCTGATGCTCTGAGCTCTTCCCACCTAAACCAGTGGCTTCAGTGGTGCCGCGCCCAATGCCTTTATGACTTTGTATAGTCTCTGTCAGATACAAGCTGCTGCCTTGCACACTGAAGAATTATGGTTTCCAGAAAAAGATTAAGGTCCTAATTTAGATATTGGTGGATGGGTAACTCCATCACTACAGTGACAGATAACCTGTCCGCCGAACTTTAAATCTCATAGGACTGAATGGGATTTACATTTCGGCAGACGGAATATCCATCATCATTGTGACGGAGTAACCTGTCCGCCAATATCTCAATCAGGCCCTAAACTAGCTTGAACCTGGTTGGTGCGTAAGACCCACACTCCATTGTGGTGGGTCTGAATTTAGGCCTAAGTCCCGGTCTACTGCGACCATGGACTACAACTTGTTAGGGTAACTTTTGCTGTCCATACCAACAGGGGGAGGTCTTTGGTGGGTGTAGTTCCCAGGAATAAGAGTCTGTATAATATCCTGTCTTGAAGTTGCTTCTTGCTTATACCTATTTCCTCCAGATGATGGCCTGTCTGCCAGTCACCTGGTCACCGCAGCTGCGCAGTAAAGTAGTATCCTCAAAAATCAGGGGCTCCCATGCCTCCCTTACTAGAGGGTCATTTTAGTTAGCTAGGCTTACTATAAGCCATCCATTTCCCCACACCAATTCTACAAGGAGGGTCCCCAGCTGCCAGAAATAAGGCATAGGTGTGATCAGCAGTACATTCACAAAGTGGTTTCAGAGGCAAGGAAGCATAAGCATTTTAGCTAATGCAATGTGTCCATGTGCTGTTAGGGGGACAGTTGTCCTGAAGGCTACCTGGGAACTCCATGAGTTTATCGCTCTTCCCAGATTACCCTTAATCAGATCAGAGTGCTTGTGCTACATGTCAACTTCCAGATACCAAAAGGTGTGGGTGGGGCACCCATTATTCTATTCTAATTGCACATTGTGACTTGGCTTGTTGGAAATGGAAAACATATGATTTAGTGTGGTTAACTCACAGGCTTGAGGCGTTATGCAAGGCTTGAAGGGTATGGGAGATAGAAGCAAAGTCATTGGTCACATCTCGAACAAAGCAGCAAATCCTCTGCATAAAAGGAGAAGACATACCCTCCCTTTCAGTGGGATGACCCTGGCTGTTCCTGTACATGCAGCTTTAGAGCCAGGGGCTCCATTGCAAGAGCAAACAGTAGTGGTGGTGGGGGGAGGGGCGAGGGAGGGAGACACCCTTACCTTGTGCCCCTGGTAATATCATAATTGTTTGGAGTATTACTGCAAGTCTCGGCCCTGGCCTTTGGCTTGGAATAAAGGATCTTAATCCAGTTGATCAGGTAGTTAGGGATGCCATACTCTCCTAGTAACTTCAACAAGTAGGCGCAGTTGAGAGTATCAAATGTCTGCTTGAGATCTAAACTAGCCAGGCAGAATTAGGCCATAATGCAGGGTATGTGGAAGAATCTTTTAATGTTAAGGGAGAGATTCAAACATAGCATGCAACTCTACAGGCAGGCTCAGATGATCGGTGTCCAATCTCACTGGGGTCTCAATGTATTGGGGTGGGAGTTAACCCAGCAGGGCGCAGCAGTCGGGGTTTGGGTCCCCCGTCGCTAGTGATCCAAGAGCAATATCTTGCCAGGCTCAGCTTGTGTCTCTCTGTGATTGAGGAGTCACGCTGGAATAATGCTACGAACACAGCTTTCAACTTATAGCACAATTTTCTGGGCATGCAATTCAGTGCATTATGGTGCTTCTATCAAATAATGGTGAGATTGCCCCCCCCCCCCTTACTTGACATCTGCTCTTACATGTGCAATATCCTTAGAAGATAACCAGCACTCTCAAGGCAAGGCTCTATCCAGGATGTTTAGTGTCTGCTGATTCTCTTCTGGGCTGAGATGCAGAATGCATGCAAGGCCCAGCGAGAAAGTCACAGTGTGCCTCTGCAGTTGGCCCGCACCCGCCCACGACAGTCTCCAACTCCACCAGCAGTGAAGCCATCCCACTTCAGCACCGCATTCTAATACGCAGACAAAAGGGTACATGTCCCGCGCCGAACAGAGCACTAGAGGGCCAGCAAAAAAGTTCAAAGGTCAGTACAGTGAGCCATTAAGCCGTTTGGTGCCACGCCCATACCAGCAGAACTGTAGCTGGACACATCGCATGCAAGGTGACATGGAGGGGACAGCATCCTAGTGTTGCTCCCCTGTTAGAATAGAAGCTGAGCACCAGGAGCCACCGTAGGTGGAGTGAGTGGGTCACCCCTCTTTTATTGCCCTGCGGCATCAGGAGGGCAGGAGTAGGCCAAGAGGTCTCATAAGGGATCATCTCCCAGGGCTGGGTCTCTTGGGCGAACAGCGTTGCATGCGATCTGCAGTGGAGAGGGGGTGGGAAGGGAAGAGTACGGAGCGCATTAGGCATTGGGTTTGGAGGTAAGACGAATTGTGTGGCTGCTGGCCATACCTGCCTCAGGTAGCCAAAGCGCAGCACCTCAATTACTGCTAAGATCACTGCACTGCCTAAAGCGTATGGTGCATTCAGCAGAACACTCCCCCCCCAATCCCCTGGGTGACCCAAGTATCCTCTGTCACCCACACTACCTATGGGGCCTTGGGATTCTCCCAGAGGTTGCATGCTGTCCTGTTGCAACCCACTTATGCTTAGACCGGCATTAAGGGAGATCATGGCTGCCGGTCGGGGACAATAAAGTTGGGCAGTCAGCATGAGAGTGCAGCGAGGGAAGGCATTCAGGTCAGCAAGGCCTGGTGGGTGAGCGAGGGGAAAGCAGAGACCAGGCTCCATGGGGCTATGGCCTCTAGCCCACCCACCCCCTGGTTGTTCTGAAGTCCAGCTTCCTGTGGCCCAGGGCTGAAAGCACTCTCCTGCCCCTACCCCACCCCCACCACACAAGCAGGGGTTACCAAAGGTGTGGTAATGAGGAGCTATAGGGTTGCCATTTCTAAAAGGGAGAATTCCTTGATCAGAGAGGTGCATAAATATCAGAGTTAAAGATCGCGCACACACACAAATGTTAAGCAATTTGGAAGTAGTAATTTTGGTGTGATTAAGGCTCGAGCTGAGGGGAAGGGGATAGGGGGGGGGGAGGTTGGGTTAGGAGAGGACCATGTGGCTACTATGCGGTTCAAACAAGGGGCCAACAGTTATCAAACACGTCTGGGGTCAAGAAGGTTACACGTGCAATTTAGTTTAAAAATATATTTACACATATATATATAAAATAATAAATACTGATGAATACTCTACATCGCTGCATTCACTACGCACCGATTCCCGAGGTCGTGTGTTCATGACAAGCTTCCAGCTGGGAAGTTGTTTTTGTCGAGGCAGGGTGTTGAATAAGGGGCATGTCTCTCTTCCACTCTGAATGCGCCCGATCTCACGAGGGCTCGAAAATTCATAAAAATGTTACTAGACCTGCAGGTCGAGTAACTTAAATAATCTACTAGACCTAACTATAATATACTTGACCAGTAAACGGGTCTCAAATTGTGTGATCCTAGGCAACTAGCTTACAGAGTCGCCTTTTTCTTAACTCTCACATATAATTGCACCTTCAAATGTGTAAACTCAGCATTTCTGCAGTACAAAAAACCTCGTTTGATTAAGTAGACTAAAGTTTGCTGCATGCAACACCAGAATGTAGCACACATACACATGAGGTCTAGCCCACATAACTTAGGACTTCTTTTAGTTTACTAACATTGCCATCAGGGCAGAAGTGTTTCTCAGTTTGGTTAAACACTCAATTTTAATAAATATATTACGAAACCATGATGTGGTAACATATTGTCATCTACACACAGTAACTTTTCAAGAAATGTCCAAAAACCTCTCCGCAAACTTGCAGCTTTACTGATAAAACTACATAGTGTATTAATCTGTGGAAAGTTGGGTTTCAGAAAACATATCCTTTGCGCATAAACATGTAAACTATTCTGATTTGTTTTCATCCTAATAAAATATTTTTTCATCACACAGAAATATAAAAAAGGGCTTTCACAACTACTGAAATGTATTTTGAAATGTTTGCACAGTTGAATTAGTCATTTAAATACTGTGTGTTAGGAAAACCCTGACATCCTATGTCCTTTTATTTTACATTCTATGCAGCAGGTCACACAGTTCACCTTACAAAGTCCTGGAACTCTGCAGTCAGAAGGGAATTTCATTGTAAGAAACACTGGCTTTTGACCTCTGTCTGTGAACACAGAGCAAACGTGACACAAGAACAAAATTTAAAGGCATCTTTTATTGCCCCTCCACTTTTCAACTGAACAGAACACCTATTCAGTCTCAACTCGCCAGAAGGGACGAGTAAGTAGTAAAAATAGCTCAACCTGATCATATAAGACTCGCCAATACAAGTAGTCGAGTAGATTTTTCGAGCCCTGCTCATCCAATCTTGGATGCTAAGGAGGGTCGGGCCTGGTTAGTGCTTGGGTGCGTGACCACCGGATAATACTAGGTGCTGAGGAATCAAAGATGAGGAACACAGTCACAAAAAAGGGAAAGGTTTACAAGCTTGCCATTGCAGCAGGCCTGTTATGGGTAACAGGATAAGTATGATGTAATTGCTATTAGTATTAAACATTTTGCTATAAGTATAGGAACGGGCTTGAGTGAGACGCTCACAGCCCCCAGCTGTTACCGATCGCACTTCTCGCCATGTCTCCGTGGCAGGGTCAGGCTTTGAAGATTTCCTTATATGTCACATTGAGCGCACACGGAATGGATTCTACATGGACAGAGTTGGCACCTTGTTGTGAAAAGGGGATACCGGTCATTTACTGTTAGTTGGCCGTAAATGCCGGCACAAGACAAGCGTGATAAATTTAAACCAAATTGCCTGGTGTTATTTGTAACAGGGCTTGCCTGCTTCCTGACTGGGTAGGCTAGTCAGGGATAGTAAATAAATACATGGAATGTGGAAGTAATAACAACAAGAAAATAAATAATAAAGTGAACAAATAACTAGGGGTGTGGCCAAGATGGCGACCGAGACGGGTGCCTGAATCGCAGGCTCTGTCCCGGACCCGAGAAATCATCCTATTCGGCGCCCTCACTAGACCCAAATGAACAAGGGCACAATGCCGAGCCCCTTCGGACGCTGTTGAGAACGCGGTAAGGGACCGCGATGGAGCGGAGGTGTTTCCACGGTCGACCGCAGCGATAAAGGCCTAACATCCAGCCGAGACCAGGGCGTTGATTTGTGGAGGAGCCAGGGCCCGGCAGGAAGCCAAGCCCACCGGGGGCGCCACAGAAAACGACGACGAGACCGCAGCGAGGACGCGTCCCCAGAGCCCCAAAGATTTGAAAAACGGGATGTTTGGCCGCGACTGGAATTCCGGACGTCGGGGACACTGGGGGCCTGCGAGAAACCGCGGCCTTTCAGACTGTGGGGAACACGCAGCGAGGGGCCGTAAGCCAGTTAACCACTGAAAAAACCAGCGGCGGACCATCACCAGGGCCTCGGATGCTGGGGAGCACCGGAATCATCACGAGAGGTCCCGGGCCTCTCTAGAACCGAGGCGGCGGCGCTGAGCGCTACAACACAGTAAGTGATTGCTAGGGCAACTGTCGGCACCACCACAGGCTATATAGCCTTTTCCTCGATCCGCGTCCCTCTGCCCTCACCCTCCATCGACACTGGACTATACAACGGAGCGGCGGGGGATAGCGGGAGAGGGCCCAGACGACCCCCATTGAACTCCCAGGGGGCAGTGAAGCAATATTCAAATTTGGAAACAGGGGGACAACGCCGCCTTCTGAACACCGGGGCAGGCATCAAAGGCAACCATGGTGGATCATGTGCACCGGAGCAGCCCCCTGCGCCGCGTGGGACCCGGTATCCGAATGGGACTCAGGGACCAGAGAAAGAAAAGTGACTGAGACTTGGAGCAGGGGGGCCAGAGAAACAAGTGGATGGGCTAATGTTGTCCACCACCGGAGGAGAAAGAGTAATGGTTTGGTGAAACAGCACTTGGTGAACAGGTCCGCAGAGGGGTTGCCCTCCCCTTCCCTGTGACCATACAGCGACCCCAGTAAAACGGAGCAAGGGAGCCCGGTCTGAGAGACCTCACACCGGGCTGCAGGATCAACCTCACAGTGGGAGAACTTGCTATCAGCCGCAAACACTAGCAAATTGGCAAACCAGCAGAAGGGGTTGAGGGCACAATAGACATGGCTGGCAAATCTAAGTCAGCAAAGGAGCAAGAGAGATCAGAACCAGCGGAAGCACCGGGAGAACAGCAAATAATGCCTAGTTTACAATCCCTGGGACAAACCTTACAAGCCCACTCAACACAATTTGAGAAAATTCTACAGGTGATTATGGACACCAAATCCTCACTAGAAAATAGAATCGACACAGTGTCCCAGGACCTCAATTTACTGAGGGTGGATGTAGGAAGTTGGCTCTGTATGTGCTATTTCAAAGTAAGGAATAGCATGCACAGAGTCCAAGGGTTCCCCTTAGAGGTAAGATAGTGGCAAAAAGAGATAATACTAATGCTCTATTTTGTGGTAGTGTGGTCGAGCAGTAGGCTTATCCAAGGAGTAGTGTTAAGCATTTGTTGTACATACACATAGACAATAAATGAGGTACACACACTCAGAGACAAATCCAGCCAATAGGTTTTTGTATAGAAAAATATCTTTTCTTAGTTTATTTTAAGAACCACAGGTTCAAATTCTACATGTAATATCTCATTCGAAAGGTATTGCAGGTAAGTACTTTAGGAACTTCAAATCATCAAAATTGCATGTATACTTTTCCAGTTATTCACAAATAGCTGTTTTAAAAGTGGACACTTAGTGCAATTTTCACAGTTCCTAGGGGAGGTAAGTATTTGTTAGGTTAACCAGGTAAGTAAGACACTTACAGGGCTTAGTTCTTGGTCCAAGGTAGCCCACCGTTGGGGGTTCAGAGCAACCCCAAAGTCACCACACCAGCAGCTCAGGGCCGGTCAGGTGCAGAGTTCAAAGTGGTGCCCAAAACGCATAGGCTAGAATGGAGAGAAGGGGGTGCCCCGGTTCCGGTCTGCTTGCAGGTAAGTACCCGCGTCTTCGGAGGGCAGACCAGGGGGGTTTTGTAGGGCACCGGGGGGGACACAGGTCCACACAGAAATTTCACCCTCAGCGGCGCGGGGGCGGCCGGGTGCAGTGTAGAAACAAGCGTCGGGTTCGCAATGTTAGTCTATGAGAGATCTCGGGATCTCTTCAGCGCTGCAGGCAGGCAAGGGGGGGGTTCCTCGGGGAAACCTCCACTTGGGCAAGGGAGAGGGACTCCTGGGGGTCACTTCTCCAGTGAAAGTCCGGTCCTTCAGGTCCTGGGGGCTGCGGGTGCAGGGTCTCTCCCAGGCGTCGGGACTTTGGATTCAAAGAGTCGCGGTCAGGGGAAGCCTCGGGATTCCCTCTGCAGGCGGCGCTGTGGGGGCTCAGGGGGGACAGGTTTTGGTACTCACAGTATCAGAGTAGTCCTGGGGTCCCTCCTGAGGTGTCGGATCTCCACCAGCCGAGTCGGGGTCGCCGGGTGCAGTGTTGCAAGTCTCACGCTTCTTGCGGGGAGCTTGCAGGGTTCTTTAAAGCTGCTGGAAACAAAGTTGCAGCTTTTCTTGGAGCAGGTCCGCTGTCCTCGGGAGTTTCTTGTCTTTTCGAAGCAGGGGCAGTCCTCAGAGGATGTCGAGGTCGCTGGTCCCTTTGGAAGGCGTCGCTGGAGCAGGATCTTTGGAAGGCAGGAGACAGGCCGGTGAGTTTCTGGAGCCAAGGCAGTTGTCGTCTTCTGGTCTTCCGCTGCAGGGGTTTTCAGCTAGGCAGTCCTTCTTCTTGTAGTTGCAGGAATCTAATTTTCTAGGGTTCAGGGTAGCCCTTAAATACTAAATTTAAGGGCGTGTTTAGGTCTGGGGGGTTAGTAGCCAATGGCTACTAGCCCTGAGGGTGGGTACACCCTCTTTGTGCCTCCTCCCAAGGGGAGGGGGTCACAATCCTAACCCTATTGGGGGAATCCTCCATCTGCAAGATGGAGGATTTCTAAAAGTTAGAGTCACTTCAGCTCAGGACACCTTAGGGGCTGTCCTGACTGGCCAGTGACTCCTCCTTGTTGCTTTCTTTGTTCCCTCCAGCCTTGCCGCCAAAAGTGGGGGCCGTGGCCGGAGGGGGCGGGCAACTCCACTAAGCTGGAGTGCCCTGCTGGGCTGTGACAAAGGGGTGAGCCTTTGAGGCTCACCGCCAGGTGTCACAGCTCCTGCCTGGGGGAGGTGTTAGCATCTCCACCCAGTGCAGGCTTTGTTACTGGCCTCAGAGTGACAAAGGCACGCTCCCCATGGGGCCAGCAACATGTCTCTAGTGTGGCAGGCTGCTGGAACCAGTCAGCCTACACAGCTAGTTGGTTAAGTTTCAGGGGGCACCTCTAAGGTGCCCTCTGTGGTGTATTTTACACTAAAATGTACACTGGCATCAGTGTGCATTTATTGTGCTGAGAAGTTTGATACCAAACTTCCCAGTTTTCAGTGTAGCCATTATGGTGCTGTGGAGTTCGTGTTTGACAGACTCCCAGACCATATACTCTTATGGCTACCCTGCACTTACAATGTCTAAGGTTTTGTTTAGACACTGTAGGGGTACCATGCTCATGCACTGGTACCCTCACCTATGGTATAGTGCACCCTGCCTTAGGGCTGTAAGGCCTGCTAGAGGGGTGTCTTACCTATACTGCATAGGCAGTGAGAGGCTGGCATGGCACCCTGAGGGGAGTGCCATGTCGACTTACTCATTTTGTTCTCACCAGCACACACAGGCTTGTAAGCAGTGTGTCTGTGCTGAGTGAGGGGTCTCTAGGGTGGCATAAGACATGCTGCAGCCCTTAGAGACCTTCCTTGGCATCAGGGCCCTTGGTACTAGAAGTACCAGTTACAAGGGACTTATCTGAATGCCAGGGTGTGCCAATTGTGGATACAATGGTACATTTTAGGTGAAGGAACACTGGTGCTGGGGCCTGGTTAGCAGGGTCCCAGCACTCTTCTCAGTCAAGTCAGCATCAGTATCAGGCAAAAAGTGGGGGGTAACTGCAACAGGGAGCCATTTCTTTACAGTGGATCATCGTAATTTAGCGGAACGTGTCGGGACCACAGAGAACACGCTAAATGAGCTAAGCCCTACGGTAATAGAAAACCAAAAACAAATCCAACGTTTGGATGCTGAAGTGAAAGTGCTGTGGCGCCGTGCGGAGGAGGCAGAGAGCAGGTCCCGACGCAACAACGTTCGCTTCTTGGGATTCCCCAAAAGATCAGAGGGGCAAAACTCTGAACTATTCTTGGAGCAATGGTTGATTAAAGAGAGGTACTACAAGGCACCTCCACAAAGTTCTTCTCGGTAGAGAGGGCGCACAGAGTCCCTGGAAAGCAGCCGGCCTGGGACAGCAGCCCAGACCACTAATAGCAAGGTTTTTACATTTTAGGGACAGGGATGCAATTCTGCAATACTTTCACAATAAGGGCCCAATACATTATGAGGGCTCATCATCACAGCATACCCGGACTACACTCAGGAGATACAAAGACAGCATTACTCATACATGAAAGTCAAACAACGGCTCTGAGAAAATGATATTAAATATGCCCTGATGTTTCCCGCTAAGCTGAGTTATCACGGAAGATCGAACGCATGTTTTTGCGTCCCCAGGAGACGCATGGACGTGGCTAAACGCCAAAGGATTAGCACAGCCACTGGAGGGCCCAAGAGAGGAAGAAACATGGCTCATCACTCCATCAAAGAGAAGACCCAGGAAGCGATCGAAGGCCCAACCTACAGTAACACAAGCGGCAGCAGAGAGAGCTAAGGTGCTGAAGGAAGCGTCACTTCACACACAGAACTCCTTTGGTGTGCTGCAGACTGCTGCAGATGATCGCACGGACACGGATTCCACCAGCTCCGAATCCACGGTGTTGGAAGCCCTTAGGAGGCCGAAGTTCACCCCTAGATCCGCAGATTTACTATGACAGTTGACTGCTAAACCGAAGGAACTGTTTATCGCCCTAATCATTCCAAATAAGATGATTATAACAGACTATATCCTTGGGGCATACGATCTTTGCCCAGATAAGAAGGGAGAGCCGGCAACATGAGGGCGCCGAATAAGTAATATGTTTAAACCAAGGGTGGGGGCCCAATCATAAGAGCCGCTACCAAGGACCGCCATGTACCTCCAGAAGACATCTATATGGATACAGGTTTTTACTGCTGCGAGTGTGTTGACAACAGGGTTGTCATGGACGATGTTGAAAACCATGCAAGTACAGCATAGTTATCGGGAGTTAGTTGGGGAAGGGGGGAGGTTTGGAACGTTTTCATGTTAGTTTAAAGGGTCTTCGTATAATATACAATATTTTGCTACAGTTGTCACACGCCAACGAGCGGTGGGGAAGAAAAGCGCCACCATGGGGCGGAACGATACTACGGTACGGGGATGGCGGCACAGGGTAAGAAATATCGTGTCCATGCTCGCCTCAAACGACTCGGAATTCCCATTGCCATCCTACAAGAAACACACCTACTGGAGTCCGACCTGAAAGCACTTAGGGGAAAATGGGGCAGACAGATTATAGGCACATCATATTCGGCTTATGCAAGAGGGGTCCTGGTGTGGATTGCGCAAGGGGTGCCATATGTCCAACACGCACACAAAATAGATCAAGATGGCCGGTACGTGGTAACGGAGGGGAAGCTAGGTGGTAGACAGTTTACAATAATCGGGATATATGCCCTAAATAGTGCATTATCAGAATTCCTGGGAACTTTAACGCCGGCTCTTTTGATTAATCCGGAAGCACCAGCTATCTGGGGAGGGGATTTAATAACACACTGGATATGGAATTGGACAGATCAGTCCCACCGCCAAGGGGGCTACCGCATGGGAACACTACTAGCCAGTTGCTAACATGGGTGGGAGTTATGAGGAGACATAAATTCTGGCGTATGGGGCATCCAACCAAAAGAGAATACTCATTTTACTCTGTACCACATAAGGTGCACATGAGGATAGATATCATATGGGGGAGTCCTGATATATGCTCCCTAATAAAAGACAATGAGTACCTGGCTAAAACGTTATCTGACCACTCCCTGCTGAAACTCATAATACGGTGGGAGAGGAGGCGCTCTGTGATCCCCACCTGGCGTTTACAGGTGGAAGCTCTCCAGGATCAAGCATTCAGGGAAGAACTAAGCACTGCAATAAGACAATACTGGGAGGTCAATAAGGAGTCAGCGGGTACAAGAGCGATGGAATGGGATGCCCATAAGGTTGTTGTACGGGGGTACTGGATGTCGGGCTGTTGGGGAGTGCGGCGTTCCCTTCATGTTGAGGTTACTCACATAGACAAGGAAGTAAGAAAATTAGAAGTGTCAGTGGCACGGAACAGAACAGCATACACAGAATTAAAGGCTGTGCGAGTTAAATATGATGAAGCAGATTGAAGACTTCGTAGACACGATCACAATTATCACTTGACGCGATTACAAACTGAAGGAGACCGATCAGGGAGACTGCTGGCATGGCTCCTTCGTGAGGACCGTCAGCGATCCCCCATAGGCTCCATACGCCTGGCTGATGGAACCATAGCCACCAGCCAGGAAGAAATCAATAAAGCATTTGAGAACTACTATACCGGTTTATATAGGGGGCAGACAGAATGCACGGACCGGTAATTGGGCTCCTTCATGGGAGGACCGTTATTAGCGAAATTAACACAATTAGATAAGGAGATCTTGGATGCCCCTATACAAATGGATGAGGTGGAGGCAGCCATGGGACAGATATCCAGAAATAAAGCACCAGGAATAGATGGCCTACTGATAGAGTACTACACCTCCTACTCTAAGCACCTAAAACAACATCTTCTGGCGGTGTTTGAGGAAGCATGGTCCAACAAGATACTCCCACCTACACAAAGAGAAGCATTGATAGTGGTCCTACCCAAACAGGAACGGGACCCTACAGACGTTAAATCATATAGACCACTCTCGCTTTTGAATCTGGACTATAAAATCCTAGATAAAATACTAGCAAATAGGCTGGCCCCCATTATACAGACCCTAATACACGAAGACCAGAACGGTTTTATCCCTAAACGCAACACATTTCTAAATATCCGCAGATTGCTAAGCATAATGGGAGATACTCCGACAGAGGAATATGAAAGTGTAGCAGTCATCAGACATAGAGAAATTGTTCGACACACTGGGGTGGGACTATCTGTTTATCACTATGCAAGCAATGGGTTTTGGACCCAACTATATACACTGGGTGCAGACATTATATGCGGAACCCCGGGCTAGAGTGAAAACAGGCAACATCATATCAAATAGTTTTCCAATAGGCAGGGGCACCAGGCAGGGATGCCCGCTATCCCCCCTATTATTTGCTATAGCTATGGAACCATTAACCACTAAATTACGGGCGATGGTGGCGAAGTGGGGGATGCGTGGTGCAGGAACTTGCCACATTGTGTCATTATATGCAGATGATGCACTGATATACGTGCGAAAAGGTAGCGCAGTGATGCCCCTAGTGATATCCCTGTTGGAAGACTATGGGAGAATATCGGGCCTAATGGTGAACTGGGAGAAGTCTTGTGTATTCCCATTAACAAATTGGCCCACGGAAATCAGGGAGAATGCACTGATGGGCCAGCTGAAGTGGTGCTTTGATACATTTAAGTACTTGGGGGTTCACATTTACCACAAGACAGAGGATCTCCGGGATGGTAATATGGGACAAGCACTGAAATCCATGAAGGGATCCCTACACTTTTGGTGCTCGCTACCGCTATCTCCGTTGGGCAGAGTGGCGGTGGCGAACATGCTGTTGCTGCCCCGTCTTCTCTATTTCTTCACAGCACTACCGGTGGTGGTACCCAAGAGCTTTTTTCGCAAACTTAACACAATCTTACTAGGGCTCATATGGGGAGCGGGCAGAACCCGAGTGGCACTAGCCACCTTGCATCGCCCACTGAGAGAAGGTGGGCTTGGCGCCCCGAATTTTGAACTATATTTCGCCTCCGCCCAATTACAATGGATATTAAACTGGATACATAGACCAGAGGTGGCAGAATCCAGGTGGATTAGAACACAGCTAAAGGGAGTACCACTGATTACATGGTTATTAGGTGCCATGGCAAAGGGATCTTCGGGTAATCCACTAATGCTGGCCGCACATACCTGCTGGACAAGATAAACCCTGCACGGGACCTACGTACTCTCCCCTCGTCCCACTGGGACACATCCCGGTATCGGGAGGGACAGTCGGTATGTACTCAACTACCATCTGGGCAGAGGGAGGGATAGTAACAGTGGGAGACTGTTTCGATGAAGGAGTACTGATGTCATTCGGAGCCATGAATGATCTCACGGCAGTGGGCTCTGGCCAGTTTATGGCATATTACAATATACGCCGCTTAATTAAGAAGGCATGGGGGTCACTCGACCGAGAACCAACAATATCTCCCGCATTTCACCATATGTTGTCATATGACAGCCAAGATAAAATAAAAAATGTATATAGAGCCTTAAACAACCCTCCCGACACAAGACTTGAAAGGACAAGAAACAGATGGAATATAGTACTGCCGATCCATTTAACACAAGAAGAATAGTCACAAGCCCTGCAACATACACGTAGGGTATCCAGGAATCCCAGATTCAGATATATCCAATTTAACTATTTCCAGACATACTCATCACCCGCTAGTTTAAAACGAATGTTTCCAGACTCGAACCTGGTCTGCCCCCGCTGTGGTGCAGTGTCCGCCCACTTTTATCACATGGTTTGGGAATGTGGCCCTCTCATTGGAGAGTGGAGGAGAATAGTAGCTGATGTCTCAGAGATTACAGAACAACTGTTTGTGTTGGACCCTAGTTCTTGTCTATTGGGAGTAGGAAAAAGGTGGAAAAAACATAGACACATGCATAAGTTTGCAGACCTAGCATTCATAATGTACAAGAGACCGATAGCAATGAACTGGAATGCCTCGAAGGCACCAGACGTGAAAACTTGGAGAGCTCTGACATTAAGATGGTCACGAACAGAGTATCTGGTACTACGCAAACTACTAGACCAGGGCCAAACACACACTGGATGTGACGCATGGGAATCATTTAACAACAAATTGGAAGCTAAAAACGACGAGCGCCCGCCGTGAAAAAAGATAGCATTTTGGAACCAGAGAGGGCGAGGACACATGCACGACCCGCAGCGGGGAGGGAGACGGGCATGCACAATATCCATAGCTAACATACACTAAACAGGTACTAAACAAGACAAAGAAAATCGATCTATGGGAGCAAAGGGGGGCACCGAAAAACACATATGCTATATGCGTGCACACGCCCACAACATCTTCATAACCTAGACCAGATAGGAGGAGAAACATAAGTAATTCATAACGTTGTAGCAAGTAAAAAGGAAATATTTGCTCTACATAGATACAATGCAGTTCATACCCTGTTACACACAAATAGAGACAAACACAGAACACAATAGCCTACCCACCGCTCACATTACATCCTAACATCACCCATATCTTGATCCATGCAAATACAAAGTTCGATTCAGCTATGCAAAAGACAACATTTTGTGATATATTAAACCCTAGTTGCTGTTAATGTAAATGTAAGATATCAACACAGAAAACTGTATATTTTGTTATGATTGTGATCACGATTGGGAACATCTGTGTAACTTCAACAATAATAATAAAAATATATGTTTAAAAAAAAAAAAGTGAACAAATAACTAAATAAACAAATAATAATAATGTCCCTAGTACAAACAACGCAAGGGGCTTTGGACATCTTGCTTACTGTGACAACGGGTGAACTATAGGGCTGTGTCTCTGTTGAGTAAGGGGCACGCTTACCTCGACGCTTTGCATGGAGGATCTGAATTACAGTTTTCATTTAGGTGAGATCCAGCACTTGCTACACAGACAGGTAGGGCGCATTCTGTCTTGATAATGCTGGGCGTATAACGTGAACAGTGACTGCCTTCTTATTGAGTCACATTGGACAACACAGTTATTATGGCAGCCCCGGCCTGGCACTACCACCTGGCCTATATGGTTGTTCATGTTGGCACACAGAGGGTAGTGGTGTCACTCGTTTGAGTCCAAGCAAGGCTATTAGGACCGATATGAATTATAGGCAGGCAAAGCGCGAACATTGTAAAGGAGGGGAGATTTATATTTAAATGTGGGCTTTGCATGTGTATGAACGGGATCCGTTATGGAGTGTTGACGACAAAATCTTTGCAAGCTAACATCTTGCAATTTCTCCTCTGTTGCGAAGCCTGCAGAAGCAAAGGCAAGGAAGCGGAGGTGGCCAGTCACACCGAGCCAGTCACTCAGTTATGATATTGGCTGCACGGCTTTTCAATGGAGAAGTTTTGTAATAACAGCCAATTACCAGACGGCGGCTGGTGGTTTGGGTCAGTCCACAGGTGTGCCATCTATAAGCGGGTTGGACCACAATACGATATATGGTAAGCATGTACGTCTCCACCAGACGCTGGGAGCAAGCATAGCAGAGGACTGGTTGATGGCCTTACCCACCATTCCCTTAGCTAAGAAAGTATTGGTCATAAACCCAGATGTGTGTAGACAAGGCTTTGTGGGTACCTGGTTGAATATATTGTTCACGCATTTCTTTGCGGGTGACATCAGCAACCAAGGGCTTGTACCGATGTCAAGAGTACAATTTTAAGACCTGTGGCTTCATTTTGCAGGTGACTGCAGCAAATCTTAAACCACCTTTCAACCAGAGACGGGGGATCAAGAGTGGCTCAGCACAGCTGGAAATTATGACCAGCCTCACTAGGGACCAAGTCGGACATCAGCAGAAGAGTTAGGACTGAGGGTAACACAGGTATCGGGGTCATGGAGTGGGGAGATGCTGACCCCACAGTGGTACTAAGTTATTTCTAGCAATGAGCAGAAAGGAGCAAGCCCATTATGAGGGTGAAGTATGAGACTTCTCAGGCGGGACCATGAGTTTATGGTATTTACTCCACAGTGCCTTTCAGGAGGGAGCGAGCCCATTACGGTAAGCATTGTTGCCATGTTTTCTGTCTGATTATATGTCTGGGTTGTTTTGCGACGTGCAGTCTGGGCCAGGATCTGATGATATTTATCACAGAGTGCCTTTCAGAAGGGTGCAAACCCATTATGAAAGACATTGTTGCTATATCTTCTATCTTGTTGTGTGTCTAGGTTGTTTAGTCAGAGAGAGCTGCAGATGGGTGCAAGCCCCTTATGGACTCAACATAAGTCTGTATGCAATTGGCGAACAAGTCAATTACACTGGTGACACATTTCCTTGCACACAATGGTAAAGTTGTCCTCTCTCAATTGCAGAGTCAATTATCTCACTCCCATGTACATTGGTACGATGGAAGACCAAGGTTCATCATCTTTGTTTTCACCAGAGGTCAACCAGGAAGAAGCCGAAGTTCAGACGAAATTCATGGCCAGGAGGCAAGCGAAAGGTCTGAAGTGGGCAAGGAAGATGTTGGCGACGCAAGGGTTGCAGCAGTAGACAGCAACACTAGCCGGAACAGACACCGATTCTGGCCTGGGGGCCCACAGCCATGAAAGTAGAAGTCTGCCTGTCAAAAAAAGAAAGACCAGTAAGGGCCACTGCCTAAAGTGAAGAGAACCAAGAAAGACAGTGTTGACCACGAACTAGCAGAAGCCCCTTTAACTTCCCAAAAAGAGAGTAGAACAAGGAGGGACAGGAAGGACTGTGAGAAGCACGATGCTGTTCACCGCCAATAGTGTTCCTGTCGTAGGAGAAGGACTTGAATTACTGAGCAACATGCTTATGGCCAAGGGACTGACCAGCCAACCCACACAAAAGGAAGCCCCCAGCCTAACCCCGGGAGCATGTGGTCAGGTGCTGGAAGGACTGGGTAAGACGACAGAAGTAATGCACAGCTTCATGGCCTCAGCAAAGGTGTGGGTAGGTTTGGGCATGGAAAGACAGGGTCCCAGCAGCAAGCCGGCAGGTGCACGTCAGGTGTGGGGGCAAGGAAGCAGCTAACCTCCAGAAGTGCAGGGAGAGTCTTCCTCTTTAGTAACAGAGGTTTCAGGTGTGAGTGCTACAGACACTGTCACATGGGGGTAGCGAGGGTGCTTTGGTGAGGCCAGACCCCCTCTTGCTGACTGGGAGGCCATCCCTGGCATGGACAGTTCCCCTAGAAGCCAGGGAATTCATCAACATTTTCTCATTGCTTAAATTCACCAAAGAGGGCGCAGATATAACGGTGTCCACGAAAGATGAGAATTAAAAATAAAAAAAAAGAAAAGAAAAAAGAAGAAGAATAAGGGAAGCAGAGAGTTAAGCCAGAAGAAACAACAGACAACCAGTTAGAGGTGTTTGCAATGCTATTCACAGTAATCATGGAGAAGTTCCCGGAGCAGGTACCGGCCCTTTGCAAATACAGCAGGGGAATTTATGAGGAATATAAGCGTAATGGGGGCATGGGTTGGATGAGCTATGACAGAGACTTCAGGCAGAAGATGGAGCAGGCACCTGAGATGTCATAGGATTGTCGCGAAATTGAGCTCTGGGTTCAGTACATGGGTAACAGCAAAAGGCAAGCAAGCAGGGACCACACTTTCACTCAGTATAACCATACAAATCCAAACTATTTTAAACAGCAGTTTAGGCATTCCTTTCAGGGCAGGGCCCACAGAGGGGGAGAGGAGGCTACACAACATAGGACCAACAACTGATGCAGGCTATACAACACTGAGGCATGCTCCTGGGGCACCACATGCAAATTCACTCACAACTGCTACAAGTGTGCTGGATGGCAGCTAGCAACCAACTGCAGCAGGGGAAGTAAGACTGAGAAACCAAAAGGGGTTAATGCCAGTGCAAAGCAGCGCTAACCACCATGAGCCGCAACATTCTACGATAGCACCATCTCCTATAGCCTTTAGTACCCTGATCCATATCCTTAAAGACTACCCCAGGCAGGCAGAGCGTGAATTGTTGTTCAAAGGTTTCAGTGAGGACTTTAGGATTCCTTATGCGGGACCCACATTGACTAGAAAGGCAATTAATTTACACTCAGCAAGGAAAACATCAGGGGTGGTCCGGAAAAAGTTGGAAACTGAGTTTTAGTTGGGAAGGGTGGCTGGGTCTTTCGCCCAGCTACCCCTTCCACATTTCACTGTGTCTCCTCTGGGAATTGTACCCAAGAAAGAGTAAGGCGAGTACAGATTGATTCACCATCTCTCCTACCCCAAGGGCTTATCAGTGAACGGGCACCTGGAGGAAGAAACATGCTCAGTTTCTTATGCTTCTTTCGATGAGGCAGTGAATTTGGTACAAGCAGCAGGCAAGGGTGCCCTGATGGAGAGTCCACTTTCTGCCTCCTCCCAGCCCATCCGGTTAGCTTTCCCCTCCTAGGGATGCAGTTGGATGGCCAGTATTTCTACAATAAATGCATGCCAATGGGCTGTGGGGTGTCATGTTCCTTGTTTGAAACATTTGTATGTTTCCTGGAGTTGGCATTGAGGCAGAGCAACACCCCAGGGAGCTCATTGCACTACCTAGATGAGTTCCTCTTCATCAGCAGGGTGGTTTCCAGCGAGTGCAGTGAAACCTTCCAGGTATTTCATCACATTAGTCAGGCATTAGGGATGCCATTAGCCCCCAAAAAGACACAGGTGAAAACTGAGTGTTCGCCATTCTTGGGCAGCAAGATTGATTCTACAGAAGGGATTTGCAGACTGCCGAAAGAGAAGGTTGATGCTCTTAAGTCCGACATTCTGCGGGTTCTGGAGGGCAGGCTGGACTTTGCAGCCAGAATTATACCACCTGGTAGACTCTTTACCAGACTGCTGGCCAGGTCGACAGCAAAGGTTACGAGGGCCCATCACTTAGTATGCCTTAGTGGGGGGCTGAAGGATGACCTGCGCATGTGGATGTCCTTCCAGGAAAAGTTCAATGGGGCACTGCTATTGCGCACTCCATGGTGCAGCAGTCAGCAGATCCAGCTCTTCACAGATGCATCAGGGAGAGAGGGCTTTGGTGCCATTCTAGGCCGAGAGTGGTGTGCAGCAAAATGGCTTAATGCGTGGCGGAAACAGGGACTTACAAAAAAAAAATCACTGTTCTAGAAATGTTTCCAATCGTTTTGTCTCTACATCTATGGCTGCAGGTGCTGGCTATAGAAGGATTACGCTTTGGTCAGACAATAGGGCAGTAGTGCAGGCGACTAAATGCCAGTCCAGGAGTTGCCCAGTCTTGGTGGGGCTGTTGAAGGATTTGGTAAAAGGTTGTCTGTTAAGACATGTAGAATTTGGCGCACGCCATGTCCAAGGAGTAAAGAATGTAACCACTGGTGCTCTTTTTTGTTTTCAGTGGGGGAAACTCTGTGGTTTATCCCAAGGCGATGAAAGATGACACCCTTCAAGGCAGAATAGTGGCATCTGGTACAGTTGAACAAAAGGCTAGGGGCCTCAGGAGAATTATTGTTGGCCCCTGGGACCCAAGTCAGATACAGTTGTGACCTATTCCCTGGGAGCAGCGGGAGGACCATCCTTCTGACAGAAGAGTGCAGCAGTTTGTGCTCCGGGCAAGACAGTGGAAAATCACATGCATCGGTCTCAAGACATCTGGCACTTTACAAAGCTGAAAGGGATCCAACTGCAGGTTTTCTAGTGAGGGCAGCACTGAAGGGCTAGGGAGGCTAAGCAAAAGGTAAAGACACCAAACCAGAGGGCAGATTTGAAAATGGTAAAGCGCTTGATAGGGACCCTCACTTACATCTGTAGCTCGCAGTATGAGAAGCCATTATTCTCCACTATGTTTTCCCTAGCTTTTTGGGGGGTCTTCTGAGCTCGTGGCAAATGCCAAGAATGGCCCAGCGTTTAGGGCACTGAGGGTAGTGGGCGACCTCAAGATGGGTCAGAATTGGTTGAACTGACAGTGGGATATTCAAAAACAGATTGAAAAGATGCAGTACTCCGTTTGACCACATTGGGGGGACCCCAGGTATTGCCCGATAGAGCTGCTTGGGACGTACATGGCCTACCGTCCCAAACAACGAGGATGCTTACTGCCTCACCAGGATGGACAG
This sequence comes from Pleurodeles waltl, assembly GCF_031143425.1. Lineage (NCBI taxonomy): Eukaryota > Metazoa > Chordata > Amphibia > Caudata > Salamandridae > Pleurodeles > Pleurodeles waltl. Next base: position 976,343,819 of record NC_090446.1, on the reverse strand, counting down.
CATCTCACCAAATTTCAATACTGAAGTGTCCGGAGATGGGTGCTTTCAGAGGCGGGATACCATGGGCAGAAATGGTCAAAGCATTCCTTTGGAATTAGGGCTGCCACCACAGCTTTTAAGGAAGGTTTGCCACAAGGGACAATTAAGCAGATTAGAAGATGGCGGTCAAACAGATACGAACTGTATGTTCGGAAAGGATGCAGGGAAGGGTTGTCATTGCAACCCCCCCAGTTAAAGAATACACCGTGACCTGTGGGGATATGAAGGTCTTCCCGTCTCAACAAACAGGGTAAAGAGTTTTTAGATCAGTAAAATGTTATGTTGGAGAATAGGTGACTAAAGACCTACATAATCGCTTATGCCTTTTTAATGTTACTGGAAGTTAACAAATTAAGTGTGATCACAGATGCTAATAAAGTGTGTGGTAATGCTTGCCTTCTTACTTTATTTAGGAATTAAAACATTGTGGGTGATGAGTCACTGCTTCATGGCCAGAGTGGAGCAGCAGGCTCAAGAGAGGAGTTGCAATCACTGTTTCAGTAACACTGAATTGTCCTGGATGGGAAGCCCAGGAATGAGATGGTCCACGATGGAACTTAAGTTTCACCACCTTTTGGGGGAAGAGAGAGATTTGGCCAGACATTCTGATAATCCATCCGAGGAGAAATGATCCGACCTCCTGTGGGAGGGGCCCCGCTTTTGCAAGCCATACAACAGGGTCTGACCAGGATGACCACTCTGAGGGGAGGTGGCGAGGTAGTCTGGTCAGAAATCACCCCACGAAGGGTGTGGCATGGAGCTAGATCACCAGAGGTTATTGAAATGTCAAGGCGGAGAATTAACTTATCCCTACAGAAATGCATAAAGCTGCATGGATTGGGTTTCATCAGGGATAGCCTTCTTAGTAGGCATCTGAGCTGTAATTTTGCGCCAGATGGGGTACACTTGTCTCACGTGGGTACAGGCATTTTCCTGTTGAACATTAGGGGTGACCTGGAGAGGGCAGAGTGTACTTAAGAGGAATGCGAGAGGAGCACAGGTGGGGGGGCCTCGGTTATCACAAGCGAGGTTCCATCCCTGAGGCTTGGTGGAGTTACAGGGCAATCCTTAAGCTTTAAAACAACTAAAAGGCCTCCAGATAGTGGATCTCGGAGCCAAAAGCAATCCCTTAGGTCTCTAGGAGTCTTTACGGCAGGGCCGGGATGACGGGACAGCGCTCCTTAAGCCCTTGAGGGACAGTTGAAATCCTGAGCAACTGTGGAGTTGGTGTCTCGCTCCGACTTGTCAGGAGCATGACACAAGAGTAAAGAGTTGGAAGAGAACCCCACTGTAAATGAACGAGCTGTAAATATTCTAAGGAAGTAGGTGCTGAAAACACCAACAAGACAGCTCTACCTTTCTCAGGAGGGGTGTCGTCACCTGGATCGGCTGTAAGCTAACCCAACCTGTGAAATCAATAAACTTGCAACATATTTTATCCACAGAGAGTGTCACTGTCATTTATTATGTTGCACGCACTGTGTGGTTGTAAATTCAAGGTCCTCTCATCCCCAAAGAGCTAGTACCAATGCTATGTTTCTCGATCAGCCCCCCGAGCATGCCGTTACTCTAGGATACTTTGTTAATTTAATTCAGAGACGCTGGAGAGGGGTGTTACACACTGCATTACTGGCCTTGCAGGCAATCTGTGAGTAAGACAGTCTCTGGTGTCATCCTGTCTACAGGCCACCTATTCCAACCCCATCCAACTCCGCGGCAGTGCAATCAGGGAACCTCGCCTCGGCACCAGGAAAGTAAGCTGGGCATATTCACTTCCTATGTGCTGGCTGTGGTCCAATTAAAGAGCTCCATTTTCAGAAGAGTTTGGATTTCAGTAGGCCTGGAACGAGAGCTAATTGCGTTCGGGTCCACCTGTTTGGCAGTTAGCCACCCTCCCTCCAAGCTCTCTCGAATTTTGATAACCAAAAAGGTGGATGGGAGGCTGACACTTTACAAACACCTGCATTGCTTCAACCAGAACGTTGTCTTGGATAGCTTTTCCCTTCACAATATCAACGAGATGGTGTTGTAGATGAAGGATAGGAAGAACTTCTCAAAGTTATATTTGAGAAGTACTTACCACTAGAATCAACTGCATTCGGATTCCAACGCATTTACAGAATCAGAAGGGGTGTTTCAATTTACCCACCATCACTTTAACTTAGCCTCATCCATCTGCCGGTGTCTTTCAGCAGATGATTAAAGAAACGATGAAGGACCAATGGATTGATGTTCTTTCCCAAGACAATAGTATTTGGTAGTACCACTGATAAACACAATATGGCATTGAAGGGGGTATTTGAAGGTTATTCATAGCACGAATTCCATTATGCAAAGAAGAGTGCAAGTTTCTTGAGGAGGAGATGGAATACTTATGTTATTCAATCTGGAATGAGGGTCAAACCGAAGGCAGATTTGATCAGCGTAATGTCAATGCCTTTTCTCCTCTTGATAAGGATCAACTCAGGTCCTTCATGGCCTCATGGAATATGTCAAATCTGGAATATGTCAAATCTGTGGAAGGCTTTGCAGAGAAGCCTGGAGATCTGCAGATCTATATTGAAGAAGAAGTGCCTTGGTAAACAGCACAGCAGAAAGCTTTTGCACCAATTAGAGCGTCACAGCTAAGACAGGCATATTATATTGGCCCTTTCAGTGACAATAAAAAATGTTTTTACTACCGACATCAGTAGATCGGGTACTAGGATGGTACTTTCCTAGTTACATGGCGGTAAACAAAAGACTGTCAACAACTCACACTAACAAAAACTGAGATGAATGATTCAGTTATTGATTGAGAGGAGCTGGCAGCCGAAAGGGGAATGGAATATTTCAAAACGTTTAGTTGGGGTGGCAAGTTCATTTTGCACACTTACCACAAGTTTCTGCTTAGAATCTTGAAGATGGGCGGTGCAGACAACTGTTCTGACAGACTGGCTAGGTTAGTGGCCAGTGGGCAAAATTTTACTGATGAGGCAGAGAACATCCCAGACTGGCTTGATCATTTGACGCATTGTCTTTTTTGTCTACCTGATTTTAGTGAAGCACAGGATAATTTAAAATAGAAGAGGTGGCTGCTACTGTACCAGGTGTTATGGAGGGGATATGTTTTACTATTTTTAAAGAAATATGGTTGCACCATGTGTATAGGATGAGGTCTTGAAGATGGAGTGGCTATGTTACAGACAGGTGATGAGAGAGATGCGTCCCGGTGTGTGCAAGATCATGTTTTAAAGTTCGGGATTAGCTAATAGTTTGCAATGAGTTTGTGGTAATGCGCGTAATGGATAAATGTATTACTTTGGCACATGAGGGCTATCTGGGTAAGGCTTAAGTTGGTGAAGGGCGACCTCAACGTGTGCAGGATCCAGCGGGAAGCCTAGGACAAAATCTGTTTGGAATTAATTTATCCTTTCTGGGGTTTGCCCGACCATCAACAACTTGCAGCAATAGTAGTGGATGTTCATACAAAATGGCTGGAGGTTGCTTTCTTACATTCCATAACTACCATCAGCACTAACAAATGATTAACGATATTTCTGCTAGGAGGGGTGGAGTTCTTTCTTACAAACACAATGGCACTCAACTTGTCTCGTGTGAAATGAGAAATATTTCTGGATGGGATGGGTTGGATGTCAAAAATCAGGAAGTTGCTGTACTACCCCAAGTCTAACGGTCAGGTAGCAAGGTACTATAGAAATGGCTGTGACGAGTGGTTTAAGGGTTGAGGATGCAGATAGAGATTTTGCCTATGCCTATGCCCATAGCACAACAATCGATGAAAACACAGAAGTCTTTGTTTTAAAGTATGTAGAGAAAGTCTGCCAGTTCCTCACTGGTTAAGGGTACGTACGAGCAGCAGAGGTGGCAGAGAAATTGAATGAAGGGGGCCACGGAAGGATTTGGAAAGCAGACGGGGTGAAGATGAAGGAGGACCGAGTCTATCGGTTTCTTCAAATTTAGGGAGCCATACAACATGAAGTTTGCTTTTGGGAGCTGATCAGAGTTGAAGAACGTGCAAAGGTGGAATTTGAGACATGTTGCTTTATATTAGACAGGAGTGCGTGTTGTGAAGATACTGATGAACGATGTTATAATTGTTTGATGCTGAGGTCTGAAAGCAAGTTGACAGTTATTGAAGTTGTGGAACTCTGGTCAGTGAAGTTGGATCTGGGGATGGGCTGCCGTGTGGAAGCAGTGTGCCTGGTAATGTGTGCCTCTACTCGTCTCGAGCTGACCACACACCATGTAGAAGAGCACCTATTTGGTTTGAAGATTTTGTCCGCTAAAGTGTTATTGGCGTTCACAAAATGTTGTCAACACCTCTTATTTCAGCATTTCCCATTCATATGGTCCAAATTTCATCGCAATCAATTTTCATAAGAAATACCTGCTTTTATATTTCTCTACAGTGTAATGCTAGATTGTTATCCTTTTGTAGCTTTTGCTTCCAACGAAAATCCATCCCCATCACCCCCTCCACACACGCACAGGGTACTGCTCTGAGAAGAAAAAGGAAAGGTGTCGTACGCATAACATTTAACTGAATGTTTTGAGGTTCTATGTTCCAAACATTGTTCCCGCTTTGGGGTTCAATTTCTGGGAGTTGTGCAGCTGGCTTCTCGAAACCTTTGGGGTATTGTTTTCATAAAGTTTCCCGTTTCTTCAATCTGTGCTGCTCCTGGTACCTCTTAAATCAAGGCTAACGCTATGCGGGTCAAGAAATCAAAAATGGACTACAGACAAAGGCAAGGCGGTCGCCATCTTGCCCTGGGTTATTTCTTAATAAAATACATTGTATGCCGTGAAAAAAAAAAGTTGTGGGAAAAATACTTTCTTTGCTTCGTGCAGTTAATCCTACAGTATAACTTTATGATTCAAATACAATTTTCCACACGTGCAAAATGTAACAACGCGTAACAAAAAAATAAACAATGTACCAAATCAATGGAAGTCCGGAAACTACTGTCAGTAAAAGGAAGATTAGCGGGGGATTTTTCAATTCCACACGGTCAATGACCAGGCTTTATGTCTCCTTAGGTAAATTAATATCCGACGGAAATCGGTACTCATGCTTTTGCGTGTTATCGTTTGTTTTGTACCTTCTGTGCGAACCGTTAAAAGTTAGTTATAAATTACATGCGCACACGGCAACACTGCTTTGCGCCTCAAGAAGGAAAGGCAGACGGCGGCGCCTACCAACTAAACATAAGATGTCATCATTAGGCAACATCACAGGATTCAGAGTTAACTCTTAGACTGCTCAGATGGGACAGGGCCGCTCCCCCGCCTTTCGTTCCAGCCACTTAGCACCCCGCCTACCGTGAAATATAAAGAAGTCCCACCTCCGGCCCACAAGCCGCCATCAGTCTAGTGATCCTGCCAAGTCGTCCGCGAGCGCCTGAAGACACCACCTCAGTGGACATGGCTCTGCGAGAGACAGGGCCACCTTCTTGGGCCAGAACTACCGGCCAGACCAGCCCTCTCTAGCAGCAGTCTGACACAGGTCCGTTGTGTCAGATAGATCCTTCTGCCAGAATCGCTGCACCTAAAGTAATCAAGTACTCATCTCGGACGAAATTTAAGTTTAAGCCAAATCTCAATACCATGTATCACCTTTACGGACCAAAGTCACAGTTTGTCAGACATCATTTACCCGACAGGAGGCGGAGTTCATGCGCTTCAAGCCTCAGTTTGAGGCAAAATTTGTGCGGGTCGCGCCTCTCTTTGATATAGCGTATGAGCGTAAATCCTCATTCGGCTTCCGTGTTTATCAAGCCTCGGTACAAGGCAGCGCCATCGAACCTAGCCTTTCCGTTTTAGTTGTACTCGTTTTGAACAAATTCTACCGAAGAATTGAAGGTCATTAAGTTATTCTTGTGATCATCTGTCTCCACTGATGAAACATAAACAGGTAAGGAATGCGACTGTTACGGGTACAGGCAGTCTAGTAAAAAGGTTATTTTCTGAACGAGTGTGGGGATGTCCTTTACAGGGATCGTTTACCAGACAGGTTTTGTGTAGGGGAAAGTCTGTTGTGGACCATATCAAAAACTTACAATGCCCATTGATTAGCCTTTTATGCTCGTTTATTACTCGAGTGCCTTTCTACTACTCCTTCTGTTCTTCCCCCCTCTCCACCAGCATAGCCTCTTAACCATCTTTAAATTGGCTGATTTGTCGGACTGCTCAATCCCTGACTCCCAGGCCAGCCTTGGAGGCTGCAACCAGTTCTGATGTCCCGAATGCACCAAAAAAGACTAGAGAATAGGCAAAGCAGAAGAGGTTAAGTTCATAGGGGGAACTGCATACCTATGCCAGGACCTTTACCAATCGAGACTGTCTCGCTGCATCAGTAGGCCTCTTGGCGCCTTCTTTGGGGGGGAGGTCATATGTTTCCAACCCATAATGGCCCTCCGCACCTTTGGATCTTTTGTCGGGTCCGATACCACTTTCAACCCTGCAAAGAAGGCAGTTGTGGAAAGCTGCCTCCGTACTAACTGCAGAGACTAACCACCCTCCCTTTGCAGCGCCAGGAATTTCAAGACTCCCTCTGGGTGAAACCGCTCCGCACTACTGAAGAATGGAAGGAAGCATTGTATATTTGCCAAGACAACTAGTTCATACGTTCAGTTTTTGGCGCCACGGATGCTGTGTTCAGGTTAGAGGTGGTGGGCCACCAAGCTTCCATAGTTCCGGTGGGCAGGATTACATTGTCTTGTCTACTTGCGGCCAAAGTGCTCTGAATTCTGCCAACTCTGAACGAGACAAGGCGTCAGCACTGCATTAGTAACCCCCGTGACATGCTTTGCTTAGAAAAACACATTATGGGCCAAGCAACTGCGAACCAGGGCCTTAAGCAAGTGTAACAGGAATGGACACTTTGCTCTCTGATTATTTATAGCCATGACTGCAGACATGATGTCCGACCAAAACCCTATCCTACTGTTGACTAAAATGGTTCCCCAGATCTGCAGTGAAACCACAATAGGAAAGAGCTCCAGGAAGGTAATGTTTCATGTGAGCCCAGAGGCCCTCCACTCTTTTGTCCAGTGCTGTATGCGCCATCTGGTACCAAAGACTGACCCAAAACCCGTGCTGCCTGCCGTGTCTTGTGAACAGGGCCAACTCTGTGCTAGATTTTGACGGCTGCTGCCAAAGAAGGGTGCCGTTAAAGTTATCCAGAAAGCCCTTCCAGGTCCTCAAGTCCTCCCTGACCTCAGATGACTGTCTGGTGTGGTGGTGCTTGGACTGAAGACCTGCTACAGCCCTAGCAATGTTTTTTCAAAAGGCTCTCTCCATAGGAATAACTCGTAATGCAAAATTCAACTGCCCAACTAACACTTGCAACTGGCGGAAGGTGACCTTCATTCCTGCTAGATAACTCTCAATGGAGGCCTTGAAAGCCATGACTTTATCTGCCGGGAGTCTGAAGACGCCCGTCTGTGAATCAGTTTGTGTCTAGAAATGTTATCCATGCAGAGGGGCCGTCAGTCTTGTCAGCAGAGCCTTCCCACAAGCCATTGAGCCCCCGGGTCCCATGAACAAAAAATCATCCAGGTAGTGTACTACCCCATCTGTGTCTTCCACATCTTTAACGTCCCATTCTAGAAGCCTGCTGAATGACTCCAAGACCGAGCATGCAATGGAGCATCCCTTGGGCATGAAAAGATCCAGAAAATACTGTCCTTCTAATGTGAACCTCAGAAGGCAAGTGTCTTCCAGGTGAACTGGCAGGAGACAAAAAGCTGATTAAATATTGGCTTTGGCCATCAGGGTCCCCTTGCCTAATGTCTGCAGCTTGCCCAGCGATTCATCAAAGATGGTGTACCACATCTTGGGCTAAACCTTCATTGACTGATGAGCCTTGAGGGAAGGAAAGATTGTGGATTAGGAAAAATCTCCTGGGACCTTTCTTAGGGACCAGACCCAGGGGTGATCAGACCAGGTCTTCAAAAGGGGGTTAGGGGGGCGGTCAGGCAGGACGGATAAGGACCCGCCACTCTTCCTGCCTGCACTTCCTTCATGATCTTTTCATGTGCTATCTTCGGGTGTCCCAGGTCTGACAATTGATTCTTAGGGGGGGGCCGGAGTAGAGGTGGCTCCCAAAGGTATGCGAAATCCATCTTTAAAACCGTGATACAGGGTATGGGTGTCTTTTGAAGTCTTGTACCTTCCGAGAAGGTGTGCCAGAACGTGGAGACGGATAGGCGTAGGAAGCTTACTGGAATGTGTGTTACTACTTGCTTTTGGGGGGTGGGGAGGGTCTGTTACTCTTTCAGTCTTCCATGCTTCTTGAAGCACTTGCTTTCGGGGTGCCTCTGGGACACACAGAAGGAACAGATGTGCTTGTATTTGCAGGCGGGTCCCCTACTGCACTCCTTTTTGTTGTACTGCCATAATGCAAGTTTTATTGTCCCCAGAACCTTTATTAGCCTGAAAGGGGTGCCCAGCTTATGTACTGTAGGGAGACATGGTGAATTCCGAGTGCCACAAGCTAATCTCCCTCTGATCCCATGCCATTTCTGGCCTAACAGCCTCCATCAGTCTGAACTTAACATCATACTGGAGCCAAGAGGAGCCTTGAATATCCAAGGCTGCCTTGAATATCCAAGGACGCACTATGAATAAGCGACATGTATGTGAACAACTTGGGGGGAGGGGGGGGGCAATGACAGATGCTTCTTTGACAAGATTGATGCATAGATTGAAAGTCCGGTCACCCAGTTCCTCAATGACCATTCCACCCAAACCTTCCTAGGGCTTGGATGCCCTTCTCTTCCAGATCTGGTCGCGACGGTGACTGCCCTTCCGGGATCGGAGGGGCAAGGAGGGCAATGCGAGAGTTCCGACCATTTTAATACCCTCCTTGCCCCAGATCCTCCGCGCCCCCTGATGACTCACTTCCGACGTAGGTTGCCTCGACACCACCCTGGTGGGAGGGGGTGAAGGGCTCCTGCCCACGACGTGACTAAGGGTGCCCCTCCCACAGGCTGTGGGGGGTCGCCTGGGTATTCTTTCAGGACTCCATGAGAGCATAGCTGCTAAGTCTTCAATTTGCTATGTGTAGCATTTACACGTTTTCAGTGTACTTATGTGCTATATTTCAGTGCTTTGTGCGAAACTTTGTGACACCTCATTGCTGTACAAAAAAGTAGTTACATCCATGTGGTGAAAGAAATCACATACATTTCTGTTGTTGGCTACTGTAGTAGTCTAAAACAGCCTAAATCATCTGCAACTCTCCTACTGTGCTTATTTTAGGTCTCCAACATACTTCCGATTTCTAACATGCTTTTTCTGTAGCTTTTCGTCACTGTAGATTAAACATTATACAGGTCATGTTAAGAGAGTACTTTAACCTAGAGGCACTCATACTCCACGTTTGGAAGTAATCTGTTAATGAGTATACACTTAACTTACATCCCGCTAAAGTTTGTGTTTACGATTAAATACATCGGCCTACAAGTAAAGAATGCAAAGAAGCCCCTGACTTGGATGCCCTGACAGAATGATGCTTGAGAGCAGTTTGCAGTGGGCTGGTTATAAGGGCAGAATCGGTACAATGTAATGTAGCTGTTTGGCAGACATGCTTGTGAAAACCTTGTCAAGTAACAACAACACAAACCTCTTCAGAACCAGCCACGTGGCCACGATCTTTAATTAGCAATAAGGGCTCCGAACCAGAGCATCAGGTAGCTTGTAAGCCATCTTCTATTGTTAGCATATGGAGGCATTGGTAACTGAGCTCAACCTTTGTCTCCTACCCGTTTCTTGCTCGGAATGCACACCGGCATAGCAAACCGGTGCTGGGAGCAAAGTAAACTTTCACTGCCGTGTCTTCTAAGCACTTCACTACTCAGCTGAACTCTTATGTTGTCGTCTCTCATGATACCTAGGTTTGTTGCCAAGTGGAGCTGTTACCTTGAAAGCTGCCTGGGCTCAAATGAAGCGTGAATGGAACCAAAGTTCACACAAATGTCACGGACTGTATCGATACCCAGGAGCCTGACAGGCTATGCTGTCCAGTGGGTTCATCAGCTTTTTGTAGAGGACCTTGGTGACATCTAAACAGCAGTCCAGCTCATGCAGAATTTTGTTCAAGTAGAAAAACGATAATTACGCTGCAGACTTTAATAAGATATGTCCAGCCGGGGCACAGCACTGTAACCGTGCACCCCTTTGAAAGAAAGAGACAGTGACTTCAGTATATGAAAATAAGTTCGTAGTAAGGAGGCAAGTACTAACGACCTCTCTGCAGCTAGATAGTGTGAATACAAATGAATACTAACTCTGAGAGAGCATGCTATCAGTTAAGCCGTTTAGCCGATTTGCATGATAAATGCTGGGCTCCGCCGGGATGCGGATATTTAGTGAACATATGTTGGTGTAACCCACGATATGTTGGCAGGGCTGTGAGAGTTAGTGTTTCTGCTTGCTGTTGTGTTTTTCTCTCCCCTCAAAATCATGATCCGCTGGTGGTGCCGTACCGCTTGCAGTCCTTTAAGAAAAAGAGAACTTTCATTCTTGAGGGACCCAGCAGCTGCCATTTGCTGCCAGGCTACACCGCAGTGCACAAGTGCTTTCGCTCTTTTCTGTTGCTCCTTCTTCCTCAGCCGACTCACTGTTGCATCCCACCTCCTTTTCATCCTTTTTTGCTCCAGCCTTATGTTGTTTTAATTGTTTTAGGTCGAGAGTGCAATCGCTTTGACCTGTTATAAGTATCGTGGGTTTTTAACCACCACGCCCATCACTTTCACTTGTTTGTGGGCTTGCCTTTCAAAAATCATTTGATGTCATTGGTAATTGATTTACGTTTGTCCTGCCTTGAGCCTGTTTTTGTCACGCCTTGCAGACTGCCCCTGTTACATGGATTATTGCAGGACTGCCGATATACTTCAGCATCGGCGCACTATTTCTTTTGTCTTTCCCCTTCGTGCTGCATGCCAGCCAGGGGCCTGACAGCGAGAACAGGCACAACAGCGTGAACTCAATCGGTGGTATTGGAGAACTGGTCACATTATTCACAGTTACCTAACCAGTAATTACTTGTGGTTCTTCCCTTAATACCGGTAAAGCCAATACTACAGTAATACTACCATTAGATTTTTTTTTGCATAATCTGTCTTTTATTTGCTGCATAATTTGTACAGCACCGGCAAAATAAGGTCCTGGGGCATAGGTGACTGAAGCCACTTATTTTACTTCTATGGAGGACCAAAGCCCTAGAAGTAGCTAGGCATTGGTTAATTTTATCTCTCAAGGTATATAACAAGAGGCAACTGCCTGCATTGGTAGTTCTATGAGGACTACAGTTGTTGGCTGGTTCGCAGTGCTGCCCCGTCTGTTACATGCGTGTTAAAGTTACAGGCGCTGGAGGCCTTCCACTAAAAATACCTGAGCGGTGTTCTCACTGCAGGCATCACTTCCCTCCTCAAGCAGTGTGTTCTGCGGCACCCAGTACCACAAGAGGCACCACCTGGCACAAGTTCAACAGCTGCGCGGGTTGACAGAGGGCCGGCTCGCTCTGCACTGCAGCATAGGCATGGCACAGCCAGGTGAGCACGCTCTGCCCCCAGCCCAATGCTCAGTGTAACGCAGCTGCCTCCCAATCTAGACTGCTATGGCAGCTGACTATTCAGAGCCATGCATTAGCACTGCCCATTCTTAAAAATGGCCCTGGTAGCGCATGCACACCCTACTCTCAAACAGCTCTGTTCTGGAACATGGCCCTCTGTTCCTCGTGGAGCCAGGCTTGCAGCACTCCCCATTCCCAGTGGTCATTAACAACCCATGTTCTGACAGTGCTGCACTGACACACAATGTCCCTTGCTCATGTGCCAAGACAGACATCCACCCACAACTCACACAGTCAACTTTACTGCTGTGCACATTCAGCTGTGCACCGGGGCAGGCACATTACCCCAGAGTCGTTTGTGCATGGCTATCTATGAACACCGGAAGAGTGTGGGTCCACTTCACCGTCTTCTCGGTGTTTTAAATGGACATCTTCTGGCACTTACCATTAAGAGTGCAATACTTTTAATGGGATGGTACCAGCAGTTCTTAGCAGCAAACGGGTATACCGGAATAGTTTGTGTGCCTACAGTGATATGTCCATTTTAAGTACTGCACTGCATATAATGCTCCTTCGCGTTATGTACAATCAGTCCTATACTGTAACACTTACTTATTCTGCTTAGCATTCATAGCACAGCCCTAACAGATCTACAGACACACATTTCACACCTGTACATAGACATCCCCACAAAGATACATCACCTTCCCTCCGTTTTAGGTCGAGCGCGCAAATGCTTTGATCTGTTGTAAGTACTGTGGGCTTTTAACCACGCACATATTCAGGCCAATTTAACATCTTAATTACAGTATGACTGTTTGAACACTCTTGATATGTTTGGGTGACCCTTCTAAGTTATTTCTCCTCTGTGGCTGGTTTGTGTCTTTTTTTAGGGGAATTGCTAGCCAACCAGCAACTCTGATGGTGGGGTGGTGAAAGTGGTATTCTATTAGGATTAGCATGGCAGATTTAAATTAGGATGCTAAATGACAACTTTTTCATTTTTTGCTGCAGATAGTGGAAAAGGGTAGATGGGAGTGCTTTTAGTTATATGCAGGGCCACTGGAATTACATGGCATGAAAAGAGGAATTTATGAGGCAGGATTGGCCAATTTATGTGGCAAGAAAAGTCCAGTTATAAATCTACAATGGTAGTATCTTTAAGTCCAGAAACTGCAAGACCTATTGCATTGCAAATGCTTGTTTTCTATGTGGTGGGGCCCCGGTAGCTGCCATTTGCTACAGATCCAGATTGCAAAAAACACTTTTTCACTAAGACCGATTTGATTTGGGTTTATGCCCTCTAGCAAGGTCTACACCTACTGCAAGCGCACTGTTTTTTTTTCTTTTCTCTTGGTTGTTGAGTTTTGTTTGTTTTAGACCAGCAAAGATAATTTTAATGGGCGAGTACCAGCACTTATCAATAGCAAACAAGTACCCTGAGCTAGTGAGTAACGACACTTCTATATTTTCACATGAAGAACTGCTTGCTGCTACTCGTGCTGCATGTTACAGAGGTGCTTTTCCTCATGTGGCCTATGTGGTAAATCTTGTGTAGTGGCCTTTACAGTTTGAGGTGCTAAAATAAGTGTGTTATTCTATTTAGAAAACCCGGTGTCTAACATGTTATTGGGTTCCTGGGAGCAAAGTGGCATACTAACATCAATGACCCAAACATAGAAATTATTTTTTTCCAGTACAGTTTTTTATAGAAGAGTTCTGCTACTCTAAACTCGTTAAATGCCCTAAGTTAGAATGTGCTGCGCATGAACCTATGAGGTCAAACCCAGACAGTTGTCAACCTGCCCATAGCTACACAAAAACAAATGTAGTCATTATGCCTCAAGACCCTCTTCAGATGGATCAGTGATTGCAAAGGGGATGTCATTGGTAATGGGGACCATTTTCAAGTGTGCAGAGCTCGGATGGGTCAAGTAGGAGAGTACAGACTGTTATGAAGTTCTTCCACAGGAATAGTTTGAAATAATCAGTCAAAATAGTCCATCTTAAAGCATGTTTTCACATAATACTGCTAAAAAGACATAGGTTCTGAAAGGGTACACTACATTTTCCAGTACTTTCAAAGCGTGTCAGGTAAGCCTTGCCCTTCCAGGTATGTCTCAGTTTTACTGGCCATTGAGAACAATTAGAAGACAAAAACAGCAGTTAAATGGTGCATTTTCCAATCACCTTTTCCTCAAAAAAGTCATGGGTGAAACGGTAAGTTCAGAAAATGCAATTTCACATGACCTAACATTTGCAGAGCTTTAATCTACACTTCCACATTTTGCTTTACTATACTTACTTCCTTTCGTTTTTTTGTCTTTCCCCATCTGGTGTATTTACAATGTCATGTATGGTCACTGTTGGCATTATGTGTGTGTCTAGGTGCACAATGTTGTGCCTAATTATGTAATTGTTGCACTTGCCACATGATCCACCATAGTCAGTCATTTGCAGTTTTCTACCAAAAATTGTTTCTAGGCCTAAAGATGAAAGTTAAAAAAAATAAAAAAACACCGTATGTGGTGCTGAATTGGATCAGAGTCTTTGCAAAGGTTAACTGGGTACCTTCCAATTGCTTATTACTGCATTCTGGTGTTAAACTGGTAACACTTGTTAAAGCTGAAAAATAATAGTCATAGATTGAGCCACGTGATGTTGCATGATTTCCCTTTTGTTGCTGCATAATTTGGTTGAACCCACACAAACCATTGTCCCCCATTGCCTCATTATATTAGTGGCCATGATCTGAAAGTAAGACTCCTTTGAAGGAGGAGAGTGGAAAAATTAAAGCATCTTGCTTGGGGAGTGCACAGCAGAGCTTGCCAAATTATACAGGCACAGCCAGCAGAGCTTTTGCTCGGGTTATGGAGACCTAACTGGTTGAGACAGCATACAGATTGCACTAGTCTTACAGACTAAAGTCCTATACTGCTGTAGTGAATAGTCAAATACTAGTGCGTTTTTGAGAATTTGGAGAATTACATTTTTTGGGGAGAAAAAAAAAAATCTCCAAATGGTGTGTGCCCACAATATCCTAGATATTATTACTCTTATGCCAGAGTCAGCCGAATCTAGGTTTGGCCCATCATCTTGCAGATGCCCTCAATATATCAAGTATTTTCACAATTATGCCAGGGACGTCACTTTTACAAGAGTTGGCAGTGGGATCATCATTCTCAGGATGCAGATCTCGAAAAATCTACTCACCCACTTGCAGTGGCAGTCATATTTTATCAGGTTGAGCTATTTTTAGCACCTACTCGCCCCTTCTGGCAGTTGTCAAGACAGGTGTTATGTTCAGTCAGGAAGTGAAGGAGCCATAAAGATGCCTTTAAATCTTGTTCTTATCTTGCCAAATTTCCTGTGTGTGCAGAGACAGAGGTAAAACGTCAGTTTGTTTTCTTACATTTACTTTACTTTTCTTTCTGCTGGTTGAGTTACAGGATTTTGTAAGATGAACTGTATTACCTGCTGCACAAAGGATGTGAAATGAAAGTAGGATGTCAAGGTTTTTCAAACACACAACATTTAAATAACTAAGTCAACTGTACAAACATTTCAAAATATATTTAAGGTAGTGGTGAAGGCCCATTTATTTGTACTTCTGTGTGATGACAAAAATATTTTACTAGGATGAAAACAAATGGAACACTTTACTTGGTGATGTGCAAATAAGTGTTTTCTGAAACCCAATTTTCACAGATTATTGTTAGTATATTATATAGCTTTATCAGCAAAGCTGCAAGTTAGTGGGAAGGTTTTTGGACATTTTTTTGAAATTTACTTTCTCTAAATGACAGAGCGCTACGACATTATACCTTAGTAATATATTTAGTAAAAGTGAGTGTTTAAACTTAAACTGAGAAACACTCCTGCCCTAATGGCAGCATTATTAGTAAACTTAAGAGGCAAGTAATGGATTATGTGTACCCTATAAGCGGACTAAGTTCTTATACAAAGAGCAAACGTTTAGTCTATATAATAAAAAAAAAAAAAAGGTTTTTTTTTTGTTCAGCAGAAATGCTGAACTCACATATTTGAAGGTGCCCTCGTGAGAATTAGGAAAGGCAACTCCATCAAGTGAAATATTTGGCTAGGATCACACAATTTGACACCCGTTTACAGGTCAATTACATTACAGTGCGGTCGAGTAGATTATTCAAGTTACTTGACTTGCAGGTCTAGTAACATTTTTATGTTTTTTTCGAGGCCTGAGATGGCCCTATTATGCTAAGAATTGAGACCATTATGTCAGGACCAGTATTTTACCAGAATATGCCAAGCATTACCACCACAATGTCAGGGCTAGCCTTTTATCATAACTTTGCCCCATAATTCACTTGATTCACACAGTACACCAAAGTTCCACCTATTATGTCAGAGCACGCATTATTTCAAGGTTGGGCACACCACACACAGATACAGGCAGACATAACCACCTATACACCCAACAGCAGCATTCTACTTTTTTTTAATACATAGTTTCCATTGGCTGCCTTATCTCTCCCACAGACCTCAATCCTCAGCTCATCAATTTACTTTTGTATTTCTCGCAATGTCGCAAGCAGTGCATAATACTAACTGTGTTTGGCAACCACAATTCTGCCCTGCATGGCCGTTAGTGCGACACCTAGCCTTCTGTTGGGCTCAAAGCAGTGACATACAGGGCTCTGTCTGAGGTTTATAGGTTACAGCGTCAGGCCTCTTCCCTCCAGCAGAGTACTGGCAGCTCCCTAAATGATACTAAACAGACATGGCAAATGTACTGTTCGTGGACCACCTGTCCATGACACTTGTCACTCCAAAGTCTAGAGCTGTGCAGCAGAAGCAATACGTTATTGAGTAATGCATCAGTAAACATCGGGGTATCTATGAATGTAATGGTCAAGGAGCAGCTTCAATAGCTGTGGTCCTAGCCTAACATCCATTAGAGAAAAGTAAGAATTGTATCCCTTGGGTAAAAAATAAATAACCCAAGCACGTTTGAGTGCTGTGTCTGCCATCTGAATACAGAAATCATTTGTGACTGCAGAAGGAACCAAAACATTTAACTTTGTTGCTGCAAAGCCCACTCCGCTGGTCCATGGTACATATGGTTAGAGGACTGATGCACATTTCATTACAAGGGGCGCCTCAAAGACCATTAAATCTTCATAGCAATGAAGTTGTACACCAAACAGCACTACACAACAACAGGTTGGTATGGTAGTAGCACAAGCAAACCCCTGGTTCAGACTTATTCTGCTCAGGTCTGTTTTTATTTTATTTTTTTGGCAGGTGGCTGAGGGGTATAATGGGGTGGGAACATTTGAGTTATGAAAGAGTCTCTATGCCAACTTGCATGACATGTCATAACTAACATTTCATTCACACTCAGACCTGAGCCTTTTTAAAATCCTTCTGTTGTGCAGCCTGTGGTTGATCAATTGTTTGCACCCTCCTCTAGCTGTGCCTGTGTTTACTTTGGCGTGGTCGGTGCTGGTCACCACTCCTCCTAGTTACGCCTTTTGCTAAAATTCTTGTGTTATGTACTGTTTACAGAATGGTTACTTGACTGTTTTTGAGTTTTCTTCTGGAGCGGATTTTTTTTTTTTTTTTAACTGCATCCATATAGTAACAAGTAACTAAGGGCCAGATGTAGCAAAGAGTTTTACCCATTCTGTGTTTATGTGAAAATGTGTTTGTACATATGGCCCTAAGTTGCAATTGTCTCCTGCACTTGTCTCTTGGCGGGTATTTCTGTGTTGCCCTTTCTGGTGGTAGTTCATTTCACATGTCACTGCTAAAGTGGGTCTCCCACTTGTCTTTGTTATGCCTGTAAGTAATGAGCTCCAGACTGTGGGTGGTGTAGTTCCCACTGGTTTTCACCATGCTGGGGAAGGTGGACAAGGCTGAGACTGTTAGGGAGTGGTTGTGTTGCCTTAATCGTCCTGCTAGCACCTTCATTCTTTGTCCCTCAGCCACACCATCTGCCACTCTAAATGACCTTTGCCACAGTTTGCATGATTGAGGACTCAAAGTGCCACCCTTCCTGATCTCGCATCGAATCTAGGTAGGCATGTATAAGTATGAATTAATTAAATATATATTGTTAGAGGATCAATGTCACATAGCTGAATTGGCTTTGTGTGCTCCCGCCCTCCATGACAAAGCGTGCCAACCCTGACTGATATTTCACATCTCTCGTGTTCAGCAGAACAGTGGATATGGAGTTATTTCCTTTGCTCATGAGGATCATCTTGACAATCACACACTGCTGGTAGACTGGGGTCTTCTTTTCTCCCTGTCGAGGATTACGCCCACTTTTAAATGCGCTTCAAATGTCGGTACAATGTCTTGAGGTCATGCTTCTCCTGTTGAGTCTGCCACTGCACTATATCACTTTGCCATCCATTTGGAAGGTCAGAGGTCATCTGCTTCTCTGTCCAGCCTGCATCTGCAACCCCTACTCCTCAACAGTGTGCTGCACAGAGAGGACTATTTATTTTCCCCATTATGTTGAGAGGCCAGTGGGGCAGGGAGTAGACCTATAGTAAGCCACTTCAGCAATGTGATAAGCCATCTGCACTTTGGGTTTCCGGTTACTGTTTTTTTTTTTTTTTTTTCTATCCGTTTAGCCTTTTCTGCACGCACGGAACTGCCATAGATATGTGTACATACTTTTAAATGTATTTTAATAATGACACCATACTTGACTGTTCAAGTTCACAGCTCAAGTTGCCATCAGTCAGCCTGCTTCACCACCTCCTTCACCTCATGGTTGCTTAGATACATAGCTTACTCCAGGAGCAGAGTGGCCCAGCTGACCTTTCAATTTGGTACCAGTCCAGCTTTGTGGCACAGTCCTGTTTTGGGGGAGCAGTCTTCAGTAACCCGCCCTGAGTATTTCACCTTAAACCATCACCAAGCCTGCCAATATGTCTCCATATATAGACTTTTTCGAAGTGCACTGTGTGGGCAAAACATTGGACCATTTCTCAGAACGTTTAACACTAAAGAATGCTTCCTACCTCAGAAGGACTTCTATACTGCAAATGTGTCTTCCAAATCTTGTTTTTCCTTTGCATACAAGTCAGTTGCTGTTGTTTACATATGACTTTTGTTCCATTTTTATGTTGCTGTGTTAGGTATAAGGGCCTGGTGTTGTGATCTTTTACACATTTTCTGCTAAGAAACCTGTCTTAACTGGCCCATTGTATTTCTCATTTTTGCCTCGATTCCTCCCCACACATCCCCAGCCCCTATTTGGCTACATTGTATGATCAGGATCTCTATTTCCAAAATGCCTGGAGGAAACATTATTTTACCCATGCACTCTACTTCCAAAGCACATATCCCTTTTAGACCATATCATTCCTCAGAGGCCCGTACTGTGTTTTTTTTAAATGTTTTTTATCAGGGTTAGAGAGCAACCACAAGGGGAAAGAGATTGCAGAGTATTGTGGAAGAGTTTTGCTTTGGGGTCATTAGTGTGTTCCGAAAGGTATCTGTGGTTTACCCTGAGTTTCCCAGGGTCTCTGATGGTAGCATTAAATTCAATAGGTTAACCGAGTAATCGCTTTTGCACACGTTATTTTTAATGGGCAGCAAGGCCAGCCTTGAGTTGAAAGTGAATTGGATTTCGATCCTGTGTTCAAAGTAACTACACTTGAGACAGCTATTTAGAAAAAAATAAGTAGAGCGCTTTAATTTTAAAAGGAAATATATATAGGGTCCAAAATCGGAACACAAACGGCTATAATGTTCTAGCACCTTCTCGAGCAAGAGAGTAGATTCCTATACGCAATTCCAGCGTTTACGCAGTTAATGCTACAATTCAATTTACAAGGGTTAACGTTTGGCTCGCATGCCTTTTACAGTGCACACTGTTTACAACATTTAGTGAATGAGGCAGTGGTGATGGACCAAGTGCCGTAATATATCAGGTTGGCTATGATGCTTGATTTCTTTGCACTGGTTTATCATCAGTTCTTGATCTAAGACCAAACAATCTAGTGAGTTTCCGACTTGGTGGGTGATGGCTACAAAAATAGTAATTTACCCACTTTGACAAAGGTCCCGTCCAAGCCAAAGGTGAAATGTCGGTGCCTACAAACCATTGACAAAGAATATTGGCGTCCACTTGACACATATTCGGAGGGTCCAGTGGTCTCTATCCATGAATGATACAGAGTTCCGAGATGGCAGCAGTCAAACAGGACCAGACTCGATGTTGATGCAAGAAGATCTGTTTGTCTTGGCCTAGAACTTAGAGAACATCATTTCGAGATTTTCAGCTGCCAGTACAGTAGCTGGCCATCCTAGATAGACATTTGGGGCTGTGAAAGTGGAATTTAGAGTTAGAATCTAACCATGATGTAAATGGTGATGTGGCCAGAACCAAGATAACTTGAATAGGGTCAACCAATTGCAGCTAGCAGGCCACTTCTGCCCAGCCTTTGGTGAAGAGGTAAATCTGTGTCTCAAGCTACGAATCTACAAACCTAGACTTTCCCAAATCGTTGTTCGTATGGGGCAGTTGGAGGATGATACACCTTCACTAAACTCGCAGTCCTGAAATGCTCTCAGCAGATCCTTTACCCTCTAGTCACAAAAGCTGTCCTCAAGTTTGTTTTGGCCAAGTAGGCTGCATGTCTTTGTAGCACACTTCCTCAGGACAACCTGCATGTAGGTTTCAAATCAGCCGAGCCCTCCTTCTGGAATTTGTTCAAGGGAACTGAGCCTTTCAACATCAGGAAGTAAAACCTTCTCTTCTTTCAGTTCCCAGCAGCGTGACTACCTCCGGTGTACTGAACCCTGAAAAGAACTACAATACAGGCTGTTGGCCAAGAAGTGCTTATTGAAGTCCAGATTCAGAATAACTTCTGGTTGGATAGGCCCAGCATTTCTAGTGCTTTGAGAGATACAGGAATATTACTCAGAAAATCTCCCTCAAATCTGTGTTGCCTGCAGTTTCTTCCTTCTTTCTGAAAGGGGGCGGGGGAGCATCAGCTTGTAAAGCTACATGTATTGGCTGGATTGAAACCAAATATTATTAGCGGAGATCTCAGTGCTAAGTGATGCTACCGAAATACAAAGGAAGAAAACAAGCTTGGTAACCTCCAGCACAGCACAGCACAAAGGAGACTCACTCCTGTACTGTTGCAATGCAGATGTTCTGGCTAGCATGATGTGTAAATATAGGGGTACCTTGTTAAACGTTTCATGGGTGCTTGTCATGTCCGCAAAATGGACAAAAATAATCTGGAAGCAAACCATCGTTTGGCGCAAGCATTTGCTGTGTCCTCTTGAAGACATCATTCACCATGCACAGTCTTCTAGTCACTTATTTTGCATGTGACATGCTATACACGTTACACTGGTAGAGGAACTGTAGCCCTCCCAGTGTTTGTGTGACTGCCAAGGATGAATTTGCACAGAGTTCGGGTAGGCAATGACCCCACCGGAAGTACAAGTAAAAATGAATGTGCCTATGCGCTAGAATCATAGGGTACTGGCAGTCCCAGGGGTCTAGTATGAGTCGTTAGTAGTCACACTTGAGTGGGAGAAAATACATCTCCCTTACTAAAATAGTCTTGTGCTTTGCTCATGAACATTGTAAGAATACGGGGCACCACCAGTGGACTCGCTTATTGTTCAGTTTATTGGTAGGAATTCACAGGCCACAAAAAGTATAACGGGGGCATTGTGATACAGCTATCTGAACTTGGAAAGGACTTTTAGCCCTAAAAAATGTGAGAGAAAAGAAAATGAGACGGGAGAGCTTGAAGGGATCTCCTGATGAGGAAGAAATAAGAGTAAGGGGAAAGCATGGGGGTATTTAACAATAAGCAAAAAAGAGATGGGGAAACGGGGGAAGATGGAGGTTATAGGGATGACAGTGCAGGAAGATAGAGAGGGAGGCAGGGAAATGCACAATGAATTTGAGAAACAGGAAATGAAATGGGTGGAGAAAGCAGTTAAATGGATATTACTTGGGAATGAGAAGATGGCTGAAGACGCTGAGCAAGCGAGTAGAGAGGAGACACGAGAGAAGATGGACGAGAAGTGAGTGAAGATGTGGGAAATGCTCTTTTCATTAGAGGTAGTCACGTGTTTGATGTACAGGGTTAAGCACTGTTGGGTTTCACTGGTCTTGCCTTGAAGAACCTTTCTGCTGAGTAGGTTAGTGAGGAACTAGTAACTTGTACTTATTTTCAATTCTAGCCAATGTGGATTTTCATTGGGGGAGAGAGCAGAATGAGCAGGGCACTGGTCTCTCATCTGGCCCTCAAGTCTTTTTCTGATTTGTCAATCACCAAGTCTCTGTATTTACTCACCGCTGTGAAGCAGTAATTGTGCACCTCAATTGTGTCCCCTCTTGACAATGCATGGTTATGACTTTGGAACATGTGTACTGTGTTCTTACTTTATAGGTAGTATTTTACCCCAAGCCTATGATGATGATATCACTTTATCACTATGCTTGTTTAATTTGATAGCTATGATTATTGTGCAACATAATATAACACTTGTTTCTTTGTTTATATTTGACAGGTGTGCTCTGAATTATTTGGACCCACCTCTCACCACATTGAACCTGCATTGGACACATTTTGAGACCAAGAAGTGACCAGACATCGGTTGGTTATAAAATGGGCAAATGGTCACAGTATAAACAATGCTACAGAAAGGATTGGGAGTCTGACCCTAAGTTAGAAAAATGGATTGCTCCCGTGCAAACAGATAAAACAAAAGCGTTATGTAAATTCTGTCATGTAGAAATTCGTGCACATTACAATAATCTAAAGGTTCATGCTGAAACAAGTAAACACCTTTCCCGTAGTATGCTTTCTGACGAGTCTGTGACTTCCAGTGCAGTGGCTGTTGAACCAATAACTGATGCCCAGAAAAGGCGAGAACTACGGATTGCAGCATATGCAGCCTGTAACCTACAAATTAATGCTTTAAAGGACTTAGCAGACGTTCTTGGTGATGAATTTGGAGCTATTAGAATGCACGACACACATTGCACAGCAATCGTCAATTCCCTTTTAGGTCCATATTTCAAGGAGCAGCTAATAAACGATATTGGGCAGTCACCATACTCTTTAATCGTTGAACAGTCAACTGATATTTTGGTGAAACCACCTATGTACATTCATATTAGGTACTTTAGTCAACTACATAGGAAGTTTGTGATTAGTTTCCTTGGTATCATTGAATTACCACCTGCAGGTAATGTGGCACAGGTTGTTTTAGACTTTCTGGCTGAAAATCACCTTCAAAACAAAAACCTTGTGGGACTTGCTGCAGATAAGGCAAGTGTGATATGCAGTGAGAACCACTCGGTGTTCATTAGTTTAAAGGAAACGTTGCCCTCTTTGCAACTTGTGAGCTGTGGCTGCCACTCATTTGAGAACATTGCCAAGAAAGGAGTTCAGAGTCTTCCCAGCAACCTTGAATTTATGATCATGGAAACCTACAACTGCTTGCAGTATTTGTCAAAGTGTAAAGCTGATGGCAGTGAGCTGTATCGGACGCTAGTTGGAGATTCTTCATTGGCTCTGGTTTCACAATCTGGCATCCATTGGCTCTTTATGGTGGATCGTGTAGAAAAGATTTTAGAGCATTATGGCACTTTAAAATTGCACTTTTGCCAAGAATTGTGTGTGGACCAGCGCTTCATTGGAAGGTTGTTACAAATAATGTTCAATGACGAGACCAACTTTCTGTACCTCACTTTTTTGAAGCCTTTTTTGCAGGATATTAAAATAGCTAACCAGGTTTTTCTGAATAAATCTGGTGATCTAGTAGAACAATTCCATCATTTGCAAAAGCTGTTCGTTTCCACTTTGGAAAGAATTGTGGAGCCAAGTGTTTTAGCAAATGGAGAGCAACTTCAGAGCTTGGATTTTCAAAATCTCATGCTCTACAGAATTCAAGAGCAGAGGGATCTTGGAATTGAATTTCAGCAGAAGATGGACTCTAGTCAACTCCCGGCTGATGCTAAAGATGAAATTGCCAAAAGGTGCTTTGACTTCCTAAGGCTGCTGCTCATGCAGTATCAAATGCGTCTTTTGGAATTGGTGAATGCTGTAGAGAAACTTGAATTTTTAAGCCCAAAGAAGGCTTTAGCAGATAAAAAAACTGTTATTGAGCTCCCGGGTATTTTTTTCACATGTCCTGCTGAAGTTTTGGAATTACAGTGGACAAATCTGTCGTCGTGCCATTTCAGAGAAGAGGAGAGCATGGAGCGCTTTTGGGTTGAAGTCTATGAATACACAGACTCAGATGGAAACCACAGTTTTCAGGAAATAGCCTTAGGTGCATTCAAAATGTTGCTGACTCTTCCAGTCCCATACCAACATCTTGAGGATGTGTTCTCCCACCTGCCGTTCCTGAAAAAAGACAGTCTTAACAGAGTGGGACTAAACCGTCTGTTGAATTTACTGCACATCCGATTTGGACTCCAAAGAAATGGCCTTACTTTGTCTTCTTTTGTGCCTGATGGTGCACTGCTTGAGAGGTTTCAAATCAATGTAGTAAACAGCTAAATCCTGAGAGCGTTTTAATGGGAATGAGATGGTTTATACAGCTGGTAATGTTGGACTGCAATCAGAATACTGCCCTACCAGCTGTGATGTAAATGTGGGATTAATATATGTATTTTCCTTCAGCTGACCTGCTGCTAGTGATTCTAATAGGTTTCCTATTTTTATATATAAAATTGTTTTTATCTTATAGCCTTTAATTTATTTGTGGGTTGTTTATAAATTGTTAGCACTTGGCCTACTGTCCACATCCCTACAGTTGGCTTGATCGACTGACCAGTGTGCCTGTACCTTTGGTGACTAAGAAGACAACCTCTCTAGTGTTGGTAATTGCTAATGCCATGATGCTCCAAAAATAGAGAATGGGCTGTACAGGGGGGCTACTAGGGGAATGGGAATTAAGATTACTAGGAGGAAGTGGAGGAATGGAAGTTGGCTGTTTGACAAGGAAATCTCAGATGGCAGTAGTGGAGGGGAGCGGGTCATGATGGAAAGGCAAGAATCACTGTGGTGGAATAGGGCCATGGGTGCCAGAGGGCAGAGATGCAGTGGAGGAGAACTTGTCTAGTAGTAGCAGAGCCTTGCTAGTAGTCGGTTAGATTTGAACATCTATTAGAAGAGGAGAGCAGACCTAGCAGTGAGGTAGAAATAGCCACTAGTGGAAGTGGCAGGCTTAACGGTGGCTGCAGGAGAGCTAGGATAGTCGTAATATGGCTTATAGTGAGACAGCAGGTCTAGAAATAGAGGCTATTGGGGGCTTATTGGGATGGTTAGTAGTGGGCATGCGAAGAAAGAAGCAGGGATAACAATTGAGGTGAATGGATTTAGTTGGTATAAAGGGTAATAGTGGTGGGGTTAGAGCTAGTACTGGAAGTATCATGGTTAGCCTGGGGCTGACTGGCTGGTGTGGGGAGGCAGGGCTTGCATTTGAGGGGAGCAATGGTTAGTACAGGAGCAGGACCAGCAGAGGGGAGAAAGTCTAGTAGTGGAAGAGAGTAGAGATAGGTGCTGGGGGAAGAATTACTCTGAGAGGAGAAGGGTAGTAGGACTAGACTTGCCTTTTTTTTCCTTTTTCTTCTTCTCAATTTTTTTTTTTTTTATTGAGTTTTAAAATGGATACATGGCCCAATGGGCTGACATATAAACGAAAAAAGATAATCCAAAAAAACACAAACAAAAGCAAATACCTGCACATTTGGCCCTACCCTACCATCTACATTGTAATAAGAGTATACATAACATTAATATTCATTTGAGCATTTGTTCCGTATCCATCCAGCCCCTTTTCCTTCTGTGAACATCCGAATCTCATCATCTGCCAAGTGTCCCAGTGATCGGACAATCTCCAGCATGACACCGCTGTAATCTGCCCACCTGTGCCAAAGCTTGGGGTGTTGTGGGTAACACCTCACCTTGTATACTGCCACCTCCAAGCCCATGCAATGATTCATCCCCCCTCTTCCAGACGGCAAAGTAGGGGAGTGGGTTATGGACCTTGGCCTTTTATGCCCTAGCTATGTCGACTTCACCAGAGTCCGTTCCAAAAACAGTAACAATAACTTATTTTGGTGGCCACCCAGACTATCAGTGACATAGAGGAGAGTACGTTTTGGGTCCATTGGAATTGACTCATACAAGACCCCCCTGAGGCAAGATGTCACCCTGCGCCAGAATCAGTCTGGTGCAAAGCAACCTCACACTCTATGGAAAAATGTTCCATCTGCTGCTTGACAGCAGAGGTAGGTCTGGGAGGGAAACGCCCCCATACGCAATATACGCGGCATATGTAGTACACTCTGAAGGTATTTAAGTTGAATCAATCTAGGCTGGGTTAAATTGGTGGCCTCCAGAGGTGCCCCCAAAGCCTCAATCCAATCTTCGTTTTCCAGGACCCCAATATCTTCCTTCCATGCCACCCTGAGAGTAACGAATGCATCGGGACCTTTGGAAAATAGGCTCTGATCAATTTGAGCAATTTTGTGGTCTCCCAGATCCCCCATAATGAGCTACCTTCCAGCTGGTTAAATTCTGAGGGATCAGGTAGGGCTGAGATGTATGGGGTCAGGGCATGGCGGAATTAAAGGTAATGAATTTAATTAGGATGGTTTTGGTACTCCATCTGCATGATTTGGAAGGACGTAAGAACCATACCACTCATGACATCACCTAGGTTGGAAATGCCAGTGTTTTCCCATAGCCTTCTAGAATAACCACCTGCATCAGCAGGCGTCCCTGCACGAGCAGTGTTCACACCGTCAACTTTCTCCATCACCCCATCCAACTAAGGGATTGTTTCCACTGATTCAGGATCACCCTAGCTGCCGGAGGAAGAACACCAACATTACCCCACCATACAAATAAGAGATTGGGGGGGGGGTGTACCCCATCGCCCAGCTCTCGGACACAAGGGTGGGGTTGCCGGGGGTTTGTACTACCAGTCATTGATGATCAGCAAGTGTAACTCACAGTAATAGGAGTCATATTTGCTGCAGTGATACTTTCACAATAGGTCAAATGAAAGCACTTACTGAGGGTCCCACCCTTCCAGAGGAAGCCAATAGGAATGGAGTTTCATCTCCAAAATCAATGTTGTGGGATGTCATACGGAAAATTGTGTAGCTGGTAAAGAAACTTTGGCAGCAATACCATTAAACATGTTTCCAACCTACCCGTCAGGGGCAGGACTGACCTCTGTCTAACATCCTCTGTCAAACGAGTAAGAATAGGCTCCAGGTTACGACACCATGCCAATGATGCATCATCATAAAGGCATAAATGCCTAAGTATTTGAACCTACCCGAAGTGATTGTCAACCCTACTGTCCAGCCCAAGATTTGTGTGCGACTTCCCAAAGGGAACACTATAGATTTTGACCTGAGGTGTCACCTAAAATCCACATGATTTGCAGAATAAGAGGTCCTGAGGACTCTTGGACAGTCGGCAAGAAGAGAATATCAGCTGCATAAAAGGTGATTCCGTCAAAGTCCCTCCCTCCACTCGAAGTTGTTTGTCTGAGCATCCTTCCTCACCCAAACCCTCAGGGGCTTCATAGCAAGATCAAACAGTTGGGTGACGGGGAGTAACTTTGCCTTGTCCCCTGCTGCATTGAGAAGGGATCTGATGGGGCTCCGGCCACTCGTGCCATTGTTATCAAGTCTGTGTAGAGGAGCTTAACGTAGGATAAAAATATGGGTTTGAATTTCAGCTGAGTAGTAGGAACGGATATTCCCAATTTACAGTCAAATGCCTTGTCTGTATCCTCGAGGAGAACCGCTGCAAGTCCCTCTAATCTGTCTCTGAGCTGTAATGTGTTGTATAAATTGATTTTGTGGCGAGTGGCGTGGTGATTCATAAAGCCGGCCTGATCTGGATGTACCAGGTCAGAGATGAGGCGCACCAGTCTATTTGCCAGCATTTTTGCCAAAATCTTTATCTCCAGATTCAAGAGAGAAATCGGGCAATAGGAGGAGTGGTCACCCAGAGGCTGACCAGGCTTGGGAAAGACCACAACCTCTGCATATCGCCAATCAAGCAGCAAGATGACACCAGCAGTCACAGAATGGATTACCCCCAGTAGATGTTCCTTGAGTTTGGGCATGTAGGCCCAAGGCAGATGAAAGCTCCTCCCCAGTATGCACACCCTCCAATTGGTCACAATCTATGGATAAAGGGTTTGAAGGGGAAGGGCATCCATGTTCCCGAGATAAGACCTCCTTCTGAGCATAAAGTGCTTCAAAATGAGCAGCACAGCTACAGGCCACAGCCTTGGGATCAGTAATCAGAGTGCCTGATAGGTCTCGTATAAGAAAACTAGAAGAAGGGTAATGGGTAGCCTTACACAATCTATGTAAAATTTGACTTGATTTGTTTCCCCATGGATAGATGCAGCTCTGAAAAATTGTAAAAAGATCCCCACCGGGAAAGCCAAACCAGTCACAACTCACTCACACAGACAATGAATCTCTCTATTGATCAGCTTAAAATCAAAGGAATCAAAGGTAAGTATTTAATATAATTCTGGATAAAATCCCAGATCATACGATGACAAAACAAACCCATAAATACTAAAACATCAATGACACAGAATAAACATCAAGTAAAATTCAATAAAAGGGAAACAAACAGAAGGCATATACAATAGTCTATAAAATGGAACTGTCCCAATATTGATAGGAATCGGCCTATCGATAATTGTCAGTACTCTTTATTCGATAAAAGCCTCCTTCTATGGGTCCAGTAAGGGTAAAGCGTCGCCGTGTTTCGGTGGGCTTCCAGACCTCTTTCACCACCTTCTTCAGGACTAAATATTGTACTCCCCCAAAGTTGTTCATTCAAACCTACACACAACAACACAATAGACTGAATATAGACTTGCAGCTCTGAGCCAAGACTGTTTAGCCTTCCCCAGCTGTGCCTGCTGATACCGCTACTGCATGAGTCCCAGCTGTTGATGTGCCAAGTGTGCATCCTCTCGGTGTCCCCCGCAACTCCAGGTCAACGTCTGAGTTCTGTGGTACAATAACTACTATTCTCTCCCATAGCGCTGTCTTTAAAGCCTCCCACAGTGTTGCCTTAGATGGCAGGATTGTGTGTAAAAATAATCCTCAATGGACCATGTTACATGCAACTGATAGGTTGGGTTCTGCAGATGCCACTGTGAGAGATGCCAACAAAACGCCAGGTGCTGCCACCTGATGTGGAGTCGAATGGCCACCGGGAAGTGGTCAGACAGCCCCCACACTAAGACAGTAACATCAAAAACTCTATGCATATATAAGCGTGGAGCCAGAAGGCAATCAATGCGGGAGAATGAGCCACGTACTGTGGAGAAAAATGGCTATCCTTTCTTAGAAGGGGGAAGTGCCCTCCAAACATCTACTAAACCTAAGGCAGATGCAAAGGAAGTCTGGTGGGAGGTCGACTAGCGTGCCACTGGGCCCTCCAATGATCCATCACACCATTCCAGTGCACCCTCTGCACCATGAGCCCGTTCAGGAGAGTGCTCCACATTAAAGGGGGAGGGGCATAAACACAGAAGAGCGTGAGAGGTTTGCCATATAGTGTGCCTATTTCAGCTGTTGGTCAACCCATGTCTTAACATACTCGAATGGCACATGTTTGATTACAAATCCTGTACCCAAGGAACCCCTCGCAAACCCAGAGTGGAAAACCTGAGTGTAGCCCCAACTTCTAAGCATGTTTCAGGACTGCCCCCTGTTTTATCTTAAGCTATGTACATTCCACAATATCACATGGAGATGATCCATGGGATTATCCATCACAGAACTACTCATGGTGCGTGTAGAAAAATGGCTGCTTGTTTCAGTTCCCCTCCCCCCCGCTTTTTTGCCTGATATTGATGATGACTTGGCAGAGTGTGCTGGGACCCTGCTATCAGGCCCCTGCACCAGTATCCTTTCACTAAAAATGTACCATTGTTTCCATAGTTGGGTCACCCCTGGCACACAGATAAGTCCCTTGTAAAAGGTACCAGGGGTACCAAGGGCCCTGTGACCAGGGAAGGTCCCTAAGGGCTGCAGTATGTGTTGTGCCACCCTAAGGGACCTCTCACCGAACTGTTTTGCTTTCCACTAATGACCGAGCTGAAATACTCATGCACTGACAAAAATCTCTGGAATGGACTTCTTAGTCCAAAGAAGACATTTATTATTTCACTACGCAAGGTTCCTTTAAGGAGATTAGCATTTTGATAGCACACGTTTAACAATAGTCACAGCAATGAAATGAAAACCTACCAAAATGATTCTCCTCTGCAATATATACAGCAAATATATATAATAATGCAAAGCAAATAATTAATAAAAATGCATCAAGTAGGGCCTGTCAGGTGCTTCATATTTCTCCTGCCAGCAGGCCGATGACCCTGCTCAACTGCAAAAGAGAGATCGATATCGGACGTCCAACGTCTGAATCCTGATTGAGGTCTCTGAATCTCCTACTGTCGAACTGGGTCTATTTTATATCTTAAAAAAAAAAAACAAAGAAGGAGCTTTATGGAAAAACCCTTCAAGTTGCACAAGAAGTATTTAAACATGCTGGCTAGTTTACGTATGCTTTGAAAATAACACGTTGGGATTTGGCCACAATCCCAAGATGTCAAGTCAAAGCAAGGCTGTTCCCTGCCGTCTGAGTACATTCTTATCAACCAAAGACCTTGGTGAGAAAAAAGCACAAAAACGGACAATGTGGAAAATCACTGGCAGCCTTTGACATAGTAGTGTCTAATGCTACGATAAAGTCAATAGGCAGAATGAAGCTAAGGCTAAACTGAATACAAAATGGAGTCTGTAACTGGTGAACACTGGACAGCTAAGCCAGGTGCAAAGTGGTGCAACACGAAGTCAGTGGTCAAAACACACATTTCACTACATTCCGCCCTTTTGACCAATGACTTGCGTAAACTACAGATCGAAAATCAACTTCTCTCTTATTTTTCTTTTCGTAAAAAAAAACAAAAAAACATTACAGGCAAATCAGGTATGCATTGTATACAGCAACAGAATGAAATGACAAAAGCAATCACTATAAAGCAATGGAAGTGGGATTAACGTATTGATCTTATAAACAGTTAAACCAGACACACCTACAATAAAAAGACTGAAGCTTATATATTCTAATTGGGATAATAATTGATTGAATAGTGGCTCTAGTATAACAAGTTAGTATAGCATTAGATGGAAACATTATGAGTTCTAATCATGTACAGGTACAAGGTCCATCTGCAATGTTTGCTGGAATGTAAATAAAAGTGAGGTTTCCGTACGAGAATAGTCCGCCAACTGGCAACTTAAACATGCTTAATGAGACTGGCAGCAGTCATCAGGTGATAACAAAGCATGGATTAGTTCCAGTAAAAATGTAATCAAACAGGTTGACAGAACATCCATGGTACTCTGCATTGTTCCCATGCAGAACTTTAATCTGTGAAGCACAATTAGCGCTAAATGGATCCATAGGTTTTGCACTTTAAAAGCAGCAGGAGCGTTGCACAATGGTTGATCAATCAGGTTCATGTTTGTGGTGCTGTCCCTACTCCGACCCCACACGCAAACGCCTGAAGGGGGACCACAGCACACTCGTGGTCAGTGGCAAGTCATAGTATGATCTGTAAAATAAACAAGTATGATTTTTCTTGCAAATAACATTTGTCATCTGAAATGTGCTCCCATTTTTCCTTTCCTTGTTTTATAATCAGCAGGACATTATTGGGGCCCTTGGCTATAATTTCTGCAGGTTCTGGAGGGCCATTTGGGGATTCCATCCACACCTTAGCATCAGGGTTTTTGTCAGCTGAACCAAAACTTCCCTTTCCTTGCACTGTCGGAAGGGCTGGGGCAGTCCCCTTCCTCACTAATCCTCCATACACTGATTTTATGACAAGTTGGGTAATTCTGTCACCAATCTGTATGAATAAATCAGCTTTTCCACTATTTAACAGATTAGCTTTGATTTCTATCTGTCCTGGTAACATTCCTCTCCCCCCAATTGAAGTTTGACTGTTTGTCGGACAGATCTCAGTTGTGTGTGCTGACACATAGAACATTGCAAAATCAGTTTTTGTCAAATATAGGGGAATGGTCATCCCTCTAATCTCTGCCCACCTGTACGTAGCTTTTTCTCCTAGTTGTCCACATTTCTGATGCGCCCATTTAGCCATCCCCACCAACTCAGAATTCTGGGTTGCCACTTCTGCCTCTGAAATTTTGTCTTTGTCGTCTGCAAGGGAATTGAACCAGCGTTCTAGTGAGTCAATGGGGCAATGAGCATCTTTGACTTTACTCTGTTCTAACATTTCCCAAATTTCCTCCCACAACTGTTTGCTCCACACTTCCTTTAAGTGAATGAACCAGTGTTGTGCATATCATGTGGGAAGTCAAATAGCTAATCCACTGGCAGTTGATCAAGAATCAGTGTAAATATGACAAATCCCAAGCAGCTCTTGCTTTACAGCCTGATACACAGCGTATAACTCTGCATATTGGCTGCTTTTTCCTTCTCCTGTGGTGTTCAGCAACGTTTTGGTAACTGGATTGTGTGACACTGCTTTCCATTGTCTTTTGGTACCCACGTATTTGAATGAACCGTCAGTGAACCAAACAAGCTTCCTATTCTCAGAGGACAAGGTTTCAAATGGCACACCCCATCTCACTGGTGACCTTTACCTTTGGTACCTCCTGAACCCTCTCCTCATCCTGTACATGGGGGTTGTGACACATGTTCATGTAGGGCTGCTGTGCCTGCCGGTCCTACTCAAGCCCTGTCTTGTATGTACCATTTCCAGTTTATGATACTAGCTTCTTGTGCATGTCCTATACGGTGAGATTTAGGGGAACTCGTCACCCACTGCATAATTGGTATTTCAGGTCTCAGAATTACATTATGACTTAGTGTTATTTGCTCAGTATCCACTAGAGCCCAATAACAGGCCAAAAGCTGTTTTCCAGAGTCGAGTAGTTCTCTAGTCCAAAACCCCAGAGGCACCCTTGTCCTTCCCTGTTTTTTCCACATACTCCAATTTGCATATTGTCCCTGAACAGTTACATGTAACTCAATGTCTCCCTCTTGCACTAGCCACAAGTCTAAAGCCTGTTGAATTATTTAATTTGCCAAATCAAAAGCATACTGCTGCTCTTCATCCCATTCAAACTCATGTTTTTTTCTTGTTACTTTGTACCAAAGGGTTAAGATTTTACTCGGATGAAGGTCATGCTGTTTCCAAAAATCAAACCATCCCATGAAACGCTGTGTCTCTTGCTTAGTGCGAGGAGTATCAAATTCCAAAATATTTTGTTTTACCTGTAACAACATCTCTCTCTATGTTCTGGATTCCACTGAATTCTTAGAAACTGCACATTTTGCAACAGTCCCTGTGTCATGTCTGAATTAATTGTGCACATCGTACCCTGCAAACGTTCTGTGAATATATTGTTAACATCCTCAACTTCTTGCTGGGTGTCATCTTTCAAAGAATGCATTTCAACTCCTGCCACAAACTGTGGGCTACTCTGTATTTTTCATCCAAATATTGGCTGCGCACAAACCATGTTCTGCTTTTGCAGCTCACACTGGTCCGACCTTTTTTAACCTCCTCATTACTGTAATGTGAAAAGTCAGATTCCAATGTTACAGCTTGTAATAACTTATTTTGTGTTTTAAAATGTTCCTTCAGTTCCTGATTTGGATATTCTAACTGTTTACATCTCATGCATTTTTATGTAAGCAGACAAAAGTATCCAAACCCTCCTGTCAAGAACAAAAGGGATATTCCGTTCAAAAAGCACCTTTTCTAAACATGTAAAAACATTAGGTAAATTTGTTTTATCCAAGCACCCATCCCAAAATTTAGAAAGTCCTGATAAACAAGAAAACACATTTGCCAAGACATCATAAGGCATTTTAATTTCACATGCATTTTCAAACATGGTTCCTTCCTTTAACTCTCTGAATAAAAACATATTTACACTTTTAAATCGTGCACTCTCAGCCTTCAACCTCTCTTTTAGACTGTCTGATCTATGCCAAAATTTTTTGCTTTTCACTACTGACCGAGGTGAAATACTGATGCACTGACAAAAGTCTCTGGAATGCACTTAGTCTAAAGAAGACATTTATTATTTCACTACGCAAGGTTCCTAAAAGGAGATTAGCATGTTGAAAGCACAAGTTTAGAAATAGTCATAGCAATGAAATGAAAACATACCAAAATGTTTCTCCACTGCAATATACACAGCAAATATATGTATCTATATTATAATGCAAAGCAAATAATTAATAAAAATGCTTCACCGTAGGGCCTGTCAAGTGCTTCAGCTTTCTCCTGCCAGCAAGCTGATGACCTGGTTTGACTGTGAAAGAGAGAGATCTCTACCATCACAGGAAATCTATATCAGGCATCCGACGTCTGAATCCTAATTGAGGTCTCTGAATCTCCTACTGTCGAACTGAGTCTGTTTTATATCTTGAAAAAAACAAAGAAGGAGCTTTATGGAAAAACCCCTCAAGTTGCGCAACAAGTA
The DNA here is from genome assembly GCF_031143425.1 of Pleurodeles waltl. Classification (NCBI taxonomy): domain Eukaryota; kingdom Metazoa; phylum Chordata; class Amphibia; order Caudata; family Salamandridae; genus Pleurodeles; species Pleurodeles waltl. The sequence continues at coordinate 976,309,626 of NC_090446.1, read as the reverse complement.
TTCAAACATGCTGGCTAGTTTAGGTATGCTTTGAAAATAACACGTTGGGATTTGGCCACAATCCCAAGATGTCAAGTCAAAGCAAGACCGTTTCCTGCTCTCTCATTACATTTTTTATCAACCAAAGCCCTTGGTAAGAAAAAACATGAAAACAGACAGACAATGTGGAAAACCAATGGCAGCCTTTAACAGGACATTGTATAATGCTACGATAAAGTCAATAGGCAGAAGGAAGCTAAGGCTAAACTGAATACAAAATGGAGACTGTAACTGGTGAACACTGGACAGCTAAGCCAGGTGCAAAGTGGTGCAACACGAAGTCAGTGGTCAAAACACACATTTCACTACACTAAAACATGCACACTCCAATTGCAGATTGTGTGTGTTGGTGGGAAGAAAAAGCCAAAGTCGACATGGCATCCCCCTCAGGGTGCCATGAACACAAAACACTGCCTGTGGCTTAGGTAAGTCACCTCCCCCCCCCCCCCAGCAGGCCTTAAAGCCCTAAGGCAGGGTGCACTGTTCCACAGGTGAGGGCATAGCTGCATGAGCAATATGCCCCTACAATGTCTAAGTCCATTCTTAGACATTGTAAGTGCAGTGTAGCTATATTAAATATATGGTCTGGGAGTTTGTCAAAACGAACTCCACAGCTCCATAATGGTTACACTGAATACTGGGAAGTTTGGTATAAAACTTCTCAGAATAATAAACTCACACTGATGCCAGTGTTGGATTTATTAAAAATTGCACACAGAGGGCATCTTAGAGATGCCCCCTATTTTTTTTACCCAATCCTTCAGTGCAGGTCTGACTGGTCTGTGCCAGCCTGCCATTGAGAGACGAGTTTCTGACCCCCTGGGGTGAGAGCCTTTGTGCTGTCTGGGACCAGAAACAAAGTCTGCACTGGGTGGAGGTGCTTCACTCCTCCCCCCCCCCCTTGCTGTTACAATGCCCCCAGGGCACTCCAGCCAGTGGAGATGCCCTCTCCCCGGATGAAGCCCCCACTTTTGACAGCAAGTCTAGAGGGATAATGAGAAAAACAAGGAGGAGTCACCCCCTCAGCCAGGTCCACCCTTAAGGTGACCAGAGCTGAAGTAGTGACCCCCTCCTTGTGAAATCCTCCATCTTGCTTTGGAGGATTAGGACCAATAGGGATAGGGATGTGCTCCCTTCCCCAGAGGGAGTGGGCACAAGGAGGATGTAGCCACCCTCAGAGACAGTAGCCATTGACTCCAACGACGTGTCCACCCTGGGCTGACCTCCCTGAACCCCCACGACAATGTCTGCAGAGGTAAGACCCCCCTGACTGCCACTGCCCGGGACAAAGATATTCAACACCTGGAGAAGCACTGCACCCGCAGCTCCTGGGCCCGTGAGAAACCGGCCACCGGTACAGCAGTGACCAGCAGGTGGCCCTCACGCTTGCCCAGTCGGTGGCTGGCCCGAGAAGCTCTCTGCCCCCCCTATCCTCCCAGTGCCCTGCCTGCATTATCTGAGTGACCCCCAGGTCCCTCCATTGAATCCTATTGCAAACCCAATGCCCTGTTTGGCCACTGCACCCAGCTGCCCCTGTGCCGCTGAGGGTGTGTTTTGTGTGCCTACTTGGTGCCCCTCCAGTGCTCTACTAAACCCCCTTGGCCTGCCCCTCGAGGACACGGGTACTTACCTGACAGCAGACCGGAACCGGAGCACCCCCGTCTCCATAGGTGTCCATGTTAATTTGGCTCCTCTTTGACCTCTGCACCTGACCGGCCCTGTGTTGCTGGTGCTGGGTTGACTTGAACCCCCAACTGTGTGCTACCTATTGCCCAGAGACTGAACTTGTAAGTGCTTTACTTAACGTATTAACTAAACTGTACTTACCTCCCCCAGGAACTGTTGAAATTTGCACTGTCCACTTTTAAAATAGCTTATTGCCATTTTATGCAAAGCTGTGTACATTACTGTTTTGGTTCAAAGTTCTAACTATACCTATGCAAAGTACCTTACATTTAATGTGCTTACCTTCAATTTGAATCTTGTGGTTCTAAATAAATTAAGAAAATAATATTTTTCTATATAAAAACCTATTGGCCTGGAGTTAAGTCATTGAGTGTGTGTTCTCATTTATTGCTTGTGTGTGTACAACAAATGCTTAACACTACCGTCTGATAAGCCTAACTGCTCGACCACACTACCACAAATAGAGCATTAGTATTATCTATTATTGCCTCTGCCAAGCCTCTTGGGGAAACCTTGGACTCTGCACACTATATCTCATTTTGATATAGGATATACAGAGCCAGCTTCCTACATTGGTGGATCAGCAGCGGGATATAAGACTTAGCATTTGCTGGACTACTCAGCCAATCCCTGATCACACGACTAAATTTCAAAATTGTCATTAGAAAATTGTTTTTTTTAATTTTTACTATTTTTCCAAATTTGTAAAAGTCCTGCTAGAGCCTTGTGTAAGCCCTTATTAGCATCTCTTTTTTAAGTTTAAAAGTTTTGTAAAAGTTAGGAATTAAGTTCTAGAAGTAGTTTTTAGTTTCTTAAAAAGTAATCCCAACATTTAGAGAGATAAAAAGTAACTCAGAGGAGATGGTGATGGAACTCAACCTCACCCCTTACCTACATCTAGGGATGTCAGAGCTAAGGTCCCTCTGTAAGATAAAAAAGATCAAAACTGGTTCCGACCCTACCAAGGTCCAGCTCCAGGAGCTCTTCGCAGAGTACACCAGGGACCATCCCACTGAAGGGGAAGACCTCCCCTCAGATGAGGAAGAAGTTGGGGATCAGGGGGTACAACTCCCCCTCCTACTCTAACTGTGAGATCAGGGTTCCAGGACCCCTGTGTCCACAAATCAGACTCCAAGATTCTGGATCTTCCACAGGGGAGTCCAGTTCCTCTGTGAACATTGATGGCAGCCTCAATGAAGAGGACATCATTTTAGCAAAGCAAGGATGGCCAAAAGATTAGCTTTGGAGAAACAGCTCCTGGCTATAGAAAGGGAGAGAAAAGAAATGGGTTTAGAACCCATAAATGGTGGCAGCAACAAAATAACTAGGGACAGAGAGTATTCTGACACCCCTAAAATCCCTAAAGGGTTTGTCCCCAAATATGAAAATGGTGATGGCATCACCAAGTGGTTCATAGCCTTTGAGAGGGCCTGTAGAACCATAAGAGTAAAAAAGTCTCATTGGGGAGCTCTCCTTTGGGAACTGTTTACGGGTAAGTGTAGGGTGCAGATGCTGAATCCTATGACCTCATGAAGACTTCCCTGATTGAGGGATTTGCATTCCCCACTGAGGAGTATAGGATTAGGTTCACGGGGGCTCACAAAACCTCGAGCCAGACCTGGGTTGATTTTGTAGACTACTCAGTGAAAACACTAGATGGTTGAGTAACTGGAAATGAAGGGCATGACTATGATGGGCTTTATAATTTGTTTATGAAAGAACACATTTTAAGTGACTGCTTCAATGAAACGTTGCATCAATATCTGGTATACCTAGGTCCAATTTCTCCCCAAGAATTGGGAAAGAAGGCAGACCACGGGATCAATACTAGGGTAATCAAAACTTCCACTGGGGGTGACCAGAACAAAAGGGGTTAGAAAGCCTCCCCAGGAGAAAGTGGGTGACACTCCTAGAAGTAAAGAAAGAGTCCTCTGTAGTCCCCCAAAAACCTGTCCAGGTGGGCGGGCCCCAAGACAAATCCCAAAACAAAAGTGGGTACGGGGTAAGAACTGGTATGCTACTAAGGCATGGTGCCACAACCGTAGACAGACAAGGCACAACAACAAGGACACTTCTTGTCCCAAAAACAAACACCCTAGCAAAACCCCAGGGGTGACCAGTGTAGCCATTGGGGATGACTCCTCAGTTGAGGAGGTCCTCCTAGCCTTCAGATGGAAAATGGGCCGAACAGGTGAGTTTGAGATTCCAGAGGGAAGTAGACACTTCCACCACCTACTGGTGAACGGATTCCCAGCCACTGGTATGCGAGACACTTGTGCCAGTCACACTATTGTGCACGACAGGCTGGTGCTCTCAAACCAGTAAATCCCAGGTGAGACTGTCAGAGTAAGGGTTAGCCCAGACAAGGTCACTAATAGGCCTGTGGCTTTAGTTCCCCTAGAAGTGGGTGGGATTTTTAGCTGGAGAAGGGTGGTAGTCAATAGAGACCTCTCTTTTGATTGTCTCCTTGAAAATGACCACCCAGAGGTTGTTCAGAGCCCAAGAGAGGGACTGGTCCAGTGCCAGTCCTCTCCCAAGGATTCTGGAGGTGCAGCCCATGGAGTAACTACAAGTAGGCCCCAGAAGAAAAAGATGAGAAAGCAGTACAGGAAAGATGGACAGCCTTTAGCCAAGGTTCCAGCAAGTCAAGGAGATTCTGCTCCAGTAGGGGAGAACTCCAAAGGTGGCACTGGTAAAGTCCAAATTGACCCACAAGACGTCCTGACTAGTCAGGCAACTGTTAAGCATGAGTGGGTGGCTCCTCAGCTAACAGAAGAAAGAGTCGAAGAAGGGTGTTCACTACAAGAAGTAGAAACCCCCCCAGTCTACCACAGCAGACCGGCACCCTGATCCCAAAGAAGCCTGTAACTTAGCCCCTCCCCTTGTTGGTGAAGAGCTAAATGTGTGATTCTGGGCACTGACAGCTGTCAGTGGCCTCTGCTCGGTGTTAGCCTTTATGGCTGCGCTGTCCTTGGCATGGTGGTCTGACCCAATGCCAAATAGCAAGTTAGGCCCCCTGACCCTGTTGGTCATGGTGGGGTTACTCCAGCTATGGGTAACCTCTTTGGGTGAGCTAGGGGTGACCCTGGCTAAGATAAGATTAGTAGAGGGGGATACCGCTAACCCAAAATAAAAAGAATGGGTGAAGACACTAAAAACACAGACAAGAGGCAATTCAGACTACGTCCTATCACTGTGGAAGTAGGTCAGTTCCCCAGAGGGAATGACCTGAACAGGAGGATATAAGGCAGAGTAGGCCCTGCAGCAAACCAGGCTGTTATTCCTATTCTTCCTCACCTGAGCTGAGTCTCCTGGCCTGTGGGCTTGGGGGGATGGATGGGGGGGCTTGAGTAGGAAAATGTCTCCTTGTTGCAGGTACTCCCCCCCCCACACACACACACACTTTTTGCCTGATATTGATGCTGATTTGACGGAGTGTGCTGGGAACCTGCTAACCAGGCCCTAGCACCAGTGTTCTTTCACTAAAAATGTACCATTGTTTCCACAACTGGCACACCCTGGCAAACAGAAAAGTCCCTTGTAAAAGGTACCAGTGGTACCAAGGGCCCTGTGACCAGGGAAGGTCCCTAAGGGCTGCAGCACGTGTTGTGCCACCTTAAGGGACCCCTCACCTAACACATGCACACTGCCATTGCAGATTGTGTGTGTTGGTAGGAAGAAAAAACCAAAGTCGACAAGGCATCCCCTTCAGGGTGCCATGCACACAAAACACTGCCTGTGGCATAGGTAAGTCACCTCTCTAGCAGGCCTTAAAGCCCTAAGGCAGGGTGCACTATACCACAGGTGAGGGCATAGCTGCATGAGCAATATGCCCGTACAGTGTCTAGGTCCATTCTTAGACATTGTACGTGCAGTGTAGCCATATTAGTTTTATGGTCTGGGAGTTTGTCAAAATGAACTCCACAGCTCCATAATGGCTACACTGAATTCAGGGAAGTTTGGAAACGTCTCAGAATAATAAACCTACACTGGTGCCAGTGTTGGATTTATTAAGAAATGCACACAGAGGGCATCTTAGAGATGCCCCCTGTATTTTACCCAATCCTTCAGTGCAGGACTGACTGGTCTGTGCCAGCCTGCCACTGAGAGACAAGTTTCTGACCCCCTGGGGTGAAAGCCTTTGTGCTCTCTGGGGCCAGAAACAAAGCCTGCAATGGGTGGATGTGCTTCTCACCTCCCCCTCCCGCAGGAACTGTAACACCTGGTGGTGAGCCTCAAAGGCTCAGGCCTGGTTTTACAATGCCCCCAGGGCACGCAATCCATTGGAGATGCCCTCCTTCTGGACGAGCTCCCACGTTTGGTGGCAAGTCCAGAGGGATTATGAGAAAAACAAGGAGGAGTCACCCCTTCAACCATGTCCACCCCTGAGGTGACCAGAGCTGAAGTGACCCCCCTCCTTGAGAAATCTTCAATCTTGCTTTGGAGGATTAGGACCAATAGGTATAGGGATGTGCTCCCCTCCCCAGAGGGGACAGTAGCCATTGGCTACTGCCTTCTAACCCTAACACACCCCTAAATTCACTATTTAGGGGTGACCCTGAACCCAGGATTTCAGATTCCTGATGACCTACAAAGAAAAAGGACTGCCTAGCTGAAAAAAACACCCACAGAGAAGAAGGAAGACTTTGGCCCCAGCCCTACCGGCCTGTTTCCTGCTTCAGAGAACGTGCACCAGCCCCTGACCGGCCCTGTGTTGCTGGTGCTGGGTGTTTGGGGTTGACTTGAACCCACAACAGTGGTCTACCTATGCCCCTGAGACTGACCTTTACTTACTGTATTAACTAAACTGTACTTACCTCCCCCAGGAACTGTTGAAATTTGCACTGTGTCCGCTTTTAAAATAGCTGTGTACATTACTGTTTTGGTTCAAAGTTCTAACTATACCTATGCAAAAGTACCTTACATTTGATGTACTTACCTTCAGTTTGAATCTTGTGGTTCTAAAACAAATTAAGAAAATAATATTTTTCTATATAAAAATCTATTGGCCTGGAGTTAAGTCATTGAGTGTGTGTTCTCATTTATTGCTTGTGTGTGTACAACAAGTGCTTAACACTAACCCCGATTAGCCTAACTGCTCAACCACACTACCATAAATAGAGCATTAGTATTATCTATTATTGCCCCTGTCAAGCTTCTTGGGGAACCCCTGGACTCTGCACACTATATTTCTTTTTTATATAGTATATACAGAGCCAGCTTCCTAATACAGTGAGTTAATGGAGCTCTCTGTAAAACAGTGGACAAAAAAGGTGGAATGGGCATGTGGCAGGGCAGTGAACACAAAACAAAAAGAAGCATAGAACAATTCCCAACCTCTCCCCCCATACTTCGAAAAAACAAGTATCTGCTATGATACCCCACTAGGCCCGCCCGAATGGATCTCCAACTCCAACAAGATCAGTCAAGTAGGGAAGCGAGAAACACTGCCCTCAAAGGTGTGCGGTGAGGTATGTTCTGGGCCACATTGCAGTTTGTTGCAGACACCATATAGATCAAGTTCTGTTACCAATGTCACGTAGGGAGCAATGTGGCTAATGAAGTAGAGTCCAAAGGCGCCCCACCCCCGGCCCGAACTCCCCCCCCCCCCCATCTCACTGGGACCCTCTCCATAAAGATCAAGATCTGTTCTCTGGAAACTTAGTATGACAATGGCGTCTATCCCCTTCAGTTGTGTCGAAACCCATGTTTGAGGGAGGGGGGCTGTATGTGGCTTCAGCGGGACCCTTTCATTGGTCCATTGAAAGACCTCCTAAGGTGGCTTAAAGAAGAGGGTCTGTGAATTATACACGGCCTTCTAGCGACCCTGATATAGGAGCATGTATTGGATTTTAAATTCACAGAGATGTTGCTTGGCTGCCATGAAGGACTGGTGCTGTACCATCCTGGTATAATCCAGCAAGATAATGGTGTGGGATTCGTATGTGAGCTTGTCTTTGAGCCGGGCATGTTCAAGGATATCGTCTTGGTCTGGATAATTTAGGAATCTAGCTATCGCAGGTCTGGGCCAAGCGCTGAGTGGGCATTAATTCTCTGTGGGCCCACTTGACAACTAAGCAGGGCCTCTGAGGGCGTCATAGACAGAAGCCACTGGTCACGGAAACGGTCCATTGAAGTACTCTCACACCCCTCAGGGAAGCCCACAAACCTCACCTTATTACGTCAAGCTCTGCCCTCTGCGTGTTCTACCCTTGCTGTTAGCTCCTTGGTCGCAGCAGTAAGTGTACACAAATCCTTTGCAGGAACCCTACCCCAGAGACCATGGTTTCGGCCTCCATAATCTGCTTGACAGCCTTCCTGCGGTCCTCATGGAGCAATGTGACATCAGTACCTACTGCTCCGATCTTAGCATCCAGCATATCGCATGAGTGAATAATTGCTAGGAGTGCTGCATGGTCAGGGGATTTGGCTTGCAAATACAGTGAAGAAGGGTCTGAATCAAAAGGTGGAATGGCAAATACTGGCAACATCGTAGATGGACTACCTTGAATGGATCAGTTAACTGTGTTATGTATTCCACATAGAGGGTTATGGATCTTGACCTCCTTTCATGGTTCTGTGCCTGCAGTTGCGGATGCTGAATCGATATCTAGTAATTCTATTAGATAGGGTATGGTCCCTTTCATGGTTACCTATTGTTTCCTTTTGTATTTTTCATGGATGGTATGAGGGTTGCGAATCCCTTTATCTGTACTTACATTTCAGACAGTAAGTTGTATTGGTTGTTGTGGTTGTTGGCTACTAATGCCTTGAGAATAATTGGTTGGGTCAATCTTTTCTTTCTGTTCTGTGTGTAAGTAAGGCTCTGGGGGTACCTACAGCAGGGTTGTAATTGTTGATTTAGTGTTAGGAGAGCATTTAGATGGGCCATTAGTACATTTGAAGATCGCCGCCACAGTCATTGTGATGGTCACATGACATGTTACTATTTGAATGCTCCGCATCAGGGAGAACGGCAGCATGTGTATGTTACAAACATAGACTGAGCGGATGGCCTAGATCGATATTATGTTTATTAAGTTGCTGAGGTCCTCAATAGTAAACTTACCGTAATTACAACTGTCTCTAAACTCTAGGTTTTAGTTAGGTATCTTTACAGTTTCAAGATGGCCACTATAGTCACTGGATTGGTCACATGACCTGTCACTTCCTTATTTAAACACTCCTGAAAGACCAGCAATGTTTGATTCCGACTCACATGGGTTGAGCGGATGCAGGCAGAGACAGACGCTAAAAGTCCAATATTTAGAAGGTATGAATACGCTACAGCGGAGGCAGAGTTTTTCTACAGTGTATGTTGTATGGCAGTTAAGTGATTTTTATATTTTAATTTGTGGATTTGTTTACTTGGACTTCTAGGTTGAAGTCCCCTTATGTGTTGTTATGGAGTCTATTTTTACAACCTGTTGTAAGTAGCGGAATGTAGTTATTTTTAGTTGGGAGCCTGACACAGTGTCTTTTTTTTTTATTTTTTTTTTTAATGAGTCCTCATATATAGCCAGGTACAGACAAGAGAGACCACATCACGTTCTGGCCCAGGACCTCGGCCTGGTGGTCCACCAGGGCTCAGGTAGCGAGCGGCCCCCATCAGCCATAGGGGGAGGACAGAACTAGTCCACCCCCATCCTTCTAGTTGTTAGATCTTTAAAGGCTTAATCATTGGCCTCCCACCAAAACCAAAACTCAAGTCTAATTATTTCCCACTGGGCTAATGCCTGCTGAGATGGTTCTAATAAAGTGACACAGTGTCATATGTGGCGCATGCTTTCTATGTTTTTGAGGTACTTTTTTTTAACATGGTGGTGGCCTATACTAGTATCCACACTTCAACAGGCGGTACACATGGTGTGATTTGGCTGATTGCACATACTGTTTTATATTTGTGTTTTCCTTATGTGTAGATATTATTTTATAACACTGAGTCCTGATGATGATCTGACAGACCTCTGACTGCCACCACAGACCGAAACATCAACATTTCATTCTCATTTGACAAGCTGAATTGAAAGACCATGATATTGCTTGAACTGGGACTGAAAGCCAGGCAATTATTGTGCAGGATTGTCAAGAGGAAGGTTAGAACCCCTTCCTGGATCTTGTGATCTTGGTAAGTTATAAACAGTGTTGTTGTCTCTGGGTACATTTCTTTAACTTCCTGAAACCTATTGATTAATATATTGGATTTGAACAGTATGGAGTTGTCTTACTCATTAACTGAAGACTAGATCTTATGTACACAAATTATATCAGAACAATTCCTCTAGGAGCATTTTTAAGTGAGGCATTGTCCGAGGTGGCACCATCATCCATGCAAGCCTCTTCCATTGTCTAGTGTCCATTACTATGATTGTGGATTTTGTGGAGTTCTTTGCAAGAGCTTCTGAGATGCTCCAAGAAAGAAGGAGGCTCAGTATGCTTATTGTAATGTGGTTTAGTAAGAAATGGTGTAACCTCTTGCCATGGGAAATGGGCTTCTGCACTAGAAAAAGTGGCCGCCATTACCATTTATTTTTGCCATGACCAGTTAACCATTAGGCATTCTTGCTCAGGAAGCAGTTTGCTGAACATGAGATAAAAGCTGGGGGTCAACAAAACGTGATTTTGTTGTATACTTACTATCCTCTTTGCATCTAAGGAAGCAGATCATCATCATCTCTGCTGGTTTAAGAGTTACGGTTTAGTTCCTGGACTATAGGTTAAGGAAAATAGGTGGCGGATTGATTGTTTTAAGCAGGTCTATTAGTGATCTACCTTTGCTACAGGATCTGTTGGCACCCCTTTGTGATTCCCTGGGATTCAGATCACTGCTAACCAAGGGGATTTGTTTAATGGTAATGTGGGACAGCTGTTTAACTGTGTGGAGGGTCTGTGAATTTTTGTCTCACATTCCCTGCGTCCATTATGGGAAATGCTGTAGTAAAGGCTGTTGTGATCCACAGTGGATTGTGTATCTTTAGGGGATTATTAATAAACCCCAAATGCATGCACAAGAGCTAATTTGGGTATGTCAGCTTTGACATTTGCATATGACATGGAAGGATGCTCTCATGTTGAAGTATGATTCCGAGCCATCCAAATTTAATATGTTGTGCCCTGACTCTGTGTCGTCACCTGTATCCTCTCACTCAGTGAATACATTTCTTGATTGAACCCTCTCATTTGACAGCGATATTTTTCCTGACTCTGACCCAACTTGGTAAAGTACTGCCTGAGCTGTTCATTGACTTAGGTTTGATTTACTAAGCAGGTGCAACATAGTTTAATGTATATGCCACAACTGTTGGTTCGGACTAGCTATTTGTGCAGTGGCTCACTTTGCTGATCATGCTACTGTCAGCTGTATGCTGTTAGATTCACGAGTTTTACATAATTTATTGGCATGTGCTGCTTTGTCATAAGTGTCATTGACCTTTATGAAATATGCTTTTTGGGAAGAAGCTATGGAACGCCTATTGTAATACAAAGGATAGGTGCTAGAATGTCAGTAGATGTGTGTCTGGTTTGACCTCTCTTAATATTAAACATACCTGTAATTTTCTGTAGTCATGAAATATTGGGTTGTTATTCAGTGAAATGGAGCTACTTTGTATTTTTCTTTAGATTATACACTTTAGCACAACTTGAGGTCTGTTAAACATAAGGATGGCAAAGGGTTGACCCATACTCTTTATGGGATTGTATTCTAGAGGAATTGCTCTAGTCCCTTTGATCAAATACCCTTTTTGATGAATGTAAGTTTAATAAAATAGTTATCACATTCTGCCATGCAATATGACTGAACATTGTGCGGCCAAACCTATGTTGCTTTTTAGTTAAATTCTCAGATTGTGTGGATAAGTGGAAGAAATGCTTGTGGTGGGAAGTTTGTGTTCTTTTCCCTCGGATATGGTGTAGAAGTGATTTGGATGAATTGGGAGTCTGGTTGCAGTTTTTCAAAGAAAGGGGGTCTTGCTGTATATGGCATACCATGTCTAACCGTTTGGCATAGCCTTTATCTTTTGCAAGGCACAGGGATCACTAAGTCTAGGAGTGTGATCTATAATTGGTTGATAGGTGAACAATTGCAGGATGGTCAAAGTTGGAGCTACTTGATATTCATAGAAAGAGCCCGGTGCAATTTTCTTTCTGTTTTATGAGAGATAGGAAAAGTAATTTATCAAAGTTGGCTCGGAGCAATACAAGACTCTGGGCCTAATTTCTGACTATGTTTCATCTATTACCTGAAGACAAAAGCAACGTTCTACTGAGACTTAGGCCCTTATGGCGAGTTTGGCGGTTTGCGGGCAAGACTGCCGTGCTAAATGGCTGCACTATACCACCAGTGGTGGCGTTAGATAGACCGCCGCATTACGAGTCACAAATCACAAACTGTCCAAAAACAGACACGAAACCAACACCTCCAGGCCAACCCACAGCAAAAGAGTGACTGAGCAACTGGCAGCCCGCCACACCAAGACCATTCCGACTGTCATATTTAGAGGCAACTTCCAGCACAGTGAAATATGCACGACGGAAACCGCTGGCGTACCGCACCATGGCGGAACAACAAGGTACCGCCAAAAGTAGCCAACACCACATTGGCCAGTTCGAATATCCCAGACCTGCAACTCATACACACACCTGCACATGCCACTATATAACACACACACACACACACAAAATCCTTCGCAACAACTACGAGCAGCCACAGACACACTTGATGCGAAACACACCCCAAACACAACATAAAGATATCACACAGCACACATTGCACAAATCAACACCGCAGCACACCAGCACCCACAGCCAAACACCCCCACATCACCACACACCACGCACTGCATCCGACACGCAAACCACATACCCACTCCACAACATGTCACGCCAGAAGCACCCAGGGTTCACACACAATGCGTTTCGGGTCATGATGGACGAGATCATCAGAGTAGAGCCACAGCTCATGGGAGTCCAGGTACAGCAAACATCAGTAGCCAAGAAGACGGAGTTATGGCAGAGGATCATCCACGGGGTTAACGCAGTCTGCACCTACCCACACACAAGGGAGGATATCAGGAAAAGGTGGAACAACTTCAGGGGGAAGGGCCTTTCCATGGCCTTGAGGCACCAGATCGCCCTGAACAACACCGGCGGTGGACCCCCACCTCCTCCCCTTCAGTTGACATCCTGGAAAGAGAAGGTCCTGGACATCATGTAACCTGAGGGCCTCACTGGCATCAGCGGAGGGCTCGACTCTGGTAAGTCAGCAATACCCCTCAAGCACCAACCGCCCCTGCCCAGCATGCCTCCCCACCACTCTCCAACCCACTACAACCCACCCCACTGCACCAATCACAAACCCCCCATCCCCTTCCTCTGCATGTCACACCACCCCACTCTCACCATCTCTACTCGCAGACTCCTAATGCACGGATGACAACCACAATGTGAAGAACCACGGCTCCCACAACCCACACAGCAACACACCACAGACCCACTGCACAGTGGAACTTCTGCGTGGACAACCATGCCATAGCTCACACTTAGTGGCTGCCACAACGTCATCCCAACACTTGGCAATGACAGCAATGCCAACCACCATCCACAACCCCCATGGAAACCATGCTACAAACCCCTATACAAAATCAATGTCATCAGTGCAGCAGCTGTCATTGCCATCACGGGGAAGCAATTCGAGCCACTGCAAGCATCACAACAAGGACTTTACAACTACAGTTACACTACTAATATCTACCGTTTCCATCGACAGGTACCACTGCCACGAACAGCCCTCCCCTGGATGAAGGGACCACTGAATGTCTGGATGGGGACAACTTGCCTTGGCCATCTGTAGCCATTTGACAGTCCACCAATGGCAGACCCACCCTGGAAACACTGGACACCCATACCCATGTGGCAACAACATCACAACCAGGCCCTGAACCCCAAACCTGTGCCCCAGAGACCTCACAATCAGAGGAGTGCCCCACAGTACAGGGGCCAGAGTCAAGGTTGCACACCCCAGACAATGAAGGCCCAGCTGCTACTGGGAGTGGTCACACTGTGCCAGGGGTAGTGGGAGGGGAACCGTGGTCCAACGCTCGGGGCAGCCACACCAACTGACTGCCCAGGAGGCCCTCAACCAAGTCCTGGGTGTATACCAGCAGACCCAGGACACAGTGGCCCAGATTCTCGCTACCGTGGAGGAGACCCAGTGGCTGCAGGGGGGAATACCATCAGGAGGCAATGCAACAATGGTAGGCCCACAATGCAACCATGGCCTCCATAGCAGGGGTGCCCAACAACCTGACCATCATCATGTGTGAGTCCACCACCCACCAGCAGGCCCCTTCCACTGGCCACATCCCATCAGAGCCCTCCATGTCAGCATCAGGCAGTGTCAAGGAGGCCCCACCACAGGACTCTCAAGACACCAGCACCCCTACCCCTGTAGTTGAGAAACCCCCAGGCAAGCGGGGGCATCCAACTAGACATCCAGCCGGACATGATGCCCAGACCATGACCACCGCAAGGAAGTGACCCTCTTCTGAACATTCTCCCTTGTCGGTGACTGAGATACCCTGTCGACTGTCCACTCTCATATCTCTGTTTGCCCATGGCCAGCAGACTGTACCTGGACTACCCACAGCTGTCCTCACCACTCTGATGATCTCAGCTGCCGTGATCCCACTCAAGATCCTTTGCACTTGTCAATCCCAAATAAACAATAATTGAGCACAGTTACTGCCTACATCTTTTATTGTCATGGGTACGAATGGAACTAACAATACATGTGCAAATGGCAACCCATCTCCCAGCACATGCATGGGAGGGTGACAAAGTGGGGAGCAAAATGCTGGGAGGTCGATCGTGGAGCAGCCAGTGGCTGGAGATATGTGTCGAGGGAGGCAACAGGCCATGCAGGGACCAGAGTACACCACAACAATGTCCTGAAAGTAGAGCAGGACGAGACAACAATCAATGTAGGAGTCACAGATGCCAACTCAACACAAATTCACTGTAGGAACAGGTATCCAAGGCAGATTTGCCAGTCCAGTCCACGACCATATGTCCCGTGCCAACACACAAAAACAACACATACCAATCCAATGGTCCCACCCGCACAGCACCCAGCGCCAGACCTGACCCCAAACCCACTGCAACTACAACAGTGTAGCACTGCCACCCAGTGTCGATTTCCAGAAAAGATGTTGTACTGATGCAGCAACCCTGTGTGGCACACACATAGCACATGAACTGACAGCTTGGGGTACATTGTTCATACACATTGATGGCAGTAGTGCACCAGCACAACAGCTGCCTGACCACAGGCCTGGCCTGTACACTGTCACTACCTGAGGCATAGGCACATGTGACACCCCCCCAACCCACCCAGAGGCAGAGCTGAAGCCAATGCAGTCAGTGGCCACAGACAACAGGTAGTTGCAGGGACAAGGCAGACATGTAGAGGACACATACCAGACAGTTGTCTCATGCCTGCATCTCAGCCGAAATAGTGTTGAATAAGCTCTGCTTTTGAGTCAGCTGCATCCTCACCATCCTCCTCTTCATCACTTCCCATGCCCCCTTCATCAGCCACTAGTACAGCCACCTTCTCCTCTGCATCCAGCAATGAGATGTGATGCCTCAGGACCAGATTGTGCAGCATGCAGCAGGCCACAATGATCTGGCATACCTTCTGTGGTTTGTAGAGCAGGGCACCCCCGGAAAGATGCAGACACCGGAACGTGGCCTTCAGAAAGCCAAAGCACCTCTCATTGACCTGCCTGGTACAACTGTGGGCCCCATTGTAACGGTTCTCTGCAGCTGAAGTTGGGTGTCAGGAGCCAGGGCAGGTTGGGATAGCCAGAATCACCTGTGTACACAGAGGTAAGAGGCATGTCAAGAACGGAAGGGTGATAGGGCAGGGACACAAGAGTGCCGAGAGCTGAGGGGCACACATATGCAAGGGCACATACCAATGAGCCAGGCCCGGTCTCTCTGGAGTGGTGCCATCATGTGTGGGATGATGCTGTTCTGCAGGATGAAGGAATCATCCCCAGAGCCTGGGAACCTGGCCGTCACCTGGGAGATGTACTGGTCTGCAAGACACACCACCTGCACATTTATCGAATGGAAGTTTTTGTGGTTCCTATAGACCTGTTCACTCCTCCTGGGTGGCACCAGGGCAATGTGGATGCCATTAACGGCCCCAATGACATGAGAAATGTGTGCCACACCATAGAATGCAGCCTTGACTGTGGGCAATACTATACGTTGGAGGAACCGGATGTAGCTGTCCATATGTGTGAGCAGGGCACATAGTACATCCCTCAGGACGTTGCTAAACATGGACTGCAACATCCCAGCTGCCAGGCCCACTATGAGGCAAGGTAGTGGAGGACTGACAACACCTGCACTGTGGGAGGGATGGCCCGCATGTAGGTAGTGGCCTTCCCTGAGGTGGATGGGCGCTTGGGGGCAGCACAGCAGCCACATGGGGGTAAGTACTCACTCGCACTTGCAACATTTGTTGCCATGGTGGCTCTGGGTGGGCACCGTTGGGCAGCTGTGGCATGGGTGCTTGGTACAATGATGTCCACTATGGGTAGTGTCCATCTGGGCAGGATTTGCATCACAGGTGTGGGTAATGCCATGCAATCAGTGGTAGCAGGGCCGACTCCTCTAATGTTGTAACTGTGTGGCCACCTACTAGCTAGATGTGCTTACTAGCTCATGGAAAGAGGATGATTGGACCTGTGGTGTCAGGCCATTGTGATTGATCCTTGCCAACCACTGTGCCATGGGTGGATCCAGGGACCTCAATCAGCTGGCAGGCACTGCATGTGTAGTGGTGTGGGTGTGCCAAGTGGTCACAGTGCTACTTGACAATAGCAATAACAATAGCCAAGTAGGCCTGCCAAGTAACCGGGCAGGATTCTGTTGGGTGTGGATCCTTTACATGCCTGTCTCCCTGGCCATGGGTAGTGGGCAGGTACTGGACAAGTGTGGCGGGTATGCAACTCCTCATGTACATGTTTGCATCAGTCAGACCACCAGGGATTGACATGTGCATTGTTGTGGTTCCACCCCCCTGGTGTTACATAGTTGTAGGATGTGCAGGGGTGGGCATAGATTATGGTGGCATGGCATGAAATGCTGTTGTTCTACCCTGTGTCACTGTTGTGCTGGCAGTGACTGATTTTTTTTTTTTTTTTTTTTCTCTCTCTCTCTCTCTCTCTCTTGCGGAGGCAGACCCATCTGGGACCATCCCAGCACTAGCCTTGTCCACCACCCTCCCTGTAGCTCCCCACCCAGTTGCCCGCTCACCCAAGAGGGTGGGCATCTCCTTCATTCACAGTGCCTTGTCCGGCCTACAGAGATAGTTTCAGGCCCTGGCCTCCTCCTTGATGGCAGCCAGTGTCCCTTCTACTTCCGTCCCCTCTCCAGCTACCTGTACCCATACCCACATCCCTTTCTCCTCACCCACCCAAAGCACACCTATTGACCCGCATGCATCCGCATCAACAGACATGGTACTCAAGGACAGACATAAGCACCACAAATGTCACCACTGCTATGCACACACGCAACAGCCACATGCAGACAAGACAACATCCACACCGTGCACTAACTCTCCCACCACCTCCCCCTCACAGTCAGTACTCCACTCACACCTGGACTCAGCACCTCATCAGTCACTGATCCTGTCACATGTGCCCTCACTGCTACCATCACCACATCACCACACTATCTGATCCCCATTCATGCACCGCTTACACCATTGGCGCAGAAACCACGACTGTCAACACACCCACATGTAGCACATCCACCCTACCTGCAGACACCACCTCAACATACACTTACACGCCCCCTGCCATCTCCCTGCATCTTCTACCCACCTCCTCCCAGTACATTTAAATGCCCGCACTCACCCACCCAACAGTCCCCAAGCACACACATTTCATCCACGCGAGTACCTGCACCCATGGCACCTACGCACCTCACAACGATACCCACTCACTCCACTCCCAAACATCCTTACCTTGACCTCCCTTGTGTCCCAAAAAACATGTCCTACGAGAGTTTTCCATGTTCAGATTTCTGACTAGAAGATTGATATGTGGGAGTTTGGGCATATATAATCGGCATTGTAAATGCCAATGCTCTGGGGCTTGGCAATTTCAGCTATTAGGTCTGCAAGCCTCCAGTGTGAAGCTCCTACTATGACTGGAGAAGCTGACTTGTTTGTTCTTGCATTAACTCACTGTGTGTGCTGTAAGAAAGTATTTTACTACATCACCAAAACCATAACAAAACGTCAGTGGAATTGTGAATTGCTGTGGCCCTTTAATGACTACATTGGGTTTTGCACAAGGCTGCAAAAGCTGATTAGGGTTAGATGCCAACAAGGAGGTATAATCTTCATGAGTAGAGAGTTTGGATTTTCAGTTTTTAACTTTTATCACTTGCATATCGGGACCGCTTCTGTTCTAGTCTCAGTTTAAGTTAGAAGGCTGAGTGACGATGAGAGAGGGGACAATACTGACGTGTGCCTGTTTGAGGCCTGCGATTGGTGGTAAGATAACTTATTAACAAAGATAAAGGCTTTATGGTCTTGATATCTCTGCCTTGGTGATAACGTTGGTGAACATTTTGGTATTCGTAAGTCAAAGCTATCCTGCTAAAGAAAGCCCGGATTCATAGCCTCTAAGCCCAGTATGCAATTGCGATCAAATAGGGCCTACAGGGGAGCATGTGTGTCTTCCTCCTCCTGCCTGTGGAACTCACCTGTCATTTGGATACAACATGCTGTTAGCACTTCTACTGCAAGAACATTATCATTTTCGCATTCTCTTACCATTACATCTTCAGCACATTATTTTCATGCATCATACCATTCTGTCAGCATCATTATATTGTGTATTCATCGGCCCCTGTGTCCCAAATCGTCGCTGTTAAGCCCAGCCACTCTACCCACTGTTGATTGACACTTAAACGATTCATAGATATTAGCACTACGGGTGAATGTAAATGTGACTTTGTATAACTTTGACGATGCAATTGTGGTGATGTAAGTGGACACTGTCCAGCCATTCATTGTGTACTAAGGAGTGGCTTTTCTCTTTACTCATCTGAACACTGGAAGAGGTAGCCATGTACATGCTGAGTTGGCAACTGTGTGTGTACCAGCAGCAGGATTCTATTTCGTCTTGAATTTAGTTGGTTTTAAACTGTTGTAGTCGCTCCAGAAGTAGTAAGAGGGAAGTTAAAGGTTTTCCTAGTGGTTCTGTTGATTCCTTTCTTGGACCTTTCCTTCTGCTAAAGTACTTACGTACAGTATTAAGCATTTGCACCCTCACAGCTAATATGGGCCATACACAAGTGTTTAAGAGATTTGCATGTTTCAAAGCGTGCATGAGTTCTGTGGCTGGAAAACACAGAACAGCCAAGAGAGTAAGGAGCACGCAGTTTTTTCATTTTCTTCTGAGGTTAGTTCATGCTGCTAAAATAAATTTTTCCAGGTTTCACTTCTTATTGATGTTATAATTGCTTTTTAACTGTTTGAAACTAGGGGGGCGGGGGTCACCTTAAATGCTGTTTGTCAGTGACACCACATCAGTTTAGTTCTGTTCTATGCTTGCTGTGACTGACATGGGAGAAGGCTTTTTGAACCAGGACATATCACTCTTCACTCATTTGTAATTTTCTTTACCACAGAACGTGTGTGCTCAATAGTATTTAAGACACCAAGTCGAATGATTTCCTTTGCACAAGGGTATCTGTCTTTTTCTTTCTTTCAACTAAAGTATCCAGAACATCTTGAAGGGCGCAGACTGACCTTTGCAACCGCCCCTTCGTGGAGAAGCTAAAAGCCCAACAAAGAGGCTGTGCTTAATAATTGGTCCTGCAAAGCTCATTTCAAGTGGCCCCATCAAGACTGCTTTCATGGTCAGGCAGTATGGGCTTGGCATTTTGCTTGTAGATCCTGCATGTGAAAGTCGGTCTGTATTGTTAATACTCTTTCCTCTAGTCGTGCAGAGCGATGCCTCTCAAGGAGTAGGCTTGGTGTAAGGTACACATCTGACTCGAGCAACTATGAGTACATTTTGGAGAATTGTGGCTAAAGATCTCCAGATAGCTAATAAAGAGGTAGCTGTAACAAGTGAGGTTAGCAGGAAATAATGTATGGAGTTAACCATCAGGTGGAAAGATTATTTTTGTAGCATGTGTGGCTATAGATGCACATGCTCTGCATATTTCTGCCATCTGGTGTTGGACTCAGACTTTTGCAACTTGTTTTTATTCTAAGAAGTATTTTGAGTCATGAGGTATACTTACTACTCCCTTAATTGGCAATAGATATGGACACCAACTCCATTGTTAGATTGTGTTTTCCGCAATTGGCTTCAGATGTGTACCCATCGGGCTCTGTGTTCGGCGCCTATCACATCTTTACTGCCAAGCCTATTTGATTCAAACTCATTGGGACGTATCATTGTTACTTTTTTCATCTCATCTCAACTCAACTTATACTGAAGACGCAGCTTCCCTCAAAGCTTTACTGCCGGGGCCTCTGCCTCTTCCTGGCCACTCTGCCCCTCTTCTGGAGAACCCTTGCAACAATAATGAGAGGACAGGGACAGGGATGGAAGGGACACCCTTCCAGACTGCCCCCAATGTCATTCTAAGTTTCCCTGGAATGGACATCATCCAGCCTGTAATCTCTGCCTCTACCCCATGCATGTGACATCCCGTGCGAGGCCTGCCTCCTCTTCGGTCAAGGAAAACTCCTTGATTCCGAAGCAAACAGAAGCAAGATCATCAGAGAATGCAAAGACAGGAGTTCAGTGACCCCTCCAGCATCTTCAGGGAGCACGGCCTCCAAGAGGAAGAAGAGGCTAGTCAGTCACTCCAAGGCCTAGCTGGTCCACTCCTGCTCCGAGGAGAGCCCCCCCTCAGGAGAGAAAACAACAGCAGGACCCCAGTGCTTCGCAACCATGGAAGAAGACTGCAACTATGAGTATGGTTGGCACACATGCCCACGTATAGTGGCGGAACACTACCTAAGAGGGAGTTGGGCATCGAGTCCAGAGCCCAAACAACAGTCTCCTAGGCCACCACTGCGTTCAGGCCATGGTCTGTACCGCCCAAAGCCTTCGGCGTCAACTACACTCCCTCCTCCGGCTGCAAAGATCTTGCACAAGCCTCAAGTCCCTTTGATGGTGGCAGAGCCCTCAACACGAGCTCCAAAGTCAACCTTGACCTAACGATCAGCCTCAACATCAAAGATTACCACACAAAGGCACATTCAGCTTCAAAAACACCGTTGATGGCCAGCTCCAAGGATTTTGAGCAACACATCCTCCAACAGCTGCAGGAGGAGTTCGATGCCTGACGAAAACATCTGTCAATACACCTGTAGATAGGAAAGATCTCCACAAAGTTGCCACCAAAGCCACAGGAGGCTCTCCTAAGGAAGAGGAATTTACTTTTGCGGAGCAGATGGCTTTGGAGCATCCTCCACCCCCCATGCATAAGAAACACAAGAACAGGGGCTCTAGCCCCCTCCCAGCTCAACCTCCAACATCACTTCCTCTACCACCTCATGCTTCAGCTCCTCCATATTCATTAGAGTCAGTCAACACACTCATCTTACGGGGAGAGCATCCTACAGCACCCTGCCACTCCCTGTGATGCACTCCATGAACCTAAGCCTAGGGATGACCTGTGTGATGATCCCCTGGGTAATACAGACCCATATTTGTACCTAACCAAGACTTCCACCCCACCATCACACCTTGCTGCCGCCACCCCCACACAACTACATACCACAAAGTCATATAGAGGGGAGCTACAAATTACAAAGTTGATTTACACATTGCAGTCACTTCCTGGTCAAAACATTATCCAAGGCCCAGTGCACCCTTTTGCTTAAAAATTTGGGCACATTAAAACATATAATGGCTTAATGTGTTGCGTATAATCAAGAATGTAAATTCTGCCAAAGACTGGAGCTTTTATAAGGTATTTTGTGGTTGCAATTGTGTGCAATTGAAAGTGGGGTGCTAGGCTTTTGCCTTCATCCAATACCCTCGTATCCCAAAAATAGGATACTGAGACAGGCAATTTTTGTTTTCTTCAAATTGAATTTGTAGCCAAATTCAGCAAATCCCACAACAATGAGGGCCTCCCACTTCATGTGGTGAATGAGATCATCATCTGTTGGGTTGATGTCATCAACATAGGACAACGCTTCAGGGTCAATGTCATGCAAAATGGATGTTACACAAACTGAAAACCGCCCAGAGCTGTATTTATACTCCTGTGGAAGCCTACAAATGTTTTTCTGCGAGCCTTATGTGCTAAATGCTGTCAGATCCCTGCTTTCAGGCAGAAGTCGCTGGAAATATCCAGCATTGTTTTGTATTTTTTTAGCACTATATTGTTAATGAGTGCTGTGCTATGTGCATTTTGATTTGCAAATGTGCGCCTATGACTGTTTGAATGTCCATAATTGAAGACTATTCTATATGAATGGTCCAGTTTTACAACAGGAAATAAAGCATTATTCATTGGTGAGACACAGGGCTCAATTACACCCTGATACTCTAGCTGTGTGAGACTGTTAGAAAAGGGGTCTCTAGTTGGCAGTCGGTTTGCAACCTGCTGAAGTAGGGACCCTCACTCTAGTCAGGATAAGGAAGATACTTGCTCAGATAATGCCTGCTCATCCCCTTGGTAGCTTGGCACGAGAAGTCAGGCTTATCCCAGAAACAATGTGTAAAGCATTTGCACATAACACACAGTAACACAGTGAAAACACTACAAAAGGACACCACACCAGTTTTAGAAAAATAGCCAATATTTATCTATTTAAAACATGACCAAATACAATAAAAAATCCAACATACAGTAATAAAAATATGAATTCAGCAAGATTTTCTCAAAAATACAGTTCCTTGAAGTCAATAGCTCCACCTGGGGCTATCATGGCATCGTGAGCAACAAAACCAACAGTTCAGGCTGGTCGTTGCGTCGCGGGCCAGCTACGGTGTTGGGAAGACTTGCAAACAGTACCTTGGATTTGTAGGGAGTCATGATCTTTGCGGTGAGCTCTGGAGAGCGGCGTTGCTGACGTTGCGGTGTTGGTTCCAGTGTCGGTGCAGGAGTCGTCGGGCCCTTGAAGTCACACGCTTTGCGGATCGAACACCGGGCTGATGAAGTCAGGTGCACTGGCATTGATGGTATCAGAGCTGCGATGTGCAGTGCCCACAGGTCACAGTGCAGGCAGAGGCTCGGTGATGGCGTCCAGTGGCATTGAGAATACCAGGGCTGCGGTGTGAAGTGGGGCGGTGCAACATGTGGTGTCCACAAGTTACGGTGCAAGCAGTGGTGTCGTCTTTGCGGAAGCGCTGTAGTTGGTAGGCCCAAGCGAGCAGTACTGGACGGGATGGTGCTTCAGGACCCTCACAAGCAGTGTCCACAGGCCACAGTGCAGGCAGGGATGCCTGGTGACGACACTGGAGTCTGGTGCTGGCGTCAGTGGACCGGGGCTGCGGTGCGAGATGGGATGGTGCTTCGTGCCCACCCACGAGCTGTGTCCACAGGCCACCGTGCAGGCAGCAGCGCCGGTGTCAGCAGGAGCGGTGGCGTCGGGGAGGCCCAGGTGCGGTGTGAGCAGGCGATGCTGGAGTGCAGCCCCACAGGGATTTCTTCAGTTTTTTCAGGTACTTTACCCATGACTGATGGCACTGTTGCAGGGTTAAACCTGGTATGCCTGCGTGCACTTGTGCTGGAACAGCAAGTGCTGGGTTAGTATTTAATGTTTGCATTGCAAACTGTACTAGGAGTCAATATATTGCTACAAGCTCAATGTATAAGCGGCTACTTCAGTTACTGCCAAGGTGCCCGCATCAAGATGCGGTGTACATGTGGCCAATAAAGGCCAGGTAGGGCCATCATTGGTCAGAGGACCTAGCCTAACATGAAGTATTGTATGGGGTGGGGCACCATCAAGCCAGTTCTGGTGGTCTTGAAAAGCTAGATATATCTCTATGTATGCATATGCTCTGTATTGTGTAGGTGCATTAGCATGTGTATAGTGATGAAATGTATTAGTGTTTCCATCAACTGCTGGAAAATTGACCCAAGAGTTGAACATTTCTGTTCTATACTCTGGATGAGCCTCAACCACAAATGTAACAGCACCCCCAGGCCGTAAGGCCATTAGCTAATAAATGATTAGTCAGGGGAGGTTGCATGTTTACTGCAATTACCACCTTATGAGAGTTCGCTATGATAAATATACCTGTTCGGAGCTAAGGACACCAATTGGAGATTATTCCTTTTAAGGTTCAAACTTGACCAACGTTCAGTTTAAAATAGGTGCTACCTATCTAGATGAGGAGGAAATCCACAATACCACGGATGTCTCCGTATATAGTATTGGGGTGCTTTTAGCACTTAGTGAGACAGAGATACTCAGGAAGATCCGTAATTCAGTGCCTGACCAAACATTGGTAGTGTCATTATGGCCCTCATTCTGACCTTGGCGGGCGGCGGAGGCCGCCCGCCAAAGTCCCGCCGTCAGGTTACCGTTCCGCGGTGAAAAGACCGCGGCGGTAATTCTGACTTTCCCGCTGGGCTGGCGGGCGGTCTCCTTCAGACCGCCAGCCAGCCCAGCGGGAAAGAGGCTTCCACGATGAAGCCGGCTCGGAATCGAGCCGGCGGAGTGGAAGCTGTGCGACGGGTGCAGTTGCACCCGTCGCGTATTTCACTGTCTGCGCAGCGGACAGTGAAATACATTTAGGGGCCCTCTTACGGGGGCCCCTGCAATGCCCATGCCAGTGGCATGGGCACTGCAGGGGCCCCCAGGGGCCCCGCGACCCCCCCTACCGCCATCCGGATCTCGGCGGTCCGACCGCCGGGATCTGGATGGCGGTAGGGGGGGTCAGAATCCCCGCGGCGGTGCAGCAAGCTGCGCCGCCGCGGAGGATTCAATGGGGCCGCGGTACACTGGCGGGACCCCGCCAGTGGTGCCGGTCCGACCGCGGCTTTACCGCCGCGGTCGGAATCCCCATTGAAGCACCGCCGGCTTGTCGGCGGTGCTCCCGCGGTCCTCCGCCCTGGCGGTCAAAGACCGCCAGGGTCAGAATGAGGGCCTATGTGTTGGCTCTCATTGTACTAATGAGACTGCTGGATTCGGACGGCAGCACCACCAGGTTGCAGGGAACTTAGACCAATTCCACACCTTGTGACAACTGTCGGCCTAACCCTTTCAGCCTGCTAGCAGTAGCTCACCAGCACCTGGAAGTGGCAGTGATTTGTGGCAGCCATGCGCATGACATTCTAACTTCTCAGGGGAAATGGTGTTGGAACAGATCTCAAAACTTTCTCTCAGTTACATTTGTCTCACACAAAGACAAACTGAAGCCAATCAATCAATCACGTAATTTATAAAGCACGCTACTCACTCGTCAGGGTCTCAAGGTGCTGGGGGGAGGGAGCTACTGGTCGAATAGCCATGTCTTGAGGCGTTTCCTGAAAGTCAGGCGCTCCTGGGTCTGGCGTAGGTGGAGTGGTAGGGAGTTCCAGGTCTTGGCTGCGAGGTGAGAGAAGGATCTTCCTCCAGCGGTGGTGCGGTGAATGCGGGGGACGGAGGCGAGGGCGAGGCTGGTGGAGCGGAGCTGGCGAACGGGAGTGTGGAAGGTGAGGTAGGCCGGACATGTGTTGTGGAGGACTTTGTGTGCGTGGGTGAGTAGTTTGAAGGTAATCCTCTTCGATACAGGTAGCCAGTGTAGGTCTCTGAGGTGGGCAGAGATGTGGTCGCGGCATGGGACGTCGAGGATGAGTCGGGCGGAGGCGTTTTGGATACATTGCATTTTCATTTGTAATTTGGCCGTGGTTCCTGCATAGAGTGTGTTGCCGTAGTCCAGTCGGCTGCTGAGCAGTGTGTGGGTGACTGTCTTTCTGTTTTTGACGGGAATCCACTTGAAAATCTTGCGGAGCATGTGAAGAGGAGACTGCGTTGACCTGCTGAGTCATGCTGAGTCCAAGATGATTCCCAGGTTTCGTACTTGGGTGGTGGGTGTGGGTGCGGCTCCTAGGGAGGTAGGCCACCAGGAGTCGTTCCAAGTGAAGGGGTTGCTGCCGAAGATGAGGATCTCTGTTTTGTCTGTGTTTAACTTGAGGCAGCTTGATTCCATCCAGTTGGCGATGGCGTGAAGTCCATTGTGGAGGTTGTTTCTTGCGGTTGTAGGGTCTTTCGTGAGGGAGATGATCAGCTGGGTGTCGTCTGCGTAGGATACTATGTTGATGTGGTGGGATTGTGCAACGTTGGCGAGAGGAGCCATGTAAACGTTGAAAAGTGTTGGGCTGAGGGAGGATCCCTGGGGGATGCCACAGATGGTTTTGGAGGATTCGGACAGGTAAGGCGGAAGACGGACTCTCTGGGTTCTGCCGGAGAGGAATGAAGAAATCCAGTCGAGGGCCTTGCCGTTGATCCCGGTGTTGTGGAGGCGTGATCGAAGGGTGTGGTGACAAATGGTGTTGAAGGCTGCGGAGAGGTCCAGGAGTATGAGCGCTGGGGTTTTGCCTTCGTCGAGCATGGTCCTGATGTCATCTGTGGCAGCAATGAGAGCGGTCTCAGTGCTGTGGTTCTTGCGAAATCCGGATTGGGAGGTATTGAGCGCTTTGCTGTCTTCCAGGAAGCTGGATAGTTGGCTGTTAATGATTTTCTCAATGACCTTCACTGGGAAGGAGAGGAGGGAGATGGGCCGGTAGTTTTTGGGGTCATCTGGGTCCGCCTTGAGTTTCTTCAACAGGGCGTTGATGTAGGAGGCTGGACTGGCTTGTAGTGAGTACCAAGGGGTACTTGCACCTTGCACCAGGCCCAGTTATCCCTTATTAGTATGTATAGTTACAATAGGATGCAATGGGGACACATAGGGATAGGGGCAACACAAACCATATACTCCAAAAGTGGAATGCGAACCACGAATGGACCCCAAACCTAGGTGACCTTGTAGAGGGTCGCTGGGAATATTAGAAAATAGAAAGGGTTAGAAAAATAGCCCACCCCAAGACCCTGAAAAGGGAGTGCAAAGTGCACTAAAGTTCCCCAAAGGACATAGAAGTCGTGATAGGGGAATTCTGCAGGAAAGACACAAATCAGCAATGCAACAACGATGGATTTCCAGTCGAGGGTACCTGTGGAACAAGGGGACCGAGTCCAAAAGTCACAAGCAAGTCGGAGATGGGCAGATGCCTCAGGAAATGCCAGCTGTGGGTGCAAAGAAGCTGCTACTGGACAGTAGAAGCTGAAGATTCTGCAGGAACGACAAGGGCTAGGAACTTCCCCTTTAGAGGATGGATCCCCCATGCCGTGGAGAGTCGTGCAGAAGTGTTTTCCTGAAGAAAGACCGCCAACAAGCCTTGCTAGCTGCAAATCGTGCGGTTAGGGTTTTTGGATGCTGCTGTGGCCCAGGAGGGACCAGGATGTCGCCAATTGCATCTGGGGACAGAGGGGGCGTCGAGCAAGACAAGGAGCCCTCTCAGAAGCAGGCAGCACCCGCAGAAGTCAGGGAACAGGCACTACGAAGTGGAGAGAAACGGTGCTCACCCGAAGTCGCACAAAGGAGTCCCACGTCGCCGAAGGACAACTTAGGAGGTCGTGCAATGCAGGTTAGAGTGCCGTGGACCCAGGCTGGACTGTGCATTAAGGATTTCCGCCGGAAGTGCACGGAGGCCGGAGTAGCTGCAAAGGTCGCGGTTCACAGCAATGCAGTCTGGCGTAGGGAGGCAAGGACTTACCTCCACCAAACTTGGACTGAAGAGTCACTGGACTGTGGGAGTCACTTGGACAGAGTTGCTGGATTCAAGGGACCTCGCTCGTCGTGCTGAGAGGAGACCCAGGGTACCGGTGATGCAGTTCTTTGGTGCCTACGGTTGCAGGGGGACGATTCCATCGACCCACAGGAGATTTCTTCGGAGCTTCTAGTGCAGAGAGGAGGCAGACTACCCCCACAGCATGCACCACCAGGAAAACAGTCGAGAAGGCGGCAGGATCAGCGTTACAGAGTTGCAGTAGTCGTCTTCGCTACTTTGTTGCAGTTTTGCAGGCTTCCAGCGCGGTCAGCAGTCGATTCCTTGGCAGAAGGTGAAGAGAGAGATGCAGAGGAACTCGGATGAGCTCTTGCATTCGTTATCTAAGGAAATCCCCAAAGCAGAGACCCTAAATAGCCAGAAAAGAGGGTTTGGCTACTTAGGAGAGAAGATAGGCTAGCAACACCTGAAGGAGCCTATCAGAAGGAGTCTCTGACGTCACCTGATGGCACTGGCCACTCAGAGCAGTCCAGTGTGCCAGCAGCACCTCTGTTTCCAAGATGGCAGAGGTCTGGAGCACACTGGAGGAGCTCTGGGCACCTCCCAGGGGAGGTACAGGTCAGGGGAGTGGTCACTCCCCTTTCCTTTGTCCAGTTTCACGCCAGAGCAGGGCTAAGGGGTCCCTGAACCGGTGTAGACTGGCTTATGCAGAAATGGGCACCATGTGTGCCCATGAAAGCATTTCCAGAGGCTGGGGGAGGCTACTCCTCCCCTGCCTTCACACCATTTTCCAAAGGGAGAGGGTGTAACACCCTCTCTCAGAGGAAGTCCTTTGTTCTGCCATCCTGGGCCAGGCCTGGCTGGACCCCAGGAGGGCAGAAGCCTGTCTGAGGGGCTGGCAGCAGCAGCAGCTGCAGTGAAACCCCGGGAAAGGCAGTTTGGCAGTACCAGGGTCTGTGCTACAGACCACTGGGATCATGGGATTGTGCCAACTATGCCAGGATGGCATAGAGGGGGCAATTCCATGATCATAGACATGTTACATGGCCATATTCGGAGTTACCATTGAGAAGCTACATATAGGTAGTGACCTATATGTAGTGCACGCGTGTAATGGTGTCCCGGCACTCACAAAGTCCAGGGAATTGGCCCTGAACAATGTGGGGGCACCTTGGCTAGTGCCAGGGTGCCCACACACTAAATAACTTAGCACCCAACCTTTACCAGGTAAAGGTTAGACATATAGGTGACTTATAAGTTACTTAAGTGCAGTGTAAAATGGCTGTGAAATAACGTGGACGTTATTTCACTCAGGCTTCAGTGGCAGGCCTGTGTAAGAATTGTCAGAGCTCCCTATGGGTGGCAAAAGAAATGCTGCAGCCCATAGGGATCTCCTGGAACCCCAATACCCTGGGTACCTCAGTACCATATACTAGGGGATTATAAGGGTCTTCCAGTAAGCCAATGTAAATTGGTAAAATTGGTCACTAGCCTGTTAGTGACAATTTGAAAGAAATGAGAGAGCATAACCACTGAGGTTCTGGATAGCAGAGTCTCAGTGAGACAGTTAGTCATAACACAGGTAACACATTCAGGCACACGTATGAGCACTGGGGCCCTGGCTGGCAGGGTCCCAGTGACACATACAACTAAAACAACATATATACAGTGAAAAATGGGGGTAACATGCCAGGCAAGATGGTACTTTCCTACAGTTGACATCAGCGTGTTTCCAGCTCTCCGGGAAGTTGGCTGTCTCGAAGGAGCTGTTGATGATGGCGCGGAGGTGGGGGCGATGATGTCGCTGGTGTCACGATTCACCCTGAGCTTACCGTCGATGTTGGAGAGAGGTGGTGAGCGGCCCCGGTTCCTGCAAGTCCTGCTCTGGCCGAGGTAGGGGCGACCCCTTCCGGTAGCCACGGTGCTGTTTGACAATAGTAAGCCACTACAGTCTGTGCCCTCCAGAAGGAGTCCCAGAGTAAAAACCCCTAAAAGGGTAAAAAAAAAAACTCCAACAAGAACTCCCTGAAACAGATGGAGGACACAAGGAATTAGAACTTAAGATCCTGGAATTCTGGAGTCTGAAGACAGATCAAGAACAACTGGGGCCACAAGAGGAAACCAGCGTGACTACCACCGTAGGAGTGTTGCAACGCAATGAGAAGGAAGATAGATTCCCCTTATATACCCCTAGACAGGAAGTGGGAAACAGGAAGTAGTAATACCACCATCTTGGTTTGGGAAAAGGTCATAACTTAAAATAGAAAACATGCTCCTGAGAAAAGAGAAACAATGCATGCAGGGAAGAGAGGAAGTGAACAGCATGCTGGGAAGGAGAAAGGCATGCTTATAAGCTAGTCATGTGTAGGCAGACGGCTTTTGTATGTGTGACAGGTAAGTGGGTATATGGAGGGAGGTCCCGGGCATCCTAGCGCGTTAATTAGTTTTGCGCGCTGAGCGCGGCGAGGACTGTGACCCGATTCGGGGTCTCCGGCCCTGCCGCGCTTGCAAGGTAACTCGCAGCCGGAGAAAAGGGCCACGGCGCGTGCCGCTACCCTTGAACCGAGCTGCGGCTTCTCCTGCGGCCCGCCCGTGTGCCGCCGCAGTCTCCTCGGATTGCGCCGCAGCGGCCCGTGCTCGCGGCCGCGGCGCAACAGTAGGTCCACCCCCCGAGGCCCCAGGCTTGTGAGGAAAAAGACGGAAGAAACGACAGACCAAAAGAGGGGCATGAACCGAAAGTGCATCTTCCCAGGAACACTCACTCATAGGGTAGCCTTTCCAATGAATAAGATATTGGAGGCGACCATGGAAAAACCGAGAGTCACAGATCTCCTGGACCTCGTATTCGGGCACATTATCAATCAACAGAGGAGGAGGACAGGTGAATTGTCTGTGAAAAGGGTCAGGAAGGTAAGGTTTGAGTTGTGAGACATGGAACCCAGGATGTATTTTCCAAGTCTGAGGCAGACGAAGGCGCACAGACACAGGATTGATCTTCTGGAGAATCAGGAATGGACCATAATAACGAGGTTTAAATTTGTTCTGGGTAAGTTAGAGAGGCAAGAATTTAGAGGAAAGCCAGACCTTATCGTGGACCTGATAACGCGGGGCCTCACAACGCTTCTTATCAGCCATCCTTTTCATGCGTGTCTTTGTGGCTACAAGATTTGAACGGATAACACGTTGGATACCCCGTAGTTGCTGGACATATGAGGAAATGGCAGGAAGATTGGAAGTATCTTTCAGAGGAGTAGGAAACCATAAGAACCATAGAAAGGGGAGACTTTCGAGGCACTGTGTACTGAGTTGTTGTTGGAGAATTCTGCAAGTGGTAAATATGTAGACCAATTACTCTGCGTAGTATTGCAGAAGCTGCGTAAATATTGTTTGAGGCCTTGATTCAGCCGTTCTGTCTGTCCATTAGTTTGAGGATGGAACCCTGATGATAAGGCCACCTCTATTCCTAGGGTCTTACAGAATTGTTTCCAAAACCGGGAGATATATTGAGGACCCCGATCTGAGATATTGACCTGTGGTAGTCCATGAAGCCGAAAGATCTCCTGAGTAAAGATTTGGCTTAGTTCCTTAGCCGTAGGTAGTTTTCTTAATGCTGTGAAATGTGCCATCTTTGTGAAGGAATCATTGGTTACCATTATCACTAGATTTCCAACTGAAGAGGGCAAAGAGCACATAAAATCAGTGGAGATAGTGTGCCATGGACCTGGGGGAACAGATAATGGGCGAAGTAATCCCACTGGTTTAGTACGGGGTGTTTTGGCTTGTGCACATATGGGACAGGATGACACATAGTCCTCAGTATCAGCCTTGATAGTGGGCCACCAGAAAGAGCGAAGCAGAAGCTCTTGGGTAGCTTTCATTCCGCGATGACCTGCAATGGGGGAGTCGTGACACATACGTAGGGCTTCTGTCTGGACTATCTTAGTAGGTAAGAACAGGGCTTTGTAGTGGTATTAGTATCCCTGATCTATATGAAGCTGCGGGCATAAATTGTTCATCTCTGTAGTTTCCAGGTGGGAATATTCGGATTTGACCTGGTCTAGGAATGTCTGTAGTAAACCAATGATCTTATTGCTTTCAAATAGGTTCTGTACAGGAGAATCGCTACACTCAGGGTAATGCCGAGACAAGGCATCGGCCAAGATATTCTAAGAACCAGGGATGTATGTAATGTAAAAATCATATTGACTAAAAAAGAAAGCCCATCGAGCCTGACGGCTATTTTGACACTGAAAGTTTCTCAAGCATTGTAAGTTTCGGTGATCTGTCCGTGCCTCAAAGGGTTCTTCCGAGCCCATCAGGAAGTGTCTCCATTCCGAGCACGCTGTCTTCAAGGCGAGTAATTCTCGTTCTAACACCGAATAGTTCCGCTCCGAATCGGATAATTTGTGTGAAAGGTAGAATACAGGATGCTCTAACCCAACATCATCTTGTTTCTATAGTAAGGCAGCCCCTATGGCTCTTTCTGAGGCGTCTGCGACAATGATGAACTGTTTGGTGGTGTCTGGGTGCCGTAAAATGTGAGCTTGAATGAAGGCTTTCTTTAATTCTTGAAAAGCCAACTCTGCATCTTGTGTCCAACAAAAACCTTTCCTTAGATTGTCTTTCTTAAGGGTTTGTGTAATATAACTGGTTCTCTGGGCAAAGTCCGCTATAAATTGTTGATAGAAATTGGCCAATCCCAAAAAACACTGAGTTTCTTTGATGGAAGAGGGGGACGGCCAATCCAGAATAGCTTGAATCTTATCTGAACCCATGGCAACACCTACTTGGTTAATGCAATATCCCAGGTATTTTACCTCTGTTCGGTCAAATTTGCATTTTTCTGGCTTGCAGAATAGATGATGTTGTCTGAGTCTATCTAGGACTTGGAGTACATGTTTAGTGTGTTGTTCTGGGTGGACAGAGAATATTAAAATGTCGTCCAGATAAACAACCGCCGTTTGATGTAGAAGATCAGAAAAAATAGCGTCCATGAATCTTTGAAAGATGGAGGGGGCATTGGTTAGTCCAAAAGGCATTACTCAGTATTCATAATGACCGAAAGGTGTTCTGAAGGCGGTCTTCCATTCATCACCTTCCTTTATCCTTAAAATATGGTATGCTCCTCTAAGATCCAACTTGGTGAATCTCTTTGCCCCTCTGACAGCTTCTAAGATGTCCTTAATAAGAGGTAACGGGTATCGATCGTTAGTAGTGATAACGCGTCCTTCTATGTTAATTTTATACACATTAGGACTCGTTTTAGGCCAATGAATCTTTTGCCCCAGTGGTGAGACACCGTAGGACGAGATAACTGATTAATATGTCAAGCAATATGTCAATAATTTCATCAATATTTATCACCACACTGTACTTTACTTTGGAATAAGACATTAATCAAATTCTCAACACAACCATGACCTTTCAGCCATGAATAACCACACCTGTTGATAGAATTTTATGAATTTTATTCCCTATTGATTACAATCTACAAGCAGCAGAGTTAATCTCAAAATCAAGAAACTTATGAGTAAAGTCACAATATGACAACTGTGATAAGATTTCACTAATGCGAGGATTACAAACATAAGAATATAACACAACGTGAACATAGATCAGGATAGAAAATATCACTTAAGTCTTAGTTCGGCATAGGGTAACGTCAGTCATTTGTCTAATGTGTCAGTCAGAGTGAACTCCTAACCTAGCCCCTAATTAGCATCAGCATGTTGGGCTTCATGCTAAATATTTTAGAACACAAATTTAGAAAACATCTAGCT
The DNA here is from genome assembly GCF_031143425.1 of Pleurodeles waltl. Lineage (NCBI taxonomy): Eukaryota > Metazoa > Chordata > Amphibia > Caudata > Salamandridae > Pleurodeles > Pleurodeles waltl. The sequence continues at coordinate 976,276,297 of NC_090446.1, read as the reverse complement.
AAAGCCTCTATTCAAAAATACAGCAGTTGGTACCTAGAAAGGAAAAGCAAACAGACAAATTGTAATTCGCATTGTCATAATTACCCTCCAGGAATAGGTCAGCACACAGGATCAGTCTTCGTCTTCAGGACATCAGTCAGATCGCCTTCAGTCTAGCTCCGTAGAAGAGACAGGGGACACTTCCCTCCTAAAGAGGAGAAGTATAAGGGGCAGTCTATGGGCAAGGATAATTTATTAAGTCTCAAATCACCAAACAGAGTGACAAAAATTCTGGATGAAATCGATAGCATTCCCTACCTTGTTCTAACGTCTCTTCTGTGACATGAGTTTTTATCCCTTTTTCGTAACACCTTCCCCAAAAATTCTATTGGTCATTTACTATACCCACTATCTTTAACCTATCAAAATATACATTAGGTAATCCCAATTGTCATTCCACGATAATTTACAACATTTTGATTGGTCTTCATAATTGACGTCTTCGGAGGTGGCACATCCTGGATTAGTTCATCATCTTGGCACGTTCCTCGGGTCATAAGTTCCTTTATCCAAGGTCAAATGTCCTTGAACATTTCTTTTAATCTACTTTGTTTCAAATTGTATAAAATTCATACTAAAACAGCTAGCATGCGGATGAGAACTAAATTGGTATGGATACATAAAATTAAGGAAAAGGAACAAAAGCAGGGTCATGGCCCACTGTGAGTCAGCACACTGAAAAACAGAGAAAAATGCTTTAATATGAGAGCCAAGCTACTAAATCCACAGCTCACGCTAACTTAAGGCCTATGGGTTTTAATATAAATGCGATTTGTAAATGCTAATATAAGCTTGATTAATCATGATGCAAGCAATCATTTTTCATAACTGACATTGGTTTGTGTACACAATGGTAGTTCCACGTTACATAATCATAATTCAAATGCACGTTAAGCAAATTATTATTCATTGTCGTTTTCTATGCAGCATTTGTTAGGCATTTATATAAGCATTACACTTCTAATAATTGATACATTCAAACTACGCTCTCTCAGTCCCTCCTCTGATGACGTTCGTCATCACACAAACTTTTCACTTTTAATTTTTCACCTTGCACATAATGCGCATTTCAACATCTTGTCCTTTATGTGAACTTTCCCAAATTTCATTGAATATTTTCTCTCTTTCACTTTCTTCATTTCTTGTTCTTTTAGTCCAATTTTTCTTAATGTTATCATTAATTGTGCATGCCCCCCACAATCCTAATAGACAAACCAAGTTAATTAATAACCCCATCAATATTTTTGCAAGGGCCCCATTCCAAATATTGGTAAACCAACTCCCTACTCTGGCAATTCCCTTTCCAAACTTTTCCCAGACACCAGGGGCCATATGTACGAAAGCTTTTTCCCATAGACACAGAATGGGTAAAATCCTTTGGTAAATCTGGCCTCGAGTTCTTTCAAATCCTTCAAATCTGTACTATCTCTAGTAAGGTTAGTAAGCATACTTCTAATCTTTTTACTGTTATCCGGAATGAACGAGCAACAATGACGCTCGTTGAACATCTTGCAGACCCCCCCACTCTTTACTAAAAGAATGTCTAAAGCAAGCCGATTTTGAAGAGTCATAGCTCTTTCTGCAGCAAGTTCAGTATCCATCAGGAGTATAGCCCCTGTAAAATTTGTCAGCATGTTGTCCACAATAGTAGACAACTTTTGTATCTTCATAGAATTTAAGGTAACCCCTACTGAAGGGATTATAGCTCCAAATATGTCACCAATGACAGCCGCCACTGATTCTCGTTTTTGTCTTGTATGTTGTATTTCAGACGTTTTAGGTAATTGTTTTAAGTCATCAATCTGGTAGATCTTTGGGAAAACTATTACCAAATAACATGTCCCATACCATCCCTTAGGGAGACGGTAATATTCATTAAGTCAGCAAATATAATATATCCCAGGGATCGCTGGATCTTGTCCATTCAACATAAATGTCCATTTACTCTGAAACAGAAACACATGCCTGCATTCACTCGTTCCCACAAACAAATTGTCCTGCTCAGATTTTGGTCTATACATACAAAGCCTACCTACATGTAATGCATCTATAGCTAATTTGCCTTGTGTTTTGATTGCAGTGTAAGCATAATCATTTGCATATGTGCGCTTTTCTAATCCTTTCTCTAATCTTTCTTTTAATGCTTTGCGACTATCATCGGTGTGGTCTAAAAAGCTTTTCTCTACAGGCGATAGTAAGCAGGTCAAATTATTGCGATGTGTATAAGCAGTTCCGAATGTAAGTGTTGGCTCAAAGAAACTCTAACTAATTTTATATCATGTTCCTTAGCTAATTTATTCAAAAATTCAATCACAGGCACAAAGGAAAACACAACATCCAGGTTTGAATAAAAGTATTGCACATGCTCTTGATTATAGAATCTTGTTAATAGCAAGCTACAACTAATCCCATAAGTTAAAGGGAGGCTATGATAAGTAACTCCTTCCTGCACAGATGAAGGAATCTTAGTGCACACATAACAGTCTTTCGCATCCATAGTCTCCACATATTCATTTAGCAAGCGATAGAAGACATTAGTAGAAAGTTCCCCCTTTGAATTAGTTCCCTCATGCATGTGTCGTGCATCCTGCTCAAGTCTTTCCCATGGTGTTAGTGTTGTAGTTACAGGTTTTGAAGTAGCATTAATAGTCTTTTTCTCCTACCACGGCATTCCTAAAATCACACCCACAATCATTATTGCACACACAATACCTACTATAAGGCTCAACCAACCACACATTTTACTTTTCTTGCTACTATTTCTATTATTAGCCATGTCTGTATACTATCAGATAGCAGAATAATCAATCAACTAGAGGATGATCTAAAATATTTTTTTCTTCTTTTCTCGCGTATGTTTACAGCGTCTTCACTCACTCCAGGACCCCTTTTCCTTGTCAAATCAGGTTAGCAGCTTATCTCAATCATGTTTCTTAATGTCAATCCAGTTTTAGTGTCACTTTCGGTAATTTATAAAGTCTCTCTTTCAGTTTTCAGGTTTTCAGATTTTCAGTTTTAACCAAGAATCTTCTGAATTCTTCAGGTACCATAGTATAGGCCTGGTACTTCTCGATCAAAGCAGAATGCTAGGAATTCTTGTTGCCATTCAGATGTTGTAGCATACGCCCATTCAGGACCTGTATATCTCCTGTTCCTGCAATTCTTTTTCTTTTCAACCTTCGTTCACCTTGTTGTTCTCCTTCGCTTAAGTCTTCTACTCGAGATGTATCACCTTCTTCAATTACTGTGTCTCTTGGTACACCTCGTATTTTAGAAAGTGGTTTGTTTGGCCTGTTATCACCATTATGCGTCTGATGTTTCTTTTCAGGACTTTGGACAGCACCCTCCTCTTGTACTATGGTGTTTTTGCTTGATGGACCTGCAATTGGCTCAGGAGATTTCAGCTCACTCGGATCTCTCTCTACTATTTCTCCTTCTTCTTCTACTTCTGGGTCTGTACCAGGTTCAAGTTCTAGCCCGTATCTGTCTATTTCTGGGAGAACTTCTTCTTGATTTTGTTCTCTTGTCGTTTCTACTGAGATGGGCTCTCTGTCACCTCTCTCGAACTCATTGACTGTTTGAGGGACGAGGCTGTTCTCAGTGAGCTCTCCAGCAGTCTCAGTTCTTACTTGACTGTTTTCTAGACCTGAGACTTCTCCTTCCGAAGCGGGTGTGCTGGTAACTTCGAACTCTTCTTCATCTGGACACGTTACCCTTTTTGTGTGACTGGCATGTATCCAGTTTGGAATTCCGGCACACTTTACAGCAGTGGTAGTTGTCAAGATCACTTGATAGGGCCCTTTCCAATGTGGCTCCAGACACGACTTTCTCACGTGCTTTTTGACAACCACCCAGTCACCAGCTTGCAGAGAGTGGCCTGGATCCCAAATCGGTGGCAAAGTGTTGGCTTCCACCTGGTGAGAGAAAGAGCGAATCACATCAGCCAAACCTTTGCAGTAGTCCAACACCATATCATCTGTAATATTCACTAGAGCATTTTCAGGTACTGCTGGTAACCTAATAGCTCTACCCATGAGGATTTCATGGGGGGACAATCCCGTTTTCTTATCTGGGGTGTTTCTCATTGACATCAACACTAGAGGTAATGCATCTGGCCATTTCATATTGGTAGCTGCGCACATTTTTGCCATTCTCGATTTCAGAGTACCGTTCATTTGTTCTATTAGTCCTGATGCTTCAGGGCGATAGCTACAGTGCAGCTTCTGTTCGATGTTAAGTGCAGCACACAGGAGTTTGAACACCTTATTGTCAAAGTGTCTACCCCTATCTGATTCTATAGAGACCGGAAACCCGAATCTTGGTATCAGTTCCCTAAGTAGTAATTTTGCAACTGTGAGACTATCATTTCTACGTGTAGGGTATGCCTCAATCCAGTGACTGAAAACACACACAATCACCAACATATATTTCAATCCTCCACAAACAGGCATTTCAATGAAATCCATTTGCATCTTGCTAAATGGACCGCCAGCTCTCCCAATGTGGCTTAAAGTTACCACTGTCCCTTTTCCCGCATTCATCTGTTGACAGATGATGCACCTGTGACAAATGACTTCGGCAGCATGTCTGAATTTTGGATTGAACCAGTCGATTTTAAATGACCTGATCATTGTGTCCCTCCCAAGGTGAGCCTGTCCACAATATAATCTGGCGAATTGTGATAAAAGGCTATTTGGTAGGACTAGTTTTCCTTCCTCTGAAACCCATAAATCATCAGCTCTCTGTGTACATTGCATTCTTTGCCAAGAACGTTTTTCTTCTTTACTTGCGCGACTCTGTAATGTCTTCAACTCATCTAAAGTATCAACTACTCGTAATGCAAGATTCAAACATATGTAATTTTCAGACTGTGGTAATAGTTCCCATTGCTCTTTGAACGATATACAGTTCAATGCGCAAAACCTTGCGACTTGATCTGCATAACCGTTTCCCATGGACACAAAATCTTGTGATCTAACATGAGCACTGCATTTCACCATGGCAATTTGAAGAGGTAACTGAATTGCATGTAACAAATCTTTTATGTGTTCGCCATTTTTCACAGGAGATCCAGATGAGGTCATGAAACCTCTCTGAGACCAAAGTTGGCCAAAATCATTCACAATTCCAAATCCGTATCTGCTGTCAGTATAGATAGTAACCTTTAAATTTACTGCTGCATGGCATGCCTTGATAAGGGCAATTAACTCTGCCACTTGTGCGGAAAACACTCTCTCGAGCCAGGAGGCTTCAACGATACCGGCTATAGTGCATACTGCATAACCAGCTCTCAGCACTCCAGCAGAATCTCTTAGACAGGACCCATCAACAAACATAATGCAGTCATTTTCTTTCAATTGGGTGTCTTGAATATCTGGACGAGGTTTGGTACACAGTTCGGTTACCTCCAGACAATCATATTCAAATTCTTCCTCATTTTTGATCTCAGTGTTTTCAACAGGAAGTAAAGTTGCCGGGTTCAATACACTGCACCGCTTCAAGGAAACGTTTGGTGACCCCAATATGATCGTCTCATACCTAGTGAGATGTGCATTAGTCATGTGCTGAGTTTTAGTTCGAGTCAACAGTATTTCAACTGAATGTGGAACCATTACTGTTAGGGGATATCCCATGACAATGCCTTCACATTGTGTAAGGCTCTGACCAACTGCTCCAACTGCGCGCAAACAACCCGGTAAGGCTGCTGCGACAGGGTCCAAGGTAGCTGAAAAATATGCTACAGGGCGATTTGCATCTCCATGGACCTGTGTTAAAACAGACAAGGAACAAGCATCACGTTCATGACAGAACAACAGAAAAGGTTTCTCATAGTCTGGCATTCCTAATGCTGGTGCCCTGCACATGCATTCTCTCAACTCAAAAAATGATTCGAGCTCTTCTTTAGATAACACTATGGTATATGGCTCATCTTTGATTTCCTTGCCTGTCAGTTTTATCAATGGTTTTGAAATGATCGAAAAATTGGGTATCCACTGACGACAGTAGCCCACCATTCCCAAAAACATCCTGACATCCCTTTTTGTCATACGAGGATTCATCTGTAAAATAGCTGTAATCCTTTCCTTTGATATTCTCCTGGAACCTTTTTCAATTAGGTGCCCTAAGTATTTCATCTCTTTCTTACAGTATTGTAATTTCTTAGGTGACACCTTGTGTCCATTCTTTCCCAGATGATTTAGTAAGGCAATGGTATTGTATTTACAGCTGTCCCTAGTTTTAGATGCAATCAGCAAATCATCAATGTACTGCACCAGAGTTGAATTAAAAGGCAGTACCAGAGGTTCCAAATCTTTTTTCAATATCTGATTAAAGATGGACGGTGATTCAGAAAACCCTTGAGGGATTCTGCACCAACTGTACACCTTATCCAGGAAGTTGAAACTGAACAAAAATTGGCTCTCCTCATGAAGGGGTATTGAAAAGAAAGCCTGTGACAAATCTACAACAGTAAACCATTCAGCGTCGCAAGGAACTTGGAACATTATTACTGCTGGATTGGGTACCACAGGGCAGCATTTTATCACAATTTCATGTATTTTTCTAAAATCTTGTACAATTCGGACCTTTCCACAGGGCTTCTTCAAACCCATTATTGGAGAGTTACATGGACTGCTCAAAACTTCTTTCAGAACCCCCTGCCTGAGAAAATCTGCTTTATTTGTGACACTTCGATGCAACGTCTTGGGTCATGTGGTACTGTGGCACTTGAGGGAATACTGCATCTGGCTTTATCTGGACTTTGACTGGTTCTACCCCTTTTAGTAGACCTACTTCTTTTCCGGTCAGATCCCACACTTTCTCTGTCACCGTCCTCTGCAGTTCAACAGGCAGGTCAATCAGGGTAAGCATCAGGAACAGGGTAATTAAGGGGTAATCTTCATTAGCTGTTCCTGTGTCTTCTTCTGAGAATTGCCCTTCGTCTCCCTCATCTTCACTATTTGTCTGCACCTCAATTCCATCATTGGAACAGGTAATTGAACATTTTGTCTTGCACAGTAAGTCTCTCCCCAGTAGGGATACCGGACTTGAATCACAGACTACAAACCTATGCAGTCCCTGGAAGTTACCGATCTCAACCTGCACTAGATCTGTAATCGGATTTGTCAAATACTGGTTTGCTACTCTGACCACTCTTATGGTACGTCCTGAAAGTGGCAATTTTGGAACCTCAACACTTCTGACTGTAGAGTGTGTGGCTCCTGAATCCACCAAAAATAAAACCTTGTAACCCATCACTTTCCCTTCTACATATGGACCCCTCTGATCCACCTCTAAAGATGCTGCAAGCCTGCACTCTTCACTGTCTGAGCTATCGTCTGACCATTCCCCATTCGTGCCATTTTCACCTCGTAATGGGAACTGTTGTACTGCATTGTTTTGACTCATTACTTGACCTGTGGCCTGTTGAGGAATCGTCACCTGTTGCTGTCCCATCAGAGCCATTGGTAATTGCATTTGCTGTCTAGGCACCATAGAAATCTGCTGTTGTGCTGGTTGCAATTGCACTGACTGAAAACGCGGCATTTGCATTTGCTGCATGGGCTGTACCCCCTGCATTTGTACTAGATTGTTCTGAAAATTCGGGTTTTGATGTCTCATTTTCGGACCTCGTGCATTTTGTAATGCACCAACGTTAGCACCTTGCTGAACAGCACCATCCTGCACCATATTCGGGCACTCCTGTTTCCAATGCCCCACGCCCCCGCATGGGTGACATGGTGACATCTTCTTCACCTCTTGCGTGTCATTTTGAATCACAACAGTATTCATGTCTGAACTGCAGTTCACAAACCCTCGGCCTCGACCTCTTGGTTGTGCCTGAAACACACCATTCATTGGCGGTTGCTGCTGTATCATCTGTTGAACTCCGTTTCCCTGTATTCCAGCCTGTGCATCCCTTATCTGCATCACCATCACCTTTTCTTTCAACTTCTTCTGTTTCAACTCAATCTCATCACTACAGTACTTTGCATACTGCAACACTTCATCAATCGGTTTAGCTTGCCAACAAATCAAATTATTCTTAATCATCTGGCTAACCTCTGGTCGCAACCCTTCAACAAATCTAAACACGAGATGGTTCATGTCCTTCGGTTCAATAGTTTCAGTACCACTGTAGTGTTTGAATGCCTTTAACAATCTTTCATAGTAAGCATGTATTGATTCCTTAACCTCTTGAGAGGTCCGGTCGATTTTCTGCCAATCAGTCCCCTTCGGCGACACCTTTTGCTTCAAAAACTCAATCACCTTATGATAATATTTCATCACTTCTTCCGAGGGTGCCCCTGTTACCTTATCCCTTGCCGGTTCCTTTGTCGGCCAATCAACTTCTCTCTTACACTCAAGCCACAAATCGGGCGGAACAATGATCTCAAACAAGGTATTCAGGTCTTCCCAAAGACACTTCGCAGGTTTTACAAACCTATCTGTTTGTTGATACCACTTGATCGGTTTCTCTCGCAATCTGGGATACTCATTGGTAAAGGACAGGATGTCTCCCCTGGACCACGGTACATGAACTAGGACACCACCAGCAGTTTCTCTCATAGGTAATATCTTTACCAATTCCAAATCAGGTGAAGCCTTAGCTTGATTAGACCCTGGACTGTCACTCTTTCCCTTATCTCTTTTCTTTGCCCACCTGCCTTCCCATTTTTCTAATGCACCCCAAATTTGCGCACTTTGCAACAATCCTCTCAGATGTGCCTTCATTCCTGCAGATCTCATATGCTCAAAATCTTTTGAGTCAAAGTCTAATCTGTAACTTCTTTTCAAATGTTTAGTGCTTCCGATATCAATGTTGTATTTTTCTGCCAGGTTTGCTAATCTCTGATGCACCTTGCCTACTTCTTTGGTAATTTTAGGGCATAGGAATCTCAATTCTGCCTCTGTGTATGACTCCAATCTATTTACTCCCATTGTACCTTCCACTAATTCAGCAGATTCTGCCCCTAGTCTCACAAAGTTCATGAATTCATCTTGTTTTTCTTTTCCTGGTTCAACTGTAACTATTGCGGTCTTTTGTGAAGTGTACGTTTTTTCTAACCATTCATTTAACTGTTGAACTGTGAAACCCTGTAATGAAATGTTCCCTGCATGCACCATCGGGGAACGTGAAGCGGTCGTACTCATTGTCTGTGGGGTTAGGACCCCTAGTCCTGCTTGTCGCATTGCCTCTATGGGTGCTCCCACTGGGCTAAGGTCCATTAAGGGTCTCGGCTGTTCAACTGCTTGCTCTCCTGGAGCCATAATCTGGGGAGTTCCCATGGACCCTCCTCTTATCGCATCTTGAGTCATTACTCCCTGATCACATACACCAGGTTTGCCTTGAGCATACAACGGCACTGGCGGACCCACAGTAATTGGCAATGATATAGCAGCAGGTGTCTGACCTGAACCTAAACTGCATGGAGCAGCAACTCCATAGGTCTGTTCTAATGTACCTGGGACAGGTACTGATGGTGGACCAGTTACTGGGTTGTACCCTGGAATTAGTTGTGGTTGTGGCTGGGACATTAATTTCGGAGTTGACTCAATCTGTATTAACTTTGGCTTTGTATATATCGGGTCTGGCGGCACTATCAGATTTTTTGTAGTCTCAAGTACTGGAACGTCTGGGTATATTCTCTGTATCTGCGGTGGAGGTTGCAACTGTATCGGTATGTCTGGAGCAGTGGGTACACTGACACTATTCTGTAGCGGAGTCATATCACTAGTCTGTGGCGTATCAGCAGCTCCCTTTTCCTGCGTCTGGTTCCCAGGATCTGTGCTAGTGCTTGGAGCACTGTCGCTCACCGCATAAGGTGGTGGGCGATCATGCAACAACCTGTCCATAAATTCCTCATCGTCTGAATCATCTTCCTCTTCCCAAGATCTTTTATTTTCTTTGGATTTGCCTGAGTCTTTATCTGTTTTACATGAGGCTTTCTTTCCTTGTGCTTCTTCCCCTTGTGCTATTGCTGGAAACAGTTTTAGCCCATCAACTATTCCCCTTCTCCACATTTTGCTCTCTTCATCCCATCTAGCTTCCGCATAAGATTTTTCTGCCCTTCGCAATCTTTTCGGTAACTTTTCTTGCCTCTGCTTAAGAGCCATCAGATCCCAAACCGCTAATGCCTCATATTGTGCTGGCCTCGGAGGTGGTTTCTGTCCACTTAACATCCACCTCAATCTTGCAAGGATCCTCGTATTGAATGTTCCATATTCTGGAAACGCTAAACATCCCTCTTTCTCTGTTAGTTTGCGCCACTGTTTCATCCATAAACATGGAGCAACACCCTTTTCTTCCATAACTATATAAGCTGGGGTACCTTCGGGTGGTGTAGGCTCCCCATCAGTTGCTATAATATATGTGTCTCCCTTCAGAGCGCTCTTGAATGCTTTAACAAAATTCATTTTTGCGATTTTCTCTTGTTCTGTATTTAAATCAGAAGTGACTTAGTTCCCAGGACACTCTTCACCTGCCTTTCTCGACCTACTGTATTGCCTCTCACGGACGGCAGCCAATCCGTGCGTGACCCTTCTCGACAACTGACCTATCAAAGCGCGGCACCTACTGACGTCACACTCACACACACTGCAGCTGACAAAGTCTTGCGGCTCGTCCGCTCTCACTGAACCCATATGAACCCACACAAACTAATGCAATTATTGCGAGCACCTTAAATGACAACACAAATCTGCCGGTTTACTACAGGAAGGGTAACACATTCACTTCAGAACTTTACAGAGATTTCACTTGAAGCCTCAGCCGCTACTTTCTCCTTATCTGTTCCCGCATACGCAAGCAGAATTCGACCCGCAAATTCTACTCTCGACTTGTCAGTGGCTTATTCTAGTGCACTTTAGAACTCACCAAATCTCCATCGAAGGTTTTCATACACACGTCTACTCAAACTTGACTTGTCAACCACGCCCGATTGACCTATTAAATCGCACAGATTACAACCTAACCCCAAGTGTCTCCTACACTTTTTAACATACTCCGGAGTCTTAGACCTCGCCAGGTCCGTACATAAATAACCAACCACGTGGATAATTTTGAGCATTAAGCGCCACACTCATATGAAGTACGCCGACTTCCCTACTCTCATACTGTGGAGTACGCCCACTCCTACTAAACAACACATATTTTTGGCCTAAATACACACAACTCTTCACAATCACCTGCAAAAGGCATAACCTAAGCAAGCACAAAAAACAAACAAAAAAAAACCCTAAACCACACACATTATGACGCCGAGAACATTCCCAACTTACTTAGGCAGGCTCCGAGATCCCGGGAAAGTCATGGTGAACTTAGAAACCCATCATACCTCCAATTTGCATTGTCTCAGAAAAACAGTTTAAACAATAATTCTCCGTCCTAGGGCCCCCAAGGGCCAAACCGTCGCTCTGCTACCAGAACTGATAACGCGTCCTTCTATGTCAATTTTATACACATTAGGACTCGTTTTAGGCCAATGAATCTTTTGACCCAGTGGTGAGACACGAGATAACTGATTAATATGTCAAGCAATATGTCAATAATTTCATCAATATTTATCACCACACTGTACTTTACTTTGGAATAAGACATTAATCAGATTCTCGACGCAACCATGACCTTTCAGCCATGAATAACCACACCTGTTGACAGAATTTTATGAATTTTATTCCCTATTGATTACAATCTACAAACAGCAGAGTTAATCTCAAAATCAAGAAACTTATGAGTAAAGTCACAATATGACAACTGTGATAATATTTCACTAATGTGAGGATTACAAACATAAGAATATAACACAACGTGAACATAGATCAGGATAGAAAATATCACTTAAGTCTTAGTTCAGCATAGGGTAACGTCAGTCATTTGTCTAATGTGTCAGTCAAAGTGAACTCCTAACCTAGCCCCTAATTAGCATCAGCATGTTGGGCTTCATGCAAAATATTTTAGAACACAAATTTAGAAAACATCTAGCTATGGCCTCTATTAAAAAATACAGCAGTTGGTACCTAGAAAGGAAAAGCAAACAGACAAATTGTAATTCGCATTGTCATAATTACCCTCCAGGAATAGGTCAGCACACAGGATCAGTCTTCGTCTTCAGGACATCAGTCAAATCGCCTTCAGTCTAGCTCCGTAGAAGAGACAGGGGACACTTCCCTCCTAAGGAGGAGAAGTATAAGGGGCAGTCTATGGGCAAGGATAATTTATTAAGTCTCAAATCACCAAACAGAGTGACAAAAATTCTGGATGAAATCGATAGCATTCCCTACCTAGTTCTAACATCTCTCTTCTGTGACATGAGATTTTATCCCTTTTACGTAACACCGTCCCCCAAAATTCTATTGGTCATTTACTATACCCATTATCTTTAACCTATCAAATTATACATTAGGTAATCCCAATTGTCATTCCACAATAATTTACAACATTTTGATTGGTCTTCATAATTGACGTCTTCGGAGGTGGCACATCCTGGATTAGTTCATCATCTTGGCACTTCCTCAGGTCATAAGTTCCTTTATCCATGGTCAAATGTCCTTGAACATTTCTTTTAATCTACTTTGTTTAAAATTGTATAAAATTCATACTAAAACAGCTAGCATGCGGATGTGAACTAAACTGGTATGGATACATAAAATGAAGGAAAAGGAACAAAAGCAGGGTCATGGCCCACTGTGAGTCAGCACACTGAAAAACAGAGAAAAATGTTTTAATATGAGAGCCAAGCAGCAAAATCCACAGCTCACGCTAACTTAAGGCCTATGGGTTTTAATATAAATGCGATATTGTAAACGCATTTATAAGCTCGATTAATCATGATTGAAGCAATAATTTTTCATAACTGACATTGGTTTGTGTACACAATGGTAGTTCCACGTTACATAATCATAATTCAAATGCACGTTAAGCAAACTATTATTCATTGTCGTTTTCTATGCAGCATTTGTTAGGCATTTATATAAGTATTACACTTCTAATAATTGATACATTCAAACTACGCTCTCTCAGTAGTAATCTTGTTTAATCCTCTAAAATCAATACAGGGACGCAAGTCTTTCGTCTTTTTTGGTACAAAGAAGTGAGGAGCCCCTGCAGGTGAGGAGGAAGGGGCAATCAACCCACTCTGTATGTTCTCCTCTAGGTATTCCTTGAGGATCTGCTTCTCAGGTTCTGTTAGAGAGTACGTTCGCCCAAAAGGAACCACAGCATCTGGTTCCAAAGAAATGGCGCAATCGTATTCTCTATGGGGTGGCAGTTCAGGTCTTTCTGATTTCTGGAATACAACGGCATATTCTAGATAATGTCTGGGTACTCCTTGTAGAACGTTAATAGAACATCCCACCTTAGGGGGTGCCATTAGAGACTCTTTGGGGACCAATAGTCTCCTGCTAAGTAACAGTGGTGTTGGCAGAAGTGAGTGGATAAAGAAATGGTTCTTGTTTCCCAGTTAATGTGAGGGTTATGCTGAGTTAGCCATGGAATTCCCAGGATCATAACGTGGTGTGGTGAAGAAATCAAATCAAAAGAAATGTTTTCTTGATGTTTCCCGAATTGGAGAAATAGGGTAGGAGTGGTATACTGTACAGGTCCCGAGGCCAAGAGTGACCCATCCACCGTGTGGACTTGTTCTGGTACTTCCTTGGGTATTTGCGAAATCTGTCTTTCCCTGGCCCAGGTTTTGTCTAGGTAGATACCACTGGCTCCACAGTCCAGCAAGGCCAGTGCCCTTTCTTCACGGCCATCTGTTAAGTGGAGGATAACAGGTAAGAGGAAAAGAGCATTTCCTTCCTCCCTTGAAGAACAAATGGAAGGTATTTCGAAACATCCCGTCCTCACCCTTCTCACTGAGGACGGGAATTGGCGTTTCCCAAAGGCTTGGCTGGATGGATGGGACATGTGCGAATTAGATGACCAGCAGCACCACAATACAGGCAAAGTCCTTTCCTTCGTCTGTTTTCCCGCTCACTAGATGATAATGGCCCTCGTGCCATGTCGATTTGCATAGTCTCTTCATCGGTAGCACCCTTAGTTTCAAAACGAGCCTCCTCGGAACGATGAGGAAGGGTGCAGGACGTCAACGAGTGTGACGGTAAACGACTCTTCTTTTTCTCCATCCTTCGCTCATTTAACCGATATTCTATTGTCAGGGTCTGATCCATTAAACCCTTAAGATTTTCTACTCTGGCAGAGTGCACTAGTTCGTCCTTAATGTCCTCTCTGAGACCCCTGCGAAACAGGGTCACCAAAGTACGCTCCACCCAGGAAGTCTCAGCTGCCAATTGTCTGAAACGAGTGATGTATTGTAAGACGTCCTGATTTCCTTGTTGAATATCGCAGAGAGCTTCTTCTGCTGAAGACTCTAGTCCAGGACGCTCAAACATCTGCTTAAAGGCAGTGACAAAGCTGGAATAATTAGACAGTCTAGGGTCGTTGCTTATCATCAAAGGAGTTGCCCATGCCAAGGCTGGTCCAGATAGGGCGCTAATCAAATACCCAACCTTGGTTTTGTCTTGCATGAACTGTGAAGGACGGAATGCGAAATAGACCGTCAAGGCATCCAGGAACTCTCGTAATTTGTTAGGATCCCGGAAAAGCGAGGCGTAGTGGCAGAGACCGTAGGAACATCGGTGGTTCTAGAGGCGAAGGCTTGTCGGAAGACTGTGTTTTCGGTACGTAGCTGTTGAAGTTCTTGGGCCTGTTGTTGTATAGTCAGGAGCAGGGTTTGGCTTGTTGGTTCTGTACTCATCACGGGATTCTCCATGGTTCCGGATGGCAACTGGAGTTTTGGGCATTGCAATCTGTCACGATTCACCCTGAGCTTACCGTCAATGTTGGAGAGAGGTGGTGAGCGGCCCCGGTTCCTGCAAGTCCTGCTCTGGCCGAGGTAGGGGCGACCCCTTCCGGTAGCCACGGTGCTGTTTGACATTAGTAAGCCACTACAGTCCGTGCCCTCCAGAAGGAGTCCCAGAGGAAAAACCCCTAAAAGGATAAAAAATCTCCAACAGGAACTCCCTGAAACAGATGGAGGACACAAGGAATTAGAATTTACGATCCTGGAATTCTGGAGACTGAAGACAGATCAAGAACAACTGGGCCACAAGAGGAAACCAGCCGGAGCGTGACTACCACCGTATGAGTGTTGCAACGCAATGAGAAGGAAGATAGATTCCCCTTATATACCCCTAGACAGGAAGTGGGAAACAGGAAGTAGTAATACCACCATCTTGGTTTGGGAAAAAGTCATAACTTAAAATAGAAAACATGCTCCTGAGAAAAGAGAAACAATGCATGCAGGGAAGAGAGGAAGTGAATAGCATGCTTGGAAGGAGAAAGGCATGCTTATAAGCTAGTCATGTGTAGGCAGACGGCTTTTGTATGTGTGACAGGTAAGTGGGTATATGGAGGGAGGTCCCGGGCATCCTAGCGCATTAATTAGTTTTGCGCGCTGAGCGCGGCGAGGACCGTGACCCGATTCGGTGTCTATGCGGCTTTTGTAGTCGGCTTTTTTGGTGGTGCGGATCATCTGGTGATGTTTGCGGATGGCAGTCTTGAGGGGGATGTGGTTGGATTCGGTAGGTAGAAGGTGCCAGGTCTTCTCCATTCTTCGGCATTCCTGTTTGGATGCCTGTAGGTCGGGGTGAACCAGCTGGCCTTGGATCTGTGGTGGATGTCCGAGGGTTGTTTGAGTGTCGCGAGGGTGTTGGTGCAGTCGTCTATCCATTGATGCAGGTTGGTGGCGGCTGTGTTGGGGTCCCTGGTCCTAGGAGGAGGTGCCTGGGTGAGGGTGGAGATCAGCTGTTCTGTCAAGATTCTGTTCCAATAGCGGCAGGGGGGTTGAGTGGTGAGGTGGTGAATGACCGGCTTCTGGAAGGAGAAATGGATGCAGCGATGGTCGGTCCAGTGGAGTCCGGTGGTGTGGCTGAAGGAGACGTGGTTGCTGGCTGAGAAGATGGGGTCGAGTGTGTGTCCTGCGGTGTGGGTGGTCGACGTGACGAATTGCTTGAGGCCGAGGTTGGCGATGTTGTCGAGTAGGTTGGTAGTGTTGATATCGTTGTTGTTTCCCAGGTGTAAGTTCAGGTCCCTGAAGAGGATGTAGTCAGTTGAGGCGAGGGCTTGGGCACTGATGATATCGGCGATGTCGTCGCAGAAGTGAGGTCAGGGGCCCGGGGGTCTGTAGACCAGTGTTCCTCTGAGAGTGGTGTTGGCATTGACGTGGATTTTGAAATGGAGGTGCTCAGCGGAATTGATGGTGTTGTGGGAGCTGGTGGAGACTCTGATGGTGCTTTTGTGGACTATGGCGATTCCTCCTCCTGGTTTGTTGGTGCGGTCTCTTCTAGTGATCTTGTAGCCTTCAGGTATGGCTATGGCTATGTCTGTTTCCGAGGCCGAATTCATCCAGGTTTCGGTGAGAAATGCGACGTCAGGTGATGATGAGGTCAGTAGGTCCCAGAGTTTGATTGCGTGCTTGTGGGCGGGTGTTGAGCAGCTTGGTGGTTACGGTGCAGGTGAAGTTGCAGGCTCTGCAGGAGAAGGGTCCTTTGGTGTGCTTCGGAGTGGACTGGAAGCATATGAAGGAGCGTCCTGGATTGAGGGCGTGGAGGTCATTGGCTGTGTGGCGGTGATTGGTGGTGCAGGGGCTGGGGGGACTGGCGCTGGGCACCGTCTGGGCGCGAACAGGCTTGCCTTAGGCGCGCCTTCGGCGCATCCGCACCGCGGCTGCCATATGAGGGGAGGTGGGAGGGAGTGGCAGAAGGGTGGGGAACAGCGAATGGGAGAGGAGGGGGGCGGGGCCGCAGGGACGCAGCAGTGGGAAAAAGAGATCTGAAGTGGAGGGAGGGAGGGAGGCGGGGCCGCGGGGTCACAGGGGCCGAGGGGAGCAGAAAATAAAAGGAATCCAAAAAACACGGGCACCTGGAGCAGAGGCAGTGGTGCAGGGATCGACCTGCCTGAAGCAGGGTCAAGGGTCGCTCTCTTCACCGCGCCACGGCTGTCATATGAGGGGAGGTGGGAGGGAGTGGCAGCAGTGAGGAGGGAGGGGAACAGCGAATGGGAGAGCAGGAGGGTGGGGCCGCAGGGACGCAGTGGTGGGAAAAAGAGATCTGAAGTGGAGGGCGGGGGGCGGGCCTCGGGGAAACAGTTGCAGGGGCTGAAGGGAGCGGGGAAAAAAAGAATCCAAAAAAACATGGGCACCTGGAGCAGAGGCAGCGGTGGAGGGAGTGACCTGCCTGAAGCAAAGATTGGTTCATGATATACTTCATTGAATCAATTATGTTCTAGATAAAATAGCATGTACTGCAATGATTAGGATGATAAAACATAATAATACAGTAACATGAAAAGTGAAACATAAGAAAAGTCCAACCATAGTGTCAGAACGATTGGTATTGGAATTCCTACCTACGCCACTAAAGTACTATATTAGAGAACAGCAGTGTTGGCTCTAATCTGCCCTTCAGAATTCCTAGGAAGACACTATCCACATACCTGGATTTGGTAGTAGTGAAGAGAGCTGTTAGTCTACTGAACGTCCCCTCTAACGGAGGAAGAGAAAAGACGTCAAGTCTCAGCAGACAGCTGCAATGAAGTGAAAGCATGCAGCGGAAATCTTCTGGCTGTAACTCTACCTCTAACGTATAGAGATGTTTTATAATAAAACAGCTAGTGTTCTAGGATACTACCCTAACGTAAAACACAGATGTTTCCGTGAAGTGGCAAAGATTGCGCTGTTCCACTTTGTGCCGGAAACATATTGGGAAGGTCAGTAATAAAATTAAAACTAAATCCTATAATATATATCTATATATGTGTATATGTACACAGCTCTGTTTACATATTATTACCTATGGCAGGATCTCCATCCTGCGCCTTCCTCCCCACTCTGTCTGCTGGATGCAGGCAGCAGGCCTCCTCCTGTGCTGCCGGGCAGAAGTGATAGATTACTTAAATTATGTAAGTCTACAGAAGCGTTTGTGAAAGGAGAGCATACCTTTCACATCTGCTTCGCAGGATGACCTGACCTTTATCCAAAAAACTGGGACATATATTTAAAATTAACAAAAGTGTTGGGACACCGGGATAGACCTCTGAAAACCGGGACTATACGGGGAAATCTGGGACGTCTGGTCAACTTACCACTATGTGATGTATCCTAGATGCAGTCAACCTCATGGCCAGAGGTATCAACACCAGTATTCTTGTCAGATGTTATTCCTGGCTCCATGTTACTTGCTTTAAACCAGAGGTACAACAGCAACTGCTAAACCTGCTGTTTCATGGTAAGCATCGATTCCGGTCGGATTAAAGACACGGACAGCCAAAGCTATGGTTTCCATCCAGACATCTACTCCAAAGGACTCCTTTGGGAGGCTACAGTACAGACTAGGCAGTAAGATCACCACCACAAACCCTCCAGCCTCCTATCCGCAACTGCAGGCTTACCCCAAGGAGCCAACCTATGGGTACCCCAGAAGGGCTCTACAGTGATAGCTACACTATGGATAGTGGCAAAGGAGCTGCCTCCTCCTCAAATCTCCTCAGTCTTGAACACCAGTTCCTTCTACATGAGGAGGTTCAAGTATTCATCTGCAAGGAGGGTCCATAAAGCCAGTACCATGGCTACACTCCTCCCCAAAAAGGACAGAACTGTTGGGCCCATTCCAAACCTCCGGTCTCTCAAGAAATACATCCTCTCAGCACATTTCCATATGGTCACTCTGCAGGATGCCATTCCGAGCAGTGGTGGAACAGCAATAGTCTATTTCAGGGCCTGCCCTTCACAGACCGTGTTCTGCAGGTGACCATCGCCACGGATGCCACACTTTCACAGAGAGGAACATATCTTTAGCAGCTAGCTGTTCAGGGCATGAGGTCACCACAAGATGTGGTCTTCAAGGTACATTGCGCTGGGAAGAAATTCTCTCCGATAATAAAGCATGGTTACTGGCTTGTGTTCACCTCATCCCACTAAACATCCCACCACACAAACGCCTTCATGTGGAGGTTCATGCGTTCATCTGCAAGTGGGCCATAGAGCCAGGATCATAACTACACTTGTCCCCAAAAAGGACAGAACCGTTGGGCCCTTTCTAAACCTCCAGCCTCTCAAGAAGGTATGTCCTCAGCACATTTCTGCTTGGTCACTCTGGAGGGTGCCATTCTGCTGCTGCAGCAAGGCGACTTAATGACGGCACTTGTTCTGAGGCATGCCTACTACCACATACCCATCCATCCCCCTCATTGCTGCTGCCTATTTTGTGGTAAGTTGTCAACCTTATCACTTCAAAGTATTACCAATCGGTGTCACCAGCCCCCAGGTTATTTACCAAATGCCTAACCTTGGTAGCTGCCCATCTCAGCATGGGGCACTGGTATGTTCCCCTGCCTCCACTAATGGCTGGTCAAGAGTGCAGGCAAGCAACAGTCAGTCACACCCAAGCCACCATTTCCCTCCTCCACCGATTGGATTTCACCGCATAGGCCACCAAGTCTCACCTCCAGCCCCTTCAGATCCAGTCCTTTTTAGGGGCTGTCCTCAAATGAGTCATTGGCAAGGCCTAACCCAGTTAACTGAGGGTGCAGGCATTCCAGCAACTACTGCCTCTTTTTCAGCCAGATCATTAAGTCAGAACAGTTATGTGCCTCTTTGGTATGATGGCCTTCTACATAGCCGTTGTCCCCCATTCAAGACTGCACATGTATGTGGCCTGCAGTGCCTATCAACACAAAGGTCACAAGCCGATGGTCACTTGGAAGATCTAGTGTTGATATGGGGCAGCAACAATCTGTTACTTCACAGGCCCTGTTCTGCAGGTGACCACCATGGATGCCTCACTCTCGCGGAGAGAAACATATCTTCAAAAGCTGACTGTTCAGGGCATAAGGTCACCCCAAGAGGTGGTCTTAACCTCAGTTACCTCGAGCTCTTGGCCATACAGCTAGCTCTCATGGTCTTCTTTCAAGAGATTCTGGACTAAGTCCTCTTAAAGAAGGACAACATGACTGCCCTGTACTATCTCCAAGAGTAGGGTGTTGAACATTCACCACAGATGTCGCCACTGGCGGATAGCCTGTAGTGATTCACCATTGGATGCACTTCCCAGATGTGTACCTTCCAGGAGTTGGCAACGACTTTGCAGACCTGCTCAGCAGTATCCAGCAACAAGTCCACAAGTGGTAATGCCACTCAAGTTCAACCTCTTTGCCATCACACAAAACAATACACTGTTAATGCTCTATGGATTAATTTTTCAGGATCTTTTATCTATGATTTCCTTTCTGGAAAGTTCGGCTACATCCTTCGCTCTCATCCTGGTAGCTCCCACATGGGCTAGACAAACTTGGTTCTTGACCCTCCTGGAGATATTCCTTGTTTCGCATGAGAAGCTCCCCAACATGCTGGACCTTTTCACTCAGAAACAAGGCAGAATCACGCACCGCTGGCAGCTCAGTCTAGCAACTTGGCTCCTGAGGTCCTAGAGTTTGGTTATTCACACTTACCTCCAGAATACTTTCCCTTCCTGAAACAAGCATGCAGGTCTAATTTGCGAGCCTGTTAAGCCTCCAAATAAAAATGGTTTGTCTGTTATTTATTTCCAAACATTTCGACCCTCTTAAACCTGCAGTTCAGGATGTTATTTATTACCAGTTTCACTTGCAGAAATCAAGCCTGGCATATACTTCCATATGTCTTCAATTAGCCTTCACTGAATGCTACATGCAGAACAGAGAACCCTCCTTTATTCAAAATCCTTGTCATCAAAGCTTTCATGGAAGGACCCAAATGGGTCATCTTACCTAGAGTTCCTCTTGCCCTGCTCTGGAACCTAATGTAGTTCTTACCAGACTCATGGGTCATCATTTTGAACCACTACACTCGTGCTCTTTAGAGTCCCTCTCCTGGAAGGTTGCCTTCCTTGTCGCTTTTACAACTTTAAGATGCATTAGCAAGCTGCAGGTCCTCACCATTGAGGAGCCATTCTTCCAGGATCAGGTTTCTTCTGAAGTGGGTGTCCTCATTGTACCTCAACCATATATTAGAGTTCACTGTCTTTGTCCTTAATTCAGAATCTATAGCAGATATGGCTCTTCACACTATTGTCGTTAACCGGGCCCTTATGTACTAAATTGACAGGACCAAACCCTTTCACATAACTCAGCAACTTTTTGTTTCTTTTGCTAATCATAACAAAGGACATACACTGTTATAAGCGAGCATGGCAAGATGATTGTCAAATGCATCCAAACCTGCTACATCAAGACTAAAAGAACTTACCAGCCCTGCCTAGACCACATTAAACACTTAGCAATCTTTGGCAGAGCCAATAGGCCTCGACTATGCAAGACCTTTTGGCTTTGCCAAGGTTTTCTAGCCATGTTGTACACCAGCATGGCTGCTTTTCAGCATGGCTAAACGTTAGTGGCATAGAGGAGAGTGGAGTGGGAATAGTGAAGAGTGGAGTAGAGTGTTTTACAATGGAGTGGCAGAGTGTTGTGTACTGGAGTGGCATAGAAGGGTGTCATGTAGAGTGGCATATAGTGGAGTGGCTTAAGAGTAGATTGGAGTGGTTGTACAGTATAGTGACATAGAGTGCATCGGCATGGATTTCAGTGGTGTACAATGCAGCATTGTGGAGTGGCATAGAGTACAGTGGTGTGGAGTGGCACCGATTGCAGTGACAGAGTGGTGCAGAGTAGGATGGCATAGAGAGGTGCATGGTAGAGTATAGTACCACAGAGTGCAGTGGCATTATCATATAATGCGGTTGTGAAAGAGTAGCGTGGCGTAGAGTGCAGTGTTGTAAGAGTAGTGTTGTGGAGGGCAGTTCCTTGCAGTGGCATAGGGTGCAGTGGTGTTGAGTACAGTGGTGCAGAATAGAGTGCAGTGGAGTAGATAGAGTGCACTGACATGGAGTGGTGCAGGGTAGAGTGGACTGGTGTAGAGTGCATTGGAGTAGAGTGTTGCAGAATATCGTAATGAGTGATGCAGATAAATTACCAAAGTACAATGCAGTGTCAAAGAATGCAGTGGTGTAGATTAGAGTGGTGGATTGTAGAGTGCAGTGGAGTAGAGTGGCGTAGGGTGGCGTAGAGTGCTGTGGTGTAGAGTGGCATAAAGTGTATTGGCATAGAGTGCAGTGGTGCAGAGTAGAGTGACATAGAGATCAGTGTCATAGAGTGCAGTGTTGCAGAGTAGAGGGCAGTGGTGTAGAGTGGCATAGAGTACATAGGCATAGAGTGCAGGGGCGGGAGTGGAGTTGAGTAGCATACAGTGCTGTGGAGTAGAATAATGGTGTACAATACAGTGGCAGAGTGCAGTGCTGGAGAGTAGATTAGAGTAGCGTAGAGTAGATTGGCATAGAGGGCCTGGGTGTAGAGTTAAGTGTTACAGAGTAAAGTGTATTGGCATAGAGTGCAGTGCTGTAGAATGGAGTGGCGTAGAGTGGAGTTGTGCAGAGTAGATTGGAGTGGCCTTGACTGGAGATGTGTAGACTGCAGTGTAGAGTAGAGTGGTGTGGAATGTACTGTCATATAGTAGAGTGGGACAGAGTAGAGAGGCACAGAGTGGACTGGTGCAGAGTAGAGTTCAGTAGTGTGGTGCAGAGTAGCGTACAGTGGCATTGAGTGGCGTAGCCATGATGTGGTAGCACACTGCCATTACAGACACTGTATTTACAATTAAAATGACCATTATATTTGCACAGACATACAGTTTTATTAATAAAACAAATCAGCGCACAAACAGCAATGTGTGGAAATGGCATCATACAGAGTTTTGATCATATTAAAGTATTTGTTCCCAACACACTTAGAATTAACAAAAGTTTACCCCATTTGTTGTTGTGTGCTGGAAACAAAACCTTTCCTAACCCCATCATCCAGCTAGATTGTCACATAAATCCTCTCACTTTGAAGTCCTAGAAAGAAAAGTAAACACCAAGCTCCCTCTGAAGACAGTGCCTGACATTTAACCTCTGTCTTTGGATGCACAGCAAATGTGACACAATAAGAAAAAATATTTACAGGCCTGTTTACAGAAAGGAGCACTTGTGGAAAAATACACTGGGAGTTAGTGTAAAAAGGCTTTGCTCTGGACAGCCTATAACATAAAGCCAGCAAATAGAAAGCCAGAAAATATAAGGTACAAAGATAATGGTAAGCAATGGGCAGAATGCATTCACAGGGAAGCTTCTTAATGGCCCCAAGATGTCTTTAGCAAACCAGATAGCTGCGCTGTCTGATGGGCTTCAACTTAAAAAGGAGCCACTATGGCTTTCTTTGGGAACATTCCCACGGCTGACAATTGTAAGGCATCTACATGGTCTACACATTTAGCAAGCACTATTGTGCGGCTGTCTTGGCAGGTCAAAATGCTAGTTGGTCAGAGTGTTTTAAGGACTTTCGGACTCATCCACAGGCTTGCCACCACTTGAGGGAGTACTGCTTTTAGGTCTATGCAGAGCATGTGTTTCTACACCCACTCATGCTACGAACGGATTATGTCACTTACCCTGTAAGCATCTGTTTGTAGCGTGTAGTGCTGCAGATTCACATGCGCATACACGCCTTCCTGGGAGCCAGTGGTTGCTGTAGATATACACTCCTATAATTTTTTTGCATGGTCACCAACTGTCCTATCTACTGCGCCAACTCTACCCTCATCCGCTGTGCGAAAAAAAATCTAACAATGGAGCTGGTGCCCATACGTGTTGCCAACTAAGGAAAAAGTCACTACACCTCATCACTCAAGACTTTTTTTTTTAAAGAAAAAAAGTTGTAAATGTCCGAGCCCAACACTAGATGGCAGGGTTTGCAGAGCATGTGAATCTGCAGCAGTACATGCTATGAACAGATGCTTACAGGGGAAGTAAAATATTCCTTTTTTCCAGAAAGCTAGAGGCTGTTCAAACATACTGATAGTCTTTAGAGAGGCAGCAGATACAAAGGGCAGAGAATGAAGCTGGTGGAAATGTGCGGAACACTCTAATCCCTTTAGTACAGAAAATGTTTCTACAAGTTTTGAGATAAGAACATCCAGATGCTTTGCTCTAAACTAGTGGGCTTTGATATACTTTATAATTCAAAATAGTAGTATCCATGGGCAGCTTATTTAAATATCAAACACATCATCAGAGTATCACACACATAGCTTAACCTAAAGGAAATAAATAAATACATCCTTGTGTACATGCCCACTCACTCAATGCTCTTGGCGTTGAAGGTGATACCATTCTTAAAAACCATATGGCTGTTTTACTCGCCACAACTATGTCAAACAAACGTGAGGATGTGGTATGAATACATGGACTATGACTAATCTTTCAGACACAGAAACAGTAGCAATAATTCCTGTACTATCTCTCTCCTAAAACATGGCTTCAAAAGAGACCTACTAGATCTCTGAATAGATCTAACTTTACCAAAGTATAAGACTTTCCAGTTGACAAATTGTACCTTTGGCTTTATGGATTGTTTTCCCTCCACCCCAGACAACACCAATACTAGCGTTTTACAGACTTTAGAGTGCCTTGGATTCCCTCAAAGAATATGGAAACCTACACATTTGAAGTTGCACACCTTTGGCTGGAGAATTACACCTGAGACAAATCTACATCTACATTGAACAGATCTGCTTTCAATGGCATTAGATATACCCCAATCTTATTAGAAAAAGAACAGCTCCAAAGCTCACGTAGGCTTATGTACGAGCACCGGATAGCTTAAAAAATATAATTGGCTGGGAGGACCAAAAGTAGTCTATGAATAGGCATGTACATGACACTTTGACTATGTTTGAGAAAGAATTTGCTGTCCTAATAGCCACGACTATAAGTAAAAGTAATAACATCAATTGTTGGTTCAAGCCTGAGTTACTATGTGAAAACAAGTCCGTAAAGCAGAAATACGCTGGTGAAAGAATCCAAATAATGTCACACGGATTGAGTTAAAAAAAGCAGAGGAACAAATATATTATATGTATATATATATATATATATATATATATATATATATACAACAAATTATCTATTTGGCAACCATTCAAAAGAACAACTCTGGAATCTATATTACCAAATTAACCCTATCTCCTAGGAGAATTCCTGAACTTATGTGAAACAAGATCATTTTCACTCAAAGGTTGTTTCTAGCAGATCAGTTTAACCTCCCCCCCCCCCCCCCACTCCATATTGTGAAGAACAAGGACTGAATGAGATGAGACAGTGTCATTCTCTGGCATCTTTTAGTGTGTCATTCATGAGAACGGCCTGAAAAACTATTGTCTAATCTCTAAGGTCCCATCATAACTACCAAAGATAATATTGAAGGATGAAACTAGACAATTTCAAGACTTTGTGGAAATATGAGATTCTGAGTAACCAACAATCTGGTCTCCAACATGCAAGAGCCTTTGCAGCAGCTTTTTTGGATATGCAAAACAATCTGTTTAAGTTTATGGACACTGGTTACAGTATTCATTATGCATCTGGATCTGTCAGCATTGCTTGACACGCTGGCCCACGTTGTTCTTTTGAAGAGACATAAAGAAGAGGTGGGGGTGAGGAGGAAATGTATTCCGTCTAACCTAGGAACCAGGTAAGGATAGATCAGGAGTTGCAGAGGTATTTTCCAAACTTCAGTCTTAGATAACTGAATGCAGCCAAGACTTAGTTTGTACAGATTGTCACAGACTGCTGTCGGAAGAAAACATCTGGTGAATCAAAATCTTTTTGCATCGAAGACTTGAAGGCTCAGAGATCAGTGTCTGAGATCAGGTAGACACACTATGGGCCCACTTATGACCCTGGTGGTTTGTTGCTCTCCAGGGTCGTGGTCTGATCGCTTTCAAATCGGTGGTCCGACCTCTTTGGCGGTGGTCTGACCGCCACAATATGACTGTGGCGGTCAGACCGCCAGTTTTCCTCAACAGGAGGGTCTGGCGGTCCCAATCTACCAGGGCAGGGCTGCAAACAGCTGGCAGAGATGGGGTGCAGGGTGCCCCAGTGGGGCCCCTGCACTGCCCGTGCACTTAGCATGGGCCAGCTGCGTCGCAAAGTTCACTGTCTGGTGCTGAAGCACCATATGCACTACAGCATTGCCACCGGCTCTTTCCCGCTGGGCCAGCGGCAGACACTCTGTTTCCACCCACTAAGCTAGTGGGAAACTCGTGATGGGGCCTGTGGTGAGGCTCCGCACTGGCGGCAGCCTGCCCGTCAGGACTTCGGCAGACAGTATAAACCATCCGCCTAAGTCATAATGACCCCCTATGTGTCAAACAAGTGTTTGATTCTAAGAGGACTTAAGACAAACACATTAATAACATACATTCTCCATCTCCTTTTCATATAACATTTTTGCAAAAATGAGATTTCTTCTGTCTGATGAAGACAAAATCACAGCGGGTCAAGTCAATCAACATGTCGGTGTGGATTAGGGGCCAAAATCTCTGCAGCTAATATTACTAAACTAAATGTATTGTAGGGTGCTGCTACCAGAGCTGTACTCAGTCTTCCAAATACATTTCTTGTCAATGTTTCTGGGAATAAATGCATTGGCTACCTGCTAGTTACTGCAATAAATTAAAGGCCTCAATATTGATCCATAAAACAGTCCATTGTGAGAGTCTTGGCAGTACATGCCTCCCAGGTGGTTGAGGTCCTCAGAAAAGAGGCCTCTGATTACAGCAAGAATCGTCTGGGAACAGGCCAGTGGAAGATCAATGCTGAATGTACTACATGTTGAATTATGGAATATTGTAGAGTTTCTAACGATTTGGAAACCGCCAAATACCCCTGTTTAAAAGTTAGATAATCAAGTGGTATCGACTAAGGTGGCCCTAATGAATACATGTTATCAGACACAGTTTCCAGTTCTGGGCGTTTGTGTGACAATCTACTGCATTCTGAATATTGTAGTCTTTGTTTCGCTTCCTTTAACAATTACACTAACATACCTGAAAGTAGATAATAACCATGAAAAATCCAGGACTGAAAACTGATGATAATGCAGGACTGAAAACTGATGATAATGCTTTTGAGCTGTCAACCTAGTGTAAATGCTTAAGTGCCTATTTTTGTTTTTTAGCGCTATACAAAATTGATGTTTGCTTGATTACTATTGTAGTTGACAAATATGTAGTCCACAATCTAAGATTCATAGTGCATGCAGTGGACACAGAAACCTAAAAATGTACAAGAAATTTGAAAGAATTTGGTAATTTTTTTAAACTAGACAAAAATGTGAATTGAGCAAGGGGTCATTTGTGTCGAATAATAAAAATGAGTTAAGAAAAAAGCCATTTGTGACAGTGCTTTCATCAGCATTTTTTGTCATAGTGGCCGATTTACAAACCCAATCTACCATTAAATCTTGTAGACCCTTCTGGTAGCTGGAATATAAAGGGTTTGTAGGTTCTCTAAAAACACCCGATATCTAGAGCCAACAACTTAACTGCACCTTTGAACGATTTTCATTGTCTACTAACCCTACAGCACTTTTTATGGTAAAATATAAGAGAAAAATAAGTATGAATTAGACCTATATATTTCTGAAATCTACACAAGATCCCGAGTGTAAGAACAGTGATTACTTGTTCCCCTCTAAAATTGTGGTTACTAATACTATCATTTAATTGATGCCTCAAATGCAGAGAAATCTATTTGATGATAATAAATGTTCTACTATTCTGTTCTTCCACACGTCTCCCGATTAAAAAGGGACTCCACTTGTCTGGGTGGGACTAGTGCCCACGACAAATAAAGGGGTGAAATCGACAAATCACATTTTTCCAATGGTGTCTGGAGATGTTGTCCAGAGGGTCGGAATAATGTCAACCATCAAATAGTACACATCAATACAGTATTCTTTTTCATGGCTGGATGATACCAGTGCTAGTCTGGCTAAGTTTAGAAGTTCTGTGATTTTTGGGAGTATTTATTTTCTCTCATTTGCCACCATTCCTTCTTGAGCAATTATGTTGCTTTATTAAAATATATTTTTTAATAAATATTTAATAATTGAAATAATCAAGCCTTCCCATTTATTGGTACTCTTCAGACGCCTTTAGCAGTAGAACTCACATTTGTCACTTTCAAAACACTTTTAGGTTAAGCGCGCAAGTGCTTTGACCTGTTGAAGTATTGTGGGCTTTTAACCAAGCCCACCTCACGCCCATCACTTTCATTCATTCATGGGCTTGCCTTTCAAAAATCACTTGATGTCATTGGTAAATGCTTTATGTTTTTCCCACCTTAGGGGGGTTTGGTTACCGCCTTGGACACCGACTCTGTTACAGGGATAGTTGCACGATTGCAGATATACTTAGGCATGGTCTAACTACTTTTTTCTTGTGTCTGCGCTCTTTGGCTGCCATGGTGCTCACAGCGATTGGAGCGTGAACTGAATTGCCAGTATTGTTTTTACATTATATGCATTCTGATCTGCATAGAACACATTCTTTGAAGCAGGTATATTAACCCTGTGCTCTACCTTATGGTTACTCCAAGCTTCTACTAGACAAAAGTACATTCTCTCTCCAGAAAGAACATACATCACCAGTTATTTTGTCATTTTTACATTACATGCACTTTGTGATTTGCCTAGTACACGTTCTTTGCAGCAGGCTCATTAACTCTGTGCGCTTCCTTCTGATGACTCCAAGCTCCCACTAGACAAAAGTATGTTCTCTCTCAATAAAGAACATAAATCACCAAAGGTATGTTTACATTTTTTTACATTACATGCACTTTGTGATTTGCCTAGTATACGTTCTTTGGAGCAGACACATTAATCATCTGTGATACCTTATAATGAATCCAAGTCTTCACTAGACAAAAGTATGTTCTGTCTCTCCAGGAAGGAAATTTATTGCCAGAATTATTTTCACATTTTTACATTATATGCACTCTGATCTTCTTAGTACACGTTCTTTGCAGCAGCCACTTTAACCCTCTGCTCTACCTTATAATGAGTCCAAACTTCCACTAGAAAAAAGTATGTTCTCTCTCCAGAAAGAACATAAATCGCCAGAGTTATTTTAAAAT
Source organism: Pleurodeles waltl (assembly GCF_031143425.1). Classification (NCBI taxonomy): domain Eukaryota; kingdom Metazoa; phylum Chordata; class Amphibia; order Caudata; family Salamandridae; genus Pleurodeles; species Pleurodeles waltl. Next base: position 976,247,212 of record NC_090446.1, on the reverse strand, counting down.
TTTGTTTACATTATATGCACTTTGTGATTTGCCTAGTACACATTATTTGCAGCAGGCACATTAACCCTGTGCGCTACCTTATGAGTCCAGCTTCCACTAGACAAAAGAATGTTCTTTCTCCAGAAAGAACATTGATTGCCAAAGTTATTTTGGCATTTTTACATTATATGCACTTTGTGATCTGCCCAGTACACGTTCTTTACAGCAGACACATTAACCCTCTGTGCTGTCTTATGAGGAGTCCAAGCTTCCACTAGATAAAACTATGTTATCTCTCAAGAAAGAACATTAATCTCCAGAGTTATTCTGACATGTTTACATTTTATGCATTCTATGATGTTTTTTCCAGCAGGCATATTAACCCTCAATGCTTCCTTACAATGAGCCCAGTCTTCCACTAAATAAAACTATGTTCTCTCTCCCGAAACAACATTAATCACAAGAGTTTTTTTTCACATTTTTACATTATTTATGCTCTGTGATCTGCTTAGTACTCGTTCTTTGCAGCAGGCATATTAACCCTCTCGGCTACCTTATCATGAGTCCAAGCTTCCACTAGACAAAAGTACGTTCTCTCTCCAGAAAGAACATTAATTGCCAGAGTTATTTTGACATTTGTACATCATATGCACTCTGGTCTGCTTAGTACATGTTCTTTGGAGCAGGTATATAACCCTGTGTGCTACTAATGATGAGTCGTAGCTTTCACTAGACAAAAGTATTTTATCTCTCCAGAAAGAACATAAAATTGCTAGAGTTATTATGCCATTTTTACATTATATGCACTTTGTAATTTGCCTAGTACATGTTCTTTGCAGCCGGTAGATTGACCCTCTGTGCTACGTTATGAGTCCAAGCTTTCTCTAGACAAAGGTACATTCTCTTGCCAGAAAGAACATTAATCACCAGAGTTATGTTGACATTTTTACATTAGATGCACTCTAAACAGAAAAACGTAAAAAATGGAAAACAACAGCTGTAACATTGAGCTGAAGGGGCTGGGAGTGGCTGAACATGGAATATATTGGCATGTTACGTTGCCTCGGTGTTTAGTGCTTTGACATTAATGTGCAGCAGCCATTTTACTGCATAGTGCTTTCAAGCTATTTTCTGCTTTGAGGATGTTTGGTTTTTTGGGCCTCCAGGAATAATGACTTATTTGTTTGAGCGCAACATTACAGCTTTACTGAACTCCTTAATAAATGCCTTTGAAATTGGTGCACTGCGCCCGCTTCCAAACCCTGTGCAGGCACCCAACCCCAGCTTATGAGCTGTAGCTGCAGTCCTTGATGAAAACAGTCAGGTAAGGTGCTGAAATTGTGGCTTTACTGTGTTTTTACTGTGATACACTACTGTTCAAGAGAGCATTCCAACTGTAATATTATAAAGTTGGAAGCCAGCCCTTGCATTAGTATTAATAGAGTTGTCCAGCTCCTTAGTTCAAAACATGATTTGCTCATTTAGTATATGTCTCTGCTTTGCATTCTGGGACTTACTTTTATAACGTGATACAAGCTCGAAACCAGCCCTTGAAGTAGTATTTGTAGAGTTGTCCTGCTCCCTAGTTCGATGCGTGATTTGCTCATTTAGTTTGTTTCTGCTTTGCAGTCTGGGACTTGTAGTTTTATTATTATAACGTGATGCAAGCTGCGAATACAAAGCAAAAACCTTACTAGATGAACTACACATGTTTGAGTCTGTGGAACTTGAGCTGTGTGTGCGTGTATTTATAAAACTAACCTCAGGAGAGCTTACAGTTGATTATGCTGTACAGTGGTCAATATTTTATAACTAATATTTCAGTTCAAGACTGACTGGGGATCAGTAGCATCATGTGAGGTGGCTCTCCTCAAGCATGTGAAAGATCATGACCATTTTGTTTGACTCCCCAGACTGCAGTAAAGAGACAGTGATCCAGTAATAATGCATTCTTGGAGTACAATTATTTATCCGTTGCCCCACAGGCAATGTCACGTGTACCAACTGCCAAGTAAATATGTTTTGCACCGGGGAGTGGTTGTGTTTTAAGGGTCTTGTTTAAACAAATAAGCCAGTAAGCCTACTAGCTCTTTAGTTATATCCAGCACCACTGGAATTACATGGCAGAAAGAACCAAAATATGCAACATGGTTTACCAATTAATGTGGCAAAAAAAGTTGTTATGCACTTACAATGCTAATAGCTCCAACTCAAGTAAATGTGAGACTTATTGCATTGCAAATTCTTGATGTAATAATTGTGTATCATTCATCTACTTGTGGAACACCTCATTCTTTCAGCAGTACACTTAGTAGTTCCACAAAAAAGTTAAATAAGGTGAGGCCAGTATTGAACTTTGTGGATCTTCATAAGGGACAAGGTGGTTCGCAGAAAAATAGTCCCCAATTTTCAATGGCTTTATTCTGTTTTTTTAAGGTACAGAATGAAACATTGTAGCACCGTTCCTGTGAAACCCAAGTCTATAGTCTCAACGAGTCTGGGAATCAGTGGTGTCAAAGCCTGCAGCAAAATCTGTCAGGACCAGCAGACATGCTTGTCCATTGTCAAACATGTGATAGATGTCATATATGATTTTAATTGGGACACTTTTCATGCAACATTCTGTGCGGAAAACTGATTTATGTTTGTGTAGCTGTTTTTCTTGTTGAATGCATGCTGTGAGTTGGTTTGCTACATATTTTTCTATTACTTTGCCCTGCCAAGGCAAATGAGTCAGTGGTCTATAGTTGGTGTAATAGTTTGAGTGAGCTTACTTTTTAACTGAGAGATGTCCCAATTTTAAAGTGTCTGGGAAGTTCCCTTTGTTAAGTGCGTTGTTGATGAAGCAACATCCAATTTCTGCAAAAAGCTGTGTTGCTGGTAGATGATCATCATTGTACAGGGATTTGATTTTGTTTTCTAACTGAGCCTCTGTTATTTCAGAAAAAAATGACTATGGGTGTTATAATGACCCCGGCGGGAGGTGATAATGTGGCGGTAATACCACCAACAGGCTGGCGGTACTTACCCGGACCTTATGTCCGTGGCGGAACCCTGATGGTAATACCACCGATATCGCCAGGCTGCCGCCAGCCTAGCAGTTCCGGGGGTCGTAATCCGCTCTGCCCTGCAGATTACGAGTCCCCATCCGCCAGCCTGTCCACGGCGGTAAACACTGCCATGGGAAGGCTGGCTGTATGGGAGACTCTGGGCCCTTGGGGCCCCTGCAGTGCCTATGCACTTGGCATGGGCACTGCAGGGGCCCCAATGCACAGCCCCTTTGCACATTCCACTACCTGAATTACGGGCAGTGGAATGTGCGACGGGTGCTGCTGCACCCGACGCACCTCAACATTGCCGCTGGCTCGATTATGAGCCGGCTTCAATGTTGTGGTGAGTTTTCTGCTGGGCCAGCAGGCGGAAAAGCTGTTTCCGCCCACTGGCCCAGCAGAAAACGTATAATAGGGCACCAAACATACGCAAAGTCGTAATGAGGGCCTATGTTTGTTATGGTTAGGTGTGTTTCACGGTTTGGGTTCTAGTTTTTTCTTGGGCAGGGCATATTTTATTAAAGTTGGTATACTTCACAGTTGAATTTTCTGTGCAGAAAGTAGTGGGATTGTGTGTGTTTCTTTTTTCTTTTTCTCTTTTTACATTTTTGTAAACTTCTTATGATCTGTTTAGAAAACTGTTTATCTATTATAGTACTGAAAACACAGTTGTGATAATGTTTTGTTTGGAGTTCTTCCTCTCTTTAAAAAAAAAATATTTGTGTGCATTCTGTAGTCTGTGGTATTCCTCCTGTTTCTTTCCAGGTTCCTAATGTTCACTTTTAGTTGGCGTAATGTAGTGGGGAACCACTGATTTGTTACACTTGGCGTTGTATATCTAAGTTTTTGTGATGTTACATCATCTGCAATTTCCTTCATTGTTTTACTAAAATGGTTTACTATTTTATTTACATTATAGATTTATGTGTAGGTTGACAAGGATCCATTTATGACTGATTCAGGTGTATCCTGGGAGAATCTTTTAAATGATCTCCTGCTTTTAATTCTCTGCTGTTTTTTTATTTGCGTAGTCCGTTTGAGGTTTATTACAAAAGCAACTATGGTGAGTCTTCACAGGCGTTAGTTCTGTTTGAAGTTACTAGATCCAGGACTTTTTCTTAGTTGTGGATAGGGTGAATACTGAGCTGTTGCAGGTTATTGCTTTAAGCAGCAATGAAATTGTTTGAACATGTAGTCCTTTTCATTACACCAAACGGATAGCAAAATATTCCATTAAAATGTTGTTAAGATTGTTATTCGTTGCTGTGCTTTGTTCTAATTTATTTCTTCCGTCAATGTTTTATGAGGTTTTGGAGGTGTATACGTTGTGTGGGTACACAGTGTTTTTACTAAGGATACTTTTATGTTCATTTTCAGAACTTCAAGATGCAGATGTTTGAATTTTTTGGCAGTTCAAGACGTTGTGACAGATGAGGCCTCCTGTAGGATTAGCCATCCCACTGTGAGAGTTCTGTGTTCTCTGATGATGATTTATCCAGGAGGAAAGAGGTAGTCTGTTACTTGTGTTACAACATTGATGCAGCTGAGCTAGATTGCTAAGGCCCTAAGTTACTTTTTCACTAGGGATCCGAAGGTGGAATGCCCCTTTTAATGTCTGAAAGCAATCTCAAAATTGGGAACAAGCTCTCATCGAAGTAAACTTTCACAGTGAATATAAGCAAATGAGCTCTGTAAAATGCTTATGTTGTTGCAAAACCTCTTAACGCAACTGCTCATTCTCTTCCACTGCAAATATAAGAAAACAAATTATACATTTTCAAGACACAAACAACCTCCTCCATGAAATAATTTATTGTGGTTCAGTGGTGGTTAATTAAAGGTTTCTGTTGGCAGTGTCTGTATGCTGCATAGGTTGAGCTGGTAATTGGGCCTCAAATAATTGTGAAGACATAAGCAGTACGAATATTGGCTAACTTTGGTGTATCCATTAGTTCTGTCAGGAAGAACTTTTTCTGAGATTGAGGTTTTTGATCGATTTAATCAAGGTAGTAACATCCCCTCCTCTTGAACCCGAGAGGCTAGAGACTTATTTTGGAAAGAGACACTTTTTTGTATTTCTTCTCAGAATTTTGGGTGGTTGTTGATTGTACTTATTTTCTTGATTTAAGGTGTCTGTTGTTTGGAAGCTTGTACTGAGAATACTACCACATATTCTGCTTCTTTTGAATGGTGGGGCAGTTAGTCATGGTGCTGTTCTAGATCTCAGATTCTATTATTATTTCTAGAGCTTGAGTTTGGATTATAGGAAATCGGTCCAGTGTGGTGGATTTCCTGTGAGCAATGCAAAGGGCTTCTTACAGCGGGTAGCCAGTACAGGGTCTCTGTTGAAGGTGTAATGCTATGTAACTAGTTAACATATCTGTAACATAGTTCATACCACACTTGATTGATTGATGAAAATCAACATGGAGCTACCTTTGGCATAGATTAGTGAAACTCTCCTATTTGACAAACTTGTTCTAATGGTGACGAGTGAAAATAAAAGCCAAAGATGATCCCTTAGTCACCACTCAACAACTTTTTTTATTTGATCCATTACCATTCTGATTAAGTACTTTATTGTGTTAGATAAATGGTTTAGAAACTTTATAAGAAATATGCTTAATTTGTTTCATCCTCAGGACTTTAAAGCATTGAGACAATTGTTATTACAAGTTAAGTTGTGTTCACGGGCTTTCCATCTAGCTCAACTGGTGTATTTTAAAGATGGTACCCACTATGGGTAAACATGGAAAGTATGTTATTGAAGCTATTTGCAATAGTGGAGCTGGGACAGGTAGGAGTTATTTTTTAAATATTGATTGAGCACATTCCTCTCCCAGCGGCATCGATATGGAGTATACTTTAAAAACAGAAGAAAAATACAGTCACACGAGTACAAATAAACCTGTGCACCAGCATTAAAAGGAAGTACGAAAGATATATGGGACCTTAAACTGCATGTAGCTTTGGGCTTGCTGATATAATGGAAGAACCTAGCTCCAAGAACTGAATGAAATGGACAGCTGGAGAAGAGCATGTCATAACTACTTAAGGAGGAGGAGATACATTTTATATAAGGAGCTCAAGAAAAATATTTAAGTGGAAAGTCCCCATGTCCTTTGAGATGCCTCATGGATCTATCCCGGTGCCATGCTGTACATCTGTACGAAACCGCTGGGTGATGTAATTCTTGGCACAGGCATGTCAATTCACCAAACCCCTCAATCCAGCAGCACTAGATAAAGGCAGTACCATCCTATGAGGACTCCCTAACACACCTTTAAATCCCTTTCGCAACAGCTGTGCTTCACTCTCTGACCCTTCTAAATTTGACAATCACAAATTTGAGAACATCACTCTTATTCATTTTTTCACTCTACTGACTGCCCTTGCACTACAGGATCAGCTTTAACATTGCCACTGCAACTTCAAAGCAGGCCTGTCCTTGAACAGCTGCCCAATCTAGCAAGTAAATTGCCTATCTGGTGGGTACAGAGTAACGAAGAGAACGGCTCAATTGTGCCTGAACATGACCAAATTCTGCAGCACAGAACCCTCTTCCCCATCTTTGCATATTGCCTTCCCTCCTGCCTTGGACTGCTCCCACCCGCTTGAATAGTGACTCGAAGTCCAAAGCTGATTCTTGCTAGTTGCCACATCTGCATGGTTTTAACATTTTGGCTTGATACTTTTTCTTCTCCCCCATACTAGCAGCCCTGGACAAACTTCAGAACACACTGTTTATATAATATATTAACTTGTATGTACTTTATCCTTTGTTTTATCATACCCATCTACCCATACCCATCATAAGAGCTCTGCTGTGCCTCTAGGCCGGGCAGCTGTGAGAGAGGGCCTCTTTGACATGGTTATCCCTCTTTTTGCCTGATGTTGATGTGTCTGGAGATTGTAGGGCCCAGGGCCCTGATAACCAGGTTCCCTGGGCCAGAGTTCGATCCCTAAATCTGCCATTTCAGGCTGAGTGTCCTGGTGAAAGCCTAAAATACAAACTCGACATGGCACACTGCCTGTGTGCTCTGTCCATCATTCACTGCATTTACTATGGGTAAGTCACCCCTCTGGCAGGCCGTACACTCCTCAGGCAGGGCGTTCCATATTATATGTGAGGACATAGTTGCATGAGCAATATGCCCCCACTGTGTCCTTGCCAAACCTGAGACATGGTGAGTGAACAGAGCAGCCATTTTAATACATGTGCTGGACGCTGGTCAACACGAGTTTCCCACCTACATGATGGCCACTCTGAGCCCTGGGTTGTTTGGTATCAAACATCTCAGAATGATAAATCCAAACTGGGGCCAGTATTGGATCTATCCCTAAATGTACCCAGTGGTCACCATAGAGGTGCCCCCTGCAAAAGCTAACCTAACCTGGCATAGTTGCTGACTGGTCGTATCCAGCTGCAACCTCTAGACAGCCAATATACAAACCTTAGGGGAGAGTCCTGCCTCTCCGGTTTGTAAAACAGTGCCCTTCCTGGGTGGAGAGCTAACACCCCGTCCCTCAGGAATGTGCACTGTCCTGGTGGTGAACTTCAAAGGCACCTCTTTTGGGCGGCAAATCCAGAGGAGATCATGAGGAAAACAAGGAGGAGTCACCTACCAGTCAGGACAGCCCCTAACGTGCCCTGAGCTGAAGTGACCCCTGCCTTTAGAAATCCTCCATCTTAATTTTGGAGGATTCCCTCAATAGGAATATGGATGTGCCCTCCTCCCCTCAGGGAGGAGGTATAAAGAGGGTGTAGCCACCCTCCAGGGCAGTAGCCATTGGCTACTGCCCCCCAGACCTAAACACACCCCTAAATCCATTATTTAGGGCGACCCTGAACCCGGGAAATCAGATTCCTGCAACCTACAACAAGAAGGACTGCTCACCTGAAAGCCCCGCAGAGACGACGGAGGCGACAACTGACTTGGCCCCAGCCCTACCGGCCTGTCTCCAGACTCAAAGAACCTGCACAGCGACACATCCAGCGGGACCAGCGACCTCTGAGGACTCAGAGGACTGCCCTGCCCCCAAAGAACCAAGGACCAAGAACTAACCGAGAACAGCAGCACTGTTCAGAAACAGCAACAAACTTGCAACTTTGAAACAACTTTAAAGAGACTCTCACTTCCCGCCAGAAGCGTGAGTCTTCACACTCTGCACTCGACGGCCCTGGCTCGAGTTCAGGACAACAAACATTGCAGAGAGGACTCCCAAGCGGCTCCAACTACGTGGACACCCTGAGTCGACCCCCCTGCACCCCCACAGCCACGCCTGCAGTGAGGATCCAGAGGCTCCCCCTGACTGCCTGGTAACAAAAAGAACTCGACGCCTGGACCAAGCACAGCACCCGCAGCCCCCAGGACTGAGAGGAACCACCTACCAGTGCAGGAGTGACCAGCAGGTGGTCCTCATCCTAGCCAAGTTGGTGGCTGGCCCGAGAAGCCCCCCTGTGCCATGCCTGCATCGCCAGAGTGACCCCGGGTCCCTCCATTGCTTTCAATAGGAAACCTGATGCCTACTTTGCACACTGCACCCTGCTGCCCTGGGCCGCTGAGGGTGTGTTTTGTGTGCTGGTGTCCCCACCCCCCCAGTGTTCTACAAAACCCCCCTGGTCTACTCCCCGAGGCCGCTGGTACTTACCTGCTAGCAGACTGGAACTGGAGCACCCCTGTTCTCCATAGGTGCCTATGTGTTTTGGGCCCTCTTTTGACCTCTGCACCTGAGTTGCTGGTGCTGTGGCTTTGGGGTTGCCTTGAACCCCCAACGGTGGGCTGCCTATGCCCAGGAGACTGACTGTGTAAGTGCCTTACTTACCTGAAAAACTAATCAATACTTACCTCCCCCAGGAACTGTTGATTTTTGCAGTGTCCACTTTTAAAATAGCTTATTGCCATTTCAACCACAACTGTGTGTACTACTGTTTTAAATCAAAGTTCTATACTTACCTGTGTGAAGTACCTTGCATTTAATGTACTTACCTCAAATTTGAATCTTGTGGTTCTAAGAATAAATTAAGAAAATATATTTTTCTATAGATAAACCTATTGGCCTGGAGTTAAGAGTCGGGGCCATATGTACGAACACTTTTTCCCATTGACACAGAATGGGTAAAAACCTTTGCTACATCTGGCCCTTAGTTCTTTGAGTGTGTGTTCCTCATTTATTGCCTGTGTGTACAACAAATGTTTAACACTACCCTCTGATAAGCCTACTGCTCGACCACACTACCACAAAATAGAGCATTAGTATTATCTAATTTTGCCACTATCAACCTCTAAGGGGAGCCTTTGGACTCTGTACACACTATCTCTCACTTTAAGATAGCATATACAGAGCCAACATCCTACATTGGTGGATCAGCAGTAGGGTCTAAGACTTTGCATTTGCTGGACTACTCAGCCAATACCTGATCACACGACTAAAATTCCAAAAATTGTCATTAGAAATTGATTTTTGCAATTTGACTATTGTTCTAAAAAAACATTAAAGTCCTGCTAGGGCCTTGTGTAAGTTTCTGTGAGCATTTCTTTTAGAGTTTAAAAGTTTGTAAAAGTTTGGATTTAAGTTCTAGAGGTAGTTTTTAGATTCTTAAAAAGTAATCCAAACTTTTAGAGTGATAATGAGTCACACAGATGAGACAGTGATGGAACTCAACCTCACACCTTACCTGCATCGAGGTATGTCAGAGTTAAGGTCTCTCTGTAAGACAAAAAAGATAAGGACAGAGTCCAACCCTACCAAGGCAAAGCTCCAGGAGCTCTTGGCAGAGTTCACAAGGGACCACCCCTCTGATTTGGAGGATGCTCCTTCAGATGGGGAAATTAGTGAACAGGAGGAAGAACTCCCCCCTCCTGTCCTACAAAGGGAAGCCAGGGTTCTCAGAACCCTGACTCCAAAAATCATAATCAGAGAGCCTGGTTCTTCCACAGGGGTCTAGTGCCTCTGTGAGCATTGAGGACAGCCCTCCATGAAGAGGACATCCTGTTAGCCAGGATGGCCAAGAGATTAGCTTTGGAGAAGCAGCTCCTAGCCATAGAAAGAAAAGAAAAGAGATGGGTTTAAGTCCCATCAATGGTGGCAGCTACTTAAATGGGGTCAGAGAGAATATTGACATCCTAAAAATCCCGAAAGGGATTGTAACTAAATATGAAGATGGTGATGACATCACTGAGTGGTTCACAGCTTTTGAGAGGGCTTGTGCAACCAGAAAAGTAAGCAGGTCTCACTGGGGAGCTCACCTTTGGGAAATGTTCACTGGAAAGTGTAGGGATAGACTCCTCACACTCTCTGGTAAAGATGCAGAATCTTATGACCTCACGAAGACTACCCTGATTGAGGGCTTTGGATTCTCAACTGAGGAGTACAGGATTAGGTTCAGGGGAGCTCCAAAATCCTCGAGCCAGACCTGGGTTGATTTTGTTGACTTCTCAGTCAAAACACTAGATGGTTGGATAACTGGAAGTGATGTAAGTGATTATGATGGGCTGTATAACTTGTTTATGAAAGTACATCTGTTAAGTAATTGCTTCAATGGCAAACTGCATCAACATCTGGTAGGCCTAGGTTCAATTTCTCCCCAAGAATTGGGAAAGAAGGCAGACCACGGGGTCAAGACTAGGGTGACCAAGACTTCCACAAGGGGTGACCAAAAGGGGTCACAAAGCCTCCCCAGGGGAAGGGTGGTGAGACATCCAAGGGCAAAAGTAAAGAGTCTTCTACAGTGCCCCAAAAACCTGCTCAGGAGGGTGGGCCCCGAGCCTCTTCACAGTCCACAATTGGGTATAAGGGTAAAAACTTTGATCCCAAGAAGGCCTTGTGTCAAAACTGTAGACAGCGTGGACACCAAAGTGGAGACAAGGCCTGTCCAAAGAAAAGTCCCACTACAAAAACTACTCCAGTTAGTACTGGAATAGCCAGTCTCCAAGTGAGATCAACAGTGTGCCCTGAGCAAATCAGGGTCCACACAGAAGCTACATTAGTCTCAGAGGGTGGGGTGGATCTGGCCACACTTGCTGCCTGGCCGCCTAACATGCAAAAATACAAGCAGCAGCTCTTGATCAATGGGACTAGAGTAGAAGCCCTGAGGGATACAGGTGCCAGTGTCACTATGGTGACAGACAAACTGGTTTCCCCAGGACAGTACCTGGCTGGACAGACATATCCAGTCACTAATGCAGACAATCAAACTAAAGTCAATCCCATGGCAATGGTAACTTTAGAATAGGGAGCGGTCACTGGCCTGAAACAGGTTGTAGTCTCCGCTGCAATTCCAGTAGAATGTCTGCTAGGGAATGATCTGTAGTCCTCAGCATGGGGTGAGGTAGAGCTCAAGACCCGTGCAGCCATGCTGGGTATCCCTGAACTGGTGTGTGTCAAGACAATGGCACAGAGCAGGGCACAGGGTGAAAAATAAGTGTTGGAGTCTGGAATAATGGCCCAGCCTTCCAAGAGAAAAGGAAAGGAGACTTGGGACCCAGCTTCTGCACAAGAAACAGAACCTCTCTTCCTAGGAAGATGTTCTATCCCTTGAGGGAATTGAGTCCATGGAGCTAGAGCCTTATCAGGTTGAGCTCTTGGGCCCAGGGGTCCCTCAAGGTAACAGCTGTGTAAGGGACAAAAGAGTTGTCCCTCTCTTGAAGGCCTAAGACAGAAAGCTGCTAAGCAACAAAAAGGAACTGTCAGTGGAACCCACAGGGTCTATTGGGAAGATGGGCTCCTTTACACTGAGGCAAGAGATCCAAAACCTGGTGCCACTAGGAGAGTAGTAGTGCCTCAGGAGTTTAGGGAGTTAATTCTGACCTTAGCCCATGACATTCCCCTTGCTGGGCATTTGGGACAAACCAAAACATGGGAGAGATTAGTCAACCATTTGGCCCAATATGTTCCAGAAGGTTAAGGGTTTTGCACCTCCTGGGTCACCTGTCAAGCCAGTGGTAAGACAGGTAGCCTCCCAAAGGCCCCCCTCATTCCACTTCCAGTGGTGGGGGTCCCCTTTGAGAGAGTGGGAGTGGGCATAGTGGGTCCACTTGAACCTCCCACAGCATCAGGGAACCAATATATCTTGGTAGTAGTGGATCATGCTACCAGGTACCCTGAGGCAATTCCCCTTAGGTCCACTACTGCTCCTGCAGTAGCTAAAGCACTCATAGGTATTTTTACCAGTGTGGGATTTCCTAAGGAGGTAGTGTCTGACAGAGGTACCAACTTCATGTCAGCTTACCTGAAGCACATGTGGAATTAGTGTGGGGGCTTACAAGTTCACCATACCATCCACACACCAATGGTCTTGTAGAAAGGTTTAACAAGACATTCAAGGGCATGATCATGGGGCTCCCTGAAAAGCTCAAAAGGAGATGGGATGACCTCTTGCCATGCCTGCTTTTCGCCTACAGAGAGGTGCCACAGAAGGGAGTAGGGTTTTCCCCCTTTGAGCTTCTGTTTGGCCATCCTGTAAGGGGACCACTGGCACTCTTAAAAGAAGGCAGGGAGAGACCTCTCCATGAGCCTAAACAAGATGTAGTGGACTATATACTAGGCCTCCACTCTAGGATGGCAGAGTACATAGAAAAGGTAAGCAAAAACCTTGAGGCCAGCCAACAACTCCAGAAGTTGTGGTATGACCAAAAGGCAGAAAGTCTGGGTTCTGGAGCCTGCGGCTCCCAGGGCACTTCATGACAGATGGAGTGGTCCTTACCCAGTGCTAGAAAAAAAGAGTAAGGTCACCTACCTGGTGGACCCGGGCACTAGCAGGACCCCCAAGAGGGTGACCCATCTTAACCGCCTTAAACTCTATCATGACAGGGCACATGTAAACATGATAATGGTTACAGATGAGGACCAGGAAGCAGAGTGAACCTCTCCCTGATCTCCTCTCCACTGACCCTAAAGATGGTTCAGTAGATGGAGTTGTCTATTCAGACACCCTCTCTGGCCAACAGGAAGCTGACTGCAGGAAGGTCCTCCAGCAGTTTGATGAGATCTTTTCCTTGATCCCTGGTCAGACACACCTGGGTACCCCTGATGTGGACACAGGAGACAGTATGCCTGTCACGAATAAAATATTCAGACAGTCTTACCAAGTCAAAGAAAGCATCAAAGTGGAAGTCCACAAGATGCTGGAGTTGGGAGTGATAGAGCACTCTGACAGTCCCTGGGCTAGCCCAGTGGTCTTGGTCCCCAAACCGAACACCAAAGATGGAAAGAGAGAGATTAAGTTTTGTGTGGACTACAGAGGGCTCAACTCTGTCACCAAGATAGATGCTCACCCCATCCCAAGGGCACATGAGCTCATAGACAAATTAGGTGCAGTCAAATTCTTAAGTACCTTTGACTTGACAGCAGGGTACTGGCAAATCAAAATGGCACCTGGAGCAAATGAGAAGACAGCATTCTCTACACCTGATGGGCATTATCAGTTTACTGTTATGCCCTTTGGCTTACAAAATGCCCCTGCCACCTTCCAAAGGTTGGTGAATCAAGTCCTTGCTGGCTTGGAGTCCTTTAGTGCAGCATATCTAGATGATATTGCTGTCTTTAGCTCCAACTGGCAGGACCACCTAGTCTACCTGAGGAATGTTTTACAGGCCCTGGAAGCAGCAGGCCTCTCTATCAAGGCATCCAAATGTCAGATAGGGCAGGGTACAGTGGTTTACGTGGGACACCTTGTAGGTGGAGGCCGAGTTCAGCCACTCCAACCCAAGATCCAGACTATTCTGGACTGGGAAATTCCAAAAACCCAGACTCAAGTCAGGGCATTCCTTGGGTTGACTGGGTACTATAGGAGGTTTGTGAAGGGATATGGATCCATAGTGACACCCCTCACAGAACGTACCTCTAAGAAAATGCCCAGAAAAGTTAACTGGACCTTGCACTGTCAACAGGCCTTTGACACCCTGAAAGAAGCTATGTGTTCAGCACCAGTTTTGAAAGTTCCAAATTATTCAAAGCAGTTCATTGTGCAGACTGATGCCTCTGAACATGGGATATGAGCAGTCCTGTCCCAAACAAATGATGATGGCCTTGACCAGCCTGTTGCTTTTATTAGCAGGAGGTTACTCCCCAGGGAGCAGCGTTGGAGTGCCATTGAGAGGGAGGCCTTTGCTGTGGTTTGGTCCTTGAAGAAGTTGAGACCATACCTTTTTGGTACTCACTTCATGGTTCAAACTGACCACAGACCTCTCAGATGGCTGATGCAAATGAAAGGAGAAAACCCTAAACTGTTGAGGTGGTCAATATCCCTACAGGGAATGGACCTTGTAGTGGAACACAGACCTGGGACTGCCCATGCCAATGCTGATGGCCTTTCCAGGTTCTTCCACTTAGAAAATGAAGACTCTCTTGGTACAGGATAGTCTCATCCTCTTTCGTTTGATGGGAGGGGTTGTGTAGGGAAAGGCCTCCCTTGGCATGGTTACCCCCTAACTTTTTGCCTTTCGTTGATGCCAGTTATGATTGAAAGTGTTCTGGGACCCTGCTAACCAGGCCCCAGCACCAGTGTTCGTTCCCTAAACTGTACCTTTGTTCCCACAATAGGCACAGCCATGGCACACAGATAAGTCCTTGTAACTGGTACCCCTGGTACCAAGGGCCCTGTGGCCAGGGAAGGTCTCTAAGGACTGCAGCATGTATTATGCCACTCTGGAGACCCCTCACTCAGCACATGCACATTGCCTCACAGCTTCTGTGTGCTGTGGGGGGGGAATGACTAAGTCGACATGGCACTCCGCTCAGAGTGCCATGCCCGTAACCCACTGCCTGTGGAATAGGTAAGCCACCCCTCTAGCAGGCCTTACAGCCCTAAGGCAGGGTGCACTATACCACAGGTGACGGCATAGCTGCATGAGCACGATGCCTCCACAGTGTCTAAGCAAAACCTTAGATATTGTAAGTGCAGGGTAGCCATAAAGAGTATATGGTCTGGGAGTCTGTCAAATACGAACTCCACAGTTCCATAAAGGCTACACTGAAATCTGGGAAGTTTGGTATCAAACTTCCCAGCACAATAAATGCACACTGATTCCAGTGTGGTATGTATTGTAAAATGCACACAGGGCATCTTAGAGATGCCCCCTGCATGCCAGTCCAACTCCTAGTGTTAGGCTGACCAGTTCCTGCCAGCCTGCCACAACCAGATGAGTTTCTGGCCACATGGGGTGAGTGCCTTTGTCCCTCTGTGGCCAGGAACAAAGCCTGCACTGGGTGGAGGTGCTTCTCACCTCCCCCTGCAGGAACTGTAACACCTGGCGGTGAGCCTCAAAGGCTCATGCCTCTTGTTACAGCGCCCCACGGCGCCCCAGCTAGTGGAGATGCCCGCCCCTCTGGACACAGCCCCCACTTTTGGGCAGCAAGTCTGGAAGAGATAATGAGGAAAACAAGGAGGAGTCACCTACCAGTCAGGACAGCCCCTAAGGTGCCCTGAGCTGAGGTGACCTCTGCCTTTAGAAATACTCCATCTTAATTTTGGAGGATTCCCCTAATAGAAATAGGGATGTGCCCCCCTCCCCTCAGGGAGGAGGCACCCTCAGACCTAAAGACACCCCTAAATTCAGTTTTAAGGGTGACCCTGAACCCAGGAAATCAGATTCCTGCAACTTACAAGAGGAAGAAGGACTGCTCACCTGAAAGCCCGGCAGAGACGACGGACAAGACAACTGACTTGGCCCCAGTCCTACCAGCTTGTCTCCAGACTCAAAGAACCTGCACAGCGATGCATCCAGTGGGCCCAGCGACCTCTGAGGACTGCCCTGCACCCAAAGGACCAAGAACCTCCTGAGAACAGCAATACTGTTCAGAAACAGCAACAAACCTGCAACTTTGAAACAACTTAAAAGAGACTCTCACTTCCCGCCAGAAGCGTGAGTCTTCACACTCTGCACCCGACGGCCCCAGCTCAAGTTCAGGACAACAAACACTACAGAGAGGACTCCCAGGCGACTCCAACTACGTGGACACCCTGAGTCGACTCCCCCTGCACCCTCACAGCGATGCCTGCAGAGAGGATCAGAGGCTCCCCCTGACCGCAAATGCCTGGTAACAAAGGAACCCAACGCCTGGACCATGCACATCACCCGCAGCCCCCAGGACTGAGAGGAGTCACCTACCAGTGCAGGAGTGACCAGCCAGCTGCCCTGATCCTAGCCCAGTCGGTGGCTGGCCCAAGAAGCCCCCCCTGTGCCCTGCCTGAATCACCAGAGTGACCCACAGGTCCCTCCATTGCTTTCAATAGAAAACCCAACACCTACTTTGCACACTGCACTCAGCCACCCCTATGCCGCTGAGAGTGTGTTTTGTGTGCTTGTGTGTGTCCCCCTAGTGTTCTACAAAACCCCCCTGGTCTGCTCCCCGAGGACCCAGGTACTTACCTGCTAGGAGACTGGAACTGGAACCCCTGTTGTCCATAGGCGCCTATGTGTTTTGGGACCTCCTTTGACCTCTGCCCCTGTGTTGATGGTACTGTGGCTTTGGGGTTGCCTTGAACCCCCAACGGTGTGCTGCCTATGCCCAGGAAACTGACTGTGTAAGTGCCTTACTTACCTGAAAAACTAACCAATATTTACCTTCCAGAGGAACTGTTGATTTTTGCACTGTGTCCATGTGATCGGTTCCCGTGTGGAAGGAATACTCGAACGCATTGGTCAGGTGTACCAGTGTTTTATTAGAACAAGAGGATAGTCGGTGAGGTATGGTGCAGGTAAGTTTTAAAGGGTTTTTCTCCTTTGGGTGGTTGGTGATTTCTTGTTGTGGTCGCTCTCACTCTTCTCTCTCTTTTATTTCCTTGGTGTACAGGTGTCCCGGGAGGTACATGTGAAGAGAACAGAGGACATAAGGTAAGTGGAGGGATCACTTTTGTTTTTTTTTTCTCTTTCCTTTCTCTTTCTAGTCTCTGCCTGTTTTACTTCTTGTTTTCCAACGGCTATGATCTCACTGTCTCTCTTTTGCTTGCTGTCTCTCTTTGTACATCTGTTCTGAAACCGCTCTTCTGGCCTTTTCAGTGCGTTAATGTTTTTCCCCTTCTTCCGTTGTGCCTTCTATAGTTTCGTAGGTGCAGTGCCTTTAAAGTGCCTTAGTCTATATACAAAAGTGCTTCAGTGTGCTCGATGCGAGAGGGTGTCTGTGCTCTGTTTCCCCCCCTCCCCTTTTATTCCCTCGTTCCTCCCCACCTTTTCTTCTCCCCCCCTACCCCTTTCATACATCTCTCTCTCACTCTCGCTCTCTTTCTCTCTCTTTTCCCCACTCAGGTATGTAATCCCACGCACCTGGGTTCGCCACGCTTCTCCAGAAGCGTGGCGGGCATTAGTGTTTCGTCCTCCCGGCTGCCTGCTCCCGCGGGACCTGTCAGACGTCTCCAGCTGGTTTCTCCAAG
The DNA here is from genome assembly GCF_031143425.1 of Pleurodeles waltl. NCBI lineage: Eukaryota > Metazoa > Chordata > Amphibia > Caudata > Salamandridae > Pleurodeles > Pleurodeles waltl. The sequence continues at coordinate 976,229,809 of NC_090446.1, read as the reverse complement.
TTGCATTCGGCAGTTGCTGGGTCCGGGTCTCGAAGCGCCGCCCTTCTTCTTCTTTGGTGACCTCCGGTAGCCTGATTCTTTCCTCCTCTTGTGATCGTCCGTCCGCTTCCTCCACACCATCGATCTCTACCAGTGCTGTCGGAGGCAATTTTAACCTGGCGGCGCCCCGCCGATCCTGACGGGAGGCGGGTCAGGCAACGGTCCCCAGGGGCAGAGTCAGTACAGGACATGGAAGTGTGCGGGTGATCGCCAATCAACCCGTCACAAACACTCCCTCTAGAGAGTGGACTGTCGAGACACGGAGATGCAGGATACCGAGACAGAAAATCAGCCGTCACCATTTGGCTACCTGGGAGATGCTGGATCTGAAACGAAAAAGGTTGTAAGGAAAGGAACCAGCGCAGCACCCGGGAATTGGTGTCCTTATGATGGGCGAGCCAGGTGAGAGGGGCATGGTCTGTGACCAGGGTAAATGTTCGGCCAGACAGATAATATCGAAGAGATTCAATAGCCCATTTAATGGCCAAGCACTCCTTTTCAATAGCCGGATAGTGCCGTTCACGCGGGAGAAGTTTCCGGCTGATGTACAGAAGGGGGTGGAGAGACTCATCATCCTGAGGCTGCGTTAGCATAGCCCCAAGGCCTACCTCCGAGGCATCAGTTAAGAGCACAAAAGGTTTATAAAAATCTGGACAGCAGAGGACTGGTGCAGAGATAAGAGCGGTCTTGAGTCTGTCAAAACTACCCAACTCGGTATCCGAAGGAGGTTTAAGTGTATTGGGACATGTCTTTTGCAACAAGTTAGAAAGGGGTTCGGCGATGGTTGAAAAATGAGGAATAAAACATCTGTAATAGCCAACAAGCCCCAAAAACGCCCTAATATCTTTTTTCTTTTTCGGATAGGACATCTGGGAAATAGCGTCTAGTTTCTCTACTTGGGGTCTTATTTTACCCCCTCCTACAACGTAACCCAGATATTTAATACTAGTTTGCCCCAGTCTACACTTCTCCGGATTGGCGGTTAACTGAGCTTTTCTAAGGACACTTAGAAAGGACTCAAGGTGGGACATGTGTTCAGCCCATGTTTTGCTATAGATAACGATGTCATCCAGATAGGCAGCTGCATACTGCCTGTATGGTCGTAAAATGTCATCCATGAGTCTTTGGAAGGTGGCAGGGGCCCCGTGTAACCCAAACGGCAAGACAGTGAATTGGTATAAGCCTGAAGGGGTGGAAAAGGCTGTTTTTTCTTTATCCTCCTCTCTCAGGGGTATTTGCCAATATCCCTTCGTGAGGTCCAGTGTGGTTAGATATTTGGCCTGACCCAACCTTTCAACCAGCTTGTCAATTCTAGGCATAGGATATGCATCAAAGTATGTTAAGTTATTGACACCGCTATAATCAACACAAAATCGGGTGCTGCCGTCGGGTTTAGGAACTAACACGACTGGCGAGCACCAAGGGCTGGCTGATGGCTCTATAATACCGGCTGCTAACATGGCCTGGACTTCCTTCTCTATAATTTTCTGTTTGGCTTCAGGGATGCGGTACGGTCTCTGTCGAGATACCGTATTTTCTTTAAGGCGAATGGGATGTTGTATTAGGGAGGTTCTTCCTGGATATTTGGAAAATACGTCTTGATTTTGGGTCACCACGTGCTGTAGCTGGTTAAGATATTGCTGCGTCAGATTAGGATTGATCCAGGGCTTTCCTGGACTAGATACATTGTGGGGTGTAAGAATGGGATACGGAATGTCCTCATTTACCTCGGCGGTGACATAGTGGATGGTCTGTCCATCAGTGGGTTCTATCCATTTCTTAAGAAGGTTGATATGATATATCTGTTCTCTTCCACCGTTCTGGGACATGGATAACTTATACGTGGTGGGGTTTATTTGTGCAGTTACTTCAAAGGGACCTTGCCATCGGGCCAATAATGTATTATCAGTGCTGGGGAGTAAGACCAGTGCTTTATCACCGACTGCCAATGTTCTAACAGCACTGTGAGTGTCATACGACTGCTTTTGCTTTTGCTGGGCAGCACGTAAGGCAGTGTGGGCTTCTTCCCATACGGTATTGAGGTTTTCTCGCAAATCTCGGGTATAAGTTAACAAATCTTTGACCTCTTCTTCAGTGTCTTCCCATTGTTCCACTAACATATTTAGGAACGTACGAGGTTGTCGGCTGAACAACATTTCAAAAAGGCTATGACCTAAAGAGGATTGCATATGGGTCCGGATAGCGTATAGGACCAGAGGAAGTTTCTTTTCCCAATCCTTACCCGCCTCAGATATACTTTTCCGTAGGAGAGACTTAATGGTTTTGTTGAAGTTTCTTTTCCCAATCCTTACCCGCCTCAGATATACTTTTCCGTAGGAGAGACTTAATGGTTTTGTTGTATCTTTCCACTAGTCCGTCTGTTTGGGGTTGGTATACAGAAGTACGGATTTGTTTCACCCCTAGTGATCGACAAACCTCAGACATTAGTCTGGACATAAAAGGAGTCCCCTGATCCGTTAACATTTCATTCGGGAATCCTACCCTCGAAAAGAACTCTATCATTGCCTGGGCAACTGCTTTCGTATGCATACTGGGGAGGGCAATGGCTTCTGGATATCTCGTGGCATAATCCACTAATACTAATACATATTGTCTACCTCGGGTAGAAGGGGTGAGAGGACCAATAATATCCATTCCAACTCTGGTAAAGGGAATATCTATGACTGGAAGTGGTTGTAAAGGAACAGATCTTGTATTAGAGGGATTGTATAGCTGGCATTTTGTACACTCGGAGCAATGCCTACGAACCTCTCCATAAACACCCGGCCAATAGAATCGTTTCAGTACAGCTTCCTCTGTTTTCTCTCTTCCTAAATGGCCTTCCCCATGATCCCCATGTGCTAGCTGTAATACCTGTTGGCGGTGGCTATGGGGAACCACTAATTGCAGGACATTCCCTCTTGAGTTGTTGGGTTTCCTATACAATAGATTCTTTTGGATCAGGAATCTGGGACCTACCCCTTGTACTGCCCCGATGGTTGCCTGTTGCCATGCATGCTTCAATGTGGGGTCTTCATTCTGACTGTGTCGGAAATCCCCAGTGATCGTACAAACTGTTCCCGCATTTCTAAGTTTCTCCGGGGAGGCGTTATTCTGCCCATAAGAACGCCGTTGCTCCCTTTTTTGTCTCCTACTGAGATTAGCTCGCACGGGTTTTAGGTCCTCTATAACCACCCCACTGGGTGCCTCCTTCCACCAGTCTCTAAACACATGCTCCTGTCCAGCCTTCTCTAATAAAGAAGGAAATCCCTCATAGTCAGTCCCTAGTATAATATCTTCCTCTAATTTAGAGAGTACCCCGACCTGTAATTCCTCAGGTTGTTCACTCGATTTCAACCAGATCGTGGCAAGGGGGTAGTATCGTCGATCACCGTGTACACAGGCGATGAGTACTTGAGTTTCCGGATCTTCCTGACCTGGTAATACCAGATTACCTCTGATAACACTCTGGCTGCAGCCTGAATCAATTAACGCTGTTCTTTCTATACCATTGACAAGGATAGGGAGAGTATATTTGGGTTTTCCCCCTCCCGTCCAAAATACTCTCCCTTTAGTCAGGCCGATCTCCATGGGTTCTTCTGCGTCTTTTCTTTGAGGGCAATACCTGGCTATGTGGCCCCATTCAGAGCAGTTGTAACATTGTGGGCCTGTGCCGGGGTATCCGGAACCGACTGGGCCCATAGGTTGAGGGCGGTCAGATCCATGGCTTGCCACAGGTCGATGGGGAACAGTTCTAGATACACCTGGTCGGATTGGAGGGGGATGAGCTTTTCTTCCGGTAGCACTGAAGTCCGGACTCCTATGATAAGCACAGGCTAGATCCATAGCCGTTTCATTAGTGAGACCGGGATGTTGCCGTACCCAATTGCGAGTAGTAGAAGGTAATGCGTCCAGGTATTGCTCTAGGACTATAATATCAAACATTTCTTCCCTGGATTTTTCAGAGGGATGTAACCACCTGCCAGCTGCGTGTTGCACGCGGTAGTATAAAGTGCGAGGGTTCTCCTGATGCTGCCATTTCATTTGTCTGAATCTGGTCCGGTAGCTTTCACTGTCGAGGCCCACTCTTTCTAGAATGGCTTTCTTGATGTCTCTATAGGGAAGAGTCCCACTCGGATTAATAGCTTGATAGGCAGACTGCAGGTGATCAGTGAGAAGTGGGGCTATGTACTGGCCCCATTTATCCTCGGGCCAATTAGCTGTGCTAGCTACCCTCTCAAAGTTTGTGAAGAATGAGTCGGGATCTTCCTGCTCCTGATACCGCTGCAACACACTGCTCGGTACATTAGGGTGTAGTTTAGTATGGGCGATAGTGTCTGTCAGCTTCCCCAATGCAGTCTCATGCACCAGCTGATTACTGGCCATAATTGGGGCCTGACTCTTAAGAGCAGTTTGTAATGCCTCCCGCTCTTCTTTTGCCTCTTTCATTTGTTGCTCCCATATTAACTGTAGGTGGCGTTGTCCTTCAGCTAATTGTGCGATTACATCAGCCATGGTTGCCTTTTCTTCCATGGTGGGGATACTATCTTAATCCCACTTCTGACACCACTTGTGATCGGTTCCCGCGTGGAAGGAATACTCGAACGCGTTGGTCAGGTGTACCAGTGTTTTATTAGAACAAGAGGATAGTCGGTGAGGTATGGTGCAGGTAAGTTTTAAAGGGTTTTTGTCCTTTGGGTGGTTGGTGATTTCTTGTTGTGGTCGCTCTCACTCTTCTCTCTCTTTTATTTCCTTGGTGTACAGGTGTCCCGGGAGGTACATGTGAAGAGAACAGAGGACATAAGGTAAGTGGAGGGATCACTTTTGGTTTTTTTTTCTCTTTCCTTTCTCTTTCTAGTCTCTGCCTGTTTTACTTCTTGTTTTACAACGGCTATAATCTCACTGTCTCTCTTTTGCTTGCTGTCTCTCTTTGTACGTCTGTTCTGAAACCGCTCTTCTGGCCTTTTCAGTGCGTTAATGTTTTTCCCCTTCTTCCGTTGTGCCTTCTATAGTTTCGTAGGTGCAGTGCCTTTAAAGTGCCTTAGTCTATATACAAAAGTGCTTCAGTGTGCTCGAAGCGAGAGGGTGTCTGTGCTCTGTTTCCCCCCCTCCCCTTTTATTCCCTCGTTCCTCCCCACCTTTTCTTCTCCCCCCCCTCTACCCCTTTCATACGTCTCTCTCTCACTCTCGCTCTCTTTCTCTCTCTTTTCCCTACTCAGGTATGTAATCCCACGCACTTGGGTTTGCCACGCTTCTCCAGAAGCGTGGCGGGCATTAGCGTTTCGTCCTCCTGGCTGCCTGCTCCCGCGGGACCTGTCAGACGTCTCCGGCTGGTTTCTCCAAGTTGCATTCGGCAGTTGCTGGGTCCGGGTCTCGAAGCGCCGCCCTTCTTCTTCTTTGGTGACCTCCGGTAGCCCGATTCTTTCCTCCTCTTGTGATCGTCCGTCCGCTTCCTCCACACCATCGATCTCTACCAGTGCTGTCGGAGGCAATTTTAACCTGGCGGCGGCCCGCCGATCCTGAGAGTCCCACCAATCACGGGACGGGAGGCGGGTCAGGCAACGGTCCCCAGGGGCAGAGTCAGTACAGGACCTGGAAGTGTGCGGGTGATCACCAATCAACCCGTCACGGTCCACTTTTAAAATAGCTTATTGCAATTACAACCAAAACTGTGTGTACTACTGTTTTAAATCAAAGTTCTATACTTACCTGTGTGAAGTACCTTGCATTGTATGTACTTACCTCAAATTTGAATCTTGTGGTTCTAAAAATAAATTAAGAAAGGTATTATTCTAAATAAAAACCTATTGGCCTGGAGTTAAGTCTTTGAGTGTGTGTTCCTCATTTATTGCCTGTGTGTGTACAACAAATGCTTAACACTGCTCTCTGATAAGCCTACTGCTCGACCACACTACCACAAAATAGAGCATTAGTATTATCTAATTTTGCGACTATCAACCTCTAAGGGGAACCCTTGGACTCTGTGCACACTATCTCTCACTCTGACATAGTATATACAGAGCCAACTTCCTACACCAATTGTATGATTTTTAATGCATTTTTAAATGTGACTGCCTATTGATTCCTATGGTGTGTCATTACGCACAGAAAGACTAACTTTATTAAAACTTTGAAAAATCATATCTGATAAAGTACTTAACGTATCTTGACCATCTTGGTCTTAAGAATTATATTAAAATCTGAAGTATTTTTATAAAATTGGTCTTGTTATTCCTTGAGTGTGTGTGGTGCATGCTTGATACTGTGAGTACAATAAATGCTCAGCACTTCTCCAAAATTAGCCTAACTGCTCGACCAAGCTACCACAAAAATTAGAGCATTAGGTGATCTAGTTTTACCTCTGGAAAACGTGTGGTTGCCTGGAACCCCTACACAGTGTGTCTAGTTTGTACACTACATAGAAGGCCAGCCTCCTACAGCAGTTCTATAAAAATTGTTAAATAAAATAAAAGTGACTTCTGGAAATATATCAACACAGGAGCAGATAAGGAAAACACTACTTGAGTGTGTTAGAACTTGTGACTGACAGCAGGGTTAGGCTATCCGTTTTTTGGCACAACCACAATACGTGCCACACTCTGTGTTAATAAAAAGATAAGAGACTGGCCCTGTATCACCTTTCGATAACCCTGACTTTAAACCAATATCCCATTCTTTCTGATACTTGTTGTTTTGCTTTCAATATTGTTACAAAGGGCTTAACATCTCTCGCAGGCCGTCTTCTTTTGGCTAAAAAGCCAGAACTGACTGAAGAGGCCACTTGGCAATTATGCCTACTAGCATTTTATGGCCTTAATATGTGGAGAAGTGTGGCACAATGGTTAGAGCGGCAGACCCTGGTGCAGAGATCTGGCCCAGGACCAGGGTTCAATTCCTGCCTCAGCGGGTCTTGGGCTCAATTTCCTTGGACCAGATAATTCTTGCCTCAGTGCCTAATCTAATTAATGGGTCCCACTCTGTAACTCTGGGCAATAGCTTGCTTAATCTCCACAACGGCCCTGACAGCGCTTGGATGCCTAGATTCACCCTGGGGGTTGCCCAGGAGTGGGTGCATAACAGGCAAAAGCCAGGAGGGATTCCACAGCAGTATGTGTACAGCACCTTGAGACCCTAACCTAAATTTACATTTACAAAAAATGTCATTATTTTACCAATCTCAGCCACATGTTACTGGCACACTTTCACAGGTATTCATTTGCCTTAATGTATTGTTTGGCTTGTGTCCTTCTTTAGATACCGAGTTGTGAGAAGATATTCTTGGAGCCAATATTTTGCCAATAAGAAACAGAATAAATACACAGCCAAGCCAAAAACTATTTTAATTATTTTCAGTTCTGTACTCTGTAAACAAAATAACCAGATCAAATGTGAAAACCCTTTATCTCTGTACAATAAGTAAATTAAGACTAGGAAAACAAGTGTTTTAGTGATACTGTGTAACACCAAAATACTAGCAAATGAATTTAAGAATTTTTGTCTTTGCAGCTATTTTAGGTAATTTGAAAATAATGTGCAAATAGAATATTCTCTGTAACACTTCATTTTCCTGGCATGGCATTTTAGCCACTTTCTCAAGTGTGTTCCTAACATTAGATTCTGTTTCATCCTGCTTTTGAGGAGAAATGCATAATACTGAGTGTACAAAAATTACTGGGTGAACTTGCATAATTCAAGTGAAGAGGTGAGCAGAAATCAGAGCTGGAAATGAGAACATGCCGTAGAGAAAAACAGCAAAACTCTACATTGGTTGTCATCACATTACTTGTGGCACATCTCAATATGAGTCCTTTACTTTGTTACATTCCTCACCATTCTCAGGAAGGGTGCTATACAAGTGACGGGCAATGTCATAAAGTTGCAGGATCATATCAGGCTACTAGAGCAATCCTTAAGCCCATGCAAACCCGTGTATAAAAAAAATACCAGGCAACAGTGGTTTACGTTGGTATTACTTTCACAATAATAAAATATTCTATTGAAGCGTATGTAGGAGCTAGCATGGAAATGGTAGTCAGTCTTCCTCTGGATCTTTTCAGAGAAAGCAGTTGGCATCAAATCTACTCTCACAATTCTGTGAAGCTTATCTGGCTCCACAAAGAGGACCAATGATCACTATTTAAGTTTTGGGAGTTTATTAAAAATTAGTAATCAGTCCAATAAATGAATGAACGTATTAAAATCAGGTTATAGAAGTGCAAAATCAAAATCGGCAAACAGAAACCCCGAAACAAGTTAAATCTATTCAATGTAAGGCATGTAAAGATCACAGTCACAGCGGTGCAAAAACTAAGAAATAAGAAATTGCACTCTATGAAAGGATTTCGATTCTTTCTAGTCAACAAGAATAAAAATATGGCCGTCCAACTAGGTTATAGACTAAACTGGACTAAAGTTAAAGCTTCTGAAACATAGCAAGTTAGGTGTCAGCATTGCAAAGACTTCAGTAGAAGTCTACAAGGAAGTAAAGAATCGAGTGTTAGCATGAAGCCATACACTGTGAGAACAAGTTTTCCAAGAGGCCTGCACCCGCCCGGAGTCAAAAGAATTCTGCCAAAACTCCTAACAGTGATAGCACTAAATTAATGTGGAAAGTTCCAAGGACTTTCGTATCTTCAAATCACATCATCAGAAACCCAATTATTTCTCTTTCTCACAGAGTGCACTTGCAACATAGTGATTCTCCCATTCCACAGAACACTTAATGAACAGGTGGACCTTCTCTATCTCTAATACACAGTATTCCTATCACTAGCGAATGAATGAAGAATGCACACCTGCAACAAAAAAAAAAGAACATGCAAAGAAAAAAACATTTGATGTAAATGTGAACAGCCTACTCACTCTAAATTAATAAATCATTGATAATATGCACTTATTAATACTTAAATATAACCGCAGCGTTATGTTCAAATAAATTCAAACATGAATAAGTAAATCCTTGATTAGATATGTAATGCATATTCAATTAATGCAGTACATCAGGGTATAAGGGTAAATGTGAATGAGAACTACAAATCATCATGTTAAAGTCAAACATTAAAGCACACTTGTATGTATAAAACTAATACCTACTGGGAATGCACCTTCAATAATATGATTTGATGCACCACTTTACATTACAATGTTAATTCACACAGAATATGTGCTGTCAGTTACATCTTGCATTTCTTCTGTAATGTATAGGGGTACAGACAAAATTGCACTATTCCATGTACAAGGAGGATTCTCTCTTGTTGTGCTTCCATTACATGCTGCATCAGTCTCGCAACCCAGCAGTTTGCGATGCCTCCTTACCCATAGTGGCCTTCTGAAACAAGCGGTCCTGTGCTCTCAGCCATCTTCCACAGATATAGTTCATTTTCTTTGCCGACTGAGGCCTCAGAAATTAGCAGCCCCTTGTACCTCCATGGCCATTGGGCACAGGGCTGACCCATTTTACTCACTGTAAGTCCCCTTTTTGCTGGGACATTAGTTTGCTTGTTACACAAGCTCTGATGCCATATCTACCTCCAGGTACCTCCTGTGTTTTTAGGACACCTTATCAGTATACCCCTCCTTACCTCTGTGTTCTCTCATTCTATTCTATTCTCCTTTCCCGTTTAGGATGTCCCTGCATCCCAATAATCCTGATGAAACCCTGATATTCTAATCAGGGGTTGAAATACCCTCAACATACTTTTGCAACAGACAAACAGGAAATGTGTCTATGTTCACTTGTTTAAAGAATTGTATTTGTAGCACCCCTTACAGTTGTCTGTTACTGTGATAAAAGCTTTGCCTATTTTTGATTATAATAAACACAAAATATCTGGCCTTGACACTGTGGACACATTGCACACAGTTCATTATTGTTATTATAATTGTGCTTTTTGTTGAACTTGGTAATAATCTCGAATGCATGTAGATAAAATAATCTCCTAGAGGTGGTTAGTCATTTCATTATTCACAAGCTCATTATTGCTACAAAGACTGTTTAGTCCATTGATTGTTTTATTATTCTGCAAGCAATACTGGTGTGAACCACTGTTGGCAGATATTTGTTATAAAGTTTAAGCATAGCTGAGCTTTACATCACACAAAGTCAGCTACATTAGGGCCAAACCTGTGAGTGCATGCGCTAGCGCATGTCTCTTGCTTGCGAGACTCTGATGTGTACAGTTAAGGGCTTGGAGTCTGCCTATTGCTCACCATTTGATGGTTTGCATGGCACTCTCCTTTACAGCCTCCTAATTTCTCAAGGCAGGCTTGGCATCATTTCTGTTCCTCGGTGTGGAGCAGGGATCAAGCACTGATATAATGTAATTAGTGCCCGTTTGCTGCTCCCAACATGATCAAGGTACTGTTTTGTTCTTTTTAACTTCTAGTGCCCTGCAAACAGTAGTCTTGTGTCTGGCAAAAATGTGCCCAGCAAACAAACTTGAAAAGTTTTATTTTTACAAGCTAACTTTCTTTTATTTTGCCAAGTCATCTTTTCTTACTTTCACTCATGTTTTCCTCAGTTTTTTGCTGCTCCTGGATAATCTTTTCAAAAGATGACAACTTGCTCAAGTGACATTAGTTCCTTATTATGTGTAATTTATCAAATGATGCTTTAATACATATTCGGGAAGTACACCGAAATCCAGCCGCTCCAATAAGGCCCACTACAATCAATCTCACTTTACCCGGCACCAATCCACCCCACTCCCAACCACTCACTCCAATCCAGTGCACTCCAACCCACCCACCCCAATCCTCCCAATCAACCCCAATCTAATCTGCTCCACGCCAAGTCACCCCACTCTAATCAAAAACAATCTGCACTACTCAAAAACAATCTGCCCCACTCCAATCTGCCCTACTCTAATCCAAAACAATCGGCCCCACTCCAATCCAAAACAATCTGCCCCACTCCAAACTACCCCGATGCAAAACAATCTGCCCCACTCCAATCTACCCCAATCCAAAGCAATCTGCCCCACTGCAATCTGCAGAACTCTCATCCAAAACAATCTGCACCACTGCAATCTAAAACAATCTGCCCCACTCCAGTCCACATCTCCTCAATCTGCCCCACTTTAATCCAAAACAATCTGCCTCATTCCAGTCTTCCCATTCCCATTTGCCTCACTCCAATCCGCCCCATTCCAAAACAATCTGCCCCAATCCAAAAGAATCAACCACATCTCACCCCAATATAACCCACCCCTCTCCCATCTAATCCACCCCACACCAACTCAATTCACCCCACTCCAATTCACCCTGATATGATCTGCCCCACTCCAAAACAGTGTGCCCCACTCCACTCCCAGTCTGCCATACTCCAATCTGCCCCATTCCAATCTGTTCAAATCCAGTATGCCCCACTTTAATCCAAAACAATGTGCCCCACTTCAATCCAGAACAATCTGCCCCACTCCAATCTGCCCCACATCAATCCAAAACAACATGCACCACCCCAATCCATTGCACTCTGCCCCACTCCAATCCCAAACAGACCACTCCAATCCAAAACAATCACCCCCACCCCAGTCCAGTCCACCTCACATCACCCCAATCCACTCCATCCCAATTCACCCAGTACAATCCTATCCACCCCACACCAATCCAACATGCCCACTACAATCCAAAACAATCTGCCCCACTCCCATCCACCTCACCCCAATCCACTCCATCCCAATTCACCAAACTTCAATCCACCCCCCTACAATCCTGTCTACCCCACACCAATACAGTTCACCCCACACCAATCCAATCCAGCACACCTCACCCAATTCATCCCAGTCCAGTCCAATCGACATCACTCCCATCGAACCCATCCCACTCCAATCCAAAGCCATCCCACTCCACTCAAGTCCACTGCTACTCAATCCACCACACTCCAACCCACCATACTCCAATACAATCCACTTTAATCCACCCCACTCCAGTCCACATTAATCCACCCTCCTCCAGGCCAATCCACCCCACTCCAAACCACCTCAATCTACACCACCTCCATCAAGTATAGCCATCTCCAATCAATCCAGCCCACCCCATTCTAATCCATCCCACACCAATCGAATCCACCCCACCCAATCCAATCCACACTCAATCCAATCCACCCCACCCTAATCTATCCCACTCAGCCGATTCCCACCGACTCAATCCAATCCACTCAACTCCACCCCCACCCCAATCTGATGCACGGCAATCCGATCCACCCCACTCTAGTCCAATTCATCCCATGCCAATCCAATCCACCTCACCTCAGGGTAATCCACCCCACCAGACCACCCACCCACCCACCCCAATTCAATCCACCCCAATCCAATACATTGCACTGCATTCCACCCACCCCAGTTCAGTCCACCCCACTCCAATCCATCCACCCCGCCACACTTATATCTAACCCACCTCAATGAAATCCACCCCACCCCAATCTAATCCGCCCCAAACCAATTCATCCCACTGTACCACACCCCAATCCAATCCACTCCACCACATTTCAATCCACTCACTCCAATCCACCATACTCTACTCCAGTCACACCACCCCATTACATTCCACCCCACCATTCCATCCAGCCTGCCTCAATCCACCCCACTCTAATTCAATCCACCCCACCCACTACAGTCCAATCTAATCCACTCCAATCCCTCAAACTCACCCCATTTCAATCAACTCCACCCCACTCCAGTCCATCCCACTGTATCCCAACCTACCCCACCCCATCCTAGTTCAGTCCACCACACTCCCAACCAATCCATCCAGCCTACCTCACTCCAATCCACTGAAACCACACTCCATCCGAGTTCAGTCCATCCCCACTCCAGTCCAACCCACCCCAATGTAATCCACCCCAATCTAACTCAAGCAATCCCAATCTATCCCTCTGTACCCCACCACACTTGAATTCAATCCACCCCATATTTCAATCCACCCCATCACACTCCAATCCACACTTACTCCAGTCCACCCACTCTACTCCAATCCACCCCAACCCATCCTAGTTCAGCCCACCCTAACCCACCACACCCCACTTCAGTCCACCATACCCCACCCCAGTCCAATCCACCCACTCCAGTCCTAGCTAATCCACCTCACTACACTCCAATCCAATCCATCGCACCCCAGCCATATCACTCCACTGTTAACCACCTTCCCCAATCCAATCCCCCCCAGTCTATTCAAATCCAATCCACCCCACAATCCACTCGAACCCTCTCCACCCTATTCCACCCCTCTCAACTCTGATCTGACACGCTGTGCCACTGAACCACTGAACTGTACTCCACTCTACGACATTCCAACAAATTCACTCTACAACACTTCTCCGCACTCCATTCTGACCCTCCACTCCACTAACTTTTAAACATGCTGAACAGCAGCCACACTGGTGTGCAACATAGCCAAATACACTGCCAAAGCCAATACCTCTTGTAAAGATGAGACTTATTGGCTTTGCCAACGCTTGTTTTTTCTCTTTGGCACGAGGATATTAAGTGAACCACGGTGGCCAGGATCACAGAATGTTGAGGCGACGCCGAGACTCGAACCTAATTTCTCAGTTCCAAGTCGGCAGCTCTGGCCCTAACGCCACATACTTTCTTTACAGTGTTCTGAGAATAAAACCTGTATACAGTAGCAGTATTTGTTCCGGTATATCGACAGACTCCGAGGGAAACAACAAATCTGTTTCGGTCATGTTGGTCTGAACGAAATCTTTCTCATGCGGTTCCGGTCTCTATCTCGAAGCAGAGCCACAGTGTAAGAACCTGCTATATGCGAATCCCACATCTGTCTGAGAAGGCTTCCCCTCTTCCAATAAGAAAGAGTTAAAACTTCCACATTTTACCGATCATTGTTTTTTGAAGTTTTCTGTTTCCTCACACTTAAAATAAGGACGAAGATACTTTGTTACTTAAGGGTCGCCCGTCGTACTTTTCCGGGAACTTGAGATTGGTTACGCCGGTTTTATAGATTCCGCCTTCCAGGTTTCTAACTGTGTGGTAATACTGGGTTATTTGATATTCTATATTTCGAAACATTTTCACTTGTAGATTTGGGTTGTCATCTTTCTTTCCTGGTAGTTTACTGATGGGTTCCTGTCATTAGCCGTAAATGTGTTCTTTTATTTGATTGGATGACTGTGTCTTGACCGAGATGCTTGTCTAGTTTCCAAGGTTTGATTGGAACGCTACATTTCCCCACGTCAGAACGTTGTCTGCGATTGGCCACAGTCATGTTTATTTCTTGAAACTGGAAAATATTATTTCCTGGTGCTAGTGAGGTGTTCTGAATGGTTGGATCCTGTCTATGTCGTTCTCTGATTGGAAGATTTCCCGGCATTTAGTGATGGCGGTGTTGGACAGGCTGAGCTTTTTGCAGAAGGTAAGCTTATATTTTAGTATTTAGTACTACTATTTGTCGGCCTTATTGTAGTCGTCGGTCTTAGCCACATTAATGTGCTGAACACATCGGAGCCAATTTCTAGGAAGTACTGAGTAATCCTCCTCTTGTTTTGCTCTCGGGATATGGGGAGAGAGGAGTCACCCGCAAGTGGAACTGTTAGAAGATAGGTAGGGAAGTGTCCGTCCTCGCAAGAAACCCGATGACAGGCAGCAGTGTAGCTCATAACAAGATCAAAAGTGAAGCATCTACTGCACAGGTGTTTACCATGAATTTATCCTCCGTCCATTAGTAAATAACTGCCAGGGTCACGTTCCAGTACTCCAAGCATCATATTCTGCCCACCTACCTCAGACCCAGCTGCTGCAAGCCAACGTTCTAAACGTCACATTCACTCTACCTTACTCTGCATCACGCCCAGATTTTGTTTAACAAATTCTAGGCACAATCGGATTCTTTTTAGCTCACTCAGCATCACACCAGCTAACCTAAGCCAATGCTTAAAACATTCATAATTTCCAGCAATTCCTTGTAGGGGTCACCCGATCTTTTAAGAGGAAAAGTGGGCTATTAAATCGAAATAATATTTCCCCCCAGTGTTTTTCCAAATTCTCCCTTTGTTCCCAAATGTTATGTATGATAGCTTCAGCTTCATTGTTTTCTACACCACTCGGCATTCTACTCAGTCTTGTACACCATCTGCGGAAGTATTACAAGCCGGGACACTGCATAATGCTTTTCCCTACAAACCAAATAAGCTACGTATACAGATTCACAGCAAAATGTATCTCTACGAGCATCACTTGCTCCCAGTAACCTCACCATTCATCCCAAACACAAACAACAACCTCACCAACTCAACAATTATCCCAGACAATCATTCCAAACGTCTCACAAAAAGACAATAAAGCACAGGACTACCATTAATTACCAACAGGAAAGACACACTGCGGCTCATTACTTATTAAAAAAAACAGCTAGACGCCCGATGACTTGGAGCCTATGTGTATGCTACATTCCCTAGAATGACAGGTACCCCTTAGGTATCCATTAGCTAACAAACTCTACCTGTTGTAAGGACGCTGTCGGGCCCCAGTCCACAGACACTTTCATGTGGCCAATTTACTCGTCTAAACACCTGTCGCAATGTGTGCACATCATTACAATGCAGAACCCAGGCACCTAACACCAGTCCATGCCAGCTCATAAGCCCAACACCCAAATGAAATAGAATGAAGAAGAATCACTTTTACACTGCTTCCAACAACTCTGATGTCATCTACAACGGAATGTAACACACATCTGCCAAGCCTTTTCATTCAGATTATGTGTTGGTTGGACATAATACACATCAACTGAAAACCCACACAACAACTCGCCCACCTCTAACGTCCTTTGGATGGTGTCAGTCCATGGACAAACGCTTCACTCTAAATCACCTTTCAAGCGTGCTTAAAGGAGTGCAGTGTAATGTCATGACTTGTGAGTGCATGCATGTACAGTTTGTGAGCTACACAGAATAGTGAACAAAGAGAGGTAATGTGATAGTGTTTGACACTTTTCTGTGGAGAGCTGAGTTAGAGGTGGTGTTGTAAGCTGGAGTTATGTAGCTTCGTTTTGTTTTCCTTACAAGATCAATTAATGTCCGCCCCTGATTGTATATTCTCCACAAGATTATTTGTTCTGTGCTAGTGGTCTTGTGGCATCCCATTTGAACTGCAGTGTACTGGCGAGTCCTGTTCATCACTAATAAAGAAAAGTATCAATTTATCAAACGCACCCATTGCTAACTCACCAGTTGTCACTGGGCCAACTCAAACATAACCGATGCTCAGTTATTTAGAGTTGACTTTAAATATTTGAACAAAAAGTCATTGAAGGCGTTGTGTGAACATGCAGAAAGGCCTCTGGAGGAAGAGAGGTGGTCAACAACTTGGAGAGACAAGACCATGGTGGACAACGAATGGTTCTTTTTACGGTTTACACAGCAATGAAGAGAAGCAAATAACAAATGTACATAGGCAGGAGATGTCAAGGGTAGGATTGCAAGATTACAGCATGATGTTTCTAGGCTTCATTTATAGAAGACCAGCTCCTATGAATGGTGGACTAAGTGGTTTGCAAACCACGTTTATGAATGACACTTAGTTTATAATTGCAACTTGAGCCCAGGGTAGTCTGTATCTGCTTTCATGCATAATAATTACTTTGCTTACACTGCTGCCAAGGAAGAGGTAGGCAACGCATGATACGTGCTTTGCACATGATTTGAACTGAAAATGCCTGCTAATAAAAAGGTCAGCTCAGAAGTGAGCATGTGGCATCAGCCTCAAGTGAGGCGAGGACTGTCTATGTGCATTGTATTGTTGGAAGCTGGGAAAGGTGCGTGAAGTGGAATAGTGAGTGACCTCCACGTTGTGATCCACACTGTGTGAAGGGAACAAAGCATGTTCAGGGTCTAGCGTGGATAATACCGC
This sequence comes from Pleurodeles waltl, assembly GCF_031143425.1. Lineage (NCBI taxonomy): Eukaryota > Metazoa > Chordata > Amphibia > Caudata > Salamandridae > Pleurodeles > Pleurodeles waltl. Next base: position 976,212,902 of record NC_090446.1, on the reverse strand, counting down.
CTACGTCTGCCTGGAACCTGATCATTGGCTGTAAGTGAGAGGTCTTCTAACACTGGGGGCAGTAAGTTTCGAAAGCTTTGTTGGGTAATGTTATGTGGACTCCCCCCTTGGAGCATGGAGGTAGTCTCGGAGTGTCTGGAGAACTGCTGCTCGCGCTGTTTCTGCTCGGTTAAGAACTGTGCACAGGTGGGGGACCATACCGAGACCTTCAACTAAATAGTCAAATAGTTCACACTGGTTCCCAATCTGTGATCCTCTCACCTGAAGGAGAGTACTGAATTGTTGTCGCCCGCCCCCCAACATTACCTTAGACAAAGCAGACTGAAACCTTCCTGTGATAGAGAATATAACAATTCTCGGGCTGTATTTTTTCACAACCACATAAACAAGACATAAAAAACATCATCACATTTTTCTGTATTTTTCTTTCATCCTTAATTTCCAATATTTATTTACAAATGCATTTCAAGTCATAGTTTCGATTCTTTAAAAGGAGTCCTGGTTGTCCACCCACCAGGCACCTGTGGCATTGACTGTAGACTGGGGGCCGTGTTACCCCCCAAACAAATTACACTTCACAAGGCAAGACTCACCTACCCCCTCAAGATAGAGGGGCCGCGGGCCAGCATGAAAACTGTACCCCAATCCAACCATGCCAGAGCCAACCCCTGGCACCCAATGGGGATGGTCCTGGGCAACCGGGCCATACCTTCGTCCCCTGGCGCAGTCTCCAGCCTCCCAAATTCAAATTCCCACGGCCATGTAATGGAGTACCGTGGGGGGAGCTATGGGCATTCGCAGTAGCGGTCGTCCAGAGCCCCTTTCTTACACCCACAGCACCGCCACCCTGGTTTGAGCCGAAAGGCTTCTGATACCGTCTTGAGTTCACCTGCAGTAGTATTCTTGATGCCAAGGTTGTCCACCTCCTTTGTGCCCAAACATGACCCCTTCCCTCCTAAGATCTTCCTACTCCTGCTATTCCTTGGGGATGGGTGGGGGGGAAAGAATTCCTCCGGTCTTCTGAAGGTGTGCACTCGATGATCGATCATCAGGGGCAGCTAGGGTCAAGTAAACAATATGATCCGGCAGGGACTTGCCGTCCTTTTTAAATCTGGTTTGGCTGCTCCTGCTGATCACCCCAGGAGCCCCCACCACATCCCCATCAACCAATCGGCTCACCCTGCGGGGTGAGCACGATTTTTTAAATTTGTGCAGCGCCCACCATTGGGCTGCCCCCTTAAACCAGTCCGGTCCGGCCTGCACCTGCCCTGGGGACGCACTGTGCTTTGGAGCGTGCCTCCTGCCCACATGTGGGGGACTGTACCGAGACCTTCAACCAAATAGCCAAATAGTTCACACTGGTTCCCAATCTGTGATCCTCTCACCTGAAGGCACGTACTTAATTTTTTGTCGCCCCACCCCCCAACATTACAGTAGACAAAGCAGACTGAAACCTTCCTGCGATAGAGAATATAACAGTTCTCAGGCCCTATTTATTCACAACTACATAAACACGACATAAAAAACATCATCACATTTTTCTGTATTTTTCTTTCATCCTTAATTTCCAATATTTATTTACAACATGCATCTCAAGTCATAGTTTCAGTCCCTTAAAAGGAGTCATGTTGTCCACCCAGCAGGCACCTGTGGCCTCAACTGTAGACTAGGGGCCGTGTTCTCCCCCCAAACAAATTCACTTCACAAGGCAAGACTCACCTGCCCCCTCAAGATAGAGGGGGCGTGTGCCAGCATGAAAACTGTCCCCCAATCCAACCATGCCAGAGCCAACCCTAAGCAAGGAATTGCCCCCTGGCATCCGATGGGGATGGTCCTGGGCAACTGGGCCATACCTTGGTCCCCTGGCGCAGTCTCCATCCCCCCAAATTCAAATTCCCAGGGCCATGTAATGGAGTACTGTGGTGGAAGCTGTGGACATTCACGGTAGCGGTCGTCCTGAGCCCCTTTCTTACACCCACAGCAACGCCACCCTGGTTTGAGCCAAAAGGCTTCTGATACCGTCTTGAGTTTGCCTGCAGTAATATTCTTGATGCCAAGGTTGCGCACCTGCTTTGTGCCCAAACATGACTCCTTCCCTCCCACAGGCCTGGTTGGTTTCCCGACCAACCCGGCCTTCCCCGAAAGACTAAGGTTCTTGGTGCTGAGAGATACACTGTATTTAAAATGCTACCAGGGTCTCAACAAACACGATATGTTCACCATCAGACAGGTGTAGTCCACCTTTGTGAAACATTGTCTCTCCTCGAAGGCACCCGTGCGCAACAGTCCTTAGCGTTGATGTGTTCAGAAGCCGTTTCATGCGGCTGTTCAGCTGCCTGGCTGATTCATTACGGACCTTCGTTGAGTGCCCTGACCTCCAAATCTGCCTAGGAATGATATGGGACCACGCTATGATAGCCCCTGCACACCGTTTTGCTAACCAGGAGATCTCCACTATCAAGGCCTAAAAACTGTTCTCTCTGATTGTTGGTAAATTATTGCCTCCCACATGAAGGATGATGAGTGCCGGTGGCGGTAGCCACCGCTGCAGAACCTCCTCGACAAGCTGGCGAAGACCATCAAGGCGCAGACCCCCTCTTGCCATCCAAAGAAACCGGAGTGGTGCATCCTACGCCTGACTGCGGTACAGGTTGAAGAGCGGCCACGCCTGACGCACAAAGGAATGTCCAATAACCCAAACACTGGCTGTAGCCATGTGCCCAATGGAAAATTGAGAGGTCCTGGGAACAAATAGGAAAATCGGTTACCCATGTGAACATTGGCGTGTGCGAGAAAATTATTCCTAGATCATATGAAGGCGTACATAGCGCTTATAGCAATCTGACTTCCACCTCCCAATTCCTTTGACCGTCTCAGTATTGAGCCCTGTCCCCACTGCTGATGTTGCTGCTCCTATCCTAAATGAATGGGAACTAAATTTGCCATACATGCCAACCCCCAGCAAGGCTTTTTGCAATACTTGGAAAAACCAATACCTAGTGAGGGGGAAACCAGCTGCATGAACCAATAAGGAGGTGGAAGAAACCTGGAGATGAATCTGCGAGTACCTTTGAACTGCACGCACTGGGCAACCACTGAAGTCACCAGCCCTCCCCAGTACTAACTGTACTGACTGATCTGTCTTGGACCGTGGTATAGTAATTACCATATCCCCCCTTTCCAGAAAACATGAGTGTAGGGAAATGCCTCCCTTGGCATGGTTACCCCCTAATTTTTTGCCTTTTGTTGATGCCAGTTATGATTGAAAGTATGCTGAGATCCTGCTAACCAGGCCCCAGCACCAGTGGTCTTTCCCATAACTGTATCTTTGTTCCCACTATCGGCACAGCCCTGGCACACAGATAAGTCCCTTGTAACTGGTATCCCGGTACCAAGTGCCCTGTGGCCAGGGAAGGTCTGCTGCATGTATTATGCCATTCTGTGGACCCCTAACTCAGCACATGCACTGCCTCACAGCTTGTGTGTGCTGGTGGGGAAAAAATGACTAAGTCTTCATGGCACTCCCCTCAGGGAGCCATGCCCTCAACCCACTGCCTGTGGCATAGGTAAGGCACCCCTCTAGCGGGCCTTACAGCCCTAAGGCAGGGTGCACTGTACCACAGGTGAGGGCATAGTTGCATGAGCACTATGCCCCTACAGTGTCTAAGCCAAACCTTAGACATTGTAAGTGCAGGGTAGCCACAAAGAGTATGTGGTCTGGGAGTCTGTCAAATACAAACTCCACAGTTCCATAATGGCTACACTGAAATCTGGGAAGTTTGGTATCAAACTTCTCAGCACAATAAATGCACACTGATGCCAATGTGGGATTTATTGCAAAATGCACACAGAGGGCATCTTAGAGATGCCCCCTGCATGCCAGTCCGACCCCTAGTGTTAGGCTGACCAGTTCCTGCCAGCCTGCCACAACCAGACGAGTTTCTGGCCGCATGGGGGGAGTGCCTTTGTCACTCTGTGACCAGGAACAAGGCCTGCACTGGGTGGAGATGCTTCTCACCTCCCCCTGCAGGAACTGTAACACCTGGCGGTGAGCCTCAAAGGCTCATGCCTGTTGGTACAGCGCCCCAGGGCATCCCAGCTAGTGGAGATGCCCGCCCCTCCGGACACAGCCCCCACTTTTGGCGGCAAGTCCAGAGGAGATAATGAGAAAAACAAGGAGGAGTCACCCACCAGTCAGGACAGTCCCTAAGGTGTCCTGAGCTGAGGTGACCCCTGCCTTAGGAAATCTTCCATCTTGTTTTGGAGGATTCCCCCCAATAGGATTAGGGATGTGCCCCCCTTCCCACAGGCAGGAGGCACAAAGAGGGTGTAGCCACCCTCCAGGGCAGTAGCCACTGGCTACTGCCCCCCAGACCTAAACCCACCCCTAAATTCAGTATTTAGGTGTGACCCTGAGCCCAGGAAATCAGATTCCTGCAACCTGAAGAAAGAAGGACTGCTGACCTGAAAGCCCTGCAGAGACGGCAGTGACGACAGCTGACTTGGCCTCAGCCCTACCGGCCTGTCTCCAGACTCAAAGAACCTGCGCAGCGATACATCCCGTGGGACCAGCGACCTCTGAGGACTCAGAGGACTGACTTGCACCTAAAGGACCAAGAACCTCCCGAGGGCAGCGGCTTTGTCAAGAAACAGCAACAAAATTGCAACAAAGAAGCAACTTTAGAGAGACTCTCACTTCCCACCAGAAGCGTGAGTCTTCACACTCTGCACCCGACGCCCCCGGCTCGAGTTCAGGACAACCAGCACCGCAGAAAGGACTCCCAGGTGACTCCAATGACGTGGACACCCTGAGTCGACACCCCACAGCGACGCCTGCAGAGAGGCCTCCAAATCGGCCCCTGGGAATGAATGACATTAGATTACCCTGAAACTTGTGTAAAGACCCATTCCAAAATGTGCTAAATTGCTCGAAACATGCGTAGGAGACTGAACAACCCATGGGTATGCGTTTGTCATGATAAAACTTCCCTCTGAATTGGAAAACCAGCAGATGATGATCATCGGGCTGAACAGGCAAAAGTCTGAAGGCTGATTCTATATCTGCTTTTGCCATGAGAGACCTTTGACCCTGTTCCCTCAGTGAAGTCAGGGCGCCATCAAGAGATGCATACTTGACTGAGCAAAACACTGGATCAATTGCGTCATTCACAGAGGCTCCGCGTGGAGCTGGAAGATTGTATATCAACCGAAATTCACTGGGGTCCTTTTTGGGAACCAATCCCAAGGGGGAGCAAACAAAATTATCAAGTGGGGGGCTTTCAAGTGGCCCAGCAATCCAATTCAAACCAGTTCCTTCAATATCTTGCGTTTAGCTACCTCCTGTGCCGTGTCTAAAGACTGCTGGTTTTTACAAAATTTTGGGCCTTGCACCCCTGCAGCTGGGATCCTGAAACCATCCCGGAAACCTTCATACAACATTTTGGAAACTTCGTGCCGGGAGTAAAAATTAAGCCAAGGGTCCATAGCCAAGAGAGACACAGGTGAAGGGTCCCATGGGCCCAAGAAATCATTATCCTCATTTCTGCCCACCCTTTTCTTTGGACTTCTTGAAACATTTGAACTCAGGATGCCCTGCCGTTCCGCAAAAGGAGCAATTGTGCTTGAATTTGCAGGAACCCTGTGGCCTAGAACATGCTTTCTTGTTGAAAGCCCAACACGCCCCTTTGCGATCCCTGCTGGCTGTGGGGCCTCAAAAAAGAGACTGGACCCTGGCTTCCGGTTTCTTCAGCATCATACAGTGCAATCATGCATTAACATCAGTCTGATCCCAGCACACAGCAGGATTTGATGCTTTTTTCATCCTGAACGCTTTGTCATAATCTTTCCAACTGGTTCCTCCAAACTCCTCATGCAAATCCACTATTTTATATAAATAATATGCAGTTTGAGGACCTAGTACAGGGAATTTCTGTAGCAAAATTGACTGATACATGGTAAACCCTTTTATCCAATTTATAATGGTCCCATCTACCTTAGGTTTCTTCCATTTGTGGGAACAGTCTTTACTGTCCTTACTCTCCTCATCAGCCGGCTTCACTATTGTTAGCTCAAAAATATCCACAAAGCACCCTTTTGAATTTTTGCCCTTATCTCACTAGATATGTGAGGCCCCAGCTGATTACTAGGAGATAGCACATGATCATGTGTCCCACCCAGGTGGGTAGCACCCTCACCTTTTTTCTCTGCTGGCGATGTACTTGCAGCGGCGCCCCCCACCGCCGGGGCGCTGGAGGATGTCGTAGCTTGGTGGGCGGGGGGGACTTGTGTGATGTGGTGGCCGTGGCCATAGGGGGCTCGTGTGTTCCTGTTGTAGCCCCTTGCAGATTTGCACTAATACCCATTGCTAAGCCCTTTAATGTGGCCATTGCTGACCCCTCAGTTGCCAAATCCATCTGTGGGGTAGTGCCTAACTTCGCCAGCCAGGGCAGCACTAAACCGCTAACCAGGTTCCCGCTCGCTGACAGAATTGGCTCCCTCCAAGGTTGAGCCTGAAACCGCTTCAATGATGGCAACCTCTGATTGGGTGTCTGCCTGTCCCATGTTGGGGTCCCATGCCCCCTCAGCGAGTGACCTCTTTTGGGCTGACTCCCCTCCTCCCCCCTCCAGTTTGGGTGTAACCCTCTTAGCCCTCCTAGGAACTGGGGGAAATGCTGTTTTTGGTTGGACCCCCGCATGCCCTGATCTGCTGCAGAGTCCACCCCTACTACTGGAGTCTCGCCACCCAGCTGATTGCCTTCAGCCTCCTTCTGTGCCAGTGACATTACAGCTGGTTCATGAGAGCTAGCACCCGATCCATAGCATCTAGGCACCCCATAACTGCCTCCACATCGAGTTTACCTTTTACCTGTTTTGGTGGCATGACTAATAAAAAATTGCCACACAGCTGCCCCAACACACAATCAGAATAATAACACCGTAAAATGTGAGTAATAGCTATAAATACTTCAAAATAGTCAAAAAAGGTCTGCAAACACACACAACAATAATACAGTAATTAAAATTACAACTATAAATACTTTCAGGCAGGCAATGTCAAAAAAGGTTCCAAAATACAGGGAGTGCAGAATTATTAGGCAAGTTGTATTTTTGAGGATTAATTTTATTATTGAACAACAACCATGTTCTCAATGAACCCAAAAAACTCATTAATATCAAAACTGAATATTTTTGGAAGTAGTTTTTAGTTTGTTTTTAGTTTTAGCTATGTTAGGGGGATATCTGTGTGTGCAGGTGACTATCACTGTGCATAATTATTAGGCAACTTAACAAAAAAAAATATATACCCATTTCAATTATTTATCATTACCAGTGAAACCAATATAACATCTCAACATTCACAAATATAAATTTCTGACATTCAAAAACAAAACAAAAACAAATCAGTGACCAATATAGCCACCTTTCTTTGCAAGGACACTCAAAAGCCTGCCATCCATGGATTCTGTCAGTGTTTTGATCTGTTCACCATCAACATTGCGTTCAGCAGCAACCACAGCCTCCCAGACACTGTTCAGAGAGGTGTACTGTTTTCCCTCCTTGTAAATCTCACATTTGATGATGGACCACAGGTTCTCAATGGGGTTCAGATCAGGTGAACAAGGAGGCCATGTCATTAGATTTCCTTCTTTTATACCCTTTCTTGCCAGCCACGCTGTGGAGTACTTGGACGCGTGTGATGGAGCATTGTCCTGCATGAAAATCATGTTTTTCTTGAAGGATGCAGACTTCTTCCTGTACCACTGCTTGAAGAAGGTGTCTTCCAGGAACTGGCAGTAGGACTGGGAGTTGAGCTTGACTCCATCCTCAACCCGAAAAGGCCCCACAAGCTCATCTTTGATGATACCAGCCCAAACCAGTACTCCACCTCCACCTTGCTGGCATCTGAGTCGGACTGGAGCTCTCTGCCCTTTACCAATCCAGCCACGGGCCCATCCATCTGGCCCATCAAGACTCACTCTCATTTCATCAGTCCATAAAACCTTAGAAAAATCAGTCTTGAGATATTTCTTGGCCCAGTCTTGACGTTTCAGCTTGTGTGTCTTGTTCAGTGGTGGTCGTCTTTCAGCCTTTCTTACCTTGGCCATGTCTCTGAGTATTGCACACCTTGTGCTTTTGGGCACTCCAGTGATGTTGCAGCTCTGAAATATGGCCAAACTGGTGGCAAGTGGCATCGTGGCAGCTGCACGCTTGACTTTTCTCAGTTCATGGGCAGTTATTTTGCGCCTTGGTTTTTCCACACGCTTCTTGCGACCCTGTTGACTATTTTGAATGAAACGCTTGATTGTTCGATGATCACGCTTCAGAAGCTTTGCAATTTTAAGAGTGCTGCATCCCTCTGCAAGATATCTCACTATTTTTGACTTTTCTGAGCCTGTCAAGTCCTTCTTTTGACCCATTTTGCCAAAGGAAAGGAAGTTGTCTAATAATTATGCACACCTGATATAGGGTGTTGATGTCATTAGACCACACCCCTTCTCATTACAGAGATGCACATCACCTAATATGCTTAATTGGTAGTAGGCTTTCGAGCCTATACAGCTTGGAGTAAGACAACATGCATAAAGAGGATGATGTGGTCAAAATACTCATTTGCCTAATAATTCTGCACTCCCTGTAAAGTACAATAGCAAGCTCTGGGGTTACTAATGAACCAATACTGCCATCTACTAGCCTAAAAGTATACAGAAAAAATTGCACAATGTAAAAACTGCAGATATGACAAAATTATTGCAAATGCTTCTTGTCCCTGCCGCCCCTGAGGAAGTCACAGCTCTCAACAAAAATCAGCAGAGAACAAACCCTTCCCCACCCCAGAATACGACCACGACCCGCACCACTCCGTACCCTGTCTGTGATGCCTCTCCTGGTCCCAGGGCCCCAACAACGACAGCAAGGGAGCAAGGGCCGGTCATGAAGGCAGACCTTAAATCACCCAGCTGGTGTTTTCCTGCCAGCTGCCGTTGCCCCAGGCCAGAGAGAGTTGAAGACAAGGCCGAGGGCAGCAGGGGTCAAGACAGCACAGGGGCATCGCAGGAACAATCCTCTAATGGGCAAAGGTGAAGCATCCAAAGAATTTCTCCAGTCCTCTGTGTCGAACCAGTCTAATCCTAAGTAGCACCTGCCCTGGGGGCGCGCTATGCTTTGGAGCATGCCCCCTGCCCAGGATGTAGACTTTATTGAGACGAGTGTCGGAGGAAAAAGTAGTTTCGGTAGACCTTTCCTGATCAGCTAGCAGCAGGAATCCAACTGAGTCCTAGGAGGTGTGCTGCACAGTTAAAATTAGCACTCAATCTGTGCCCGTTATGAACAGCTGCATGTGTACAGAAAACCCTATTTATATTAGCTCCTGTAGCCACGCCTTGCCGCAAGGGTGTATCCTGAGCATATTGACATAATTCGTCAGTTGCAGCCACCATATCTCACAAGTCAACTATACCATCCCTCAGTCACATTAATAGTCCCACAGTCTTGAGAATAGAGATTGTACCATCCATGATTACTCCACTCTTGGTTGTTCACTAGTGTGGTAGGGGTGCTGCTGCTGGGAGGTGGCTAGAGATTCTCCAATCTCCTTTTCTATGTTGGCAGTTCCCACCCTAGCCTTTCCATTACATCCTTATCTACGGTTGGCCTCAAGTTTGATCATTTTTAAGTTGGTTCAAATATTATCCCACCAAGGCATTCTATATGGTCTAGGGAAGTCAACTACCTTCGTAATTTGATTCCAAATATGTTAGAAATGGGGTCTCTAGATGGCAGTCGGTTTGAACCCGGTCCAAGTAGAGACCCTCACTCTAGTCAAGATAAGGGAGATACCCTCTCAGATAACCTATGCTCACCCCCTTGGTAGCTTGGCACGAGCAATCAGGCTTATCTCAGAAGCAATGTGTAAAGCATTTGCACATAACACACAGTAACACAGTGAAAACACTACAGAAGGGCAGCACACCAGTTTAAAAAAAATAGCCAATATTTATCTATTTAAAACAAGACCAAATACGATAAAAATCCAACATACAGTAATAAAAATATGAATTCTGAAAGATTTACTCAAAAATACAGTTCCTTGAAGTAAATAGCTCCACCTGGGGCTATCATGGCGTCGTGAGCAACCAAACCAACAGTTCAGGCTGGCCGCGGCGTCGCAGACCAACTACGTTGACGGGAAGACCTGCAAACAGTACCTTGGATTTGTAGGACATCGTGATCCTTGCGGTGAGCTCCGGAGAGCGGCATTGCAGTGTCGGTTCCAGAGTCGGTATAGGATTCATCAGGCCCTTGAAGTCGCATGCCTTGCGGATTGAATTCTGGGCTGATGAAGTCAGGTGCGCCGGTGTTGATGGCGTCGGGGCTGCGGTTCGAAGTGGGACGATGCGACGTGCAGTGGCCACAGCAGCTCGGTGACGGCATCCAGCGGCTTCTGTGAGATCAGGGCTGCGGTGTGAAGCGGGCGGTGCAACGTGCGGTGTCAAAAGGTCACGGTGCAGGCAACGTCGTCATTGCGGAAGCGTTCTCGTTGGCAGGCAGGGAAGCCGGTGTCAGAAGGAGCGTCGTCGTCAGAGGGCGGGGCCCACAAGTCTCGGTGCGAGCAGCAACTCAGTGAAATCGTCCAATGACGGCGTTGGTGAGACCAGGGTCGTGGTGCAAAGCCGGGCAATGCGGCTCCGTGTGGCGTCAGCAGGTCATGGTGCAGGCCAGCGGCATCGTTGGCAGCTTCGCGGTGGTTTTTCTTCTTGTACAGCACAGAACACACAGTTCCCAGTGCTGCAGGTCGAGGAAACTGAAGTCTTTGGTGTCCCTAAGACTTCCAACAGGAGGCAAGCTCTGTTCCAAGCCCTTGGAGAACTTTCTCAAGCAGGAAACACACAGCAAAGTTCACCCCGTATGCTCTTTTCAGGCAGAAGCAGCAACTGCAGGCCAGTCTAGCAAAGCAACACAGCAAACGGACAGTACTCCTCCTCCAGCTCTTTAGCTCTTCTCCTTGCAGAGGTTCCTCTTGGTTCCAGAAAGATTCTAGAAGTCTGGGGTTTTGGGTCTTCCTCTTATAACCCTTTCTGCCTTTGAAGTTGGGAAACTTCAAAGCAAAGTCTCAAGTGTTTGACAGATCCTTCCTTGTCCATGCCAGGCCCCAGGCACACACCAGGGGGTCGGAGACTACATTGTGTGAGGGCAGGCACAGTACTTTCAGGTGTGAATGACAACTCCCCCCTCCCCTCTAGCTCAGATGGCTCATCAGGGTATGCAGGCTACACCCCCGCCCCCTTTGTGTCACTGTCTAGAGAAGTGCAAAACAGCCCATCTGTCAAACTGACCCAGACAGACGATCCGCAAACAGGCAGAGTCACAGAATGGTTTAAGCAAGAAAATGCCTACTTTCTAAAAGTGGCATTTTCAAACAGAAAAATTAAAAACCAACTTCAATAAAATATGTATTTTTAAATTGTGAGTTCAGAGACCCTAAACTCCACATTTTTAACTGCTCTCAAAGGGAATCTGCACTTTAAGGATGTTTAATGGCAGCCCCCATGTTAACCTATGAGAGAGATAGGCCTTGCACGGTGAAACCCGAATTTGGCAGTATTTCACTGTCAGGACATATAAAACACATTAGTATATGTTGTACCTTCAACATACACTGCACCCTGCCCATGGGGCTACTTAGGGCCAACCTTAGGGGTGTCTTACATGTAACAAAAGGGAAGGCTTAGGCCTGGCAAGTGGGTACACTTGCCAAGTCAAATTGGCAAGTTACAACTGCACACACAGACACTGCAGTGGCAGGTCTGAACCATGTTTGCAGGGCTACTAATGTGGGTAGCACAACCAGTGCTGATGGCCTACTAGTAGCATTTGATTTACAGGCCCTGGGCACCTCTAGTGCACTGTACTAGGGACATACCAGTAAATCGGATATGCCAATCATGGAAATCCAATTACACGTACATTTTACATAGGAGCACATGTACTTTAGCACTGGATAGCAGTGGTAAAGTGCCCAGAGTAACAAAACAGCACAAACAGAGTCCAGCACACATCAACAACCTGGGAAACAGAGGCACAAAGTTAGGGAGGACCACGCCAAGGATGCCAAGTCTAACAATTAGATAGAGGGATTTGCTTTTGTCCGACATACTTTATACAAGCACAATGTAAGTGTATAGCAGAGGTCTTCATACTGGGGGGCCTCAAGTGATCCCGGGGGGGGGGAGGGGCTCCAGACACTGGCCAAAAGAAGCATTATACAGATAAAATACCTTTTTTTTTAAGCAGAAGCTTGTTATTGCATTTTTAAAATGGTAACAGTACTTAGCTGCAATGTTTAAATAGGTCTAGACATATTTAAACATTGCCATTTTTATAAAACAATTGTGAAACATTCTGAGGGGGGCCCCAATGATTTTTATTTTTCAACTTGGGGGTTGGGGGGGAGGGGGGTGAGGGAGGAACGCGGCATTAAAAAGTTTGGAGACCACTGGTGCATAGCCTGATAAATCATTTCAATGCCATTTCTTAACCTAGCTTGGTTATCAGATAGTATTCCCCTAGAGACAACCCACTATTGAAGGTGGTTGGCATGCATCCCTCCCGTAGATCTTGCCTACACTATCTAATAGTGATATTGGGTGATAATTCAATGGATCCGTTCTAACGCCTTTCTTAAATATTGGGACAATTGTCACCAGTTGCCATGATCAAGGGGTGCTAGCAGATCTCATGATTTAAGACTAACAAGAGTTCGGACCCATAAGGAAAGCTTGGATTGGTACAAGGTCAAGAGCTGGGGCTTTATTTGACTTTTGTCCCAAAGTAGTGTCTTTTACCTCAGCATCTGAAAAATCCCTACTACTCATTCCTATAATTGTTTTGGTGAGCTGGGTTAAGATCTGTCTGACACTATTTGAAGTCATGTCGGTGTTATAGAGCCTAGAAAAATGTGAAACACACTCCTGCACCTCTATACACATGGCCTGCATATCCATACACTGGCTATACCCCCATGTTATAAGTAACCAGATGTTCCTAGAGTTCTTGGCCATGAATGCTTGTTTTACATTTTCCCAAATCCTAAGGCACTTATTCAGCTTCTTTCCCTGGATCAGCTCTTTAGAACCTCGTCTCAAATTAATATAACTCTCAGACGAGTCAGTAGTATTGTGGCGCCTTGCAAAGGAATGACAAATTTCAATTTTCTTGATCCAACATTCAGGGTCAGACCAATTTCCCAATGCAATTATTACCCATCCCATTATCAGCATTCTTAGAAGTTGTCAGAAAGGGGGAAATTGTAACAATAATCTGCTCAAAGATGGCCAATGCCCTAATACCATCAGCATGTTCAGACCCATCAACACTAGTTGGTCAATACTGGGTTGAATTACATTCCTCAAATCCAGGGCATAATGCTCACATTTCTTCAATGTGCCTTTTAATAGAAAGCTGGGGTTTCAAAATATCACTAGGAATTGTATTTGTAGCTGAAGTTGATGCCAAAACGTCCACTATGAGGTTAGTATTGGTCATCTTTTAAAAAAAAAAAAAAAAATTTATTAACATTTTGTTGTTTAATAAACAGTTTCTCGGCTACAGCACCATTTCGTTTGCATTACATTTATGCATAGCAGTGTTAACATCACCATTGTCTACATTGTTTAGTTGTTCTACCTCATTGTTCGATAACCTTTACATTTTAGGCTTTTGTAGAAGCATAACACTGGTGGAACATCTTCTCTACAGGATGTCCTATTGGCTGGGCACTGTGTCGCCATCGAAATCTAGGAGTTATGCAACACATTTAACTCGCATTAAACTATTATTAACTCAAACTTAAAACCTGATGGTGTTATGAGGGGTGGTAATTGTTTACGCAGGGGTATGCTATATCTTTGTCTTTTTTTTTCTTCTTTTTTTCCTTTTAAAAGTTTATATGGTGTCAGTGCTCCTAAACTTTGTCTGATTTCAGGTGGGTGGGGTTCCCCCGTCTCCAATCTGTCTGTTAATCAATTTCCTGGGCTCTATACATTAATGATCTGCCTCTTGTTCAATTTCGGTCTCTCCATTGCCCAGACTATCCGCATTTTGGTGAATGTGGTAACGTCCCTTTCATCCCATTATTTACCCAGTTTCCCCTCCTGCCGCTGCGTCTGTATCTGCGTCCGCTGCTCTCACTATGTTGCTCCAGCTTGTCACCGCTATTTCCCATTCCTGTGCAATAGGGTAGCGACGCAGACCCTTCCCCTCCTCACTCTTCAGAACCTGGAGTTCAGTCCTGGCCCACGTTGTAACGTCTTGTCTCCACCTGACCGGGAGGGGGGTTTGGGGGCGGGAAACTGTGATTTCCAGCTCTTCGCGATTTGTCTCCTGTACAGAACCAGGGCCAGGTTCAGGAAGCGGATCTCAACCCTTCCCCGCAGTAGGTCATCTCCATAGCCCAGTAAGCACACGTCTGGAGTCGGGCTCAGGTTCACATTGAGGAGTCTTGATAGGTCAGACATCGCCTCGCCCCACCCCTGCTGGATCTCAGGACCGATCCATACCATGTGGTCAAAGTTTGCATCTACGTTTTTACATCTAGGACACTTCCTAGGATCTCCCCCATAAATTACTGTTAATCGATGTGGGGTGAGGTACGTTCTGTGTAAGTAGTTGTATTGTATATAACGCAGTCGCGCGCTGCGAGCGACAATCCGGGGATAGGCCAGGGCCCTGTTCCACTCCGCATCGGTCGGTTCCTTACCGACTGTCCTCCCCCATCTTTCTCTCAGTGGCAACAGGGAGTCTAGTGCATTCTCAATTTGAGCGCAATATAGTTTAGTAATCAAATGGGTCTCCTCACCCGATACCAATAGGAGATGCAACACCCTGTGAGTGGCCGGTTCTGCATTGACCGTGGTCCCGTGGTTAGCCATGATCTTGCTTAGTATTTTGAAATCACTAGCATTGACAAGGGGCGGAAGTCAGTTACCGAGGGCTGCTTTGTTTTGGTCTTAGGGAGCGGGATCACCAGCGCCTCTCTCATGGTGCCAGGCATTATCCCAATTCGTAGCGCTTCTGAGTACATCTCTACCAGCTGGGGAGCCAGCTGTTTCTCAATTTTTTTTGTAGAAGTCCATGGGGAGGCCGTCTGTCCCGGGGATCTTCCCAGGGGCTAGTTGCGCTATAGCTTCACTGACCTCCGCCAATGTTACTGGGCCCCCCAAGCTATCCCTATCTTCAGCCGTCAAGCTTGGTGTGGGTATCTGCCATTAATAATTATCAAAGACTTCCGTGCTGATTTCAGCCGGCTTCCCATAGAGATAGGTATAATATTCTTTGAAGGCGTTATTCACAGTACATGGTCCACTTCTGCATATCCCTTCCTTATCCAGCACATTTGTTATGGGCTTGGCCTCCCCACCCGGTCTTACCAACCATGCCAGCATTTTCCCGGACCTACCCTCTTCTGACTGTGAGGGGGCGAAATATTTTTGTGTATTGTGGCATCTGATTTGCTCTTCGACCTGTGAGTAATCCCTTCTTGCCTGATTGTATTCCTCGTTTCCTGCTGTGTCCGGCCCCTGTCCCAGTTCCCTCTCATGTATTATCTT
Organism: Pleurodeles waltl; assembly: GCF_031143425.1. Taxonomy (NCBI): domain Eukaryota; kingdom Metazoa; phylum Chordata; class Amphibia; order Caudata; family Salamandridae; genus Pleurodeles; species Pleurodeles waltl. The sequence goes on along the minus strand of NC_090446.1, from coordinate 976,197,297 downwards.
CTCTAGTCTGGTTAGTTCTCTTTCAAGTGTGCGACAAACTCCGGCTGATTGTCCCAGACAAAAACCCCTTGTCACCACCTTAAGGGCTTCCCATTCCATTGATCTAGTGGTGGTGGACCCGCTGTTAGTTTGAATGTGATCAGTCAGATGCTGTTTCAGGGTGTCTCTATATGCTGGGTCCTCAAGCGCCGAAGGGGTTAGTCTCCAGGCCGGTATGGGGGGCCTAACCTCTGTCGCCCTCCATGTTACCAGTAGGGGATTGTGGTCGGATAATGTACGGCCCAGATATTCTGAGTGAACCATCCCCTGTGTAAGGTCTGCTGTGCACACCACCCTGTCAATTCTGGTATGGAGCCGGTGGAGGCCCGAGTAGAATGAGTAGTCCCTGTCGTGCAAGTGGTGTTCCCGCCAGATATCCATTAGCCCCCATGAATTAAACCATTCACTAAGCTTCCTGGCTATCTTACTTGTCATTGCATCCTGTGGTGGAGGAGTTGACCTATCCAAGTCTACATCTAATATACTATTGAAGTCTCCTCCGACCAGGAGCTCCCCTCTCCTCTGACGGGTGAGGTGGCTCGATAATCTCATCAGGAAGGGGATCTGGTCCTGGTTAGGGGCATACATGCAACATAGGACTATCGGTATACCGTGCAATCTTCCCTCCAGAATCACAAACCTCCCCTCCCGGTCTATGTTGGAGGCCTCAATCTCTACGGGGACCCCCGCTCGGACCCAGATCATTACTCCCCTCGCGAATGCTGAGTACTCTGTTGCGTACACCCGCCCCCTCCATCTACGTCTCAGCCTCTCGGGTTCACCTGTCGCCAGGTGGGTCTCCTGCAACATTGGCACCTGTATATTCCTCCTTTTTAAGTAAGCCAGTATTTTGTGTCGTTTCTTTGGTGACCCCATCCCCCTAACGTTCCACGTTAAGAAGTTGTATTCTGTCATGTTGATGTTTTACAGGTTTATATCGGCTGCACTTTACCCCCTTTACTTTCAGCTCTCCCCTGCTCAGTAATGGAATACTGCTGTTTTCCGACCATTCTCCACCCCTTGCCATCCTAACTTGTAACTGCCTATCCCAACTACCCCTCCCCAGGGCACCTCTCAAACAGTAGGCTGCCCAAAAAAAGAAAACCTGTGCAACAGTGCAACTTGTGTCAACTTTTAGTTGCTGTTCTCGCCAGTCTGCCTGTACGGGCGAGATTCTAGTAGGGGGGTGGCCCTGCACGGAAAGGCCTTTCGTACATCAGATTCAGCCACCCCGAGGTTGTCCAAGAAGTCTTTGGGCATCAAAGTTCGTCTGCAGTCTGTGGGGTTACTATTGGTGCCTGTACGGAGCTGCCCGAGCCCCCGTAGACGACATCACGGTCTCATCCGATTCTCCTCCAGAGCACTCCAAGGGGGACCACTCTCCACTCATACGGGCCGCTGCCTCCAATGCCGCCCTTCTGCCACTCTCCTTTTGGTTCCGGGATGGCGCCATACGGGGGCGGCTTCGGGCACGTCGCCCCCTGGGGGTTCGGCGCGGTCCGCCTCCAACCAGACCCCAACCCCCCCCTCCACACCCCCCCGAGCCGCTCCGTTTGTACTCCACAGGCTTCCAGCAACTCCCATGCCTCCTCAGGGGATTGAGGAAATTATGTTTTACCGTCTGCCATTACTTTCAGTCTAGCCGGGTATAGCAGGGAATATTGAATGCCTTCATTCCTTAGGGCCCTTTTGACTGCGATGTATGAGGCACGCTTGTTTTGTACTTCTACTGTGAAATCTGGAAAGAGTGTGACTTCGCCATTTGCTACCTTAAATGGGCCCTCTTCTCATGCCCTTTGCAGTAAGATGTCCCGGTCTCTGTAGTGTAGCAATCTTGCGATCACCACCCGAGGGGGCCTGCCTGGCGCCAGGGGTCTCGAGGGCACCGATGTGCCATTTCCAGGGTGTAGAAGGGGGTCAGCCGATCCGGCGCCACTACTGTGCTCAGCCATTTTTCGAGGAATTCCACAATATTCAATCCCTCGGCCCCCTCCGGGAGACCCACCACCCGCACAATATTCTGACGGCTTCTCCCCTCCGCATCCTCTGCTCTTTGCTCTAGGCGTGTCATTCTGTCTCTGAGGTGCGTCATTTAGGCCTGCAGGTCTTTTTGTTTTGGCGCGATGTCAGCCAGTGTGGTTTCTGTCCCTTTGACTCTGTCTGATAACTTGTGGTGGTCAGCCCTCAGGAGGCCCAGCTCAACCGCGACCTGATTGATGTTGTGTTGCAGTGTCAATTTAGTGTCTTCTATTGCGCCTAGTATTTTGTCCAGGGTGTCCTGCATTTTGATCTGCGGTGGGTTCTGCGCGTCCCCCCCTCTGTGTCCGGGGGCCGCCGCGCCGTCCATGTCTCTAGCCTTGTGGCGGTTCTTAGGGGACATTAGGTGTGCAGGTGATCGCTCCCCCAGGGGGCGAATCAGAGACCAGTCCGCCAGCCCAGGGGTCCTTCCACCCAGAGCCTCGGTCCTCAGCGCTGTCCAAGGCCCCTATGGTTCCCGGGCCCGAACCCAGCGGTACTGGAAGCAACGCCCCCGCGCTCTGGTTCACAAGAGGCTCAGGGCGCGCTTTGTTCAATCAGTAGGGGTATCACTGACCTGATCGTGTCAATCTCGGCCTCAGGGCTCGATCCGGACCATAGAGTCAAAGCGCTCGCTACAGGCCACTGCCCTGGGGGTCTTCGTGCAAGGGAGCGTGGGCCGCCTCCCTCTTATCTCCGCAGGCGGGTCCCGCCAGACATGCCATCCACCTCCAACGAGGCGCCGCGAAACGCCGTGCCACTGTACCTTCCTTCTGGGTCGGCGACTATCCGTCGATACTCTGCTCCCCAAGGGGTTCGTCCACGCAAGGGTCACCCCAGGTTTCTCCACACCTGAGACGTTGTCGGGCGTATTCAGACGTCTCTCCTCTCGGGCCCATCGGGCAGGACCCCAGCCTCCGGGCAGCCTCATCGCTCCCACGGGCAACCATACCAGGCCTTGTCACAAGCCAGGCGGTTTCTTGTGTCCGCCTCACGGCTCACGCCCAATGTTCTCCTCTGCCAGGCGGGGCACCCTGGCCGCCAGGTCCGGCCCTCTAACTAGAGCCGCCACTCTGGGCTCATGTCCGCCGCAGCAGGGGCCCCGGCGCCCCGCCAGGCCTCCTTTTCGACCTGGCCCTCAGCTTTGCTTCGGGGTACGGGGCAACCAGATTTCAGCACCATTCAGCTTCAGCCCGCCTCTTCGAATTCCGGAGGAAGGGGGGGTCAGAGGGCCCGCCCGCCCGCACCTCAGGTTGCCTTTTCCAGTGGTGCCTTCGTGGGCCCCTCCACTCGCCAGTGGGTCCCGGGAGGGGGGGGGGCCCGCCTCAAACTCCCGCTCCGGTTCGGGCGGCGCCTCCACGAAGACACGCGGCTGCAGGACTGGCCGCGCACCGATTCTCCCCTCTGCGCAGCTCCCAGCAACAGCGCAGAGGCACGCCCCAGGCCCAGGGACTCGCCGGACGCAGCCGATGCTCCTAGGAGGGCTCGCTCCGGGCCCCGTAGATGCTCAGCACACTCACGCGGGTCTCCGCTTCTTTCCGGGTTTAGTTTGCCCCGGGGGCGGCGCAGGATAAAGGATAAAGTTCCGGCCCCTCCGGAGCAGCAGAGTTAGGCGTGCGCCATCTTCAGCCGCTTGGCCACGCCCCCTAGTATTGGTCATCTTAAGTGGAGCAGTCAGCACTTTGCTTCGTTCCTAGATGTCACCATTCCTTCTCAGTCAAAATAGCGCTTGAGATTTGGTTTGTGCAAAAGGTCTGATGGAGGTGATATCTGCTTGAGATGTTGTTCACAGGAGTATCAGGACCCAAAAAACAGTCTTTCTCACACACAATGCTTTAGTTTTCACCTTTCCTTGGTGACTTTTCTGTGTTAATTGCACTGTCATTCTAACTTCTCTAATAAACTGAGCTCTACAATCTCATTTCAGTTTAAACGTTTTATTTCCAACCAATGCAGGATTTCAGAGATATACACAAGGATGTTGAGAGTTCCATTCTTTATCCTTGTAGGTTGGTGAGGCGGTGACATTAAAAAAGAGGTACATTAAGAGGATTTGTGATCCATGATTACTGTGAAGTGGTATCCGTAAAGGTATAAGTAGAAGTGTTGGCAACCACTCTTTTTACAAAACCTCTTTTTATTACTTTTATTCGCTTGTCATACATGGTGTTTAAACTTTGTAACAATTTGCATTTTCTTAAATGTAACCAAAATAAATAGGAGATACTAGGGTGAGGTTCAGAGTTGGCCACCACCTTGATGGCTTTGACTCTTCTAACTGTGCGTAGCGAGTTTGTGTCCTCCAGGGCACAGCCACCAAAAGTGATGTGCACCAATTTGTCTGGTTCTTGTTCTTGTAATAAAAGTGCCTCTATCTCAAAGTGATTGGCATCCACTCCTGTCAATCCAGTTAGTTCAGTGGCTTTTTAGGATTTTAAAAACGTTCTCATTACATTAGGAAAAGAGCCTCCTGGGTGGCTTTGAAATAACTTTTCCTGGCATTCTGACTAGGACCATGCTGACTTCCTCTCTGTTGTCTGAGTGTAAAGTACATAGTCATCTGATGCAAACTATATGCCAAAGTGTTGTTCTGAGACAGGCATTCTGACTTAATGCTCTACATCGTCTGAGAATTAGAGCTCACATACTCACTGTTGAACTCATTTGTACTTAATTCTAGTTGGTTATGGTGAAATTGTCACATCTTTGAGTGCAGGGCATGCCTACACTTTGATTCCATTTTGCAAAACCTGTCCTCTCTAAGGAGTTTCCAAAACACAATCTCTTGTACTTTCTCAGACCCACATGAGTGAAAAATGTGGTACTGTATCTGCTTTCCTCTTCTTCAAGTGGTAGCTGGTGGTATTTAGCATTGATTTCAAGCTTGGAGAACTAGTTTGCTCTATTGACTTAAGCAAACTAACTGCTTTGATGGCCTTGTTGCAGAGCAGCATGTCTATATAAAGTCTGACAGTGGCCATGTGCGTGTGGTTCTTTGTCACATAAATGAGAGATACCAGTGTGGAGGCCTGCCACCTTCTCAATGACACGTCTTATTTCCAACTTTTCATTTCAGCTTTATTTTGGACTCTGATGTGAACATTTTCAGCAGTGTCTCTGTGCTACTGCGCATGCAGTCAGGTTGCTATCTAGATGGATGGATGGAGTGGATCATGAAGCATCCCAGGCCTGTGAATAGAAACTGAAATTCAATACCAATATATTCAAGTTTGCATGTGTACTTTTAGCATAAAGTGTAGGAAGCACAGCGCCTTTTCAGTGCTGTATCTTATTAAGGGACATGTGCCCATGTCTGTTACATAAAAATTCACTTTCAGAGTTTGCAGTTTATGCCGCGTGTGTGTTTCACTGCCAGTGAAAGTAGTTCTGAAGCACAGTGTGTGTAGATGTAGTTCATGGTAGATATATTTCATTGTTTTCACCAATTCACAAGGCTTTAACCAGAACTATTATTTGTGGACCATTGTGTTGATAGACCTTTCTGTTTTGATGAGGGCAGGGATAATCAATACTTGTTTCTTTTTGTTAGGATTTCATGGGATTGGCAGTCCTCTCTAGAAACAATATTGGGAACATGTTATCTTATTTGTCATGATCATTTTGAAGCAGAGACCAGGATGTTTGGTTTCACCTTTCTAGAAGAGATGGTAGTTTCCTCTGTGGTCAGGATGGATAGACACATGCCCAGGTCAGGCATCATTCCCACTCTGAGTACATGCCTTCCTGGGAGGTGTATGTCATTCATGCTTGAGGTAACCTGAACGTTGTGTATTGTGGAGTCTGTTTTTATTTATACCTTCCATGCAAGCAGAGAACTCTGGTAATTATTTTTGGCTTATCATTTTTACAAGTGCAGTTTCCATCTTTGTATCACATGTGAGAGGCAGTTTATGTGATGTCTCAAGAGTGAGGATAGCGCCCTATCTCAGTCTCCTTAGGACAAATTACTTGCAGCGCTGGATAATTTGCACCCTTACCTTTTTTTCTTGATCACCATTGGTAAATGTGCTGCTCTTTTCTCTCGCTGCATTGAAGTAGTTGTTCAGTCAGCTCAACCACATCTTCTATCTGGATGCAGCTGCAACAGTGGGCTTCGGTTCATTGAATGGTTGCATTGGGTTCACACTTTGCCCATATCCCCTTCTCCCAAGGCTAGTAGCATGTGTACACTGCCTAACATCCTGCACATACTGTTTAGATTCAATGACTTCAAATTAACATGCTTATTTTGTCCTTTGGACAGTTAGGCCCAACCCCAATGGCAAAAGCATTGCCTAAAAGCAAAAATGATTTTGGTCTCAAAAAGCACACATTGCCATAGTAGTTTCTGGGACTGAAGAAAACTACTTTGTGAGCTAATGTACTCCTTGAGAAAGAGCAGAATGCCTTCACTCACCGTAGTAATAGTTAGAACCGTATTCCCATGAGGAATGCAATAAACGGTTTGTTTATCATTTTGGCGCAGTTTGCCGAATCCTAACAAAACATTCCAAGTAAAACATTTTTTCACCTCTGCTCCTTCCTGGAATGTTTTGAGGTGATCTGTCAAGAAGGAGCTGAGAAAAAGGGGTGAGCCCGAAAGGCTTTTCCCCATTCAGTTTCCATAGGTACTTTAGACACAGCTACAGCCCAAGCCACTGAATGGATGTACACCAAATTTGGCCAAAATTTAGGTCTTGCTCCAGAAAGAGTGCTTTTTGTGGTTTAGTGTAAATCCGTTGAGTACCTTTTTGAGCAATTAATGCTAATAAAATTGTATATTTCAGGCTGTGAAGGATCCACCAGGCCGACAGCTCTCATGGAGTAACCTGATTGGCTGCCACCACATCCACAGCGAAGAGGCTGTGGCCATTGTAGTACTCGAGACTCAGTCCTGAGTCCCGTCCAAAAAATGAAGAAAAGTCATGGCGGGGCAGACTGGGGATACCCTGACCCCTTAGGCCTGGTGGTAGAGTTCAAGAGGCACCCCACCTAGGGCAAAAAATTATTTTATTTTTTATTTTTATTTTTTAAATGTTGCTGCAAATTTGTGATTGAATTCATGACAATTAAAAAAATAAAATAAAAAAAAAAAGCGTGGGCTCCAGTGCTACTTTGAGAAAACCCGTTTGGGGGAGGTGGAGGCACAAAATATTTTTTGGGGGCAAAAAAGCGAGTCGCCTTCCCCAAGTTTTTATAGACCCCAAGGACACCATCCCCCACAGCCATATGTCATTAAAAAGGGGAGGGGCTGTGCTTTCCCCCCCCCCCCCCCCGATCTGCACCAGGCAACCATTCTCCAGGGCCAAACTCAACAAAAAGGGAGGGGGACAATGCGCCCCCCCTCCCTGCACCAGTAAAGGTCCGAAGAACCCATCCCCAGGGGTCATCTTAATTACTGTGCTCCGAGGACACAGTAGTTTCCTTGCCCGTATCAGCGCATACAGGGAACCATATGTCTGTTTACACCCAGTAGAAGCATCTTTAAATCTCCCACCGGGTGGGAGCAGACATGCCTTCCTTTCCTGCAGGAACACGTGCAGGATAGACATATCTGCTCTCATTCAGTGGGAGCTTTAAAAATAACCCTTCTGGGTGGGATCAGACTTCTGTTTCCATGCCCGTGTCCCAGTGGGCAGGGAAAATCACATTGCTTCTGCCTGGCTGGAGCATGGAGAAACAGCAGTGTGTGGGGAGCTGACTGAGGCTGTGGGGACCCTGGGGCTTCCCTGCGGCCCTCAATTTATCAATTGGTGGATGCCCGGGTGGGCACCGACCTACCATCAAGACAGGCTCCGGGGATGGGGTTCCTGGGGCCACAGTGGACTCAGGTAAGAGGGTCCTTGCCCCCCTCCTCCTTTTTTATTGGAATTCAACCCAGGAGAATTGAGTTCATGCGGTCTACTAAGGCGCGGAGAGGGGACCTGTGTGCCCCTGCCGTTAATATTTGTTTTGAGACCGGGGATGTGGATCCAGGGGCTACTATTGGCATGGAGAGGGGGGCCTTGCACCTTCCCCTACCCTCCCCCCATAACATATATGGTTTGGCCCCTGAAGATAGGATCCCCAGGGCCACTATTGGCTCAGGGAGAGGAGCTGTGCATCCCCTCCCTTAGGGTTCCAGGAGATAGTGTCCCTGGGACTGTTTCTTACTCAAGGAGGTAGGCCAGGTTCCCCCATCCCCTTAAAAAATAGATAAATAAAAAATGCCCTGGGCGGTAGGGTCCCCGGTACCCGAAAGACAACCCTATGCCGCGCAAAGACCTAAGTTCGTGCATGAATTTGGTGTTGAGTGGCAGCCTACAGTGGGTTGGGCATGGCCAAGTCAACACGGCTATGTGCGGCCTGGGGTTGGGTGCTTGCAGGATGTTAGATGTAGGGCATGCCCATGGCTAAACCACCCTGCTGGCTGCCAACCCCCAGTGCACATTGCTTAAGGCCGTGCGTGGCAAGCATTGGCTTTATGTATGCTATTGAAATATTACTTTACGTTTACAAAAAAAAACTTGAAATTCACAGAAAAAAACAAAGGTTAAAGGGACGTTATAGATAGGTGAGTAGACCAGTGAAAACATGCCGTTTTAAACAAACAAAACCACTGAAATTCACCAGTTATAGTTATCTCAAGGAACTACAACTCATGCCCCAAAGTAACTATAACTCACATTCTCGGCATGCACTGCTAGTTTCCCGACTCATGACAGTGTGCATGTCGGGGGTGTATGCTTATCTTTCTTCACTATGTGAACAGAGGCAGATATGGTTTCCAATGAAAAGGTCCTATTTGGTTGCTGATCAAATAGGTTCATTATGTTCCCTTCGATATTGTCAAATTTAGTGCAGAACGGTCAGGAGGTGGGGAGAGCAAGGCAGTGATATTGGTGAAAAAATCCAAACCGCTGGTCAAAAGATCACCAGATCTGACAGACCATCGACACGTGACTACATTGAGTACCTTTTGCTGGCTTAATGCATTTTGTCCAGCTGTTTTGGAGGGCTTTAAACAGTATCTAGTTACTAATGGATATCCAGTGTAGGCAATTGGTCACAAACACGTGCTTACAAAGAAATAAGCTTGATGTAGGTAATGTGTGAAAACTGTAGGGTAAACCTAGGGTTACCATATCTCCCCAGAGGTGCAATAACCTTAGTCCTGGGTTTTATATTAATAGATCAGTATTTTCTGGTAACTTAAGAGAACACTTCTCTCTGGGAGTTGTAGTCTTTGCTTTGTTTGACATAATTGGGTGAGTACACTTTATACCAATAGTTTGTGAAACGTAGAGCCATAACTGAACATGTTATGTTTGGTGTACAAGGAGCGGTCTGGTTCCCTTAATATAACGTATGTCACATGCCTTGGAGACATGTATATATTGAGTTTTAATACCATATCTGTATGCATGTAAATCAATTATATCAAATAGAACAAGGCTGGAATGGGGACGCAGTGTTTACTGTATTGGTACCAACAGGGTTTCATTCCAAAGATGAAGCATTGATGGTCATGGCGAATAAAGTTTCCCATCACACAGAAGAAACAATAGCTTCAAGGAAAAGACAAACACTGAATGAGTGTTGACACTGTACTCCGTCCCCAAGATTAATTTGATTTCCTTCACAGTCAGGATAAATATTTAGTGTACATGAAGAATGCAACACGCAAGCACTAATCAATAATTTATCCGTCAGTCAATGCATCCTACCCCTATGTGTGTTGTTTGTGACTACCCGTGTTGTGAATACCACTGTGTACTTTAGGGTACATATGTCTGTTTCTATTATGTGCATCAGTGCCTCAATTTGCCGCAGTATCACCGTGAATGTTAGTCCCTACATTGTTATATGCAAGTCTGTGTCTGTTCTGAATGAGTGTCTGTACGCTTGATGGCTTGCTTACCTCTTGTTTATTTGTATGGATACCGCTGTGTCTTTCGGTATATGTACTTTGTGTCTGTTGACCTGTTTACAGATGTCTATTATTTGTTTGGCTGTGTACATGGATATCTTTTGTTTGTTTTGTTAACATGTCTTTGGATGAGTGAAAATATGTGCATATATGTTAGTCTTGTGCATGGCAGGAGAGCCCTTGTGTCTCTGTCGGTGCTTCTATCTACCTGTAGATGTATGCATCTTTGTGTGGATGTCTGTAGGTTTGTGGTGTCAGTCCACTGGTCTATGTTTCTGCTTGTCTGTTTTCTGAGTATATGTTTTGTGGAGTGTGTGTTTGGCTATATTTTGCTGCCTGTTTGCCTTTGTGTGTTGGTCTGCACATGTTAATTTCTGTATGTCATGTGGCCTGTGTGCCCCCTGTATATCTGTTCGTCTTGGAGCAAAATATTCCGTATGATTGCCTTAAATGTGTGTGTGTGTGTGTGGCATGGTGTCTATAGGTTTTTAACTTGTGTGTTTGTTGCATTGCTCTGCAGATATGCATGTATGTGTTATCAGAGTGTATCCACCACAATAAAACTCACAGTATTGGCTTTTCAATGCAATTGTATTATTCTCTTTTATTTATGCAACTTCTGGTTTTAGAGTTAAAATTTCAACATACTATATATAATGCCCCTGAAGAGTCATAAATAGTTTTACGATGCCTTTCATGTCTCTCCTGGCCCCCAGTATGAGGCATTGTCTCCTCTCCTTTGGTGTAGTATGAGTTTGAAACTGAAAATATGTTTACTTGTGTGGTAAGTAATATGTTATGCTTCTAGTGCTGCTGTTTGTGCTTTGCCTGTTGAACGTGAAAAAGAAAGATGAACTGCTAAGCGTTGCATTCTTGATGCTCTTCATCCCAGAATGGTTTTGCCTCAATCTTTGGAGTGAGATCAGTTTTAGGGTGTGATGTTAGTTAGGATGGAGCAGCAAATAAGATGTTTGACTTAATGTTGGAAAATAGTCTCTGGGAAATGCAGTGTTTCGATTGATAGAAACGTTTTGGACCTATATGGTTCGATATGTAGTGTAAGTTCACTTAGTCCACTTACTAACAACAGTTTCTATCTTTGGTTTCTGTTTTTGCCGTGCTACGTGTTGGTGAACTCATTGCCAATCCTCACTAGGTTGTTGAATCTCTGCTGGCACTCCTGTCTTTGCATGAATGTTAAATATTCAGCAAAACAATGCATCATAAATAGCTTGAGAATGGACTGAAAAGTGTGTTGTCTTTAAACACTGGGGCTCTAAGAAGAATAAATTATGGGCAAGTAAGTGTATCAGTGTAGGAAGCAAAACTGGATTTGAAATAAGCATTGGTAGAGCCTGTATGTCTTTTAGGACCTCCTGACGTTTGCAGTATTTGCTAGCAATGCTGAACAAGTGATGTAACAACTGTTGCGGGCCGAGTCATTCTGTAGGCACGTGCATGTGTCATAAAGCATTGAAGTGTCTGAAGATTGAAGCTGGTGACATTTTATTTTAGTTTTTATTGACTGATCTAAGATAGCGTCACATAGATTGGTCTACACCAACAACAAAAATTGTAAGTGTAGAAAGGGCTTTTGTGGAGGGTTGGCAGCAATTTCCTGCCTGGCTCTCCCAAAAAAAGGAAATAAAAAAGAATGGCGGAGGTGGGGGCTTGGTGCAGCAGAGCTGTGTGTGGAGGAGAGGGCTGAGGGAAGGCAGCAGCGGGTGGGGGGGCTAAGCGAGGAGGCACAAGGAGGAGGGCAACACGGGAGGCGGATGTAGAAGTACACAAGGGACAGCAACACAGTTCAGGAGGTAGAAGAACATGGAGAAGAGAGGGTAAAAGAGAGCATGTGGGGAGAAAGTCACACAAAGGAGACAGCTGGAAAACATGGAGTGCCTAAATAAAAAGAATAAAGTAGTTCTCTAAACGTGAGGAGTGGAACGACACTGATAACACGACTATGCTTCTGGGGATGGACATACACACATGCAAAAAGAAAAAGGCAAGTCATTAATTAAGAAGCAATCCAATGAAAGTGACTGTAAACGCAACCAGTGGTAAGCAGTGGATGGACTCTAACTGCTTAGTAAATTGATAATAGTTTTTTTCCGACCAGACCGTTTGCGCGGTCTGGTGGCTCAACCTTAAAATGTTAAAATGACCTTGTGGTGTTTGCCCCAGGTCCTCTTTATCTCACTGTTCTGCAGCTGTCAATACCAAGTTTGTACTCCCCTATACACAAGCTTGTCATTTAAAAAAAATATTGCAAAGAAAATGTGTTGCGTTTGACTCCAGAACCACACATCCAAGAATACAGAATGGTCCTGACTGATTAGCTCCAGTGCTGCAGAATAGCTATGTATTTAACTGTGGTTAAATTCAGCTATCCATCATGCGATCCATCTGTTCATCACTTTTCATCAATGTAAGACAGAAAATTCTGTATGTCTCTTACCTCTGGCAGTGAATGCAGTGTACTGTAGAACGTCCTGCTTTCATCTATTACTGTGTTCTAGGGCAGTGGTGGCATTGATGGGGTGAGAGATAAGGATGCTATTTGCACCGTGCAAACTTGGCGCAAACTAAAAACTCTGATAAGTTCTCTGGGATGAACGTTTATCTCGAACTAAGGCTAAAATCATAAATTCAGTAACATATCAATGACAGTGAAACAGATTTTACCCCACAATAACAACAGAGAGGAGTATATTTGTAAACCATGAAGGTTTCTTGCCAAATTAATAAAGTTACAATCTCAAAATCGAATCAGCTTACTCATAAATCACTTATCGCCTTCCTACAGAATGGGTGAATATAATCCAGGCAGCTCAAAATGACCACTATAGGGGCGGAGCCAAAAGCCGAAGAAGATGGCGGCTCATTTGTAGAGCCGGACAGAATGGAGACGGAGAAATAGGCCAAAGAACATTTCTCTGATTTTCATATACCTGGAAAATGAATGCAGACGCATTGGAAGTCGTCAGGATGGCATAGACTACTGTATAGTGCTGTACGGATTGCAAGCTGTGAAACCGAAATACTTGCTGAAACTCGTGATGATTGTAGAGGTCAAAATGGCGACATACAGATAAGCTCGAGCTCCGAATGTTACAATCTGCTTTTATCTGTACTTTTAAACCTCCAGGAATAATGATGATCATCTCTCTAGCACATCGTGTAACCCCTGGTACTCTAAATGATGATTGAAATAGATCATATTTTTATGCAATGTGAATCAGACTTTAACGACCTACCGGCAGATAACAAATACGCATGCTGCTTGGTTAAACATCTCCTGCATCAACATTATAACGTGTGGACGCTGGATGCGCTAATATTATGTCTTCTCTTCGTGTTGTTTCCTGTTTCAACTTCACATTTAACAAATTATATTAAAATGCTGCATTTCATAGAACTTGGTGAGATAACATATATTTAATCCAGAGAACATTAAACAATCTGATTGTTTCTACTGCATCATTTGGATAAATGACGAGATTGTCGTGATATGCCTTGAATATTAATCAGCCCGAATAAGTTTTCATATGATCATTTATCTTGTAAAACTCAGGGACAACACACGTATAACTTTTTGGAACTACTGTGAATTATGACTAAAATGGCTTTAACTTACATGGTAAATTTCACAATGGCTCAGAGAGTCTGAGATTGAAATAGTTCAGAAACACTGAAAGAAAACATATATTTATGTCATATGTCCGATCCTAAGGCTGGAAGGCAATTGTTGTATAGTGAAGCTTTATTGTCAAGTCCTGGCGGCACTGCTTTTAAAAGTAAAATGGCGGACTCTGCTGAATTACCCACAGCAGCTATGGATACAATTCTGTAAGAACTGTTAGACATAAAAAACTCCATTGCATCCTTGGACAATAAGGATTCCACCAACACTACAGAAGTCCAAGGTTTAAGGAATGATGTTACCAAGTTTCAATCTTGTATGCAATCAATGGATGATCGAATTACGACTATTGAATCTCGCCTCGACTCGATACCTGAATCTGGTCAAGATATCTGGTATTAACAGCAGAAAGTGACTGATCTGGAAGATCGGAGTAGAAGGAATCATCTAAGAATTATAGATCTTCCAAAGCAAATAGAGAAAGATAACATTTTAGACTTTTTATCCACTTTGATTCCTACCTTGACAAACATCACTTTTACAGTGCTCTTGGAGTTTCAAAGAGCTCACCGTGTCAGATCACGTGGAACAGATTATTCCACTAGACCTAGACATATTTTAGTCTGCTGCCCACGCCATCAACAAGCCCGCCAAATAATCATGGCAGCTAAAAAATATGGACCATATGAATATGAGAAATCTCAGGTAATCATCATGGCAGACATTTCAGCACCTACCAATCTCAAAAGGAAACAATGTTTAAATCAACGTAATAAACTAAAGAAAAGAGATATAAAGTAGGCTCTTTTGGAACCTGCCACTATGATTATAACTTTTCAAGGGAAAACTAAAGAATATTCAGATCCACATGACTTGGAATTCTTTTTTAAATGACGTGGATGAAAAAGACTCAGGGATGGAACATAAATCTTCTACTCCTTCACCAGTTAAACAACTCTCTCCATCCCCTACCACGGAGGAAGTTGATCAAAGTGAATGGGAAAATGTTCAGCGCCCTTGGTCACATGGTGGTAAATTGAAAGCATGGAAAAAAATATCAAACAAGAGACAAGTCTAGATCACCCTTGAAATCTCAATTTAGGCTGAAATGCTAATTAAAGACGATGCTGCTGTGTATGTTTTTCTTTGTTTTTTTTTCTTCCTTTTGAAGATTATATTTGTTTTTTTTAAATTGGGGAAAGAGGGAAAGCAAAAAAAGGGAAAAAGAAAACCTAAATCGGATACTGTATAATATATTCGACATGGCACTTACTTCTTCTTCTCTGTTCATCTCTTCGAGGCACTTTGGTATATTCCCCCAGATTAAAGTTTTAGATGTCAGGTGTACATAATTGTCTTAACACCTAGTTGGACAATCTATTTAGATTTTGATAGGTTAGATAAATAATCATTTCTTAATTTGATTTAATATATAATTTTAGTGATTTAAGATCTCATTTTTAATTATCGATCCTACAGAATATATTTAATTTTTCACACCCTTTTTATTCTCTCTTTATATTTCTTCTTCATCTTCTCCTTCTTATCTTGTTTCTTTAACTTCACCCTATAGCGTTCTATCGTCAAAATCCAGATTGTTATTGTTTTGTTAATTTACTTATGTCAGTTTATAAATTGAAACCTTTGAATGTTGTATCCTTGAATGTAAATGGTTTGACACACTTTATAGCCTTAATATAAGAAACACATCTTAACGAGCCAGAAAGTGAAAAATTGAAAAGAAATTGGATTGGTCAAGTTATACATGCAAGTATAACACATAATATTTCTAATAATGTAGATAATCCTATTCGGAAATGTGGAGTAGCTATTCTATTTCATAAAAACTTACCATATAAAATCATACAGTCACGGTTGGATGACGAAGGCAGATATGCATTTGTGAAAATACGTATTAGGAATTCATTTATGGTCATAGGCAGAATATATGCACCTAATGATTCCAAAGCGATATTCATTTCAAAGATTAGTAGATTACTTTCATCCTTTGGACCTACAAACTTATTGATTGGGGGTGATTGGAATGTTATTATGGACCCATTTATTGACAGATCAGTCAAACCAGCTCTATATCACACAAGTGATAGGTATTTTATAAAGGATCTCATAGAAGATTTCGCATTACAAGAATCATGGCGCTTGTTACACCCAGGTGATAGAGACTACACTTTCACATCTTGTTCACAATTAATTCGGCCTAGAATAATTATTTCTTAACATCATCCACAATGTTGCAATCAATAACACATGCAGGAATTACTCCTTGCAGCCTCTGAGACCATGAATTAATAGACTTGCATATTAATATTGAATTAACACAACCTCCTAAATCTAACTGAAGATTTAATGTTTCTATATAAGACCCCTCAGGCTAAAATAAATATTTTTCAACATGTTGCCCAATTTCTTGAGGAGAATAAAGACTCTGTCACAGACGCTAGTACATTATGGGGAGCCGGCAAAGCAGTCATTAGAGGAATGATTATGAGAGACTCATATCTCCTTAAAAAAACAATCGAATAATAAGAGGGTTTTATTGGAAAAAGAGATTGCAACACTTTCGAAGGACTATAATATATCTGAATCCCCTGAAATTTAAAAAAATCTATTATTGGCCAAATTCAGACTTAATAACTTATATACTTCTCATGCAGAAAAATGCCTATTTCCAATTCGTCAACGTAATTATGAAAGGGGGAAAAAAGTGAGACGTCTCTTAGCATATCAACTAGGTCAACAAGAATCATCCAGAACGATATCTGCCATTCGAGATTCTTCGAATAATTTGATCACTTAAGAATGTAAAATGTACATATAGTTGTAGTAAAATGAAAGGTTTTGTGTAATGCCAGTCCTAAAAATTGTAGTGGGCATTCTGATAGGAATAGGTTGAGTGCAAGCATTGGATTACAGATGCGATGTAGGGCGAATCCTGAAAGTTTACATTTTATCCCCACCTTTACTTAAGTAAGGGCACAAGATTGAACCACAAATGCTAATGAGGTGAGAGCAGTAAGTTAGTACAATTGTTTGGGGAATGGGATTTTATAAAATAAGTGTTTGCTTTCATACATCAACTGCTACTTGCATGTATTAGGAGCGTGGCTCTTGATGCAGAAACCTCATGACGGGCTTCAAGATTATAAAAACAGTGTGTAGTGTTGAACTCAAAAGCCAAAGAACTGAGGAAACTTATTGTATTAATCCACCTTTAAAATTACTACACAGTTGGACTGATTTAAAGCCTTCTTAGTGAATGAATGTTTGTTATTGTGGTTAAATCTAGATCCTGCTCATAGCACTACAGATATAAGTAGAAACATTCTTCTGATTTAGGTTCAGACAAACGCAAGTCTTTATTTTTGATATTGTGGTATGTTAGAAGGCAGAAAGCCACTCACCTTGCTTGTGTTTCAGCTTGTGCTCCAGGACTTTTAAGTATATCATACTCACTTTGGTAGTGGTAGCGTCGCCCATGCATGTTAACTGATATCGAACTGCAGCCTTCACTCCTTGCTAGGTCGCGGCTAGACTGCTCATGCGCTGTCCCTTTGACCCATTTTGTTTACACTGAGTGGGCTTGGGGCCTGCCCACAGATTTTCATTGGTTTGCTAGACCATTGCTCTCATTTCCTGCGTTCTGGTTTGTGAAGGCATGTCTAAGTCATGACCTCTCTTTGAGTTTGCCCTGTCCTGGAGCATGGGCCAAGTTGTTGTGTCCATTCACTTCTCCCGTTTATGGAGCTACTTTTTTGTGTCCATGCACTCCACATGAGTGCTTGTTTTCCCCTCTGCCACATTCAGTTTCTTCTCCATCCCCAATCCTTTTTATGGATCCCGCCACCCATTCTTGTTTGTGTTGTGCTTGTGAAACTAGAAGCAGTTTCTAGTGGAAGAGGAATGTGCGCCTGCAAGCCTCTTGTCAGGAGCTGCTTTACGATTTTGCACCTCACTTGCGAAACTGTTGTGTGCAGTAAAGGGCTTAGTGCCCGAAGGTGGCTTACGATTAGTTGGCTTGCGTGGCACTCTTCTTTACAGCCTCATAATTCATCAAGGCAAGCCCAACATAATTTCCGTTTCTCTGTATAGAGCAGGGACCAAGCACTGATTGATTCAACTTAATCAGTGCACTTCCACTGCTCCCAACATGATTGAGGTACTATCTTGTTCTTTTTCATTTCTAGTGCCCTTCGAACAGAAGGCTTGTGACTGGCCAAAATGTGCCCACAAACGAAATTACAAAGTTTTATTTTTTATAGCTAACTTTCTTTTATTTTGCCAACTTGCCTTTTAACACTTTGCACTCATGTTTTCTTTTCTTTTGTTTTTGCTCAAGGCCGCTCTTCTCAATGATCTTGTTCAAAATATTGCAAAGTGACATTGTTTCTTTATTATGTGTAATCTCTAAAATGGTGCTTTTACACATAATCATGCAGTAAACCTCCATCCATCCCAGTCCAATCCGCCCCAATCTGATCCCCCTAACCCACCCCAGTCTAATCTGCCCCACAACAGTTCAGCCCACTCCAATCAAAAACAATCTGTCCCACACCAAAACAATCTGCCTCATGCAGTCCAAAACAATATGCCACACTCTAATCTAAAATAGTCTGCCCCTCTGCAATCCAAAGCAACATGCCCCACTCTAATCCAAAACAATATCCCTAGTCCTATCTGCCCCACGCCAATCTGCCCCACACCAATCCAAAACAATCTGTCTCACTCAATCTGCCCCACTCCAGTCCAAAACTATACGCTACACTCAAATCCAGTCCACCTCATCCCAGTCCAATCCACCTCACTCCAATCCACCCCACTCATTCCCAATTTACCCCACTCCACTCCAGTCCAAGCCACCCCACCCCACCCCAAACCAACCCCATCCACCCATCTCCAATCGAGTCCACTCCACTCCCCCTAATACAATCTGCCCCACTCCAATCTGAAGCAGTCTGCCCCACTCCTGTCTGCCCCACTCCAATCCAAAACAGTCTGCCCCACTCCAATCTATTTCAATCTGTCCCACTTTAATCCAAAACAACCTGCCCCACTCCACCCTGCCCCACTCCAATCCCAAACAACCAACTCTAATCCAGAGCAATCTGCCCCACTCTAGTTCGCCCCAATCCAATCCACCCTACTCCACTCCAATCCACCCCTCTCCAAACCATTTTAATCTACTCCCTCCAATTCAGTCCACCTCTCTTCAATGAATCCACACCACTCCAACGCCACCCAACTCCAATCCAGCCCCACCCATCCCACTAAATCCAATTCACCGTAATCCACTCAACTCTACTGAACCACACTCCTCCCCACCCCTAACCAATCCAACCCACCACACTCAATCTAATCCACCACACCCTAATCCAAGCCACTTTACTCAGTCCAATCTACCTCACTCAAATGCGATCAACCTCAATCCAATCCACCCAAATCCGGTACACCCCCAATCCACCCACCCCATTTCAATCCAATCCACCCATTCTACTTCCACCCATCCTACTTCCAGTCCACCCATCCTACTTTAGGCCACCCACTTCTATCCAATTCATCCAGCATACCCCACTCCAAAGCATCCCACCCTTTTCCAGGCCACCCTAATCCAATTCACCCCATGGCAATCCAACCCACTCCACCCCACCTGAATCCACCCCATTTCAATTGAATTCACCCCACTCTACCACAATCCATCCACCTCATCCCATTTCAGTCCACCTCACTCCAATCCATCCAGCCTACTACACTCCAATCCACCCCAGTCCAATCCAAAACACCCCACCCCAACACACCACACCCCAATGTAATCCACCCCACCCTATTTCAATCCACCCATTTCCAATCCAGTCACCTCCACCCCACTAAAATCCACCAAACTCACTCCAATCCACCACACTCTATCCAGTGAAATCCACCCCACTCCACCCCATCCCAGTTCAGTCCACCCCACTCCAATCAAACTCCCCGCATCCCACTCCAACCCAATGAATCCAATCCAATCCACCCCACCCCATTCCAATCCAGCCACTCCAGTCCAATGTAATCCACCCAGTCCAATCCACTCTACTCCACCCCGCCCCATCACTCCAATCCGAGCCACACACCCCAATCCAATCTAATCCATCCCTTTCCAATCCACCTGACCCCATTTTAATCCACCCAACTCAATCCACCCCTGTTTACCTCAGTCCACTACAACCTACTCCACCCTATTCCACCCACCCCACTCTCTACCACTGACCTGTACTCAACTCTACAACACTCTACTCCCCCCCTACTCCACTCTGTGACACTCCAACAAAACCACACTCTACGACATTTTACTCCCCAACTCCACTCTGACTCTCCATGCCACTAACGTTTAGTCATGCTGAACACCCACACTGGTGTACAACATGACAAAAACACTTTGCCCAAGCCAATAGGCAAGGCTTATCGGCTTTTCCAATGCGTATTTACTTCCTGTGTGCTGGTGACCTGTTTGCCCTGAGTGTTTATAGTAAATCAGTTGCAGTTTAAAAAAGAAATGCTTTTTTTTATTCCTGAACTCCATGTAAATTAGAATGGCTTCTAGCAAAGGTATTATTAATGTGGACAGCATTTGAACTTCCCGTGACCCTATTTTATCAGAGAGTCTAAAATGTCATTGCATTGTTTCATGTTATCTAAATTCTTACTTCCTGTGAGTGCTGCACATATCTAGCATGTAAATCGTACATTCAACAGACTAAACAAAGACACTTTCTTGAATTTTGAAGAAACGTTTCATATTTTACGTGATATGTGTTGTATGATTTACATAGCAAATATTATCAGGGCTTCGATGGTCCACGGGCTCTAAGATCCCAAACGCCTTCCTCCCCTCTCGTATTATGTTGCTTGACTACTCTTCCCTTATTGTTTTGCAATATGGCTAAAAGATACTGACAACGCCAATAGCTCTCCGATTACCGAGACCTATTGTCTTTGCCATTGCTTGTTTTTAAAGTGCACTATAGGCAAGAATATATATTTAAAAAAATACTCCACAGACGCCTTTCTTAGGGAAGAGAAACGAACTGGGCAATCGTTTGTAACAGAATGAGCAATGCTGTTTACTTCCGCTGTCTTTTTAGAAATTGTATACAAAAATCAAGAGTTCATGTAAGTAATGTCTGGAGAGTTAGAGAGAGGGTCTTCTAGATATCTGTGACGCTGTCGAAATTACTACAAGTAAAGATATATCCACAAAAGCTTCAAGCTCTCGTATTTCACTTGCTTTCTTGCTGCATAGACTACCCTCATATGGTTCCACAGTGGCCACGTCTCACGTGATTATGTTTGAGACAAAGCAACCAGCGCCTTTGCTTACTCGGTCCTTGACTCCGGCAACACTGACTATAACGTGTTTATGAGCTAAAACATAAGCATTGTCTAATTACACACAACTTTCCTTTCTCGTGTTATCTTTTCTTTTTAGCTCATATCCTGATTTTTATAAATCGCAGTTAAAAACAAACCCCGAAAAGGGTATTAGACCAACAGAAAAGCATTATGATAAATACAGTTTCGCTCTTGACGAAAAAGTAAATGTAAAGATCGGATAAATAGAGACAATTAATTGTTCTTTTCTTGTTTGACAGTTGGTGATTAAAGTAACTCATGACTTTCGTTTACAACTACAGTGTTTGAAAGATGTAGATTTCTGTTTTTTTTGGTCTGGTCACTGAAGATCACTTTGAGCTTGGTTCATACATTTTTAATCAGTGAAAGTTTGTGTGACTTCAGTCAGGAACAAATACACATTATGGTACTGATGGGAAAAATGTGTTTCTTCCTCATGCAGCTCCCCATCCTGATCAGAGCAACATCCGATGATGAGATTCCTTGCCCGGGGTATGTGTTTGAAGAAATTGCCAGTATCCTTTTGCCAGATATGTTTTTTTTTGCAGGTGCCACCCTTCTTCCTCTTTTCCCCTTCTAAGGGGGGGAGGGGGGGCACATTTAACACACTGCAAGCATATGTGTTTGAGCAACAAAGTCACAGTTACAAAAAGACAACAATTTGTAGAGCAATGTAGAGGTGATTGGGGATTTGAGATATTGTATGTCTCTGCAGGGCTATTGCAAGGTTGTATTTTATGGTTGCATTCGTCTAACAGACATTGGCAAAGCCAATAGGTCTCGCAATGATAGAGCTCTTGGCTGTGCAGCATGGTTGAAAGAAAAAGAAAGCCCTGTCACGGCGAGTGCTGGCTGCGTTACAACACTTTTTTAATATTGCTGGCAGATCTGGAGGCAACACGAAGGGAGTGAGGCGTGTTTATGGGAAACACAGACAACGGAGGGTGTGGGGGAGTGATATGAGTGTTTTTTTGTGTTTTTTTTTTTTTTGTGGGGTGGAAGGCAACATGGATGTGGTGGGAGGTAACACTGAGGGAGGGTGGGTGAATCGGGGGAAACACAGTGTGAAGGAGGGTCTGGCAGCACAAACAGCAGAGGGTGAGGAGGCAAGTGCTTAAAAACAAATAAAAAGTTAGCACCTGAAAAAATGAACAGTGGAAGGACACAAGTAATGTGTCAGTGCTTCAGGGGTGGGACAAACACCAGAAGAGGAAGTAAGCCTATGGCAGCTGACCAATAAGAAGCAAGCAAATGAGAGTGACAATGGAGGCAACTAATGGTAGGCAATATGCGGCCTCTGAACCTAAAAGGTCTTGAATAGACCCAGAATGCTGTCAAAGTAAGACCTTAAAATGTAGCTTGCAGTTCTCCTTAATAACTGAAGGAAACAATGAATTGTTATTAGAAAGGTATTGACTCCATCCAGTGAGCCGTGGATCCGATTGAAGCAAGTAAGATGTATCCTTATTAGGTATTAAAAGCTCCATTACCCTTCATGTGTTAGAGACAAAGACGATCATGCTCATTCTGCAAACTGAGATTGTGGATCACCAACCCTCTCTTATCCTCAGTCTTTCTCCCTTTCCATTGTGGAAAGGCAGTTAAGCCAATCTCTTCTCTGAACACCCTGATCTGTGCTCGTAAGATTCCAAAACAGGAAATTCAGCAAGCACTCAACCAAACTTTGTGCTCACCATAGACTGAGGCCACCTCCTGCCTTCTCCTCCAGTTCTGCCAGGGACCGTTGAAACAACCCCTCGATTGTTCCTCTTTTTGTACTGTAGTATATCTAATCTGCCTCAGGCTCCAAATTGCAGCACAGCCTGGCTTCCATACTTAGATTTGTTGCTGTCCTAAACATGCCTAAAATAAGCCACATGAAATAAGTGTTGCATTATATACAAAACAAAGGTTAGTGATATTGTAGGAAATGTTGTACTGCAATGCCACAGCAACAAAGGCTTTTTTGTTATAGGAAGGAGCAAAATAGGTGTAATTAAAACCAGACTTGCCAGCTTCTTGGTTGGATCAAGTCAAGTGATTTAAAACATGCACCAAATACATACTTGAACAATGGGTCACAATAATATGAGCCTGCTCCTAGTTTTGACAAGCTCTAGAAAAATCTAAAAATCCACCATATACAAGTTTATTGGATGCAGACAAACCTGTGTAGCTAGAGGATGAATAGAGGTTTCTAATTCTGGAGTTACCATATTGTTGTGCTGATGTTGTGTCCTAGGTCTACACATAAAAGACCATTGGAGATTCAAGTACTGTTTATATAATGTATTTTAATGGAAATAAAATAAAACCTAGCAGTTCTGCATAAAGCAGCCGCCCAATACGGGTATCAGCTCTAGATAAGGAGGTATGTTTAATGATATAAGGTCACATTGGTTCTGAATGGATGCTCAGAAATGATATTAAAGGGATCTTTCTGACTTGGGAGATCAGTGATCATTGTTGAAGTCCTCATTCTTTTGATTTCCTGCCTTTTGCTTCCGTTTTCCCTGAACTAATTTGACCTATTGAGTTTAGAGGTTTCTGCAGGCCTCCTTCTATGGGTTTCAATCTCGGTTCACTTCGGTGACTCTAATGGCTTCACAGAGGAGTAGTTCATAGCTCATCGTAGCATTTCTCCACCTGATGATTTGAGCAAGTCTTTCTTTATGGGTACACTGCTCATAACTAATTGCACAGAAAGGTCCACATGCCTCCTTCTCTGAGATCTAGTCTCAATCTTCTGTTACTTTCCTAGCCTGACAGGATACACCCAACACCTCACCCATCCCCTCTCCAATGTTTCAGTCTAGCAACGGCTCAACGTGAGAAGCCATTGAAAATTGGCTGGGAGCAATCGGTAAACCTCACCAGAAAAAGAAATTAAAAAGCATGCCTTCCTGTCTGCTGTCATCTACAGCCCAAACCACTAGATGGATTGCCACCAGAATAGGTCCTGTGAACTGCAGATACACGTTGGGGGGGGAAAAAAGGGGGAGAAAGGTTTCTTGGGTATTGTGAAGCCTACTTGAGTACATATGGATTTAGAGATTAGTGAAGACATACTCCACAGTGGCGGAAATTCCCCTGTGACTCAGAAATATATTAAAATTTCCCTTACCTAGGAATCTGCAGACTTTTTCTTCTTTATATAAGATATTTTGTATTTGAAACAAGGCAAGTCATGAAGCGTACCACAAGAACATACCATCACTTTTCAAACAGGCATCCGTATCATACTGACAATATAACTCTGCTTGAACATGGTGCCTCATATCCCCCCCCCCACTCTCCACCGTCCCACCTACCACAGCCGTTGGGCTTAGCTGGTCAGAAGTCAATCCGATGTGATAGTTCGAAAGGAAATTAATAAACCTTAAGCAGTGGTCTTGCTCACATTAGGCCTGAATTTTAAAGTTTTGTTGAAGGATACTAACACAGAGTACATGAGATGGGACCAGCGTTTCACTTCTTAAGTCACTGCAATTAGTAATGCATTGAGTAGTGTGTGTATATATTACAAAGTCTGCAGTAATGACAATCTAGTTATGGTTTAGCCACAGTTTTAATTAAGATGGCATTTTGTAGTATGCTAAAAACTTTGTTGCTATTTGATGAAGGCAGGGCCAGACTGGCGGTAGCGGGCATCCGGCGTTTCCCCGGTAGGCTGGAAGGGTGGTGTCTGTTTTTTCAGCAGTGGGGGCCGGTTTTGTTACTGGGGGACGGTTTTGCAGCAGTGCTGCAATATCGACCCCAGTAAAAGGAAAAAAGGCAGCAGTTCTTCACCCCCAGCACCCCCCACCCCAGGCCAGGGGCTGGTCTGACAAAATTGAGGGCTGCTTTGGGTTCCCAGTCTGGCCCTGGATGAAGGGTCACCTAATTTGCTAATCTAAGTTTTGACATTCCAGGATTCTTGCAGATCCACCAAAGGGAAAGAAAATGAATGGTAGCGGATCGAAAAGAAACTTGACTCATTTTAGCGCCCTTAAAAAGTGTTGTTCTTCACTACTGCAAAAACCGGTGAACAAATTCATACTAAACATGGTTTGAAAGGATAATTTCTCCCAGAAAGCACACATTTTGTGATTTGGTGAAATGTGATAAGTATATTTTAAGATTTTTGCACTTAAAGCGGTTGGCATGGGCTAGGAAAAATTACAATTTGGAAATACCTGTCAGTCAAACAAGCATCTTTTGATTTGCCTAAATATTTTGTGCCATTTGACAAATTTGTGCAATATTTGGCAGAACTTTAACATGTTCTTTGTATTTTCAAATTTGAGCAGATCTTTCAAATTGGGGGGCTCAGTTAAATGGAGAGGCTTTTTGTAGCACAGTTTGAATCCGCCTTAAGTTTGATGGACATTTATCATGTTTATTTTTCTATTGATATGCCAAGCTTTGTGCGTATCCTTCAAAGTGGGCAGAGTCAAAGGTGGATGGCCAAAAGTTTTCATGAACTTATAATTTTGGTGCTGTTTAATAAATGTGCATGACATTTGTTAGGCCGTCGCCAAGTTAAGCCCAATGCAGGAAAGTCCGGTTTCAACAAGCTCTGACAAGAGAGGAGAGGAGCTGAGTTAACGGAATGGGGGCAAATATCATTGATTTGCTAAATATTTTGATGCTCTTTCACTGATCTTCATGTTATTTGTCAGACACTTAGCAGTTTTAGTGCACTCTTAGTATGTTGAGTTTAATACAGATCTATTAAGAGATGCATACATTTCCATGCTTAGATTGCTTTTCTACTTGTCTAGTTTTGTGCAGATCCGCCAGTGGTATCAATTTAAATGGAGGGCAAAAAATATAATTAACTAATAACTTTTGGCACTATGATTAATCATCAGGACATTTATCTAGCAGTTAAAAAGTTAAGCTTGGTAAAAGGATCTTAAGTTTCATTTGCCAATGTAAGGTATGTAAGTACGAACAAGTAATTCTTGTTATGCTTTTGTATTTTAAATTTATAACTGTGCTGAAATAAACTGCTTGCATGCAGTTGTAATTGTTCTCATGTAAAGTACTCCGAGACCCACCAGGTCAATTTCGCTGTATATGTGAGACAATAAAAATAAAATGCAGATCTAACTAGGGGTTTTGTGTAGGGATGAAAGAGGGAGTAAAATTCTTAGGTGCCATTCACTGATCTGCAAGTGCAAACTGGGGCACAGTCTCACATGGGAGCTTGAGTGACTGGCAAAGCACTGCTGCACACACCGGGGTCTACGTGCAGCAGGTGTTAACCGCAACATGAGTTTGGAACAGGACTTGGCCTGTGCTCCGGTCTTGCAGGCACCTCTCACTGTGGATGGCCATGCACAACTAGAGGGGGGAAGCTTGCTGCAATTTAGAGAAGCATTATCATTCCCCATCACCCTGACTAAAAACCATAATACATTTCTACAAGTAAAACCTATGAAATAACGCTTGGAAATGCTCCTTTTTGATGAAAAGCCCTCTGAGAGTCACTGAAAAGTCCACAGTAACTAATATGTTATCGTTTTCGTAGTGATAACACTTCCTTACCTTCTCGAAAGAGGAAATCTAAGAAATATACTGCAACACCACAGGTAACGTGACAGCATGATTCAATTGCAAAACCTAAAACCCCTTAAAGTGTCCAGTTATGGCCAGAGGCAAACCTTAACACAACCCCCTGCAATATGCTGCTCGTGATCTCACTCCTTTCATCACTTATGACATCTCGTGTGGCAACACTGATGACAACATTAATGAAATCACATATAACATCACCAGTGACATCAATAATGGGGTTTGTGTCATCAAGGCAAATGTTATTGCATTTTATAAAGATATGTATTAGTCTTGGCCTAGCTTCAGTTCAGTGAGTATTCGGATGTACATATGCACACTCTCCATCATACAGCCGTAACTCCCACTTCTATACCCATGCACCCATCACACTACAACCACAGAGCCACCATTATCCGTCAGCACATCCACCATCAAACCATGAACCATGTTAAAGCAACACATCCAACATCGCATTCCACCCCACGAGCAACATATACCTACACACACCATCAGAAGACCACACACCCACCACCACCTGGCACACCTACCATAATACAATTCTCAACCAGCATTACATAACCAATGTTATATACTACCACAGAACCAATAACATGCTCATGCATCCACTGTCAAATGACCAAACACCCCCATTACACATCCAACCCCTGACTATATATGCCAAAGGTAGGACTTGCTCTTATGCCCCAACACACTTACCATCATACAGATATACCCCACCTCATGTATTCCTGCATCCACCATCATATTGTTACCCAGCCATTATCAGATATAACCACAGAACATACATCCATTCGGCCAGCAACAAACACCAACAAACCTACCATTGTATGTTAGTACACACACACCATCATACGGCCACACAACCACCACCACCACCCACCTATCACAGTCTACAACCACACAAACAAAAAGTGTCTACCCAGCCAACATGAGATAACAATGTAGCCAAATTCAGGCCACCCAACACCCACTTTCACATAGTCCCAGAGATACCATCATATGGTCACACAAACCCAATAAAAAAACACTACTGTTGCTGTGAAACACCAGCTTACAGCAACACAGTCGCCACATTGAGCCACCATAACATACAAATCCGTGTTAATTTGTTCAGCAGTTCTTGAACAATAAGTGTATAAAAACCAATACTTAAAAAAAGAAAAAAAAAGATACAAAAATTATCATATTAGTGAAGTCAGTGGTGATGTCCACCAGTGGTGTCATGTGAGGTTAAGAGCAGGTCATGGCATGGTTCATGTAGCATGCCATAATTGGTGAACTTAATGGTGTTTTAGGTTTCACGTTGAATCATAAGATCGCATAGTGTACGCATACGGGTCCCAAAGCTGGCTGGTCATAATATTTTTATAGCCCATCGCTGTTGGCTAAGGAATATATGAGCACTGTGACCTTGTGAGGCTCTATTGATTTACACTATCTATGCCAAAAGTGCAGTCCATATTTCATATATGAAGCCAAAAAATATAGGCTTTCTGAGAAGCCAAAATTAATTGCAGTCTATGGGACAGTATGAAATTGGGAGGAAAATATGTTAATTTTTAATAAATAAGTGGCGAGTGAAAGAGAATTATAAATATAATATAGTCATTTTATGTATTTTATATTGATTTCAATAGCCTATTATTTTCCTCGCAAATGGACAATAATATCATTTATAAGGCTTTTTCGATTAATTTCATAGTAGGTTTCAGATGGAAGGGTTTCAAAAGACTAGGAAATAGGAAGCAGTACCCCAGACAAGTCCCTGTTTTTGGCACTGCATTTAAAAGATGAGCAGAGACGCATGATTATCAGATTAGCATGTAAAAAATCAAGGGTTCCATTTCACTGCTTTCTTTTCAAAAGATGCCAGACAGAAATTCACAGAACCATCGTTGAACATGTTTTGAAGTGTACTAAAAAAACGTGGCTCTAAATTATGTGAAGGTGAAGTGTATTTTCAGTATTTACAGGAAGGTGGTGGCTTGAACTCTAGGGCCTCTGATTAAATTAGTTTAGTTGTTTCTTGAGCAGGGGTGGTTATCAGAAATGGAGGTTGTTTTACCAACAATGTGAACAAACTTAAAATTAGCACTGATCGGTATTATATTTGAAAAGGTTATTTTAAAGTTTTTTTATGTGTCAGAAACATACACATAACATATACAGAGATGGGCAGTGTGTCATATGCTATTTATTAATGTTGTTGAGTATGGGTAAGGGATATAACTCGCAAGAAGCGAACGGGTCACAAGTCTTCCTCGCCCCTTAACAATGATAATAAATAGCATATTACATAGTGCATCTCGATTTATGGTTTGTGCCATGATATTTATTCTCGTCTATTCTAAAATGGTTTTAACCAAAAGCAGTATCCAATGGGTTAAATGTGTTCAATAAGATAAAATCACAATTCTACAGGTCTTGTGACTATTAGAATAAATATTTCACTTGAAAAATCATTGTACCTGTAAGGCAATAAACAACGTTTTCTCATGCCCATTCCCATGTGTTATTGTAATAATAAAAGGGAATTAGACCATTGAACTTTAGTAATACATCTGTGAATGTGTATTTATTAATGCACTTGCTCTAAATATGTTGCTATTGGTTCACATTTATTTTCACTATCTTGACAAATCTGTGCAAATGTAATAAGACCATTAAAAATGTAATGGTCTAGTTCAAATGCAGGCTAAAAAGCCACATAAAGTGACCAGGTATGGTTAACTGCACCACAGGAACTGAAATACACCCATAGGCAAATTCCTGCAGAAAACCATCAGCTAGGTGGGCTTTAGTATGGAAATGGTGCAGAGACCCATAACCAGGGCCCCTGGAATTATGTAATTATGCGGCCGCTGCGTTTTTCGCATACTTACGGAATTGATGCATTTGCCACATAATCCATCATCTGCTACCTCAATGCCACATAATTCATCATCTTCAGGTTTTAACAAAAAAGATTGTCTCTCGCTCAGATGGATCAAAAGTTACTAAGAGCATGGCAACATGCAACACCGTAGAGTGGAAAGCCCTTTGCAAAGGTTGACTGGTCATCTTTCAACTGCTTATTGCTGTATTTGTGTGTAAATTGGTAGTAACAGGGTGAAGTCTTTGACCAGGCAGTATTATCATGTGTACAAATTACATAATTATGAAGTAATATGTAGGAAGTTGGCTCTGTATGTACTATTTCAAAGTAAGAAATAGCATACACAGAGTCCAAGGGTTCCCCTTAGAGGTAAGATAGTGGCAAAAAGAGATAATTCTAATGCTCTATTTTGTGGTAGTGTGGTCGAGCAGTAGTCTTATCAGAGGGTAGTGTTAAGCATTTGTTGTACACACACAGGCAATAAATGAGGAACACACACTCAAAGACAATTCCAGGCCAATAGGTTTTTATATAGAAAAATATATTTTCTTAGTTTATTTTAAGAACCACAGGTTCAAGATTTACAATCAATACTTTAAATGAAAGGTACTTCACTCAGGTATCATAGGAACTTTGAATCAGCAAAATAGCATGTACAGTTTTGGCAAAAATGGCAATAAGCTATTTTAAAACTAGACCGTGCAAATTTCAACAGTTCCTGGGGGAGGTAAGAATTGGTTAGTTTTGCAGGTAAGTAAACCAACTACAGGGTTCAAAGTTGGGTCCAAGGTAGCCCACCATTGGGGGTTCAGGGCAACCCCAAAGTTACCACACCAGCAGCTCAGGGCCGGTCAGGTGCAGAGGTCAAAGTGGTGCCCAAAACGCATAGGCTTCAATTGAGAAGGGGGTGCCTCGGTTCCAGTCTGCCAGCAGGTAAGTACCCGTGACTTCGGAGGGCAGACCAGGGGGGTTTTGTAGGGCACCGGGGGAGACACAAGTCAGCACAAAAAGTACACCCTCAGCGGCACGGGGGCGGCCGGGTGCAGAGTGCAAACAGGCATCGGGTTTGCAATAGGTTTCAATGGGAGACCCAGGGGTCTCTTCAGCAAAGCAGGCAGGCAAGGGGGGGAGCTCCTCTGGGTAGCCACCTCCTGGGCAAGGGAGAGGGCCACCTGGGGGTCGCTTCTGCACTGGAGGTCGGATCCTTCAGGTACTGGGGGCTGCGGGTGCAGTGTCTTTACCAGGCTCGGGTTCTTTGAAGCAGGCAGTCGTGGTCAGGGGGAGCCTCTGGATTCCCTCTGCAGGCGTCGCTGGGGGGGTTCAGGAGGGTCAACTCTGGCTACTCACAGGGTCGCAGTCGCCGGGAGTCCTCCCTGTAGTGTTGGTTCTCCGCAGGTCGAGCCGGGGGCGTCGGGTGCGGAGTGGAAAGTCTCACACTTCCGGCGGGAAACGTGGAGTCCTTTTAAAGTTGTTTCTTTGTTGCAAAGTTTCAGTCTTTGTGGAACAGGGCTGCTGTCCTCGGGAGTTCTTGGTCCTTTTAGATGCAAGGTTGTCCTCTGAGGCTTCAGAGGTCGCTGGACCCTGGGGGACGCGTCGCTGTTGCAGTTTTTCTCGAAGTGGGGAGACAGGCCGGTAGGGCTGGGGCCAAAGCAGTTGGTGTCTCCGTCTTCTCTGCAGGGCTTCAGGTCAGCAGTCCTTCTTCGTCTTAGGTTGCAGGAATCTATCTTCCTAGGTTCTGGGGGCCCCTAAATACTCAATTTAGGGGTGTGTTTAGGTCTGGGGGGTTAGTAGCCAATGGCTACTAGCCCTGAGGGTGGCTACACCCTCTTTGTGCCTCCTCCTTGAGGGGAGGGGGGCACATCCCTAATCCTATTGGGGGAATCCTCCATCTGCAAGATGGAGGATTTCTAAAAGTCAGAGTCACCTCAGCTCAGGACACCTTAGGGGTTGTCCTGACTGGCCAGTGACCCCTCCTTGTTTTTCTCATTATCTCCTCCGGCCTTGCCGCCAAAAGTGGGGCCATGGCCGGAGGGGGCGGGCATCTCCACTAGCTGGAATGCCCGGTGGCGCTGTAACAAAGGGGGTGAGCCTTTGAGGCTCACCGCCAGGTGTTACAGTTCCTGCAGGGGGAGGTGAGCAGCCCCTCCACCCAGTACAAGCTTTGTTACTAGACACAGAGTGGCAAAGGCACTCTACCCATGTGGCCAGCAACATGTCTGGTGTGTGGCAGGCTGGCAAAGCTAGTCAGCCCACACTGGAAGTCGGGTATGTTTTCAGGGGGCATCTCTAAGATGCACTCTGGGTGTATTTCACAACAAAATGTACACTAGCATCAGTGTGCATTTATTGTGCTGAGAAGTTTGGTACCAAACTTCCCAGTTTTCAGTGTAGCCATTATGGTGCTGTGGAGTTCGTGTTTGACAGACTCCCAGACCATATACTCTTATGGCTACCCTGCACTTACAATGTCTAAGGTTTTGCTTAGACACTGTAGGGGCATAGTGCTCATGCACCTATGCCCTCACCTATAGTATAGTGCACCCTGCCTTAGGGCTGTAAGGCCTGCTAGAGGGGGTGACTTATCTATGCCATGGGCAGTGTGAGGTTAGCATGGCACCCTGAGGGGAGTGCCATGTCGACTTAGTCATTTTCTCCCCACCAGCACACACAAGCTGGCAAGCAGTGTGTCTGTGCTGAGTGAGGGGTCCCCAGGGTGGCATAAGACATGCTGCAGCCCTTAGAGACCTTCCCTGGCATCAGGGCCCTTGGTACCAGGGGTACAAGTTACAAGAGACTTACCTGGATGCCAGGGTGTGCCAATTGTGGAGACAAAGGTACAGGTTAGGGAAAGAACACTGGTGCTGGGGCCTGGTTAGCAGGCCTCAGCACACTTTCAAATCATAACTTGGCATCAGCAAAGGCAAAACGTCAGGGGGTAACCATGCCAAGGAGGCATTTCCTTACACAACCCCCCCCCCCCCCAAACGAAAGAGGATGAGACTAACCTTTCCCAAGAGAGTCTTCATTTTCTAAGTGGAAGAACCTGGAAAGGCCATCTGCATTGGCATGGGTAGTCCCAGGTCTGTGTTCCACTATAAAGTCCATTCCCTGAAGTGAGATGGACCACCTCAACAGTTTTGGATTTTCACCTTTCATTTGCATTAGCCATCTGAGAGGTCTGTGTTCAGTTTGAACTGCAAATTGAGTACCTAAGAGGTATGGTCTCAGCTTCTTCAGGGACCAAACCACAGCGAAGGCCTCCCTCTCAATGGCACTCCAACGCTGCTCCCTGGGGAGTAAACTGTAAACTGTAAACTTTGCACTTGTATAGCGCACTACTCACCCGTTAGGGTCTCAAGGCACTGTACTCATACCGCTATGGAACCCCTCCTGGGTTTTCCCTGTGAAGTGCCCACTCCTGGGCACCCCCAGGGTGAAGCCAGGCATCCAAGCGCTGTTGGGGCCGGTGTGGAGATTAAGCAAGCTATTGCCCAGAGTTGCAGAGTGGGACCCATTAGTTAGATTAGGCACCGAGGCGAGAATTATCTGGTCCAAGGGAATTGAGCCCAAGACCTGCCGAAGCAGGACTTGAACCCTGGTCTTGAGCCAGAACTCTGCTTCAGGGTCTGCCGCTCTAACCATTGTGCCACACTTCTCCACCAACGGGAGTAACCTCCTGCTAATGAAAGCAACAGGCTGGTCAAGGCCATCATCATTTGTTTGGGACAAAACTGCCCCTATCCCATGTTCAGAGGCATCAGTCTACACAATGAACTGCTTGGAGTAATCTGGAGCTTTTAGAACTGGTGCTGTGCACATAGCTTGTTTCAGGGTGTCAAAGGCCTGTTGGCATTCTACAGTCCAGTTTACCTTCTTGGGCATTTTCTTGGAGGTAAGTTCTGTGAGGGGTGTTACTATTGATCCATATCCCTTCACAAACCTCCTGTAGTACCCAGTCAAGCCAAGGAATGCCCTGACTTGAGTCTGGGTTTTTGGAGCTACCCAGTCCAGAATAGTCTGGATCTTGGGTTGGAGTGGCTGAACTTGGCCTCCACCTACTAGGTGTCCCAAGTAAACCACAGTTCCCTGCCCTATCTGACATTTGGATGCCTTGATAGAGAGGCCTGCTGCTTGCAGGGCCTTCAAAACCTTCTTCAGGTGGACCAGGTGATCCTGCCAGCTGGAGCTAAAGACAGCAATATCGTCAAGATAAGCTGCACTGAAGGACTCCAAGCCAGCAAGGACTTGATTCGCCAACCTTTGGAAGGTGGCAGGGGCATTCTTTAAACCAAAGGGCATCACAGTAAACTGATAGTGCCCATCAGGTGTGGAGAATGCTGTCTTTTCTTTTGCTCCTGGTGCCATTTTGATTTGCCAGTACCCTGCTGTCAAGTCAAAGGTACTTAAGTATCTGGCAGCACCTAGTTTGTTGATTAATTCATCTGCCCTTGGAATGGGATGGGCATCTGTCTGGGTGACAGAATTAAGTCCTCTGTAGTCCACACAAAACCTCATCTCTCTCTTTCAATCGTTGGTGTGAGGTTTGGGGACTAAGACCACTGGGCTAGCCCAGGGGCTGTCAGAGTGCTCAATGACTCCCAATTCCAGCATCTTGTGGACTTCCACTTTGATGCTTTCCTTAACTTGGTCAGACTGTCTGAAAATTTTGTTTTTGACAGGCATGCTGTCTCCTGTGTCCACGTCATGGGTACACAAGTGTGTCTGACCAGGGGTTAGGGAAAAGAGCTCAGCAAACTGTTGTAAGACCTTCCAACAGTCAGATTGCTGTTGGCCAGAGAGGGTGTCTGAATAGATCACTCCATCTACTGAGCCATCTTTAGGGTCTGTGGAGAGGAGATCAGGGAGAGGTTCACTCTCAGCTTCCTGCTCCTCATCTGTTACCATCAACATATTCACATCTGCCCTGTCATGAAAGAGTTTGAGGCGGTTCACATGAATCACCCTTTTGGGAGTCTTGCTAGTGCCTAGGTCTACCAGGTAGGTGACCTGACTCTTTCTTTCTAGCACTGGGTAAGGGCCACTCCATCTGTCCTGAAGTGCCCTGGGAGCCACAGGCTCCAGAACCCAGACTTTCTGCCCTGGCTGAAACTCAACCATAGCAGCCTTTTGGTCATACCACATCTTCTGGAGTTGTTGGCTGGCCTCAAGGTTTTTACTTGCCTTTTCCATGTACTCTGCCACCCTGGAACGTAGGCCTAGTACATAGTCCACTATATCTTGTTTAGGCTCCTGAAGAGGTCTCTCCCAGCCTTCTTTTACAAGAGCTAGTGGTCCCCTGACAGGATGGCCAAACAGAAGTTCAAAGGGGGAAAACCCTACTCCCTTGTGAGGCACCTCTCTGTAGGCGAAAAGCAGACATGGCAAGAGGACATCCCATCTCCTTTTGAGCTTTTCAGGGAGCCCCATGATCATGCCTTTCAATGTCTTGTTAAATCTTTCTACAAGACCATTGGTTTGTGAATGGTATGGTGTGGTGAATTTGTAAGTCACCCCACACTCATTCCACATATGTTTCAGGTATGCTGACATGACGTTGGTACCCCTGTCAGACACCACCTCCTTAGGAAATCCCACTCTGGTAAAGATACCAATGAGTGCTTTAGCTACTGCAGGGGCAGTAGTGGACCTAAGGGGAATTGTTTCAGGGTACCTAGTGGCATGATCCACTACCACTAGGATATACTGGTTCCCTGAGGCTGTGGGAGTTTCAAGTGGACCCACTATGTCCACACCCACTCTTTCAAAGGGGACCCCCACCACTGGAAGTGGAATGAGGGGGGCCTTTGGGTGTCCACCTGCATTACCACTGGCTTGACAGGTGGCACAGGAGACACAAAACTCCTTTACCTTCTGGGACATGTTGGGCCAATAGAAATGGTTAACTAACCTTTCCCAAGTCTTGGTTTGTCCCAAATGCCCAGCAAGTGGAATATCATGAGCTAAGGTTAGAATGAACTCCCTAAACTCCTGAGGCACTACAACTCTCCTAGGGGCACCAGGTTTGGGATCTCTTGCCTCAGTGTAGAGGAGTCCATCTTCCCAATATACTCTATGTGTTCCAGTGATCTTTCCTTTGGTCTCTTCAGAAGTTTGCTGCCTAAGGCCTTCAAGAGAGGGACATGTGTCTTGCCCCTTCCACAACTGTTCCCTTGTGGGTCCCCCTGGGCCTAGGAGCTCAACCTGATAAGTTTCCAACTCCATGGGCTCTGTTCCCTCAGAGGGCAGAACTTCCTGGGAAGAGAGGTTCTCTTTCTCTTGTTGTGTTGAAGCTGGTTCCCCAGTCTTCTTTCCTTTTCTCTTGGAGGGTTGGGCCCTTTTTCCAAGCTCCAACACCACTTTTTCACCCTGAGCCTTGCACTGTGCCCTTATCTTGACACACACCAGTTCCGGGATACCCAGCATGGCTGCATGGGTTTTGAGTTCTACCTCAGCCCATGCTGAGGACTCCAGGTCATTTCCAAGCAAACAGTCTACAGGGATATTTGAGGAGACCACCACCTGTTTCAGGCCATTGACCCCTCCCCACTCTAAAGTTACCATAGCTATGGGATGTACTTTAGTCTGATTATCGGCGTTGGTGAGTGGATACGTTTGTCCAGCCAGGTATTGACCAGGGGAAACCAGTTTCTCTGTCACCATGGTGACACTGGCACCTGTATCCCTCAGGCCTTCTACACTAGTCCCATTAATTAAGAGTTGCTGCCTGTATTTTTGCATATTAGGGGCCAGGCAGCCAGTGTGGCTAAGTCCACCCCACCCTCAGAGACTAATGTAGCTTCAGTGTGAACCCTGATTTGCTCTGGGCACACTGTTGATCCCACCTGGAGACTGGCTATTCCAGTGCTAACTGGAGTAGAGTTTGAAGTGGAACCTTTCTTGGGACAGGCCTTGTCTCCAGTTTGGTGTCCCTGCTGATTACAGCTACGACACCAGGCCTTCTTGGGATCAAAGTTTTTACCCTTGTACCCAAAATTGGATTGTGAAGAGGCTTTGGACCCTCCCTCCTGAGCAGGTTTTTGGGGCCCTGTAGAAGACTCTTTACTTTTTTCCCTTGGATGTCTCAACACTCTTCCCCTGGGGAGTCTTTGTGACCCCTTTCTTTTGGTCACCCCCTGTGGAAGTCTTGGTCACCCTAGCCTTGACCCAATGGTCCGCCTTCTTTCCCAATTCTTGGGGAGAAATTGGTCCTAGGTCTACCAGATGCTGATGCAGTTTATCATTGAAACAATTACTTAACAGGTGTTCTTTCACAAATAAATTGTACAGCCCAATATAATCACTTACACCACTGCCATGAATCCAACTATCCAGTGTTTTGACTGAGAAGTCAACAAAATCAACCTAGGTCTGGCTCGAGGATTTTTGAGCCCCCCTGAACCTAATCCTGTACTCCTCAGTTGAGAATCCAAAGCCCTCAATCAGGGTAGCCTTCATGAGGTTATAGGATTCTGCATCTTTTCCAGAGAGTGTGAGGAGTCTATCCCTACACTTTCCAGTGAACATTTCCCAAAGGAGAGCACCCCAGTGAGATCTGTTTACTTTTCTGGTGGTACAAGCCCTCTCAAAAGCTGTGAACCATTTGGTGATGTCATCACCATCTTCATATTTAGTTACAATCCCTTTAGGGATTTTTAGCATGTCAGGAGAATCTCTGACCCTATTTATGTTGCTGCCACCATTGATGGGACCTAAGCCCATCTCTTGTCTTTCCCTTTCTATGGCTAGGATCTGTCTTTCCAAAGCCAATCTTTTGGCCAACCTGGCAAGCAGGAGGTAATCTTCATTGAGGCTTTCCTCAATGCTTCCAGAGTTGCTGGACTCTCCTGTGAGAGAAGCAGCATCTCTGACTATCACATTTGGAGTCAGGGTTGGAGAAACCCTGGTCTCCCTATCTAGGACTGGAGGTGAGAGTTCCTCCAACTCACTAGTGTCCCCCTCTGTGAGGGCATCATCAGAGGGGTTGTTTTTAGCAAACTCTGCCAAAAGCTCCTGGAGCTGTATTTTGGTAGGGTTTGAACCAGTTTTTATCTTTTTGATTTTGCAGAGAGACCTTAACTCTGACATCCTAAGATGCAGGTAAGGGGTGAGGTTGAGTTCCATCACTATCTCTTCTGCAGCAGACATTATGTTTCTAAGAGTTGGAATACTTTTTAAGAATCTAAAACTATCTCTAGAACTTAATTCAAACTTTTACAAAACTTTTAAACTCTAAAAGAAATGCTAACAGGGACTAACACAAGGCCCTAGCAGGACTTGTACAAATTTAGAAAAATAGCTCAAATTTCAAAAATCAGTTTCTAATGACAATTTTAGGAATTTAGGTGTGTGATCAGGTATTGGCTGAGTAGTCCTGCAAATGCAAAGTCTTGTACCCCACTGCTCATCCACCAATGTAGGAATGTTGGCTCTGTATGTACTATTTCAAAGTAAGAAATAGCATGCACAGAGTCCAAGGGTTCTCCTTCGAGGTAAGATAGTGGCAAAAAGAGATAATTCTAATG
This sequence comes from Pleurodeles waltl, assembly GCF_031143425.1. Classification (NCBI taxonomy): domain Eukaryota; kingdom Metazoa; phylum Chordata; class Amphibia; order Caudata; family Salamandridae; genus Pleurodeles; species Pleurodeles waltl. Next base: position 976,159,327 of record NC_090446.1, on the reverse strand, counting down.
CTCTATTTTGTGGTAGTGTGGTCAAGCAGTAGTCTTATCAGAGGGTAGTGTTAAGCATTTGTTGTACACACACAGGCAATAAATGAGGAACACACACTCAAAGACAATTCCAGGCCAATAGGTTTTTATATAGAAAAATATATTTTCTTAGTTTATTTTAAGAACCACAGGTTCAAGATTAACAATCAATACTTTAAATGAAAGGTACTTCACTCAGGTATCATAGGAACTTTGAATCAGCAAAATAGCATGTACAGTTTTGGCAAAAATGGCAATAAGCTATTTTAAAACTAGACACACTGCAAATTTCAACAGTTCCTGGGGGAGGTAAGTATTGGTTAGTTTTGCAGGTAAGTAAACCACCTACAGGGTTCAAAGTTGGGTCCAAGGTAGCCCACTGTTAGGGGTTCAGGGCAACCCCAAGGTTACCACACCAGCAGCTCAGGGCCGGTCAGGTGCAGAGGTCAAAGTGGTGCCCAAAACGCATAGGCTTCAATGGAGACAGGGGTGCCCCGGTTCCAGTCTGCCAGCAGGTAAGTACCCGCGACTTCAGAGGGCAGACCAGGGGGGTTTTGTAGGGCACCGGGGGGGACACAAGTCAGCACAAAAAGTACACTCTCAGCGGCACGGGGGCGGCCGGGTGCTGAGTGCAAACAGGCATCGGGTTTGCAGTAGGTTTCAATGGGAGACCCAGGGGTCTCTTCAGCAAAGCAGGCAGGCAAGGGTGGGGGCTCCTCGGGGTAGCCACCACCTGGGCAAGGGAGAGGGTGTCCTGGGGGTCGCTTCTGCACTGGAGGTCGGATCCTTCAGGTCCTGGGGGCTGCGGGTGCAGTGTCTTTACCAGGCGTCGGGTTCTTTGAAGCAGGCAGTCGCGGTCAGGGGGAGCCTCTGGATTCCCTCTGCAGGCGTCCCTGGTTGGGAGCTCAGGGGGGTCAGCTCTGGCTACTCACAGGGTCGCAGTCGCCGGGGAGTCCTCCCTGTAGTGTTGGTTCTCCACAGGTCGAGCCAGGGGCGTCGGGTGCAGAGTGGAAAGTCTCACGCTTCCGGTGGGAAACGTGGAGTCCTTTTAAAGTTGTTTCTTTGTTGCAAAGTTGCAGTCTTTGTGGAACAGGGCCGCTGTCCTCGGGAGTTCTTGGTCCTTTTAGATGCAGGGTTGTCCTCTGAGGCTTCAGAGGTCGCCGGACCCTGGGGGACGCGTCGCTGTTGCAGTTTTTCTCGAAGTGGGGAGACAGGCCGGTAGGGCTGGGGCCAAAGCAGTTGGTGTCTCCGTCTTCTCTGCAGGGCTTCAGGTCAGCAGTCCTTCTTCGTCTTAGGTTGCAGGAATCTATCTTCCTAGGTTCTGGGGGCCCCTAAATACTCAATTTAGGGTTGTGTTTAGGTCTGGGGAGTTAGTAGCCAATGGCTACTAGCCCTGAGGGTGGCTACACCCTCTTTGTGCCTCCTCCCTGAGGGGAGAGGGGCACATCCCTAATTCTATTGGGGGAATCCTCCATCTGCAAGATGGAGGATTTCTAAAAGTCAGAGTCACCTCAGCTCAGGACACCTTAGGGGTTGTCCTGACTGGCCAGTGACCCCTCCTTGTTTTTCTCATTATCTCCTCCGGCCTTGCCACCAAAAGTAGGGCCGTGGCCGGAGGGGGCGGGCCTCTCCACTAGCTGGAATGCCCTGTGGCGCTGTAACAAAGGGGGTGAGCCTTTGAGGCTCACCGCCAGGTGTTACAGTTCCTGCAGGGGGAGGTGAGCAGCACCTCCACCCAGTACAAGCTTTGTTACTAGCCACAGAGTGGCAAAGGCACTCTACCCATGTGGCCAGCAACATGTCTGGTGTGTGGCAGGCTGGCAAAGCTAGTCAGCCCACACTGGAAGTCGGGTATGTTTTCAGGGGGCATCTCTAAGATGCACTCTGGGTGTATTTCACAACAAAATGTACACTAGCATCAGTGTGCATTTATTGTGCTGAGAAGTTTGGTACCAAACTTCCCAGTTTTCAGTGTAGCCATTATGGTGCTGTGGAGTTCGTGTTTGACAGACTCCCAGACCATATACTCTTATGGCTACCCTGCACTTACAATGTCTAAGGTTTTGCTTAGACACTGTAGGGGCATAGTGCTCATGCACCTATGCCCTCACCTATAGTATAGTGCACCCTGCCTTAGGGCTGTAAGGCCTGCTAGACGGGGTGACTTATCTATGCCATGGGCAGTGTGAGGTTAGCATGGCACCCTGAGGGGAGTGCCATGTCGACTTAGTCATTTTCTCCCCACCAGCACACACAAGCTGGCAAGCAGTGTGTCTGTGCTGAGTGAGGGGTCCCCAGGGTGGCATAAGACATGCTGCAGCCCTTAGAGACCTTCCCTGGCATCAGGGCCCTTGGTACCAGGGGTACAAGTTACAAGAGACTTACCTGGATGCCAGGGTGTGCCAATTGTGGAGACAAAGGTACAGGTTAGGGAAAGAACACTGGTGCTGGGGCCTGGTTAGCAGGCCTCAGCACACTTTCAAATCATAACTTGGCATCAGCAAAGGCAAAACGTCAGGGGGTAACCATGCCAAGGAGGCATTTCCTTACACAACCCCCCCGCCCCCGAAACGAAAGAGGATGAGACTAACCTTTCCCAAGAGAGTCTTCATTTTCTAAGTGGAAGAACCTGGAAAGGCCATCTGCATTGGCATGGGTAGTCCCAGGTCTGTGTTCCACTATAAAGTCCATTCCCTGTACGGAGATGGACCACCTCAACAGTTTTGGACTTTCACCTTTCATTTGCATTAGCCATCTGAGAGGTCTGTGTTCAGTTTGAACTGCAAAGTGAGTACCTAAGAGGTATGGTCTCAACTTCTTCAGGGACCAAACCACAGCGAAGGCCTCCCTCTCAATGGCACTCCAACGCTGCTCCCTGGGGAGTAACCTCCTGCTAATGAAAGCAACAGGCTGGTCAAGGCCATCATCATTTGTTTGGGACAAAAGTGCCTCTATCCCATGTTCAGAGGCATCAGTCTACACAATGAACTGCTTGGAGTAATCTGGAGCTTTTAGAACTGGTGCTGTGCACATAGCTTGTTTCAGGGTGTCAAAGGCCTGTTGGCATTCTACAGTCCAGTTTACCTTCTTGGGCATTTTCTTGGAGGTAAGTTCTGTGAGGGTGTCACTATTGATCCATATCCCTTCACAAACCTCCTGTAGTACCCAGTCAAGCCAAGGAATGCCCTGACTTGAGTCTGGGTTTTTGGAGCTACCCAGTCCAGAATAGTCTGGATCTTGGGTTGGAGTGGCTGAACTTGGCCTCCACCTACTAGGTGTCCCAAGTAAACCACAGTTCCCTGCCCTATCTGACATTTGGATGCCTTGATAGAGAGGCCTGCTGCTTGCAGGGCCTTCAAAACCTTCTTCAGGTGGACCAGGTGATCCTGCCAGCTGGAGCTAAAGACAGCAATATCGTCAAGATAAGCTGCACTGAAGGACTCCAAGACAGCAAGGACTTGATTCACCAACCTTTGGAAGGTGGCAGGGGCATTCTTTAAACCAAAGGGCATCACAGTAAACTGATAGTGCCCATCAGGTGTGGAGAATGCTGTCTTTTCTTTTGCTCCTGGTGCCATTTTGATTTGCCAGTACCCTGCTGTCAAGTCAAAGGTACTTAAGTATCTGGCAGCACCTAGTTTGTTGATTAATTCATCTGCCCTTGGAATGGGATGGGCATCTGTCTGGGTGACAGAATTAAGTCCTCTGTAGTCCACACAAAACCTCATCTCTCTCTTTCAATCGTTGGTGTGAGGTTTGGGGACTAAGACCACTGGGCTAGCCCAGGGGCTGTCAGAGTGCTCAATGACTCCCAATTCCAGCATCTTGTGGACTTCCACTTTGATGCTTTCCTTAACTTGGTCAGACTGTCTGAAAATTTTGTTTTTGACAGGCATGCTGTCTCCTGTGTCCACGTCATGGGTACACAAGTGTGTCTGACCAGGGGTTAGGGAAAAGAGCTCAGCAAACTGTTGTAAGACCTTCCTACAGTCAGATTGCTGTTGGCCAGAGAGGGTGTCTGAATAGATCACTCCATCTACTGAGCCATCTTTAGGGTCTGTGGAGAGGAGATCAGGGAGAGGTTCACTCTCAGCTTCCTGCTCCTCATCTGTTACCATCAACAGATTCACATCTGCCCTGTCATGAAAGAGTTTGAGGCGGTTCACATGAATCACCCTTTTGGGAGTCTTGCTAGTGCCTAGGTCTACCAGGTAGGTGACCTGACTCTTTCTTTCTAGCACTGGGTAAGGGCCACTCCATCTGTCCTGAAGTGCCCTGGGAGCCACAGGCTCCAGAACCCAGACTTTCTGCCCTGGCTGAAACTCAACCATAGCAGCCTTTTGGTCATACCACATCTTCTGGAGTTGTTGGCTGGCCTCAAGGTTTTTACTTGCCTTTTCCATGTACTCTGCCACCCTGGAACGTAGGCCTAGTACATAGTCCACTATATCTTGTTTAGGCTCCTGAAGAGGTCTCTCCCAGCCTTCTTTTACAAGAGCTAGTGGTCCCCTGACAGGATGGCCAAACAGAAGTTCGAAGGGGGAAAACCCTACTCCCTTGTGAGGCACCTCTCTGTAGGCGAAAAGCAGACATGGCAAGAGGACATCCCATCTCCTTTTGAGCTTTTCAGGGAGCCCCATGATCATGCCTTTCAATGTCTTGTTAAATCTTTCTACAAGACCATTGGTTTGTGGATGGTATGGTGTGGTGAATTTGTAAGTCACCCCACACTCATTCCACATATGTTTCAGGTATGCTGACATGACATTGGTACCCCTGTCAGACACCACCTCATTAGGAAATCCCACTCTGGTAAAGATACCAATGAGTGCTTTAGCTACTGCAGGGGCAGTAGTGGACCTAAGGGGAATTGTTTCAGGGTACCTAGTGGCATGATCCACTACCACTAGGATATACTGGTTCCCTGAGGCTGTGGGAGTTTCAAGTGGACCCACTATGTCCACACCCACTCTTTCAAAGGGGACCCCCACCACTGGAAGTGGAATGAGGGGGGCCTTTGGGTGTCCACCTGTATTACCACTGGCTTGACAGGTGGCACAGGAGACACAAAACTCCTTTACCTTCTGGGACATGTTGGGCCAATAGAAATGGTTAACTAACCTTTCCCAAGTCTTGGTTTGTCCCAAATGCCAAGCAAGTGGAATATCATGAGCTAAGGTTAGAATGAACTCCCTAAACTCCTGAGGCACTACAACTCTCCTAGTGGCACCAGGTTTGGGATCTCTTGCCTCAGTGTAGAGGAGTCCATCTTCCCAATATACTCTATGTGTTCCAGTGATCTTTCCTTTGGCCTCTTCAGCAGTTTGCTACCTAAGGCCTTCAAGAGAGGGACATGTGTCTTGCCCCTTCCACAACTGTTCCCTTGTGGGTCCCCCTGGGCCTAGGAGCTCAACCTGATAAGTTTCCAACTCCATGGGCTCTGTTCCCTCAGAGGGCAGAACTTCCTGGGAAGAGAGGTTCTCTTTCTCTTGTTGTGTTGAAGCTGGTTCCCCAGTCTTCTTTCCTTTTCTCTTGGAGGGTTGGGCCCTTTTTCCAAGCTCCAACACCACTTTTTCACCCTGAGCCTTGCACTGTGCCCTTGTCTTGACACACACCAGTTCCGGGATACCCAGCATGGCTGCATGGGTTTTGAGTTCTACCTCAGCCCATGCTGAGGACTCCAGGTCATTTCCAAGCAAACAATCTACAGGGATATTTGAGGAGACCACCACCTGTTTCAGGCCATTGACCCCTCCCCACTCTAAAGTTACCATAGCTATGTACTTTAGTCTGATTATCGGCGTTGGTGAGTGGATACGTTTGTCCAGCCAGGTATTGACCAGGGGAAACCAGTTTCTCTGTCACCATGGTGACACTGGCACCTGTATCCCTCAGGCCTTCTACACTAGTCCCATTAATTAAGAGTTGCTGCCTGTATTTTTGCATATTAGGGGCCAGGCAGCCAGTGTGGCTAAGTCCACCCCACCCTCGGAGACTAATGTAGCTTCAGTGTGAACCCTGATTTGCTCTGGGCACACTGTTGATCCCACCTGGAGACTGGCTATTCCAGTGCTAACTGGAGTAGAGTTTGAAGTGGAACCTTTCTTGGGACAGGCCTTGTCTCCAGTTTGGTGTCCCTGCTGATTACAGCTACGACACCAGGCCTTCTTGGGATCAAAGTTTTTACCCTTGTACCCAAAATTGGATTGTGAAGAGGCTTTGGACCCTCCCTCCTGAGCAGGTTTTTGGGGCCCTGTAGAAGACTCTTTACTTTTTTCCCTTGGATCTCTCAACACTCTTCCCCTGGGGAGTCTTTGTGACCCCTTTCTTTTGGTCACCCCCTGTGGAAGTCTTGGTCACCCTAGTCTTGACCCAATGGTCCGCCTTCTTTCCCAATTCTTGGGGAGAAATTGGTCCTAGGTCTACCAGATGCTGATGCAGTTTATCATTGAAACAATTACTTAACAGGTGTTCTTTCACAAATAAATTGTACAGCCCATCATAATCACTTACACCACTGCCATGAATCCAGCTATCCAGTGTTTTGACTGAGAAGTCAACAAAATCAACCCAGGTCTGGCTCGAGGATTTTTGAGCCCCCCTGAACCTAATCCTGTACTCCTCAGTTGAGAATCCAAAGCCCTCAATCAGGGTAGCCTTCATGAGGTTATAGGATTCTGCATCTTTTCCAGAGAGTGTGAGGAGTCTATCCCTACACTTTCCAGTGAACATTTCCCAAAGGAGAGCACCCCAGTGAGATCTGTTTACTTTTCTGGTTGCACAAGCCCTCTCAAAAGCTGTGAACCATTTGGTGATGTCATCACCATCTTCATATTTAGTTACAATCCCTTTAGGGATTTTTAGCATGTCAGGAGAATCTCTGACCCTATTTATGTTGCTGCCACCATTGATGGGACCTAAGCCCATCTCTTGTCTTTCCCTTTCTATGGCTAGGATCTGTCTTTCCAAAGCCAATCTTTTGGCCAACCTGGCAAGCAGGAGGTAATCTTCATTGAGGCTTTCCTCAATGCTTCCAGAGTTGCTGGACTCTCCTGTGAGAGAAGCAGCATCTCTGACTATCACATTTGGAGTCAGAGTTGGAGAAACCCTGGTCTCCCTATCCTATCTAGGAATGGAGGTGAGAGTTCCTCCAACTCACTAGTGTCCCCCTCTGTGAGGGCATCATCAGAGGGGTTGTTTTTAGCAAACTCTGCCAAAAGCTCCTGGAGCTGTACTTTGGTAGGGTTTGAACCAGTTTTTATCTTTTTGATTTTGCAGAGAGACCTTAACTCTGACATCCTAAGATGCAGGTAAGGGGTGAGGTTGAGTTCCATCACTATCTCTTCTGCAGCAGACATTATGTTTCTAAGAGTTGGAATACTTTTTAAGAATCTAAAACTATCTCTAGAACTTAATTCAAACTTTTACAAAACTTTTAAACTCTAAAAGAAATGCTAACAGGGACTAACACAAGGCCCTAGCAGGACTTGTAAAAATTTCGAAAAATAGCTCAAATTTCAAAAATCAGTTTCTAATGACAATTTTTGGAATTTAGGTGTGTGATCAGGTATTGGCTGAGTAGTCCTGCAAATGCAAAGTCTTGTACCCCACTGTTCATCCACCAATGTAGGAAGTTGGCTCTGTATGTACTATTTCAAAGTAAGAAATAGCATGCACAGAGTCCAAGGGTTCCCCTTAGAGGTAAGATAGTGGCAAAAAGAGATAATTCTAATGCTCTATTTTGTGGTAGTGTGGTCGAGCAGTAGTCTTATCAGAGGGTGGTGTTAAGCATTTGTTGTACACACACAGGCAATAAATGAGGAACACACACTCAAAGACAATTCCAGGCCAATAGGTTTTTATATAGAAAAATATATTTTCTTAGTTTATTTTAAGAACCACAGGTTCAAGATTAACAATCAATACTTCAAATGAAAGGTACTTCACTCAGGTATCATAGGAACTTTGAATCAGCAAAATAGCATGTACAGTTTTGGCAAAAATGGCAATAAGCTATTTTAAAACTAGACACAGTGCAAATTTCAACAGTTCCTGGGGGAGGTAAGTATTGGTTAGTTTTGCAGGTAAGTAAACCACCTACAGGGTTCAAAGTTGGGTCCAAGGTAGCCCACTGTTAGGGGTTCAGGGCAACCCCAAGGTTACCACACCAGCAGCTCAGGGCCGGTCAGGTGCAGAGGTCAAAGTGGTGCCCAAAACGCATAGGCTTCAATGGAGACGGGGGTGCCCCGGTTCCAGTCTGCCAGCAGGTAAGTACCCGCGACTTCGGAGGGCAGACCAGGGGGGTTTTGTAGGGCACCGGGGGGGACACAAGTTAGCACAAAAAGTACACCCTCAGCGGCACGGGGGCGGCCGGGTGCAGAGTGCAAACAGGCATCGGGTTTGCAGTAGGTTTCAATGGGAGACCCAGGGGTCTCTTCAGCAAAGCAGGCAGGCAAGGGTGGGGGCTCCTCGGGGTAGCCACCACCTGGGCAAGGGAGAGGGCCACCTGGGGTTCGCTTCTGCACTGGAGGTCGGATCCTTCAGGTCCTGGGGGCTGCGGGTGCAGTGTCTTTACCAGGCGTCGGGTTCTTTGAAGCAGGCAGTCGCGGTCAGGGGGAGCCTCTGGATTCCCTCTGCAGGCGTCGCTGGTTGGGGGCTCAGGGGGGTCAGCTCTGGCTACTCACAGGGTTGCAGTCACCGGGGAGTCCTCCCTGTAGTGTTGGTTCTCCACAGGTCGAGCCAGGGGCGTCGGGTGCAGAGTGGAAAGTCTCACGCTTCCGGTGGGAAACGTGGAGTCCTTTTAAAGTTGTTTCTTTGTTGCAAAGTTGCAGTCTTTGTGGAACAGGGCCGGTGTCCTCTGGAGTTCTTGGTCCTTTTAGATGCAGGGTTGTCCTCTGAGGCTTCAGAGGTCGCTGGACCCTGGGGGACGCGTCGCTGTTGCAGTTTTTCTCAAAGTGGGGGGGACAGGCCGGTAGGGCTGGGCCCAAAGCAGTTGGTGTCTCCGTCTTCTCTGCAGGGCTTCAGGTCAGCAGTCCTTCTTCGTCTTAGGTTGCAGGAATCTATCTTCCTAGGTTCTGGGGGCCCCTAAATACTCAATTTAGGGTTGTGTTTAGGTCTGGGGAGTTAGTAGCCAATGGCTACTAGCCCTGAGGGTGGCTACACCCTCTTTGTGCCTCCTCCCTGAGGGGAGAGGGGCACATCCCTAATTCTATTGGGGAAATCCTCCATCTGCAAGATGGAGGATTTCTAAAAGTTAGTCACCTCAGCTCAGGACACCTTAGGGGTTGTCCTGACTGGCCAGTGACCCCTCCTTGTTTTTCTCATTATCTCCTCCGGCCTTGCCGCCAAAAGTGGGGCCGTGGCCAGAGGGGGCGGGCATCTCCACTAGCTGGAATGCCCTGTGGCGCTGTAACAAAGGGGGTGAGCCTTTGAGCTCACCGCCAGGTGTTACAGTTCCTGCAGGGGGAGGTGAGAAGCACCTCCACCCAGTACAGGCTTTGTTACTAGCCACAGAGTGGCAAAGGCACTCTCCCCATGTGGCCAGCAACATGTCTGGTGTGTGGCAGGCTGGCAAAACTAGTCAGCCCACACTGGAAGTCGGGTATTTTTTCAGGGGGCATCTCAAAGATGCCCTCTGGGTGTATTTCACAACAAAATGTACACTGGCATCAGTGTGCATTTATTGTGCTGAGAAGTTTGATACCAAACTTCCCAGTTTTCAGTGTAGCCATTATGGTGCTGTGGAGTTCGTGTTTGACAGACTCCCAGACCATATACGCTTATGGCTACCCTGCACTTTCAATGTCTAAGGTTTTGCTTAGATACTGTAGGGGCATAGTGCTCATGCACCTATGCCCTCACCTATGGTATAGTGCACCCTGCCTTAGGGCTGTAATGCCTGCTAGAGGGGGTGACTTATCTATGCCATGGGCAGTGTGAGGGCATGGCACCCTGAGGGAAGTGCCATGTCAACTTAGTCATTTTCTCCCCACCAGCACACACAAGCTGGCAAGCAGTGTGTCTGTGCTGAGTGAGGGGTCTCAAGGGTGGTATAAGACATGCTGCAGCCCTTAGAGACCTTCCCTGGCATCAGGGCCCTTTGTACCAGGGGTACCAGTTACAAGGGACTCACCTGGATGCCAGGGTGTGCCAATTGTGGAGTCAAAGGTACAGGTTAGGGAAAGAACACTGGTGCTGGGGCCTGGTTAGCAGGCCTCAGCACACTTTCAAATCATAACTTGGCATCAGCAAAGGCAAAAAGTCAGGGGGTAACCATGCCAAGGAGGCATTTCCTTACATAAGACTATAACAAAGTCTGCCGCAGTATGCCACATAATATGGCCTCTATTGCCACATAAATTAGTCAACCCTGCCACATAATTTGGTCCTACCCACTGCATAATTCCAGTGTCCTTGCCCATAACTGGCCATTTTTTTTTTGTGTCTTTTTTTTGTATTTTTTTTTTTAGAGTTACTGTGTTTCATGATTTTATCATTCTCTCAGTTTATAAATGTGGAAATTATTAGTTATACTCGTTCTGGACCTGGCCCTTTTTGCAGGGTTATTTCCAAACGTTTTGCCTTCTTCCTCCTATTTTTTTATGATCTGTTTTTGCTGGCTTTAGAAGTCTGGGCATTTTACCACTGCTAACCAGTGCTAAAGTGCATATGTTTTCTATCTTAAATGTATTGGTGATTGGCTTCTCTGTTATTGAAATATTTGATTTACTACTAAGTCCCTATTACAGTGCATGGTGTGTGTCCAGGGCCTGTAAATCAAATGCTACTAGTGGGCATGCAGCGCTGATTGTGCCACCTACATGAGTAGCTATGCAAGCATGTCTCAGACCTGCCACTGAAGTGTCTGTTTATGCAGTTTTGCACTTGCCAGGCCGAAACCTTCCTTTTTACTACATGTAAGTAGCCTCTAAAGTAGGCACAAGGTAGCCTCATGGGCAGGGTGCAGTGTATTTGAAAGGTAGGGCATGTTATGTATGGTGTTTTTTACATGTCCTGATAGTGAAATACTGCTTAATTTGTTTTTCACTATTACAAGGCCTATCTCTCCCATATGGTAACATGGGGATTGCCTTAAAATATAATTTAAGTGTAATTTCCCAATGGGAGCAGGTCGATGATTGGAGTTTGGGGTCTCTGAACTCAGAATTTAAAAATACATCTTTTGGTGAAGTTATTTTTTGAATTGTAAGTTTGAAAATGCCACTTTTAGAAAGTGGGCATTTTCTTGCTTAACTATTCTATGCTTCTGCCCGTCTGCTGAATACACGACTGGGTCAGGATGACAGTTGGGCTGTTTGTGCATTCACTCTAGACAGTCACACAAAGGGAGCTGAGGTGTGCCCTCCATGTCCTGATGGCCCATCACCAGGCTGGTGGGTCTACCTGAGCTAGAGTAGTGGAAGGAGCTGATACTTGCACTTGAATAGGGCTGTGCCTGTGCTTACACAAAGCAGTCACCAATCAATCAATCAGAGTTTATAGAGCCGTAAGGGTCTCAAGGCGCTAGGGAGGGGTTAGCGTGTACCGGAGGTGGATTAAAAAAGCCATGTCTTCAGTTCCTTCGTGAAGCTGGGGAGGGAGGTGGTTTGTCCGATGTGGATGGGTAGGGTGTTCCAGGTGGTGGCAGCGAGGTAGGAGAAGGAGCGTCCTCCTGTTCTGGTTTTCCTGATGCGGGGTACTTCTGCGAGAGAGAGAGCTGGGCTGAGTGTAGGGTCCTGTGGGGTATGTGGAAGTTGAGTCGCTGGTTAAGGTAGGCAGGTCCAGTGTTGTGGAGGGCTTTGTGTGCGTAGGTGAGGACTTTGAAAGTAATTATTTTCTCAATAGGGAGCGTAGGTGTTGTGAGATGTGGCAGTGTCTGGGTAGGTCGAGGATCAATCTGGGGAGGTGTTCTCAATGTTTTGCAATTTGCGGGTGAGCTTTTTGTTGATTCCGGCGTAGAATGTGTTGCCTTAGTCCAGTCTACTGGTGATGAGGGCGTGTGTGACGGTCTTCTATGCTCGAGGTGGATCCATTTGAAGGTCTTGCGTAGGAGGCAGAGGGTGCGGAAGCAGGTGGAGGTGACTGCGTTGATCTGATGGTTCATGTTGAGGTCGGGTCCAAGATGATTCCGAGGTTGTGGGCATGCCTGGCGGGGGTGGGTGGGTTTCCGAGCGTGGGTGGCCACCAGGAGTCGCTCCATGCATTGGTTTGGGGGCCCAGGATGAGTACCTCAGTCTCGTTTGTGTTGAGTTGAAGGCAGCTATCTCTCATCCAGTTGGCGACTGCTTTCATGCCCTCGTGGAAATTGTGTCTGGGCTTGTCAGGTTCATTGGAGAGGGAGAGGATGAGTTGGGTGTCATCGGCGTAGGAGAGGATGTTTATTTCATAGCTTCTAATGATGGTGGCTAGTGGGGCTGAGGGAGTGTGTGGGTTCTGCGAGGAATGGGCGAGTATCACTTGTTGCGTTCTGTCGGAGAGGAAGGATTGGATCCAGTCGAGGGCCTTGTCTCTAATGACGGCTTCGTGGAGTCCTCTTATCAGTGTGTGATGGGAGACTGTCGAATGCTGCCAAGAGGTCAAGTAGGATGAGTGTTGCCGTCTCTCCCTTGTCCAGTAGGGAGCGGATGTCATCTGTTGCGGACAGGAGGGCCGTTTCGGTGCTGTGGTTTGACCTGAATCCGGATTGGAAGATGTCAAGGATGTTGTGGCTTTCTAAAAACGTGGTTGGTTGTCTGTTGACTGCTTTTTCTATGACTTTCGCAGGAAATGGAAGTAGGAAGATGGGCCTGAAGTTTTTGAGGTCGGTGGGGTCAGCCGATGGTTTCTTGAGGAGGGGGTTGATCTCGTGTGTTTGCAGTCTTCGGGGAAGGTGGCGCCAGCTAGTGAGCAGTTGATGGTGAGGTAGAACTTGGGGGCGATGGCGTCTGCAGCTCTGTTGAAGACGTGATGGGGGCATGGGTCCATGGGGGGCCCCAGAGTGTATGGACTTCATGGTTTTAAATGTATCTTCAGTGGAGAGGGGTGTCCAGGTGGAGATTGTGGGTTTGTTGGTGTCGGTGGTTGGACGGGGGGGTTCAGTGCGTGGGTTGTCCTTGTTGAAACTGTCATAGATGGTCTTGATTTTGTGGTGGAAGTAGGTGTTGAGTCTGTGGCATAGGTCCTGTGAGGGTGGGATGTCCGCTGTCTCCCTGTTGGGTTGGGCGAACTCCTTGATGATGTTGAAGAGTTCCTTGCTGTTGTGTGCTTGTGAGGAGATCCTGTCTTGGATAGCCTTCTTTCTGGTGTTTCTGATGAGTTGGTGGTGTGCAGTGGTGGTTGCTTTGAAGTTGCTGTGGGCTTCTGGGGATTTAGGTGTTCATTACAACCCTGGCGGTCGGTGTTAAAGCGGCGGTAAGACTGCCAACAGGCCGGCTGTAAAAAATTAGCAATTACGACCGTGGCGAAAACCGCCAACAAAGACAGCCACTTTAACACTCCGACCGCCACGGCGGTACAAACAAACAGCGCAGCGGTCACCGCCAACAGACAGACGGGAGACAATGTACCGCTCACACTATTATGACAAGCCAATCCGCCACCTTTTCGGGGCGGATTCACCGCGGATAAAAACACGGCAGAAACAGGAATCCCGAAGGGAAAACGCTCACCTCTACACACCCCACGAGGAATGAGGACGCCATGGACCCGGAACTCCAAATTCTTCCTGCAATAGTCTTCCTGCTCCTCTACCAGGCGCACGAACGCCGGCGGCGAAGACCACGGTGAGTACTGCACCTACGACACAGGGGAGGGGGAGGCAAAAAACAGGGACACACACATGCAACACCCCCACACTCACCCACTACAACACACACACTAATGCATATCAATACATCACAGTTACACCCCCCAAATCACCGGGAAGAATGCAAAGAAAATAGAAAATGAGTGTAACCATTGTAATATATTAAAAGCAAGTAGGCAGAAATATATATATATCCCATGTACATAATATATACCAAGCATAGCAGTCCAGTTAGTGCTCTAAGAAAGTCCGTGGAACACTGGGACCACACGGTATGGGCGAGGCCCACACAAGATCCCCGACCATGACGGAGAGAACACTGCAGGGGCATCATAGAGCAACTAAACAGGCACCTCAGGGGGAGGGAAATGGGGGCACCTCAGCCGCTTGAGTGCACAACGCCAAATCCACGAGGGGGCCACATGCCCACTGTTCCATCCTGGGGAGTGCAAAGCCACAGTCTAATAAGTGGATAACAGTCTCCACTGGTTCTGGAGGGGGCATGGTGCCCAGAGTGCTTCATCCTGCTAAGGACAGAGGTAGTGGATGACACTCTCCACTGGTTCTGGAGGGGGCATGGTGCCCAGAGTGCTTCATCTTGCTAAGGACCGAGGTAGTGGATGACAGTCTCCACTGGTTCTGGAGGGGGCATGGTGCCCAGAGTGCATCATTCACCCTGTGACGGACTCAGTTGCGTCAGTGCCCTTGCCGCTCATGGGCCAGCGGTGTTTGAAATGGCGGTGCCCTGTTCAGCGGTGCTTGAGATGGCGGTGCCCTGTTCAGTGGTGCTTGAGATGGCGGTGCCCTGTTCAGCTGTGCTTGAGATGGCGGTGCCCTGTTCAGCGGTGCTTGAGATGGCGGTGCCCTGTTCAGCGGTGCTTGAGATGGCGGTGCCCTGTTCAGCGGTGCTTGAGATGGCGGTGCCCTGTTCAGCGGTGCTTGAGATGGCGGTGCCCTGTTCAGCGGTGCTTGAGATGGCGGTGCCCTGTTCAGCGGTGCTTGAGATGGCGATCTCCATTGCAGGGTCTCAGCTGCTGGCGTTCCTTCATTGCCCAGCAGGGCATTTGCTGGCGGTCCTTCATGGCCCAGCGGGTCATTTGCTGGCGGTCCTTCATGGCCCAGTGGGTCATTTGCTGGCGGTTCTTCATGGCCCAGCGGGGCTTTTGCTGGCGGTCCTTCATGGCCCTGCGGGGCTTTTGCTGGCGGTCTTTCATGGCCCAGCGGGGCTAGTGCTGGCCTCCTGGGCAGCTGGGCTGGTGCTGGCGGTGGCCTCCTGGGCAGCTGGGCTGGTGCTGGCGGTGGCCTCCTGGGCAGGTGGGCTGGTGCTGGCGGTGGCCATACTGGGCAGCTGGGCTGGTGCTGGCGGGCCCCTCCTGGGCAGGTGGGCTAGTGCTGGCGATCCTGTCCTGGGCAGCTGGTCTTGTGCTGGAGGTGGCCTCCTGGGCAGCGGGGATGATGGCGGTCTTCTCCGCCGTGCTGCTCTTCCCAGACTTGCCGGGTTTCTTGTGGCCCTTCCCCACCTTGGAAGGTGTCAGAGCTGACTCCACACTCCCACCGGGACCCCTGGGACCGGCTTTGGTGGCTGGAGTGTTCCCCCTCTCCCGTCGGGCACTGGCCAACTTCTGATGCTTCACAGGTGGGGGACTGTCTGTGCTGTGGGGCACACTGGCTGCCCTGGTGGCCGGTCCACTTTAGATTCCAGTGACTACAGGCACCACTGGTCCCGGAGATGTTGTGGCTGAGGTGCTAGTTCGGGACCTAGGAGACGGACGGGGTGGGGGAGGTGTGGGAAAGAGGTCAAGGGTGGACAGGAAAAGTTTTTGGGACACACTGGGACGGGTAGCTGGAGGGGGTTTGGGAGTGGAGGAAGAGGTGGTGGTTGTAGGAGGTGTACATTTGGTGGCTTTGGGTGAAGGTGCGTGCACTGGAGGCTGTCGTGAGGTGGATGGCTGTTGGGTGGGTGTGTGCCTGCGTTTGTGTATCTTGGGAGGGGGCGTCACAGACACACTGGGAGAGTACATAGGGGACGTGTGAATGGTAGTGGGGGTGGTGACTGCACGTGAGTGGGGTGTGGTGGTGGGTGTGCTGGAGAGGGACGTAGTGGCTGTAGAGGTAGTGCATGCAGGTGTGAGTGTAGACGAGACTGGGAGGGAGGAGGGAGACGAGGAGGAGGAGAGGGACACAGTGGAGGCACTGGATGTTGGTATGTCTGCATGTGTGTGATGCTTGCGTGAGTGGCTGTGGGATGTGTGGTGCTTATGTTTGCCAGAGCTTCCCTTGTGTGTTGACGTGTGTGCATGCTGGTCTGTAGGTGTGCTTGGGATAGGCTGAGGTAGAGGGGATTGGGTCTGGGTGGATAAAGTTGGAGGGGGGAGGCTAGAGACGGGGACAATGGCTGCCATCAGTGCTGAGGCCAGAGTCAGAAAAGCTCGCTGAAGGGCCGCCTGACCAGAATGAATGCCCTCCAGGAATGCATTAGTTTGTTGCAACTGCCTCTCTACACCCTGGATGGCATTCAAAATGGTAGACTGCCCAACAGTGAGGGACCTGAGGAGGTGACTGGGGCAGCCTCTTCACTGAGGGCAGCAGGGGTGACTGGGGCAGGGCCTGAGGTGCCTGGGGCGAAGGTGATGCCCACCCTCCTGGGTGAGCGGGCACGGGGCAAAGGCTGAGGGGCTGCTGGGAGGGCGGTGCTGGTAGGGGGGTGGCGGCTGTACCTGTAGATGCGGGGGCACAGATGTTGCCGCCACCACAAGAGAGATCCCATCAGAGGACGAGTCCGTGTCGCTGGTGTCAGCTCCTGTCCCCGCTGTGGAGCTCCCCTCACCCTCCGTCCCACTGTTGAACTCTGAGTCCGTAGTCTCGCCCTCCAGGGCAATGTGGGATGCAGCTCCCTCGTGCTCCAGTGCCACTGCTCCTCCGCCTGATGATGCTAATCCACACAAGAACAGGGAGACCACAAAAAGGGGGGGGATAACAGAAGAAAGACATGTTGAGTGCATGCATTACCGCTACCATTGGCAGACACAACAGACACAGAAGCCCCCTGCTCTACGCCGCGCTCCTGGGCTCCACTGTTCAATTCCTGGGAAATGGCCTACAAGGCTATGGACGACATCTGCACACATAGATGACACAGGGGCATGACTAGGTGTACTTGGCCACATGGCCTGCCTTACGGAGGGGCCTTGCCTACGGAACTCGCCCTGGCCTAGGGAAACCCACATCCCACCTCCCCCACCCAGAACCCTCCACTGCGCGCAAAGTCAGCAGAATGAGAGTGTACTCACCCCCTTGTGGCTGCTGTGATGCCCTCAAGCGCCCATCCAACTCTGTGTAGGCCACCGCCAGGATCCTGAACATCAGGGGGGTCATGGTGCGACGGCACCCCCCCACTTTGGGAGGCCATCCCCAGCTCAGCCTCCGCCGTCTTCTTGCTCCAGCGGCAAATGTCCTCCCATCTTTTACGGCAGTGGGTGCTCTGTCTGTGGTAGACCCCCAGGGTCCGGACGTCCTTGGCGATGGCACGCCAAATTTATTTGTTCTGGGGGGCGCTGACCTACATGAAATGTACAGTGGAAAAAGAGAAGTTATTACCAACTGCACCGTCAAAGTGATTGGCCCCCATCCCTACCCTTGCCATGTGGCACATGCATTCGGCGTCTTTCATGCACGCAGCACTCTTCCCCCCCCCCCTTCCTTCTTACATCCAGCCCTCTCCACACAGGCATAGCCCATACAACATGCTCCCTGTGTACTTACTTGTTTGTCTGGAGGACCGTAGAGTAGCGTGTACTGGGGAGGACCCCATCCACGAGCTTCTCCAACTCCTCCGATGTGAAGGCAGGGGCCCTTTCCCCAAACACTCGAGCCATTGTCTCTTTCAGACCGAGGTCACAGCAGCACTTGCAGTGTAGGTCCTCTCCTGTCGAAGATCAGGTATCGAGTGATTGAACAGATAGAAAATGGCGTTCACGTCTGCGGCGGTGCGTACCGTCACCGCCGCCGTACATCATCATTGGCTCCTGGGACCCATAGGATCCAATGTTAACCAATGCAGCATTGCGCCGCGGTCTTCGACTGCCTACTGCGATGGTGTACAACGCTAGCGCAGTTACCTCACATCCCATTGTCCCACTTTACAGGTCAGGCAGCCGCCATTTCAGGGGCCCACATGGCTTCATTTTCAACTGCGTCACACATACCTAGGTCTACACACACACAGGCCATCTTTTGTGTATGAATGGTGTTCTGTGTAAACTGTGGGTACTTACCTCTGAGGTGTTTGACTCTGTGCTCGCTGTTGTCCTTCAAAAGCACGGTCTGCTGGGACATGTGAGGAGATGGCGGCATCCTCCGGTGTACCGACCGTTTGTGGACCTGTCGACAATGGAGGAGCGACGTGATTATCACATACAGGCTTGACCGTGCCACAATACAGGAACTGTGTACCCAGTTGGAGCCAGACCTGATGTCAGCAATCCGCCATCCCACAGGAATCCCCCCTCAAGTGCAGGTGCTGTCAGTGCTCCATTTCCTTGCAAGTGGGTCTTTTCAAACAACAGTGGCCATAGCATCAGGGATGTCCCAGCCTATGTTTTCCAACGTATTGTCCAGAGTGTTGTCTGCCCTTCTGAAACACATGCGGAGCTACATCGTTTTTCCTGAGGTGGAGGATTTGCCTACAGTGAAAGGTGATTTCTATGCCCTGGGACACATCCCCAACATCATAGGTGCCATTGATGGGACCCATGTGGCTTTGGTCCACCCCCACAGGAGTGAACAGGTGTACAGAAACCGGAAGAGTTATCATCCCATGAATGTACAGATGGTATGTTTGGCAGACCAGTACATCTCCCATGTGAATGCCATGTTCCCTGGCTCCGTGCATGACGCCTACATCCTGCGGAATAGCAGCATCCCTTATGTGATGGGTCAACTTCCGAGGCACTGTGTGTGGCTATTAGGTGAGCACCTGGAAGCTAGTCAGTGGGAATGGTTGTCTGGGTCTGGGGATATCCATCCAGGTTAGTGTGTGTCTAACAGTTGTCCCTCGCCATTTGCAGGTGACTCTGGTTACCCCAACCTGTCATGGCTACTGACCCCAGTGAGGAATCCCAGGACAAGGGCAGAGGAACGCTACAATGAGGCCCATGGGCGAACTAGGAGGGTGATCGAGCGGACCTTCGGCCTCCTGAAGGCCAGGCGCCTCCATATGACAGGTGGATCCCTATTCTACTCACCAAAGAAGGTGTGCCAGATCATCGTGGCCTTCTGTGTGCTTCACAACTTGGCTTTGCGACGACAGGTGCCTTTTCTGCAGGAGGATGGTCCAGATGGCGGTGTTGTGGCAGCTGTGGAGCCTGTGGACAGTGAAGACGAGGAAGCAGAGGAAAAAGACATGGACAACAGGGACTCAGTGATCCAGCAATATTTCCAGTGAGACACAGGTAAGAGTACAGACCTGCCTACTACATGTACTTTAACACTACTACCTCTCTACCGTCTGTCGTTTTCACCCAGTGTATGGTCACTGAGTTGTCACTTTCCCTTACGATTTCACAGATGTGGGTCCCACTGTGTGACATCTGCTTAGATTCCTCATGGACTAGAGCTGTGTGACATAGGTATGTTGACATTAAAATTGAAAGAGCATTTTGTCACTGTAATTGCTAATACACTATTTCAAAATCACAGACAGACTCCAGATTGTTTTGTGCTTTAAGTGTGTTTATTTAAGTGCTCAATATTGGAGGGGGTAGTGAAATGGTGAGGGGTGATGGTGGAGGAATGTCCATGGCAGAGTCCAGTCTATTAGTCTCACAGGTGCATTGCCCATATGGGCATAGGAAGTGGAGCTGGGGCAGTTTAAGTATGGACAGTAGGATGACAATCAGGGTGGTCTCATTTCTTGGCTGGGGTCTTGGCATCGTGCTCTGTCTTGTTCCTGGATCTCAGGGACCTTTTGCGGGGTGGTTCTCCCTCTGCCGGGGGTGGGGTGCTGTTGTGGTGGTCCTGTGGTGGGGCGTCCTGTCCACTAGCGCCGGCGGAGGTGGTGGGCAGTTCATCGTCCATGCTAGTGTCAGGGGCCCCTTGTAGTGTCACAGTGTCCCTCCTGGTGTTGAGTACTTCCTTCAGCACCCCTACGATGGTGACCAGGGTGGAGCTGATGGTTCTGAGTTCCTCCCTGAAGCCCATATACTGTTCCTCCTGCAGGCGCTGGGTCTCCTGAAACTTGGCCAGTACCGTTGCCATCGTCTCCTGGGAGTGTTGGTAGGCTCCCATGATGGAGGAGAGGGCCTCGTGGAGAGTGGGTTCCCTTGGCCTGTCCGCCCCCTGTCGCACATCAGCCCTCCCAGTTCCCCTGTGTTCCTGGGCCTCCGTCCCCTGGACCGTGTGCCCACTGCCACTGCCCCCAGGTCACTGTTGTTGTTGGGGTGGTGGGTTACCCTGGGTTCCCTGTAGTGGTGGACACACAGCTGATTGACGTGTCCTGGGGACGGAGGTCTGGGCCCGGTGGGTGGGTGCTGTGCTGGTGTTTCCAGAGGGGGGAAGGTCTGTGGTGGCCTGTGACTGGGTGAGGGGAACCGACTGTCCCGAGGTCCCCGATGGGCCGGGCTGGTCATCTAGATCCAGTTGGACAGAGCTGCTGTCATCACTGTGGGCCTCTTCTGTTGGTGGTGTGGACATGTGTGGACCCTCCTGTCCGGTGACATTTGGTAGGGGTCCTGCAGGGGTATAAAAGAATGGTTATTACATCTGTGTGTGGCATGGTGTGCAATGGGTGGGTGACCGTGTACCCCAGTGCTTGCATTCCTGTGTGGGACCTTGTGTGATGATGGTTTAGGAGGTTGTATGGGTATGTGCAGTGGGCATGCTTTATTGATGGGTGTCCATGCTTTGTTGTTGCATGCAGGGCTTGGTGTTGGGATGGGTGGTTTGTGATGTTGGGACATATGTGAGGAGTTTGAGTGCTGGGGTGGGGGATGTAATAGTTAAGACTTGACTTACCAGAGTCCATTCCTCCACCTACTCCTGCGAGGCCCTCACGATGCAGAATCGCCAAGACCTGCTCCTTCCATGTTGTTAGTTGTGGGGGACGAGGTGGGGGTCCGCCGCCAGTCCGCTGAACCGCCTGGTGGTGTCTTGAGACCACGGAACGCACCTTCCCCTGTAGGTCGTTCCACCTCTTCCTGATGTCCTCCCGATTTCTTGGGTGCTGTCCCACTGCGTTGACCCTGTCCACTATTCTTCGCCATAACTCTATCTTCCTTGCTATTGAGGTGTGCTGCACCTGTGATCCGAATAGCTGTGGCTCTACCTGGACGATTTCCTCCACCATGACCCTGAGCTTCTCCTCCGAGAACCTGGGGAGTCTTTGCCGTGCCATGGTGTAGTGTAGGTGATGTGTGAGGTGGAATGTGTGGTGATAAGTGTGCTGATGTAGTGGGGTGTTGTCTGAGGTGTGTGGAAGTTCTGTGGGTGATGGTGTTGTGTGCCTGTGGATGCTGCTGTTCTTGCTGGTGCTGTCTCTCTCTGGCCTTCTTTCGGAATTTTTGGTAGTAGGGGTTTGTGGGTGTGTGTTTTATATTGTATTGGGTGTGTGGGAGTGGTGTGTGTATGTGTATCAGGTGTGTGTATTTCGAATTGTCCAGTGTGGCTGTGTTTTGTATGTGTGTGTGTATTTTGAGCGCAGCGGTGTGTACCGCCAATGGAATACCGCGGTTGAAAGACCGCTGCGTGGATTCGTGTGTCGTGATAGTGTGGGCGTATTTCTGTTGGCGTGACGGTGGAGGTTTTGTTTTCGCCAGTTTATCACTGACCTTTGGTGTGGCAGACTTGTGTGGGTGTCTGAATTTTGGCGGATTTCGAAATGTGGGTCATAATAGCTGTGGCGGAATTCCGCGGCCGCGGCGGTGTGTTGGCGGTCTTCTGCACGGCAGTAAGCGGCTTTAACCGCCAATGTTGTAAGGAGGGCCTTAGTGTTTCTCCAGCTTTTCTCAAGGCAGCGACAGGTGCGTCTTGATTCCCAGAGTTCGTTGGTGAACCAGCTGGCTCTTTTTGGATGGGTGTTGTTGTTTTTTTTGAGGGGGGCATGGTGTTGGCGCAGTCGGCGATCCACTTGTGGAAGGTGCTTGCTGCGGTGTTTGGGTTCTCGTTGTGTGCGATGGTGGGTGCGGCGATGGAGAGGGCGATGGTGAGCTGATCGTCAGTTATTCTTGTCCAGTTTCTATGTGATGGCTGGGGTTGGGGTCTGGTGATGGTGGTTGAGTTGAAGGTAAAGTGGATGCATCGGTGATCTGTCCATGGGAGTTCTATGGTGTGGCTGAATGTAGCAGCGGTTCCTGTAGAGAAGATGGGATCGAGGGTGTGTCCTGCAGAGTGTGTTGGCTCTGTCACGATCTGTCGAAGTCATATGTTGTGGAGGTTGTCTAGGCGGGATGTGGTGGTGCGGTCTTGTGGTTTTTCGAGGTGGAAGTTGAGGTTTCCCAGCAGGGTGTAGTTGGTGGCTGCCATGGCTTTTGCGGAGGTCAAGTCCGTGATGGAGTCGACAAAAGGTGTGCGTGGTCCGGGAGGGCAGTAGTTGATGGTTCCCCTGATGGTGGATGTCGGGCTGGTGTGTGGCTTGAAGTGGAGGTGTTCCATCAGGTCGATCTTTCTGGGCGATCTTATACCCCTGGGGGATGGCGATGGCGATGTCTGGGCCTGAGGTGTTGTTGGTCAAGGTCTCGGTAAGGAATGCGGCGTCTGGGGTGATGCTGTCGAGGAGGTCCCAGATTTCGGTGGCTTGTTTATGGAGGGAGCGAATGTTGAGGACGATGCACTTCAGGGGTTTCGGGTTTGGTGAGTTGTTGCAGATGAGTTGTGCTGGGTCCCAAGTCTTGGTGGTGGTGCAGGTTTGATGGCAGCGGAGGCAGCTGAATGGACCATGTGTGTTGCCTGGAGCTGATTGCTTGTAGTTGTTGTTGTGTCCTGGGTTGAGTGCGATGAGTTCATCTGCTGTATAGAGGTGGCGGGTGGCAGGATCAGGGTTCCTGGCGCTGGTCGCATTCGAGTCACGGATGGGCACAGATGGGCTTGCCTTCGGCACGCCCGCTGCGCACAGCCATGCAGAGGCCACCATTAGGTACGGACGGGGGGAGGAGAGGACAGCTGGGAGGCGGGAGCGAGAGCGGAAAACTGTGTGAAAAAAGATGGCGGGGCTGTGGGGGCAGCAGTGGCGGGGGACAGAGAGAGAGCGGAGTGAGGGGAGAAAAAACGGGGAGGAGAGAGTGAAACGCAGAAAGCGAAAGACAAAAGGAACAGAAAAGGGACAGAACACGGAAGGAAAAGCACACAGCGTGAAACAGAGGCAAAAGAGGAAAAAAGGAGAAAAGAGGGCAGAGCTCTCCCACTATACACCAGGGATGAGGCGCAGGCAGAAGCCTGCGGGTGGAGGAGGGTCTCAACCTCTTGACAGTGATCAGAGTTCAGAGGAACAGAAGGGCTTACTTGCTGGTGGAGCCACGAGGTGGCAGAGCAGTTCACTGACTAGGTCACCGACCCCCTGGAGTGTGTCTGGGGCCAGGGCAGGGAAAGGCAGGGTCTTGTGCAGTACCAAGACTTCTCTTTGAAGTTTGCCTAATTCAAAGACAGAAATGAATATAAGTACTGGACGTCTGACACCACAAAGTTAGAATCCTTCTGGACTGAGGACATTCTACCAGCAAGAATAGGTGGATGCTGTAGGAGGACTGCCACTCTGTCTGTTGCTTTGCTGTGCTGGCCTGCTGCTTGCTGCTTCTATCCTAGGAGTGAAAGGACTGGATTTTACTTTCTACATGCTGCTTCCAAAGGTTCTTCAAGGGCTTGGACTGAGCTTGCCTCCTGTTAAGAAGTCTCAGGGACAGCTAAGACTACACCTGCCAGCACCTGGGTTGTCCTGCTGAGAGTCCTGACTTGCCAAGCTGTGCCAAATCCAGTTCCTGGGCCCTTGGGAGTGAGTTCTGGTGTAACAAGAAAGAAACTAGTGCATCGACACCCAGAACAACTTCAAGATCGGTGCTGCTCTTTTACTCTACACCACTGCCTGCACTGGAGCCATGGTCCTGTATGAGTGCAGCGAATGCGACCTCCACCACAGGCCAGACGCCGCTGCAGCACCTCTGAAGTCCCGCCACAGTGTGAGTCCAGAGCACCATGTCACTGATGTACGTGGCACCCAACTCCACCTCTTCTGCAGCACCTGTGGCCCCATTGTGTGATCGCAACACCACGAAGTTGACGCCTCACTTCTTGACATGCTGGATCCTTCTCCTCCGCCTTGAACCAACTCCTCTGCAGTGCCGTACCACATCCTGTACAACCGGAAGGAACCAATGCCTCACCTTCCCTGCCTAGCAGTAAGGAACCGACGACCTCCCTCCCAGGTGGCAGTAAGGAAAAGATGCCGCACCGGCCCTAGCGACACCTCACCTCTGCGACTCTGTGCAACATCTTTGTTTCCTCATCCGTTTCCAAAGTACTGTAACCTGGGTCCGTGGGACTCTGGGACCGGCACCCACTCTCTCGCAAGTGATGTTGGACTGCTGTAGACGACTCTGTCAAGATGTTGTGATAGCCTAAGTTGGAGCTATTCTGTTTCTAAGCGCTTTACTACTACAGTTAATCTTTAAAAATGTGTATATTTACTTGTGAACGTTGGATTTTTGTTGTTTTCATCCTGTTTTACTCAGATAAATATTGGCTATTTATCTAAACTGGTGGGAAGTACTTTTGTGGGGTTTTCGCAGTGTTACTGTGTGTATACATATACTTTGCACATTGCCTCTGAGAGAAGCCTGACCTCTTGAGCCAAGCTACCAAGGGGATGAACAGGGGTTATCTTAGTTGTGTGATTCCCTTACCCTGACTATAGTGAGGATTCCTACTTGGACAGGGTGCAAACCACTACCAACTAGAGGCCCCATTTCTAACATTTGTGCTCCATAGGGAGAACACAGACAAACACTGACCACTTCCCTATGAAAATAAACAGCTATGATGTTATTTTTCCAGACAGGTGGAATAGTTATTTTCTCCGGGTCAAGTGTTGTGATAGTATAAAAAACAGAATACATTTATTGAAAGAAGTGGCAGTCCTTCCTTTGTTTCTATGGTTCTGCCCAGATCAGGTGCCCAACAGGTTTTCTGGGTGAGGTCAACCTTCTCATGAGTGTGATATACCTTTTCCTCAAACTTTCTCTTACTGCTTCATTTGCAATGTATAGGTAAGTATTTAGTTGCATTAGTACATTGTCCACTAATGTGCTTGAATTATTCACAGAGAAATCTAAATTTCTGACATGTTGCAAGAGTGTTATTCTTAACAAAGCTTGCCTTTAGAAATTTCCCACGAGTCTGTGGCGAGTCACCAGTGCCTTCTGGAACATCTCCTCAGCCGGCTCCAGAGCCAATCCTGCTACATCAAATTGAAGGTATGTAAATGCATTCTTCCACAGTATATCATCTTTAGGTAGAGAAGTATGCAGTCTTATGCTTCCTCCTGCAGTCTGCACATAGAGGCTGTTGTTAGCTTAACACAGACTGATGCTAGCTGAGCAAATACATGGCTTGCCTGATTTGGTGGTGGAGGGTTTAGAAGGTATAACAAAAAAGTGTCTAAAAGATGGCAGATACATCCTCATTGTCATTGCATTTGTAACTTGCCCTGCTTACAAATGGCTTACAAACACTAGCAGAAAATCGATCACCAAATGGATTAAAATAAGCACATCTTCAAAGCCTTTCTAGAACACCAGAGATTAAAATTTTGAAAATCTTGTTCTGCAACAGTGTTCCATAGAGGAGGTGCCCTACAAAGGAATCTCTTGCCTACATTTTATCTCCTGGGCAAAGCATTGTTTTTTCAGAGGTCCAAGGCTCTGTAACCAGTTGTTAGAGTATCAGGTCTTTCAGGTACGATGTAGTATGATCCATAGACCAACTTATGAAATGAATCCTTACATTTATAGCGGGAGGGAGCAATGTATTTCTCTTCTATCTGAAGTAACGTGACTTTGTGGAGGAAAACAGCAACTCTACTGTCGTATTCTGTATTCTGCAAAGCCTGGGGTTAATGAATATTTGACTTTGAAGTCCCAACATAGATGGTGTTACAATCTATTCTCGAGTTCATGATGGCACTTGCTTTAAAGGCTGTGTTTCTCATCCAACAACGGTACAAGATACCTAGGTAGGCCAAGATGAATGCTAACATACAAGATAACACACTTAACTTTTGATTCAGTGACATTGTTTGATCAAAAATCATCTCCTTAGATTACTTTTGTCCCTGGATGATAAAATACTGTTTCCTACTTTCAAGCTTGTAAGACAGTTTATTGGTAGTCAGGTTTAATCATAAGAAACAAACTCTTTCCCTTGTTTAGGCACAGGAAACGTGAGTCCATACATTTGTTGATTACATTAAAGAGTTCCGTAGCTCTCCAGTGCTGCTGACAGCCCCCTGTTTAAATAAATTAAACACCTCCTTGGTGTTGTTAGTGTAGTTGTGTAATTTTACATTGAAGGAAGCATATGAGGTTATACAGAGATTTAATGTAAATGTTAAATGGTAGTAGAGACAAACATGACCCCTTTGAAAGCTCAAAACATACTTCTTCAGAAGGGGATGACATGGCACCCACAGATATCTTAGCAGCCTGCCCTCCAAAAAGGGTTTAAACCATTTCAGGTCTGCCCCAACGTTTCCATCATTGTCTGAACACAGATGTTATGGTTGAGGGTGTTGATGGCCACTGATAAAATCAGTAGCATTAGCAAAGATCAATGTCTGTGATCCAGGACATCAAAAGTGATGGTCTGCACATCAAGACACATTGGTGGTCATACTGACCCTGGCGGTCTTTGACCGCCAGGGCGGAGGACCGCGGGAGCACCGCCGACAGGCCGGCGGTGCTCCAATGGGGATTCCGACCGCGGCGGTAAAGCCGCGGTCGGACCGGCACCACTGGCGGGGTCCCGCCAGTGTACCGCGGCCCCATTGAATCCTCCGCGGCGGCGCAGCTTGCTGCACCGCCGCGGGGATTCCGACCCCCCCTACCGCCATCCAGATCCCGGCGGTCCGACCGCCGAGATCCGGATGGCGGTAGGGGGGGTTGCGGGGCCCCTGGGGGCCCCTGCAGTGCCCATGCCACTGGCATGGGCATTGCAGGGGCCCCCGTAAGAGGGCCCCTACATGTATTTCACTGTCTGCTGCGCAGACAGTGAAATACGCGACGGGTGCAACTGCACCCGTCGCACAGCTTCCACTCCGCCGGCTCGATTCCGAGCCGGCTTCATCGTGGAAGCCTCTTTCCCGCTGGGCTGGCTGGCGGTCTGAAGGCGACCGCCCGCCAGCCCAGCGGGAAAGTCAGAATTACCGCCGCGGTCTTTCGACCGCGGAACGGTAACCTGACGGCGGGACTTTGGCGGGCGGCCTCCGCCGCCCGCCAAGGTCAGAATGAGGGCCATTGTCTTAGCCTCTCTCAGGTCTTAATTAAGCCTTACTGCCAGAAGACTTAAATCTAACATTGAAGTTAGATTATGACATCTTTATCAATATCCTTTACAATGAAGGGTTTGTTGGTTAGAAGCAAAGTTGTGTTTGTGTCTTGAGCATCTAGAATATGCTTCTTTTAATATTTTAGTTGTTCAGTTGTTTATTGGACTCTTTAATATAGTTCTTATACATGCTGGTAAGATTTAGTTTAAGGTCTACATATTATCATCAGTTTGATTTTCTTTTCCTTTCATTTTGGCTCAAATTTCCTTATATCTGTTTCTTGGTATTTTTAGCTTGGTCTACTTTCGAAGGTGTAACCTCATTAACCAAACTTCTGAGGATAGTGTTATAGTTTTCTGTCACGGCTAACGAGTTGCCTTGAGATTCTAGAGAGCTTGATACAAGAAAGTGTCTCAGTAATTTGCTTTTAGAATATTGTAATTTCTAAATTCAACAATTCTTTTTTTTTTTTAATCTTGGATTTTCATAACCAAAAGAGTAATAGTAAACAATAGACCCTTGTGATGAGTCCACTGTAAGCTGATAGTATAAACATATTGGTCTGTTAGTAGTCAACCAGGAAATGGCCTTTGGTGTGAGTGTGTTCTCTAGCAATCCAGCCAGTGCCTAAGTCCTTACTCGTGTTCTCTATCTCTGTCGCTAGCCTTTTGTGGTTGGCAAACTGTAGATCAGAATCTCTCATAATGGTCATGAAACAGTTAGGGGAAGGGAATATGATTGTTGTAACAGTTTCTTGGCAAAAGATCCAGGTTGTTTGGGAGGTATATAGTGTGTTTTAAAAACTTAACCATACATTTAGTGATGTTGTTTGAATTATCATCACTTATTTCATGGTCAGTTTATCAGTTCTTATAATGCTTGATGGTGTGCATCATGTCTGACGTAGAAGAATTGTCCAGTCACATTTATTAGACAAATGCAAGCTCAAGTGACCTACTTCTTAATTTCTCATAGTGGGTTCTAATTCTCTGTATTTTATGTACAATCACACAGTTCCAGTTGAGGCCTGATTTTAGGCTGTACCAGCTCAGAGTTTGCTTGAAGTGCTGGATCATCTTTTTAACAGGCTCTGCCTTGCTGTGCCATCTGAATCACACCTAGGTATGCCTACTTTTGGCATCATGGTGTGGTTGGATCAAGTAGACTGAGGTACTGTACCAATGTACGAACATCATAACTCTTGATCTTTCATTAGAATAGTCATTAAATACCACATCTTTGTACTTTTAGTTTCTGGTTATTACACCACAACCCAAGAACAAGCAGCTCTAATTAATACGCACTATTTGTCCCCATTTCAAAAGGTTCCAGTATCCCTCCCCTTCCTTCAGACTTGACTAGTTGAAGAAGAGCAGAGTTCTGTGTCCCTAGGGCCCTCCCGCATCTTGAACAAGCCCAAATAGGTGCACCTGAAAGCACCCACACAGCCCCCTTAAGGGTCCTGGTGCAGTAATAAGATGTAGCAATACTTACAGCCCCTCACCTCTCCTGGCATGTCAGAAACCATAGGCAGCATCAGTTAGTCTTTCCGTCTGGAAATCCAAATTATTGATCTTCAACTAATCCTGATAAGCAGTAGTGCACAAATAAAATAGGGTGCACTCGTCAGAACAGCAAACAACACGAGAAAAGTACAGTATATAGATCATGCCACAGTAAACTCAAATAAAAGGAGTCCGCCTTTCTTCCAATGGATATGGTCTTAGATTTCAAGTTGTCCCATGTCAGGAGTGAGTAGTGTATCCAGATTTGGTTTTTTTTCTTGTATTAATGTTACATTCAGAAGTCCGGGAAGGTAGGTACCAGAATGCAAGAAATACTCTGGCTGCATAGGCTGCTCACGCCCAACACAAGACAACTTCACATTTCCTTGGACAGTAAGTTACTTTTCTAATTTACTTTTGGACGGCATGGTATCCTCAATATAGAACAAAGTTTACAGGTTAATCTTGCTATATCACAGCCTGCATAGTAACGTGTGGGAAGTGTTTTTGCATGACTGGTTCATGAATGCAGGTTGGGGAGGGAAACATTGAACATAGAATAACTTTTTATACCACTCTTGCAAGAACAAGAAGAATTGTTGACTGATTCATATTCAATGTTATTTTAAATGCCTTTATTTTCAAAACAGAATTAATAGTTGTAAACTGCTAGATATTGCACAATAGTAACTTAATAAGAGATTGATGAAATCCATATGTAGACAGTTCTAATACTGAGAAAAGAAGAAACATGGAAATTGGGGAAAAATGGGAGTGATAGCTCTGATATGGCTACATCATACTTACATGAATAATATATCTGAAATACTTCCTTGTAGCATTTAAGCATATAAGACTATCATATGTGCTTATAAATGGATGTGCTGTGGCACTTGCTCTGGCTGTCATTCATAAAACCACCTTTCCCTTCTGTCAGGGAATCGTCTCAAGCAGATGAACTATTCCAGTATGCTATTCATTAAAGTCAAGCCTGAAAATCTAAGAATAAGCACATACCTCCTCTAGACATCCACTTTTATTTGAGCTGCAACCTGGAAAAGCCTCACACACAGATGCTTAGTTTCCCTCTCAGTCCACTTAAACAGTACTGAGTGCCTTTGGTATATTACTGTATGGTTCACATGTTGCTCAGTTTTCAGTTTCCATTTTATTTTTATTTGGATCTTAGAATTGGCAGTTAGCCTGCATCTAAGCATTTTGCAGTTAGGGGAAATGAGACACAGAAGCAAAGTCCCAGAATCCCACATCTTAAAGAGAGCATAAATGTTATTTCTTTACAATTTAATTCACTTGTCACATTTCACATTTATGAAGAGTAACATACTATGAACAGTAGTCCTGCAATGGTACTCACTCTAAGGTTTTACCATAGAGATTGAGGGAAGTAGAAAGGTGTTGTGCACACAGAACACTTTATACCACATCCCTCTGTATTTTGAAGACCTTTATGGCATCACCCAGCCACACTACAGCTGTTCTGCTATTAGCAGAGCATATCAGATGGGCTAAATACACTTAACTTGATGTTTGTAGAGTTCCCTTTGCCAAAGTGGTTCCACTTGACTAAATCCACTATTCTCCATTGCCATAAAGAAACAAAATGACTTGATTCAGTAAGCACACACCAAGGCTGTGACTGCACATAAATGTGTTCTTTGGGTACCCAAGTGGTCTTGAATCCCCATAATATTTATCAAAGACAGGTTAGCCAAAATGTTGAGAGGACCCTGTGTATATGACTATTAAAATTGTCCATCCAGATTAATTTCAGAAAGAAACACACACACTATTTTAAAATCTCAAAGGCTATTAAAGTGCATATTTATGTTTCAAGTGCAAAAAGGAGACTATCTCAGTACAGTGAGAAAGTGCTGTACAAAAAACAAAGCATAAAACAAAGACATAATAATTGGGTTAATGGACATTAATCAATGAAAATGCCCATTAGGGGATTGTGGGGGGGGGGGGGGGGGGGGGAGAGGGAAGTACACATCTGCATCAGGCCAAAGACTTCCTAGATAAATAGTGGAGAAAAAAAATAAATTGAATGCTACTTTGGTCAGTCAACATTTCTAACCCTGAGTTCTAATCAGAGGGTCATCCTTGGGACCAAACATATTAATGTGCACATTTGATATTACTAGAAGTAGAAAAATACAACCAGACTTTAGTGTAGAACAGTGGACAGTGAGTTATGATGTCTCAAAGAAAATGTAAACAGATTTATTGATTAAAAGTGGTCAAAAGGATCTCGGAAATGCCAATGGCTGTTTGAATGCAATTTTCTAGCCTGTCATTTTGAGATTTGTTTCTTTGTGTTATAATGTGCCTGGTCTTAGTATGAAAGTGAATTCGGAGAGACCATTGTTGCGTTACCCTTGAGTGCCTCGAAAGGGGAGATATGCTGTTTGGTAAAATTAAGCCGTCTTTCATGATGATGAGATTTGAAAGCAAATCATCACACATTACCTGACCAGCCCCTCAGTAGTCTTCGTCTGAATGGCACTATACCAATCCATGGCATTTTAAAAAGCTGTTCTGCATCACACATACAGTTACACAGTCAGCACACCACATATAAATAACATGCTAAAAACAGCATTCAACACTTGCCTCACTGTATCAACCACCCCCTTACATATACATTAGATCTCCAACACAACATTTCAGTGATGAACCTTCACCATGCCCATCACCTTTTTCCACACATTGTCACAGTACTGTTTCAGTCCATCTATAGGACTGGACAGTAGATGAAAGATATTGCTCTTTAAAGCAATGTTTACAATTTCCAGTGTTGCTGGAAAGGGTGAACATTTGGCTTTAAAATAATTCTGTAACATAACAAAGAAATGTAGCATATGTTGAATGGTTCCTTTTCGCCGTAGTTAGTATTTTGCTGCATTCTAGGTGCTGAAAATCCTGCTGTACCTTTGTGCTCATGGATCCACACGGTTCCTCCAGGACCTAAGAAGAAATTCCACCTTCATCCAGGAAGCGACAGGTGAGTTTCTGCCTCAGACTCTGGGGCCTTAAACTACCTTATGTATTGGCTTCTCAAAAGAGCAACTTTCAAGCATGTGAACATGTTTGCCTATATCAGAGTGGAGAGGCTGCAAGAAGACTGCAACCCTGATTCCTGGTGAGTTAGCTGCTATGTTCCTGTTGGGTAGTGAGGTGATGTAAGCAGGTGACAGGAATGTAAGGGGAATTACTGGTATCAGTCACCCCACTATTGTATTTTCCTTCTGGCAGAAGAGAGATTGCATTTGGAGGGCTGGGTCTTCACACAATAGTCCTGAGCAATTCAGGTAGGAGGTGAGTATTCTATTTCATCTTAAACCCTTAGGTTATAGCCACAGCCTGATAGCTCCTATTAGGACTTCATCCTCCCTTCAACTATATTAACTCACAACATTCACCCAGCACGTAGGCCTGAACATTCTATGTAACATCACATCCTCATAGTACCATATTCAACGTTCAACAACACGTACTCTCGGCTCATACATTACAAGCAAATCATACCACATTATCCTCCATTTTCTCACACAAAAGCTAACCTTGTTGCACCACTTCAGTACAAAGGACAATGTTGATATTCGAGTATCTTTGGTTTGTCCGCTTCCCATACCTCATTACTTCATCATCAAAAATCCCAAGAAAATGGACGTTATGCATCTTTTGGCTATTGTACTTCCCTGGCCTCATCATAGGGTTAAAATGTTGAGCTGTGACTCTTAAATATAATTTGTTGGTATCAGCCTCCTGTTCATTTAACAATATCCATTTTAAGCACTTGTAATCAGCATGAAACCATTAGGCACCTGTTATGTTATTTGTATTTGTGGAGCACATTATCACCCGCGACGGTATCCTGACGCTGAGTGGGTCTGTCTGTGCCTAGCCTTGCCTATGGTAGGTGGTTAATTGAAAAGCCAGGCCTTCAGCTTCTTGCTGAATTTAAGAAGAGAAGAGGAGGCTCTGGTGTGGAGTGGGCGGTCCTGCCACGCTTCAGGAGCAATGCAAGAGAACGCCCGTACTCCTGTGTTGGTTCTATGTTTGTGTGGGATGTGTGTAAGTAGGAGTCCTGTGAAGGAAGGTGTCTGGGTGGTTGGTGAAGGCGGTGCAACTGTACAGGCAGGTGGGGCCTGAGTTGTGTAGTGCTGTGAAGGTGTATGTGAGGAGTTTGAATTGAGTGTGTTAGTATATTGGAGCCAGTGTAGTTCCCTGAGTTTTGATGTGATGTGAGTTCTGTGTGGGAGATTGAGGATGAAACTGGTGGCCACCTAGCAAATTATTAAAAATAATTCAACCAACAACATATATGACAGTTGTTCGCACAGATTTTGATGTAGTTTCTGCTGGTGAACCTTTTGTACAAGAGTTTTATGTAGCACTTTATAGTAGTGCCCCTCCATTTTTCTAGGTTCTCCTGTGCAGGTAAAAGGTCAATAGCTTAATCCTAGGGACTGAGAAAGTTGGTCAGGATGTTTAAGATGGATCTGCTATCTCGGACAGGCTTCCATCCATACAAGTGAGTCACTTCTGGCTCTTGCATATTCATTTGAGGACTGTGTGCTATTTTGGGTTATCCTACAACCCTCCTCTACCCCCACCAGCATTCCCTTATCTGTTCATTTTGGTTTATTGAGTACCTTAATTGGGAATTCACCTATTATTTTCTTGGTTGCATGATGTTTGTAAATCTGATAAAGTTAGTTAAAGGGACAATTTGTGTTTGTGTTGCTTTAGCCTTTGGACCTTTTTCTTTTATTTGCATGCAGATGTTTTCTGACCTGGCTGATTCTTTTCATGTTTCATGTTTCAGTTTTTAGTGGCCCCCCAGATCCTCTTCATGGAAACAGTCTCTACCAGAAGGTTCGGTGCACTGCACAGGTAAGCAAGCTGAACAAAACTGTCCTAAAGTCGCTTGAAGGTACTGGGAGAGCTGATGATGATGTTTTGCAGGGTCACTGTTTTCTGGTTAGAGGAAGGGGGCAGAAAATGTGAATTCTGGAGAGGTACAAAGAATGCACAGATTCCAGGGAATATGAATGTAACATTTACTTTGAAGTCCCACTAAATATTATAACATTTGAGGCTGGTGTAGTGAGCTCCTTCACCAGAAGATTACCATCACCCACATTAAAGGGCCAAAGACAAATCCGAAACGTCCTAACAAGGGTGAATACAATTTTGTACTCATTAATGCTGTTTATACTAGTGACCCATAATGTTAAAACTTGATCGTTGGAGTCTATGTAAATCCATCAAGGACACCACAAAAGTGTCCTCTCAGCAGCTGTTCTCACAAGATTGTCTGAGCAGGATCCATGCATGTTTTCAAAACTGTTGTTCACTCACAGGAGCAACATGTAGAGGAAAGGGCCTCTAGCACGATCCGTTATGAATGCATTCGATCCAAGCACTCCCTTTACATGCCCTCCCTCAAGATTCGCTGTCAGTGAGTGGCAGAGTGGGAACTGCATTCATTCATTCATTCCTTCGGTCATAGCAGACTTCAGGAAAAGAGAGGCAGGGAACAGGGCTGTTTAACCCCCTTTGCCAGCATCCATGAGAGTAAAGTACTATTGCGGCCCCTAGATTATTCTACTTTCTTTCACCAGAAATTGTCATTGAATGACACCTGAAGTATCAGCTTTTGTGTGCTGTTCATGCTGTAACTTTGCTACAGTGGAAACTGATGGAGAGAGCAGGCAAGAAATCTGAAAGTTAAGTCTTCCCAGTGTAGAACAGAGTGCTGCAAATTAGGGCATTCATTGACATTTAGGCTCTCATTATGAGTTGTATTATTTTGCCCAAAGTGTTAACTCAAGGTGAAATAATGCAAGTTGAAATTACAAGAATATCATGGCCCAGAATTATCAGGTCTGAAAACTCAGGACCTCCTATTCCATGCTTGGAAACTTTGGGGCTGCTACAGGACGGGGTGAGAGCAGCAGTATTACCTAGTTCTTGTCTGCCCTCTATAGCAGTCCGCGGGAGCATACAGTGCTCCCCTCAGACAGACATGATTGTGCATTAAATCACTATGCCCCACCACACCCCTCATTCCCCTACCAGCAGTCCCATATACACTTTCCCCTTGCTTCAGAGCAGGTGGAAATGTTAACAGGTTGTTTGGTGAAATAGATAACAAATGCTCGCTGAAACAGCCCATAAATCTGTGTGCAAGCAGTTTCCCATTATAGGGGAAAACTCAGAAGAACTTTGCAGCAGTATACCAGCCAGTAAATTTAGTTCAGACTCCCATATATCTCTGCTGTAAATTCTGACCAGCTCATAATGGGGTCTTAGTTTCACAATATAGGCATTCCTATTAGGGATATCCAGAGTGCAGTAAGTTGACAGCATTCATCATATTGTACTCACTTTCTAGATTGACCAGCATTCTTACAGTATGACAGTTACTTGTACTATGTTCTAGCTTTATTTGCCTACATTTACAATAAGCTTTGGGGCTCGATTTACTAAAGAACTGCTGATACATAATGATACAGATCATGTATGTTTAGTTTGTGAAAACATTGCACAGTATAATTTTACCTGCCTAACTTCATAAGGATTCATTTTACTTTGCTGACTGTTGTTTCCTAGATGTTCCATTGTTTTAAAATGTATTTTTTGCTTTCATATCATAACTGAGTGAGATCTCCCAATTAACAACTGATATCCTATATTTACCCCATCATAATCCTCTGTTTCATTGTTTAAGGTGTTGTCAAGCTCTACTGCTTCCGCTCTGCTTATTGACGTCCAGGCCCCATCTTCTTTGCTCACTGTTATGTTATGTTGATTTGTATTGCACACTAATCACCCTAGAGGGCATCCAGTCACTTGGGCAAGGTGTGTAGTCCGAAGGTGCTTATATGAAGAGTCCGGTTTTCAGCTTCTTGTGGAATTTAGTAAATGAGGAGGAGGCTCCCATGTATTCATTGAAGTGGTTCCATGTCTTGGGTACAGTGTGGGAGAATGAGAGACCTCCAGTTTTGTTTTTGCAGAAGTGAGGCATGTGTGTGAGTGAGAGAGAGGCAGAGCGTAGGTGTCTGGTGGCTTGGTGAAAGTGCATGCTGCTGTTGAGGTAGTCTGGTCCTGTGTTGTGTAATGCTTTGTTTGTGTGTGTGAGAAGTTTGAATTGGCTGCACTCTTGAATGTGGAGCCAGTGAAGCTTCCTGATGTGCAGTGTGATGTGGGTGCGGCTTGGGAGCTTGAGTATGAGCCTTGCGGTTTTGTTCTGGATGGTCTGGAGTCTGTGTAGGAGTTGTTTGGAGATTCGGGTGTAGAGAGTGTTGCCGTAGTCCAGCCTTCAGGTGATGAGCGCTTGTGTGATGATCCGTCTGGTCTTCTGAGTCCTCCATTTGAATGTGGAAGCAGGAGGTGCAGACTGCGTTGGCCTGAGACGTCATGTTGAGCTTGTCATCGAGGATGATCCCTAGATTTCTTGCGTGGTCTGGTAGTTTTGGTCCTAGCTCTGGCAGCAACCAGGTGGATTGTATGGGGATGTCTTATTGCCACAGACCAGCACTCCCATCTTATAAGAGATGCACTTCAGGCAGTTGGTTCACATCCAGTCTGCTACCATGGTCATGCAGTTGGTGAAGTTGGTTCTGGTGGTTTGTCTTCTCCATCAAAGAGAGGATGAGTTTGGTGTAATCGGTGTAGGAGATGAAGGTGATGTCATTTGATCAGATGATGTTGACAAGCACTGTCATGTATATGTTGAAAAGAGTGGGGCTGAAAGACAATCTTTGTGGGACACCACATACAGTTTCTTGGTCTCTGATGTGATGGGTGGCAGCCTGACCATTTGGGTTCTTCCCACAAGAGCAGATCCCTGTATGCCAGTTTCGTGGAGTCTTTTGATGAGGGTGTTGTGGGAGACAGTGTCAAGGGCTGCAGAGAGGTCGAACAGGATGAGGGCCACAGTTTTTCCTCAATCCAGGATATTTTGAATGTTGATTGCCATGATGAGTGCTGTTTCGGTACTGTGGTTCTTTCTGAATCCTCATTGTGTGTTGTCTAGAACATGCTGAAGTTTAAGGTGGGCTGTGAGTTGCTTGTTAATGGCCTTCTCAATCACTTTGGTTGGATAAAGTAACAGGGAGGTTGGGCGGACGTTGCTCAGTTGATTTGGGTCGGCTTTAGGCTTCTTGAGGAGGGCATTGATTTCTGCAAGTTTCCATTTATCTGGCAAAGTGGCAGACGTGATGGAGGTGTTGATGATGTGGGTAAATGTAGTGCTGATTGGTGGTGTTCACAGGTTATATATGTGGTGGGGAAATTAGTCAGTTGGGGCCTGAGTAAATGGTGCACATGATTGCCACTGCATTGTTTCTGGTGAGGGTTGTTCATTTGGTCAGGTGGCCGTCTTGCTTGTTGGTCTTGTTGGTGGGTAGGTTAGCAATGAGTTCTGTGGGGCAGGATTGGTGTGCAAAGTTATTGTAGATGCTTGTGATTTTGCTGTGGAAAAAGATTGCTAGGTTGATGCAAGTTTGTTGGGGGACAGCAATGTTGTTAACAGTGCCTGAGGGCGAAGTGAAAGCTTTGACTATCGAGAACATCTCGTTGCAGCTCCTTCAATACAGTACACTGGTGATTTTTGCCTGGTGTCTCTCATTTGCTGGTGATAGTGTCTGAGTGTAGCCTTGTCGGTAGTTTTTTTTTAGGTGGAGTCATGGCTGTCTATTTCCTTTTTAGTTGTTTAAAGTGTTATTTGGTGTCTCAGAGATCTCTCTCTGTACCAGGTGACCTGCTTGTTTGATCTACTATGCTTGTTGGCTTTAATGAGTGCGAGGGAGTCCACGGAGTTCTAGATCCATTTTTTGATGTCCTTGTATAGGTTGCTTGTGGGGCTAGGGCGATCAGTGCTGAAGGTGCTGAGCCAGTCTGCTTCTGCGATTTTTCTCCAGCTGCTGCTTGGAGTGCTGAACTGGCAGGGGAGTTGACTTGAGGTGTGTTGATTAGGAAGTGGATAATGGAGTGGTCAGTCCATGTTAGCTGTGTGGTGGAGTTGTATTTGATGATGTCACTTATGGTGAAGATGGAGTCCAGTGTGTGTCCTGGGTGTATGTTGGTCCTATGACCAGCTGGGTGAGCCCAATTTGCTCTAGCTTTCAAGGAGTGTAGTGGATCAGAGGTCTTTTCGGTCTTCCAGGTGAAAATTGAGGTCACCAAGGAAAATGTAGGCACTGGAGTCGATGGTGGGCGGAGCAACAAAGTTGGTGATTGGGTTGGTAAAGGTGGCTCGGAGTCTGGGTTGTTAGTAGGCAAGGGTTCGGTTCAGGGTGAATTTGTCAGAGATATGCAGCTTACAGTGCAGATATTTTATGAATGGGGTGGCATTCTTTGCGGATGTTGTGCATTTGATGGATTCCTTGGAGATTATAGCGAGTTCTCCTCCTACTGTGTGAAGGCGGTCTTGTTGAGTGATCTTTTAGCCCACTGGGATTGCTTTGGCAATGTTTGGAGCGGATGAGGGGTTGGGCCATGTCTCTGTGATGAAGAGGATGTTGCGTACGTCACTGCTCAGAAGGTCTCATATTTCAGATGTGTGTTTGCTGAGTAATCGTGTGTTGAGAAGCAATCATGCGAGTGGGAGTTGACATGTGGGTTTGCTATGGTGTGTGGTGGGAGTGTAGGCATTGTTGGTGCTTGTGTGGTGTGTATGTCAGGAGGGGGTTTTGAGGGCCTTGTTAGTACTTGTTTGGGAGGGGTTGCTGGAGAACTGGCAGTACGTACAGATGAAAGCTCCTACCATGCTGTGATCTGCTGCATGGCAGCATTTAGAGGAACGGTATCAGGGGGGCAGCAACCTAAGGAGTGCTGCTCAGTATCACTGGGTGGTGACTGGACCAGGGTTCCTGGAGTTGGGTGGGGGTAGGTGGAGACGGGCTTGCCTTTGGTGCACCCACTGCACATGTTCGCTGCATGTCCGAGATGCAGCTATTATTAAGTAGGTACTGAGAGAGGGGAGGAGAGGAATCCAGAGTGCCATGATGCCATGTCCTTTGCTGATGGGTGACTGACCCACTGACTGCTAATTAGCTGAAAGAAAGGAGAGCCAGAGTAAACCGATGTGTGTGTTTGTTTTATTTAGCTCAATACCCTCTCTTCGGACCTGGGTACAGCCAGAACTGTTCCCTGCAGACTCAAACTACAACTAAGAGGGTGGCGGTTGAACAGTCAGTGTGCCTGAAGGGCAAACTTGCCCAGTACATTCTATTCTGACTCAGTCAGGAGTGATTTCTACTTCCATTACTTTTGCAAGTAATGGTGAGGGAGCACAGTCACAGACACTCTGAATGTTGGTGTGGTAGAAGGAAGAAATAACACATTTTCTCATGCCAATAAAGAGAGTCTCTTCAAAACAACGGGATCGTGGTGTCTAAGAAGTAAATGTTAACATAATTGGGTGTCTACATCTGTGCTAGCCACATGCCCCCTAGCAACTTGGTCTACTTTGACCAAGATCATATTACTATGCCACAATGAAAAATCAGCACTTTCAACAGACAGCTGGAAAGTACCTTGTGCGTGGACATAGGTTCCAGGCCCTGACTTCGTTTGAAACGAAAGGGACAAAGATATATTTCAGTAGCATGCAACCTCCCAAAAGATCCCATTGTTCTACAGAAATAATCATGGCAATATTGCCATTTCATGTGGTAAGACGTTATTGAATGTAAAAACCTAGGTCTGCATATCCTTAATTGGATGCTGAAAGGTGATTCATTCAGAAAATGTGCATCCATCTCAGTTCAGTGCAGAAGCGTATTTGAAAAGCTATCACTGATCTAGACCTCTCGGAAATGAAAGGCTTCATTGTCAGAGGAATCACCACTCTCAGACCTGGCAGGACAAATATCCCTGTACATTAAAACTGGCTAAAACAGTTCCCCTGTGTTTTTGTGAACAGAGGGCTGAGTGTTCATGTTGCCTACAGACCATAAAAAAAGCATGATCAGTGTCTTCCCTAAAAAAAACTTACAATCAGACCTACCCCACACTAAGCTGACTGCTGGAGATATAATTAAAAATATTCTCAGGTCAGCAAGATAATATGTTTGTTTACAGTAGTGGGAGTCTCACAAAACAAAATCAACTTGATACTGGGTTTGGAAAGTAAAGCAAAAAACGAAATCAAAAACTTAGAAGCGTGGCTAGGCTAAAACACTCGGATCTTGGAAGCACAGAGTTGACCTCAGAATACTTTAGACACTCTGCATTATAATTCCACACTAAGGAAGAATAACAGAACATATTACAAGCAAAATAGCCCGTGTAGTTGTGGCAGTTAACAGCAGTTCCCTTTTGGGATCTCTGGGGGGAAACGTGAAGTAAGAAATACTTTAGGGATATCCCTGAGGTCAGTAAAAGTATTCTGAGAAAACTGAATCCCCTGAAGGAAATCAGTAAAAAGCAACCGAACTCCATACACAACTAGTAACAGCAGCGAAGTTATAAGGTGTTATTAAAAAAAAAAAAAAAACTCAAAGGAAAAAAATCCTGAAGTCTATATAAAAATAAAGGAAATGCTCAAACACAGCTCAATAAATCCGCAAATCACTGTTTAAACTTTTGAGCAGCTTGTTACTATCTAGACACTTCGCAGACAATCAGTTTGAAAGGCGCATCACGCATCTGTACAAAGATGGGAACACCTTAAGACAAATAACCATAAGCCTCTCTGCCTAAACGTATATATAACCAAGCTTCTACAATCCACAGATTGCAGAGGTTCCTAAGTGACAGTAACATTTTACATTGGGGCCAGATAGGTTCTTACCCAACCACCATACCGGACTTTATCTTTATATTGCAGACTTTCATAACAAACATGCAAAAATAAAAAACAGAAAAACCAGGAACATATTTGCTTGCATTGAAAACATTTTATTCAGTGTAGCACCAATCAAATTACTTCAAGCCGAAATCAAGGGGAAAACACACAGCATAATAGAAAAAGAGAATAATGTACAAACCTAGGCCTTTATTGACATTTCTAAACCAGTATACATCACTTTGTATCGTCTGCATATTAGGCATTTCAGTTGTGTGACATGTTGAAGAAAACAAAAATGTTAACAAAACAAACATTGTCATCTCAGAGCATTCCTATTTCCTGTCCAAGCTTATTGAGTACTTTGAGGACAGCTACAGATTACTTCCTTCACAATTTGGTTCACCCATGTGCTAAATACTTTACTTGATTCTCAACAAGTTTATATCCAGTGTTCCACCAAGATTCATCATTGCCCACAGTACGTAATCACTCCTCACCCCAGAAGCATCTATGTGGTACCCTTATATTCCATAAAATCATGTTCTCACAATATGTGGTGACATAACCGCCCAGTCAAAGTTCTTTCTCATATCAGGACCCACCTCATTCAGTTCAGGGTGATCACTGGTCCACTTAGGGAAACTGCAGCAACATCACATCTTATGGCTTAGCCCAGCTCAAGTCCTTAGTTTTCTGACTCATGGATCTAAGCATTTCGGCCTCTTCCCATCGCCTTGATTCTACTATTCATTCCTTCACTGTTGGTGGAACAAAGGATTTTCATTGTGTGGAAATCTGCTATTAGATCTGTAGTCAGTCAGTCAGTCAGTTAGAAAGACTTTATTTGAAAGTCAATAGATAATCATAAAAAGTACTTTTGCATAACATAGCATACAAAACTGCACAGTTTTTGATAGATTTTTAAAAAAAGACTCTAACCGTAAAACAGACGTCATTGTTTAACGTTTTAAAAAAAAATAATGCAACTCTGCAATTATGTGAAATTATAACTTCTTCAAAAAGGGATTAAAAACCACTTGGTGTAAACTTCATAATATTTAGAAAAAAAGGTAAAGTGAAATAGTGGCTGAGTGGAAATGCCATGACATGGACAGCGATGGTGACCAGTCCACCACAAGGGAGCACACCATAGCCGAGTCCAGGCCTGTCAGCATGCCCAATGAGTGGCGGCAACACCAAGCCTTAATGGTGGACTTGAGAGAGGCATTCTCAGGATCCAGTGCCTGCAAAACAAGAAAATAAGTGATGTCATCAGAGAGCTGCATCACCTGACCAAAGAAGTGGCGAAGGAACTGGAGCACAGACTGCAACATATGCACCATAGGCAGTGTATTGGGCGCATTGACACCTTCTCTGGGGCAATAAACCACCTGGCCAATGCAACATCAGGCCTGGCAAGTACACTCAGAGCGCATAAAATAGATTTTGGCTGCACTACCTCTAACAGACAATAACAGGTGCGCACAGTTTTGGGAATGGCTTGCTGCTACCAACATTGGACTTCAAATTTTTACCATACTGGCAAAGCTATTATTGGCCCTTACCCACAAGGATGCACCCGATGGTGGACCATGAACACAGCTTCCTTCCTTGCCATCTGGCAAGCTCTCTGCGAATCTCTTGGGGCTTAACAATAGTATTTCTCTGCATGAGTACTCTAAAGACTTAATTTTTTTTTTTTCATGAGTCCAAATGGTGTGCTCTTGCGGTGTTCATCCGGCAGTAGAAAAGACCATGCACGTATTTCTCTGCCACATTTTATGTAGACGCCATATTTTGAATGCAGTTCACTACTACCTCATGTTGAAAGTGCGTGCAAACTCTTTGATAATCATGACTGCATCCACAGGATGGAGATGCAGACAGAGGGCAGGATAGATATGCAGGACACGCCATTTGATGCTGCTGCAAGGGAGTGATGTTATGGATGAATGTATTCATGCTTGTGAATGCAAAACATTGCATTGGTTTAAATAGTGTGCACAGAGAAAATATTTCTCAATACATCAACAGGTTAAACTTCAGTGACTATATGGTATATAATGTGCAGGTCCAGAATGCTAAAATAAATATCATGTTGTTCCCCTCAGATTACATTACAACCTGGAAAGGGAACGCAACTGACATGTCGGTTTTACGGGCCGATGTAACTGAGTTGTGTTTTAGAAATATTTTGTTCTACCTGACAACTAAGTAACGTATGACCTTTGTAGTTCTTTACTTTATTTACTTGTATGAATTTGTAGGCCATGCAAATTTATTTTCCTGAACAATTGGGTATTTATGAGATAGAAATATAGAACGGCCAGTTTGGTAGGATTTATTTTGTCAGGTCACAAATCCTTGAAAATGCCAAAAGTGTGCTTCTATGCATAAAATCTAAATGAACCAGGGTGTGAACATAACAGGTTGTGAACTCATTTCACCTTGTTGCCAATATATCATAATGTATAACAGTTTCCTATTTCACAGATTTATCTAATAGTGATGTTGTATTTGCACTGATTAAAAGATGTGATTATGTAACCAATTTTACCATTTCCAGCCTCAGTCACAAGAGTCAACAGCACAATTTCTCTAATAGCATTATTATAGGAACAGAAATACCTTTCCACAGTTTATGAATGGCCTATCGTACTTTGTTTGTTATTGTTTTGGGTGCAGTACATTTGACAATGGGAATTTTCTTTGGCAATAACAGTCCTCATATAACCTGTGTGAAGAATTCTGAAAGCACTGACAGTTACAGTGAGTCAGTCGGTGAGAGGTCAACAATAGGGAAAATGGCTATCATTAGCCTGTGTATAATGTTAACTTTTGTGACCTCTATTCAAAGTGAATGTTTTGGTCATGGCACATGAAAGATTCTTCAGGAACAGGATTGCGAATTACCCCATCCATTCAACTCTTGTTTTGCGGACAGCATGTCCCACCTTCATAGTTGATTAGACATTTGAGAGACCACTCTATTTCAAAGAAATACATGGCAAATTTTGATTTGTTTACCCAGGACCTCTTTTATATAATTAGGTACCTTGGGTTAAAGGTTACCGTGGGTGAAACAATAACACGTATTAAGATGCATTGTATTTGACAAAGAGAATGTGACTTTTATAGGGTTTTCGCATTAGCAAGTAACAGTGACAAAGGTACTGGCTATTATGCTGCATGTTGTGATATGGCTGCTATGAATGATACAGATTTTTTTAAATGTCTTTTTATTCATTTATCACAGTTGTAACATCAACATTAATCATTGCCATATATACTATAAGAACAATCATAACTCAATCACTACCCCACAATCCGACCCCCCATCTACAGACCACAGTGTGCCAATAAATCAATTCCTAATTCCCCTTGTCCACCTTGTCCATAAACATGCTGGTATCCGCAATGACAGCCTCCGAGGAGGGGGTGGGGGGGAATGATACAGATTTGAGGTTGAATATTTCAGGGAAATTGAAACACAAATGAATCTTGTTATTATATAACAAAGGTTATATAATAAAGACCCGCAGACCGTTGAGCACAGTACTATATAATCCATGTTCTTACTAGACCTTTATACGCCCAGATTGTTTTCCTTTGTAATGGAATGTGTTGTAATATTTAGAATGACTCTGAAGATGTGGCATTAGGAATGGTTTTATCTCTTGGAATACTCTGTGCTGATATCTGTCCTCACATCAAAAGGTATAAGAGAACACTTACTGCAAAGTCTTG
The DNA here is from genome assembly GCF_031143425.1 of Pleurodeles waltl. Taxonomy (NCBI): domain Eukaryota; kingdom Metazoa; phylum Chordata; class Amphibia; order Caudata; family Salamandridae; genus Pleurodeles; species Pleurodeles waltl. Next base: position 976,114,922 of record NC_090446.1, on the reverse strand, counting down.
TGATGAGATAACAGAATTGGAAGTAAATAATTCTAGCAGGGGGAAAAATTGAATACATTTTGGCATCTATTTTGACAGCAAAGGTTGCAAAATGTTCAGGGAAAGACAATGGGTCACATTTTTTTTAAAGAAGTCAAGGAATTGCTTTGTGTAAATATCTGGGGGTATATGTCTGAGACTGGCATACATTTGAATGAGCTCTGGTTGGACAAAACAGGAATACGGTACATCCTGCCAGACAAATATCTGTACCCAGTGACAGTAACATTGCACACCCCTGCACATATCAGTAGAGGTGACTTACTGAACTGTATGACAATGTTTTGAGTTAAAAAAAAAATCAGAAAATATGCAATGGAGGCATGTCAGAATGTCAGAGTTGAATGGTAAAGTTTCACTGTGCTTATCACCCTGAAACAACGGGTGCGGTGGAAAGTAAGAATGGCATGCTCAAAATTTTCAGATTGTAAATTATGTGCAGAAATGTAATCAACATGGATGTATGCTTTGCTGATTTGCATTTATGAGCATGAGAGATGCTCCTAATGCTAATCTAAAAAGTAAGCTCCATGGAATAGTTAGTGGCGGACCAATGACAGCATGGGAAGGAGGTGTTCCAGAAAGAGAAATTACAGTTGACATGTCACACAAACTGATGAGAGACTATTGTTTTCAGTGACTAAAGCATCTTGCTCATATCAATCGACAGGTGAAGAACAGTCTGTCAGGGCCATTAAAGGGGCCTAGCCACAACCGTCATTCGGAGGAGTGGGTCCTCATTAATAACTTGGAGTGAACAAATTGCATCAAGCCTAGGTGGAGGGGACTGGAGCAGATCTTCTTGGTCACCCAGACAGTTTTAGTGGCCATCATTGAGGCATTACACGAGGCTAAGGGATTGAAAGTAATGTTACCCACCACAATTCATTCTAGCTTTCACAAATGGGAAAGTAGAGGATTCCGTAAGTCTGATGTGACACCAGTAATGCATAAGGACTTACTGTCACAACTGATAAAATCCTTAGTGCTCCCATGCAAGCAGATGTGTTCATTCCCTACCATGTACATTGAAGAATGTGCAGTATGCCAACAGTACAGCACCAAACCCACACTAAAAATGATTACATCGGCGATACCTCGTCTAACAGGCTCATTTAAAATGTTATACTTGAATTTTGTTGATATGATTGACAGGTGCAAGAATTGCAGGTATCTCAGATAAAGTTTTCAGTGATGATATGGGATCCTATCAGTCTGAACTAACAAAAGGCTGCAAATTTCTTTTCCAACCAATCAAAAGAAGAAGCTTGTCATGGATGAGGCTGACCTGCAAATAGGAGATCAGGTGTACATCAAGAGCTTTGTCCAGAAATGGAAGGATCACAAGTTCAATGGCCCCTCTCAGGGACATTGTGTACCAGGGGCAAGAAGCCATGGATCCACCTATCAGATGGTTGATTGAACCCTACCTTGCATTAGACACGTATACGGACCGAAAGAGAAAAAGAGTGGGGGGAATAGGGGATCAACTGTAGCCCCTTTCCCCCTTCCAAGGCACAAGTGGGACACTTTCTCAACTCTGCAAATGGACAGTTATATATTTTTGTTTTATTTTTCCTTTTATGTCTTTTTATGTTGCTGCTTACCTTGCGCTTTTACAATGACTCATGCATAAGATTATGTCAAAATGTCACGTACCTGCAGAGAGAAGTAGCTATATGTAGCAGTGTATCTCACAGTATTAATGCTAGCTCATTAGACAATATATGGTATTTACACATGTCATAAATAAGACTAGAAAGCACCAATGAATCATACTGTGTATGCTCATTGATACCCTACGCCACATGGTCAGATAGATTACATTCAACTAAATAAGTACCCCCGGGAATAGCTTTATGCTTCTTACACATCTACCTTTGTATGATTAAGGCCCAAATGCAGCCGTCACATGTCTAGGTAGCACATTTTAGGGTTAATGCCAGGAAGTATGCCTTACCAGTAGAAACATTACATATCCTCACAAATAGGCAAGGACATTGAGGACCAAATAGGACGAATGAAAAATAGGTCATTACAAGACCAAACAATGGAAAGAAGCAGTTCTAGACTTAGACTTTTTAGTGGTGGGGCACAATTATGTAGTAAACCCCTTACCCCCGGACTGTGCACATAGGCCAGGGTTCAAAATTATTGGATCAGTCTATGCCCATAATCAGTGACATCCACATATCGAGTTCACCTGTGGGCCAAATCCCTATGGAATGGCACTGATATGAGTCAGGACGCAATAAGAAAGTGTGCGTGTAGATGGGACAACAACATTGGATGATACACTTGGATGGATGGTGCAGTAAGCCCCCAGCCAGTCATGAGATTAATATCTTTATCTTTATGATTTAGAAGGACTGGCACCATCAATGTAGGGAAAAACACAAACTTCAATACCACAGTATACAACACTGACCTGCAGAGGGGCACCTCCATCCTGATAGAATACTAAATCAGTGCAGAGAGTGGCTACACACGCAACTTTCTCCAGATTGGAGTGGCCTATACTCCTTGGTTATTTTGCACACCCCTTCCCTGGTGATTCCAGGAGTGGACATTTCCAGGTTACATGAAAATCCCATTAACCGTCCAACTACCCTGTTCCACCATCATCTGAAGAAAATAACTGCAGAATATTTTGGTTCTTCAGTCTGGAAAGATGTCCCCCAAGAGCACAGGCTGTTCAATGATGCCGAGCTGTTCTTCAAAAGTGTCCTACTGTTTGTTCAGGCAAAGGCAACTGCCCGATTGTTGCAAATAACAAGGTGGAAACGTATTAAGGTGATCAGTGCCACCAAGGATGTACTCAATGCCATCAAAGAGAAACTGAGAGTAATGCTAATGCAGCACAGGTATGTGCTGGACTTGATAACAGCAATGAAGGGGTGGTAGGTGTGTGTCATAATAGGATGCAAACAATGGACTATTGACTGAGACCATACAAACTCAGCATAACTTGCAAAAGACAATGGTCAATGAAGGAGGGGGCCCAGATGAATGGTTTAAGGGTTGGTTCAACTAGCTACCATTTTGGATTTTGGGACTGTTCAAAGCCTTGTTGCCAAATATTGTGGTATTGCTTTTGATGTTTTTCAGTTAGTGTTAGTATGGTGTAAAGAGTTAGCCCCAAGGTAGGAGAGATGTTCTGTTCACAGTGAAATCACCAGCACAGATTTTAGATGACATAAGGAGCATAGAACGTAGATTCAGGGTCGGTGGAAATAGCTGATATATCACCTACAAGGGGGAATGTTAAGGAAAATATAAAATGCAAGGAAATCTCACCTCCAGAGACATCAGTGGAAAGAGTTGTAGAACTGTACAAGCCTAAGTTTTCACATGGACACAGAGTAGGTGAGAGTTCACTGGAAAGCAGGACACAAGAACAGCAAGTTTTGCTAAACAGGAAAACATGAGTAACAAAGCCTTGAAAAATGTACAGGGACCGCACACAAGCACATACCCCACCCCCATTGTTAGCAGAGGCACTGTTCAGAAACTATGTGATCAAAGGTAGTTTTAGTCAGCAGTATAGAGAAGAAATTCTGGGAACAGCGCAGTGAACACTTATATACCCATGGAGGGGAGGTTAATGTTTCAGAGTTCTGTCAGGATCAAGATAAGGCAGACTAAAAAAGGAGGTCACAAGTTCAAGGATGTAGGTGGTCTGATGTCTACTTGGAAATATATCTGAAACTTGTGTTATTCTGTGACTTGTGTAATGCTTTTTTAAGATATTGTGCATTAAGTCAGTGTAACTTTTGAGTATAAAAGGAGCTGCCTGCAAGTAGTATTTTGAGATCAGCGTCAGATCTGCAGGGCTGACTGACCTCCTGGCCGTTAATGATTAAACCTATATTGTATTGCCAACAGAATTGTGTCTTCCTTTGTTCTTAGTCAACACAAGAATCAGTGCATGCAGGCAGACTGCTGAGGGCAAATTGAGTTTACTTGGTGGGCATGGTGATTTAGTCAAATGCAGCACCCCCATCTGAGGCTGAGTGGAAACAAGCCCTTCTAATAGCTCACAAGTTACAAACCAGAGGATTAATAGAACTAGTAGGCAAAGCTGAAGTTTGCACAGATGGAAGCTGCAAAGAAATACTTAGAGCTACTATCAAATACCACTATATAGATATATGTTGAAAGACATCAAGATATAAATATATTCACATTATAATGTATGTAAAAAATTACCTTTTTACTGTGTGTCCCATCCAGGGCTAAATAAATATTATAATTGTATTGCTTCCACAAACCATATTTCATGAAATCATTAACCTATTTCATCAATATTTTATTATAAAATATAGAACATCAATACAAAACAGAAAAAATAAGCAAATTAAACCATTCAAACTTCAATCATACAAAAGTCATATATACATCAATATACTTCAATACAATCAAGAAATATATGATATAATGACATGATGTTAATAAATATATATATATATATATGTGTGTGTAGCCCAGCACCTAATGTCACAATGTTAATATAAACAAGTACAGAAAACTGTAGAAACCCGGAGCCTATGAGCGTTTTGGTATTTCTCTCATTAGGAGGCCACCTTCATCGGGGCGGTTCCGGACCATACGATCATATGTGGATACAAAAGCCGTAGAGAGGATAGACGTACGAAATAATGCACCAATTTCCTGATACATCACCACATCGATAGAAGATATCTAATACAAAAAGCACAGATGGAACATACTCCATTGATTATTCAGTATTACTGTGGAAGAGAAATATAAGCTGGGCAGGGGGCAAGACTACACCAAATACTGCTTACAAATGGGAGGCACTGAATCCATGCGACCAAACACTGTGTTCAATTTGGAATCCATAAACTCCAGCTGATCATGAAAATCCTGCAGGTGGTTCTTTATTATTGTACCAAATGTGAGACAAGTTGATCCAGCAGCAAAAGCTCAACAGGGGACAAGGGGGGCAGGGACTCCAGAGTGCTGACATATTAGCCATTCAGAGCCACAATACAACTCCCCTGTTTTTTTCCAACTTAACCAATGGTTCAATTGAAGACGACAAAGCAACAGTTCCTTGAGTTGGTGCGGAGCTCGGTTCTTCAGAGGCAATTGAGCTAGAACAAGAAACCGGAACTGTAGAGCATGCAAGATAATTTGCGTGTGAATTCCCTTCAAGTGATAGCCTCAATTATGTGAGTACTATTTTTTTGGACAAAACACCGACCGCACGCTCCAGGAAACTGTTGATGGTAGTTGTTTAGCAGCTTCATAAATGTTGCTTGCAGCCTTCCGCTTCAAAATAGTGGAATAAAGCAGGAAATGAAATGCGAAAAAGAGGGGTACCTCAGCCTAATCTCTGTCAGCCACTGACAGACGGAGCCATGCCTGCTGTTGGCGTGGGCAGTGCAGTCGGAACTTACTGCTCAATATATAGCGCTGTGCTGCAAGCCCCAACATTTCCTGACGTGCAGCAAATTATTGTGGGCTGTTGAGTCCTTTAGCCTCGATAAAGCCTACAAATGTCTTGTGCATCAAGAAAGCTGCTGCTTGCTAGATAGCGCTATGCTACAGCCCCGCCTGTGGGCTGTTGAGCCCTCTAGCCCGGAAACAGCCATCAGGTGTTCCGCACAGCAGGAAGCTGCTGCTTGCTACATAGCACTGTGTTGTTGGCCCCACCTCCTCCTGGTGTGCAGCAAAGTGTGGTGGACTATTGATTCATCAAGCCCCAGTACATTCTCCAAGAGTCCCTAGGACTATAAAATTACAATACATTCTAGCTTTTTTGGGCGCAGACATGTCTTCCAATACGCATACCGTAGGGTGGCATAAGTCAGTTCTACTAGTAAACTAATCCAAAGTTGTACTAACAACTCTACAACTCGTGACTCAGGCATACCATGTTATAATTAGTCTCCTCTGACTCACTACATCTGGGGCAGTTACTGAGTATCCTTAGTTTAAGCCGATGCATCTTCAAAGAGGTCAAGTATGTCCTTTGGTTCTTAGACACCTTCTTCAGGAACGCTGAGTCCTGTCCAATTAAACATCCGTGAAAGTTTTGCCCGTCATTTCTTCAGGTTCTACTTTGGCACACCTGTTGACATTTACAGCTGTCATTTTAAATGCCCAATTTTGTCGAGTCACTGCTTTTCGGCCTGTACCCAATGTAAGCAATAGTTGTAGCATCTTGCTTATGGGGCGTTCTCCATTCAGCGCTCCCACAGCAGTCACAGTGCTTGGGTGATTTCTGTTATATGAGATAAATTGTCAAATTGGTGAGTCAAATTCTCCCTCTAGTTCTTCGAAAGTCATTCGAACCTATAGTGAAAACTATGGTAATTCCCAGTGTTTCTTATGCCTATCTACTAAGAACCTTCCATAAACCTCCCAGCTCTCCATAGCAATCCAGAGAGGAATCTCTGGTGCCTAGGCCCTTGACGTTTTCACCTGTCTATTGTATATGAGCCAGCATTTTCTCACCCTTTTGACCAGCATGGTCACTTTCTTTTTCCTACTATATGCCCCCAAAGGGCTGACATCAGTAAGTCCAGTACTAGCATTGTCTCAATGGAGATAGTCTCTGGTGTCTTAGGTTCCGCATTCCATTGTTCAACTGCTGAAAGTTGGCTTCATATCACGTACCCCTAGTTCATTCTCTCCATCCATCAGTATCTTAAACTTTTCTAAGACTACCATCCTCTTTCCACTGCCTCATGCCGTCTCAATGATCAAGGAGTTCATTTCCTTCATGAATTTACTTAAGGAGAACTATAAACATATTGGTCAGGTAATACAATAGCCTCTGGAGTACTTCCATCTTTGTCAGGGCCACAGGTTGGCAGCCACAGAAAACAAACAGACTACGCACTGCAAATAAACGTTTTGTGTAATTTCCATCTTTGATAAGGTTTTGTTGCCTATAGATTTTAAAAATAAATAATAGAAAGTGTCAAGGGTCCATTCCACCCCAACTCCTGTTTACATATTATATCTTTCTTCTAATTCTTCTAATTACATCAGGGAAAAGATTAGATTTGGCCTTATTAATTCTGAGACCAGAGAGTTGCACAAAGTGCACAGAGCTGGAGGACAGTTTCCACGTTAATAGAAGGTTTGGATAAGCATAGTAGAATACCATCCAGATATGGTGATTTTTTGTGGATTTTATTGTTAAGCTTTGACCCTTTCAACTCGCTATCCCTGCTGACCCTCCATGCCAATGTTTCTATTGACAATGCATAAAGGAAGGGTGATAGAGGACATCCATGAAAAGGTGCCTGTTTATATGGCCAAGCTGTATGATATAATCGTACCCATCTGAACTCTCCTTTTGGCATTGGTGTATAATAGTGTAAGACACTGGAGGATCCTTTCCCCAAAATGCATGTAGGTCAGTGTGCACAGAAAACGTCAATGCTTTTTCCATATCTTGTTCAATGGAAGCACTCAAGCCCTTATAAAATTGAGTCAATACATATCAAAATCAAAACCAGAAAGTCCATTAATCCATTTCAGAAAGACTTCTTCTTCTTTAATCTTTCGTTTTAGCAACCACCACCAAGCCAATACGTGTTTCGTCAGGGTACATATCTCCCCATAGACTTCATCAAGGCTTTTCTCAGCTGTTAACAATTTATAATATCCAATCAATGTAATATTTGAAATATTAATGAATCCAAAACATACTTAATTTTCTTATTTTTAACTTACACCCAGTGATATATATATATAATAAATTATGTTGTATAAATTAAAGATCTAAAGAATAAAAAATAAATAAAGGAGAAAGAGTTTGCATCTTTCTCATGTGCATCATATTTGTACTTACAGATAACTCAAATCTAAGTTACAGCTTAAAATACAAAAACGAAACCTATCACATCAGGTAGTATTAGCAAACTTATTTATTCGAGTTCAACTAATTGAACACACCTTTGTGTTTCTGGTGTTGAGAGTGCCACTCATGGGTGCATGTAGGTCCACTTACAAGCATAAAAAGAATAATGTAACTACTACTAGTATATAGGATAACACACTGTGTAATAGATTTCCACCACATATAAGGCTTTGATAAATCACTGGGTGTAAGTTAAAAATGAGAAAATTCCCAAGAATAAGGAGGTAAAGGATGGGATGTTAAACCAGTGTCACTTGCATGATGAAAATTAAATTTAATTATAAAATTATTTAATGCCTCCTCATTATCATTTTCGATGAGGTGAATCAAATCTTCCTCCTGTGCATTTGTCAAACCACAGAGCTCCTTCGCTGGTAGCTTATGTTTTACATTAAAATCATTTAACCATGCAATATATAAATCTCCCCCCCAAGAGAATGAGTGTTTTTCTAGGGCCAAAATTACATTTGCAATAATATAGTCAAATAAGTTCTAATAATGATTGATAATCAAAGGTTTCCAACCACCTATGAACTCGGGTAACACAAATTGATATAACAGAGAGCCGAGGAGTCTATTTATCATATTGCCTGAAAGGGTAGTGAAAATCAAGATGGTTGTCTCTCCCCCCCCCCCCCAACTAGATGGAATTGCATCTGTGGCATATAGTAAGTGCCCACCTATGTGGAAGGGTCTCATTGTCCATCTTTTGTGAAGACATAAGATTGTATAGTTTTGGGTAAAATTTACCCAATCAGGGTTACTACGTTAAGACATGATGCCCGCAGCATTCCATCATAAAACTGTTACATTTTCTTCCTTACACGCTGCACTAAGAATACTGAAAGCAACTATACGAGCTACCCATGGAGTTGATAGCCTACCTACAAGGCTAGATGAAAAGTTATTACCAATTTCTGGAGGGACCTGTACAAGTATGTTCTTGGACAATTGTCAATCCTGGTCGTTCAGAGAGGTCAGTGGTGTAAATTCATAGTGGACATGCACTGATTGGATCCTTTTTAATGAATGGACGGGAATACTGTGCACATAGGAAGATTTTTTTGACTCTACTCATTGAAAATTGCACAATAACTGCAAGGCCCACAGCAGTGGAAAAACTCATATCGAGAATCATAATGAGATTAAATTTGTCAACTGTTGAACATAATTGTTCAGGCTGTTGGCTCTGCAGGGCCTTGAGTGGGGTTGGAGGCTTTCTTCGACATCCCCAAATAGCCTGTCTGTTGCATACAGTCTTCTGCCCTGGTCAATTTAGGTTTCCCAGTGGTTCCAAGCTTTAATCTGCCCTCCTCACCTCTTGTTACCACAGGATAGTACTAACCTACTGCTGCACCGCTGAAGCGGGCGGAGATGCTAGAGGCCGCCATTTCCCCTTTCCGCCTAGTACTGCGCTGTGCTTCTACACGGTGTGCTGTGACTTCTGGACTATTGTTCTGTATTTGAGCTTTTGGCTCTTATCCCTCAGTAGAGCCTCCTCTGCTGTGTCTCACTTACCAGCAGTACTTCCTTTGACAGACACCGGGTCCTCATGTGAAATGAGCATATAGGCTTGCACAATTTAACTGAATTGGTCACATAAACTCTACTCATACCGTCATTTAGTGATTATTGACACCAAGACTCGTTACCCTGATCTCAGACACTCCATGGTGAGGTAGGCGTATATTAATATTTCTCTTTTAAAACCTTACAGGACCATTGTAGCCTGTGTTGCAAAATGATTCTGATAATTCAAACCGTTCTCTCCCATGAACTCAAGTACAGCAGAGGGGTGCTATGTTTTCTTAAACATCTTTCATCTGATGATGATCTTGTGGATAAGAAAGCTTAGAGACCGAAACATCAACGCATTACCCATGTTTCTGTGGAATATTTTGGAATATCGGCTTCTTGTTATGTGTATCTAACAAACAATTTGTAAACTTTCAGAAAGTGGGTACATATTATGTCGACATATGTTGGAAAACGAAAAATCTAAATCTGGCATTGTGAGGTATTTGAAACTTCCTTTATTATATAACCCCTATTATCTCTGTATTGACTTGTGTTACTCTTTTGGTATTCATCGATTGAAATATTAACTTTGTTCCAAATACAATTATTCCAAGCAATAAGACCCGCAGTTGTTGATTGGTTCTATTTTGATTAGTTATTTTGGAAATTGTTTGATCCATTTCAGATGCCAGTGAATTACATCATTGATTACTTAGAAATGTTTTAATCTTATTACAACTAAATCCCTTGTAGGCATTCTTACCTGTTTGTTTACACATATCAAGGCTAGCATTATCGACTGTAGGCCCTAACCCTTGCAATGTTGCTCAGAAAGTGTCATTACCTCCTCATAATATTCATCAGCTTGCGCATTTGGCCTTGTTTTTGCTTGCACGGTAACCCCACAGGTAGAATTTCAGTGCTGTGGCTTATCTATTTTTACAAGAATCTGCGTGGCACAATGTGTGGTTTGCCCCTCAAGTCAGAATATGGAAAATGGGAGGGTAAAAGCAAAGAAGGTGGGGGTACGGCCCCATCAACTCGGGCCCTTTGGCCCACCCACTGATTAGTGATGGCACTTGTCCTTCACAGATCATCTGCATTCTACTACCCAGCATTTCAACTGGTCTCCAAGAACTTTCCAGAGCTACACAGAGAGCTGGCCCAAGCCTAACTCAGACTTTGGTCCCATGTTTTATAAACTGTGTCACAGCCACTGCTCTTCTTTCCTGCAAGAAGGTCACTGGTGCCTTCAGTCAGGGAGAGTCACCAGGGATCTTCAGGGTATCTGCCTTTAATTCACAATCATCAGTGGTGCCAAGACTTCCGGCCCCCCTTCCCCTCCCCAGAGTCAAAACTGCATACTGGGTCACAGGATTGAGTTGTAGGATACCTACCATTACAGGAGGAATCACAGGCTCCAGTCCAGTGTTGATTGCTTCAGAAATAAAATGTCTGTGGTATCATTACATTGTTGTGGTTTCACCCATGATGGAAGACTCCAGTACAGTCTCTATCTCCTGTCAGAGTACTCCAGAACATGGGCTTTGGGATTATTTCCCAAGAACCCCAACATTATGATTTTCGAGAATAGAATCCAAGACTAGCACATTTAACTTCTTTCCCTATGATGCAGAAGTAGAGCACATCAGGGAATACACTTACTTGAGACTCAGAATAAGTACATCTAGAAGTTCTAAACTGGCAACGGAAACACTTCAAATGCTCTGTCTCAGATGCAATCAAGAAACTGCAAGTGTGCATCAATCCACCAGTAGGAGTAACTCTAAAAGTGTTTGATAGCATCCTCTCCTTAATCTTACTTTCTGATGGATACATCTACCTGTGGATTCCTCACCTTATGAATTCTCCTAATGCGCCAGCATTCAATGGAAATTTTCTTACTAGCTCCCTACGTCGGCGAGGACGTCACAATTGCACGGCTCCGCATGTGACTCCGTCTGACGTCATCCTGGCAATTAAGAAGTTTTTGCCGATGTGCTGTCGTCAGCTCCCCTTTTTTCTGTGCCTTCGATACTTTTTTTTTTTTTTTCCTACCTCTCGAACAGTTACTGTTTCAAGGAGTTGTTGAGTTACAACGTCTCCACTAAAATATCAGAATTTAAGCCTTATTATGAGTGCGGGGGTTGCATGTCGGTGACAGATCCTCATGAGAATTGCTTGTGGTGCCTGAGCTCGGACCACGACATGGAGGGATGCGTGTCCTGCCAGCGGATGAACCCGAAGGCCTTGAAGCAGAGACAGGCTAAACTCTTCTTGGCGAAAACTAAGAAAGGGAAAGGGATCATCGAAGATCAAAGGCGAGGGACACTTCTTCGCATAAGTCCTCGACGTTGCATAAGAAGCGACGCCGGCATGAATCTCACGCCGTTCTTCCGGGGATCAGTCTCAGTCCCCTCCGAGACGGCACCAGGCATCCAAGGGAGATCAGTCCTACGGTGACTCTTCAGCCTCAGAGTCCACAGGAATCTCCGGTGCTGACATTGATTGAGGTCTCTGAGTCCCTTATAAACCCTACGGCTCAGTTTTCTGCTGAGTCCACTCATGGTCAGAGTCGGGTGTGCAAGCATCGGAGTCGGTTCAGACACCTCAGGAGGAGCAGAGGTTGCCTGCCTTCCTTACTCCAGGAGCGGATCCATCAGCGTTCCTCAATGCTATGTTTAGCATTTTTCACAGAGCTATGACCCCCGCTGGTGCGCCTGCTGGTCCCACGGGTCCATTAGCATTTACGCTGGGCTCGCCGGAGCCGTACAAACAGGCCCTGTTTGTACCTTTCTATCCGGGTGAAGGTGCTGGTTCGGTGCCGATGACATTGCTACCCTAGATGATGGAGTTGATGCCGGCGCCGGATGGTTCTCGTTTGACCCACAGTGTCTCTCTATCCTCTCCTCCGCTGGAGCGTCCATCTGCTTTGAAGCCGGTGTCGTCGATGTCGGGTAATTATCTGTCGACGCTGCTGTTGGAGTACAGACTGAGGTCGAGGAGAAGGGCCTTGAGGCTCTTGGAGGAGCAGGAGTATCGGCAGCAGCTGTTGGAGGGAGGAGAAATTCTGGAGCCTATGGGTGAATTTCAAGGCCTAGACTCTGTCAGCGGCTTGGATACATCCCCTGAGTGGGATTTCTCATCCCCTGGAGAGCTCACAGTGGAGGCAGCTTCTTACCACAGTGTAATAAGAAAGGCTACTGAGTTTTTGGACCTTCCTTCGCCGGCATCAGAGACTAAGACAAACATTTTAACCCAAGTGTTACATCCATCTGCTACGTCTTCTGAGCCTCTCCTCCCTTTTAATGATGCCCTTACTGAGCCCATTCTGGACATTTGGAGAAAGCCTGTCACAACTCCAGTGGTTTCCAGCACTGTAGTTAGGAGGTACAGAGTTGCTCCTGGGGTTCCGCAGTTTATCTCTCAACATCCAACGTCTGAGGGCTTTGTGGTGCAAGCCTCTTGTTCTACGAGGTCTGCTTCTAGTTCGTTCCCTGCGACTCCTTCAGACAGGGAGCCTAAACGTATTGAACAAACAGCTGAAAAGGCCTTCTTGTGCAGTATGGCCTTGAAGTCTTTCAATGCTACGTGTGCGTTGGGGAGGTATGTCCATGCCCTGATGGACTCGGCCAGAGCTGTTGTTCCAAGATTGCCTCAGGATGCGCAGGGACAGTTTGATGAACTCCTGTTGGACAGTCAAGCGGCAACCAAGCAGGTTATTCAATCTGGCTTGGACACTGCTGATTCGGTTGCCAGGGCAATGGGCACTTCAGTGGCATCCAGGAGGCATGCCTGGCTCAGGGCTTCTGGTTTCTCTACGGATGTTCAGACTACTCTTATGGACCTTCCATTTGATGGAGACAAGTTGTTTGGGTCCAAAGCAGACTCAGCTTTCGAACGATTTAAAGACAGCAGGGGTACTGCAAGGTCACTGGGACTACAAGCTTCATCGTCTACGCCCCTTAGGTCTTTTTGAAGGTTCAGGGGTTTTGTCCAGGGTCCTCTTTCCGTGGAATGAGACAATCAAACGTTCAGCAGCCTGCCAACCCTCTTTTCAGATCTTCTAGAGGTCGGGGGAGGGTTAGGATGCAAGGAGCCACTCAGCAGCCTTCCACTTCATCATCTTCCTCTAGGGGAGCCCATCAAGGAAAGCAGCCCTAGTTTTCTCTCCATTTTACATCATATTTCTCCCGTAGAGGGAAGGTTATCTTGTTTTCTCCATGAGTGGGAGTTAATCACATCGAACTCTTGGGTACTAAATATTGTGAAGAAAGGTTATGCCCTTCCTTTTCGGGAGTTTCCCCCTTCCATCTCTCCCCGTCATTCGTTTTGCTTTCAACGGGACGTGCAGGTCCTTTTGTTAAAAGGTGCAGTGGAGTTGGTTCCGGAGCAGGAGAAGGGTCAGGGATGTTATTGAAGATATTTCCTGATTCCCAAGAAGGATGGTCGATTGAGGCCTATCCTGGATCTGAGGATTTTGAATTGGTTCCTCAAACGGGAGAAGTTCAAAATGCTGACCCTAGCACAGGTGCTTCTTGCGTTGAACAAGGAAGACTGGATGGTGTCTGTCGACTTGCAGGATGCTTATTTTCATATCCCATTCTGAAGTCGCACAGGAAGTATCTCCGGTTTGTGGTTCTGTTGCAGGATGCTTATTTTCATATCCCCATTCTGAAGTCGCAGAGGAAGTATCTCCGGTTTGTGTTAGGGTCGCAACACTACCAGATTGCGGTCCTTCCTTTTGGTCTTACTTCTGCACCTTGAGGCTTCACGAAGGTGATGGCAGTGGTTGCAACGGACCTCAGAAGGAAGGGAGCATCTGTATTCCCTTACCTGGACGATTGGCTGATCAAAGCCGGGTCCCCAGAGCTTGTGCTGCATCACTTGCAAGTGACACCCCCAGTTGTTCAACCTAGGCTTTACAGTAAATCTGCCCAAATCTCACCTGGAGCCCTCTCAGTGCCTCCTGTTCATAGGGGCAGTACTGGAAAACAACATTGAATCGGGCCTACCCTCTTCTGAGGGTTCAAGACATTCAGGCGTTGATTCCAATGTTTTAGAGTGGAGCGGTTGTTCCAGTACTCAAGGTCCTGCGTCTGCTCGGTCTGTTCGCTTCCTGCATTCTGTTGGTCACTCATGCACGTTGGCACATGAGGGCTCTCCATTGGTGCCTCTGCAAGCAGTGGTTTCAACACAAAGGGGATCTCGAGGAGTCTATAACGATCTCCAGAGACGCTGCAGTGGATCTATGGTGGTGGGCTGCGGATGGCAAACTTTCCCAAGGAAGGCCGTTTTGTCCATCTCTGGTGGCCACAGTCATAACGGATGCTTTCACTCTAGGGTGAGGAGCTCATCTGGGGGACCTGGAGATCAAAGGTCATTGGTCTCCAGTAGAACAAATGTTTCACATCAATCTATTAGAATTACAGGCATTACATATGGCTCTCAAGGCCTTCCTCCCGTCCCTTTGCTGTCAGTCAGTTCAAGTCTTGACACTACCGCGATGTGGTACATCAACAAGCAGGGAGGAGTAGGGTTGAGGCTCTGCCGCCTTGGTCCTGGGCACAGGACCATTGGATTTGCATAGTTGCAAACCATCTGGCCGGAGTTCTCAATGTACATGCGGACAGTCTCAGTCGGCATTTCTCGGCCGATCACGATTGGCTTCTCCATCCGAATCTGGTTCTTCACATCTTCCGGATGTGGGGATTTCCACAGATTGACCTGTTTGCCACTCAAGAGAAGGCACACTGCCCGCCGTTCTGCAGCCTCCAGTATCCGGTGCAGGGGGTGTTGGGGGATGTTTTTCAGATGTGTTAGTGCAACCAGTTGCTTTATGCGTTCCCCCCCATGCCCTTAATTCCTCGAGTTCTGATGACGATTCGCCAAGAGCGGGTCCAAGTCCTTTTAATAGCCCCAGATTGGCCAAGAAGGGTGTGGTACACAGACCTTCTGCAACTCTCACTGTGCCTGCCGCTCCATCTCCCTTACAGGGCAGACCTCCTCTCGCAGTCGCAGGGGCAGGTTCTACACCCCAACCTCCAGAGCCTGCACCTGCCTAGAGATTGAACGGGGCAATCTGAGTTCCTTTTCTCTCCCTCCAGAAGTGGTGGATGTTATCCTATCGGCCAGGCGACACTCCACGAAGACTGTCTATGCCAACAGATGGGCGAAATTTGTTACTTGGTGTGGAGAGAGACAAATTGATTTCTTAAAGGCCCATTTGTCTGATATTTAGCTTTTTGCCCTTTCCTTAGCACAGAACGGTTGTGCAGTTGCGACTGTGAAGGGTTATTTGTCAGTGCTGTCTGCCTTTCTTTACTTTACTGATCAGCCTCCCTTGTTTAAGTCCTCTATAGTTATTGGGTTCCTTAAAGGCTTGGCTAACAAGTTTCCTCGGACTCCATTTGTCATGCCTCAGTGGGATTTGAATTTGGTTCTGACTTTTTTGATGGGTTCACCGCTCTTAGTGTGCAACCTCCTATTACAACCTTTCATGCTGACAAGGTGGTGCTGAGAACCAGGGCAGCTTTCCTTCCTAAAGTGGTCACTCCTTTTCATATGGGTCAGCCTATAACACCCCTCCATCGAAGGAGGAGGAAAGACTTTATCGCTTCGATCCAAGAAGGGCTCTGAGTTAATACATTGAGAGGACAAGAGACTTTAGAGTTGATGATCAATTTTTCGTTGGATATGTGGGCAAGATGAAGGACAGAGCTGCCCACAAGAGAACTCTTTCCAGGTGGGTCATTCTTTGCATAAAGATGTGTTATTCACTAGCAAAGAATGTTCCTCCTGAAGGCATTAGGGCCCATTCCACCGGGGCTAAGTCTGCCTCTTCGGCCTTGGCTAGAGGTGTCCCAGTTGTTGAAATTTGTAAGGACGCAACTTGGGCTTCCCTCAGCACTTTTGCGAAGCATTATTGCTTGGACTCGGAAGATAGAAGGGACGGCCATTTTGCATGTTCTGTTTTGCAGGATTTCTTGGTTTGACCAGTCAGGCACCCACCTCCGAGTGCGGAACTGCTTTGGGATTCTATTCATAAGGTGAGGAATTCACAGGTAGTTGCATCCATCAGAAGAACAAGTTACTTACCTTTGGTAACGCTTTTTCTAGTGGGTGCAGTAGCTACCTGTGGATTCCCCACAGTACCACCCGCCTCCCCATTGCCTGTCTGGCCATACCAAGACTTCTTTTTATTATAAATGTATATATGTTTTTGGTGTTTCTTTATAAACAGATATTGTGGTTTATATTTGGATTTGGATTGGTATATATTGTTCTAGTGAGGTCGGTATTCACCTGTTCACCTCGAAGGCATGTAAAAAATGCTGAAACTGACATCAGCACGCCTGCGAGGACTTCTTATTCTCACGATGACATCAGAAGGAGTCGCATGCGGAGCCGTGCAATTGTGACGTTCTCGTCGACGTGGGGAACTAGGAAGAAAATTTCCGTCAAATGCTGGCGCATTGGGAAAATTCCAAAGGTGAGGAATCCACAGGTAGCTACTGTATCCACCAGAAAAAGCGTTACCGAAGTTAAGTAACTTGTTCTTATGGAGTTAAAATTATGAGCCTACTACCTGCATCAAGGGTATTCAGAATATGACAGGGCCCCATCATAAACTCTGTCCCTCCAATTCAGCAGCCTAAATCATTGGTGGGGAGCAAAATAGCCTAATGTTTCCTTGTTGCAAAATACATTCTGTGTCTCTTCCAGGAAAATTACCCAAACACCATTCATTATACTAATATTTGCTTGTGTTTTTTATTGTATGCATTGGAATGGCAGAGGTACGGTGGGATAGCCAATCTGCCATCCTCCTGGTCTATTGAACGACTCTCAGGCTTGGTTTGAGTGGTGGGCTAGTTCAGTTGGACAAACTATTTACCACAGTTTTTAGGCACATATTGATATGTAGTTATTCAAAGGCATAGCTTTCACTTTGCGCTCAAATAGCTTGAACATGTGCATGGTTTACCCACTTTGTGCATGCATGGCTTGATTAATATCCAGGATCTGGGCACCTGCACAGATCCATAATATTCATTGAAGATTGCTTGCAAAAACCATAGAACTGCTTGACACTTGTGTGAATTAACATGCATAGAAATGTGGCAGTTTATTCTTTGGAGTTTAAAAGCCTTCCTCGTTATGGGTGTGTTTGATGCAAGCCATGATATGTGGTACAAGATCCATTGGTACATCGACTGCTAAAAATGAGTTACAAATGTATGGAGGGGAGACATAGAAACAGATGGAGAGCAGGGAGTGTATGACAGCAAAAATCACTTGTGCACAATGTGGAGCCCTAGCT
This sequence comes from Pleurodeles waltl, assembly GCF_031143425.1. Taxonomy (NCBI): domain Eukaryota; kingdom Metazoa; phylum Chordata; class Amphibia; order Caudata; family Salamandridae; genus Pleurodeles; species Pleurodeles waltl. Next base: position 976,097,142 of record NC_090446.1, on the reverse strand, counting down.
CATTGTTTCTCTGTGGGCTTTCCTGCTCCTGATCTGCTAGTATTCCGTGATTGGTGTTCACGTCAGTTGAATGGTCAGTTTAGAGCCAGTGGTTGAGCAGAGTTCATCCTACTCCTAGTGGAGCTTGTGTATTATGTAGCCTGAAAGGTCCGTAAATAAATCATTTTCCACCCAACTAAGTCATGTCATCCACAATTGCTCATCACTTTGATGTGGCAGTGGCGAAGAAAATTTAAATGGATTCTTAGAATAAAACTTTGAGCCATTAAAGTGCCTTGTCAGCATCACCCAGCCAGAGGAGCTTAAAAATGCTGTTCTTTTGCTGATTATAACCTGGAATATTGGGATTTGCTGAGCATTCCCTCAAATCCACATTTTTTATGTCATTTTGTTGTTGCTGGGCAGAAATTCTATGACAAGGACAGAAAGCAAGACAAACTTACAACTGGCAACTTGTGAGCACTAGAATTCATTTTTTTCTGAGTGTTGAGGGTACTGCTGAATGCAGTTCACAGTTTACACATTTGATTCCAAACACCGTGGGGCAATTAAGTGCCAACATGCTCACGGTGTCTCATTAGGTCAAGTGTAAGCATTCAACCTCATGTATACTTATATTATACTTCTTATGGCTTAAAGCAATTTCATTTGTTGTTGCAGTGTCCTTTAAAAAATCGTACTCGCTAGTGGTCAGTTCTGCCTCTTTCTCCCTCCTTTTTCTGTTTCAGAGCAGTGACAAACTACTGTATTATTCCACTTTGGTTTCTTTATCCTTTGTTGTGACAGATTATTTTTGTTATTTCCTTGGTGCTCCCCTTTCACTGTAGGTGTTTTAGGCTGGTAGCTGCCTGTGTTTTATTGCAACATTCTGTTCCTCCTATCTCCTTCCTTGTCGCTGACATTTGTTTTGGCATTATTCCAGTGCTTTCGTCATTTCCCTCTGGCTCCTAAAAGAAGGTTGTTTTACAAAAGGAACGCCTGGTCATTAAGCTCACTGCTCATGAAAGTCACAATATGCCCTTTCTGGTAGAATGTAGCTAAACCTAGAAGCAATGATGTGAAACTTGCTTTGCCTCCAATCTCATCTGAAGTCTCTCTCTCCAGGACCCCTCCCTGCCAGCACTCACGACATTGCACGCAGGGCATTGCTTATCTCCTTTATTGGGGCCTTTATCTTCTCAGGCTGCTCTGCTCGTTGAAATGTGAGGCAAGAATGCTTACCAGACTTTTCATTCTGTAAAAATAAAATATTTTGTCAGCATTGATTTTCAATTTCTGTTCAGACCTTTACACATCCTGTGGTAGTGCAGTCATCTTCTCATCTTTCCTCAAGGGCTTGTGATTTCTGATGCCAGTAGCCGCCACTGACCACCAAAACATGGCAGGAAAAGACTAAATTATGAGACAGGGTTGACCAATTTATGTGGCAAGAAAAGTCTAGTTCTGAACTTACATTGCCAAAGCTCTAACTCAAAAAATGTGAGACCTATTACATTGCAAATGCTTGTTTTTCAAGTGCACGCTCCAGCTTCCCTACTCTTTTTCTGGCAGGACGTGGTATTCTGTTCATTTACTGCTCATAATTGAGATAAAAGTGTCTTACCAGCAACATGAAAGAATCTATTACTTTGGTTGACTAAGCCATAAACATAACTCGTGGCATCCTGCAGTCCAGGCCTCACTTCTTTGTAATGTTACTGTAGACATTTGAGATTTATGCAGCGCAAGCATTTCTCTTATCTTCAAACTGTCTTCAGCAGGGTATACGAATAAGGAGGAAACACATGAGACTGGCATCTCACTTGCGTTTCAGTGTACTGAAGTATGTATGAGTTATCTCAATGTCTTCTGCAGGAGCTGAAAGCAGTGTTTGAGGCCTGAGAGGTATGATCATGTTTCTTCAGTGGTCTGAAACTTCCTTTTGACCTTGGATTTTTAGGTCGAAGCCTGCCAGAAAGACAGAGCAGCTTTCTAGTTTGCTAACAACTTTTTGGGGACATTCTCAGAGCTTCCATGGGAATGCATTCTACCCATTGCTTACTGTAAGTTTTGAATTTTGTAACTCACATTTGCTTGCTTTCAATTTGCTGGCTTTATTTGTTTTAGGCTGTCCAGCTTGAGTTTGTCCTTCAGGTGTAGCATAGCCTATTTATTGTATTCTTCCATGAATACTTTCTGCAAACAGGCCTTTAAATCTTGTCCTTGTGTCATTTGCTGTGCATTCAAAGCAGAGGTCAAATGTCAGTCTTTTTATTCCGAAGAAGCTTGGTGTTTACTTTTTTTTCTCTGACTCTAAAGTGAGAGGATTTGTGTGTCAATCTTGCTGTGAAAGTAAAGGCTTTTTTCTAGCATACAAAAGAATGTAATGTCTGTAAACAAACTGTTCATATATTTCAGATTATAGCAGAATTAGGAGAGCACAAATACAGTAATTTTGTTTTTATAATCCTGAAGTGTGGTGGAAACAAATATTTTAATATAATCAAAACAAATTAATACCCTGTAATGACTTTTCCACACATTGTTTGTGCGCTGTATTCTTCTATCAGTAGAACTGTTGTCTCTGCAAACATAAGGGTCATTTCACTTGAAAAAGTGTTGTCTGTAACAGCTGTGCGCTACAAAAACCATTCCTACTCGACCATACGCCACTCAACTCTACACCACTCTACTCTATGCCACTGCACTCCACGCCACTACACTATACGCCACTCCTATCTACGACACTCCACTCTGACACTCGGCTCCACTCTGTCACTGTACTATACGACAGACTCCACTCTAGGACACTCTGCTCCACTCTATGCCACTCCATTATGTGCCCTTCCACTCTATTCTACTCTGCTTCTTCCAAAACACCCCATGACACTCCACACCACTCCATGACACTGTACTCTACACCACTCTCTGACACTCCACAACACTCTACACCACGCTAGATCCCATTCCACTCTATGCCACTCTACTCTATGCCACTACACCCTTCAACACTCCTCTCTACTTCCCTCCAACCTATGCCACTCCACTCTCTTCCAACCTAAGACTCTCAGATCTGAAACACTCCACTCTATGCCGCTCTACTCCCCTCTCTAACTTTACGGCAGACTACTCCACTGAACGCTACTCCATTCCACTTCACTCTACGCCATTCCACTCTCAGGCCATAACACTCCACTTCATCCACGACACTCCACAACACTGTATACCTTTCCAGTCTATGACACTCTCCTTCACTGCACTCCAATCTGTGTCCTTCCTCTCTACTCCACTCTGCTTCCTCACTTCACTCTGACACTCCACTCTAAAACACTCCACTCTGCTTTACTCTATAGCACTCTACGCCTCTCCACAACCCTCATTGCCAATCTACACCACTCCACATCCTTCCACTCTGTGCCACTCCATGACACTGCCACTCCATTCTGTGACACTCTCCTCCACTCTATGCCTCGCCACTCTACGCCACTTCACTCTACTACACTCTGTACCTCTCCTCTCTGCCACTCTATTCCACCACACAACACTCTACTTCACTCCACTGTACAACACTACTCCACTCTACACCCTTCCACCCTACTCCCCTCTGCTTCTTCGACAACACTCCACAACACTTTATGCCCCTCCATGACACTCTACTCTGCACCACTCTATTCCATGCTACTCCACTCCAGGACACTCTACACCATGCTTCTCCATGCCGTTCCACTCTATGCCACTCCATAACACTCCAAAATACTCTATGCCACTCCATTCTATGCCACTCTCTTCCACTGTATGCCACCCTATTCTACGCCACTCCATTCTACAACACTCTGCCATTCCACTCTGCAACACTCTATACCACTCCACTGTACACCACTCTACTCCACTCAGTGCCACTCCACTGTACAACACTCAACTCTACTCAACTCTGCTTCCTCCACAGCACTCCGCTCTACTCCACTTTACACCACTCCATGACACACTTCACCACTCTGACATTTGACACCACTACACGACACTCTGACACTTTACTCTATACCTCTCTACTCTAATCCACAACACTATACGCCACTGTACACTACTCCACTCTAAGCTGCTCCACTCTACTCCACTCCACGCTACGTTTTTCTACTGCCCTAACATTTAGCCATGCTGAACAGCAGCCATGTTGGTGCACAACATGGCTGAAACACATTGTCAAAACCAGTAGCTCTTGCATAAGCTTTGCCAATGTATGTTTCTATTGTATTTAACCATGTATGGGTCTGGTTTTCTGGATTCCTTTGCTTTAAAAAATAATAATAATAATAGGATTTCCAGCATCATTACTGCAGACTTTAAATAGAAAGGAAAACTGCTTCATGTGGAAGGTTGGAAAGCACTAAGCATTATCTACATACTGCAAAACGTTACAGTTGGTAGAGCTGTTGAATTCAGCCTAGAGCAGTGGTTTCCAAACTATGGTCCGGGGACCATTTGGGGTCCATGAAGCCTCCTCATGGGATCCCTGACTGCTTAGAAAATTAACTAATATTAACAGATTAAGAAAGTGGCTAGACGTACAATTGAAATTTTTAGAACGTACTATAAATTTCAAAGAATTTGAAATTGGAGGCTAAAAATGAAATAAGTATCCTCAGATTGATTCATAGGAGCAGTGCAGGTGCATCATACAGAATATAGTATGGACGATGTGTGGCTTCAGTTGAATTTAGAAAAGCTCCAACCTTCCTATTATTTTATTTTTTAATTTTGTTTGCAAATTAAATAAAATGTGTTATCATTTGTCTATGTGTTTGACGGAATGGATGGTTCTGTAATTTTTGTGTAATGTTTTGTGGTTCAAATCATTGGCAATGTTTAGGCCTGGGTCCCCAGCTTCCAGTAATGACTCAGTTGGGGGTCCCCAGATTCCAATAATGATTCATTGGAGCTCCCTGGCTCCCAGTGATGATAATGTGGGGCTCCACAGAAGGTTGGGACCTACTGGCCTAGAGAATTCGTGGACCAACAAAACTGATGTTGGTAAAATCGTAAAAATAATTATTGGCATCAGCAGTGGCCAAGCTCCTGCCCCTGATGGCATACCTAATTTGGTGTTTCAGCAAGACTCATCTTTCAATAGAGATTTTACATAAGTTATTTATTCACACAGTGGAATTCCGAAAGTTACAAACAACGTGGCTTTAGTCCATCATTAAACCTTATTTTAAGAGGACAATCGGAAGCTGTTAACTAACGCTTACATGCTCTTCTCTTCACTGGATGCTTCATCCAAGATCTCTAAAATGGTACATGGACAGCTGGAAGAAATATACATGTCAATAAACCCGATTTTAAGCCAAAAATGCAGTGGTGGTATGGGGGGGCCCCTCAGCACAGTACACTATGCACAGGCGTAAGGCTCCTGATTGGGTCCAGGATGTGAGGAGGCCCTCTCCAGGTACTTTGCAAGTGGGGCCTCCTAAGGTTTTGTTACGCCACTGTAAAATGGCTTTATTTGGCTGTTTCCCACCTAAAATTGCCTCTGCTTTAATATAAGTCAATGTGGAAATACATTCTCCCTATCATTTTTTTTTTTAAAGTCTCCCACTTTCCTCTTCTAAAATGTTGGCATGTATGAAGAATGAACGACTGATAACAATTTAATCCCTATTGGGGAGGCAGGGTTTCACTCAGGTTTGATCACTTAACATCACATATTTAGCCATGGTTATATTTTCAGAAGGCGCACCATGCAGGGCACATTATAAATTTGCTTTGTTGATTTTAGATCTGCATCTGATACAGTGGCCCTCAGTAAATTCTGGAAAAAAATTGATCAAATAGGTATCCTTAAAGTAATTATAGCCTTCCATCATAACACTTGGTCCGAGCGCCGAATGGAGAGCTCATTAAAATGATTCCTATTCTTGACGAACTTAGGCAAGGATGCTTCCTTTTCTTTTTTTGCATTTTTGCTTTTCCTGACTGACATGCGTGGTGGCTCTGAAGATGGTGAAATAGGCGACCAAAAAGTAAGGTTTTTGCTTTATGCAGATGGCCTCATCATCTTCAAGCCAGTAAAACCTTCAAAGACAACGGAGGAAACCCTCTGCTCTCAAAACCAACTCGCCATTGACGTAAACAAAATGTAAATCATGATCTCATGCAAGAGTACTCCTACAATTTTCTTGGTACATCGAGAAAGCAAAATTACAGAGGATAAACTCCTACAAGTATCTTGGAATAGTAATGTGGGATAAATAAATTATAAGGATCGTTATTTAGGAGTACAAACAAGTGGGTGATGAATAAAATGATAAGAATCATTATTTAGCGGTACAAACACGTGCCTTGAGTACACTGGGTGGTTTGATTCACATTAATAATGAATATGCAGGTCTATCCATTGTTCTGATAATACAAGCGTACAAACAAAGCGAAGGATAACCTAGGCTAACATGGGCTGCTTGAGGTCTAGTACTGGTAAATTGTTTTTAAAGCTACAAAATCATGTTTTGTGCTTGCCCAGTGCTGTTAGAGTAGAAACGATAAGGAAGGAAAAAGGTTAATGTGCTTTGCCAGATGATGTTTTGACTATGTGAGTATTACATTTCTGAGCAACCTTATGAGAGTTACAGTTCCTTCTGTATCCAGTGTAACTGTGAATAATATTTTATTAATGAACCCTTGCAGAGGGATGTAACACCATGAATTTATTTAAAACAATTATATTCTGGATTTTGCCATAAATATGCTAAGAAACAGGGAATTTGCTTTGCTTTAAAATACACTTTTGAGTAGTGCCCAAGGAAACCTCTTTTAATTGTTATTGGTAGTATATTTGTAATTATAGGTCCCTTCACTTCATTGCTTTCATAAACCTAAAAGTACATTTAGGAAAGCAACCTGTTATTGAAATGGCAGAGAGAGACTTCTATGCAGAGCGGTGAAACAGTAGTGCAGCATGGAAAAAGAAGAACCCTGGTCTCTCCACTATTAAACCTACTTCAAGCCTTTCTCGTTGGACAATAGTTATGGACCTCGTTGTCTGACTAATTTAAAAGAGGGCGTCCTCAAAACGGTGAAGAGGTGTGCAAGAGTTAAGGAAAGGGTGTGATCAGTAGGTTACAAATATGACCTATTGTAGAAGGTGCTAGAGTGATAAGGAAGGTAGCATATTGGTTATAAATTGTCCTCAAATTATCCACGGCATGGCCCTGTAACCTCCAGTGTGCGTGCTGCAGCTCTACTTGCATGGCAGTAACAGTCATTATAGAACGCGTCATGGTTAATGTTTATAAATCTATGTGCACTGTGTGTGGTTGACACATGCAAGATATTTGTAGTGCCCTGCACCAGTGAGTAGTTTCCAAGTATGCTCTTCTGATGCTTTCACGGTGCCCTACACCATTTTGCATAGGATTCCAAAAGCCTTGAGTCAGAAGTCTGTGTAGTTTGTGCATAAAGTTGAGTGTGGTGTACATTTATGTATTTTCCTTCGGCTTAGGTGCATTCTGTCTTGTCCTGCTGTCTGTCTGTACTTATCGCTCCAGGGGTCTTAAGCAGTTCTTTCAACTATTCCACAAAAGTGTATCCCAAGTAAGCCAGATCCTGGCCTGGACTAAGAGGGGAACACTTTTTTTGTGTTCCTGTTGACTGCATGGCACTTGCAAAACATGGGTGAAATATATTGTCCTCAATTCTAATATTATTGTTTATGCAGGATACCCAGTAAACAATACTTTCGGGTATCTTCTGTTCCGTTCTGATGGCATTCCATATTGCTATACATGTGCAGAAATGAAGAGTTGAGGTGTTTATAGAATAGTGAAATAAAGGGAATGTTTTGTTTGACTGCTTCTGGGGCCATCCTTTCAGCAAAGGTTCTCTCACTAACAGTTTAAGGAGTTGGGAACAGATGTCAGTCAAATTGGCCAATGTCACCTTCTAATCTTTGCCCTGTTCCTGATATATTTGTCTTCATTATTAAATGTGCTCTTTGTGGACTACGCCCCACACAGTAATAATGCCCTTTCTTGACCATGTCCCTTTCTATAGCTACATATGGAATTTACCCCATCCAATTAGTCTTTACTTTTTGGGTTCCCCAACCTTTCTTTCACACCTCAGCTTCGAGGGGAATTGCAATCCATTCATGCACACCCATTGCATTTACAGTGTTGTGGAAGATTCTGCACCCAGTGCTACAGACTTTTTATAGGGCTTCTGCTCCATGATTGCCACTGCAAGCCCTACTTGATGTTCGAGTGGTGTACAGTTTGATAAGGGAAACATTTGATGACTTCTAGCTTCAGGGCTAATGTGACACTATCATTTTCTGGTCTCTTCCCACAATCCCTTAAACTATCCTTACATTTGTAAGGGTTAATTTAATGATTCATTGTTCCTTGTCAGGACCCTCGTTGGCCCGTTGCCAACATTACACTAGTTCAAGGGCTTCCCCTATTTAAAAGAACATGATTCCAGAGCAGTTGGACTAATCTTTCATCCTACATTAATCCTGCTTCTTATGTAGCGACTTCACAGAAGTAGGGTCCAACCAGGAGCATAGTTCAAACCACTCTCCTGTACATTATTCATTGACTCCTTCATGTGGTTTAAGACAAGCTGACTTTTATGACTGCATAGAAATATAAAGATTTCCGATCCTCATTGTTGCTACATGTTGACAGGATGTGGCCTAGTGTGTATGGATCAATAATGGTAAGGTTTGGGCTTTAATAATCCCCTTCTGATGTAGGATTGGCTGGATACAGATCAATCGCAACTACGTAGTTATAGGATATAATGTAGAAAGGCCATCTGTCCTGATTCCCTGTCCTCAGAGGATGAAAGCCATGTATCCGGGACTGATCTAGTACCAGGAGCGATTGATTTTGTTAATTCTAACTCCTGGTGCCAAGCCCATCTGTACATAGCATTGTGTATATCCATTATTTCCTGATATTATTTACAATTTAGCACATATTAACTCTTCTGTTAATGTCTAGATCTTTTCCATAATTGAACATGACTAAATTATTTGTATGTACTCTATAGAGCTGTGAAGAAATACACAACCAGGGGTATGGAATTACCGTAGACAGATTCCCAGCACAATTCTTCCAGAATGCTCTCTCATCAGATGCAAATATTTGCAGAAGCTCAGAAGCAAAATTTACTATTCTTTGCTTTCAAAATATCTTCACAAACAATGTAACTAGGAAAGAAAAATGTTGCTAAACTACCATGAAATTTTAGGTGTCATTTCTTTGAAGCATCATTTAGTAAAAATGTGCGGATGCATGGTGGTATTTCCAAAATGTATATTCATAACGGAAAAATCTATCTAACCATTTCAGCAGAGTTATGGGCAAAATGAAAATAAACAAGCATTGGCAAAAGCAAAAATATTTTTTTCCCCCGTCCTCTAAAAGTACACATTGCCACAGTAGTTCCTGGCATGAACAAAACTACTTTGTGCCAATATGCTTCGTATGGAAGAGCAGAATTGTGTCACTACCAATGAAGCCAGTCGATAAACAGAGAGACAGAATTCAAAGAACAAAAGGTCTGGGATAACCAGTGTTTGGCAGAATTCTTAAAGAAAATCACAAAGTGGACCCATGGTATCTGTCCTTGCATAAGTGCAGATTTACAGCTTTTATGCATGAGCAAGCATTTACAGAGGCAGACCAGGAAATCAGACTCCCAGACAACATTTGTAAACGTCATTTTAGCAGGAGAAAATATGCATGTGTTTTTACAGGACAAGTAGATTGATGACACAAACTGTCCCATGGACAAGTAGACATTTTATAAAATTCCACACTCCTGACAACATATTGTTAACTGCTGCAAATGAATCCTTCGTTCCCTCAAGACTAAATTTGTTTACTGTAAGAATTTTGGCAACCTTTGATGGGTCAAATATTTTTAAATGTAATCCCTACATAAGAACGTTCTTATTTGTTGTACACCTGTGGTTTCCAACCTTCTGACTTCTGGGGACCCCCATTGAAACATTACTGGAAGCCGGGTACCCCCAAGCAATTTGCACAATTTAAATTTCAAACATGAAAGCAGTAATTTGCAAGAAATAGCACACACCAAACAAATACTAACACTACCAAAGATATAATTCTTTTATATTGAAAAAATATGCAAAAATCAAAACATTTTATTGGGAATGTTGGTGCTGCATTTCTGCGACTAACTTTTCAATTTTTAGTTTTATTTAGGAAAGGTGAATCCTTCAGGCAATTTCTTTAATTATTTCCGGGGCTTTTTCTGTTATTATTTTTTAGGTACATAAGATCTAAGAAAGCTTTTACACATAAATATGTTGTGGGGAAAGGAAGTAAACCATAAGTGCCTCTCATCTCTCCCTATCCTCTTTGTCACATGTAATACATTTTTATTGTAGCACCTCTCATACCAGTGTAGGGTGTCGGAGCACTTTACAGGGGAGTACAAAGTGTAGGATTCACATGGCATCCACACTGGTAGGCATTTTATTTTCGCTGTATAGGGAGCTTTGCAGTGCTTTTAAACCTGCTGAAGAAAGGAAGTAATAAATATAAAAACACGCACACACATTTTTCTGTAGAGGCACCAGCTGGAGAAGTGACTTCCTCCCAGCCAGGCCTGCGGACCCCCTGGTAATGTGTCACGGACCCCAGTAGGTCCACAGACCACAGGTTGGGAACCACTGTTGTACACTATTCAGAGCTGTACAGTGAAACGCCCCCCTGAGGATCTTAACCTAAAGCCACTAACAAGTAATAAAGTCAGAAGCTTGTGTCTTATTACGTGTGATAACTTAACAGTTGAACTTACATTTTTTACAGTGTGTAAGCATGTTACAACCAACCCTTGTCTACTTGCAAACCTTTCCCATACTTAGACTAGTGCCAAATGATAGTGTAGTAATTGCAGTAGTGATCACATATTTCAGGCCAGTGTATCACTTTCTTAAAATCCTCCCACAAATCTCTTGGTACAGTAATGCTAAACAATGTATCCAGATCCTTCCAAAGCAGCCCTCCCATGCGTTTATTCTGTTTAACTCTGTACATTTTTATGTACGTCGAGAGACTGTGTCTTGTGATCTCCAGCTGTGTGTTTGTATTGCTGAGCACCTCCTTCCACATCTTGATGTTATGGATCGTGTGATGTGCATACGTGGACATATCCCATAGTAAATTGTGTGATCCCTCACGCCCCTTGTCAATACACCCTTACATTTCATTTGATATCTGTTCGTACTTCTGTTAATGTTTTCTGATGGCGTTAGCCACGTCCTCTTTACCCTGGCTATGGAATAACTGTCTAACTCTTTCATAAGGTCTCTTACTTTTTGCTTTTATTTTTCATTTCCTCATCCATCAAACGCCATGCTAGAGTGCGGCTTTCACGTTCCGTCTCTGCCTGCTGCTGTGGAGGCAGCTCAGAGTGTTTGGTCCCTGTTGTGGTACCCTCAGGCTGTAGTGTATTTCCCAAATGTCCTCAAGCAAAATTGATGTTTTGTTCCCATGACTGTGCACTCGCCACAGGAAGAGAGCTTGGCAAGCCCCTATTATCTCTAATTGTTTCGTCCTCCAATCTTCCCTGCCCTTGTCAGCCCCCCCACTATGTGGAGGAAACCATTCTTCAGTTGAGGCATTTTGTATTTTTATACTATCCTCCACATACAGGACAGCCCCTCATTCAAGGGACATCCCATATGCTACTAGAATGTAGGCGGCATTGTAAAGCACAACACATGTCCGCAAAGCCACAGTAACAATACTGTCAGTTTCCTTGCAATGTCAAAAAGAGGCCCTCACCACGATAGAACAGACGCTCAAAACTGAACAGGATAGAAAACAACACAATGCTACAATGTGATAAATGGCAACATGCAAAACACAGGTACTATAAAACAATCTAAATACCCCTCCCACGACCCAGCTCTTGTACCCAGAGCGAAAATAAGCAAATAAGCAGCGCATTCCCTGCCTGCTGTACCGGAGCAGGCCACTACTGCCCCCTGGCCAGGTTTCCCCCACAGCCCCTCCGGCTGGGTACATAACAGTCACAACCCCTCCGGCTGTGACCAGAGACCACCCCACTGGGTGTCCCGGAAAATACGCGCCTCAGCCCCACCGGCTGACCGCTCCACTGTTACAGCCCCTCAGGCTGCAACCCTGGACAAGCCCTCGAGCTGTCCAGAAAACCACACTGCAGCCCTACCGGCTACATACATACATTAAAACATGACACCTGCTAGCATCCTCGGTGCAGAGGAAACAAACACCAGTATTAGCCCAGAAAGAAAGGGGTAAGGAATTGATAAGTGAAGAGGGAAAGTAGCATACAACCCCAGAATCTGACGCGTGGCGGACGGTCACCAATGGAAAAGCAGGAGTAGCCACCTGAACAGGAGTGGCACTACAGCCATGCCAGTGAAGGCAGAGCAGAAAAAGAGCCAGAAACAAAAAAACAATGCCCAGGGAGAGGGAGATTGGAAAATTCAGAAGCAACTTTACCCCTTACCACTCCACTCCCCACTTATTGAGACACAGCCAAAGCAGACAGGCAAAACCAGAGGGGACCAGGAAGTGACAGACTCACCACAGCGCTGGCACCCTTTCCAGGGAGGGCACTCTGAGCATAGCAGGGAAACCCACAAGAGCCAGGGGCCCTCCCAAACAGCTGGAAGCCAGGCAGGGGAGACCCTCAATCCAAACACCGCATCCTGCACCAAGATGTTGAAGCCTCCTTTTCTATCCGCCCTCAGGAACAAACCAGACACCAGCCAGCCTTAAGGTACAAGCAGAAATATTTAATAATACGTGCACGGAGACTGTGGCTTGAAAGGCCAAGGCCAAGCAGTCTGAATTGCGGAACTCCAATACAATCTTTTATGCATGAAAACCACAAAGGGGTGAAAATACATCATCCTATCAGAACAACTGAAAGATAATTTCTTCAATAAATACATGGTGTGATGTTGATCAGGAGATGCATGGTATTACACACATACTAGGCATCTATCTAATCACAGTAGAATAACATTTCATTGTGGCAGTGTGATACAAGATGACCACAAGCGTGACCTTCACATTTCTCAGACTTTTGGGAGTTTCCAAGGCATCACCAATCCAGCTTCCTCATAACCTCTCCTCAGACCTATGTGGACATCAAGATGTCTGTCTGTTGCTGGGCGAATGAAGCAATGCATGTCGCATGAGCTTTCTCTTTTAAGCAAGCCTTGCTTTACAAGCTGCCTGTCAGGGTTAATGTACTAAAGGCCATCCAACCTTCTGCAAATGTTTTTCAGGCCTGTACATCATTGAGTATCACAAGATGAGGTCAGGCCTGGTGGGATAATAAAATGGATTCCTTCGCCAGTTTCCACAGCATAGGCTTGATTTCTCTTGAACAGGTCACAAAGTTCTGCTAAACAAAAGACATGACCAGTCAGCCCTACAACACCAATCCATTTTTAGAAAGTTCAATATAGATAACAGAGCTGCAACTGTTGCCTTACATTGGCGCAGGCATATATTATACATGAAGTTGAGCTGTGTTTCCGAAGGAAGGTGGAACGTTTGGCAGAATCCACAATATTTTATGCGAAAGAAGTACATGAGGCAAGTGTTTCTAGTTCACAGTGAAAGGGGGGCACAGCACAATGGATGCAACATTTGAGAGAATGTAACAGGATGGCACAAAAATCCAATTTTGCCAGGAAGGAGATTAAAAGTGTTTGTAAGTCTAAGCGGAGGTAGACACAAGATACAGACTGTATGCTAACAGGGTAGTAATCTGCCAGATGTATCCCCTCTAAGCACTTGGGTGCATTTTAATGTGACCTTCTTACCTAAGAATAGTGCTGGATCGAAAACACAAGGTGTAGGTTCAAGATGGGATTCTGAGGTTTGAGTATTGCAACTCTTGGAATTTGGAAGCAAAATGTATTAAATGAAAAGGAAATATTATTTTAATTTTAAAGTTTGGGTGTTCTTATTAGTCGTACAGTGTTTTTTCACATGTAAGTAAAAAGGCATTTATATCAAACTGAATTTCTCCCAGAAGTAATATATTAATTTGTCGCAAACTAAAGGGTGCCAGGAAAATTATTGTGAGGGAGAGTATCAAGAAGAGGATGTGGCTTTATGGTCGGACCTGACCTGAGGAACAAGGTGCGAACATCCTTTCATTCCGCACGAAACACTTAACCGTCCCGTGCCTAATGCTTCAATGCTATTGGACTGAGTTTGCGCTGCCTAAAAAACTGCTGGGCCCGTGCTGGTTATAGCATTTTCTATAATTGCCACATTTGTTTTGGAATCTCCAGTGTAAGAAGACAATCTACATTTTCCAGTGTTCTCCCTCAACCCAGAAACATTTATTTTTTATATTTAAGCTGCTCACGTTCTGAGAGTTATCAGGCTTCCACTGTTTCCCTGCTAAGTTCTTTTTTCTCTACCACTACCTAAAGACGGTATATCTCGGGCGCTAACATGGTATTTTGTTGTTTTTCAGGTGGAGGAGACCTACAATTCAGTTTCTGTAAACCTTTCTTTGCATGTCCTCATTATTCACAAGCTGCGACAAAGCTTTATTTCTGGGTATTCTGGCATCCCTTTTCCTCCATCGTCATAGAATCCTTTAATCACTCTTCCTATATGTGTAGTCCCTTACCCTCTCTGCAGAAGCTGCTCCTGGTGTTATATTGAGGGCAGCATATAGGGACAGATTCCTACCACAAACAAGGCCAGGACTACACTGTGATAAATCGATTCATGTGGTGCTGTACACGATTGTCTGCCTAACCCTGTAGTATTTGCTTATGTTTCGGATCCCCAAGTTTGACTGTGCCTGTATTACTCACTGGTAGATGATGATCAAGTGAATAATAGAAGTACGTTATGTACTTGCTCATTATCTACCTAGGCTTCTGATCCTGTGGTACTACCTCAGCACATGGGGGGTAATTATAAACACGGCGGTAAACACCGCTCTGTTCATGCTGGTGGTCTTTCCATAGACCGCCACCCCCCTTGAAACCCCGCCAGCCACATTCTGAACATTCCGTGGTCCGGGACATTGCCGACGGCTCCACATGGAGCCGCTGTCAATGCCTCAGTGCGGTGGGGGCAGCAGCACCCGTCGCGCAGATCTCTGCCTGTAAATCGGGCAGTGACCTGCGCGATGGGGCACTGCAGAGCACCCCTTCCACCAGCCTTTCCCTGCCGGGGGAACCCACCAGGGAAAGGCTGGGGGAAACAGGGTACATTATCCGGAGGGCAGCGCTGCCCTCCGGATAATGTAATCTGCCATCGTCAGACTGCCTGTCGGCAGTAGCCTGGCGGTGGCGGAGGGACGCCACAGGCGGCCCTCCCTGTGTTTACTATATGGCGGTTCAGACCGCCATGCCGGTGGCTGTCTTTTCCACCGCCGCCAGGATGGCAGTCTGAACCGCCGGGTTCGTAATGAGCCCCATGGTCACTTTTCCTATGTCTGTGAACCTTGTGCTGTATTTTTTCTGTCTCTGCCCAGTAATCACCAACCCTGTCCCAGCCATTTTTGCCTGTGTTTGTGATTCCAACTTCTGCTTGTACCTTCGACGGTCTGCAGTCCATGGTCACTTACCTTGAAGTTTGTCATTATTTACTAGCATATAGAACCTCTGAGGCATATGTGAGCCTTGTCACTAGCATTCCAGTTGGACATTAGACACACATGTTCAGGATTCCTGGTTCAGTTCATTATACCTTTCAACGTATTCTCACAAACTATGTGCTCAGTCATTATTTGCTTGTGTTTGGTGTACATAGATCTATCTGAGCCTGTTTCAGATCACTAGTCCCATAGTTGGTGAATATTTGCCCTCGTAATTGGATTTCTCACCAGGATCAGTTCCACAACGTATACTTTGGCCTCCCCAGGATACACTTATATCGCTCTGTCTGGGCCATAGCGATCCTATTTATGGATTACCCTGCGTCTGGATACCTTGTCATTCACTCACACTCAGTCCTGTTCATTGTTGCATCCTATGAAACTGTGTCTCTTCATCAACATGTTCTCAGTAAATCACAAGACATAAATGCAGACTGACCCAAAATACCTGATTTAGCTGGCTTCCTGTTACTGACTAACCCATAATCTGGGATCTAGATCTGTAGGAAAAAGGGCACACAGATAAGAATCACTTGCTATTGGGAACATTCGCATATTTGGCCTGGAGCTACTTTGAAGTGTTGATTTAGCTCATGGATTGTGGGTCTCAGCCTCAGGCTGGTATGGGGAATTCTTTAGCAAAGTTTTTGTTTTCTCCTTAAGCAGTGATTGCAATTGTGATTCTTTTGATGGGAACCACTTGCTGTTGCTCTTCTGAGGTAACACCAGAACACTATGTATGCCCTGTTTCTCTGTATCGAGAAAGTTGCTCTTGCAGGTGAAACTGGTAGAGTGGCTGATCCTTGCAAGTCTAGTCTGTCCCCTTGCAAATCGTGCATTGAGAGTGCCATGAGTGACCCTAAACACAGAATGATTGCTTGGCTGGTGTGTCATTCGTGCATAGGCTGCCTCCTGAAGAGAGATCCTAGATGCAGTTTATTGTGGATTCAAGCAGTGTATAATCCTTTGCAGCACCCTTATGTGAGGAGAGAAGGGCATTTTAGATCTAACAGCGACCCTGCAGATGTGCCCAACTAAATCTTCCGATAACAATTGCATAAAGGGTTTATGTATGTGGTATTTCTATAGATCAAAGGTAGTGGTTTTGAAAGGAGTTAATACATTATGAGTTTATTTAGTGAATAAACTTCCCTTTATTGTTGTTAACATGGACTTTCTGTGCCCTTGTTAGGATTTGGCTAGCAAATTGTTTACCGATGCCTTGGCTCTACCGACATCATCGCTGCCTCCTCGCCCACTTTCTCAGACAGGTAGGTTTCTTGTACACTGTTTTCAATGATACCTCCAATAGGTGGTAGTTAAGGCCACTCTCTCACATTCGCCTCTTGTACATTTTTTGGGATAAACACCACTTATCGGTTGCACTCTAATCCTGTCTTTCACACCCCCACTATTGAGCTCTCTTAATCCAATGCAGCTCTACAAACGTATCCCAATGCTGACATTCCAAACTCTCTACCACTGCAGCACTGTGCTGGCAGTTCACCCCAATCATGGCCTACACCACCCGCCATGGCAACATTGAGCACTTCTGCTTGCTCTGCCTATTCTTGTCAGTCACCTGCATCTGCACAATTCTAGTGCTGTGACTCCCACATAATTCTGCCATTAAGGTTACCTGAAGCTTGCTATTATTCCATTTCTGTGGATCCTCCCCTGTTGCTCTTCCAATGCAGATCAGTAGAAACTACAGTCTCTGCTGCTATGATACTAGAAATTCTATGCAACTCTATCATTATTCTACCTCCTGCCATACCGCCAGAGATCTCAACCAGCTGTAATGATTCACCCTGATTCTAATCTGCTCCCCCGCTTCTTTTCTCAGCACTTGAGGTCTCACCGAACCCTGTTGATACATTACAATCTCAACCTGCTGTATCATCCTCTGTGGGGGTATATATATATATATCACACACACACACCTCTCTGTGAGTGCACAATTCTGTTGGTTTTAATTATATTTTGGTCCAATCTTTCTTTTTTCCCCAGGGATGGGATCCAAGTGTGAAGCTGCAGGTACCCTCCAGGGCTTTGGCTACACCCAAGAATGTGTTGGTTCTGGTAAGTATCCCACTGTGACTAGTAAAACCAACACCGTGGCTTTTCATGGCATGGACAGCTTTTCCACACACTCTGCCCAGTAACTAGTAAATGTACCTGCTCTCTATGGCTCCACTTCTGAGTGGGCTCCATGTTATCGCCAAGGTCACCTTATAGAAATGTAGAGAGCAGAGCAAAGAATTGTGCTTCTCATAGCAGTATGGCGGCCACTGTCAGCTGAGATCACAGGGTCACCCTAATCAGGCAACGCAGTTCACGTAGGGCACAGTTGAAACTTCTTCAGCTCTCTAGTGAAGCCTCTCAAACTGGGGGTGAGGAGTTTAATCGAGTAAAAGAACTCAACATGCATCCAGAACCTGTTTTTTCTCCCTATTCTGGCATCCTGAAGATCTGTTCTATTTTCCATTTTATTTCTGTCACGATTAAGTGCGGTGTTGCAACATAGCCATTGGCCTAGCACCCTTACCTTCACTCATGGCGCCATACTGGAAACGCAGTTAATTATTTCACAGAGTGTCCAGCATATTGTCTTAAAATATGTTTATTGCTATCTACCCAAGGATGTACACAGTTTGATCTAATCACACATAGATGTCTGTGAATATCTTATGCTGTGTTCCTAGTTGGTCCATGACAGCACACCTAAGTGTCAGTGTCATCAACAGACAATATGAGGCTGAAGGGCTAAGGTTAGTTTGCACTTCAGTTTCATAATTTTTTTGTTGTAAAAATCATATATTTAAGTTTACTTTAGAAATTAGCTTTTCAATGATCAGAAGTGTGTTTTGCATGTTTCCTCTTTCCACATACATTGTTTACAAAACTCATCATCATATGTGTATCGCTTTCTAACTAAGCAGGGAATGGGTCTGGTCACTCTCACCAACATGGTTTGACCAATATTATTAGCATCCTTCCATTGCTGTAAATGAACAACACTTCATAGAAAAAAAGCTTTTGTATTAACACCATACAGCAAATAAACATTTTCCGAGTGTGTGAGAAGGTAGCCTCTTTCTAGCCTTGTTACCCCCACTTTTGGCCTGTTTGTGAGTGTATGTCAGGGTGTTTGTCACTGTTTTCACTGTCTCACTGGGATCCTGATAGCCAGGCCTCAGTGCTCATAGTGAAAACACCATGTTTTCAGTATGGTTGTTATGTGTCACTGGGATCCTGCTAGTCAGGACCCCAGTGCTCATAGGTTTGTGGCCTATATGTATGTGTCACTAGGACCCTGTCACACAGGGCCCCAGTGCTCATAGGTGTGCATGTATATGTTCCCTGTGTGGTGCCTAACTGTCTCACTGAGGCTCTGCTAACCAGAACCTCAGTGGTTATGCTCTCTCATTACTTTCAAATTGTCACTAACAGGCTAGTGACCAATTTTACCAATTTACATTGGCTTACTGGAACACCCTTATAATTCCCTAGTATATGGTACTGAGGTACTCAGGGTATTGGGGTTCCAGGAGATCCCTATGGGCTGCAGCATTTCTTTTGCCACCCATAGGGAGCTCTGACAATTCTTACACAGGCCTGCCACTGCAGCCTGAGTGAAATAACGTCCACGTTATTTCACAGCCATTTTACACTGCACTTAAGTAACTTATAAGTCACCTATATGTCTAACCTTTACCTGGTAAAGGTTAGGTGCAAAGTTACTTAGTGTGAGGGCACCCTGGCACTAGCCAAGGTGCCCCCACATTGTTCAGAGCCAATTCACTGAACTTTGTGAGTGCGGGGACACCATTACACGCGTGCACTACATATAGGTCACTACCTATATGTAGCTTCACCATGGTAACTCCGAATATGGCCATGTAACATGTCTATGATCATGGAATTGCGCCCTCTATGCCATCCTGGCATTGTTGGTACAATTCCATGATCCCAGTGGTCTGTAGCACAGACCCTGGTACTGCCAGACTGCCCTTCCTGGGGTTTCACTGCAGCTGCTGCTGCTGCCAACCCCTCAGACAGGCAGCTGCCCTCCTGGGGTCCAGCCAGGCCTGGCCCAGGATGGCAGAACAAAGAACTTCCTCTGAGAGAGGGTGTGACACCCTCTCCCTTTGGAAAATGGTGTGAAGGCAGGGGAGGAGTAGCCTCCCCCAGCCTCTGGAAATGCTTTGTTGGGCACAGATGTGCCCAATTCTGCATAAGCCAGTCTACACCGGTTCAGGGACCCCTTAGCCCCTGCTCTGGCGCGAAACTGGACAAAGGAAAGGGGAGTGACCACTCCCCTGACCTGCACCTCCCCTGGGAGGTTTCCAGAGCTCCTCCAGTGTGCTCCAGACCTCTGCCATCTTGGAAACAGAGGTGCTGCTGGCACACTGGACTGCTCTGAGTGGCCAGTGCCACCAGGTGACGTCAGAGACTCCTGCTGATAGGCTCCTTCAGGTGTTAGTAGCCTTTCCTCTCTCCTAGGTAGCCAAACCCTCTTTTCTGGCTATTTAGGGTCTCTGTCTCTGGGGAAACTTTAGATAACGAATGCATGAGCTCAGCCGAGTTCCTCTGCATCTCTCTCTTCACCTTCTGATAAGGAATCGACCGCTGACCGCGCTGGAAGCCTGCAAACCTGCAACATAGTAGCAAAGATGACTACTGCAACTCTGTAACGCTGATCCTGCCGCCTTCTCGACTGTTTTCCTGCTTGTGCATGCTGTGGGGGTAGTCTGCCTCCTCTCTGCACCAGAAGCTCTGAAGAAATCTCCCGTGGGTCGACGGAATCTTCCCCCTGCAACCGCAGGCACCAAAAAGCTGCATTACCGGTCCCTTGGGTCTCCTCTCAGCACGACGAGCGAGGTCCCTCGAATCCAGCGACGCTGTCCAAGTGACCCCCACAGTCCAGTGACTCTTCAGCCCAAGTTTGGTGGAGGTAAGTCCTTGCCTCACCTCGCTGGGCTGCATTGCTGGGAACCGCGACTTTGCAGCTGCTCCGGCCCCTGTGCACTTCCGGCGGAAATCCTTCGTGCACAGCCAAGCCTGGGTCCACGGCACTCTAACCTGCATTGCACGACTTTCTAAGTTGGTCTCCGGCGACGTGGGACTCCTTTGTGCAACTTCGGCGAGCACCGTTTCACGCATCCTCGTAGTGCCTGTTTCTGGCACTTCTCCGGGTTCTAACTGCTTCAGTGAGGGCTCTTTGTCTTGCTCGACGTCCCCTCTCTCTGCAGGTCCAATTTGCGACCTCCTGGTCCCCCCTGGGCCCCAGCAGCGTCCAAAAACGCCAAACGCACGATTTGCGTGTAGCAAGGCTTGTTGGCATCCTTCCGGCGGGAAAACACTTCTGCACGACTCTCCAAGGCGAGAGGGATCCGTCCACCAAAGGGGAAGTCTCTAGCCCTTTTCGTTCCTGCAGAAACCTCAGCTTCTTCTGTCCAGTCGAAGCTTCTTTGCACCCGCAGCTGGCATTTCCTGGGCATCTGCCCATCTCCGACTTGCTTGTGACTTTTGGACTTGGTCCCCTTGTTCCACAGGTATCCTAGATTGGAAATCCACAGTTGTTGCATTGCTGGTTTGTGTCTTTCCTGCATTATTCCTCTAACACGACTCTTTTGTCCTTAGGGGAACTTTAGTGCTCTTTGCACTCACTTTTCAGGGTCTTGGGGAGGGTTATTTTTCTAACTCTCACTATTTTCTAATAGTCCCAGCGACCCTCTACAAGGTCACATAGGTTTGGGGTCCATTCGTGGTTCGCATTCCACTTTTGGAGTATATGGTTTGTGTTGCCCCTATCCCTATGTTTCCCCATTGCATCCTATTGTAACTATACATTGTTTGCACTGTTTTCTAAGACTATACTGCATATTTTTGCTATTGTGTATATATATCTTGTGTATATTTCCTATCCTCTCACTGAGGGTACACTCTAAGATACTTTGGCATATTGTCATAAAAATAAAGTACCTTTATTTTTAGTATAACTGTGTATTGTGTTTTCTTATGATATTGTGCATATGACACTAAGTGGTACTGTAGTAGCTTCACACGTCTCCTAGTTCAGCCTAAGCTGCTCTGCTAAGCTACTATTATCTATCAGCCTAAGCTGCTAGACACCCTATACACTAATAAGGGATAACTGGGCCTGGTGCAAGGTGCAAGTACCCCTTGGTACTCACTACAAGCCAGTCCAGCCTCCTACAGAGTGCAGCTGGGTATGCCTTTCTGATTGCACATGAGTCTCAGAAGACTGTATACTAGAAATTTTAAATTACACACAGTCCTGATCAAGACTCTAAGAATCACAAAACAGGTGAAAGTACATTGACCACACTATAGAGGAACTTTTAGTAAATGAAGAATTCAACAATAGAAAGTAGCAGCTCACAAGGCAGAAAAAGGTTATACAGAGCAGGTTTAAATCACTATAATTCTTTCTATTCTCTAATAAGACAAACTCATCCAAGCCTTGAGAGGACACAGTGCCAAATAGGAGACTAGAGAAATTACTTGTGATCCGCCATCGGGCTGCCCAAGTGCTTGGTTCACCACCTGCCTCCTTGGCCCAGCGGCATGTACCAGTCAGGAAGGCAGTGCACATTAGCGGGCCTGCCATGCAAAAAGAGCGAGCACTAGATGCCTAGTCAAAGTTGCATCCTTCAGTCGGGTGCAGTTTTTCCCAATTAGTGCCATTTTCTGTCAGCCGAGGAACAAGCTGGTACCTGTGAGTCTTTTTAACAAGCAGGCTTCTTGGCAGCAGCTATCACCGAGATTTTAGTGCATAACATTCAGTTGCGTAAAACATTGTAGATGTATGGTGCATCGGTTCTTGCTGGCAGCTGTATCTTCCATTGAAACAAATGAACAACTTCCTGTTCTCTATGAATGTCGTAGTTTTGTTCGAAACCAGGCTGGAGGAGGGGCCATTCCATGCTGTAACAGGAGGAAGCATGACGTAGTGTAATGGCCAAAAAACATTTCTCTTAGTGAAATTGCCTGGAGGGAACTAAGCACACAAAGTGGGGACATTGAGAAAAATGCACCAATAAAAAGGAAGCTTTTAAGACAAGCACAACAAACAAATGGCAAGAGTGGGCATGGTTAAAGCCCATAGACTGAATACAGCATGTCTTGGAGACAGCACTGCCTAGCCTCGACCTAAAAAGGAACGCTTACACATACAATAACCATATCACCAAATTAAAACAAGCAGTCTCACCCCTTAAGAACAATTATAAAACCTGAGATCACAAAATCTCATGTCAACAGATTTTTGGCCCCTTCTTTGAATTTTGCTACCTTCGTACATTTTCCCTACTTAGGTACAAAGCCATAACATTGAAAAACGACTGTATCCTCAGCCTTAGCAGTTTTCCTGAATTGTGTGAAGCTTCAGACATACACAAATTACCAGTACTAGATTTTTACTGCAACAGTCAGACCCTGATAAGGCTTTGTAATTTACATGGAGGATTTAATAAAAACCTAATAAAAACCTCAACTCATAAATATAAATTTGTATTGAATAAAGTATGAGAGTGAAATGTGCAAATAGTTTGTGTAATATATGGTGATTGTGCCTCATGCAGTAGCACTGTTAGATCGAGACTTTATGATTATGTCAGGATTTTTAATTATGTTAGATTTCTCACTCTGAGGCAGAGTCCAGCCATTTTAAGGATTCCTGGATATATACCCTGGGATTCAAATTGAACATTAATTTTCTCGAAGTCTCATTTAAGTGTTGTTAATCCGGTTCTCTCTTTTTTTTTTCTTTTTACAAAAACACCTAGTTTCCTCCTGATTAACTTTCATTCTTACTTTATGGTTGGACAATTAGCATCTGGCAAAGAGATCACCATGGATCAATAAATTGTGCAAAATTGAAGGCCTCTTAGAAAGTAACTATACCTGCAGTAACACAGCATACCTGCTTGACACTCCAGGAAAATTATTTCAAAATGTGTGGCTTGTAGCATGGCTCATATATATATTTAGGAAATATTATGGAAGAATTGGATGGGAATTTCAAAGAAGTCCGGTAAGAGGTGAAAAGATGAACCTTGGAAATATACACAGTAGTTTTATAGAGCTTGTGTCTTCTTGAAATTAGCTATATTGTTTTTGTCTCTGCTCTGGTATATTTTCAACAATAGCTGGAATAATTGTTTTGTGTCATGGCTTCCTGGCTTCTCCTGTTTTCCGTTCCTTCAGGGGAATTGATCATGAACACCATACAGAAGGTAGCTGGCGTAGTATCCAGTGCTGTGCTTCCGTGCCCAGACCTCTCTAGGACTGGCCGACCAGATGAGAATGCTTACCAGGCAGTGACAGCACCTCCTCCTGGCATAAACTGCACAGTGGACCATGCCCTTCCCACCGTACCGACGCACAGTAGAGGTACAACTTCTTTTTAGCTCTCCAAGGGTTTATATTTTAAAAGGAGGTGGATTCTTTTGTGCATATTAATGGTGACCTACTCCCTTTTCACAGCAAGTCGCCAACCTGGCCTGGCTGGTGGAGGCTGGGAGGAAAGTGACAGTGGTCACAGCTCCCAGCGGTCCTCTCAGGAGAATTATGAATCTGGTCAGACCTCAATGTCTGGCAGCGACAGCCACTCTGGAGCCAGCAGAGAAGCCGGAGACATAACAGAGAGGTAAGTTCGGACAGAAACCTCACAACTAACCTGCTTGAGCCAATTTAGTGTCATGGAGAAAATAGCCTACAACTGTAAGTTTCATCCACTTCTGCCCCAACAAATTCCAGGAAAGGTACAAACCCCTGCTTATCAAGATGTGAAGGACCCTAACTCATCCTCAGCAGTATTCAGTAGAGTTAGTTGGAGTATCCTACCCAACAGCTTCATACAAGGAATGTTGCGTGTTCTCTGAAACAGGCTCTTGTTTGAGCCAGGGAATCTGAAGGACCAATTTCCATTACCTGCAAGAGAGGGGGTTACACCAGGGGTTCTTAGAGTCTAAAACCCTTCTCAAAGAAGACATTGCTAATCAGAACTAACCACCTACCCTTTGTTTAATGCTGTGGATCTTGCATAAGCTGAATGGTAACTTGCCAGCTTTTCAGGCTTCTGAAGTCCAGGTCATCTTTTTTTCAAGGACCTTGTGAATGTACCATCTGGTATTGTTGGGGAAATCAGCCACTGGTACAAGATTAAATATTCCTTTAGTGGGTCCAGAGACCAGGTTATTTATGAAAGCTAAGAGATCAGAGCAGGAAATAAGATGTACCAAGCAACTAAAGAGTAATGTTTGAAGGTTGGGAGGGATGGTGTGAAAATAGCAATAGGTCAATGACCGAATCCAATTTGTTCTATGGGTTGTTATCTATGGAGGAAGGTAAAATTAACTTCAAATTATATAGTATTTTCAACACTTAACATGGAACCCAAATTCTAAATCTGTAATATTAACCCACACATAAGAGGATTACAACATTCTAACCCTGGGATCTTTATTTAAATACCAAATGGGACCGACAGTCCAGTGCTAGAATCGGTGTCTGTTCAGTCCCTTACTAATGGGACACATGATTCTGACCACGTCCCCACTTCATGCCTTCACAACAAATTTTTTAAAGCAGATGTTGACCAAAACTTGTTCATGTCTCTTTACTCTCTTCAGGGCAGAATGTGTCCAACTTAGTGACTGCATGCAGGAAATGAGCTTGGTGGACACAGTAACTCGAGGAACCAAGGTCTTCCTCACGAGGGAGGAGGTGCAGCACTTTCTGAAAGAGTAAGAGAGCTACAGATTCATTATTCTTCTCATAATCCCTTTTCTTGACTCATGTTTGCTGTGTTCTGTATTTTGAAGAGAACTTTACCATCAATTTTATGAGTGTCCCTTAGCATGAGCTTAGGTATTTAACATAAATGAGGTCCTCTCTTTCAGGATCGCCATGCCAAAGACAACAACTTCCTAATTGTAGGGGTCATTACGACTCTGGTGGTCATGAGACTGGCAGGGTTGCGGTGGCGCTCGGACCTCTGCCAGCGTGACAGTCCGACAGCCACATTACGACCCTGGCGGTAGCGCCACAGTCGGACTGCCAGCACTGCCAGTTTTTCTCCACAGGAGGGACTTGCAGTGCTGGCGGTCCTAATCATCATGAGCCGGCGTCAGTGTTGTAGGCAGTTTCCCACTGGGTGTTTCCGCCTGCTGACCCAGCAGGAAACTCTTAATGGGGCCTGCAGGAAGGCGGCTGCATTGGCAGCAACCTGACCGTAGGGACTTCAGCCGACAGCCTTTTTTGTCTACCGAAGTCGTAATCGACCCCAATGGCTCTGAAAGCTGCCAGTGCATTATGTGCTGCTTCTGGTAATGATGAATGTACCAAGTGCTACCACTGACAATTCAGCTCACAAACAAGGTTAATATGGTAAACCCTAAATGGGTTTATCTATGATAGTGAGGGTGGGAAAAAGTTGAAATATTTTTTTTTTTGTTTCCAAGCAAGTCTACACTCAACCTAGGGTATCTACAATTAGGCCTGTACCTCAATGGTCGATTCTGATGTTTATCTGTTTAAGAGTTGTTATTCTTAATAGAGTATAATTGAAAAAGGTCAAAACCCACCAGCTCATTCTTTTGCTAAATTGATTTTAGTTGTTTTGTTTTCTTCTTCTTCCTATTTGTTCATCACCCTTATTGTTTCCATTTCGCGCTTCTACTTCCTCCCACCTCCTAAGATGTTACAGTTTAGCGTTGTAGATGAAATAAAACTAATTATGCCTTCAGACTTGTAACATCCATTAATATAGATGCACATAAATCCGGTTTCTTCTTGGCTTGTGCAATCTGAGATTAAGCCCATCTCTGACAGCCTCATGGTGACAGGAGGCATTGAAAGTAGCACGCTCTGTTATGTTATATAAGTATCATTTGTATTGCACCTTGAAGGGATATCCTTGCGTTCTTCGGCAGCACCATCAGTAAGGTTGAGTAAAAAAGTCAGTAGCACCATCAGTAATTTCACTTATTTTTTTAAAATAGATGAAAATGAATACTTTTTGCCATTTAAAAGTTGCTGGCAGAAAATTGCTCTTGATTTATTGTCTTGTACAAAAATCTTTGCTGAAAAAAGGAGCTGGGTATAAATATTATAAAATTAAAACACATCTTTTGACTATAACTAAGATGGCTATTTCATCCCAGTGCACCGATTGAACATTTTAATCAAATGTTTGAGTCAAAACCAAATATCCATTGAAAATGAAAATGTAATTACATTAAATATGAATTTTGGATTAAATAAGGGTTGCATTGTAAAAAAAAATAAAAAAAATTGGGGAACCAATTTACTAATGAATTGGGGTAAAGGTAGGTATTTGAAAGGTGAGAATTCAAATCTAAACTAAAATGGGGTTTAAGAGAAAAACCTGTTTTATTTTTGTCTGTATATGCATATTTAAAATGCATCTACCCTTGTGCAAGATTATGGTTTCCAATTATAATTAAGGCCTCTGGTTTTATGGCATATTATGTTTTTATCATTTCCGTCTGTTCTTATCCATGTTTGTTTTTTAGCCAACTTATCGGTATTTATTGATATCTATATCCATTGGTATTTATCAATATTTATTTTGTGTTTTGGGAATAAACAGAGTCGTAAAATAGTAAGTTTCCACATTTTTTAAACTGATGAACATGCACTCAAACAATGATGCCTGTCACATTTTAGCGAATGAAGCAACCAAATACAAAACAGTACACCCACTGTTAAACATCAGCATTACATACAAATGTATGTTAGTTAACATATGCCTGGATCTGAGGAAATTTCATCTTGTTTCTTAACTCATCATGCTGTCTATCTGCTCAACTGTTGGCCTGTAATTCAGGAAGGACAACATGGAGAGTCACTCACAAGAAACACTATTTTCTCTTTGAATCTTGGATTTTCACTTCGTAACCCGGAGAGAACTCTTACACAGGTTGCAGAACCCTGTTCATCTAAGGAGTTCCCTGCCCTTTTTAAACCACATTTTTAAATGTGATGCCTTTGTCCTCTAAAAGAAGATGTTTTCCTCAAAAATATATTTTGTAGGTGAAAATAAATGGAAAATGCTTTCCAACTTCAAATTTGAGCCTCTTTATTGGCAATCTTTTGGTCATATAGAAAAGAAAATTCGAAGCTCAGTCACATAGCTAGAAATATTAAGATAGTGCATGTTAATAAAAATGTTTTCTTTGTTTCACTGAATTACTAAAGCTTTATGTTTGAGCTAGGACTAAAGAGAACATGAGCCCAAACGAGTGCATTACCTTGCACATGAAACATATGAATATAGGTTCTCATCCAGGAATCAATATCACCAAACTCTGCAAGGCTTTGAACAAAACGAAGCTGAATATCTTAGTCAGTAAGTGCAATCTAGTAATGCCCATCCACATTTCACTCCCCTGTACTTTTACTTCTGTCTGATTCCTTCACAGGCCTTATTGGAGAGTACTGATTAAAAGTTTTGTATTTATTGTCACTACATCAATATGAAGAAAATCTTGTAGGACTACTTCACAATATTGATGTTAAAACGTGGTGTTTATGCATGTTTGACTGAGTAAACATATATGTGAAAATTACAATCTCTAGGATGTCTGAATAAAATAGCAATATTTTTTCTTGATGTCTGGGATGATAGGACTGTGTTGATGAGGAAGAGGATTGTAGAGAACCATAGACCTACGGCATATTGAATATATGTACTATAGTGTGGACATAAGTGGTCAATTGACGATGTAAACTACCATACTTTTTCTGTTTCTCTTTTGCCTGCCTGCCTTGCATGTTTCCTGCAAGGTACCTGACAATCTATTCACTGGAGGTGCTGCATGTTTTGCTGAAACATTCAACTGCAAAGTTCAATGCTCTGGTGTCAAGGGTGTACATCCAAAGTGCCCCTTCTGCTACTTTTTAAGGTGACTGACAGTTGTTGGCAGCTGCATCTTGGCTCAGGATCCCAAACAGTTATTTGCCTATACCGCTGGTAAAACGTGTATACAAACTATACAGAATAATGTGCACAGTAGGACTGTTAACGTGTGGATTTTAAGAGCTGGAAAGAGAAAAGTGGGGGAGAAAGAAAACATTAAGAGTAAAGGAGAGAACGTAGTGAGATAGATGAAACAGACCCTCCCAAATAAAGATGGCAGCTAAGAATAGATTTAATTGGCTCCCCCAAGTCCTCAAACAGAAATCAGAGTGTAGAACAGCAGGGGGCACTGCAGAACAGCAGGAGGTGCATCAGCAGAGTTGTAGGTGAACCCCAATATAGCAAAATTGAGGGTGCTTCAGATCAGGATTGGGGGTATAGACCGAGCTGTGTCCGAGCCCGGTCCAGGAATAACAGAAAGGCAGCGGGTGAAGAGTGAGAAACGGAGCGCCTTGTAATTCCTGGTATTGGAATAATGGGGCGCTGCAAGTTAGGGTTGAGGTGCATTGACAGAGTTGTATGTGGGCTGCAGTTCTGGAATAGTAATTGGGCACACAAGGTCAGAAGTGAGATATGTTAATGGAGCTATGTGTGGAACCTTGTATTGGCGTGCCAGTGTTGCCGAGTGTTAGCCTGCATGTGCCCTGGTGAAGCTGCTAGTGGGGTCCATCATAGGAGTGGCATTGCCTCAACACCACAGAGGCGAGGAGTCCTGAAGGGCATGTGTATGAGCCTTAGTACTGAGAATAAATGTGCACTGAATGTTAGAATTGATGGATTCTGGTGAAGCTGTGGTGGTTCCATTCAACAGTGATGTTGGATGTTAGACTTGAGTTGCACTGCCTGAGCTGTGTTTTGCTCTTTCTTGTCCAGTATTGGCTTGGCAGTGGCACTGAATATTAGAATTGAGCTGATGCAAGAGACTTTATGTGAGCGAGGTCCCAGTACAGGAAAGGGAATTACCTTGCTGGGGTAGAATTGAGGTGTACTGATGGAGCTGCGCCTGAGGTCTCAGTACTGGAACAGCAGAGTGTACTGACTGTAAGAACTGAGGTGCTCTGGCAAACAGCATGTGTGGGATTCTGGCACTGGCACGGCTGAGGGCTTGGAATGTGTGAACCGAGGTGCACTGATGGAGCTGCGTCTGAGGTCCCAGTAATGGAACAGCAGTGTGTACTGACTAAAAGAACTGAGGTGCTCTGGCGACAGCATGTGTGGGGTTCTGGTACCGGCACAGCTGAGGGGCTTGGAGTGTGTGAACTGAGTTGCACTGATGGAGCTGCACCCGAGGTCCCAGTCCCGGAGCAGCAGAGTGTACTGACTTCAAGAACTGAGGTTCTCTGGCAGACAGCATGTGTGGGGTTCCTGGCACGGCTGAGGGCTTGGAGTGAGGTGCACTGATGGTGCTGCGAGTGGGATCACAGTATGGAGCAGAAGTGGTCACTGCGGAGCCCTGGCAAAGCGGAGTGCCCAGGCTATAAGCAATTACAAGCGATCCTCCACCCTTGCTCTCAGCACACAGGCAGGCACACTTGGTAAAGAAAATCCAAGCTAAGGAAGGGAGGGTGCAAGGCAGCTGAGAGAGGGTGCAGAGAGCCCTCAAAAAACAAATGTGACCAAGATAACAGCCTAATTTATAGCCCTGATTACAACTAAGCTTAGAAGAAGAATGCTCTGCAAATGTAAAGGGATACTTCCCTGGACAAGAGCAGGAAACAATGTTAAAAAAAACTCCCCTAAAGAGCAGATAAACAGGACAAAGCATAATTATACAGTAGTTGGTCCCTGCTCCCACACAGAAGGAGGAGGGACAAAGAGGCATGACTAACCACTAGCAAGCAAGGATTTTGAAATGACACTAAAACGAACAAATGAAACAGCTGGAAGCCCACAGAAGAAGTATACTTAAAAGTTGGTCTGTTAATCTTCCTAAATGCCAGTGTCTCAGAGTTCCTTGCTCAGTGGATGAAATATACCCATTTTGTTTGTCTGTAGTGTGCCCTTATTGATTTCTTCTGGATTTGGCCAGATTTGATCATTCCAGCCTACTGTAACTGATTCAGCACATATTTCATTAATCTGAAGTTAGACGACTATTAACAGAAATTATTTCCTTAGTGCGTTTCTGTAGATTCCAAGAGCTTTTGTTCTGCACAGACACACCCAATACATAAAGGCTTAAGGTATTTTGTTATCTCAATGGTGCGTCCTTGCCCCAACTCAAAGAATAAGGGAGCATTGGGTGTGCTTTGAGAGAGACACATAATAGCTTACAGAAATCTATTCCCATTAATGGTTAGCACATGAATACCCCAAAGTTCACTACCAGAAGCTCATGCTGCTTTGGTTTGGGCTTTTTACACCGTCAACGCAGGTGATATAAAACCCCAACTTTCATTGTTTTAGCAAACTGCACTACAGCTCCTCGGCTTTGTGATAAAATGATGTTACGATTCTGGCTTGGTTATCTCACTTCCCAATGTGGCTGAACCTGACTCAGATAATTGCTGCCCATTGCACCTTTGAAACTGGTGACATTCAGCTGCAGATTACTACCGAAAGACTTATTGAATTATGTGCCATAATTTGATATTTTATATAGTTTGTTTGTTCATCTTGATTGCAATAGTCTTCATAATAAATCAAAAAACACTGCATCCCCATTGAAGTGCGAAAGACTAAAAGGATATTGTCACCATACAAAAGGGTTACAGTCTTATGGGCTCAGCTTCTGCCTCCCCACAACGAGGGTGCATCATTCAGATAGTTGCTTCACCAATTCACCACATGGTTGACGAAGAAGGTGAATAGTGTAATGGCTAGTATGCATCCCTGGCGTACACCATGTTTGTTGGGAAAAGATTTTAGATGTGATTTAGAGGTTGGCAGATGGGTTACTCAGTCACAAATGTGACGGATATTCCAGCCTCCTTGTTACAAGTAGATTTTATCCTAAGGCACTTGTAATAAGGCAGACAGGATATCCGTCCTGGCCTGTTTAGCGCCACCGTAGCATTAAAAAAATGAGGCAACGGCGGCGCTAAAGGGCATAAGGGGCTTATAAATATGACCCCTTGTTCTAAGTGGGAGAGGCAGCATGAAGCATGGACGATATACGATTCCTACACCTTATGAACCTCATTTTCTTAAGTAACATTCCCTGTACATTGATTTACAAACTAATTTATTGTGTCTCTTTGTGTGATGTAAAGCACTCTGACACCTTACAATGGGATGAGTAGCACTATAAAATAATAAATAAATTAGTAGATGACATTTAAATTAATATTTGTGTAATTATTCATAGACACAGATAAACCTTGCATGCTTGCAGTGCATGCACATCTATTTTGCGGCGGGAAGGGAGGTTATTGTTGAGGGGGAATTAAAGTAAAAAACCTGCCTCCAAGTCATAGCTTATCACAGGTACTCATGAAGTGATAATTATATGCCTTTTTCTTCCTTTCATTTCATTGACATCTAGGTGTTATGCTCCAGGTGGCTCCCAGACAGGATGATACTTGCATAAAAGAAGGGCTGATGGCTCTTTAAATGAGGCCTTTGTTTGTGCCTGGCTGGAAGTGAAAATAAGAAAGTCACCTCACTGCCTGCATGTTTGTGAAGTAGTAAATTATCAATCAAAACCAAACACACGCCCTTAGTCACTTCCCTGTTTGTCCACTTCAGACCTACTGTGAAGATTTTCTCATGTAGCCTAGTTGTAATGCTGTGCAAGTCCAAAGGCAACCCAAGAGAACCCAAAACTGTTCACATACAGTAACATGGAATGTTGTTAAAGACAGATATTGGTTCCATAAACCCAACATTAAGCGATTTGTTGCTGAACTTCACATAAAAAAAAATAAAAAAAATGAAATCTAAAAGCTTTGTAAACGGTGCTGATTCCTTTCTGAATGTCTGCCAGTACATTATCAGAAAGTTTCTGTTCCACTATGATTTAACAGCATCCACTCAAATATATTTTTGGGCATTTTTTTATGAGGCCAATGTATCTTTAATTGGCAGGATCATTCAGGCGATCCTTCTTATAAATCGAGACAAAGTTCAGCATCAAGCTACTGCACTGAGTGATAACGTTGGCTAATACTAAAAGATGGAGTCCCCAGGTTAGTGGTTCTGACTTAAAGAAGTCTGTCAGAATTCTGCCTAAACCTGGAGCTGGACCACTTTTTTGGATCTTAACAGTCTTTATTAGCTCTTCCAACCTGAAGGCGTGAAGACATTTTCTCTGGGGTTCCACACTTAGTCCCTGATTACGAGTTTGGCAGACAGGAACACCCCACAGGATGGCCGCCACTGTTGTGGTGACCTCCACGGCGGCCCAATCATGACTTTCCTTCTGGGCTGATTTCCGCTGGTCAGCCCAGTGGGAAAGTGGGGGCAGCCTTGTCGCCGGCTCGTAATCAAGCAGGGGGCACCAGCACCCTCGTAATGCGCACTGTCTACATAGCAAACAGTATGCATTACGAGGGTGCTGGGTGGGGGGGCCATGGGCAGTGCAGGGCCCCCCCCCTAAGGCCGTCTGCAACTATTCTCCTCCAGCCTTTTCATGGCAGTAAGACTGCCATGAAAAGGCTGGAGGAGAACGAGGTTGTGATCAGCAGGGCAGCGCTGCATGCAGCGCTGTCCTGGCTGATTGCAGCATGCATCCGCAATCAGCCCGTCAGGATCACCGATCGCGGCAGAGATGGCGGTCGTAATGTTGCAGTCGGACTGCTACAGCAGTGGCGGTCCTACAGCCCCTGTGGGTCTGGTGGTCCTAGGACCGCCAGACTCGTAATTAGGCCCTAAGACTGGGGATCCTCTCTAGCATGTATTGTGGTTTCCCAAGAATGTAGCTAGGAAAATTTGCAAACTATCTATGTTCCTCATAGTGGGGCAGTCACTATAGTTTTTGAGCCATTGGTGCATGTGCCAGAACATTAGTATCCCTTTAATTTTGGCTGCACCAGGTATATCTACCCGCTGTTATTATATCCAGTCCTCCCTTCTGTCCTCTCATGACTTTTATATGTCCTATTAGTTTAGTTAAAAGCTCTGTTCTCTTGTCTGTTCTTGATACTGTCTAAAAGATATTCAGTCACATACTAGAAAATTATTTTACAGTCAGTAGCTGCCTGGTATATAACTCGGGTAGAATATTCCTGTCAACAAATATTCCATAATAACCTTTTTGTGTGGTTAACTAAATCAATCAATCAGGGATTTGTAAAGCACACTACTCACCCTTGAGGGTCTCAAGACGCTGAGGAGGGGAGTGGGGGGGAGGAAGGGGAGGTGCTGCTACTGCTCAAACAGCCAGGTCTTGAGAAGTACCATGAAGGTAAGGAGGTCTTTGGTCTGTCGCAGGTGGGTGAAAAGAGTGTTCCACATTTTGGCGGCGAGGTGCGAGAATGATCTACCGCCGGTTGTAGTTCTGCAGATGCGTGGGACGGTTGCGTGGGCGTGGTCGGCGGAGTGGAGATGCCGGGACGGGTTGTAGAAGGAGAGTCGTCTGTTGAGGTATTCTGGTCCGGTGTTGTGCAGTGCTTTGTGAGCGTGGGTGAGGAGTTTGAAGGTGATTCTCTTGTTGACTGGGAGCCAGTGCAGGTTTTTCAGGTGGTCTGTGATGTGGCAGTGGCAGGGATGTCCAGGATGAGGCGTGCGGAGGCATTCTGGATGCGTTGCAGCCTTTTCTGGAGTTTGGCTGTAGTTCCTGCATAGAGGACATTGCTGTAGTGCAGGTTGCTGCTCACGAGGGCTTGGGTGACTGTACTTCTAGTTTCGGTGGGTATCCATTTGTAGATCTTTCGGAGCATGCAGAGGGTTTTAAAGAGCAGGAGGAGGAGATGGCGTTGACTTGCTGGGTGATGGATAGTGGGGGGTCCAAGATAAATCCGAGAGTGGCAGGCCACCAGGAGTCATCCCATGCGAGGGGGTGGAGCTAAAGATGAGGACTTCTGTCTTGTCGGAATTGAGTTTGAGGCAGCTGCTCTTCATCCATTTGGCAATGGCCTTCATTCTTTCATGGAGGTAGGTCTTGGCGGAGTCATTGGTGAGGGAGAGGATCAGCTGGGTGTCATCGACGTATGAGATGATGTTGTGGGATCGGGTGATGTTAGCGAGCGGGGCCATGTAGATGTTGAAGAGGGTCAGGCTGAGGGACAAACCCTGGGGTACGCCGCAGATGATTTTGGTGGCCTCTGAGCTGAAGGGCGGGAGGTGGACTCTCTAGGTTCTGCCGGTGAGAAAGGAGGTGACCCAGTCCAGGGCTCTGTCACAGATTCCAGCATTACTGAGGGTGGCGAAGGGTGTGGTGGCAGACGGTGTTGAATGCGGCCGAGAGATCCAGGAGGATGAGGGCTGCAGTTCAGTATGGTTCTGATGTCATCTGTGGTGGTGATGAGGACTGTTTCGGTGCTGTGGTTGCTGCGGAATCCGGATTGGGAAGGGTCCAGGGTGTGGTTCTCGTCTAGGAAGCGGGTTAGTTGTCTGTTGACGGCCTTCTCAATGACTTTTGCCAGGAAGGGGAGCAGAGAGATAGGCCGGAAATTCTTGAGATCATAATTGTAGGTATGCCATAACCCTGGTCATTCCTACTTCATGTGTAGCAGATGCTCATTTTCATGGATAAAACAAGAAGATCTTGGGCTCTTATGTCCCTAAAATGCTCTACTATATCATTCAAGAAGTACCACTCTGATATTTTCATGTATATGTACCCAATTAAACTACTGCATCTTCCTTGGTCAAAGGTTGTTTGCGAGAGAGATCTGACTGTGTTTCATCAATAATGGCTCTCAAGCCATGACCTGTAGTCATCAGTGCTGGCTAATGAGTAACCCCCAAAAGATACTTTACTGGTTGGTTATTGGATTGGTGGAATACGCCAAGTTAAATGTTCTTCCTTAGCTGAATCAAAGATGCTGCTTATGGATTAATTTGGTTCTCCCAATCAAGTAGCAGGATGTCCAAAAATTCAAGAATAGGGGATTTGCCATTGCCTTTGTTTGAAATGACACCTCCGTAATAAACATTAAATAATATCAGATTTAATCCTGAAGGAAATACAATTGTTGCAAAGCTTGTGAATGAAGTAAGACGGACTTTATGAATTAGTTGAATCAATTCAACATCAAGTTGAACTTTGGTGGTCAGATTCCTGATTCACATTGGGGGTCTTGCAAAAGAAATTGCCACTTCCACCATATGGACAAGGGTAGAATCTCTGAACAAGCTAGATTGTTGTTCTTGGCTATATAGGTAGGGCACTATAAATGCTAGGTTATTTCCCTTCACCAACCTCCCTTTTATGGTGTTCAATGTCACTATAATGCCTCTTCCTTAAACTTGAGCTCATTTACTCATTCTTCCCAACACTCATGGCACTTCCGCTTGAGAATGCATTGTGGGTGGATTAATATCAGTCTGTAGGTTAATTGCATCAATTATTTGGATGTAACTCTCATTTGGCCTTTACTTATACCTGACCCCTGCTATTTGTGGTTGGTTGCTGTGTATGTAGTAGAAACAGGATTGTGTTAGTGCTTTCGACCATGTGAACTCTAAGCATTTTTTGAACTATCCCCATAATCCTGTCCAAAATACATTCACCCTATCTCTTTACTTACTAATTACGTGGTCTAATCTCAGTAACCAGTTAGTGTAGCAAGAGCTCTTACAGTTCTTGGATAGACTTGCAGACGTTTTGGGCTATGAAAGTGAATGGAAGGATCTGGGTATTTAATGAATTTGCAATGTGAATTGCTATCTTTAGTTCCGCTCATTTTGAATACACAGGTTTATCCCCAGTGATAACTGCTTCGGCATTTGGTAGAGAGGTTTTGAAGAAATTAAAGAAATTAATATTGAAAGAGATTGTAGGAATTGGCACATGGTACACTGATAACTAATGAAGGTCCCTTTGGTCAGCGTGAGGCAAAAGGCAATTGACCCTCCATTTTGCTATAGGAGAGCTCCTCCTCTATTCAGAGTTTTTACAGTTTGTGCAACTGTCCTTACCGAGTTTACAAATATGTGTTTTTTTAGGGAGAAAAGGCAGCTTTCACTGTTTGAAAGTATGTGGAATGTTTATTCCCAAACTGCCCCTTTTGGAAAGCACCTTCTTTATCGCCATCACACTGTTATGTTATGTTATGTTATAATGATTTATATAGCGCCTAACTGCCTAACGGCCTCGTAGCGCTTATACTGCCATAACGGTGACATACTGCTTATGTTTATACAAGGGATTTAGATTTTAAATAGCCAGGTCTTCAATTCCTTCCTAAACGACATCTCTTGAGGATTTACTCTCATCTTGAGAGGGAGATTATTCCAAAGCAAGGCGCCTTGGTATGCTAACGATCTTCCTCCCCATCTGGCCTTCCTCGTTGTTGGAATTATGGCCAGATTATCTGAGGAGGATCTGAGCGACCTGGCTGGAATGTAAACCTGTGCCAATGCTTTCAGCATTTCAGGTCCCTTATCAAATATGGATCTATGAAAGTGGCACAGGGTCTTGAACTGAATCCTTTCCGCTACCGGGAGCCAGTGTAGGGAAACAATTCCTGGCCGTATCGACTGTAGTTTAGGAATATTTAGTAGCAGGCGAGCTGCTGCATTTTGTACCCTTTGTAGTCTATGAATTACATATTTCGGGGAGCCTATAAATAAAGCATTGCCATAGTCAATCCGAGCGCCAATCAGTGC
This sequence comes from Pleurodeles waltl, assembly GCF_031143425.1. Lineage (NCBI taxonomy): Eukaryota > Metazoa > Chordata > Amphibia > Caudata > Salamandridae > Pleurodeles > Pleurodeles waltl. The sequence goes on along the minus strand of NC_090446.1, from coordinate 976,059,818 downwards.
CTAGACCACCATTCTTCTGGCTGAGAATGGTAAAATAGTTCAAACCTTCCTCAGGGTCCTTAGCAGAGCAAAAGCGGTTCCTGCTATTCTATTCGCATGTTGGGCCATTGAGAGAAAAGGGTCAAGCCATACCCCTAAGCTTTTAATAAGACATTTAGGGGGTGGGAGGGTAGGCACCCCGCTCAGTAGGCTGGAATTGACAGGGGGAATTTTATTTCCAAAAAACATAACTTCCGTTTTGTCATTGTTGAGCTTTAATTTACTTTCAGACATCCAGGATGCAACTGCTTTCATACAAGGACCTAGTGCTGAACCCATATCTGGGTGGGCCTTGGAGAAGGAAACTATCAGTTGCGTATCATCTGCATATGATACTAGATTCAGCCCGAAAGGCTCAACTATACTTGCTAATGGCTGCATATAAATGTTGAAAAGTAATGGACTTAAGGCCGAGCCCTGTGGAACACCAGAGCTATTGAAGGTGCTCCCAGAGATATACTCTCTATCGAGTACCTGAGATGACCTCCCATATAAAAAAGAGCAAATCCAGTCTAACGCGGTTCCGGCAATTCCACAACCTCGCAATCTATCTATGAGGATTTTTAGGTCAACTGTATCGAAAGCCGCACTTAGATCAAGGAGGATAATCGCAGTTTCCAAACCTTGATCCATCCTTTTCCTTGCTTCTTCTGTAATGGCAATCAGTGCGGTTTCTGTGCCATGTTTGGGTCTAAAACCCATCTGGGTAGGGTGCATAAGTTTATTTTCTTCCAAGAGCGTGGATAATTGAGAGTGTACATGTTTCTCTGCAAGTTTGGCAATTAGAGGCAGTAATGAAATTGGTCTATAGTTGCTCAGAGTCTTAGGATCTAAATTTTTTTTCTTCAGGAGCGGCTTGATAATGGCTTGTTTCCAGTGATCGGGTACAATGCCATCACTCAATGAGGTGTTAATGAGCTTCTTTATTGTCGGCCCTAATGATGAAATTCCCAAGGATAGGATCCTGGGGGGGGCAGGATCTAGTGGGGAGCCAGATTTCGTTGAGCTCAGTAGGTTGCTAACTCTATCCAAACTAATAGGAGTAAAGTTTGTAAAAAGAGTTACCTCCCCAATCTCTTGGCTCATCTTCTTCTGATCTTTACTAGGGGGATTGGGGAAGGTTTGATAAATATTCTGAATTTTATTTAGAAAAAAACTAGCCAGATCTTCTACATGTTGTTGAGGGAAGTCCTTAATTTCTGCTTCTTCCCTTGGATGAATCAGATCTTTTAGGGCATTAAAGATCTCCTTAGGTGAATTAACTGCTGCTTCGATTTTTCCTGCGTAATAGGTCGCCTGAGTTTTTTAAATTTCCAAATGATATTCTCGAACCAGATTTTTATAGGCTCTTTTCATGGATTCATCTTGGGTACATCTCCAACTCCTCTCTTGCTTCCTACACTCTCTTTTCTTCTCTAATAAGCAAGCATTGTACCATGGAGCCGACTTCTTACGAAGGGTACTTTTGGACGAGGCGATAGGTATGATCTCCTCTAGGCTGTCCTCTATCCATTTATTAACAGAGTGCGAAAAATCTGTTATGTTATTTGTATTTATACTTCCTGGTCTATTTTTCTCCAAGGCGGAGATGAAATCTGAGGATTTTAATCTGTGCCATTTCCTTCTGCGTGGGGGTACCCCCATGTGGGTGATCCTAGAGTGAGTGAAAAGTACTGTGCACCATCATTAAATGTACTGTGCACCATCATTATCTAAACATAATGAAGGATTATGAACACCCCTCCCATTCACTTTATCCTTATTACAGTTTTAGGGACTCTGGAGAAATATCCTCTAGTATACGTTCCACCTTGTCAAGTATAATAGCAGCATTTGGAGAGTTGGGCATTTGCCATCTCATATGTTCGGTATTGTAAACGTTTTCAACTCCCTAGATGATTTTGCTTTACCCAGATCTTTAAAATACAAGACCACTAACACTACAGTGGTTGCTTCAGGGATATACTAGCCTCCAGTCATTTACAGTAATGCCATGTTCATTTACTGGACAGCAAGTGCCAAACTACAGATGTAAAATGAAAACTTTTAAAACTATTACTGTTTAAAAATGTTTTGGAAGACAAAAGGAGCACGAAGATCGGGAAATGAAGGTGAGGGAGGGTGACAGCTTACAAGCATGAAGTCTACGGCCAGGTCTCCTGACCGAGCCTGCTGTTTTTTTCACATTGAGAATGCTGTTGTGCAAACTGGCATGCCAAGAGAATTCGTATCTCAGCCTCCTCTGACGGGCATTTGCTTTTTTGCCCTGGTGTCCAGCAGCACTAGGTGTTACCAGTAGACCCCAGGGACTCTGGAGCCTGGAGTTCCCTGCATTTCATGTTGCTCTTCTTAGCCGCAATATAATAACTCCCTCGGAGCAGCAAGCTGCAGCTTCTTTTGAACTGGAATTGATGTATGGCAGAGCTAGGTGTGGCCAGCAGATGCTGCTGACTTCGGAGCCTGGAGTCCCAGGTCTGTTTCACCTGCTCTTCTATGCCCTAATATGATCAGCCAATATGGTCATTCTCCTCAACTTTGTTCTTCCCTGCTGAAAGTTACAACCAGCATTCCATTTTCCTGTTAACGCTGTCTCAAACTCACCTTATGGGATATTAAAAATGTGTTTCCTGCCTTCCTTGTGTTTGTGCTGCGCACCACTTAGTAATCAGAGAAACTTGTGGAGGATTTAGGGGTGCAGTCCACAGTTACATAGGAGTTCACAAAGTCTGCCAACGACACCCAGTAACATTGACTAGTGACAGCTTTGGAACCTGGGCCTTTGGTTCTAATCCTGGCTTTGACAATCCTATCATTCTGGGCAAATCACTTAATCTTAAGGTTCCTAAAATTGTTAAAAAAAAAGTATGAGATGTATTGCACGGAATGTGTGAAATGTAAATTCGGATATGTGAATATGTTCTTGATTTATACAATCTTGTATTGTCTCCTAACCTCCCACCAACATATAATATAAAGCTATCCATTGGTTGCTAGCTAGGTTTTGAGCTGTATAAACATCTGTGTTTACATGCCTTTGTGGCGTACTGCATAAGCAAAATAATACTTTTTCGGGATCGTATATCAGTCCCACAATGCACAAGGGTTTGCTTTTTTCTTTTTAACATTGCTTTTTTTTTACATTGCTGTTTCTTTCCTAATTGAAGTGACAACCTATTATTTTGCAATAATGATTAAGTTAGAGTGTAACTACTTGTGTCATGCAGTATCTGAATTCCAAACTATCTACCACCTCTTTGAGTGTGTCTTTATAGTTACAGCTGCAACCCACAGAGAGTATTGAGTACTAAGGGAGTACTTTACTTATCTAATTGTAATGCAACAGGACCTGGGGCAACATGCCTAAACAACTTAATAACACCACAAATGTTGTTCCATAACTATCGAGTTCCCCAGGAGCAAGATACATGGCATCAAACTTTGCATTGTCTTCACTAAATAACAAGTACTGCCACTTTTCTTAAAACATTTGTATGAAAGATAAAACTAAATCCTACATGAATAGTAGTGGAGTGAAGTGTGAAAAGTTTTTCCATGTGGAGAAACAAAGGCAAAAATAACAACTTTTGTTCCTGTTAGAATTCCCATGTTAATGGTGTTATGTGACAAACGTTCCTTCTTCAATGAGGATAGCATTGCTAAAATTAAAAATGAAATTGAAGGCAACTATAATGAAAGATCTGCAATTTCATTCAGCAATACGTGCATGACTAGAGAGTCAGTTAGAAACCGCTTCATCAAATTGGAACATTTTGATTAGATTACAACTCCTTAACTTAACTCAGAATCCCTAAAGTTGGTTCATCCTTCCAGTTCTCCAGGCGTTGCTGTCCCTACAAAATGGATAAAATCATTACTAACTAAGGTGTTCACCAATATTTTCAACAGCTCTCATACATGTAGTCTTGTCCTGAAACTCTCGAAACAAGCTTTGGCAAAGCCACTACTAAAAAACCCACCTTAAAAGCTATAGAGTTTAGCAACGACAGGCCTAGATTGCTACCCCAGTTTCTGGGTAAGACACTAGACTAGAAAAAATCTTAATGGCTAATTACATAAATATGTGAAACTGAATTTTCTCCTGGACCACTTTGAATCCAGTTTCTGTCCTGGACCAATCACAGAGCTTGTGGTCTTATCTGCCTTAGATGATCTGAGAAAAGAAGCTAATACAGATGAGGTCGGAATTCTGGTCCTATTACACATCTGCTGATAATATCGACCATTGTACAATGATTTCAAGACTACACAACAGATGTATCACACTAATCACTCTAAAATGGTTAACCTCCTTCTTGGAAGACAGACACCAATCCATTGTTCTTCCTCCATTCACCGCCAGTCCTTGATTGCTCAGGTGTGAACTCAGGACTCTCTTATATCCACTGTTGTGTAATATTTAAATGCTCCCCTTGGCATTGACTCTTCATGTGATTAGTGCATGTTATATATACAGATGACACCCAAATCATCTTCAGTATGACAGATCAAAATCACTCCATAAAACCTCCTGGTTTATGTCTAAACGACTGCCTGCTCTGTAGTAGATGGTGGATATCCAAGAACATTTTTAAAGTTAATTCATCAAAGCGTAAATTACTGCTCACCTCGGAAGAATCACATGTATCTGAGTTCCTTAACTGTCCCTGTGAAATGGGCATCTGCCCTACTCTTACAAGATAAGTGCATAGTCTGGGTATCAATATTTACAACAACCTCTCGGTGAAAGAGCAAGCAGCAAAAGTCACCAGACCTGCTACTGGCAGTTGAAAAGCAGAAAAACCCTCTTGTTTTTTCGATGACCAATTTCACATCCCTGTTATGAACACTCTTGTCCAGATTAGATGATGGAAATGCAGTCTCTCTTTCCTCCTAGAACACCATAATATGCCAAATGCATTTGGTTCAGAATAGAGTTGTACATCTTATAATAAAATCTCCAAGAAATGGCCATATTATCCCAGTGCTCCAGCAGCTCCACTGGCTGCTCGGAAGGTAAATGATTATCTTCAAACCATTGCTAATGCTACAAAGAGCACACTATCTTCCAGTCCCAGAATTTCGTGCTAAAAGATTTTCATGGCATTTCTCATTCTGGATTCTTCCCATATACCCAAAACCAGAACTGTGAGGTTCTGGAACAGTGGCTTTTCCATAGTAGCAGTGAAATTCTTGAACACTCTTCGAGTTCATCCTCACGACAAATCCAATCTCTCTCGGTGTAAAAAGTGTCTGAAGGCTTGTCAGTTTAATCAGTAGGTGCACTGCCTTTTCCTTATTTGGGCTTTTGCTTTACTGCTAGAACGATTTTGAGAATGTGACGCTTCATAAGTAACATGCCATAGACCATAATAACACAAACACTCTAGCGAAGATGCAAGGGAAGAGTGCCATAAATGGATGGCTTTTCTAAATTCGATTTGACCTCCACTTTTGGGAAATGTATGTACCACCAACATGGAAGGTTAGTTAGATAACTATTTGTCCACCATCCTTTAGCAGTCGTTTTCTGCATCGTTTTTTATAATTCTCTGGGTTTTAATTGTTCTCACTTTTTCTTTGTTTCTGTCCTGGGGTTAACGTATACCAGTTAGGGAAATGTATGACCGTAGAACCTAAAAGCATACCCTGTAGTTCTCTCCTGCAGGACTATGATAAAAACTTATCTGGTCCTTGAGACACTCACAACTATATTCCTAATTTACAGGTGTTCGCTGCTGAACTGTGAGGCTGTTCTGGAGTTGCTGACCCTGAAGCTGCAGAACTCCAGCACCAGCATACAAATGGTGAGACATCTTCAGCCCTGCAGATGATGTTATTGAAGTCAGCCAGCCATTATGGTTATTCCCAGCAGCTGTTTATTTTTTAACCAAAAGGAAGGTTTCTGCTAAGGACTCCAGTGTTGCAAGGCTGGCTTCCACATTTGATGTGTAAGCAGTGCTGAAAGAAAGGCAGGAACATCAGCTGTATACTAGAGCAGTGGTACTTAACCGGACATCCGTGGACCCCGGGGTTCCACAAAGCTTGCTCAGGGGGTCCTCAACTGTTTGCAAAATTAAATAATATTAGGAGATTCAGCAAATATTTGTACACAAAAGAGCAAACTGTAAAACAGTCTGTGAAGGAGTTTGAAGTTGGATGCTAAAAACAAATACATTGGTATCCTTTGCTTGATTCTCTGGAGCAGCAAACATAATGCAGTGTGGCCACTTAGTGGCCTCACTGAAGCAATGGTACTCGTTCACAAAAAATGAAGCATGCGGTCAGAGCCAAAAAAAGTCAAAGGTCCTGATTTAGATTGTCAGAGAGGGCATCTGTCATCCCTCGGTCTGCCCACCTGATTTACAGGCTTGTGGACCTTAAGTACTGTCTGCAGTAAGTCAGCAGCAGAGACTACTCCGACTCCGTCGCTGACGGCCAAATGGGAAACAGGCTGTTGAAGGGATTACATATGTAACACTGTCCCCACGATTTAGAGTAGATGGTTTTACGTTTTTTTGCTGCAACTGGTGGTGAGGGAAAACATAAATAAAATAATGCCCCACCCCACCCCTAAGGAGACAACGCCTCTGGTGGGATGGTCATTAGTTACTCCTTTTTTTATAAACAAAATCCTGATTTGGGATTGGGTTTAAAAAAAAAAGCAAAACCATGTTAAAAGTTTGACGTGCGGCCATCATGTTTGATGTAGTCGTCTTTCAAATTTTTAACACGTTGACAGGAATCGCAGGGATGGCTCTTCTTGCCAATGACTAGAGATGTCTGCAAGGTCGGCAGGCATCTCTAGATGTGGAATACAGGTACTCTCTCCGGGCAATGGAGTGTTTTACTACATTGCGTTGCCCTGACTGAGTAAATACCATACTTCACACTCTATATCAGGCCCAAGGTGAGTCTATCATCACTTCATCTTTTATAAGTAAAACCTATTGTGATCAACTCCAACCTTTCCATTGAAATAAAATGTTCGATTTTCTTTATTTTGTTTGAAATTAAATAATTTCATACTTCATGTATTTGTTTGAGCTGCACTTGTTTGTGTAATTCTGTGTATTTTTTGTGGTTCAAATTGTAGACATTTCTTAGGCTGTGGACCCCGGCTTCCTCGTATAGCTTGCCAGGGCCTGGCACCTGGTAAATTTAATTCTAGGTTAGAGTGATAAAGGTCATGATTAAAATTCAAGCCTCCTTTTCAGATTGATGTGTCTAACATATTTGTGCAGCGTATTATAATCATTTTGTGATGCTTTGGTGCACAATGCCATCTGAGTCTCAGGCACTAAACTCCTTTAATCGGGTTGTGAACATGTCTGGATGGACATTGTGATCTTAGGAGATCAGCCAGTTCTGCTCTACTCTCAGCAGCTGTGAAAGTGGTGAGTTGTGGTGACTACCAACACAAATGTGTCTTTCCTCCCTGCAGAGATCTATGAGTGGCATCTCATCCCTCATGTGTTCAGACCTTATGTCCCATGAACACATGTTCTCCGTTACCCGAACACATCTGCAGCAGCTGAGTGAAGGGAGCCCAGGTCCTGTGGCAAATAGGGCTACGAAGGTAAGCATGTACTTTCCATGATTGAGTGTTGTGTGTTCTGTGTGTGAGCAGCTAGTTTTGTGTATCTCTGCCTGCATTGGGTGCTTGCATCTTTAAGACATAACAAACATAGCTCATGGGTTATTTTTTCTTACTCCTACTTGATGGGTTTATCCTCCTGGAATGTCTTCCCTTTCTACCCCATGTACAAACTAATTTTGTACCACCTAGAAGAATTACAGCCATTTCCCACCCTTAGTTCCATTATACATTTAATCATCGCTCCTTTTCAACTCAGGTTACTTATTCTTCCTGCATTTCACCCAATATTTACCTGTTGTGTAACAGGGTATTTCCTTGCACCCTATTAAAGTGAGCTACTATCCTTCAGCACTGCCTTACCACAACCAGATCACCTACAAAATTCCCTAAATCACCCTTTACATTATCAGGTTCACTGTTGTTCTTTAAAGTGCAACTGTTTATGAACAGATGCTTTTATCAGTTGACATGTTAGTTGCAAGAAAGTAAGTTCTGTTTCAAAATGTAAATGTTGTTAGAGTTACTCTCCAGTAATGTCGATCAGTTAATGTTAAAGGTGTCATAGTTGGACTCTCGCTCCCTAGTGAGACTGCTGGTTTAGGGGAGACAGCACTTTTGTTTGTAGCCGACTGAGTCACTCCAACAACAAGTCGCAACTGTCGACCCTACCCTCCCAGCTCACAAGCAGTACGTCACCAAAACTCAGACACTAAAGGTGATTTCTAGCTGCCTTACAGATGGACTCAAGATTAGACCTCTCAGGGAAGTCATGGTGGAACAGAAATTACCCTTTTCTCTTGTTAGCAACAAGTCTCATTCACACGGAGGCAATGAAGGAGATCGAGGAGAGTTTTCAAAATACGTATTGAAAAGACTGCAATCTATTATAAAATGCTTGTGCTGCAATGATTAGGATAATGAACAGTAGTAAAAGTAGAATGGTGACGATGAGAGTTGTGAATATTAAAAAAAAACACCATCTTAAAATAAACATTAGATATAAAATTCCTAACCAAGAAAGCCTACTCTCTACCCTAACGAGAGCTGGGTGTGATAAATCTAATCTATCAGTACCACGTCCATGAGAAGCGGCCCCCAACACTTGTTACCTTAGAATGAGGTCTTTAAGTCAGACTCCATGGTGACACAAAGGCTGAGTCCTGCAGCAAGGTGACGTGCAGCATAGATGGCATCTGGCAGGAACCCTTCTAACAACCTTGTCCGTATGAGGTGTATTTATACAGATCATGTAGGATCTCTGACTCAGGTATGTTCCTAAACAACTGAAAATGTGGCAGACTTTTGTGAGCAATTGCATAAACAATCCCTGACAAGTGCGCATGATGTTCCTATCATGCGTAAGTGAGAAAGGGACATGGTGACAATACCTACGTGTATCACTGATAGAAACGTCAATAATGACACCTTCTCAGAATGGCATTGATAATGAAAATCAAAACATTTCTAACAAAAAGTAAGCAGTGATAAAAGCCGAAAGAAATAATAAAATAAGTGGAATAAAACAGAGCATACTAAGTAGGTAAAAATAAACTAGGTGACTGGAGCAACAGGCCTGCAAGCCAATGGCTAAGCTGACTCCTGTGTCCCACTCTGGGACTAAAATTAAATCACCACAATGGGAAGTAGAGGATGGTAGGTGCTTTGTGAAGTTTGCCATCCTGCTGTATATGTCAAACCCAAAGACTTTGAAAGGGAAACATGAAGAAGTCCAGGTAATCCTTGGAATGCTCAACAATAGGGAAGTTGACATTCAACAAAGTGTTACTTGAAGAGATGAGTATTCAGCTTTTTTCTGGAAGTGGAGAGGGGTTGGAGCCTAAGAAATGTGAACCAGGATAGAGTTCCACATCCTAGATGATTTATATTGTATTTTATTTAGGAGTCCGCTTACACCAAAGCTTTCCTGGCACTACTGAGAAACAGAACAAAAGCAAAAATGTAGAAGATGTATCCACTTAAACACTGGTTAAAAAGAAAAGTTTTGAGACTTTTCTGGAATAGGTGGAGAGGAACGGGGGCTCACAAGGTGTATGGGAAGTTTGATCTACATTTTGGTGGTGGCCACTGAGACAACCTTAAGTCTGAAATTGACATATCTGGTTCTAGGGTTAAGGAAAACAAATTGGTTGGATGATGAAAAGATGTGTGAGGGACAATGCGAGGGGAAGTTATCTTTCAACAAGCATTGGCAAAGCCAATAGGTCGCACCTATGAAAACTGTTGTCTTTGGCAATGTTTTGTAGCCATGCTGTACAGCAGCGTGTATGCTTTACAGTACGGCTAAAACTAACTTTAAAAAGCGCTATGATGCAGCCAAGGCTAATGCGCCTTTTATTTTATTTTTTAGTGCATGAATACTGAATGTGTAAAAAAAATCACCCCCACATTTTTTGGACTGATGCTGATGGTTTTTCAGCTCTGAGAGTGCACTGAGGCCTTCTAACCAGACCCCAGTGCCAGTGTTCTAACCCCTCACAAAATTTATGTTGAATAGGCCATACCTAATTGGCAAGGTACTGACTTACTTATAAGTTCCTAGTATATGGTATGCAGGGTATGAAGGGCATGTGGGGCAGCGTGTCCAGCCAAGGGCCGCAGCACTGATTGTGCCACCCTAGTGTAACAAGCACAAAAAGGCTCTCGTTCTTCCACTGCAGACTGAAAGGGCAGTGTCTACAATACTAGTTAGACTCTGCCATTTAAAAAAATGGCAAAGCCACCACTTCCCTTTAGAATATATGTAAGTCCCCTTATGACAGGCCTATAGAGCCCTATTGCAGGGAGCTGTATATTATTAAGTAGGACCTATATTCTTATATATGTCTTAGCAGCAACACCTCTAAATGTGCTGTTTTGCTGTGGAAAAGTTAGTAGTTCCCTTGGCTAGCACAGGGTTACCGGCTGGCATCCCAGCCTGGCTAACTTCTGAATTGGACTTCCTAACTCAGTACAGTGAGGTATCAAATTAATGGTGATATTAAACTCGACCTGATGCCCAGGTAAAATTTCATGTCACTATCAAGGTAATGGAACTTTTAGAAAGTTGCCACTCTGTGACCCAACTGGTCCAATGGCCTCACATGGACACTGGCAAACAGACAGCTTTCTGTTCACATAGAAAGTAGTGTGAACAACTCCCAGGCTTAGGAATAATAGACATCCACGAAAGAGGTGCTACTTCCCCTTAGCAGGAAGCCACTCAGTGTGGCTTCCCAAAAGGGGAGCTTCAAATGGGAAGCTGCCTTTGGTAAGCAAATGGCGATATCACTCCTGAGAAGCTCCCCTTTGTTCAAGTAGACAGGCTGGAGACTGGGCCAGAGAAGGAAGTGCCCAAACCGGTTTTCCCATAAGTGTGTTGCCCACAGTTTCTCACAGCTGTTGGGTGGACTACCAAGCTCCTTACAGTTGCTCAACAAGGTTTCTAAGAATTCATAAAAATATAATCTGTTTTTATCAATTGGTGTCCTGGTCCTTTCCTGTTTTGTGACTATTCTATTGTCTGACAGTCTTAAATGCTTTACACAAGTTCCTTTGGGCAAGACTGCTTGGAAGTAATAGCTACCCAGGGTTGAGCTTAAGGTTGTTCAAACAAGCCTGACTGGACCCAAGACAGTTTTTGCAGGTGTAATCCACAATGAGGCCCCACAACCACATCACACAATACACCTAGATCTTCACAGGGTTCATCATAGTCCTGTTGTTTACTAATGTTATTTTTAACCATGCTGCACAGCAGCTATGTAACTGTACACATAATTGCATGCAGCACATGCGCTCTTGCAGGTGAGACCTAAAAAGGAGGGAACTTTGGAGTGGATGATACGATGTACATCTGTCATAGCTTTGTCAGTTACTCCTTTGCTGATGAGAAGCCAGTGAAGGGTGAGGTGATATGCTCAAGTTGCTTCAGCTTTTTATTGAGTCTGGCAGTGTCATTTTGAACGAATTGGAGATGCTGAAGTAGCTTGTTAGGCAGATTCAGATTTAGTGCATTTCTGTGGGCCTTTGAATGATTGCCCGAACAATGTTTTTGTGGTGCTGTGGGCTGATGTAGGGGAGAATTTTCCTAAGATGTTTCATTTGCAGAAACATGAGGAGGCAACCTTGGATATTTGAGTTTTAAGTGACCGGTAGTCATCAGTGTAGATACCCCTGTGGTGTAGAAAGCAGTCCAGAGGGATGTGGGTGTTCTTGTTTATCAGGACATCCATCTTGATGGGATTTAGTTCTAGAAAAATTAGAGGTCATCTTTTTTTTATTGATTTGAGAACAGAAGAAAAGAAAATACTTGGCTGAGGCATACCGGTGAATCCATAGGCTCCACCACTTTGAAAATAAGTTGTGTCATCACTGTATGTGTAAAAATGTACCACCATGGAATGAAGGGTTTATCTAACTGCAGCTTGTATATATTAAATAAAAGCAGAGACTGTCCTGAGCCGTGTAAGACATTGTATTCGATATTTTTTGTTCTGATTTGTGAGAGTGAATGAGTATGGTATAGGTCCTGTTAGAAAAAATATTCTATTAATTTCAGGGTGAGATTGTCCAAGCAAATTTCATTAAGTCTAATAGAGAAGTATGTGGATGGTGTGCATAGAAGGAGGAGGCTTGCCATCTTTTCTTTTGCTCATTTTCTTAATTTTAGCCTGGTGAAGCCAGTGTTCTGCGCTGTGCGTTGTCCCCTGAAGGTCTTGATCTTGTCTCCAGGTACACTGAGTAATTGGCATTGAATGCCTTGCACATGAAGCAGTGCGTCTTGAATCTGATGAAGGCTCACAGAAGCAGCTGAGTTTTTGAAGCGCCTGTGTAGTTCTGCTATATTTACAAAGACCTTTGATAAGACAGGCTACTGCACATGGCATACTTTTCAGATTAGACAGGCAGGCCTCTAGAACGCCATCCACAGAGCATGTCCTCCTTAATACTCAGACTATAGATGCATTAGATTTCTTTCTTCAACTAGGCTCCTTGCATTTCCACTGACACCGCCCCTTTACTCCCTTGTATTATGTTTCCCTAAACTAGTGTAAACCACTACCGAGGCTCACACATTAGGAGCTGTCACTTGTCCCCACTGTCGGTTCTGCAGCATCCACTCACCCACACCCCCAAAGCAAATACCAACAACTCCCTCAACACCCATGCCAAACACACCTCACACAAGCACCAACAGTGCCTACACCACCAGCTTACACCACATGCCACAACAGACCAGCACTCTGATGCATGCTTCTCAACATATGATCTCTTAGCAAACACACAACCAAAATATGGGACCTGCTCTTTATCACGTCCTCTTCATCACAGAGACCTGGCTCAACCCCATACCAGCTTCAACCATCGCCACGGCAATCCCAGCAGGCTATGAGATCGCTTGATAGGACCGCCTTCACAAGCCAGGAGGATGACTCGCTATCACCTACCAGGAATCCTTCAAATGCATAACATCCACAAAGGACGCCATCCCATTCATGGAACACCTGCACGTCAAGCTGTAAATCTCTAAAAACTTTACCCGGAACTGAACTCTTGCCTACTGACCACCTAGACCACGATCCACCTTTAACAACCTCATTACTGACTTCATCACTTCTCTCACTATTGACTCCAGAGCCTACATTCTCCTCTGTGACCTCAGCTTTCACCTGGAAAACCAAAACAAACCCTGCTCCACAGCACTCCTCAAAAGCTTGAGCAGCATCGGACTCACCAAGCTCATCTCAGAACAACACACACCGCAGGACACACACTGGACCCCATCTTTACCACAAGCAACAGAATCAAATATAACTCCACTATACCGCTCACATGGACCCACCACACCATCATCCACTTCCAAATCAGCATACCTCAAGTCAACACCCCTACCAAGTTCAACAAACTAAGCCGCAGCTGGGGCTAAATCACAGAAGCAGAGTGGCTCAGCACCCTCAGCACAGTCAACATAGTCCCACAGACAACCTCAACAAGGACATCAACAACTTCAACAACTGGATCAAGAACTGTGCAGACTCCCTCACACCCATCAAACCCAACAAGCATAGTAGATCGAACAAGCAGGCCAGCTTCTACACAGAATACCTCCAAGACACTAAACAACAATTTAGATCACTAGAAAGTAAATGGAGAGCTGCGCTTAGACGCTATTACCTGCAAAACAGACACCAAGAAAAAAGCACTAGTGGACCGTATCGAAGGAAGCGCCAACAGCTACAAGGAAATCTTCTTGATCTTCAAGGATTTCACCTCTCCCTCAGCTACTATCAACAACATCGCTGCCTCTCAACAACTCTGCGACACCCTATCCAACTTCTTCCACAGCAAAATCACAAACATCTACAGTAACTTTACACACCAACCCAACCCCAGAGAACTGGTAGCTAACCTACTCATCACCAACCAAGATGGCACCCATTCAAATTGACATTCCCCATCAGAAATTACACAGCAGCAATAATGCAGACCATCCACTCAGGGCCCCCAGTGGCCCCATGCCCCTAACACATCTACAACCAGGGAACATCACCAATAGGCACCACCCTGACCCCCATCATTAACACCCCATCATGTCTGCCACTTTCCCAGATGAATGGAATCTTGCAGAAATCAACTCCCTCCTCAAGAAGCCCACAGCCGACCCGAATCACCTGAGCAACTTCTGATCCATCTCAGTGCTCCCCTATCCAGCCAAAGTAATTGAGAAGGTCATCAAGAAGCAGCTCACAACCCATCTCAAACTTCACCATCTTCTAGACAACACTCAGTCAGAATTGTAGAAAGAACCTTAGCACCGAAACAGCACTCATCATGCCCACTGATGACATCCAAATCATCCTGGACCGAGTAGAAACAGCAGCCCTCATCCTGCTCGACCTCTCCAGGGCTTTCGACACTTTCACCTACAAAACTTTCATCAGAACACTCCTCGAGATGGACATACAAGGATCTGCTCTCACATGGATCTGTTCCTTCCTTATTGGAAGAACATAAAAGGTCAGACTGCCACCCTTCACATCAGAGACTACAAAGCTGGTCGCCATGGATCATCCCTCAGCCCCACCATGTTCAACATATAAATAACACTGTTTGCCAACATCATCCGATCACAAGAAATCACTGTCATCTCCAACACCGATGACATCCAACTCATCCTCTCCCTGACAGTCAAGATAACCACCACCAGAACCAACTTCACCAACTGCATGACCATGGTAGCAAACTGGATGCAAACCAACTGCCTGAAGCTCAACACCTACAAGACAGAAGTACTGGCCTTTGTTAACAAGACCTCCCATGAGACTCCACCTGGTGGCTGTCGGGGCTAGGATCAACACCCACAGACCATGATAAGCTCAACATGGTGACTCAAGTCAATGCAATGTGCACCTCTTGCTTTCACATCCTATCCATGCTTGCAAAAGATCTTCAGGTGGTTGCCTCAGAACATTAGATGGACGGTCACACAGGCACTCATCACCAGCAGGCTGGACTGCTGCAACACTCTCTACAAAGGAATCTCTAAACAACTACTACACAGACTCCAGATCATCCAGAACAGCACCGCAAGGCTCGTACTTGACCACCAACACTGTACCCACATCACGGCACACCTCAGGAAACTTCACTGGCTCCTCATTAACACACACAGCCAATTCAAACGTCATATGCATACATACAAAGCCCTACACAACACAGGATCAGAATACTTGAACATTCGCATACACTTTCACCAACTCACCAGACACCTAAGCTCTGCCTCACTCTAACTTGCACACATTCCTCGCATCCGCAAAATAAAAAATAAAGGTCATTGCACCCAAGTCATGGAAAGACCTCCCTCAAAACATCAGAACCTACTCCTCACTTCTTAAGTTCTGCAAGAAGCTTAAGACCTGGCTCTTTGTATAAGCACATTGGGGACCACAACCCTACACACCTGCTCAAACACCTTGATACCCTGTCAGGTGATTAGTGCGCTAGACAAATCAATATAACATAACATATTAATTCCATATTTGGAAGGGTGTGTAGTAGGCATCCCTTCCAAATATAAAATCTGTTTTTTGCTACCTTTGTGACCCATGGTATCCCTTCCTCTTTGCAAATGTTGAAAAAAAAGGTTGTTGGAGAGTAGTCTGCAGTCCAGGGGGCCACTGCCAACTCTCAAACAAACTTTTTTAGGGAAAAAAAGTAAACTTTCTGTTCAGAAAGGCAGCCCTGCCATTGGTAAGAACATTAAAACAAATCTTACTTTACTTACAGGTGATCATAGACATTGTGGTCTGTTGATCCCAACATGCTGTCATCCCTGTAATGGCCAGCAATCAGAGCGAGCACAATTGGCGACCTACCCCATGAATATTAATGACCCTTTCTATTTCGGCATTTTATAAACTATCGCATAAACTTTAGCACTTTTGGCCCTTTCAAACAACAGGCACACTTGATCT
The DNA here is from genome assembly GCF_031143425.1 of Pleurodeles waltl. Classification (NCBI taxonomy): domain Eukaryota; kingdom Metazoa; phylum Chordata; class Amphibia; order Caudata; family Salamandridae; genus Pleurodeles; species Pleurodeles waltl. The sequence continues at coordinate 976,043,708 of NC_090446.1, read as the reverse complement.
AGCGAAAGGCCAGAATTCTATGCTAATTAATGTAGACCCAAATGAATATGTTATAACTTTTAGGCTACCAACAGTATCTTGCAGGATTTTGACGTATCTAAAGAAACTTTGCATTGCCTGCAGCAGAGACTGACTGGTCCTGTAGAAGAACTTTAAGGATAACAATGATAGGAAGCACGTTTTTAAATCTGTTCAACAGCTTCCCTTTGCTAAGAAGTTCAGTTAGTGAACAATGAAATACATTAGGTGAATGTATCCGTAACATATGCATCATTAGTGGAATCTAATGTTATAACTTAGAAAATCCAAGTGATCAATAGCAATCTCCAGAATGTATCAGTACTTGCTTTGGGGTTGCTTTTCTCGACTCCTGACCTCTCTGAAATGGCCATTTGTCCCACCCCTGACATGAGTAGTGATGATGAATGGCTAACTGTGAGTTTTTGAAGACGTTATCTTTGAGTTAAGAGAAGATTAACTCATACTCTGCGTTTTGGGCCAGTGTCCATCTCGTTTATTAAGAATAATAATAGAGGTGTACATTGTCTCTCATTCTTTAACAGACCAATTGAAGTATATATATATATATGTGTTCGATGGCATCTGTCGCTGTAGATATGCATGTTCTGCAATAGCTCGCCATCTGGTGTTGGGCCGGAGTGTTACAAGTTGTTTTTGTTCGAAGAAGTCTTTCGAGTCACGGGACCGAGTGACTCCTCCTTTTGTCTCCATTGCGCATGGGCGTCGACTCCATCTTCGATTGTTTTTTTTCCGCCATCGGGTTCGGACGTGTTCCTGTCGCTCCGAGTTTCGGACCGGAAAATTAGCTAATTTCGGAAGATTTTCGTCGGTATTGTTGCGTTCGGGATCGGCGTACTTAGATTCCACACCGCATCGAAGATCGAAGAGCTCCGGTGCCCTTCGGGGTAGTTTTTCGATCCCCCGTCGGGCCTGGTCGGCCCGACCGCGTGCTGAAGAACGCCGATGGAACGGACCCCGTTCCGTTTCTGCCCCAAATGCCACAATAAATACCAACACTTGGTCTGCAACCTGTGCCTGTCACCTGAGCACAGCGAACACACCTGCGAGGCCTGTCGTGCGTTCCGGTCCCGAAAAACACTCCGAGACCGTCGAGCCAGAAGACTTCAGATGGCGTCCGCGCCGACAGCCCAACGGGAGTTCGAGGAACAGGAAGAGGAAGGTACCTTCTCGATCCAAGACTCAGACTCCGAAGGATTCGACGATACTCAAACCGTGAGTAAGACGTCGAAAACCACACAGAGAAACATTTACAAGGCCCAGGGGACGCCACTGCCATCCGGCCATGGCTCCACCCATAAATTCGGTGACCGACCGTCGGCACCGAAAAAGGCCCAAACAGTGCCGAGGTCGTCCGACTCCGGTCGAGACACCGGCACGCAGCCTTCTCGGGACCGAGAAAGTGCTGGAGACAAGCCTCGACACCGAGATGCCGGTGTGGACACGGCTCGACGCCGAGACAGCGGCACCGAAACAGATCGACGCCGAGAGGTTTCGGCCCCGAAAAAGAAAAAAGTCACCTCGGAGCCGAAAAAACACGCAGACAGGGTTTCGATGCCGAAACAAACTGCAAGCGACCCAGCTTCAGGCTCTTATACAGAAGAGCACTCGCTAACCTCCCAAATGCAAAAGCATAGGTTTGAGGAAGAGCTACAAGCAACTGATGTGGACCATACGCAAAAGCGTATCTTCATACAGCAGGGGACAGGAAAAATAAGCACCCTTCCCCCCATTAGGAGAAAGAGAAGGTTGGAGTTCCAGACTGAACAGACACCACAACCAAAAGTGGTGAAAAGAGTTACCCCACCACCCTCTCCTCCGCCCGTGATTAACGTCTCACCAGCACAAACTCCATCACACTCCCCAGCTCACACCACCATGAGCCAGGGTGACCAAGATCAGGACGCATGGGACCTATACGACGCCCCAGTGTCAGATAACAGTCCGGAGGCATACCCTACGAAGCCATCTCCACCAGAAGACAGCACCGCGTATTCTCAAGTGGTGGCTAGAGCAGCACAATTTCACAACGTAAGCCTCCACTCAGAACAGGTCGAGGATGATTTTTTATTCAACACACTCTCCTCCACCCACAGCTCATACCAAAGCCTGCCTATGCTCCCTGGTATGCTCCGGCACGCAAAAGACATCTTTAAGGAGCCGGTCAAAAGTAGGGCAATCACACCAAGGGTGGAAAAAAAGTATAAGGCGCCTCCTACAGACCCGGTTTTCATCACTACACAGCTGCCACCAGACTCTGTCGTTGTAGGAGCAGCTAGGAAAAGGGCCAACTCTCACACATCTGGAGATGCACCACCCCCAGATAAAGAAAGCCGCAAGTTCGATGCAGCTGGTAAAAGAGTCGCAGCACAAGCTGCAAACCAGTGGCGCATCGCGAACTCCCAGGCACTACTTGCGCGCTATGACAGAGCCCACTGGGACGAGATGCAACATCTCATTGAACATCTGCCCAAGGACTTACAAAATAGGGCAAAACAAGTGGTTCAGGAGGGACAGACCATTTCCAACAACCAGATCCGCTCCTCCATGGACGCTGCAGATACAGCTGCACGGACAATTAATACATCTGTAACTATCAGAAGGCATGCATGGCTCCGAACGTCTGGATTTAAACCAGAGATTCAACAAGCAGTTCTCAATATGCCTTTTAACGAAAAAGAACTGTTCGGTCCAGAAGTGGACACAGCGATTGAGAAACTCAAAAAAGATACGGACACTGCCAAAGCCATGGGCGCACTCTACTCCCCGCAGAGCAGAGGGAATTACAGCACATTCCGTAAAACGCCCTTTCGAGGGGGGTTTCGGGGTCAAAGCACACAAGCCAGCACCTCACAAGCAACACCGTCCAGTTACCAGGGACAGTATAGAGGAGGTTTTCGGGGACAATATAGAGGAGGGCAATTCCCTAGAAATAGAGGAAGATTTCAGAGCCCCAAAACCCCTACTACTAAACAGTGACTCACATGTCACTCACCCCCTCCACACAACACCAGTGGGGGGAAGAATAGGTCATTATTACAAAGCATGGGAGGAAATCACTACAGACACTTGGGTTCTAGCAATTATCCAACATGGTTATTGCATAGAATTTCTACAATTCCCTCCAAACATACCACCAAAAGCACAAAATTTAACAACACACCATTCCAATCTCCTGGAGATAGAAGTGCAGGCACTATTGCAAAAGAATGCAATCGAATTAGTGCCAAACACACAAATAAACACAGGAGTTTACTCACTGTACTTTCTGATACCAAAGAAGGACAAAACGCTGAGACCAATCCTAGACCTCAGAGTAGTGAACACTTTCATCAAATCAGACCACTTCCACATGGTCACACTACAAGACGTATTGCCATTGCTAAAACTACACGACTACATGGCAACTTTAGACCTCAAGGATGCTTATTTCCATATACCAATACACCCATCGCACAGGAAATACCTAAGGTTTGTATTCAAAGGAATACATTACCAATTCAAGGTACTGCCTTTCGGATTAACAACCGCACCAAGAGTCTTTACCAAATGTCTAGCGGTAGTCGCTGCACACATAAGAAGGCAGCAAATACATGTGTTCCCATATTTGGACGACTGGCTAATCAAGGCCCATTCGTTCATAGAGTGCTCAAATCACACAAATCAGATCATATAAACCCTCTTCAAACTCGGGTTCACCGTCAACTTTACAAAATCCAACATTCTGCCGCGCAAGGTACAACAATACCTAGGAGCCATAATAGACACATCAAAGGGAGTAGCCACTCCAAGTCCACAAAGAATTCTAAATTTCAACACCATCATACAACGCATGTATCCAACACAAAAGATACAAGCAAAGATGGTATTACAACTCCTAGGCATGATGTCTTCATGCATAGCCATTGTCCCAAACGCAAGACTGCACATGAGGCCCTTACAACAATGCCTAGCATCACAGTGGTCTCAAGCACAGGGTCACCTTCTAGATCTGGTGTTAATAGACCGCCAAACTTACCTCTCGCTTCTGTGGTGGAACAACATAAATTTAAACAAGGGGCGGCCTTTCCAAGACCCAGTGCCACAATACGTAATAACAACAGATGCTTCCATGACAGGGTGGGGAGCACACCTCGATCAACACAGCATACAAGGACAATGGAACGTACATCAAACAAAACTGCATATCAATCACTTAGAACTTCTAGCAGTTTTTCAAGCACTAAAAGCTTTCCAACCAATAATAGTTCACAAATACATTCTCGTCAAAACAGACAACATGACAACAATGTATTATCTAAACAAGCAGGGGGGGACGCACTCCACGCAGTTAAGCCTGCTAGCACAAAAGATTTGGCGTTGGGCAATTCACAACCAAATTCGCCTAATAGCACAATTTATACCAGGGATCCAAAATCAACTCGCAGACAATCTCTCTCGAGATCACCAACAGGTCCACGAATGGGAAATTCACCCCCAAATTCTGAACACTTATTTCAAACTCTGGGGAACACCTCAGATAGACTTGTTTGCGACAAGGGAGAACGCAAAATGCCAAAACTTCGCATCCAGATACCCACACGAACAATCCCAAGGCAATGCCCTATGGATAAATTGGTCAGGGATATTTGCTTACGCTTTTCCTCCTCTCCCTCTCCTTCCTTACCTGGTAAACAAACTCAGTCAAAGCAAACTCAAACTCATATTGATAGCACCAACTTGGGCAAGGCAACCCTGGTACACAACGCTGCTAGACCTATCAGTGGTACCCTGCATCAAATTGCCCAACAGGCCAGATCTGTTGACACAGCACAACCAAAAGATCAGACACCCAGATCCAGCATCGCTGAATCTAGCAATCTGGCTCCTGAAATCCTAGAATTCGGGCACTTACAACTTACCCAAGAATGTATGGAAGTCATAAAACAAGCCAGAAGGCCATCCACCAGGCACTGCTATGCAAGTAAATGGAAGAGGTTTGTTTGCTACTGCCATATTAATCAAATACAACCATTACACACAACTCCAGAACATATAGTGGGTTACTTGCTTCACTTACAAAAATCTAACCTAGCTTTCTCTTCCATTAAAATACACCTTGCAGCAATATCTGCATACCTGCAGACTACCTATTCAACTTCCCTATATAAGATACCAGTCATTAAAGCATTCATGGAGGGCCTTAGGAGAATTATACCACCAAGAACACCACCTGTTCCTTCATGGAACCTAAATGTTGTCCTAACTAGACTTATGGGGCCACCTTTTGAACCCATGCACTCCTGCGACATACAGTTCCTAACCTGGAAGGTGGCATTTCTCATCGCCATTACTTCCCTAAGAAGAGTAAGCGAGATTCAGGCGTTTACAATACAGGAACCTTTTATACAACTACACAAAAATAAAGTTGTCCTAAGGACCAATCCTAAATTTTTGCCAAAGGTTATTTCACCGTTCCATCTAAATCAAACAGTGGAACTTCCAGTGTTTTTTCCACAGCCAGATACCGTAGCTGAAAGGGCACTACATACATTAGATGTCAAAAGAGCATTGATGTATTACATTGACAGAACAAAAAACATCAGAAAGACTAAACAACTATTTATTGCATTTCAAAAACCTCATGCAGGAAACCCAATATCAAAACAAGGTATAGCCAGATGGATAGTCAAATGCATCCAAATCTGCTACCTTAAAGCTAAACGACAGCTGCCCATTACACCAAGGGCACACTCAACCAGAAAGAAAGGTGCTACCATGGCCTTTCTAGGAAACATCCCAATGCAAGAAATATGTAAGGCAGCCACATGGTCTACGCCTCACACATTCACCAAGCACTACTGTGTAGACGTGTTATCCGCACAACAAGCCACAGTAGGTCAAGCCGTATTAAGAACATTATTTCAGACTACTTCCACTCCTACAGGCTGATCCACCGCTTTTGGGGAAATAACTGCTTACTAGTCTATGCAGAACATGCGTATCTACAGCGACAGATGCCATCGAACTGAAAATGTCACTTACCCAGTGTACATCTGTTCGTGGCATCAGTCGCAGTAGATTCGCATGTGCCCACCCGCCTCCCCGGGAGCCTGTAGCAGTTTGGAAGTTACCTTCAATTATTTATATATGTATCATCTCAACCTTAAATAGGTGCATACTTAGTCACTCCATTGCATGGGCACTATTACTACAATTCAACTCCTACCTCACCCTCTGCGGGGAAAACAATCGAAGATGGAGTCGACGCCCATGCGCAATGGAGACAAAAGGAGGAGTCACTCGGTCCCGTGACTCGAAAGACTTCTTCGAACAAAAACAACTTGTAACACTCCGGCCCAACACCAGATGGCGAGCTATTGCAGAACATGCGAATCTACTGCGACTGATGCCACGAACAGATGTACACTGGGTAAGTGACATTTTCAATCTCCCCACCAGAGATAATACTGAGTTCTAGGAAATGGTGAAACTGATGGCTTTTAAGAGACCCGACATGTAACTAGTATTAGACTTATTTTGTCTTTGTTACGGAGATTATCAAAAAAACTGGAAGCACATAGCACCTTCAGTAATCTAGATTTAGAGTTTGTAAAACATAAGGTCAGTGGATTTCATGTAATGAGGACTGGAAATAAATACAAATGGTAAATATGTCACAGGGATTACTTCTTGCTTGCTTATATTTTAACTCTTTGTATGTCTTTGTTACAATTTGTAAATCTGAAAAGCTTACATCATGCTAGTGGAAAATGGCCCAGTTTTTCCAGAAGAGTGCATTCAAGTCCAGAATCATGCACAGAACAAAATGGTGTTTCTCAAGGCTATGGTCTCTTACCAGTTATCTTTAACATGTAAATGGGGCTCCTCAGAACCGTATTAGATCATCAGTATTTAGCAGTGTGTGAATGACACCAAACAGTGCTAGTAGTCATACTTTAATCAAGCATAGATGCCGAAAGCGCACCTCCAACTGATCTCCAGCAAGACAAAGTGTTAACTAGTTTGCGAAGAGAACAAACAACAATTGTAAGAATGACAATCAAGTTGAAACTGTACGGCTTCACTCCATGGTTCACAATCAGATAAAACGTCCTGTAGTTCTGCTTAGGCACCAAGCTCAGTTTAAAGATTCAAATTGCACACAAAACACTTGGAAAAAGCTGCTCAAAATAAAGACCCTTCTGTAAGAAACACATTTCAGAATTGCTGCCAATGTACTCATGGAACTTAATTATTAAAGTTGATGATGTCAGAATCTGAGAAAGTAAGGGTACAGAAAATGTTAAGGCATGCTTTTAGGCTTTCAGAGAGAATTTTGTCCAAGATACTGTGGCCTGGGAGAAACCTTCTGAGACTTCAGATGTTTTAGGTGTAGAAATCATGAAGAGGTCCACGCTTAAAAGGCAAGGGACTCACAAGATACAAGTCCACTTGGGACAAAGGCAAGATCTGGCTTTTGGTTATGCTCTGCTATATGGATGGTCCCTGTCACTAGTTGGATCATGTCCATGTCCAGAAGTGAATAAGTAAGAGTACTAGAAGCGAAGTAATCTGGAACATCAGTCCAAACGTTATAGTCCCTAGCACAATCAGGTGGATGTGTCTTACCAGTACTGATGCTCAAAAATTAGCAAGAGCCTCTCCAAAATGAATACAACAAAATGTTGGATAGTAACAAAATACTTATGTATGTCAATCTGAGAGAGGATCAAAGGAGTTTGACGTGGTAGAAGCATCAAGGAGAGAATAGAAACAGTGTTTATTTTTTGTAGCACTAATGGCTTAACCACCGCCCTGCTGATTACTATGTGGAATGATTTATAACCATGGGGACGGGCATAAAAAAAGTCTGGGTCAATAGCCTCAGAGGCCAAGACTTTGGTCTAAACAGTATATCAAAGTTTAGATTCTAAAGTAGATTACTAACCTTGGAGACGTGCTGGCCAAACAAGTGAGGATTAACCAAAGAGGAAGAGTGGAGATTTAATTTGTATTAGTCTCTGATGTACTCTCGGGGGACTGTGTAGATGGAGAAGGAGGAGAAGAGTCCAGTAAAGTGGGGTGTAGTGGGCAGCACGTGCTAAGTGGGCTCAGAATTATCAGCCAGTAGAGCTTCCCTGGAATATTACAGGCAAGAAAGACCTACTGGATTTTTAAGGTATGGAAAGGTTTGCAGAGGGACAGCATGGCTGGTACTTGTGACAGATGGGCAGTATGTATTTATGTATGTATGTGTGGGAGGGGGGGGTCAGAGTGCATGGCCACAAGGTGGCTGCTCCCATTTGAAATTCTGCTGGCTGAAGAGTACATCTGTCAGAAATCTGCCACCCATGGAGCACATCTTGACAAACTTTAAATATATCTGTAATCTGGGCAAACTGAGATATTGACTAATATATTTGTGGCTAACCAATGGATCCCAGTTGAAGGTGAGGGGTCTGACACCTCGTCACTGAGAGACCTGCAACAGCTGGGTCTGTGATCAAAATGCTGCGTGGGTAGACTGCCTGACTGGTGGAGGTGCCCTTGTAGTTTGGGAGATCACTCATGGTGCCAGAAAACGTGGTAATGCCGATGTGGAGCTTTGCACCCGCAGGAGTGCCATAACACTGCGTGAGTTGACCTGGATGACTGGACCGAGGGAAGTGGATCAGCAGGAAAGGGAGCATCTGCAACCCAATGCAACAGCAACCACACAGCTCTGAGGTGTGGTTGGCAAGAAGTAGGAGATGGTCAATCCGATTTTCGCAACACTGTTGCCGCAGCTATCTGGAGTGAGCCTGCCCCACACGCCCAGTAAAAGGTGGAACTTCCCCGTTCTCTGGGAGTGGATCTGCTTGTGCCCACAACTCTGCATAGTGATATTCTGGTGAGGCAGGACCTTTTGACACTCATCTGTGTGGGAGCTCCATAATGATTCCTGCATTTACAGGCCGTAATAGCGGCTGACCTCCTACTTTCCAGATCACTTTAATACCTTTCATGTTGGCCAGCTGAGAGGGCCCTGACACACTCCTTTGTGGCACAGTCCCCTTTTGTGGTAATGTCACTAACACTTGTCAGCTTATTCTGCCCTGCAGGGGTAAAATAACACTACAGTGTGAAGGGACAACCTAGGAAAGTAAACTCACTTCCTTAACATGGATACATAAGACAACAAGCAGCCCGAGCTGGTCTTCAAGAGCAGCCAGAGAAAGCCCAGTTATAGTTAGACCTATACACATCAATGGACAAAAACTGCTGACTCTCCTGCTAGATGCTAAACAACATCTTGTCATGATCGACTCCTAAATAAAATCTATTATGATCTAGGGGTCTCCAACGGGTAGCTTGTGAGATACAAGTAGCTCTCAAGCTACTCATAAGTAGCTCTCCTGTGTGTAGCCCAGCCTACAAAACTGAAATGTTTATTTTTAAAACAAACATCTACATTTGTCTGATGTGGTCAGTATAAAATGTCTAATAATATTCATGGCTATGGATGATTTTGATCAATACAAGTAGCCTTTACTGAAAAAACAAAGTTTGGAGACCCCTGACTAAGTTAGATAAGTATAAGGAGAACATTAATCAGCTGGAACAATAAGTATTGGATGCAGAGGTTGTTGCTAAAGGATGGGGTGAGAAAAACCTGTGAATGGAGAAAGTACTAGACATTTTTAAGGCCAAAAATAATGCTCTTTCATGGCTCAGTACTCAGTGCATTCTGGGTGACTAGGAGACAGTGGCAATAGGTAGAATGAAAAACTATGTAGAACAAAAGCATCTGCAAGCCTTGTGATTATTTTTCATGTCTTACATATGCAATGTCAACAGTTTAAGGGGGCTTGTAGAAGTCTAGGAGTAATAAAACAAAATTTGGCTCTGCGGATGTGCAGAAATGTTCTCTGCGGTGTCATGAATGTACAGCAATTGACTGTGTGACCGTCAGTTAGTAGTGACCTAAGACTGTTCTCTCTGTAAAGCCCATCCCACTCCCCCTCTGACTTAACCAACTCATCAGAGGCAGTAACCAGTCTCAAAGCAATAGCCATTTTCAACCATCATCCTACCAAAACCAGCAGCATAGTCATTGAGATCTTGCTACTAGCTATTAACAGACAGTTAACTAGCTCAACAAACACAAATGTAGGGTCACAATAAGGGATATCTCATCGGTGCAGGGCCCAGACCCAACTCCATCGAACAGCCAAGGAAAACAAGGCTTAATAGTGCAATCAAGGAGTCTGAACGTGCTAATATGTCTGCAGTACATTAGTGACTCTGTTGGGACATTACAAGCAGAAGAATGGTGACCAGAATATGTACCTGGAAAGTATTGGGTCACACGAATCCATGTTTACAAGCATAATGAAACTAACCAAATATTGCACCAGGAAAATAAATTGAATGGAATGGATATGGTTAATGTCTCATGATTAGTACTGCTGTTGGTCATAAAATGTAGGCTGAGCAGTGATCATCAGTCTGCACCCCCAAGGCGGCAAGGACCATCAGACGCTCTACCACCATTATCCTAGTATGTGTTGCGAAAGCTTTTCCAGACATTCACAGCAGAGTCAGTATGTTTTAAAGACTCTTTATTTTATCTTATAGTGCTTAAAACGTAGTCCACGTGAGGTTTTCATAAAGTTCCATTGGTATCCTTAGAGCTCTGTTCTTGTGCCCCAGCTTTCTGAGGGAAATTAAATGTGGCTGCCTCAAGAGACCAGACAAGAAATTACTCATTAATGTTTTTTTCTTGGTTTTGGTTTGCACCACCTACACCTCGTGCATGGATCGGGGTCCCTCTCCCAACCTGATTGAGCAGTGAGTTCAATGTTTGTTAAGAGAACACTCCTTGCCTGTCACTATTTACCACACCCAGTCCACTGTAACCAATATGACCACGACACTTGCCTTAGACCGCAGCCCTCCTGGCTCGTGGCAGACTGGATCACAGTGCTGTTCTCACATTGGCTGCTGGACACCCACGCTGTCGGTTGCCTCCTCTCCTCGACTCCTCTCTTTGGCCCTCTCCTCTCTGCTGCAGGTTCTGCCTCCACCCTACCAAACTTCGTCCCACTTGTCAACTGGTGCTTCCCTGTGGTGTCCTGACGAATACCCGTCAGGTCTCCTCCCCTCCCTAGCGTACCGCAATCTCTTCCTGCTCCTTCCATCTTCTTTTCTCCTGGCGCTCCAGAAGACCCTGCCTTTTCCGTCTGGGATGCGAAACCGCCGACGTATTGAGGGAATTCACCTCACTCTCCTGTTCCCCTGGATATAGCAATCCACCCAGAGATGGCCAATCTGGTGATTCAGACAATACAATTCTGGAGAGATAGTGGACGTTGGTTTGCAGTTTCCCTGATCTATGTTGAGCCTGAAAAGAAAATGGTTGTAAAACTAAAAACCAATGTAGGATCAGAGGGTTGGTATCTTGTTCCCACCACCTACACTTCATGTCAACTACAGTAGCGTGCATGGATAAGGTTCCCCCTCCTGACTTGACTGAGCAGTGAGTTTGCTGTTTGGTGAGAAAACATCCCTGGATTGTCACTATTTACCACCACCCAGCCCAGTAAAACCAATATGGCTGCAACACTTGCCTAAGACCTTGGCTCTCCTGGACTAGACCACAGCTCAGTCCACATTCTGGCTGCTGGGCGTGCATGTTGTTGGGCATCTCATGCCCTCTACTCCTCTCCTTTTATCTCTCGTCTCTGTCGCGGGTTCCGCCTCCACTCTTCTGGCTTTTGTCCCGCTGGTTAGTTGGCGCAACTCCGTTGTGTCGTGGAAGGTCTCCTTCTCCTCCTGATGTCTTGCGACTGATCTCACCCTCTCCACCTGGGATGGCTGTTGCTCATCCTTCACTACGTCGCTAACCTTGGGTTGATGCAGTGGCAAAACAGACACCATTTTGAGGGAAAACATCACACTCTCCTGTTCCCTTGGCATGTATTGAATTCTTGCCTTTTGAAGAGCTTTCTGTATCGGAAGAAAACCTGGACTGCTATTGTAGAGACCATGTGTTGCCTTTGTATATTAGGTCATGTCGTTCCTGGTGAGACACTGCACTGCATCGCGATCGTTGAAGTTCATCAGGTGGATGATACTAGGGCAGGCATTTGCACGTGGGGAGGGCATGATCCCAGGGACCTGTGCATTCATTCTATTGAGAAAATAGAGCTAAATTCCTCTTTTTCAAAGATGTTATCAATTGGATTGAACAACTGTAGTACCAACCATCAACATGCATTCATCAAAATGATCGAAATGGTAAGATTTCAGTGCCTTTGATAATCTCCAGAGGGACCAGTCAGGGCTGTTCTAAATCCCTTATTCTTTTTGCAACAGCTATGGAGCCCATTGCTGCCAGACTCAGACAACATCATTTGGAGAGGGGATTTAGTTTCTCATCCACGTGGCTTATACGTTTCCTTTATGCAAATGGCGTCACTGTATATGTCTGCGCCCGCATCTCTCAGTTAAGAGAGTTTTTTAGGTTTTATTATCTTGCTGATATATCTATAAATTGGTTCAAGTCAGCAATGTTGCCTCCTACCACATTTATGTGTGATTGGACACTTGAGTTCCCCTTTAGGTAAAATAGGTAATCTGTGCAATATTTGGGAATTTGGATTAGTAGTACATGGGGACTATCCTGTCTGGAAATTATAGTACCTGGATTGATCAGCTAGAAAAACATGTTGTCAACTGGATTAAGTAGCCCTTAACCCTGGATGGTATAATGGCTGTAGCTAAAATCATCAACCTCCCCAAATTTTTATATTTGTCCATCAATATTTTAACTCTTTTTACTGGACACTTATTCAGTAGGTAGGATCATGTATGGTTAAACTAGCATGGATCAAGAAGCAGCTACAACTAAAATAAGAGACATTAACCACCCATATCACCACCAAAGACGACATTTAGATGATCATGAATAGAGATGTCACCGAAGACCTCATCCTAATGGATCTCCATGCAGCCAACATCATCTCCAATCCCATCCTTATACAGAGCCAGTATCCAAGGTCCCATACTTTGCTTGATTTGCTACTTTCTGACAGGTCACACCCAGTAGCCCAGCCTGATCCCCTTCACCTTGAACATCGTCAGCCTCATCTAAAGAGTTCCATAAGTATTCGCACTTAGGTCCACTCTGTTCCACGTCTACATGACCCCACTTGCTAGCATCATACACGCCCATAAAACCAACATCAAATCCTATGCTGATGACACCCAACTCATAATCTCTCTCTCCGATAAGATGCCAAACATCCAGACCAACTTCACCACCTACATGACCGAAGTTGCCAGATGGATGAAGACCAACTGCCTCAAGCTCAACACAGACAAGACAGCAGTTTTAATCTTTGGCAAAAAACTCTCACACTTGGACTCCATCTGGTTGCCTGCCGAACTGGGACCCACACCCCTTCTGGCAGCCCAATCAAAGAACCTCATAGTTTTAATTAACAACTAATTCACCATGACCAGCAAAGTGAATGCAGTCTCCATCTCCTGCTTCTACACATTCAGGATGCTAAAGTAGATCTTCAAATGGCTCCCCACCAATTCTCCCAGATCCATTATCCATGCCCTCATCACCAGCAAGCTGGACTATGGCAATCTACTCTACGCTGTAATCAACTCTTAAGTGATCAAAAGACTCCGGACCATTAAAAAAACTCAGCAGCCAAGCTCACCTTCAATGTTGCCCCACACTCAAATCACCCCACACCTCAAAGAGCTCCAATGGCTCCAACTCTTCAAATAAGCACTCTTCAAACTCCTCATGCACACATACTAAGCCTTACACAGCATTGGTCCCACATACCTCAACAGTCACATAAACTTCCACACACCTTTGCTAAGCCAGAGTCCTACTCCCAAATAACTTCTGCATATGAAGAACCGGAGCCGCCTTCTATCGCGCTCTTAAAGTGTGTAAAAACTTACCCCTGCATATCAGAGCTGCCTTCTCAGTTCTTGAAGTCTGCAAGAAACCGAAGGACTGGTTGTCATCTAGCCCGAACCATGGTTTTGCACACCGAGTTCCTGCTTCAGTGTCAGGATACCCTGTCAGGTGACTTGTGCACTATGCAAATTAATATAGTATAACAAAACAAAATATAAACTAAAAACATAACATAAAACATTACATAAAATATAAAACAAATCATAACATAACATTCCCCTTTAAGCAAGGAAGCGTCTTGATTTTGAGCTGTAATACTTGTGTGCACAATTCAAATATGTGCAATAATAGTACTATCCTGTGTCCTTCAAATCATATCACAGTTGAGACTGGTGTAGCACATCTTCTTCCCCTCAGTATACTTCTGAGATGACCACAGTCAAGTGCACTGTCTGGGCTTGAGACAGGCTCCAAAGTAAGGCCCAATTATATCGCATGTATGCACTGGGAATGCCTCTTGTGAACAGCTAATGTTTGGAAGCAGCTGGAGCACTTAAAACAACAAAACATTGGTGACACCTTTCCAGAGAAACAACTGCATTTCCCTAGAGAAAATACTTAAAACTGAGGGTCACATTCCACTGGACATATTTCTGTACTTTAGTATCCAAGAAACTTGAAAGCTACTGACTGCAGACTAAAAAGTGTTTAAAAAAAAAAAAACAAGGCAGCAGGCCTTTCTCATCTCTACATCCAGCATACGACACAACATCCCTGTATCCAGCAGTACTGCCCCAGTGCTGCTCCAGTTTAGGAAGGAGTTGAAGACTCACCTTTTTAAAGGACACTACATCAAAATGTATTGACTGTTCACAACCCAGATTTCTCTCCTATCACCCTTTGACTTTATGCTAGTGTTTGACCCAGTACAGCGCTCCTCTTCCTTTTGGCAAGGTTCACGTTATGGAAATACCATTTAAATACATAGGTTCCTATATGCCAACCCCACAGCCCGCGTGCAGGTGAACGGCACCTTGTCCCCAACGTTCGTGGTGCATTGGGGCACGCGTCAGGGATGTCCCTTGTCTCCCCTTCTGTTTATCCTGGCCATCGGGCCCCAGGCCCAGATGATCAGGACAGACCCGGTGTACCACGGGTGGAATGGGGGTCACTCCCAAGAGGATAGAATTGCACTATACGCCGATGACGTTCTGCTGTACATGGAAGACCCCAATACAACGGGCCCACAAAGCCTTTGCCTTCTACGGCACTATGAGCGGGCATCAGGATTGAAGGTGGATCCCACTAAATCGGTGCTGATCCCGCTGGCTAGCTCACGTGACTGCTTCGACTGGCAGGACACAATACCATTACATCGACTCAGTTTTAAATACCTGGGCGTCTTGGTGTCCACCCTGCCTGAACTGGCTTGGGCCAAAAACCTGACACCGTTACTGACATGCATCAGGTCAGACCTGCAGAGATGGCAAACCTTGCCACTGAATGTAATGGGCCGACCCTGCTGAGGCTCCTATGTATCTTTCAGAATTTTCCCCTGCCGATCCCTCGCTCCTGGTTCAGAGCTCTCGAAAACGCCACGGCCCGGTTCCTGTGGAGAGGTGCCAGGCACCGAGAAGCGACCCACCACTGTAGGAGAGGAACATATGATGGAGGGCTAGGTGCCTCAGACCCCTACTTGTATGATCTAGCCACCCAGCTCATAGTGATTCACGACTGGTTTAATAGAGGATGGGGGACCCGGCGTACCGAGTGGAACTTGAGATCTTGGGGTTTCCACACATCCTAGGAATACTGTATGGGAAGCCCCTCCCCTGGGGTATGGGAGAGGTGACCAGAGCGGCCTTCTTGGCGTGGCACGCAGCTTTGAAACACACCCGATGGAACGCCACTATCACACACGACCCCGTTGTGGGCAGGGAGATGGCTAAGCGCGACAGCGTCATTGGAGGGATTCACAGACTGGGACCGGCTAGGTATTTCCTTAGTGGGTGATGTGTGGAAAGGTGAAACAATTAAGTCCATCTGGTAGAGACTTCTAGCTGCAGATTCCTTACCTTAGAATTCCCTGGCGTCGGCTTTGAATCCGGAGTTTGTTCTGAGCAGTACCCTGCGCGCGCGCCGTCGGGCGTCGTCGTTCGGATCCACGTGCGTCGACTAGCTCTCCGTGCATAGACCAGCTCCGCGTGCGTCGTCAGCGTCGTTGGAGCCGTCTATGACATCACGGTCGTCTATATACACGCCGTCCCAGCGAGCGTACGTCAGTTCTTTTCCTTCTGCGCCGGTTCAGTGCAGTTTTGGAAAGAGCTACCCTGCCTCGACGATTTGTCGACGCTTTTTTGACTGTTTGGAGTCATGTCTTCGAGAAAGACAGGATTCAAGCTATGTGGTGCGTGTCATTGCATCATGTCGGTGATGGATCCGAACCGAGTCTGTCTTTGGTGCCTAGACAAGGATCAAGATTCCACCTCGTGCTCCGGCTGTCGGGCCATGGCGCCGAAGGCCTTGAGGGAGAGATCACTTAAGCTTCTTGCGGCCCGACATTAGTCTTCGGTCGGCGCGACTCCGCGGAGGTCACGGTCCCACAGTAGGAGGAGGTCGCAGCACCGCTCCCGGATCCCCAAGTCCTCTTCCTCGCATTCGAGGTCTTCCGAAGGTAAGAGGCACAAGAAGAAGAAGAAGTCCAAGCGGACTTTGTCTTTCCCATGCCCGTCGGCCGACGAGGCGTCTAGGGAACATCGACGTTCCGAGCGCGGTTCTGCGGAGCCGTTGCCAGGGTCGATTCTGCGTCTTTCCCCCTTTCCGGGGACCGGATCGACCCCCGCTCAAATAAGAGTTTTACGAGCCCATGCGTCTCGTTTTTGAGCGGGCTGTACCCTCGGGTAGGTCTCCGGGCCCTGCGGGGTCAGCAGGGGGCCCTTCGGATTCGACGCCGGCGGCTTCGGTCTCAGCGCCGTTGGGGGCCCCAGGATCCGATACCGGATCCGGACCGGTGCCGGTCTCTCACAGTCGGCCTCCTTCGGCGCCGGGTCCGACGTCGACGATTTCGCCACCGGCGCCCACCGGTGGCAGCCCCATCCTTATTCCAGATGATCCGGAGCCGGAGCGATGTCGTGCGATGTCGACTCCGACTTCGACGGAGCCAATTCGGCCCACATCATTGTCTGAGCATTATTTGGAACAGCCAGACGCAGGAGAGGAATGGGAGGGGTCTGAGGACCCTTTGGAAACTGGATTGCAACAGGACTGGTATGAGGATCTAGGGGAGGCCAGTGGACTGGACACGTCTCCAGATACTGGAATGCTCTCTCCTCCTAATGTGGCTACGGAGGAGGGTGTTTCTTCCGCTATGGTGGTGCGTAGGGCAGCTGAGGTCTTGGACCTAGATTTGCCTACGGTGCCAGTCAGGACGACTATCCTGACAGAAGTGCTTCAGCCGGGGTGTCAACATCGGAGCCGTTGTTGCCCTTCAATGAGGCTCTTACAGACGTTCTTCTGGGTACGTGGTCCAAACCCAGCATAGGGGCTCCTGTGAATAGGACGGTGGGCCGCCGCCATAGACCCGCTCCCAGCGACCCTAGTTTCCTGACTCAACAACCCACTTCTGAGAGCTTGGTTGTCCAAGCCTCTACTTCCCGTGGTGCCTTCCCTTCCGCTCCCCTGGATAGGGAATCCAAGAGGCTGGATCAGCTTCGGAAGAAGATGTTTTCTTCCACCAGCCTGGCATTGAGGTCCGTAAACACCTCTTGCCTATTGGGCCGTTATTCCCATAATTTATGGGATACTGTGGCGCAAGTGCTGCCCCAGGTCCCGGAGGGCGTACGGGACACTCTCACCCAGGCTGTCAAGGATGGGAGAGATGCAGCCAAGTTTACGATCCGGTGTGGCTTGGACACGACCGTTTCGCTGGGCAGAGCAATTTCATCGTCAGTGGCCCTACGTCGCCACGTCTGGCTACTTTCTACAGTTTTTTCAGGGGATGTCCAGTCTAGCTTGATGGTCATGCCCTTTGATGGCTCTCACCTTTTTGGCGAAAAGGCAGACTCCGCGCTTGAGAGGTTCAAGGATTCTTGGGCCACGGCCAGATCCTTGGGCCTTTCAGCGCCAGCACGACAGCAGTCTATCTTTCGAGGCCTCCGAAGGGGTGTGATACCACGCCAGCCACAGTTTAGCCACCGTCCTCAGGCTTCACAGCATCCCGGAAGAGGACGTGGTCGTGGTACCATCAGACCCAGAGGGTCTGGCCAGAGGTCGGCCGTCACACAGCCCCCCTCCACTGCGCCCAAGTCCTCCTAGTGTGGTTCTGCTGGATCATGTCCGTCCAGTTGGAGGGAGGATTCGTTTTCATCTCCCTCACTGGCTTTCCATCACCACGGACAAGTGGGTCCTGCAGATCATACAGAAGGGCTACTCCCTTCCCTTCCAGTCTTTCCCTCCTTCTATCCCTCTGACAAAGGAATTGCTGATGGAGGACCATCTAGCTTTGCATCGCGAGGAAGTTACAGCTCTCTTGGCCAAGGGAGCCATAGAAAGAGTCCCAATATCAGAAGTAGGCAGTGGTTGTTATTCCCGCTACTTTCTGATTCCCAAAAAGAACAAAGGCCTTCGCCCTATCTTGGATTTAAGGGACATCAATCTCTTCCTCAAGAAGGAGAAATTCAAGATGCTCACTCTTGTTCAGGTTTTGTCTGCCCTAGACCAAGGAGACTGGATGGTAGCGTTGGATTTGCAGGATGCATATTTCCATATTCCTATCCTGACAGCCCACAGGCGTTATCTGCGGTTCAAGGTGGGCCACGAGCACTTTCAGTTTACCGTGCTTCCTTTCGGCCTCACCAGTGCCCCTCGGGTGTTCACAAAGGTGATGGCGGTGGTGGCAGCTCATTTGCGCAGGTCAGGGATCTCAGTCTTCCCCTACCTAGACGATTGGCTGTTGAAGGCTCCTACGCCCCAGGCTCTTGTCACCCTCCTCCAGACTACGGCGGACCTCTTGTATTCGCTGGGGTTCACTATAAATGTGCCGAAGTCACACCTGACTCCCTCTCAGAAGCTCACTTTCATCGGAGCTGCTCTGGACACAGTGCGGTATCGGGCTTTTCCTCCCAATCAGCGGGTTCAGGATATTCAGGTTATGATTCCGATGTTTCGCCTCTATCTTGGATCTCGGTGAGACAGACTCTGAGGCTGCTGGGTCTCAAGGCTTCCTGCATCCTGTTGGTCAAGCATGCAAGATGGCGCATGAGGGCTCTGCAGTGGGACCTGAAGTTCCAATGGGCACAGCATCAGGGAAATCTTACCGACGTGGTTCAGATCTCAGAGAGGACTGCGAAAGATCTGCAGTGGTGGTTAGTGAACTGCGAGTGGGTCAAGGGCAGACCCCTCTCCCTTCCCCAACCAGATCGAACGGTACTGACAGATGCGTCACTTCTGGGATGGGGTGGCCATCTGTGGGAGGTGGAGATCAGAGGTCACTGGTCTCCGGCGGAATCTGGGCTCCACATCAACTTGTTGGAGCTTCGGGCGATCCGGCGAGCATTAAAAGCATTTCTTCCTGTTGTGAAAGGGAATGTGGTGCAGGTGTTCACAGACAACACTACCGCAATGTGGTACTGCAACAATCAGGGCGGTGTGGGGTCGTGGACCCTTTGTCAAGAGGCTTTAAATCTCCGGACATGGCTGGAACAGCAGGGCATGACCCTGGTGGTTCAACATCTGGCAGGTTCTCTGAACGACAGAGCAGACGAACTCAGCTGAAAATGCTTAGAGGATCACAAATGGTGTCTCCATCCGGTGGTGGCGCAAGGACTCTTTCAGCAGTGGGGAGAGCCTTGGTTAGATCTGTTCTCCTCCGCAGAGAACGTGCAATGTCAGCAGTTTTGCTCGTTGAAGTTTCCAAGGGGCCTATCGCTAGGCAACGCTTTTCGTTGCGAGTGGAGTTCAGGACCCCGGTTCGCTTTTCCGCCTATACCACTTCTGCCCAGAGTTCTCAAGAATGACCGGGCCCAGGTTATCCTAGTGGCTCCGGATTGGGCACGGAGAGTTTGGTATCCAGAGCTTCTCAAAATGAGCATCGGTCCTCCAATCAGGCTGCCTCTTCGGGAGGATCTTCTGTCGCAGCAGCAGGGGAAGGTTCTCCACCCGAACCTGTCAACTCTGCGCCTTCATGCGTGGATATTGAGCGGCGACAGTTGATGGTTTATGACCTCCCTCCCGAGATCTGTGATGTCATTCTGGCAGCCAGGCGTCGCTCTACTAAGTCGATCTACGCCTGCCGTTGGAAACGCTTTGTTTCATATTGTTCAGAGGGGTCTATTGATCCTCTTTCTTCTTCTCTGTCTAACATCCTTTTGTTTATTTTGTCTCTCGCCCAGCAGGGTTCCTCTTTGGGGACTCTCAAGGGTGATCTTGCAGCCTTATCAGCATTTCTTCACTTGCCAGATCAACCATCTCTGTTTAAATCACCTACAGTACAGAGGTTTTTGAAAGTGCTTGTACATCTATTCCCGCCTGTGCCTTTCGTTATGCCCCAGTGGGATCTTAATTTGGTTCTTACCTTCCTTATGTGTGCTCCCTTTGAGCCCTTGCATAATTGTCCTCTTCAGCTGCTCATTATTAAGACAGCCTTTTTGGTGGCAATTACATCTGCCAGAAGAGTTAGTGAGTTACAGACTTTGTCATTAAAACCGCCGTATCTCACAATCTTTCCTGAAAAAGTAGTTCTTAGAACTCGTGCCTCTTTCCTCCCCAAGGTGGTGACCGCTTTCCATCTGGGTCAAAATATCACCCTGCCCACCTTCTTTGCACCACCGCATTCCTCTAAGGAAGAGGAGCGTCTCCATCGACTGGACCCAAAAAGAGCGTTATCGTTCTACCTTGACCACACTAAAGAGTTCCAGGTGGACGACCAACTCTTTGTGGGGTACGTTGGTGCGAAGAAGGGTCGGGCAGTGCAGAAACTATCCATTTTGCGCTGGGTCGTTCTCTGTATAAAAATATGCTATGCTTTGGTGAAGAAGCGGCCTCCCGAGGGCTTGAGAGCTCATTCTACTAGGGGGAAAGCTGCTACCACTGCATTAGCATGTGGCGTATCGGTGGTGGATATCTGTCAGGCTGCAACGTGGGCTTCTTTGCACACGTTTGCGAAACACTACTGCCTGGATAGCCTGGTGAGAAGAGAGGGGCATTTTGCCCGTTCTGTCTTGCAGGACTTCCTAGTATATAAAAAATAAAAATAAAAAAATAAAAATCTCCTTCAGACACCCCGCCATGGGTTCTAGCTTAAGTATCTATTCTAAGGTAAGGAAGCTGCAGCTAGAAGTCTCTATCAGATGAACAAGTTACTTACCTCCGGTAACGAGGTATCTGGTAGAGACTCTATCTAGCTGCAGATTCCTTACACCCGCCCAAGCCTCCCCCGCTCTGGGGAAAGTTTTATCATGTAGATATGTATATATATTTATTTATATGTACATATGTATATTTTTTATCTTGCCAGTTTTTCCCTTTCTTATAGGCATGAAAGTATTTTTACTCCAAACAGACAAAAAGGAAAAAAGCATAATGGTTGGTTCTTACATGACTCTGCGGTTCTGGCGTGGGAAGTTGTGGAAAAGAACTGACGTATGCGCGCCGGGAGCTAGTCGACGCACGCGAATCCGAACTACGCCACCCGACGGCACGCACGCAGGGTACTGCTCAGAAAAAACTCTGGATTCGGAGCTGACCAGATACCTCGTTACCGAAGGTAAGTAACTTGTTCTTCCATGACAGGCAGATAGATTTCCAACTAACTCAGACATAGTTCTTCAAATACCTTCAGCTCAGACACGCCCTGAGGGTCCACTTACTAACCACCAGCCCCCTGCCTGAATTCAACCCTCTTGAGGCAAAACTACTCATTGGTAACCTGGGGGTAAAGGTGTTTCCCAAATATATAGCATGCTAATTAACAATTCTCCCGGAGACCTGAACTCCACCAGAGTAAGATGGGAGTCTTGGGTGGGGGCCTTAGAGGAATCGGAGTGGAGGGAGTCTCTGATTGCACCCAAGGAGTTGGTGGTGTCGGCTAGACTCCGTGCCGTGCAATACCTACCACCGTCCAGACTGCACTGTGCAGGTCTGCGCCCCTCCGCCCAATGCCCACGGTGTGGGGGTGGCCCTGCCGACTTCTTCCATATAGTCTGGTCCTGTCACATGATAAAGATATTCTGGGACAGGGTGTTCCGGGAGATCAGGGCCGCCTTGGGACAGGAGGTTCAAAGGTCTGCTAAGTTGGCCCTGCTGGGAGTGATGGAGGAGTTGGGAGGCCCATGAGCGAAACGAGCCCTGGCTGCCACTGCCATGCTGGTCGCCAAACGAGACATTGCCGATACCTGGATCTCCCCTGAAGGCCCATCAATTCGAAAGTGGTGAAAAGGTGTTGACTGGTGCGCAAACCAAGAGAAAGTGGTATATGAATCTAGAGGCTGCCCCCGGAAATTTGAGAAAATCTGGGGGGGATGGATGGTTGTATGATCATAGAATGGACAGAGGACACAAACATGGTTGTGGTTACGGAGATTACGCTGGATGTCCTTGTCAATCCATACCCATGTTCAAACTGTCGCCAGAATGTATTGCCGTGTAAATGTCCGCTCCTCTTTCCACCTGCTTTGTCTGAAGTTTTGACGCTTTTTAAAACAATAAAAATTTGTTTACCAAAAAAATAAATACATAGGTTCCAAACATTCTCTACCCTGCCCCTTCTGGCTGTCCCCATCCTCGACAACATTCACAACTCTTCAGATGCTGCTAGGCTTTCCCTTCTGAGGAAGCTAGTAATCCAGTTATATACCTTAAGAACAAAGCACCAGTATGCATTTCCAATGATAGATCGTAATGGGTTGACGACTACGTTCAATCCTCAAAGGAGATGAGCAGCGGAAATGTTGCTGCCCATATAGGACCACACTACAAACTCAGAGTGATTCACATTAATTTCCTTCATAGAATATACTACACCCTTGAATCCCTACAAAGGTTAGACCTTAGAGGCAATTTGAATTGTGCCAGAGGTGGGATTAAAAACACTGGGTTCCTTCACTTGGCATTCTAATGCCTGGTAGTGGCTGACTTTTGGCTTGAGGTATTACAAAGAATTACTTTTATGACTGGGATCAGTGTACCAGAAAAACAAATGCTAGCCTTACTGGGATAGGTGGAAGGAATTCAACCCAAACTCAAGAAATCCATTGCAGTGATGGTGGTGATCCGCTGGGGGTAAGGGCCCCAAACCTAGAAACAGAGACTGGCTGTGACAGTTAGATCATTACTGGGAGCAGGTGCCTATTAAATCTCGGCCCAAACATATTTAAGGGTTCTGTCCAAGGCATCTTACATTTTGTGTTTCTTAAGAGTACTGCAAGGACTTGCCAGCTATTTCTCAAGTGTTGTAATGGAGTGAATTAGTAGAAAAAAGTTGGTCTAGTTGTACTTTGGTTTCGTTGTGAGTCACCAAACCCGGGCAATTTTAAGTTACCTTAAGGTTTGCTTTTGTACTTATGTCCTCCTATCAATCAACTGCATAGGAAGTGGATAGTCTTGAAATGCTGGTTTCTACTGTCTGCACCTGACTATTGTTATTACACTATATCAGAACCTGATAAAAATAAATGTGTGTATGTGATATTTGTGTAGAATAAACTTAGCCGAGAGGTAGAGGAGTGCTACACAGTGTTGACCCTGGATGTGTAGATGGAGAAGACCTTTTGTCTTGTTTTTTTTCTTCCTTGTACTCCTTTATCTGATGGTGTGGTGAAAGCCACTAGAGATAATGACTATGTCAGCCAGGTAGGCTGAGCCGTAGGGTTATGATGGCTTTGTAGATGATGCAGCTGTCCTTGAAGGTAGAGCAGGCTAGCAAGTGGAGCCGGTGGAGTGCTGTTAGGGTAAGGGTGATGCCTTATCTTAAATATGTTGGATTCAGAGATAAAAGGAAACAATTTGAAGCATTTACCAATGTCGGTGCAATCATTTACTCTTTTGAGGAAGTTGGTCACTGGGAACACATCACTTAGTCAGCCATATGCCCTAAAGATTGATGAACAAGGTCTGATTTTTTTCCACATCATCTTTCTTTTTGCCCAGGTCGAACTTTTGCCATATTTGTCTGAGAAGTGAAGTAAGGAGCTGCCTGAGGCTTTTGCTGCTCTAGGTCATTTTTTTCTTTCACAATTTTTTTATAAAATGCCTCAGCTTTTAGAAGATTGTAAATGATGAGATGATGTGACTGCCTGCTGAATCAAGATTCTGATGGATACTTCTAACCGCAGATTCCTCAACTTTAGATTATTCCCCAAGCGCCCGACTGGATCCGGAAGTTTTTGCAACAGTGCCCCCCTGTGCCGCTAGGCAGCGCTGTGAGGTACCAAGTTCACTTCATTCCGGCCCAGAAGTGAAAGCGCAAAGCCAGATGTAGGTACCACCCCTTCACGCTGACGTCAGCTCCTTTCTTTCGTTCTGTTCGAACACAAACCCAGAGCTCCACTTCCCTTTTTATCAATTGATGGATCCTGTCAGAATGTCCCCACCAAAGGCTTCCAGGGTTCAAACTGTGCCAAGACGTTTGGTAGCATGTTGGTGACAGACCTGCAGGAGGTCTGCCTCTGGTGTTTGTGCTCAGAGCATGACTCAAACACGTGCAGAGAATGTGCCCTCATGCACCCAAAGGCAATCTGACACTGTGACCGAGGCTGTATGCCTCTCCGACTCCAAGTCGAGGGTGCAGATCTATTCTTACTCTCGAGGCTGTTGCCTTATTCGCAGTTGGAGTCTTCTGGCTTGTCCACGTCAAAATCGAAGAAGCATGAGAAGCCAAAGCAGAACTCGACTCCATCCCATCACTCTGTCAAAGGAGAAGTTGGGAGGGCATCATGGTGCCAATCTACTCGACCCATGATCCCTGCTTGAGGAGCAGATTACACAACTGATCCCAGTGTGCAACAAATTGTCCAGGCCATTGGTGACCGCATAGCACGTAGAGGCCTTAAGAAGGCCAAGTTGCCTATTTTTGCCAATCTCCTGGCTCCCTCTTTGGTGCCTTTGGTCCCCAAGGCCCTCCAGTAGGGTTCCGTGGGTGGTTCTGCCCTTGGCGATATCTGAACCCCTCAAACCCTTCTCTGGTTGTGCACTGGCTCCGGTGCCAACTTCCACTCCAGCTTTAAGACTGGCACTGGTTCCTTCTTCATGAACACATGTCCTACGTCTCCAGCACTGAAGGTCGGACGCTGCTGCTCCCATGTTTGACCTCAGCCTGAATCTGTCGTGACCCATCCGATGTCAGGGCTATGGATCCACTCGAGTGCAACCAGTACCTATATGTTCTGACTCAGACAAAACCCTTTACCACAGAGTCTTTCTTAGAGGCTCCATCATCTTTTTGTTTAGCTTCTGAACAGAGTTTTCCACCACCTGACAATGACGATGAGAAATAGGCCAGGGCAGAAGTTTCAATTCCACCAGTGGAATCAGAGGAATTTTGGTAATTCTGCTGGCAAAATTAAATTATGCAATGGTTTCTAAAGTTTAAAAATGACTGAATACTGCTCGGGCCCTTACATACTTTGTGGTGATTAACTTTTAATCACTACAGAGTATGTAAGGGTAGGCACCAAGTGATATGCAGTGGTTCCTAAAGTTTAGAAACCACTGCATACTACTTGGTGTCCTTACATACTCTGCAGTGATTACAATGTTTAATCACTGCTTAAAAAGCTTAATCATTGCAGAGTATGTAATAGCGCTGACTGATATGCAGTGGTTTCTAAACTTTAGAACCCACTGAATACCAGCCACTCGGTGTCCTTACATACTCTGCAGTGATTACAGCTTTTAATCACTGCAGAGTATGCAAGGGTACCGAGTGGCATTTGACTGCACTATTTTCATAGAGCCAAATACTTTATGGAAATGGGCCATGTGTTCCAGTGGTCCTGGAGAAGTTTCGGGCCTTTTTGGCTGACACCATTCAGGATGGTCCCAATTATGTGGTTAGGGCTGGCCTCGATAATACAGATTGCTTGGGGTGAGCCATGGGCACCTCTTTGGTGAGAAGGCTGACTCTGCCCTTGAGCACTTCAAGGAAAGCAGGGCCATGTCATGTTGGGCTTTTCCACCCCTGCTGGTCATCTCAGAAGGAGCAAAACTGATGGGGAAGGTTACTTCAAGGGCACTGGCATATAGATAACGTCAGGCTCCCTTCCCCTGCAGCACTCACCCTAGTCCTTTTGTGGCTGGCGACAGGGATCAGTCAGACATTGTGCTGGTCACCAGGAGCAGCACTCTTCTCAGTCCCCATCCCTGTGGCATCAACCTCCAAATTGCTTTAGTTTGCCCTTAGCAGCACACAGCCACCCTTTGGGAGGAAGAACCAGACATTTACTTCCAGGGTGGCAGTCCATCACACTCTGTAGGTGGGTCCTTGAGATTGTCCAGCAGGGTTATATCCTTTGTTTCTCTCTGACCCACCACTTCTTCCTCACATATCAGAGCAGCTTCCAAGAGGTGCAGGCCTTACTGGCAAAAGGGGCTCTTGAGATGGTGCTGGTCTTGAAAGTGTGGACGGGTTGTTACTCCCGCCATTTCCTTGTGCTGAAGAAGGACAGAAGCCTTTGTCCTATTTCAGATTTTCGACCTCTGAATGCCTTTCTGCACAAGGACAAATTCAAAATGTCTCACTGGCCAAAGTTCTGTCTGCCCTGGATTTGGGAGACTGGATGATTGCCGTGGACCTTCAGGATGCATATTTTCATGTGCCCGTCCTGTAGTCCCACTGGTGTTACCTGTGGTTCAAGAAAGACCATTTTCAATTTCTTAAGCTCCTCTTCAGCCTTACCAGAGCCCCTTGGGCATTCAAAAAAGTGATAGCAGTGGTCGCCGCCAATCTTTGCCTGTTGGGGATAACAGTTTTCCCCTACCTCAGTGACTGACTGTTAAAGTTGGTCTCCCCGCAGTCAGTTATAGAGCGCCTCCAGATGACTGCAAATCTTTTGGCATCTTTGGGATTCTCGATCAACGAGTATATGTCAGACTTGAGGCTTTCACAGAGGCATTCATTTGTCAGAGCTCTTCTGGACATGGGGCAGTTCTAGGTTCCCCCCCTCTCACATGTCCAGTACATTTGTGGTATGATCCTTATGTTTCATCTTCAGTCCTGGATTTTGGTATGCCTTCTTGAACTTCTGGCTTCATGCATCCTGCATGTCCATTTCACCAGGTGGCATACATGGACTCTGCAGTGGCATCTGAAGTCTCACTGGGCTCAGTACTAAGGAATCCTGTCAGAATCACCTAGGTTTCAGGGGAGACTGCTTGAGACCTGCAGTGGTTGCCCGCTCAACTGCAGCAAACCCCTCTCCATTCCCCACCCAGAGCTGGGGGTGGTGGCAGATGCATCCCTGCTGGGCTGGGCGAAATTCAGGGAGAGGTGGAGATTTGTGGAAACCTAGATTCACACAAATTTGTTGTAGCTGTCCACCTGGTGTTGAGGGCCTTCCTGCCATCTATCAAGGGGGGCCCAGGGCAGGTTCTTACCCCCAGTGCCAGGTGGTACTGCAAAAAGTAGTGTAGAGTGGGGCCCCAGGTCTTATGCCACGAAACGCTGTGCCTATGAAGTTGGTTGGAGTGAAGGTGGTTATTGTGAACCACTTGGTGGGATCTCTAAACACCAGCGCGGACAAGCTCAGCTGATGAAGCCTGGTAGATCAAGAATGGTGGTTGCATCCAGAAGTGGCACAGAGCACAGACCCTCTTCCAACAGTGGAAAGAGCCCTAGCTGGATCTTCTAACCACCATCGTAAATGTGCAGTGTAGGAGATGCAATCAGATTAGAGTAGAGCACAAGATTCCTGAAAACCTTTCCAACTCTACCTGTCCTGCCCCTAGTTCTGAAGATCAAGAATGCCAAATCCATCCAAGTGGCTCAGGATTGGGTCAGAAGAGTATGATACTAGCAACTTTGGGCAAGAGCATCTATCCACCCATCAGGCTGACACTTTGAGAGAATCTTCTGTTGCAGCAGTAGAGGAGGGTTCTGTACCCAAACCTGCACAATCTACACCTCCTTCAGTGGAGTTGAGTGGCAGCAGTTGACTACGTTCGATCTGCTTTCTGAGGCTGTGGATGTCATGCTTGCGGCTGTGGACCCCTCTACAAAATCTGCTTGTGTTGGGACAGATTTGTGGGCTGGTGCGGGCTGCGCAACACAGATGCTTTACAAGCCAAACTGTTGGATGTTTTGTTTGTTTTTTCTTTGTCCAATCAAGATCTCACCATAGGCATCAATTACAAGTTATCTTTCAGGCTTTTTGTGTTGGCTGGACTAGCCGCCTTTGTTTAAATCACTGGTTTTGGCGCAGTTTATTAATTATTATTGCTATACATGTTCCTCCCCTAAACTATTTGTGATTGCCACAGTGGGATCTTAATTAAATTCTGGTATTCCTCTAGTGTACCTCCTTGAAGCTGATGCACAGCTGTTTGTTGCTGTTTCTGACTTTCAAAACCATCTTTCTCATTGCGATTGCATCAGCTTGTTGCATGAGTGAGCTCCAGGCTTTGTCTCGCCAATCACCCTGCACCACCTTTTTTCCCAGACAAACAGTTGCTAAGCACCAGGGCAGCCTTTTTGCCTAAAGTTGTGACTCCTATTCACGTTAGGCAATCCATCACTCTGCCAATGTTCTTTGCCATGCCTCACCCCTCAAAAGAGGAGGCAAAACTACATCGACTGGTCCCCTAAAGAGCCTTTAGATTTTACATTGATCGCACCAAAGACCATTAGGTGGACGATCAGATTTTTGTGTAGTTCTCTTGGACAAAGAAGAGTAAAGTGGTGTTGAAAAGGACTCTGTCATAGTGGCTAGTCCTCTGCATTAAGATCTGCTAAGCATTGGACAAGAAGTATCCTCTGGAAGGACTGAGGGCTCATTCCGCTAAGGTGTGCAAGGGCACGCAGACTGCCTGTGCTTTACATCTGCCAGGCTGCAACATGGGCATCAGTACACACATTTATTACGCACTTCTTCCTTGACAGCAAGGTCTGTCTGGAAGGGCATTTTACCCGCTTGGTTCTTGAACACTTTTTGGTCTGAGCCCACTGCACTGACCCTCCACCTTGGGGGAGGTACTGCTATGATATCTGCTCTAAAGATGAGGAATCACCAGTTAGAAGTATCATGAACAAGTTACCTTCAGTAACACTTTTTCTGGTGGATACTGTATTTAATCACAGATACCTCACTGCCCTCCATCTCTCTGTACTGTGGAGTGGTTTATTTTTACCACCTTAAAAAGGTCCCAAATTAAAGCGTGCACACTGGTACCTCCAATTGCTTTGTGCTTGGTGCACAGGGTCGGCACCTATATGTGGCTTTGCTCTGTCACTTCAGGGGTGTAGCAAAGTCAACACTTAGTTGCATAGCAGTACCTAGCAGTGCACGTGGGCCCTGCTGTGAAAATTTCGGGATCCAGTCTGGCGCCGGGGAAATATTCTAAAGGTGAGTAATCTCCAGTTTGTTAGAGTATCAGCCAGAAAGAGAGTTACTGAAGTTAAGTGACTTGTTCATCTGACTGTCCAATACATGTAAGTACGTTTCTGTTCTTTGGGGTCTCCATCTGTAATTCCTGCAAGTGTCACTGTCAACTTCTCTCATATTTGGGATCCACACTGATTGTCTTGTAACTCTGCCTCTCTCCAGTGGCCATGCCACCCTTAAAAAACAGTTTTGTATTCTCCACTCTCCTTGTGTATCTGATAATCCTGATCTAAAACTGTCTTTTGATAAGTTGTTGTGCCTCTCCTTTTCTAATTCAGTTCTCTTATTTTTTTATCAGATGTTAAGGCAGTTTGAAGCACTAAGCCGGAGTAAGGCTCCCGCAAACAATCTGTGCCTGGAGCATGTAAGCCCTCTGCAACATGGAACAGACTTGTTTGCGGTCTCCACACCTTTCCCTAAAGCAGAAACCGTCCTTACACCGTTTGGCATGTCGCACGCCTCTTCAGCGTCATCAGAACAATGTAGAATGCATCAGTCTGCTCCTTTCCCTTCTCCAGTCCTTTCGTACATAGGAGACAGTTCCACAGAAGAGGAGATTAGACATAGACCACTTGAAGTTATTAGAACAGAGCAGCTTAATCTGGCATCTCTGAGCCCTCCCGCTGATGCGGAGCTGGAGCCCGCTGCATTGCAAACCGAGGAACCAGCAAACCAAGTGACATTATGTTCAAAGGATCAACCGAAAGATGACATGGAATCAGAAACTCCATCTATGTCGAGGGTCAGTTCTGCACCAGCTTCCCAGACGTCTCTTTTTGCCGGCATGGACATCATTCCTTCATCATCCACCATCTTCCATGACAAGGACACAATGTCTACATGTAATGCCGCAGAGACCACATCTACAATACCCCAAACATTGCATATTGCAAAAGACCGGCTCAACAACAGCATCTTAGAACCAAAAGAGACTTCTGCATTCTCCTTTTTAAATATTTAACCGGATGCTGCTAAACATCAGTTTGAAAGCACCGAGCTTTTCCTTGAACTGGCCAAAATGAGCAAAGTCCACGCACTACAAATGCAACCTTGCAAGATATAACGGGTTTATATATTTAGCTCCCAAAACGTCTTTATATTCCACGAGAGAGTATGCATACCTTCTTATTCATTTGTTTTGTCCTTGTTTGACCCTTACCTTACCTCCGGAATTATGTTTACATTGAATCGCTGCCTTGATTCATTGATGGCCGACAGCTACACCTATCTATAGCGTGCCCCCCTTTGGGGGTCAGGGGCCTTCCGCACCGCGGGAGCTGCGGGGGCCTTTGTTACGCCAGTGACCTTTGTGTAAATGCCCGAAGGAGAACTTGTATTGTAGGGAGGCGGTGGTCAGTGAAGTGGACAGGCTGCACCTAAGTGTTCGCACTGTGCATTACTTTATAAGTCTCCAGTCGTTTTATGTTCTGTTCCAACAGAGTTCTAGGTAAGGAGATTACCGGGCAATTTTAAGGACTGTACTGAGGGAGAAACAAGGCAAGGAGTAACGTTAAGGACAAAAAAAAAACAACAGCATTACTTCCTGACGGATACCTAGGAGTCTGCCTCTTGTTTCGACTCTAACATTTCAGCTGCTGTGTTTGATGGAGGCATACGCTTTGCCACATCACAAGGAGGCACCCTGCTGTTGGCATTGAAGAGGGCCTTCCTGGTAGAAATGCATCCGTTGACTTACGTGACCTATATCAGGTCATTTCACTCATCATACAAAAGCTAAATGGTTGATCGACAATTCAGACGATTTCCTGGTAGGCAATGTCTCTGAAAGGCAGACAGAGCTACGAAAGGGTTAAACGTATTAAGCGTATTTGTCCCTCAAAAGCCCAGGCTGGTGTGGATATGGAAGAACCTGCTCATGCTGCAATGCTTTTAATATTTAAGTGGCAAAATAGCATGGCGGGTTGAGTACATGCAGCAGAGCTCCATCTGTCTGTGTTAGTGTTTGCACCCACGTGTGTGTGGGTGTGAGAGAGAGTAACCTGCAGCTGCAAATGTCATCTGCAACTGGGTTGGTCCTGTTTTGTACCTACAAAATAAGTATCAGTTAATTGTTTAGTAATAACACTTTTAAGTGCCAATAGGAGTTTGGTTCGTGGCGCACACTACATAAACGGTCAGTATTCTCTAGATTATTATTGATATCAATATGCAGTATTGATCCTGCATTGGGGTAACATCAATTGTTGGTCTGAAGTTGGCTTGAAAACAGTCTTGGTATGAAAAAATAAATTGACAAAATGTTACAAAACCGTTTTTTTAGCAAACTATTTAATTTCAACTTGTTCCTCCACATCTGGGCCATACAGGAACAAACACCGACAACGGCACCTGCTGTGGCTTAGGGCCAGATGTATCATTAATTCCAATAGAAATTACCAAATTGTGTTTTTTTTTTTTTTTTTTTGCGAATCACAATTAATTAGTTGCTATGGGAATGTATGAAACTCAAGGAGTTTCATATAGCGTTTCGCAAGGGCTCGCAACAGGACCCACCTCATTAATATTCATGAGGTAGGTCGCAATTTGCGACCCAATGCGAATGGCTACAATCACAGGTATGGTGGCCTGCTGGGCTCAGCAGACCACCATGTCTGTGATTGCTTTTAAATTAAGCAATTTTTTTTTTAAATGCAGCCCGTTTTCCTTAAAGGAAAACGGGATTTGTTTAAAAAAGAAAAATGAAAAGTTTTCTTTAAATTTTTTAAGAGTCCATGGGATCACTGCCTGCTCTTAAAAACGTTTTCACATGCATTCATAAAGTGGAAGGGGTTCCTTGGGGGCCCTTTCCCCTTTGCAAATGGGTTACCATCAATTTGAAATTGGTGGTAACTGCTATTGTTTTGCGACCGCAATCACGGTCACAAAACAATCATACATGCCTCTGCAATTCGGTATTAGGAAGGGACACCCTTGACACGCCCCTTTCGAATACCAAATCAGTATGTAGTCGCAAAACCAATTTGCATTTTGGTAACAAGTTACCGAATCGCAAATTGGACTTGATACATACCAAAACACATTTTTGCGATCGCAAACAGCCGTTTGCGATCACAAAAATGTTTGATACATCTGGCCCTTAGTTTCTTACAGACTTAGTAGTACTCTTGAGAAGCCTGTGAATCCACAAGGATGTCCTTCACGGGACAGCAGTTTATATTAGTATATAGTACTCCCCCACTGTACTTTTAATGGGACAGTGCTGTCACTTTCCGCAGGACAGGTATACATTTAATGAGCTTGGCTGATACGTCTCAGCATGGTGAAATGCTTTTAATGGGATGGTAGCAGCACTTCCCAGGACAGCTCTCGAACTTTACAGCCTGTTTATTATGATTTTAATGTGCGCGTTATCTTCATTATTATAAGTTGTAAAATTATGTTGTTACTGTTATTGTAGGCTGGGCTTATCCAAAGCCCGGTATACAAAGACGCTATACACAAAATGCAAACCTAGTAACTCATAATCACACGAATACATGTGAATTGTGAAGACTTGATGTACTAAGGCAAGAAAGCGGTACTTCCGCTGTTTTTAAATAATCAGTGAAGACAGTTTAAGAGCTAAGGTTGGGGGCGGGGGGTTGAAAGTGAGAGGCATTAGGGGTGTGTCGGACTGAAAACAAACAGTGACGCTGAACTAAAGGACGTGGCTGAAGTATAGACCGAACCGCCAAAGAGCACTGAGATGCTAACAAATGGATATGTGTAAGCATATAACAGAGAACAATGAAAATAGAAATGGAAATAAGTCGGAAACGTAGGTGAGGTATATGGGAATGTTTTTTTTGTTGATAGCGAAATTAATATAGAAAGCATACAGGAGAGATTTGAATAACCTGAAATGGAGCACTTACATATTTGAGAACACCATCGATCAGAGACGAACAGCAGTTTAGGTGCCAGAGAACTAAAATCAGAATCAAATGTTCCAAGGAAGTTAAAGCCGAGATCGAGGCATGCAGATATTACAGAGATGCCAACGTTTGGAGCTTGATTGCTGTGATATGCTGCTTAGACGAATTCAACTAAGGATTGAACACAAGGCCTAGATTGGAGCAGAGGACTTGGCAGACAAAGGAAACAAAGGAACACCGATAGAAAGAGGAAAAGATGTTGCACCCCAGTTTTATAATGTAGGGCAGAGACTTGTTAAGGCATGGCCAAAGTGGGCAGTGCCCAGGGCCCCATCATCCATGAGGCCCATTGGTAAAGTGATATTTGTCAGTTTCTCCCACTTGCATTGCTTTCTCTAGCAGAACCTTTCTTCCTTTCTCTTCCTGCCTCTACCTCTGACTCTTTCTGTTCAGTGTCATTTTAATGCTTTTTGAACCCCTGGCAAGACTCTTTCCAGATGTTTTGTGTGAAAGGTTAAATACAATATAATATTGTTTGACTTATGGGAAATGGGTAATAAAATTAAAGATTGTTCCGAAAAGGGGCATGAAATTATGTCTTGCCCAGGGCCCCAAAAATCCTTAATATGACAATGAGATAGATATCTATTCCTCAATAGCAGAGATGCACTCAGAAACCAGGCTATGAAGAGAGGCAAAAAAGAAAACGAAAATTGACCCCACTGGATTCAGTGTGGGACTCAAAAATAAGATAATAATACAGAAGACAGTAAAACAGTGTATTGCGAAAAGTAAAAGGGCCTCAAATGGAGCACTAACCCTTTGCAACAGAGCTGCTGTTCTTTCAGTCGGACCGTACCCAGGCGTTTCCATCAGTGTATAGGCTCCAGCAATTGATATAGAAACACGTCTAATTTACTCCTTGTTGCCAGGTCGAGAATCCTCTGTAATAAATGTTAACTGTCAGTGGTTACAAATCGTCTTTTATCATTGCACTTTATGTTGCTTATCCAGCTCATTATATGACCCGAACTTCAGTCAATAAGATGAAAAGGCTCTGAGCTCCACTCCCACCAGAGGCTTCTGAGGACAGATTTTCCACTGCATGTCAAGTGTAAAGGAATCCTTTACAGCCCTGTTTAAAGAATGCTTTTTACTGAAAAATAACAGTATGTATCATGCATTGCTGTAGAGACACATGTTATGCATACCCCTGCATCTGGCGCTTGCAATTCTTTTTTTTTTTTTTTTCAACGAAGTGTTTTGGAGTCACAAGGTTTATGGTGACTTCTGCTTAGGCTAGCATTATGTATGGGCACCACCTCCATGTTGTGTTTTTCCGCCTTCGGGTTCGGATGAACATGACCAAAGCTCCAGGATCGAGGTGCCTCTCAACTCTTTCTTCCACTGTCCACAATCTTTTTTTCTATTGCAATTGCAGATTAAAAATGCTAATTTATGGCTGTTTCATCATCACTGTCTCCACGACACAACCTACTTACTAAAGTCCACCACTGGGCCTCGAGCCGCTCGATTGCCAACGTCATTATTTCCTGCTAGAGAATGCAAATTGCTAATGGAACAGACACCTTTTCATACTTCTCCTGCTGAAATGTGAACTTTCCCTGGTCTGACCATCACCAGGTGTGTAATTTGTGCTTGTCCCTGGAGCACAACACCATGTGCATGGCCTGCCTGGTCCAAGAAAACTCTCCACTGCCCCCAAAGGCAATGTTGAGGAAGCTGGAACCTCAAGCATCCCGCAGTACAGGTGTTGTCAGAGGCTACCTTCTCATCCAGCTCTGATGCAGAGGGGGGAAAAACTACTCTTCAATTTCCCTACACGTCACCCAGGCCTCACACTTCTGAGAGTTCACCTCAGTCATTAGCTGAATCACGCGTCCCTACTGCCCAGATGACCCATATGCCCCCTCCATGGAGCCAGGTAAAGGGAAATATCTGTGGGAAGATTGCAGAATAAATTATCGTGGATACCCAGTTCCAGATGGCTACCCATCTAACCAACAACTACCTCTTAACATGGAGTCATTCAAAGGGCTGCCCAGTACCTCAAGTTTGACTTTCATATTCTACATGAAGAGGCTGACTTCTTGGTGGAAACCCTTTCCAAAACTGAATGTCCTGTCCAGTTCTTACCCATGCTAAAGGGAATGT
Source organism: Pleurodeles waltl (assembly GCF_031143425.1). Taxonomy (NCBI): domain Eukaryota; kingdom Metazoa; phylum Chordata; class Amphibia; order Caudata; family Salamandridae; genus Pleurodeles; species Pleurodeles waltl. The sequence continues at coordinate 976,008,120 of NC_090446.1, read as the reverse complement.
TAAATCCTGGTACAGAGCCCTTTAAAGACACCTTCAAAGCCTGTTTAGTACCCTAAACGTAAAATGCACATCGAGGCTTTAAAAGGGCAGGGCCACTGGACTTATGTGGCAGAGGAGGACCAAATTACACATCAGCGTTGACTAAATTTTGCATAAAAAAAGCAAATTATGCAGCGTAATGTACTTCATTATTTTGTCATTTTTATACTTGGTAACATTGTTGTGGAAAATATTCTGCATTATTTGTACCAATTTAACACCCAAACACAGCACTAAGCAACTGAAAGATGACAGGTCAACCTTAGTGAAGGGCCTTTCAGTATGCAAGAATGTGTGACACTATGTTTAAGTAACTTTTTCCGTTTGTGCTAGAAACTTGTTTTGTTAAAATCTGTAGAATATGGATTTTGTGGCAAATTCATATTTATGTGAGAAGGCCACAAACGCTTAATTCCAGTAGCCAAGTATAAGGAGACATGGATCCAAACTCACCAGTTGATCTGCTGAAATATGGACCTCTCAAAGGACAGAGGATGCTCCCCCACCTGATAAGAAGAGCAAGAAGCTGAACGCAGTTGGAAAATAGGTGGTGACACATGCCTACAACCACTGCAACTCAGTAGGATGCCTGATAAGATATGACAGAGCCCATGGGGACCAAGTGCCGGTTTTGCAATAGCTCCCTGGCTCAAATATCACCAGAGAGGGGAGGACTGGGTCACAGAGGGCAAGACAATCTCCAGCACAACTATTCATTGTGCCCTAGATGCAGAAGATACTGCAGCCCGCTGGATAAACACCAGTCTCCTTATCTGACACCATGCATGGCTCCACATTAGAGGGTTTAAAATGAAATGTATGACATTAACCTGCCCTTTGATGGAAAACACCTCTTTGGGCCACAGGTTGACCAGATTTCAGAATAGATAAAAAAGGATATTGATAATGCAAAGACTCTGGGTGCCCTGCGAACCCCTAGCTCCCGAGACTTCTTTTAAATATGACAGTATTGATTGCAGTGCCTCCAAGGCTACCTCCCCAGATACAGGTTCCTACCTAAGGCAATAACAACAAGACTAATACCTCTATAATCCCTGAAGTTACACTAGATGTGGGTAGAGAGGAAACAACAACAGCGGTAGAGGCAAGGGAGGCTCCAACAAGGTTGCCTCCACCACCACCAAGCACTGACTTGCTACATCTCCTCTTCCAAATGAAAAAGATTTAATTGCTGTATCTTAAAACACCTCAACCCTCTAAAACATGTGGTCCAAGGCATTATTTGCTGACTCCTTCATCTATAATATTCTGGGTTAGCATACATGTCCGTATGACTGCACTTAGCAGGTATAGCAGCTTATATGCAGAATCAAGAACACTCTTCCCTTTTCTGCATACCAGTAAGTAGACGTTTTAGCAAAGAGTCTTCCCCCCAACTGTGCCTACAGTCCCTAAGTGAAATCTCAATGTAGTCCTTATTAGACTCATGGGGCCCAATTTCAAGTCCCCGCATTCCTGCCCTGTCCAGCATCTGTCCTGGAGAGTAGCATTTCTAATTTTGATAACTTCGCTCAGGCGCATTCCTGAATTGCAATCAGTCCAGCTTCATGAACCTTCCACTCATGTTTGCATCAACAGGTTAATTGTAAAGACTTAGGTTTTTGCTCAAGGTTATTTCTCCTTTTCATCTTAGCTGAACTATAGGGCTCCTAGCCTTTTTTCCACATCCAGAAACAATGGCAGAGCGAGCCCTCCACACTTTAGATGTCAAGCTGGTTCTCATGTACTAGACTGACGTGACTGAACCCTTTGGCAAGGTACACCACCTGTTTCCAGCCTTTAGCAACCGCTAAAAAGGTCAGCCAATTCAAAAGCAGGAATTGCTAGATAGATAGTCAAGTACATCCAAACATGCTACCAAAAAGACAAAAGATTTCTCCCTGAACCCCCTAGGGCACACTGTACTTACGAGGAGGCCATCACCATGGCCTTCTTCAGAACCATTTCAATAGCTGACTTAAGAGAAGCAGCTACCTGGTCAGTCCCACACACGGTTATTAAATACTACTATGTGGGTATATTTGTGCTAGGCAGCAAGCTCAGGTTGGCCAGACAGTCCTAAAGAACCCATTTCAGGCATCTCCTCCATCCACACCACTGGATGAACTGCTTTGCAGTCTATGCAGAGCAAGTGCATGCTACGAACGGAAAATGTTACTAACCCAGTAAGCATCTGATCCTACTGTGCAGTGCTGTAGATTCACGTGTCCTCCCTCCTCCCCGGAGTTGTGTGGCTTTGGATGCAGATATCTTCCTCCTATACACAAAACCCTAAAAAGTGCACATGTGCAACCCAGCCTTCTACCACTTAATACTACTGTCACCAGAGGCGAGAGGGGGGCAATTTAACATGGATTGTGCAATGCCAGCCTAAGGGGGAGTCACCATATACCTTGTGACGTAAAAGACTTCTTCAGAGAAACTTGCAAATGTCTGAGGCCGACATTGGATGGCAAGAGAATGCAGAGTATGTGAATCTACAGCACTATCACTACAAACAGATGCTTACAGGGTAACATTTTCCATTCAGCGATGACCTCCTAAATGTTCTTATCTACCACACATGTTGTATCTATCCTGTCAACCTTGACACTTAAAACATTACAGTTATGCCAGCACTGATTTTTAAAGACTATTCCTGTATCCAGGAAGGTGAAGCAAAAGAGGTGGTTTGGGAGAAGGTGGTACAAACCTTTTTCAATGAAGATGAGGAGGAAAAAGAATCTCGAGGGTGCCAAAGGCACACATGAACAAAATATGTATTTCTTCCTGAAGGTAAAAGACAAAAAAGAGGAATGCTACATTAGTAGGCACAGACACAGCCCACCCCATGTTTGAAATCGTAAACATATGAAGCAGAAGTTCCACTCTGGATCCATCAACCTTAATCTGTCACTCTGCCTCGTCGGTTGATACCAAAAGACACCCATTCAGTGTCTCAAAGGGTCTTATTCATTAACCTACATCTCTGGCTGTTATTAAGCATTGGAAGCATATTCCTCAGAATTGTATAACCCCTTTGCAGGTGACGAGAACAGAAAGAGGGAAATGTCTGGGCGGCTTATTATGGCTCATGGTAATTGCCATCAGTTGTGGGTTTCTTCCTGTGGAAACCTCGTAGATTACTGTTTGGGCATTTTTCCCTAATGTCCCAGACTATGTAACCCGAGAGGTAATTGCTCTATGAGTTCCATTTATTTACTTTATGTTCCACCTGAGGAATCGCTCTGTAGTGTGAAGACGGAGCTCGTAGGTCTATATTACTAGGAAACCTCATGAAGGCAGGAAGTGGGGGAAAGGACGTTGTAGTAGTGCCGTGGGGCCCTCAATATGCATCACAGGGCGCCTCCCTAAGGTTTAGTTACACCACTGCTTAGACACAACGCTTCAAATGCTGCCTGCACTTCATCCAGACATAATTGTCCAGACCCTACCTGAAGATTAACTCCACCAAAACAGAATTCTGCTATTTGCTAGGAACAATAAGCAACAACAAGACCAAACCTGGCTCATTGTCATGTTCCTCCAGTGCCAAGGGGCTCAGATTCATCCTGGATATCCACCTCACACTCATGTACCACATCTTCAAGAAAACCAAGCCTGCCTTGCACCATTTCTCTCTACTGCTGTGAAATCCCTCCTCCAAGAAAGCAACTTCACAAAAACTGCTCAAGCCCCTGTGATCTTGCATCTGGATGGGGTCATTGTCTGCTTCACGTCCTTATCGAGCTTATGAGCACCAGACTTGTATGAGCCTCAAGGGCCTGAGAAAACTGACCACATTACTCCCACCTTATTACAATTCGACTGGCTCCACTCGCTTCCTGTACAATATACAAACCAGCTACAAAGCCATTATAACTTGTACCCCCTCCTATTTCGTTGACAAGGTTACCATCTCTGTTGCGCACAGTATACCCATAGCCAGGATACCATCAGACTGGAGATGAAGAAATGCAAAAAAAAGAAAAGCATCAGGAGCTGAGACAACATCTCCACTCTGCTCCAGTGTAAGAAGAAGCAGAAGTCAAGCTTCTTCATAGAACATTACCTCAAAGAGCAGCACTTCCATAGCCCAGCTACCCCTTTTTTCACTCACTTACTGTGCCTCTGCGTTGTCCTGGAAGAACCATATGTTACCTTCCAGCAGGGCTTGTACTATACAAACGCATATATACATGCATATTTGTATCTTCTAGGAATGCAAACAAAGGATTACCCTTGTCAAAGGAAGCCATTGCTTTATGTTTAATGGCCTGTATCATCCTGTGTTACGCAAAAACAAGCAAACCAATGTACGGACAGAAGATTGGACACACTCCTGTAGAGACATGGCAAGCTCTGCAGCTTTATTCACTGGTATTACATTATTGGACAATTGAAAGCCATAACTTGAAAAGCTATGCTCCTCTGCAAACACTATGGCCTGAATATAAAGTGTCTTGTTCAGCTAGTGTTACCACTGTTGTTAACTATAACTGAGGATTCTCAACCTAACAATCCAAACTTAGAATGGGAGTCTAGAACAATGCCGATGATGGAAACCTGCAATTACAGGTATGCTTTCTTTTCAGAAGGGCTCACACTGATAGTTACCAGAGCAGGATAATTTAATATTGAATGTCAAATGTGAAAGTGACAGGTTACCGATCCTTCTTTGGTCTAGCATGACCCGAGCCCTTTTGGCCCAAGTTCCATATATTGGCCAACATGTTTTTGCTAGGATACATCCACCAGCCACAGCCCATCTGGTCCCCACACCCAGCTGTGCCATAAAGGTTGTTGACATTCTACTGTGTCTATGCTATTTTAGGGCAGCCTCCAGCTTTTTCCTCTAACATTTTGAGCTACAGTCCACACCTTTATGAGAGCCTGCATTCCTAGCTTCACCCACCAGCTACACAACATCCAGTCCATGTCTCCGCCTCCTCAAAATGCCATTTTAAGGCACCCATCCTGAATACACCATTTTCAGAGGAGTCCTCACTGAAATCGAGAATGTCATTTTAAGAAGCGCCTGTGTCAAGAATATGCTTCCTACTGGCAGTTCATGTAGGTCATTTGTTTGTAATTTCTTAAAAGAAATCTCATTTATTCATTTGGTTAAGGGGCTGAGTCGCCATATACCTCGTGACTTGAAAGATTTCTTCAAAGGTGTCACCCCTTATCTTTGGTCCAATACTTAAAGCAGTCATAACTTTAATCTGCTATATGTTTAGGCATGTTCACCCCAATGCTGTTTATTTCTATGGCCTCTCTAGCCAAGCTTATCCACTCTTTCAGTTTTGCCACTGTTGCGTAAGCTGATGATACTCAAATTGTGGTATTGATTTCCAGCAACATGATGGGGGTGGCAGACCGATTTAATAGATGTATGCAAGCAATACATAATTGGATGAGCAAAAACTGTCTAAAGCTGACTGCCCAGAAAACTGAAGTTCTTATTTCTGGGAAGGTTGTCAACTTCTGGGGTCATACATGGTGGCCTGAGTCTCTTGGCGCCCTCCCTACGCCAGCAAATAAAGTAAGGAACTTAGGTGTCATTTATGATGCAGAGCTATCATTCGAGGCTCAGATTAACATGTTATCTTCATCTTGCTTTTTTATTCTAAAATGCTGAACAAAGTATTACCTTTTATCCCTTCCGATTTGAAAATAAATAGTGGTCATTTCCTTAGTCTTGACCACTGTAATGCCTTGTATATGGGCATTAAACAAAGATCTGTAAATAAGCTACAGATGCTCCAAAATGCAGCCTGTTGTTTGCTGCAAAATATTCCTAAATTTAAATCTGTAGAAAGCGTCCCGAAGGAGCTTCATTAGCTCCTACTGAGGAAGAGGATTGCTTTTAAGGCTTTGTGCCTGGCACACAAAGCGTTACATGGGTCAGGCCCAGAATATCTAAGAGGCAAGTTCAGATGGTACTTTCCTAACAGGCACCTACAGTCAACCTTGTCCAGATCTGTGTCAGTTTCTCGAATCAAGAAAGTGACCTGGGATGACCGTAGTTTAATTCATTCTACAGGTGTTCTCTGGAACAGGTTGCCCCAGCCAAACTAATTTACTTTGTTTTCGCAAACATCTAAAAACTTGGTTGTTCTCCCTCCCCTTATAACATGGGTTGGTCTATATGCCGGCCATTAGTGGTCTGTGACTGAATCTATAACTATGCTAGCGCCAAAACGCTCTTTTGGTATTTGCGTGCTTTAGAAGTTTGTAAATTAAATCAAATCATTCCGGTGTTGATCTCAACTAAGACAAAAAAATCCCCCCTTTTAAACCACTAAATGGTAATTTTCACAACCTTTTTGTGATCGTATGAACATTTCAAGATGATGTTGGCACGTACTCACGCTGAAGGCACCTCAGTCAGGGTCAGGGGCCAGGTTTTAGGGAGGGGATAAGAGTCTGAGCAGGAAGCAACAGCAACAATGGCCACGGTTAATTGTTGACTTTCATGGCCCTTTGTACATACTCCATTGCCTGATCACTCCCTTCACTGCTTCTTCCCTAGGCACTGACCATTTCAGTCTCTTTGACAGGACAGATAGCCTGGGGAGAGCAGACTAGGATATATCAGCTCAGGACGGGACTGCTGACAGACCCTCTGTGATCCAGAGAGAAGTGGGACATGGTCTACAGTGCCATTATGTCACAGTTCAGCGGCCAAGGTTTGCACATATATCTGTATAGCAATGACACGTTTTAAAATGCATATTTTGTATTGCAGATAAAATTTCCTGAACAATGAAATGTGATGGGATAGATGGAGTCATCACAGCCTTCATTCTTCTTCTTAACAAAAAAATAGTTGTAATGGAGAGATAGTTTGGTCTGAGTGATCTTCAAAAGATCTGTTAAAAACAATATGTTCATAGCATGTGTAGGGACGTTGCAATTTGTTTTTGTTCAAAGAAGTCTTTTCAAGTCAAAAGGTACCCTGTGACACCTCTTTTAGATGGCAAAACACACGGGCACCAACACTTTGGTCAGATTGTTTTTTACCGCCATCGGGTTCGGCCACATAGATAGAGGTGTCCCAGACTGGACATGTTTCACGTTCACTGCTTCGTGCTCACATGCTAGACCTTCCACTCATTTCAATGATAAATACTTCTTTGATCCCTGCTTTCTTTTTTTTCTCTCCTTTCAATGCTTCAGAAACCATCCCAGAAGATCGGGTCTCCGACTCTTAGGGCTCTGCCTTCCTTCTTTCTGTTGACTCCACAAAATGAAGAGTCGTGGAGGGTAATGGAACATACATCCTTCAAAAAGTGCTCTCAATGCCATGTCAAATACCCTTGGGCGAAAGGACACAAGTGTGTAATCTTTGCTTCTTTCTGGATCATAAATACACAAGTGCACCTTCTGCCTAGCCTTTCAGAGCAAAAAGACTCTTTTGAAGTGCAGAGATAGACGCTGGGAAGGCACACATCAACATGCAGCAGACAGCACACCAACATTTTTGGTGAATCTGACCCACTTGGTGCCTGTTAGAAATTTGGTCTGTAGTTGGCAGGGGTATGCGCCCTGGCCAAGTAGGGAAAGTGATCCTAATAAGGGTAAGTCAGATTCACAGCCTAAATGAACCTGTGCTCACCCCCTGGAAGCTTGGCACAGAGCATGCAGGCTTAGCGTAGAAGGCAATGTGTAAAGTATTTGTGCAGTACTTAGTTACAGAAACACAGTGAAAGACACCACAAAAAGGACTCAACACCAACTTAGAAAAATAGAGCGTATTTATCTGTTAAAAATAAGACCAAAACGTCAAAAAACCAATAAACCAATCAGAAGTTACACTAGTTAGATCAAATTAGGAGAGTTGGGCCCATCAACTAAAGGCTGAAAAATCTTCTCTCGGTACTAGAAGAGTGCTTACGATCTCTCTAGTGCCTAAGTTCAGTGCAAAAGTGAGGGAGAGCATGTCCTATGGGTTTAGATGTGGCCAGAGAACGTCTGGTCTGGCTTCCTTGGTGATCACAGTGAAGCTGGAGGCGCCTCGCAAGAGTATAGTGCGTCAGCTGTGGTTCCTTGGAGGCAGTAAACCTCCGTCTTATCTAGAGGAGGTGGAATGCCCAACTCAGCACAGTCTCGAGGAGTTGGGTCGCTACAGGGAACAAGGTGAGCCGCGCGGCGAGCCTGGCTGTTGGGATTCGACTCACACTAGGGAAACTCGAAGTGAGCGCAGGCAGGCTGGGGCTCAGTGCATCTCGTTCACGCAACAGGCTCCCAGTAGCAGAGCGTGTGACAGATCCCCGGCTCAGAAATATGGCCTGTCAGCCGAGCGGGGGCCCATCTTCCGATTGTGAACCCTTTGATGTCCCGGGGACCTCTGGAGAACTGTGGACAAGCATACAAGCCCTTGTAGACTCCTGGGGAAAGGTAACTAGAAGAGTCCAGTCCTTCTCCTACAGTGTGAGGAAGCAGGCAGCAGGCCAACACAGCAATGTAGAGCAGAGTGGCAGTCACTTCTGGCAGTGCAGCAGTCCTTCTTCCTGACAGGGTGTCCTTTTCCCAGTAGAGTTCTGATTTTTGCTGGGTCTCGGGTCCAGTATTTATTCCTTGGTGCCCAGCTTATAGAAGTGTTGGGGAAATTTTCAGATCTTCCTTTGAAGGCCACATGGTCCCTTCCTCTGCCCTCCCCGACTCCAAACACTAAGCAGGGGGTCTGCAGCCCTTTGTGTGAGGAGAGGCACGGCCCTATTCAGAAGCAAGTGTCAGCTCCTCCCTCCCATTAAGCCCAGGAAGGCCCTTCAGCCTGGTGATGGGACTTCACTATGCTAATGCCACACCCAAGCTCCCTTTGTGTGTGACTATCTAGTGGGAATGCACTCAGCCCGGATGTCATCTACCCCAGACATGTATTCAGAGACAGGCAGAGGCACAGAATGGTTAAAGTAAGACAATGCCAACTTCCTAAAAGTGGCATTTTCAGACTTACAATTTAAAATCCGCCTTCACCATAGGTTGTGATTCTAAATTATAAATCCAGGGACACCAAACTCCATATTTCTATTGCTTCCCATTTGAAAGTTAAGCTTAAAAGATGGCTGTATGAAATTGGGTTGTTGGTTGACTGGGGTGTACGCCCTGGTCAAGCAACAGTCACAATCCATTGCAGGGTGAACCACAAAAAGTCACTAATTTAACCTGTGCTTAATCCTGTGTAGCTTGGCACAAATGCAATCAGGCTAAACTTGGAGGAAATGCGTTAAGTATTTATGCAGTACACAAACAGAAACACAGTGAAAACACAACATAATAAAAATCCCAAACCAATTTAGAAGAATAGAGACTATTTTAATAAATATGACACCAAAAACATGAAAATCCAATTAATAGAACCGGAGTTCTGAATTTTTAAAGTTTAGGGTTCAAAATAGCAAGTCCTCAGTTTTGGAAAATGTCCACCTTTAGCACCTCAACCCAGGGTCCAGGAAGGAATCAATACCTCTTGGGGGTTCAAGACTCACTCAGTCTGGGTCCAGGTACAGGTTAAAGGTGGTGGGAGCCTGTTATGTCCCTTTGGCTCAGAACAGGAGACCAGCTAAATTAGCCATTGGAGTTACTTCTGAAGTCCTGTATGCAGTTGGTGATGCAAGGCTCTGCAGCCGGGCTGGCCTCTGAAAGTTCCAAGCAGGCGCCAGGCACCAAAGCAGTCCTTGGTGCAGCGGCAGTCTGGCAGCGTGCACAACAGGTTACAGCAGCAGGCAGACGACCTCTGAGAGTCCTTCCACAGGTCCAGCGGTGAACTGAAGAGCGGGTCTGAGAGCCCTATTTTTATACTCTGGTACCCTGCTCCTAGACGTTGGGAGATGTTTCCAGAACGTTTTCTGAAATTCCAGGAATTTTCTGCCTCCCCTGCTCTGGCTCCTAGCTGGCTGCACTGACAATACAGAGTTGTTAAGCCTAGTGTGTGGTGGCAGAGGCGAGCCTATTTAGCTGCAAGTAGGGACGGGCTTAGCTCTACCTCTCCATCAAGTCAGTTAATGGCCCATTCACGCTCTGCTAATCCCACTGTTGTGTGCCTGGGGTGAATTCACAAAGTCTCAACTGTCAGTTACACCCAGTCATTTGACCTAAGGCAGGCTGCAGGCACAGAGGGCTAAGGGCAGGAAAATGGCAACTTTCTAAACATGGAATTTTCAAACTTGTAATGATAAATCCGACTTTACCATTAAAGAGGGTTTATCAATACAAGTTCATAAGATACCAAACATGACATATATATATATATGTATATGTACCACCTCTGGTTTAGTAATTACAACTTATTACAACACATACATTTTAAAAAGGAACCCCCAATGTTATCCTACTGGAGGAGTAGGCCTCACAGTCGTGAGAAAATGAATTTGGGAGTTCTTCATTACTAGGACATGTAAAAGTAAATCATACATGCTTTACCTTTTAATTACACAGCATCCTGCCCTGCAGCCCTGGGAATTACCTTAGGGGTGACATATATGTAATAAAAGGGGAGTTTAAGGCTTGGCAAAGGCTTTTAAATGGCAAGTCAACCTGACAGCGGCAGGCCTGGGACATGTTTTATGTCGTGCTGCGGGCCGCGTGGCGCAAGCCAAGCATTCGGCTCGGGGTGCGGCCGTGATCCGCGGCAGCAGGACATGCCGCGCCCCTGCCATTCCCTATTTTACTTGAGGCCCCAAATTGGGCATGGGGACTCAACGAGTTACGGGTGCAGAGCGCCCTCACTAGTTCCTGCCTCCCTCCACACACACCCTCACTTACCTTATGTTCGCTCCTTCATGTTTCCTTTCTTCTTTTCTTCTTTCTTCGTTTCTTCCTGTATTTATGCTCTTTTCTAGCTGCCATGTTCTTTCTCCTAACCAGCATGCCTTCTTTTTCCCTGCATGCATTTGGAACCTTTTTTAACATGGTGTCTTTTTTTATAGGTTTCTATGATGTATTCCCAAACCAATATGGTGTCTTTTTACTTCCTATTGGTCACTTCCTGTTTCTTAGATATGTAAGGTGTGTGATTCCTGTTCTCCTTGTGCTGCAACACTTCCTTTGGTGGTGATCTTCGCTCCGGCTTATTCTTCGCCAGTTATATTTTTCTTAGCCTATTCCAGATTTTTTCAGTACTATTTTTTGTCCTATTGTTCAGAATTACCTTTTCACTTTTTTTTTTTTGTTTTTTTGTTTTTCAGGGAGTTCCTGTTTAGAGGTCTTTTCCCTTTTGGGTCTTTTCCCTCTGGGACTCCTTCTGGAGGGCAGGGACTGCTTTTGGCGTTCCCTCGATGGCAGCACCGTGGCTACCAGAAAGGGTCAAGGCAGAACCTACAGGAATCAAGACCTCTCCGCAGTTCCAGTGGCCCACAGACATAGACAACGAGTAGTCCGTGACAGTTTTAAAGTGCTACTTACATGGGTGGTACAGTAAGTGCTGCAGGCCCAGTGGTAGGATTTATTTCACAGGCCCTGGGTATATGGTATACCACTCTACCAGGGGCTTAGGTGCAAATTAAATATGCTAATCAAATCATGTTTTAGGGAGAGCGAGCACAAGCACTTTAGCACTAGTTAGCAGTGGTAAAGTGCACAGAGTCCTAAGGCCAACAAGCATAAAGCCAGCAAAAAGTAGAAGGAGGACGGCAAAAAACATTTGGGGTGGCCCTGTAGAGATGGCAATTTCCAATAGTGGCTTAAGGCAACCCCAGTGCTATTCAATGGGATAGATAGGCCTTGAAATAGTGGAAAGAAAATTAGCAGTTTTTCACGACCTGGACATGTTAAACTAAAAGAGTACATATCCAACCTTTTATGTACACTGCACCCTGCCCTTGGGCTGACCAGGGCTTGCCTTTGGGGTGACTTGCATGCAATAAAGGGGAAGGTTTGGGCCTGGCAAGTGGGTAGACTTGCCAGGTCGAAATGGCAGGTTAAAACCGCACACACAGGATCTGCAGTGGCAAGGCCTGAGTCGTGTTTGAGAAGCTACTGTAGTGGGTGGCACAATCAGTGGTGCAGGCCTACCAGTAGCATTTAAGGTACAGGCCTTGGGCACAGATAGTGCACTTTACTAGGGACTTAAATTAAATATGCCAATTTGTGGAAAAGCCAATGTTACTGTGTTTTAGAGGACAATGCACCTGCACTTTAGCACTGGTCAGCAGCAGTAAAGTGCACAGATCCCTAAAGGCCAGCAAAAATAGGTCAGAAAAACAGGAGATCCAAGGGCCAAACGTTAGGGGAGGCCATGCTAAGGATGCCAGGTCTAACAGTGAGGAAGATGTTGAATGGCAAAGCCTCCCGGTGCACCATCCCACCCTAGAGGTAACCTACTCTGGCCGATTCAAGTTGGAATAACAAGAAGAGGGTTGCGTTCATTGAATCTTTACCACCACTAGGCCTCAAACCAAGTTCACACCAAGACCAGTGAGTATTGCTGTAAATGGGAGCACCATGAAGTTAACAAAAAAACACACACTGAAGCAGTGCACTGACTCTCATGGGGTCGGTCATCTAGCCATTGACACAAAGTACCGCTACCTACAGGGCCTTTGAAGCTTCCGGGTTCCAGATTGGCACTGAGACAAGATATGTCAGCAAAAACAAGACTTGACCAAGAGCCTTGACTCACATAGGCACTCCAGCACCAAAATGCCATGGCACCCTTTGAAGTTGAAGGGCCCACTGGTTTCAGCATCATCCCTGAAAACAGCGTCAGTGCAAAGACCACCCTTCACAACCAGTTCAGATTAATCTCAAAGGCCTCGCTTAGAAAGACTTCAAGAAGAAATTGATGAAAAACAAAAATGTATTTTCATCCACCCTGATACGGCAAAGATCTCTGCCAGGAAGAAGAGGTTGGTTTTCGAGGAGGAGCTCACATCAAATTCTCCCTTAGAGCCTGCACCACAACCCAAAAGGTTCAAGGATGCAAACTCAAGCTCTCTTCCACACATTCCTCCATCACCACCTCCATTCCATCTGCCTTCACCTCTTCCATCATCCCCCACCACATCCTCCAGCAGAGTCTTCGCCATCTTTCTCTGATGCAGGTAGCCCCAGTCGTTTTTCCTCTCCAGAGCATTTTGAACGCACATTCTAGTCTTATCCCACAGAGGACCCGTGGGAGGATTATTACAGACTATCCAGGGGATCCAGACCTGAAACCAGTCCCACTCATGGCTTCTCCAACAGAAGACAAATTAACATATCATGGGATCAACCAAAGGGTAGAGTCATACCAAAAGGTGGACATGCAGATCATCCATGAGAAAGATGACCTGGTAGAAGCACTATCAGTCAGAACAAGCAGCTCCTACCTATGATGAAAGGGATGCTCAAAGCAGCTACCAGTACCTTTAAAGAGCTTGTCAGGTCCTGGGTCCTTACTCCTGGAGGAAACAAAATGTTTGAACCTTCTCCCTCAGACCCCACCTACATCAAGGGGCACATTCCTCCAGATTCCCTGGTGGTGCACATTGCCCATAAATAGGCTGCCGCACAGGCTACCAGCGATGCTCTTCCACTGGATAAGGAGAGTATGAGAATAGATGCTGCAGGCAAGAGAGTTGAGGTGGGGGCCATCACCCACTGGCAGATTGCTAATTCTGTGGGCCTCCTCTCAATGGGCACAATGGAGGGAGATGGAGGGTTTGTTAACAGAACCTCCCAGAGTAAGTTAGAAAAAGAGTGGAGGAAATCATATCATAGGGCCAGATCATTTCCAATTCCACTATTCAATGTGCATTGGCTGGCGCCTGTACAGCAACTAGAGGAATGAACACTTCTGTTATCTTATGCTGTCAAGTCATGGCTTCACATCTCTGTCTTTAAACCAGAGGTTCATCAATACCTCATTAACTTACCCTTTGACGGCAAGCATTTCTTTGGGCCACAAGTAGACGATAAGCTCAAGAAAATTAAAAAAGATATGGAGATAGCAAGACTATGAGGGCTCTTCAGACACCATCCAATATGGGCTCCTTTCATAGGCATTAATATGGGAGGGAGGGAGAAAACAAAAACCACCTCTCCGGAACAGGCTCAGTCATACCAAAGACTGCAGCAGTCTTACCATCAGCAAGGAAGTAGGGGTGACTCTCGGAGACACACCAGGTTAATAACTCCAACAACGACAGAAAAAGAGGCACTCCCACCCAAGGACCCGCTGCATCAAATGATTGACTTGACCCTCAACCCGCCTGCTCGCAAATCACCTGTCAGGGGAAGGCTGCAGGGGTTTCTTCCATGTTGGGAAGAAATCTCCTCAGATTGTTTGGATCTAGATATCATCCAATCAAAGTATTACCTGGAGCTTATCTCAACCTCACCAAACATTCCACCTGACGTTCACACCCTAAGCATAGAACATCTCTACCTTCTCCAAGAAGAGGTGTTTGTGCTCCTGCTCAAAGGGGCCATAGAGCTGGAGCCCTTACAACATGAGGGCACAGGGGTTTACTCCTTATGCTTTCTAATCCCTAAAAATTATGGCTTCCCTCAGGCCCATTCTTGATCTAAGGCCTCTCAACAAATATATCTTCTCAGAACATTTTCGTATGACAACTCTACAGGATGCTGGTGCAGCAAGACAACTTCATGACCACCATAGATCAGAAGGATGGCTACTTCCACATATCCTTCCATTCAGCTCATCAGCACTACCTTTGCTTGATGGTAAGTGGATGACACTACCAATTCAAGGTAGTGCCGTTTGGGGTTACCACAGCCCAAAGGGTGTTCACAAAAGCTTAGCAGTCATAGTTGCCCACCTCAAAAGGGAAGACACACATATTTTCCCCATCTAGATGATTGGATGATCAAGAAAGAGGGCAGACAGCAATGCCTAAACACTCCGACGCTGTCATCACCTGGCTCCAAGGTTTGGTATTTACAATAAACACCATTAAGTTTTGTCTTCAACCTATACAAATTCAGTGCTTTTGAGCATCATTCTTCAGTGCAATCACCAAAATAGCTTACCCCAACCCTGAAAGAGGAAAGCTTTCTAGCAGCCTCTGCCTCTTTTTCAGCCAAATGATCATCTCTCAGTCAGAACAGTAATGCAACTTTTGGAGATGGCTTCTTGCATCACCATAGTTCTCAACGCCAGATTGCACATACGCCTGTTGCAGGAGTGCCACCTGTTCTACAGGGGTGCATCCCCTAGCGGCATCTCTCTTTGGCTAGGGGATGCACCTCTATAGCATGACAGTTTACTTTCTCTTGTCGCCCCAGCAACTGGGGTTTAACTACAATTACTTCAAAAGTCTTGCCTCTTACCTAACCCTCAGAGCCTTCTTTCAGAACATTCAGCACAAGGTAGAATTGATAAAAGCAAACAACATGACCGCCATGGACTACCTACAGAAACAGGGCTGCACTCATTTGCAACAGCTGTCTGAACTGGCACAGAGGATTTGGCATTGGGCAATTCACCATCAAATACACCTCCTAGTGGTGTACATACCATGAGTGAACCACAACTCTGAGGATCTGCTCAGCAGGATGCATCAACAAGTTCATGTATGGGAACTGTACCCACAAGTCCTAATACACTGCTTCGAACGTTGAGGAGGTTGCATATAGACCTATTTGTCACTCACAAAAATGCAAAATGCAGAAACTTCGCCTCCAGGTTTCCACTACAACAGTCCAGGGACAAAGTTCTATGAATGAACTGGTCTGGGATATTTGCCTACACTTTCCCCCCTCTCCTACTCCTCTCATGTGGTAAGGACGCTACGGTAAACACCTCTTACCTTATACTAGTACCCCCCAAGTGAGCCAGACAACCATGGCTCTCAACTCTAAGTGAGAAGGCTTTGTCTCTTCAAGAGAAGCTCCTCAACAGGCCAGACCTTCTCATGCAGGAGCAGAGCAAGATCAGGAATCCCGACCCCAGGCAACTCAGTCTAGCAATTTGGTGTCTGAGGTCTTAACATGTTACCTCTCAAGGTAGACAGCATCACTGAAGCAGTTCAGGAAGGACCTCAAGACCTGGCTTTTCAACTGAGCAGCACACCCACAAACAGCGCCTTGAGACCCTATGGGTGATTAGCCACACTCCACAAATCTCAGTTTGATTGATAAAATTTGGTTATCTAAGTCTCTAACAGAAGTTCATGGACATCCTAAAAGTTTGTAGACCTACTACTAGAGCCTGCTGTGCAGCACAGTAGAAAATGTTTGTCTTTACTATAATTCTAAACCTCTAGACCCTCTTATACCAATGGTCCAAGACAGTGTCTGTTACTTGCTTCACCTCCAGGAATCAGGGTTAGCATTTAATTTCATATTTATATTTTCACATTTTGCAGCCATTGCCACACACATGCAAAACAGGGAACACTCTTCTCTTTTTAGAAGTCCAGTCTTTAAAGCTTTTGTGGAAGGACTTAAGAGTTACTACAACCAAAGTTCCACCTGCCTGTCTCTGGAACCTCAATATAGCACTCACAAGACTCAAGGGACCTCCATTTGACCCACTTCATTCCTGTCCTTTGCACTTTTTCTCGTGGAAAGTAGCCTTCGTCATAGCTAGTACCTGTCTAAGACATGTAAGTGAGCTACAGACACTCATTTTACAAAAACTTTTCATCCAGGTTCATGCGGATAGGTTTGTCCTTCTAACTAACCCTACATTCCTTCCCAAGGAGGTCTCTCCTTTCCACCTTAACCAAAGAATTGAGTTAGCAGTCTTCTTTTTGCTCCACTTAGCCTTAATGTAGTATATCAACAGAACTAAGCCTTTTCATATAACTCAACAACTTTTGTCACTTTTGCTAAACATCATAAAGGCCATCCAGTTTCAAAAGCTGGCATTGGTAGATGGATCATTAAATGTATCCAAACATGCTACCTTAAAGTCAAAAGGGTTCTACCAGGAAGAAGTGGCAAAAACAGCTTTTTAGGGAATATTTCCCTGGCTTACATCTGTAAAGCAGCTACATTGTCAACTCCCCACACCTTTACTATGCCCTACTGTGTGGATATTCTCATCTGTCAACAGGGCAGAGCTGGTCAGACAAGAACTTTATTTCAAATTTGCATCATCCACTGACTCGTCACCGCCTTGGGGAGTACTGCTTTACAGTCTATACAGAGTATGTGTATTTACAGCCACACAAGCTACGAACAAAAAACTTTACCCCACATACATTTGTTTGTAGCTTGTAGGGCTGTAGGTTCACATGCTCCCACCCTTCTCCTTGGAGCCAGTGTCTTGTTGCACATTTATGTAATATTTGCATCTGTTACGCTTATACACGATTCTCATGGTCACCATATTCTTACAACTTACTCCTCCATACTTATACCCACCCGCTGTCCGTAAAACATTTTCAACAATGGAGTTGGTGGCCATATGCATGACCACCTAATGGAGGAGTCACAGGGTACCTCGTGACTTGGAAAGACCTCTTAGAACAAAAACAACTTGCAGCATCCGTGCCCAACACTAGATGGCAGGAGTAGGCAGAGCACGTGAATCTACACCATTTTCGTATTAAAAGGCCCTGATATTCTGCATACCTGAAAAACTGTTTTGATTTGGTGAGCTTTTAAATAGTTTACTCAGTCTAACATGGTGGAATTGCATTTCCTAGCTGCTTTACCTAAAAGGCATTCAGGGAGTATGCCGGGCATGTCGCAAGCTGTCTTCGGGGGCGGGGGGTGGGGTTTGTTGTAATTTTGCAGCAGTTTTTTTTTTGCTTATGCTTTAAATTTTACTTTTTGGATCTTCATTACTGATCTGCATTCTGATCGCAGATCAGTCCTGTTTGCCATTGTCTCTCGCCTGACGTCACTTGCCAAATTTCTTCAGCCAGGTCTTTTTTTATGCCCAGAGGTTTTCCCTCCTTGATGGTGGTTTCTTTTTGGACGCTCACTTCTAGGTGGTGTTAGTAGTCATCACTGGGAGTTGTGGCTATGCAAAGAGGGATCATTCTTACCTCGGGGTAAAGAGTTCTGGACATTGGAAACAGACCTGGCACTTTGCATCTGGCAAAACCTGACAGACTGATTGTCACTAAAAATATAACTTTTCAAAGCACTGTAATCACTTAAAAAATTGAATCTTTTAGCAGCAAACTTTCTTATACTATATGCAGACTATTTTAAACTGTGGCAGTCTATCTTATACTGTGTGTAGTACATTTTTAAAACTAATAACTTACTTGTTCGCAATGCCTTTTGTGACAGGATAGAACGTTAGAGCGGTATAAATATAGGTCACTATTCCCTAGCATTGCGCCACTTTGTATACCCTTGCACCACATTATACCTGCGCCATGTATAATTTATGCAAGAGGGGTGTTGCCCCGCAGGGAGGCCCAAAAAAATTACACAGTGAATTTACAAGATTTCACTGCACCATTCTAGCGACATTTTTTAACCCCTGGTGGGAGCAGGTGTTAAAGTGAGGCTAGGCTATTTCCTAAGGGCGTCCCGGAGCTTCGCTGGACTAGCATCAAAATATTTGGTGCTAGCCAGCAAAACGCCAAAATAGTGTCAAAAATGTTGATGCTATTTTGCTAAGGTGCACCACGGTGCGCTGCATTTTAAATACAGCGCTACGATGGTGTCGTTAGGGGGACGCAGGGTGACGCATGGAAACTGGCGCATTGGCGTCGATGCGCCAGTTCCTTGTAAATATGTCTGAAAGAATGCTCTTCGGCGCGCAGGGTGTCATTTCCCCAGCAACGTGACACCGAGCGTGGGAAGAAAGAAGCCTCGATAATGGGAAGAGGCTTCTCGGAGTGCATTACAATGGGAGCCTGGGCATTGTCCTGGTGTCATCCTCTCCTCAGCAAACCAGCGGGGCTCGTGGTCCAGGCAGCCAAAGTTCATGCCTCATTGAATTCCTGGAGTTTACTTTCTATTATGTTCATAAGCCAGAGTCCCACATGGACCTTTGCCGGGCCTGGCAGCATTTGCTTCAGACCATTGCGCAGAGTAGGGGTGTGAGCATAAAAAATAAACTTCTGGAACTATTGTATTTGTTTTCCTTGCGTGTTCCTGAAATATTGCCCCTGGTTGCCACATGTCGGGTTTTCTACCGGCGCCACCGTGGCCTATACAAAAATAAGCAAAATCATCTAAAGCCCGTCATTTTAGCTCTTTTTGTACATATTTCAAACAGCAAATGTAAGTAGAAAGCGCTTTTGAATGTGTTCTGGGGTACATTAACGATCTCTGACTAATAAAGTAAATGAAGGCAGAAAAGTCATGCTAAAAATGAATACATACCATTTGCTTAAAAGTCCTATTTCCATGTCGGGGCCTTAGCTTAGCAGGCTCCTAAAACAACAAATGACCAGTATGTTTCTCCTGGAAAGGTGGCAACCCTGTTTGTGGCATACTTGAAAATCATAAATATTGATATGATTGTTGCTATGGAGAAGGAGCTACAATAAACAACGCCTGCAGAGAAGGCGGTAAAGAACACCCGTGCTCTGGGTCTGTGAAGTGGCCCTACAGGAAGTGACGTCGCGTGGACTGAAGTGGCAAGTGAATCCGCTGAAGATGTGTAATAATAGACTTGTCCACTGTACCTTCAGTTTTGTATTCACTTAGACTGGTAGTCAGTAACATACCTCAGAGAGCTCATTAATCAAGTGCATGAACTGCGAATACATAGCAGGTCGAGGGTTTAAATGCTGGCCCACTGACTCCACTTGCCTGGCTACTGAGGTCGGAAACATTCATGTTATTGAACTGGGCAATTAATCCCCAGCAGGTAGACAGTTCTGTTTATAAAGCGTACAATACAAGTTTGCGAACTATTATTCTGATAAACATATTCCTCCTTTCTGGGATTAAACAGAACAGTTTGGGTTTTGGTTCATCTTTAAGAGTCAGAGGAAATATCTGGTCCTTAGAGATCAATGTTGTGCTTCGGATTTTGGGTATTTTTTTCTTGGCTATAATACACAGCTACTTGAATTACGCAGCAGAAGAGGACTAAATTATGTGGTAAGAAGAGGCAAATTATGTGGCTCAATGTGGCACATTTTTTGATAGTGTCATTTTCTTATTTTTTAACAGTTTAAGGATGCACCCATTCGTACCAGTGTAATACCCAAATACAGAAATACACAGCATAAAGGAGACCAGTCAATCTTTGCAAAGGGAATCCACTGTGCCACAACACATCGCCACATTTTTAGTAATTTTTGATGTACTTGAACTAGAAATATTTTTTGTATCGATTGTGCTGCAAATCCATAATTATGCAGAAAACCCCACAGTAACATAATCTCATAATTCTAGTGGCCCTGGCTATAAATAACACATGCCCCTTAGGGCGCCATAATGTGTTTGGGTTTCGATAAATCCTTGTTCGGTGCAGAAAGAACACCTGACCCACCTGCTCTTTTGTGTGTTTCTGTCTAAAGAAAGAGCTTGAGCTTGAGTCTGGCTTGTCAGGATATATTTTTTACCTGTTCCCTGATCCCTGCCTGCAGATCTCAACTTCTGTATTGTAGGATCTAAAATCTGCACATCTCACAAATGGGCCAAACTGGCATGCAGACATGGTGGGGGGTAATGTGATCACAACCAGGTGTCGCATTGAAATCCTTGTCGGAGCCAAGAATAGCACAGGAGTCGGAGCACCCGGTAGTAATACAAGTTTAAACAAACAAGAACCATTTAACAGAGAGAATTCAAGGGCTGGAACCTTGTTAGCAAGGAAAGAACAAATCCTCAGATTGGCCCCTTGAAACTCTTCATGGCCGTTGAGATGAGTCCACTCCTCCCCCGTGCCAGTCTTGCATGGACCTTCATGCCTGCTACTGGCAGTTGTCTTGACATGACTTCCCCAGCAGACAGCATATGTTGGTGATTCACTTTGTTGGCACATGACGCAGGAAATAGTGAGTTGTTAAATATGGCAGACTGTTGTAAAGAAGAATACACACGTTATTTCAGTAAATGGAGATTTAATCTTCACCACCAACCGGAGCAGGACCAGACGACCAATGCTCCACCAACTGTCAAAGAACTTTGGGTTGACAGAGTACCCAAGATACTTTCAGAACCCTGCAGCCGACAGAATTTTCTGTCCCATATCAGGCACTCTGACAACTCCTTTTACAATAAGCTATAACACATCCCCCTTCCTACACTATGATGACTAACATAAGTTCAGCAAAACAAAATATAATAAAAACATAAATAAATGCCAAATAATAAAAACTAGACATTACAACAACTTAAGTCACATAGTCTTTCAGCCATTGAGGTTTGCCACGAACTCTGGAACCTCTTCCCAACTTAGTAGAAACTTTGGACTTGTCAGAATGATGCACTGAAACATTGGATCCACTGGAAATCGGAGTGTCGGAATGATGCATTGATGCATTAGGTTCACCAGAGGGGTAGGATGAAATTGGAACAATGTCTGGACCATTCCATTTCACAATCCGGGACATATTCCATACATCATCATTGTAGGAAGTTGGCTCTGTATGTGCTATTTCAAAGTAAGGAATAGCATGCACAGAGTCCAAGGGTTCCCCTTAGAGGTAAAATAGTGGTAAAAATAGATAATACTAATGCTCTATTTTTGTGGTAGTGTGGTCGAGCAATAGGCTTATCCAAGGAGTAGTGTTAAGCACTTGTTGTACATACACATAGACAATAAATGAGGTACACACACTCAGAGACAAATCCAGCCAATAGGTTTTGTATAGAAAAATATCTTTTCTTAGTTTATTTTAAGAACCACAGGTTCAAATTCTACATGTAATATCTCATTCGAAAGGTATTGCAGGTAAGTACTTTAGGAACTTCAAATCATCAAAATTGCATGTATACTTTTCAAGTTATTCACAAATAGCTGTTTTAAAAGTGGACACAGTGCAATTTTCACAGTTCCTAGGGGAGGTAAGTATTTGTTAGGTTAACCAGGTAAGTAAGACACTTACAGGGTTCAGTTCTTGGTCCAAGGTAGCCCACCGTTGGGGGTTCAGAGCAACCCCAAAGTCACCACACCAGCAGCTCAGGGCCGGTCAGGTGCAGAGTTCCAAGTGGTGCCCAAAACACATAGGCTAGAATGGAGAGAAGGGGGTGCCCCGGTTCCGGTCTGCTTGCAGGTAAGTACCCGCGTCTTCGGAGGGCAGACCAGGGGGGTTTTGTAGGGCACCGGGGGGGACACAGGTCCACACAGAAATTTCACCCTCAGCGGCGCGGGGGCGGCCGGGTGCAGTGTAGAAACAAGCGTCGGGTTCGCAATGTTAGTCTATGAGAGATCTCGGGATCTCTTCAGCGCTGCAGGCAGGCAAGGGGGGGGTTCCTCGGGGAAACCTCCACTTGGGCAAGGGAGAGGGACTCCTGGGGGTCACTTCTCTAGTGAAAGTCCGGTCCTTCAGGTCCTGGGGGCTGCGGGTGCAGGGTCTCTCCCAGGCGTCGGGACTTTAGGTTCAAAGAGTCGCGGTCAGGGGAAGCCTCGGGATTCCCTCTGCAGGCGGCGCTGTGGGGGCTCAGGGGGGACAGGTTTTGGTACTCACAGTATCAGAGTAGTCCTGGGGTCCCTCCTGAGGTGTCGGGTCTCCACCAGCCGAGTCGGGGTCGCCGGGTGCAGTGTTGCAAGTCTCACGCTTCTTGCGGGGAGCTTGCAGGGTTCTTTTAAAGCTGCTGGAAACAAAGTTGCAGCTTTTCTTGGAGCAGGTCCGCTGTCCTCGGGAGTTTCTTGTCCTTTCGAAGCAGGGGCAGTCCTCAGAGGATGTCGAGGTCGCTGGTCCCTTCGGAAGGCGTCGCTGGAGCAGGATCTTTGGAAGGCAGGAGACAGGCCGGTGAGTTTCTGGAGCCAAGGCAGTTGTCGTCTTCTGGTCTTCCGCTGCAGGGGTTTTCAGCTGGGCAGTCCTTCTTCTTGTTGCAGGAATCTAATTTTCTAGGGTTCAGGGTAGCCCTTAAATACTAAATTTAAGGGCGTGTTTAGGTCTGGGGGGTTAGTAGCCAATGGCTACTAGCCCTGAGGGTGGGTACACCCTCTTTGTGCCTCCTCCCAAGGGGAGGGGGACACAATCCTAACCCTATTGGGGGAATCCTCCATCTGCAAGATGGAGGATTTCTAAAAGTTAGAGTCACCTCAGCTCAGGACACCTTAGGGGCTGTCCTGACTGGCCAGTGACTCCTCCTTGTTTTTCTCATTATTTTCTCCGGCCTTGCCGCCAAAAGTGGGGCCTGGCCGGAGGGGGCGGGCAACTCCACTAGCTGGAGTGTCCTGCTGGGTTGGCACAAAGGAGGTGAGCCTTTGAGGCTCACCGCCAGGTGTGACAATTCCTGCCTGGGGGAGGTGTTAGCATCTCCACCCAGTGCAGGCTTTGTTACTGGCCTCAGAGTGACAAAGGCACTCTCCCCATGGGGCCAGCAACATGTCTCTAGTGTGGCAGGCTGCTGGAACCAGTCAGCCTACACAGCTAGTTGGTTAAGTTTCAGGGGGCACCTCTAAGATGCCCTCTGGGTGTATTTTACAATAAAATGTACACTGGCATCAGTGTGCATTTATTGTGCTGAGAAGTTTGATACCAAACTTCCCAGTTTTCAGTGTAGCCATTATGGTGCTGTGGAGTTCGTGTTTGACAAACTCCCAGACCATATACTCTTATGGCTACCCTGCACTTACAATGTCTAAGGTTTTGTTTAGACACTGTAGGGGCACAGTGCTCATGCACTGGTACCCTCACCTATGGTATAGTGCACCCTGCCTTAGGGCTGTAAGGCCTGCTAGAGGGGTGTCTTACCTATACTGCATAGGCAGTGAGAGGCTGGCATGGCACCCTGAGGGGAGTGCCATGTCGACTTACTCATTTTGTTCTCACTAGCACACACAGGCTTGTAAGCAGTGTGTCTGTGCTGAGTGAGGGGTCTCTAGGGTGGCATAAGACATGCTGCAGCCCTTAGAGACCTTCCTTGGCATCAGGGCCCTTGGTACTAGAAGTACCAGTTACAAGGGACTTATCTGAATGCCAGGGTGTGCCAATTGTGGATACAATGGTACATTTTAGGGGAAGGAACACTGGTGCTGGGGCCTGGTTAGCAGGGTCCCAGCACACTTCTCAGTCAAGTCAGCATCAGTATCAGGCAAAAAGTGGGGGGTAACTGCAACAGGGAGCCATTTCTTTACACAAGCCCCCCCCAGCCCACAGGCCAGGAGACTCAGCCCAAGCTGGGAGAGTCTTCCTAGTCTGTCAGGCGAGGAAGAGTAGGAGAAATAGGCTGGTTAGTTGCAGGGCCTACTCTGCCTTACATCCTTCTGTTCAGGTCATTCCCTTTGGGGAACTGACCCACTTCCACAGTAATAGGACCTAGTCTGAATTGCCTCTTGTCTGCCTCTTCAATGTCTCCACCCATTCTTTCTATTTTGGTCTTAGAGGTGTCCACCTCTGCTAACCTTATCTTGGCCAGGGTCACCCCTAGCTTACCCAGAGAGGTTACCCAGAGCTGGAGTAACCCCACCATGACCAATAGGGTCAGGGGGCCTAACTTGCTATTTGGCAAGGGGTCAGACCACCATGCTAAGGATAGTGCAGCCATAAAGGCTAACACCCAGCAGAGGCCACTGACAGCTGTCAGTGCCCAGAACCACACCTTTAGCTCTTCACCTAAAAGGGAAGGGGCTAAGTTACAGGCTTCTTTGGGTTCAGGTTGCCTGTCTGCTGTATTGGAGTGGGGGGTTACCACATCTTGTAGTAAACACCCTTCTTCCACTCTTTCTTCTGTTAGCTGAGGAGCCACCCACTCAGGTTTAACAGTTGCCTGACTAGCCAGGACTTCTTGTGGGTCAGGTTGGACTTTATCAGGGCCATTTTTGGAGTTCTCCCCTACTGGAGCAGAATCTCCTTGGCTTGCTGTAACCTTGGCTAAAGGTTGTCCACCCTTCCTACTCTGTTTTCTTTTCTTCTTCTTCTGGGGCCTGCTTGCATTTACTGCAGAGGCAGGACTTCCAGAATCCTTGGGAGAGGACTGGCACTGGACCAGTTCCTCTCTTGAGCTCTGACTAACCTCTGGGTAGTCATTTCCAAGGAGACAATCAAGGGGGAGGTCTGCACTGACTACTACCCTTCTCCAGCTAAGAGTGCCACCCACTTCTATGGGCACTAAAGCCACAGGCCTCTTAGTGACCCTGTCTAGGCTAACTCTTACCCTGGCAGTCTCACCTGGGATGTACTGGTTTGAGAGCACCAGCCTGTCATGCACAATAGTGTGACTGGCACAAGTGTCTCTCAGGGCAGTGGTTGGGATTCCATTCACCAGTAGGTGGTGGAAGTGTCTGCTTCCCTCTGGAATCTCCAACTCACCTGTTGGGCCCTGTTTCCAGTTGAAGGCTAGGAAGACCTCCTCATCTGAGGAGTCATCTCCCATGGCTACACTGGTTACCCCTGGAGTTTTGTTCTGGGGTTTGTTTTTGGGACAAGAAGTGTCCTTGGTGTGGTGCCCAGACTGTTTACAGTTGTGGCACCATGCCTTAGTGGCATCCCAGTTCTTACCCTGGTACCCACCTTTGTTTTGGGTTGTGTCCTGGGGCCCACCCACCTGTTCTGGTTTTTGGGGGCCTACAGAGGACTCTTTTTCTTTGTTTCTAGTGTCACCCACTTTCTCCTGGGGAGTTTTTGTAACCCCTTTCTTTTGGTCACCCCCAGTGGAAGTTTTGGTTACCCTAGTCTTGACCCAGTGGTCTGCCTTCTTTCCCAATTCTTGGGGAGAAATTGGACCTAGGTCTACCAGATACTGATGCAACTTTTCATTGAAGCAGTTACTTAAAATGTGTTCTTTCATAAACAAATTATAAAGCCCAACATAGTCACACACTTCATTTCCAGTTAACCAACCATCTAGTGTTTTTACTGAGTAGTCTACAAAATCAACCCAGGTCTGGCTCGAGGATTTTTGAGCCCCCCTGAATCTAATTCTATACTCCTCAGTGGAGAATCCAAAGCCCTCAATCAGGGTACCCTTCATGAGGTCATAAGATTCTGCATCTTTTCCAGAGAGTGTGAGGAGTCTATCCCTACACTTTCCAGTGAACATTTCCCAAAGGAGAGCACCCCAGTGAGATCTGTTTACTTTTCTGGTTACACAAGCCCTCTCAAAAGCTGTGAACCATTTGGTGATGTCATCACCATCTTCATATTTTGTTACAATCCCTTTGGGGATTTTTAGGATGTCAGGAGAATCTCTGACCCTATTTAAGTTGCTGCCACCATCGATGGGACCTAGGCCCATCTCTTTTCTTTCCCTTTCTATGGCTAGGAGCTGCTTTTCCAAAGCCAATCTTTTGACCATCCTGGCTAACAGGGGGTCATCTTCACTGGAGTTATCCTCAGTGATTTCAGAGGTGTTGGTCTCTCCTGTGAGGGAACCAGCATCTCTGACTATTATTTTTGGAGTCAGGGTTTGAGGGACCCTGTTCTCCCTAGATAGGACTGGTAGGGGGGAATTTTCCTCCAAGTCACTATCCTCTTCCTCTGAGTTGCTACCCTCAGAGGGGTTGGCCTTTTCAAACTCTGCCAAAAGCTCCTGGAGCTGTATTTTGGTAGGTTTGGGGCCCATTGTTATTTTCTTTATTTTACAGAGTGACCTTAGCTCCCTCATCTTAAGATGGAGGTAAGGTGTGGTGTCGAGTTCCACCACAGTCACATCTGTGCTAGACATTTTGCTTCTAAAAGTTGGAATACTTTTTAAGAATCTACAACTGGTTCTAGAATCTAATTCAAACTTTTACAAACTTTTAAACTCTAAAAGAAATGCTAAACAGGATCTAACACAAGGCCCTAGCAGGTCTTTTAAGAATTTAGAAAACTTTTCAAATTGCAAAAATCAATTTCTAATGACAATTTTGGAATTTGTCGTGTGATCAGGTATTGGCTGAGTAGTCCAGCAAATGCAAAGTCTTGTACCCCACCGCTGATCCACCAATGTAGGAAGTTGGCTCTGTATGTGCTATTTCAAAGTAAGGAATAGCATGCACAGAGTCCAAGGGTTCCCCTTAGAGGTAAAATAGTGGTAAAAATAGATAATACTAATGCTCTATTTTTGTGGTAGTGTGGTCGAGCAATAGGCTTATCCAAGGAGTAGTGTTAAGCACTTGTTGTACATACACATAGACAATAAATGAGGTACACACACTCAGAGACAAATCCAGCCAATAGGTTTTGTATAGAAAAATATCTTTTCTTAGTTTATTTTAAGAACCACAGGTTCAAATTCTACATGTAATATCTCATTCGAAAGGTATTGCAGGTAAGTACTTTAGGAACTTCAAATCATCAAAATTGCATGTATACTTTTCAAGTTATTCACAAATAGCTGTTTTAAAAGTGGACACTTAGTGCAATTTTCACAGTTCCTAGGGGAGGTAAGTATTTGTTAGGTTAACCAGGTAAGTAAGACACTTACAGGGTTCAGTTCTTGGTCCAAGGTAGCCCACCGTTGGGGGTTCAGAGCAACCCCAAAGTCACCACACCAGCAGCTCAGGGCCGGTCAGGTGCAGAGTTCCAAGTGGTGCCCAAAACACATAGGCTAGAATGGAGAGAAGGGGGTGCCCCGGTTCCGGTCTGCTTGCAGGTAAGTACCCGCGTCTTCGGAGGGCAGACCAGGGGGGTTTTGTAGGGCACCGGGGGGGACACAGGTCCACACAGAAATTTCACCCTCAGCGGCGCGGGGGCGGCCGGGTGCAGTGTAGAAACAAGCGTCGGGTTCGCAATGTTAGTCTATGAGAGATCTCGGGATCTCTTCAGCGCTGCAGGCAGGCAAGGGGGGGGTTCCTCGGGGAAACCTCCACTTGGGCAAGGGAGAGGGACTCCTGGGGGTCACTTCTCTAGTGAAAGTCCGGTCCTTCAGGTCCTGGGGGCTGCGGGTGCAGGGTCTCTCCCAGGCGTCGGGACTTTAGGTTCAAAGAGTCGCGGTCAGGGGAAGCCTCGGGATTCCCTCTGCAGGCGGCGCTGTGGGGGCTCAGGGGGGACAGGTTTTGGTACTCACAGTATCAGAGTAGTCCTGGGGTCCCTCCTGAGGTGTCGGGTCTCCACCAGCCGAGTCGGGGTCGCCGGGTGCAGTGTTGCAAGTCTCACGCTTCTTGCGGGGAGCTTGCAGGGTTCTTTTAAAGCTGCTGGAAACAAAGTTGCAGCTTTTCTTGGAGCAGGTCCGCTGTCCTCGGGAGTTTCTTGTCCTTTCGAAGCAGGGGCAGTCCTCAGAGGATGTCGAGGTCGCTGGTCCCTTCGGAAGGCGTCGCTGGAGCAGGATCTTTGGAAGGCAGGAGACAGGCCGGTGAGTTTCTGGAGCCAAGGCAGTTGTCGTCTTCTGGTCTTCCGCTGCAGGGGTTTTCAGCTGGGCAGTCCTTCTTCTTGTTGCAGGAATCTAATTTTCTAGGGTTCAGGGTAGCCCTTAAATACTAAATTTAAGGGCGTGTTTAGGTCTGGGGGGTTAGTAGCCAATGGCTACTAGCCCTGAGGGTGGGTACACCCTCTTTGTGCCTCCTCCCAAGGGGAGGGGGACACAATCCTAACCCTATTGGGGGAATCCTCCATCTGCAAGATGGAGGATTTCTAAAAGTTAGAGTCACCTCAGCTCAGGACACCTTAGGGGCTGTCCTGACTGGCCAGTGACTCCTCCTTGTTTTTCTCATTATTTTCTCCGGCCTTGCCGCCAAAAGTGGGGCCTGGCCGGAGGGGGCGGGCAACTCCACTAGCTGGAGTGTCCTGCTGGGTTGGCACAAAGGAGGTGAGCCTTTGAGGCTCACCGCCAGGTGTGACAATTCCTGCCTGGGGGAGGTGTTAGCATCTCCACCCAGTGCAGGCTTTGTTACTGGCCTCAGAGTGACAAAGGCACTCTCCCCATGGGGCCAGCAACATGTCTCTAGTGTGGCAGGCTGCTGGAACCAGTCAGCCTACACAGCTAGTTGGTTAAGTTTCAGGGGGCACCTCTAAGATGCCCTCTGGGTGTATTTTACAATAAAATGTACACTGGCATCAGTGTGCATTTATTGTGCTGAGAAGTTTGATACCAAACTTCCCAGTTTTCAGTGTAGCCATTATGGTGCTGTGGAGTTCGTGTTTGACAAACTCCCAGACCATATACTCTTATGGCTACCCTGCACTTACAATGTCTAAGGTTTTGTTTAGACACTGTAGGGGCACAGTGCTCATGCACTGGTACCCTCACCTATGGTATAGTGCACCCTGCCTTAGGGCTGTAAGGCCTGCTAGAGGGGTGTCTTACCTATACTGCATAGGCAGTGAGAGGCTGGCATGGCACCCTGAGGGGAGTGCCATGTCGACTTACTCATTTTGTTCTCACTAGCACACACAGGCTTGTAAGCAGTGTGTCTGTGCTGAGTGAGGGGTCTCTAGGGTGGCATAAGACATGCTGCAGCCCTTAGAGACCTTCCTTGGCATCAGGGCCCTTGGTACTAGAAGTACCAGTTACAAGGGACTTATCTGAATGCCAGGGTGTGCCAATTGTGGATACAATGGTACATTTTAGGGGAAGGAACACTGGTGCTGGGGCCTGGTTAGCAGGGTCCCAGCACACTTCTCAGTCAAGTCAGCATCAGTATCAGGCAAAAAGTGGGGGGTAACTGCAACAGGGAGCCATTTCTTTACAATCATTGTCCAAAACAATTACATTTCTTCTCACTTCCTTGATACGGAAAGGACCCATGAAACCAGACCTGCCTTTCTTTCCAAATCTAGGTTTTTTTCACCATCACCAACTCACCTACCACCCACTTACCCTTAGAAACACCATGTTTGAAATCATATCTGGATTTATATTTTTGCTGATACATTTTCCTAAGTTAATGTCCCTTGCTCAATTTCTCATAATACTGTTCAGACTGCAACAATATCCTCTTCATCCATGCTGGATTCATTTTGTTGCAACCGGCCCTGCCTCTCAAATACTCAAATGGGGCAATAGCAGTAATCGCATTAGGAGTATTACGATGAGCCCCCCACATTTCTCTCAACAGGTCAGATAACGGAACCCTAGTCTCAACAGCCTCCTGGACACAGAACTTTACCATTCTATTCATTCGTTCAGCAAGACCGTTGGCTTGTGGTAAATGCAGAGCTGTTCTCAAGTGCACTATAGCTAATGACTTCAGAAAATCTTGCATTTCTTGAGAGGTTAATTGCACCCCATTATCCGTAACCAAGTGACTAGGTATTCCCTCACAAGAGAATTCCTCTTTGAGAAATTCAATTACAGTTCTGGGATCCAACGTGCCTACACATTTAGTCAATATCCACTTTGAAGCATAATCAACTAAGAGTATTATGTAACGCTCATTGTAAGGTAATAACTGGAAAGGACCCATAAAATCCAACCCCAACTTCATCCAAGGCCTCTCAGGCACTTCAACAGAGGAAAGTGGAGCCTTCACCACAGCCTTTGACTTATCACTACGCGCACAAGTCACACAATCCTTTACCACAGCTTCTACTTCACGATCCAGCCCAGACCACCAATACACATCTCTCTGCCTGGACTTGGTTAAACTTCTGCCCATATGACCCTCATGAGCCAAGTTGATTATTCTTTCCCTCACACCTAATGGTGGAATAGTCTTGGTACCCCTGAAAAGCTCATCTTTGCAGCAAGAAAGTTCATCCCTCACATTCCAATACCCTTTCAAGGAATCGGGAACATTCTTAAAATCCGGCCAGCCTTTTACAATAAACTCCTCAAGTATCTTCCTATCAACATATTGCTGTTTCGCACCCTTCCACTCCTCCTCGGATATAGCCACTTCTCTCACCCAATTGATCACACACACATCCTGCCCTCCATCCTCATAACCAATTGGAGCTTGTGACGAGAAATCTGCTACATTATTCCTCGAACCTGGTATGTACTCCACTTGAAAATTATACTCATTCAGACCTTCCACCCACCTTTTTATTCTAGGAGTTAATCCTTCACTTTTCTTTGGAGAACAAATCTGGATGAGGGGCCTATGATCTGATCTTACAACAAAAGGTAAACCCCACAAATAGAATCTGAAATGTTTGATCCCCCACACACATGCAAGGGCTTACCTTTCTATGACAGAATAGCTTTGTTCTACCCTGTTAAAGACCGTAAAGCAAAAGCAATTACATTCTCCTCACCTTTCACCATTTGAGTTAAAACAGCTCCTAATCCATTGATACTTGCATCCATATACAAAATGGTTTTTGCTGTTACGTCAAAATGCCCCAGAGTGGGCAGCTTACCAATACTGTTCTTAATAAGCACAAAAGCAGACATACGTTCACTTGTCCAGTCAAACTCACTACTTTTTCTTCAAGAGAGATCTCAGGGTTTGAGCTATACTTGAAAAATTCGCAATAAACATGGAATAATATTCAGCCAAGCCCAAAAAGGACCTTACTTCATCTTTGTTTTTTGGTTCAGGTGCTTGGATAATAGAGTCAACCAACTCCAATTTGGTTTAATGCCTTCACCCAAAATGGTATGACCTAAGTAAGTCACTGCAGTAACTCTTAATTTACACTTTTCTCTTTTAACAGTCAATCCTGATGAAGCCAACTTACTCAACACCTCTTTCAAAATCTTGTCACGATGATACAGTGTCTTGCCATGCACCAAAATGTCATCCTGAAAGAACAAAATTCCTGATATTCCCCCCAACATTATTTTCATGATGCATTGGAAACAAGCAGCAGCTGAGGCTAGCCCAAACGGCATCCTTAGAAATTGATATGCTCCCAAGGGTGTCACAAATGATGTTAGATGTCTGGACTCAAGGTGTAACACAATCTGGTGATAAGCTGATGATAGATCCAAAACACTACAAATTTTGGAACCTCCTAAACAAGATAACTCTTCTGAAATATTGGGTAATGGTTGGCGAAACACCCATATGTGTTTATTGAGATCACTGCGGTCCACACACATATGAATCTGTCTCCCACCTTCCTTTGGTGCCAAAACAATTGGAGCCAACCATACAGAAGATTCAATTTCTTCAATCACCCCTAAATCTAGTAACCTGTTAAGTTCTTTCTTAAGAGGTTCCAACATCAACTTGGGAACTTTCCTCACCTTGTGCACAGAGAGAACAGCATTGCTCTTAAGAATAATCTTATGTTCAAAACCATTCAAACACCCCAACTCGTCATTTAAAACTGTGGGAAATTCTTCAAAAACATCAGAGTTCATGCCTTCATCGCTTACTACCATGACTTGACAAGAAGAGTTGAGATCCAATTTGATACCCATGTCGCGCTGATGACGCCAACCCAGAAGATTGTCCCCTCGCTTTGCCACATAGACCTTGCCGACTGTTGCTTTGTTTTGGAATTGAATTCTCATAACTTTGTAACCCACTACGTCAATTTTAGTTCCACCATAACTCACTGGGTTAATGTCAGGTTCTATTAAAGGACCATACTCATCACCAGATATTCTTTGCCAATTCCTATTGCCTATCATGGTGTAAGGAGACCCTGAACCTGCTAACACTTTAATATCCTTATTGTCCAATTTAACCGAGCATTCAGGCATGACGAGTAGTCCCTCATCCACACCCTCGACTTTCCCCACAGCTTGGTTGGTATCACATTTCACACATAATACCATCTTGCTAACACTCTGTGAAAGAATCAACATTCCATTGTTTATCAACCTTACAAACCCTTGCATAATGACCTTTTTTTCCACATTTCCTACATACGGAATTCTTAGCATAACAACTTAAACTATTAGCTGTATGTCCAGGGTTACCACAATGGTAACACCGTGCTCCAGTGTCTCTGTTATCCTTCCCTCTTTCCTTTGAAGAAGTTTTATTATCAAAGCTCACTTTCAAGATCTCCTCACGATCATGAGTTATCTTTATGACGTCAGAATTAGGGGCGCCCTGTGCTTTATGAACATTCATCTCTCTAATCCAGTTATTGGTACTCTCCATCCCTTCTACTATAGCAATAGTCTCCTTCAGATCTGGATTTTTTGTTACCAATTTCTCTTTGAACACGTTTGCTGTTAGTGCAGCGTACAAGTTGATCTCGCATCATATTCCCACTAACCAGCTGGGCGCCTGCGAGGCAAGAAAGTGCCCCACCAGGCCACCTTAAATGGTGCTTCAACACATTTAAATACTTAGGAATCAACGTATACCACAGGGCGGAAGATCTAAGGGATGGAAATCTGGGGAAAGCGGTGTCCTCTGTTAAGAGTTCACTACGCTTCTGGAATAAATTACCTCTCTCCCCACTGGGTAAAGTAGCTATAGCAAACATGCTGATATTACCCAGACTGCTGTACTATTTTGCGGCCCTACCAATCATTATCCCCAAAAGCTTCTTCGTCGGCTTGAACTCCATCCTGCTACAACTGGTTTGGGGAGAGGGCAGAAGGCGAGTTGCACTTACCACGCTACATCATCCGGTAGCAATGGGTGGACTGGGCGCCCCAAACTTTGAGCTCTATTCTGCGGCCGCACAGCTGCAGTGGATCTTAAATTGGCTCCACAGACCTAACTCGGCAGAAACTATATGGTTACAATCCCAACTCCAAGGCGCTCCCATACTAGCTTGGCTGTTGGATAAGCAGACTAAAAGCACATGCACAAACCCGCTGATGATAGTGGCACACACATACTGGAAGAAGTATATCCAAAAAGGAGTTAAAAAACTACCCTACTCACCACTCCTCCCGCTGGATAGGCTCCCCGGGCGGGTGGAAGCTGGCTCATATTCACCTACAACCTGGTTAGACGCGGGTATTGGTGCAGTAGGAGACTGTTTCGAGGAAGGGAAATTAATGACTTTCGAAGCTATACAGGCCCTTACAGAGATCAATCCGGGGCAATTCTTGGCATATCACGCGATATGCCATGCAATCAGGAAAACGTGGGCATCTGGCGACGTAGAGCCTGATATCTCAGTTACCCTGCACCACATGCTGAACTGGGACCCCCAAGGAAAAGCAGTCTCAAACCTTTATAAACTTCTGAATCGACCCCCGGAAGACAACTTGCAGAAAGCTAGGGAGAGGTGGAACATGGTACTGCCTAATCCGCTCTCAGGGACAGACTGGCCAAAAGCTCTGTGTCACACACGTGAGGTCTCAAGAAACCCCAGATTCCGATATACACAGTTCAATTATCTACATCAGACATACCTGGCGCCAGCCAGGATTAAACGCATGTTCCCCGGATCGGATCCAGCCTGTCCCAGATGTAAAACACCAGCAGCACAGTTCTATCACATGGTCTGGGAGTGCCCGCGGTTAAGGGGGGAGTGGGAGGGGGTGGTCACAGCCTTAGCGGAAATCACGGGGCTCAATCTGGACACGAATCCCAAATCCTGTCTACTCGGATTAAGGACAAGGACGAAAAGAAATAAACACTTGCACAGGTTCGTAGATCTAGCGTATGTAATGTACAAAAGATTGATAGCAATGAACTGGAAGGCTTGCAACGCGCCTGACTTAAAAGTCTGGCTTGCTCTTACGTTACGTTGGGCTCGAGCTGAGCATCAGGTATTAACAAACTTAACCCGTAGGGGACTGCGGCAGGCGGGCTGCGAGACCTGGGGCGTCTTAGTGTCTAGGCTAGAAGCCAAAAACGATGAAAGACCCCCCTGAATTACAGATAGCTGTATCCACCTGGTAGGCCGAGAGCCCTGCCCCCGGCAGAAAGGCAATACTACACTTGGGGACGTACACATACCCATCATCAATGCCTCGCCAACACTGACAGCTTAGTAGCCCATCCCCCCATGCAAGCATGCCACAGCACCAAAAGGCCTGCATAATCAATTAATGGACACCTGCGCTAAAACCTACTGTGCCATAACCCTCCGCCTTGTCCCCCCCCCGTCTCCTCTGCTCCCCGACCTCGCCCGTGTGGTCACATGGGCCCCTGTCGCTAGTGGTAATAGAATCACATTGCAACTGAAAGCTTTGCCCTACGTGGCGGCGACCTCGGTAGTGATGGGCAGAATCAGCGGACCGGGAAGTGCACACAAGTTCTTAGCTGTTTGATATATACATAGACCATTAATATGGGAGAGCCAGACGATAGACTGTAACCACTGATAATTTGTTATCAATGACTATGTGTGCCAGAAAATGTATGGCTTTCGTCTTGAAAAATCAATAAAAACATGTTTAAAAAAAAAAAAAAAGTTGATCTCGCATGAGAGAATCAGTGATATCACCAAAATCACAGGTACATGCTAACGTGCGCAAAGCAGCCACAACATTACTTACACTCTCTGTTTTCCTTTGAACCCTTACAAAAAATGTGTGTCTTTCTAAAACCACATTGAGTTTAGATTCAAAATGTGCAGCTAACATTGTTACAGACATTTAATATACATCTCTTAGTTCACCATCTGCTCCTCCAATTGGTAAGGTTTCTAAACTATCATAAATGTTTCTATCTTCCACTCCCAAATTATGTAGAGGCACAGCTTGTTTTCTTGCTGGAGATAATTTTTCACCACCAATCGCTATCAAATATGAATCAAAAAGATTTTTCCATCGCTTCCATGGCAGAATTGGCTCAACCTTGTCAGATAGAAATGCAGGTGGTTGTGCATCATAGTGGTTGTAGACATAGCGAAGAAAGAAAATTAGACAAAATACAACAACCACCAGAGTTATCCTACTAGTAAGGTGTTAGATAATTCCAACAATAAATTCAAGATACTGTAAAATGGTGACACGAAGATGCAGTCTAGCTGTATACGTCTTGTTCCACTGTCTCCATAGGGATATGGACTAGCTGTCCATTTGCTAAAAAAACACAGGAAGAACAAGTGTTTATGACTGCAAGAAGATGTCTCTTCAATATGACTGCAAGAAGATGTTTCCTCGACAGTAAGGGAAAACGGTCCAGTAGTTTCGTTTCCCTCTCCACATGTAAGAACAGGAAAAACAAGAAGATACAGGAAGAACGTGTATTTCACAGAGAAGCGGTCTAGTTGTCTAGAAGACTCGTGCGTATGCAACGCACAGAAGCGCAAACTAGTTGTCTGTAAGTCACTCCATGTTCAATGCCGGAATACACCATGTGCATGCGACCCGCACAGGAATGTGGTCTAGTCGTCTAGAGGTCTCTTCCTTGACGCATGCGGACTCACCTGCCAGTGCCGGATTAGTATTCCGACACAAACCTGCTTCGTCAATGGACATAAAACGGCATAGATTCACCAAATTGCCGTGCGGATTCAATTGCCGTGTGGAACCGTTCACCAACACAAATGCGTTGTGTCCAAGCCTCCGTCAACGCTGTATCCACGTCGTAGTCCACGGATACAAATACCCAAATGAAGACTGAGACACACCGACAAGATTGATAATTCCAGCAGGCCTGCTTCACCGCACCGCTTCAAAGGTGCAATCCAATTACAGTGGAAACTCAGTGCAGGTAGGCTTCGCTCGTGGGTTCAAGGAGTGGTTGGTGGCAATGCCTGCCTCCTGTCAGGCAACTCGTCACCAGTGTTGTAAAGAATAATACACACGTTATTTCAGTAAATGGAAATGTAATCTTCACCACCAACTGGAGCAGGCCCGGACGTCCAAAGCTCCACCAACTGTCAAAGAACTTTGGGTTGACAGAGTTCCCAAGATACTTTCAGAACCCTGCAGCCGACAGAATTCTCTGTCCCATATCAGGCACTCTGTCAACTCCTTTTACAGTAAGCTATAACACAGACCTCGATCTGGACAGCGTTATTGAATAGATTGCCAGCCACCTAAACCATTATGTGTCGCGCCGCGCCACGCGGCGCAAGCTGAGCATTCGGCTCGCGCCGCACAGCGCGTTCTCAGGACGCAGCGCGCCCCGAGCCTTCTCTGCACAGCGCGAGGCCCCAGATTTTACTTGGGGCCTCGCTCTGCCTTTTGTTGCGTCCCTGTTTTTCCTTGACCTCTCCTTACCTGTTTCTTTTTCTTCTTCTTTTCTTCTTTCCTTCCTGAGGCATTTTCTGTCCTTTCTTTATGTCTTTCCCCCTTCCCATGTTACCTTTTTTCTTCCCAGCATTCCTTGTTCCCTATTTTCTATGGTTCCTGTTCTATTCTATCCTATGTACTTTTTCCCTATCTAAGATGGTGTCTTTTTACTTCCTGTTGGTCACTTCCTGTTTCTTGGTATATAAGGGCTCTGTTTTCTCTCCTTCCTTGCGCTGCAACACTATCTGCTCTGATTGTGTCTTCGCTCCTGATTCTAGCCTTCGGTTCTGGATCTTGTCCATTTGTTTCTACCAGCATTTTTGTATCTTTTTGATTCCTGTTTTTGTTCTTGTTTCAGGAATCCACTGTTTGGAGGTTTTTTCCCCTTTTGGGGTTTTTTCCCTCTGGCACTATTTCTAAAGGGCACGGTCTGTTCTTGGCGGTTCCATTGCCGACAGCACCGTGGCTACTAGAAAGAGTCGCCCCTTTCTGGGCCAAAGCCGAACCTTCAAGACCCACGCCACTAGATCTGCGGTTTCCTGGCGCAAGCAACACGTAAGTCGTGACAGATTGCAGCGCCCAACCATTCCGACGTCCTCTGACACTATGGATGATACAGTGGCGGCGGCTGCAGATCCTGATCCATCTCTTTTGACTATCATTCAACAACAAGCTCAGGAATTGCAACAATTGCGCAACGAGAATGCGGTGTTGCGACAGGCTTTGGCCCTCCGCAGTGGCGATGTTCCGACTATCTCTGCCTCTACTCCTCGCTTCTCTGGTGAACCAACTAAATTGCGTGAATTCCTGGATGCACTAACGGTGTACTTCGCCTTCAGACCTACCCAATTCTCTCATGACAGAACAAAGGTGGGATATCTTATTAGTGCATTATCCGGTCCTGCCTTGGCCTGGGCAACCCCGATGGTGTCGTCCAACGATCCGGTATTGTTGGACTATTCTGCCTTCGTGACCCGCTTCAAACAAATGTTTAGTCGTCCAGGATTGGAAGCCTCGGCAGAGGAAGCCTTAACTGATATCCAGCAGGGTTCCCAAGATGTCCTTCAATATATCACACGTTTCCGTCAGTTAGCGGCAGAGACCACTTGGGTGGAGCGTACCCTGGTAACTTTGTTCCGCAGAGGGCTTAAGGAAGAAATAAAGGATGAATTAGTACATTCCACTAGAGTTGAAGATCTTCGTGGCTTGATGGATCAAGCACTTTCCATCGAGTATCGTCTTCAAGAACAACGAATGGAAAAGAGAAGGAGTAGAGGATCTTCTCAGCCAAACTCTTCACGGATGTATCTACCTCGTCCTGAGGAATCTCGTCCTCCTGTTAGAGACACAGAAGGGGAACCCATGCAAGTGGATACTACTCGAGGGCCGCTCTCCGCTAGTGAGAAGGAAGACAGACGGAAGAAAGGATTATGCCTATACTGTGGTTCTGCTGGTCACATGCTTCGTACCTGTCCTGTACGTCCATCTAGACCCTCGGGAAACGCCACTTCCCGTCCTCTGTAAGAAGGGAGGGGACGGGATCATCGGCTATACCTTCCATCAGTTCATTCAATGACAATACTACATACTTGTTCGTGTTATCTGTCATATTACAGCTACCTGATGGCCGCCAAGAAAGAACTCTGGCATTGTTGGATTGTGGCGCTAGTGGTATATACATGGATAAGACCTGGGCCACTAAGCAACAGATTCCCACACAACCCAAAGACATTCCTGAACAAGTACACACCGTGGATGGATCCTTGATATCCTCAGGTCCAGTCGACACTACGACCTTGATGTTAAATTTACAGTTTGGTAATCATCAAGAACACCTCTCCTTTGATCTCATTTCGTCTCCCAACCATACCATTATTCTCGGAATTCCGTGGTTTACAAGACATAATCCATATGTGAACTGGGTAACCCGGACAATATCCTTATCCTCACAGTTTTGTCTAGAAAACTGCTTTGCTTCCGATAAGTATTGGTCACCAAACAGACTAACACCTATTAAGAGTACTACAGAGTATTCCATCAATACTATCCAAGATGTTCCTGAACATTATTTAGAGTTCCAAGACGTGTTTTTAAAACCATCCAGACCTGTATTACCTCCACATCGAGAGTTCGATTGTGCTATTCCTTTGGAACCTAGAACAGTCGTCCCCTTTGGGAGGATGTATTCACTCACGGAACCTGAAAAGGAAGTTCTTAAGGAGTATCTGGAGGAAAATGTACAGAGTGGTCTCATTGTTCCATCGTCTTCTCCGGCAGGGGCTCCTCTCTTTTTTGTACCAAAGAAGACCAAAGATCTTCGCCCCTGCCTAGATTTTCGAGGCCTAAACAAAATAACTATCAAGGATCGTTATCCTTTGCCCCTCATCAAGGATATTCTAGAAGCGGTCAGAGGGGCTCAACGTTTTACCAAGTTGGATCTTCGGGGAGCTTACCACCTTTTACGTATAAGAGAAGGAGACGAATGGAAAACAGCATTCAGGACACCGTTTGGTCATTTTGAGTATAAAGTCATGCCCTTTGGTCTTACGAACGCCCCTGCAATATTTCAAAGATTTATGGACTCCATATTTTCCGATCTCTTGAACCAGACAGTCGTAATTTACTTAGACGACATCCTTATTTTCTCCAGACATCCCGCACTCCATTCTGCTCATGTGAAACAAGTCCTTCAAAGACTCCGAGCACATCAACTATCCTGTAAGCCTGAAAAATGTGAGTTCGATAAGACGGACGTCAAGTATCTGGGTTATCATTTAAGTCCCACCGGCATAGCTATGGACCAAGAAAAGGTACAAGCAATTCTCGATTGGCCTTCTCCTTCTTCTATTAAAGAAACACAATGTTTCCTAGGATTAGCACATTTTTACCGGCAGTTCATTCAAGACTTTGCTAAACAGACCAGCCATATAACCCATACTTTAAAGAAGGAAAATCTTAAACAAGGGTTTGTCTGGACTAAGGCGGCTGAAACAGCTTTTCAAGATTTAAAAAAGGCATTCATTCAAGCTCCCATCTTAAGACACCCAGATACCAACAAACAGTTTATTGTAGTTACCGATGCCTCCGAAAGAGCTATTGGGGCTGTCTTACTCCAACTACAAGAGGATGATGGTCTTGAACATCCTGTTTTCTATTTGTCCCATATTCTCTCTTCAGCAGAACAACACTACTCAGTGCTAGAAAGAGAGTTGTTAGCCCTGAAGACAGCCTGCATCGAATGGAGACAGTTTCTGATGGGTTCCAAGGAGCCTTTCGAGGTGAGAACAGATCATCGTAATCTGCAATGTCTACGTAATTTTGTATGCCAAAATAGTCGCCAGGCCCGTTGGGCCTTTTTCTTCAGTCAGTATGACTTTTACATCACCTATATTCCTGGATCTCAAAACATTCTGGCTGATGCTCTGTCTCGCCGTTATCCAGATTGTACTCCTTCCCCGTCTCAGTTTCTACTGGAGCCTAGTAAGATCATTGGAGTTGCTCAATCTTTTCTGGAGGAGGTACAACTGGAGTACTCCAGCCTGTCTAATAGTGAAATAGAGAAATTAAGAACCTTTTTACGCAAGAAGGAAGGATACTATTATCATCAAAATCTGTTATTCCTCCCTACTAACAAAGTTCGAGACAAGGCATTACAGATGTGCCATGATTCACCGATTGCAGGTCATAGAGGTATCAAGGCCACACAAGAACTTCTTTCGCGATCTTTCTGGTGGCCTACCTGGAAATCAGATGTTGAAAGATACGTTCAGGCTTGTCCCATATGTGCGCAAGTCAAGATTCCCCGTAGTAGACCTGCAGGATTACTACAGCCTTTGCCAGTTCCACCAACTCCATGGCATACTATTTCCACTGACTTCATGTGTTCGCTTCCATCATCAGCTGGAAACCAGGTTATCATGGTCACTGTTGATTCTTTCACTAAAATGGCTCACTTCACTGCCCTAAAGAAGTTGCCTACATCCCAAGAATTGAGCCAGATATTTATCGACCATATTTTCCGTCTCCATGGACTTCCACATACCATTGTGTCTGACAGGGGGCCTCAGTATATTTCTCGGTTTTGGAGACATTTTTGCAAGACACTAAACATCAATATAGCACTATCATCTGGGTTCCATCCTCAGACCAATGGGCAAACCGAGCGTTTAAACCAAGGATTAGAACAATACCTTTGCTGCTTTTGTAATTCCACCCAAAGCAATTGGAACACTTATCTTTCTATTGCTGAATATTCCTACAACAATACTGTCCATAGTGCCTCTAAGGTCACTCCTTTTTTCTGTTCCCATGGCTATCATCCTACCTCTTTTCCTACTTCTCCTCAATCTACCTCTCCTCTGCCTGCGATTACTTCTTTTTCCAAACGTCTCCTGCAACTCCATAAACTCATTAGATCTAATTTATTGAACACCAAGAGATATATGAAGAAGATCGCTGACAAAAAACGTGGACCCACTCCAGATTATCACCCTCAAGATAAAGTCTGGCTTTCTTCCAAATTCTTGCCCTCTCGCCTTTCTCTGAATAAGTTCACGCCTCGCTATTATGGGCCTTTCCGTATTCTTCAGTTGATCAATCCTGTCACTGTTCGTCTTCGCTTGCCTCATACTTGGAAGATTCATCCGGTCTTTCATGTATCCCAACTCAAACCTTTTGTCCCTGATCCTTTCTCTCGTCAGTTTCCTTGTCCTCCTCCTGTGTTGGTGAATGATGCCCCTGAATATGAGGTTCAGGAGATTTGTGACTCTCGCCTTTTTCACCGACGTCTTCAGTATTTGATTCACTGGAAGGGTTATCCTCTTAGTGAATGCTCTTGGGAGGATGCATCTTCTGTTCACGCCCCTCTTCTGATTTCTCGTTTTCATCGTTTGTTTCCCTTCAAACCTGGACCTTCGGGGGGGGGACCTACTGTCGCGCCGCGCCACGCGGCGCAAGCTGAGCATTCGGCTCGTGCCGCACAGCGCGTTCTCAGGACGCAGCGCGCCCCGAGCCTTCTCTGCACAGCGCGAGGCCCCAGATTTTACTTGGGGCCTGGCTCTGCCTTTTGTTGCGTCCCCGTTTTTCCTTGACCTCTCCTTACCTGTTTCTTTTTCTTCTTCTTTTCTTCTTTCCTTCCTGAGGCATTTTCTGTCCTTTCTTTATGTCTTTCCCCCTTCCCATGTTACCTTTTTTCTTCCCAGCATTCCTTGTTCCCTATTTTCTATGGTTCCTGTTCTATTCTATCCTATGTACTTTTTCCCTATCTAAGATGGTGTCTTTTTACTTCCTGTTGGTCACTTCCTGTTTCTTGGTATATAAGGGCTCTGTTTTCTCTCCTTCCTTGCGCTGCAACACTATCTGCTCTGATTGTGTCTTCGCTCCTGATTCTAGCCTTCGGTTCTGGATCTTGTCCATTTGTTTCTACCAGCATTTTTGTATCTTTTTGATTCCTGTTTTTGTTCTTGTTTCAGGAATCCACTGTTTGGAGGTTTTTTCCCCTTTTGGGGTTTTTTCCCTCTGGCACTATTTCTAAAGGGCACGGTCTGTTCTTGGCGGTTCCATTGCCGACAGCACCGTGGCTACTAGAAAGAGTCGCCCCTTTCTGGGCCAAAGCCGAACCTTCAAGACCCACGCCACTAGATCTGCGGTTTCCTGGCGCAAGCAACACGTAAGTCGTGACATTATGAAGCTTTCCTTATGGTCCTCCAAAAAAATAAGATAGGCACACCTGCCCGAGTCCCGAGGGGACCTCATAGAGTCAAAGTGTGTTGACAGTATTGGGTCCAAGGAACGTGGACCATAAAGGTTTTGAAAAAAAGAGCAAGAGAACTGATTAACTAGGCCCTACCACATCTGATACCTTGACCAATTGTCATTCATAGAGGGATTTCAAGTGATGTTATGAACTCACTTTATCATGTGTAGAAACTGAATAATTTAGGGTGGCGCCCTAATATATTTCTATTAGTGTAATTTAGATAGTCACATTTGTCACCAAACTATTTTCACTGGTTTTTGTTGGGGTGCACTTATGGTCACTCACTTTGATGCAAGCACGTGATTTTGGGATTGATGAAAGGCGCATGCTTAAGAAGTGTCATCAGGATTTTCAGAGAAGTGTAATGATGTTTGAATGTTGTGCTCTGCTCTAGGGTTTTTATATGTAAAACACAGAAGGATGAGAGAATTCTTAATTTAAAGTTGGCCTGCAAATTATTTGCGTGATCTGACTGAACTTTACAGTTAGTATTCATTTGAATAGCTGTTGAAGCAAGAAGGCAAGATACCTTTTGTAAATATGCAGCGAAGATCCTCCACTGGGGGGTTGCTTTCGCGAACCACACTGTTGTAGGTGGAGGATTTGTAGGGTATGAGATATCCTCAAAGATGTATTCTCTAAGAAGGTGTGTTTTGCAGTCTTCCACTGTGAAAGTTAAGTGTGTAGTGGGTTGTCAATGCGTGATGGTTTGCAGTAGGAATTCAGGCCTTAAGGTCCTCCGCCTAACTTGTGAGATGGTGTTCTCTGATGCTTCAGTGCTGCACTAGTCATACTTAAGTTGCGAACTCTGCCATCACTGGATCAGTCAGAGAGTCTCTCAGGCATTGTTTGATGGGCGTTGCCAACTAATTTTTGATGAGACTTAGAGATGACAACATCAGCAGAATGAAGACAGCAAAAACATCATCAGTAAAGTGTGCCAGGTCTGTGTTCTGAAACTCTCTGGGTGTGTCCTCTGCGAAACACTGACCAGGAAGTGTCTGAAGGTACAACAGGATGACGCATTGAAGGGCTCTTCCTTTCTAGTCACATCCCATATGGGAGTAACTAATTTAGAGGAAACATATCTTGAAGATTTGGATTGGACAATCGGTTGTCCTTCATAAGAGGTGGGCACACCTCAGGATTGTAAAGTTTGGGATGTGGGTGGCGTAAAGCAAAATGAGAAAATATGCTTTGGGGAGAGAGGAACATCAGTGATGAAAGGTTGTCTAGTTTTGAGGGTCTAGTGTGATGGCTGAAAGGTTATAAATTGTTTGTGTACGGTGTGTGAAATCGAAGTTTGTTGTGTATGTAATGTGAGCAACATGGAAATGTTTTTGTTCCTTTAATCATTGTTATACAGGCGTCTTATGTGTGGTAATTCAGTGTTATCAGGGGAAGAGGCATCAGGGGCTAACAGAATGATAGTTTTCCATGGTGGGATCATGGGAGATTTGGAATGAACTTGTAAAGTGTTATTTTGTAGTGTTTTGCAGTGGGACCCTTGACTATGTTGTTAGTCTTGGGAGGGGTGGAGGAGGGGTGCTCATCATTCATGATATGCTCATGTGTGGTGCTAGATAGGGC
The DNA here is from genome assembly GCF_031143425.1 of Pleurodeles waltl. Lineage (NCBI taxonomy): Eukaryota > Metazoa > Chordata > Amphibia > Caudata > Salamandridae > Pleurodeles > Pleurodeles waltl. The sequence continues at coordinate 975,963,830 of NC_090446.1, read as the reverse complement.
CGCTTCTTCATCTTTATCTTCCTCTCTACTCCTGCATCCTCCCCCTGCCTCCTTTCTCCACTACCTCTACCTGCAGCATGTGCATGGATCCTTTCTTCATTCACTCAACTCTTCTCTCGAAAGTAGCATCCTCCCGCTGCAGTATTTCCCTTTTATCTCTTTTTCCACAGCTCCCTTCTCTTTCCTCCTACCTTCTTTTTCCTTTGTGCACTATGCACCAAATTGCAGGCTGTTGGGGGGAGCAAAATGTAATCCATACTCATCACAGAAAAGAAAGAAGAACCTCTTCTGATAGGTCTTATGTCTTTTCTCTTTACACAGCAGAGGTCTTCAAACTGGGAGGCGGGCACCCCTAGGGGGGCATCAAGTGGTCCCGGGGGGGGGGGGGGCGCCAGACTCAGGCCAAAAGAAACATTATACAGGTAACAGTCCTTTGATTTAAGCAATACCAGTAATTACATTTTTAAAAAGTAACAGTACTTAACTGCAACGTTCAAATAGGTCTATACATATTTAAACATTGTCATCTTTATAAAATAATTGTGAAAAATTCTTAAGTGGGGGCCCAATGATTTTCAACTGGGGGGGCACGGCATTAAAAAGTTTGGAGACCACTGTTTTACAGAGACTTTGCAAAGAGCCCTGAGGAAATGGGAAAGTGCTCCTGCAAAACACTTAGGCCAATATTTATACTTTTTTGAAAGTTTGCGCCGCTTTTGCGTCAAAAAGCAGCACAAATGTACGCTTAAAAGTATAAATATGGGCCTTATTATCTTGCAGTGATTCAGACAAATGGTCCACAAAGTCAACATTGGTTTGTGGAAAGATTGAGGTCCAGATCTGGTGGATAAAGAATTCCTTGGAATGTGTTTCTCAAGATCGTTTGATACACTGACTTACCATCAATGCGAATAGAAGGCTTTCAATATAACAGGAGAACAGAACTCTGTTATTCCAAAGAGGACTATTAGCCTTGAACAATTCTTCTTCATGTCCACATGTTTTTCAAATAACAATCAGATTGATGTATGATGTAATTGTAATTGCTGTTTATGTTGATCATTGTGTTAAGTAAAGTAAACAGAACATAGCTAGAACTTTGAGAAAGACGAAAATCTTTCCCTCCCCCAGTATCCTGTATTTTGGTGCACAGTATACATCTGTAATGTTACAGACAGATTAGTGTTCTGTCAGGGGGCTGCGTTTATGCAGGGCCATAGAGATTTCTCTACTGTATATTACATAACCTTCCTCTGTTATACATGTGGGTGAACCAACAAATTAACAGAGAGAGCTGAACCAAGGGTCGGCTCTGGTTCTATAAGCCATGTACAAGCCTAGCCTTGACAATATTTAGCATGTTCTAACAAACCTAAAAAATAATTCCCTGATCATCTTATATTATAAATACATGTTTCCAAAATTCAAAGGAGTATATTTCTCTAACATGCAGAAGGGTTTCATTCTTAGTACATCAGACTGTATCTCTGCATTGAGAAGTATTTATTAAAAGTGAATTTTTTTAAACATGAACTTGCTGTTCTCGTCCCGATTACAATATTAATAAAGTAAGAGGCAAGTCAATTGTCATATATACTCTTATATGTGACTTGGATTCTTATTAATGATGTTGCAATGTTATAGGCAGGGTCAATGGAATTATGTGGCATTGGAGGACCAATTTATGCTGCATAATGCAGTACATTCTATGATAGTATTACCTCATAATTGTGTCATTTTTAGGTTTTGCCTGCACAGCGCCTGCTCACGACTTACCTTTACTTACTATTGGTTGACTTGCACATCACTCTCGTTTCCTTGCTTCTTATTGGTCAGAGCTCCTCCTAGCTTCCAGCTTCCTCCTCAAGGACTTGGAGTCTTCGTACATGCCGTTTAGGTTGGACCAAGTACTCATTCATGTGGCCAGTGCACTTCCACTAACCACATGCTTCCCAAGTTACTTTTTTGTACATTTACAAATGCATTCTCTAAGAGTGTGTGCAGTGTGTCCACCCAAGCCCACTGTCAGTGCTTTTCCCCACTCCCTCCTAGTTCTCCTGGTTTTGCCCAAACCTCCCTTCCCCACCCTACCCGTATTGCTTCCCTGACCTGCCCTACTCGCACATCCCCATCTCATGTATTTGAAGCTGCTCTCTTATGTGATAATAAACCAGAAGGATCCTGGATGTATGATGGAACAATACATGCATATATCATGCATGCCTTTACAACGTGTCTCTACAATGACCACGTCTTTGACATGCATGCCTTTACAACTCATTTCTTGTAAAAGCATGTTTGTTGAAGGAACATGCATGGTAAATTTTCTCCTGCCATGCCCCCTACATCTGACACCATGCTCCTCCTGCCCAAACCCTTAAAACTGCCCCCTCTGCACCCTGCCCTACCCCACTCTGTCCTAAAAACTACCCTGACCCCTCTCCCCGCCCTAAACCCTAAAACCTACCCTGTCGTAAACACTACCCAACCTTGTCCTAAAAACGAGTAAACCCTAAAACCGCTCTGCCCTGTCCTAAAAACTACCACAACCATCCACCCCACCCTAGAAGCTACCCTGCCCTGTCCTATAAACAACCCTGTCTTAAACCGTAAAACCTACCCTGTCCTAAAAACTATTCCTCCTTGTCCTTAATACTCCCCGATCCCCCACCCTGAAACTTAAAACTTACCCCGTCCTGTCCTAAAAACTACCCCGCCCCAACCTTAAACCCACCCTGCCCTAAAAACTACCCACACCCTAAACCCTAAAATCTACCCCACCCTGTCCTAAAAACTACCTTGACTCCCTTCCCCTGCTTTAAACCCTAAAACCTACCCTGTCCTAAAAACTATTCTGACCCCCTGCCCCCACCCTGAACCCTAAAAGCTACCATGCTCTATCCTAAAGCCTACCCCGCCCTGTCCTAAAAACTACCCCAACCCCCACTCTAAAAGCTACCCTGCCCTGCCTTAAAAACCACCCCACCCTTTCCTAAAAGTGACCCCCATGCCCCAGCCCTGAATCCTAAAACGTACACCAACTTGTCCTAAAATCTACCCCGACCCCCTGCCTTTACTCTAAACTCTAAAAGCTACCCTGCCCTGTCCTAAAAACAACCCCTCCCCCACCCGAAACCTTAAAAGCTAGCCTACCCTGTCCAAAAACCTACCCCACCCTGTCCTAAAAACTACTCAGACCCCCCAATGTAAAACCTTCCCTGCCCTTTCCTAAAAACTACCCCACCCTAAACCCTAAAAGCTACCTTGCTGTGTTCTAAAAACTACCCTGACCCCCCACCCCAAACCCCTAAAACCTACCTGGTCCTAAAAACTACTCCGACCACCCACCCTGAACTCTAAAACCTACCCCAACCTCCCGCCTGCCCCACAAACCTGGCTCCACTTACCTCTCTCTCCTCTGGTCGCTGCTCCTTCCTGTTCCGCCCAGGCTGCGCTCTCTGCTGTTACCATGCACATGCGTGGTAAAGGCATGTGTAGTAAACACATAGGCATGGTAAAGGCAGCATGGTCAATGCAAAGTGTTGCATTGACCACATTGTTTGTCATGTTTCCCAAGGATGCTTGGTGAAATAAATTATTTGTCTAGAATCACACAATTTAGCTAAGCAAGGGCACCGAGATTCATGCTAATTTTTCATTTTGCAGTTCAGCCATTTGTTTGGTATCTCTTTCTGCCATCAAAGATTAACATTTTGCTCGTAATTCTTAGAGGATAAGATTAGGGTGTGGGTGACAGGCAGAATCAACAATTTATTTTCAACAGTTTTACATAATGAAAACTTTGCCCAAACACATAAGAGCGCTTTGCAACAGACCCATTCTACCTTCCACGTTTTTTTTTGGCACAAGGAGATTTCCCAGGATGCACAAGAATTTGAGCTGCAGTCAGGGTTCACACCTGGTTTCCTATGTCACATGGTTAGCAGCTCTAGCCAAAAGTTCACATTGACTTCTGTAAAAGTTCCAGTTGTGTTAACATTTGAGGTTCCATGTAAACTTTGAATTGAGCTGAGACAAGTATCTGGATGATTTTTTCTGTAGCTCAACCACCTCCATTCTCGCATATATAGATCCTTTCTCCCTGTCCCTGCACATGTGCTCCTTTTTAGGTTGACGCCTACCAGACAACACAGCTGTCTGGCTGCAAAGCCATAAAAAGGACATGCTAGAAGCTGACCTAGAAATGCATCCGATCCATTACTTCCCATTGGCTGTGTCTTTTGTCATTCACATTTGCATCCTTTCTATTCACTGGCTTTATTTGTTTTAGGCTATCTAGCTTTAGTTAGTCCTGCCCGTGTAGCATAGCATGTTGACCACCTCCCTAAGTGGCTCCTGGTATTCTTCTACAACTGCTTATTTTTTGGGAACTCTGTTTTTCTTTTTTTGTGAAGCACTTTATAAGAATGCATATTTTAAAGCTGTCTGTCCTCACATGCTTTTTCTCCCCCACCATTCTCTGAATGGCTTCCATAAGTTGTTTTGTTGAGTCTGCAGTCACTTTTTATCTGAAGGTGTTATGGGTTTTTCCTTTTTTTGTTAGGCACATTTTTATTCATGAAAGTGTATGTTTTCACAGGGCTGCTTCACTAACTGCCACAGCATGCCTTCCACTTGGATGCCAGAGGATGTCATTTTTTTAACAACTGCTAAGACTTTGGGAAGAGAGAAAGTTTGTATCTTTATAGCATGCAAACAAAGATTCCTGGTCCATTTGCTGCTTTAACAGGGGCCTCAAAAGACAGTGCTTACTGTTTCCACTTCTGACTGCTTTTAAAGTTCTTAGTGCTGGTAATTAAGTTTTTACCTCCAACACAAAAGAAAGCCCCATAGCACACATTTTTATTTCTTTGGAATATTTACTGATACTTTGGAGTAGTTAACATTTTTTTTCTATTGGGATGCCTTTCTATTGGATGTTTATGTACTGTGATCAATCATTCATTTGCTCTCTTCGAATGTGCTTTCTACTAGGTACCACAGTTTAGAAAAAGTTTGATAACTTTTATTTAATGTTTGGCAACTGAATATGCTGAGTGTTGCTTTTCTGAATTTTATACAATAACCGTATAAATGCTTATTGTTTTCTTTTCATAGTGATAGCTTTATTCCCCAGCGCACAGAATGTTTTTTGTGTAAGAAAAACATAATAATAAATGTATCTTTCCTAGTTGGCATTGGACCCATCATATAAGGGAGACCATGCAATGTTTTTTTTTTTTTCCAAAATGCAGATGTTCTTCTTAATAAGTCCCCCAATTAATTGGATTACTAGAATCCTTATATAAAATAGTACAAATTGTAGACCGGTTGGAATGGAACCTGCAGTGAATTGCAGCTTAAGGGTCACATATGGCTCTTGTCTATATGCTCTATACGTCACCACGCAGATGACTTTGCTATGCATGCCTTTACCATGTAAGGTAAGTATATTGAGGTACGTATATACAATATAATATAATAATTGTATTTTATTCTTAAATTTAATTTCCCCTTTAGGGGAATCTTTCAAATACCCCTTTTTAACATTTTATTTGTAACCTTCTCTTAACATTACCCACTCTTAAACCCTAAAATGACCCTTACCATTACACCCTAAAAAGAACCTTACCAAAATTCTACCACTACCCACCTCTAAAACCTATTACTACTATTACCACTCTTTAAGACTACCCACCCATAACCTTAAATTTAACCTTACTGTTAATTGATATATATATATATATATATATATATATATATATGTGTATACACATATATATATATATACAGATTTTAATTAATGGTAATGCTATATATATAGATAGATATACATATATATATATATATATATATATATATATATATGTACACACACACACACACACACACACACATTTACCTTAAATATACCTACCTTGCATGGCAAAGGCATCTGCGTGGTAAAGGCATGCACAGTAAAGGCTGTTTGCAGTCTTGACCATATTATGTAGGTATAGTCACAAGCCTACAAGTTCAAAATAATGTTTTTGTAGGGTTTATTGGCCCAATAAATGCATACTCTGTTAGAAGCCCTGTATTTTTTTTTAACATAGAGCTTAATTTAACAATTGTTATATTGCGCATTAGCAAGTGCTTTGTCAGTTGATATGTATTTCTTTTTCATTTATTTCTCTTCATTAATCAAACTATATAGTATAATAATATAATACATGAAATTTAAAATATATACACACAATGTATTTATTTAAAATATATTGTACACTAGCAGATGGAGACAAAATAGAAAAATGTCGGAAACATATAAATGATAATCTGCCAATGAAAAAATAAATTGAACTCATGATGTGAATTTGGCCAGTAGGACTTCAGTAGATTACCCTGGAAGAAATTAAGATAGTAGACTATCGTCATCTGCAAGAACCACTAAGGGGACAGCCACATCACATACTAAGTTGTAAATGTTTTAATAAAACAGTAAGTGACTGTTTTATGCTGGACAACATGAATTCTAACTTGCCCAGCGATGTTTTAATTTTTACTTTTACATTCGCTTTTTATTTTTTGCTCTTCTTGAACTAAACTCTGGCCCTATCTGCTCTTTCTGTGTGTATTGCTTGTTACCCACCTGAAACGTTTATTTTAAGGTCGGGCCTTCCAGACAGGACATGTCTGATTGCAAAAGACATATTGTTGACTTTCCAAGACACAGGACCTTGGAGCCCATCCACTGCTCACCATTAGTTTCGTTCCTGTCACTCTACTTTTTGTCAATCCTATGTTTGTCCCTGCCATGAAGCATAGGCCCTTCCTCATATATTTGATTGGCTGGCTACGGAGTGCCCTCTGCTCGCTCTAGGGAACTATGTTTTTCTTTTTGTTAAAGCTCTCTCGAGTGCATGTGATTTCCAGCTGTCTCCCTTGTGTGCTTTTATCCCCTCGTGCTACTCTCCCCCCCCCCCACACCTGTGTTGTTCTCTAGCCCTTGTGCCTCTGCCCCCACACTCCATGTTGCTCCTTTTCACTGTGCGCTTCTGTCCCGACACTCCACGTTGCTTTCCATCCACCATGTTCTCTTCTACTTGTTGCTTCTTTCCACCTGCTGTGTTCCTTCGCCTTCGTCCACTCCTGCAACCAGCTCCATTTTGAGACAACGCTGTTTAAAAAAAAAAAAAAGGTATCGAGACATCGTGGATTTGTAACTTTAAGGACAAAACAGTGTCCTTTGTAAGCGCCTACATTGAACGCAAGCATGTGTCTAGAAAATGAGTCTTGTCATTAACACTTTTTCGCCTTCACCCTGGCGCACAGCAGCAACGATGCTGTTTAACGTGGCTAAAAACACTAACAAAGCTAATAGGTCTCAAATGATTTGTCACTGCTTGAATTTCACCCACTCTTTTTCCTCGTGGCACATATTCCCTTATTTCAGCTCTCTTGGCCCATTCCTCTCCCTTCTCCTCGCATTTCGCCCACCACGTGTGTTCTTTCTCAGTCTGTTCCTGAGAGCAGGGGAGTCCCTCTCTCCCCTGCCCTCCTCCTTTCGCACATGTCCCCCCCTCGGTCTCCTCCAGACAAAACAGTGAGCTGGAATGCTAGGCCCGCCTTTCTGCTTCCTCAACCACTCTTCCTTAAACCCGCCCACAGACGCCTGATGGAAAGCTCGAGTCACCGAATCCTGTTCTGAACTTTACTAGAAAGGCAGCACCTCTAGCAAATGATCTGTCGGGAGGAGGCGGGCTCTGGTTGTCAGGGCGCCCTGTGTTGGTTGCTACAGAGTATCTGTGTCTGTTGCATTGTCAGTATTAACCGAAGGTGAGTGAGAGGGGGAAAGCTGCCACGCAGTAGGGGTGCTGGAGCCGCAGAGGTATGTTAAAAGCCTTGCTGCGGGATCTACTAACAGTTAGAGGGGTGCAGCGAGCCGTTACATGTGTGCAAAGCGCTGCCAAGCGTTGCAGGGGCTCTCGAAGGGAGCAGAGGGCTGCTAGTGGCGCTTGATGAGTAAAGAGAAATTCTAGGTTTTGTGTGGGGGCGCAGAAGGGTTGCCCTGTGGCAACAGATGAGTGGCAGTAGATGCAGAAGGTACTACATTGGTGCATCGGCAGCGGAAGCCTCCCAGTGGTCGCTTTAGTGTTGTCAGTGGGAGGCAAAGAGTGTCGAGGGGTGCAGCGACCCTCCAGGGGTGCGCAGATCACTGTTACAGTGGTACCCAGCTCCACAAGTGGCGCCGTTCAGTTTGACCATAATCAGCTGGCACTTACGTCACATGAAATGCAAAAACTGCATTATTGGGCAATATATAAAACCGAGCTATTATCATTAATACATCTCAAGGGCTTCCATTCAGTGCCTTCTGTTGATGGTGTGTAAGACGTTTCTAAAGACTGTTGTATGGCTTCAATGTGCTTCACGATGGCCTGTTAGTCTCTAGCCGGCTGCTAGAAGAATGGAGAAGGCATGTAGAAGGCGCACGGAGTTAGGAACTCCTCGCTTCTACTGAGGGGTAGAAAGAAATGGAGGAGAGTAGGAAGAAGACTGGAGAGTGAAAAAAGCGTGAGGTTGGTGGATACGACATAAAAAGAGCATCCGTGGGGTGAACTGTCTTACTGTGCAGCTTCTGTGAGAGGGAGGCACTGCTGCCTCTCCCGTCACGAGGCGGCCCGCGTCTCTGCTCCATCCACGGCACTTGTCTGCGCGGACCCAAGTTTAAAGGTTCTCGTTTAAACGTATTTTTGTTTTACAGGGTAGTCAAAATTGAATTTGGAAACCGTTTCTCCGCGGCACCTGGCTTTATGGCTGCAGCTTAAAATTCACTGTGTTGGATTCACGGTTGTTACCACTGGATTTCTGAGTGGAGCACACGGGCATTCTCTGGCGGATCTTATTATTAGCACGTCTTTTGTGGAGTTTGGGGAGCCTTTTCTTTCCGGATTTACAGACATCTGCTGAATGCAGCATCGACAGTGACCCCTCAGGCCCCATGGCACTCTGACATCTTCCCCTGGATGCTGGGACTTTCCCTGGCGGCCTTCTCGAATGTAGCAAGAAAAGCCCCTAGCAGGAAGCCTGTCTCCCAGATATATTTCTGCATCTTTTCCTGTGATCCCTTGACAAGTGAGGTAAGAGTGTATGTGGTCGGCATTCGCGTGGTGATTGTTTTTGTTTGTAAGAAACTTTCATTATCATCCTAAATAAAACTTTACATTATCATAGCACTGACAAAAAGAAAAAAAATCCAACGAAGTTTTGAACAGCCAGACGAATTATTAAGGTGGTCCTACATGCCCCAAAGCTGAATAAAGAAAGGAGAGACCCGACTGTTTGTCCGGCAGCCGTATAACTTGTTGTGGGCATTCTATTTTATTCTCTACGGTCTGTAAAGGTTGCTGTAGCAGAGTGGCTCAAAGGGTTAAATGCATAATGCTGGCCTTCTGTCTTGACATGAAGTCCTCCAGGCTGAAACACAGCAGAGAATCTAAATGATGTGTCCCGCAACTTAAGAGAGAGTGAAGAATCCAGGCCATGTGTACAGCAGCTGGATAAACAGTGATGCATGTCTTCTAGCTTGGAATCCCACAGCCGGGCGCATAGTGATGATTGTACACTCATTGAAGTTACATAATATGACAGCCCAATGCTGGGGAAAAAAAAAAAGGTCCTGCTCAACAAGAAGCATTGTCAGACCCTCTTTCCACACACTGTGGAGGTTTGTGGTGGGAAGGACATTCCACAGTCCACTGTGGCTACCAAACTCATCCCTTTCTAGTCCACTGATGGTGTTGGCCAGCAAAGGGTTGGATAGATAGGTCTGTTAGCTAGAAAGCGTCCTCCTTTTTCAACCTATTAAGATGATTTTGGTGCCATTGGTGCTCCGTTGGAATCTCTCAACCATCCAACGAGATGGTAGCACTGGAAGAATGAAGGGAGTATGTCCATTGTGAGGAGAGAGCAGGAAATCAACTAGCCACGGGGGATGCTGCATTCTTCCAGTTTAACTATAACCGTAGGGCACAATAAATTGAAGGACCGCACTTGTAGCAAGCTATTAAAAGATTGGCTTCTTCAATCTACCACATACCTGTGGCACCGTTTGACACATGCAACAATTCACACTGGCAATGCATGACACAAAATTTTATGTCGAGGCAACCAAGCAGGATCAGACATTAAAAGGTGGGTTACACCACACAAGATCAGACAAACAGTACAGAGACCTCAGGGAGATTAAGGGAGGCGTTTTCCAGAGATTCCGTTAACCGCAGCTGTGTATCGGCTGCAAGGACAGTAGGTTCATTCAAAGATCTTGTTGTCATTGTAGAAGACAGGCTAAATATACGATGGACGTCAACAGTGATGGGGTGATCTCTGTTTCAACCAGCACATTGTTGGAGCAAGAGGGGTTTGAAACCCAATCCTCACCCTCTGAATTTCCTCCTTTCTATAAGACTCTGAACCAGTTAAAAGCCTTGCCCACAGACCAAGACTTCTCTGTCCAATTGAACAGGTTAGTCAACAGTATCGAAAGCTCTGGACATTTCTCAGATGGCTATCGCAGCTGGCTACCAGCAGTCCAGTATTCATAGGAAGCATCAGCTAATGCTTTCTTGAGCTGGGTAGCAGATTGATAGTTAGACAGATGCTTTTGTGCTTTCAAGTGGAAACAGGTTCTTAATCAAGAAGTAAATCCATGTCCGTGTGTTATTAACCATTTTTTTCCGTGGGGAGCCATAGCAGACCGTTTTAATAGAGCCAGTGATTATGTCCTCAGGCTTTGATTTACTGATTCACAGGCTCGACTGATTTTTGCAACACTTGCAAAAAAACCTGCATTTTAACAAGGAATCAATTTAAAAAAATAAACACATTGGAATTTTCCACTTTTGATTTACTTGCCTGATAAACATGGTCTACTCTGTCTTCAGGCTGGACGATATGTGCTATCTTCTCTGCCATGTGTTTATTTCTGATGCACACTCGCGTCAACCCCCATGGATGTATTCTGCTGGCACGGTACTGTCACACCTCCGGCTCTCTTGCACAATGTATGGTGCACACTGCTTGCAGTTTGTATCTCATGGCAACCGACGCCTCTGTTTCACAGACTTATAAACAAAGCTTCACATGTGCTTGCCACCTTCCTGACCACAATACAGGTTTCACTACCTCACTACCGTGAAGAAGCTTCTTAGTCTCTGGTACTCCAGGCCTGCGTCACCAGTTGTTTCCACAGACAGCACTATGCGCACAGCACACCTGTGCTGTGGGATTTGAATGTCTGTTGGGAAATATCTTCCTAGGAAGAGCATGTCATCATGAGGGGTGGAGTTGCCAGGGGATGGCTGCTCGTATTTATGTTGCAGTTGAATTTAAAAACGAGGCGAGGTTTTTGTTTGTACTAATTAGTATGTCCCAACACACATTGCTCAGAAGATGGTGCAGCTAAGGAAACTGAAGGAGCCAGGTGCACAGTCATGCGCTTGGAGCAGACGTCCTGACGAGCGGTGCATGATGGGAGGACTGGAGAGGGTTCTTACTAAATCTGATGACTTCAGCTTGGGAAAACACCCTGGCAACGAGAGTAAGAGGAGCGTTGTGGTGCACAGGGAGTGGTTTAGCCAGCAGAAAATAGGAGGTTGTGCGGTAACCCTACAGTCATGGGTGAGGCTCATCAGGAGTACTGAGTCGGGTTTTAGAGCCAGTATCAGGAGTATGTGCCCACACCTGAAATATTGTGCCCAATAAAATTGGCCTTTAGTATTCTACTCATGCTCCTGTGAATAACTGTGTCCAGCACCGTAGACTGTTCTGGAGACTGCACTTGTATCCCTTTTTGAAGGCAACATCTTGAGTACCGTGCCTCGATATTGAGGTCTTATCTTGATTATTATGCCAAGACCGCATCTGAAACGTAGTGTCCAGTTTGAAGGCTGCTAAAGTGAGTAAGTTAAAGTACTTTATAAGTGCGTTTGTCGAAAGACACCTTTTTGATAGATCAGCCCAAAAAACAATCAATGGCAAAGCCAGTAGGTCTCTCCTTTAGGCACTATTGGCTTTGCCAGTGCTTTTCTGTGATGCTGCATTGTCAAAAAACATAAAATGCACTGTGATGCATGCATACGTATTATGATGCTACTGTTGCCCGTGCCATTCAGAAAGCCATGTATGCTTGATGATGTATGTGATGTACATCACCACGCATGCCCACACCTACTGAAAGACCTAAGTGCCATTATATTTATTCTTTTACTTAGCGATACAAAAATGGGGTATGGCACTTAGAGCAGTCAGTAAACGAAAAAATACATTTTCAGTAACGTCAAACAGCATTTGTGTAAGAGGCGTAGCCATTTAGCGTATGGGAGACACCCAGCCCTCCAAGAAATGTAAAGATATAAATACTAAAAGGACTGCGAGGGGTAGATTGAGGAATAAAGGAGCGAGGGGAAAGCAGCAGGGAGTAAGCGGAGGAAATGAAATAAAAAGGAAAAGCCGGGTGAGAAGGCTAAAGGACAGGAAAAGCAGCACACAAAGAAGAGTGGATCACAAAATATGGGTGGGAGAACTTGGTGGGAGGGAAGCGCATAAGGAAGTGAGCAGTACATGAGACAACAAGCAGCGCAGAGTATGGGGATGAGATCTGAGGGCTGGAAAAAGAACACAAGAGAGTTGCAAAACACATGGACCCTCATTGAGTGCTTAACAAAAAAGAAGACAGTTGTAAGAAGTGAGCAATGGAAGGGTACAGGTCAGCCAGTCCAAATCATGGTAAAGAGGCTATGCACCACGGTAGGGACAAACAAAAGAAGAGGGAGTTAAGGCTACAGTTAAGAAGTAAAGAAATAGGAGTGACAGTATAGCCAACCACTGGAAACATTGGGCAGGCTGTAAGTCCATCCTAAGTTTTTTTTTTTTTTTTTTTTGGGGGGGGGGGGGATAGTTCACTAGAGGTCTCTCTCAGCGAAACGGGTAAAGCTTGGCTGTGAGACCTAAAAATAATAAAAAGGTTAACAAAAAATGTAGATTCTTGAGGTCCTTACTAAAAGTGCTTTAATTAACAATCTACTAATTGGCAACTGGCAGATGATTTCAGACTTTTGCGGCAGGACAGAAAAAGCCATAACCCTCAATTGCAAAGACTGCAAAGAACAGAGTGGGATTTGTTGGTGGAGTGTGGAGCAGATACATTTGGACCTTGGGCTGTGAAAATTCTGATGAGCAAGGCATTAAGTTATATTCAATCCACTGCACAACAACAGCCAAGTGAAGTTGTCATCACGCTTCAGATGCATGACCAAACCCGAGTATCTTAGAGACTAGTCACACTGCCATATTCTCAGAGTTACAGTTTTTGTGAAGTCCCAGGAGGAGCCAGAGTCTCGTACGTTTGCAGGGTCTAATCTGGAGGGTAGTCTTGTTCTTACCACCAGTGCTCACACGCTTGTGTATAGAAGAAAGAAGTCTCCCCTGGTGGATACATTCAGACACTGCTTATTTCACCTGCTTCCCACCAAGAACAGTTCCTGTAAAGCCAAAACTCAAGATTCTTAACATTGGTCATAGGTCAAACCTTGTATGATCTTCACAAATGACCCCTTGTTGAATTCAGAATATTGTCTAATTTTCAGAAATATTTAGCTGTCTGGGATCCAGCATTGGTTTCACACCCATTTCTGTCACTAACTGGAAGAAGGCTAAAAGCAAAACATTTTTAAAAAATGGGGTATGTCCCAGTAAAATGCCAAAATTGTGTTGAAAAATGTGGTTTTCTGATTCAAGTCTGCCTGCTCCTGAAATCTAGGAAGATGGTGACTTCAGCACCGCAAACTCTTTCTCGATGCCATTTTCAGGGGAAAAAACGACATGCTTTCTTCTGAAGCCCTTTTTCCCAATTTCTGAAAAAAAAACTAAATTTTTGCTGTATTTTGGCTAATTTCTTGGTCTCCTCCAGGGGTAATCACAAACTCTGGGTACCTTTAGAATCCCCAGGATGTAGGAAAACAAGGACGCAAACTCGGCGTGGATAGCTTATGTGAACAAAAGGTTATGAAGTCCTAAGTGCGAACTACCCCAAAAAGCCAAAAAGGGCTTAGCAGTGGGAGGGGAGAGGCAGGAGGGGGTGGGGTTAAGGCCCAGCAGCTAAGGGGTTAAAAGATCAGAAACATACATACAAGTGCTAGCTGGCAGCCCTGTCCATTCATTATTTTGGTCAGCTGTCTTTTTCAACTTTCGATTCAGCCCACCTCTCTACCGCCGTGGGTCCGCACACTTCACCTCTTGCCTTTCTTGATTGCATTTTTCCTCATGGCCAGAGCCGCCTGAAAATAAATGCAGTTCAGTTACAGGATTGGTGTGCCTGGGTTGCTTTGCTGGGCCACTTCTTTATGTTTACCTTTCATATATTTTTGTCATTTTTTTGCATCCTGCGTGTTTTTGCAAAAATAAAGTCCGATTGTCAAGGTCAGACCTTTTGGCTTTGTCAGTTTTATTATTGTGTATGGTACAGGCTTCCAACCATCGACAATAAATAAGCTTTGACAATTAGGCTACAAAGACTGCTTGAGGGTCCTGAAATCTAATGGAGTCCTGTCCAAACTTTGTGGTCCTAGTATCCTGGGCCTGTGTATACCTTAGATACTGTTAGGTGCATACAAAAGGCACTCCTGTACAAGGTCAAAGGTAAAGATACAGCCAGTCAGTGATTAGAGGGGGGAAAGGATCTTTGGGAGTGGAATTGTAAATTGTATTTATATAGCTCTAACTACCCCAGACGAGGTATTGAAGCACTGAAGTGGTGGATATGTGCACCTGTTAATTGGATGAATAGGATAAAGGAGGGAAGAGTTTGGAAACGGTTATTTGGGAGTCTATAGTGGTATTAGTGGTTTGGGTATGAGTCAGAGAGTGTAGATAGGGGGATAATTTGAGAAAGGTTTAGGCCGAGTCATAGAGTAAGTGGTTGGGGGCAGTTTTAAAGGTTTTTTCTTCCGCAGTACGTGGAAAATATATAGATACTTAACCACACATAAAAGGTATTCTTACTTAGAGATGTTAACATATTACGCATGTGTAAGATAATCTAGAAGCATACAATTGTACAATATAAAGACCCATATGTAGATACATGGATGAATATTTAGAAACTCAGGCCTTCCATTTGTTTTTGCTGTTAAAGCATAAAGTTTACATTTTCTGCCTCCAATATTTCAGTAGTGAAGCACTTGTATGTACTAATCATATTTACACTTTGTAATGTGTGTTATTATAGAAAGATAAACCCATAAGCCCACACTCATCACCTTTATATGTTATTGATATATTGTTCCACTTATATGTGGATATAAGGATTAAGTTATACATTTATAAATAAATGTGTGTATCTATATGTGCATATATGTGTGTGTATATGTGTGTGTATATATAGCTATATATGTCTTATCCTTATCATATATGTGCAGGTCAAAATATATATAACATGTAAGTAGATGAATACATTCTAAAGGGACCATTTTTAAATGCTTAACTGTTAACTGCATATATAATTTAAAAAATCAAATATAATATGTACGCCTCAGCTTGTAAATAACAATACACAAATGTACATATGGGTACTTATAATGCAGAACTTTCTTCAATAGTACATAAAATTGTAATGTTTGTGTTAAGGTGTCTATGTATACATTTTGTCTATATATTATAAGGAGTACATGTATTCATATATTTTTTTTTTATACTTACTGGAGGGAAAAAAATAAGTATACCTGTGTCTGTGTATATATGAGTGTATATGTATGTATATATATATATATATATATATAGAGAGAGAAGTTGTCGTAAATGGCGTGCTGTGGCGCGCTTTTATTCCTCGGTGGTGCCGGTTCTTCGGTAGGACACCCGTATCATGCTTTAATTAATTCTCTTTGTATTTACAAAAAGAGAACTGCACTCCGAAGTTGTGCCTTATTTTCTTACTTTATTTGAGTAGCGAGCTCCACGGCAAACAATGTCAGGAACCCCCTGATGCATTTCGGTCTCACCGGACCTTGTTCACAGGTACTTCTTGTGCATTCTCTTGGCGCTTGAATATACAAACAATAATCCACAAAAACACAATACTCATTCAAAGACCAATTTCAAAACCACTTATTTACATCTCAAGATGTGTTAAACCTAATTTAAATTAAATAAAAAACCTCCGCTAAGTAATATATAAATCTTTAAATTTTGCAAGGGTATCTCTCCTTTTACCCGTGCTCATGCAATGACTTCTGGTAGATGTAGTTATCAGATTTTTATATTTAGTCAAATAATTTTATGAAGCAGGGTTAAAAAATATATTCTCACATTAGATTCACCTTACATCTCAAATAGTTGTCAGTTTGATCAAGTCCTAAATAAACAATTTTTATTATGTTTAGTCAAAAAGGTATAAATGATTAAACTACAACCTCTAACAATTCCTAATTGGTCTCGCTCCTATATTTGAGTATTAATGTGTCTAAGCCTGTGAGGTTTATTTTCTAGCCTTAGCGCGCCCATGTGAATGCCACACCAAATAAGCAAAAATAGTACTAATAAAATTAAAAAAAATGAATAGATTAGCCATAAAAAGTGTACCAGCCTCCCACTTATTCATCCCAAAGATTTATGGTTAGTAGCAGATTTTCATAATCCTTATAGGTATACAAATAACTCTTCGTCCTGATTGAGACCAAGCGGGGTTAAAGAACGAATATCTAATATATGTCTAGATTCTAACTGACGTAGCTTCTTTTCTCTGTCTCCCCCTCGTTCTTGTTTTGGTACTTGATCAATTATATAATAAATCATCAATTCCCAGTTACTGTTATGTTTTTGTTCCATATGCGTAGCAGTTGCATAGCTCCTGTCTAAATTTGTAGTTGCTCGAATATGTTCTAAAATTCGCTTTCTAGTCTCACATATCGTGCTGCCAATGTATTTTAACCCCCAAGGGCACTCAATCACATACACTGTAAATCGACTTTTACAAGTCAAAAGTTTTCGAATCAGTCTCACATTTCCAGTGTTCGTTTGATATTCTTTCTTATTTTTCCCAATTTTGCATGCCGTACAATCACTACATTTCCAAAATCCCGGCTTCTGTAGCCAATTTGGTTTTTTAATATAAAAGTGACTGTGTGTTAGTTTATCACTTAAATTGGGTGTTCTTCTGAATGTCATTTGTGGATATTGTCCCATAATTTATCCTACTGTCAAATTAATTAATAAAATTGGCCAATGATTCTCCAAAATTTTGTGAACTTGTATAGCACTTTGTGAGTACGTGGTTATTTGTTTGTCATGTTTTATAGAATGATTTATATTCTGAATTAGTTGTTCTCTTGATGATTGTTTCAAACGTTGCTTAGCCTGAGTTAAACATTTGTTAGAATATTGTCTAGCTACAAATCTGTCTTCAGACAATTTAAGATGTTTTTCACATTCCCCAGGTTCTGAACAGATTTTCTTTATTCGCAGGAATTCACCATAGGGGATATTCCACTTTGTTTTTGGGGGTGAAAACATTTTGCATATAATATTGAGTTGGTGGTTGTCACTTTTCTATGTAGTGTTGTCTGAATTAGTCCATCTTTTATGTAGATTTCTGTATCTAAGAATGTCACACGTGTCGCACTGATTTCATAGGTGAAATTCAAGTTTGCTATGTTGGTATTCTAAATCTTGAAATATACCTCAAATTCTTGTTCTGTGCCGTCCCAAATAAGAAATAAATAATCAATAAACTTAAGCCAGGTCACTACCTTTTGCTGATATATCTCATTTTCTTCTGCCCATGTAATTCGCTGTTCAAACCAGCCCATTGTTAAATTAGAAAAATTTGGAGAGAAAGAAAAACCCATTGCTGTACCCTTCGTTTGCAGATACAGTTGTTGGTTAAAGAGGAAGTAGTTATTGGTAAAACAAATACTAATCATTTCCAAGAGCATCTCATTATGTTGAAAGAAACGTATATTTCTTTGGCTCAAAAAGAATTTGCATGCCTGGATTCCTATGTTATGTTCAATATTTGTGTAGAGTGAGACTACATCCATAGTTACCAATCTATAGGTGTTTTGCCAGTGTATGCCTTCCAATTGTAGTAATAAATCCCCTGTATCACGCAAATAGGAATTCAAATTTCTTGCTAAGGGTGCCAGAAAGAAGTCAATGTAATCTGACATAGGTTCTAATAAGGATGCCTTTGCCGATATTATTGGTCTACCCGGCGGATGTATCAAATCTTTGTGAATTTTGGGGAGGAAATATATTGTTGGAATCAGAGGATGTTCCACTTTTAAATAATTGGCCTCATCCTGATCAATAAGGCCTAAACCTTCCCACGTTGTAATGCAAGATAGAATCTTCTCCTCCAGTTTTGTTAAAGGGTTCCCACCAATTTGTGCATAACATGTTGTATCTGCTAATTGCCGCATGGCTTCATTCACATAATCCTGTTTGTTTTGTATCACAATATTTCCACCTTTGTCAGCTGGCTTGATTTCCACAGTTGTATCCATTTGGAGTTTATGTAGCGCCTGTTTCTCCAATAAGGTTAAATTATCCTTGTTTTTGTTCCAATTCTTTTTATATAAGTCATGAATTACCATTTCGGCGAACAGATCAATTTTATTTCCTGCTGGTAAAGCCGGATAAAACTTGGATTGTGGTCTTTTTCCCGTGAGACCTGCCCCCAAAGGTACCACAACTTCAGTTTCTTCCAATGGTTTATCTCCTGGTGTTGTATCTAAATTCATCAAAGTTTCTTTATCTGACACTGTCAAGTTATACTCCTGTTCTGGTGAATAATTTTCCTCTTATCTTGGCTTCTGCAAATGTCTTCGCAAGTTTGATTTTGCGTATATATTTATAAAAATCTATTTGTGTTTGTACCAGATCCAAATTGGTAGATGGACAGAAATGTAATCTTTTTTTCAAAACAGATTCCTCCGACGGGGACATTTCCCTGGTGAAAAGATTGATGATACCTATTAACAAAACTGGAGGAGAAGATTCTATCTTGCATTACAACGTGGGAAGGTTTAGGCCTTATTGATCAGGATGAGGCCAAATATTTAAAAGTGGAACATCCTGTGATTCCAACAATATATTTCCTCCCCAAAAATGTGATACATCCGCCGGGTAGACCAATAATATTGGCAAAGGCATCCTTATTAGAACCTATGTCAGATTACATTGACTTCTTTGGAGCACCCTTAGCAAGGAATTAGAATTCCTATTTGCGTGATACAGGGGATTTATTACTACAATTGGAAGGCATACCCTGGCAAAACACCTATAGATTGGTAACTATGGATGTAGTCTCACTCTACACAAATATTGAACATCACATAGGAATCCAGGCATGCAAATTCTTTTTGAGCCAAAGAAATATACGTTTCTTTCAACATAATGAGATGCTCTTGGAAATGATTAGTATTTGTCTTACCAATAACTACTTCCTCTTTAACCAACAATTGTATCTGCAAACGAAGGGTACAGCGATGGGTTTTTCTTTCTCTCCAAATTTTGCTAATTTAACAATGGGCTGGTTTGAACAGCGAATTGCATGGGCAGAAGAAAATGAGATATATCAACAAAAGGTAGTGACCTGGCTTAGGTTTATTGAGGATTTATTTCTTATTTGGGACGGCACAGAACAAGAATTTGAGGTATATTTCAAGATTTAGAATACCAACGTAGCAAACTTGAATTTCACCTATGAAATCAGTGTGACACGTGTGACATTCTTAGATACAGAAATCTACATAAAAGATGGACTAATTCAGACAACACTACATAGAAAAGTGACGGCCACCAACTCAATATTACATGCAAAAAGTTTTCACCCCCAAAAACAAAGTGGAATATCCCCTATGTTGAATTCCTGCGAATAAAGAAAATCTGTTCAGAACCTGGGGAATGTGATAAACATCTTAAATTGTCTGAAGACAGATTTGTAGCTAGACAATATTCCAACAAATGTTTAACTCGGGCTAAACAACGTTTGAAACAATCATCAAGAGAACAACTAATTCAGAATATAAATCATTCTATAAAACATGACAAACAACAACAGTTGCGATTTATAACCACGTACTCACAAAGTGCTATACAAGTTTGCAAAATTTTGGAGAATCATTGGCCAGTTTTATTAATGGATTCAACAGTAGGAGAAATTATGGGACAATAACCACACTTGACATTCAGAAGAACACCCAATTTAAGTGATAAACTAACACACAGTCACTTTCAGATTAAAAAAACAAATTGGCTACAGAAGCCGGGATTTTGGAAATGTACTGATTGTAAGGCATGCAAAATTGGGAAAAATAAGAAAGAATGTCTAACGAACACTGGAAATGTGAGACTGATTCGAAAACTTTTTTGACTTGTAAAACTTGTGATTGAGTGCCCTTGTGGGTTAAAATACATTGGCAGCACGATATGTGAGACTAATAAGCAAATTTTAGAACATATGCGAGCAACTACAAATTTAGACAGGAGCTATGCAAGTGCTAGGCATAGGGAACAAAAACATAACAGTAATTGGGAATTGATGATTTATTATATAATTGATCAAGTACCAAAACAAGAATGAGGGGGAGACAGAGAAAAGAAGCTACGTCAGTTAGAATATCTAATATATGACTAGATTCTATCTTTAATCCCGCTTGGTCTCAATCAGGACGAAGAGCTATTTGTACACCTATAAGGATTATGAAAATCGAATAAGTGGGAGGCTGGTACACTTTTTATGGCTAATCTATTAGTCTTTTTTTTCATTTTATTAGTACTATTTTTGCTTATTTGGTGTGGCATTCACATGGGCGCGCTAAGGCTAGAAAATAAACGTCACAGGCTTAGACACATTAATACTCAAATATAGGAGAGAGACCAATTAGGAATTGCTAGAGGTTGTAGTTTAATCATATATACCTTTTTGACTAAACATAACAACAAATGTTTATTTAGGACTTGATTAAACTGACAACTATTTGAGATGTAAGGTGAATCTAAAGTGAGAATATATTTTGTAACCCTGCTTCATAAAATTATTTGACTGAATATAAAAAACTGATAACTACATCTACCAGAAGTCATTGCATGAGCACGAGTAAAAGGGGAGATACCCTTGCAAAATTTTAAAATGTATATATTACTTAGCAGAGGTTTTTTATTTAATTTAAATTAGATTTAACACATCTTGAGATGTAAATAAGTGGTTTTGAAATTGGTCTTTGAATGAGTATTGTGTTTTTGTGGATTATTGTTTGTATATTTAAGCGCCAAGAGAATGCACAGGAAGTACCTGTGAACAAGGTCCGGTGAGACCGAAACACATCAGGGGATTCCTGACATTGTTTGCCGTGGAGCTCGCTACTCAATTAAAGTAAGAAAATAAGGCACAACTTCGGAATGCGGTTCTCTTTTTGTAAATACAAAGAGAATTAATTAAAGCGTATATATATATATATATATATATATATATATATATATATACACACACACACATTTTTCACTAAAAACCAAATTTGTGCCCTAAGGTAACTATAACTTGCACACTCGCCATGCAAGTTTTCTTATCAAAATTTTACTACAGTTGTTACAGTGATATCAATGATGTCATAGAAGATGTCATGAGTGATGTAATATCTGGGGTAATTAGTGCATGACGAGGACGCAAGTCATGGTTACCTTAGGGCATGAGTTATAGTTACTTGAAATAGCTCTAACTATAACAGATGAATTTCTATGGTTTTGTGCATGTAAAATCTGAACCTAACTATGTCATCCCTGTAACCTTTGGTTTCTTAGTGAATTTCTAAGGTTTTTTTTTAATTCTGTTTCTTAACTAGAACGTTCTTGTAACATTTGTTTTTTTTCAGTAAATTTCTAATAGTTTTTAACAGTGAGTAAGATACCCATAACAGTGCATGGAGGGGAGGGGTGGGGGGTTCTATGTAGGTCCTGATCTGGCATTGTGCCCCCACCCAAGCTTGCTGCTCATGCCCCCCTCCTCCGTGCCATTCATTGTCCAAGTCTATGCCCGTGCCCCTTCATTACTGCCCTTTGTGGCCATTGTTCTGACACTGCCCTTCCTGCCTGCCCTGAACAGTTAGCTTGCTGCCGCATCCACCTCATCAGTACCCTCTGTTTTCTGAGTCCATGCACCAGCCGCCTCACTCATGGTTAGCTTGCTGCCCTTATCCTCCTTCCGCCTGACCTCCAATGTCTGTGTGCATCTCCCTGCTCCCTCCTTTTTGCCCACTATATTCCATGGACCGGCCACTGCCTGTCGAATCTACCCTGATTATTTTGTTGAGCTGCTACCTGCTGCCTAGCATGGTCAGACGCTGCCACCTGTCCCTGCCGCCTCCTCCCTGCCTGTCCGAGTTCCTTGCCCCTAGCCCCTCCCTCCTGACCTCCATGTTCCATTTTGCTACCTCTCCCTTCTGCCCTCCATTCTCTGTTGTGTTGCAACTGCTCCTCCTGGCTGGTCTGTTGTGAAGCCCCTTCCTCTGCCCTCTCTTGTCTATGTCCAACCTCTCCCCCTCCCATCTGTCTTCCATGTTCCTTAGTGAATGCCCCGGCCCCCTCCCTCTTGCCAACCACAACCTTTGTGCTGCCACTAACCCTCCCGCTTGCCATGCATGGTCTTCTGTGCTGCCACAGCCCCTCCCATCGTCCCTGTATGTTCAGCTTGCTGTCCCTGACCTCCACCTTCCCTCCGTAGTCTGTGTGTATGCCATTATAATCTCACTGTTGCCTTCCATGGTCTGTTGCGCTTCAAGTGCCCATCCTGCTTGCCCTCAATTGTCAGCTTGCTGCTCCTGCCCCCTTGCCCCCTGCCCTTCTTTTTCCATGTGCAGACCCCTATCCCCTCCCTCCTGCCTTTTCTGGTCCGTTGTTGTGCCCCTTCTCCCTCCCTCCTGCCCTTCATGGCCTGTTATGCTGCAACTGTTCCTCCGGTCCGTCCTGTAAGGTCAGCTTGTTGCCCTTGCCTCTTTCCCCTCTGCTCTCTGTTGTCCATGTGCATGGCCCTGTCTCCTCCCTATTGCTTTCCATGGTCCTTTGTGCTGCACTGCCTTCCTGCTTGCCCTGTGTGGTGTACTGTGCTGCTGCAACCCCTGACTGTAAGGTCAGTTTGGTGCCCATCTCCCTTCTGAGCTCTGTTATCCGAGTCCATGTCCCTACCCCATTCCTCCTGCCCTCTGTAATCCAATGTACCATACTTGCCAACATTTTTAACTTGGTAAGAGGGAGATTTTGAAAAGGACTGAGGAAATGATCTTCCACATTGACTTACATTGAAAAAGAGGAGATCTTAGGCATGAGACAAAAAGATAAAGCCCTTTTGGGCCTAAAAACATTGGGGGTCACCTGCTTAAATTGGGTGTTAGCATGTATGGTTGTACTGCCACTTCCTTCTGCCCACGATGGTCTGTTATATTGCCACAGCCTCTCTTGCCTGTCCTGCATGGTTGGTTTGTTGCCCTTTCCCCTGCCCTCCATGGTAGGTTGTGCTGCCACTGCCCCTCCTGCCTGGCTTACGTGGTCAACTTGTTGCCTCTGCACACTCCTCCCTGCCCACTTTTATCCAAGTCTGTGTTTCTGACTTCTGCCTCCCCACAGTATTCTAAGGAACAGCTAGATTGCTAACATTATGTATTGATTACCAAAGTGTGGCACGCCTGACGTCATCTTGATGTAATCAAAACTGTAATACCTAATGCATTTCTTTTTATAAATTCTAAAAATGAAAGGGCCTTTTTCCCATAGAAATTATGGTTAGTGCTCTAAAAAACTAAAATGGGGAAATCTTTTCTGAGTTCTCAAATAGCTACAAAGCACTTTAAAATTATTTACTGTCTAATTTTGTTTTATCCAGTTGATCACTTGATTGTATGTTACTGTGAGCACATCTGAACTTATTTGATCTTGTATAATTTATTGATAAGGGGACGCATTTGAAGTCCAATGGACCTTTTGACTGCGCTTAGAGTGACTCGCCATAGACCCAAATCTTATTCATAACCTTAACCGGTAACAAGATGACAAATTCAATGAATCATTATCCGGATATCTGAGTCAGTAAACTTCTCACACCATGACCCATGTGGCCATGAATAACCACAACCTTTTAGTAAAGTTAGGAAGTTTATTTCCCTAAATTAACAATGCTAAGATTACGTAAATCAAACTCAGTACCAAATGGTAAGCATATACAAAAACACAGGATGACCAAAACGGCAGAAGAATTTCAACTTAGATAAAGCAATTATCATCAAACATTCAAGGGTTGTGGTACAAACCAACAATAACTGTGTAAGAGAAATGGCATACATTTTGTTAACAGATACATAAAAGCATTCCGCGGTGGAACAGTGACACACTAACTAACCCTTTAATTTGAATTGCCATGTTTGGACTTCATGCATATAGAAAAATAGACAAAACACAATTTGGAAAAGATCTGACTAGGGCTCTACCAAATTAACGGTTGGTACATAAAAGAAAGACAAAACCTAGTACACGAACATTTGCAGTTGTTATACCTCTCCTATATGGATCAGCAAGCTAAGACATCTTTGTCAATGGGGAACTCGTCAAGCCTTCATTTGGTAAGGGAAAGTGAAGGGGATTGTCTCAGCCATGGTTGAGCTCTAAGCTAACCGAACTAAATTAGCAAGAGCATCCAACTATGGGGAAAAAACATCAACACTAACAAATCAATGGTAATAGTAATTACGCGATGAGGCTAAAGGAAAAGGAAGGAAGGGCGTCTGGAACTCTGTTACTTCTCTGTCTCTCTTTGTCTGTGCAGTCGGTACAAGTCAAAGTCACAAAGTAGTTTTTCGATCTCTCATTGGTCCATACATAGAGTGTAAAACCAATAAACATGAATTCTCAAATCTGTTATATAGTTACAGTCTTTCACATTTCGATGATTGATTGATTGATTGATTGGCTCCTCTTCTCTCCTTCACATCACCAGTAGTAGTCAGGTAACATTTTGTTGCAAACATAACTCCAGATAGTAGTTCCATTGTCATGTCCTGGGAACATCAGTTTCTCATGCACGAAAGATACAAATGTGTCAACGGTTAGGACCTGGCATTACAGCAAATGGTTCTCACAAGAAAGCTTGAGAAGTCAATTTGTCTAACGTTGCAATATTACATTTTGGTCAGCACTGTGTGAACAAGGAACAATGAAGAAGTGTGTTTTCTCTGTTAAGATAGAAAAGCATTTACACATGTTTATTTATGCCATGAAGCTTAACATAAGGTCTTGTTGACCAGGCCCATTATTTCGTAATTACTCCATCCCTAGTAATTTTAAGCAAAAGCATTACATTAATATATTAATGTGATCCACTAATACATTTTGTTATATGTGTGAATATTATTTCTAAACAGTTAACATTATTTTTGTTAATGTCGTACACATTATGGTTACCGCCTAGGTGGGCACATTTCTCCAAAACACTCAATTTCACTATTTTAGCATAATACATGTCAGATTATTAGTTGCTTATCAATGCAAATGTATTAGTAATTAATTCAGCTTTCACAATACACTTAGGGGAGAGAATATGGCGTTACGGTCAGAGCTACAGACTTTGCAACTGAGGAACCAGGGTCGAGTTTCGGCATCAGCTCGGCATCCTGTTATTCTAGGCAAATCACTTAATTTCTCCATGCCTAAAACCAAAATTAATGTGTCCTTGTGTAATGTAAATGATGCTCATGTAAAGCTGTAAAGAAATTAGGTGTTTTGCACACTTCTGTCTTTGGACTATACTTGGGCTGCCTTTGGGTGATATTTGGGCTGTTTTTTTTCCTCTGGGAGATTTATTTGTTATGAAGCTTCCCAACCTCCATATTTACAGCAGTATCCTCCCTAGAAAATGTTTTCAGTTTTCCCCTTTGATTCCATGAAGATGGCTTTCAGATGTGCCACACGTTTGGCATCAATTCAGAATGTTAGCACTCTAGTTTTTCATTTAAACACTGTAGTAAAGCTGCTCATCACCAGGGAGTTAACTGGCAGTGTGCTGCTGGTGTTGAAAGTGCATGTTTTAGTCTGCATGTCAGAATGTTTTAATGAATTAGAAGAGGAAGATATTTGAGAACTCACTTAAAACTGTCCTAATTTTCCTTCCTACAGCACTATCCATAATTTCTATTAAAAAATTAACCCCCTTAGTTTGTTCCTTTCTAAATCAAATAAATGTAAGTTTTAACAGTTTGATTCCATCAAGATGGCTTCTGGTGTGCCACACTTTTGTCTTAAGTTAGAGTGTTATCACTTTAGTTGTTCTTTAAAAGACTATGGGAGGCTGCAGTAGAACGAAAGGGAATCAACGACAGCCTGCTCCTATTGGAAGTACGTTTTACTGAAAATGTCAGACTTTATTCTCATATCACTGAGACAATAGGTGTGAATTTACAGAAACTATGCTCTCATTTAAGCTTTTGGACACCTCCCATAACCTCAATGGGCAATCAACAAAAAAAACGCTTTCTCTCAAACATGATTCATGAAATCCCAGCAAAAGCTTTTTTTCACAGGGTAAAATCATCTTGGAACACACCACAAATCATTAATTTAGTATGGTACCATCAATAAATTATTTATATTGTAACTAAATTCTGTAACCCTTTATACTTTCTCCTTTTTGTGACCCCCTCCCCCCCCCCCCCCAAACCACCCATTCACTACAATGCATTTCAGTGGGCACCATGCCTCAGAGTCCTGTAAGGGCTGCCACAGCGTGTTGTGGCCAGACAGTAAAGGGTGGTCTATTTGGGACCCCCCATATATGCTCCTTGGGGTCTGGGTGTGCTCACCCTGACCTCCTACATATTTTTTTAAAATTAATTTTCAGGGCACAGGGACCAATTACATGAGTCTTGTAATGGCTGCGAAAACATCAGGTTGTCACCAACCGATCAGTATTGACTAGTCTCCCTTAAACTGGCCAATCAGAGCACACCTGAACGCCAACTGTCCAGATACCTATATTTATTTTTCCTTTAATATTTCAAAAACTACTTAACGGATTTGCACCAAATTAAAAAAGCACAATCTGTTCACCGAGATCTAGCTTCCTGCCAAATTTTGTTCAGCAGTTCGGGCTGTAGTCGTGTCTAAAGACCCTATGCGTAAATGCATGGGGAGAATGCGTTTTGGGACTCCCCCCCCCCCCCCCCCCTTTTTTCTTTTTCTCTGCTCCCGCATGAAGGATACCCCCGAAACTTTCAAAACAGCACCTGAAGTGAGTGGCAAACTAGTTTTGAAAATGTATGGAATGGTGGCAAAGTTCTTGGCAAAACAAAAAACACCAGTAAGCAATATTTATATGTATGCATGTATATACATATAGGTGTATATACATACATACTAGGTCCTAACTATAACTACCTACTGGCATCCGCAAGGGGGTAATAAATGTGTATATACCCGTATGTTGAAAAGCATGGGTGAGATGATCGAGCCTTGAGTGACTCCTGCTTTTATGATGTAGGGTTTGGATGAGAAAAGAGGAGTAAGGATGACATTTGTTCTGTTTTGAAGGTAGGATCTGATCCAGTCAAGAGCTGTACGCTCTATGCGGCTTTGTGGGGTCTTTAGATTAGAGTGTCATGATTAACTATTATGGTTTAAGGTATTTTTGAGATTATCACAGACAGCAATTGGAGCAGATTGGGTGTCTCTTACTGGACAGAATCCTCTTTGGAAATCAGAAAGTATGGCGTTATCTTCAGTGAATTGGTACATCTGGGTGAAGGCTGCTCTTTCTGTTAGTTTGAACAGGAGTAGTCTGTAGTTGTCAGGATCTTTAGGGTCCAGGTTTGCTTTCTTTAATTTGATGTATGTATGCCTTTTTAATTCTTCTGGAAAATCTGTTGTTAAAGGGTTATTGATAAGTGTTCTTACTGGAGTGGCAGCAGAGGTTGCTAAGAGGGTGTTTTTGAAGTTTTGTGGTGGACAAAGTTCAGAAGGGCAGCCGGCTGGCTTGCTTGTTTTCACAAGATCCATAAATTCGGTTTCGATAGTTGTTTTAAGAAATACAGAGACTGTGTTAACCTACCCTTGAAGGGTATTGTTGGAAATGGGTTGGTGCTGGTGTATTTCTTTTGGTTTAAATATGAATCCAACATGTCTGCTTTGGTTGCGCAATGATTTGCTAGTTTGTCAGAAAAAAAACATGAAGTAGTGGGAAGGGTTCCTTCTGTCCATTTAGGTTTATGAAATTTGGTCAGAATTTTATAAAATTATTTATTTCCATATTTGGCATTATGAATTATGTTTGAATAGCATCTTTCTTAGCTTTCTTGATAGGTTATTTGTACATTCTGTTAAGTTTCTGTAGGCAAAATTGTTCTTAAGTGTTGTTTATTTTGAGCTAGGTGTGTTGAAGTTTTGTGATTTGCTGTGTTATCTTTTTTATTTCTTCATTTATACAAATGGGCTTGTTTTTCTTTTATGTTTTGTTGTTTTGGTAGTACCAGGATATCAAAAATTTCCTCAAGCCACTCATAGTTTTGTAACTTAATTTATTGTATCTGAATCTGTGTTGCATTTTTGTTGTGTTTCTAGGTCCCCAAAATCGGGTTGCTCCAAGGTTGACATGTAGTTGCAGTAAAGGTGGGCTTAGGTTTTGGTGCGCTGCGGTGTATTGTGTTGACCACATGACTGGAGTAATATTTTGGAAGGTAGTTCTGGATTTGCAAAAATGACATATAGGAAGTGTCCAGGGATGTGTGTGGGTTTGGGGGCGATGTGATGTAGGTTCAGTGCTTCTAGACCAGTGATGATAGTTCTGGGATGGGGCATATTAGGTTTGTCAAACCACATGTTTAGGTCACCAGGGATGAACAGGTTAGTGTAAGAAGGTTTGAAACTGTCTAGAAATGTGTCTGGAATGTCCTGTTGGTTGGTGGTGGTATGTAAAGGAAGTTACAGGAGAAAGTTGGTGTAGGGTTGCATCTGGCAATAAGACATCTACAACCATGTACGGAAACATTGTCTGCTTTGAGATTTGTTGATTCCTTTAAATATAACAGCTAGTCTGCTTCCTCTTGTGCCTATGCAATTTTGTGTGAGAGTTTGATGGCCTGGATGAACAGCTTCTTGCATTACTGAAGCATTTCGTCCTCCAACCATGATTCACTTATGAAGAGTAAGTCCGGTTGTGTGCCTTGCGAGTAGCTCGTAGATGTGGTACTTGTTTTTAGAAAGGGATGGAGTGTTTATTAGTAGGCAGTTTAAAGAGTGTGCTTTGAGGGTAGTGCAAATTTGTTTTCTGGAAGAATGAGTAGTGTTGTTCGGACTTGTAGTGGGTGTACTATAGGTGATGTTGTTTACTACAACAGGACAGCAATAGTGTTGGTTGTCTATATCATTATCGCCATCCAACAGGCTTAGAAGGTATTTTGTTAGGTCTCTGTGTGCAGGTGGTGGATATGGTGGTTGGCAGTGATGTGGTGGGATACTCAATTGTTTTTGCACAGTAGTCTTGTTGTGTAATGGAGAAGGAGAAGTTGTAAAGAGCGATGTGTTTGTCATTTGTATATGTTGAGGGTGGAAGATGTATGTGTTAGGGGTCATGCTGAAGCATGTGCGTCATGTTTTAAGGCTTTAAATTGTGCAAAGAATGAAAGGTGGGTGAGTGACTGATGTTGTGTATTGAAGAGTTTGGGCCTGATTACAACTTTGGAGGACGGTGTTAAACCGTCCCAAAAGTGACGGATATACCACCTACCGTATTACGAGTTCCATAGGATATAATGGACTCGTAATACAGTAGGTGGTATATCCGCCACTTTTGGGACGGTTTAACACCGTCCTCCAAAGTTGTAATCAGGCCCTTTGTGTTTGGTGTTGGTATCAATTGAACATTATGGGGTAAAGTTGGTTTAGAATGTGTATTATTTATATAAGCATTAGGGTCAGAGTGGGTGTGTGTTTGTATTGTGTGATGTAACCTAGTAGTAAATTGTGTTTAAAAGAGATTTTGATTGTCCTTGTGTATGTTATGTTTTGTTTTTGTAGAGTGGTGATATTAGTATAGTGAGTTCATGTGTAGTATTTGTAGCTAATGTACTGGTGGGTAGTGGATGTTGAAGGAGACATGGGATTTTGGTATGTAGACGAGAGTGTATGTGGCGTGTGAAAGGGGAACAACAGGGGCTTTGAGTGTTGTGAGTAGGTTTGGTAGGAGAATGAGGTAGTCTTTGTGGTTCAGCGCAGGGAGTGTTTGGGAGAGTTTTGGGTGAAAGGAGGAGGGGATATTGTAGGATGATATGAGAAGGGGTTGAGTAAAGGGGTGATGGAGCGGGAATGGGCTCTGCTATGAGTAAGTAGACGATAGAGCTGTTTTATTTATGAGAAGGGAAGGTGTGTTTGAGGGGGTTAAATGTTTGTGCAATGGGGATTTGTGGTGTATTGGTGATGTGTAGGCTTGAAAGTAGTTTAGGGCAGAGTAGTGGTTTGTGTGGAAGTAAAGATGTCACTCAGTATATGTACGTAGGGGAGCAGGGAATATAGATTTGTTTTGTGGAGTTGTGTAGTGTTTGGTGAATGAGTGAAGTGTGGATTGAGTTTTTGTGGTGAATGATTAGTGTGCATTTGTACAGTGTGGTTGTGTGCATGCTTGTGGCTGTGGATGTGATATGTTGGAGGTTTTTAATTTACAAAAGGGCAGCATATATGGCCCAGACAGTCAATTGCCCTTGTTCTCTCTTCCCTTAGCCCAGACACCTCAGCTGAGACACCCTGGAAAACGGGGGGTGGAGGGCTTGTAAAAGTTGGTGGTGAGGTCAGCTTACTCTCTCTCATCTTCTTAGGCCCAGCAACAGTCCAATGAGTGCATCTGGAGGAGGGGTTTGTTTAACTGACTAAACCACAAGCAGGGTCTGGAGAGCAGGTTGAAAGGAGGGGAACTGGAGAGTGGGGCTTGGGAAAAATTGACTTTTCAAGCAGTAGAGGTTTGTTAATGACGGGCGGAATTGTATACAAATCACAGACTTTTACAATGTCACTTCTAGAAATAAACAGAAGCACAGTTTAACACAAAAATTGCTAACCTATAGCTTTAAACACGCACTTTGATTATATTCAAGGAGTGCACAGCTATTGAGCTGATTGACAGACTCAGGGAGCCAACAGTGCCCTGTAGGAGGAGAGTTAATAGGCTAGAGAAAGCAGACCGGAAAACAGAGGAAGAAAGAGACTGCAAAGTGATAAAACAGTGCAAACTAAGGGGAGCAGGGCCACTAAAATGGGTCAGGGGTACGGTTACTGCATCAAGATGTAGGGGGTCATTATGAACACGGCGGGAATCCCGGCCATGTTCATGCTGGCGGTCTTATCACAGACTGTCGGCCCCCTTGAGACCCCGCAGCAGCACCTTTCGCGCAGATTACTGCCTGTAAATCGGGCAGTGACCTGCGTGACGGGGCACTGCACGGGGGCCCCTGCACTGCCCATGCCAAGTGCATGCGCAGTGCAGGGGCCCTGAGGGAGGCCCCAGAGCACCCCTTCCGCCAGCCTTTCTCTGGTGGGTGAACTCGCCAGAGAATGGCTGGCGAAACAAGAGTTCTTTATCCATAGGGCAGCGCTGCTTGCAGCGCTGCCCTGTCGGATGAAGAATTCCCCCATCGTCATGCTGCCGGTCGGCGGTAGCCTGGCAGTGGTGGAAGGCCGCCTGTGGCGGTCCCCACTACCTTAATTATGTGGCAGTCGACACCGCCAAGTTCATAATGATGGCCGTAATTTTTTTTAAAGAGCATGTTCCTACATTGGAGCAACGTTGATGGATCTGGGGTTGTCATACCATATCCTGGGTGCATACATGATTCCTTCTCTATCCAACAGGATCTGGAGTAAACGTGTGCACTTCATGCACTTGGCATGGTATTGTATTGCCTAATTAACGTGTTAACCTTTTAAAAAAGTCTGCCTTCATCATGAAGGGCTGTCATGGCCTCCTGCCTTCTATCATATGGTTGCCATCTTGTAATGGTTTTTCAAACAACAAAAAAACAAAATGTGTTAGAAGATGGCCATTGTGCATGTATGTGTGTGTATTGGAGCGGTTTGGCTTTACCATTGCTTGAAAGGTAACTGCCAAAGCCGAATGCAGGAGCAGCGCTGGTGCCACATAGTAGGCGCATCGGCTAACAACTGCGGGGCTACAGCCTGCACCGGGGGTGGGGAGGACATAGAAACTGCTATAAATATGCCAGCTGACAATATCAGAAGGGGGCAGACTAAAAGCACACTCTCTATACTGCATGTATGTGTGTCCTCATATGCTGCAGACACGCATTCATACACATGCATACAAACAGCTACATCTGTTGGTAGGGAAGACCTAAAAATTATAAATAATATGCCGTAGAACTTGAAAACATAAGATGGTTTGAAAAACATGTGCCATCATGCCTTGTTTGACTTTTTTCTGATCTGCCATAAATATTTCCCCAGCAGACTCGACAATCTGCATATCCACTGGCAGTGTTCCAGAGATATCTGCGTGTATATTAGTAATTGGCCACAACCTAAACTGCCAGTCTGGTTGGAACCCCAGCTAACCGAAAACCTTAATTGCTACACATGGGCCCCCTGAGGTTTGGTGCCACTGTGGGAGATTGACGTTTAGCCCTACCCTATCAGGCTCCCAGTTCCCCAACATTAACATTACACATAGTGTGACCATTTCAATGACTATGCCTACAGATCCTTAATTAGTGGATTATTGGAAGCCTGTTAATGTACTTGCCTTTGGTATCCTGGTGTTTACACTTTTGTGACAATCCAGTGCCAATTTCGGTAGTAGGATGATGTTTTTCCTTTTTTTTTAATTTATTTTTTTAACAGTTTGTGGAAACTAGACTACACAGTCTCAGACCCACTGTCCACCATACACCCAGGGCTACCAAGAAACTAGGACACTGAGTGGTAGACATGTCATATCCTACTTGATGCATTGCTTATCTATGCCTGACGCCACCACTCATCAACTGGTCATCTTATTGTGTTGTAGTGACATTTATATAGAGGTTTGTTACCACCCATGCATTTTCGGTACAGACAAGTCTATACTCAGTTTGTTATGCATAGTTGGAAAAGTATTGATTTAGCTGTGTCTCTGAGTGGCGAGATTTGGTGTTGTTCGGAGATGAGCTGCACATTATTATTGTTTGAGGTAAGCAGCATAAAGGTTTGAGAATAGGATTTTAATTTGTGTGTACAGAACAGACTTTCAGTTTAAACCAGTTAAATTTATGTTTTAGGCAACAGCCTTTATTTCTTTTCTAAATTCTAGCGGTTTGCTGATTACTGTTATGTTCTTTGGAAGTGTTTCAGAGTTTGCATAGTTGTATAGCGAAGAATCTACAATTCAGTTGAGTGTTTCTTGTTATTTAAGGGGGTGGTGGTGATCAAAAGTAAAATGTAGGTCTTGTCCCATATGTATCCTGTGGGCGTTGGGGAAAGCCTTGATTGTAATTGTTCTTTTGACAGATAGCCAGTGCAGGGATTTTAGGGGCAGTGATAATGTGATTGTGTCAACTGACATTTAGATCTTGTCCAGCTGCGGCATTTTGGATTTACTGTAATTTGATAATTAGGTGTCTCTGTACATCAATGTATACTCCATTGGCATAGTGGAGAAGTAATGATAATAGAGCTTTGAAATATTGGAACCCGTGGGGGAATCCCTGGTGAAGGACAATCCCACAGAGTATTCCTATCCTGTATCAGCCCTTTTGTTCACTGTGATTGGAGTGAGAAGTTGGAATCCTTGATGATGCCCAGATTTTTTTATACGAAAAGGTTGAATAAAGTTGTGGTCAAATAGTGCTGGAAGGTCGAATCAGTGTAATTGGCAGGCTGAATATGGTCACGGACTATTTTTAATTTGGTCATTAAATGCAGAGATGATTTTGTAGAGCTTTTTAGTTAGACATGGTGCATCCAAGATTCATCATCAATATTGAGACCTCTTGGACGTCTTTCTAACTGCCTTTTTGATTCTGTATTGTTGGTGGAGTAGTTTTCACATTCAAATCCTGTTTTTCTCCACTGTCATTGAAGGGTTCTAGTTTCAGAATTTTGTAATCGTATGCATGAATTCAGCCAGACACTCTTAAAGCCATGTTGCCATATTCCAGAGGCTTTATTGAACGTCTCCTAGAGCCAGGGGTGGAATTGGTGGACAGACAGCAGTGGGTCCACTCTCTGAGTAGCTGAGCTGATGGAGAGAAGTCGAGATTGAAGTTCTTTCATGACTGGATAAATTAATTTGTTAGATGGCAGCTGAAAAATGGGCTCGATGTGGAGATGTAAGTTGAATCCATTGATTTAATTATTGCTCATAATGATGGATTGTTTCAGGTACCGCAATGTCTTTTTAGAGTGTGGCCTGTAGAGTTTGTGGGCTCATTTGTAAATTGGTTGAAGTTGAGCGCCTCAAGGTTGGCGAAGACCAATTTGGCATGGTGTTGTTCGAGTTTTTTCGAGTCCGATGTTAAAATCTCCTATCATGCATAGATCTGGGCGCTCAATAATGATATTTGAAATATAGCCCAAGAGAGCACTTGCGGTTGTGTTTTGTGTGTGAAGGAGGGGGAAGTAGATGAGCAGGAAGGAGGCAGAGAAAGTCCAGTACGGAGAACAATGCAGAATCACATAAAAGTACCAAGTTCAATCCAGTGTACACCTTTTTACAAAACATGGATCTGGATGGATTATTCACTATTACCAATCAGAGTACAGAACTTCAAGAACGGGTAGTAGATTTATGTTTTGGTCACTGCTGGGCATTACAACATTGCCTGATTTTCAGTGTCCCCTGGTGGCCACCTCCTGCTCCATTTGATGTAACTGCTATGGTTGCGAGAGGCTTTTAAACTTGAGGACTTCCAGTCATTACTGAGTTCACCAATTTCCGTCGTGTTATACAATTCTAGTGCCTTTAGGCTAGCATCTTTTGTAAATAGCTTTTCTACCTATCTATAACTGAAGATCTGCATGGGGTTATATTGCACTTTGTATTGCGTGTTGTACTGGAGTCTTGAATGCACTGTCTTTTCCTAGTTGAGGTCCTCTGTAGACTCCAGTGCCCACAGGAGAGGCTTGGCTATCATGTTAAAGAGCAGTACTTCCGTAGTAGGGCCCCAGTGGCAAATGGCACTGCCCACGAAAGACATTGCTCCGTGTCCTCATACTGCACAATGACACGCAGAACAAACCTCACTAGAATGGGGAAGGGGTCAGAGGGGAGAAGAAATATATACAAAAATAAATGAATACATGAATGCACCACTAGATTGCGTAATGCCAGATGTGTTTTGTTCTCTAGGGGAGAGGGAGCGCCATGGTAAATGTTGTACATGCGCAGTACAGTGAAATCTGTGTGTTTATAAGCAGTGTCTTAACTAACCTACTTGACTCGTTCTCCAGGGCTTCCTCTGCTGTGATCATGCGCTCGTGCCTGTGAGTGTTCAGACCTCCTTCAGCATTCGCACATCCTTTGGGCTTGTCGTTGGTGGTACAACCGATGTCCGTTATCTACCTTGTATGTCTGGTGACAATTGGTATACTATTGCCCTGTCTTTTGGTTTATTCATTATTTTTGGTTAGCTGTCCCCAAGGCAGCGTTAATAAACAAAACAAAAAACGTTTTTTTTTTTTTTTTCAACCCTGTTTTCAAGCCTTACTTTCTAGTGTGCTTGAGTAAATGCACCATACCGTCCTTACGCACCATGAACTCGCCTTCTGAGTAAGCATTACAACAATATCTAACCTTTTCTAACCTATCTACTTAATCCCACTGTCATAAATCACACATCCTCTATCTGTGTGACCTCCCATTGCAATCTCACAATATCTCACCTCCTCCACCCTATTTATTTATTCATGTGTCCACGTACTATAATAATTACACCTAACTACTATTAACTGAATCCGCCACTAGAAACTGGAGTACATCGCTCAAGCGGTTTCCCCAGAGCTCAAACCTAATGCAATAACCAACAAAGTGACAACAATAACTAATAATCACTCAGTTAACCATTAGTTTTTGGTTGCATGCTACTGGCCATAAAGTGCTTCACCGCGTTGTCAGGCGTGGTAAGCACTAAATACATGATTTTACAATACAATGCAGTGTGCACACTTGTAGTAAAAGGCTGGCCTCTTTTATTCTGCAAACCACTGTTGTGTTTTATAAATGGTCTCTTCAGTTTTGGGTTTACGCTCTGTCCACACGTGGGCTTTTGAAACCGCTTTTTACATGAAGAAAGAGCCTCTTAGAACGATATTATGTTTTACATATCTCACAAAAAGGCACTACAAAATTCAATACATCATACCTTAACAGGCTAAGTAAAATGTTTTACATTTTATGATGCTCATGTGCCCTTTTAAAATAATAGTTGTGTGTCTGGTATATGGAGAATTTGCATTGGCAATAAACAAACTATTTTCTTGGCAAATGTTTTATCATTCCATGCTACTTGAATTGGAACTTGTAAGGGCCTTTTCATGATGCATACAAAAGCCCTTTACCATCAACGGGGTACTTTAAACCGTCTGGGATTGCTGATCCACCCCCTTAGAACCAGTTTATCACCTTACTGCAGTGAAAGGGAACTATATAATTTTTGCAAAGTGGCTGCCCTTGCGATGCACCAAGAGTGCCATGTTTCTTCTAGTAATGTTTGATCTCCTTCAAGTAGCCTTTTTGTTGTTGTTGAAAATCTACACAATTTACATCTGGAGTATATTCCAAGTGCGGAAAATCCATAACCATCCATAAAATGCTGCAGCTGCATAAACACATAATCCCAGTGGCCCTCTCTAGCCCCATCTAAAAGACTGTCTGTTGTGTTAGCTAAAGCCTTTCTTTGCTCCAATGTTAACCTCCACCCTGAGAATTGCTGCTGCAAGGCCTTCTAAAGTACACAGTTTAGCAAAATGATCAGCCATTTCACGATGACATGTTTATGACAGGAGACATTTTGTACTACCATCAGTACAATGAGCAAACACTCCATCCAGGCGTTACTTCCTTTCCCTTGTGCAAGCACATCAATCCAAGCCCTAATACCAGTGTTTTCAGTACAAGGATTGGCAAAAGCAATAGGTCTTGAATGGGACGTCTGTTAGCTTTGCCAATGCTTGTTATCCCCCCAGATGGCTGCACTACACACAAGTGATGCAGCAAGCTTGGATGATTTTCATTAAAGTGAAAGAAATATAATTCCACGTTGGCCAGTGTTAACACGTGTACACAGCGGCCACCTTGGTGTATGTATATATATATATATATATATATATATATTTAAGCAAAAGAAAGATCATTCAAAGATATCTGCTATATGCATGTGTGACTGTCATCTTGGAAGGATTGCCATTAAGGGAGAGGAAAAAGATGACCACAGGACATGCTTTGGCATTTGCCTAGGAGCTCATCTTTCAATGACCTTTCTTTTGCTTAAAGAAAAATAATGCAACAAGGTGATAGATGGAATGCTTGAATTAATCTCAGTCACCTGCAGTCACTCTGGGCCACATCCCAATCTGTCATTTTTCACCCACCATGCCGCCTCAGTTTGGACAGAGCCATATGCAAATCAGTCTTGAGCTTGACCCTGCTCCAATAGGAACAATCCAGACCAAACTGCCAAGCCAGGTCATTCCTGAACCGGAATACAAGCAACCTAGGACCGGTTTGGCCCTGATAAGGGCTCATCGGGCATGTATAGCTTGATTACAGTGGCACGGTCGGAACAGAACGCACGACTGGGCATACCTGTCACACTTAGGATGTCAACTGCAACAACAACAAAGTGAGGGATGGAATGCTAGAATTAATCGCAGCCACTGACAATCGTTTTGGGACGTATCCCAGTCCATCAGTGGCTTGGGATGCGGCCCCCAGCAAGTGGATGAGATTAATTCAAGCTTTCCATCCATCACCTTGTTTTTGTTGCAGAAAAATCATTGTACCTTGGAATGGTTTATAAACCATTTAAAGATGACTGCCTGCCAATTCAGCGTGGACAGTGGCACAGGTGAGCTGTGAAGGGCTAGAGGGTGCAGGGGAATAAGCAGGGGCGTCTCCTCCGCTTAAGCGGAGGAACATAGCCTGGCTGCTTTGTGCAGAAAAATAAAATGATAATAACGGATCATTATTATAATTTTATTTTTAGCTGAGGCAGCAGGATAGGATAGGGCAGGGCTGGGCTGGGTTGGAGGGGGCCGGAGGAAGGAGTGGTTTATGCACCTTAAGTGTGCATGTCTGTTTGGCTGGCTGCGTTGGGCCGGCCAAACAGAGATGCGCACTTTGCATTTCTCCAACCTGCTGTATTTCACAGCCGGGTGTATAAAGTGCACATAGTGCCACTCCCTCTGTGAGCACCAAAGCAGGGCGCTCACACCAATCACAATGCTGCTGTCATGCTGGTGACAGCAGTGTGGTGATTGGCTGAGGTGAGTCTGGAATCCTGTGTGCTCCCAGATGAGGAGGAAGACGGAGGAGTGAATGCATCTCCGATCTCAACAGGTAAGTGTTTTTTTTGTTCTTCATTATTATTTTAGTTTTTTTTTCCATCCCCACCCCCCCCCATTCAGTGGCAGCCGCTACTGGGAACAAGAGCAGGGAGAGATGGATAGGTAGACTGAAATAGTTAATCAAGTACTGAACTGCAAGATTCTGAGGTCGGCAATGGAAGAATACTTCTGATTCGCTGAAATGCTCCTTTGGCGGGGCATACACAAGAATAAGGAGAAAATCCATTGGCTCAGAAGCATGGAAGTGAACTATACAAGAACGCTATCGAATCGTGGGCTATGGGCAGACACAAAGGCAAATCCAAATTTTTATTGGATCCCACAGGTCTGTTGCTGAGAACTAACAGATGCAATAGGTCTGTTGCCAGCAAACCGCAAAAGCTGTGTTTAGGGGAGACCTAAAGCATAGTCCTTTAAACAGGAGATACTTTTTTATTCTTGCCATAAACGTACTGGCAGTCTTTATCTGCTATTGTGGATATGCGGAAATTACATAGGCACCTTCTAAATAAAACGGTTGATAGTGATGGTAATACTGCAGTGGCATTTTTTCTTAAATTTACAAGGTCTGTTCTAACTTAGGCTTAAGTCTGAATGCACCTAACACACACTCCCACAGTGATATTGTAGTCTTTTAGCACCTGACTTGCAGATGGTGTTCTGTGTATACTACAATGCAAAAGTACAACCACAAAATGACACATTACACTACAAATTAGAATTGCATCATGGTGTATTTTATACAGCGGACCTGAAAAATATTAATTGTGAATGATGTTTTAGATCAATATCTGAAGCGCTTGACGCCCAATACCAAGTAAAAACAGTGTATGTTATTATTAGGTATGCAGATGCTGACACAGGCCTGAGGGAGATTTCTTAACATGCTGTGGCGTCTAAGAGCCCAGTATTGCAAGGGCGCTGTCAGTTGCATGCCAGGAGAGCCCAACCCATAACACCCTTTCAACCTCATTTA
Organism: Pleurodeles waltl; assembly: GCF_031143425.1. Lineage (NCBI taxonomy): Eukaryota > Metazoa > Chordata > Amphibia > Caudata > Salamandridae > Pleurodeles > Pleurodeles waltl. The sequence continues at coordinate 975,924,244 of NC_090446.1, read as the reverse complement.
AGATCTGTTTTTTTTTTTTTTCCTTAGAACTGACAAGATGTATCCAGTACACCTTTTTATCTGTATTTCTTTTGCTGTTTTGGGCAATGTAGAGAAGAACAATATTTGGTGTCAATTTCATGTTAATATCTGTTGAGCTTCTGAACACAGTTTTGCTTGTTCCTGTTTTGCTGTAGGTCTGTCTGGCCATTACATCGACACTATGCGAAGTTCCCGTAGCATTACTTCTTTCCAGGGTGGCGGAGATGGGCTGGACCTCAGCCTCACGGGCTCCCAGCTGTCGGTGTCCAGACGGCCCAGCAGCGCCTCACCGGCGAAGCCCATTGCCCGCTCCGTCTCTGTCATCACTGACAATAAAGCCAAGAGAAACACCCTGGTGAGTGCATTCCTAGGGTGTGGGCGAGTGCCCCTACAAGAAGCCTCGGCATGTAGAACTGTGATGTCCATGCCTGTGTTTCGACTGAGCTTTCTGTTGTCGGTCATTGTTTCATATTCGTCTGCTTTAGGTAAAAAGCTTAGCTGTACAAAGATGATAAGCAGTCTGTGAAATGGAAAGCACATCCACTTAATGAATTGAGAGTGGACAGTGAATTACACTGCAATAATCATGGTCAAGACAATAGCCTCTGATGCCGTTCAATTTTTAAACTTTGTCCATCAAAGTCTACAGGCCTTATTTAGAGTTTGAAGGATGCAATACTCCCTCACAAACATGGCGGATATCCCATCTGCCATATTACAAGTGCATTATAGCCTATAGCATTTGTGATACAGCAAATAGGATAGATAGTCTGTCAAATTATGACAAATATCCAATGTGCCAAACTCTAAATAAGGCCCTAAGTGATGTAGTAGAGCCCCGTTCTGAAACTCAACTGTCTAAATTGTATGCTTTATGAGGAATTATTGCAATGTGCTTTGGTGGCCATTTCTGTCAGTTCGAATGAGGTACTAGACTTTATTAGTTTACTTATTGAAGTACAAGTGTATTTGCTTTATTCAAAGCCTTACAATTATAAAGTACCAATAAATCAATGTTCGCTGTAATGCTAGAACAGTGCTCAAAGTCTAACATTTACCAGAGTTATTGGTAATATGTGATGCCAGATGCACTGGCCAACCATCGTCATATTCTGTGTCAGCCACTGAGATCCTGTCATCATCACCAAAGCCACACTGACACCTGGTTTGTCCTCATAGTGATGGGATCACCGTCTCCATATTGGCCATTCAGATGGTGACATGCAATGCTATTGCACAAACCTTTCAAGGAAAGTGGTGGTTTGCACAATGTGTTTTGCTGATTCTTGGGCTGGGTGGTTGGGAAGGGGTTCTCCTACCCTCTCTCTGTCTGGCTGTCGAAGGTGTTGCCTCAAGTCCTCTTGGTCCAGCCTGCAGAGAATGTGTTTCACGTTCTAAACAGTCTTTCCATCCCTTACCTTTCTTCTTTTCTTTTCTTTCCTTTTTTTTTTTTTTTTTTTAGGAGGATGCTGGGTTGGGCGGTTCCCCTGCTATCAACAACTTGCGACGATCAAACAGCACCACACAGGTGAACCACACCATGGGCAGCAGCTTCAGGTGAGAAGTTTGAAACCCAAGACGTCATTTGTGCCCCATTCCTGAAGCCAAAATCCTCTCCCATGCATCCTCCCCTCCAAAGTATAGTCCGTGCTTAATTTGTAAAACAAATAAGAGCCAGGGCGTAATGTTTTCATTAGAAGGCCAAAGCTAGCACTGCAGGAAGTTGGATTGTCAAATACCAAGGCTGCTTGCTCTTGATACCACCTGATTCCTCTTTCATAAACCCTCAGACACTCCCTGTCCCGCTATCACACTTTTGCATGCTCTTCTTCTCCCTGCTTTCTCAGTGTGTCACTGTTTTTACATCTTTTTTGTCTTATTTCTTTCTAAATTGGATGAGTTAAAATAAGATTCGGTCCCCAAAATGAATGCTGATGGGCTCCACCTGCAACCTGTGGCAGAAAATAAGCACAGAGTATAGTTCATGGCATGCCAACAGATTGACTCTAACAAAGCAGTAAATCTAATGAAAGAGACCGCTGATCTCCAGTACACTGTACATTATACGTTTAGTCACTCACCTTAATCCAACATCTAGAAGCAGCACATCTGTACTCTGATTTAAGACACTTTTTGGTACGGCAGAGAATTGTGAGTTTATGTACACATCTTACACTGCCTCATCAATGTGGACTGTCCGGGGGCTGGGCATTAAGGAAGAGCTAGTTGCAGAGGACAAATACCTAGATACGAAGGAACAAGGCAGAGGGTGGGAAGTGGAGGTCTAATGTGAGGTAGGTTAAGGAAGCATAGGAACTTCTGAGAAATATGGTGGTGTGATGACTGGATTAGGCATCAACCAGCTCAGTATCGCATGTGTGGGATGGTAATGCACACTCAACCCTGGGGGTGTTGGCCGGCTGAGTGAAATAAGACTTCCCAATACAAAGTACGCAGTAGGACATAAAATCGCTAAATAACGAACAAGAATATTGGTGCAAGACCACATCAAAACAGAGGGATTCAAACATGAGGGACAGGCATAAAGGAGGTTGAATTTGGAGTGTGTAAGGTGAGAAGTATAGTAGCGCCACAGAGAAGAAGAAGCAAAGGAAGAGTAGGAAGCAGGAATGAAAGTGCTGTTACCTAGGAGAGAGAAGGAAGGAGAATGAAGATAAAAGGAAGAGTTACTATGAGGTCGGATAGCGGATGGTAGATAAAAGAGGGAGGAGAAGAGGTGGGACAGGAAAGATTCTTTCGGAATGAGATATGCTGCTACCCAGTCTTGAGAGCGCTGCAGTTTGTAGTAGCTGAACAGTTCATTAAACAAGCTAGATTCCATAAGAAATATAAATGTACAGGCCAGGTTTCAAATCTTTTTTAACAGTGAACCCTATGATGGTCTCCTCATTTCCGAAGTTGGGGGACCATGATGAACCTATCATTTCTAAAGGTGATAGATACAGGTAAAACTCTGGTTTTCTCGTTCTGCTTGGTAATTTAGCCACTACACGGCATCTCGCTTAGAGATAACATCTCAAACCGCTTTTAATCTACAATTGTCCATGGATCCTTGTATTAAAAAGTAATAGCCTTAAACAATATGGTGGCAATTTTCTCTTGAAAACACGTTTGTTGCGCGTCTGTTTGTCCCTTGTTGCTAGCTTTGGTAATTGTTCTGTAACAATATTTGGTATTTATCTTTTGTATGTAGCACCGAGCCCACTGAGGACTTCCTTTCCCTCTTTGGCAGCAGCTCAAATGGGAGACGAAAGTTGGCCAGCCTGAGCAAGGTCTCCCCTGAGAGAAAGACATCATGGAATATCCTGGTAAGGGCAATGTGTGTGCAGAAGTTCTACCGGTTGCATGCTACTAGTGATCTTTAATCCGCTATTATAGCTGTGCCCTATTTATCATAGACATGTTCTATCAAGTCAAACCAGAGTGTGAAACAATGGAGTTCTTCTCCACTTTTTCACTGAGCAATGGAGTTCAAGGGCAGAATCTTAACTATTCCCTGTCAAAGTTCCCGAAGCATCTCACTGGTCTGGTGGTGTTGTAACCTCTCTGAGAACCCAGCTGCTGGAGGCTCTCATGCTCCACTTGAAGAGGAACACTTGTAGGAAGAGACTTGCTGGACAGGTTTAGGAGACCTTTATTGTCCAGCACTTTAGGGGAAAGGAGTGAACTTTGCTGCCCCATCACAGTGGGGCCTGTAATCAAGGACATCATGAGGAAGCTGGGAAAGGGATGGACTTTTGTGACAAGGAGCAATGAAGACTGCATAGGTACAAAACACCAGGCGTGTGATGGTAAGTGTTCTAAAACACTGTGATAGTGCGTAAGAGAATGCGGGGCACCCTCACGGTGAAACGATTTGGGACTGACCAGCAACACAGGCATTGGGGTAGTCAGAGAAGGGCATTGCTCTGTGGTTTCACCTGTTCCTTCCTTATGCACACTGTAAAACACTACCAGTTTGGTGGTGGTGGTGTGAGTGATGTGTCCAGCTGGGCAATCAGCCCTAAGCAAACTGATTTCTTAGACTGCAGTAATTGGCTACATGATGATGAACATATGAGGAAAAGAAGAAAGGGAGCAGTGACAATGGTTGCACCACCTCATGATCTTGAAGCTCATTGGTAAAATTAGTTATTTGGCCTTACTATACTTTTTGCTCCGTTGCTTCTCACACTAGCTTATATGTCTGGTGTCCGTGCTCATCAGAATAGACTGTTCTATAATGTGCATGCTATACAAATGGCACCATTATTCCATGTAGAAATACAAAAATAACCATCAAAAACATTGTGATATTCACAGGATGAGCAACCCAGAGTCTTCCCCATCCCATCCAGTGCTCGCAGTGGCAGCAGTGTTGATTCTCCAGCAGGCATACGGAAGAGAGAACACACAATGCCCCTGGCTCCGAACTTCACTGCCAACAACAGGTGAGAGGATCAGATGGTGAAAAAGCATCGCCCTCCTGTACTAGACACATCTTTCTTGGTTGTCGTTCTTGTTCATTATTATATTGCCCTTTTTCCACCTCTGACACCATCAGTGGAGGGGTTCACAGTTTTTGTCCTCCAAGGCTTTTTTTATCTTGTTTATTGTAGAGGTTCCAAAAATATGTGCTTTTTTTCCACCACAAAGATTTGTAGGCAAAAGTTTTTTTCTTATTTTAGCAATACCGCATGTGAGAGACTTAAATGTGTAAATCCTGATAGGTAAGAAATATATTCCTAAATATTCCCTACATGAGCGTAGCTTCAAAGGAAGTGTTCGAGGTGTAACACCCCCCCTAATAAATGTATTTTCTGATGAACCGTTAGATAGAGGTGCTTTCAGTCTGGTCTGGTATGGTGTGGTGTCTGTCGGATTCCACCTGGGATTTTTGCATGCACACACTGACAAATACACGCAGACACACACTCTCATCTCTGTTTTGAAAGCCCTAAAAAATGACGATTTTACAAAACATTGCGTTTCTCTCACTTAGTACTCCTTCCAATCTGCATTCTTCTCCCTTTCCACTCCCTCTTAATCACCTCTGATGCACCCTGCTTGTTGTGTAATGTATTTTAACATTACATGCTAGCCCAGTGGCTGCTGGCACCCCAAATATTTTGGAGGGCAGCCACTGACCAGTAGTGCCTGGTCAACACCAAAACAGTCAGTCATGGCTTGTTATAAACATAGTTTATAACGAACCACGACTGAGAACTCTTTAGTTGGTGCTGAAGGCATTGCACCAGTGGGTTAAAAAGAATAAAATAAAAATGTACTCACTTGCTGTATGTACTGGCTCGGCTCAGCTCCTCCTGCTTCAGTCCCACGCCGCTGGTATGGGACGCAGGCTGCATTAGTTCTCCACGCCAATCTGAATGCTGCTGTCATGCTGCTGATAATGTTAGCAGCATAAGAGCAGCACCAGGGTTGGCTGGCGTGGGCTCTCCCGATGCTCCTGTAGGCACTGGGGGCACGTGCCTGCTCTCCACCAACGTGTCTTAAGCAACTGAGTGGCGAGCTTTACACTGTGCATGTCACTCTGGCCATCGCAAGACAGCAGGCCAAAGAAACGTGAACTGTAAAACGGTGGAGTGAGCACCGCTCCTGTGCTGCCAGTCCGCAGCCGTGGCCCCGCCCCCAAACATGTATCGGGCTGGGGACATTGAAAAGTAAAATGGTAATAAACTCACGTTATTACCATTTTATTTTTCACCTTTTGCGGCACTGGCAGCAGGGGGTTGACGCTTCTTTGCCCCAATGGAGGGGGTGCTCTTGTGCCAGCGAGATTCTTGGGAAATCTGAAGTTCACCCCCCAACCTTACTGACCAAGTTACATCCCGACTGCCTACCTCTTACTGCCCTTATTTAGAGTTTTCACCTCAAAATCATGGCTCAGACAGAAGCTGAATAAGTATTTTAACTGGGAAATCTCCACTTCTTTCGTTTGATGTGCATTCTGCGATGAGAAAATGCATCTTTTTGACCTTAGATTACAGTGAAATTGTTTTCCATGTTTTTGCTTACAGTATCATTAAGGCTGTGTTTTAGAAACTGGAAGAAAGATACATGGAAGTAAATAGGCATTAATACTCCTCAAGAAAACAACATTAATGTTGTTGACCACAAGGTGTGCTGGAAAAGTCTTTTTCTCCTTGCATGTATGGTTAGAGTGCTCTGTTACAGCTTAGATCATTGTATGTAACATGTAGCAGACTGGGAGATGCTCCTTTCCAACTATGGAGACTTAAAAGAGGGGTCAGGCTGTGCCTGGGCTGTGGTGGTATTTGTCAGAACTGTGCTCTCCACGTTGCAGCTGAGCTGGCACCTCCTGCATATCCCTTGCTTGTAGGATACTGCTCAGTTACGTTTTGTACCTGTATTCTATCAGGGTGTAGCACGCTGGTCCTCTGGGTGTCAGACCAGTACCTGCTTGAGTTGTACAATGCTCAATTATTGTGTCATATTTTCAGGCACTCATAGATGAAGCATTATTGTAGCACTAATGCTCACCTGGTTAGGACTCCAAGCAATAGTCGAGTGAAAATGAATGAGGATGAAGGGCCATTACTTTCACAGTATTGTCCTATCTGACCCTTAACAGCGCTGCTAGAATGTTGTGATGTGGTCTTGATGAGTACCCCCGGGCCCCATAAGATTATTGTCTCCATTCATCCATTTATCTCTGTAGTTGCAGAATGAGAGAGCAGGTGTCGCACTTCCATCATGTGTGGCACTTTCCCCAGTTGTAAGCACTGGCCGGGTCAGCACAGGGAGGAAATGGGAATTTGCCTCTCCCTTGAGTACGTTTTCCTGCCATTACTGAGTAAAAGCTGTAGCACTAGACGCGCAGTGTGCTTCAGCGGTCATACAAAGACAACCACCACAACTTGTTTACTTCAGTAAGGTTTTCAATGTAGACCATAGGCATGGTTACAAGCCAAAACTCACAATGCTAGATGCCATTTTCAGATATTTTTTTGTCACAGGGCTAAGTAACTTTTTCCTTTCACTAGAATTTGAAGGGGGAAAGCATGATTCTGAGAACAGCACTAGAGTCTTTTCAGCCCAGGCCAGAGTGGACTATAAAACCTTAATAACTAACATGCAATGATTACTGCCACGCCACAAAATGTTGAAATTGAATAGAAATATGCAGATGATGAAAATTTCGTGTAATGCTAACACATTATGGAGTTGATTTCTTGTAGAGCATAGGATAGAAGATGAGGACAGGTATTCAGGCACTGTTTGGACAACCTCCGATTCGGAGTTTTCCAGGGGCCAGCCCCCCAGCAACACGTCAGGAAAAATACACCACAGGAAGTTAAGGCATCCTTCCTCAAGCTGTCTACTCACATGGGCCCAGAAGAAAATGGGGAAGTAGAGACTGGGACAACCTTTTGCTGCTGGGGCTGCATAGCTGAGACCAGCTGGGGCCAGGAACTAGTTTCTCTTCCAGGCTTTGACAGGCAGTGCCCACTTGTCAACCGCGTTATTGGGCTCCCCCGCTTTTCTCTTAACTTTGCACCCACTTAGCGTTCCTACACATTTGTTGTATTTCCTCTTTCCGTGGTTCCCTCTGCAGTTCCCACTTAAATAGGGTTCTAGCTTCTTCACCCACTCCTCTGCTTTCCTGGTGTCCTGGGCTACTCACTATATGGTGTTTCTCCCTCTCCTTGGTCTGCTTACCAACAATTAACAGATTGAAGACTCGCTTGTCTGAGGCTCCCTCTCCATCCAGTTCTGTGGCTGTTTCCTTGTAGCTGGGGGGATCCCTCAACCCTATCCTTGAAAGCATTATTCTGAATGTTGGGCCTTGGTGAGGTTAATGTTAATTACTAATTTGATTTCCAGGTGTTGTGTGCTCTGTGATACAGACACCTGTAGGCCTCGTGAGTCTTTGTGAACATGCTGAGCCATATTGACAGCTGGACCTCGCTTGTGATTCTCTCTCCCCATAATCCTCTTTTTACGTGCATCAGCTTTTTCTCAGGCCGGTCTCTCTTCATGTCGAGGGTACACTGTCTAGGGGGAGATGTGAGTTTTACCAGGTCTTCAGAACCATGGCCAGGCCCATTCCAGAAAGGCACAGTGTGAGGAACAAACTGAAAGGCAGTTGGGTCTATGGTAACACTTCTCTGCGGAGTCTAGCGGTGTGATTCAAATGCAGTCCATCTCCAGAGGTTTTTAGTAGTTTCTTTATTCCCCTTTCTTATCTGTTTTAAAAGTCATCTGTTGCATTATGTACGGAAAAGCGTGGCACATTGCCTGTCTCCAGCATGAAATGGAGGATCAAGATTTGTAGTCAAGCTTTTTGTCCTTCGTTGACACTTTAGGACAGCTCACTGTCTCCACATTGACAGTGAAGGGTGCGAACCTTATTTACCCTTACAGCCCTATTGAAATGTTACTAGTCATCCATGCTTTCTTGGTCTGTATCTTGTTGTCTTATGGGTTATTGGTCCAGTATCCGTGTACTGTAGTGTTGTGGTGAGACATACCTTGAACCTGCAGCTTGTGAATATTTTGACACTGGTTAGATATATCTTGGTTCTTTATCCCAAGTTGCTTTATTTAAAAAAAATAGGTAAAGGACTCTGTAGGACACAGATTAGCTAATTTTTCTTTTGTATCCTAGTGAATTTTAAGGTGCTAATTTTTTCTGTGTCCAGTTGTGGTTTAGAACACTGGTTCCCAACCTGTGGTCCGGGGGACCACTGGGGGTCCGCGAAGCCTTCTCAGGGGGTCCGCGAGAGCCTAGAAAATTAAAAAATATTGACAAATTAGGTCCCCGGCTTCCAGTAATGACTCAGACGGGGTTCCCCAGATTCCCATGATGATTCAGTGGGGGTCCCTGGGTTCCATTATTGTTAAAGTGGGGGTCCACAGGAATCAAAAGGTTGGGAACCACTGGTTTAGAACATAAGCATAACATTTAGAACATATTACGCCATCTTTTAGGGCTTCAAGTGGATGTATTTTAAATCTGTATTTTAACCTATTTTAGGATGCTAGGCAGACCTACTTTGAATCTAAATCCTGCCATATGTGTGTGCACCAAGAGGATATTCATTAAAACAGTATCCTACGATCTTTTAGAATACCGGGGAGACATAAGTGGGTAGCACATCATTATTTTCGAGATTCCCTCCCTCCCTCCTTTCCTTCAATATGGTGTGCTATATCCATCATCAGGCTTGAAAGAAGTGAGAGAGTCACACTAAGCATCCGAATGTTGAATTGGCTGCTATCGATTTGGGGAATTGTTTACATAAAGAGGGCAGAGGTTGAGACAAGAAGAGCAGGTAGAACAGTTGGTTGTTCTTTTTTTTCCGTAGTGTTTCTATTTTGATAGCTATAAACAAACCAGGAAACCGACATCATAGTGCCATTACAAGTAGTGCAAAGCAAAGGGACATTACAGCATTATAGTTCCGAGAAGAATAGAGAGGAAAAGCATCAGCTATATACCTAACTTACTGGAGTACTCTAGCTAAATTCCCTAAATTTTCTTATGTTTTTGAAGGCAGCCCTTGGATTTATACAAATTGTTCTGCTTTAGCACACCAGTTCATCTCCTAACTCCAGTGTCACGCTATATCCCTTTTGGTCAGTAAAACTCAGAGTGCCACCAGGGTTCTGATGGCCGTGGAGCCCTCCAGTCATCCATCAGACCCAAGAGTGTCATCATAGGGTTGCGACAATGGTCCTGTCTGTTCTTCTGTGAGAGTTGAGCATATTTGGGACCAATATTTTTGTATTACAGGGTATGACCATATTGTGTGCAAGAATGTTCCCGGTTCAGTTTTGCACACAAGACAGTTGGTATCTAGTCCATGTTTCATTCTTCTGTGCTGTAATGGGCTTTAATAGACTCTGTGTAAGCCCTTTAATTGTAAAAGGTGAAGCTTGGTGAAGTTTGCCAGCATTTTGGGGGCCATCTCCACCACTGTTCAGTCAGCCTCATCTGCAGGGCCAATGTCTTGTGCCCAGCAGCACTACCATGGGTTTGGGGTGTTGATCACTGGTGATCAGTATAGTATTGAGATACCTTTACTCCCAGTTGGGGATAAAGTGGTCTGTGCCTCTAGATGATTGTGGGTGGGGCTCTTAAGTGGATTCCCTTTTGTGCACTTAGTTGGAGACAGCGATAGTTGTGTATGGTGCATGCCATAGGTCTCTACAAAAATGAAACGGGCGGATGTGATTCCCATATGTCTTTCAACCTGGTTATTCTACTTAGGTCCTATGGTTGGAAGCCCTTCAGCCTGAGTGCTCCAGGCAGGAGCCATCCCAAAGTGCTGTTCCCGGAGTTAGGGTCTTATCCCAACATATAATCTGTAGGGCTCGATGCCAGCACGCCAAGGTTGTTTCCCTTTCTTTTCCTTTTCTTTGACATTAAGGTTGTTTCAGTGGTTTTGGAGGGGGGGGGGGGGAATGGAATGGCACGCGTGTGGGGCCTATGTAGAATGTGTAGCATGCCCTGTTGCTCAACACATTCTAGTTCCACTGCCACCACTGGGTCCTTGGAATTGAGGAAGAACCAATCGTTTATGGGAAGAATGTGGCTTTTCGAAGAGTTTATTTAAATGCCTCCTACCCCTAACCCTCTCGTATGGTGGCAGGACGCATTTCATATATGAGACGTGTGATTGTTCGCCCGCCCACAGAAAACCGCAGGAGTATGGTGCCTATAGTTGGGAAAAGGGATTGTGGAAGTTCATGAGCACAGTTTTGCATAGTGTAGAGTAGCCTGGGGGAGAAATAGTTTTGAACGAGGCCTCTCTGCCTGCTACATTGAGTGGCTGGGAGTCTTGTACATTGGTGGTCCGTTTTAGTCGGGTAAGTAGGGGTGCAGTGTTTAGGTCCCATGCCTGCCCAAATATTTCAAGTCCCCCAAACCTGGCATAGGGGAATAGAGTGTTTGTAGGCTGAGTGATCTCCGGTTACCAGGAAGGATGCAGTCTTTGTCCAGTTTACCGATAGGCCAGAGGCTTCACCACAGGTTTGCAGTATCTGTTAAGTGGATTATCTATTGAAGGGGATCACTCCGTCAAAGTAAATCCGCTCTAAAGGGAAGATAAATTCCTCCTGCTGGGGCCTGGTGAATTGAAGTAAATGTCGGAGTGTGTGTTGCAAACATTCTCCCGTTGTTGGCCTGCCTGTTCATTCCCAGTCTAGTAAGAGGGCACCACAAACCCACTCCGAGCAATGAGAATACGGCGGGCAAGGGGGCGACGGGGGTAGACTGTACGGCCTCATTATAGTGGTTAGGCTATCTGAACTTGAGTGGAAATCAGGAGCCATAGGGTTGTGAAATTTATCATAATTGGCAAAGTGTTTTTCATCTTTTCTTTCCAAGCTACTTGACTAAACACGATTGCATTCTGTAATAAACATTGTTAAAAAAAAAAAAACATTATGCTCAACTGAAACAGCTGCATCAGCAATTTAACTCCATTTAGCCATTTAATCTTAGACATTTTCCTCTGTAAATTTTGCAGATTGCACCCCTTTTGACTTGCTCCACGAAATGCTGAGCCTAACCGAAGATCTACATTATTGGCCCCAGTTCCTTGCAGATATCTCTTAATGGCCAGTTTTGTTTTGCTTGCTCTGCTTTTAATAATGGAATGGAACGGGCATGTGTGCAAACAAGCTGTGGCTGAATGGATGCAGACGATGAAGGCAGAGCACAATTTGTCTGTGATATTGTTGCGGTCGACTCCGCTATCCTCTCAAACATATCGTACAGGCCAGGCGCATCGTCCATGGCAAGGTCTCAAAGGCCTCACGGGGTAACTGTTTGTAAGAAAGACGTGGTAAACATATTCACCTCTAGACACAGCGGCAAATCAAAATTAATACTTTCAAAATACTGCGTTTATTTTTGTATTCTGATTTTCCGGTGCAACGTTACTTTTAATTATGACCGCGTGTGATTTAATATTAAAACTTGCTTAAGCAAAGGCTTTTAATCTCCTGGTTTTCTCTATAGGTATACACCGAACAAAACTATTTGCATTGCTGTGATAAAGGCGTGATTTAAGTGCGTGCGCAATTAAAAATGTTTCGCCAGCAAATCAAGGTACAAATAAACCCAGGGATTTGCCTGTGCAACATTACATTTAATTCTGATTAACTTTCAAAATACTCAATTAAAAAAGGCTTTACGTCGTTTTCAACATGCATTCACATAAAGTTTCTATAAAATAGACATTGGTGTGAGTTTATAAATGCATTCCCACTGGACGCATTATTTTATCATACCTGTGCGCTTGATTTTCGATTGTCACATCCATCAAAATAAAGGCTGTTTATGGCATGGAAACAACAGACCACGTTATATTTGTCAACATGCATTTCCTTTACATGCCTTTTTTAATGTCTTTTACGTGATGGGTCAAAAAGTATGCAGAGGAAACAAACATATTCAGTAGGAACATATACATTGTTCCGTGAACGCAGATAGACCACAGTAACAAAAACAAATGCTTACATTATGCCAACTAATGTAAATCACATTGTTTGCAGTTTGTTGACAGTCAATCAAATAGTGTAACTATTTGGATTTCTATGCACTCGTCGTTGTGTGCACCTCTCCTGTGACAGGTCTTGCCTTGCCTATGCCTTTGACACTGACATGCCATGCAATACTGCACAAGAACAGGCCACACCATACCATATCCTACCATATCAAGAGAGGTCATAGCATGTCGTACTATAAAATTACGTGCCATACCATACCATACTAAACATTGGCAGGCCACACCGCACAACACAGTGACAAAGGCAATGTATCTAGCATAGGCGAGACCTACTGGGTTTGCCAATGCTTGTTTAATTTGCTGCTGTATGTTAAATGAACCACTCTCATTGCTGACTATTAGAGCACTGTGTACAGCTATGATAAGATATGCTATTTCAACCATGATACGTACATTTCATACAAAAAGCCATTAAGGCACTGTAGTTTACCAAGGTATGTAAAATTCCTGCAGACCGAAAAGTCAGATCCCTGTAGGGCCAACTCTGCCTTTCATCCTGCTAGTGCATATTAAATGGATACCATTGATCTGGATAATGCTAATGTGTAATTTCTCTAATGTGCAGGGTTACCGAATGGCAAACTGACATAGCAAACATATCAAAATAGTTATTACATAAAGAGTGAAAGGGCTTAGGAACAGTTGGTTTATAGTAATGTCCATAGTTTTTGGGCAAGGGCAATTGAGAATCAGTCTGCAGCTTGTAACTATCAGATGGTCTAGGAACTTTCCATTGGCTTAGTTACCTATGGGCTGATGAGAGTTCTGCTGAACGGTGTCCAGAATTCATCTTATCTAATTTTGTGCATCCTTCCTTCTTCAGGAGCAACAAAGGTGCAGTGGGGAACTGTGTCACCACCATGCTGCACAACAACTACTCAACAAGTGAAAAAGCCCTGACACCGAAGAGCTCCAACCAAAAGGCACCTTCTCTAAAGTATGTACCAAAAGGATGGGGGAAGGAAGGGCATGTTACAGTCCCTCCCCATCTAGCTGTGACCTAACACAGACTTACACTATGTTGAATGTCCAGAGCCAGAAAATGACTCTTGAATAAAGTCCTAGTTTTTTTGTGATTTACTTGCCTGAAATTGTACATTTATGAAACACCTGACCAGCACTAAGTTGTCAAATGGTTGCATCCAAGAGAATATCCGGAAAGATAGCTCTGAAGAAGCACTCGTTGGAAGGAGCTGTGTGTAACTCTAAGTTCAGGAATCACAGCCCTAGCACAACAGGAACCCAACTTTTCCACCTAGGTGGAGCAAGTCAGGACATTTAAGTAAGGATACACTTTATTCAAATATCAAGACAATTCTGTTTGTAGGTTATGATGATCTATATTATCTCAGAGTGGTTGAGCTACTTAAACCACTAAACTCAGGGAAATAACCAGCTCTTCTCACCAACTGTGTGTGTTCTGACCCACTTTACCTGCTACACCTCAGGTTTCTTTGAAGAACGGTTAATCAGCAAAACTAAGAAATCAATACAGCACATACATGAGTCTGTGGGTCTATGTAAGCATTGATGCCATAAATCCCATGTTCATGGTGATCAAAAAATGCACATACATGGGTCTAATGTCTGTAACTGAGCAGAAAAATGTCAAATGGACATGAATGTGGATGAACAGAAACATTCTCTTTTGTGCACAGCAACATCATCAAGGCGACCACACATGAAGAAAATGAGAGCAGTAGTTTGATAAGGTCTCAGAAGAACTTCTCCAGTCACAATAATGTGAGTCGGAACAACGCGAGTAGCAGCAGTGGCAGCATCACTGGTGGAGTCGGAGGGCATCCCAAGAGGACAGAAGTGTCCGAGGAGGAGGCTGAACGGTGAGTCAAGTACCCAATACCATCCTTCTTGTAAACCTCACCATTCTTCTCTTGAGCAATACTATTTTGAATCTTCCCTAAGCCATGGTGTAGTCTTATCTTCCTACTGTTTAAATGCTGCACCCCACCACTTCCTTTGACCTGGACGGTTGCCTCCCTCCCATTAATGTTAATGGCTCTCCTCATATCTTAATTTCTTCACTTTTACATTTTTTCTCTGACCTCCCAACCATAGTCACCCTTGTTTCCCCCTCTGAAAATCCTTTTCTTAGAGAACAAACAGAAAAGTTTTTGTATTCATTTTAGTTTTCCTTCAACTGTGGTTGTACAATTAGACGCATATCTGGTATTTGACCAAGAATAAGTTGCAATATGTATGTATAAAGGCTATATAAAGTGAGGCCCTCCTAAATTGCTCATAAGCATAACGTCTCACCACTGTTTGGCTGATATTTCCCCATATCTTAGATTTGATTTGCTTCAGCTTTGGACATTCCTTGTTGCCTGTTAACACTGGAACCCCACGGTATAGATACCACTGCATCAGAAGATATAACAATCCAAGCTTAATCTTGTATTCTGGTATTTTGCATAATGGTACCCTACTTTGAGGAATGCCCAAAGACAATAATAAATACCATTAGTAATATGTTTGATGTATAACCAATATTTAAAAAAATAATAATAATATTGTGGAAGCAGTGTAAAACCACCATGGGGAACACTATAGCCAACATGAAAATAAATTAGGGGCCCGCTTTTTAAAGACAAGAAAGTGCACCCGCGGATATGTGCACTTGCATTGGTGCATATTTATGACTTTACAAGAACTTACAGAAGAAGGCCAGGAAGCTGTTCTCCTAAAAAACGTTTGTGAATTCCATCTTTGTATGAGCAGATCTGTATTAATGTATTTGCTTATGCTAAAATCTGCTGAGCAATTGCAAATTCGCTTTTTACACATCTCATTTTTTACTGGGCTGCAACCATTATGGTTGGGGTCCTTTGCCAGTGCTGTCCTTGGGCCTGTCCTACAGTGGGCCTACAAACTTTCACATTCGAACAGTCACTGTAACATATAGTCCAGCACAGTGCTAAACAAAGACGTTTTTTAATAACACCAAAAAATCAAATTCCGCAGTAATGGAGCATAGTTGCAGGGTACTTAACATCACCATGGGCTGTTACCAATTTGCATAGTGCTTACATCCACCTGGGGTTCTGGTAAAGAGTGATCATCTCTGCCTTGCAACAGCCTTGCCCCAATATGGCTGTAGCCCCACCTGTGCATACAGGATGTTTACTTATTAGCATTCTCAGGCAAGAATTGGCTCAAGTGAAAGGTTGCTAATATGGCTGTTGGATCAGTAGCCCAATGGGTGGTAGGGGGAGGCATTCGTCTCTTCATTCCTGTATCTTGCTTAACGTTTGAGTGGTACACTGGTCCAGTTTGAATACCCAGTTCTAGGGCAAGATATACTTTCTCATTCTTTCAGAAACGGCCCTCAGATACGTACCCAAGAAAAGTGCTACTCAGCATTGTGGTGGTAATACTGCATTTTTTGTGGTCACATAGTTAAGTATAGTCATTTGGCAGCAGTATGAGGCCCTGCATCTCTGGTCACTTCAAAGGTGTGGGTAGGCAAGCTGAGATCAGCCGTCATCTCACTTTGGCAGTTGCAGTCCTCTGTTGATGGGGAAGTCTTTGGCTGCAGTGGCAATGACATCTGGACACACAGCTGGTCAGTGGCAGAAGGCAGGCCCTCAAGTCACCGTGAAGAAGCTGGATGGCACACTGATGATGAAAGTTAATGTTGTCATCTAGTTCACCTAATGAACAATCCATGGAGGTGGGGAGGGCATTCTCTTGCAGCTCGAGACAGTAGCAGATGCACTCCCATCTACAAGCCAGCTTCTTCTTGGTGTTCCTCACAGCAGGAACATGGTTGGGCTTCTCCTCCTAGACAGACTGCGCTTCTACAGGGCCAGACAATCTCCTTCCCTCTCTGAGGAGGCAGCTAGACTTATAATAGCCAGACAGACCCACCATTTCTCCAGCAAGTGCAGACTTCAAGTGATGTCCCCCTCACCTCTGGGAGACTGACTATCTGGTAGACATAAGGCCTGCTCACACAGCAGTTCTTCCAGGATGTCAATTTTAGGTTCATGCAGTGAAGGCAATTCGATTTGCTACGCAAGTTAAATAGAAATAATTAGCTTGTCAATGTTCATTGTTTAGGTTGTGTCCTTAAGAGGCTGGTATCAGTCAGCAGCACTCTGCAATATCTTTTGCTTGTGGTCTCCGAAGAGTTACTGAAGCTATGTGGAGTAGGTCAGGGTTGGTGCAGTAAGATTTGGGAACAGCCCCAGTAGGTGCTTCTGGACACAATCATGGAAAATGCGATGGCACAGCAGCTGGGTTAACAACAAGAAAAAGGTTACGGTCTTCAAATGCTGGCGTGGGAGTGATTTGAGCTTTGCAGTAGTGATAGCCAGTTGCTCAGGGTGCGCACACTATAGACATCTATTGAATTACATTAAAGTCCAATGGTTAATGATAATTGTAAAGTGTGGTTATTGTTTGTCAAAAATTCTTATTAATTTTGGAGGGGTTTACCCTGTTTGAGTAAGTCAAAACATAGGTCTGAGAGACTCTCTGTTAAACCCCTAATAGGTATGGCACATGCATTAGACAATCCCCAGAGAATTGTGTGCTAAGTTCAACTAGTACAAACAATTTTTAAAGTAAAGAACGCAATGCAATAAAACTCATGGCCAATTTAGAAAAATAGAGGAAAAAGATACATGACCAAAAAGACACCAAGATCATCAAAATAGGTTAATATAACCAAAGGTAAGTATTTTAAAGTTGTAAAGCAAAAGGCACCTAGAATGAAGTCAAGCACTGTGGAAAAACAACAAGTCGCCCGTGAGGGAATGGAGGGTTAGATACATTAAGTGGGTCATTATGGTCATAAGTTTAACCTTCAGACTTAACCGCCAACTGCTGGAAAAACGTCTTCTGTTCAGTCCTGTAGCCCCCAAGTTCCTCATGGGCAGGGTTATGGAAACTAGGTCTCTCTCTAGCCAGATCTTCTGCATGGTCTAGTCCTCTTTAGCCAGCTGGGTCCTCTTGGGGGTCAGGAGTCTGTTTGCTTTTTTTGTCCATGACATAGGTAAACAGGAGGCCAACAAGTTGACTCTTACAGAGCATTTAATTCCCTGGGTGCCCACAGGATTCAGGAGTCCTTGATTAAGTTAATTTCTTCTAGCAGCAGTCAGGATTCTTCTTCCAGCAGAGCCTTGATCTTCAAATGGAGCCTTCTCAAGTCTAATAAAGTTCTGGGGATGTGATGATGGATGTCCTATATTTATCCTGTACACTACCCAATGACTGAAGGAATTCTACCACCCAATTGTACCAATGTTTGAAGATGAATAGAAGAATCCCTCATTGCCATCTTCAAGTCAAAAGAGGTGGTGCTACCCTGGTGGTGCTGAAGCTGAAGCTGCCAAATGCTTTTGTCCATTCCCGGATAGCTAATCTCTGCTAAGTGGTCAGCAGTTAACACCAATTTTCTTTTACTTGGCCAAGAGGCAAGCCGTTGTCTTCTGAGCCAGGGTTGTTAAGTCTCCCAGACAAGGATGTGTATTCAAGCTCTGGAGTTGTGATGATTGGCAGAACCGGTTTTAAGTCAGCTCTAGATCAAGCAGCCTAAAGTACATTTTTACAAAGTTACTTTTCAGGTTATCAAAAATCTCAGTTCACCATTAAGTCCAATTTTAAAAGTTAACCAGGAAATAACTTTAAAGCATTTTCCTAGTGCTTTCCTAGGCAGAAGTAGAAAGGGAAAGTTTGAATCCAGGGCTCATGTCCTAAAAAAACAAAGTGGGGGGACTCACCAGGTTAGGCAGAATGGGCGTGACAGCACCATGTGTGACATCACGCAAGTGACATGTATGTTCAGTTGTTCTATCATGAGTATACTTGAATTTATTAAGAGATTTAACAAATATTATGCTGATCAGTACTTCAGCCTGTGGCATACTACACTTGGCACCAAGAACAAAGCAGTTAAAACATTGCAATAAAGATGCTAGAAACCGTAGTTGTGAACTATAAAATGTATTAATCTACCCAAGATAGCACCATTGTATATACTAACAGTTAAAAACAATCTGATCATTATAAGGAAAAAATGCATGTTGCACACTGTTTCTGATATTCTGAGCATGTCGATCTGTGTTGTCTCCTGGGGGTGCATGAGACTGGATGTGGCCATGCTGTGTTGGAGGATGGACCATGGCAGGTGTGAGCAGGACCGAGAAATGGGGCTTCAGGTGAACACGTATGCATGGAGCTCTGTTTAATTGAGTGGCTCCCTGGATAACGTCTGTAAGATTTGTTACTTAAAAAAGACTACATATATTAGAAGACTGTAAGCATTTAGGCAGTTGAGGGACAGATGACATCATGCTGGCCCAGTTATTCATTCTTGCGAAACACTTCAAAGGCGTTCCATGTATTTCCATCTAGCCACAAATATTAATATTCTAAAGAACTGAAGGGATTTTGGCTGCTAAAAGAGGAGCATGTTGCCGTTACTGAAAATTAGATCAAGTTCCATGGACCAATTTGTGGTCCGTGGTGTAAAGAAAAATGAAAATAGATTAGAGATCTGGCATCATAGCACATGCCCCCCTAGTGAGACAGTTACAGGTGGAAGGGTGTTCACATAAGTACTGGGACGAAGGAGTGAGAATCAGAGTGTTGATGATTACAAGTAAATAACCAAACCATTAAATCCTCATCCCCATCCTCGTCCCATTCCTTACTCACTGAGGATACATGTAAGCGGCATGCCTTTGCCATAATCCACCGAGAGACTGGCAACCACTGCACCGGGACACTGGCAACCACTCCACCGGGACACTGGCAACCACTCCACCGAGACACTGGCAACCACTCCACCGAGACACTGGGAAGCAAATCACAGTAAACGACCCTCCATGCTATTTGTCTATAAAGTACTGCAAGTTCTGCACACTCAAAATTACTGTTACAAATTTGTGTGAGGGACCTGATAGGATTGTGTTTCTGGAGCTGTTAAATGCTACATGAAGAACATATATGAAGATATAACCTGAGCAGCAAAGTCCTTAAGTACATGAGTCCTTGAGCTTAAACCCCACACCTTACACTGCTGTGAGCATCAGTCATGAAAGAAAACATGAAGAACATGTCCACATATAAAATCAAGTGGGCAACATCAGCAAGTAAGTTAAATCACCTAAGGCCTGTATTTGTTGCCTTTATCTGAACATACTTCAAACGGTAAATATAAATGCAAAACACTTTTAAATGTGCTCTAGAGCTTTGATAATGATCCATGGCTACTAACAAAAGTAAACAAAGACAGAAAAGAAATGTTACAATATAATACATGACGTTTTGTTTACAATATCATATGAAGAAAGTGCAGACTCTTAAAACAACACCAAACCTCCACCCACTGGTCCTCCATTTTAAGCACTTTTACATTTCGCTAAGCAGGGCAATTTATTCATTATAATACATGGTGGAAGGGGGGGCTGGAAGGGGACAAAGTGCTAATGAGATGGAACACCAAAAAGATTTATGTCAGTAGTGCAGACTAGGGCAGTACTTTAAATACAGTTCCAAACCACTACAAACTCCCTTCCAGTGTTGCCAGATTTTTAGAACATGTTCTAGCCCAAAGCAAACCAAAAGGAGCCCAATATTGCTACTCTAACAGAGGGGCTTGGCCTAGGTCATGCAGGCATTAAATGAAGCTTGTTGCTGGACCATCTTAGAGAGGTGCTGGTATGAAGAAAATCTGCCCCTGGTAACTGCTTCTTTTGTCTCCGAGTTCTTACAGCAGCCCTGGGAACCTTCCCAGGTCCGTGCACGGTGCTGTTCCAGTCCAATGTTTTTTTTTTTCTTCAATCCTGGGACTTGTAGTCATGTTTATTTCATTATAAAAACAGGACTACAAGTCCCAGAATTCAAAGACAAACCGGGACTAGACCACCACATCAGGCATAGACCTGGGAAACTTGTCAGCTAAGTCGCAGGGAGAGTCGGACAATGGAGCAATCTAAAGTTGCATACCAAGGATGCCATGGTGCAAGCCAGGGAAATTGTCTCTTGGACAGTTGGGGTAGTACAATACAGCCATTATCAAGTAACAATGGTCCACTCAGGACTTTAGATTCTAGTGCCACTGCACCTACTGCACCAGTTGCAGCTATACCTCTGGAAGTGAAGTACCCCCTTTTGTATCCACATGACTTAGGGGGTCATTATGAACTTGGCAGTCGAGACCTCCATGCCGGCGGCGGCAGAAATTTCCGCCAGCGGCATGATGGTCTTGACTGCCATATAATGAACACGGTGGGGACCGCCACAGCCGGCCCTCCACCACCTCCAGGCTACTGCCGCCAGGCAGCCTGACGATGGCGGAATTCTTCATCTGACAGGGTAGCGCCTGTACAAAAATAATTTAATACCACTATTTTGTTTTATTTCTTTAATAGCGATTTAGCACTACTGTAGGTCTAAAGCACTATAAAAGAAATAAAACCAAATAGTAGGATTTCAATTATTTGTGTAAATACTGGGGCAGCCAACACACCTGACATTCTTACAGGACTTCCATTTCTCTATTAAGTACCTGTGAAGTGATAAGATGTGAGCCTTTGTTTTCCTTCCATTGCATCTAGGTGTGAGGCTCCTACACCAACAAAAAGATGCCTAATGGTCCCTTAACTTTGGCTTTTGTTATTGGCAAAGCTGGAATCTGATAAGCGCCCACCCTGCCTGCACGTTGCTTTTTGGAACAAAAGCTGACAGCATGCAGGCGCTGCTGAAAGTGCCCCGGTGTCAAAAAATTACACGTGACGAGTTCAGCATATTTCTGTGAATTCAGGAGAATTCGGAAAGGAATGTGGCTCTCCTGCTGAAAGCAGCCAGCTTTGCAGCAGGGTAGACGGCGTCTTACCTCTGAAAATAGTGGGTAGACTGTGTCTACCCGCATCTACCCTCGACTTGAGTCCTGTTTGAATCCCACCTTGCAAAGCAAAACACAAATGATGGACGGAATGCAGAACCAATCAAACATTCACCCCCAGTCACAGATCTGGGTTTAATCCATCGTTCTTTTGCTCACCATGCCAACCCAGTTCTAGACCCAGCCATATGCAAATCAGTCTTGAGCCTGTTCCACTTGGGAACAGTCCAGCCCAAACTGCCAGGCCAGGTCCTCCCTGGACTGTAAACAAGCATCCTGGGACCGGTTTCAGGGTTTCACCCTTCATCAGCCAGGCTAGCTTGAATCCACTGGCATAGTGAGCCCGGGACCCACGTCTGGGCATACCCGGCGCACTTATGGAGGCAAAAGCAAAGCAAAACACAAATGATGGATGGAATGTGAAACCAATCAAACATTCAACCCTAGTCACAGATCTGGGTTTAATCCATCGTTCTTTTGCTCACCATGCCACCCTGGATTTTTAGGGAAAGGTCCAGCCAGGCCTACAAGGTGAAATAGCTTTTGGGTTTTATTTCATTGTGAGGGCCAACTATCCTCAATTTGTAATGTGCCCTTTTTTTTCATATTATCACCCTGCCCTTTGGGCTTACTAGGCGCACTTTAAGAGTTAATTATCAGTATGTGAAAATAGGCTTTTCCAACATGGAAAGGCATTTTATGTGTCACTGCAGTGCATTTTAAACTGCAGCATAGCCACAGCACATTTGTGCTCCTGACAGAAATATTTTTGTCACATACATTGGAGAGTGAATGCACACTGAAGCCCACATATTATATTTATCTTTCCATGGCATAGGTGCACTTAAGGCATCATTTACAAGGGACTGATAGGAAAGTTAAATAGTCCAAATAAAGAGTTCCAATGACTGGCGTAGTTTTGGAGCGGAAGCACACGGTCTTTACTATTGTTTAGTAGAAAGCCATTAAAAATTTTGTCTAGAAAAAGGCCCAAAATCTGGGGTGGCCATGCAGAAAAGGGTAAATGTGCCACGTAGTTCCATTCACAAACTGATCCATAAAGTTCGACAATTTAACTTATTTTGGGCGGTAAAAAAAATGTAATCCACACAAGGCATTTTAGATCATCCAGGATCCCTCACTATGAGTTATCACTCCATATTTATTCAAAACGTGCACATAATCAAATCTATGAAAACAAAATAAATAGCGTTCGCCTTATCACTCATATCCTTCACTGACAAACCTTATAAAACTGTTACAACTTCAATGCACCTATTGACTTAAAATACTCCTTTAATCGTGTACTGCCTACTAGAAGCTTTTAAGAGATGTTACAAGTCAAAACTGATCTCCTACTTCTAAACCACACTGGCTTTAATAGATCGCTTTCCTATTCCCTGTCCTGCAGTCATTTTTCAAGTTTATTTGTAGTTTTGCTTATAAAACATGATAAATCATCTGTCATTAAGCTTTTTTTTTTTTTGGTTATTTGTTAATCCATGAGAGCTCTCTCTGACGTAATCTAGTTTGTCTACAGTGACAGATGCTGCACCATCCACCAGCAGTAATGAATACTTGTAATTAGTCTAATAAAAGGCTTTGTGTCCCCATTGATACTATTTTTCGTTAAAGGACCTCCACTAAATGTCCACCATTAATCCTGACAATCTCTTGTGCTTGTTGGAACACAAAGGGCCTGTCCTTCAGAGCCCAGGCTTGACGTCACCATTGAGGCTATGATTGTTTCTTGCTTATCAGTGTTTGGCCGTAAAACTCATTCAGTATTTCAAATGTCTGACTTGTAAAGCAGCTCGCTCTGAATCTTTGGTTTCATAAACCCTGGTTTCACACACCCTGGTTACATAGACCTTTTGTACTAAAGTTCTGCTTCCTGATTATACAGACTCAAACCAAAATGTGCGGAAAACAGGAATAGTTAATATGTTTATTCACTAGGGGTGTGTGTGTGTGTGTATATGTGTGTGTGTATATGTATATATATGTATATATATATATATATATATATATATATATATATATATATAAAAATTCTGGACAGGACTGTAAAAAAATTCAGGACAAAGGGTCAAAATTTAGGACAAAAATTCAATAACAAACGTCGGTTTTACAGACACACCCAAGAGAGGCCATACCTCACTATATTATCAGTGCATTTATTTACTCTTTTTTTTAACATGCCACTATTTATTCACTGTAGTCTTTTTGTGATTGCCTACTGGAATGCTGCATTCAGGTGTCACATTACGTCCTTGTTCAGTGGTAAATTAATGCCCTTCAGCACTGTCAAGGCCATCACCCCTACCCAAATCTACCCAATCTTTCTTGAAGAGAAAGTAACAGCAACATTTTGATCATGTTTCTAAACATTTTACAACCCCTGGCAAACAGTTTGGGAAACATTAAGGTAAGTAACCTCATGCTAGTTTAAACAAATTGAACAAATCTCTGTCTGTAGTTTCACAGCACTAGAGTGTATGTCTGGGACCCTACATTTATCTCAGAACTGGGAGCCTCGACTACCAATCAAAGATAATAAAAGAGGAGGATGAAATCCAGATCAAATGGGAGATACATGGCAACTGATTCAAAGGGTTGTTTCTAAGAATTGGATAAATGAGGAAGAGAAGAACAAGGTGAGACAATTCCTAAAATCAGACAAGATGGGTCCACCAAGACTGTCTGAAGGTATTCCATACCTGGGGAGTTGTCTCTGCAGACAGGAGAGAAACCGAAGAAGCACTGTCAAGTGGTTGAACAAGCCGCACCCACCCACTTTGGCAAACTCTTCTGGTGCGATGGTCTGCTGTTCGTGTTTGTGAAGGGTGGCCAGACCCCTTGTAAGGTTGTACTGGGCAATTGCCTGCCTTGTCCATGTCTTAATATGGTTTTGCAGTTGAGCAAAAGCCAAACTAGTGATCTGGGTTATCTCTAAGGGTCAAGTACACATAGAATCTTCAAAATATTTGGGATGTCAATTGCACAAACAAAATGTGAAAATGTAAAATGTAATTAGTGTTTCTTTAACATATGGCACTGTTTTCACCTTTATATACAATTAGACCTCAGATTGAACTGGGAACCAGTTACCTTTCGATACCTCGTGATTAATATCTACCATTACCCCACTGATTTGCAGGATGGAAATCTCGGCAGAGCGCCACGGTCTACCCGATAATAGTATTATTTTGCAAACCTTCCGCTGCTCGTCCTTCATTCCTTCTTCAGACATACCACACATCTGATTTGGCTGCTGGGGTACCGTTTAGCTCTTTCCACTCTAAAGCTACTTGTGACTGCAGGTGGATTAGGCCTTCTGGCCTTAAAACGCTATTATTCAGCTGCACACGTCCAATGGGTGCCTCGCTGGCTTTCTGCCCGCCCCTCTGCATGAGCTGGGGTTTATCCCTAAAGGCTTTTAAGGAGGGCTTACTACACTGCTCATTTTTTCCTACTGACCCTTCTACGGATCACAATCCAGGGTAATCATGCAAAGCTTTCTATTGCCTTTCTAGAACCTGTTAATTCACTGACACTAAGAAACCCTGTGCTCCTGCACTACCTTTGCTAAGCCTTCTCACTTGCACAGGATGGCTGAGGTCAGAACAACTCCATCAGTGGCATGCTACAGGTGTCTTAAAATTGGGGGATTTGTTTCTGGAAGGTGAGCTACTAAATTTCCAAACCCTTGTGTCAGACTACCATCTTCACCCGGGTCAACTTCTTATTAACTACGACCTTAAACAACCATTAAATGCCCTATTTCATGTCTGCAACCTAGCTCTAACCCTACATGAGGTGTGCCAGAAGCTCTATACCATAGGGACAGGTGGCAAACTGATAAGATGGGTTTACAGACTTTTCCTGCAACATTGAGACCGCTCCAGGTCTTCTCGTCATACTACATGGGTGATTGATGTGGCCAAACCTCTGCAAGATATGGATTGGACCAAAATACTGGACTTTCCCCCACAAAGTATCCCATGGCTGTCACTTTAAGTACATTCATAGAGCTTCCTTGGGAATGCATTCCACCCGTTGCTTGCCATTGGCTTTGTGGTTTGTAATTCACATTTTGTTGCTTTCAATGTGCTGGCTTTATTTGTTTTAGGCTATCCAGCTTGGGTTCGTCCCTTCCCTTCCCTTGCCCAAACCTTATTTACAGTATCCTTCCGATTGCTCCCTATGTGTAAACAGGCCTGTAAATCTTGTTCTTATCTAACCACATTTGCTGTGCATTGCAAGAATGAGGTCAAATGTCAGACTTGGTCTTCGGTGGGAACTTAGGGGCTCATTCTGAGCCCGGCGGGCGGCGGGAACCGCCATATGGCCGCTCCGCGGTCGAAAGACCGCGGAGGCCATTCTGGCTTTCCCGCTGGGCTGGCGGGCGACCGCCAGAAGGCCGCCTGCCAGCCCAGCGGGAAACCCCTTCCCACGAGGAAGCCGGCTCCGAATGGAGCCGGCGGAGTGGGAAGGTGCGACGGGTGCAGTTGCACCCGTCGCGAATTTCAGTGTCTGCTGAGCAGACACTGAAATTCTTGGTGGGGCCCTCTTACGGGGGCCCCTGCAGTGCCCATGCCATTGGCATGGGCACTGCAGGGGCGCCCAGGGGCCCCACGACACCCCATACCGCCATCCTGTTCCTGGCGGGCGAACCGCCAGGAACAGGATGGCGGTATGGGGTGTTGGAATCCCCATGGCGGCGCAGCAAGCTGCGCCGCCATGGAGGATTCCGGAGGGCAGCGGAAAACCGGCGGGAGACCGCTGGTTTTCCTGTTCTGACCGCGGCCAAACCGCCGCGGTCAGAATGCCCTGCGGGGCACCGCCAGCCTGTTGGCGGTGCTCCCGCATCCCTGGCCCCGGCGGTCCTTGACCGCTGGGGTCGGAATGACCCCCTTAGTGTTTACTCTTCTTTCTTTGACTTCAAAGTGAGAGGATTTATGCGACAATCTTGCTGGATACTGGCGGTAGGAAAGAGTTTTATTTTTATATCACATGACAACATATAAATAAATTCAGAATATATCAGAATTAGGAGTACTAATGGAACAAATACCTTTATAAGATTAAAACAAATCATTGCATCATATGATGCAATTTTCACACATTGTCTGTGCACTGTATAGTTTTATTTGAAAAACTCTATGGCTGTGCAAATGTAATGGTCATTTCAATCAAAAATGTGTTTTCTGTAATGGCAGTGTGATACCACACCATGCATACTCCACTCCACACCACTGCACCCTACTCTGTGCGACCCCACTTTACACCACTCCATGCCACTGCAGTGTGGGACACTGCACTCTTCTCCACTCTGAACCGCTCCACTGTATGCCACTGCACTCTATGCTACTTTACACTATGCCTCTCTACTCTACTCTGTACCACTCTACTTTATGCCAATGCAGTTTATGCCTCTCTACACCACTGCGCTGTGAGTCTCTGCACACTCCCCTCTCCGGTCTCGTCAACACCAATCTACACCGCACAACTCCACTCTATGCCACTCTGCAACACTGCACTGTATGCCACTGCACTCTATGCTAATACACTTTATGCTAGTGTACTTTACTCTGTAACACTCAACTGCATGGCCCTGCACTCTACATCAATACACTGCACATCACTCTAATCTACTCTGCACCACTGCACTCTATGCTATGGCACTCTACACCAATTTACTCTGTGCCATCACACTCTATGCCACTCTACCCTACTCCACTCCACTATATGCCATGCCACTCTACTGTGGAACAATCTACTTTATGCTACTGCACTCTGCGTCACCTCAATCTACCCGGCACCTCTCCACTCTATGCCACTGCACTCTACTCTGGAACAATCTATTCTATGCCACTGCACTCTACGCCACTTTGCCCCACGGCACTCTAAACCACAGCACTCTAGTTCAGTGCTCTCTATGCCAATGCACTCTAAACAACTGCACTAAAGCCATTGCACTCTACTCTGCATCACTGCACTCTATGCCACTCTACTCCACTACACACCACTAGACTCTGACACTGTACTCTACAACACGGCACTGGCCTCCACTATACTCTACACCACTCTACTCTGTACTACTGCATTCTGCACCAATGCATTCTATTCCACTGCACTCTATACCACTCTACTCTGCATAACTCCACTCTATGCCACTGCTCTTTACAGCACTATACTCTACACTGCACTACTCTACACTACTCCACTCTACACCACTGCATTCTATGCCAATCCGAGTCTACTCTGCACTCTGCCACTGCCCCACTCTACACTACTGCACTCTATGCCACTCTATTGTATGCCACTTTACTCCACTCTATGCCATTCTACTCTGCTCCAAGCTACTCTATGCCAATGTGCTGTAAACAACTTCACTCGATGCCATTGCCCTCTACTCTGCACCACTGTACTCAACGCCACTTCTCTGTGCCATTCTACTCCACCCTACACCACTACATTGACACTACTCTGCAGCATTATACTCTACACCACTCTACTCTGTACTACTGCATTATATGCCAGTACACTCCATGCAACAGCACTCTGTCACAGCACTCTATGCCACTCTATTCTGCATCACTCGACTACGCCACTGCACTCAGCAGCACTATACTCTACTCTGCACTGCACCACTCTACACCACTGCATTATATGCCACTTGAGTCTACTCTGCACTCTATGCCACTGTACCACTCTATGCTATTTCACTCTCTGCCACTATTGTATGCCACTCTACTCCACTGCACTCGGTCACTCTAATCTGTCCCATGCCACTCCATGCCACTGCACTCTAAACCATTGCACTCTATGCCAATGCTCTCTAAACAACTTCACTGTACTCCACTGCACTCTATGCTCCCATGATACTCTACTCTACACCACTATGCCACTAACATTTAGCCATGCTGAACAGCAGCCACTCTGGTGTATAACATGGCTAAAACACATTGGCAAAGCCAATAACTCTTGCGTAGACGACACCTATTGGCTTTGCCAAAGCTTGTTAGTACTATGAGATACCGAGGTCCCTTAAAGAACTGTGAATGTGTAAGTCCTTATTTTAAACATGCATTACACTTCATAATATAGGCTGCTACAAAATGTGCAAATACATTTTGGTTGAATAAAAAGTCTTTTAAATTACAGATTTGAATAATATACAGTTTATACCTAGTACTAACATTTTTTATAACAGTCTATTAAAACCACACACTCCACAGCTCACCTTGGAACACCTTTACAGTACCTCTCTAAACGAAAATATCTGTCATCTGAAAGCTTCAAGTGACTCCTTTGATTAAACTCTATGCAGGTTTCCAAGCCCCTTTGCATTTGCAGATTTACCAGTTGCGCACATTTGCATTTCTTTAGGGAAGGAGACACTTTGGCAAGAAGGCCTTTTCTTATCTGTCTGCTCCTCCACCCTCAGAGCACTGGAGACTCCCTGCCTTTCCATCCAGCTGGGGAAACTGATCTGCCCTAATTACATTTTGTACTTTAGCTGAAAGGCTAAAATTAAGGACAGATGCTGTCCGTTAAGCCTTTCATCTCTGAAAACGGACAGTAGGAATAAATTTCGGGCAGTCCGTGAAAATTACGGACGGACGGACGGGTGGTCACCCTAGTGTGTGACCCCAATCTTTTTGGGCGCTTTACCCCTTTGCCTGTTTGACTTTCATAAAGTGAAAATATAGCATTGCTCAAGTACTTTTACCATAAGTGTTCTGTATGAAGTGCTAGCCTCCGCATAAAAAATGACCAGAAGGCCAAAGGAACAAAGGTGAAACACCTTCGATGAACCTGAATTATGCTGGGATGATGAAAAACCTTGCTGATGTAAATCGGTGACTATGATTTCCTTAGAGTTTCGCTTTTGATATTGAAATGTATTATCTTTCTGATAAATAAAATGATAGCCAAATCTAAGCCTACACTCTCATTTCATTTAAAATCTTTCTTGGGTCGACAGCGTCATCCGAGTTCTGTCGTCCTCTCGGTTATTTTTAAAATCCAATGAAAACTGTTTTTCATGCGACCACTAGGGGGCACGAGTGTATAAAGAATGTGATTCTCTTTAATGGTACATACTGCAAAACTTGACAAACGGAACAGCATTGTGATGTGCGATTTCATAGACAATAAGCATTTTGTAAATAACACTGAAAAGGTTTCAGTGGTGAAAAATCTAACACTGTAAATTGAACTTTGCTGTGGTCTGTGAAAGGGGTGGTAGTCTTCATAATTTGTCTCAATCAATTCCATTCATACTTTCGAACCGCCTTTTTGTGCAATCTATGTTAGACACATCTCTCTACAGCTTTCTGAAATCCTCAGTCCGTATACTTGACATCTCATCTCTTTCCTCTTTAGCACACTATATTTAGTCTCTCCTGAATGCACTTCCTCACCTCTCCTTCACTTCACCACCCAGTCCCCCCAAAACCCACAATGCACCCACTTACCTGTGAGCACTGCATTTTCTTTTCACTTTGGCTTGTAAATATTTTGACCACTGTGTACCTCCTTCACACACATTTGTGCAGAATCACAAATGCAACCGGAATACGTGTCTATTGTTTTGGGTGCTCTCCAGGGAGGCCAAGGATTTCATGACTATGTATTCTCAACAATTTATTGAACAACTGGCAGGCGCTGTAAGAAACTCGTACAGCCTTCAGCTTCAACAACAGAACTCTCAATCGTGGCCTGGTATAAACAACCACCCACAACCTGAACTCAGGCACATAGAGGCAACACTATGCTAGAATGACATGCTGCACAAAAAACACAAAGGCACAACATCCTGTAAAATGCAACTACTATTGAGAAATGCAAGATTCCATAAAACTTGAAATATAAAAGCAACTACATCGCTGACATACTTTTACATTCATTCGATCAGTTTTTCCCCTATAAATTCAAGGACACTGCTATTGGGCTCATAAGTGGCCCCTTTCACCACTGTCTTAAAAAAAATAATTATGGTCGGGTCTGGTACCTGGGGAAATCCGATTTAAATCCCTGAGTGAATGCAATGTTCAGATTTAAATCTCTCATTCTAGTATAGTACTTCCTTGAAGGTAGGATTAAATACCAAATAGTCAATAGCATACGGTGAGAGAGTAATACTCCTATGGGTGACACCAAAGACCAATTCATGCATATTTTACAGAACTGCTAACAGTACTTTAAGCAGACAGATGTGCTGTCAAGCCGGACCTAAAAAGCCAGTTAACAGTGCCTTTAGGGATTTTTTTTAAACAGTTATTCTTGTCATTGGCTTTAAGAAAACAATGTAGCTTCTTGTGAACAGTCATTGTTAATGTTGGCCTTACTGGGAAAGTTGATGTTCCAAACTATCAAGAAAACAGGCTTGCTGTTCGTGAACGCCTTTTAATGAATGAAATATCTACATAAAGGGAAATAACTGTTGGTGATGATAGCAGTAAGGTGCTACAAACTGACACCAACTGGTGAAAGGTATAGATGAGGACCAAACAAAAAGCTCAGACGAGCGGCCTAGTGCCTTGAGACGACTCTGTCGCTGATGCAAGCACACTTCTTACCTGAAGAAAATTAAAAGGGACTAACAGCTTAACATTTCTTTTAGAAAATAAATACATTTTATTTGTTGTAATTTGCTGACCTATGGTTGAGGGTATATGGAAATGACACATTACCTGTCTTGGAGTGCAATAAGTGAGCAGTTCAGCAAAGTGTGTGTATTGCTTTGTTGTTGGGGCGCTTGACCAGCCAGTCGGCCACAGAGCCATGGGCATCCCTGGTCCTCCATCCTCTGAAAGAGTATTTATATTTGAGCCTCTCATACTACAACTTTAGTTGTAGCTCCTCTTATCTCCTTTCTCTTCCCAGCACCCTGAAGAGTGAATTGGAGCCGGTGCACTCTCACATACCTCATGTTTGAGATTTGACCCCCGCCCAGCTCTGCTTGAGTGATAGTGCCCTTCATTACCCATTTGTACTGCATTTATCTCATACCCTCAGCTTTGTAAATGGCGCATCTTGCACACTCCGTGCCCTTTTCAATGCGCCATCCAATACCACGTTGTGCCTCCTTGTTTCCTGCACTCTCATGTACCGCTTTATTGGAAGTACCGTTTCTTCAGTGAAAAGAGACTCCATCCTCTACACCCTCTGGTGCTTTAATGAACTGTAAAATGCAGTCCAGAATACCTCGCTCCTCACAATCTATTGCCATTCCAGAGCTGGCTGCATCACTGGGAAGGAGACTGCCAGTGATTAAGACAAACTCGAGGATGTTATCATACACTGCTGACATCTCAGACCTGGGGTGGATGACCTAGGGTGTACTTAGTGGATGAGCGGGGCACCTTCCACAGGCTGGAAAATGCACCTGTAATCCAAAGCCAGATGAAGGGGAGCCCAGTTCAGACTACACCTAATTCCACGGCTGAACGACAGACAAACCCGTTCTGTCTGTCCACCTGACTTCTCTTTGAGGGTCTTGGGCCCGGGGCACCAATTATGCTATGGAAAGTACACTTTTTTTAAATCACGTGACCAGGTTTCTGCACAGCAGCATCACCCATCACAGAGAGCTACATCATAGGCCTTTCAGGGTCCAATGCTGCACGGCTAGTTTTTGAAACTTTCTACCCCTTTAGGGTAAGCTGCGTTTTCTCATCGTAGTTTGGTAATCATCTATTGGATGATTTTCCAAAATTGGCAGGATGAGTCTTTTGACAAATTCTTTAAGCAACTAAGCATTTTCCTTACTGTGTCTGTATTATATAGGCAGGATTGCTGTGATTTTCCTTTGTAATTTACATGAATACCCTTTTAAACTTTTTGTTTTAATCAGGGAGTGTCTGTTTGTCCTTCCTGTTTCGTGAGCCACATCACCTCCGCATTGATGCTGCTCTGAACGTGAATGAGCCACGTGGCTCCGAGGGGGCTGGTGTGCGGGAAGTCCCTAGCAGAGGACACATCTTAGGTGGTTTTGACTGGACAATGCAACTCTGGGCCAGTTGGTGAAAGCTTCTGTCACGGGAATCATTTGAATGCTTTTAAATTCACGAAATTACATTTTTTATTTCTCACCCGGTAGATTTATCCAGCAGGTGAACCATGCAGCCATCACTATTCAGCGCTGGTACAGGAAGCATTCACAGAGGCGCCGGACCGGTGCCGCTGCTCTCCGACGCATGCTCTCCAGCAAGAAAGAGGTAAGACTTTTGGAGTGGTCTCTTCAATTCATTCCTTTTTCTGCTGGGCTTCTCTTCTCCTTCTTTCCCTTACTCTTCTTGTGGCCCTCCTCCCCAACAACCCTTGTTTCTTCTCGCCTCTCCCTCTCTCTTTCCACTTCTCTTTCCCACTTCTCCTTCCCCTCTGCTTTCCCTCCACTAACCTCTGTTTCCTCTTCCCCCCACCCTCTCTCTACACGTTGCTGGTTGTGGAGCCCTACTTTCATAAGCAGGTGCTATACATGCGATTGTATTTATTGTGTTTTGTTCCCGTTTGTTCATGTATCATGTTCTGTAACTGAGAGCCACAGAAGCAGGCGAGGCCCTTGATACTAAGCAACGTATGGACGAGGAGAATACTTTAGCGCAAAGGTGTTGGTAAACCGAATCCAGCTGCTTCACTACTGAACATAATGTGTCAGTTTCTTTTTAAAAATATTAAATACCGATGTAAAGCTGTGCTCTTCCAATTTATTATCATAAGGACATTGAGCTACAGAAAGATGCAATAATTTGCTTAATTTTAGTTAAGCAGAGGAGCCAGGTTTAGGACTCTGGTCTCCTGGTTCCACACGGGTCGCATTTTACATTCGATCACTCTCTCTGGTTGGGAAGGGGACATTGAAGACTAGGATATTCTTTTAATCGGGTTAGCAGGTGCACAGAAGAAAGGCAGACTGACTGAAAACTGTTGTGTCCCTCTTTAAGGAAAAGCAGCAGCAGCTCGCTGAAGAAGGCAATGCCCTGGAGGTGCAGCGGAAGAGAGAAGAGGCGCGCAAGAAAATCCGTGAGGAAAAGGCCCGGCAGGCCAGGACCGCAGCCATTCAGGTGCACAGTGAGAATGAATAATGAGATCTGACCCTTCTCAAGTACCATCTGTCTCCAGGGGTTGGACCTGCTCGGGGTGGCTTACAGTCTTTTCAGAGTGCTGTAAGCCCATTCTGTACCTGTTCATTGTGGTAGTAATGACAGCCCATTTCCATCATTACCTGGCATGCTTGGCTGCTGCAAATGTAGTTGTCACCAAAGCAACTTGGGAAGGAGGTGATGGATAGGAAAACTGAGGAGAGAGGGAGTTGACACACTGTCTCAGAATAACACTGGTCTTGATGTCCTAGGAGCTGCGCCAGAAGCGGGCCCTGAAGTCCTTGGAAAGCAGGCGGATTGCAGAGGACGAACTGCATCTACTAAAGGAAAGTGGTGTTGTGGGAAAAAAGAGACCCACCAGGGGCTTCATGCCAAAGAACGCAGCCTCCAGTAGCCCCAAGGTGAACAATGCAGGTGAGGTAGTTTGTGATAAGTGTCTATTGAATGAGGTGGCTGCATAAGCCAATGGTAGCTAAGTATTCTTCCTGCCCCAGGGATTGACAACAGTAGGTCCAAGGCTCAGTGGTTTTGGTGTGTGCTGCGGTTTCCATAGACCTGTGGTGCCCCTTTGTTTGATGGTAGGGCACTCCTCCAGTGCATACCAGATTCCAGGCCCCGTTAATAGTGCTAAGTGTTGACTGCCCGGCACAATGTTGGTGCTGTGTAGCTGCCAAGACCAGGCTCAGCCACAGAGCTGTTTGCTGCTAGAAGTGGGTCCTGAGGATTATGTTCTCTGCTGTCTGCCCCTAAGCTGGGTTTTTGTGATCTGTTCAGCAAGTCTCATGCCTCATTCATAATGCTGCGTTTTGCAGGGCACTTGAGTCACTCAATGGAAGCCTGATGATTGCCAGGTGACGTCACAGCACTTGCCACATTGATGTGGACTAGAAGCCTACTAGTTTGTTTAAAATATTAATTAACACTAGAAATTTCACAGTGCTATTAAAACCTGCCTGTTATGATATTAATTCAAATCTATTTCTATGGCTGTATGCTCAAACCAGTTGTGTCACTTGGATTCCACCAAGTTGCCACATTTGGCCTTCTACAAATTTCAGTAGCCGTACCGAGCTCTGCTTAGGTGTACCAATATTTCCTCATTAAGGCATTTCAGGTCCTAATATCTCTTCTTATCATGGGAACCTATTTAATGCATGCGTACTAACATACCTGTATTGTCACTCTCGGTTGTTGAGACCTTGTTAAGAAAGCCTGAAACTGCAATTCCCAGACTGGAATTAAGATAGTAAGAGATCCGTTTCTCAAATATTTGTGTGTTTTTCTTTCCTTCCCATATGCTTTTAAGTCACATTGGATTAACTAAAAATATATTCACTTGTGGAAGCATGGATGTGCAAAGAAGTTTAAATGAAGCAAAAATCTATGATCGCCTTTGCATTTTTGTTTTTGAGGGGAGACGTGAGCATATAGATTTCTGAGCATGTTGCATTTGTTATTTTCCAGGTCTGGGTTTCCATGATGTCACAGAGCTGGAGGGAGTTTTCCAGCCTTCGGACTCTGTTTCCCCTACATCAACTAAAAAGGTGGATGAAATTCCACAGGTAAATTACTTTTTGATGGTATTGTTTTTGTGGTGTATGTATGATGTGGTGGCAGCCATTAAGATTTTCTTTCAAGATCTGTTGGCTCCGCGGATCCTCAACAGCGTAAAATATCTTTACATTTTGAGCCTTAATTTCTCAAACTACTACACAAAATCACAAAAAACATGTTGTCTGGATCAAGAACCAGGTTTCTGCCAAATTTGGTGTAATTGGTTGAGCAGTTTTTGCGGTATCACTGTTCAGTTTTCATATGCAAAGATAAACGAGGTAAATGTGTCTTGGGACCCAACCCATTTTCTCAGCCTCAGCTTGATGGATCACCCCAAAACTTTAAAGGAAAGTGCTGAGGTGGATAGGACTTATTTTTGGAAAGTATAGCAAAGATTCATCAAACTGTGCCAAAGGTATGAGCAACCCAACAATGTTTTTCCTTGAAACTTTTTTCTAACTAGAATTACCCAGTGATGACTGCCACTGTGTAATGTGTGTTTGTCTGTGTGTCTCTCTCTCTCTCTCTCTCTCTCTCTCTCTCTCTCTCCCTCTCTCTCTCTCCGTCCCTCCCTCTCTCTCTCGCTCTATATATATATATATGTTCGATGGCATGTGTAGCTGCAGATACACATGCTGTGCATTATCCTGCCATCTAGTGTTGGGCTCGGAGTGTTACAAGTTGTTTTTCTTCGAAGAAGTCTTTTCGAGTCACGAGACCGAGGGACTCCTCCCTTTCGGCTCCATTGCGCATGGGCGTCGACTCCATCTTAGATTGTTTTCTTTCCGCCATCGGGTTCGGACGTGTTCCTCTTCGCTCTGTATTTCGAATCTGGAAAGTTAGCTAAATATCGAAAATTCAACGGTATTGTTCGCGCTCGGTACCGGTTTAGTGTTAGCATATCAGCACCGATAGTAGAAGCGCTCCGGCGGCCCTTCGGGGCTTCCGTTCTTTAGCGGGGCCTGGTCGGCCCGATCGCGTCCATCGTCTAAACTAATGGACCGGATCCCCTTCCGCTTCTGTCCGAAGTGCCACGCGAAGTATCCTTATACAGACCAACACTTGGTCTGTAATCTGTGTCTGTCACCGGAACACAGGGAGGATACTTGTGAGGCCTGTTGGGCATTTCGATTGAAAAAGACCCAACACAATCGAAGAGCCAGAAGACTACAAATGGCGTCGACACCAAGAGAACAGCTCGACGTCGAAGAGGAGGAAAGAATCTCCATCCAGGGAACGGACTCAGACGACTCCGAAAGTGAGCGACCCGCGACAACGCAGAAAACTGTGAGTAAAACTGCCCAGTCCACGACTCACTCCAAGATCGTAAAGACCAAGGGGATGCCACCGCCAGCAGGCCATGGCTTAACCCATCGAAAAGACGGTGACCAAACATCGGCACTGAAAAAGGCCAAACAACTGCCGAAGACATCCGACTCCGGTTGAGATTCAGGCTCCGAACGATCTCGGCACCGAGAGTTCGACTCACCCAAGGTGAAAAAAGTTACCTCAGAACCGAAAAAGACTGTTTCGAAACCTTCGGTACCGAAAAAAGCAGCCTCAGAGCCGAAATTAAGCTCTTACACGTAAGAGCAAGGACTTTCCGGCCAAATGCATGAACATAGATTTGAGCAGGAAATAGGTATGGGGGAACCAGACCATACCCAAAGGAGGCTGCATATCCAGAAAGAGACTGGAAAAATACAAACTCTTCCTCCTATTAAAATCAAAAGAAAGCTGGCATTTCGTGAGTCAGAAATGCAGCCGAAGGCAAAGGTGGCAAGAGATAAAACACCACCACCAAGGTTTTCGCCACAGCCTTCTCCACTACATTCACCACAGCTGTCCCCGGTAACAACACCCCCAATGCAGTCACCGACACATACAAGGATGACACAGGATGATCCGGATGCATGGGACTTATATGATGCCCCGGTATCCGACAACAGTCCAGATTGTTACCCAACAAGGCAGTCACCTCCTGAGGACAGTACTGCATATACGCAGGTACTATCAAGGGCAGCTACATTCCACAATGTAGCAATGCATTCGGAGCCAGTAGAGGATGATTTCCTATTCAACACCTTGGCATCCACCCACACTTCCTACCAAAGTCTGCTGATGCTCTGAGGCATGCGCAAGCACGCTAAACAGGTCTTCCAGGAGCCAGTGAAAGGAAGGGCTATCACGCCTAGGGTGGAGAAAAAATACAAACCTCCCCCAACGGACCCTGTGTTTATAACACAGCAACTGACACCAGATTCGGTGGTTGTGGGAGCAGCAAGAAAGAGGGCAAACTCTCAATCATCAGGAGACGCACCACCGCCTGACAAAGAGAGTAGGAAGTTCGATGCAGCGGGCAAACGAGTGGCAGCACAGGCAGCCAATCAATGGCGGATCGCAAACTCGCAAGCCCTACTGGCTCGCTACGACAGGGCACACTGGGACGAGATGCAACACATTATACAGCACTTGCCCAAAGAACACCAGAAACGTGCCCAACAGGTTGTTGAAGGACAAGCAGTATCCAACAACCAGATAAGGTCCGCATTAGACTCGGCAGACACAGCAGCACGGACAGTCAACACTGCAGTAACCATTTGCAGGCATGCATGGTTACGGAGCTCAGGATTCAAACCAGAAATCCAGCAAGCTGTGTTAAACATGCCTTTTAACCAGGAACAATTATTTGGGCCGGAGGTGGACACAGCAATTGAGAAACTAAAGAAGGACACAGACACGGCCAAAGCCATGGGCACGCTCTACTCCCCACAAAGCAGAGGCACATTTAGAAAGCCACAATTTAGAGCGGGGTTTCGTATGCAAACACCAGAGCCTTCCACCTCGCAAACCAGACCCACCTATCAGGGGCAATACCAGAGAGGAGGGTTTCGAGGCTCATATAGGGGTGGACAATTCCCAAGAGCAAGGGGAAAATTCCAAAGCCCTAAAACAAGTCAAACCAAACAGTGACTTCAACGTCACAAAACCCCAACACTTAACACCAGTGGGGGAGACTTACTGCATACTACAAAAACTGGACACACATAACTACGGACGCATGGGTCCTAGCCATTATCCAACATGGTTATTGCATGGAATTCATAAATTTCCCGCCAGATGTGCCCCCAAGAGCACACAATATGTCCAAACAACACTTAGACCTGTTACAACTAGAAGTCCAAGCATTGTTACAAAAACAAGCAATAGAGTTAGTACCCAACCATCAAAAAGGAACAGGTGTCTACTCACTATATTTCCTAATTCCAAAGAAAGACAAAATGTTGAGACCCATATTAGACCTCAGAACGCTGAATCTCTTCATCAAATCAGATCACTTCCACATGGTAACACTTCAAGACGTGGTTCCCTTGCTCAAACAACAGGACTACATGTCAACGTTAGATCTCAAGGATGCATACTTTCACATACCCATGCACCCTTCGCACAGAAAATACTCAAGGTTTGTAATACACGGCGTGCACTATCAATTCAAGGTGTTACCGTTCGGGATAACAGCCCCAAGGGTATTCACAAAATGCCTTGCAGTAGTAGCCGCTCATATAAGGAGACAGCACATGCACGTATTCCCATACTTAGACGATTGGTTAATAAAAACCAGCACTCAACAACAGTGTCTTCTTCACACGCAATACGTTACAGAAACTCTACACAAACTAGGGTTTTCTATAAATTACCAAAAATCACATCTGCAGTCATCCCAGATACAACAATACTTGGGAGCAACACTCAACACACAAAAAGCGATTGCCACACCAAGTCCACAAAGGGTACAAGCGTTTCAGAATATTACATTAAACATACAGCCAAACCAACACTACCAAGTAAGGTTTGTAATGAAACTTCTAGGCATGATGTCCTCATGCATAGCCATTGTCCCAAACGCAAGATTACACATGCGGCCTTTACAACAGTGCCTAGCAAAACAATGGACGCAAGCACAGGATCAACTCCAAGATCTAGTGTTGATAGACCGCCAAACACACTTCTCGCTTCAATGGTGGAACCCTATAAATTTAAACCAAGGGCGGCCATTCCAAGACCCAGTGCCTCAAGACGTGATCACAACAGATGCTTCCATGATAGGGTGGGGAGCACACCTCAACCAGCACAGCATTCAGGGACAATGGGACAATCCTCAAAAACAACTGCACGTAAACCAGTTAGAACTGTTGGTTCGGGACTCTGCAGTCGCAATCCCAGCTCTGCGAGGACATGCGTGGAGAAGTGTGGCTCAGTGGTTAGAGCGGCAGACCCGGATGCAGAAATCTGGCCCGGGACCAGGGTTCAATTCCTGCCTCGGCGGGTCTTGGGCTCAATTTCCTCAGACCTAATAATTCTAGCATCGGTGCCTAATCTAATTCATGGGTCCCACTCTGTAACTCTGGGCAATAGCTTGCTTAATCTCCACAACGGCCCCAACAGCTCTGGGATGCCTGGCTTCACCTTGGAGGTTTCCCAGGAGTGGGCACGTCACAGGGAAAAGCCAGGAGGGGTTCCACAGCGGTATGCGTACAGCGCCTTGAGACCCTAACGGGTGAGTAGTGCGCTATACAAGTACGAAGTTTACAGTTTAACTGTGGGCAGTGTTTCTAGCATTAAAAGCATTTCAACCACTGATGGCCCACAAACACATTCTTATCAAAACCGACAACATGACGACAATGTATTACCTCAACAAACAAGAGGGACACCCTCGTCACAACTGTGTCTCTTAGCACAGAAAATTTGCCATTGGGCAATTCACAATCACATTCGCCTAATAACACAATACATCCCAGGCATTCAGAACCAGTTAGCCGACAATCTCAGTCGAGATCACCAACAAACACACGAATGGGAAATTCATCCCCAGATCCTACAAGATTACTTTCTACGCTGGGGAACACCAAAAATAGACCTATTTGCTCAAAAGAAAACGCAAAATGCCAAATCTTTGCGTCCAGGTACCAACACCCTCAGTCCAAGGGCAATGCGTTATGGATCAGTTGGTCAGGGATATTTGCTTACGCTTTTCCCCCTTTCCCACTCATTCCTTACCTGGTAAACAAACTAAGTCAAAACAAACTCAAACTAATACTTATAGCACCAACCTGGGCTCGCCAACCGTGGTACACAACACTGTTAGATTTATCAGTAGTACCTCACATCAAGTTACCGAACAGGCCAGACCTGCTAACACAACACAAACAGCAGATCAGACACCCGAATCCAGCATCACTCAATCTAGCAATCTGGCTCCTGAAGTCTTAGAATTTAGACTCTTAGACCTTACACAAGAATGTATGGTGGTCATTAAACAAGCTAGAAAACCTACTACAAGACATTGTTATGCAAACAAATGGAAAAGATTTGTTTACTACTGCCACAATAATCAAATTCAGCCACAACATGCTTCCACCAAGGACATTGTAAGTTACTTATTACACTTACAAAAGTCTAAACTAGCAATCTCTTTTATTAAAATACATCTCACAGCAATATCTGCCTATCTGCAGATTACACATTCAACATCGCTTTTTAGAATTCCAGTCATCAAAGCATTTAGGGA
This sequence comes from Pleurodeles waltl, assembly GCF_031143425.1. Taxonomy (NCBI): domain Eukaryota; kingdom Metazoa; phylum Chordata; class Amphibia; order Caudata; family Salamandridae; genus Pleurodeles; species Pleurodeles waltl. The sequence continues at coordinate 975,883,549 of NC_090446.1, read as the reverse complement.
GGGATTAAAAAGAATAATTCCCCCGAGAACACCACCAGTACCTTCGTGGAACCTTAATATTGTATTAACACGGCTCATGGGACCACCATTTGAACCCATGCATTCTTGTGAAATGCAATACTTAACTTGGAAGGTAGCCTTTCTAATAGCTATTACATCACTTAGAAGAGTAAGTGAGATACAAGTATTTACTATACAAGAACCCTTTATACAAATACATAAACATAAAGTGGTTCTCTGTACAAATCCCAAATTCTTACCAAAGGTTATATCACCATTCCACCTAAACCAAACAGTGGAACTCCCAGTCTTCTTTCCACAACCAGACTCCGTAGCTGAAAGAGCCTTACATACATTAGACATAAAAAGAGCACTAATGTATTACATTGACAGAACAAAACAGTTCAGTAAAACAAAACAATTGTTTGTAGCCTTCCAGAAACCTCATGCAGGTAATCCTATATCCAAGCAAGGCATTGCCAGATGGATTGTGAAATGTATTCAAACTTGCTATATTAAAGCAAAAAGAGATCTACCTATTACACCAAGAGCGCATTCCACTAGGGAAAAAGGCGCCACAATGGCTTTTGTAGGAAATATACCTATGACAGAAATTTGTAAGGCAGCCACATGGTCTACGCCTCATACATTCACAAAACATTACTGTGTAGATGTGTTAACAACACAACAAGCCACAGTAGGACAGGCTGTATTAAGAACATTATTTCAGACAACTTCAACTCCTACAGGCTAAGCTACCGCTTTTTGGGGGAGATTACTGCTTATTAGTCTATGCACAGCATGTGTATCTGCAGCTACACATGCCATTGAACGGAAAATGTCACTTACCCAGTGTACATCTGTTCGTGGCATGAGACGCTGCAGATTCACATGCGCCCTCCCACCTCCCCAGGAGCCTGTAGCCGTTATAAGTTGAATGAAAATTGTAAATTTGTAAATAAATACTATTTTAACACACATTATGTACATAATACTTACTCCATTGCATGGGCACATTTAGTATATTCACAACTCCTACCTCACCCTCTGCGGGGAAAACAATGTAAGATGGAGTCGATGCCCATGCGCAATGGAGCCGAAAGGAAGGAGTCCCTCGGTCTTGTGACTCGAAAAGACTTCTTCGAAGAAAAACAACTTGTAACACTCCGAGCCCAACAGTCGATGGCAGGATAATGCACAGCATGTGAATCTGCAGTGTCTCATGCCACGAACAGATGTACACTGGGTAAGTGACATTTTCCATATATACATATATATACGTTCAATGGCATGTGTAGCTGCAGATACACATGCTGTGCATATATTCCGCCATCTAGTGTTGGGCTTGCAGTGTAACAAGTTGTTTTTCTTCGAAGAAGTCTTTTTCTTGAGTCACAGGATTGAGTGACTTCTCCACTCGGTGATAGCGCACATGAGCATCGACTCCTTTGTTAGATTGTTTTCTTTCCGCTGTCTGGTTTGGACGTGTTTCCTCTCGTTCCGAGACTTTCGAATCAGAAACTTTATACTAACTTTATTCTACCGTTGGTATTGTTTCGATCGCGTTTCCATCTGCAATCGATCCGATAGTACCGTCGGGAACAAGAAAACACCCTTTTGGGTGCTTGCGCCCTACTTGGGCCTGTTCCGGCCTAGCACACCATAGCCTGATGGATCGGACTCCATTCCGATTCTGTCCTCGCTGCCACGCGAAATTCCCTTACACTGATCAGCACATGGTATGTAATCTTTGTCTTTCTCCAGAAAATTCAGAGGAAGATTGTGAAGCTTGTCGGTCATTTCGGTCAAAAAGGACACTGCGTGGCCAGAGAACAAGAAGACTCAAGATGGTGTCGAAGTATACAGAGTCCACCGACACCTTAGAGGAAGAGCAGGCACAGACGGCTGTTTCAAATCAGGACACCGACTCCGAAGCAGACTCGGATGAAGACAGCTAACCGATCACTGCACCTCAACATGTGAGTACACCTGCTCCTACGCCCACTACCAAGAGACCTATTAAGGCCTTGGGTGCACCACTGCCAGAAAGCCATGGTTCCATCCAAAAGAAAATTGTCGGCGACCAACCCTCAGGTTCGGGGCCGAAAAAGGGCCAAGTCACCTCATCAACAGGCCACGCCTGTTTCGGTGGTGGAGTCAAGCAAACACATTAAAAGCTCCACCTCTGAGCTGAGCCGAGCCGACGTCCACACTCTTCGGAGTCGAAACTTCAACATCCGGCTTCAGAGCCGAAATCACAGATGGTATCTACGGGACTGAAAAAATTAGGCAACATTTCGGAGCTGAAAAAATCCTTCTACAGAGAAGAGACAGGACATTCGAGCCGTCTAAAGCACATGTCAAAGACAACTACTGAACAATCCTCTTGAGACATAAAACCATCTCAATATAATTCTTAGGACTCTGATATACAGCCCATTTTGGAGGTTATGGACAGTAGACAAAGAAGGATACATATCCATAAGGAGACAGGGGAAATTATTGCTTCACCTCCTCCACAGACCACGAGGAAGCTGGCGTTTCAAGAGCCTCTTGCCACTGCTCCACCACCAGCAAAAATATTTAAAAGAAAGGAGAAGCCATCACCTCTACAGCTCTCTCCACCACATTCGCCACAGCTTTCTTTCTCTCCACCACCACCACTGCCCTTACGAACACACTCCCACACCTACTCACACGGAGATACAGTGGACCCCAGGGACTTGTATGACCCAGATCCTATACCGTTAAATGACGCAGATCTATATCCTTATAAAACCTTCAGCAGCAGAGGATAGTATGGTTTACCCTCGGGTAATTTCCAGGGCAGGTGCAAACTATGGAGTTCAGATGCATGCTGAACAACTGGAGGAGGATTTTCTTTTTAATACATTGACCTCCACCCACTCACACTACCAGTGTCTACCAATGCTGCCTGGTATGCTTAGACATGCTGAAGACCTATTTAAGGAACCTGTTAAAGCTAGGGTTTTAACCCCAAGGATAGATTAAAAAATATATATATAAGCCTGCGCCAACCGACCCAATTTACATCACCCAACATGTACCACCAGACTCTATTGTAGTTAGTGCTGCAAGTAAAAGGGCCAATAGCCAGTCTTCAGGGGATACTCCTCCCCCTGACAAGGAAAGTAGAAAGTTTGATGCTGCTGGTAAAAGGGTAGCTACACAAGCAGCTAACCACGGGCGTATTGCCAATTCCCAAGCCCTGTTAGCAAGGTATGACATGGCACACTGGAATGAAATGCAAGAGTTCTTGCAATATTTACCTAAAGAGGATCAGAAAAGAGTGCAACAAATTGTTGAAAAGGGACAAGCAGTCACTAATAATCAAATTAGATCTGCCCTCAATGCAGCTGATACTGCAGCTAGAAGTATCAACACTAGCATAACAATTTGTAGACATGCATGACTAAGATCCTCAGGGTTTAAGCCCGAAATACAGCACGCAGCACTTAACATGCCTTTCAATAAAGAGCATCTATTCGGACCTGAAGTTGACACAACTATCGGAAAACTCAGAAAGGACTCTGACACTGCAAAAGCCATGGGAGCCCTATATACCACACCTTATTGGGGTTCCTTTCGCAAACAGCAGTTTAGGGGAAGTTTCAAACCCCAAACAGAGGACAACACTTTAGAGCCATAGTAAAATTTAATACCTCAAAGAGTGTCACCACTCCCCCCAAAACAATGACTTCCTCAACATCCCACAATACCACACATCTCCTGTGGGAGGAAGACTGCAACAATTCTGCTCTTACTGGCAACACATCACCACAGATCAGTGGGTACTTTCAATTATCCGCAATGGTTACTGCCTAGAACTCATTTCTACTCCACCAAACATTCCCCCTCGCTTTCACAGACTCTCCCCAGAACACAAAGTTCTGCTAAGAAAAGAGGTACAATCTTTATTACTAAAAGGAGCAATAGAAACAGTTCCAATATTACAACAGTTAACAGGAGTATATTCACTATATTTCCTGATACAAAAAAGAATGCTACTCTCAGACTCATTCTAGATCTCAAACCTCTGAATCTATATATCCTGTCAGAACATTTTCACATGGTCACTCTACAGGACATAATTCCCCTACTACAAAAACAAGATTACATAACTGCCTTAGATCTCAAAGATGCTTACTTCCACATTCCCATACACCCAGCTCATCGCAAATACCTAAGATTTGTAATAGCAGGAAAATACTACCAATTCAAGGTACTTCCCTTCGGCATAACAACATCTCCAAGGGTTTTCACAAAATGTCTAGCTGTAGTAGCAGTCCACCTCAGAAAACACTACATACATGTCTTTCCTTATTTAGACGATTGGCTAATAAAATCAAGCAATATTATACAGTGTCAACTACACACTCAATGCCCAATAGATACCGTACATACATTATGGTTCACAATCCATTAGCAGAAATCTCATCTTCAACCAGCACACGTTCAAGCTTACCTAGGTGCGATTCTCAATACAGAAAAAGCATTAGCCTACCTAAATCCACAAAGGATACAGGCTTTTCAAAACCTCATACCACAAATACAGCCCAATCAAAGTTACACAGTAAGATGCATCATGAAACTATTGGGAATCTTGGCATCATGCATAGCAATAGTACCGCATGCAAGACTAAACATGAGACCACTGCAATTACAGGATCTAGTGTTGCTAGACCGCCAAACTCACAAATCTCTACAATGGTGGAATCACAACAACTTAATAAAAGAGCGGTCATTTTATGACCTTGTGTCTCAGACCATAATAAAAACAGATGCGTCAATAACAAGTTGGGGAGCTCATCTCAACAACCTAACCATACAAGGGGAATGGAACTCAATGCAATTAACTTAACACATAAACCATTTAGAATTGTTAGCTGTGTTTTTCGCCCTAAAAGCGTTTCAACCTCTCAACAGGCACAAAACAGTCTTAATAAAAACAGACAATATGACAACAAAGTATTATCTGAAGAAACAGGGGGGAACACATTCATCTCAATTGTCCCTTCTAGCACAAACAATATGGAAATGGGCAATTCACAATCAGATTTACTTGCTAGCGGAATAAATCCCAGGGATACACAACCAGCTAGCAGACCTACTCAGCAGGACGCGGCAACAAATACACGAATGGGAAATTCACTCCAAGTACTTCAACAGTACTTTCAATTGTGGGGAACACCAGACATAGACCTTTTCGCAACAAGCAAAAACACAAAATGCCAAAACTTTGCATCCAGGCACCCACGCTGTCCAAGGGCAATGCTCTATGGGTCAACTGGTCAGGGATATTTGCTTACACTTTTCCCCCTCTCCCATGAATTCCATTTCTGGTCAACAAACTGCGTTACACCTCTCTCACCATAATTCTCATAGCACCCAGGTGGGCACGACAAGTCTGGTACACAACACTCCTAGATTTGTCAGAAGTACCCCGTCGCAAACTTCCAAACAGACCAGATCTGTTAACACAAAAAAAGGGTCAAATCAGGCATCCCAATCCCAGTGTACTAAGCCTAGCGATTTGGCTCCTGAAGTCATAGTTTGGATATTTACACCTTCCATTAGAATGTATGGAAGTTCTAAAACAAGCACGCAAACCTGAAGGGACGCTATAGTTAGGCTCCCATTTTAAACATACAAAACCATAGAAATTCACCTATCATAGTTAGTTATCTCAAGAAACTATAACTCATGCCCCCGCCATACGCAGTTTTTTCCTCAACAATTTTACTGCAAATATTACATTGATATTGTCAAGGATGTTATCAAAGATGTCATGAGTGCCGTAATTTGAAAGGTAATTAGCAGTGCATGGCGAGGGCACAACTTATAGTTACCTTAGGGCATTCCTATTTTCTAATTATAACATCCCTGTAAACCTTTGGTTTTTTTCAGTGAATTTCTAATTTTTTTTTAACGTATAGAAATTTTTATTGCTATAGGTTAATCCAACCACAATGAGGCAATGGTTGGCCACAGGGCCAAGGCCAACCCCTTATAAGCACCCAACCTTACACGGTGCACGGCCTTCGCCAGTACACAGTGGAGGTTGCCCACAAGACCTGGCCTGTAGCCAGACTCTGCCTCTCTGGGTGTCAGAATAGGTGTGAGAGGGTTATCTGGGGGGTGAGAGTGGGTGTGAAAGTGTCTGTCTGGGTGTGAGAGTGAGTACATCAGTGTTTTAGGGGGTGCGTCAGTGTCTGAGTGGGTCTGTGAGTGAGTGAGTGTGTGTGTGTAACTGTATGAGTGGGTCTGTGAGTGACTGTGTGAGGGTCTGACTTGGGGCTGTGTGTGTGTGTATACAAGATTCTGAGTGGGTCTGTGAATGGGTGCATGAGTGTCCGGGTGGGTGCATAAGGGTCTAACTGTATTTGTGAGTGGGAGAAAGAGATTGAAAGAGAGAGAGAAAAAGAGTGAGAGGGGCATTAATAGAGAGTTTTTTAGGCTTTGATGTATGATATACTTAGAATGAGATTAACAGCAGTTCCTTCCTAGTTGAAGCATTTAATCTCTGTTACCTGCACTCGTGCAGAGTACAGAGATGAAAGCTTTGATTTTTGACAGCTGGACCAGTTTGACAGGTCCTGCTGTCAAAAACTGAAGTGTTTGCTGTGGCTTGACTGCAGCTTCAGAGCTGCAGCCAAGCCATAGCAAACAGCTATGTCCTGGGGTGGGCACCCCAGGACATAGCAGGAGCTGGGCTTGGGGGGTGGTGGTCCCCAGGGCCATCAGTGGCTCCTTGGGAGGGGGGGGGGAAGGACTCACAGCCCCCCTCCAACATTCATAGCCCCGGGGAGGTTCTGATCCCCAGGGCTAAAGGGGGTCGGAAATGGACCCCTTCACTATTGTTTATGTATGCCCTGGGGAGGTGGCCCCTCATATTTGATTATGGCCCCAGAGAGGTGGTGGTCCTCGGGCTGTGGGAGGAGAGGGGGCTCATGCTCCCCACATATTTAATTACAGCCCTGAGGAGTGGAGTTCCCTTGGGCAGCGGGGTGCAATACCTCCGCATATTAATCATAAGTCCTGGGTAGGTGCAGTTCCCAGGGCAGAGGGAGCCCCTCCCTTGCATTTTTCAGCAAATGCCCCCGGGACTTGGCCAAACCGGGGGCTTTATAATAACGAAGTGCTGAAGACCGCGCTTTATTAATTTTGTTTCTTTTACGGCAGATCCACTGCGGCTCCGGCCTTAAAATTAAAAAAAAAAAAACTTTTTAGCCTTCGGGGAGTGTTCCCCTTGGGACCACACCACCAGAGCTAGGGTCAGGGTGTTCGTACCATGGAATCTTTTCTTAATTATAAAAAAAAATAAAAATCTGGGACTCTGCTTCAGCCGAGTTCCAAGATGCCTGACAAAACTTCAACGGCTTCCTTGTTGAAATGTCAGCAATCCGATCTCAGCACGAGATCGGGAGGAGTTGCAAATCCTTCACGTCCCTATACATTCAAATTTGTTTTCCCCTAAATTTCTCAAAAACTACTGAACGGAACCACCCAAAAATAAAAATAGGTCACTTTCTGGACCAGGACCTACCTTTCTGCGAAATTTGGTGTCATTCTGTCCAGTTGCTTCTTTGCTATCATTGTTCAAAATCCCTATGAAAAAAGTGAAAGGGAAAACGTGTTTTGGGACCCCCCCCCTTTTTCTCGTTCCCCTTTGGAAGGATCACCCGTAAACTTTCCAGACAGCTGACGTGACTGGCAAATTTTGGGAAAGTTCTGTGAAGATTCATCAACCGGTGCCAAAGATATAGGCAAGAAAAAAAATACTTTTTATATAGAAACTAGGTCCTAACTAACCACCACTAGGTATTCTACATCTATCTATCCCCCTCTCTCTCTCTCTCTCTCTCTCTCTCTCTCTTATATTTATATATATATATGTTCGATGGCATGTGTAGCTGCAGATACACATGCTGTGCACATCCCGCCATCTGGTGTTGGGCTCGGAGTGTTACAAGTTGATTTTCTGAGAAGAAGTCTTTTCGAGTCACGAGACCGAGGGACTCCTCCCATTTCGACTCCATTGCGCATGGGCGTCAACTCCATCTTAGATTGCTTTTTTTCCGCCATCGGGTTCGGACGTGTTCCTTTTCGCTCCGTGTTTCGGGTCGGAAAGTTAGTTAGAATCTCGGAAAAATCATCGGTATTGTTTGCGTTCGGTATCGGGTTAGTTACAACAGATCGACACTGAATTAAGAAGAGCTCCGGTGGCCCTTCGGGGTTTTTTCGATCCCCGTCGGGGCCTGGTCGGCCCGGCCACGTGTCTCTTCAAGGCTGATGGAACGGACCCCATTCCGCTTCTGTCCAAAATGCCATAACAAGTATCCATATACAGATCAACATCTGGTCTGTAACTTGTGTTTGTCACCAGAACACAAGGAGGATACTTGTGAGGCCTGTCGAGCGTTTCGGTCCAGGAAGACACTCAGGGACCGAAGAGCAAGAAGACTGCAAATGGCGTCGGCGCCGACAGGACAAGGGCGTTTCAAGGAGGAGGAAGAAACATTCTCCACCCAGGATTCGGACTCTGAGGAGATCGATCTCGAGGAAACGCCGAAAACCGTGAGTAAGACGTTGAAACAAAGAACTCACGAGAAGACCGCTAAAGCCCAGGGGACGCCACCGCCAACAGGCCATGGCTTAACCCGAAAAATAGGTGACCGTTCATCGGTACCGAAAAAGGGCGAGCTGGTGTCGAAGTCATCCGACTCCGGTCGAGATACCGGCACACAGCAATCTCGGGCCCGAGATAGTGGCTCAGAGAAGATTCGGCACCGAGACAGCGGCACCGAAACGGGTCGGCACCGAGAGAGCACGACGCCGAAAGTAAAGAAGGTTTTGTCGGAGCCGAAAAAAGCAGCCGAAAAAGTTTCGGTACCGAAACAGCCGGCCTCGGAACCGAAAACAAGTTCCTACACTGAGGAACAAGGACTGTCCACACAAATGAAGACACATAGATTTGGACAGGAATTAGAGACAATAGAGCCAGATCACACACAAAGACGGGTCTTTATTAAAAAAGATACAGGGAAGATCAGCACTCTTCCTCTAGTCAAAATGAAACGCAAGCTTGCCTTCCAAGACAAGGACAAACAGCCACACGCAAAGGTGGCTAAACAAGTAACACCGCCACCATCCCCACATCACTCTCCGCAACCATCACCGGTAGGCACTCCACCAATGATGCAATCCCCAACTCATACAGGAATGAGTCAAGATGACCCTGACGCATGGGACCTTTATGACGCACCAGTGTCAGATAATAGTCCGGAATGCTATCCAGCTAGACCATCGCCACCAGAGGATAGTACAGGCTACGCACAGGTGGTGTCAAGAGCAGCGGCATTTCATAATGTCAGCCTTCATTCAGAGCCCATTGAAGACGACTTTCTTTTTAATACACTGTCGTCCACACACAGCCAATATCAGAGTCTTCCTATGCTACCCGGAATGCTAAAACACTCCAAACAAGTGTTTGAGGAGCCTGTTAAAGGGAGAGCCATTACTCCAAGAGTAGATAAAAAATATAAACCGCCACCAACAGACCCAGTGTACATTACACAACAGCTAACACCAGACTCTGTTGTGGTGGGAGCAGCGCGCAAAAGAGCCAACTCTCATACTTCAGGAGATGCACCACCTCCAGATAAAGAAAGTCGAAAATTCGATGCCGCAGGCAAAAGGGTGGCGGCACAGGCAGCAAACCAGTGGCGTATTGCAAATTCGCAAGCTTTGTTAGCCAGATATGATAGGGCCCATTGGGATGAGATGCAACACTTTATTGAACATTTACCCAAGGAGTTCCAAAAAAGAGCGCAGCAAGTAGTAGAAGGACCGAGTATCTCCAATAATCAGATCCGGTCAGCAATGGATGCTGCAGACACAGCTGCTAGAACTGTCAACACAGCAGTAACAATAAGGAGACATGCATGGCTGCGTACATCAGGATTTAAACCAGAGATACAGCAAGCTGTGCTGAATATGCCATTCAACGGACAGCAGTTGTTTGGGCCGGAGGTGGACACTGCGATCGAAAAACTTAAAAAAGACACTGACACAGCCAAAGCCATGGGCGCACTCTACTCCCCACAGAGCAGAGGCACATTTCGAAAGACACAATTTCGAGGGGGGTTTCGAGGGCAAACCACAGAAGCCACAACCTCACAAACAAAGCCCACTTACCAGAGCCAGTATCAGCGGGGAGGTTTTCGGGGACAATATAGAGGGGGACAATTTCAAAGGAATAGAGGAAAGTTCCAAAGTCCCAAAACTCCTCCAAACAAGCAGTGACTTCAAGGTCACAAATCCCCAACACATAACACCTGTGGGGGGGAGACTAACCAAGTTTTACAAACATTGGGAGGAAATAACAACAGACACTTGGGTCTTAGCAATTATCCATCATGGTTATTGCATAGAATTTCTCAAATTCCCTCCAAACGTCCCACCGAAAACACACAATATGTCAAAACAACATATAGATCTTCTAGGACTAGAAGTTCAGGCATTGCTACAGAAAGAAGCAATAGAATTAGTACCAAAACAACAAATAAAAACAGGAGTTTACTCCCTCTACTTTCTGATACCCAAAAAAGACAAAAGTCTGAGACCTATACTAGATCTCAGAACATTAAATACCTACATCAAATCAGATCACTTTCACATGGTTACATTACAAGACGTAATCCCACTGCTCAAACAACAAGACTACATGACAACACTAGACCTAAAGGATGCATATTTCCATATACCAATACATCCTTCACACAGAAAGTACCTAAGGTTTGTATTCCAAGGGATACATTACCAATTCAAAGTGTTGCCATTCGGAATAACAACTGCACCAAGAGTTTTTACAAAATGCCTAGCAGTAGTAGCTGCACATATCAGAAGGCAGCAAATACATGTGTTCCCGTACCTAGATGATTGGTTAATCAAAACCAACACGCTAAGACGGTGTTCACAACACACAAGATATGTCATAGAAATCCTCCACAAACTAGGTTTCTCAATCAACTACACAAAGTCACACCTTCTGCCATGTCAAACACAGCAATATTTAGGAGCGACAATCAACACAGCAAAAGGGATTGCCACTCCAAGTCCACAAAGAGTTCACACATTTAACAATGTAATACAGACCATTTATGTATCCAAAACAAAAGATACAAGTCAAACTGGTGATGAAACTACTAGGCATGATGTCTTCATGCATAGCCATTGTCCCAAATGCAAGGTTGCACATGCGGCCCTTACAACCGTGCCTAGCATCACAATGGTCACAAGCACAGGGTCAGCTTCTAGATCTGGTGTTGATAGACCGCCAAACATACATCTCGCTTCAATGGTGGAACAGTATAAATTTAAACCAAGGGCGGCCTTTCCAAGACCCAGTGCCACAATACGTAATAACAACAGATGCTTCCATGATAGGGTGGGGAGCACACCTCAATCAACACAGCATCCAAGGACAATGGGACATACAGCCAAAACAGTTTCACATAAATCACTTAGAACTGTTAGCGGTATTTCTGGCGCTCAAAGCATTTCAACCCATAATAAGCCACAAACACATTCTTGTCAAAACAGACAACATGACAACAATGTATTACCTAAACAAACAGGGAGGGACACACTCGACACAGTTGTGTCTCCTAACACAGAAAATATGGCATTGGGCGATTCACAACCACATTCGCCTAATAGCACAATTTATTCCAGGAATTCAGAACCAGTTAGCAGACAATCTCTCTCGGGATCACCAACAGATCCACGAATGGGAGATTCACCCCCAAATACTAAACACTTACTTCCAAATTTGGGGAACACCACAAATAGATCTATTTGCAACAAAGGAAAACTCAAAATGCCAAAACTTCGCATCCAGGAACCCACAAGATCAGTCTCAGGGCAATGCGTTATGGATGAGCTGGTCAGGGATATTTGCTTACGCTTTTCCCCCTCTCCCACTCCTTCCATAACTAGTAAACAAATTGAGTCAAAACAAACTCAAACTCATACTAATAGCACCAACATGGGCAAGACAACCTTGGTACACAACACTACTAGACCTCTCAGTAGTACCTCATGTCAAACTACCAAACAGACCAGATCTGTTAACACAACACAAACAACAGATCAGACATCCAAATCCAGCATCGCTGAATCTAGCAATTTGGCTCCTGAAATCCTAGAATTTGGACACTTAGACCTCACACAAGAATGTATGGAGGTCATAAGACAAGCTAGGAAACCTACCACTAGACACTGCTATGCAAATAAGTGGAAAAGATTTGTTTATTACGGCCATAATAATCAAATTCAACCCTTACACGCATCTGCCAAAGATATAGTAGGATACTGTTTGACCTGGCTTTTTGACAGGGACATCCCCAAACTTTTTGCCTCCTTCCTCCTATTTTTTCTGACCTGTTGTTGTTGGCTTTTGACCTCTGGGCACTTTACCACTGCTAACCAGTGCTAAAGTGCATATGCTCTCTGGGTAAATTGTACTACTGATTGGTTTATCCATGATTGACTATTTAATTTACTTGTAAGTCCCTGGTAGAGTGCACTAAATGTGCCTAGGGCAGTAAGATTAAATGCTACTAGTGGGCCTGCAGCACTGGTTGTGCCACCCACCTCAGTAGCCCCTTAACCCTGTCTCAGGCCTGCCAGTGTAAGGCCTGTGTGTGCAGCTTCACTGCCACTTCGACTTGGCATTTAAAAGTACTTGCCAAGCCTAGAACTCCCCTTTTACTACATATGTCATCCCTAATGTGTGCCCTAGGTAACCCCTAGAGCAGGGTGCTGTGTAGGTAAAAGGCAGGACATGTACCTGTGTAGTTATATGTCCTGGTAGTGTAAAACTCCTAAATTCGTTTTTACACTACTGTGAGGCCTGCTCCTTTCATAGGCTAACATTGGGGCTGCCCTCATACACTGTTGAAGTGGCAGCTGCTGATCTGAAAGGAGCAGGAGGGTCATATTTAGTATGGCCAGAATGGTAATACAAAATCCTGCTGACTGGTGAAGTCGGATTTAATATTACTATTCTAGAAATGCCACTTTTAGAAAGTGAGCATTTCTTTGCACTAAAATCTTGTTGTGCCCTTCAATCCACGTCTGGCTAGGTTTAGTTGACAGCTCCTTGTGCATTCACTCAGACACACCCCAAACACAGGGTACTCAGCCTCACTTGCATACATCTGCATTTTGAATGGGTCTTCCTGGGATGGGAGGGTGGAGGGCCTGCCCTCACACAAAGGACTGCCACACCCCCTACTGGGACTCTGGCAGACAGGATTGAACTGAAAGGGGGCTTGGTGCATTTCTTAGAGACTCTTTGAAGTCACCCCCACTTCAAAGGCACAACTTAGTATAAAACAGGGCCTCTGCCCTACCTCATCAGACACTTGCTGGAGAAGAAACCTGAACCAGAAACTACATCCTGCCAAGAAGAACTGCCTGGCTGCTCAAAGGACTCACCTGTCTGCTTTTCTACAAAGGACTGCTGCCTTGCTGAACTCTTGCCTGGCTGTAAAAGTGCTCTCCAAGGGCTTGGATAGAGCTTGCCTCCTGTTCCCTGAAGTCTCAGGACCAAAAAGACTTCTCTCTTCCTTTTGGACGCTCCGTGCGCCGAACTTTTCGACGCACAGCTTGTTCCACGGCAAGAAAAACGCCGCACACCGACGCTGATCAACGCGACGTCTTCGGGACGACCGAAACTTTGACGCACGGCCTTGCAAGGACAACGCCGCCCGACTCCGCCGGAGAAATCGACGCAACGCCTGCCGTGAGATCAAAACTTCGACGCGCAGCTCCGCAGAACGACGCGCAGCCGGAAAACAAGCAGGAAAATCCACGCACAGACCCGGGACATCTGGTACTCCCCGCAAACCACAGTAAGAGACTGTCCGCGCGCCGGAAGACGACGCCCGACTCCCCGCGTGGAAAATAACGACGCAAGTCGGTGTGTGTGCTGAGGAGAAATCGACGCACACACCAGTTTTCCACGCACCTCTTCTCCTGTGGCCCTCTGAGGAGATTTTCCACCAGAAACCAGGTACTTTGTGTTTGAAAGAGACTTTGTTTACTTTCTAAAGACTTAAGACACTCTCTATCACTTTTCAGTGATATCTTTACAAATTTGTATTGCAACTTTGATCGTTTTGACCTGAAGATACCCAGATAAATATTATATGTTTTTCTAAACACTGTGTGGTGTATTTTTGTGGTGTTATGCTATGGTGTTGTATGATTTATTGCACAAATGCTTTACACATTGCCTTCTAAGTTAAGCCTGACTGCTCGTGCCAAGCTACCGGAGGGTGAGCACAGGCTGATTTTGGATTGTGTGTGACTTACCCTGACTAGAGTGAGGGTTCTTGCTTGGACAGAGGGCAACCTGACTGCCAACCAAAAACCCCATTTCTAACATTGGTGATCAGCGGTGAGGATAGGACTTGTGTTTGTGCAGTGACATACAGTAGCTAAGTATTTCACTACCTACCCACAGTTGAAGGTCAACTTGATTTTTCATCTTTTTTTGGCTTTTGGTTCTCTGATGTCCTCCTGGATATACTATTGATATTTTGGACTTTGGATTTTGGTTTTTGCTGATAAGATCTTATCAGAATGGGATTGCTTACCTACTCATTCTTTGTTCGTACTGACCACCTCACTAAGGCTGACCTAAGGGAGCGGAGATGCTCCATCACTACATAGTCTGGGGGGAGGAAAGATGGGCAGAGAGAGAGGCAGCAAGAAACCAAATGACTAAGTACCCCTCAGATGAGGAGGAGGACTACGCACAGGAGGAGGAAGACTTCTCAAACGAGGAGGAAGACTACTCAGAGTTGGACAGTGACCCAGAAATAGATGAATGGCTCCGAGGTCAAAGGCGACAGGAGCAACAATTAGAGGAGTATCTTGCAGAGGTTGAGGCAAAAAGACTCTTAGCCCTGGAAGAAGAAAAGATTGCAGCTCAAGAGCTGAGCTGTAAAGAGCTGAAACTGGAGGCTGGAAGGGCTGAGTCCAGTTCAGATGGTGGCAGCAAAAATCTTGCATCTAGTACTGCTGAAGGAGGGCACAAGCCCAGAGATGTGGTGCCCAACTTGAAGAAGGGAGTTGACACACCCCAGGCGGTTCAAGGGTATGAGGTAGTTCCCGTTTATGCACAGGGTCCCTGAGAAGGATTGGGGGACTGGCACAGGGAGTCATATTCATACTGGGGGGAGGGACACTTTACTGACTCTAGCAGAGAGTGACAGAGAAAAGGGTTCCCCCTTGGTGGACGTCCTGGATATAGAGTGTAGAGACATCCCAGAAGAGTATGGGTTGAGTGTCAGGGACAGACAGATACTGTCTCACCAGTCTCAGGAGGGTGAAGTAGAGTGCTTTTCCAAGGTTGAGTTACTAGGTGGTTGGGTGAAGGGTACTGTGGTTAATACATGTGAAGGGCAGAGTGATGTAATTGCTGGAGAGCATATGTCTGGTCCTTATTTTCCAGAGCTACGCCAACACCAGGTGGAGTGTGAGTTCTCTGACCCCAGGGAACTTACAATGGAGGCAGACTTCTGGGTGAGTACCAGAGAGTCTGAAGAGGCATTTGGGGGTGCTCCTGAAGGGAGTGGTCTAGGTGGTTCCCAACCGAGTGTGGTGGGAAAGGATTGTAGTGTCCCAGGTAGGTCCCAGGTCCTAGAGGGTTCCATGAGGGAACACCAGGAGGGAAGCCTAGCCTGTACCGTAGGGCCACCTTTGGAGGGAAGCCCCGCAGTGTCAGAAGAACTTGGGGGGGGTGACTGTAGCCAGCATCCCAACAGTTCTGGTGTCTGGCAGTACCCCTCCTAGTGAAGGAGTGCAGAAGTCCAGACATAGGGTTGAGAGGGGGTTGCAGACCCCAGTGGAGGACCTTGAGAGTCAGGGGACAGCTCTGAGAGCAGAGCCCCCCAGGAATGACCCAGGTGAAACCGTTTCTGGTTTGGGGGAAACCCAGACTCTGCCGGATGGGCAGAGGTCGGGAGACCTGCGCCAACCAGACTCTTGTGTGGCCCTTGGGGACGGTGTGTCCCTTGTGGGGGGTGAGAGTGTCCCCCAGGAAGTCCTGGCATGCCAGGCAAAGATTCAACCTCAGGGTGTTGACTCTGGGTTGGATGACCAGGTTCAGAGGTTAAACTCTGACCTGGTGGGGGGTAGGTGTGCCCCCCATAAAGTCCTGGCGTGCCAGGCAATTGCCCAACCTCAGGGTGGTGACCCTGGGTTGGGGAACCAAGCTCAGAGGTTAAACTCTGACCTGGTGGGAGGTAGATGTGCCTCCCAAGAAGTCCTGCTGTGCCAGGCAATTGTCCAACCTCAGGGTGTTGACTCTGGGTTGGGTGACCAGGTTCAGAGGTTAAACTCTGACCTGGTGGGGGGTAGGTGTGCCCCCCAGAAAGTCCTGGCGTGCCAGGCAATTGCCCAACCTCAGGGTGGTGACCCTGGGTTGGGGAACCAGGCTCAGAAGTTAAACTCTGACCTGGTGGGAGGTAGGTGTGCCTCCCAGAAAGTCCTGGTATACCAGGCAATTGTCCAACCTCAGAGTGCTGACTCTGGGTTGGATAACCGGGTTCAGAGGTTAAACTCTGACCTGGTGGGGGGTAGGTGTGCCACCCAGAAAGTCCTGGCGTGCCAGGCAATTGTACAACCTCAGGGTGGTGACTCTGGGTTGGATACCCAGGTTCAGAGGTTAAACTCTGACCTGGTGGGAGGTAGGTGTGCCACCCAGAAAGTCCTGGCGTGCCAGGCAATTGTACAACCTCAGGGTGGTGACTCTGGGTTGGATACCCAGGTTCAGAGGTTAAACTCTGACCTGGTGGGAGGTAGGTGTGCCTCCCAAGAAGTCCTGCTGTGCCAGGCAATTGTCCAACCTCAGGGTGTTGACTCTGGGTTGGATGACCAGGTTCAGAGGTTAAACTCTGACCTGGTGGGGGGTAGGTGTTCCCCCCCAGAAAGTCCTGGCGTGCCAGGCAATTGCCCAACCTCAGGGTGGTGACCCTGGGTTGGGGAACCAGGCTCAGAGGTTAAACTCTGACCTGGTGGGAGGTAGGTGTGCCTCCCAGAAAGTCCTGGTGCGCCAGGCAATTGTTCAACTTCAGGGTGGTGACTCTGAGTTGAATGGCCCAGTTCAGAGGTTAAACTCTGACCTGGTGGAGGGTCACTGTGCCCTCCAGGAAGTCCTGGCGTGCCAGGCAATTGTTCAACTTCAGGGTGGTGACTCTGAGTTGAATGGCCAAGTTCAGAGGTTAAACTCTGACCTGGTGGAGGGTCAGTGTGCCCTCCAGGAAGTCCTGGCGTGCCAGGCAATTGTTCAACTTCAGGGTGGTGACTCTGAGTTGAATGGCCAAGTTCAGAGGTTAAACTCTGACCTGGTGGAGGGTCAGTGTGCCCTCCAGGAAGTCCTGGCGTGCCAGGCAATTGTTCAACTTCAGGGTGGTGACTCTGAGTTGAATGGTCAGGTGCAGAGGTTAACCTCTGACCTGGTGGGGGGTAGGTGTGCCTCCCAGGAAGTCCTGGTTTGCCACGTAGTGATCCAGTCTGAGGGTACAGATCCTGGGCTGGAAGACCAGGTTCAGGGTGTCCCCCCGGACCTGGAGGGAGGGGCTACTGATAACAGTGCCCCTACCATGTTGTCTTCTGAGGAGGCCACTCCTAGTTGGAAGGTGCTGGACCCCAGAAGGGAGGGCAGGGGGAGGGAAGCCTCACCAGAAACCAGGTACTTTGTGTTTGAAAGAGACTTTGTTTACTTTCTAAAGACTTAAGACACTCTCTATCACTTTTCAGTGATATCTTTACAAATTCGTATTGCAACTTTGATCGTTTTGACCTGAAGATACCCAGATAAATATTATATAATTTTCTAAACACTGTGTGGTGTATTTTTGTGGTGTTATGCTATGGTGTTGTATGATTTATTGCACAAATGCTTTACACATTGCCTTCTAAGTTAAGCCTGACTGCTCGTGCCAAGCTACCGGAGGGTGAGCACAGGCTGACTTTGGATTGTGTGTGACTTACCCTGACTAGAGTGAGGGTTCTTGCTTGGACAGAGGGCAACCTGACTGCCAACCAAAAACCCAATTTCTAACAGATACTTACTACAATTGCAGAAGTCAAAGCTAGCTTTCTCTTCATTAAAGATACATCTTACCGCAATTTCAGCTTACCTGCAAATTACGCACTCAACTTCATTATTTAGGTTACTA
This sequence comes from Pleurodeles waltl, assembly GCF_031143425.1. Taxonomy (NCBI): domain Eukaryota; kingdom Metazoa; phylum Chordata; class Amphibia; order Caudata; family Salamandridae; genus Pleurodeles; species Pleurodeles waltl. The sequence goes on along the minus strand of NC_090446.1, from coordinate 975,865,271 downwards.
GTCATAAAAGCATTTATGGAAGGCCTAAAGACAATTATACCACCAAGAACACCACCAGTTCCTTCATGGAACCTCAACATTGTCTTAACGCGACTCATGGGTCCACCTTTTGAGCCCATGCACTCTTGTGAAATGCAATACTTAACATGGAAAGTGGCATTTTTGATTGCCATCACATCTCTAAGAAGAGTGAGTGAAATTCAAGCATTTACCATACAAGAACCATTTATTCAAATACACAAGCATAAAGTAGTTCTACGGACAAATCCAAATTTTTTACCAAAAGTGATCTCACCGTTCCACTTGAATCAAACGGTAGAATTACCAGTGTTCTTCCCACAGCCAGATTCTGTAGCTGAAAGAGCACTGCATACATTAGACATCAAAAGAGCGCTAATGTACTACATTGACAGAACAAAACTAATTCTAAAAACAAAACAACTATTTATTGCTTTCCAAAAACCTCATACAGGGAATCCAATTTCTAAACAAGGCATTGCTAGATGGATAGTTAAGTGTATTCAAACCTGCTATCTTAAAGCAAAGAGAGAGCTGCCTATTACACCAAAGGCACACTCAAGCAGAAAGAAAGGTGCTACCATGGCCTTTCTAGGAAATATTCCAATGAACGAAATATGTAAGGCAGCAACATGGTCTACGCCTCATACATTTACCAAACACTACTGTGTAGATGTGTTAACTGCACAACAGGCCACAGTAGGTCAAGCTGTACTAAGAACATTATTTCAAACAACTTCAACTCCTACAGGCTGAACCACCGCTTTTGGGGAGATAACTGCTTACTAGTCTATGCACAGCATGTGTATCTGCAGCTACACATGCCATCAAACGGAAAATATCACTTACCCAGTGTACATCTGTTCGTGGCATTAGTCGATGCAGATTCACATGCGCCCACCCGCCTCCCCAGGAGCCTGTAGCCGTTTAGAAGTTGATCTTGAACATTTGTAAATTTGTAAATATATTACTTTAAACTTCATTATGTACATACGTATTCACTCCATTGCATGGGCACTATTACTAGCATACACAACTCCTACCTCACCCTCTGCGGGGAAAACAATCTAAGATGGAGTCGACGCCCATGCGCAATGGAGTCGAAATGGGAGGAGTCCCTCGGTCTCGTGACTCAAAGACTTCTTCGAAGAAAAACAACTTGTAACACTCCGAGCCCAACACCAGATGGCGGGATGTGCACAGCATGTGAATCTGCAGTGACTAATGCCACGAACAGATGTACACTGGGTAAGTGGCATTTTCCATATATATATATATATATATATATATATATATATATATATATGTATATATATATATATATATATATATATATATTCGATGGCATGTGTAGCTGCAGCTACACATGCTTTGCATAAGTCCGCCATCTAGTGTTGGGCTAGGAGTGTTGCAAGTTGATTTTCTTTGAAGAAGGTTTTGAGTCACAAGATCGATATCTCCTCCTCTCGGTGATAGTGCGCATGGGCATTGAGTCCTTTATTAGATTGTTTTCTTTCCGCCTGCGGGTGCGGAAGCGTTCCCTCTCACTCCGGTAAATCTCGGTTTGGCACTATCTGAACTTCTCTAATTTTTCTCTAAACATCAGTATTATTTTTCGATCAGGTTTCTGACTATACTCAAGCCGATTGTATCGTCTGGATCGATTAAATGCCCTTTTGAACGACTGCACCCTTTTCGGGCCTACTGCGACACAGGCTGATGGATCAGACTCCGTTTCACTGTTACCCTCGTGCCATGCCAAGTTCCCCTACACCAACCAACACTAGGTGTGCAACCTCTGTCTCTCTCTCCTGATCACAAGGAGGAAACCTGTGAGGCGTATCGATCCTTTCACTCCAAGAAAAAACTGCTGGATCGAGGAGCGCATGGGTTAGAGATGGCATCCAAGTCGACCTAACAGACGCCCGACATTTTCAGTGAGGAAAAGCGCAGACTGCCGTTTCCATCGCCGATTCGGATTCAGACTGTGACTCCGATGGGGACAGCCAAGTGATTCCAGCGGTGCAGTACATGAGTACGCCAGCCCCTTTCCATCACCAAAAACCAGTCAAAAAGTCATCACAACTGGTCTTGGGTCCACCACTGCTAGCCGGCCATGGTCAGACCTGAAAGATACATGCCGATGACCGACCCTCGGGTTCGGCATTGAAAAAGATTAAAATGCATTTGGCGTCGGCCGAACAGCATTCCACACCTGTTTCGGGATCGACCAGAAGAGTGGAGGCTTCCACCTCAGAGCCAAAACTTCCATGTTCCACCTCGGAGCCGAAACACCCAACATCCATTTCGGAGCTGAAAAAGCTTCCATCAGTTTCGGAGTCGACATTCTCGGGCCAGTTAAAACAATCGGTCTCCAAACTTTTGGAGCTCAAACCTGTGGGGAAGAAATATGTTCCAACTGCAAAAGAATTGTCAGACATTAGGCCCATACTTGAAGTGATGGATGATAAACCGCTCAAAATCCAAGTTCATAAGGATAATGGAAGGATTATTGGCTCTCTTCCTTCTATAATTAAAAGGAAAAAAACTTTCCAGGAGACTTTGGAAGCTGGACCTCCACTTGCCAAGATTTTCAAACACAAGGAGAAACCAAAGGCACTACATTAGCCTTCACCGCCACATTCTCCTTTGCTTTCACTACTCCACCACCTGATACTCCAACTCCACCACCACCTTCATCCACACAGTTTTCTCCGCAATCCCCGGTTTCTTCACCTGGGGATGCCTCGAGTGACAATCCTTACAATGTAGACCCATGGGATTTGTATGACCCAGGCTCTGTTTTATCTAATGGTCCTGATGTATACCCCACTAGGCCGTCTTCACCTGAAGACACAACGGCCTATAATCAGGTCATTGCTATGGCAGCTGCATATCGCAATGTGCAGTTGCACTCAGATCCCATAGAGGATGATTTTTTTATTTAACACACTATCCTCTACACACAGAGTACCAATGCTCCCATGCATGCTTAAACATGCAGATGACATTTTTAAAGAGCCAGTAAAGGCTAGGGTATTTACACCAAGAGTGGACAAAAAATACAAAGCTGCTCCATCAGATCCACTCTTCATCACACAACAATTGCCACCTGATTCTATTGTTGTTAGTGCAGCAAGAAAAAGGGCAAATAGTCAGTCCACTGGGGATGTTCCTTCCCCGATAAAGAAAGCCATACATTTGATGCTGTTGGGAAGAGAGTGGCAAATTAAGCTGCAAATCACTGGATAATTGCCAGGCTCTTTTAGGCAGATACGATAGAGCTCATTGGGATGAAATGGAGGAGTTCCTACAATATCTCCCACCAGAACACCAAAAAAGGGCACAGCAGGTAGTTGCAGAAGGACAGGCTATCTCCAACAACCAAATTAGACCCGCCCTAGATGCAGCAGACCCTGCAGCTAGGGGTATTAACACTAGTGTAATCATCAGAAGACATGCTTGGTTAAGATCTTCAGGGTTCAAACCTGAAATACAACAAGCTGTACTTAATATGACTTTTAACAAACAGCAGTTATGTGGACCAGCGGTGGATACCACCATAGAAAATTTTAAAAAGGACTCTGACACAGCTAAGGCCATGAGTGCCCTTTATACAACACCTGCTCAAGGTACTTTTCGTAGGCCCCACTTCAGAGGTGGTTTTAAACCGTCAACATCAGAGCCCTCTACGTCCCAACAAAACCATGGACAACAATATTACTCCAGGGGGTCTTTCAGAGGATCCTACAAAGGAAACAACTTTAGAGGTAGAGGAAAATACAATGCCACAAGAGGTGACTCTCTCCACAACCCACACAGCATACATCTCCTGTGGGAGGAAGACTGGAACATTTCTACCATCAATGGCACAACGTTACTTCAGATCAATCGGTGCTGTCAATTATCCACAATGGTTATTACCTAAAACTCATCTCTACTCCACCAAACATTCCCCCTTGCTTGCACAGGCTTTCTCTAGAAGACCTCATTTTGTTAAAACAAGAAGTACAATCACTTCTACTCAAAGGTGCAATAGAGATCGTACCTATACCTCAACAAGGGACAGGAGTATATTCTCTATACTTCCTCATACCAAAAAAGGATGGTACTCAGACCAATCCTGGATTTCGGACCCCTCAATCAGTACATTCTCTGAGTATTTCCACATGGGCACTCTTCAGGATATTATTCCCTTACTACAAAAACAGGACTACATGACAGCATTAGATCTGAAAGATGCTTCCTTCCATATTCCCATACATCCAGCACATCGCAGATACTTGAGATTTGGGATAGCAGGCAAGCACTACCAATTCAAAGTGCTACCCTTTGGGGTAACACCAGCACCAAGGGTATCCACCAAATGTCTATTTGTGGTTGCAGCATACCTCAGAAGGGAACACGTACGTGTGTTTCCTTATCTGGATGACTGGCTCATAAAAGCCAGCACCATTCAAACTTGTCAACAGCACACACAATACACAATCAATACCCTACACAGTCTAGGGTTCACAATCAATTCCCAAAAATCTCTTCTGCACCCAGCCCAAATACAACCATATCTGGGAGCAATTCTGAACACTCAGTCAGCATTAGCTTGCCCAAACCCACAGAGAATTCAAGCTTTCCACAATCTCATATCTCGGCTACAATTCAATCAAACTTACACACTAAGGTTTATCAAGAAACTGTTGGGAATGATGGCATTGTGCATAGCAATAGTACCCAATGCACGTCTCAGCATCTGGTCTGTAACTTGTGCTTGTCCCCCGAGCACAAGGAGGATACTTGTGAAGCCTGTCGAGCGTTTCGGTCGAGGAAGACGCTGAGAGACCGAAGAGCCAGGAGACTACAAATGGCGTCCACGCCGACAGGTCAAGAACGTTTCGAGGAGGAAGAAGAAGCTTTCTCCATCCACGAGTCGGATTCGGAAGAACTCGACGCCGAAGAAACACCCCAAACCGTGAGTAAGATGTAGAAAATCAAGACTCACGAGAAGTCCACAAATGCCCAGGGGACGCCACCGCCAACAGGCCATGGCTTAACCCGAAAACTAGGTGACTGATCCAAGGCACCGAAAGAGGGCATGCTGGTGTCGAGGTCGTCCGACTCCGGTCGAGATACCGCCACACAGCAACCTCGGAGCCGAGACAGCGGCTCCGAGAAAATTCGGCACAGAGACAGCGGCACCGAAGAATTTCGGCACCGAGACACCACGCCGAAAACAAAGAAGGTTTCTTCGGAACCTAAAAAGACTTCCGAAAAGGTTTTGGTTCCGAAACATCCAGCCTCGGAGCCGAAAAGTAGTTCCTATACAGAGGAACAAGGATTAACCTCCCAATTACATAGATTTGGAGAGGAGCTTCAAGCTGTAGAGCCTGACTACACGCAAAGAAGGCTTCATATTCATGAGGACACAGGGAAGATAACCACTCTTCCCCCAATCAAAATAAAAAGGAAACTTGCCTTTCAACAAAAGGACAAGCAACCACAGGCAAAAGTGGCTAGGAAAACAACCCCACCACCGTCTCCACCACCATCAATACATGCATCACCAGCAACAACTCCACCACTGATGCACTCACCAGCTCATACTACAATGAGTCAGGATGATCCCGATGCATGGGACCTTTACGATGCTCCAGTGTCTGACAACAGCCCAGACTCCTATCCCACAAAACCGTCACCACCTGAGGACAGTACATCCTACACACAGGTGGTCGCAAGGGCAGCCGAATTTCACAACGTCACCTTACATTCAGAACCAATTGAGGATGACTTTCTGTTTAACACCCTATCCTCCACCCATAGCCAGTACCAAAGCCTTCCCATGCTCCCAGGAATGCTAAGACATTCAAAACAAATATTTCAGGATCCAGTTAAAGGCAGAGCCATAACTCCAAGGGTGGAGAAAAAGTACAAGCCACCGCCAACAGATCCAATCTATATTACAACACAACTAACACCAGACTTAGTAGTTGTCGGGGCAGCTCGTAAGAGAGCCAACTCTCATACCTCAGGAGACGCACCACCTCCAGACAAAGAGAGCCGCAAATTTGATGCTGCAGGAAAAAGGGTTGCAGTACAAGCAGCAAATCAATGCCGTATTGCCAATTCACAAGCACTTTTGGCAAGATACGACAGAGCTCATTGGGATGAAATGCAACATTTCATCGAACACTTACCCAAGGAGTTTCAAAAAAGAGTGCAACAGGTGGTAGAAGAGGGACAAAGTATCTCAAATAATCAGATACGGTCTTCCATGGATGCAGCAGATACAGCTGCAAGGACAATAAACACTGCAATCACGATACGAAGGCACGCATGTCTGCGCACTTCAGGGTTCAAGCCGGAAATCCAACAAGCTGTGCTCAATATGCCATTTAATGAACAGCAATTGTTTGGGCCGGAGGTTGACACTGCCATTGAGAAACTCAAAAAAGACACCGATACAGCCAAAGCCATGGGCGCACTCTACCCCCCGCAGAGCAGAGGCACATTTCGAAAAACACCTTTTAGGGGAGGGTTTCGAGGTCAACCCACAGAAACCACAACCTCACAAACAAGGCCTACTTACCAGGGTCAATATCAGAGGGGAGGTTTTCGGGGGCAATATAGAGGGGGCCAATTCCCAAGAAATCGAGGAAAATTCCAAGGCCCCAAAAATCCTCAAAATAAACAGTGACTCACAAGTCACACAACCCCATCACATAACACCTGTGGGGGGAAGACTAAGCCAATTTTACAAACTTTGGGAGGAAATAACAACAGACACTTGGGTCTTAGCAATTATCCAGCATGGTTATTGCATAGAATTTCTCCAATTCCCTCCAAACGTCCCACCGAAAACACACAATATGTCAAAACAACATATAGATCTTCTAGGACTAGAAGTTCAAGCATTGCTACAAAAGGACGCAATAGAATTAGTACCAAATCTACAAAAAAACACAGGAGTTTACTCACTGTACTTTCTAATACCCAAAAAGGACAAAACTCTGAGACCAATACTAGATCTCAGAACACTAAATACCTACATCCAATCAGACCACTTTCACATGGTCACGTTACAAGACGTAATCCCACTGCTCAAACAGCAAGATTACATGACAACATTAGACCTAAAAGATGCGTATTTCCATATACCAATACATCCTTCACACAGGAAATACCTAAGGTTCGTATTCCAAGGAATACATTACCAATTCAAAGTGTTGCCATTCGGAATAACAACTGCGCCAAGAGTTTTTACAAAATGCCTGGCAGTAGTAGCTGCACATATCAGAAGGCAGCAAATACATGTGTTCCCGTACTTAGACGACTGGTTAATCAAAACCAACACGCTAAGACAGTGTTCAAAACACACAGAATATGTCATACAGACCCTTCACAGGCTAGGTTTCTCCATCAACTACGCGAAGTCACACCTTTTGCCGTGTCAAACACAGCAATACTTAGGAGCGACAATCAACACAGAAAAAGGGATTGCCACTCCAAGTCCACAAAGGGTTCAAACATTTCAAAAGATAATACAGGCCATGTATCCAACACAAAAGATACAAGTCAAAATGGTAATGAAACTCCTAGGCATGATGTCTTCATGCATAGCCATTGTCCCAAACGCAAGATTGCACATGCGGCCCTTACAACAGTGCCTAGCATCACAATGGTCACAAGCACGGGGTCAACTTCTAGATCTGGTGTTGATAGACCGCCAAACATACATCTCGCTTCTATGGTGGAACAGTACAAATTTAAACCGAGGGCGGCCTTTCCAAGACCCAGTGCCACAATACGTCATAACGACGGATGCTTCCATGACAGGGTGGGGAGCACACCTCAATCAACACAGCATCCAAGGACAATGGGACATACATCAGAGGCAGTTTCACATAAATCACTTAGAACTGTTAGCAGTATTTCTAGCGCTGAAAGCATTTCAACCCATAATAACCCAAAAATACATTCTTGTCAAAACAGACAACATGACAACAATGTATTATGTAAACAAACAAGGCGGGACACACTCGACACAGTTGTGCCTCCTAACACAAAAAATATGGCATTGGGTGATTCACAACCACATTCGCCTAATAGCACAATTTATTCCAGGGATTCAGAACCAGTTGGCAGACAATCTCTCTCGAGATCACCAACAAACCCACGAATGGGAAATTCACCCCCAAATACTAAACAATTACTTTCAAATTTGGGGAACACCTCAAATAGATCTGTTTGCAACAAAATAAAACTCAAAATGCCAAAACTTCGCATCCAGGTACCCACAAGATCAATCCCAAGGCAATGCTCTATGGATGAACTGGTCAGGGATATTTGCGTACGCTTTTCCCCCTCTCCCTCTCCTTCCATATCTAGTAAACAGGTTGAGTCAAAACAAACTCAAACTCATACTAATAGCACCAACATGGGCAAGGCAACCTTGGTACACAACACTACTAGACCTTTCAGTAGTACCTCTTGTCAAACTACCCAACAGACCAGATCTGTTAACACAACACAAACAACAGATCAGACATTCAAATCCAGCATTGTTGAATATAGCAATTTGGCTCCTGAAATCCTAGAATTCGGGCACTTAGACCTCACACAGGAATGTATGGAGGTCATAAAACAAGCTAGAAAACCTACCACTAGACACTGCTATGCAAATAAGTGGAAAAGATTTGTTTATTACTGCCATAATAATCAAATTCAACCTTTACACGCAGCTGCAAAAGAAATAGTAGGATACTTACTACATTTGCAAAAATCTAACCTAGCTTTCTCTTCCATTAAAATACATCTTACGGCAATTTCTGCTTACCTACAAATTACGCACTCAATTTCATTGTTTAGGATACCAGTCATAAAGGCGTTTATGGAAGGCCTAAAGAGAATTATACCACCAAGAACACCACCAGTTCCTGCATGGAACCTCAACATTGTCCTAACATGACTCATGGGTCCACCTTTTGAGCCCATGCACTCTTGTGAAATGCAATACTTAACGTGGAAAGTTGCATTTTTAATTGCCATCACATCTCTAAGAAGAGTGAGTGAAATTCAAGCATTTACCATTCAAGAACCATTTATTCAAATACACAAAAATAAAGTTGTTTTACGGACCAATCCTAAATTTTTACTAAAAGTAATCTCACCGTTCCACTTAAATCAAACGGTAGAATTACCAGTGTTCTTCCCACAGCCAGATTCTGTAGCCGAAAGAGCACTACATACATTAGACATCAAAAGAGCACTAATGTACTACATTGACAGGACAAAACTAATTCGAAAGACAAAACAACTATTTATCGCCTTTCAAAAACCTCATACAGGAAATCCAATTTCAAAACAAGGCATTGCTAGATGGATAGTTAAGTGCATTCAAACCTGCTATCTTAAAGCTAAAAGAGAACTGCCTATTACACCAAAGGCACACTCAACCAGAAAGAAAGGTGCTACCATGGCCTTTCTAGGGAATATTCCAATGAACGAAATATGTAAGGCAGCAACATGGTCTACGCCTCATACATTTACCAAGCACTACTGTGTAGATGTGCTAACTGCACAACAAGCAACAGTAGGTCAAGCTGTATTAAGAACATTATTTCAAACTACTTCAACTCCTACAGGCTGAACCACCGCTTTTGGGGAGATAACTGCTTACTAGTCTATGCACAGCATGTGTATCTGCAGCTACACATGCCATCGAACGGAAAATGTTACTTACCCAGTGTACATCTGTTCGTGGCATTAGTCGCTGCAGATTCACATGCGCCCACCCGCCTCCTCGGTAGCCTGTAGCCGTTTAGAAGTAGATCTTAAACATTTGTACATTTGTAAATATATTACTTAAAACTTTATTATGTACATACGCATTCACTCCATTGCATGGGCACTATTATTAGCATACACAACTCCTACCTCACCCTCTGCGGGCAAAACAATCTAAGATGGAGTCGACGCCCATGTGCAATGGAGTCGAAATGGGAGGAGTCCCTCGGTCTCGTGACTCAAAAAGACTTCTTCGAAGAAAAACAACTTGTAACACTCCGAGCCCAACACCAGATGGCGGAAAAAACACACACACACACACACACACACACACACTCACACTCACACTCACACTCTTCTTTTTTACGAGGTGGAACTTATACCATGCCATGTAAGTTTGCTATTAAGGAGAAGTAAGAACCGTAGGGAGTTTTAAGAGTTTAGTGATGGGTAAAGGTACAGGGTTGTAAAGCTGTTTAGTGATGGGTAAGAGAAGGGGCTTCTAAGGTTAAGCAATGGATAAGGATAAAGTTTACTAAGGGATTTGGGGTTAGGGTATAGTTAGTAAGGGCTTTAAGTTCAGAGATGTGTAAGGGATAATGAGGGTTTTTAGGGTTCAGGGATTTGTAAGGATAGGGGGAAGCAAGGGGCCTTTAGGGTTCAAGTAAGAGTACGGAGCAGTAAAGATTTTAGCTTTTAATGAAGGATGAGGGTAGGGGTAATAAAGGCCATTTAGGGGTTAGCTTTAGCTACAAACAATACTTAAACTACTGGAAAATTTGCATTTCTGACCTTATACTTGTACCTTTTAATTTATAATTTATTCAACACAATTGTGTTATTATAACTCACATACCTCCATAGACTGTGCGTTTTACTTGGTAACCACACTACATTAATTAACTATATAGCTCACCACTCTACCATGCACGTTGTTCTTACAAAAAATTTGATTTGTGATATAACTGTTATTGCAAATACTATTAGTTTACATGGTACATAAGATAATATAAAATGGCATAAGCTGTGTGTGAAATTCGAAGTCTTCAAAAAATTCTCCACACAGGATGAATGAAATAGATTTATGGCATAGAAGAAACTCCAGCCACTGGCTGCAACAGGTATCCCAAATAACTGGTCATCACCGTTTCGACTTCAACAATAAACTTTCTACTCAAAACCCATTTCTAAGGAGGATAGTTTGCCACGGAGAATGGGTATCCATGAATACACACAAGCCAGTCTCAGTAAAGCACAAACATATATTTACACATTACCACATAGTCCAAGTTACAGCTAATGTAGCCACATTACAGTTAATGTAGTGTGGCTACAGGGTTGAATACACTGTGTGCGGAGTTATGCAAGTTATACCTTTAATTTATGCAACATGTTCAAACTATTACAAAATAATAAAGTATGACTTTAGAAATGTCAAGTTTTCAGTAGTTAGTGTTGTCTGTAGCTAAAGGATAAAGTTATAAGAATTTAAAGTTAGTGTGTAAATTATACATTTAAGGTATAACTATATAACTTTAGAATTTGTAATGTTTCTGTATTTTAAGTGTGGTTTGTATAGCAAAAATTAATAAAATATGCCTAATTAAAGCAAAGGTTTAACCTTATGCATATATATAAGAATTACCCAGTGGCGGTTACCACAAGGTAGTTATATCTAGGATCGTGTTTCCATAGGAAATGTATTTTTTGGTTTGCTAATATCTGTAGCGCCATTTAACGAATCTTCACAAAACTTTTCCCCCAAAAAAATTTTGTTAAGTCAGCTTCTAAGTGGAATGCTTTGGGGTGGTTCCATTATGCAGTGGCGGGGAAAACAGATACCAAATATGGCAGGAAGACAGATCTTGGCCCAGAAAAGCAGTTTTTGTGATATCATGTAAATTAGTTCAGTAGTTTTTGTGCAATTAATTGAAAGTATATTTCACGCTGAAGAAGACCCACAGACTTAACAGATCTCTTGGCGAGATATGATTGGGTACCACAACATCAACAATGATGTGGCGGGCAGCCATCTTAGGACTCAGGACTCAGTCCGGAGTCCTAACAAAATATGAAAAAATACATAGAGGGTGGGGAGGGATACCCTGACCCCCTAGGGCTGTTGGTTAAATCCCAGAGGGAAACTGGGGACAAAAATGTTTTTTTATTTTTAATGTTGCTGCAAATTTGCATAGGATCTGTGTATCTGCTGCAATTTTTTTTTTTAAAGTGTGGCTCACAGGCTCCTCTTGAAGAAAAAAAACTCCTCGGATGGGCCAGTGCCTGGGAAGGGGGTGGCGCAAAGTGCTTTTTTGAGGGAGGGAGCATGTGGGGCATGTGCCCATCCCGAGCCTCAGTGAGGTACTAAAAACCCCTTCCTTTGGAGTTGAGGTGGAAAATGGAGTGAGTGGGTGTGTGACCCCCCCCCCCCCTCCTGGCAGCTTTATTGCACTCCTGGGACCCCATCCCCAGGGGCTGAAATAATTTTTTTTAAACTGGGGAAGAGGATGCATGGCCCCCATCCATGACCCTCTAAAGATGCCAGGAAACCCTCACCAAAGTATTCTATCCCAGAGAGCCCACCACTGACAGAGTAGTTTCCTTGCTTGCACTAATGTAGGTAGGGAAACATATGTGTGCTCCTGCCTGGCTGGAGAATTACTAAATCTCCCACCAGCGAGAACAAACATTCCTCCAGCTTGGCAGGAGCATTTTTAAATCTCCCACAAAGCGGGATTAAACATGCCTTCACTTAATAATAATTTGTCTGATATGTAAAGTACTGCATTGTAAAACGGGGAAATCTTACAGGCAAAGTTATGACTCCCATTGGTGCCTGTAGCATATTGTAAATAAAATGACACTGAAACCACACAGAAGACAAGCCGTGATTTGACTGTGTTGGACCAAATATTAAAGGAGCCTGAGTTACTGGGCAAAGCAATGAGGGGGTCAATATGAGAGGTTGAATCCAAGTTGGGGTGGCCTTTTGGGTAATCTTAGGATTTCCTGATGTGGACTTTCTCTATAGGCCAGTGCACTGTTCCTTGTGTCTTTACCTGTTGTCTACCAATAAAAGTTAAGAATTTGGTGAATATTAAACCAGGAACCACTTAGCGAATTCTTGCAGAGGTTCCACAGGTTAAACAGGCATGAAGACTTAGGGGGTTATTACAACTTTGGAGGAAGTGTTAATCCGTCCCAAAAGTGACGGTAAAGTGACGGATATACCACCAGCCATATTACAAGTCCATTATATCCTATGGAACTCGTAATATGGCTGGTGGTATATCCGCCACGTTACCGTCACTTTTGGGACGGATTAACACCTCCTCCAAAGTTGTAATAACCCCCTGAGTTTCCATATACTCCACAGAGTGAGGCCATGTGCTCAGTGTGCATGGTAACAGAATCTCTTATCGCCACTCCGTACACTCCCTTCAGACAGATTAAATTTGATTGTGTGTATATAATATATATTTTTGTGTGTGTGTGTGTGTGTGTGTGTATGTGGCAATGCATGGGTTTTTTGCATAGAGTAATCCTAGCTAGACATCAACGAAACACTGAACATGGGTAGGATATGATTCCGAGTGGTATTGTTTGAATGGACATGGAGGCATACTACCTAATATCCTGCCTCTGCTCAGATGATGTTCCTCTCCTATCCTGAAGTGAGGGTCACACATGTTTGGTTCCTCTTATTACACATCTGATCCCACCTCCCGCTGTCCTTGTCTTCCTTCCAAGGATGGACTGCCAAGAGAGGCTACTACAGAGGAGCTGGAGGTTGGGACCGTCATTGCCAGCCAGACTCAGTCCAGGACCACCCTTCATGACCTGCTTGATACCCTGAAGCTGCTGGAGGAGGAGCCAGAGCTTCCCCCAGAGACCAAGCCCTATCGGAAGGACAAATATGCCTGGATTGATGAGGTAATGAGGTACCTTCAAAGCTCTGCTGTTTAGAGATGAAGCCTGCCCAGAGCTCTTCAGAACAATTGACCCTGGGCTCAGCTTACCACACGCTTTCAGAAATGGGAGTAAAATGTGTATTAACTGCAAGGCACATCTATTTGTTATCTAATCAAATCTTTCTTGACAGAAAATTGTGCCTGTAGCTTACAAAGAATATCTGTACACTCATGACTTTAAAATTCCTTTCTCCAGATCAGGCACAATAATATATGGCCCATCCCCAACTCTTTCCTTCTAGCACAGGACTGCTAACTTCTCCACTCTGAACATACCACAGTGTAATTTACACATGTAAGTTACTACAAAGGTGTAAATTACACCTATACATTACTCACAAGTGTAAGTTACTGCTTCAGTGTGATTTATGAATAGCATTTTGTAGTACGTTTTGCAGTGCTAGTGTAGTACCACAAAATTTACTACAAAGTGCACTTTGTGAATCAGACCCTTTCTGTACTGAATATGGGAGGATTCCACCAAAATGCTGCTTTGTCAGTTCTCCTTTATATAATACATATTTTGTACCATGTGGATTATGTTGTTATACCAGTTGTGATGAGAAATGTTTATTAATGTGAGACATTATGTGACATTAAAGTGTGAAAATCTATGATTGAAATACAATATATTTTGGAAATGAATAAGAAATTATGGCCCTCATTTCGACCTCGGCGGTCTTTTTTAAAGACTGCTGAGGTACCGCCGTGCTGAAGACCGCCAGTGCAGGCGGTTTTCCGCTCAGAGTATTATGACTGCTGGCAGCCCTCCTTCCTTTTTCGGACAGAGAGCACCCAGCAGCCATACTGGCGGTCGGCGTGGAAGTGAAGGCTGCTCCACCTCCACCGCCCCGTCATCAGAACACCGCCCACCGAATCACGTCCCATGATTCGGTGTGGCGTGTTCTGGTGACTGGGTGCTGGCGGCGGAGCAGCCCCCATAGATCCCGTCCCCTCCCAGAGGATTAACGGACAAGGTACGTGTGTTGTGTGCGTGCATGGGGGTGTGCGAGTATGTAGAGGAGGTGTGTGAGTGTGTGTATGCATGCAGGGGTGTGTTGTGTGTATGGGAAATGTGTGTTGGTCGGTCTGTGTGCATGTCTGTATGTGTGCTGGTATGTGTTGTTGTAGTGTATGTGTGCGTGTAGGGGTGTGTGTATGTGCATGTTGGGGATGGGGAGGGGGTCCTGCCACCTTTGGGGGGGGAGGGAGGTATGGGGGGAGGACTCTGGGTGGGGGATGGGGTGGGAGAGACCCCTATCAGTGCCAGGGAAGGAATTCCCTGGCACTGATAGTGCCTACCGCCATGGATTTCGTGGCGGTTCCAAACCACCCGAAATCTATGGCAGTATGCAGGGTCCTGGTACCGCCGGCGGTCTTGTGACTGACGCCGGGCTGGAGACCAAAGTCTCCAGCCCAGCGGTCGTCACCGCTCTGGCGGTCGGAGTGGAGAAGTGGCGGATGACCATGGCGGTAACCGCCATGGTCATAATTCCATTATTTTTACCGCCGGCCTGTTGGCGGTATTACCGCCACTTCTCCCCCGTCCGCCAGGGTCGTAATGAGGGCCTATGTGTTTCCAATAAGTTGGTGGAAGTGTTATTTATACTGTATAGAGTATTTGTTGATTAAACATTAGTAGATAAGTACTCATGGGAGACATGAAGTTAAAATAGTGTGTTTCAAGCAAGTGGGCAGTCCAGATTGTGCTTAGTAGCTGACTCTGTCAGCTTTGTAGCTGATTGATAACTCACGTTTTGGTGAGCCAAACCAATAAACCAGCCATCATCGCCAACTAAACAGGCAAAAAGTCTAGTCAAATATTGCTTTCCAATCCGAGGAATCCAATCTAGTCCACCACTGCACGTCCCAACTAGCTACACATTATGACTTCTTCTTTACCTCTTACAGCGATATTCAGATGTGGGATGCTAGTAACAAAGCCATTCCAGCAGATTTATTTTCCCTTTATCTTTTCAACTATGCCTGCGTAATGGCAGATCCTTAAACAAAATATCATGTTGGACAACCCAGCGCAGCAACCGAGTAGACAATGGTCATAAGATATAATATAAAGGGACCTGCAGAGCTGTCAAAGCTGCCAGATTTCTGAATACTGTAAACTGCACATCCATGTGTCACACCTTCATCCGTCGTACTGCCAGGTAAGGGCTGTCTCCCACACCACGATAAACGCACCTCGATGGTCATCACGCACCACATGTAAACACTTTCCACATAGGATCACGTACCAACGGCAAAAACCTTTCAGCCATACATTATATAGGACATTGCTTCCTGGCCAGGCAGGCGGGTGCTTCTGTGTGCCACTTAAAAGCAGCCATCAACATTTTACAGTACAATTGATCTGCTTCTCCCCATTGGGCACTCGTCTAACACTTGCAGTCAAAGAACTCTAATTGGCCACTTGGGGGCACTCTAGGCCTTTGGCTGGACTATCTAGTACGCATCCAGAAAACACTGGAACGTTTTCCCGAGGGGTGCGTGGACCATATGCTACACGGTCTGTGTGGTGTTTATTTCCTTCAAACCTTTGCTACCCCTCTGGAGAGTTCTTGGACGAATTATGATAATGTTCGTGAATAGAGGTTTATCTATCTATTGGTCAGGTGTCCGCTCGTGCATGCCAACAATTTATGACAGGAAAGTGGGATTTTTATTTTTAAAAGAAGGATAAATATATTTCCCCTATTGACTTTCTATTGAAGCAGAGGCAATTGTAGACGGGAGACAGCTGAAATAAAACAGTTTTTGGCTTCAGAAAATCGGGTCTCTCGCCTGCATTGGGGTCTTTGCCAGTGCGAATAGGCCTCTGAGCTGCAGGTCACTCGTTTAGGCATGGGCTGGCATCACTCCGCCTTTCGTCTGTTCAAAGGCCAATAAGTTAAATAACACTCACGTAGACAACAGAACCGTGTTTTTTTTTTTTACAACACTGCAAGCGCTTTATAAGCAACTGATTGTAGTGTACCTGTTGTGTAACATGAGCCAGAGGTTTAGATCTTCAGATCACCTTAATGGTGATGAGGCCAGGATATGGGAAGACTCGTGACCCCAATAGGTTTTAAGTTTGTACAGTCAGTGAATACTGTGTAAAAAGTGGCGGTTTTGAAGTGAAACCCTCGTGTTGGGCGTTTTGTTTGCAGTAGGACCTGGAATCTATTCAGACTTTACAGGCCTTCTTTGGATCGTGGCACTATCTTCTTCTTCGAGAACAGAGTTATTTGGAAATAAACAAATACACATCTTGCTTAAGTAGATGCAGCAGAAATGCAAACAATGAAAATAGATGACGCTGACATCCCTTTTGAACAAGATGGGGTTGAGACCTAATTGAGGCCTAGTTAGCTTAACCCAGTAAACCACACTTTGACAGGTCGTAGCAAATTCATCTTAACTGCAATAGTATCTACTCAGCATACGCATTTGAATTCACATCTCGATTAATTGCTCTGCACACTATAAATAATGCACATTTTCAATAAAAGTCCTAAAAGCATCATCACCCTCTAGCTTCTGTTGCTTTACTTGCCAAATTTCTCGAAATCTCCCAAAAATCCAGTTCTTAATCCCAGTCCTTTGATGGTGTGTAATGAGAAGGGACAGATGGCAGCTGAGGTGGAACACTTCAACTTGACAAGAAATCTGAATGCCATGCTTCCTAGAAGGTGTGGCGCTGCAAAAATGTCTCCCGTTCTTCTTCACATGCAGGATGCTGGCTCAAACTCTCTGACCACAGACAACCTTGAGCGCTTTGGGAAAATGACGCACCCGCCAACTATGCCAGACGATGGGGCCCTGCTCTCTGAGGCGAAGCTGCAGAGCATCATAAGCTTCTTGGATGAGATGGAAAAGTCTGAGCAGGAGCGGCCTCATTCGGGGGCATCCAATGTCCAGCGAGAGGTATGGTGACACTTTTATTTTAATTGGAGCCTGGGCTGGGTTGCACGCTTTTAGGGCCAATTAGTATAAACATTTGCATGAGCTATCCGTAGGAGCTTTGTTTTGCAACCCGTTCTGGATTTGGACCGTAGGCAAGCCACAGAAAGAAAAATTTTTGTCAGCTGTTTCAGCTCATTTATGTGAACCAACGAGGATAAGCTTGTATGGGCGCTGACCATTATTGGTACCAACGTGGACAACATGTAGAGGAGCCAATCGTGGCAGATCCTTGATGTGAACCAATTAAATTAACCTGTAAGTGTTGGCCATGGCCCATCAATTGATCTCACTGTTGCATTTGGGTTCTGCCGATTCAGTACTTTTTTTTTTTTTGCTTTTTATTTTGTACTTTTTACTAGGGGTGAATCTCCCCCAAGGTAATTACATGGCAAATGTAGTGCACGTGTTTACTGGCAGTTTTGCCTTTTAAGATAAGGATGCTGGGATGCACTGGGGTAAGGGGCACTTGATGGGTTACACTTGAGCACATATGCACACGCATATGCACTCTTGTGAGTGCTGCGCTTGCCTGTTCCAATGGGGAACAGAGTCAAGACTGATTTGCATATGGCTGGGTCCAAACTGGGGTGGCATGTTGAGCAAAAGAATTGATGGATTAAACCCAGATCTGTGACTGGGGTGAATGTTTGGTTGATCCCGCATTCCGTCCATCATTTGTGTATATTTGCTTGTGATACTATTGTCATGCGGAACACGTTAACTGTGCACTGGTAGCCTGGTGCAGAGGTAACTCTCCAGGATTAAATATTGACTTGGAGTAGGCCTTTTAATGGTGGTGTATACTCATGGGGAAAGTCAGTGTGGTTTACTGTCTTGTCTGCCGTGACACTTTATTATACACAGAGAGGGAACACTACCCTATAATTTCGCTTCCCTTTGGCTTACAAAGTCTAGTGACATATCAAAATGAGGTGGAACATGTGCGAGAAAACCAGATCTGCGATTTCTTAAGGGTCAATTGTACAACCTGTGGGTCACCCATGATTGTTGTATTTCTCGTTCAGCTCAGGATCATAACCCAGGCTTTTTGTCACCCTGCTGTGCCAAGTTAATTACATTTCTCTCCAGCAGCAGGAACAAAGGTCGCCCCACACAAATGGAGTAAATAACAATGCTTCCCTCAGATCCTGAGCAGGAAAAGGTGGGGATTAAAATCTGCATTTTTTTTAATTACTTGTCACACTGCTCCTGGGCTGGTGACAGGCCAGGCCCACTGAACGAAAAAGGAAACCCAGACAACTAGAGCCAACACAGGAGGGGGCTCCTCTTTGAACTTTTGGTGGGAAAGGCCCTGGCAAAGATGTCAACGAGAGACAGAGCTGAGACCCAGGAACAGATGTGACCAGTGACTCCTGGGAGATGCCATTTTGAATTTTTCCAGCATGCTGTGCAGTAGGGTTGGGGAAAGGGTGGAGAGGTGATGTGTCTTCCTAAGATTGGTCAGCAATGCCTGTTTTTTTACAACTTTCTGCCCCCACTTAAAAAATCTTGCACAAGGGGAAGATTCTTTCTTGGTTGGCCTATTTGTGCTCTTTGCTGCTGGATTCCTGGGACAATCGCGGCTCGCTGCGCGATAAAGGGGTGGCATGCAGGATGGGGTGAACAAAATAAACATTACATAATAAAAACGTACCTGCCTTGCTGCTGCCACGCCGCCGCTCCTTCTTCCTGGTCACAGGAGGCACAGGCTCCCAGCTTGCCCTGTGGCCAATCCTAACGCTGCATGAAAGCAGCATTAGGATTAGGATTGGCTGTAGCGCCCTGGCAAACTGGGAGCCTGTGCCTTCTCTCTCCAGCCCGGCAATACAATGCAAGGCTGGAGAGAGCACAGTGCGCATGTGTGTTTGGCCGGCCTGAGATCGCCAGCCAAACATACATGTGCACAGATGGGGAGTGCTGTGCACCCCCCCACCTCGTCCCCCTTTCATTCCCTATGGCCTCGCCTCTTTAACAAAGAAACATTAATAAACCCTGGAACTGCGACAGCCGTGGACCTGAGTCCCAAAAGGACTAAAGACTTTGCCCACCCCCAGTTGACCCCAGGACCAGTGGGTCTCTCCAAGGGCCAGTGAGTCTGGCCCCCTTCCTCCCCCTAAGGACCAGTTGGTGGTAAGATCTGCATTCCTTCACCCATGGTGAAAGACAAGGAAGAGAGATGGCGCAGGGCGCAGTGGGTCTCTCCAAGGGCCATTGAGGCTGGCCCCTTTCCACCTCCTGAGGACCAAACTTCCAGGCCAGGTCCTCCCTGAACCGGAACACAAGCATCCTAGGACCAGTTTCGCCCTAGCTTGGTTCCTGTGGAATAGTGAACCCGGGCCCACGTCTGACCATACCCAACACAGTTAGGGCAACAAATACAAAAACAACAAGGTGATGGATGAAATGCTTGAATAATCTCAGCCACTGGAAATCACTCTGGGCCGCAAGCCAATCCATTGTTTTTTACCAAACATTCCACCCCAGTTTGGACACAGCCATATGCAAATCAGTCTTGACCCTTCTCCTCATGGGAGCAGTCCAGCCCCGAATGCTGGGGCAGGCCCTCCCTGAACCGGAACTCATGCAACGTAGGACCAGTTTTGCCCTAGTTAGGGCTCTTCAGCCAGATTTAGCTTGGTTCCAGTGGAACAGTGAGCCCGGGGCCTGTGTCTGGGCATACCCGGTGTACTTAGGGCAGCAAACACAAAAATGACAAGGTGATGGATGGGATGCTTAAATTAATTTCAGCCACTGCAGTCACTCAGGGCCGCATCTCAATTCATAATTTTTTCCGTCCACCATCCTACCTCAGTTTGGACCTAGCTATATGCAAATCAGCCACTGGCTCCACTGACAGCACTACTGGGCCTCTGCCACTCATTTGATATGCAGTGCGCCACATGAGGAGTGGCCACTGCTTCAACAGTGTAGCCATCTTTAAATGCTATTGTGTATGTGTTATCATTGTTTTACCATTTCACAAGGGCTACCATGTTTAGAAGCAGTGTCTGCCACCTTGCAACAGTTCAACAAAGCTATACTATTCTGTATTCACAATACCATTCCAAGAGGGTCACCAAATGCTATGTTACCAGCTCCCTTCTGCAATTGTTTTCTTACCTATTTTTGATTGCAAGTATATGCCTTTCACTTTTATTATTGTAGTTTATGCTGCTTGTGCTTGCAAAAAATGATAACTTGCTACGGGTAGACCTGTTGGCTGTGCCAATGGTGGATGTAGTTGAAATGTTGTGTAGGCAACAGTAGAAGGCTATCTATGTTTATGTTTACCCTGCATGGTTCTTTCTCCAGGGGCTCCTGTCCGAAGAGGAAGTGGCTCATTTAGAGCAGGCGTCTGCGGTGGCCACGGAGGTCACCAGCTCCATGATGAAGCTTAGACTGGAGGTGGAGGAGAAGAAGCGTGTGACAAACCTTCTTCAGACCGCTCTGGTACATTGCTCCATCCAGTGCTTTAAGTGGGATAAGAAAGGGAGGAGTTGCCTAAGTTAACACACAGCAATATTATTTTGGGGTGTGGCCTAAAAATTGTGACTAGAATTATAAATTGTCTCGATGTCATTAAGACACACCTTTAAAGTACCAATTTTGACCTTTTTTTTTTTTTTTTTTTTTTTAACAACCGTTATTTGAAGCCTTTTATGCTGGATAATTTTTGAAAATCACCCAGAAGAGAGAACTACTATCAAAGGAAAGATTTCAAAATATACCTGCATTTTTGCTTGAATTATTACACTTACAAATTGAGGGAACTATTTATAAGCTGCATTTTGTAGTACTTTAGCAGTACTACAGTGGTACTACTCAAATACTACAGAATGCTATTCTTAAACCCACAACTGTAAATCTTCACATCATCTCTTTCCTATGGGGAGAGCCTCACACAGGTTAGTTTACTATATAGTAGTAAATGTGGGAGGAACTGGGGAAGTGGCTGGAATAAGGGGCATACTTACTACTAAATGGGAGGCATTTAGGGAGGAGTGAAAAGGGATTAAGGGAGAGGATTGGGGAAGGACATGCACCCGCCCACAAAAGAGTTAGCTAATTTTTACTCACAAAGTGCACTTCTCAAGTTACTACAGGGACCCAAAACTGTAGAAAATGACCCCAGTTCAGAGCTGCACCATACATGGCCAACCACTGGTACTGCAACACTGCAACGCCCTTTCATAGAAAATAATGGCGGCACGGATTTAATAGTTAAAAATATAAATTAATGTTTAAAAATAGCTTAAATAAAAACATACTCATCACTTCATTATAAGATATTTAAGCAAACTGTTAAGAATTTAAAAATTAATAGTTTAATAAACTATAATTAAATTATTTTTAATTCTATACATCACCTTTTAATAATTATTAATGCATGATAAAAAGAAACGTTAACTTTTCTACTTTAGGTTGGAATTTGTTTTCAATTTAAAACTTCAGAAAATATTTATTTTTGTATATTGTGTTTAAATTAATTATGGATTTAATAAAAAATTGAGTTAAAAAGAAATTAGGGTTTTTCCTGAACAGCTCTGCTCTTTTAAAAGTCTGTCAGGGCTGGAGCAGAATCAGGAATGTGCTGGTTAAAGCTATAGGTATATTTATTGCACAGTTTAGTGTTTTATTGTGTGGTAATATCTGTAAAACTTTCAGTGAAGTGAAAACAATATAAAAATAAATGTAGACTGGGTTGGAGTAATTTGGTACTTTATATGAGCATGGAAGTCCCACTCGTCTATGTACTTCCAGATTCTTATGTTTGAAAGAGTTTATATTTGACATTTATTTCTGCTAAGAGTGTTAATAGGTATGCAGACCTTTTCTGTCGCAATATTTATATGTAGGTGCTGGTTTTGAGTACTTTTCTGTTTTACGGATTTTCTTAGTTACAAAGTTTGCAGGGTTTTGCGCACCGCGTCTGACTGGGGGTTGCTTTTTCTTTTAGGGATAAAAGCATGCTAGTAGGCTACCTCCGATGTATAGCACAATATAATAATAAGTAAGCTGAATTAAGTTCAGCTGAATCATTTGAGGTTTTTATTTTCTACCAGGAACAAGTAGGACCAGATAACCAGTTATGTTCATGAGCACCAAACAATTGGTCAGAGCCATCTAAATGATCTCAGCCTAAGCTGGTGTAATGTTTTGTCCAACAGGCACAACAGCGGGAACTGACAGTTCGTCATGTCAAAGAGGCAGAGAAGGAGCTCAACCACCAACTGAAGCTGCAAAGGGAGCAATATGAGGCAACTATTCAGCGACACCTGTCCTTTATTGATCAAGTAAGACACTCAGTAGCATGACTGCAAAATCTAACAGCAGTTCATGTACAATTTATTGGCTGGATACAGCCTCAACATGTAGCGCCCCATCAGCCGGCATCTTACCAGTGAATGTTCAACAGTACAGGGTGTAATTTAGGGATGGCTTTACTCTTTCAATGGCCATATGGGCAGGGCTCATTCCCGTAATGTCTGACCCTTACTGACCTGGTACACTCTAGCCATACTAGAAGACAATGCACTTGAACATGATCTTTATTGAGCGGATAATAACCAGCAGTAGTTTGTATTCTAACAAGAATGTTACCTTGAATGACTCGATAAAATAAACACTTGAGAGTACACTCTAGAAACACAATGTTGTTTAAAATAGGAAGGGTTTAATTTGTTTAGCACACTGTAGAAGATCTGTAGTTGGTCATATTTGTGTCAGAATGGTGCTATTAGGAAAAAGTGAAAATGAATTTGAGATGATTAGCATGGATGTAGCTTCAGGGGTGTGTTTGGGATATTACACCCCCCTAATAAATGTATTTTCTGATGAATAGTTGGGTACAGGTGCTTTCACTCTGGTGTGGTGCCTGTCAGACTTCACCTGGGATTTTTGCATGCACCCACTGACAAAAACACACACACACACTTCATTTTTGTTTTGAAAGCCCTAAAAAATGTTGATTTTATGAAATATGGTTGTAGTGTGGTCAGTTTTACGTATATTTTGCGCATTAGCTTCAGGCCTTAGGCCTCTGTGCACTTTGCCCTAAATATATTTTATTCATTTGCTAACAGCTTAGAGCCTCTGTGCACTTTACTCTAAATGCTTTCTATTAGGCTTCGTACTGTTATTTTACGGAATAGCCAGTTCTACGGTGTTGTTTTTTATTCATATCACACTGTTTTGCCTACTTCAGCACTGGAGTTCTTCATAACATATTCACTCTGTGCTTTAGTCAAGGATACAGTCTGGTACATTGCCGATAGACGTGGTAGGAGTCTAGATTTGCCATTCCTGCGCAGGAACATTTTGTGATCACGATGACATGTTAGTTATATAATCACTTCCTTGTCCCAATACATGAAGAGGGAGATTCCGACCAGGGAACCACAACTAGACGCTGACTGCCTCGTTGCAGATGCTGAACCAGATCACAGGCCTTTGCTCAGGTATGAGTGTGTCCGTCTCCCTAGTGATACAGAAAGGCAAGCTGAAAGCTTAACATGCTGTGCTCTAAATAGAACAAGCAGAGGGAGAGTAGAAACGGTTAGGAATTATGATCGCTTTATTTCTATGTTTTACTCTCCTGGTTACTATATCAATCCTACTATGTTGTATTGTTCTGGTTATTGCGGCTCACGCCTTAATATCTAAAATACAGTCGTTTTATTAAAACATTATATAAAACTTATACTGTCTTTGTCATTTGTATATGAGACCATATAGTGAATGAGAGAGTTGGTTTGGATCTGAGTGACCACGACTTCCCTGAGAAGTTCCAAAGATGTCATGCGCTCGGCTGCCCAATCATTTCTTCCCAGTGGGAGAAATGAGGCACTGCTAGTTAGCCGGAGCAACAACCGGATTTAGGGTGACAGAGTTCCTTACACGTGGGTCAGACTCAGTCCCCCACACCGTTATCGATCCTGCTGCCTAGAAATCCAGTAGTCTCATTTAGGATAATGAGAGCCAACGCGACATGGCGCCGCCAACGTTTGGTCTGGCTCTAATGTTTGGGTCCGACTGACTCTCTCGGTCTCGTATATATTTGACTCCTCGGTTCCGTATGCGGAGACGTCCGTGGGGCTGAGGGTTTCCGCCACCACAGGTTGGGTACATCCTATTACTTAGTGGTTGGTTGTTCAAGCTTGAACTTTGAAAGGAAATACCCCGATATTGGTGTGCCTTCTCTGTCCTAGAGCTATTATTTTTATACTAATGGCGAATCCAGTTGTAGTAGATATACCGCTTAATATGCGATTTCCGCTCACGGGTCATCTGATAGCACATGGACTGACGGTCCAGGGGGGTCCGGTCACTTTTGTGGTGGACGCCCATGCAGCCTATAGAACAGAACTTTTTTATTCTTGGGTCGTATTTCCAGCAGCTGATGGGGGTACAAATACTTTTCACGAATATACTGTTGCGAATGTCCCTGGACAATACAGGGCTTATGCATACTTAGAAATACCTTTATCTTATCAAGAACACCATAATTGGCTTGATGGCGCCCTCCCACATTCAGTAACACCAGTACGGTTAGGTCCGTTGAGTAATGATGGTCCGACCTGGCCTTTATTGGCTACATATACACCATATCCTGGAGTGGCAAATGTGGCAGTGGCTGAAGTGCGTCGTTTATATGTGGAATTAACTGCAACGTACAGACGATTAGTTCAGTTTGTGATGCAGACATTAAATACTAATGCAGCGCGTGCTGCTCCAGCTCATCCACATGCGGTGGTGCCGGGAATAAATCCGGCCACTGTACACTCTGTAATGGGCAAGGTACCGGCTAAACGTGAGGAGACTCCATTTTGGCTGGCGCAAAAAATTAATACGCTGGAAGCAGTATTTCCCCATACGGGACCTCAGGATAAGCATAGAATTTTGACGATGTGTTTGCCGTATGGGATGGTTCCTACGGTGGATCTTTGTAATACTTGGCGCACGGTGTTTGCCGCTCTCTATACTACAGCACACGGTACAGCGACTTTGGCTAATTTGCCGGAGGTGCTTAAACAAATTCAGGATGAATATGGGGCTGCCCCTGCCTTGGATTTAGGCATGCAATTGATGGGTAATTTTGAAGCGGTTTCTTCTATTATTTTGAGTAATCTCAAGGGGGAGGCTGTAGCACTAGCAGTGCGAATGCGTCTTCGGGACGTTCCGCAGATTAATCAGGAGCGGGAACTTCCGAGAATAATAGCTAAAACATATTCTAGTATTGGTCGTGATAGCCTAGGGGCTCGACCGCAGAAACCACAATTGCAGGGTAAAAATAATAAGGATAATTCTAAGCAACAGCAACCTGAGGGTGCGAAAAAGCGCTGGGATAAGAAACAGCAAACACCTAAGAAAGATGGTGGGCAGTCTCCGCAACCGGAGACCCCACAAAATAAGTATAATCTCAGGAATAGGGATACTTTGAAGACGCCTGATAGATATCAATATACTGATACGCGCCAATCTCGTTCCTTTCAGGACTCCTCGGAGAAAAGAAGTGAGAGAGGTGGGCGGTCAGAGCGGAGGACGGAGTACGTGAAACCGAGACAGGATTCACAACGCTCAGCGGAGGTTTCTATTAAACAAGAAGAGAAACCGCTGCAACAAAAACAGCAGTTTAAAAAGAAGAAAGTGGCAGCAGTCTCAGTTAGACATGCCGCTCAAGAAGAGAGTTCTCTTGACGAACAAGACATGGGCGTTAGCGCTGTTAGACAGCGCGGCAGAGGTCACAATAGTTCGCCGGAGTCTTCTAGAGCATCTGGAGGCGAAAGCAACTGATGACTTCATACAAGTCGAGACGGCGGATATGCGAGTCTCTGATCCTGATCAAGTATATCTTGTGACTCTACGATTAGAAGGGGACATTGACCGCGTTGTACACGCCATCTTTTGGGACCATATGGTGAAATCATATGATGTCCTGTTGGCCGAACAAGATTGGCCACCTGACTTTGTTCGCGACTGTCCAGTTGGGGAGGAGGTTATTGCGCCTTCCTTTTCACCACTTGTTCCGAGAGAACTAGCGGAGTCATATGGTAAATCATGGGCTCTAGCACAAGCCCCCGCCCTATATAGAAATAATGTGGGGTGGGATAAACAATCACCTTATCATGTCATTCCCATTAAAGGAGAACCTCAGCCACAGCCGCAATATCCTATTAAATTTGAAGCAAGGGCATCGGTTCGGAAAATTCTTACACAATTGGAGTACCAAGGTGTGATTGAGCCTTGTGTCTCGCCGATGAATAATCCCTTATTTCCGGTTGCTAAACCGGACCATTCCTATAGGATAGTGGTGGATTACAGACATTTGAATAGTCATACACGCACATATGCTATACAGAATTCACATAGCGCTGCGCTTATGAATAATATAGTGCGTAAAAAATACAAAACAACCTTGGATATCTCGAATGGATTTTTCTGCCAGAATATAGCACCCGAAAGTCGGGACTATACCGGTTTCAGTGCGTTTGGCTCTCAGAAAAAGTTTTGTCGTTTACCTCAGGGGTATAAGAATAGCCCAGGACTGTTCTCGGCTCGTGTGACTGAACTTCTGCACGAGTTGGACCCTGAGGCGTTATCATATGTTGATGACATTTATTTGACGGACGATGAGATTCTACAACATCTCAGTCGCGTATCGCGCATTGTTGTGGGTTTTGCTGATATTGGTTATAAGTTTAATTTTAAGAAATCAAAGATTGCCTTCCTCAGTGTTATTTTCCTGGGATATGAGTTATCGAGTGAGGGCAAGAGCCTGGCGCCACATTTTTTGGAGAAATGTGCTTTACTGCAGCCTCCTAATACGGTTCGGAAGCTCCAGTCTTTGTTGGGGTTTCTGAATTTTGGCAGAACTTACATTCCTGATTATGCTACACGTATAAAACCCTTATATGAACTGATACGCCCTAATTTTTCAAGTAGATTTTGGACGATTGAGCATACACACATACTGCGAGAGCTGCAGAATGATCTTTTAGCGGTTAAACATTTACACACGCGGGACAATAAAACTCATTTGGTCATCAGGGTGATTCCTGGGGCTGTTGGATTTACGTATGTCACCTTTAATGAAGGGGAGACAGTCCCGATAGCATACAAGTCCCACTTGTATTCTGCTGCAGAACAACGTTTTGCACAGACTGAGAAAATTCTCACTGCAGTACAGATGGCTGTGATCAAAGAAAGACCGCTAGCCCAGGGCAAACGCATTATTGTCGTTTCCCCAATTCCGGCCTTGGAGGCTGTTACAAAAGCGAGTGTTCCTAATTCGAAAGCTTTACACCCGCGGTGGATACAATGGGCTACGTCTTTGACGGCCACTGATGTGGATTACATATTTGACCCTAAGCTGCAGACTCAAGAATTTCTTCAATATGAAATAGAGTACCCGGTTCCTGCTGGCACATTACCTATTGACCAATATGAAGTGGTCATGTATACCGATGGCTCTGCGCAACCGGCGGTTGGGACTAAACAACAGTATTCTGCTGCTTGTGCAGTGGTGAGCGGGACTATGGAGGGGGGAGTTTTCTGCCCCTGACATACTTATACTAAAACCTTGGGAGATTGCACGGCGCAGCTGGCTGAGCTCAAAGCTCTTTTGTTAGCGTTGGAGCATGCAGAGCCGGCGATATTGACCTTGCTGGTCTGTGACTCCTACTACTGTGTGCAATCCTTCAATGAATATCTGCATTATTGGAAAATGAATGGGTTCAGAGATTCTAAAGGAAACACCATTAAACATAAATTGTTGTGGGGTAAGGTTGCGGGTCTGAAAGAGACGCTTACTAAAGTCCATGTTGTACATACACTTGGACACCAGCGCGTTGGAATACACGTTGTTGGGAATACTTTGGCTGATGAGGCTGCAAAGGCGGCAGTGACTATCGCCACTGTAGCCGCGGTAACTCGTTCGAGTTCAAAACCAGACGTAGAAATTGCGGCTGCCATAAAAGCTACGGCTGATGGCACGCCATTTCCTAAAGGATTCCCTTCTAAATATAGTTACTGCTTGAGTGGTGCACTAAATGCTGTTGTTAATATTCCAGGCGTTGGTGTACGTGAGTTACCGAATAAGATTGAGAGACCTCGATTAATTTCTGCAGCGCATGAAGGGGTGGCATCTGCGCATGCTGGTGTGGCTGCCACGATTTCGCTTTTACAGGCCCGTTATTGGTGGCCTGGTCTCTATAAGGAGACAAAGCAGTATGTCCTTTGTTGTGACGTCTGTCAACAAATTAAAGCATCGTCGGCTAGACGCCCGCAGCAGACTCCTCTTCTGATATCAAATAGACCATTACAGTGTGTGTACTTGGACCATTGTGGTCCACTGACACCAGATGGTGCATACAAATACATATTGGTTGCTGTAGATTCGTGCTCCAGATTTGTGTGGGTCTGGCCACAGCGCTCGGCTGACGCTCGGACTGTTATTAAAGATTTGCGTATCTTTGTCGATACATTTGCAGTTGCGGCTTTTCATTCGGACCAGGGCCCTGCTTTTGCCTCTAAGGCATTCAGGGACACCATGGCTTCGTTGGGGGTCCAACTCCAATTCTCGTCTCCATTTCATCCCGAGGGCAATTCTGTCGTGGAGCGTTTAAATCGTGATTTAAAGCAATCCTTAACAGCCAGGGTTATAGGTACGGGTCGTAGTTGGCTGGCCCACCTGTATGGAGTACAGAGAGCACTTAATAACTTGCCTAGAAGGTCACTGGGGGGTCGTACTTCATATGAGTGCCTGGTCGGAACACGAATGTATGTTCCTGATCTAGATGGTCCTGGTGTGGAGGCGGCAGATACGCCCTTTGACATAAATGATCGTGTCACTGTTTTGCAGGATTTACAACAATTTCGTGAAGATAACTCTTCTGCGAGTGCTGCCTCCTCTGGAATTAAGGATGAGCCAGTAACACCTACTGGTTGGATACCCAGGATTGGGGATCTAGTGCGTGAAAAGGTCGCAGTAAAGAAAGAATTTGGTCCTTCTTATCGAGCACCTGTCCCTGTGTTGGGGGTGAGCGGCACGAGAACTGTGATTTTGCCGCCGCTGCAAGGGGCCAAAGGAAATCGTTTTGTTTCCATTGATAATGTCAAGTTACAACATGTGGCCGATTCTGCACAGCAGACCAAGAGGGACACCCAGTAGTTCCGGCATCCCTCTCACTACTGGGGAAGAAGTCCCGCTGCAGGTGATTAGCACCGACCATGTTTCCTCTCCGAGCTTGGGGAGGGTGGAAGATGATCTTGCGATTGTTCCACAGTCAACGATTGATATCGATTCTTTTTCTCAAGTTGCTGTACGTTCTACTGATGTTTCTGAACATGTGATTTATAGCGTACCTAGGAGAGAACCTCCATCAGCTTCCTTGTTCACTGTTGCACCTTTTGCGAGAACTGCCTCTGGCTGCTTCAACGACGCGGATGCAGCTGTATCCAGCTCTTCGTCTTCGCTGTCTTCAATCCGAGGTCCACGTAAGCTACTAAGTTGGCTTAAACGTACATATTTTGTTGTTCCTTGGAACTATTTGTGGCTTTTTATGGCTGTACTGACTATTTTTTTATGGTTGGGATTTGTGGTTACCTTTTTTCTGGTAATACATGGTCATTTTCTTCTTGATCGATCAGACATTGAACACGTGGAGACTGTGTTGAGACCACATTTTTCGTCTCATATGGTTCGAAGGGACTTATCCAATGTGAACATTTCTGCAATACCAATTCCGATGGAATTGTGTGGGATAAAGTAATGTTTGATATATATGGTCCCACTGAATTGATTCAAATACCGTATGTTCTTAAGTTATCAATGAATGATATTGTTATTCCAGGCATTGTTTCTGATGATTGGGATGTGAAGACAGTAGATGCTATGCTAAAAGATTTGCAATATTATACTGTCTATGACGATGAAGATGCTTACCAATTTAAAGATAATCATGGTGATATGTTTTGCTACACCTATTATGGACACCACTTTATTCACAAAGCGAGTAGCCCTAAGTCCATCTTTAATTATGTACAATGAGAACATTGCTCGACTCCTCCACAAGGGAGTTCGAAAACGTATAATGATAAATTTGCATATTTTTCTGGGCATGATCAGCGAAACGCTAAGTCTTACTATTTTAAAGTGACACCGTATTCTAATAAGCAAATTTTGTTGACCGATACTAAATTACTGTATTCTAATTCGTTTGTATCT
Organism: Pleurodeles waltl; assembly: GCF_031143425.1. NCBI lineage: Eukaryota > Metazoa > Chordata > Amphibia > Caudata > Salamandridae > Pleurodeles > Pleurodeles waltl. The sequence goes on along the minus strand of NC_090446.1, from coordinate 975,834,317 downwards.
AAACTTTCGGTCGAAGGATATGAATACTGGTTGAAGACTGTTGACTTGAAAAGTGTTTGGGGTACGAAAAATTGGCAGATGCAAGGCAGAGATACATTATTTCGAGCATGCATTATCCCTGTGCAAATGATTTTCCTCAATGACACAGTACAACAGACTAGTTGTTTGGGCTTGGCGTCGATTAGAGAATTGACTTTGCCTAGAATACCTGTCCCTTCTAAATTAAATAACTGGCAGCACTATGTGAATGCTACTTTTAGTGAATTTACGCATTGGGTCCAGAATGGTACGCTTAACGCTTCATCGTTACATCCGGGCGGGTGGTTATTGTGGCCTGTAGACACTAATCAGTGTCATCAACGTTTTGTTACCTCTTCTGGGGGGTTCAGATATAATAACTACATACAGTGTGGGGAAACTTTGTCAACAATGGTTGAAGTACTCCACGCTGGGTGCAGTTAAGTCACACCTCAAGTTACTGTCTAATGGTACTGATTTACAAGATTTCTTGTCAGGTCCCAAGGTGCCCCGGAGAAAAAGGTTCTTATACGAAGTGTATAATGAGTTTTGGAAACTTTCCCAGCAGGAGGCTGCAGCCCGGTTAAGACAGATTGATCAAGAAAATCTGCTGCAGACTTTGTCTGTTGTTGATAATGGCATGCATACCCTTTCTGACCGTGTTTACACGATTGACAGCATTGTCTCTTCTGCTATTGACATTATAAAATCAGACATGTCTTCTTTATATCATGGGCAGAGTCAGACACGATCTATCATGCAGCTGGGTTGGACTCTTCAGACCTTGAAGGCGGGTCGCGTTCCATGGCAGCACATTCGTGCCAGAGAGATCTTTATCTCCTTTAATTTAACTCGTCAACAACAATTGATGGCTAAGAAGGAAGCGACGTATGTTATGTTAAATATTGAAAAGTTGGAGAAACTGCCTTTTACGGTGGCTGAGATTCCGTCAGCTGAGTGGTTGATTCATGGGGTTATTAATTTGCCTATCTCCACTCTGCAATTTACTTCTTGTTTGAAGCACATTCCGGTGGGTAGATATGAACTATTGGGTGACAGTTACATACACGAGGTGTGGGAGCTTCCTTTTCAGTACAGATGTGTTAATGGTTTGCGGGAAGTTTTTCTTAGCGGTAGCGAATGCGAAGCTTCTGTTAGCCATTCCATGGTTTGTAAACAGCTGTCCTTGCACGGAGCGTGTAATGCTTCGATTGCTAACTTAGCTTGTTATCTGAAGGGAGTTCCAGTTTCGGTAATTCAAAACACTTTCCAGGTGCTTTCTAACGGCAGTTACATTGTTCTTAACAGCGAACGCTGCTGTGGCATGTGTGCCGGAATAGTTTACGTCGTTGTCGTCAACAAGGCCGTTACGTGCTGCGGGAATGTGTTGTTTCCCCCTACTGAATTTAGGGAGGTAGCGGACATCTGGCCTCATATTGCTACTTCCAAGGTTGATTTCGACAAGTTGAGTCGGCTGAAAGCTTTATTGTTTCAAAAGCATGTGGCCCTTACATCTGCTAGCGAGACCTACGCACTTCAAGTGGCAAGGTCATCGGCGGAGATACAGTCCCTTTTGAATACTAACTTTCCGAGTCACTTCGGTGAACTTGTGGGATGTATATTTAATGCATCCAGCACTGCTGGTATTGCTCATTTTTTCAAAGCCGTTGGTGTTGGTTTCGTTCACACCTTCTCTTCCATATTCGGTTTGATACCTTCGGCTATACACTCTATTTTCGGAAGCATTTTTGGGGGTTTCCCAATTACTTTGGCTTTATTGGCTGGAGTTTTGCTATTGTTGCTATTTTTTCGCAATGGCTGTCCCGCCGCAACGAGATCCTGTATTGCTGCTCCCGTCAGCGCAGCTGTGTCGTGAACGCATGATGCAGTGTTTTGGAGCAACACTCCTGGCTCATTTGGAGTGTGACTGGTCTTTGTCGTTCCGACCGGTTTTGGATTGTGTGCAACCCGTGTTTCGATGCCTTTGGTGCTCGTTTGAACATGCACTGGCTTTCTGTCTCTCACTGCAGCGCTCTCCAGTGGTTGATCTTGATCTGTTGATGTTCCCGATTAGGGCTCATTCCCAGACTTGTGCACTACGGTTGCGTTTGCTTCGTGAAGCGGATTATGAGATTCCCTTCCTGGAGGAAGATGGTTTTGTCTCTTTCCTTGGCGCTACACGGGGTGCCGCCCTGAATGGTTTTGGGGCTTTGGAACACACCTGCTCCATGGTACTTTGTGGTGTGGATCTTCCGATATTGACATATCTCGAAGTGGAGGAGCTTCTACGTTCTATTGCTTCTGTCTGACAATTGGATTTTTTTTCTCTCTCTCCCGACTAAATTGACACTATATTGCAATTCGCTCTATCGTCACATGTTTCCTAAATTTATGACTTTGTTGTCTTCTCATCTTGTCGAAATGTTGGGTTTAAATTTAGGTCATGTTCTTTTTTTTATGTTGTTAGAACCACTTGCTACCGACAAGGGGAGGGTGTAGTGTGGTCAGTTTTACGTATATTTTGCGCATTAGCTTCAGGCCTTAGGCCTCTGTGCACTTTGCCCTAAATATATTTTATTCATTTGCTAACAGCTTAGAGCATCTGTGCACTTTACTCTAAATGCTTTCTATTAGGCTTCGTACTGTTATTTTACGGAATAGCCAGTTCTACGGTGTTGTTTTTTATTCATATCACACTGTTTTGCCTACTTCAGCACTGGAGTTCTTCATAACATATTCACTCTGTGCTTTAGTCAAGGATACAGTCTGGTACATTGCCGATAGACGTGGTAGGAGTCTAGACTTGCCATTCCTGCGCAGGAACATTTTGTGATCACGATGACATGTTAGTTATATAATCACTTCCTTGTCCCAATACATGAAGAGGGAGATTCCGACCAGGGAACCACAACTAGACGCTGACTGCCTCGTTGCAGATGCTGAACCAGATCACAGGCCTTTGCTCAGGTATGAGTGTGTCCGTCTCCATAGTGATACAGAAAGGCAAGCTGAAAGCTTAACATGCTGTGCTCTAAATAGAACAAGCAGAGGGAGAGTAGAAACGGTTAGGAATTATGATCGCTTTATTTCTATGTTTTACTCTCCTGGTTACTATATCAATCCTACTATGTTGTATTGTTCTGGTTATTGCGGCTCACGCCTTAATATCTAAAATACAGTCGTTTTATTAAAACATTATATAAAACTTATACTGTCTTTGTCATTTGTATATGAGACCATATAGTGAATGAGAGAGTTGGTTTGGATCTGAGTGACCACGACTTCCCTGAGAAGTTCCAAAGATGTCATGCGCTCGGCTGCCCAATCATTTCTTCCCCGTGGGAGAAATGAGGCACTGCTAGTTAGCCGGAGCAACAACCGGATTTAGGGTGACAGAGTTCCTTACACGTGGGTCAGACTCAGTCCCCCACACCGTTATCGATCCTGCTGCCTAGAAATCCAGTAGTCTCATTTAGGATAATGAGAGCCAACGCGACATGGTGTTTCTCTCACTTAGTACTCCTACCAATTTGCATTCTTCTCCCTTTCCACTGCCTCTTAATCCCCTCTCATGCACTCTGCTTGTTGTGTATAGTGTATTTTAACATAATACGCTAGCTCAGTGACTGCTGGCACCCCACATATTTGGGAGGGCAGCCACTGACCAGCAGTACCTGGTCAATGCCAAACCCTGGCCTGTTATAAACATAGTTTATAACGAACCATAACTGAGAACTCTGGAGTTGACGCTGAAGGCAGCGCATCAGTCGGTCAAAAAGAATAAAATAAGTATGTACTCACCCACTGCATGCACTGGCTCACCTCTGGTCTTCCTGCTTCAGTCCCACTGCGCTGGTCTGGTCTGCAGACTGCAGCAGTTTTCCACACCAATCTGAACGCTGCTGTCTTTCTGTTGATAATGTTAGCAGCATAAGAGCAGCACCAGGGTTGGCTGGAGTGGAGTGTCCGTTGCTCCTGCAGGCACTTGGGGGCTTGTGCCTGCTCTCCACCAATGTGTCTTAAGCAGCTGAGTGGAGAGGTTTACACTGCCCATGTCAGGCGGGCCATCGCAAGACAGCTGGCCAAAGTAACATGCACACTGTAAACTGGTGGAGTGAGCACCACTCCTGTGCTGCCAGTCACGGCCCCCAAACACGGCTCGGGCTAAGAAAAGTAAAATGGTAATAAAATCAATTTATTACCATTTTATGTTTCACCTTTTGCAGCACTGGCAGCAGGAGGGGTGATGCTTTTCTGCCCTAATGAAGCGGGTGCTGCTGTGCCAGCGAGATTGTTGGGAAATCTGAAGCTCATACCTCCTCACCCCCAATCTTACCAACCAAGCTACGCCCGATGATTAAAGTTACCCTCCTTGGGGAAAAAATATAACTTCTTGAATCTTCTGGCAGTATAGAGTATTTGGGGCTCACCATTCCTCTATGATCTGTGAGCAGTTTTCCACTGGTGGGGATTACCTACTGTTCAGTGGTTACGCCAGTGTTGTCGACGCATAAGATGTGTCCCTGATCTCTACTCCACTGAATTCCTTTCTCTCTTTCTATTGGAAAACATATGTCTGCTTGTCTGAAATGTGTATTTCTGGACAAATGAGAATTACATGTTCCTTAATGGCATGAAGACTGTGAATCTCACTTGTTAATCTGTGGTTCATATGGCAAAGGGACTAAAAACTAATCCAGTGTCTTCAAGGGCATTAAAGAACCTTGGAGTATGTTTGAATGAAACACTAACTTATGGTCAAAATACCAAATACTACTTCATGTTATTCTATAGTTTTCTCCCGCTACCTCAATAATCTCACAGTATTAAAATAACCAGATCCTCGGTGCGTCCAGCCTCAACCATTGTAGCGTTGTTTATGCCAGAAACCCAAAGAAAGAAGCTATATAGGCTGCAGGACCAAGCAGCCAGACTCTTTCCGGGTATAAAAATATCCTCTCATGTTATGGGAGCCGTCAAAAGCCTCCATTACCTTCTGGTGGTGAAGAGAATAACATTCAAATGACTCTGCGTTGTATTTATCTTGAAGCCTGGAAAGATCACAGCCTAAAATACGTCAAGGGCTTGCTATCCAAACCACACACCTAATTGCAACTTGATATTCATATTGGCATATCGGATTGCCCAAACCAGATTTAAGTTCAAAGTCTTATCGAAATAGAAATATCCCGAATATAATGGGTTTGGATAGCTGTGGGTTTGAGGCAGTTTCCCTGTCTAAACTAGTCTTTACCACATTGCAGAATAAGCTGGTCAGATCATTCAATTGCTTCCAAGTAGAAATCCGTTCCCCAAATGGGAGTCCTTGAAAGTGCTTATCAGTTGCCCATTGTCTGCATTAATTTATGTAGTGATGAAGTGCCGAGTTAATCTTTGTAGGTCGATTTTGCAGTTTGTTAAAACAAAAACTCAACAGTTTCCTAAAGATAGCAAATTAAGGGTTTAAAATAGTAATCGTGAATCATGACAACTTAATTCGGTAAGAATTTGGAAAGTTGGAGATTTTTTCAAGGCTTGAAAGTTCTACTACTTGAACTATTGTTGGACATTGGTACTGATGCATTTTTGATAAAATGATAGCCTGTGAATTTTGTCTGCTTTCAGTCAGTAGATGATGGACATATTTTGAGGGCAGATACTTCGCAACTGGAGGACTGTCCTTACTAGCTTTAATATGACCTCTATAATACCAATAAAGTACTTGCAGCATTTCTTTTACTTCTAGGTGTATTTCTAGAAGGTAGTAAAAGGTGAGGTCAGGTTTTTTTGTTTAAAGAGAGGTGTTGAGGATGGACCTAACTTGTCAGTCTTTTGACAGCTGTGTACACTGGCAAATGTAACTGCAATCCATTTTACAATGGGTATCCCTCAGACAAATCAATTCTGTAAAGTGCCAGATTTACACAGGACCTTTTCATTCTTTGTGTGAACTAACCTATCTTTCCTGACTCTGTGTTCTACACTCAGTAGAAACAATACTTCCTTGTAAGAGTGCTGTTTTCATGCTGTTGTCTGTTATAGATTCACATGCTTTTACTGGTTTCATCTAGGATTGCTTTTCTTGTTTGGAAATACAACCTAAGAATATCGACCCTGGGAAACTTTGTTAACAAAGTCCCCCAAAACCTTGACAAGAACCTTGGGACCCTCTTTCATTAAACTCTGACCTTAATTCATCAGTTTGACATAGCACTAAAAACAATCACTTCGTTGAGTACACACCTTTCCCTCTTGCAGAAGATAGGTGGCATGTTTGTGAATCTGCAAAAATTTCAAGCTCTCAAACTGGTGCTAGAGAAACGTAGTTGTTTGTTTTTCAGCATACATCACTTCTAGATTGGCATGTTGTGCCTTGAATAGCAAGTAGCATGAAACTTTCGAGCAGCTGAATTTAGAAGTTAGAATTCCTGTATTGTTGGAAGTGTTTACTGTCTGCATGAGTCTTACCTTTGCTTAGAGGTTTAATTGACCAAAAAGCAATGGCGGACTCCCCGTACTGGGCATTTGGTGTTTTGCTGGAAGGGTGGGGGCCACTTTTGTTACTGAGGGGCCGATTTTGTACCAATGCAGAGGTTTTAAAAGCTCTGCACAGTTTTCAGTCAGCAATAAAAATGCAAAGATAACTAGTGATTAATGTACTTGCTGGAGAGAGACTGGTGTTTTGTCTAGTGGTAGTTTTGACCCATCTAGGGTAACGCAGAGGGTTAATATGCCTTTCTGAAAAGAACATGTGTGATGCAGATCACAGAATAGTACTTTATGTGCAGTGCTCAGTGGGATACTGCATTTGTTAGATAGATCCTTTTGTTATTGTGCAGTTCGTAAGTTACAATCATAATTTAGCATGAGTTATGAACTGACATCAAGCAAACTGCATCGTACAGGTTTGAAAGTTTTTTTTTTTTTTAATTTTCCCCCAATCTTTGATTTATCCTAATTTTGCTCAAAGGGATTTGCTTCGGTAGAAATAACCTGTTATTAGTCAAGTCAACCCTAGCCAACGTTGTCAACATTTTCTATACACTAGTTTACAAAAGTATGATTCATTGTCTTTGTATGTGTATGCATGTGTGTCTGTGATATAAAATGCTTCAACACCCTAGGTTGGAAAGAGAGGCACCATAAAACAGATGAAATACTTGTGAGCGAGGGGCTAGGAAGAGAAGAGAGGCACTGTTAGAGGGTGATGGTGAGGGAATCATTGAAGATCCCAGATAAAGATTACTGTATCCTGGTGCACTGTAAGGTCATCATTTACTATGCTTTAAAAACGAGTGCCATTGAATATACAGTGAAAAATATGTTGTAGAATGCATTGTTTTGCCATTTTTCCCCAACTTTTCTTGGGGGTGGGGGGGTGTTACCATTGTAGTAGTCAGGCTTGCTCGCTATTCACACTATGGGGGCTGGTCTGACAAAATTTGCCAGGGGTGCTTTGGGTTCCAGTCCGGCCTTGCCGAAAAGCTTGTGATGAGGCTCCAAGTTCCACTCAGTTGGTGCATAGCTTCAGCTACACTGTCATGTACTTTCCTCGCTCTTCTAGTTCATCGACATTTAAACTTACGTCCTAATGAGGCTAGGCCTGTGAATCTTTAGATTCATCACGTGCCTTTCTTGTTCACATCCATTGGCACTGGTGCTGGTTCATTTATGTAAGGCCACCCTAGGACTCACCCCTTCTTTTCATGGTGTGCTGCTCCTGGAACATTCTGGCTCAAATGTGTCTGTCCCAGCTGCCCTTGAGAACCAGTCATTGATTCCGTTCATCATGCATTGGGCTGGGTCACAGGGATGTCCACTTCACCTACATATTAAAGTTGCTATAACTTAAGGTGCAGATCCAACTGCAGGGGCTTCGGAGTTCAGTACTTCTGGAGTTAAACCTTACGGAGCATTGTGCAGGGATGACATTCTGTCACACTAACAATCTGCCATTGCTTCGAATCTGATTGAAAAGAGGTGGGATGATAAATCTGAAATATTAAGCAGCATATTTGATTTTCACCCAACTTAAGGTTGACCTGTGCTCACCCGCCTCTGTTTACAACTGTAGATTATGGTATTCAATAATGTTTCCTGCAGGGCTTGAAGCTAAATTCTATAAGCGGCTGGGCAGATGAGTTGGTGTCCTGGTCTGCCATTTCATACGGATGTGAGTATGGTCTAACCAGCAAGTATCAAGGACGTTGCTCTCTCTTTCCAGGGTATGCAAAAAGTACTTCAGAGTTGCCAAATTTCCGTGTCCTACTGGTTGGCAGGACTCGACTGCTAGTTTAGCACACCGTCTCTTAAACAGAAAAAAAGTTTGCCCCTTGAAGTCTGTCCTTTCATTGTGGCACCCTGCCCTCAGCTGGGATTAGAGTGGCTTCTTCCATGCTATTCTTTCAAATCGGGGCTAGGTTTGTTGTTATAAAGCGGTTTTAGGCGTTTTTGGTCTCCTAAATAGTGCTCACTCCCCACCTATAATGCCTACGTGCCACCTACCAACTCTCTAAATGTACAGCATGCATACTGTTGCGGTGAATGATGTGAGCGTCAAGCATCGGAGGGTGTGAGAGTGCAGAGATTCTCTGCAGTGCTTCCAGTTTACCAAAGTCCTAGAACCCGACAGCAGAAACAGCCACCTGTGCACAGGAAAATAGTCCGCCTGTTGCAGCATGTACATGGTGTCCAGATTTACTCTCTCTGTGTCGACATTTACTGCATGTTGAGTCGTAAGCTTTGTGAAATACCATCTCCCCCCCCACACTTGATTGTTTTACAGTGTGTGCACTCCCCCTGCCTTTCTTCTGCTTGCTTGCACACATAGAGACCACCTCTCAGGTGAGCTACATGGTGTCCTGCGCTACGGTTCAGCGAGGGAGGCATGTTGTCAATGCCGCTGTGAGACTGCACACCCCTGGCAGCCTCCGAAGCTCTGGATTTTGGTTATCCAGGCCCATGGGCCAGTGTCCCGTAGTTATCCTCCACCGCCAGAGTCTGTACACTTGCACAAAGACACCCTCCTACTGTAAAAAAAAAATATATGTGGCATTCTGTCAAGTGCCACTTTCCCTCTCCTGTCTTGCCTTCCTTTCCTCTTCCCTACCTCTTCGCGAAGGTGCAGAGCGGTAATCCAGTGAGTGTGTTGGCGTGAAATGTTTGGGTGAGAGCCATGGAGCAGGATTAGGGGACCCTGACATTGATGGCCCACATACACATAGAACGGCATCGAGACCCTGTAATGGACAAAGATGCCTTGAAAAGGCTGTAGCCAAGCAATGGGAAGCCATAACCTCTATCAAAGCAGACCGACTGGCAATGCACTTTGGCAGCCATGCACATAATACCCCACATATATGATATGGGGTCAGGCATACTATTGGTCAAATATATCCCATCACTAAATGGTGCATTAGTCTTCTTCACCGTTACAGCAATATAACTTACCTCTGAACAATACCGACCGCACCAAATACAAAATAAACAGACTACTTTGACTCCAGTTGAAGGAAGTCCTAGAACCCTTAAGGACACTCAGATTGCAGAGCCATTTAGGACCAAAACAGTGGTGGGAACACACTACACAAATGTACTTCACATTCCATCCGCACAACATGGCAATGACTGACGGGGAAACGTGGTGTCCAGATGAAGCAGGTGTGTCTGGCTGCCAGCTCCTCTGTGTGGGGTGAATGCTAGCCTGTGGGATACCCCGTTTACGATTGAGGTACCAGGATTTGAGCCACTGCTTGCGTGCCCCGGGAGAGGGTAGCCTTATATTGTGATCTTTATCCTTCAATGAACGATGCACACTGCACAAGGGCATCGCTTTTAGCCTTGCAGTTGTATCACAGGCAACTTGAACAAGGGCCGTTCAGCAACTCAAGCCCTCTCTCCACTGGCCCCCTCCAATCAGATCACATTCTGCTTGTCCGTGTGCCCTACCCCCGATCAGGCCCATCCACGTCGGCGGATGGGCTGCGGTTCCAAGGAAAACATGTGATAAAACACCCTATATGCCTCAAAGCTAAAGCTTGACAAACTAATTTTTTTATCACGCAAACATACCTCTCACTTGTAGGACTGCATTCCAAACACCCTCTGACTCAACAAGCACGGCCATTGTGAGCCTTCGCTCCCTGACGTGCCTTTGTTTACTTGGGGCTCTGCCTGTGCGGTAACCTTTGTTGAACAAACTGCTTTCTTAATACCGACCAGTATTTGTGGCACGACATTCCGAACACTAATGTAATGACATTTCCTGAGCTGCAGGTGATACGCCTGTGCATGGCGCTTTTATGTGGCCGCCTTGGCTCCGCACTTTAATGCTGTCATCAGGGTCGTTTCTCCCTAAAGCAAGAAGGGTGAGGCTTGCTGCTCAAACGAATGAATCTCGTCTCTTTCTATAGGGCCCTCACGCCAGAATCCTTTCTCGATCTAGAGTGGAGTGCAGCCGTATGCTAAATGTTCCTAAACAGCTCAGTGGGTTCATGGAACCATTTCTCAGTTTTACGCACCAACTAAGGGGCACTGGTGTGAATCTCAGCAGCTCATTCAGCCAATACAACCAAATTTGTGGGTAGTTTTTGGCGAGCCTATAGTCATCAGGAACGTCGGTCTCATCTTCGATCTGCACTTTACTGAAACTTCCGCCAGCTTGGACTGAGGAATGCGGGTACATAGAGGGGACAGTGGTGCTTTAAGGCTACCTTTGCTCTCTGGCACAAATGCTCTTGCCGTAATTATGGGGCAGATAAAGTGAAATGGCCAACACCATGTTGCTCTGTTCATTTTAGTAAAAACAAATTTCTGTAAGTAAAGCATGAGCATTAAGCATATTATATGCAAAGCTGAACATATTCTCCCCTCTCGTGTGCTTGCCTCTATTGTTTTTATTATTGCGTTTTACAAGTACAGCTTTGTACAAGTACAGCTTTGTACAAGTACATAAACTAGCACTTTTGTTAGGCGGACATACTTTCAGTTTGTACATCTATGTTGGTCATAATCAGTTATTTCACTCATGTTAAACAAATATACACAGATCAAATAAGTATGTGTCTGTTATTACTTCCTCTAAGTGCCATAACTACCCATCCCACCCCCAACAAATCTGCTTCAGTAATATTCTCAATTAATCAACACTAGTGCTTCAGTACCATTTCCATGTGGATGGATATCATCTGGTCAAGGAACTCATCACAGACATTAATAGTTGTCTGCGAGGGCCGAGAGATCGGGTACATATTCTCAACTAACACAGGTAGGTGAGGCCCTTCCTAGGCGTAAAAGTTGGCTCCTATGAGTCTTCGTCATCATCTAAGCCAATATTACTGAGGTCTGCCACCAAGGCTTCCCATGCTTGTGCCGTTTCAAGGGTGTCTATACCTTGTTTAGCTTCCCACAGTAGTATGCCCCCTTCCACCTCTGCCCACTTCTCCAGTTCTCTACGCCACTTTAATGCACTTGGTCCCCCAGGTGATTTCCAATTTCTTGTGAAACTAGGAGAAAAGCAAGTTCCTGGAATTTACTAGTGGTTTTATTTTTAGAAGAATGTTGGAACCAACCTAAGAGGCTGTTCTCCGGTGTTTATAGGATTTCCTTCACTACAATGGTCCCCCAGGGTCCCCTATCTCTTCCCAGTAACTACTAATGTGTTGGAAGAACCACAACATGTGCAGCAGTCACGCCCCCTCCTAAGTCACACCTAGGGCAGGCTGCATCCTCGATTTGAAAATAACACTGAATATGTTCTGGGGTTAGGTACGCCTTCTGTAAGATATAAAAATGAATCAACTTACAGCAAGCATTCTCGAGGGGTCCACTCAAGAACAGAAGCCCAAGCAGCCTCTGGTATAGGTTTCCCTAGATCTTCCTCCCAACTGGTTTTCAATTTCTCAAGTGGGCTCCGTGAGTCACCTCCAATAGCCCGATTAAGACCGGAGACAACCTTCACGGTTCAAGAGGAGAGGACCATATACTGGCTAGAATTGTGTGCCAAAGGTTCAGTAGCCCCCATTCACCAATGTTTCCTGATACTCAGAGTGACCGCTCTATGTAGGAGGAAGTGCCCCGGTGGTAAGTCGAACTCCGCCCTAAAGTTCTCAAAGGGAAGCAGTGCCCCCTCCCTAAACAGCTCACCCATCGTCAAGGCCCCCTGCACCCTTCCACTCTCCCAGACTCCTCCAGTCACCACCATGTGATAATTCTCCCAACATTGCAGTTGGGTTCTCTGGGGCATATTGGATCTTGGTGTGGGTTTTCCGTAAACAACGGGCCAAGCATCTAGCAATCTCCTAGAATTCTTCAGTATCTCGGGTGAGATTCATTTCACCTGTAAAAGGGTCTTCACTAGGGATGAGAGTGTGAGTATAAATGGGAGAAGGGCTCTGTCAGGTCTCTGGCAACTCACTAACCACTGCCCAAACCACTGGAGATGAGATGTCAAACAATAAGTCTCAAAATCTGGTGCTGCTAGCCCTCCTTCCGGTGTCGGGCATTGTAGAGTGGTCAAGGCTACCCGTCTACGGGCAGTGCCCCAAGGAAAGGTCACCACCAAAGGAATCCAACTCCCTAAATATTGAGCAGGATATCCAAATAGGGAGGGTCCCAACAAAGTAGAGGAGACGAGGGAGGTCGATCATTTTTAGTAAGGCTATTCTACCTATCATAGCTAAGGGGAGAGTTTTCCAGAAGTTTGTTAGCTTTGAGGGACTGTATAGCCTTACCTTCCAGGAGATCTGTGCAATCATGGTGAATTGTGACCCCCCCCTAGGTAGGGGAGACTTCTAAGAGCCAATTGTAGGTGAGCCAGGTTCCCGGGAGGGTCAGTGTCCGGTGTAACAGGGAATACACAGGACTTCCTCCAGTCCTAACAACCATCCAAAATCATGGTTTTAGCCCCTTCAAGTTCCCCATGTGTGTCATCTGGGAAAGGTAAGGATCATAGGCATACTGAGCTATCCTATCCAAGTGGCCCTCAACACTCAACCAACCCACGGGAATGGACTCCCATGCATGCTTGGGTTGTCAGGGGCTCCATAGCCGGCGAAGAGAGCAACGGTGACTGGGGGCACCCCTGTCATGTTTGTCGCCCCACTTTATAGCTCTGGGATATTACCTTATTCGTTCAGACCCTAGCAGTGGGCCCCATATAGAGTAACTTGGTCCAAGTCGAGAACCCCTTTCCCAGGCACACATGGCCCATCTCCTCATAGAGGTATTCCTATTCAAAATCCTTCTCGATATCAACAGTCCTGATCACTGCTCTTTCCTGATCAACATCCCCATGATCTAAGATAGACAGAAGACGTCTAATGTTGAAGGCCGAATTCCGCCCAGGTATAAACCTGGCCTGATCCAGGTGGATAAGTCTGGACATGTAAGGCAGGAGTCAAGTCGCCAAAAATTTACTAAGAATTTTATAGTCGATGTTGAGCATCAAGGGCGGTTGATATGCTTTATAGTCTCTTGGGGGGGTTTCCTTGGTTTCAGTAATGGAACTATATTCGCTTCCCAGGTAGAAGCCAGTAGGTAGCCTGATGATCTGGCTTCATTGTACAACGCTTCTAGTTTGTAGTGCTTAACCCCGGGCCATGACCTTGAATGGTGCTGCATGACAGCCCCACCAGGCTCCGTCAGTGCGAGGTGAGGAAGATCTAGGGGCTCAAGATAGGTTTGCACCGCTTCAGCATCATGGGTATCCATGCTCTCATACAGGTGTTAATATTAGTGGTAGAGGCAAGAATTAATTTCATTCAGACTATATCCTTAGATGCCCTCTTCCATTTCTGTATCCATAATGGGGGTTCCACGCTTTCCAGGGTTAGCTAGCCAGGCCAAGAGTGTACTTGCTCAATCCCTCTCGCTATGCGAGTGGGTCAAATACCCTTTGTAATCAAAACATTGAAACCTCTCAACCTGGGTCACCACTTCCTCTCTCTTATCTATTAGGGGCTGCTGCAGCTCTCTGTCCCTGGGTCCCCGAAGCTCAATGTCACAGAGTTCATCTTCCGCCACTTGGACCTCAAGGAGTATGGTTCCCCTGACACCCACCCCTGTGGCTATGCATTGGCCTCTCAGTACAACTTTGTAAGTGTCCTATTCTGAGTGAATGGAGAATGCTGTCCCCTCATTATACCCAACACACTGCTCTATTTTAAGTCGGATGTTCTCTTGAAAAACCTGATCCTCCAGTGCCTCTGGTTTGAGGCACCAGGTGGGAATCAGTTGTTTGGGACTATGCCAATGAAGGGGGAGGGGCAGAGGGTTATGGTACGAGGTCGTGCAGGCCAAATATTCTTTAGTGGAGACCTTATGGTGGACATCAGGGGAGCACAAAAAGGTATCAAGTCGGACATACAAATTAGGAAGACCCGAAAAGTAGGAGAATTCCTGGGTGATAGAGTGGGTGAGCCTCCATGTATCTGCAAATCCCCATACACTTTGACAGTCTGAAAAGAACCAGGCTATCGTAACTGTTGGAGACTCTGGCAAGGGGGTGTGACCTAAGACTCCCCCTCACTGCCACATACCTCCTGTCAGGATCTACAATATGCTAAAGATGTTGGAAGGGGACTCCTGCCTGCACCCATATGAGCACATCCCTGGCAAAGGCTGAATAGCAAGTATAAAAGGCCTGACCACGCCATCTGCGCTACAAGGCTAGCCCTTCTTTAGTGGGGAGGTTAGTTTCTTGGAGAAATGCTATATGCCCCACTGAGGAAAATGCTGATCGAATAAGGTTCTCCAAATAGGTGATCATGTTGTCCCCCTTTGACTGTTCCTGGAGGCCCACCACTCGGATGTTGCTGCAACACAACCTATTATCTGCATCTTCAGTGCCGAGTACCAGTGCCCAGATCTTGTTCTCCATCAGGTGGGTTGTCATTTTGGTAACCATTGGGGGGTCTCTATCTCTCTCTCCCTTTCTCCCTCTCTCCCTCTCTCCCTCTTCCCCTCGCCCCCTCTCCCCGTCCCTCTTTCTCTCTCTGTCCCTCTCTCTGTCCCTCTCTCTCTCTCTCTGTCCCTCTCTCTGTCCCTCTCTCTCTCTGTCCCTCTCTCTCTCTGTCCCTCTCTCTCTCTGTCCCTCTCTCTCTCTGTCCCTCTCTCTCTCTCTGTCCCTCTCTCTCTCTCTGTCCCTCTCACTGTCCCTCTCTCTCTCAATGTCCCCCCCCCCTCTCTCTCTCTCTCTCTCTCTCTCCCTCTCCCTCTCCCTCTCCCTCTCCCTCTCCCTCTCCCTCTCCCTCTCCCTCCCCGCCAGCCGACGGTGGTCATCCCTGAGCATGCTCAAGTTAGTTCCCAACATATCAATTTTGGTGTCTGCGGCTTTCCTAGAGGCCATTATGGCTTGTAATATATCCTGTAGCATCAGGTCTTGGGGGGCTCCCAAGGCAATGATCAAATCCCCTTCAGTAGACAGCACATTGTCTCTTTTGTTTCGTGGCCTACCACATGATCACTGTCCCTGCAATTAGTCCAGGCCAATAGTGGCACGAGTCGCATCCACTGGACAGCTGTTGTAGGGGGTGCCAATAGGAAGGCAAGACCACTCTAACTTCTCTCCCACCTTGCATGCCCGTGGTAAAAAAAAAAAATAATAAAAAAAAAAAAGTACCTCTAGTCACTTCTGAGCTGTTCAACAGTGTGCAGCGGCTTCAGTCACCGGTAATGGAAAGCAAGGTAAAGCTGCAGGCCCGCTACTGGGGCTCACAAAGGGGGTCTCCGACACGAGGAGAGTAAAAGGCCTCTAATCGTACCCTTTGACACCAGGGAATTCAAGTGATGGCGCTAGGGCAGTAGGCTATCTGCATCACCCTGTGCGCCCCTCTCACTGTAAACTCTGGGCATGCCAGTGGGATGCCATCAATGTTCTTGGAGTTAGTCAGAAAAAGTAAACACAGGGAAACTCAGCATGGGCCTGGGGATGCACGAGTCCTGTGAGGCGACAGGCCTGAAGATACTATCTCCTGGATATAGGGCAGGTAATGTTGTATCCTAGGAAAAAGTAGACCAATCCACCTCCTACTGGGGCAACCCCGGGGGCTCCTCTGTCAGGTCCCACTCCACTCCAGAAGGCCATCCAGGAGCACCCTCATCGCTTTCACACCAGGGGTAAGTAGTATAGGGGAAGGGGTGAAAACAATGTCAGTAATGGGGCTGCCTCCGGTGATAGCAGCTGCCAGTCTCCTCGCTCACCTTGCAGGGCACAGTCCCCAAGTGCACCCGGGCTGCCTCAGTCTGATGGAATGTCCGGGTGTAAGCTCCCTCCGTGGTCATCCAGTAGGGAAGGTTGTATTTGTGCGCTCGATCACTGCACTCGGGTGCCCCAGGTGTGAGCCACTATGCTGCGGTCATTCAAGCCCCTCCTGCAACCAGATTTCCCCGCATGTCCCAGAAGCTCTCTAACATCTTCCTGCATGGCCTCTTCACACGCGGCTTCTCTAGGGCACCGCCATGTTGGAACACCTGCTCTGCTGCAGGCTCTCGTACTCGTCGCCAGCCGCATTCAGCGATGTAGACCCCCTAAGCCACACTGGGGGTACAGGATTAATGCAGGTGGGGTCCGGGGACATCATAGCTCTCATAGAGACGTCTTTCTACATCGCCTCCAAGCCACACCCTCTGTGCTTGGCTCTATTGTTCTTGTAAGAAATTGTATTATTATTATTTGGGATGGGTGACTATCCATCTCAAGGAATAATCACAATCAATACCTTCAAAGTCATTAAATTACCTGAGCTCAACCCGTGGTGGTAATGGCACAGAGCAGGCATGCTTAACTCCGGTAACTGTGTAGAGTATTTATGCAGCACCAAAACAGTAATAAAGTCAAAATGAAAAATAGTGAAAATCACAAAATTAGTTTGAAAAATTGTGTATGTTTTATTAAACAAAATGACAGCAACCCAATAAAGGGTACCAGAGATATGATTTAAAAAAAAATCTTTTAAGTAGAAACATCACCAAAAAGCACAAAATGCCAATAATACTTAATAGTCGCAGTAGACCTGGATATAGGCACAATTTTGAGGCTGACTCCTATGGCCCTGCAGAAAACATTATTAAATAAAATAAGCTAAGTTGATTGGATACCCCAGGTAGGTTTGGCTTGGTCAAAGGTTTTACCTTGTAAATTAATCCTTTAAGTCCCAATCTGTCTCAGAGGTGCACTTCTAAAGCCCCCCACGACCCCAGGGCAGGCAGAGATTGAGATGGTGTCAGTCACAGGCCAATAGCAGGGTCCAGTCCAGGTGCAGTTGCCACTGGTCAGCTTGGTACATTCAGGCAAAGGCCTTTTTTAGATTGTTGTATCACTGTAACTTCAACAGGGGTCAACCTCATCGTCCTTGGATCTGTTGCTTGTCCTGGGTCCAAGAGGGTGCATGTCCAGTCCATCAGGGCTCTTCTCAGGTTACAGACAGCAGTTTCAGTCCTCTTCTGCTCTTCCTCATGTCCAGCAGTTTTCTGAAGTGGGTTTTTGGAAGAGCCACATTTATACCTGGCTAGTGGTTGGGAATGATTCCTGGGCATGCTCTTACTAATGGGGTAAAGGTTGCCAAGGCCAACCCTACCCACTTTGGGCATTTTCAAAGATGGAGAAAGTCTTCTACACTAAACTTGGGCTCTGAGGGCTTGAGGTATGTATTGGGAATGTACTGTGGCAACCCTAGTGTCCTCCCACATCTAACACTTTAATCTAGTTTGGAGTAGGTACTGTGCCTTCAACAACCCAAGAGACAGATGTCTGGTAGGGCAAAAGTAAAGTCCTCAAGCGACCAGACAATGAATTCAAAACAATTGTCTTGCTAATATGTTCTCTATTCTTACAGAAGTGCCCCCAGGGCTATATGTGAGCCAGCAAACCTCTCAAGAAGTTTTTGACGGTCAAGCAGGAGTTGGCACTGTAGTATCAAAATGAATGTCCACCACCCCACCCTGTATATTCTGTCAAGTTCAGAGGAGTCCTTCCTGCCAATGCAAGTCAGCCTAGTGTTTCCTTCTGAGAGGTGTACCACACCTGTTAACACATATTCCAGGCTAATTTTCTGTCTGTGTGAAGCTAGCCTCCAGGAAAATCATGCTGCCAAAAGGTAACTTTCTAAAAGTTACTTTTCTTTATTCATTATTAAAACCCAAACTTCACCATTGAATTGGGTTTTTTACCTAATAAAACAGTAGCTTACTTATTGTTCTAACTGGTCTAGTTCAAAAGATACAGTATTATTATTTTAATCTGTGCTCTGTTTTTCTACATAGGACAGCTAGGCCTGCCACAGTGAAAATAGCTTTTGGGTGCTAGTCATTGTAGGGACATATTAATATTATGTTTCTACATGTCCTACTTTTAACTGGCTTGCACTCTGCCTTGGGGGTTAGAAGGCCTACATAGGGGTGCCTTATTAATATTCAAAAGGAAGATTTTGACTTCTCAGTGCAAACATGACTTCAGACCTACCATTACAGCTGTCACTGTAGTGGATGGCACAATAGGTGTTACAGCCTACTCGTGGTATTTAATTTCCAGGTCCTGGGTACACTTGGCACCATATACTAGGGACTTATAGGCAAGTATATACTAGTTAAGAGTATGCCAATTCGACCATGTTAAAAGGGGGAGCACAGACACCTTACTACTGGTCAGTAGGGGTAAAGTGCAGAGAGTATCTGATAGAGACTCCTAACCACTGATTCCTTACCTTCAAAGACTCTCCAAGGTGTCCGACTGGATCAATAGATCTTGAGCAGTACCCTTGTAGGTGGTGTTGAATGGCTGATCTTTGCTGAATGTGACACGCCTGGTGCTACCTCAGCCTGCAGACATCAGTCCTTTTCTTTCCTTGCCAAGGCCACAGATCCGTGAGAGCTACCATGGTTACTTTTTGATCAGTTTCTGACATTTTCTCACCTTATTCAGAGCATTCTGCTCACAGTGTGCTAGGTATGCCCCCCAAAAAGACAGTAGGGTTTAGACGCGTTGAGGCCTGTCACAGGCAAATGTTTGTGACAGTGCGACATCTGTTTTGTTTGTGGTGCCTGGAGACCGACCACGCCTGGAAGACAATGCACTTTTCCAGGTCCTGGTCACATGGAAGGTCCAGGGCCTGCTCTCAGAGTCATTCCCGTTTGTCATTGTTGTAGTCAAAGTCTTTGTTGGGTAAGTCCCACAAACAGAAGAACACAGAATCTCTATTTGACTTCACCGTGCCGGTCCAAGTCATCAGACAAGGTGCTGGAATGACATCCGAAAACTAGGTCCAGCTCTCCACCCATGGAGCTTGACTCTGCACCCACTTTGCGCCTTCCTGAATTTCTTGCAGCAGGTGTGACCTCTACCCTACTCAAGGAGTTTTATGAAGCCATATTCTTGAAATTTGCGTGTGAAGACCCCTCTGGGGTGCCTTCGGCACTCACGGGCCCCTGGGAGGCACGCCAACTGGACTTCCAGTGGTGGGTCCACCCTTGGCACCGGTCGAACCTTCTCGATCCATTCACAGACAGACTCCTGTCACCAATCCACAGCCTTCGTTTGTTCCTGTGGTTCCATTCCCGGTGACACCTATGCCTCTCGACCATGTAGAACCCATAGTCATTCTTGACTCCGACACAGACCGGCGTTGACAACCTCGTGCTCACTGGACCCCAGTTTCTGTCTGAGTCGGAGACAGTGTCTCCTTTTCCTGTCAGGGCCTGAGGAGATTTTGGCTGGGGTGAATATGAGGATCCTTATGGTTACCCTGACCATATGAAGACCCTTTGGCCCAACAGAATGATGACAACTGGTATGAGGAGCTGGGGACACCAGTGGCCTGGATATCTCACCATACACTGGCCTGGTCTCTCCTCCTAGTGCGGCTATAGAAAAAAGGAGCATCTTTTGCTATGGTGGTAAGTAGGGAGGCTGAGGTCCTCGCCTTTTGGTTGCCTTCTGTGGAAGTCAAGACTAATGCCCTGACGGAGGCTGTTCAGCATGCAGTATCCCACACAGAACCCCTACTGTCCTTCAGTGAAGCCCTCTCTGATGTTCTGTTTGTGGCTTGCAACCCCGTGCACAGGATGGTTGCATGGAACCACCACCACCCCACTCTCAGGGAGTTAATCCTGATGCATTCCCTACCAGTCCACCAGACAGGGAATCAGACATCTTTGGAAAGAGGATTTTTTCTTCCATCAGCCTTACACTGCAGTTGGTGAACACTGTGTGCCTCTTGGGCCGATATATTTACACTGTGTGGGACTTGGTTACGCAATTGCTACTTTTATTCTCAGAAGAGGCCCAAGCCATCCTGATCCAGGCTATTTCCAAATTTGGGGATACAGCCGAGTTCTCCATCAGGTGTGAGCTTGTCATACCAAACATGCTGGACAGGGCCATTGCTTAATCAGTGGCACTGCTCTGCTACATCTGGCTGAGGACTTCTGGCTTTTTCAGCATTGCCCAGGGTTATGCCCTTCCACTCCTAGAAACCCTACTGCTTATGCCATGTCCTCAGATTGTCTTACGGAGGACCATCTCTCCTTGTTGGACCAGGAAGTGCAGTTTTCTTTGTCCAGAGGAGCTACTGAGAGGGTGCTATCATCAGAAGTAGATTGTGATTGCTATTCCTGCTACATTTTGATGCCAAAGAAGGACGAGGGCTTTTGCCCTAACTTAGATCTGTGCCCTCTCAACGCCTTCCTGAAGACGGAGAAGTTCAAGATGTTAACACTTGCTCATGTCCTGTCTAATGACCCTGGAGCCAATTTTCACATCCCCATCCTGTAGGCCCGTCAGTGTTACCTATGGTTCATGGTAGGCCAGGAACATTTCTAGTTCACTGTGCTCCCCTTTGATCTCACCAGCGCCCCTCTGGTGTTCACTAAGATGATTGCAGTGGTTGCAGCACACCTGTGGAGGTCAGGGGTCCCAGTATTCCCCTCCCTCAGTGACTGGCTGCTGAAGGCGAGTTCTCCCCAGGTAGTCATCACCAACTACCAAACTATGTCAGACGTCCTGAATTCATCTGGGTTCTCTATCAAGATGCCAAAATTGCCAATTGACTCCTTCTCAGATGCTCGCTTTCATCAGAGTCATTCTGAACAAGGTGCAATTCTGCACCTATCCTCTGAAAGGAAAGTCCAGGATGTTCAGGGTATCATTCCAGGGTTCCAACGTCAGTCCTGGATTTTGGTGAGACTGACTCGGAGAATGACTCTGAGGCTGCTCAAGTATGCTCAATGGCATATGCAGGCTCTGCAGTGGGATCTGAAATCCCACTGGGTGCAGCACCAGGGGAATCTCTACGACCTGGATCAGATTTCGAAGAAGAATGCAAAAAATCTGCAGTGGTGGCTAACGGACCACTGTTGAGTCATTGCCGGTGTTCACATACAACACTACACGCATGCAGTACTGCAACAAGCAGGGCAATTAGGGATTGTGGACCCTGTGCCAGGAGGTTGTGCATCTCTGGACATGGCTAGAACATCTGGACATTTTCCTGATCATGTGGCACCTTGGGGATTCTTTAAATGTCCAAGCGGATAAACTCAACCATTGGAATCTGGATCTGGAGGTGGCTCAAGGTCTCCTTCAAGACTGGAGATAATCTTGGCTAGATATATTTGCCATTAAGAGAATGTGCAATGGCATCACTTCTGTGTGCTGGAATTTCCAAACTAGCTCGAACTCGAATACTCATTCTGATTAGACTTGAATACATGAATTCTATATCCCTTCTCACTCTTCTTTACTGTGTCATCCAGAAATCCTGTGCAAGGACATCTGTTCTCCGATCAGGCTGCCTTTTCGTGAAGATCTACTGTTGCTGCAAAAGGGCAAAGTCCCCAACTTGTACACGCTCCACTTTCATAAGTGGAGGTTGAGTAGTGTATTCGACCTACCTCCTGAGGTATGCAATGTCATCTTGGCAGCCAGACCGCCTATTGAGAAAAACTGTATACACCTGCCGTTGGGAGAAGTTTGTGGCTTTGTGCATTGAAAAACATGATGTCCCACTTTCTGCACCCCTATCTGAAGTGTTGCTGTTTGTTTTGTCATTAGCCTGGCAAGGTCTTGCTCTAGGCACATTTAAGAGGTATTTTTTGGCTATCACGGCATTCTTGCAGTTGCTGGACCAGTCTTCCCTGTTTAAGTCACTTGTGACATATTTTCTCAAAAGTCTTCAGCATATGTTTCCTCCAAAACCTTTCATTATGTCCCAGTGTAATCTTAATTTGGTTCTAACCTTTTTGATGTGTTCTCCCTTTGACCCCATGCATAGCTGTTCCCTCTGACTTTTGAGTCCATCTTCTTAATGGACATCACATTGGCTAGGAGAGGCAACCAGCTGCAAGCTTCTTCTGTTTAACCTCCATACACTAGCTTTTTCCCTGATAAACTGGTTCTTCGAACCTGTGCCTCTTTTCTGCCACAGGTTGTGATACCTTTCTACATTGGCCAAACCATCACTATGCCAACTTGCTTTGCTCCGCTCCACCCTCCAAGTAGGAAGAGAGATGCCACCTTCTGGACCCTATAAGGCACTGTCATTCTGTATCAATCACACAAAAGAACAGCATGCGGATTATCTGCTCTTTTGGGTTCGCTGGAATGTAGAAGGCAAAGGCAGTGCAGAAACGGTCTGTCATCAGATGGAATGTGCTCTGCATCAAAATCTGCTATGCAGTAGTCAAGAAGCAAACCCCTGAGGGGCTTGTGGGCTCATTCCACCAGGGCCAAAGCTGCATCGACTGCGTTAGCTTGTGGAGTTCCCATCCAGGTTATCTGTCAGACATTTACCCACCGCACATTTACCTAACTACTTTCTTGAGTCTGGTCTTTTGTGACGTGCACTTCGCCTGCTCTGTCCTCCAGGACTTCTTGGTCTAAACCAACCTTTGGTAATGCCTTATCTGGTAAAGACTCTATCTAACTGCAGATTCCTTACTTGCCCTCCCATCCATCCCATTCTGCAACTTGGGCTCCTCTGCCTAAAAGGTTCTTGTAGACTCGTAGAATCTGCACACTGGTTGATTAGCCTTTTGAAATGGCTCAGTGCTTCTGACGCAGAAATAATCCTTAAAAGAAACTGATGTCAATGCGCTGGGGTGATGCCTATATAGGCACTGCACGTATATCTGCTGTGGATGACGCAGTTCAGCGCCACCTACCGGCTTGCAGGGGTACAGCTTAAGATTTTCAGGATCCAGTCTGATGACTGGGGAATATTCTATGGTATAGAATCTGTGGCTAGATAGTCTCTAATAAGGCATTACCAAAGGCAAACAACTTGATCTTTAACACCAGCAAAAAGTTAGGGTCCAACAAAATGCAAAACATCTAGGGTGACCACACAGACAAGACACATTTCCAGCAGTTGTACTACACCATTTCACACCAGAAGCACTTGCAGAGACTTCTTTGTATCTGTTTTGATTTTGTTTTCAGTCCCTGAGCTGTCTTGCTCCAAGAAGAAACAAGCAACATCAAGGGACTGATCATTATTCTCTTGGAGACCATGTGCTCAACAACATACCAGTCTTGCCAAACTATGGCATATTAAAACTGGGCGACTGGGCAGGACAGAGAAGTAATCGCTCTTAAAGCAACCAGGGTATCATAACACAGCCATATGTGTGCACAAAGTCAAACCAGGAATCCATATCTGTATTTCCTTCTAAAGAATTATATTGGCATTGCTGCCAATGGCTGCTGCTTCCATTTGCCCAGCAGCCTTTACTGGACCATGTAACAAACAATTTAATAAGCATACTAGAGATTCCAGATTCACTTCAATCTGAACCACCAACCACAGATATGAGTGTGTGCTAGCTGAATTGCCAAATATTTCTATTTTAGACTTTGACTTGCATGGAGTGGTGAGGCCAAACAGTCAAGGCTTCTTGGAGGTGGTGTGGGGTAGTGTTTGAAGTCAACTAGCATATCTATCACTTCCAATAAATAATTTGTCCTGGCAGTGGTATTGCTTCATAAAAACATACGTCAGATTGCTCTGTAACGTGTGGGAATTCACTTGAATCAATAATTACTCCGATTGGGGGCATGCATATCTTCTTCACTTGGGGCTTATGCTATAAAATTGTATGCATCTGTTCAGCAGGTATACCATATGACAAATTACAGCATCTGATATGCAGAGGAGTATAGCGCTTACAGTTTTAATGGGGACTGGAATGCCCGGGTGTCATATCTCCACTGATTTAAGGGGATCACAGTTGTGGCATTTAGTTCCAAGAGTGACATGCTCTTCTGATTGTGTTCTGCATATGGAAGAGGTGGCCCATGGTGCAGAACCATCTGCTTGTGTTACAGGCGTCTTGAACAGAGCTACAGATAGGATGCTACAAGAGATAACCATTGGCCTTTTTGCAAGTGGTCTGTCACCACCAATAGGGAGCAATGGTTTATGAGCAGTCACTCACAGAAAAAGAAGAGAGTACCTATTGGGTACAAATGCTAAGGTATGCACTGGAATGGTAGCACAAACGGTAGCAGATTAGTGGCATTGGGTATGAAAGTCCATGAGGGCTTCATGCACATGATCATGTTACCAAAGGCTTTAAACAGACGATGGGATGTAAAAGGGGAAAAAGTGGTCTTAAACAATGCACTCCTCACTAGTGGTTCAAAGTGCTTTCAAGTTGCTCAGTTCTGTTCTAAGTATCTCATCCATTCCAGGTTTTTATTCTTTGCATTCTGGGATTTGTAGTAATATTCATGCCATTAATTCCAGAATGCAAAAAAAAACAAAAAAAAAAAACACTGGACTGTATGAGTTTAATCACACATGGTACTTGGCAACTTGAAAGCTCTCGATTCATGTTAATAGTGTAATCATTGTCTCAACATATTTCAGGGTTCATTCAGTGGCATGAACTTGGTCAGGCTTTAGATGGACTGGGATGCGGCCCTGAATAATTACCAGTGGCTGAGATTAATTCAAGGATTCTACTCATCACTTTTTGTACACTTCAGAGCAGTCACAAGCCTCCCATTTCTGTAGTTGTTGCAAACAAAGTTTCTTATGGCAGTTGCACAGCTTTCTTCACGCTTTGTCATAAAGTAAGGCTATACAGGTCGGCTGTCTACTTCTTATCTCTTCAGGTTGCAGCAGGAACAACATGTTTTCCAATGTCCTGAAGTATATTGCCATTTCCTACAAGAGCCAAATAACCTCGCCTCTGATCTCATCCTTTCTTTGCACCTGGAGCTGGATCTTAATCAAATAGTTATCTGGTGTATTAATGACATTGCCTACACCTTACTGACTCATGACTTCAGAAAGCTGCAGAAAAGGGTTCACTTACTTGCTCCACAACCTCCACTGGGTTTAGGATTCTAAGTCCAAGATGAATGAGTTCTCATGTCCCCTAAATTAAATCCAAGTTAAAGCTGATCAAATAAGTGTCTCACAAAGATCGCAGTGGAGAATGTCTGCAGACAGTACATTTTGTTCTGGGGTCCTCTTGCTAAGTTCTTTTATAAAGCTGACAAATAGGCCACCAGTCTGTCAAATCATGGGTGAACGGGTCAATGTTTTTGGTTTATGCTTCAAGCTGTATAAGAATCCACTTAGGGTCTCCCCATTTATGGTAGCAACCTGTTTTGACAAGGAAAGAAGTACTCCGTGTGTTTGTCCAAAAGGGCACAACCTACTGATTTTCTTAGTGACTTCCGGAAACAAATGTGTACCGTGGCAATGGGACTTCTGAGATGCAGATGATATTCGTCACCAAGCCATCCTTTCCTAGGCTAACAGATGAACTCTTGGGTCAGGAATAATCTTTTTACTCCCAGCACGATGGAGGTGAGAAAAGAGGATAGCTGAAATGGTCTGGGTCTTTGTTAGAATGTAGCTGCACTGGACGGCATGTGTTGTAATCCAAGTTTCCAATCACAAAGTTAAACATTTGCTTTTGGAGAGTTGAAAACGCCCAAAGGAATTCAGTGGCTGTTCCGAGGTACAGATTTAGCTTAAATCAACTAATGGCAGCCTTCTTGTAGAGACAATAGTTTTTCAGTGCAAATATGTATATAATACCAAAGCTGACTCCTTCATTCCTTTTGCAGGAAGTTAAATAAGGTTAATGTCCAGCTGCACCCATTACTATAACCTTAACTGTTAACCAAGAATTTAGAAATATCAAACAACGTTTATGAATGCAAGTTGTTCCAAATTCAAATAAGTAATAATCTGTTAACGAGGCAGAGGCTGCAACCAGTACATATATGATTGTTAAGGGTATAATTAAGGAAACCAAGTAAATGTGATATTTCTGTAGGCTGTGTTTTCACCAGGAGCTTGATTAAAAAAAAATTCAATACCCCAGAAACAAATAAAAAGTATTCAGGGAAGGAGAAGTTACATTGGATAGAGTTTTGTACCTCAATTGTATATTGCATGATTTGGGCTGTATCTATCGCCTATACTCACTGTTCATGCTTCTTCCTGTTTGCCTTTTTCAGCTCATTGACGACAAGAAGATTTTGAGTGAGAAGTGTGAGTCTGTGGTAATGGAACTGAAACAGGTGGACCAGAAATACACAAAGAAGCTCTCTCAAATGCAAGAGCAGCATGAGCTGGTGAGACTTGGTGTTAGAGGCATGGGGGGACACATTGGGTATAGAAGATTCAAATTGCTGGCAGAGCAGTGACAATATTGTGGTCACTGTGTCTTGAATTAGAAGCTGGTGCTCAAATTTACCAAAGGTTCAGAGTAGTAGACAGGATAATTGGTAGGATTTATGGCAGTGAAGTTGAAGTATTACTTGCTCTTCATCCTGGTGTTTGTTTTTCAAAATATTGTATGTTTGAGTTGCGTTAGGCTCTACGCACAAGCATTTCTTTTTTAATGTCCTTTTTAAGTAGTGGTTTATATCTGGGGTTAGCCTAATTCTGAGACTTTCTAATACTTGCAGATAAGTAGCTGTGGTTGATAAACTAATTTGCACAGGATCACAAAGTATGGTCAGGTAGAGAAGCTGGGATTAGGCCCCATCTCTTTTTGGTAACATGGCCACTAGACCACATCTCATTCATAGATCCTTGCTATTGAGGTCCAAACAGATGATCCAGTTTATCTTCTGAGAAACACCCGAAAAGAAGAATGAAAAGTATAATTGGCTGAAAGCGGGGCACGTGGTCAGCTCCTTTGCGA
Source organism: Pleurodeles waltl (assembly GCF_031143425.1). Taxonomy (NCBI): domain Eukaryota; kingdom Metazoa; phylum Chordata; class Amphibia; order Caudata; family Salamandridae; genus Pleurodeles; species Pleurodeles waltl. The sequence goes on along the minus strand of NC_090446.1, from coordinate 975,807,137 downwards.
GGCATGGAAAGAAAGAAGAGTACGGAAAGCTAAAGCCTTACAGTGGTGTGAGATAACGCCTAATTAAATATTGTACCATGAAGCCCCTCCAGATGATGCCTTTGCCAGAAAATTGGTTGGAAGATATTACAGTTTATTTGGGCTAGTTCCCTCTGGCAACCACCTTCCGACTGGTGTGCATAGGCAAATATTCCTGATTCCAAGACCGGTACCACAGTGGAGCTAGTTACTGCTACACTGAAAAGAATCTTGTGGACATTGGATGCCGAGTGTGTTGTCATGTTGGACAATTCCCCCATTAAATGAAAAAGACATCAGCGACATTGCTGCCTGTCTGAACTTTCAAGGTCTTCAGTGCTGTCTGAAGTTCGCTATAATGGCATTGAAAGTAAGAAAAAAAAGTTTTTTCTTTTTTTGGTTAGTTCCTTAAAAATTCATGGTCTAAACAGCACTGTTTCTCCCATGATTGAAGAAAATGCCTCTGTATTGAGAGTACCACCGTTCTTCACCTACAGTGAATGTAGACATAGATCAGAAGTAGGGGAGAGGTGAACAAGTAAATGGGGCAGGATGAGTTGAAGAGAAGGGAGTCCCTAGGGACACACAGATGAATAGTGTATTCTGTTTTTGCCAGCATGTTACCTGCAGACCACCTTGAAGTGTTTAAAGACCCAGTATCTCTGCACAGAAACAGTAGTGAATTTGGAGTGCTCATGTGGCATCCATCAGAGTGGACCTTGTGTGCTGTTAGGGTGTGCGGGATAGAGTTGATATGTCAGCATCACATACTGGACCTTTGTGCTCTTCCCATTTATACCTGATCACAAACGTTTTGTTAACAGAAAAGGGCCTCCAAGTCAGCCTACTCTGTCCGTTTCCTCATTTGATGTACTAGTTGCTCTTTATATAGGCCACTAAAAGACCCTTGTCGCTCACAGTTGGTGGCATGAGAGAAGATGTTACCAATCAGGTGCACCAACCTATAATAGACACAGAGCTGCCTTTGTACATCTGAAAGGTGCTTATCTGAACTGTCAGTGTTGGTGGCGGGGCAGTCACATTGCGAGCTGTTGGATAATGTAGCAGCCGTTCACAAGATTTTGTGGAGAAGATGGTCTGAAGTTACAACTTTATTTTAAGCTATCCCTGGAGCCGCTTCTTGCAGCCTCGTTTACAGTCTCTATGAAGAACTGCATGTTCTACTCACATTAGCCACTCAGACGATGCATTTGATTTCACATGAGCAAATCTTTTGAAACTGAATTATTTTAAACTATCAGCATTTTGTATTGCATGCAGTTTTCTTGTGGTGGCCAGAACCACAAGCTAGTGCCCTGAATGTGTTGATGTCTTCCACAACCAGAGAGGAAGGCAGGAAGTTTAGGTTTGATCATGCTCTTTTCTTGTGTAGGTATGCCTGCTGGAAGGATCAAACACAGTGATTAAATACATGTTGGTGCTACTATGGCCTGGAACAGTTGAAAGAACATGACTCTTGAGATAGGGCCTCTTTAGAAAATGTATCCATGAATGACATACCTGCTGGGATTGCCTTTTTTGCAAAGGTGGGCACTAGCTCTGTGGACCTGTGTTCTTTATAAGGAATTCACATTATTTGTGCCTGTTAGTGGTTCCTAAAGAACCTGGATAACCGGAAACAAACCCTACAAAAATTGGTATTGGGCAGTTATGAATACATCATGGAAGGGGTTGCCTTGACCTTATCATGCCCTTCTTTGTAGTTGGTAGTCATAGTTGAGGTTCAGAATAGTATATGATTATGTATGTATGGTAATACACAATGCATGTTTATGCACATCCATGTTCACCTACCTATCACTGTGAACGAGGATGCTTATTATAATTGAAAAATAATTCATGTGTAAATAAAGATGTAATAATGCCTGCCATGCAACAAGGCAAATATTAACCTCTTAGCTGCTGGGCCTTTTCCCCCCCAGTGCTGAGCCCTTTTTTGGCTATTTGGGGTAGTTCGCGCTTAGGGCTTCATAACTTTTTGTCCACATAAGCTAACCCCGCCAAATTTGCGTCCTTTTTTTCCAACATCCTAGGGATTCTAATGGTACCCAGAGTTTGTGGTTTCCCCTGGAGGAGACCAAGAAAATAGCCAAAATACAGTGAAAATTTCGTTTTTTCCAAAAAAAATGGGAAAAAAGGGCAGCCGAAGAAGGCTTGTGGTTTTTTCCCTGAAAATGCCATCAACAAAGGGTTTCTGGTGCTGAAATCACTATCTTCCCACCTTTCAGGAACGGGCAGACTTGAATCGGAAAACCACATTTTCCAACACAAATTTGGCATTTTACTGGGACATACCCCATTTTTACTATTTTTGGTGCTTTCAACCTCCTTCCAGTTAGTGACAGGAATGGGTGTGAAACCAATGCTGGATCCCGGAAAGCTAAACATTTCTGAAAACTAGACAAAATTCTGAATTCAGCAAGGGGTCATTTGTGTAGATCCTACAAGGTTTTCCTACAGAAAATAACAGCTGAAATAAAAAAATATTGAAATTGAGCTGAAAACAACAGCCATTTTTCTTTATGTTTTACTCTGTAACTTTTTCCTGCGATGTCAGATTTCTGAAAGCAATATACCGTTTTGTCTGCTGGACTCTTCTGGTTGCGGGGATATAAAGGGCTTATAGGTTCATCAAGAACCCTAGGTACCCAGAGCCAATAAATGAGGTGCACCCTGCAGTTGGTTTTCATTCTATACTGGGTATACAGCAATTCATTTGCTGAAATATCAAGAGTGAAAAAGAGGTATCAAGAAAACCTTTGCATTTCCAAAATGGGATCAAGATAAGGTTTTGAGGAGCAGTGGTTATTTGCACATCTCTGAATTCCGAGGTGCCCATACTAGCATGTGAATTGCAGGGCATTTCTCAAATAGACGTCTTTTTTACACACTCTCTTATATTTGGAAGGAAAAAATGTAGAGAAAGATAAGGGGCAATAACACTTGTTTTGCTATTCTATGTTCCCCCAAGTCTCCCGATAAAAATGATACCTCACTTGTGTGGGTAGGCCTAGCGCCCGCGACAGGAAATGCCCCAAAACACAACGTGGACACATCCCATTTTTTGACAAAATACAGAGCTGTTTTTTGCAAAGTGCCTACCTGTAGATTATGGCCTCTAGCTCAGCCGGCACATAGGGAAACCTACCAAACCTGTACATTTTTGAAAACTAGAGACCTAGGGGAATCCAAGATGGGGTGACTCGCGGGGCTCTGACCAGGTTCTGTTACCCAGAATCCTTTGCAAACCTCAAAAAGTGGCTAAAAAAACAAGTTTTCCTCACATTTCGATGACAGAAAGTTCTGGAATCTGAGAGGAGCCTCAAATTTCCTTCCACCCAGCGTCCCCCCAAGTCTCCCGATAAAAATGATACCTCACTTGTGTGGGTAGGCCTAGCGCCCGCAACAGGAAATGCCCCAAAACACAACGTGGATACATCACAGAAAACAGAGCTGTTTTTTGCAAAGTGCCTACCTGTAGATTTTGGCCTCTAGCTGAGCCGGCACATAGGGAAACCTACCAAACCTGTACATTTTTGAAAACTAGAGACCTAGGGGAATCCAAGATGGGGTGACTCGCGGGGCTCTGACCAGGTTCTGTTACCCAGAATCCTTTGCAAACCTCAAAAAGTGGCTAAAAAAACAAGTTTTCCTCACATTTCGGTGACAGAAAGTTCTGGAATCTGAGAGGAGCCTCAAATTTCCTTCCACCCAGCGTCCCCCCAAGTCTCCCGATAAAAATGATACCTCACTTGTGTGGGTAGGCCTAGCGCCCGCGACAGGAAATGCCCCAAAACACAACGTGGACACATCACAGAAAACAGAGCTGTTTTTTGCAAAGTGCCTACCTGTAGATTTTGGCCTCTAGCTCAGCCGGCACCTAGGGAAACCTACCAAACCTGTACATTTTTGAAAACTAGAGACCTAGGGGAATCCAAGATGGGGTGACTCGCGGGGCTCTGACCAGGTTCTGTTACCCAGAATCCTTTGCAAACCTCAAAAAGTGGCTAAAAAAACAAGTTTTCCTCACATTTCGGTGACAGAAAGTTCTGGAATCTGAGAGGAGCCTCAAATTTCCTTCCACCCAGCGTCCCCCCAAGTCTCCCGATAAAAATGATACCTCGCTTGTGTGGGTAGGCCTAGCGCCCGCGACAGGAAATGGCCCAAAACACAACGTGGACACATCACAGAAAACAGAGCTGTTTTTTGCAAAGTGCCTACCTGTAGATTTTGGGCTCTAGCTCAGCCGGCACCTAGGGAAACCTACCAAACCTGTACATTTTTGAAAACTAGAGACCTAGGGGAATCCAAGATGGGGTGACTCGCGGGGCTCTGACCAGGTTCTGTTACCCAGAATCCTTTGCAAACCTCAAAAAGTGGCTAAAAAAACAAGTTTTCCTCACATTTCGGTGACAGAAAGTTCTGGAATCTGAGAGGAGCCTCAAATTTCCTTCCACCCAGCGTCCCCCCAAGTCTCCCGATAAAAATGATACCTCACTTGTGTGGGTAGGCCTAGCGCCCGCGACAGGAATGGATCACACAAGGGTCAATGGTAGTCCTTGCTTGAGGTCTACTGTTAACCCTGGAGTGATTCATTCCTGAAGCAGGCACTAGGCGCAGGCACACAAGCGGGGTTGTGTTTTTATCAGGACAAGTGGGGAAACACTGGGTGGTAGGAATTTTGAGGATCCCTGCAGATCCCTGGACTTCTGCTCATTGGAATGCAAGGAAAATGTGTTTTTTAAGCACATAATGTAATTTCAAGGGGATTCTGGGTGAAGGAAAACTGGTGAGAGCCATGCAAGTCCTGCACCCTTGGTCTCCCCTGGTACTAGTTTGTTAAAGTTAACCCACCACTCACACTGGTTGGTTTTAGCACCTCCAGAAATGATGGTTTTAAAGCATGATTACTTATCAAAGTATCTGAATGTTGAAACCAAGCCTTCTGAAGGTGGGCCATAAAGCCGCGTCCAGGCACCAACCTCTTTATGGTCCATTCACACGCCATTCACGCACAACAAACAACCCTTTCATATCGCCAGCCACGGGCCCAATCCAATCAATCACTCCACTCACATTAACTTACCGCTGCCAGACAAGGGCCCATCACATTCACACGCCACAGAACGGAATAAGTTTGACTACATTTTACCACCTGTCAAGTAACTGCCTCCTTCTTCCTTAACATTACCAAATGCATGCGTAACAAACCTTTACTAATGACTCCTGTGACAGCCACCTGAGGCTCAGGAAGACATGTTTTTCATGCGCCTTTAGCGCACTCTCTGTGCTAAATCCAACTCCTTCCAGTTTGTGGATGCAAGTTGGGGGTGTCCGAGTATGCCGTACAAAGCGATTCCTCGAACTGAGTGAGCATATCTACCTTTGAAACTAAGGGAGACATGCTGGGGATTTCTCATGCTGTTACCTAAAGAGAAGGTCATAGGCTACCTGCCTCCTTCTTCCTTAACATTACCAAATGCATGCGTAACAAACCTTTACTAATGACTCCTGTGACAGCCACCTGAGGCTCAGGAAGACATGTTTTTCATGCGCCTTTAGCGCAATCTCTGTGCTAAATCCAACTCCTTCCAGTTTGTGGATGCAAGTTGGGGGTGTCCGAGTATGCCGTACAAAGCGATTCCTCGAACTGAGTGAGCATATCTACCTTTGAAACTAAGGGAGACATGCTGGGGATTTCTCATGATGTTCCCTAAAGAGAAGGTCATAGGCTATGGAAAAGGGTAGTGTTTGGTACATAGGGGAGTCCATGAGAACGTAGCATATGTCCCAGCCAACATTATGTGCAGTGATGTGACTATAATGCACTTATACAGCAAACTGAACATCTACTAAGTTCTGATGGAGGATGAACATGAAAAGCAGGTCAAACACTGACCTATACAAGTCATTCTCCTTTAGTGCTGGGATGGCACCAATGGGTTTGAATCCATAGGTGTAGATGATGTACATCTGTACTACCTTTACTATCTGCCTTCTACCTGTGCAATAACCCTGTGAAGGCACTCCTACCATAAGCTTTCCTTACCCATCCATGTCTCTGTTCTCATCAGAGTCCTGGCTAATCCTGTATAATAGCCAAGTGAACCTATACTAGTTTGTGGAAGCAAGTTGGGGGCTTCCAAGTATGCCCTACAAAGTGATTTCTCGAACTGAGAGAGCATATCTACCGTTGAAAGTAAGGAAGACATGCAGGTGAAGAAAGGGTACTCCGTGGCAATGTGGCATATGTTCTGTCTACTAATATATGCAGTAGGGGGAAGAAAATGCATGTTAATTGAACAGAACACCGACCACGCCAAAAGGAAGTCCATGATGAAGTAAAATTCTGTGGCTCCTTGCCTAACGAAGCAGTGGCCCATGGACGTTCGGTATCCATGCACTGCCACTGAAAGGATTACCCAACAGCAGCTCAACCTCAGTCGATTTCCCAGAACTTTGCTTTAGTATGATACAGCGTAAAGCAAGTAGGGATACAGAGGCCTGGTTGTGATGGACACTGGGGACAGTAATACCGACTCTCCTGCCGCTTTCCATGCTTTGAGCACACTTTACAGCGACGACATGGGCGATCCTTTTTGGGTGTTTTAGGTATGCGATCAGCAAAGTGTCGCTCCTGCAGCCTTGCCACATCCTCCAGAACATATGAGGTGGAGGCTGCTGCTTCTTCAGTAACAGCAGTGAGGCTTTCAATTACAGACAACTGGAAGTCAAGGAAAGTCATGAGTCTTCCTGTTGTTGTCTGACGGTAAACAACATACGCATTATATGTTGCCATCTGAATCAGGTGGGTAAACAGTTTCTTGTACCAAGTGCGAGTTTTACGACACGCATTGTATGGTTGAAGAACCTGGTCGTTCTTGTCCACTCCACCCATGTACTTATTGTAATCGAGTATACAGATGGGCTTGTGGACTTCGGCCATCTGACCCCAAACCGTGATGGGAGAAGTGCTCTCATCATGAATTGTAGTGAGCACGTATACATCACGTCTATCTAGGAACTTGACTGCGAGCAGTTCGTTAGAACGCAATGCAGTACTCTGTGATTTCTGGAGCTTCTTGCAAACAAGCTCCCGCGGGAATCCTTTGCGGTTACAACGAACTGTACCGCAGGCCACAGTGCCAGCTTTGTAGAGCTCACTGAACAGCTCTACTCCTGTATAGAAATTGTCCACATAAAGGTTATAACCTTTGTGAAGAAGTGGCTGGACAAGTTCCCATACAATCTTACCTGTGACCCCTAACGCGGGAGGGCAACCTACAGGGTTTAGGGTAGAATCCTTCCCTGTATACACTCTCAGGCTGTACACATAGCCAGTAGAGCTCTCACACAGCATGTACAGCTTTATGCCATAGCGAGCTCTTTTGCTCGCAATGTACTGTCTGAAAAGCAGCCGTCCTTTGTACAGGATCAAGGACTCATCGACTGCTATATTCTTTCCAGGAGTATAGATCTCTGGAAACCTGGCAGACAAATGTTCCACGACAGGCCGAATTTTGAACAACCTGTCATGATCTGGATGGTCCCGGGGCAATGCAGCAGAATTGTCATTGAAATGCAGCATGCGCTGCAGTAGCAAAAAACGATCTCTGCTCATGTATGGTGCGAAGATGGGAGTTACCCAAACCGTGCGAGTCGTCCAGTAGGACTGCAAGGTGGGTTTCTGTACTAACCCCATTTTGAGGGTAAGGCCCAAAAATATCTTCAACTCCGCCAGCGAAGTGGGAGTCCACTGGCGTGCCCTAGAACGGGGCCCTAGAGTGCCTCCGCGCTCCCTCAGAAATTGGTCTGCACGCAAATTTGTTTGCTGCACAACTTTCTGAAGAAAGTCAACATCCAAAAACAGATAGATGTAGTCGACTGGCAAAAAGTTAGCTGTATCGACTTTACATCCAGCGTCACCAGTAAAAGGTGGAATTTGGGGCTGAACCAAACAGGGGGGCTGCCAAGAGAGCACTCGTTCTGTGCTTGCGGCAGCAAGCACGTGCTCTCTGGGTTCGGCTAACCCAATGTGGTCCCGCTGCCCAGAATGTGCTTGCGAAGGGACAGCACGGATGTCGTCATTGTCTCCTTCAGACTCACTGGAAGAGGTGTCGTCAGATGGGACTCCGCCGACTGAAAAATCACTCCCAGAATCTGCCCCATTGTCCTCTCCCTCAGATGCTGTCTCAGTGTCTGCTGTCTCAGTCTCTGAGCCTACATCAGAACTGTCCTCCATAACCCGAGCTAGGGCTTGATCAGCAGTCATCCAACGAGACGCCATCTCTGCAACTGGCTAAACTGTCCCTCTAAATTACTATCCTACGTAGAAGGCAGATAGTCAAAAAATTGCTTGTTGGTATGTTTGTTGTGTACAACAGGAAATGTCGTCACCTTACCTTCGCTTCTTCTCCAATTCTGCAGATTCTCTGAAAACACTGAAAAAAACAAAAAAATAATGTATTACTTCACCTTACCACACACCCTGTGCAACAGTCATTTTTGGTGCTCTGCCTCCCATTACCTCCTCTTCTAATTCCCTCAGTACTATCCAGCAAAACTGCCACTACAGAAAAGACATGCATGCATGCATATTGTGTATGTATATATATATATATATATATATATATATATATATATATATATATATATATATATATTTATATGTTTAGAAACAAAGTGGTTGAAGGGTTGCTGGGCGGCACACTCCACTGCCGGTGCCCAGTGACAGGGAAGACCAATCTAGAAATTATCTAATGCCGAAAAATGTCACCGCACTCCATGAAGTACAAATAAACGTGTATTTTATTGCAGTCAATAACCACCAACGTGTTTCAACTCACCAAGGAGTCTTGATCACGGTCCTCGTGGAGTGCGGTGAAATTGTTCACCATTATAAAACAACACACACAAGAATAACAAGCATTTACAATGCAATGGGTCTCGCATCTGCTCGAGTTAGAGCTATTAGCGTTATAAACTCCTAACCCAACTTTTCTTAACACATAAATTGATAATTTAAAGTTAAACTCTTTCACATAAGAGAGCCGATTCACAGCGCCATGGCCACCATGAGCATCATGTGAAGAGTTACACAAAAGGAAAAGAAGTTCGCTCGCAGTTAAACGTAACAGCAAAAGTGCAATTAGCCATGTACCAGGGGCGATGGCCAAGGCGGTAGCAAAACCTCCCCAAGGAGGGACAAAGGTAAATCATTTTCCAATGCCATCAAAGGAGTGGTAGTGATGGGCGTGAGGTGGGCGTTGTTAGAAGCCCAGATACACACCAACAAGTCAGAAAAGCAGCACATGGACGCTGCAATGCTTGTCCTGAAAAAAATATATATATCTATCTATATATATATATCTATATAGATATATATATCTATATAGATATATATATATATATATATATCTATATAGATATATATATCTATATAGATATATATATGTGTATACATATATACACATATATATGAGACTCATGTCACAAATCTTTTTCTTTTTATACATGTGTGCTTGCCCTCGGCAAAGCACACATGTATAAAAAAAAAAATGGCCCCATTGATGGTCACCCTAAGGGCTGACCACCAACAATTAGTTTTTTTTTGTTTTTTTTTACCCTGGGGGGGCGATCGGCCTCCCCAGGCAAAACGACGTTTTTTTTTTTCCCCTGGGGTCGGCCCGTGTTCCAAGGGTCGACCCCGCCATTTTTTTTTTCTTTTTTTTTTTTTTGTGGGGGGGGGCGATCGCCCCCCAAAACAGTGTCAATAATTTAAATATTGCCGGGGGGGGGGTGGCCCTTTTACGAGGGGGCCGACCCCCCCAAAGAAGATCCCTGGTGCCTAGGGGCGTTTCCTGGCCGTGGATCGCAGCCGCGCTGCGATCCACGGCCAGGAAACGGTGCCAGGGAGGCATCGATGGAAAGGGGAGAGCCTCCCCTTTCCATCGATGCCTCCCTGGCATCTGGGGAGGCCGTTTTGGCCTTTTTTTCCCCACCGGAGAAGGAAAGAACGCTTACCTCCGTCTCTCCTTCTCCGGTGGGGAAAAAATGTGACGTCAGCGCGCCTCGCGGCGCTCTGACGTCATAAGGGGGCGGAGGGGGGGTGGGATGGAGACGCGGAAGCTCTTCCGCGTCTCCTACGGTGAAAAAAAAAAAAAAAAAATCCTCCGGTGCATTGCACCGGAGGATTTTTAACCCCCTCCCTGGTGTCGGCCACTGGTCGTGACCCGCACCAGGGAGGGAGTGTGGGCGTCGGCCAGTGGCCGACGCCCGCATTCAACGGGTTAAGGAATGCTAAGCTTGCATAAACTTAAAAAAAAAGAAACAAGTGTTTTTTTTTTGTAATTTTTTTTTGTTACGTTTTTAAAAAATGCCACCTCAGGTAAGGCATAAAATGAATGGACCGAAAAGATGAAAGGGAAGACATTTGCTAACCCAGTAACCAGTGGGAAGTAGTGGAATGTGAAGTCATATTTTTATCGGAGATACCATAATTGTACAGTACTATCCTACCATCTCTGCTCATCATTTGCAGTTTTTTTTTTTCTCTCAGGCCTCACATATGGAAAGTGGTCAACGTGAAAGTAGGGGTTTCACCCCGTTTGGGGAGCCAAAGGACAGAAAGGTTTCTTTTGGCCACTACTGTGCTGCTTGAATTCTTTTGACCCTGGAATCCATCCTATGGCTCTGCAAACTGGGCCAAGTACACTCCAACTGCACTTGAGGTTTAGGGTAGCTAGGGTGAGCTGTCAAAAGCTTCTTGGGGTAATATGGTTGGGCAAGAGTCACAACCCTAAAAGTTAAACAACAGACACAGTAACTCACTGTTCAGCGTAGAGTTTGTCTTAATAAAAAGAGAAGTACTTTCTTGTAACAGCAAATCAAAATACACATGTTAATGGGGATTTAAATACAGGGCTCTGCGGTAGCACCTGTGAGTTACAGCCACATTTCACACCATATATAGTGGCTTAACACAGCTTCTGTGGTGCTCCTCAAACATCTACAGTGTCTTAGAAGCGATAAATAGCCACTGGATAATAATCAGGTGTGAGTTCACTATTGGTCTGTGCCTATTGGGTATCCTGTAGATCAGTTTGCTCAGGCCCGGTGTTATCTGTTTACTGTGACATGGTCTAATGCTGAAACTGGTGATGCACTCTTCTCAGTTGGATGGTCTTCATCAACAGAGCAGGATCGTGGGCTGTGACCTGGCTTCTTATTCAGGCTGCTAGGAGTGAACAACGCAGCAGGCCTGAATGGTAGATACTTGTCTTTGGCAGTTGTGGCCTCCGGGCCATGAGGCAGATACTCAGCTAAGGTAGACGTCTTATCTGGCAGGTTCCACCATGTGTTAAGGCAGAAGTAGAGCAAGGTCATCTGGTCAGACACCATGCTAGTGCTCTGGTTGCTAAATCCTTTGCCCAGTTTGTCACATGAATCCTGCAGAGAGGCCTGGTACCACCTCACAGTACAGGTTGGTGACTGTTCTCTGGGTGTTCTACAAGCTGGGAACATTGGTTCAGCCTCTTCTCCTGGACATACTTTCCTTCCTTCTTGGAGCAGACATTGAAGCTTTTTCCCCCCTAGACAGACCGGCATGTTGCACCAATTTCAGGTGATGTCCCCTCACCACTGGGAGACTGGCTCCCACTGGCTGTCATGCAGATACCATCTCTGGATCACAGCAGCTACTTATTACTCTGCAGAGCTCTCCCTTCCTTGGTGAAGAACCTAGAACGGTTGGGCCTTGTAGTACACTCCGAACTGCATCAGTGAACTGTAGTGGCAGATTTGTGGTTATTCCAGAGTTTTGGCTGCCTCGAAGAAGAATCTGGTTACTGGGACAACTGTGAAACAATATTGTATTGTATTGAGCAGATGTTACCTACAGTGGTATATGTTGCTATATTTTCTTGCAGGTATTTGGTGCAGTGCCTTTGCTACATGTATTAGTGATACAGGCAACTCTGAATTGTGTCTTACTGGCAGCCAGTGTGGGTTTTTTCAGTGGGGTGCAGTTTGTTCATTTAACAACTCTTCCACTCATGTATTATCCTTTTAGAGTTTTTGGATTTGGTAGGATGGTAACCTATAAAATAAAACATTGCCATAGTCCATTGTTAAGTTGGCCACTGCTCCCATGGAGTTGTCGTGGGAGAGATGAGGGAGGGTTGGGTGGGAGGCAGGGGGTGGTGATTTGGAGGTTTTTTTTCCTGAGTACTTTCACATGGTGGAATTTTATTATTTTGTGCTACTGCTACCACCTGTGAGTTCAGAGACCGGTTCGGTCTCGCCATACTCTCAAGTATTGTGCTATAAGTACTTCTCTCTCAAAAAAAAAAAAGGTAGACAATGGGCATATCGTGTTGATGTTTTCAAACAGGTGAGCTGATGCCAGAAACAGTATTTCTCTTTTAAAGCCTTTGGCTACAGTGCTCTTGAGGCCTAAGCTTACACTTTTTAAAATTGTTTGGGATGTCCTGTAACTCCAAGGTATATTTGTGTGTTGTCTATATAGGAGTGGCATTGGAAGTGGCAGGAATGTAACAGCTCTAACAGAGATTTTATACAGATATTAAAAAGATAGAAAATCTGCATTTTACTGTGTAGCAAGTGAAACAAACATACTTATATTCTTACATGTATAAACTCTACGGAGTAACATGTTGTGGCCTGCTGTATCGAAAGAGAAGAGAGGTCTTGAAGTATCCACATGCTGAGAGACCCAGCATCTGCCATTCAAGGTCAGCCCACACATGAACGGGTGCCGTTTCTGTCCTGTGTTTGGATCTGAACCCACATTGATGTGTGTCGCAAACTCTCAGTATTTCAATGTGTTCTTGGATTGTAACTTTTTTCACCCAGTATTTTTGATTTCTAAAGGAGGCCTCTACTTGGGTGACCATTCTTGGGGTTTTTATGGGTCTAAGGTGGGTTTTGTGAAGTGTTATATAGGAGTGCTTAAGGAAGCCAGGGACCGTGAGGCTATTGATTATGAATTTGATCAGGTGGGCAACAAGGATGTATGTGGGCTACCGAAAGGCGGGAAGGTGTCCTGTGACTTTTCCAAGTCTGAGGCCTTTCAGTAGAGGCAGCACAGCAAATAGTCACCGGGGTGAAATGTATTTGTGTACTGCTTTTTTTTTTTTTTTTTTTTTTTTAAAGAGCATATACTCTGCCACAAACTGACCGAACTGGTTTGCAGACCTCCAAAGTCTGATGCTTTTATTCAGATACTACCTCTCTGATTACTTTGTTTGTCAATGGTGTAGTCTTTTGAATTCATGGTATTTCACCCTAAGTTGTCTCAAGGTGTTGATCCAGTCATTTAAAACTGCGAAGTGAAATACGTCTCTGTGCGCACACATTTAAGAATAAAAGTGTTCTGTAACGTGAGCAGTGGTTGAAGTAAGCACAGCTGTCACGTACATTCAGCTGTGGTTAAACGTGCCCTTTCAAGGAGGGTGTGATGAGCTCCTCATCACCAGTCTACGTGCCTACTCATTCTGTGTGTTTGCCCTAGAGTGAAATGTATGTGACATGAATGAAACAAATGTCATCTATAACCTTCCTGTTCACATCGTCAGAGCTGGTATGTGCTAGCAAGGTGGAGGCGATGTAAATGTGATGCTTGGAGCTACAAAGGTTAACCCTAACTGCTACCAACTGGGCGCCGTCCGTAGGGTTTTCACTCCCTGTGCCAATAAGGACCCAGACCACGTGTATTGAAATCTGTCTTTGCCCCTTTCCAAAATGTCTGGCCAGATTGTAGGCCTCTGCTTCACTGGACAGGGATACAAGCAACTTCAAACTTTGTTCAGCAAAGGCATTACGTTAGAGTGCTTGCCTAGACGGAGGTGATGGAGACACAGCAGTCCTCCTGTTCTGTGTAGTGTTTAAATCCATGGATTGTAGGAGCCCATCTCTTTCAGTCTCTCTCTCTCCACCCCCTTTCTCATTGTTATTTCGTTTTGTCTGTCTTACTCCTTAATTCCCCTGCTACCACTAATGAGTTTGTCAAGTACTGTCTGCTTCAAAACATGACTTTTCTTCACAGGCAGTGGCTTCAGATTCATTGGGTACAATATGAATTGACTATTTCAACAGGAGGCCATACTGTATGCAGTGACATTCTTTGAAAGTAGATTGAGAACCCCTAGAAGAGGGCTACTGGCCACGAAACCAATAACCTACTCCTTCAAAAACTTTAACTTTTTCAAACATCTGCTGTTCGTATTCATCAGGCTGCTTTCCTTTTAGGATTATTTTTGAAGAACACTGGTACTGGTGACTAGTGGATCACCCCCTCAAAGGGCTAGTGCTATGTCTAAGTATTATCCAAAGGAGTTGGAATTCCTAGATGTGCCTTCTGTGATGAGCAAGCAAGCTTTTCAAAGAATGGAGGAGATGTTTGATTCTGACTGTGACTCAATCTTGATGCTTCAAACAAAAGACGACAATAGTGAACAAGATAATATGCTGTCTCCCATTTACACAAATAATGATCCATTAATTGATCTCAAAGATCCCAGTGCACTGAGTATGTCACAAACAAGGGACTTAAAACTTCCAGATTCTTTTCTTTAATTAGAACAAGCTCAGGTTTGAGCATTCATACATAAGGCAAATGAGACACCTGCTAAACCAACAGAAGTCACTGAGGCAAAACTTAGTACAGTGATGATCCCAACAAGATTGCAGTAAAAAACTGAGAGTTTGATTCATTTCAATCAAACTCTGTCTGAGGTTTCTACCAACACTGGTGGTGTCTAGGTCTCACCCTACACCAGAGAGGTTGGTGGTCCTGACTTTGTAGTCACATGTTATCTACATGTGGGAAAATGGAGAATCATCCTGTACCTTTGGTCATTCACTTTCTATTAATCATTCTCTATAAATATCACTGTAATGTCTTACCTCTCATACTAAACCCAAGGCATAATGACTGCAAAGTCTTACTTCCCACCCTAAACCTAGGGGCTAATGACTAGAATGTCTTACTTCCCAGACTGGACATAAGCCCTAATGACCTACTTCCCAGACTAAACATAAGGCCTAATGACTGTAATGTCTTACTTCCTAGACTAAACCTAAGGCCTAATGACTGTAATGACCTACTTCCAGAAAAAAGCTAAGGCTTGATGAGTGTAATGTCTTGCTCCCCGGACTTAACCTAGAACTACTGGCGGTAATAAATTACTTCACAGACAAAACATAAGGCGAGGCTGTTGTCTGAGCTTGTTGTTTGGTAATCAGTTCTAAAACAAAATTCTTATATGATGATATTGTGGGTACAGAAATGTTCTCCATTACCCAGTGCATATAGGGGAACAAAATACAAAATGTTCCTATGATTGCAATAAAGTGAAATGAAAAACAACTTGTAAATTCAAACATCTACCCAACCAGGCATCACAGTGCTAAAAAGCCTACTAAACCCAGGTTTCCTGAAAAAGAAAACTAGCGTTCCCCAAAGAGTCCTAAACAACTATAAGATAAAAAGCCATGTTTGTAGCTGTTTCCTAAATTTAAAATGGCTTTCAGTCTCTGCCAGCTGAGGTCCTAATGAGTTCCACAATTTAGCTGGTTTTATGGCAAAAGATCTGCCATCCCATCTGGCCAGACGAAACCTTGGGACCACTGCCAGCTTCTGACTGCCTGAACTAAGTGTCCTGGTGGGAAACATACCTGCGAAAGTTGGATCTGATGAACCTCAGTCCTTGATTGTTAAGAGCCTTTTGTGCGATGCACAAGGACTTTAAAATAATAATTTTTCACATTTAAAGCCAGTGCAACCTCGAAGGTTTTGCTGACACTGATTGGTGAACATCAAGTATAAGCTTGGCTGCTGCATTTTCAATCATATGAAGGTTAATCAAGGAGGTTTTCTTCATGTTCAGAAACCAAGCGTTACAGTAGTCAAGCCGTAATGAAGTCAAGGCCAGGACTACTGTTTTACGAACTGAAATTGGGATGTAAGGAAATATTTTTCTCAGCGACCTAATGGTGTTCACACATGAGGAGACTGTACGATTGGCCTGTAGGTCAAAAGAAAGTCAATGGTCCAAGATCACCCCAAGATTTATTGCGGAGTTGATAGGAACAGAGAGAGAGCCTAACAACTCTCACTACCAGTTGCTGTTCCATATGAAAGTATTGCAGCCAAACATAAGAACCTCTGTCTTAACTGCTTCTACCTTTAACCAATTGCCCTTCATCCAAGTACAAATTGTTCTCATATTGCTGTTAAAGTTCCTGGCTACTGATTGCACATCCTTCGTAATGGTAACTATACCTTGAGTCATCTGCATATTATTATTAAGGATATATAGAGCACATGGCTACCCAGAGGCTTCCCAGCGCTGAGCAGGACCATCAGACAGACAAAGATGACAAACTGTGAGGAAAAGAGGACAGTCTTAAGTTTTTTTTATGAAACTGAAGTTCCGAGTTCTCTAATCAAAGGTAAGGTCCAATGGTAAGGAGTTCCATAGGTGGCCTGCTTTGAAGGCAAAAGACCTACGTCCCCAACTTGCTTTATTAGCCCGTAAAGTATTAATCAAAGAAGCGTAAGAGGATCTGAGTGATCTCTGAGGAATATAAGGAGTTATAATACGCCTAAGAAAGGCCGGCCCCCTATTATGAAGTGCCCGATGGCACTCAAAGACCAAAAGACTGGATTAGCTTGGCAAGGAAGGATACGTAAAGATGAAACAAAGTGGGGCTTAGGGAAGACCCCTGTTTTACCCTGCATGGCAAAGCAAAGGTCTTTGAAACAAACTGCCCACTGCCACTGATCCCTCTGACAGAAAAGATCTTAAGACTGAAGGCTTTACTCTTAATTTGCACTGAGATAAGCAGGTTGTCAGCAGTGATTGCGAGACTTATTGAATGCTGCAGATAGATCCAGCATGATCAGAACTACAACCTCCCCTGCATCTACTAATAGTCTGATATCATCTACTGCCGCAACCAATGCAGATTCCATGCTGTGCTGGATTCGAAATTCAGACCGTGAGGAGCCCAGCATATTGTGTGTTTCAACCAAAGTCATCAGCGTTTAATTAAAATATTTTTCCAGCACTTTAGCTGGAAACGGTAGCAGGGATATAGAATGGTTGTTTTTCACATTTAATGGGTCAAAGTTTGTCTTTTTTTTTAGCAGTGGACCTTACTATCGCCAGCTTACGTAACTTTGGAAAACGGCCCAAATCCATCACTTGTTCAAACGTAGCAGACAATTACTTAGCTTCAAGGTTTGGAGCCAGATAAAAAAATTAGGTGGGCAGGGATCTGCTGGAGAGCCTGACTTAGTGGTCAGAAGAAGCTTCTTAACTTCCCCATTCAAAATCAGCAGAAAGGAGGCTAGGAAAGCAGAATTATTTATCCCATTGCCATTGATTAGCGAATCTGGAGTATATTGTTTTTCTGAGCTAAAATGTATATCTGGGTTGTCCTGACAATCCGAACAAGCATAAAACAGGCCAGGGTGTCAACCATTATGCTGGAAGCATGTCAAGTTGTGACTTCCAAATGAAACATAAAATTAGACTGCTTTAAAAATGTTCAACCAACTGACTGCGTTCTGACACCAAGGTAGATCTGAGTCCTCGCGGGTGACAAACCACCACTCCTAAGAAGGATAGGAGGTAATCTCACTTACAAAGGTCGACGTAATGAGTTCAACAGCACAGTGACAGCTGTCCCTAAAGACTACTGCAAGTCCCCCAGCAGTTTTGTTCATTCAGTCCTGTCTAACAATCAAGGCAGCAAGATGCCTGTGGGCATGGTCCCTGCTAGTTCTGAGCCAGAATACTAGCAAGCCCATATCTCTGTGATAAATACACACACACAACACCTGGGTCTAAGAAGAGTTAGGAAAACCTTTTTCCCTTACCTACCAGAGGTGACATGCTTCATCACTGGGATTCCCCTCGCACAGTGACAGCTGATTACAGTGTGGGCTACAGCTCCCTTTTTAAGAAGGAGGAGCTCTTCGGATGTTTTGAGGGAGTTGGTAGAAGCCATTGGTGAACTGAGGGGTGGTGAGGCTCGCAGGACGTGCAATAAGTGGAAACGTGATTTAAAACTGACTCCAGAGCAAGCGTACAACTTGCTGTTAGAGAGGGAGTTGTAGCTCGCACCATGATCAGCTGTCATGTTGTGAGGAGAATCACAATGATGAAGCATGCCACCTCTGGTGGGTGAGGGAATTCGTCCTAAAAAAGGAACATTCCTGTTCAGCTAGGTTTTTCTACTTCTTCTTAGACCCAGGTGTTTCCATGTGTGTTAGATATAGGAGTTGGGCGTGAACACCTGCAGGTCTTCTTTTAATTTCCTTTGGCACTCCTTCTGTGTTCACTTGTCTGTGATGAATACAACATCTGATCATGGGATTGCACAAACTCCATAAATTCCAGCTTGTTTCTGATTAGCAAGCATGCAATTATCAAAAACCCTCTAATCTTATGTTGTGCTCCCAAGATCCTACTACCGGGATTGTTATGCCTCTGCTGACGGTAAGTCCCCAGTGGTGACATTTTGTCCAGGCTAGTCGAGATAACATTAAAATAACACTTCTGATAAGTACTTGCTGCATCTGTATGAGTCGTGGCCGGACCCCATAACAAACAGGAAGGACACCTGCCTTTTCCCCTAATCTCCAGTAGTTGTGCTCGAATGTAGATGATAAGGGACTCTTGGTCTGGGCCAGAATGAGCAGAGGTTCTTGTGCACGGTGCAGTTTGGCCGCAGACAGTCGTAGACGGGCTTTCCTTTGGTGCGTCCACTGTGTGGATGCACTTCCATTTAGCTGATATAGGCTTCCGTTTGCCTGCTACATGCCGGCATGTAGTAAGGGCATAGCAAGGCGATGATGCAATGCATCTGCCCAGTGGGAAAAAAAAGAGGAGCAAATGAAAATTCCAAACTGGAGTCCACCTACTCCAATTCGCTGTCAGAGGCTTCGCTTTGCAGCAAATTTACATGGATTTTTTTTTTTTTTTTTTAGAGAACAGTGCGACAGTACAACATAAACTTAGTAAAAAGCTTCTTTCCTGGATGGTGCCAAATTAAGACTGGAACAAGGCACTTCCAGAAGTGCTCACCATAGCGCAAGTACAAGGAACTAAAAGTACCCCATCTTGAGGGTATGGAAACCAATTAAAGCATCATTCAGGGAAAACCTTCTCCAATCCCACTCAGATTCACAGGTTGCACGACGCACTTCCATTTGCCTGATATAAGCTGACATGTAGAAGGGGAATGACAAGGCGATGACACAGCGCGCCCGCCCTGTGTGAAAAAAGATAGGCAAAATAAAATTCCAAACTGGAGTCCCACTATGCTGGTTTGCTGTTCGAGGTTTCTTTTTCAGGCGAATTTCCATTAAAAGAAAATGTAAACTAAAAGAGCAGTGGGAAAAGTAAACCACAAGCCAAGAAAAAAGCCTGAAAAGCTTTGGGTAGAGAAGCTACGTGAAACAGCGCTCAGGTTGCTGAGCATTCTCACTAGATCCCTTCAAAAGATGTTCTGCTAAGCTTTGGTGTCAGTCGTCATTATCGGCCTTTACCATCCTCCTGAAAGTCATCAGCATTTTTTTGATGAGACACTTGGAGTCTATTGCTACTAGACTTTTGAAGCTGTACGTTTGTCAGGTTGCCTGCCAACCATTGCTCTTTTAAGACGTGACACTGGTGTATTTTCTTGGAATATATACAGCAGTCCGGCAGGAGCTAGGGATTAATTTGTCAATGTAAGTAGAATCGCGATCTGATCAAATGATCCAGGTAATGTCTGACATAGGGGACTGATACAGTCTTCTTTTCACACAGCCAATGTGTGTTGGTTCTTCCCCACACGGGGTTAATGGCCGTCTCTCCAGTGACTCGTGTAGCCACCAGGACTGCAGAACTCAGGAGTTTTTGTATTCTGCACAGTGATTTATTTTTTTACCCTGCATTCAAAACATTACACCTGTCAACCTTTTTTCTAAGCGTAGGGGTAGAAAAATGAAAGAAATGCTTCCTGGGAAGACGAAACTGTCACTCTCTCTTGTGATGTTTTTGGTGGGAATATTTAATTTGTTCCATCTGGTAAATCTGAGATTTATTAATCTGTGGCGAGTTGATGAGGCATCATGAGGTGTTGACGTCAGCAGCGGTGGGAAGAGTTGAACTTTGCAGAATCCCATTGGGCTTTCAGGACTGGGTTCGGCGCAGCCAGAAACGTACAATGTTTTGAATTATGTTGTGCTATATTCAAGTTAAAAGGGCCACGCGTCCTGATTACAATGACTCTGAACAGATGACCCACATTCAGACTCTGTATTTCACTGTAGTTGTACTGCTAGACCAGTTTATTTATCTCCTTTCATTTGTGCAAAACCGAGCGGGAGCTGATAATCTACTTATACTATTCTTACATTCTGTTGATTCTTTTGTGAACAATGAAAAAGTTCCATTCTCTTAGTCTAGGAAGCTCTCCCAGCCCCACCTCTCACACTCACCACCATCTGAAAGTGCATTCTGCGTGAAAAGTATCCCTAGTATAAAACAAATCTTTTCTTATGACGTTCTTTGTGTTCAAATTAACTAACAAAAAACCTAGGGCCAGATGTATCAAAGGTTTTTACCCATTCTAGGTCTATGGGAATAAGTGTTCGTACATATGGCCCTTAGTTACCAGGTCGAACCTGTTCCTTATTTGCATGCCATGTGCAGCATTGTGACACATCAGACAATTGGCTGCACCATGCAACATAAACTTTGGAGGTGGATCTAGGCTATTTATGTCACAGTTGTTTCACACTTCAGAGCCATAGCAATTGTAGAATACAATTATTGTTTGGTAGCATTCCACGACATTGACATAGGTAAGAAGTAAGGATAACTAGAGAGATCATGGCTTGTTCTCTGCAGCCTGAGTTCTAGCATTTTGTGTTGGCAGATGCATTAACCGTTCCAATGATCAGCTATATTTTTCAGGACATGAATCAGTTTACTAAAAGGAGTGAAAGAACGGAACTGTCACGATTCACCCTTGGCTTACCGTCTGTATCAGAGAGGAATGGTGTGCGGCCCCGGTTCCTGCAAGTCCTACTCTGACCGAGGTAGGGGCGACCCCTTCCGGTAGCCACGGTGCTGTTGACAATGGTACGCCACTACAGTCCGTGCCCTCCAAAAGGAGTCCCAGAGGAAAAACCCCAAGGGGAAAAAACCTCCAACAGAAACTCCCTGGAACAGAAGGAGGACACAAGGAATTAGCACTCAGAAGCCTGGAAATACTGGGAAAAAACAAGAACAACTGGAGTCCAAGCGAAGACCAGCCGGAGCGTGACCACCACAGCAAAAGTGTTGCAACGCAATGAGAAGAAGAATTGATTCCCCTTATATACCCCTAGACAGGAAGTGATAGACAGGAAGAAGTAACTCCACCATTTTGGATTGGGAAGGGGCTATAGCAATAGTAAGGAAAAGGCACCATAGTAAAAAAGGGAACAAATGCATGCAGGGAAAAGAGAGGTGCAAGGTGTGCTGGGAAGGAGAAGGCATGGCTCCCGGAATCATGAAGGAGGAAAGGAAGGCCCAGAAATGGGGCACCCGGTAAGTGTGATGCTGGGGGGGGGGGGCGCAGACACCCCACGACAACACCTGCGTCGCGCTCTGTGCGCGGCGAGGACCGATGCCCAATCCTGGGCCTCAAGCCTCAAGCCTCTCCGCGGCAAAAAGAACAGCGGGGGCCGAAGAAAAGGGCCGCCGCGGGCCCCGCGACCCCCAACACAGGCCGGGGCTCCACCCGTGGCCCGGCCAGGAGACGCCACGGGCAGCTGCGGCGCGCCAGGAACATCAGTTTGTTTTCATTACATACAGAGAAGCCGCCCCCTGCTTGTATCACTATGCTGCTTGCACAAGCAGCCTGCAAATAAGTTACATTTTCCCATTGAGTTCCATGATGCTTGTATGCAGTATTTTGTAGCATTCATTGCCTGCTCAGCTTGAGCATCTGTACCTGGATATTGAAAAGGGCTATGTTATGGTGGATACTGCTTCCATCCGATTTATCCCCAGGAAATTCTCCTGGGTCCAGAATTTTTCATCAGGTACTGGAGACCTGTTGGCTTCTGATTCCTATATTTGTATGCATCCATAATCCATCAGGTAGCTTAAAGCCAGATGTTTTCTGGCTTGTGCCCCTAAGGGCACTCTGCAAGTGGTCCTTTTCCCTATCATTCCCAGGTAACTCTCCTGACAGGGAGCAATCCTCCAAGAAATGCTCCCCTAAAAAACACGAGACAACCATCTGAAGGAGAATTCCTCTTCTTCATCAAGAAAACACTGCTACTCCTGGGACCATTCAGAGTCGGTGGTGCTGTTCCCTGTCGCCAGTCTCTTCCTTGTCCTCCTTGAAATTGATACTGTTTCTTAAAAAATCTAACCAGAGTTTCCGGCACCATCTACAAACCCTTCTTAGGTGGTTGTCTTTTGGAAGGGCATGCCGCATATCTTCAGGATTGCCCTGATCCATCTGGGTCTTCTTCAGCTCTCAAGAGTGGACTAACCTTTTAGGACATCGATTCTGGCAGTTACACCCACTAGTGCCATCCAACTCCACGCCCCAGCAGTATCTGGCCTTGGTCTGCTTCCTCATGGCATCAATCTCACTATCTTCAATGCAAATTCCAAAACAGTCTCTGGTGCCACCTTTGGCACTTCTTTGGGCATTGTCCCAGTCCTCGAACTTGGAAGACATTTTTTGAGTTGCTATACAGGAAGTAAAGTCCCCTTGATAACGAGAGCCCAGTGATTCGCTTGCATGGTAGAACTCTTTGGCTTGGATTCAGAGGCATTGAATATGCTCAATTTGCACTTTAAGCGCACAGATGAGGATCATTCGGAGACTGCTAATCTCCTCTCTCCTTACCATGCAGATGCTGGCCTGTACGTTAATCTTCAAAATGTCATCTGCAGTGGTACATCCCCAGAGGTTACTATTGTTGGGTGACTACTATGCTTTAGCTAAGAAAGACCCTCTGGCTCGCATGTGATCGCAATCTATGAGGCACAATCGATAGGGCCATGGCAGTTTCTACCACTCTCACTAAAGGGAGTCCAGGTGGCTGATACCTGCCCAGTGGCCAGTAGGTCAACTTTTCATTAATTTGCCAAATATTACTGTCCTGCAGCTCAGCCATATATTTAGAAAGCAGGAAGTGGCACAAGACTAGGTAATGTTTGCATTAATAGAGTGTGGTTCCACGCTGTGATACAAGAGGGGATTTGCTTTTATGATTTGCATAAGCATGATAAGGCTTAACACTTGGGTTTTAGGGAATGAGATGTTGAGGACCTACATGAGGCACATTGCTTGAATAATAGACGTCAGTGCATATAGTTCCACATCTTGAAATGTGTATGTTTTTCACTGCCAGGAAATCAAGAAACTGAAGGAGCTGATGAGTGCAACAGAGAAAGTCAGACGGGAGAAATGGATTGATGAAAAGACCAAAAAGATTAAAGAAATCACAGTAAAAGGTATTAATGTTAATTTTTCTTACTGATATTAGTGAGCCAATCGACCACAGGTAAGTGAATTAACGAGCTATGCGCCATTTGAACCAAGAGGATACATACATTTTCCATGTAGTTTTTGTAAAGCACTCCATCAATAACAAGCATGATAATTTAAAATATCACCAATTACCATGGACGGAAATGATAGGTTTGCTTCCAAGCGAAATATCTACATATTGACTCTGGACTGTTAGTACAATATAGCACAATCCAGAACGGTGGACAGAACAAAATGATCATGCAATCAAGGTCCCATGTCCATTCATATTTTTTTGAAGTTTGCAGACTTCGAGCTGATATATATATATTTTCTGGTTTGGTAAACCCTTGACCCATAACATTAACTACCAACCACCCCACCCCTGCTCCACCTTGATTAATTTAGGACAAGCACTCAAAGAAAGTTTGTCAAACATCGTTAAAGTTATTCGCAAAACAAACAGTAATTGTCTTCTTTATGGTAAAAATTGAACCATAACTAGAAAAGGGCTATCACCACTGTGGTTCTAAATAATAGCAAGGTGGTACAACAAAGTTGAGCTTTTGCTGTTAGTGAATTAAAAATAATGTATGACCTATATTTTTTTGACTCTTGGACTATTCACCAAATTTCAAATAGCATTTTGGAATGCACATGTGAAGACTATTGAACATTGGTCAAGGATTTCAAAACCTAAAACAGGTTTGTTTGAAGGCTGTTTGACTACTTTTTAGGTTTGGCGAATTTAATGTCACTTGAGACATTCATTCTTGCTAAGACTTTAGAAGATAAGAAACAATAACATGGGGCAGGAAGTCGAACTGACAAGCTCCTGATTGGTTGAGTAAGAGAGGAATGCAGGTGAATGTAGTATACATCTAGCACCATTGTATTTGCCATCTGCTGTTTTGAATAAAGGTGATTTCTGAAATGAATTCCACCGCCATAAACACTATAGTGAGTCATTTCCTATAACATCATGTATGTATTTTTTCATTACTGAGGTGCTTTAAGTTAAAAGGAGTTCTTCATATCCCATTGCAATTATGTTATTTTTATGCCTCTCTTTCTGCTTTGAAATGTAAAAAACTACCCAATGGCAGTGTATGAAAACCCAGCTGGAAAAGAATGCATGTTGCAAAATGTCATGTGTTTTTACATTAATTTAATCATTTGAAAGTAGGAAAGTAAAAAACAATCAAACTGTCAACATTATATGACTAACTGAATTTACTGAAAACATGTATATAGTGGTTATGCACTGTAAAGTAAGTAGGTGCTTTACATTATAACAATAACATTGTATATAAAATGAGACAAGAAGGATAGAATATAGGCAAGGTAAGAGTAAAACTGTAGTCCAGTTCTTGATGATGTTTTTGATATGTCCTAATGAGTATGAAATCGCAAGTGGCCTGTGTTAGATATATGCAGAAAAGATCCTGCTTTCAAAGAAAAATGCTAACTGGCATATGTTTGATTCAAATAAAACAGAGTAGGTGAAAAAATATCAACTTGCTGAAAACATTTGATTTAAAAGGAAAACGTTATCCTATGAATTTGGATTCCATTGATGAATGAGAACACACTTGCACAAGACATTAAGTGCAAAAAATGCTGTGGCAAAGGAAATTAGAATTTGAAAAGGATATATATGATCTATAAAGTGTTCCTTGGAAGAGAACTTTCCCTTCTAAAGGTCGGCACCAGGAATATTTTTCCTGGAATCCTGTAATGGAGGACACAAGATTATTTGCCTTGACCACAGTAAATTGTTTGGAGACCTTGGGTAGCCTAACCAAATGACAGATTAACAAACAACAATCTGGGAACGTGGCTTTGGAATAGCTGATACCTTAACTCTTTTGCTCTTAACTTGTCCTGCCCATAAGGCCATAAGACAGACATGTCTCCTGAAACTTATGAAGGTCTCTGGAATTTTATCCTACAAGAATATGTCTGTGTGCATTTTAAGTGATAAAGACCCCATAAATGATGAGATAGGTAGTAAGGTTTCTCAAGAGACTTTGCTAAAGTCTGAACATGAGGAAGAATTAAATAAGCAAGCTGCAACATGGGCTGGGGCTGAGTCCCTCGGAGGAACTGGGTTGAATTTCTGCTGTCTACCTTTGTTCTTCCTCTTCTTCCCCATTGTGCATGGTGATTGTGTGTGAATGTGTTCCTTCTTTTTCTTCTGTCCTTGTCTTAAATTTTGTGAATTTATGAATCGATATTGCTGGACCTGACCCATTACCGTCCTTTGCTGAATCTGTTTTTATTGGCATTGGGAGTCTATGCACTTTTTTCCTGCTAACCAGTGGTAAAGTGCTTGTGCTCTCCTTTGAAAGTGTTGTACAATTGGCCTACACCTGATTTGGTTATTTAATGTACATATAAGTCCTACTATTTGTACTACTTGTACCCAGGGCCTGTAAATAAGTGCTACCAGTGGGTTGCAGCACTCATTGTGCCACCCACTAAATTGGCACTGTAAAACATGTCTCAGGTCTGCTGCTGCAGCCTATAGTGAAGTCTTAAACTTCCACTAGGCCAAAACCTTCCTTTTGAATTACTTAGATGTCCCCTAAGGTAGGACCTAAAGGCTCATAGGACAGGGTGCATGGTAATTAAAAAGTAGGACATATGTGTTTAAGTTTGACATGCCCTTGCCATTTTTGATTGTGGCAAGACTATCTCTCCCATAGACTAACACTGGGTTACCTTATTACACTTAATAAGTGATAGCTTTAATTTTGGAACAGATAGATAAATGCTTATTCCACTCATTGGAATTGAAATTATGAATCATATTTAATGGTAAAGTCAGATTTTTAGTTACTATTTTGAAAATGCCACGTTTAGAAAGTTGGCATTTTTCTGCCAAGGCCAAGTGTGCCTTTCTGTCAGTGTCAAGGGTCACATGACTGTGAACGGCTCTCCTGAGGTGTTCTTTGTAGTCTCATACAGATATTCTTTAACTTTCATGCAAAGGTCTTTGGCCCGAAGTTGAGTAATCAAACAAAGAAACAGCTCCTGTGGGAGGAGCAATACTAGAGCATAAATATAGAAGGACGGCAACAAGTGGAAATCGGTTGTATCTAGCGATTTTGAGTCAGACAGTGTCTGAAGAGATGTTTCTTCAGGTGCTTCTGGTGCAACAGTAAGGTGGGTTTGCTTGTAAGGTCTTATTTGAGAGAATACCATAGTAACTTCTGAGAAGGATTGATGTTCATTGTGTGCTGTTTTGAAGCTTCAGCTTCCTACTAGTATATTGTTTTTACTTCTGAGCCCCCTCATGCTGCCTCATACTTCCCTCATTTTAAAGTATTGCACGGAGACGATCGAGTATCACAAGAGCAAAATGGGAAGACTTGCAACAGTGCCAAATAAACCATTTATGTAATTAGAATCAGTGTGCTGCAAGAACCTACAGTATTTGTAATATAATAATTGGTGTTGCCTGAGTTTTCTAAATGTGAACTCTGTGTTCGATGGCATCTGTCGCTGTAGATACACATGTTCTGCATAGCTCGCCATCTGGTGTTGGGTCGGAGTGTTACAAGTTGTTTTTCTTCGAAGAAGTCTTTCGAGTCACGGGACCGAGTGACTCCTCCTTCTGTCTCCATTGCGCATGGGCGTCGACTCCATCTTCGATTGTTTTTTTTCCGCCATCGGGTTCGGACGTGTTCCTGTCGCTCCGAGTTTCTGAACGGAAAGTTAGTAAATATCGGAAGATTTTCGTCGGTATTGTTGCGTTCGGGATCGGCGTAGTTAGATTCAACTCCGCATCGAAGGTCGACGCGCTCCGGTGCCCTTCGGGGTAGCTTTCAAACCCCCGTCGGGGCCTGGTCGGCCCGACCGCGTGTAGAACGACGCCGATGGAACGGACCCCATTCCGTTTTTGTCCCAAATGCCACAACAAATTCCCGTATACAGACCAACATTTGGTCTGTAACCTGTGCCTGTCACCTGAGCACAGTGAGGAGACTTGCGAGGCCTGTCGCGCGTTCCGGTCCCGAAAGACACTCTGTGACCGTCGAGCCAGGAGACTTCAGATGGCGTCCACGCCGACAGTGCACCGAGAGTTCGAGGAACAAGAGGATGAAGAAACCTTTTCGATCCACGAATCGGACTCCGAGGAATTCGACGATCAAAGAACCGTGAGTAAGACGTCGAAAACAACACATAAGAAAAGTGACAAGGCCCAGGGGACGCCACTGCCATCAGGCCATGGCTCGACCCATAAATTCGGTGACCGACCATCGGCACCGAAAAAGGCCCATACAGTGCCGAAATCGTCCGACTCCGGTCGAGACACCGGCACGCAGCCTTCTTGGGATCGAGAAAGTGCTGCAGAAAAACATCGACACCAAGGTGCCGAAACGGCTCGACGCCGAGACAGCGGCACCGATGAAGATCGACGCCGAGAGGTTTCGACTCCAAAGAAGAAAAAAGCCACCTCGGAGCCGAAAAAACATACAGACAGGGTTTCGTGCCGAAACAACCCGTAACCGACCCAGGTCCAGGCTCTTATACAGAGGAGCAATCACTGTCCTCTCAGATGCGAAAGCATAGGTTTGAGGAAGAGCTGCAATCCACCGAAGTGGACCATACGCAAAAACGTATTTTCATACAGCAGGGAACGGGAAAAATAAGCACCCTTCCCCCTGTTAGGAGAAAAAGAAGACTGGAGTTTCAAACAGACCAGGCGCCACAAACCAAGATGGTGAAAAAGGTGACTCCGCCACCCTCTCCTCCACCTGTAATTAACGTCTCACCAGCACAAACCCCGTCACATTCCCCGGCTCACACCGCCATGAGCCAAGGTGACCAGGATCAAGACGCTTGGGACTTATATGACGCCCCAGTGTCGGACAACAGTCCGGAGGCATATCCAACAAAGCCCTCACCACCAGAAGACAGCACAGCATATTCTCAAGTGGTGGCTAGAGCGGCACAATTCCACAACGTAAACCTCCACTCAGAACAAGTCGAGGATGACTTTTTATTCAACACCCTCTCCTCCACCCACAGCTCCTCCTAAAGCCTGCCTATGCTGCCAGGTATGCTTCGGCACGCAAAGGAAATCTTCAAGGAGCCGGTCAAAAGTAGGGCAATAACGCCAAGGGTGGAAAAGAAATATAAGGCATCTCCTACAGACCCTGTTTTCATCACCACACAGCTGCCACCTGATTCCGTCGTAGTAGGAGCAGCTCGGAAAAGAGCCAACTCCCACACATCTGGGGATGCACCACCCCCAGATAAAGAGAGCCGCAAGTTCGATGCAGCTGGGAAAAGAGTCGCAGTACAAGCTGCAAACCAGTGGCGCATCGCTAACTCTCAAGCACTACTTGCGCGCTATGACAGAGCCCATTGGGATGAGATGCAACACCTCATCGAGCATCTACCCAAGGAACTACAAAAGAGAGCAAAGCAGGTGGTCGAGGAAGGACAGAACATATCAAATAACAAGATACGATCCTCTATGGACGCAGCAGACACAGCTGCAAGAACAATTAATACATCTGTGACCATTAGAAGGCACGCATGGCTAAGAACGTCTGGGTTCAAACCAGAGATACAGCAGGCAGTGCTCAATATGCCATTCAACGAAAAACAACTGTTCGGACCAGAAGTGGACACGGCAATCGAAAAACTGAAAAAAGACACTGACACTGCTAAAGCCATGGGCGCACTCTACTCCCCGCAGAGCAGAGGAACCTACAGCACCTTCCGCAAGACACCCTTTCGAGGGGGGTTTCGGGGTCAGGCCACACAAGCCAGCACCTCGCAGGCAACACCGTCCAGCTACCAGGGACAGTACAGGGGAGGCTTTCGGGGTCAATACAGAGGAGGGCAATTCCCTAGGAATAGAGGAAAATTTCAAAGCCCCAAAACCCCTACAACCAAGCAGTGACTCAGATGTCACTCACCCCCTCCACACAACACCAGTGGGGGGAAGAATAGGTCATTATTACAAAGCATGGGAGGAAATAACTACAGACACTTGGGTCTTAGCAATTATCCAACATGGTTATTGCATAGAATTCCTAAAATTCCCTCCAAACATACCACCAAAAGCACAGAATTTATCAAAACAACATTCCGAACTTCTGGAAATAGAAGTTCAAGCACTATTGCAAAAGAATGCAATCGAATTAGTACCAAACACACAAACAAACACAGGAGTCTATTCACTGTACTTCTTAATACCAAAAAAGGACAAAACACTGAGACCAATCCTAGACCTCAGAATACTGAACACCTACATCAAATCAGACCACTTTCACATGGTCACGCTACAAGAAGTGTTACCATTGCTAAAACTACAGGACTACATGACAACCCTAGACCTCAAAGACGCGTATTTCCATATACCAATACATCCATCGCACAGAAAATACCTAAGGTTCGTATTCAAAGGAATACATTACCAATTCAAGGTATTGCCTTTTGGTTTAACAACCGCACCAAGAGTCTTCACCAAATGTCTAGCAGTAGTGGCTGCACACATCAGAAGGCAGTAAATACATGTATTCCCGTATCTAGACGACTGGCTAATCAAAACCAATTCACTAACAAAGTGCTTACACCACACAAATCAAATCATACAAACCCTCTACAAACTCGGTTTCACCGTCAACTTTGCAAAATCCAACATTTTGCCGTGCAAGGTACAACAATACCTGGGAGCCATAATAGACACAACAAAAGGAGTAGCCACTCCAAGTCCACAAAGAATTCAAAATTTCAACAAGATCATACAACGCATGTATCCAACACAAACAATACAAGCAAAGATGATATTACAACTCCTAGGCATGATGTCCTCATGCATAGCCATTGTCCCGAACGCAAGACTGCAACAGTGCCTAGCATCACAATGGTCACAAGCACAGGGTCACCTTCTAGATCTGGTGTTGATAGACCGCCAAACTTACCTCTCGCTTCTATGGTGGAACAGTATAAATTTAAACAAAGGGCGGCCTTTCCAAGACCCAGTGCCACAATACGTAATAACAACAGATGCTTCCATGACAGGGTGGGGAGCACACCTCGATCAACACAGCATACAAGGACAATGGAACGTACATCAGACAAAACTGCATATAATCACCTAGAAATGCTAGCAGTTTTTCAAGCATTAAGGGCTTTCCAACCAATTATAACTCACAAATACATTCTTGTCAAAACAGACAACATGACAACAATGTATTATCTAAACAAACAAGGGGGGAGACACTCAACGCAGTTGAGCCTGCTGGCACAAAAGATATGGCGATGGGCAATTCACAACCACATTCGCCTAATAGCACAGTTTATTCCAGGGATCCAGAATCAACTTGCAGACAATCTCTCTCGAGATCACCAACAGGTCCACGAATGGGAAATTCCCCCCCAAATTCTCAACACTTACTTCAGACTCTGGGGAACACCTCAAATAGACTTGTTTGCAACAAAAGAGAACGCAAAATGCCAAAACTTCGCATCCAGATACCCACACAGGCAGTCCCAAGGCAATGCCCTATGGATGAACTCGTCAGGGATATTTGCCTACGCTTTTCCTCCTCTCCCTCTCCTTCCTTATCTGGTAAACAAATTGAGTCAAAACAAACTCAAACTCATATTAATAGCACCAACTTGGGCAAGGCAACCCTGGTACACAACACTGCTAGACCTATCAGTAGTACCCCACATCAAATTGCCCAACAAGCCGGATCTGTTAACACAACACAACCAACAGATCAGACATCCAGATCCAGCATCGCTGAATCTAGCAATCTGGCTCCTGAAATCCTAGAATTCGGACACTTACAACTTACCCAAGAATGTATGGAAGTCATAAAGCAAGCCAGAAGGCCGTCCACTAGGCACTGCTATGCAAGTAAATGGAAGAGGTTTGTTTGCTACTGCCATCATAATCAGATCCAACCTTTACACGCAACTCCAAAGGATGTAGTGGGTTACTTGCTTCACTTACAAAAAGCTAACCTAGCCTTCTCTTACATTAAAATACACCTTGCAGCAATATCTGCATACCTACAGACTACCTATTCAACTTCCCTATATAGGATACCAGTCATTAAAGCATTCATGGAAGGCCTTAAAAGAATTATACCACCAAGAACACCACCTGTTCCTTCATGGAACTTAAATGTTGTCTTAACAAGACTCATGGGTCCACCTTTTGAACCCATGCACTCTTGCGAAATACAGTTCCTAACCTGGAAGGTTGCATTTCTCATCGCCATTACATCTCTAAGAAGAGTAAGCGAAATTCAGGCGTTTACAATACAAGAACCTTTTATACAACTACACAAAAATAAAGTCGTCCTAAGGACTAATCCGAAATTTTTACCAAAGGTTATTTCACCGTTCCACCTAAATCAAACAGTGGAACTACCAGTGTTCTTCCCACAGCCAGATTCCGTAGCTGAGAGGGCACTACATACCTTAGATGTCAAAAGAGCATTAATGTACTACATTGACCGAACGAAGAACATCAGAAAGACTAAACAACTATTTATTGCATTCCAAAAACCTCAAGCAGGAAACCCAATATCAAAACAAGGTATAGCCAGATGGATAGTTAAATGCATCCAAATCTGCTACCTTAAAGCAAAACGACAACTGCCCATTACACCAAGGGCACACTCAACCAGAAAAAAAGGTGCTACCATGGCCTTTCTAGGGAACATCCCAATGCAAGAAATATGTAAGGCAGCCACATGGTCTACGCCACACACGTTCACCAAGCACTACTGTGTAGACGTGCTATCCGCACAGCAAGCCACAGTAGGTCAAGCCGTGTTAAGAACGTTATTTCAAACCACTTCCATTCCTACAGGCTGAGCCACCGCTTTTGGGGAGATAACTGCTTACTAGTCTATGCAGAACATGTGTATCTACAGATGCCATCGAACTGAAAATGTCACTTACCCAGTGTACATCTGTTCGTGGCATCAGTCGCTGGAGATTCACATGTGCCCACCCGCCTCCCCGGGAGCCTGTAGCAGTTCGGAAGTTCGCTTCAACTTTGTACATTTGTATATATTATTTCCACCTTAAATAGGTACATACTTAGTCACTCCATTGCATGGGCACTATTACTACAACACAACTCCTACCTCACCCTCTGCGGGGAAAACAATCGAAGATGGAGTCGACGCCCATGCGCAATGGAGACAGAAGGAGGAGTCACTCGGTCCCGTGACTCGAAAGACTTCTTCGAAGAAAAACAACTTGTAACACTCCGACCCAACACCAGATGGCGAGCTATGCAGAACATGTGAATCTCCAGCGACTGATGCCACGAACAGATGTACACTGGGTAAGTGACATTTTCATTCCTGGCTAGTTATAATACAAAAATTGATTACGCACAGTCACCCTCACCCTAAAATGTTATGAATACTCTTCTCTGATTTCCAAAAAGCGAGAAATGAGCTTTGGAGATAATCACCAACAGGCACTCAGCAGCACTATTTTGCAAAAATAAATTGAACATTATTTAATTATTTCACAATGACTGTGCAGCTCCGTGCTCATGACCCCCACTTTAACAGTATTTCACTGAAAACATGAACCACTACAAGTACCATAATGCTTTGGGCATCTACCTCAGTCTCAAATAAAGAACAGGTAACCGTATGCCGAGTAGTTTATTTGTAGAATTCACTAGACTGCTAGTTATTTCGAAGCACAAAATAAGTAGTCCATAGTTTAAAAGGAAAAGAGGAAACTAATCCAAAACAGGCAGGTTTTCACAAGCTTCCTAAAGCTCATGTTGTCATCTTGTTCTGATAGACCTAGGAAGTCTCTTTCACAGCTTTACTGCCTGGAAGAATAAGCTTCTTCCAACCCTCTTCACATTTACCACTATTAAAACGAGCCAAAACATCTTATCAGCAGATCATAACTGGCTGATCGATGTGTAACTGGTAATGATGAACTATTCAACGAAAACATTGTGGACTTGGCATCTATGTGCTGCATGCCCCAGTCTGATACTGTCATTCAGATTTTTTAAAAACGAGCAATGTGATTAAAATAAAGTTCTCAATGGAGGTTGAGGCCATGTGTGGGTGGACTGCATCAAGTCAGTTTCCAAATTACTGATGTATGTCAGCAAAGGTGTTAAACAAATTACATAACTGCACTATACTGCAATGGGAAATACAACTGAAAAATCAACACAACACAAAAAGATTGCCTTCAGTATTGTGGTCGAGTTAAAGGTTTAGTATTTTAGGGCATTTCGTACTTTTGAGTCTTTGGGGGTTATTACAACTTTGGAGGAGGTGTTAATCCATCCCAAAAGTGACGGTAAAGTGACGGATATACCACCAGCCGTATTACGAGTCCATTATATCCTATGGAACTCGTAATACGGCTGGTGGTATATCCGTCACATTTGGGACGGATTAACACCTCCTCCAAAGTTGTAATAACCCCCTTTATCTTTACTGTACACCAACGTCCATCTAGCCAGTGAAAGAAATGCATGAATTGGGACAAATGATGTCCCCTCGCAGTCCAACTTTCTATCGATAATATTTAAGGTTGATTATCTATGCATTTTGCAAATTTTAGAATTCCATCCTTTTAAGGGTCATCGCTGTATGTTCAGGGAGATTCAATGACCTTGCTCTCAAGTAACATTTTTAGCTTGCTGTGCCATCTTGGTTTTGTTACTGGCATACAGTGAAGAAACTTCAGTAGTTAAGTTTGGCTGGCTGCTCTGATTGGATGATGCTAGTAGTTAAGTTTATATTTGTCCTGCCAAAGTATATGTTCAGATTTGCTTGGGAAGTCAGAAGTGTCATGGAGGTATGAACTTGGTATCCCAATAAAAGTTTATAGATAGAAGATAACCTTTCTAGAAATAAACCCAGTGAAGACTGGTGTATTTTAAAATACATTGATCAATGCTGCCATGGTAACCTGAGAAGAGCTTCCTGCATCCTCAGCCCGTGGTAGGTCAATCAAGTAGGTGTAGGTTGTTCTGGCTGGCAGACAGATTGCTCATGGAAGGATAACATGGATGTTGCAGGGGCAGGTACAGTTAGCAGTGGCTGGCACAGTGTCACATTCTGTTAGCCCACATGTCCTACCTGCATTTGCTGCTAATGCTAATGAGTGGTAGAGAATTGAATCTGGGGTGTGGATCAAGCTCCGGTCTGTGCTCCGAATGAGAGGTTTTGTAACTGGGAAAACTGCCACGTTTAGCAGCAGGATTCTATCGGCACCCCACATACACAAACACATATGCAAGTTTGAAATCACCCCCACACTGGGTTCTACTCTGCTGCAGTCCTGCCTGGTTCCACAGTAGGGAGTGCATCAGTTGAGTCTGATTCATTAGAGGAATGTAATATCTTGTTATATTCTAACATGGCTGAAGCTGAGAAATTAAGAAAGTGTATTATTTGTTTAAAAATAGATTTTAGGGTGCTCCAGTTCAACATTAGTTTTCCTTCCTTTGTGTTATGGGAGGGCACCAGTGATCAGCACCCTCTCCTCGAGCACTCCTTTCCTTCCTGTTTACTGATGGGTTGCCCAGATTCTCCAGTTCAGTTTCCTATTTGTTTTTCATACTCTTTATCCCTGCTGTCCTCCTTCATCTTGCGTGAAAAATGGGAATGTGTGGTTTTGTACTGCATTAAAAGAAATGTGTGCCCAAAAAGCAATGCCAAAAACAAACAATTTGTTGTTCTTGCTTTTGATAACTTTTTTTCTTCATTTTATTTTTTTTATCTTGTTTTTTGGGTTGGCTTGCAGTCGTCTCTCAGTTTTTAACAGAAACTTTAGAAAGTCTGCTGGGGTAGGGCATGATTGTTATTTTGGAGAAGAGAGTTCTTTGGACACTTAATCAGTAGCTGTTCACCATTATTCCTTGTGCGTTCATCACTCCAATACCTTTGTCTCTCCAGGATTGGAGCCTGAAATACAGAAACTAATAGCCAAACATAAACAAGAGATAAAAAAGCTGAAGGCTCTACACGAAGCAGAGCTCTTGCAGTCGGATGAGCGAGCTGCCCAGCGTTATGTACGTCAGACGGAAGAACTGAGGGAGAACCTGGAGCGGGAAAAGGAGGAGCTGAGTCAGCGGGAGAGAGAGCTAGCTAAGCAAAGGTATGCATGGTGATTTGGGGACTAGAATCTAAGATAGCCCAACAAAACTAGTACAGCAGTAGTGAAAGAGCCAATGTATGCCAACTCTTTATGGAGAAGATGCAAGATATTCCAAGTCCTCTGGTAGTGGGAGTAGGTTAGGTGAATCACAGGTCTTTGCAAGGTTGAAAGATGAACTAAGGCATTTTCCTGTGGAAAGGGCTTTGCAGAAGGGGAAGCAAATTGCTTATGTATAATGTGGGCATTATGGGGTTGAGGCAACGCAAGTACACATAACATTTTGGTAGAGGGATTGTTACGTTCAGAAAGGAGCTAAGAGGAGCAACAATAAAATGCAGATTTTTTCTTGCAAAGGAATGCAGTGGGTGTGCTAAATCATAAAGCACTTTTCAGATTAGGGAAAATGTTTGGTTAACCTGTGGTTGAGATTTTTTTGTCTCCACATAGTCTGACAGTGTTTATCTTTGTTTTGTCAAGAAAACTGCATTCCCCTAAGCTTATCACCTTTTTGCAGTGTTTTTATATTCACCAATTTTATTTGTACTAGAGAAGTATGCATACAGCCACCCTGCAAGACAGCAGGGCTCTGAATTTCATTTCAGGTCTTGCCCTTCATGTTACAACTTGGCTTTGGGCATAGAAACCATTGCTAATCTGAGGTATGAGGAGCCCTTAAAACTTCAGACTATGAGTCATCCTGTCACCGGTGATTAAAAAACATGCATCATTGCAGTGATCTACTTTAGATGCTGCATCATTGTGTCCTTCCCTCGCGTTGTTTCATGAACCGTTGCTATAATAATGCACGCCGCTAAATCTTCACTGTATGCCATAAACTGTCTCATGAGGCTCATAAACAATTTATAGAGGATTCAGGAAACTGGCAGCAGACCTGCTTGAGGGAAAAGTTGACCATAAAGACAGCTGTTTCTCCTATGGAACTCCGCCTCATGGCTATTACACACCTTTGTGCACTTGGAGTTCCAGCTCACTGAAGAAGGTTTTATGGCTTGGACTTTTGAATAACTGTGCTTCACCTGTCTGGGAGTGTGAAGAATGTTAACCAGTTGATTTTCCTGAACATGAAAGATACGATTTGACAGGCTTTGTGAACAATCGTCCACTGCCAAAGCAGCGCCATTAGATGAGAGAGAGAGGAAGAGTGGGAGAGCCCTTGTTTTCTTAGGTAAGTATATTGTGGTCATGTTCTGTAACAAATAGTACTACATACTTTTGTGAACGGGAAAGAGGAGTTTCAGTGGCCAGTAGAAGGGTTGACATAGGTTCTGATTATGAGTCAGCTGTAACGGTATCCCCAGCGGTATACTGCTCAGGCCGATTCCATGTGGCCTGCTGTTTGCACGCCTGGCATTACTGGGTGCAGGATCACTTTGCGGAAATTCACCTGGTAAAACCGCTTGTGGGTCCAGGGCACACCCATAGTGCTAAGGCACAGACCTCCCCCTCGCCCTGTCTCCAGCAGCACCATGGAGAGAATGGAATGCTCCTTCCAGCACCTCTAGACCCTTTCTTGAACCCTGACACTCACTCGATTCCCACCTTGTGACTCAATTGGTTCCCCTCACTCCCAGTTAGCTCCTGCTTTTAACAGGTGGTAACTGGGAAGTCCCTACAATTGGCAATAACCTAATTATCCTCAATGCTCATGATTATCCCTCACTCTGGGGACGTGCACGAATAACTCCATCCTGCATGGCTGGAAATACCGACTGGTATTAGTAGTTCCATCCCCAGTAATTTTGGGACGCTTGCTCTGTGCAAATCATAATGAACCCCATAGAATGCCACACCTTTCAAGTGCCACATACCACTGTTTAACCACTGTTTAATTAGTGTCTGCAGTGTGCCGTCTGCTGAAACCCCCAAGATTCTGTTGATAGGTCATAGAAATTAGACTAGGTAGAGGCCTGTGAAGTAAAGTTGAGCTCTGAAGTTTACACTGAAAGTTCGCACATAGGCCAAGATAATAAGAACTGGATTCTTTGGGTTATTTGTCCTGATCCCGATTTTTGGAGAGTGGGAGTTGAAAAGCTTAATCTAAAGTGTAGGCAGTGGCACAGGCTCTGGAACAATAACAAAAGTGTCTGATGATTGACTGGAAGAACTAATACGTTAAACCTAACCCCACAGGAATTAATGATATGTTATGACTCTTCAACAATAAGAACAAATTGAGATGCTATGCCCAGAATAAATTTGACTCCTCCAGGGGGGTGGAAATGTGTGTTATATTAGATGGCCCAGGTAAATAACATGCTGCAATACATTTTTTTCAAGAACTTGGAGAAAGGAGTGAACTTACTAGGAAAACTATTGTGGTGATACTGTGAGAATAACAAATATACACCTTTCGCCCATCACACACAGCTTCTCTGTATCCTGGCCTTGTAAGTATTTAAAGAGTCACATGTCAGTGCAGAGCTTAGATTCATACAGTTTCAATGTCACTTCAACTCAAGACCTGCTTGAAATTTCAGTATGCTAAATGTTGACTCTATGTTGAAGCAGAATATCTTTTCTGATAACTGTATTTTGTGGATATTAAAAATCTGTTTTAAAAGTGCTTCAATTTGCTGTTCCCATTTGAACCCTTGTAATAAATGGCACTGCATGGACTGCAGTCTTTGTAGTACGAAATCAGATTAATATAGATTTGTAGGTGCTTTGTGACTGCTATCAAAATATGTTTATTTGAAAAATATTGCTCCTGGTGTGTCGAGGATGTCTTCAAGGAAGATAGGTTTGAAACTATGTGGCGCCATTAGGGTTATGGACCTCTGTTTGTGGTGTCTTGAGCTCAACCATGACTCCAAGCTGTGCTCAGACTGCCACCAGGAGCCCCAAGTCCTCTTCTTCCCACTCCAAGTCATCGGGAAAGAGGCATAAGAAGCACAAGAAGTTGAAGCGTGCTTCAACTTCTCCTTGTCCGTGGGCCGTCTTGACAACCAGAACATCAGCGATCGAGGCATGGTTCTGTGGAGCTGTTGCCAGGTTCGACTTCACACCTCCCAGCTTTTCCGGTAGCCAGAGCGACTCCCGCTTAACTTAGTTTTACGAGGCCATGCGCAGCATATTTGAGCAGGGTGACCTCTTCTGAGCGCCTTCGGGCCTGCTGGGACGGAGGGGTCCCCATTGAGTTCCTCATTGGCAGCCTCGGCTCCGATGGGCTCCTGCAGATCTGATCATGGATTCATACCGGCGCAGGTGGTACCACCACAACCTTCCCTGATGCCGGTCCTGATGCTCCTGGTGTCGACCGGTGGCACCAGCCCCAGATCCCCAAATCTGACACAGAGCTGAAACGTATTAGACGTACGCCGATTGTAGCGCTGACAGGACCTTTGTATTCTAGGTCGCTGTCTGAGCCCTATTATGAAAAGCTAGGCCTTGTGGAAGAATGGGAGGGATGCTGGATCCTTTAGAGTACCAGTTAGAAGACCAGGAATCCATTGACTGGGTGAGGAACTGGGAGATGCCAGTGGACTGGATGCCTCTCCAGATACTGGTTTGCTTTTTACCCCTACTGTGGCTACAGAGGAGGGAGCAACATATGCTACGGTTGGGAAGAGGACAGCTGACGTCCTGGACCTCCAACCACCTTTGGTGGCAGTTAAGACAAATATCTTGATGGAAGCGCTGCACGCCAAAGCTTCTTCATCTAACCCCTGCTCCCTTTTAATGCAGCACGGTCTGTCCTGCTGGGAACCTGGTCCAAGCCGAGCAAAGGGGCTTCTGTGAACAGAACTGCCTGCTGCCATTGCCCTGCCCCAGGGGACCCATCTTTCCTCACTCAACACCTCACCCCTAAGAGCTTGGTTGTCCAAGGCTCTGCCTCCCATGGTGCATTTCCTGACACTCCCCCGGACAGGGAATCCGAAAGGCTGGACAGCTTAGGAAAGAAGATGTTTTCTTCCACCAGCTGTGCATTGCGGTCTGCGAACCCTGCCTACTTATTGGGCCGCTTTTCCTGCACATTTTGAAACACGGTTGCGCAGGTGCTGCCACAGGTCCAGGATGAGGCCGGGCCACTCTTGCCCAAGCAGTTAAGGACAGGAGAGATGCAGCCAAGTTGACCATCTGATATCACAAGTAGGTAGTGGCTGCTATTAACGCTATGTTTTATACCCAGAAAGAACAAAGGTCTTCGGCCTACCCTAAACCTCCAGACCCTCAATCTCTTCCTCAAAAAGGAGTAGTTCAAGATCCTCAAATTAACTCGGGTCTTGTCTGCCCTAGACCATGGAGACTGGATGGTAGTGTTGGACTTGCAGGATGCGTATTTAAATATTCACATCCTGCCTGCCCACAGACACTACCTGCGGTTTATGGTAGGCTAGCAGCACTTTCAGTTCACTGTGCCCCCGTTTGGCCTTACCAGCGCCCCTGGGGTGTTTACCAAGGCGATGGCGGTAGTTGCAGCACATCTGCTGAGATTATGGGTGTCAGTCTTCCTATATCTTGACAACTGGCAGTTGAAGGCAGGCTCGCTCCAGGCTGTCATCTTCCACCTCCAGACCACGGCGAACCTCCTTCATTTAATGTGCTCGTCACTCCTGACTCCCTTTCAAATGCTCCCTTTCAACTGAGCTGTTCTTGACACAGTGCCGTTTCGGGCTTATCTTTCTGAGCAACGAGTCCAGGATATTCAGACTATGATACCGATGTTTGAGCCTCTATCCTGGATTTTTGTGTGAATGACTGAGATTGCTGGGCCTCGTGGCCTCGGCATCCTGCTTGTAACACATCCTAAATGGCATATGTGGGCTCTGCAGTGGGACTTAAAGTTCCGGGTGAGCGCAGCATCAGGGGAATCTCTCCAACATGTTCCAGATCTCAGAGGGAACTGCAAAAGACCTACAGTGGTGGATAACAACCCACAAGAGAGTCCGAGGTAGACTCCTCTCCCTTCCTCAACCAGATCTCACAGTGGTGACAGATGCATCACTCCTCGGATTTGGTGACTATCTCAGAGAGTTGGAGATCAGAGGACTCTGGTCTCCGGCGGAATCTGGACTCAACATTAACTTGCTGGAGCTCTGGGCTCTGGCTAGTATTGAAAGCATATCTTCCCTCAATCAAGGGGAAATTAGTACACGTGTTCACAGACAATGTCACCTGCATGTGGTACTGCAGCAAGCAGGGCGGTGGGGTTGTGGAACCTTTTTCAAGAGGCCCTGCCTCTCTGGACATGGACAGAACATCAGGGCATAACCCTGGTGGGTAAACACCTTGTAGGTTTTCTGAACGCCAGGGCAGACAAACTCAGCCATCAATGCCTCGTGGATCACAAGAGGGGTCTACATTTGGAGGTGGCGCAAAGACTCAGCAGTGGGGAGAGCCTTGGTTACAACTGTTCTACTCCGAAGAGAAAGCACAATGTCAAAGGCGCTATTGCTCGGAGACACTTTGGGGGTGATTCTAACATTGGCGGGCGGCGGAGGGCGCCCGCCAATGTTCCCCCTCCAAAATACCGCTCCGCGGTCAAAAGACCGCTGAGGGTATTTTGGGATTTGCCCTGGGCTGGCGGGCGGCCGCCAAAAGGCCGCCCGCCAGCCCAGGGCAAATCGACCTTCCCACGAGGACGCCGGCTCCGAATGGAGCCGGCGTAGTGGGAAGGTGCGACGGGTGCAGTTGCACCCGTCGCGTATTTCAGTGTCTGCTTTGCAGACACTGAAATACTTTGCGGGGCCCTCTTACGGGGGCCCCGCGGCACCCCCTACCGCCATCCTGTTCCTGGCGGGAGACCCGCCAGGAACAGGATGGCGGTAGGGGGTGTCAGAATCCCCATGGCGAGGATTCTGTAGGGCAGTGGTAAACCGGCGGGAGACCGCCGGTTTACCCTTTCTGGCCGCGGCTGAACCGCCGTGGTCAGAATGCCCTTGGGAGCACCGCCAGCCTGTTGGCGGTGCTCCCGTGGTCGGTGACCCTGGCGGTCACCGGCCGCCAGGGTCAGAATGACCCCCATTTTGTCTTGAATTGAGTGCAGGCCTTATGTATGCCTTTCTGCTCATACCATTCCTTCCCAGAGTTCTCAAGCATATCAGGAATGACCGGGCCCAAGTAATCTTTGTGACTCCGGACTGGGCATGGGGAGCCTGGTATCCTGAGCTTCTGCAGTTGAGCATCGATCATCCAATTAGGCTGCCCCTTGAGAGGATATTCTGTCACAGCAGCAGTGGAGGGTCCTCCACCCGAACCTAGCAACTCTCTGCCTTCTTGCGTGGAGATTGAGTAGTGACAGTTGACAGCTTTCGACCTTCCTTCTGTAGAATATAAAGTCATTCAGGCAATCAAGCGTCCCTCTACCAAGACTGTATATGCCTGCCAATGGAAGAAATTTGTAATATATTGTACAAAGAAATGTATCAACCCTCTCTCTGCTTCTCTATCTGATGTCCTTTTTTTTATTCTCACCCTTGCCCAGCAGGGTTCTGCTTTGAGTACTCTTTCTGCTCTGTCTGCCTTCATGCGGCTGCCTGAGCAACCCTCCTTATTTAAGTTCTCTGTTGTAAATCGATTCCTCAAAGGACTTGCATGTTTTTCCTCCTTCACCTTTTGTTATGCCTCAGGGGGACCTTAATCTCCCTTTGACCCACTGCACAACTGTTCCCTCTAGCTGCTCACGATCAAAACAGGCTGTCTCATGGAAATAACATCTGCCTGGAGGGTGAGTGAGCTGCAGGCTTTGTCGCCAAGCCTCCCTACTTGTCTGTTTTTTCAGACAAACTGGTGCTTCGCACTAGGGCCTCTTTTCTCCTGAAAGAGGTTGCACAATTTCAAGTAGACCAATCTGTCACCTTGACAACTTTCTATGCTCCACTATATCCCTCCTAAGAAAAGGAGCGTGTAGGAAGCTGGCTCTGTTTATACTATCTCTAAGTGAGAAATAGTGTGCACAGAGTCCAGGGGTTCCCCAAAAGGCTTGACAGAGGCAATAATAGATAATACTAATGCTCTATTTGTGGTAGTGTGATCGAGCAGTTAGGCTTATCAGAGGGTAGTGTTAAGCATTTATTGTACACACACAGGCAATAAATGAGAACACACATTCAAAGACTTAACTCCAGGCCAATAGGTTTTTATATAGAAACATATTATTTTCTTCATTTATTTTAGACCCACAAGATTCAGAATTCAAGTAAGCACATAAATTGTAAGGTACTTGGCATAGGTAAATATAGAACTTTGAAGTAAAACAGTAATGTACACAGTTTGGCATAAAATATCAGTAAGCTATTTTAAAAGTGGACACTGCAAAATTCAACAGTTCCTGGAGGAGGTAAGTAAAGATTAGTTTATCAGGTAAGTAAAGCACTTACAAGTTCAGGTAAGTAAAGCACTTACAAGTTCAGTCTGTGGGGCATAGGCAGCCCACTGTTGGGGGTTCAAGTTAACCCCAAACAGGGGTGGCCGGGTGCAGTGTGCAAACAAGCGTCTGGTTTTGTGTTGAACTCAATGGAGGGACCCGGGGGTCACTCTGGCGATGCAGGCAGGGCACAGGGTGGCTTCTCGGGCCAGCCACCGACTGGGCAAAGATGAGGGCTGCCTGCTGGTCACTCCCGCACTGGTAGTTGGTTCCTTTCGGGCCTGGGGGCTATGGGTGCAGTGCTTCTTCCAGGCATCAGGTTCTTTATTACCGGGCAGTAGCAGTCAGGGGGATCCTCTGGATTCTCTCTGCAGGCGTCGTCGTGGGGGTGCAGGGAGGTCTTCTCAGGGTGGACATGCCGTGGGAGTCTCCTGGAGGTCCTTGCTGCAGTGTTGGTTTCTCTGGACACGGGCCGGGGGTGTCTGGTGCAGAGTGTTGGGGACTCACGCTTCAGGAGTGAGGTGTTAGTCCCTTTAAAGATGGTTTCCTCTTGGTTGTTTTGAGCAGAGCCGCTGTCT
Organism: Pleurodeles waltl; assembly: GCF_031143425.1. Classification (NCBI taxonomy): domain Eukaryota; kingdom Metazoa; phylum Chordata; class Amphibia; order Caudata; family Salamandridae; genus Pleurodeles; species Pleurodeles waltl. The sequence goes on along the minus strand of NC_090446.1, from coordinate 975,763,499 downwards.
ACTGGAGTTTCTTGGTCCTTTGGGTTTGCAGGGCGATCCTCTGAGTCGGTAGAGGTCGCTGGGCCCGCAGGGTGCGTCGCTGTTGCAGGTTCTTTGAATCTGGAGACAGACCGGTAGGGCTGGAGCCAAAGCAGTTGTCGTCTCTTTCTATGTGGGGTTTTCAGGTCAGCAGTCCTTTTTGTTAGGTCATCAGGAATCAGATTTCCTGGGTTCAGGGTCGCCCCTAAATACTAGTTTTAGGAGTGTGTTTAGGGCTAGTGGGCAATAGTCAATGGCTACTGTCCTTGAGGGTGGCTACACCCTCCTTCTGCCTCTTACCTTTGGGGGAGGGAGGCACATCCCTAATCCTATTGGGCTTACTCCTCCAAAACATGATGGAGGATTTCCCAAGGAGGGGGTCACTTTAGCTCAGGTCACCTTAGGGTTGGACCTGGCTGAGGGGGTGACTCCTCCTTGTTTTTCTAACTATCTCCTCGGACTTGCCACCAAAAGTGGGGGCAGTGTCTGGGGGGAGGGCATCTCCATTAGCTGCAGTGCGCTGGGGTATTGTAACAGGAAGCCTGCGCCTTTGAGGCTCACTGCTAGGTGTTACAGTTCCTGCAGGGGGAGGTGTGAAGCACCTCCACCCAGTGCAGGTTTTGTTTCCGGCCTCAGAGAGCACAAAGGCTCTCACTCCAGGAGGTCAGCAACTCGTCCCTCAGTGGCAGGCTGGCACAGACCAGTCAGTCCTGCACTGAAGGATTGGGTAAAATACAGGGGGCGTCTCTAAGATGCCATTTGTGTGCATTTTGTAATAAATATAACACTGGCATCAGTGTGGGCTTATTATTCTGAGACGTTTGGTACCAAACTTCCCAGTATTCACTGTAGCCATTATGGAACTGTGGAGTTCGTTTTGACAAACTCCCAGACCATATACCTGATATGGCCACACTGTACTTACAATGTCTAAGAATGGACTTAGACACTGTAGGGGCATATTGCTCACGCAGCTATGCCCTCACCTGTGGTATAGTGCACCCCGCCTTGGGGCTTTAAGGCCTGCTTGATGGGTGACTTACCTATGCCACAGGCAGTATTTTGTGGGCATGGCATCCTGAGGGGGATGCCATGTGGACTTTGCCTTTTTCTCCCCACCAACACACACACACACACTCTGCCTTGGCAGTGTGCATGTGTTAGGTGACGGGTCCCTTAGGGTGGCACAACACATGCTGCAGCCCCTAGGGACCTTTCCTGGTCAAAGGGCCCTTGGTACCACTGGTACCATTTACAAGGGACCTATCTGTGTGCCAGGGATGTGGCAATTGTGGAAACAATGGTACATTTTTAGTGAAAGAACATTGGTGCTGGGGTCTGGTTAGCAGGATCCCAGCACCCTTCTCAGTCAAGTCAGCATCAATATCATGCAAAAAGTGTTGGGGGGTAACTGCAACAAAGAGCCATTTTCCTACAGAGCTACTCCACTGTCTGGATCCAAATAGAACATTGTCATTCTACCTTGACTGCACAAAAGAGTTCTGGGCAGACGACCAACTTGTTGTGGGCTGTGCTGGGACTAAAATGTCGGGTGGTGCAGACGCGAACCACTTCCCGATGGGTGGTTCTCTGCATCAAAATCTGCTACGCCAATAAGCAAGCCCCTGAGGGCTTGTTGGCTCATTCTACCAGACCCAAAGCTGCAACCACTTGGTTAGTACTTGGAGTCAAAGTTCTGGACATCTGCCAGGCAGCTATGTGGGCATCCCAGTACATGTTTACCAAACACTACTGCCTGGATAGTCAGGTCCGCAGGGTTGGACATTTTGCCCGTTCGGTCCTGCATGACTTCCTACTTTGGAAAATTTGGCCACAGCCCAAGGAATCTGCGGCTAGATGTCTCTATTAGATGAACAAGTTACTTATCTTTCGTAACACATTAAGTAGTAGAGAGAATAACTAGCCGCAGATTCCTTACTGACCCACCCATCCTCCCAGCTCTGTGGACAGATTTCTAGGGCTAAGGATACTCTCTTTCAGGGCCCTAGTTTGGACACCAGTGTCAGCGCACTTCAGGACTCTGTGCTCCTGGTGTGAAAAGTCATGAAAAAGTAACTGACGTCAGAATACTGAGGTGGTGCCTATATAGATGAATGTGACGTCACTTCCGGTGCATATGACACTAATAACACAGAGCCCATCGACACCACCTAACGAGGCACAGGGGTACTGTTCATACGAAAATCTTCTGGATCCAGTCTGATGCCTGGGAAATTCAAAGGTAAGGAATCTGCTGCTAGATATTGTCTCTAACAGATAATGCGTTACAGAAGGTAACTTGTTCATTGTATATTTTCCCTTACTAAAGTATGTTTTCATATATGCATGTAACACGCTCTGCTGTCCAGTGGTTGTAGTTTATGCTATATAGTACCACAAAATAAATGTGACCCGATAAACACATTTTAATCCTTTGCTTTGCTACTAACATGGCACTTATTTGTTTAATTGTTAGGCAGTGTGGTGTATCACTCCAAGCCAGAACAAATTGCTAGCAACTTACTAGGCATCTAGTCAGAGAAATATTTTAGCCTTCAAAGATAATAAAAACGAATTTAGGAGTGTCTGCTTAACCACTGTAGAGATGGGCCCCAATAGGGTATCCTCAACAATTGAGAGAGGTACCTCACCTGTACAGAATATATGAATTTTAGAATTCACATTTGACACACATCTGCACTTTTAATCCTAAATGCCAAGGCTAATACAAACCAACTGTTCACTCAGCAATGAAATACCCTTATTTGAGCTGTTCTATCGAGATTAGATTACCACAACTCACTATTTGCTAGTCAGTTGGGTATTCTTGTCTCATATAATGCTATTGTCTCTTTGGGTGTACCGGCTGCCTCAACTCGAGCGCTTGCATCGATCTGCATGGAGGACTACTTAACAACGGTATGCCTTTCTGTCTGCTGCTGCTGGCTCCCTCGCACGTCTCTTGCTCTAATGTTCAAATGCTACTCATTAAGTCCAGGCTTATTGGCTTTGCCAGTGCTTGGCTGGGTCTGCTGTGCATAAACTTAGCAGACATGATCACCTTAAGTGTTTAAGTATTCCAGATTAGTTAGTGTTATAAAAATGTTGCTTGCTATTTAAACAGGAGTTGTTCTTCTGCTTTCAGTACCTTCGTATTAAAGCAAGAAGCACAACACAAGACATTGTTGATATACCATTTGATACTCCGCCCTATTACAATTGGCTGGCATGTAGTCAAATGAATTGCTAAAGCTTAGTGACTCTCGGAATATTGCAATAAGCATGTATGGCATAGCAGCTCTCCTCAAATGCCATAATGCCTAAAAGTGGTGCAGACCTTCTCTCCTGTCCCTTGGCTCTTGAATGCCAAGAAGATGTGTAAGACTTTGATGTCAACCCTTTGTTCGTTGATCTCTTCTTTGCACTGGACACAAGAAAAGTGTGTCTTTCTTTAAATTAACTATAGACTTGGGAAGCCATTGACACCAAAGTCTAAATCAAACATACCTACTATTTACACCTCGTGTGTCTTCCTTGATAAGGAGAGGAAGTCGAGGGGAGCCCCAATCAATCAATCAGTTGGTTTCTAGAGCGCTGCTTGCTACCCGTGAGGGTTTCCAGGTCCTGGCCCAGTCCAGTGGTTGTCGAAGAGCCAGATCTTCAATGATTTTTGGTACTGTAGTAGTGAAGTGGAGGTCCGGAGGTGTAGAGGGAGGTCGTTCCACCTCTATGCTGTGATGTTGGAGAAGGAGCGTCCATCCCTTCTGTATCAGTGGATGAGGGTGCGGTGAAAGCGAGCATGAGGACAGACTTGAGTTTGTCCATACGCTCAAAACAACCTGTTCACGCTGCAGGGACACTTTGTAGAGTCCTGAGCCTTATCCTCGCAGAGATGTGCAGGTTGCTCTCTGTTCTGCAACCGACATCTTTGATTCGTCCCACCTCAACTTATTCATTGCCACTTTTCTTCAAAGCAAGGTCTCCCTTCATGCAAGCGTATCTCTGGTGCCTCACTCCAGCAGTCGATCGTTTTTCTCCCTCGAAGCAGGCTCTAAGCAGCCTCTAAGGCGATCTCAGTCAAATCCCAGGTTTTGTTCCCAAACTTGACAAGAGGAATTGGTTGTTAATGCCATAACCCTGGAGGACAGAGTGTTTTAGCATCACGTGTGGAGTCACAGATGTCTGGAAAGAAATCTTGACACACTGGCTGAAACTTTCTGCCCCAACTTTACCCCTAAATGTGAAGATAGTAGTTGTGTATTTCAATTTCTCTCTACGACCAGGTCTGGGCAGTTCTCTGTGTTTTGCTAGTTCCACTCAGTCTGGTCAAGCTAAGGTCTTGGCTGCAAGTTGTTAATGGGAAGGCGGAGTGAAACTGGGAGTCTTCTGTGAGGAAAGACCCAAAACAAGGGGACAAATGAAAAGGAAGCTGTCCACTTTACTGATTAACTTATGGGAGACAGCCCTTCCAGGGACCAGTGGGCTAAAAAGGATAGATAAACATAGTAAGCCTTAAGGGTTCCTCTGCCTCTTCTCCACACCCAAAAGTCTGACCCACTACAAAGGATCCCTGAAACATCCTTGAGGAGTCCTGCAGTTCTGTTCAGCGGCCCAGGCTCTCTTTAACCCTCCCTCGCAAGTACCACTTACATTTAGCACATACAAAATGTGCTGTGGCCACCTAAATCATGCATGCATCCTCTACACACGCAGAATGGCACATACATGCAACATCCATGTCCCCATGGCTGAGCAAATGGCTTCGTTGTTGGGGACTGGCAAATTAATTTAACAAGGTGAGAAAGGTCAGTTAGCGACTCTTCCCAGGGAAGGGCAGGTAAAATAAAAACCTGTCTTGCCACAATAAACTGAATCTCTGTCACCATTGTCCGTCCTCTACAGCCCAGCTAAGTTACAGTAGTTGTGTTTTGTAAAGAGAGTGCCCATGATGTGTCCCTGCTGACCACAGAGCCCCACTCTGGGTTTCAATCCACGTCACAAAAGCCTCTAGTGCACATTCATGATTGTGTGTGGCCACTCAGGGTGGAAAAAGGTGCACGGCCCTACCAAGTACCACGCATCAGAGGTTAGATCTAAGCATTTTAGTGCTAGTCTGTGCATCACTGCACTAAACTGCATTAGTCACGCATTTATAGCAGCCTAGGACCACTGCAAGAGGTGCACTCAACAAAGCTGCAATACGGTGATTTAAGCAGGCAGCACACACTTTCAGCAGTGCACTGGGCTGCCCAGAGAGCCTGCTATGTTAGGCACGTGCATCTCTGTTTAAGATTTAAAATCTCATTCATCATCTACTGTACTGTTTAATTAAGGCGCCACACTGGCCTGGGGCTTGCTTCAGACAAGTTGTGCCTTGCCGCCTCTGAATGTGTTATACCATGTGATTTCAGCACGTGGTCAGTGATGTCATTGATTACAAAGTGTTAAATCTAGTGGATTCCAACAGTATCCTCGTGTGGCCCGGTGGGGGTGAGGCTGGCACCTTGCCTGTTGTTTTACAGCAAATTGCCACCCCACTGTGACAGTGCTGCAATGTTTGATCGGCATGATTGTGTGATATTACAGACATCACATTTTCCTCTGAAATGACCATTACATTTGCACAGACATACAGGTTTACTGATGAAAGTATACAGCACACGTGATGTGTGGAAATGTCATCACCTAGTGTATTGATTTGCTAGATTGTAATAAAATGTTTGTTTTCACCACAATTCAGAATTACAAAAAATTGCTTTCTACTTTCCTAATTCTAATATATTCTGAAATATTTTCACAGTTTGACAGACATTTACATTTTGGTGTGTGCTAGAAAAAAGCCTTTGCTTTCACAGCAAGATTGTCACATAAATCCTCTCACTTTGAAGTCAGAAAAGTTAACACCAAGCTCTCTCAGAAGACAGAGCCTGACATCTGACCTCTGTCTGAATGTACAGCAAATGTGACAAGTAAAGAACAAGGGTTAAAGGCTTGTTTACACAAAGCAAGCACTTATTGAAGAATACAGCAAATAGGTTATGTTTTACAGAATGGACGAACTGAAGCTGGACTGCCTAAAACAACTAAAGCCAGCAAAAAGAAAGAAAGCAAGCAAATCTGAGTTACAAACCACAAAGCCATTGGTATGCAATGGGCTGAATGCATCCCTTGGTCAGCTTTCTGAGTGTCCCCCAAAATGTCTTTAACAAACCAGACAGCTGTTCTTCCTGGTAGGCTCTGACCTAAAAATGTGTGTTTTCTGATGTTTTTAACTGTACATAGAGATATTTGTTTGTTCTGCTTGTGATGAAGTGTCACTCAAAATAACAAGGATAAGACAGAAATGTAACACATAAGTATATGAAAACATTGAAATGTCACATGTAAGCCAACTCAAAACTTGCCAGTTATAGTTACTACTTTCTAAGATCAAGTTGCGGTGGGGGCCATCCTGTCCAAAGCCATGCTGAGGATTGTTCCCTGTCCCAACATTTTCATATATATAAAATTGCATTTCATATATTTTAACATTTTTGACAGGGGGTAAGTGAGCTTCTTAGAAAAAAATGACTTCAGTCAAGTGAAGAACAAAACCCATGTCCCGAGCTCCAAAGTCAGTAGCTCAGCCACAGCCACTCAGACATCTCCTTAATTACAGAATGTCATAAACTGGTTTAAAACACTGTTTTGGAACCAATTAGTGCTGTTAGCAACTTCGGGACACAAAGTGGATTGCTCTCTGAGCACCTGCCAGAAGGCCCGGGACCCGTGCTGCAGCTGCTTCACCTGGACCATAGAATCCTTTTGATTTGATTGGCTGTCCGTGCATCAGAGTAGTCAAGTATTTCCTGCGTTGCAGCTCCTGGGCCTGGTGCTGCATTGGTTGCAGCCCTGTGTTTAAAGATCTCTTCCTAAACTTGGCGATTGGAGAGCAGAAGCCTGCGCCTGACGCTCAGCTGGTGACGCAGCCTTGTGAGGGTAACCAGATGTAAGCTGTGTACTATAGAGGGCACCTAGCGTGAACCTCAGTGGATCATTAGGTCTCAGATAGGCAGCTCATGCACTGCCTCTACGAGGCATGATGTGTCTCATCTGTGGGTTTAGAACATGCCCACCTCTTGCAATTCGTTCCTTTGCATGCCCTGCAAAAATACTTGCTTTTCTGTGGGCAACTGCTTACATTTGTCCCGCCTTTTGGTGTGCTGCTCACGTCCATGGGACTGGCCCAGTTACTTGTAGCCTTTCACTTCTGGGCCATTTGTCTTTTATTTGCGCACTATTTTTTTTCTTTCGGCTCAGTCTCTGGTTACAGCAAAAGTAAGTGCTGTACAACCTTGCCGTACTGTGATTTTCATAAATACTCTTTTTTTTAATAAGGCAGGCGAAACGCCTTCATCTTTCTGTACTAATGTTTCCCATAGCAACTAAAAACCTCAAACCGGTCTGCGTGGTTGTTTTGTTCTTTTTCCATGCTGTTTCGTGCTGTAGCGAATAAAAGATCTAACTCACAACAGGTCCATATTGAGACATCGCGACCTGATGCCGATTAGTTGCTGTTCGATGCTACTTGCGCACCATGTGTGTCCAATTCACGGTATCATTGCAATTTCTACTTCTCTGACAGTACGTTTTTCATCCATTTGAGGTTCAATTTTGTAAAAGTAAATTAGTTGGAGAGATATGTGCTATGTAGGAAAACGTTTTAAAAGCTAGTTTAAACAAAATTGGGTAATCTACCAACATTCAGAGTAAGTGACTGCATATACCCCCACGCTAAATTTGCTGTTTTGAGTGGTATAGTATCTACACATCCTTCGCCAATACGAAAATATGCAGTTTTTTCCCCCTAAAAGCAGTCTAACATAATGGCCAGAAATATTTTTCTCAAAAAAGTACTCCGTTGTCGTATCACCTCAACTCTATATGATTAGACCCTGGGGTGATTCAGTGTACAACTTGGTTCTAGGAAGTTAAAAAAAAAAAAAAAAAAAACTACAACTCCCAGCATGCATGATGTTGTGAAATAAACACATGGGGCCAGAATGGGACTTCTCTCTATTAAAGTGGTGTCATCTGCTAATGACGCCTAGCCGTATGTTTGTTTATTCTGGTGGCATGTTTTAAACGCAGTCAATTTCTTCTGTAAAATTCTCCTCATGCTTAACTGTGAAATGGTGACCTGCTAAACATGTGAGGCTCGGCAACCGTGTTCCAGACTTCAATTGCAAGTGCTTGTTTTTTTGATGATGCCATTGATCTTCACGCCGCACCCCTGTTGCTTCACAGGGGTTCGAAATATCAGGTGTTTCTCTAACAGTTTAATGGTGCTCCGTTATTAACCTGGAATGAATGGAAGACTGATTGCGCCTTTTTTTCAGGTTTCGAGCCCGTGCCGATGCGGCACACATAAATATAGGCCTGTGAGCACCCTATGAAGTTTTGGTTTGAACAAGCTTGAGAAGTCTTTGATCCACCATACGGTGTCCCCCGCCCGCTCCCGTGCGCTGGGAACAGAAGGCAGGATGAATGACCTGGCAGTAACTTCATTAGAACAGTATTTTGCTGCTGAAAAGAGCAGGCCACACATGCAAGGCAAGGAATGCCACAGTCCTCCTGGGTGTTCCCGCAAAACATTTTGTATATTAGCGCTCAATTATTTCTCATGGAAGTTAGTCATAACAGATTAATGTAAGTACACGTCAATTTGTACCTTTTGTTAAACTTAAAACACCTATTATGTAAATGAAGCACCTCACCTTTCAAACCTATTAGTTGAATAACCTAAGTGCAACAGTCCGCTGGCGTTTTTTATACCGTAATTATATTTACACATAAACCTTGTCTGCGCATGTGAAATTGGCTTGCATAATGTTTATAAAACCATGACAAGTTTGTTTATAACTGGTGACTTAAAATACAAAAAAATACCGAGTTACCATAGGCGGCTCCGAGTTCATTAAATCTGTATTTACACTTAATATTTATGTTACTCATATTGCGAGAAATTCATCTTCTAAAAAGGTTCACTCGGAATCGTTTACATTTTTAGACGTATTTTTTTGACCTTGGTAAGAGCCGCTCTTTAGCTGGGCGAAGCAGAATTTAATTTGTGTGGGTGGGTGAGAGAATCCACAACTGGTGCTCTTTTTTGGGGACAGATGAGTTGAAAGGAAGCTTTTTCTCAGTGAACTACTATGCAAAGACGTGCACTTGGAAATCACATTAGGTGGTCATAGCAAAAGTGGTGGTGTTGGAACACTTCTACCTTTGGACATCAACACTATTATTATTTACATTCATGCATATGGATCCACTCACGCATGGTGTTAACTTGGGGTTTGAATTGGTTCTAAATGGTGGCAGGCCCATATCTAGTAGAGCAGTGGTTCCCAACCTTTTGACATCTATGGACCCACGCTTTATCATTACTGGATTCCGCGGACCCCCCACTGAATCATTATTGGAGTCTGGGGACTCCCTACTGAGTCATTACTGAAAGCTGGGGACCTAATCTGTAAATATTATTTAATTTTCTAAGCAGTTGCGGACCCCCTGAGGAGGCTTTGTGGACCCCCACTGTAGTAGAGTAACCAAATGTAAATCCTGGTTATGTTGGGACCAACCATTGCATTGTAAAAAAATAGCCAGATAGCTGTATATATGGGCACAAATTGCGCTGTCTGTGTGAATCTTGCCTGTAAGACTCTTTATTCGCTGCTTTCTTCCAATACACAATTTTAATCTGGACTCTTATTCCAAAGACAGTTTATACAATTCCATTGCTGCCTAAAAAGATAGTTGAACAGGAAGTAGTGAATTGGTCAAGTGTGTATAGGGTATCTACAGGGTGTTTAATAAAATGGTTTAGGTGGAATGTGGTATTTGGGATATGGTATGTGCATCAGCTATAAAAGGCAATGCGGTAAATGGGATGGTGTTTTTTTTTATTTTTAGGATTATTACAGCATGGTTCAACACAGATCAGATCGATGTAGGTAATGCTGTCCCTCGAACGCTGCAATTCCTGCATTTGATCGATGCATTCTGTGCTCCATCGTTGGGGTAACCACCATCAACTCCCCTTGCCAGGTCCAGAAACTGGGCAAGTTCAACTACCAGCTTTAGGAGTAGCTGCTGCAGATCATAGTGACTGCTGAGAACGGGGTTTGAGGTGCCCTTGCAGGAGGAGCGTGAAGGGAGCTTGCAAACTGTGAATGCCCCTGTAGCCTAGATGGGACCTGCAGTACTCCTGATGACTGGTGTGGGCTGTGAGACATGAGTGCTGCACCAGCATGTACTGTCCATTGCAAGCGCTCTGTCAAATCGCCTTGGTGAAGAAGTGCTTATTGAGCGACCCTCTTAAAATAATTAGTTTCTAGAAGTCAGAAGGCACCCATCAACATGCAATTCAATCCGTAGTTACCCTGAACCCTGAACTGCCCAGGAGGAAGGTGAGCCTCTGTCTGCAGTTGAAGTCACTGCACATCACACAAAGCCTCTTCTAGCAGGGTCGACTTCTAGTTTTTTCCTATCAGGGACTACTGTGCAGGCCAGAGGAAGAACCCAGTGAGCTGAACTCATCTGACTATGAATAACGCAGAAATCATACTGTCACCCTGCCTCTAGTACTGTTGCTTGTTCTGCTTCCTCACCTGAGTATTTGTCGGTGTGTCCATCGCAGACCATGACCAACATTGGGTGGGCTGAGGAAATACAAGTCCCTCTCGTTGGCCTGTGTGTAGCGCATACAAAAGATACTGTTATTGTGACCCCATACGGGTGGCAGGAAGAGTCACCTATTCAGGAGATGGGACATGATCATACCTGGGAAGGAAGAGTGAACTGAGCCAACGGATGTGTCTGCAATACAATTTTTGAGCTTCCCTTTTGAGGGTTATGGACCCTTGAGCATTACCACTTAATGCTTTTCCTTTGGGATTAAGTTAGACTACTCCACAGATCACTATTGGACAAAATTACCAATGGCAGATCCATTTTGACGCCCTGTACTGATTGTGTACAGTAATTGCTTTGTGTGTTAGTAATTAATGACTTTCCTTTTTACAAACTAAAGTACAGGCTGGACAGTGATTTATTAGTTAGTATCAGATGTTTGAGTCCCGAGTCTCTAACCCCACACCAACTCCATCAGTGAGCCTTGGACTGCTCGACCAGCTATCCTTGGGGTCCAATGGTAGACAGCTCGCATTGGCACAATCCCAGCCCAGTAACCTCTGATTGCCCTAGGACTCCTAAAAAGAGCCAACACCTCTAGAGTCTGCAAACGCAAAAAACACAGACGCTCAGCTCTGCTGAGCCAGCGCTTCTCTTCAACATATGACATCTGAGGCCTTATTCTGGATTGGGCGCACCATACCTCTTTGCGTTTGCTCACCCAGTTAAATTTACTCCACTGTGAAAACAGGTACAGTGTCCTGTTACAGTTCTTATGCTGCCCTCAGGACAGAGGCGATCTTCCAGCTTGAGGACAGCATATTGGTGAAAAGCAGAGTGGCTCTTAGAAGCAGCCACTCATGTCCTTCACAGTGCAAATGGAATATGACCTGCACTTTAAAGGGGTTGGGAAGAGAGATCCACCTGCAGACAGGTGCAGTGAGTGAGCCTGCAGTAGATGTCTGAGGCCCAGGGGTCTGGGGTGGATGTACTGACAGTGTGCCTCCTCTTTGTGATGCGCAGTACTGGTGACCTCTGCATCTGTGCCCATAGTACGACATAGCACAGAGGCAAGTGTTACCCTCATTTTCGTTGTGCCATGCCTCCATGCAAATGACGGAACAACCCTCTAAAATAGGGTCAACACATTGGTGTTGGCGTTATCTGTGTCACAGAAGGGGTCATGCAAGTGTCTCTGTCACCTTCTGTAATTCCAAAGTGCTCCAGGGCGCAGAAAGCAGACACCTGCCTATTGCGTTCCCGAGGCATTTTACGTAATGCAAGTCCTGGTGTGCACATTGCACACAGCGGTTTTTGACCTGCCGAAAGGTACCTCGGTCTCAATGTTTTAAAATAAAGGAATGACAGAAACTTCGTAAGGTAAAGGAAGTGTGGAGACCCCGAAGAATATCTGTACGCAAAGAGCACAGAAGAACAGACTTTAGTAAGTCATCAATGCATATTCAGTATGTGTATCAAAATGAACGTTCTTGGTAGGTGAGGAGCAGATATTTCCTTACGTGTATCCTACCAAAAATAGTACTTGTAGTTTAGAGGTGCAAGCAGTCCATAAACCGACGGTTTTCCATATACATATATGGTAGACGTACAGGGTTCTTGCATCTCACGGATTAGGAGGAAAATAGATGTACTAGGTACATAGTCATCTTTATTTATTGTAAATGGACGAACAAATGCTATATACATTTTATTTGCACAGTGTAGTCTGATTAAAGTAGTGCACTATTCATTAATAAACAGTGATGCATATTCTTGAACGTGAGCTCGGTTTTTAAGGAAAGGCAATTTGGTCTTTACCAAAGAGCATAAAGACACATATGTGGGCGTCTGCATTAGATAATTATGATATTTTCTGACATTCTCCTGCTAGTCATGTGAAGGAACATGCACCTGAAAATACGCAAAGAAGATAAATACAGAATAATTGGAAGTAATTTGTACATGAAGATATAAAAAAAAGATATATTGAGCACAGCAAATCAAAGGATTACATTCAACCTAAAATTGAAAACGCTTTTATATATATATATATATATATATATATATATATATATATACACGGACAAATGTTTCATTAAATGGAAGTGACGGACATAATTTTATGTGTACGCTGATAAAAGCAAGAAATTGTCTTTAACTGAAACTTTATGGCCAAGCCGAGTAAGAGAACTGATTTGGGGAGTGAAAAATGAGTCTCCAACAGCACCGAATTTTAAGAAATTGAATTAACCCCTTCGCTGCCAGGCCTTTTCCCCCTCAGGTGCCAAGCCTTTTTTTGGCTGTTTGGGGCAGTTCGTACTTAGGCCCTCATAACATTTTGTCCACATAAGCTACTCACGCCAAATTTGCGTCCTTTTTCTCCAACATCCTTGGGATTCTAGAGGTACCCAGACTTTGTCGGTTCCCCTGAAGGAGGCCAAGAAATTAGCCAAGATACAGCGAACATTTCATTTTTTTTAAAAAAATGGGAAAAAGGTCTGCAGAAGAAGGATTTTGTTTTTTCCCCTGAAAATGGCATCAGCAAAGGGTTTGCGGTGCTAAAATCACCATCTTCCCAGCTTTCAGGAACAGGCAGACTTGAATCAGAAAACCCAATTTTTCAACACACATTTGGCATTTTACTGGGACATACCCCATTTTTACTATTTTTTGTGCTTTCAGCCTCCTTCCAGGTAATGACAGAGATGGGTGTGACACCAATACTTGATCCCAGAAAGCTAAACATTTCTGAAAAGTAGACAAAATTCTGAATTCAGCAAAGGGTAATTTGTGTACATACTACAAGGTTTTCCTACAGAAAATAACAGCTGAAATAAAAAAAAAATAGAAACTGAGGTGGAAAAAACAGCCATTTTTCTCCACATTTTACTCTGACTTTCCTGCGGTGTCAGATTTTTGAAAGAAATATACTGTTACGTCTGCTGGATTCTTGTGGTTGCGGTGATATTTAGGGCTTGTAGGTTCATCAAGAGCCCTAGGTACCCAGAGCCAATAAATGAGCTGCATCTTGCAATGGGTTTTCATTCTATACCGGGTATGCAGCAATTCATTTGCTGAAATGTAAAGAGTGAAAAATAAGTATCAAGAAAACCTTTGCATTTCCAAAATGGGCACAGGATAAGGTGTTGAGAAGTAGTGGTTATTTGCACATCTCTTAATTCCGGGGTGCCTATACTAGCAAGTGAATTACAGGGCATTTCTCAAATAGATGTCTTTTTTACACACTGTCTTATATTTGGAAGGAAAAAATGTAGAGAAAGACAAACGGCAATAACACTTGTTTTGCTATTCTGTGTTCCCCCAAGTCTCCCGATACAAATGGTACCTCACTTGCATGGATAGGCCTAATACTCACGGCAGGATATGCAACATGGACACGTCACTTTTTTTACATTGAAATCGAATGTGTTTTTTGCAAAGCCTCTAGCTCAGCCGGCACCTAGGGAAACATACCAAACCTGTGCATTTTCGAAAACTAGACGCCTATGGGAATCCAGGATGGGTTGACTTGTGGGGCTTTCACCAGGTTCTGTTATCCAGAATCCTTTGCAAACCTCAAAATTTGGCCAAAAAAACACTTTTTCCTCACATTTCGGTGACAGAAAGTTATGGAATTTGAGGAGCCTCAAATTTCCTTCCACCCAGCGTTTCCCCAAGTCTATCGATAAAAATGGTACCTCACTTGTGTGGGTAGGCCCAGTGCCCACGAAAGGAAATGCGCCAAAACACTATCTGGACACATCAAAATTATCAATTACAAAACTACCTGTTTTTGCGGGAGGGGCACCTGCGTTTTTGGTGCTGGGCTCAGCAGCCATATAGGGAAACCAACCCACACATTTCTGAAAAATAGACACCCGAGGTAGTCCAGGGAGGTGTGACTTGCATGGATCCTACAGTGTTTTCTTACCCAGAATCCTCAGGAAACCTCAAATTTAGCTGAAAATTCACATTTTTCCCACATTTCTGTGTGGGATTACCTCACTGGGCCAAATTTCCTACCACCCAACGTTCCCCTCAGTTTCATGGTAACAATGATACTTCACTTGTGTAGGTGGGTCAAGTGCCTGTGACAGGGAAGAGCCAAAAAACATGTCGAAATTGAGGGGGAACCAAAGCTTGGTCCAAAAGAGCAGGTTGAAAAAAAACATTGCTAGTCATGTGAAGGAACATGCACCTGAAAATACGCAAAGAAGATAAATACCGAATAATTGGAAGTAATTTGTACATGAAGATATAAAAAAAAAATGATATATTGAGCACAGCAAATCAAAGGATTACATTCAACCTAAAATTGAAAACGCTTTTATATATATATATATATATATATATATATATATATATATATATATACACGGACAAATGTTTCATTAAATGGAAATGACGGACATAATTTTATGTGTACGCTGATAAAAGCAAGAAATTGTCTTTAACTGAAACTTTATGGCCAAGCCGAGTAAGAGAACTGATTTGGGGAGTGAAAAATGAGTCTCCAACAGCACCGAATTTTAAGAAATTGAATTAACCCCTTCGCTGCCAGGCCTTTTCCCCCTCAGGTGCCAAGCCTTTTTTTGGCTGTTTGGGGCAGTTCGTACTTAGGCCCTCATAACATTTTGTCCACATAAGCTACTCACGCCAAATTTGCGTCCTTTTTCTCCAACATCCTTGGGATTCTAGAGGTACCCAGACTTTGTCGGTTCCCCTGAAGGAGGCCAAGAAATTAGCCAAGATACAGCGAACATTTCATTTTTTTAAAAAAATGGGAAAAAGGTCTGCAGAAGAAGGATTTTGTTTTTTCCCCTGAAAATGGCATCAGCAAAGGGTTTGCGGTGCTAAAATCACCATCTTCCCAGCTTTCAGGAACAGGCAGACTTGAATCAGAAAACCCAATTTTTCAACACACATTTGGCATTTTACTGGGACATACCCCATTTTTACAATTTTTTGTGCTTTCAGCCTCCTTCCAGTTAATGACAGAGATGGGTGTGACACCAATACTTGATCCCAGAAAGCTAAACATTTCTGAAAAGTAGACAAAATTCTGAATTCAGCAAAGGGTAATTTGTGTAGATACCACAAGGTTTTCCTACAGAAAATAACAGCTGAAATAAAAAAAAAATAGAAATTGAGGTGGAAAAAACAGCCATTTTTCTCCACATTTTACTCTGACTTTCCTGCGGTGTCAGATTTTTGAAAGAAATATACTGTTACGTCTGCTGGATTCTTGTGGTTGCGGTGATATTTAGGGCTTGTAGGTTCATCAAGAGCCCTAGGTACCCAGAGCCAATAAATGAGCTGCATCTTGCAATGGGTTTTCATTCTATACCGGGTATGCAGCAATTCATTTGCTGAAATGTAAAGAGTGAAAAATAAGTATCAAGAAAACCTTTGCATTTCCAAAATGGGCACAGGATAAGGTGTTGAGAAGTAGTGGTTATTTGCACATCTCTTAATTCCGGGGTGCCTATACTAGCAAGTGAATTACAGGGCATTTCTCAAATAGATGTCTTTTTTACACACTGTCTTATATTTGGAAGGAAAAAATGTAGAGAAAGACAAACGGCAATAACACTTGTTTTGCTATTCTGTGTTCCCCCAAGTCTCCCGATACAAATGGTACCTCACTTGCATGGATAGGCCTAATACTCACGGCAGGATATGCAACATGGACACGTCACTTTTTTTACATTGAAATCGAATGTGTTTTTTGCAAAGCCTCTAGCTCAGCCGGCACCTAGGGAAACATACCAAACCTGTGCATTTTCGAAAACTAGACGCCTATGGGAATCCAGGATGGGTTGACTTGTGGGGCTTTCACCAGGTTCTGTTATCCAGAATCCTTTGCAAACCTCAAAATTTGGCCAAAAAAACACTTTTTCCTCACATTTCGGTGACAGAAAGTTATGGAATTTGAGGAGCCTCAAATTTCCTTCCACCCAGCGTTTCCCCAAGTCTATCGATAAAAATGGTACCTCACTTGTGTGGGTAGGCCCAGTGCCCACGAAAGGAAATGCGCCAAAACACTATCTGGACACATAAAAATTATCAATTACAAAACTACCTGTTTTTGCGGGAGGGGCACCTGCGTTTTTGGTGCTGGGCTCAGCAGCCATATAGGGAAACCAACCCACACATTTCTGAAAAATAGACACCCGAGGTAGTCCAGGGAGGTGTGACTTGCATGGATCCTACAGTGTTTTCTTACCCAGAATCCTCAGGAAACCTCAAATTTAGCTGAAAATTCACATTTTTCCCACATTTCTGTGTGGGATTACCTCACTGGGCCAAATTTCCTACCACCCAACGTTCCCCTCAGTTTCATGGTAACAATGATACTTCACTTGTGTAGGTGGGTCAAGTGCCTGTGACAGGGAAGAGCCAAAAAACATGTCGAAATTGAGGGGGAACCAAAGCTTGGTCCAAAAGAGCAGGTTGAAAAAAAACATTGCTAGTCATGTGAAGGAACATGCACCTGAAAATACGCAAAGAAGATAAATACCGAATAATTGGAAGTAATTTGTACATGAAGATATAAAAAAAAAATGATATATTGAGCACAGCAAATCAAAGGATTACATTCAACCTAAAATTGAAAACGCTTTTATATATATATATATATATATATATATATATATATATATATATATATATATATATATACACAGACAAATGTTTCATTAAATGGAAGTGACGGACATAATTTTATGTGTACGCTGATAAAAGCAAGAAATTGTCTTTAACTGAAACTTTATGGCCAAGCCGAGTAAGAGAACTGATTTGGGGAGTGAAAAATGAGTCTCCAACAGCACCGAATTTTAAGAAATTGAATTAACCCCTTCGCTGCCAGGCCTTTTCCCCCTCAGGTGCCAAGCCTTTTTTTGGCTGTTTGGGGCAGTTCGTACTTAGGCCCTCATAACATTTTGTCCACATAAGCTACTCACGCCAAATTTGCGTCCTTTTTCTCCAACATCCTTGGGATTCTAGAGGTACCCAGACTTTGTCGGTTCCCCTGAAGGAGGCCAAGAAATTAGCCAAGATACAGCGAACATTTCATTTTTTTTTAAAAAAAGGGAAAAAGGTCTGCAGAAGAAGGATTTTGTTTTTTCCCCTGAAAATGGCATCAGCAAAGGGTTTGCGGTGCTAAAATCACCATCTTGCCAGCTTTCAGGAACAGGCAGACTTGAATCAGAAAACCCAATTTTTCAACACACATTTGGCATTTTACTGGGACATACCCCATTTTTACAATTTTTTGTGCTTTCAGCCTCCTTCCAGTTAATGACAGAGATGGGTGTGACACCAATACTTGATCCCAGAAAGCTAAACATTTCTGAAAAGTAGACAAAATTCTGAATTCAGCAAAGGGTAATTTGTGTAGATACCACAAGGTTTTACTACAGAAAATAACAGCTGAAATAAAATAAAAATAGAAATTGAGGTGGAAAAAACAGCCATTTTTCTCCACATTTTACTCTGACTTTCCTGCGGTGTCAGATTTTTGAAAGAAATATACTGTTACGTCTGCTGGATTCTTGTGGTTGCGGTGATATTTAGGGCTTGTAGGTTCATCAAGAGCCCTAGGTACCCAGAGCCAATAAATGAGCTGCATCTTGCAATGGGTTTTCATTCTATACCGGGTATGCAGCAATTCATTTGCTGAAATGTAAAGAGTGAAAAATAAGTATCAAGAAAACCTTTGCATTTCCAAAATGGGCACAGGATAAGGTGTTGAGAAGTAGTGGTTATTTGCACATCTCTTAATTCCGGGGTGCCTATACTAGCAAGTGAATTACAGGGCATTTCTCAAATAGACGTCTTTTTTACACACTGTCTTATATTTGGAAGGAAAAAATGTAGAGAAAGACAAACGGCAATAACACTTGTTTTGCTATTCTGAGTTCCCCCAAGTCTCCCGATACAAATGGTACCTCACTTGCATGGATAGGCCTAATACTCACGGCAGGATATGCAACATGGACACGTCACTTTTTTTACATTGAAATCAAATGTGTTTTTTGCAAAGCCTCTAGCTCAGCCGGCACCTAGGGAAACATACCAAACCTGTGCATTTTCGAAAACTAGACGCCTATGGGAATCCAGGATGGGTTGACTTGTGGGGCTTTCACCAGGTTCTGTTATCCAGAATCCTTTGCAAACCTCAAAATTTGGCCAAAAAAACACTTTTTCCTCACATTTCGGTGACAGAAAGTTATGGAATTTGAGGAGCCTCAAATTTCCTTCCACCCAGCGTTTCCCCAAGTCTCTCGATAAAAATGGTACCTCACTTGTGTGGGTAGGCCCAGTGCCCACGAAAGGAAATGCGCCAAAACACTATCTGGACACATCAAAATTATCAATTACAAAACTACCTGTTTTTGCGGGAGGGGCACCTGCGTTTTTGGTGCTGGGCTCAGCAGCCATATAGGGAAACCTACCCACACATTTCTGAAAAATAGACGCCCGATGTAGTCCAGGGAGGTGTGACTTGCATGGATCCTACAGTGTTTTCTTACCCAGAATCCTCAGGAAACCTCAAATTTAGCTGAAAATTCACATTTTTCCCACATTTCTGTGTGGGATTACCTCACTGGGACAAATTTCCTACCACCCAACGTTCCCCTCAGTTTCATGGTAACAATGATACCTCACTTGTGTAGGTGGGTCAAGTGCCTGTGACAGGGAAGAGCCAAAAAACATGTCGAAATTGAGGGGGAACCAAAGCTTGGTCCAAAAGAGCAGGTTGAAAAAAAACATTTTTAGGCTGACAAGTGGGGCAGAATTTTTATCAGTATAGATGAGACATTACTGGGTGGTAGGAATTTTGTGGATTCCTGTAGATTCCGGAAGGTTCCATCTCAAAAATGTGGAAAAAATGAGTGATTTCCATCAAATTTTGGGGTTTGAAGGGCATTGTGGGTAAGAAAATATTGCAGGTTGCATGTGAAGCACACCACCCTGGACTCACCCAGATGTTTAGTTTTCAGATGTGTCTAGGTCTTGTGGATTTTCTACATGGCAGCGTCCCAAAGTCCAAAAAGTGCAGCCCTCACCATTCCAAGTGGGACGCAATAGAGAGTTAGCCAAGCTCTCACGGCACAAATGTAAAACCAAAACCCAAAATAATCAAATGTCTTATTGCTTGCCATGGGATAAGATGTTTTAGTGTGTGGGGGGAAAGCTGAAAGACTGTTAACCCTTCAGTTGGGGTGGGGGCATAACCATGCCCATGGTGGTTGGTAGCCACTACCACACTATTTTTATTTTCTTAAATCCCTGGCATCTAGTAGACTTTCTGACCCCACCTTCCTGGGGTGTGGCTCGGGGGTAATTGCCCCCTCTGCCAACTTGTGGGCAGAACAACTTTGGCCCAATTTATTTGAGGTGGGTGTATGGCCATACCCCCACCCTCTTATTTTGAAACAAAATCTTCCCTGGTCTCTAGTGGGCTTTCTGCCCCCCTGGGGGCAGATGGGCCATCCAAAAATAGACTGATCTGCCCCCAAAGGGGCAGATATGGCCAATAGTAATGTGTCCCCCATGGGGATCGACCCTTGCCCAAGGGGCTGGCCCCCAAACAAAACACACACATACACACACACCAATCCCTGGTCCCTAAGGGGTTTCTGCCCCCCGGGGCAGATCGGCCTAATAAAAATAGGCCGATCTGCCCCCAAGGGTGGCAGAAATGCCCTAAAATAAATTTGCTCCCCAGGGGAACTACCCTTGCCGAAGGGGTCGCTCCCCTTGTGTGAAATTGACACAAATAATTAAAAATCCCTGGTGTCTAGTGGTTTCTGCTGCTTGGGGGGGGGCAGATCAGCCTAATTATAATAGGCCGATCTTCCTCTGGGGTGGCAGAAAAGGCTTAAAATATTTTGTCCCCCTGGGGAGCCGCCCTTGCCCAAGGGGCCGCTTCCCTCATTTAATAATACATTAAAAAAAAAGTCCCTGGTGTCTAGTGGTTTCTGCCCCACTTGGGGGCAGATTGGCCTAATTATAATAGGCCGATCTGCCCCCAAGGGAGGTAGAAATGCCCCAAAAGTATTTTTCCTCCCCGGGGCGCAACCCTTGCCTAAAGGGTCACTCCCCACATATAAAAAATAAACAAAAAAACAATTATCCCTGGTGTCTAGCGGTTTCTGCCCACTGGCCTAATTATAATAGTCCAATCTGCCCCAAGGGGGGCAGAAATGGCCTAAAAATATTTTGCCCCACTGAGGAGCGGCCCTTGCCCAAGGGGCCGCTCGCCTTATGCCTAAACAAAAAAAAAAACCTAAGGCTCAATGAGCCATTCCAAGGACGTAACTGTTATACCCTTGGCTGCGAAGGGGTTAAAACCTAGTGTTTCTCCTATCAGACCTATTTAGTGAAGGAATGCAATAAGAGGCGAATGGGACACAAACAAACACATACACACTCACTGACACCTGTGTGTGCATGTACACACACACACACACACACACGCACAAAACGCACCCCCCAACACCACTCCCAACTTCTCCCCCACCCTTCACACACTCCCCCACACCCTTATCTGCAGCTCTGACTCAGATGTCCCTGGAGGGTTAGGACTGCTGCATCGTGGGGATTCACTCCGAGGAGGTACTTGAAAACTCTGTGAGAATCTGCGGCGTTCCACGAACGGGCAGACTTAGGCATGTTTTGCTGAATTTTAGAGTCGGGAGCTTGTTCCGAGATGCAAAATCAGTGCGAACTGCACTATGCCACGCACCAGAGGGTTCTGCTTCTTGTGTTGATTATGCTGCAGCTCGAGTACATTTTCTTCTCGAGCTGCAGCTTTGTCACCAAGAACGGTCGCAACCCCTGATTTGGAGAAATCTTGCTGGGTGCCCTCTTAGAGACTGAAAATCTCACCAGCGGACACCAAATCTCTTGCTAACTTACCTTTGATAGGCCACGCTTGAGAAACGGTTGACAGAATTTGCACAGCCAAAATACCACCAACTTTGCAGGTGGAGTGAAATGTATTGTACACCCCTACTTGCCACAGAGTGGGATGTAATCAGTGAGAGTTGCTGACCCCACCCTACTCTGTGACATGGTGTCACTGATTAACACTGGGCCCTCGTCACTTCAGGGCTTAAAACTGAAGCGCCCAGGTCCAAGGCAATCAGTAATGCTACCCCTCATCACGAGAGGGAAGGCCTGGTGGACATTTGCTGAGATAAGGAGGTCACGCACACAGGAGCCATACTCAGCCCAGGAAAGTTCAGCTCAGGCAGCCAGAAGCCTGTGCATTTAGCGCATGTCTAGCTCCTGGCTGTCTGACCTGAAAATGAAGTGTCTGTCAGGCTGACCTTTGTTTAGCCTGACAGAGAAGGGCATGTCCCCTCACCTTTTGCCCATTAAGAAGAGTGTCTATGTACGGCCACAACTGTTGAGAGTATTCAATATGCTATTTTTTATTTTAATCTCGCTTGGAGCCACAGAAAAACATGGTGTCCCAGAGTTAAAGCAGAATACACCAATCTCTTGTTATCAGCAGGTAAGGATTTTTCATAATGTGCACAGAGAAACTATTTACAATGGAGAACTAAAGGGGAGTTGGAGAGGAATGAGAAAACATTAACCAGGATGACGGACAATTTACCCATGCATTAGACTCAAGGTATTGTTTTGTCAAACTTCTTTCAAGATGCACACTTGAGAAGAGAAGGCCTTAGTATATTTACTGGTAAGCATAATGTGAATAAGAAACCCCAAAAGCTTTTGGACAGCTTGTCCTTTTACTGAACTCTCAAGACAAGTATGCTTGGTGGAAATTCCACCAGAGGTGTGGCTATTGCTGTGACATTTATGCCGAGCATTCCACTACATGAAATATGTATGGTAGCTATGTGGCGTTCGATAGTCATGGCTAGGACTTTCTAATTTGGACTTAATTTATTTGGGTGGTTACAGGTGTGTCAGGCAGGACTTGTTTTATTTAATTTTATCTGTAGCCTCTATCTCTCTGAGAAACTCGTGCACTGTACAGGGAATAGGGAACAGCGCTTAGCTTAATTATTACTAGGTCTATCTGAGTCAGTCAACAGGCAGTGTTTGTGTCATGGAGGACGTCATGACCTCATGACCCGCCTTTGCCATAACAGACATGCAGCAAACTATGTCAGCACTTATGTCAGTTCAGAGTTATGCTTCAGGCCACACTTTTTTTTTTTGATAAAGAAATTTTATTAAATTTTGCATAGAACAATTATGAATACAGCACAACATGATGCCAACGGGCATCAAAACAATACAATAAAGGTCAAGTCCCCGGTCCCTGCTGCTTTCATCACTAATGTTACTCACCATCCCCTCTTAAAGGCCCGCTACATCCTCCCATTTCCCCCATATCTTCTTGTGTTTGTGTAAGCAACCTCTGGCCTCGTACACAAGTCTCTCTCGCTGCGCACACCAATCCACTCCCCGTCTCCACTTAGTCAGTGCCGGAGCCACCCTGGCCTTCCAGTCTGCCATTATGTCCCTTTTGGCCACCAGACATGCCACCCCTAAGAAGGACCGATCTGCTCTTCGTAGCTCTGTATCTCCCATTACCCCGAGAAGGAGGGGCAATGGCGACCTCTTTACTTCCTTCTGTAGGGCCTCAGATATCTCTTGCACCACCCTTTCCCAATAGGTCATTATAATCGGGCATGTCCATACCATGTGGTAGAAATCCGCTGTATGATACCTGCAGCGGGGGCATTCCGCTGTGGGGCGGAGGCCTGCTTTATGTAACATGGCGGGTGTGAGGTATGCGGTGTGAAGGAAATAGGATTGTATTAAACGGAAGCGTGTGGCCATTGTTAGGGAGCGTGGGGCCATTAGTGCTTCTGTCCAGTCCGCTTCTTCCATGGGTCCCACCCAACTCTCCCACCTTTGGCAAAGCTCTCTCAGGGGTCCCCCAGTGGCGGTGATTAAGGAGCGGTAAATCTGAGAAACCCCTCCCCTTCCCAGGACTCCCATCAGTGCCTTGGCTTCCATGGGGCTGTGCTCAGGTATGGTGTCTCCTGTCTGCAGGTGAACTAGCAGGGCATGACGTAGTTGGAGATATCGATGGAATTGTGTTTTGTTTAAGGAATATTGTTTCTGGAGGTCTTGAAAAGATCGTATATGTGTCCCTCTCCAAATATCTCCCAGCGTGGAGATCCCTATGGTGTCCCATTTCTGGAAGCCCTCCAGACCTGCTACATGTATCAGCTGCTTCCCCTGCCATAGCGGGGTTTGTTGGGTTAGGCGCCCCCACCACCCCGTCACTTTCTGGGCTGTACGCCAACCCAGAAGTACCATTTTGGTCACATCTGGAGTATCCCGGGGTATCGGGCTCCCGTAGAGTATGTCAAGGATCTGTGGGTAGCCCATTGTCTGCAATTCTAGTTGGTATGCGGGGTCTGTCCATCCACCTCCCATCCAGTCATTAATTACAAGTATATGCATCGCTAGATAATAGTATTGAATATTCGACATGCCCAGTCCACCCTCATAAACATCCCTCTGACAGGTTTTCAGCGACAGTCTTGTACGTGAGCCACTCCATATGAATTGGCGTGCTAAAGAATCCATCTCCCTGAACCATCTCACGGGGAAGGGGTGCGGAAAATTCTGCAGGAGGTATAAGATCCTGGGGAGAATCATCATCTTGTACAGCGCTATTCTACCAAGTAGATTCAGGGGGAGGGCCCTCCAGCGCAGAAGGTCGGTTTTGATTTTCTTTGATAGCGGCGTGACATTGAGTTCCCACGCTAGCTCGGGGAGAAGTGAGATATGTATCCCAAGATATTTAAAGCTGTTTCTCCGTATCGGGATATTCCGTTGCCAATCTATACAGTCGTGCGAGCGATGAAGGGGGATCAGTAAAGATTTGGCTGGGTTCAGGGTCAGCCCTGAGGCTTCCGCTAAAAGTCTAAGGATCTCTAGGACGCGTGGGCCGCTTTTGGATGGATTAGAGCTATACAGGAGCACATCATCTGCGTACAGAGCCACTCTGTCTTCCGAACCAGAGGGCCAATGCCAGCCCTCGATCAGTGGGTCGCCTCTCATTAATATCGCCAGCGGCTCTATCACTAGTGCGAAGAGCAGGGGAGATAACGGGCATCCCTGTCGAGTCCCACGACCAATGGGGATTAGGTCGGAGACTACTCCGTTTACCCTAATTCGAGCCGTCGGGTTAGAGTATAGGAGTTTCACCAGTCCCCGGAATTTAGGTCCGAGCCCGTTTTTACATAGGACCTGATTGAGGAAGGACCAATCTACCGTATCAAAGGCTTTTTCGAAGTCGAGTAAAAGCAGTGCCAATTGCGTATGCGATAGCACTTTGTGGTGCGCCAAAGCAAGATGTAATCGTCTGATGCAGTGTCTTGTGCTACGAGTGGGCATAAAACCACACTGGTCAGGGTGCACCAGCGTGGGCATTACCTCCCTCAGTCTGGAAGCAAGGATCGAAGAGAGCACCTTGACTTCCACATTTAGGAGCGAGATAGGCCGGTACGCTGAACATTGTCGTGATGGGGGTTGAGTTTTGGGGATCACCACAATAGTGGCTTGATCAATCTCTGTTGGGAAGCGGCCTTGATTCTCCGCTTCTTCGTACATGTTGAGCAGGTGGGGACCCAGAATATCGCTACATTTACTATAAAATTCCGCTGGAAAGCCGTCGGGGCCTGGTGTTTTGCCTGATGCCAGTCCCGATATTGCGCTGCAGACTTCCACAAGACCGATGGCCTCGTCCAGTCTATCTCTCGCCTCTGGAGTTACCACGGGAAGGGTAATCTCATTTAGTAGGGGGGACTCTCTCTCTCTCAACAGCAGGGCGTGGATGCCTGGCGTATAGACGGGCGTAGTAGGAGGCGAAGCTATGTGCGATTTCCACTGCTGTTTTGACAAGGGTGCCTGAGTCATCTAAGATCTCCGGTATAATACGGTTAGCCATGGGGCGGGTGGCCAGCCAATGCAGTAGTTTCCCGTTTTTATCCCCCCATCCATAAATTCGGCTTGCTGAGGCTCTCCACATGTGCTTGGCCGAATCTAGCATTATATGTTTAATATCTTCTCTTACCCTGGTCAGTTTCCTCATGGTCGTGGCCGATGCCAAGTTTATATGTTGGCATTCGAGTCTCCGGGCCTTGTTCTCTAGCTCGGTGATTTGGGAATTATGATCTCGTTCACGGGACCGAAGAATGCTTCAAGCATGTCCTCTAATAGTGGCCTTGCAAGCAGCCCATAGCATTCCTGGGGATCGAACCGAGCCTTCATTTAATTCGAAATATTGGTCTAGGTGCAACCTGATCTCTTGGGTGTACTCTGTATCTTGTAAGTGCCACGCGTTCAAGCGCCGCTTCAGGCCACACTTAATTGTATTTTGCAATGATCGAATTGCCATAAAAGTGGCATATATTTCAGAGGGTGGAGGGATATAGTGGCAGGGAAGAGCATGGATTTAGGATGAGAACTCGAGGCTAGGAGCATTGCAAATGACTGATTTGGGAATCTGTTACAGAAGTGTTTGGATGGTATAGTAGCATACTTTCCATTATCCCTTTGCACACCACTTGGTGTGCACTTTGCACATGCACATCCGCTAGAAGATGTCTATTGGGGTGCAAGGGTGACTATAAGTCAATGGGCACTTTTTTGAGTTATATTCAATAAGCACCTCTGCTAAATCAGTCCACTTTAGAAGATACAACGTAGGTAGACATTGAGCTTATTGAGTGCGGTGACTGTTGTACTACATTTGCATTCCAGTCCCTTTGCTACCTCCTGGAGTAAGCCTTTTCTGTTTGCTATTGCCACCTTTAGCAGGATAAGTTTACAAAATGAATAACTGTGCTACACAAATAGAATGAAATCATCTTCATAGAAAAATGAAAAGTTAAGTAAAGTGTCCACATAGATACTGTTCAGGACCCACATACGGCTCGGGCGCAAGAAAACATCTCACAATCTACTTTGCCTTTTTCCCATTGTATGAAAATATTGTTGAGGGGAGAGTTTGGAAGCAGCTTTAATAAGGCAGCAAGTGCTATAAAAAGACCTTGACAGGACCAACAACAAGGTAGACATTTCACTGAGAGGCGACAGGAGCCACCACTACATATGGTCCAGTGTTATGTTTTAGCCATGAAACAAGGAGATCTGGCATATAACATCTTTACGACCTTAACTAAATAAGCTGGCAGTACTCACTGTATTATAAAGCACAGTGGTATTCCCCAGGTAAGGGTAGTCCTTTATCTTGGCCACCAGAGTCGATGCCACCACAGCAATAGTTTAATGAGCATTGATACAGAAGGGCCATGGATTTAAATCCCAGACTCTCCATTTAGCGTAATTTTGCGCTCCCAGGGCATTCCAATTTTGAACTTATTCTCCTGCTTTCATTATTTGGTAAGCTTGCAAGTCTTTAGAATTACTCTAACTGCTCCTTTTAATTGTGGTTACAAAAAAAGACTGGATATTATTTTGTGATTAGGAGGGATTAGGTGGCTGGACAGCACCCAGTTTCATTGTTTTTTCACCAAAATGTAACACTGTGGTAAAAGTATATGGTTTCTACAAAGCAGTACAGTGTTGCAGTTTCAGGCCTCTTGAATTATTAAAATTTTGGATCTTGGGCAAATCACACTTTCTTCTGTGCCCTAATCTGACATTATGCCCCCACTTTGAATCAGGTTCAATGAAAGAAATTAACATCAAGGCTATATCCCCAGCAGCGGGCTGCTTGCATGGTTTCAATTCACACACATTCCCACTTTTCCCTATTATCACATCTAAAGGTGAACGTTTTAGAAGCTGGTTGTGCATGATCCCTCCTTTGCTGCAGCTACTCCTTCCTTGTCACACAATAAATGAATGCTTGTGGCAGGCAAGCACCCCTTCACAGTTCATGTAGGGCTGAAACCAGAGAAAGCAACACCCTGTGAGGCAGTTTTGTGGCAGCCCTCTGGGAACCTGATGAGATGTTGTCCTGCTTATCCTCAAATTGAAAAAAAGGTAGAGGCGGCTCCTCTGTTATGGCGGAGGAGCGCCCTCCCCTAGCAGCAGGAGCTGCAATCCTTTGATAATAAAACAATAATGAACAATGTTTATTATCATTTTATTTTTAAAGGGGCAGGGCCCTGGGGTTGACGAACACAGAGGGGAGTGCACAGAACACTTCCCTCAGTGCACATGTGTGTTTGGCCAGCCGTCTCGGGCTGGCCAAACACACATGCGCACAAGGGCTCTCTACAATCTGGCACTGTGTTCCCGGGTTGGAGAGAGCAAGCCCAGGCTCCCAGTCTGTGTTGGAACGCCCAGCCAGGGCGCTCCAGCCAATCATAACGCTGCTCTCAGCAGCATCATGATTGGCCGCAGGGCAGGCTGGGAGCCTGTGCCTGCAGCACGGCAGAGAGCAGAGGTGCGGCAAAGGTAATTTTTTTTTTAAACTATATATATTTTATTTTTGTTCGCGCCAGCCCCGTCCCACCACTTTTCCCAGTCGCCAGCCGTGACTGGAAAAAGGTGCTGCATTTCCCATTCACCACCAGCTTATTGTAGTCAGTGGGACAAGCCACCAAAATGTTGGAGGGAAGGACAGAAACTGGGACAGTTGGCCACCCTAGTTTTGGAGTGCAAGTAGAGGTGGTAGGATCGAGGAGATCAGAAAATGGTTGACCACAGATGTTGAAAAGGGGAAGAACAGGAGGGATGAAATAGTTGAGCCTTTTCAATTCTGCAAGTGCCAGGCTGCTTTATGGAGAAAGTTCACCAAGGCTTACTGTTTAGCTGTAACCAGACGGACTAGATTGGAACAATTTGGAGAGGCTGTATATATGTGTCCTGATTCACTGTAGTTAGCATTTGCCACTCCCAAAGCCACTCTGTGGTCATCCTGATGTTCTGAACTTACTCAAATAAGGATCTGCATAGGGTGCTGCAGCTCTCTTGAGCTTGTGGAGATGCTATATGTAGCACACTGGAGAGCAACCCTTCTATCAGTCCAGAAGGCATTATTTTTTGCATGGAACTTAATATGCAAGCTGATGTTGGTCCAGGGATTGTGACCTGCGGTAAGTAGCACCTTGGCCCAGTGGCTTGTAATCTGGAAACATCATTTTGGGCATTTTAGTGGATTTCAGAACCAAGTTTTGAAGTATTTGAAGCTGGATAGCTTTTTTTCAGAGGAGCATCTTACTTTTCTCAGTAGCTTCCTACTGACACATCATAGGCCTTCATTACTTTTTATGTGTGAAGAGAATGAGAGTTGGGAATCAAAGAAGAACTGATTGGACATTGCTTCTTGGCCCGTTTGCAGGATATGGGCAAAATGCACATAGTCTGTCCCACATAGTCAGCAGTGTGGTACAGTAACCGTGACCGGTTGGGAAGGCAGGATTGCATCAAGCACAGGTTCACTTTTCCGCAGAGGGGATATGCTATGCGGCCTAGTGAGAGGCTGAAGAGTTGGGTTGATGACTTTGGTGATTAGATCCTCCCAAGTAATACTTCTTCTTTCTTCCTGGCAGGTATGAGAAACAGTTGGAACAGGAAGAGCAGTCCCTACAGCAGCAACGAAGGAGATTGTACAGCGAGGTGTCTGAGGAGAAGGAGCGCCTTAACCAGCAAGCGAGCAGGTCATTCATACCATAATTGTAATTTGTTTGGCAGGAGTGCACAGATTTACTGGCTGATATCGAAAAGGACTATAGCTGTTGAAGGGTTTTATAAAACGTTATGCCTTGCTTTTATTTTTGGTATTTTTGTTCCAAGTGTCTTACAGTTTTTATTTTGTAGAATCCGTTTAAATGTGGTTTCATTCATTGTTGTGTAGTCTGCATGGATGTATGTGGAAATAACCCCGTCAATATGCAGATCTTATCCTTATGCAAACTTGTAGCATGTACTTTAGGCGTGCATTAAGAGAAAGAACCGATATCTGCTTCCTGGAGGCATTTCATACCAGGCAGAGTAGAGTGTGATATCTCTCCTGATAAGTAGAGCCTTAGAAGAAACCACCCTTTGCTTCGTAGAAGACCAAGTGGAATACAAAGCAGTTCAATAATAAAATGTCAGTGTTATGACCAACCTGCTGAACTCTTGAGTTCTGACCAATGCTTCTGCATGTGACCAACTTGTGAATTCTTTGGCGGACCACTGAATCAATCCGTGTCTCCATACCTTGATGTGCCAAAACGGGAAGACCTTAAAAACAGATAAACAGCTGATTTCAGCCTGAAAATAACCAGATATTTACATCATTAAAAAAAAAAAAACTTTCTACAGAGACATGAAATACATCACTAAAAATAGCAATAATGAAAGCAGCAGAATGTATTACAGACATAGACAATCCTCAGTCTACGGGAGAACGCTGAGTTCCACCATACTCTAATGCTTTACTACTTCATTCCAGAGGCTTTTAACAAGGGATCCATCTTAAAGGTGATAACCGTGTTAGCGCGTCAGAGCCTTGATATGTAAACTTACAAGGAGACACGCCTAGGCCGATGAACCTTTTGACCACGTTCGGAGACTTCGAAGTATCCTTCTAGCATTACAATCAATATCTCAATAACCCAATCAATCTCTTAGTAACCAATCAACAAGATAATCAATAACATTTAATAGAAATCAATAACAACATCACCATGACCTTTCGGCAATGAAGAACCACACAAATCTAGTTAAGTGTTAGGATATTTACTCCCTATTGATTACAATCTAATGGTCAGCTCCCTTAATCTCATTAGCATTCAATCTCATTAGTAAGTTTTCAGATACATAATTTGAACACAGTTAATCAACACATAGAGAGTATTCATTTAAGCATTAAATACATAATTAATAAGAAGCAGCTTATTAAGGTCTCAGAGTACAAGATTCAACAAAGCAAGAACTCAGTCATTTGTCTATTTGCTTCCTTATTTGTGAACACCTTAGCTAACCTCGAATTAGCATGTTGGGCTTCATGCAAAACAATTTAGCAAACACAAATTTGGAAAACATCTAACTATGGCCCCTATCAAAAGAGCAGTTGGTACCTAGAAAGAAAAGGCAAACAGATAATTAAAATTTTCATCAGATAGTTACCCCTCCAACGAATCAGCAATCAGCATCAGTCTGCGTCCTCAGGACCTCAGTCGATTCAGCATTCAGCAAGAACAGGACCGGGCAAAGTCTCAATATGGCATAGTTAAGACTAAGGCACTTCCCTCATAAGGAGAAGAAGTAAGTATCAGATAAGAATTCAATAGAGGATGGTTAAGATATCAGAACAGCAAATTCTCAAAGAATAATGGCAAAAAGTGTCCCAATAATGGCTGATTTCTTCCCGGGTCATGCTGTTATATCAAAACTGTCGAACTAGCCCTTAATTCCCCATTGGATCAATTTTGGTGCATCATTATCTCTGTCCAATAATTCTCCACGCACCTTACTAGAATGTTCCACAAAACACAGTTCTCATGCAGTTGATTGGCCCATGTTGTTGACGTCTTCATCGGTAGGAATGTCAGGTAAGAAAAGTTACACTTTATGCTCCAGTCAGTAGTCCCATTGTCTTCTCCTAGTCTAGGCAGCCTTGCACCTGTTACGAATTACACTGTTGCATTCGGCCTGAATGTCTCCTTGAGCAAGTCGGGTCCCATGAGAAAGAATTTACTAAGGCTACACACATATCTCTAGCTTCTGGAAAAGTACAGCTTCGTGTCCTTCAGAAAGATAGCACATTGCACGTTAGAAAAACACAGTTTAATATGACAACAGGCAGCTAGGCCCAGACCCTCGCTAAACTAAGGCCTAGTGATTAAGTTAACAAACCCCTAGTACATGATTCTAATTAAGATATACTAATACAAATTCAAAACGTTAGTACATGATTTATGCATCATTAATAACTTTTATTAGTATTCATATACATTGATGGCCACTCCCCGTGGGCACATTTCAGACGCATGCATTATTTTCTATGTTTGCACATTTTCTATGCCATTTCCTTTCACAATATATTGCAAGCTTTTCATATTAATATTAATTTTAAAAGACACACTCCAACAACCTTCATAGTGCTTTTAACTTTGCCATCCCTTGTGAATCCTCCTTTGATTAGAGAAAAACAAAAGACAGATTGAGACTGTGTTGAAATATTTATTTAAAACATACTGTGATGAAATGCATGGCAGAGTCCCCCACTAGCTGCCGAACAGAATAAATGGAGTTTGGAACTTGCTGGGAGGCAGGTATCTTGCTGTTTGGTAATGAAATATGTGTTTGTAATATTGGAAAATTGGAATTTGTAAATGTTCAGTTTTTATGTGGATCACTCACAAGCAATCTAATTCGGGGAGATATCTCCTGAGCATTACCACCCTCTCTTGAAAGGAGAAACCTCTGTCACCTCTTTGTAAGAGAGAGAGAGGGAGAGACGTGCTATGAACTGAAAGGGCGGAAACGATGCCTTTTGACACGCCTGTATTCAGATACAACACTGACTCATGCAAAAGTCTGCATATGTGTGGAAAAGGGATTCACTGCTTTCTCAAAGCTTTCTGTTTTAATTAACCAAACGTTGTGGAAAGACACAACATGGATTTATTGTTTTTGGAGGCGGCCTGCCACAAAATACACCATCTTCATGAAACTCCTGGGGAATGACGTGAGGTTGAAATGTGGTTCCGTACATTTAAGGCTGCCCCCCTCCTCCTACATCTATAGTAGATTTTCTGTGGCCGTTTACAATGTTAGCATGAAAATTTTCATCTTGAAGCTTTAAAAGCATCATGTAATCCAGCCCTTTCAGCGCTTGCAAAATTTGTGCCAGATTATCCATCCTGAATTTCTGCTTTACAAGAAAATCAACGAGAAATCGGAAATATGAAACAGGACACCAATCCCCCCCATTTCAATCTGGAAGCCTTCCTTTTTGACTTTCAGAAGGAGGAAACGTATGCACAACGTTTTTTCTTTTTTATTTTTCAAAATTTCAAAAGCAAACCGCAAACACATTTCAAGGATGATTTACAGTAAAGTTCCGCTCAAATCCGTTTCTGTTTCCTTCCTAAACTCTCCCATATATAGAGCGTATTAGAGTAATTTCACTCGATAGCACCCATAGTTGCTAATAATGCAACTAATGGTCACTTATTCTGTCATATTTCTTTGGACATTTCATCCTTCCTAAATATTTTTTGCAAAGCCTTACCAGCATCTGACTCTTTGCCACGTGTCTAGTTTTAGGGTGTTGTAATTACCCCATTCTCTTGTAGTGGCTCTTTGTGCCATCATACTTGGCTTTGACTTTGTGCAACTCCTGTTGCCTTTTGGCTAGCTTTCTGCTATACAAATATTACTTACAGACAGATACTGCAAACATACATACATCAGGCTGATGGTTTGGCCGGTAGATCCCATCTAAATCCCCAGTACTGCCCCATCATTTCATCATGCAACCTTGTCCAGATATTTCCACTCGCCCTGCATTCCCATATTGTGTGAAGGAAAGTTGCCATTTTAAGAAATTAACAAGGCACAACCCAGTATTCCTGGGAACCTGGGTAAAATTCTATGATTGGGAAGTGGTTCCGTCAGATGGAGTAAGTAAGAACCTCTTGCTGATACGAGATAGGAAAGTGACTGAATCAAAGACCTATCTATGGAATTAACCTGATAAAATCCGTGTTATAATATCTATTATAGCTACATGAAAATAAC
This sequence comes from Pleurodeles waltl, assembly GCF_031143425.1. Taxonomy (NCBI): domain Eukaryota; kingdom Metazoa; phylum Chordata; class Amphibia; order Caudata; family Salamandridae; genus Pleurodeles; species Pleurodeles waltl. Next base: position 975,730,091 of record NC_090446.1, on the reverse strand, counting down.
AAACAAGTAGGAGCTTCATACTGCGGCGTGGTGGTTAGTCATTTGTGACAAAACCAGGAAAGTGCAAAACTCATAAGCGAAAGTCATTGTTGGCAATTTATATCAGAATTTTAAAATACTGACAGCGTAAGTTCAGGGTTTATAAATTGCACAGTTACTTAACACTTCTTGTTGTATTTTAAGCAGATTGAGTTATCTATGTATCTCGTAAAGTGCAGCCATGAAACTCTCAAGTTTTTATTTTAATCAATTGAAGAATGGATTGAATGGCCACCTCCAGAGGCGGTGACAGAACCTTATACCAATGCACAAGTTTGGTTTCTCCAAAGTCTGCAGTACCTTCTCCCGCAGACCAGATAGATCAAGAAAGCAATGGTTCTATAGATCTTGGAAATAATCCTTTCCTCTCTTTCTTACATCGGTTTTCTAACCTGATGTGAGAAGTGGTCTTTCACCCCAACTTATGCGTAAAGCATGGAATATCTGTAGATAATGAAAATACTTATGGTGGGTAGCTCGTATTCTGTTTGTAGTTCAGAGAAGGATGTAATTATATGTTCGATGGCATCTGTCGCTGTAGATACACATGTTGTGCATAGCCCGCCATCTGGTGTTGGGTCGGAGTGTTACAAGTTGTTTTTCTTCGAAGAAGTCTTTCGAGTCACGGGACCGAGGGACTCCTCCTCTTTGTCTCCATTGCGCATGGGCGTCGACTCCATCTTCGATTGTTTTCTTTCCGCCATCGGGTTCGGACGTGTTCCTTTCGCTCCGGGTTTCGGAACGGAAAGTTAGCTAAATATCGGAAAAATTACGTCGGTATTGTTGCGTTCGGGATCGGCTTAGTTAGAATCGACACCGAATCGAAGAGTGAAGAGCTCCGGTACCCTTCGGGGTAGTTTTCGATCCCCCGTCGGGGCCTGGTCGGCCCGACCGCGTGTAAAACAACGCTGATGGAACGGACCCCGTTCCGTTTCTGTCCTAAATGCCACAACAAATACCCGTATACAGACCAACATTTGGTCTGTAACCTGTCCCTGTCGCCTGAGCACAGTGAAGAGACTTGCGAGGCCTGGCGTGCGTTCCGGTCCCGAAAAACACTCCGTGACCGTCGAGCCAGAAGACTGCAGATGGCGTCCACGCCGACAGCTCACCGAGAGTTCGAGGAACAAGAGGAAGAAGAAACCTTCTTGATCAAAGAATCGGACTCCGAGGAATTCGACGACCAAAAAACTGTGAGTAAGACGTCGAAGCCAGCACACAAGAAAAGTGACAAGGCCCAGGGGACGCCACTGCCACCAGACCATGGCTCGACCCATAAATTCGGTGACCGACCATCGGCACCGAAAAAGGCCGAAATGGTGCCGAGATCGTCCGACTCCGGTCGAGACACCGGCACGCAGCCTTCTCGGGACCGAGAAAGTGCTGCTGAAAAACATCGACGCCGAGATAGCGGAGCCGAAACTGCTCGACGCAGAGACAGCGGCACCGAGGAAGATCGACGCCGAGAGGGTTCGACTCTGAAAAAGAAGAAGGTCACCTCGGAGCCGAAAAAGAGTACAGACAGGGTTTCGGTGCCAAAACGACCCGCAACCGACCCAACTACCGGTTCCTATTCAGAGGAGCAATCACTGTCCTCTCAGATGCGAAAGCATAGATTTGAGGAAGAGTAGCAATCCACCGAAGTGGACCACACTCAGAAACGTATTTTTATACAGGAAGGAACAGGGAAAATAAGCACCCTTCCCCCTATTAGGAGAAAAAGGAGACTGGAGTTTCAGTCAGACCAAGCACCACAAACAAAAATGGTGAAAAAGGTAACTCCGCCACCCTCTCCTCCACCTGTAACTAACGTTTCACCGGCACAAACTCCATCACATTCCCCGGCTCACACCACCATGAGCCAAGGTGACCAGGACCAAGACGCTTGGGACTTATACGACGCCCCAGTGTCGGACAACAGTCCAGAGGCGTATCCTACAAAGCCCTCACCACCGGAAGATAGCACAGCATACTCACAAGTGGTGGCTAAAGCAGCAGAGTTCCACAACGTGTCCCTACACTCGGAACCAGTCGAGGATGACTTCTTATTCAACACCCTCTCCTCCACCCATAGCTCCTACCAAAGCCTGCCTATGCTCCCAGGAATGCTTCGGCACGCAAAGGAAATCTTCAAGGAGCCGGTCAAGAGTAGAGCAATAACACCAAGAGTGGAAAAGAAATATAAAGCACCTCCCACAGACCGTTTTCATCACCTCACAGCTGCCACCAGATTCCGTCGTAGTAGGAGCAGCTCGCAAGAGAGCCAACTCCCACACATCTGGGGATGCACCACCCCCAGATAAAGAGAGCCGCAAGTTCGATGCAGCCGGAAAGAGAGTTGCAGTACAAGCTGCAAACCAGTGGCGCAACGTTAACTCTCAAGCACTACTTGCGCGCTATGACAGAGCCCATTGGGACAAGATGCAACACCTCATTGAGCATCTACCCAAAGAGCTACAAAAAAGGGCGAAACAGGTGGTTGAGGAAGGACAGAACATATCTAATAATCAGATACGCTCCTCTATGGATGCAGCGGACACAGCTGCAAGAACAATTAACACATCTGTGACTATAAGAAGGCACGCATGGCTACGAACGTCTGGTTTTAAACCAGAGATACAGCAGGCAGTGCTCAATATGCCATTCAATGAGAAACAACTGTTCGGACCAGAAGTGGACACGGCAATTGAGAAACTCAAAAAGGACACTGACACTGCTAAAGCCATGGGCGCACTCTACTCCCCGCAGAGCAGAGGCACTTACAGCACCTTCCGCAAAACAACCTTTAGAGGGGGGTTTCGGGGTCAGGCCACACAAGCCAGCACCTCACAGGCAACACCGTCCAGCTACCAGGGACAGTACCAAAGGGGAGGCTTTCGGGGCCAATACAGAGGACAATTCCCTAGGAATAGGGGAAAATTTCAAAGCCCCAAAACCCCTACAACCAAACAGTGACTCACATGTCACTCATCCCCTCCACACAACACCAGTGGGGGGAAGAATAGGTCAGTATTACCAAGCATGGGAGGAAATAACTACAGACACTTGGGTCTTAGCAATTATCCAACATGGTTATTGCATAGAATTTCTACAAATCCCTCCAAACATACCACCAAAAGCACAGAATTTATCAAAACAACATTCAGACCTTCTGGAAATAGAAGTTCAAGCATTATTGCACAAGAACGCAATAGAACTAGTACCAAAGACACAAATAAACACAGGAGTTTATTCACTGTACTTCCTAATACCAAAAAAGGACAAAACACTGAGACCAATCCTAGACCTCAGAACACTAAACACCTACATCAAATCAGAACACTTTCACATGGTCACGCTACAAGAAGTGTTACCATTGCTAAAGCAACAGGACTACATGACAACCTTAGATCTCAAAGACGCGTATTTCCACATACCAATACATCCGTCGCACAGGAAATACCTAAGGTTCGTATTCAAAGGAATACATTACCAATTCAAAGTATTGCCCTTCGGTTTAACAACTGCACCAAGAGTCTTCACAAAGTGCCTAGCAGTAGTGGCTGCATACATCAGAAGGCAGCAAATACACGTATTCCCGTATCTAGACGACTGGCTAATCAAGACCGACTCACTGACAAGGTGCTCACACCACACAGATCAGGTCATACAAACCCTCTACAAACTCGGTTTCAACATCAACTATGCAAAATCACACATTCTGCCGTGCAAGGTACAACAATGCCTAGGAGCCACAATAGATACAACAAAGGGAATAGCCACTCCAAGTCCACAAAGGGTTCAAAATTTCCAAAAGATTATACAACTCATGTATCCAACACAAAAAATACAGGCGAAGATGATATTACAACTACTAGGCATGATGTCCTCATGCATAGCCATTGTCCCACACGCAAGGTTGCACATGCGGCCCTTACAACAGTGCCTAGCATCACAATGGTCTCAAGCACAGGGTCAGCTTCTAGATCTGGTGTTGATAGACCGCCTAACATACCTCTCGCTTCTATGGTGGAACAACATAAATTTAAACAAAGGGCGGCCTTTCCAAGACCCAGTGACACAATACGTGATAACAACAGATGCTTCCATGACAGGGTGGGGAGCACACCTCAATCACCACAGCATACAAGGACAATGGGACATACATCAAAGAAAGCTGCATATAAATCACCTCGAACTACTAGCAGTTTTCCAAGCATTAAAAGCATTTCAACCAATCATAACTCACAAATACATTCTTGTCAAAACAGACAACATGACAACAATGTATTATCTAAACAAACAGGGGGGGACACACTTGACACAGCTGTGCCTGCTGGCACAAAAAATATGGCAATGGGCAATTCACAACCACATTCGCCTAATAGCACAGTTTATTCCAGGGATCCAGAATCAACTTGCCGACAATCTCTCTCGAGATCACCAACAGGTCCACGAGTGGGAAATTCACCCCCAAATTCTAAACACTTACTTCAAACGTTGGGGAACACCTCAAATAGACTTATTTGCAACAAAGGAGAACGCAAAATGCCAAAACTTCGCATCCAGATACCCACAGGCAGTCTCAAGGCAATGCCCTATGGATGAACTGGTCAGGGATATTTGCGTACGCTTTTCCCACTCTCCCTCTCCTTCCATATCTAGTAAACAAATTGAGTCAAAACAAACTCAAACTCATACTGATAGCACCAACGTGGGCAAGGCAACCATGGTACACAACACTGCTAGACCTATCAGTAGTACCCCACGTCAAGTTGCCCAACAGGCCAGATCTGTTAACGCAACACAAACAACAGATCAGGCATCCAAACCCAGCATCGCTGAATCTAGCAATCTGGCTCCTGAAATCCTAGAATTCGGACACTTAAACCTCACACAAGAATGTATGGAAGTCATAAAGCAAGCCAGAAGACCATCCACTAGACACTGCTATGCAAGCAAATGGAAAAGATTTGTTTGCTACTGCCATCATAATCAAATTCAACCATTACACGCATCTCCAAAAGATGTAATGGGTTACTTACTACACTTACAAAAATCGAACCTGGCCTTCTCTTCCATTAAGATACACCTAGCAGCAATATCTGCATACCTGCAGATTACCCATTCAACTTCACTATTTAGGATACCTGTCATTAAAGCGTTTATGGAAGGCCTCAAAAGAATTATACCACCAAGGACACCACCCGTTCCTTCATGGAACCTCAACATCATCTTAACAAGACTCATGGGTCCACCCTTTGAACCTATGCACTCTTGCGAAATACAATTCCTAACATGGAAAGTTGCATTTCTCATCGTCATCACATCTCTAAGAAGAGTAAGTGAAATTCAGGCGTTTACAATACAAGAACCTTTTATCCAACTACACAAAAATAAAGTAGTCCTAAGGACCAATCCTAAATTTTTGCCAAAGGTTATTTCACCGTTCCACCTAAATCAAACGGTAGAGCTACCAGTGTTCTTCCCACAGCCAGATTCCATAGCTTAAAGGGCACTACATACATTAGACGTCAAAAGAGCACTAATGTACTACATCGACAGAACTAAAAACATCAGAAAAACTAAACAACTGTTTATTGCATTTCAAAAACCTCACGCAGGAAACCCAATATCGAAACAGGGTATAGCCAGATGGATAGTTAAGTGCATCCAAATCTGCTACCTTAAAGCAAAAAGACAACTGCCCATTACACCAAGGGCACACTCAACCAGAAAGAAAGGCGCTACCATGGCCTTCCTAGGGAATATTCCAATGCACGAAATATGTAAGGCAGCCACATGGTCTACGCCTCACACATTTACCAAGCACTACTGTGTAGACGTGCTATCAGCACAACAAGCCACAGTAGGTCAAGCCGTACTAAGAACCTTATTTCAGACTACTTCCACTCCTACAGGCTGAGCCACCGCTTTTGGGGAGATAACTGCCCAACATGTGTATCTACAGCGACAGATGCCATCGAACTGAAAATGTCACTTACCCAGTGTACATCTGTTCGTGGCATCAGTCGCTGAAGATTCACATGTGCCCACCCACCTCCCCGGGAGCCTGTAGCCGTTTGGAAGTTAGCTTCAACTTTGTACATTTGTAAATATATTAAATCTTAGATAGGTACATACTTATTCACTCCATTGCATGGGCACTATTACTAACAAACAACTCCTACCTCACCCTCTGCGGGGAAAACAATCGAAGATGGAGTCGATGCCCATGCGCAATGGAGACAAAGAGGAGGAGTCCCTCGGTCCCGTGACTTGAAAGACTTCTTCGAAGAAAAACAACTTGTAACACTCCGACCCAACACCAGATGGCGGGCTATGCACAACATGTGAATCTTCAGCGACTGATGCCACGAACAGATGTACACTGGGTAAGTGACATTTTCATATCTCACATCACATCTCCTGATTCTGAGAGTCCTATTGGGTTCCACTTCTCAAACCCCTTGTTTTGTGTTACTTCATGCAAAAGTGTTCCTGACCACCCTGAGGTTCCTTCAGCAATGCCTTTTCTCATTCTGTTATTGCAGATGCTCTGGTCCGGCCATGGCCCAGTTGCTGTGGCATGAGTCACATTGTTTGGCATTTTCCCACCACAAATGTAGTGCAGGTACGTTTCTGAACCCATTGGCAGTGTATCCATTCTGTTTGAAGATTCATCCAGAGGTGTGAATGCCCAGCTGTGCAGCACCTCATGGTGAGCCTCCCTGCAGGATCCACCCCAGTGCAAAAATGCAAGTCCCACATCCTGTGTTTCAGTGAGCGATGGGAAGGTTCTTGGCATCCCATAGTAAATTTCTTAAAATACTTTTACACTGTCTCAGTGACCCACAATGGAATATTTTGTTTAATACATAAAAAACTGGGTAAGGAAATCATTTTAAATACAGTAGCTCTGACAACCAAAGAAAGCAGTTTCCCCAAATACAGAGTGACATCCCAGAATTAACATGGCTAGGCTGTCTTCTTAAAAACTATCTCAGTCCTTACTGGTCTTCACATACAAGCAACAGAAAGCGGTCTTCCTGCACTGTGATATTACTGTATCTCTGGAATGTGTCCATTGTCACACGGGGAAGAGGAAAGACCTATTATAAAGACAAGGGGAACTTGCAATGTTCCATGAACATTTCCATAAATCTAGGAATGGAGGAGAGTTGGTTAGCCATAATTGGAAGGATGCCATCTGCTTATATGTTGGTGCCGTCCCTAATCTAACAGGCTTTGGGCTCCATTGCCAGAGCAAATTGGAGTGCCAACGAAGGGCAACCCTGCTTGGCACAGCCTCTTTCTTGAGCACAGCTAGAACTTTTTTCATCAGCATGTTGTGAGAATTATGGGAACAAGGGTCAGTGGCGTACCAATAGTACTATTCCCCTGGCGCAAGCATGCTAGATAGCTAGTAAAATACAATAAACAGGGTTTGTTGGACCGTTACAGGTTCTGGGCCTGGGTGCCACTGCACTTGCTGCAACATTGGCAGCTACACCCCAGAAGAAGGGTGCTTCCTGAGGATATTATGAAATATTCTCATCTGTCAATAACCAGTTCCCGCTAATCTTTATCCATCTCAAGAGAAATTTTGACAACCTTCCACCTCCCCCCCCCCCCTCCCCCCTTCAGGAATGTTATGAGTCTTGGACATGAAGCCACAGAAGCAGCTGCCTTGTGATTCATACAAAGGATGCAAATTACGTCTGTTGTTGCTGTTCTCTTCAAGTACGTCTATCCCTTTATTGGCAGAGGTAGGTGGGGGGGGGAAGCTCTGCTGTGGTGGCATGGAGGTACTAATGCATCTACTGAAAGAATCTGTTTGACCTCATGGTTTGAATCTCGGCAGACCCACAAAATATTTAGGGGGTCATTCCTAGATTGGCGGGCGGCGGCCGCCGCCCGCCAAGCAGGAACCGCCAGAAGACCGTACTGCGGTCAAAAGACCGTACCGCAGTCAAAAGACCGCGGCGGTCATTCTGAGTTTCCCGCTGGGCTGGCGGGCGACTGCCAGAAGGCCGCCCGCCCGCCCAGCGGGAAACCCCCTTCCACGAGGATGCCGGCTCCGAATGGAGCCGGCGGAGTGGAAGGGGTGCGACGGGTGCAGTTGCACCCGTCGCGATTTTCAGTGTCACGCAGACACTGAAAATCTATGTGGGGCCCTGTTAGGGCCAGTGGCATGGGCACTGCAGGGGCCCCCAGGGGCCCCACGACACCCGTTCCCGCCAGCCAGGTTCTGGCGGTGAAAACCGCCAGAACCAGGCTGGCGGGAAGGGGGTCGGAATCCCCATGGCGGCGCTGCTTGCAGCGCCGCCGTGGAGGATTCCCTGGGGCAGCGGGAAGCCGGCGGGAAACCGCCGGCTTCCCTTTTCTGACCGCGGCTTTACCGCCGCGGTCAGAATGCCCCCGGAAGCACCGCCAGCCTGTTGGCGGTGCTTCCTCCGTCACCTACCCTGGCGGTCATAGACCGCCAGGGTAGGAATGACCCCCTTAATCCTTTCAAGGTTGACAAAATGAGTACTAATGAATTGCATAACAATAAACTACTGGCATTCAGCTCTCGGCTTTCCCAAAGGATGAATGTATGCGTTACAAGTACTAATTAGGTTAGTTTATAGGTGTTCAAAGAACGTTTATAGCCATGGAATGCTTCTTGTTGTTGGTTAAATTTTCAACGTGGAGAGGCTAAGCCATGCAAACCTGTAATAGCTCTGCTACTGAATCTCTTCTAAACTGTCTTCTTTTCACCGCTCACTGTCAAACATCATATCTCATATCTTGGTCTGCACATCTTTGAGAAACCACTAGAGAATATCCAAGCAGGTCTACACAGGAAAATATATATGAGGGGTGTTTTCATAGGAATAGACTGGCGCTCAAAGACCCAATAAACAACGTATTGTAGCAGTGATATAAAAAAATCGGTGCTCTTGTAGGGGAAAAACACGCTCCTCCCCACAAAAACCTGAACCATTCAATGAGTGGCAGAAGCCAATCAACATTCAAGGCACACTCTAGAGTATATAGTACATTCCATCCGAACCTATCTTTTACAAGTATTGTGTGTGTGTGTACACAAAAAGAGGTACCAACATCTCCATCAGCACATCTTAATTAAGTCCAATAATATTATATATCGAAGTAAACACTTTAGTCCTTGTATGTGATGCAGCCAGTAATCCAAATTTAAACCAGTAATCCAAAGGTTCAGTCCTCTCGTGTTTGCCAGATGATGATTTTAATTTTTCAGTCCTCTTGTGTTCATCAGGTGATGCTTTCAATTTTGACACATCTTTTCAATTTTAACAGAGCCAACACGTGTTTCGTCTTGGGAGGTACATGCTACACTCTCACTCGCCTCCTAACATTGAATTCTCCCCACTTGCTCTTGGGACCAGCTAATACATTATAATGGAATCACCAAAGTGCAGGCCTCGAAGTCAAGGAAAAGGGTCTAAACAATGATGTCACTTAAAAAAAATAATCTATTTGTGTTCTAGCAGAACACATCTACTTAGTTAATGCCTTTTAAATAAGAAAAAGTTGCCTAAGGAAATAACCTATGCTACTCCAATAAAAAATACAGTAGTCCTCAATTTCAGACAATATTAGGCCAATTTCAGCACTATGTATGGTGGCTGAAGCGATAGGGAAGAATGTTTGCTCAGTTATGAGACTATTGTAAAAATAATTCATTTTTTTCAGTTTTGATACAATGTATACCAGTGATAAGAATGGAGACCACAATAATTGATATGTTTGATCTGAAAGACTGTGGTAATCAGTCATGCTTGATTCTCTTGACACCATTTGTACCATAAGCCACAAGCTTCTCTTCAATCATTTGAACTAATGGTTAGGTTTGGGATGAGCAGTGGAGTGGATTGGCTCCTTCATCACCAGATAGGCCACCAGGTTCAGTGTGTTGATTTACATCTTCTTACCCCAATGATCTAAGGAGGCTTCAGGGCTCTGTTCTCCTCACTCATTTTCTTTAATTACGTCCCTCACTTTTGTTATCAAAGAGCATGGAATGAATACTGTGATTGTTTTGGATCTTCACAGTAACTCGAAGTACTCTGCCCTGTTATCTAACTTTCACTTGACAGTCAAACTCTTAGTGAATTAAATTTGTACCACTTTGGAGTAGTAATAAAACAGAGATCTTCTAAGGAGGCTTCACATAACTGGTCAGTTCTCATGGGTTAACAACTAATCCAAGCAAAATTCACTTCACTAATTGAGTATAATTGTTAATTGTAATTTATTTTTACATCTTACAAACATGGTGTTGTAAAATACATCTCACTACCCTTTGTATATGACATGAAAAGGTGGATCCAATTTCACTCTTGATCATGGTAAGGCTCTCATTCGCTGTTGTAAAACCCAGAGTGCATTGCTTCATGGCTGTTAACTTAAATATTTGCTGTCTACTTGTGCTATAACTACAAGAAATGCAAAGTAAAACCATGTTTGGGCTATGTAGAGACCGAAGTGCCAACCCGATAAACCCCCTGAGAATATGTGCAGATAAAAGACAGGGTGCCATCGCCTCTTTGAAAATCTACATAAAAGAAAGCACCTGCTTATATGACTAAGTAGATACAGTTGAACAGTTCCAACAATATGCTGCACAGTAGGCAAACTGGATTTTGAATTGGAATCAGATTAAATTGGAGGCTGTTCACTAAAATGGTAGGGTGCGTATTCTGTAACTCTGTCACTAAGCATCGGCAGTACCAGAATTTCCAAGTTTGAAGAGCAAATCTTTAAAGTATTTCTGACTGAATCAACTCTGAGGCCCCAGTAAACAATTTATACATTATTTTCGAAAAAACGCGCATATAAAAATACTGGTCATCGAATATAATAGACAACACTGTGAAAGTGTGTGTTAACAAGCTTGTGAGTTTGCGCTTATATCTGCTTTCACATGTTGCTAATTAGCTTGCTAAATCCCAGTTTTTACAACGATGTGTTCAATATTTGATGGCCATTCTTTTTATATGTGCTGTTCTTCCAAACCCGTGTATATTAGCTATGGGCTAAAAGTGTTTGTTACTGTCACATCTTTGACATTTGGATGGAATTATTTTGTTCTTGTCATAAAATAACTATAAAATAACTTCTTTATGTGCACACTTCATATATTGGAGTCAGTTGTTATTCCTTTTTCTTTACAAACAAATTACTTCACAGAAAAGTGATCTATGTAGGTTTAGAGGTCGCTGGAGACTCTTAAATCTGTATGCATTTGTAAGTGATTTCCCTCTGTAATCCCTTGTGAGATTGTACAAACAGAAAGTGGAATTAGTACCAAAATACAAAGACCGTGTAGTGTGTGTATTCTCGTTCTTGAACAGCAGCTGGTGCAATATGTCTAGATTAAGATGCATTAACATAGCTGTGTCATGGTACCCCAGTACTGCAGTCGTGGGGTTGTGCTGCAGGTGAAGATTGAGGTGCACTACTGAATGATAAGCTGTGGGGCCCCCAGGATAGTAGTACTAAAGTGCTTAGAGAGTCTCTCGGGAGGGTAATAGTCCAAAAACACACTGGAGGTGTTTCTTAAACTGTCGAAGCTGTGTGGCAAATTTCAGTACTGGAATGTCAAGACCACAGGTTACAGTTGTGAAGCAATAATGGAGTTGTGTGTATCGTGCTAGAGGTATTCCCTTAGCATTTATTTTGGTTTGGGATTGGGATAGACGGCTGGAATGATGTGTGGTAAAATGCTGAGGATGCACTGGTAGAGGTGCTTGATGCTTAAAGAATTGGTAAGTACTCATATATGTTGGGAAAACACCACATCGACCAAGCTCCAAGCGAGTTAGCTGATATAAGGAAAGGATTTGTTCTTTGCAAACGCTGAAGACACACAATTCCCGCCCACCTGAGACGGCCACCTCAGACCAAACCTTTTAGCATTGGTTGTAAATACATGTTACATTAAGAACATTATTTCTGATGGATACAAACTATCTGTGGATTCCTCACCTTATGAATTCCTCACCTTATTAATTCGTCCTTGTGCCAGCATAATTTCTGCTCCTTATTGCTATTGAGCTTCATTGCATATTGATCAGTTTAATTGACTACAGCAAAATGTCACACCACTGGAGATGAGGAGTTGGAGGTTCAAATGATTCACTCTGAGAATTACTTTGTCTTGTATTTTGCAGGCAAAGAGCAGAGTTGGACGAGCTTAGGCGGCAGCTGGAAGAGAACTGCACTTTATCTACCAAAGCCTTGAAAGAGGAGTTTGAGAAAAGCAAAGAAGAGCAGGAACGACGCCACCAGGTTTGATCCGTTCCCTCTCCTAGTAGGCACTAACACCTTAACTCACCTTAGCTAAAAGATGCACCTCTTCTGCTCCAGCGATGAAGCTCAAACCGCATACCTTCTCAGGCCCAAGACAAACTTGGTATTGTTCCACAACTCCTCAGATCATGTGATGTACTAATGATGAGTAAGCACCTCTGCTCAAAAGATGCACCTCCTCCTCTATAGTACTTCAGCTTATATATAGTACCTCCTCTGCCCCATTGCATCAGCCATTAGAGCACCCCTCATATGCTCCCTTGCGTCAGCTTGTAGACTTGATCCTATTTGTCCCCAGACGTCAGCTCACACTAGCACAGTGCTGGCAGGCTGCATAAAATATGCCCAGACTCTGAGTTCACAGAATGTTCTACATATACCTAAGCATTTAGTATCCCATTTACTTCTCCGTTTCCAGGTGCAGTGTGTTTTCAGAAGACTGATCCACCAACCATCACTGTACTACTTGGGTTATGCAAAGCGGACTCTTGCTTCAAAAACTTAAACTATCTTCTTTCTAAATATATTTCCAGATACTGCACTGAAATCCCTTTGGCCCTTACATCCTCTTTGCCAGCGCCATTTATATACTAGACTATCCAGAACTCTAAGTATCGTCAGTCCTAGTAATGTAATTGTTTCAGCGAGCATAGCTAGCATCAAAATATTTAAAAGGAATAATGTCAAATTATGATCCCAGAATGAGCTTGAAAGATAGTGTTTGAGGGCGGGCTATACCCCGAAGGCAGTGGTTTTTGGGGAGAAATGAAACAGAAATTTAGGGCATTCATGAGATCTGGCAGGTGGAATTCATAAATGGGCATTGTGTGATGAGCCCTTGCCGATATAAATATGGCCATCAATGGGAATATTGTCACACCAAGTGTAGCCACAGTCTGGCAGACAGCAAGACATAGGACCTGATTTTGAACTCAGTGGACGGGTTACTCTGTCACAACAGTGACGGATATCCAATGGCGGCTGCTACTGAACGGGATTGGCGGCGGTGGGGGGGGGATATTATTTTTTTTTTTATATATATATATATATATATATATATAAAAATACTTACCTGCTCCTTTGAGAAACATCTTTGTCTCTCCTCGCCCTCTTACCGGCAACACACAGGCTCCCACACTCCCCTTAGCCAGTCACAACGCTGCTGTCACCAGCATGACAGTAGCGTTGTGATTGGTGTGAGCGGCCTGCATTGGCGCTCACACAGGGAGTGGGACTCTATGCACTTTCTCCTCCTGGCTGTGCAATACAGCCGGGTGGAGAAATGCAAATTGCACATGTCTGTTTGTCCGGCCCAACACTCCTCTTCCAGAGCTCATTCAGCCCAGCCACGCCCCGCCCTAACCTGGCTCCAAATTAAAAATAAAATGACAATAACATTGCGTTATTATCATTTCATTGCAGTGGGGCGATGCCCTTCTACTTTAGTGGAGGAGCCACCGCTGCAGATATCCCGCCCGCCGAAATCTAAATCCCATAGAATAGAATGGGATTTCGATTTTGGCAGACGGGATATCCGTCACCATTGTGACAGAGTAACCTGTCCGTCGAGTTATAAATCAGGCCCATAGATCCTTAAGTCTCTCTCTGCCCAGTCTTTTCCAGAGCACACAATCAGAGGGTGCCTGCATGAGAGCTTGTTTTTTTACCAAGGCTCCAGACTAGTGGTAAGCCCAGGTCTTCAGAGACTTCCTTCCAATGGAACTTTCTTATCCAAGCTGTCCTATCTTGCAGCTGAGTTTTCAGTCTCATGACTGTGGTAGCCTAGGTTGAGTATTGCAGTAGTACCTAGTCAAGATATTATTCAATTCAAATCTATCTCGTCCCGGGACAGCAGAGAATCACTTCTGAATCTCAAAACAATGAAAATATTGGGTTCTCTGAAGCTGAACTATCCCATTTCTACTGTAACCTGCTTCTTCAAGTTTTTCAGAAGAAAGACCTCTACCAATTTTGTGACTATAATAACCCTCTTTCTTCCCTCCTATAATAAAATACAATTAATCACCAACAATGTGCTAGTAATATTTGTATTCACTTGTCTTGGTTTAGGCTGAAACAAAAGCCCTAAAGGAGAGATTGGAAATTGAGAAACAGGCCTGGGAGGAGAACTACATGAAGAAAGAGGTATGGCAAGCAGTTTTGTTTCTTTTTGCAACTGTCTATTAAAAAATAAAGATCCTAATGTTTAACAACGCCTACCAGCAGAACTTACACAATGATCTTATCTTCTTCTTGCTACAGACAGTAAGCATTCAACAGAACCATAATGAAGCTGCTAATGTGTGACCAGACATGCTATATAAAACCCATTATTGAAATATATTGAGAATCTGTGAATGGATCAAAAAAGAATGGAGCGTGGGTGGGACTGGCAGAACTTTGAGGAGAAAACCCTTGTTTGCTCTGAATAGGTGTTTGCGAGACAGGCAACTATTGGAATACATGGTTGCAGTAAATGTGGATTCAAAACAAATGTGACTGTTCTTTTCCATACAAAACAATGATGAAAAGATTAGGCTAATGCCTTTATGAGCAGTGGTGTAGACCTAAGTCATGTTGTCTACCCTATGATATCTACATGGTCTACCTTAGGATCCCTACACAGCATTAACATCTGACTGTGTTTAAGATACGACCATTGTTTGGCTTAGATAAGGATGGTGTCCTAATCCCAGGTTTCTGTCTCCAGGAGGCATGGCTTCTTTCCCGTGAACGGGAGCTTAAGGAAGAGGTGCGGAAAGGCAGAGACAAAGAGATTGAACTGGTTATTCAGCGTCTAGAAGCAGAGATGTCCACCACCAAGGATGAGTGTGAGCGAGCAGCAGAAAACAGGTGAGAAATGTGTGGAGTCCAATTGAAGAGAGATCTAGATATTTGTTTGAATATTTGTTACATATCACATTCACTCTCTGGAGAGCAGCTGATTGAGATATTTTGTCACATATTAATGTTAGATATCGCGATCAATCAACTATAAATTTATAGCACTGTAAGCTTACTCCCATAACTGTTGCAGAGTGATAAAGCAATGAAAAAATGTCACGTTATAGGAAGATCTTTAATGAGAAGGGTTGGGAATGGAGAGGATGTTTGATCAGTTCTACTGAAGATGAGGTCTCTATTGCTGAGTGACTCAGTTACCCACAATCTTAGAGGTGGCAAACCACTTGAAGACATATTTGGCATAGTGTAAGTGTTGGACCATGGTGGTCTGAGCAGGAATCAGAGGCAGAGTTTTATAAGGATATCATGACTTAAACCAGCTACACTAGAGGTTGAAATGTGAGTGCGGTTTAACATGGGAATTTAAGACGTTGAGGCCTGGTAGCTAGTACAGAACTGACCCACATGCAGAACATGTCACGGTTTCGGGCAGGGCTGATCAGGACTTTGGTTGGGACACCCCTTGAGGTCACCGAATATCCTACAGAGGTATTATACTGGGGCAGAAGAGCAGCTAAAGGCATACACGGAAAGGACAGCTATGGATAGGCACAGGAAACAGGAAAGTAAAAGCAGAGCAACCCTTGTGTGAACAAACAGGAAACGGATTACCAGGGAACAAACACGCTGGGGTTGTACACAGAGTAAGGCGCAGAACCTCCCACAGTGACAGGGAATCTCAATGCCTCTGTGCAGGTTTCTCTTACAGATAGTCACCCTGCCAGCCCCATAGAAAGGAGGCAGCAGAAGTGATTCTGTCTCTGGACCCTAGAGCACAAACAAGGATAGTACTTACATACACAGGACACGCTCTTGTGGGTCCAGCTGGAAACACAGTGGCGATTCCTGAGAAAACAGCAATAGCACACTGTCACTGTTAGGCACGAAATACAACGTATAACACTGGACAAGGATGGGGGCTGGAATTGCCTCCTGGAAACCAGGAGCCAACCCCAGTACACAGGAGGACACGTATACACTGGTGAAGACTGATAGAACACTTACCAGACACAAAGAACCAAGAAGAAACAGAAACAGAAGGGAACAAACAAAGAGGCAGAGGCAAGAACTAGGAACAGGCTCAGGCTGAAGCAAAGGCGGGACTAGGACTTGAAAACAGGGCGCAAACTTCTGGCTGGGACAGACAGAGACAGGACTGGGAAACTGAGAACAGGCTCTGGCTGGAACAGGCAAGGACAGGACTGGAATACAGGGAGTAGGAAATGAGCAGTAAACAGGACTGGGAAACAGAGAGAAGGTTCAGGCTGAAACAAGGCAGGAGCAGGGCAGAGAAACAGGGAGCAGGCTTTGGAAGAAACAAACAGGTACAAGGCTAAGAAGCAGGGAGCAGACTCTGGCTGGAACAATCAGGAGCAGGGCAGAGAAACAAGAAACAGGATCAGGCTGGAACAGAACAGGAACAAAACTGGAACACCATCCGACAAGGGGTCTGTAACACAAAGGAATTGAAGTCCGATGCACGACGGGGAGCTTGAGGAAATGGCTGCTTATAAGCAGTTCCAAGCTGGGCTGCACAGGAGAGGTTTCAGGTGTGTGTGGTTTCGGACACTTGCAAGTCCTGGAGGAGAGGATCCAGTGAAAAGGAGCAACTGGACTTCTCCCATTGAAAACAATGGGAAACAGAATCCGGGTTTTCCTGACTACCAAGCTGTGCATTATGGGATTTGCAGTCCCAAGAAGCAAATGTAGTCCTACACAAGTGTACCATGGAGAAAAGAGAAACAAACAGGAGTCAGCTAGGGACTCTAGATAGGTGTTCAAGGTGATTCCCAGGCTTCTGACAGTCCCCTTACAGCGCCCCCTGGAAATGGGACGACCGAGTCGTAACAGTATACCCCCTCCCACCAGTCTGCTCAAGAAGAGAAGGCGATCCTTTGGCTGAAAAAAGTTGAAGAGGAACAGCCACAGCAAGAAAATCCAACACCAACCTTGGTGGATAAGTTTACAGTCCTGCCATAGGTGAAACTTCCAATGAGCAAAGCATGTATTAATACCCATATGGGCTCCGATGTCTTTCCTCTTTATTGTTCGAGTGATACGGGAGGAGTGCATGGAGTTGGTTTCTGGTGAAGTGGATTCAGGAGCAAGGAGATCTGGAATGGCATTACGGACGGTATTCTTTATGACATTAGTTTCCTGTTCAATACTTTCCTCTTTGGAAGAGCTGATTGGTGTATTAGTAACTGTCAGGTCTGTAACACCTTCTGACAAGCAGGATTTGTCTGTTTCTGCAGCTGTATTTACATTGATTGTGGTCGGAGGCTTGCAAAGCATAGAGACTTGGGAGACATGGGTAACTGGTGTTCTCAAGGTAAACATGAAAAAGTCAGAATTGTCTTTCATCTTGGATGACATTGGAGTATCAAATTCAGGAGCAACAGGGGTTTTCATGTCTTTAGAGACTGGATTAACATATGAAAATGTAGAAGTTCCACAAACTAATTCTTTAGGGTGATCTTCTGACAAGACTGAGATTTCTTCATTGCAAGTGCTCTGTGGTGTATTCGTGGTATCAGAAATGGTTTCTTTGCAAGACGTTTCTACTACAGGTAGTTGATCTTCAGCTCTGTTAACACTGAAAGGTTGTTCTTTGAATTGAAATAGAACTGGAGTCTCTTCAGAAATCACCTTTACACTGTTACTTACATTTTCAGCTCTAGCCTTTGAATTGATGATGGTTTCTTGCAATAAAACACTAAGAACAGTACTTATCATCAGATCTTCGAATACAAGATTCAAATTCAAGTCTTTAGTTTTAGTGGGACATATGATATCTTTCAGTACTTGAGCTTCGGTTTCAGATTGCTGGTTTTCAGGAGTCTTTAATTTCAGAGACACAGCAGGTGGCATTGGTGTGGCTGGTTTTACATCAAAATCAGATACCGGTAGATCAGAGATCTGTTCTTCAGTAACCGTTGAGCTGGGAACAGGAAACGCAGTGGCAGGGTACAGCAAGTCAGAATCAGTGGTTGAGGCTGCAACTGTGTCCTGTTCTAGGAGAAGGCTCTTATTTCTTATGGCAGGCTGTTCAATTTCAGATTGCTGGCTTTCTTCCTTGTTTGAAATCTCCACAGTTTGCTTTGACACAGAAGAGATTTTTAAACTTTCTGAGAAGTCCATTACATTCTTAGTAAATGCGGGCATTTCTTCACGGTCAGAAAAATCCATTAGTTCACTTGAAACAGGAACTGTCTCTTCATTATCTGAAAATTCTATGATATTGTTTGAAAGGGCAGGAGTATCCTCACAATCTGAAAATTCGGGTGTGTGCGCCATTTGAACAGCACTATCTGCAGGTTTGTTCACGGCAAGGCAGGAACCACTGTCATCACTAGATTCAGATTTGTCAACACTATTGCACAACTTGCCATTAATCTCCAGTAAAGTCATATCTTGGTTTCTTAAGGTGCAGCTATTGTAGTCTGTATCAGAACTCTTCTTCCTTTGGCTTTATTTGTTCTGATAGAGGGGCTGAGACACTTCCTTCTGAAGACTCTGATCCATCCTTTGAATCAAGAGGTGTCAAATCTCTCAGAGATGTCAGAGATTCAGTCAACTGTACAGGAATTTTCACTGGAGAACTACAGGCTGAGAGAGAGTCTGAGGAAGAGGCTGATATATTTATAACTGGAGCTGTCTTTTGACTGTCATAAATAGAAGGGACAATCTGCTCGATAGAAGTCTTTGGAGAGGCACACAAAGTAGCATACTGTTCTTTAAGCCAAAGCTGGTGATCATTTTCTTTTTTCAGGTTTTCAAATTGCTTTGCAGTAGTTTCCATCAGCTGCTCTGTTACTTCTTCTACCTTACAGATAAACAGAATGTCTGGCTCTGGCAACAGTGAAATATGCATTGATGAAAAGAGCCCACGTGCGCGATTTCTTGTGTATGTTACAACATATTCATCATAGAAGTCCAATATCTGCCTTTTAATCTGCCAAAACTGCTCTTTTAGTGTGTGTATGTCCATATTGTTATCAAACCCACTCAGAATAGAAAAGGGTTTAGCAGAGCTTTTAGGGATTGAGACTGGTGTATTATCATCCAGTTTGGGAAGAGCACAAGCCTTTTGAGTTGACCTAAGGAATCCCACAGTCTTTACGGATCCCTTTGATACAGGTTCTATCCTGCTGATTTGAAAGCACTGAGGAACTGGTAGATCCTTACAAGAGTCAGCACAACACTTAGCAATTGAGACTGATGTACTGTCATCCAATTTGGGAGGAGCACAAGCCATTTGAGTTGAACTAAGGAATCCCACAGTTTTTACTGATCCCTTAGATACAGGGTCTAGCCTGCTGACTTGAAAGCTCTGAGGGACTGATAGATCTTTATAAGAGTCAGCACTGCACTTTGAATTCTGAGAAACTGGCCTAGATGGGCTGAAGCACTCAACAGAAAACAAGGGAATCCCTAGTGTGGCTTCGTAAACAGTGTCAGGGTTCTTTGTTATGGCAGAGTCCTGGAGGTGAACTTGGGATGCACTAGCATGAGGCAAGGAATTAACCATCTTTTCTTGAGAGTAAACGTCTTGTGCAGAGGTAGCAAAAGCACTTCCACGGTTATGAACATTCTTACTGGCTTCAGCTAATAGATACTGCAAAAACTCATTACGTCCTTGTAATTCTTCTACAGACAGGGACTGGGGGTCATAGCCACAAATAACATAATAGTCTATCATTGAAAGATTAGCAAGCCACTCAGTATAGTACTGAACTTGCAAGTTATGGTTTTCTTTAACAAGTCTATCCTTTAAACTAAGGTCTTTTTTAGAGGATTTCAGAGAATGTATAGGCTTAGAAAGGGGTGTCTTAACATGATAGGAAAGCATTTTAGGTCTGTGTGTGCCTTTGCTGCCTGGGGAGCTTGAAATGTTTGGGTCGTGCATTCTGTCACGGTTTCGGGCAGGGCTGATCAGGACTTTGGTTGGGACACCCCTTGAGGTCACCGAATATCCTACAGAGGTAGTATACTGGGGCAGAAGAGCAGCTAAAGGCATACACGGAAAGGACAGCTATGGATAGGCACAGGAAACAGGAAAGTAAAAGCAGAGCAACCCTTGTGTGAACAAACAGGAAACGGATTACCAGTGAACAAACACGCTGGGGTTGTACACAGAGTAAGGCGCAGAACCTCCCACAGTGACAGGGAATCTCAATGCCTCTGTGCAGGTTTCTCTTACAGATAGTCACCCTGCCAGCCCCAAAGAAAGGAGGCAGCAGAAGTGATTCTGTCTCTGGACCCTAGAGCACAAACAAGGATAGTACTTACATACACAGGACACGCTCTTGTGGGTCCAGCTGGAAACACAGTGGCGATTCCTGAGAAAACAGCAATAGCACACTGTCACTGTTAGGCACGAAATACAACGTATAACACTGGACAAGGATGGGGGCTGGAATTGCCTCCTGGAAACCAGGAGCCAACCCCAGTACACAGGAGGACACGTATACACTGGTGAAGACTGATAGAACACTTACCAGACACAAAGAACCAAGAAGAAACAGAAACAGAAGGGAACAAACAAAGAGGCAGAGGCAAGAACTAGGAACAGGCTCAGGCTGAAGCAAAGGCGGGACTAGGACTTGAAAACAGGGCGCAAACTTCTGGCTGGGACAGACAGAGACAGGACTGGGAAACTGAGAACAGGCTCTGGCTGGAACAGGCAAGGACAGGACTGGAATACAGGGAGTAGGAAATGAGCAGTAAACAGGACTGGGAAACAGAGAGAAGGTTCAGGCTGAAACAAGGCAGGAGCAGGGCAGAGAAACAGGGAGCAGGCTTTGGAAGAAACAAACAGGTACAAGGCTAAGAAGCAGGGAGCAGACTCTGGCTGGAACAATCAGGAGCAGGGCAGAGAAACAAGAAACAGGATCAGGCTGGAACAGAACAGGAACAAAACTGGAACACCATCCGACAAGGGGTCTGTAACACAAAGGAATTGAAGTCCGATGCACGACGGGGAGCTTGAGGAAATGGCTGCTTATAAGCAGTTCCAAGCTGGGCTGCACAGGAGAGGTTTCAGGTGTGTGTGGTTTCGGACACTTGCAAGTCCTGGAGGAGAGGATCCAGTGAAAAGGAGCAACTGGACTTCTCCCATTGAAAACAATGGGAAACAGAATCCGGGTTTTCCTGACTACCAAGCTGTGCATTATGGGATTTGCAGTCCCAAGAAGCAAATGTAGTCCTACACAAGTGTACCATGGAGAAAAGAGAAACAAACAGGAGTCAGCTAGGGACTCTAGATAGGTGTTCAAGGTGATTCCCAGGCTTCTGACAGTCCCCTTACAGCGCCCCCTGGAAATGGGACGACCGAGTCGTAACAGAACAAGTAAAGTTTGAAAGGCAAGCATAGATTTAGGTGTTTGGTAACTATGCAAATAAGGAAAGAAGATCTGGAGGTACATGCATTGTGGGAGTCATCTATATATTATAGGAAATCTGAAGCTTCTTGTATCTGAAGAGGATTGTAGAACATCAGAAGCTGAAATTGCTTATTGAGGCTTCTAGATGAAAATGTGCTTATTTTTATAGTTTAACTACAAGGGTCATTAGTCAGCCAATAGACTTAACCCTTCATCTTCTTCTACCCTAGACACAGGGAGACCTGTCGAGTAAGCAGTGATACAGAGAATAATGCGGCTTGACAGGTGATACAGTGAGGCACAGAAACCTGTAGACGTGTCATTTTTAAAGGTTATCATAGTTGAACAAAGAAAGCATTAATGCATATTGGGGCATAAACCAGTCATTGCTTTGTTCTATACTTTTTTTTTCGTTTGATCTTAAGAATATCCTGTCTTCAAACGCAATCACCTGATGCTTAAATGGCATGATTTACTTTATTGAGAACAAAACACTTACAGTCCTCGAGCCTTGTCTTTTTCGCAGGTTTCTATGGCGAGGGCAACCTAATTGGTTTCATTGATGATCATTTGATATAATTTAGACTTTTAGAGTCAACATGATTAGGCATCCAACTGTTGTGATATTGTAAAAGAGAGGTATGTAAGACTTCCACATTGAGCAACATTTTAGATTTCTTTTTGAAGACTTACTTGAGAGGGAGTAACAGTCGCAAAGGAAACTGAAATATACTAACGGTGGAGAACCATTGTAGCAGGTCAGTCACATGTTGTCTATCAAACACAAAAAAGTGATGGGAGGAATGCTTGCAATAGGTCTAACCACTGGCAATCACTCGGATAGCGTTTCAACCCAACATTCTTTTGCCCATCATTCCACTTCAGTTTCAACCCAGCCATATTCAAATCAGTCTTGACCCTGCTCCAGTTGGAGGAGTCCAGCCAAAACTGCTAGGCCAGGTCTTCCCTGAATCAGACCCCGACCAACACAAGATTGGTTTTGCCCTGATTGAGACTCATCCGTTGAGTGTGGTTTGGTTCCAGTGGCACAGTGAGTATGGGACTAACTTCTGGATGTACCCTTGCCACTTAGGATGGTACATAAAATATACAAAAGGTTGAATGCCTGCAATATATATAATATGGCAATTACTCAGGTTAGCATTCCCAACCCATCATTCTTTTCCCACAATTTGGACCCAGACATATGCAAATCAGTCCTGACCCTTTTCCATTACCAACAGTCCTGTGCAAACTGCCAAGCCCTGTCCTACCTGAACTGACACCTGTGTGACTCAAGACTGGTTTCGCCCTTATTGGGGTTCATCAGTTGGGTGTAGCTTAATTCCTGTGTGTGGCACAGTGAGCACAGGACCCACTTTTTGGCATGCTCTTGTCACGTAGGGTGGTACAAGAAATACACAGAAAGTGATAGGAGGAATGCTTGCGGTACGTTTAATGGCAATCCCTTGGTGTAGCATTCCAACCCATCATTATTTTGCTCACCATCCCACCTCTGTATAGAAGCAGCCATATTCAAACCAGTCTTGACCCTGCTTCATTAGGAACAGTCGAACCTGAGCTGCCAGGCTAGGTCTTCCCTAAACCAGACCCAAGACTGGTTTCGCCATGATTGGGGCTCATCAGTCAGTGTACCTCATTTCCAGTGACACAATGAACACGGGACCCATGTCTGGGCATACTCTAGCTATGTAGAGTGGCACATGAAACACACAAAAGGTGATTAAAAGAATGCTCGTAATAAGCCCAACCAATGCTAGTTGCAGTAACATTTTGTCTTTCAGCTTTTGATGTTTGATAGAACATGTATTTTGAACACTCTCAATAACTTAACAGACCAATGTGTAAAATTCTCTTACCCAACAGTTTAGTCAGTGCTGCTCTGCTTACATACCCATCATCTAATGCACCTACAGCTATGCAGTCAACGTTGTTGTTAACTAGTGCTCTGCACTCCAAGTAGCAGCAATGCAAATATAGAGCATTCTTTCTAGTGGAATGGGGTACTGATACTAACTCCCTTTTTCCTATGGTAGGCCACATGCTTAATAGAAAATAATGTTAGCTACTCTCATTTAATTGAGAACTATGAACAAAAAGCTATAAATTTCATCATAAGAGGCAACCCCTACAAATTCATAGTCCTCCCTTTGGGTTCAAGTAAGTCCATCAGGCATGCATTAGGTATATTACAGTAACAGCAATCTACCTAAGAAGAAAGAGATGTTGCCCATACTGTATATGGATGACTGACTGCCCATAAGAGCTTAGTAGAGAGCAACAGTCACGCTGCTCAGTCACTCTAACATTTCAACATCTTGACTGCAAATGCTTCTGCCTTAATGACCTTCAGCAGAAGAAAAGTCAGTGTGCCAGCCCACACCTTCCAGGCCTCAATAAGGGCAACTCCAGATTACAGAGGTGTGAGAAATTAGATTATTAGTTGGAGTGATCTGAGACCTCACCAAGTAATGATGTCACTAATATGTATCAGGTCTTATTAGGTTTCTTTGAATCTAACCTTAACTCAGTCCTGGGTGGCTGTGGCACAGAGCAGTCAGGTACTGAAATGAAAGCAAGTGCAAAGTGTTTATCAGTACCAAAACAGTAAATAAGTGAGAAAGAAGACACAATAAAACCCCATTCCAATGTATAACAATAGAGTATATTTGTATCTTTAAATAGGCACTGAAACAACAAAAACTTGATGAAAGGAGCTGGAGTTATGATTTTTGTAAGATGTTCACAAATCTCAGCTTTTCACTCCAAAATGTTTTGAAAAATTTGAAAAAGTTCATAAATCCCTGCTTTTCAGTCTTTGCTGCAGTGTATGAGCCTCAAGCGCATGGGACCGGGGCAAAGTCAAAGTTTCAGGATGACTGCAACGGAAGCCTGGGTCAGATGCAGCAGTGTGACTGGTCCTGATCAAGATTTTATCTTCACACTTAAAATTATTTCTGGTTCTTTTTCTTGTTGCCAGTGATGTCGGCTGGGTCCTCTGCAGCTTGAGTCCAGATTTGGATGTGATGTCGACAGATCGACGAAGTCCAGTTATCTGGTGAAGCCTTGGTTCTCGATGGCGTTTTAGGCTACCAACAAACCAGCAAGTTGCAGTAGTCAATGAGCCATGGACTTGGTGTTCAAAAAATCTTTTGGCTTTGGCTCACAAGCTGCAGTTCTGTGGTGAGAAAAAATGCACTCTTAACACCAGTCAACGGTCCAGGACCTGCGATCTTCCTCTTAGAGGGTAGGACTCAATCTCAGGTACACCAGCGGAGTCCAGGGCAAGTCCAGGGCGTACTGGTCAGCTGGGCACTTTTCAGGGGCAGGGCTTCTTTAGCTTTTGTGTCCCTGAAGCGTAACAGGATGCTAACCAACTTGCCATAGAGAGACCACTCACTGGTCCTCGGCACAAGTGGGACCGGGTCCAGCCATTACGTTTTCTCTCTACAGTTTCAACAGCAGGGACAGCCCTTCTCTTGACTCCGTAGGTGCAGTAGGCACAGTTTCCTTGGTGCATCCTTTCTTTATGAGGTCCAAAGTTTCAGCCTTTGCAGTCCAACTTTTGTTCTTTTTGAGTCCAGGAGTGACTGAAAGCCTGGGGTGCCACTTTATTCTTTTTAAACACTTTTTTATTGATTTTAATCTCATAAGCAAGTTATAAACAAAATGTATCTGTGTTACATATCCAGATTTACTAGTCCCATCGTGGTTTCTGTGTATGTATGACAAAAGATTGAGTCCGACAGGAATAGTTGGTCCAAAAAATGAACAAGTAAACAATAGTAAGTTCAAGTCATAACAATTACATTTTCAAGCATAGATATTTAAAAGCAAAAAATTGTCTTCCCTTCGGTAGCTAGGGTGCCACTTTTATGCATATTTGAAGTTTGTGAGTGGAGAGGACTGAATTAGCCAATGGGCTACTATTTCCCATGGTGCGGTTCCACACACCTTCACATAATTTCCTGTGGGGTGGGCACTAAATAATTCCCACAGGGCCTTTCACTGCCAAAATCCAAGATGTCAGGACTATTTTTCACAGGAACAGAGCCACAGACACACCCCTGAGGTGCTTTAAAAGAACCAGGGCTGCTATAAAAAAAAAAAGGCAATTTTAGATCACATTTGGAGAGTAGGCAGCGATCACCCGGAGCACTGCTTACTTTTTGTGAATCATTACCACCCCATTTGAGGTATCAGTAACTGATCAACGGTTTAGGATGCTTCTTTCATTCTTCTTCTAATTGCAGTTCAAATAGGTCGCTAAACCCATTTTGCGATTGAGAAAGGCTTTTATGTACAAAAAAAGTTTTGCTGCTAGAGAAACTCATCACGTCTGTGTATCAGAACGCAAGCATGTAAATCAATTATGAATTAAATTTTACATACTGATTTATGCACCATAAGGTCCGAATGGTATATATGTCGGTGTCAATAGACTGATTTCTGATTTGTATCTTTAAAGCAGGTTTTACCGGAGTTCTCTTCTCATATGTGTAGTTTATAATATCTCCATACTAAAAGCACTGCTTATGTGACCTGCTCAATTCTGTGAGACACTTAGTCTATTTCACTCTCATTGACACTGACTAGACTTTGACCTTATTGGTAACACCCTGGATCATAAATAGGTGAAGCCCCTACCTCGGGATTTATATCCTATAAAGCTCTTAGCATAAATGCTTAACACTTGTAAAAAACCTCAAGATCGTGACACTGACCCGTCTGATGCACCCATCTACATGGATGTTATCCTGGCAGCAAAGCTTCCTGGCTGGCGCGCCTCCATTGATGTTATCCTGGCAGGCAAGTGCCTTTCCATGAAATCGGTGTGTGAGTTTGTGTCTTGATGTTATTTCTGCCAGACAGACCCCATTGCAGGCCAAAAAATTGTATGTATTGTTGTTTGTTTTGGCTTAAGGCAAGCAAGGACTTGCTCTGGGCACTAAAAAAAAGTGATTTGTCGGCTCTTTCGTCCTCTTTATGTTTGCCAGGCCAGCTGTCCTTATTGAATTCACTGGTTGTGATACATTTCCTCAAAGGTTTGAAACATATGCTTTTGCCTAAGCCCTTTGCAATGTCACAGTTGTACTTAAACCTGCTTCTCGCTTTATTCACGTGTACCCCCTTTAAACAAATGCTTAATTGTCCATTGGAACTTCTCAACTTAAAAATGGTCTATCTGATTGTGATAATATCCGCACACGCGGGATGAGTGAGCTTCAAGTCTTCTCAGTAACGCTTTCTTATATCATCTTTTTTTCCACACAAACTGTTAAGGACTTTAGCAGCATTCCTCCTAAAAGTGGTAATGTATTTTCACGTCGGACAAGCCATCACTCTCCTGACCTTCTTTGCTTCACCTCATACCTTGAAAGAGGAAGAGAGACTTCATTGCTTGCACTTTAAAAGAGCACTGAGATTTTACACAAATTGTACCATTGGACAATCCGCTCTTTTTGGGATTCTCTGGTGCAAGAAGGGGTAAGGCTGTGCAGAAACAGATGTTCTCACAGTGGATAGTCCTCTGTATTAAGATTTGGTACCCATTAGCTAAGAAGCATCCTCCAGAAGGCCTGAGTGCTCATTCCACCAGAGTCTTGGCTGTCACCATTGTTTTGGCATTCTGAGTGCCTTCCCTACATATGTCAGGCAGCTGCTTGGGCATCATTGCACATGTTCACAAAGCACAACTGTCTTGAAAGTCAGACCTGCTGAAATGCACATTTTGCACATTCTGCTCTGTAAGATATTTTGGGCATTACCTTGGGAGGTACTGCTTTGGTATCTATGCACATGATGAGGAATCTGCAGTTAGAAGTATCCATCAGTAGAACAAGTTATGTACCTTCTGGTGAAACCCCTAACTGCTGATTCCTCACCATCCCCCCACCTCCCCGTTCTGCTGAATGGTCTCTTCTGAAGCTCTCCATCTAAAAAGGTCCCAATCTAGAGATCTGCACATTTGTCATACAATTTGCTAATGAGGTCTGCACCAATGAAAACCACCCTGGCAACCCCTTGCACGAATATTCAGTTACGCCAAGGGCACAGACAATCCTGTGAAGGAAACATCAGTGCATATGGGTGTGCTTATAGTCACCTCAGTTGGTCTTTCCAGAGTAGAATGAAGTTGGGTCAGAGCCCACGGTGCCACTTCCTGGCACGCAGAAGTACTGCTTTTGATATTTTCCAGATCCAGTCTGTCGCCTGGGAAATATTCACAATTATGTTAGATTGCTTTAACACTCTTAGATTTACTATCCATT
The DNA here is from genome assembly GCF_031143425.1 of Pleurodeles waltl. Taxonomy (NCBI): domain Eukaryota; kingdom Metazoa; phylum Chordata; class Amphibia; order Caudata; family Salamandridae; genus Pleurodeles; species Pleurodeles waltl. Next base: position 975,702,091 of record NC_090446.1, on the reverse strand, counting down.
TTATTTTTAAGAAAGCTCACTACCAAAGGTAAGTAACTTGTTTGTCTACTGCTTTCTTCTTCAGCAGAGGTTGAAATAAATTGTTTCAGGGCATCTGGGAAGGGTCCATTGAGCCAAGAGGTGTTAACAATAGACCTAGCTGAAATTTCGGTTGTCACTCGAATGATATCCTTGATTGTGTTGCACTGGCAAGGCTTGCCATGGGAGTTGGACCGGCGACAGGACTGCACAAGTTTTTATAACTCTTTTTCTTTAAGTGAAGATAAAGTACAGGAGAATACATGTTGGTCATTAAAATTGGGTGAGGTATATGGTCTTTGTTGAGGTTCTACTAATTTAAAGTTGCAGCTTGGACTTCAGTGACACATCAGCTTGTTCACAAAATCTCAAAGGAGGTCAATGTAGCACAAATTAAAATTCTGGTTGGGTTGGCTTCATGCCACTAACTAACCAGTCGAGAATATTCCTGATATGCACCAAAGTAACTGTTCACATTAGAAATAAACTAATTATTTTACAAAATGCTCCCCTAAAGCATGAGATTTCTTCTTTCTCATTGTATGGCTTGGGTTATGGGTTCTCTACAGAAACAATGGGATTTTTGCTTCTCACTTTTCCTTCTGTGGTGTACAGAAAATGTGACGATTAGACTTTGTTTGATCTCTCATGTTGAACTGAATGCACAATTGAGGCTTTATATTTGTGCTGAGATCTTTTTTCAGGAGTATCATTAGAGCCACTCTGTTCATGAGCAGTTTCCGTTCACCTCATTGTGCATGTGCCAGACTTGAGATATCCATCTGCTAGTGGAGTGGAAATTCGTAAAGTCACTGTTCTGGAATTTATTTGCGCTGAAATGCCCAAATGAATTCAACTGTCCCTCATCTGATGGCTTAGAGGACTAATAAATCTACTGCATGAATCTTTATTTGACCTCATTGCCACAAGTTTGAATTCTGTAAGGTTCACTCGTCCTTTCATCATAATGAGATTGATAAAATGAGTGTCTTTGAGTTGTGAAACACTAAAACAGATGTTAGTTAGCTCCAAGATATCTCATGGCATAAATGTCTTACAAATACCACAGTACACCTCAAGTATACATTATCAACCTTCAGTACATGCGGCCACTGTAGTTCATACTGTAGCTAATATGTGACAAGGAAGCTATTGTTAAACATTAGTTTTCATAATATTGACCTTCATTTTGATTGCAGGAAAATTGGTACAGCAACACACCACTCTTGTTTCTGATGGAGACTTCTATCTACAGATTCCTCGCCTTTCAATCTTCACATGGCATTAGACTCAGTGACACGGAAGCAAATGGATGTGCTGTCATCCGCTTTTTCTCTTGCCTTTGGCAAGGCTCTGGACCTCCACTTCCATTGTTTGACCTTTTTCTGAAGCTGATTAAAATATCTTTTAATAACGATGTTCGGGAATGCCTTCCCCCTAAAAAGACCGAGTTTAAGCAGACCCATTCTTGCTGGAGACAGATCTCAGTCATGGACATGAGTGCCCATCTGACTTGGCATTAAATATGACTCTAGGGTCTGTGACAAATGTTCCCTGATGCATCAGAAAGTCATCATGGAGCAGGTCCAAGCCCAGCATAGGGGTGCCTGTGAACAGGAAAGTTGCCTGCCGCAATCCCCCTGCCCCAGGTGACCCATGTTTCCTCACCCAACACCCCATCCCTCTGAGCTTGGTAGTCCAAGCCTCAACATCCATTGACATGTTCCCTGCCGCTCCCACAGATAGAGAATCCTGAAAGGCGGGACAGCTTAGGATAGAATTTTATTTTTCCACCAGCCTAGCATTCAGCATTTGGGCTGCCACTCCCACTCGTTGCAGGACACGCTTGCACAAGTGCTGCCACAGGTCCTGAAGGAGGCCTGGGCCATCTTCTCCCAAGCTGTCAGGGCAGGAGAGAGTCAGCAAAGTTCACTATCAGGTGTGGATTAGAAACAACCGATTTCAGAGCAGTTTCTTTGACAGTGACTCTTAGATGCCATGCCTGGTTGAGAACATCTGGCTTTTTGGGGGATGTCAAACTTATGGACATGCCCTTAGATGGGACCTCTCTCCTCAGAGAGAAGGCAGACTCAGCACTGGAGTACTTTAAGGACTTGCGGCCTATGGCCAAGTCCTTGGGCTTCTCAGTGACCTCATGTCCCCAGTCTGCCTTTCGTGGCTACGGAAGGGGCTTGTCACCGTGCCACTCCTATGCCAGCCACTGTCCTGCACAAGGTCCCCACGCTGTGCCTCGACACAGATGCTGTGCATTACGACCCCATGGGGCAGGTAGCCAGAGGTCATCTCCCATCAACACCCCGGCAGGCTCTAAACCCTCCTAGTCCCTTATAAGGGATCATTTCTGTCCAGTTGGTGGGAGACTCCGACATAATCTCCCCCAATTGCAGACCATAACATCAGACAGGTGGGTCCTGCAGGTTATTCAGAGGGGCTACACCCTCCCCTTTGAATATTCCCCTTCCCCTATACCTCCAAAACTAGATTGGCTGATAGAGAATCAGCTAGTGTTACTCTGCGAGGAAGTCACAGCTCTTTTGGCCAAAGGAGCCATAGAGAGGATTCCGATATCAGAAGTAGGCAATGGCTGTTATTCCCGCTCCTTTCTGGTACCCAAGAAGAAGGGCCTTCGGCCTAGTCTAGACTTCCAAAGGATCAATCTCTTTCTCAAAAAAGAGAAATTCAAGATGCTTACTTTGGCTCAGGTCTTGTCTGTCCTAGACCAAGGAGACTGGTTGGTAGCAATGGACTTGCAGGATGCATAGCTCCACATCCCTATGGTTTCTTCCCACAGACGTTACCTGCGGTTCAAGGTATGTCATGAGCACTTTCAGTTCACCATGCTCCCTTTTAGCCTTAACACTGTCTCTCAGGAGTTCACCAAAGTGATGGCAGTGGCCGCAGCTTATCTGTGGAGATTAGGGGTGTCAATCTTCCTCTATCTTGTTGACTGGCTGTTGATGGCGTACTCTCCCCAGGCTGCCGTCTCCGACCTCCAGGCTATGGCGGACCCCCTGCATTCACTAGGGTTCACTTCAAATTTGCCGAAGCCACACCTGACTCCTTCTGAGGTGCTCACTTTCATCTGAGCTGTTCTGGACACAGTGCCGCTTCAGGCTTATTCTCCCGAGCTGCAAGTCCAAGATATTCAGGCTACAATACCAATGTTTCAGCCTCTGGCCTGGATTTCAGTGAGAATCACTCTGAGGTTGCTGGGCCTCATGGCCTCCTGCATCCTGCTTGTGGCATATGCGGGCTCCGCAGTGGGACCTGATGTTCCACTGGGCGCACCAACAAGGGAATCTCTCTGGCATGGTCCAGATCTCTGAGGGAACTTCAGTGGTGGCTAACAAACTGCGATTGGGTCAAAGGCAGACTTCTCTCGCTTTCCCTACCAGATTTCATGATGGTGACAGATGTGTCACTCCTGGGATGGTGCGGCCATCTGAGAAAGGCGGAAATCAGAGTGCTCTGATCTCTGGCGGAATCCAGACTGCTCATCAACTTGCTGAAGCTTTAGGCGATCCTGCTAGCATTGAAAGCATTTCTTCCCTCTGTCAAGTGGAAGATAGTGCATGTATTCACAGAGTACACAACCGCGATGTGGTGCTGCAGCAAGCCAGGCAGGGTGTGGTTGTGAACCCTTTGTCAAGAAGCCCTTCAACTCTGGACATGGCTGGAGTCCCTGCGCTTCTGGACATGTCTGTAACAACAGGTCATAACCATAGTGGTTCTACACCTGGCAGGTTCTCTGAACACCAGGGTGGACAAACTCAGCAGTCGATGCCTAACGGATCACAAGCGGAGTATTTATTTGGAGGTGGCACACGGACTCATTCAGCAGTGGGGAGAGCCTTGGTAGATCTGTTTACCTCCGAAGAGAACGTGCAATGTCAGCAGTTTTGTGCACTTGAGTTTCCAAGGCGGCTATTGAGTGGTGTTCGTCTCAAGTGAAGTTCAGGCCTCCTGTATACCTTTCCACTCATACTACTTATGCCCAGAGTTCTCAAGATCAAGAAAGACTGGGTCCAAGTCTTCCTTGTGGCTCCAGACTGGGCCCGAGCTTCTGAGAATGAGCATTGATCCTCTGATCAGGCTGCCCCTTTGGGAGAATGTTCTGTTGCAGCAGCAGGGGAGGGTCCTTCACCCGAACCGGTCAACTCCTACATTTTGTGTGGAGATTGAGTGGTGACAGTTGACAGCCTTCATCCTTTCTCCCGAAGTCTGTAATGTTATTCTGGCAGCCAGGCGCCCTCTTCCAAGATGCCTACGCCTGCCAATGGCAAAGGTTTGTATTATATTGTACAGAAAAGTCTATAGACCCTCTTTCTGCCTTTCATTCTGATATTCCTCACTTCATTCTTACCTTTGTCCAGCAGGGCACTGCTTTGGGTACTCTTAAGGGTTATCTTGCTGCTCTGTCTGCTTTTGTGCAACTGCCTAACCAGCCTTCTCTCTTAAAGTCTCGTATTGTAAATAGATTTCTCATGGGCTTGTACATATGTTTCCCCCTTTGCCCCTTATCATGCCTCAGTGGGACCTCAGTTTGGTTCTCACTTACCTAATATGTGCTCCTTTTGAGTCTCTGCACAATTGTCCCCTCTGGCTGCTTATCATCAAGACAGCCTTTCTAGTGGCAATAACATCTGCCTAGTGGGTGAGTGAGTTGCAGACTTTATCATCCAAACCTCCCTATTTGATGGTGGTTCCAGACAAAGTTGTGCTTTGCACTAAGGCCTAATTTCTTCCAAAAGTGGTGACCCCATTCCATTTGGGACAATCAGTCACCTTGCCCACCTTTTATGCTCCTCCTCATCCCTCTAAAGAAGAGGAGCAATTCCACTGTCTGGACTCAAAAAGAGCATTGTCTGCACAAAAGAGTTTCAGGTGGACGACCAACTCTTCGTGGGGTATCTGTTATGCCCTGGCTAAAAAGCAGTCACCTGAGGCCTTAAGGACCCATTCCACCAGAGGAAAACTGTGACCCGGGCATTAACATGTGGAGTCCCAGTCCTGGACATCTGCCATGCAGCAATGTGGGAGTCCCTACATATGTTTGCTAAAAACTACTGCCTGGACAGTCCGGTCCGCAGGGATGGGTGGGATGGGCACTTCACCCGTTCGGTCTTACAGGACTTCCTATTTTATTAAATTTGTCTGCAGCCCACTGCCAGGCTCTGTGCTGCTGACGTGGAAAGTCGTGAAAAGTACATGACATCCGCGTGGCTGGGTGGGGCCTATATACGTGACCGCAACATCACTTCCAGCGCAATTATGATGCCATGTGGAACCAAACGAAGCCACCTGACGGCCCCCAGGGGTACTGCTCATGCAAAAATCTTCCGGATCCAGCCTGATAGCTGGGAAATTCAAAGCTAAGGAATCTGCACCTAGATACAGTCTCTACCAGATAATGCGTTACTGAAAGTAAGTAACTTGTTTTCTTGAGCGATATGTGCCACTTGGCCTTCTACAACCATGCCCTTTGGAATATTTAGGAACTACTCTGCCTACACTGTACATGATGGCCAGAACATGGCTGATTATATCCTGAGGGACATATGGACAGTATGGATTGAGTCACCTGAGCCAACGGCAACAGCATCATTATTCAGCACCAGGCTTGGATGTGCTACTTGGTTTTCTGAAGCTGCCCAAACTTCTTTGGTGGACATTCCTCTTTGATGGAGCCAGGATCTTTGTTGATAAGGCAGATTCAGCCTTGGAATGCCTTATGGGAGTAGATCTACAGTTTGCTCATTAGGGCAACATGACCTGGCTCACCAATTCTACCAGCAGTCACTCAGGGGTGTATTGCCTACCGTCAGAGACCACCCTCACAACCTGTTAAGCAACGAGTCCATCCTTTTTGTGGCCCTAAAGGAAGAGGCAATAGCAGAGGGCATTGTTTTCAACAGCTGCAGCAGTCTACCTCTTTGCCTGCTGCACTTTATTTTCTTTGATACTATCATCTTGGGTCGGTAGGATGCAGAATTCATTTTTAGGTTGAAGTCTATCAGACCATGCAGATGTCTGGTTTGCTAACAACTTCTTGTGGGCTCTCTGAAAGCTACCCCCGGAGTGCATTGCTTACCATTGGCTTTGTGTTTTGTAACTCACAGTTGCTTGCCTTCTATTTGCTGACTTCATTTGTTTTTGGCTATTTTGCTTGAGTTTGTCCCTCCATGGAGCATCTCCTTTTTACTTTATCTTTCCGAGTAGTCACTTTCGGTAAACAGGCCTTTAAATGTTGTTCTTATCTTGTCACATTTTCTCTGCATTCAAAGACAGAAGTAAAATGTCAAGCCCTGTCTTCTCAGGGAGCTTGTTGTTTGTTGTTAATTTTGATTTCCCTGATTTCAAAGGGAGAAAATTGGTGTGATAATCCTGCTGGGTTCTCAACTGAAAGTGAAGGATGTGGGGTGTTTTTTTCTAGCACACAACTAAAATGAACTGTGCTGATGTTTCAGAATATAGCAGAATTAGGAAAGTACAAATGAAGCCCATTTTTTGTAATTCTGAACTGTGGTAGAAACATAATTGAATATGATCAAAACACATCAATAAACTAGGTGGTGACTTTTCCACACATTATCGTTGGTATGCAGTAAAAACTCTGGTTGTGCAAATGTAATGGTCATTTGAGTTGAAAATGCATTATTTGTATTGGCCGTGCACTACCACAACATGCATACTGCACACTACGACACACCACTCTACACCATTAGACTTTACAACATTCTACTCCATTCTATGCCCCTCAACTGAACACCACATCACTCCATTCTGCGACACTCCATAACATGCCACTCCATTTTACGACACTCCATGACACAACACTCCACTCTACGACTTGGCACTCCACTGTACTCAATATTGCACCAGGCCACTCCACTCTGTGCCCCTCCACACTACCTTCCCACTCCACTCTACCCCACTCCACTCCAGTGTAACCCACTCCACTCTACCCCAATCCATTCCATTCCAGTCTACCCCACTCCACTTCACTACCATCTACCCCACTCCACTCCAATCTATCCCAGTCTACCCCAATCCATCCCACTGCAATCGACCCCACCCCAGTGTACCCCACTCCACTCTAACCCACTCCAGTCTATCCCACTCAACTCTACCCCTATCTACTCCACTCTAATCTATGCAACTCCTATCTGCCCCAATCTCCCCACTCCATTCCAGTCTATACCACTCCAATCCACCCAATGTACCCCACTCCACCCTAATCTACTCCAGTCCACTCCACCCCAATCCACTCCACTCTATTTAATCTACTTCACTCCAGTCTACCCTGCCCCACCCCAATCTGCCCACCCTGAATCTACTTCAGTCCATTCCAATCTACTCTGATCTACCATGCTCCACTCCAGTCTATCCCACTGTAGGAAAGTACCATCTTGCCTGGCATGTTACCCCCATATTTCACTGTATGTATGTTGTCTTAGTCCTTGTGTCACTGGGATCCTGCCAGGCAGGACCCCAGTGCTCCTAGTATGTGCCCTGTATGTGTTCCCTGTGTGGTGCCTAACTGTATCACTGAGGCTCTGCTAACCAGAACCTCATTGTTTATGCTCTCTCTGCTTTCCAAATTTGTCACTAACGGGCTAGTGACTAAATTTACCAATTCACATTGGCATACTGGTACACCCATATAATTCCCTTGTATATGGTACTGAGGTACCCAGGGTATTAGGAGATTCCTATGGTCTGCAGCATTTCTTTTGCTACCCATAGGGAGCGCAGACAATTCTTACACCGGCCTGCCACTGCAGCCTGCGTGAAATAACATCCACATTATTTCACAGCCATTTACCACTGCACATAAGTAACTTAATAGTCACCTATATGTCTAACCTTCACTTAGTGAAGGTTGGGTGGCAAGTTACTTAGTGTGTGGGCACCCTGGCACTAGCCAAGGTGCCCCCACATCGTTCAGGGCAAATTCCCCGGACTTTGTGAGTGCGGGGACACCATGACATACGTGCACTATACATAGGTCACTACCTATGTATAGCGTCACAATGGTAACTCCGAACATGGCCATGAACATGTCTAAGATCATGGAATTGTCACACCAATGCCATTCTGGTATTGGGGGTGCAATTCCATGATCCCCTGGGTCTCTAGCACAGAACCCGGGTACTGCCAAACTGCCTTTCCAGGGTTTCCACTGCAACTGCTGCTGCTGCCAACCCCTCAGACAGGTTTCTGCCCTCCTGGGGTCCAGGCAGCCCTGGCCCAGGAAGGCAGAACAAAGGATTTCCTCTGAGAGAGGGTGTTACACCCTCTCCCTTTGGAAATAGTTGTGAAGGGCTGGGGAGGAGTAGCCTCCCCAGCCTCTGGAAATGCTTTGATGGGCACAGATGGTGCCCATCTCTGCATAAGCCAGTCTACACCGGTTCAGGGATCCCCCAGCCCTGCTCTGGCGCGAAACTGGACAAAGGAAAGGGGTGTGAGCACTCCCCTGACCAGTACCTCCCAGGGGAGGTGCCCAGAGCTCCTCCAGTGTGTCCCAAACCTCTTCCATCTTGGAAACAGAGGTGTTGGGGGCACACTGGACTGCTCTGAGTGGCCAGTGCCAGCAGGTGACGTCAGAGACCCCCTCTGATAGGCTCTTACCTTTCTTGGTAGCCAATCCTCCTTTCTTGGTAGCCAAACCTCCTTTTCTGGCTATTTAGGGTCTCTGCTTTGGGGAGTTCTTCAGATAACGAATGCAAGAGCTCACCAGAGTTCCTCTGCATCTCCCTCTTCGACGTCTACTAAGGACCGACCGCTGACTGCTCCAGGACGCCTGCAAAACCACAACAAAGTAGCAAGATGACTACCAGCAACATTGTAGCGCCTAATCACTGCCGGCTTTCTCGACTGTTTCCTGGTGGTGCATGCTCTGGGGGTCGCCTGCCTTCACCCTGCACCAGAAGCACAGAAGAAATCTCCTGTGGGTCGACGGAATCTTCCCCCTGCTAACGCAGGCACCAAAAGACTGCATCACCGGTCCTCTGGGTCCCCTCTCATCCTGACGAGCGTGGTCCCTGGAACACAGGAACTCTACCCAAGTGACTCTCACAGTCCAGTGGCCCTTCAGTCCAAGTTTGGTGGAGGTAAGTCCTTGCCTCCCCACGCTAGACTGCAAACCTGTGTACTGCGTGATTTGCAGCTGCTCTGGCTTCTGTGCACTCTTCCAGGATTTCCTTCGTGCACAGCCTAGCCTGGGCCCCTGCACTCCGTCCTGCAGTGCTCAACCCGCTGAGTTGGCCTCCGACGTCGTGGGACCCTCTTTTGTAACTCTGCGTGGACTCCGGTTCACAGATCTTCCAAGTGCCTGTTCAGGTACTTCTGTGGGTGCTGCCTGCTTCCGTGAGGGCTCTCTGAGTTGCTGAGTGCCCCTTCTGTCTCCTCCTCCAAGGGGCGACATCCTGGTCCTTCCTTGTCCTCAGCAGCACCCAAAAACCTCTAACGCGACCCTTGCAGTTAGCAAGGCTTGTTTGCGGTATTTCTGCGTGGGAACACCTCTGCAAGCTTCATCGCGACGTGGGACATCTTACATCCAAAGGAGAAGATCCTAGTCCTCTTCTTTCTTGCAGAACTCCAAGCTTCTTCTTCTATCCGGAGGCAGCTTCCTTGCACCTTAATCCGGGGTTTTCAGGGCTCCTGCATCCCCTGGACACTGTCGTGACTATTGGACTCGGTCCCCTTGCTTTGCAGGTCCTCAGGTCCAGGAATCCGTTTTCAGTGCACTGCTGGTGTTTGTTGTTCTTGCAGAATCCCCCTATCACGACTATTGTACTCTTTTGGGGTAGTAGGTGTACTTTACTCCTACTTTTCAGGGTCTTGGGGTGGGGTGTCCTGGACACCCTGACTGTTTTCTTACAGTCCCAGCGACCCTCCACAAGCTCCCATAGGTCTGGGGTCCATTCGTGATTCTCATTCCACTTTTGGAGTATATGGTTTGTGTTGCCCCTAGACCTATGTTCACCTATTGCGACCTATTGTAATTCTACACTGTTTGCATTACTTTTCTGACTCTTACTTACCTGTTTTGGGTTTGTGTACATATAACTTGTGTATATTACTTACCTTCTTACTGAGGGTACTCACTGAGATACTTGTGGCATATGGTCATAAAAATAAAGTGCCTTTATTTTTAGTAACTCTGTGTGTTGTGTGTTCTTATGATATTGTGCATATGATATAAGTGGTATAGTAGGAGCTTTGCATGTCTCCTAGTTCAGCGTAAGCTGCTTTGCCATAGCTACCTTCTATCAGTCTAAGCTGATAGAAACACCTCTATTCTACTAATAAGGGATAACTGGACCTGGCACAAGGTGTAAGTACCTTTGGTACCCACTACAAGCCAGGCCAGCCTCCTACACCCACTCCACCCCAATCTCCCTCAACTGAATATACCACTCCCTCACCCCACCTCACACCCCCATCCCACTACGCCCCACTACACCCCACTCATCTCCACCCACTCAACTCCAATCTACTCCACCACGACTTGTCTAAAACACAATGCCAAAGCCAATAGCTCTTGCAAAGGAAGATCTGTTGGCTTTCCCAATGCTTTTTGTTCTTTCAAGTTGTCCAGTTTGGGTATGCCTTCCTTTTCCACTTTACATCACTTGCTGGGCAGACATCAGCAGACCATGCATATATTCACTCCAGAGAAGTTCCTGTGATGCTTGCCAAGGTGTAATTAAAGTGGTGGCCTAAGGCAAAGTGGAGTACAGGATGCTACTCCTGGTTCTTCCTGGTCCCCAAGAATGACAGTGTCTGAGGCTGATCTGAGACATTATGAAGGCAAAGCTCAAGATAATGCTGGCCCAGTTTTGTTGTCCCTGGATCACACAAACTGTATGATGAAACCTACATTCTCACATGTGGTACCCCCAGTTTGTGATTGGATATGAACATCTCTAGTTCACCGCCGGTCCTTCTAATTCACCTCAGCCCCCAAGTGTCCATAAAAGTAATTTTGGTGGCCACAGCCCATCTTTACAGGTCAGGCTTACACATGTTCCCATAGCCTGATGATTGACTACTGAAGACGATGGGTTTACTTCAGCTTGTCTCAGACCACCTACAAACAGAATCACTGCTTTCCACCTTGGGATTCACTAAAGAGCTGAAATCACATATCTGGCCCCTTGTTGATTCTTCCCTTTATAGAGGCTATCCTACACTCTGTTGTTTTGAAGAAATATCTACCTCTATAAAAAGTCTGGGACATTTAGATTGTGATCCTGATATTTCAGACACAAACGTTTATTCAGATATGGATGTTTTTGAGATTTCGTGGTCTCCTGGCCTCCTCAATTTTGCAGTGTAAGTGGGTCTTACAGTGAAACTTTTACCGCCAATTGATGCAACAATAGAGATGCATTTTGGACATCTTCTTTATCAGCCCATGACCTTCAAGGGTGTCGGACGGATGCCATCTTGACTTGCAGGTGACCCTTCTGCTTACCTCACCAAGAAATCAGTTTAGATGGATGCGTTGACTCTAATCCCGGATGATCAAAAGGGCGAAGTGTAGATGAGACTACTCTGGTCTCCGATGGAGCAGCATCAACACTCTGGAACCGAGACAACCACCTAGTCCTCAAGGCCTTTCTGCCCAGGTCCTGATGGATAACACAATGGTGGTCATGTGGTACTACAACAGAGATGGTGGTGTGAAATCCTGTGCCCTGTGTCTGGAGTCTTCAAGGCTTTGGTGCTACCTTGGCATATATATAATGGTAAGGCCTCAGACAGGATCACTTCAATGTCAGGGCAAGCTCAGCAGGTGTCCTCCTACCAATCATGAATGGCCTTTGACAACGAGGTGGTACAGGACATCTTCACCCTGAGGGGTGTACTATTAGTAAATGTGTTTGCTATTTCAGAGAACGGCCAATACCTGGCCTTTTGCACCTTTGATTTCCATGCTCAAGGCTCCCTGGGAGGAGAGTACCCCCTCAAATTCAATTCTGGTCTCCTGTATGCATTTCAACCTCTGCCACTAATTCTGCGAGTCCTAAAAAAAGGTCAGAAGAGGCAAACTGCTCATCCGGATAGCCCTGACTGGGTGTGGAGAGTCTATGACTACAAAATCGGAGCACATGCCCTTCACTTCATTTACCTCTTCAGGGAATCTCCTGTCTCAGCAGGAGGGCAGATTTCTGCATCCAAACCTCTAAAATCTAAACTTTTCAAGCGTGTCAAGTGAGTGGAATCCACTGAAAAGTTTTGTTTGATTTTTCTGATGGAAGTGGTGAATATTTAATCTTCTCTCTGCACCCCTCCGCAAAGTCCATCTATTGTGGCTGATCATCTTCTTTTTTGAGGATAAAGAGGGGTCAGCCCTCCACAGGCAAACAGAGCTGATGTTCTGCTGTTATATTTCTGTCCTGGCAGTGCTTTGCTGTGGCCACTGTTAAGTTACCTGTCTGCCCATTTGGCCTATCTTCATTTGCCTGCTCAGGCCCTTGTTATTCAAATCCGTTGTGATGATTTTCATAAAAGGACCCTCATATGTTTCCCTCTGCTCCCTTTATTATTCCTCGGTGGGCCCTTAATTTGGTCTTTAAATTTCTTTTTGAACTGATGCACAGCTACACCCTAAGACTTTTGACTCACAAGACTGCATTTATTATTGCCATTAAATCTGTTTATCTCATCATTGAGCTGCAAGCTTTCTTGTATAGACACCAAATGTTACCTTTATTCTTGACAAACTTGACACTTTGTTCTTTACATTACATCATTCCAAGGGGAAGGAGAGGCTCCAAAATGTTGGATCCTAATTGGACCGTTTGCGCATCTGGTACTTCTAAAGACTATGATTTTGGAGACAAACAACATTTTGTTGGATTTGCACGTGCAAAGAAAGAGAAAGAAGCTAGAATCGGACCTTATCAAGCTGGATTGGCTTTTGTATCAAGCTGTGCTAGAATGTGGCCACAAAGGAACTCTCCTGAGGACCCTCTGATCTTTCCACCAGGTTGAAGATTGCTACTTCAGCTTTATCTGGGGGCCTTACAGTGTTGATCATCTACCAGGTTGCCATGTGGGTATCTGCCTATACCTTCACCGGACATTACTGTATTGACAGCTTCACAGGGAGGGCCATTTGACCTGCTTGATCCTGAAGGATAAGTTCAATGATAAACTGACATCAATGCTTAGAGGAAGCACTTTTATTTAAAGTCTGTATTGCCACGTCCATGAGGTGGAATAGATTTGTGATGGAGGCCGTTGGCACCCCCTGTCTCTGCATAATTATCTGGATACATTCTAACACCTGAGGAGACTTAAAAGGTGAGGAATTGGTGGATAGATTGAGTATCCACCAGACATAGGCCCTCATTCTGACCTTGGCGGTCTTTTCGCAAGACCGCCGAGTTACCGCCGCGGTGAAGACCGCCGACCGCGGCGGTATGCCGCTGTGCGCATTCTGACCGCTGGGAGCGTTCCGCCGGAAAACCGCCAGCAGCCACACTGGCGGTCGGCGGGAAAGTGGAGACTGGTCAACCTCCACCGCCACGCCAGCAGAACACCGCCCACAGAATTACGACCCACATTTCTGTGTGGCGGTCTTCTGTTGGCGGTCTTCTGTTGGCGGTCACCTCCCCATGGCTCCTGTCACCTCCCGGAGGACCAACGCACAAGGTAAGTTGATCGTCCGTGAGGGGAGGGGGTGGGGGGGTGTTGTGTGATGTGTGCGTGCATGGGGGTGTGCGTGTGAGTGTGTAGAGGGGGTGTGTGAGTGCGTGCATGCGGGCGGGGAGTGCTGCTGTGCCTATGGGCAATGTGTGTAGTTCGGCGGGTGCGCATGTCGGCATGTATGTGTGCGGGTATGTGTCCCCGTTGTGTATGTGTGTGTGTAGGGGGTGTGTATATGTGCATGTTGGTGGTGTGTGCATGTCGGGATGCGTGTATGTGCATGTCGGGGTGGGGGTGGGGAGGGGGTTCGTACCACCTCTGGGGGGTGGCAGGGGGGTGGAGGGTGTGGGGGGAGGACTCGGGGGGGCAGTGGGGGGTGGGGGAGACCCCTATCAGTGCCAGGGAAGGAATTCCCTGGCCCCGATAGTGCCTACCGCCATGGTTCGCATGGCGGTTCCCGAACGCCAGAAACCGCGGCGGTAAGCAGGGTCATGATACCGTTGGCGGTCTTGGGTCGACCGCCGGACCGGAGTGCGCAGACTCCAGCCCGTTGGTCATGACCGCCGTGGCTGTCGGAGTGGGGAAGTGGCGGTCGGTCGCGGCGGTGACCGCCGCGGTCAGAATGCCATTTTTAATACCGCCGGTCTGTTCGCGGTCCGACCGCCGCCTCTCCGCCGACCGCCAAGGTCAGAATGAGGGCCATAATGTTACAAAAGGTAAGTAACTTGTTTGTTGAAGTTACAGCTCTAAAGCTTCAGCTGAGGTAGTACTTTGGCCCAGAAATATGCAAACTGTGGGCTCTTTACAAATGCATTGAAGTGATGTGTGCTGACTATTGAGATGCCACTCACCAAGCACACAAAACAATTTTCTTTCATTATCTCCTTCATACCTCCTTTATAGGATAAAGAGAGTCAGGGACAAATATGAGGCAGAGCTGCAAGAGCTGGAGAGGTCAGAGAGGAAGCTACAGGAACGCTGCAATGGGCTGAAGGAACGCCTGGCGGAAGTGGAAGGCAACAATATCCGGCTTCAAGGCCTGCTGAAGCAGAAAGAAGACGAGATAGAAGACATACGGAAGGTATGGGGTGACGCTTGGGAATGTCAGATAAGTGAAGGGCATATGGAGGGTGAGAAGGACTAAGGCTGTTAGAAAAATAAAAGGGTAATGTGCATGCTGCTAGGGTGTAGGATTTGCTAACAATGTTGAAGACGTGGTATCAGGAGAGTGAGGAGCTTGGAGCATCCAGAAGGTGAGGGGCCAAAGTCTTCAAGAGATGGGGAACTGAGCCCATCAAGGGCATAAGGTATTGAGGAAGCATCGTTCTGAAGTTAGGTCCAGTACTTCCTATAATAATAAATAGATAGGTATAGTTTGCTATATTTATACATCTAGTCTCTCAGCTTTGTTTATTTTAAATTTGTTACTTACTAGTCTTTCTAAAAACTAAATAATACTAAATTACATTAATTCTAATTTATTAACTATATAAGTTGCTTGAGTCACTTTAATTTTAAATGAAATATTTTTAATCTTGTTACTATAACAAGTACTACTTATTAACATTAAATGTAGCTCAAATAAGCATTTGTTATTTAATGTAATACCTTCTAAAACATAATTTGAACTATTTTTCACTTTAATATTAGTATGTGTTAGTATTATTATTATAATATGTAGATGTGTGCATGTATGTATATATTTTTGGTATTATACTCACATATACATACACACGGCAAACAGTTGCTCTTAACGACCAGCTCCAGATGGCCAGGGGTGCTCTGTGACTTGTGCTGGTGCCACTACACTTAAATCCCCTCCCCCTTCCCCAACATCCCAGAGAAGAGCATGGCACTAGCAACTCCAATTTTTAATGTGCAAGGTAGTGCCTAGGTACAGGTTCACACCATCACTGCATTTTGGTGAAAAACAAGGAGTTTGTTCCCTAAATGCATTGAGGTTGTGAATCTATATCTCTTCACTACCTTGCACATTAAAAGATTGGAGCTACTATTGGAGTGCTGTGCTCTTTTCTGGGGTGTTAGGGAGAGGTCAGGGGGTATACATGCACATATATGTCTTTCTAATTCAAAGTGTACTTACTTATCTGTATTTTATTGTCCACATAATTTGTAGTGACTCCGGTTATAAATGAAGTAAAAACATACCTGCATGGTAATGGCTCTTTGTAAACCCTGCATGGTTGCTATGAATGGTATAACCATTGTTGTAATGCGACTGAAGTAAATGGAAAGTTAAACTCCAGGTCTCTAGGGGTAACATTGACTGATCCTTGGGATTAAAGGTAAGCGAGGTTTGAGCATCAGGTCGCTAGAGAGCTCTTCGGCTACTCCTGTTGATTAACAACAGTGGAAACAGAGAGCTCCAGGTCACTAGGGACAAGCTGACAAGCCTTGGGCCCTCAATGTAAGTTAGGATGGGGTGGGTAAACTCCAGGTCACTTTAACGCAGGCTAAACAAAATCAGAACTGAGAGCACTAGAGACTGATAAATTCATGCTATATTGTGGTACATGGAAGATGATGAGAGAGAAGCACTCTATTCATGCTCACTAGGGGCAGACTGCACAGGGCCAAGTTAATAAAGTTGTGTGCCGTTGTAGTACAGAAAGTCTACATACTATAGTTTACCCAAATGTCTGTCTCTGACAAATGAATTTTATTACAAGACCGGAGGCTCCTATTATGCTTATCTTTTCTCACTTTATTTAAAATGCAGCCAAGAACTACTAATCCCAGAAACCCGGGGAGAAAAACTACCAGATAGCGTCACAATGGGGTGACCAATCCAACAACGAGTACGCACATAAACATCTTGACTGAGAGCAACAAGCCCTCTTTTCTTGCTGCTCTCAGTCAAGATAAGTACTCTGATTGCATTATTTTTCAAAGAACATTACTAATTATTGTATGTGTTTTATGCAATGTTGGTTGTACTTTAAATTGCGTTTATTTGGTAAGCTGCACACGTGCGAACCTTGTGGTTCTTTGTTGGCCTTGCGCTTGTGCTGCTCGTGAACGTTCTTTGACGTTCGTCGGTTAGTTCTGAGGCATTTTCCCTCTAAGCGCATCGTGTGTGGCCCTGTTCGAGCGCTGTCGCATGTCTTTCGAAGCCGCCCTCCCCTAACGAGCTTCTCCGCTTGTTCTCAATCGGCCAGTGAAGGCTTTCCTTTTTGTGGCTGGGTCTGTCTGAGCACGCCCCCTCCCTCTTCCTTTCATTAGGCCCTCTCTCTGGGGTTTGTCCTCTGAATTAACCCTTTGTTGTCAGGTCTTTCTGCTTTTCAGCAGCTTTTCTGGGTTTTCTTTAGTTTTTTGATTAACCTTTCAGTCTGTTTTCAGGGTTTTTTCTTTAATAAATCAACTTATTTTATGTTATTATGTCAGGTGATGAGCAATATCAGTCCATGAAGGAAAGTTTGAAATCCTTCACTAAAGACTCTGTTCAGCATGCGGTCTCTGTGTCGATGATGGACATTTAAAAAAAATTGGAAGCCTCTCTAAAAATGTTACAGAACCCCAAAAGATGCTCCTCCTAAAATAGGTACAAAATGTGCGGCACCCCCTTATGTACCTTCCAAAGGCATTTCTGTTAAATTATGGTCTCCCACCCGAGAGGTTTTCTACGGGGCTCCCTTCCTCCCCCCTTAATATATTCAATCTTAGAGACACCAATAGTGATGGGGATGACAATTTTAATGCCACACAAGCAAATTATGATGCTTCTGATGATGGGCCTTTGGAGAAAAGGAGTAAAATTTCTCCCTCTGTGCTCTCCCCTCATCTAGTATCTGACGATCTTGTTTATCATTTTGGTGAGCCCATGTTTGACCCTATGTCAATCCACCACCCAAACTCTTCAGAGTGGTTTCCGTCCGATCATGTTTCGGATTATGTATCCTTTTATTTACAACATGCACTGGATAAGTCCTCTAGAAATAAGTTGAAGTCTGAGTGTCCTAGACCTTCCCTTCCGTTTAAGGTGGCTGATACTCCCGTGATTGATCCCAACATGCTGTTATTTTTTACTAAGTTTGGGAAGGACCCAAAGAAAGCGGTTAATAGGGCCTGGTCTAACTGCCATGATAGACTCTTAGACGTAGTTGGACCTTTAACTAGGATCCTGGATTTGGCCAAAGAGGCTAAGATGGAGGGCAATCACGTGGACCCTGAGGCGCTCTCGAACTGGGCTCAGGGAGCTTTATGTATGCTGGGCAATGCCAATGCCTATATCTCCCAGGAGCGGCGGAAAAGCCTGTTGTTGAAAATTTACCCCAAGCTTAGTTCTTTGGCAACCAAAGAGGAAGGCCCTAATGCGGTTGGCCTTTTTGGTGACTCATTTATTAAAGAAATGAGCAAATATATTTCTATGTTTACTTCCCTGGAAAAGGTGCACTCTTCAATGAAGAAGATATTTTCCCAGCGTGTTTTTGAAAGGGCCAGCAAAGGAAGGGGTCGATTTACAGGCCGTTATTCTTCAAGAGGGCAATCTCTCGGCAGAGGCTCCTTCAATCAGGGCACACAACAGAAATTCTATCAGGGGTACAAACCTCAATTCTATCTCCGACATTTCCGTGGAGGCCGTAACAGGGGATTCAGATATAAATGAGATCAGCTTGCAGGTAAGAACTTCTAATTCTGGCCTTCCTTCCATATGAAGCAGACTGGGGTCTTGTCTGCATGCTTGGCTATCTGTAACCTCGGATCCTTGGGTTATCCAAACAGTTCAAGGTCACTGTATAGAGGTTTATCAGGTTCCTTTTAAATCTCACTTAGACAAAACGAGCTATAGAAAAGATTTCCTTCGACTCTTCGGGGTTCCTCAGTACCATCTTTTTGGTTCAGAAAAAGAACAACAAACATCGTCCAGTGATAAACCTGAGTCTCTTCAAAAATTTTGTGGTTTACCATAATTTCAAGATGGAGACTATTCTCCATCTTAGAGAGCTTCTGCTTCACAACGACTGGTTGGTCCATCTGGACCTCCAAGACGTGTATCTCTCCGTATCCATTCATCCTTCCTACAGGAAATTTCTTCAGTTCCAATTGGGGACCTCCTTCTTTTGGTTCAAAACTCTCCCTTTCTGTCTTTCATCAGCTCCTTGGTGCTCCATGAAGATCCTCAAACCCGTAGTAGCCTTCCTTCCATGGGCAAGGGAAAAGACTCATAGTCTATCTGGCCGATTTGCTCATCATGGCACAAGACAAGTCTTGTCTGTTGGATCAAGTAAACTTTTGCCGGGACCTTTTGTCAAGGCTGGGGTTTCTTATAAATCTTCAAAAATCGATTCTAGTTCTGTCCCAGCATCTCGAATTTTCAAATTTCTCGGTTTTATAGTGAACACTGTTGATTCAGTGCTTCAACTCCCTCAAAAGAAGGTGACTCTGATAAAGAAAGAGATATGTCACGCCTTAGCTATCACTCTCTGTTCCCTCAGGTCCGTAGCTCATTTGTGGGTCTTTTTTCCTCCTCCATTTAGGCCATCTTTCTGGGGCCTCTTCATTACAGGGCTCTTCAAAGATCTGTCACCTTCAAAAGGGTCTAGCCTGTACTCCGAGTCCAGAGAAGAGCTTTGCGGGTGGATGAGTCACTTAGACGCCTGGAACGGGAGAATTATTTTCTCTGCTGCCCCAAATCTTGTCTTAGAGTCAGATGAAAGTCTGACGGGTTGGGGTGTAAGATGTGGTCAACTCTCGAGTGGGGGTCCATGGTCCGTTCAGGAGTCCTCTCTGCAAATCAGTTGTTTAGAGATGCTTGCAGGTTCCTTTGCCATCCAGTCCTTTATAAAAGACAGAGTAAAATGCTCAGTCCTTCAGAGAATGGACAACCTGTCTGCTGTCAAGTATATCAGTCGTCTGGGCGGAACGAGGTCCAAACCTCTGGCTCTCATGGCCAGGAGCCTGTGGGAATACTGTCTCCCAAGGAATATCTCGGTCAAGGCGGAGTATCTCCCAGGCAAGCTGAACGTGGTCGCAGATTGGTTTTCCAGGCATATCTACGACTCAAGCGATTGGAGACTTCATCCTTCCGTATTCAGTCATCTTTCTTTGATCTTCGGTCCCATGTCCATAGACCTCTTTGCTTCCTGGATCAACATTCTTTTTTCTTCAGCTGGATGCCGGATCTGTTAGCGGTTGCTACGGATGCTTTCCTTCAGCCACGGCCATCTTCTTTTCTCCTTTATGCCTTTCCCCCTTTCCTCTGGGTGCTAGCTCAGGCCCGCAGGCAGCATGCTTCCCTAGTTCTGATCACTCCTTTCTGGCAATCCCAACCTTGGTACCCAACTCTGTTGGAGCTTTTTTCAGATCTTCTAGTTTTGATCCCACTGTTTCCCGATTTGCTCTTGAACCCCCAGGGTCTTCCTCACAGTCTTATCTTAGATGGCTCCCTGCATCTCATAGCGTGGAGGATTTCGGGGCTTCCTGGAGAATCCTAGGAATTTCGAGCTAAGCTGTTCAGTTCATCCAACAATCCTGGGCTCCGGGTACAACAAGGGTTTACAAATCTGGTTGGTTGGTCTGGTGTAGTTGGTGTATGGACAGGGATTCAGATCCCTTTTCTGCAGATGTAACCTTGGTGGTGAATTTTCTGGCTTCTTTGGCTTAATAAGGTAAGGCTTATCGCACTGTCAATACTTACAGGTCCGCGATCTCTTCATAACATGTCAGGGTGGATGGAAGGCCTGTTGGAGAACATCCTTTGGTTTGTCGCCTATTAAAGGGAGTGCGCTTTGCTAAACCTCTGTGCCTAAATACAATGTTATGTGGGATGTTGACTCAGTACTTCGTTTATTTCTCACATGGCCGGATAATGCTGATGTCTGCCAAGTTGACTATGCTCTTGTGTTTAGCTTCTATTAAATGGGTGTCCGATGTTAAGGCCCTGGATGTTTCCTTTTTCCATTATTCCTCTCTAGGTGTTTATTTTCAATTCACTAGGCGTACCAAAACCAACTTATCCACTGTACATTACCCCTTTTTTCCCCTCTCAACCTAAATTGTGTGTTGTTAATTGTTTGAAAACTTACATTTCTCGAACTGCAGATCTCAGAACTTCCTCCTCTTCCCAGTTGCTTATTTCCCTTCAGAAACCCCACAAACCAGTCTCAGCTCCCACCTTGGTTCGCTGGGTTAGATGGCTCATGTCCCTGGCCGGTGTCTCTACCCTTTCTTATGGCACTCATTCGGTGAGTGCGGCTGCGGCCTCTCGGGCCTTTTGGGCAGGCGCTTGTTTACAGGACATTCTCAGATCTGCAGATTGGTCAAACGTTAGTACGTTTAGGACTTTTTATTGTAAACCTGTAGATCATCCAGTGTACACTGTTATTTCACTGCTTTAGACAAGCATAATAGGAGCCTCCGGTCTTGTAATAAAATTTAGATTTTCCTAGCCTTGGTGTCTGAAAGGCTAGATTTTATTAAAGACACGGAGGCGAGTATTATCCCACCTCATTTGGTTTTAACCCTCCCTGTTGCTTCTTCTGCAGTTGCCATGCCTTCAACGAGCTCCGCTGCATCTGGCTGATCCACATCCGGTTTCTCCTGGTCTGTTGCCTCCATATCAAAGTTCTGGGTCGGCAGGTCTTCTTCCTCAGCTCCTGATGGACTTCTTTAAAGATTTCTTCTCAGCTCTACTGACTCTGTACATAGTTTTATTTTTGCTATCTGATCCTGTTTTTGACGGACTCTCGCAAGAAAAGAGGGCTTGTTGCTCTCAGTCAAGATGCTTATGTGCATACTCGATGTTGGATTGGTCACCCCATTGTGACGCTATCTGGTAGTTTTTCTCCCAGGGTTTTGTGGATTTGTAGTTCTTGGCTGCTGTTTATTAAAGTGAGAAAAGATAAGCATAATACTTGCCTCCGTGTCTTTAATAAAATCTAGCCTTTCAGACACCAAGGCTAGGAAAATCTCAATTCCTAGCCTCACTTCTTTCATTACTATTCAACATTTTCCTAAGTATTAATTAGTTTCTTTGCCTTGAAGGTGAAAGACCGATTAACCGAAGAGAGGAACAGCTTGTCTGAGGTGATTCGTCAAGAGTTTGCAGACAGGTTGGTGTTAACGGAAGAAGAAAACAAAAGGTTGAAGACGGAAGCATCAGAAATGAGAGCGAGGCATCGCATGGAGTTGGAAAGGATCAGTCAGGACAAGGAAGAGGAGCTGGAGGAAGTTCACAAGAGGTGAGAGCCAATACAAGGGGTTCAAAACACACAGAATTTGCTTTCCAATGATGTCCATCTCATGATATCTTGTCTATCATACCGTATCATAAGCCTCAAGCCAGAATCTCAATCTGCCTAGTTGGGGTTTCAGACATAATAATCCACCGGATAGGACCTTGAGGTCTTGCGAATCTCTGTTTACTTTTGCAGCAGTCAAACAACTGAACTTATCAGAACTTTTTCTTCTGCTGTGAACTGCTGCTCATTCAAGTTTTAACTGCAGAGCACCAAGGCCTTCTTCTCTGTGCAGCTGATAGATAGTCTATTTTAAATCGCCCACCAATTTAGAATAGACTTGCTGGTGAAATTTAAGTATAACATTTTTAGTTCCTTTTTTTGATGGACTTTAGTGTACCCACGGGAAAACACAGTAATTACACAGTAAATATATCTGCGTTCTTCAATCAGTGTACACAAAACTTGACACTGTTTTCTGCCACTAACCATATGTTTGCATGTCATAAAACCACAGTTTCAACATCGTACTCATAAAAAAGACAGTCACCACCCTACTGTTATGTGAAAGTCAGGCTAAATAAAGTTGAAAAGATTAGTCTTTTGAAATATTGAATGTTGTGAGATGGTCATGGTCTGATAAATCCGCAAGGGTAGAGCATTCCAAATTCAATATACATGGGCGGAGAAGGCCTAATTTGTTTTTTAACATTATGAATCTTGTACTGTGTAATTAAAATGAAATTTTCACTGTGAGCAGCAAACCATCCCCCTTAAGTGAAAACTCTGATTCCAGCTATTCAAGTCCATTAAATTGTAAAGCCTTCAAAAATTGATAACTTTTGTAAATAGAACCTCTGGGAGTGTTTAACAAATGTAACAGTTGTAAGAGTTTTTCAGGCAATGTCCAGTTGTCCCTCATGGGCATGCCATTCGATGGTACTCCGTTATTTGGAGACAAGGCAGACCGTGCTCCTAAGCAGTTGAAGGAGAGCAAAGCTACAGCACACTCCTTAGGATTATCTGCCCCACTTGCCAGCCGCATCAGCCCTACAGTGGTTTTGGCAGTGGTACCTCATGCCGCCAGCCAATACACCTTCAGCATAGTGCTCAGCAGATTTGTGGTCGCGGACGGGATGTCCACTGCCCCAACATCCAAGATCAAAGTGCTGCCCTGTCCTCTGCCCTCCCCCCTACAGCCCCACCTGAAAAATCCCTTTGCAGAGGTGCCCTTAGTGGAGCACAGCCACCAAGAGGGAGGAAGAATCTGACTATTCTTGTTGGGATGGCAGGCCATAACACCAGACAAGTGGGCCCTGCAAATTGTTCATAAGGGCTATGCCCTGCCCTCCCGTTACCAATCGCCGCCCCGTGCGCCGTCTCCCCTAACAAGTGACGGAGGACCATCTTGCTGTTTTGCAGCAGGACGTGCAAGCCCTTTTGGATAAAGGGGTGGCAGAAGTATATCATGGTTGTTATTACTGCTACTTTCTGGTGCCATAGAAGGACAGAGGCTTTTGCTCTATTTTAGACCTGTGCCCCCTCTAATCCTCGATCCGGAAGGAGTAATTCAGAATGCTCACTCTGGCCTAGGTTTTGTTGGCCCTAGACCCAGAAGACTGGATGGTAGTGTTAGACCTGCAAGACACCTATTGACACATACCTGTCCTGCCGACCCACCGCAGTTACATGCAGTTTGTGGTGGGACAGGAGCATTTTCAGTTTGCTATGCTCCCTTTTCGTCTCACTAGTGCCCTTCGAGTGTTTACGAAAGTCCTGATGGTGGTGGCAGCACACCCTCGGAGGCCAGGACTGTCAGTCTTCCACTACCCCGATGACTGGCTGCTGAAGGCAGGCACTTCCTAGGCAGTCTTCAACCACCCTCAGACTAGGATGAACCTCCTATGATCTTTGTGGTTTACTGTCAACGTGCTGAAGTCACACTTCACTCCTTAGACACACCCCTACATCAAAATCATTCTTGAAATGGTTTGGTTTTGTATCTTTCTCCAGGGAAAGAAAGTCCACGACATTCAGGCTGTGATCCAGATCTTTTACCCTTGGCCCTGGATTTCAGTGAGGTCAACTCTGAGGCTGCTGGCACTGATAACTTCCTGCATTCTGCTGGTTGAGCACGCCCGGTGGCATATATGGGATTTGGAGTGGGATTTGAAGTCTCAGTGGGCCCAACATCAAGGGGACCTCTCCGACCACCTTTAGATTTTGGAGGAGACTATACAGGATCAGCAGTGGTGGTTGCTGGACCGCAGTTGAGTCAGCTGTAGAACCCTCTCCCTTCCCACACAGAGCTGACATCCCTGCTTTTGGGTTGGGGCTGCCATCTAGGAGATGTGGAGATCACAGACCTCTGGTCTCCAGAAGAGTCCCAGCTCCATATCAACCTTCTGGAACTGAGGGCCAGATGATTGACTTTGAAAGCCTTCCTTTCATTCATCAAGGGAAGGATGGTACACGTGCTCACAAAAAACATCATCTGGTACTGCAGCAAACAGGGTGCCGTGGGGTCATGGACTTTGTGCCAAGAGTCCTTGCACCTCCAGATTTGGTTGGACCACAACTGAATTTTCCTGAACCATCTGGCAGGATCATTGAATGCTAGGGTGGGCAAGCTCAGTCGTCAGCACCTATCAGATCACAAATGGCGGGTATACCTGGAGGTGGCACAGGATCTCTTCCATGAATAGGAAGAACCTTGGCACAATCTGTTTGTCACTGCAGAGAATGCGCAATGCTAGCACTTTTGCACATTGGAGTTTCCTAGGCATCTATCGCTTGGAAACTAGTTCTCCTAGTGTGGAATTGGGACTCCTGTACCCCTCTCTGCTGATACCACTAGTGCCCCACCTATTGAAGAAACGTAGGAACGACCAGGTCCAAGTCACCCTTTTGGCCCCAAATTGAGCATGGAGGGCATGGGTCTGAGCATCTGTCCTCTAATCAGGCTGTCTCTTCTAGAAGATCTGTTTTTGTTGCAGTAGCATGGCAGGGTTCTGCACCTGGGGCTTCACAAGCTTCACCTCCATGCATGGAGATTGAGGAGCGACAGCTGAACAAGTTTGACTTTCCTCCATAAGTGTTAGATTTAATTTTGCCAGCCTGGCGTTCCTCGACCAAAACTGTCATTCACCTGTCATTGGGACAAATTTGTGGCTTGGTGTTTTACCCCCTTCAGGTTAAGTTATCTCACATTTGGTTGTTTGTTTTGTCCTTAGTTCGAGGGCTTGCCCAGGACACAGTGAAAGGGTACCATTCTGCTCGTTCGGCTTTATTGCGATTGCCGGACCAGCCCTTTTTGGTAAAGTCTCCTAAAATGAGATTTTTGAAAGGGTTACATGTGTTTCCTCCCTCCTCCTTCACCATGCCACAGTGAAATATTAACTTGGTTCTCAAACTTCTAATGTGCACTCTATTTGAGCTGCTTCACAGCTGCCCTTTAATGCTCCTCAGCCCCAAGACAGTGTTTGTCATTGTAATAAAATGTGTGCTGCATGTGAATGAGCTTCAAGCTCTCTGTGTCAACCGCTCTGTACACCACCTTCAGCCAAGAAAAACTGGTTCTGGAGACTCAGCAGCCTTTCTGCTGAATCACTCTGTCTGCTTTGTCAAAGGAGGAGGAGAGACTCCATCACTTAAACCCAAGAGAGTGCTGAGGGTCAACACAGATTGTACCAAAGAACACAGAGTAGACAATCTGCGGTTTGTGAGGTTTGGTAGAGGAAAAAAAGGAAAGACTTCAGTAGAGAACAATCTCCCACTGGATTGTGCTCCCCATTAGGATCTTATGAATTGGCTAAAAAGTAGCCTGCAGGAGAAGCTACCACTCCGTTAGCATGTGGAGTCCCTGTCCTAGATATTTGCCAGGTGGCTACACGGGTGTCCCTCCATACGTTCATGAATTGTCTGGACAGTCAGGTCCTCCTGAGAAGGGCATTTTGTGCGCTCAGTTCTACAGGACTTTCTGGTTTGAATACATTTACAGCCGACCTTTAATTAGGTACTGCTTTGATATTGGTTCACAAGGTTAAGGACACAATCACAATTCAGTAGAGAGATCAGCCTATATGAATCACAATGCTTGGGATTTTTTCCCGGTTTAAAAATTAATGTAATGATAGCTTCCTTCCAAGAGCTGGGGAGTGCACCTCCTTCTTCAAAAATATCATTAAAAAGTTTATTATACTTCCCCCCCAATACTTTATAAATTTCAGCTGGTAACCCATCCGGTCCTGGGGCTTTCCTTGACTTCCCTGATTGTATACATCGCAGCACTTCTTCTTGCCCAATTGATTAATTGAGAGCTATATTTTCCTGTTCCTTTAAACTCGTTAACCCAAGATCTTTTAACCATATTTTACCATTCCTGGTGACACTTCTAAATTCTCTATATAAAGTTCTTCAAAATAATTTCGTAAGGACTCTCGAATCTCCTCACTACTCTTACAAAGTTGTCCTGTCCTTTTATCATAGATTTTTCCTACGTTATTCCTCACCAGATTTGTCTTTGTTTTCCAGGCCAATAATTTTCCACGGTTTTCCCCATACCCAAAGTGTACTAAGCTATTTGCCTCGCATCTTGCATTATCCCTTGCGTCTATCACTGCTAGAAGCTCAAACCTTAAATTCTGGTGTGCCCTACGAAGTTCTTCTATTTCTCCCTCTTCATGATCTTGATCTATGAGGTCCAGCGCTACTTGTTGTATCCTTTTTTCCAATCGGCTGATCTCATCCTTATACACAGTCCTTTTAATATGTGCTGCCCTCACCAATGTACCCCTCAGAAAAGCTTTAAAAGTATTTCATACCACGGCTAAACAGGATGACCCTCTATTAATCCTAAAAAATCCTCGACATCTGCTCTTAATCCTGTTACTATATCTTCGTCTGATAGGAGGGTTCTATCTAAGGTCCACCTGCCCTGAGCTAGTCCCCCCCCTTTAACCTAATACTCAGACTAACTGCAGAATGATCAGATAGGTGAACCCCTACGTGAGCTATATCTTCCACCCAATCTTTCAGATTCCCATCAACCAACACATAGTCAATTCTAGATTGATGTCTATATTTTTTTATTGATGTAAGTATACCCCTGCTCTAATCCCATCCTCTCTCTCCATATATCAAGCACGCCCAACTGAGACACCATCATTAATACCTGGGATTGCATCTTTTCGTTAAACTTTGATCTACTACCAGAGGATCTACCTAACTTGTAATTCAGTACTACATTAAAGTCTCCCATCCATATTATAGGATCCGGAAATTGTATGAATTGTTTAAACAGTTCCTCCAAAGGTGCAGGGTCATCCTTATTAGGCCCATAGTAACTCACCAGCGTAAATGCGAAATCAAAGGCCATTAGTTTTCCAATAATCAACCTATCTAATTTATCTACTACTCCACTCTGAAAGGAGATTTTAGGGTGATTTTTAATTATGATAGCCACCCCTTTGCTACCCCCAGCCTGGGTTGTGCTTGAAATCGCTGTACCCATTTACATGATTTAAATAGATTGGCGCATTCTTCGTTAGACAAGTGTGTTTCTTGTAAAATCAAAACGTTACTTTGGGTGTCTCAAGTATTGCAGCAGTCCTTTCTGTCTGTTGATTACCCTTAGGCGGCTAATATTCCAGGACAGAAGCCTCAACTCATTTCCTCCAGTCATCTATATCTTCCAATCTTCCAACAAACTTCAGGCCTTCCAAAATATGCCTACCGAGGACACTTTTTTTATTTTCTACTTTTTTTTTTTTTTTTTCTTTTTCCCAATGCTCCCCCACCCTGTTATTATTCCCCTATCAAACCGCTCCCTCATCCGTCCCCTCCCTGAGAGAACCCACCCTATTTCCTTTGATTTAAGTGAAAAAAAAACACCCCTCCAGAGGTCACCCACTAGGCCTGTGTTTACGGACTACAAAAATGTCATCCTTGTATTAAGTGCTAGTCATCCTTTCCTTCTCGAAGTCTATTTTAATGAATTTGTCTACATCTCTGCTGTCTCTAAAGTTATGCATTTTATTATTAGCCATTACTCTCAAGGAGGCTGGGAATTTTAATTGGGTTGGAGCAGTCAGGCTTAACTGGAAAGCAGTGTGTAAAGTATTTGTGCAACCCTTCAAGCAGAAAGTCAAAACACAACACAAAATCAATTCGACCCCAGGTTAGAAAAATAGAACTTAATTTAATAAATGAAACAAGACCAAAACAGCAAAAATCTATTAAGTAGAAGTTAAGTTATGAACTTTAAAAAAATAAACTGTAAAACAGCACTTGACCGGGACAAAGTCAAAAGTTCAGGCCGACTGTGGTTCAGCGGGCTTAACTGGGTCCCTGTAGCTGGCCTGTGCGCCATCAAAGTACCTGGCTGCAGAGCATTATGTGGATCCGAAACAAAGATGCGTTGCACAAATGGGGTGGTTCCAAGATGCGGTGAGGCTGTATTGTGAAATCCTGATTCATCTTAGTCAAAGATCCTGTTGACTGGGCTTGCGATACGAAGACCGTGCTGAGGATGCGTGGCGCAGTTGAGGTATTGCATTGTTCTGACCTACGAAGTAGCAGGGATGCAGACGTTAGACGTTGTTGAGGCTGCCATCGGCGAGGGATGTGAAGACCTTGCGCCATGGAAAGCCTTGCATAGGTGCTGTTCTGAAGGTGATTCGCAGGTCCCAATATGCAGTGATGCAAAATCTGTTGCACTGGTTCCAACCCACGCAGTTGCAGTGATATACCTGTTCACCTCTACACAGCAGCGAGGATGCATCAGTTTTGCTCCCACAGCAGAAGATGAGTTGATTCCACTGGAGCAAGCACCTTAGGCCCACTTCCAAGGGTCCAGGACTGGGGTGGCACCATTTAGCAGGACAGACTCACAGATGGCGGAGACCAGGTGCAGAAGCAGGATGGTTGGAAGTCTTTGATGTCCCCGAGACTTCAGATCAGTAGGCCAGCCAATTTAGCTTTACAGTCACTCTGGGTTCTGGGTTGAAGCGATACTGGTCCAGACCTTTTCACTCCCAGGCAAGAGGGCAGTAGGCACAGGTCTGCTCATCAAAGCAGGAGTCCAGCAAAACAGCAGTCTAGCAGAGTGGCAGGCCTTCAGTAGCACAGCAGTCCTTCTTCCTGGCAGAGGACCAGTAGGGAGACTTCAAAGGCAGCCCTTTGAAGTCCACAAAGACCTTGCCTTTGGCTCCAAACTCATTAATGGGAGTTATGCAGCCCTTTGTGGGGACAGAACACAGCCTATTCAGGCGTAACTGCAACTGTGCCTAGCTCCTGCCTCCCATCCTCCCAGGGTTACCCATCAAGACATACCTAAGCTCCCATTGTGTAGGGCTGTCTAGAGAAGGAATTCGCAAAGCCCAGCAGTCACCTGCCCCAGAGAAGCGATCAGAGACAGGCAGCAGGCACCAAATGGCTAAAGTCAGAAAATGACAACGTTCTAAAAAGGGCATTTTCAGATTTGCAATTTAAAATCTGACTTAATTTTGGATTTTTAATTGTGATTCCAACCACCAAACTTGGAAAATCTATCACCCCAGGACATGTAAAACTTAAAAATACATGTACATGTTCAACTTTTTAAATGCACGGCACCCTTTCCTTGGGGCTGTCCAGGGCCTAATGTATTAGAAAGGAAGGTTTGGGCCTGGCAAAAGGTTTATTTTGCCAGGTCGACATGGCACTTCAAACTGCACACACATGCTCTGCAATAGCAGGCTTAGACATGTTTAAAGGGCTACTGAAGTGGGTGGCAGAATAAGTGCTGCAGGCCCACAAAATTTAATTTACAGACCTTGGGCACAGGTAGTGCACTTTACTTGGGACCTATTGGTAAATTAAATATGCCAAGTGGGTATATGCCATTGTTACCATGTTTTAAGGAAAGAGCACAAGCACTGGTTAGTAGTGGTAAAGTGCACACAGTCCTAAAGCCAACAAAAACAAATTCAGCAAAAAAGGGAGGGGAAGCAAAAAGTCTGGACATGACCCTGTAAAAAGGTCAATTTCCAACTATCCGTAACAGCTTCACAGGAAACAAGGCACACGCTCGGGAGAAGTTTTGAACTTGATTTATTCCATCAAACAACAGCCCTTGCATAACGTTTTGGCCACCAGACCTTGATCATGCATCAAGGCTAAAACGCGTCACGGGGCAGTTGTTTGCAGAAATAAATCAACTTCAAATCTCCTCCTGAGTGCGCGCTTTGTTTTCTGTGAAGCTGTTCAGGTTATGCTTTTATCAGCAGCCGAACCCGACACAATGCGCCACCCCCACTGGGAATCATGAACTGTAGTAGCATGTTTGTGGAATATATATATATATATATGTATATATATATATATATATATATATATATATATATATATATATATATACGTGTGTATATATATGTGTTCGATGGCATGTGTAGCTGCAGATACATATGCTGTGCATTATGCTGCCATCTAGTGTTGGGCTCGGAGTGTTACAAGTTGTTTTTCTTCGAAGAAGTCTTTTCGAGTCACGAGACCGAGGGACTCCTCCCTTTCGGCTCCATTGCGCATGGGCGTCGACTCCATCTTAGATTGTTTTTTTTCCGCCATCGGGTTCGGACGTGTTCCTCTTCGCTCCGTGTTTCGGTTCGGAAAACTTAGTTAACAATCGGAAAATTTGACGGTATTGTTTGTGCTCAGTATCGGGTTAGTGATAGCACATCGACACCGAAGAAAAGAAGAGCTCCAGCAGCCCTTCGGGGCTTCCACTCCTCGGCAGGGCCTTGTTGGCCCGACCGCGTGCGTCTTCAAGGCTCATGGGAACGGACCCCATTCCGTTTCTGCCCCAAATGCCACGCTAAGTATCCTTATACAGACCAACATTTGGTCTGTAATTTGTGTTTGTCCCCCGAACACAAAGAGGATACGTGCGAGGCCTGTCGGGCATTTCGGTCGAAGAAGATGCTGCGGGACCGGAGAGCTCGAAGACTTCAAATGGCGTCGACACCGGCTGAACACCCTGACGTCGAAGAAGAGGAGACATTCTCCATTCCAGATTCGGACTCCGACGAGCCAGAGAGTGAGCAGCCGACGAGGCAACAAACCGTGAGTAAACCTGCCCCGGCAAAAACTCACTCAAAAATCATGAAGGCCCAGGAGACGCCACCACCGACAGGCCATGGCTTTACCCGAAAGCACGGTGACCAACCATCGGTACTGAAAAAGGCCTCACAGCAGCCGAAGACATCCGACTCCGGTCGAGATACCGGCTCCAAAAATACCCGGCACTGAGATACTGGATCCGACCACATCCGGCACCGAGAAATCGGCACCCCGAAATCCAAAAAGGTTTCTTCGGAACCGAAAAAGACTGCTGAAAAGGTTTCGGTGCCGAAACACCCAGCCTCAGAGCCGAAACAAAGCTCCTATACGGACGAACAGGGCCTTTCCTCACAATTACAAGGCCACAGGTTTGAACAAGAACTGGGGATGGAAGAGCCTGACCATACCCAAAGGAGGCTCCATATACAGAAAGACACGGGGAAAATAAGTACACTTCCCCCAATTAAGATGAAGTGGAAGCTCGCATTCCATGAGGCTGAAATGCAGCCAAAAGCAAAAGTGGCTAAAGAAAAAACAACACCACAGTTTTCTCCACAGCCATCGCCACCGCCTTCACCACATCTGTCCCCAATAACACCACCACCAATGGTGCAGTCACCAACACATATCTCTGATAATAGTCCGGATTGCTACCCGGCAAGGCCATCACCACCAGAAGACAATACTGCTTACATGCAGGTGGTCTCCAGGGCAGCTACTTTTCATAACTTAGCATTACATTCAGAACCTATAGAAGATGACTTCTTGTTCAATACCCTGTCATCAACACACAATCATTACCAAAGTTTGCCAATGTTACCAGGCATGTTAAAACACGCCAAACAGGTGTTTCAGGACCCCGTCAAGAGCAGAGCCATCACACCTAGGGTGGAAAAGAAATATAAACCTCCCCCTACGGACCCTGTATACATTACGCAACAGCTGACTCCTGATTCAGTAGTAGTGGGAGCAGCCCGGAAAAGGGCAAACTCACAAACTTCTGGGGATGCACCACCACCCGACAAAGAAAGTCGGAAATTCGATGCTGCAGGCAAAAGGGTGGCAGCACAGGCAGCCAATCAATGGCAGATTGCCAATTCGCAGGCTCTATTGGCAAGATACGACAGGGCACATTGGGACGAAATGCAACATTTCATTGAACACCTTCCCAAAGAGTTCCAAAAGCGTGCCCAACAGATTGTAGAGGAGGGCCAAACCATCTCCAACAATCAAATAAGGTCGGCTATAGACTCAGCAGACACGGCGGCCAGAACAATAAACACAGCGGTCACCATTCGGAGACATGCGTGGCTACGTACCTCCGGATTTAAGCCAGAGATCCAGCAGGCTGTGCTGAATATGCCTTTCAACGGACAACAATTGTTTGGGCCGGAGGTGGATACAGCAATAGACAAACTAAAGAAAGACACTGACACAGCCAAAGCCATGGGCGTGCTCTACTCCCAACAGAGCAGAGGCACTTTTAGGAAGCCACACTTTAGAGGGGGGTTTTGGGCCCAAACCACAGAGCCTTCTACCTCACAGGCCAGACCCACATACCAGGCCCAATACCAAAGAGGAGGCTTCCGGGGACAATATAGGGGTGGACAGTTCCCTAAAACAAGAGGGAAATTCCAAAGCCCAAAAACCCCACAAACTAAACAGTGACTCCAACGTCACAAACCCCCAACACACAACACCAGTGGGGGGGGAGACTCACAGATTATTACCAAAATTGGAAACACATAACTACGGACTCGTGGTCCTAGCCATTATCCAACATGGTTATTGCATAGAATTCCTACAAATACCACCAAATGTGCCTCCAAGAGCACACAACATGTCAAAACAGCACTTACATTTGTTACAACTAGAAGTCCAAGCGTTGTTACAAAAAGAAGCAATAGAACAAGTACCCAACCATCAAAAAGGAACAGGTGTTTACACCCTGTATTTCCTAATTCCAAAAAAGGACAAATCACTGAGACCCATATTAGACCTCAGAACACTAAATCTTTACATCAAATCAGATCACTTTCACATGGTGACACTTCAAGACGTGATTCCCTTGCTCAAACAAAAAGACTACATGTCAACATTAGATCTCAAGGATGCTTACTTCCACATACCCATACATCCTTCCCACAGGAAATACTTAAGGTTTGTAATCCAAGGCGTGCATTACCAATTCAAAGTGTTACCGTTCGGGATAACAACAGTACCAAGAGTACTCACAAAATGCCTTGCAATAGTAGCTGCCCACATCAGGAGGCAGCACATGCACGTATTCCCTTATTTAGACGATTGGTTAATAAAAACCAGCACTCAGCAACAGTGTCTTCAACACACAAAATACGTCATAGAAATCCTTCACAAGCTAGGGTTCTCTATAAACTACCAAAAATCACATCTACAACCGTGTCAAATACAACAATACTTAGGAGCAACAATCAACACACAAAAAGTGGTTGCCACTCCAAGTCCACAAAGGGTACAAGCATTCCAAAATGTAATACTAAAGATGCACCCAAACCAGCACTATCAAGTGAGGTTTGTGATGAAACTTCTAGGCATGATGTCTTCATGCATAGCCATTGTCCCAAACGCAAGACTACACATGCGGCCCTTACAACAGTGCCTAGCAACACAATGGACACAAGCACAGGGTCAACTTCGAGATCTAGTGTTGATAGACCGCCAAACACACTCCTCGCTTCAATGGTGGAATCCTATAAATTTAAACCAAGGGCGGCCATTCCAAGACCCTGTGCCTCAATACGTAATAACAACAGATGCTTCCATGGTAGGGTGGGGAGCACACCTCAACCAGCACAGCATACAGGGACAATGGGACGCTCAACAAAGCCAACTTCATATAAATCATCTGGAACTGCTAGCAGTAGTCCTAGCATTGAAAGCATTTCAACCGTTAATAGCCCACAAACACATTCTTGTCAAAACAGACAACATGACAACAATGTATTACCTAAACAAACAGGGAGGGACACCCTCATCACAGCTGTGTCTCTTAGCACAAAAGATTTGGCATTGGGCGATTCACAATCACATTTGCCTAATAGCACAATACATCCCAGGAATTCAAAACCAGTTAGCCGACAATCTCAGTCGAGATCAACAACAAACCCATGAGTGGGAAATTCATCCCCAGATACTACAAACTTACTTTCAAAGCTGGGGAACACCACGAATAGACCTATTCGCGACAAAAGAAAATGCAAAATGCCAAAACTTCGCGTCCAGGTATCCGCACCCACACTCCAAGGGCAATGCGTTATGGATGAGTTGGTCAGGGATATTTGCTTAAACTTTTCCCCCTCTCCCACTCCTTCCGTATCTAGTAAACAAATTGAGTCAAAACAAACTCAAACTAATACTAATAGCACCAACTTGGGCTCGCCAACCATGGTACACAACACTACTAGATCTGTCAGTAGTACCTCATATCAAACTACCAAACAGGCCAGATCTGTTAACTCAACACAAACAACAGATCAGACACCCAAATCCAACATCGCTCAATCTAGCAATCTGGCTCCTGAAATCTTAGAATTTGGACATTTAGACTTTACACAAGAATGTATGGAGGTCATTAAACAAGCAAGAAAACCTACTACAAGACATTGTTATGCAAATAAATGGAAAAGATTTGGTTATTACTGCCATAATAATCAAATTCAACCACTACATGCGTCCGCAAAAAACATTTTAAGCTACTTATTACACTTACAAAAATCAAATCTAGCTTTTTCGTCCATTAAAATACATCTCACAGCAATATCTGCCTATCTGCAGTTTACACATTCAACATCACTCTTTAGAATCCCAGTCATCAAAGCATTTATGGAGGGTCTAAACAGAATCATAACCCCAAGAACACCACCAGTTCCCTCATGGACCCTCAATATTGTATTGACACGACTCCTGGGTCCACCATTTGAACCCATGCACTCTTGTGAAATGCAATACTTAACCTGGAAAGTAGCCTTCCTAATAGCTATCCCGTCTCTTAGAAGAGTAAGTGAAATACAAGCATTTACTATACAAGAACCCTTTATACAAATACACAAACATAAAGTGGTTCTACGCACAAATCCCAAATGTTTACCAAAAGTTATATCACCATTCCACCTAAAACATACAGTAGAACTCCCAGTCTTTTTTCCACAACCAGACTCATTAGCCGAAAGAGCCTTATATACATTAGACATCAAAAGAGCACTAATGTATTACATTGATAGAACAAAACAATTTTGCAAGACAAAAGAATTGTTTGTAGCCTTCCAAAAACCTCATGCAGGAAATCCAATATCCAAACAAGGCATTGCCAGATGGATAGTCAAATGTATTCAAACCTGCTATATTAAAGCAAAGAGAGACCTGCCTATTACCCCAAAGGCACACTCCACTAGAAAGAAAGGCGCCACAATGGCCTTTCTAGGAAATATACCTATGACAGAAATATGTAAGGCAGCCACGTGGTCTACGCCTCATACATTCACAAAACACTACTGTGTAGATGTGTTAACAACACAACAAGCCACAGTAGGACAGGCAGTATTACGAACATTATTTCAAACAACTTCAACTTCTACAGGCTAAGCCACCGCTTTTGGGGAGTAACTGCTTACTAGTCTATGCACAGCATGTGTATCTGCAGCTACACATGCCATCGAACGGAAAATGTCACTTACCCAGTGTACATCTGTTCGTGGCATGGGACGCTGCAGATTCACATGCGCCTCCCCGGGAGCCTGTAGCCGTTTAAGTTGATGAAAACTATATATTATATGTCAATAAAACTGTACATTTGTAAATTTGTAAATATATATTGCTTTTAATCACATTATGTACATACATACTTACTCCATTGCATGGGCACCTTTACTCAATACACAACTTCTACCTCACCCTCTGCGGGAAAAACAATCTAAGATGGAGTCGACGCCCATGCGCAGTGGAGCCGAAAGGGAGGAGTCCCTCGGTCTCGTGACTCGAAAAGACTTCTTCGAAGAAATACAACTTGTAACACTCCAAGCCCAACACTAGATGGCAGGATAATGCACAGCATGTGAATCTGCAGCGTCCCATGCCACGAACAGATGTACACTGGGTAAGTGACATTTTCCATATATGTGTATATATATGTTTGATGGCATGTGTAGCTGCAGATAAACATGCTGTGCATATCCCGCCATCTAGTGTTGGGCTCGGAGTGTTACAAGTTGTTTTTCTCCGAAGAAGTCCTTTCGAGTCACAAGATCGAGGGACTCCTCCCATTTCGGCTCCATTGCGCATGGGCGTCGACTCCATCTTAGATTGTTTTCTTTCCGCCATCGGGTTCGGACGTGTTCCTCTACGCTCCGTGTTTCGGTTCGGAAAATTAGTTAGATATCGGAAAAAGTTGACGGTATTGTTTGCGTTCGGTATCGGGTTAGTTAACACAGGTCGACACCGAATTTTGAAGAGCTCTGGTGGCCCTTCGGGGTTTCAGTTCCCCGGTGGGGCCTGGTCGGCCCGACCACGTGCGTCGACAAGACTAATGGAACGGACCCCATTCCGCTTCTGCCCCGAATGCCACAACAAGTATCCTTACACAGATCAACATTTGGTCTGTAACTTGTGTTTGTCTCCCGAACACAAGGAGGATACCTGTGAGGCCTGTCGAGCGTTTCGATCGAGGAAAATGCTGAGGGACCGGAGAGCGAGAAGACTTCAAATGGCGTCGGCACCGGCAGGACACCGAGACTTGGAGGAAGAAGAAACCTTCTCCATCGCTGACTCGGACGAGGCCGAAACAGAACAGACGCAGAAAAGGGTGAGTAAAACCCCCCCAGCCAAAACTCACGGTAAATTCATCAGAGCCCAGGGGACGCCACCGCCGGCAGGCCATGGCTTAACCCAAAAAATCTGTGACCCTCCATTGGCACCGAAAAAGGGCACGCATGTGTCGAAGTCATCCGACTCCGGTCGAGATACCGGCACAGAAAAGACTCGACACCGGTTCAGAACAATCTCAACATCGAGATACCAGCACCGAGACGACTCGGCACCGAGAGATCGGAACACAGAAACACAAAAAAATGGCTTCGGAGCCGAAAAAGATGGTGGAAAAGGTTTCGATCCCGAAACATCTGGCTTCGGAGCCAAAAACAAGTTCCTACACTGAGGAGCAAGGGCTTTCCATACAAATGCAAAGCCATAAATTTGGACAGGAACTTGAGGCAGGGGAGCCAGATTATACACAGAGAAGGCTCCATATCCAAAAGGAGACAGGGAAGATAAGAACTCTCCCTCCTATAAGGATGAAAAGGAAACTGGCTTTCCAAGAGAAGGATAAACCACCACAAGCAAAGATGGCAAAACAAGTAACTCCGCCACCATCACCTCAACGCTCACCGCAATCATCACCAATCGCAAGCCCACCGATGGTGCAGTCTCCAACACACATAAGCATGAGCCAAGATGACCCAGATGCATGGGATCTTTATGATGCGCCTGTGTCAGATAACAGTCCTGACTGTTACCCAGCAAGACCATCACCACCTGAGGACAGTACTGCTTACACGCAGGTGGTGTCCAGAGCAGCTGCTTTTGACAGTGTCACACTGTACGCTGAATCTATCGAAGATGACTTTTTATTTAATACTCTGTCATCCACACATAGTCAGTACCAGAGTCTTCCAATGCTACCGGAAATGTTGAAACATGCAAAGGAAATATTTCAAGAACCCGTGAAAGGCAGGGCTATTACTCCTAGGGTGGAGAAAAAGTACAAGCCTCCACCAACAGACCCTATGTACATTACGCAGCAACTGACACCAGACTCAGTAGTAGTTGGCGCAGCACGTAAAAGGGCGAATTCACACACCTCCGGAGATGCACCACCACACGACAAAGAAAGTCGCAAGTTCGACGCAGCGGGAAAAAGAGTGGCAGCACAAGCAGCCAATCAATGGCACATTGCGAATTCACAGGCTTTGCTGTCAAGATATGACGGAGCCCACTGGGACGAAATGCAACACTTTATTGAACATCTGCCCAAAGAATTCCAAAAACTTGCACAACAGGTGGTAGAAGAAGGACAAAGTATCTCAAATAACCAGATACGTTCAGCAATGGACGCAGCAGACACAGCTGCAAGAACTGTAAATACAGCGGTGACAATCCGGAGACATGCATGGCTGCGCACCTCAGGATTCAAGCCCGAAATCCAACAGGCTGTGCTTAATATGCCTTTTAATGGACAGCAGTTGTTTGGGCCGGAAGTGGACACTGCTATCGAGAAGCTGAAAAAAGATACAGATACGGCCAAGGCCATGGGCGCGCTCTACTTCCCACAAAGCAGAGGCACTTTTAGGAAAACACAATTTAGAGGGGGGTTTCGGGCTCAAACAACAGAACCCTCAACTTCACAAACCAGGCCCACATACCAGAGCCAGTATCAGAGAGGAGGCTTTCGGGGACAATACAGAGCGGGACAGTTCCCTAAGACTAGAGGGAAGTTCCAAAGTCCCAAGACCCCTCAAAACAAACAGTGACTTCAGTGTCACAAATCCTCAACACGTAACACCAGTGGGGGGGAGACTAACAGATTTTTACCAACATTGGGAGGAAATAACAACGGACTCGTGGATCCTAGCCATCATCCAACATGGCTATTGCATAGAATTCCTACAATTACCACCAAATGTGCCGCCAAAAACACACAACATGTCCAAACAACACATGGATCTATTACAGATAGAAGTCCAAGCGTTGTTAAAAAAAGAGGCAATAGAACTAGTACCCAGTCATCAAAAAGGGACAGGGGTTTACTCCCTGTACTTTCTCATACCCAAAAAGGAGAAAACTCTAAGACCTATATTAGATCTCAGAACACTAAATCTTTACATCAAATCAGATCACTTTCACATGGTAACACTTCAAGACGTAATCCCCTTGCTCAAACAACAAGACTACATGACGACATTAGATCTCAAAGATGCGTACTTCCATATACCCATACATCCTTCACACAGGAAATACTTAAGGTTTGTATTCCAAGGACTACATTACCAGTTCAAAGTGTTACCATTCGGAATAACAACAGCACCAAGGGTATTTACAAAATGCCTTGCAGTAGTAGCAGCACATATCAGAAGACAGCACATACACGTATTCCCGTATCTAGACGATTGGTTAATCAAAACCAACACCCAGAAACAGTGTCTTCAACACACAAAATACGTCATAGAAACCCTTCACAAACTAGGGTTCTCACTAAACTACCAAAAATCACACTTACAGCTGTGTCAAATACAACAATACTTAGGAGCAACAATGAACACAAAAAAAGGGATTGCCCCTCCAAGTCCACAAAGGGTACAAGTATTCCAAAACTTAATACAAAGCATGCACCCAAACCAAAAGCATCAGGTAAAATTAGTGATGAAACTACTAGGCATGATGTCCTCATGCATAGCCATTGTCCCAAACGCAAGATTACACATGCGACCCTTACAACAGTGCCTAGCAACACAATGGACACAACCACAGGGTCAACTTCAAGATCTAGTGTTGATAGACCGCCAAACACACTCCTCGCTTCAATGGTGGAATCCTGTAAATTTAAACCAAGGGCGGCCTTTCCAAGACCCAGTGCCTCAATACGTAATCACAACAGATGCTTCCATGGTAGGGTGGGGAGCACATCTCAACCAACACAGCATCCAGGGACAATGGGACACTCAGCAGAAACAACTTCACGTAAATCAGCTAGAACTACTAGCAGTGTTTCTAGCGTTGAAAGCATTTCAACCGCTAATAACCCACAAACACATTCTTGTCAAAACAGACAACATGACAACAATGTATTACTTAAACAAACAGGGAGGCACACACTCATCACAACTGTGCCTCTTAGCACAGAAGATTTGGCATTGCACGATTCACAATCACATTTGCCTAATAGCGCAATACATCCCAGGAATTCAAAACCAATTGGCAGACAATCTCAGTCGAGATCACCAACAGATCCACGAATGGGAGATTCATCCACAGATACTGCAAACCTACTTCCAAAAGTGGGGAACACCGCAAATAGACCTATTCGCAACAAAAGAAAACGCAAAATGCCAAAACTTCGCATCCAGGTACCCACAGCCTCACTCCAAAGGCAATGCGTTATGGATGAGTTGGTCAGGGATATTTGCTTACGCTTTTCCCCCTCTCCCACTTCTTCCGTATCTTGTAAACAAATTGAGTCAAAACAAACTCAAACTAATACTAATAGCACCAACTTGGGCCCGACAACCTTGGTACACAACATTACTAGAGCTGTCAGTAGTGCCTCATATCAACTACCAAACAGACCAGATCTGTTAACTCAACACAAACAGCAAATCAGACACCCGAGTCCAGCATTGCTCAATCTAGCAATCTGGCTCCTGAAGTCTTAGAATTTGGACACCTAGACCTTACACAAGAATGTATGGAGGTCATCAAACAGGCTAGAAAACCTACTACAAGACATTGCTACGCAAATAAATGGAAACGATTTGTTTATTACTGTCAAAATAATCAAATTCACCCATTACACGTGTCTGCAAAAGACATTGTAAGCTACTTACTACGCTTACAAAAATCTAACTTAGCTTTTTCGTCCATTAAAATACATCTCACAGCAATTTCAGCATATCTGCAAATTACACATTCAACTTCACTATTTAGAATCCCAGTCATAAAAGCACTTATGGAGAGTCTAAAAAGGATCATTCCACCAAGAACACCACCAGTTCCTTTGTGGAACCTCAATATTGTATTAACGCGACTCATGGGTCTACCATTCGAACCCATGCACTCTTGCGAAATGCAATACTTAACCTGGAAAGTTGCCTTTCTAATAGCTATCACATCCCTCAGAAGAGTGAGTGAAATACAAGCCTTTACCATACAAGAACCCTTTATTCAAATACACAAACATAAAGTGGTTCTACGCACAAATCCCAAATTTTTGCCAAAAGTTATATCACCGTTCCACTTGAACCAAACTGTGGAACTCCCAGTGTTTTTTCCACAACCAGACTCTGTAGCTGAAAGAGCATTACATAAAAAGAGCTCTAATGTACTACATTGATAGAACTAAACAGTTTCGCAAAACAAAACAATTGTTTGTAGCTTACCAAAAACCTCATACAGGGAATCCAATATCCAAACAAGGCATTGCCAGATGGATAGTTAAATGTATTCAAACCTGTTATGTTAAAGCTAAAAGAGAACTGCCTATTACACCGAAGGCACACTCCACTAGAAAGAAAGGCGGCACAATGGCCTTTCTAGGAAATATACCAATGACAGAAATATGTAAGGCAGCCACATGGTCTACGCCTCATACATTTACTAAACATTACTGCGTGGATGTGTTAACAACACAACAAGCCACAGTAGGACAAGCAGTACTAAGAACATTATTTCAAACAACTTCAACTCCTACAGGCTAAACCACCGCTTTTGGGGAGATAACTGCTTACTAGTCTATGCACAGCATGTGTATCTGCAGCTACACATGCCATCGAACGGAAAATGTCACTTACCCAGTGTACATCTGTTCGTGGCAGGAGTCCTGCAGATTCACATGCGCCCTCCCACCTCTCCGGGAGCCTGTAGCCGTTATAAGTTGAATAAAATTAAACTTGTACATTTGAAATTTTTTTAATATAACACTTTTAGTCACATTATGTACATACATACTTACTCCATTGCATGGGCATTATTACTATATACACAACTCCTACCTCACCCTCTGCGGGGAAAACAATCTAAGATGGAGTCGACGCCCATGCGCAATGGAGCCGAAATGGGAGGAGTCCCTCGATCTTGTGACTCGAAAGGACTTCTTAGAAGAAAAACAACTTGTAACACTCCGAGCCCAACACTAGATGGCGGGATATGCACAGCATGTGAATCTGCAGCATCTCATGCCACGAACAGATGTACACTGGATATATATTTGAAGCAATTTCACAATCCAGAAAAGGAAACCGGAAACCAAGGCCATGCATAATTACATTTATTGACGCGTTTCGGACGTAGCCTTGCTCACAATACCATTCAAAATAATTCTAGTGACATATAAACCTTAAAATGCCATAAACATAGACAAGGGACTCATTTCAAAGACAGATACCACAGGAGGGCAAAATGTGGCAGCAATTTTGAAATATATCTATTCACATAGCAAACTGCTAACAGATAGTCTAAAGATGACATAGTGTTCTATATAACTTTTCTTTGAATGATAAATTCTATTTATATCAAATATTATCTTCACTATAACAATCTATAGTAACTAATGTATATAAAATAAATACATTTCACAATCTTTCAAGAAGAATGTTCTAATTTAGTTGTTGTATTGATAACAAGACGTCAACTACCCACATACATAAGTCTACAAGTTGGTAACTCCTAAAAAACTCACTACTGTGTATATTCCCACAAAAATATATTCATTGCTCACCCTATAGCATACTAAAAGTGCAATACACATCTAAAAATATATACAATTATTGGTTAATTCATCTATGGTAGTATCAAACAAAACTGAAACATGACATTAATTACCTCTTAAATGTACAGCTAA
The DNA here is from genome assembly GCF_031143425.1 of Pleurodeles waltl. Taxonomy (NCBI): domain Eukaryota; kingdom Metazoa; phylum Chordata; class Amphibia; order Caudata; family Salamandridae; genus Pleurodeles; species Pleurodeles waltl. Next base: position 975,659,455 of record NC_090446.1, on the reverse strand, counting down.
TTCCTCGCTTAAATTTAATCCTTGTGGGGCAAGTGTCTCAAAGTCAATAATATATTTTGACTCAAGAATCCTCAGTTTAACAGTTCTGTCCCCCCCATGTGGGTCCTTCTTCACCTGATCAATCACTAAATTTTTTTACTTATTCATATCTCCATTGTGCATGATTTGAAAATGTCTAGCCACCGGATACTTCTGATCATTGTGTCCGATGGCTCTCATATGCTCAAGGACCCTCTTTTTTTGCCCGGTGAATCGTACTCCCAATATACAACTTATCACACGGGCATATTAAGCAATAGACACAATAATCTGTGTTGCAGTTAAAAAATCCTCTAATCTTAAAGAGTCTATCGCCTATTGAGAGGGTGTCGGAATTCTCACTCTTCCTGCATGCTTTCCAATTTAAACAACGTACAAAGCCTGTGCTTTTACTGACAGTCACATGAGTATTGGATGTAATCGTATTATGACTCAAATTGTCTCGCAGGGACTTACTTTTTCTAAAAGTAATCTGCGGTGTCTCATGTATATATTGTGTCAATACAGAATCTGTGTGTAAAATATGCCAGCTCTTGCTCAATATAGATCTAACTTTCTTAGATTGTTTCGAAAAAGTAGTAATGAATCTTATTCTTTCATCCTCTATTGCTTTAGTATTCCGGGAGTCAAAAAGCAGACTTTCTCTTGTGATTCTGCTGATTTTCTCCATTGCTTGCACAACCAACTGTTCACTGTACCCTCGTTCTTTGAATCTTAGACACATATTTTTCTGCTCAAGTTCAAAATCTGTGGCGGTAGTACAAATACGTTTTGCTCGAAGAAGTTCCCCGTAAGGGATACTCCGTATCAAGCTGTCCGGATGTGCACTCTGTGCACTGAGGAGACTTTTCCCTGCTGTTTTTTTCCTATATAGCTTTGTAGTGAGTCTCTCTTTCTGTACATTGATCATTACATCTAAAAATTCAATATCACTATTGCTAACCGTTCCACTAAAGAACAGGTTGCAATTGTTTACATTCAATTTAGATATAAAATTATTCGCTGAAATCGTGTCACCTCTCCAAATGACAAATACATCGTCAATGTATCTACACCATAGAATTATATGTTTCTCAAAATCAGGTAAGCTGACGAACATCTGCTCCTCCCACCAGCCCATAAATAAGTTTGCGTAGCTGGGGGCAAAGCAAGTGCCCATCGCAGTCCCTTGTAGTTGTCTGTATGCATTATTGTCAAATAGAAAGAAGTTGTTCTTTAAACAGAAATCAATCATATCTAATATCATCTCCGTATGTAGCAAATAGGAAATTGGTCTTGCCCTCATATGATGCCTAGTGGCAGCCAATCCCACATCATGTTTGATACATGTATACAGGCTAGCCACATCTAATGTCATTAGTAGGAAATCTTGTTCCCAATGTATTCCATCTATGATCTTAAGGAAGTGTGTTGTATCCTTGATGTAGGAGGGTAGACCTTCCACAAATGTACGAATGAAAAAATCAATGTATTTAGACGTATTCTCAAGCATTGATCCTAAAGCAGACACGATTGGTCTACCTGGGGGATTGGTCTTATCTTTATGCAACTTCGTTAATAAATATAAAACCGGAATTTTGGGATATTCACATAAAAGAAAACAGTATTCATCCCATTCTAAGAGTCCTTGCTCTCTCCAATTTAGTAATTTGTCCCTGAAAAAATTGTCAGACTGTCTTACCAACTCATAGTTTGCTCTCATATAACAGTTGGGGTCCCCCAATTGCCTTAAACCTTCCTTGATGTACCAATTTTTATCCATGACAACGACATTGCCTCCTTTATTGGACTGTCTGATAACAATGTTGTTGTCCTTTTTCAATTCCTGCAGTGCTTGAAATTCTGCTATATTCAAGTTATTTTTGCTATACTCGCCTTGTTTCCCTTTCAACTGTCTTAATTGTTTAATGACATCCTTTTCAAATACTTCTATTGAATCACACTGGATTGTAGGTAAAAATCGAGATTTAGCTTTAAAAGGCCCAGGGCATGATCTATCTATCTCTACCCCCCAAAACATCAAGATTGATCAAAGGATCTTGATGTGCGGATGTATCATCATCCAGCTCGGCCGAAGTATGTAGAATTGCAACATCACTAATACATAAATTGTTAGGTTTAAAGGTACTTTCCGGCTTACTTGATCGAATTGTATTGTTAAACCATTTTTTCAATTTTAGTTTTCTAACAAATTTGAATAAATCTATTCTGGTCTGGGTATAGTGAAAATTACTCGAAGGACAGAAAGAGAGGCCACGAGAGAGGAGTTTGTGTTCAACAACAGTTAGTGTCCTTTTCGACAAATTAACTACATTCATAATATTGTCTTTTTGGCTCTGGTTGTCATTCCCATCGGCTATTGTTCTTCTCTTCTTACTTCTCGCTTTTGCCTGTCTGTTCCTCTCCCTCTTCCTCTCGTTCCTCTCCCTCTTCCTTTTTGTGAGGTTTGAAACCCTTGTTTGCTCTGTCCTGCCCTTGTGTAATACTTGGAATTGTTTAAAAAAATTAGACTTGTCTGTATGGTGTCCTCCTCGATTAATGGTAGATAATGTAGTTTCAGACACACCTGAAAGGTTGCTGTCCGAGACATCACTTTCACTGGTATCCTGTAAGATCCCAACTTTTTGTCCCACTTGTACTTCTCTTACTGGATTGGACTCCTCATTATACATATGATCAAATTTCCGATGGAAGGTCAGAATTCTTCCCGAATTGTAATCTTTGAAATCACGTATAAATTTCTGTTGTTTCTTAATAGTGATTTCTTCTTCTAGTTTTACCAATCTGATCTCCATTTTCTTCATGAATTCTTCATATACTTCTTTTGATACTAAAGCTATTAGATCTGCTGTTAATTTCTCAATTTCATCCAAGATTTTCTCTCTATCTTTAATAGCATACTTAATCAAAATCTTCATCATATTTAGTGAGCAGCAATTAGAATTACTGGCCCACTCTTCTAACATGATCGGATCAGGTTCATCGTACGTTGGTATAGTGAAAATCCTCAGGCCCCTTGGAACTCTCTCAACATCACAGTATCTTTGATGGGATTCTGCTTCCCACCATTTGGATAACTCCTTTATATGTAATTTTTCCAACTTGTCACATAACAGCTGTGATTTCATGCCTTGATTGATACTACCATTGTCAGTGTTACTCATACTCTCATTATTAGCACCAGAAAAAAACAATTTATTGGACTTTTCTTTTCTTCGTACCTCCAAAGCAGACGCCATATTGTGTCACTAAAATTTCCAACAATAATGTAAAGTGCTGGCCAAGGTGAGTACTACCATAAATATCTGTATCTCTTACTCACTCTTAACTGTAACAGCGTATTTGAATCTTTGAAAAAGAGCACATGATCCACAGAGAATACCTTGCCACATTTGAATTTTATTCTTTATATAGGAATCATTTTAGATCTTCTCCGAGGAGTAGATATTCAATATCTGTGCTCATAATTCCATGCTAATCCAACCTGTATTACAAATCGTTCTTGCTGACTTCTGAGTTATTGATATAATATATGCATATATATATGCATATATATGCATATATATATATATATATATGCATATATATGCATATATATTATGTTATTGATATATATATATTGATATAATATATGCATATATATGCATATATATATATATATATATATATATATATGAGCAGACGCACATTTCGTAAAACACAGTTTCGAGGGGGGTTTCGAGGACAAAGCACAGAACCCACAACCTCACAAACAAGGCCCACTTATCAGAGCCAATATCAGCGGGGAGGTTTTCGGGGACAATACAGAGGGGGACAATTCCAAAAAAAGTAGAGGGAAGTTCCAAAGTCCCAAAACTCCACAAAACAAGCAGTGACTTACACGTCACAAATCCCCAACACATAACACCTGTGGGGGGGAGGCTAACCAAGTGCTACAAACAATGGGAGGAAATAACAACAGATACTTGGGTCCTAGCAATTATCCAGCATGGTTATTGCATAGAATTTCTCAATTTCCCTCCAAATGTCCCACCGAAAACACACAATATGTCAAAACAACACATGGATCTTCTACAACTGGAGGTCCAAGCGTTGTTACAAAAGGAAGCAATAGAATTAGTACCAATTCATCAGAAAGGAACAGGAGTTTACTCTCTGTACTTTCTCATACCCAAAAAGGCCAAATCTCTAAGACCTATATTAGATCTCAGAACGTTAAATACATACATCAAATCAGATCACTTTCACATGGTGACATTACAGGACGTAGTCCCATTGCTCAAACAACAAGACTACATGACAACACTAGACCTAAAGGATGCATACTTCCATATACCGATACATCCTTCACACAGAAAGTACCTAAGGTTTGTATTCCAAGGGGTACATTACCAATTCAAAGTGTTGCCATTTGGGATAACAACTGCGCCAAGAGTTTTTACAAAATGCCTGGCAGTAGTAGCTGCGCATATCAGAAGACAGCAAATACACGTGTTCCCGTACCTAGACGATTGGTTAATCAAAACCAACACGTAAGAACGGTGTTCACAACACACAAAGTATGTAATCGAAACCCTCCACAAACTAGGTTTCTCACTCAACTACACAAAGTCACACCTTCAGCCGTGTCAAACACAGCAATACTTAGGGGCAACAATCAACACAACAAAAGGGGTTGCCACTCCAAGTCCACAAAGGGTACAAGCATTTCCCAATGTAATACAAACCATGTATCCAAAACAAAGAATACAGGTCAAGATGGTGATGAAACTACTAGGCATGATGTCCTCATGCATAGCCATTGTCCCAAACGCCAGATTGCACATGCGGCCCTTACAACAGTGCCTAGCATCACAATGGTCACAGGCACAAGGTCAACTTCTAGATCTAGTGTTGATAGACCGCCAAACATACACCTCGCTTCTATGGTGGAACAATATAAATTTAAACCAAGGGCGGGCTTTCCAAGACCCAGTGCCTCAATACGTAATAACTACAGATGCCTCCATGATAGGGTAAGGAGCCCACCTCAATCAACACAGCATCCAGGGACAATTGGACACTCAGCAAATACAGTTTCACATAAATCACTTGGAACTACTGGCAGTATTTCTAGCGTTGAAAGCATTTCAACCCATAATAAGCCACAAACACATCCTTGTCAAAACAGACAACATGACAACGATGTATTATCTGAACAAACAGGGAGGAACACACTCAACACAGTTGTGTCTCCTGGCACAGAGAATATGGCATTGGGCGATTCACAACCACATTCGCCTAATAGCACAGTTTATTCCAGGGATTCACAATCAGTTAGCAGACAATCTTTCTCGGGATCACCAACAGATCCACGAATGGGAGATTCACCCCCAAATACTAAACACTTACTTCCAAAGATGGGGAACACCACAAATAGACCTATTTGCAACAAAAGAAAATGCAAAATGCCAAAACTTCATATCCAGATACCCACAGGATCAGTTTCAGGGCAATGCGTTATGGATGAGTTGGTCAGGGATATTTGCATACGCTTTTCCCCCTCTCCCACTCCTTCCATATCTGGTAAACAAATTGAGTCAAAACAAACTCATACTAATAGCACCAACTTGGGCAAGACAACCTTGGTACACAACACTACTAGACCTCTCAGTAGTGCCTCATGTCAAACTACCAAACAAACCAGATCTGTTAACTCAACACAAACAAAATCCAGCATCGCTGAATCTAGCAATTTGGCTCCTGAAATCTTAGAATTCGGAAACTTAGACCTTACACAGGAATGTATGGAGGTCATAAATCAAGCTAGGAAACCAACCACTAGACATTGCTATGCAAATAAGTGGAAAAGATTTATTTATTATTGCCATAATAATCAAATTCAGCCATTACACGCATCGGCTAAAGACATTGTAAGCTACTAACTACATTTGCAAAAGTCAAAGCTAGCTTTTTCATCCATTAAAATACATCTTACCGCAATTTCAGCTTATCTGCAAATTACGCACTCAACTTCATTATTTAGGATACCAGTCATAAAAGCGTTTATGGAAGGCCTAAAGAGAATTATACCACCAAGAACACCACCAGTTCCTTCGTGGAACCTCAACATTGTCTTAACTCGACTCATGGGTCCACCTTTCGAACCTATGCACTCATGTGAAATGCAATACTTAACATGGAAAGTTGCATTTCTAATTACTATCACATCTCTAAGAAGAGTAAGTGAGATACAAGCATTTACCATACAAGAACCATTTATTCAGATACACAAGCATAAAGTAGTCTTACGAACAAATCCTAAATTCTTACCAAAAGTCATATCACCGTTCCACTTGAATCAAACAGTAGAACTACCAGTGTTCTTCCCACAGCCAGATTCGGTAGCTGAAAGAGCACTATATACATTAGACATCAAAAGAGCGTTAATGTACTACATTGACAGAACAAAACAAATTCGGAAAACAAAACAATTATTTATTGCTTTCCAAAAACCTCATACAGGAAATCCAATTTCAAAACAAGGTATTTCTAGATGGATAGTTAAGTGCATTCAAACTTGTTATCTCAAAGCAAAAAGAGAACTGCCTATTACACCAAAGGCACACTCGACTAGAAAGAAAGGTGCTACCATGGCCTTTCTAGGAAATATTCCAATGACTGAAATATGTAAGGCAGCCACATGGTCTACGCCTCATACATTTACCAAACACTACTGCGTGGATGTGTTAACGGCACAACAAGCCACAGTAGGCCAAGCAGTACTACGAACTTTGTTTCAAACAACTTCAACTCCTACAGGCTGAACCACCGCTTTTGGGGAGATAACTGACTACTAGTCTATGCAAAGCATGTGTATCTGCAGCTACACATGCCATCGAACGGAAAATGTCACTTACCCAGTGTACATCTGTTCGTGGCAGGAGTCGCTGCAGATTCACATGCGCCCACCCGCCTCCCCGGGAGCCTGTAGCCGTTTCGAAGTTGATCTTGAACATTTGTAAATTTGTAAATATATCACTTTAAACTACATTATGTACATACATATTCACTCCATTGCATGGGCACTATTACTAAAATACACAACTCCTACCTCACCCTCTGCGGGGAAAACAATCTAAGATGGAGTCGACGCCCATGCGCAATGGAGCCGAAATGGGAGGAGTCCCTCGATCTCGTGACTCGAAAAGACTTCTTCGAAGAAAAACAACTTGTAACACTCCGAGCCCAACACTAGATGGCGGGATGTGCAAAGCATGTGAATCTGCAGCGACTCATGCCACGAACAGATGTACACTGGGTAAGTGACATTTTCCATATATGTGTATATATATATATATACCAACAATTCTGGATTTAGGAAGTGCCATAAGTGTAAGGCCTGTGCGTTTGAAGTGAATACCTCACAAGTGAGATCGCCTTTAATGAAAGCCCCTTTATGCATCAGCAAAGCCTTACCTTGCAAAAGTGAATTTGCAGTTTATGTTCTTAAGTATACCTGCCCCAAACTGTATGTAAGAAGCACAACTTTGAAGGCTCATCTCTGTATTGTGCAACACATTAGAGCCATCAATAATAGAGACGGTAGTTATCCAGTGGCAAGACTCTTTGAGGAATGTCATGGTGGCTGGGAAGGGGAGTTGAGCTATTTTGTGCTTGATGCAGCCCCTAGAAAAGTATGAGGTGGTAATCGGGAACAACAGTTGAGAAGATTGGAATCGCGCTAAATTCTCATGCTTGATACTAAGGCCCGGGGGGTTTAAACTTGGAAGAAGATCTTCACGTGCATTTGTAGAGATGAGATGGTGTTGTCTGTTAATATCCTTTCAGTCTTTCATGAGTGACAGAATGACACGCTGTGATCAGCGTGAGCTGTTGTGGAGTTTGTTATTGAGTGGTCTCACTCTGGTCTTTTTTTGTCCTTTTGTCTTTTTTTTCTTTTATAAAATACCAGATTTGGCACAGGTGTTCAGTGGTACATGCTACATTTTATTACATAGGATTTGTTGAGTTGCATATTTGGAATGTACTTGACTTTGAAGAAATAATTTTGTTGAAATATTCACCCACTTGGGTTGATAGTATTTTGTACATGTTTATTTTATTCTATATTGTATGCAAACATGCTTTATTTTTATTGGTTTATTTTTATATTAGAATACTTTTGAGACATTTATGCCTTCCTATAAAATGTGTTGTGCATTAATATTGAGAACTGCGACCAGCAGCACCGAAGATGGGTTGTGTATAGGGAATGTATACTTCATTTTGAGTTCTGTCTACGTATTTTTCTTTATTTTTATTGGTCAGGCATTGCATCATTGGAGTAAGACTTGCACCTTATAAATGAATTTGTATTGGTGATCATGGGTGATTTTGAGAATGGCCGCTCTTACGGTCGAAACGTGTCAATTTGAATTGTGATTTATGTAAATTATGTGGCTTCATGAACCCGAGTGCGTCGGCGCTCGTCTCGGTGCATGTGTGATGAGATGTGGTATGTGAGGATTGAAAGAAAAAAGATATATATATATATTCACTGAAAACAAACGAAGGTTACAGGGACGTTCTAGTTAGGCATTCATTTTAAACATACAGAACCATAGAAATTCACCTGTTGTAGTTGCTTAACTCAAGCAACTATAACGTGTGCCCTAAGATAACTATAACCCGCGCCCCTGCCATGTACAGTTTTTTTTAATCAAAACTTTTGATGGAAATATTACATTGATTTTTATCAATGGTGTTATCAACGATATCATGAGTGCTGTAATTTGTGGCGTAATTAGCAGTGCATGGCAAGGGTGCGAGTTAAAGTTATCTTAGGGCATGAGTTGTAGTTACTTGAGATAATTGTAACAGGTGAATTTCTATCATTACGTGCGTTCAAAATGTGAGCCTATCTATAACGTCCCTGTAACCTTTGTTTTTTTAAGTGAATTTCTATGTTTTTTCTAAATTCTATTTCCTAACTGTAATGTCTCTGTAACCTTAGTTTTTTTCAGTGAATTTCTATGTTTTTGTATGGTTTGGCTGCAGGGTCTAGCCTGCACCTGTTAGCACCTAACCTTGTGCCGTGCACGGCCTTTGGACGTGCGCAGCGGGTGTTGGCTGCCAGGGCTGCTGCCAGACCCTGCGGCCAACTCCACGCTGCGCATGGCCGTTTGGCCATGCGCAGCAGGAGTTGGCCACGACCTGTCTCTCCGAGTGTGAGAATAGTTGTGAGAGAGTGTATCTGGGGGTGAGAGTTTCTGCCTGGGTGTGTTAGTGGGTGCATCAGTGTCTGTGGGGGTCTGTGAGTGGATGTGTTAGGGTTTTAGTGGGTTTGTGAGTCAGTGTGTGAGAGCCTGAGTGGGTCTGTGAGCGGGGCATGAGTGGGTTTGTGAGTGGGTGTTTGAGCAGGTCTGTGAGTGGGTGCTTGAGTAGGTCTGTGAGTGGGTGCATGAGGGTCTGAGTAGGTCTGTGAGTGGGAGAAATAGAATAAAAAAGAGACATTGAGTGAGGAAGACAGGGGGAAAGATTTTTTAGGCTTTGATGAATTATATTCTTAGAATGAGATATTTCTGGACAAATTGAAAATAAATATTTATTTATCAATTAAAGCATGAGCTCACCTTTCAGTATGAAACGTTTCAACTTTAGAAGTTTAAAAAGAAATTAAAGAAGGAAAATAACTAGGGACACACATGGAGTAGAACCCTCAACTTTCAGTGTGAGGGTCTGTGACCTTATCCTTTAGGTCATAGGTGACTCCTTATTATGATGCTTCAGAACATACCTATGACAGTCAACCCATGCATGTAATTGCAAAGAAAAGTGAAGGTTCCATCACTATGGAGATTCAACAGCCAAAACACTACCAAATAAATAAACACATTGACAAGCGATACTAGGATTTGAATCTTCAGCCTACTGTGTGACCGTAGACATAGACCGTAGGCCTTGACCATTAGGCCAGAAGTGACTCTGTTCTCCAAACATAACTATAATATTCGTACCCAACATCTTGCTAGATTGACGCTTTGAAGTCATTGCATGGAGGGACCATTGCAATGTCAATCTTACTTTCTCTCTTCCGTCCCACTATGAGGGAAGAACGAGAATGACAGGACTTCAGGGGGAGCCTGAAGGACCTTGCGCTGCTAGGCAGCTACCCGCATCCTGTTGGAGCTGGTATTGCTCCTACAAGCAAGGAGCTGCTTTAAATAGCATCTCCCTGCTTGTGGAAGCAATATTTTCATCTGTTTCCCTGCACCCATATGTGCGTGCAGGGAAACGGAGGAAAACTCCACTTTCTGACAGCAGAAGCTGTTTGATAGCTCCCGCTATCAGAAAGCAGACTTTACTTATTTTTGCTTGGTGGAAGCGGTTAGTGCCTACCAAACAAAAACAAACAGCTATGTCCTGGGAGTGGGCGGCCGGGGACATAGCAAGAGCCGGTTCTGTGGGACCATCAGCGCCCCCCCCCCCTCCAACCAGCATTGCCCCAGTGAGATGGTGGTCTCTGGGGCTCCGGGTCCGAAACGGACCCCCTTCTCTCTTTTATTGTAGCCCCGGGGAGGTGGTGATCCCCGGTGTTGCGGGCACGTGCCCCCCACATTCTATTCAATTAAAGCCCTGGGAAGGTGGTGCTCCTCGGGAATGCAGGGGCAGTGGCAAGTAACATTAAGTCCTGGGGCGGTGTAACAAAGGGTACAGGGATATTATAGTTAGACTCACATTTTAAATGTAGAAAATCATAGAAAATCAGGAGTTATAGTTGCACCATTTGATGTAACTTCACAGAATTTTCTCCCAAAACGTGCCCTCTAGGGTCTTGTTGTGCAGTTTTTAAAACACGGAGGCATGCTGCCCCCTCACAACCATATACCACCCTTTTAACCCAGTCCACCCTGTGTCCTTTTGAATGTGGAGCCTCCTTTGAGTGTAATCTGGCTCCCCTGCCTCGAGCTCCTGTCCGAATCTGGGAGAACAGGCCCTGTTCCTCGGTATAGGAGCTTGGTTTCGGCTCCGTGGCCGGATGTTTCGGTATCGAAACCTTTTCGACCGTCTTTTTCGGCTCCGAAGACACTTTCTTGCCTTTCGGTGTTCCGATCTCTTGGTGCCGACTCATTTCGGTGCCGCTCTCTCGGTGTCGAGAGTGCTCTGACCCGGTGTCTCGGGGTCGAGTCTGTTCTGTGCCGGTATCTCGACCGGAGTCGGATGACTTCGACACATGCGTGCCCTTTTTCGGTGCCGATGGTCGGTCACCTAATTTTCGGGTTAAGCCATGGCCTGTTGGCAGTGGCGTCCCCTGGGCTTTAGTGATTTTTCTGTGAGTTTTGCTCATCAACGTCTTACTCACGGTTCTTGGCGTCTATTCGGGATCGACCTCGTCCGAGTCCGAATCCGCAATGGAGAAGGTTTCCTCTTCTTCCACGTGCTGTTGTCCTGCCGGCGCCGACGCCATTTGTAGTCTTCTTGCTCTTCGGTCTCTTAGCGTTTTCCTCGACCGAAACGCTCGACAGGCCTCGCAGGTATCCTCTTTGTGTTCGGGAGACAAACACAAATTACAGACCAGATGCTGATCTGTGTAAGGATACTTGTTGTGGCATTCGGGGCAGAAGCGGAATGGGGTCCGTTCCATTAGCCTTGAAGACGCACGAGGTCGGGCCGACCAGGCCCCGTCGGGGAATCGAAAACCCCGAAGGGCCACCGGAGCTCTTCCGAAATCAAACAATACCGAACGCAAACAATACCGTCAAATTTTCAGAGATTTAACTAACTTTCCGAACCGAAACACGGAGCGAATAGGAACACGTCCGAACCCGATGGCGGAAAGAAAACAATCTAAGATGGAGTCGACGCCCATGCGCAATGGAGCCGAAAGAGGAGGAGTCCCTCGATTTCGTGACTCGAAAAGACTTCTTCGAAGAAAAACAACTTGTAACACTCCGAGCCCAACACTAGATGGCGGGATGTGCACAGCATGTGAATCTGCAGCGTCTCATGCCACGAACAGATGTACACTGGGTAAGTGCCATTTTCCATATATATATATATATATATATATATATATATATATATAAAACCTACTGGTGGTCCCCAGTGTATGTGTGTGTGTATATATATCTGTGTATATATACACACATATATATATATATATATATATATATATATTTATATATATATATATGTGTAGATAGATACATACAGGGAGTGCAGAATTATTAGGCAAGTTGTATTTTTGAGGATTAATTTTATTATTGAACAACAACCATGTTCTCAATGAACCCAAAAAACTCATTAATATCAAAGCTCAATATTTTTGGAAGTAGTTTTTAGTTTGTTTTTAGTTTTAGCTATGTTAGGGGGATATCTGTGTGTGCAGGTGACTATTACTGTGCATAATTATTAGGCAACTTAACAAAAAAAAATATATACCCATTTCAATTATTTATTATTACCAGTGAAACCAATATAACATCTCAACATTCACAAATATACATTTCTGACATTCAAAAACAAAACAAAAACAAATCAGTGACCAATATAGCCACCTTTCTTTGCAAGGACACTCAAAAGCCTGCCATCCATGGATTCTGTCAGTGTTTTGATCTGTTCACCATCAACATTGCGTGCAGCAGCAACCACAGCCTCCCAGACACTGTTCAGAGAGGTGTACTGTTTTCCCTCCTTGTAAATCTCACATTTGATGATGGACCACAGGTTCTCAATGGGGTTCAGATCAGGTGAACAAGGAGGCCATGTCATTAGATTTCCTTCTTTTATACCCTTTCTTGCCAGCCACGCTGTGGAGTACTTGGACGCGTGTGATGGAGCATTGTCCTGCATGAAAATCATGTTTTTCTTGAAGGATGCAGACTTCTTCCTGTACCACTGCTTGAAGAAGGTGTCTTCCAGGAACTGGCAGTAGGACTGGGAGTTGAGCTTGACTCCATCCTCAACCCGAAAAGGCCCCACAAGCTCATCTTTGATGATACCAGCCCAAACCAGTACTCCACCTCCACCTTGCTGGCGTCTGAGTCGGACTGGAGCTCTCTGTCCTTTACCAATCCAGCCACGGGCCCATCCATCTGGCCCATCAAGACTCACTCTCATTTCATCAGTCCATAAAACCTTAGAAAAATCAGTCTTGAGATATTTCTTGGCCCAGTCTTGACGTTTCAGCTTGTGTGTCTTGTTCAGTGGTGGTCGTCTTTCAGCCTTTCTTACCTTGGCCATGTCTCTGAGTATTGCACACCTTGTGCTTTTGGGCACTCCAGTGATGTTGCAGCTCTGAAATATGGCCAAACTGGTGGCAAGTGGCATCGTGGCATCGTGGCAGCTGCACGCTTGACTTTTCTCAGTTCATGGGCAGTTATTTTGCGCCTTGGTTTTTCCACACGCTTCTTGCGACCCTGTTGACTATTTTGAATGAAACGCTTGATTGTTCGATGATCACGCTTCAGAAGCTTTGCAATTTTAAGAGTGCTGCATCCCTCTGCAAGATATCTCACTATTTTTGACTTTTCTGAGCCTGTCAAGTCCTTCTTTTGACCCATTTTGCCAAAGGAAAGGAAGTTGCCTAATAATTATGCACACCTGATATAGGGTGTTGATGTCATTAGACCACACCCCTTCTCATTACAGAGATGCACATCACCTAATATGCTTAATTGGTAGTAGGCTTTCGAGCCTATACAGCTTGGAGTAAGACAACATGCATAAAGAGGATGATGTGGTCAAAATACTCATTTGCCTAATAATTCTGCACTCCCTGTACATACATCAGTGACACAAAAGGGGGTTTTATTCTGGCATTGCCAGTGCTTGTTGAAAGATTCAGCCCCCTTCTTAGTGTTTGGCAGACGGTATACTCCATCAAAACGAGACGAATAGCTCATCCACAATATTACAAGCGCTGTGCTGTAGCCTTTAATGCACATGTAATATGGCAGACAAGATATCAGCCACATTTGTGACCGGATATTCTGTCACCTTAACTGTAAATAAGGCCCTTAGTCAGGTCTCACAGTGCAAGATAGGCTTATTTGCTGTTAATGCTTAGCTACTGTTGTTCTTTCGGATTCAGCTGTTGCCTACAGGCCTGACTGAAGCAGTGAAATGTCAATCGCATGTTCCACTGATTGCCTTGCGCCATCTCTTGCAGAGCTGTTTTAAGTCACTTATCCTTTTCTGCCCTTGTTCATATTTTCTATGATATGTCAAATATCTGTGTATTTATACAGTCCAACATGAATCTGTTGTTAGCACTTGCAGTCTGGCAAATGAGGGAACTAAGGTAGTGGAAATTGTTTGCTGTGAGTCTCATACTGAGGGCAGGTGGAGAAGCTGTGGTCAGGGCTCTGGTATCCGGAGTCCCCAGCTGGATAAGTAGCCAGCAGGACACTGTTCATTTTCAGCACCATGATTTTTTTTTTTTATGAAACATGCCCATCTTTTATGGTCTTCTGAGCAGGGACACGAGCTTTCCAGGCTAATATCATGTTTTCGTGTTTCTTTTTTCTTGCTTCATTAATTGCTATAGATACTAGGTCGTTACAGAACTTTAAGTCCACCTAGTCTGGCCATTTTCCTGTCTCGGGCAGACAGAATAGAAAATACTTCTTACCCCAGCGCTTGATGCCTTCCCCCTTTCTCTCATTCTTGTTCCTTTTTGCGCTTTTCCTTTAACTCTTTTATTTATTCATTTATTGTCTTTTTTTTTTCTTTTCCCACCTTTGGCAGGTAAGGTCCTATTTGTTGAAGGTGACCCGTTTTAATTTGTTTGTTTCCGCGCAGGGTAAAAACGGCAATTGTGAAAAAAGAAGAGGCTGTGAACAGTCTTCGGAAACAGTACGAGGTATGTATGACGTAGTCCGGAGCTCTCCCTAGTCAGCCACTTCTAGAAGTAAAATTTTGTCTGTCTGCAGGGACCTTTTTGTGGCTTCTACCTAGAGATGGGTGTTGATTTTTATATATATATATATATATATATATATATATATATATATATATATTTGGAATTCATTTGCCTCTGAAGGACTGATAGAGCTGTGGCACGCTAACTGAAACACTGCAAACAAGCAATTAGAAAATACTCAGTTTACTAACCTTGAAAGGATGTGATACTCAGTTGGTCTTTTCGGGATTCGAACTTTTAACTTGCATATTATTTCATGTCCATCCTGCTGACTTACACATGTCACTTAGATACATCTGCTAAGATCAGTTTGAAAAGAAAGAAGGAAAAACGATTCAAGTTAGAAGAGATGTATTTTCAGTAATTTCCTAAAAACCTGGTGCGAAGTGATAGCTCTTAGATTGGAAGTTACTGCATTCCAGGCTTTAGTTGGGAGGTAGCTGGAGGAGCTGCCACCTGGCGTTCGGCACAGAGGCCTGGGAATACAAAACAGGTTGCTAGTGGAATAGCCAGGAGACTGACTAGGAGTACAGCAGGTGAAGAGTGGGTCCCTTTTTATGTTGATGGTTGTAGGACTTGGAGCCAAAGGGACTTCTTAGACCTTCTGTTGTGGACACTAAGCCACTTATAGGACAGCCACTTTTAGGAACTTAAAACCACGGAAATGTCCAGTTTGCTTCCTGAGATGGACATATTGAGTCATTAGGGGCTTGACATTTCCTAGCAGTACAGCTTCTGTGCATCATTCGTTTTGGTACCTCTGTTCCATTGACTGGCATTGTTTACAAACTAAGACCTGAAGAGTCCGGAAGACGTCTGAGGGCATCTGAACGCTCCCCTCCAGAATAACTGTAGGGAAAGGATGGAATGTTATTTTAAAATATAGTGCCAAGTTCATAAAAGCTATCTCGGACCCAGAATGTGCCCCCCTTTCTGATTTTACATGTGTGCTGGTTTTAATTGCTAAAAAAAAAAAAATTTCTAGGGACAGCAGCAACCGGACATTCAGTTTGTGGGTGTGTTTTTAAAAAAAAAATGTTTTTACTATTGGCCTGTGTCTGAGTTCCTAACCCCTATTGCCCTACCCCAGGCCTTCTCTGCACGACTTCACTGTCTGAGTAGAGTGAAGTGACCAAAGGAAGTAATTTCGTTTTCCAACTTGAGTATAGTGGTATTTGTGACCATGGTGCACCCTTTGGAAATTACAGTACTCATGCAGTACCCACTGACTGCCCCAGATCCCCAGCAAAAGGTGTAGCAAACGTTGTATGCCATTTACATATTTCATTGCGATATTCCCTTCAGTGGCAATAGGTATTGAATCATATGCACGCACAACTATAAGGGGCCGTTGTTTTGTCCCTGTGATGCCATCTGCCACGTCTGTGGTGGTGTCACAGATTTAGCTGCAGAGTTAGAACAGTCCTGGTTGGTGCCTATGCTTCACTCGTTGGAAATGTGTATCACTGAGTGAGACTTATTCGTGCCTGCTGTCCTTTACTTGCCTTTTGTATCATCTAGCCCTGACCGCTCCCACTTCTCGTCCTTCATCTCTTGGTGTTGCTGTCATTTAACATTGCTTAAGAACTACTGGCTTCATGTGTAGGGGGGTTTGGCATAGGATTCAGGAGTCCAGATTTAATCCCTTCATGACAAGGGGACAATGCCTGATGCTATGGAATTCACCTTGTACAGGCAGGAATGGTGATGATAGGATGGGGTGCTGTCCCAAGTGATTTAGAAAAACCCTGCTGTGCAAAGGATGCTTCATGGGCTAGTGCAGGTGGAAATCTGTTGGCTCCCAGAATGAAATCTGCCTGCCGTGCCTACGAAGAGTACCTTTTGAACCATTCCTCTGAACAACAACAAAAAATATTAACTTAAAATACTATCTCACCCCTTTCTTTGGTTTGCTTCTAGGCAGCAGTAAAGAGAGCTGACCACCTGGAGGCCTTGTTGGAGCAACAACGTAAACAACTTCTGGCGAAGTGAAGTCCCAAAACGGAATGAAATCCTGTCCTCCAAGAGGAAGTGGTACAGAGTCCATCTGTGGACACCAGTGGCGGTTCACCCTTGCACTGGGCTGCGTGGCCTTGCCACCAGCCATTGCTGCTTCCGTCCTAACATTTTTGCTTCGCGGAACCCAAGAATTGGGTTGGTGGAGCCTCGACCATTTTTATTTGTGTGCAGTCAGTGTTTGCATTTTACCAGTAAAGCTCTGTATTATTTTACTTAATTAATAGACTCTCCTCTCTTCATTTAGGGTACTGGGGTGGAAGGATAAGGGTACTGGAACAGTGGTCAGCCTGTACTTTTCGTTACAGACGTTGGCTACTTGTGTGTTGTTTGCAGCTTTCTTCTTAGAAGCTAACCAGTGCCACAGTTAGCTCTGGGCCACTGACGAAGTGCTGATTAAGGAACTCTTAGCAAAAGAGAGAGGTCTAATTGCAGAAGTACACATTGGAAATATTATTTTTTTCTGTTTTTTTTTTTTTAATGAATTGTAAAAAAAAAATGTTGATGCCCAGAACACTCTTTCACAGCATTTGATAACCGCTAATGCACAGTTCACTGTGTGGGAAGAAGTATGAGCTAGAGTGCAATTTCCCAATAATTTAAGCTCACAAGTACCAGTTCCAAACTTATTCATAGTGGCAGAGATGATAAAGCCAGAGCAAGGTTTGGCAGTTTTGGAGGTGGGGCAGTCACATACAATTTGAGCATAATCAACACTGGTGTGGATGCTGTTATAAGAGGAACACTGCGGTGTAACCAAGGCCCCCGCAGCCCCTGCGATGCAGGGGGGCCTCCTGAGCTCCAGGGTCCCCCCTTAGCACAGTACCCTGGCCTGAGAGCTCTTGAGTAAGTTCAGAAGGGGGCCTCTCCATGTACTACACGGGGGGGCCCCCTCAAGTTTCGGTTACGCCACCGGAGGAACAAGGAAGTATTGCTAGCCTATATTAAGAGTTTGCTAAACTGTTTAGAGTGAGTGGTTTGAAGGGTGTTCTTTGTTTTTGGTCCTGTGTGGTAAGTGTTTCCATGTCCTGCGTGATGACCACTGAAGTTCGGTTATTGTGTTATGAGATGCCTCACTTAGCAGTGTATGAATGAAGAACTTGCTACCTCTCACCATATCTTTACTACCTTTACCTCAGCCGGGCATTCTCGGTATTATAGCCCCGTACATGTCACTAATCCTTGTAGGAGTTCCTGTTTCCCAGCTCATACTTTCTCACATGATCATAGGGATAGATGAATTCTAGCCTTGATTAGTGAAATGATGGTAGTTCCAAGGTGGCCTGCCGATCCAAATGACTGGTCCTTTGCAATAAAAACAAGCCATGACAAGGCCAGTAGGTCTCGCCTATGTGAGAGCTATTGGCTTTGCCAATGTCTTTTAGCTATGTTGTAAAGCAGTGTGACTGGTGCTCAGCTTGGCTAAAAGTTATTTGTGTGGTGTAGAATAGTGTGTCTCACAGGACAGTGGAGTAGTTTAGAGGCATAGAGGAGATAGGAGTGGTGTAGAGGGGAATGGAGTGGCATAGAGTAAAATGTCATAGGGTGGCATCCAGTGAAGTGTAGCGGCAGGGCCGGCTAGCCCTGGTGGCGCCTTGTGCGACAATCTTTTTTGGCGCCCTCTACCCCATGGCCACCTCCTCAGATTCCCTACTAGCACCCGGTAAATGTACCCCTCATCTCTCCATAGCCCCCCTTTCACATACATTCGTTTTAAAGAGCATGTAAAGTCTGGCTTTGCTAATCCACTCAGCTATCCACATAATATATAGTTCTGTTCTTTGCAGCAGGCATATTAACCCTCTATGCTTTTTTATTGCGAGTCAAAGTTGCCACCAGTCAAAACTTCCATTTCTCTCCCTAGCAGGATAATTAATCATAAGAGGTATCTTGACATTTTAATTGTTTCCTGAAGGCTGAATGCACAAGGAACTTTTCAGCATGTTCTTTTAAATCGCATGTTTCTAAGTTGTTGTTAAACACAGCACCCCCCTGAGAGCAGCATCCCTCAATTCAGGACAGCACCCGGTGCGGCCGCACCGCTCTTACTGCCCTAAAGCCGGCCCTGTGTAATGGCATAGACTGGAGTGGGGCCGCATAGAGTGGTGTAAAGTGGCATTGTGTATAGTGGAGTGGCGTGTGGTGGAGTAGAGAGGTGTGGAGTAGAGTGGAATGGAGGAGAGTTGCATGGAGTGACAAAGAGGGGTAGAGAGTGTAGGAGTGGTGTAGAAAAGAGGAGAGTAGAATAGCGTAGAATGGAATGGAGTGGTGTGGTGTAGAGTAGAATGGTGTAGAGTGGTGTGGAGTGGCATAGGGTGGCATGGCGTGGTGTAGAGTGTAGTGTAGTGTATGAGTTGCAAAGAGTAGTTCAGTTGTCAGTGTAACTAAAGCATGAATACAGACTGCAGATAGGTTGAAAGGGACATAAGTAAGAAGCAGTATGCCTTTGTTAAAAGTAGGAAAGCACATCCAGGAATAATACTGAAACACTTATAAAATAGTGTGTTGTAAAAAAAGCAGAAGACCAGAGATGAGAGAGAACACATGTACTTAGTCTGTGCTCCAGGGAAGAGCTAACACAATAAAGAGACGTAAGAGTGGGAACGAAAACAACTAATGGTATGCTGTAGGCGGGTTGTGAGCTCACTGAATTCTAAACAATACATCTCAGAGTACATACACTTTGAAAGTAGGACCTAAAAATAAGAGGACTAATAATATGTATCAACGTCAAGGATGCAAGCGATAGAACATTAGGAGAGAAACTGGGAGCAGAAATGAATACCCTTGAGACACAGGATAAAGTATCCAGCTCTCCGTCCACTCGCAGGTAAGTGGCAATTCAACAGTGATGTATGATCGTCAAGGTTTCACACAGGGTTCACAGACCGAGGAAGTTGTGAGGTATATTGACAAACAAACCGTGTCATGCCATATAACTTTCTTTCGCACCATTACTTCCAACCTTCCTCTTTTCCTCAAAATTAGGAAAAAATAGGAGAAAAGGTGACTAGAAATGCAACTATCCATCTCCTCCAGTATCTTTTTAGGTGTTTCCATGCAATGTACTAAAAACTTAGCCAGAGGTCTTAGCGGAACACCCTGGTACAGACATGACCAATACCTGCAACGTGAAATCTGGGGAAGCGGCCTTTACGGTGCAAGGTTAGGGGTGCTTGATGGTGGGGTTATTTGGGTGGGTGAGTGGCTCTATCCTAAATGTTGGCATTTGGGGTAAAAGGAAGATGAACATTCTAGCACTTCACTAAATATGTAAACGAGTAAACAAGTTTATCCGAGCAAACGGCTATGCAGAAAAAAAACAAGGGCAAAATGTATTCACTTGTCACAGTGCGGCACTACAACAAGGGTGTTCGATGTCGGTCTAAGAGAGCTCAATCCATGCCGGCTTTTCAAGGTATGCACTGTGTAAATTGTGTTCATTTTAATTAAAGGCATGTATATTTTGAAAATCTGGCAGGGATTTTGGCCCTTCAGTAGAAACTATTGAGCTAATATATATTCCAGTGCTAAACAATCTCTGCTGCCAACACATGCACAACAATTAGCAGTAGCCTGGGGTGGCTGGTGCTGTTCCAGGATTAACGTTTGCTATCCCTGGCACTGCCAACAAAACCCATGGCCCCAGGGGCCGCGAAAGTAGTGTCAGGTAAAAAAAAAAAAAAAGCATACATTGCTATAGAGCCCTTGTTCACTTTTTATAAATTGTTCTAGTCTTCCACCTTATCCTAAAACTTCAGCAGCAGAAAGGAAACTATTGAAGGGCTAAGGCTGGGACTACAATGAAACCTGTGATATCATCACGATTAAAAGGTGGGGTGATGTCACATTCGCTACCCCTGCCATTGTGTAGAATGAACCTTCGCATGCCACCTGAGCAAGAAGTCTCACCCGATCCGGAGTGCTAAATGAACAGATGTGGGTCAAACATTTGCCCAGTTTGTCAAGCGTGGCATTAAAATATCCTCATTCAAAAAAAAAAAATTGTTTATAAAGCCAACATCTTGTAGCAGCCATAAAATAACTGTGCTCATAACCCGGGAAATTATCTGCCTCTGGAAGACAACCTTTCTGCCTTCATTTAAAAAAGCAATCAATTAAGTGGAAGATAATTAAAGCACTGCAGTTTATCGGTAGCTTAGTATACACAGCACCTATGAATTAAATGCTTTTTTTATTAGGCCTTGGTTTTGGAAAATGTGCCATGTCAAGAGCACTAGTGACGTTTTGAGCTAAAAATCAACAAATCACGGCATTCCCTTCAGGTAACTCGGTGTTCAGATGCCTAATCTGCTATGGAAGTCAGGATGGGGGCTCATTAGAAGCTTGAATTCAAGAGGCCGAATACACTCTTGAAAGACCCCTTCTGTCGTGTGGTGTGCGTGGATTAGAAGAATTGGTACTGCCCAGGCAGGCCTAGGGTGAGGATCCTAGGGCGTTGGTTTCCTTGTGCTGTGTCGCAAAAGTGCCTGGGATGGAGATCAGCAGTTCTGGGTGGGCCTCTTCTGCTTGCTGGAATAGAAAGCTCTGACTGGGCTCTGGGTCAGAGCCACAGCAGGCCTTGGGGTGGAAGCTCCCATCCCTGGGCTCTGTCCCATGGCCCGCCATGTCACTTGGAGCCTAGGACAGGGATCCGCAGACCCAGGGAGGACTCTCCTGCTTGCTCAGGATCACAAACTCTGACCGGCCCTGGCTTAGAGTCCTCAAGAGCCCAGGGGTTGAATACCCCATTCCTTGGGGTTCATTCCCTTGCCTTCTGTATCTCAAAGTTCCACTGAAAGGGACCCACAGGCCCAAGGAGGCATCCAGTGCTTGTCTGGGTTCAGAAGCTCTCCCTGTGCCCCGACACAGAGCCACTGTAGGCCTAGGGGGTAGAAGCCTAGGCCCTGAGTTCCATTTTTGTGGCCTGCCATGTCACAAAGTACCCTGGATAGGATCCACAGGCCGGGGGAGATCTCCCCTGCTTGTCTTGGTTCAGAAGCTCTGAACGGATGCCAGGACAGAGCCCTGGCGGGTCCAGAGGTGGAAGCCCCAGGCCCTGGGCATCCTTCTCCAACCCACCATGTTGCTTAGTGCATAGGATGGCATGTCACAGGCCAAGGGAGGTCACCTCTGCTTGTCTGGGTTCAGAATCTCTGTCTGTCTGGGCTTCAGGTCAGAGCCCAGGCAGGCCCTGGGTGCAAGACCCTGAGCTCTTTTCTTCAACCTGCCGTGTTGCAAAGAACCTAGGAATAAGTCCATGGGAGGCTTCCCCTGCTTGTCTGGGCTCAGAAGCTCTGGCCAGACCCCAAGTCAGTGCTCTGTCAGGCCCTGGGGTTTAAGACCCCGGCCCTTGGCTCAGTTTCCTAGCCTGTCGTGTCTCAAAGTGCCCCAGATGGGAATCTGCAGGCCCAGGACGGTCTCTCCTGCTTGTCTGGAATAAGAAGCTGTGACTGGGCCCTGGGTCAGAGGTCCAGCAGACCCTGGGTTGGAAACCGCTGGCCTGGGCTCCCTTCTCCATCCTGTTGTGTCGCAAAGTGCATGGGATGAGGTCTCAGAGGAACCTGGAGGTTGTTCCAGCATGTCCAGGTTCAGAAGCTCTGACCGGGCCCGGGTCATAGCTCCTTGTGGCCAACCCATATCCCCTTTTCTGATAACCAGCTTGGGCTCCGAGATCCCAGGCCTTAGAATCCCTGTCCCCGCCAAGGGCAAGTGGAATCTCTTTTCAGACGTCATGGTGCAACCTGATGGCCGTCCTTCGAGTTCTGGCATCTGGTCAATCCAAACCCCTTGACATCTGGATGTGCGCAATGCGTTACTATTATACACCCAGAAGGCTGGGCTGCTCTGAATGTCCAGATGAGGGCTCATTTGAGTCTTCAAGCCCAGACAAGTCTCCACAAGGACTGGTGCATTTTCCCATAGGCTCCCTCTATCACTCGGTGTGCATGGACTACAAGAAAAGGAGGTAGCCTTGCCCAGATTTGTAGAGACAGGATCTCCTTGTTTCTGGTCATTCTCACCTGGGTGATGCCAGGGACTAGGTGGGGCCCCAGAGGCCCCCAGGGGCCTGAGTCTGTCTTCCAGCCCTGTCCGTTGAGCCTTTCCTCCAAGCCTTCCTTCTCGGAGAGCACCCAGGGATGCAAAGCTGACATCCCCATCCAGCGCAGCC
This sequence comes from Pleurodeles waltl, assembly GCF_031143425.1. Taxonomy (NCBI): domain Eukaryota; kingdom Metazoa; phylum Chordata; class Amphibia; order Caudata; family Salamandridae; genus Pleurodeles; species Pleurodeles waltl. The sequence goes on along the minus strand of NC_090446.1, from coordinate 975,636,323 downwards.
TGCTCGAGGGGAAGAAGGGCTGTTTAGCAGTGTACTGTGATTTTGATAGCTGGGCTGCCTTTGAAGCCTCAATGATGGCTAATTTGACTGTCCATGCCCTGCTAAGGCTCCAGGAGATCAGATGTGTTTGCTTTGATGGCCCTTTTTCACTCGGTGTGCATGGATTAAAAGAAAGGCAGGTAGCCCTCCTCTGGGTTATTAGACAAAATTTGAGGGACCCCATTTCTCTTTGGTCTTTCTCCCCAGGTGCTGCGAGGGCCTGGGCTGGCCCAACCTATGGTCCCAGGGTCCTGAGTTTCAGCCGGTCTTACATCTCGGTCTTTAATCCGAGCCTTGCTTCCCGGAGAGTGGGCAGGGATGCAAAGCAAGCACTATACTCTGGTTGATTTTGTTCAGAATCTCTGGCCAGTCCCAGGGTCATATGTCCCTCTAGTCCAAGTGTGGAAGCCCTTGGCCTTGGGCTCCCTTCTCTGGCCAGCTGTGTAGCAAAGTCCCCAGGACAGGGTCCCAAAGGCCGGAGGAGATCTCCCTTGCTTGTCTTTCTTCAGAAGCTGTCACAAGGCCCTGGGTCAGAGCTCCTTGAGGTCCCCCCCACCAATAGCCCCTCTAGCCTCTTGCTTGATTCCCAGCTCAGGCTCAAAGAACCTAGGCCTCAGAGTCCCTGTCCTCTCCAAGGGCGAGCGGACTTCTTTTAAAAAATAAGACACAGCATAATCTGATCACTGCCCTTCCATTCCAGGCTGCACTGGAACCAGACAAGGGCTCATTTGACTCTTTGATCACAGCTAGTTCTCCAGTAAGTCAGATGAGTTTTCTTTGATGGCCACCTCTGTCACACCTTGTGCACAGATTGCAAGAAAGGGGGTGGTAGCTTTGTTCTGGACTAGTAAAGACACTGTACTTGGGGACCCCCTTGTGGTGTGTTGGTTCTCACCCAGATGCTGCCTGGGTCTGCAGCTGTCTTCCAACCCAGTCAGATGGGCCTTTCTTCCAAGCCTTGTTCCCAGATAGCAGGCTGAGATTGAAAGCTGAAATCCCTGTGCAGAGCAGCCTGCTTGGGGGCAGTTTACCCAGCACCGAACTGTGATCATGACAGTCAGGCTGAACTAGAAGTCCTGATTAAGGCTCATTTAACTATCCAAGTCCAGCCAGGGCTCCATGAGGTCAGATGCATTTGCTCCAATGGGTCCCTTTGACTTGGTGTGCATGGATTACAAGAAAGGAAGGTAGCCTCCCTCTGAATAATTAAGGGACAAGTTATGAGGGACCCCGTTGTCCTGCAGTCTTTTTTCCCAGGTGCTGCGAGGGCCAGGGCCAGAGCATCCTGGGGTCAGAGGGGATAGAGTCTTTGACTACCTTGCAGCTCTGTCTGATGGCTCTTTTCTCTGAGCCTTGCTTCCCAGTGAGTAGACAGAGATGCAAAGCTGACAATCCTGTGCAGGGCAGCCTGCTCGGGCCAGTTTACTCACACTGTACTCTGATTGATTGGGCACACTTGGTCTACTTGGGGATGGACTGCCTGGCCAGTCTTCACTGTTGTTTCAGGCAAAGAGCTTCTGTCCTGCCTGGGCTGTCTGACTCAGTCTGATTTTTGTGAATACCACTCAGCAGAGTGAAGGCCAACCAGCTGGTTAAGTATTCTGACCAGAGTGGATGGGGTCGGTGGTACTAGTCCCAGATGCTGTACGTTTCCATCCAGTGCATTTCTGCAGCAGCTTCAATTGACCATTATGTGCAGTTGCCCCGGCTAAGATACAGAACACCTGTCTCTTGCTCAGGCAACACCTTGGTCCTCTTCTCCCTTTTGTTGTCATGGAGTAAGCTGGGCCTGCCAATGCCTTTGTGGCTGCCCTGTCACTCCAGCAGGCAAGCAGGGGCACCCGATGCAGGCTCCTAAGGAGTGTGGAGGTCGGTTGAGGATGGATACGTTGCTCTTTCTCCTGCCCAGCATGTGCAGCTACCTGGTTGATCCTAGCAGTAGCATATGCAAATGTTAACACACAGCCAGTGTAGTGAAATTGTGAATGGCTCATTAAATCAGTTATGGTGCCATTGATCGATCGCTCCATTTGTTACTTGAATAACTGGTAATTATAGAGCTAACACATGCCGACGGATGTTAACCTCATCGGAAGTGTGTATTTATTAGACCAAGACCAATCTGGACTTGCCTGGCCTCTTTTGTGACTCTAGATAACCTTGGGCTGATCACACATCACTTTGATGGTGATAATACATGCAGATATCTGCACAATCAACCTTTGATGGTACTTTCTGTGCCTACCATGGTGACTCTGGGTAACAGGGATTCAAGATTCGATTCTGTAGAGGGAGCTCGAGAAATGGCTACCAGTTCCAAGGAAGGCAGCAGGCATGCCAATAACCCACTCTCAACTCTGGGAAGGAGCGATGAAAAATAACAATACAGGACTCGTTCGAGGCCCTGTAATTGGAATGAGTACCCTTTAAATCCTTTAACAAGGACCATTGGAGGGCTAGTTTGGCTCTAGCAACAGCAATAATTCCAGCCCCAATAGCTCAAATTAAAGTTGCTGCAGCTAAAAAGCTCGTAGTTGAATGTTGGGATTGAGCTAGCGACCATGCTATTGTGCTCCCCTGGATGCTCTTTACTGAATGCCCCAGAGCTCCAAAGCATTTACTTTGGAAAAAAATAAAGTTCTCTTAGCAGGCCAGTTTCCTCAATACTTCATCTAGGACTAATAGAAGAGGACTCTGGTTCTATTTTTTTGTATTTTTGGAACTGGGCCCATGATTAAGATCGATGGCCGGAGGCCTTCCTACTGTGGTACTAGAGGAGAAACTTTGACCGGCACAAGACAAACCAAAGCAAAAGCATTTGCCAAGAACGTTTTCATTAAACAAGAATGAAAGTCAGAGGTTCAACGACGATCAAATACCATCATAGTTCAGACCATAAACAATGCCGACAGGTGAGCCAGTTGTGTTATTTCCGTGATCTACTGAGAAGCTTATGGGAAACCAAAGTCTTTGGGTTCTGGTCAGGGGAGAGGTATGGTTTCAAAGCTGGAAGGAATTCATGGATGTACACCACTAGGAGTGGAGTCTGCAGCTTAATTTAACTCAACACCGGAACTCACCCGGAATGGGCACCGAAAGAATTGACAGATTGATAGCTCTTTCTTGATTCTGTGGACACTTTCAAGCTATCTAGCTACGTGACCCCCCACCCCCAGTGGTTGGGGTTCAACTTCTTAGAGGTAAAAGTGGTATTCAGCCAAACAAGATCCAGCAATAACAGGTCTGTGATGCCCTTAAGTGTGCGGGGCTGCATGCATTTTACACTGGACAAATCAGCCAGTTTCTACCCTTTGCCAACCGGTGTGGGTAACCTTCTGGACCCCGTTCGTGATGGGGATTGGGGATTGCAATTATTTCCCAAGAACGGGGAATGCCAAATAAGTGTGGGTCATAATCTAACATTGATTAAGACTTACTACATTAAGACTCTTACTACACACTTACTACATTAAGACTCTTACTACACGCTGCCCCTCATTACTACTGATGGTTTAGTGAGGTCCTTGCATCTACTCTTCTGGAGTTTGCAGTTGCTCTGCTGTGGCACTGAGAAGTTGATCAAACTTTACTATCTAGAAAATGTGATCATGTTGGAAATTGCCCTTTTTGCAGGGTTATTCCCAAACTTTATGCCTCTGACCTCCTGTTTTTGACTGGGTGCTGCATTTTGTTTTTGCTGGCTTTAGGACTCTGGGCACTTTACCACTGCTGACCAGTGTTAAAGTGCAAGTGCTCCCTGTCTAAACTGTATTGGCGATTTGGTTTATCCATTATTGGCATATTTGATTTACTAGTAAGCAGTGCTTAATTTGTTAAGTCCAGGTGCTCAAATGTTTGAAGGAGGCCACACCCACTTCCTCCACTGGCCCCACCCACTTCCTCCACTGGCCCCACCCACTTCCTCCACTGGCCCCACCCACTTCCTCCACTGGCTCCACCCACATGTGAGGGAATGCAAGTGGAGTTTGCACATGCCTGGAGGAGGTCTCAAGTACCAGAAGACAAGCACAGGTGGCAAAGGTTAATTTAGTGGACTCAGGGCAGATGCAATATGGGTGCCTGCATGCAAGATAATGGCTGAGGTGAAGCAGCATGACAATAGCAAGTAGTAGGTGTTCTACAGCCCCTATCTCAAAGCAATGTTAGGGAGCCAATGTTAAAAATGAGAATCCTTTTTTACGTTTTTAGATGAGGATTACAAGCTATCCCCACTTGAAAGGGCTAGCTCTTTGTTATACAGATTGGCAGCACTTCATGTGGGTCTCTGTTGATCAGCTGCCCAAAAAACTATGGTTCCCCATGGGTTTACACCTCAATTTAAGACCATTCTAGCTGTGGCTTTAGGAAGGTGCCTTGCAGCTAATCTTTTATCCTGTATGGCGTGGAAGGTCCAGAGCGTTGCAGTTAGCTGAATTAATTCCAGTGGGGTATTGTTCTCAGCTTTGTGGGTGGCATGCGGTCTATAATTGCAAGCAGGGCTGGCTTTAACGCTGGTGCCGCCTGGTGCAACAGTCTTTTTTGGCACCCCACCCCCATAGCCTCCTTATCCATGAACTCTTTCACTACCACTCCCCAACAATGTACCTCCTCTCCTTAGCCTCTCCCTGATAAAGCTTTCATTTTTTTATAACGCTGCTCACAGTTCAGTCACACTAAGTTCGTGATCTGCATAGTGCACATTCTTTGCATCAGGCACATCAACCTGCTGCGCTGCTTTACGATGAGCAAAAACTACCACTATATAACATTTCGACCACTCACCAATAGGAGCATTAATCACCTGGGTTATTTTGATATTTTTATTTTTACCTGAAACTGCTGGGCACACAAGGAAGTTTTTGAGCTTTTAAACCAAAAGTTATATTTAAATACAGCGCCCCCCCCACCCCCCACCAAAGTCAGTGCCAGGTGCATCTGCACTGGTCGCACCACCCTAAAGCCAGCCTTGATTGCAAGCACGAGCAGGGTTTAACAAATCAATATGCACATCTCAATTGCTTCTTATTTAGTCAAAGGCAAGATATAATATTAGAAAATGAGGCATCAGTAAAAATTTGTGGGATCATGAGATGACCTATTAGGCCTCAGGGTGAAATATATTATTTGGGTCTTGTAGGTCAGTGAACCTGGGAAGTCAGTTTTCTCTCACAGAGAGCATTGAAACATTTTACCTACATATCCAGGTGAAGAGTGCTGTCACTGTGCATGTCAAGACTTCAGTAAAGCACTGCCTGACAAATCCCATTAAGTGGCATTGAAAGGACACATTCATTTAGGTATGCACGGTACAAGGAGATTGAGATTTGCCCAGAACCACAAGGAATGTTGAGCAGACACTCGAACTGGGTTCCCCAGTTCCAAGGTCGGCAAATCTGGCTGTTACGCCACATCCTCTCATTCAATGATATGCCATGCTGCGAAGGACCCAGTTTAAGAGAAGGCATGAGGTCAAGGCAAGAACTTGATTTGGCCAGGTCAGAGGTGCTGAGTACCGTTAAGGTGGTTATTGTCTCTTGTCCAATGTTAGAAAAACATTACTTACTGCGCCTTAATTTATCCAAGGCCTGCTGCTGCAGTGCACGAGCCACATGTCCGACACTCTGTTTTCTTCTTTTATTAACTCACTGGCCAGCGGCTGTGCACAGGGGTAGGTGAAAAGTGGGGACACTAATCTCCACAATGGTGCCAAGGTGGGACAGGCCAATAATAATACTCTATTTGCAAACAGTGAGCGGTCTTTGGTAAAGCACGAGTACTGCACTACTATGATTGATAGACCTGTCACCTGGTATGCTGAGGCAGGGACCTAGCCCAGGCAGTTTTGTGCCTCATGGTGAAGCCATGATGTATCCCCAGGGCCTGTAAATCAAATGCTACTAATGGGCCTCTTGCACTGATTATGCCACCCACATGAGTAGAGCTGTGGTTGTTGTTGAGGTGATTGGCCAATCATTTGTTGACAGGTTTTTCGAGGGCATTAGCTGCGTAGGTTTTAGACCTGGAATCTTTTTGGCGTGTCTCCCCTGTCTTTTTGCCCTCTGACCTCCTGTTTTTATGGTTTACTGGACTCTGTTTTTGATGGTTTATTGTCTCCTGGCACTTTACCACTGCTAATCAATGCTAAAGTGCATGTGCTCCCTATATAAATTGTGCTGTGGATTGGTTCAGCCATGATTGGCATATTTGATTTACTGGTAAGTCCCTAGAAAAGTGCACTAGAGGTGCCCAGGGCCTCTAAACCAAATGCTAATAGTGGGGCACCAGCACTGATTGTGCCACCCACATCAGTAGCCCTGTAAATATGGCTCAGACCTGCCACTACAGTGTCTGAGTGTGTGCAGTTTTAAACTTTCATTTCGACCTGGCAAGAGCACCCACTTGCCAGACCCTAACCATCCCTTTTACTACATGTAGGTCATCCCTAACATAGGCCCAAAGCACCCCATGCTTTACATGTCCTGATAGTGAACATGGTATTTGCTTGCGTCTACCCCTGAGGGTCGATACTCCTTGTCATAACATCTATGTGACAGCCTGCACCTTCCTTTACCATTCAGCAGACCTTATATATTTTCTTGTAAAGGCACTCGTGTGTGTCACTTGTCTCCTGAAGTGTTGTACAAACATTTTGGATTATGGCTTAGTACAGAATAATAGTCTCTCTTACGTGATAGGTGACCACCCAAAATTCTACTCCTTTTAACGCAGGTCGCCACAGACCCCATGGCCAGGCAATGACACTGCCAAATGTTGGTGTCAGCTCCTTATAATAGGGATGTACACTCATTTTACCCGTATCTCAGTGAGGAGACTACATACTGGCTCTTACTTGAAAATGTGTATGGTATGCCATGATTAGTTAATTTCGACCCCTCTGTTTTGCATGTAGTGCCCATGTGAGTGTGTTAAGATGCCTCTTACACATCTAAGTTTGATAGGAAGAGGTTTATTGAAGAGCCACCAACCGAACAGGTCACAAGTCTCAAGGTCTCCACCAACTGCCACAGAACATTATCTCCGAGTTCCCATCACATTTCGAAGAACCTAGCAACTGGCAGAGTTCTTAGTGGAACAACAAGGACTCTGTCAGCTTATTGCAAAGTAATACATAACACATCCCCCTTACCTATACTATTACAACAACAGGAACTTGAAATAAACAGAAAAAAATAAGAGACCAAATGCTAAGGTTTCAACTAGGTATTACAGAGACATTGTAAAGCTCAAAAGTTTAAGGGCCAGATGTATAAAAAAAGGCCTTTTGCGAATCGGAAATAGCGATTTTTAAGAAATCACTATCTCTGATTCGCAAAATGCAATGTATCACATTTGCGATTTGGTAATAGCGATTTCTTAAAAATCACAAATGCTATTACCGAATCGCAAATTGCGATACCGGCCCCCATTCGCACCTATGGGCCTGTAGGCCCATATTTTCAAATTTTTTGCATTTCCAAAATTGTGAATTCCTAACTCGAATTCGCAATTTTGGAAATGCAAAGTCCAGGGTGCTGGGGGCCTTAGGCCCCCTCTGCTGCACCCCCAAATATTTTTTTACAACATGTAAGGTGCACACATGGCAAAGGGCATGTGTGCTTTACATATAAATTTTAAAAATGCATTTTAAATGCATTTTTAACATTTGCACATGGTTACCACCAAATAGCGATTCCTTAATGCCCAATTCGTATTAAGGAATTGCTTTTTACATGTGCTTTAGAAATCGCTAATAAGGATTCCTTATTTGCGATTTCTTATTTAGAGAGTCGCAATTTGCGACTCTCTAAACAGGGTCGCAATTTTAAGGAATCGCTATTTTAGCGATCCCTTAAAATTGCATTCAGAATGCCTTTGATACATTCTGAAATGGCTTTCTGCATTCGCAAACGGGCATTCGCACCATTTGCGAATGCAAAAAGCTTTGATACATCTGGCCCCAAGTCACATAGTCCTTCATCCATCGTGGCTTGCAACGAGCTCTAGATTTCCTCTCAAACCCAGTTGGAACCTTGGACTTGTCATAAAACTTGTTGGACCCATGCATGGACACATTAAGTCCATTAGAAGTTCGAATGTCAGAGTGATGCATTGTCCCATCGGGTCCATTCGGCAATTGATGCATTGTCCCATCGAGTCCATTCGGCAATTGATTCATTTTCCCATCGAGTCTATTAGGCCATTGAGGTGAATTCAGGTTGCCAATTGGATTCTTCCATTTCACAATCCGGGACATGCTCCACACATCATTGTTGTCCAAGACCACCACATTCTTTCTTACTTCTTTGATGCGGAAAGGGCCCATGAATCCTGATCTCTCTTTCCTCCCAAAACCAGGTTTCTTCACCAACACCATATCACCCACAACGCATTGAACTTCAGAAACACTATGTTTAGAATCATATCTAGATTTATATTTTTGCTGATAAATTCTTCTACGTTCATACCCCTTGTTCAGCTTTTCACTCAATTGCTCTGACTGCAACCACATCCCTCTCATCCATGCTGGATTCATTTTGGTACACCCAACCCTGCCCTTTAAATATTCAAAAGGGGAAATCGCGGTGACAGTATTAGGAGTATTATGATGTGCCTACCACATCTCTCTAAGCAGGCCAGACAATGGTGTCCTTGTTTCTACAGCTTTCTGAACACAAAACTTCACCATTCTATTCATCCTTTCAGCAAGACCATTAGCTTGGGGTAAGTACAGGGCCGTTCTCATATGTACCACAGCTAATGACTTCAAAAAGTCCAGCATCTCTTGAGATGTCAACTGCACTCCGTTGTCAGTCACCAAATGACTAGGTATACCCTCACGAGAAAACTCCTCTTTTAGGAATTCAATTAGTCTTGGTTTCCAATGAGCCCACACACTTTGTCACTACCCAGTTCGAGGTTTAATCAACTAGAAGCATAACATAACGTTCATTGGCAGGTAACAAATGAAACGGGCCCATAAAATCTAGTCCCAACTTCATCCAAAGTTTTTCTGTCACCTCAACAGGAGAAAGTGGGGCCTTGACCACAGATTTGCACTTATCGCTGCGCGCACAGGACACACAGTCCTTTACCACACCCTCCACATCACGATCCAGGCCTGGCCACCAGTACAATTCTCGTAACCTTGACTTGGTTAAATTCCTGCTGATGTGACCTTCATGAGCCAAATTGACCGTCTTTTCTCTCACACCTACTGGAGGGATAATCTTGGATCCTCTGAATAACTCATCCTTGCTACAACAAAGTTCGTCACGCACATTCCAAAATCCCTTCAAAGAATCAGGGACATCTTTAAAATCTGGCCATCCCTTTATAATAAACTCCACAAGAATCCTTCTGTCGGCATCCTGGTCTTTCGCACCCCTCCACTCCTCCTCAGAAATGTCCAACTCTCTCACCCAACTGATCATACCAACAACATCTTCCCCTACTTCTTCATAATCAATGGAAGCACGTGATAAAAAAATCTGCCACACTATTTCTCATGCAAGGTATATATTCTACCTGAAAATTATACTCCATCAAACCTTCTACCCACCTTTTTATTCTGGGCGTTAAATCTTCACTTTTCCTTGAAGAAAACATCTGAATGAGGGGCGTATGATCTGTTCTCACAACAAAAGGCAAACCCTACAAGTAGAACTTGAAGTGCCTGATTGCCCATGAGCACACAAGAGCTTCTCTTTCAATAACAGAATAGTTCTGTTCTGCACCTTCAAGAGAGCGAGAAGCAAAAGGAATTACCTTCTCCTCATCCTTCACCTTCTGAGTCAAAACAGCTCCTAACCCACTAATGCTCGCATCCGTGTATAATATGGTCTTAGCAAATACATCAAAATGTCCCAGAGTGGGCATTTTGCCAATACTGTCTTTAATAAAAACAAATTCAGATCTACATTCACTCGTCCAATTGAATTCTGTTCCTTTCTTTAAAAGAGATCTCAGGGGTTGAACCATGCCAGAAAAGTTAGCAATTAATTTAGAGTAATACTCAGCCAGGACTAAAAAGGATCTGACACCATCCTTGTCCCTTGGTTCGGGTGCCTGGATAATAGAATCAACTAGTTCTAATTTGGGTTTGATACCCTCACCTGAAATGGTATGACCTAGATAGGTCACAGCGGTAACTCGCAATTTGCATTTTTCTTTCTTCACAGTCAACCCTGACAAAGCCAATTTGTTCAACACTTCCCTTAAAATCCTGTCAAGGTCACCCAACGTCTTCCCATGCCACCAATGTGTCATCCTGGAAAAATAAAATACCAGTAACACCCCCTAATATCCTCTTCATTATGCGTTGGAAACAAGCAGCTGCTGAGGCTAGTCCAAATGGCATTCTAGAAAACTGGTACGCTCCCAACGGCGTCACAAACGAGGTTAGATGTCTGGAATTAAGATGAAGAACAACCTGGTGGTAAGCTGATGACAAATCTAAAACACACAAAAAAAATGTAACTTCCTAACCCAGATAGCTCTTCCAAAATATTTGGCAAGGGTTGACGATCCACCCATATGTGTCTGTTGAGGTCTCTAAGGTCCACACACATACAAATTTGTTTCCCACCCTCCTTGGGTGCTAAACCTACTGGGGCCAACCATTCCGAAGGTTCAATTTCTTCAATTACTTTAAAATCCAGCAGTCTATTGAGCTCTTTTCTAAGGGGTTCCAACATCAGTCTAGGAACTTTCCTTACCTTGTGTACAGAGGGAACAACATTACGCTTGAGAATAATCTTGTGCTCAAAGTTATTCAAACACCCCAGTTTATCAGCAAAAACTGTGGGAAATTCCTCAAAAATATCCAGATTAGCATCACGATCACTCACTACCATGACCTGACAGGTGGAGTTGGGATCCAACTTGATGCCCATGTCCCGCTGATGGCCCCGACCCAAAATATTATCTCTTCGCTTCGATACATAAACCTTGCCTACAGTTGTCCTGTATTGAAACTGGATCTTCATAACTTTATATCCCACTATATCAATTTTGGTCCCACCATAACTCACTGGGTTAATGTCAGGCTCCACTAAAGGACCATACTCATTGCCAAATACCATTTCCCAATTTTTATCACCCATCATGGTGTAGGGAGATCCTGAGTCTGCTAACACCTTGACAACCTTGTTGTCTAATTTAACAGCACACTCAGGCATAACGATCGGTCCCTCATCCACCGCCTCAACATTGCCCACAATCCGGTTATCATCTGACCTCACGCAGAACACCATTTTGTTTACACTCTCCGTAACAGAATCAACATTCCATTGCTTGTCACCCTTGCAAACTCTGGCATAATGACCCCTTTTTCCACACTTCCTACGTATAGAGTTTTTGGCATAGCAGTTTGGACTATTAGCAGTATGTCCTGGGTTACCAAAACGGTAGTACCGTTACCCAGTATCTTTATTTTCCTTTGGTATATCCTTTGCAGAAGCAGATGATTTGCTATCAAAGCTCACTTTCAACACTTCATCCCGTTCATGGGTCACCTTTATAGACTCAGTTTCAGATATACAAAGTGTTTCAGGAACATTCATCTCTTTAATCCAGTTACTAGTACTCTCCATTCCTTCCACAATAGCAAGTGCTTCTTTCAAATCAGAAATTTTTGTCAATTTTTCTTGGACACGCCTGCTGTTGGTACACCGTACAAGTTGATCTCTGATGAGAGAATCTGTGATGTCCCCAAAATCACAAGTTCGTGCTAACGTTCTCAAAGAAGCAATAACATTTCCTACACTTTCTGTCTTCCCTTGAACTCTTGCAAAAAACTTATGCCTTTCTAGAACTACATTAAGTTTGGACTCAAAGTGTTCAGCCAACATTCTGACTGACATTTCATAGACATCTCTTGGTTCCCCTTCCGCTCCACCTATAGACAAGGTTTCCAAACTGTCATAGATATTTCTGCCTTCCACTCCCAAATTATGTAAAAGTACACCTTGTTTTCTTGCAGGGGAAATTTTTTCACCCCCAATAGCTGTCAAATATGAATGAAACAGATTTTTCCATTGTTTCCATGGCAAGATTGGTTCACCTTTATCCAATAAAAATGCAGGTGGTTGTGACATTGTGGTAGTTGCCATAGTGACAATAAATAGTGAAAAGAAAATCCGTGGAAGAAATACAGTAATCAAATTCTTGAAATTGGTAAAACCACTGTACTTCCAAGATGGCCGCCAGGCAATGTAGTCCAGTTGCAGAAGAACATGTTGCACTCATGCGGTAAAAATTACTCTCAAGATGGCCGCCAACGATACAGTCTAGTTACTAGATTAAAATGGCTGCCTAGCAATGCGGTCTAGTTGTCAATGGACGGGGAAATAGAATAGACGTGCTACGCTCATGCGCGTCTGTTGACGAGTAGACACGGTACAACTTCAAGCAACTTGCGTGTGCACAAGCTTGTAAAATATCCAAAATACCTTAATCCAAATTCGCTCGGGTGCTGTGTCAAACACCCAAACGTTACCAGAACCGCTTCACCGGCAAGATGCACTGGCCGGCAATACCGCTTCACACAACTGCACAGGTAAATCAACCCGTCCGAAACCAGTGGAACTCACGGCAGCCCCATCGCAGAGTTTCAAGGAGAGGAAGACTTGGCCTGCAGGAATCACCGCTCAACAGCCGGCTTAAGGAAACGCTTGAAGAAGTCTCATGAAGAACGGTAAGTGTTGAATCTTTTGTGGGTCCAAGGAGAGGTTTGTGGTACCGCCTGTCTCCTCCCAGGCAACTCATCGCCAGTGTTAAGATGCGTCTTACACATCTAAGTTTGATAGGAAGAGGTTTATTGAAGAGCCACCAACCGAACAGGCCACTAGTCCCAAGGTCTCCACCAACTGCCACAGAACATTATCTCCGAGTTCCCATCACATTCCGAAGAACCTAGCAACTGGCAGAGTTCTTAGTGGAACACCAAGGACTCTGTCAGCTTATTGCAAAGTAAGACATAACGGAGTGCTTGGATACATGAATTTATAAGGGGCGGAGTGCATCTGTGATGGGCTTCTCCCTCAATCTATGTAGCCCTAAAGCCGTAGGCTACTCTGTGTGATACAGACTCCGATTAGGAGTTAGGTCTGCAGTTACCTGTTGTCTGGAAATAATGGTTTGCAGCATCTTCTTTAGATCACATGCTCTGCACACGGATGCTATTTGGTGTTGAGGATTGATGCCGCAATTTGTTTTCTTTGAAATAAAGGTTTCAAGGCAACTTGCGAGCCTTCCGTCAAAACCCTCAATACATCAGGATATAGACTCCACCTTATATTATTTATTATGTCATCTGTTTTGCGTGTATTTTCAGTTGCACCAGGTTCGTCACACGCAGAAAACCGAAAGCTCCCATGCAATATCCTTGTGCTATGGACAACAGCTTTAGCAGAACGTGTATTATGACCATCTGATTCGAAACCAAAACAGAATGGAAAGCCTGTGGGTCAGATCATAAGGCAAACATCCCTTTTAAATGTTGTCAAAATTGCATCAGAAAATTTCCATGATCAGACAAGCATCGGGTCTGCAGCCTCTATTTACTGAAAGACCACGACGAGTTCATCTGTTCCGCTTGCAAGTCTTTTTAGTTCAGGAAAATTGACCTACATCAGGGAATTCAAGTGGACTTACTTGTCCACTGAAAGGGATGGTGCCTCCAGTAGTCCTGGGATCAAAGAGGAGAGAAGTCCTAAATATGTGCCCTCTCATGACTCTGATTTCAGAGAACATTCATCTCCAAGGCCCTTCAAACAAATTGAAACCCACACTGAGGACAAATATGACACCAAAGCTTGCATAAAGTACACACACAGTGGGCCTTTTATCTGGGTTTTGCCTTTGATCAGAGCCTTAGTTCATGGCATTAAACACCCAACCACCCAAAAGCAAACCTCAACAACTGGTTCTGCCCACTGTTCCTGAGGCAGTTCAGCACAAAGACAGAGCCTTAGTGCTGTGATCCGCAACCTCTACTTCAAAAAGCCCTAGAGCCAGTGCCTCCATGATGAGATTCCGTACATTGGCACCAAGATTGTGCCCAGTCTGTCCCGGATCCAAACTAAACTCTGTAGACACCAGTAGTAGAACCATCCTACTGAAGACATAAGAGATCAACCAGATATGAGGCAGATGAGGATTTCTATTAACCCCGTTTATGGCCACATTTCTGCACATACTCAGGCATAAGACCAGTCCCATGCCAAACAAATAACCTCTTACTTTTGTAGAAATGTAGCACCTCATTAGAGTTTGGCAAATGGGTTACTCCTTTAGAAATGTGCTGAATATCTCATTCACCTTATTATATGTTCATTATAACTTATTGCACTTGTAATGAGGCAGATGGGATATCAGTCATGTTGTGACGTAGTAACCTGCCAATCAAACTCTAAATCAGGCCCTTAAAACCTTTTGAGTTCCAAATTATAACCCAAGGCAATTAACACCACCACTGTCACCTTCACATTCACGCTCTTCTCGGTCTGTGCATCCATTTCAGATCAAGAGGCCCTCGCAGATCAGCCAAACCCTTATGATCACCTCATGCCTACTCATGACTCAGGTGACCCTTGGCATGACTATAATGTGGACCCTCCAGACAACCTGTCTTTGTAGTCATGCCCCATTAAATGTCCACCACCCATCAAAACACGGCGTATCATGCCATCTTTCAACAAGTGGTAGAACACCATAAGGTTAAGTTGCACACGGAGGAAGGATAGGATGATTTCTTCATTGAGACCTGCTCAAAAGCAGAGCAGCCAGGGCAGCACTTGTATATGTTCAAAAGTACACTAAAGAGTTCCACTGAAAACTTTAAGGACCTTGTGAAAACATGTGTCATCATGTTCCGATTGGAAAAGCATAAAGCAGCCCTGCAGTTTCTAATTTACATCCATGGTCATGTACCACCAGACTCCTTGGTTGTGTACACAGCAGACCACTCACTTAGGCTACAGGTGAGACACCTCTGCCAGATAAGGAGAGCAAAAAGATGAATGCCACCAGAAAACAGATGGCAGTGTAATGCTTCTTACAGCAACCCACCATCACCAGCAAAAGGTGGAGGAGGAGAATGCTTGGAACCTTCCAGAGGCCTATCATTAAAGAGGCAAGTAAATTGTTCAGGAAGAAAAGACAATTTCAAATGTGAACATAGTGAACTCCAGATGCTGCTGACATTACCTTATGTGAGGCAAACACATGGATCGTTCTTCGTAGACATGAGTCGTTAAGGGTGTCTGGATTCAGGACAGCAGTACAACCGCACATTGCTGGCCTTCCCCTTGATTAACACCACTGTTCGGCCTGCAGGTAGAAGCAATGCTAAGAAAGATTAAATAAATACCTGTATTGGGACTCTAGAATATCAGGCCCAAAGTCTGGGTTTCACTGTCAGCAAATGCAGGCAGAAGCCAGCACACAGACAGCGGTACAAGCCACAGCAATCATGAAGGCCATAGTAGCAAGACAATAGATGGATACCATGGAAACAACTGTGAAAAAGGCTGAGGCAATGGGGGCTTGGCCGGTCCCCCGCTCCCAATCAGACTATCCCTGTCTGGGGACAAATGGGTTAGATTTTCCCACTGGGAAGAGATAAGCTTAGATAACTAGGTGTTTTTCATCGTAACCCAGGGCTATTCCCTGGAGTTCCCATCCGCACCTACCAATATTCCACCATGCTGGAACACCGTCAGACAAAGAACCAAAGGCTGCTGCAAGAGGAAAAAACAGGCATTGCTTAAAAAAGGAGTGATAGGGCCTGATCCACCATAACAGGTGGGAAAAGGTGTCCACTCCCTGTACTTTCTCATCACCAAGAAAGACAGTAGCTTTGAAGTCGATACTCAGCCTCTGGCTGCTCAATTGATACATCATCTCAGAGAACTTCAAAATTAAATAGCTCTAGGATGTCAATCTACTGCTCTAACTTGGGGGCTGCATAGTGACCCTCGATTTGAAGGAGACTTCCACATCCCCATCCATCTGGCACACCACCAATTCCTCAAATTTGTAGTAAGTGGAACACATTACCAATTCAAAGTAAAATTTAAACAAGATGGCCACAGCACACAGAATATATAGTCCAATGGTGTGACAGGGAGAGTACCCCTGAGAGTGTAATGTTAGAGTGAAAAGTAGACTGGAGTCCAAGTTCTTTGTTTTGCAGATGTTGCCTTTAATTGTAGATGCCAGAGATCATTGCGTCATCAATGAGGTACAGCCAACAAGTGTTTCGTCACACAAGTGACTTCATCAAGGCTGTAAAACAGTAAGGAAATACAAAAGAGAAAAAAAGGAAGAAAAGTTCTATTGTTTTGGCAAGTATAAGTGTATGCAGTTAAGCATGGGCTCATTAAGTGAGCACACGGAAAGACTCCAGGCAGATGGATGTCACAACCCAGTGATTTGTATGTGAGTAAAGTGGAACTAATGTGGTGAGTAGGTGAGTGTTGAGAAAGCACAGCAAGCAAAGGTTAGTGATAGGGACCCTAGGTGTGGAGCATAAGAAAGAGAGTGAATCACTATGGTATAAATCTAACGTAAACTAGACAGTTGCGGCAATGTTACGAAGTAGTAACCATGAGCTTACAAAGTAAAATGTACCATTTCGACGAGAAGCGAAGGGCTGAGGGAAAGAAACGACAGATGGATAAATAAGGTTACGTGAGTAGCCGACGAGGTGAGTGGCAGTAACTATGTAAGTGGATCATACCTGGTCCGTCCGGCCAGAATGGCACGTGACAAAGGTAGGTGGCGAGGGAGCCCCGTGATCAGTTGGCTGGGCTCCAGAAGGTCAATTGAAACTGGTAAGAGAGATAGCAAGGACTGAGAGTGCGCAAAGAGAAAGTACAAAATAAAGATGAAAGGATGAAAGTGGAAGCACAGATTAATAAAAAAGGGGGGATGAGAGAGAAGGTATAGATGAATGGTGTGAGAATAGAGATGGTAAAATGAAAGAAGTAGGTCATACAATACATACCTTCTAGGAGTGGACCTGTCAGTGGTGTACTTGGGTAAGGTAATGAGCACGTAAGGCGAGGGCAGTAGTAGTAGAAGACCCTGATAAGTCTGTGGTCAAGAACCTGTGGAAGTATTGGAGAGAAAAGGGGGGGGGGGGGGAAAGGAGGGGACAGGGAACGAGATATGATACAGTAAAACCTGGAAGGGAGAACAGGAAGTAGGGATCTGGTATAAATGCAGGTGAAGCTGAGGCTGTGGGTAGTGCGGAAATTAAGAAGAGAGGAGTGAGCAGTGAGATCCTATTTAGATGGTCAAGTAGTCATAGCCTCATCAGTTAGGTCCGTAGGATCAGAGGTAGTTAATATGTTACAGAAAACGATAATGGTGAAAGTTAAACGCTGTACGAAATAGCTAGGACAAGTTGGGTAGTGACCATGCAAACCGTCCAGACCCGTAAACCGGTTGGAGATTTGAAGGCAAGCCGAAAAAGCCCAAGTGTGCAGGGCTGCAAAATTAGCGTGGGACAGGTCATAAAGGACGCTACTATGGAGTGGGGCAGGGATTGAGTGCGCAAAGCACAACAATTAATCAAAGAAGGTTGGGCTGTGCCCAAAATTACAACTTAGTCCACAGACGGTGCGGGAGCGAGCCAACGAATTAAAGAGTAAAGTCAAACGGTAACAGCATACGGTAACAAGGTATGAAAGCGCATGGTCATCCGATGTGAGATGGTGGTGGAGTGTATTAAGTCATCAGCGCGATACAAAAACATTTCAAAAAACAAAAACAAGAGCGTATGGCAGATAACTGGAAAAGGGAGAATGGGCTGTGTACACGTTAAAAGTAAATACGCGAAGGATAGAAAGTTGAACCGCTACACTGTAGGGGAAGTAGATTAACGGCGTAAGGCGATGCAGCATAGAGGTAGGAGAAGAAGAAAACGTACCTGTAAGAAGGAGGAGAGTGGCACCAAGTATTCAGAACGTAGTAATGGGCCGAGAGGGCTTGCGATCTCGTTTTAAAGATCGCGGGAGGGATTGTAGTAGAAATAACAGAAGGACATGGAATTCGAGAGAAGCTAGTTAGTTTAGCGGCCATATTGCATGTGAAAGATAAGGATCCGAGCACCTAGACTGAAATGCGACCGCGTATGTCTGTAAAAGATCGAAGAGGCGGCCATATTTGATTATTTAAATACTGTTTAAATAGTGAAGAAACAGAGGATGAAAAGCTGGGCGTACCATGCAGAATTCGTGTAGACAAGGAAAGAATGCGTACAAAGTAGAGAGTAAGGGCAAGATGATGAAACCGAAGATATGAGGAATATATGTGTAAGTGGAGCACGGATGGTATACTGATAGTAGTCCATGGGTGCGCGTCAATGAGTGTAACTGGTAAGTAGATGTAGTATGCCTGAGTAAGGATCGAGGTAAGTAATGTAGTTGTAGTGTCGGTGAAAAATGTGAAGACAGGTTAGTTAAGAGATGTAATGATGCATGATTAAGGTAAGTATAAAGCAGGTACAACAGTACATGGAATAGGTTAAAACCCAAAAAATACAGAAGTCATGGAGCACGGTACAGGTGATAGATGCACTATATCAAAAAACAATGGAGCAAATAAGGACAGAGGTCATGGAGCATGGTGATTTGGTACAATTGATGGTGATGTGTGGTCATGAGTAGGTGACGAAACATTGGTACAAAGATGCAGACATGCACAATGATAAATACAGGGATGCCATGACACATGAGGGGAGTGGTGTATCCATGAAGGTACGGATCAAGGTAAGTGATGTAGTTGTGGTGTCGGTGAAAAATATGAAAATAGGTTAGTTAAGAGATGTAATGATGCATGGTTAAGGTAAGTATAAAGCAGGTGCAACAGTATATGAAACAGGTAAAAACCCAAAAACATAGAGGTCAAGGAGCACGGCACAGGTGATAGATGCAATATATCAAAAAACAATGGAGCATATATGGACAGAGGTCATAGAGCATGGTGGTTTAGTACATTTGGTGGTGATGTGTGGTCATGGGTAGGTAATGAAGCATTGGTACAAAGATGCAGACATGCAATATGGTAAATACAGGGATGTCATGACACATGAGGAGAATGGTGTATAGGTATGCGTATTAATGTATATTTGGCCACAAAGGGGCCCAAATGATCAATGAAACCACCCACATGAGTATAAAACAGAACTCATGAGAGAAAGTAGTGTAGCTCACGGTCAGTGTTTAAGCCTGATTCCACAGTGCGAAGTTTTAAGATCCACTTTGCCTCGTATCTGCGCAAGTCCCTTGTTCTGTCCCCCCATCTTGGGGAGTTGGAAACATGCATGATGCCATGGAATCTGATGTTTAAGAGATCCTCTTCCCCGTGCAGAGTGTTGAAGTGGACAGCAAGAGGATAGTTGGTGTTAGCATTTCTAATGGCTCTGACATGTTCCTGTATTCGTTCCTTGAGTGGACGTATGGAGCTACCAATGTAGATCCACCACATACACAAATCAAACAGTAAACAGTGAACTTAGTGTTGCAATTAATGAAGGTTTTGATTTGATACGTGATACCAGTGTTGTAGGAGAAAGATTCTGTTTTGTTGAGGGCCAATTGGCAGGAGATGCAGCAGCCACATTTGTAGAAACCGTTAGGTTTTTCTGGCAACCAACCCCATGGGCGATTTGAGGGGGAGGGGCCAAGAAAACTGGGGCACAGAATGTTTCTTAGCGTACGACCTCTAGTGTGCACAATGGTGGGTGACGTCCCTGCTGAGTTTTTAAGGCAGGTGTCCAACATTAACAAGTGCCAATGTTTTTTTAGGATTCGCAGAACCGTCTTGCTCACAGGGCTGTATTGGGTGATGAAAGCGACCGGTCTCCTGTTGGGCGAAACTTTGGCGGCAGGTTTTTGGGTTTTTTTTAGCAATAAGGCGTGCTGGTTCTTGTTAGATATGCGTTTACTGGCAACCGAGATGAGTTTGTCAGTATAGCCCCTCGCTCGGAAACGGTGTATTAGGCTTTTTAGTTCTTGTCTGAAGATGTACGTGTCAGTGCAATTACGTCTGATGCTGACCATCTCTCCATAAGGAATGGCCCTGATCTGAGTGAGGGGATGGGCGCTCTGGGCATGCAGAATGGAATTGCAGGCAGTGGGTTTCCTGTAGAGTCTAGACATGATCTTATTGTTGTTGATGTACAGCAATAAGTCCAAAAACTCAATTTGTGTGCTGTCCACTTTATGAGTGAACACTAGGTTGAATTCATTACTGTTAAGGTGCTGTATGAGTCCATTGAGGTCAGGGATGTTGCCAGTCCAGATGACAAGGATATCATCAATGTATCTCCCCCAGTACAGGATGTGTTCCGTGATATGTGTCGGACAGTTAGACCACAGATGGATTTTCTCAAATTGGCCCATGTACAGATTAGCATATGATGGAGAAAATTTGGCTCCCATGGCTACAC
This sequence comes from Pleurodeles waltl, assembly GCF_031143425.1. Classification (NCBI taxonomy): domain Eukaryota; kingdom Metazoa; phylum Chordata; class Amphibia; order Caudata; family Salamandridae; genus Pleurodeles; species Pleurodeles waltl. Next base: position 975,615,826 of record NC_090446.1, on the reverse strand, counting down.
CCTGGCATTGTCGAAACCACCTACCATCATGTAAAAAAGCATTATTCTCTAGCACCAACCGGGTGAGGTCAAGAAGCATGCGCGTGTGTTCATAAAGTGTAGCGTCACGGGCATTGAGCGTTAGTTGGAGCATTTCCAGACCCTTTTCTAGGGGAATGCAGGTATAGAGAGAACTAACGTCAAGACAAACAAACACACTCCCTTCTGTCCATTCGATGTCCTCAAGTTGACACAACAAATCCCTAGTGTCCTGTATGTACGAGGGTAAGTTGTGTACCAAGGGTTGGAGAAAGGAATCAATGTACTCAGAGATGTGTTCCGTGGGAGAGCCTATCCCTGAGATGATGGGTCTTCCTGTGGGAAAGTCTCCTGATTTATGGACCTTGGGTAAAATGTAAATGCAGGGAGCCCGAGGCGCCTCCGTGTACAAAAATCTGTATTCAATATCGGTTAACAGACAGAGGTTCTTCCAGGACGTGAGTTTCTTTTTGATGAGACTAGTGACGTCAGGAAGAGGATTAGAATGTAGCGAAGAGTAGGCCTGTGTGTCATTGAGTTGTCTGTTGATTTCTGCAATGTAGTCAGTTTTGTTCATGATGACAACGTTGCCCCCTTTGTCTGCCTCCCTGATGACTATGTCCGTGCAATTAGAGAGTTTGCGCAGTGCTCTGAGTTCAAGGGAATTGAGATTTGTGTATGGTTTGTGGGTGCAAGTGTTGTTCTTGTCCTCTAACTTGTGCAATTCCGTACTGACGGCTCTGTAGAAGACATCGATGTGGTTGTCTGGTGGTAAGATGGGGACAAAAGTGGATCTGGTTTTGAGCCCACTGTTAATGTCTAAGTTGGGTGTAATGTCAAGTTGGATCAGTAGTTCGTCAAAACTAAGGGGTGGTGATGTTGTGTTGTCAAGGGAGAGGACAGTGTGAATATCCTGTAGGTCCTTGATGGATTGATTACAAGTTGGTAGTGGAGTGTGGGCAGATTCGATAGTGTCTGGTTTATTCTGGAAAAACTTTTTAAGTTTAAGGTTGCGTACAAACTTAAAAAGATCTATGTGTAAAGAAGTGTAATCTGGTATAGAAGTAGGACAAAAGCCCAAACCCTTCTTCAACACATTTATTTCGTGTACAGATAATTTCAAGTTGGAAAGATTCATAACCTGTACAGTTTCTTCTGAAGTAGAGAGGTTTTGTTCTGAATGAGGAACACTCAGGTCCTTTGGGTTTTCGTGGTCAAGCGAGTTGTCATGCCCTCCCTGGTGTTTGCTGTGGTGTTTCCTACCCCCCCGGCGGGTGGGTTTGCGTTTGAGACTGATCTGTTGTAATTCTGTCGTAGTCCCTTTCTGTATCGGCCAAGTTCCTCTAAAAAAGAATTTGACTGTTGTACTGTGCTTGGTGGATGTGTACTGCTGGAGGACCTGTCCCCAGGTGGGTCTGAACAATCACTGGATAGATTGGAAATGTCAGATAGGCTACCTGCAATTGATCCCGAAGGAGTAGTGGTATTGGTGGTTCTGTTACTAGATTCCTTGTTGATCTGATCAAACCTCCGTGCAAATGTATAGATCCTGCCATTTGTGTAGTCATTATCATCTCTGATGAGTTTACGCATTTTCTTATCCTTAATGTACAATTGGTATCCAGTCAGTATCTCCCTCATGATTGTGTAGTTTTTGTCAGTTGCTTCTGTGAGGTTGAGATTCTTGATCTCCTCCTCCAGAGATGTAATGTCCTGGAGTAGTTTGTTACGTTTTCTATCAGCATGTTTAATCAAAATGTTAATCATGCTGAAAGAGGTGGAAGAAATTAGGTGTTCCCATTCTCCAAGCAAGTCTGGGTCCAGGTCTTCAAAGGAAGGGAATATTATCACACGTAATCCCCTAGGTATTTGTTTGAGTTCTAGATAGCGTTTGAGAGTGGTGATGTCCCACCAGCGAGCTAATTCTTGTTTCTTAAGTCTTTACAGTTTAATGAATTTTTGTCTCAGTCCTTCTTTAATGGGTGTATGGTCTAAGGTGCGTGGGGCCAGCGATTTGCCCGAGAAAAGCTCAGCAGCTAGGGTGTCCCGATTGTCGTCGAATGTAGCCATGTTGCGGAGTCTAGGGAGAAGGTATTCCTTTTGTACAGGGTATAATCAAGTAGTACAGAAAAACAGTAAATGTTAACAGAGTGCGGCTCACCCTAATTCTGATAGAACATAATCATAGAGAAAACACACAAGGGTAGTAGGGGTGAAAGGCGCGCACATCTGAGCAGTAAAACAGTTGTTTTGAGACAAGTACCAAAGTAACAAGAGGGTCTGGTGCAGCCTGGCCCAGTGCCTTACTACCCGGTAGGCACAAAGACGGGTAACAAAATACCCATAGACAAATTTAAACAAGATGGCCACAGCACACAGAATATATAGTCCAATGGTGTGACAGGGAGAGTACCCCTGAGAGTGTAATGTTAGAGTGAAAAGTAGACTGGAGTCCAAGTTCTTTGTTTTGCAGATGTTGCCTTTAATTGTAGATGCCAGAGATCATTGCGTCATCAATGAGGTACAGCCAACACGTGTTTCGTCACACAAGTGACTTCATCAAGGCTGTAAAACAGTAAGGAAATACAAAAGAGAAAAAAAGGAAGAAAAGTTCTATTGTTTTGGCAAGTATAAGTGTATGCAGTTAAGCATGGGCTCATTAAGTGAGCACACGGAAAGACTCCAGGCAGATGGATGTCACAACCCAGTGATTTGTATGTGAGTAAAGTGGAACTAATGTGGTGAGTAGGTGAGTGTTGAGAAAGAACAGCAAGCAAAGGTTAGTGATAGGGACCCTAGGTGTGGAGCATAAGAAAGAGAGTGAATCACTATGGTATAAATCTAACGTAAACTAGACAGTTGCGGCAATGTTACGAAGTAGTAACCATGAGCTTACAAAGTAAAATGTACCATTTCGACGAGAAGCGAAGGGCTGAGAGAAAGAAACGACAGATGGATAAATAAGGTTACGTGAGTAGCCGACGAGGTGAGTGGCAGTAACTATGTAAGTGGATCATACCTGGGCCGTCCGGCCAGAATGGCACGTGACAAAGGTAGGTGGCGAGGGAGCCCCGTGATCAGTTGGCTGGGCTCCAGAAGGTCAATTGAAACTGGTAAGAGAGATAACAAGGACTGAGAGTGCGCAAAGAGAAAGTACAAAATAAAGATGAAAGGATGAAAGTGGAAGCACAGATTAATAAAAAAGGGGGGATGAGAGAGAAGGTATAGATGAATGGTGTGAGAATAGAGATGGTAAAATGAAAGAAGTAGGTCATACAATACATACCTTCTAGGAGTGGACCTGTCAGTGGTGTACCTGGGTAAGGTAATGAGCACGTAAGGCGAGGGCAGTAGTAGTAGAAGACCCTGATAAGTCTGTGGTCAAGAACCTGTGGAAGTATTGGAGAGAAAAGGGGGGGGTTTGGGGGGGAAAAAAGGAGGGGACAGGGAACGAGATATGATACAGTAAAACCTGGAAGGGAGAACAGGAAGTAGGTATCTGGTATAAATGCAGGTGAAGCTGAGGCTGTGGGTAGTGCGGAAATTAAGAAGAGAGGAGTGAGCAGTGAGATCCTATTTAGATGGTCAAGTAGTCATAGCCTCATCAGTTAGGTCCGTAGGATCAGAGGTAGTTAATATGTTACAGAAAACGATAATGGTGAAAGTTAAACGCGGTACGAAATAGCTAGGACAAGTTGGGTAGTGACCATGCAAACCGTCCAGACCCGTAAACCGGTTGGAGATTTGAAGGCAAGCCGAAAAAGCCCAAGTGTGCAGGGCTGCAAAATTAGCGTGGGACAGGTCATAAAGGACGCTACTAGGGAGTGGGGCAGGGATTGAGTGCGCAAAGCACAACAATTAATCAAAGAAGGTTGGGCTGTGCCCAAAATTACAAGTTAGTCCACAGACGGTGCGGGAGCGATCCAACGAATTAAAGAGTAAAGTCAAACGGTAACAGCATACGGTAACAAGGTATGAAAGCGCATGGTCATCCGATGTGAGATGGTGGTGGAGTGTATTAAGTCATCAGCGCGATACAAAAACATTTCAAAAAACAAAAACAAGAGCGTATGGCAGATAACTGGAAAAGGGAGAATGGGCTGTGTACACGTTAAAAGTAAATACGCGAAGGATAGAAAGTCGAACCGCTACACTGTAGGGGAAGTAGATTAACGGCGTAAGGCGATGCAGCATAGAGGTAGGAGAAGAAGAAAACGTACCTGTAAGAAGGAGGAGAGTGGCACCAAGTATTCAGAACGTAGTAATGGGCCGAGAGGGCTTGCGATCTCGTTTTAAAGATCGCGGGAGGGATTGTAGTAGAAATAACAGAAGGACATGGAATTCGAGAGAAGCTAGTTAGTTTAGCGGCCATATTGCATGTGAAAGATAAGGATCCGAGCACCTAGACTAAAATGCGACCGCGTATGTCTGTAAAAGATCGAAGAGGCGGCCATATTTGATTATTTAAATACTATTTAAATAGTGAAGAAACAGAGGATGAAAAGCTGGGCGTACCATGCAGAATTCGTGTAGAAAAGGAAAGAATGCGTACAAAGTAGAGAGTAAGGGCAAGATGATGAAACCGAAGATCTGAGCCTTTCATCCTCTGTTTCTTCACTATTTAAATAGTATTTAAATAATCAAATATGGCCGCCTCTTCGATCTTTTACAGACATACGCGGTCGCATTTTAGTCTAGGTGCTCGGATCCTTATCTTTCACATGCAATATGGCCGCTAAACTAACTAGCTTCTCTCGAATTCCATGTCCTTCTGTTATTTCTACTACAATCCCTCCCGCGATCTTTAAAACGAGATTGCAAGCTCTCTCGGCCCATTACTACGTTCTGAATACTTGGTGCCACTCTCCTCCTTCTTAGAGGTACGTTTTCTTCTTCTCCTACCTCTATGCTGCATCGCCTTACGCCGTTAATCTACTTCCCCTACAGTGTAGCGGTTCGACTTTCTATCCTTCGCGTATTTACTTTTAACGTGTACACAGCCCATTCTCCCTTTTCCAGTTATCTGCCATACGCTCTTGTTTTTTTAAATGTTTTTGTATCGCGCTGATGACTTAATACACTCCACCACCATCTCACATCGGATGACCATGCGCTTTCATACCTTGTTACCGTATGCTGTTACCGTTTGACTTTACTCTTTAATTCGTTGGCTCGCTCCCGCACCGTCTGTGGACTAACTTGTAATTTTGGGCACAGCCCAACCTTCTTTGATTAATTGTTGTGCTTTGCGCACTCAATCCCTGCCCCACTCCATAGTAGCGTCCTTTATGACCTGTCCCACGCTAATTTTGCAGCCCTGCACACTTGGGCTTTTTCGGCTTGCCTTCAAATCTCCAACCGGTTTACGGGTCTGGACTGTTTGCATGGTCACTACCCAACTTGTCCTAGCTATTTCGTACCGCGTTGAACTTTCACCATTATCGTTTTCTGTAACATATTAACTACCTCTGATCCTATGGACCTAACTGATGAGGCTATGACTACTTGACCATCTAAATAGGATCTCACTGCTCACTCCTCTCTTCTTAATTTCCGCACTACCGACAGCCTCAGCTTCACCTGCATTTATACCAGATACCTACTTCCTGTTCTCCCTTCCAGGTTTTACTGTATCATATCTCGTTCCCTGTCCCCTCCTTTTCCCCCCCCCCCTTTTCTCTCCAATACTTCCACAGGTTCTTGACCACAGACTTATCAGGGTCTTCTACTACTACTGCCCTCGCCTTACGTGCTCATTACCTTACCCAGGTACACCACTGACAGGTCCACTCCTAGAAGGTATGTATTGTATGACCTACTTCTTTCATTTTACCATCTCTATTCTCACACCATTCATCTATACCTTCTCTCTCATCCCCCATTTTTTATTAATCTGTGCTTCCACTTTCATCCTTTCATCTTTATTTTGTACTTTCTCTTTGCGCACTCTCAGTCCTTGTTATCTCTCTTACCAGTTTCAATTGACCTTCTGGAGCCCAGCCAACTGATCACGGGGCTCCCTCGCCACCTACCTTTGTCACGTGCCATTCTGGCCGGACGGCCCAGGTATGATCCACTTACATAGTTACTGCCACTCACCTCGTCGGCTACTCACGTAACCTTATTTATCCATCTGTCGTTTCTTTCTCTCAGCCCTTCGCTTCTCGTCGAAATGGTACATTTTACTTTGTAAGCTCATGGTTACTACTTCGTAACATTGCCGCAACTGTCTAGTTTACGTTAGATTTATACCATAGTGATTCACTCTCTTTCTTATGCTCCACACCTAGGGTCCCTATCACTAACCTTTGCTTGCTGTGCTTTCTCAACACTCACCTACTCACCACATTAGTTCCACTTTACTCACATACAAATCACTGGGTTGTGACATCCATCTGCCTGGAGTCTTTCCGTGTGCTCACTTAATGAGCCCATGCTTAACTGCATACACTTATATTCGCCAAAACAATAGAACTTTTCTTCCTTTTTTTCTCTTTTGTATTTCCTTACTGTTTTACAGCCTTGATGAAGTCACTTGTGTGACGAAACACGTGTTGGCTGTACCTCATTGATGACGCAATGATCTCTGGCATCTACAATTAAAGGCAACATCTGCAAAACAAAGAACTTGGACTCCAGTCTACTTTTCACTCTAACATTACACTCTCAGGGGTACTCTCCCTGTCACACCATTGGACTATATATTCTGTGTGCTGTGGCCATCTTGTTTAAATTTGTCTATGGGTATTTTGTTACCCGTCTTTGTGCCTACCGGGTAGTAAGGCACTGGGCCAGGCTGCACCAGACCCTCTTGTTACTTTGTTACTTGTCTCAAAACAACTGTTTTACTGCTCAGATGTGCGGCGCCTTTCACCCCTACTACCCTTGTGTGTTTTCTCTATGATTATGTTCTATCAGAATTAGGGTGAGCCGCACTCTGTTAACATTTACTGTTTTTCTGTACTACTTGATTATACCCTGTACAAAAGGAATACCTTCTCCCTAGACTCCGCAACATGGCTACATTCGACGACAATCGGGACACCCTAGCTGCTGAGCTTTTCTCGGGCAAATCGCTGGCCCCACGCACCTTAGACCATACACCCATTAAAGAAGGACTGAGACAAAAATTCATTAAACTGGAAAGACTTAAGAAACAAGAATTAGCTCGCTGGTGGGACATCACCACTCTCAAACGCTATCTAGAACTCAAACAAATACCTAGGGGATTACGTGTGATAATATTCCCTTCCTTTGAAGACCTGGACCCAGACTTGCTTGGAGAATGGGAACACCTAATTTCTTCCACCTCTTTCAGCATGATTAACATTTTGATTAAACATGCTGATAGAAAACGTAACAAACTACTCCAGGACATTACATCTCTGGAGGAGGAGATCAAGAATCTCAACCTCACAGAAGCAACTGACAAAAACTACACAATCATGAGGGAGATACTGACTGGATACCAATTGTACATTAAGGATAAGAAAATGCGTAAACTCATCAGAGATGATAATGACTACACAAATGGCAGGATCTATACATTTGCACGGAGGTTTGATCAGATCAACAAGGAATCTAGTAACAGAACCACCAATACCACTACTCCTTCGGGATCAATTGCAGGTAGCCTATCTGACATTTCCAATCTATCCAGTGATTGTTCAGACCCACCTGGGGACAGGTCCTCCAGCAGTACACATCCACCAAGCACAGTACAACAGTCAAATTCTTTTTTAGAGGAACTTGGCCGATACAGAAAGGGACTACGACAGAATTACAACAGATCAGTCTCAAACGCAAACCCACCCGCCGGGGGGGTAGGAAACACCACAGCAAACACCAGGGAGGGCATGACAACTCGCTCGACCACGAAAACCCAAACGACCTGAGTGTTCCTCATTCAGAACAAAACCTCTCTACTTCAGAAGAAACTGTACAGGTTATGAATCTTTCCAACTTGAAATTATCTGTACACGAAATAAATGTGTTGAAGAAGGGTTTGGGCTTTTGTCCTACTTCTATACCAGATTACACTTCTTTACACATAGATCTTTTTAAGTTTGTACGCAACCTTAAACTTAAAAAGTTTTTCCAGAATAAACCAGACACTATCGAATCTGCCCACACTCCACTACCAACTTGTAATCAATCCATCAAGGACCTACAGGATATTCACACTGTCCTCTCCCTTGACAACACAACATCACCACCCCTTAGTTTTGACGAACTACTGATCCAACTTGACATTACACCCAACTTAGACATTAACAGTGGGCTCAAACCCAGATCCACTTTTGTCCCCATCTTACCACCAGACAACCACATCGATGTCTTCTACAGAGCCGTCAGTACGGAATTGCACAAGTTAGAGGACAAGAACAACACTTGCACCCACAGACCATACACAAATCTCAATTCCCTTGAACTCAGAGCACTGCGCAAACTCTCTAATTGCACGGACATAGTCATCAGGGAGGCAGACGAAGGGGGCAACGTTGTCATCATGAACAAAACTGACTACATTGCAGAAATCAACAGACAACTCAATGACACACAGGCCTACTCTTCGCTACATTCTAATCCTCTTCCTGACATCACTAGTCTCATCAAAAAGAAACTTACGTCCTGGAAGAACCTCTGTCTGTTAACCGATATTGAATACAGATTTTTGTACACGGAGGCGCCTCGGGCTCCCTGCATTTACATTTTACCCAAGGCCCATAAATCAGGAGACTTTCCCCCAGGAAGACCCATCATCTCAGGGATAGGCTCTCCCACGGAACACATCTCTGAGTACATTGATTCCTTTCTCCAACCCTTGGTACACAACTTACCCTCGTACATACAGGACACTAGGGATTTGTTGTGTCAACTTGAGGACATCGAATGGACAGAAGGGAGTGTGTTTGTTTGTCTTGACGTTAGTTCTCTCTATACCTGCATTCCCCTAGAAAAGGGTCTGGAAATGCTCCAACTAACGCTCAATGCCCGTGACGCTACACTTTATGAACACACGCGCATGCTTCTTGACCTCACCTGGTTGGTGCTAGAGAATAATGTTTTTTTACCTGATGGTAGGTGGTTTCGACAATGCCAGGGTGTAGCCATGGGAGCCAAATTTTCTCCATCATATGCTAATCTGTACATGGGCCAATTTGAGAAAATCCATCTGTGGTCTAACTGTCCGACACATATCACGGAACACATCCTGTACTGGGGGAGATACATTGATGATATCCTTGTCATCTGGACTGGCAACATCCCTGACCTCAATGGACTCATACAGCACCTTAACAGTAATGAATTCAACCTAGTGTTCACTCATAAAGTGGACAGCACACAAATTGAGTTTTTGGACTTATTGCTGCACATCAACAACAATAAGATCATGTCTAGACTCTACAGGAAACCCACTGCCTGCAATTCCATTCTGCATGCCCAGAGCGCCCATCCCCTCACTCAGATCAGGGCCATTCCTTATGGAGAGATGGTCAGGATCAGACGTAATTGCACTGACACGTACATCTTCAGACAAGAACTAAAAAGCCTAATACACCGTTTCCGAGCGAGGGGCTATACTGACAAACTCATCTCGGTTGCCAGTAAACGCATATCTAACAAGAACCAGCACGCCTTATTGCTAAAAACCCCCAAAACACCTGCCGCCAAAGGTTCGCCCAACAGGAGACCGGTCGCTTTCATCACCCAATACAGCCCTGTGAGCAAGACGGTTCTGCGAATCCTAAAAAAACATTGGCACTTGTTAATGTTGGACACCTGCCTTAAAAACTCAGCAGGTACGTCACCCACCATTGTGCACACTAGAGGTCGTACGCTAAGAAACATTCTGTGCCCCAGTTTTCTTGGCCCCTCCCCCTCAAATCGCCCATGGGGTTGGTTGCCAGAAAAACCTAACGGTTTCTACAAATGTGGCTGCTGCATCTCCTGCCAATTGGCCCTCAACAAAACAGAATCTTTCTCCTACAACACTGGTATCTCGTATCAAATCAAAACCTTCATTAATTGCAACACTAAGTTCACTGTTTACTGTTTGATTTGTCTATGTGGTTTGATCTACATTGGTAGCTCCATACGTCCACTCAAGGAACGAATACAGGAACATGTCAGAGCCATTAGAAATGCTAACACCAACTATCCTCTTGCTGTCCACTTCAACACTCTGCACGGGGAAGAGGATCTCTTAAACATCAGATTCCATGGCATCATGCATGTTTCCAACTCCCCAAGATGGGGGGACAGAACAAGGGACTTGCGCAGATGCGAGGCAAAGTGGATCTTATAACTTCGCACTGTGGAATCAGGCTTAAACACTGACCGTGAGCTACACTACTTTCTCTCATGAGTTCTGTTTTATACTCATGTGGGTGGTTTCATTGATCATTTGGGCCCCTTTGTGGCCAAATATACATTAATACGCATACCTATACACCATTCTCCTCATGTGTCATGACATCCCTGTATTTACCATATTGCATGTCTGCATCTTTGTACCAATGCTTCATTACCTACCTATGACCACACATCACCACCAAATGTACTAAACCACCATGCTCTATGACCTCTGTCCAAATATGCTCCATTGTTTTTTGATATATTGCATCTATCACCTGTGCCGTGCTCCTTGACCTCTATGTTTTTGGGTTTTTACCTGTTTCATATACTGTTGCACCTGCTTTATACTTACCTTAACCATGCATCATTACATCTCTTAACTAACCTATTTTCATATTTTTCACCGACACCACAACTACATCACTTACCTTGATCCGTACCTTCATGGATACACCACTCCCCTCATGTGTCATGGCATCCCTGTATTTATCATTGTGCATGTCTGCATCTTTGTACCAATGTTTCGTCACCTACTCATGACCACACATCACCATCAATTGTACCAAATCACCATGCTCCATGACCTCTGTCCTTATTTGCTCCATTGTTTTTTGATATAGTGCATCTATCACCTGTACCGTGCTCCATGACTTCTGTATTTTTTGGGTGTTAACCTATTCCATGTACTGTTGTACCTGCTTTATACTTACTTTAACCATGCATCATTACATCTCTTAACTAACCTGTCTTCACATTTTTCACCGACACTACAACTACATTACTTACCTCGATCCTTACTCAGGCATACTACATCTACTTACCAGTTACACCCATTGACGCGCACCCATGGACTACTATCAGTATACCATCCGTGCTCCACTTACACATATATTCCTTATATCTTCGGTTTCATCATCTTGCCCTTACTCTCTACTTTGTACGCATTCTTTCCTTTTCTACACGAATTCTGCATGGTACGCCCAGCTTTTCATCCTCTGTTTCTTCACTATTTAAATAGTATTTAAATAATCAAATATGGCCGCCTCTTCGATCTTTTACAGACATACGTGGTCGCATTTTAGTCTAGGTGCTCGGATCCTTATCTTTCACATGCAATATGGCCGCTAAACTAACTAGCTTCTCTCGAATTCCATGTCCTTCTGTTATTTCTACTACAATCCCTCCCGCGATCTTTAAAACGAGATCGCAAGCCCTCTCGGCCCATTACTACGTTCTGAATACTTGGTGCCACTCTCCTCCTTCTTACAGGTACGTTTTCTTCTTCTCCTACCTCTATGCTGCATCGCCTTACGCCGTTAATCTACTTCCCCTACAGTGTAGCGGTTCGACTTTCTATCCTTCGCGTATTTACTTTTAACGTGTACACAGCCCATTCTCCCTTTTCCAGTTATCTGCCATACGCTCTTGTTTTTGTTTTTTGAAATGTTTTTGTATCGCGCTGATGACTTAATACACTCCACCACCATCTCACATCGGATGACCATGCGCTTTCATACCTTGTTACCGTATGCTGCTACCGTTTGACTTTACTCTTTAATTCGTTGGCTCGCTCCCGCACCGTCTGTGGACTAACTTGTAATTTTGGGCACAGCCCAACCTTCTTTGATTAATTGTTGTGCTTTGCGCACTCAATCCCTGCCCCACTCCATAGTAGCGTCCTTTATAACCTGTCCCACGCTAATTTTGCAGCCCTGCACACTTGGGCTTTTTCGGCTTGCCTTCAAATCTCCAACCGGTTTACGGGTCTGGATGGTTTGCATGGTCACTACCCAACTTGTCCTAGCTATTTCGTTCCGCGTTTAACTTTCACCATTATCGTTTTCTGTAACATATTAACTACCTCTGATCCTACGGACCTAACTGATGAGGCTATGACTACTTGACCATCTAAATAGGATCTCACTGCTCACTCCTCTCTTCTTAATTTCCGCACTACCCACAGCCTCAGCTTCACCTGCATTTATACCAGATACCTACTTCCTGTTCTCCCTTCCAGGTTTTACTGTATCATATCTCGTTCCCTGTCCCCTCCTTTTTTCCCCTCCACCCCCCCCCTTTTCTCTCCAATACTTCCACAGGTTCTTGACCACAGACTTATCAGGGTCTTCTACTACTACTGCCCTCGCCTTACGTGCTCATTACCTTACCCAGGTACACCACTGACAGGTCCACTCCTAGAAGGTATGTATTGTATGACGTACTTCTTTCATTTTACCATCTCTATTCTCACACCATTCATCTATACCTTCTCTCTCATCCCCCCTTTTTTATTAATCTGTGCTTCCACTTTCATCCTTTCATCTTTATTTTGTACTTTCTCTTTGCGCACTCTCAGTCCTTGTTATCTCTCTTACCAGTTTCAATTGACCTTCTGGAGCCCAGCCAACTGATCACAGGGCTCCCTCGCCACCTACCTTTGTCACGTGCCATTCTGGCCGGACGGCCCAGGTATGATCCACTTACATAGTTACTGCCACTCACCTCGTCGGCTACTCACGTAACCTTATTTATCCATCTGTCGTTTCCTTCTCTCAGCCCTTCGCTTCTCGTCGAAATGGTACATTTTACTTTGTAAGCTCATGGTTACTACTTCGTAACATTGCCGCAACTGTCTAGTTTACGTTAGATTTATACCATAGTGATTCACTCTCTTTCTTATGCTCCACACCTAGGGTCCCTATCACTAACCTTTGCTTGCTGTGCTTTCTCAACACTCACCACATTAGTTCCACTTTACTCACATACAAATCACTGAGTTGTGACATCCATCTGCCTGGAGTCTTTCTGTGTGCTCACTTAATGAGCCCATGCTTAACTGCATACACTTATACTTGCCAAAACAATAGAACTTTTCTTCCTTTTTTTCTCTTTTGTATTTCCTTACTGTTTTACAGCCTTGATGAAGTCACTTGTGTGACGAAACACGTGTTGGCTGTACCTCATTGATGACGCAATGATCTCTGGCATCTACAATTAAAGGCAACATCTGCAAAACAAAGAACTTGGACTGCAGTCTACTTTTCACTCTAACATTACACTCTCAGGGGTACTCTCCCTGTCACACCATTGGACTATATATTCTGTGTGCTGTGGCCATCTTGTTTAAATTTGTCTATGGGTATTTTGTTACCCGTCTTTGTGCCTACCGGGTAGTAAGGCACTGGGCCAGGCTGCACCAGACCCTCTTGTTACTTTGGTACTTGTCTCAAAACAACTGTTTTACTGCTCAGATGTGCGGCGCCTTTCACCCCTACTACCCTTGTGTGTTTTCTCTATGATTATGTTCTATCAGAATTAGGGTGAGCCGCACTCTGTTAACATTTACTGTTTTTCTGTACTACTTGATTATACCCTGTACAAAAGGAATACCTTCTCCCTAGACTCCGCAACATGGCTACATTCGACGACAATCGGGACACCCTAGCTGCTGAGCTTTTCTCGGGCAAATCGCTGGCCCCACGCACCTTAGACCATACACCCATTAAAGAAGGACTGAGACAAAAATTCATTAAACTGGAAAGACTTAAGAAACAAGAATTAGCTCGCTGGTGGGACATCACCACTCTCAAACGCTATCTAGAACTCAAACAAATACCTAGGGGATTACGTGTGATAATATTCCCTTCCTTTGAAGACCTGGACCCAGACTTGCTTGGAGAATGGGAACACCTAATTTCTTCCACCTCTTTCAGCATGATTAACATTTTGATTAAACATGCTGATAGAAAACGTAACAAACTACTCCAGGACATTACATCTCTGGAGGAGGAGATCAAGAATCTCAACCTCACAGAAGCAACTGACAAAAACTACACAATCATGAGGGAGATACTGACTGGATACCAATTGTACATTAAGGATAAGAAAATGCGTAAACTCATCAGAGATGATAATGACTACACAAATGGCAGGATCTATACATTTGCACGGAGGTTTGATCAGATCAACAAGGAATCTAGTAACAGAACCACCAATACCACTACTCCTTCGGGATCAATTGCAGGTAGCCTATCTGACATTTCCAATCTATCCAGTGATTGTTCAGACCCACCTGGGGACAGGTCCTCCAGCAGTACACATCCACCAAGCACAGTACAACAGTCAAATTCTTTTTTAGAGGAACTTGGCCGATACAGAAAGGGACTACGACAGAATTACAACAGATCAGTCTCAAACGCAAACCCACCCGCCGGGGGGGTAGGAAACACCACAGCAAACACCAGGGAGGGCATGACAACTCGCTCGACCACGAAAACCCAAAGGACCTGAGTGTTCCTCATTCAGAACAAAACCTCTCTACTTCAGAAGAAACTGTACAGGTTATGAATCTTTCCAACTTGAAATTATCTGTACACGAAATAAATGTGTTGAAGAAGGGTTTGGGCTTTTGTCCTACTTCTATACCAGATTACACTTCTTTACACATAGATCTTTTTAAGTTTGTACGCAACCTTAAACTTAAAAAGTTTTTCCAGAATAAACCAGACACTATCGAATCTGCCCACACTCCACTACCAACTTGTAATCAATCCATCAAGGACCTACAGGATATTCACACTGTCCTCTCCCTTGACAACACAACATCACCACCCCTTAGTTTTGATGAACTACTGATCCAACTTGACATTACACCCAACTTAGACATTAACAGTGGGCTCAAAACCAGATCCACTTTTGTCCCCATCTTACCACCAGACAACCACATCGATGTCTTCTACAGAGCCGTCAGTACGGAATTGCACAAGTTAGAGGACAAGAACAACACTTGCACCCACAGACCATACACAAATCTCAATTCCCTTGAACTCAGAGCACTGCGCAAACTCTCTAATTGCACGGACATAGTCATCAGGGAGGCAGACAAAGGGGGCAACGTTGTCATCATGAACAAAACTGACTACATTGCAGAAATCAACAGACAACTCAATGACACACAGGCCTACTCTTCGCTACATTCTAATCCTCTTCCTGACGTCACTAGTCTCATCAAAAAGAAACTTACGTCCTGGAAGAACCTCTGTCTGTTAATCGATATTGAATACAGATTTTTGTACACGGAGGCGCCTCGGGCTCCCTGCATTTACATTTTACCCAAGGTCCATAAATCAGGAGGCTTTCCCACAGGAAGACCCATCATCTCAGGGATAGGCTCTCCCATGGAACACATCTCTGAGTACATTGATTCCTTTCTCCAACCCTTGGTACACGACTTACCCTCATACATACAGGACACTAGGGATTTGTTGTGTCAACTTGAGGACATCGAATGGACAGAAGGGAGTGTGTTTGTTTGTCTTGACGTTAGTTCTCTCTGTACCTGCATTCCCCTAGAAAAGGGTCTGGAAATGCTCCAACTAACGCTCAATGCCCGTGACGCTACACTTTATGAACACACGCGCATGCTTCTTGACCTCACCCAGTTGGTGCTAGAGAATAATGTTTTTTTACATGATGGTAGGTGGTTTCGACAATGCCAGGGTGTAGCCATGGGAGCCAAATTTTCTCCATCATATGCTAATCTGTACATGGGCCAATTTGAGAAAATCCATCTGTGGTCTAACTGTCCGACACATATCACGGAACACATCCTGTACTGGGGGAGATACATTGATGATATCCTTGTCATCTGGACTGGCAACATCCCTGACCTCAATGGACTCATACAGCACCTTAACAGTAATGAATTCAACCTAGTGTTCACTCATAAAGTGGACAGCACACAAATTGAGTTTTTGGACTTATTGCTGTACATCAACAACAATAAGATCATGTCTAGACTCTACAGGAAACCCACTGCCTGCAATTCCATTCTGCATGCCCAGAGCGCCCATCCCCTCACTCAGATCAGGGCCATTCCTTATGGAGAGATGGTCAGCATCAGACGTAATTGCACTGACACGTACATCTTCAGACAAGAACTAAAAAGCCTAATACACCGTTTCCGAGCGAGGGGCTATACTGACAAACTCATCTCGGTTGCCAGTAAACGCATATCTAACAAGAACCAGCACGCCTTATTGCTAAAAACCCCCAAAAAACCTGCCGCCAAAGGTTCGCCCAACAGGAGACCGGTCGCTTTCATCACCCAATACAGCCCTGTGAGCAAGACGGTTCTGCGAATCCTAAAAAAACATTGGCACTTGTTAATGTTGGACACCTGCCTTAAAAACTCAGCAGGGACGTCACCCACCATTGTGCACACTAGAGGTCGTACGCTAAGAAACATTCTGTGCCCCAGTTTACTTGGCCCCTCCCCCTCAAATCGCCCATGGGGTTGGTTGCCAGAAAAACCTAACGCTTTCTACAAATGTGGCTGCTGCATCTCCTGCCAATTGGCCCTCAACAAAACAGAATCTTTCTCCTACAACACTGGTATCACGTATCAAATCAAAACCTTCATTAATTGCAACACTAAGTTCACTGTTTACTGTTTGATTTGTGTATGTGGTTTGATCTACATTGGTAGCTCCATACGTCCACTCAAGGAACGAATACAGGAACATGTCAGAGCCATTAGAAATGCTAACACCAACTATCCTCTTGCTGTCCACTTCAACACTCTGCACGGGGAAGAGGATCTCTTAAACATCAGATTCCATGGCATCATGCATGTTTCCAACTCCCCAAGATGGGGGGACAGAACAAGGGACTTGCGCAGATGCGACGCAAAGTGGATCTTAAAACTTCGCACTGTGGAATCAGGCTTAAACACTGACCGTGAGCTACACTACTTTCTCTCATGAGTTCTGTTTTATACTCATGTGGGTGGTTTCATTGATCATTTGGGCCCCTTTGTGGCCAAATATACATTAATACGCATACCTATACACCATTCTCCTCATGTGTCATGACATCCCTGTATTTACCATATTGCACGTCTGCATCTTTGTACCAATGCTTCATTACCTACCCATGACCACACATCACCACCAAATGTACTAAACCACCATGCTCTATGACCTCTGTCCATATATGCTCCATTGTTTTTTGATATATTGCATCTATCACCTGTGCCGTGCTCCTTGACCTCTATGTTTTTGGGTTTTTACCTGTTTCATATACTGTTGCACCTGCTTTATACTTACCTTAACCATGCATCATTACATCTCTTAACTAACCTATTTTCATATTTTTCACCGACACCACAACTACATCACTTACCTTGATCCGTACCTTCATGGATACACCACTCCCCTACACATCATGGCATCCCTGTATTTATCATTGTGCATGTCTGCATCTTTGTACCAATGTTTCGTCACCTACTCATGACCACACATCACCATCAATTGTACCAAATCACCATGCTCCATGACCTCTGTCCTTATTTGCTCCATTGTTTTTTGATATAGTGCATCTATCACCTGTACCGTGCGCCATGACTTCTGTATTTTTTGGGTTTTAACCTATTCCATGTACTGTTGTACCTGCTTTATACTTACCTTAACCATGCATCATTACATCTCTTAACTAACCTGTCTTCACATTTTTCACCGACACTACAACTACATTACTTACCTCGATCCTTACTCAGGCATACTACATCTACTTACCAGTTACGCCCATTGACGCGCACCCATGGACCACTATCAGTATACCATCCGTGCTTCACTTACACATATATTCCTCATATCTTCGGTTTCATCATCTTGCCCTTACTCTCTACTTTGTACGCATTCTTTCCTTTTCTACACGAATTCTGCATGGTACGCCCAGCTTTTCATCCTCTGTTTCTTCACTATTTAAATAGTATTTAAATAATCAAATATGGCCGCCTCTTCGATCTTTTACAGACATACGCGGTCGCATTTTAGTCTAGGTGCTCGGATCCTTATCTTTCACATGCAATATGGCCGCTAAACTAACTAGCTTCTCTCGAATTCCATGTCCTTCTGTTATTTCTACTACAATCCCTCCCGCGATCTTTAAAACGAGATCGCAAGCCCTCTCGGCCCATTACTACGTTCTGAATACTTGGTGCCACTCTCCTCCTTCTTACAGGTACGTTTTCTTCTTCTTCTCCTACCTCTATGCTGCATCGCCTTACGCCGTTAATCTACTTCCCCTACAGTGTAGCGGTTCGACTTTCTATCCTTCAGGTATTTACTTTTAACGTGTACACAGCCCATTCTCCCTTTTCCAGTTATCTGCCATAAGCTCTTGTTTTTTTTTTTTTTATGTTTTTGTATCGCGCTGATGACTTAATACACTCCACCACCATCTCACATAGGATGACCATGCGCTTTCATACCTTGTTACCGTATGCTGTTACCGTTTGACTTTACTCTTTAATTCGTTGGCTCGCTCCCGCACCGTCTGTGGACTAACTTGTAATTTTGGGCACAGCCCAACCTTCTTTGAATAATTGTTGTGCTTTGCGCACTCAATCCCTGCCCCACTCCATAGTAGCGTCCTTTATGACCTGTCCCACGCTAATTTTGCAGCCCTGCACACTTGGGCTTTTTCGGCTTGCCTTCAAATCTCCAACCGGTTTACGGGTCTGGACGGTTTGCATGGTCACTACCCAACTTGTCCTAGCTATTTCGTACCGCGTTTAACTTTCACCATTATCGTTTTCTGTAACATATTAACTACCTCTGATCCTACGGACCTAACTGATGAGGCTATGACTACTTGACCATCTAAATAGGATCTCACTGCTCACTCCTCTCTTCTTAATTTCCGCACTACCCACAGCCTCAGCTTCACCTGCATTTATACCAGATACCTACTTCCTGTTCTCCCTTCCAGGTTTTACTGTATCATATCTCGTTCCCTGTCCCCTCCTTTCTTCCCCCCCACCCCTCCCCTTTTCTCTCCAATACTTCCACAGGTTCTTGACCACAGACTTATCAGGGTCTTCTACTACTACTGCCCTCGCCTTACGTGCTCATTACCTTACCCAGGTACACCACTGACAGGTCCACTCCTAGAAGGTATGTATTGTATGACCTACTTCTTTCATTTTACCATCTCTATTCTCACACCATTCATCTATACCTTCTCTCTCATCCCCCCTTTTTTATTAATCTGTGCTTCCACTTTCATCCTTTCATCTTTATTTTGTACTTTCTCTTTGCGCACTCTCAGTCCTTGTTATCTCTCTTACCAGTTTCAATTGACCTTCTGGAGCCCAGCCAACTGATCACAGGGCTCCCTCGCCACCTACCTTTGTCACGTGCCATTCTGGCCGGACGGCCCAGGTATGATCCACTTACATAGTTACTGCCACTCACCTCGTCGGCTACTCACGTAACCTTATTTATCCATCTGTCGTTTCCTTCTCTCAGCCCTTCGCTTCTCGTCGAAATGGTACATTTTACTTTGTAAGCTCATGGTTACTACTTCGTAACATTGCCGCAACTGTCTAGTTTACGTTAGATTTATACCATAGTGATTAACTCTCTTTCTTATGCTCCACACCTAGGTTCCCTATCACTAACCTTTGCTTGCTGTGCTTTCTCAACACTCACCTACTCACCACATTCGTTCCACTTTACTCACATACAAATCACTGGGTTGTGACATACATCTGCCTGGAGTCTTTCCGTGTGCTCACTTAATGAGCCCATGCTTAACTGCATACACTTATACTTGCCAAAACAATAGAACTTTTCTTCCTTTTTTTCTCTTTTGTATTTCCTTACTGTTTTACAGCCATGATGAAGTCACTTGTGTGACGAAACACGTGTTGGCTGTACCTCATTGATGACGCAATGATCTCTGGCATCTACAATTAAAGGCAACATCTGCAAAACAAAGAACTTGGACTCCAGTCTACTTTTCACTCTAACATTACACTCTCAGGGGTACTCTCCCTGTCACACCATTGGACTATATATTCTGTGTGCTGTGGCCATCTTGTTTAAATTTGTCTATGGGTATTTTGTTACCCGTCTTTGTGCCTACCGGGTAGTAAGGCACTGGGCCAGGCTGCACCAGACCCTCTTGTTACTTTGTTACTTGTCTCAAAACAACTGTTTTACTGCTCAGATGTGCGGCGCCTTTCACCCCTACTACCCTTGTGTGTTTTCTCTATGATTATGTTCTACCAATTCAAAGTACCTTGTTTAGTTATCGCAACTGCCATAAGAGTGTTTACCAAATGTCTGGCAGTGGTCGTGGTGCATCTTCGATGCAATTCAATTCATGTCTTTCCATATCTGGACGACTGCCTGGGAAAGAGCAAGAGAAATACATTGCTCACATTCAGCAAGCAGTCTGAGTCCTTCACAGATGAGGTTTCATTGACAGTGCAAACAATCTTATCTCTCCCCCACCAAATTCCACGCTTCTTCCCAGCCATACTGAAAATGGTAACTTGCAAAGCCTACCCCACCAATGAGACAGTGATGGCATTTAAAACGCTACTTCCTCTGACCACTACAGTGAGCATTATCATGGAACTATTACGGATAATAGTGTTTTGTATTGCAATGGTCCCAAAAGTCCATTTGTACCCACTGAAAGAGTATCTGGACAAAAAATGGTTACAAGAGACTGGACTGTGAGAAGATCTAGTGCTGGTGGAGCCCAGACTTCAGCACAAGAACTTGTTACTGGGACGCCTCACTTACAGGATGGGAAGCACATTTTGTTCACCTCACAGGTTGCACATCGATCTCCTAGAATTTGTGACAGTTCAATCCCCACTTAGAGTGTTTTAGAAACTGATATAGAAGACAGTACTCTTTCAGACAGACAGCATAACCACAGTGTCACATTCATCAGCAAGGGTGTACAAACTTGCATTAGTTGTCCAAGTTGGCTCAGACAATCTGACTTTGGATCATTCACCATCAAGTCTTCCTCCAGTCGACACACCTCCTCCAAGAGGACGACTCCATCAAGTCTTCCTCCAGTCGACACACCTCCTCCAACAGGACGACTTTGCCAACTTGTTCAGCAGGATGCATCAACAAACCTGAGTGGGGGAGCAACATTCAGGTGCTTCAAAAAACTTTGACTGCTGGGGGACCCAAACAGTCAACATGTTTGCAGTGTGAAAGAGCTGAAAATGCCAAACGTTTGCCTCAATGTATATACACCCATAGTACATGGGCAATGTAATATCGAAGAATTGGTAAGGGATATTTTCATACACCTTTTCTCCAAGATCACTGATGTACTAAGGGACATGAAGCAGGTGTGCATGAGATTTATGCTCATAGCACCTACCAGGGCCAGTGTCCATGCACTTGGTACATATTGAGATGCCCATACATCACCATCAGAAACTGCCTTTGTGTGCAGACCTATTCACTCGATCGTAATGCATGGAATGTTGCCATTTAGATACCTTCAATTCCAGAAGAGTGCATGCCAATTCTAAAAGAGGACTTCAACCTCACCATTAGGGCTGGTTATGCTGATAAGTGAAAAAGGCTTCTTTGCTATCGCAGCAGTGTTAGCAAGAAGCATTTAGAGCCCTTGGTGCAAGAAATTGTCTGCTATTTACCATACCTACGAAAGGCATGCTTAGAGTTCACATTAAGGGTACATTTAGATGGTATGGAAGCTAACATGCAAAATCAACACCACCACTCAATTTTCAAAATGAGCCAGTTTTTAAGGGCCTTAAAAGAGTAATTAACCCAAGGACACCACCACCCAGTTGTGGGCCTTGAACATTCTTCTTAACCAGTTCAAAGGGCCACCATACAATCTTGCCCTCTGCAGTTTCTTTTATGAAAGGTGTCCTTCTACTTTGCAATCTATTCCCTTCTTTAAAGTCTCAAGTAAGCTCTATGGGCGCAGAAACCTTTTATTCTAGAGCACAAAAATCAGGTCATTCTTAGGATACACCCTTGTTTTCTGCCTAAGGTTGTCTTCCCATTTCATGTCAATCATACTATTGTCTTTCCAATCTTTTTTTCCTCAAACAGTTATGGAAATATTGTTTTACACTCTAGATGTAAGAGCCCTCATGACAGAACCAAAGCCTTCAGAAAGAGTAAGCAATTGTTTGTAGCTTTTGGTAAGCCCCACCCTGGGAGATTTGTTTCCAAGTCGGGTATTACTAGATGGATAGTCAAGTGCATCCAAGTCCTTTAGGTGAAGCAAAGCTTCCACCGCATGCTGTGTGCCTAAGTCACATTCCACTTTCAAAAAGGGGAGCCACTTGGCTTTTATGGGTAACATCCCCTTGTAGACATAGTGGGGGCTTCAACATGAGCTACCGTCCCCACTTTAACGAAGCATTATTGTTAGGACATTTAAGCCTGCCGAGAAGCACAAGTTGATCAAATTGTTTTTTAAATTTTGTTCAAAACGAGTTCTGCTGCAAGTCACAAGCCATCGCCTTAGGAAGAAAGACACCGTTTTCCAGTCTGTGAGGAGAATGTCATTTACTGCCACACGTGCTTCAAATCTGAAACATTACTCACCTGTACCAATCGATTTACAACTTGTAGTGATGTAGATTAACATGAGTACATCCTCCACATCTCCCCGGATGCAAGCTCACTGTATTATGCTTAGAACAGTCATTATTTTCAAATAGTTAGTCATTACATACTCCCTTGCCTTAGAAAGGAATCAGTAGGGGGACAGATATTGGGACCTGGTTGGATTGCAGGCCAATCATAACGTTTTACAGGCTAGATTTTCCGGCCAGTAAATGAGGTCTAGTTTTCCCACACCGGGAAATCCAGCTGCAAGAACAGTGGGCCACTTATAACTGAGTGCAGTAGTATCCCACCTGGGAACACTGCAACCCTCAACTCTTAATTCAGCGCTGGTCTCCTGGTT
Organism: Pleurodeles waltl; assembly: GCF_031143425.1. Classification (NCBI taxonomy): domain Eukaryota; kingdom Metazoa; phylum Chordata; class Amphibia; order Caudata; family Salamandridae; genus Pleurodeles; species Pleurodeles waltl. Next base: position 975,592,678 of record NC_090446.1, on the reverse strand, counting down.
TTCCCCTCCCTGTAGAATTCATTGCAAGTGTCTTATTTGAATTCCTCTCCTTTCAATGGACTTGCTAGACCTAGCCAGTTCCGGGAGATCAGCCTGTTGTCTCACAGGAGCATCACCTGCACAGTGAAAGTCACCCAGGTATGTACAGTACTGCACGGTTTACACATAGATGCCAAACTGGCCTATAACATACTCTCTTCTTTGTTATATAGCGCTGAAGAGAACACCCTCACAACAGCACCTGATATGCCCGAGGTTATGTGATTTCTGAGAGTGTGACAGCTCATTCGTGGGTAGTTGCATGGAGTGGTGGCCCACCTGAAGGAAGAATGCACGTGATTAGCTGCCCTTTTAAAATAGAGAGCAAACTTTGATGGTCAGACGCAGCCTTGCACTATACTGGCTAGACTGACAATTAGGCTTCTGCAGTGTTCACTTTTTATTTCTAATATATCTGCAAACCTGTGCAGAGGGGGGCCGAGACTCGAGGCAAAGATCTTTGGCAGGGACTATGACCTCAGGCCAGAGGAAACGACTTTGTTGCTGCTGCTCTATCAGAAGGAGAGAAGGTTGTAGACTTCCCTACATGTAGAGAGCCTGCCTTATTCAACCCAGATCATATTTTAGCTTTCCAGAGAATTGCATTGAGAAAACTAGATGGTTTGATCCTGCAAAGTTGAGAAGACTACAGGTGCTTCCCAGCCCAACCAGTGATTAAGAGGAAGGTTGAAAGTGAGTGCCATGTCACCCAATCCTTTTGTTTCTCCTGTCAAGTCTTTCTTCACGGAAGCTGATGTCAGCATGAGGCCTATATGCCTGTTCGCCCAATTTTTTGTGTGAATCAAGCGGATGTCAACATAAGTCCTGCACTCCCTATTTGTCATGTGCACACTTTTTTCAATGATGCCAGTGTTGTTATGAGCTTGGTGTGTCTGCCTGCAATTCTCTATTGTTGTGTTCACGCATTTGTCTGTGACATCGATGTTATTGTGACAACCATGTGGCTACACCCTTACATTGTTATTTGAGCCTCTATCTTCAATAAAGCCACCAACGTTAGCAGAAGACGGTAGTGCCGCATACCCAATATTGCCATTGTGAGACCCTGCTCGATTGAATATCCGCACATAACGTCCATTACGCCTCTGTTTACTTTCAAGGTCACTGATCTGTCACTATAACTTCTCTTGTTACGCCTCTCCCTTGGTATCCATTTGTCAAGAGACTACAATAGCTCTGTGCACCAAGGTTGGTGGCGAGCATTGCGTCCTTGTGCAAACCCTGGGAAAAGCTGTCTGCATTGCACATGTTGATAGCTGAATCGGGAAGCAAACTGCACAATTTAGAGCAAACTGAACAAATGCTACATTTAACTATAGGCACATCATTAACCCTGCAACTGTATGCTTTGTTAACGAGTACATAGCTCCTGCAAAGCACAGAGAAGTTGTAGAGTAACTTGATGATAATAATGCTATGTAATAAAACTTTGAAAAGTTACATAGTGTATTTGCTTGATAATGACCACCCCTACATTGTGGTAGCTACACAATCACAATACATCACCCACAAATAAGTACTGCGATACTATATTGTCAACGTAAGTATTAAAAATAAGACAAGGTGCTAGACTTGGCATTCTTGGTGTGGCCTCCCTTAACTTTTTGCCTCTGTTTCCCATGATATTGATGTGTGCTGGACTCTGTTTTTGCTATTTTTGATACTCTGGGCGCTTTACCACTGCTATCCAGTGCTAAAGTGGAAGTGCTCCTATGTAAAATATATGTGTAATTGTCTTTCCATGATTGCCATATTTGATTTACTAGTAAGTCCCTAGTACAGTGCACTAGAGGTGCCCAGGGCCTGTAAATCAAATGCTACTAGTGGGCCTGCAGCACTGGTTGTGTCACCCACATGAGTATCCCTGTAAACATGGCTCAGACCTGCCACTGCAGTATCTGTGTATGTAGTTTTAAACTGCCAATTCGACTGTGCATGTGTACCCACTTGCCAGGTCTAAATCTTCCCTTTTCGTACATGTAAGGCACCCCTAGGTAGCCCCATAGGCAGGGTGTAGTGTATGTTTCAGGTAGAACATATACTAATGTGTTTATATGCCCTGACAGTGAAATGCTGCCAAATTCGGTTTTCGCTGTGCAAAGCCTGTCTCTCTCACAGGTTAACATGGGGGTTGCCGTTAAATATTATTAAAGTGCAAATTCCCTTTTGGAGCCGATAGAAATATGGAGTTTAGGGTCTCTGAACTCACAATTTAAAATACATCTTTTAGTAAAGGTTGTTTTTAGATTGTGTGTTTGAAAATGCCAATTTTGGAAAGTAAGCATTTTTTTGCTTAAATCATTCTGTGATTCTGCCTGTTTGTGGATTCCCTGTCTGGGTCAGTTTGACAGTCGGACTGTTTGTACCTCTCTCTAGACAGTGACACAAAGGGAGCTGGGGTGTAGCCTGCATATCCTGATAAGCATCTGTACTGGAAGGGAGGGGAGGAGTGGTCAATCACACCTGAAAGGGCTGTGCCTGCCCTCAGACAATGCAGTCTCCAACCCTCTGGTGTGTGTCGGGGGCCTGGCCTGGGCAAGGCAGGATGTTACAAAAAAGAGAGACTTTACTTTAAAATTTGCCTACTTCAAAGGCAGAAAGGAGGATAACCCCTGAAAATTAGATCACTTCTGGATTCAAGAGGAACCTCTGCCAAGGAGAAGAGCTGAGGAGAAGTGCTGCCCCTGCCTGTGACTGTGCTTTGTTGGGCTATCCTCCAGTTGCTGCTTGTGCCTGTGAAAGGGGACAAAGACTGGACTTGCTCTGCATTCCTGCTTGAGAAGAATCTCCAAGGGCTTGAACTGAGCTTGCCTCCTGTTGTTGAAGTCTCAGTGCCATCAAAGACTTCCCCTGCCAGCACCTGGACTCTCTGCTGAGACTCTTGCCCTGCCAGGTGGTGCCCTATCCAGTCCCTGGGCCCTTGAAAGGTGTAGCTGGCAGACAAGAACTGAAAATCCACGCACGGAACGCCGTACTGGGAAATTTACGGCGCACCTTCCAGGACGTGGCTGATAAACGACACGTCGCCAGCTTCGCGGCTGAAATTGACACTCCACCTGCATCAGGACTTGGAGATCGACGCAACACAGCTAGAGAAACTATGCGCAACACCCTCTTACTGAGGCTGGTAATGATGCAAACCCCACGCAGTGTGGTTTTCTGATTCCATGTGACTGGATTTTCCACACATCGTCCGTGGGCGTCCAAGTCAACCCGACTCTGCACGGATCCAAGGTGCCCCGTCCGATGCATCGCTCTCTTGCAAGGGAGAGAAAAAACAACAAATCGCCTACCCGACCAGAGAAGGAAACGACGCACGGCCTCACTTGCGAGTAAGGAATCACATCACTGACTTTTCCGACGTGCGCTCGCTCGTTCGGCTTTATTTTTTAAGCTAACCAGGTACTTTGTGGAACAGCATTCTCACTGTTTTCTGAGGATTAAGACTCTTATTCTTTTGAAAATTTCATATCTTGACTTGTGTATGTTGGATTTTTGTTGTTTTGGTCTTGTTTTGTTTAGATAAATATTACCTATTTTTCTAAACTGGTGTGGTGTCTATTTGTTAGTGTTTTCACTGTATTACTGTGTGTGTTGGTACAAATACTTTACACATCGCTTCTGAAGTTAGGCCTGCCTGCTTGTACCAAGCTACCAAGGGGGTGAGTGGTGGTTAACTCAGTGTGATTCTCCTTTACCTGAGTGCGGGTCCTTGCTTGGACCGGGGGGGTCAGCCAAAGACCCCATTGCTAACACAAGGAAAATAAATAAAGGTAAATGTTAAAAAAATAATGACATGCACTTGAAAATGGTAAATCTTTTTTTTAAAAAATTTAATTACCTAAGGAAATTGAGGGTGGTTGGGCCAACTACTCAAAAGGAAAAATGTGGGAAATTAAGAAAACTGTAAATTTAGTTAGAAAATGGTAACCTTTCTAAATACAGGCAGATTAAGTCAAAATGCTCAAGGAGTTTCCCCTTTCATATATTTTAACATTTTTATTTGTAATTGAAAATGCAATTTAATTAAAAACAAGTAGCAGTTATGTTTGACTAAGTGTTAGGTTTCAATTAAGAATAAGGTTAGAATAAGCAAAATAATTTCCATTAAATAAGATTAGGGTTAAGATTAATGTTAGGGTAGGCTGATCACAAGTAAAATAAAACAGAAAAAGTAATATCTAAAGATTAGCCTAAAGCTCCTATTGAATAATAATTGAGTACATTATAGTATAAGTCTAAAGCATTAAATATAATGTAAGGATTTGGGTTAAGAATGAAAATAAGGGCTTTCATTCCCAATTAGGGTTAGTATAAGGACAATTATTAAATAAATGCAATTTAAAAATATTAGGAAAAGTTTGGGTATTTACAGATAAAAGAATAACAAGTAAAGAAGATGTAGTATGGAGTTAAAAATTATTGTTAAATAAATGAACAAAACATTTAAAATATTGAAACTATGGCAGTGGTAAAGCTATGTGACAATCCTTGAGTGATAAGGTATTACCTGTGATGTCACTGTAACTTTGACAATCGAAAATAAAGTGGTTAAAAACAGAATGTAAACCTAGTATTGCAGGTGTGTTAGATGACATTATGAACCTCCTTTGGCAATAGAGTTGCGTGATGATGCAGTAATAGATGATATATTAATCATCGGTTCCTAGGATTATTTGCTTGCCTCCCACGGCCCACCCCCCTCAGGGTAGATGTTGTATGGCCTTGGGCCCATCTGGATAACTTTGTAGGCCCGTAGAACAGGCAAAAGAGCTGGCCAGCCACCCAAAGCTAAATCACGGTGTATGAACCTTTATTGAGATTGATGCAGAACCAACCAGGGGTTATATGTGTTCTGCGGGTGGGCGTGGCTAAGATGGTGATCCTGCAGATGGAACTTCTGTGAGCTCTGCCTTTGCCCTGAAATTATCATACAGAATCCTGTGCACCAGGTTTATTTGAGCCCAGAAATATTACTGTTGACTGTTTATCGACACCGGGGGAATCAGTCGTTCCCCTGGAACCACTGTTGGGTGGTGCCGGGCCGGCCCGGACGCTCAGGCCTTGAGACTCTCTGGCAACTGGAGCCAGCATGCCTGCCCATGCCTGACAGCAGATTGTGGTACATTTCAGTCGGATGAGGTTATCTGGGGCCGCGGAGAAGTGAGCCTGTGGTGAAAGCCTGAGAGTCCTTTGCTATGCTGGGTGACGAGAGCTAAGGGCTGCAAACTACATTTGAGTGCTTCCTGCTGGGCTGGCTTGAGAGGAGGTAGCACAGAGTTGAAGTGGAGAGAACGGGCCTGAGACTGTGGATGCAGCACTGGTTGGGGATCGCTTGGCGAACCTGAGTGTGTGCCGAGACCTTGAAGGTGAGGGGAGGCGGACTGCAGGGAGGACACCCCCCCTAGGTGCAAGAAAGCAGGGGGCTGTGAATAGTCTGCCAGGTACCCGTCAGATGCGGGGGACTGGGAAGAGATCAGTTTTTCCCCACTTGTCTAAGCACACTCCTTGATGGGTAGAGGAGACTGGGAACGCTCTATCAGCTGGAGGCAGCTTGACGAGACTAGGTGTGAACAGCAGCCTTGAAGTGTTGGGAGACAGAAAGACACAAGAAAGTGATGTTCTGCAGCAGCATGGTTGGCAGACCCGGTGCTCAACTGAGGTGGAGTAGATGGTAGATCCGAGGGGGGGGGGGAGGGGGCTGTCCTGGCCTACTGACAGATCTTGGCCCCCTGTTGGGGGTTGAACTCTCGGAGCAAATTCCCCTTCTTTGACTGCAGTGCCTGGCCTGGATACCCCTCAGGGCACCTTGGACGCTGTGCGTTGGGCCCGGGCCGGAAGTGGCACCTGTCAACTTGCATGGCCATAGAGAGAACCAGGAGGGAGTCCAGCAGGACATCTTTTAAATATATTGCATGCTGGAATGGACCAAATGTGGTGAGCCCTATGTAGCAGCAGATCTCTCCCCTCCTGGAATGATAGAGGACTTGTGGCACCTTCTGCCCCCTGCAGCCCACTCCCTGCCTGACTTGTGAACTAACTGTCTGGTGATAACGCTCATCGGAGATCGATAAGCGCAGGGGCGTCCTTCACATCCTGTGAGATTCTACTTGACCGGCTGTGATCCAGGGGTTTAATTGATGGAAACCTTCCTGAGAGCTCTCCACTGGAATAGACACATTTGACAGTGAAGATGAGGAGGAGAAGCCACTCAAACACCCAACAGAATAAAATAGACCAATATATGGTGCAGAGGACCCCGGTAGGGGGAATTACCTCTTCTGCTCAGGCGACGACTGAGAAAGGATCGAACCCACAGAACAAACACTTGGAAACACAGATATTAGCTGCGATTGAACAGACCAGCAATATGATCCAAGCCAAAATATATGCCATGTCCCTCAATGTTGGGCTGCTCAGAGCAAATCTCTGTGTGGTTGCAGAGAGGTCACTGGCTACAGAACAACATGTCTGCACACTGCAAGGTGAGGTGGCTGCTTTAAAAAACGCACTCACTGCCCTCTCTGCAAAAACTGAAATCCTGGAATGACGTGCAGAGGGAAGGTCACGGAGATGAATTCTCCAATTCGTGGGCTTTCCAGAAGACGTTGAAGGTCGGGAACCTGAGATATTCCTCGAACAGTGGATACGAGAGGCATACCCTAGTGCTGAACTGCCCCTGTCTTTGTTGTGGAAAGGCCACATAGGGCCCTGACACCAAAGCCACTGGTAGGAGGCATGCCTCGCACCCTTATCGCAAAATTTCTCATCTACAGGGAGCGTGACTCCATCCTGCGTGCTGTACGGCAGATGGGAGACCCCAAGTTTGACAATCAAACACTAAGGATCTTTCCAGACTGTACGCTGCAAGTTCAGCAACTCCGAGCCTCCTTTGGGGGCGTGAAACAAAATCTGAGGGCAATATGACTACATTATATGCTACTATTCCCTGCAAAATTAAAAGTGCTACATGCACACCGTGCCCATTTATTCAACACCCCCGAAGTGGCCTGGGACTGGCTCTAAAAACATCGGGAGGGGCATGGTCCCCTGTCAAGCCACAAAGCCCACAACAGCAAAGCCTCCGACCCTGCTCAAAAGCCACATGGGCGAAAAAGGCATAGTAAGTCTGAAACTTCATGACTATTCCAGAGGGTGGTGGTGAGACAGGACGTAACCCAAGATCTGGAGGACCCTGGAGCATGACAGGATGAACTGCAAAGGCCCTGCTTATATCCTGAAAGACTGCAGCTGGAATGAGAAACAGCACGAACATTGGTGGAGGAAGTCACAGCTTCGGGGTCGGATGGCAATCTCACACCTGCATCATTGACTGGGACAGGCGCTTAGCGAGCTAACAGTATAATCCACTTGGGCTCCAGTCTTTGTGCCACATTGAGCCTCATGCTCTGTTGTGGACTTGGTTGGCGATGGGCGGTGGCGGAGGACTTGGTCCGCTCTCTCATCTGTGGATTCAAACTCTGGCTCCACCTTGGCGAAGGGGCTACCATAGTTGGTTGATTTTTCCTTCCCTCTGCAGCACCAGAGGAGACAACTTTGGTGCATCTGTTGGATTGGTGTGAGTGGAGTGCGAGTGGGTGGAATTGAAAATAAATGTGGAACTCTGACAGTATACTGAGAGATAGCAAACCGAGTGATTGAGAAGGCGCCTAGGGCTGGAAGGTAATGGGAGCTTCGACATCGGGGGATACTGGGAGCCAGACTGACTGCGCACAGAATACATGTTGCGGTGGTTGAGGGACTCAATGTGAAATGATAGGTGTATGTGTGTAGTGTGTAAAGCGACAGTGATGAATGTTAGGTACCCTAGTAGCACAGATTGGTTATGGTTGTTTAACCGTGCATTAATAATGGTATGTTTAAACTATGAATGAGTGAGAGGGAACTTGAAAAAGGTTGGGGATGCACAGGTTATCGTTATATGTCTACCCAAGGGTGGGGGGGTGACTATGAATGATCCGATTAATAAAAAATAAAAAAAAAGCAAGGTCAGCAGTGTTGATCCTCAATGTGGGTCCGACTGATAACCCAGGACTGCATGCTGCACGATGGGTACCAATCACAGGCTTAGAACAGCTCCAGGTCATATGTATGAAAGATGCTGGTGTATGCCCACAACATAGGCAACCTGGTGCGTGGACAGGATAGATCCTATGCAATCCCTAGGGCATGAGGTAGCTGCGGTGTAACCAATGAAAGTGGGTTAACTTAACGCGTGCTTTACTAGCCACTTCCCTGACTTGGGTAAAGGCCCTCTTCCACTCCGCATCACTGAGAGGGGCTCAATCTCCAGCTCCCACCTGCGCTGCACCGCAGTCACATCTACTATGCTTTGAGGGCTTTATATATCTGGGACGTCAAACCTCTAGTGACCCCGGGATCCAGTAGGATCTGTGAAGTGTGACTCGTCTGCTTCCTCTGGAAAGGATGTCCATATTCCTTTGACTATATGGGAAATTCTAGCATATTTTAAGGGCTGACCCGGGGGTGGTCAGAAGAAATCACACGCCTCATCAAATGTAAGGAATGTCCCCCGGTGGTATAAGTCCCCTGCCAACAGGCAGCCGCCCTCGTACCATTTTGTTAGGTCCATGACCTTTTGCGCCTGTCTGAAGCCCGGTAACATTACAAGAGCAGCAGTCTAACGTATGGGGCATGTCTGAATACAATGGTGACCATGCGTTCCCCAACCTTCGCCACCTGGCGGACCAAGTAAGGAGTTCCATGAGGTACTCCCCAGCCTCTCACGTGTACAGGGAGGTCGGGCACTCCCGTCTAGCCCCTTTTCAGTAGTCATTTCATCCATACACCATTGTACTGCATGTTGTAGTATTCCTGAATATTAATAGTACTGCACGTCAGGAATCCCCAGTTCTGGGTCCTATTTGCCACCTCAAGCTTAACTCTACTCCTCCTCCCTCCCCATATCAGACAGATGAGGAGCTGGTCAATTTTGTTATGGTGACTCGAGGAATATGATACAGTGAGTTCTGTAGGATATAGAGGCATCAGGGGATAAGAATCATTCTGCACAGGGCCCCTTTTACCCATCACGGAGAGCAGGAGTTTTTTTTTTATAAAACGCTATGGAGTTTTCCAGGCTCTGTAAAGTAGGTCCCATATTTAGGTTATAGTGATCCAAGTCTGATGAAGGTATCTGCATGCCCAAATAGCAGAAATGGTCACATCTCCAATGCAAGCGGTGTCTGCAGGAGATCCTCCACGGCCCGTCCCACTAGATTAACTATCGGGAAGAGTAGCATTTTGCTCTGGTTAATACACGGGCCTGACAAGTCGCCAAATTCTGTCAGTACGTCTAAAAGTGTGGGCACAGGGCAAGTTCTGGGCCATTATCATTGACGATCTAAAGGAAATCACAACAATGCGAACCTATCACCCAAACATTGCTTATTAGGTATCCTCCCCCACACAAGGGAAGAAAACGCGGGATCGATTTGATTTGCTGGGGTTGGTGTTGGACAAATGGTTTATTGCGGCTCACTGGGCTCATACCAAACACCCACTATTGCAGCGATGGAGGGCTGACCTTAGGGAATCGGGGATCGCTGAAAAAGACTACTGCGGATGATACGTACTGATGAAAACGCCGAACGAGACATAGAAGCGTGGGGCGACATGCTGGAGGCCTTGGAGGCTCCGAGCTCTTAAGCGTCCACACAGACCTCAGGCACCAGATCGGGATAAGGTGGGCTCACAGGGCAGGACAGAAGAGCCAGCTGACTGGGTGGAATGTTAGAGGACAGAAGCGGTGTGGGGGGCACTCTCCTCCCTCCCCCTCCTTGGCCCCTTCCCTCAGCACACAAGGCGTAGGCGTAAGGTAAAGCCATACATGAACGAATGACAGCATCACCTAATGAACAGCATGGGCTTGCTCCTCCCCCACATTACCATGCCAAAACACTACTATAGAGATACTGCCCGGGTGACGTTCACACTGCTAGACCCGTGACCTGACTGACAGATACCTAGACAAGCCAGGGTTACAGTTGATGACGTTAAAGTTGTTATATACTGTTGAAATGTGTATGTTTTTTATTGCCACAAATGATTGTTCGATCAGTGGGTGGCAGCCCTTACTATGGCACAAATTCCCAGAGCGCCATAGTATTGTAACTAATAAAGGGATCTTTGTGGCTGAGACTTGCTGTGGCAGAATGTGGACACGGTATCTACTAAGTACAGAGCGGCCCTCTAATAGATGCTAAACACATTTATGCAAACAGTGACTTTCACTTGTGTAATGATTCGATGAGACTTTTAACTGTATTACCAGCACTGTGGAAATGCAAATAAAAACACATTTTAAAAAATGTGTACTGCAATTTCATACTTAGATATTGAAAAGCAAAGATTTGCTCCAATTTACAGAAAATACATAACCATCATCATGGTGTAGTCAGAATGAGGTAACTGAATACCACAGCTATATAGTTTTAAGTCTTTGTTATATGATATCTCAGAGCACACACAATGACAAATTATTATGGCAATAATTTCTAAAACAGTACAGGCAATTGGTATTGGAAGTGAGAAAGTGAATAGAATAGCCTAGATATTGTATTGGTTGATGGAAGCTTACATCAGGTATGAGCTATTTGTGAGAAATACATCCTAACCCAGGAGCCGATACCTCTGCTCCTGGCCGCTGATTTAAGTGCTCTTTTATCAGGAGAGGTAGTCCAAGTCCATTACTGTGGCGCTTTTCACTCCAGTCTTAACATCCCCTTATCATGACTGCTCTCATCCAGGCCGTTTTTATTTGCTGTTATGTGAAAGAAAGGTAAACGTATATTTTTAGAATGCAAACAATACTTTCTTTTTCTTCCTAATTAGGTCAGAATTTGTTCATGAGGTAGTGTGAAGTCAGTGAGTCAACTTCACACATTTTTAAGGTAGCCCACAGAAATCCACAAGCACAAAAGGATAGTATGTGTTGAATATAGGTAACTACAACATAATTGATATGCAAACCTTTCCAAGTCAGCATGAGCAATAAAAAAAACTTCCATAATGTCACAGGGTCGTGACCGCACAATATATGTGTTGGCCTAGGCACCTAATGTCAAAAGCTACCCAATAGGTAAAATATTCTACAAATATCCTAAACTTGAAGGGGTGCTAAAGTTGACGGGGCACTACAGCATAAAAACATAAAAGAACCTGAAATTCCCAGGTACTATGCAAACTTTAACACCCACCACTGCTGCACTTAGTTAACTTTATTGCACCCCACCATTTATTCTTTTCAACATCAAACATCTTGTTAGGTCGAGCTTGCAAGCGCTTTGACCTGTTGAAAGTATTTTGGGCTTTTAACCCTGCCCATCTCATGCCCATTACTTTAATTCATTCCTGGGCTTGCCTTACAAACATCACTTGATGTCATTGGTAAATTCTTTACATTTGTCCCGCCTTGAGGCTGTTTTTGTCACGCCTTGCAGACTGCCCCTATTACATGGATTATTGCATGATTGCCGATATACTTCAGCGTGATTGAACTATTTTTTTCTTTTATCTCTCCTCTTCGTGCTGCATGGAAGCCATAGCACTCACTGTGCGAACAGGCACAACAGCGTGAACTTGATTGGCGGTATTGGAGCTCTGGTCACACTGTTCACAGTTACCTAATCAGAATCATTTTTTGTATCTCTTCCCTTAAAACACTTGAAATTGGTAAATACTTTACGTAAAACAGAAATTGTTAAAGCGAAAGTGGCTATTGTGGCACAGTGGGAGAGCTGATACTACAGTATTCACTGCACTCTGGAAATTTGCCCCATAATGCTTTGCAGGGTATTACTTTTACAAAACATTTTTGCTCATAACTCAGCCTGTGGTGGTCCTAGGACAATGGGACCACTACCAAAACGTTCAGCAGAACCCCCTCTTTCTGTCTAGGTCATCTTGGGTCCCCACACTAGGTTAGTGGGGACCCCAAAATAATAAGCCCTCCCACCATTCAGAGTCAATAAGCAATCATAAGCAATCTCATGGCTGGAACTTTTGTTTTATAGTTGGGAATAGCTTGCGTTTTAAGGGCCTTGTTTGTAATAGCATTGCTATATGCCTCCTGCCCCTGAAAATAAGTAATGCGCTGTGCCCTCTATGGGCTAGATATATGGTTACACTGCATTATTTATTTATTTTTATTTGTTTTTGTATGGCTATGCCCTCTAGAGGTTAACTATATAGTTACATGACCAGGTTTCTTACAATGCTATTTTCATTCTGGTGTCCATTAGGGGCTGCTCTAAGCATTACAGTTATATCAACATACTATAATATTTGTAGCAAGGTAACTTGCCCCATATTGCTTTGTAGGGCATTACTTTCACAAAATATTTTTGCTCGTAACTCAGCCTGTGGTGGTCCTAGCACAATCGGACCATCCTCAAAACATTCACCACAACGTGCTCTTTCTGGCTACATCATCTCTTGGTTCCCCCACTATGTTAATGGGGAATCCAAAATAATAACTCCTGCCACCAGTCATAATCTTTTTAAGCTCTCTCATGGGAGGGACTTTCGTTTTACAACTGGGAGAAGTTATGTTTTATGGTCCTTATTTGTAATATAATTGCAATAGGCCTGCTAGCCTTGAAAATGTGTAATGCACTAGACCCTCTAAGGGCTACATATATGGGTACAATGCATTACTTTCTCCCATTCTTTTTTCATGTGGTTATGCACTCTAAAAGCTGATTGTATGGTTACATGGCCATGTTTCTTCCAAATGCTGTTTTTATTGTTGTGTCCTCTAGGGTCTGTTCTGAGCGTTGCAGTCAACATACTTTGATATACGCAGCACAAAAACTCGCCCCATAATGCTTTGCAGGGTATTACTTTTACAAACATTTTTGCCCTTAACTCAGTCTGTAGTGGTCCTAGGACTATGGGACCAGCTTCAAAACACTCTTTCTGTCTACATCATCTCTGGGCCCCCACATTAGGTTGTTGGGGACCCCAAAATAATAACCTCCCCCACCATTCAGTGTCTTTTAAGCTTTCTCATGGCTAGAACGTTTGTTTAACAGTTGGGAGAAGTTTTGTTTTAGAGGCTTTGCTTGTAATATCATTGCAGTAGGCCCGCTAGCCCTACAAATGCCCTCTAGGGGCTAAGCATATGGTTACACTGCATTGCTCGCTCCTGTTTTTTTTCCATAGGGTTATGCCCTCTTGGGGCTAACAATTTGGTTACATGACCATGTTTCTTAAAATGATATTTTTGTTATGGTGCCCTCTAGGGGCTGCTTTGAGCATTACAGTCTAATGCCAAATGTTTATATCTAATAAAGGTTTATGTGATAATTGTATATGTTTTATTAATCTCTCCTTATTACAATTATGACCATAATTCAGGCCACCTTAACATCCTTATTACACTACAACTGCTTCAATACTCTTGATATTTTTGGGTGACCCTTCTAGTTTATTTCTCCTCTGTGGCTGTCTTGTGTCCTTTTTTGGGGAATTGCGTTAGCCAGCCAGCACCTCTGATTGAGGGGTAGTGAAAGTGGTATTCTATTGGAATTAGTATGGCAGATTTAAATTAGGATGCTAAATGGGAACATTTTCATTTTTTGCTGCAGCTAAAGGAAGAAGGTAAATGAAAGTGCTTTTGTTGTAGGCAGGGCCACTGGAATTATATGGCAGGAAAAGACAAAATTATGAGGTATGGTGGACCAATTTATGTGTCTGGAAAAGTCCAGTTATAAACTTAGAAGGCCAATAACTCCAACTCAAGCAAATGTGAGATTTATTGCACCACATATCTTTGTTTATACATGTAGTAGCACATTAAACAGTTTCACAAAATACCAACGAATGTTTAACACCACAATATAATACAGAAAGGACTAGTGGTCCTGATGTGGTACTGTACCTCATCAAATGTTCCTTATATGCCAGTAGATTATAGCATTTTGTTTGTTTTGTGGTGAGGTGGGAGCTAAGGTTATGAAATTGCCTTGTCATGGGAATCTCATGTGTTTGTTTTGTCCCATTCCTCTATCGACCTTAGTTCACATTTAATTTGATTTTCGTGGTAAAGATAATGTCATTGTTTTCTCAGTCTCGTCTAGCTATCTGTTGTGAGAGACCCTTTGTCGGCATATAGTATACTAAGAAGGATTTGCTTCAGCAACATGGTCAAAATTGGATTGCTTTCTTGTCTAATTCAGTTGCCCTTTCCTTAATCTACGGGACATTTCCAGCAAAGTCACTTTTTATGTTTAACATGATCCAGCAAGGTGGTCTTTGCTTCTTCAAAATCATGCTAATCCTTGGCACCTCCTTAACTTTGCTCTTGTACAGAAGCTGCCAACCTTTTTTGTAATAAGAGCTACTTCTATTCAAAGAAAATCAACCAGAGCTACCCATAATGTAATATAATAATAATATATATAATGGTGACCACATCAGAAAAGATTACATTATTGGCCACTGTATGCAAGCTTACCAACAGTTGTCACCTTACTGCATCCAGCCGGGTTGCCAGCAGTAATGTAAAAACAGCTTTGTCAGCTTGGAATGCCTTTAAATGGGTTACACATAACAGCCGTAGCTGCAATTCCTCTGGCACCAAAGAAATAATATAAGTAATAGTTGCTCCAGTGCCAAATGATTTATTACTCAAATGTCAGCTCTAAATACATTTCGGAAATTCAACAATTTTTCTCCAAACATAAGTTTATGTCCAAATACACACATTTTCGTGCTGTGTACACACTTTCAAATGGCGGTATACTTATATTAAAGGAAGCACAAGCTTCTGATTTAGAAGGCTGGGTCACACAAAGAAGTGCTAATTTAAAAAATATATAAAACAATTACTTCCATTAAAGTTTGTGAATTTTGGGGGTTTTGAAAAAATCATGTAGGGGAGTATTTGTTTTTACCCTCTCCATCCCTTGGCTGACTACGAATGGGAGTTGTTTGGTACTGTTTCCCTTTGACAAAGGCAGGGGAGCATTGGAGGCCCAAACCTCCCTATCTTGCTTAAGGGAGAGGGGTGGATATTTCCTCTCCCTCCTCACCATGACCATGAGCAAAAGGTGGTATCTTTCTTTCTGTCATGGTAACTACTGGCTTCGCCAGCACCTTTTGTTCATTTCCAAAAACGACACCGTGGCAGACATAAGCTATTGTGCTCCTCTTTGACTTGCAAAATGCTGTGGGTCACAGAGGACCCCCCTCCCCCGCTGTTCAGGCTAGAGGTGGTTATGTGTAATGCTAACAATGTGGTCTTGTTGATCCCGGATTTTAATTTTGGGGATTGTGGAAAGCCCTCTTTTCTGTCTCTCTTGCTGTATTATTTCGTAGTGCCTAGTTGCTTTTCCAAATGAATTCCATAGGCATCATTTAGATAGAACAAAAGGGCTCATTTAAAGTTTGCCAGAGAGTGTACTCGGTTGCAAAGGTAACAGAATATCCTCTCGGCCAAACTCATGGTCCACCCACCGGATTTAGAGGAGGGCCCAGGGCCGACTTTAAGATGTCGACGGTGGAATATTCTAGTGACAGCCCGATGAAGTATGGGCCGTTGAAGGTTAGCAATCTGACTGCCCGTGACTGGATGTCTCCCCCCCCCCCCCCTTCCAGAGCGACAGTAAAGGAAAAATAATAACGCCCACAAGTAAACTACAATGATGTGAGGGTCCTTAGTTTTTCATTTTTCAATAACAATCACCCTTTTAGGAGTATTTTTTAAATGTAAAACTGTGTAAAGGTTTGATGGATGGCTGGCCTGTGTGTAAAGAGA
Organism: Pleurodeles waltl; assembly: GCF_031143425.1. NCBI lineage: Eukaryota > Metazoa > Chordata > Amphibia > Caudata > Salamandridae > Pleurodeles > Pleurodeles waltl. Next base: position 975,576,816 of record NC_090446.1, on the reverse strand, counting down.
CTTCTTTCCAACTCTTACAACATTGACGGTATTTTGAATATTACCTCTACATAGGATGCAAACGGGCACCTGGCACAAAGACAGCACAGAAATCTTGTATATAACCTGCCACCGCGAGAAAGAAGAACAATCGGAAACCTTAAAACCATCATAAAAAGCCATCAGGCATAGTAACACAGGTAACAATGGACACAGAAGTAGACAAAAATCCCACAATGGAATATGAAAGAGAACTGCATGCCTTAAATGGAACCAGTCATACAAATGACCAAGACCTGATGAAAAAGCTAATTTCAAATAAACCAGCCTCAGACTGTCTATGCTCTGACAAAAACACACAAATTAGCGTACCCCGCAAACCATTAATTCTGAAGTTACGAACTTCATAGGAAATGTTAATCGATTCCCTTAAACCACTTTGAATCCCTTGAGAACAATCACACCAGTTTTCTGTTTGACACAACTGGCTTCTTCTGCAAATTACAGCAAATGGGACAAGTGCCCCACTAAGCCAACCTTGCCTCCATGGATCTCAATTCATTATAATTCAACTTCTCTCACCCAGACGGTTTTACTGCCTGCCATAGATGCCTGCAGGAACGGTCAGGCACAGTGAAGTGTTTCTTCCAGATCATGTAAACATAAATCCATCCTCATGCAACAACAACTTTACCACCAGGAACACTGGTCTAGAATAGCACTGTGAATGCTCTGGGCTTGGCAATAGTGCATCTTTTTCTTAGTCTCCTGAAGGAGGCACTCCTGAACCAGTATCATCAGAACTCACCTGAAGGAGGAGCTCCCGAGCCAGTATCATCAGAAATTCATCGTTTAACTTCGTTATGTAGGTGATATATTCAGGATCTGAACACACCCATGGTGACGCAGAAAAAGGGGGTCCAACATATATTCATACATATCATGTAATCAAAAGCGTATAATGTAGTGTGATTTTAGTAAAGTAAATAAAGTACGAGGGAAATTGTGCCCTCGGGGTAGTTCGCCATCATTGTAAACGACCTTTATTAATCATGAAGAATTGAAAATTGTAGTAATCCGTCATAATTGCAAATGTATGCCATGATTTCTTATTTGAAAACTGTTTTGCTTAGCTTAAATTTAGTAGAGGCTTTGGCCTAGTTGCCTGGTCTCAAATTCTAACTGCGTGGCTTATCCTTGAACTAATGAAACATATATTCTTGCTTGAAGTTGTATTTTTCCAGCAGAGATGACTAATACACTTATCTCCAAGGTTTCGTACTAGGCCGGTTTCATCCCCTTCGATACAAGGTCAGTCTCTGCAGGTGCTGACAATGAAGGTACAGATAGTAAAATAATTGGCAACCCATGTTACAACTTGTGTTCCAAGGCTCCAAGGACAGTGTATGCATAAATGAGCGCTAGTAAAAAGACAATTTTCATTGGACAATTTGAAGCCAACCTATGAACCCTCCAATGGAAGACCCTGCAGAATTTGGAATGTTTCTTACTTAAACCCACTGGACAAAGAGAAGTCAGCCATTTTCCTCGATGCCAATTTGAAGCCAGATGCCAGACTCCATTTTGGACGACACCCTGATGCCCTTTTCTCTATTTGAGAGAAAGAGACTTTAAGGATTCTCACCCTAGAGACTTTAACTTTGATTTGCCCCGTCTTGCCCATGCAGTAACTTTGCCCCATTCTCCTTGCCGCTGCAAGGAAGCTTGTCCTTAACTTTGCCCCTTTGAAATCTGCCCCATGCTGATCGAACCGGTACCTGAGGGACGAAGACTTTTCTTGAATGCTGTTTGTATTTGGTAAATATGAAAGGATAAATGTATTATGCATTGTGTTTTTCCTTTTAGGTACCAACTGCTATTTTGATAGGGCCCAAGCTAGAACGTTTCCAAATTTGTGTTGACTAAATTCGTTTTGCATGAAGTCCCACATGCCAAAGCTAATTAGAGGTTAGTCGAGGTATTCATTCGATGCACCATGCTAATTTGAAAGCTTGTTATGCTGACCAATGTATGAAATTAGTCAAATACAGTTAGTCATAATAGTGATTTCTATTGCCATAACTGAGTGTATCATTATTCAGATTTTGCGTAGATTGCGTTTCTTCCGCCGCTATGGACAGCTAGTAATGTTCATATACATATATCATTTGGTTTTGAGACTTATATACATCGTGCTAGCTTTGTTAATATAGGGAAATAAATTCACTAACTTTCAATAAACTGGTGTCGTTATTCATGACTGAAAGGTCAAGGTGCGCTGAAATATCAACTGACATTGATTTATGATGTGTAATTTTGGTTTATTAATTGAGTATTAATTATCGATTACAATAGTTATTGATTATTGATTCAAGAGACCCGACTATTCTAGGATGAGGAGAGCCCGACTCGGTTAAAAGATTCACCGACCTCCAACGTGTCCAGGTACAGGAAATTTATAAGGGCTGGACGCGTTATCAGTAGATGGTAGCAGAGATTGATGGTTTAGCCCTTTGCGACCCCATCCGATCAATAGACGGAGTTAAGTTAGAATTTTCTTTGATAAAACAAGTTGGAGGGATGATGATGCCCTAAGTCCCCAATGACTTTCCCGGGATCTCGGAGCTTGCGAATGGAGGACATGGAGGTGTGAGAAAGGTTTCGGCGGTTCTAGTGACGGTATGAGTGAAGTTATGGTTTTTGCGCTTGCACAGCTTATTGCCGCTGATTAATTGAGAAGTTTGTGAGGATTTTTAGGGGGTTAAAAAGATATTAGGGGAGTGTTACTCCAAAGTGTGAGAGTAGGGAAGTCGTCGAACTTCAGGTGCGTGTAGCGCTTTGTGCAGAAAAATTGTCCACGTGGTTGTTAATGTTGAGACGGGCCCTGCGAGGTCAAGAGACTCCGGAGAATGTTGAAAAGTGTATGAGACACTTGTTTGATGTTGTGATCTGGTCGGTTTAATAGGTTGATCGGGTGTGGTCAACAAGTCGGTATGAATGTTGCGGAGTGAAAGAAAACTTAGACTTTGAGATTTGACTAATTCTAAAGTGCACTAGAATAGTTCATTGATCAGTTGAGAGTAAAGTTTGCGGGTCAAATTTTGCTTGCGAAAGCAGGAAACCGAGAAAGATGGAATAACTGCAGAGGCTAGTGAAAAATCCCTAAGGTTTCTGAAGCGAGTGTATTACCCTTCACGTAGTAAACCGACAGATTTGTTTTCTTCTTTTGGTTAGTGCTCGCGTTATATTGCAGAAATTAGTTTATGAGTGAAGCCGAATGAAAAGAGGACAAGCCGCGGGACTTTGTCAGCCGCAGTGTGTGAGTGTGACGTCACTAGGAGCCGCGCTGGGATAGGTCGGTTGGTAAAAAGGGTCGCGCACGGATTGGACACAGTCTGCAAAGCGCAACTGGTAGGGGAAAGGCAAGCGAAGAGTATTCCGGGAATTAAGGTCACTTATTGATTACACATTTTAAGAAAATAAAAGATGGAAAGATGAAATTTTTCAAAGCATTTAAGAGTGCCATGAGGGGAGATGTTTATATTAAAGCAAATGTAGGAGAAGAAACACCGCCTGAGGGTACACCAGCTTACATTGTCATTGAAGAAAAGGGTGTAGCACCATGTCTTTGGTTAAAACAATGGTGCAAATTAACAGAGAAGCATGGAAGTGTAGCGTTCCCTATCCACGGGTCGTTTAATCTAAGGGTTTTAGAAAATCTGAGATTTGCGCTATACGACATGAAAGTACCTCCAAGACCAGCACAGTTTGAGGCACTAGCAATTTGGGAGCTAATAGCTAGAAACCAACAACAAAAGAAGTTCGAGACCAGAATAAGAAAAGTAGAAAAGACACTAGCGGATGCTAGATGGGACAGCACACAAAAGGTTTGGAGATCAGACGTATTGCAGGGGATTAAATTGTTTCCAGCAATTACTGATGAAGCGGAGATGGAAGGAAGGAAAGCCACCTATAAGACAAACAGGAGTCAGTCCAGAGATAGAGAGAACAATAGAAACTCGAAAAGGGCAGACGAGTCAGACGATGAGGAGTTCATTATACAATTGCTGAATGATCGCCCGCTACCATACGTGGAAAGAGAAAAAGGCTCAAGCATTAGTACTGCCCCTCCAGAACCAATACAGGGTAATGTAACACCGAATTTGAGAATATCTCAGAGGCCGAGCAGTTCCGATATGCCTTTCTCACCACAAATACCACAGATTCAGAGAATATACCCAGACGTGCCTAAATTGAAACCGGCTGTTAATTATCAGCCACAGGTTCAAAGGCACTGCTGTGATGAGCATAACATGGGAATGACCTCTGATTCAATGGCGCAGGGAGGACAAAACTATCAAAGACCGACATTGATTCAAGCCGAATCAACACAGTTTTTGATGCCTCAAAAACAGGCACAAGGAGTGCCGAAGTATACTAGAGTAACAGAGAGCCAGTTAGGTATGCCAGCAATGATGAACCATAATGTGGGGATTAACATGCCACAGAATTCGGGGAACAGACAGAATCCAGACGCAATATCTCTGCCTATTACTGTAGGTCCACCAGTACCACTGTACATACAGGCAAATTCAAGCACATGCGACCAAGGGTTAATGATACAGAGTGGGACAGGGAGAAGATGCATAGAAACAACTCCAGAAACAACTCCAATAGCGGCACTGCCAAATGGATCTGGGTCCTTGTCGGAATTTAGTCCAATTCCAATTTGTGCTCCGTCAACCGTGGTAAGGTCACATCCACCACTATTAGTACCGTTGACCTCAGAGACTGAAACATTACAGAAACCATCAGTAGCAGCTGATGTAACTGCTACACTGATGAGACTGAACGCGCAACAGTTAACACAATGGTTCAACAGCCTGAACTCCCCACAGAGTACATCCAGGGGGAAGGGAGAAGAATACCTGAATAAAATAAGATTGGGTATGGAGGCAGATGAACTGGTAGAGGGAACAATGGGCTTGAACAGATTAGAATCATACACAGAGGAAGAGCTAAGATACATGTGCCCTAGGATTACAAGAGAAGTAAGCAGCATACATAAGAAGTTACAAGAAATTGCAGACAGGAACGAGATCGATATAAGTAAGACTAAACACCTGAGCAGAAGTAACAGATTAGATTTTGAGACAAAAGATTTTGAACACATGAGATCCGCAGGGATGAAAACACACCTTAAAGAGATACTGCAGAGCGCACAGGTCTGGAGATGTTTAGACAAGTGGGAAAGTAGATGGGTTAAGAAAAAGGACAAAAAGAAAGAAAATACCCCAGAGCGGAATGAGAAGGCACAGCAGAATGACTACCTGATAACCATGTTACCAATGAGAGAGACAGCAGGGGGAAAACTTGCACATGTACCATGGCACAGGTGCGATATTCAATCCTTTACGGATGGCTTTCCCAAATTGAGAGAGAAGCCGATCGAGTGGTCTCAACAGACAGACAGATAGATTTGTGAAACTCACGAAATGTCTCTGGGAAGGCCTGAATACCTTATTTGAAATTGTGGTTCCGGCAGATTTGTGGGAAGATTGTAAAAGGGCTGTGGGTTGGCCGACGAGTGAACCAGAGAGAGATAGGGACACAGGTGCACCATCACCTACGGTAATGAGTTTGTACCATAAGGTGATCGAGCACTTGAAAACCAAGGTTGCGTCGAAAAATGTGGATTGGCAGAGGATTGACAGAACAGCCCAAGAGGTTAAAGAGTCTATATATGCGTACTACGAGAGATTGTTGAAAGCGTTTAAAAATTACAGTGGCACGGAAACGATTGAGGCAAAGGACATGCTTTATTTTGTGTTCAGATTTGTGGAAGGGTTGAGACCCGAAATCAGCCAGATGATTAAAACACATTTGATTTGTTGGCAGTCGAAATCGATCGATGAAGTGTTGAATTATGCAAAATACTGCAGTGATGAGATTGAGACAAAGCAGAAAAGATTGAAAGAAAAGGTGATGGTGATGCAGCTTAGAGCAGCTCAGACAGGTTTGCAAGGTTTGCAAGGTTTGCAAGGTTTTCAACAACAGATGCCGCAGCAGCAACAACAGGGAAATGCTATGTTTCAGCCGCAGATGAGAGGCAGAGGCCAAGGAGGTTTTGTGAATAATGGTCCTGACTTAAATACTGTTATGATTCCAAATGGTATACAGGCAATGAAGAAGGTGATGCCATGTCACACGTGCGGAATCGTCGGGCATTGGAAACGGGAGTGCCCAATGATGGTGCAGGAAGGTGTAGGTCAGCAAAACAATGATATCAATGCATTTCAGACTATGAGAGGACCGAAATTGAGAGGTCCAAATCCAAATTTCCAAAACAATATAAATCAGATGCAGGGTTTACAACCCATGCAATCGCAGCAGGTGCAAATGCCCTGTGTGCAAATGGCACAGTTGCAGCCAATGCAACAGCAGTTTCCCATGGTACCTAATCAGCAAATGCAAATACCCTTAGCACCAATGAATCAGCAGCAAGCAATGCTTCCTAAACAGGTCACGGGTCAAGGAATGAATCAAAATGACACAGTACACCAATTCCCATTACACAGTGAGAATGGAATAAACGATGTATGGGAGAGTGAAAGTTCAGATGAGGAGGGAAATTGTATGCTTGCAGCATCTTTGGAAGTTGATCAAAAGGGTCCGTACGTGGAGAGAAGAGTTATGGGTCACCGCGTTTCATTCTTGGTTGACACAGGAGCTACACGTTCCACTGTTAGGAGCATTGAAGTACCAAATTTGCCACTTTCAGGGAGAACAGTTCAAGTAGTGGGAGTAGCAAATAGGTACCTGACGAACCCAATCACAGATCCAGTCCAAGTTAGAATTGGTAACTATCAAGGGTCACATAAATTTGTGGTGTGTGACTCAAGCCCGATTTCACTATTAAGGAGAGACTTATTGTGTAAATTGGGGTGTTCGATTATGTGTTCAAACAATGGAATTAAAATTCAGACAAGCAGTGATGGGGAAGAAGAGGACAGTGTAGGAGGGGATGAAGTGGAAACTGTTGATGAAGAGTATCCCCTGATTACCCTTTATTCAATGATCACTGAAGCAGACATTCCCGCTGAGTTACAGGAAACAGTTGGAAAGGAAGTGTGGGATATGACAGGGAAAGAAGTAGGATTGGTGAAAGGAGTGGAACCAGTGAAAGTGACTGTAAAGTCCAATGTAACTTTTCCCCAGACCCCACAGTACCATATGGCGCAAGACACCCTCATGAAAGTTGCCCAACTCATTGATGAGTTTGTAAAGCAGGGAGTACTGAAAGAAGTGTTAAGCAGTCCATGTAATTCACCAATCATGGGACTAATAAAACCAAGTGGAAAGGTCCGGATTGTACAAGATTTGAGAAAAATAAATGACATAATAATCAAGTGTTGTCCCATAGTACCTAATCCAGCTGTGATAATGTTTCAAGTCCCCTGTGATGCTGAATGGTTCTCAGTCATCGACTTGTCACAAGCATTCTTTTCTGTGCCTCTTCATGAGGACAGCCAATTTCTCTTTTGTTTCAAATTCCTAGACAGAGTCTACAGTTGGTGTCGAATTCCTCAAGGGTTTTTGGAGTCACCATCAATTTTCAATCAGATTCTAAAGAAAGATTTGGAATCGTTAGAATTGCCATTCGAGTCAACACTGGTACAGTACATTGACGATTTACTGATCGCATCTAAAACAGAAAGTGACTGCACAGCCGATACCATTGCCCTCTTGAACCATTTGGGAAGGAATGGACACAAGGTGTCCCCTTCAAAATTACAGTTTTGCCAGAAGAAAGTGAAATATTTGGGTCACCAAATAGAGAAAGGGTCATAAAGAATTATGAAGGAAAGGATAACAAGTGTACTCCAAATGAGTCCCCCAAAGACGAGGAGGGAGGTGAGAAAGTTTTTGGGAATGGTGAGCTACTGTTGCCGATGGATTCCCAATTTCTCAACTCTAGCAAAACCTTTACTGAAACTGACCCAGAAAGATGCGCTGGATGAAATAGAGCTGAAAGGAGATGAGATGGATGCTTTTATTGAATTGAAAGAATGCATGTGCAGGGCTCCAGCTTTAGGTATGCCTGACTACACAAAGCCTTTCACATTGTTTTGTCACGAACGTGATGCATGTTCCTTGTCTGTCTTGACCCAAGCCCATGGTGGTGTAAACAGACCAGTAGCATATTTTTCAGCTACTTTGGATCCGGTCGCAGCAGCACGTGCTTGCGTGCCGTAGCCGCAGTTGGTATCAGCCTCACTCAGAGTGAAGGAATAGTGATGGGACACCCTTTAACAGTCATGGTCCCTCACTCAGTCGAGATACTTTTGACACGTTCCCGAACACAGCACATGACTGGTGCTAGACTCACAAGGTATGAAACAATAATTCTGGGATCACCTAACGTGCAGCTGAAACGGTGAACTACGTTGAATCCAGCAACCTTGTTTCCCAGTGAAAATGCCGAAATTGAGAACGCTGAAGACATCAAGCACGACTGTCTTCAGGTGACTGAATTTTGCACCAAACCAAGACCTGATATCAAAGATACCCGATTGGAAGAAAATGATCAAGTTATTTTTGTTGATGGTTCATGTTTAAGAGACGCACTGGGAATATTGAAAGCAGGATATGCTGTATGTACGGTAACAGGTGTTCTGGAAGCCTCTTGGCTTCAAGGAGTTTACTCTGCACAAGTAGCGGAACTGGTAGCCCTTACTAGAGCTTGCCAACTTTCCGCATTAATGAAAGTTACCATCTACACTGACAGTCAGTACGGATTTGGAATAGTGCATGACTTTGGACAATTGTGGTCACAGAGAGGCTTCATGGCCTCTTCAGGATCACCAGTGAAAAATGGTGAAAGAATAAGGGAATTGTTACATGCCATCCAATTGCCAGGAGAAGTAGCAGTGGTAAAATGTAGTGCACACTCGAAGGGACAAGACTAAGGGGGTCATTCCGACCCCGGCGGTCAAGGACCGCCGGGGCCGGGGTCGGCGGGAGCACCGCCAACAGGCTGGCGGTGCCCCGCAGGGCATTCTGACCGCGGCGGTTTGGCCGTGGTCAGAAGAGGAAAACCGGCGGTCTCCTGCCGGTTTTCCGCTGCCCGCTGCGCTGCCATGGGGATTCCGACACCCCATACCGCCATCCTGTTCCTGGCGGTTCGCCCGCCAGGAACAGGATGGCGGTATGGGGTGTCGTGGGGCCCCTGGGGGCCCCTGCAGTGCCCATGCCAATGGCATGGGCACTGCAGGGGCCCCCGTAAGAGGGCCCCACAAAGGATTTCAGTGTCTGCTGTGCAGACACTGAAATCCGCGACGGGTGCAACTGCACCCGTCGCACCTTCCCACTCCGCCGGCTCCATTCGGAGCCGGCTTCCTCGTGGGAAGGGGTTTCCCGCTGGGCTGGCGGGCGGCCTTCTGGCGGTCGCCCGCCAGCCCAGCGGGAAAACCAGAATGGCCTCCGCGGTCTTTCGACCGCGGAGCGGCCATTTGGCGGTTCCCGCCAGGCGGCCGGCTACCGCCGCCCGCCAGCCTCAGAATGAGGCCCTATGTTTCTCTGGGAAATGGATATGCGGATCAAGTCGCAAGGTTTTGCGCATTGAACTGTATATTGCTCAGGGATGAGTGGAACTTGATAAATGAGCCAGAACTTGAACCAAGCGAAATCTTTGCTCTAAAGGTTGTAGATACCATGGATGAATTGAAGTCCTTACAGAATGATGTCAGTGAGGATGAGAAACTCTCATGGACCAAATCGCAATGTGTAAGGAGACTAGACGAATTATGGGTTTCAAGTGAAGGGAAATTTGTTCTGCCAAACAGTCTTTTGAGACAGTTAGCCAGATTCTACCATGGACAAGCCCATCTTGGGAGGGATGCCATGATTAGACTATTTAAAACTGATTGGTTTAACCCCAAATTCCGTCAAGTTGCTGAAGCAGTTTGCCATCGTTGTATCATTTGCCAACAGATGAACGCAGGGAAGGGAACCGTAGTAAATTTGAGCCACATTGGAAGAGCAGGGGGTCCCTTCAGCAGGATGCAAATGGACTTCATTGAGATGCCTGTGCATGGAGGCTTGAAGTATGTGTTGGTGGTTGTGTGCATTTTTAGTCACTGGATTGAAGCATACCCTACATGCAGGAATGACAGTCTCACAGTTGCAAAACTACTCTTGAGAGAGCTAATGCCACGTTTCGGATTCCCAATCTCCTTAGAATCAGATAGGGGAAGTCACTTCAATAAGAAGTAATAAAATTACTTTGTGCAGCGCTGAACATTGAGCAAAAGTTGCATTGTGGCTACCGCCCTGAAGCATCAGGTCTAGTGGAGCAAATGAATGGCACATTGAAATCAAGGATGGCGAAAATATGTGCATCAACAAACTTAAAATGGCCTGACGCATTGCCCTTGGTGCTAATGTCAATGAGAAACACCCCTGACAGAAAGACTGGACTGTCCCCGCACAAGATCCTCATGGGCAGAGCCATGAGACTTCCAGCAGTTCCTGCAAATGCTCTTTTGAATATTACAGATGATATGGTGTTAGTCTACTGCAAAGGTCTAGCTGATGTGGTCCGCTTTTTCTCTCACCAGGTGGAGACAACCACCTTGCCACCGATCCAAGGTCCAGGACACGCCCTGAAAGCAGGTGACTGGGTCGTAATAAAGAAGCACATGAGGAAGTCGTGTTTGGAACCCCGTTGGAAAGGACCTTTTCAAGTGATTCTGACAACTACCACCGCTGTGAAGTGTGCGGGAGTTCCCAACTGGATTCACGCCAGTCACACGAAGAGGGTGACGTGTCCCACAGAGGAGGAAGTCGAAGCACTGAAATCACCAGTGTCTGATAACAAAGTGCCAAGCGCCGAGACAGAGCGAAGAGGAACAAGAAGTGAACAGGTAGAAATAGAGGAAGGAGAAATATTTTCTGAGGACGAAGCAACTGATTCATTTGGGGAAGACCAAGGAGGAGCCTCAGAAAGTGACGAAGGTCCTGAAGGTGACAAAGAGCCTGAAAAAGCTGAAGGTAGCAAAGAGCCTGAGGCAGGTAACAGTGACGAAGAGCTCGAGACAAGTGAAGGAGCAGGAGAGCCTGATCAGAGGAGGGCTTTCCCAGAAGCAGACGATACAGGAAAAGAAAAGGAAAACCAAAAGGAAAACCTGATTGACTTCCCAGAGGGAGACGACAAAGCAGGACAGAGCGAAGCAGTTCAAACTCCTTCAGAAGAGGTTGCAGGTCCATCAAGTGGACACAGTGCAAAAAGAAGGCAAAGCATATCGCCAGTGAAATTAAGGATCAGAGAAGCATTAAATGAAAGTGAAGGGCCAAAGGTGAAAGAGAAAAGAAAAGAAGTGTCTGTCGCAATAGCAGCACCAAGTGAAGAGAAAGACTTGGCCAAGGAAGAAAGTACCAGCGAGAGAGAGTTAAAGAGAGATGCAAAATTGAAAAGAAAGAGAATACCGAGCAAAAGATATTCTGGTCCGGAGTGGGCATACTTAGCCACTAATGATTGGTCAGACAAATTCGTATCCCTCAGTCTCGAGAAAGAAGAGGCAGAACTTCACTTTGGCACTTGAGGAGTAAAACTCCATGAACTTTACCGAATAGAGATTGATAACCTGATTGACTTTTCAACCGGCTAAGACATTGCTAACTTGATTGACTTTAAACCCGATTTTGAGACAACGCTGCTAACCGATAAGAGACTAAGCTGCTAAAAGAAAACTGTGTGAACATTGAACTCGTTCAGCTTTGTATATATATACGCAAAATCAATTGATAAAGTGTCTTCAGCTTTCTGATTCTATACAGATCATGACAGGCTACACTACACAGGGACATAAAATGAAGTGTTGTAAATACATGTGTATAGGTCTAATAACTGCATGCGTACTAATCATTGTAGCAATAGTTCTTGGAATGCATGGTAAGAATGAGATTGAAACGAATGATGCTTCTACTTCTAAACCTACTATTATTACTGAACTAACAGCCCTGAAGAGACTCGAACAAGATGAGAGACATTTGCATGATAAGAAGGAACTTTCATCTAACGTTTTCTATCGCTTGTTGAGTGAGTATGTTGAGACAATGGATGCGAAAGATTGTTATGTGTGCACACAAATACCTACCTCAGTAGTGGAAGGGGTGACGTATCATAGCATGCCTCTTACGTACGGAATTACATGTAGTATAATAATGTCCAGATTTTATGGTCAACAGTATATTCATTATTTTTACTCTAATTATGATGTTACATTTGCATATGTCCCCATAATCGAGTACCTGAGTAAAATATCTAGAGATTATTATTTCAAGTTAATGAGAGACTTCTTTGAGCCGTTGCCACCTTTTCACACAGCTCACGCACATAGAGAGAACCTTACATGCTTGCTTTCACCGGTAGAGATAAACTTCTTAGACCGCACTGACGATAGGAGGAAAGAAATGAAGGAGGAATTAGAAAGGGAATTACACAAAAGGACATCTGTAGATAACTATGCTTTTGCCGCAATAAAAACACAAGGGAAAATAGCTTTAGATACATTGCACGTAGGGAGATTCTGTATACATAGACATAAATCATATTATGACACAGTTTTTGTGGGAACGAGTGAATGCAAAAATACGTTTTTGTTTCAACCTAAGTGGACGTTCATGCTGAATGGACAAGACCCAGGTATTCCTGGGATATATTATATTTGTGGACTTAACGCCTATTATCGTCTTCCTAAAGGATGGTATGGGAGATGTTATTTGGGAATAGTGTTCCCAAAGATTTATCAACTAGACGACTTAAAGACATTTCCAAAGCTGTCTGAATCACATCATGTTCAGAAAAGGGAGACAGCTTCTGGTGTGGTAGGAGATATATTTGGAGCTTTGATTCCTTCAGTGGGAGTCATATTGAATTCAATCAAAATACGAAAGTTGTCTACTATTGTGGATAACATGCTGACAAAATTTTCAGGAGCTATAATCCTGATGGATGCTGAACTTGCTGCAGAAAGAGCTATGACTCTTCAAAATCGGCTTGCCTTATTCATTTTTTTAGCAAAGGATGGCGGCGTTTGCAAAATGCTTGTACACGTCACTGTTGTACATATATACCAGACAGCAGTGGAAAAATTAGAACGATGCTTACAAATTTAACTAATGAAAGGATAGATTTGAAGGAATTGAAAGAACCAGGAGTCTGGGAGAAAGTTGGAAAAGGATTTGCTTCTGTGGGAAATTGGCTCAGCAACGTTTGGAACGGATTGTTACTAAAAATAGTGAAGGGAATATTAATAATATTAATTTGTTTATAAGGCTCTTGGGGAATATGGAAAGCTATCAAAATATTGAAAACAAGGCGCAAAAGAAAAAGAGAAGTAAAAGAACAAGCCAAAATGGTAGAAATATATAGAGAAAAATCTAAAGGGATTAAAAGAAAAAGGGAATTGACTGAAGTGCCAAATTACTATACAGAATTTTTATGGAATAAAATTTGTGGGTAGATTTGATGTGATGACATAATTAGTCATCAGAGGAGGAATTGATGACGCAGAAAAAGAGGGTCCAACATATATTCATACATATCATGTAATCAAAAGCGTATAATGTAGTGTGATTTTAGTAAAGAAAATAACGTACGAGGGAAATTGTGCCCTCGGGGTAGTTCGCCATCATTGTAAACGAGCTTTATTAATCATGAAGAATTGAAAATTGTAGTAATCCGTCATAATTGCAAATGTATGCCATGATTTCTTATTTGAAAACTGTTTTGCTTAGCTTAAATTTAGTAGAGGCGTTGGCCTAGTTGCCTGCTCTCAAATTCTAACTGCGTGGCTTTTCCTTGAACTAATGAAACATATATTCTTGCTTGAAGTTGTATTTTTCCAGCAGAGATGACTAATACACTTATCTCCAAGGTTTCGTACTAGGCCGGTTTCATCCCCTTTAATACAAGGTCAGTATCTGCAGGTGCGGACAATGAAGGTACAGATAGTAAAATAATTGTCAACCCATGTTACAACTTGTGTTCCAAGGCTCCAAGGACAGTGTATGCATGAATGAGCGCTAGTAAAAAGACAATTTTCATTGGACAATTTGAAGCCAACCTATGAACCCTCCAATGGAAGACCCTGCAGAATTTGGAATGTTTCTTACTTAAACCCACTGGACAAAGAGAAGTCAGCCATTTTCCTCAATGCCAATTTGAAGCCAGATGCCAGACTCCATTTTGGACGACACCCTGATGCCCTTTTCTCTATTTGAGAGAAAGAGACTTTAAGAATTCTCACCCTAGAGACTTTAACTTTGATTTGCCCCGTCTTGCCCATGCAGTAACTTTGCCCCATTCTCCTTGCCGCTGCAAGGAAGCTTGTCCTTAACTTTGCCCCTTTGAAATCTGCCCCATGCTGATCGAACCGGTACCTGAGGGACGAAGACTTTTCTTGAATGCTGTTTGTATTTGGTAAATATGAAAGGATAAATGTATTATGCATTGTGTTTTTCATTTTAGGTACCAACTGCTATTTTGATAGGGCCCAAGCTAGAACTTTTCCAAATTTGTGTTGACAAAATTCGTTTTGCATGAAGTCCCACATGCCAATGCTAATTAGAGGTTAGTCGAAGTATTCATTCGATGCACCATGCTAATTTGAAAGCTTGTTATGCTGATGTAGGAAGTTGGCTCTGTATGTGCTATTTCAAAGTAAGGAATAGCATGCACAGAGTCCAAGGGTTCCCCTTAGAGGTAAAATAGTGGTAAAAATAGATAATACTAATGCTCTATTTTGTGGTAGTGTGGTCGAGCAGTAGGCTTATCCAAGGAGTAGTGTTAAGCATTTGTTGTACATACACATAGACAATAAATGAGGTACACACACTCAGAGACAAATCCAGCCAATAGGTTTTGTTATAGAAAAATATCTTTTCTTAGTTTATTTTAAGAACCACAGGTTCAAATTTAACATGTAATATCTTGTTTGAAAGGTATTGCAGGTAAGTACATTAGGAACTTTGAATCATTTCAATTGCATGTATACTTTTCAAGTTATTGACAAATAGCTACTTTAAAAGTGGACACAGTGCAATTTTCACAGTTCCTGGGGGAGGTAAGTTTTTGTTAGTTTTACCAGGTAAGTAAGACACTTACAGGGTTCAGTTCTTGGTCCAAGGTAGCCCACCGTTGGGGGTTCAGAGCAACCCCAAAGTCACCACACCAGCAGCTCAGGGCCGGTCAGGTGCAGAGTTCAAAGTGGTGCCCAAAACGCATAGGCTAGAATGGAGAGAAGGGGGTGCCCCGGTTCCGGTCTGCTTGCAGGTAAGTACCCGCGTCTTCGGAGGGCAGACCAGGGGGGTTTTGTAGGGCACCGGGGGGGACACAAGCCCACACAGAAATTTCACCCTCAGCAGCGCGGGGGCGGCCGGGTGCAGTGTAGAAACAAGCGTCGGGTTTGCAATGTTAGTCTATGAGAGATCAAGGGATCTCTTCAGCGCTGCAGGCAGGCAAGGGGGGGCTTCCTCGGGGAAACCTCCACTTGGGCAAGGGAGAGGGACTCCTGGGGGTCACTTCTGCAGTGAAAGTCCGGTCCTTCAGGTCCTGGGGGCTGCGGGTGCAGGGTCTTTTCCAGGCGTCGGGACTTAGGTTTCAGAGAGTCGCGGTCAGTGGAAGCCTCGGGATTCCCTCTGCAGGCGGCGCTGTGGGGGCTCAGGGGGGACAGGTTTTGGTACTCACAGTCGTAGAGTAGTCCGGGGGTCCTCCCTGAGGTGTTGGTTCTCCACCAGCCGAGTCCGGGTCGCCGGGTGCAGTGTTGCAAGTCTCACGCTTCTTGCGGGGAGATTGCAGGGGTCTTTAAAGCTGCTCCTTGAAACAAAGTTGCAGTCTTTTTGGAGCAGGTCCGCTGTCCTCGGGAGTTTCTTGTCTTTTTCGAAGCAGGGCAGTCCTCAGAGGATTCAGAGGTCGCTGGTCCCTTGGAAGGCGTCGCTGGAGCAGAGTTCTTTGGAAGGCAGGAGACAGGCCGGTGAGTTTCTGGAGCCAAGGCAGTTGTTGTCTTCTGGTCTTCCTCTGCAGGGGTTTTCAGCTAGGCAGTCCTTCTTCTTGTAGTTGCAGGAATCTGATTTTCTAGGGTTCAGGGTAGCCCTTAAATACTAAATTTAAGGGCGTGTTTAGGTCTGGGGGGTTAGTAGCCAATGGCTACTAGCCCTGAGGGTGGGTACACCCTCTTTGTGCCTCCTCCCAAGGGGAGGGGGTCACAATCCTAACCCTATTGGGGGAATCCTCCATCTGCAAGATGGAGGATTTCTAAAAGTTAGAGTCACCTCAGCTCAGGACACCTTAGGGGCTGTCCTGACTGGCCAGTGACTCCTCCTTGTTGCTTTCTTTGTTCCCTCCAGCCTTGCCGCCAAAAGTGGGGGCCGTGGCCGGAGGGGGCGGGCAACTCCACTAAGCTGGAGTGCCCTGCTGGGCTGTGACAAAGGGGTGAGCCTTTGAGGCTCACCGCCAGGTGTCACAGCTCCTGCCTGGGGGAGGTGTTAGCATCTCCACCCAGTGCAGGCTTTGTTACTGGCCTCAGAGTGACAAAGGCACTCTCCCCATGGGGCCAGCAACATGTCTCTAGTGTGGCAGGCTGCTGGAACTAGTCAGCCTACACAGACAGTCGGTTAAGTTTCAGGGGGCACCTCTAAGGTGCCCTCTGGGGTGTATTTTGCAATAAAATGTACACTGGCATCAGTGTGCATTTATTGTGCTGAGAAGTTTGATACCAAACTTCCCAGTTTTCAGTGTAGCCATTATGGTGCTGTGGAGTTCGTGTTTGACAGACTCCCAGACCATATACTCTTATGGCTACCCTGCACTTACAATGTCTAAGGTTTTGTTTAGACACTGTAGGGGTACCATGCTCATGCACTGGTACCCTCACCTATGGTATAGTGCACCCTGCCTTAGGGCTGTAAGGCCTGCTAGAGGGGTGTCTTACCTATACTGCATAGGCAGTGAGAGGCTGGCATGGCACCCTGAGGGGAGTGCCATGTCGACTTACTCGTTTTGTCCTCACTAGCACACACAAGCTGGCAAGCAGTGTGTCTGTGCTGAGTGAGAGGTCTCCAGGGTGGCATAAGACATGCTGCAGCCCTTAGAGACCTTCCTTGGCATCAGGGCCCTTGGTACTAGAAGTACCAGTTATAAGGGACTTATCTGGATGCCAGGGTCTGCCGATTGTGGATACAAAAGTACAGGTTAGGGAAAGAACACTGGTGCTGGGGCCTGGTTAGCAGGCCTCAGCACACTCTCAATTGTAAACATAGCATCAGCAAAGGCAAAAAGTCAGGGGGCAACCATGCCAAGGAGGCATTTCCTTACAGCTGACCAATGTATGAAATTAGTCAAATACAGTTAGTCATATTAGTGATTTGTATTGCCATAACTGAGTGTATCATTATTCAGATTTTGCGTAGATTGCGTTTCTTCCGCCGCTATGGACAGCTAGTAATGTTCATATACATATATCATTTGGTTTTGAGACTTATATACATCGTGCTAGCTTTGTTAATATAGGGAAATAAATTCACTAACTTTCAATAAACTGGTGTTGTTATTCATGACTGAAAGGTCAAGGTGTGCTGAAATATCAACTGACATTGATTTCTGATGTGCAATAGTTATTGATTATTGATTCAAGAGACCTGACTATTCTAGGATGAGGAGAGCCCGACTCGGTTAAAAGATTCACCGACCTCCAACGTGTCCAGGTACAGGAAATTTATAAGGGCTGGACGCGTTATCACCCATGACTGTGGAGTGGTTTAATGCAGGTATAATATCATCTACCCTTCCGTAAAACCTCCCTCTGAGCATTCCACTAATGCATACAGCATCCTTGACACGCCTGTGTTCTCAAAGCAAGATGGACTTGTACAAAAACAAAGAAAACGAGCTGTGTGCACAACATCAGTTTTTCAACCCACTTATAAACACGACTGACATCTTCAGCCAGGCCATCGAATATCCCAGAGTATGCTTTAAGGCAAAAACACAGAATTTCACCTATGTTGCACGAAGAAATCCTCTAACACTTCATCAGACAAACAGAAATGGAATGTAGCACAAGACTGACCAGAGAAAACCTATAGAGATATGATAATAGAAAAACAACTGATCACATTCCCTCGAAGCTGGACTGGCCGTATCGGGCATCGGGCCTTTCTCCAGGAGGCTGGAAGGCTTGGTGGCCGTTTTTGTTACTGTGGCAGTGCAGCAGTTTTAAAATCACTGCAGAGTTTCTTGTATATTCAGCAGTTTTCAGGCAAAAATAAAAGTGCCATGGTAACTCTGATGATTATTGTACCTGCTGGAGAGAGATGGAGTTTTGTCTAGTGGAAATTTTGACTCCCCTAAGGTAGCCAGAGAGTTAATATGCCTGCTGCAAAGAAGGTGTACTACACAAATCACAGAACAGTATGTTATGTGCAATGCTCAGTGTGATACTGTGTTTGTCACAGAGCTCCTTTTGTTGCTGTGCAGTTCATAAGTTACAGTCATAATCTAGAACAGTGAGCTATGAACTTCTATCAAAGAGCTGCATGCAAACTGCATTTTGCAGGTTAGAAAGTTATGTTTTTCCCTAGTCTTTGATTATCCTAATTTTGCTAATAATGGTTTATGTAAGAATAAATTATTACTAGTAAAGCCAACCCTAACCACTGTGTTACGGTCTGAAAGTTGAGTTTAGGCTTCCCCGTACCAAGCACTCTTAAAAAAATGACTACCAGTATGGATGACATGAATCTTACACCTTGTAGTCTCCTTATGTAACATTCACTACACACTGATTTGCACACATATGATTCATTGTCTCTGTATGTGTGAGTGATGTAAAGTGCTCCAACACATATGCTGGTAAGTGAGGCACTGTAAAACAAATGAAATACATGAGAGAGGGGTTATGAAGAGATGAGAGGCACCTATAGAGGGTGATGGTAAGGGAAATAGCCCCACTAAATATTGCTGTATCCTGGTGCACTGTAAGGTCATAATTTGCTATGCTTTAATAACGAATACAATTGAATATATTATGAAAAATGTGTTTTAGAATGCACACTTTTTGCCATTTTCCCCCCAGAATTTCTTGGGGGGAGGGGGGTGGGACCCCCACTCTCCATTGTAGTGGCCAGGCTCACCCTATATGGACTGACCTAAGAGATTTTGCCGGGGCTTGCTGTGGGTTCCCAGTGCGGCCCTGCATTCCCTCAGCATAAAGAAAGCATTTTATTTCAGTGCCAATGAAAAACATCATAAGAGCGTAACAAATTGTACCATAAAATGAGAAGTTACATGAACTAATCACCCTGCCGCCCACAACTCAAAGCAACCACATGTTCAGTACCTTTGGTGAGTTATGGTTTGTACAGCGAACAATAAAGAACATTTTCAGTGGTGTTTAGGTTTGGCTTTGTAACCACAACATCGTACCATTAGCTGTGTGTTTTACAGAAAATTCTTGAGGTTTCGTTCAGTGCTTAATTTCTAAATGAAAAGGTGCTGGTGCTCAAAGCCCACATCTAAAACACGTGGCTGCTGCAATTACATGTGTGAACAGGGAATACTGAGGCGGCGTAATCCCAAAGCTATTGTCTCTTCTTTCTTTCCTCCCCTTTTTGTTTTGTCACCTTGTCCTTGTGTGCATTAGCATCATCTGGCAGAGGAGCATTGGCACCGGAGCAGGAGGGAGCTGCAACCCACATGGTCCAGGAGGGCCAATTTACAGAGTCTGAAGGCACCGGTGGGACGGCGGGCGAGGGGAGCTCCACGATGGGGACAGGAGGAGAAACCAGCGACAGCGACTCCTCCTCTGATGGGAGCTCCCTTGCGTTGGCAGGCACCTCTGTGCCCACCGCATCAACAGGTACAGCCACCACACCCCTACCAGCACCACCCTCCCAGCAGCCCCTCAGCGTGTTTCCTGTGCCCACTCACCCAGGAGGGTGGGCATCTCCTTCACCCCAGTCAGCCCTGCTACCCTCAGTGAGGAGGCTATTGACCTCCTGAGATCCCTCACTGTTGGGCAATCAACCATTTTGAATGCCATACAGGGTGTCGAGAGGCATTTGCAGCAAACAAATGCATACCTGGAGGGCATTCATTCTGGCGTGGCAGCCCAACAGAGAGCATTTCAGGCTCTGGCCTCAGCACTGATGGCAGCAATTGTCCCTGTGTCCAGCCTCCCCCCTCCAACTAGCCCTACCCAGACCCAATCCCCTCTACCTCAGCCTATCCCAAGCACACCATCAGACCAGCATGCACACTCATCAACACACAAGAGTGGCTCAGGCAAACATAAGCACCACACATCCCACAGGCGCTCACACAAGCACTGTACCCATGCAGACACACCAACATCCACTGTCTCCACTGTGTCTCCCTCCTCCACGTCCTCCTCCTCCCTCCCAGTCTCATCTCCACTCACACCTGCATGCACTACATCCTAAGCCACTACCTCCATCACCAGCACGCCCATCACCACACACCGCTCACGTGCAATCACCACCCCATTACCATTCACACATCCCCTGTGTCCCCTCCCAGTGTGTCTGTGAGCCCTCCTCCCAAAGTACACAAACGCAGGCACACACCCACTCAACAGCCATCCATCTCACAACAGCCTCCAGCCCATGCACCCTCACCCAAACTCAGCAGAAGTACACCTCCTACAACCACTACCTCTTCCTCCACTCCCAAACCCCCTCCATCTTCCTGTCCCAGTGTGTCTAAAAAACTTTTCCTGGCTAACACTGACCTCTTCCCTACACCTCCCAACCCTGTCCTTCCCCTAGGGCCAGGATGTCCAGATTCCAGCCCAGCACCTTAGCCACGAAATCATCGAGCACTGTGGTCCCTGCAAGTACAGCAACATCGCGGGCGGCACCCATCAGGGCTGCGAGTGTGCCATCTAGTGAGGCCAAGGATCACCCAATTCCGCCACCTGCCACGGTGAAGAAGGGGCCCACATGCCTTAGGGAAAATCCAATCCAACCACCCAGCAAGGCCTCCTCCAAGACAAAAGAGGACAGTGCCAAGGTCCCAGCAGCGACTTCCAAGGTGGGGAAGGGACACAAGCCTAAAAGGAAGTCAGCTCAGGGCACAGAGCCTCCGGGTGAGGGACTGGTGTCACCCCTTCTGCAAGACAGAACAGCAACCTGTACAGCGTGGCCACCATCGCCATCTGCACCGCCACCTGCATGTGTGCTGCTTCTGCTACAGTCCCCAGCATAATCCCCAGTGGGCAGCCGTCTGAGGCTGCAGGAGACGTCTTGCTGTCTCCCTCCACAGGTGCTGACACATGCACCACCGGCAGCATCTCCACCGCAGACACCGTTGCACCCACCGCCACCTGCTCCACGACGTGCTCAGACAGTGCCACCACAGCCGACATCAACATCATCCCTAGTGTGCAGTCGTCCGAGGCTGCAAGAGACGGCCTGGACCTTGCACACACTACATGAGGCACCACAACCAGCACTGGCAGTACCAGCAGTTGGCAGGCAAAGTCGCCGCAGGGTGGAGTGTGTCTCTGCCCCCGTGGAGTATCATGCTACCTGTTCCCAGAAAATCTTGTGGCTCTGACAGCCAGGTGAGGGAATGGGAACTGCCACACACCATGTGCAGCACTCTGGCCACCATGGCCCCTCAAGAACCAGTGGAGAGAAGCATCCACTACCCCGGTCCTTGGCAGGATGAAGCACTCTGGGCACTAAGCCCCCTCCAGAACCAGTGGAGAAAAACATCCACTACCCCAGTCCTTGGCAGGATGAAATCACTCTGGGCACTAAGCCCCCTCCAGAACCAATGGAGAAAAACATCCACTACCCCAGTCCTTGGCAGGATGAAGCACTCTGGGCACTAAGCCCTCTCCAGAAGCAGTGGAGTAAAACATCCACTACCCTTATCCTTGGCAGGATGAAGAACTCTGGGCACTAAGCCCACTCCAGCACCAGTGGAACCTGTCACCCACTTGAGGGACTCTGGCCTTGCACTCCCAGGACCAAGCAGTGGGCAAACCACCCACTTGAGAGACTGTGGCTTTGTACTCCCCAGGACCAAGCAGTGGGCAAACCACCCACTTGAGAGACTGTGGCTTTGCACTCCCCAGGACCAAGCAGTGGGCATGGAGCCCCCTCGTGGAGCAGTGGCGTTGTCCCATCATCCGGCTGAGGTGCCCCTACTCCCCTTCCTCCTGAGGTGCCTGTTCTTTTTCGAACTGATGCCCCAGCAGTGTTCTCTCCGATTTGAGGCAGGTGGCATGTGTGGGCTTCGCCCATGGATTTTGGGACCACTGGTCCACAGACATTGAATGGAACACTATCCGGACTTGTGTAGTTGCTGTACATATGTGTATATATTGATCTCTTACAGACATGTTGCCCTATCTGGATTTTCGATGATTACACTTGTTACAATCATTTCATTTGGTCCTTGCGTTCTTCCAGAGGGTTACAGGGTGTATATGTAATGTTGTTGTATGTATTTGAATGTATGCTGTTGTGGGTGAGGGTGCTGGTGGGGGTGTTGCGTGTTGCATGTGTGTATCACTCTCTTTTCCTCCCCTCTTCCCCTGTGTGCTAGGTGCAGTACTCACTGTGGTCGTCGCCGCTGTCTTTGATGTTCCTGGTAGAAGAGGAGGTAAACCAACATTGGTAACACCTGAAGTTCGGGCTCCATGGCATCCTGGTTCCTCGTTGCGTGTCGAGAGGTGAGTGGTTTCCCTTCTGCGTACTGTTTCCGCCATGCCTTTGATGGCGTTGGTACCGCCCCGGAAAAGCTGGCGGATTGGTGCCTTGTAATACAGTGGGCGGTGCATTGTCTTCTGCCTTCTGTTGGTGGTTATCGCCGCTGTGTTTGTTTCTACCCCCCGTGGCGGTGGGTGTGTTAAAGTGGCTGTCTGTGTTGGCAGTTTCCACCATGGTCGTGATTCCATTTGTTTTCCACCGACCTGTTGGCGGTCTTACCGCCGCTTTAACACCGACTGCCAGGGTTGTAATGAGGGCCTATATGTCCTACCTTAACCATACACTGCACTCTACCCTTGGGGCTACCTAGGGCCTACCTTAGGGGTGTCTTACATGTAAGAAAAGGGAAGGTTTAGGCCTGGCAACTGGGTACACATGCCAAGTCGAATTTACAGTTAAAAACTGCACACATAGACACTGCAGTGGTAGGTCTGAGACATGATTACAGAGCTACTTAGGTGAGTGGCACAACCAGTGCTGCAGGCCCACTAGTAGGATTTGGTTTACAAGCCATGGGCACCTTTAGTGCCCTGTACTAGGGAATTACTAGTAAATCAAATATGCCAATCATGGATGAACCAATTACATACACATTTTGTAAAGGAGCACTTGCACTTTAGCACTGGTTATCAGTGGTAAAGTGCCCAGAGTAACAAAAACAGCAAAAACAGAGTCCAGCACACATCAAGAACCTGGGAAACAGAGGCAAAAAACTACGGGAGACCACACAAAGGATGAAAATTCTAACAATTTCCGACATTGGAATCGTAAGAGAAGCATCAGTTAGATTTAACTTTACTAACCAATCGTTCATTTTTAAAATATCTGTTAGAAAATGGATTCCATCCAGCTTGAAAAGTCTGTATACTAGGAACCGGTTTCGATTTCTCAAATTTGTCACTGGACATCAACCTTTGTCCTTTTTCTTTTACTAAAAATATTGTACTGACATCATTTAAATCCTTCAACACTTCCTCCATGGCACCCGTTCTCAAAAATATTTGTACCTCCAACTCTACCAGTTGTTGCAGCTCTTCTGCAAAAACCATCTATTATGGCTCCTGAGACTGAAAAGGCATCTCTCAGAACTTTGTTATATATCTTTTACTTCAATCAAGACCCATAGATCTCTTGCTAAGCAACTCAAATTTTCTCAAACAATTCTACAACCTCCTACCTTTCCTTGGAAAGAACTAATAGAAGTCTTTATACTTACCTCAGCTACCCTGCAGTTGTTGCGCTCTTCCTCTCAGCTGGCAATCTTTGTCAAAACTCCCTTTCTGTGGAAAGAATCCAGTGGCAAACTGGATACCTCTAAAACTTCCACATCCTTGAGTCTTTGCCAGAGAAATGTTGCCATCCTCCGGTCCGCTTAAAAACTCTTCCTCCAAACACTCTCTTAAGAAAAGACTGAGCTTGTCCATGCTAGTACAGGTTGAAACATAATTACCTACCCCTCTGACTAATCTTTCTCCAAAAAGGAGGCCCTTTGGGTCCTCACTTGGCTATTTCTTTGCAAAGTCCCCTATTGGTGGGCTAAACACTTCCTCCTTTCGGTTAACAAAGAAGCATTTGTGTTTCCCAAGAAGCACACTGCTCTCTAACTTGATCCTCTAAGATCACTGCCCAGTTTTAATAGAAAACTTATTAAATCAGGATCAAGATCCAGAGTGGCACATGCTTTATTATCAGCTACAGCCCATGAACAGTCGGCCCACATAACAGCTCTGGCTTTCTTTTCCAAGGGTCTATGAATTCATAATCTAATAAATTCAGAAACATGATTCATAGGCCACTGATCAGTACTTCTTGGATGCCCTATCATATCCAGGCATAACATGTCCTCTCCTATGGAATCTTTAACCATTCCCTTTTCACTTTCTAAAATCCCCTTTTTATTACTATCCAGGTCGCAATAGTCATCAATCACCATGAGCATCAAACACAAATTCATCTAAGTATATATTATCTGTGCTGGACCCAGCTTAATTAAAAACTTCTATAATCAGGTCTTAACTGAGTCTCCTTTGTGCTGCTAACGACCCCTCAGATGTGTCACAAAGAACAACCTTCTGCTTCACTGGTGCTAAGACCACCTTTCTTCAAAGTCGCCAAACCCTCATCTTTTGTATTTTCAATATCTTTTCTTTTCATCTTATGTTTTTAAACACTCTTTCCTTACTTCCCTTGACTCTTCCTCATCAAATGACCAAAGCAGTTCATCCACCTCTGTTACCTCTTTCCCTTTCCTACTTAATACAAGCTCCAAAGTTTCTTTTACAGAAGCTCTCACCTCTATTTCCACCATTTTTAACAATATCTTCCTGAACCTGTGATAACGCGTCCCGACCTAAGTACTTTACTTACACGGGGACTCGTTTTAGGCCAATGAACCTTTTGACCCTGATTGGAGACACCTTAGGACGAGATATCTATTTCGCATTTCAATCACTAGATCAATAACCTCATCAATATTCACAACAACAAATCAATCAAATTAGTTAATTGCATTAATAAGAATAAAAACACAACATGACCTTTCAACCGATGAATGAACACACAAATTAAGTAAGATTTAAGATATTTATTCCCTATTGGTTACACTCTACTAGCAGGTTTATTAGTCTTAATACCAGAAAACACATTAACAATGTCACAATGTGGCAACTTGAATATGACTTAAGCAAAGCAAAGATCATGAACATTAGAACAAAGCACGACGTCAACATGAATCAACCTTAGCAGAGTATCATTAGCACGTTATTCAACAAAGCAAAGATCCAGTCATTTGTCTATTTGCACCCAATGTTAGTGAACTCCTTAACTAACCTCAAATTAGCATTAGCATGTTGGGCTTCATGCAAAACAATTTAGTAACAAATTTAGAAAACATCTAAACTATGGACTCTGTCAAAAGAGCAGTTGGCACCTAGAAAGAAATTACAATTCATCCTCATATAGTTACCCTCCGTAATGGGTCAGCATACAGAATCAGTCTTCGTCCTCAGGACAACAGTCTATTCACCATCAGCCAAGACAGAACAGCAAAGTCTTGGCAGAATAGGGTAAGTAGGAATATTTCCCTCATAAGGAGAAGAAGTACGTTATAGGGCAAAGGGAAGATGAGGATGGTTTAGGATATCAGGCAACAAAGGGGGTGATTCTGATTGAAAGACCGCGGAGGCCATTCAGGCTTTCCCGCTGGGCTGGCGGGCGACCGCCAGGAGGCCGCCCGCCAGCCCAGCGGGAAACCCCAACCCACGAGGAAGCCGGCTCCGAATGGAGCCGGCGGAGTGGGTATGTGCGACGGGTGCAGTTTGCACCCGTCGCGTATTTCAGTGTCTGCATTGCAGACACTGAAATACACCGTGGGGCCCTCTTACGGGGGACCCTAGGGGCCCCGCGGCACCCCCTACCGCCATCCTGTTCCTGGCGGGAGATCCGCCAGGAACAGGATGGCGGTAGGGGGGGTCAGAATCCCCATGGCGGCGGAGCGCGCTCCGCCGCCATGGAGGATTCCCCCGAGCAGCGGGAAGTCGGCGGGAGACCGCCGACTTTCCGCTTCTGACCGCGGCTGAACCGCCGCGGTCAGAATGCTCGTGGGAGCACCACCAGCCTGTTGGCGGTGCTCCCGTGGTCAGTGGCCCTGGCGGCCACCGGCCGCCAGGGTCAGAATGACCCCCAAAGTCTCAAAGCAGGACAGAATGGTGGGATGAAAGGCACGCAATGGCAAAATGGCTTAGGATGGCTCGCAATGGCTCGCAGAAATTGGCTGATTTCTCTTGGTGACACGTCGTTAAATTGAATTTGCCAGACAAGTCTCTAATTTCCAATTGGTCAGTATTTGGTGCATCATTATCTCTATCAAATAGTCCGTTGATCACCTTACTAGAATTTTCACTTAAAACAGTTCTCATTTAGTTTATTGGCTCCTGTGATTTACGTCTTCAACGGGTAGAATGTTAGGTAGGAAAAGTTACACTCCTTCCTTCAGTCAGTAGCTCCATTGTCTTTACCAGTTTGGGCGACCTTGTACCTGTTGCGAATTACACTGTTGCATTCAGCAAGAATGTCTCCTTGAGCAAGTCGGGTCTCATGAGAAAGAATTTACTACGGTTACATACATCTCTAGCTTCTGGAAAAGTACAGTTTTATGTCCTTCAGGAAGACAGCACATTGCACGTTAGGAAAAACACATTTAATATGAGACCAGGCAGCTAGGCCCAGACCCTTGCTAACTAAGGCCTAGTGACTAAATTAGCAAAACCTTAATACATGATTCATAAAGCTAGCATAAAATCACATATTAGCACATTATTAATTCATCATTAGTCAAGTTCATTAATCATCATATACATTGGTGGCCACTCCCCGTGGGCACATTTCAAACGCGGACATTAGTAGTGCATTAATTCAATTTCTCTGCAATTTCGTTATACATTATTTTGCAGGCATATCACGTTAATATTGAATATAAAAGCTACACTCCAACACCTGTGCCTCAGAAATTCTTTCTTCCTCATTCATCCTCGTTGTTTTTGTATGTTTCAAATTTAAATAAAGTTCAGAAATGTATATCTGTTGACCTACGGACTTGAAACCCCAATTTCCAGTGACTGAAAAATGTAACCAACAGTTAATATCCTTCTTAACGGTCAAAAGTGCCTCCTCAACATGGCCCCCAGAGGCTTCACTATCAATGCCAATCATTGGTTACACCAATTTTAAGGCCTGTAAATCGCGATGATATGATGGCGTTCGCGCCGCGTTCAGACTCACTACTGCGGACCCAGCACAAACCTCAGTGAACACAAAACCACACATGCACAGGGAACTACATCGCCTATTTAAAAGACGCAGCCCCAATTCCACAGTTAACAGCTCTCTCTTCCTAACAAATAATGTGGCACTTTTTTGACAAAAATACTTGTCTAACTCTCATCAAATCTTAGTACTCCCACAAAAGAACACATCATCAAACTACTTAATAGTGAAATAAAAGTAAATATACAAACTTTTTGAAATGGGGAATTAAATTCAACAAAAATTAGCTTTGAAATTAGTACCATTTAAAAAACAGAGGCTGCTAAAATTCATAACCTCTTTTCAACACCTAACTAAATATACACATGAAAACAAGGTAGTATCTATCATGGAGTAGCAGTGAAAAGAGGAACATGGCTTCTGTGCTGTGGTTTATATAGACTGAGATGTTCGATTCTTGAATGTTTAGTGTGGTTAATGTGGTTGCTTTAAATGGCTGTGGTGTAGCAATAAAGCAATTATGCATAAAGCTAGCCTCCGGTCTTGATATGAAATCCAGTCCTCAAATGAGAAAGAGTATGTCCTGCCCTAGGGATAAGAAAAGTAATGGGAAGTAGTGAGTGCTCCATGAGAAGATAATATTAAATGAGAATCTTGCAAAGTTGGACATGATAATGTTAAAAACAGCCAGTAGGCATTCATTAGTAATCAGCTGCTAGGATTTAATTAGGTGAGAAGAACTGCCATGACCCCTAGGAGGGTGTTAGAAATGGGGTATTTGGTTGGCAGTCAGGTTACCCCTTGTCCAAGAAAGGACCCTCACTTTAGTCAGGGTAAGTCACACACAATCCAAATTATCCTGTGCCCACCCACTGTTAGCTTGGCACTGAGCAGTCAGGCTTAACTTAGAAGGCAATGTGTAAAGTATTTGTGCAATAAATCATGCAATAACACAGTATAACACCACAAAAATACACCACACAGTGTTCAGAAAAATATGTAATATTTAGCTGGTTAAATGCAGATCAAAACAATTAAGATTCAAGTACACTTTGAATTATCACTGTAGGAAATTATAAAAGAAGTCTTTAGTCTTTAAAAAGCAACAAATGTCTCTTGCAAGCACAATGTACCTGGTTTGCATTAAAATTCTCCGCAAGGGGCTGCAGAAGAGGAGATGTGTGGAAAACGGGGAGGTGTACGTTGATTTTTCCGGCGCACACAGACGATGCTTCGTTGAGTTTTCACTCAGGGCATGCTTTGCGTCGATTTCCGGCACGTAGACTGGGATCCTCTTAGTGTTGGGGGTTTTTTGGACGCCCCGGGGATGATGCATTGAAATCCTGGGCGTGCAGGACAAAGCCACACGAGCTGCAACGATCCGGTGGGCGATGCGTGGAAATTTCAGCCGCACGGCTGGTGCTTGCGTCGATTCCTCTCAGGAAGTCAGGCTGAGTTGTTCCAGCTCAGCTTTGCATCAATTCCGTGGGCCGTGCGTCGAAGTTCCAGATGCAATGCTGGTGGTGCGTCGATCTCCACTTCGGGGAGCCGGGCTGCGCCATTCTGGTTCGGGGTGCCCTGATTTTCTCACCGCGATGCAGACTGTGCATTTTTTCTTGCAAGCTGTGCGTCTAATTTTCACCGCACAAGGAGTTCTTTTTCAGGATGAAGTCTTTTTGGTGCTGAGACTTCAAGGAAAAGGAGGCAAGTTCTATTCAAGCCCTTGAAGAGCACTTCTCAGCAGAGCAAGAGGGCAGCAAGGCAGCAGTCCTTTGCAGAAAAGCAGTCAGGTGAGTCCTTTGGGCAGCCAGGCAGTTCCTCTTGGCAGGTTACAGGTTCTGGTTCAGGGATTCTCCTCTAGTGGTATCTTGTCCAGAAGTGTCTGAGTTGGTAAGGTCAGAGACCCTGCTTAAATACCCAAATGTGCCTTTGAAGTGGGGGAGACTTCAAAGAGTGGCTTAGAAGTGTACAAGGTTCCCTTTCAGTTCCATCCTGGCTGCCAGGGTCCCAGTAGGGGGTGTGGCAGTCTTTTGTGTGAGGGCAGGCTACTGTCCTTTGACATGTAAGTGTCAGGCCCCCCACCCTTCCAGCCCAGGAAGACCCATTCAATATGCAGATGTGTGCAAGTGTGACTGAGCATCCTGTGTTTGGGGTTGTCTGAGTGAATGCACAAGGGAGCTGTCAACTAAACCTAGCCAGATGTGGATTGTAAGACACGGAAGGATTTAAGTGCAGAGAAAATACTCACTTTCTAAAAGTGGCATTTCTAAAATAGTTATATTAAATCCAACTTCACCAATCAGCAGGATTTTGCATTACTATTCTGGCCATACTAAATATGACCTTGTTACTCCTTTCAGATCAGAATCTACCACTCAAACAGTATATGAGGATAGCCCTAATGATAGCCTATGAAAGGAGCAGGCCTCACAGCAGTATAAAAACGAATTTAGGAGTTTTACACTACCAGGACATATAAACTGCACAGGTACATGTCTTGCCTTTTATCTACATAGCATCCTGCCCTATGGTTTATCTGGTAGCTACCTTAGGGGTGACTTATATGTAGAAAAAGGGGAGTTTAAGGCTTGGCAAGTACTTTTAAATGCCAAGTCTAAGTGGCAGTGAAACTGCACACACAGGCCTGAGGCATGGTTAAGAGGCAACTTATGTGGGTGGCACAATCAGTGTCGCAGGCCCATTAGTAGCATTGAATCTACAGGCCCTGGGCACATGTAGTACACTTTACTGGGGTCTTACAAGTAGATTAAATAAGCCAATTGGGTATAAACCAATGTCAACATGTTTTAAGGGAGAGAGCATATACACTTTGCGCACTTTAGCACTGCTAACCAGTGCTGGAGTCCTAAGACCAGCAAAAACATTGTCCAAAAAATGGAGAGAGGCAGGCAAAAAGTTAGGGGTGACCACCCTAAGGCTGTCCGGTCTAACAGAGGGTAAAACCCAAAGACGGAAAGGACATCTGAGTTGGTTCCAGTATAAACAGCTAAAACAATTGGGGGAAAGAGTGACTGTTTCATCCAACCCCCTGATAAGGTTGGTAATGTTGTCCTCTGGTTCAAACAGATGCATGTACAGAAAGCCCATGCCAACTCGGGATATAAATTGTTAGCAACCAGTAGAAAAGGTATATCAGAGGGATCTAGTGAAGAGATTTCATAGCATGTTTGTAGGAAAATGCCACTGTTGGCATGGTTACCCCCTAACCTTTTGCCTTTTGTTGATGCTAGTTATGACTGAAAGTCTGCTTGGACCCTGCTAACCAGGTCCTAGCACCAGTGTTCCTTCCCTAAACTGTACGTTTGTCTCCACAATTGGCACAGTCCTGGCACACAGATAAGTCCCTTGTAAATGGTACCCCTGGTAACAAGGGCCCTGTGGCCAGAGAAGGTCCCTAAGGGCTGCAGCATGTATTATGCCACCCTGGGGACCCCTTCACTCAGCACATGTACACTGCTCACAGCTTGTGTGTGTTGGTGGGTAAATCGACATGACACTCCCTCAGAGTGCCATGCCCACAACCCACTGCCTGTGGCATGGGTAAGTCGCCCCTCTAGCAGGCTTTACTACCCTAAAGAAGGGTGCACTATACCACACGTGAGGGCATAGATGCATGAGCACTATGCCCCTACAGTGTCTAAGCCAATTCTTAGACATTGTAAGTGCAGGGTAGCCATAAAGAGTATATGATCTGGGAGTTTGTCAAACACAAACTCCACAGTTCCATAATGGCTACACTGAATACTGGGAAGTTTGGTATCAAACTTCTCAGCACAATAAGTCCACTTTGATGCCAGTGTGGGAGTTATTGAGAAATGCACACAGAGGGCATCTTAGAGATGTCCCCTGTATACCAGTCCAACTACTAGTGCTAGGCTGACCAGTTTCTGCCAGCCTGCCACATCCAGCCGGGTTTCTGGCCACATGGGGTGAGTGCCTTTGTGCACTCTGTGGACAGGAACAATGCCTGTACTCGGTGGAAGTGCTTCACACCTCCCCCTGCAGAAAATGTAACACCTAGCGGTGAGCCTCAAAGGCTCAATCCTGGTGTTACAGCGCACCAGGGCACTCCAGCTAGTGGAGATGCCTGCCCACTGGACACAGCCCCCACTTTTGGTGGCAAGCCCAGAGTAGATAATGAGAAAAACAAGGAGGAGTCACCCTCCAGCCAGGACAGCCCCTAAGGTGTCCTGAGCTGAAGTGACCCCTGCCTTAGAAAATCCTCCATCTTGCTTTGGAGGATTTCCCCCAATACAATTAGCGATGTGCCCCCCACCCCACAGGAAGGAGGCACAAGGAGGGTGTAGCCACCCTCAGGGACAGTAGCCATTGGCTGCTGCCCTCCAGCCCTAAACACGCCCCTAAATTGGGTATTTAGGGGCGATCCTGAACCCAGGAAAACAGATTCCTGATGACCTGAAACAAGAAGAGGACTGCTGACCTGAAAGCCCTGAAGAGACGACGGAGACAACAACTGACTTGGCCCCAGCCCTACCGGCCTGTCTCCAGGCTCAAAGAACCTGCAACAGCAATGCATCCAGTGGGACCAGCGACCTCTGCCGACTCAGAGGACTGCCCTGCAACCCAAAGGGCAAAGAAACTCCAGAGGACAGCGTCTTTGTCTAAACAACCAAGAATAAACCAACTTTAAAGGGACTCCAGCCTCACTCCGGAAGCGTGTGTCCCCAACACTCTGCACCCGATGCCCCCGGGGCGTGTCCAGATGAACCAACACTGTAGAGAGGACCCCCAGGCAACTCCAACGATGTGGACACCCTGAGACGACCTCCCTGCACCCCCACAGCGACGCCTGCAGAGAGAATCCAGAGGCTCCCCCTGACCGCGACTGCGGGGTAAGAAAGAATCCGACGCCTGGAAAAAGCACTGCACCCACAGCCCTTACCTGCTAGCAGACTGGAACCGGTGCACCTCTGTTCTCCAGAGGCACCTATGTTATTTTGGGCCCTACTTTGACCTCTGCACCTGACCGGCCCTGTGCTGCTGGTGCTGGGTGTTTGGGGTTGACTTGAGCCCCCAACGGTGGGCTGCCTATGCCCCGGAGACTGAACTTGTAAGTGCTTTACCTACCTGCTAAACTAACTGGTACTTACCTCCCCCAGGAACTGTTGATTTTTGCACTGTGTCCACTTTTAAACTAGCTTATTGCCATTTTTGCCAAAACTGTGTACATTACTGTTTTAATTCAAAGTTCAATGTTTACATATGCCAAGTACCTTACAATGTATGTATTTACTTGAATTCTGAATCTTGTGGTTCTAAAATAAATTAAGAAAATAATATTTTTCTATATAAAACCTATTGTCCTGGAGTTAAGTCTTTGAATGTGTGCTCTCATTTATTGCCTGTGTTTGTACAACAAATACTCAACACTACCATCTGATACACCTACTGCTCTAACACACTATCACAAAATAGAGCATTATTATTATCTAATTTTGCCACTATCAACCTCTAAGGGGAACCCTTGGACTCTGTGCACACTATCTCTCCCTTTGAGATAGTATATACAGAGCCATCCTCCTACAATGTTGATGACATGGAAAGATGATGGCCTCCTGGAATATGAAGAATACCAATTTCTAAAAACAGATCATCCACCTGTTGGACATTATGGCCCTCATTATGAACACGGCGGTAAAAACCGCCATGTTCATGCTGACGGTCTTCTCAGTGACCGCCAGCGCCTCCAGAACCCCTCCGGCCGTATAATGTACATTCCTCTGGGCCGGCCGGTGGAAACATGGTTTCCGCCCCCCGGCCCAGAAGAATGCCAGGCTGGGACATTGACGGCGGCTCCACATGGAGCCGCCGCCAATGCCTCTGTGCGGCGGGGGCAGCTGCGCCCGTTGTGCAGATCACTGCCCGTAAATCGGGCAGTGACCTGCGCGATGGGGCACTGCACAGGGGCCCCTGCACTGCCCATGCCAAGTGCATGGGCAGTGCAGGGGCCCCCAGGGGTGCCCCGGTGCACCCCTTCCGCCAGCCTTTCCCAAAAGGCTGGAGGCTAAGAGATCATTATCTGAGGGGCAGCACTGCTGCCCTGTCGGATAATGATGCCGACTACCGCAAGGCTGCCTGACGGAGGCAGCCTGGCAGTGAGTGAGGGCCGCCGGTGGCGGCCCTCCATGTGTTCATTATGTGGTGGTGTGGGCCGCCATGCTGGCTGGCGGGATTTCCCGCCACCGCCGGCATGGCGGCCCACACAGCCATGTTCATAATGACCGCCTTTATCTGTCACCAAAAGTACACAAGGACAAGGAAAGACCACCAGACTGACCAATAGTATTGGTAGTAGGATGCATTTTTTGTTCCCGTTTGTAGAGACTCTTCCATCATACTTGCAGGATAGTACTGTTTTTTTTTTTAATGAATCCTGTACCTTGGGAACCATCGTATACACTTGTCACTTTGGATGTTCAATCCTTATATATGAGAGTAAAACATAAAGATGGATTGAAAGAGCGGTGGTAAATGTTTTAAGAGCAAGGCCTTTATGCTTGTTCGAAAATAATAGAATGCACCTGGACATGATTAAGTTGTGCCTAGATGACATTGTTTTCCTTTTTGACAGAGTGATGCATAGACAATTCCACTGGCCATCAATGGGCACCTGTTTCTCTCCCAGCTACACAGATCTTGGGATGGAACTGGTGTCCTTGGATCATAGGATGGAAGCATTGTTTGAGCTCCTGATTGTCTTGCTTTGTTACATTAACAACTTACTTATGGTCTGGTGGTGGTGGTGGGGGGAACAGTCAGATGATATGTTGTCAGATTATTTTTAAAGGACCTAATGGTAATAACATGAATATGACCTTTGCATTGGGTTACAGAAAGAATATGATAGAATGTCTGGATTTAAGAAGAGAGACACAGGGGGAAAAATACAGGGGAGCTCCTCCATGAGGGTGGAGGAGCATCGCCCCCGCCAGCAGCAGCCGCTGCAAACCTTTAACAACCAAAGGATAATAGATAATGTTTATTATCGTTTGGTTGTTAAAAGGCTGGAGCCATGGGGTATGACGAGGACGAGGACAGTGCGATGTGCACTCTCCTCAGTGCACATGTGTGTTTGGCTGGCCGTCTCGGACGGCCAAACACACATGTGCGGTCCCCCCCTCTCCTGCCAAGCACTGTGTCGCCCCTTTTAATCCCCACAAGCCGCGGCTGGAGAAATTTGCAATGTCTCTTTTTTAGAAGAACAGCAGGTAATACAGTTCTGAATGCACTCAGCAGTCATCCAGACCATATGACATGAAATATCCCCTATAGGAAACTGTAAGATTAAAACAGAACTGTAGTAGTGAAGAAAAGTTCCTAGAAGCACTGAAAGATAGGATGGATAGGTTTAGAGTCAGAGGATACCCAATAAAAATACTGAAAAACAGAAATAGAAAGGATCAAATGTTATATTGGATAGGGAAGACTAAGAAATGCAGCTTTGACCATGACTAAAAATAATCAAGCAAAATCAGAATAGCCACATTACATTACCTACGACTTGTGCCATCTCCAGGCACTGCTTCCATCCTTTTTCATCACTTATGCCATGTGAAATCATAGCATTCATAACAACTCTTATGCCATCTCAAATTACATAATTTCTAGGACACTGTGCATGGTAGAGTGCCAAGTAATAGTTAATGTAGTGTGGTTACCAAGTTGACAAAGCTGTGTAAGGAGGTGTATGAGTTATTGTAATTTGTAGGTGGTGCATCAATTATAAATTTAAGTTACAACTATAACTTTAGAATTTCTGATGTTTGTGTAGTTGAAGTTGGATTTGTATAAAAGAGTAACTTATAAATTTCAGTTATAACTATAACTTTAGAATTTTGAATGTTTGTGCAGTGTAAGTCTGATTTGAGTAGAAAGAAAAAATAAGGTTTCCCTACCTATAACTAAGCCTTAACCTTTGGCTTTTTCGATTTTTCATTATGTGTTTCAAATCATTGAGTGGAGTATTGTATAGTACAGTGGAGAAGCGTGTTGTACAGTGTAGTGCTATACAGTGGAGTGTCATATTGTCATAAAGTGGAGTAGAATGGAGTGCTATAGATTGGAGTGGAGGTGTAATGTAATGTAAAGTGTAGTATATAGAGTGGAGTGGTGTGCCATAAAGTGGAGCTGCATCTCGTAGAGTGGAGTGTCATACAGTAGTGTGGATTGTGTAGAGTGGAGTGGCATGTCATAGAGTGGTGTCTTGTAAAGTATCTTAGAGTGGAGAGGCATAGAATGCAATGTTATACAGTGTAGTGGCATGTCGTACAGTGGTGTGGTCTGTCAGAGAGTGGAGTAGAGTTGTTTAGTGTCTCAGAGTACAATGGAGTAAAGTGGCATGGAGTGGTCTACAGGGTTTTGTATAGAGTGGAGTACAGTGTCAAAGTGGCATGGAGTGGAGTAGGGTGGAGATGTGTGAAGTAGATTAGAGTGGCATAGAGTGGAGTCACGTGTGGAGTGGCATGTTATAGAGTAAAGTGTAGGTGCATGTGACAGAGTGGCATGTCGTACAATGTCCTAGAGTGGAGGGCATACAGTGGAGTGATGGATAGTGTAGTGGCATGTTGCGTGTTTCTGTCGTAGAGTGGAGTAGCATGTCATAGAATAGAGTGGAGTGATGTGTCGTACATTGTCATAGAGTTCAGTGGCGTAGACTGGAGTGGTTTATTGAGTGGCATGTTGTGTCATAGAGTGCATACAGTGTCATAGAGTGGAGTAGATTGCTGTAGAGTGGAGTGGAGTAGAGTGGCATGTCATGCAGTACAGTGGAGTGGTGTGTCATAGAGTGACATGTATACTGTGTTAGAGTGGAGTGACATAGAGTGGATTAGCATGGAGTTGAGAAATGGTTTAGAGTGGAGTAGTGTGTCATACAGTAGAGTGGAGTGAAGTGGCAAGGAGTTGTATTGAGGGAATTGCATAGAGTGTCATAGACCGTGCAGTGTTGTACAGTGACATAGAGTGAAGTAGAGTGACGTTGATTTGAGGGGCGTACAGTGGAGTAGAATGGAATGGTGTAGAGTAGAGTAGAGTG
Organism: Pleurodeles waltl; assembly: GCF_031143425.1. Lineage (NCBI taxonomy): Eukaryota > Metazoa > Chordata > Amphibia > Caudata > Salamandridae > Pleurodeles > Pleurodeles waltl. Next base: position 975,540,197 of record NC_090446.1, on the reverse strand, counting down.
TTGTGTAGTAGAGGGTCATGGTGTACAGTGTTGTGATGTACAGTGTTGTGATGTAGAATGTTGTGGCATACATTATCCTAGCGTGGAAAGGCATAGAGTGATGTAGTGTAGAGTGGAGTGGGATAGAGTTGAATGGCTTACAATGGGATGGCCTATCGTACAGTATATTGGAGTGGCATAGACTGTAGCAGCATGCCATGAAGTAGGGTGAAGTTGCATGTCATAGAGTGGCATGTTGGTGTGTGTCTTAGAGTGGAGGTGCGAAAAGTGAAGTGCTGTAGATTGGAGTGTCATGTAGTAGAGTGGAGTGGTGTGTCATACAGGAGAATGACATGTTGCAGAGTGCAGTGGAGGGTCGTACAGTGCAGTGACATATGGTACAGTAGAGTGGCATGTGACATGGTGGATTGGAGTGTAATGAAATGGAGTACTTTGGAGTGGCATGCAGTTGAGTGGTGTAGACTGGAATGTCGTACAGTGGTATGTCATTGAGTGTTGTGGCATATAGGGTCAAGGCGTAGAATGTCATAGCATCAAGTGTCATCGCACAGAGTGGAGTGGCATAGAATAGAGTGGCTTACACTGGAGAGCCATAAAGTGGACTGCTGTACAGTTGGATGTGGTTTCGTTGAGTGGTGTGTCATAGAGTGGACTGGTGTGGAGTGTCATGGAGTGGAGTAGCATAGACTGGAGTAGAGTGTTGTAGAGTGGAGTGGGGTACTTTGGAGTGGCATCTCTTGGAGTACAGTAGAGTGGTGTGTTATAGAGTGGCATGATCTACAGTGTATTACAGTGTAGTAGAGTTGAGTAGTGTCTCATAGGTAACAGTGGGGTGAAGTTACATACAGTGGCATAGAGGGAGTTATGTAGGAGTGTCATACCATAGAGTACACTGTCGTAGAGTGGCATAGTGGCATAGAGTGGAGTGGCATAGAATGGAATAGAGTAGTGTGGCATAGAATAGAGGGGAGTAGTGTGGAGTGGTTACGCCATAGAGTACAGTGGAGTGGCGTGTGATAAGGTGGCATGCTGTACAGTATCTTACAGTGGAGTGGCATACAGTGGAGTGGCATATAGTGTAGTAGCATGTCATGGAGTGGAGTGTCATAGATTGTCGTGGAGTGTCATAGAGTGGCATGTCATACAGTGCCATGGAGTTGAGCGACATAGATTGTAGAGACATACAGTAGAGTAGAGTGTTGTAAAGGCTGTGACATAGAGTGGAGTGGCATGGAGTGTCATGGAATAAAATAGGTGTGTTATGGAGTGGTGCGTAGTAGAGTGGAGTGGCATTTCATTTAATGGAGTAGTGTGTTTTAGAATGGAGTGGAGTGGCATGTCGTACATTGGTGTAAATTGTAGGGGCATAGAATGGAGTGGGGTGGTTTACACTGGAGTGGCATCTTGTGGAGAACAGTGGAGTGGTGTGTCATTGAGTGGCATGTTCTACAGTGTTACAGTGGAGCAGCCAAGAGTGGAGAAGAATTGAGTAGCTTCTCATAGAGTACAGTGAAGTAAAGTGGCATATAGTGAGTTAAGTAAGAGTGTCGTACAGTAGAGTACAGTGTCGTAGAGTGGCATAGAATGGAGTAAATGTCGTAGAGTGGAGGGTGTAGAGTGAAGAACATTAGAGTGGCATGAAGTAGAGTGGAGTGGCCTAGTATGGAGTGGTGTGTCATAGAGGACAGTGGAGTGGCCTGTGATAAGGTGGCATGTCGTATGTGTCTTACAGCAGGGGCATACAGTGAAGTGGCATATAGTGTAGTGACATGTCATTGAGTGGTGTGTTGTGGGGTGTTGTGGGGCAGCATGGAGTGCTGTGGAGTGGTGTGCCATGGAGTGGTATGTCGTAAAGTGTTGTTGAGTAGAGTGGCATTGATTTAAGGGCCATACAGTGGAGAAGAGTGTTGTAGAGTGCTGTGGCAGAGTGGAGTGACATGGAGTGTCGTAGAGTGAAAGTGGAGTGTTTTGGAGTAGTGTGTCACACAGTGGAGTTTCACACATTTCAGTGGTGTTGTAGAATGGAGTGGAATGGCATGCCATACATTGTCGTAGAGTGTAGTGGCATAAAGTGGAGTACAGTGTTGTAGAGTGCAGTGATGGAGAGTGGAGTGGCTTGTTGAGGACTCCAGTGGCATGTTGTGTCATGGAGTGGTGTGTAATATAGTGTCATTGAATGGAGTAGATTGCTGTGGAGTGGCCTACAGTAGAGTGGTGTGGCGGGGAGTAGAGTAGAGTGGAGTGGTGTGCCTTAGAATGGTGTGTAGTACAGTGTATTAGAGTGGAGTGCCATAGAGTGCAGTGGCGTAGAGGGGAGTAATGATTTAGAGTGGAGTAGCATGTCATACAGTACAGTGGAGTAAAGTGGCATGGAGTGGTGTAGAGGGAGTTGCGTAGAGAATTGTAGACTAGAGTACAGTGCTGTAGAGCGGAGTAGAGTTTTGTAGATTGGAGGGACATAGAGTGGAGTGGCGTTGAGTGTTGTGTTGTAGAGTTTTGTGGCATACAGTGTAATGGTATACAGTATTGTGGCATACAGTGTCATAGCTTACAGTGGCGAGGCAGAGTGGAGTGTCGAACAGTGGGGTGGCATGTCATACAGTACATTGGAGTGCCACAGAATGTAGTGGCATGTCATAGAGTGGCATGCTATTGAGTGTCTTAGAGGGGAGGTGCATAAAGTGGAGCACCGTAGACTGGAGTGGTGTGTCGTAGAGTGCAGTGGTGTGTCACACAGTGGAGTGGCGTGTCATAGAGTGCAGAGGCGTGGAGTATCATAGAGTGGAGTGCCATTGAGTGGAGTGTTGAACAGTGCAGTGGTTATGGTACAGTTGAGTGGTGTGTGATAGGGTGCAGAAGGGTGTAGTTCAATGGAGTACAGTGGAGTGGCATATAGTTGCGTGGTATAAAGTGGAGTATCGTACAGAGTTGTGTCGTAGAGTGTGATGGTGTTGAGTGTAATGGCCGTGAGTGCCAGGGCGTACAGTTTTGTTGTGTAGAGTGGAGTGGAGTGGCGTACATTGGAGTGGGGTTTCGTGGAGTGGCACATTGTGGAATGGAGTGGCATGAAGCATCAGCGAGTGAGGTTGTGTGTTGTAGAGTGAAGTAGCATGTCATACAGTGGAGTGGCATACAGTGGAGGGGCATAGAATGGAGTAGAGTGGTGCAGAGTGGAGTGGTATGTTGTACAGTGCATTAGAGTGAAGTGACATAGAGGCCCTCATTGCAACAATGGCGGTAAATGCCGCTTACCTCTGTGCAGAAGACCGCCAACACACCGCTGCGGCGACGGAATTCTGCTACAACTATCACGACCCACAGCTCGGAATCTGCCATAATACAGACACCCACACAAGTCTGCCACACCAAAGGTCAGTGATAAACTGGCAAAAACAAAACCTCCACCGTCACACCAACAGGAATACGCCCACACTATCACCACCCACGAATCCACGTGGCGGTCTTTCAACCGCAGTATTCCATTGGCAGTACACACCACCGCGTTCAAAATACACAAACATTTACAAAACACAACCACATTGGACAAATCGAAATACACACACCTGATACACATACACACACCACTCCCACACACCCAATCCAATATAAAACACACACCCACATCACCCACAAACCCTTACTACCAAAAATTCCGAAAGAAGGCCAGAGAGAAACACCACCAGAAACAACACTAGCATCCACAGACACACAACATCATCACTCACACAACATCCACGCACCTCAAACAACACACAACACATCCCCTCACACATCACAACACACACTACCTCACACATCACCCACACCACATCATGGCACCACAACAACACCCCAGGTTCTCTGAGGGGGAGCTCAGGGTCATGGTGGAGGAAATCGTTCGGGTAGAGCCACAGCTATTCTGATCACAGTTGCTGCACACCTCCATTGCTAGGAAGATGGAGCTATGGCGCAGAATCGTCGACAGGGTCAACGCAGTGGGACAGCATCCAAGAACACGGGATGACATCAGGAAGAGGTGGAACGACCTACGGGGGAAGGTGCGTTCCGTGGTCTCAAGACACCATATTGCAGTACAGAGGACTGACGGTGGACCCCCCATCTCCTCCCCCACAACTAACAACATGGGAGGAGCAAGTCTTGGCAATACTGCATCCTGAGGGCCTCGCAGGAGTAGCAGAAGGAATGGACTCTGGTAAGTCAACTCTTAACTATTACATCCCCCACCCTACCTGCATGCCATCCCATACCCCTACCCTCAACCTCCACCATCACTCCAACACCTCACATATGTCCCACTATCACAACCCACCCATCCCAACACCAAGCCCTGCATGCAACACAAAAGCAGGGACACCCATCACCAAAGCATGTCCACTACAGATACCCACACAGACCCCAAACCAAATATCACACAAGGACATAGACAAGAATGTAAGCACTGGAGTACAGGGCACTCACCCATTGCACACGATGGCACACACAGATGCAATAATCATGCCTTTACACCCCTGCAGGAGCCCTACCCAACGTCACCGGACAGGAGGTTCCAGACATATCCAGTCCCCCCACAGAAGAGGCCCACAGTGATGACAGCAGCTCTGCACAACTGGATCAAGATGACCAGCCCGGCCCATCTGGGACCTCGGGACAGTCGGTTCCCCTGACACTGGCACAAGCCACCACAGAGCCTCCCCCCTCAGGAAACACCAGCACAGCACCCACCCAGTAGGCCCATCCCTCTGTCCCCAGGACACGTCAAGCAGCAGTGTGTCCACCACTACAGTGAACCCAGGCAAACCCACCACCCCAAGAAAATCAGGGACCTGGGGGCAGTGGGCACACAGTTAAGGGGACAGAGGAACAGGAAAACAGGGGAACTGGGAGGACAGCTGTGCGACAGGAGGAGGACAGGCCCAGGGAACCCACTCTCCACGAGGCCCTCTCCAACATCATGGGAGCGTACCATCATTCCCAGGAGATGATGGCAACAGTACTGGCCAACTTTCAGGAGACCCAGCGGCTGCAGGAGGAACACTATCTGGGGATCAGGGAGGAACTGAAGTCCATTAACACCACCCTGGGCACCATTGTAGGGGCGCTGAAGGACCTTGTCAACACCAGGAGGGACACTGTGGCACAACAAGGTACCCCTGGCACTAGCCTGGATGATGAACAGCCCTCCACCTCCGCCGGCACAGGTGGACAGGAGGCACCGCCACAGGACCACGACACCAGCACCCCACCCCCTGCAGATGGAGAGCCACCCCGCAAACGCTCCCTGAGATCCAGGAACAAGACAGAGAACATTGCTGAGACCCCCACCAGGAAATGAGACCCTGCTGAATGTCACCCTTCTGTTCCACTTTGTCACCCTGTCCATCCTTCAACTGCCCTTGCTCCACTTCCTATGTCCCTTTGGACAATGCACCTGTGAAACAAATAGACTGGACTCTGCCATGGACATTCCTCCACCATCACCCCTGCCCATTTTACAACCCCCTCCACTTATTTGCACAGAAATAAACACACATCAATCACAAAACAATCTGGAGTCAGCCTGTGCTTTCACTAATGTGTAATTGCAATAACTATGGAATATAGCAATGTCAATTTAATTGTCCACATACCGATGAAACCCAGCTGTAGGGCTGGAGGAAATATAGCAGAGGGCACAAAGTGGAACCCACATCATTTAAATGGAAAGTCAAAGTGACAAGTCAGGGTCCATACACTGGGTGAAAATGACAGACTTCTGATATCTCAAACAATAGTATGAGATGTGTGAGGCAGTGACATCTTCATACCTGTGTCTCACTGGAAGTATTGCTGGATAATGTTGTTTATGTTGTCAATATCCTCTTCTGCCTCCTCTTCTTCACTGTCCACAGGCTCCACAGCTGCCACAAGACCTCCAGCTGGACCATCCTCCTGCAGAAAAGGCACCTGTGGTCGCAAAGCCAGGTTGTGCAGCATACAGCAGGCCACGGTGATCTGGCACACCTTCTTTGGTGAGTAGTAGAGAAAACCACCTGTCATGTGGAGGAACCGGAACCTGGCCTTCAGGAGGACGAAGGTCCGTTCGATCACCCTCCTAGTTCGCCCATGTGCCTCATTGTAGCGTTCCTCTGCCCTTGTCCTGGGATTTCTCACTGGGTTCAGTAGCCATGACAGGTTGGGGTACCCAGAGTCACCTGCAAATTTTGAGGGACAACTGTTAGACACACACTAACCCATAGGGACAACCCCATACCCAGACGCCTATTGACACTGTATAGGGTCCGTGTCCTCACCTATTAACCACACACGGTGCCTCTGGAGTTGCCCCATCACATAAGGGATGCTGCTATTCCTCAGAATGTAAGCGTCATGCACTGATCCAGGAAATTTGGCATTCACATGGGAGATGTACTGGTCGGCCAAACACACCATCTGCACATTCATTGAATGATAGCTTTTCCAGTTTCTGTACACCTGTTCACTCCTGCGTGGGGGTACCAAGGCCACATGTGTCCCATCAATGGCACCTATGATGTTGGGGATATGTCGCAGGGCATAGAAGTCACCTTTCACTGTAGACAAATCCTCCACCTGAGGGAAAACAATGTAGCTGTGCATGTGTTTCAGCAGGGCAGACATTAGAGAACATTGGCTGGGACATCCCTGATGCAATGGCCACTGTTGTTTGAAAAGACCCACCTGCCAGGAAACGGAGGACTGACAGGACCTGCACTAGAGGGGGTATCCCTGTGGGATGGCGGATAGCTGACAGATCTGGCTCCAACTGGGCACACAGTTCATGGATTGTTGCACGATCAAGTCTGTAGGTGACTATTACCTGTCTCTCTTCCATTGTTGACAGGTCCACCAGCGGTCTGTACACTGGAGGATGCCCACATCTCATAACCTGCCCCAGCGGACGTGCCCTGTGTAGGAGAAAAGCGAGCAGAGAGTCAACCTACACTGAGTATCACAAAATGTAATTTGCACACATTTATTAATCCGCAATGTGCCTGTTACTGTGTGTATGCAAGGCCTAGATAGGTGTGACGCAGTTATTATTAATGCCATGTGGCCCCCTGAAATGGCGGCTGCCTGACCTGTAAGGTGGGACAAGGGGATATGAGGTAACTGCGCTGGCGTTCTACACCGTCACAGTAGGCGGTCGAAGATGCGCGGCGCAATCCTGCATTGGTTAACATTGGACCCTATTGGTCCGAAGAGCCAATGACGATGTACGCAGGTGGTGACGGTACGCACCGCCGCGGACGTGACGCCATTTTCCGTCTGTTCACTCACTTGATACCTTACCTTCAACAGGAGAGGACCTACACTGCAAGTGCTGCTGTGACCTTGTCTGGAAGCCACAATGGTTCATGTGTCTGGGGAAAGGGCCCCTGCCTTTACTTCGGAGGAGTTGGAGAAATTAGTGGATGGGGTCCTCCCCCAGTACACACAACTGTACGGTCCTCTAGACAAACAGGTGAGTGCACTGTGAGCATGCTGCATGGGCAATGCCTGTATGGAGTGTTGTGGATGGAAGATACATGGGGGGGGGAACTTAGGCCTGAACGAGCGGACGGTGAGTGTATGTGGTCAGGGCAAGGGTGGGAACGTGGGCCAATGAGTATGACAGTCTGGACGGGTAAAGATCTTCCTTTTCCCCTGTGCTATTCCTCTAGGTCAGTGACCACCAGAAGAAGGATATTTGGTGTGCCATCGCCAAGGACGTCTGGACCCTGGGGGTCCACCACAGACGGAGCACCCACTGCCAGAAAAGATGGGAGGACATTCGCCGCTGGAGCAAGAAGACAGCGGAGGCCCAGCTGGGGATGGCCTCCCAACGTGGGAGGGGTGCCCGTCGCACCACGACCCCCCTGATGTTCCAGATCCTGGCAGTGGTCTATCCGGAGTTGGATGGGCGCTTGAGGGCATCACAGCAGTCACAAGCGGGTGAGTACAGTCACATTCATCTGACTCTGTGCGCATTACGAGGTGTCTGGGTGGGGGAGGTGGGCAGTGGGTTCCCATATGCCAGGGCGAGCTTGGTAGGCAAGGTCCCTTGAGAGGCAGGTTCAGTGGAACCCCAACCCCACTTGTGGTTAGTGCCATCTACACCTAGTCAGGCTCCTGTGACTTCCATGTGTGCAGCAATCGGGCTTAGGCCTTGTACCCCATGGGCATGTGAATAATCTAGGAACAATAAGTGCATGGCGTAATGCAGAGGGCTGCTGTGTCTGTGGTGTCCGCCAACGGTAGTGGTGTTGCATGCACTGAACATATCTTTCTTCTGTCTTTCCCCCACCCTTTTTGTGGTCTCCCTGTTCTTGTGTGCAATAGCATAATCAGGCGGAGGAGCAGTGGCACCGCAGCAGGGGGGAGCTGCATCCCACTTGGCCCTGGAGGGCGAAACAACGAAGTCAGAAGCCACCAGTGGGACGGAGGGCGAGGGGAGCTCCACGGCGGGGACACGAGGTGACAGCAGTGACAGCGACTCCTCCTCTGATGGGAGCTCCCTTGCGTTGGCAGGCACCTCTGTGCCCCGCATCAACAGGTATAGCCGCCAACCCCCTACCAGAACTGCCCTCCCAGCAGCCACTCAGCGTGTGTCCCGTGCCCGCTCACCCAGGAGGGTGGGCATCTCCTTCGCCCCAGGCACCTCAGGCCCTGCCCCAGTCAGCCATGCTGCCCTCAGTGAGGAGGCTATTGACCTCCTGAGATCCCTCACTGTTGGGCAGTCTACCATTCTGAGTGCCATCCAGGGTGTTGAGAGGCATTTGCCACAAACAAATGCATACCTGGAGGGAATTCATTCTGGCTAGGCAGCCCAACATAGAGCATTTCAGGCTCTGGCCTCAGAACTGATGGCAGCAATTGTCCCTGTGTCCAGCCTCCCCCCTCCAACTTCCTCCACCCAGACCCAATCCCCTCTACCTCAGCCTATCCCAAGCACACCATCAGACCTGCATGCTCACACCTCAACACACAAAAGTGGCTCAGGCAAACATAAGCACCACACATCCCACAGGCACTCACACAAGCATCATACCCATGCACACATACCAACATCCACTACCTCCACTGTGTCCCCCTCCTCCACGTCTCCCTCGTAGTCTCGTCTCCACTCACACCTGCATGCCCTACATCTTCAGCCACTACCTTCAGCACCAGCACGCCCATCACCACACACCGCTCACGTGCACTCACCACCCCCACTACCATTTACACATCCCCTGTGTCCTGTCCCAGTGTGTCAGTGAGCCCTCCTCCCAAAGTACACAAACGCAGGCCCACACCCACCCAACAGCCATCCACCTCACAACAGCCTCCAGCCCATGCACCTTCACCCAAATTCAGCAGACGTACACCTACTACAACCACTACCTCTTCCTCCACTCCCAAACCCCCTCCATCTACCCGTCCCAGTGTGTCTAAAAAACTTTTCCTGGCTTATATTGACCTCTTCCCTACACCTCCTCCCCCCCCGTCCGTCCCCTAGGGCCAGGCTTTCCAGGTCCCAACCCAGCACCTCAGCCACCACATCCCCAGACACAGTGGTGCCAGCAACTGCGGCTATTGGAGTGCGCCAAACATCAGGGCTGCCAGTGTGCCACGGAGCGAGGGCAAGGACATTCCGCCACCTGCCAAGCTAAAAAAGTTGCCCACATCCTGGAGGGAGAAGCAGAAAACACCTGCCACCAAGGGGTCAGGGAAAACGAAAGGGGATAGTGGCAAGACAGCTGCGCCATCATCAAAGGTGGGGAAGGGCCAGAAACTGAAGGGCAAGTCAGGAGACGGCATGGTGGCACCGACTGAGGGACCAGTGTCACACCTTCTTTCCATGTCGACGCCAACCTGTTCGGCGGAGAAGACTGCCACCTGCACCGCCGCCAGCACCGCTGCCACAGAGCCCGCCACCAGCACCGCTGCCAAAGAGCCCGCCGCCAGCGACGCTGCCACAGAGCCCGCAACCAGCACTGCCGCCACAGAGCCCGCCGCCAGCACCGCCGCCACGGAGGCCGCCGCCAGAACCGCTGCCACAGAGCCTTCCGCAAGCACTGCTGCCACAGCACCCGCCGCAAGCACGGCCGCGACTGACACCGCCGCGAGCACCGCCAGCACCGCCAGCGGCCCGCAGCATCCTGAGCCAGTGGCACCACCGCAGACATGGCTGCCATCCCCAGTGGTCAGTTGTCCGAGGCTGGTGGTGAGCTCCAGGAGCCTGGGCAGCTTCCATGAAGCATCACTTTCAGTGGAGAAAGGCATCCACTACCTCAGTCCTTGAAGCACTCTGGGCAAGAAGCCCCCTCCAGAACCAGTGGAGAGATACATCCACTACCTCTGTCCTTGGCTGGATGAAGCACTCTGGGCACAAAGCCCCCTTCAGAACCAGTGGAGAGATACATCCACTACCTCTGTCCTTGGAAGGATGAAGCACTCTGGGCACAAAGCCCCCTCCAGAACCAGTGGAGTATCACATCCACTACCTCAGTCCTTGGCAGGATGAAGCACTCTGGGCACCACAAAGCCCCCTCCAGAACCAGTGGAGACTGTTATCCACTTGAGAGACTGTGGCTTTGCACTCCGCAGGATGAAGCAGTGGGCAACCCACCCACTGAAAGGACTTGTGAGACTGTGGCTTTGCACTCCCCAGGATAAGGCAGTGGGCAACCCACCCACTGAAAAGACTTGTGAGACTGTGGCTTTACACTCCCCAGGATAAAGCAGTGGGCAACCCACCCACTGAAAAGACTTGTGAGACTGTGGCTTTGCACTCCCCAGAATAAAGCAGTGGGCGACCCACCCACTGAAAGACTTGAGAGACTGTGGCTTTGCACTCCCCAGGATGAAGCAGTGGACAACCCACCCACTTGAGAGACTTGAGAGACTGTGGCTTTGTACTCCCCAGAATACATCAATGGGCATGGAGCCCCCTCGTGGAGCAGTGGCGTCGTGCGTTCATCAGGCTGAGGTGCCCCCCTTCCCTCCCCTTGAGGTGCCTGTATGTTTTTGGTCTGATGCCCCAGCAGTGTTCTCTCCATTTCCAGTCAGGTATCTAGTGTGGGCCTCCCCCAGGCATTTTGGGCCCAGTGGTCCACGGACAATGATTGGTGCACTATCCGGACTTGTGTAGTTGGTGTACATAATTGTATATACTGGATTTGGAGTTTTGACTACTGGATTTTTATTGATTACAATAGTTCAAATCATTTTATTTTGTCCTTGCGTTATTCAAGGGGGGTGGGAGGGTGTAAATGTAATGTTGCAGCATGTATTTGTGTGTATGTTGTTGTGGGTGAGGGTGGGGGTGTTGCTTGTTGCGTATGTGTGTCACTCTCTTTTCCCTCCCCCCTTCCCTGTGCTGTAGGTGCAGTACTCACCATGGTCGTCGCTGCCGTCATTGGAGTTCCTGATAGAGGAGCAGGAAGACCATCGCCGACAGGATCTGCAGTTCTGGCTCCATGGCGTCCTGGTTCCTCGTGGGGTGTGGTGAGGTGAGTGATTTTCCCTTCTGTGTACTGTTTCTGCCATGTTTCTATTTGCGTTGGTTCCACCCCGGAAAAGGTGGCGGATTGCCGGGTTGTGATAGGGTGGGCGGTACATTGTCTTCCTCCTGTCTGTTGGCGGTTACCGTCGCACTGTTTGTTTGTACCGCCGTGGCAGTCAGAGTGTTAAAGTGGCTGTCTATGTTGGCGGTTTCCGCTGTGGTCGTGATTCAATTTTTTTCCGCCAGCCTGTTGGCGGTATTACCGCTGCTTTAACACGGACAGTCAGGATTGTAATGAGGGCCAGAGTGCCATAGGGTGGAGTGGCATACAGTGGTACAGAGTGGTGTGGCGTAGAGTGGAGCAGTGTAGTACAGTGGAGTATAGTGCAGTATTGTGTCATAGAGTACAGTGGAGTAAACTTGCATGGAGTGGCACAGTGGCATTTGCATGGAGTGTTGCACAGTGGAGTACAGTGTTGTATAGTGGCATAGAGTGGAGTAGAGTATTGTAGAGTGGAGAAGCAAGGAGTGAAGTAGTGTTGAGTGGCATAAAGTGGAAAGGCGTGTCATAGAGTGGAGTGGTCGGTCATAGAGTGGTATGTCATACAGTGTCTTAGAGTGGCGGGGCTTACATTAGGGTTGTGTACACAGTGGCAGCTCCTCCGTATGGGTGGAGGAGGGTTACCTCCCCGCCAGCAGCAGCAGCTGCAAAACCTTTTAAAGAAAATGACAATAAACAATGTTTATTACTGTTTTCTTTAAAAGGGGCGGGCCACGGGGTGACATGCACTGCATGTGTATTTGGCCGGCTGTCACTGGGCCGGCCAAACACACATGCCCTGTAGGCTGTCTCCAGCTTGGCAACTGAGTGCCCAGCCAGGGTAGTGTGTCGTAGTGCAGAGTGGAGAGCCATCGTAGACTGGAGTGGTGTGAAGTGTCATACAGTGGAGTGGACTGTTGTGGAGTGGAGTGTCATGGAGCATCATACTGGAATGTCATCAGTGATGTCATCAATAATGTCAATTGGGATGTCATCAGTGATGTCACAAATCGTGTCATAGAACATGTTATGAGTGATGTAAATGTGAGGTCATAAGCAGAGCATGGCGGAGGCACAAGTTATAGTTGCTGTGCCAACTATAACTGGTGAATTTATGTGCTTTTTTGAGTTCAAAACATCAATGCTGTCACTGACATATTCACCTAACTATAACATTACTTTAACCTTTGTTTTTTTCAGTGAACTAAAGTTTTTTTTTTAAACAGATCTTTTTATCACACCTGTCTATAATGTTACTTTAACCTTTGTTTTTTTCCAGTTAATTCATAGATTTTTTTTTAACATAAACAAATATTTTACTTTTGATGTGTACAGCAGGAGGTTGGCAAAAGGTCTTGGTCTGCGGCTGGGCCCTGTAGTCAACCCACCTGGAGGCAGCCAACGTCACGCTGCACACAGCCTTTTGTCCCATGCAGAGTGTGGTTGGCTACAGGGCTTGGCTTGGAGCCAGGCCCTGCGTCAAACTCCCCGCAGGCAGCCAGCTAGAAGCACCCAACCACATGCTATGCACGTCATTAGGTCATGCATGGCAATGGGTTAGCCACAGGGCCTGTGATGCAGCAAGGCCCTGTTTCCAACTCCCCACAGGAAGCCAACCACACACTGCACAAGGCCTTTGGCCATTTGCAGAGGGGGGCTTGGTCACAGGGCTTGGCCTGGAACCAGGCCCTCTGGTCTAACCCTCAGCAGGCTGCCACCTCCACACCGTGTACAGCTTTTCGTGTGCAGAAGGGTTGGCCTTCGGGACCCAGGGACTCATCCCCTGGGGCCAAAGCATATGTATTAAGGTGAGGTAGGCATGCACCGCACTCACTGACTCTTAACTGGCCCTGGGGACCCCATCCCTCAGTGCCAAAATCTAAGGGGGGGAGGGTGTGCAGCCCCTCTCCCTGAGCCTTCACAGGCCCCAGGGACCCCATCCCCTAGGTTTTTTTGTTTTTTTTGTTTTTTTAAAGGTCCAGTCCGACCAGGTGCCCAGTCAAATCTTTAGAATTAAGGCCCATATTTACACTTTTTTAGCACCGCAATTGCGCCACTTTTTAATGCAAAAGCAGTGCAAACTTACAAAATACAGTTGTATTTTGTACGTTTGCGCTGCTTTTACGTCAAACATGTCGCATACGTGATGCTAAAAAGTATAAATATGGGCCTAAATGTCTCAGTTTCTACCAATTGGATTTTTGTTGTTTTGGTCTTAAATTATTTATTATATTTTACTCTATTTTTCTAAAGTTGTGCAGGATTTTTCTGTTTTGTTCATTTGTTTTTACTGTTTGAAGTGCTGTGTAAATACTTTCCACATTGCCACTAAGTTAAGCTTGACTGCTTTTGTGCCAAGCTTCCAGAGGGTTAAGCACAGGTTAATTTGTGGTTTACTAGTGACTGACATACATATCTGCCAGTGGAGTTTGTGGAGTTTTGGCCACTCTGCATTACACATGTAATGTGGAGTTCCAGCCAAACTCTGTTGACCGCCGCTTGGCAGAGTTTTTTCTTGAGCACGGCTCCCCAATAGTAAGATGGTGAGCACTAGTGAGAACTGGCCTTTCCCAATGTGATTTTCAGCTGCTAGGAGGGCACCTAGCGAAATTTTCCCAACACAGGGTGGGGTCACAGACAGTTGCAACCATTCGCATTGGGAAAGCTGATATTCGAGTAGAAAATCAACTCAAGCAGCAGTAAAACCAACTTGAGCAGCAGCACCCTCTAGCACACTGTGTGGTGCAGTCGCTCCTGGTAGTAAAAATCTTGCCGAAGTTTTTATGTATCTCTGCGGAATTCGGCCCGCCCTTAATGTGTATATATATATATATATATATATATATATATATATATACAGGGTTTATTATCGTTTCATTTGTCAAAGGTTTTGCAGCTTCTGCTGCTGGGGGTGGGGGTGATGCTCCTCTGCCCTAATGGAGGAGCCGCCCCTGTTTAAAGGCAGAGTGCATTATATTACATGTAAGGGCATAGCTGAATGGGCAGATATGTCCCTGCTATGTCTCTGTTGATTCTCGGCCATAGTAAGTGAACAGTGCAGCCATTTGAAGTATATGTGCTGGACACTGGTCATTATGAGTTCCCCAGCTAAATGATGGCTTCACTGACAATAGGGATGTTTGGTATCAAACATCTCATATTAATGATCTCTCACTGAATCCAGTGATGGATCTATTAATACATGCACTCAGAGGGGACCTTGGAGCTGTCCCGATGAAACCTACCAACCCCTAGAGTAGGCACTGACTGGTCCAAACCCGTTCAGCCACTTCAGGCAGAGTTCTGGCCCCCTGAGGTGAGAGCCAATGCTCTCAAGGGCTCAGAACAAAGGCCTGCCCTGGGCAGAGGTGTGACATCCTCTCCTAAGCAGGATGGACATCATTCGAGGGCAAGGAGCTTTAAAGGCCTTGACAACTTTTAAATGAGACCCAGACGTGTAAATAGAGAAGGCCGACCCCTCTTTCCTGACCTCACTTTTGGCATCAGGACTGGTGGGAAAATTAGGTAAATTAGAAGGAGTGCCCACTTCATGCCAGTTTCACCCCTAGGGTGGATGAGCTAAAGAGGACACTACTTTTTAAATTCCTTCTGTGGAAGGAATTAGGCCAATAGGGTTAGGGCTATGCCACTTCACAAAGGAAGTGGTCATAGAAAGGGTGTAGTCACCTTGGAGGTGAGTAGCCCATTGGCTACCACCTGGCACTCCCTGTAACACCCCTAAATCCAGTATTTAGGTGGCACCCCTGAACCCCAGAATCAGATTCCTGTTGAGTTAAAAAGAGCCGGACAAAACAGAAGTTGTCCAGCAGAGAAGACTGGAGGTACCAACTGACTTGTCCCCAGCCCTACCAGCCTGTCTGCAGGCTTCAAAGAAACCTGCACCCAAAAGACGACTGTCCTGCAGCCCAGCGCCCTCCAAAGCCTTAGGAGGACTGCCTGCCTTCAATAAAGAACAAGAACTCCAGTGGAAAGTGGAAACATCTCCTAACAAGAAAGAAGTTTGCCTGAAGAGCCACCTCTGCACCCGACGCCCATGGCCCGGGTCCAAGTGGCCCACCAGTCCAGGGAAAGTTCCCCAGGGCGTTCTGACCTAGAGTCCATCGTGGGCTGACCCCTGCCAGACTCCACAGCAATGCCTGCAGCCTAAATCTGAGGGCTCCCTCTGACCGCAACCTGCCCGACAAGCTGTTTTTGACCCCAAAAGACACCCCTGCATCTGGAGCCCTGGGCCTTGGGGAGCTAGACCGTTGGTGTCCCTATGACCTGCGGCCTCTTAACTTACATGGACAGCTGTGGGTTGACCTCTCCTGGTCCCCTTGCCAGAGCCTGCAGCCCATTTCTGAAATTGATCTCCTGCAATGACTAACATTGGGAGCCTGACGGTATGTTGGTACTCTGTACCCAGCTGCCCCTGTGCCACTGAGGGTTAAGGTTTGGTGTTACCTTGTGGCCCCCATTGTCTTTGCTTTAACCCTGGGAGATCCGCCCCTTACCCCGCTCTATTCACCTGTAAGCAGCGCTGAAGTGGATACCCTCTTTCTCCATTGGATAGCATTGGGAGCAGCAGGCTGTGTTGGCACACTGCATCTGGCCATTCCTGTGCCGCTGAGGGTGTAGGTTCGGTGCTGCCTTGTGGCCCCCTCCCCCGGTGCTTGCCTCAATCCCCGGAGACCAACCTCTGAAACTGCCTATACTTACCTGGGAGCAGCGCGTCTTCAGTCCCCCCAGTCTCCATTGACTAACATTGGGCACCGACTCCGACTTCGACCCTGGCATCCAGCCTCCCCCATGCTGCTGTGGGTGTACACTTGGTACCAACCTGAACCTTGCAGAGTGCTAGTCTGAAACCCTGAAGACTGGGGTTGTAGGATGTGTACTTACCTGAGAAACTGTATTCTTGTTTTCTTTCCATCTGCTAACATAGAAGACTGAAAATTGCACTGTGTCGATTTTTGAAACAATAAAGTATTTTTAATTTAAAAACTGCTTACCTTATAACAAAGTTTTTTGGTTCACAGCATATATAAAAGCAACTGTTATTTTTCTAAATTGGTCTCGGATTTATTCTTTGAGTGTATGCCTCATTTCTTGCCCCTGTGAGTACAACAAATGCTTAACACAATCGCTCGACAAGCCTAGCTGCTTGCTCACACTAAGACAACAAGCATTTGCAATGCAACGGGTCTCGCAATTCTCAGAGTTAGAGCCATTAGCAGTTATAAACTCCCAACCGGACTTTTCTTGCCACATGAAATGGAAAAAAGAGTGTGATTGCGCTGCTACAGTTCACTCGTAGTGAAACCTATTGGCAAAAGTGCAATTATCTACGTAACCGGCAAAAGTGCAATTTACTATGTAACAGGGTCGATGTCATGGAAAGACAAAGAGCTCAACTTCTGCCAAGCGAGATCGCACTTCGAAAAAACATAAAAGGTAGTCCACAAACGGATGGAAAACAGCGAGCCTTGCATGTTTTCAGTTCTTGGTCGCTGCGCTCGAGGAGGGCTAACCACCGGAAAAGGCATGACGTATGCATGCTTTCCACTAATGAAAGCAAGCAGATTTTAACAGGCAAGCCCACGTACCAATGAAAGACACTGACGTGACATGGACGGGGCTCCGAGCCCTTTTCTAACTAATAAAGCATCTCACAAGCGAAACACATGCGCAAGCTCATGCAACGCAGGCTCGACCCCAAAAAGGACCTGGACCTCTCTATTTCTGCATCAGCAAACCTTTGGGAATTCACTGGACTCTTTGCACATTATACTTCATTTTGGTGCCCTATATAGAGAGCCAGCTTCCTACAAAGTATAACTTATTTTTAATAGATATGAAAACATAGGCCCTCATTACAACCTTGGCGGGTGGCATCAGCCTATCTATCATGGGTGAAGCCAAGACCTTTGAGCACTGGGGTATTACCCTGTAAAAATTGTCTGCTCTAAAATATACATATGGGCTTCTGCCCCCCAATTCTCCTAAATTACAAACACGTGTCTTCAAGGGGGCATGTGGGGCAACTCATGACTGGCTTCCACAAGCAACGAAAGCCATAAATTCTCTTGAAATTTCACTTTCCCATTATGCAAGATAGGTAAGCCACATGGTAAGAAATAACAGTAGCAACAGACGGGGCACCTATGCCAATCAGACACGCTACGATCACTGGGATCGTTACTAGCCAACCAAGATCGACTGCCCCACACCCTAGAAGCCCATGCCGGCCCACAGGCTTACAATTACCTCGTGGAATGTAGCTGGCTTAAATTCTATACTGAAATGTAAATCTGCCATGGCTTCCTTAAGCTACAGCAATGTAATCTGCCTGCCGCAAACATGGGTACTAGCCCGTACGTTGATACCTGTTTATCATGAGTTTTTTAAGCCAGCACATCAGGTAAACCAGTCTAGCGCCCTTCCGGTGGCCTTTCCATCTATGTGAGGCACACAGCTAAGATTACTGTGAGTCCATTCACTCAGTCTCATCCTGCTGTGCAAGGGGCACTTATCCATGGACTAACTTTTCAACACACAAAGCTAACTTTACTTCTGCTAAACTGCTATAACAGTCCTCAGAAATCACACAAATCCAGCCTATGTGCTGACCTTTGCAATTTTTGGAGTCCCTGCTGCTCAATCATACTCCTTATGAAACAGTGCTGCTGGGACATTTAACATCAAGGGTCTGGGGCGCAGCTTTACAAATTTGGGAAGTGGCATAGATCATGAGATAATGAATGATTTCCTCTCCCCATTCAAACTGATCTCAGCTGAGTTGGCAATTAAACACTGGAATCCTAACAACTCTCTCCCCGCACGTTTAAGGGTGTTTCAACAATTGATTACATCATCCTGTTGGAGCCGCTATTAAACCATCTCCTTTATTTTGAGATATGTGGCAGGAACAAAAGTGATCATAATCCACTGACTCTTTCCTGAATCTTGGAATTGTCCCAGCGGCCTGTCATTTAGCAGTGGAGTCCTCAATCCAGCCTGAAGAATTCAAGCTAGTTAGGTGGATTAAATGGAATCCAACTGACACCTCCAAGGTAATAAGCTGGCTCCAAAAAATGCTTGCCGGCCTCAGTGTTGCTGAGGTGGCCATAGGGCAGGGTTGGAGCAGACTGGTCATGGACTTGATGGCAAAGCCGCAGCCTGACAGGGGACACATGTATTACCATTTCAGGGCATCCCACAGGGGAGCAACTCACACTTCAACAGATCCATTGTCCAATTGTGCAGAAACCTGAGATCTATTTTGAGACGACACAGGGCAAATCCCTCACCTGAATCTGCCAAGCTGGTAATCAACATGAGGAAATATCTCAAAAAGCTTGCATGGGAATGCAACAAGGCTATAAAAGACAACAAACATTGGTTGAATATCCACAGCCTGCTCCAGGAATAAAGCATAGCACAGTTTTTGAACTTTGTAAATAAGTTGAAATCTCCCTTTGCAGGCAGAAGTAACAGAGTTCCAGAGAGCGTCTGGGCTACTCTTGTCACTGCATTGTACTGGGCCCACAGAGTTCGATCTGTGACTACAGAATTCCACGAGAATGTTAATCAAACCTTAATCGAACAGCCAGTTTTTACTTATTCTGGGCAGGTCACTGAGACCATCAAGGCAATGTGAAAGGATGGGGCCCCAGACCCAAATAGTCTCCCTGCAGGTGTTATCAAATGTGCCCCGGAGTAGTGGGTTATGATTGTCACCCGACTCTTTAATCATTCCTTCCTTTCTGTGAGTATTCCAGATGCATAGAGGGGCTCCAGCCTGTGCCTGATATTTAAGAAATGAGATCCCACAAAATCACCTCATTGTTTTTCTAGACCTCAAGGCCAAAGCTCACACATGACTTCTTTTTCAGCAGTTGGAGGACTGGGCAATCGTTAATGAGATTTTACCTTTCTTCCAGATAGGGTTTCGAGCTTCAGCTTTAACCACTGACAACATAGTTTCAGTGTCTGTGCTTGCTCAGCTGGTCACCTTCCATAAGCATTTGCCAATCTTCTGCTGCTTCGTAGACTGTAGAGCAGCTTTTGACAAGGTTGATCACCCCACTCTATGGAGGAAGCTAGCTTCTTGGGGCATCCAAGCAAATCTTCTCCAAACAGTCATCTCGCTCTACTATGATACATGGGTACACCTAGTAACTGGGCCACTTACCATAAAAAAGAACATTTCAACCCAAGGAGGCCTGAAGCAAAGATGTGTCCTTGCTCCCTTGCTCTTCACCAAGAATCACCTAATTGTAAATCAGGATAAGTCGAAGGTGGTCATCTTTGGGTCTTATAGGAAGATGAAATCGCATTCCTGCAGTCTGGGGCCACCGACAATCAAATATGGTGCAAAACACAATTACCTGGGGGTTTGGCTTTCAGAATCTGCAAAATAAGATGTCCCGGTAGCTGCCATTAACAAGAAAGCCATTGTGATAATGCATGACCTAGCTTGTCTCAATGAGAACTTAGAGTCCCTGTGCGGCACCAATTCTGAAAGTCATCAATGCCACTCTCCTCCCTGCATTAGGTTATGGGCAATTGGCCCGGGGCTTGCTCACCCATTCTGGAAAAGTGCAGTCGTTGTGCTACAAAATGATGTTCCACTAACCGAGCCACCTACGAAGATCCAGAATTTGCTTGGAATTTGGTCTGTTGCGGCAAGGGCTAACCTGTGAAGCGGAAATACCTGAAGTATTACCTGAGAGTACTGAAGGCACCCGAGAACTCACTAAAGTCCTGTTTAAAGGATACTTTTCAAAGTCCAGGGAATCCATGGCACAACCATATACAGAAGCCCATAAGGACATTCAAATTATTCGCTCAGCCCTGGTATCGAAATCTATCCCTTTCTCAGCATTGAAAAGGGAGATTACCTGGCAGTGCTGTTTAATTTCTTTTCCGCAAGACACTGCCACATTGAACGCCTCAGATATTGTTCTTCCATTGAACTCTTCCTATCTGGTAGGGAGACCACAACCCTACTTTGCTGACTCAATGAACTGCCGGGCATGCGCTGATATTCTGAATATGAGATTTCTGGGGCTCCTGACAAAAGACCTTAATCCAGCCTGGACCAGTGCATGTCAAGGGGGGGTCTGCCGGCTGTGCAACTTGAAACAAGAGTCCTGGTTGCATCTCTTGTGCTGTTGCCCCACTTTGGACACACATAGAAAGTCCTTACTGAAACCTATTTTTCTTGCAGAAGGGGTGTGCACCTGTTGAGAGGCCTCTTCGCTCTGTTTCTCTCAGGCCAACTCGACGTCATTAGCCAGATGTGCTAAATATGTGAGTGAGCTCAGGAATCTCCTTCCATTCCCCCCGTCCCAAAGCCTAAAAATTCTAAAAATTCAACAACTGTAAGCGAAAGACTTATAATGGGTTATTTTCCCAAAATCTAAGCGACCTCAAGACATATTGCCACTGACTGGTTTGGGATAGAAGTTCAGCCCAACGCTCTTTAGTCCTGCTAGTGCCCGACAAGCTTTGGCACTTCTGTATAGCAAAATTCCATCTTACTCATAGCCAAAGACTTTTATAAGCTCTAAGTGTTCCCATGATAGCATGTCCGTATTTTGGTTGGGAGCACACAGTATTATAGTATGTTGCACTTTAGTCCAGCTTTATAATGGTATCTTGTATAATAACTTTCCCTTTTATCAGCTAAGCTCAATAAATTTCCCTTTTATTAGCTGAGTGAACCTCGAAGTTTAGGTTGCTTCCTTTTACGCTATTGTAGAAATGTTTAAACTATTTTAATGTTGGAATCGTTTTTCAGGCTCTTATCCGCTAGCTCTAATCCTTTTTAAACATTATTATTATTATTTTTTTATAACTAAACAATAAACTTACCATTACCATTGCACAGCATCCCCATACAAGATCTAAGGTGACTAGTTAATCCGTTGATGGACTCCCCAGCTCAAACGATAGAACAAAGGCTAATTTCCGCTTCTGCAGTGGCACAAGTCTGTTCTATGTCCCTCTGAAGCGACATGTACCCTTCTGTCAACATCTGCCCTTGCCACTAACCTGTTCTTGGGAACCCTTCAATTCACACGATGACCCCACTTGTGAGACAACTAACCATAGGCTTCTCATAGATTCATTCAAGTATGTGAACTGTACGACCATGGCCACAAGGCTATGTGTCCTATTCTGCCTCACGTGTCAGCCCTCTGACCCCGACCTAGTTCTCCCCATAAGGCAACCAACAAGTAGAAACAACTGATAGCTCTCAGTTTATTTCACAAGGCCACAGGCCATGTACTCACAGGGGAATGCTCAACTCAGGGACTTGTGTAGGCCTCACTTAAGGCTGCTGGGCTAACAAGGAGTCACCTACCGGTTCCTGGGGCTTCCTTAGACACAGTTGAGCCCATTTCATCATAATCTGCCCTGGGGTAACCACCTATCCCAAAGCCAATTCTTTCAGGCCAGAAACATGCACAGGGCCATAGGTGCTGCAGTCCATTGCTGACATTTAACTTCCAGGCCCTGAGTATATTTTCTCCAACGGATACTATGGACTTATAGGCAAGTTACATATTCAATCTGTGAAATCTCATTTAACTTTGTTTAATAGGACAGCAGAGACACTTTACTCCTGTTTACCGGGATAAAGTTAAAAAACAGTAAAAGTAGGGTCAGTAGCTTTGGGGGGGGGGGTGTTCGTAGTGTTACACCCCCTAGTAACTGTATTTTCTGATATATAGTTGGATGCTGGGGCTTCCAGTTGGGTATGGTGAGGCGTCTGTCGGATTTCACCAGGAATTGTTACAATCAAACAGACAAAAACGCACACACACTCTCACCCTCTCTCTGTTTTTAAAGTGCTAACAGTGTTAGTTGTTTTACAAAATATTGTGTTTTCTCTAATTCAGTACTCTTACCAATCCACACTCCTTTCCCTGACCCTTATGTACCCTGCTTGTTGCATAATGCATTTTAAAATTATGGGCCAGCGTAATTGTTGGAAAACCTGAAGCCCCCCAACCCGATCTTACTGACTAAGCGACGCCCGTGGGTAGGGTCCAGAAAAAGCTGAAAAATCAGGGCTTACCACTGAGAAAAAGGCGGCTTTGCTGCTCTATTTATCATCTTGTTAATATGACGCTGTTTGAGCAACGTACATAGAACAAAACTACTGCTGTGCAATCAGTAATTCTACTCGGTTATCATTGCTTCAATCGTTAAGTAAGTGAATTTGAGTAACACAGTCAGTATCCTCTTGACATCTGCTTGCTAGAGTTCATTATGGGGCGTGGGAAAGATAAAGGGCAGGAGACTGAATTGCCTGTTTGCCCAGTATGTAATTGCCTGCCTTCTGCTTCTCCCCCAATGATCTTTTGGTAACAGCATGCACTCCTATCTGCTATTCACGACTCGACTTGTGTGACTTGAAAAGAAAAAAATAAAATAAAAATTTTCAATTCTGATTTGAAGTCTGTTCAGGGGTTACTCTTTTTTTAAATTTACAGCTGATCTTGAGCTTGCGATTTCTTTGTTATAAAAATGATATTGGCGCGGCCTCTGAGGCCTTGTCAAATTTAATTGGGCGGCGGTGGGGTGGTTGCGGGTGAAAATACAGGTGTGACCAATGGCACAGGCGACTGTTTTTAACAGTGACTGCACTTAAACCATATGTTATATTTGTGCCCGAAATGCTCTTCTCTTCAGAGACGCCACCCCGTTCTTCTGTAAATAATGTTCGATCCTTCGATTCTGCTATGATTTTTCTTACTGAAAACTTCGAAGTTCGCCATAGCATAGTGTCGTATTTTAAAGAAGGCTTTCAAATGTGCAATCATGTAAATTGTTTTTATGAAGCAGCTATTTTCAAAGATTCGTGTTTTTGTATAGGTATTGTCTTATACATATAAACTATTGGGGCCCACATGTTTTGTGTGAATTATTACCTTCGAATGTGTACAGCTTTTTACAATCTTGAGAAAGATTTTTGACTGATATGAAGCTCATAGCCTATGACAACCAAATCAACTTTCTTGAACATTACTAACAAACTGTGGGAAAAACCCAGCGAAAGTAATATGACAGAAGAGATAAATCTTTAGAAATATTTAACACATTTCTCTGTGAAAAAAGTCTTTGTACCGCCTCGATTTAGTTTAGCTGTCCGTAACATGCGGTAATTATAGCTTTAGTAACGCCCAATAGCAGGGTGTTCATTGAAAGGGACTTTCCAGAGGCTTTTTCGAGTCCTACTGACGCTTTTTAAAAACACTAAACAGAACATACCGGTTTCTTTGTTTGATGATCTGGCCGCAGGGGCGCCTGCATAGAGGAAACCTTTCAATCTGTGATCGCTAATGGGAATGCAGTCCACCTTTATCAAGGAAGGCTGTCGCGAATAACTTTCATAGAAACCTCCAGTAAGCACTAAACTCTGATGTTCACAATAAAATAGACAATCACGGGGCTGGATTTTTTGCAAATAGGGCATAGTGTTTGGAGTACATCATAGGTGGGAATGATGGCTAAACAGGAGACAGAAATAAGTTTGTCCTGTTCATTCATCAAAAATTGGGGCACTGTGGTCCTCATTTAAGTAACCCTGCCTCCATCCGGGGCCTAATCGCTGCTACCACCCTTCCTTTCTCTCTCCACAGCCAGTGCCAATAATTTCCTGGAAGCTGTGGGTAAAGTGGCTGACATTAGCATAAGAAGGAAAGCACTGCCATGCTGATGTACCTGTCCCATGGTGCATCGCATACCTTGTGGAGTACCCCAGGTGTTGGGGAATGCCATAAATTGCCATGTCCTAGAGGGGAAGCCACGAGCGACACTGGCCAGGGAATCCCCAGGATTCTTTTTTGACAGGTTAAAGTTCATATCTTGTGCCAAGAAAACCACACACACACACACACACACACACATATACATATATATATATATATATATATATATATATATATATATATATATATATATATATATATATATACATATATATATATATATATATATATATATGTATGTATATATATATATATATATATATATATAGCAATTGATCCGGGAGTATCTGGAAATGTACTTTATGCCCAATTTACAAATAGATATGACTTAAGAACCATATGGAAAATATGGCAGAGCATATCATTAGAGGGGACACAACTGATATTACATGCATCGTTTGTAACATCTCCACTCATGACGCTATGTCTTTCTGGAAAACTGAAACTCATCCTGCAGCTTAGCAACACACTGAATGTTCTGGCAATTATGTAAACCTCCTTATTATGAGGGATAGCTCGCAAATCGATAACCCACAAATTTCATTGGAAATTAAATCAAATTCTGTTCAAGTGGGAGGTGTAGAAATAATTTTGACAGTTAACCAGCTAAACATACAGCATGCTTACCGATTTTCTTGGGGTGTCTGCTCTCTCGCCCTTGCTGTTTAACCTTTATTTATTTTTTCTTGCCCATCTGCTACATGGTTACGGTACAAATGTATACATGTTTGCCAATGATACTCAGACTGTTTTCATTCTTCAGGATTCTGATAACGAAGAGCATATGATGCTACTTTGTGGACTAGAAGATTCCCACCCAGGGATGGAAAAACGTTTTCTAAAAGTGAACCCCTAAGACTGACATTTTGATTATACATAAACTGCAACCAGACTGTGATTACAGATACTTTTTCGAGTGAGCAGATTGAATCAGACGGATTTGTTTTTGAATGAAAGGGTGTGCAATTGAAGCAGAGGTGGTACTCCTTAAACATTTAGGGAAGGAGCATGGATACCTTTAAATTATGGAAATAAGTGGGCATCAGGTGAATGGAGATTGACGGATTCAGTAAGGGTGTTTGGATGAAGAAGGATATTGTAACTAGTGTGGATTTATTTGGGCTCCCCTATCTATCAGTCCTGATGAAGACCCTTATGGAGCAGTTATCTGGCCCAAGAGCGTCAGGGGGTTGAAACGTCGACGGTATTGCTCATGCCTGGATTGGTTGGACTTTTTGGAGAGAATTGAGAATGGAGGATATGACTCTATGTTGAAGAAATTATATGATGATTTAATGTGGTTAAAGGATTAACCAACAGGCTGCTTTTTAGGATCAAATCTTTTTATTGGTTTATTAATTAAAACGTACAACATCTAAAGTCCATAACTTCGTAGCGTGGTAAATGAGATACACCAGCGAGACACAAACAGAACCAATTTGGGTTACAGAAGCCCCTCCACTGCATCTGTATTCAATGCCACAAGAGGACCTCCCCACCAACCACCTCCCTACGACCAGAAAACCAGGTGCTCAACCCACAAAAATCTATAGAGCTTCGAGTTCCGAACCCAATAAACAAGACATACAAAATTATAATAAAACACCAACAGTGCTTCCCCTCTAGAGGCCACATCTCCTCCCAGCTCTCCACTCTCCATTCCCCCTCTCCCCCACCGCTCTCTCCCCCCAAAAATCCCCCAACACAAGCACTCTCCCCTGGGGTCAAGTCAGCCATAAAACTCTCAGGTTGGCCGGGCATGTCAACTCAGCATATTCCGTGGATAAGATCTGGAGAAATGGTCTCCAAAGCATGTCCAGGTCCTCCACCCGCTGCTGAGAGGCCACGGTAAGCTTCTCCATTGCCAGAATAAACCACAGTTTCTGAAGCCAGGACACATATGTCGGCCCCCTATCTGTGCCCCACCAAGCTAGGATTAGCTGCAAGGCCGTACTGAGAGGCAGAGCCATCTGCCGCCCCTTTAGCGATCGCAAGGGAAAGGTGAGGGAATTGGGCAAGCCCAACAGGATGTATGATGGAAATCTAGGGATCTTAGTATCAAACGCTGAATCAATACCATCCATAATACTCTCCCAATATTTATGGAGCTTGGGGCAATGCCAGAGTAGATGCACCAGTGTACCCGTACCACCGTACCCCCTCCAACAAAGGCCAGACTTGGTAGTGTCCCATGCGTGTATCTTTGCTGGGGTGTAGTACCAGTACGAAGCCACCTTATATGCTGTCTCTGTTCCCGCAGCATTATACGCAGTATGATGTACTCTATAAAATATACTATCCCATTCCTCATCTGAAAGCTCCCTCCCCAGCTCCCTCTCCCATCTCAACTGCCCCTTAGACTTAGGCGGACGCCCCCCCTGCAGGAATCTATAGATGTCTGAAATTACTTGCCTATCATCCTTCTTCATCAGCAGCCATTTCTCAAACAGCGTGAGCGGTCTATCTATTAATGCTCTATTAGCCGGCATCAAGGCCCAATGCCGGACCTGATAGTACATCAACCTATACGCCTCTGTCATATGTTTCCTTCATCTGATCGAAAGGAATAACCCCTTGCTCATCAAAAAGGCTCCCCACCCGCTTACAGCCCCCTTCATACCAACGTCGCAAGCCTTCCACGTGCAGCCCAGGTTCAAAGTCAGGATCTGCGCCTTTTGGGAGTCATCGGAGATGGGAACGTCGTAAGCCCCATCCGACAAGCCACCGCATCCCACACGTGTAGCGTTGCTCCCGTGACCGGGGAAGAGTAGAGACCTCCTGCCCTGTGCCGCCGACGGAGCCAAGGCTCCTTCCAAATATGAGAGACCGCCACCGCCTGATCCATAAAGCACCAATGCTTCTCAGTAAGTGGGCAACTCCACTCTAAAAGAAAACGCAGCTGCGTCGCCTGAAAATATCGCAGAAGGCAAGGTACCGTCAACCCCCCCCCCCCTTAGGGCAATACACAACCCATCGCGGGAGGCGCACCAATTTACCCTCCCAAACAAATCGCAGAACTGCCGATTGAAGAGCTGCTATCACCCGTGGGGGCGGAGTCAGGGGAAGCGCCTGAAGCACATAAAGTATACGCGGCAAGACTGTCATCTTCACCGCCGCCACCCTGCCTAACCACGACAATTTAAGTTTCCCCCAAGACTCCAGGTCCCGCTGTACTTCACGAGCCAACTTCGTGTAATTCAAGCTCGCCGTCTTTGCGGCGGAAGGGGCCAAGTCCACCCCCAAATAAAAAAGCTGCGAGGTCGACCAAAGGAAGGGATATCGAGCTCTCAAATCCTCCTCATGGTCTGAGCTTACAAACAAACTAAGGACCTGGGACTTGTGCATATTCACCCGGAATCCAGAGACCCTGCTAAACTCGGCAAGTATAGCCATTAACGCAGGCAACGAAGTTACGGGCTCCGCCAGGGTAAAGATCACATCATCCGCATACAAGGTAATGAGGTGATAATCGCCTCCGAACTTCACGCCGGAAACCAGGGGACTATCTCGCAGCCGCTGCGCCAAGGGCTCCATATATAGCGCAAATAAGAGAGGAGAGAGCGGACACCCCTGTCGAGTCCCTCGTCTAATGGGGAATGGCAAAGACAACGTACCGTTAACCCGGACCGCAGCCCTAGGAGACTGATATATACATCGAATCCACGACCGAAAACCGGGGCCCAATCCGAAACGCTCAAGCACCTTAAGAAGATACGGCCAATGTACCCTATCGAACGCCTTCTCCACGTCAATAGAGAGGAAAAGTGCCTCCCTGCGGGATCGACCAGTTTTATCTAACAAATGAAGAAGCCGCTTCGTATTATCACTGCATTGTCGGTGAGGAATAAAACCTGCTTGATGCGGATCAACAAGACCCGGCATATAGAAATTAAGGCGATGGGCGAATATCCCCGTGAATATCTTGGCATCTATATTCAGGAGAGAAATCGGCGATACGAAGCGCACTCCTCTGGGTCCTTCCCCGGCTTATGTATAACTGCGATGGTAGCATCCAACATACTGGGCGCCAGGGCCCCTGACGTCCGAAAGGAGTTGAAGAGCCACACCAAAACCGACGCAATTTCCGCACAAAAGGCCTTATAAAAAAGTGCCGTAAAACCATCAGGGCCAGGGGACTTCCCCACCTTTAGGCGCGAAATAGCCGATATAACCTCCTCCACCCGTATGGGCTGGTTCAAGGAAGACGCCTCCCTTTCACCAAGAGGAGTAATTGCTGTGTCCTCCAAAAATCTATCCGGAGCCACACTGCCCTGATCATCCGCCGCGTATAACCCCCAATAAACTCCCCATATGCCTCTGCAATCTGATCACTCGTTCTCGCCTCTCCTCCCAAAGGGGTGCGGACTAATTTAGTCATCGACGCTGCGCATTGTGCTCGCAACCGATTCGCCAGAAGCATCCCACACCTATTACTCCCAATATAGTATTTATGCTTAAGACGCGCTATCGCATACTCCGCCCTGTCCCAATCAAGCCGTTTCAGCTGTTGCCGTGCCTTCTCCAGCTCCCACCATATTCTAGGCGCCCCAGTGGACTAATGGGAGCGCTCCAGTGCTGTCACCTTCCATTCCAACTCCTCCCTCATCTCTCTCTTTGCTTTATTATCTCTAGCGGACAACGACATAACCTCCCCCCTCACCACCACCTTCAAAGCCTCATATAAAGTCTCCAGACAGGTGCTCCCGTCATCATTAAAACTAAGATATTCCGTGATCGCATGCCGGAGCGACTCCACCATTGCTCCGCTCTGCAGCAACGAGTCCCTAAAGCGCCATCCCTGAGTGCCCCCCCGGCCAACGTCCATAGTGACCTCTACAGTAATAGGGGCATGGTCTGTCAAAGCTCGAGGCTCAATCGTGGCCTCCCTAACTCAGGAAATGAACTCCTGTGAGGCCAAAAAAGGTCAATTCACGCATACGTCTTAGTCGCCGCTGAGTAAAAGGAATAATCCCTACGCGTAGGATGCGCTTTCCGCCACACGTCCTCCAAACCACACTCGTCCAACCACAGACGCCCCGCCGCAGTCAACGCCCGTCAGCCCAAATCGATGACCCGATCGATCCAGCTCATTATCCATCACCAAGTTAAAGTCCCCACCCACCAAAAGGGCACCATCTGGCAAATTAAGCATTGGGGAAACAGCCTGTGTCAAAAAGGTTTCATGCTGGGTATTAGGGGCATACAAGGAGGCAATCGTAAAAAAGAAGGCCCCCACTTTTATTCTAAACGCCAGAAATCTGCCCTGCACCTCATGTATTTTTGTCACTACGTCCCCTGCAAAGGACCTCGAAAGCAATATTGCTACCCCAGCGTGTTTCGTGGAGGCCGAAGACCAGAATTGCCTAATGAACCACTTTGAGCGCATGCCATATGTGTCCTTTTGTAATAAATGTGTTTCCTGTAGCAGACAAATATGACTCCCAGACTTTTCAAGACCCGACAGGATCGCCAACCTCTTAGCTGGGCTATTGAGCCTGCGGACATTCAAGCTAATACATTTAAGAACCATACATCATAAAGGGAAGATCGCACAGGAGGAGAGACCGAGGCTCAGAGCAGGAACAACATGGCCAAACCGCTATGACACCTAGTGAACAAACACCCAGGGAAGCACTCCAACGAACAACCATAACGCACAACAGGTGCTGACAACATGAAAGTCCTCTTGTACTCATCTCCGAAGAGGCACAGTCTCAACAGGGCAGTAGAACCACACAAGTTCAGCAAACAAAGTCCAACTTCTACACCGCCCAGACCCTTCTCAAGCGGCCATAGGCCTGAGATAATGCAACCCCCAGCCAACCATCCACCCCCAGCCACTCTTCCTTTAAGCATTGGTCCCAGCGGCTACGCTACTCAATGCCGACTGCTGCTCCAATGTAGTGGGGCGCTGCTGCTTCCTCCTCCTCTCCTTTCGCCGCCAGCGCGGACCATCTCCGCCAGCCAGACCCACACTCACTCCAGCATCCTGGCCAACACCCTCCAAGCGCAGAATCCGGTTCGCCTCCGATATTGACTTTACTTGCCGAAGCTGATCCTCCCAACGGAAGACAAGGCGGAACAGGTGGCCCCAGGAATAAGGCACATCATGCGCTCGCAAATGCTCTGTAATGGGCTTGAATTCTCGGCGCCGCTGCAAGGTCCGCAGGGACAGGTCCTGAAATAACTGGAGCTTGTGCCCACGAAAGTGGACCTGCAGAAGATTACGGGCCCGTTGCAATATACTTTCTTTAAGCCTTTAGTTGTGAACACATGCTAAAATATCTGGCGGACGGTCCCCAGCCCCACCAGCACGACCTACTCGGTGAACTCTATCTAGCGTGATCTCCCGGGACTCCTCCAGGTCAAGAACCGGACAGAACAGCGCCACCACAAAGTCTCCAATATTCTCCGTCTCAGCCCCAATCGGCACTCCTCGGATGCGAATATTATGCCTTCTCGACCGATTCTGAAGGTCCTCCACAGCAATCTGAAGGAGATCCTGCTGCTCCCTCAGGCGTATAATCTCCTGCTGCATGCCGGCCACCTCCTCACCCAAGGAGATCTCACCATCTTCAACCTGAGCCACCCGCTCGCCCAGGGACGCAACCTCCACTCGCAGCTCCTTCACCTCTTGAGAGATGTCCCTATGGAGTTCCTGCAAGTCGCTCCGAAGCGAGTCGAACAAGGAGGTAAGGAAGCCCTTCGTAACAGGAGCCCCCCTCATCCTTCTCCATCTCCCCCCGTACCTCTGCAGGCTTCGCCGCCGGTAGGCCATCAGCTGTTCCACTCAATACCGGGCGTACTCCCATAAGCATCGCTCTCACCGTCCGATCTCTCTTGGACTTAGAGGCCGCCATCATTTCCAGCCTCTTGCCGCAACCACCCAATCACCCCAACAGGGTCTCCTCACGCCGTCTCTGGGGGTCCCGGCCACCCCAGGACTCGAGTTTCACCAGTAGCCACTGACATCTCTGCTCCCAGGGTTTGGAGGCCCCACGCCACTCAGCTGCCTCTTTTGCTCCAGCTATGGCCACCGCGGGCCGACCGCACCGCCGGCTCGTAGCCCAGCCTTGCGCCACCGTAGTCGCACCGCACCAGCACCAGGTCCACCCAGGAGCACTGGTTCCTCCGTCGCCTCTGCCTGAGTCCCAGCCTTCCAGAAGGGCCAATCGAATTGACTGCTTCAGGCCCTATAGGCCCCAGGCTCTCACCTCAGCACCAGGCCCCTCACGTAGCCAGCAGCACCGCGCTGCAGTCTCGCGGCGCCCTCCTGGGCCCCTGCTGGGTCCCCTCCGACGGCCTACAGACCGCCAAGGCAAGAGCCCGCCACGCGGCACACTCCTCCTCCAACCGCGTGGGCCGGCAGCCGTCACCGACCCAAGCAGCGTGGCCGCGCGCCTCCGCTCTGCACCGCTCCGGGCCTCTCCAACTCCTCAGAGCCCCCGCCACTACACCGCAGCGGCCGCCGCTTCAGGGGGCCCGAGAACATCCAAAACGCGGGGTCGCAAGCGAACACACAGGCCTGGGCGGCGGAGCTCGGACAAACGCGTCCGCTCACGCCGCCATCTTGGCCACACCCCCACAGGCTGCTTTTTAAAGTGTATATCTCTTTAGGAATTATCTCTGAAAAGGTTTGAGGGATCATTTCTCTTTCTTTACTATAAAAACAGGAGCACTTTACATCTTTTACACTGGTTTCTCTCTTTTTTCTGTGATATGATGGGGGGTTACACATTGTATTTAAAGGAAGATATTTATAAGGTATTTGTAATAAATTGTTTTTCAGATAATTGAAGGGTGATGGTGTGTGTGTATGTTTAAAGTTTATTATTTTTTTTATTCTTTTTGGTTTGTACCTAGGGGTGTTGTTTTTTGTAATTAGAAATATCCAAACCCCTTTGGGGCTAATTAGGGTTACCCTCTGTGGTTGGTAAATATTGTTAATTGACTGAGTAGACGATGTGGGCTCTACATAGAGTATTGTCAGTGTGCTTCCCGCTGTTATCCAAGAAGAAAAACAAGCTTTGGCAAAGCCAATAGTTTTCACCTTCGTTTTTATTTCTATCTAAGTGGATTGTTAAATATTAAAAATATGTTATAATAATTTTTGTTTTAAATTTGATAAACTGTTAGGTGTATGTAGAGGTAGGTGTAGATAGAGGTAGAGGTAGGTAGAGGTAGGTAGGTAGAGGTAGGTGGTGGTAGGTGGAGGTAGAGGTAGGTGGAGGTAGAGGTAGGTAGTGGTAGGTGTAGGTAGAGGTAGGTGTAGGGAGCGTGGAGGTAGAGGTAGGTGTAGGTAGAGGTAGGTGTAGGTAGAGTTAGGTAGAGATAGGTAGTTGTAGAGGTAGGTAGAGGTTGAGGCAGGTGTAGGTAGAGGTAGGTGTAGGTGTAGGGAGAGGTGTAGGTAGAGGTAGGAGTAGGTAGAGGTTGATGGAGGTAGGTGTAGGCAGAGGTAGGTAGAGGTAGGTGTAAGTAGATGTAGGTAGAGTTAGGTGTAGGTAGGTTTACAGGTAGATGTAGGTAGAGGTAGGTGTGGGTAGGTGTAGGTATAGGTGCAGGTATCTGTGGGCAAAGGTAGGTGTAGGTAGCGGTAGGTGTAGGTACAGGTAGAGGCAGGTGTAGGTAGAGGTAGGTAGAGATTTGTAGAGGTTGGTATAGGTAGAGGTAGGTGTAGGTAGAGTTCAGTGTGGGAAGAGGTAGGTGTAGGTAGAGGTAGGTGAGGTAGAGGTAGCTGTAGGTAGTGGTAGGTGTAGGTAGAGGCAGGTGTAGGTGTAAGCAGCTGTAGAGGTAGGTGTAGGTTGTGGTAGGTGTAAGTAAAGGTAAGGGCAGTTAGAGGTAGGTGCAGGTGTAGGGGGTAGGTATAGGTCGGTGAAAGTAGAGATAGGTGTAGGTAGAAGTAGGTGTAGATGGAGGTAGGTGTAGGTAGAGGTGGGTAGCGGTAGAGGTAGGTGAAGGAAGAGGTAGGTGTAGGTAGAGGTAGGTAGTGGTAGAGGTAGGTGAAGGTAGAGGTAGGTGTAGGTAGAGGTAGGTAAAGGTAGATGTAGATAGAGGTAGGTGTATGTGGAGATAAGGTTAGTTGTAGGTAGAGGTAGAGGTAGGTGTAGGTACAGGTAGAGGTAGAGGTAGGAGTAGGTAGAGGTAGAGGTAGGTAGGGATAGGTAGAGGTAGGTGTAGGCAGAGGTAGGAGTTGGTGTAGTGGATGTAGGTGTAGATAGAGGTAGATGTAGGTAGAGGTAGGTGTTGGTAGAGGTAAGTGGAAGTAGAGGTGTAGGTAGAGGTAGGTGTAGGTAGAGATAGGAAGAGGTAGGTAGGGGTAGGTGTAGGTTGAGGTAGGTGTAGGTGTATGTAGAGGTAGGTTTAGGTGGAAGTAGGTGTAGGTAGAGGTAGGTGTTGGTAGGGGTAAGTGTTGGTAGAGGTGGAGGTAGAGGTAAGTAGAGGTAGGTGTAGGTGCAGGTAGAGGTAGGTAGTGGTAGAGGGAGGTGAAGGTAGAGGTAGATGTAGACAGAGGTAGGTGTTGGTGTAGGAAGAGGTGGAGGTAGTTGGAGTTTGTGGTAGTTGTAGGTAGAGGTAGGTGCAGGTACAGGTAGGTAGAGGTAGGCAGAGGTGTAGGGAGAGGTAGGTGTAGGGAGAGGTAGGTGTAGAGAGAGGTAGAGGTAGGTGTAGGTAGAGGTAGGTGTAGGTGTAGGTAGGTGTAGGTAGAGGTAGGTGGAGGTAGAGGATGGTGTAGGTAGAGGTAGGTAGACATATATGTAGGTAGAGGTAGGTGGAGGTAGAGGTAGGAGTAGGTAGAGGTAGTTAGAGGTAGGTGTAGGTAGATGTAGGTAGAGGTAGGTGTAAGTAGAGGTAGGTATAGCTAGAGATAGGTGTAGGTAGGGGTACAGGTAGGTGTAGGTAGAGGTAGGTGTGGGTGCAGGAAGAGGTAGATGTAGGTGTAGGTAGAAGTAGAGGTAGATGTATGTTGAGGTAAGTGTAGGTAGAGGTAGGTGGAGGTACAGGTAGAGGTAGGCATAGGTAGATGTAAATGGAGGTAGACGTTGATGTAGGAAGAGGTTGAGGTAGGTGTAGGTGTAGGTAGAGGTAGGTGTAGGTATAGGGAGGTAAAAAAAGAAGTACCTTCAGCATGATGGCCAGAGAAGAAGGACACCGACCAGTGTCCAATGGGAAGTGCCCAGAAGGAGTACTTGGTCCAAAGGCAACCCAATGGCAAGAACGGCGAGGAAGACAACAGGAAGTGAAGCAGCACAACATGCAGACGATGTGCTGGCCAATCACAAGCACATACATCAGAGCAATGTTGGACTAAGCCAATGGTAAGTTCAGGTAAGTAGGTGTAGGTAGAGGCAGGTGTAGGGTTAGGTTGAGGTAGGTGTAGGTAGAGGTAGGTGTAGGTATAGGGAGGTAAAAAAAGAAGTACCTTCAGCATGATAGCCAGACAAGAAGGACACTGACCATTGTCCAATGGGCAGTGACCAGAAGGAGTACTTGGTCCAGAGGCAACCCGACAGCGAGAATGGTGAGGAAGACAACAGGAAGTGAAGCAGGACAACATGCAGACGACGTGCTGGCCAATCATAAGCACATACATCAGAGCAATGTTGGACTAAGCCAATGGTAAATTCAGGTAAATAAGGGGCTGGGCCTAAGCCGCTTTTAAGTTTTTTTAAAATTAACAATAAATTTCACAAGCAGCAGACAAGCAGACATGCAGGCGAAACTTAAAAGAGACAGACGCCCTTCATGTGGGAAAGGGAAAACAATGGCTACCTCCCTTTTGACCTCAGCGTCTGACAATTCTATTACTGGAACTGGGACGGAGATAGGGAGGCAATGAATTCTCTTCAAATTGCACTAGATTGACGAATTTAGAGCACCGCACTGCAAAGTTTTGGCAGGTTGGAAAATATTGAAGGTTATCTGATGGGACTAAATGTAAATGCCGCACAGTGTACTTCGGAGTCCATGAAAGAGCCATCTTCTATCTGACTCTCAATGATTAAACACATTTTTGTCCAACAGGACTGTTGTATTTGTACCCATTTCTGTGTCTTTCATTGGAGCACCTGCAAGGCTCAAGGGCGTGCAAGGCTACACTGAATGTTGAGAATTGGTTTTTGAGAAGTTGGCTGTTCACCGGAGTGCATCTACTTATCCGTCTCATGCAGAGCTGGGGAGGGAGGAACTGTATGTGGACCATATTAAGCTGCACCCATTAATTCTCTGGCTGTCCATTCGGACTTACACAAAACACGTTTTAACCGTCAGGTACTGTCTGACTGTTACAGGTTAGATAATGCCTTGAAGATCCCTTGGTTAGGCTGTATAAAGAATATGTTTTATAGTCTGCAAATACCAGAATTGTTTAGAAATCCAGAGGCTTTTTGTTCACCCTGAAAAAAACCGACAAGGCATGCTTTTTTGTGCAATAATGTTGGAGAACACGCCGAACTGCAAAAGCAAACGGTAAAAAACTACTTGCTAATTACAACTAACAGTGGAATGGAGCCGTGTGGCATCTGCGTCCTCAATTGCCACCATAGATACCTATTTATGAGATTGAGATTAATTTACATTGCTTGGCTGCCTTTCCAGAATCAAACTTACATGTATACCTCTCTGATTCTTGTTCTTCTCAGACTGCAATTCATTTTTTGTGTAAGTGTTATATATCCCTCAGGAAATGCTATCTGATACCGATCCAAAAGGGTTTTAACTTTAGGTATTGCAGACAAACTATGCTTTTTATTCATACACTTCCTTCTGTTTACATTTTCTGTGCAGTAGATAAATACATTGGGCATGCTATCAACGTGAGACATGTTTGTGAAAAGATGTCTGCTGTCTTTACCTGGTTTCTTATTTATTGTGATGTTTGCACACAATTCGCCTATTTCCGGTTAGTAATGTTTAGTCTGAATGAACTAACTATAAAATGTTATTAATGCTTTTATTATATTTAAAACAGATTAGTGATTGGTTTGTTCTGCTCTACAGTATGTTTCTAATGCACGTACGTTGTCCGAATAAAGAATATTTTGATTTGATTATATGTTTCCCAATGCCTATGGGCAGCCATCTACTCTTGAGTCAGTGAGGAATCTGGGCATTATTATGCTTACTTAAGCCGGAGCGTTTATGGACTACTCTCCGCTTTATCTAAATCCTGTTTCTACTGTTTCTGTCTGCTGTGGCGGTTTTTCCCTTATCGGTACTTTCTCATCCTGTATGCCTGAGCTACACCTTTGGTCAAGAATGGTTTTACTTTGATAATGTAGTTTACCTTGGCCTCCGTGCCTTGCATCACTGTCCCCTTCACATGATACAGAACATGGCGGCCAAGGCTTAAGACACGTGAACACATCTCTGCATTACCTTCAAAACTGATCATGCATAAGATTCTCTATAATTAATGCCTCAAATTCTTGATCAAGGAATTCTCTAAATATACTCCTAAAAAACCCTCAGATCTCGGTCTCATCTCTAATAGCTGGTTCTTAATTGTAAATATACTTACTCGAAAGCCTTATTTGTTCTTTTTTTTTACCTAACATCTGCTATGGATTGTTTAATTTTTTTAAATTATGTTATTTCTTTGTAAATATGAACTATATTTTATTGTAATTTTATGAGTAATAGTTTTGTGGAAATGTTACAGTAAATAAATTGAAAAATTAAAATATAGTAAATTGGGTCTCATGAACTTTCGTGTCCAAAGTGCCCTGACCTGGAACAGTCCGTCTCTCTATCTGTCGCCTCAGCCCATATTAAGCAAAGGAATGTCCTTAAACATGGCTATTGCCCTCTACCCACTTGAGCCCTCTATACCGAAACCCTCTACACCAGCATTCTCTCTAATTTCTAAGGTGGCAAGAGGCTACATAGTGACCATATTTTGTAATTTACAAGTAACCAAAATAAACCAATACAGTTGTAGTGCTTTCTTCGAAAAAATGAGCTGAGACACCGCACCCACCCACAGTGAGTATGACTATACCAGCAATCTCAGTCCTGAGAGTAGGATGTCACATTGATGCTCTACTCACAATAGAGGACATTAAGCTGGGATCAAAAAAGTTACCAGTACCTACACATCTTAAGCATTTCTATACTCCATGAATTCACATGCTTTTGATTTATTCCCTTTCATTAGGGCGGGAATCCTCATCATTGTTCTTTATCTTGGCCAAGAAGGCGGATAGACTTAGGACAACTACCCCATGTCATTTCAAAGTACAAAGTGGTTCCAGTTAACTCGCACAACACCTCCCTCGGGAGAAAAGGATCCCTGGTGAATCTGCGGAACATAACAATGCTAGAGACCTGTATCTTCGGGTGAGTAACTTTTCTTTTCTAGCACTCGGATGTTCCTTTCTAGTATCAGGGTATATAAATACACACTCATACATAATCAGTGGCTACGTTGGAGTATTTCATCCATTCAGTTGTAATGGGCCCTGAGGCCCTGTACCCTCCCCCTTTAAGAATGAACAAAGCAGCACCAGGGACGGGACATCCTGCAGTGCTGGCGAGGGCTATGTTCAACGCTGTCCAATGGTAAAGGGTCCAAGCACGGCTGACAGGGCGCCTTGCAGTGAGATGGCGGAGATACGGGTTGGCACTAGTGGATTTCAAAATTATTTTTTGTACGTGTTCACATACAGGTTTGTATTATGTGAGAGAAAACACAGAAGTGTTTATATTGCTTTTCAAATAAGGTAATACCATGAGGGACTAGTACACATGATCTGTTTCGCAGAAGTAGTCTGAGGAGCCACTCGGAGAAGAAGGACACGGGTAAAAAGGTAGGGTGACACACATTAAGCCACCGCATCCCACACGTGTAGACATGTATCTTCGGGTGAGTAACTTTTCTTTTCTAGCACTCGGCTGTTCCTTTCTAGTATCAGGGTATATAAATACACACACATACATAATCAGTGGCTACGTTGGAGCATTTCATCCATTCAGTTGTAATGGGCCCTGAGGCCCTGTACCCCCCGCCCCCCCCCCCCCCCAAACACACTTTAAGAATGAACAAAGCAGCACCAGGGACGGGACATCCTGCAGTGCTGGCGAGGGCTATGTTCAACGCTGTCCAATGGTAAAGGGTCCAAGCACGGCTGACAGGGCGCCTTGCAGTGAGATGGCGGAGATACGGGTTGGCACTAGTGGATTTCAACATTATTTTTTGTACGTGTTCACATACAGATTTGTATTATGTGAGAGAAAACACAGAAGTGTTTATATTGCTTTTCAAGTAAGGTAATACCATGAGGGACAAGTACACATGATCTGTTTCGCAGAAGTGGTCTGAGGAGCCACTCGGAGAAGAAGGACAGGGGTAAAAAGGTAGGGTGACACACATTAAGCGACAAAGAAGATATGACTGGTAGACTGTGACGTGGAGGGACATCCATTTGCAAAGGGACCAGTTCATCTCCAGCCGGCCCAGCATACATAAACACATTTGCCAGCAAGGGCCCTGTTTCTCCAGGTGCATTACCACCATTGTGTGAAGATTCCGGTTGATTCAGATTTTAACGCACAAGCCATGACACTGAACTGATTCTAGGTCCGATTTTAGATATCAGTGCTTTAAATGGGCCGGTACTGTCCGGTACGGAGTACCGGCACTATTTTTATTTTGCGAGAGAGAGAGCACCGGCACATCTCAAGAAAAACGTAATACTTTTAATTGGAGAGTATCGGCATTTCTCAGAAACATTAAATTCATCATTAAATATTTCCATTTCAAGCATTGATTTTAGCACCAGAGGTAGGACATTTTTAGATTTTCCAGGGCCCCCTTCAGCAACGCGGCTAAGCTCTTTTACTTCAGCTCTCTGAATTGTTTTTTTCTTGTACCTTTCTGCAACCTGAGTCGATAGTGGTAGGGATGGGTGACAGAGTCATTTCTTTTAGATCCTGAGCCCTTGGCTGGCTAGTTCTAAGCCATGATTATAAGTTGAAGGTTAGGTTCTGTTTGCTTCTGAACTCCGAGTTATGCTATAATTACCACCCATTCTTTCCCTGCAATCTTTGCCAACAGATTTTGGCAGACCAAACCTGCCATTATCTAACTGGGAAAGTGTGCAAAGAAAAGGCAAACCATATAGAATTCTGTTCAGTAAATAATGATTCTTCAAGGTGCGACTCATTTCTGAGTACACAGTTCGTAATAGGATGTATGTCCTGCACCCGGTACAAACCTTACCTGTGGAATCGCTCTTGAAGATCTAACCACTCTGCTTAATTTTGGAGTTAGGTAGTCTTGTATTTGAATATCTGGTAACTATACAATGCTTCACTTATACCTAAGTTGCACACCTGTGGCCATATTCTACATAGTGCCCCGGGCGCGCAGAGGGTGGTCTCCCGCTTTGTGCTGCCCTCGGTCACAGTGGTATCACAGAAGAGGCTGCAGATGCTCGTGCATTCCCTTCAATAACACTGTTAGCGCTGGTCCACATGTAGCACTAGCAAAATTATGAGAGGGCATTTTCTCATTTGCATGGGAGTGTGGCCGCATGCAAAGGAGGGGATCTCTTTGCCTCTGTGACTGCGCCGTATTATAGATGAAGGCACAAAAGCAAACAGGCCCTTAGCAGGCCCACTCACAGTGCGCCACAAAAGGTTATGCACTGTCAGTGCACCCCCTGCGGGCGGAATTACTCATTGCACCTGCTTTAAAGGGGATCTCTCGCTCCTCCTCAAGGGGCAGGCAAGTTGCACTGTGAAACATTGAGCAGCTCCGAAGCACCCGCTCCTTATCTCCCTTAATGGGCAGCGCATTTTGTGGTATAGGGTGCACTGTCACTGTCTGCGCCTGGTGCACCTGTTCAAAGGTACGCTATGGCACAAACAGGGACAGTGAGTCCTTTCACTAATACGGCCCCCTGCCTCCTCAAAAGGAGTAGTTTTCTGCTGGAAGGGTCCCAGGGAGTTTACACTTGATTGTTACTCCAAGCTTCATCTCAATTCATTGTAATTTGTGTTCTATAGCCAACTTCTTTGTTTTGCTCTCTCCTGTTGGCTTTCCGCTCTGCTGACTTGATTGAACTGCATTTGTTACTGCATCTAGTCCCCAAAACTGTTCTTGTCACTTTAAACTATTCGACCTTCTAATTTACTTGGAAATGTACAGCTCCAATACAGTGGACCGATTCATCTTGCTCTCCACTCTGTGTTCTCTATTTGTAGCACAAGTCTTCCTTGGTTCTCCTCCGCGCTCTCTGGTCTTGCATATTCTATTTCTTAGGCTAATACCTTCCTCTCCTTCTCTTCAAGTTCTCTTTTGTTTGTCCCTGAACCCCATGCTACTACTGCTTTTTGTCACCTCACCTATTACACATCAGCCGATATAACACTGAGAAAATGTTTTCCCTGCAGCTGCCCTTCACTCTTTCGTTTACCTTCTTTGACCTTTTTTCTCTTTCTCATCTTCCTCTATCCTGCTGTGGCCCAAACTTGTTGTTTGCTTGCTCATGGCACTTTCAAATTTATAATGTTTGCAAGATTCGCCCATTCCTGACATTAAAGGCCAGAGAAACTCTCATTTACTCTTTATTCTATACCACCTTAACTCTCTTTCCCCACGTGGATTGTTCTTCCTGTTTATTCACTTGCTCCTCTTCAACTCTGACATCTATCTTGTTTTAAACTTTACCCCACTGTGTGACTCTCGATGTGTCATCTCTCTTCAGTAGTTTCCTTTCTTTTCCTCCCTTCAATTTTCTCCCTGTGCCTAGTAATGTTCAACTTCTCCCATTCAGCTCTCTTTTTACTGCTGAATCTCTTTTTTCCTGCCTCCCAGTTAAGGCTATGTTCTCCCCTCCTCCTTGTGAAGCTCCTCGTTCAAATGTTTTGAGCTTGTTGCCCCTGAGCTGTGGAACTCTCTCACTTTCAAGATACTTTCCTCTTCCTCCTTGCATCTTTTTCAGGCTTCTTTGAAATATCATCCCATAAGGCCTTCTCTGGCAATTCCTAGTATTTTCCTTGCCATAAATGAACTATCCTTCTCTACACTGTCAACATGCTCGTTTGAAAGCTGCCAGGATTCAGGCTAGAGGGCAGATACACTGAGGCTGGAGGTGCTGGAGAGCAGTAGATGAAACTTGAAGTGGGCAGAAACACTAAACTGTTTCAGTGTACTCATTTCATGGTTAGGGTAATTTCCTGGTCAACCCTATTTAAACCTCCAGAGGAACTTAGTTCTGTGC
This sequence comes from Pleurodeles waltl, assembly GCF_031143425.1. Taxonomy (NCBI): domain Eukaryota; kingdom Metazoa; phylum Chordata; class Amphibia; order Caudata; family Salamandridae; genus Pleurodeles; species Pleurodeles waltl. The sequence goes on along the minus strand of NC_090446.1, from coordinate 975,498,668 downwards.
CTGGTAACCTATTGTGTTGTTGCATGGACTTTTTAATTCTTGCTATAGTTCACACCCATTTTGCGTTTCTTCACTGTTTGTTGTTTTTCCCTCTATTGTTCCCTCGGTTCCCCTTAGTTCCCCCCTCTCCTTTGTATAGTTGGTTTTGCTGTCTATTGTACCATTGTTTTGTAGAGTCTTACAAGTGAGTGTTTAGTAGCATCCAGAAGTCTTTGCTGGATTCCTAGTCACCTTGCAGCTTGTCATAGCATTATCTTCTGCTAGAACCACTGGTTAGATCAGGGGACTCCAACCTTTTCTGTAGTGAGAGCTACTTCTGATAGGTGAAAATCATTGTGAGCTACCTAAGGCTAAACAACTCATGCATTATTACCAGCCCCTCCGACACCCAGCTGCCTTGACTTTAAGCCTAATGGCCATAGAACAAGATACTATGGCTTGAACAAAATACTTTGACTAGGAGCACTATGACAGTGCTTCCATGTGTGTCAGTGAAAGAGTGGTCTTTGGGGATTTATGAACATGTGTGCATATAAATGGGATATATGTGTATGGGTAACTTAGAGCCTGTGTCGTGTATACATATGGCACAGGACATACCTTTCACCATATGTGGCACCGTTACATGTATAACACAAACATACAACCATTTTTTTTCAATGAGAGAAATTTAAAGTGCAAAAATGTTCATAATGTGGACATTTTCCTGCACTTTAAATTTATCACATTTAAAAAACTATTATATTTTTCAGTTATACATATGGCACAGGGTTCTCCTGGCCACTGGGAGCAAGACACCTGTTGTTTGTAAGTGCAACACTTTGAAAAAAAAATTGAGAAAATTAAAATGAAAAGTTAACTTGATTATAAGGTAACTTTTCATTTTAATTTTCTCTGATTTAAAAAAATTGAGAAATATAATGTTGTTCTCACTTTCAATACTGAGTTTGGAAGGACTTTTATTTAAGAGTTAAATACCTTAGTGCTATAATTCTTCACCTCTGTGCCCTGGGTCATAAATCTGACTCCAGCATGGCTCCTTATCAGGCCCTGCTATCTGCAGCCTGATGATAACAATGTAAAATAAACACACCCTACTCTCAATTAAAAGGAGAAATGTGACCCTGTGCTTATTTAAGAATGAATTCCAGGCTGTGAGCTACTTTGAAGAGGTCTGGGAGCTACTCCTAGCTCATGATCAGCTGGTTGGAGACATCCAGGTTAGATCTATGTATTACCGTAATATCCAGGGAGAGTAGCGCCATCCTTTGAAAGAGACAAAACTTCAGAGAGTGGGCTTCAGTCTTGGACTTCTTTCGCTCTCCCTGTTTTTCCCCAGATATCTGTGTTTAGTGATACATTCCATCTTGTTCATCAGCATAGATATTAAGGCACAGCAGGGGTTTTCAGCTGAAAACTGAGAAGAGCACTATTATTATTGTTTTTTTAAATTACATTTTGTATAGCGCTTAATAGCAGGAATTACATAAATAATATAACGTTGAAATTAACTTTCTGTCTTAGTTGCTGTTTTAATAGTTTGTATCCCTTTGTTGATTTTAGGACCAAAAGCGATAGTACTAGGTATACTGTTACATGACACATCTTGCCCACTTGCATGTACTTTTGAATGAAAGTTAGTAGCCTCTGCTCCACTTTGTCTCTGCAAAGCTGCTTTTTGCAATTTTGGAATTGGGAATTTTGGAATTGCCCAAAGCCAGTCTCTCCAATAATGAGCGACACATTTTTAATGTGAAATTTTGCAGTCTTGTCTTTCATTGGGACTGCAATTGCTTCTTTCTTACAGGAACATTTCAATTGTTTATAATATGTTTTACATCAGCCTTATGAAGTTGTTACATGTTGGTATTTTTCTTTGTATTATTTTACATTTTTTTAAGTTATACTTCACATATTACCAAAACTCAGAAAAAGGCAAAGCAGTTAGCAGTAGCAGCTGACCTTGTGGTCTGCTTCACTTCTCCCGCTGCCTGGGCTTTGCTCAGGTCTCTGCTCATGTGACCTTCACCCAAGAACCCACCGGTTCGATCCTGCGGTCCCCCTCAGGCTTACTTTCTTCCACCTGCTGAGCTCTGGTATTTGTGCTCATATTTATTTTTGGTTACTGCTTTTGGTTACTGCATACTTTTTGTACTTGGGATTTTGCAGACCTGATGGCACATTTAGTGGCTCATTTTTAGATGTTTAGTTGGTACATCGGGACTTCAAGGCTAGAGATTAGTGGCTGCCCCAACCACTCCTGTCATATTTCCTGCCTGTGATCCTAAGCCCACCTTGCCTCCCTGTCAGCCCATTCCTCCGCCCAGCACTAGTTATGGAGGCCGCTGAGTGGCTTTGCTGCTGGTGCACCAAAGGCAAGCCCATCTGTGCCTGTCCGCGCCTGGACCACACCGAGTGCCAGAAACCCTGGATCCACTGCAGCAGGACAATACTCCACAGATGAGATCCTCACACTCAACGTCCACACCACCAATAATCTCATGCTGCCGCTCCTTTTTGCGCTCCACGAAAGGGGCCTTCACCTGCCGCTACTGCCAATTCTCCTGTAACATCAGAACCCCACCTCAACCTAACACCATCACGTCTACCTCCAAGATCTCCCACCACCCCCTTTAGAGCATCCTGCTCAACGTTTGCTCTCTCTGCAAGCACACCACCGAATTTATTTCCTCACTCCGGATATATCCTTCCTCACCGAAACCTGGCTCAACTACTCCTCAGCCCCGACATCGCCGCAGCCACCCAGGATGGTTACAAAATCATCCACTCGGGTCCCATAGGCAGGCCCGGAGGAGGGACTGCCATCATTCACAAGGACACCTTCCACTGCTCCGCCTCAACAGACCACAATGACTGAATCAGGGAACACCTCCACTTCCAGATCATCCCAGACGGTAAAACCCCCATCAAAGGAACCATTGCGTACAGACCTCCCGGGCCACAACAAAAGTTCTGCAAAGCCATCACCGAACTGATCGCCACAACAAGCTATTGACACTGAGCACTACATCTTCATCTGAGACCTGAAATTCCACCTTGACGACCCCAAGGATGCCAACACCACCAATCTCCTAGATGGCATGAGCACAAGTGGACTTTTCATATCCAGCAACTGAATCTCCTTCGACCACACCTCAGCACTCATTGTTCCTGTCACATTTGCATCAGCCCAATACAACACAGCCTGGCCAACCTGCTCACCCCATCAAAGCTGGAGCAAACCCTCAGAAGCCCAATGGTATGACACCCTGAACACTCACCTCCCAGACGTCTAAACAGACATGGACACAGCAGTTAGAAATGTCATCATTTGGATCTCAAACTGCTCAGACGCAGTCGCCCCCATCAAACCGAGCAAATCCAGCAACCACACCAAGAAAGCCAAGTGGTACTCACCAGAACTCAGAACCACTAAGCGCAAGTGCAAGCAACTCCAAAGAAGATGGTGCCCCTCAAAGGACCCCAGTGACCGTTCCACTTTCAAGAACCACAAATGCATCAACACCAGGAAATAAGCCCTGGTCAACCACATCCTTACCAGCTCCAACCACAGAAAAAAGCTCTTCCAGATCGTCAGAGAATTCTGCACCACCACCACACAGAACCCATGCAACTCCCTCACCGACTTTTTCTATCACAAAATAGCTACCATCTCAAAATACTTTGCCTCCCCATCAATGACACCATCAATCTGCTCACCCCCTCGGACACCATCAGCTCCCTGAACCCACCAGACATGTCCACCAACTGCACCACCACCATCTGGAAACATATTGCTACACAGTGCCCTGCCCACTTCATGAAATCCATCCACCCTGGACCCCCCTCGGAGCCCTGCCCTCACCACATGTTCGACCTGGGCATCAACACCATCGTCAGCGAACTCACTGATATACTTAACTCCCCCACAAGCTCAGCCACCTACCCAGAAGACCGGAAGCACACAGGAGTCAAACCATTGATCAAAAAAACATCCGTCGATCCCAACTAACTCTAAAACAACCAGCCGATCACCCTCCTCCCATTCCCAGCAAAAGTGCTCAAAAAAGCTATAAACCTGCAGCTCACAGCCTACATAGAAGACAACAATTTCATGGACCCGTCACAATCCAATTTCCGCTCCATCCACAGCACAGAAACTGCCCTCATCGCTGCCACGGATGACTCCTTCTGGACCAAGGAAACTCGGCCACACTCATCTTCCTCGACCTCTTTGCAGCCTTCAACACGGTATCCCACCACACCTTGCACACAAGGCTCCATCAAATAGGAATGAGGAAAAGCCCTGAAATGGATTGCCTCTTTTCTCTCAGGCAGAACCCAGAGAGTACAGATCCCAGCTTACACTACAAAAACCGTGGATATCATTTGCGGCGTCCTCCAGGGATTATCACTTAGCCCCACCCTCATTAACACCTACATAACCCCTCTGACCGACACTGTCAGAAGCCACGGACTCAACATATTCTCCTACAGAGATGAGACACACCTCGTCCTCTCTCTCTCCAAAGACACCACAATGACAACTACATGGAACTCTGCAAAGTGACCAAATAACTCTGCTGCACTACGCGGAGTTCCGCAAGCAGTAGAATGCATTAGGTTGGGCCGTTCACGCTGAGTTTTAGCACCAGATATTTGTACCGCACAGAAAAATCAGTACGAATGGCTCCCCGTGCTGCACAAGAGGGGTCTGCAGCTTTCTGCCCCTCAAGTAGATTTTCTACTAGAGCAGCAGCTTCCTCAATGTGACCGGAAGGTTTCTCAATGCGAGTGGTCTCATTCATCCGTGACCACCCGCACTGAGAAATCTCGCTGAGAGGTGGTCTTGAGTAAGATTTTTTCGCTCGCAATTGGCAACTCAGTGTTGGCGAGTGTGAGCGAGGACACAACTCTGCTCTGTTACGCTGAGTTTTTTTTAACTCCGCAGTCTGAGCAGAGCATGGAGTTGGAAAAACTCTGCGAGTGGAGCGGAGTTCACCGTCCACCCCTACTGTTTTCTCACTCTCTGTATGCACCTCAGGATCTTCAAATGGCTTCCACAAGAAATGAGATGCACCATCACACAAGTCCTCATACCTAGCCAACTGGACTACGACAACGCACTCTACACCAGGGTGACCACCACACTAACAAATAAACTACTAATCATCCAGAACTCAGCCACCAGACTCATCCTTGACCCCCTGAAAAGAACTTACACCTAAGAAACCTCCCCTGGCTCCCCGTACACAAACGCTCCCAATTCAAGCTCCTGACGTTCGTGTACAAATCGCTCCACAACCTAGGATCCTCTTGCCTCAACCATCGCATGGATTTTCACCATTCCCCCAGACACCTTCGACTCTCATCGCTCACTCTTGTGACTGCCCCTAGAATTAGCTGCAGTACGTACGGGGTCGTTTGTTCACCTACCTAGCAGCAAAGGCCTAGTACAGCCTCCCCCGCATCTAAGGACATCTCCCTCCATCCAGGAGTTCAGAAGAGACCTCAAGATGAGGCTGTTTGACTTCGACAGATGCAGCAAAAACAGCACCTGGCTACCCTTACCGTTGATTAGTGTGCTATATAAATGCGTTGATTGATTGGCTGAATTATAAAGTCTAGTTATTTCTCCCATATACACACCCACAACCAAACACACACACATGCACTAATACACACACAGACACACAAATGTATCTATCTTTATGAGGCTCGAAGAAATAAAATACTTAATGAAGTGGGAGATCTTGTGCACAATCCGAATCTTCAACCTAGCTACACCAGTGACAAACAAGCATTTGCAGTGCAATAGGTTCTCGCATTTCTCCGAGTTAGAGCTATTAGCAGTTGTAAACTCCCAACTGGATTTTTCTTGCCACATTAAATGGAAAAAAACAGCTACAGTTTACTCGTAGTGAAACCTATTGGCAAAAGTACAATTATCTACGTAACCGGCAAAAGTGCAATTAATTATGTAACAGGGTTGATGTTATGCAAATCGCTTGACTTCTGCCATGCGAGATCGCGCTGTGAAAAAAAGGTAAAAAGTAGTCCACAAACCTGATGGGAAACAGCAAGCCTCGCATGTTTTCAGTACTTGGTCGCTGCGCTCTAGGAGGGCTAACCACTGGAAAAGGCATGACGTATGCGTGCCTTCCACTAATGAAAGCAAGCAGATTTTGAAAGGTAAGCCCATGAACCAGTGAAAGACACCGACGTGACATAGACGGGGCTCCGAGCCCTTTTCCAACTACTAAACCGTCTCGCAAGGGAAACGCATGTGCAAGCACATGCGACGCAGGCTCGACCCTAAAAACGAGTGATGGGTCAGCGTCAGATTTTCCACCACAGAGAAGTAATAAAAGTTTGTAGGCTAACCAGTTAAAAGGTACCAGTCCTGGTGAAGGCTCTGCTAAACAATGCATAGAGGAATTGAAACACACTTAGAGATCTTTAATGGAAGGAAATATAAAAAATCTAAATGATTAGATCACAGTCTAAAAAAAAAAAAATGAAACAACGCTTAGATCCACGTTCACTCATTCACGATTATAAAGAAACATTGGTCAAATCAGGGATCATCTGGAGAGAAAACTACCACGCCTTGCAAATATCCAGGTTTTGGTGACGGAGTCAGGCATGGCCATGCCTATTGCATCTGTAAATGCTTGTTTAACACAGCGTCAATGCTTCAGATAGGTTTGAAACAGGGGTGCTTCTTTCCCATCTTTTGGAACTTTGGAGTAAAATAATTTCTAAATGAAAATATTTTTTTTGCCCTAAAGGATCTTATCCGATCAAACACAGCCCCAAACATCGAGACTTGAGTTCTCGCTACCTAAAACCACAAGCTATACCAGGTGTTTTGCCTTCCCCCATTCCCTCAAGCACATTCTCATAGCTGACATGCCTGATCACAGATGCCCTATAAAAGTGCTCATATATGCAGTTTTCAGAATCCCATGCTTTAAAGACACCCCTACGTTCCTGGCATCATGCATTCCACCCCCTTCAAACACAGCCACGTCCCGAGCACGTACTGCATTTTCCCTACCTAGTTCCCAAAATGGTGGCCGGCAATTTGGTGGCTAGATAGGCAAACAGCATTGCCATGACTTAATCCACATCAAATATACCCCCTTTTACATGGTGTCCTGTTGTCACCTTAAATTTCCACACACATAGGCACAGTCCTGGCATCCGCCTTCCCCCCAACACAAACACATATCTGGCATCCTGCTATAGTAGGGGCTAGATTTTATGTGAATGTCTGTTATTTAATTTGTAAATTGGTCTATAATCTGTGTTCCATGTCAGAAGGAGTCAGAGATGGAAGAGGGAGAGAAAGAGGCAGAGGGCTCTAGAACTCCATATTTGTCTAGTCTTCAATCTACTGTCAAGGTAGATATGCAGGTTACTCTTCTGTCCTGGAAGTTGTAGAGGGTGGCAGGCAGGGTGCAGTATACAATGGGACAAATTCAAAATGTTCCTGCCTTTCTCTTTTTCTGAGCCCCACATTTTTAGAATGTTACAGGGATTGTAAAAAATGCAACCTTTTGAAAAACCAGCACATTTTGATATGTCTTAATAAAACTGTGATGATCTTGAGACCATGATAGGAAATAAAACAGGCCAGTACTCTGTTTTGTTCTGGTGAACTGCTTTGTGTGCAAGGAGGCAACCTCTCACAGAAGAAAATCTATCTGTATCATCCAGAGAGCTGTCACCTTGCAGTGCACGCTCATGGTTGTTGGACTTTTTTGCTTACGCAGGGTCATCCTCAATCTTTTTGCGTCCTGCCTCCTATTTTTTCTGACCTGTTGCTGTTGGCTTTTGGACACTGAGCACTTTACCACTGCTAACCAGTGCTAACGTGCATATGTTCTCTCTGTAAATTGTATGGTTGATTGGTTTATCCATGATTGGCATATTTGATTTACTAGTAAGTCCCTAGTAGAGTGCACTAGAGGTGCCAGGGCCTGTAAATCAAATGCTACTAGTGGGACTGCAGCACTGGTTGTGCCACCCACACAAGTAGCTCTGTAATCATGTCTCAGACCTGCCACTGCAGTGTCTGTGTGTGCAGTTTTAACTGTAAATTCGACTTGGCAAGTATACCCACTTGCCAGACACCCCTAAGGTAGGCCCTAGGTAGCCCCAAGGGCAGGGTGCAGTGTATGGTTAATGTAGGACATATAATAATGTGTTTTATATGTCCTGACAGTGAAATATTGCTAAATTCGTTTTTCACTGTTGCAAGGCCTGTCCCTCTCATAGGTTAACATGGGAGCTACCTTTAAATCTGATTAAAGTGTAGATTCCCTTTGGGAGCGGATGGACATGTGGAGTTTGGGGTCTCTGAGGTCACAATTTAAAAATACATCTTTTAGTAAAGTTGATTTTAAGATTTTGTGTTTGAAAATGCCACTTTTAGAAAGTGAGCATTTTCTTGCTTATACCATTTCTGTGACTCTGCCTGTTTGTGGATTCCCTGTCTGGGTCAGTTTGACAGTTGGGCTGGTTGCACCTCACACTAGACAGTGATACCAAGAGAGCTGGGGTGTAGTCTGCATTTCCTGATGAGCCATCTGTGCTAGGAGGGAGGGGAGGAGTGGTCACTTACACCTGAAAGGGCTGTGCCTGTCCTCACACAATGCAGTCTCCAACCCCTGGTGAGTGTCTGGGGCCTGGCCTGGGCAAGGCAGGGTTTCACATTCAAAAGAGACTTTACTTTGAAGTAGGCCTACTTCAAAGGAGAAATTGGGTATAAGAAGGGCACCCAAAACCACAGACTTTAGAACACTTCTGGAAACAAGAGGAACCTCTGCCTGGAGAAGAGCTGAAGAGCTGAGGAAGAAGAGCTGCCCTGCCTGTGAATGTGCTTTGTGGAGCTATCCTGCAGTTGCTGCTTCTGCCAGAGTAAGAGGGCAAAGACTGGACTTTGTGTGCCTTCCATCTGGTGAAGAAATCTCCAAGGGCTTGATTTAGAGCTAGCCTCCTGTTGTTTGAAGTCTCAGGGACAGCAAAGACTTCTCTGCACCAGCATCTGGAGTCTCTGGAGAGACTCCTGTTCTGACAAGTGGTGCCCTATCCAGTCCCTGGGCCCTTGAAAGGAAAGCTGGTGAAAATCAAGGAAATCGACTTCGGACCGACGCCGCTGCTGAATCCGGTGACGCCGCCTGCACCCGACTCCGTGATCTTCGCTGAAACGCGACGACCTTCGCAGGCCTGACATCGGTGCAGCCCCGCCGAGGTCCGCGACTCAGTGGAAGTCGCTGCACCACATTGTGACCGACGCCGCTCGAAGTGCGCGGATTCAACAGTTTCGCACAGATGCGCGATCCCCGACTTTGCGCATCGGCTTGTTTTCACTCTTCACCAAAGGTACTGTACCTGGGGGTCTACACGACTCCGTGTCCGGCGCCGCTGGTGTCGGATTGTTGGGAACGACTCTGTCACGACGCCGTGTTAACACCTCATCAAAGCATTTTGTGTTTCTAAGCGCTATTTTTGAGTTTAATCTTTAAAAATTCATAACTTGACTTGTGTATGTCGGATTTTTGTCGTTTTGGTCTTGTTTTGTTTAGATACATATTACCTATTTTTCTAAACCTGTGTTGTGTCATTTTGTATTGTTTTCATTAAGTTACTATGTGTGTTGGTACAAATACTTTACACCTAGCACTCTAAAGTTAAGCCTACTGCTCTGCCAAGCTACCAAGGGGGTGAGCAGGGGTTAGCTGAGGGTGATTCTCTTTTACCCTGACTAGAGTGAGGGTCCTTGCTTGAACAGGGGGGTAACCTGACAGTCAACCAAAGACCCCATTTCAGACAATGGTGCTCTCCTTCCTCCTCTTTTCTTTAAAGTGTTCTTCTTCTAGTCTTCTATTCTTCAGTTCTCGGCTTCCTACAGCAAAGCAACAAGGGCTTAGTTTTAAATATTCAGAATTTTGGTATTCAAGGCAAATGAATAGGAATAGTGGGTAGATTTGCAACATGGGTTCATCATTCTGAGGCTTTCATAGGGTGAGATGCAGAATGGGCCAGGGCAAGGTTCTTGATTTTCAGGCTCAAGTACACATTACATTATAGGTTCCTTCAAATTTAATATTAATTTCCTCTATCACCCTCTGCAGTACAAGAAGGAAGTTTTAAGAAATAACCTGTCCCCAGGGGCAATTTGCGGCTCTTAAAAGGTGTCTTTGGCATCAAATTCATTAGGGCAAGATTGCATGTCCGTGTGCCCGGTATCCCCTCAAAGCTGTGGTTTGAAAAGTTGCTGAGGGAAGAAAGACTTCTGTGACTTATGCTCCTTTTTCACATGGCCTTCATATCCCCCCTGGCCTGGCATACTCTCAATAACGGGATATTGGCTTCAGTAGCTGTAACGTGTCCAGGTCCTATTGTAGTACCAGTACTATTTTGTTTGTCATGGAGGCTTTTGCTGACAAGCCCACCCATGTTAGTCATGTCATTGGCTGCCTGGTGGGTGGGGTCATCAATGGTAGAGCATTGAGGAATGGCTTAGAAGACTGACCTTTTAATCCTGTGTGTCCCTCTAGGAAGAGAACCGTAATGTTGAAGGCAGGTTCTTCATTCAAAGATCTGGAACCACTCGGGTAGGAGGAAAGTTATTTATTTCATGTTAGGCCCTTAGGCTAGAGCAACAGCATGTAGGTACTGCTAGGACTCTATTCTCCCCCCAGCTGTCCCTATTGCCATCTTCCACTCCACAACACACACCAATTATCTGTTACATCATCATTAACATTCCATATATCAGCTTAGACATGTAGGGATTGGGGACAAACAGGATGCCACACACCCCAGTTGCTTATAAGCAACAAAAAATAAACAGCCATTCAATTGCATGTAAAGTAGAGGGACATTCATTCACAACTGCTCAATCTCCAACATGTCTAGCTTATACATTCACCCAATAACAGCCTGATAAATTCTCCAGTAGCCACACAGACACAGAAAGACAACCAATAGCAGTCACAGAAACTGGGATGTGTCAAAACACGAAGTTCCCTACTCCTCATGACAAACAACGAAAGAAGACAACAACTAGGTTGTGACTACCATTGCACAGCGGTCCAAAACATGCAAATCTGGGACTGAGCCTCTCCACCCACATCCCTGCACACTCACAATGACACGATACAACATGTATGCACATAGGACATTTAGACATGGACGCCCAGTCATGCAACAGCCAGGGCAAAGAACCCACTGGCTTCCTTCGACTAAAGGTTTCACCATCATTCCCCTGTTTACACTTTCAAGGCACAAAACAAAACACAAACCGAAAGTTTAAGCATTCATCACAAAATTCTCCTGATTAGACTTCAACAGATAACCTGTCATCACAAGTGCACTCATACATAATGGGGGTCATTACGATCCTGGCGGTCGGTGGTAAAGCGCCGGTAAGACCGGAAACAGGCCGACGGAAAAAAAAATTGAATTATGACAGCAGCGGTTACCGCCGCGGTCTTCCGCCACTTCACCATTCCGACCGCCATGGCGGTGAAGACCGCTGGGCCTGAGATTGCGGTCTCCAGCCCGGCGGTCGTCACTAGACCGCCAGCGGTATCAGGACCCTGCATACCGCCATGGATCTCGGGTGGTTGGGAACCGCCATTCGATCCATGGCGGTAGGCACTATCAGTGCCAGGGAATTCCTTCCCTGGCACTGATAGGGGTCTCCCCCACCCCTGCTACCCCCCACAAATCCTCCCCCCACCCCCCACCCCCCTGCCACCCCCAAAGGTGGCACAACCCCCCTCCCCACCCCGACCATGCACATATACACACCCATACACGCACACACCCGCAACATGCACATATACACACCCCTACACGCACACATACACCCCGACAAGACATACCCGCACACATACAAACAGACATGCACACCGTCCAACCCGCACACATTTCCCATATACACAGCACCCCGCACGCATACACTCACTCACTCACCCCCTCTACACTCTCACACGCACACCCCCATGCACGCACACAACACCCTCCCCACCCCCTTCACTAACGGACAATCAACTTACCTTGTCCGTTGATCCTCCGGGAGGGGACGAGATCCATGGGGGCAGCTCTGCCACCAGAACACCGCCACACTGAATCATGGGACGTGATTCAGTGGGCGGTGTTCTGTTGACGTGGCGGTGGAGGTTGAGCAACCTCCACTTTCCCGCCATCTGCCAGTATGGCTGCTGGCGGCTTTCGGTACAAAAAAGGACGGCGGCCTGCCATCGGTCATAATACGCGGCGCGGAAGACCAACACCACTGGCGGTCTTCAGCACGGCGGTACCTCGGCGGTCTTGCGAAAAGACCGCCGAGGTCGTAATGACCCCCAATGTCCCTTAGCTTATACCTCAGTTTACTAAACTAAACAGCACAACAAACTCTGAAGCTTTCCCAATCTTCCATAAACAACAAACAATTCACCACAAGAAGATGCACTGCACTATACACAAACTGCAGCTGAATTTACTGTGCAAGATTATCAGGCAGAAGATAGCACTTAATCTGCACCCAATATCACTCCATCTGGAAACTGCACCATGAAAAATCAGGATGTCTTCAAATACAATGACAGCCTTCAGAGGACACATAATGAAAAATGACTGGCACTATGCAACAATCAAACCTTAGAGCAGTCCACCAATCCATCCATTGACACCAGACCACATCAGCTGGTAAAAAGTACTCACCTGCAATACATTAGTGCTACACCAAACACTACCATTCAAACAGAACAGTGGCCCTCCACTATACACAACTGAATAAAACTCACCACAAAGCAATCACAAGCATACTCTGCCTCCTATACTGCACACCTGTGATATATTTCCCATTTGTACAAGATGAAGACTGGTTTCAGAGCACACTCTGGCAAAACCTATCACCTACCAGCACCACGGGGTACTATATTTCACCATGTTTTTTTATGGGTACTGCTCTTTCCCAAGGCCACATCAACTCACACACAGACACACATAAGCATACTACAATTGTCTCTCTTGCCAGAGAGTACTAATCTTTATGACATCCACAACACTTGGACACACAACTTGCACGTATCTATACAACAACATGTTGATGGATACTACACTCTATTTTCCATAGTGCTGACTAGACTCCATCATACGAAAACATACATAATCGAAAATAAGTGTTCACATGGTACTCCTCAAGCAACCTACAGGTGAATAATTTAAACTTCCCAACCTCTCTTGAAGTACTAAGCATTCAGCACACCTCAGCCATTAACATAAACTGCCATTCCCAAGCAACAAAAATCAGCTCACACGGAAACATAGTGCTCTGACACATGCATTAGCAATAAGATGCATGAGCCATATGTCAATATGCAAGAATCATTAAGCAAACTGTTTCTTGACATAATGAATCTTACAGTTAGTGGTAAAAAAAACACATTTCTTAACAGGGGCACAAAGAATAATATAACTCCATGAATACCAAATAACCTGGTTGATTACTATTTTAGCATTTTAACTGGACAAATGCCATGCAGGAGACGTTTCAGGAGACCAAGAAGGCTTGCTGCTTACCATTCTTTGGCTTTATTGTCTCTCTAATTTTCTGCCTCCCAGTTGGCCAGCCCATGCCTGGTGTCACTCTCTGTTTCTTCGCTGGAGCATAGGCCAAGCACAGATTGATTTCTCTAGATGAGTGTCCATCTGCTGCTTGCGCTGTGATTAAGGTACTATTTTTTCCTGTGCTGCTGCTTCACCCTCCTACCCACCACTTCTCTCTGTTGCTGTCCTCTTCTCCCTACCTTTGCCTTCCTTGCTTGCACATAGACCCCTTGCTTAACCACTCCACCCTTCCTGTCCAACCTGTAAAAAAGGACTATGACACGGTGCCTGTGCTAGCCCATTTTGACTAAATTAACTTTAAGCAAATATAGTTTATTTATTTTTTAATCCGTGCAGCTTGGTGAATGTTGCCCCTGGCAAATCATAATGTGTGACAAACCTAGACAATCTTTTTGGAAGTTGTCTTCCACCTAGCCTCCCTCCTGTATTCCATGTCATTACATTGAAAAAAATACTGCTGCAGCGCCTCAACCTCCATGTGGCCAACAGCACAGCCATGCCCCAGCCCAGATAAACCACTGCATCATGTTAACTGAAAAGATAAACATTGGCAAAGCCAACAGCTCTTGCCTATCCGCGATCTATTGTCTTTGTCAATGTTTTATTAGTCACATTGCATAGCAAGGCAGCTGCTATGCAACATAGCTGAAAGTAAAGAAAAAAATGATCTCATGTGGTAAACGCTTGTGAGTTTTAAAAAAAGAGCTATGATGCTTACAGGGTCGACTGTGTCATAGCTCTTTTATTTTCTTTACTTTCAGCCATGAAACATGGCTAACAAAACATTGACAAATCCAATAGCTCTTGCGTAGGTAAGATCTATTGGGTCTGCCAAAGCTTGTCAGAAGAGACAGAGGTATTGATGCTTGGAGAAGATGCTTCAGGTTGTCTCACCTGAAAGACTTGTCCAAGGAAAGTGAAATAGCTGCAATCAGAAGCTCTTGTTTTTTTAAATTATGATTGCTGTAAAACAAATTATGCCTTTCTTTCTCAATGACCAACATGCATGAGTGGTGGGAGTGTGTGCACTTTCCTGTCTTTGGTATGTATACACCCAGGGGCACATTTATAAAAAATTTATGCAATGCAGCAAGTCACCTTGCTGCATTGCGGGACAAGGAAAGGGAAGGAAGGCACTGTACCTAACAGAATAAGGCGCATTCCTGCCTTTTCCCAGTGCTAGCGCACAAAGCGCTGCCTAGCACCAAAGTAGGCACTCTTGCACCTTGGTGCAAAGGTGCCTGTGTTGTAACCAGGATTGTTTTTGTGCAGGAAGGGGCATTTTCGCATCACACATGCAAAGAAGAAAAAACAAGGAAAAACAAACATATTTCTCTTCATTATACCTCACCTGGGGAGGCATATCAGTTTTGGTGCATTCCCAGTTCTAGTACTTATGGCAAATCTGGGAATGCTTCAAAATCCATGAATGTTGCATGGGAACACCCACGCAACAGCTGTGGAATGCCTCCCTAGGGCACAGTAACGGCAATGCAGAAATTTGGACTGTGTTGCACTACTCTGCATTTATCAAGCCAGTCAGGGCCACGAAAGGTGGCCTTGTGGGCCCTTCATCAATCACATTTTGAGGGTTGCTTCGCTTTTGCACCGGTTGCGTGGTGCAAATGCGGCACAACTCATTAATAGATTTCCCCCCCCAGTATTTTGACCTTCCACACACTGCTCTTGAGAAGTGTCAGTAAATGTTTACACTAGCTTTTTACAGTGTTAAAAAGCTCCGAAATTCTGACCAAATCTCAGAAGCCCATAAGGCTAACACTCGCCCTGGGTCGAACGCATTCTGTTCAAGGTCCTGTGCATTATTCATTGAATGTCCATTGTACAGGGACATAATATATTCTGGAGTTTTTTCATTTGTTATAGTGTTTTATGTGCAACAAACGATATTAAGTATTAATGAATTAACATTAGATTCAATATGCAGATGCTGGATTAATATGATTACAGTTGAAAGAGGTTTAATACACTGTATAGAAGTGCTGTATAGATGTGTGTTTATTAACATGATTTTGTTATGCCACATTTTGGTGAAAAAAATCCATTTTGGATAAAATTGATGCTGCTGTTCTTGCTCCTGTATTCAAATTGATGTCACTTTCCTGTTGTGCTCTGAATGAACTTGCAAGTGTTTCTAACTGTACCTTTTTGCAAAGGTCCTTCTGCTGTGTTTCCGTATCTCAGTTCAAACTTCTTTATTTGTGAATCCCTTTCGTTAAATGTTGCATATTTTTCTTGAATATCTCTGCGAGACAGTCACAGGGAAAAACAGGATGCTTCCTTAGAAATAGGATAGAGTGAATGTATAATGTTATTGACATGAATTACTCTGATTTGCTAAAGAATTGATACATAGGACCATGTCATGCTGAAGCTGTGGTTTTAGCTAGTTTTCTAGGTGAGATTTGTGTTTAAGAACCCCTTGCTTCTTGGTTTGAGCCAGAAGAGTTTTGAGCTTTCCAGATGCTAACAGTATACTGCCCTTTCTCTTCTGAGTTTTTGGTTCTCACTTGGGACTTAGAATTATTGCTTGATTTTGAGATTTCTGTGTTAAAACCCTTTAACTTTTCCTCCGATTGTAGAACTCAGTTATTGATGGGTCCCACTTATTATTACTCTGGTAATTTGATGCTGGGAAGGGTATTTTTATGCAAGATCAACCTGGAGCAGACCTCTAGTGTAAATTTTGGAGGGAAGTAAATTTTAGGGTGTCCTAAATATTGGGGTGCAGGATTCTTCTTCCACACATGGACATAGACTATTCAGGCCTCTCTGGTGCAGCTTGCTAATGTTGCTGCAAGTACCTCACTTTTCAAGAGCTCAGTGAAGGGGATTGGCTACTAGAATAGGCGGTCTTAAACCTTGGAATGCTCTACATGCAAATATGTAAGAAATGTCTAATTTTCTGGCCTTTTGCACACATTAGCAGCTTGTCTTGTTTGTTGTTGACATCATGCCACAGGACCTACGTCTTGAAGCCTATGAGTGTACATGCTTCATATTAGCTCCCCCATGATCAACAGAGACAGAATTTCATAACGTGCAACAATCAGTGCAGTCTCAGTTAAATGCTGGTGACAACATCCAGACTGGTCATGGTCAAGTATGCCATGGAATTCAGTAAAGCTCTGGAACCTATCAATCACACCTTCCCTAGGACCTTTGCCAACCACGGCATGCCGGAAATAGAACAATAGTGTGTTTGGACCTTCCAGTACAAGTACATCCCTTGCACAAGGATATCGCTAGAAAACATCAACACAGAGAGGCCCTCTCCTGGAAGCAATTTAGTTATCATGACATCAAAATTGATGGAGCTATACCAAAGATATGTGGGTTTAAGGACATTCTTTGCTTTCTGTATCTGCGTTCTGAAGGTAGGAAATGGGGCACAGTTCACATCTTCTACTGGGCTTCATTGCTTCTAGTGAGGTGTTATGTCTGGATCTTAAAGGTTTTAGACAGAGGGAAAGCAGCAAAGTTACTATGGGTGTAAATTTCCGACTTTATTTGTGACTCTCACCCCCTGTCCTCAATCTCAGTGGGATGGAGGAGAGCATACCACCTCAAAAGCGAAGAGTCATCTGGGTGCACGGAATCACCAGTGGCGGCTGAGACAAGGAACACTATGGCAAGGGGATATTATGGTGGCAATGCTTAACGATAGTTCTTACATTCAGTAAAATTGAAAGCAGAAGACTTCAACACTTACCTAGAGTTTTCCGACGCTGGTACCGGGCATAGTGATGAGTTGTAAGAACCCTAGAAGTGTGTAGGAGATAACAGTGTTGGCTTTGACACCAGCAGATGAGTTAATACAAGAGTAAAACTTCCCTAGGAAAAGAAGCAGGGAAGATTAGAGTAGATAGTAAGACCAGAAGTCAGTGAAGGTGGGGTAAATGTTGTGGCTTATCCTAGTAGATAGTAGATTAGAAGAGCTTTTGGAAGATGGAACCTTGAAATAGACATGTGTGTCTTCTGAGCGTTAGATGTTCCTTCCCCTGACAACTCCACTGGCCTGCACTCATAGCTTCCATGGTTCCGGCCTGGATTCACAGACCTGTTTGCTATCCCTAGCAATCAAACTGGCTTATCTCTAGAGTCAATAAAGGGCTACTCGACTTGGGGGCTCCCTAAGGTGGAGGCAGATTTCTTTTGAGGAAGAATTCACCTCCCCTGGGATTGTGTTTTCACCAAAGGCAGTCACCATAGGGGAGGTGGGTATATAGACTGATACAGTCAGCACAGCAACTCTCTCTCTCTTTTTTTCTGTGCATCGGGGTACTATATTACAAGTGCAGCGAAGATGCTCCGCTACGACTTTGGATGCTTACCTGGGTAAGGTGCATGAAGAGGACTGGGACTCCTTATGATATGGATGTGATAAGTGCCCAGACACCTCTTTCAGCAGAAAAAATGTGTAATTTGACAGTTTCCCCATCAATGACATGCTTTTGTGCATGCATTTAGTGCGGAGAACCTGTGACAGTAGAAACTTTTCTGATTCCCTTTTGTTCGTTATGGAGGACAAGAAAAAACCCTGTACACAACTCAAACACAGGTTTCAAAGCAACCAGCCCTCAAAGGGATCCCCATACTCCACAGAGTGCAGACCTGTCGTCCTCACCCAAAGCATAATTTGAGGATTTGTAATGTTTTTCAGACTACTGGGCTGCATTTTCACCCTTTGGTCTCCACCTGATGCAAGAATCCTGTCTGCAACCTATAATACTACCTTTTCTGATTGTCACCTAGACAGTTTATTCTATCACTGCCACCCTGCCTGGCTGCCACCTATCAGTGAGATGATATCTGGACGTCCACACTATTACCAGCAACTACTTTGCGGCCCATCCTATCGCTTCCTCAAGACCATCATGCCCCAAAGCATTTCTCAGATGCTAGGGCATGGAACTTTCTTCCAGGATGTCTGGGTCATTATTTGTTGTTTTATGTCCCTTACTACCAGGTTTTATCTGGTGGTGATGGACAGAAAAAAATGATACTAAACCATCCACTCTAAACATGGCACGTGTTGTAATGACCTTCCTCTAAAAGCCTCTCCTTTGTTAGGCTGTCGGAGGAAGCTTTCAGTCATTCGAGCCAACAGGGATGCCAGCGCAAGAAAGCTTACAATCTGCCCACTTCTAAGTGAGGTGGGAGAGAGGAAAGGTTGGTAAACAGGGTACTCAATCATGTTTGTGACAAGGTACTCTGTACCCCAATCTTCTGTGAATAAGTCCCATAGTATTTAGTTGCGAGTGTGCTCCAGTGTGGGAGATCATTAGGCTCCACAGTCACTGTATCTATAGTTACCTTCTACATCATTACACGAGCCATTGCATTTCCTTCAAGGCAGTGGGAACAAGCTTTCCCCTGCCTTGCTTTAAGATTGTGGATCTCCTACCCTTTGAAAAGAACTGTTCAGAAGGTACCTACCGAAAAAAATATTTCTAGTGTATTTTCCATCCTCTCCTTATAACGTATTTTATGTTTCTCGGTTTCTAATGTTACAAATGAAGTGCTCTACTGCCCTTATTTCTATGTCTGCAATATAGAACTCTTTTGCATAATAAATTATTAAGGTTGTGATGTCATGAAAACCATGACAGTTGTTGTTGATAGAGTTTGTTTTCATTCCTTGACCATGATTAGCCTTACCTTTTTAATTTTTAGAAAGTGTGAAGTTCTTGCAGCACACATAAAAATGCTGATATCCATATGGCTGACATCCCTGTAGGCTGACGTGTTTTGGTTATATTAATGGGTGCAGCCATTACAGGATGGTCCCTTATAGCGTAAGAGTATTTGTTGCAAAGATTGAGGCTTTACTGTCTCCAAACCCTTTTAAGGAAATAATGAATAAAATAAAAACATTGGTCAAATGGTATATAAACCATTGACCATTGACTAGGAGAGGTCTTCACACTAGATTTATCGTCAGAGGTGATACCAGGTTGCCCAACCGACCATTCTCATTTGGAGAGTTAATTCCACAAGACGTGCAGAAAGTATCTTTCACCAAGAGCGCATACTTTGCTTCTTCAGCAGAGTTCTGATAAGGAGTACGTGACGCCATCTTTTTAAAGGTATGCCATGCGATCCGTCAACAGAAAATCTAAAATTCAAAAGCCTAGTTTGCTTTAATGCATTAGCTAAGGTTTTGAATAGCTCTTAGAAATAGCATTAGGGTGTTAGAAAATTGATAGCAATGTTCGAAACATTTATCTTCTTTTCAATGACCTAACATACTTAGCTACTTTTATTTTAGAATCCTGTGTAGTTACAATGTATATTTTATGAATTAGACTAAGGATTTTAAAGTAAACATTTGAAAATACATGTTCTAATTTCTTTTTTTTGTTGCTTTTAGCAATTTATTAAATAAGACATTACAGGTATGGGCAATATAAATTAATATATGACCTTAAACTTCACCAGAGTCAGGCAGGAAGTGCATCAACCACAGATCCATTTGACACACACCGGGAGCTAAGCATACCATTGCCTATCAATCACCAGGCACACCTGACCGAATATCTGCCTCTACATACAGTCGCACAGGTCATTCTCACATGAGCGACTGTATCCACTCCTCAACTGATGCCCAGATTAAGTGGCCCTTCCTCCTCGCATGTCTCTCCCCCCGCTTATAAAGACATTTCTCTAAATTGTAGTTGGCTAAAAAGTAGCTTCGCTACTCCATACATGTGGGGGCCTCAGGCCTTATCCATGCTACTGCAATACACATACATACCTTGGCCATAGTTAGTGAAAATAAATAAATGCCTGTTTGTGAAAGGCCCTGTTCGCTAGTCAAGCCAAGAATGACTGCCTGAGGTGTAATCTGTATTTGTCTTTTCAATATCAAACTCAGAAAATCCGCTATTTCCCCGAAATAACCTGCCAATCGGGAGCAGGCAATACACAGGCGCCTTAAGTCAGCATCCTCGACCTCACACCTATTACATTTTGAATCTAGTCTCTTTCATAGTTTGTTAGGTATGTAGTACAAATAAAAGATTGTCCTAAAAGGCTGACTTTTAAGGCCAGCGCTAAAAAGTACGCCCTCACATATCAATAGAGATTTCCATAGCACTGTCCCCTTATTTCCCAACCTGATCTACCACCTTGTATTCTGCAGCTCCATGTTCTCAGCAAGACCCGTGAGCAGAGTATCATAATTCTGCCGTCCAATTTCTTATTGGCTTTCTTTGAGTGTGTTATTCGGAAAAGGTGTGGTTGAACTAATACCTGAAAACACTTCCTGCACAAGACTGCACAGTGAGCCTCTGTTAAGGCTGCAGTCCAACCTGCTTTCTAATTACGGCCCTCATCTTGACTTTGGCGGTCATGGTACCACCACGCCGGTGGTGGTGGTTGTACCGTCGCCAGGCTGGCTGTGCAGATGGTCAAATAAGGACCCTGGAGGTGGTACCACCGCAGCACAGCCAGTTCCCAATCAGTACCGCCAGTGCGATATGACCACAGTAGCAGTAGCCATCTCTAGGCCGGCGGAAAGCACAGTAGCGCCCACCCTATAACGAGTCACCAGACCGCCACAATTTTTGGGGTGGTACAAATGCCACAAAAAGCTGGCGGAATTTAAGTGAAGGAAGGAGACACTCACCTCCGGGGACAGAGAAGAGTCAGCGGACGTCATGGAACGTGCACTGTCAAGTCTTCCCAGTGTTATTCTACGCCATCCTTCTACAGGACCACAAACGCCGAGTAAGACACCATCGGTAAGTACACCCACCTAGCAACCAGTGGAAGGAAGGGGTGAGTCACAAACGCTCACGTCACACACACACCCGACACAGACTGCAATGCTCACACATGCAATACAACACCTGTACTGATACACACACACACATTCACAGACACACAGACCTCATGCAAGCACAACCAACACACACACACACCACACCCATCACACACGTCACACACACACACACACACACACACACACACACACAGGCGTAAAACATCATAACAGAACTTCACATACACCCACAAACAGCAATCCCACTCAATTGGCCACAAAAGTAACGCAGGCACCCTAATTCTGTAACAGACAGGGCCAGCAAGCAAAACAAAAGTTCAACACAACCAGCATGGAATAAGAAACATTCAACACAGCTAATTCTGAACATTCAGACATCCATGCAAAGGGAACATACCCACATGGACACACACCACACTCATACCTCCACACATACATCATTATACTCAAGCACACAAATACCACAACCAAGCATACACACACATACCAATCCATATCCATAACAATACTTACACTGCCCAAGTAATGGATCCAGTCAATGCAGCCATACAGACACAATGCATAGATATGCTAAGTAAACAGCATCCAAATACATTTGTACATTAATCATGTACTGAGAAAGGCTCGACAAATGTTTCAATTTGACACCAACATGGTCTGTTGGGCAGTTTTAATAGTTAAAGGACACAGGTCGAACTATATACAAAAGGGAGCCATAGGCCAGTTCAAATTGTCCACAAGTGCCACAAGCACACAGGGCTAGGCAATTGACCCAACTTGATTCCTGACAGCCTCATGGCCTCCACAGGCTAGGGGCACCAGTGGGGCATGCCGGCACCTCAGGGGTCAGAGGCTGGGGTTGGTGGCGGAGGTTTAGGCTTGGGTGGGGGGTCCTTTGGCTTTGGTTTGGGAGGGGGTCCTTGGCTGATGTTTTGGGAGGGGGTTCCTTGGCCTTTGTTTTGATAGGGGTGTCTTTGGCCTTTGTTTTGAGAGGGGTGGGTGGACAAATTTTGATTTGGACTGGGAAGGAGGGTGTTTGGATTTTGCCACAGGTACAGGGGGAGGCTTTGTGATGGGGGAGGGGCATGGGAAGCAGAAGGGGGGTCATGGGAGGACTTGGAGATGGAGGGACTGGTTGTGGGGAGGGAACCATGACAGCGAGGGGCACCACAGGGTGGGACAGGAGCAGAGAACAGATCAAGGCGGGCAAGGAAAAGCTTCTGAGGAACACAGAGATGGGCTAGGATACAAGTCTGGGAGTGCAGGTAGAGGGAGTACTTGTAGGACGTGTAGGTGTGCTGGATATGGATGCAGATGTATGCATAGTGTGCATGTGTGAGGTGGAGGAATGTTGAGTGTCTGAGAGGGAGCGTTTATTTGTTTTGGGAGAAGGGGGGAAGACAGGGTGGGAGAGGACAAACAGGTCATGTGAATGTATTTTGGGGTGGTGTCTGCAAGGAAGGTGGGTGGGCTGCATGTGGTCATGATGGTGGTTGTTGGGAGTGCGGATGTGGTGTATGGTGTGCATGTCTGAGTGTCTGCTGTTGTGGTGACTGTGGGCAAAACAGAAGTGGTGGCAGGATCTGGGAGTGAGGATGCAGTGCTGGCAGGTGTGAGTGGTGATGTGACTGTAAAGGCAGGAGTGGTGGTAAAACAGGGGTGGCAGTGGCTGTTGTTGTGTCTGCTTGTGAGTGTTGAGGCTTGTGAGTGCCTGTAGTGTGTCGTGTGGGTCCTGTGTATGTCTTTGCATGCCTTCTCTGTTGCTTTGGGTGAATGCGTGTCTGAATGTGTGAGTTTGATGTGTGAGGGGAGAAAAATCTGGGATTGGGTGGAAGAATATAGGACACTAGCTGCCATGAATGAGGAGGCCAGAGCCTGAAACGATCTCTATAGGCCAGCCAGGACACCATGAATGCCTTCCAGGTAGGCAGGTAGGCAGTGCTCTGTTGCATGTGGGATGCCAGGCTCTAGATGGCATTCACAATGGTTGACTGCCCCACAGAGATGGATCTCAGGAGGTCAATAGCCTCTGCATTGAGGGCAGCAGGGCTGACTAGGGCAGAGGCAGAGGTGGTTGTGGCAAAGGAGACGCCCACCCTCCTGGGTGAGAGGGCACGGGCAGCTGGGTGGGGAGCTACTAAGAGGGTGGTGCTGGTAAGAAGGGTGGCGGACAAGGATGTTGCTGGGCTGGTTCGCCACCACCAGGGAGCTTCCATCATAGAAGGAATCAGAGTCAGATGTTGCAGTTCCTGTCTCCCACATGGTGCTCCCCTCGCCCTCCAACCCACTGGTTCCCTCAGCATCTACGCTCTCGGCCTCCTGGGTCCCGTGGGCTGCAGCCTCCCCCTTGCCGATGCCCCTACTCCTTCACCTGATGATGTTAATGCACACATGGGAGGAAGAGAACAAAGAGGGAGGGTGGTAGAGCATGAAAAGAAGCATAGGGTCAATATCTACACATCAAGCAAATATCAACATAGTTTTAGCCATCAGCATAGCAATTACAGGCATGCAACACATACTACATTACCACATTGATCAACATTCCCAAATAGCTACCCATAAGTAAGTGAGCACAACCATCACAGTTCAACAGCACAACTCAGGATGGATCTGCTGCATACTGGCATGCCTCTATGAATCTAGATTCAAACTATGCTAAGGGGATCCCTAAGTAACAACGTTGCAATGTGATGCCAACCTGTGTATGGCCTCACAGAACCAATTTTTAATGATATGAACTGTACAAGACAGTCACTTTCCTCCAGTCCAATCCCAGATAGTACAACTTTACACATGCCTGGCATCCTTATGTACATACACTACCAATCTAACATACTTACACACCTTTTACACAAAAAGCCTAGCTACATAACCTATCATATGTACACTAGACTAATATCTTTGTCCATCACACCGTCCTTTCCATTCAGAGTAAAATGACACAAGAACTACACTCTTTTACCCCCAAGAGCCCATCCAACTCTGGGTACACCACCGTCAGTATGCAGGCCATTAGGTGGGTCAGGGTCCGACAGGCACCCCGTCCTCATTGGGAGGCCATTCCCAACTGGGCACCCCTTCCGCATTGGGAGACCATCCCCATCTTCCCACAGTGGGTGCTCTGCTGGCTATGGACCCACAGGGTCTGCACTTCCTTGGCGATGGCTCTCCACAAGGATTTTTTCTAATGGGTGCTGACCTGGATGGGAGACACAGTAAGAAGGGCACAGTCATGTAGACACATTACGCAGAAATATAATAGGACCACAAACAGTATACACACACTTCTATCCACTAACAATTTTATCCTTGTCCCATCCCTCTCTGACAACCTGCCCCTCAAAACTGAAATCCATCTCACCAACCAGATGTAGCTGTCAACCAGCTGGAGATCCTTCCAACTCCTCCTGGTACCGGACATCTCCAAACTAATGTCCACCTCCAAAACATCCTCCCACCTAGCTGACCCTCTCCCTTCCCCCCTGGCAAAAAACTCCACCAGTCCCTCTCCCCGACATGGACTAAGATCATCAACAGCTCCCTTCAAACTGGCATGATTCCTGACTGCCTCAAACTAGGGCAAATCACGCCGATTCTAAAGAAACCAGGAGCCGACCCCCAACATTCTCCATAACTACAGACCAGTCTCCAACCTTCCCTTCCTTGCTAAAACTCTAGAGAAATGTGTTCTCCAACAACTAACCCATCACATTGATAACAACAACCTCCATAACCCTCTACAATTAGGCTTCCGTAAAGGTTGTAGCACAGAATCAGCCATCCTCAATATAGTAGATGACCTCCGCAACTCCGTTGACTCCGACCAATCCTGCCTTCTGATTCTCCTAGACCTAACAGCGGCCTTCAACACTGTCGACCACAAGCTCCTCCTGGGCTCTCTCCATAAGAGACTCGGCATTGAAAGTACAGTCCTCTGCTGGTTTTCCTCCTTCCTACAAAACCGAACGCTACAAGTAAAACTACTCAACTCGACCTCGCCCACTTCATTATTTACCAGAGGAGTCCCCCAATGATCTGTCCTCTCTCCCACACTCTTTAACATCTACAGGGACCCTCTTACCACCATTCTCGCTCGAGCCAATATCCCCTTCCATCTCTATGCTGATGACACACAACTTTATATTGAAATATCCTCTTTAAAAGATATCCACCGTCTGAACAACACTCTCAGAGAAGCCCACTGATTGCTTTCCCATAACCATCTCAAACTAAACCAAGATAAGACGGAAATACTCCTCCTTTCGAAACAGAACCAGCTCCCTCAGTTGCGAGAATGGCTAAAATCCATCGATGCTCTCAAATGTATTCTCACCCCGTCGAACACGGTCAAGTCTCTGGGAATCACTCTGGACTCCAACTTGACTATGCAGGACCACATCAAGAAGAATGCTAACAACGCTTTCCACAGCCTTAAACTTCTGCACAAAATCAAATCCTTCATTCCCCATGATGATCTCAAACAGGCCACACAAGCACTGGTACCCTCAAGACTAGACAATGGGATCTCCATCCTTACCGGCACGGCCAAATCACAACTTGCCCCTATGAGGTCCACTCTTCACGCAGCTGCCAGACTGGTGATGGGACTTTAATAATATGACCACATCTCCCCGGCCCTGAAAAGTCTTAAATGGCTCCCGATTGAGGCCCGTTGCTCGTTCCGCACTGCCTGCCGTACACACAAAGCCCTTCACACTGGGAAACCAGAATACCTCCTCAAAAAACTCTTGAAAGCAGGTCAAACAAGATCACTAAGGAGCTCAAACACCTTCCTCCTCCTCCTGCCAAAATCCAAGAAGCAAAACACTCAGTCATGCTCCTTCTCAAACAACACGCTGAGAATCTGGAACTCCTTACTTATCCACATCAGATCTAACCCTTCCCATCAGATCTTCAAGAATTTACTTAAATAATACCTCCTAAACCAATCTCCACGCCAAAAAGAATCTCTCCCTCCCCACCACACCACTGCCGGATCGCTATCTTTTTGTCCATGAGAACCCTACTGTATAACCGGTCTGTAATGTGATTCTTATATTTTTCATGTGTTTACTTTCTATACTGTTGTAAAGCACTCTAGAAAACTTTCAAAATAAATAAAATAAATAAATCCACGACAGGACACATATACTTCATTTTCCAGCATGCGTCTCCGATGCATCACCCTCCACTAGGTATGCAGCATACACATACTATCATCCAGACACAACCAAGTCCCTACAAATACACCAAAATGCAACCTACCTGCTGTTCTGGAGCCTCGTACAGCTTTGTGAACAGGTAGTGGACCCCATCCACAGTTTTCTGAAGGCAGGCACTCTCTTCCCTGTTACACGCACTATTGTGGCTTCCAGGAGCAGAACACAGCAGCACACACAGTGGAGGTCTGGCTGGCTGGAGAGTGAGGAGTCAAGTGAGAGAGGCTGTAGAAAATGGCGGTCATGGCTGCGACGCTCTGCACCATCACCACCGACAGTCATCATCATTGGCCCCCATTTCCCATAGACAACAATGTTAACCAATGAGGAGATGCACAGCGGTTTCGACCGCCTACCGCCTTGATAAAATACGTTGATGGAATGAGCTCTCTGTAATATTCCTCTGCATGCAGGACAGACAGCAGCCATTTTACACATATATTACCCAGAGTACAGTTACACATGTTCATCACAGCTTGTATAGGCAATGTACATGCCAAGCAGAAATGGTTGTGAACAATGTCAGTCATATCTTGTCAGTTGTGCCTTCAGAGTAAATAGGAATATGTTGAAGGCACATAAACAGCCTATGATTGTGTAGTAGGTGAAAGGGTGATTGTACATTAATAATGCCTGACACCGGGTGCCACTAATATATGGTATATGCGCTCTATATAACATCAGTGGGGTGTCATATTGTTGGAACAGTCTCTCATCAAATATTCAGCTCTGAGTCACGAACCTGCTTGTAGGTGTGATGCATATTGGCGATATATAGTCACAATATGGGACAAATGAAGTGCAATCGTACTTACACATGTGTTGTTTGCTAAACCTAGATACTGACCACTGTGGATGCAGAGAAATGCACCTATGTACCTGCCCCTGGTTGACCTTTCCACCATGGAAGACAGACACATCATACTCACCTATCATCTCAACAGTGCAACTATCATGGAACTGTGTAGCCAGTTGGAGTCAGATCTGCTGCCAGCCATACGACAAACTACAGCCATTCCTCACAATGTGCAGGTGGTTTCTGTTCTCCACTTTCTGGCCACTGGCTCTTTCCAAGGGACTGTGGGATTGGCAGCAGGATTGTCTCAACATACGTTCAGTCATGTGTTGTGGAAAGTCTTATCTGCCCTGCTGAAACATGTTGACAGCTACATAAAATGTCCCCATACTGAAGATTTCCCCCTGTGAAGGCTGGCTTATATGCAATGGGACATATCCCTTAGATAATAGGGGCTATAGATGGTACCCATATTGCATTGGTACAACCCAGGGACAACGAGCAAGTGTATAGAAATAGGAAGAGCTATCATTCTTTTAATGTGCAGATGGTCTGTTAATCAGACCAATATATCTCCCAGGTGACAGCAAAATTTCCTGGCTCTGTACATGAGTCCCATGTTCTCAGGAACAGCAGTGTCCCACATATGATGACACACCCACAGAGGGAGAGAGGCTTCCTCATTGGTGAGTATGATGAGTGTGTGTACAATCACTCTGAACTCAGCAAACCTACACTTTCCACTCTGACCATAAAAGGACTGTAATATATGTTTCCACTATCCATAGGTGATTGAGGGTATCCAAATCTGTCCTGGCTACTTACACTGGTGAGGAATACAAGGACCATACGGAGAATCGGTTCAATGAGGCTCATGAGAGAAGGAGAAGGGTCATTGAGCAGACATTCGGTCTTCTGAAGGTGAGGTTTCGGTGTTTGCACGTCTGGTGGTTCCCTGCTCTACTCACCTCAGAAGGTGTGCCAGATTGTTGAGACTTGCTGCACGCTGCACAATTTGGCACTAAGGAGGCATGTGCAATTGTTGGAACTGGAGGGTGTAGGCGACATACCGGTAGCAGTAGAGGGAGCAATGGGCAGTGACGAAGATGGGGACAAGGATGATGTCACAAGAACTCAGCTCATCCAGCAATACTTCCAGTGACATTCTGGTAGGTGTATCTCTCAATATACCACTTACCATGCAGAACTACAGTGTGAGTGATGATTGAAATCTATCTGTGATGTGAGCAGTGTCATGTCTGAGTTAGGTACAGCAGTACAGTGTACCTGATAGGTAGGTATTATTGGCCTGAAGTACTACTGCAATTGCAATCATCAGTCTGTATGAACTGATTTCACTTACTATCCAAACCCCATTAATGCTAAATTATATATGAATTACTTGGAAGTGACAATGGAATGAGCCTTCTTCACAGCTGTCCTTATACATCACCTCACAGTTTCCCCAAATAATTTAATTTCTCAGTTTTTTCATACTTTCAGTGAATGATAGCATACTGATAATTGTGATAGACAGCATTTCACTTATGTGTCACGTCTCCAAGACAGGAATTGTGTGATATGTTCAGTATTGTTCATAAAAAAATCCTCTTCGTGTTGTTGGAATTAGGTATGTTTGTAGACAAATACTATTGCAGATGCATGTGGTATTGCATTGATATAGTGATCTATTTTTATAGATTTTTTGTTGACACCTTTACACAGAAGAACTGTCACTGGATGCTGAGTTCCCTTCCCTCTATGCTACCTGTGGACCCAGAGATGTGGGGACATTGACTCTGTACATCTGACACCAAGCTGTATGAACAAAGGCTTCACATATTTACATTTCACACAAC
This sequence comes from Pleurodeles waltl, assembly GCF_031143425.1. Lineage (NCBI taxonomy): Eukaryota > Metazoa > Chordata > Amphibia > Caudata > Salamandridae > Pleurodeles > Pleurodeles waltl. The sequence goes on along the minus strand of NC_090446.1, from coordinate 975,469,337 downwards.
ACTTGATCACTACACTACATCATTGTTTTTTCACTGTCACTTATTGAACACACAAAACCAATTGTTGTGTTAAAGTATATTTATTGTGATTCTAATAGGATGGGTTGGTGCAAAGCGTGGGGCCATGGTGTACAAAATCATCAGGTTGTTAGTCCAAGCATTCGGTAGCACAGGTCCGGTTTCCAGGAGTGATAGGTAATGGAGATATGGCAGTAGTCAGTCTCCAAGGTGTCTCAGTCTCACAAAAGGGAGACAGTTCTGGAGAAGCTCTTTTTCTGGCGGTGGGCTTGGTCTTGGCTCCAGGCCCTGCAGGATGTCTGTGTCTGCGTCCACGTTTGCATGGGGGTTCCTCATCGACAGGCGGAGGGTCATCTGTGGCTTGTGAGTCCTCAGGCAGGGCCATCATCCCTGCAGTAGATGTAGAGGGCTACTCAGGACTGGCTACTGGTAGGAGCCTGGTGGTGGGTGGAGGACTCATGCAGGATGTATATATGAATTCATGCATAGACCCTTTGATGGAGGATATGGTGGCATTGCATTCCTGCCACTCCTTCATGGCCTCCTGGTGGTACTGGGTTTGCAGCCTTTGGTATTTCCCCAACATAGTGAATTTCTGGCTCGTCTTCTCCTGGGATTGGAGGAATGCTCCCAGGACTTGTGCAATGGCCTCCAGGGCAATTGGCTCCCTGGGTTGCCCCACCCTTTGTCCCACAGGTGCCCTCCCACTGTCCCTAGCCTCCTGTGCCTGTGTCCCCTGCACAGTGTGCCCACTTCCACTTGCACCAGGACCTTCCTCGCCTTGAGTGGTGGGTGTTGACTCAGTCCCCTGCACAGGCAGGCACACCATTGATTGATGTGGCCTGGGGACACTTGTTTGGGGGCGTTGGGCGACTGCTGTTGTGGCTGCTACAGTAGTGGGGGGCTCTATCATGGCCTGGGTGAGGCTAGTGGAGGGAGACTGCCCAGAGATGTAGGATGGGCCAGGGAGGTCATCCAGTCCCAGACATGCTGTGTCGCTATCACTGGGGTCTTCCTCTGGTAGACGACTGGGTGTTTGTGGCACCTGCTGATGGGTGACATTATCAGTGGTACCTGTGAATGACAGAGATTGTTATTGACATGTACTCATCCGTTTGACATAGGCTGCTAAGAGAGTGCTATTTGGCATGCCTCAGCCTACAGGGCTACCTAAGGGGTGTGTGTGTTGTTAGGTTGATAAAGAGTGATGCATTGTGGGATTCGTAGTGCTTCATGCTGAACATGCATTAGGTGCATTTGTGAGTGCAGACGTTTGGATTGGTGTAGGTGTGGTTAGGTGGGCATGCATGGGATGGGACACATGCGATACAAGTATACTGAATACAAGATGACTGGAGGTGACTTACCAGTCTCCAGCCCTCTGGGGATTCCACTGAGACCCTATGGATGCAGGATTGCCAAGACCTTCTCCTCCCATGATTTCAGCTCAGGGGAGGAGGTCGGGGTCCACCGCCAGTCTTCATGATGGCAATTTGGTGCCTGAACGCCATGGATATGACGTTCCCCTTCAGGTCGTTCCCCCTATTCCGTATGTCGTACCTTGTGCGTGGATGCCTTCCCACTGAGTTCACCTTGTCGATGATCTGCTGCCACATCTCCATCTTCCTGGCTACAGATGTCTGCTGGATCTGTGCACTGAATAGCTGTTGCCCTACCCTGATGATTTTGTCTACGATTGTCCGCAACTTGTCTTCTGTGAAACGGGGTTGCCTTTGTGGTGACATGGTGATGGTGAGGTGTGTGTTTGTGTGAACATGTGTGAAATGCACTGTGATGCGTGAGGGGTGTGCAGGTGGCTGTGTTGTGTGTGTGCAGTGCGTACAACTGAGTGTCCGTCAAATGTCTCCTAATTGTTTGTAGTAGCAAAGGGTTGTGAGTTGTGTGGGTGTTTGTTTTATGGTGGTGTCTGGAGGGTGTGTGTGTATATGTATCAGGTCTGGTGTATTCAAATTGGCCAATGTGGTGTGGTGTTGTTGTGGAGGTTCCTTTTTGACCTTGGTGGTCCGCACCGCCATTGACTTACCGCCACTGACTTACCGCCACACTTTGGCCGCTGTTCTAATTTGTGGGTCGTATTATTGAGGGCGGTCTGTTTTTGGTGTAGCGGTGTGGCTGGTGCTACTGCCTCTCTCCCGCCATCGTTAAGCCTGGCAGTGTGGAATTTGTAGCTGTATTCTGTTGATTTTTAATTTTTGTGGGTTGTATTAGGGCGGGCGGATTACTGCAGCCACAGCGGTATTGTGGTAGCCATTGGCACTGCAGTATTTGGAAAATGCCACCAAGTCGTGATGAGGGCCTCAGTGTTGGTGCTTTGACCTTGATCATTGCATCATTGAAAATCTGACCCTGAGGCTCTGGAGGCACATCCCACCCCTACCCCTCTCAGATTTCGAATCAGTTGCTAAAAGAGCATTTGTTCATCATACTGAATGTATGTTGTTTATGCATAGAAGAAATAGTGTTTGCAGTACAATGTACCAGAATTTCTTGATTTGGCCCTGTTTTCTTTGTTTCATTCACCCTGATAGATCCAATATACTTTTCTATTGTTGTGCAGGAAGGGTGAGGCACACACATGCTACACATCTCTGCCCAAACGCCCTGGATGTAATATTGTCACTCCTGCTCTTGTCATTCGCCGATTCATGTCACTCCCTTTCTTGCTAGTCAAACCTCCCCAGTGATGTCGGTGAGTGCTAATCACTAATTAGCCACCTCTCTTCCCACCAGCATGCAAAATCTGTTACACAAGACATGGACGATTGTGACCGTATTCCGGCATTTCTGCTTTTAATGATCAATGCGTTGAATCTGATAGGCTTGGGGTGTGAGGGGTAATTTGGGGGTCGCATCCTTGATGGAACTAAGGGCCAGATGTAGGTAGAAATGGGATTGCGACTCGCAAATTGCGAGTCGCAATCCCATATGCAGTCTGGTGTCCCTGACACCGTCTGCGAATCGCAAGGGGGGCGCAAATATCCACCTCATTAATATTAATGCGGTGGGTCGCAATCAACCCCTTTGCGATTCCCTGCACTCACAGGGATGGTGGCCTGCTGGAGAGAGCAGACCACCATGTCTGTGACTGCTTTTTCAATAAAGCAGTTTTTTTTTTTTGTACTGCAGCCTGTTTTCCTTAAAGGAAAACGAGTTGCAATACACTCGTGAAAATGAAACCACAGGACCACTACCTGCTCTGATTTTTTTTTTTAGGGCCATTCACAAAGGGGAAGGGGTCCCCTGGGGACCCCTTCCCTTTTGCGAATGGGTTAGCACCCACTTCACATGGGTGCTAACTGCGAATTGCTTTGCGACCGCGTTCGCGGTCACAATGCAATTCTGCATAGCGATGCGAATCGCAAATAGGAAGAGGAACACCCCTTCCTATTTGCGAGTCGCATTCCCATTTTGCGAGTCAGTACCAACTCACAAAATGGGAATGTGCATCGCGATGCGCGTTTTGCATGGCGCAAACTGCGAATTTCGCAGTTTGCGCCATGCAAAATGTTTCCTACATCTGGCCCTAAATGTATATTAGGAAGAGAACTAATGTGTACTGAATTTCCAGGAAGGCTCCTATTTCGCCAGAATGGGAGCTCCCAGCGAGGTAATTTGGCAGCGGGGCAATTAGGGCAGGGGTGATGGGTTTTGATGCATCAGGTACTTTTTAAATGGAACAGATATAATATATAATTCTAAAATAAAAAATAAAAAATCTGTTACAACTTTTATTACTTTAAAATATGGTGAATAGCTCTATCGCTAAGTCTTTTCAGCAATCCTATTTTAAAGCATTTTTGTAATTTTTCTATTAAACTTAGGTGCCTTACAATTTGTGAACCTCTGTCATCTGAGAAAGGAAGTACAGCCTCACATTTGATCACAGTATCAAAGGAACTAACGTATTAAAGGACATATCTAAGGAATTGTTGATTCAACAAGCCGCAGCAAGCTAAAACATTATAGGTAAGGAACTGAAGGGCATTTTTATGAAGGGTTGGAGCCATGCTTGCACCACACAACGTGCAAACCATTAAGTCATATCTTTAAAGCCAAGCAAAGCCACTTTGTGCAGCCTTGAATGGCTTCAAAAATATGAAGTAAGGTAAGGCAGTGCAAATCGCTGCGTTGCCTTACTCTGCGCTAGGGAGGTGTTCCACGGGCGTGGCCTGGGTGTTACTATTTTTTTACACATTCCCAGACTTAGCAACCCTGGTAAATCTGGTGATGCACCACAATTCTACGGCTCTCCAGGTGAGGTGTAACAAAGAGATTTATCTTTATTTCTCCTTGTTTTTCATTGTTCTGAAATGCAGCACACATAGAAAGAGGAAAACGCCTCTCAGGATTGTTTTTGTGCAGGAAAGTGCCCCTACCCTGCAAAAACCACAATCATGCATGCAAGGCAGGTACCCTTGCACCACAGTGCAAGGGTGCCTGTGTTGACGCTAGGCAGCCAAAATTGGGTAAATATGGCACATTCCTGCCCTTTCTCTGTGACACAGGACAGCGCAGTAAGGTAACTTGCTGTGCTGCACCCTGCCACAAAGCCCATAAATCTGGGCCTATGTATATATTTTTTAGATATTTGTCAACTTTGTGGTTTTTAGGACGTTAGAGCTCAGTGATAGTTAGGGTGGGTCTTTTTAGGTTTGGCCTTCGTGACAGCTTTAGTTGTCTATCAAGACTATTGCTTTAAAAAAAACAAAAAAATACTATATAATGTAATCAGCTGTCTTACATGTTTTCTTTCTGCCCACCACAGCTTACAGCACTGGACAATGAATCATCCCACTTCAGACCACAGCTTCCTTTTGTGGGAGTGATTGAATTTTGCTTGTTCACAATGTGAATATCTACCACAAAGATACTCTAATTCGGTGTTATGGCTGAACAGACAATACGTATGGGTTTTCTACACACCTTTTCTTATTGAAAACATAGATTTTTTTTTGGGGGGGGGGGCCCAGCAGCTCTCCAGATACTCCTATTGGCTTTCACTTCATCCTGCCCTGTACTACATCTTGCACAAAAACTGCCACTTTTAACGGTGTGCAACATTCCTATAATATGCTTTTGCGGAATTATGCAAATCGTTTCTCAGTAGATTGTCTTGAAAATTGAGCCATGATCAATTAAAAAGGATGCATGCTGAGTACAAAACGGTTCTGCTCTTAGTTGAGGTGGGCGTGTACTGAGGACAGTACCATTCCGCCCTTGCATCCACCCACTGAGGAAACGCTGCCGTTCCCCCTGTGAGCCTCTCATATAAACACCCTCACAGGGAATGGCAGCGGTAACACTTCCGCTGCCACCCCTAACTCCCCCTTTCGTGATCGGATGGGATCCGTGCATGCATGGTGCGCTAACATCATCAAATGCAGCTGAAGAAGCGCTGGGACCCATTTGCTTCCAGTGCGTCTCAATGGAGGATGTCTTGATGGTAGGTCTTTCCCCTGGGGTTTGGTGGGAGGGGAAAGAGTTTTTCCTTTCCCCCTGTGCCTGTTTGGAGTGGATTCCTGCTTCATGATCATGGCGAGGGCCGAGATGGTGGAGCATGAATCCACCCACTACACCACCAGGGATTTTTTGCGTGGGCAGAGTGACCCCTGGGCCAAGGGTCGCTCCCTAAAGGGGAAACCATTGCATCTATGTTTTGGTCCCCTTTAAGGGTTGATCGGGTGTTTTTAACGGCCGATCTGCCCCCCCACCAGGGGTCTGAAACCTAATTCCACCCCCCTCAGAGGGCATTTTGCCCATTTTTAGGCCGATCTGCCCTCTGGGGGGTGGATACCCGTTAAACCACCAGAGATTATTTCCTTGTTAGGGTAGGGACCCCTTGGGGAAGGGTCTCTGTCATGGGGATAATTTATTTTGATATTCCACCCACCCAAAGGGCTGATTGGCCATCAGTCCTCTGGAGAAGGGGAGGGTGGAACACCATTAAACCATCAGGGACATTTTTTGTTGTTGTTCAGGGAGAAATACTTTGGGCGAAAGCTGCTCCCCTTGAGGGCCTTTTTTGTATTCTGCCAACCTCTGAGGGCACATTGCCCATTTCTAGGCTGATATGCCCTATGTGGGGGATCGAAGCCACTAAATGCCAGGAATTTTTGCACAATTGGTGCAATTCAGGTAGCTGCCCCTTAGGAATTTGGGCACCTATTTTGGCCATTTCTGCTCTTGGGGGAAGATTGGTGGTATGTTTAGGCTCACTAGGCACCAGGGAAAGTTTGTGTGTGTAAATTGGAGTTCCGCTGATGGTCTGCGTGTACTGGCATTTGGATGGCTGTGTGTGTACTGCAATTTTACTGGCGGTATAAGTGCATTTGCGCTTGGTTGCCGGTGTGATGGACTAGTGCTTGGCTGGCAGTGTGTGTAGACTGGTGGTGTGAATGGACTTGTGCCATGCTGGCAGTGTGTGAAGTGGGGATTTTGCTGGTGTGTCTTTGCCGACTGGCTTCTGGTTGACGGTGTGTGTTGACTGTCTTATTGCTGGTGATGTGCCTGGCTGGCATTTGGGTGGTGATGGGTAGCGTTTATGATGTTAACTGTTTCTTGTTCTCATTTCCATTTGCGATTCTGTTGTTTTATTTCTGCTTTCTATTCTAGTGCAAAGCTTTTGATTTCCTTTGCTGAGACTCCTGCTTGAGGTATCGACACTGGTAGATCTGCAGGTTGTATAGTTGCAAGTGGCTGGTAAGAAAAAGTTTTTTGTACTGTTTTCTCTAAATGAGTATCATTTCCCTGCATGAATGTGTTTTTGCACATTGTGTAAGAATGCAAGCATATTTAGCTTATGTTTTATTGTGTGTGAAATTCTTGCTGCGTTTGTGCATGACATTTATTGTGTTGTTTTGTGTGTAATATTCTTTGTTTTTCCTTTCTAGTGGGATATTGTTGGTGTTTGCTGCATCTGTGCAGAGTTCGTGCTGTTGAATCTAGCTGTCTCTGGCAAGTGAGTGGTATCGTTTTTGAATATGTAGGTCTTTGTGATATAGCCACACTTTATTTATTACTTATTTTACACATTGTTGCCTATTCTTGACTTATTTGTCAAGTTACTTTCATTAGAAAGGATTATGGATAGGTGCAGGTTATTGATTATGAGACGGACTCTGCATCTGAGGCAGAGGAGGAAGTGCAAGAATCTGGCAGTGAATTTTCTGTCCAAGAGGAATCATCTGAAGATGAATCCACTCTCAATGTGGAGGAAGTGCCTGTTTTAGAGGAGGGCACTGATGTGGCAATAGTGCAGCAAGAAGCATCTGGATTTCAGCCTGAGACTGGAAGGCTTCTAATTGGAACTGCTGAACTCTGGGTTTCCCCAAACATGGTGCAGCTGGCGTTGCCTACCTTAACTGGTGTCGCAGGGTGTAGAGTGAATGCTGAAAACCTTTGGCATCTAAATTTCTTTCAGTTGTTTATAGACAATGGGGGTTATTACAACTTTGGAGGAGGTGTTAATCTGTCCCAAAAGTGACGGTAAAGTGACGGATATACCACCAGCCGTATTACGAGTCCACTATATCCTATGGAACTCGTAATACGGCTGGTGGTATATCCGTCACATTTGGGACGGATTAACACCTCCTCCAAAGTTGTAATAACCCCCAATATATTTGAGATTGTTGATCAGACTAATTTGTATGCTGAACAGTATTTGAGGGACTACACTGCCAGACTTAAGCCCCACTCTAAAGCTAGCTGGTGGACTCCCACAAATCTGGATAGGTTGAAGAAGTTCTTGGGTTTAACTTTTTTGATATCTTGATAAGGAAGCCATCACTGTCTGAATATTGGCCTAGTAATCCATTGATGGAGCTGGCTAATTTCATGCAACAATGAGTCATGATTGATATTTGCTTCTTCTTCGAATGCTGCATTTTGTTGATAATGCTTGAGCGTCGCCACAAGATCACCCTGATTGTGGCCGTTTTTTAAGGATTCGGCCTGTGCTTGATCACTTTGTAGATCAATTTTCAGAGATCTAAGTTCCAGGGAAAGTAATAGGTGTGGGTGAGTCTTTGGTCCTGTTTAGGGGCCATTTGGTTTGTAGGCAGTATATTCCTAGCAAGAGGGCACGTTATGGAATTAAGTTGTATATGCTATATCATAGTAGTACTGTATATGTCTATAATTTCATGGTGTACAATGGTAGGAATTCCAATAATCACCCCTCTGGTTGTCCGTCTGCTTTAAGGGGTTAGTGAATTGTTAAAAGTCGACACTGTTGCTTGTGGCACAGTTCACTCTAACTATAAAGGTTACCCAAAATAGCTTCTTTGTGAAAACCTTGAAAGGGGATAGTGCAGTGCCTTGCAGTGTGATGAACTTCTAGCTATGAAATTTGCAGACAGGGGAGATGTCTACGTGCTGACTACCATCCATGTTGAAAGTACTTCACCTGTGACTATTTGGGGTCAGGTTGCTGCAGTATGCAAACCTGTGTGCATTTGGGACTGCAATAAGCACATGGGTGGTGTAGATAGAGTAAATAAGAGGTTGAGAACTTACACAGCTCTCGTAAGGCTTACATGTGGTATGAGAAGTTGGTTATCCATTCATACTGTTTAGCATCATTTAATGCTTTTGTCGTATTCAAGACAATTTCTCTAGAGTCAAATGTTACATTTGTTTATTTTCAATAGTCAGTGATAGGCAGCCTTGTTGTAGGGAAACAGGCAAGTCTTCCTAGAGTAAGAGTGGTGGAGTATGTGGCTAGATTGAAAGATCACCACTTTCCTGGTCACATTCCTCACAGGTCCAAAAAACAGACTTTCCTAGTAGGAGATGTAGAGTCTGTATACGAAGAAGTGTGTGGAATGAGTGTTGTATGTGCTGCCCCGAGTGTCCTTCTAAACCTGGGCTCTGTATGCCCACATGTTTTAAATTGTACCACATGCAACAGAGATTTTGGGAGCTACCTTGAGCATAAAAGTAAACTGACTGGTTTGTATCATTTCAAAAGTTTTTTTCATTTTTCATGATTGACATTAGTGTGATATTAGAGCTGTTGTGTTTGTGGTTCTAGTTTTGCATCTGCTTCCAAATGGTTTCGGTTTTCTTTTATGTTAAAAAAATTGTGATGGCGTTGTGCGTGAGCTGGCATTTTGCTGCCGGTGTGTGAGTAGTGACTTGCTGCTGGAACTAGACACACTGCTACCCGAAGGCCAGTCCACACACTCTGCCAGCTGGTGTGATTGCTGTATTAAGGTGTATGAAAGTGAAGGGCCCTTGAATGGCGCTGTCTGTTGGTGTGAGTGTTGTAATATGCTGGGCCCGGGGCTGGTGGTGTGAATGGTTTTGTGTGTGTCACGTATGAAAGGTGTGTGAATGGTCTATAAATCGTTTGGTGCCTTGACGTGGCTTTACAGCTCATGAGCTGTGAGTCATTGGATCAGTTTTTTTACCTTTCAATTATTAACAGTGCATTTCATTTTTGTGAAATCTCTTCTTAATAAAACTTTACATTCTGAACCTTCACTCACCCTCATGCCAAATCCAACCAGTATGTGTGTGTACTTGAGGAACAGATGGTTGTGAAGTGATACTTGTCTTTTCTGTCTTTCTCTGCCAGAGTGTACATTGTCTCTACATTGTCTGTTGATGTGAGTGTTATAATGTGCTGGGCCCGCGGCTGGTGATGTGAATGGTCCTGTGAGTGTCACATATGAAAGGTGTGTGTGAATGGCCTGTAAAGCGGTTGGTGCCTTGTTGAGGCTTTACAGTTCACAAGCTGTGAGTCATTGGTTCTGTTTTCTTACCTTTCAATCATTAGCAGTGTATTTTTTATTTTTGTAAAATCTCTTGTTAAGAAAATGTTATGTTCTGAATATTCATTCACCCTTGTGCCAAGTCCAATCAGTATGCGTGTGTAATTGCAGAATAGATGGTTGTGCAGTAATATTTGTATTTTGTGTCTTTCTCCGCCAAGGTGTACATTGTCTCTAGGGAAAATCTACCAACTCTAGATATGTTCGTCAACTAGACATCCTGGGAAGTACAGGGTGGTGTGCCTCTTGTGGATCCCAACAGGTTTTCTAACCTACAATGCCCAAAAACCTCTAAATGTGACTAAAGTCACACATTTTCCTTGCGTTTCTGTGCCATATTCTTCCAGAAACTGAAAAAAACACAAATTTCCTACCACCTAGTGTTCCACTGGGGATCCAGATAAAAATGTTACCTCACTTGTGTGGGTGGGCCAAGTGCCCGTGACAGGGAAAAACCCAAAACGTGTTGCTGGAGACATCAAAATTATCTATCACAAAACTATCAGGTTTTGCACAGGGGTCACTTGTGTTTTTTTGCCTCTGGGCTCAGCGGCCATCTAGGGAAACCTACCAAACCCAGACATATTGAAAATTAGAACCCTGGGGAGTCCAGGGAGGTGTGGCTTGTGTGAGTCCCCTAACATTTTCTTAACCAGAATCCCATGCAAACCTAACGTTTAGCTACAAAAATCTAGTTTTCCTCATATTTCTTTGTGGAAGCACCGCACCAGCACAAATTTCCTACTACCCAGCATTGCCTTTGGTATCCTTATTAAAAAGACACCTCAATTGTGTGGGTGATGTACCTTTTTATCAGGAGACTTGGGGATACAAGGACATTTGTGTCTCCCCTCAGATTCCAAACCTTTCCATCACAGAAATGTGTGTGAAAATTTGTTTTTTAGATCACTTTTGAGGTTTGCAGGGGATACTAGGTAACAGAACCTGGCAGGAGCCGCACAAGTCACCCCTTCGTAGATTCCTCTAGGTGTCTAGTTTTAACAAATGTACAGATTTGCTAGGTTTCTGCAGGTGCCGGCTGATCTAGGACCCAAAATCCACAGCTAAACATATTGAAAAAAAGGGTCCGTTTCCAGTGGAAACCTGTGATGTGTCCACATTGAGTTTTGGGCCATTTCCTGTCACTGGCACTAGGCCTACCCACACAAGTGAGATACCATTTTTATTGGGCGACCTAGGGGAACCCAGAATAGTAGAACAAGTTTTATTACCAATTGACATTCCCTGCATTTGCGCCTTCCATATGTAAGACAATGCATAAGAAATGTCATTTTGAGAAAATTCAGAGATGTGCAAATTACTACTGCTTGTGAACACCACATCTTGTATGTATTTCTGAAATAAATAGGTTTCCTTGATACCTATTTCTCAATCTTTATATTTTACCAAATTATTTGCTGTATACCAGGTACACAATGAAAAGCCATTACAGGCTGCAGCTCAGTTATTGGCTCTGGATGCCTCCGGTTCTTGGTGAACCTACATGCCCTATATATCCCTGCAACCAGAAAAGTCCAGTGGACATAACTGTATATTGTTTTTGAAAATCTGCCATAGTTAGAAGCAGTTACAGATGAACACGGTTTCAGCATTTTCTTTTTATTTCAACTGTTACATTCTATAGGAAAACCTTGAAAGATCTACACAGTGAACCCTTGCTGAATTCTAAATTTTATCTACTTTTCGGAAATGTATAGCTTGCTGGGATTCACCATTGGCTTCATACCCATTTCCACCACTAACTGGAAGGAGACTGAAAGCACAAAAAAACAGGTAAATGGGCTATGTCCCAGTAGATTGCCATACCTGTGTTGAAAAATGTGGCTTTCTGATTCAAGTCTATCTGTGCCTGAAAGCTGGGAAAGCGGTGATTTTACCACTGCAAACCCTTCCTTGATACCATGTGCAGGGATAAAACAGACACTTTCTTCTGCAGCATTTTTTTCCCATTTTCCCCAAAATGACCAAACTTTAGCTCTATTTTGGCTAATTTATTGGTCCCCTAGAGGGGAATCCACAAACCCCGGGCACCTTTAGAATCCCCACAATGTTGCACAAAAAGGACATAAATTTGGCATGAATGCCGTACATGGACAATAAGTTATGGGGGCCTAAACGCGAACTACCCCAAATAGCCCTAAACAGGCTTAGCATGGGGTAAAGGCCTAGCAGCGACGGGGTTAAAATGTTAATTAGTATGCAGTTACATCTTTCAATAGCCCAAAAGGTGCCGCAAATGCCGCCAGGCACCCAAAGCAATAATCCTCTTTAACTATATTTTAACACAGTAAAAGAAGCATGGCCATGGGGCTTGTGGCAGTGTGTGTAATCATTGTAACCACGGTCCGTATTTTTTTAAAGTTTGTTAATAGTTTAAATAAAAAATGAGTCAAATCCTCTGACAGTGATGTAAACGCCATGTAGAGGATTTTTTCAGCAATGATTACCTGCCTGTAGTAATTTAGGGTGAGCCCAAATTGCTGTAACAGTAAATGAGTTGACAAGCTGGTTTTTCCAGGTTAGCTTCCGTCCAAAGAACAAATAACTAATCCTTACAATGGCCTTACTTAAAGGCACCTTTCAGTCGTGGAAAACGTGTATTTATGTATCTGCCTGAATAAGGGCTCCACATTTTGCTCTATAGCAAACAACAGTTGCTCGTTGATCCTGCATCACTTCTGTAAACTCTTCAACGAGTCAGTGGTGTAACGCAAAATGAGTGGGACCCCAGCAGAATGTGATGAGGGCCCCCAGCCTCCTACATCTCACATAAATTCATTGGTCTTGGGCTCAATGGGGGGGGGCTCATTAAAGGATTGCTACCTCTGCCACCCCCACCACCACCCTGCACCACAGGGGCTGCAGGGGCCTGCGCTACACCACTGCAATGAATAGATAGGTAGTTATTGGCATGAGTTATGTATACTATTAAAGCATATTAAGAAGTGTATTACTGCATCAGCTATAAGTATTGTTTTTTTCAGTAATCCTGAAGGGCTTGATTGTCTTCTTTGTGTACATTGCCTTTATGCACAGAGTTGCAGAGTACATAAAATGAAGCCACAGATTTGTGTGTGGTAATATAGAATTGTATTACTTCCTGGGCTCAAGCAGTGGGCTCTGTATTACAGTGCTTTAAAGCTGTTCACTGTGGTCGCACTGATTCCACTTGACATACGAGGGAAACGTCACTGTGTGTGGTTGCAAAAAAAACACTCTCTTGACAAGGCCAGTCCTATTGGCTTTGACAATGCTTGTTTTCCCTAGAGGTCGCTGATTTAATTGGAGGTGTGGCCTAGAATGTATCAAATGATGAGTGGGGCTGTGCTTGTTGGGAGGTGAGGGCGTGCCGTGTAGCAGTGCTTAAAAGGAACAGAGAGGTGGTCAGGGCGCGGAGTTGGTAAAGAGCAAGAAAATACTTGTATGCTTTTCGAAAATAAATAAGTAATCCTGGAAGATGGACCAGAAATTGCAACCGTGCTTATTACACAAATACTGAAGTATGAAGAAATTAATAAGTGCAGCACCCCCTAAATAGAAGAACTGCACACTTTAATAGAGTAAGCAGGAAAATTGGCGCTTTGTTCAAGGAAGTATAAGTCAATGGGAATATTAACATGATTTAAAACACCACTGATCTCTCGCTAATGAAAAGGAGTTACTGTCGTAGACTGTGCACTCACCACCAGTGGCGGCTCCTCCGTTTGAGCGTTGTCCCCCCACCAGCAGCGGCAGCTGCAAAACCTTTTAAAGAAAAAAATAATAAAATATGTTTATTATCGTTTTCTTTCAAAGGGTTCTGGACACTGCGTGAGGTGCACTGAGGTGGGGTGCTCTGCACTCCCCCTTCACAAAGCATGTGCGTTTGGCCAGCCGTCTCGGGCCGGCCAAACACACATGTGCTGTAGGCTCTCTCCAGAGAGCCTGCACAGGCAACCAGTCTGCCTGGGAGCACACTGGCTGGGCGCTCTCAGCCAATCCTGATGCTGCTCTGAGAAGCGTCAGGATTGGCGCAGGGCAGGTTGGGAGCCTGTGCCTGCAGAGCATCGTCGGGACAGAGGAGCGGCGGAGGAGGTAAGTAATTAAAAAAAAAAAAAAAATTAATGTTTATTTCCTCCTGCCTCCCCCACCGTGCCTCCCTGCCCCTTCCGCAGCCCTCGTGTCGCTACTGCTCACCACTGTGTATCAATGCCCGAAGATATCCTTTTCCAATTAGATTTTTCAAAAAGTCAGTGTAGGTGAAGCAATAAAATAATGTTTCATGGGTGTGTGCTTGAAATGACACCTAAGTGTCCGGCGTCTGTCAGTGAACTGGGGCTGCAGAAGTAGAAGGGGAGTTGTTAATTTGCTGTAATTTTAAATTACGCTGTGCTCACAAGCCTTATTTGACATTGTAGGAAGCTGGCTATCTATGTGGTGCACCAATGTATGGGGGGACCTTGCAGATAGTCCAGGCGACCCTTATTGGTTTGCAGGGTTACAAATGACAATCCCAAAAGCTCTCTTTTGTGGTCGTGTGGGCGAGCAGTTAAGCTTATTAGGAGGTAGTGCTAAGCATTTGTTCTACTCACAGAGGCAATAAATGAGACCGAAGAAACTTGAGACCAATTGTTAGACAAAAAAAATATGTATTTTGTTTATATTATGTTTCAATACCAGAATACTGCTGTAGGAATAAATATTGATGCAGTATTAACGAGGAATACCAAAATACTAGTAATGTCTTTAAAGCAGTAATGCAAACCCATGGAGAGAAACACAAGTGTTAGATATGAGCATTCCATGGTGACTAACAGGACCAGTTCTCAAGAGGGAAGGTAAGTGCAGGGTACTGTCCAAGGCAGCACCAACATTTCACCTTGGGGGCTTTGGAGCGTCCGGGTGCAGAGATGCTTTACAACATCGGGTGCCCGTTAGTTTCAATGGGAGGTGGTCCTAGAGGAAAAAAGCTGCAGGTGAAGACTGGGGGTTCAGTCCAAATGAACCAACAGGGGGCCTCAGGTCTTGCATTGCTTGGTACGTAGGGACACTGTTGGTCCTCTCTTCCTCGGTCCCGGATGATGGAGTGAACAGGTGTACTGGACCGTCGGGTTTCCGTTACTGGAGGCAGTCGCTGTAGCGGGGTCCTGCCGCGTGAGGCTGCAGGTTTGGACTGGGAGACCAGTCCGACTGAACCAACAGGTGGGCTCAGGACTCACA
The DNA here is from genome assembly GCF_031143425.1 of Pleurodeles waltl. Lineage (NCBI taxonomy): Eukaryota > Metazoa > Chordata > Amphibia > Caudata > Salamandridae > Pleurodeles > Pleurodeles waltl. The sequence continues at coordinate 975,454,302 of NC_090446.1, read as the reverse complement.
AGACCTGGGAACATAAGGACACCATTAGTCCTCTTCTTCTCGGTCTGCGGTGGCCGGGAGTAGAGGTGTTCAGGACCATTGGAAAGTCCGTCACCAGAGGCGGTCGGAGTAGAGGGGGGCCTACACAAAGAGGCTGCAGGCGGCATTGGAAAGCCAAAAGTTGAGGCACTCAAGATGGGCTTGTGTCCTGGGGCGTACGGGACCACTCTGGCACCATCGGCACACTTCATCTCGGGCTAGGGGCAATGGTGCAGTGGTGCTGTCCAGTGTCGGAGTTCTCAGTGTTTGTCTTGGGTGCCTGTAAGGTGCTGGAAAGTAGCTCTGCTACTCTATGGGAGATCCTGGTGCTCTTTAGAAGTCTAGGCAGTCCACCATGGCTTCTGGAGGCAGAGCAGCTGAAGGACGTGATGACTTCGGAGCAGTGACCGAAGACTGCAGGCAGGCTAGCACGATCGGAGCCCAGTAGTAGCTGCTCCTCTATTCTTGCTTTTAGTGGCTTTTTGGTGTCCTTCTTCTTCTTGGGTCCGGAGAATCTGTCTTCCGGTCGTGGGAAGCCACCTAAATACTGAATTTTCAGGCATTTATGGGTGTGTGGGGTAGTAGCCAATGGGCTACTTACCCTTGAGGTGCCTACACCCCCTAGATCACCACTTTCTGTGGGGAGTGGGCATATTCCTATCCCAGAAGGTCTAGTTCCTAACCAAAAACAAAATGATGGATCCCTTCCTCCAGTGTCTACCTCGGGTAGCCCAACTTAGGGGTGTGGTTAGCCCAGAGGTGGTACATGCCTCCTGACTATATAATTTTCACACCTGTCCTGGTGCTGAATGGGCCTCACGGCAGGGAGTGGCTATGACCAGGTCTGGGGAAGCCGGGGGTTTACATGCTAAAAGTGGCAGGGTCTTTGAAGACCCTGGTCCTGGTATGCAGATCTGTTAGTCATTCTGCTAGAGTGGGTGGTAACACCTCTCTCCGGAGCAGGCATTGTTTCTGACCTCCGAGAGTGCAGGCTCTCAACTTTAGGGGGTCAGAAACCTGCCTGATGGTGGCAGACTGGTGGGAACTAGTCAGTCCACCGCCGAGAGACTAGTGGGGTTCAGGGTGTACCTGTAAGGTGCCCTCTGGGTGCACAGCATAAATCCAATGCTGTCATCAGCCTGGATTTTTAAAGATGAGCTGTTTAATACCAAATACCATAGGGCTCAGTGAAGCTATTCTGTGACTGGGTCACTTGTGTTGATGAGTGTCCAGCATACCTTAAGATGGCTTCCCTGTTCAGCAATGGGGCTGGACATCACAGGGGCATATCAGGTGTGGATATATCTTCTCGTGAAGATATATCCACACCTCACAGGTCCTAGGCTTGCCTTAGAGGTGACTTACATATACTTAGATGCATGGTGCACCAGGAGTGTGTCATGTAGTGTTTTCACTGGGTCTATACCGGGACATGCATAACTGCAATGAAAGCTGTGTGCACCTCATTTTAAGGAGGTCCCTGAGGATGGCACAATGTGTGCTGCAGCTCTTAGGGGCCCTCTTCTCTGTCCATGCTTCTTCTCTGCCCATGCCATAGGTACCAGGGTTCCAGTTACTAGGGCTTACATAGGTAGAGGAGTGTGCCAATTTGACCACAATGTTAACTGTTTTTAGGAAAAGAGCACTGGCACTGTGGACCTGCTTAGCAGGGGCCCAGTCCAACTCAGTCAAAAAACCTTAGTACCAGTGGGCAAAAAAATGGGGCATGACCATGTCAAAAAGGGCACTTTCCTACACAACCCCCACACCCCAAACGAAAGGGAATGAGATTAACATTTCCCAAGAGAGTCTTCATTGTCTAATGTTAAAAACAGAAAAAGCCATCTGCATTGGAATGGTCAGTCCCTGATCTGTGTTCTGCTGTAAAGTCCATACCCTGTAGGTAGATGGACCACTCAACAGTTTAGGATCTTCCCCTTGCATCAGGCATCTGAGAGGCCTGTGGTAAGTTTGAAAAAGAAGTGAAAAGGGTCTCAGCTTCTTTAGAGACCAGTTCACAGCAAAGGCTTCCCTCTCAATGGCACTCCAAAGCTGCTGTGAATAGTAGCCTCCTGCTAATGAAGGCAACATGTTGTTAATAGCCATCATCACTGGTCTGGGATAGGCCCACTCCTTTCCAATGTTCAGAGGCATCTGTCTGCATAATGAACTGTTGTTATAATCTGTAACTTTCAGAAGGGGTGTTGAACAGAGATACTCCTTCAGGGTGCCAAAAGCTTTTTGACAACTAACCGTCCAGTTAACCACCTTTGGTTGTTTCGTGGAGGTGAGTTCTGTGAGGGGTGCCACAATAGTGCTGTACCCCCTTCACAAACCTCCTGTAGTACTAAGTCAAGCCAAGGAATCAAGGAATGCCGACTTGAGTCTGGGTTGTTGGAGCCTCCCAGTTTAGAATTGTCTGGATCTTGGGCTGTAAGGGTTGTACTTCGCCTCTGCCTACCAGGTAGCCCAAGTATACAACTTTACCCTGCCATATCTGGCATTTGCTTGTCTTGATAGTGTGGACTGCCTTCCGTAGAGCCTCAAGACCCTTCCCAAGGTGGATCATGTGATCCTGCCAGGTAGATCTATAGACAGAAATATAATCTAGATGTCTAGATATGCTGCATAAAGGACTCTAACCCAGCGAGGACTTTGTTCACCAACCTTTGGAAGGTGGCAGGGGCATTCTTTAATCCAAAGGGCATCACAGTGAACTGGAAGTGCCCATCTGGGGTCAATAATGCTGTTTTCTGTTTGGTTCCTGGGGAGAGACAATTTGCCAATACCCTGATGTCAAACCAACGGTACTGAGGAACTTGGGTGTCCCTAGCCAGTCAATGAATTCATCAGCCCTTAGAATGGGGTGAGCATCGGTCTTACAGACAGCATTGAGACCTCTGTAGTCCACACAAAGCCTCCTTTGGAATGAGGTTTGGGGACTAAAAACATAGGGCTAGCCCAGGGGCTTTAAGAGGGATCACTTACCCCAAGATCCAGCATCTTGCTTACTTCAGCTCTGATGCTTTGTTTGACTTTGTCAGGCTGTCTGTAAGTTGTACTTTTGACAGGCAGGCTGTCTCCAGTGTCCACATCATGTGTTCACCAAGTAGTCTGACCAGGGGTCAAAGAAAACAGCCCCTCATACTATCTGAATATGTGCCTGCAGTCAACTTGCTGTTGGGCAGTGATGTTATCTGACAAGACTGACCGATCTGCAGGGCTGTGGGAGAGGGGTCAGATGGAGGAGTCAGGTAGAGGATCACTTTCTTCCTCCTGGCCCACATCAGTGACCATCAGCATGGCCACATTAGCCCTGTCATAATAGGGTTTAAGGCGGTTCACATGAATGAGCATGTGAAGGCTCCTGGGAGTGCGAAGGTCCACCAGATAGGTGACCGCACCTGTACTTTCAAGGATTAGGTACGGCCCACTCCATTTGTTCTAGAAGGCCCTGTGAGCCACAGGCTCCAACACCCATACCTTCTACCCTGGTTGGTACTCTACCAGTGCAGCCTTTTGGTCATTCCACTGCTTCTGGAGCTCCTGGCTTGCCTTAAGATTTTTTGTTAGCTTTCTTCATGTGCTCAGCCATCCTAGAACTTACGCCAAGCACACAGGGCCTCATTACGAATTTGGTGGGCGGCGAAGGCCGCCCGCCAAACTCGTTCCTCCATCAGGCTGCCTATGCAGCCTGAACATTGCCGGCTCCATTAGGAGCTCACTACAGGGGCAGAGGGCGAAAACTTTGTTTCCGCCCGCTGGCCCTGCGGTGACCAAGGCCTTAACATTGACACTGGCTCCTAATGGAGCCGGCGCCAATGTGGCAGTGCGGCGGGTGCAGCAGCACCTGTTGCGCATGCCACTGCCCGTAATTCCATTCTTGATGGAGAGAGAGCTAGGTAAAAACCAACCTATTGCATTTGCAATGCTTCCTTTGATTCTGTTACCATTGCTGCCAGGAACCTTTCCACAGTTCACATTTTCGCACTCAAAGTTTTAATTAACATCTAGAAATTGCTTTCCACCCTTGTCAAAGAGTGTTTGTCACCCCTTTTAACCCCTGCAAGCCATGACTGCTTGGCCCAGCCGCAATAGAAAGCAGAGATGAGAGTAGAGAGAAGAGAAAGTCAAGGAGATGAAAAATGGGAGGAAAATCAATACATTACATCAACATGGTATAAAAAGAAACAGCGTCAGTAGTTACGAAGCAAGCTTTTCATTGTAGTATCCCAAAATAGTTCAAGGGAGTGTAATGGTAACACTAGAACAGGGTAGGGAGGGATCATTGAGGGAGCCGATATCTGGGTGAATTGGAGCAGTGGATAAGACGGGGATTGTCAGTCATCTAATCGTGGCAGAGGTGGACAGACCAGATTAAGGGAGAGCCCTTATATCTGGAAAAGATGCAACACTCTGGTTCAAGTGGGGCAGAAGAAAAGTGTGAGGCCCTGATAACGCGTCAAAACCTTGATAATGTATCTTACAAGGAGACACGTTTTAGGCCAATGAATCTTTTGACCACGTTTGGGGACTTCCCAGAATGAGATATCTGTTTAGCATTGCAATCAATAGATCAATAACCTCATCAATATTCACACTAACTAATCAATCAAACTAATCAATAACATTTAATAAGAATAAAACACACCATGACCCTTCAGCCATGAATAACCACACAAATCTAGTAAGATTTAGGATATTTATTCCCTATTAGTTACACTCTGGTATCATATTTATTAGTCGTAATATCAATAAGCACATCAATACCACTATAACATGGCAACTCGAGTAAGACTTTATCAAAGCATAGGTCATAAACAGTAGAACAACGCACGATGTTAACATGAGTCAACTTTAGCAGAGTATCATTAGTACATTATTCAACAAAGCAAGAATTCAGTCATTTGTCTATTTGCACCCGATATTAGTGAACTCCTTAACTAACCTCGATTTAGCATCAGCATGTTGGGCTTCATGCAAAACAATTTAGCAAACATGAATTTGGAAAACATCTAACTATGGTCTCTATCAAAAGAGCAGTTGGTACCTAGAATGAAAAGGCAAACAGACAATTACAATTTATCATCAGATAGTAACACATCGGAATGAGTCAGCAAACAGGGTCTGTCTCCGTCCTCAGGACCTCAGTTGATTCGCCATCAGCCAGGATAAACAGGTAAGTCTCAGTAGGGCATAGCAAGAAAAGGCTCTTCCCTCATAAGGAGGAGAAGTGCATATCGGATAAGGAATAAAGTAGGGGTGGTTAAAACAAAGACAAAAGTGGTCATTACAACCCTGGCGGTCGATGTTAAAGCAGTGGTAAGACCGCCAACAGGCCGGCAGTAAAAATCTTGCAATTATGACCGTGGCGGAAACCGCCAACAAAGACAGCCACTTTAACACTCCGACCGCCACGGCGGTACAAACAAACAGCGCAGCAGTCACCGCCAATAGACAGGCGGAGGACAAAGTACCGCCCACAGTATCACAACAGGCCAATCCGCCACCTTTTCCGGGGCTGATTCACAGCGGATAAAAACACGGTGGAAACAGGACTTTGAAGGGAAAACGCTCACCTCTACACACCCCACGAGGAACGAGGACACGTCAGTGCCCTTGGCGCTCATGGGCCAGCATTGCTTGATGCGGCGGTGCCCTGTTCAGCGGTGCTTGAGGCGGCGGTGCCCTGTTCAGCGGTGCTTGATGCGGCGGTGCCCTGTTCAGCGGTGCTTGATGCGCCGGTACCCTGTCAGCGGTGCTTGAGGCAGCGGTGCCCTGTTCAGCAGTGCTTGATGCGGCGGTGCCCTGTTCAGCGGTGCTTGATGCGGCGGTGCCCTGTTCAGCGGTGCTTGGAGTGGCGGGCTCCTTTGCAGTGACTCAGCTGCTGGCGGCCCTTCATGGCCCAGCGGGCTTGTGCTGGCGGTCCTCTCTGTCCCAGCGGGGCTTGTGCTGGCTGTCCTCTCTGTCCCAGCGGGGCTTGTGCTGGCGGTCCTCTCTGTCCCAGCAGGGCTTTTGCTGGTGGTCATCATGGCCCAGCGGGGCTTTTGCTGGCGGTCCTTCATGGCCCAGCTGGGCTGGTGCTGGCAGTGGCCTCCTGGGCAGATGGGCTGGTGCTGGCGGTGGCCTCCTGGGCAGCTAGGCTGGCGCTTGCGGTGGTCTCCTGGGCAGCTGGGCTGGTGCTGATGGTAGCGTCCTGGGCAGCGGGGATGATGGCGGTCTTCTCCGCCGTGCTGCTCTTCCCAGACTTGCTGAGTTTCTTGTGCCCCTTCCCCACCTTGGAAGGTGTCGCAGCTGACTCCACACTCCCACCTGTACCTCTGGGAGCGGCTTTGGTGGCTGGAGTCTTCCCCCTCTCCCGCCGGGCACTGGCCAACTTCTGATGCTTCACAGGTGGGGGACTGTCTGTGCTGTGGCTACGTGCCACACTGGCTGCCCTGGTGGCCGGTGCACTCCATATTCCAGTGACTACAGGCACCACTGGTCCCGGAGATGTTGTGGCTTAGGTGCTAGTTCGGGCCCTAGGAGATGGACTGGGTGGGGGAGGTGTGGGAAAGAGGTCAAGGTTGGACAGGAAAAGTTTTTTGGAGACACTGGGACGGGTAGATGGAGGGGGTTTGGGAGTGGAGGAAGAGGTTGTGGTTGTAGGAGGTGTTCGTTTGCTGACTTTGGATGAAGGTGCATGCGCTGGAGGCTATTGTGAGGTGGATGGCTGTTGGGTGGGTGTGTGCCTGCGTTTGTGTATCTTGGAGAAGGCGTCACAGACACACTGGGGGAGGACACAGGGGATGTGTGAATGGTAGTGGGGGTGGTGACTGCATGTGAGCAGGGTGTGGTGGTGGGTGTGCTGGTGATGGTATTAGTGGCTGTAGAGGTAGTGCATGCAGGTGTGAGTGTAGACGAGACTGGGAGGGAGGAGGGAGACGAGGAGGAGGGGGACACAGTGGAGGCAGTAGTTGTTGGTGTGTGTGCATGTGTGTGATGCTTGCGTGAGTGCCAGTGGGATGTGTGGTGCTTATGTTTGCCTGAGCTTCCCTTGGGTGTTGACGTGTGTGCATGCTGGTCTGTAGGTGTGCTTGGGATAGGCTGGGGTACAGGGGATTGGGTCAGGGTGGAGGAAGGTGGAGGGGGGAGGCTAGACACAGAGACAATGAAAAGCTCGCTGAAAGGCCGTCTGACCAGAATGAATGCCCGCCAGGAATGCATTTGTTTGTTGCAACTGCCTTTCTACACCCTGGATGGCATTCAAAATGGTAGACTGCCCAACAGTGAGGGACCTGAGGAGGTCAATGGCCTCCTCACTGAGGGCAGCAGGGGTGACTGGGGCAGGGCCTGAGGTGCCTGTGGCGAAGGTGATGCCCACCCTCCCGGGTGAGCGGGCATGGGGCGAAGGCTGAGGGGCTGCTGGGAGGGCGGTGCTGGAAGGGGGGGTGGTGGCTGTACCTGTAGATGGGGGGGGGGGCACGGATGTTGCCGCCACCACAAGGGAGCTCCCATCAGAGGACGAGTCTGTGTCACTGGTCTCAGCTCCTGTCCCTGCCATGGAGCTCCCCTCGCCCTCCGTCCCACTGGTGAAGTCTGATTCGGTAGTGTGGCCCTCCATGGTCATGTGGAATGCAGCCCCCTCGTGCTCCGGTGCCATTGCTCCTCCACCTGATGATGCTAATGGACACAAGAACAGGGAGACCACAAAAAGGGGGGGGACGACAGAAGAAAGACATGTTGAGTGCATGCATAACCACTACCGTTGGCGGACACGACAGACACAAAAGCCCCCTGCAGTACGCCGCGCTCTTGGGCTCCACTGTTCAATTCCTGGGAAATGGCCTACTAGGCTATGGACGACATCTGCACACATGGATGACACAGGGGCATGACTAGGTGTACTTGGCACTCTACAGAGGTGCGGCAGGGGTACCACATGGCCTGCCTTATGGAGGGACGTTGCCTACGGAACTCGCCCTGGCCTAGGGAAACCCACAGCCCACCTCCCCCACCCAGACCCTTCCACTGTGCGCAAAATCACCAGAATGCAAGTGTACTCACCCCCTTGTGGCTGCTGTGATGCCCTCAAGCGCCCATCCAACTCCACCGCCAGGATCCTGAACATCAGGGGGGTCATGGTGCGACGGGCACCCCACCCACGTTGGGCGGCCATCCCCAGCTGAGCCTCCGCCATCTTCTTGCTCCAGCGGCGAATGTCCTCCCATCTTTTCCGGCAGTGGGTGCTCTGTGGTAGACCCCCAGGGTCTGGACGTCCTTGGCGATGGCACGCCAAATATATTTTTTCTGGTGGGCGATGACCTACATGATTTGTACAGGGGGAAGGGAAACTTATTACCAACTGCACCGTCAAAGTGATTGGCCCCCATCCCTACCCTTGCCATGTGGCATATGCACTCACTGTTGTTTCATGCACTCCGCACCCTCCCCCCCCTTCCTTCTTACATCCACCCCTCTCCACACAGGCATAGCCCATACAGCATGCTCCCAGTGTACTTACCTGTTTGTCTGGAGGACCATAGAGTTGCGTGGATTGGGGGAGGACCCCATCCGCAAGTTTCTCCAACTCCTCCGATGTGAAGGCAGGGGCCCTTTCCCCAGACACTCGAGCCATTGTCTCTTCCAGACTGAGGTCACAGCAGCACTTGCAGTGTAGGTCCTCTCCTGTCGAAGATCAGGTATGGAGTGATTGAACAGATGGAAAATGGCGGTCATGTCCGCGGCGGTGCGTACCGTCACCGCTGACGTACATCGTCATTGGCTCCTGGGACCCATAGGGTCCAATGTTAACCAATAAATGAAAAGAGTACACTGTTCCAAGAAGATCTGTCTAGAATGACGACAAGAATCGGTATTGTGATAGGAGTGCCCTCAAGCGTCATTGAAGACGCTAGGCATCATCACTGGGCTAACTCCTCGTCAGACCGGCACTGCAATATCTGACGGGTCACCACACATATGGTGGTGGCACTAAACCGAAGATGATAACGCAGATCCAATTATATCTGCAGTACGTGCTGACAGTGAAAGGAGAGGAGAGTGAGAAGTGAGTTAAAATTGGCTCTGAACACCCGGTATCTAAATTTAATTACTCAGAGTAGCGGTCAGGCCAAGATTAAAATCAATAGAGGAGTACTTGGAGGAAATAATGGCCACCGATACTGCTACATAAGGGGAAAGGAAGAGGTATACTCTATCGTAACACTAAGGGGTCGACATGTTTCGCGCCTATGCGGTCAGCAAATGATCCAGTGGCGCTTCATCAGGACCGTGATTAGTGACTTCTCCTATAGAAAGGCATAGTGAGTGCTGTAAAGTCACTTACTATGTGTGGACTAATCGTCAAGGTCAGTCAAACAGTAGGTCGCCCTATAAAAGAGACAGAAATCATAAAGGCATGCATTGGTGTCTGAGCACAACTAAATTCACTGTAATAAAAGAGATAGACATCATACCCTAATAACATCATCAGGCACATTAGACACAACATAGAAGGCTTACCATCCCATGTGGAAGTCAGGCATCTTAGGGACGCGTAAACCTCAGACCAAAGGAGAATGCACTATATAGAAGAATGGCAGTAAAATATATTGTCAAAACAATAATGTCACATATGGTACCTGGGGACACATGCTCATGCTCACTTGATAATGTACTTCAGCACCCACCAATCGTGTAGAAATAACTCAGATAATATTATATATGGGGAGAGTTAAATGTGACTAAAGGTAACCGTAAAGTTTAAGTAACCCTACTGGCATCAACCATGGACAAAGAGGCTTTATTTATAAAAGAACAGGCAGAGTTCTAAATGTTAGGGTAACTCATTAGAGGTGTTTATGCACGGTGCTCATATTAGTAAAATAAACAATAACATGAGAAAACAACATGTGAGCAAAGAAGGGGCCGCCAAACGCGGTGCGTATGTAGAAACTCGAGTGCGGAAATGCCGACAGTGTGGCTGACACTAAATCGAGTGTGCCTGTCAATGGCAATACTAGCATATAAGTAGGCGGTTTGTAAGCGGTCTAAAGGCGGCGTGAGCCATAAAATGAGGCAGGCACTAACAAAATCGGAAAAGTGCCGGCAGCGGGAGGACGTCGAAGAGAGCAACGACCAAGCCCTAAAAAATAAATAAAATAAAGAGATCGGTAACAGGACTTACATGATATCTTCCTCTAGTCCTGCCATCCACCTACCCGAGGTCGCATGCCTGGAAATCAAGGCACAGAACGCACAGGAGGTACTAAATAGATTAGGGCTATTAGCCGGAACAGCGAGCACCCGTGTAATGAAAGGTAGACACTAAAAAAAGACTATCAGGAAAGGACGAACACAGTGGAAAAACCGGCGGCCATCTTTGAATGAAAAAGGGGGAACCGGTCCAGAACATATGGATGGTAATCACCAATGTCACAATGAGTCAGAGAGTCAGCCAGATAGACTTGCGGGGAGTAAAAATGATATATAGGTATATATTGCCCCAACGCAATGATAATGACCCTAAATATCTGTTCAGGATTGAGCAGCGTTGGATTTACAAACTCAAAACATCCAACGAGGGCCTCAATGATGATATTCCTTGGTGGACCTTATCACCTTAACCTATATTTGACAACAATTGTTTTCTGACTTGTGTTAATCCAATCAATCCAATTTTTGCGACTTTACCTTCCTTTGTCCATTCTTTTTGGACCATATTTGTATAGTCTAGATTGCAAACCTAAATATTTTGTTGTTTTTTTCTATATATAATTTTTACTCCCCGCAAGTCTATCTGGCTTCTGGGTGACTCTCTGACTCATTGTGACATTGGTGATTACCATCCATATGTTCTGGACCGGTTCCCCCTTTTTCATTCAAAGATGGCCGCCGTTTTTTCCACTGTGTACATCCTTTCCTGCTAATCTTTTTTTAGTGTCTACCTTTCATTACACGGGTGCTCGCTGTTCCGGCTAATAGCCCTAATCTATTTAGTCCCTCCTGTGTGTTCTGTGCCTTGATTTCCAGGCACGCGACCTCTGGTAGGTGGATGGCAGGACTAGAGGAAGATATCATGTAAGTCCTGTTACCAATCTCTTTATTTTATTTATTTTTTAGGGCTTGGTCGTTGCTCTCTTCGACGTCCTCCCGCTGCCGTCACTTTTCCGATTTTGTTAGTGCCTGCCTCATTTCATGGCTCACGCCGCCTTTAGACCGCTTACAAACCGCCTACTTATATGCTAGTATTGCCATTGACAGGCACACTCGATTTAGCGTCAGCCGCACTGTCGGCATTTCCGCACTCGAGTGTCTACATACACACCGCGTTTGGCGGCCCTTTCTTTGCTCACATGTTGTTTTCTCATGTTTTTGTTTATTTTACTAATATGAGCACCGTGCATAAACACCTCTAATGAGTTACCCTAACATTTAGAACTCTGCCTGTTCTTTTATAAATAAAGCCTCTTTGTCCATGGCTGATGCCAGTAGGGTTACTTAAACTTTACGGTTACCTTTACTCACATTTAGCTCTCCCCGTATATAATATTATCTGAGTTATTTCTACACGATTGGTGGGTGCTGAAGTACATTATCAAGTGAGCATGAGCATGTGTCCCCAGGCACCATATGTGACATTATTGTTTTGACAATATATTTTACTGCCATTCTTCTATATAGTGCATTCTCCTTTGGTCTGAGGTTTATGCGTCTCTAAGATGCCTGACTTCCACATGGGATGGTAAGCCTTCTATGTTGTGTCTAATGTGCCTGACGATGTTATTAGGGTATGATGTCTATCTCTTTTATTACGGTGAATTTAGTTGTGCTCAGACACCAATGTATGCCTTTATGATTTCTGTCTCTTTTATAGGGCGACCTACTGTTTGACTGACCTTGACGATTAGTCCACGCATAGTAAGTGACTTTACAGCACTCACTATACCTTTCTATAGGAGAAGTCACTAATCACGGTCCTGATGAAGCGCCACTGGATCATTTGCTGACCGCATAGGCGGAAAACATGTCGACCCCTTAGTGTTAGGATAGAGTATACCTCTTCCTTTCCCCTTATGTAGCAGTATCGGTGGCCATTATTTCCTCCAAGTACTCCTCTATTGATTTTAATCTTGGCCTGACCGCTACTCTGAGTAATTAAATTTAGATACCGGGTGTTCAGAGCCAATTTTAACTCACTTCTCACTCTCCTCTCCTTTCACTGTCAGCACGTACTGCAGATATCATTGGATCTGCGTTATCATCTTCGGTTTAGTGCCACCACCATATGTGTGGTGACCCGTCAGATATTGCAGTGCCGGTCTGACGAGGAGTTAGCCCAGTGATGATGCCTAGCGTCTTCAATGAAGCTTGAGGACACTCCTATCACTATACCGATTCTTGTCGTCCTTCTAGACAGATCTTCTTGGAACAGTGTACTCTTTTCATTTACTGGTTTATGCTTAGGGAGAACGTACACTGGACCATTATCCTCCCAGTCCCTCCTATTGTTTGATCCAATGTTAACCAATGCAGCATTGCGCCTCGGTCTTCGACCGCCTACCGCGACGGTATACAACACCAGCGCAGTTACCTCACATCCCATTGTCCCACTTTACAGGTCAGGCAGCCGCCATTTGAGGGGCCCACATGGCTTAATTTTTAACTGCGTCACACATACCTAGGCCTAGACTCAACACACATACAGGCCACTTTCCGGATTAGGATCCGTGTTCTGTGAAGCTGTGGGTACGTACCTCTGAGTTGGTTGACTCTGTGCTCGCTGTTGTCCTTCATAGGCACCGTCCGCTGGGACATGTGAGGAGATGGCGGCATCCTCCGGTGTACCGACCGTTGGTGGACCTGTCGACAATGGAGGAAAGACGTGATTATCACATACAGGCTTGACCGTGCCACAGTCCAGGAACTGTGTACCCAGTTGGAGCCAGACCTGATGTCAGATATCCGCCATCCCACAGGAATCCCCCCTCAAGTGCAGGTGTTGTCAGTGCTCCATTTCCTTGCAAGTGGGTCATTTCAAACAACAGTGGCCATAGCATCAGGGATGTCCCAGCTTATGTTTTCCAACATGTTGTCCAGAGTGTTGTCTGCCCTGCTGAAACTCATGCGGAGCTACATCGTTTTCCCTCAGGTGGAGGATTTGCCTACAGTGAAAGGTGATTTCCATGCCCTGGGACATATGCCCAACATCATAGGTGCCATTGATGGGACACATGTGACTTTAGTCCCCCCGCAGGAGTGAACAGGTGTACAGAAAACGGTAGAGTTATCATTCCATGAATGTACAGATGGTATGTTTGGCAGACCAGTACATCTCCCATGTGAATGCCATGTTCCCTGGCTCAGTGCATGACGCTTACATCCTGCGGAATAGCAGCATCCCTTATGTGATGGGTCAACTCCAGAGGCACTGTGTGTGGCTATTAGGTGAGCACCTGGAAGCAAGTCAGTGGGAATGGTTGTGTGGGTTTGGGGATATCCCTACAGGTTAGTGTGTGTCTAACAGTTGTCCCTCGCCATTTGCAGGTGACTCTGGTTATCCCAACCTGTCATGGCTACTGACTCCAGTGAGGAATCCCAGGCAAGGGCAGAGGAATGCTACAATGAGGCCCCTGGGCGAACTAGGAGGGTGATCGAGCGGACCTTCGCCCTCCTGAAGGCCAGGTTCCGGTGCCTCCATATGACAGGTGGATCCCTATTCTACTCACCAAAGAAGGTGTGCCAGATCATCGTGGCCTGCTGTATGCTTCACAACTTGGTTTTGCGATGACAAGATCATTATTCAAATAAAAGTATTGAATCTCTTCCTGGTTATAGAATCGTGTTAGTAACAAACTGCAGCTTATCCCATAGGCAAACTATGGTAGGTAACTCCCTCTTGCACTGAAACAGAAATCTGTGTACACACATAACAATCTTTTGCATCCGTAGTGTCAACATATTCACTCAGCAAGCAATAGAAAACATTAGTTGATAGTTCCCCTTTTACATTAGTTTCCTCATGCAAATATCTTGTGCCCTGCTTGAACCTCTCCCAAGCTGTTAGTGTAGCAGCGGTCTCAGGAATTGTAGCATTGTTAGTTTCACTCTTATCTACCAATGGCATTCCCACAATCAGAACTAGGATGAATATCACACACACGACACCCATACCAACACCCAAACACTTACAATGCCTACTTCCCCTATTATCATCTCTAGTGTTAACCATGATCTGTAAAGAATCAGAAACGAAGTATTATTAGTTAAAACAACAACCAACTGAGGATGGTTAAAGCCCTTTTTTTCTCCGCAAGTTTAAGCAAGTTAAAGTCTTTCTTCAGCAATTTATTTACAGCTTTCACATTCACTCCCAGGTTCCTTGTCAATTCAAGTTAGCAGCTTGTCAAAATCAGTTCTCAAAAGTCAATTCAGGTTAACAGTGTCACATCGGCTAATTTATCAGTCTCTTATTCTCAGTTTTCTTTGACTCAATTTTCACATCAACACAGTCTCTTTCTCTGGCCAGACTCAGGTGCCAAAGTACTGACCTGGGACTTCTCGATCAAAACAGAACTCCAAGAACTCCTGTTGCCACTCAGCTGACGTTGCATATGCCCATTCAGGACCTGCGTACCTTCTGTTTGCTACTCTCTTTCGTTTCAACTTGCGGTCACCTTGCAACTCTCCTTCACTCAGATCTTCTCTTCTTGTTGTATCTACTTCATCTTCTATTGCATCTTCGACATCTACTTTCCCCTTAGTCACTTGCAATTTTGGCCACTTATCTCCTTTCAGTGTCTCTCTGGTCTTTGATCTTCCTTGTGGCAGCTCGTTGCCCTCCTCTGACTCCATGGTGTTTTCTCTTGATGGACCTGCAAGTTGCTCAGGAGGAGTCTGGACACTCTCATTCTATTCCGCCTCAACTCCTCCGCCTTCTGGGTCTGTCAGGGGCTCAAATTCTTGTTCGTATCCTCCTGCTTCTGGGAGAACCTCCGTCTGACTCGGTCCTCCTGGTGCCTCAGTTGAGATAGGCTCACCGTCACCCCTTTGGATCTCTTCTCCTTCGTCTCTTATTGGAGTGACTAAGCCGTCCTCAACGGGCTCTCCTTCTGTCTCAGATGCCCTTCGATCACTCTCTGGCTCTGAGACTTCCTTTTCTGTTGCTGTTACTTTCGACAATTCAATTTCCTCATCAGTTGGGCACGTCACCTTTTTCGTGTGACTGGCATGGATCCAGTTTGGAATTCCCGCACACTTCACAGCAGTAGTAGTCGTTAGTTTTACTTGATATGGCCCCTTCCAACGTGGCTCCAAACACGCCTTCCTCACGTGTTTCTTGATGACAATCCAGTCACCAGCTTTCAGGTTGTGACCTGGATCATTTATCAGTGGCAGTGTGGTGGCTTCCACCTGGTGAGAGAAAGAGCGGACCAAGTCAGCCAGACCCTTGCAGTAGTCCAACACCATATCATCCGTGATATTCACAAGACCATTTGCAGGCACTGCGGGCAGTCTCATAGCTCGGCCCATGAGAATTTCATGAGGAGACAGTCCTGTTTTCTTGTTGGGCGTGTTTCTCATTGACATTAGCACCAAAGGCAATGCATCAGGCTATTTCAAATTTGTAGCTGCACACATTTTTGCCATTCTCAACTTCAGGGTATCCTGCATCTGCTCCACTAATCCTGAGGCTTCAGGGCGGTAACTACAATGCAACTTCTGCTCGATGTTCAATGCTGCACACAATAGCTTAACCACCTCGTTGTTGAAGTGACTTCCCCTATCTGATTTGAAAGAGATCGGAAACCCGAAACGTGGTATCAATTCCCTAAGTAGCAGCTTCGCTACTGTGAGACTGTCATTTCTGCGTGTAGGGTAAGCTTCAATCCAGTGACTAAATATGCACACAATCACTAACACGTATCTTAGACCTCCACATACAGGCATTTCGATAAAATCCAACTGCATTCTGCTAAATGGACCTCCTGCTCTCCCAATGTGGCTCAAATTCACCACTGTCCCTTTCCCCGCATTCATCTGCTGGCAGATGATGCATCTGTGACAAATCACTTCTGCGGCTTGTCTGAACTTTGGGTTAAACCAGTCAATTTTGAGCAACCTCATCATGGCATCTCTCCCGATATGTGCTTGCCCATGGTAAAACCTTGTGAACTGTGACAGAAGACTGTTTGGCAAAACCCTCTGCCCTTCATCTGAAACCCACAAATCATCTAGTCTTTGTACACATTGCATCCTAACCCAAGAACGCTTCTCATCTTTGGTGGCACGTCCCTGCACCAACTTCAATTCCTCCAACGTGTCAACCACCCTTAATGCGTAACCTGTACATGTCTCATTTTCTGTTTCAGGTAGCAATTCCCACTGATCCTTGAACGATATACAGTTCAATGTGCAAAACCTTGCGACCTGATCCGCATATCCATTTCCCATTGACACAAAGGAGGTCATTCCGACCTCGGCGGTCTTTTTTCCAGACCGCCGAGGCCGGGGGAGACAGAATACCACCATTGCCGGCGGTATTCATGCCTCCCTATTCTGACATTTCCGCTGGGCCAGTGGACGGTAACAGCATTACCGTCCGCTGGCCCAGCGCAAATGGCACATCAACATTGCCGCCGGCTCGTAATCGAGCCGGCGGCAATGTTGATGTGCAGCGGGTGCAGTGGCACCCGTCGCGCATTTCACTGCCCGAAATTCGGGCAGTGAAATGCGCGACGGGCTACGCCTGGGGGCCACTGCACTTCCCATGCCAAGTGTATGGGCAGTGCAGGGGCCCCCAGGCGTAGCCCCGTGCGTCCCCTTACCGCCAGCCTTTCCATGGCGGTGTCTACCGCCATGGACAGGCTGGCGCTCAGGGACTCATAATCCCCAGGGCAGCAGTGCTTGCACCGCTGCCCTGGGGATTATGTCCGCCAGGCGGAAACCTGGCGGGAAAATGGAGGGGCCGGCGGGATGGCCGTGGCTTTTGCGCCACGGTCATACTTGCTGCCGGGACACCGCCAGCCTTTTGGCGGTGTTCCCGCCAGCAATCCGCCGGCCGCCAGGGTCGGAATGACCCCCAAAGTCTTGTGATTTCAAATGAGTGCTGCATTTCACCACAGCAATTTCATGAGGTAACTGAATCGCGTGCAACAACTCCTTAATTCTTTCACCATTTTTCACTGGAGAACCAGAAGAGGTCTGGAAACCCCTCTGTGACCATAGTTGGCCAGAATCATGAACAATTCCAAATCCGTATCTGTAGGAGGCTGGCCTGGCTTGTAGTGGGTACCAGAGGTACCTACACCTTGTGGCAGGTCCAGTTATCCCTTATTAGTGTAGAAGAGGTGTTTCTAGCAGCGTAGGCTGAAAGAAGGTAGCTATGGCAAAGCAGCTTACGCTGAACTAGGAGACATGTAAAGCTCCTACTATACCACTAGTGTCATCTGCACAATATCATAAGAAAACACAATACACAGAAGTACAAAAAATAAAGGTACTTTATTTTTATGACAATATGCCAAAAGTATCTCAGTGAGTACCCTCAGTATGAGGATAAGATATATACACAAGATATATGTACACAAACCAATATTATGCAGATAATAGCAAAAGGAAGTAATGCAAGCAATGTAAAGTTACAGTAGATTGCAATAGGAGCACATAGGTATAGGGGCAACACAAACCATATACTCCAAAAGTGGAATGCGAACCACGAATGGACCCCAAACCTATGTGAGCTTGTAGAGGGTCACTGGGACTGTAAGAAAACAGTGAGGGTTAGAAAAATAGCCCACCCCAAGACCCTGAAAGGTAGGTGTAAAGTGCACCTACTACCCACAGAGAGCACAGAAGTTGTGATAGGGGGTTTCTGCAGGAAGAACAAACACCAGCAATGCAACAACAGTGGATTTCTGGACCTGAGTACCTGTAAGACAAGGGGACCAAGTCCAAGAGTCGCGACAGTGTCGAGAGTGGGCAGGAGCCCAAGAAATGCCAGCTGAGAGTTCAAGGAAGCTGCCACCTGTTGGAAGAAGCTTGGTGTTCTGCAAGAACGAAGAGGACTAGGAACTTCCCCTTTGGAGGATGGATGTCCCACGTCGTAAAGAAGCTTGCAGAGGTGGTCCCACGCAGAAAGACCGCAAATAAGCCGTGCTAGCTGTAAGGGTCGCTGTTAGGGTTTTTGGATGCTGCTGTGGCCCAGGAGAGACCAGGATGTCGCCACTTGGATGAGGAGACCGAGGGGGCGCCCAGCAAGTCAGGGAGCCCTCACAGAAGCCGGCAGCACCCGTAGAAGTACCTGAACAGGCACTTAGAAGAAAAGTGAACCGGAGTCCACCCGAAGTCACAAAAGGGAGTCCCACTACGCCGGAGGACAACTCAGAAGGTTGTGCACTGCAGGTTAGAGTGTCGGGGACCCAGGCTTGGCTGTGCACGAAGGAAATCTAGGAAGAGTGCACAGGAGCCGGAGCAGCTGCAAATCACGCAGTACCCAGCAATGCAGTCTAGCATGGGGAGGCAAGGACTTACCTCCACCAAACTTGGACTGAAGAATCACTGGACTGTGGGAGTCACTTGGACAGAGTTGCTGAGTTCCAGGGACCATGCTCGTCGTGCTGAGAGGGGATCCAGACGAGTGGTGATGCAGTCTTTTGTTGCCTGCGGTTGCAGGGGGAAGATTCCGTCGACCCACGGGAGATTTCTTCAGAGTTCCTGGTGCAGAGAGGAGGCAGGCTATCCCCAGAGCATGCACCACCTGGAAACAGTCAAGAAAGCCGGCAGGATGAAGCGATACAAGGTTGTTAGTAGTCGTCTTGCTACTTTGCTGCGGTTTTGCAGGCGTCCTGAGCAGTCAGCGGTCGATCCTTTGGCAGAAGGTGAAGAGGGAAATGCAGAGGAACTCTGGTGAGCTCTTGCATTCGTTATCTGAAGAATTCCCCAAAGCAGAGACCCTAAATAGCCATAAAAGGAGGTCTGGCTACCAAGGAAGGAGGATTGGCTACCAAGAGAGGTAAGAGCCTATCAGAAGGAGCCTCTGACGTCACCTGCTGGCACTGGCCACTCAGAGCAGTCCAGTGTGCCACAAACACCTCTGTTTCCAAGATGGCAGAGGTCTGGGACACACTGGAGGAGCTCTGGGCACCTCCCCTGGGAGGTGCAGGTCAGGGGAGTGGTCACTCCCCTTTCCTTTGTCTAGTTTTGCGCCAGAGCAGGGCTGGAGGATCCCTGAACTGGTGTAGACTGGTTTATGCAGAGATGGGCACCATCTGTGCCAATCAAAGCATTTTCAGAGGCTGGGGGAGGCTACTCCTCCCCAGCCTTCACACCTATTTCCAAAGGGAGAGGGTTTGTCCTGCCTTCCTGGGCCAGGGCTGCCTGGACCCTAAGAGGGCAGAAACCTGTCTGAGGGGTTGGCAGCAGCAGCTGCAGTGGAGACCCCGGAAAGTCAGTTTGGCAGTACCCTGGTTCTGTGCTAGAGACCCGGGGATCATGGAATTTTCCCCCTAATGCCAGAATGGCATTGGGGTGACAATTCCACGATCTTAGACATGTTACATGGCCATGTTTGTAGTTACCATTGTGACGCTGTACATAGGTAGTGACCTATGTACAGTGCACGCGTGTAATGGTGTCCCCCCGCACTCACAAAGTCCGGGAAATTTTCCCTGAACAATGTGGGGGCACCTTGGCTAGTGCCAGGGTGCCCACAAACTAAGTAACTTTGCACCCAACCTTCACTAGGTGAAGGTTAGACATATAGGTGACTTATAAGTTACTGAAGTGCAGTGGTAAATGGCTGTGAAATAACGTGGATGTTATTTCACTCAGGCTGCAGTGGCAGGCCTGTGTAAGAATTGTCAGAGCTCCCTATGGGTGGCAAAAGAAATGCTGTAGCCCATAGGGATCGCCTGGAACCCCAATACCCTGGGTACCTCAGTACCATATGCTAGTGAATTATGGGGGTCATTACAACATTGGCGGTAAAAGCCGCTTACCGCCGTGCAGAAGACCGCCAATACACCACCGCAGCTGCAGAATTCCGCCACAGCTATTATGACACACATCTCGGAATCCGCCGAAATTCAGACACCCACAGAAGTCCGCCACACCAGAGGTCATTGTTAAACTGGCGAAAACAAAACCTCCACCTCCACGCCAACAGAAACACACCCATGCTATTACGACCCACAAATCCACGCGGCGGTCTTTCAACAGCAGTATTCCATTGGCGGTACACACCGCAGAGCTCAAAATACACACACATCTCCAAAACACTGCCACATTGGACTATTCAAAATACACACACCTGATACACATACAAACACCACTCCCACACACCCAACGCAATATTAAACACACACCCACATCACCCACAAACCCCTACGACCAAAAATTATAGACGAAGGCCAGAGAGACAGCACAGATTAGACAATCCCACCACACAGAGGCACACAACACCATCACCCACACTACTTCCACGCACAAAACCCCACACACCACTACACATCACCACACTCATCAACACAAACACCACCCCACACATCACCCACACTACCCCATGTCAGGCCAAAGACACCCCCGCTTTTCTGAGGAGGAGCTCCGGGTCATGGTGGAGGAAATCCTACGGGTAGAGCCACAGCTATTTGGCTCACAGGTGCAGCACAAATCCATAGCCAGGAAGATGGAGCTATGGCACAGAATAGTGGACAGGGTCAACGCTGTGGGACAGCATCCAAGAAATTGGGAGGACATCAGGAAGAGGTGGAACGACCTACGTGGGAAGGTGCGTTCAGCGGTCTCCAGGCACTACATTGCGGTTCAGCGGACTGGCGGCGGACCCCACAACTAACAACATGGGAGGAGCAAGTCTTGACCATCATGCATCCAGAGGGCCTCGGAGGAGTCGGTGGAGGAATGGACACTGGTAAGTCAATTCTTAACTTTCATATCCCCCACCCTACCTGCATGCTATCACACATCCCCACCCTCACCCCCTCTCCTATCACTCCAACTCCTCACTAATGTACTCATAACACAAACCACCCATCCCAACACCAAGCCCTGCATGACACAACTAAGCATGGACACCCATCACTAAAGCATGCTCACTGCACATACTCAGAACACCCCCCCAACCATCATCACCCAACCCCCACACAGGAATGCTTGCACTGGGGTACACGGTGAGCCACCAATTGCACACCATGACACACACACATGCAATAATCATGCCCTTATGCCCCTGCAGGATCACGAAGGACCGTCACCACCCCTAAGGGTCCAGACAACTCCACTCCACCCACAGAAGAGGCCCACAGTGACAATAGCAGCTCTGCCCTACTGGATCCTGATGACCAGCCTGGACCATCGTGGGCCTCAGGACAGTCGGTTCCCCTTGCACAGGCACAGCCCAACACTGACCTTCCACCCTCTGGTAACACCAGCACAGCACCCACCCAGCGGGCCCAAACCTCCGTACCCAGGACAGGTCAATCAGCGGTGTGTCCACCACTACAGGGAACCCAGGATAACCCACCACCCCAACAACAACAGGGACCTGGGGGCAGTGGTAGTGGGCACATGGTCCAGGGGACGGAGGCCCAGGAACACAGGGGAACTGGGAGGGCTGCTGTGCAACAGGGGGCGGACAGGCCAAGGGAACCCACTCTCCATGAGGCCCTCTCCCCCATCATGGGAGCATACCACCACTCCCAGGAGACGATGGCGACAGTCCTGGTCAAGTTTCAGGAGACCCAGCGCCTGCAGGAGGACCAGTATTTGGGGTTCAGGGAGGAGCTCAGGACCATCAGCTCTGCCTTGGGCACCATCGTAGGGGTGCTGAAAGACATAAAGCAGACCTTGAGGGACACTGTGGCACTCCAAGGGGCCCCTGACACTAGCCAGGACGATGAAATGCCCACTACCTCCGCCGGCGCTAGTGGACAGGATGCCCCGCCACAGGACCACCACACCTGCACCCCAGCCCCTGCAGACGGACAACCACCACGCAAGCGGGCCCTGAGATCCAGGAACAGGACAGAGCAAGATGGCAAGACCCCCGCCAGGAAATGAGACCACCCTGATTGTCCTCCCACTGTCCCACTTTGTTACCATGTCCATACTTAAACTGCCCCAGCTCCACTTCCTATGCCCATATGGGCAGTGCACCTGTGAGACTAATAGACTGGACTCTGCCATGGACATTCCTCCACCATCACCCCTCACCATTTTACAACCCCCCTCCATTTTCTAGCACTTGAATAAACACCCTTGAACCACAAAACAATGTTGAGTCAGTCTATGATTTGGTAATATGTATTATCAATGACAGTGTCAAAATGCGTTTCTACTTGTAAAGGCAACATACGTATGTCACACATCACAAGTCCTTGAAGGATGCATGCAGATGACACACGTTGGTAACCACACCTGTGAAACCGTAATGGAAAGGAACAACTCAGTTACCAAATAATGCTATGAAATTACACACAGGATAGAGGAAGACGTGTGACAGTGAATGTAATGGTAAAAAAGAAAATGTTCTCACCTGTGTGTCACTGGAAATATTGCTGTATGACTGACTCCCTGTTGTCGTTGTCTTCTTCCTCAGCTTCCTCCTCATCACTGTCCACAGGCTCCACAGGCTCCACAGCTGCCACAACACCGTCATCTGGACCATCCTCCTGCAGAAAAGGCACCTGGCGTCGCAATGCAAGATTGTGAAGCATCGAGCAGGTGATGATGATTTGGCACACCTTCTTCAGTGAGTAGAATAGGGAACCACCTGTCATGTGGAGGCACATGAAACTGGCCTTCAGGAGGCCGAATGTGCGTTCGATCACCCTCCTAGTCCGCCCATGGGCCTCATTGTACCGTTCCTCTGCCCTGGTCCTGGGATTCCTCACTGGGGTCAATAGCCAGGACAGGTTTGGGTAACCAGAGTCCCCTAATAGCCACACACGTTGCCTCTGGAATTGACCCATCATATCAGGGAGGCTGCTATTCCGCAGGATGTAGGCGTCATCCACTGAGCCAGGGAACATAGCATTAACCTGGGAGATGTACTGGTCTGCCAAACATACCATCTGTACATTCATCGAATGATAACTCTTCCTGTGCCTGTACACCTGTTCACTCCTGTGGGGGGGGGGACCAGAGCTACATGGGTGCCATCAATAGCACCTATGATGTTGGGTATATGTCCAAGGGCATAGAAGTCACCTTTCACTGTAGCCAAATCTTCCACCTCAGGGAAAATGATGTATCTCCTTACGTGTTTCAGCAGGGCAGACAATACTCTGGACAGCACATTGGAAAAGATAGGCTGGGACATCCCTGATGCCATGGCCACTGTTGTCTGAAAAGAGCCACTTGCAAGGAAATGGAGCACTGACAGCACCTGCACGTCAGGGGGGATTCCAGTGGGATGGCGGATTGGTGACATCAGGTCTGGCTCCAACTGGGTACATAGTTCCTGGATTGTGGCACGGTCAAACCGATAGGTGACAATTATATGTCGCTCCTCCATTGTCAACAGGTCCACCAGCGGTCGGTACACCGGAGGATTCCGCCATCTTCTCAAATGTCCCAGCTGACGGCACCTAGGAAGGACAACAGCGACGACCGAGTCAATTTTTATCAAGGTATGTACCCACAGTCACACAGAAGACGACACCAAACACAGACCCCTTCCTGTATGTGTGTTGAGTGTAGGCCTAGCTATGTGTGACGCAGAAGTAAATGAAGCCATGTGGGCCCCTGAAATGGCGGCTGCCTGACCTCTACACTGGGACAATGGGATTGTGGGGTAACTGCGTTGCCGTTGCACACCGTTGCGGTAGGCGGTCGTAGACCGCGGCGCAATGCTGCATTGGTTAACATCGGACCCTATGGGTCCCAGGAGCTAATGAACAAGTGCGGCGGCGGTGATTATACGCACCGCCGCGGACGTCAACGCCGCGGACGTCAACGCCATTTTCTATCTGTTCAATAACTAGATACCTGATCTTCTACAGGAGAGGACCTACACTGCAAGTGCTGCTGTGACCTCGGTCTGGAAGTGACGATGGCTGCTGCGTCTGGGGAAAGGGCCCCTGCCTTCACTGCTCAGGAGTTGGAGAAACTAGTAGACGGGGTCCTCCCCCAGTACATGCTACTCTACGGTCCTCCAGACCAACAGGTAAGTACACAGGGAGCATGTTGTATGGGCTAGGCCTGGGTGGAGTGGGCTGGTTGTAAGAGGGAAGGGGGCAGAGTTCAGGGAACATGAATGGATGTGCCACATGGCAAGGGTAGGGAGGGGGGACACTTACATCGGCGGTGCAGTTGGTAATGACTTCTCTTCTTCCCTTGTGCATGTCATGTAGGTCAGCGCCCACCAGAAGAAGGACATTTGGCGTGCCATCGCCAAGGAAGTCCGGACCCTAGGGGCCCACCAGAGACGGGGCACCCACTGCCGGAAAAGATGGGAGGACATTCGCCGCTGCAGCAAGAAGACGGCGGAGGCTCAGCTGGGGATGGCCTCCCAACGTGGGAGGGGTGCCCGTCGCACCATGACCCCCCTGATGTTCCGGATCCTGACGGTGGCCTACCCTGAGTTGGATGGGCGCTTGAGGGCATCACAGCAGACACAAGGGGGTGAGTACAACCTCATTCTGTGGACTTTGCACGCAGTGGAGGGCTCTGGGTGGGGGAGGAGGCCTGTGGGTGTACTTAGGCCAGGCAGAAATACGTAGACTAGGCCCCTCAGTAATGTAGGCCATGTGGCACTGTACCCCACCGCAGTAAAGTGCCAAGTACAGGTATAGATGCCCCTGTGGCATCCATGTGTGCAGATGTCCACCATAGCCATGTAGGCCAGATCCCAGGAATTGCATCTGCAGAGGCCAGGAGCACGGCGTAGTGCAGGGGGCTGCTGTGTCTGTATTGTCCGCCAACGGTAGCGGTATGCCATGCACTCAACCTGTCTTTCTTCTGTCTACCCCCCCCTTTTTGTGCTTTCCCTGTTCTTTTGTGCATCAGCATCATCAGGCGGAGGTACAGTGGCACCGGAGCACGAGGGAGGTGCATCCCACATGGCCATGGAGGGCCACACCACGGACTCAGAATGCACCAGTGGGACGGAGGGCAAGGGGAGCTTCATGTCAGCCACCGGATCACCAACCAGCGACACGGACTCGTCCGCCGATGGGAGCTCCCTTGTGGTGGCGGCAACATCTGTGCCCCCCACTTCTACAGGTATAGCCGCCACCTCCCCTACCAGCACCGCCCTCCCAGCAGCCCCTCAGCGGTCGCCCCGTGCCCGCTCACCCAGGAGGGTGGGCATCACTTTCGCCCCAGGCACCTCAGGCCCTGCCCCAGTCACCCCTGCTGCCCTCAGTGAGGAGGCCATTGACCTCCTCAGGTCACTCACTGTTGGGCAGTCTACCATTGTGAATGCTATCCAGGGTGTAGAAAGAGAGTTGCAACACGGTAATGCATTCCTGGAGGGCATTCATTCTGGTCAGGCTGCCCTTCAGCGAACCCTGCAATCTCTGGCCTCAGCACTGATGGCAGCCATTGTCCCTGTGTCTAGCCTCCCCCCTCCAACCTCCTCCACCCAGACCCAATCCCCTGTACCCCAGCCCATCCCAACCACACCTACAGACCAGCATGCACACACGTCAACACCCAAGGGAAGCTCTGGCAAACATAGGCACCACACAACCCACAGGCACACACACAAGCATCACACACATGCAGACACACCAACACCCACTGCCTCCACTGTGTCCCCCCCCTCCTCGTCCTCTGCCTCCTCCCTCCCAGTGTTGTCTACACTCTCACCTGCATGCACTGCATCTACAGGCACCAGGAATTGCACCAGGACACCCAGCACCACAACCCGCTCACCTGCACTCACCACCTCCACTCACATTTACACATCCCCTGTGTCCTCTCCCAGTTTGTCTGTGATGCCCCCACCCAAAGTACACAAACGCGGGCACCCACACACCCAACATCCATCCACCTCACGACAGCCTCCAGTACCTGCACCTGCACCCAAAACACCTAAAGTGACACCTCCTACAACCACCTCCTCTTCCTCCACTCCCAGACCCCCTCCAGCTACCCATCCCAGTGTTCGTCAGAAACTGTCCCTCTGCAAAATGGACCTTTTTGCCCCCCCTCCAATTCATCAGTCCCGTCGTAGTGCCTCAGCCAAAAAGCCTCCAGTACCAGTGGTGCCTGTTCAAGGTGTGTGGAGTGCACCGGCCACCAGGGCAGGCAGTGTGACCCGGAGCCAAGGCACTGGCAGCCAACCCCCTGTAAAGGCTCTGAAATTGGAAAGTGGCCGACGGGACCCTGTGAAGACTCCTGGAGGCAAAACAACTCACAGGGGTTCCAGGGGGATTGCAGTGTCAGCTGTGACTCCTCCAAAGGTGGGGAAGGGCCAGAGGAAGTCTGCACAGCCTGGTGTGAGCATCACGGCGGAGAAGGGCGGCATTCTTCCCGGCGGTCGGGACGCCACTGCCAGCACCGTCGTGACTGGTCCGGAGACCACCGCCGGAGTCAGTGCCCAGGAGGGCCCAAGTATCGTCACTGGTCAGGAGACCACCGCCGGAGTCAGTGCCCAGGAGGGCCCAAGTATCGTCACTGGTCAGGAGACCACTGCCACCGCCGGAGTCATTGCCCAGGAGGGCCCAAGTATTGTCACTGGTCAGGAGACCACCGCCACCGCCGGAGTCATTGCCCAGGAGGGCCCAAGTATCGTCACTGGTCAGGAGACCACCGCCGGAGTCAGTGCCCAGGAGGGCCCAAGTATCGTCACTGGTCAGGAGACCACCGCCGGAGTCATTGCCCACGAGGGCCCAAGTATCGTCACTGGTCAGGAGACCACCGCCGGAGTCAGTGCCCAGGAGGGCCCAAGTATCGTCACTGGTCAGGAGACCACCGCCGGAGTCAGTGCCCAGGAGGGCCCCGGCTGCCACAGCCCCGCTGGGCAATGAGGGAACGTCATGCCACACACCAATGACCAGTCCAGAGAACGTCATGCCACACACCAATGCCCAGTCCAGAGAACGTCATGCCACACACCAATGCCCAGTCCAGACCGCCATGGCAAAGCACCGCTGAACAGTCCAGAACCACCATGGCAAAGCACCGCTGAACAGTCCAGAGACCGCCATGGCAAAGCAGCGCTGAACAGTCCAGAACCGTCATGGCAAAGCACCGCTGAACAGTCCAGAGACCGCCATGGCAAAGCACTGCTGAACAGTCCAGAACCGCCATGGCAAACCAGCACTGAACAGTCCAGAACCGCCATGGCAAAGCACTGCTGAACAGTCCAGAGACCGCCATGGCAAAGCACTGCTGAACAGTCCAGAGACCGCCATGGCAAAGCACCGCTGAACAGTCCAGGGACCGCCATGGCAAAGCAGCACTGAACAGTCCAGAGACCACCATGGCAAAGCACCGCTGAACAGTCCAGAGACCGCCATGGCATGCACCGGGGAAGAATGAAAAGGCCGCCACATCACGCATCGTTATCCCATGTGCAGCTGGGACAGTGACGGGACAGGAACACCAATGCCCAGTCCAGAGAACGTCATGCCACACACCAATGCCCAGTCCAGAACCGCCATGGCAAAGCACCGCTGAACAGTCCAGAACCGCCACGGCAAAGCACCGCTGAACAGTCCAGAGACCGCCATGGCAAAGCAGCGCTGAACAGTCCAGAACCGTCATGGCAAAGCACCGCTGAACAGTCCAGAGACCGCCATGGCAAAGCACTGCTGAACAGTCCAGAACCGCCATGGCAAACCAGCACTGAACAGTCCAGAACCACCATGGCAAAGCACTGCTGAACAGTCCAGAGACCGCCATGGCAAAGCACTGCTGAACAGTCCAGAGACCGCCATGGCAAAGCATTGCTGAACAGTCCAGGGACCGCCATGGCAAAGCAGCGCTGAACAGTCCAGAGACCACCATGGCAAAGCACCGCTGAACAGTCCAGAGACCGCCATGGCATGCACCGGGGAAGAATGAAAAGGCCGCCACATCACGCATCGTTATCCCATGTGCAGCTGGGACAGTGACGGGACAGGAACTGTCATGGGGACACTAATCCAGTCTGGGCACCAGTCCCCCTCCAGAACCAGTGGAGGCTGTTATCTACTTGCAAAACTGTGGCTTTGCACTCCCCAGGATGGTCCAGTGGGCAAGCCACCCACTGTAGAGACTTGAGAGACTGTGGCTTTGCACGCCCCAGGATGGTACAGTGGGCAAGCCACCCACTGTAGAGACTTGAGAGACTGTGGCTTTGCACTCCCCCGGATAAAGCAGTGGGCACGCCACCCACTGTAGAGGCTTCAGAGACTGTGGCTTTGCACGCCCCAGGATGGTACAGTGGGCAAGCCACCCACTGTAGAGACTTGAGAGACTGTGGCTTTGCACTCCCCAGGATGGTCCAGTGGGCAAGCCACCCACTGTAGAGACTTGAGAGACTGCGGCTTTGCACTCCCCAGGATACATCAATGGGCATGGAGCCCCATCGTGGATCTGGCTTTGCACTCATCCGGATAAAGCAGTGGGCATACCACCCACTGTAGGGACTTGTGAGACTGTGGCTTTGCACTCCCCCGGATAAAGCAGTGGGCACGCCACCCACTGTAGAGGCTTCAGAGACTGTGGCTTTGCACGCCCCAGGATGGTACAGTAGGCAAGCCACCCACTGTAGAGACTTGAGAGACTGTGGCTTTGCACTCCCCAGGATGGTCCAGTGGGCAAGCCACCCACTGTAGAGACTTGAGAGACTGCGGCTTTGCACTCCCCAGGATACATCAATGGGCATGGAGCCCCGTCGTGGATCTGGCTTTGCACTCATCCGGCTGAGGTGCCCCCCCTTCCCTTCCCCCTGAGGTGCCTGTTGTATTTCTATCTGATGCCCCGGCAGTGTTCTCTCCGTTTGTGGACAGGTATCTTTTGTGGGCCTCGCCCATGCATTTTTGGACTAGTGGTGCACGGACATTGATAGGTGCATATCTGCACTACTTCTCATTATGTATTTACTTTTGACTGATTTTATAATATATCTGTATATTTTTGAGACATGTATATTGATACATTACAATGTTTGAACTGCTTTCGTTTTGTCTTTGCATTCTTCCGGGGGGGTTGTGGGTTGTTACTGCGATTTTTGTGAATGCATTGGTGTGTGTGTTGTGATATGCGAGGGTGGGGGTTGAGGGGTTGCGTGTGTGTCCCCCTAACTTTTGCCTCCCCTATGTCGTAGGTGCAGTACTCACCGTTGTCTTCGCCGGCGTTGCTCTTCGTAGATGAGTAGGAATACAAGGGCCGGTAGGATTTGTAATTCCGGATCCATGGAGTCCTCCTTCCTCGTGGGATGTGTTCAGGTGAGCGTTTTCCCATGGCAGAAACTGTTTCCGCCGTGTTTTTATCCACGGTGAATCCGCCCCGGAAAAGGTGGCGGATTGGCGGGTTGTGATACTATGGGTGGTACATTGTCTTCCACCTGTCTGTTGGCGGTGACAGCCGCGCTGCTTGTCTGTACCACCGTGGCGGGCGGTGTGTTAAAGTGGCTGTCTTTGTTGGCGGTTTCCGCCATGGTCATATTCCCTTTTTTTGTCCGCCGGCCTGTTTGCGGTATTACCGCACCTTTAACACCGTCCGCCACGGTTGTAATGACCACCTATATGAGTGTACCAGTATGCCAATGTGAATTGGCAAATTTAGTCACTAGCCTGTTAGTGACAAATTTGGAAAGCAGAGAGAGCATAACCACTGAGGTTCTGGTTAGCAGAGCCTCAGTGAGACAGTTAGGCATCACACAAGGAACACATACAGGGAACATACGTATGAGCACTGGGGCCCTGCCTAGCAGGGTCCCAGTGACACATAGACTAAAAGAATATATATATATACAGTGAAATATGGGGGTAACATGCCAGGCAAGATGTTACTTTCCTACACACCCCCGCCCCCCCAAACGAAGGACAATAAGACTAGCCATGACCTGATGAGTCTTCATTGTCTAAGTGGAAATATCTAGAGAGTCCATCTGCATTGGAGTGAGTACTCCCAGGTCTATGTTCCACTGTATAGTCCATTCCCTGTAGAGATATGGACCACCTCAACAATTTAGGGTTTTCACCTTTCATTTGTTTTAGCCAAAGTAGAGGTTTGTGGTCTGTCTGAACAATGAAGTGAGTGCCAAACAGGTATGGCCTCAAATTCTTCAGTGCCCAGACCACAGCAAATGCCTCCCTCTCTATGGCAGACCAACGCTTTTCTCTAGGGGTCAACCTTCTGCTGATAAAAGCAACTGGTTGATCCTGGCCCTCAGAATTCAGTTGTGATAAGACTGCCCCTACCCCCAATTCAGATGCATCAGTTTGAAAAATGAATTTCTTGAAGTAACATGGGCTTTTTAGGACAGGTGCAGTGCACATGGCCTGTTTGAGCTCCTCAAAAGATTTCTGTCAGCTAGCTGTCCACAATACCTTTTTAGGCATCTTTTTACTAGTGAGATCATTAAGTGGGGCTGCTATGGAGCCATAGTTTTTAATGAATCACCTGTAATACCCAGTGAGGCCTAGGAAGGCTCTCACCTGGGTCTGAGTTGTAGGGGGAACCCAATCCATGATTGTCTGGATTTTCCCCTGAAGTGGTGCAATCTGTTCTCCACCTACAAGGTGTCCCAGATAAACCACCTTTCCCTGCCCTATCTGGCACTTTGAGGCCTTGATAGTGAGGCCTGCCTTTTGCAGGGCCTCCAAAACTTTCCAAAGGTGGACCAGGTGCTCATCCCAGGTGGAGCTAAAGACAGCTATATCATCTAGATATGCTGCACTAAAAGCCTCCCACCCTTGCAGGACTGTGTTCACCAACCTCTGAAAGGTTGCAGGTGCATTCTTCAAACCAAAGGGCATCACTGTAAATTGGTAGTGCCCTCCTATAGTTGAAAATGCAGTTTTAGGTTTAGCATCCTCAGCCAATTTGATCTGCCAACACCCTGCAGTCAAATCAAAGGTGCATAGATACTTGGCAGATGCCAGTGTATCTATGAGCTCATCTGCCCTGGGTATAGGGCGAGCATCAGTTTTTGTTACCTGGTTGAGACCTCTGTAATCTAAACAAAACCTCATCTCCCTTTTTCCATCTTTTGAATGAGGCTTTGGTACAAGCACCACAGGACACGCCCATGGGCTTTCAGAAGGTTCAACCACTCCTAGATCAAGCATTTTCTGAACCTCTTGTTTTATGCAGTCCCTGATATGGTCAGGCTGCCTATAGATTTTACTTTTGACAGGCAAGCTGTCTCCAGTATCAATTGTGTGTTCACACCAAGATGTGGTGCCTGGCCCAGTTGAAAAGAGTTCAGAAAATTGTCCAAGGAGATTTATGCAGTTGTCTTTCTGTTCTGCAGTCAGACAATCTGCTAACACTGCTCCCTCCACTAAAGCATCCTCTTCAGTGGAGGAGAAGAGATCAGGGAGAGGGTCACTCTCTTCTTCCTGTCCTTCATCTGTTGCCATGAGCAGGGTGAGATCAGCCCTGTCATAGTAGGGTTTTAGGCGGTTGACATGAATCACCCTAAGGGGACTCCTGGCAGTGCCCAGGTCAACCTAGTAGGTGACCTCGCCCTTTTTTTCAACAATTAGATGGGGTCCACTCCATTTGTCCTGGAGTTCTCTTGGGGCCACAGACTCCAATACCCACACCTCCTGTCCTGGTTGGTACTGGATCAGAACTGCCTTCTGGTCATGCCATTGCTTCTGGAGCTCTTGGCTGGCCTGAAGGTTTTTACTGGCCTTTTTCATGTACTCAGCCATTCTGGATCTTAGGCCAAGTACATAGTCCACTATGTCCTGTTTGGGAGCTTTTAAAGGTTGTTCCCAACCCTCCTTCACAAGTGTTAGTGGACCTCTTACAGGGTGTCCATAGAGGAGTTCAAAGGGGCTGAAGCCCACTCCTTTCTGGGGTACCTCCCTGTAAGCAAAAAGGAGGCAAGGTAACAGGACATCCCATCTCCGCCTGAGTTTTTCAGGGAGTCCCATTATCATTCCTTTGAGATTTTTATTAAACCTCTCTACCAGTCCATTAGTCTGTGGATGATAAGGTGTAGTGAATTTGTAGGTTACACCACATTCCTTCCACATAGCTTTCAAGTATGCAGACATAAAGTTGCTACCCCTGTCTGATACAACCTCTTTTGGGAAACCCACCCTGGAAAAGATTCCCAGGAGGGCTTTTGCCACTGCAGGTGCTGTAGTGGTCCTAAGAGGAATTGCTTCAGGGTATTGTGATCGGGCAGTCCCGATCACATCCTCGGCACTGGTGGTCACCGACGTGTCGGGTAGTCCCAACATGTCATTTCTGCGTTCCCACGTTTCCGTGGGAACGCTCCCTGAAGGAGGATTGCGTCGCCTAGTTGCTGGGGAAACCCAGGAGGGCTTCCGGGCCGTGTCAGTCAAGAGGGGGAGTGGCCACAATATCGGAGAGAGTGAAGGAGAAGGAACGAGAGGAGAGACGGAGAAAAAGGGAGCCCGACCAGAGGAACCAACGAGGATCGCCGCAACGCTGACCCAAGACGAGGCGCTGGAAAAGGAGAGTGTCGAGGGGGAAGCTCAGCCGACGAGACACCCAGGAGCCGGCCACGACCCAGGAGGGTCGTGGCTTACTAAGGTACGGTCTTTGTGGGACACCAGAGGAACTACACAGATTAAGAGGGCACTGGGGAAGGGACCTGGGAAGGAGTGAAGGGAGGGCTGGGGAGGGATTTTGGAGAGCACATATTTAGGCACAAGTGAATCACCTAAACGTGCACTTTAAGGCTGTTATTCACATTGCCCTAACTCACTACCAGCACAACCCCACCCCTTTTTCCCTTCCCCTTTAGTTGTAAAAACCCTAAACCCAGACTTAACGCCCCACTTACCTTAGCGTTTTCCTTCTTTTCCGGTACGTCCCCACTGGAGACAACCGAGAGACGGAGGGAACACCAAACTAAGAGACAAAGAAGAAAGGAGAATAAAACCCCAATGAGAAGAGTAGAAGACGACGTCTAGAGACCTTAAAACCCTGTAAACATAAGGAAAAAAACAATACAAACCAAACTCTTAAATAAACCACTTACCTGATTACCATAATCTTTCTCTGTTGTATTTATACCGTTCAGCCAGCCACAGTGGTGTCAGAAGTGGGATATTGTACGGAAAAGCCCAGGGCTACCGAACGGTATAAACAATGAGTGAAAGTCCTTCCCTAGAGGATATGATTAAACAACTGGCGGAAGGCCAGCGCCACTTGCAGTTGGTATGGGAGGCACACCAACGAGAGGCGAAAGAGGACAGGGAAGCCTTACAGTCTGCCTTGAAAAGCCAAGCCACTATACTAGCGAACAACCAACTCGTACACGAATCGGCAATGAAAAAATTAACAGAGACAATAGCCGCCAGCAAAATCCACCCCAATGTCCCCAGTTCGGTGTTACAAAAATATCAGGAGGGAGAAGACCCGGAATCCTTCTTTACGAACTTTGAAAGAGTCGCTTCTTCTGCCCAATGGCCGGAAGAAAGATGGGGACAATACATCGCGCCTTTGCTTACCGGACTCTTGCAAGCCGCGTATCAAGCAGCGAATCCCGGGGGAACAACACCCTACAAAGACATAAAGAACAGCATCTTAGAACGAGTAGGACACGATACAGAGTACTATCGAGTTAAATTCCGGAAAGTAAAGTGGGGACAGAATGAGGACCCCCGAACCTTTTATTTCCGTGTTAAAGATTTAGCCCTGAAATGGTTGGGACCTATCGGGAACAGCCGGGAGGAGGTCATACAAACGATTGTCCTCGAACAATACTTGGACTCTTTACCTACTCCTACAAAAAACTGGATAAGACAACATCCAAAGGTAGATACAGACATGGCCATTGACTTAGCCTGTGCATACCATCGATCCACCGATGTGAGAGGTATACAGTCCAGACCCAACATAAAACCCGCTATACCCAATCCCAAACCCTCACCGAGATTTCCTCTAGAAGACCCGGTTCCCCGCAGACTTGGAGAAGGCCCTCCCTTACAGACCACAATGTTTTAACTGCAGAGAGTGGGGTCATATAGCTCGTATGTGCCCACGGAAAATAGAGGGAAGTGAACCTATGGAGATAGGAGTGACCAGGCGGCGCGTACTATGTACAGGAGGGGGAGACATTAAATTTAAGCAAACCCTAAAAATTAATGGGCGGTCCTTATGTGCTCTCCTCGATTCGGGTTGCAGCCAATCCGTTGTTCGCGAAGACTTAATAGGCCCTATAGATAGGGAAACCAGTCAGTGGGTCAATATTTGCTGTATTCACGGCGATAAGGAGCAATACCCCCTGAAAGTAGTCGAATTAGAGTGGGGAGACTACAGGGATTTGCTTTCTATGGGAGTTATGTCCCAACTTATTGAGGAATGTATCGTTGGTACCGACTATGACCATTTCCAAGAGCTCTTGGATCATGTACGAAATCCAAAATCTCCCCAGGAGTGGTGGGTTGAGGCTCCTTTTTCGGGAAGCCCCATTGAATGTCCTCTAACCCGCAGAAAACTTTCACGCCGAGAAAAGCGGGATGAGAAGGTACAGTTCCGGACTCATAAAAAGAAGGAGCAAGCCCAAGGACTTATAGCAGAGACACATGAAGCACCCCTAAGTTTCCATCACCAACAGAGAGAAGATCCTTCCCTCACTCAGGCCTGGAGCTCCGCCAAAACTGAAGAAACTGATGAGGTGGGTCCCTACTTCCTGGATAAAAGAAATCTCCTCTATAGGGTTACCACTACCCGAACAGGGGAACGCAAACATCAGTTGATAGTACCTGAAACCTATAGGAATCAAGTCCTGACGCTAGCCCACAACCAACCAGGAGGGGGGCATTTTGGGAGAGAAAAAAACTGAGGAGTATCTCCTCAGACGGTTCTATTGGCCAGGGGTTTTTGCACACATTAGGAGATATTGCTCCCAATGTCCCAGGTGTCAGCTTACAGAACCAGGTAGGCCCAAGAAAGCGCCCATCATAGACATTCCATTCAGCAGGGTGGGGATGGATTTAATTGGGCCCTTAGTGCCTTCCTCTAAAGGTCATACATATATATTGGTTATAGTAGACTATGCTACCCGGTACCCCGAAGCCGTCCCCCTGACAAGTATGACAACAAAAACAGTCGCACAAGCAATGATAACGGTGTTCGCTCAAATAGGGTTTCCCCGAGAGATACTCACTGACCAAGGGACCCCATTCATGTCGAATCTCATGAAACAAGTATGTAATATATTGAGCATTTCCCAAATAAAAACCTCAGTTTATCATCCACAGACGGATGGATTGGTGGAACGCTACAATCGGACCATCAAATCTCTATTAAAGAAAATAGTCAAGGATTCAGGCAGAGATTGGGATCAAAAGTTACCCTTAGTTCTGTACGCTATCAGAACCCATGAACAGGCCTCAACGGGACATAGCCCATTCGAACTAGTGTTCGGACGGCAACCCCGTTCCCTTTTAGATATGGCTGTAGAAACATGGGAGGAGGATGCCGAGGGAGAGGGAAGGCCGTTGTTGGAATATGTCCACAACTTGAAGTCCCATTTACAAGGACTATGGGAAGAGGTACGGCAAAATATGGAGCAGGCCCAAACGATACAAAAGCATTATTATGACAGAGGGAGTAAGTTGCGGATCTTTCAGCCGGACGACCAGGTGTTAATAATGCGTCCCACGTCAGAGCAAAAACTTCTCGCGAGATGGCAGGGTCCTTATCAGGTTGTTCGAGCAGTCTCCCCTGTCACTTATCTCATAGAACTAAATGCCAATCCTAAAAAAAACTAATTTATCATGTGAATCTCTTAAAGAAATGGGATTTGCAGAGAAAGTAGACAATTCAGTAGAAATGGGTCGGTTTTTATATCCCAGTAAGGAATTAAACATAGAGTTCTTCCCTAAGGTCCAGTACGATATTAAAAAAATGCCCTCTGTCAATAGTTCGTTGACAACTTCAGAGAAAGAGCAGTTATATTCCTTATTGAGTCAATTTCAACATGTCTTTGCAGAGACACCTGGAAAAACCTCCTTAATCTGTCATAAAATACGAACAACCCCACATAAAATAGTTAGATTGCGACCCTACTGTATTCCTGAGGCAAGGAAACAGATCATAGAAGACAAGATACAGAAAATGTTAGCCCTCGGAGTGGTGGAACCCTCTAATAGCCCCTGGTGTTCCCCAGTAGTCCTGGTACCGAAACCTGACGGGTCCGTCAGATTTTGTATCGACTTCCGAAAACTTAATGAAATCTCTATGTTTGACACGTATCCAATTCCCCGAGTAGACGATGTCCTTGAAAAATTAGGAAAAGCTAAATATATGTCCACGTTGGACCTAAATAAGGGGTATTGGCAGATTCCTCTTGCTCCAGATGATAAAGAAAAAATAGCCTTCTCTACCCAATCCGGTCTTTATCACTTTACAGTGTTACCCTTTGGACTACTTGGGGCTCCGGCTACCTTCCAGAGATTAATGGATAGGTTACTAAAGCCCTTTCACTCATTCTCGGCAGCCTATTTGGATGATGTCGTAATTTTTAGAGAGACATGGGGGGATCATTTATACCATCTTCAGCAAATATTCAATACCCTGGCAAAAGCAGGATTAACAGCTAACCCCAAGAAATGCATCTTCGGGAAAACTGACATATCTTATCTCGGATACAATATTAGCCAGGGTACCCTACAACCCCAAACCACAAAAGTGGAAGCCATAAAACATGCCTCTACCCCTAAAACAAAGAAAGACTTGAGCTCTTTCCTTGGACTAGTGGGTTATTACCGAAGGTTCATACCGGGATATTCCACCCTTGCAGCTCCCCTCACAGACCTCCTATCCAAATCCCACCCTAACCGGTTATTACCCTTTTCAGACCTTCAGACGAATAGTTTTGAGAGATTAAAATCCTATTTTACGAAGGAACCTGTATTGAAATGTCCAGACTTCTCCAAACCGTTTCATCTGTACACAGATGCCTCTGATGTAGGACTAGGGGTGGTTCTGTCTCAACCTGACGGGGAAGGTAGGGATCATCCTATAGTATTTATCAGTAGGAAACTTTTTCGCCGGGAACGCTATTATCCCATCATCGAGAGAGAGTGTTTGGCTATTAAATGGGCGGTGGACAATTTGCAGTATTATCTCTTGGGCCGACCTTTTGTTCTATATACGGATCACGCTCCCCTCACCTGGATGGCCGCTCATAAGGATTCTAACTCCCGGATTTTGCGATGGTTCCTTGAACTGCAGCCTTTTTCCTTTCAGGTCCGCCACATCCCTGGGGCTCAGCAGGGTCCTGCGGATTATTTATCTCGTTTTCCTTGCTCTTCTTCGGTCCTAGAGCAGGACCGTTCTTGGGATGGGGTGTGTGATCGGGCAGTCCCGATCACATCCTCGGCACTGGTGGTCACCGACGTGTCGGGTAGTCCCGACACATCATTTCCGCGTTCCCACGTTTCCGTGGGAACGCTCCCTGAAGGAGGATTGCGTCGCCTAGTTGCTGGGGAAACCCAGGAGGGCTTCCGGGCCGCGGCAGTCAAGAGGGGGAGTGGCCACAATATCGGAGAGAGTGAAGGAGAAGGAACGAGAGGAGAGATGGAGAAAAAGGGAGCCCGACCAGAGGAACCGACGAGGATCGCTGCAACGCTGACCCAAGACGAGGCTCTGGAAAAGGAGAGTGTCGAGGGGGAAGCTCAGCCGACGAGACACCCAGGAGCCGGCCACGACCCAGGAGGGTCGTGGCTTACTAAGGTACGGTCTTTGTGGGACACCAGAGGAACTACACAGATTAAGAGGGCACTGGGGAAGGGACCTGGGAAGGAGTGAAGGGAGGGCTGGGGAGGGATTTTGGAGAGCACATATTTAGGCACAAGTGAATCACCTAAACGTGCACTTTAAGGGTGTTATTCACATTGCCCTAACTCACTACCAGCACAACCCCACCCCTTTTTCCCTTCCACTTTAGTTGTAAAAACCCTAAACCCAGACTTAACGCCCCACTTACCTTAGCGTTTTCCTTCTTTTCCGGTACGTCCCCGCTGGAGACAACCGAGAGATGGAGGGAACACCAAACTAAGAGACAAAGAAGAAAGGAGAATAAAACCCCAATGAGAAGAGTAGAAGACGACGTCTAGAGACCTTAAAACCCTGTAAACATAAGGAAAAAAACAATACAAACCAAACTCTTAAATAAACCACTTACCTGATTACCATAATCTTTCTCCGTTGTATTTATACCGTTCAGCCTGCCACAGGTATCTTGTGGCATGGTCCACAACCACCAAGATAAACCTATTGCCTGAAGCAGTAGGAGGGTCAAGAGGGCCAACTATGTCAACCCCTACCCTTTCAAAGGGGACCCCAACCACAGGTAGTGGAATAACGGGAGCCTTTGGTGTGCCACCAGTCTTGCCACTGGCTTGGCAGGTCACACAAGACTTACAAAAATCTTTTGTGTCCTCTGACGTCCTAGGCCAGTGAAACAGGGGGACAAGCCTTTCCCATGTTTAGAGCTGGCCAAGATGCCTAGCCAAAGGAATGTCATGTGCCAGAGTTAGGAGGAACTCTCTGTACTGCAGGGGAATGACCAATCTCCTGGCTACTCCAGGTTTTGGGTCCCTTGCCTCTGTGTACAAGAGGTTGTCCTCCCAGTAAACTCTATGTGAGTCATTGACATCCCCATTTTGCTGCTTGACAGCTTGCTGTCTGAGACCCTCTAATGTGGGACAGGATTGCTGTTCCACACTCAGCTCTTCTCTGGCAGGCCCCCTCCACCCAAACGCTCAGCAGTGTCTGCTGCCAGCTCATCTGGTGAAGGTTCTGCACAGGGAGGAAATTCTTCTTCCTCAGAAGGAGAATCATCTGTAAAGGGAGTGATAGTGGGTAGGGAGTTACCCTTGCTACCCCTAGCTTTAGGGAGCACTTGGTCCATTGTTCCAGGATCCAAGTTACCCTGTCCTTTTTGCTTTTTGGCCTGAGCCCTTGTCAAAGCAAAAATAAGCCAAGGAATGCCCAGCATTGCTGCATTAGCCTCCAACTCCACTTCTGCCCAAGCTGATGTCTCTAAATCATTCCCTATTAGACAGTCTACAGGTAAATTGGAAGCAACCACAACTTTCTTTGGACCAGTAAACCCCCCCCACCCCCAGTTGAGATTCACAACAGCCATGGGGTGGCTAAGAGTGTTGTTATGAGCGTCTGTCACTTGGTACTGCTGACCAAGTAGGTGTGGTTCAAGGTCCACCAGTTTCTCTATTACAATGGTGACACTGGCACCTGTGTCCCTGTAGGCCTGAACCTCAACATCATTTATTAGGGGAAGTTGCTTGTACTTATCCATATTAAGGGGACAAGCAACCAAGGTGGCCAAATCAATGGCACCTTCCTCACAGCCTCTGTGTCTCCCTAACAAGACCAACCTCAACTAAATTACCAAAAGTGAGCCCAGCTACTCCCTTGGATTGGCTATTAGTAGGTTTG
The DNA here is from genome assembly GCF_031143425.1 of Pleurodeles waltl. Lineage (NCBI taxonomy): Eukaryota > Metazoa > Chordata > Amphibia > Caudata > Salamandridae > Pleurodeles > Pleurodeles waltl. The sequence goes on along the minus strand of NC_090446.1, from coordinate 975,414,729 downwards.
CTCCCACCACCACTGCTTTTACTAGGGGCACTAGAATTTGCAGTAGGGGTTGTGGTAGTGGGGGGTTTGGTGTTTTTCTTTGGACAACTGGCTTCAGTTGTCCAATGGCCTTTGACTTTACACAAATAACACCAAGGCTTTTTAACTTGATTTGAAGAGGATTTGGACCTCCCACCCCCACCAGAGGATTTTTTGTGGGCCTGATGAAGACTCAGTTTTAGTTTTGTCCCCACTCTTGTCAGAAGACTTACCATCCTTCTTCTTGCCATCATTGTCACCCCCTGTATGAACTTTTCTGTTCACTCTTGTTCTTACCCATTTGTCTGCCTTCTTTCCCAAATCTTGGGGAGAGGTCAGATCTGAGTCCACGAGATATTGGTGTAACAAGTCAGACTCACAGTTATTCAGAATATGCTCTCTCAGAATAAGATTATACAGGCTTTCATAGTCAGAAACTTTACTGCCATGTAACCACCCCTCCAAGGCCCTCACTGAACAGTCAACAAAGTCTATCCAGTCTTGTGAGGACTCTTTTCTGGTGTCTCTGAACTTAATCCTGTATTGTTCAGTGGTTAAGCCAAATCCATCCAAGAGTGCATCCTTCAAAACTGCAAAATTATAGCACCACTTTCTCTAACAGTAAGGAGCCTATCCCTACCCTTTCCATTGAAAGATAGCCACAATATAGCAGCCCACTGCCTTTGAGGGACCCCTGTACCATACAGGCCCTCTCAAGTGCAGCAAACCACTTGTTGATGGCATCCCCCTCCTTGTAAGGGGAACTATCTTGTGCAGATTCCTGGAATCATGCTCTCTAACAGGATTACTATCAGGAATGCTGCTGTTGCTGCCACCATGGGGTCCAAACCCCAATCTATGTCTCTCCTTCTCCAGGTCTAGGGATTCCCTATCTAGAGCCAGCTGTTGCTGTTTAAGCTTCAGTCTGGTCTCTTCCACTCTCAACTTTTTGAGTTCCCTTTCTAACATGTTGTCTTCAGGGTGGGTGGGTTGGGAATGCTTGGACACAGAGGATACATTGTAAACAACAGAGGGAGATCTGTCCCTAACTGACTGGACTCTAACAACCTGGCCTCCAGGAATAAAAACATCCCTACTATGATGGGAGCTCCTATTACTACCAGCATTACTAGGTGGTCTGCTAAGGGGCAGATTTGGAACAGAACTCTCCCTACCTCCCTCAAGGTGATCCCCTGAGTCAGAAAGGGAGCCATCTATTAACTCCTCATTTGAAGTGCCTGCTTGGGACTCATCATTCACAATCAGTATGTTATATAGAAACTCTTTTGTGGGGTTCTTTCCTATCACTAAACCTCTATCTAAGCAGAGACTCCTTAGGCTCTTGTAATTCAAATTGTCATAAGTAGTATTGACCATTTTAAGAGCAGACTCTACATCAGACATGATAGAAGAAGGTTTAGAGACAGTGAGAAGAAAGAAAATGTTTCAGAACTTTTTAAAAAACAGAGAAAAAAAAAACTTTTTTTATCTTTTTGGAAACTTTTAGAAGTTTTAGAGTACTTTTCAGCACTTAGAAAGTGTAAGAGGAGAAAAGCAAAACTTTTTGGTTAGGTGTACATACACTGAACTTGTTTTGTATATTATTCTCTTATGAAAAGTACACAATGACAAAGTGGTAAGTAGTTACAAGTACCTATCCCACCGCTGCACAACCAATGTAGGCGGCTGGCCTGGCTTCTAGTGGGTACCAGAGGTACTTACACCTTGAGCCAGGTCCAGTTATCCCTTATTATTGTAGAAGAGGTGTTTCTAGCAGCTTAGGCTGATAGAAGGTAGCTATGGCAAAGCAGCTTAGGCTGAACTAGGAGACATGTAAAGCTCCTACTATACCACTGGTGTCCTATGCACAATATCATAAGAAAACACAATACACAGAGGTACTTTATTTTTATGGCAATATGACAAAAGTATCTCAGTGAGTACCCTCAGTATGAGGATAAGATATATACACAAGATATATGTACACAAACCAAAATTATGCAGATAATAGCAAAAGGAAGTAATGCAAGCAATGTAAAGTTACAGTAGATTGCAATAGGAGCACATAGGTATAGGGGCAACACAAACCATATACTCCAAAAGTGGAATGCGAACCATGAATGGACCCCAAACCTATGTGAGCTTGTAGAGGGTCGCGCGGACTGTAAGAAAACAGTGAGGGTTAGAAAAATAGCCCACCCCAAGACCCTGAAAGGTAGGTATAAAGTGCACCTACTACCCCCAGAGAGCACAGAAGTCGTGATAGGGGGTTTCTGCAGGAAGAACAAACACCAGCAATGCAACAACAGTGGATTTCCGGACCTGAGTACCTGTAAGACAAGGGGACCAAGTCCAAGAGTCGCGACAGTGTCGAGAGTGGGCAGGAGCCCAAGAAATGCCAGCTGAGAGTGCAAGGAAGCTGCCACCTGTTGGAAGAAGCTTGGTGTTCTACAAGCACGAAGAGGACTAGGAACTTCCCCTTTGGAGGAAGGATGTCCCACGTTGTGAAGAAGCTTGCAGAGGTGTTCCCATGCAGAAAGACCACAAACAAGTCTTGCTAGCTGCAAGGGTCGCGGTTAGGGTTTTTGGATGCTGCTGTGGCCCAGAAGGGACCAGGATGTCGCCACTTGGATGAGGAGACAGAGGGGTGCCCAGCAAGTCAGGGAGCCCTCACAGAAGCCAGCAGCATCCGCAGAAGTACCTGAACAGGCACTTAGAAGAAAAGTGAACCGGAGTCCACCCGAAGTCACAAAAGGGAGTCCCACGATGCCGGAGGACAACTCAGAAGGTTGTGCACTGCAGGTTAGATTGTCAGGGACCCAGGCTTGGCTGTGCATGAAGGAAATCCTGGAAGAGTGCACAGGAGCCGGAGCAGCTGCAAATCACGCGGTACCCAGCAATGCAGTCTAGCGTGGGGAGGCAAGGACTTACCTCCACCAAACTTGGACTGAAGAATCACTGGACTGTGGGAGTGACTTGGACAGAGTTGCTGAGTTCCAGGGACCACGCTCGTTGTGCTGAGAGGGGACCCAGAGGACCTGTGATGCAGTCTTTTGTTGCCTGTGGTTGCAGGGAGAAGATTCCGTCAACCCACGGGAGATTTCTTCAGAGCTCCTGGTGAGAGAGGAGGCAGGCTACCCCCAGAGCATGCACCACCTAGAAACAGTCGAGAAAGCCAGCAGGATGAAGCAATACAAGGTTGCTAGTAGTCGTCTTGCTACTTTGTTGCGGTTTTGCAGGCGTCCTGAGCAGTCAGCGGTCGATCCTTTGGCTGAAGGTGAAGAGGGAGATGCAGAGGAACTCTGGTGAGCTCTTGCATTCGTTATCTGAAGAATTCCCCAAAGCAGAGACCCTAAATAGCCAGAAAAGGAGGTTTGGCTACCAAGGAAGGAGGATTGGCTACCAAGAGAGGTAAGAGCCTATCAGAAGGAGCCTCTGATGTCACCTGCTGGCACTGGCCACTCAGAGCAGCCCAGTGTACCACAAACACCTCTGTTTCCAAGATGGCAGAGGTCTGGGACACACTGGAGGAGCTCTGGGCCCCTCCCCTGGCAGGTGCGGGACAGGGGAGTGGTCACTCCCCTTTCCTTTGTCCAGTTTCGCGCCAGAGCAGGGCTGGAGGATCCCTGAACTGGTGTAGACTGGCTTATGCAGAGATGGGCACCATCTGTGCCCATTAAAGCATTTCCAGAGGCTGGGTGAGGCTACTCTTCCCCAGCCTTCAGACCTATTTCCAAAGGGAGATGGTGTTACACCCTCTCTCAGAGGAAGTCCTTTGTTCTGCCTTCCTGAGCCACGGCTGCCTGGACCCCAGGAGGGCAGAAACCTGTCTGAGGGGTTGGCAGCAGCAGCAGCTGCAGTGGAGACCCCGGAAAGGCAGTTTGGCAGTACCCGGGTTCTGTGCTAGAGACCCGGGGGATTATGGAATTGTCTCCCAAATGCCATTCTGGCACTCGGGTGACAATTCCATGATCTTAGACATGTTACATGGCCATGTTCGTAGTTACCATTGTGACGCTGTACATAGGTAGTGACCTATGTACAGTGCACGCATGTAATGGTGTCCCCGCACTCACAAAGTCTGGGGAATTTGCCCTGAACGATGTGGGGGCACCTTGGCTAGTGCCAGGGTGCCCACACACTAAGTAACTTTGCACCCAACCTTCACTAGGTGAAGGTTAGACATATAGGTGACTTATAAGTTACTTAAGTGCAGTGGTAAATGGCTGTGAAATAACGTGGACGTTATTTCACTCAGGCTGCACTGGCAGGCCTGTGTAAGAATTGTCAGAGCTCCCTATGGGTGGCAAAAGAAATGCTGCAGCCCATAGGGATCTCCTGGAACCCCAATACCATGGGTACCTCAGTACCATATACTAGGGAATTATATGGGTGTACCAGTATGCCAATGTGAATTGGTCAATTTAGTCACTAGCCTGTTAGTGACAAATTTGGAAAACAGAGAGAGTATAACCACTGAGGTTCTGGTTAGCAGAGCCTCAGTGAGACAGTTAGGCATCACACAGGGAACACATACAGGGCACATACTTATGAGCACTGGGGCCCTGCCTGGCAGGGTCCCAGTGACACATAGACTAAAACAATATATATACAGTGAAATATGGGGGTAACATGCCAGGCTAGATGGTACTTTCCTACAGTATCTGCTATCAGTATAGATGGTTACTCTCAATTCGGCAGCGGCATGGCAAGCTCCGGTAAGAGCAACCAATTCTGCCACTTGAGCAGAATACACTCTCTCAAGTCAAGACGCTTCCAGGATACCAGTGATCATACACACAGCGTATCCGTCTCTCAGCACTCCTACTGAGTCTCTCAAACATGAACCATCAACAAAGATAATTTTGTCATTTTCTTCCAATTGGGTATCTTTAATATCAGGCCTCAGTTTGGTGCACATTTCCGTTACCTCAAGACAATCATGTTCTACATCATCAGCATCCTCAACTTCTGTGTTTTCATTTGGAAGCAAAGTTGCCGGGTTCAGCACTGTACATCTTTTCAACGTTACATTTGGTGACCCCAATATGATTGTTTCATATTTTGTCAGTCTTGCATTTGTCATGTGCTGCGTTTTGGTACGGGTTAACAAGATCTCAACTGAGTGTGGGACCATAACTGTTAAAGGATGTCCCATCACTATGCCTTCACATTGTGCAAGGCTTTGACCAACTGCTGCTACTGTACGCAGACAACCTGGTAAGGCTGCTGTAACTGGGTCCAAAGTAGCTGAAAAATATGCTACTGGTCGGTTTACACCTCCATGGACCTGTGTCAGGACAAACAAAGAACATGCATCACGTTCATGACAAAACAGGACAAAAGGTTTTGTGTAATCAGGCATACCTAAAGCTGGAGCCCTACACATACACTCTATAAACTTGATAAACACTTTCATTTCTTTCTCTGTCAGTGTTAGGACATCTGGCCCATCCTTAACCGTCAGTCTCACCAATGGCTTGGAGATGACTAAGATATTCGGGATCCACTGGCGACAGTAGCCCACCATTCCCAGAAACATCCTAACGTCTCTCTGTGTCGTTGGGGGATTTATCAGCAATAGGGCGGTCACTCTTTCCCTGGATAACTTCCTCGACCCTTTCTCAATTAGATGACCTAAGTATTTCATCTCTTTCTGACAATACTGCAGCTTCTTTGGGGACAATTTATGCCCGTTCTTTCCCAAGTGGTTCAGCAAGGCAATGGAATCGTACTTGCAATCATCCCTCGTTTTGGATGCAATCAACAAATCATCAATATACTGCACAAGAGTTGATTGAAAAGGCAATTCCAGTGACTCCAAATCTTTCTTCAGTATCTGATTGAATATAGAAGGTGATTTCGAAAACCCTTGAGGAATTCGACACCAACTGTAGACCTTGTCCAAGAATTTGAAACTGAAAAGAAATTGGCTGTCCTCATGAAGAGGCACAGAAAAGAATGCGTGGGACAAATCAACTACTGTGAACCATTCTGCATCACATGGAACCTGGAGCATAATCACAGCTGGATTTGGCACCACTGGACAACATTTCACCACTATGTTGTTAATTTTTCTCAAGTCTTGGACAATTCGAACTTTCCCACAAGGCTTTCTCAGTCCCATTATCGGTGAATTACAGGGACTGCTCATCACTTCTTTCAAGATTCCTTGCTTCACAAAGTCCACAATTAACTGCGCTACCTGTATAAGGACATCTTGCGCCATGTGGTACTGCGGTACCTGAGGGAACACAGCATTCGGCTTCACACTAACTTTAACTGGTTCTACTCCTTTTATCAGTCCCACTTCCTTTCCTGTCAAGTCCCACACTTTCTCTCTGACTGTCCCCTGCAAATCTGCTGGCAGATCAGTCACTGTGAACATTGGGAAGAAGTTAATCAGAGGATACTCCTCATCTGTCGTCTCCGTTTCAGGATCTGAAATCTGATCATCATCTCCCTCATCATCACTGTTTGTCTGCACCTCATTTCCCTCACTGGAACAGGTGATAGAACATCTTGTCTTGCACTGTAAGGGCCAGATGTAGCAAAACTAGGTTTTGCGACTCGGAAATTGCGATTCCGAGCGACTCGCAATTTCCGAGTCGCAAAACCATATGCAGAAAGGTGTCTCAGACACCTTCTGCGAGTCGCTATGGGGTCGCAAAGACCCACCTCATTAATATTAATGAGGTGGGTCGCAATTTGCGCCCCCATAGCGACTGTGGGCACTCACGGGGATGGAGGCCTGCTGGGAACAGCAGACCTCCATGTCCGTGACTGCTTTTAATTTTCTTTTTCCAAGTGTAGCCCGTTTTCCTTAAAGGACATTTAGGGGGTTATTCCAACTTTGGAGGAGGTGTTAATCCGTCCCAAAAGTGACGGAAAAGTGACGGATTTACCACCAGCCGTATTACGAGTCCATTATATCCTATGGAACTCGTAATACGGCTGGTGGTATATCTGTCACTTTACCGTCACTTTTGGGACAGATTAACCCCCCCTCCAAAGTTGGAATAACCCCCTTAGTTTCGGATTTTTTCAGGGCAGGCAGTGGTCCCTTGGACCACTGCCTGCCCTGAAAAAATTATTGTGGGTCCAGTCACAAAGGGGAAGGGGTCCCCTTCCCGTTTGCGAGTGGGTTAATGGAATTGCATACCACTTCGACTCGCAAATAGGAAGGGAACACCCCTTCCTATTTGTGACTCGGAAATGCATTTTGCGAGTCGGTTCTGACTCTCAAAATGCATTTCTGCATAGCAAACACGCGACTTGCAAACAGTTTGCTACATCTGGCCCTGAGTCTCTTCCCAGTAGGGACACAGGACTCGAATCGCAAACTACGAACCTGTGCAACCCCTGAAAAGTACCAATCTCAACCTGAACCGGATCTGTGATCGGGTTAGTCAAAAGTTGATTTGCCACTCCTACTACCTTGACTGTACGTCCCGAAAGAGGCAATTTTGGAACCTCTGCACTTCTGACTGTAGAGTGTGTAGCTCCTGTGTCAACCAAGAATGAGACTTTGTGACCCATCACTTTCTCTTGCACATAAGGTCCCCTCTGATCTACCTCTAAGAACGCTGCAAGCCTACACTCTTCACCATCTAAGCTCTCATCCGACCATTCATCGTTTATTCCATTCTCACCACGCAATGGGAATTGTTGTACTGCATTATTTTAACTCATTCCTTGACTTGTGACCTGTTGAGGAAGCATCACCTGTTGCTGTCCCATTGGTGCTAAGGGCAACTGCATTTGCTGTCTAGGTACCAAAGGAACCTGCTGTTGCATTTGCTGCATCTGCACTGGTTGTACACGTGGCATCTGCACTTGTTGCATGGGTTGAAGATCCTGCATCTGAACCATGTTATTCTGACAGTTCGGATTAGGACCTCTCATTCTTGGTCCTTTAACATTTCGTAATGCATTGACATCATTGCTTTGTTGAACAACACCCTCCTGCACCATCATCGGGCACTCCTGCTTCCAGTGTCCGACGCCCTCACAAGCATGACAAGGTAACACCTTCTTCATTCCCTGCACATCATTTTGAACCACTGCGGTATTCAAATCTGGACCACGGTTTACAAAACCTCCTCGAACTCTGCCTCTCACTTGCGCCTGAAACATCCCGTTTCCTTGCGGCTGTTGCACCATCTGTTGTAGACCATTTCCCTGCATCCCTGCTTGTGTTGCCTTAATTTGCATTACCATCACTTTCTCCTTTAACTTTCTCTGCTTCAACTCACTACAGTATTTTGCATACTGCAACACCTCATCAATTGGCTTTGCTTGCCAACAGATCAAATGATTCTTAATCATCTGACTAATCTCTGGTCTCAATCCTTCAACAAACCTGAACACAAGGTGATTCATGTCCTTCGCCTCTATGACCTCTGTACCACTGTAGTGCTTGAACGCCTTCAACAACCTCTCATAGTAGGCATGTATCGACTCTTTGGCCTCTTGTGCCGTTCGATCAATCTTTTCCCAAACAATGTTTTGCGGCGACACCTTCTGCTTCAAGAACTCAATCACCTTTTAGTAGTACTTCATCACCTCAGGAGACGGTGCTCCTCTGGCTCTATCCCTTGCTGGTTCCACGGTTGGCCAATCCACACTCCTCTTGCACTCAAGCCACAAATCAACTGGAACTATAATCTCAAAAAGGGTATTCAGGTCTTCCCAAAGACACTTCGCAAGCTTCACAAACCTATCTGTATGCTGGTACCACTCTATTGGCTTCTCCCTCAGCCTGGGAAAGTAATTTGTGACTGACAGAATGTCACCTGTAGACCATGGTACATGGACAAGAACCCCTCCTACCGTCTCTCTCATTGGTAACATCTTTATTGTGCCGGTGTCCGGCACTGGTTTCGCCTGCTGTTGCTCCGGGCAGTCACTTTTCCTTTTATCTCTTTTCTTTGCCCATCTTCCTTCCTACTTCTCTAAAGCTCCCCAAACTTGTGCACTCTGCAGTATTTGTTTAAGGTGTGCCTTCATCCCAGTAGACCTCATGTGATCAAAATCTTTAGGCTCAAAGTCTAACCTGTAACTCCTCTTCAGATGTTTTGTATTGTCTAAGTCTATGCCATATTTATCTGCCAGGTTTGCCAACTTCTGGTACACCTTGCTCACTTCTTTAGTTATCTTTAGGCACAGATACCTCAACTCTGCTTCAGTGTATGCCTCTAGTCTGTTCACTCCCATGCTCCCTTCAAATAGTTCATTTGCCTCCATATCCAACCTCACAAAATTCAAGTACTCTTCCCTCTCCGACCGCTCTGCTGTCGCAGGGGTAGTCTGTGGGGAATTTAACTTATCTAACCATTCATTCAAACCTTGCAGTTAAACCTTGCAATGAGATATTTCCAGCCTGCATCATCGGAGTCTGTGGTACATTCGCACTTGAGAACTGCGGAGTCAGCAGTCCCAAGCCTGACTGTCTCATGGTATCTGGAGGAACCCCAATTGGACTGAAGTCTAACAAGGACCTAGATCTGTCTATTGTCTGTTCCACTGGTGTCATCCCTTAAGAGCTCCCTACGAACCCTCCTCTTGTCATTTCTTGGGTCATTACTCCCTGGTCACATACACCAGACTTCGCCTGTGCATACAATGGTACTGGTGGACCAACTGTAATAGGTAAGGATATGGCGGCTGGCGACTGCCTGCTTCCCAAAACATGTGGAGCATTAGACCTGATATTCTGATTCGGTGCTGTGGCTAACTGTGGTCCTGTGACCGAGGTGTAATTCGGAACCATCTGTTGCTGTGCCTGAGGCAGTAAAAGTGGAGTTGGCTCAGTCTGTATTAGCTTTGGTCTCATATATGCCGGATCTGATGGCACCATCAAATTCGTAGTGGTCTCTAATATTGGGACATCTGGGTAGAGCCTCTGAACCGGTGGTGGCTGCAGCTGTGTCTGCATCTCTGGGGCAGAAGACACACTTACACTATTCTGTATCGGAACTGGTGTTGCAACAATATTAACCTGTACCGTGTTTGTTGTCCCCTGGTTTTGAGTCCAATTTATAGGACCTGCACTAGTACTTGGTCTATTATCATCTCGGGCATATGGTGGTGGTCGATCATGTAGCAACTGATTAAGGAACTCATCATCATCTGAGTCATCTGCCTCTGCCCAGGACTTCTTAGTCTCCTTTTCTTTGCTAGAACCCTCATTTGTCTTACAAGTGGCTTTCCCTCCTTGGGTTCCACCTTCTTGAGTTATCGCTGGAAACATCCTAACTCCGTCTATTATCTCTCTCCCAAACCCTCTGCTCACTATCCCACCTAGCATCTGCTAGGGTCTTTTCAGCTTTCCTCATTCTCCTCTCAAATTTCTGTTGCCGTTGTCGTATGGCCATCAGTTCCCAAATTGCTAATGCCTCAAACTGTGCTGGCCTCGGGGTGGTTTTTGTTCATTTAACACCCTCCGCATATTTTCCAAAATCATTATATTGAACGTTCCGTGCTCCGGAAACACCAAACACCCTTATTTCTCTGTAATTTTGCACCATTGCTTTAGCCAAAGACATGGCACGACTCCCCTCTCCTCCATTACGGCATAAGCCGGTGTATCCTCTGGTGGTGTAGGCTCCCCTACACTTGTGTTAATGTACACATCTCCCCTCAAAGTGCTCTTTAGAGCATTGAAAAACTTCATTTTTACGTCTTTTAGTTTGTTTACAATCAACTCAGGAAGTGACTTTAATTCCCAGAACTCTCTTCGCTCACCTTCTCAACCAATTGTCTCTCACGGACGGCTGCCAATCCGTGCACGACCCTTCTCACTAACTGACCTATCCCAGCGCGGCTCCAATGACGTCACACTCACACACACTGCGGCTGACAAAGTCTTGCGGCTTGTCTTCCTCACTCTCGATTTGCACAAACCGAATGCAATATATTGCGAGCACTAATAAAACTCAAATTTGCTGGTTTACTACAGGGAAGGGTAACACAATTGCTTCAGAACTTTACAGAGATTTTGCTTAGCCTCGGCCACTACTCTCTCTTTCTCAGATCCTTTCAGATCCTGCACTCGCAAGCAAAATTTGACCCAGAAATTCTACTCTCGACCTGTCAATGGGTTGTCCTAGTGCACTTTAGAACTCACCAAATCTCCATTGAAGTTTTCATTCACTCACCTTGACTCAAACTCGACTCGTCAACCACGCCCGATCGGCCTATTAAACCGCGCAAATTACAACATAAACCATAAATATACTCTGGAGTCTTAGACCACGCAGGGTCCGTACATCACCAACAACCATGTGGACAATTTTTGAGCACAAAGCACCACACTCACATGAAGTTCGCCGACTTCCCTACTCTCACACTGCGGAGTACGCACACTCCTTCTAAAACATTACCTGGCCTAAAAATTCTCACAAACCTCACAATTCACCTGCGGTATGCATAAGCTGTGCAAGCACAAACCCTACGTCACCCACACTATCACTAGAACGCCGAGAACATACCCAACTCACTTCAGCAAGCTCTGAGATTACGGGAAAGTCATTTGGGACTTAGGGGCACATCATCTCTCCAATTTGCATTATCTCAAAACAATTTTCAAACAATGGTCCCTCGTCCTAGGGCCCCAAAGGGCCATAACCGTCCTCTGCTACCAGAACTGATAACGCGTCAAAACCTTGATAATTTATCTTACAAGGAGACACGTTTTAGGCCAATGAATCTTTTGACCACGTTTAGGGACTTCCCTGAACGAGATATCTGTTTAGCATTGCAATCAATAGATCAATAACCTCATCAATATTCACAAAAATTAATCAATCAAACTAATCATGAACATTTAATAAGAATAAAACACACCATGACTCTTCAGTTATGAATAACCACACAAATCTAGTAAGATTTAGGATATTTATTCCCTATTAGTTACACTCTAGTATCATATTTATTAGTCGCAATATCAATAAGCACATCAATACCACTATAACTTGGCAACTCGAGTAAGACTCTATCAAAGCATAGGTCATGAACATTAGAACAACGCATGATGTTAACATGAGTCAACTTTAGCAGAGTATCATTAGTACATTATTCAACAAAGCAAGGAGTCAGCCATTTGTCTATTTGCACCCGATATTAGTGAACTCCTTAACTAACCTCGAATTAGCATCAGCATGTTGGGCTTCATGCAAAACAATTTAGTAAACACGAATTTGGAAAACATCTTACTATGGTCTCTATCAAAAGAGCAGTTGGTACCTAGAAAGAAAAGGCAAACAGACAATTACAATTTATCATCAGATAGTTACCCATTCGAATGAGTCAGCAAGCAGGGTCTGTCTTTGTCCTCAGGACCTCAGTCGATTTGCCATCAGCCAGGATAGACAGGTAGGTCTCAGTAGGGCATAGCAAGAAAAGGCTCTTCCCTCATAAGGAGGAGAAGTGCATATCGGACAGGGAATAAAGTGGTTAAGGTTAAGGTATATGACTGCCAAAGACAAAGGGGGTCATTCTGACCCTGGCGGCCGGTGACCGCCAGGGTCACCGACCACGGGAGCACCGCCAACAGGCTGGCGGTGCTCCCAAGGGCATTCTGACCGCGGCGGTTCAGCCGCGGTCAGAAAGGGTAAACCGGCGGTCTCCCGCCGGTTTACCGCTGCCCCATTGAATCCTCCATGGCGGCGGAGCGCGCTCCGCCGCCATGGGGATTCAGACACCCCCTACCGCCATCCTGTTCATGGCGGGAAACCTGCCATGAACAGGATGGCGGTAGGGGGTGCCGCGGGGCCCCTGGGAGCCCCACAATGTATTTCAGTGTCTGCTTTGTAGACACTGAAATACGCGACGGGTGCAACTGCACCCGTCGCACCCCTGCAACTACGCCGGCTCAATTCTGAGCCGGCGTCCACGTTGCAGGGGCATTTCCGCTGGGCCGGCGGGCGCTCTTTTGGAGAGCGCCCGCCGGCCCAGCGGAAATGTTTGAATGGCCGCCGCGGTCTTTTGACCGTGGTGCGGTCATTTGTCGGCGGTACCTTGGCGGACGGCCTCCGCCGTCCGCCAAGGTCTGAATGACCCCCAAAGTCTCTCAGAATGGCAAAGGGTGGTGAAGAATGGCGAGGAATGGCAGAGTGATAGCTCAGTAATGGCTCCGTAATGGCGAGGAAGAATGGCTGATTTCTCTTCAGGTCACGCCGTTATATCAAAGTTGTCGAACAAGTCTCTAATTTCCCATTGGGCAATATTTGGTGCATCGTTATCTCTGTCCAATAATCCGTCACACACCTTACTAGAATTTTCACCTTAAACAGTTCTCACGCAGTTGATTGGCTCCTGTGATTGACGTCTTCAATGGGTGAAATGTCAGGTAAGAAAAGTTACACTTGTCGCTCCAGTCAGTAGTTCCATTGTCTTCTCCTAGTCCAGGCAACCTTGCACCTGTTGCGAATTACACTGTTGCATTCGGCAAGAATGTCTCCTTGAGCAACTCGGGTCCCATGAGAAAGAATTTACTACGGCTACACACATATCTCTAGCTTCTGGAAAAGTACAGCTTTGTGTCCTTCAGGAAAGCAGCACATTGCATGTTAGAAAACACAATTAATATGATACCGGGCAGCTAGGCCCAGGCCCTTGCTAAACTAAGGCCTGGAGATTAATTTAGCAAACCCCTAGTAAATAATCCTTAATGCTAATACAAAGTCATACATTAGTACATTGTTAATTTATTATTAGTCAGTTTCATTAGTCATCGTATACATTGGTGGCCACTCGCCGTGGGCACATTTCAAACACGTACATTAGTACTACATTAGCACATTTTCTATGCGGCTCCATTAGACATTATATTGCAAGCTTTTCATGTTAATATTAATTCTAAAAGTCACACTCCAACAGCCCCAGGACAGGCAGTATTTGTGTTTTTTAACAGATTGCTCAACATGTATGGATTCCATCTAGGGTTCTGAGCAAGAAAATGCAGTATCGGGCGCCAGGGATATTGTAAAATAGTTTTCCTTGCATTATTTCATGTTTCCTGGTGAAGTCTGTAAGGATCTCAGGTTGTCATTTAGGAAGCACAAGAAGCAATGGAGTCTTGTTTATTTCTTTGCATTCTGGGATATGAATACCTGTCTTTCTACTACAAAAAGCAACCTGTAAGTGGCAGAATGCAAATAATAATAGCACTAGGAGCAGAAGAGATTCATGCGTAACCTGCAGTCGGCTCACTTTGCATGCTGTAATTTCCAGAGCATACTTCCAATAGAATTTGTAAATATGCAAGTGCCAGAAAGCTGATGTTGCTGATGTCTGTTTGACGTTCTGTTGCTTCTGACTGAAGACAGTTTGTGAGCACTGAATACAGGAGCAAGGAAGGATGCTGGAACAATGAAATGTTCTGATGGTATCATTCGCGGTGAAAAGCCGCAAGCCAACAATAGCTCATGGTAGCACTTTTGATTAATGAAACTAGTATCCTGTGGGCTAAAATCAAGAAGCAATCTCACCTGAAAGGTTGATCGATTTTCCTGTAAGAGTAATGGGGTGGAACTGGCCAAGGTGTAAATTCCCTAGTTAGGGTTTAATTAGGATACAAGCTCTATGTAATTCCTTATGCACTCTAGCTCCAAGAAGGGTCTAAACCCATGTACTTATAAATCTATGCATATTTCCACTGCCAGTTAGTCTGTTTATTCCATCACATTCCTGCATATTTCAATGTGTTGCCTTAACAACCATACATTTGTGTGTCTCATATTTGTGCTCCATTACTTCACAAGACTGTGCTTCCAGATTTTCTTTTTCGCAGTCCTGATTTGCGCTTCTTTCTTGTAACATGGTTGCTGTATATCCCTTCAAACATATTATAACAGGAAGTAACACCAAGAACCTAGCAGAAGCATCCTCATGATATTTTACCGTCCTTATGGATCCCACCTCCTTATTTTACATCAAAATGCTCCTAGAACCCCATCACCAAAAGTTACTTTCCCTTTGGTAAAGATCAAAACTTTAAATGTTTAATTCTGTAACATACTTCAGAGTGAACATCTTTACACCTCAGTCTTTTGTTCACAAACCCCTAAAAAGCTAAGTGGAATATGAAACTCAGTCCACAAACTTTGTAGCAGTATTAATTTGAATAACTGAGTAAGACTCTCATACAAGCTCATGCTGTAGTTGACGGCACATCAGCATCAATAATGCCCTTCTAAGATTCCATTCTTGAAGCATCCTATGTCGGGAATCTGCCAAAAGGAGCAGACAGAGCGCTGCCTCACTACTCAGGATCGGGTGGCATCAAGCATGAGTGCTTCTAGACTGGCCTCCCATGCCAACACCCACATTAGGTGCAACAACCACTGAGCCCTGATGTGAGGTTGGGCAGAAGGGTGGGACTGACTGAGATACTTTCAGAGTAAAGCTACTCAATATCTAGTATTGTTCTTCCTGCCAATAGGCAACCTATCCCAACTGGATTCCTTAGATCAAATCAGAAAGCCCGGTCATCCAAGAAACAGTTACAGAGGCCACTGTCACTCTCTTGACCAGAGGAACCAGCATTGGCAGGCTTGAAACCAACCAGGCCCCAGCATTCAGCCTGAGACACTCGAACCCTCGCTGAGCCTGCATCCCAGGCCTCAGGGTTCTTCCCAGTGGGCCAGTGCCACAGAAGACACCGCCGTACATCTTAATAAAATGAAACTGATGTTCCAACCAGCAGCTAAAGCCGAAATTCAAATGTGGGACCACGAGGGGCAGACCGGTGACAGTTTTTCCATCTAGGTTTAAATACAATGAATATAAATGCATCTGATATACACAGTCTGCCATTGAATAAGCTCAATGCTATGTTCAACACCACTGAGCTAACTTATTTAGCTCATGGGTGTCGAAAGCTCGCTGAATTCTTTCGTATCTTTGCTTGATTCAAACGTTTTGCACGCAGTTCCCTACCACAGGCCTTAATTGCCTGGCTCCACGCACACTCTTGCCACAACCAAGTGTGTGATGGCGGCCAGGAGCTGAGTCAGTGGCTGGGATCAGTCAATAACGAGGGAACTGTGACAGTTCGACTGTGAATAACGAATGTGCTGGAGATGTGCCTCCTTAGGATACTTCCCCGGAGCACATACCTCCCACGTTAGTACAGGCGCCCCTGCCAGACCACTCTCCACCCCACAAAGACGACTCATACATGTCAGGCTCAGAACATGCCATTTTACGGACTCAGAATCCTTGAAGCCCCTCTGTCTCCCATTTCCTCTGGTGGCCCAAGCCACAGGGGCTCGGCGGTTCCTTCTACCAGAAAGTGCTTTTGTACTCAGAGGACCATCTGCTGCGCGATGAAATGCGCTCCTCCTCCTCTTTAGAGTTTGCGGGCTGGCCCCCGATTCCCAAAGGAACTATATAATTTCCCAGTGCCCGGTTACTCCTACGTTTGGACTTGGAGTACATTTGTGACGTTCTTGCAATTCATAAAGAATACCCGGTTACTCAAGGGATTAACTATCATGGCATTTGGAAATCTATCTTGTCTAAATGTCCGCATCTGTAGGTTAAGCCACGAAACACAGGACGGATATTTCATTGCTAATGCCTGCGCTATGGAGAAAGGGCTGGGTACAGACCAACTTATTGCATTTAAAATGCTTCCTTTGATTCTCTTACCATTGCTGCCAGGAACTTTTCCACAGTTCACTTTTTCGCACTCGAAGTTTCACTTAACATCTAGAAATTGCTTTCCACACTTGTCAAAGATGCTTGTCTATCCTCCCGCCCAGGAACTCACAATGATTCCCCTAATCATAACATTTGAAGGACCCGAGCATCCAGAATCAAAGTAGTCCAATAATAAGGTCCATTATTGTTCCAAGATTCTTTATTACATTAGATCCAGGGGGCTTCTTGTAATCCAAAACCCCCGAACTTTCACGTTTACATTAAACCTGAGCCAACACGTTTCGTCGCTACGACACAAACAACCTCGACTTAATTAGGGCTACCGGCAAACATAAGCGTGCTTTAGTGAAGTTTCGTGTACAATAAATATATACTGTCCCAACACTAATCCAACTGGTGCGAAAAAACACTCAATGTGAATAGGCCGTTACATACAATAATAATCCACAGCAGCATCTCAGAAAAAACTAAATTAAGAAGAAAATCATTTTTCGTACACATAACACTAATATCACCCGATATAGGTAAACCCCAACCAGTGTTCCCATCCACTCGTGCCATGGAGAAGTAAGTAAAGGCATAAAAAAATACCTTATTCAGGTAATTATCAGCATATCACTGCATCTACTTAAAGAGAGAATTATGATCTAAAGTAGTGGTTCTCAACCTGTGGTCCTTGGACCCCTGGGGGTCCGCGACTGCTTAGAAAATGTAATAATTTTAGCTGATTAATTCCCGAGCTTTCAGTAATGACTCAGAGGAGGGTCCCCGGATTCCAAAAATGATTCAGAGGATGTCCCTGGGTTTCAGGGTTGAAGAAGTGGGGGTCCACAGAAGTCAAAAGGTTGGGAACCACTGATCTAATGTTACTGCACAATACCCTTAAAAACTAAGGACTGAGGTCCATATTTAAACTTTTTTTGTTCCGCATTTGCATAATTTTTTGACGCAAAAGCAGTGCAAATGTACAAAATACAATTATATTTACTAAGTTTGCGCCGCTTTTGCCTCAAAAAATGACGCAAAGGCGGCACAAAAAAGATTAAATATGGGCCTAAACGTGATAAGTACTCACGCAAAACCATGCAATACATTACTTTCTCCTAACACCAGTAATCCGTATTGCAGTGAAGCTAATATAGTTACTATAATTGCATTACATCCTATAGGCAAAAAGATATAGAGAATCTATAAGAACTTGCACCTCCAAAATTACTACTAATTTATTGATACACATCGTAGTCTAAACATCACCCTTCATAACCAACCACTCTGGATATCTCAAAGGCACATACAATAAGCTCATCAACCTCCCCAATCTTAACATAAAGCCACCTAAGTCACAAGCCACAAATGTCATACCTCCAGTAACAACATATTCCATTATATCATAATGGATTTGGATATCCGTCACCCGTTGTGATGGAGTAACCCGTCCGCCAATATCTAAATCAGGCTCTAATTCATAATTTGAGAAGTAATATTCAAAGTGAATCTGACAATATTATAGAAGGCTAAGCAAAATACTACAGGTGATGCCATAGGTAAGGGAAATATGATGGTAGGTGATACCCTCAGCTACTGATGCAAGCAAATGAGTGCAGACACAGCAGTCTTTAGAGTCCATCACATTTGTGTATTCATAAAGCAGCTTAAGAGATGTATTCAAAGAGCAATCTCCCTCTGAAGCAAATCTAGGATCAAAACTACACCTGTCTTCTACTGGAGGGGTATGTGTAGTAGATCTAGGCGTGGATCTAATGGGACTAGTAACAGCAGGGGATCTTAGCCCTATAAGCAAAGCAGTCATAACATAATGGTGATAAACAGCACTACAACTACCACTACTCTACATTGGTTTTTGGTAAGGATACCCATAGCTTCTCTAGAGCCAGACTTTGAAAGTAGAACAGGAGCAAGCAGACATGTAATATCTGTGATTTTTCTACTTGTGCAAAATTAGCAGAACTGATTTAGTTGCCACACATGTTAATTAGCTGATGTACGCCAGTCTTCAAAAGTCATTCCTCGCCCTACTTCATCTTCTTCTAAAATGACAGTCCTACTTTTCTGTAGGAAGCTTGGCTCTAGTGAATCTTCAACATTCAATAAAAGCAAAGTGTAGTTAAGTTCAGTTCATCAACACAGTTCATTATGGTCACTGCAATGAAATTCAAGGTGTCAAACTTTTGCTGTGGCAGCCCTAATCACAGAGGTTCTGTAGGCACAGTCCTTTGATCATCCAACTCATAGAATATCGGGTCAAGTTCACTGTCAATGTAGTATGTCCACTCTGGGGCAGAGTAACATTGACTAGGCACCCTTGTTCTCTCTGATCTTTGGACTAGTGGCTGTTCATCTTTGCTGTCTCTTAACCCACTTTATCTACTTTCCTCAGTGGCAGTATGCGGGAAGCCTTCAGTAGATAGGCTCAGTCTCATTCTCTCACAAATCCCTGGGCACCTTTCTCTTTTACGGTTACTCCGAGTCACATTACTTGGTCCTTTCACAAGATCAGAGTCATCATTTTCTTGTGCAGCAGGCTGGTTCACCAAGGCTACTCTTGGCTCATTAGCTACAGGCTCGGGACTTACATCAACTTGACTCTGTGTCACTTCCGGATTTTGAATCACTGGTTGACTCTTAGGCATCTGGGTGCTCCCTCCACCCCCATTTGCTCCTTTGGGGTACCCAGAGGTCTAGATCTGTGAGTCAGTGGTTGTCATCACCACTTCTTCATCAGGGCATCTCACTCACTGGATATGGGAGGCATGCATCCAGTTAGACAATCCACCACATTTGACAGTCGTGTTGGTAACCAGGATCACCTGGAAGGGGCCTTTCCAATGTGGTTCCACACACAACCTCCTGATGTTAATGTTTACCAGGACCCACTAACCAGGACATGGGTCATGACACTGGTCCTGATGTGGGGGTGCAGTTGCACTACCAACTTGGCGAAAGCCAGAATGCACCACATCATTCAGTCCTTTGTAGCAGTCAAAAAACATATAATCTGAGATATGTACAAGCCTATTAGCAGGCAAAGCAGGTAACCCTATGCCCCCCATGAGGATTTTGTGTGGCAACAATCACCAATTGGTAGTACTTCAGAGAATTATTAACACCAAAGGCAAAGTATCCAGCTACATCAGTGAGGTACGCACACACACTTTCTCCAGTGGGACTTCACTGTCCTACTCACCTTCTCAGAGATGATAGGACGCTTTGGGTTAGTAACTACAGTGAATTCTCAGACCCTCAAATTAAAATGAGTTCCTCGGTCTGACTCCACAGAAACCGGGAACCCAAACAGGGGTATCATACTTACGAAGCAATAACTTCTCTAGAGTAAGGCTGTCATTTTCTCCTAGTTGGGTAGGCTTCCACCCAACGGGAGAAAAAATACACTACAACCAGGACATAAAAAAGCCGGTTGCAAACAAGGTATTTCAATAAAGTCCAGTTGCATTCTGTTGAGGGGACTTCCTGATCTTCCTATGTGACTCATGGTTACTGGGGTCCTTCTCCTTACGTTCAATTGCTAGCAGACAATGCAGTGATGACAAAGGTTCTCAGACGTTACTCTGAAATGGGGTTCAATCAATTCTTTCTGAATAACCAGAGCGTGGCATCCTTACCTATGTGTGTGGGACCATGAAAGTGTCTAACAATTGGGGACAAGAAACTGTTTGGCAACACAGGTCTTCTATCTGCTGAAACCCAAGTCTCAATCTCATTCTTCACTCAACCTACTCTGATCAAACCTTGCTGTTCAGTCTCTGGCACGTCCTCCTGTAATCTCTTGACTTCTTCCAATGTACCTGCACCAGTCAACAACATATTGAAACTGGTCGCCTTGTCAGGTTAATTTGAATATTCCTCTTTACATGTACAGGACCCATGAGCACAATATGAGGGAGCTTTATTGACATACTGACTGCCAGCTGAAACATAGTCGTGTCCACTCCTGTGTGCTGTGCAGTTAGCCACCGTGATTTCTCAAGGTATCTGTAAGCCCCCAGCAATCTCATTACATAATTTCCATTACATCTGGGAGACCAAGACGGTGTTATGAACCCTCTTTGTGACCATAACTGTCCAAAGGCATGAACGACACCAAAGCTAGATTGACCATCTGAGAAAATTATAACTTTCGATTGAAATGAGACACATCAGGCTGTAGTAAGAGTGACCATTTCAGCTAGTTGGGAAGAAGTTACACCACAACGCCAAGGAGGCTTCTAGTACACCTTTTACAGTGCAGACAGAGTATGCAGCTCTTAGACTACCTCCATCATCTCTCAAACATGAGCCATCCATAAACAATACATAATTGGGTTCTGCAAGGTTCGTTTTGGATATCAGAACTTGGCTTGGTGCACCATTCAGTGTCATTGAGAGAGTCATGATCAACCCTCCTCCCCCCCATCAGTTTCAATCTCAGGCAATGCAAATAGTGTGTCAGGATTAATACTTGAGCAACACCTTAATGCAATATTTTCTACCACATGTATGAGCTTTTCATACTTTGTAAGGTGGTTCCTGGTCAGGTGTTGTGTCTTAGTCTGAGTGAGGAGCACTTCTTTAGAGTGCAGGGCAGTTACCATAATGTAGCACATGACCACATTCTCACCCTGCTCGATGCTGACACACACTGCCACTACTGCTTTAACACAACCAAGCAGTCTGGCAGCTACAGGATCAAGTGTGGCTGAAAAGTAGAAGACAGTTTTTTCAGAATCACCAAGTGTTTGAGTAAGCACTTAGGGCCATATGTACCAACGCATTTTCCCATAGACACAGAATGGGTAAAACCCTTTGATACATCTGGCCCTAAGAGAGCACAGAGCTCCCTCTCAATTCAAAATACTGCATCTGCCATTCGAATGGATGGGGCTCTGCAGAGACTTTCTCTCAAATCTAGGAAAGCCGTTCATGCCTTGTCCCATGGTATTGAATCAGACACATCTTTGTGTGTAAACCTCTGTAGAGGCTTCATCACTAGGGAAAAGTTGCGTATACACTGTTGATAGTAGCCCACCATTCCCAGAAGCATCCTGACCTCTCTGCATACTTGGGAGATTCATTTTCCAAATGGCAGAGATTCTCTCTTGAGACACTTTCCTTTCTCCTTTAGCAATGTGATGTCTCATATACTTTCTGGCAGTACTACAGTTTACTCAGGGGCACTATGGTCCAGATTTAAAATGGTTTTGTGATATTTTTTAACGCAGATCTGATGCAAAATCTTTTTTAATATTTACAAACCAATGCATATTGCTATTCATGTTGGTTTGTAAGAAAAAGTAACACAAACTAAATAAATAAAGCCATGCTTTGTTTTCTCTGTGTCAAGTGGGAGTTCCATAGTTGACACTTACTAGTTACTGCGTAACTACCCATAGTTTTTCGACACAAAACCCTATTGACTAACAATAGGAGGTAGGGTTTTGTACCAAAAAGTTATGCCACTTGAAAGCAGGCAATAAAAAGGAGGAATGCTTATTTTTCCTTTCTCTTTTGAATTTCCATCTGTGCTGTACTGTAGAGCACACATCCAAAGTGTGCAAAAAGTTTAAAGTTAGTCTAAGCGTAGCATTATGTACTGAAAGGATACTCTTTCAGTGCAATACCTACACTAGGCTAATGAGACAATCTTGCACTATGGTACACAGGTGTGTGCATTGGTGCTCAACTGCATAATTGTGTGCCAGCGCTAGGGAAAGAGCACGATAGTGCTATACCTTTATAGATATGGTGCTTTCCTGCTCCCTCCCTGTCATGCAATGCAGCACAGTGCAAGAAATGTAGGTACTTCACTGCATTGCTTGACAGGTTTGCAAATATGGGCCTTTATGTCCATGCTCGACCACATGACTCAACAGTGCAACAGTATCTCATCTACATGCCTCCTATGACATTGACACCACTAACAGATCGCCCAGGTACTGAACCAGGACTGAGCTACACTGTAACCTTAGGGTTTCAAGATTCTTTTTCAGGATCTGGTTAAAGATCAAGGGGCTTTCTGTACACCCATGTAGAACTCTGCACCATGACAGAATTCTATTTTGGAATCCGAACATGAAGAGAAACTGGCTCTCTTTGCAGAATGGGATGGAGAAAAATGCTTGGCACAGTTCAACAACTGTGAACCACTCAGCTTCACAGTGATCTGAAACAACATCACAGCAAGTTTGCTACTGCAGGAAAACATGGGACAACAATGTTATTAATCTTTCTGGAGTCCTACACGATGCGATACTTGCCACTAGGTTTCTGCACACAATAGGGGAATTATATGGATTCCCCAAAATCGCTTCCACTGGAGCAATTCCAGCCACTTCCTCTAGTGAATGATTGTACTGTGGTATTCAAGGGTATTCAGCATGAGGTTTGGCGATGATTCAGACAGGCTCTGCATCTTTAATGAGCCCAATGTCTTTTCCTGAGAAATCCCAGACTTTGGGCTTTACGGTGTTTTAAAATCAGGAGGTAAGTTTTCCACAGTCATAAAGGAAAACAACCCAACCAATGTTCCTTGCTTTGCTATTATAAAATCAAAATCTTTATTGTGAGACTGAAACTCAACACCCTCTATTGTACAGTATATTGTGCAATTTAACTTGCACAATAAATCACGGTCCAGCAACTTGACTAGACTAGAATCTCATATCAGGATTTGATGATTTTACTCAAAGCAACCTATTATAACTATAACTTTCTCTAACACCTGATTTACAATCTGCTTGTTTGCAATGACTACAACAGATAGTGCAAGTGTAGATTGAAAAGGACACGTGGCAGCCATTCACCTCACCTTCCATGAATGGACCACTTTGGTTTACCTCCAAGACTGCGCTAAGTATGCAATCTTCTTCCCCCCTCAAGTACTGTGATTAATCAGACTTGTGGTCTCCGGTCGTACCAAGGACTGGGAACTGCTGGAAACAGACTTGATTCTCAAGGGTTTTGATTTAGCTCTTGGAGCCTGGTTCGCATTGAACCTCAGGATCATGAACTTCTGTAGGGCCATCAGGGCTGGAACTTGCATCATCAAAACTTGCGACATGTTAGGATTTTGAGATCTCTGCATTGGTACAATTTGCATCAGCATAGAATTAACATTTTGCATTTAACCATCACCCAACATTTTATTAGTATTAAGCCGACACTCCTTCTTTCAGTGACCTAACTTGTTACAGTAATGACTTTGGACTAGACCATATTAACATTGCGATGTTTGGATCAATAGCAACACCACAACCACTACCTTGTGAAACACCATGTTCACCCTGCATCATCTGATCATCTGTCCTCCACCTTAAAATCCAGCTCCCTGCTTTCCACCACCAACACCATGTCCCAAGTAGAGGCAATTTAAAAATTCCTTTTGAGCAAGTTTCGTCTGTGCCAGCATAAGTTTCTCTATCAGCCTTTTCTGCTTCATCTTCTGCTTCTTACTACAATACTTAGCATAGCAAAGTATTTCATACAAAGGTTTACTTTGCCACTAAATCATATTCTCCTGAGTGTGCACAGTAGTCTCTAGATGCATCCTAAGGGCACACTGTGACACAAAATTACTCATATCACCCCTTTTAGGGTTGTCAGCACTGCTGTGTTGTCTAACCACCTGCAACAATTGCTCATGGTAAGCATGCATTTGTTAGCTTCACGAGTCATCCGATTTATCTTCATCAAATCAATCTCTTTATGTGGAACCTTTCCCTTTAAGAAAGTAATCATCTGCGCCTCAGAAGAGGGTGCATTTGTCTGAGCCACCCTCGGGGCCTCAGCATTTGGCCACTGCACTGACACCTTCCATTCAGCCCAAAATTTACTGGGAACCACAATGTCAAAAAACATATTCAAATCTTCTCACAAAATCAACCTGAGTGTACCACAAGTCGGAAGTTTCCCTCAACTTTGGGAATTGATCTGTAAATAAAGCAAGATCACCACAACTCCAGGAGACATGCACACCCTCACCTCCATTCTCCTTTCTCAAAGGAAAAGCCTTTGTGCTACCACCATCTGGCTAGGTTACAGTTTTATTCCCACTAGTATCTTCCTTTTTCTTTCTTTTCTGTTCCTTCTTAATCCATCTGTTCCTCAGCTTATCCAAATTACTCCATTCTGTATGCTAGCGACCAGTTCCTTAATGTGTATTTTCATCTCAGAAGTCTTTATATTCATATTTACTCATGTACATGTGGTCTTACAAATGTCAATGCTATGCTCAGCTGCAAGTTCTGACAATTTGTCATGTGCCTTACCAGCATGGCAAGTAATTTATTGAAGTTTGTTTTCTTTATATCTGTTTATATAGTTTGCATCCAAGTTTCCCTTACTAAGTTCATCTAATTCCACAACCAGCCTCGAAAAACATCTAGGAGTCTGAGATCTAATCCAATTACTGGGTCATCATTTGTCTCCTTTATATCTCCACTTTCGGGGCCCCATCTTCCCTTAGGGGCATTCTCCTGAAACAAAAAATCAAGTAACACCCTGAGCAGTTGGTGTTGTGAAAACCAAAGTCGGTTATGAAGCTATTGCTCCTGTAAATTGATTATGATTACCTAGAACTACTTGGGAGCTCTGAGATGTGGGAACAGTCAAACTAATAGGTATTCCAGCAGTGGCACCTAAAAGTACAGAAATTGGGGATATTGTAGTTTGGCAGTCAGAGGGGGAACAGTTATCATTTGAGTTGTTATGATACAAGATAGGGACTGTCACAATGGGAATCATTTGAGTCGTGGTGGCCGCAACTGGGGCTGTCAGGTTAGGTCCTCCTGCCTGATTTGAAGCAGGGCTACCAGTTGCAGTTGCACTGTTGCCACTACCTGAGGGATCACTGCTAACGGGCTGAACAACATTATAGGAAGGGCTGGGGGAGAGTAAATCCTCCCAAAATTCATTGCTGGAGCCACTGTCAGTTCTAGACTTACTCTGAGTGTCAGTATCCTTCTCTTCCTGTGCTTTTCTTTTCTTGGGTTTTTCATTCATCAATACTGAATATAATTTAGCTCCCTCAATCATATCTCGCCTCCACACCTGCTTCTCAGCATCCCACTTGGTATCCATCCAACTACGGACAGTCCCTTTAACGTTATTCCAATTCTTCTCCTTATTCTTTGCATATGCAGCCTGCTTCCAAGCAGTCAAAGCCTCAAACTGGGCTGGCCTAGGTAGGGGAATCATGTCGTATAATGTTCAGTTATATTCACATTAGAGGTACCATATTGGGGAAATTGCAAGGACCCTTCTTCCTCAGTGATACTGTTCCATTGGTTAAACCAAATGCATGTGTGAAGCCCAACATTGATGGGCATGTAATGACCTTCCAGAGGAGCTTCCCCACCCTCCTGGACAGGAATGCTCACATCACCTCTCACAAAATCCCTTAATATCCTAAACACGTCACTTTTCTTTTTTGCAGTGATTTCTCGACAATTGGGGTAAACAGTGATTCTCAACCAAATCACAATGTAATGTATATCAATACCAATGTCCAATCTCTGTGCAGCACTTCCTATGCACGCCTTTCACAATTCAGCACTCGATGATGCAATAACTAATACCAGTGTGGTTCTGACACCAGTCCACCAATACCAGTGTGGTACCTAATGGCATAGGTTGCAGCACCTCACAGCAACTCTCCCTCTTTTATAATTCTTTAGGGCACTTACAAAAATGTGAAAGCAAGCACAATTAACACAGAACTCACTACACCTCAGTGACAAACCATCCTCTTTCTCTTACCAATCGATGCAGCAAACTTCTTACATCTCAATGTTCTTGTGTAGTCTATATATAGTAGCCTCCACTGGTCGTATGGACCTTTGGTTGTTTACTGAAAGCATATGAAAGGAGCTAGGATCTAGAACACATTTCAGTAACAGCGAAACCAATGTAGCTTCACAAAACTGACAGGGAAAGACAGTATCTAAACCACAATGGTTCATTAGCAGATAAAGTAAAAGGTTACAAATCTATCAATTAATAAATCAATTTATCCCAAAAATGCAAGACTATATATAATTATTCAGTCTAAATGTGTATATTATAAAGAAAAAGATGCAAAATATAACAAAGTGAAGAGCACAAAATATATTATTTGTTTTTATAAAGGAATTTCCCTATTCTAAATAAAGCATTGAAAGCAGAAAGAGAAAGTTCAAAGAGGAAGGTGTCAGCATCAGAAGAACCAAGTTAATGTTTTTGGGGAAAAAAATGGGCATTCAAGTGTGAAGCTCACCACCACAAACAGAAGAAATCAGCAGAGTTGAGAAAGATCTTCTCTCAGTTAAGTCAAAACAAGATCTGCTGAACTATTCTATGGAATGCATAATTAAGATGCAAAAGAAGGCTGTGGAAGCTTCTACCCATCAATTCCCTGGAGATGGCCCAATCTGGAGCCAATATTTTCTGAGAGCAGCTAGACTCCCCAGGTTCCCAGAGTAAGATGAAGAAGTACACTAATTTGCAGCCTTGAAGTTAGCAACAGCTCGGTGAGCCTGGTACAGGAGGCCCTCTCCCATCCCCACCCACTTCACATCTACGTCTAAATTCCAATTATTTTAGTTAATCTAACTGTGAGAAATTAGGTTGTTGGCTGACTGGGGTGTTAACCCTTGGCAAGCAAAAGCTACAATATATATGTTCAGACTTGAAAATGTATTGAGAGAAACATGTCTGAGAAGGTAGAAGTTCAGTGGGGTAAGACTGCAGGATTGCCAGAGGAGGAAACTTTGTAATCAGATACTCATGAAGCGATGCTGCTGTGAAGGTTTTTACCTTCGGACATAGTCACCGCAATGGAAGTCAAAAATCTCCAGCAGGATGAAGCAGAGGGCTGCAGAGGAAGACAGCTCCATGAGGTCGGTTACCCCTTTGGCAAAGGACCTCTGAAACTGATTTGCTGCTGTAGAGAAGAATGTAGCAGGAGAAGCCTCAAGGTCAATTTAACCAGCGATGTACCTTGGGTGGACAGACGAGCAGGTTGGTACCGGCCTCCTCCTAATTCTTTGAGCACTTTTTGGTCAATTTTTGTTTAAGTATTTAGTTTGGAAAATGGCCTTCTGGAAACCTTTGGCACCACAACCAAGGGTCCATGAGTGGATGGGGACCTCTTGGGGGTTCAGGACTCACTCAGGCTGGGTCTAAGTACAAGTTCAAGAAGGTGGGAGTCTGTTATGTCCCTGTCACTCTGAACAGAAGGCCAACAAACTAACCATTAGGGTCACTTCTAGTAGTACTGTGTGTAGGTGGAGATGCAGGGCTCAACTGCAGGGATGGATGCTGATAGGTCAAGGCAGGCTCCAGGCAGCAGGACAGTCTTTCCAGGTACCGCAGTAGTTTGGCAGAGTGCACATCCGGTTACAACAGCCAGCAGTCTTCTGAGAGTCCTGCCGCAGGTCTAGTAGTGAACTGAATAGTGGGTCTAAAGGCCCTATTTTGATACTCTTGTGCTCTTCTCCTGGAAAGTGGGAGAAGCTCCAGGAAAAGTTGTTTGAAATTCTTAGAATTAGCTGACTCCCTTGCCCTGGCTTCGAGCTGGCTGCATTGACAATATAGGGTTGTTACACCTATTGTGAGGAGACCGGACACAGCCAGTTCAGGTACAAGTGGGACTGAGTTCAGCTCCATTCCTCTCATCCTGCCAGTTGATGGCCCATTGAGGCATAGCTAATCCCACTATTGTGTGACTGTCTAAATGGAATTCACTAAGTCTAAGTCTAACTGTAAGCTACACTCAGTCATGTGACGCAAGACAGGCTGCATGTACAAAGGGCTAAGGACAGGAAAATGACACATTTCCAAAAGTGGTATTATAAAAAGTGTAATGAAAAATGAGACTTTACCATTAAAGAGGGTTTATGATTACAATTCCATAGGTACAGAAAATGATGTATCTACTTCCTCTCAATCGTGAATTACAGCTTATTAAATGTAATAAGGAATCCCCAATGTTATCTTAATGGAGGGGTAGGCCTCACAGTAGAGAAAACAACACATTTGGGAGTGTTTTACTACCAGAACATGTAAACAATTAACAGTACATGTCCTACCTTTTAATTACATAGTACCCTGCCCTAAGGGTTACCTACGGCCCGCCTTAGTGGTGGCGTATATGTAATGAAAGGGGAGTTTAGGCTTGGCAAGGGGTTTTAAATGCCAAGTCGGCATTGCAGTGTGACACTGAATTCGGGCTAAAATTGGAGGCCTGGGACAGATTTTTAGAGTGCTACTTAGGTGCATGGCACAATAAGTGCTGCATGCTGCTAGACTTCACAGCCTTAGGGTGGTCCTCCCCCAAACGTTTTGCCTATCTCCTCTACTTTTCTGACCTCATTCAGCTAACCAATGCTAAAGTGCTCGTGCTCGCTCCCCTAAACACTGGCTTATCCCCAATTGGCATATTTAAATTACTTATAAATCTCTAATAAAGTGTACTATTTGTGTCCAGGGCCTGTAGATTAACTGCTACTTGTGGGTCTGCAGCACTGATTGTGCCACCCACTAAAGTAGTCCTTAAACCATGTCTCAGATCTGCCATTGCAGATTCTGTATGTGCTGTTTTACACGTCCATGTTGATCTGGCAAAGTAATTCTTTTGCGAGGCCCAAACCCTTCCTTTTTATACATACTGGTCACCTTAGGGAGGACCTTGGACAATCCAGAGGGCAGGGTGCAATGTATTCAAAAGACATGGCACGTACCTTTAAGTTTTACGTGTCCTGGTAGTGACATGTCCTGGTAGTTCAATACATGTTAAAGCACACTTTTTGACTCTTCAGTAATGTTGTTGTAACAACATGTTGTTTTACATAGTATCAGCAATGGTTGCCTCGTGCCCCATCCTTAATTTTACACATACCATCAAAATGTTGCCTAGGTTGAGTGTTGTGCATAAGGATTGGATCTAAAAGAGCTGAAAGTACCTTCTTTTAAGCTTTAGAAAGAATTAAGTGATCATAGTTATATTAAATCTAAGATAACAAACATTCTGTAACGAACAACAGAATTATGTTTTAACATATAAAACAACGTATAATTGAATGTCATATCAAGAAAAATCCATGTAGATCTATGAATGATTCAAAACATTAACGTAAGGAATATATACAAAAATCTATGTATGATTAATAATGAAATTAGAAAAATAAACTAAAAAAGGAAAGAGAATAAAAAGAAAGAAAAAATAACTGAATAGTGGGGAATTAATTTAAAGTTAAACATTTTGAGAAGTGAATGAGAAGTGACACATATGTAATATTAAACCTGGGTCATTATCTATTCATAATTCAGTTAAACCCATAGTATACAGTAATTTAGAATCATCATGTTATAAAGAATATACAGACAATAGATAAATGTGGTAATTAACTGTAAATTGTACATAAAACTGATATAATAAAGAAAGACTTTCAAGAGGGTTTATGCACTTCTCCAAAGAAAGTTTGATATAAATCACACAAAATACCAATATTATTTAGATGAGGAGTAACATGAGACCACAGACCTTTCCCTTCACAGCATTTGAGATAGGTACAATGTAAGGTCTATCAGGTCTATGGTTATAACATATTTCATACCAAAAACCTTGAAGCAAAATGATTTTTTTAAAAGTTCTGGCAGATATTGATAATTTGTTGTAATGCTATTGCTAGCACAAGGTCAATAATTTATATGTTTAACATCCAATCACTCCAGTCTTCCAATAAACTGCCTAGGAATAGATTGCTATTTCAAAAAGGAACATTTAATTGAAAACCACAATTTATCTGTTCCCAAACCCTAATCGAAAACTGGTGAGTATAGCGACAACTAAATATTAAGGTGGTCATTACGAGTTTGGTGATCTCATGACCACCATGTTGACGATCTTACCGCCAACAGGCTGGTGGAGAAGACTGCAGAATTATGACCATGGCGGTAGTCCCAACAGAATACAACCAATCCACTGCTGGCACTGCCAGTGCCTTTCGCGCCTCCACGGACTATGGTAGCCACCTGCAGGCTGGAAGGGACCATGTTCCACGGGACAGATTACGAGACTGCACAACACCAATGTTTCTGCCGAGGTCGCACCACCACGGAAACCCTAGTGGAAACCAACTCGATAAAAGGAGACACTCACCTTCAGGAACACATACCTGTCTGGAGCCACATTCGAACCTGAACTACACATCTTCATGCTGCTCCTGCTCGCCCAATGACTTCAGAACTAGCGATGATGACAGCAACCATGCGTACACACACACACACTTACCTGTCATTGTTGCAACATGCCAATGTACCTATGTACACACAACATCCACATCCGGAACGAGTGGCGAGGGCGACATGCACATGTAACCTCACACTGACATGCTCATACATAGTACACACACTACGGCCATCACACACATGACAAAAACACACACCAACCCCCAGATATACAGCACGAGCACAGTCACACATAGCAACACACAAAACCACCAAATGACACAACAACACCACAACCACACCGGTAAGCATTCACAATACCCACCTCTACTTGACAAATCATACATACAACACAATGTAACAACACCAGAGAACTAACACACACAATCACACATCCCCACACCACGCAGCATATGTCAGATCCCACAAACACACATCACAACGGATCTGACATACCAATCACCACACACACTCATGCACACAGTACAAAGGCAAACAACACTAAAAATGACACATGGCAACGCAATCACAACACACAATACCAACAGAAATGCATGTCCCCAACTCATACATGGCCAGCGCACACCTACACATGCTGCCCAGACACAACTAGTAGCACAACCACCACACACACAAAACTTACACACACACAAACAAAAACAGTCAAGACCAAAACCACCCTAAGAAAAGAAAGGCAAGACAAAGATGTAACCTTCAAACCAACAACAGGTTTGCCCTGATATTTGTAAATAAATAAATATATACATAACTATCTACACAGTTCAAGGCCATAGGCCAGTCTAAACATATATGTGCAGCATGCACAGATGGCACTTCCAAGTGCCCCTACTTGACTCCTGACTGTCACACAACCTCCACAGGTAGGGGCATCAAGGGGGCAGGCAGGCAACTCTGGTCTTTTGGGGTAGCTGGAGGAGGTGTTTGGACTTAGTTTGGAAGGGGGATCTTTGGGCTTGGGCATGGGAGGGGCCCTTAGGTCCAGGCTTAGGGGAGGGCTGGGAACTCTTGGGAGGGGACGACTTCGCGGTAGGGGAGGGGCATGGGTACTTGCAGGAGGCAGGGAAGGTCTTGGAGATGGAAGGGCTGGACTTGGGGAGGGACACAGAGTGTTTGGGGCTCACACGGAGAGGGAAAGGAGTAGGGAAAATGTTCAACCCCTAGAGGAAAAATTTCTTAGACACACGAGGACCGTCATGGTAAAAGGGTTTGGGAGTGGAGGGAGAGGGAGTGGTTCTAAGAGGTTTTTTGGTGGATGTCCTGGGTGCATGTGTGTGCAAGGTATGCTTGTGGGTGCTGGATGTCTGTTGGGTAGGTAAGTGTGGGCGCTTATGTGTCTTGGGAGGAGTGGGGGTGGAGGTGCTGGGAGATGCCACAGTGGATGGATGACTGCAGGCATGGTGGATGTGCTGCATGTCGGCATGTCTGTAGTTGTGGTGTCAGCAGATGTGGTGAATGGGGTGGATGTCTGAGGGTCTGCTATTGTGCTAACTGTGGGTAGGATAGGAGTTTTGGCTGGATCTGTGAATGTTGGTGTAATGTCTGCAGGTGTGTCTGGTGTTGTGTTTGTGATGTTGGGAGTTGTGGGGGAGTCAGTGCAGGTAGTGACTGTTGGTGTGTCTGCAGGTGGGTGTTGTTTGTGTGCATGCCAGTGGTGGGTCTTGTGGTGCTTGTGTTTGTCAGCGGTACCCTTGGATGTTGAGGTAAATGCATGCTTGTACGTTTGGGTGCTGTAGCTGGGTCGGGGAAGAGGGGTTTGGGATTGGGAAGAGGAAGGTGGAGGGGGGACGGAAGACGAAGGGTGACTGGCTGCCATCATTGTGGAGGCCAGAGCCTGAAAGGGTCTCTGTAGGCTAGCCAGTTCCCTCCAGGAATGCATTACTCTGCTGGAGTTGAGTTGCCAGTCCCTGGTTAGCATTTACAATGGTCTACTGACCCACAGAGATCGGCTTCAGGAGGTCAATAGCCTTTTTACTGAGGGCAGCAGGGCTAACAGGGGCTGAGGTGCCTGCGGCATGGTAGACACCCTCCCTCCTGGGCGAGTGTGCACAGACAGCTGGGTGGGGCGCTACAGGGAGGGTGGTGGTCGTAAGAGGGGGGAACAAAGATGGTAATGGGGTGGTCCCAGATGGGTCTGCCACCGCCAGGGAGTTTCCACTAGTGGAGGATTCTGAGGATGATGATGCTGATCCTGTCACCCCGTGGCACTCCCCTCACCCTCTGGGCCACTGGGTCCCTTGCTGTCGATGGTATCACCACTCCCCACTCTCCTATGCCCTGTCTCCTTCGTCTGCCGATGCTGATACACACAAATAGAAAGAGAGAGAGAGGGAGAGATAGAAAGGGAGAGAGATGATCATCAAATTCTTCACATACACACATTGCAACATGCACAACTGTGAGTATACATCTCGTGGCAAGGCAATCTCACATAGAAAATCACATAACCTACAAAATGTCACAACTATCCACTCCTTTAAGTCATCTCTCTCACTGACATCATAATCCATGTAAGGTAGTACAACTGGAGCATTCCATCAAATCACCTGTAAAGCTATGTGAACATGCTTATCATGCCCTGGCTAAAGGTGAAAATCTATCCTAATCCTGGTCATAACTCTCCATACTCCTATCACCTTTAGGAAAAGCAGTTGATTGATCACACCATATCATACATTTTCCGATTCAACACTTGACCAGTCCATGTCCATAAGTCATGTCCCATGCAAGTAAAGACAACTACATTCACGAACGACACAGCACCTGCCATTCCAATCACATGCATAGATGAAACCTCTGAACATATATGCCAAAATGGATTCAATCACTGATGAAGATACAACATGAGGCAGTCCCATTCAGGTGCTACCTGATGTTAGGAATCCATATCTGGAGAACAGCCATGTCACTGTCTGTACCAAATCCCTGAGGAATATCTGCAGTCACTATACACAGAAACACCACATCACATCATACATGCATGCACAGCTATAGTGGCCTACATAGCACACATGAGACATCCACTGACAACCACAGAAAGCAGTGCAAGAATAACTAAACAAAGGTAAGCCAAATAAATCATATTAGGGCACATTACATTTCACCTGAAATGCTGATACAGTTCCACGACATGACAACATGAGTAAACCAACATCACTCACACAATTCCTGACATGTGATTACCTGCACCTAAGTCCAGAAAACACACATATCCCACTGAAAAGACATGCACACATAATGCACACATGGTCCTACACGACTGCCATTGCACTTACACCATATCATACCATAACATCTTGAAGTAAGAAGTGACCCAAAACCATTTCCTGTCCAACCTGTCCATAGCAGCTAAGCTAAGGTTAGCAAGGATTGTTCCACTCAGCAACATCTGCCCCCCAGTAACCATTGTGACACAAAGTATGCGGCTAATACCATTTGTTGCACTAGTATTGGTAAGCCATTGACACTTATAGCATTGACTTTGCACATTGTCAGAGAGTAGGACAGCCTAATAATTTACCTCCTCTAAAACAAGGGCATTGGGATAATAATGAATCGCCTACAGTTAAGTGTCATGGAAATGCATGATAAGGCCAAACATTAACACTCAGACAGCCATAGTTGGATGTCCCTCTGTTACAACCTTCGCCTTTCTCCATAGCACGAATATGAAGGGACAATAGGGACACCTCCACAAACCCAAATGTACAGTCCTATACTGGCCATATCTATTGACTGATTGAGATGGCAGCCTTACATGGAGTCAATACCGGTACCAAGACAAAAGATAACTAGGCCCTGTGCTAAATATGTCTGGCACTCAGTAGCAAATACATGTGATCCACACAGATAGGAGTGATCTGACACCCTGGGGCTACATATTCACACATTCAGATGTATGGACCTGGAAATACTAGATGGGTAGGATGAAACAGAAGCTTACATACATATATATGGCTGGGTGGAGTCACACATGTGATAATGTCAAATGTGCATCTCCCAATGCAGTTATAGATATACCTTGACACGGGTGATCTAAACGTACACATGGCCAGCCCTAATGCCAAATCTCCATGTATTAGTCAGGCAATGTGAGTACTACGTATTCCCACAAGTCTACATACATGTAGCACCTACTACATGGTCACAGTTGCTAAAGTTGACAGCAAACACCATAGTACCAGAGCCAAGTACAAGGATCTTGTCAGTACTTACGCCCTTGTGGCTGCTGTGCTACCCTCAAATGCCCATCCATCTAAGGGCAGGTCACTGCCAAAATGCGGGCCATTAGAGGGGTCAGGGTCCAATGGGCACCCCCACCTTATTGGGAGGACATCCCCAGCTGGGCTTTGGCGGTCTTCCAGGCCCAGCATCTCAGGTCCTCCCACCGATTTCTAAAATGGGTGCTCCTCCGGTTGTGGACCCCCCAGGGTCCGCACATGCTTGTTGATGGCACGCCAAATCCCCTTCTTCTGATGGACGTTCATCTACATGGATGACACAGACAAAAAGAGAAAGTCATGTACATATGCACCATACCAATAGGAGTAGCCAGTACATGTCAGTCACAGCAAATAGGCACACATAACCATCTACTCTGCTCACATGGCTTTACATTATGCCATCTGCGTGCATCTACACCCTCACAAGTTCATATGCCCGAGGCAATGTCACACACAGCACCTAAACACATGGCTACGGCATTGGACACACCTTCTCCTCTGGTGCCCCATATAGCTGCCCATACAGGGGGAAGACCTCCTCCACTAGCCTCTCAAGCTCTTCCGGGGTGAAGGCATGGGCCCTATCATCTGCAGGACGTGGCATGATAGATCCCAGAGGCAGTACACAGCAGCTCACGCTGTGGAGGTCTTGCTGGCAACGGTTTCAGGAGTCAAGTGAGCAATACTGCAGAAAATGACAGAACCATCACTGTCGACAGTTGTGACCATTGGCCCAAGTCAGCCTAAGCCTGCAATGTTAACCAATGCCTATACAAATTCATGGGGAAAACCCTTGTAACCACACTGTACCTGGGCTAGCCAACACTACTGATACAAAACTGGTATACAGTAGGGATAAATACATATATATTACATATCACACAGTGAAAACATTAATTGGTCACTGGAAACATTTTTTAATTCTGATATTCATGCTTTATATTAATTTTTATTTGCCTCCCTTTGTCTCGCTCTTCCTCTAAAGCAACAACACATCTAATACACAATATTGACACAATGCATGCCACTGAAACAAATATATACACATTATGTCACACAAAAACATCCATCACAAAGAAGCAGGTACTGAGTGCAAAAAATATTGCACTGAAAACTTCCAACAAAATTCACAACTGTGGGCTGCCGAATGCTTTTTCCAAGAACAGTCCTCCAAATGAGATAGTGATGATTGATACCGTCACTGGTAGATAATTGTTCATACTGATTAAATGCTGTATAATCTTATATCGTAGTCTCTTAGTTCATATATTTATGACACTCCTCAAATTGTTGGTCAATGCGTTTCGGCCCTCCAACTATAGGCCTCATCAGGACATAGAACGCGGTACCTATATATACAATTATAAATGTGTTTACTCATAATTGTAATCATAGTTATGACTTATTGTCAGCAACACCACCAGGGTCACATAGCACACTGCTCACCAACTCGAATTTTCTACACTTTGTGGGAAATGCTGCCTTTTCTAAGGAACAATGTTCCTGTGGTGCTCGTTAAAAACTACATATATACGCGATCACAGAATACGGTAAAGAGGACACTGAAATGCGTGCACGCCACATACAATGGTGAGGTGAACACTGCGTCCCCCAAAAACCCAGGTAGTGAGTTGGAGAAAAGCATTTAAAAATATGTTGGAGAAATCTACATGCCGGGGTGGGACACCATCCCCATTATTCAAAAGTGATATGTGCGATCTAGCAATAAATCACTGTGATTTGTGCGCACACACAACAATTGCCATTACACCTCCTAAATTGAGTTGTGGATGCAGACTGATAGATTGCAAATGGTACAGTACAAAATGGCCTGCTGTATCATGTATTGTTACATCTGATAACATACACATCTGTAATGGACGACTCAGTATTTAGGTATGTTTCTTGTATTCTCCTATCCTCTTTTCCTTCCACTCACTCTAATTGCTATTTTGTGTTTGGCTCTGCAACCTAGTCTTGAGGTATTCATTATCAGTAGCCAATGGTAACTGCTGACAGACATGAGAGGTGTACCTGTCAGATAGCTGGTGAAATGGATACAATTACAGTGAGATGGTACCTTGTTAGTACTTTCTTCATACAAGTGGGGTTGTGACTGCTTAGTCCTTTATATTACCAGTGGGGTTGGGGCGATGTGAAATAGTGTATTACATGTCAGTTGAAGTTTGTGGCAGGTGTGTGATGATTGTATCATGGCCTCTGGCTTCACAGTGGGTGGGGTACTTTGTGATGACCATGGGACCTAGCAGTGTTTGTATTCAGAGAGGTTGCTGTCCAAGGTGCAGGTAACTGCATACTGACAAAGGTGAGTGACAACCCTAGAGGTATGGGGCCTATGTTAGTGTATGGTTAAAGTACTGGGTTCATCAGTGATGTTCTTTGTGTGTTCCATTGAACATTTGATCATGTAGCTATGGTATGGGTATGTGAAGAGCCTGTACCTGGTGATCTATAGGTTCAATTTGCATGCACCTGCTTTGTAGGTAGTTTACCATGGGCATGGCTTCTATTACCTGTGTATGTGCATTGTATGCCACCGTGGCTTCCATCCTGATGGTAATCTCTGTCATGCTCTATTTGCAGATTGGAATACTGACTATATTATTGTGTTGTGGATTTCAACCTCTCTGACATCTGTCCTGTGACATTTCACTGACTGTTCGTTGCAGGGGGACATTACCAGACCACAGTTGGCAAGCACTACAATTGTTGATGTATTACAAAAGACAAATATACGGTAGCTGTGTTCATTTGTGATTTATTGAGCTGATCAGAATACTAAAATTTAAAGAAAAGTCCATAAATGAAAATTAAGGTGATGAGTGAGGTCATGGTAGATGGATTCATCAGAGTAGCTGCTACACCTGTTGGTTACACAGGTCCAGTGTTCTTGTATCTTGGGAAAATAGGGTTATGACTGAGAACAGTCTACAGGATGTCTCAGTGGCACATAAGGGTGACAAATTAATAGAGGCTCACTTCCTGGCAGTGGGTTTGGTCTTGGCATCTGCTCCAGCTGCTCCAGCTGGATGTCTGGGTGGATGTCCACGTTTGTGGGGAGGGGGGCTCTTCTCCTACGGAAGGAGGGGTGTCTGAGGCATGTGGTTCCTCTGGCAGGGCCTCCATTCCACCAGCTGATACAGATGTAGATTGGGCAGATGTTATGTTGGTAGTGGAAGGGGATTGATGGTGTGTTGAGAAACTAATCAGGGTGGTATTAATGTCCCTCAGCACCCCTGCAATGGAAACCATGTGGGCATTTTGTGCCTGCCATTGCTGCATGACCTCCTGGTGATATTCCCTCTGCAGCCTTTGATTTCCCCCAATATGGTGATTATTTGGCCCATCCTGTCCTGGTGACTTTGGTATGCTCCCAGGACTTGGGAGATGGTTTCCTGGTCAGTGGATTCCTGTTGACACCCCATCATCTGGCCCACAGCATCCCTCCCATGCATCCTACCCCCAGGTGCCTGTGCCCCTGGCATGGTGTGCCCACTCCCAGTGGTAACAGGTCCTTCATTGTCAGGGTTGTCAAGGTTCAACTCAGGTCCCTGACCTGTTGGGAACACAATTGATTGAACAGTCCTTGGGACACAGGTTTTGGGGTAAATGGATGCCTGTGATATGGATGCACCAGGGTTGGGGGAGGGGTTGATGTGGGCAGGGTAAGGCAGGGAGTAATTGACTGACCAAGTGTCCCAGATGTGCCAGGTTGTTCGTCATTGTCCAGACGTCCAGCTGTGTTGTCCCAACTGGAGCCTTCCTCCTAAGGGGGACTTGCAGTCTCAGGTGTCCTCTCCATGGTGGCAATGGAAGGCTTGCCTGTGGAGGCAGGGAGACACAGAGTTCAGGTTAGAATGTGTGATTGGTTGCCTCTTTGTGAGATACAGACAGTGGCTTTACATGATTCCCTGCAATGACATTGACAGATGCTGCACAGCATACCTTTGTTGTACATATAGGTCTGTGACTTCATTTCCATACTCCATGTTGAGAGCTGTCATACAAGTTTGGTAAAGATTGCTCTGTAGATGGGTTCTGGTTTTGTTTCATAATTGACATTACTGTTCACCTCTGTTACCTAGTGAATAGTCGGGCTTGCTAGATGTCACACATTAAAGCTGCACAATGCACAATGGTGTCCTAGTGGTAACACAGTGTATGAGTATGCAGGGTTAATAGTCCTGTCTCTAGATGTTGTGCATGTGCATCGACTCAGCCATCTTACTTTCCAACCCATGTCAGTCTATTTCTGGCTCGGGCTATTTGATCTGTGGCCATTAGGAATGGTCACTCAGCTGTAGTTGTGTTTTGCTTTGTTTGCTATTGTGAGTGTGCCAATGCACTGCTGTCATTGCCATGTACTGGTTCTCACTAGAAAAATCTACGTGGTGTAGCTAGTACTTTAGTTGTACATGCATTACATGTGATGTGTTGTGCACATTCCTGGTTTTCACAATGATGGGTTAGTGCATTCTGGGAGTCATAGTGATATGATTAGCCAGTAGTTGACATGCCATTGCCAAGGGCTGTGAAGACAGCTGGGCTGAGTGGAGTAGTGGCATGCAGGACAGGGGTATTGGGTGATTAGGTGAGAGGTGTAGTGGGGCATTCAGGTAATTAGGGAGTTTTTGGGTGGTAAGCAAGCATGCAGAACAAGACAAATGTGTGACAGTACTGTTGTGGGTACTTACCAGACTCCAATCCCCCAGGTATTCCAGTCAGGCTGTCAGGATGCATATGTACATGACCTTCTCCTCCAATGATGTGAACTGTGGGGGAGGAGGTGAAGGCCCACCGCCAGCCTTCTGCATGGCTATCTGGTGGTGTAATGCCATGGAACGCACCTTGCCCTGTAGGTCTTTCCACCTCTTCCTGATGTTGTTCCTTGCTGGTGGATGGCTGCCTACTGAATTGACCCTGTCCACTATCCTTGGCCACAGCTCGATTTTCCTGGCAATCAATGTCTGTTGGACCTGTGCTATACCCTGTGGCTCTACCCTGACAATTTCATCCACCATGACCCTCATTGTCAGTGAAACGTGAGTGTTTTTGTGGGGACATGGTAGTGGTTGTGTAGTCGGTGTATAGGGGTATTGTGAGTGTAAGGGTGCAGTGTTGGGTAGTTGGTAAGGTGTGGGTGCTGCGTTGCAAGGGTGAGATGGTTGTCGCGGATTGTGTGTGCTAATGATGTGTGTATTGTATTAATTGTGCTGATGTGGGGTGTGTGCTGAGTGTGATGTGTATGTGTGCCTATTGTGTAAAGGTGCTATATCTATAATATTGCCTACTCTGGGTATCTGAATGGCGTTTTTATTGCAAAAGATTTTGGGTTGTGTAGGGGTGTGTTACATAGTGCAGTGAGTAGGTGTGTCGAGTGTGTGGATGTGTGTCAGGTGTGGAGTATTCAAACTATCCAATGTTGTGTGGCGTTCTGACTAATGTGAGTTCTGACCGCGGGGTTCGCACCACCAATGGTCTTCCACCAAGGAAGAACCACTGTGGTGATTTGTAGATCGTAATCTGGTGGGTGGATTTTTGTTGGGCTGGCGGTGCTGGTTGTGGGACCACCTCTTTCCCACCCTCCAGTGTCCTGGTGGTTTCAGTTTTTTAACTGAATTTTGGTGGTCTTCACAGTACGACTCTTAATTTGGCAGTTGGATTACCGCCAGCATGGCGTCTGCCACCGCGCGGTCTTCCCAAAAGCCCACCAAACTCGTAATGAGGCCTTAAGTGTTTGTAGTCCGTGTTACATTCATTACAAGACCTGTATGTCGTTGGTGTGACGGAAGTTCTGTTAGACAAAATGGAGGAGTCTGACGAAGTCTATTATAAAGAATTTGGTAGTGTTTGTTGCTCTTGAAGGTTTTCGGGTCTTGAGCCAAATGTTATTCCACAGATTAGCAGGGCAGGTAACATTGAGATTTTTTTCCCACTTCATTTTCACCTGTGATCTGATTTTTGCCTTTCAGAAGATCTAATAATTTATTATAGTGTGGAGGCTGATGGATGTGAAACAAGAGTATCAAAAACTGATACTGTGACTACATTAGAGATCGGCATTTTATTATATATACCAGATATAATTTGTGCTAAAGTATTACATTCATATCTAAATGAATTTGGAAACTGAAATATATATACTGTGCATTAGAGAAAGATAATATTATATTGGCCTTAAATAGTTGACAAACCAATATTGACCCTTTCTGCCTCCATGCTTGCCAAAAATTACTCTGTTTTTAATTTTAATAAGTTTATTATGCCAGATGGATGAATTTAAGAAGTTATCTCTATCGCAGAGACACGAAAATAGTATGGGTACATTAATTTACATATGTTTTAAGTATGGGTAGCAACATAAATGAATTTTGTGGGGAAAGATAACATTTTCTAAAGGAAAAAGGAGAAATACAACATTTTTCTACCTACGCCCATATAGGAAAATCATAGCAAATGCTATCTAACACCAAATACATGGATTGTTTTAACAAAATGCATTCCGATAAATTTGAAAATCCAGAAAGTTAACTACACCATACTATTTTTCTTTTTTGAACTTCATTTAATGCATACTTGGTTTTCCTTTATTCCACAGGAAATTGATTTTCTTTAAAAGTAATGTGATATATTTGTAGGAGTTGTGGATAGAGCAAAAGAAACAGCAGGAATCAACATTATTTTAACAGAATCAAGACACCTCCACCAGGAGAGAAATTAGGAGTCCCACCTTGTCATTAATAAGCTTAATTTATTAATTGTTTTTGAAGAATTAGAGTCCCAAATATTTTATTTTATTTTTGGCTTCAATGAAAACCAGGAGGTAGAAAACAATGTTTTAAACAAACTTTATTGGGAGAAAGTATCTCACATTTTTCTATATTGAATTTGTATCCCGAGACAAGGGAAAATCAAATTTCAATTAGAAATGAATAGGAGTACACAGATAATTTGATTTGATTTTTACCATAAACAAAACCATGCATATGAATATTTTGTCTTATTTTAGATAAAATGTTCAAAGACCAATATAAATAATATGGGAGATAAAGGGCACCCTTGGCTAGCTGCTTATTTGAACTTGAAAGTTGGAGGAAATTAACCATCAACAAATTTAGAAGCTTGTGGTGAGGAATACAAAAAAGGCATGAAACTGATCATTTTGGGACCACATCCAAACCAATTCAAGACTTGTAAAATGAAAGGCCAATTCCTATGCTTAAGGGATTTTTCAGCATCAAGTGCATCTGGTGCTAAAGAAGACCCATAACTATTTGCTTTGCTTATTGTATGAAAATGCCCTTGTAATATCAGAGATAAATCTACATTTAACAAAGCCAGATTATTCTTGTTTCAAGATATCTGTCAGGTGTGGATCTTAGCACAAGGTGATATTTTTTGTAAAGATCGTATAATGAATACTAACCAGGGAGATTGAGCTATAATTCTTACAGAATATGGGATCTCCCTCAGTGATCAAACAGATCAATGCATCTTTAAATCTGGCCTGAGCAGTCACTGTTTAGAAAAGTAATTAAACAAATCATGTGATTTTTAGATTAATATGTGAGAAAAACTAATAACATGCTATTGAAAACCCATCTGGACCTGATATTTACTATTTGTAATAAAATTATGTGCTTTTGTAATCTCTTCACAAGAGATATCCATTTACAATGAATGGAAATTGATACCCTTTCCATTATTTGGTTGTATTGAGGCTAGATATTCTACAATTCGCTCATGTTGAGGTATTAGTTCATGAGTGTATAAAGTATTATATAATTAGGCAAGTTCATTTAGAACAGCATCATCCTTAACTGTAGGGTCTTTATCACTTTTTTAAATACATTACACGTGAGGGTTTGTATTTAGATGAATAATACAGATGTTCTATTTGTTGTATAGTATGCAAACTATTATACAATTCTCTTTTTTACATTCTTCTTTTATTTGAAAGGTAGATGATTATGAACTCCCTAACTGCCCTTTGGAGATGTTCCAAACCACGTGCTTAGAAACATCTCTAGTAGTGTTAAGACTGAAGAACCTAACTGCAAATGTCTTAAAGATGTGTGCAGGAATGATCTATACATTAAAATAACATTGTTACATTTCCATAATCTGTTTCCATTCTGAATATCTGAGAAATCAAGATGAATATAGACAGAAGCATGATTGAATATTAGAATCCTGCCAATCTCAGGACTAATTAAAGTTTGTGATATATGCTTTGATACAAATACATGATCAATTATGGGCTGGGAATGATGAATTGGAGAGAAAAGGGTGTACTCCCTTAAAGTAGGATTATACAGCCTCCATCCATCAATGAGTTATTGCACTGAGATATTGTTTAAGCATTTCACTTGGAATAAAAGTCAATTTAGAATTCCTGCTCAGAAAAGGATTGGATATCTCATTTCAGACTCCACCAAGTATTAAACTGGAATCAGAATATTCCATTAATCATTGAGAAATGCTACACCAAAAGGAAATGGCAAATTGGGTTGGGACACATATGAGGATCTTGGCAGGTTTGAGGAGAGGGAGGAGGAGACAGGAGCGCATTTTCAGAGTGCGCATTACACTATTTGACCTGACAGAGGAGGAAATATTTGAGAGGTATAGGTTAAACTCAGCCATGATACTTGATCTGATAGCTGAGCTACAACCCATACTGCAGCGCAGAACACTAAGGAGTCACAGCATACCCCCCCATGTGCAGGTATTATGCTCCCTACACCTACTCGCCTCAGGGAGCTATGAAGGGGTCATAGCAGCGGCTGGGGGGGTGTCACAGAGTACCCTCTCCAGATTTTTCAATGCATTTATCAACGCCATGCTAAGCAAACTCCAACAGTACATCAGATTCCCCCACACCCCACAGGAAATACAGCAGACAAAAATTTAGTTTTACCAGATAGCACAGTTCCCCCATGTCCGAGGTGCCATAGATGGCACACATCTGGAAATATGTCCACCATCAGTCACA
This sequence comes from Pleurodeles waltl, assembly GCF_031143425.1. Taxonomy (NCBI): domain Eukaryota; kingdom Metazoa; phylum Chordata; class Amphibia; order Caudata; family Salamandridae; genus Pleurodeles; species Pleurodeles waltl. The sequence continues at coordinate 975,370,566 of NC_090446.1, read as the reverse complement.
GAGTATGTGTACCGAAACCGTAAATACCAACATTCCATGAATATACAGGTGATATGCAATGCCTCCTATATCATAACTGATCTCGTGGCCAGGTACCCAGGGAGCACACATGATTCGTACATCTTTCGCCACAGCGGCATTCACACAAGACTGCTAGCTGGGGAGTTTGGTGAAGGATATCTACTAGGTAATGTCACTCTGTACACTGGTGCATAGATGGCAACCCCATGTCAGATGGCTGAGTTACTCATCACACCTTCTGTTCCTTCCAGGAGACAGTGCCTACGCAGTGCGCACCTACATGATGACGCCCTACCTCAATCCCACAAAACAAGCAGAACGGAGATACAATGCAGCACACAGGGCAACCCGCAATGCTGTGGAGTGCACATTTGGACTGCTGAAGAGTTGCTTCCGCTGCCTCCACAAAAGTGGAGGGGCACTACAGTCCAGTCCAGAAACCACATGTAGAATAGTGGCTACTTGTGCAATCTTGCACAACATAGCTACAACCAGGGGCATACCTATAGAAATCAGTGACACTGAATCAGATGAGGATGACGATCCCATACCACCTCTACAGCCAGCAGACAGGACCAGTGCAGCAGAGGGAAGGCAAAGGCGTGCCGACATCACACACAACCATTTCAGACGTGAGTATGAATAACACATTTCCACTGACAACTGTACCTGTAGTGATAGTAATTTATTACCTTACGTCAGGTAATGAATGAGTGATAAATAAAGTAAATAGGTGATGTAAAAAACTAAAATTAACAAATGAACTGAGTCATGCACTATTACGTCATAGTGGCAACATCAGTGTAATTGCGGCAAGAGTCACTTTCTCCTCCCACGCACACCACTCGGGTGCCCAGTTAACTCACTGGCACCTTGAATGTCACCTTCAGTGGCAGTGCTGCGCCTGGCACTGCGCCGTCTGGTGTCTGCTGCAGGTACAGAAACACTACTGAGGCTAGAACTGTTCTCAATGTCCCCCAAGGCTACCTCACTGGGAGTGGCAGATCTTTGTCCCATGACATGTTCAATCACATTTGTGATGTGCACAAGGCCCTGGACAACATCCCTGCTGGTGTGTGCAGCCTCCACTAGTGCTGCCACAGCGCGACGGGCGATTTGTGCTGTGGAGTTCGCCATTCTGTTGGAGGACCTTCAGTAGCTGCCAAACATTGTCCTGAATTGGTGTTCCTGTCTGCGCCGGCTAACCCTTTCATGGCGCAGCTCCTGGCAGAGGTCACACACTGCACTCGTAAGGTCCCTAGTGTCCTCATAAGCTTGCACCTGTCCCTCACGCAGCTGTGTGATGTTGGTATTCAGTGCGTCCAGTTGCCGATGCAGGCCCATCATTGTCTGTTGTGGACTCGCAGGTTCCGGTCCAAACTAAGTATGCGCTTGTTTTGCAGGCGCTGCTCCTGCAACATAGCAGCCTCAAGGCCCCCGAACAAGGACGGACCCTCACCTGCCTCATGAGGTTGCTGCTGGGACTCTGTGGCACTCCTGCGTTGTGCTGGCTGACCCCTGCCCTCCAGTATCTGGCTGCACCTGTCTGGTGCAGACGGTGTGCTTGGCCGTTCCTGCTGTACATCCGAGTCACCGCTGAAGTCTGGCAGTGGTAGTGCCCTGGGCCTGCGGCGCACAGTGGAGATGTGGAGGGACTCACTGGTGTTGGTGTCAGAGGGCTGCTGGGTGTCCGTCTCCCCTACACATGGACTGTGTGGGGCTGCTGGGCCTGGCCCACCTGCAACAACAATATGCAGCATGTCAGTTCTGTATGTTACATTATCTGTCTGACAATGGCAATAAAGGTACAGGTACTGCTCTACATGGTGTGTGTGTTGTGTTACCTTGGGTGTCACTATGCTTCATTACATTGTTATGCTACTGTCTGTACTAGTTTGTGGACCGCAACTCCCATAATGCATTGTTGTGCTGCTTCTAAGATGTGGACTGGACTACTTCACACACTACTTCACATTACATGCTAATTACTAAGGGGCTTTTGTGCATACACATATTGGGTTCACAAACAACATTACACTTACCTTGGCTGGTACTTGGTTGACCGGAGGTGTCGATGTCTGTGACCCCTGTCACAGCTTCAGGGAGGAGTGTGGATTCCACCAGCTCCTCCAATGGTGTGGATGGTGGTTCGGTTGGTGGTCCGCCACCTGTACCCCTGGCCTCCGCAAGTCTCCTTGCCACCCTCTCCTTTGCACGGGAGCGCAGGTCGTACCACCGTTTCTTTATCTCCTCTATGGAGCGCTGTGCCACTCCAATGGCGCAGATTTTTCCTTGAATGTCCAGCCACAACCTTCTTTTTTCGCTCTCAGGAACCTGGAGTGAAGATTTCCCAAACAGGCGGTCATGGCTCCTCACAACCTCTTCAGTCAGGACCTCCAGCTCCTGTTCACTAAATTTAAGCTTGCGCTTCCTCTCTTGCTTCTCCTGTGATGTTCCTGGGGTCTCCATCCTGGCTCAGGTGTGTCTGCTCCTGTTAAGTGCTGCTCTGTGTGGCTGGGCTGCTCTCTCTCAGGATGCTGGTTTGGGTGTGGCACCTGAAACTGCCTGGGAGGACTCATTTCCTGCTGGTGATGTCATCAGGCTCCTCCAGGTGTGCATTCTCGAACTTTCTCGCAATTTGCGATTTTTTACCGAATCGCAAAAAAATTGCAAATTGCGATTCGGTAAATGGGCCTCGCAAACCACAAATAGCGAATTTTAAGAAATCGCTAATTTCGAATCGCAATATTGTTACATGGTCAATTGCGACTCGGAAATAGCGATTTCTTAAAAATCGCTATTTGCGATTCGCAAGCTCCAGTTTTCATACATATGGCCCTAAATTCCTCCAATTCTTCTGGCCTAATTAAGAATTCCACTCACCCCTACTTCAGATCTAAAGTTAGACTTCATGTCTAAAGTTAGAATTCAGGGCTAACTTAGACTTCAGGTCTAAACAACATTCAGGTCTAAACTTAGACTTCAGCCCTAAACTTAGACTTCAGGTCTAAAGTTAGACTTCAGGTCTAACTTAGACGTCTGGTCTAAAGTTAGACTTAAGGTCTAACTTTGACTTCAGGACTAAAGTTAGACTTCACGTCTAAAGTTAGACTTCAAATCTAACTTAGACTTCAGATCTAAAATTAGTCTTCAGGTCTTACTTAGACTTCAGGTCTAAAGTTAGACTCCAGGTCTAAGTTTCTCTTTGTGAATTGGGTCCACAGGGACAAAGATTGAGGTTGACTTAACCTAGAAGAATAAAGGAGAAAATGAACATTTGCATCAGTATGCTTGTGAGTAGGATTCAAACAACTGTAAGTCAATAGCTTTCAGCAAGAGAGAACATTTAGAAGAATTAGGCCCTCATTCTGACCCTGGCGGTCAAAGACCGCCAGGGCGGAGGACCGCGGGAGCACCGCCGACAGGCCGGCGGTGCTCCAATGGGGATTCCGACCGCGGCGGTAAAGCCGCGGTCGGACCGGCACCACTGGCGGGCTCCCGCCAGTGTACCGCCGCCCCATTGAATCCTCCACGGCGGCGCAGCTTGCTGCACCGCCGCGGGGATTCCGACCCCCCCTACCGCCATCCAGATCCCGGCGGTCCGACCGCCGGGATCCGGATGGCGGTAGGGGGGGTCGCGGGGCCCCTGGGGGCCCCTGCAGTGCCCATGCCACTGGCATGGGCATTGCAGGGGCCCCCGTAAGAGGGCCCCTACATGTATTTCACTGTCTGCGAAGCAACTGCACCCGTCGCACAGCTTCCACTCCGCCGGCTCGATTCCGAGCCGGCTTCATCGTGGAAGCCTCTTTCCCGCTGGGCTGGCGGGCGGTCTGAAGGCGAAGGCGGTCTGAAGGCGGTCTGAAGGCGGTCTGAAGGCGACAGCCCAGCCCAGCGGGAAAGTCAGAATTACCGCCGCGGTCTTTCGACCGCGGAACGGTAACCTGACGGCGGGACTTTGGCGGGCGGCCTCCGCCGCCCGCCAAGGTCAGAATGAGGGCCTTAATGTCTTATACTTTGCAGTCACTGACTGCCTTTTGTTGTTTTTTGCGTTGTTCAACGTCAGTCATTCTTTTTCCAAGTGAATCCATTTGTCATTTAGATATTGAAATCTCTTATTAGTTTATTTAATACATGGTTGCAAAGCTCTGTTTTCATTTAAGAGTGATTCAATTGACATGGAAGAAGGTGTTTCATGTACAAGAGAGGTGGAAGTGTTTGCTGCTGGAACCAATTTTGTTAACAAGGAAAGGGCATTTGTATTTTGTTTGACAGTATTAGGTTCTTCCATAGTTTCAGAAGACAATCCTTCTGCATTTAAGATATAACCAGAATATTGAGAATAACAAGTAGTGTTAATTAATTCTAATTGTATTGTTTTGCCCATGCAGAAACCTGGCTGAAATGTTGGTAAGAATCTCAAGGTTAGAGGAAACAGTGGCTGCTATTCTCAAAATAAATTTCAGCTGGAACCAAAGTAATCTGAAACTAATGTCTAGAAACCTATTGGCAATAACAGCTCTCACTTATCCGGCACCATCCACACAAATAAAGGTGTTTGTCAACAGGCAAAAATTAGTAAATGGCCTCCTACAATGAAAGGACGAATGAAGTGTTACCACAGGTCAATTACAAAAGAAACTCAAAAGTGATATCTTGTTCTGGGGCATTTTGCTTACATACACATAACAAAAATATGTCAGGTGTGACCTCTTTCAAAAAGAAACACAACACTCTGGGAGCTGACTATTAAATTGCACTCCTTTATTTCCCATTTGTTTTCTCATTATAAACTCATTGCAATTTACATTTCATTTGAAGCTATAAATGTGGCTTCCACTCCTGGAGATTTATATCCTGTCCATGACCGTTCATTTACAGCTTGTAAGAGTACCATAGTTTCTAGTGGGCTGTATTGCCTTTTATTTAGAAACCACAGCAATATAAGTAGTATTCCAGCTTTTAAAGTTGATGTCTAAAATAAACAAAGTATGGGAAAAATGAAATGCTTTAAAGAGCAACCATAAACATAGTCAGCATTCTCTCCATGCCCTGCCCGGAAGAGACAGTTGATTTCTTCATACAAAAGGCCTTTCATCTGCCAGCGGCACTACAAAACATATTACATTTCCAAATTAAAGAAAAGGATGGCTCACACATTGGTATTTTCTAGTTTTGTTCTGTAGAAAACAAATTCATTCTTATCGTTGTTGCATGCGTTCCTGGTTGTCACAGAGCTGGATCAGCAGGCTACCATCTTCTCTGTGCGTCATCCCAGCCCCCGCACCCACACCCCTTGGGACATACTTCTGTTGCGTAAGATCGCATCTTGTGAGAGATGTGTACGCTGAGGGGCAGAACTGCTGTCTATGGAGTGCACCAGGAAATTGCCTTCTCAAGCACTGACTCAAAAACCTAAAGTGATACTTGTTCTTATCTCTTAGGTGGGATTTGTGTGACCTTAGCATTCACTCTGTTGTCCAAGGTGTTTACCAAGGTGTGTACCAATTACTGCTGTGTAATCTGGGGACTAACCTGGTTTCTCAAGCCTCTGCCTAAATGGACTATCCAACTAAGTAGGCCAGGAGTTATTTTCGAGACTTGGAACTACAAATTCTGTGTGGCGCTAACTTCATAGGATATTCTGTGCCGTTTGTCTGAGAGCTTCCATGTTTAAAGCTTCAGAAATCAGTTCAACCTGAGTGATAGCTGTGCTATCTGAAGCAGATGCCTAGAACTTCTGGGCAATCTAATAACTCTAGAAACTAAAAGTTAATTCAGTGACATTTTTTTGATTTAAAGGGGTGGCGTCACTTTCTGAAGCCCATGTCCTTGTAATGTGACAAATATCTTTGCAGTGGCTCCTTAAAATCCTGTGATGTCTGTTTAAAATCTGAGGCATAATCCTGGAGATCAGTCCAGAGCTAGGCCCATTACATTGGCGTAACCCTCGGGATATCAAAACAGCTGCAAATTGTGGGTTCGCTTTTGATGAAGTCAATCAGTAAGGACATTTTAATCTGACACACAACTCTGTAAATTTGGGTTAGTTGTAGGCAGGGTGAGTGGCCAGAGTGGAGGACATTGAGAAGTACCTCATAAAGGACAGAAGCCACCACCTCAGATTCAGCCCCGGGCTGGGAGATATTGAAGTACGGGTGAGGAGGGATGTTTGCCCAGGGTTATCCCCAGGCAATGAGTAAGATGGCAGTACCTCCAATAATCTGAATTCTGAAGTCCATATTTGAGTCAAAGGGTCACACCACTGAACATTTGTTAAACCCTTTTCAGTCCCCTCTCCGCCCAAGATCTAAGACTACCTTAGGTAAAAGTAGATATTTTATAAATGAAGACTAATCTTCTTTCCCCTCAGTTTAAATGATGAGGACACAACCTAAGTTTGAAAATAGGATTCAAAGTCACCATCTGCTTGCAGATACCTGAGGCAGGGCACTTACTTTCTGAGTGATCCTCTCCTTCTGTTCAGGACCTGCTTGTATGGAATTAGGCAACTACCTGTCACAATGGACACCTTTCATAGACATTGAGGTAGGTTCCCCTCCTGGGCATACCCAAGGGAAGGGCTGTGGGTTTTAAGACCAACGCAACCCTTAACTTGTTCACATTGCTTCATCTGCTTCAGGCACTATTTAATTTTTTTTTTTTTGAGTTTTTGATATAGAACTGCTATACAGAGCATTTTACAATAACATGTAATGGGATAAGAACGTTTGCGACATCTGTAAGTAGAAGAAACATGGCAAACACATCAGTGTGGCAAGTGGGAGTTATTTACAGTTGAGTTTGTAGTAAGCAGCAGTTGTTGGAAAGAGTACAGAATGAGGGTGTGGTTTCTACAGGAAAAAAGTGCTGTTCACTTGAATTTCTGGGTGGGGCTGATAATTCAACACACTGTGACAAGTGATGCAACTGACAGGTCTTATACATTTGAGGTCAGCAGCAGTGCATCAGTGGGAATTCTGCATAATGGGAAGGGTGCGTTTATTGGCATGAACAAAGTGAGTAATATTAGTGCAGATACAATAGGTGATCCTTTAGTTTGACTTTGAAGATTTGCAAAAAGGGAACAGGACATATATGGGCTAGAAGGGCATGCCATAGTCTTGGTGCATACCTTGAGAATGTGTGCTCGATGGTGGCTATATTTTTGAAACAAGGTGTTTTGAAAAGTAGTTTAGATTTGCCTCTTAGGCTGCATTTTCCTTGACAGTTCGAATTTTTGTGGGCCCGGAGGTCAGGAGGGAGCTGAGGTTTATTGCTTTGTATATAATACAGTACACGTTGTGCTATAAGTGGAAAAACATTCCTGTGTTAACCACTTTAGGAACTTTACAGCAGTAGTAATTGTGACAAATTTTCCTGTTTTCACAAACATCATGGCTGAGGGGCTGAGAATGTTTTTGAGAAGGTTTAGGTGGGTCTAAAGTAGTTCATTTATTAGAGCGTTCCCATATTCTATGCAAGACATCACCCATGTTAGTACAGCAGCTTTACACAAATATTTGTGTTTGAAGAGTGGATGTTACAAAGTAGCTTCAGTTGAAATCTAGCACACTTAGGCCCTCATTACAAGATTGGCGGCAAAAGCCGTTTACCGCCGTGCAGAAGACCGCCAACACACCGCCGCGGCTGCGGAATTCCACCACGGTCATTATGACCCACTGCTCGAACCCGCCAAAATTCAGACACCCACACAAGTCCGCCACACCAAAGGTCAGTGATAAACTGGCGAAAACAAATCCTCCACTGTCACGCCAACAGAAATACGCCACACTATCACGACACATGAATCCACGCGGCGGTCTTTCAACCGCGGTATTCCATTGGCGGTACACACCACCGCGCTCAAAATACACACACATCTACAAAACACAACCACATTGGACAATTCCAAATACACACACCTGATACACATACACACACCACTCCCACACACCCAATACAATATAAAATACACACCCACATCACCCACAAACCCCTATGACAAAATTACCGAAAGAAGGCCAGAGAGAGACACTCCAAACTACTACCAAGCATCCACAGGCACACAATACCATCACCCACATAACTTCCACACACCTCACACAACACACCACTAAATATAACCCCACTTATCACTACACACACCACCCCACACATCACCCACACCACCCCATGGCATGGCAAAGACACCCCAGGTTCTCGGAGGAGGAGCTCAGGGTCATGGTGGAGGAAGTCGTCCGGGTAGAGTCACAGCTATTCGGATCACAGGTGCAGCACAACTCCATAGCTAGGAAGATGGAGCTATGGCACAGAATAGTGGAAAGAGTTAACGCAGTGGGACAGCACCCAAGAAATAGGGATGACATCAGGAAGAGGTGGAACGACCTACGGGGAAGGTGCGTTCCGTGGTCTCCAGACACCACCTTGCGGTTCAGCGGACTGGTGGCGGACCCCCACCTCCTCCTCCACAACTAACAACATGGGAGGAGCAAGTCTTGGCGATTCTGCATCCTGAGGGCCTCGCAGGAGTAGATGGAGGAATGGACTCTGGTAAGTCAATACTTAACTATTTCATCCCCACCCTACTTGCATACTATCACATACCCCCACCCTCACCCTCACCCTCACCCCATCACTCCAACTCCTCACAAATGTCCCAACATCCCAAACCACACATCCCAACTCCAAGCCCTGCATGCAACAACAAAGCATGGACACCCATCACCAAAGCATGGCCACTGCACATATCCATACACCCCCCTAAAACACCATCACACAAGGTCCCATACGGGAATGCAAGCACTGGGGTACACGGTCATCCACCCATTGTACACCATGGCACACACAGATGTAATAAACATCCTTTTATACCCCTGCAGGACCCCTACTCAACGTCACCGGACAGGAGGGTCCACACATATACACACCACCAACAGAAGAGGCCCACAGTGATGACAGCAGCTCTGTCCAACTGGACCTAGATGACCAGTCCGGCCCATCGGGGACCTCTGGACAGTCGGTTCCCCTGACACAGTCACAGGCCACCACAGACCTTCCCCCCTCTGGAAACACCAGCACAGCACCCACCCAACGGGCCCCTCCCTCTGTCCCCAGGACACGTCAGTCAGCAGTGTGTCCACCACTACAGGGAACCCAGGCTAACCCACCACCCCAACAACAACAGGGACCAGAGGGCAGTGGCAGTGGGCACACGGTCCAGGGGACAGAGGCCCAGGAACACAGGGGAACTGGGAGGTCTGCTGTGCGACAGGGGGGAGGACAGGCCAAGGGAACCCACTCTCCACGAGGCCCTCTCCAACATCATGGGAGCGTACCATCATTCCCAGGAGACGATGGCAACGGTACTGGCCAAGTTTCAGGAGACCCAGCGGCTGCAGGAGGAACAGTATTTGGGCTTCAGGGAGGAACTCAGATCCATCAATTCCACCCTGGGCACCATCGTAGGGGTGCTGAAGGAAGTCCTCAACACCAGGAGGGACTCTGTGGCACAACAAGGGGCCCCTGACAATAGCCTGGATGATGAACTGCCCACCACCTCCGCCGGCGCTAGTGGACATGAGGCACCACCACAGGGCCACCACACCAGCACCCCACCCCGTGCAGATGGAGAACCACCCCGCAAACGGTCCCTGAGATCCAGGACAAAGACAGAGAACGATGCCAAGACCCCCACCAAGAAATGAGACCACCCTGAATGTCATCCTTCTGTCCCACCTTGTCACCCTGTCCATCCTCAAACTGCCCCAGCTCTACTTCCTATGCCCATTTGGGCAATGCACCTGTGAGACTAATAGACTGGACTCTGCCATGGACATTCCTCCACCATCACCCCTCACAATTTTACAACCCCCTCCAATATTGAGCACTGAAATAAACACCCTTAAAGCACAAAACAATCTGGAGTCTGTCTGTGATTTCGAAATAGTGTATTAGCAATTACAGTGTCAAAATGCTCTTTCAATTGTAATGTCAACATACCTATGTCACACAGCTCTAGTCTATGAGGAAACAAAGCAGTGGGACCCACATTTGTGAAATCCTCAGGGAAAGTGACAACTCAGTGATCATACACGGGGTGAAAACGACAGAGAATAGAGAGGTAGTAGTGTTAAAGTACAGGTAGTAGGCAGGTTTGTCTTCTTACCTGTTTCTCACTGGAAGTATTGCAGGATAACCGAGTTCCTGTTGTCGATATCCTCTTCTTCTGGCTCCTCTTCTTCACTGTCCACAGGCTCCACAGCTGCCACAACACTTCCATCTGGACCATCCTCCTGCAGAAAAGGCACCTGTCGTCACAAAGCTAAGTTGTGAAGCATACAGCAGGCCACGATTATCTGGCACACCTTCTTTGGTGAGTAGAATAGGGATCCACCTGTCATATGGAGGAACCTGAACCTGGCCTTCAGGAGGCCGAAGGTCCGCTCTATAATCCTCCGAGTCCTCTGCCCTTGTCCTGGGATTCCTCACTGGGGTCAGTAGCCATGACAGGTTGGGGGTAAGCAGAGTCACCTGCAAATGGCGAGGGACAACTGTTAGACACACACTAACCTGTAGGGGTATCTCCAGACCCAGACAACCATTCCCACTGACTTGCCCCCAGGTGCTCACCTAATAGCCATACACTGTGCCTCTTGAGGTGACACATCACATAAGGGATGCTGCCATTCCGCAGGATGTAAGCATCATGCACTGATCCAGGGAATTTGGCATTCACATGGGAGATGTACTGGTCAGCCAAACACACCATCTGCACATTCATCGAATGATAACTCTTCCGGTTTTTGTACAACTGTTCACTCCTGCGGGGGTACTAAAGCCATATGTGACCCATCAATGGTACCTATGATGTTGGGGATATGTCCCAGGGCATAGAAATCACCTTTCACTGTAGGTAAATCCTCCACCTGAGGGAAAACGATGTAGCTCCGCATGTGTTTCAGCAGGGCAGACAACACTCTAAAAATTAAGCGATGAGGGACCCTGAAATGGCGGCTGCCTGACCTGTAAAGTGGGACAATGGTATGTGAGGTAACTGCGCTGGCATTGTACACCGTTGCGGTAGGCGGTCGAAGACCGCAGCGCAATTCTGCATTGATTAACATTGGACCCTATGGGTCCCAGGAGCCAATGACGATGTATGCCGACGGTACGCACCGCCGCAGACGTGACCGCCATTTTCTATCTGTTCAATCACTCGATACTTGATCTTCGACAGGAGAGGACCTACACTGCAAGTGCTGCTGTGACCTCAGTCTGGAAGAGACAATGGCTCGTGCGTCTGGGGAAAGGGCCCCTGCCTTCACATTGGAGGAGTTGGAGAAACTTGGCGATGGGTCCTCCCCTAGTACACGCTACTCTACGGTCCTCCAGACAAACAGGTAGTACACTGGGAGCATGCTGTATGGGCTATGCCTGTTTGGAGTGGGGTGGATGAAAGATGGGGGGGAGATTGAGGCGTGCATGAAACGACGGTGAGTGCATGTGCCACATGGCAAGGGTAGGGATGCGGGCCAATGACTGTGACGGTGCAGTTTGTAATAACTTTCCTTTTTCCCCTGTACAATTCATGTAGGTCAGCGCCCACCAGAAGAAGGACATCTAGCGTGCCATCGCCAAGGACGTCCGGACCCTGGGGGTCTATCACAGACGGAGCCGCCACTGCTGTAAGAGATGGAGCAAGAAGACGGCGGAGGCCCAGCTGGGGATGGTCTCCCAACGTGGGAGGGGTGCCCGTCACACCATGACCCCCCTGATGTTCAGGATCCTGGCGGTGGCGTACACGGAGTTGGATGGGTGCTTGAGGGCATCACAGCAGCCAGCACCAGCCCCGCTGCCCAGGAGGCCACCACCATCAGCCCCGCTGCCCAGGAGGCCACTGCCAGCACCAGCCCCGCTGCCCAGGAGGCCACCGCCATCATCCCTGCTGCCCAGGAGGCCACCGCCATCAGCCCCGGTGCCCAGGAGGCCACTGCTAGCACCAGCCCCGCTGCCCAGGAGGCCACCGCCATCAGCCCCACTGCCCAGGAGGCCACTGCCAGCACCAGTCCCGCTGCCCAGGAGGCCACCGCCATCATCCCCGCTGCCCAGGAGGCCATCGCCATCAGCCCCGCTGCCCAGGAGGCCACCGCCAGCACCATCCCCCCTGCCCAGGAGGCCACCACCAGCACCAGCCCCGCTGGGCCAGACAGGACCCCCAGCACTAGCCCCGCTGGGCCAGACAGGACCCCCAGCACCAGCCCCGCTGGGCCAGACAGGACCGCCAGCACCAGCCCCGCTGGGCCATAAAGGACCGCCAGCACCAGCCCAGCTGGGCCAGACAGGACCACCAGCACCAGCCCCGCTGGGCCAGACAGGACCGCCAGCAGCTGAGTCACTGCCAAGGACCCCGCCGCCACAAGCACCGCTGAACAGGACACTGCCACCACAAGCACCGCTGAACAGGACACCGCCGCCAAGGACACCACCGCAACAAGCACCACTGGCCCATGAGCGCCAAAGGCACTGACGCTACTGAGTCCGTCACGAGCAGGATGAAGCACTCTGAGCACCAGGCCCCCTCCAGAACCAGTGGAGGAAGACATCCACTACCTCAGTCCTTGGCAGGATGAAGCACTCTGGGCACCAGGCCCCCTCCAGAAGCAGTGGAGAAAGACATCCACTACCTCAGTCCTTGGCAGGATGAAGCACTCTGGGCACAAAGCCCCCTCCAGAACCAGTGGAGGAAGGCATCCACTCACACAGTCCTTGGCAGGATGAAGCACTCTGGGCACCAGGCCCCCTCCAGAACCAGTGGAGAAAGACATCCACTAACCCAGTCCTTGGCAGGGTGAAGCACTCTGGGCACCAGGCACCCTCCAGAAACAGTAGAGAAAGACATCCACTTGAGAGACTGTGGCTTTGCACTCCCCAGGATTGAACAGTGGGCAACCCACCCACTGTAGAGACTTGAGAGACTGTGGCTTTGCACTCCCCAGGATTGAAGAGTGGGCAACCCACCCACTGTAGAGACTTGAGAGACTGTGGCTTTGCACTCCCCAGGATTGAACAGTGGGCAACCCACCTACTGTAGAGACTTGAGAGACTGTGACTTTGCACTCCCCAGGATTGTACAGTGGGCATGTGGCCCCCTCGTGGATTTGACGTCGAGCACTCAGCCGGCTGAGGTGCCCCCCATTTCCCTTCCCCCTGAGGTGCCTGTTTTATTGCTATCTGATGCCCCTGCAGTGTTCTCTCCGTCATGTTCGGGTATTGAGTGTGGGCCTCGCCCATGCCGCGTAGGCCCAGTGTTCCACGGACTTCAATGAAGCACTACCTTGACTACTATTCTTGGTGTATATGTTTGTAAGTAGTGTATATATATTTTTGCATACTGGATTTTAATATATTACAATGGTTACACTCATTTCCTTTTGTACTTGCATTCTTCCATGGGGGCTGGGGGGTGTAACTGTAATATATCATGATGTATTAGTGTGTGTGTTGTAGTGGGTGAGGGTGGGGGTGGGGGTGTTGCGTGTTGCGTGTCCCTGTTTTTTCCCTCCCCCCTCCCCTGTGTCGTAGGTGCAGTACTCACCGTGGTCTTCGCCGCCGGCGTTCGTGCTCCTGGTAGAGGAGCAAGAAGATAAAGGCTGGCAGGATCTGGAGCTCGGGTTCCATGGCGTCCTGGTTCCTCGTGGGGTGTGTAGAGGTGAGCGTTTTCCCTTCGGAGTCCTATTTCCGCCGTGTTTTTGTTCGCTGGGAATCCACCCCAGAAAAGGTGGCAGATTGGTAGGTTGTGATACTGTGGGCGGTACATTGTCCCCTGCCTGTCTGTTGGCGGTGACCGCCATGCTGTTTGTTTGTACCGCCGTGGCGGTCGGAGTGTTAAAGTGGCTGTCTTTGTTGGCGGTTTCCGCCACAGTCATTTGTTTTTCCGCCGGCCTGTTGGCGGTTTTACCGCCGCTTTAACACCGACCACCAGGGATGTAATGACCTTAGTGATGCATTTGATAAAGAGATCAAGATTGAGAAGCTATCCAGCAGGACGGAGACCTGGGTGATTTCAAAATGTGGTGGAAGATGTTTAAATCCTTTTGCTTAGAGGAGCTTTTAGGTAATATTATGAAAAACTCAGGGGGTCATTCTGACCCCGGCGGGCGGCGGTTGCCGCCCGCCTGGCGGGAACCACTATTTGGCCGCTTCGCGGTCAAAAGACCGCTGGGGCCATTCCGACCTTCCCGCTGGGCCAACAATGTTAGCGCCCGCCGGCCCAGCGGGAAGGGGGCCTGCAACACTGAAACTGGCTCCGAATGGTGTTGCAGGTGTGCGACGGGTGCAGTTGCACCCGTCGCGCTTTTCACTGTCTGCTAGGCAGACAGTGAAAAGCAGGCTGGTGCCCTGTTAGGGGGCCCCAGGACACCCGTTCCCGCCAGCCTCTTCCTGGTGGTGTAAACCGCCAGAAACAGGCTGGCGGGAAGGGGGTCAGAATCCCCTGGGCAGCGCTGCTTGCCGGACCCGGTTTTCTGACCGCGGCTTTACCGCCGCGGTCAGAATGGGCAAGGAAGCACCGCCAGCCTGTTGGCGGTGCTTCCGTCATTCGTCTTTGACCGCCAGGGTCGGAATGACCCCCTCAGTCTTTTGAGGTGAATGTTAATTTTTATCTGGGTCCTTATAAAGTTATGTTGGATTTACTGTCGGCTAGTGTGTTAATATCATCTGTAATATCAATCGTGAGGTGCAGCTTCATATTGTCCGCATGCTGATGGAAGTCAACACCCACCTTGGAGAGAATATCTTGTGCAGTGGTTGAATAATAGAAGTTGAATAATAGGAGGCTGGAATAGATCCTACTGGTAATCCCAATGGAATGACTGTAGTGGGATATAGAAAAGGGAATCACTTGTTTTGATGCACTATTTTCTCCATCGTATACAGCAGTTTCTCATTCACCTGTGCTGCTAATTTAGTTGTACAAGCGGTAATAGTGAATAAAAAGACTGAAGATGTTAGACAAACATAAAAGGCCTGTGGATTGAAAAATGTTGTAAAAATGACCTTGGATATGGTTTTAGGGCTGGCTTGGGTGAGGGAAGGCCTGCAG
The DNA here is from genome assembly GCF_031143425.1 of Pleurodeles waltl. Taxonomy (NCBI): domain Eukaryota; kingdom Metazoa; phylum Chordata; class Amphibia; order Caudata; family Salamandridae; genus Pleurodeles; species Pleurodeles waltl. The sequence continues at coordinate 975,355,445 of NC_090446.1, read as the reverse complement.
GCACATTTTACCTTGTAGCACTACCCAGGGGATGCCCACATCATAATGTCTTTCCTTGTTTTACCTGCTACTAGGAACCAGTAAAATTAGTGGTGTACGAAATTGCTCCCAATCTGCACATAATTAATATTGTTTGTTATCTGGTATCTGTATTTACCCATGTCTGTCACCCTCATGTCAATGCGGTCAAAACATTTCTGATACGTTTTGTGTATTTACATTAGCTACTGGCAGTTTTTATAATCAACCCATGGTGTTGTCGTCTTCTGTGTGGTGAGAAGTGTGCAAACAACAGAATGCAGTCCTCGTTCTGGAACAGTTCACTCGAGTCTCTGCTAACAGGCTTGGTCTCAGGAATCAAGGTAGGAGACAAGTCCTTAACACAGACCTTTATTAATGCCAATGTTTCAGGTAGCCACATTGTTATTCAGTACCTATTTTACACATACCTGGTTTAGCACTATCTACAAATTCTCAAGGAAATGTTCTCATCTATGGAGGAGCAGGGTCCAATACTATTGCCCCTTACTACAAATGTCAATCGTAACATCAGGAGACAATACATTGCAGTTTTTACATTCGCAGCGCCATTCTATCACGTCATTACATCGGGAGTACTAATTTGCAGGGAAGTATTACTTTTAACCCCTTTTAATATAACTTGTCCTGATAGTAGCTTTTTAATGTATACTGCTTAATTATCGTTCAAATATGTAACAATAATAAAATACAACTATAACTAGTCACTTTAACCTTTGTTTTTTTCAGGATGTTAGTGCTTTAATTGCTCATTAGAACTATGTGGTGAAGCAGCAGTAGAGCACTGAGGAATCTACTGACAGGCTACTGCTGGTACACGTTTCATTCAGCATATCAGACGTTTTTCTGACATTGACAAGGAAGATATTTGAGAATTTATGAAAATGAGTCCTCACATTAGCTTTCTAGAGCACTAACCATAAATTATATGACAAAACAAGCCCCCAGGAAATGTACCACACTGTTGCAATAAATACAGAACATTAGCCATTTAGATGTTCATTAGAACACTGTAGTGACGTTATAGTCAACCCCTGGGATATCAACTGACAGGCTGCTGCTATTGTTCAAAATACATATTTTACTCTGCATGCCAGACTTTGGGCCAGACATATATATTGGCGGTACATACATTCTGCGTCTCTACAGCAATGGAGTATACCTACTGCCACTATGAAGGTTTGTCCAATTTTAATGCATGGGCAGCTTTAGGTTGGCCAGAGCGGAGACTATTCTGTCTCTGCTGTGACCAAACGTCTCAACGGCCTGGGGAGTAAGGGCCATTGGAGAAATGGCTACATGTCTGCCTGCCCAATTTAGATGGGCGGACATGTAGTCATTTTTACTATTTCTTACTGCCAGGTCAAACATGGCGGCAAGGAACAGGAAATTCATTATGATGTTCCTACCACCATAGGACAAGACTCCCATGGTGAGGGGAGCATTATATTTTCCTTTTTGAAAAAGAAAGTCCCATTTCAGATTTTTCTTGTTGAAAAGAAAACATGATTACTCTGTGCTACAGGGCTGTGTCCGGCTGCCACAGCTTCTGAGCACAGAGTAATACGCATTGGCAGGAATTGCCGTCATGGTGGTTCCTGGAAAAGGTGTTATAAATGACCACCTGCTTAGATGTCATTTATAAATTAGGTGGACAGCCTTTCCACCATGTCGATGGAGTAATTTACCCCATCCCCATTGGACAGTGTAATTTACTCTGTTCCCATTGCAGAATGGCGGGCCACCAGCCTAAAAATAAAACAGGTCCTTCATTCTCAAAAGGCTGAGCAAGATGGTGTGAGCAAGAGGTAACAGACCTTCACAGAATGTAGGGAAGCAGCTCACTGCATGCTTGCTACTCCTGGGTGTTCCCAGAGACTTTCTCCACCTTCTGCTTCCCTAAGCAAGACAATTACTTGCACAGCCCGGAGATAAAGCAAAGATTAAGGTGGATCCTTGGTCAGACCAGAAGCCAGTGGAGAGTCCTCCAATTCTCATAGCCAAAATCTTTTCATCTAAGGCTTGCAATTAAATACATTGTTGCTGTTTGTGATCTTTCTCCTGATGTGGTCTCCGGCAGCCTTGCTTGAAGAGCATTGGAAGGTGCATTGTAGGAGCTGATGGCCACTCCTATGACTAATGCATGGTTCTTTACAACTAGAAGTGGCTCAACTGGTGTTAGTTTGGCCAAATGAAATACACTTTTTATTTGACTGCCTATACCGGAGGACGGTGTGTGGTTGGGTGGGATCTGTAGACGGTAAGTGTCTCTAGTCAGAATGAAAAAGACTTCTCAGGCTTTTAACATTTTTGGCTATTTCAAGAGATTCCCCCAAAACGAAGCCGACAGAAGTGACATGCAGTGCCACTCACCCCTGCATGACTAAGAAGAAGAGCTCAGTTTTTCAGTGACTTTGCTGCTAGTATTCTTCAAGTCTTGGACTTCTCCTAGACAGAATATTAAAGGTCACAAAACGCCTGCATCATTTCACACCCTAATAGACAACTACTTGTTTTCTTCATGCTATTAGCAGTCAACAGTAAAGTTGTCAGAATATTAAATATTAGGCCCAACTGAAGACTAAACTGTGTAGGTGACAGTGGTTATCCTCAAGGTAATCATCAACTGATGCTTTAACAGGAAGTGCCATAGAATTGCCCAACTCAGCAGTGGGAAAGGAGAGAAGAGACTGGCAGTCAGAGGCATCTGCCACTATAGCCAGTGATTAGACGAGAATGACAGGGCAGGGAGTATGCCAGCGTTGGTTGAGCATTACCACAAGGGTGCCTGAACCCTAAATTCAGGACTCTGAAGATGGTGAAAGCACAAGGGGTTGGCAGGTTTCACAGGCAGCTGCAAGAGGTGTGGCTGGTCCAGTATTTTTTGTTAAAGGTAAGGGGAGGGAAGCAGATCCCCAGATTACTTTTATAAAGTAACTGCTTCTGCCTGCTTCAGAGCACTCTGTGAGGTGTTGCTGTGTATTTTATCATTCCCTGGGGTGAGGTGTTGCTGTGTACTTTGTTATTGTTTAATCAGGAATTAAACATTAGACCAGTGGTTCCCAACCTTCTGACTTCTGGGGACCCCCATATTATCATTACTGTAGCCCGGGGACCCCCACTGAATCTTTATTGGAATCCAGGGACCCCTCCCCACTGAGTCATTACTGAAAGCTGGGGACCCAATCTGTTAATATTTTTTAATATTATGAGCAGTCGCTTCACAGGAGGCTTCGCGGCCCCCCAGAGGTCCCCGGACCACAGGTTGGGAACCACTGCATTAGACAGCTTGGTCTGAAATCCTACCTCAATACGCAATTCACTTGTTACGAGAAATGATGGGCCACACCCGGAAGGACAATGTACCATGGTTACCTGCCATGAGAATGAATTTGGGGCCATTCCAAAAGGTATTACCTGGGCCCCTCACTGTGTGATGACAAGCATTTCAATGTGATTGGGATGCTTAGGTGAGTCAGAGATAATGGTGTAGCAAGGGTACCCGGGGCCCTAGTGCAAGCTAGAAAAATGGTCTTCCTTCGAAATCTGGTTGGTAGTGAGAATGGTACCAATGGCGTGTAGTGGGGCACTCTTACTCCTATTGGGTCACAGTGCTACTGCTAGTTAAGCCACTGAAGCAGTGCCATGGACCCTTTGCAAGCAACGGAAATGCCCCATTCTCCAACACGATGATGGTAAAATATAGCCGCCATAAGGTCTCAAATTCCTTACAAAATATGAATTTTTATATTATTTATTGATTATCTGGAGTTGAAATAGATGCGTTGCATCACGGGGGCAGTAGTGCTGGGTTGCAGGATGTGTGAAGTCCAGGATAGCGAATAAGCTCCTTGCTTTTTGTTAAATATATAATTTTAGTATTTTTTTAAGCATAAGTGTTTTCATGCATAACATAAATTGGGCCAGATTTACAAGGCCCTTGCACCAGATTTACAAGGCGGTGCTAAACCACGTTTTGTGGCTTAATGCCACCTTGTAAATATGGGCATGCATTGGGTGTTGCTATGGGCATTCTACCGCAACACCCATTGCTTTTGACGCTGCCCCAGATTTACAACAAGTCTGAAATCTGTGGCAGAGCCAAAAACTAACGCCACTCCAGGGGTGGCGTTAGCCTGGCACAGCAAGGAAGAATACTTGTGCATTCTGCAGCACACATAGAAAGAGCAAAAGACCATAAATAATCATAAAAAAATGACGATTTGGTACTTCTATGTGTGCTACATTCTGCAGCACACATAGAAGTGCCAAATTGCCATTGCAGATTGTTTATGTGCAGGAAGGGACACCTTCCTGCACATAATAAATCCCCTCAATGCAGAGACCCTTGTATTATAGTGCAAGGATGCCTTCGTTAGTGGCTAAGTTTATTGCTGATGCAGGGGAAAACACAAGGGTACGCCATATTTTAGTAAACACAGCACATCCCTGCGTCTCTAAAGTGATGCAGTGCAGCACTGCACATTTTGGTGCAGCACCACGCTGCACCACTTTTTAGTAAATCTGCCCCTATGTTTCAGTGTTCCTCCTTTTGTCTTATAAACACCAGGGGCTCTATCACATATAGTGCCCCTGAAGTGCAATGGACATGCACTGTAGTATTAAAGGAGGGACCGCAGACGTTTGTGAGGCCCCTGTTGCAATATTAATGGTCTGTGAACATGGAGCAGCAGAGCTATTTTCAGAGGGTGTTCCCTCATTTGCATTAAGGTGTTGTCCCATGAAACTTAGGGAATCACTTTGTCTCTGTACCAGCGTCCTATTACTGGCGCAGGCACAGAGACAAACAGGGGCACTGACAGTGTTCCAAAAAAGGTAGCTGATTGTTAATGCACCACCTAAGGGCAATCCTTTGCAGGCAGCATAGGGAGTCCCATGGACCCCAACAGATATCTTCCTGTATGTGGGTGCCATTACTCACTGCACCCACTTGCTGGGGGATCTCTGCCTTGCTTGATGTCTGCCCAGAGTTAGATGGACCGGGTGCTTCAAACAGCCAGTTTACCTTTCTCTAAAGCGTGGCTACCAGAACAGGTCAAGTAAACATCTGCCTTGAGAACAGTGCAATACTTATAAGAGAGTACACGGTCCCCATTTGCATCCGGAGCACCTATTTAAAGATATGCCATGGTGCATATAGGGACAGTGCATCCCTTATGTAATACAGTCCCTGGAGAACCAAACATGTAGTTTTAAAAATTAGAACAGGGGTTTCAGTAATTATCTAATATGGGAAAGTTTGCTATACTTTTTCATTGCCTTCAAAGAAGTGGGAAGGGGGGTGTTAATACCTATTTGATCATATCCACAGGTAGATATGATATTTTAGGATGCTGTATTAGGTGTAGAAAATTACACTGCAGCTGAACCTAGTGTAGTAGTTGAAAGTTGAAAACTTTTGATATACTATTGACAGACATTGCAATCCATAGAAAAGTATGTTACTGCTTTGGAAATTTTAGCTTTTAGCTATGAAACTGAAGGTTTTGCAGATAAGGGATCAGATTGTGTGCCAATGCTATATGAAAAAAGTGCAGAAGTTGTTACTGCTGTGAAGTCAAATCCAATCTTGGAGAGTCTGTTTCCATTGCTAAAGAAATTGAACAGTCTATGCTATCATCCAATGTGTTAACCAAGTGGAGAATGAGGGTTTACATTAATCTGTAAATGTTGTCAACAACAAGTTAAGAAGAATGAATGAGAATATGTATGTTAAAAGGAATGAGGTAAAGTTGTGGCATAGGTTCTCATTATGATAATGATGCTACTGGATTTGGGAGACAGGATCATCTGGCTGGTGGGTACTAAGTATGATTTCTCATCATATGACGCCTGTTGGACTAATCCTGGTTCTCTGGCTAACTAGCAGCGACTCATCTCTGGCAGAGATGACTGTGGCAACTCGAACAAATGAAAAGAAGACTCCTCAGGGGAATCGTGGTCATTCAGATCCCATCCCTTTCTCTCAGTTACCAAAAGGGTTAAAAGGGTCTCATACAGGCACAGACAACAGAGGCAGAATATAGTTCAATAAAGGTTTATTGAAATAATTGCATGTAAGATAAAAAGCCATGTATTGCAATAAATAGGATGATAAAACACAATAAAAACAAACAGGTGACTAACAGAGTAAAACACAAGAATAGTCCTACCATACTGTCACTAGGAGTGATGCATATATTTCTCCTACCTACATTATATTTGAGCACAGCGTAATAAGCCTAATCTGCCTTTCGGGTTTCCCCCTGGGTGTACATCATCCCTCATACCTGGAGGATGAAGCCTGTAGTCTAGAGAGACACCGTCCCCATGTGGATCAGGGGTCCGGCCGTCTAAGCAAGTAACTGCAGCGAAGCATTCAGCATACAGTCGTGGTCATCTGACGGGAATCTCCCTCTGACATATTTAGGACAAAGGAGTGTTTTATAATAAACCAGCTGGTATTCTAAGAAATAGTCCCCATATATGAGTGTGTGTTTTCTGTCAATGTTGGAGACACAGCATACCACGTTTGTGGGCAACCCTATCTGACTGTTGCCTTGGAGAAAGCACAAAGTGAAATAAATGTCCTACTAAGAACGTAATGCTTTACTAGTTGAAAGTACAATGAGATTGAGAGAATAAAACAGCACCGCAAATGTTGCTATTGCTTGAAAAATAAAGCAATGCTTAACTGGATTAAAGTGCACAGCGGCAGGCCTAATAAGCTTAAAATGACGTGCCTAAGATATGGCTAAAATATCTATACAACACCCTCCCCTTGCCAGTCAAAGGTGGTTTAAAAGCTCAAGGTAAAAGAAATCTAATAAAACGCAAAAAGCAGGGGTACATTCATAGTTTTACAATCCACAATTGTGTCCTGCATATGGTAAACTGTGTGATAAATGTTGGTGCAAAGGGCACTGTAAGAAATTGGGTTATTAATTCAGGAGGGTGAGACCTGCATTCAAGGAATAATCACAATCCTTGTCACGGTGAATCACAAAAGTCACTAAATACACCTGTGCTTAACCTTCTGGTAGCTTGCCACAAAATCAGTTAGGCTTAACTTAGAGGCAATGTGTAAAGTATTTATGCAACACTCAAACAGTAATAACTTAATACAAGTACAATTCCAAGTTAATTTAATAAAATACAGTAAATTTTAATAAATGCAAGAAAATTCAATAGGTAGAACTAGAGTTATGAATTGATATATGAAAACAGCATAAAAAAGCAAAAAAGTGCCATTCACAGTTATCTGGACCACGTCAAAGCCAAAAGTTCAGGCTCACCTCAATGGAGCGTAGGTTGGAAATGGGCACCAGGTTCGTCCTGTTGAAGAGTTTACATTCTCTGAGTCTAGGTCTAAGCGAGGAGTCTCAGCTGAGGGTTCGCATTGGTGGGCACTCTGAGGAGTATCGTTGTCAACGTGGGTTTTTGCTGGAGGTTGGCATTGGTGGGAGAAGCAGATGGTCACTGTTGGTGCCCTGAGCAGGTCACTTTTAGAACTTTGCCTTATCGGGAGGCACAACAATTGTTGCTAAAGAATGCACTCTGCTTGCAGCTTTGAAGAGCCCAAAACCTCAGAATTTTCACCTGCAGTTCTGTTTTGAAGCAGGCGAAGTAAATTTTTATGCCAGCCAAGGGCCCAGGACCTAGGGGCACATCCTGGGGATCAAGACTCTCTCCAGTAGAGGTTAATAGCAGGGTTCAGGCAGGTGCAATTGGTAATGGTCAGCTGGACAGGTGCAGAAAATGGCTTTTGATGCTTGTTGTTCCTCTATAGCTCAAGCAGGAGGCCAGTGAACTGACTCTTTGAGTCTCTGCAGGGGACCTGGGTTCAAGGCAAGCAGATCCAGTCTTCCTTCTTCCGACAGAAAAGGTGTCCTTCTGAATCTTCCCCTGGACCAGGTGTGTTCCAATGAGAGGTTCTCGGAGTGCCATTCTTATACTGAGTGCCAGATTGTGGCTGGTGCATGCCCCCTTTGGCTGACCCTCTCCCTTTCCTGGGTTTGGCTCCAATATGGTTAGGAGGACAAAGGCAGGCTGTCTTAAGTGTGAGCTGTATTTGCCCGTAGCACAGCAGGCGGCCTTAGAAGTCAGGAAGGGGGTCTCCACAGCCCTAAGACTGCCCTTTGAAGCTTAGGAGGGGCAGAGTACAACCCCCATCACATCCTGCTCAGGAGATTGGCACCCCGCCCCACATCCAAGTGGTCCCAATGTCTGGAAGAAATACACATTACACCACACCACTGGGAGCCATTCACAGTCATGTGCCCCTGTACACTGGCAGAAGGGCACATTTGGTTCAGGCAGGAAAATACCAAATTTGTAGAAGTGGCGTTTTCAGAATAGAAACTTAAAATCTAACTTTACTGTCAAAGAGGATTATAAATTACAGTTCAAATGAGTGAAATAAGCATTTCTCTACCTGCTCCCAATGTGAAGTGATCACCTATTAAGTGTAATAAGGTACCCCAGTGTTAGTCAATGGGAGAGGTAACCTAGCTACTGTGAAAAGTGACTTTAGGAGTTTTTCACGGTCAGGATATGTAAAACGTAAGTGCACATGTCCTACTTTTAAAATGCCATGTACCCTGCCTTATGAGCCTTTAGGGCTTACCTCAGGAGTGACTTATAAATATAAAAAGGACAGCTTAGGACTGGCAAAATGTTTATTTTGCCAGGTCAAAATGCAATTTTAAAACTGCACTTCAGGCTGCAGTGGCAGGCCTGAGACATGCTGCAGAGTGCTATTTAGTGGGTGGCACAATGGGTGCTGCAGAACACTTGTACCATTTACTTTACAGGCCATGGATACATGTACCATTTACTAAGGACTACTAAGTAAACTAAATGTGCCAATTAAGTGTATACCAATTCTGCCATGTTTAAGGGAGAGAGTGCAATCACTGTACCACTGGTTAGCAGGGAGAAAATGCACATAGCGCTAAAGCCATCAAAAAGTAGTTCAGCAAAAATAGAGGAATAATGGTAAAAAGTCTGGGAGAATACCACAGAAAGTATAGCAGATCTAACGGGCACTTTACAAAAGTTGGAGTGACATGAGGACCCTTCTAGTACTGGTTGGTCACATCTGTTTTAGCTTAGTTTTAGAGTTCATGTTTTTATTTACATTTTATTCATGTCAGCAAGGCTGCTTTTTAGTGATGGCTTTTTACACATTTTAGCAGTTTGCTTTATTTTAGGAACACACTGCTCATTTAACCAGCGTTTGCATCATATATAATAGGTACTTCTTTTCCGAAGCTATGGAGCGAGGAACACGTTAGGCTAACTAGTGTTGCCAGTCCAGGAAACAGCGTCTATCACCAGACACAGCATTGCATGAGAACTGTATTCCCAATGTCGTATGCTTTATTACATAAACCGTGCCCTGTCCCAAGGGAGGTAGAGGGCATTGTGGCCACGATGATCCTGGGACACATGCTGTGTGACATGCAGCTAGGCTGGTGTTGATCTGCCAGCTTTCTGAGAGCATTGACATATACACAACTGGCTGCTTCCTGCTACTTTATCTGGGTATGGAGCTGGGGCTCATCCCTTAGAACGGGCTAGGCAGAGAGTTACAACCACTATGCTCTCAGAGACATACATAGGGTTAGGTAGGAACTTCTAGAGCCTCTACAACATCTAGAACCACACACATCATGGTTGGACTGTTTATCTTCCTTACCCTAATTGTAGTGCCGAATACCTTGCTTTGTTTCATCTGCCTAATTATCGCAGCTCACTCTTTAAATACTAGATTGCAATTGTTTCAATATATGCATTGAAAACTTATCTCACATCTTTGTGTCTCACCTTGGCAGGCACGAGTAACTGAGCAGAACGGGTGAGATCTGTTTCCATGGCTTTACTGGAAAGTAGAAATGTCTTGTTCATGTTGCCATAATCACCTTTCACCCAGTAGGTTTGGGGCTCGGGTGAAGCACTGTGAGCTAGCCAGGAGTGAGGCTGACAGCTACTAAACGTGTAGATTGCGCTCCGTCTCTCACACTCCTAAACATGCAGCCCCATTACCAAAGTAGGAGCGGCATAATAGCAGTTCATGGGCAATGTCAACTGTATGAATGGTGCATAAGTCTAATGATATAGTAGAAAATGTGGGCAATATAGTTCTCATGGTGTACAGTGGGGCTTGTGACAAACAAATGTCTATGGGAATCACTGAAAAGAGATGTCTTGATGTATGGGTGATTTCAGTTCCCCGTTTATCTTTTTTGAGTTAGAGGTTTTCAGAATGATATGGTTCACTATCAGGCTAAAGGAAATTGATACCATCTGCTGTGGATATCAAATGATTAGCAGCAAAGGCTACTTTTGGGCAAAGATATTGTTTAAAATGATAAGTACATATAGTAAAGTTTGTGTTGCACATAATGGTGACATTATTATCAGTAGATGTTCTTTGAAGGCCTAAAGGGTGAAATGGTTACAATTTAAAATCAAAAAAGAACACAGCTCCATAAGGGATGGTGTAGACAAAAGTAATTAAAGGGATTGCAAAAGATTGTGTCAGCAAAAGCACTGAATTGTGTAAATATCAGGCTCACTTGCACCGTAATCGTACATGAGAGTGAGTATGGTTTTGGTGTAGTTATGAGCCAGTACGAGTTATGAGTTTGTACTCCATATTTGAGCCTTTTGGCATTTATTGCATTTCCCTGTATCGCTTATATTAAGAATTCTGCAATAAATCTTTTAAACATATTTATGACCTAGAACTCAGTTATTGAGTGGTCCCAGTTCCTATCTTATTTGTACTCTGCTAATTAAATAATTGATAATTATGGAAGGTCGTCTTGCTGCAACAGGAAAATCATGGAGCCGAACTGCCTGAAGTGAAAAATTTATGTGTTTTCATTATTGGGGTTCAGTAGATTATTGGGGTTTGGCTTCCACAAAAATTGGTAGCAGAGGATGGTTAGGATAAGCGCACCTCCTCTTTATTGGGTCCTCAAAAGTCTCCTGTAGTTTTTGAACTCTTAATATTAGGTGAGAGAAAGAAAGGATTTTTTTAAATTTTACCAACTTTCTAAATCCAGCATTTCCCGATAAGTGACTGCCTGTTTTGGCTAGATGTTCCCAAACAATACTGGAGTGTAAGTATGAATAGGGAGAAGGTGAATTTGTCACTGTGTATGGAAGTATGAGATTGTGGTGAAGGATCTCTGTTTCTGTGTTGAGCTGTTTGGATATGCAATGATGATTGTGCGTTCAATTGGTAGATTGATTACTGTTGTTTTGATGTATTATTTATATTTGTAATCACATTTAGGTTTATTTTGTTTATTGAATTGAATTGAGTTGGGTATCAGATTTGTGGTAAATCCAAGGTCTTGAGATATTGATTATTTGTCTGCCATCATGGTGTATAGAGAAAGGCGGCACTCACACATTGATAAGGATTTTGTACTAAGGAATTTTCTTTTCTAGGTTGTGCGTGTATTTTTGGCTAGTGTGACCTGCTCTTAAGTGCATGGGAGCAGATGCAAAATCCAAGGTAGATATCTGCCGGACGCAAGTTTACTTGGTCAGAATAGCTGTTTAAATAGAATTGTGGTTTGTCATCTTTAGCTGAGTGTTAGTTTGAAAAGTTCTCTTTGATGCACCTTTGGGTTTTCTTTCCTTTCTAGGGTAACCAGACAAAGGGTTATTCAGTTATTTGATTTGGAAAAAGTGTTCTGATCGTTTTCCTGTTTCACTGATTAGTTGTGATGTTACTGGCTTCACAGCAAGGGAGTCAACCTGGGATTGGTGATATGTCGTTACAAAGAAGTGCTCTTATTTGGTTGATTAGTGACAAAGTCACACTGTGATAGGCTGACCTTTGACAGAGCTGTGCTACAATTGATTGTTGTTCTCTAAATCAGTTGTTGTGGTTTTGAATAATATTTAGCTTTAGTGTGTTCTCTTTAAGAATTAACATTAGGAAGTTTGTGGACAAAGCCTAAAGTTATTGAGATGTCTAGAGAGGGTCAGAAAATGCCAGCCAAGTGAAGGTCATCATATGGAAAGATAGAGGATGTTGAGTTCTATACCTGTATTTTAAATGGAACAAATATATTGCACATGGTGAAGTTTTGCAATTTCCATTAAAGTGTACTTTCAATGTCAGTACAAAATTTGAATAATGTGAATAATTTCTTTGGGTATTCAACGCAATCATCCTTGAGTGAACTACGAGGTCTACAGGAGATGCCCCTGAAAATGAGAAAAGAGGGAAAGACTAGTCCATAAAATAATTATCAAGATTTGTATTTCAACGCAGAGCAGACATATATTTTAACAAACTCTATGTTACAGCACATGTGTAAATATTTACAGAATCAGACTCATGCAGGAAAAGATTGTTTAATTAGAATTTTCAAAAAGTATTGGGAGAACACAGGATTTTGACATGTTGCTGGGGATGTGTGCAGTCGTTGTTTGATATGCCAATTAAATAGCCAGTGTAAGAAAACTGTTACAATTATGAATCACAGTGGCAAATCAGAAGGTCCATTTGCAAGATTACAGGCAAAGTTTCTTGTAATGCCACATTGCAATGACTTGAAATATGTCTAGGTAATTATCTGCCTGTTCTCCAAATGGGTGGAAGCATTGCCAACAAGGAAGACAGATAGCTATACAGTCGCCAAATTGCTGTTAGGAGAGTTGATTCCTCATTTTACTCTTTCAACTTCTATTGAAACTGGTTGTGGTGCACACTTCAAGAATGAGACGTTGCAGATAATTTTCACAGCTTTTGATTTCAATCAAGGATTTTATTGTAGTTACAGACCACAATCCTCAGGTTTGGTGGAACATACTAATGGCACTTTCAAAAACAAACTGGCAAAAATGTGTGCTTCAACAGGCTTAAAGTGGCCAGACATTCTACATCTTGTTTTGATGACTATGAGAAGTACTCCTGACACAAAGACGGGCTTATCTCCTCATGAGATCTTTAAGGGCAGGGCGATGAGACTTGCATTTGTGCCTTCAGCTGCACTAGTTTCAATAACTGATGTGATTGTGCTAGATTATTGCAAAGGTCTGTCTGATATGGTGAAATCTGTCTACCATCAGGTGAACGTAGCAACACAAGATTACAAAGACATATCCTGTCATGGACTGAATGTGGATGTCTGTCTAGTAGGGCATAACACTGCTGTCAAGTGTGCAATTGTGCCTCAGTAAATCAAAGTCAAGCTCAAAGTCAAGTTTGAGTTTGCAGCATGAATCCAGAGGGGAGAGGTTGAGGATTTTTCATATTTTGTTTCCTGAAGCTGTCTGTTAGACTTGGCATCCCTGGCGTGGTCTCCCCTAACTTTTTGTCTCTGTTTCCCAGGTTGTTGATGTGTGTTGGGCTCTGTTTTTGCTGTTTTTGTTACTCTGGGCACTTTACCACTGCTATCCAGTGCTAAAGTGCAAGTGCTCCTATGTAAAATGTATGTGTAATTGGATTTCCATGATTGGCATATTTGATTTACTGGTAAGTCCCTAGTACAGTGCACTAGAGGTGCCCAGGGCCTGTAAATCAAATGCTACTAGTTGGCCTGCAGCACTGGTTGTGCCACCCACATTCGTAGTCCAGTAAACGTGGCTCAGAGGTGCCACTGCAGTGTCTGTGTGTGCAGTTGTAAACTGCCAATTTGACTTGGCAAGTGTACCCATTTCCCAGGACTAAACCTTCCCTTTTCTTACATATAAGACACCCCTAAGGTAGGCCCTAGGTAGCCCCATGGGCGGGGTGCAGTGTATGTTTAAGGTAGGACAAATTTGTTTTTCACTGTTGCAAGGCCTATCTCTCTCAAGGGTAACATGGGGGCTAACTTTAAATATGGTTAAAGTGTAGATTCCTTTTGGGAGCAGATGAACATGTGGAGTTTGGGGTCTCTAAACTCACAATTTAAAAATACATCTTTTAGTAAAGTTGGTTTTGAGATTGTGTGTTAGAAAATGCCACTTTTAGAAAGTAGGCATTTTTCTTGCTTAAGCCAGCCTATTTGTGGATTCCCTGTCTGGGTCAGTTTGACAGTTGGGCTGTTTGCCCCTCTCTCTAGACAGTGACACAAAGGGAGCTGGGCTGTAGCCTGCATATCCCGATGAGCCAGCTGTGCTAGAAGGGAGGGGAGGAGTGGTCACTTACACCTGAAAGGGCTATGCCTGCCCTCACACAGTGCAGTCCCCAACCCCGTGGTGTGTGTCTGGGGCCTGGCCTGGGAAAGTAAGGATCTCACAAACAAGAGAGACTTTCCTTTGAAGTAGGCCTACTTCAAAGGCCAAAATGGGCATAAGAAGAGCACCCAAACCCCTGAAAAGTTAGATCACTTCTGGACATGAAGAGGAACGTCTGCCAAGGAGAAGAGCTGAAGAGCTGAGGGGAAGTGCTGCCCTGCATGTGACTGTGCTTTGTGGAGCTATCCTGCAGTTGCTGCTTGTGCCTGTGAAAGGGGACAAAGACTGGACTTTGTTGTGCATTCCTGCTTGTGAAGAAATCTCCAAGGGCTTGACCTGAGCTTGCCTCCTGTTGTTGAAGTCCCAGGGCCATCAAAGACTTCCCCTGACAGTACCTGGACTCTCTCAGGAGACTCCTGCCCTGCCAAGTGGTGCTCTATCAAGTTCCTGGGGCCTTGAAAGGTGAAGCTGGCAGACCAAGACTGAAAATCCACGCACAGACCTCTTTTCGGGGAAACTTTTTACGCACCTTCGGAGACACGGCTGAGAAACGACGCGCCGCCAGCCTCGCAGCTGAATCCACTGCTCCACCTGCATCGTGGCTGGAAGATGGTCACACGCATTTGGAGAAACGACGCACAACACCCGCTGATGGAGGCTGATAACCTCGCATTCTACATAGAGCGGTTTTTGTGATACCGTGTGGCAGGATTTTCTACGCAAATCTCGCTGGGCACGGAAAAAACAGCGCAAAGCCTGCCGGGACCGGAGGTGCCTGTCCGGATCAACGCATTGCTCTCCTGCAGATAGGAAAAACATTGCATGCTGACCCGACTGGAGGAGGAATGATGCATGATCTTGCTTGTGAGTAAGAAATCGACGCTTCACTGGGCTTTTCCGATGCACACTCGCCCATGCAGTGTTATTTTGACTCACCCCAGGTACTTTTTCACGCTAACAGCTGTAGCAGGGTTTTCTAAGGATTTAAGACTCTTTTTGCTTTTTAATTCATAACTTGACTTGTGTATGGTGGATTTTTGTTGTGTTCGTCTTGTTTTGTTTAGATAAATATTACCTATTTCTCTAAATCTGTGTTGTGTCATTTTGTAGTGTTTTCATTGAGTTACTGTGTGTGTTGGTACAAATACTTTACACCTAGTCTCCGAAGTTCAGCCTGCCTGCCTGCTTGTACCAAGCTATCAAGGGGGACAGCGGGGGTTAACTGAGGGTGATTCTCATTTACCCTGACTAGAGTGAGGGCCCTTGCTTGGACAGAGGGTAACCTGACTGCCAACCAAAGACCCCATTTCTAACACTGTCAAAGAAAAGATGCAAACACGAAAAGAAAAACAAAGGGGAACGAAAATTCTGATGAAGAACCTGAAACTACTGAAGTGCAGTTTCAGAGCGGTCAGAATGAAGAGCTATTAAGGGTACAAAAAAGCAAAGCATGAGTTGCAGCAGGAAGACATGGCCTCTGATCAGAGCAGTGACAAGTTGCAGTTGAAAATTAAAGTGAAAAAGATCCCTTTTGGAAGAAAGAAGTTCATTATGAATACAGCAGACAGAGACAAGACTGGCCAAAGCTTAGGTTCAAGTCAGAGTTCAGGATTGACCGCACATCAAAGTCTTCAAGAAGACAAAGAAACAAAGGCTTTTGTTGAAAGAGAAAAGACTGAAGGTATTCCAAAAAAGAACTTACAAATGGAAGCATTGTAAGCCAGAAAGAAACCCTGAGAGACAGTTGGATTCAGAAACTAGTGGAAGTGAATCACCAGTAGCTAAAAGACCAGAAAGAGAGTTCTAAATTGAAAATATGCCTCGCCTGTCTTGGTAAAGCTATCTACAGTATAAGAAGAAGATGATGAAATTATTGAGGATTATTCCTTAATGAATGGGTGTGGATACAAATTTGGGGGTGAATCAGAGACACAGACTGAAATAAAGGAAGAAACACCTTGAAGTAAAAGAGACTTTGAATAAAAGTGAATCCCGAGCTAATGAAAGACATTATCTGAAACAGAAAGAATTATTTTTAATGGATGAAATAAAAGAGAGTGACTTTAACACATTTAGGACTGTCGTGTAGGCTCTCATTTGTCTAATGAGACTACTGGATTTTGAGTGGCAGAATCGCCTGCAGTGTGGGAGACTGAGTCTGACCCCCTACAGGTGACACCTGTCGCCCCAATCAGGGTTTTGCTCCGGCTAACTAGCAGTGCCTCATCTCTACTCAAGGGCAAGGATGATTGGGCAGCCGATCGCATGACATAATTGATTTCTCAGGGAAACCGTGGTCACTCAGGTCTCATCCGTTTCTCTCAGTTACATTAGTCTCACATACACAATGACAAACAGAGGCAGTATATGTTTCAATAATGTTTTAATGAAGCACTGCATCTTAGATAGCAGATAGACTATAGAAGGTTATGAAAACTGGCTGAAGTCGATGGGCTGCAATAATCAGGATGATACAGCATGACAAGATTAAAATTGTGACAAAGAGAGTAAAGCATAGAAATAACGCTACCATATTGTCACTAAAGTCAATAGACTAACTCCTACCTAGGTTTCTAATAGAGCACAGCATATTAGGCTCAAATTCTGCCCTTTAGGTTCCCCTGGGAAGACATCAGCCCCCATACCTGAGCAAAGGCCTGGAGTCTGCATAAGCCGCTGTAGCGAAGCATTCAGCAATCAGCATACAGTTGTGGTTCTCCGGCTGGAATCTCCCTCTAAAGTGTAAGGGACAGGGAAGTGTTTTTATAATAAAGCAGCTGATGTTCTGAGAAAATGTCCTCACATAAGGATGTATGTTTTTCTATGAATGTCAGAGGCAAAACTTGCACCATGTTTACAGGCAACCTATCTTACTGCAGCCTTGAAAGAAGCACAGAGTGAGCAAGAATGTCTTGTTTGAGAACGTAGTGCTGGCCTAGAGAAAAACAGCTAGACAGAGAAAAATAAAACAAGACAGCAAAAGTGGCTATTGTAAGAATAATAAAACAAAACTGAATAAAATATATCTAGGTTAAAGTGCATAGCGGCAGGCCTAGTATGCTAAAATAACATGCATGGAGCTATAACTAAAATGGCCACACAACACCCTCCCCTTGTCAGTTGAAGGTGGTTGATAGCCTAAATATACATAAAAAGCTACCAAGACTCAACCTACGATATATATGTAAAAATTGTCAATAATGACAAGTTAAAAGGACACATGAGCATATAAAAGGACAATTTAAAATGTTAACATGTGGCGCAAAAAGTGCTGAATTTCAAGAGTCAGAGTCATTTTTAAAATTGTCAATTGAATCTGGGACAATGGAGGACAGGATATCTTCCACTTTGGCAGGTGTTAAAGTTGGGAAGGCATCGCCGAGAAGGACCAAGGAGCAGTTGTGTTCTATAGCCTGAGCCTCAGCCAAGGCAGCAGCATTCTGTGGTGTGCCCAATGATGAGTTGTGAGCTGCATCCTTTAGGAAGGGCAACTCATAAGAAGCTTTCCGTAGCAAACGGCCACTCAGTGCGCATGTCCGGTAATGAACCCTCAGCGAGAACATCAACAAATCAGCGTCCAATGAAAGCAAGGGCTGCGCAGAAAGACAAACCTCCACTGCATGTTCGAAAGAGCACCAAAGGCTCCGAAACACGGGCTGCACTCAATGCAAAACCGGTCTAAAGAATGAAAAGAAGCAACAGCAAAATGGCAACTATTATAGCCAAAGTTATTGGAAATCCCCAAAAATACTGGAGAATATTGAGTGGATGGTTGATGGTATCAAACCGAATATGGAGGAGAAGGTGTGAACGAAACCAGAACCAACAGCTTTAAAGAAATTTGTGATTCCAGTAGTACTGGACACATTAAATATTCATCCCACGAGTTCACCAAAGTGTCTCGGAAAGTTGGTACTTAAAAGGGACTGTATCTCTGCTGACGACCTTGCTACCTGAAGTGCGTAGGTCTCGCGTGCAGATGTGGGAGCCACATGTTTTTGAAACAGTAAAGCCTTGAGTCTGCTCAACTTATCAAAATTCACATTAGAAGTAGCAATATGTCATCTACCTCTTTTAATCTACTGGGAGGAAAAAGTACGTTCCTGCAGCATGTAACAATCTTAGAGACCGAAACAACATAAACTATTCTGGTTCGCATCCCACAACAGTCTTCACCATTGAGGAGAACATAGCTGCCGTTTGAAAGCACCTGGAACATAGGTGTAATCAAGGGGACTAGAACTCCCTTCAGATAACAAGCCAAGTTCGCTGCAGACACGTTACACGCCCCATGCAAGAACAGCTGTTTACAAACGATCGAATGGCTGACAGAAGTCTCTTATTCACTACCGCTAAGAAAGACTTCCTTTATGCCACTGAGACATTTACACGAGAAGGGTAGCTCCCACACCTCATGGATGTAACTATCTCCCAGCCTTTCATATCTGCCTACCAGAATGTGTTTTAAACAGGAAGTGAATTGAAGTGTGGAAATAGGCAGGTTAATGACCCTGTGTATTAAGCACTCAGCAGATAGTATTTCAGCCACAGCAAAAGGGAACTTTTCAAATTTTTCGATGTTTAGCATGACATAAGTTGCTTCTTTCGTAGCCATTAGTTGTTGTTGTCGTGTTAAATTAAGGGTAGAAAATATGTCCCTTGCGCTAACTTGTTGCCAGGGAATGCAGTGTTTGAAGTGTTCAACCCAACTGCATAATGGACCTTAGTTGACTCTGTCCATGGTGTAAGGAAGACATATCTCTTTGTATGATGTCTATAGCAGAAGAGACTATGGCGGTCATTACAACCCTGGCGGTCGGTGTTAAAGCGGCGGTCAAACCGCCAACAGGCCGGCGGTAAAAAAAATGGAATCACGACCGTGGCGGAAACCGCCAACATAGACAGCCACTTTAACACTCCGACCGCCAAGGCTGTACAAACAAACACCGTGGCGGTAACTGCCAACAGACAGGCGGAAGACAAGGTTCCACCCACTGTATTACAGCACGCCAATCCGCCACCTTTTCCGGGGTGGATTCACCGCAAACAAAAACACGGCGGAAACAGGACTTGGAAGGGAAAATGCTCACCTATACACATCCCACGAGGAATCAGGACACCATGGAACCCGAGCTCCAGATTCTTCCAGCCTTTATCTTCCTGCACCTCTACCAGGAACAAAGACGGCGGCGAAGACCACTGTGAGTACTGCACCTACGACACAGGGGAGGGGGGAGGGGAAAAACAGTGACACACACATGCAACACTCCCACCCCCACCCTCACCCAGAACAACACACACACAAGTACATGTTGATACATTACATTAACAACCCCCTCTGGAAGAATGCAAGGACAAAATTAAATGAGTCGAACGATTGTAATATATTCAAATACATAAATCAAAAATATATACATATATATATATATTTACACTCTAAACAAATATATACACCAAGAACACAAGTCCAAGGTAATCCACCATCATAGTCCGTGGACCACTGGGCCCAAAATGCATGGGCGAGGCCCACACTCTATACCCGAACAAGACGGAGAGAACACTGCTGGGGCATCAGATAGAAATAAAACAGGCACCTCAGGGGGAAGGGAAGGGGGGGGCACCTCGGCCGGATGAGTGCCCGACGCCGGATCCACGAGGGGTCTCCATGCCCACTGCTGTATCCTGGGGAGTGCAAAGCCACAGTCTCTCAAGTCTCTCCAGTGGGTGGTTTGCCCACTGCTTTATCCTGGGGAGTGCAAAGCCACAGTCTCTCAAGTCTCTCCAGTGGGTGGTTTGCCCACTGCATTATCCTGGGGAGTGCAAAGCCACAGTCTCTCAAGTGGAAAACAGTCTCCACTGGTTCTGGAGGGGGACTTGTGCCCAGAGTGCTTCATCCTGCCAAGGACTGAGGTAGTGGATGCCTTTCTCCACTGGTTCTGGAGGGAGCTTTGTGCCCAGAGTGCTACATCCTGCCAAGGACTGAGGTAGTGGATAACAGTCTCCACTGGTTCTGGAGGGGGCTTTGTGCCCAGAGTGCTTCATCCTGCCAAGGACTGAGGTAGTGGATAATAGTCTCCACTGGTTCTGGAAGGGGCTTTGTGCCCAGAGTGCTTCATCCTGCCAAGGACGGCCTCAGTAGCGTCGGAATCTTTGGCGCTCACTGGCCTGTTGTTGCGGCTGTGTCCTGTTCAGCGGTGCTGGTGGCGGCGGTTTCCTTGTCAGCGGTGCTGGTGGCAGCGGTGTCCTTGTCAGTGGTGCTGGTGGCAGCGGTGTCCTTGGCAGCGGTGCTGGTGGCAGCGGTGTCCTTGGCAGCGGTGCTGGTGGCGGCGGTGTCCTGTTCAGCAGTGCTGGTGGCAGCGGTGTCGTTGGCAGCGGTGCTGGTGGTGGCGGTGTCCTGTTCAGTGGTGCTGGTGGCGGCGGTGGCCTTGGCAGCGGTGCTTGTGGCGGCGGTGTCCTGTTCAGCAGTGCTGGTGGCGGTGGTGTCCTGTTCAGCGGTGCTGGTGGTGGCGGTGTCCTGTTCAGCCGTGCTTGTGGCGGCGGTGTCCTTGGCAGCGGTGCTTGTGGCGGCGGTGTCCTTGGCAGCGGTGCTGGTGGCGGAGGTGTCCTTGGCAGGGGTGCTGGTGGCAGCGGTGTCCTTGGCAGCGGTGCTTTTTGCGGTCTTGTCCGCCGTGCAGGTTTTTCCAGACTTGCCTGTTTTACTGTGCCCCTTCCCCACCTTGGATGGTGGCGCAGCTGGCTCCACACTCCCAACTGTACCCCTGAGAGTGGCTTTGGTGGAAGATTTTTCTCCTCTCTCCCGCCGGGCACTGGCCAACTTTTTGTGCTTTGGAGGTGGGGGACTGTCCGTGCTCTGGATCCTTGGCACACTAGCTGCCCTGCTGCCTGGCGCACTCCAGAAGCCGGTCACTACTGGCACTACTGTTCCCACAGATGTTGTGGCTGAGGTGCTGGGTTGGGACCTGGAGAGGCGGGCCCTAGGAGACTGAAGGGGTGGGGGAGATGAGGGGAAGAGGTCAAGCTTGGACAGGAAAAGTTTTTTGGACACACTGGGATGGGTAGATGTAGGGGGTTTGGGAGAGGAGGAAGAGGTAGTGGTTGTAGGAGGTGTACGTCTGCTGAGTTTGGGTGAAGGTGCATGGGCTTGAGGCTGTAGTGAGATGGATGGCTGTTGGGTTGGTGTGTGGAGGCGTTCGTGTACCTTAGGAGGTGGGCTCACAGACACACTGTTAGAGGACACAGGGGATGTGTGAATGGTAGTGGGGGTGGTGACTGCACGTGAGTGGGGTGTGGTGGTGGGTGTGCTGGTGATGGAGGTAGTGGCTGACGATGTAGTGCATGCAGGTGTGAGTGGAGATGAGACAGGGAGGAAGGAGGGAGACGAGGAGGAGGGGGACACAGTGGAGGCAGTGGCTGTTGGTATGTCTGCATGTGTATGATGCTTGCGTGAGTGCCTGTGGGATGTGTGGTGCTTATGTTTGCCTGAGCTTCCCTTGTGTGTTGACGTGTGTGCATGCTGGTCTGATGGTGTGCTTGGGATAGGCTGAGGTACTGCGGATTGGGTCTGGGTGGAGGAAGTTGGAGGGGGAGGTTGGAATGGCTGCCATCAGTGCTGAGGCCAGAGTCTGAAAAACTTGCTGATGGGCTGCCTGCCGAGAATGAATGCCCTTCAGGTATGCATTCGTCTGTTGCAACTGCCTCTCTACACCCTGGATGGCATTCAAAATGGTAGACTGCCCAACAGTGAGGGACCTGAGGAGGTCAATGGCCTCCTCACTGAGGGCAGCAGGGCTGAAAGGGGCAGGGGATGAGGTGCCTGGGGCGAAGGAGATGCCCACCCTCCTGGGTGAGCGGCCACGGGGCAAACGCTGAGGGGCTGCTGGGAGGGCGGTGCAGGTAGGGAGGGTGGCGGCTGTACCTGTTGATGCGGGGGACACAGAGGGGCCCGCCACCGCAAGGGAGCTCCCATCAGAGGAGGAGTCCGTGTTGCTGGTCTCAGCTCCTGTCCCCGCCATGGAGCTCCCCTCGCCCTCCGTCCCACTGGTGAATTCAGACTCCGATGTGTCACCCTCCAGGGCCATATGGGATGCAGCTCCCTCCTGCTCCGGTGCCACGGCTCCTCCGCCTGATAATGCTAATGCGCACAAGCACAGGGAGACCACAAAAAGGGGGGGGACAGAAGAAAGACATGTTGAGTGCATCCAATACCGCTACCGTTGGCGGACGCTACAGACACAGAAGCCCCCTGCACTACGCCGTGCACTTGGAGTTCCCTAATCAATCACAGGGACATGGGTTAGAAGGCTGTGACCGATTGCTGCACACATGGATGTCACAGGAGCCTGACTAGGTGTAGTTGGCTTTTTACACAGGTGGGGTGGGGTGCCACAGGGCCTGCCTTAAGAAGGGACCTTGCCTACTAAACTCGCCCTGGACTAGGGGAACCCACAGCCCACCTCCCCTGCCCAGACAACTACAATGCGTGCTGAATCAGCTGAATGAGAGTGTACTCACCCCCTTGTGGCTGCTGTGATGTCCTCAAGTGCCCATCCAACTCCGGGTATGCCACTGCCAGGATCCGGAACATCAGGGGGTCATGGTGCGACAGGCACCCCTCCCACGTTGGGAGGCCATCCCCAGCTGGGCCCCCACCGTCTTCTTGCTCCAGTGGCGAATGTCCTCCCATCTTTTCTGGCAGTGGGTGCTCCGTCTGTGGTAGACCCCCAGGGTCCAGACGTCCTTGGCGATGGCATGCCAAGTATCCTTCTTCTGGTGGGCGCTGACCTACAGGAATAGTACAGGGGAAAAGGAGAAGATATAACCGTCCGCACCGTCACAGTCATTGGCCCGCATCCCTACCCTTGCCATGACGCACGTGCACTCACCATCGTTTCATGCACGCCCCATCCTCCCCCCTCCATCTTTCATCCACACCACTCCAAACAGGCATTGCCCATGCAGCATGCTCACAGTGTACTCACCTGTTTGTCTGGAGGACCGTAGAGTAGCGTTTACTGGGGGAGGACCCTATCCACTAGTTTCTCCAACTTCTCCGTGCTGAAGGCAGGGGCCCTTTCCCCAGACACACGAGCCATTGTCTCTTCCAGACTAAGGTCACAGCAGCACTAGCAGTGTAGGTCCTCTCCTGTCTAAGATCAGGTATCATGTGATTGAACAGAGAGAAAATGGCGGTGACGTTCGCAGCGGTGCGTACCGTCACCGCTGGCATACATCGTCATTGGCTCCTTGGACCCATAGGGTCCAATGTTAACCAATGCAGGATTGCGCCGCGGTCTTCGACCGCCTACTGCGACGGTGTACAACGCCAGCGCAGTTACCTCATTTCCCCCGTCCCACATTACAGGTCAGGCAGACGCCATTTCAGGGGGCCACATGGCCTTTTTCTTTTACTGCGTCACATATCTAGGCCTTGCTTAAACACTAATACAGCCATATGTCGATTTGAATACATTTTCCGATTAAGTTGTGTTTCCGTACCTCAGTGTTGGTTGCCTCTCTGCTCGCTGTTCTCCTCCATAGAGCACGTCCGCTGGGGCAGGTGAGGAGATGGCGCCATCCTCCGGTGTACAGACCGCTGGTGGACCTGTTGACAATGGAGGAGCGACATGTAATTATCACCTACAGACTTGATCATACCACAATCATGGAACTGTGTGCCCAGTTGGAGCCAGACCTGATGTCAGCTATCCGCCATCCCACAGGAATCCCCCCTCTAGTGCAGGTGCTGTCAGTACTCCATGTCCTAGCAAGTGGGTCTTTTCAACTCCAGAGGCACCGTGTGTGGCTATTAGGTGAGGACATGGACCCAATACAGTGTGAATGGGTGTCTGGGTCTGGGGATGTCCCTAAGAGTTAGTGTGTGTCTAACAGTTGTCCCTCGCCATTTGCAGGTGACTCTGGTTACCCCAACCTGTCATGGCTACTGACCCCAGTGAGGAATATCAGGACAAGGGCAGAGGAACGCTACACTGAGGCACATGGGCGTACTAGGAGGATTATAGAGAGGACCTTCGGCCGCCTGATGGCCAGGTTCTGGTGCCTCCATATGACAGATGGTTCCTTATTCTACTCACCAAAGAAGGTGTGCCAGATCATCGTGGCCTGCTGTATGCTTCACAACTTGGCTTTGCGACAACAGGTGCCTTTTCTGCAGGAGGATGGCCCGGATGGAGGTCTTGTGGCAGCTGTGGACCCTGTGGACAGTTAAGACGAGGAAGCAGAAGAAGAGGACATAGACAACAGGAACACAGTGATCCAGCAATACTTCCAGTGAGACACTGCCTGCTACATCTGATTTAATTCTTCTACCTCTCATCTGTCTGTCATTTTCACCCAGTGTATGGACACTGAGTTGTCACTTTCCCTTTCGATTTCACAGATGTGGGTCCCACTGTGTGACCTGTGCTTTGTTTCCGCATGGACTAGAGCTGTGTGAAATGGGTATGTTGACATTACATTCGATATAGCATTTTGCCACTGTTATTGCTAATACACATTTTCGAAAGCACAGACTGACTCCAGATTGTTTTGTGATTTAAGGATGTTTATTTAAGTGCAAAATAGTGGAGGGTGTTGTAAAATGGTCAGGGGTGATGGTTGAGGAATGTCCATGGCAGAGTCTAGTCTATTAGTCTCACAGGTGCATTGTCCAAAGGGGCATAGGAAGTGGAGCTGGGGCAGTTGATGGATGGACAGGGTGACAAAGTGGGACAGAAGGATGACAATCAGGGTGGTCTCATTTCTTGGCGGGGGTCTTGGCATTGTTCTCTGTCTTTGTCCTGGATCTCAGCGACCATTTGCGGGGTGGTTCTCCATCTGCAGGGGGTGGGGTGCTGGTGTCGTGGTCCTGTGGCGGTGCCTCCTGTCCACTAGTGCCGGCGGAGGTGGTGGGCAGTTCATCGCCCAGCTAGTGTCATGGTCCCCTTGTTGTTCCACAGTGTCCCTCCTGGTGTTGACGAGTTCCTTCAGCACCCCTACAATGGTGCCCAGGGTGGAATTGATGGATTTGAGTTCCTCCCTGAACCCCAAATACTGCTCCTCCTGCAGCCGCTGGCTCTCCTGAATCTTGGCCAGTACCGTTGCCATCGTCTCCTGGGAATGGTCGTATGCTCCCATGATGTTGGAGAGGGCCTCGTGGAGAGTGGGTTCCCTGGGCCTGTCCTCCCCCTGTCACACAGCAGCCCTCCCAGTTCCCCTGTTTCCCTGGGCCTCTGACCCCTGAACCGTGTGCCCACTACCACTGCCCCCAGGTACCTGGTGTTGTTGGGGTGGTGGGTTAGCCTGGGTTCCCTGTAGTGGTGGACACACTGCTGCTTGATGTGTCCTGGAGACAGAGGTATGGGCCCGCTGGGTGGGTGCTGTGCTGGTGTTTCCAGAGGGGGAAGCTCTGTAGTGGCCTGTGCCAGTGTGAGGGGAACTGACTGTCCCGAGGTCCCAGATGGGCCGGGCTGGTCACCTAGATCCAGTTGGACAGAGCTGCTGTCATCACTGTGGGCCTCTTCTGTGGGTGGAGTGGACATGTCTGGACCCTCCTGTCCGGTGACATTGGGAAGGGGTCCTGCAGGGGTGTAAAAGCATGATTATTGCATCTGTGTGTGCCATGGTGTGCAATGGGTGGGTGACCCTGTACCCCAGTGCTTGTATTATTGTGTGGGACCTTGTGTGATAATGGTTTAGGGGAGTGTATGGTTATCTGCCATGGACATGCTTTGGTGATGGGTGTCCATGCTTTGGTGTTACATGCAGGGCTTGGGTTTGGGATGTGTGGCTTGTGATATTGGGACATATGTGAGGACTTGGAGTGATGGGGGTGAGGGCGAGGGTGGGGGTATGTGATAGCATGCAGGTGGGTGGGGGATGAGGTAGTTAAAGATTTGACTTACCAGAGTCCATTCCTCCAGCTACTCCTGTGAGGCCCTCAGGATGCAGTATAGCCAAGACCTGCTCCTCCCATGTTGTGAGTTCTGGGGGAGGAGGTGGGGGTCCGCCGCCAGTCCTCTGTACCGCAATCTGGTGTCTGGAGACCACGGAACGCACCTTCTCCCGTAGGTCGTTCTACCTCTTCCTGATGTCATCCCTAGTTCTTGGGTGCTGTCCCACTGCGTTGACCCTGTCCATGATTCTTCGCCGTAGCTCCATTTTCCTAGCTATGGTGGTGTGCTGCACCTGTGATCCGAATAGCTGTGGCTCTAGCCGGATGATTTCCTCCACCATGACCCTGAGCTCCTCCTTAGAAAACCTGGGGTGTCTTTGAGGTGCCATGGGGTGGTGTGGGTGATGTGTGGTGTGGTGTGTGTTGTGATGTGTGGGGTGATATTTAGAGGTGTGTCGTGCTTGGATGTTGTGTGAGTGATGGTGTTGAGTGCCTCTGGATGCTATTGTTCTTTTTGGTGGTGTCTCTCTCTGGCCTTCTGTCACAATTGTTGTCGTAAGGGTTTGTGGGTCATGTGGGTGTGTGTTTTATATTGTATTGAGTGTGTGGGAGTGGTGTGTGTATGTGTATCAGGTGTGTGTATTTGGAATTGTCCAATGTGGATGTGTTTTGTAAATGTGTGTGTATTTTGAGCACGGCGGTGCGTATCGCCAATGGAATACCGCGGTTGAAAGACCGCCGCATGGATTCGTGGGTCGTGATAGTGTGGGCGTATTCCTGTTGGTGTGACATTGGAGGTTTTGTTTTTGCCAGTTTATCACTGACCTTTGGTGTGGCGGACTTGTGTGGGTGTCTGGATTTTGGCAGATTCTGAGCTGTGGGTCATAATGGCCGCGGCAGTGTGTTGGCGGTCTTCTGCACAGCGGTAAGCGGCATTTACCGCCCATGTTGTAATGACCCCCTATGTTATTTAAAGTGTATATACGAACGGACAGGGTATTAATCCCATTATCTACAGCAGCTAATGCCTTCTATAAATTTTCCTGGTCTATTTGCCTTAACCGGGCAGCAGCTTCTTAGTGGGAAAGCTTCCAAATTTCTTTATATACTTCATATAAGAAGCACTTTCTGCGTTGATTTCTGGGGCCCACAGGAAGTCCTGTAAGTTGGTGTTATTACACAGGAGACTGAGATGTTCTCTAACCGCATCTAGTGAGGAACTCTTTAACCATTGCTGGCATAATTTCCCTACACTGCATGTTGTTACTACACCCGCATGTTCGGACGATATATAGCGAGGGTCCGGCCTACTAGTCCTAAAACCCCCGTGGAGTTTATAAAACGTTTATGACACCCATTGGTATCTATTGGCCACAATAACCACCCACCTGGGCGGGACAGTGAAGCATTAAACATGCCATTCTGGACCTATTCATCGAGCTGATCTTCAGTTGCATTTATATATTTTTGCCATTAATGAAATTTTGCAGGGGCAGGAATACTGGGCGTGTTCAATTCCTTAATCTTTGCTAAGCCTAAACAACTTGCTTCTTGTGCAGTTTCATTTAAAAAAATCATTTGAACAGGTATCAGGCATGCTCTAAACAAAGCTTCCTTACCACGTATTTGCCAATGTCTAGTTACCCACACACTTTTTAAGTCAATCGACTTCAGCCAATATTCACAACCTTCTATAGTCAACCAGGAAACAAAGGAATCTGAATAAATACATTTTGTATTTGTCAATAATATGCATACTTTTTCTGTCTGTGGCAATTTAAAATAATATGACTCAGCATTTTTAACATTGTGCCCAGAAAAATATGTAAACTTTTCAGAGTATGTTTTAGAACTCCCTTGTGGTGGAGTCGGGCAATGTTCCCATTGTGTGTAATTAAAAAACGTCTTTGGGGTACTTGCTCTGTGGATGAAATGGTGCCCATAATAATTATAGCAAAACATATCACCATAATTCTCTTTAGATTGATAAACATCTTTGTTTTCAAATACAGTATAATACTGCAATTCATTCATCATTGAATCAACTGTTTTCACATCCGAATCATTAGAAAATCCGGGTATTATTACATTGTTCATTGAAAGTTTAAACACATATGGTATTTGAATGACCTCTGTGGGGCCGTATATATCAATTGTTACTTTATCCCAAACAATCCCATCTGGAATTGGTATGGAAGAAATGTTCACAAAAGACAAGTCTCTGCGGACCTTGTGAGAGGAAAAATGTGGTTTTAGGACCTTATTCACCAGTTCAACAGTTGATTTTTCAGGAAGAATATGACCATGTATTAATAAAAAGAATGTTATAACAAACCCTATCCAAAGCAGGGAAGCCAGTACATTCAAGGAAAGCCACAGATAGTTCCATGGAAGAATAAAGTAAGTTGTTTTATGCCAGGTTATCACCTTATGTGTTTTTGACAGTTCAGGTGTCAAAGAGGCGAATGAGTCCGAAACGTTGTCGCTAATGTCGGCAAAGTATCCAGAAGCAGTTTGTGCAAAAGCTGGAGCCGTGTTTGTAGGTGGAGTGGGTGTGTCCCACCGTGGCTCAGAATAGATGACGCCATCTGTCTGTGTTGAAGTTGTGTCAAATCGATCAGTAATTTCTGTATTGTTTGATGTCAGTGGAACCAATGCTAGATCATTTTCCACCCTCCCCAAGCTCGGAGAGGTGTCAGTGTTGCTGCTTAAAACTTGTAGAGGAACGTCTTGACCAATAGTGAGAGGGATTCAGGAACTACTGGCTGTTCCCTTTGGTAGCTTGACATTGTCGATAGATACAAGATGGTTTTCTTTGGCACCTGCCAACGGTGGTAGAATGACAGTTCTGGTACCGTGTATTCCCAAGACTGGGACCGGTGCACGATAGGAAGGGCCAAACTCCTTTTTCACAGCAACCTTTTCACGTACTAGATCCCCAACTTTAGGAATCCAGCCTGTAGGTGTTACAGGTACATCCTTAATTCCTTTGGAGGCAGCACTGGCAGAAGAGTTGTAGTCACAGAACTGTTGCAATTCCTGTAAGACAGTGACACATTCATTTATGTCAAAGGGTGTTTCTGCCACCTCCACGCCAGAACCATGAAGATCTGGAACATACATTTGAGTTCTAAACAGGCACTCATATGAAGTACGACCCCCCCAGGGACCTTCTAGGCAGATTGTTAAGTGCTCTCTGGACTCCATACAGGTGATTAAGCCAACTACGACCTTAACCTAATACTCTGGCTGTTAAGGGCTGCTTTAAATCACAGTTTAGTTTCTCCACAACACTATTTACCTCTGGATGAAATGGAGACGAGTACTGGAGTTGGACCCCCAATGAAGCCATGGCGTCCCTGAATGCCCTTGAGGCGAAAGCAGGGCCCTGGTCCGAGTGGAAAGCCGCAACTGCATATATACTGATAAAGACTCGCAAATCTTTAATAACAGTCCAAGAGTCAGCCAAGCGTTGTGGCCACACCCATAGAAATCTGGAGCAGGAGTCAACAGCAACTAGGATGTATTTGTATGCACTTTCCGGTGTTAGGGGACCACAATGGTCCAAGTACACACATTGTAAAGGTTTGTTGGAAATTAGGAGGGGTGTCTGCGGTGGGCGCTTAGCAGTGGAAACTTTAATTTGTTGGCAGATGTCACAACAAAGGACTTACTGCTTGGCCTTGTTGTATAGGCCTGGCCACCAATAATGTGCTTGTACAATGATATTGTAGCCGCCACACCAGCATGGGCAGATGCTACCCCCTCATGCGCTGCTTTAATCAACTCTGGTCTTATATCTTTGTTGGGAATATATCGAACCCCTATGCCTGGTATCTTAACCTCAGCGTTTAGGCAGTCTCCCATTCAGTAGGAATATTTAGCAGGAAATGCTTTTGGATAGGGCGTAGCTTTCACGGCAGCCCATATGTGTTAGTCTGGTTTCGCACCTAAGTGGGTTACTGCAGCAACAGTGGCCGTAGCTACTGCTGACTTTGCGGCTTCATCAGTCTTTGTATTCCCAGCAACATGTATTCCAATGCGCTGGTGTCCAAGTGTATGTACAACATGGACATTTGGTAGCGTTTCCTTCAGATCCGCTACTTTCCCCCACAGAAGTCTGTGTTTAATGGTGTTTTGTTTAGAGTTTCTGAACCCATTCTGGCACAGGTATTCATTGAAGGACTGGATACAGTAGTACGAATCACAAACAATCAGCGTCAGCTCTGCAGGATCTGTATGTTTCAGTGCCATTACCTGAGCTTTTGTCTCTGCTAGCTATACTGTGCAATCCCCTAGGGTTTGCGTGAATGTATGCTGGGGACAAAAGTTATTATCCTCCATGTAGCCACTTACGACTGCGCAAGCAGTGGAGTATTGATGCTTTGTGCCAATTGCAGGTTGTGCTGATCCATCAGTGTACATGACTCTTTGATACTGATCAATAGGTAGTGTGTTTGCAGGAACTGGGTTCTCTAGTTCATATTGCAAAAATTCTTGAGTTTGTAATTTTGGGTTGAAAATGTAGTCTACATCAGTGGCTGTCAAAGACGTGGCCCATTGTATCCAGCGTGGATGTAATGCATTAGCATTTGGAACACTGGCTTTGGTGAAAGGCTCAAGGGCTGGAATTGGAGAGACGACAATAATGTGTTTGTCCTGAGCTAGAGATCTTTCTTTAATGACAGCCATCTGTACAGCAGTGAGAATGTTCTCAGTGGGAGAAAAGCGTTGTTCTGCTGCTGAGTACAAGTGTGATTTGTATGCAATCAGGACCCTTGTAAAAAGGTTACATAGGTGAAACCAATGACACCAGCAACTACCCTGATGACCAACTGTGTTTTGTTGTCCCTTGTGTGTAAAGGTTGTGCTGCTAGCATGTCTGTCTGCAGGTCTCTGTGAATGCGCGTTTGTTCGAGTGTCCAAAATTTACTTGAAAAGTTAGGACATATTATGTCATATAAAGGTGTTAAGCGTGTTGTATAGTCTGGAATGTAAGTTCTGTCAAAATTTAGGAAACCCCAAAGAGATTGGAGTTTTTCAATGGTATTTGGAGGTTGTAAATGTGCAAATTTTTCTAAGAATTGTGCCGCAAGGCTCTTTCCTTCACTCGATAACTCGTATCCCAAAAACAAGACGCTAAGGAAGGTTTTTTTTTTTTTATTGAATTTGTAGCCAGATTCAGCAAATCCCACAACAATGCGGGCTACCCGTCTTAAATGTTGCAGCAATTCATCATCTGTGAGATAGAATTCATCTACATAGGACAATGCTTCAGGATCAATGTCGTGCAAGATTGAAGTCACACAAGCCGCAAACAGTTCTGGAATGTTTTGTACCCCTTGGGTAAACGACTGATTTTTTTCTGGGAGCCACTGTAACTTGTTAAGTCTCTACTCTCAGGCGCTATATTCTGGCATAAGAAACCATTGGAAATGTCCAGTGTTGTTTTGTATTTTTTTAGCACTATGGTGCTCATCAGTGCTGTGCTATGTGAGTTTTGTATGGCAAATGTGCAAGTATGACTGTTTAAATGTCTGTAGTCTAAGACTATTCTGTATGAATGGTCTGGTTTGGCTACTGGGAATAAAGGATTATTCATTGGGGAGACACAGGGTTCAATTACGCCCTGGTACTCCAGTTGTGTGAGAATTTCTCTCACAGGTGCTTTAGCATCATGTTTTATTGGATATTGGGATTGAGGTTGGGGTTGATTTTGAATAGGAATTACATGGTAGGGGGATTCTTTGTCCCAACCTACGTGGTTGCGATATAACGCGGGTGCCTGCGCCAATGCCCAATCGATGGCGTAGGATTCTACAACATCCATCCCCGTATGGGCATGTGCGGACAAATTCAGGTGGCCAATCTTGTTCGGCCAACAAAATATCATACATATTTACCAGCCAATCCCAAAAGATTGCGTCCATTGCGTCAATGTCTCCTTCTAATTGTAAAGTTACTTTGTACACCCTAGTCAGGCGTGGAGACACGCATGTCTGAAGTTTCTACTTGTAGAAAGTCATCAGTTGCTTTTACCTACAGATGCTCTAGAAGATTCCAGCAAACTATTGTGACCTCTGCTGCGCTGTCTAGCAGCGATAGTGCCCACTTCCTATTCTTCAAGAGGACCCTCTTCTTGAGTGGCATGTCGAACTGCAACTGCTGCCACTTTTGTCTTTTTAAATTGGGGTTCTTGTTGGGGAGGTTTCTCTTCCTTTTTAATAGAAACCTCTGTTGAGCGTTGTGATTCCTGTCTCAGTTTCACGTACTCTGTTCTTTGTTCTGACCGCCCACCTCCTTATTGGATTTACCCTGAAGTTGTGGTTTTATTGGTCTAGCCCCCAGACTATCTCGAGAAATGCTTGAGTCGGTCTCCGCAATAATCTTTGGCAGCTCACGTTCTTGATCCTGTTGAGGAACATCCCAGAGTTGCATGCTCACCGCTAATGCGACCGCTTCCCCTTTAAGGTTACTTAAGATAATTGAGGATACTGTGGCAAAGTTTCCCATGAATTGCATCCCCAAATCCAGGGCTTGGGCGGCCCCGTATTCGTCTTGAATCTGTTTCAACACTTCCGGTAAGTTGGCAAGTGTCGGTGTACCGTGTGCGGTAGTGTAGAGCGCGGCAAATACTGTGCCCCATGTATTACAGTTATCTATTGTGAGAACCATCCCAAATGGCAAGCCGTTGTTAGTATTGTATGTTTATCCTGAGGTCCTGTATGGGGCAATACTGCTTCCAGTGCATTTATGTTTTGGGCTAATCAAAATGAAATTTCTTCTCGTTTGCCGGGTACCTTATCCATCATCGAATGTACAGTTGCAGGGTTAATGCCTGGCGTCACTGCATGTGGTTGCGCTGGAACAGCATGTGCTGAGTTTGTATTTAATGTTTGCATTACAAACTGTACTAGTCGTCTGTATACTGCCATCAATTCAATGTATAAGTGACGGACTTCAGCTACCGCTAGATTCGCTGCAGCAGGGTGAGGAGTATGAGAGGCCAATAAAGGCCAGGTAGGACCATCATTACTTAGAGGACCTAACCTAACTGGTAAAATGGTGTGGGAAAGGGTGCCATCAAGCCAATTATTATGTTCTTGATAAGATAAAGGTATTTCATAATATGCGTGTGCTCTGTATTGCCCAGGTGCATTTAAAGGTGAATAGTGATGAAATGTGTTCATGTTCCCATCAACTGCTGGAAATGTGACCCAAGAATAAAAGAGTTCTGTTCTATAAGCTGCATGTGCGTCCACCACAAATGTGACCGGACCCCCCCCCCCGGGCCGTTAGGCCATTTGCCAATAAATGTGCAGTCAGGGGTTGTCTCATATTGACTACAATTGCTACCTGCTGCGGATTCGCCATATTAGATGGTAAATTTGTTCAGAGATAAGCACACCAAATGGGGATTTTCCTTTTAGGGTTCAAGCTTGAACAACCTCCAGCTTCAGATAGGTGTCCCCTACTTAGCTGAGGAGGAAATCCTCAATACCATGGACGTCTCTATATATAGTACTGAGGTGTCCTTGTATATAGTGAGACTGAGATACTCAGGAGGACCCGAAAACTAGAGCCTGACCAAACGTTGGCGGCGCCATGTCGCATAGGCTCTCATTATTCTAATGAGACTACTGGATTTTGAGTGGCAGAATCACCTGCAGTGTGGGAGACTGAGTCTGACCCACTACCAGTAACACCTGTCGCCCCAATCAGGGTTTTGCTCCGGCTAACTAGCAGTGCCTCCTCTCTACCAAAGGGCAGGGATGATAAGGCAGCCGAGCGCATGACATAATTGATTTCTCAGGGAAACCGTGGTCACTCAGGTCTCATCCGTTTCTCTCAGTTACATTAGTTTCACATACACATATATGTTTCAAAAATGTTTTAATGAAGCGACTGCATCTTAGATAGCAAAGCATGGGCTGCAATAACCAGGACGATAGAGCATGACAAGATTAAAATTGTGACAAGGAAAGTAAAGCATAGAAATAACGCTACCATATTGTCACTAGAGTCAATAGACTAATTCCTACCTAGGTTTCTAATGGAGCACAGCATGTTAGGCTCTAATTCTGCCCTTCAGGTTCCCCTGGGAAGACATCATCCCCCATACCTGAGCAAAGGCCTGAAGACTGCATAAGCAGCTGTAGCGAAGTGTCCAGCAGTCAGCATACAGTTGTGGTTCTCTGGCTGGAATCTCCCTCGAACGTGTAAGGGACAGGGAAGTGTTTTTATAATAAAACAGCTAATGTTCTGAGAAAATGTCCCTACGTAAGGATGTGTGTTTTTCTATGAATGTCAGAGACAAAACTTGTACCACGTTCACCAGCAACCTGCCTTACTGCAGCCTTGAAAGAAGCACAGAGTGAGCAAGAATGCTTTGTTTGAGAACAGAGGGGGTCATTTTGACCTCGGCGGTCTTTTTTAAAGACCGCTGAGGGACCGCCGTGCGGAAGACCGCCAGTGTTGGCGGTTTGCCGCTCGGCCTATTATGACAGTTGGCAGCTCTCCATCCTTTTACGGACGGAGAGCCGCCAACAGCCATACTGGCGGGAGGCGGGGAAGTGGAGGTTGCTCCACCTCCACCGCAACGCCAACAGAACACCGCCCAGCGAATCACGTCCTGTGAATCGCCGTGGCGGTGTTCTGTTGGTGGTGTGGTGTCGGCAGAGCTGCCCCCATGGCTCCTGTCCCCTCCCCGAGGATCGTCGGACCAGGTAAGTCGATCGTCCGTGAGGGCAGGGGGGATGTTGTGTGTTGTGTGGGTGCGTGGGGATGTGTGTGTGTATATGTAGAGGGGGTGTGTGAGTGTGTGTATGTTTGCGGGGGGGTTGTGTGTATGGGAATGAGTGCGTGTATGTCTGTGGGTATGTCTGTATGGATGAGTGCATGTATGTTTGAATGTGGCTGTGCGTGTCTGTGTGGATGTAGGCATGTATGTCGGCGTGTGTGTGTGTAAGTGTAAGTGTGTAGGTGGTGCCTGCGTGCGTGTCGTGTGGGTACGGGTGATGTCTTGTTGGGGGTCGGGTGGGGAGGGGGGCCCTGCCACCTTTGGGGGGTGGCAGGGGTGGTGGGGTGTGTAGGGGAGGGAGTCGGTGGGGGTGGTGGGTGGGGGAGACCCCTATCAGTGCCAGGGAAGGGATTCCCTGGCACTGATAGTGCTTACCGCCATGGATTTCATGGCGGTTCAAACCGCTGGAAATCCACAGCAGTAAGCCGGGTCAAAATACCGCTGGCTGTATAGTGATGGCCACCGGGCTGGAGACCCAACGGTCGTCTCACGCCCTGGCGGGCGGAACGGAGAACCGGCGGATGACCATGGCGGTAACCGCCATGGTCATAATTCCACCAAGTAAGACCGCCAGTCTGTTGGCGGTCTTACCACCAGTTCTCCGCCTTCCGCCAGGGGCATAATAACCCCCATAGTGTTGATCTAGGCACAAACAGCTAGATAGAGAAAAATAAAACAAGACCACAAAAGTGGCTATTGTAAGAATAATAAAATGAAGCTGAATAAAATATATCTAGGTTATTGTGCATAGCGGCAGGCCTAGTATGCTAAAATAACGTCATGGAGCTATAACTAAAATGGCTACACAATAGGACAAAATTGTTTTGAATTCAATATATGAACTTTGAAAAGGACTCAGATAACAACACTGATTTTTGCTACAATTTATTGTGTTTGATTATTGTTTTAAACAAAGTAAAAAGAAATCATTCATATTTTAAAGAAACATTAATGTTTTAATTAAAGAACATTTTTGTTGACTTTATTGATTTGTAATTTTTATCACAATAAGGATTTTTGTCTCATTACAGGAAGGAATACAGCAGATCCTGTAAGATTGTAGGGATGACACTGTTGGTTATAGCATTATTAGTGTGAGTTGGCCTGTTGGTGTGCTTATTGATTCCTGTGGGATATGCTTCAAATCGTATTAATAGAAATGTTGAAGTTCTAACTAATCATGCTGAATTTAAATAAGATATACCAGTACACGGAGAGCATTTAGACAGTGCTTTTAATGTTAATGTGTATGTTAAATGTAATGAGGAAGTATGTTGATTTAATGCAAGTTAACACATTTCACATTTACACGTGTCTTCCTACATAAGCTGGGGAGGGGGCAACCACTGTTCAGTTAGCAATTTCTTTAGCATTGTCATGTAACATTTTAATTGCAATCTTTATCTGTAAAGAAGTTCTTTGCCCCATGAAATTAGGTATGGTGAGCATTTGAGAGTGACTGCACAAAACAGGTGTGATACTAACCTGGTTAAATATTGTTTGTGTCTTTTGAGTAGTGAGGAGCATGATTTTATTAGAGAATATTACAAAAGAGGAGTGAGAAGAATGAAAATGTTGGAGGAGCAGAAAATAGCTTTAGAGGGGATGAGAGAAGAATTTAGACTCTCAGGATTACATCCTAGACTGTAGATTGGGAAAGAAAGAAAAGGTGAGATGTGCATGGTAAGGCATAGATCCATAGAGAAAAACAAGGAAGAGTTTGTAGGTGAGAGTAAGTGTAACAGATCCTAGGAAGTTAATGAAAATCTTTTGTCTGGAGGAGATCCCATTATAGGGGAATTTATAATATTTGTGTGAAGTGTTCTGCCTCTAATGCCTCCTTCATGACAGGGTTCAAGTCCCCATGTCCTGTAATGGCAACCACATCATTTTCTTTCATGTTTTAGACAGCCAATGAGAGCTTTGGGTACTAGAGGGTGTGCTGTCTCTATATGATATGTAAATTATGTTTCCTTGAGGACAACTAGAAGCGTAGTTGCACTCCAAAACAAAATTGTGTGGTTGGAAGCAAGTTTGATTTGACACTGATTGCTAGGAATAATATACCAAGATGAGCCACTATGATGGTACAATAATATCCAAATACCTCATCTAATTAGTGATGCACATGAATGGATTAACTAGATTCTGACTGTTCCCACCTGCTACCTAGCAAAACTACATTCAAGGGAATAGAATTGGCAGAATCAGTGGGGAAAGAAGCCCTGTTATGCTTGACTCTAGTCTGTAACTGTGAAGAAACTTGAAAGGGGTAGGAGAAGTGGGAGCCCATGTGGCGCTGGCAAAATATCACTTCTCTTTTCATTTAGTCACTTACCCAGTGAGGCATTACCGTGATCCCTGTGCAGCTCTCTTTTCTAGCTCTAAGTGCCCACTGGGCGAGTCCCACTCTGGGAACAGTAATAGACGGGGAGATTGACTGGGGCGGTGCACCTGTCAAATGATGAAGAATGTGTCCTAAAACAAGCTCAGGGGTGACAGAAACCTCTGCCAGAGCAGAAGGGCAAAATCTTGATTGATCTTTATTTTCAGAATTAATACAGAGTGTGAAAGAGGAGCCTCATGATCCTTTTGACTTTGGGTTTAAGCAGGAGGTGTCTAACAATTTACTATAGAATTAACTTGTGGTGGCCAAGTGTACATAGCAACATTTTTTGATCCTTCAATGTTGGCTCTATCATGTAAAGCGGAATTCACCAAGTTTTGGATAGTTCACTCACTAATAGAGACCCTGAGCTGGGTTTAGACCATTGTGAGGCAGGTTCGTTTTACCCTACAGATGCTGTGTTGTTGCAATAGTAACCCTGCTCTGTACAAGTTGAACCACAGTCTCAGCTATGTAGTTAATTTACTTGGCTGAGGAGCCCATGGCATGAAGCTACCATGTGCAGGATTAAGATTGAATGCCTCTTAGTCAGAAAATCCTCCGAAACCGCGGATACCGTAGTGCCATGGAGCCTCGGTTGGTCTGAGATAGCCGGCCTCTAGGCCAGTGCACAGAGCCTCTCGCTTGGGGGCAGGAATGCGGACAGAATGGGGCTGCCTCCATCTCCCTTAGCGCATGGTATATTCGTGGGGCACCAAGTGCTAAATGATTCATAGACTTGATTCAGGATCCGGATTTTGTAAGTAACAAAGCAACTTCCTTGATGTGATCTATTGAAAATCATCCTCTAAGGCAAGCTTTTGTCTCTGTCTGTGGGCCCCTTGTGACACTATACCACTGCCCAGTGGGAGGGCTGGGATGCAGGTGTGTTGGGGGCCACATCCACATGAGCTATGCTGCACCGTGGCCTCCCCCTTCTGCCCTGCGTTGCTGGGCACAGGGTTGGATGTATGCTTCCTTGCACATCAGCAGGATGACCATATGACCAGACCGGGAACCAGTGCAGTCATCAGGAGGCAAGAAGGTGGGTGGTTCTTGGAAGGGACTTCTGAATCCTGACCTTACTGTGCATGGCTGCTGTGGTCTTTGGCTGCGACGGGCCTGGGAACTTTGGTTACCAGATCAGCAATAGCCATCTGGACACCCTTCTGTCTAAGCCATATGGTCAGCAACCTGGACCATCTTCTTAGTGGCTGGGAAGCTAGGTAAGCAGGGGGCCAGCTGGTGTAGCTATCTGCAGCTTTTTCCTCCCCCTCGGTTCCATAAATCTCCACTTTGTGGGGGCTAAATCATCAATAAAAATACTTCTTTGCTAGGCTCAAAGGGTGTAACCACCTTGGCTAACCAGGGCTTGAGTTCCAGGAAGGCGGTTATCACACCTGGGCATCCAGGGTCAAATGACCTGGGTTGCAACAACCTGTCAGGGAGAGGTGGCTGATGGCCTGGGTTCCAGCCAACAAGCAGAGCCACCTAGCCTGCCTGGCTAGAGAGGCATCAGACCAGGGAGGAGTATGGGGCTACCCACAGCTGAAGAGTTACAGTAATCTACAGTGAGAAGTGGAGAAGCCATGGTTTTCACTTGGAAATCTTGGCTAAAACAAGCCAGGGCTCCAAGATTTCACTAGGGCCACCTTACCTACCCAGGGCGTGGTGACAGAGAGGGGTGGAGTCTGGCATTCATCCTCATTGAGCAGTTCCAATAATCCCCAGTCAGGGGTGGGTGAAGCCATAGTTTTCTCCTCAGAAGCCCAGTTTTGTAGGCCAAGGTGCTAGTCACCGTTCAGAGCTACCTAGCCAGCCTAGTGCAGGGCAGCGTGGGACCAAGGAGGAGTCTGGGACTCCTCTGGGCTGAACAGTTCCAGTAATCAATCTCCAATGAACTGCAGGTGATGTCATGACTTTTGCCTGGAATGCCTTGACTCAGCAGACCAGAGCATCATGCTCCAGACATGATCACTTTCACAAGTCAGAGCAGTGTGACTTCGTACAAAGTCTGCAGACTCCTCCAAGCTGAACAGTTCCATTAATCCCCAGTGAGAGACTGGAAAAAACATGGTTTTCGCCTGGGGGACTGGTCCTCCAGGCCATGGATGAAGCCACCAGGCAGAGCCACCTACTCTGCAAGGGGCAGAATGGAGTCTAACTGCTGAATAGTCTGTGGCTTCTCCGGGTGAATTGTTTTATTAATCCTCAGTGAGAAGCAGACAAAGCCATTGTTTTCACCTGGGGGCCTGGTCCCTACAGGCCAAGGCTCCAGCAACCAGACAGAGCCCCTTAGCCTGCCCAGGTCTGGGTGGCTCCCAACTCATAAGGGTTTGCCAAGTTTCTTGTTAGCTTGTCAGCTTCAAAATCATGTGTTGGCTAAACATCATGTGTGATGTTTTATTCTCAATGCCAATACAGCCAAGTGCCAAATAGGAGTTCTGCCAATGAACCATATCACCACCCAAACAGGCCTAATTTAAGTTCTGCAGAGCACTAATGTAAACCATTACACGTTTGTTTTACCAGTCTGATAAATTCAAGCTGAAGAACCAGTTCAATAGCTTTTTTAACTTTTTCCTTTGTTGAATAATTTCTGTCCTATCCCACATACTGCAAAATTTGCTGGTCTTTTATATATAGGAAGCACCTATTGCTCCTCCTTTACTTCTACCCCAAGTCTCTTCCCGTCTCATGGTACTGGAGGAAGGTGTATGTAAGTCACAGCTCGCTGGAGGAAAAAGGGGCGGGGTGGCGCGGCACGTGGCAGGGGGGGATGGTTGGGGACGACCAAAAATATATATAATAATTAAGAAAACTTACCTTTATCGCAGCACTGCTCCCATCCACTCCGGTCCTCCACTGCAGGCACAGGCTCCCAGTCTCACCTGTGTCCAATCCCAATGCTGCTTTCATGCTGCTTCCAGCATGTAAGCAGCGTTAGGA
This sequence comes from Pleurodeles waltl, assembly GCF_031143425.1. NCBI lineage: Eukaryota > Metazoa > Chordata > Amphibia > Caudata > Salamandridae > Pleurodeles > Pleurodeles waltl. The sequence goes on along the minus strand of NC_090446.1, from coordinate 975,315,191 downwards.
CTGGACGGAGTGCCCAGCCAGGGTGCTCCAAGGCAGACTGGGAGCCTCTGCCTGCTCTGTTCCACCCGTCAACACAGTGCTGTGTTGGAGAGAGCCTAGTGCGCATGTATGTTTGGCTGGCCCGAGCCGGCCAGCCGGCCAAACAGGCATGCACACAGAGGGGGTGCACTCCCCCTCTGTCCCTGTCACGCCCCTTGGCATCTCCCGTTTATTTTGGTTTTACTGTAAAAGTTTTGCAGCTGCTGGTGGGGAGTGAAACTCCTCTGCCATAGCGGAGGAGCCGCCCCTGGTGTATGCTTCTGTCCACCCACTATTCTTTCTCCCATCTTTGTGTTTTATGTCAATTTGCTTCTATAGCCTTTATCCACCACATTTTCCCCTTCTTTCAGATTGTTCACCTTCCTCATCTCTGTTTTTTTAATGATTTTGAACTTGTGTTCTCCCTTTCTTTTCACTTATAATCTATTCCCATCTTCTTAGATTCCTTCCATTCATCAACCCCTTGCCCATTCTCCTTTTCTCTTGTGTCTTCTGACATGTGTTCTTTTCTTTGTCTCGTTGGCTTTTACAATTCCCCGCTCTGTATGAATTGCTGTATCAATAATTGCAACCTGGCCGTGCAGGGAGGGAAACAAGTGCTGTTTTATTGTGTGCCAACATGGGATGAGGATAAAAAGAAACAGTGACAGTGGATGGGGTCATGCGGGGAAGGCTGATAAGTAAGAACATACAAATACTTTGGAAAAGGCGAGGATGTGGATAAAGCACTCCTTCAACTTGGGGGTGTGTATAGTGCATCCCGCAGTAGGACACAGCCATGGACATCAGTTCACCAAAATACCAGGGGAAGCGGAAGTCTTATCACCCTCCCTTTGTCCTCTACTTTCACTCACGGAAACATTACCCATATACACAAATTCACACCTAAACACACACTATCTCTCACAAACACACTCTCATGCGCAAGCACGCACACACTATACATTTCAAAGCATATTACTTATCTCAGCTGCTATGGAAGGGCATATTTTTATTACACTAATGGTGAATAATTTATAATGATTCACTATTAGTGTAGTGAAAAATTGACAGTTTTGCAATGGGAGCGGAGCACTAACTGACGTCCATAAGGACCAGCTGCCACTGTGTTCCTGCACTGAATTTGCCTTCTCTGAAGCCAGGGGTCGCAAAGGCAGTGCCAGTGGTCGCAGAGGGCAAGCCAAGGGTCGCAGCTGCGACCCCCGGCGAACCCTAAATGACTTTCATGGACACAGCATTTGGTTGTGTGCATACACCCCTCTTATGCAAAGCCGGTAAACTAGAAAACGACCACGGTGTGATTGTGTATAGTTTAAATGCAATGTATGTTTTAAGGCAGCACAGCGGGCCAGCCGATGATGTATTTTTTCTTACAGCACAAAATCGGCTAGATGAATATTCACCAAACCACAGCACCAAATGAGGAAAGGTCGTTTTGCCATTAGAAATTGGCCGTTACTTTCATCGGTTTTAAAGTTATGCATGGCGAAACCCCTGATGAAGCAGAAAATGAAGGTTTTGATTTATTAACGCGTAGACGTAGTGCTGAAATAATCATGTGTGACTTTAACCAAACTAATTAAGATTGTACGGGGACAAAATGTGCCCTCAGAGTAGTTTGCCATCATTTATAAGCGTGCTTTTTATAACGTGGTGTATTAGAATCGCACTAATCCGACATAATCATAAACGTGTGCTACGATTTGCTTGTTTGAAATGTTTTAGCTTAGCATTACTTTAGCGGAGGCTTTGGCCTAGTTGCCCGGTCTCACGGTTTAGATGCTCGTATTTTTCCACTGTGCTATTAAACGTGTATTTTTGCTTGAAGCTGTACTTTTCCACAGAAGCTGTTCACATGCTTATCTTAAAGTTAGTGCCAGCCTGGCATATTTTCTCTTTAATTCAAGGTCGACTTGCAGGTGCGGACAATGGAGGCTCTGAAAGTGAGCTAATTGGGAGACAATGTTGCGATTTGCGTACCCATCTCCAAGGATAATGTATGCTTAAGTAAAAGCTTGAGAACTGTCGTTTTTGATTGGACAATTTGAAGCTAACCTATGAACCCTCCAATGGAAGACCCTACAGGATTTGAACTGTTGTCTATAAAAACCAGGTGCACGAGAAGAAAGTAGCCATTACGAGCTCTCTCATCGGACATCCCGCCATTTTGACTTCGTAGCTATTATGGCCCACTTTGCTGCGACGCCATTTTGAAAGAGACTTTGATTTCTTTCTCTAATCGAGAGAAAGAGACTTTAAATGATTCTTGCCCTAGAGACTTTAACTTTGATCCCTTTGCATGAAGTAGTAGTCTTACCTTGCCGCCGTGAGGCAATTGCCCCGTTCACCCCTGCCCCTTTGTCCCGTCCCATGCTGATCGAGAAACGGTACCCATGATGACCGAAGAACGGTACCTGTGAGACGAAGACTTCCTTGTATGCTGATCGTAATTGGTAAATATGAAAGGAAATTGTAAAATTGCATTGTGTTTCTTTTAGGTAACCAACTGCTGATTTTGATAAGAGCCCTAGCTAGGAGTTTTTCTAAATTAATGTTGCTAAATTGTTTTTGCATGAAGTCCCACATGCCGATGCTAATTTGAGGTTAGATGAGGATTCCATATGTCGCACGATGCAATTTGAGATCTTGTTATGCTGACTAAATGTACGCAATTAGTTCATTACAGATTATCGTATTAGTGATTTGCATTGCTATTATCGAATGCCTCGTGATTCAAATGCTTCATAGATTGCACTTGTTTCGACGTTATGGACAGCTATTAATGTTCATATATGTTTATCATTTGGTGTTGAGACACATTATATTGTGCTAGCTTTGTTAATATAGGGAAATAAAATTCACTAACTTTGCAATAAATTGGTGTGGTTATTCCTGGCTGAAAGGTCAGGGTTCGCCGAAATGTATTCTGGACTAATTGTTAAGTGTTATGTTGTTCAAGGTGTTGCTTATGTTCGTTATTGATTATTGATTTTGATGAAGATTGATCGATTAAGAGTACAAAGAGTTCCCACTAAGTCAAAAGATTCATCGGCCTAAAGAGCGTCCGAATACAGGTAAATTATTACTACGGACCGCTCTATCAGTAGATGGTAGCAGAGGACGGTTACGTCTTTTGGGACCTTGTACTCTTAAAGTACATGGTGTTGAATTAACGGTTACGCATTTTGAGACCCCACTCGAGAAGTTGAATTAGATTTTTCTTGGGTAAAACGGATTGACAAGATGATGATGGGCTAGGTCCACCGCGACTTTCCCGGGATCTCGGAGCTTGCGAATGGAGAGAACGGAGGTGTGGAATCAGCGCTGGCGGTACTAGTGATGGTATGAGTGAAGTTAGGGTTTTGCGCTTGCACAGCTTACTGACGCAGGGTGTGTGAAAAGGTTGCGAGAATTTTCTTCTAAGGATAGCGGAGGTGCGACTCCGAGTGTAGAAGTAGAGAATTCGTCGAACTTCAGAGAGTTAGCGGAGGTGCGGCTCCGAGTGTGAGAGTAGGGAAGTCGTCGAACTTCATGTGCGTGTGGCGCTTTGTGCATAAAAAGGTCCACGTGGTTGTTGTTGTTGAGACGGGCCCTGCGAGGTCAAGAGACTCCGGAGTATGTTGATCCATGTTGTGGTCTGAGCGGTTTAGTAGGTTGATCGGGCGTGGTCAACGAGTTGGTACGTGTGTTAGGGAGTGAAAGAAACTTCGACTTCGGGCTTTGACAAGATTCTAAGTGCACTAGAACAGATCATTGACAAGTTGAGAGTAGGTCTGCGGGTCAGATTTGCTTGCGAATGTGGGGACTGAGAAAGACGGAATAGCGGCCAGAGGCTAGTGAAAAGTCCCGAGGCTAGTGAAAGGTCCCTAAGGTCCTGAAGCGACTGTGTTACCCTTCCTGTAGTAAACCGACAGATCTGTTTTATTTTTGGTAGCTCGCAATATATGCAAGAAGTTGTTACGAGAGGAGGTGAGTGAAGGAAGACTAGCCGCGAGGCTTTGTCAGCCGCAGTGTGTGTGAGTGTGACGTCACTAAGAGCCGCGCTGGGATAGGTTGGTTGCAGAGAAGGGTCGCGCACGGATTGGACGCAGTCCGTGGGACTCGATTGGAAGGGGAAAGGCAGGTGAAGAGTATTCCGGGAATTAAAGTCACCTATTGATTACAAATTTTGTGGAATTAAAGTTACCTATTGATTAAAGTTTTGTGGAATTGAAGTCAAATATTGGTTATAAACTTGGTTAAATAAAAGACGAGAAAGTGAAATTCTTTAAAGCATTCAGGAGCGCGATGAAGGGGGAGTCTTACATTAAAACGAGCGTAGGAGAAGAGACGCCGCCCGAGGGTACACCAGCTTACATTGTAATGGAAGAAAAGGGGGTAGCTCCGTGTCTTTGGCTAAAGCAATGGCACAAACTGACAGAGAAACATGGGAGCGTAGCGTTCCCGATACATGGGACATTCAATATAAGGATTCTAGAGAATTTGAGATTCAGGATGTATGACATGAAGGTGCCTCCAAGGCCAGCACAGTTTGAGGCTCTAGCAATTTGGGAACTAATGGCCAGACAGCAACAGCAAAAGAAGTTCGAGACCAGAATGAGGAAGGTAGAAAAGACACTAGCGGATGCTAGGTGGGATAATGCACAGAAGGTGTGGAGGTCAGATGTATTGCAGGGGATAAAATTGTTCCCCGCAATTACTAAGGAAGGAGAAGAGACAGGTAAGAAAGCAACCTGTAAGACAGACAGGAAGTGTTCCAAGGATAGAGAGGACGAGGAAAAGTTGAGAAGAGAAGAGGAGTTAGAGGATGAGGAGTTGATAATGCAATTGCTGAACGACCGTCCACCACCTTATGCGGAGAATGGACAAGGTCCAAGTACCAGTTCTGCCCCTCCGGCACCGGTACAGAACAGTGAAACCCAGAGTTCAGGAGCGTCATCGGGATCTAAGGACCGGAGTCTGCTGTTCACCCCGCAGATACCGCAGGTTAGGAGAATATATCCAGATGTGCCCATGTTGAAACCAGCAGAAAATTATCAGCCGCAGATGCCAGGGTACTACAGTAGTGATAACAGTGCAGGAATGATTCTAGATCCAACAGTAAGGGGAGTACAGAATGGTTACAACCCAACAATGGGACAAGCTGAATCAACTTAGTTTTTGATGCCTCAAAAGCAGATGCAGGGAGGAAACGTACATGCTCAAATGACGGGGAGCCAGATGGGCATGCCGGCAGTGATGACCCATGGTGTGGGCATGAACATGCCACAGAACATGGGGAATGGACAGAACCCAGACGCGATATCCTTACCCATTACTGTAGGTCCAGCGGTACCTCTGTATAGTCAGCCTAATTTGGGTCTGAACAGTCAGGGATCAATGCTGCAGAATGGGACAGAAAGAAGGTGCATAGAAAACACTCCAGGGATAACTCCGATAGCGGCTCAGCCAACTGGGTCTGGGTCCTTGATGGAGTTTAGTCCCATATGTGCTCAGTCAACACTGGTGAGGTCGAGCCCCCCACTGATAATACCTCTCACATCGAACACTGAAAAGCTGCCGCAGCCATCGATGGCAGTCGATGTGAACGCCACGCTGATGGGGGTGAATGCGCAACAGTTGACACAGTGGTTCAACAGTCTGAATTCCACACAAAATTCAGCTAGTGGGAAAGGAGAAGACTATATGAATAGGGTCAGGTTGAACATGGAAGCACAAGAATTGGTGGAAGGGACTATGGGTGTGAACAGGTTAGAGTCCTACACGGAAGAAGAGCTGAGGTATCTATGTCCCAGGATTACGAAGGAAGTGAACAAGATACATAAGAGCTTGCAGGAAGCAGCTGACAGAAACGGGGTTGACATAGACAAGACGAAACACTTGAGCAGGAGCTACAGGCTAGATTTTGGGACCACAGATTTTGAACACATGAGGTCAGCAGGCATGAAGACCCACCTTAGAGAATTGCTGCAGAGTGCACAAGTGTGGAGGTGCTTAGACAAATGGGAAAGCAGGTGGGTAAAGAGGAAGGAAAAGAGGAGGGACAGTGCTACAGAACACAATGAGAAAAGACCGCAGAGTAGTGATACAGTAACAATGTTACCAATGAGGGAGACAGCAGGGGGAAAATTAGTACATGTACCATGGCACAGAAGCGACATTCAGTCCTTTACGGACGATTTTCCCAAACTAAGAGAGAAGCCGATTGAATGGTATCAGCAGACTGATAGGTTTGTGAAGCTTGCAAAATGTCTCTGGGAAGACCTGAACACTCTCTTTGAGATTGTGGTTCCGGCAGATTTGTGGGAGGATTGCAAAAGAGCTGTAGGTTGGCCGACAAGTGAACCTGAGAGGGACAGGGAGACAGGTGCACCATCACCTATGGTGATGAGCTTGTACTATAAGGTGATTGAGCATTTGAAAACGAAGGTACCCGCGAAGAATGTGGATTGGCAGAAGATTGATCGAACTGCCCAAGAGACTAAGGAATCGATTCATAGTTACTATGAGAGGTTGTTGAAGGCGTTCAAGAATTACAGTGGCACGGAAACAATAGAGGCGAAGGACATGCTCCATTTTGTGTTCAGATTTGTGGAAGGGCTGAGGCCAGAGATAAGCCAGATGATAAAGTCACATTTGATTTGTTGGCAGTCTAAACCGATTGACGAAGTCTTGACTTATGCGAAATACTGTAGCGACGAAATTGAAGTGAAACAGAAAAAGCTGAAAGAGAAGGTGATGATGATGCAGCTTAAGGCAGCTCAAACAGGTTTGCAAGGTTTGTAAGGTCTGCAAGGTTTGCAAGGAATGCAAGGGTTCCAACAGCAGGTACCACAACAGCCATTGCAGTCGCAGGGAAACATGGCGTTTCAGCCACAGGCCAGAGGCAGAGGCCGAGGAGGTTTTGTGAATAATGGTCCGGATTTGAACACTGTTGTGACGGGTGTGCAGGCAATGAAGAAGGTGATGCCGTGTCACGTGTGCGGAATTGTAGGTCATTGGAAACGCGAGTGCCCGATGGTGGTGCAGGAAGGTGCAGGTGCAGGTGCAGGTGCAGGTGTTGGTCAGCAAAACAATGATGTCAATGCGTTTCAGACAATGAGGGGACCGAAAATGAGAGGTCCAAGCCCAAATTTTCAGACTGTAAATCAATTGCAGGGATTACAACCTATGCAGCCGCAGCAGATGCAGATGCCTCGTATGCAGATGACGCAAATGCAGCCGATGCAACAGCAGTTACCTATGGTACCTAATCAGCAAATGCAAATACCCTTGGCACCAATGAGTCAGCAGCAAGTGATGGTTCCTCCACAGGTAACGGGTCAGGTAATGAGTACAAATGGCAGCGTACAACAGTTCCCATTACACAGTGAGAGTGGAATAAACGATGTATGGGAGAGTAAAAGTTCAGGAGAAGAAGGAGATTGTGTGCTTGCGGCATCCTTGGAAGTTGATCAAAGGGGTCCGTACGTAGAAGGAAGAGTAATGGGTCATCGTGTCTCGTTCTTGGTTGACACAGGAGCCACTCGTTCAACAGTTAAGAGCAGTGAAGTACCAAATTTGCCACTCTCAGGGAGGACAGTTCAAGTGGTGGGAGTAGCAAACAGACATCTGACGAACCCAATTACAGATCCAGTACCAGTCAGCATCGGTAACTACCAAGGGGTACATCAGTTTGTGGTATGTGACTCAAGCCCGATAGCACTGTTAGGGAGAGACCTCTTGTGCAAATTGGGTTGTTCGATCATGTGTTCGAACGAAGGAATAACAATACAGACGAGCAGTGATGGGGAAGAAGAGGACAGTGTAGAGGGGGATGAAATGGAAACGGTCGATGAAGAGTATCCTCTGATTTGTCTTTTCCCGATGATAACTGAAGAGGACATCCCAGCTGAATTACGGGAAACAGTCGGAAGGGAAGTGTGGGATATGACAGGAAAAGAGGTGGGATTGATGAAAGGAGTGGAACCAGTGAAAGTGGCTGTAAAGCCTAATGCAATCTTTCCCCAGACCCCACAATACCACATGTCACAAGATACCCTCATGAAAGTTGCTCAACTCATTGACGAATTTGTAAAACAGGGGGTACTGAAAGAAGTGTTAAGCAGTCCATGTAATTCACCAATAATGGGACTAATAAAGCCGAGTGGAAAGGTCCGACTCGTGCAGGATTTGAGGAAAATAAATGACATCATAGTCAAGTGCTGCCCTGTCGTACCGAAACCAGCTGTGATAATGTTTCAAATTCCTTGCGATGCTGAATGGTTCTCAGTCATCGATTTGTCACAAGCATTCTTTTCTGTGCCTCTTCATGAGGACAGCCAATTCCTCTTTTGTTTCAAATTCCTAGACAGAGTGTACAGTTGGTGTCGAATGTAATTAATGCATACATCGCTTCTGTTATGATTCAGCAGTGTGCACCAACTTTGACATACTCAAAGACTGCTTACAAACACTTTCTACCACGTTCCTTCACTGCTGCAAGTTGTTTAAAGCAGGATACAATAATTAATGGTGCAAACACGCGATGTCCTAACATGGCTCACATAAAAAAGTCAGGCATTTTAACTACCTGAATGCCTTGCACAACTACTAATTAATATACGTTAAAATGAGTTACAAAATATTGAATGAGGTGCCTCGAGCCACTTACGGTATTTTGCATTTTACTGCTCTTGTTAGAGGTCATAAATCTGTCACAGTAGAGCAGTGGCGTAGTAACCCTGTCAACCGTTCATCAGAGCACAGCGAGACACTTCTAAACCTTCGCTGCCAGGCCTTTTCCCCCTCAGGTGCCAAGCCTTTTTTTGGTTATTTGGGGCAGTTCGCGCTTAGGCCCTCATAACCTTTTGTCCACATAAGCTACCCATGCCAAATTTGCGTCCTTTTTTTCCAACATCCTAGGGATTTTAGAGGTACCCAGACTTTGTGGGTTCCCCTGAAGGAGACCAAGAAATAATCCAAAATACAGCAAATATTTCGGTTTTTTTTTTAAATGGGGAAAAAGGGCTGCAGAAGAAGGCTTGTGTTTTTTCCCCCTGGGAATGGCATCAACAAAGGGTTTGTTATGCTAAAATCACCATCTTCCCAGCTTTCAGGAACAGGCAGACTTGAATCAGAAAACCCAATTTTTCAACGCAATTGTGGCATTTTACTGGGACATACCCCATTTTTACTATTTTTTGTGCTTTCAGCCTCCTTTCACTTAGTGACAGAAATGGGTGTGAAACCAATGCTGGATCCCAGAAAGTTAAACATTTCTGAAAAGTAGACTAACTTTTGAATTCAGCAACAGGTCATTTGTGCAGATCCTCCAAGTGTTTCCTACAGAAAATAACCGGTGAAATAAAAAAATATTTAAATTGAGGTGAAAAAACAGCCATTTTTCTCCACGTTTTACTCTGTAACTTTTTCCTGCGATGTCAGATCTTTGAAAGCAATATACTGTTATGTCTGCTGGACTCTTCTGGTTGTGGGGATATGTAGGGCTTGTAGGTTCATCAAGAACCCTAGGTACCCAGAGCCAATAAATGAGCTGCACCTTGCAATGGGTTTTCATTCTCTTCCAGGTATACAGCAATTCATTTGCTGAAATATAAAAAGTGAAAAATAGGTATCAAGAAAACCTTTGTATTTCCAAAATGAGCACAAGATAAGGTGATGAGAAGCAGTGGTTATTTGCACATCTCTGAATTCTGGGGTGCCCATATTAGCAAGTGAATTACAGGGCATTTCTCAAATAGACGCCTTTTTTACACACTGTCTTACATTTGGAAGGAAAAGATTTAGACAAAGACAAGGTGCAATAACACTTATTTTGCTATTCTGTGTTCCCCCAAGTCTCCCGATAAAAATGATACCTCACTTGCGTGTGTAGGCCTTATGCCCGAGACAGGAAACGCAACATGGACACATCACATTTTTACATTGAAATCTGACATGTTTTTTGCAAAGTGCCTAGCTGTAGATTTTGGACTCTTGCTCAGCCGGCACCTGGGGAAACCTACCAGACCTGCACATTTTTGAAAACTAGACACCTAGGGGAATCCAAGATGGGGTGACTTGTGGGGCTCTGACCAGGTTCTGTTACCCAGAATCCTTTGCAAACCTCAAAATTTGGACAAAAAAACCACCTTTTCCTCACATTTCGGTGACAGAAAGTTCTGGAATCTGAGAGGAGCCACAAATTTCCTTCCACCCAGCATTCCCCCAAGTCTCCCAATAAAAATGGTACCTCACTTGTGTGGGTAGGCCTAGCACCCGCAACAGGAAATGACCCAAAACACAACGTGGACAAATGACACTTTCCCAAAGAAAACATAGCTGTTTTTTGCAAAGTGCCTAGCTGTGGATTTTGGCTTCTAGCTCAGCCGGCACCTAGGGAAACCTAGCAAACCTGCACATTTTTGAAAATTAGACACCTAGGGGAATCCAAGATGGGGTGAATTGTGGGGCTCTGACCAGGTTCTGTTACCCAGAGCCCTTTGCAAACCTCAAAATTTGGCCAAAAAAACAATTTTCCTCTCATTTCGGTGACAGAAAGTTCTGGAATCTGAGAGGAGCCACAAATTTCCTTCCACCCAGTGTTCCCCCAAGTCTCTAGATACAAATGGTACCTCACTTGTGTGGGTAGACCTAGCGCCCGCAATAGGAAATGCCCCAAAACACAACATGGACACATCACATTTTTCCAAAGAAAACAGAGCTGTTTTTTGCAAAGTGCCTAGCTGTGGATTTATGCCTCTAGCTCAGTTGGCACCTAGGGAAAACCTAGCAAACCTTTGCATTGTTGAAAACTAGACACCTAGGGGAATCCAAGAACGGGTGACTTGTGGGGCTCTGACCAGGGTCTGTTACCCAGAATCCTTTGCAAACCTCAAAATTTGGCCAAAAAACACCTTTTCCTCACATTTCGGTGACAGAAAGTTATAGAATCTGAGAGGAGCCACAAATTTCCTTCCACCAAGCGCTCCCCCAAGTCTCCCAATAAAAATGGTACCTCACTTGTGTGGGTAGGCCTCGCACCGCAGCAGGAAAAGCCACAAAACACAACGTGGACGCATCACATTTTCCCAAAGAAAACAGAGCTGTTTTTTGCAAAGTGCCTAGCTGTGGATTTTGGCCTCTAGCTCAGTTGGCATCTAGCGAAAACCTAGCAAACCTGTGCATTGTTGAAAACTAGACACCTAGGGGAATCCAAGATGGTGTGACTTGTGCGGCTCTGACCAGGTTCTGTAACATAGAATCCTTTGCAAACCTCAAAATTTGGCCAAAAAACACTTTTTCCTCTCATTTCGGTGACAGAAAGTTCTGGAATCTGAGAGGAGCCACAAATTTCCTTCCACCCAGCGTTCCCCAAAGTTTCCTGATAAAAAAGGGTACCTCACTTGTGTGGTTAGGCCTAGTGCTTGTGAAAGGAAATGCCCCAAAACACTATTTGGTTACATCAAAATGATCAAATACAAAACTTCCTGTTTTTTTTGGGGGGGGGCACCTGCGTTTTTGGTCCTGGGCTCAGCAGCCATCTAGGGAAACCTACCAAACCAAGACATTTCTGAAAACTGGACACCCGAGGGGGTATGGCCATAGCAAAATATGCTGATCTGCCCTCAAGGGAGGCAGAAATGGCCTAAATACAATTTGCCCCCAGGGGAGCAACCCTTGCCTAGGGGGTCACTCCCCATACATAAAAACATAAAGTAAATAAAAATATATGTATATCCCTGGTGTCTAGAGGATTCTGCCCCCCCTGGAGGCAGATCAGCCTAATTATATTAGGCTGATCTGCTCCGGGGGGGGGGCAGAAAATGGCTAAAAATATTTTGACCCCCCGGGGAGCCGCCCTTGCCCAAAGGGCCACTCCCCTTATGCATTAGTATATAAAAAAGAAATTCCCTGGTGTCTAGTGGCTTCTGCCCCCCTGAGGACAGATTGGCCTAATATAATTAGGTCGATCTGCCCCCAGGGGGGGCAGAAATAGTCTAAAAATAATTTGGCCCCCCAGGGAGTGACCCTTGCATAAGGGGTCGCTCCCCACATATAAAAAAAATAAAATAAACAAACAATATTTTTTATCCCTGGTGTCTAGGGTTTTTCTGCCCCCCTGGGGGAAGATCAGCCTAATTATATTAGGTCGATCTGCCCCCGGGGGGACAGAAATGGGCTAAAAATATTTTGCCAACCTGGGGAGCGGCCCTTGCCCAAGGGGCCACTCGCCTAATGCGTTAGGATAATAAAAAAAAAACCTTCTTGGTGTCTAGTTGTTTCTACCCTCCCCGGGGACAGATTGGCCTAATCATATTAAGCCGATCTGCCCCCAGGAGGGCAGATATAGCCTAAAAACAATTTGGTCCCCCAGGGAGTGACCCTTGCCTAAGGGGTCGCTCCCCACACATAAATCAAGAGAAAAAAAAACAATTATCCTGGTGTCAAGGGGTTTTCCGCCCCTAGGGGGGGCAGAAATGGCCTAAAACAATTTGGTCCCCCAGGGAGCGACCATTGCCTAAGGGGTCACTCCCCACACATAAAACAAAAACAAAAAACAAAAAAATATACTATCCCTGGTGTCTAGGGGTATTCTGCACCTCCCCCGGGCGCATATCGGCCTAATTATGTGAGTCTGATCTGCCCCCAGGGGGGCCAGAAATGACCTAAAAATATTTTGAGCCCCCCCGGGGAGTGGCCCTTGCCCAAGGGGCCGCTCCTCTTATGTGTAAGGATAATAAAAAAAGAACTCCCTGGTGCCTAGTGGTGTCTGCCCCCGGAGGGCAGAAATGGCCTAAAAACTATTTGGCCCCACAGGGAGTGACCCTTGCCTAAGGGGTCGCTCCCCATACATAAATGAAAAAACAAAACAAAAAAAAAAACTGTCCCTGGTGTCTAGGGTTTTTCTGCCTCCCCCCCCGGGGGAAGATCAGCCTAATTATATTAGGCCAAAAATGGTCTAAAAATGATTTGGCCCACTGGGGAGCGGCCCTTGCCCAAGGGGCTGCTCCCCTTATGCGTAAGGATAATAAAAAAAGAATTCCCTGGTGCCTAGTGGTGTCTGCCCCCGGGGGGCAGAAATGGCCTAAAAACAATTTGGCCCTCCAGGGAGCGACCCTTGCCTAAGGGGTCGCTCCCCACACATAAATGGAAAATAAAAACTAAAAATTATCCCTGGTGTCTAGGGGTTTTCTGCCGAGGCAGATTGGCCTAATTTATTAGCCCGATCTGCCCCCGGGGGGGGGGGGGGGGGCAGAAATTGCCTAAAAATTATTTGGCCCACTGGGGAGCAGCCCTTGCCCAAGGGGCCGCTCCCCTTATACATATGTACAATATAAAAAAAATCCCTGGTGTCTAGTGGTTCCTGCCCCCCCGGGGGCAGATCTGCCCCCAGAGGGGGCAGAAATGGCCTAAAAACAATTTGGCCCCCCCAGGAAGCGACCCTTGCCGAAGGGGTCGCTCCCTACACATAACAGAAAAAAAACTAATAATAATAATAATCCTTGGTGTCTAGGGGTTTTCTGCCCCCCCCCCCCCCGGGGGCAGATCAGCCAAATTATATAAGGCCACTCTGCCCCCGGGGGGGGCAGAAATGGGCTAAAAATTATTTGCCTCCCTGGGGAGCGGCCCTTGCCCAAGGGGCTGCTCCCCTAATGTCCATTTCAAAGAAAAAGTTAATAACTGGTGTCTAGCGGGCATTTCTGATGCGATCGGTCATCAGAAATGCTTACAGAGACATGAAAGGAAAGGAAAGGCCTTTCTTTTCCTTTCATGCCTCTGCTGGCCCCCTCGTACCGAGCGGAAGAGAAATGCTGTGCATTTCTCTTCCGCATCCAGCGCGATGGGAGGTGACCTCTCATCAGACGTCACTGGAGGGGTCACGGTGGAAGGGGAAGCGATTCCCCTTCCAGCCCTGACCTTGCAACCCTCGGGACGAGAGGTGCAGCCATGGACGTAACCATTACGTCTGTGGCCCTTAAGGGGTTAAACAAGCTCTTGAACAACAAGCTGCAAGCCTTTTCATGTTGAATATTCATTCCTCACAGGGAATGAGGCAATCATGCTGGGGACACAGCAGGCAGCAGCAAAGGGCAGCCTTGAATGTTTTACGGTAGGCCTGGAGTGACGCCCCCAGAAACAAGCAGTTGCAATGAAATGGGTCTCGTGTTTGCTCGCGTTAGAGGTATTAGCTTTGTGAATTTCTAACTGGACTGTTCTTGCAACATAAATTGAAAATGAAAAGTAAAACAGTTAACATAAGCAAGCCGATTCAAAGTGACACCGCTGCAATCAGCATGAGTGCGAAGGAGAGACACAAGAGGAAAAAGAAGTTCGCTCTCAGTCAAACGTAGCAGCAAACGTGCAGTTATCCATGTAACGGGGTCGATGCCCAAGGTGGTAGCAAAACTGCCCCTCGGAGGGACAAACGTAAAGCATTTACCAATGATCAAATAGGATTTTTGAAAGGCAAGCCCATGAACGAGTAATAGTGATGGGCACGTGGTGGGCACGGTCAAAACCCCATTGATAGATTACAACAGGCCAGAGCACTTGCACACTCAATCTTAAAAAAGGGGGATGCATACAAGTCAGCCTTTTAGAAGAGAAACGTGGTGATTTCTAGAAAAAAAACGGGAGAATGTATTTCCTTCGTTGACTTCTACTGGGGCCTGAATTGGGTTACTGTTATGTATGGGATTTGGAAGACTGTTGCTGCAGGATCGGATATTACATACGCAAAGTACGGGTTTTTTCCTTCCTTGTCAGGAGCATGGAGAAATCACTATGTCAGGCAGCAAGAGCGTGAGGCAAGTGCTGTGCACTGTCCTGCAGAAGCAGGTTACTGGCAGTGCTCACAAGACCGGGCCCTGTTATCTGAAGCCCGCAGAGTATTCAGGTGTTTACATGCAGGAATCGGGAGGCCGGAGACTAGCCTTGAAATGAGTAGTCTCACATCTAAATTGGGAAGGTTGGCATCTATGGGGATGGCTGACTCAAAATAGTTACAAGTCTGTGACTCACCTCTAACACTCATTGAGATGGCCATGCTCACCTCACATCTGCAAATGCTTTCAACCAATGGCCTATGGTCTGCTTTCCATCAGTTCACTGACCCAGCTACCATCTGATGGCTTTGCCTGACCCTACCTCAAAACACCAATATTCCAGTCTCAAAACTGGACATCAACAGCCTACCTCTGATGCTAGTAAGCAGAGACTATTTCACATTATTCACTAATTGCTGATATGCTGAGACACAAACGTAACTAAGGGCCTGAATTAGAGTCTGGCAGACCGGTTACTCTGTCACAAACGTGACAGATATCCCATCTGGCGTATTACGATTCCCATAGGATATAATGGTCTCGTGATATGGGAGACGGGATATAAGTATTGTCTGTGACTGAGTAACCCCATCTACCAAACTCTAAATCATGCCCTAAGTGTCCCTAAGTGTCCCCAAGGTATTACATTTGGAGCTTTATGAAAAAGCCAAACTAATTGAACACATCGAGAAGACATAGCAATAGGGGTCTATGTAAACATCACATTAACGCAAAAAACTGTAAAGTGTACCAGTTTTGCTGCTGGCATAATTCATTTTTTAGCAGTTATCTAAAGTGTCACAATATTACCTTGTGGCCTCTAGAGAGTCTAGGAGAAAAAAATTGAACTACACCAGCTAACAAGAGGGTCAAAGAGTACTACGAAACAAACAGGATGTCCAGTGAACTGTTTTCATGTTTCTGTTGTCTAAAGGACCACTGTTGGATAAGATGCAAATTGGCCACATTTTGCAAGTGAGAGGACTTCATGGATTATATATTATAGTTTGAATATTACTTGTTCTAAGGCATGTTTGCGAAGCTCTAGTTTAGGTGCTTGGTTTTGTAACATGTCAACTCTATTTATGAACTGTTTTTGGAAGCAAGTGCAGACTATATTCTAATGGTTATTCAATTTAACATTAAGGAACCCGTTTGCTTCACCCAGTCGTTCATCTGCAGTAGTAGTTGAATTCTTGTTAGCAAAGTTTATGTTATGACTGTTTGCAAAGTGCATGTCTCATACGGGCGTATAATCAGGTGCTACATAAAGAGGGGATAGAGCTGATCGAGTCTGCGATCTAGGTAAAGAGCCATGCCTTCAGATTCTTGTGGAATGAAAGGAGACAAGATGGCTCTGATGTGCATAGGTTTCTAGTTGGGATATGAAAATTGATATGGTTATTGAGGTAAGAGGGACCTCGATTGTGCAAGTCATTGTACGTCTGAGTGAGGATCTTGAAGAGTTCCTCTTTGTGGACGAGGGGCTAGTTGAGCTCTTTGAGGTGCAAGGTAATGTGTGTGTGTGGTGTGGGAGATTAAGTGTGAGTCTAGCCACTGCATTTTGTATGACCTGAAGTATTTTGGCCAGTTGGCTGGTGATGCCAACATAGAATGCATTGCTGTGGCCCAGTGTGCCGGTTGTAGGTGCCTGGGTGACGTTTAGGCATCAGTGGTGCTGGAGCAATTTTCAGAGTGGGAGACCTGGTTCTCCTGGTTGGGGATTCATCCCCCTGCAGGGTTTGCCTAGTTTCATGTTAGATTGTCAGCTTTGAAATCATGTGTTGGCTAAACCATCACAAGTAATGTTTCTTTCTCAATGCCAATTCAGCCAAGTGCCAAGTCAGAGTCCTGCCCATGTACCACATAACCACCCAAACAAGCCTAATTTAAATTTGACACAGGAACAATGGAAGAGTGCTGCCATCAATGGTACATCACTGAAGTAATATGGATTTAAAAAAATAAATAAAGCCTTATCCAAAGTACAAATAAAACAAATGTCTTCAACAGGAGAGTGATAAGGGTCTACCTAGTAGGTTGCTTTGGTGTTTTTTGGAGAGCACTGTCACAAGTATGTTACTAACCCTTTGTGTGGGAGCACAATGTAATTTGCTTACAGCATGTTTTCCTTTGAAATGATCTCAAAAGTTGCTCAGACATACAGTTTTACTGATAAAAAACGGGTATGTCTTAATCTGTTTTGATGCTATTAAATATCAGGAAATAAGTATGTCTCAATCTGTTTTGAAGCTATTAAAATCTTTGTTTTCATTACACTTTAGACTTAACAAAAAAACGGTCCTTCATCTGTGTCTTCCCAACCACAGATATATTCTGAAACATTTTTAAAGCTAATTTATAGGTATTTGAATTTATTGTGTTATAAAAAAATGACAACCTATAGCCTTATCTTTTACATTCCCCGTAAAATTGGCACATAGTTCATTTGATAAAATCTTCTCACATAGCAGTAAAAGGAAGTAAACATGAATCTTCGAAGATGTTGTCTGACTTTTGACCTCTGCCTTCCAAGCACAGCAAATGTTACTAGAAAAATACAGCCATGCATCACAAAAAATCCCCAAGTAATATGAAATGGAGTAATCAGATTTTTTCTGTCTAAATTAACTCAAGCATTCATCACCAGTGTAAATATGGAGTAAACGTCTGCCACCTTTGGCATCCTCATCCTGTGTTCAGCTCTATCTGTTTATGGATTGATGTGTGAGGGTGATGATACTGCAAACTTCTTGTGCCAGAAAGTTTGGACTGAATTTCTGTCAGTTAAGAGAGGGAACCAGCTTCCTGGCGGATGCATTCTCTTCCCAGAATAATAATACACTATCTTACCCACTATGCACTTATGGCTTCTGAGAAAACTAGGGGCCAGATTTACAAGGCCCTAGTGCCACCAGAGTACTACTTTTTGCGATGCACCGGTGGCGCTAACCACTTCTCCATATTTACAAGGAGGTGTAATGCCACGTTTTGTGGCTTTACGCCTACTTGTAAATATGGGCCCCTCCGACGCAGTTTTCTGCTTCAGAAGGGAGTGCAAAGGGTGTTGCAGTGGGCGTTTCACCGCAACACCCATTGCTCTTGACACTGCCCCAGATTTACAAGAATTTGTAAATCTGAGGCAGGGCCAAAATCTAACACCACCCCAGGGGTGGCGGTAATATGGCGCAACAAGGAAGAATACTTTTATTTCTCATCGTGTTTTGCTTTCTTTTCCTGTGTGCTACATTCTACAGCACACATAGAAGAAGCAAAACGCCATAGATGATTGTTTATGTGCAGGAAGGAATACCTCCTGCACATAAACAATCACATCCCTCAACGCAGACACCCTTGCACTATGGTGCAAGGATGCCTGCATTGGTGGAGGCTGCTTAATTTAGCGCTGGTACTGGGGGAAATGAAGGGGTGCGCTGTATTATTGTAAATACGACGCATGCCTACATTTCTAAACTGGTGCAACGTGGCATTGCTAATTTTGGCACAGCACCACGCTGCACTAGTTTCTTGTAAATCTGGCATCAGGTTTCACAGACACCTGTGCAAAACATATACTGTAGATCGAGTGTTGACAACCCATTTTACATAACGAAATCCTAAGCAAAAATAATGAAATGTTAAGTTAACTGGTTTTGGACTCTTTTTCTCTCAATGTAGTATAACAGAAAACAAACTGATGTTGCCTCAAGCTCCATCCATTTTTACACATTTGAAAAGGGGTGAAAAAATGATATAGGAGATATGGGAAACACGGGAGCCCGTATCCATATTCTGTGGGGAGGGAAGGGGCATCATTTTGAGATATGCCCCAGCCACAAATATAATACATTAATGAGCTTAAATATCCGCCATTGATGGACACTCTGGAATATACCTTTCAAAATGACCACCAGCCACGTGGTCTCCAGCCTTTGGCCCTACAAGTCAATTAGCCTTCCAAAGTGACTCCATACCACAGAACCCTTACACCTTTACAGCATCTGCTACCCACTGTTTCAACACCCTCAGAGGATGGCACAGTGAGGGTGAAGTAGCTGGTGAGAAAGTGTCATGGTATGTAAATTTGACAGTGATTAATAAAAACAGGCAAATCAATTCTGCAGCATTTTTGCTGTTTCCCTAGTACTGAATACAGCAAACAGATGTCGCTCTACTTCATATTAAAGAAAACGTTTTACATTAATGCATAACATAGAACAAACTGATTATCCTTCGTTTACATCGTACATTGAGTAAATTGATTTATTTTTTCTCACCTTTTCAAATGTTTAAAGTTGGATTGAGCTTGAGGCAACATAAGTTTGCTTTCTGTTTTACTAAATTGAGAGAAAAAGAGTGCAAAACCAGTTAACAACATTTCATTATTTTTGCTTAGGATTTCGTTATGTAAAATGGTTTGTCAACACTCCAAATATAGTATATGTTTTGGAAAGGTGTCTGTGAAACCTAGTTTTCTCCACAGAAGCCAAATGTGTATAGGAGGTAAGATAACATATTTTATTCAGGTACACTGGTGAAGAATGCTTGAGGTAATTTAGACAGAAACAGCATCTGTTTACTCCTCTTCATATTACTAGGGTTTTTTTTTGTGATGCATGGCTGTTGTTAACACCCATAAACAACACAGTCATTTAACTTGTTAATCTACAGCGTCTCCCACCCCATCCTCATTCAGTGCCTCCACAAAGCAGGAATCTGCTCCTTCCTCATCGGATGTGTCCAATCAGTCAGGCCCTCTACACCTCAAGCGCCACCAACCTCATCTGCCCAGGACCCCAAGGATCACCGACAACACTCAGCTCATGCGTTCCCTGTCTCATGAAACATCCAGTACCCAGACAAAATTCCTCTCTCCCTGGTGGCTAGCATATCTTGGAACAACAGTCTGCAGAGCCTGTCAAGCCAAGATGCTCGGTCAATGGTGGACAATCAACTCTTAATGACCAGCTATCTCAATGCAGTCACCTCCTCTTGTTTTTACACCATTTAGATCTCCAAAAATAACTTCAAATGACTCACAATAAACACACACAGAATATAGGTGCTGGAAGTTGGGGTGCGGGGGTTCTGCAGCACACCCCAAAATAACCATGCTGGAGTTCATGAACTGAGTGAGCTATAAGGATGCTTTTAAATTATCTTTTTTCTAGCAACATTTGCTGCACTTGGAAGGCAGAGGTCAAAAGTCAGTCAATATCTTCTTGCATAAAGTTGTTTATTCTTTTAACTGGAAGATTCGTGTTTACTTTCTCTTACTGCTATGTAAGATAATTTTATAAAATAAACAATGTAATATTCTTACAGGAAATCTTAAAGGTGAGGCTGTAGGATGTCAGAATAACATTTAAATACCTATAAATTTACTTCAAAAATATTTCAGACTATATCAGTGGTTCAGAAGACACAAATGAAGCACCATTTTTATGTTAATTCTAAAGTGTATTGAAAACAAAGGCCCTCATTATGTTCTTGGCGGTCTGGGCCGCCATGCCGGCGGTGGTGGGAAATCCCTCCAACCGACATGGTGGCCTAGACCACCACATAATGAAGTCAGGGAGGGCCGCCCTCCACCGCCAGGCTGCCTCCGACAGGCAGCCTGATGGTGGACGGTATCATTATCCGACAGGGCAGCGCTGCTGTCCCTCGGATAATGATCCCAATTCCCCCAGCATTTCCCTGGCGGATTTCCCCGCCAGGGAAAGGCTGGCAGAAGGGGTGCTCCAGAGCCCCACTGGGTGCCCCTGCACTGCCCATGCGCTTGGCATGGGCAGTGCAGGGGCCCCTGTGCAGTGCCCCATCATGCAGGTCACTGCCCGCCGGCCCAGCAGAATGTTTGTTATACAGCCGGCAGAGTCCCAGGGGGGCTGGCGGTCGATAGAAAGACCGCCAGCCTGAACTCGGTGGTGAAAACCGCCGTGTTCATAATGAGGACCAAAGTTTTTAATAGGATCAAAATAGATCAAGACAAACTTATTTCCTGAAATCCAATGGTTATCAATAAAATTTGTTTTTCCGAGCAACCTTTCTGGTTATGTCAATGGAAAATGTGCTGTTAGAAAATTGTTCTCCCACACTAAGGGTCAGTAACATATTTGCAACAGTGGTCTCCAAAAAACACCAGAGCTACATACTAGAACCTTGCCACTCTTCTATGACTTCAGTGATGTAACATTGATGGCAGCACCCTCCCATTGTTCCTGTGCCAAATTTAAATTAGGCCTGTTTGAGTGGTGATGTGGTTCATGGGCAGGAGGACTCTGACTTGGCACTTGACTGGAGTGGCATTGAGAAAGAAACATCACATGATGTTTTTAGGCAATACATGATTTCAAAGGTGACAATCTTGCATGAAACTTGGCAAATCCTTGAAAGTGGGGTGTCACCCTTCTCTACTCTAGGCAGGCTAAGAGGCTTTGCCTGGTTGGTGGAACCCCAGCCTGTGGGTACCAGGCCTCCTATGTGAAAACCATGGCTTTGCCTCTTTCTCACTGAGGATTGCTAAAACTATTCATCCTGGAGGAGCCCCAGACTATTCCTCACTCACACCCCTTCCTGTCTCTTGCAGGGTAGGTGGCTCAGCCTGGTGGCTGAATCTCCAAACTGGAGGATCAGGTCTCCCACTCTGAAAATCACTCCAGCACCACTGATGCAGAACCACCACCCAGGCCCTTACTACCGGCAGACTGGACCACAGCAATGCATTCTATGTCAGCCTCCAGCCTCAGAAGCCAACTGACCAAAAGACTTCAGGTCATACAAAATGAAGTGGCCAGACTCAAACCACCTCACACCTCAAAAAGCTCAACTTTCCCCTTGTCCACAAAGGTGAATTCTTCAAGGTCCTCACTCACAGGTACAATGACCAATGACTTACACAATCTAGCTCCCTCTTACATCAATAGCCATATCAGTTTTCACATCCCAACTAGAAACCTTTACTTGGCCGGTCTCCTGCTTCCTGACATCTCCCGCCTCTGCGGAGCCAGAGCCAACGGCAGCACCTTCTCATACCTCATACCCAAAGCTTAGAATGACCTCCCACTGCACATCAGAGCCATCTTGTCTCCTTGCATTCTGCAAGAATCTGAGGACATCGCTCTTTACGTAGATGGCAGACTAGACCAGCTCTAGCCCCTCTGTGTGTAGCACCTGGATATACGCCAGAGTGAGACATGCGCTTTACAAACAGTCATAACAAACTTTCGTAACAAGAATCCAACTACTACTGCAGATGAAAGACTGGGTGAAGCAAACGGGTTCCTTGATGTTAAATTGAATAACCATTGCAAAATAGTTTACACTTGCTTCGAAAAAACGGATCATAAACAGAATTCACGTTTTACTGAACCAAGTACCTAAAATAGAGCTTCACAAACATGCCTTAGAACAAGTAATATTCAAACTACTTTGTACCATCCATGAGGTCCCCACTACTTGCAAAATCTGGCCTATTTGCATCTTACCCAAAAATGGTCCTTTAGACAACAGAAACATGAAAACAGTTAACTGGGCATTATGGGCCCCCAGACGCCCTAAGTCCTTGAACTCCAGCTTCAGAGCTGAATCTAACTGCCTCTAATTCAGAAACCTCATGGAGAATGAGCTTTTCAGGTCGTTCTACTTATGATTTGTGAAGTTAGCAACAGTGACAGAAAAACACATGAAATGGACTTCACATCTTACATTCTGTTTGTTTCGTAGTACTGTTTGACCCTGTTGTTAGCTGGTGTAGTTCAATTTCTTTCTCTAGGACTCTCTAGATGCCACAAGATAATATTGTGATACCTTATATAATTGCTAAAAAATAAATTACGCCAGCAGCAAAACTGTTAAACTTTACTGTTTTGTTTGCGCTAATGTGATGTTTTTTGTTGACCCCTATTGCTATGTCTTCTAGATGTGTTCAGATAGCTTTTTCATAATGCTCCAAAGTAATAATTTGGAGGCACTTAAGGACACTTAGGGCCAAATTTAGAGTTTGGTAGATGGGGTTACTAGGTCAAAAACATGACAGATATCCCATACGCCATATTACGAGCCCATTATACCCTATGGGAATCGTAATACGCCGGACGGGATATCCGCCACGTTTGTGACAGAGTAACCCATCTGCCAGACTCTAAATCAGGCCCTTAGTTCCGTTTGTGTCTCCTCATGTTAGAGATTAGTGAACAGTGTGGAAATAGTCACTGCATACTAGCAGCAGAGGTAGGCTGTTGATGTCCAGTGTTGAGACTGGAATATTGGTGTTTTGAGGTAGGGTTAGGCAAAGCCATCGGATGGTAGCTGGGTGGTCAGTGAACTGATGGAAAGCTGACCGTAGGCCATAGGTTGAATGCATTTGCAGAGGTAAGGTGGGCATAGCCATCTCAATGAGTATTAGAGTTGAGTCACAAACTTGGAACCATTTTGAGTCAGCAATCCCCATACATGCCAACCCTCCCAATTTAGGCAGAGACTACAGATTTTGTGGCTAGTCTACCGCCTCCTGATTCCAGCATGTAAAAACCTGAATTCTCTGTGGACTTCAGTTGACAGGGCCTGTCCTTGTGTAACTGGAAGTATGAACTACCAGTAACCTTCTTTTGCCTGTTTTTCTTCTATATGGACCAAGATGAAATACACACACACTGAAAAGAATCTCTGGTATCACATATATTTATTAAATCTGCAAGGCTCGTAGAGAAAGGTCAGTACAACCGAAAGCGTACGTTAAAAAATGTGCACAGTAATGGAATAAAAACACGTACAAAGAATATTCTAAAACAGCAAATATATATGCAAAGATACACACACACACACACACACATATATATATATATATATTCATACACAATGCAAAGCAGATGATAAGAATTAAAAATTCATCACCATGGAGCACAGTTGAATTTGCTTCATCTTTCTCCTGACAACAACAAGATCGACTGTGAAGAGAAATAGATCTCCCCTCACAGGAAAGATGACAGGCATGAGCATCCCGATCCTGCCAGAGGTCTGAATCACTTTGCGGTCCATCCGGTCTCTTATATACCTTCAACAAGCCAGAAAGGAGATTTCTAGAAAACCCCTCCTGCTCTGTAAGTTGTTGTTAAAACATTCTGGCTACTTCCAGTCAGTTTTGAGAGGAACACGTTGGAACTGGCCAGGATCCCAAGGTGCTCTTCCAAAACAAAACCATTCCCTGCCATACCATAAACATCATCCTAGCAGATCCTTATCTCTCTAACTCCCCCATGTTATGACTTAGCCCTTGGTTAGAAAGAACACACAGAGTGAGAAACACATTGCATAACCACGTGCGCGGAAAAATACTTGTACCTTTAACGTTGCAGCAAAGCTAAGGCTAAGCTGGATTCACAATAAAGTCTGTAGCTGGTGGCCCTCAATATGAGAGTGTGCTAGTGGCTAAGCTAAGCACAATGATGGAGTCAGTGATCAAATACAGATATCATTAGACTCCACCCTTTGACCAATGACTCACATACCCTATAGGCCTAAAATTAACTTTTTTTTGGTTTAAATATTGCAAGCAAATTAGGCATGAATTGTACACAGCAACATAATGAAATGACAAGATCAATTACTACAAAAGTTCCACCCAAGACTTTGCGCAGTTGCCCAAAATCAGGCAACCACTGAAATAACCCATCCCTCCACCCTTGATCCACCTCCTGTCTTACTCCTTTTACTAGTTCATGTAACGTGTCAATGTGAGTCTGGATAGATTTAGAGTGGTCTGAAAGGTTAAAACAACACATACCTTCAAATTCTGTACACCTGTGATTATGATTTAACATCAGATAGTCAGTGGCTGCCCTGTTTTGTAATGCAGCTTTTCTAGTACCACGTACATCTAGAAAAAAAGTCAGATAAAGCAATATAATTGTGATTATTATTTTTAACTATTAGACATGCTAACTTATTGATCATTCTGGTATTATATACAGCTAAATCAGGCACACCTACAATTGAAAGACTTAAGCTTATATTTTCTGATTGGGATAATAATTGAATGTCTGAATCAAGTCTTCACTTAATTGAATAGTGTTTCTAGGATAACGAGTATGTATAGAGTTAGATGGAAACATCATGAGTCCTAATCGTGTAAAGGCACACGGTCCGCCTGTTATGTTGGCTGTAATGTAGGTAAAAGTGAGGTTCCCACAGGAAAACAACCAACCTACTGGCAATTTAACATGCTTAATGTGACTGGCAGCCATGAGATTGGACATATTTTTGCAATGTTGATACATTCGGTAAAAACACAGAACTTTGTATTCCCACGGCATGTTTTGACAAGTTGATGTTTTCTTTTCTAAGTGCAATTGAATGCATTTCCCAACATCACGAGGATTGCAGGACATGTAGTAGCACAGGTCACCGGTTGTAATGTTATATGTAATTATCTGAGTGAGATTGTCCCACTTCTCATCAGTTACTTCTTGAAAGTCCCTCCAATATTCATAGGGACTAAAATGGGTTTCCACATCATGCTCTTGCACATCTTTATCCTGGTTAGTGGCACTGAAAATTTCTAACAAGATACTTGCTGGCATTGCTATGGCGATTAAGCAGGTTGAAAAAACATCCACAGTACTTCGCTTGGCGCCCATGCAGAAGTCGAATCTGTTGAGCACAACTTGCAACAAATGGATCCATTGTTGTCATACAGATGCGGCAGGGGTGTTGCGCGATGTGATTTATCAATCAGGTTGAAGTTGGGGGTGTTGAGTCCCTCCCGACCCCACATGCACGTACCCAAAAGGAGACCACACAGCACATTCATGACACAGGCAAGCTGTAGTATGATCTGTAGAAGAAACAAGTATGATCAATTTCGCAAATAGCATTTGTCAGCTGGGACGTGCTCCCATTTTTCCTTTCCTGGTTTCATGATCAGCAGGACATTATTAGGGCCCTTGGCTATAATTTCTGCAGATTCTGGAGAACCATTTGGAGATTCCACCCACACCTTAGCACCAGGGTTTTTGTCAGTTGAACCAAAACCTCCCTCCCAACGTACTGTAAGAAGGGCTGGGGCAGTCCTCTTCCTCACCAATCCTCCATACATTGGAATTATGACAAGTTGGGCAATTCTGTCTCTGATCTGTATAAATAAATCAGTTTCCCGCAATTCAACAGAATAGCTTTAATCTCTTTTTGGTAATCTGCATCACTCACTCCCCCTAAAACCTGAATACCTTTGAGGGCCAACCCAGATCTGGGAGCAATTAATCTGAAATGCTCCAGGGGAATCTGTATTCCACCACCTGTCTCACACAGTGCCATGTCTCATGATTTCAGTCTGTAAGCTTGTAAAGCATATAAATCAAGACCTGCAGATTCAGGTGTGGCTCTGTAAGGAGCCAAAGCTCCAGGTTTGATTTCCCAGTACATGATGGTGTTGGTGGCCACATGCGGTTGTATCTGCACAGCTGGGGTTAGAATTCGCATCAGGGGTGTTTCAGCGTTTGTTAACGGTCTGTTATTCAGAATCTGGAGGGTTTCATTTAAATGCT
Organism: Pleurodeles waltl; assembly: GCF_031143425.1. Taxonomy (NCBI): domain Eukaryota; kingdom Metazoa; phylum Chordata; class Amphibia; order Caudata; family Salamandridae; genus Pleurodeles; species Pleurodeles waltl. Next base: position 975,288,802 of record NC_090446.1, on the reverse strand, counting down.
CTCTCCAGTTTTTTAGAGTCCCATCAGATCATTTTCGCAACTGAGCTTTCAGTAACTCATTCATTCTCTTAATCAGTTCTGAGGCTTGTGGATAATAAAGGATATGATATAACCTCTGAATATTGTGCTGTGAACGGTACTCTTGCACCAGTTTCCCTTCAAAGTGTGACCCATTGTCACACTGGATCTGTAGTATAACATTAACAAGTTCAGAGTTCTGATGGTATTGTGCTGGGTGGCACATTTACAGCAGACAGCAATCAGATAACCAGAGTAAGTGTCCACCACTGTGCAGGCACATTGACACCCGTGACTTATTGGTAGTGACCCAATGTAATCATTTTGCCATATTTGTCCTGTTAACTTTCTTCTCCCCAATTGACCTTTGACAGTTTGAGGGACAGATCTCTGTTGTGTGTGCTGACAAATAGGACATTGCAAAATAACAGTTTTTATCAAATCTAGGGGAATGTGCATCCCTTTAATCTCTGCCCACCTGTAAGTGGCTTTTTCTCCCAGGTGTCCTCATTTTTAGTGCCGCCATTTAGCCATCCCCACCAAGTCAGAATCCTGTGTTGCCACTTCTGCCTCTGAGATTTCGGCTTTGTCGTCTGCAAGGGAATTGAACCAGCGTTCTAGTGAGTCAACGGAACCGTGAGCATCTACATGATACACAGTAACGGCACTTTGCTCTAGAATTTCCCACATTTCTCGCCACAACTCTTTGACCCACACCTCCTTCGAGTGGATGAACCAGTTATGAGCATGCCACGTGGGAAGCCAAGAGGCTAACCCATTGACAGTGGGCCACAAAGCAGTGTAAATATGACAAGTTCCATGCAACTCTTGCTTTAAAGCCTGATACACAGCATACAACTCTGCATATTGGTTACTTTTCCCTTCTCCTGTAGTGGTTGGTGACTGGATTATATGACACCCCTTTCCAATGTCTTTTGGTGCCCACGTATTTTGATGAACCATCAGTAAACCGTACATGCTTCCTATCCTCTGGGGACAAGGATTCCAATGGTGTACTTTATCTCACTGTGACTCTTTTAGCTGTGGTACCTCCTGGACCCTCTCCTCATCCTGTACAGGGGCTTGTGACATCTGTTTGTGTAGGGCAGCAGTGCCTGCTGGTCCTACTTGAGCCCTGTCCTGAATGTACCATTTCCAGAATATGATACTAGCTTCTTGTGCATGTCCTATTTGGTGAGATTTAGGTGAACTCATCACCCCCTACATTATTGGTATCTCAGGTTTCAGAATTACATTATGACCTACTATTATTTGCTCTGTACCCACCAGAGCCCAATGACATGCCAAAAACTGTTTTTCAAAGGGAGTATAGCTCTCCCCAGAGTTAGATCGTTTCCTAGTCCAGAACCCCGGGTGCACCCTCATCCTTCTTTGTTTTTGCCACATACTCCAATTTGCATATTGCCCCTGAACAGTTACATGCAACTCAATGTCTCCCTCCAGTACTGGCCACAAGTCTAAAGTCTGTTGCTTCTTTTGCCAAATCAAAAGCACACTGCTGCTCTTCACCCCATTCAAACTCATGTTTCTTTCTTGTCACATTTAACAGAGGGGCCAAGATCTGACTCAAATGAGGGATATGCCATCTCCAAAAACCAAACAATCCAAGAAACTCTGTGTCTCTTGCTTAGTACGGGGAGTGGCAAGCTCGAGAATCTTTTGTTTTGCTTGAGGCAACACCTCTGTATGTCCCTGATTCCACTGAATCCTTAGAAATTCACATTTTGAGAGGGTCCTTGTGTCTTGTCTGTATTAATCATTCACCCTTTACTCTGCAAGAGTTCCACCACCCGGTCCAACTGAGTCTGCACCTGTTCTTCTGTCTCTCCCTGAATCATCACATCATCAATGTAAAGGGTCAATTGTACGCCTGGAATGATAGATACTTTATACAGGTGTTCTGCCACCAGCCCGTGACAGATGGTGGGACTATGTATATACCTCATTGGCAAAGATAACATCCGAACTTGTCTGCCGGCATGGGAGAACGAGAATTGTTCTTGACATTCTGGTGCCAAGGGTATAGAGAAGAACGCATTGCTGATATCATTTGTAGCACACCATGTCCCTTTATGTTTCTGTATTCGTTCAATCAAAGTGATGGTGTCTGGGACCGTGGCTGTCAAAAGGGTGTATGTTTATTCAGCTAACGGTAATCAGTCGTCATTCTTCACCGCCCTTCATGCCGTTTAACCGGCCGGAGGGAATTGTTCCAATCAATGTTAGTCAGAGCTATCACACCAGCTTTATTAATGTATTTTATGGTTTCACTTATTTCATCATGCCCTCCAGGAATGCGGTACTGTTTCAAACAAATTACCTTGGTTGCTGAGGGCACCTTTACTTGGGGGTATCTTCAGATGACCTACTCACACGGCTGCCACTGAAATGTATCTCTGTGTTCCAAATTGATAACAACCATCATTCAGATACAAAGTAATACCTTTCAAAATTTCAATTCCTAGTATGTATCTAAAAGAGGCACAATCAAAATGTTGCATAGGTTCTCATTATTCTAATGAGACTCCTGGATTTGAGCAGCAGAATCACCTGCAGTGTGGGGGACTGAGTCTGAACCCACTACAGGTGACACCTGTCGGGCCAATCTGGGTTTTGCTCCAGCTAACTAGCAGTGCCTCATCTCTACCCTAGAGCAGGGATGATTGGGCAGCCGAGCGCATGACACAATTGACTCCTCAGGGAAATCGTGGTCACTCAGATGTCATCCGTTTCTCTCAGATACATTAGTCTCACACATACAAGACAATCAGAGGCAGTATATGTCAGTATATGTTTCAATAAGGTTTCTAATAAAGCAACTGCATTTTAGATAATAAATCATGTACTGCAATAACCAGGATGATAAAACATGACAGGATTCAAATTGTGACACGGAGTGTAAAGCATAAAAATAACGCTACCCTATTGTCACGAGAGTTGCTACTATAATACCTACCTAGTCTATATTAGAGCACAACATGTTAAGCTCTAGTTCTGCTCTTCAGGTTCCCCTGGGAAGACATTATCCCTCATATCTGAGCAAGATGCCCAAACTCTGCATAAGCAGCTGTACTGATGCGTTCAGAAATCAGCATACAGCCGTGGTCATCAAGCTGGAATCTCCCTCTAACGTGTATGGGACAGGAAAGTGTTTTTATAATAAAACAGCCGATGTTCTAAGAAAATATCCCTATGTAAGGATGTGTATGTTTCTATGAATACCAGAGACAAAGTGTTACCACATTTACCGGCAACCTATCTTAATGCAGCCTTGAGAGAGGCACAGAGAGAACGAAATGTCTTGTTTAAGAACGCAGTGCTGGCCTAGGCAAAGAACAGCTAGATAAAGAGAAATAAAACAAGACCGCAAATGTGGCTATTGTTAAAATAATAAACAAAACTGAATAAAATATATCTGGGTTAAAGTGCGCAGCGGCAGGCCTAGTGTGCTAAACTAATGTGTATGGAGTATAACTAAAATGGCTACACAACAAAAACAGTATTTTCTCTTTTTGGTGTTCTCCCTATTTTCATTTGCACAGTAGTTTGCACGGCGGGGTCTGTCTTCCCCTCAACCCTCTGATGGTGTGCTGCAGTCCATTAAACTCCTAGGGTTTCCATAAATCAAAGAGGCCTCCGCCGCGGTGTCTACTAAGGCTCTGACTTTTTGCACATTTTTATGTTTCCAATGTATTACTAAATCAACATGGAGTCTGGTATATCTATGAGCCCAACTTTGTACCGGAACTTGGCCAGTTTCCTAATCTGATTTAAACCTGCCAACTTTTCCCCAAGTGAGGTCTAGATATATGCTTTCATATTCGCGAGCAGGCTTGCCTCTGTCCCTGTTCTCAAAAGTTAACCAGTCATTGTCTAGATCTTCCTCTTTCTCTCATAAGTAAATATGTTTCTCCCTTTCTTTTCATTCCTCTGATAACTGTGGCTGGCTCTGTGTTCCACGTTTATTATCTTGCTTGTTTACCTTTCTGCTACCCTTCTTATGATCCAAACCACTTTTATGGTACATCTCCCACAAGCTTTTGGTATCTATCCCATCAATCTGCTCTTTGCTGACACCATCTTTTAGTAATGCCATAAACATGCCTCTCCTGGACACTCTGTTGTTATCTGTGCGACCCTCAGATCTTGAAGGTCTCTCGGGTTTCTCCCAGACACCTAAATCACCTAACTCTCTGACAGCCCCAAGCACATTTCTCAAAGCCTGCCCTGTCTGATTAATTAAGAGAGTCATAATTACTTGCTTGTAGGCAGATGGAGCAAGGCGAATTATCTTGTTTCTTATCACTATGGTAAGAGTTCCGTCTAACAATTGGTGTGTAGTACCCAGGAAAATGGCAGGTTTCATTGCCTCCTCTTTGATTCTCTGCATTGCATCTCGTAAAATATAACAAGGTTTCTCATTGGGGGTCACTCTGAATCTGTTGGATAATTCTGATTACATCCATCAACAACTAATTGCAATAAAGTGGTCTGGGGTTGTTCTTGAAAACCCCTAACTATGCCTGTATTACTGGGTCAGAACTAAAAGTACAAAACTTGCGAGAATCGCCCTAGAAGCGCCGGTTTCAAGTAGCCTCACAACCCAAGCAAGTAATGACTCCCCCGTTCGCTGTTTAAATCGGTCCATGATGTCATTTACTTCTTGCTGAGTATAATCTTTTAAAGCATGTAGTGCAACTCCTGCCGGATCCTGTGGTGTGTGCTGCAATTTTAGTCTAAATATTGACTGAGCATGAACTACATTCTACTCCTCCTTCTAGAAATCATCCACGTTTCTCTTCTAAAATGTTGGCTTGTATGCATTCCCTTGTTTTTTCAGTGTGCGTCACTCCAGGTCTACCGTAAAACATTTGGAACTGCCCTTTGCTTCTGCCTGCGGTGTTCCCAGCATTACTTCCTCATTCACTGTGTAGTGAGGAATGAATATTTGGCATGCAAAGGCTTGCAGCTTGTTGTTCAAGGTCCAGCATAGCAGTGGGCAAGCGCTGCTTTTCTGACGTGTTGGTATGTATCTGGGCTTTTAACAACACCCACATCACGGCCATCACTACCACTGGTTCGTGGGCTTGCCCTTGAAAAGTCCTTTGATGACATTGTTAATTGGCTTACGTTTGTCCCTGCTTGGGGAGGTTTTGTTACCGCCTTGGCTATCACCCGTGTTACACAGCTAATTGCACTTTTGCCGATAAGTTTGACTGCGAGAGCACTTCTTTTTCCTTTTGTGTGTCTCTTCACGCTGATGCTCATGGTGGCCATGGCGCTGTGAATCGGCGCGCTTATGTGAAACTGTTTTACTTTTAATTTTCAATTTATGTGCCAAAAAAAGTTCGGTTAGGACTTTACAACGCTGACAACTGGAGCAAATGCGAGACCCGTTGCATTGCAAATGCCAGTTTAAGAGGAGGTGTCTCGGCTGTGCTCTGTTGACAGGGTTACTACGCCACTCCTCTACTGTGACAGATTTATGCCCTCTAACAGGAAGCAGTAAAATGCAAAATACCTTAAGTGGCTCTAGGCACCTCATTGAATATGTTGCAGTTTATTTTAATGTATATTAATTAGTAGTTGTGCAAGGCATTAGGGTAGTGGAAATGCTTTGTTTTTGTATGACTTTTTTTGTGAGCCGTGTTAGGAAATCGCGTGTTTGCACCTTTAATTACTGTGTCCTGCTTTAAACAACTTGCAGCAGTAAAGGAACGTGGTGGAAGGTGTTGGTAGACAGTCTCTGAGTATGTCAAAGTTGGTGCACACAGCTGAATCATAACAGAAGTGATGCCTGTCATAAATAACATAAATGTCTGTATTGGGGGGCTTCTCCATGCATAACTTTCAAACCGCTGAATGAAACTGCTAATTTTTTATGGCCTTTCCTCATTTAGTGCTGTGGTGCTGTGGTTTAGTGAATATATTTTTGACGCTATAAGTAAAAATACAGCATCGGCTGGCCCGCTGTGCTGCTTTAAAACATACATTGCATTTAAAATATACACAATCACACCGTGGCCGTTTTCTAGTTTACCGGATTTGCCTAAGGGGAGGGGGTGTATGCACACAACTAAATGCTTTAGTTTGCTCCTGCTGCATCTAAATACTTGAAAATCCACTTGCTGGGAAAGCATTTTTAAAGTGGGTAAAAAATTAAGGGGCCATATCACAGTAGCTTCGCGCCTAAGGCCCTCATTACAAGTTAGGCGAACTGGGTGAGGTATTTACCACATGTGGTTTTCATCTGTGTGGAAATTGTATTTTCTCCGACATCAGCTACCTTTATATTCATGGATGGGCCTAGCATTGGCAAGCCTTAATGAAGGGGAGAATATGGGGGGTGATTCTAACCCTGGCGGTCGGTGATAAAGCGGCGGCCAAACCGCCAACAGGCCGGCGGTCCAAAAAATGGAATTCTGACCCTGGCGGGAACCGCCAACACAGCCCGCCACTTTAACACTCCGACCGCCACGGCGGGACCGACAAACAGCGCGGCGGTCACCGCCAACAGCCAGGCGGCAGACAATGTACCGCCCACACTATCACAACTCACCAATCCGCCACCTTTTCCGGGGCGGGAGCACCGCTGATAAAAACACGGCGGAAACAGACTACGAACGGGAAAACGCTCACCTCTACGCACTCCACGAGGAAGGAGGACAGCATGGAACCCGAATTAAACATCCTACCTGCTCTCGTCTACCTTCTCATCTACCACGAGTACGAAGTCCGGCGCAGACGACAACGGTGAGTACTGCACCTACGACACACGGGAGGGGGGAGGACGAAAGGTTACGGGCACACACATATGCGACCCACAACCCCCCCAAGATGTACACACCAATGCAGAGCAACAACTCACAGTGACACCACCCAAACAATAAATACAATGTAAAATATAAAAATACAATGACATAACCAAATTGAGAATAAATATTTATGTACAAAATAGCTGCAGAAAAGTCTTATTCAACCATCAAAAAATATTTCATAAAAAAAAAGTATTTACACAGCAGTGGATAACTGAAGCAAGTAGTCCTGCACATCTCACGAATTCATCATGTCCGTGGGCCAAAGTGTAGCGAAACAAGGGCAAAGCCCACACAGGAGACCTGAGTCCTTTGGAGAGGGCATCTGGTGACAAAACTACAGGCACCTCAGGGGGAAGGGAAGGGGGGGGGCACCACAGCCACATGAGTCCACGACGCCAGATCCACGAAGGGGCCACCATGCCCACTGACATATCCTGGGGAGTGCAAAGCCACAGTCTCTCAAAGTCTCTACAGTGGGTGGCTTGCCCACTGTGCCATCCTGGGGAGTGCAAAGCCACAGTCCATCAGGTGGATAACAGAGTCCACTGGTCATGGAGGATGCATGGTGGGCACAGTGAACCGTGAACAGTGCTTGACAGGAAGGGCCCAGCGGAGCGGTGCTTGAGACGGCGGGGCCCAGCGGAGCGGTGCTTGAGATGAAGGGCCCAGCGGAGCGGTGCTTGACAGGAAGGGCCCAGCGGAGCGGTGCGTGAGATGGCGGGGCCCAGCGGAGCGGTGCTTGACAGGAAGGGCCCAGTGGAGCGGTGCTTGAGACGGCGGGGCCCAGCGGAGCGGTGCTTGAGATGAAGGGCCCAGCGGAGCGGTGCTTGACAGGAAGGGCCCAGCGGAGCGGTGCTTGAGACGGCGGGGCCCAGCGGAGCGGTGCTTGAGATGAAGGGCCCAGCGGAGCGGTGCTTGACAGGAAGGGCCCAGCGGAGCGGTGCTTGACAGGAAGGGCCCAGCGGAGCGGTGCTTGAGATGAAGGGCCCAGCGGAGCGGTGCTTGACAGGAAGGGCCCAGCGGAGCGGTGCTTGAGACGGCGGGGCCCAGCGGAGCGGTGCTTGACAGGAAGGGCCCAGCGGAGCGGTGCTTGAGATGAAGGGCCCAGCGGAGCGGTGCTTGACAGGAAGGGCCCAGCGGAGCGGTGCTTGAGACGGCGGGGCCCAGCGGAGCGGTGCTTGAGATGAAGGGCCCAGCGGAGCGGTGCTTGACAGGAAGGGCCCAGCGGAGCGGTGCTTGAGATGAAGGGCCCAGCGGAGCGGTGCTTGAGACGGCGGGGCCCTGTTCAGCGGTGCTCTCCTGCACGGCGGGGCCCTGTTCAGTGGTGCTTGTCTTCATGGCGGGGCCCTGTTCAGCGGTGCTCTTCTGCACGGCGGGGCCCTGTTCAGCGGTGCTCTTCTGCACGGCGGGGCCCTGTTCAGCGGTGCTTGTCTTCATGGCGGAGCCCTGTTCAGCGGTGCTCTTCTGCACGGCGGGGCCCTGTTCAGCGGTGCTCTTCTGCACGGCGGGGCCCTGTTCAGCGGTGCTTGTCTTCATGGCGGGGCCCTGTTCAGCGGTGCTCTTCCGCACAGGGGGCCCTGTTCAGCGGTGCTCTTCTGCACGGCGGGGCCCTGTTCAGCGGTGCTTGTCTTCATGGCGGGGCCCTGTTCAGCGGTGCTCTTCTGCACGGCGGGGCCCTGTTCAGCGGTGCTTGTCTTCATGGCGGGGCCCTGTTCAGCGGTGCTCTTCTGCACGGCGGGGCCCTGTTCATCGGTGCTCTTCTGCACGGCGGGGCCCTGTTCAGCGGTGCTCTTCCAGTCAGTGTAGGGAGTCAGACCTGGCCTTGACAACCTGCTCACTCGCCCTCCGAACGTGCAGTGTCAGGCCCCTTCGGAGACGGAGTCCTGGGCTCTTTGGTGTCGTCCCTTGCAGGCGGGATGGGGCGTGTGGGGCCCTCCTGCTCCGCGCTCCTGCTGGCTGGCCTCTCCGCCCTGCTGCCCTTCCGCTCCTTAGATGGGGCTCTCGGGCCCTTGCCTCCCCTGGCTGTTGTGGCAGGTGAAGTGGCCGGAGTTACCTCCTTGGGGGCAGCCGTCTCAGTCCGCTTACGGCGGCCCTTCACTTTCCGGGTCCTCTTGCCTGGGGGGGGGCTGGCAGTCCCCTTGCTGCTCAGTGAAGTGTCACTGCCGCCAAAGGGTGGGCTCCATAATCCATGCACCACTTGTACCTTAGCAGCTGGGCTGGTGGTGGCTGAGGTGCCTTTGGGACTTTTCCCAGATGGAGGGGGTGGGTCAGGGGAGGGAAAGAGGTTAACATTGGAGAGGTAATACTTCTTTGGACCAAGGTAAAGGGTAGGAGTAGTGGTGATAGAAGTGGAGGAAGAGGATGTGGTTGTAGGAGAGTCAGGTGTGCTGTCCTTGGGTGCAGGTGACTGGGACGTAGGCTGTCGTGAGGTGGTTGGCTGTTGCTTGGGTGGCTGCCTGCGTTTATGTGTCTTGGAAGAGGGGGTGACAGACACAGTGGGAGAGGACACAGGGGACGTGTAGATGGCAGTGGGGGTGGTGACTGCACGTGTGAGGACTGTAGTGGAGGGTGTGCTGGTGATGGAAGAACTGGCTGATGTTGGTGTGCACGCAGGTGTGAGTGTAGACGTCACAGGGAGGGAGGAGGGAGACGAGGAGGTGGGGGACACAGAGGTGGGAGTGAATGTTGGTATGTCTGCATCTGGGTGTTGCTTGGGTGAATGCTTGTGTGTTCTGTGGTGCTTATGTTTGGATGAGCTGGCCTTGGGTGTTGAGGTGTGTGCAGGCTGGTCTGATGGTGTGGATGGGATAGGCTGAGGAACAGGAGACAGAGAAAGGGTGGAGGCAGTCAGAAGAGGGAGACTGGAGACAGGGACAATGGCTGCCGTCAGTGCTGAGGCCAGAGAAGTGAACGCTCGTTGATGGGCAGCCTGACCCGAATGAATGCCCTCCAGGTAGGCATTGCTCTGTTGCACCTCCCTTTGCACCCCCTGGATGGCATTCAAAAGGGTGGTCTGCCCAACAATGAGCGTCCTCACCAGGTCAATGAGCTCCGCACTGAGGGCAGCAGGGGTAACAGAGGCAGGGGCTGAGGTGCCTGGGGCGAAGGAGACGTGCGCCTTCCTGGGCGAACGGGCACGGAGCGAAGACTGAGGGGCTGCTGGGAGGGCGGTGCTGGTGCGCTGGGTGGCGGCTGTACCTGTTGTTGCGGGGGGCACAGATGTTGCCGCCCCCGCTAGGGAGCTCCCAAACGAGGACGTGTCCGTGTCGCTGGTGTCTCCACCGGCCCCCGTTGTGGTGCTCCCCTCGCCCTCCGGATCACTGGTGCCCTCGGTGTCTGTGTCAGTGCCCACCGGGGCCTGGTGACCTGCAGCACCCTCGTGCTCCGACGCCAATTCTCCTCCGCCTGATGATGCTAATGCACAAGAAAACAAAGAATAAGGGTGGGGGGAGAAATAAAACAACGTTGAGTGTATGCCTTGTCAAAACCCTTGGCGGAGAGGACAGACACAGGTGCCTCGTGCACTAAGCCGCGAACTTGGGGTATACTACTCAGTACTTCTGACTAGGCCAACAGGTCTAGGGACAACAGACGCGCACATGGGTGATGGAGGACCATGGATAGCTGCACTTGGCACCCTACAGAGGTGGGGGGCGGGGGCACAGGGCCATGTCTAAGGGAGGGGACTACACTACAGAAAGCGCCCTGGCCTACTGTCACACACAGGCCTCCTCCCCCACCCAGATGCCTCAACTGCGCGTAAGGATAGCAGAATGTGCTGATACTCACCCCCTTGTGTCTGCTGTGCTGTCCTCAAGCGCCCATCCAACTCAGGGTAGGCCACCGCCAGGATCCGGGACATCAGGGGGGTCAGGGTACGACTGGCACCCCTCCTAGGTCGGGAGGCCATCCCCAGCAGGGTCTCTGCGGTCTTACGGGTTCCGCGGCGGATGTCCTCCCACCTCTTCCGACAGTGGGTGCCCCGTCTGGTGTAGACCCCCAGGGCCCGGACTTCCTTGGCGATGGCACGCCAAATATCGATTTTCTGATGGGCGCTCACCTGTTTGACATGTACAGGGTGGGAAAGAGAAAACGTCACATTTCTGCATGTATGGAGTAAATGCCCCCCCCTCCCCAACCTTGCCATGTGGCCCATTCTCACATCTGTTGTGCGTTGCACTCCTCATTTTCTCCCCACCCCACCAACTGACAGCCACCCCACTCCACACAGGCATAGACCATTCAAGGAGCACTCAGTGTACTCACCTGTTGGTCTGGAGGACCGTAGAGTAGCGCATACTGGGGGAGGACCCCATCCACAAGTTTCTCCAACTCTTCAGACGTGAAGGCAGGGGCCCTTTCCCCAGTCGCAGCAGCCATTGTCACTTCCAGACCGAGTTCACAGCAGCACTTGCAGTATAGGTCCTCTCCTGTGGATGATCAGGTCTCGAGTGATTAATCAGATAGAAAATGGCGGTCACGCCCGCGGCGCTGCGTACCGCGGCGGTGCGTACCGCAACCGCCGGCGCACATCGTCATTGGCTCCTGAATCCCATAGGGTTCAATGTTAACCAATACGACTTCGTACAGCGGTCTTCGACCGCCTACCGCCACGGTGTGCCACGCCAGCGCATTGACCTCACTTCCCATTGTCCCACTTCACAGGTCAGGCAGCCGCCATTTCAAGGGCCCACATGGCTTAAATTTGACTGCGTCACACAGGCCTAGGCCTTGCATTGCCACACATACACGCCTTTCAATGCATTGCGATTCTTTAACTGTGCAAGCTGTGTGAACGTACCTGTGGTTTGCCTGACTCGGTGCTCCATGTTGTCCTTCCTAGGCACCGTCCGCTGGGACTTCCGAGGAGAAGGATGAATCCTCGCGTGTACCGTCCGCTGGTGGACCTGTCGACAATGGAAGAACGCCATATAATACTACGCTACAGACTTGACCGTGCCACTATACATGAACTGTGTGCCCAGCTGGAGCCAGCCCTGATGTCCCCCATCCGCCAACCCACAGGCATTCCCCCTCTGGTGCAGGTTCTGTCAGTCCTCCATTTTTTGGCAAGTGGGTCATTCCAGACAACAGTGGCCATGTCATCTGGAATGTCTCAGCCTATGTTTTCCAAGATTTTGTCCAGAGTGTTGTCTGCCCTGATGAAACTCATGCAGAGCTACATCATTTTCCCAGAGGAGGGTGATTTGCCTACAGTGAAGGGTGATTTCTATGCCCTTGGACATATCCCCAACATCATTGGTGCCATTGATGGGACCCATGTGGCTTTGGTGCCCCCAAAAGACGATGAGCAGGTGTACAGAAACAGGAAAAATTACCATTCGATGAATGTCCAGGTGGTCTGTTTGGCTGACCAGTACATATCCCATGTAAATGCCAAGTTCCCTGGGTCAGTGCATGACGCGTATGTTATGCGAAATAGCAGCATCCCCTATGTGATGGAGCAGCTACAGAGACAACGTGTGTGGCTAATAGGTGACTCTGGTTACCCCAACCTGCCTTGGCTACTGACCCCAGTGAGGAATCCCCGGACAAGGGCAGAGGAACGGTACAATGAGGCCCATGGGCGAACTAGGAGGATCATAGAAAGGACCTTTGGCCTCCTGAAGGCCAGGTTTAGGTGCCTGCATATGACAGGGGGATCCCTGATGTACTCACCAAAGAAGGTGTTCCATATCATCGTGGCCTGCTGTATGCTTCACAATCTGGCATTGCGACGTCAGGTTCCTTTCCTGCAGGAGGATGGTGCAGATGGTGGTGTTGAAGCAGCTGTGGAGCCTGCGGAAAGTGAAGAGGAGGAAGACTCAGAAGACTACACAGACAACAGGGACAGAGTAATAGAACAGTATTTTCAGTAGCACACAGGTAAGAATCACCCATGCCATTTTACATTTCCTGAAAGCCTCCTGCATCTCAACTTTGTCTATTTCCCCCCAGAACTTTACAACTGATTTTTGATTTTCCGTTCCCTTTTCAGTGCTGTATGACCCACTGCGTGACTTCTGCTTGGTTAGCCCATGGACTAATGCTAAGTGACCTCGGTATGTGTTCAGCACAAAGTTAACAGAACGTAATTGATATGTAATGTGTTATACATTTGTAAATAATACAGGCTGAGTCCTGATTGATTTCAGTGCAATGAGTGATTTATTTTTAGTGCAAGATGATGGTACATTCTAGTCAAACGGTGATGGGTGGGGGTGGAGTGATGTCCATGGCGGAGTCCAGTTCTCAGTCTCACAGGTGCATTGTCCATATGCCTGTGGAAGGATGGAGCAGGGGCAGTTCAAGGTTTGACAGGGTGGCAATGTGGGACAGTGGGAGGACTTCAGGGGGTATCTGATGCTGGCGGGGGTCTTGACATCCTACTCTGACGATTTTTTGGATCTCAGGCTCCTCTTGCGGGGTGGTTGTTGTTCAGCAGGAGGTGGGGTTCTGGTGGCCTGTCGTTGTGGTGGGGCCTCCTGTCCACTAGCGCCGGCGGAGGTGGTAGGCTGTTCCTGTTCCGGGCTAGTGACAGGGGCCCTGTGTGATGCCACATGGTCCCGAAACGTGTCCTCTATACGGTTGAGGGCCTGGACTATGCTCCCCATAGCGGTAGAGATGTTGGTTAGTTGTTCGCTGAACCCCATGTAGCGTTCCTCCTGCTGTGCCTGGATCTCCTGGAACCTGGCCAGTACCGTCGCCATCGTCTCTTGTGAGTGGTGGTAGGCTGCCATGATGGTGGTGAGGGCCTCTTGGAGAGTGGGTTCCCTGGGCCTCTCCTCCCCCCCCTGTCGCACAGCAGCCCTCCGAGTTGCCCGGTTTCCCCCGGCCTCTGTCCCCTGGACGGTGTGCCCACTACCACTGCCCCCAGGTCCCTGTTGTTTTTGGGGTGGTGGGTTACCCTGGGTGCCCTGTAGTGGCAGACACACCGCTGATTGACCTGTCCTAGAGACAGAGGCATGGGCCCGCTGGGTGGGAGCTGTGCTGTTGTTCCCAGAGGGGGTTGGGTCTGCAGTGGCCTGTGGCTGCCTGAGGGGAACCGACTGTCCAGAGGTCCCCGATGGTCCGGGCTGGTCATCAGGTTCCAGGTCGACAGAGCTGCTGTCATCACTAGGGGCCTCTTCCGGGGGTGGGATGGACATTTCTGGTCCCTCCTGACCGGTGTGTTGTCGTTCGGGTCCTGCATGGGGTAAGAGAGTATGGTTATTGTTTCTGTGTGTGCAATTGCGTGCGATTTATGGGTGCCCTTGTCCCCCAGTGCTGGCATTCCCTTGGGGGAGGTGTTGTGAGGGTGTTTTGTGGGGGGGGGGTATGTTCAGTGCTCATGCTCAGGTGATGGGTGTCCATAGTTTGTGGTGGCATGCAGGGGTTGGTGTTGGGTGGGTTGTGCTGGAGAGACATTCTCAGGGAGGATGTGTGATGGGGGGTTGGGGGTGAGGGTGGGGGTGGTGGTTAGCATGCTGGGGGGGGTGAAGTAGTTGAGCTTGTACTTACCAGAGTCCATTCCTCCGGATACTCCAGCGAGGCCCTCAGGATGCAGGATGTTTAGTACCTCTTGCTCCCATGCTGTGAATTCGGGTGGTGTGGGTGGTGGTCCCCCGCCAGTCTTCTGCACTGCGATGTTGTGTCGCGAGACCATCGAGCGCACCTTCCCCCGTAGGTCGTTCCAGCGTTTGCGGATGTCGTCCCTATTTCTGGGATGCTGTCCCACTGCGTTGACCCTGTCCACGATCCGCTGCCATAGCTCCGCCTTCCTGGCTATGGTGGTGTGCTGCACCTGTGAGCCGAAGAGCTGCGGTTCAACTCTTATAATTTCCTCCACCATGACCTGGAGTTCTTGGTCCGAAAAGCGTGGGTGCCTTTGGGGTGCCATGGGGTGGTGTGTATGAGGTGTGGGGTGTTGTATGTGGTGATGTGTGTGTTGGTGTGTGGTGCTTTGTGCTTCTATGTGGTGTGTGTGATGGTGTAGTGTGCCTCTGTGTGATGTAGCTCTCTATTCTGTGATGTTTCTCTCTCTCCTTCGTCTCTGATTTTTGTTAGTAGGGGTTTGTGGGTGATGTGGGTGTGTCTTTTATATTGTATTGGGTGTGTGGGTGTGGTGTGTGTGTGTGTTTCAGGTGTGTGCCTTTCACATTGTCCAATGTGGTAGAGTTTTGTAAAGGTGTGTGTATTTTGACCGCGGCGGTGTGTACCGCCAATGGACTACCGCGTTTGAAAGACCGCCGCGTGGATTTGCGGGTCGTAATGGCATGGGCGTATTCCTGTTGGTGTGGCGGTGGAGGTTTGGTCATCTCCAGTTTACCACTGCCCGCTGATGTGGCGGACTGCAGTGGAAGTCGGATTTTTGGAGGTTTTGCAGTTGTGGGTCAGAATGTCCGTAGCGGCTAACCGCGGCCGCGGCGGTATTGTGGCGGCCTTCTGACCGGCGGTAAACGGCTTTTACCGCCGAGGTCAGAATGACCCCCATGGTCTGTTGGAATACCATACCTAGTCTGTATGGTTATGAGAGAGCGTAGCTTATATAATCAATATTAACATGAAATGTTTATGAACTAATGTATGATAATGCTGCATAGAAAGCGTATCAATGTTTTGCTAAAAACGCGCTTGAAAATGTGCCCACGGGGATTGGCCACCATTATATACGGGGATTAATAAAATTGATTAATAAATATGAAATGTTTAATAAAATGTGATTTTGTACTAGTATTGAAAGGCTATTTTTAGACTTTTGCTAATAAATCATTAGGCCTTAGTTAGCATGAGTCGAGGCCTAGCTGCCTGGTTCTCATATTAAATGCCTGGTTCTCATAATAAATGTGTTTTTCTAACGTGCGTTGTGCTGACTTGCTAAAGGACATGAACTCTTGTTTTTTCCAAAGCTAGAAGCTGAATGTAACTGTAGTGGATCTGTTCTCATGAAATTCGACTTGCTTATAGAAACATTTTAGCTGAATGCAACACTGTAGATTACTCGTAGGTACAAGGTCGCCTAAACTGGTACAGACAATGGAGCCACTGACAGAAGATGTGCAAAAGACCACGAGAGGATGAAATCATACTGGACATTCTACCCCCTGAAGACGTCAATCATAAGGACCAATAAACTACGTGAGATCTGGGTGACAAATTCGATGAGCTAATTTGAAGTTAATTGGATAGAGATAGTGGGTTGCAACCCCTTAGCCAATTAGATTTTAGGGGAATGTACAAAGAAAAAGGGATAAAACCCCTTGACACAAGGAAGTAGTTTAGAACAGAGAGACTAGGAGTTAATTAGTTAGGGAGATGCTGATGCGATTTGCTATGATCCAGACACTTTGTCACTTTGTTTAGTGACTTTCTGATTTTACTTAAACCATCCTTGCCCTTAGATTGCCCGTTTATACTTTACCTCCTTATGAGGGAAGTACCCCTTTGCCCTTCCTGCCTGAGCTGAGTTCCTGACTGATGGCGAAACAACTGATGTCCTGAAGACGAAGACAGAACCTGAGTTCTGACCCCAAATACGGAGGGTAACTATATGACAATGAAATTGTGATTGTCTGTTTGCTTTTCCTTTCTAAGTACCAACTGCTTACTTTTGACAGAGACCATAGTTAGAGGTTTTTTCCAAATTGATGTTGCTAAATTGTTTTGCATGAAGCCCAACATGCCAATGCTAATTCAAGGTTAGTTAAGGGGTTCACTAAATGACGCAAATAGACAAATGACTGAATCTATGTTTTGTTGAACTGACGCGTTAATTATACTCTGCTGAAGTTAATCTATGTTGACGCAGTTTTATGTTCTAATAATCGTGATTCTTGCTTTGATGAAGTCTTATTCGAGGTGCCAAATTATGACAATGTTGATGAGCTTTTTGCTATTGTGATTAATAAATTTGCTATTAGAATTGTAATCAATAGGGAATAAATATCACAAAATCTTACTAAACTGGTGTGGTTATTCATGACTGAAAGGTCATGGTGGTTTTCTGAGTTTTATTAATGTCTATGACTAAAGTGAATTGTCTTGTGATAGTGAATATTGATGACGTTATTGATATATTGATTGCCATGTTGATTAGCTATCTCGTTCTAAGGTGTCTTCAATCAGGGTCAAAAGATTCATCGGCCTAAAACGAGTCCCAAAGTGAGTAAATTGGTCATAAAGGGACGCGTTAACAGTTCCATGGCCTTGCATGATATTAGGACTCACACTTCGCTATAGCTGTTTCATACATTCCTAACTTGTCATTTGATAAAACTCTTCCTCACTCTGATTCACTTTCTGTTACAGTATGTGAATTGAATTGTTCACTTTTGTGGGAGACGAAGTTGGACAGTTGTGAGGATGCCTTCCTGTCTCAAGGGATGCAATGTATGCATGAACTATTCATATGCCACCATGTGAACTGTTGGTACCAAGGGACTTCAGGGTGCCAGGTTGTCTATTCAGCTACAAGACTTTCCCCGTGAATCTGAAGCATGGAGGAAGAAAAGAGATGAATTAACACCTGGAGAGGACCTGAGGTTATGAAGCAGTTAATGATAGGATTGCATCTTCCCAGGAGCTCTCAAGAAAAGCCAGTTCCTCCCACTCTTAAACAAACCCTCACTGGACACTGATTGCGGTAAATGATAATTTTGCTTAATTTCCCCCCAGTTTTTGCCCTATCTGCTGGCATTAGAACTTTAGAGCTCTGTACAATTTACCCCTGCTAAACAGGAGTACAGAGGAGGTGCTCCCCATCAAATATGTCGAACACTTGGCTTAAACCTGATTGGCACAATTACCTTTCCTGTAAGGAATTGATAGATGGTGTAGAAATACATGCCTGACAATGAAGGTTAGCTGCCACACGTGGACAGCAGCACCTATTGCGCCATTCACTATAGTGGCAGTGAACACATAGCTTCAAGCCTACCTTGTGAAGCCAGACAGAAGCAGCTTGAATCCTGCTGCACTAAACTGTCAAAAAAGGGAAATGGCCTAAACTATGCGGGGCTCAGCCACATGTGCCATTTGTCCACATGCTGAACAATGCTTGCCTGAACCATGCATATGCCTGAACCACGCATATGCATGAATAATGCAGGATGCATATGTGTGGTTCAGGCAGCGGAAGAGGTAAGTTGGGCTGGGTTTGTTTTTAGCAGTCGTGGTGTTTTTCTTTTTTCTATTTAGGGGGTCCGGGTAGTTTGTGGAGGGAAGGTTGTTTTTATGAGTGAATGTGGGGTTTTAGGGCTCAGCGCGGGAGGTTTGGGGTAGGTTTTGGAATTTAGGGCTCAAGACAGGTGGGGTCAGGGTAGATTTAAGGGCAGGGTGGCTGGAGGGGGAGTCAGGGTTTTTTGCGGATTTTGGGCTCAGGGTGTGGGGGTTGGGGTAGTTTGGGGAGGGGAGGTTGTTTTTAGGGGCATGTGGGGTTTTTAGGACTCAGGGTGGGGGGTAGGGGTACTTTTTGGAATTTAGGGCTCAGGGTTGGGGGATCGGGGTAGATTTAAGAACTTTAGGGTCATTTTGTGAATTAGGCCTCAGAGCGGGGGCAGGGTGGTTTTAAGGGAAGGGGCAGGGTGGAGTGCAAGGATGTTGATTTAGGGTTCAGGACAGGAGGGTCTGAATAGTTTGGGGAGGTTGTTTTTAGGGGTATGTGGGTGGTTTTAGGAATTAGGGCGAGGGGGTTTGGGGTAGATTGAAGGGCAGGGTGGCCAGGGGGATCAATGTAGTTTTGTGGATTTAGGCCTCAGGGCAGAAGGGGATTGGGGTAGATTTTTAGGGGCATGGGTGGGGGTCGGGGTACTTTTTTAGGTTTAGGGCTCAGGGTGGGAGGGCAGGGGCGGGGTGCATTGCAGGACAGTGGTGTCCGGTGTAAGGTTAATGGGTGGGAGGAAATTTACCATGCATATTTCTTTACTACATATGCTTTTACATTTAAATGAGTTGTAAAGGCATGTGTGGTAAATGCATGCGTGGTAAAGATGCAGTCGTAGTTCCGACCATGTTGTTCAGGCATACGTTGTTTAGGCATGCATGGTTGTGTCATACAACAGTCAAAAAAGTGTAACGTGTGACATTAGAAATGGCATGGTACTCCCGAGACTAGGTCCGACCAATACAACACTGTCACTGGTCAGGCTTTACCTGGTACATAAGAAAAGTCAAAGTGTAGATTATATACTTTAATCTATAACTTTTTATATCTAAATACTATAGACTGTATTCAAAGCCTTTTTTATATTTCATAAAAAGGAGAGTAGAGGAGTTATCTAGAAATCAAATAGTGCTCAGGTGTCTTAATAAACATCCCTAGCTGAGGGAGATGGACTGAGGTGACTGAGAGACAGGTCCAGTTAGGTGGTAGATGTATAACCCATCATTGTCACCTTCAACGTAGTGCTTCAGTCTTGGGAGCTTCTATTTAACGTCCCATGTAATATAGCAGCTTTGTCTGAATGGTCCATAAATGCAGCTTCCACAATGCTTCTGTTTCCTGAATTAAAGCAGAGAGCTAGAGCATTGAGTCCTTGGTGTCCTTGGTGTCATGCAAGTCCACAGTATATTAACAAGCATTTGCAATGCAATGGGTCTCGCGTTTGCTCGAGCTAGCACTATTAGCGTTGTAAATTCCTAACTGAACTTTTCATGCCACTTAAAATGAAAAGTAAAACAGCTGACATAAGTGATCTGATTCAAAGTGCCATGGCCGCCATGAGCGTGAAGGAGAGACACAAAAAAAAAGACGTTCGCTTGAAGTCAAACATATCAGCAATTGTGCAATTATCCATGTAACAGGGGCAGTCTGCAAGGCGGTAAAAAAACACCCTCCAAGGAGGGACAAACCTAAAGCATTTACCAATGATAACAAAGGAATTTTGAAACACAAGCCCAGTAGCAAGTGAAAGTGATGGGCATGCAGTGGGCATGGTTAAAAGCCCACAATACTTACAACAGGTCAAAGTGCTTGCACGCTCCACCTAAAAAGGGCATGTTAGCGAAATCCAAATGTAATCCACATAAGGCATTAATCGTTAAATCTAATATGCAGTGCCTAATTTGTGCAGATTGTTTCAGGGAATAGGCACAAACACTTTATTTTGGGAACACTGATTTAATTTCCAAATCAGACTGTGGCTTAGGAAATAGAAAGGCTAAAAGGGAGAAAGAATGAGGAAGAGTAAAATGGGAAAACAGCAACAAATGGAGAAAGGAAGGATGAACTTGCCACTGCGAGATACAGTGACTGGAGGTGTAGGGTAGTAACAAAGAGACATGAGGCAGAGACAAAAGGAGGCAGAATATTTAGAAGCTCCAGTATTCAGCATTGCCCGTGGCAAACTGCTAAGCCGATCATTGGGGCCCTACACTTATATTTTTTTTACTCAACACAGATATTAGAGAAAATCACAGCTGGAAGTCCTTTTTTAGTTAAAAGAGGTGTTGCCTTGTCTTTATTATCAAAAAAATACTACACCTCTAAGGCAAGTAGGGTATATTTTTGTAATTGTATTTATATAGTGCTTACTAACCCTGGCAAGGAGTTGAAGCTCTTTATGGCAAGTAGCACATTTATCCAGAACCCAAAGTGTGCGGTTAATCCAGTGGTTATTATATTGTGTTCTCAGGAAATTGTGTTGTGCATTTTGTCCAATTTCCTTGTAGTAGATTAAGCTACTAGGGCTAGGTGTGATCAATAGTGTGAATTCATGCAAATGGAAAGTAGGGTGAGTAGATAGGTTTGAGAGGGGTAGCTACAGTTGAATTGCAAGGAATGGCTACAGAGAAGGAGAGTTTGCAATGGGGATAGGTGATTCCAGTTTGTAGAAATAAGATTGTCAGGCAGATAGGAGGCAGACAGGCATGCTACAGAGTAGGCTACACTCAAAGGATGGAGTGGAAAGAGACAGTGCTTACACAGAAGGGAAAGGGAGAGAACAATCAATAGATTTAATTCAAGGTAAATTCTCCTCCACGGATTTAGGAACATACTGAGAGGAAGCCTTTCAGCTAAAATGCAATCTGAATATGTAAAGACTGTAGAAGCTATACAAAGTCAGGTTGATGACTGTCGCCTGTGGGCCGGTGCCGTATGTTGTTGAGTACTTGGTTGTTCTGTTTGGGTGGCAATGATGTTGAACTGTTTATCCTTTGATAGAATACATTATCAGTAAATATTATTTCCATTCCTTTTAACTTCTACTTGGTTCTTTCCAATGTGTTTTACTGTGTTATGTGGTATGTCTTGATAGCTTGTCACTTAGGTTTATCAGATAACATTTGGGGGAGAGGACTGTCTCTGCAATTTGCATTAATCAGTCTGTTATGTTTTTGTTTGAAACATAACCATTGGTGGCACGCTTGTAGGATGATCCAGTTCTTCCCTGATATTAATGGGGGTATTTGTACTGACATTGTGCTGATATGGTTGACCAAAATGGACACCTATCTGTATGTAGAGAGACCAGAATTTATGATGGCACCTATTTTTCTGAACAAGATCATATAGATTCCCTGATGGATCACATTAGGAATATCAGGTCTTAACCATTCTTCTAAACTGTAAATGTAGGGAATTCCATAGTCGGTCAGCCTGAATTGAGAAAGCAGAGCCAATAGTAGACAGGAATTATTAAACGTGGTTTAGGTCTAGAAATTGGTGATGTTTGTTTGAAGGAATTTTGAACCCTTGATATTTATTACTCTGCAAGTGATGCATACTAGTTTGAAGGCGAACCTTCCGGAACCTAGGGTAGACCTTTAGGACAGAAGAAATGCTGGTTCATATTGTAGGAAACTGGTCCTTTGTTTGCAGTACCCCCCCACACACTTTTTGCCTGGTATTGATGCTAACTTGACTGAGTGTGTGCTTGGATCCTGCTCATCAGGCCCCAGCACCAGTGTTCTTTCCCTAAAGTGTACAATTGTTTCCACAATTGGCACACCCCTGGCACACAACTAAGTCCCTTGTAAAATGTATCAGTGGTACCAAAGGCTCTGTACAAGGGAGGGTCCCTAAGGGCTGCAGCATGTATTGTGCCACCCTAAGGGACCCATCACCAAACACATGCACACTGCCATTGCAGATTATGCTGGTGGTGAGAAAAAGATAAAGTCAACATGGCACCCCTTCCAGGTTGCCAGGCCCACAAACCACTGCCTGTGGCATAGGTAAGTCACCCCTCTCGCAACCCTTACACCCCTAAGGCAGGGTGCACTATACAGCAGGTGAGGGCATAGCTGCATGAGCAATGTGCTGTAACAATGTCTAAGTCCATTCTTAGACATTGTAAGTGCAGTGTGGCCATATTAAGTACGTGGGCTGGGAGGTTGTCATTATGCACTCCACAGCTCCATGATGGCTTCACTGAAGGCTGGGAAGTTTGGCATCAAACATCTGAGCACAATAAACCCACACTGATGCCAGTGTTGGATTTATTGTAAAATGCATGCTGGGGGCACATTAGGGATGCCCCCTGTATTTTACCCAACTCTTTAGTGCAGGGCTGACCAGTCTGTGCCAGCCTGCCACCAACAGACAGGTTTCTGATTCCATGAGTTGAGAGCCTTTGTGCTCTCTGGGGTCAGGAACAAAGCCTGCTCACCTCCCCCCTGCATGAACTGTAACACTTGGTGATGAGCCTCAAAGACTCAGGCCTCCTGTTACAGTACCCCAGGGCACTCCAGCTAGTGGAGATGCCCACCCTCTAGATCAGGCCCCACTTTTGTAGGCAGGTCTGGTGGGAACATTAGGTAAAACAGAGAGGAGTGACCACTCTAGCGAGGACCACCACTAATGTGTCCAGAGATGAAGTGACACCTTTCTTGCAAAATCCTCCATCTCAGTTTGGAGGAAAGGGACCAATAGGGATAGTGATGTGGCCCCCTCCCCACAGGGAGTGGGCACAGGAACGGTGTAGCCACCCTCAGGGACAGTAGCCATTGGCTACTGCCCATTGACCCCCGTATTGCCCCTAAATCTAGTATTTAGGGGCACCCCTTAAACTTACTCACCAGATTCCTGGTGACCTCAAGAAGAAAGAAGAAAGAGGAAAGAAGGACTGCAAAGCTGCTCCCACCAGTGAAAACTCCAGATGACAACTGACTTTGCCCCAGCCCTTCTGGCCTGTCTGCGGCTTCAAGATTCCTGCTCCAAAAAGGCGACGCATCCTGCAGGACCAGAAACCTGTACAAACCCCCAGAGGACTGCCTGACCAGGAGAGGACCAAAAATACCTGAGAACAGCAGCCCTGTCCAGAAGAAACCTCCAAAAAGGACTCCAGAACCACCCCGGATCCACAAGTCCTGCCCACTCTGCACCTGACACCCACGGCCCGATTCCAGGCGGCCCACCGGTCCAGAAAAGGTACCCAGGTGGTCCCAACCTTGAGTCCACCCTGGGTTGACCCCTCCTGACCAACACAATGATGCCTGCAGCCTGAATCCAGAGAACCCCCTTGCCCGCAACTGGATCCGATGAAGATTCCCGACGCCCAAGGAGACCTCTGCACCTGCAGCCCCCTGGCCTTAGGCAATTAGACTGACGGTTCAGCAACGTCCAGCAGGCACTACTTCTCCTTGTCCAGCCTTTGGTTTGCCAGAACCAACCCCCTGTAACCAGTCTGCAGCAGCTTCTATCACCCCAGGGCCCCCCCATTAAAAAGCATTGGGCGCCCATGTCTGTGTTTGCACCATGCATCTGGTTGTAATTCTTTTGTTATTTTTGGTAGAGGTCCCAGTTCATCTGGCCACAAAGATATAGGAGTATAACTTCTCCATTAATCACAGACCAATTTTTCAGTTTTTTAAACATTTAACACAAGGTGGTTCCATGTAATCCATTCATCTACAGTAATGAGGCAGATGGTGAACTTTGATTTTCATATGTACTTATATTTTTCCAAGTTGAGACTCATATATGTGTCATCGGTCTAGCTGCAGCAGGTGAGTTCAAAACTGTTGATAAGACCTAGTAGTGGTTTCATGTTTATGCTGAAAAGTAGAGGTGAGAGAACAGATGTAGGAAATCCACATTTTCTCCATGATCACCCCGGCTTTTTCACTTTTTGCTGCAACTTATATTTTTACTGGCTGTAATCTCTGTGCACCTTATCCGTGCTAGCCAGGAATAAGGTGCTTGTACTCCTCCTTTGAACACAGCAACAATGGGATACTTATAACTGTTGTATTTAACCTATGTATGAGTTCCTAGTATATTGTACAAAGTGTGCCCAAGGCCTATAAGTTAAATGTCACAAGTGGACTGCAGCACTCATTATGCAATTCAGTACAGTGATAATGTGAACATGACTGCAGGCCTCACCTGGGTAGCTTGGTTGTGCAGTTCTAAACTGCAAATTCAACCTATCAAAAAAAAACATCTCACAGCCCTGAATTTTCCTTTTAAACGTTTAGGAGTCCTCCCAAAGTAGGCCTTATTGCCCATAAGGAAGGGTGTGGAGTATCTAAAAGTAGGTCACATAAAAGTTTAATGTTACTCACTGTACTGTAGATAGGAATAAATAAACGCAGGTGCTTATTAAAAAGCTAGAAGTGTGAAAAGTTGGCAGGGCTGAGACCAAGACATGATAACACTTAGGGGGTCATTCCAACTTTGGCGGGCGGCGGAGGCCGCCCGCCAAAGTTCCCCCGTCGAAAGACCGCTCCGCGGTCAAAAGACCACGGGGGTCATTTCGACTTTCCCGCTGGGCTGGCGGGCGACTGCCAAAAGGGCGCCCACCGGCCCAGCGGGAAAGACCCTGCAAAAATTAAGCCGGCTCCGAATGGAGCCGGCGGAGTTGCAGGGGTGCGACGGGTGCAGTTGCACCCGTCGCGATTTTCACTGTGTGCAAAGCAGACAGTGAAAATCTTTATGGGGCCCTGTTAGGGGGCCCCTGCACTGCCCATGCCAATGGCATGGGCAGTGCAGGGGCCCCCACGGGCCCCACGACACCCGTTCCCGCTATCCTGGTTCTGGCGGTGTAAACCGCCAGAAACAGACTGGCGGGAAGGGGGTCGGAATCCCCATGGCGGCGCTGATGGAGGATTCTCTGGGCCAGGGGAAATCCGCCGGTAAACCGCCGGATCCCCTTTTCTGACCGCAGCTTTACCGCCGCGGTCAGAATAGCCCTGGAAGCACTGCCAGCCTGTTGGCGGTGCTTCCGTTGCCCTCCGCCCTGGTGGTCATAGACCGCCAGGGTTGGAATGAGGGCCTTAATGACTTCAGTACCAGTTGCTGCACATACTAAAAAAACATGAGTGAGAAATGCAATTATATACACAAGCAGGCAAACACAGAGACATAAGCAGACACCCACTTAAAAGACTAAGGTGGTATTAAAACTATTTTAAACTCATTACCTCCCATGGCTTTTTTAATTGCTGCTGCCAGAGGAATGCCTCCATTCCTGTGTTTGCACAAAGACACAATAGTGTGAATGTGATTGACAACACAGGGCCTGAATGCACCCTGCTCTGTTAAATACAGGGTGATGTTGAGCACCCAGACAACATGCAAATGAGCCCACACTGTTTAGATCAGTGGCTGCTCAGCTCAGGGCTGTAGAAGCACCTTGGTTGTCAGAGGCGGGTTCCACTGACACAGCCTAGTCTCACCAGTACTAGCTGCCAGTGAGCCTATCTTTCATGAATACTGGTACTTTTCTCAGCAGTAAAGAAAAGCTGGTACTCAGAGTGATAAAAATAAGAAGTGCTGGCACTCAGTACCTAGTTACACGTTCTTACAGTGAAAAGGCCACAAAGGCTATTTTCACTGTAGCAAGGCTGGCTGTTGCATATGAAATCACTGGAACGCAATCATAAATGCTAATACTATACCTCAGGAAGAGGAGTAGCTAAATAAATAATTAAACAACTATTTTCAATGCTTATTAAAATCAAATTCAATGATAAACTTAGATTTTTACTAAATGTTAAATAAAAGTAACTGTTATCAAGTTACCTTTTCCCTACATTAATTTTCTGGAGACTAATCTGCATTTTGCTCTCCCACTGCTGCCATCCGGTAATGTGAGAGCTTTTTTTTCTTTTCAGTTTGCTTTGGATGCATTAGAAATTGAGCTTATGCTAACATAATCTGTGTTTACACTGTCCTCTATCTTAAATTGATGTCATAATGCACCATGTGACAACTACTCTTGTTTTCGTGTTCTAAATAAAGAATTGCAAGCTTTCCACTAATAAATGGAGACTCTTCCCAGAGACTTCTCCCTACACTGTACCTTACTGAGGACATCCAAGGTGTACCAGGCTATCGTTTTTCAATGTATCGACTAGCACACTTGGATGCACTGTATGAGCTACTAAATCCAAAGTAATAATACTATGAATGAATCCCGGAATATATTCTGCAGTAAATTGTTTCTTCTTGCTTGTTTCTCAATGGTGCAAACTCTGGGAACAATGTGCTTGTGTGGAAATGTATGAAAGCCATTGTCTAAAGTCCTATAACAGGGCATGCTTTTCATGGTAACCTAGAATTCCCTATTTCCCACCTTTAGAAGGGGGAATCTATGAGGGATTTCTTTATAGAACTTTGCTAAATTCTTTGTATTGATAATTGGTATGCCTTGTTACTAAACGTATTGATTGCTTATTTCCTGTATGTTGTCTATTAATTCCTGTACAAACCTTCAAACTTTGACTTGTGTATGTCATTCTTATGAAAATGTTCCAGTCCTGAATCATGAACTTATTTCAAATATATTAGAGAAGGGTCCAGTTGGGGAGCACCAAAGTCTGTTTTGGGACTACACTGCTCCAGGTCCCAGCCATTGACAAGATCATTTAAGGCAGGGTTGCTTGCCAACATTAATTATCATTTGAATAGGTTTGAGTGGGTGTGAAATGCCTCCCCAGAATGAACAATATGCTGACCTTAATGGACAGAGCGAGCCCATTTATCCCTGAGAGACTATGCAGGGTGGAGCTGTGAGCATTCTTTTTTACATTAAAGTGTAAAATCCTACATGAACGTGCAATCCTGCTTGACAGGTCTGCTGGGGTTTATTCATACAACACTTTAGGCACACTTCAATAAGGCCTCCCCTCTCACAGACAAATGTTAGCTGACCCTTGGGCATAGTCTTTCCTTTGTGCCTCCAGCCAGGCAGCCTCCAATCTCAGGGGGCCTCTTTTTGACATTACATAGACTAAGCCTACTTGACATGGCTCCTGGGTTTACATATAACAGTTGGGGTGCACTTCAAACAAGTGAAACAGGATGCTCAAACTATTTTTGTGTATGCACTGTCTGGCTGCTAAAAACGCTACCTTTTGGCCTAACAGACTTTTGTCTCTGAGTTTGATGAGAATACCGGATCTGTTCAAACTGAATGTTTGTGGTCGATGACATGATTACTATAGTACACTCTTCATACATACCTCAGCCCTCAGAGCCCAACTTTAGTGTGGCTGAAGCCTTTCACCATCTTGAAAATGCCCAGAGTGGAAGGGTTAGCCCCGGAACCCCTTACTCCATAGGTTACCACATTCCCAGGAGTCATTCCCACCCACTAGCTCGTGTCAGGCATAAATATGTCACCTACAGGCACCCCTTTACAACACTCCTTGATCTATGGAAGATCAAAAAAGAACTGAACCTGCTGTCCGAGACCTGAGAATAGCCAACAGGCATGAACCTGTTCTTCCTTTTGTACCCAGGACAAAGACGTGAACTCCAAGAGTCATAATGCTAAACTCCTGTTAATCACATCGAGCTACAAGAGGCCTTTCTTGCAACTTCCCAGTGGCAACTGGACCTTGACTGAACACTCCTGTTAACACCTCTGTTAGCGCATCAGAACCTTGATAAGTAAACTTACAACGAGACACACCTAAGCCGATTAACCTTTTGACCATGTTCGGGGACTTCCCAGTACGCAATATCTTTTTGGCATCACAATCGATATGACAACAACTCGATCAATATTCACAAATAACTAATCATTGAGCTAATCAATAACATTTGACAAGAGACAATAGAAATGAACACACCATGACCTTTCAGTCATGAATAACCACACCAATTTAGTTACGAGTTAGAATATTTATTTCCCTATTTGTTACAATCTAATGTCATTTCCGTTAATCTTATTAGCAATCAATCTCATTAGTAACTCTTCAAACTTTATATTTAGAACACAATTAATCAATTCATAGCGAATATTCATTCAGCATTAACACATCATTAATAAAACAGCTTAGCAAAGTCTCAGTAATATGCGATTCAACAAAGCAAGAACTCAGTCATTTGTCTATTAGCGTCAAATAGCATTGGCATGTTGGGCTTCATGCAAAACAGTTTAGCAAACAC
This sequence comes from Pleurodeles waltl, assembly GCF_031143425.1. Lineage (NCBI taxonomy): Eukaryota > Metazoa > Chordata > Amphibia > Caudata > Salamandridae > Pleurodeles > Pleurodeles waltl. The sequence goes on along the minus strand of NC_090446.1, from coordinate 975,260,629 downwards.
AAATTTGGAAAGCATCTAACTATGGCCTCTATCAAAGAGCAGTTGGTACCTAGAAAGAAAAGGCAAACAGACAATTACAATTTTCATCAGATACTTACCCCTCCAACGAATCAGCAAACAGCGTCAGTCTTCGTCCTCAGGACATCAGTCAATTCACCATCAGCAAAGATAGGACAGGGCAAAGTCTCAGTATGGCAGAGCTAAAGAATAAGACACGTCCCTCATATGGAGGAGAAGCAAGTATCAGTAAGGACTTAGCTAGAGGATGGATAAAGTATCAGGAAGAATGAACGGCAAAGTCTCAAAAGAATAATGGCAAAGTATGGCTTAAAGTGGAATGTCTGAATAATGGCCGATTTCTCCTCGGGTCGTGGGGTTAAATTAAAACTGTCGAACTAGCCCTTAATTCCTCATTGGATAGTATTTGGTGCATCGTTATCTCTGTCCAATAATTCTCCACTCACCTCACTAGAATTGTCCACAAAACACAGTTCTCATGTTGTTCATTGGCCCATGTGATTGACGTCAGGTAAGAAAAGTTACACTTTACGCTCCAGTCAGTAGTCCCATTGTTTTCTCCTACTCCAGGCAGCCTTGCACCTGTTATGAATTACACTGTTGCATTCAGCAAGAATGTCTCCTTGAGCAAGTCGGGTCCCATGAGAAAGAATTTACTACGGCTACACACACATCTCTAGCTTCTGGAAAAGTACAGCGTTGTGTCCTTCAGGAAGATAGCACATTGCACGTTAGGAAAAACACAGTTAAATATGAGACCAGGCAGCTAGGCCCAGACCCTTGCTAAACTAAGGCCTAGTAATTTAGTTGACAAACCCCTAATATGTGACTCTAACTATAATATGGTAATACAGATTCATAACATTCGTACACTAATTTATTCATCATTAATAAGTTTAATTAGTCTTCGTATACATTGGTAACCACTCCCCGTGGGCACATTTCAAACGCGTACATTATTTTCTATGTTAACACATTTTCTATGCAGCTTCATTACACAATATATTGCAAGCTTTTCATGTTAATATTAAGTTTAAAAGAAACACTCCAACGCCTCTATGCCACACTGTGAGCCTCTAAGTGCCTCCCTGAGGTTCTGGGTGATTTAAGAGTGTACTCCTTTGGTGGATTGAGATTTAAAGGACTAACACCAGAAGGTAAACTCCTTGACCAGTATGAACCTGAGTAGTGTATCTGACTTGTGCTCAATCTCGGTCAGCATCAAATAGCTCTCTTGAGACTTGTGTGGTGTTTTTTGCTAGGCTACCAATCTTTTAATTGTTGCAGTCCAGAACCCTTATTAGCAGGAGTTAAAGTCTGTGTACCTCTATGTCAGAGTAATTCAGGTTTTTGTATACAGAGATGTCTGCCAGATTACACTGTAGATATTAACTCTAGCTAGGTTCTTCTGTGTATTTGCTATGAATTGTCTACAGGAGTATTCTGTTTTTTTTAATATAAGCTCTATACTTAAATCTCCTAGGAAATGTATACAGGAGTCATCTGTGTTTGTGCTATAAACTTAATTCTAGAGTAGTTACATTTGGTTTAGTTTGGTTCAGTAAACTTTATACTGAAGTCACCTCATTGGAATTACAAACTTAGTTCTGTAGCCAACCATAAACTTCTAATTGTACAGAATTTGTTAGTTTGCTTGATTCGTATGTAATTGAGCTATCACTGCTGTTACGGAAGTGCTTTATATTCGTCAGGAGGGAACTGGATAACGCTAATGTATATAATTTATATTGCTGATAATGACGTGCATTCAGATCATAGATTTAACTTCCAGTCTGCTGAAGCTAATTGTGCAGAGCGCACATGAATGAAAACTGAGGTTATTCTATGTAGTGTTCCTAAAGACTATTCCTTTCTTTCAGCTAAAGAAAATCATAACGTTGTCAGCAGAGTAGGTAATGCAGAGATTATTGTGAAGTGCACCACGTTAAGTAGTAGAATCAGGGAATTGTTCTGACAGACTCATAATGAGGGCCTTGGTATAAAGGGTGCAACCATGGCAAACTACTGCCCCTAGCATACTGCATATAATTCACGACACATGGTGGGAGTCCCATTGCAAATGTTTGGCCTAATGTACTGGAGTTAATTCCTGACATATGGAGTGAATACAGGGAAAATATTTTAAAAATTGGGCTTTTACCTGGAGGTGATTAGACCTCTTTGGCATACCACAAACATACAGGAATGTTTCTTGGGTATCCTATCAGAACCTGTGGATTTTTAGCAAATTTAAGAGAAAATGCTGCTTGGCCATTTGAATAAAGGGCACAAATTGCATCCCATCACTTTCAAATATCACCAGCCACTACTGGTGACCAAATGTGGCAGGGAACAAGGCGGTAGGTGTGTGGTAAAGAAATTCACATTATTGTCCAATCTAAAAAAAAATTAAATCGCTTACATTTCACAAGTGGATAAGCCTGTTACACTCCAATCCTACAGATCTACAGGCAGGCATGGAACGGGAGAACAGCAGGGTCACTAGAAAGCAGCATCCCACTAGGTTTCCAGCACTCTCTGGCACATCTTAAACCCTCTTGCCAGGCAGGTGTAGACTTGATTGCCAGAGACCTCATCACTACTCTATGTGAGAAGCACTGTAAGAGCCAATCGCCCAGACAATCTACAAAAAACACATTATGTTGCTTCTGAGAATAGGGAAACTACATTGCAGGATAGTTCATGTACCATTAATACCTGTTGTACTGAAGTTATGACCCATTAGATCTGAACAAATCAATAGCTTCCCCATTAAGCAAGAGACCTAACTTTAATCTGGCCATGCCCTTGAATTTTTGCCTATACCTCAACATGTCTGGCTACATTTCTGAAGGTTGAAATTATTGATCAGCTCTAGATCTATGTGGAATCATGCAATTGTCTATGAACTATTCACTCTGGGTTACTACCCTCAAAGAGGATGGAGACAGTAACTATGGACATCACAGAAAAGGTTGTGGATCTGAGCCACCTATGTCAAACTGCAGCTCATCAACCAGTCAAACCTCGTTGCTCCTGCGCTTACCCAAAGCTATCCTTTCTGAAATGACACCTCTTTGAAAATAGGATATTAAATGTGGCAATGGCTACATTGCGGAATGCCATGTCGAAAGAACTATGGATAGATTCCGATCCATCCATTTTTAAACACATCAAAATAGAAGTCTTTAGCATGCAGGCATAGGTATCATGGACAATGCTGCCTGGACATTTTTACGGATGTTTCTGTGTGACCTTAAAGGTTAAAGAAAGGAGGGTACTGAGCTCAAAACTCTTTAGGTTGGTGGAATCGTTTGGTTATGTTGATGAGGGATGCAGCAATGTCTTTCTTCCAGACTTTTTGGAACAAGACTGGAGTCCAGCTATAAATTGATGATCTCACAATGAAAAAAACAATTACTAGGACTTAAACCTTGGGCAAGGGTCATTCAAACAACCAGATTTAAGAAAAAAGAACACTGACTTCGACCTCCTACATGGTGGGGAGCATACAAATTGGCCATGAGGGCTAGGTGAGTGTCTGCAACCTTACAAGGCTCCTAGAGAAATTGAGTCTTTCATTGATTAATAGATCTCAAAAGCCTTCATGGAGAGCAAGGGAGCATGGTGGTCACTTAGTGATGGAGAAGGCACAATGACAGTAATGTGATAGCCTATTTGTGCGAGATATAAAAAAGTCCAAAACAGCAAGCAGTTCTCATGAAGCGTTTGCAGTGGAGGAGCAAACGTGACATGGTGCATATAAGCACTCATTGTAAAGACTAAACAATGCATGCACCTCTTCAGAGTAGCAGAGGTGTCAAAGCCTCTCAGTCTCTCTCAAAGCTTGGCACTCCTTGAGGTCCAATATGCAGTAGTGGTTCCTGGATCTACCATTTACTACTGCTGCATCTACTACTTGTTTACTTTCTAATGGCACATGAGCCCAATTACAATGAAGGGTCCAACGGATGCAGACTTGGACATGCAGTAATATTGTTATGACTTTATGAGAGTGGGCGCACACTGGCTCACATCCCAGCACGCCATTTGCCCCAATGCATTATGGTAAATCTAGTACCTCAGTGGTAGTCTTTAGTTTTTCACCCTTGTTGTGGCAGCCAGTACTGTATATCCAGAGACACGTTTTTCTGGATTTAGTCCTTCATCAGTAGAGATCAGCAAGTCTTTTGGGGGTGCTGGAAATGCAGCCTAAAGTCTTCTCAGGTCTCTGCAACACTCATTGGGCACAGGTGCATCAGCAAGAGCTCATCAGACCATTTTCTCAAGAGAGCCTTTTTAAACAAAAGGAGGGCAGGCGCACACTGCCTCATATCCCAGCACTCAGTTTGCCCCAATGGATATGGCAAATATAGTGCATGATAACACTTACCTCAGTGGTAGTCTTTAGGGCTTGATTTATGAAAAGTTAGCGTCGCCTTTATGTCATTTTTTTACACAAAAGCTGCACACACTTACAAAATATCGTTATATTTTGTAAGTTTGCACTGCTTTTGTGTCAAAAAATTACATAAAGGTGGCGCCAACTTTTCCTAAATCAGGCCCTTAGTTTTTCACCCTTACTGGGTCAGCCGGTGCTGTATATCTCTAGACACATGTTTCTGAATTTTGGGCCAGATGTAGCAAGCATTTTGCATGGTGCAAACTGTGAAAATCGCAGTTTGCGCCATGCAAAATGCCCATCGCGATGCACATTCACAATTTGCGAGTCGGTACCGACTCGCAAATTGTGAATGCGACTCGCAAATAGGAAGGGGTGTCCCCTTCCTATTTGCGACTCGCATCGCTATGCTAAATTGCTTTGTGACCGTGAAAGCGGTCGCAAAGCAATTCGCAGTTACCACCAGTGTCACACTGGTGGTAACCCATTCGCAAAACGGAAGGGGTCCCCATGGGACCCCTTCCCCTTTGTGAATGTTGCCCAAATTGTTTATTCACTCTTTTTACTCTGAAAAAACGAAACCAAATGGTTTTGGTATTTTTTTATTTTGCAACTCGTTTTCCTTTAAGGAAAACGGGCTACAAAAAAAAAACAGCTTTATTTAAAAAGCAGTCACAGACATGGAGGTCTGCTGTCTTCAGCAGGCCACCATCCCATGAGTGCAGGGACTCGCTATGGGGTCGCAAAATGCGACCCACCTCATTAATATTAATGAGGTGGGTCTTTGCGACCCCATAGCGAATCGCAGACGGTGTCTGAGACACCGTTCTGCATCCAATTTGGCGAATCGGAAATTGCGAGTCGCACGACTCACAATTTCCGATTCGCAAAATCGGAACTTCCTACATCAGGCCCTTAGTCCTTCATCAGTAGAGAGCAGCAAGTGTTATGGGAGTGTTAGAAATGCTGTCCAAAGACTTCTCTGGTCTCTGTACCACTCACTAGGCGCAAGGTATCAACTAGAGCTCATTAGCTCAAGGGAGACTTTTCAAACAACACTGCCTCACATGCCAGCACTCAGTTTGCCCCAATGCATTATGGTAAACGCAGTGCATGATAACACATACTTCAGTGGTATTCTTTAATTAAATGTTAAAAACTGATCTCTTTCAGCCTTTTTTCACTTCATTCATCCCTGCAGGATTGTTACCTTGGTCACTTTTACAAAATCCTCTCACTTTGCAGTCAGAGAAGTAAAAGTAAATGCCAGTTTCTGACTTAGCAGCACTTTGTCAGAAAGCATAATGTAACATCTGACCTTTCTGTGTCTTTGAGTGCACAGCAAATGTGACAAGATAAACAAAAAATCAAACACATGTTTATTGCTCATTCACCTTCTGAACTCCAACATGGTTATTGTTGGAAGTGCTGCAGCACCCCTGTTTCCTGTGCATATGATTGTAGGATGTTAAAACTAGTGAAGATCCACCTTACAATAAACTATGGTGGGCTCAGTGCTTAAGAAGAGCCAGTGGGGTCAACCAGCCCTTAATCTTCCTCATCAGAGACAGTTCCCGAGAGCAGGAAAGTGAGAAAACACACAGGAAAGGAGGAAGAGAAAGACCCCAAAAAACTCCCGCAAAAGTGAGATAAAGGGTCAGGCAATGTCTGGTACTGGATTAGAGACCAGAGATGCAGTGCTTAATTTGGGCTGGTAGTTTCCGGTGCCCGGGACCTGCACTTAATTGTCAACACCGGCACTTATGACAGTCTGCCAAATGGTGGTGCGGTTGTAATGAGCCATACAACAGTCATTTATTATTTCAATATACATTCAAAAGGACTGCTACCTGCCGTCAAAGCAGTTCTTACAACTTTGGGGGGCTGGAATAGTCTGAATTGTCACACTTAACAGCGCTTGCATGGGCAATAGGTGGCGCAAACTGCAGTAGCCTCCTGGCGAGTGTCCTGGCACTTATATTTTCACAAATTAGGCACTGCTGAGATGGATTCTGGACCGCACAGCTTCGATATTGGGTGTGCTGACATTTAGTAGTGTCGTCCGTGGAATTCTGAGCAGCGAATTGGAAACTGGAACACATTATTTTACAAACTGAGTACTGAGTGGGCTCGTCTCAGGACATTACACCCCGTTGGAAATCTCTTGGAGCAATAACAACAGCTTTCTTGTATTTTCATCATTTTTTTCAGGCAAAGATACAAATTAGCGTCATGCCCCGAAGCTTAGCACCCGAAGTCTGGCGCTTGTATGACAATTTTTATATGCCAATATAACGCTCCATTTTTTCCATGCTAGTAAGAGCAACAGCGCTCAAGTAAATTTTAAAAAACGTAAGTCATTACAGGAGTATCAACAAACAACTGCAGCCTAAAACATTTTTAAAAATAGCAAAGTTTTAAACAGCTTTTGTTTTTTTTATTTAAAAGATAGGTTATGGTGCTCAACAGTCAAAGTAATACCATTTGGTTTACTGGTAGCGCCTCCACAGGTACAGAACCTAATGAGCTGCCAAAGAAGTGAGCTACCATCCCAGCATGGCACTACTTCGATCGCCAGGATAAACATTGAAGACGAAATCATCAGGCAATAAAAAGTTCTTTTGCTGACCTCTTCCAAACAAGAACTAAAGCTGAATCAATGTGACATACTTGGTGAAGATGTACTGAATGCCTCAATGAACGATCAATCAAGTAAATCTAGGCAGCAAGCCTTCAATCATAACAACTAGAATAATAACCAACCACTCAATCAGATGAATTGGGCAACTGGTTTTAGATGGCACATGCTCTTAATATAATGATCACTCCGATGCCGAAAAAATAATCATCTGAGAAAAACAAGCCAAGATGCGGGACCACGTTTATAATTTTTTGTTAACTATTGACACGAAAATGGACAACTTAAATTCCCTGGTGAAATGGGCCCAAAATTAAGCCGAGGCAACCAAGAACTCATGCATTTGTGCCCCTCTTGTTGATTGATTATCAAATGTTACTATAATGCTGCAAACAGTGGTAGAAGACCTGAACTATCAGCTCAACAACTGTCAGCACACATCTCAAAGAATTTTCAAAACAACAAAATAATTGTACAGTCACTTATACATATTGAGGATCATATTTAAAAGAAATCTCAGATTCGTCCTTTAGTGATATGAAGAAGGTTGCCAGAAAGGATCCTGACCGTCTCCTCCAATTAGATGTACTAAAGCAAAAAACACATAAAGTTGGACATAGTGCACCCACCTAAATCAGAAATAGAACAAAATGTTCTAATTACACCTGAAAACAAAAATTAATATATTCCTTATGTCAAAAAAGAACAAAAAAGAAGCTGAAAAAAAGACCAGTGCAGACAAAGTATCATGCCAACAGACAAATAATGCTATATTCTTCATATGGATGAATACTGCAAAATAATCTATGAGTACAGTTTTGGCCACCAATGTGAATACCCCTCAACTTCATGATGATAACACTGCAGCAATGAGTCAAGAGTTAAGGCCCAGTTCTCCAAATTCTCCTGGTATTGGTCATGCACTAAAAACGCCTAAAACTTGGACATGAGCAGATACAAAAACCAGTGGACTGCCCACTACCAACTACCACAGAATCCATGGATCAATCCACTGAAGCACTTGCCCTGTTAATACCAAAAATGTCTTTATATAATCAAAACTAACCAATCTCTATACCTCATTTTCTATTCATGGATCAACTAAACCCAGAAATCGGGTAATTATAACTTCCAGTTGTACAGACATAGCCAAAGCAATTTCTTTCATAAGGCTAGACACAAGTGCAGCCTCCTTGAAGATAAATACCTTGGTGGTCATTACAACCCTGGCGGACGGTGTTAAAGATGCGGTAATACCGCAAACAGTCAGAGGGTCAAAAAAAGGGATTTATGACCCTGGCGGAAACCGCCAACAAAGACAGCCACTTTAACACACCGCCCGACATGGCGGTACAGACAAGCAGCGCGGCGGTCACCGCCAACAGACAGGCGGGAGACAATGTACCGCCCACAGTATCACAACAGGCCAATCCGCCACCTTTTCCGGGGCGGATTCACCGTGGATAAAAACACGGCGGAAACAGCTTTTGCTATGGGAAAACGCTCACCTTCTACACATCCCACGAGGAACGACGACTCCATGGAGCCGGAACTCCAAATACTACCTGCCCTTGTCTTTCTGCTCCTTCACGACCAACAGCTACGTAGGCGCAGAAGATACCGGTGAGTACTGCACCTACGACACAGGGGAGGGGGAGGCAAAAGTTAGGGGGACACCCACCAAACACCCCCACCCTCGCATATCTCAACATACACACCAATGCAGTCACAAAAAGAACAGTAACAACCCACAATCCCCCCGGAAGAATGCAAAGACAATGCGAATTTCGGGCAAACATTATAATGTGCCAATATACATGTCATACAAAAATATGCAAATATATGTATTCCAAAATCACTCATATTTACATAAATAATCCGAGAAGTATTGCAGATATGTACACAACAATGTCCGTGCACAAACAGTCCAAAAATACATGGGCGAGGCCCACAATAGATACCTGACCAAAATCCGAGAGAACACTGCCGGGGCATCAGATAGAAACAATACAGGCCCCTCAGGGGGAGGGGAAGGGGGGGCACCTCAGCCAGATGAATGCAAAGCCAGATCCACGACGGGGCTCCATGCCCATTGATGTATCCTGGGGAGTGCAAAGCCACAGTCTCTCAAGTCTCTACAGTGGGTGGCTTGCCCACTGTTCAATCCTGGGGAGTGCAAAGCCACAGTCTCTCAAGTCTCTACAGTGGGTGGCTTGCCCACTGTACCATCCTGGGGAGTGCAAAGCCACAGTCTCTCAAGTCGATGCAGGTCCATACTGGTACTGGGGGGTGCCTGATGCCCAGAATGGATGAGTCTCCCCGTGAAAGGTAGTGTCCTGTCACTGTCCCAGGTGCACATGGGATAAGGATGCCTGATGTGGTGGGCCATTCATTCCTACCCGGTGCATTGCCCTGTTCAGCGGTGCTTTGCCATGGCGGTCTCTGGACTGTTCAGCGGTGCTTTGCCATGGCGGTTCTGGACTGCTCAGCGGTGCTTTGCCATGGCGGTCTCTGGACTGTTCAGCGGTGCTTTGACATGGCGATCTTTGCCCCGTTCAGCGGTGCTTTGCCATGGCGGTCTCTGGACTGTTCAGCGGTGCTTTGCCATGGCGGTTCTGGACTGTTCAGCAGTGCTTTGCCATGGCGGTCTCTGGACTGTTCAGCGGTGCTTTGACATGGCGGTCTTTGCCCTGTTCAGCGGTGCTTTGCCATGGCGGTCTTTGCACTGTTCAGCGGAGCTTTGCCATGGCGGTCTCTGGACTGTTCAGCGGTGCTTTGCCATGGCGGTCTCTGGACTGTTCAGCGGTGCTTTGCCATGGCGGTTCTGGACTGTTCAGCGGTGCTTTGCCTTGGCGGTCTCTGGACTGTTCAGCGGTGCTTTGACATGGCAGTCTTTGCCCTGTTCAGCGGTGCTTTGCCATGGCGGTCTCTGGACTGTTCAGCGGTGCTTTGCCATGGCGGTCTCTGGACTGTTCAGCAGTGCTTTGCCATGGCGGTTCTGGACTGTTCAGCAGTGCTTTGCCATGGCGGTCTCTGGACTGTTCAGCGGTGCTTTGACATGGCGGTCTTTGCCCTGTTCAGTGGTGCTTTGCCATGGCGGTCTCTGGACTGTTCAGCGGTGCTTTGCCATGGCGGTCTCTGGACTGTTCAGCGCTGCTTTGCCATGGCGGTTCCTGACTGTTCAGCGGTGCTTTGCCATGGCGGTCTCTGGACTGTTCAGCGGTGCTTTGCCATGGCGGTTCTGATACGGACATTGGTGTGTGGCATGACGATCTCCACACTGGACATTGGTGTGTGGCATGACGATCTCCACACTGGACATTGGTGTGTGGCATGACGATCTCCATACTGGACATTGGTGTGTGGCATGACGATTTCCATACTGGACATTGGTGTGTGGCATGACGTTCCATCATTGCCCAGCGGGCTGTGGCATCCTGGTCCCGTCTGGGCTGTGTCTTGTGCGGTGGTCTCTGGACCAGCGACGATACTTGGGCCCTCCTGGGCTGTGTCTTGTGCGGTGGTCTCTGGACCAGTGACAATACTTGGGCCCTCCTGGGCACTGACACTGGCGGTGGGCTCTGGACCCATTACGATACTTGGGCCCTCCTGGGCACTGACTCTGGTGGTGGGCTCTGGACCCATTACGATACTTGGGCCCTCCTGGGCACTGACTCTGGCGGTGGGCTCTGGACCAGTGACGACGGTGCTGACGGTTGTGTCTGGACCGCCGGAAATGATGGCGCACTTCTCCGGCGTGACACTCACAACAGGCTGGGCAGACTTCCTCGGGACCTTCCCCACCTTTTTTGGAGTTACAGCTGACTCACCAATCGCCTACGATCCCATTTCACTTGTTGTCCCACCAGGAGTCTTGACATGGTCCCGTCGTCCACTCTCCAATTTCGGAGCCTTTACAGGAGGTGGGCTGCCAGTGCCTTGGCTCCGGGTCCTACTGCCTGCCCTGGTGGACGGTGCACTCCAAAAACCTGGAACACGCACCACTGGTACTGGTGGCTTTTTGGCTGAGGCGCTAGGACGGGACTGATGAATTGGAGGGGGGGGGGGGGGTGGGGGCAAAAAGGTCAATTTGACAGAGGGACAGTTTCTGATGAACACTGGGATGGGTAGCTGGAGGGGGTCTGGGAGTGGAGGAAGAGGAGGTGGTTGTAGGAGGTGTCACTTTAGCTGTTTTGGGTGCAGGTGCAGGTACTGAAGGCTGTCGTGAGGTGGATGGATGTTGGGTGAGTGATTGCCGGCGTTTGGGTACTTTGGGAGGGGGCGTCACAGACACACTGGGAGAGGACACAGGGGACGTGTAAATGGCAGTGGAGGTGGTGAGTGCAGGTGAGCGGCGTGTGGTGCTGGGTGTCCTGTTGCGAGTCCTAGTGCATGTAGATGTGGTGCATGCAGGTGTGTGTGTAGACGAGACTGGGAGGGAGGAGGGAGAAGAGGAGGAGGGGGACACAGTGGAGACAGTAGATGTTGCTGTGTCTGTATGGGTGTGATGCTTTTGTGAGTGCATGTGGGATGTGTGTTGCCTATGTTTGCCTGAGCTACTTTTGGGTGTTGACTTGTGTGCATGCTGGTCTGTAGGTGTGCTTGGGATGGGCTGGGGTACAGGGGATTGGGTCTGGGTGGAGGAAGTTGGAGGGGGGAGGCTGGACACAGGGACAATTGCTGCCATCAGTGCTGAGGCCAGAGATTGCAGGGTTCGCTGAAGGACAGCCTGACCAGAATGAATGCCCTCCAGGAATGCATTACCTGTTGCAACGCCCTTTCTACACCCTGGATGCCATTCACAATGGTAGACTGCCCAACAGTGAGTGAACTGAGGAGGTCAATGGCCTCCTCACTGAGGGCAGCAGGGGTGACTGGGGCAGGGCCTGAGGTGCCTGGGGCGAAGGTGATGCCCACCCTCCTGGGTGAGCGGGCACGGGGCAAACGCTGAGGGGCTGCTGGGAGGGCGGTGCTGGTAGGGGGGGTGGCGGCTGTACCTGTAGAAGTGGGGCGCACAGATGGTGCCGCCACCACTGGGGTGCTCACATCGGCGGACGAGTCTGTGTCTCTGGTTGGTGATCCGGTGGCCGTGAAGCTCCCATCGCCCTCCGCACCACTGGTGTATTCAGAGTCTGTGGTGTGGCCCTCCATGGACATGTGGGATGCAGCTCCCTCGTGCTCCGGTGCCACTGTACCTCCGACTGTTGATGCTGATGTACAAAAGGACAGGGAGAGCAGAAAAAGGGGGGGAGACAGAACAAAGAGAGTTTTAGTGCATGGCATACCGCTACCGTTGGCGGACAAGACAGACGCAGCAGCTAGCTCCATGCACAACGCCGCGCACCTGCCCTCTGCACATGCAATTTCTGGGATATGGCCTACATGTCATTGGTGGAAATCTGCGCACATGGATGCCACAGGGGCAACTATACCTCAACTTGATAATTTACTGAGGTGGGGTAGAGTGCCACATGGCCTACATTACGGAGGGGCCTTGCCTACCTAACTCGCCCTGGCCTAGGGACACCCAGAGCCCACCTCCCCCACCCAGACACCTCCACAGCACGCAAAGTCCGCAGAATGAGAGTGTACTCACCCCCTTGTGTCTGCTGTGATGTCCTTAAGCGCCCATCCAACTCCAGGTAGGCCACCGCCAGGATCCGGAACATCAGGGGGGTCATGGTACGACGGGCACCCCTCCCACGTTGGCAGGCCATCCCCAGCTAAGCCTCCGCCATCTTCTTGCTGCAGCGGCGAATGTCCTCCCATCTCTTATGACAGTGGGTGCCCCGTCTCTGGTGGGCCCCCAGGGTCCGGACCTCCTTGGCGAAGGCACGCCAAATGTCCCTCTTCTGGTGGGCGCTGACCTACATGACATGCACAAGGAAAGAGGAACAGTCATTACCAACTGCACCATCAATGTGAGTGGCCCCCTCCCTACTCTGACCATGTGGCCCATTTATTCCCATGCTTTACTGTAGTATGACTTCTGCCCCCTTCCCTCTTCCACCCAGCCCTGTCCACCCAGGCCTAGCCCCTACAACGTGCTCCCTGTGTACTAACCTGTTGGTCTGGAGGACCGTAGAGTAGCATGTATTGGGGGAGGACCCCATCCACAAGTTTCTCCAACTCTTGTGCAGTGAAGGCAGGGGCCCTTTCCCCAGACGCAGCAGCCATCGTCGCTTCCAGACCGAGGTCACAGCAGCACTAGCAGTGTAGGTCCTCTCCTGTCGAAGGTCAGGTATCTAGTGATTGAACAGATAGAAAATGGTGGTGGCGTCCGCGGCGGTGACGTCCACGGCGGGGCGCATCATCACCGCCGGTGCACCTGTTCATTGGATCCTGGGACCCATAGGGTCCAATGTTAACCAATGCAGCATTGCGGCGCGGTCTACGACCGCCTACCGTGACGGTGTGCAACGCCAGCGCTGTTACCCAACAATCCCATTGTCTCAGTTTAGAGGTCAGGCAGCCGCCATTTCAGGGGCCCACATGGATTCATTTTCAACTGTGTCACACATACTGAGGCCTACACTCAACACACATACAGGAAGGGTTTTGTGTCTGCTGTAGTCTTGTGTGTAACTGTGGGTACATACCTGGAGGAATAGTGACTGGTTCTTCGCTGTTGTCCTTCTTAGGCACCGTCAGCTGGGACATATGAGAAGATGGCGGAATCCTCCAGTGTACCGACCGCTGGTGGACCTGTTGACAATGGAAGAGAGACATTTAATCGTGACCTACTGGTTTGACCGTGCTCCAATCCAGGAACTATGCACCCAGTTGGAGCCAGACCTGATGTCACCAATCCGCCATCCGACTGGAATCCCCCCTGACGTGCAGGTGCTGTCAGTGCTCCATTTCCTTGCAAGTGGCTCTTTTCAAACAACAGTGGCCATGGCATCAGGGATGTCCCAGCCTATGTTTTCCAACGTGTTGTCCAGAGTGTTGTCTGCCCTGCTGAAACACGTAAGGAGATACATCATATTCCCTCAGGTGGAGGATTTGCCTACTGTGAAAGGTGACTTCTATGCCCTTGGACATATCCCCAACATCATAGGTGCCATTGATGGGACCCATGTAGCTCTGGTCCCCCACGCAGGACTGAACAGGTGTACAGGAACAGGAAGAGATATCATTCAATGAATGTCCAGATGGTCTGTTTGGCAGACCAGTACATCTCGCAGGTAAATGCAATGTTCCCTGGCTCAGTGCATGACGCCTACGTCCTGCGGAATAGCAGCATCCCTGATATGATGGGTGAACTCCAGAAGCACGTGTATGGCTATTGGGGGACTCTGGTTACCCCAACCTTTCCTGGCTATTGACCCCAGTGAGGAATCCCAGGACCAGGGCAGAGGAACGCTACAATGAGGCCCATGGGCGGACTAGGAGGGTTATCGAACGCACCTTCGGCCTCCTTATGGCCAGGTTCCGGTGCCTCCATATGACAGGTGGGTCCCTATTCTACTCACCGAAGAAGGTGTGCGACATCATCATCGCCTGCTCCATGCTCCATAACTTGGCATTGTGACGCCAGGTGCCTTTTCTGCAGGAGGATGATCCAGATGACGGTGTTGTGGCAGCTGTGGAGTCTGTGGAGCCTGTGGACAGTGGTGAGGATAAAGCTGAGGAAGACGAAAACGACAACAGGGAGTCAGTCATACAGCAATATTTCCAGTGACACACAGGTGAGAACATTTTCATTTTTACCATTACATTAACTTTCACACATCTACCTCTATCCTGTACCTACATTTCACTCACTATTTGTTAATTGAGTTGTACCCTTCCATTTCAGTTTCACAAGTGTGGTAACCTACGTGTCAACTGTTTGCATCCTTGAAGGGCTTGTGATGTGTGACATAGGTATGTTAGCCTTCCAATGGGTAACCCGTTATGAAACTGTAATTTATAATACAGATTTACAAATCATAGACTGACTCCATTTGTTTTTAGTGTTTCAAGGGTGTTTATTTAAGTGCTCAAAAAATGAAGGGGGGTTGTAAACTGGAGATGGGTGATGGTGGAGGAATGTCCATGGCAGAGTCCAGTCTATTAGTCTCACAGGTACATTGCACATCTGGGCATTGGAAGTGGAGCTAGGTCAGTTCCGCTTTGGACAGGGTAACAAAGTGGGACAGTGGGGGGACAATCAGGGTGGTCTTATTTCCTGGCGGGGGTCTTGCCATCTTGCTCTGTCCTGTTCCTGGATCTCAGGGCCCGCTTGCGTGGTGGTTGTCTGTCTGCATGGGATGGGGTGCTGGTGTGTTGGTCCTGTGGCGGGGCGTCCTGTCCACTAGCGCCGGCCGAGGTGGTGGGCATTTCGTCATCCTGGCTAGTGTCAGGGGCCCCTTGGAGTGCCACGGTGTCCCTCA
The DNA here is from genome assembly GCF_031143425.1 of Pleurodeles waltl. Classification (NCBI taxonomy): domain Eukaryota; kingdom Metazoa; phylum Chordata; class Amphibia; order Caudata; family Salamandridae; genus Pleurodeles; species Pleurodeles waltl. The sequence goes on along the minus strand of NC_090446.1, from coordinate 975,245,193 downwards.
AGGTCTTTTGAATGTCCGTCAGCACCCCTATGATGGTGCCCAGGGTGGATCCGATGGTCCTGAGCTCCTCCCTGAACCCCAAATATTGTTCCTCCTGCAGACGCAGGGTCTCCTGCAACTTGTCCAGGACCGTCGCCATCGTCTCCTGGGAGTGGTGGTATGCTCCCATGATGGAGGAGAGGTCCTCGTTGAGAGTTGGCTCCCTTGGCCTGTCCTCCCTCTGTCACACAGCAGCCCTCCCAGTTCCCCTGTGTTCCTGTGCCTCCGTCCCCTGGACTGTGTGCCCACTACCACTGCCCCCAGGTCCCTGTTGTTGTTGGGGTGGTGGGTTCACCTGGGTGCCCTGTAGTGGTGGAAACACCACTGATTGACCTGTCCTGGGTAGGGAGGTTTGGGCCCGCTGGGTGGGTGCTGTGCTGGTGTTACCAGAGGGTGTAAGCTCGGTGTTGGGCTGTGGCTGGGCAAGGGGAACCGACTGTCCTGAGGCCCACGATGGTCCGGCCTGGTCATCAAGATCCAGTGGGGCAGAGCTGCTATCGTCACTGTGGGCCTCTTCTGGGGGTGGAGTGGTGTTGTCTGGACCCTCTGGTGTGGTGACGTTCCTTCGGGTTCCTGCGGGGGTATAAGTACATGATTATTGCATGTGTGTGTTTCATGGAGTGCAATGGTTGGGTGTTTGTGAACCCCAGTGCAGGCATTTCTGTGTGGGGGCTTGTGTGCTGATGGTTGGGGGGTGTTGTGGGTCTGTGCAGTGGGCATGCTTTGGTGATGGGTGTCCATGCTTAGTTATGTCATGCAGGTCTTGGGGTTGGGATGGGTGGTTGGTGTCATGGGTAGATAGGTGAGGATTTGGGGTAATAGGGGAGGGTGTGATGGTGGGGGTGTGTGATATCATGCAGGTAGGGTGGGGGGTATGATGGTTAAGATTAGACTTACCAGTGTCCGTTCCTCCAACGACTCCTCCGAGGCCCTCAGGATTCAAGATGGACAAGACTTGCTCCTCCCATGTTGTTAGTTGTGGGGGAGGAGGTGGGGGTCCGCCGCCAGTCCGCGATGTGGTGCCTGGATACCGTGGAACGCACCTTCCCCCGTAGGTCGTTCCACCTTTTCCTGATGTCCTCCCTATTTCTTGGGTGCTGTCCCACAGCGTTGACCCTGTCCACTATTCTTTGCCATAGCTCCATCTTCCTGGCTATGGATGTGTGCTGTACCTGTGAGCCAAATAGCTGTGGCTCTACCCGGATGATTTCCTCCACCATCACCCTGAGCTCCTCCTCGGAGAAGCGGGGGTGTCTTTGGCGTGACATGGGGTGGTGTAGGTGATGTATGTGTTGATGAGTGTGGTGAGTGTAGTGGTATGTGGTGTTTTGTGCTTGGATGTTGCGTGGATGATGGTGTTGTGTGCCTCTGTGTGATGGGGTTGTCTGTTCTGTGCTGTCTCTCTGGCCTTCTCTCTGAATTTTTGGTAGTAGGGGTTTGTGGGTGATGTGGGTGTGTGTTTTATATAGTATTGGGTGTGTGGGAGTGGTGTGTGTGTGTGTGTCAGGTGTGTGTATTTCAAATTGTCCAATGTGGCGGTGTTTTGGAGATGTGTGTGTATTTTGAGCGCAGCGGTGTGTACCGCCAATGGAATACCGCGGTTGAAAGACCGCCGCGTGGATTCGTGGGTCGTAATGGCATGGGCGTGTTTCTGTTGGCGTGGAGGTGGAGTATGTGTTTCCGCCAGTTTCTCGCTGACCTTTGGTGTGGCGGTATTGTGTGGGTGTCTGAATTTCGGCGGATTCCGTGATGTGTGTCATAATAGCTGTGGCCATCTACCGCGGCCGCTGCGGTGTATTGGCGGTCTTCTGCACGGCGGTAAGCGCCTTATACAGCCAATGTTGTAATGACCCCCCTTATCTGTTCTGTGCTTAACTTCCACACAGACCTTGGTCATTAATTAAGTAAAGAACAATCGGAACAGGGTGGGAGTAAACGGTAAACAGCCTGACTCTGAACCAAATATATGTATTACAATGACCATACATACTAATCTGTCTCACAATATTACTCCATCACAGGTCACTTCTGGCACGATCTGGATAAAAAGCAATAGTTTGCAACTGGAAGTAGAAACCACAACACAAGCCAGCAAAGATATTTTCTTCCACAAAGGTCTGAGAATTAACTCCTAGGGATCTATTTCTGATTAAGGGGGTTATTACAACTTTGGAGGAGGTGTTAATCCATCCCAAAAGTGACGGTAAAGTGACGGCTATACCACCAGCCGTATTACGGGTCCATTATATCCTATGGAACTAGTAATACGGCTGGTGGTATATCCGTCACTTTACCGTCACTTTTGGGACAGATTAACACCTCCTCCAAAGTTGTAATAACCCCCTAAGTACTGCATATTAGATACTAAACCAGATGACAGATTACACTGCATTACCGAAAATGGAACAAAACATGAAGACACAACACAAGAAGAAGGGACCAATAACAAGACACAAAGGGGGTCATTACAACCCTGGCGGACGGTGTTAAAGCGGCGGTAAAACCGCAAACAGTCCGGCGGAAAAAAAAGGGAATTATGACCGTGGCGGAAACCGCCAACAAAGACAGCCACTTTAACACTCCGACCGCCACGGCGGTACAGACAAACAGCGCAGCGGTTACCGCCAACAGACAGGCGGAGGACAAAGTACCGCCCACACTATTACAACCTGACAATTCGCCACCTTTTCTGGGGCGGATTCACCGCGGATAAAAACACGGCGGAAACAGCTTTTGCTATGGGAAAACACTCACCTGAACACATCCCACGAGGAACGAGGACACCATGGAGCCCGAACTCCAAATACTCCCTGCGCTTGTTTTTCTGCTCCTTTACGACCAACAGCTACGTAGACGCAGAAGATACCGGTGAGTACTGCACCTACGACACGGGGAGGGGGGAGGCAAAAGTTAGGGAGGCACCCACCAAACACCCCCACCCTCGCATTTCACAACATACACACCAATGCAGTCACAAAAATCACAGTAACAACCCACAATCCCCCCGGAAGAATGCAAAGACAATGCGAAATTCGGGCATCCATTGTAATGTGCCAATATACATGTCATACAAAAACTATACAGATATATACATCTCAAAATCACTCTTATTTACACATACAATCCGAGAAGTAGTGCAGATATGTACACAACAATGTCCGTGCACCAACAGTCCAAAAATGCATGGGCGAGGCCCACAATAGATACCTGACCAAAATCGGAGAGAACACTGCCGGGGCATCAGATAGAAAGAAAACAGGCACCTCAGGGGGAAGGGAAGGGGGGGCACCTCAGCCAGATGAATGCGAAGCCAGATCCACGACGGGGCTCCATGCCCATTGATGTATCCTGGGGAGTGCAAAGCCACAGTCTCTCAAGTCTCTACAGTGGGTGGCTTGCCCACTGTACCATCCTGGGGAGTGCAAAGCCACAGTCTCTCAAGTCTATACAGTGGGTGGTTTGCCCACTGTGCCATCCTGGGGAGTGCAAAGCCAGTCTCTCAAGTCTATACAGTGGGTGGGTTGCCCACTGCTGTATCCTGGGGAGTGCAAAGCCACAGTCTCTCAAGTGGATAACAGTCTCCACTGGTTCTGGAGGGGGACTGGTGCCCAGACTGGATGAGTCTCCACGTGAAAGTACCTGTCCTGTCACTGTCCCAGCTGCACATGGGATAAGGATGCCTGATGTGGCGGTCCATTCATTCCTACACGGTGCATGCCCTGTTCAGCGGTGCTTTGCCATGGCGGTCTTTGCCCTGTTCAGCGATGCATTGCCATGGCAGTCTTTGCCCTGTTCAGCGGTGCTTCGACATGGCGGTTCAGGACAGTTCAGCGGTGCTTTGCCATGGCGGTCTTTGCCCTGTTCAGCGGTGCTTTGACATGGCGGTCTTTGCCCTGTTCAGCGGTGCTTTGACATGGCGGTCTTTGCCCTGTTCAGCGGTGCTTTGCCATGGCGGTCTTTGCCCTGTTCAGCGGTGCTTTGACATGGTGGTTCTGATACGGACATTGGTGTGTGCCATGACGATCTCCACACTGGACATTGGTGTGTGGCATGACGATCTCCACACTGGACATTAGTGTGTGGCATGACGATCTCTACACTGGACATTGGTGTGTGGCATGACGTTCCATCATTGCCCAACGGGGCTGTGGAATCCTGGCCCCTCCTGGCCTGTGACTCCGGCGGTGGTTTCTGGACCAGTAACAATACTTGTGCCCTCCTGGGCTGTGACTCTGGCGGTGGTCTCTGGACCAGTGACGATACTTGTACCCTCCTGGGCTGTGACTCTGGCGGTGGTCTCTGGACCAGTGACGATACTTGTGCCCTCCTGGGCTGTGACTCTGGCGGTGGTCTCTGGACCAGTGACGATACTTGTGCCCTCCTGGGCTGTGACTCTGGCGCTGGACTCTGGACCAGTGACGATACTTGTGCCCTCCTGGGCTGTGACTCTGGCGGTGGTCTCTGGGCCAGTGATGATGGTGCTGGCGGTTGTGTCTCGACCGCCGGAAATTATGGCAAACTTCTCCGCCGTGACACTCACAACAGGCTGGGCAGACTTCCTCTGGACCTTCCACACCTTTGTTGGAGTTACAGCTGACTCACCAATCCCCTTCGATCCCATGTCACTTGTTGTCCCACCAGGGGTCTTAAGACGGTCCCGTCGTCCACTCTCCATTTTCAGAGCCTTTACAGGGGGTGGGCTGCCAGTGCCTTGGCTCCGGGTCCTACTGCCTGCCCTGGTGGACGGTGCACTCCAAAAACCTGGAACACGCACCACTGGTACTGGAGGCTTTTTGGCTGAGGCGCTACGACGGGACTGATGAATTGGAGGGGGGTTGGGGTCAAAAAGGTCAATTTGACAGAGGGACAGTTTCTGACGAACACTGGGATGGGTAGCTGGAGGGGGTCTGGGAGTGGAGGAAGAGGAGGTGGTTGTAGGAGGTGTCACTTTAGATGTTTTGGGTACAGGTGCAGGTACTGGAGGCTGTTGTGAGGTGGATGGATGTTGGGTGAGTGATTGCCGGCGTATGTGTACTTTGGGAGGGGGTGTCACAGACACACTGGGAGAGGACACAGGGGACGTGTAAATGGCAGTGGAGGTGGTGAGTGCAGGTGAGCGGCTTGTGGTGCTGGGTGTCCTGGTGCGAGTCCTAGTGCCTGTAGATGTGGTGCATGCAGGTGTGTGTGTAGACGAGACTGGGAGGGAGGAGGGAGAAAATGAGGAGGGGGACACAGTGGAGGCAGTGGATGTTGCTGTGTCTGTATGTGGGTGAGGCTTGCGTGAGTGCCTGTGGTGTGTGTGGTGCCTATGTTTGCTTGAGCTACTTGTGTGTGTTGACTTGTGTGCATGCTGGTCTGTAGGTGTGCTTGGGATGGGCTGGGGTACAGGGGATTGGGTCTGGGTGGAGGAAGTTGGAGGGGGGAGGCTGGACACAGGGACAATGGCTGCCATCAGTGCTGAGGCCAGAGATTGTAGGGTTCGCTGAAGGGCAGCCTGACCAGAATGAGTGCCCTCCAGGAATGCATTACCGTGTTGCAACTCTCGTTCTACACCCTGGATGGCATTCACAATGGTAGACTGCCCAACAGTGAGTGACCTGAGGAGGTCAATGGCCTCCTCACTGAGGGCAGCAGGGGTGACTGGGGCAGGGCCTGAGGTGCCTGGGGCGAAGGTGATGCCCACCCTCCTGGGTGAGCGGGCACGGGGCGAACGCTGAGGGGCTGCTGGGAGGGCGGTGCTGGAATGGGGGGTGGCGGCTGTACCCGTAGAGGTGGGGCGCACAGGTGGTGCCGCCACCACAGGGGAGCTCCCATCGGCGGACGAGTCTGTGTCGCTGGTTGGTGATCCGGTGGCCGACGTGAAGCTCCCCTCGCCCTGCGTCCCACTGGTGCATTCAGAGTCTGTGGTGTGGCCCTCCATGGCCATGTGGGATGCAGCTCCCTCGTGCTCCGGTGCCACTGTACCTCCACCTGATGATGCTGATGTACAAAAGGACAGAGAGAGCAGGAAAAGGGGGGGAGACATAAGAAAGAGAGTTTTAGTGCATGGCATGCCGCTACCGTTGGTGGACAACACAGACACAGCAGCCCCCTGCATTACGCCGTGCTCCTGACCTCTGCACATGCAATTTCTGGGACATGGCCTACATGGCAATGGTGGAAATCTGCACATGTGGCTGCCACAGGGGCAACTATACCTCAAATTGGCACTCTGCTGAGGTGGGGTTGATTGCCACATGGCCTACATTACGGAGGGGCCTTGCCTACCTAACTCGCCCTGGCCTAGGGACACCCACAGCCCACTTCCCACACCCAGACCCCTCCACTGCATGCAAAGTCCGCTGAATGAGGTTGTACTCACCCCCTTGTGTCTGCTGTGATGTCCTCAAGCGCCCATCCAACTCCAGGTAGGCCACCGCCAGGATCCGGAACATCAGGGGGGTCATGGTGCGACGGGCACCCCTCCCACGTTGGGAGGCCATCCCCAGCTGAGCCTCCGCCGTCTTCTTGCTGCAGTGGCGAATGTCCTCCCATCTCTTCCGGCAGTGGGTGCCCCGTCTCTGGTGGGCCCCCAGGGTCCGGACCTCCTTGGCGATGGCACGCCAAATGTCCCTCTTCTGGTGGGCGCTGACCTACATGACATGCACAAGGAAAGAGGAACAGTCATTACCAACTGCACCGTCAATGTGAGCGGCCCCCTCCCTACTCTGGCCATGTGGCCCATTCATTCCCATTCATAACTGATCTATGAACTCTGCCCCCTTCCCTCTTCCACCCAGCCCTAGCCCATAGAACGTGCTCCCTGTGTACTAACCTGTTGGTCTGGATGGCCGTAGAGTAGCGTGTACTGGGGGAGGACCCCATCCACAAGTTTCTCCAACTCCTTTGCGGTGAAGGCAGGGGCTCTTTCCCCAGACGCAGCAGCCATCGTCGCTTCCAGACCGAGGTCACAGCAGCACTAGCAGTGTAGGTCCTCTCCTGTCGAAGGTCAGGTATCTAGTGAGTGAACAGATAGAAAATGGCGGTGACGTCCGCGGCGGTGCGCATCATCACCGCCAGCGCGCCTGTTCATTGGCTCCTGGGACCCATAGGGTCCAATGTTAACCAATGCAGCATTGCGCCGCGGTCTACGACCGCCTACCGCGACGGTGTGCAACGCCAGCGCAGTTACCCCACAATCCCATTGTCCCAGTTTAGAGGTCAGACAGCTGCCATTTCAGGGGCCCACATGGGTTCATTTCCTACTGTGTCACGCATAGCTAGGCCTATACTCAACACACATACAGGAAGGCTTTTTTGTCTGGTGTAGTCTTGTGTGTAACAGTGGGTACATACCTGGATGAATAGTGACTGGTTCTTCGCTGTTGTCCTTCTTAGGCACCGTCAGCTGGGACATGTGAGAAGATGGCGGAATCCTCCGGTGTACCGACCGCTGGTGGACCTGTTGACAATGGAAGAAAGACATATCATCGTCACCTACCGGTTTGACCATGCCACAATCCAGGAACTATGTATCCAGTTGGAGCCTGACCTGATGTCACCAATCCGCCATCCGACTGGAATCCCCCCTGACGTGCAGGTGCTGTCAGTGCGCCATTTCCCTGCAAGTGGGTCATTTCAGACAACAGTGGCCATGGCATCAGGGATGTCCCAGCCTATGTTTTCCAACGTGTTGTCCAGAGTGTTGTCTGCCCTGCTGAAACACGTAAGGAGATACATCATTTTCCCTGAGGTGGCGGATTTGCCTACAGTGAAAGGTGACTTCTATGCCCTTGGACATATCCCAAACGTCATAGGTGCTATTGATGGGACCCATGTAGCTCTGGTCCCCCCCGCAGGAGTGAACAGGTGTACAGGAACAGGAAGAGTTCTCATTCGATGAATGTCCAGATGGTCTGTTTGGCAGACCAGTACATCTCGCAGGTAAATGCAATGTTCCCTGGCTCTGTGCATGACGCCTACATCCTGCGGAATAGCAGCATCCCTGATATGATGGGTCAACTCCAGAGGCACCAGGTATGGCTATTGGGGGACTCTGGTTACCCCAACCTTTTCTGGCTATTGACCCCAGTGAGGAATCCCAGGGCAGAGGAACGGTACAATGATGCTCATGGGCGGACTAGGAGGGTTATCGAATGCACCTTCGGCCTTCTTAAGGCCAGGTTCAGGTGCCTCCATATGACAGGTGGATCCCTATTCTACTCACCGAAGAAGGTGTGCGACATCATCATCGCCTGCTCCATGCTCCATAATTTAGCATTGCGATGCCAGGTGCCTTTTCTGCAGGAGGATGATCCAGATGACGGTGTTGTGGCAGCTGTGGAGCCTGTGGAGCGAGTGGACAGTGATGAGGATGAAGCTGAGGATGAAGAAAACGACAACAGTGAGTCAGTCATACAGCAATATTTCCAGTGACACACAGGTGAGAACATTTTCTGGTTTAATATTACATTAACTTTCACACGTCTACCTCTATCCTGTCCCTACATTTCACTCACTATTTGTTAATTGAGTTGTACCCTTCCATTTCAGTTTCACAAGTGTGGTAACCTACGTGTCAACTGCTTGCATCCTTGAAGGGCTTGTGATGTGTGACATTGGTATGTTAGCCTTACAATGGGTAACCCATTATGACACTGTAATTGATAATACAAAGTTCCAAATCATAGACTGACTCCAGATTTTTGTGTGTTTCAAGGGTGTTTATTTAAGTGCTCAAAAAATGAAGGGGGGTTGTAAAATGGGGATGGGTGATGGTGGAGGAATGTCCATGGCAGAGTCCAGTCTATTAGTCTCACAGGTGCACTGCCCATCTGGGCATTGGAAGTGGAGCTGGGGCAGTTCCAATCTGGACAGGGTGACAAAGTGGGACAGTGGGGGGACAATCAGGGTGGTCTTATTTCCTGGCGGGGGTCTTACCATCTTGCTCTGTCCTGTTCCTGGATCTCAGGGCCCGCTTGCGTGGTGGTTGTCCGTCTGCAGGGGGTGGGGTGCTGGGGTGGTGGTCCTGTGGCAGGGCGTCCTGTCCACTAGCGCCGGCGGAGGTGGTGGGCAGTTCGTCGTCCTGGCTAGTGTCAGGGGCCCCTTGGAGTGCCACGGTGTCCCTCAGGGTCTTTTGTATGTCCATCAGCACCCCTACGATGGTGCCCAGGGCGGAGCTGATGGTCCTGAGCTCCTCCCTGAACCCCAAGTACAGTTCGTACTGCAGACGCAGGGTCTCCTGCAACTTGTCCAGGACCGTGACCATCATCTCCTGGGAGTGGTGGTATGCTCCCATGATGGAGGATAGGGCCTCATGGAGAGTTGGCTCCCTTGGCCTGTCCTCCCTCTGTCGCACAGCAGCCCTCCCAGTTCCCCGGTGTTCCTGTGCCTCCGTCCCCTGGACCGTGTGCCCACTACCACTGCCCCCAGGTCCCTGTTGTTGGGGTGGTGGGTTAGCCTGGGTGCCCTGTAGTGGTGGACACACCGCTGATTGACCTGTCCTGGGTAGGGAGGTTTGGGCCCGCTGGGTGGGTGCTGTGCTGGTGTTACCAGAGGGTGGCAGCTCGATGTTGGGCTGTGGCTGGGCAAGGGGAACTGACTGTCCTGAGGCCCACGATGGTCCGGGCTGGTCATCAGGATCCAGTGGGGCAGAGCTGCCGTCGTCACTTCTGGGGGTGGAGTGGTGTTGCCTGGACCCTCTGGTGTGGTGACGGTCCTTCGGGTTCCTGCAGGGTATAGGAACAGGATTATTGCATGTGTGTGTGTCATGGTGTGCAATGGGTGAGTGAGCGTGTACCCCAGTGCAAGCATTCCTGTGTGGGGGTTGGGTGATGATGGTTGGGTGGGTGTTCTGGGTATGTGCAGTGGGCATGCTTTAGTGAGGGGTGCCCATGCTTAGTTTTGTCATGCAGGGCTTGGTGTTGGGATGGGTGGTTGGTGTCATGGATAGATTAGTGAGGATTTGGGGTGATAGGGGAGGGTGTGAGGGTGGGGAGGGTGTGATAGCATGCAGATAGGGTGGGGGATGTGATAGTTTAGATATGACTTACCAGTGTCCCATCCTCCACCGACTCCTCCGAGGCCCTCAGGATGCAAGATGGTCAAGACTTGCTCCTCCCATGTTGTTAGTTGTGGGGGAGGAGGTGGGGGTCCGCCGCCAGTCCGCTGCACCGCGATGTTGTGCCTGGAGACCGTGGAACGCACCTTCCCCCGTAGGTCGTTCCACCTCTTCCTGATGTCCTCCCTATTTCTTGGATGCTGCCCAACGGCGTTCACCCTGTCGACTATTCTGCGCCATAGCTCCATCTTCCTGGCTATTGATGTGTGCTGTACCTGTTAGCCAAATAGCTGTGGCTCTACCCGTACGATTTCCTCCACCATGACCCTGAGCTCCTCCTCGGAGTAGCGGGGGTGTCTTTGGCGTGACATGGGGTGGTGTGTGTCATGTGTGGGGTGGTGTATGTGTTGATGAGTGTGGTGAATGTAGTGGTATGTGGTGTTTTGTGCGTGGATGTAGTGTGGGTGATGGTGTTGTGTGCCTCTGTGTGATGGGGTTGTCAATAGCTGTGCTGTCGCTTTGGCCTTTTCTCAGAAATTATGGTCGTAGGGGTTTGTGGGTGATATGGGTGTGTGTTTTATATTGTGTTGGGTGTGTGGGAGTGTTGTTTGTATGTGTATCAGGTGTGTGTATTTGGAATTGTCCAATGTGGCGGTGTTTTGGAGATGTGTGTGTATTTTGAGCGCGGCGGTGTGTACCGCCAATGGAATACGGCGGTTGAAAGACCGCCGCGTGGATTCGTGGGTCGTAATAGCATGGGCGTGTTTCTGTTGGCGTGGAGGATGTGTTTCCGCCAGTTTATCGCTGACCTTTGGTGTGGCGGTGTTGTGTGGGTGCCTGAATTTCGGTGGATTCCGTGATGTGTGTCATAATAGCTGTGGCGGTTTACCGCGGCCGCGGCGGTGTATTGGCGGTCTTCTGCACGGCGGTAAGCGCCTTATACCGCCAATGTTGTAATGACCCCCAAAATGTTTAACAGTACCTCTGACACTGTGATATGGGACAAGAGGAGCACACAACATGCTAAACAGATGCGACATTTTAAAACTCTTACTTACTTTCCCCAGCCAAATGATTTCAATAAATACTCCCAAGAAAGAATTTCATTTGTTCCAAGCGAAACCAATGAGAAAAACATTTATTCTGCTGTTTTGTGGATTTCAGTGTAGCCTTCAATTTGGTTAATGGTAAAACTGTGGGAGAAGCTACAGAATTAAAACAATCCCAAAAGCATATTATACATTGTGAAGGAATTGCACAGGGACAATTGAGCTAAAGTTGAGAGACCTTAAGAAGGCCTGTTTTCTAAAAAGTCAATTCAAGATTGGTTGTGTACTGACCCACCACTTTCTTTGCTCTTTATCTAATTCAGCCACCCGCAATCCAATTGAGTGCCTAGGCGTTTTTTTCACAAAGTGGGAGGACGGCATATACCCTGTCTTTTGTATGCAGGTGACTTAGTAATAATGGATGTAACACAAATTGGGTTTCAAAGTAAATTAGATGTTTTTTCTAAATAATGGGAAAGGAAATAACGTGATCATTTTTTTTTTTTAAACAATAGTATTTGGGCAAAGAACAAAATAAGGGTGGAAGAACTTACATTGTATAGGTATCTTGGAATGTACTTGACATCAAATTTAGACTGGAAATTACATGTGGATATGTTTAAATTGTAGGGATTATGGAGGATCAGACCTGCCACCGATACTACAAGCATTTAAGGCAATTGTGCAAACAAAATGTTAATACGATATGTACATTTTATGATTGTACGTGAATTCATAGAAAAACAATTTCATGGAATACCAGTACTGAGAAACCATTTCATCTTAGCTGTTTAATGGAAATGTTCAGAATAAATGGCATTTACTTTTTTCATTGAAACCAATCTATATAATTTCTTTTTGGCATAAATTGGCTTTTGAATGCTTTTTGTTTCAAGTGTAAATGCAATGGTTGCAGTTTTTACTTTCAGAAAAAGTTTTCAGTGCTTTACTTCAAGGGAAATTATTTCATATTTATAGTTTTTACACTGTCAGACAGTTTCTTTGAATGCTGACTCATCATTACCCATAAACACAATCCATTTCTGGCCCCTCACAGCCTTTAAACACCATCAATCCCTGCCCCTAACCGTTCACCACAACCAAATTACACTCATCCCTGAGGCCTAAAAGCCATTTCTACCCCACAAATTCACCATCTCTGAACCATAATATCCCTCATTATCCCTACCTCCACCTATTCCTGAACCCTATGAACCCCTTTCTATGTCTAAACCCACCTATCCCGTACTCCTTAAAGACCCTCAGCAGACCCAAACTCCACCCTTTCCTGAACTCTAAAAATCCCTCACCACCCTTAATCACCAGGCATCTATGACCCATAAGATCTTCTCATTTCCCTAAACTACTCATCCCTGAACCCTGGAAACCCCTTTCTACATATAAACTCCACTCATCCCTGAATCCTTAAAACGCCTCATCACTTAAACTCCACCCCATCGAAAACGTTAAACGCTTTTCAACAGGCGAGCTGGTATCATAATTGAACTTTAAAGACCCTCACCCCTCCCTGAACTCCGCTCATCCATGAACCCTAAAACCCCTCAACACCTTTATACTCCATCGAACTCTAAACCCTAAAAACATAACACACCTAAACACCTCTCATACTTGAACCCTCACCACCCCTACACTCCACTCACCCCTGCACCCTAAAACCCTTTCTATGCCCAAACTCCAATTATTCCTGACTCATAAAAACCCCTCTTCACCCTAAACATCACAGACCCCTGAACTCAAAAACCCTAGAGTAGCCCTAAACATCACCCATGTTTAAGGTAATTTTGGATTTTTCCTTAACATTATCTTTCCTTTAAAATGTTCCTTTAATTTAAAACATTTTGTATTTCCTTTAAATTGCCTTTCCTTAAAATTGGTTTTCCATGATTTTGTTTTGGAGCAGCTTGAATTTGACTGCAATACGTTCCAGAAGTAACCTAAAAATGTAATCGGCATCATATACACTGTGTGACTTAACATTGCTAATGTAAAGTGGTGCATCAATATGCTTTATTGAAGGTGCATTCACTATAGAACCTGGAGTTGTCATATATATGAATGTGTTCTAACGTTCAACTTTAACATGGTGAATTTTTGTTCTTATTCTGATGCATTGCATTTACTTAATACACGTTTTATTTATAATCATGTATTTACCGATTTGTGTTTGAATTTATTTTTAAATTATGTTGCAGTTCTATTCAAGTATTAAAGAGTGTGCATTATTAAAGATTTATTATGTTAGTGTGAGAAGGCTGTTCATATTAACGTGTAATGTATTTTTCTTTGCTCTGCATGTTTTTCTTTGCAGGTGCACATTCTTAAATGCTTAGCTAGTGAAAGGTGTATTGTGAATTAGTGTTAGCAAGAAGACTTTGGCACGGACTAAGGCCCTCATCATGACATTGGCGGTAAATCCCGCTTACCACCATGCTGACGGCTGCAACATACCGCAGCAGTGGCAGATAACCGTTTGGCATATTACAACACACACACACCAAACTGACAGAATACAGCCACATACACAAATCCGCCACTCTAAAGGTCAGTGCTAAAGTGGCGGTCCCAACACCCCTACCGTTACGCCAACAGAACAACGCCCACCACATCATGACCCATGAATCACCACGGTGGACATTCAACGGTGGTAAACCATTGCCATTACATACTGCCGCGCTCAGAATGGACACCCAAATACAAAACTTCACAACATTGGCCAATTCAAACATCACACCTGACAGCCATACACACACCACACACACCCACTCGCACCACTATAAAACACACACACACACACACACACACACATTACCCACAACCCTTTATGAATACAAATCATTGCCACCAGACAAACATCAAGACCACTGCGACAAATACACACACACACCCATGCATCCCTCACGCACACCCAATCACACCACCCAACACCCACATACTCACACACATCACCTAACACCCATGGCCCCACAAAGGCAGCCCTGCTTCACAGATGAGAAGTTGCGGGTCATAGTGGAGGAAATAGTCAGGGTAGAGCCACAGCTGTTTGGAGCACAGGTACAGCAGATATCCATTACAAGGAAGCTGGAGCTATGGCGGAGAATCGTGGACAGGGTGAACGCCGTGGGACAGCATCCAAGAACAAGGGATGACATCAGGAAGAGGTGGAACAACCTACGGAGGAAGGTGCATTACATGGCAGCAAGGCACCAGCTCGCCATACAGAGGACTGTCAGTGGAACCCAACCTCCTCCCTCACAGCTCACAGCATGGGAGGTGCAAGTCTTGGTATTACTGCATCGTGAGGGACTCGCTGGAGTAGCTGGAGGACTGGACACTGGTAAGTCAACATTTAACACTTACCACCCCCATACCTGCATGCCATCTCACACACTCACCCTCACTCCCATCACTCCACTCTATCCCGCATACTGCACCTACACAAATGAATAACCCCAATGCCAAGCCCTGCATGCCATACCAATACATAGACAGCCCTCCCAGCCCTGCATGGACACCCATCACTAAAGCATGCATAGCATAGGGGAACTAACAATCCCACAATACATCACCATACACAAATGAAGGTGGCAGGGCAACAGCAACCATAGAGGGGAAGATAGGTATGTACAACATGTCACAGGCATGAAGCATAATATATCACTTACATCCCCACAGGTGCCCCAGCCAATCTCAGTGGAGAGGAGGTGCCACGACTATCCAGTCCCCCAACAGAAGATGCCCACAGTGATGAGAGTAACTCTGGACTCCAGCATCTGGATCAACAACCTGGCCCATCAGGGACCACTGGACAGTTGGTCACCCCACCCCACTCACAGTCCACCACAGAGCCTCCCCCATCAGTTACCAACACCACAGCACCCACCCAGCATACCCACACCTCTGTACCCAGGACACATCAATCAGCAGTGTGCCCGCCATTACAGGGACCCCAGTCCACACCTCATACCCAAGACAATCAGGGACCTGGGGTCAGTGGGCACACCATTCAGGGGCAGAGGGCAGCAGGGACACTGCGAGGATCGCCGTGCGCCAGGGGGAGGACAGGTCCAGGGAACCGACTCTCCAGGAGGCACTCACCAATGTCCTGGGGGCCTACCAACAATCCCAGGACACGATGAGCCAGATCCTGAACAACATGCAGGAGAACAAGTGGCTGCAGGAGGAACACCATCAAGAGATCAGGGAGGACTTGCAGGCCCTCAACACCATCATGATCTAGGGTGCTGGCAAACATGTCCAACATCATGTGGGAATGGACTGTACAGCAGCGGGCCCCTACCACTAGCCAGTCTATTGACCAGACCTCCACTTCCGCTGCAGCTAGTGGACAGGAGGCCCCATCAGAGGACCCGCAGGCAACCAACACCCCTCTCCCAGCTGAAGGTGAACCACCCCGCAAACGGTACCTGCAAACCAGACAGAAGCCATAGACACTTGCCAAAACCAAGACCACCGCCAGGAAATGAGACTCTCCTGATTGTCCCCCTTGTGTCCCACCCCGTCACCTTGTCCACTTTGAACTGACATTGCTCACTTTCCTATGGCCCCGTGGGCACTAGACCTGTGCTACAAACTGACTGGAACAATACCCTGGACTTTCCTCCACCATCACCCCATTCCATTGCACTTTACCCTCAATTATATTGACTACAATAAACACCCTTGAACATAATTTGAGTAACACTGTTTTATGTGTCTTAAATGTGCATATGTGGGAACAGTCTCATCAAGTGCAAATGATCTGAACACTGTGATAGTAAGAAATAACGACCTGGAACAGTCTGTAGTGATCACATCAGGGCAATGTTGTCATATCACCAACATCTGGAAAATGAGAAGCAATAGGTGACAGTAAGTTGAGATGCGAAGGAAGTGAATGCCATCATGCCACAGGCACACAGATAAATCACTAGTTAGAGTAATGGTCGGTTCCACTGTCTCACCTGTTTGTCATTGAAAGCATTGTCGTATTACTGTTGTTCTGTTCTGTTCTGTTGTCCTCATCCTCTGCCTCCTCATCCTCACTGTCCTCAGGGTCCACTGCTGCCACAGGGTTATCTCAAGTCTCCTCCTCCTGCAGAAAAGGCACATGTTGTCTGAGGGCCAGGTTGTGCAACATGCAGCATGTCACTACTGTCTTGCAGACCTTTCTGGGTGAGAAGCACAGGGATCCACCTGTCAGATAGAGGCACCTGAAACTGGCCTTCAGGGGGCTGAAGGTATGCTCAATTATTCTTCTGTCTCGCCCATGTGCCTCATTATAACGGTCCTCAGCCCCTGTCCTGGCATTCCTCACAGAGGTCCGCAGCCACAATAGGTTTGGGTAGCCAGAGTCACCTGCAAGTATTGAGGAACAACATTTAGCCTTACACAATCCTATGGGGAGAACACCTGAATGCATACACTGACATACAGAAGGTGGGGGATTTGGCTCACCTATTAGCCACATAATGTGCCTCTGTAAATGGGCATCACATTTGGGATGCTGCTATTCCTCAGTACAAAGGTGTCATGCACCGACCTAGGATACTTGGCAGTGACGTGGGAGATGTACTGGTCCGCCAGGCAAACCATTTGCAGATTCAGTGAGTGGAAACTCTTACGATTCCTGAACACCTGTTCATTCTGGTGGGGGGGTGACTAACTCAATATGTGTACCATCAATCACACCAGTTATATTGGGGATATGGACCATTGCATAGAATCCTACCTTTACAGTGGCCAAATCTTCCATCTGGGGGAAAGCAATGTAGCTGCACATATGTTTCACTAGGGCAGACAAGACCCTTGCCAGCACAATAGAAAACATTGGCTGTAACATTCCAGCTGCAAAGCCCACTGTCACTTGGAAAGAACCGGTTTCCAGGAAATGGAGCACTGTTAGCACTTGCACAAGAGGGGGGATCCCAGTGGGATGACGGATAGCTGATATCATGTCAGGCTCCAATTGGGCACACAACTCTGTGATTGTGGCCCTGTCCAGTCTATAGGTGAGCATAATGTGCCTGTCGCCCAGTGTAGCCAAGTCCACAAGGGGTCTGTACACAAGTTTAATCTTCTCCTCCCATTCATCCACAGCAGTAGGTATCTAAGGGTCACAAGAGTGAGGAGGCTGTCACAATTTGAACAATGGAACCACAACTTCAGTGTACATGTGGCATTTATGTGATGGGACAGTGGGAATTACAGGTATGTGCAAATCTAGGCATTGACGCAGCAAAGGTTAATCTGATGGTTGTGCGTCACCATGACATGGCGACTGCCTGTCCTGTATGTAGGGACAGGTGGAAGTGAGGTAATTCCGCCGACGTTGGGCGTCGTGGCGGAAGGCTGCCTTGCACCGCTGTGCAATTCCTCATTGGATAATATGGGGCTCTATGGAGTACAGTGGTCAATGGGGATCTGCGCCGGTGGTGACGGTGTACACCGCTGCGGATGTGACCACCATTTTCTATCTCAATCCTCACTTGTTTCGAGACCTTCAACAGCGGAACACCCACACTGCGTGTGCTGCTGTGACCTGTGTCTGGAACCTACCATGTCCCGTGTGACCGGGGAAAGGACCCCTGCCTTTGCTGCTGAGGAGTTGAATCGATTGGTGGATGGGGTACTACCCCAGTACGGATTGCTCTGTGGGCCTCCAGACTAACAGGTGAGTACACCTTGGGCACGATGCATGTGTGAAGGATGCATGGAGATGTGGTTGCAAGCATCGTGTCATGGAGGGGTGATGTAATGTGGTGGTGTACATGGTGTGTGCCGGGCGATGTGTGTGCCAATGGTGAAGGAAACAGGATTGGTGGGCCATATGTGTGACAGGCTGGATTATATGTGTAATGGTGTTGTCCCAACTGTATCGTCTCTGAAGGTCAGCGTCCATTAAAAGAAGGGATTATGGCGTGCCATCGCCAAGGGCATGCGGATCCTGTGGGTCTATGGCAAATGGAGCACCCACTGTCGGAAACGGTGGGAGGACCTGAGACGCTGGGCACGGAAGACCATGGAGGCCTAGCTGGGGATGTACTCCCAACGAGGAAGGGGAACCCTTCGGAACCTCACCCCCAATGGACCATATACTGGCAGTGGCCTTCCCAGAGCTGGCTGGGCGCTTGAGGGCATCACAGCAGTACAGTGGTCATTAGTACAATAATTGGTAGGTGGCATGGGAACCAGGTGGTAGGAGTGAGTAGTGGGTGCCCTTTAATGCTAGGCCAGACATTGCAGCGTGATCCAGCTCCAGGGTAATGGTTGAGAGGGAAAAGAAGGTAACCTAGCTAGGTTGCATTCCATGTCAGACAGGGCTTAGTGGGTCCCAGGAGGCATGCAGTTGGCGGTGTTTGGCCCTGATCTTGCTGTGGCATCTAGACAAATCAATGGCAGTGCAATGCATAGTGCTCAATCCTGATCCCTGTGTGTGACGGTGCTGTGTATGCCAACAGTGCAGTAAATGACCCTGTGTTCTCTTTCTCCCCCCCTTTATCTTCTGTTATCCTGTCCATGTGTGCATTAGCATCATCTGGAGGCAGAGTCCACTGACGCAGAGGGAACCAGTGAGACGAAGGGCGAGGGGAGCACCACAGTGGAGACAGGAGGTGACGACACATACTCAGATACCTCCTCCGATGGAAGTTCTCTGGTGGTGGCGGGCACCTCTGTGACCACCCCAGTTGCAGGTACAGCCGCCACCCCCCTTACCAGCACCACCCTCCCACTAGCCCCTCAGCGAGTTGCCCGTGCCCGCTCACTCAGGAAGGTGGGCATCTCCTTCACCCCAAGCACCTCAGGCCCTGCCTCAGTGAGCCCTGCTGCCATGAGTGAGGAGGCTATTGACCTCCTTAAATCCATCTCTGTAGGGCAGTCAACCATTGTGAATACCATCCACGTGCTGGCATCCCAGATGCAGCAATTCAGTGCATTCCTGGAGGGCATCCACGGTGGATTGGCGACCCAACAGAAATCGATTCAGGCTCTGGCATCCTCTCTGATGCAGCCATTGTCCCTGTCCCTACCGTTCTCCCTCCAACTACCACTTCCCAGTCCCAGTCTCCTCAACCCCAAACCATCCCATGCACACATACAGCTGAGCATGAACACAAGACAACACACAAGAGTAGCACAGTCAAAAACATGCACCACACTTCAACACACAAGCACTCACGCAAACACCAGACAGTTGCAGGCACAACCACATCCACTGCCACCCCTGTCTCCCCTCTTCCTCCTCCCCCACCTCCCTCACAGTCACATCCACACTTACACCTGCATGCGCTGCTCCAACAGCCACCATCAGCATCACCACACCAAGCAGCACACATACCTCACTAGCAGACACCTCCACAACATCCATGCACGCGTCCCCTGTGCCCTCTCCAACCCTGTCTGTCCTCCCTACTCCTAAAACTCACAAATGCAAGCACTCAGACACCCAACAGCCATCCACCTCACATCAGCACACTTCCCATGCACCTGCATCCACGTCTAGCAGACTTACTCCTCCAACAACCACTCCCTCAACCTCCACTCCCATCCCTCCCCCTCTTCCTGCTCCACCGTCCCTGAAAAGCTTTTCCTTGCTCAATTTGACCTCTTCCCCCCCTTATCCCCTACCCTGCCCGTAAGAGCAGGGTCCCAACGACCCAGCCCAGCACCTCAGCCAAACAGTCCACGCAGACATTGGAGGCACCTCCTAGTAATGGAGGCAAGACAGTGATGGTTCCTACTCCACCAACCAGGAAGGGTTACCATCCCACAGCCACTGCCATGAAGGGGAAGAAGCCATCAACTCCTGCCATGAAAGGGAAGGAGCCCTCGACTCCTGCCATGAAGGAGAATGAGCCTGCACCTCCTGCCATGAAGGGGAAGAGGCCTGCCACGTCTGCAATGAAGGGAAAGAAGCCCTCGACTCCAGCAGAGGCTGGCAGGATGACACCACCACCAGTGGTCACGGAGTTCTCACCTCCAGCTGAGGCAGTGCAGCCGACTCTTCCTGCAGATGCTGCACCTTTACCCGCTGAAACATTGCAGCCCTCACCTCCAACAGAGGCTGTCGAGGAGGCACCATCACCTGCTGACACAGTGCAGCCCTCACCTCCAGCAGAGGCTGGCAGGATAACACCACAACCTCGCCACCAGTCGTCACAGAGCCCTCACCTCCAGCTGAGGCAGTGCAGCCCACTCCTCCAGCAGAGGCTGCACCTTCAACCGCTGAGACAGTGCAGCCCTCACTTCCAGCAGAGCCTGCCCAGGAGGCACCTTCACCTGCTGAAATAGTGCAGCCCTCACCTCCAGCAGAGGGCATGTAGGCTGCCCTCCTGCGACTGCTGTACAAGGAGCCCCCTCCAGACCAAATCGGCAAGTCATCCACCTGAGAGACTGTGGCCTTGCACTCTCCAGCGCAGAGAAATGGGCATGGAGCTCCCTCCGGAAGCAGTGGGAAAGTCATCCACCTGAGAGACTCTGGCCTTGCACTCCCCAGCGCAGAGACATGGGCATGGAGCCCCCTTCAGAACCAGTGGGAAAGTCACCCACCTGACAGACTGTGGCCTTGCACTCCCCAGCACAGAGAAATGCGCATGGAGCCCCCTCCAGAACCAGTGGGAAATTCACCCACCTGAGAGACTGTGGCCTTGCACTCCCCAGCACAGAGGAATAGGCATGGAATCCCCTCCAGAACCAGTGGGCAAGTCACCCACTTGAGAGACTGTGGCCTTGCAATCCTCAGCACAGAGAAATGGGAATGGAGCCCCTCCATAACCAGTGGAAAAATTCCCGATTTCGGCTGAGGTGCCCCCACAGCCTTCCCCCTGAGGTGCCTGCCCACTTACAAAATGATGCCCCTGCAGAGTTCTATGCAGTTGCTGTCAGGAGACAAGTTGGGCCTGAACTGTGCGCTGTGGCCATGTGGGCCCTTTGTACTTTGGACTGGGCATTGGCCCTTTGTGGACAATTGTACATATAATGTTCATGTGTGGCTGTTCCCTTGCTAATACATTTCCAGTACATCTGAAATCTGGTCCATGTTTTATTGTGTCGTGTGCGATTGGTTTACGTGTGCAGCTGGTTGTGTGTATGGTCTGTGTGTTTGGTGTGTGTGTTGTGCATGTGTGTGTCACTCTTGTTTTCCTCCCTCCCTCCCTTGTGTGCTAGGCAGCTGTACTCACCATTTTCGTCCTCATCAGCGTTGGTGTTCCAGGGGAGCACGGCGTAGAAGAGCATCAGGAAAACTTGAAGGTCCGGTTCCATGGCGGCGGCGGAGACCTCTGTGTACTTGTTGGTGTGCCTTTCGTTTTCTGTGTTCTGTTTCCGCCAGGCTTTTCATAGGATTGGCAACGCCCTGGAAATCCTGGCGGTTTTGTGTCATAATATGGTGCGTGGTACTTTGTCTCAAGCCTGGCTGTTGATGGCTACCTTCGTGGTGTGTAGTGTTAACGCCCTGGCGGATGGTGTGGTACATTGGCTGTCTATTGCAGACCTATTAGACCCCTTATCCTCACATTGCATAACTTTATGCTAACACTGGATTCTTTATTTTTCAAAGACTTCTACTGAGGTCTTTGCAGTGCTGACAAATGCCTTGCTCTTTCCCAAAACCCTTTAGCGTTAGTCCAATTTAGCTTAGAGCTTAATTGAATGGCAGTACATATATTCTTGATTTCCAGAAAGAAACTGAATTCTTTAACACATCAATTCTTATTGCTTAGTTTTTGTATTGCTGTGACTGTAATTTCCATATGCCTTATATTGAAAAGATTGAACTTGCTTTGGCATTTTAGTTTAACAATTTTGAGTTTGTACTTGTATGGCCTGTTTTGATATGCTCACATATTAGACTGATTACTAATTTTTAATAAAACTTCAATGTTGATTCCTGGTCCTTTTCGGTGTGGCCAAATGTGCTTCACTAATTTGAAATTGTGGATATGGTACTAAGGGGGTTATTCCAACTTTGGAGGAAGTGGTAATCCGTCCCAAAAGTGACGGTAAAGTGACGGATATACCACCAGCCGTATTACGAGTCCATTATATCCTATGGAACTCGTAATACGGCTGGTGGTAAATCCGTCACATTTGGGACGGATTACCACCTCCTCCAAAGTTGGAATAACCCCCTAACTCCGTTGTCCCCCAACACTCTGAAAAAGATCCAGAGGAAGACTGACCATCACTTCCATGTGAGCTCCTACAGTTTCCTCCAAAGTGGTTTCTTAGTTTTCGTTTTCCATTAATTCAAACACATCAAAATATATACATGAGCAGATTTCCAAATTGGAAACTGCTGGAATGGTTTTTGTTGGAAATTACTTTTTAACCTCCGTGAAACATCAAGGGTACAAGCTATAAGGGCAGAAACAAAATTGGTCTTCTGGCACTTCACTTCAATGAAATTAGTGTTGAGTTTTTTAAATAGATACATTTTAGATAGAGAGGATAAAATTGCCTATAGTTTAGAAAGGAGCTTTTAAATAGCGAGCTAAAGTGGGCTGCTAGTATAAGAGGACATACAAAGGAAATTGTTGACCTGCTCTCCCTACAGCCTCCCACCTTAGAATTGCCAAGAAAATTTCTCGACTTCATTGAAATATGAAAACTGAGGTGTTTTCTAGAGATCATGATTTAAAATATTTGCACTTTAAGGCCTCAGTGTTGCATATGATTGACTTGTGGTGCAATGAGGATGTGCATCCTTATATTTCTAGACTGCAGATCAAGGTATGCAATGTAGAATTTAAAAATTTAGGCTGGCAATAAATCCATTATTGTCCGCGAAAAAAAGCTTACTGATATCATTCAGAAAGTGGGTGCATATTTTAAATTGTATATGAATATAAAATGTACAATAGTATATATTTTATTGGATTGTCAATTTTATATAGGGGAAATGAAAAGATTTTTTAAATTTATTTTAATTTGAGATAAGAACTTGTCAACGAGTTTTTTTTTCTGTGCCAAATCTTTTTATTAGTTTTAAAAAATTGAACTAAAGCCACGTCAATATTCATACATGGGCCAAAAAAGTGCCCTTGCAATATCAAGGAATTTCCAGGAGTCTGCCATATCACCCACAATGCAGGGAGAGTGAGACATTACAAAACTGGGGGAAAGGGGTGGTGGGGAATGGGGATATGATTGGGCCTCAGGGAGTGCTTTTAGCGTCGTTGGGAAGGCCATAGGTTGGTCAATATTGTCTGCATGCTTTGCTGAGGGCTAGTATGTGAGCGTTAAGGTCTCACCAGGGAGATAGTACGTAGTCCGTAGACAGTTCCTGCATGTTGATGTGTAGGGAGCAAGAAAATATAGAGATTGTGGCAGTTTTTACTTGCCCTAGAACAGGTGGGTGTGTAATACTTATGGAGGGTCTCATAGATCTTCGAGAGGATGTCTTGTCCCCCTTATGACACTCAAAGAGTTGTAGCGTGATGAGTCATTGGGGAGTGAAGTTTTGGTATTCTAGTCTGGACATGTGGTCCATCAAGGGTTGCCATGTACTGGAGACCTTATTTACAGAATGCAGTAGCGTATCTCCAACCTGTTTGATGTGAAGCACCTGCCATAGCATATGGAACCAGAGTGCTGTGTGGGGAAGCTTTCTTTTAATTCCAGAAGAGAGCTATGATTTGTTTGTCTGCTCCTGTCAAATGACAGATGAGTGTCCTAACTGGCCAGTTAGGCATACTATGTTTGGACAGGCTACGCCCAAGATCACTGTGGTTTGGTCTTCTGGAATTGGATATACCAGGGTTCCCTTGATGTAGCCCAGCACTTCCTTTCAAAATGTCTATACTATTGCAAAGGACCACCATATAGGCCTCAACATTCCTTCTTCCAACCCACAACACCCGTGTAGGGTTGAAGCCATGGAGAACATTTTGCAAAGTTGTAAAGTACCATTGGTACATAACGTTATAGGCTAATTCTCTCTGAGGGAGTGCTGTGTAATGTCTTAGGTTTGTCGTGTCAGAAATGACCCCAGTCTTTGAGTGGTATTTCCTTTTATAAGTCAGTCTTCCATCGAGTTTGATAAGTATGCAGAAGCGTGGTTTTGGTGCTTTGCAGGACATGATTTGTCCTGTAAAATAAGCCTTTCATGCCTGAGTAAGTGTTTACTAGGTTCTCAAAGGGTGTGAGAGATCTTGTGGCAGCAAAAGAGTTGGCTAAGTTTTTTTTAATTACTATGCATCCATTAGAGGCAATAAGTGCAGTTTGAAAGATTTTGCAAATGATTGAAAAATGTGGTATATTTACTTACTTGGTTTTATGTGTTTTGTACAATATTAGAATTGCTGAGTTTTACGGTATGTGTAATCAACTGGATTCTTTTAATAAATTAATAATGTTTTTAAGATGTTTGCAACAGTGTAGGGTACTATGATTCCAACAAACATGTTTTTGACTGACTGAATCTTGCCCAACTCAAAAGATTATAAAAAATATCTTATGTTACAAAGACTTACCAGTGAGTTGGGGCATTACTATAGCCATACTTGAGCTGGTAAGTTATTACTTGATCTTTAACAGTGCCTGGCAGAAACAAGAAGCACTTAAAACAGATGCGCGCCTGATCATCATGTTTGTCACCAGTCCAGTAAGCCAGCAATGCTGGCAATACTCATGGCAGCAAAACTGCAACTGTATTTGGGAGGCCAATAAATCCCACATAGATCAGCAAAAGATCGAATCGCATAAGGCCTGCATGACTAAGAATCCCAGGATTATTTGGTATTACATAAACAATATATCGGCAAGAAATCCACCAATAACGAAAATAGTGTTTCTGCTGACACCCAAGAGGAATTGAAAATAGAATTAGTTAAAAATCTTGAACGACAAGCGAGTTAACTCAGTCTATTAAGGAGGCAGAAACACTATGACCTGCTTTCCTCACAGAAGAACAAACTAGCCAAATACAACCAAACAACAGTTGGATAGCCTTTGCACACATATTAAAAATAATAAGAGAAAATAAAAAGATTGCACCTGTGCTAAATGAGTTCCCCTCTGTGATGTTTAAATCAAATCCCGAATATGGGTCAAAGGAGCAAAGGGATTATTCGAGACTGGGTATTACATCAGTCTTGATCCAGACTTTTGCCCTGGTCCACACTTATTGCCAATCCAGAAAAAAAAGTGAGCTACCAGGATCCGGCCAATTATAGGGTGATAGCCCTTTTGGATACCGAACCAAAGTATTATGCCAGTCTGGTCCTTGAGAAGCTAAAAGTATTGGCTGACGATAAAAAATGAATTCCACAGTTCCTCACCAGTTTCATAAATGGCTGCACCACATTAGACAACATTGTGACCCTAAACCTGCAAATATATAGAGCAAAGTTGACACAATCACAGTTAAATGCTTGCTGCCTAAATTAAAAAAATATCATTTGAATAGTTGTGGGCAAAGTTACCAAAATGGGGATTTCCAAGTAAAATAATAAATGCAATCATAAATCTGTAGTCCTCAGTCTGGGTACAAGTCAAACTAGGACAAGGCTGCATCGTCACCTAAAACAATCTGGTTAATAAAGGATTAAAACTGTGTACCCGCCCCACTGCTTTTTAATTTATATGTATTTGAAATAGAGATGACCCTATTGAGGCTAAGGCTTTGCCCACCCCGATTTAAATGGGCATTGAGCATTTACCATCCAAATTGCGAATGCCATGGTTCTTTTAGATTATACCAGAATCAGCTTCAACATAGTTTGTGGAAGCTATGTAAGTACTGTGCGTACAACAAACTGGAAAATAACTACAAAACAAAAATAATGTTTTTGGCCCAGTAAAAAACATGAAAAAGCTAAGAGATCTCCTGAAGTGTGGAAGGCAACTCCTGGAACAAGTAGACTCCTACACTTATCTTGATGTTACTTTGCATACAAAAAGGTGACCATAGAGCACACTAGGCACAGTTAAAAAGAACGGCCACACCATTGAGAACTATTCTGTTAAGACTATCTGAAAATTTAGATGGGCCATCCATCACGCCTCTCTTATACATCATTAAGTTCAATATATACCAGTCTTAATCTGTCCAAGTTTTTCAGAAAACTCCATTGCTTTCTTACATACAGAGTGGAACAAACTCTTCAGAACAATATCCAACCCCCACCCCAATAGTCATGCCCCACACAAATCCCTTTGGAATTTGGATTGCTCAATCAAGAGCTAAGAGGAAATGGTGCCCTCATTATTTTTTGGTTTGACTTGAAAAGAGCAGAGCCCAATACACTTGGAGGTATTTTACTTTAAGAGTTTGATAATCCAACATTACAAGACAATACATTATGGCAGTGAAGAGTAACATTTTCAAGTACTACATTGTTTTAATGCTATTGGAGGATTTTTAATAATAAATTTGTCAATCAATCAATCAAAAATTCTTTATTCGTCTATACTCCAGAAAAAGAGTATGTTAAATCCACAAAACACAATAAAAAGAACTCATTGTAAAAGCAGAAATCATTTTTTAATCTGTAACATCCATTTCCCTAAGGAAAGATAGAGGGACTCCGTGGCTTTATGATATTTTTGAAGGAGAATTTAGCACAAGCAGCTTTAGATAAAATAAATAGAAATATTGGTCAAGACTAAAAGCATGTAAAAATATGCTTAAACACCTCTAAATAACCTCAGGCGTCTACCTTTGCTTCACTCTTCAGTAACATTTCTTCAAGGTTAAAATAATTCTCCTGTGGGGCAGCTTTTGCATTAAAACCTCATAGCGACCTCCTTACTATAGACGAATCATACCCGGCCCATAAATACTAGTACTTTTCACTTGAATCTCCGAAGCAAGAAAAGAAATAAACAAGAGCTTATGTGAAATGCAATATAAAGGCATGCAGCATATTCTAAAATGCAGTAATTAGTTATGAGGAAACGATATGGGAATGTTATTTAAATGCACTTGTCTCGGGGTATTTATGAGGTTCCATATTTCGATGTTTCCACACTTCTTAACATTGAGTGCTATTTTGACTCAATTTTTTAATGTATATTGTGATAATGTAAGCATGTGTAAACACATCTTAAGATAATAAAATGTGATAATCTGTCATTGATGAGTTTCTGGGAGCCTAAATGCTGTAAACACAACATGCCTAACCTGTCATCTCTAATATTAGGAAATCGAAAAACACGGTGCAAGGAAACGAATATGCGTAGATTTGCCTAAAGCGCAAAATAACACAGTGCATCGTACTCTGTGGGGAATGGTTGTGACACTGCATTTTGGAAGTGACCAGAACCAGGACCCGTGCGCTGGAACGCTACCATCAAATTAAGGATACATAAATGCAAATAGTTAAGTTAAAACCTCTACTGCCTATCGTCTACTAAGACGCGGTGCAGTTCACTTCTTGATCTGGTCATCAGCGCAGAACAGGCTTTAACTGTCTGCATCGTATCTGTCTCGGCAATTCGCCTCCTGGAGCAGTAATTAAAAGATCAAAGTTTCACACGCTCTTTAATGCCTGCTGGCATTTAGAAACCTGTACGTAGGCGATCTTGTCCGTTCAGTGTACAGCAAAACACTCCCTATCTATCAATGCTGAAAAACCTGCCTCTGGCATGCGCCAAAATGTTCATCCATGACAACAGACGTGAAATTCTTAGGGGCATCCTTTAAATAATCCAGTCCTACATCCCAATGAGCAATATATGTTGCAGTATTCTGGGGAATATATAGGAACTTGCATAGAAAATTATTTTCCTCCTTTTAAAGAATGTCCGCTTTGGTATAGCCCCAAACTCACGCCCCATGGTGCCCCACCGGGATAATCTTTCGGTTCTAGCCTGAAATGAATTCTTTCACTGGCATATGCTCTACCTTATCAAAAGGAAGCTCTAGATAAATAACATTTCTAACCTTCACCACAGGAATACCTTCTATCATATGATATCTGGATTTAGTATTTTTAGTATTGCTAACCACATTAATAAAACAATCATGATAAACTCTTAAATCCGAATCCTACAAAGAGGAGACCAAAGGCATTCAACAAAATTTGCAACCCATTTACAGTTCAAGCAATAAGTACTACATTTTCAGCTTGGAGGACAGTTGGGATCAGCCATTTTCCAATCTGATGTATATCCTTTTATTTATAAAGAAGATGGCTATGTAGTTCATTGAAATATAAAAGGAATAATAATGGAGCCAAACTGCAGCCCTGCCGTACACCGCAATTAAAATTACTCATATGTACTGGAGCATAATCCGTATCTGACTGTGACGCGCGGTTTCTATCTTCCTCTCCGGGAGACACAGAGTAGAAGGTTCTCCCTTTATAAAGCACCTGTAAGCTCCGCCCGCTGAGCCACGCCCCGTCCACCCTCGAAGTAGGTAAAGGAATTCCCGCCTCTTACCAGGATGATGGACAGCTTTCCAAAACGACCCCACTGCGTTTTACCGCCGATTCACGTGTTGCGTTGTTGATGCGCAGAAGCACGAGGACATCTCCACAAAGACGCACTAGTAACAATAACATTGCCAAAGGCACACAAGGTTGCTGGAGACGTTTACCCCATGGCCCATCACGTACCCCTAGTGTACAATATAAACGCAGCAGATGCCGCAGTTGAAGCTCACCTTCTGGAAAGGACAAGCCACCCTAACTCTTGGGCTTGGCTAAGATAAAGCAAGGCTGTGCGCTCAGAGATCCCATAGCAGAAAAGATCTAGAATCCTTCCTGGAGGTGAACTGATGATGTACTGGAGCGTAACCTGTATCTGACTGTGACGCGCGGGTTCTATCTTCCTCTCCTGGAGACACAGAGTAGGAGGTTCTCCCTTCATAAAGCACCTGTAAGCTCCGCCCGCTGAGCCACGCCCGTCCACCCTCGAAGTAGGTAAAGGAATTCCCGCCTCTTACCAGGATGATGGACAGCTTTCCTAAACGACCCAACTGCGTTTACCGCCGATTCCGGTGGTGCGTTGTTGATGCTCAGAAGCACGAGGACATCTCCACAAAGACGCACTAGTAACAATCACATTGCCAAAGGCACACAAGGTTGCTGGAGACGTTTACCCCGTGGCCCATCACGTACCCTTAGTGTACAATATAAACGGGGCGTATAAAACATGCTAGGTAACGCTTACTGACATACTCGTAGAAAATACCCCGGTTGGGTAGGCCACGATGCTCATTTTACAGAAACTAAACCTCAAAGGAAGCACTTCCAAATATAAACGTAGCAGGTGCCGCAGTTGAAGCTCAGCTTCTGGAAAGGACAAGCCACCATAACTCTTGGGCTTGGCAAAGATAAAGCAAGGCTGTGCGCTCAGAGATCCCATAGCAGAAAAAGATCTAGAATCCTTCCTGGAGGTGAACTGATGATGTACTGGAGCGTAATCTGTATCTGACTGTGACGCGCGGTTTCTATCTTCCTCTCCTGGAGACACAGAGTAGAAGGTTCTCCCTTCATAAAGCACCTGTAAGCTCCGCCCGCTGAGCCACGCCCGTCCACCCTCGAAGTAGGTAAAGGAATTCCCGCCTTTTACCAGGATGATGGACAGCTTTCCAAAACGACCCAATGCGTTTTTAACGCCGATTCCGGTGGTGCATTGTTGATGCTCAGAAGCAC
Organism: Pleurodeles waltl; assembly: GCF_031143425.1. Lineage (NCBI taxonomy): Eukaryota > Metazoa > Chordata > Amphibia > Caudata > Salamandridae > Pleurodeles > Pleurodeles waltl. The sequence goes on along the minus strand of NC_090446.1, from coordinate 975,215,446 downwards.
GAGGACATCTCCACAAAGACGCACTAGTAACAATCGCATTGCCAAAGGATAACAAGGTTTTCTGGAGACTTTTACCCCGTGGCCCATCACGTACCCTTAGTGTACAATATAAACGGGGCGTATGAAACATGCTAGGTAACGCTTACTGACATACTTGTAGAAAATACTCCGGTTGAGTAGGCCACGATGCTCAATTTACAGAAACTAATCCTCAAAGGAAGTACTTACAATTATAATCGTAGCAGGTGCCGCAGTTGAAGCTTAGCTTCTGGAGGTGAACTGATGATGTACTGGAGCGTAATCTGTATCTGACTGTGACGCGCGGGTTCTATCTTCCTCTCCGGGAGACACAGAGTAGAAGGTTCTCCCTTCATAAAGCACCTGTAAGCTCCGCCCGCTGAGCCACGCCCCGTCCACCCTCGAAGTAGGTAAAGGAATTCCCGCCTCTTACCAGGATGATGGTCATCTTTCCAAAACGACCCCACTGCGTTTACCGCCGATTCACGTGGTGCGTTATTGATGCTCAGAAGCACGAGGACATCTCCACAAAGACGCACTAGTAACAATAACATTGCCAAAGGCACACAAGGTTGCTGGAGACGTTTACCCCATGGCCCATCACGTACCCCTAGTGTACAATATAAACGCAGCAGATGCCGCAGTTGAAGCTCACCTTCTGGAAAGGACAAGCCACCCTAACTCTTGGACTTGGCAAAGATAAAGCAAGGCTGTGCGCTCAGAGATCCCATAGCAGAAAAGATCTAGAATCCTTCCTGGAGGTGAACTGAGGATGTACTGGAGCGTAATCTGTATATGACTGAGACGCGCGGGTTCTATCTTCCTCTGCTGGAGACACAGAGTAGAAGGCTCTCCCTTTATAAAGCACCTGTAAGCTCCGCCCGCTGAGCCACACCCCGTCCACCCTCGAAGTAGGTAAAGGAATTCCCGCCTTTTACCAGGATGATGGATGGATGACTAAGTATTTTTTACCCATGATTCTAATTATGTATTATATGTGCATATGTGTGTTGTATTCATATGTGTGTGTGTATAAATATATATATATATATGTGTATGTATGTGTATATGTTTTTTCTGTGCCTGGCATGTTTGTGGATCTTTGCATGGCTCCTGGTTTTTTTGGGTTGTTATACTAGATATCTATGAATTTCTGCTCTCTTTTATCACACTTATCTACTCATCACTCTTATGTCATGTCTCTATCAAGCTATCCTCCATTCTCACTCGGACTCATCCCAAATCCCTTCGACCACTTTCATCTCCTAAATATCTTTGCCTAAGCTCTTCCCTCCACCTCCACATCTAACTCACCAAACCTCACTGTACCTCTGTGACCTCCCACACAACCCTACTAAATTCTCCTGCATTCATCTCACCCTCCTACTATGCTCTCCCTAACCCTTCCACATCCTCTTTCCCCTCCGCTCCCCCTTTTATCCATCTCAAGCCTTTGGATTTAGTAAATGAAGGATAAACTCCCAATTAACACTTCTGGATTTCTTTCCTCCTCCACCCCTCCATTACTCCAGTCAATCTAACTAACAAACTCTCATATCCGCAACTCAAATTAACTCATAATAATACTAAAACTGTACTCCTTATTAAATTATACTAATCCATCACTAATTCTTGGTGGGTACCGGAGTAGCGTGCTACTCATCGAAAAGCGCTTCGACGCCTCGTCAGGGGTAGTAAGCGCTATATAAATACGATTACAATACAATACAATACAATATGAGGACATTGTCCATCTGGGCCAAAACAAACCTTGGAGGACATACCACAGTGTAAGCGTCTAAGTAATGAGATGAGGGACTTTTCCACCACCAGATTTTCCATCATTGTCCACAATTTGGAGGAGTTTACATTGTCAAATGCACAGGAGAAATCCCAAAATGCCATATGGCATTTGATATTTGACATACTTCTTGTTATACTTGGCACCCCTGGTGTGGTTTCCCCAAACTTTTTGCCTTCAGACCCAATGGTGGATGGTGACCTTTAAAAGTGGTGGGGTGTAATCCTTTGCTCAAATTCCCAAGAGCTTTTTTTGAAGGGTTGTCTCACACTTTCTTGCACTAAGTTTATTGACTCACTCTGACTCACTTGGTCTCACTAACTTATGCAGTCTCACTCATTCTACTCTGGCCCACTCTGTCTCACTCAGTCCCACTCATTCTCACTCATTCTGAATTAGCCTTACTGTGAGTGAGTCTTACACACAGTATCCCTCAGTTACGTTCACTGTCAGTCTCTCTGACTCACTCACATTCATTCTCAAACATACTTGTTCTTATTGTCACTCATTCTCACTCACTGTGACTCATTTCTTCACTGACTCACTTTAACTCACACATAGTCACACACACATGCTCACAATGCTGGGATTTCACCAACTCTGAACAGTATCTTTGGTGGCTGACACAGGCACCATCATGCACCTGTGTCAGCAATCAAACAGTGTGACTAGCTGGCTCAGTTTGTTGCTGGACCTGGAGTGGGTCTGCATTTTATTTTTACAATATCAAGAGTGAATAATTATTTACTCTTGATACAATAAAAATGTACCACAAAACGAGAGTGTAGTGTATCTGTGGAGCCCATAAAGGAGAGCAGCCACTGGTCCGGGGACACCTATCTGACAAACCAATCATCCACTTAATCATCCATCCTTTCACGTATCCATCCCCCTTTCATCCACCCATTCATCCATCCATTCATCCACCCATCCTTTCGCTCATCCATCCACCCTTTCTCTCTGTCTATCCATCCTTTTATTCCATTCATCCATCTTCCTCCGTTTGGCTCATCCATCTATCCACACTTTCACTCAACCATCCACCCTTACACCCATCCATCCACCCTTTGTCCCATCCATCCATTCATACATCCCTTCATTTACCCTTTCATTCAGCAATCCATCATTTCACTCACTCATCCTTCTAGCTATCTATTCATCCATCCATCAATTCACCCTTTCACTTATCCATTCATCCATCTTTTCATTGAGACTTCCATCCACCCTGCCTTTCACTCATCCATCCATTGTTTTACTCATTCATTTTTACATACATACTTTCACTCATCCATCATTTCGCTTATCCATCATCCTTTCACACCATCCATCCACTCATCCATCTATTTCACCTTCCACTCATCCATCCATCCTTTCACTCATTCTATCATCCATCCACCCTTTCTCCATCCATCCATACACTCTCCCTTTCACTCATACACCCTCCCTGCTTTCATTCTTCCATTATTACATCCATCCTTTCATTCCATCATCCAGGCATCTATTCATCTGCCATCTCATCCATCCATCCACCAATCCTTCCTTTCCACTCACACACCCTCCCAAGTTAATTATGAGCCTTTGTCTGCTGAGCTGCAGACAGAAGAGGCTCATAAAGAACACCCCTCCACCGGCACTGCTAAAAGAGAAGGGGGTGACAATGCCCCTGAGATAGGCAGAAGCTTAACTGCACACTTACTTAGTCCATTAGAACAATTGTTGTCCACAGCTGGTTATTTCGCTATTTTGGGCCTCTAAAGTCAAGCTAAGGAGACCTCCGTCATGCTCATCTTCATAATATTTTTTTCAAAATGATACTTCCCTCTATTGGGTCTCTACAGTCGAGATAAGTAACACTCTGTCATGTTCATCTTCATTAAAAAAAAGTTCAAAGGGTAACAAAATGCAGTACTACACATGTGTTACTGCCAGGAGAGCATCACCCTGCATCCCTTCTACAACCTGCTCTCTATGCAATCAACAAATTGTTGCCACCCACTCCCTCCTTGTTCTCATCGCCATGCCCCACCCCAAGCCATTGAAGTGAATAGAACTTTGCTAACTCCTCAGAGGGCCACTGTTTCTGTGCCCCAAAAGCAACCAAATAAATTTCATTGTAAACCAGCCCTCCCTCTCCGATGATGTCACTTCTGTAGCTTGTGCCTGCAGGTTGAGGAAAACCTCGCCCAGCTGGCACTTGCGCATTAGTACAGCTGCAGAGTTTACTAGAGTGCACCCAGGAGATTCAGCACACCGAGCAGAGATATATTTTCAGCTGCTCTGTTTATTTCCCTGTTTTTGTATCTCCACGATGTGGATGCAGGGCAATGCCCTTTTTGCCCATGAACACCTGTCGCCCCTGTTCAGACCTCCACTTTAAGAGCACAACTGGATATTTGTACTGGACCTCAGACACCCCCACTTGAGTACACTTCTGGATCTGCGATACTCTGCAAGGAAGAAGGAATGCTGTGCTGCTACAAAGACTGCTGTTGTGCTGGACTGTTGCTCTGAAGAGACTGCTGACCTGCTGTGCTGACCTGCTGTCTGCTGCCCTTGTGCCCAGGTGAAAAGGACTGGACCTACAGCACCTGAACCTAGAACCTAGAGTAACTCCAAGGGCTAGTTGGCTGGCCTCCTGATCTGAAACCTCAGGGACACAACAGGCTTCCAGCAACCCTGCATTTTCTCCTGACTCTGCCATCTGTGAGTCTACCCTGCCAAGTGGTGCCACCCCAGTCCTGGAACCTTGCAAGTGGTCCTTTGGTACTCTAACAGACTCTGTCGATCCAGCAGAACTGAAACGTCACTGCTGCTGCATGGATCAGACCTGTCGCAAAGCCCCACATCACAGCACACTCTTTGGGACCGATGCATTGCCCCGTCTGCACGAAGCATCCTCACCACATGCCCTCGGACCCCTCGTCAATGGCAGCTTTGACAACGAAGCTGGACTTTGCATCAAAAGTCCTGTTGACAGGATCCTCAACAACAATGCAGGTCCTTGCACAGCAGCCTTGCCGCATCTCAGGACTGATGCATTGATTCAGTGTGATACATCTTTGATGTGGATCCTCGCAATGCTTAGCAAACCAGGACTTAATGTACTTTGTTCAGTGGGCCTAATTGGGTCCTTGTAGCCAGCCCACACTCCATCTTTTTGGCGCTATTTTTACCCAAATCTCTAAAATTGTATCTCCCCGGTTCTACTAATTGAATTTTTGTTGTTTTGGTCTTGTTTTTATTTATTGAAGAAAGTTCTATTTTTTGACCTTTTTCTAACTTGGTGTGGGATCCTTTAAGTCTGGTGTTTTCACTTTATTATAGTTTGAAATGCTGGCCAAATACTTTATATATTGCCTCTTAGTTGAGCCTGACTGTTCTGTGGCAAGCTACCAGAGGAATGAGCAAGGGTTAATTTAGGGTTGGCTCATGCCTCACCCTGACGAGGATTGTGGTTGCTGCTTGACCAGGGCTCACACTCCAGTCAACCAGTATACCAGTTTTTTACACTTCCCCGCTAAGAGAGACAAATTTAAATATTGTTCCACTGTACCAATTCCCGACCAAAACCAAAATTGTACTTCGAATAAGATGTCAATTTCTGCTGCGTAGGCTTCTAATTTTGACAGAAGAATTCTGCCAAGAAATTTCATGGAGGAGGTGGGGGTAGCAGCTTGGTTGAATGTCATGACTACCTCCTCCCAGGTCTTAGGAATAGGGCCGGTAACTGCAGCAAGTAAAGCTTTAGTAATTTTAGTAATTAAAGCACACCACAGAGCAGTATTCGCTCTGTAGATATCCATCGGGACATCATTGGTCTTGGTGATGTCCCCAAAGAGTTCTTATTAATGGCAACTAATACTTCATTAATGCCAATGGATTGACTCAAAGCTAGAACAGCCTCTAGCTATGGTGTGGCACCCCTATCTTCCACAGGAGGATGGGTAACAGCACTATCCGTCTCAAAAACTGACAAAAAAATCACACTTAGCCATCTCCTGATACTCCACCATGACAGCATTATAATCAGTAAAAAAAGGACGGTTCACAATTTACCAAAATTAATTTCCATCCTTGTCACTCCCTGCTGATACAAGATCCTCCCAGGCCTTACTTATGACGTCTCTCCTCCTACTCTCTAATATCTGGTAATATTTCCAACTGGCCGTTTGGAATTTCTTCAGTATTCCTGGGAACATATTTTAAAGCTAAAGCTAAAGTTAGTTGTTTGTGAGACACGGTACATGTGTAATTAAATCATCTATGGGGGAGGGAATCTTTTTTGACTGTCAACATTTGTGAAATAGAATGATAGTGAATTAAAAACTTTTATAATGGAATTGGGATCTAAACATACATTAAAAGCTTCCTCATTTTCCTGTAATAATTTACTAATGAAATGCACGGGCAGTTTTGCCTCATTTTATCCTCATCCTCTTGTTGTTCGTGCCCCACATCATTGATCTTGGACTCTTCCCTCAATTTTAGATGAAGAGACATTGTGAGTGGATGATTGTCACTGGCAGTTTTTATCCACCGCAAAGATTTTAAGCAGGGGCAAAAGAGTGAAAGAGATTAAAATAGAGACTATTGTGCTGCAATTCCCTTTGCCATTAAAAATCAGGCTTTGGAACCTGCCATGGAGACCATGTTGCCTGAAAATATCAAATAGTTTTAAAGCAGAAGCCTGTTTAATGCTTCCCCATACATGGTATGTCTAAAATGGGTCAAACCCTGACCATTTTTATCCATCAGCCCACACACTGCTTGTCCAAAGTCACAAACAGAAATATTAGAATCCCCAGCCTATACTATAATAATCTTACGCATGTTTTTTAATTGTATAATTCGTTATTAAAAGATCAATCTGAACAATTATGTCAGTTAATTTGTGATTCAATATATTGTAGTGAAGGTTATTCAGCATAATGCCAAAAGAACATTCAAAGGCCAGATATAAAATGTGCAACCATATTGAGCTAAAAAGTACTTTGACCTCAATTGTTCGAAGTTTTTATAGAAAAAAAAACATACTGTCTACCTTTTGCTCGACCTGCCGAGGAGGAGATTGCAGGTATACAAAAATTCTGGAAGCCATCAATACTGAATTGAGCAACCATCCACTCATCTTTCTTGAAAAAAATATCTAATCAAAACCATTAATAAAAGCCAGCCAGTCAGCATTATGTAATGTTGAGGTGACTCCAGCTATTCCGAGAGAGTAATCTAACACCTCTACAACAAGTTGCCCCCTTAAATTAATAGTGCATCACAAGCATCACAACATGACATGGACCTTTTATTGACAAAGGGATATCTGTTGTCTTGGATTTTACGTTGGTTGTCAATCATTTTCATCCATGTCATTGAAACGATCATTACTAGGGACACTGCATCGATTCCGGATATTGCTCCCCTTATTTAACCCTGGATCTCTTAGATGGGCACTTTGAGTACTCTCTTGGCCTGGTCTATAAAAATATCTTAGAAGATACGCTTGGACTCTACCTGACATATCGCTTAAGTGAGGGATAATAATAACCTGCTTACTACCAGTAGCATTCATACACAATCCCCTTGGGAGTTTTTAGTACTGTTTCCAACTCATCCAACCCTTCTGGACGAAACAAATGTAATGAAACAAATCACAAGACCATCATGTGTTTAGCCTCAATCAATGTGCCTCCTTTCGGGGCAGATCCCATCGAACCCTCCTTCTTGTTAGGGGCTAAGGTTGGAACGTTTATAAGGACACTGACATGGGGTGTGATCTCAGGAGGGAGCTGAAGATGAACCTTGCTTCCAGAGTAAATTGCTACATTGTAGGTTTAAGTGCAGCTGTATATCGTCGAATCGATCTAACTTATGAGTAAGTGCATTTCCTCTGCTGCCTTGTGTGACTACCTGCCATGTATTACAGTCATTCAGTGGCCCTCTTGTATTACTCAGTATAATATTGTTTGCCTAGGTAATCTGATGACTCTATCCTTGATCTATTCGTCTTGAGGTGCAAACAGAAGTTACCCTCTATTCATCTGATTTAGCTTGTGAGAAACATTTCTCCTCCAAGATCTTACATTTATCATTAGTCTCCTTCCAGAAGTTCTGTAGAACCCCCTCTAACTTTACAAAAAAAATCATGATGATCAGTCAATTTACATTGTAATTAATTTAAATCAGGGTTACCAACCTTCCCTCTCTGAATGTCTATAGTTGGGCTGTTTCCTTCACTGCAGTTCACAGATGCTTTATTAGCTTATTTCCTGAATGGCTTCTTTCACTGACATATACACTTAAAATGTTGATGACACAAAGATTTGAGGAGGTGAACTTAGGTCCCATATTGGACCAAACTACTGGGCCATTAAATAGGTAATCTGCTTCCTCTCTTTCTTTATTAGGCTCACAGTTCACAGTCATAACCTCCATATTTGAAGACATCAGGAGAAGCAAGCAGTAAATTTGCCAATTTCATAAATTCAATCCAAACTGAACTGGAGAGTTTGTAGTATTCTTCTATTGTACTTGTTTGACGCTTTATTCATAGTTAGGCAGGGGTGGCTCCTCCATAGGGGCGGAGGAGCATCACCCCCCTCCCCGCCTGCAGCACTAGCTGCAAACCTTTTCCCAAAGAACAATCATAAACTGTATTTATGATTGTTTTTTGGGAAAAGGGGGTGGGGCCACGGGGTGACGTGCACTGGGGGGAGTGCTCAGCACTCCCCCTCAGAGCACGTGTGTTTGAACGGCCGTCTCGGGCCGGCCAAACACACATACGCACATGGCTCTCTCCAGCCCGCAACACAGTTATCGAATTCATTCAAATATGCATAACATGACCCTGAACCTCCCATTCAAGAAACCAAAAATGTTTTCTTCGAATGGGAGGTTATTTTGTGCTGAAAGATCATCCTAGTACAGAACTACTTTGACAGCAATTCATTGAGCGTTCCCTGTGTCACGGAGTCACCTGCAGGTTGAGAGGAAAATGTCCTCACCCCTGGGTTTCTCACCCCTGTGGCTAGGGCCGTCGTGCCCCAAGTGCAGGTGGTAGAGCATCCTCCCATCCTGGCAACTCAGGCCTTCCCATGAAGGCTTGGGTTGGTCGGGAGGGCAAGAGAGAATTGCCTGGCCGTGCCACAGGACCAGTCTGGATTGCTACAGATGGCAAAGAGGTCAGGAGCAGCCTCAAACTGCGACCACCATCTTGTCCCCTTGGCCACGCCCGCAATCTTAATAAGAAGTTTAAGATCGGTATTACTTGAAAAAAAAATCCTGAATCCATGGGTTATTGATACAGCTTACAAGTTGATTGTAGTATGCGAGTTGCATAAGTAACCAAACTCACATATTTTAGATAACAACTTTTGCTAGCACTCGACCAAAGAATGTATGCCATTGTAATACATTGACTTTGTCATCAAAATGCTCCTCCAATTTATTAAATGTTACTTGCGGTAGATCTTCTTGATTCCCTGCTCCCTGTAACACTGAGGGTTCAAAAAGGTTTTGGAGAAGTATGTGTTGTTTGCGTAATGGCGAAAAAGTTTCTGCCCCAGTGGCAATGAGGTAGGAGTCAAGTGGCTTCACCCGTTCATTCCATATAAGATTAGGTTCCCCGTCATTATTTAAACATGGTGGGGGTTGTGACATATTTGTTGCTGTTAAAAGCAAAAAGCCAACATGATAAATAACATCTGGAAAAAGAAAACTCTAAAATTGAAAATGGTGTATTTTGATGAAGAGACACAGGTCCTATTTCTACTACTATGGCTGGGCTAATAAATTTAATTGGTGTACCAATAATAGATCAGTTTGTGGTAGCTTTATGATGGGGAAATGTAGCAAGATAAGTCACTGAAGGTAATTATATATAATTAATGCTTGAACATCACAGATGTACAAATCAGCTTCTATAATGTGGAGATTTCTTAATTTTACAAGCACATTTGATATGATGTGCTTGGAAGTGGAAAAGGAATTGTTGTGTAACACCGAAGACATGCACACTATAAAGTGTAGAGTAGCCACTTTAAGAGTGTTTCCTTAAAGCAGTGTACTGCCCAGTCTTCAACAAGCATTGGTAAAGCCAATAGGGTTTTCTCCTGCGAAATCTCTCGTATTTGTCAATGGTTTTTAGACACGGTACACAGTGGCCTAGTTGCTGTACAGCATGTCTTAAATTCAAGCATTGTTAAACAGTCCTATACTTTCCAAGAAGCTGGAAAAAACATCTGCTAAAATCTGTGCGCATAGAAAACAGATGGCAGGGCCGCTTCCCCTACATGGAACAATGCCAAGGATATGTTTTTGATGCGGCCGGTTCCAATGTCAACACATATTATTTTCTAGTAGTGTTTTCTTTCCTGTTGTGTATGCCAGTGAAGGAGACACAGAAAGGTTAGAAGTGATGGTGAAGTGCGCAAGAGCGGCCACAAGGACTCTGCCTGCATATATATTTTTAGGTTTTGGCTAGACAGTGGGTGTGCTGTCTCTTTGAGACTATTGTAATCTTACAGTGGGTTTAGAGCCTGCTTGTTGGTTACCATTTGTTGGCTTGTGTGGCACTCGTCTTTACAGCCACGTAATTGGTCATTGCACGCATAGCAACATTTCCTGTTAGTCGAGACGGGACCAACACTGATTGATTCAACTTAATCAGTGCCCATCCGCAGCTCCCAACGTGATTGAGGTATTTTTTCTAACTTCTAGGGCCCTGCAAACACAAGGAGTGTGACTTGCAGAAACATGCCCAGTAGGTCAAACAAAATTGCAAAGTTTTATTTTCTATAGTTAACCTGTTTCTTTTATTTTGCCAGGGCTTCTTTTCGTACTTTGCCCTCGTGTTTTTTTTTTTTTTTTTGCTCGTGGCCCCTCTTCTTAAAAGATGGTGGTTATCTTGTCCTAAATGTTGCAAACATACATTGTTTCTTTGTTATGTTTAGTTTCCAAAATTATGCTTTAACACATAACCGTGCAGTACACCTCAATCCACCCCCTACAATCCAATCTGCCCCACCCCAATTAATGCCAATCCACCCCACCCAAACTAATCCACCACACTCAATCCAATCCACCCCACTCAATCCCTTCCACATTAGAACAATGCAATCCTCCCCACTCAACCCAAACCATGCACCCTGACCCACTCCAATCCACCACACTCCAATCCTCACAACCCACCGCACCCCACTCAAATCAGCCCCATCTGTCCCACTCCAATCCAAAACAATCATCCCCACTCTTATCTGCCCCATTCCAATCTAAAAAATTTGCCTCACTCCAATCTACTCCACTTCAGCTTAAAAACATCTGTCTCACTCCAATCTTCCCAGCTCCAATCCAAAACAATCTGTCCCACTCCGATCCAAAACTATCTTCCGCACTCCAATCCAAAACAGTCTCATCCACTCCAATCCAAAACACTCTTCTGCACTCAACTGTGTCACACTCCAATCTGCCCCACTTCAATCTGTCTCACTCCATTCCAAAACAGTTTACTCAACTCCAATCAGCTCCACTCCAACCTGACCCACTCAAATCCAAAAAACCTGCCCTACTCCAATCTGTCCCACTCCAATCTATCATGCTCCAATCCACCTCACCCCATCCAATCTGCCCCATGCCACCCCAACCCACTCCACTCCACTCCACTCACTCCAATCCAATCAACCACAATCTACCCTACTCCAATCCAAAACAATCTGCCCCTCTCCAATCATAAAAAAATGGCCCACCACAATACAAAAAGTCTGCCCTGATCCAAAAGGTCTGCCCCACTCCAATCCAAAATAATCTGCTCCACTCAATCCAAAAACTCTGTCCCACTCCAATGTAAAACAATCCGTCCTATTCCAAGTTGCCCCACTACAATCCAAAGAATTCTGTCCCACACCACTCTAAAACAGTCTGCCCTACTCCAACCTGCCCCATTCCAAACCAAAACAATCTGCCCCACTCCAGTCCAAAACAATCTGCCCCACTCCAATCCAAAACAATCGGCCTCTCTCCAATCTGTCCACTCACACCAATCCAATCCACCCCAATCTCAATTCACTAAACTCCAATCCACCACAATCTACTCCACTCCAACACAGTCCACTTACACCAATCCAGTCCACCCCAATCCAATTTACCCCACTCCAATCCAGTCTATCTCACACAAATCCAGTACATTCACCCCACTCCAACCCAATCCACCCCATTCAAATCCACTCCACCACAATGCACCCCACTCCAATCCAGTCCAACCCACTGTAATCCAACCTGCCCACTCCAATCCACACACTCAAGTCCAATCAACCCCAATCTAAACCAACCCAAACTTTTCCAATCCAGCCCACCAATTCCATTCCAATCAAACCCCCACTCAAATCCATTCCACACTATTCAAATTCACTCCATTCCAATCCAGTCCACCGCAAACCGATCCACCCACACTGCTCCATCTCACTGCAATCCAACTCACCTTAATCCACCCCACTCCAGTCCGCCTTAATCCACCCCACTCCAATCCAATCCAATCACACCAAACTACTTTAATCCAACCCACTCCAGTCCAGTCCACCCCACAATAATCCAATTCACCCCACTCCATCCACCCCACTCCAGTACATCCACTCCATTCCAAAATGTACACCCCACTCCAATTCACCCCATTCCAATCCACCCCACTCCACCCCAGTACACTCAATCCACACCACTCTACCCAAGTCCACCCCACTCTACTCCAATGCAGCCTACTACCTCAATACACTCCAACCTATTCCACTCCATTCGACTCTATACCACTTCAGTCTACAACATTGCATTCTATGACACTCTCTGCAACTGAACCCCTAAACTCTACTACCCTCCACTCAATTCCATGTCACTGTGTTCCCCTTACTCCACTCTACGACACTGTACTCTAACATATCCACTCTATGACAATACACCCCCACGCCACTCTAGGACACTCCACGCCACTAACTTTTAGCCATGCTGAACAACAGCCACATTGGTGTACAACATGGCAAAAACACATTGCCAAGCCAATAACCCTTGTATACGCGAGACCTACTGGCTTTGTCAATGCTTGTTTGTACTGTTGCTGTCTCTACTTGCATGCGATCCGTCTCACAGATTCTAGAATCCTCTGCAGCCACCTCTTCATTGCCCCGCGCTGATGTAAACATTTACATAAGTTAAGGGCGTGTGCATTCCTTTGCTACAGCATTACATGAATGTTAGTTTTGTTTTTAAATAAACTATCTAAATTAAGTAACTTTTAATAGTGTGCAGCTGTCCAGAACACTCTGCTCATATGGGTTTAAGTATGTGTAGGAGCTGGGAAAATAAAAGATATGAAGGCACAGCAGGAAGTGGAGTGGGATAGAAGACTGCCTGCGGAAGCACTCGTAAGTAGTGTTTATTCGAAAATGCAAAAAAAGTACCTTCACAGTGAAGTAGCCAGTGGAAGGTTACTGGCCAGTGACCAGAAGCTGTACTTGGTCCTAGGTCCTTGGTCCATGCCAGGCAAGGACAGCAAAGCAAGAGCGGAAGTGAATGCGGATGCCGTGGAGGTGATGTGCTGGCCAATGAGAAGCACTTAAATTAGAGCGGCATTGGAATAAACCATTAGTGACTTCAGGTAAGTAAGGGATGGGTTCTAAGCCCCTCTTAAGATTTTATTTTCAAAATACATTTCTGCAGTGCAAGTGAAATCTAAGACTGAGGACAACATCGAAGCTGATCAAGATGTTTTCCATCCAGACACTCCTTGGCAAAGGCAATGGCTACAATACAATGTCACAGCCACGAGACCTCCTCCCTCATACTGGTTAAATGCCAGAAGGTGGTTGTAGCCAGATTCAATGTCACTGGTTTCTCAGATGAGGATATGGGACTTTGCCCACAGATAGCCTTGCACCGTGTTTCATTAGGAGCCAATGCTCCTTAATGAGAAGAACAAATGAATTGAAGGGTAAATTGTACCATACAGTGTTCCCCCAGCCATCTCACCTTAACTGCCATTTTAGAAATGTCAGGGCTTCACAGTTAGACTCCTCAAGAGTTGACAGTACCATAAGAGAGGGAGGCAAAAATATGAGAGACCAAGCTTTACTAGAAAGCTTAGAAGGATGTAGAGGGAAGGAATATAAGACTCTGACCTCTTGAAATGTCTTTGATCACCCAAAAAATAAAAAGAGAAGCAACAATTAGCATCTTGATAAGTGAAATGGCTTCCGGTTTATTAAAGCTAATCATTAACAAATTAATATTTTTATTACAAGTATTTTCCCTTCTCTATGATGTGTGCAAGCTTCCCTTCAAATGAAGTGCAACCACCTCACCCTCAAATCCCGACCTTGAACCCATAACATTTTCTTTAGGAATGAGGTTTGTGAACCCTTGCCAAAATAATATTCATCCCCCGACAGTCAAGCAAAAAGTCATAGCAGAATAAAATTGCGGACTCAGCTGACAGCCCTACATTTTGGGGTCCACTGAGCAGTCTTACAGAAAATGACTTTACTATATTCGGTACTAAACCCTCAAGTACTTTTCACTTTGTCACTTTCTAAAATATCCCAAGAGGAATTTGAATAAGGCGTACAACTATTTTTACCTTCAATATAACTTTAGGCCAGACTTTAATATTTTTAATTAGGGTTGCAAGGAATCCAAAGCATGTTTTCTCTAGAGACTAATGGAATGTGCCACAATTACAGAGCAGCTGTTATAAATTCTGTCATTTCTATTTATTGAATGAAGGCAGTAAGGCTATACACGTGTCAGGTTGCTCAGGGGCAAAGAGAGGTCAATTCCTTGTGATCTTCGGTCGAATCGCTTTGGATGAGAGAGGAGCTAAACCATCCCCAGGGCGTGGAGAAAGGAACAAAGGAGGGCGGTTGGGGGTGGATTCCCCATCCTTTTGCTGGATGGGCGAGGGGAGCGTGCTTTACTCTCAGGTCACCTGCAGAGAGGTGGACTAGCTGTGACCAAAAGAATAAGCACAAATCTGAAACTGAACATAGTTCACACCTGTGAACAAGCGACAAAAAGTGCACAGACTGAAGTATGGAAAAAAACATTTCTGAAACAAACAAACCGGATCTGTGATACTGATCTGTTGGAAGGCAGAGGTTTATGCAGTAGTCCGGGAAATTATATACAATTCATTCTCGTGCCTCCATGTGCCCGGTTCTCTCACCAGACATGCGTTCCCTCTTCCCAGTTTTCCAGCATTTGGTGACCACACTTGCAGTTTTTGTAGGAAAGTGAGGTAGTACTGAGGTATGTGGTGAAGAAATGTAGGTTGTGCCATCCTAGCCACCAGCAGTGGCTGAGTCCAAAGGAGGCTGCATGAGGTTAGAAGAGTAGTCTAGTACTTTTCTCATCAAAGAAGGTTCAGCCAGGAACAGCCAGTAGAGCAGAGGTGATGTCTGGATAAGCCAGCCACATTGCAGATAAAAGAAATAGTTCTAGGTCCTGACCACAGAAGCTGATAAGAGGTTAGAGCAAAGAGGACACTTTTAGGAGACAGGAGAGCAACAAAACAGGCTTTCTTGTCCATTAGGTCATGAATGCGGACCTTTGCTGTGATTTACCAGGTTCACTGCCTACGGATAGCTTTTCATGTTGATAATGCTGAATGACGATTTATAAAGCCCATGACTACTCGAGATGGTCTCCAAGTGCAGTAGGATGGATGATATGCCAGAAAAACATCTCAACAAAAACAGGCTTTCTTGTCCATTAGGTCATGAATGTGGACCTTTGCTGTGATTTACCAGGTTCACTGCCTACGGATAGCTTTCCATGTAGATAATGATGAATGACGATTTATAAAGCCCATGATGGTCTCCGAGTGCTGTAGGATGGATGATAAGCCAGAAAAAGATCTTAACAAGAGTGCTCAAACAGCAAATTCTTCATGGATTTCCTGAGTGCTGGTACACTAGGAGAGATGCGAAGCATAAGAGGAAGGGCGCTCCAAAACTCGGAGTCTGGAAATTACAGCGTAATACGAGGTAAAGGACCTAGGAGGTCTCTGAGGAGGATATGCTTTGACCATGTTTTGCAAAAAACTCAGATCCGTATTGTTAAAAGATCGAAAGGCGAAGCATAGACCTTTGAATTTAATAATTTTTTTGATAGGGAGCTAATGGAGTTTTACCATGCAGGTCGATACAGACTGATGTCTGGGATCCAAAATGGGAGATGGCCTGCTCCATTTTGAATTATCTGCAGCCTTTTTAATGCAGACAGAAGAGTGCCCAGAGATACAAAATTTCTGTAGTCCAGGCCAAATGTAATAAGAGCATGGATTACTGTTTTCCGGGTAGAAGTCGGCAAAATGGCCAGAACATTTCTTATGGCCTTACTATGCCAAAAGAGCTTGCTGCCAATTTCCTGGCCTGAACCTGAAATAACAACTTGATGACAAGTTAAGTTTCCACATTTTTTATGACACTTTTAGGCTAAAGCTGAGGACCTAGGCTGTCTGACAAGCACTTGGATGTCCATCAGTATGAACTGTTACCTACAACCATGCACCTTCTTTTTCCCACTGTTAAGTTCGCAACAGTATGTCAACACTTGGGGTGCAGCTGCAAGGAGAAATTCACTACCTAGGAGGCAATGTCCTACCGGCAGTAGGCCTCGGGTGCTCTAGACTTTATTGGGCAGAGATGGCGAGTAAAGTTTTGCAGACACAGCTGCTGCCACTCTCTTCAGATCTTCACTCTATGCACACTAGGAAAAGAAAGAATCATTGATCGCTGGACCCCCCATATAACATACCCTCAGCGAATCCAAAGGAAAGGCGGGCAATTCAATCAAATGGTAGTCTGGGCACTAGCCATACCAAACCACCCTCCTAATTTCCAGATTATAATATTGAGGCTAGCAGACCACACAACTGCAGGATATGGCATCACTGTTCTGGAATTATTCCATGAGGATACTAGATCCATGGCCAATTCTGAGCAAGCTGCCAGTCCTCCTTCAAAGCTAATGGCCGACTCAAAGGAGGCCCAGCAGTTCTCTGGTCCTTTTGTAGGCCTAGCTCGTCCAATGATCTCTTCTGCACACAAGTGCTCTGGTCAAGTGAGACTGGCACCAGAGCAGTAATGGAGATGGTGTACCTTCTCCAGTACAGTGGGCAGACTTGTCAGTTCTGCTCAGTGCTGGGCTACCCTTTGGAGTAATTGGATGTTTTATAAAAAATAATAAAATCAATGAATCTCCCAGCCCCGCCTCAGCTGGCATGAACGAAATCGATGGTTGAAGAATAGTGTGATGATAGACCAGACCTTGGAAGAAATGCTGTCCATTCATGTCATATGTAAGGACATCTTGTTACAGGCTCTAAGGTCCACATGGGAAGGGCACCCTTACAGAAATAGTAGCAGTGCACAGGCCTTTCAGAAATATGACACAAACAGTAGCAGTACATGTGTGTTTCAGACAGAGTATGTTCCACACAAGTAACACTCTGGGGGCACCAGGGACGACAGCAACACAGAGTATCCTCATATAGAAGTGGGACAGCATACGCAACATCCAAAACAAGTACAGTGGAAGCAGCAACAATGCAAGCATCTCTCAAACAAGATAGATCCAGCACCTGCTGCAACCACAACAGATCTGCAGACCCTGCAAGGAACAGGTAGCATCAGTGCAGGTTTCTCTCACAACAATACAAGCTGTGTAGGTAGCCGCAGGGTAAGTCAACCACACACATAAGTAGCACACTTACCTATAGTCGAAGTATCCCCTCACAAGCACAGAATACAGGTGGCACAGAAGGCGACAGTGACACGGGGACTTGCGCTCTCACACATGCGGAAGATGCAGCAACAGTGAACACTTTCCTCATACAGACCATGGATTGCAGTTGTAGTAAGTATGAGAGCTTCCCTCACACACCAGACAGATAAGGAACAGACACAGCAGCCCAGGAGTCTCTCACACAGGTAGGCTCAGCAGGTGAGCAGCTGTGCAAGCTTCTCCCATGCAGAGGTACCTTACAGGAAGACGTGCAGCCTCTCTTGCAAAATCAGAACAGATACATCATAGACATCAGCGAGGCAATCTGAATGAACTTCTATTGGCTCGTGGCCCTCATGAGGTAGGACTTCTGGGGTAGGCCAGGCTTACCAGGGTAGCAGTGATATTCCGCATTCCTAATGCTCTAAAGTGATCTACAAAAAGATTGATCTGTTTCTTTGTTGGAACATAAGCTGCTGTGCTCTCACTCCCACTCCCAAGTAAGTGTGAAGTAAAAATTTGATGTGCCATACATGCACAGCGATGCAATGGTTTGTACTTTTTACGAAGCAATAGTTCAGCTTCAGCATTCATTCATTTTGAAGCATTCGTACAACCATTTCATTAGGTGGTTGAACTGACTTCATTTCCAGAACAGCATTCACAATACAATAAAAGAAGGCAGTTGCTTTGGTTATCAAGATGTTATCTGACCCGCTTCCTTGAGGAGAGAACAACACCCTGGACCCATCCCAATCCATATTCCGCAGCAACCACAGCACCGAAACTACCCTCATTGCTGTCACCGATTACATCAGAACCATACTGGACAACAGCAAAGCCGCAGCCCTTATCCTCCTGGACCTCTCAGCCGCGTTCGACACCGTCTGCCACCACACCCTACGCACACGCGTCAGCGACGCAGGAATCCGCGACATAGCCCTGGACTGGATCACCTCCTTTCTCACTGGCATACCTCAGAGAGTCCGCCTTCCTCCATTCTGCTCTGAAGCCACCAAAATCATCTGCGGCGTACCCCAGGGTTCGTCCCTCAGCCCAACCCTCTTCAACGTCTACATGGCTCCACTCGCTAACATCGCCCGATCTCACAACCTCAACATCATCTCATAGCCAATGACACCCAGCCGATTCTCTCCCTCATCAAGGAGACCTCCAAAACCAACCTCCACGAAGGAATGAAGGCCATCGCCGAATGGATGAAGAACAACTGCCTAAAACTGGATTCTGACAAGACTGAGATCCTCATCTTCGGCTCCACCCCCTCCGCATGGGACGACTCCTGGTGGCCTGCCACACTCGGAACCGCAACGACACCCACCAACCTCGCACACAACCTCGGATTCATCCCAGACTCTTCACTATCTATGACCCAGCAAGTCAATGCCATCCCCTCATCCTGCTTCAACACCCTATGCATGCTTTATAATATCTACAAATGGATCCCCACTGAAACCAGAAGAACAGTCACCCAAGCGCTTGTAAGCAGCAAACTGAACTACGGCAATGTCCTCTATGCAGGAACCACAGCCAAACTCCAAAAAAGACTGTTTCGCATCCAGAACGCCTCAGTACGCATCATCATAGACATCCCCTGCCACTGCCACATCACAGCCCACCTGAGAAACCTACACTGGCTTCCCGTCAACAACAGTATCACCTTTAAACTCCTCACCCACGCTAACAGGGCACTGCACAACACCAGACCAGAATACCTCAACAGACGGCTCTCCTTCTACACCCCGACCCAACAGCTTTGCTCCTCTGACTTTGCCCTCGCCACCGTCCCACGCATCCTCAGAACAACCACCGGTGGCAGATCATTCTCGCACCTCACCGCTAAGATATGGAACACTCTTCCCACCCACCTGTGTCAGACCAAGGACCTCCTTACCTTCAGGAGACATCTCAAGACAGGGCTGTTCGAGCAGTAGCAGCCCCCCCCCTTCAGCGCCTTGAGACCCTCAGGGGTGAGTAGTGTGCTTTACAAGTTCCCTGATTGATTGATTGATCTGCTGCAACAGCTAGAGAAAGTCTGAGTAAGAGAGGCAAATATACTAAGGCCATCATTATGACCTCGGCGGTCTTCACTGAAGACTGCCGAGGTCCAGCAGGACCGAAGACCGCCAGTGTTGGTGGTCTTCTGCAACCATATTATGACTGGTGGCGACCCTCCACAATTTTTTGGTCGGAGAGCCGCCAGCAGCCACACTGGCGGTCGGCGGTGCAGTGGAGGTTGCTCCTCCATCACCGCCATGTCACCAGAACACCGCCCACCGAATTACGCTTCAGTATTCAGCGTGGCGGTGTTCCGGTGATGGCGTGCTGGCAGCAGAGCAGCCCCCATGGAACCCGTTCCCTCCCGGATGACCACTGAGGCAGGTAAGGTGATCGTCCGACAGGGGAGCGGGTGGGAGGGTGTTGTGTGGTGTGTGCATGAATGGGGGTGTGAGTGTGAGTGTTTAGAGGGGGTGTGCAGGTGCGTGAATGTGTGTAGTGAGGATGTTAACGTGTATGTATGTGTGCACGTGTACATGTATGTGCGTGTATATGTATGTGAGTGCTGTGTGCGTGCGTGTATGGGTGGGGAGATGGGGCGTATGTCTGGGGGGCCCATGGAGGTCGGGGACCGGAGAGGGCCCTACCACCTTTGGAGGATTGTAGGGGGGTTGTGAGTGTTGGGGGTAGACTCTGGGGAGGGGGAGACCCCTATCAGTGCCAGGGAAGGAATTCCCTGGCACTGATAGTGCCTACCGCCATGTTTTTCGTGGTGTTTCAAAAATGACGAAATCCATGGCGGTATGCGGGGTCATGATCCCGCAGGCGGACTAGTGATGCCGCCGGCCTGGAGACCCTTGTCTTCAGCCTGGCCGTCATTACCGCCGTGGCAGACGGTGTTGTACATTGGAGGTTTGGCATGTGCCAAACCACCAATGTCGTAATTTGGTGGTAATTACCGCCAGCCTGTTTGCGGTACTACCGCCAACATAACACTGTCCGCCAGGGTTGTAATGAGGGCCTAAATATTCAAATAGCTAGATAACGCTTAGCAAGAAGGTGCCCACCT
This sequence comes from Pleurodeles waltl, assembly GCF_031143425.1. Taxonomy (NCBI): domain Eukaryota; kingdom Metazoa; phylum Chordata; class Amphibia; order Caudata; family Salamandridae; genus Pleurodeles; species Pleurodeles waltl. The sequence goes on along the minus strand of NC_090446.1, from coordinate 975,194,786 downwards.
TGCCTCATCTCATCCGGGGTACAGGTTCCTGTCCCGGGATTTCACTGGACCACCTATTGCATTCTGTCTGCTGAGGTCTTGGTTCACTTCCACTGAACTAACAAATATTGGGCCTAGCAATACTTTGCCGGCTAAAGTCCCAGGACTGAAAAAATATGACCATGCTGGCATGGTGTGAGGTGATCACCCTATTTATTAACAAACTAAAAAAAGACTCTTGTTCCTTGAACATTTTCTGCTCAAACATATTATAATGCTATGAAACAAAGACACTATGATGGCCAACACCAAAAATTGGTTATGAATACCCAGAATTTACTGCACTGTATATTCCATTCTAATATTCTGGACTGGGGCAGAGTAAAGGGTGTGCAGATCTGTATTTGAAATACATTCCAGAATGAGCATTTACCTGGACAGTGAAGCAACCAATGAGATTCCTGTGAAAAGGGGTGTTCGACAAGAGTACATATTGTATTCCACCCTCTTTCACCTCGAAGGTTCAGACAAACATTTCATGACTAGTTACTTCAACCCTCACTTGCACCAGGGCTGTTTCTATTTTATGTTTGTGCGTTGATAATGAAGTCTCTTTATCAAAGACTGGGAATGGTCTGGTTGAGGTAATCTAACTTTTTTGAGAGGTTTGCCGATGAGCCCGAGAAAATGAATAGTGTTAATTCTGGACAGACTAAGGCCCTCATTATGACATTGGCGGTAAATCCCACTTACCAACACGCTGACTGCTACCAACATACCGCCGCCGTGGCGGATATCCGCTCACCATATTATGACACACACACACACCAATCCGTCACTATTCAGCCACAAACACAATTCCGCCACACCAAAGGTCAGTGATAAACTGACGGTTTCAAAACCCACACCGTTACGCCAACAGAACAAGGCCCATCACATTATGACCCACGAATCACCACAGTGGACATTCAGTGGCAGTAAACCATTGGCGGCACATACCGCCGTGCTCAAAATACACACACACACAAACAAAACAGCACCACATTGGACAATTCAAATAACATACACCTGACACCCATACACACACCACACCCACACCACTATAAACCACACACCCACAGTACCCACAACCCTTTATGACTTCAAACCATTGCCACGAGACAGACACCACGACCAAAGGCAAGACCAGAGCCACACACCACCATCCCCTGTGCACCCACCCACACACCTTAGAACACACACTCCAACACATCACCCTACACACCCTCACCACTCACACAACACCCATGGCACCACAAAGACACCCCCGATTCTCTGAGGAGGAGCTAAGGGACATGGTGGAAGAAATCATCAGGGTAGAACCTCATCTATTTGGAGCACAGGTGCAGCAGATATCCATTGCTAGGAAGATAGAGCTATGGCAGAGGATCGTGGACAGGGTCAACACCGTGGTACAGCACCCCAGAACAAGGGATGATATCAGGAAGAGGTGGAACGACCTACGGGGGAAGGTACGTTCCATTGCAGCAAGACACCAACTTGCTGTACAGAGGACTGGTGGTGGTCCCCCACCTCCTCCCCCACAACTAACAACATGGGTGGAGCAAGTCTTGGCAATCATGCATCTTGAGGGCCTGGCCGGAGTAGGAGGAGGTCTGGATGCTGGTGAGTCAACTCTATACTACTATACTATACTACTACTACCCCCTACCTGCATGCCATCACATACCCCCACCCTCACTCTCGTCACTCCACTCCATCCCACACACCCTACCATCACATATCACCCATCCCGATGCCAAGCCCTTCATGCACCACCAATGCATGGACATCACTCACAGCCCTGCATGGACACCTATCACTAAAGCATGCACACTAGAGAGAATCAGCTAGCCCACCACATACCAACTCACAAGTTAAAGCTGCCAGGGCAAATACAACCATGGAGGGCAACCCACTGATGCACAATATGTCACACACAGAAACAATAACACTGCATTTACATCCCCACAGGTATCCCAGCCAATGTCAGCGGAGAAGAGGTGCCAGCAATTTCCAGTCCCCCCACAGAAGAGGCCCACAGTGATGACAGCGACTATGGTCGCCTGGATCTGGATGACCAACGTGGCCCATCAGGGACCTTCGGACAGTCAGTTACCCAGGCACAGCCACACACCACCATAGAGCCTACCCCCTCAGGAAACACCACCACAACACCCACCCAGCGTACCCATACCTCTGTCTTCAGGACACGTCAATCAGCAGTGTATCCACCACTACAGGGACCCCAGGGCACACCTCGCCCCCAAGACAATCAGGGACCTGGGGTCAGTGGTAGTGGGTACACGGTTCAGGGGACAGAGGCACAGGACAACAAGCATACCGGGAGGAATGCTGTGCACCAGGGGGAGGACAGGCCCAGGGAACCGACTCTCCAGAAGGCACTCACCGAGATCCTGGGAGAATACCAACATTTCCAAGATATGCTGGGCCGGGTCCTGGCCAACATGCAGGAGAACAGCTGGCTGCAGGCTGGACAGTACCAGGGGATCAGGGAGTACTTGCAGGCCATTAACACCACCCTGGTCTCCATTGCAGGGGTGCTGGCAGACATGGCCAACATTATGAGGGAGGCAGTCTTACAACAGCGGGCCCCTGCCATTAGCCAGACATCTGAAATGCCTTCCACCTCTGCTACCGCTAGTGGACAGGAGGCCCCGCCACAGGACCAACAGGCCACCAGCACCCCTCCCCCTGCAAAAGGAGAACCACCCCGCAAACGTTCCCTGCAATCCAGGCAGAAGCCAAAGATTATTGCCAAGACCCCGCCAGGAAATAAGACTCTCCTGATTGTCACCCTTGTGTCCCACTCTGTCACCCTGTCCACCTTGAATTGCCATTGCTCCCCTTCGCATATACCCATGGACAATGAATCTGTGCTACAAATAGACTGGAACTCTACCCTGGACTTTCCTCTATCATCACCCCATCCCAATGCACTTGCCCCACTCCTCATCACTTCAATAAATACTCTTTGAATAAATACAAGTATGGAGTATGTCAAATGATTTAAATATGTATTCGTTTAACCAGGTTCAAACATTGCAATTCAACTGTACAGTAATGTTCACATATGACAGACCTGTACAGTTCTAACAACATGGATGCACATTTGGGATGCTGCTATTCTTCAGGATAAAGGCATCATGCACCGACCCAGGATACTTAGCATTGACTTGGGAGATGTACTGGTCCGCCAGGTACACCATCTGCACATTCATGGAGTGAAAACTCTTTCGATTTCTGAACACCTGTTCATTTTGCCGGGGGGGGAACAAATGCAATATGTGTGTCACCATTTATGTTCGGGATATGTCCCATTGCATAGAAGTCAGCCTTCACAGTGGCCAAATCCTCCATCTGGGGAAAAACAATGTAGCTGCACATGTGTTTAATCAGGAAAGCCAATACTCTGGTCAGCACTATTGAGAACATTGGCTGTGACATTCCTGCTGCCAAGCCCACTGTCACTTGGAAAGAACCAGTTGCCAAGAAATGGAGCACACATAGCACTTGCACAAGAGGAGGGATCCCAGTGAGGTAACGAGATATTTTTTTTTAACTTGTTTATTTATGCATAAGATAAACACATACAACTGTGTACTACATTATTACATAGTGCTTTCAGGAGGGGGGAAGATCAGACCAATCGCACCTTTTATGTTCATAACATTTTGAAGAGTTCAGATCCAGGTCCACTTAACTGCTCTGACTGAGCACGCATAGGAAGATAAGGCATCCATGTTGTTAGATCAGGGAACCCAACCAACATGACTTCCACAGCGGCCTGACAGAGCAATTGGGCGCATCCTCACACCATCGGACTGCGTACTGTAGCAACCTAGCCAAGTGATATAGATATAAGTCTGGCAGTCCCAAGCCGTCATCAGCCAGGTCCAACTTCAGGATTCTCATGCGAACTTGGCATCGTTTGCCTGCCCAGACTAAGGATAAAAGCAGTTTATCTAGTTGCCAAAATATCGAAAGAGGGAGCTCACAGAGTGAATTCTGCATAACATATAGGCAGCGAGGAAGCAAGATCATTTTACTCAGCGCGACTCTACCCATAGCCAATAGTGGGAGAGAGGTCCAAAACTGAACAGATGCTCGGAGGCCCTCCAGTACTCTTCCCAGGTTTAAATTGAATTGCAATTGGGGCGAAGGAGCAACCCGGATGCCTAAATATGAAAAGGACTCAGGCCCTCATTACAATCCTGGCAGACGGCGGAAAAAGGGCGGTAAGACCGCAAACAGGCCAGCGGTCATTATTGCCCCATTATGACATTGGCGGTTTGGCATATGCCAAACCGCCAATGTCCCGCACCGTCCGCCACAGCGGTAATGACCTCCAGGCTAGAGACAATGGTCTCCAGCCTGGCGGCCGCCACTAGACCACCTGCGGTATCAGGACCCTGCATACCGCCATGGATTTCGTGGGGTTTTGTACCACCACGAAATCCATGGCAGTATGTACCATCAGTGCCAGGGAATTCGTTCCCTGGCACTGATTGGGGTCTTCCCCTCCCCTCCACCCTCCCCCTGAGTCTTCCCCCAACACCCACGACCCCCCTACCACCCACCAAAGGTGGTAGGACCCCCTCCCCACTCCCACCCCCATTGAAACCCCCGCACCCCCCCACACCCTCCTACTTGCAAGCTCACACCACTCACACACATACACGTGCACGTGCACATACATGCACACATACATACACATAACATTTCCCATACACACATTACACCCCCTGCAAGCATACACGCACTCACACAACCCCTATACACACGCCCACGCACACCCCCATGCACGCACACACCACACAACACCCACCCACCCCCCTCCCCTAACGGACAATCACCTTACCAGTTCCGGTGCGCCTCCCGGAGGGAACGGGATCCATGGGGGCTGCTTCGCCGCCAGCACCCCGTCACCAGAACACCGCTACGCTGAATACTGGATCGTATTACGGTGGGCAGTGTTCTGATGATGTGGCGGTGACATGGGAGCATTGCATTGATGACGATTAGAGATTATGAGGAGTACCCTACAACCACATCTACTGTTTTGCAAGATTTGAATATATTCTCGGATACACATGTCACCAGTGGTTTAAGACGAAGATCCACTTGGATGCCAAAATCCACAATGGACAAAAATATAGAGACTTTTTTCAAATTAGTATGGTGTGACTTGGACAAAGAAGAATTGAAGAAGAAACAATTGAGGAAATCCAATTTGAGACAACAGGAAGATATAACATTGAAGGCCCTGAAATTAGATGATGACTTGATTATTAAGAGAGCTGATAAGGGTGGGAACATAGTGGTCATGAATCGTACTGATTAGGAACAAGAAATGTATATACAATTGAGTGATACTGACTGCTATGAAAACCTCTCCTATAATCCGATGATAGCATTGACAGGGAAAATAAATGGAATGTTGAAATATTGGCGGGATAGGAATCTACTGGATGAGGATGAATATTTATATCTACAGGTGTATCGCCCCAGATTTCCATGTCTTTACACGTTGCCTAAGATACATAAACAATCTAGATTCCCACCGGGGAGACCTATAGTCTCGGGTATAGGAGGCCCTACGGAGAGACTCTCAGAATTTGTAGATGTATTTCTTCAACCATTTGTCTGTAACTTACCTTCACATATCAATGATACCAAACATATACTGAGTCTGTTGTCAGATATTCAATGGGAACCAGGTATGATTATGGTCACTTTAGATGTGGTAGCATTATATACCAGCATACAACATGAATGTGGATTGAAAGCGATAGAACATATTCTAAATAGAAGATCAGCGAGCTTATTGGAACACACACACATGATATTGAACATGATCGATCTTATACTCAACAATAATTATTTTTTGTTCAAAAAGGATTGGTTTAAACAAAAACAGGGTGTAGCAATGGGATCTAGATATTCACCCTTGTATGCTAATTTGTTTATGGGGTGGTTTGAGGAAAATTAGATTTGGGGCCCTGGAGCAGCCAGATGGCATTCATATATTTTATATTGGGGGCGATACATTGATGATTGTTTTATGTTATGGACTGGTGATGTGGATACACTAGAGAAATTTTGTGACTATCTCAATGGGAATGATGTGAACATTAAATTCACATATAAATTTAGTGAAATTAGTATAGAGTTTTTAGATGTGGAATTATTTGTAGAGAACAACAAAATAGAGAGTAGACTATATCGCAAGCCAACTTCCTGTAATACTTTATTGCACGCAAAGAGCGCTCATCCGTAATGTCAGATAGAGGCCATACCGTTATGAGAAATGGTCAGAGCTAGAAGAAATTGTAGCAGAGATTCTGATTTTCGTAAGGCTATTGAGGATATGGGGCAGAGGTTTGCAGTTAGAGGTTACTCAGTAACAAGTATACGTAAATCTCAAGATAAGGCTTTGAAGATTTCTCGCCCACAGACATTGGTACCAATGACACGGAAAGATAGTGATAGAAAGAGAAGCAGTACTCAGAAGTTAAGGATTATATTAGATTACACAGAGATCTCTCGGAGATTGTTGAAAATCATGAAAAAACATTGGTCAATACTTACCCATGATGAGACATTGAAGAAATTCATTGGTAATAAACCGGAGGTTGCATTTAGGAGAGGCAATACCCCCAATAGCATCTTGAGTCCCAGCTATTTGCCGGATATAAAGAAGCCGGATTGGCTTAGTGCGCATAATTTAGGTTTTTACAGATGTGGCTCGTGTGCAAGGTGTAAATGGGCATGGCAAGCCAAAAAAGATTTTCATGACAGGAGTGGTCATAGAGTGAATATTAAATCACATATAGACTGTAACACTAAATATGTGGTGTACATGCTTGTGTGCAAATGTGAAAGGATTTATATAGGAAGTACGATACGATACGTCCTCTCAAGGTGAGAATTGCCGAGCATTGGAGAGCGATCAGGCAGGAAGACGAGCGGTACCCCATAGCTTCACATAAGAAAGTATGTGACGCACAAGGAATTAATAAAGAATTTAAATTTTTCGGTTTTGACTATTGTGATCGGAATCCAAGAGTGGGTAATAGGGAATTAGCCCTACGGAGAAGAGAGTCGATTTGGATTATTAGATTAGGAGCAGTGGAGCAAGGATTGAACACGGACTATGAGATGGAGTATTTTCTTGGAGACTAGTAAACATAAGTTTTAATATTTGGAGCAATAGAGGGTTACTAATGGGAGGTGGTAATATAGCTGAGTCCTTCAAGGTAAGGTGTAAAATAGGGGCGGTGGATCTTATATTCTTTATTATTAATTTTTTATTTTATGTTATTATTTTTTATTGTTTCTTGTAGTTATGATTGTAGTTATGCTGACTTGACCTTACATTTTATTATATACGGTGTATTTGTTGGAAAAGTTTCGGTAGTGGTTTTAAACTACGATTTTTGTAAGTTATTGTATTAGATTACATTGACTTGGGAACTTTTGGTTTATTTTAGTCTATTGTATAATGGTTCCATTGTATTTCATTTATAGTTAATGGGAGGGAGACATTTCATCTGTAGTAACCGGTTTTGGGTATCAGTACAAGGTAATATGTTGGTGGGATTAATTAAGGAACTCTGATATACTTTAATAGAGATGAGACACAAGAATAAAATAATAAATAAATAGGTGAGAATATAGAGGAGTGATAAATCAGTGAATGAGAAGGTTTAATTCTGGAAATTACAGTAGTTAATTATAGTAAAAAAACGATAATTGCATTTTGTATAATTTTACTTATTATAATATGATGTCTACTTAATATATTGCTGAGGAGATATACCCGAAAGGACAGCAGATATACATACACTTACCATTGAGATAGGAGATTAGAGTGGTAGAATAGTCCATCCTCTATGTTTTGTAATAAGTACTAGGTTTCTTTTGAAGTCCGTTTTCTATTATCATGAGCAGTAGACAATGCGATCGTAAGGAAAGGAATAGTCTGTCCTTTGTGTTTCTTAGTTCACACAAAGACATTTCCGTAGTCCGTTTTCTATTACCATTAAATGATCGTGAGCTTTATAATGACTCATTTGGAAAGACTCGGGTTTGGATATGGTGCGTGGGTGTACTCGCGGCGTGAGGAGCCAAATTCAAATCGGAAACTTGATAAGGGTAAGACATTTATTTATTTAGTTCCAGGAGGTTAGTTTATTTAAACTACGTGAAGTTTAAAAGGGCTTTAATTAGTTTATTATAACATTATAGAAGACAAAGTCGGATATTTGTTCGGGCAAATATATACACAGTGCATTTGGACAATTTTTGGAAGAGCGGTGAGCGAAGGCTATTAAAATCATAGTGTATATTTGTGGTAGATACTGATTACTGGGTATTGATTAATCCTTTGTCCATTTGTTTTTAGCTTATATGTAAATACTCTGATATTTCAAGGTACTGAATAAGACAACATTATTTGATTGAAAGATATATAATATCAACTCTATGGGTTGATACACTTTGGGTTTAAATGGATAAATAGAATTTTATTTAATTTTGTGGCACCCCTAAGGATGATACTTGGATTTCTTGAGCAAGCTTTTTTTGTAATTTAGCCTATTCATTATTTCATTACACTATTAATCAAAAAGATAAGGGGATTTCACGGATTGATTGAGACTGTGAACTTGCATGGTTCCCACTGTCGGATAAGGAGATATGGGTGTATTAATATTGATTAGAAAATGTATGTAATACATATATTAAAAATTGATTTGTTAATTATGGATAATATTATTTTAGGAGGTCCTGAAGAAATCCAGGGGCACTCCCCGGATGAAACACGTGTTGACCTTTTTATTTGGATGATCTTTTCGAGATTAGAAAATGTCATTGGATAAAGGAGCTATTTGATGTGGAAAAAAAACTTTTGGATGGGATATGGTGATTGGACTGCAGAATTTAAATTTTGTGAATTAAATAATTTTTTAACTTTGTAAAGGACTGGACTTTTGAATACATCTTTGTATTTTCATCACATTTATGACAATTTATGTACTGAATCAGTTTGTCGATATACACGTGTGCCATAACTTGTAGCATTGGGAGCAGCGTCCACTTCACCACCGACTGCCAGTATGGCTGCTGGCGGCTCTCCGTCCAAAAAAGGGCGGAGGGTTGCCAGCAGTCATAATATGGTTGGCGGAAGACCGCCACAACTGGTGGTCTTTGGCCCTGCGGAACCTCAGCGGTCTTGTGAAAAGACCGCCGAGGTTGAAATGAGGGCCTCAGTCTCCCAGGTTAGGCCCAATTGGGGCAGCTCCGAAGCCTCTATCACCGACAGACCTGCCATCAGGAACAACACCCTATTGTGTCTGTTAACACGTAAACCCGACACCTGCCCGAAATCATCCATCATTCCCAACAAGAGGGGGACCACCAGGCTCTGATACGTACACTAGAGCATCATCTGCATCCAATGAGATTATGTGTGTTCTCGCCCCCACCTGTATACCCCAGCCATCCAAGCCAGTCCGTAGTTGAATAGCTAGTGGCTCCATGGCCAACGCGAACAGCAGCGGCAACAGGGGGCAACCCTGTTGTGTGCTGCATTCGATCATAAAGGAGTCTGACACAATCGCCCCTGTACGCACTCTCGCCCGGGGCGCCGACTACCAAAGATGCACCCAGGATAAGAAGTCAGGACCAATGCCCATCCTGCGCAACACCTCCCATAAGTAGTTCCTTGACAAGGTGTTGAACGATATTTCCATATCTAGTGCCACTAGTGCTGTGGGAAATGCAGCTCCTTGAATCTCGTGAAGTATATGCGATAAGCGCTGTATGTTCATATGAATTCCCCTCCCCGGCACATAACCGCATTGATCCCCCTGCACTAAATGCTTCACCACTCTACTCAACCGAGAGGCCAATAATTTAGCAAGTAGTTTAACATCAACATTCAGCATGGATAACAGCCTATATGAGCTGGGGTTGTCAACCTCCTTTCCTGGCTTTGGTGGCATAACTATCAGAGCTTCTCGCATATGCACCGGTAGCAGACCATCCCCTTGCGCCTCATGGAGTATTTCCAACAATCGAGGAAGAAACACAGCAGAATATGTACAATAAAATTCGACTAACAGCCCGTCCGGACCAGGTGCTTTCCCAATCGCCATACCACTCAACGCCTCTCCCAGGTCGTCCAATGAAACCTCTCCTTCCAATTCCACTGCCTGGGCTGCCGTAAGGCGAGGTAACCGGAGACCGTTCAGGTACGTCTGAATCTGGGTCTCGCCCACTCTTCGTGGTGCAGCATAAATAACTCGCAAGTGCTCATGCAGGTATGCATTCACCCTTAGCTGCCCTAAAGTCCTTTCCCCAGAGGAGCCGCGGAGCAACTGAATAATGGGGACTGGTCTCTCTCGCCGGAGGAGCCAAGCCAGCATTCGCCCAGAACGGTCTCCCTCCCGGAACAGTCGCTGCCTATAGTTCCGGCGGACATAATTCTCTAGCCTAGCCCAGAGATCCACAATCCTACCTCTCACCTCAAGGCAATCCGACTCCGAAGCGTCGCCATTATCAACTTGACGCTGTAGAGTAGCCAACTCCTCCTCCTGACTCGTGAGCTCCCACTCCAGGCGCTGCCTAATTCCATATGTTTTACTAAGGCTTTCCCCTCTAATAACAACTTTCAGTGCCTCCCACTTTAAGCCTCAGGTCCCTGCCGTACCCCAGTTTGTATGAAAGTATCCAACTAGCACATCCTGGAGATTTTTTTTATATTCCGGGTCACTTAGTAAGTCTGGGAGCAACCGCCACATGGGGATTGCTGGCCTGGGCATGTGCGTCTCACACTCTAGAAGGAGGGGGGCATGGACCGACAAAAACCGGGCCTGATAAACAACTCTGCAATTGTCTAGGGAGCCATCATTGGCTAGAAGAAATGTGTCTAGACGGCTGTAAGCCCCCTGAGTGGGCTTGTAACACAAAAACACTCTAGACGAGGGGTGCATTTCTCTCCACACATCCACAAAGTGGAGATTCCTCATAACGTTTCACAGCTTGGCAGTCATATGCGCTTTCGTATTCAACTTCGGGGGGTCTCTATCTAGCTCTCCATCGAGGACGCAATTAAAGTCGCCCGCCCACAGAATGGGTATCCCTGTGAATTATATTAATTCCTGTTGTATCTGATGATAGAATCCCACATCATCCGTGTTAGGGGTGTAGATATTCAACAGACCGATCTCACTGCCATCAAGTAAGCCATGAAGAAATATGCAACGTCCCTGCACGTCTGCTTTTAGACTTTGTAGTACAAAGGGAGTCCCATTGGCCACCCAGACCGAAACTCCTCTAGCGTAGGAGGAATAGGTTGTGGAATATAGCTGCCCCTCCACTTTTTCTGCACTTTTTGCGCTTTACTCTCAAACAAATGAGTCTCCTGCAGTAGAGCAATATTTACGCCAAGCTGCCGAAGGTACGTATGCACTCTATAGCACTTCACATAGGAGTTTAACCCACTAACGTTCCATGTAACTATGCGTGTCAAGGTACCCACCATAATCTAATCTGTTCCACACATCTCACCACCCCTCCGGGTCGTCCCCCCACCCCAACCGCCCATGGCCCCCACCATATAATCCCCCGGTTCACGCTCGCGCAACCAGGCAAGTCGATGTCCCTAAACAGAAGGACACTCACAGCGCTCACAGTGTCAAATACAGAAATCCAACTCAAACAAGAACCCACAGATAAGTTCCCCATCCCACCCCGGGTAAACACCTCCCAAAACTAGAGTCTGCCCAATCAAGTGTGTACCCCCCATCACTTCTGTAGTCCAGAAGTGGGAGGCAATCGCCGCTCCCGCTCGATAGCTAGATTCAGGTCCAGACAGTGCTCCGACACTCCGCACATGCCAATAGTCCGGCCCACACACACACTGTACCCACAAGTAGAACCAACAACAATAGGGGGGGTTAGCTCGGCTCCACCACTCCGTAGCAACTCCCGGCACAATCATTGACCTGGACCCCAGTTACCTCCCATCCATAGTCAGCATCAGAAAGAGAGAGGAGGGGTCAGAGAGAGAAGGGGGCACAACAGGGGGAAGACCTCAAAGAATCCCCCAAAACCAAAGTACATGGCTCCAGCCCTGACCGGCGGGCCAATGAAGCATTCAGGTGCCCTCAGGGCTCAAATCCGGAGACAGTCTTGCCTGCAACACAGGGGGACCCGGAGCGGTTGGACGCCTCCGATGTTACAGTTTGAACCAACAGTTTGGCCTCCTCTCGCTCCTGTCTCCGACGTTTAAGACTCAGGGTGCCGTCTGAACGAACAATCACTCAGCTTCCTTGGCCGGAACGGCGTGTGCGGGTGCTCCTGCAGTATGCACCTCTGCTGTCCCTCAGGGCCTTCTGCCACTCTCTCCAACCAGGAAGTCCGGCGTTCCCACCACACTGTTACGCTCCAACCAGTCCCAAGCTGCTTCAGGAGAAGGAAAAAAGTGTGAGCGACCTGCATGGAGAACTTTCAACTTAGCTGGGAACAACAGCGTATAGGTATAGCCCAGTTCTTTAAGCTTGCGCTTAACACCTGCAAAGGACTGCCTCAGGAGCTGCACCATCCTGATATAGTCAGGGAAAAAATGTAGTTAAGGACCTTGGCTATAATTGTTCATGGGGGGGCTCCCAGCGGTGGCGGTGCTGTTAAGGCTCTGTGTGCACGCTCCACCACAAATACAGCCGATAAGTGTGCCTCCGCAATGTTTTTCGGATCCAGTCTTCCAAGAAAGCCTCCACATTCGCCCCATCCGCACCTTCGGGAAAGCCCACTATGCGGAGGTTACACCGTCTTGCCCTACCTTCCGCATCCTCCACCCTCGCCTCCAGCTGGTGCGTTTTAGCTTCAAGGATGGCCATCGAGGCCTTCAGTGAATCCATCTCAGACTGCAGGCATGTCACTTGTTTCTCAGTGGCCACCGAGCGATCCGCCACTACTCTTAGGTCCGCACGAAGCAGATTGACACCCACCGCTATGGCCTCGATCTGAGTTTGCATTGCCTGCTGCGAGGACTCAATAGCAGCCAGGATTTGCGCACGAGTGGGTTCTGCACCTTTCTCAATGGGGCCTGGGGGATCTTTTTGCAGACTCACACCTGAACTTTGCGCCATGTATTAGTCCATCCGCATTTGCTGCATACTCTTTTGCGTTCTGTCTTTGCCCATGGTATCCACCTGCTGGCAGTCACGAAGGAACACACCAAATGCCAGGCTCAAGCCCTCCAGGCACGAGGCAGACAGTCAAACTCCGTATTCCTGCCATCCAACACCTCTCAGTCTCTTAACCCCCCACTCCCAATGGGGGTGCCAGCATATGTAGAAGCAGCGCAAGTGGCGTACCCGAGGCGACGGATCCGATGCACAGCTTGATAGCTCCGCACTTCAGAGCCGGGCAACCCAAGAACTCTGACAGATCTCCAACGCAAAGGAGTCATTCCTCAAGAACTTGTCCAGCGACGACTCCAGCTGCCACTGTGTGCCCAATATGTGAGCCCCAAGCGTCCAGGGCCTGTGCACACTCCGCAGGGGGCAAGCACCGATCTCCACCGCTGCCCCAATCACCACAGCAGGCCTCCAATCCAACTGGGAGGCCCAACTCCAACACTGTACCCACTCTCCAAGGGGGGGGAAGTGAGGTGAGTGCAGAGTCAAAGTTCACTCAACCCCTCACCCTGAGTGGCTCCCCTGCAGGAAACTTCTTCCTTGGATTTGCGCCGCTCCAGTGTCTCCTGCGGCCAACTTTCACCGTGTTTAGATCACACCTGCGATCGCGGCTGCCATCTTAAGGTCAGGCGCTCTGCTTGCGTGCCCCCCTGCTGCTCGATTTCGGCGCCTCAAATTTTCCCCCCTGCTGCTCTCCCTGTACACTCCTCCGCTCCCACGGACTCCAGGACTCGGCTGCCGGGTACGGGGGTACGGGCGCCACAGGATCAGGGAGGATTACGAGCCTGGATCGGGAGCACTCGTTTAGTGATTCCGATCGGCCATCTTGCCGGCCACGCCCCCACAGATAGCAGATATTAGGTCAGGCTCCTATTGGGCACACAGCTACGTGATTGTGGCACTGTCAAGTCTATAGGTGAGGATGATGTGCCTGTCCTCCATTGTTGCCAAGTCCACCAGGGGTCTGTACATGGGGGTATGTCTCCATCTCCTATTCATCCGCAGCAGTAGCAATCTATGGGGCAAAAGAGTGAGGAGCCGGTCACAAACTGTACATCGTAGCCACAACAGTACATTGCATGATGTAATTTTTTAATTGATATGTGGCATATGTCCTGTATGTCCAATTGTGTACTGTGATGCAGTTATAACCCAGGGCCTGCCCCCCACCACACCTTAAAATGGCGTCCGCCTGTCCTGTGTGTAGGGACAGGTAGAAGTGTGGTAATTCTGTTGACGTTGTGCACCATTGCGGGAGGCGGTCGGGAACCGTCGTGCAACTCCTCATTGGATAATATTGGCCACTATGGGGTACAGTGGCCAATGGTGATGTATGCAGGCGGTGACGGTGTGCACTGCCGCGGACGTGACCGCCATTTTCTATCTGATCACTCACTTGCTACCTGACCTTCAACAGGAGAGGACCTACACTGCTTGTGCTGCTGTGACCTGTGTCTGGAACCTACCATGGCTCGTGTGACTGGGGAAAGGGCCCCTGCCTTCACCTAGGCAGTGTTGGAGCGACTGGTGGATGGGGTCCTAACCCAGTACCGACTGCGATATGGGCCTCTAGACCAACAGGTGAGTACAGAGTGAGCACGATGCATGGGGCATTAATGCATGGAGTGGTGTGTGTGAAGGCCTCATGTGGGGGGGGGGGTGGATGGCCCCTGGCCAGCGGACAGCTTGTGTGCTGGGCCCTGTGTGTGCAAATGGCGATGTGAAGGGGTATGGTGGGGCATGAGTGTAACAAGCAGGACGGTCTGACTAATACCTTTCCCTGTGTGTATTTCTCTGCATCAAAAAAAGGGTATATGGCGTGCCATCGCCTAGGAGGTGCGGCCCCTGGGGGTCTATGGCAGGTGGAGCACCCACGGTGGGAGGACCTGAGGCGCTGGGCACGGAAGATGGTGGAGGTCCACCTGGGGATGGCCTCCCATTGAGGAACGGGTGCCCATCGATCCCTGACCCCCTTGATGGCCTGCATACTGCCGGTGGCCTATCCGGAGCTGGATGGGCGCTTGAGGGCATCACAGCAGCCACAAGAGGATGAGTACAGTGCCTATCATTACAACGTGCCCTTAGGCCAGGCCTGACATTGCAGAGTAGGTCCCATGTTGGCCAGGGTTCAGAAGTGATATTACTGCTATCTAGCTTGTAGGCATCCACTACTGGGCAGGGTTGTGTGGGTCTCAGGTGTGCTGCTGTTGGCGGTCTGTGTCCCTGCCCATGTCCTGGTGGCTAACATTATTACTGGTAGTTCGTTGCATAGTGCGTAGGCCTGTACCTTGTGTGTGAGTGTGCTGTGTACACCAAAGGTGGTGTTGGTGCAGCCAATGACCAAGTGTATCTCTTGTCTCTTCCCCCACCTTTTTGTTTTGTCACCCTGTCCTTATGTGCATTAGCATCATCTGGTGGAGGAGCAGAGGTACCAGTGATGGAGGAAGCTGCATCCCACAGGACCCAGGAGGCAGAGTCCACCGACAGTGAGGGTACCAGTGGGACAGAGGGCTAGGGTAGCACCATGGCGGAGACTGGAGGGGACAGTTCAGACTCTGATACCTCCTCCGATGGAAGCTCCCTGGTGGTGGTGGTGGACACCTCTGTGCCCACCCCAGCTACAGGTACAGCCGCCAACCTCGTACCAGCACTGCCCTCCCAGTAGCCCCTCAGCGAGTTGCCCGTGCCCACTCACCCAGGAGGTGGGCATCCCCTTCGCCCCGGGCACCTCAGGCCCTGCCCCAGTGAGCCCTGCTGTCCTGATTGAGGAGTCTATTGACCTCCTGAGACCCATCTTTCTAGGGCAGTCAATCATTGTGAATGCCATCCAGGGGCTTGCATCCCAGATGCAGCAATGCAATGCATTCCTGGAGGGCATCCGCAGTGGATTGGCGGCCCAACAAAGATTGATTCAGGCTCCGGCCTCCTCTCTAATGGCAGCCATTGTCCCTGTTTCTGCCCTGCCCCCTCCAACTTCCTCTTCCCAGTCCCATTCTCCTCAACCCCAACCACTCCCAAGCACACAGGCTGAAGTGCATGCACACAGGACAACAGACAAGAGTGGAACATGCAAACACAAGCACTACACATCACCTCACAGGCACTCAAACAAACACCATCCAGATGCAGACATACCAACATCCACTGCCTCCATTGTCTTCCCCTCCTCCTCCACCTCCCTCCCAGTTCCGTCTACACTCACACCTGCATGCACTACATCCTCATCCACTACCACCATCACCAGCACACCTAGCAGAACACACACCTCATTGGCAGACACCACCACAAGAACCATGCACACGTCCCCTGTGTCCTCTCCCACTGTATCTGTCATCCCCCCCTCCCAAGGTACACAAACACAGCAGACAGACACCACCTACAACCACTGCCTCTTTCTCCACTCCGAAACCTTCTCCCTCTTCCCGCCCCAGTGTCCCTAAGAAGCTTTTCCTCTCCACCATTAACTTCTTCCCTACCCCTCCCCCCATCTTTCACGTCTGGCCATAAACGTGGCAAGCACCTCAGCCACCCAGTCCATGGGCCCAGTAGTCTCCACACCCACTCGTGGTGGGAAATGATCCAGGGCACCACCCACCCACACAGAAAGTGTGCCTGCCCCAGCTGCTGCCCGGAAGGGCAAGAAGCCTGTCCCAGCTGCTGCCCGGAAGGGCAAGGAGCCTGCCCCCAGTGCTGCCCAGAAGGGCAAGGAGCCTGCCCCAAGTGCTGCCAGGAAGGGCAAGGAGCCTGCCCCAAGTGCTGCCCGGAAGGGCAAGGAGCCTGCCCCCAGTGCTGCCCAGAAGGGCAAGGAGCCTGCCCCAAGTGCTGCCACGAAGGGCAAGGAGCCTGCTCCAAGTGCTGCCAGGAAGGGCAAGGGGCACGCACGAGCAGGCAGGAAGGACAAGGGGCCTGGTGCAGGGACTCAGTCGGAGCCGCCACCACCAACCATGGATGTGCAGCTGTCCAAGCCTGCAGGGGATGGGCTGGAGCCTCCCCCCACCACTACCACTACCAGTAGAAGCAGCAGCAGCACCACCACCAGCAGTGGGCAGCGGTCCGAGGCTGCAGGGGATGGGCTGGATCCTTCCCCCACTACTACCTGTAGCAGCAGCAGCACCACCACCCCCAGCAGTGGGCAACCGTCTGAGGTTGCAGGGGATGGCTGGATCCTCCCACCACCACCACCAGCAGCTCCACTACCACCAATGAGCAGCCGTCACCGATGGCAGACGGTCTGTAGTCCTGCCTCCATGGGCTGTTGTGTGCCCTGCCCCCTGCAAATCCTGTGGGAATGACACCCAGCTGAGAGACTGTGACCTTGCACTCCCCAGGATCAGAAGCACAGGGCACAATGCCCCCTCCAGAATCAGTGGGTATGGCACCCACTCACCCCATCCTTACCAGGAACAAGAGCACAGGGCAAGATGCCCCCTCCAGAACCTGTCGCTAAGACACCCACTCACCCCATCCTCACCAGTAACAAGAGCATAGGGCACAATGCCACCTCCAGAACCAGTGGGTATGGCAACCACTCACCCCATTCTCACCAGGATCAGATGCACAGGGCACGATGCCCCCTCCAGCACCAGTGGATAAATCACCCTACTTGAGAGACTGTGGCCTTGCACTCCGTAGGACCAAGAACAGGGCATGTTGCCCGCTCCAGAACCAGTGGGCAAGTCACCCACTTGAGAGACTGTGGCCTAGCACTCCCCAGGAACAAGCACAGGGCACGTTGCCCCCTCCAGAATCAGTCGTCTTGTTTCATCTCCCGGTTGAGGTGCCCCCCCGTTCCCCGTCCCCCTGAGGAGCCTGCCTATTTTCCAACTCATGTCCCTGCAGTGTTCTCTCCATGTTGCTGCAGGAGACAAGTGGGGTGTTGGACTTTGTCATGTGGCCCACGCGCATTGAGGACTGGGCAGTGTCCCTTGAACTGCACATATGGAGATACCATTACTTGTTTTTTCGTATTTCTACTATATTTATATTATTACATTCACTTTCATCTATTCCTGTAGTCCTTGCATTATTCCTGAGGGGTACGGGGTAAATATGTTTTCTTACTGCATCTGATTGTGTGTTTGGTGTGGGGGTTGGGGTTGTATGTGTTGCGTGTGTGTGTCACTCTCTTTTTCTGCCCCCCTCCCCTGTGTGCTAGGGGGCTGTACTCACCGTGGTCGTCTTCGCCGTTGTTGGTATTTGTGGTAGAGCAGGATGTAGAAGATCACTGGGAAAATCTGCAGCTCGGGCTCCATGGCGGAGTGGTTCTTCTCTGTGTTTCCAAAGGTGAGTCCTTTCCCTTCTGTGCAGCGTTTCCACCAGGCTTTTGATGTTGTTGGTACCGCCCAGAAAAGGTGGAGGAATGGGCTGTCTTAATATGGTGGGCGGAACACTGGCTACCGCCTGGCTCTAGGCAGCTACCGCCATGGTGGTGGGTGTGGTAAAATGGCTGTCTATCTGAGTGCTCACCGCCATGGTCATAATTTGGCGGTAATTACCGCCAGCCTGCTGGTTGTATTACTGCCACTTTATCTCCGACTGCCAGGGTTGTACTGAGGGCCTATGTTCCTCCACTCAACCTCAACAAGGAAAGGGAAAGGAGATTTTGTCCTCTATCCCTCATAAGCGGTCGACAAGTTTCACGCCTGTATTGTAACCTACGGATCAGTCGGCGTTTCTTCTGGACCCAAAAAAAAAAACTAAGAATCTCCTAGACTTCAGCTGGAGAACCTTAAATAAGTGTAAAGTGCGTGAGAAGTTAAATAAAAAACTTACATTGGGGGACTGAAAAACCTAGTTAAAGGTTGACCTGAGGGAGGCAAAAGGAGAAAAAAATATCAATGACATGATTAAATATATCAAAAACCTAAACATCAGCTAATGCCAGAAAACTCAGTGATAGCATGCACACAGGTTGTGAGCAGATGTATTGTCTTTACCATTCACAGTACCCACATGATCAATGTGCAAGCAGCAGTGTCAATGTACCCATTGAAAGGATCTGTGCAAGAATAATGAGCTTAAAATTCTTACCCTCGTGTATTAAGGAACGTGCCCCTTGGGAAATGCATGTTGAGGGACTACCGCAGAGCTGAGGTGAACAAAAGCTCAGAGATAAAGATACATAGAGAAACAAATATTGTATGCATCAACAGCTGGGATGTATCCAGACTCAGAAGAGTGCACA
This sequence comes from Pleurodeles waltl, assembly GCF_031143425.1. Taxonomy (NCBI): domain Eukaryota; kingdom Metazoa; phylum Chordata; class Amphibia; order Caudata; family Salamandridae; genus Pleurodeles; species Pleurodeles waltl. Next base: position 975,175,355 of record NC_090446.1, on the reverse strand, counting down.
CATTGAAAAGAAGCCATATGATATCATCAATAGAATCAAAATGAGCAACAACTGTGAAATACATTTGTTGTCCTTTGGTTAGTACATAGTGCAGAGGATGAGGGTACAGAGACCAAAATGCAGACCGTGTCAAATCAAATGGAAGATTACGGTAAGGTAACCATTGAGCCCCCGTGCAAGGGTAAATAGACTACACATAGGCGTGGTGCTCCGACAAGGGGCCACATGTTCTTTAGATATCATGAAGATCCCCATAAGTAAAAGGATTTGCTGATAATATGGAGATCATTATGGACGGATCACTGGAGTAGCAGACAAATTGTCAATGAGGTATGAAACATGCTGGCACCTCAGAAATACCATCATGCCCGCAACCAACATGCATTGATACAAATTAAACAATTAGTAAACTACCCAGTCTCCCACATGGTCAGGTAAAGGACAGTGTCAATCAGGAACGAGTAAATATCTTGAAAAAGGGAACCAATATAGTGTCTGGTCCCCCACCAACAACATTAAAGAGCCGCTACTCACATTTTCCACACATAGTCCCAACATTGAGACCTGCCCGGTGGCCGCAAACCCGAAAGTAGATGGATTACGCGGATCGCCGTATTTACGTCATCGGCATTAGTGCACATAGAGACGAAGAGTTCACAGTTGGGCGATCGACTAGACCTTTAACCACCCTATGCTGAGAGTGGAAAGAGGAGAGGAGTTAAAAAAATAAATGTTGACCTACACAGACAAGCAGGCACTAGTCAGGGGGCAAAACAAAAAGGTGAAGCATAGATATATGGGCTAGTTATAGTCCTGTTCGCACTATGTGTGTATATGTATATGTGGGGGGGGAGGGGTTATTATTTGGGGGGGGGGCTAGCCTACTCAGGCATACCCACATTTCACATAAACCATAAGGAACATGAGGCAACTGAATTCCACTTGCCCCATAGTGGTGTATAAGGAAATTAAGTCAATCATTACTACCTGGCCCAGTAATCAATAGAGCAGATATAAGCAGTAATGAATGAATAGAATTCAGGTGATATGATCAAATCACATGACTCACCTGATGTTAACCCCTTGTCGGAGAACCTCTGTACAGGCATACGCCCCCATGTGTTTCATAGAAAAAAGCTGGACCATTGTATGTCATCATTCATCCCGGTCACATGTGTCTTAAGTCTAAATATCCAGCGTTGCTCCCTTTCAAGTAAACATTGTGGGGTCATCATAGGGTTAGTAAGTACATCAATTATAACCCAGCACAGATCATCAGGGGTGTGTCCTTTGTCAAGGAAATGTGTACTAAGTTTGGTCATGGCTCGCACGCATCTGATATTACTACGGTGTTCATTGATCCTAGTCTTTACTGGTCTCGTCGTCATCCTTATGTAGCGTAAGTTACAAGGGCATGTTATCATAGAGATGCAATTGCGAGTGTTGCAGTTAGTATGTCTTTTGAGTTGCCATCTCCCTGTAGGTTCTAGGTCTAGAGAGTCCACTTTTCTAGTCAGTGGGCATACATTGCAGTTACTGCAAGGGTTGTGTCTTTGCACTGGTGGAAGCTGCCACAGTTTCTTCTGTAAGGGTTATTGGCAAGTAGTTCTCGGATGAGTGTGGACCACCAAGTCCTTAATGTTTTTAGTTCGTTCGAAAGAAAAGAGTTTTTTTTTTACCTCCTCTCCCCTGCTCCTGAGGATGGACCAACGTCTGTAAATTATCTTTTTAAACTCATTGGAAAGAGGTGTAAAAGTGGAGACATACTTCAAGCGTGTCTCCGTCTGCTTGGAGTAGGTGGTTAACAAAGACTCCCTATGGTTGTTATGTGCCCGTTTTCTTGCAGTGTTAATGATATGTTGTGAATAGTGTCAATTATGTAACTTCTGGGCAAGGTCATCGGCTTGATTTTCAAAAGTGGAGCTGTCACTGCAATTGTGTCTCAGTCTTAAGAATTGCCCATAAGGTAAATTATCCAGCAGTGCCTGAGTATGATGACTCTCATACAGGAGCAGGCTATTCCGGCCCATCTTCTTCTGGTAGGTGCTGGTTGTCAGTTTGCCTTGGTCAATAGTGATCAAAAGATCTAAAAAAGAAATCTCCTCATCTGAAATGACTGCTGTGAATTTCAGATAGGGGTCTAGACCGTTGACCCAGATAGTGAAGGGTTCGACCTCCCGTGCACTGCCATGCCATATTATCAAGATGTCGTCAATGTATCAACACCGAATTCTGATGTTGTGTGCGAAAGGATAAGTACTATTGAGGATGAATTGCTGTTCAAAATGGAACATGTAGAGACACGCTAGACTCGGGGTGAAGGTACTCTCTATAGATGTTCTGCGTACTTGATGGTAAAGTTGATCCTCAACCTGAAAGAAGTTCTCTGTGAGGGCCAAATATGCACAATGCATGATAAAATGTGTTGGGGTGGGTGAGGACTAGGTGCTAGCTGTGAGCATTTCCTCAACAACCCTCAGTGTAGCTTCTTGAGGTATATTGGTATATAGGACCTCAACATCAAGACTGATCAGAGCATCCACTTGTCCTGGCTCATTGATGGAATTAATGAGGTTCAAAACATCTTTGGTATCTTTCAAAAATGAAGCAGTCTCCCTCATAATAGGTTGGAAGAAATGGTCACAGAAGACAGAGAGCAGTTCCAGGATTTACCCTATCCCATGGACAAATGGTCGACCAAGGGGTGGCTGTAAGCCCTTATGAATCTTTGGAAAACAATAGAAGTATGGAGTGCGGGGTTGATGGGTATCAAGAAATTCAGGCTCTTTGTGCGTCATCCAATCATTTGCCTCAGCTGCCTCAATCATAGTGCGTATCATTTGCCGTAATCTCACTGTGGGATACTGTGTGATGGGGGTTGTAATACGATTTGTCACTAAGGAGGCACAGACATTCCTATCTGCAACCTGTGAGTCAAATATGACTATTGGGCCCCCTTTGTCTGCTTGTTTAATGACAATGCTCTGATCTCTCGCTAGGGTGTTCAGGGCATCTCTCTCCCTGCATGAAATATTAATGAATGGATGCTTTGGAGTTAGTCTGCCCACATTATGAAGGACTGCTTTCTCAAACTGAAGCAGTTCACAGGGCATAGAATTAGCTGGTGGGGGAAAAGTAGACCGATTCTGAAGTCCTGTGTTACACTGACAGGTCTGTGTAGGTTTAACCTGGAAGAAAAAGTGCAGTTGGATCATTCTAAAAAAATTAGATAGTTCACAATTGAGACAAAAAAGATCATCCTTAGGTGTGGGTACAAAACCCAAGCCTTTATTAAGGACTTGCTGTTCGATTGCTGAAAGGGGCCTCTGTGTCAGATTGCCCACTAGGGTGTTTTGCTCTTGATTTTCCCCAGCTCCTGGAGAGAATGGCATTGACATTTACATTCTTCATTTACTGTGTATGAGACAACTCTAGAAAAGCTGACCCAGGCAAAGCTGAATAAGACTCTAAGTCTGTCTGAAAACTGTCTCTATAAGCCTTAATTAAAGTTTGTTCTGAACCATCAGCATGTTATTTTCTGAAATGCACTAGTTTTACCCTGAGTACCAGCTGGTCATCTAAATGATGCAGTGATAGCCATCATGGGCCCACATGCCTCACAATATGACAATCGTCCATACAGCCAGGATCACTGGAAAACAATGATTGTGTATAAAAATAATGTTGTTGTAATTGCTAAGTTACACACCATTTGCTACATAATTTGCGTATTTAATCACAAAATGTATTTGAAGCTCAAACTGGTCAAATGTTGCTAAAATCGCTGCACTCAGGGTTCAGCAAAGTGGCAGGAACTTTGCAAAAATGAACTATCCCCATAACCCCATTGATTGCTCTACTTCAGAATTTAAGGAGGTGTCAATTTTACTTACAAGGTGTAAGCATTCCTTTTTAATGGTCTATGTCTGCATAAAGGTAATAAAAAAATAGCTTCATTACAATTCAGACATGGTGGAAAGAAAAATTACTTATTATGAAAAAATGCCTTGCTTCACTATTCACATAAATCACATCTACGCCACAGACACTGTCATCAAAGCAGTAGTTATCTCAAGGGGTAACTCAGTCTTTAGAGGAACTTCTAATATATTACACCGCTTCATGATGTTCACTAGCTGGCAGGGGCGGCTCCTCCACAATGACGAAGGAGCGTCGCCTCACTAGCTCAGAGCCAGCAGCTGTAAAATAAAACAATATTTGACTATCGTTTTATTTTTCAGTTGCTGGCTCTGAGTCACCATGTGTACGGAGGGGCGGAACTGGACCAAGGAAGGGAGGAGGAGGAGTGGGATCAGTACACCTAAGTGCGCATGTCAGTTTGGCCGGCCTTCTTAAGCCGGCCAAACTGACATGCGCACTTAGGTTTCTCCACCCCGGCTGTATTGCACTGTTGGGCTGGAGAAACAGCACAGACTTCAGAGCACTGTCTGAGCGGCAGACCAAGCTGCTCAGTACAATCCTGACTCTGTTCTCATGCTATCTATAGCATGAGAGCAGCACCAGGATTGCATGGGGTGCCTGTACTGGTGTCCCAGAAACTGCTGGGACACCAACACCATTGGGAGAGCAGTGAGGTGGGCTGCAGCAGCGGAGAGGTAAGGTTTTTTACATTTATTTTTTATTTTATTGTTTACCACCTCCATTCCCATCCCCTGTTCCCCCTTATCCCCCACCCTTGAGATTTGTGGCACCGCCACTGCTAGCCAGAAATCTAAACTACCCCCAATGAGACCTGTACGTATGAAATATGCCTACCCCGCAGGGCTGTTTCTTGATGGAATATAGGGTTGCACAGTAATTATAAACAAAGCCCAAACTAAATGCAAGTTTTCCAACATAACTGGTATGCATCGAATAAATGTGGCACCACTTTTGGTTACAAGAAATGTTGACATACTGCATTACTTTCTGCTGTGTGCAACATTTTAGACACAATGGGGCAAGCCCCTAGTGCCACTTTGCGCTGCAAAAGCATCATTGTTTTTCACGCTAAGGTGGTGCTAAGGTGGCTTTTCCCCAAAGCCGTATTTACATAGTGGTGCAATGCTTGCATTGCGCTACTTTGCAACCCCTTCAGACAAATTATGCCTGCGTGAGTTATAATGTATACAAAGGGGGCATTCCGATGCAGGAAGGCCTGAAAAAATGGGGCAGTGAAATTTATAACATTTCACTGCACCATTTTTTCCATCATTTCTAATGCCTGCTCAGAGCAGGCGTTAAAATGACGCACCCATTTTAATCAGTGGGCCTCCCTATGCTTTGCTGCACTAGTGTCTACATTTTTTACACTAGCGCAGCAAAGCACCAAAATAGCATAAAAATGTTGACGATATAATCTTAATGACCGTCATGGTGCGCTGTATTGTAACCATGGTTTCGTTAGGTGGGGCAGGGGCAACGCAAGGGACCGATGTGGCACTCTCCTGTAAATATGCTCCTATATATTTTATTCAGCAAGGGAGATAGAAATTATAGTTTTCACATCCCAACAAGACATCATTGTTGCTAATATTCAAAACAGGAACTTGATGAGTATTTGTTTTAATGTGAACTGATCAGAAGATTTGTGTGTCCCTAACTATTTATCAGTTTGCATTAGCACTGTGAAGTTATAATTAGCCATTTATAGATAGGCCAGATTTTCCATGGAGAGTGTTTTTTGGTTTTGACAATAACTTTAGCACTAGCTGATGAATCTTAACAAATATTTCCAAAAAAAGTTCATCCACCTTCACTCCTTCCTGGAAAGGTTTGGGTGGTCCATCAAGCTGGAGCCAAGAAAAAGAGGAAATCCCAAAACGATTTTTCCCCTATGTAGTTTCCCTAGGGAAAACTAGACAACGATACAAAAGAAAATGGCTGAACAGAATTACACCAAATTTTGCAGAAAGCCAGATCTTTACTCAGAAAGCATGGTATAATTCTGTTCAGCCTTTTAGACAAATTATTCATTAATAATTAAGGGTTAACATTTATAGACACCAAACATGGACAGCTCAATGCTTGAGTATGTCAAATACGGTGTAGTCAAACTGATCTAATGTGATAAGGAGGGATCCCAAGCTTGTAACATTTGAAGGTCCCTTCAATTTTCCCTTATAAAACTTTCATCATGGAATACCTATAAGCTACAGGAAAGTCCACCAAACTTTGAAGGCACAGCAATCCTTCTATCATTCATGCCATAAATGCATTTTCACAACCCTCCCGCCTTTCCTAATGGCAGGAGTGGGCTATCCCTAAACTACTCCCTCACTTTGCCATAGTGCAGGTCCACGTTGTTCCCCCAGCTTGCCCTTGGGCCTAGGGCCTTCTAGAAGCTGCCCCGCTTCTCTATGGCCTTCTAAACTTTGTGGACATGGAGAGTCCGGGCAGGTCACACCTGCTCTCAATTCGCAATTGCAGGGGCATCATACATCCACAGTCATACACCCACACACCCACAATCATTTGCCCACAAAAGCATCACACACCAACACACCCTCCATCATATAGCCACACACCTACCATTATATGCAACCACACACACCGTCATATGTCTGCACAGTTACCTTTATATGTCCACTCACTCGCACAAGCTGACCATGAACCCAACATGATACACCAACACACTGGTCATCACACGCTCACAAACCTATCAGATAGCCATACATCCACAATCATATGACTAAAGAAAAATCGAAAAAACTTAAATTCCATAAACATTCAGCAGTTAAAAAAGAGTTAAGAATGACTAATACAGTGACAATAGATGTGTAAAAAAATAAAAAGACAAATTCTGAAGCTATTTATTTATTTATTTACTTACTTATGTATTTTTATATAGTGCAGACATTACCCAGAGGTGTCAGAGCACTTTAAAATAAACCAAAGAACGTTACACAAGAAATTTAGAGTAACATTGTAGTTGGTGACAATACATATAGCTACTACAGTTACTCATGGTGAGAGTTACAAATTTACAAATTACATAACCATTACAAATTACATATTAGAAAAGTTAAATGCATTAGGGTTACATAAATACATACTAGAAATTTACAGAGTTGGAGCGAAAGGTCATTATAGTTCACTGGGGTGTAACAATCAGGGTCACACCATTAAGTGTGAGGGCATATGCCTGGTGGGGAGCATTGGCAAGGCGTTTCATTGAGAAAAAAGTTTTTTGGAAGAGAAAAGTTTTAAGGTCTGTTTTGAAGATCTGAAAAGAGGTGGGGGTGTGGAGGTTTGCAGGTAGCGCATTCTGAATTCTAGTCGCATTGCCTGAGAAAGATTACACCATGGGTCTTTCCCTTTCGAAGGTTTGAGTAGTAGATTTTCAGCATTTCGTGAAGGTCTAGAGCCACCTAATATTTTGAGTTTGTTTGCTAGGTAGCAAGGGGTGGAAATGTGTATGGCTTTATGGGTGATGCAAAAATATTTTAATACAGTCCTGGCATCAATAGGAAGCCAGGGAAGAGTTAGCAGCTTAGTTGTGATATGGTTGTTTCTTTTGGCCCCGTATATGAAATGCACAGGCAAGTGGAGGATAGATTTTAAAGGAGATAGGTGGGTCTTGGGCAGGCCTGCAAAGAGAGAATTACAGTATTTTAGTCTGGAGAGTACTGAAGATTGGACAAGAGTTTTCAGATCTTGCTCAGGAATGTAACATTGGATCTCCTGAAAAGGCGCAGTTGAAACCGTGCTTTCTTGGGCATGGTGCTGATTTGGGAGTGGAGGTTAAATCTTTTGTCCAGGATGACACCTAGGGATTTAGCACTGTCAAAGATGGTAGGTTTACTGTTAAAAATTTTTAGATTATCCATCCATGATTGAACAGGAGGTGGAGCAATCGAGGTAGAGATAAGGAGTTCAGTTTTAGAGGGATTCAGATTTAAGTGATGAGACATCATCCATTCTTGGATGGAGTTGAGGGTAGTGGCGAGAAGTGATATGTTGTATACAGAGGACACCTTGAGGTAGAGTTGAGTGTTGTCAGCAGAGAGGTGATAAAGGATCCCAGCCTTTTTTAAAGGGCTCCTAGCGATTAATTAGGGTTGGACCAAGAATATAGCCTTGAGGGACACCTTGATCCACTGCCTTAGAAGTTGAAAAACAATTTTCAGTTTTAATCATCGGAGATCTCCCTATGAGGTGAGATTCAAACAATTTAAGTACTATGCCTTCAATTCCCATTCTTTGTTTTAATGTGTTAAGAAGGGTGTGATGGTTGACAGTATCATAGGCTGCAGAAAGGTCAGGAAGGATCAGATGGCAGGAGATGCCGAGTGTAGGATTCCAAGGGCATTGTCAATAATCTGTAGCAATGCTGTTTCGATGCTGCATCCTTGACTGAAGCCAGACTGAAATTCATCTAGAAGATTGCTCTGCTTAAAGTGTTCGGTAAGTGGCTTCACTACATATCTCTCAGTGATTTTGGTGAGAAAAGGGAGGTTGGTGATAGGGCAGAAGTAGTTAAGGTCATTCATATCAGCAGAGGGTTTCTTTAGTAATGGGATTACCTGACCAGTATTGAGGGCATCAGGAAAGGATCTTTGGCTGAGAAAGAGGTCAACCAGATTTGTTCAATAGGGAAGTGTGTAGGTGTAGATGCCTAATGCAATGTCGCTTGTGATAGGGTCTATAGAGTGTCTTGAAGGTTTGGTTTTCAAGATGTTCTTGAGGATGGCATCCTCAGTGACGATGTCAAAACTGCGCCAGGAGCATTTTGATTCGAATTCGTCATGTGGGGTTGGATGTGAATCATGATCAATGAGCAATTTACCTTTTCTTGGAAGAATTGTACAAATTATTCTGCTTTCTTGGGTGGGTCATTGTTGGACTTTTGCTTATGCAGGGTCATCCCCAGTCTTTTTGCCTCCTGCCTCCTATTTTTTTCTGACCTGTTGCTGTTGGCTTTTCAACTCTGAGCACTTTACCACTGCTAACCAGTGCTAAAGTGCCTATGCTCTCCGTGTAAAATGTGTACGTAATTGGTTCTCCATGATTGGCATATTTGTTTTACTGTTAAGTCCCTAGTAAAGTGCACGAGAGGTGCCCAGGGCCTGTAAATCAAATGTTACTCGTGGGCCTGCAGCACTGGTTGTGCCACCCACACAAGTAACCCTGTAATCATGTCTCAGACCTGCCACTGCAGTGTCTGTAAGTATATTTTTACACTGTAAATTCGACTTGGCAAGTGTACCCACTTGCCAGGCCTAAACCTTCCCTTTTCTTACATGTAAGGCACCCCTAAGGTAGGCCCTAGGTAGCCCCAAGGGCAGGGTGCAGTGTATGGATAAGGTAGGACATATAGTAATGTGGTTTATATGTCCTGACAGTGAAATACTGCCAATTTCGTTTTTCACTGTTGCAAGGCCTGTCTCTCTCATAGGATAACATGGGGGCTACCTTTAAATATGATTAAAGTGTAGATTCCCCAAGAGAGTAGATGGACATGTGGAGTTTGGGGTCCCTGAACTCACAATTTAAAAATACATCTTTTAGTAAAGTTGATTTTAAGTTTGTGCGTTTGAAAATGCCACTTTTAGAAAGTGAGCATTTTCTTGCTTAAACCACTCTGTGACTCTGCCTTGTTTGTGGATTCCCTGTCTGGGTCAGTTTGACAGTTGGGTTGTTTTTCTCCTCGCACTAGACAGTGACACAAAGGGGGCTGGGGTGTAACCTGCATTTCCTGATTAGCCATCTCTGCTAGGAGGGAGGGGTGGAGTGGTCACTCTCATCTGAAAGGACTGTGCCTGCCTCTGACAATGCCGGCTCCAACCCCCTGCTGTGTGTCTGATGCCTTGCCTGGGCAAGGCAGGATTTCACAAGTAGGTGTGAGTCCCCTTTGAAGAAAGGTGACTTCAAAGACTAAAATGGGTATAAGAAGGGCACCCAAATCTACAGACTTTAGAAACACTTCTGGAACCAAGAGGAACCTCTGCCTGGAGAAGAGCTGATAGCTGAGGAAGAAGTGCTGCCCTGCCTGTGACTGTGCTTTGTGGAGCTTTCCTGCAGTGCTGCTTCTGCCAGAGTAAGAGAGCAAAGACTGGACTTTGTGTGCCTTCCATCTTGTGAAGAAATCTCCAAGGGCTTGAGTGAGAGCTTGCCTCCTGTTGTTTGAAGTCTCAGGGACAGCAAAGACTTCTCTCTGCCAGCACCTGGAGTCTCTGGAGAGACTCCTGCCCCGACAAGTGGTGCCCTACCCAGTCCCTGGGCCCTTGAAAGGAAAGCTGGTGGAATCCAAGGAAATCGACTTCGGACGACTCTGGACCAACGTCGCTGCTGAATCCGGTAACGCCGCCTGCACCCGACGCGTGACCTTCGCTGGAACGCGATGCTCTTTGCAGGCCCTACGCCGCAGCAGCCCCGCTGAAGTCCGTGACTCTGTGGAAGTCGCCGCACCACGTCATGACCGACGCCGCTCGAAGTGCGTGGATTCAACGTTTCGCACAGACGCCGCGATCCCCGACTTCGCGCATCGGCTTGTTTTCACTCTTCACCAAAGGTACTGTACTTGGGGGTCTACACGACTCCGTGTCCGGCGCCGCTGGTGTCAGCTTGGTGGGAACGACTCCGTCACGACGCCGTGTTAACATCTCATCGAAGCATTTTTGTTTCTAAGCGCTATTTTTGAGTTTAATCTTTAAAAAATCATAACTTGACTTGTGTATGTCGGAATATTGTCGTTTTGGTCTTGTTTTGTTTAGATAAATATTTCCTATTTTCCTAAACTGGTGTTGTGTCATTTTGTAGTGTTTTCATGAAGTTGCTGTGTGTGTTGGTACAAATACTTTACACCTAGCGCTCTGAAGTTAAGCCTACTGCTCTGCCAAGCTACCAAGGGGGTAAGCAGGGGTTAGCTGAGGGTGATTCTCTTTTGCCCTGACTAGAGTGAGGGTCCTTGCTTGAACAGGGGGTAACCTGACTGTCAACCAAAGACCCCATTTCTAACATTGGTGATCAGCTGTTGGGATTTGTACTTGTATTTGTACTTGACATACAGTGATTAAGTGTACACTACTGTTTTGAGTTCAGACCACTACGTGACCACATACTACTTGTCTTGTGATTCTGCTTTTTGTTCTCTGATGTCCTCCTGGAAGTATTGCTAATATTTTTGGACTTTGGTTTTTGGTTGTGAAGCCTTTGCAGAATGGAAGTCAATTTCTGGCACCTATTTATGTATAAAAAGTGGCAGCTTAAAGCATTCTGCATGGAAAGGGGACTGGCTGTGAACAAGAAATCCAGAAGGGAGGATCTTGGGTCAGCCCTGTTTCAGTATGAATTGAAACGTTGTCAGGCAACACCACCAAATGAGTCTGAGGAGGATAACTACTCTGAGGAGGAGGACTACTCTGAGGAGGAGGGCAGTGGCCCTGAGGAGGGAACAGAAAGAGATGATTGGCTCCTAGCTCGAATCCGGAGTCTGGAAGAGCTAGATGCAGAGCTTGAGAGGGATGAGGAGAAGAGAGCCTTAGTCCTGGAAAAAGAAAGGATTACAACTCAAGAGCTGAGCTGTGAAGAGCTGAAGCTGGAGGCCATGAGGGCTGAGTCCAGTTCAGATGGTGGCAGCAAAAATCTTGTATCCTGTACTGCTGAAGAAGTGCACATGCCCAGAGATGTGGTGCCCTACTTGAAGGAGGGGGTTAACACACGCCAGGAGGTTCAGGGGTATGAGGTAGCTCCAGTGATGCACAGGGTCCCTGAGGTGGAGTGGGAACTGGCATGGGGAGTCATATTCCTACTGGTGGGAGGGACACTCTACCGACTCTAGGTGAGAGTGACAGGGAGAGGGGTTCCCCCAGGTAGAAGTCCTGGTTATGGAGTGTGAAGACATCCCAGAAGAGTGTGGGTTGAGTGTCAGGGACAGTCAGGTACTGTCCCACCAGTCTCAGGAGGGTGATGTGGGGTGCTTTTTCAAAGCAGAGTCACTGGATGGTTGGGTGAAGGGTACTTTGGTTAATTCATGTAAGGGGCTGAGTGATGTAATTGCTGGAGAGCATATGTCTAGTCCTTATTTTCCAGAGCTTCGCCAACACCAGGTGGAGTGTGAGTTCTCTGACCCCAGGGAGCTTACAATGGAGGCAGACCTCTTGGTGAGTACCAGAGAGTCTGAAGAGGCATTTGGGGGGGCTCCTGAGAGGAGTGGTCTAGGTATTTCCCAACCAGGTGAGGTAGGGATGGATTGTAGTGTCCCAGGTAGGTCCCAGTGTCGTGGGATGGGTGAGGGACCCCATGTCCAGTCTCTGAGGAGAGGGAATGGGGATGGGCTGAGGTCCAAGGTGCCCGAGATCCGGTCCCAGGTCCTGGAGGGTTCCATGAGGGAACACCAGGAGGGGAGCCTAGCCTGTACCATAGGGCCATCTGTTGAGGGAGATCCCACAGTGTCAGGAGAACTTGGGGGGGCGGCTGTAGCCAGGGTCCCACCAGTTCTGGTGTCTGGCAGTACCACTCCTAGTGAGGGGGTGCAGAAGTCCAGACAGAGGGTTGAGAGGGGGTTGCGGACCCCAGTGGAGAACCTGGAGGGTCAGGGGTCAGCTCTGAGAGCAGAGCCCCCCAGGAATGACCTTGGTAAGACCATTTCTGGGTTGGGGGGAATCCAGACTCTGTCAGGTGGGCAGAGGTCAGGAGACCTGCGCCAGCCAGACTCTTGTGTGGCCCTTGAGGACAGTGTGTCCCTTGAGGGCAGTAAGTGTGCCCCCCTGGAAGTCCTGGTGTGCTAGGCAGTGGTTCAACCGCAGGGTGGTGACTCTGGGTTGAATGATCAGGCTCAGGAGGTAAACTCTGACCTGGTGGGGGGTAAGTGTGCTCCCAAGGATGTCCTGGTGCGCCAGGCAGTGGTTCAACCGCAGAGTGGTGACCCTGGGTTGGATGACCAGGTTCAGAGGGTAAACTCTGACCTGGTGGGGGGTAGGTATGCCCCCCAGGAATTCCTGGGTTGCCAGGCAGTGGTCCAGTCTGTGGGTACAGACCCTGGACTGGAGGATCAGGTGCAGGGGATGAACCCTGACCTGAAGGGGGGGCTGTTTGCCCAATCACCCCCCCGGTGTGATTTCAAGGGGTATTCTCCCTGAGGGGTGGGTGCAGAAACCTGAGAGTAGGGGAAGGGGAGAGAAAGACTCACCCCTGACCCCAGAGCAATCTAAGGGTACAGACCCTGGATTGGAAGGCCAGGTTCAGGGTGTCCCCCCTGACCTGGAGGAAGGGGCTACTGCTAACAGTGCCCCTACCATGTTGTCTTCTGGGGGGGCCACTCCTAGTTGGGTGGTTCAGGACCCCAGAAGAGAGGGAAGGGGGAGGGAAGCCTCACCCCTGGCCCTGGTCCAACCTGAAGGTACAGACCCCAGGTTGGAGGATCAGTTGCAGGTTAACATCCCTGCACTGGTGGAAGAATTGTGCAGGACTGCTTCTACAAGCACCCTGACAATTTTTTACTCTGGGGGTACCGCTCCTGGAGGGAGGGTACAGAGCCCCAGAGGGGAGGACCAGGGTCTGGTTATCTTCTCTGACCTGGTGGAAGGGAGAGTGGTCAAAGGGTGTCAGGCACCTGGGGCTACCGCCCCCCACTCTCCACAGTCACAGTGGGTGGAGAGGCCTGAGGTCAGGCTCTCATCCCTGACAGTCATCAGGGGTCACTGTGGCTTGCTGTCCTGGTGGACAGAGTTGCCCCTGGGTGTGGGACGAGAGTCACACCTCAGGGGTGGAGTGGGCAACACCACTGTGTTGGCCCTGGTGGTACTATCTGCCCATTGCAATACATCTGTGAGCAAAGTAAAGTTAGGTGCTGCACAGATGGTGTCTGCAGATGTGGAGAAGGGTTCCCCATGGGTTAGCTTAGTGGGCCCTGAGAGTATGGACAGAGGGATCCAACTGGAGTCAGGAAGGCGTAGAACTGGAACATGCCCCTGCTGTTGTGGGCCTGGGTCCTTGTTCTATCGCCCCAATCAGGGAAGTACATCAAGGTATTGATTGTTCTCCCCTGGCTTTAGGCTGGTAGGGGGTCGTGTTGGACTTTTGCTTATGCAGGGTCCTCCCCAGTCTTTTTGCCTCCTGCCTCCTATTTTTTTCTGACCTGTTGCTGTTGGCTTTTCAACTCTGAGCACTTTACCACTGCTAACCAGTGCTAAAGTGCCTATGCTCTCCGTGTAAAATGTGTACGTAATTGGTTCTCCATGATTGGCATATTTGTTTTACTGTTAAGTCCCTAGTAAAGTGCACTAGAGGTGCCCAGGGCCTGTAAATCAAATGTTACTAGTGGGCCTGCAGCACTGGTTGTGCCACCCACACAAGTAACCCTGTAATCATGTCTCAGACCTGCCACTGCAGTGTCTGTAAGTATATTTTTACACTGTAAATTCGACTTGGCAAGTGTACCCACTTGCCAGGCCTACACTTCCCTTTTTTTTTACATGTAAGGCACCCCTAAGGTAGGCCCTAGGTAGCCCCAAGGGCAGGGTGCAGTGTATGGATAAGGTAGGACATATAGTAATGTGGTTTATATGTCCTGACAGTGAAATACTGCCAATTTCGTTTTTCACTGTTGCAAGGCCTGTCTCTCTCATAGGATAACATGGGGGCTACCTTTAAATATGATTAAAGTGTAGATTCCCCTAGAGAGTAGATGGACATGTGGAGTTTGGGGTCCCTGAACTCACAATTTAAAAATATATCTTTTAGTAAAGTTGATTTTCAGATTGTGCGTTTGAAAATGCCACTTTTAGAAAGTGAGCATTTTCTTGCTTAAACCACTCTGTGACTCTGCCTTGTTTGTGGATTCGCTGTCTGGGTCAGTTTGACAGTTGGGTTGTTTTTCACCTCGCACTAGAGAGTGACACAAAGGGGGCTGGGGTGTAACCCACATTTCCTGATTAGCCATCTCTGCTAGGAGGGAGGGGTGGAGTGGCTAGGAGGGAGGGGTGGAGTGGTCACTCTCATCTGAAAGGACTGTGCCTGCCTCTGACAATGCCAGCTCTAACCCCCTGCTGTGTGTCTGATGCCTTGCCTGGGCAAGGCAGGATTTCACAAGT
Source organism: Pleurodeles waltl (assembly GCF_031143425.1). Taxonomy (NCBI): domain Eukaryota; kingdom Metazoa; phylum Chordata; class Amphibia; order Caudata; family Salamandridae; genus Pleurodeles; species Pleurodeles waltl. The sequence continues at coordinate 975,160,320 of NC_090446.1, read as the reverse complement.
AGGTGTGAGTCCCCTTTGAAGAAAGGTGACTTCAAAGACTAAAATGGGTATAAGAAGGGCACCCAAATCTACAGACTTTAGAAACACTTCTGGAACCAAGAGGAACCTCTGCCTGGAGAAGAGCTGATAGCTGAGGAAGAAGTGCTGCCCTGCCTGTGACTGTGCTTTGTGGAGCTTTCCTGCAGTGCTGCTTCTGCCAGAGTAAGAGGGCAAAGACTGGACTTTGTGTGCCTTCCATCTTGTGAAGAAATCTCCAAGGGCTTGAGTGAGAGCTTGCCTCCTGTTGTTTGAAGTCTCAGGGACAGCAAAGACTTCTCTCTGCCAGCACCTGGAGTCTCTGGAGAGACTCCTGCCCCGACAAGTGGTGCCCTATCAAGTCCCTGGGCCCTTGAAAGGAAAGCTGGTGGAATCCAAGGAAATCGACTTCGGACGACTCCGGACCAACGCCGCTGCTGAATCCGGTAACGCCGCCTGCACCCGACGCCGTAACCTTCGCTGAAACGAGACGCTCTTTGCAGACCCGACACCGCAGCAGCCCTGCTGAAGTCCGTGACTCCATGGAAGTCGCCGCACCACGTCGTGACCGACGCCGCTCGAAGTGCGTGGATTCAACGTTTCGCACAGACGCCGCGATCCCTGACTTCGCGCATCAGCTTGTTTTCACTCTTCACCAAAGGTACTGTACTTGGGGGTCTACACGACTCCGTGTCCGGCACCGCTGGCGTCAGCTTGTTGGGAACGACTCCGTCACGACGCCGTTTTAACATCTCATCAAAGCATTTTTGTTTCTAAGCGCTATTTTTTAGTTTAATCTTTAAAAATTCATAACTTGACTTGTGTATGTCGGATTTTTGTCGTTTTGGTCTTGTTTTGTTTAGATAAATTTCTCCTATTTTTCTAAACTGGTGTTGTGTCATTTTGTAGTGTTTTCATGAAGTTACTGTGTGTGTTGGTACAAATACTTTACACCTAGCGCTCTGAAGTTAAGCCTACTGCTCTGCCAAGCTACCAAGGGGGTAAGCAGGGGTTAGCTGAGGGTGATTCTCTTTTGCCCTGACTAGAGTGAGGGTCCTTGCTTGAACAGGGGGTAACCTGACTGTCAACCAAAGACCCCATTTCTAACAGTCATCAAATTTGATAGTTGCAAGTGAAGTTGCTGGTGGTTTTGATTAGGTTAAAGGATTCTTTGCTCCGTTCTTGGCAGAGTCGAGGAGGATTCTAAAGTGATGTGATTTTTCACTAATGATATGTTTATGATAATGCAATCTTGCTTATGGGAGGTATGCAAGATTATTGACAGAGGTTGATTGCCTCCATTTCTTCTCCAGGATTCTTGGTTCTTTCCTTTTGTCATATAGGGACTTCTTGAACAATGGGGCAGAGGGTGTGGGCCTTCTCTTCTTGCTTTGTAGTGGAGCTACATTGTCTATTAAGAAATATAAACGCAGTGAGTAGTCAGGTCATTGACATTAGAGTTGACACTGATGTCTGGTAGTACCTTCTTAGCGGTGTTGGTGAGAGTGTTGAAGATGATGTTTCTTTGTGTTGTTGAACCAGGTAGTTTCCCTTTTTGGTTGACCCAGGATTGCAACATGTGATAGGTGAAGTGAGAAAGGGATGAGGAAGTGGTCGAACCAGTCTACTGGTATAGAATCATCTGCTGTGATCAGGTCATCTTTGGCAATAATAAGGTAAAGCGTGGAGCCCATGGAGTGTGCTTGTTTAGAGTTGTGTTGTAAAAGATCATTTCGGGAGAGAAATGTGGCAAGCTGGTTGGTAGCCAGGTCTTCCAAGGTGACCCAGTGATGGTTGAAGTATCCTAGAAAGATCAGTTATCACTTGGTGAAGATAGGATACTTGCAAAGCCAATGAATTCCTCTGTAAATGCAGAGTTGCCACCTTGTGGGTGGTAAATGGCGCTAATCTTGATAAGTGAGTTGTGCTGCACATGAAGTTCCAGAGTAAGGTATTCAAATGTAGAGAAAGAGCTACTGGGTAGTTCCCTGAATTGAAGGGTGTTTCTGAAGAAGGCAGCGACGCTCCCAACTCTACCTAGCCTATCATTCTGTCAATGGAATAGTTGGATGGGGGGGCCGAAGATCGAGAATGGTGTAAAATGTGTCATTGAACCAGGTTTCATTGAGGATTGTAGGTCAATATTGTAGTTAATGATGGTATCTGAGATTTTCAGCTAGTGTTTTGTTGCAGATCTGCAGTTGTGAAGCATACAATGCAGCTTCGAGGTGACTGTTTTGATGTATAGGATGTCAGGGCATTTGGTGATTTTAGGAACAATGTTCCTATAGGTCACTGCCTGGATTGTAAGTGGGTTGTGTTTGGTTTAGACCAGTGAGATGGTGGTTATAGTGCATTGTTTTATGTTGTCTGAAGAAGGAGGTAGGGGAGGTAGGGGTATAATAGCTAGCTATAATAGCTAGCAAGTAAATTAGAAATTTAAGTTTGGAAGAGATTGTGCACAGCTCTTTTGGGGTGTGAGAGTAAAGTACTCCCCGGGATTAAGTGTTTTGGGTACTGTGTTCCCATCAAGGGAAGTAAGGAATTCAAAATAGAGGGCATTTTAGAGCTTAAGGGCCTGATTTAGAGTTTGGCGGACTCATTACTCCATCACAAGAATGACAAATATCCCATCTGCAGCATTATGATGCCATTAGGATATAATGGAATTGTAATCCGGCAGATGGGATATCCGTTACGTTTGTGATATTTACAAGACGGCATTAAACCACTTTTCATGCTTACGATTTACCATTTCTCATAAATCTGGGGCAGCGTCAAAAAGCAATGGGTGTTGCGTGGGTACACCCTCAGCAACACCCATTGTATGCCCCTTTGCCGCAGAAAACTGCATGGGGTGGCCTATATTTACAAGGCTGTGTTAAGCACGAAAAGTGGCTTTACACTGTCTTATAAACATGGAGCAGGGCACAGCACCACCGGAATGTTGCTAAAAGTGATGCTCCAGTGGCAAAAGGGCCTCGTAAATTAGGCCCCTAGGATGTAGAGATTTTAACCCTAAACCCTGAGAGTGCCTCAGAGAGTGAAAGTTCTGCAAAGAGGGTCGGCTTTGAGTAAAGATCAGTCAATGAAACCAGGATGTTATCCCTGAACATTAATGACTTGAAGGTGACTCTTTGAAAAGAATAGCCTTCTCCCGGTCCCACTTGGAAGACCTTATTTATTGTGCCAAAGGATCTAAATAGAGCACAAAAACATGTGAAGAGCAACTGCATCCCTGTCTATAGCTTCACTGAATGGGCAGCTGTTTGACATAGGTTCCCATGTAGACAACTTTGTGCCACCAAGTTGATGTAGCTTATCCTTATAAAACTGAGAAAAGTGGGTCCGAACCCCCCTCATCCACAAAGCCTCGCCCATAAATACCCATTCTTCCCTGTTAAAGGCATTGAGAGATATGCGCGCATTGCCTCTTCACACTTCTTGTTCCTAAAGTTAATATGCAGTACTTTCTTTGTGTTGTACCTACTTGTCTCTTAGAAATGAATTCACTTTGGTATTGATGGACTAGTTCAGGCATCAGATCATTGAAACAAAGTTCTAGGATCTTAATTAAAATCCTCAGATTCATGTTTAACAAGGATATGGAACTGTATGACCCATATTGCCCCTGCTATAGTAAGGGGTGATGCTTTTTGTAGTGGTTAAGCTATTAAGAAGTCCATTCATAAGCACAATCAAAGAAGGACCAAATGTTTTAAAGAACATCAGAATTAAACTATCAGTGTTTGGCCAAAATATTGAAAAGAAAATATTGTGATACAGAAATATCATTGCAAGAATATTGTGATTTCCGAAAGTTTGTGGACATAAATATTGATAGTAAGAATAGTGTTTTATGGGTTGTTTCTAATATCATTGTAAAAATATTGTTAGGAAAATTATTGCTGTATATTGTATTTTTTTAGGTTAACTTGTTATTGTTTTTGTGTTTTTTATTAATTGTTTATGTCAATTTTGTATTACTTAATTATGTATTCTAATATTAATCATAACATTAATGCTGTTTAAACTTCTAGAAGCAGTGTGTTGGGTTTATACAGGAGAAGAGTGATCAGATTTTTTTGATATTTTATTTTTATGTGACTAATTTGAAAACATCAAAAAGTTGGTACAATTGTTGAATTTGATTTGCATATTTCATGTTTTAAATTGCATGCAAATTAATTTTCAATAATGTGCAAAACTGTTTTATTATCCAATTATTTATGTTTTGTTATTATAAATGTATTTGAATAACTTTTTAATATTTTGATTTATAATATAACATATGTAGTTTAAAAATATCACTGCTCAGTTGACAGGGAAACTGCAATATAACTACCAATAAATAATAGATGATAAAAGAAAGCAGTGTTGAAACCCCTTTTAAATATGATATTCTATGTCAGCAATCAAATATAGCAGCCAAGACATAGTTAAACTAGTCTTACCTCCAATTACCCTTCAGCTTCAAGATGAGTGCCTCAAGCTCAAATATCTGACAAAAAAGAGCCCGCCATCTAGCAACACTAGGGGCTGTGCACCACTAATCCATGCCCTTGGCATGCACAAATGGGCAGCTATAATTGGAATAGAGATAATAACAGATAATCTATAGCTTTCACCACACCTATATACTAACATAATATCCTTTGTGGATATTTGTAGATCAAACTAGGAGAACTGAGAAATAACTGCAGCTACACTAGACCAATAATAGTTTAATAATGGGCAACCAACAGACATATCTGTTGCTTGCAGGCCGCACTATGGACAGCAGCACTTACTACTAATTTTGTTAATTTCCCACTTAGTGTTTTTATCCTGAGTGTAGTAAAGCATACATCAAGTTTTATTCTGTGGAGCTTAAGGTTGAAGAACAACACAGAAGAGTTCATCATATCTAACGCTTCAGAGATGTCTTATGTTTGAACCATCTATCCAAGCCTATGGATACACTTAAATGCTAAGCAGCTAAGTCATCTTCTCTGTGATCACACATGATTTTATATTGATCTTTAATATTTGGTTTACCCACTGTAGTAGAAAGGTAAACTAGAGTATCTGGTTTAATAAGATCGATATATGGGGTTATGTAAAAAATAATCACAGATTTGAAGATACTTAAAAAATGACTGTTGAGTAAGGCTTCAGAGTATTTGCAGTGCAGCAAACATAGACACCCCATTATTATTTAATTACCCAACAGTTTTCAACCCAAAATCATACCATGACCTAGCTATTGAGTTGTGAAATACAGAGGGGAAGTTGATGTTACCCCAGAGAGGTGTAAACAAGGGAATTAAAGGGACTGAGGCCCATATTTATACTTTTTAGCGCCTCATTTGCTCCACTTTTTGACACAAAAGTGACGCAAACTTACAAAATACAATCGTATTTTGTAAGTTTGCACCACTTTTGCATCAAAAAATGACGCAAAAGCAGCGCTAAAAAGTATAAATATGGGCCTGAATATTTCAAACACATTTCGCCCCATACTTTTAAGACATCCGTAATAACCTTAAAGCATACCCACTTGAAGTAAGAGACTGCTACTGGCTCTATAAATCCTGATTTGAAGTAGCTTGAGTCAGAGACTCTACATAAAAGAAACAGTCAGTCATCCCCCAGAGCCATTTCATAGCCAAGAACCCACAAATCCAGATCGTGATCAGTCAGCCATTTCTTAATAGAGGTACAGAATCCTGCCCAGAATTGAGCTTTAAAATCTGGCAGTGAAAACCCACCCTGTTTAAAAGGGAAATTTAAACATTGGATGGCGTGTGCAGCTCTCTTATATCTCCGGATAAAACTACTGATAGCCTCTTAGCATTTAAAGATTGAATCTGGAACTCCAAATGGAATTGCATGGAAAAGGTAGGCAAATTAGGTGGGGGGGGTATTAATTTTGACGATATTACATCGTCCAACTATGCTGATGGGAATGCGGTTCCAGGACCACATGTTAGCTATGCAAGAGCGTAAGAGCGACTCAGAGTTCAATTGTAGTATCCACTTATCACTAAATTTAACCCCTAAATAGGTTGTGGCACGGAGAACCCCAGACACCATCCTATCTGCTTTGAAAGTTAAAATAATATTTGTTTTAGTGAGGTGCAGCTCATATCTGGAGACTGCCCCGAACCGCTCAGCCGCTATCGAGATCTGATCAATCGGTAGGATAGGATGCAATTAATAAATAGCATGATCAACCTTGTAAGTGCTGATAACTTCTGCCCTTTAAGTAAAACCAAATAAAGTGGTTCATAATCTTTAATCTTAGAAACAGTTCGAAGTATATAAAGCAAATAACAGGGGGTATGGGGGGCAGCCTTGATGCATACCTCTGCATATGCTAAAAGGGGATAACTGTGCCCACTCAAACCAGCCTAGCTACTGGGACTTTGTAGAGGCTTTTAACTCTGTGCAGAAACCTTTAAACTATGCCCATAGTACACATAGTAGACCAGCAATATCCCAGAAGACCTCATCCAACGCTTTTTCTACATCCAGTAAAATAATTACGACACTAGCCCCCATAACTTTGGGCACATCAAAGATTGCTGCAGCGGTATTGACATAGCTGGTGGTATGTCTACAATGAATAAATCTGTATTGTTGCAATGAAACTAAGTACTTAGTCTCCGGAGAGAGGCAGGAGGCCAATAATTTAGCAAATATTTCATCAGCAGAGTTAAATAAAGAGCTATGCAGATAATACCCCCTTCCTTAGGCGGTTTCTCCTCCTTTTGAAAAAAATATTATTCGTGTAATTCCAGGCATCTGGGATTTCTCTGCCTTCATCAATGCTGGTCACTAAAAGCATAAATGCAGGAAATAGTATCTCCATAAAGGTTTTATAAAATTCAAAATGTATAGCATCCTCCCCAGTAACCTCCCCAAATGGCAGAGATCTAATCAGAGCGGCAACATCCGGCTCAGCCAAAAAGGTGAGTCTTAAGTGCTTTCCAGAAATCTGTAAGTGGTGGTAGGCTGTTCTGGGCCTTTGTTGAGAGATATGGGAAGGAGCGTCCTCTGCTGGTGCTTCTGTGGATGCAGGGAGTGTGGGCAATCGATAGGAGGCAGATGGGAGCTGCCTGGGTGGTTGGTGGAAGTTCAGGCATAGGTTGATGAAGGCAGGTTTGAGGTTGTGAAAGACTTTGTATGCAGGGGTCAGTATCTTGAATTGACATTGTTTCTGTACTGGAAAACAGTGGAGTTCTTTGAGGTGGGGAGAGATGTGGGCCCGATTTTGAAAGTCAAAGATGAGTCAGGCAGCAGTGTTCTAAGTGGCTTGAGGAGGTGGGCAGAGATACAGCAGTAAACAGTCTCACCGTAGTCGAATCTGCTTGAGTCAAGGGCCTGTGTGATGGTGCGTCTGATGTTGTTCCATTGCATGTGCAGGGTGAAGAAGCAGATTGATGAGACTACATCAACCTGGGAATTCATAGTAAGTTTGCTGCTGAGGATGAAGCGAGCTTTCTGGCATGAATTGGATGGTGCGGTTGTGGGGCTTAGTTCCACAGGCCACCAAGAGGATTTCCAGGGGGTGGAATTTTTGCTGCAGGTCAGAACTTCTCTTTTGTCTGTATTGAGTTTCAGGTAGTCATGTCTCATCCAGTTGGCAAAGCTCGTCATGCATCTGTGGAGTCTAACTGGTGGTGTTGGGGTCCTTGGAGAGGATAAGTTGAGTGTCAACCGCGTATGTGATAATGATGAGTTTGCGGGATCTGACGATGTTGGCCAAGGGTGTCATGTAGATGTTGAAGAGGATGGGGCTGATGTCCTTGGGTTCCGAGGTGAAAGGAGTGAGGCAGACTTTCTGGGTTCTTCTAGTGAGAAAAGAGGTGATCCATCTGAGGACATTTCCGTGGATATTGAAGTTGTGTAGTCGAGTGATCAGTGTGTCGTGGGATACCACGTCAAACACTGCCGCTAGGGTGAGGAGGATCAGGACTACTGTCTCTCCTTGATCCAGAAGGGCTCAAATGTCATCTGTAGCTGCGATGAGAGCGGTTTTGGTCCAGTCAGCCAAAAAGGTAAGTCTTAAGTGCTTTCCAGAAATCTGTAAGTGGTGGTAGGCTGTTCTGGGCCTTTGTTGAGAGATAAGGGAAGGAGCGTCCTCTGCTGGTGCTTCTGTGAATGCAGGGAGTGTGGGCAATCGATAGGAGGCAGATGGGAGCTGTCTGGGTGGTTGGTGGAAGTTCAGGCATAGGTTGATGAAGGCAGGTTTGAGGTTGTGAAAGACTTTGTATGCAGGGGTCAGTATTTTGAATTGACATTGTTTCTGTACTGGAAAACAGTGGAGTTCTTTAGGTGGTGAGAGATGTGGGCCCGATTGTGAAAGTCAAAGATGATTCAGGCAGCAGTGTTCTAAGTGGCTTGAGGAGGTGGGCAGAGATACAGCAGTAAACAGTCTCACCGTAGTCGAATCTGCTTGAGTCGAGGGCCTGTGTGATGGTGCGTCTGATGTTGTTCCATTGCATGTGCAGGGTGAAGAAGCAGATTGATGAGACTACATTAACCTGGGAATTCATAGTAAGTTTGCTGTTGAGGATGAAGCAAGCTTTCTGGCATGAATTGGATGGTGCGGTTGTGGGGCCTAGTTCCACAGGCCACCAAGAGGATTTCCAGGGGGTGGAATTTTTGCTGCAGATCAGAACTTCTCTTTTGTCTGTATTGAGTTTCAGGTAGTCATGTCTCATCCAGTTGGCAAAGCTCGTCATGCATCTGTGGAGTCTAACTGGTGGTGTTGGGGTCCTTGGAGAGGATAAGTTGAGTGTCAACCGCGTATGTGATAATGATGAGTTTGCGGGATCTGACAATGTTGGCCAAGGGTGTCATGTAGGTGTTGAAGAGGATGGGGCTGATGTCCTTGGGTTCCGAGGTGAAAGGAGTGAGGCAGACTTTCTGGGTTCTTCTAGTGAGAAAAGAGGTGATCCATCTGAGGGTATTTCCGTGGATATCGAAGTTGTGTAGTCGAGTGATCAGTGTGTCGTGGGATACCACGTCAAACACTGCCGCTAGGGTGAGGAGGATCAGGACTACTGTCTCTCCTTGATCCAGAAGGGCTCAAATGTCATCTGTAGCTGCGATGAGAGCGGTTTTGGTCCAGTCAGCCAAAAAGGTAAGTCTTAAGTGCTTTCCAGAAATCTGTAAGTGGTGGTAGGCTGTTCTGGGCCTTTGTTGAGAGATAAGGGAAGGAACGTCCTCTGCTGGTGCTTCTGTGGATGCAGTGAGTGTGGGCAATCGATAGGAGGCAGATGGGAGCTGTCTGGGTGGTTGGTGGAAGTTCAGGCATAGGTTGATGAAGGCAGGTTTGAGGTTGTGAAAGACTTTGTATGCAGGGGTCAGTATCTTGAATTGACATTGTTTCTGTACTGGAAAACAGTGGAGTTCTTTGAGGTGGGGAGAGATGTGGGCCCGATTGTGAAAGTCAAAGATGAGTCAGGCAGCAGTGTTCTAAGTGGCTTGAGGAGGTGGGCAGAGATACAGCAGTAAACAGTCTCACCGTAGTCGAATCTGCTTGAGTCGAGGGCCTGTGTGATGGTGCGTCTGATGTTGTTCCATTGCATGTGCAGGGTGAAGAAGCAGATTGATGAGACTACATTAACCTGGGAATTCATAGTAAGTTTGCTGTTGAGGATGAAGCGAGCTTTCTGGCATGAATTGGATGGTGCGGTTGTGGGGCCTAGTTCCACAGGCCACCAAGAGGATTTCCAGGGGGTGGAATTTTTGCTGCAGATAAGAACTTCTCTTTTGTCTGTATTGAGTTTCAGGTAGTCATGTCTCATCCAGTTGACAAAGCTCGTCATGCATCTGTGGAGTCTAACTGGTGGTGTCGGGGTCCTTGGAGAGGATAAGTTGAGTGTCAACCGCGTATGTGATAATGATGAGTTTGCGGGATCTGACGATGTTGGCCAAGGGTGTCATGTAGGTGTTGAAGAGGATGGGGCTGATGTCCTTGGGTTCCGAGGTGAAAGGAGTGAGGCAGACTTTCTAGGTTCTTCTAGTGAGAAAAGAGGTGATCCATCTGAGGGCATTTCCGTGGATATCGAAGTTGTGTAGTCGAGTGATCAGTGTGTTGTGGGATACCACGTCAAACACTGCCGCTAGGGTGAGGAGGATCAGGACTACTGTCTCTCCTTGATCCAGAAGGGCTCAAATGTCATCTGTAGCTGCAATGAGAGCGGTTTTGGTCCAGTGGTTGCTGCAGAATTTGGACTGGGAGGAGTCGATAAGGTGGTGTTGCTCCAGGTGAGTTGTTTGTTGATGGCCTTTTCCAGAACTTTGGCTGGGAAGGGCAGCAGGGGATGGGGCAGTAGTTTTTCAATTAGCTGGGGCTGGCTGTTGGTTTCTTGAGTAAGGGTTTGATCTTGGCATGCTTCCAGACTTCTGGGAACGTGGGCATCGTTATGGAGATATTTGAGCTGGGAGGTGAGTTCTGACTTTGTCTGTTCTGTGGTTGAAGATGTGGTGTGGGTAAGGATCTATTGGTGCTCCTGAGTGGATGGAGTTCATGAGAGAGGCTGTTTACTGGGTGATGAGTGTGTTCCAGGTGATGAATTGGGTCTTGTGCCTGAAGTGGTGGTGCAGTGTAGGTTGGGGAAGTTGGTGTCTTCAGGTTGGGGTTCGAAGCTCTTGTAGATGGTAGAGATCTTGTCATGGAAGTAGATGACAAGGTTGTTGCAGAGCTCCTGAGAGGGGGTGATGCTATCCTCTGTGGCTGCGGGGCTGAAGAACTCGCTGACAATTTTGAAGAGTTCCTTGATGTAATTGGAGCTGGAGTCAATGCAGGCAGTCAAGGACTCTCTCTTCTTTTTGCGTAGAAGCTGATTGGGCAGGTTAAGGGATGCCTTGAAGGAGGTTCTGTCAATGGGGTCCTTGGTGGTGCTTTGTCTTCTCTCTTGTTGTTTACAGTTGCATTTGGCTGTTCTGAGTTCTTCTGCATTGAAGTTCTTAACTCTTTGATCGAGGGAGGTGGCGGAGTCCAGGTTGGAGTGGTTGAGAGCATCAGACCATTAGGATTTGCTTATTTCTTCCTAGTTGCAGTGGGGGGGGTCCTCTCTCGGGTGGATGCAGTGATGTGTGGGCAGGTTATGTGGAAGTATACAATGAAGTGGTCGGTCCAGGTGAGTTTGGAGGCATGGCTGAACATGACTTGTTTGCTTGATGTGAATATGGGGTCAGGTGTTTCTCCTGTGATGTGGGTGGGGCTGTGGGCAAGGTGTGTGAGTCTTCTGTTGTTCATGCATTTGAGGAGGTTGGTGGTGTTGCCATCACTGTGATCGCTGAAATGGAAATTGAAGTCGCCAAGGAAGATGTAGTCTTTAGAGTCAATCTTTAGGGGTCTGATGTAGTTGGTGATGTTGCTGCAGATGTTCGAGGTCAGTAGGCGAGGATGCCTATGATGGTTGACTTACTGTTGGGTTGTAGTTTGAAGTTGAGGTGTTCCATGATTGAGTTGGGGGTGTCTGTAGTGGTGGTACATTGGATGTTTTTTTTGTCGATAATGGTTATACCTCCTCAAGAGTTGTTGGTATGATCCCTGTGGATGATTTTCTATCCTTCCGATATTGCTGTGGCGATGTCAGGGGTGGATGAAGGGTTGAGAGACGTTTTGGTGAGCAAAATGACATCGGGAGCTAATCTGGAGATGAGATTCCATATTTCAGTGGCGTATTTGCACAGCAAGCGTGTGTTGAGGAGCATGCATGTGATATGGTGCTGGGGTGCTGTGGAGGTGTGCAGGGAGGTATGCATGGTGCTGGGGAGTGAGGTGTTAATTCTGCTGAGGCAGGTGAAGCTGCAGTGTGTTTGGGGGAAGGAGGATTTTTGAGGTGTGGGGAAGCACAGTAGCAATGATCGCTGGTGATACCTGTGTTCAGTGTGCTGAGTTCAGCAGCAGCACAGTAGCTATAGGGGGAGCAGAACCATGGTTTCAGCGTGTCCACTGCGCAGTCGCACTGCAGCCATCATGAAGTAGGTCCTGGGTGGTGCCAACAGCAGCGGGAAGAAGAGGTGGGAGAAAAACACAGGAGAGCAGCTAAGGAATGGGGCCATGGCAGATGTGGAAATGGGGAAGGCGCTGGTGGAGGTCAGGGGAAGGCAGAGGTGAAACAAGAGAGTGAGAGAGTGCGAATGTGGAAACCAGTGAAAGATCACACAAATGAGAAAAAGGGCAAAGAAATGAACAAAAGGTCAAAGAGACAAGCAAGGGGCAAATAAATGAGACAAAGTGGAAAGAAACCAGCAAGAGGGAAAAGAAGTGAGAAAAAATGAAAAGAAACAAGCAAGAGGGCAAATACATGAGAAAAGTGAAAAATAGATGAGCAAGAGGGCAAAGAAATGAGAAAAAGTGAAAAGAAACAAGCAAAAGGCAAAAAAATGAGAAAAGTGCAAGGGAATGATCAAAATGGCAAAGAATGAGAAAGAAGTCAGAACGAGCAAAAGGACAAAGAGATTAGAAAAAGGGCAAATCACAAGCAAGAGGGCAGAAAAGTGAGGAAAAAGGGCAAAAAAGGAGAGAGAGGGCAAAGAAATGGCAGAAAATGGTCAGAGAGACTGGCAAGCGGCACTAAGCAGCAAAATGGCAAAACAGCAAGCCCGGCAGGACAGCAACCTAAGGCAGAGCAGACAGTAGCTGGTAGCTGGGCCTGAAAAGGCCTTGAATGATCGGAGGACCAGTTCAGATAAGTGGAGAGCCTGGGCACTTGCTCCTCCCTCACCTGGACACCTCATGTGTAGATATTTGTCTATTTTAGATTGCACTATTGGTAATGCAGGGCAATATAATTTTTTGTGAAAGTCACTGCATTGATTAAGTATAGGTTGTGTGTCATATTGACATGTAACCCCATGTCCCTGATGTATTTTATTAAGTTCCAATCCCCCCTCTCAGCCAATTGATGTGCTAAGACCCTCCCATTATTCTCCCCATACTCATATTAGAATTCCTGATTGGTCTTATGCATAGTTGCAACCTTACAGCAGCGGTCAAATATATAGCAACATTCTAATACCTTCAGGTATATCCCTTGCTCACCTGGGTTTTTATCTACAACTGCCTGAGCATGTTGTTGCTCCAGTACCCGTATCTCTAAACTTACTTTGAAAATCTTATCCTTCTCCATCTTATTCCTCTCTGAAATATATTGCATTGCAACCCCACGTTCATAAGCCTTTAAAGTGTCCAACATGGAGTGACACAGTCAAAGTTCACCAAAATAAATTCTCTTAATGAATCAGTGATTGGGGTTGAGTCATCCGAGTTTGGTAGATTTAATGATGGGAATGTGACGTGGCATATTTTGCTATTAATATTCCCCTTCTGGAATGTAACAAATATAGGATTATGATTCAACGTGATCTAGGGACACACCTCTATATTTGCTTTTTGTATCAAACCATGTGGGATAAAGACCATATCAATTCCGGAGCAATGGGGGGGCTAAATAGGTATAACTGGGGTTACTAGGGTTCAGTAACGTCAGATTAACGGGGCACCTGTGCTAACTCAGTCATAGATTTCCTGGTTCCCATCATGAGGGAAAGTAGCCTGACTTTGTCGTATCAGTTTTATAGTTCACAATACAGCTAAAATCACCTATAATTATCATCAGTTGTCCCGCCCATTGTGCAAGCTTTAAGTTCAGCTTGTCAATCAGGCTTGGATCGTTTATGCTTGGGCCGTAAACCATGCAGATAGTGTATATCCTGTTTCTTATTTTGACCTGGGCAATCACCCATCTCCCCTTAGAATCTAATGAGGTTTTGAGAGTTGTATATTCAAATAATAGTGCACCAAATATAGCTACTTCTTGTATGGCCACTTGTTGGCTAGTACTCACAATTCCATAATACTCCAATTGCTTTAGCAGTGCTTTATCTTTATATGCAAGATGAGGCTCTGTTAAGCTGGGAATCTGAGGTTTACACCTACAAATCTCCTCTCTGACCAATCACCACTTTAGTGGGCTATTCACCCCAGCCACATTTCAGCACATTAACTTAAGTTGAGACATGATGTACTAACTCCCTCATCAGAATCCTCAGCGTTCCCTTGTTATTCATATCAACAGATTTCCTCCAAACACAAGCAAGACCCCAAAATTTAAATTCATGACTATACCAATTCATCTTATCCTTCACTCTCCTACATATCCACACCCGAAACCAGACCAAACTCAGATGACCTAACAAACACCTTTGGATACCCTGCAGATAGGCAGGTACCTAAAGCATCACCTAGGGAAAAATTCATCCCACCCATTGGCTATCAAACCTTAAAAACACAGTCACCTAAAAGTACACCACCAAATTTGAAGTCATGTAAGTTCTGAAAACAGTGTCACCCTGTGCAATGAAACAAACCAAAGTGTTTTTAGTTAGACCCTCATCTACTCTAATAGTGGCATGCTTCATCTTTGGGCCTCATCCTGGTCCCTAATAACCAGGATGGGCTCAACCGTATCCCAGGAAGCACTTTTGGTACAAATTGCAACCGGGGTCTTCTCAGATTAAAAATACCTAGAGCAACCAAGGTATCCCTTTTATTAGTGGTTGTTTAAGTATGATTAAAACACCAAAGCTAGGTGTAAACCGTGGGATATAACAATACTATTTCAGTGTTAAGTTTATCATCATGTTTCAGCCCCAAAAATAAGGCCTCAAATGGTCCTAGGCTTTCATCAGGACAAAAAGGTGCCCCAGGCCTTCTAACCTAGTAATTTAGGGGGTAAGAAATGCATGCAACACACAGATCCAAGCTTGCAGTGGCTTACTAGTGTGCTTAGTAATGGGAATGTTCAAACTTGATTCCCTGTTGTGAAATCTCTTAAGGCAGCAGGGGAGGAGGAGAGCAGGAGTGAGGTCCAAGATAGGTACTGGGTGACACAGCACCCCTGATAACTGTTTGGCTATAGTGGTGTGTACCCCTCCTCCTATCATGCTGCTCTCATGTTCTCTAACTGCTTTGAAGTCACTGGTCCAACTGCTTTAGTATCCACAACCCTCTGTTGAAGTTCACCCATCTGAGAGGTTAGCATAGTCACTTTCCAGGTTATTTCTGATAAAGTTTGCTGCAGCTGTGTGCTATTGGTAGTCAAGATGCAGTGCCTTGGACCGGTTCTCCTGTATGAGTTGAACAATAATATCAAGCATGGGCTGAAGTTTATCTAAGGCCATATTATAAATAATAGATTCACTCACTGCATTGCAGTTAGGTTGTGGCAGCTCTAAAGTATCAGCTGTCCCAGCCATGGCCACCCTATTTTTGCTCGCCACCCCTGCCTCAATATAACCATGAGTAGCTGTATTAACACTGGACAGAGTATCCTTCCCTTTTTACCCGGTCATAAGTAACAGGTTGCTGGCCATGTCAGACAGTTTCCAAGGAATGTGTAGTCGTTGCCGCCTTCTTTTTTCGAGGTCACCCAGTGTCTCATTGGGTATTCTTTGGGCCACGTCGTTACTGCCGTAGTGCAATTACTATTCTTTGCTTTTGAACACAATGTGGGAGTCTCTTGGGAATTAATATGTGACTGCCCTCCCTGCTCATGTAGATACATGCCTGTCAGTTTCAATGTTGTATCGTCATATGCTCCTGAACTGCCGGCCCTGTGTGCCCAGTCAACTCATTAGATGTATTGCTTACTTCGCTGTCCAAGCAGAATTGTATATTTTTTGCCACAGTTGTATTTGCCTGAGAGAACAAATGTTTAACAGCAGTTCACCACTCACTGGCATCCTCATAGGCATAAAAGATTGCCGTGGCCACCCAAGGTGACACCAAAGTCCCTTCCAGCTTACTCATAACTGAATTGTTTGACACTGGTCCAGCATCGGCTGCTGAGACGATTAGGAAAGTGCAAGGGATGTTTTGTATTTACAGCAATACGACGCATCTCGTACTTACCTCTGCACTGGTGCACAATTGGTTACCTAGCACCAACGCAGGCGCCCTTGCACCTTGGTGCAAGGGTGCCTGCGTAATTCTTTTGGAATTGATCCAGAAAGTATGAATTGATCATTGATCCTTGAAAACAATGTTGTGCACTGATGGGTCCTGTTTCAGCAGGTAAGTCAGATGATTCAGGTGCAGATGAATCCTACAGATGAGATAATGCATCAGCCTTAGCATACGCTCTTCCAGGATGGTAAGGTATTGTAAAATTATAATCGCTGAAGAACAATGTCCATCTTAACGCTTGTGGTGTGAGGGCTTAAGCTGAACACCAAAACTGTACATTTTTATGGTCAGTGTAAAGGGTTACCAGCGTTTTATTTCCCATTAGGTAATGGCCCAATTCTCCAGGAACCGCCTTTATGACTAGGAGTTCTTGGTCAGCAATTGGATAATTTATTTCTGCTGGTTGTGGTTTGTGGAAATAATACACTATGGGATTTACCTATCTGATGTTCTCATTCCTTTGGGATCAAAACCCTCCAATGGTGGCTTGTGAGGCATCCGCCAACACTATGGGCCTGATTACAACTTTGGAGGAGGTGTTAATCCGTCCCAAAAGTGACGGTAAAGTGACGGATATACCACCAGCCGTATTACGAGTTCCATAGGATATAATGGACTCGTAATAAGGCTGGTGGTATATCCGTCACTTTACCGTCACTTTTGGGACGGATTAACACCTCCTCCAAAGTTGTAATCAGGCCCTATATCTGAACCATTTAGATCAGGATGGGCCAGAGTAGGAGCTGTGATGAATTTTTTGAGCTGCTGAAAGGCTTTTTCTGCCTGTGCATCCCAGATGAATTGCACTCCCCTTCAGAGTAACCGAATGATAGGCACAATGATGCTGGAAAACAAATCACCTAGAATAATTGGTGAAACCGAAGAATCTCTGACATTAGATGGTGAGGACCAGTTGATGATGGACTCTAACTTTTTGGTACCCATACTACTTCTTACTGAACTTAGGATATACCCAAGAACCTCCATCTTGGTAGTATGGAATTCACTTTTTTGAAATTCAACATAGAGATTATATTTGCGCAGTTGTTGGAGAATGTCGATTACCTGTTGTACATGTTTGCATACAGAATGAAAATAGATCAAAATATCATCAATGTAAACTATGCACCAGGTTTTGAAAAAATCTCACAGGATTGCATTCATGAAAAATTGAGAATGGGCTGGAGCATTAATAAGTCCAAAGGCATTATTTGGTACTCAAACAGTCCAAATTTCATCTGGAATGTGGTTTCCCACTTGTTGCCACTCCTGACCCTGACCAAATAATACACCCCTCACAAGTCCAACTTAGTATAAATCACTGTGTCTTTGTCCTGATCTAACAAACCTGGTATGAGTGGCAATAGAACTGGTTTTTGACTGTGATGTAATTTAGAGTACAGTAATCTACACAAGCTCTGAGCTCACCTCCGTTCTTCAGCATGAAAAAGAGTGATGAAGAGACTGGAGATGTGGAATGGCGAGTGAACCCATTTGCAAGATGTTCATCAAGGTACTGTTGTAAATGTTCTGTCTGTTTTTCTGTCAAGGCATACACTTGACTGCAGGGTAACGTAGCCCCTGGTACCAAGTCAATCCTGTAATTTAAACTGGTATGGGGGTAACGTGTTTTTTTTTTGCTTATCAAATTTTTGTGCTAAATCTGTGTATTCATCAGGAAGACCATTGATCACTGAAATGCTTTTGTCAGGTTTTTGACCCTGAATTGCTGTAATTTGCCATTAACTACCCTCTGATGGGTAACGGTGCATCTGGCAGTGGTGTGATCCTGAGGTAATAGCTCTCTGCTCCCATTCGATTTGGGGATTATGCTTTATAAGCCATGGAAGTCCCAAGATGAGAAAAAACTGCAGAGCATCTATAAGGTCTGATACTGTATATTCCAGATGAGAATTGAGACACGTCATATTCAGGGGTTCAGTGGTGAACTGGATGGGAGATGATGTTAATTCCTTCCCATCCACAGCCCCTACTACTTATGACGCTTGGTTTCAATGCCTAATGTGGTGAGGAACTGTGTGACAATAAAATTGCCTGTAACCCGGTATTGCCTGTAGGACTTCTACCTGCCACTGCTTCCCAGTAGCAGAACGTGATGTCACAGGAATCATGATATGGTAAAACATAGCACATAAGGGGCTAAGTGAGGCCAAACTGGATGCTGTACTCAATATGTTGACCTCATCGCCTACCTAGTTGGCTTGGTTTCCGTCGCCTCACAGACTGAGATTGGGGCAACTATAGAACCGGTCTTAGAAGACTTGGGTGTCATAGGTTGTGAAGGACACTCCTTGACAAAGTGTCCCATTTTGCCACAGTATAAACATTGATTTAGTTTTCTACATCTATCTTTCTCTTCTTCAGTGAGTGGACCTCTAGTTCATCCTATTTGAATAGGTTCTTTAGTGTTCTCAGAATTTCTGGATGATTCAGTCTTGGGTTTTTCTCAGAGCACTATGAGTATGTTTTCAGGAGCCTACCCTTTCTCTGACATGTGTACCTGAAGACAATGATTTGGTCTGACTGCGAGACCTAAGAATTCTGGTATGTCTTCTGCAGGGTCTACTATTTGTGATAGCAAATCCTTTATCTCATTCCTAAGTCCTTGATAAAATACCAAAACTCTTTTTGCTTCTGGCCAATCTGCCTCCACCATGAGGTGGTTGAAGCTTAAGATATAATGGATCAGATCAGAGGATCCCTGCTTCAAGCTTTGTAGTCCATTATCTAAGGCTTGAACAAACGTATGCCATGCAAATAACTTTTGCATAGCTTCCTTAAAGTTCCTGTAATTGTATAATAAGGGATCATTTTGATTCACTAATGGGATGGACCACCGTGCTGGGTTGCCACCCAGGTAGCAGAGGCTAAAGGCTACTATGTAAGCATCATCTGGAAATGCTGTTGGATGAGCCATGAAGTGCAAATGACACTGGTTCATGAACATTGCAAATTTAGCTGTGTCCCCATAAAAAACATTCTGGTGGGCCCAAGGATTGTGGAATTAGGCTTACTGCATGAACTAGGGTTATTCCACTAGGAACTGACTCGGAAGCTGCAGTTGCTCCCCTCGCATGAATGGTCGCTGGTTTCAGGACTGGTTTGTGCCCTGCTTTGAGGAGGCAATTTGCCTATCAGTTTTAGTAAGCTGAGTCTGTGGGGCCATGACATCACAACAGAAGGCTTGATTTTCTGCTTGCATTCCATGCAAGATGGCTGCTATATCCTGCAAAGAGTCCTCAGGCTTCATATTGTCAGGGCAAAGCAATAAAACTGGGCTTTGCCTTCTGTTGGTATAGCAATGTAGGCTCTCACCTGGTAAGGCCCACAATGTGGCTTCCCAGAGACGATATTGATCCTCCTCCTGTGCTCCAACCTCCCTATCTGAGAGTGTACAAGCCTCAAGAAGAGAGGTCACAACGTGGGAAGGGGCCTGTTCTGCTGTTCTGGTGCTTGGTTGATGATGTCAACTGTCAACCTTGAAAACAAGACAGGTTTTAGTATTGATTGCTATGGTGATGTGTTTACCCACAACTCTCTCACAACTCTGCAATCCCCTCCTGAGTGGGTAACTGGAGTATATACCTGTGAGGCAGCTGAAGTAAGTTGTAGGCCCATGTGGTATAGGTGTAAATCCCTCAGCGTCTTCTTACTGAAGTTATTTGAACGGTCTCTTAGGTGGACAGAAACATCCATCTGCCAAACTCTTAACCAGGAGACCGCCACAGTGCTGGTGGTCTCCCCACCAGTCCCATTACAACTTTCCCACTCGGCTAACTGGCGGAAACCATCAGCCCAGTGGGAAAGGCGTGGTAGTATTGTTCCTGGCTCATAATTGAGCCGGTGGCAATGCTGCCGCAGGCAGGGTGCACCAGCACCCTTGAAATGCACACTGCCTGCACAGCAGACAGTGTACATTTCAAGGGTGCTGGGCAGGAGGACTCCTGCACTGTCCATGCCTGGGCAGCACAGGGGCCCCATTTGGGCCCCTGCTTTGGCCCCCTGCACCTGTTCTACGCCAGCATTTTCACGATGGTCAGACCGCCATGAAAAGGATGGCGGAGAACAAGGTTATAATCAGCACTGCAGTCCTAACTTCATCGCTGCCGTGGCTGATTACAACCATGACCACTGTCATCCAGTTGGGTTCACTGATCCTGGCGGTGACAGTGGTCTTTTGGCAGTCAATCAATCAATCTGTTTTTATACAGCGCAACTACTCACCCGTGAGAGTCTCAAAGCAGTCTGATTGCCAAACTCTTAATTTGACTGTCGAACCGTCAGAGCTGTAGAGGTCAGGACCACCACTGCGAGTCTGGACGTCTAGTGACCGCCAGACTCATAATTAGGCCCTCACTGTACATTCAGCCTTGTGAAATCTGTAATAGATAGGCGTACATTAATAAAACTTAGGAATATTCGCTAAAGCACATACACTGAGAACACATACATTGTCTCCGCTATAACAATGAATACCTAGTCAGCCAGCAGTTCTAAACTGACTTGTGTTGCATCCCACAAAGTAGAACCAGCAGCAGTAATGCACTGTGTGAGTTCTATTACAGTCTTGGCTTGAGTTGCTTTGTGGTTACTTCACCAAATGCTGGTTGTTTGTGTAACGAAATCACAGTGGACTACCAGTTATGTGCCAAGTAGGTTTGTACTAGGTTTGTGCTAAGAAACATGTTTGCAACCTGGAAACTACTAAAGTGCTTTTGCAACAGTCTTGGCACTTCTCAATGTGCTCTCTATGTAATTTTAGAAGGGTACCATTGCATAGCATGCTTTCTTTTCCGGAGCATCTTGCCTTGAGATCAGGTGGCTCTGTGGTGATCAGAGCGTCGTGCAGAGTCTTCAGAGAATGTTCAGCAGACACACAGGGGGTGATTCTAACCCTGACGGGCGGCGGAGGCCGCCCGCCAGAGTTCCCCCCTCCAGAACACCGCTCCGCGGTCATAAGACCGCTGCGGTGATTCTGGGTTTTCCACTGGGCTGGCGGGCGACCGCCAAAAGGCCGCCCGCCAGCCCAGTGGAAAACACCCTTCCCACGAGGACGCCGGCTCCGAATGGAGCCGGCGGAGTGGGAAGGTGCGACGGGTGCAGTTGCACCCGTCGCGAATTTCAGTGTCTGCTGAGCAGACACTGAAATTCTTTGTGGGACCCTCTTACGGGGGCCCCTGCAGTGCCCATGCCATTGGCATCCCATTGGCATGGGCACTGCAGGGGCCCCCAGGGGCCCCACGACACCCCATATCGCCATCCTGTTCCTGGCGGGAGAACCGCCAGGAACAGGATGGCGGCATGGGGTGTCAGAATCCCCATGGCGGCGCAGTAATCTGCGCCGCCATGGAGGATTCATTTGGGCAGCGGAAAACCGGCGGGAGACCGCCGGTTTTCCACTTCTGACCGCGGCCAAACCGCCGCGGTCAGAATGCCCTGCGGGGCACCGCCAGCCTGTTGGCGGTGCTCCCGCCAACCCTGGCCCCGGCGGTCCATGACCGCCGGGGTCAGAATGACCCCCACAGTCTTCTTGGAATGAGTGGGCGATGATGAAGTTCTTCTGCAGACAGGAACCTTGAGGCAAAGCACGCAGTCAGCATTAGGTGCGCTTTAAATAGGACTGTCCCCAGAACTCACACGTGAGAAGCCCTGTGTACTTGCAGATCTAATTAAGAACATGGCCCACTTGCAATAGTAACAATAAACAGATTGTAATACTGCATGTTGATACAAATAGTGGGTACAAAGACAATATAATGCACATGTTGTGGCAACAGTGTACCTTGTACATGGCAGACATACTAGGGTACAATATATTTACACAAGCCTTACTACAAGAAAAGTACATGATCAATGCTATCTGGTACCTAGGTGTATACATGTTAATGATGTCTTTGCATGTTAATATGCCCAGTATGGGAAAAGCACATGCACCGCCTGGTATGTAACGTTAATACCTCATTGTTTTTTATTTTTTTAATGGTATATTTTTTATCAGCTTTACTTAAACAGAACTATATAATAAAAAATTCAAAAAAATACTTTATTTTTAGTTTTATTGTTATGTTGGTTAACATTTATTTTATATTTACTTCCATGTTTTATGTTTGATTTGTTATTTTGTTTTAATAATATGTGTGTTGTTTATTCGATTCTTTTGTATTGAAGAATTATTATTTAAATATTTAATTATTAATATTAGATTATATATATATTTGTAATGCATATTTGTAGGTTATATTATTTAACTGAATTAATGTATTTTGTTTGATACAAATTATGCGGTTCTGATTCTGTATATAAAATTATTTTTTTTGGTCTAGAACATATAAGAAAATATTTGTTATAATGGCTTGATAACTATAAAATCTGATATTATTAGTGTCCAATACCTTTATTCAAATTGGTTTAGATTGGCATTGGAATAGGAAAAGTGATCTCTTCAGTGACCAACACCTTCCTCAACATGATTTAGGTTGGAGTGGGAAGAGTAAATGTGACCCCTTTAATGTCCAACACCTTCCCCAGATTGATTTTGATTGGAGTTGGAATAGTACATTTGACCCCTATAGTGTCCAATCATTGCTTCAAAGGGGTTTAGATTGAAATGGGAATAGTAAATGTAACATCTTTAGTGTCCAACACTTTTCCCAAATTGGTTTAGATTGGAGTTGAATTCATGAATGTTACCCCTTTAGTGTTCAACACCTTTCCCAGACTGCTTGGATTGGAGATGGAATAGTAAATGAGACCCCTCTAGTATCCAACACCTGCCACAAACTGGTTTTGGTTGCAGTTGGATTTGTAAATGTGACCCCCTTTAATGTCCAACAACTTCTTTAAAATTATTTACATTGGAGTAGAAACAGTAAATATTACCTCGTTGGTGTCCAACAGCTGTACTCTAATAGGTTTGTATTGGAGCTGAAATAGTAAATTTGATGCCTTTGTTGTCCAATACCTTCCTCAAATGGTTTAGATTGGAGTTAGATTAGTAAATGTGATCCTTTGAGTGTCCAACATGTTATGTTATAGTATTATTTAGATTGCGTGATTACCCGGAGGTGCCTTGGTGCTAACTCTGTTGAATAGGCTCAGAAACGTATTATTTAAAAAAAGCCAAGTTTTTAATTCCTTTCTAAAGGATAAAAGATTGGGCATGGCTTTGATATTAGGGGTCATTTGTTCCATGCTTTGGCAGTACATGTCACTAAGGGCCTGATTATGACCTTGGCGGAGGGGATTACTCCATCACAAACGTGACGGATATCCCACCCGCCTTATTTACAAGTTCCATTTTATCCTATGGAACTTGTAATACAGCGGACGGGATATCCGTCACATCTGTGATAGAGTGATCCCCTCTGCTATTGTTGTAATTAGGCCCTAAGCTTCTCCGCTCCCCCCTCGGTTAGTGCATTTAAACCTAGGGACAACAAGTTTCTTGGCTCCTGAGGAGGGCAGGTTTTTATTTGGCTCATGCTACTTGGTATTCTGTTTCAAGTATTCTGGACCAGCATCATGTGGGGTTTTGTAAGCTGTACACAGAGCCTTAAATCTAATTTATTGCCTGATGGGAGCCAATGCAAATTGTAAATGGCTTGCAAATGAAGTTTTAAATTTGGTGATCCCTGCAAGCAATCTGGCAGCAACATCCTGCAGAGTTTGTAATTTGTTCAGATGTTGGTGCTGCATGTTTAGATACAGACTGTTGCAATAATCTATCTTTTATAGGGCAAGGGCCGTTACCACAGTTTTTGTGCATCAGCGGGGATGTATTGGAGGATTTGTTTCTCATCATCAAGGTGTAAATAGAGGACGGGATATCTGCATTCATCTGCTCACCAAAGGTGACTTTGTTATCCTTTACAGATCCTAGATTCCTGGCCTTACCAGTAGAAATAGGCAGGGTTCCTAGTTCCTATAGCCATCAGGATGGTGACCAGGGGTAGGGCTGATTACCAAATGAGTTTTAGATAGTGTCTGTTTATCCAGTTACTGATAGCCAACATCCAGTCATGAAATCTCAAACCAGTGCTATTGTCATTGGTAGACACGGATATCACAATTTGTGTACCATCCTCATATGATGTTAATTCAAAACCAAAGGATCTGATCGGGCTTGCCAATGACATCAAATAAACGTTAAAAAACGCAGGACTAATTACGGATCCCTGTCGGACCATACATGGTAAGGAGAAAGGATCAGATACAAATTGATCCAGGGCCAGTATTTGCTTTTGCCCTGACAGAAAACATCTTAACAGGGCAAGTGCAGCCCCTCAATCTTGACAGCCCAGAGATGGTCAATCTGTAAATTGTGATCGACCGTATCAAAGGCTGGCGATAGATCAAGTAAGTCAAGGGCTGCACTCCATTCCTTGTTCAGGGTGGCCCTTATCTCCTCAGTTGTTTTCAGAGCCGTTCCGGTGCTGTGGCTGCTTCTGAATCTGAACTGGGTAGTGTCCAACAGCTGATTATTCCATATAAAGGGGGTCATTCCGACCCTGGCGGTAAATACCGCCAGGGCCGGGGTCGGCGGTAGCACCGCCAACAGGCTGGCGGTGCTCCGCCGGGCATTCTGACCGCGGCCAGAAGCGGAAAGCCGGCGGTGTACCGCCGACTTTCCGCTGCCCATGAGAATCCGCCATGGGGATTCTGACACCCCATACCGCCATCCTGTTCCTGACTGTTCGCCCGCCAGGAACAGGATGGCGGTATGGGGTGTCGTGGGGCCCCTGGGGGCCCCTGCAGTGCCCATGCCAATGGCATGGGCACTGCAGGGGCCCCCGTAAGAGGGCCCCACAAAGAATTTCAGTGTCTGCTTTGCAGACACTGAAATCTGCGACGGGTGCAACTGCACCCGTCGCACCTTCCCACTCCATTCGGCTCCATTCGGAGCCGGCTTCCTCGTGGGAAGGGTGTTTCCCACTGGGCTGGCGGGCGGCCTTTTGGCGGTCGCCCGCCAGCCCAGTGGGAAACCCAGAATGACCGCGGCGGTCTTTTGACCGCGGTACGGTCTTCTGGCGGTTCCCGCTTGGCGGCCCAAAGTGTTAAAGCTGCTGATTCATAGCCTTTACTACAATCTTTGCAGGTAGCAGAAGGCAAGAAATAAGGCAGTAGCTGTTGGAGTCCATCAGACTCGGACTAGGTTTTTTTAGAAGGAAGTATAGAAGCTACCTTCCATTGCTTGGGGCAAGTATCCTGTCTCAAAGATGGAATTGAAGATACTGGTGAGATGAGTAGCAATGATCTCTAGAGCTAATTCGGTCACTGCAGGGGGACATAGAGATCCATTGGGGAGCCTGACTTAGCTGCTTGAATTTGATTCATTACTTGATTAATAGAAATCGCAGAAAATTCTGTGAAGGTAGCCTGTCCATGGTCTGAATCAGGCTGGTTGATTCCTTCATGGATACTATATTTATTTTTATCAAACTTGTTATAAATCTGTTCTACTTTATCAAGGAATAAACTGGCAAGTGTGTTGCAAAAAGGCCTGGCCGCTGCTTATCTGATTGTTACTAGGAACAGTAGATAGTTTCAACACTACATGAAATAATTCTTTTGAGGACTTTTTAGAAAGATTACATTTTTCGTGTGAAATAACTGTATTTTTCTTTAGACTGAAAAGACTTGTAAACAGCCATACATTGTTTATACTTTTCTTTTTCATACCTACAATACTCCTTTCTCCATTTCCATTCTTGTGTCTGCAGTATTGTTTTTGCATTCTAAAACTGTGTACCAAGGTGCAGAAGGTTTACCTTTATGTGGGTGGAATGTCCTGAGCAGAGCAAATACGAAAATGGCTGAATTCACCTAATTAGTGTAGTTTAAAGTGGCTAAATCCAAGTCCTCTGAATGGTCAGGCTGAGAGTGAGCTAATATCTCATGGAATTGAGCTGCATGAATTTTGTTCCATGCACAAGACCTGTGAAGTCTGAGTGGGGACTTTCCGGGATGCACTCTGTTCGGTAGGTTTATATCAAACATAATAGCATAATGATCTGTTGATATCAAAGGCAGAGTATCTTTTACTTCCAACAAGGCATTATTGCTAAAAATTCCATCCAGTGTAGGGCCAGCATGATGTGTAGCACCATCTACTGTTTGAGACAGGAGGAGGCTAGCCATAGTCTCAATAAGGGCCTTCCTGTCTGTATCAGTTGAGGCTTCTATATAAAAGTTAAAATCTCCTAAGAAAGTGAGCCCACCATCTGTGTAAAAGTATTCCTAGGGCCAGGAGAGTGATAAATTAATAATCCTTTAAATTGTTGCGTTTTGGAAAGTTCTATAATGAAAGTGAGTGCTTACATTCTGGCAGTGAGGCCGGTCAGAAAATAGTCAGCATGGTATCCTGATAATACCTAGTCCTCCACCCCATTTACGAGGTCTCTCTAGTCAATATATAGAATAATTGCCGCCACCAGGTCAGGACCAGAAGATTGATATGTTCAGGTTTCTGTAACACATACTGGCCCTCATTACAACCCTGGCGGTCTGTGTTAAAGCGGCGGTAACATTGCCAACAGGCTGGCGGTAAAATAAACAGGATTACGACCACAGCCGGAACTGCCAACATAGACAGCCACTTTAACACTCCAACCGCCAGGGCGGTAGCAACAAACACCGCCACGGTCACCGCCAACAGACAGGCCGAAGACAATATACCGCCCACCCTATTATGAGAGGCCAATCCACCACCTTTTCCGGGGCGCTACCAATGACATTAAAAGCATGGCAGAAACAGAACACTGAAGGGGAACCACTCACCTTCCGACACTCCACAAAGAACCAGGACGCCATGGAGCCCGAATTGCAGGTCCTCCCCATGTTGGTGTATCTACTAATACACCAGGAAGCAGAAAGAAGGCAGCGGCGACGATGACGGTGAGTATTGCACCTAGCACACAGGGGAGGGGGGGAGGTAAAAGAAAGTTACACACACACGCGGCACGCAACACCCCACCCCCACCCTCACCTACAACACCATACACACTAACACATCCAACAACATGACATATACACCCCGTCACCTCCTGGAAGAACGCAAGGACAAAAGGAAATGAGTTCAACCAGTGATATTTTGGAACAATCAGATATAGCAAACAAATAAAAATAAATCAGTATATACAAATATTTACATGATGTACAGAAGGCCGTACACTGTCCTTGGTAAATGTCCGTGGACCAGTGGTCCCAAAAATCATGGGTGAAGCCCACACATGACACCTGCCTCAAAACGGAGAGAACACTGCAGGGGCATCAGGTCGAAAATCACAGGAACCTCAGGAGGAAGGGGAGGGGGGGCACCTCAGCCGGAATATAGTACTACGCCACTGCTCCTCGAGGGGGCTCTATGCCCACAGCGATGTCCTGGGGGAGTGCAAAACTACAGTCTCTCAAGTCTCTCTGGTGGGTGGTTTGCCCACTGCTTGCTCCTGGGGAGTGCAAAGCCACAGTCTCTCAAGTCTCTCTGGTGGGTGGTTTGCCCACTGCTTGCTCCTGGGGAGTGCAAAGCCACAGTCTCTCAAGTCTCTCTAGTGGGTGGTTTGCCCACTGCTTGCTCCTGGGGAGTGCAAAGCCACAGTCTTTCTAGTGGATGGCTTCTCCACTGGTTCTGGAGGGGGCTTTGTGCCCACTCTGCTTCATCCTGCCAAGGATTGGGTGAGTGGATGCATATCTCCACTGGTTCTGGAGGGGGCTTTCTGCCCAGAGTGCTTTATCCTGCCAAGGATTGGGGGAGTGGATGCATATCTCCACTGGTTCTGGAGGGGGCTTTGTGCCCAGTCTGCTTCATCCTGCCAAGGATTGGGTGAGTGGAGGCATATCTCCACTGGTTCTGGAGGGGGCTTTCTGCCAAGAGTGCTTCATCCTGCTAAGGATTGTGGGAGTGGATGCATATCTCCACTGGTTCTGGAGGGGGCATTGTGCCTAGTCTGCTTCATCCTGCCAATGATTTGGGGAGTGGATGCATATCTCCACTGGTTCTGGAGGAGGCTTTGTGCCCAGAGTGCTTCATCCTGACAAGGATTGGGGGAGTGGATGCATATCTCCACTTTTTCTGGAGGGGGTTTTGAGCCCAGTCTGCTTCATCCTGACAAGGATTGGGTGAGTGTAAGCATATCTCCACTGGTTCTGGAGGGGGCTTTGTGCCCAGTCTGCTTCATCCTGCCAAGGATTGGGGGAGTGGATGCATATCTCCACTGGTTCTGGAGGGGGCTTTGTGCCCAGAGTGCTTCATCCTGCCAAGGATTGGGGGAGTGGGTGCACATCTCCACTGGTTCTGGAGGGGGCTTTGTGCCCAGTGATGCTGCACCTGGGGTGTGGCAGTTTCCATTCCCTCACCAGGGTGTCTCAGCCACGAGATGTGCAGGGAACAAGTAGCATGGTACTCCATGGAGGCAGAGCCACACTCCATCCTGCGGTGACTTAGGCTGCAAACTGCTGGTAGTGCCAGTGCTGGTGGTGGTGCCTCCTGTGATGTGTGCAGGGTCCAGGACGTCACCTGCAGCCTCTGACGGCTGCCCACTGGGGATGCTGCTGATGTCCAATGTTGTGGCACCAGCTGGGCACGTGGCGGTGAAGATGGCGGTGTCTGCGGCGGAGATGCTGCCGGTGCTGCCCGTGGTACAGGGGGCTGTAGTAGTGGAGGGAGACACCAGACCGTCTCAGCAGCCTCGGATGGCTGATCACTGTGGAGGATGCTAGTGACTGTCGTTGTGGCAGCGGCAGTGCAGGGGGCGGTGCAGATGGTGGGCCAGGTGAAGGTGCAGGTGGCGGTCGTTGTGGCAGTGCTGACCGTGGTACAGGTAGCTGGCCTGTCTGGGCAAATGGTCACCAGCCCCTCACCAGGAGTCTTCGTGCCCTGAGGTGACTTGCCCTTGCTTTTGTGTCCCTTCCCCACCTTGGTAGTCGCTGCTGGGACCTTGGCACTGTCCTCTTTGGGTCTGGATGAGGCCTTGCTGGGCGGGTGGTGCGACTTTGCCCTGCTGCATGCCGGCCCCTTCTTCACCTTGGTAGGTGGTGGAATCGGGTGGTCCTTAGCGTTGGTAGGTGGCACAATGGAAGCCATGACGGGTGCCCCCTTCGATCCTCCCGGACTTGCAGGGACCACAGCGGACGCAGATTTGGTGGCTGAGGTGCTGGCCTGGGATCTAGTCATCCTGGCCCTAAGGGAAGGACGAGGAGGGGAGGTGTAGGGAAGAGGTCAACGTTAGCTAGGAAAAGTTTTTTTGACACACTGGGACGGGAAGATGGAGGGGGTGTGGGAGTGGAGGAAGAGGTAGTGGTTATAGGAGGTGTACGTCTACTGAGTTTGGGTGAAGGTGCATGGTCTGGAGGTTGTTGTGAGGTGGATGGCTGTTGAGTGGGTGTGTGCCTGCGTTTGTGCATTCTGGGAGGAGGGCTCACAGACACACTGGGAGAGGACACAGGGGACATGTGAATGGTTGTGGGGGTGGTGATTGCACATTAGGGGTGTGTTATGAGGAGCATGCTGGTGATGGAGGCAGTGGCTGATGATATAGTGCATGCAGGTGTGAGTGGAGACGATACTGTGAGGAAGGTGGAGAAAGAGGAGGAGGGGGACACAGTAGAGGCAGTGGATGTTGGTATGTGTGCATGGGTATGGTGCTTGTGTGAGTGCCTGTGTGATGATGTGTGGTGCTTATGTTTTCCTGAGCCACTTTTGTGTGTTGATATGTGTGCATGCTGGTCTGAAGGTGTGCTTGGGATAGGCTGGGGTTGAGGGAATTGGGACTGGGTAGAGGAAGTTGGAGGGGGGAGGCTAGACACAGGGGCAATGGCTGCCATCAGTGCTGAGGCCAGAGCCTGAAATGCTCTCTGTTGGGCCACCACACCAGAATGAATGCCCTCCACGTATGCATTTGTTTGTTGCAAATGCCTCTCAACACCCTGGATGGCATTTAGAATGGTTGACTGCCCAACAGTGAGGGATCTCAGGAGGCCAATAGCCTCCTCACTGAGGGCAGCAGGGCTGACTGGGGCAGGGCCTGAGGTGCCTGGGGGAAAGGAGATACCCACCCTCCTGGGTGACCGGGCACGGGAAACACGCTGAGGGGCTGCTGGGAGGGCGGTGCTGGTAAGGGGGGGTGGCGGCTGTACCTGTTGTTGGGGTGGGCACAGAGGTGTCTGCCACCACCAGGGAGCTTCCATTGGAGGAGTCGCTGTCACTGGTATCCCCTCCTGTCCCCATCGTGGAGCTCCCCTCGCCCTCCGTCCCACTGGTGGCTTCACCCTCCGTGGATTCACTCTCATGGGCCATGTGGGATGCAGCTCCTTCTGTTGGCGGTGCCTCTGCTCCTCTGCCAGATGATGCTAATGCACACAAGGATAGGGTGACAAAACAAGAAGGGGGGGGATAGACAGAGGACACACATGGTCAATGACAGCAACACCACTACCGTTGGCATACACAAAACACACTGAGCTGCCCTATGCACTAGGCCATGCCCAATCACTCACTAAGGTAGTCACCAGCCCATGGGGTACAATGCCTAATGCCAGCACCTGCACACCTGACACCCACAGGAGCCTGCACAGTAGCAGTTGGCCACTTCTACCATTGGGGTGGGGTGCTTCAGAGCCTGCAAACAAGGGACCTACCCTGCCATGATCGCCCTGGCCTAGGGGCACCCACAGCCCACATCCCCCACCCAGCTAGTTCCTACAGCGCACAAAGTCAGCTTTCTGAGACTGTACTCACCCCCTTGTGGCTGCTGTGATGCCCTCAAGCGCCCATTCAACTCTGGATAGGCCACCGCCAGGATGCAGAACATCAGGGGGGTCATGATGCGATGGGCACCCCTTCCATGTTGGGAGGCCAGCCCCAGCTGGGCCTCCGACGTCTTCTTGGTCCAGAGGCGCGGGTCCTCCCATCTCTTGCGGCAGTGGGTGCTCCATCTGTGATAGACACCCAGGGTCCGCACCTCCTTGGCGATGGCACGCCAAATACCCTTCTTCTGGTAGGCGCTGACCTAGAGGGTAAAGACAACGGAAAATGTAATTACTCACCAGTCCGACCGTCATACTCATTGCCCACCAGTTCCCACCCATACCCTGATGCACATACACTGACCACCTCTCATGCAGCAGTCAGGGCAGGACGCCTTAGCCCCCCCAACATGTGGCTCACATCCACACCACTCCAAACAGGCATTGCCCACGCATCATGCTCACAGTGTACTCACCTGTTTGTCTGAAAGGCCGTAAAGTAGTGTGTACTGGGGAGGACCCCATCCACCAGTTTCTCCAACTCCTTCGCAGTGAAGACAGGGGCCCTTCCCCCAGACACTCGAGCCATTGTCTCTTCCTGACACAGGTCACAGCAGCACTTGCAGAGTAGGTCCTCTTCTGTTGATGGCCAGGTATCAAGTGAGTGAATGGGTAGAAAATGGCGGTGACGTCCGAGGTGGTGCGTACCATCACCGCCGGCGTACATCGCCACTGGCTCCTGGAACCCATAGGGCCCAATGATAACCAATGCAGAGTTGTGCGGCGGTCTTCGACTGCCTACCGCGACGCTGCACAACGCCAGCGCAGTTATCTCATTTCCCCTTGTCCCTCCTCACAGGTCAGGCAGCCGCCATTTCAGGAGAGCACATGGCATGGCACCTAACTACATCACTGCACATATTGGCACATATACTGAATCTCAGTTTCACACACTGCTCCAGTAACATTAATTCAGACACAGTTGTGCTATCTATGTGGTAAAGGAACTTCTGCTCACCGTTCTTCTCCATAGGGTACTACAGCTGAGGCAGATGATGAGATGGCGGCATCCTCCGGTGGACAGACCCCTGGTGGACCTGTCGACAATGAAGGACAGACACATCATAATCACATACAGACTTGAACGTGCCAGAACTGTGTGCCCAATTGGAGCCAGACCTGATGTCAGCTATCCGCCAGCCCACAGGTATCCCCCTCTAGTGCAGGTCCTGTCAGTGCTCCATTTCCTGGCAAGTGGCTCCTTCCAAACTACAGTGGCCATGTCATCAGGGATGTCTCAGCCAATGTTCTCTAACGTGTTGACCAGAGTGTTGTCTGCTCTAGGAAACATATGCACAGCTACATCGTGTTCCCCCAGGTGGAGTATTTGGCCACAGTGAAAGCTGACTTCTATACCCTGGGACTTATTCCCAACATCATTAGTGCTATTGATGGTACACATGTGGCATTTGTACCCCCACGCAGAAATGAACAGGTGTACACGAATAGAAAAAGCTATCATTCCGTGAATATGCAGATTGTGTGTTTGGCGGACCAGTACATCTCCCATGTGAATGCCAAATATCATGGCTCTGTGCATGACACCTATATCTTGCGAAATAGCAGCATCCTTTTTGTGATGGGCCAACTCCAGAGGCACTGGTGTGGCTAATAGGTGAGGCCAAGGTTCCCACACAGTATGAGTAGGTGTCTGGGTATGGGGTTGTCCCTAAAGGTTAGTGTGTGTCTCACAATTGTCCCTCAATATTTACAGGTGACTCTGGTTACCCCAACCTGTCATGGCTACTGACCCCAGTGAGGAATCCCAGGACAAGGGCAGAGGAATTTTACAATGAGGCACATGGGCGAACTAGGAGGATTATTGAGAGGACATTCGGCTTTCTGAAAGCCAGATTCCGGTTCCTCCATTGACAGGTGGATCCCTGTACTACTCACCCAAGAAGGTGTGCCAGATCATTGTGGCATGCTGTATGTTGCACAACCTGGCATTGAGATGCCAGGTGCCTTCTCTGCTGAAGGATGAGCCCAGTGATGGCCTTGTGGCAGCGGTGGAGCCTGTGGAAAGTGAGTAAGAGAAGGCAGAGGAATAAGATGTTGACAACAGAAGAAACATTATCCTGCAGTACTTCCAGTGACACACAGGTAAGAGACTGTAACTCCTCTTCACATTTCAGTCTACTTTAGGACATTGTAAATGGCAGCCTCTTACCCTTTGTCTATGGCCACTGACTGTTCACTTTGGGTTTCCTTTTTGCAGATCTGTGTACCCCATTCTGGCTTCTGCTATGTGTACTGCTGCCCAACAACTGTCATACATTGGTATGAGTAACTGAACATATACCTTGCAATGCTTTGCTAATGTTGTACTAATACATTTGTGAATCATCAGACTGACTCCAGATTGGTATTTGTTTCATGGGTGTTTATTTAGGTGCTAGTAAGTATAGGGGTATGTTCAAGTGGCTGGGGTGATGGTGGAGGAAGGTCCATGGGAGAGACCAGTCTATTTATATCACAGGTGCATTGTCAAAGGGGGCATAGGAAGTGGAGCAATGGCAGTTCAAGGTGGACAGTGTAACAGAGTGGGACAGAAGGGTGACAACCAGGAGAGTCCTATTTCCTAGCAGGGGTGTTGGCAATGTTCTCTGTCTTCTGCCTGGATCGCAGGGACCGTTGGCGGGGTGGTTCTCCTTCTGCAGGGTGTGGGATGCTGGTGGCCTGTTGGTCCTGTGGCAGTTCTTCCTATCCACTAGCGCGCCGGCAGAGGTGGAAGGCTGTTCCTAGGTTTGGCTAGTGACAGGGGCCCTTTGTTGTGCCACTGCCTCCCTCATGGTCTTGCCCATATCAGCCAGCACCCCTGCTATGGTGGCCAGGATGGTGTTGATTTTTGTGAGGTCATCCCTGATCCCCATTTAGTGTCCCTCCTGTAGCCGCTTGGTCTCCTGAAACTTGGCCAGTACCGTGCTCATGGTCTCCTGGGAATGGTGGTATGCTCCCATGATGTTTGAGAGTGCCTCATGGAGGGTCAGTTCCCTGGCCCTGTCCTCCCCCTGTCGCACAGCAGTCCTCCCATCTTCCCTATTGTCTTGTGCCTCTGTCCCCTGAACCGTGTGCCATCTGCCACTGACCCCAGGTCCCTGATTGTCCAGGGTTTGTGGGGTTGCCTGGGGTCCCTGTAGTGGTGGACACACTGCTGATTGATGTGTACTGGGGGCAGTGGCATGGGCCCGCTGGGTGGGTGCTGTGGTGGTGCTTCCTGTGGGGGGAGGCTCTGTGGTAGGTTGGGACTGTGGCAGGGGAACCGACTGTCCAGAGGTCCCAGATGGGCCAGGTTGGTCATCGTGATCCAGGTGTGCAGAGCTGCTGTCATCACTGTGGGCCTCTTCTGGGGGCTGACTGGATGTAGCTGGCACCTCCTATCTGGTGACATTCGGTAGGGGTCCTGTTGGGATGCACATGCATTGTTATTGTATCTATGTGTGCCATCTTGTGCAATGTGTGTGTTTCCCTTATAGAAATTGAGCTTTCCCTGTCGCCTTGGCCTTGTGTGATTGCTGATTTTGTGGGCTGGGTGAGTCTCTCTACTGGGCATGCTGTGGTGATGGTTGTCCATGCAGGGCTGTGATGGGTGTCCATGCATTGTTGTGGCATGCAGGGCTTGGTATTGGGATGTGTGGGTTGTGATGGTGGGGTGGATGTGAGGTGATGGAGTGATGGGAGTGAGGGTGAGGGTGGGGGTATGTGATAGCATGAAGGTAGGGTGGGATGGATCAAGTAGTTAAGATTTGACTTACCAGAGTCCAGTCCTCCTGCTACTCCTGCGAGGCCCTCAGGATGCATGATCGCCAAGACTTGCTCCTCCCATGTTGTTAGTTGTGGGGGAGGAGGTGGGGGTTCACCGCCAGTCCTCTGTACTGCTATCTGGTGTCTTGAAACCACGGAACGCACCTTCCCCCATAGGTCGTTCCACCTCTTCCTGATGTCATCCCTGGTTCTTGGATGCTGTCCCACGGCGTTGACCCTGTCAACGACTCCGCCACAGCTCCATCTTCCTTGCAATGGACGTCTGCTGCACCTGTGATCCGAATAGCTGTGGCTCTACCTGGTTGATTTCCTCCTCCATGACCCTTAGCTCCTCCTCTGAAAACCTGGGGTGTCTTTGAGGTGCCATGATGTGGTGTGAGTGATGTGTGAGGTGGTGTGTGGGGAGATGTGTTGAGATGTAAAATGTGATGTGCGTGGATGGTGTATGAGTGATGGTGTTCTGTGCCTCTGAGTGATTGTGTGCTCTTTGCAGGTCTCTCTGTGCTTGGTCTCTTTTTTTTTGGTTGTAAGGGGTTGTGGGTAATGTGGGTGTGTGTTTTATAGTGGATTGGGTGTGTGGGTGTGGTGTGTGTATGTGTGTCAGGTGTGTGTAGTTTGAATTGTCCAATGTGGTTGTGTTTTGTAAGTGTGTAGGTATTTTGAGCGCGGCGGTGCGTACCTCCAATGGTTTACCACAGTTGAATGACCGCTGCGTTGATTCGTGGGTTGTGATACTGTGGGCATATTCCTGTTTGCGTGACGGTGTGGGCTTTGCTATCGCCAGTTTATCACTGACCTCTGGTGTGACGGACTTGTATGGGTATCTGTACTGTGGCGGTATTCTCTGTGTGGGTCATAATACCCATAGCAGAATACCGCCGCGGTCACGGTATGTTGGCGGCCGTCGGCACGGCAGTAAGCGGGATTTACTGCCAGGGTTGTGATGAGGGCCACTGTGTCTAACTGTTGACTGTCTAGTAAGTATTCAAATTCAATTTTATATTTTATCAACAATATGGCATTTAAAAGAGCACAGAGGATTTTATTATTTGTGCTAATAGTTTTATCAGTTGATTTAGTTAAAACCTCAGTCTTCGTACTGCTGTTAACCTGTGGCTCAGGGTTAATTATTAAAACATCACATTCCTGACAATTCATATTAAAGACATAGGGAAGAGAAAGGGAGTACAAACAAACACATCCAAAAATCTTACCTTTTTTATTAAGGGCACCAAGGTCTTTGCCTGTGCAGCATTTCCTTAAGGAAAGTTGGGGATGAAAACCTGCAGGGGGACTTGCGCTCAGCATGATTTGGGCATGGAACGGCGCAGACAGGCTTGCCTTCGGCATGCCAGGGGCACTGCCACAGACAAGTACCTTTTCGCGGGAGTAAAATGGACACAACATAGTTCCCTACTTCTCTGCAACCCAAACATACCAAATAATGATCACGTCTGACCCACCAGGACAAAGGGATGAAGCTTGACCAAATCCAACATCTGATTGCACTTGATGACATCAGGTAGGTATTCAGCTTCTACAACAATAAACAACAGTACATTGTGCTTGAGCTGTATATAAAAAACACTGTTGTCCCCTGCCATCACGTACCAAATGTCCCTTCTTCCCTTTGTTGAAAGACGCAGGTTCCTAGTAAGCTGGAAATGATGAGCCCTAAATCTAGAAAGCAGGCTAGACGTTAATGACACAATACATATTATATAAAGTTATATAGGTATATGAATATGTCAGTATCTGGCCACACCTGCCTATAGTGTCTATTTCAGCAGCAAGAAAAGATAGGGGGAAAAACAGTACAAACACTATTTATAGTTCATAAATGTTCACGCCATAAATATATAGCAGTCAGTTGATAAGTTCATTGCTATTAGTATTCTTAATAGATATTCTAATGCAGGCAATGGATATCCTGTTCAGATATAGTTGAGAAATTAAGGGGGTCATTCCGACCCTGGCGGTAAAACCCGCCAGGGGCGTGAACGACGGAAAGCACCGCCAACAGGCTGGCGGTGCTTTCCTGCCCATTCTGACCGCGGCGGTAAAGCCGCGGTCAGAAAAGGGGATCCGGCGGTTTCCCGACGGATTTCCCCTGGCTGGGCTGAACCTCCATGGCGGCGCTGCAAGCAGCGCCGCCATGGGGATTCCGACCCCCTTCCCCCCAGCCTGTTTCTGGCGGTTTTTACCGCCAGGAACAGGATGGCGGGAACGGGTGTCGTGGGGCCCCTGGGGGCCCCTGCACTGCCCATGCCACTGGCATGGGCAGTGCAGGGGCCCCCTAACAGGGCCCCAGCATGATTTTCACTGTCTGCATAGCAGACAGTGAAAATCGCGACGGGTGTAACTGCACCCGTCGCACCCCTGCAACACCGCCGGCTCCATTCGGAGCCGGCTTCTGTGTTGCAGGGCCTTTCCCGCTGGGCCGGTGGGCGCTCCCTTGGCGGGCGCCCGCCGGCCCAGCGGGAAAGTCTGAATGGCCCCCGCGGTCTTTTAACCGCGGAGCGGCCAATTGGCGGCGTAAGTTTGGCGGGCGGCGACCGCCGCCCGCCAAACTTAGAATGACCACCTAAGTCCCATTACATAGCAAACAATATCGTCTATCCTCTCTGAGTAATGATGTTAGTCCAAAATAAACTTAATGCAAACTGATATATATCACTTTCTCCTTTACAGGCAACAAATGGTGAATCAACAGTTATTTTTACACTACTCCACTAGATAAGTATTTTGCTTTGTTTATTTAGTGTGCATTCAATTGTTACTATCCTGAAGGGTTTGCTAATTTAACATTGTTTTTTTCTGTTTTGTAGATTCCTGTAGGTACTCCAGAATTTCAGAGATGCAGCCAGAAGAAACCCCATGACCCCAAAGCCACGGACAAACCCATCGCAACTCCTGGACGAGGACGACTCCAAGCACAAGAGAGGGTCAAGAAACAAAGCTGCAGAAGAACACCATGCAACAGAACAGAGAACACCAGCACGGACGCCAGGAATCAACAGGTAAGTTCAGGCAAGGGATGAAAGAACTGACGACAAGTGGTCGTCCTGGTGCAGCATGCAGCTGTAAAGGCTCTGCGCTCCGCCTTAAAGAGACTGCAACCGCCACGCCGCCAAAGCAGTGCGGTGCGCCTCTGCTGCGTGCGTCCACTGCGCTGATCAGTTTCTGCCACTTTAAGTATCCCTCCATGTGAGGGGGGGGTGACTGGGAGCCGTCGCTTTTCAGCGCAAGTGCTAAAACAAGCTCCATCGTAAGGGAAGGATAGTGGTAAAACAAATCAAACTAACTAAAAGGTGAGAAAATACAAACACACAGAATCATTAAAATAGGCCCTACACCCTTTCAATATGGCGCCCAATATGATAAGTGCCAGGCACCTCCTTAAAAGTCACTCGAATCGTATTTACTAGGAAAGTAAATAAGGGCTGATCCAAATCTGCTCACCAACATCTTCCCAAATTGGTTTAGACTTGAGTTGAAATAGTAAATTTGAAAGTTTTAAAGCCTGATTCACAAAGGTAAACTTAGACCAAAAGTATAAGCCTCATATTTAAGAGAAAGTGGCTCATCAGAGCTGATGCGCCACTTTTTCTGCACCCCTCCCCACCGGCACCTAACAACACCATGGTTGCACTGTATTTGCAATACAGTGCATCATGGGGGTCGTTAGAACAATAGAGTCAACATTTTAACGCTATTGTGGTGCTTTGCTACACTAGCGTCAAAAATGTTGATGCTAGTGTAGCAAAGTGCAAGGAGGCCCATAGGTTTCTATGGGATAGTCATTTTAATGCCTGCTCTAAGTAGGCTTTAAAAATGACACCAAACGTGGCGCAGTGAAATCTGCTAAATATTTACTGCACTCCTTCGCGGGCCTCCTAGCACCAGAACGCACCCTTGCATACATTATGCCTGGCGCAGGTATAATGTGGCGCAAGGGTTTTAAAAGTGACGCAATGCATTCATTGCGCCACTTTGTAAATATGGCGTGTGGAAAAAGGCACTTTACTGCCGCCTTAGCGTAAAAAAAATGATGCTATGTCGGTGCTAAGGTGGCGCTAGGGACTCTTAAATATACCCCTAAGTTTACAACTTTTCGGTATTCACAAAAGTAGGTTATGAGTAGTATCTTAAAGTCCACACTCGGGGTGGAATCTCCACACTCGGGGCGGACCCTCCGTTCCGAGTGAGGAGCTTCCACTCTGCACCTGGAGTGTACTCTCTGCACCCAGAGTGGAATCTCAGCCCAGAGTGCGGGCGTAAAGGTAGTACTCGTAACTTACCTTTGTGAATATTGAAAAGTCTTAAGCCTGGACTTCTGGTCTAAACTTAGACCAAAAGTCTAAGTTTACTTTTGTGAATCAGGCTTTCAGTGTCCAACACCTTCCTCAAAATGGTTTAGGTTGGAGTGGGAATAGTAAATGTTACCTGCTGCTGGTTGACAATAAGGCAAGACCATTCTCACATTTTTTAAGGTTTTGGGATGAGGGTAGATGTGGATAGATGTATTTACCTTGTGTTATAGTTTTGATGGTTATTTTGTATTAGTTTGTGTTACGTTGGCTAGTAATGTTGTGTGTTAGGCCTAGTAGTTGTGTGGTATTTTACATATTATAATATTATTTCTTGTGTTTTATAGTTCTAATATTTCTTATATGTTCCATTGGGAAACTGTGTTTTGAGAGGGGGTGTATGTTATGTTTTTTACAGGTTTATGGATCAGAAGCTATCCCATGGACCTGTGTTTAATGCATCCTTCATAAGGAAATTAATTTGGCTTATTATAAAACAATTTTAAGTTTTTAATTTCCATTCAATTTTCACCTTTCCCGGATTGGTTCTTATTTTTTGATGTTTTTGTTTTTTACTTTAGATTACTTCACTGTATTTACTTTGAAAATGTTCATTTTTGCCTTTATTTGCTTGGATTTGTTAAATTTTTGTAACCTTTTTCTGGACTGGATTTTGTGAACATGGACGTATATGAAGATCTACAGTTAAAGAACTGCAATTAAGATGTATTTATTTGTTTTTAGATGGGAAATGTTGTATTTTCCTACGCATGTTTATTTGTTCTAAAAACAATGTTACAATGTAATATTTCAATTTTCTATGTTTGTGATTTAATTGTGCTTTGTCTTTGTTATTATGGAGATTTTTTAATTAAGTTTTAAAACATTATTTGTATTTATTAGACTTCTTTATTATAATATTTTTGACTGATTTATAACAATAAAGTATTTAATATTTATTTAGCAATGGTTAAGTTATGGTTGTGTTTATTTTGTTAAGGTTTGCTGGTTAGTGTGAAGATAGGTAGGTGTTTTATAATAGGGAATTTGCAATTACTTCAAAGTAGTTACCCCTTAGTTTTTAATAAAGATTATAGCTTGCCGTACATTATGCTGGTTTATTTACTTATTTCTATACTTATTTTAGGTATAATTTGGCTTACTGATTGCTCTAGCCTTAGTTGTTGGTAGCTTTGTTCTTTTTGGAGGGCTTCTATGAGTGTAGGTTGAGTTTTTCCTAGTGTGGCTTTGAAGAAATCTTTTAAACCTTTACTGACGGGCCATCAACATCCTGAGCTGGATGGGAGGGAGGGGATGAAATTTACATCTGAATAGGCAGAGAATTGTGCCCACACAAAGGGTTGCATGCCTCCTGTAGTAAGTATGGAGCCAGGGCAGCAAGGGAGGGTTTATGTGCACTTCAAAGACCTTCTTTGAAGTCTCCCCCAATTTAAGGGCATCACTGGGCATAAATGTTAGACTTCTGACCCTACCAACTCAGTACACACTCTGTACCTGTGGACACTCTGCCAGGATAAATAACTGCTATGCTGCTACAAAGACTGATACTCTGCTGGACTGCTGCTACTTTCATGCTGAGCTGACCTGACCTGCTGCCTGCTTCCCTCCTTTGCTAACACTTGAACCCAGAATAAGAGTGACTCTAAGGGCTTGCTGGCTTCTCGTTTGTTCTTCTGAAGTTT
This sequence comes from Pleurodeles waltl, assembly GCF_031143425.1. NCBI lineage: Eukaryota > Metazoa > Chordata > Amphibia > Caudata > Salamandridae > Pleurodeles > Pleurodeles waltl. Next base: position 975,119,734 of record NC_090446.1, on the reverse strand, counting down.
CAGGGACACAAAAGACATCCAATTCATCATCAACACCTGGACTTTGCTTGGTGCAAGACCTGCCCTGTCAGGTGGTGCCAATCTAGTCCTGGACCGTTGAAAGTGGGTATTTAGTGCTACTCCAGTCCAAACTCCAAGCATCGACGCTGTTGCGCCGCTCGGAACCGGTGCATTGCCATCGACGCATCACCACTGTGGCGAGGTTAGCAGACATCACATTGCTGTCAACACTGGGGCATCACTGCTGCTGCAGGGATTAGAAACACTGCATTGCCAACTATGTGACGCATCGCCTCCATTCCTCATGCATCTCCGACTTTGTGTGGCTCAGAGCTGAAGAATCACCTACATCAGAGGGATCAATGCCAACCATTACTTCCATTGCTCTTTGCATCTTGGTCTCAACGTCGGCGGATCTCTGAACCAAGGTACTGTCTCAGGGCTGGTGCCTGTAGCAGATCTGCCTTCCATTATGGGTCGGCCTCACTTTTCAAATTTGACCTGGTCTAGCACGACCTGATAGCCCTGGTTGGCACTTTATGCTTTTATGCACTACAACTAAGTATTTTATTTAAAAATTCATGTCTTGAGTTCTACTAATTGTTTTTTTTGTCATTTTGATCATGCTTTCTTTATTAAATTAAGCTCTGTTTTCTAACCAGGTGTGGTATTCTTTAAGTGGTGTTTACACTGTTTTACAGTTTGAAGTGTTGCACAAATACTTTACACATTGCTTCTCAAGTTAATCTTGACTGCTCTGTGCCAAGCTACCAGGGGGTGAGAACAGATTAATTTGGGGTATGTATCTGACTTACCCTGACTAGGATTGTGGTTCCTGCTTGAACAGGCTGCATACCTCTGCCAACCAGAAACCTGGTTTCTAACAAGGATGTAAGCTTATCTCATGTGTGATAGCAATTGTTTGCCTTTTTGGCTGTTGCATATCTTGCCCTTTCTGCCATTCTGTGTAAAAATAATTTGATAATATATTTCTATATTATTTTGAGTATTTTTTATTTATTTTACCTATGAATTAATTCATTACAGACATGAATAGAAACACAAAATATCATGTATATAGATAACAGACCAAATGTGACACTAATCCAGCACATTGATACTTTCAACTTGTTGTATGGACCCCTTTCCTTTTTTCCCTCCTACATTGATGCTCAAGAGAACTGCCCTCCTTCCAGATCTTCTGGTACTGTGGTAGTACCCCCACCCTTTATAATGTTTTCTTCTGCCTTATCATTAACCTCGTCAATACTTGAATACGTTTCCAGGGAAAATTGAAGCGCTGAAGAATAGAAAAAAGCACTTCCCATTGGACAATTTCAAACACCTTCTCAGCATCAAGCATAATAATGGCTGCCTTCACCTCATTGTTCCCGAAATAATCAAGGGAAGATGTATCAAGAAGGCCTTTTGCGAGTCAGAAATAGCGATTTTTAAGAAATCACTATTTCTGATTCGCAAAATGCAATGTATCACATTTGCGAATCGGTAATAGCGATTTCTTAAAAATCGCTAATGCTATTACCGAATCGCAAATTGCAATACCAGGCCCATTCGCACCTATGGGCCCGTAGGCCCATATCTGCACATTTTTTGCATTTCCAAAATTGCGATTTCTTAACTAGAAATCGCAATTTTGGAAATGCAAAACCCCAGGGTGCTGGGGGCCTAAGGCCCCCTCTGCTGCACCCCAAAATAATTCTTTAGGACATAGAAGGGGCAAACATGCCAAAAGGGCATGTGTGCTTTACATGTACATTTTAAAAATGCATTTTTAAAAATTGCACATGGTTACCACCAAGTTCAACCTGGTGGTAAATAGCGATTCCTAAATGCCCAATTCGCATTTAGGAATTGCTTCTTACATATGCTAAGGAATTGCAAATAAGGATTCCTTATTTGCAATTTCTTATTTAGAGAGTCGCAATTTGCAAGTCTCTAAACAGGGTCACAATTTTAAGCAATCTGTATTTTAGCGATTCCTTAAAATTGCGTTCAGAATGTCTTTCATACATTCTGAAATGGCTTTTTGCATTCGCACTGTTTGCGAATGCAAAAAGCTTTCATACATCTGGCCCCAAATGCTTACAGCAAAATGTTTGTATTCAATGAGATATACCTGTCCGGGAGAAACCCAGATTGAGCCATATGCACAACCATTTGTGCTAAAGGGGTAATGCTTAATGCCATTATCCACGCAAACAATTTATAATCGTTATTTAGAAGACTAATGTGGCGGTAAGAACCTGGCCTAACTGGTGGTTTATCTTTTTTTTAAGAAGCTAACTATGACTGCCTCCACAAAGTTTTGTGGGACTTTACAGCCATTCAAAATTTGATTGAAGAGCACAAAAAGAAACTCACTTACCTGATCAGCCAAGAGCCCTGCTGGTAGGCCATCGCTCCCACATGCCTTCCCATTCGGGGAGTTAGAGATCATGGCAGTTACATCGGCAACAGTTATGGGAGCTTCCGCTAGCGCCTTACTTTCATTTGCTATGAAGGGCAGCTTTACTAAATCCAAATATGACTTGATGCTGACCTTCTCAACACCTAAAGTAGAGGTATGTAGTTTCTCATAATAGGACAAAAAGACTCCTTCTATATCGGCCAGTTGATTAACCAAATGATTACTGTCCTCATTGAAGGTAGAGTTGATCACCATATTGTTACGCCTTTTCTTGACCGACGAAGCCAGTATACAACCGGCATGCTCACTCTCCTCATAATACTGTTGAAAACAAGAATTATGGTTCAGAATTTCTTGAGTCATATAGAGGTCTTTGAGGTCCTCCTTGGCTGTCTCTAAATATTCTTCAGAGGAAGGAGAGACCTCTGTGATATAGGCCTGCTAAAGGCATTGGTAATTCTATATTCTGTTATAAACCTAACTTCATGTTGCTAATATATACAAAACATTCAGGCAGTCATTTGACATTTTATACTTAAATATGTGTTATTGACTATAATTGCTGTTCTTCTTTTCCAGTTTTCTGTGGAAGCTGTTGAAATGATGGTCTACTGGTCTGTTTCCTGTCTGTTTTGGTTGCACTGTACATCTTTATGTTTATGTTATATTGGTTCGTTTTTTAAGGCTTTTATTTTTATTTTTAACATTTAGGATTTACGTTACTTTAGACATTATCTGAATTTACTTACTTATAATGTGAGTTTGTCTATGTGTTTTAATGGGGAATTTAATTAGTGTCTCTGTAGTTCATTGAGTTTGCTTGTTGTTTAGTACCTAAATATTAACAAAGGTTTGGTTAATCATTTATAGGTTAGCATTTTAAATTAATTTGGTTTACATTGTGTTCATTTAAATGTTATAACTTACTTGTTAAGGTATTTTTTTCCAGTTTTCTTCTCTGGTGTTCTGCTGGGAATCCAGCTGAGTGTCGTGCTCTTGCAGGATTAGTATCTTTTGTGTGAGAAGCAGAGAATGTTCCTTTTATATTGCTTTGTTAATAATTAAGTATTTTTTAGTTATTTTGCTTTTTAGTAAATGTTATTGGTTAGTGTTCGTTTATTTTGAGTTTTTGAAGTACTGTACAGTACAGTATGGTGGACTCTAATTACTATTTCTGTTTTAAAGTGAAATATATGTGTAAAGAAATGCTTCTTTTTGTATGGTTACATCCAAGTTTTTCCACTAATATTGCTGTTTTTCAACTCGGAGAGTGCATGAAGGCCTGCTAATCAGACCTCAGTACCAGTGCCTTAACCCTAAAGTGTATGTCAAATTGGCTGTGCCCAACTGGCAATGGCTAGCTAACCAGTAAGTCTCTAGAATATGGTACCTTTGTACCCAGGGCGTATAGGTTAGAAGGTACTCCAGGGCTTGCAGCACTGATGTGCCACCCTGGAGGTCCCCCAAGTAAAACGAGTCCCCCGGTCTGCCACTTTGTCATAGAAAGCAATGACAAAGCCACTACTTCCAACTTAGTCTGTGTAAGTCAACCTTCTGGCAGCCCGAAAGAGTACTAAGGCACAGTGCAACATATGACATAGGCAGGACATGTATTTTACAGTAAACATGCAAAAACACTCTTTTTTACTGTGGAAAGACTTGGTCACCCAGTCGCGAGTATTGGATAACACACTGGCCCCTCAGTGGTACTAACTCCTGAATGGTGCGACCAAAATGGGCACTCCAAGGTATCAAGCAACTCGTTACATTAAGCCCAACTTGTATCTCAAGTTGAAATTAATGTAAATTGTTGCAGTGTGCAGCTCTTACCTAGCTGCCACCTTGTTGCCTTTAAAACTTCTGTACCTTTCCGGGCTTACATGGAGCCTGTTCCACGTGAAAGCTTTCTGCTGTCCTCAGGAGACATGACAATGACTCTCAGGAAGGTAAAACAATGAGGGATTGCAGGCCAAGAAGGTGTTACTTCCCTCCTGCACGAAGCCACTTGGGTGCTAGTCCCAAAACACAGGCTTAAAAGGAGAAGCCACTTTTGAAGGGCAGATGTGCCACACTAGGGAGGAGGGCTGCCTCAATATTAAGGTAAACAGGCTGGCACAGGAAGCAGGGAGGGGAACCAGTTGCAAAACCGGTTTCCTTTGGGGCATGTAGCCTTGAGGGGGCCGCACTCCACAGTTGGGCTGGGGAGGTCAGAGCATCGAGAGAGGGGTCCTGCCATCTTTGGAGTGGCCAGAATGGTGTATCTTGGGATAACTAGATGCTACACTCCACAGAAAGTGGTCACCAGGTAGAAGGGGACCTGGGAGCTTATTGACTACAAACCGTATCCTGCCCTCAGGACACTTTCCGAGCATAGAAGAGGCACCTCTGGTACCACACCTCAGATCTCAACCAACTTGGAAGAAGGACCTAAGAGGGACTTCCCTGTAGCACTGAGGGACCAACAAAGAGAGGCTGAGAGGCTGCATCATCGATGACCGAACCTGCTGCAACTGGTGGTTGGCAATGAGAGGGACTATGCTTGCCGGAGAAGCTGTTTGCAGAGCCCAGTCAGGTCAAAAGACTCCAAGGGCCAGCCCGCCAACTGGCCATCTGTTCACAGCACAGGAACATAACAGCTAAAGAAGGCTGCTGGGGCAAGTGGTAGCCCAAAGTCTTTAAACCCCCACTACAGTTGCCGTGCAGCACCAAGGCCCAAGACTTGGTGCACAGAGTTGCACACGAGTTCGCTGAGCCTGGGATTACTGTCGAAGACTTGCTGACAATCTCAGAAGGAGAGTTATAGACCCAGGAAGGATTGGTCTCTGACCACAATACCAGGCCACTGGTAGTCCAGTGGTGACTGGACTTTGGCCAGACTGGAGAGGACCTTGTGGGATGTTGGCCCTACAACCAGGACCCCCGCACCATCTGACCTCCATTTGACAGTGTCTCATCCACAGCATCCTTAGAGCATCTTCAGCATCCTTCATCCCTTGCTTCTACTACTACTCCATAGGAATCCATTGCAAAGCAAATAAAGTGCCCGGGAATTGCATGAAGACTGCTTCTCTAGAGGAGATATATGTTCTTGAGGACATTGCTGGTCCCCGTGACTAGCTCCCTGCCAGAGTTGGCCGTCCCAAATATTTCTACACAACCTTATTGATATGTACACAAGTTTTATTTGAAAAAGTTTATGAATCAAATTTGTTGAATTTGCCAATGCTTGTTCGCGGTTGAGTAAAAATACTTTGACTTGTTATTTCTTGTAAAATACTCATGTCTGGAACCTTCAAGTGGAGCTTTTTCAGTCTACTGTATAAATTCTTAAAAAAATAGATTATATTTTTGTAAATTGATAAATTGGTGCAAGATTTCTTGAGTGATGTGTCGATTTCGTCAATTGTTGTGGTGCTGTTTTAATGCTTTACATTTGTTCCTCTGGGTAAGCCATGCTGCTCAGTGCCACAGATACCCAGGGTTGAGGTGAGGGTTTCACAGAGGAAACCTAAGGGTCCTAAAGGGGTTGGTAAATATATTATATGGTGAGGTTGAACAACCACACCGTATAATATACCCCATTTCCTCACATTGGTGGAAGCGATGGGATCCAGAACTTGTGTTTAGCAGTACTATACAGCAGTACTATACAGCTGTTAAAATCAAGACCTCTGAGACTCTGCATGCAGACACCTAAAAAAGACATTCATGCTCCCAAAAGTTGTGTGTGGACATTGTTGAACTCCAGTGTACTGTCTTCAAAGAGTTGCAAAATCTTTCCCAAGGAGTAGAGGAGAGTGTAAAAATGTTTAGCAAAGTTCCTACAAAGTTCAACTAATGGGGAAAATGCTTGCCACAAGTTTTTAAATAGATCCCAGGAGTCACACTTTTGAAAATGAGAAATGGAGCTCAATCTGGCAAATTTGTTCTCTCACATGAAGGATGACCTAAAGGCCTTTTGTGCAGATGTGAAAGGATTGGAAGCTAATGCCAAGAAGCCTGCTCTGATGAGGACCAAACACTCCAGTCCACTTTGCACTTTATGCTTTTTAGTACTCTAGATAAGTCACCAGAGTCACCAGGCTGCATTTTTTACCTTTAGGTCACACAACGAGGGATAACTTTATCTGCAGAGCTTGCCTTCTGCCGATATCTGTTTCTCTGTACTCAGTTACATAATTGCTGCTATGTCAATAAGCATTTTAAAATTGCATTTTATTGTATTTTAAAAGATATATTCAGTAACAGATAAATTAACAGATGTCTTATGGGACTTTAATGGAAGGGATATTGTGACTTTTGTTTACAGTTTTAACACAGTTATATACATTTTGGGTACTTTTGTGGCCAAGTTTAGCCTAATAAAGTTATGACGACTGTCTGACTGACCAATTAAGGTACTGAGAGCTTGGGAGGAGGCTCATAGGGCACCTCCACACCTGGAGAAGGAATTACCTCAGGAGGTGGAGGACAATCAGAGCTTGTGAGTGGGACCAGTGGGGCAGATAGAAGCCTGACCCCTCCTTTTGAAGCCCAGTAGGGTTTCCTAGGGGCCACAGTCTAGCAGGATCTGAACACAGACAGAGATCCATTCAGGACAGTATGGCAGCCCTGGACGTGGAGGAGAGAGCCAAAGCTCTGGCTGAAAGAAGGTTGACCCTAGAGGAAAGAGGGCCAAGCTGGGATGGCCCACCGAAGATAGTGGCAGCAAAACTGGGTGTGCTGATGGAGGTGCCACTGCTGTAAGGTTGCCCACAGGGGTTGTCCCTAATTATGTTCCTGTAGATTACATTTACAAGTGGCTGGCCTCATAGGAGAGAGCTCTCAAGCTGGAGAAAGTGGGTACACAGCATTGGAAAGCACGTCTGTGGGAGTTAGCACCAGGGATTGGTAGAGATAGGCTACTCACACTAAAGGATGAGGTAGCTGAGTCTTACACCCACATGAAGGCTTGATGAGCTTTTTGGGTTACATCCTGAAGAGTATAGGTAAAAGCTTAGATCCCTTCAGAAAGGAGCTACACAAACATGGGTAGACTTCATTGACACCTCAGTTAAGGCGGCACTGGATGGCTGGATTAAAGGCAACAAAGTTGACACTTTTGAAGGGCTCTACAGTGTTTTCGTTAAGAAGCACAGTTTAACAAATTATCATTCAGAGAAGTTGCACCATCACCTGGTGGGCTCTAAGCTATCTAGCTCCAGGGAACTGGGAATGATGGCTGATGATTGGGTAAGAACCAGGATCCCCAAAACGCCCCTGGGTTGTGGCCAGAAGGCAAGTAGTCAGGACCCCTCTCCGGGGAAAGGACAAAAAGAAAGATAGTCCCAAAGAGTCCCCAAAAGTAACCCAAGGGTGGAGTCCTGAGCCACATCCCATTCAAAGGGGAAGAGGTACCAGGGAAGGAAGTTTGACCCCTTAAAGGCATGGGTGTGCTTTGGCTGTAACCAGCCAAGGCACAAGAAGAGGGATGGGTTGTGCACCAAAAAGGCACTTGCTGGTTACCAGTCCAAAGTGTTGGCTATTGTAAGGACTGGATAGGAAGTTTCCCCATACAGATCCCAAAGGTTACACAGAGACCACCTTAGCGCCCCTGGGTGGGGAGAACATTGAACCTTTGGTCCTTACATCATGGAGAAGTATATCCAGTGGCCAAACATCAATGGGGTAGAGGTGAAGGCTCTGAGGGATACAGGTGTCATTAAAACCATGGTTATGGCTAAACTGGTTTCCCCACATCAGATCCTGCCTGAGGAGGTACAGGAGATTGTCAACACTGCCAATGTCACAATTCACACCCTATGGCTGTGGTTGACTGAGTTGGGAGGAGTTGTGACCTAAAGAAGGAAGATGTGTCCCCTGCTATCATGGTGGAGTGATTGCTGGGCAATGACTTAGAACCTTTGCTTTGGCAGAAGTAGAGAGGAGGATCCATGCAGCTATGCTGGGTCTCCCTGAACGGGTTTGTGTACTACCAAAGCATAGAAGGCCCTGAGAGAGAGTCAAGGGATCTCGGAGCCTGAAACTATGGTCCAGGTCTCTAAAGCCAAGAGAGAGAGAGTGAGGGTGTGCATGTGTGTGTGTGGGGGAGAGAGAGAAGGAAAGAGAAAGAGAGAGAGAGAGAGAGAGAGAAGTAGCACCAGGTAAAGGGTGTTGACACAAGAACGTCCATGCAGAAGGAGAGAGTGAAAAGGCAGTGATGAAAAGGAAGGAGATAATGTGTGAAATATTCAGGTTGAGGATTTTACAAAGATGTGAGGGGACAAAAAGGGTGTAGGTAACTAACAGAAAGAGAGATTGAAGAGGAAGTTCACGTGAAGGGGAGAACCGGAGACACTGAGACAAACCAAAAAACACTTCCCCTTCGTGGGCCTTAGTATTGTTAATTCACACTCATATTTTCAGAACTGAAACATTTTCAATTCTAATCATTTACAACAATATTGTTGTTGGACATTTAGCTAATTTTGAAAACAAGCACTGGCAAAGCCAACATGTCTGACTTGTGCTAATGGGGAAACATCCTGAACAACGAGGTCTAAACCACTACTTGCCTGAACCACTACTGCTAAACACCTAAAATGTCTCTACAATGAGGTACTGAACAACTACTGTCTAAATACCGATTTTGCCTGAATAACAATTGCCTGAGCAACAAATTTTAATGTAAGTTTTTCTTTTTTTTATGGTTTATTAGTTGTTTAGAATATATATATATATATATATATATATATATATATATATATATATATATATATATGTTCACCAAAAAGACCCGAATTACCGAGGCTCAAAAAGTGGCGGTCCGACCATGGCTTCGAGAAACACCATAAAAATGCAGAACAAATTCTTGTAAAACAAGAAAGGTCAGGACACTTCCAGTGTAATTAAAGCTTTTACTCTCCACAGATTATTCCTCCCAACGCGTTTCAGCCGTAGCCTTGTTCACAGATGGGGGAGCTTAGCACATTAGCATACAAATACCTGAGATCAACAAAACTGAAGACAGACAAATACAGCATATGCATTGATTTGCTTAGATATCGTGGCGGCCATATTGGGCTGATCCCTTGTACATAATATAACTTTCACACTTTGATAATATTCTTTTTCTTAATGTTATTCAGCCTATATAGCAAGTGTCTTAATTCAATTACTTGTTTACTGATGTCCTAGATCTTTTACATAGTGTTGTTATGGTCTCTTATGCTAGATAAATGTCATACTCCTAACCTAATCCTGTCTTCTATGCTGCATTAAATATATCCACGTGCTCGTAACCCCATAACCCCAAATTCATTGAAGAAACCCTATGTGTGAAAAAATCAATACTAATACTAACAATACATATATATACATCTATATCTAAAACTTCCATTGATGTTATTCATATTATTCAATTTTTACCCAAAAGAATGGCTAACCCAGATGACTGCACATCTCCTCGCTGGAGTTCAACCCTCCAGGCGAGAGTGTCATAAACCTAATAATATATTTGGACTCCAAAATGCGCAAAGTTTTTTGTCTATTACCACCTCATATATTGATCTTGACATGATCACATAGCAAATAGCACAGTAGTTTTTCATTTCCTTGGTGTACCTCTTGAAAATGTCTCACTACCGGGTAGTTGCAATCATTATTCCGGATGGCTCTCATATGTTCAAGGACTCTCTTTTTGGCCTTATGGATAGTGCTAACCACATATATCCTATCACAAGGACATCTCAAACAGTACACACAATATTCAGTATTACAATTGAAATGTCCTGTAATCCGATGTTTATTTTGTCCGTCACCCCATGTGACATTGGTACAGTTGACACTGTATCTACAAGCTTTACAGCGTTGGCAACAGTAGAATCCCTGAATGGGAACCCCAGTCTGTTTCGTGATGTCAGAACTCATTATCATATTATGGCTCAAATCATCACGTATGGATCTACCTTTTCGAAATGTAATAGAGGGCAGATCCTGCACTACACTCCTCAAGTGGGAGTCTGTTTGCAGGATGTGCCAACTTTTCCTCAAGATTTGTCTTAACTGGAAAGCTTGATTTGAATAGGTGGTAATGAATCTTATTTTTTGCTGATCATCCTTCATTGTGTTTGGGAATATATAGAAGATCTGATCTATTTTTAAGATCCACCTTATCAACTGCTGTCCTGATCATCCTGTCACTGTACCCTCTTTCTAAAAGTCTTTGACACATTACACCGCACTCCTGTTGGTAACTTTCATTGGTGCTGGAGATTCTTTTAGCACGTAACAATTCCCCATACAGGATACTCCTAATAAGATTGGAAGGGTGAGCACTGCTTGCATTTAACAGGCTGTTCCCAGCTGTCGCTTTTCTATATAATTTAGTTGCCACACGATCATTATCAATGCTCACTTCCACATCTAGGAATTGAATAGCAGTCTTACTGTACTGTGCACTTAACTGTATGTTAAACTCATTCAGGTTCAATAACGTTACAAATTCCCTAGCTGTTTTCTCATCTCCCTTCCATATTACAAAGATGTCATAAATGTAACGGCACCACAGTACCACTTTGTCCTCAAAATCTTTTAAGTCTTGGGATATTTGCTCCTCCCACCAGCCCATGAATAAATTTGCATAGCTGGGAGCGAAGCAAGTACCCATTGCTGTCCCTTGTAATTGTTTGTATACTGTATTGTCAAACAAGAAAAAGTTATTTGAGAGACAATACCAAACCATATCACAGATCATCTTCCGTATGTCCCAAGTATGAGATATATCGGGCTCTCATGTAGTGTCTCACAGCCTTGATACCCAAATCATGTTGGATACAGGTGTACAAACTGGTGACATCCATAGTTAATAATAGGAAATAATTTTCCCAGTTTAGACCATCCATCAACTTCAAGAAATGTGTAGTATCCTTGACATACGAGGGCAAACATTCAACAAAAGGTCGTAAAAAATAATCAATGTATCTTGATGTATTCCCCAATAATGAGGACATTGCGGACACAATGGGTCTACCAGGAGGATTGACGCTATCCTTATGGAGCTTGTGTAATAGATATATAACAGGTGTCTTGGGATGATCACATTTGAGAAAATAATATTCTTCCCATTCAAGTAAACCTGCCTCCCTCCATTCTGTCAGCATATCATGGTATCTCACAGTGGACCTCTTTAGGTCAGATTGTTCAGCTTTAACATAACATTCTCCTACACTCAGTTGTCTCATTCCCTCCTTCAGGTAGTGAGTCCTATCCAGGACTACTACATTACCACCCTTATCAGATTCACGTATCACAATGTTAGGGTCTTTAGCTAGTGTGTCCAATGCTGTACGTTGACCTTTCTTGTTTTACAAGAATTTGTTCTGCATATATATATATATATATAAATATATATGTAAGTTGTTTAGAATTTTATATATATATAAATAAATAATATATATATACAAATATATAAATATATGTTGTTTAGAATTTTATTTATATATATATAAATAATATATGTATATATAAGTTGTTTAGATATATAAGTTGTTTAGAATTTATATATATATCTAAATGGAGATTTTCTTAGCTTTAGTGAAAGAAAATCTCCATTTTATTACAATATACGGAGGCTCCTATTATGCTAGTTCAAAGCATAGAAATTAACGAACTGGCCACATGAGAGACCGGTTTACAATAAAACGTTCTGAAAGTTGATACATTTGACCAATTGGCCGATTTGAGAATGTCAACTAAACTCAATCCCGCCCAAAAGGCCTTAGATGCCATAGCTCCTCTGGTGGAATGAGCCCCAAAAACAGAAATGTCAATGCCAGCCAAATTCATAATCCATTTTACCCAACGGGCCAGAGTAGTGGAAGAGACAGGGTTATGTGGGGACCTAAAGAGTCGAGGAGTTGAGTTTCAGATGACTTTCTCAAATCATTGGTTGTGAAATATAGTTTCTCAAACAACTTCCCACACATAAATTTGGATGATCCGGAAAATACGGATAAAACACCGACATCAGATTAGTTTTTGTTCTTTTTCGTACCTGAAAAAAAACACCTGCAGCAGTATACTGCACAGAGGTCACATCTAAAGCTCTAACATCCGAAAAACGTTTCAAAGAAACTAAACAAAGAAGGAAAGTAAGCTTAGCAGAAAGGAATTTGAGGGATAAAAGAGAATTAGGTTGTTGTGAAAGTAAAAATTGCAAAATGACATTAACATCCCACATAGCGTTGTACTTAGGTAAAGGAGACTTAGCAAAACCTATTCCCTTTAAAAGGCGACATATTAAAGGATGTTCTCTGACCGGTTTGTTGTTAACTCAAACATGTTCACCGGAAATTGCAGACCTATACCTATTAACAGTTCTATAAGCTCTACCCCGAGCTGCCAGAGAGGCTAAGAATTTAACAATCAGGACTACATCTGCTGGAAAGGGATCGGTGCCCCTGACCAAACACCAATTATGCCAAGCTTGACCAGGCTGACTTGTAAGCCTTGGTTGTTCCGGGAGCCCAGGCCTGGCGAATGAAGCTTGCAGCCTCCTGCGAAATTTATGGGGTTCTCCAGGAAGACCCGAAACAATCCATGCCACCAGTTGAAGAGAATGATTGATTATTAGATTGTGAGGTCTTCCCATTGGATTCAACAGGAGGGAGGGAAAATGAGGAAGGAGAATTGGGAAGTCTATTAACAACTCTAGAGCTGAGGGGAACCATGGTTGACACTGCCAAAAAGGAGTGATTAACAGAATCTTCGTGGATTGGCGTCGGATGTGTGCCAAAACTCTGGAAATCATAATGAAAGGAGGAAAAGCGTAATTCGTTTGATTGGACCAGTCCTGTTCAAAAGCGTTGGCAGCTAACGGCTGAGGATCCGGTCTCCAGCTGTAGAACTGAGGGAGCTGAGAATTCAAACGAGAGGCAAAGAGGTCTATGAGGAAACCTAGAAACTCCATCTGACGAGAAGGAATGAGATTGGACTTTTCTTTGTTTATGAGAAAACCTAGGCTTTGGAGGAGAGAAAAAAAATTCTCTAATTGCTCTGTAAGAATGGACCTGTCCTGGTGTAAAATGAGAAAATCATCTAAATAAACCATAGTCCTGACACCTTGAGCTCTCATGTGTGTCACCACTGGTTTCAACACCTTGGTAAAACACCATGGAGCTGAAGAAAGACCGAAGGGGAGGCACTTGAATTGGAAGAATTGGTCCTTCCATTGAAATTGAAGAAATTTTCTGAAAGATTGATGAATTGGAATGGAAAGATAGGCATCTTGGAACTCTAGACGAACCATCCGATCGTTTTCCGATAACGAGTCCCGAAGATGGAGAATAGTTTCCATCTTGAAATGATGGTATACTACAAACCTGTTGAAAAGCTTCAAATTTATCACTGGGCGATATTTTTTGTTCTTTTTTTGGACTAGAAATAAAGTACTGACAAAACATAGAGGATGAGGGGAGCAAACCTCTATAGCTTGTTTGAGTGTAAGGGAGTGAATCTCTTGAGAGAGAAGTTCCTCTTGATCTTTGGAAAAAACCAAAGGTTTTGGCCAACAATGTTGGCCCGGAGTGGAATAGAGCTCTATGCAATAACCTGACACAGTTTGCAACACCCACGGATCTGTCGTTAACATCTGTCAATTTGTTAGAAACAAAGCTGTCCGTCCTACCACCTACAATTGACCAGAAGGCTGATCTCTTACCTGAGTTTTGGAAGCCTCAAGATCTGTAGCCATGTCTGAATGAGCGATTCCTCTGGGGATAAAACTGTGGCTTAAACTCTTGTTGATATGTAGCGGAGCCTCTGGTTTGATTGACCGCACCTCTGTGGGCAAATCGGTCGGCAAAGCAACTCCTGCCTTTGCTGGCCCTGCCAAAAACACGAGAATGGAAAATCTTTTGCATGGACGACTGCCCCTTGTCTATGGATGTGAAGGGTGCCACATATTCACTGAGCTCCTTAATGGAGGAGTCCCCAAAAAGCAAACCATTAGCTCCCTGTCCCATTTCTTTGGGAGCGAGATTACTCAATTTTTCGGGTCAATTTTTAATAGGAGACTCTTCCGTCTTTCCTGTGCCATGGAAGCGTTAGTATTACCTAGAAGACAAATCGCCCAATTTAATAAAATAACTTTGGTACCCACCATTCTGGCCTCTTCCGCCAAATCCAGAATTCTTGTCAATGGACCAGAAAGATCCAATAGTCTGTCCTGACAATAAGTCCAAGCCCTGCCCACACCTTTTTTGGGATCCTTGCCAAATTTTGTGAGGAACATTAGCATGTTAGGGTCAATTACTAAAAATAAAAATATGCAGAAAGAAAAAATAATTTAAGGGAAAAAAGGAATTATTTTAAGGTTAAAAAGGCTCTCCAGAGACCCACACAGAAAAGAACACTAAACATGACAATAAAGGGTTCATTTTTTCCCTTTGAAGAGGAATGAGGAAGTGAAACTAATGAAACAAATGTTTTTCGGAGTTAGGGAGACGTGGCCACTCCTCTGTAAGGTACTACACTCTACCCCACCCAACATGACACCACTCCAGTCTAATCTACATCACTGTATGCCACTCTACTGTATGCTACTATACTGTACACTATTACACTTTAGGCTACTCCATCGTATGCTACTCCACTGTATGCTATTACAATTTACACTACTCCACTGTACGTCACTCCAGTCTACACTACTCCCCTCTACACTATTCCACTTTATGCTACTCCAATATACTCTCCTTCACTCAATATAACTCCACTCTCCAAAACTCTACTACACTCCATGCCACTCTACTAGGCTCTACTCCACTCCATCCCCGTACACTCCAAATTTGCACTCAACTCCATTCCCGTTGACTCTATTGTACAACAGCTTATTCAACTTTGTGACAGTTTCCAACACTGTTCGACACAGAACTCCACTTTACTATGAGACGGCACTCAATATATAAGTTTCCTCTACTCTATGCTATGCTACTTCAATGTATGCCATCCCATGCTATGCGAATCCACTTTATCACACACACCCTACTGTATACCACTCCCCCTACACTATTCCTCTCTTTGCCACTCCACCCTTCTAGACTCTACTGCTCAGTATTCCACTGTACGCTATTCCACTGTATACTACTACATTTTATGATAATCCACTCTAAACCACTACAGTATATATCTCTCCACTCTACTCCCCTCTGTGGTATGACACTTTACTCCACTCTATATAACTCCACTCTATCAAAGTCTACCATGCTTCATGGCACTCTATGACATTCTACTCCACTCTATCCCTGTATACTCCACTGGCCAACTCTATACCCCACTCTATGCTCGTACACTCCAATGTACAACACACTATTCCACTATACAACACTTTTGAATACAACACAATACTTCTTTCTACTGCATGAGACCCCACTTCAATTTGTAAAAGTTTAATACCTACACGATGCCAGTGCACTCCACTCGATGCCCCTCTACTCCACAACACACCAATACACTCTATTATACTTTACTCCACATTATAGTACACCAGTCCAATCGATTCTACTCCACTGTACAAGGCTTTACCTCACTGTGGGCTACTATACAACAATCCACTCTATGCAGCTCCACCGTTTCACATACTACAGTAATCTATGCAATGCCACTCTACAACACTCTACTACACTGTATGCCACTCCACAACACTTTGCTCCTGTCTATAACCTGTCACTCCACTGTACAAGACTGTACTATACTGTATGCCACTGTATAACACTATACTCTGTGGGACTCTAGTCCACTATACAACACTGTATGCAACTCTTTGTTTGCCACTGCACCCCACTTTAGTCCATGCTACTCTGACACTGTCCTTCAATCTACTCCAGCACTCCACTGTATTTCACTCCACTGTACGCCACTCAATGCCATTGTACTCTATAACGCTGTATGTCAATCCGCTGTGCCAGACTCTACAACACTGTACACCATTCCACTCTACAAACATCAACTAGACTTTATGCCACTGTACTCTACTGTAGTCTACATCATTTTCCAAAACTGTATGACACCCCACTACACTGTACTGCACAACACGATACTCACATTTATGACACTTTACTTGACTGTATGCTACGTCACTCCACTGTACTGCATTCCACTCCACTACAGTCTATGACACTTTACTCCACTCCATGACACTTTACTCCACTCTACACTACCCCATTCCAGTG
Source organism: Pleurodeles waltl (assembly GCF_031143425.1). Lineage (NCBI taxonomy): Eukaryota > Metazoa > Chordata > Amphibia > Caudata > Salamandridae > Pleurodeles > Pleurodeles waltl. The sequence goes on along the minus strand of NC_090446.1, from coordinate 975,103,099 downwards.
TATTCCACTCCACTATGCTCCTTTCCACTACACTTTATCCCACTCTATGCCACTGTACTATCCTTCACTCTATGCCGCTCCACTATTCAACTCTCTGCTCCACTGTATGCAGCTCCTCTCTACAACACTGTACTACACTCTATGCCACTCAACTCCACTCTATGCCCTTCCAGTCTATGCCACTCTATGACACTCAACTACATGCCACTCAAATTCTCTCTATGATACACCACTTCAATATATGACACAGCATTCCAATCCACAACACTCTCCTCCACTGTACTCTACGACACTCCATTTGATGATACTCCACTCTGTGACACTCTACTCCACCTACTCCACTCTGAAACACTCTACTCCACTCTATGACAGTCTTTGACACCCTACGCTACTGTTCAGCATGCTATTCCACTGTTCAACTCGTTGCTCCAGTGTACGATACGTAACTTCACCAAATGGGACACCATGCCACCACACCATATAACACTTTATTACACTGTACAATACGCTACTACACTCTACTCTACTCCACTCGATTCCAATCTTCAATACTACAGTCTATAGCAATACACTTTTCAACACTCTCCTCCACCGTACTCTACGACACTCCACATAACTCTCCACTTGCGACCCCAGACTCTATGCTTTGAAACACATTTTTATTACAATTTTTTTTTAAAACATTGACATTTAAGGACAAAACCAAAGGTTAAAGCTTAGTTATAGTTAGGAAAACAAAGCTTATTTTCCCTATACAAAGCAAGTTTAAACTACACAAACTTTGAAATAGTTCTAACTTTCATTTAAAAGTTATCGATCACCTTCAAATTAATATAAGTTGCACACCTCGGCACACACTATTTCAGCTCGCTAATCAGACAACACTAACTACAACTTAGCACTCTACCATGCACTGTGTTCTCACAAATAATGATACTCCACTGTACAACACTACACTGTATAAGAATCTCTGCCACTCTACTGCACAACCCTACACTCAACAACACTGAACTATACAACACTCTAATCCACTGAATTCCACTCTATTCGACTACACTCTACAACACTCTGCTATAATTCTTACCACTCTACGACACACTACTCAATGACATTCCATTTCACAACACTCCATTTCATGACACTGCAGCCAATAACACTCCACTGTACAACACTCAGCTTTACTGTTTGACATGCCACTACACTGTACAACACTCCACTCTACGATACACCACTCCACAATGACACACCTCGCCACTCCACTGTATAACACTTTACTCCACTGTACAGTATTTCAATCCACTCTTCTCGAATCCACTCTACAATTCACCAATCTTCGGCACTAGACTCTAAGACACTCTCTGTGCTGTGCTATACTCCACTTTATGACACTCCAATCATTGACACTCCATGCTGCGATTTGAAGTCCGTTTTTATTAAAAAATAAAAACCATTAACATACAATGGAAAAAAAAAAGTTTAAGAATAATTTATAGATAGAAATACATTACGTAATCTTTCAATACAAACCCAACTTAAAATACGCAAACATTAACTATTGTAATTGCAAAGTTAAAATTATAACTTTAATTAGTTTACTCACCACCTTCAAATTATTATGTTGTGCACCTCCGAACACAGTCTTGTCACCTCACTCACTACACTACATTAACTATAACTCATGACTTTTCCATTTATTGTTTATACTTGTGAGAAATGGTTTCCTTTTGACATGGTTAGCCCCCATTTTTTGCCTGATGTTTGATGTGGCCTAGAAATTGTAGTGTCCAGGGCCCCTGCTTACCAGCTTCTCTGGGGCAGAGCTCTCTTCCTAAAACTATTGTGATTCATTGGCACACCCTTAGTTACCACTATAAGTCCCTAGTAAAAAGCTACTTAGGTACCCAGGGCCTGGGGGTGCTAGGGGGAGGCCCTTAAGGGCAGCAGCACTGATTGTGCCACACTCTAGGGCCATGCATCCAGATGCACCCAGCAGTGTCATTGAAGGGTGAGTATCCTGGTGCAAACCTAAAACACACACTTGACATGGCACACTGCATGTGTGTCCTTTCCACCAAACACTGCATTTACTATGGGTAAGACACCCCTCTGGCAGGCCATACAGCCCTAAGGCATGGTGCACCATGTTATATGTGAGGGCATAGCTGCATGAGCAATATGCCCCCACTGTGTCCTTGCCAAAACCGGGACATAGTGAATGAACAGAGCAGTCATTTTAATACGTGTTGGACACTGCTCAACACGAGTTTCCTAGCTACATGATGGTCACTCTGAACCCTGGGTTATCTGGTATCAAACAACTCAGAATGATAAATCTTATCCGGTACCAGTATTGGATTTAACCCTAAAAAGTGCCCAGGGGTCACCTTAGAGGTGCCCCCTGCAAAAGCTAACTAACCCTGGCATGGTTGCTGACTGGTTCTATCCAGCCTCACACCTTCAGACACCCAATCTACAAACCTTGGGGGAAAGCTCTGTCTCTCTGGTTTACAGAACAATGCCCTTCCTGGGTGGAGGTGCTAACACCCCGTCCCTCAGGAATGCGCACTGCCCTGGCGTTGAGCTTCAAAGTGCTTACCGCCTTTGAAACTCGATCCCCACACCTGCTGCTAGCAGCAGATGCAAAGCAAAACACAAATAATGGACGGAATGCAGAACCAATCAAACATTCACCCGCAGTCACAGATCTGGGTTTAATCCATCATTCTTTTGCTCACCATGCCACCCCAGTTTGGACCCAGCCATATGCAAATCAGTCCTGACCCTGTTCCTCATGGGAACAGTCCAGCCCGAAGTGCCAGGCCAGGTCCTCCCTGGACCGGAAACAAGCATCCTGGGACCGGTTTCAGGGTTTCACCATTCATCAGCCATGCTAGCTTGAATCCAGTGACATAGTCACAGATCTGTGACTGGGGGTGAGTGTTTGCATTGTTCAGCACTCCGTCCATCATCCTTTTGTGTTGCTAGCAGCAGATGGTCAGCCCCTTTGCAAACCCCCTATTTTGGCTGGAAGCAAAGGTGGGAAACCACACAAACGGTAGGAGGAGTAGCTCCACCTGGCATGCACCACCTGTAAGGTGTTGCCTGTGAGATGGATACTCTATTTAATTTTTCTCCATTTTAGATGGAAGGAAAATAGCTAATCAGGGATTGAGAAGTGGCCCTTCCCAGAGGAAGTGGTCACTATAGTAGGTGACACAATCCAAAGGTAAGTGTCCCATTGGACACTACCAGGTTCCTCCTAAAATGCCCACTAAACACTGTATTTAGTGGGCAACCCTAGACCAGGTAGGCAGATTCAAAGGACACAAAGAAGACCAGCAAAGAGAAGACCAAAGGCACGAGAACTGTGGACCTGCTGCTCAAAGAAAAGACACCAAACCCTCCCTGCTGCACCCAAGGCCTGACAATCGTCACTGAGTATCTACTGGAAAACTGGACTGACCTCATGAAACCCAGAGGATCTCCAGGCTTCACCAATCACCCAAGAACTCCCTCCAGAGGCAAGGCACCACTCTGCAACAACGAAGAAACCAGCAACCCATTGAGGGTCACTTCACTGACCAGCTGCTAACTCCTGAACTGGAAGTTGCAGCCAGACCTGACAAAACACCAACAAACACCTAGACAAACCCTGCAAGCGTGCCAAAATTGGTGGCACTGTACTCTCCAGTGGCCGAACCGTACTAATTCCCAGGGTACTGGTCAGCTGACATCAGACATCAGGAAATCCAACCTGCCAGGGGCTGAAAAAGGACCAGGAGGAAGCCCCAGTTGAGGGACTTCAGGAACACCCTGGACGTCCCAGAGTGCCCCCCCTGTTGTCCCGTAAGTGACCCTTAAATTGACTTACCTCCAGATCCAAATGGCATCTTTGGGCACAGCTCCTGACTCACTCACTCGCTCTGCACCTGGCTGTCCTGTGCCCTGCAGCAAAGAACCTGCTGTGTCCTAAGGGTCCATCACCCCTTGCAACCTCGACTCTCCAAGGGGACCCCAAGGAATCACCTCTAAACTTACCTGCACAGACCTTTTCCAAGTGGTCCCCTGCAGTGGCCCTGCACCAGCTCCAGAGACTTTTCTCTGCTGCTCCCGCCGGAACCGGGAGCTGCCCGAACTTCTCCAGCTAGCACAGTGTGTTCACTGATGACCTCGCTCAACCTGCAAAAGAAGAACTTGGTAGAGCATCTCTGTGATTTTATATATATTTTTAAAAGGTGACTTTCCATTGATTCCAGTGGTGCACAGTTATTATGTACAAAAAGACTATTTTTTTTAACTTCAAAAATCCATATCTCCAAACGTACATAACCAATTTTGAAAATCTTGGTCTTAAAAAGTACATAAAAATCTGAAGTATTTTTATAAATTGGTCTTGAGTTATTCCTTTAAATGTGTGAGTTGAATGATTTATGTTGTGAGTACAACAAATGCTTTGCACTTCTCCAAGATTGGCTTAACTGCTCGACCAAGCTACCATAAACATTAGAGCATTAGGTGATCCAGTTTTTACCTCTGTAAACCAGCGTGTGGTTGCCTGGACCCCCTGCACAGTATGCCTAGCTGTGCACACTACAATACCCCTGCGTAATACATCAGTTACAGCATTTGAAATCATAGCCTTCATAACAAGACTTATGCCTTCTCAAATGACATTATTTGTCACAACACACTGTATGGTAAAGTGGCGAGTTATAGCTAGTGCTGTCTAATTAGCAAGCTGAAAAGAGTGTGTAACGAGGTGCGCTACTTATGGTAATTTGAAGATGGTGGATTAATTGTAAATGCAAGTTATAACTATAACTTTAGAATTGTTAACGTCTGTGTCATTAAACTTGGTTTGTATAGTGAAAATAAGTTTTCCAATCTATACCCAAGCTTTAACTTTTCATTTTTTTATTTGTTTTTTCATTCAGTACATATAGAAATATATACTTACCATGCATGGTAAAGGCATGTGTGATAACAGAATCTGCGTGGTAAAGGGCTGGTGCTCGTTTCATGGAAATTCCTGGCTCATTCTCTTGTGGCTGTAGGTAAATGAAACATGATATCTCATCAGGCTATGCAAGGCATTCAGCCTCAATAAAGGTACTCAGATACCTGGACCCCACCAGTAACTTTGTGACACAGCTGTGAATGTCCCACAGAGAACAAGCACAACATGCACTGTGAATACAAAAATCTCTGTATTCTACATGTGCAAAGCATATACACATGCATGTGGAGACTGAGATGGTATTTCAGGCTACCTACCAATTTAATACTCTGCTGTCCCACGTCTGACCTGGAAGCCCATGTGCACCAGTTGAGTCAAGCACCACATGGCACCATTAATACAAAACATCTCTGTATTCTGCATGTGCGAAGCACATATGCATCCATGTGGAGACTGAGGCGGTATTTCAGGCTATCTACCACTTTAATACTCAGCTGTCACACGTCTGACCTGGGAGCCCATGTGCACCAGTTGAGTCAAATAGGCAACACCCTTAAACCAGGACTCCCGAGCCCTCTTAGATGAGATCTGGCTCGCTGGCTTCACTTGCTCATTACAATTCAAGGCTAGTATTATGCCTAATATTTTCTAAGATCAGTGTCAGCACCTTCACATAGGTGATATCTAAAATAGACACATGTCCGCATTGTGGTGTTATATTAATCCTGGGGTTATTATGGAACTTCAGAGATGTCACTTATGTGATGTAATCCAGGTGGTTCATTGTCACCAGAGACACAGTTATAGTTGCAGTCCTTCCTCGTTTTTTTCTCTTTCATATGAATTCACCTTTAAATTGTGAATTAAAACACTTGTAATCTACTGTTTTAGTTCAACTGAAGTGTACCAAGAAAAGACCACCCGCAGTTTTTTGGTTCATAACTGAGAGTCAGGAGTGTCCCTAATATTGTGTCACCTGGCAACAAACAAAAGCAGGCATGTGTGCAGCCAGGAATGCTGCAGTACTGCAAGATAAACAAACGCAAAGGTGACAATCAGAAGAAAGTCCAGCCCACTGGAGCAGTTGAATGAGAGCATTGGAGTGCGGGGGTTACAAATCACAAATATAAGCATTCATTCAGTGCATACTCCAAAGATAAATACAGAGACACTCTCTAATCGGCCTAAATAAAAAAAGTTAGAAATGTACTTCGGAAGACTTACGCTTAGGTGAGCTTTCTAGACTTTTAAATCATTCATACAGCCCTGGACTTCTGCATGTGAAACAACGTCACAAGTGTTGCTTCTAAATATTGCCTCTTCTATTGTGTCTGTTGACCTTACTTAGTGAGGTGCACGTTTTTTTAGGGATACATCTGAAACTCTGTAATTAATGCAAGGCACACTTACTTGTTTTGCACAACCAAAGAACTGTAGGCAATAGTTTCTTGTTCGTCTACGATCTAAGCACGTAGCATGAAGAAAGGTAACATTTTGGGAGTCGACAGGCTGCATTCCACTTTGTGGGCGCTCAAAAGCCCAGCCCATGGGGTGTGAGCACGCCTTCCTGACCTGCTTCAGGACTTTTCAGCACGCGCCGGAGCAGAGCCTCTGTACACACCGGGGCGTGTGATTTTCATCGTCGGAGTTACGGCCAGAGAGCCACAGGAAGTCCGCAGTCTCTTCTGCCTTAAAGCACCTGAATGTTCCCCTGTGGCCGGTCGAGATGCCGCAGGATCGCGAGACTAGTCCTGGTCCCTATTGCGCTTTGGCTACTGGTGTGGGCACTGCAGCACCGCGGGGGCTTCACTTGGCAGTTCTCGGGGTAAGTAACTGAAAACAACACAATTGCTGTTTTTTGTAGGTACGCAAATGTGTGCGCGGAAACGATCAGTGCAAGTTCTGCTCACGCTCAGAACTAGATCAGTGCGGGCAGCAGGTGCGCTGGCTTCTCTCGCAGGCGCAGCAGTGGTGCCATCTCCCCAAAACGCAGGACTGGTATAGTACTTTAAGCAACAGTTTAATCTTCTCTCGTGGGCCGAAACGAAGTACTGCGCATCATGAACAGCAGACAGCAGTATGCGAACGTCCATCACACAAAGGGCCGGTGAAACGGGCAGAAACAGAGAATGGGCAAAATCACAGGAGCTGAGCTCGAAAGGCACGTAAACCGTGAATAAAATATAGCCTACACTGATGAGCATTTAAAACAAGTTATTTCTTCAGCAAGTGTTTTAATTTAATAATCTGTAAATAATAACTGCAATCACTGATTCTTATTGAAAGTATTAGCCTCTAAACATGGGCGTATTAATATTCAAGAATATTACTTTTGCAGTGATGAAGCTGCCATGTGCTACCAAGAAAGATAGCAGTTTTATTTGGCATGTGCGCTGTATATAAAACCATTTCGTTGTGAACCATCTTTATTGCTCATGAATTCAAAACACAGGAGTGAATTTTGTGTATGCCACTTCCTGAACTGAATAATCTCAAAGTATTCTTAAGTGTGAAGTAATTCAGTTGAGGATGTGCACAACACTGAAATGTCATTCCTACATGTTATGCATTTCTACACTCTATACATGACTCAGTAACGCTGGCTCAAGTAACATCTGAGTTGAGGCTCTGCAAACTGCACATTCTAGGGGGTCAGCGAAAATAGGTGGACCAGATCTGGCAAAATGAAAGCCACCACAGGAGGAATGGTGCTCTACCTGACACGGCAGAGTCAACGTGGACAGTGAGGCCTGGAGGGAGTGGAAGGCTAGGCCTGCCTTGTGTTGATCCAGGCCGGTGAGGGGGACAGCTGCACGTGGGTGGCCACATTACGCGGCGGCTGACAGTTTGCAACCGAACCCGCTGCAGGGTATCTGTGTCTACCACTGGAGCTCAGCATAACCTGCAGTGCCGGCGGAACTATTGAGATGCCCCATGGCTGCGGTGGAGTCGTTGCCGCACCACGGATCAGATCCAGCTGATCTAACCTGAGTGCAGGAGATGGAAGCTGAAGGGGTGCCACCTACCAAGCCATAAGTTTGACCTATGCGGAGCGTTGGGGTATCAGTGGGGAACCCTGGAACACATCATGATGGCAACTAGAGGTCCTCTCAGCAGCATCTGGTGAGTCTGAGTGACAATTTTGACACGCAGATAGCCGCGAGGCCCCTCTGCACTTAGAACGGGGAGAGAACCTCAACAAACAACCGCCCACTAGCAGTGACCCCCCCCTCCTGGTAACAAGGCAGAAGGACCCTCTGGCTGGCTCCCCAGCTGCCTGAAAAGTTTGAACTGAACCTCCATACGGATTGCTTCTCAGTGAAGGGGGGACTCCGTGCATTGAGCCTCAGATTACAGTGGAGACAGGGGTCACACCAGTGAGGTGGGGCTTGGGCAGAACTGTGGTGACATACCCCCCTCACGGCCTCCTGCAGCCCTATCTGTGCTCTTTGCCACTATCTTGAGCAATTATTTGTGAATATCTACATGCTTGGCTTTGTGGTGGTGAGTTACACTCCTGTGAGAGAAGGTGGTCCCCTGGTGATGGACTGCCCTCATCCTTCTCGTTTGCGCTGCAGTGATGGGTAAGACTAAAGGCACCAAGAATGTTGGGTAAGACCCAGATCAACCCCTGAGAGACAGTGGTGCACTGGAGAACCTTACTCAATTGGACACAATGCTTATATCGCACTCTGCTCAATTTGATAGATTCCTCCCCATGCTATTCTAGACATGAAACTTTGCTGGAAGCTAGGATTGACGCAATAGCTGTAGAGGTTAATTTACTCAGGGTACAGTACAGGAACTTCAGGTCCAAATGACACAGGTGAAGCTGGAGATGAATGCTCTTCACAAGTGGGCGGAAGATGCAGAGGGGAGGTCTCGCTGCAACAACATTAGACTGGTGGGATTTCCTGAACGACCGGAAGGCCCTAGTGTGGAACTATTTGTGGACCAGTAGCTGCTTGACACCATTCTAGGTAGAAACCAGGGGTGTGGAATTTATTAAAATATCCACTTGTCCAGGGGACAGGTTGCTTTTCAAATCTACTTGTCCTGTAAAAAGATCTTCCTGTCCCTTTGGTGCCATGTAGTGTGGTGACAAATTATGGCAGCAATCTCATTATGTAAGAGCTCTGATAATAGCCTCTCTGATTATGCCAGGGCTACTACCATAGTAGGGCTTGAATACTTGCAGTTTCAATCCCTACTGTAGCAATTTCCTTATTTTGCCACCTTTCTACAGATCTGCATACTGGGGCTGGAGGAAGCAGTAAGCAATAGTTCCAGGGCTGGAATGCCTTTGAGTCTGCAAACCTACTAACCTGCATGTTTTACAGATTTTCACCAGCTTCTCTCTAATATTTTCCCATAATAAGAAAGGTTGGACATTTACTCCTGACAATGGCAGAATTAGAACTTCTTCTAGGGTTGGGAAGAAAGTGGCTGGAGGGGAAATGAACTTGCAAATGCTCAATAGATTTTCACATGAGCAAATCTACACATCTTATTTACCCATGCTAAAATACAGTACACAAATATTTTATAGGGGTACAACATATAGCATGGGTGCACTTTTGTGACTTTCTTTAAGAATTTGGGGCCACATGTAGGTAGGTTCAGATTTGCGACCCGCAATTTGCGAGTCAGAGCGACTCGCAATTTGCGAGTCGCAAATCCGAATGTAGGATGGTGTCCCTGACACCATCTGTGATTTGCAAGGGTTTTGCAAATGCCCACCTCATGAATAATCATGAGGTGGGTCGCAATTTGCGACTCCCTTGCGAATGGCGGCCCTCACAGGGATGGTGGCCTGCTGGAGACAGCAGACCACCATGTCTGTGACTGCTTTCCAATAAAGCATTTTTTTTTGTAATGCATCCCGTTTTCCTTAAAGGAAAACGAGATGCATTACAAAAACGAAAAATGAAACGTTTCCGTAGGACAGGACCACTGCCTGCTCTGAAAAAATGTTTACAGTGACATTCACAATGGGGAAGGGGTCCCATGGGGACCCCTTCCCTTTTGCGAAAGTGTTCGCACCCATTTGAAATGGGTGCAAACTGCGATTGGTTTGCGCCCGCGTTCGTGGTCACAAAACAATCCTACATTGCACTGTGAGTCGCAATTAGGAAGGGAACACCCCTTCCTAATTGCGAGTCGCAAACCTGTTTTGCGATTCGGTAACCAGGTTACCGAATCGCAAAACTGGGTTTGTGCATCGGGATGTGCTTTTTGCACGTCGCAAACAGCGAAAGTCGCTGTTTGCGACATGCAAAAAGCTACCTACATGTGGGTCTTGGTCCCTAATTAGGTCTGGTGTTGACAAAGACATTTTGTTTTTATTAAACTTCTATTTCTCTCTCTTTCGGCTGGCTTTACTGTGAGTGATCGCATTCTGCTCTTCCACAAGGAGCATATTGGCACACAAAGTAGTTTTGTTCAGTGTCAGGAACTACAGTGGCAATCAGTGACGTAACGAAACTGGAGGGTGCCCCTTTGCAAAGAACATGGAGGAGCCCCCTCTCCAGACTCACTCAGGGCAGGTGCTGTGCTGAAGAGGCCCCCTGGAGGGCGGCTGCAGGGCCTTTGTTATGCCACTGGTGGCAACATGTGCTTTAAGTTCAAAAACTTTTTTGGGTTTTTTTGCCAGTGTTTGCTACAATGTTGAGGGCCTGGTAGCTCCCACAACAATAAAGTGTTAAAAAAAGCCATGTCAAAACAAGACACACATTGATGAAACTAAAAGACTTATAAAAAATATGTCAGATCAGTTGGCTTTGTCAGTGTTTGTTTATTTTCATGCTTCCCATAATAGTGTTGAAAATGGTTACACTGATTTTCCATTAGAAATATTTTTGGGAAATACTAGCATGCATCAACACATTTTACTAAATGACACTTCATTTGCATCTAATCAGAGAGCATTCTGGGAGCATTATACTTAGCTTCATTGCCTAAACTTTTCAAACATGTGTATACACGTTTTTTTTTTTGTACTGGAACCAACGTCAGTAGTGAAGTGTGACCTTAAAACATTTATTTACAGCACTCACCCTGATAATGAAGGCTTTCAAATAATGAACCATAAATACAAGTTCGATTAGCATTGTCTTTTGGAAGCACATTACCTCAACTGCATGTAAACAGGCAGCCAAAGAGCTTGTGTTGCAGAGGGTTGGGCCTACTTGTCCCAAGGACAAAGTAAACATAAAAACTTGTTGCCCTTGATCCCAAACAAGACGTCCTGGGCAAGCAACCCCTTGACATTCTTCTTAGTCGAGTACCCGGTAGACCTCCTCACCTGGGTGCACCTCCACAACCTTAATTTTAGAGACCGGGATTTAATTCTGCAATTCTCCCGACCGTGGCATCATGACAATGCCGAGATGTCAGCCTATCTGGACTTTACCTCTGAGGTGCAGAAACTGCGTAACTCCTTTGTTAAAATGAAACGACGTCTGAGAGAACTGAATTACAAATATGCGCTGTTATTTCCAGCAAAACTTTGAGTGGTTGATGGTGAGACAACACTAGTGTTCACCTCCCCAGAAGATGCATGGACCTGGTTACATGCCAATGGGCGAATGTACCCCTCACAGGTGTCCCGAGAAGATGCCACCTGACTGACCCCCCGAGATAAAGAGCGCAAGCGAAAATCCAGGAGAGCGACACCAGCCTGTCCCCAGGCAGCCAGAGAATGAGAAGGGGGAATAAAGGAAGCCTCACAACTGTCTAATAACCCCTTCTTCGCACTGGCAGATAATCCTCCAGTTAACTCTGATACAGATGTAGGTACTCAGTCGCTCTCCAAGAACTCGCTTGGAGAGGAAGGCCCGCCGCTAACCCCACGCATGGCAGATGACCTTTGATATTACAAACACTTTAGTATTGTCCTTATGCACCAACGAGTCTGATGCGGGTAGGAGGTGATCGTTGAAAGATGGACTTGTATCCTCCTGGTTTGCTGCTTCACCAGGACCCGGGCTTTTCCTTGTTCTATCCCACCGGGGCCTGCAACGCGGACACGCGCCTCATATATAACTTCCTTCGCCCCCTCCCCTGAAAGAGAGGGAATGAAAGAGTGGAAGTATTTTTTCCACAAAGGTATTAAAATCAGTTTAATGTAAGTCAGGTTAAAAGATGATTTTGCTTAGAGGGTGTAGATACATGCAGACATTCTGTCCTTGCCATACATATCTCCTTTTTGTTGATCACATTTTCTTTTAAGAAAGAGAAAAAAGTAAATGCCAGTTCTAATTTTTTCTTGTTTAAACTGCAGCTATCATTAAACTTTGTGAGATTATTTCTAACTTATCTATCTATCTATCTATCTATCTATCTATCTATCTATCTATCTATCTATCTATCTATCTATCTATCTATCTATCTATCTAATTCAGCAGTTATATTTCAAGTAGCTATAACTCATGCCCTAATGTAACCATAACTCGCACCCTCACCTCTCCTCAATAATTTTATTGCAAATATTGCAGGAATAATATCAATCATGCCATAGAAGGTTTCATCAATTATATAATATGTGGAGTAATTAGCTGTGCATGGAAAAGGCATGAGTTATAGTTACCTTGGAGCGCAAGTTATAGTTACTTGAAATAACTCTAACTATAATTGCTGAATTTCTATGGTTTTGTGTGAGTAAATCCAGAACCTAACTATAACGTCCCTGTAACCTTTGTTTTTTTCAGTGAATTGCTATGATTTTTTAAAATTCTGTTTCTAACTATAACGTTCCTGTAGCATTTGTTTTGTTCAGTGAATTTCTATGTTTTTTTAACGTAAAGTAATTTTACTTATTATACATTAATTGAACCTCCGCCGGCCGTGCACGGCCTTTGGCTGTGTGTAGCTGGGTGGGGTTGGCCCCTACAACCACCTAACCGTGCATGGCCTTTGGCGACAACAGGGCAAGTGAAATATATATATCAGAATCTTTTCTGAAGATTTGTCAACCAGCCCCAAAGATATGGTCAAGTAAAAATATGTTACTTACTGGCAGCCACCAGCAGGTAGTTATAGTTAGAACCTAGTTAAATTTAGGACCTAGTTTCCATAGGAAAAGCTTTCTTTGTATATATATATATATATATATATATATGTATATATATATATATATATGTAAGTATAGTAAGTTATAGGTAACTTAGGGCACAAGGTAGTAGTTTTTTTTAGATACATATAACTATAAGGCTTGAATTTCTATAGTTTTGTGTGTGTAAAATCTGACCTAACTATAACGTCCCTGTAACCTTTGTTTTTTGCATGAATATATATATATATATATATAAGTTAGCTGCTGGTGGTCACCAGTAGGTATTTATAGTTAGGACCTAGTAAATCTGTTCAGTAGTTTTGGTGTTATTAAAGAAAAAAGCTTTATGTATATCTAGACATGCGGTTCTTCCACAGATCCTCTTTGGATCCGGGTTGATTTGCTAATCCATGTACCAGAAGCAATGCCATCATTGACTGGCCGCAAACAGAGAGAAACGTTGTGGCTCCCAGCAAGGAAAAATAACATTTTAAATAACAGAAGGGGTCATGGTAGAGGTACCCTGCCCAATGGGACTGATGAAGGGGTCTTTGAGGCAACCCTTATGGACAGGAAAGTGTCCAAAAATGTTTTTGGGAGCACGCAGGGATCCGCTGATCCACTGGGATCGGGTGGCCCATGGATCCAGACTCCAATTTGAAAAAACACATACACCCACTCACTGACCCACACACTTACTCACACACTCACTCACATACTCACACACCCACACAGCCACTACACACATACTCATACAGCCACTCACACATCCATTCACATACCCAAACAGCACTCAAACACCCACTCACATATTCATTCACACACTTGCTTACATGCCCACACAACCACTCATACACCCATACTGCCACTCACACACCCGGACAGCCACTTACACACCTACTCACACACCTGCACACCTACTGTCACAACCCCTCACAGACCCACACAGCCAGTCAGTCACACATGCACTCACACATCCACCACACACTGACTCACATACCAACTCACACACTCAGGTTACAGGGACCTTATAGTTAGAAAATAGCAATAAAAACTCACAGAAATGTACTGAAAAAACAAAGGTTACAGGGACATTACAGTTGGGAAATAAATGGAAAAACCTTACAAATTTACTGAAAACAACAATGGTTCCAGGGAGGTTATATGTGGGTTCAGATTTTACACATACAAAACCAAAGACATTCAGTTATAGTTATCTCAAGTAACTGGTGTCCTAAAGTAACTTTAACTCACTCCCTCGCCATGCACCACGTATTACATCACTCATGACATCTTCTATGACATCACTGATATCACTGCAAAATTCCTAGTGAAATTATTGATGAGAACACTGTGCATGGCAGGGGTCAGGGAACTAAGGTTGTGATTTAGGTCTTGGCAGTAACTGTCCTACTGCCCGTTTTCCATTGAAAAACCATTCTGCTGCCTTGGCGGTCCATCTGCCCAATTTACATGTTGGTGGGACCGTAGTGGAAAGAGCGCCTGAGTCCCAACGACTCCACCAAGAATCTCCAGCCACCTTGACAGCGGCATTGGGGATAGGGGCTGACAGTGGAACTCCAGTCATCTTTTCTGTCGAGCAGATTTGGATGCGCCTTACTGACAAGCCAATTGTGGCAGTCCGACCTCCACACCTGAGTTGGCGGATTGGAGGGGAACTGAGGTACAAACCTTCCTTTTTTCCCCCATTCCACTTCTGTTTTCAACTGGATATGACTGCTTATGACCTTCCATTGCTGCTGCCACCGGACCACAGAAGAAACACAACCCCCCTCTGCTGCTGCACTTAAAGTTAGGGAACACTCATTGGCTGTGTACGTTGTGTGGGACCTGCATATGAGCTTGGGACCACTGCAGTCATATACATGTCATCGTAATTTGTTTGAATTACTGTGACATGCATATGTCCAGAGCACATTTGTGTGGGACTAGGATGGGGACACACTGGTAAATGACACATCACACACATACACAACTGTCATTTTGGTGTAGTATTCATTGCCAAATGAATGCTGGCACCACAGTGATGTTACATTCACACCCGTCTAATTTGTCCATTTGTGCACATTGCAAGGGGACCTGTACCTGTGATCCTGTGCTTCCAGTTGTGTATGTGAGTCATTACGTCTATGTGTGTGTGCAGTGTGACTGGCTGCTTGAGGCAGAGGAAGCTGGAGTGGGTGATGTGGTTGTGTCTGTATGTGAGCCCACTGCATGTGGGTTTGATGTTGCTGTGCATAGTTGGTGGTGTTTTATGTTGCTGAGTGCAACATGGGTGTTGTTGTGTGGTTGTCATTGTCTCAATATGTATAGTTGTGCTTGTGTGTGAGTGTTTTGCTGCAAATTAGTTTAGGTGTGTTGGTTGTTGTGGTTGTGTCATATGTGTGTGCAATGTCAATAATGTGTGTGTGTTATGTCGTGAATGTATGGCAATGTGTGTTTTGGCATTTATATGTTGTGTGGTGTTGGAATGACAATGGATTATAGTATGTATGTGGTGTGCTGTGTAGTGTGTTGTGCAGGGGCACACATATAGCTAAGGTACAGTGTGTGTGCATGACTTACCTCTATTCCCTTGCCACTGCCATTGTACGATGTACATTGGGTCCAGCAATGGGCTCCCTCTGTCAGCAATCTGCCACCATACACTGCCTGCAGGACTTTAACATCTAAATAGGGTTGGCTGGGAAGAGCACCCAGTTGTGGCGGTCTGCGGCTCAGTCTCAATACATCTAAATATGGCAGGTGGAACACTGTATTTTCAGGTCTGCAGCCAGCTGGCCCATTAATATGTTGTGGGGTAAGGTATGGTTCGTATATGCGATGGTTTCATATGAGTTATTGTATTTTTCCACTTCTCTTCTGTTGCCTTAATGTTGTTAAACTGTGTGAAGATAGATTTTGTCCGCAATTATTTTCCTGTACAATCTGTTCAATACGGCAGGCAAAGAAAGGGGTCTGCAGTATCAATATAAGTGATTAGTGGGTGGTGTATTGTGACCTTATTCTAACCTATTCATTTGTGATTAGTGTGTGATGAACTTGGCTCTTTCTGTAGGGTCAGCCCTAACTTTTTGCTTTCATCCTCCTGTTTTCTGAATCAAAATTTGTTGGCCTTTAGAACTCTATGCACTTTACCACTGCTGACCAGTGCTAATGTGTCTGTGCTCTCTCTTTAAAACATGATAGAATTGGAAGTTACACATACTTTTCTATTAAAGTGCTACTACATTTGCCTAGGGCCTGTAAAATTAAATGCTACTAGGGAGCCTGCAGCAGTTATTGTGCCACCCACTTAAGTAGCCCCTTAAACATGTCCCAGGCTTGCCTTTGCAGCTTGTGTGTGCAGGTTTAAACTGCCATTTCAACTCGGCAAAAGAATTCCTTTGCCAGGTCCAGACCTTCCTTATAAATACATATAAGTCACCTCTATGGAAGGCACTGGATACCCAGAGGGCAGAGTGCAATGTATTTAAAAAGTGGACTATTTTTTAGTTTTACTTGTCCTGGTAGTAAAACACTCATAACCTTTATGTTCCACCACTGCAAGGCCTACCTCTCCTATAGAATAACATTGGAGTTACCTTATTACACTTAATAAGCAGCACATTTCAAATAGGATCAGCTCAACAATTCATGTTTGGTGTCTTTGAAATTGTAATAAAAATCCTCTCTCGTGGTAAAGTCAAATTTTTTATCACAATTTTGAAAATGCTACTTTTAGGAACTCTGCATTTTCCTGCCTTAGCCATTTAGTGCCTTTAGCCTGTCTCTGTGTCACATGAACTTTGTGTATTCCACCTAGACAGCCATACAGAATAGAGAGCTTAGGTGTGGCTGAATAGGCCATTACTGGCAGAATGGGAGGGCGGATTTGGGTACAGCCCTATTTACACTTGAATAAACTGTGTCGTGCCTCCATGCAAAAGGGCTGCTACCTCCTGTAGTTAGTCTGGAGCCAGTTTAGGGAATGCATGATGCCTGGGGTCTTCAAAGGGAAACCTCTAGAAGCTTCTTCCACTTAAAACGCAGAACTGGGTATAGGAACAGCTCTGCTGCTGAAAGGACTACCACTCTGCTGGACTTCTGCTCAGCTGCACTCACCTGCTGCCTGCTGCCCTCTTACCTAGGTGAGAAAGACTGAACCCGCTTCTATTGAACCCAAGATCCCAGAGTAACTCCAAGGGCTAGTTGGTTGGTCTCCTTATTAGAACCTCAGGGACAGAAGGCTCCCACAACCTTAAACCTAGCACCTGGACTCTGCCATCTGTGAATCCTACCCTGCCAAGTCCTGGGCCTTTGGAAGTGGGCCTGAAGGGGCTCTGCCAGTCCATCTAGGGACCCAGCAGAACTGATGCATCTCCTCGCCTGCCTACTGTAAACCCCAGCCAAACGGATGCATCGCCTCTCCTACAAGTGGTTTCCTGATGCAAAAGACTCTGCAGCCCTCACTGGAACTGCCACCTGTGTGAAGCTTATCTGATGCAGGCCCTCAGATTGCAAATCTCATGTCAACGGCAGCCTTGATGACAATGCAGATTCTCGCATTGCAGCTTCAAAGCTCTTAAAACCAACGTATCGCCTCAACTGTGCGGCACATTCCGACACCAGACTTGGCATTGCAAGCCCTTGTCTACCTCGAAGATGATGCAGGTCCTTGCTTTGCAGCTCCACAGCTCCTCAGACCCGACACATCTCATCAGCTGTGCGACAAATCCTCAGCATGAGACCACATAACGCTCCGCAATAGGATTTAAGGTACTTTGTTAAGTAGGCCTAACTGAATCCTTAAACTTGTGAATTCATCCCGGTCCGGTGTGATCAGATATCCACAGTTGGCACTTTCTGCTTTTTGGTGCTACTTTCACTGAAATCTTTAAACCTGCGTGAACATGATTTGAATTTTGTAATTTTGTTTTTGTTTTTTTCTAAACTGGTGTGGGAACCTTTTGTGGTGTGTTTTCACTATGTTGCTGTTTGTAGTGTTGCAAAGATACTTTACACATTGCCCTTGAGTCAAGCCTGACTGTTGTGTGCCAAACTACCTGAGGTTGAGCACAAGTTAATTTAGGGTTTGCTTTTGACTTTACCCTGACAAAGATAGTGGTTCCTGCTTGAGTAGGGGTTCACCACACCAATAACCTAATTTCTTACAGTGCGACTTGTGTTTCGGTTTAATGTATGTGTTTGTGTTGCCTGTCCTTATTGTGTAAATTTTTGGCTGCTGGTTATGAGTTTACCGAGCTGGAAAGGCTCCAAAGAACGTGGCTGGAAGAGGTAAAAACAAAACTTTAGCAAGGAAAGACAAATAGATACCCATTTACTGGCTGATTTGTACAAAGTGAAACCCCAAAACGTGGATAAATCGCGACTGTGTGGCCTTAAGGAAATATTTTATTTTACCAAAACTCTTTGATCTTCATTATTGTGTATGAAAGCATTTTTAAATATGTAAATTCAGACTACTAACTGATCAAAACTATCATGTTTAATAATTACTTCTCACTGCCAAATGGTAAATTAAACTTTATTATATTTTATGTGATGTTCATTTTATGATTTACATAGAAAATATTTTCAGGGTTCAACTTGTACATGGGCTCTAAGATCCGAGCCAGACCATTGGCTTGGTTCTGGTTTGGCTAGCCTTGTTAATTTTGTGGCTCGCCCACCTCTAGACACCTTACTGATTCTGCCCTAAGTGCTAATATTTATTGTTATTTACAGTGCTGCCATGATTGGCACTGATTTCAGTGCTCTTATATTGTGAATGTCCCCAATTCTCAATATCTTACCATTGTCTTCATGATTGGGCACTTCACCTGACTCAGTGGTGTTTGCTGTGATAAGACCACTGCTGCATTCATCACATTGCTACAGTATTTGATGCCCCTTCATCCTCTCTGTGGAATCATTATAGATTGTGGCACTTTATTCAATCAAGCAGCATTAGTTGTCAGCTATAATCATTGCCCTATATATCACCATCCTACAGTGTTTAACCCGCTCGGTGGCGCGGGCGAGCTGGTCTTGTCCTGGCACACGGTTCCTGTGTGCCTGGGACGAGACCAGCTCGTCCTGCACCCGGCCCACACCCCCCAGTCGGGAATGGAAGGGGAATCGCTTCCCCTTCCACACCCGACCACCCCCCCCCACCTTCCCAGGGACGTCTGATGACGTCAGCGCGACCTCATAATAGGTCACCTCGGATCGCGCTAGAAGCATCCCAGAAGAGAAATGAAAATGCATTTCTCCTCCCATCCGGGAGTTGGAGCGGGAAAGACATGAAAGGAAAGACCTTTCCTTTCATGTCTCTTGAAGCATTTCTTCGCGATCGGGCAGCAGAAATGCCCACTAGACACCAGGGAATTTTATTTTTTTTATGTATTTTTTAATAAAGGGGGCGGCCCCTTAGGCAAGGGTCGCTCTCTAGTAGGACATATTATTTTTAGGCCATTTTAGGCAGAAAACCCCTGGACACCAGGGAGAATTTTTTTGTTTGTTTATTTTTTAGTTTTATGTGTGGGGAGCGACCCCTTAGGCAAGGGTCGCTCCCTGGGGGGTGGGGGGGAATTATTTTTAGGCTATTTCTGCCCCCCCACCCCCGGGGGCAGAAAACCCCTAGACACCAGAGAATTTTTATTGCTTTTATACCTACGCATAAGTGGAGTGGCCCCTGGGGCAAGGGCTGCTCCCCGGGGGGAGGGAGGGCAAAATACTTTTAGGCCTTTTCTGCCCCCACTGGAGGCAGATTGGCCTGATATAATTAGGCCGATCTGCCCCCAGGGGGGGCAGAAACCTCTAGGCACCAGGGATATATATATATTTGTATTTACTTTAGGTTTTTATTGATGGGGAACGACCCCTTAGGCAAGGGTCACTCCCCTGGGGGCAAAATGTATTTAGGCCGTTTGTGCCCCCCTTGGGGGCAAATCAGCCTATTTGTGTTAGGCCAACCTGCCCCCAAGTGGGGCAGAAACCACTAGACACCAGGGATTGGTGTGTGTGTTTGGTTTGGGGAGGGGGTAGCCCCTTGGGCAATTGTCACTCCCCA
Source organism: Pleurodeles waltl (assembly GCF_031143425.1). Classification (NCBI taxonomy): domain Eukaryota; kingdom Metazoa; phylum Chordata; class Amphibia; order Caudata; family Salamandridae; genus Pleurodeles; species Pleurodeles waltl. Next base: position 975,083,014 of record NC_090446.1, on the reverse strand, counting down.
TGGGGGCACATAACTGTTGGAGCTGCCTATTTTTGGAAAGCCCACCAGAGACCAGGGAAGATTTGTTTTAAAAATTAGAGGTTGGGGGGAATGGCCATACCCCCACCCCAAATAAATGGGGCCAAAGTTGTTCTGCCCACCAGTGGGAAGATTGGGCAATTACCCCCGATCCACACTCCATGGGGCAGAAAGTCTATTAGATGCCAGGAAAAAAAAAAAAAACATTGTGGTGTGGTGGCTACCAACCAGTATGGTCCTGGTTATACCCCAACCCCAACTGAAGGGGGTAACAGTTTTTCAGCTCTCCCGCACACTAAAACATCTTATCCCATGGCAAGCAGGAGGGCATTTGATTATTTTGGGTTTTGGTTTTACATTTGGGCCATGAGGGATTGGTAACTTTCCAAATCGTCCCACTTGGAATGGTGAGGGCTGCACTTCTTTGACTTTGGGACACTGCCATGTAGAAAAATCCACACAACCTAGACACATCTGAAAACTAAACATCTGGTTGAGTCCACGGTGGTGTGCTTCACATGCACCTGCACCATTTTCTACCCCCCAATGCCCTGCAAACCTCCAACTTCTCACACATTTTTCTCATATTTTTGTGATGGAACCTTCCGGAATCTGCAGGAATCCACAAAATTCCTACCACCCAACATTGTCTCATCTATACCTATAAATATTCTGCTGCACTTGTCAGCCTAAAATTTTTTTTTTCAAATTGCCCTTTTGGACCCGCTTTGGTTCCCCCTCAATTTCAACATGTTTTTGGCTCTTCCCTATCACAGGCACGTGGCCCACCTACACAAGTGAGGTATTATTTGTACCTGGAGACTGAGGGTAATGTTGGGTGGTGGGAAATTTGTCCCAGTGCAGTGATCCCTCACAGAAATGTGGGGAAAATTTGATTTTGTTAGGTAAATTTGAGATTTGCTGAGGATTCTGTGTAGAAAACATTATGGGATCCACGCAAGTAACACCTCTATGGACTCCCTCGGGTGTCTAGTTTTCAGAAATGTCTGGGTTTGGTAGGTTTCTCCTAGATGGCTGCTGAGCCCAGGACCAAAGACCAAAGACGCAGGTGCCCCCCGCAAAAACAGGTAGTTTTGTATTTGATAATTTTGATGTGTCCAAATAGTGGTTTGGGGCATTTCCTGTCGCAAGCACTAGGCCTACCCACACAAGTGAGGTACCATTTTTATCAGGAGACTTGGGGAAACGCTGGGTGGAAGGAAATTTGTGGCTCCTCTCAGACTCCAGAACTTTCTGTCACCGAAATGGGAGGAAAAAGTGTTTTTCTGGCCAAATTTGGAGGTTTGCAAAGGATTCTGGGGAACAGAAACTGGTGACAGCCCCACAAGTTACCCCATCTTGGATTCCCATAGGTGTCTAGTTTTAAAAAATGCACAGGTATGCTAAGTTTCCTTAGGTGCCGGCTGAGCTAGTGGCCAAAATCCACAGCTAGGCACTTTGCAAAAAACAGCTCTGTTTTCTTTGGGAAAATGTGATGTGTCCACGTTGTGTTTTGGGGTTGTGCCTGTCGCGGCCGCTAGGCCTACCCACACAAGTGAGGTACCATTTTTATCAGGAGATTTAGGGGAACGCTGGGTGGAAGCAAATTTGTGGCTCCTCTCAGATTCCAGAATTTTCTGTCACCGAAATATGAGGAAAAGGTGTTTTTTTGGCCAAATTGTGAGGTTTGAAAAGGATTTTGGGTAACAGAACCTGTGAGAGCCCCACAAGTCACCCTATCTTGGATTCCCCTAGGTGTCTAGTTTTCAAAACTGTGCAGGTTTGCTAGATTTTCCTATGTGCCAGCTGAGCTATAGGCCAAAATCCACAGCTAGGCATTTTGCAAAAAATAGCTCTATTTTCTTTGGGAAAATGTGATGTGTCCACATTGTGTTTTGGGGCATTTCCTGTCGCAGACGCTAGGCCTACCCACACAAGTAAGGTACCATTTTTATCAGGAGACTTTGGAGAACGCTGGGTGGAAGGAAATTTGTGGCTTCTCTCAGATTCCAGAACTTTCTGTCACCGACATGAGAGGAAAAAGTGTTTTTTTGGCCGAATTTTGAGGTTTGCAAAGGATTCTGGGTAACAGAACCTGTCGAGAGCCCCACAAGTCATCCCATCTTGGATTCCCCTGAGGGTCTAGTTTAAAAAAATGCGCAGGTTTGGTAGGTTTCCCTAGGTGCCGGCTGAGCTAGAGGCCGAAATCCACAGCTAGGCACTTTGCAAAAAACAGCTCTGTTTTCTTTGGGAAAATGTGATGTATCCACGTTGTGTTTTGGGGCATTTCATGTCACAGACGCTAGGCCTACCCTCACAAGTGAGGTACCATTTTTATCGGGAGATTTGGGGGGAACACTGGGTGGAAGGAAATGTGTGGCTCCTCTCAGATTCTAGAACTTTCTTTCGCCGAAATTAGAGGAAATTGTGTTGTTTTTTGGGCCAAATTTTGAGGTTTGCAAAGGATTCTGGGTAACAGAACCTGGTGAGAGCCCCACATGTCACCCCATCCTGGATTCCCCTAGCTGTCTAGTTTTTAAAAATGCACAGGTTTGCTAGCTTTCCCTAGGTGCCAGCTCAGCTAGAGGCCAAACTCCACACTAGTCACTTTGCAAAAAACAGCTCTGTTTTCTTTGGGAAAATGGGATGTGTCCACGTTGTGTTTTGGGACATTCCCTGTCGCGGGCGCTACGCCTTCCCACACAAGTGAGGTACCGTTTTCATCGGGAGACTTGGGGGAACACTGGGTGGAAGTAAATTTGTGGCTCCTCTCAGATTCCAGAACTTTCTGTAAACAAAATGTATGGAAAAAGTTTTTTTGGGCCAGATTTTGAGGTGTGCAAAAGATTCCGGGTAACAGAACTTGGCAAGAGCCCCCACAAGTCACCCCATCTTGGATTCCCCTAGGTGTCTACTTTTCAAAAATGCGCAAGTTTGGTAGTTTTCCCTAGGTGCCGGCTGAGCTAGAGGCTAAAATCTATTGCTAGGCACTTTGCAAAAAACACGTCAGATTTCAATGTGAAAATGTGATGTGTCCATGTTGCGTTTCCTGTTGCGAGCATTAGGCCTATCCATGCAAGTGAGGTACCATTTTTATCGGGAGACTTGGGGGAACACAGAATAGCAAAACAAGGGTTATTGCCCTTTGTTTTTCTCTACATGTTTTAGTTCCAAATGTAAGACAGTGTGCAAAAAAGACGTCTATTTGAGAAATGCCCTGTAATTCACATGCTAGTATGGGCACCCCGAAATTCAGAGATATGCAAATAACCACTGCTTCTCAACACCTTATCATGTGCCCATTTTGTAAATACAAAGGTTTTCTTGCTACCTTTTTTTCACTCTTTATATTTCCAGCAAATTAATTGCTGTATTCCCGGTATAGAATGAAAACCCATTGCAAGTTGCAGCTCATTTAGTGGCTCTGGGTACGTACGGTTCTTGATGAACCTACAAGCACTATATATCCCCACAACCAGAAGAGTCCAGCAGACGTAACAGTATATTGCTTTTAAAAATTTGACATCGCAGAAAAAAGTTAGAGTAAAATGTGGAAAAAAATGGCTGTTTATTCACCTCAAGTTCAATATATTTTCATTTCAGCTGTTATTTTCTGTAGGAAACCCTTTTAGGATCTACACGAATTACCCCTTGCTGAATGCAGAATTTTGTCTACTTTTCAGAAATGTTTAGCTTTCCGGGATCCAGCATTGGTTTTACACCCATTTCTGTCACTAACTGGAAAGAGGCTGAAAAGCACAAAAAATTGTAAAAATGGAGTATGTCCCAGTAAAATGTCAAAAGTGTGTTGAAAAATGTGGTTTTCTGATTCGAGTTTGCCTGTTCCTGAAAGCTGGGAAGATGATGATTTTAGCACCACAATCCTTTTGTTGATGCCATTTTCAGGGAAAAAACCACAAGCCTTCTTCTGCGGCCCTTTTTTCCCTTTTTTTAACAAAAACAAAATTTTCACTGTATTTTGGCTAATTTATTGGTCTCCTTCGGGGGAACCCACAAACTTTGTTTTTTCTAACATTCTAGGATCCCTAGGATGTTGGAAAAAAAAGGACGCAAACTTGGCATGGGTAGGTTATGTGGACAAAAAGGTATGAGGGCCTACGCGTGAACTGCCCCTAATAGCCAGTAAAAGGCCTGGCACCTGAGGGGGAAAAGGCCTGGCAGCGAAGGGGTTAATATTCCCCTTGTGTTCTCAGTGATCTTATATTTAGGGCTCTAGTGTATTGTCTTTGTTTTCTTTTTGTAGGAATCTTGTGCCTGGTTCTCAGTTTGTCCTTCTGTTCGAGATATCTTGTGATGCTCTAATATTTTGGAAAGATAATGTATAATTCTCTACCCTGTGCCTGACAAACCCGCACTATTCTACCCCTTTTCTCTTCTCTAACCTTACTTGAGCAGTTCTATTCTAGTATATCACAATGATCTCTCCAGAAACCACATCAGCTCTGGATTGGATGCCTTCAAATTGTACTGATCACCAAATTTATCTGAAATGTATCTGAACCCTTCGTAAAAATGGTCAAACACAAAGTCATCAGAGAGCATCCAGGAACTCTGATTGTAGATGAGTTATTACTTTGCCTAGCTTTATTGGCTCACTCAAAGTCTCATTCTACAATAATGAGAAAATTAGGATTCAGTTCAAGGATGACAATTTGACTCTTTTTGAGTTTCAACTACCCTCCTTGCAGGTAAGCTATTAGCCTCTTGCCCTTCCACCATCCTCCCTCAAGTACAATGAGGGAGAAGCCCTTCTTGGCTTTGTTTGGAAATTAGCAATAAAGTTTTACCTCACCAGAACAGTATGACAAACGAATGCCTACCAGCTCTGTCATTTCTTCTCCAACCACACCTGTCTCACCCACAACACCCGTGCTTTCTCTCAGTTCCCACAGATTCCCACTGATGCTTCTTATTGGCCCCCCTTTCCTCAGTTTGAGATATGCATATTTCATTGCCCATCCTCATTGGATACCCCTAGCTGCTCCTATTTAGCTCTTGATCCCTCCTTTGCTGCGGATCTGTGGTCTGTTCAATAAATCTAGCGGTATCAGAACAAACTGGGAGGTACCAAATAAATTGCCACACAGGCAAATTATTGTTCAGGGCTCTGGGGTTAAAAGATGTGTAATGTAGTAAGGAATTTCTATCAGTCGGTTTTTATTGTACTGATGTCACCAAACCACAGTCACTTGCTACAGTATGCGAGTCAGGGTAGGAATTCAACTGTTTATTGATGTTCCAAGTGTGATAGGGATAGTGATAGACACAAATATAAGGTTCTTTTTTCCACTTGAGTGTCTGACCTGGCCTACACACTTAGAAGAATGCCAAGGATGAGAAGCCCCACCTTTTGGATTTGCTAATCAATAGGTATGTAGGGTTGCTTATATGAGGAGTTTCCTACTTCACTGGGTACAGTACCAATCACTATTTACCATTTATATAGTGCACAGCTTTCAAACAAATATACTGTTGCTGAAATAGCTAGAAGGGGAGAAGTTATTCAAGGTTGCTAAATACTGAGAAATAACCAATTGTTTAGATGCTTTTTGAAAATGTGAAGGCCCGAATATTGTACAGGAGTGTATTCCACAGTTTGGGGGCCAGAAAGGAACACCCACCTAAATGGGCAACACACACTCTGGGAACTTGGAGCAATAGTTAATTGAAAGATCTCAAACATCTGGAGGGACGATACACACTAACTCTGTTCTTGAATAGATAGGGTTTCTGGTTTTGTGCCCTGAAAGTTAACAATAAACATTTGAACGGGATGCGTTGATGTACCATGAGCCAATGAAGAGTACTCCAAATGTGGAGTGATAGATTTATGCCTGGTAAGATTGTCTAGAAGCCTTTTTCTGCATTCTGTACAGCTTGAAGGTGACAAAGTAAGTAATCAAGAAAGTCTGATATAAAATATTTGCATAATCCAAACGAGAAGTGAGCAAAGAGTCTATAATGATTATTCTGGTATACCTTGGAATTAAGCTCAGGATAATTTTTAAGCTTTTAAGAGATTGAAACAGGATCCTGTAACTGCCCTCACTTGATGGAGAAAATAAATATCCTAATCAAATATAACACAAAGGTTTTTTGACTGATCTAACGGAGTGAGAGGGGATCCAAACTCAGTGGGCCACAAGGCACTGGACCAAATGGAAGGTGAACATTTAAATAGAATTAGTTTGGTTTTGTCCAAATTAAGTTACAGACAACTGCTCTTCATTCGTTAGGCAACTTTTAACAGGCAAGATTTAAAGGAGTCCTGCAGCTCACAGCTTGTCTTATGAAATGAGAGAGCATAATCTGGGTATATTCAGCATAAGAAACTACCTTTAAACCAAATTGGTGAATGATGCTCACCAGAGGGGCCATATAAACATTGAATAAAGTAGGACTTAGGGCAGATCATTGCAGGACACCATGTCTCAGAAACTTTGTAGAGGATGTGTAAAGTGGAAGGTAAACAAACTGGTGATGGTCTAATAGAAAAGGCTTAAGCTAAAGTCAGGCAGTACCTCATATATTACTTCTTGCCACATGCTCCAAGAGAATAAAGTGGGGCTTGTGTTGCAGCAAATCATTGAATAGGTAATTGATCACTGGGTTTAGAATATGCACAGCCTTTGAAGGAACATCAGGTCAAAGTTGACCCAGTGGCAAACCAGAGCGACAGTCCAAAATAGCCTGTAATAAGACATCTAATGAAATACTTTCAAAGTCAGATAGAACTGGTCCCAGAGATCTACTGGTCAGTAAAAAGGATTCAGAGTTGAGTACATGATCTGTACTCACAATAAAGTCTGTCTTTATTTTCTAAATTTTCTAATGAAAGAAATTGAGAGTTTTTCACAAAGCTCAGCAGAGAGAGTATCATGATGCTTGCATGCATTGGGCACAACGAAAGACTGAACTTTGTTTGAAAATCTCTCTATATGTATTGACAGCACATGCAATCTGGTTAAAAAACATCAGCTTGGGCAGATAAATGCCATGACGATATTCTTTATTGTGGATCTAGGCATTTCTTCGTCCCAATAGAAAAATGGGACTGGGGAAAACAAGTCAAAAATACTTGCAATGTCCCAAAAACACTCTGGGTACCTAGAGAAAGAATCCCAGGTGTCCCAGGAAAGAAAATCTCAAAAGCAAAACAGACACATAAATAAACATATAGCTACATCTGATGAAAATACACAATATAAAATTTATTTAAATTATATAAATATTCACAAACCCAACATAGGCCAAAAGATGCAGCAAACTGATAAATAAACCCAACATAGACCTTGGAAAAAATGTACAGGCTAAAAAACAATAATCACACTCATACTTCTTCACTCGTACCATATTTAAACATATGACAAGGACCCAAAATGATTCAAAAGGAACAGCAAATATCTTGTCTGAAGGACTGCATGTATTAACACCAAGCGGGACAATCCTTCTCGCCAGGACTATCACAATCACAGCAGAATAGTACTGAATTATTACCATAATCTGCAGATTGAGATGTCCCCAAAAAGAGTTCTTGATATATGCTATATTATGTTATCAGTCCAACTTTCTGGTTTTTGTTTCCTCTTTTTTATAATATATATCCTTTGTTCCTTCTTCCTGTTAGATGGGTATGTCAGTTGTGATATAAAGTAAAATACCCATGTTGATCCAAACGGGTGTCCTTGTCTTGTATAGTAGTGCCGACTTATGTTTTGGTGACTATTGCTAGAAATCCTAACAGCCCCTCTGTTCTACAAAATATAGACCAAGTGTATACTAGATTTTTCCCTGGAATTATTTTGTATATATCAAGGGTTTGTGCCCTGAAGAAGGCGAGTGACCCGGTTGGGCAGCTTGTCACCGAAACGTATGCCAGCAACGTTGTTGGGCAGAAATGTGCCCATTCTAGGGCACACCACAGTTGGGCCGTATTGTAGTGTCTTGCGAGTTTTCTGACAGAACCTTTTTGGCTCCGAATGGACTCTGTAAATGTGTGACGTAGTGGTTAGAGTGGAATGCAATGAAAGCTTGGTTTAGAATGTTGAGTTCATAGTTACACACCGAACAATACAGGCTTGTAATATTCAGCTCTATGTGTGGCGTAGTAATTGATGGGTACCCAGGCTGGGGAGGACGCTACAACTTCCAACAACATAATGGCTAAGTAACCCGAGCAATGATTGTGGTCTCCCAGAAAGTTTGCCATGGTCCAAGCAAATTGTCCGTGCATTCCATGTGTGTTGCTTTTGAAGTACGGAATTGACGCTTCATACATGTGGAATCAAAGCACAGCTCCAGCTACTCTAAAGCAGTTGAAGACAACAAAAGCATTGTAAAAAATCGACATGCTGTTGGCCGAGAACCTGCTGGTCAGGACATACATAAAGGCAAAGGCACAGTGCTGCCACACAAGATAGAATTGTACAATATACGGGAGCGCTACTGCAGAAGGCGGTTACATACAGACACAGTACAGAAGCACTAAAAACTGCTGTAGTCAAATATTAACAAAATATATAGAAGCGCTGGCTGATGGAACAAGTAAGAAAGAAGCATACTGTCATTACATTTACCAGGTGGAGCTTTACGACATCAGCACCGGGCGAGGAGACCCAAGAAGACTTATGGGGGATTGTGCTTGTTGAGCTGTCCAATACCCGAAGTGGCATACCACCAAAGCTGCCAGTTGGAAGCTCAGAATAACTGCAGAGAACTCTGATGGAGACTGGAAATAAGGTCACAGACCCAAAGGCTGTCCAGGATGACCCGGAGGCTGATCCATTGCATAGCCTCAGTGATGTTGCAGATGATGCAGGTTCTACTGGACAGCAGACTGCATCTGAAAGACGTCCACCCTCAATGTCAGGCACTCCCATAACTAGTTACCATGCAGCCACCTTCCTGAAACCACCACCACCTTTCGCTACTACACAAAATCAAAATATTGGCAATAGGTGGACTGCTTTGATAGACACATTTGATGAATTAATTGATGCACTTGAAAAGACTGATAACAGAAAGATTAGCAAATATCTCAAAAACCTTTATGGTGTGAAAGAAGTCAAAGAAAATGCAGCAAACTGACAAAGACGCCACATACAGTTATCTGAAAGCAGTGGTGGATCTCAAAATGAATCCAGTACCAAATGTTGATTATGAGGATTAAATTGAAAATAAACAATGAAACAAGAAAACTAAGGTGCAAGCAACCATCCATGTGCTTTAACGTACAGTGTCAAGTGTTTGTCTATTTAGATTCTGTACAACCACTGATACAGGAATGATTTAGGTGCATTACAACATGATTGTTCATCACAAAATAGTAAGTCAATTCCGTTGTTTCATGGTTTATGAAAGCTTAAGACTATGAACGTAAAGCTGCATATTAATCAGGATGTTTGTCCTGTTGCTCAGAGACATCGACAAATTGCTTTTCATTTACAAGAAGCAGTTGAAAAAGAACTTGAATTGTTACTCAGTCATGACTTTATTGAGCGTACAATTGGCCCAACCCCATGGGTTTCTCCCGTAGTGGTAATGCCCTAAAAGTACAGTGAAGGAGCTGTATGTATATGCATTAGCATGTGTCAGGCAAACAAGGCAATTGAACAAGAACAACATCCAGGTCCACACATTGCTGACATGATAACACAATTAAATGGTGCTAAGGTCTTCTTTCACCTTGATTTAAATAAAGGTTATCATCAGTTGGAACTCAAAGAAAATTGCAGGTACATTACAAGCTTTTCTACAAATGTTAGTCTGTTTTGATACAAAAGACTTAGGGCCTGATTTTGATTTCGGCAGAGGGGTTACTCCATCACAATGGTGACATATCCTCGTCGCTGAAATCTAAATCCCATAGGAAACAATGGGATTTAGATTTTGGCAGATGAGGTATCTGCCACCATTGTGACAGAGTAACCCCTCTGCCGAAATCTAAATCAAGCCCTTAGTTGTGTTGTGTTATCAGCTACAGAACTTTTCCAAGATGTTGTTTGACGTATCATACAGCCTGTTGTGAATGTGTTCAATTATTTCAATTTCATAATAGTTTCTGGAGCTACACAGGAGGAGCACAACATAACTCTCACACAACTATGTTGTTTACTTACTGATGCAGATTTGACTTTGAATGCAGTCAAGCAAAACACTGCTGACTACTTTTCCAAAGTGCTTATACACGGTCAAGGTACTCCATCCAATACGACTGCAACCTACAGTAATTTTATTGTAAAATCAAATATGCTAGCTGCTATCTCATCTTGATAGTGACATGCTGAAGTTAAAAGACATAATTACACACTAGTCATGGAACCAACATAGCCAACCTCTCCCCAATAATGGTAGATATAAAACATACAGAAATGTCAAAGATGAACTGTCCATTACTCAGGAGGGAGTTATGCTGTGAGAGAAAATAATTGAAGTGTCTCACAAAGGACATCGTAATATCGGTGCCACAAAAAGAGTTCTCTGAGACCGAGTTTTGTTTTGATATTTAGATGAAAAGGTTGAAAAGAACTCAAGGCTTGTCATCTATGCAACTGTCTTTCTACAAATGTTATTCAGCATACTCTGAATATGTCAGACCTCCCTAAGCATGCATGGGAGAGAATAGCTATGAACCATTTGGGACCACTCGATTATAGACATCATTTATGGTGACTGTGGACTAATACTCATGTTTTCCAATAGTCGAAGATCTCTCATTCACAACTCACAAACGAGTCATTGCGAGACTAGATGGCAACTTCACAACATGGGGCATTCCAGCCATTTTAAAGTCTGATAATGGCCCACCTTTTAACAGTTGACAGTTCATAAAATTCCTGTGGCATCTGAATATAAAGCATCAAAAGCATAACTTTGTGGCCACGGGCCAATGGACTCGTTAAGCATTTTATGAGTACGCTAAAGAAAGCAGTACAGCGTGCAACTCTTGAGAAGCTCAGTTTGAAAACTGTATTGAATTCTACCCTACAAGCTTATCATTCAACACCTCACTCGACCGCAGGTGAAAGTCCGGAGACTTTGTTGTTCGGGAGAGCAATGGTGTCAATGGACCAACACAAGAGAAAGAAATGATAACACGATTCGGACAAGGGACTTGGTTAACAAGCAGAAACTGAACACTCATCCGGACAAGAGGCGACATGCAAAGAATATCACTTTTAAGAGAGGAGATTTAGTGATCGCCCAACAGATATGAAGAAGGAAATCTGATGCTCCATATGATGCTGTACCTTTTCACATGGTATCTAACAAGGTACACATGGTGACTGCCCAGGGAAGTCTGTTACTAGAGACTCTTCTCACTTTAGGCATTTGATTCATCGCTCTTCAAATCAAGACAGTGAAGGAAAGACTGAAACTGAGAACTCAGTGACTGCTGCAACCTCTTCACCATCTTCACAAATCCCTGACACTGAAGATGACAGTTCCCAGTAACCAGATCAGGTCGACTGATCAAAGCACTAAGAAGGTTTATTGAAGAGGTATAGTTGTACATGTGTGTCTATGTGTATATATATATATACTGATTTTGTAAAAAGTTTTTTTTTTTAATTTAACAGAAGGGGTATGTAGTGTCTTGCAAATTTTATTACAGACCCTTTTTGACTCCGAACAGACTCTGTAGATGTGTGACATAGTGGGTAAAGTGGAATGCAATGAAAGCTTGGTTTGGAATGTTGAGTTTGCAGTTACACACACAAGAATAAAGACAAGTAATATTAGCTTTGTGTGTGGCAGTCATTGGCAGGTACCCAGGCTGGGGAGGACGCTACACATATGAACAGAGGGCCTGATTTAGAGTTTGGCAGACTGGTTCCTCCATCTCAAACCTGACGGATATTGTGTCCGCTGTATTACGATTCCTATAGACTTTAATGGGATCATAATACGGTGGATGGGAAATCCATCACGTTTGTAATGGAGGACCCACTCCACCAAATCTGGCCCTTAATTTTCAATATTTGGAAATCCAAGGCCCCATCTCCTGCAGATTGGTATAATGGCAATCTATTGATCCCTAATTGTTTATTGTTTTTTTATATAATTTCCAATTTTTAATATACTTCTTTAAGCATAGTACAGGGGACCAACAATGGTGGTGCTTGCCCTAAAAAGAGAAACCTTGGGAGAAAGTTAATTGTCATGCAATCTATTCTGTCAAAGCAGGACGTCGCCATACACCCCACCTGTAGAGGTGCTTAAAAAGAGTATCCAGTAGTCCTGGGAAATTGCATTTAAAATACATTTTGCTCTCTTAGGGAGATCATCACCCAGGTAATGTACAGGCCCCTCTGTCCATTGCAATGTCTGAGCTTAGAGCCAACGTGGGAAAGAATCTCTAGCCATACATAAGTCCATACCTTCTGACAATAATTAATCTTGAAGCCTGGTACCAGAGAAAAATTCATCTAGCAAATTCATCCGACTAGCTATTGATCTTGCTGGATCGGGGGAAAAAGCACAGACTGTCACTAGTGAAGAGAATGTTTTTCTGATGCCCTGTTGTCTATTTAATGCCTTTTTGTATAGTTGTCTGCATTTATCTCTTGGACAATAGGGACGAATGACAAGACAAACCATAAGGGGAAAGTGAAAGAGCTCTGTCTAGTGCTCTGAGTCATTCAAATGTGTAGTACTGTTCTTAATTTTCACTTGGGCATGAACAAAATTTAGTTTTATATAAGTGTTGATGGATATACCCACCACTTGAAATGGGTAACTCCATTCTATATGAATGATCAAAAACATTCTTTCGTCAAGTGAAAGGAGTACCATGAGAGCTTTTTGTTGTTCTCCTCTTTCCATTACTGCTATCACTTGTCTAATATTGTCAGTTGGCATGTTCTATTCGAAGCCAGATGCAATTGGGAGATAAGTCTCCTCTATATGTATGTTTCTACTTATGTTTGCATCGCAGTTCAGCAAGGCAATCGGCCTGTACAAACTACAATGCAAAGGATCTTTATTGGATTTTAGAATAAGGATCAAGCCAGAGTGCATCATTGTGGGGCTCAAGGGCCATGATATTGACATATTGACATATTTCCTGACAAATTAATGTATCTCCGTCACAAGATACTTCTCACAATTCAAGTATTCTGAACAGCCACCATCAAAAGGAATCACAGAAATCCCAAATACCACCTACTTAATAGCCAGCCATCCATAGCCAGACATCCACCCACAATGAAGGACATAGGCCTGGCCGCCTGCAAGGACTATTTAATTCAGTCAACATGTTGCCCTTACAGGGAGGTTGTTAGGGAGTCCCGCGGAACTCACCGTACTTGCCCAGGTTTATAGGGATCTGACATTCACTTCCCCACTATCAAATCAACCTGCAAATATCATCCTACTGGTGGCATCTATAAAGAACGTGTGTACAAGTTTCTACAAAAATCATTATTGCTCCAAGTGAGGTAATACCTACACCACCTGTTGCACGAGAAGTACTTGTCTCTCGCATTTAGTCAAAGGAGTGAGTAAAGTAGTAAGGTTTCATCTTGCACTCTTTACAAAAGCCTTCAGAAATCTTTGCATCTTTGCAAAAGGTTTCAATTTTGTCGCTATGTCATTTCTGTGACAAAATTACTAATTTTATGACAATTGCATTTGTGTAAATCAGGCGCCGATAATTTTCTCTCCCTTTCACTATTGCGCCTTTTAATAACTGACGGTCGAAATATTTTACTCTTTACTTTAACCAGGTAAATTACTCTGTAACAGTATTCCTTTGAAGTTTCAGAAGTCCTGGAACCTTTGAAAGTCAGTGAGTAACTTACTTCTGACCTTTCAGATAGATGCCTGTTTATTTTCAGTTTTCTGATAAGAATTTGAACCAGTCCACTGATGAAAGCAAGGAAATGTAATGCTCAGTTTTATCATTTGTGTTTAACTTTAGTACTTAATGTATTTTCTTAGGCAGCACATGTACAATTTGTCTTTCTAATTACACAATTAGCATTTTGTTGAATGAAAGAATGATAGAATGTGTACACTGTGCTGGTACTCAAGAAAAGGGTGCCCCAGCGCTTGGTAAAGCACATAACAGAGCCAAACCCTAATATATAGTTTTTTTTTTTTTTTTTACTGTGGCAGGTAATTGAACATGGGTAGAAAGAGAGATAGTTTCACGTTTTGGCTGCAGTTATGGAAACTGCCAGCCTCTCCAGACCTGCGCAAAGGAATTTGCATGTATGGTGGCCTCTCTCTCGCCTGCCTTAAAAAGTGTTGCTAGAGCTGAGTTGCAGTAAAACATATCTGCTAAGTGGCACCAGATCACGTGTAATACCTTCTTCCAATTCTGGACCTCGGTAGTGACCACTGCAATCGTTAGGTTGAGGCAATAATCTAGGGGCCATACCCTCGACAGAGCAGCACCCACTAACTATTCTGTAGTGTAGTAATGAAAGACTGTCAGCTTTTTATGAGTTGCTCCTCCCTGCTGGGAGTATCTTTTCAGGCTTCTCATTCAGGCAGTGAAAGCAGGTGACCACCGTACTCTTCCTAGATGTGACAACACAGCCACTCACATTGCACAAATCAATCTTGGTTAATGGCGGTAGGTGGCATTTCAGGCAGCACTCATCACAAAGAAACATAGGCCCATATTTATGGATTTTGCTGCAAAACTGTGCTAGCACAGTTTTAAGTCAAAATCTATAGCGCCTGCTAGCCATTCCATAGCGCCAGCCAGGTGCTATATTTATTGAATGGCGCATGGTGGCGCAAAGGACAAGCTAGCATCTAAAGGAAAGATGCTAGCCAGAGGGCGGGGAAGATGGCAGGAGGGGAAAAACACTAGTGGGCCAGAAATGACGCTAAGATGGTTAGCAGCAATAAATATGCCGCTAACCAGCCTAGCGTCATTTTTTGATGGACTACCACCCAAGAAAGACTCCTGTCTTATTAAAGACAGGAGTCATGCCCGGCACCCCAATGGCCAGCCCAGGGGACCAGTGTCCCCTGGGCAAGGTCATAATACCAGGTGCCAGGCAGGGGTCCCCATGCAAGGGTCCCCAATGGCAAATCTTTTTTTTAACTTACCTGTACTTACCCAGATTGGGGATCCCACATCCTATGGCGTCCCTCTGGTGTGGGTGGGGTGTTCCTGGGATTTGGGGTGGGCATCTGTGGACCCTTTCCATTGTGTTTAGCCATGGAAATGGGTTCACAGGCCCCCTAATGCCTGGTCAGACCCAGGTGTTAAATAATGATGCTAAGCAGGCTTAGCACCATTATTTTGGTCCGCCTACTCCGTGCGCGTAGTTTTTTCGCCGAAGTATAAATAAGGCGGTAGTGGGTTAGCATAATATTGTGGACGGGAACACCAACTTCGCATCTAATTAGCGCCAGGTAGATTGCTGCATCCACAATATGATGCTAACCCCTATATTTTGATGCTTGACGGGCCTAGCGTCAAAATGTAAATATGGAGTTACTTCTGCACCATTTTAGCATCAACATTTATGACACTAAAACAGCGCAAGACATGTATAAATATACATAATTGAACCATAGAGAAGACCGCATTGGCCTGCACACCACCCTGTTTTATTACTGATGGTGTTTACATCTTCAGGACACAACAGGTGATGTCAATGCTCAGTGTAGCACACCATGGCAACACAGAAGGATAAGGGGCAGAGGCAACCTTACGATACGTTCTCCAGCAGACTCTGCTCACCCCACACAAATCCATCCCACCAAGATTCGCATGTGCTCTGAGGAGGAGGCAGGAAATGCACCTTCATCTCAGCAATACCAAGGTTGTGATCTGAGGCACAGCACAGTTTTATATTTCAGACCCACAATGTAAGTAACACACTGAGAGGAATCTGGCAGTTTGAAGTCGGAGCTTCAGTAAAGCTCCAGGATCCAGGCAAGAGCTAAGTTCAGGGAGCAGATTTTGCCTGGCTTTCCAGAAACAGGACCCATCATTCCAAGCCAAGGTTAATGGAAACGTAGGAGATGTACGCTACATGAAGGTAAGTATACTGCCAAACTTTGACATTGTCAGCAGCGGCGACTCCTCCCTTATGAAAAAGGAGCATCCCCCCACTGCCGAGAGCTAGCAGATACAAACGTGAAAAATAAAATGCTGATAAAAAATAAAACAATTTTATTATCATTTTAATTTTCACGGCGCCAGAGCCAGCCGAGTCTCAGGGTGGGGCCCTCCTGACAGATAGCAGCAGGGAGGAGTAGTGGTGGGCACTGTAACTGTGCATGCCGGTTTGGCCGGCTGCCTGAGGATGGCCAAACCAACAGGCGCACTTAGACAGCCGGGTGGAGAACAGGCACAGGCTCCCTGTCCCTGGGCAAGCGTCAAACCAGCCTGCTCAGACCAATCACGGCATTTCTTTCATGCTGGGTAATAGTTTTCCCAGCATGAGATCAGTGTCTGGATTGGCGTCTGGGAGCCTGTGTGGTGTGCACTAATCTGTGGACTGCAGGGAGTTAGGAATCAGGACAGGAGCGAAGGAGCATAAAAGCACCAAGGTGGTGGCTGGCAGTGGCAGGTACGTATTCATATTTGTTTACGTTATTTCACTGCACTTGTTTTCATTATTTCCCATGCACCACCACTTGTCATTGAGAACAGCCACCACTGATTGTCAGTCCATGATTGAGTGGTAAATTGGAGTGCCTATAACAAGTTTTCCTCTTGTATGGTACCCGGAGCATCAGGTAATTCAGGTGTTGGCTGTCATACTTCAGGTCGACTGCAGTTGAAACTAAAAGCAGTCTTGTGAAAAGTTCAGTCACCAGCTTGCAAGCACAGCATGAGCCTGGCCCTCTTGGCTATCTCCTTTGAGCCTCGACTTCATCTCTTTGTGATTATCCATCGGGATTGCTAATGTGATTATGTGAGACTCTGTTTTAGCAACTACCTGTAGGACAAGGTATCATCGTTTTAGTATATCTATGGATACTACCGTTTTTATGGCAGTTTTTCATTTAATTTGACTTTTAAGAGGTTACAATACCAAAGCCAAATTATGTGCCCAGAGCATATCCTCTATGGCATTGAAAATGACCATATAAGAGCAACAGTCTATACCAGAAGCATATCACTGGAGGATAACTGTATCATAGCCATGGGGACCTCACAGACCTATGTTAAAATGGGGTTTCGCTTCTAACCAATCATAGCGTCTCTTCTCGTGGGGGATCACATTAAAAAAAAAATATGTCTCTTTTTTCTGTTTCTTACCATCCCTGTTCCTGGGAGGACCACACAGATCCATGCATTAATGTTGTCCCTTGGTCTATCTTGGGTGATAGCATCCCTGCTTCTTGGTGGGCCCCATAAATCATTGTAAGAATGGGATCTCATGTTTTTAATACATCTTAGCATTTCCACCGTGGTCAGGGACCACAGACCCATGTAAGAACGGTGTTTCCTGTTTCTAATGTTCTTCAAGGATCATAGGGACAGATCATAGGGACACATAAGAAGGTTGATATCTGTTGATTTCCTGGGTCAGAGACAAGGCCACAATGCCCTTCTTGCTCACTGACCACAGAGCAAGGGTGGATCCCCACGAAGAAAGCATTAGAAATAATGACAGTAAGTAAAGTAAGTATGGTAAGCAAAGGCAACAGCGACTCTAGCTCCCACACATGGTTTTGCTGCATGGCATGCTCACATGCTGCCAAAAGTGGTTTGGAAGACATCCCCAGGATTTATGTATGTCAACAAAATGCTTCCCTCTCAGACCACACTATTCAACTCTGTCTTCCAGCCATGCACAACAAACAGGGTAACGTTTACCAGATCATGGGATAAGTGCTCCGAGATAGCGCTTGAAAGGTAGAAAAGTGCAATATAAATGCTACAATACAAGTCAACGTTATGTTCTCTAGTTCCAGTATGTCATGCACTGAATACGACACCACAGACATGTTTTGTATTTGGAGTGTTTTACTGAGAAAGAACACTGACTACACAAACATTAGGACTAATCTAGCTCTCTGTGCTCATGAACGGCAGCATGCTCTGGTTAAGCACTACACAGGTCTACCGTGTCACCCCAATGCGCAGGAGTGGGACACACTAGTATTTTAAGTATGTGGACCACACGTGGCTATACATCAGATAATGAAAGGCTTCGCGTGGAATTTAGGGGACACGTTTTGAGACAAAATCTTAACATTTGAACACTTTTGTCTGGAGGTGGCACTGACGGAAAATACCCACACTGTTTTCAAATCTACTTAAAGCGCTGTTCTTAATTCTATTAAAAAGCATGCGGTCGGATCTTGGGGGTTGTTAGACCTGACATGCCTTAGGGTGGTCACCCCTAACTTTTTGCCTGCCTCCCTCCACTTTTTGGACCCTGTTTTGCTGGCTTTTAGACTCTGCGCACTTTACCACTGCTAACCAGTGCTAAAGTGCATATGCTCTCTTCCTTTTTAAACATGGTAACTCTGGCTCATACCTGATTGGACTATTTAATCTACTTATAAGTCCCTAGTAATGTGCACTACATGTGCCTAGAGCCTGTAGATTAAATGCTACTAGTGGACCTGCAGCACTGGTTGTGCCACCCACTTAAGTAGCCCCCTTAACCTTGTCTCAGGCTTGCCATTGCAAGGCCTGTGTGTGCAGTTTCACTGCCACCTCAACTTGGCATTTAAAAGTACTTGCCAAGCCTAGAACTCCCCTTTTTCTACATATAAGTCACCCTTAATGTGGGCCCTAGGTAACCCCTAGGGCAGATTGCTGTGTAGGTAAAAGGCAGGACATGTACTTGTGTAGTTATATGTCCTGGTAGTGTAAAACTCCTAAATTAGTGTTTACACTACTGTGAGGCCTGCTCCCTTCATAGGCTAACATTGGGGCTGCCCTCATACACTGTTGAAGTGGCAGCTGCTGATCAGAAAGGAGCAGGAAGGTCATATTTAGTATGGCCAGAGTGGTAATACAAAATCCTGCTGACTGGTGAAGTCGGATTTAATATTACTATTCTAGAAATGCCACTTTTAGAAAGTGAGCATTTCTTTGCACTTAAATCTTTCTGTGCCTTACAATCCACGTCTGGCTGGGCTTGGTTGACAGCTCCTTGTGCATTCACTCAGACACACCCCAAACACAGGGTACTCAGCCTCACTTGCATACATCTGCATTTTGAATGGGTCTTCCTGGGCTGGGAGGGTGGAGGGCCTGCTCTCACACAAAGGACTGCCACACCCCCTAATGGGACCCTGGCAGACAGGATTGAACTGAAAGGGGGCCTGGTGCACTTCTTAGCCACTCTTTGAAGTCTCCCCCACTTCAAAGGCACATTTGGGTATAAAACAGGGCCTCTGCCCTACCTCATCAGACACTTGCTGGAGAAGAAACCTGAACCAGAAACTACACCCTGCCAAGAAGAACTGCCTGGCTGCTCAAAGGACTCACCTGCCTGCTTTCTACAAAGGACTGCTGTCTTGCTGTTGCTCTGCTGCCTTGCTGAACTCTTGTCTGGCTGTGAAAGTGCTCTCCAAGGGCTTGGATAGAGCTTGCCTCCTGTTCCCTGAAGTCTCAGGACCTTAAAAGACTGCTCTTTTTCACTTGGACGCTCCGTGCACCGAAAATTTCGACGCACAGCTTGTTCCGCGGCGAGAAAAATGCCGCACACCGAAGCTGACCGACGCGACGCTCTGGGGATGATCGAAAACCCGACGCACAGCTTCGCAAGGATAACGCCGCCCGACCTCTAGAGGAGAAATCGACGCGACGCCTGCCGTGAGATCGTAATTTCAACGCGCAGCCCCGCAGACCGACGTCTAGAGGAGAAATCGACGCGACGCCTGCCGTGAGATCGTAATTTCGGCGCGCAGCCCCGCAGACCGACGCGCAGCCGGAGAACAAGCAGGAAAATCCACGCACAGACCCGGGACATCTGGTAATCCCCGCGATCCACAGAAAGAGACTGTCCGCGCGCCGGAAAACGACGCACGACTTCCCCGCGTGGAAAATAACGACTCAAGTCCATGTGTGCTGGGGAGAAATCGACACACATATTTTTCCACGCACCTCTTCCTCTGTGGCCCTCTGAGGAGATTTTTCCACTCTAAACCAGGTACTTGTGCTTGAAAGAGACTTTGTTTACATTCTAAAGACTTAAGACACTTTGGGGGTGATTCTAACTTCGGCGGGCGGCGGAGGCCGCCCGCCGAAGTTCCCCCACCAAAATACCGCTCCGCGGTCGAAAGACCGTTGAGGGTATTTTGGGATTTGCCCTGGGCTGGCGGGCGGCTGCCAAAAGGCCGCCCGCCAGCCCAGGGCAAATCAACCTTCCCACTAAGATGCCGGCTCAGAATTGAGCCGGCGGAGTGGGAAGGTGCGACGGGTGCAGTTGCACCCGTCGCGTATTTCAGTGTCTGCTAGGCAGACACTGAAATACTTTGTGGGGCCCTCTTACGGGGGCCCCTGCCGTGCCCATGCCATTGGCATGGGCACGGCAGGGGCCCCCAGGGTCCCCGCGGCACCCCCTACCGCCATCCTGTTCCTGGCGGGCGAACCGCCAGGAACAGGATGGCGGTAGGGGGTGTCAGAATCCCCCATGGCGGCGCAGCAAGCTGCGCCGCCATGGGGGATTCTAAGGGCAGCGGTAAACCGGCGGGAGACCGCCGGTTTACCCTTTCTGACTGCGGCCAAACCGCCGCGGTCAGAATGCCCTGCGGGGCACCGCCGGTCTGTCGACGGTGCTCCCGCCGACCCTGGCCCCGGCGGTCTGAGACCGCCGGGGTTAGAATGAGGGCCTTTATATCACTTTTCAGTGATATCTCTACAATTTCCCATTGCAACTTTATTCTTTTTGACCTACAATTATCCTGATAAATATTATATATTTTTCTAAACACTGTGTGGTGTATTTTTGTGGTGCTATATGGTGGTATTGTATGATTTATTGCACAAATACTTTACACATTGCCTTCTAAGTTAAGCCTGACTGCTCGTGCCAAGCTACCAGAGGGTGGGCACAGGATAATCTTGGATTGTGTGTGACTTACCCTGACTAGAGTTAGGGCTTTTGCTTGGACAGGGGGTAACCTGACTGCCAACCAAAAACCCCATTTCTAACATTGGTGATCAGCGGTGAGGATAGGACTTGTATTTGTGCAGTGACATACAGTAGCTAAGTATTTCACTACCTACCCACAGTTGAAGGTCAACTTGGTTTTTTATCTCTTTTTTCAAATCCGTTTTTTTTCCTGACAATTTTCAAAAACGAAATCCTCACTCAACATGTCTCTGACTGGGTCTCAGACAGGGGACTTTGACCTAGTCCAGTTGGATACATATACGGTCAAACAACTAAGAGGATTCTGCAGGGCACTGAGGGTACCCACCCAAGGGGCCTCCAGAAAGGAGGACTTTCAAGTGGCGCTGAGGGCCTGGGCAGAAGCCCATTTAGAGGATGATGAGGAAGAGGAGCCAGAAAATGGCACCTCAGAGGAATTTTCACTATCTGTGGATGGTGTTACCACTGCAATTGTGCCCCCTTCCAGACCAGGGAGCAGTGTCTCTATGCAAAGCCTGACCGCAGAGGAAAGGAGAGAGGAAAGGGAGTTCCAATTGCAAATGGCAAAACTGAAAATTGAGGCTCAACAGGAGGAGAGAAGGGCAGAGAGAGAAGCCAAACAAGCTGAGGCTGAAAGAGCAGCCAAACAGATTGAAGCTGAAAGAACAGCCAAACAAACAGAAGCTGAAAGAGCAGCCAAACAGGTGGAAGCTGAAAGAGCTTTGGCTGAAAAGAAACTATTGTTGGCTCATGAACTGAGTCTCAAGGAGCTGGAGATCAAGGCGAGACAGTCTGAATCCAGCAATAATGGTGGCAGCATACAGACAGGACCTGCTGGAGAAAAGAAGGTTCGTATACCCAAAAATGTGGTGCCCAGTTTTGTGGTGGGAGATGACATAGATAAATGGTTAGCTGCTTATGAAGTTGCACTAAGGGCTCATGAGGTTCCTGAAGGGCAATGGGGGGTAGCTATGTGGGGTTATGTGCCGCCTTTGGGGAGGGACACACTTCTCACACTGGATCAACCTGATCAAAACACATACCCACTTCAGAAAGCCACTTTACTTGCCAAGTTTGGGCTGACCCCTGAGGGATACCGTCAGAGGTTCAGGGACAGCACCAAACAACACACACAAACATGGGTAGATTTCTTTGACTTTTCCAGTAAGGCACTGAATGGATGGGTGCAGGGCAACAAAGTAAATGACTATAAAGGGTTATATGACTTGATTCTGAGAGAGCATATGCTTAATACTACTTTTACAGAGTTGCGCCAGCACTTGGTAGATAGTAAGCTGACTGATCCCAGGAAGCTTGCTGAGGAGCGGACCTCTGGGTTAGCACCAGAGTGTCCAAAAAGGTACCTGGGGGGGACTCACACAAAGGTGGTCAGGGTTCCCAACCGAAGAAAGAGGGGGGAGATAAACTTACAGATAAGGAACTCTCAAAAGGCCCCCAAAAGAACTCCCAGGGAGGGGGTGGCAACCATTCCTTCTCTAGATTTCGGAAGAAGCCAGGGACATTTGATAAGTCAGGGAAATCCAACCCCAAATGTATGGAGTGTTACCATTATGGTCACTATAAAGGCGACCCCCAGTGCTCCAAAAGGGCACCGTCCACTACCGGACAGATACCTGGGATAACTAGTGTAGCGCTTGGAGGGGAGATGGACCCAGATAGCTTTGGGGAGCAAGTAGAGATTTCCCTAGTGTCCCTGGGAGAAAGAGAAATGGTGCCCAAAGCCCACATGCCCCGAAATACTTCCAAGTACAGGCAGTGGGTCACCATTAATGGGCAGAAGGTGGAGGCTCTGCGTGACACAGGAGCCAGTATGACTACTATCCAGAGTCAGCTGGTGTACCCAGAGCAGATAGTCCCTAATACATTCCACCAGGTCATAGTCACTGACAATCGTGAGAGTCACCTACCGGTGGTTCTGGTTCCCTTTGAGTGGGGGGGGGTCTCTGGTACTCTGAAAGTAGCTGTGAGTCCTGCCATGCCTGTAGATTGTCTGTTAGGCAATGATCTTGAGCACACTGCTTGGAAAGAAGTAGAGCTCAGATCTCACCTGGAGATGTTAGGGTTACCTGAGTGGGTCTGCATGACCACCAGGTCCATGGCCGCCCGGGAAGGGAGTCAAGGGCGTCTGGAGCCTGGAAAAATGGCCCAGACAGCCGCCCAAGAGGGGGGCCGGGGGCGCGGGAAACCCGCCTCCAATGTTCCCACGGTGGTAGACGAGGTCCCTGAGGAAGAGGAGGCCCCCGAGCCAACCGGGGAGGACATAGGTGCCCTGGGTAACCTACCTGAACTTGCTGGCTGGCAAGTAGAGGGGGGGCCAACCAGGGAAGCATTCTGCAAGGCGCAGAGAGAATGCCCCACCCTTGAGGGTCTGAGGAAGCAGGCCACAGACCACGCAGCAGGTGACGCCTCTGGCGCTCACCATATTTACTGGGAGAATGATCTCCTTTACAGTGAGCGTAGAATTCCAGGTCCTGGGCCACACCGTGTGCTGGTGGTCCCCCAGTGTTACCGGAAATTCCTACTAGACCTGGCTCACGACATTCCCCTGGCAGGACACCTGGGCCAAGACAAGACCTTTGACAGGCTTAACACCCACTTTCATTGGCCCAGAATGAGGAAAGCCTCAGATAACTTCTGCAGAGCTTGCCCCACCTGCCAGGCTAGTGGGAAGGCAGGGAAACGGCTTAAAGCTCCCCTGATCCCACTCCCAGTCGTTGGCACCCCCTTTGAAAGGGTGGGCATCGACATTGTTCGTCCCTTGGACCCCAAAACTGCCCTGGGCAACAGGTTTATCCTGGTTTTGGTGGACCATGCCACCCGCTATCCAGAGGCAATCCCTCTGAGAACAGTGACTGCAAAGGTGGTGACCAGAGCCCTGATGGGAATATTTACCGTGTGGGATTCCCTAAGGAGGTCGTGTCTGACAGGGGCACAAACTTCATGTCTGCATACATGAAGACCCTGTGGGATGAGTGTGGGGTGACCTACCGGTTTACCACCCCTTATCATCCTCAAACCAACGGGCTGGTTGAGAGATTCAACCAGACCCTGAAAGGCATTATTGGTGGCCTGACTGAGGCCATGAGGCGTAAGTGGGACGTTCTCTTACCCTGCCTGTTGTTTGCTTATAGAGAGGTGCCCCAGAAAGGGGTGGGGTTCAGCCCCTTTGAGCTTCTCTATGGTCACCCTGTCAGGGGACCCCTAAGCATCGTTAAGGAGGGCTGGGAGAGAGCTCCCCAGGCCCCTCCCCAGGATGTGGTCAGCTACATGCTGGCCCTCCGCAAACAAACCCAACGCTTCTGGAAGGAGGCCCAGAGTAACCTCGAGGCCAGTCAAGAGGTGATGAAGGAGTGGTACGACCAAAAGGCCACTCTAGTTGAGTTCTCACCTGGAGACAAAGTTTGGGTGATGGAGCCAGTAGAGCCCAGGGCTCTCCAGGACCGCTGGACTGGCCCCTTTGAGATCAAGGAGCATAAAGGGGAGGCCACTTACTTAGTGGACCTCAAGACCCCTAGGCAACCCCTAAGGGTCCTCCATCACAACCGGCTCAAACCTCACTTTGAGAGGTCTGAGGTCAGTATGCTCCTAGTCACCGATGAGGGCATGGAAGAGGAGAGTGAACCTCTCCCGACCTCCTCGCTGTCAAAGAAGGGGATGGGTCAGTAGGTGGTGTCACTCTCTCTGACTCCCTGACTCCAACACATAGAGGGGACTGCTATGAGCTGCTAGAGCAGTTCTCCCCCCTGTTCTCCCTTACACCTGGACTAACCTACCTCTGTGTGCATGACATTGACACAGGTGACAGTGCTCCTGTAAAGAACAAAATTTACAGGTTGTCAGATAAAGTGAAGGCCAGCATCAAGGAGGAGGTCTCCAAGATGTTGACTTTGGGGGTTATTGAGAAATCCAGTAGTCCCTGGGCCAGCCCTGTGGTATTGGTTCCCAAGGCTACTGCCCCAGGTGCGAAACCAGAACTCCGGTTCTGTGTGGACTACCGGGGTCTCAATTCAGTCACCCGGACTGATGCTCACCCCATCCCCCGAGCTGATGAGCTCGTTGACAGGCTAGGCGCTGCCAAGTTCCTGAGTACGTTCGATCTTACTTCCAGGTACTGGCAGATTGGCCTGACTGAGGGGGCTAAAGAAAGATCTGCTTTTTCCACCCCTGATGGCCATTACCAATTCCGGGTGATGCCATTTGGGCTGAAAAATGCCCCGCTACCTTCCAACGGTTGGTTAACGGGGTCCTAGCTGGTAAAGATGCCTTCTGTGCAGCTTACCTAGACGACATAGCTGTCTACAGTTCCAGCTGGGAGGAACACCTGCTCCACCTCAAGGAGGTGCTTCAGGCCCTGCAACAGGCAGGCCTGACTATCAAGGCTAGTAAGTGCCAGATTGGGCAGGGTTCCGTGGTGTACTTGGGACACCTCGTAGGTGGTGGAAGGGTGCAGCCGCTCCAGGCCAAGATTGTAACTATCAAGGCCTGGCAACCACCTAGAACACAGACTGAGGTGAGAGCCTTTTTGGGCCTCACTGGATACTACCGCAGGTTCGTCAGGGGCTATGGTACCATTGTGACCCCCTTGACTGAACTCACTTCCAAGAAACAACCTAGGTTGGTGAATTGGACAGAGGCCTGTCAGAAAGCCTTTGATTCTCTGAAGGAAGCCATGTGCACGGCCCCCGTGCTCAAGGCCCCTGACTACTCCCAGGAATTTATTGTTCAGACAGACGCTTCAGAGCATGGCATAGGGGCTGTTCTAGCACAGCTGAAAGAGGAGGGCTCAGACCTACCAGTAGTCTTTATTAGCAGAAGACTATTACCACGGGAACAAAGGTGGAGTGCTATTGAGAGAGAAGCATTTGCTGTGGTCTGGGCACTGAAGAAGCTAAGACCCTACCTGTTTGGGACTCACTTCCGGGTTCAGACAGACCACAAGCCCCTCAGATGGCTCATGCAGATGAGGGGTGAGAATCCAAAACTCTTGAGATGGTCCATTTCCCTACAGGGGATGGACTTTACGGTGGAGCATCGCCCAGGGGCTGACCACACCAATGCTGATGGTCTCTCCAGATACTTCCGCCTTAGCGATGAGAGCTCCCAGGAGGTCGGGTAGCTCTCCCCACTTTCAGCTGGGGGGGACACATGTTAGACCTGACATGCCTTAGGGTGGTCACCCCTAACTTTTTGCCTGCCTCCCTCCACTTTTTGGACCCTGTTTTGCTGGCTTTTAGACCCTGCGCACTTTACCACTGCTAACCAGTGCTAAAGTGCATATGCTCTCTTCCTTTTTAAACATGGTAACTCTGGCTCATACCTGATTGGACTATTTAATCTACTTATAAGTCCCTAGTAATGTGCACTACATGTGCCTAGGGCCTGTAGATTAAATGCTACTAGTGGACCTGCAGTACTGGTTGTGCCACCCACTTAAGTAGCCCCCTTAACCTTGTCTCAGGCTTGCCATTGCAAGGCCTGTGTGTGCAGTTTCACTGCCACCTCAACTTGGCCTTTAAAAGTACTTGCCAAGCCTAGAACTCCCCTTTTTCTACATATAAGTCACCCTTAATGTGGGCCCTAGGTAACCCCTAGGGCAGGGTGCTGTGTAGGTAAAAGGCAGGACATGTACTTGTGTAGTTATATGTCCTGGTAGTGTAAAACTCCTAAATTCGTTTTTACACTACTGTGAGGCCTGCTCCCTTCATAGGCTAACATTGGGGCTGCCCTCATACACTGTTGAAGTGGCAGCTGCTGATCAGAAAGGAGCAGGAAGGTCATATTTAGTATGGCCAGAGTGGTAATACAAAATCCTGCTGGCTGGTGAAGTCGGATTTAATATTACTATTCTAGAAATGCCACTTTTAGAAAGTGAGCATTTCTTTGCACTTAAATCTTTCTGTGCCTTACAATCCACGTCTGGCTGGGCTTGGTTGACAGCTCCTTGTGCATTCACTCAGACACACCCCAAACACAGGGTACTCAGCCTCACTTGCATACATCTGCATTTTGAATGGGTCTTCCTGGGCTGGGAGGGTGGAGGGCCTGCTCTCACACAAAGGACTGCCACACCCCCTACTGGGACCCTGGCAGACAGGATTGAACTGAAAGGGGGCCTGGTGCACTTCTTAGCCACTCTTTGAAGTCTCCCCCACTTCAAAGGCACATTTGGGTATAAAACAGGGCCTCTGCCCTACCTCATCAGACACTTGCTGGAGAAGAAACCTGAACCAGAAACTACACCCTGCCAAGAAGAACTGCCTGGCTGCTCAAAGGACTCACCTGCCTGCTTCCTACAAAGGACTGCTGTCTTGCTGTTGCCCTGCTGCCTTGCTGAACTCTTGTCTGGCTGTGAAAGTGCTCTCCAAGGGCTTGGATAGAGCTTGCCTCCTGTTCCCTGAAGTCTCAGGACCAAAAAAGACTTCTCTTTTTCACTTGGACGCTCCGTGCGCCGAAAATTTTGACGCACAGCTTCTTCCGCGGCGAGAAAAACGCTGCACACCGAAGCTGACCGACGCGACGCTCTGGGGACGATCGAAAATCCGACGCACGGCTTCGCAAGGATAACGCCGCCCGACCTCTAGAGGAGAAATCGACGCAACGCCTGCCGTGAGATCGTAATTTCAACGCGCAGCCCCCAGACCGACGTCTAGAGGAGAAATCGATGCGACGCCTGCCGTGAGATCGTAATTTCGCTGCGCAGCCCCGCAGACCGACGCGCAGCCAGAGAACAAGCAGGAAAATCCACTCACAGACCCGGGACATCTGGTAATCCCCGCGATCCACAGAAAGAGACTGTCCGCGCGCCAGAAAACGACGCACGACTTCCCCGCGTGGAAAATAACGACTCAAGTCCGTGTGTGCTGGGGAGAAATCGACGCACACATCCTTTTTCCACGCACCTCTTCCTCTGTGGCCCTCTGAGGAGATTTTTCCACTCTAAACCAGGTACTTGTGCTTGAAAGAGACTTTGTTTACATTCTAAAGACTTAAGACACTTTAAATCACTTTTCAGTGATATCTCTACAATTTCCCATTGCAACTTTATTCTTTTTGACCTACAATTATCCTGATAAATATTATATATTTTTCTAAACACTGTGTGGTGTATTTTTGTGGTGCTATATGGTGGTATTGTATGATTTATTGCACAAATACTTTACACATTGCCTTCTAAGTTAAGCCTGACTGCTCGTGCCAAGCTACCAGAGGGTGGGCACAGGATAATCTTGGATTGTGTGTGACTTACCCTGACTAGAGTTAGGGCTTTTGCTTGGACAGGGGGTAACCTGACTGCCAACCAAAAACCCCATTTCTAACAGGGGTAAAACGAAATAAAGTGAAATCTGGTTAAAGAGCAGGTCCCAGACCAGTCTGACCTGTTCGGAGCTGGGAACTCCTGAATTCGCCACTTCCCTGTGGCGGGATACACAGAATCTGAATAGACACATTGATTTTTTGTTAATACCGGTTTTAGAACTTTAAAGTATAAAAAATATTTGCCTGAGATAATCATTGTCAAATATCTAGTTTCTAAGCCTTAGGGTGAACATGGAGATTATCATTTAATCACTTTCTGTAGACACTTTTTTGGAAACCGAAATCAGATGCCACAGGACCCTAGTACACAGTGGCAAAACGCAAAATGATGGGGCCCCCAGCAGAATATAATTAGGGGCCCTGATGTCTCCCAGATTGCACAGATATTCACAGGACTTGGGCTCAATGGGGTTCCCCTGTAGGCTTGGGCACCCCTCTATGCTGCAGGGGCCTGCTCATGAAAATAGGGTGGCACTCTTAAGCGTTTTACTATTTCTTATTCCATGCCATTGCGCGCATGTTGCAAGGCATGAATTGGCATGGCTTAGAGGGTAAGGCCCCCCCCTCCAAAACAGGAGACCCTGAGGGCCCCTGTACAACGGGGGCTGCAGGGTCCTCCCAGTAGCAGCTCTCTTAGGTCACAAGGGGCAGGGTGGGTGCGGCACATGGGGGGACAGGGGTAGGAAAAGGTAAAATGTATTTTTTATTTTTATTTTTTTATTAAAACTTACGGGCTCTGATCCAGCGCTGCGCTGCTCCTTTTGCTCCCGTTGCTGCAGGCAGGTACAAGCTCCCAGCCTGCCCTGCGTCCAATCCTGATGCTGCTAAGAGCAGCGTCAGGATTGGCTGGGAGCACCCAGCCAGGGCACTCCCCGGCAATCCTGACACTTCTAATAGCAGCACTATCGTACTAGAGAGAGGTCTACCCACCTAACCCTACTAGACCTGGGTAATCATAAATCCAAAAGTAAACATGTGGTAAACTAGTAGGAAAAAATAACAAATTAATTCATCCTGAACAGGGTTATAAATCCACCCATTAGTAGTGAAACTTAATTTCGAAATTTATTTCTATTAGTTATAGAAAAAGGGAGAGAAAACATTGAAAAATAAACAATCTCATTCACAAAGCAGCTAAAATTTACATAACTTTTTATACAGAATCCTAAATAACAATATCATTGCTCTCCAAAATGTTTGTTCACAGTGTGGTTATGCAACTCTGTTAAATACAAATCCACAAATCAGTGATGGTTGTACTTTGAAAGACACACATCTCACTCTGTAGACGTTTTCCTTCTATGTTTTGAGGTAATGTGTAATGTAGTCCTTGATTACTGAATATTTCTTACAACCTCACATTAAAAAAATTGTCGACGCGTTCCGGCCCCATCCCTTCTGGGCCTCATCAGGACAAATGGAGACAACAATGCCTATTAAACATAAATACAGACAAACAAACAATAGTCATGAGTACCCAAAAAAGTAATTGTTAAAAATTGTCTATCATAGACCTCTTATATTTTCTACCTTCAAAAACATACTAAAACTAAAAAAAAAAGTGCTGTTAAAAAATAGTAATAATAAATAAATAAGGATCATTATTGTGGCACCCCATTGTGGGTAATTTCATAGCACCAACCTAAATAGTGACTGAATGAAGCTCATGCTTTGAAAATTAATCAGTGAAACATATTTGTTCCTTTCCCCTTGTGCTTAAATTGCTTGCAAATTTGCTTAGCCCGACCGTTACCTGAAACGGGTTTCCTGAATGTATCTTAAGCTCTCCAAATATAAGGTGCAATATTCGTTAACGCACACCCTGAAATATAAACAATATAGTAACTATTCAAAGACAGCGATAAGAGCCGCAATAGAATGTTGTTGGCTCAGAAGCAGCAAGAAATTACTTACAGGTCAGCGACGCCGTGTGAAGCAAACAAGTCTCTGTTTGCATTCCGCTCGTGTGCTGGAATACTGCACGTGAGCGAGCCCCCTTCTGTGAGCCCGATGTTTTGGAAAAGCTCTGCGGGCGGCGAACAAGGTTACTGTTTAACTCGGACGTGCTACGTAATTAAGGCGCGTCTGTGTGCACCTTCACTTTCTATGGGGGCCATCTTGGAACAGAGTCTGTAAATATCGCTGTCCCTGCAGTTTATTCATGGGATGATTTTATATACATGCGGTAAGTTCTTACTAAAGCCCCTTACCAAAAACCAACTTTAATCAATATTAACAGCTCTCTGGCTTACTCTCCACCCCAAAATTACTAAAAATTAGCATTCGATTGAGTAAAACCGGAACCAGTGATCTCTTTGAAAAATTGTAACTGATGGACATAGCCTGTCACTTCTAGATGGATACTATTTACTCAGAACATATGCATTAAGAAACTTTGAAACCTTTGCATGGGCATCTTAAATCAATATGGCCATCATACCATGCCTTGTGTTAACCGAAGATTCCAAACTATATCAAAAACTAGTTGAAAGATTTATTGATCCATATATATGATCTACCCCATTCATCTGGCAACCATCATTCTAGCATATTATACATACCAACAGCCATATGCTATGAATCCTAGAAGTGCAGGACACATGGCTATCATTAACCACTAAAACTTCGCACATGTTCTGAGCAGGCATGAATGTGTATATAGAGGCTTAAGGCTGTCCACGGTGTACATTGTACTCTATGCATATGTTTTTAAATACAAATGCTTTATCAAACCAAAAGGACACTAAATTAAAGACTAAAGTTCATCTAAATCATTTAAGCCTTGTCTGGCTGTTTTGTATTTCAGCGTCAGGATTGGCTGGGAGCACCCAGCCAGGGCGCTCCCAGGCAGACTGGCAGCCTGTGCACGCTCCATCTAGCCCGGCAACTGTGTAGCTGGGCTGGAGAGACCCTACTGGGCATGTGTGTTTGGCCAGCCCGAGGCGGCTGGCCAAGCATACATGTGCACTGAGGGGAGTTCACAGTGCACTCCCCTCACTGTTCGTCACCCCGTGGCCCCGCCCCTTTAACAAACAAAACAATTAACAGTTTATTATTGTTTCGTTTGTTAAAGGTTTTGCAGCTTCTGCTGCTGGCGGGGGAGACGCTCCTCCTCCCTGACGGAGAAGCTGCCCCTGGGTCCTCTGTTACGCCCCTGCCAGTACATGCACTGAATAGTGGGAACAAGCCATTGCAGGTGAGTCATTCATGCAGAACTAACACAGTTCTTCCTCCAGAGAGCATCACAATAGCTGTTCATTCTCTAAAATCGATGAACTAGCAAGAACATTATCATCAGATAAAGAAAAGGTAAAAGGCTAACTAGGAAAACAAAGAAAAGGTAGAGGTAGTACTGAGGAGTGACATCATCAAGATCAAATGTAAAATTAGAACAGAATCGTAAATTAACTAACAATTAACATGAATGATAGTAACCATCTGGAAAGTACAAAAACACAAGAATCCATATTACTCTCCCTGCTCAAGACATCTTCCAGTGCTTAATTTACAAAACAAAGTAAGTGCCAGGGCCCTCGTCAGGAGACCAATGCACTTGCACCACCCGTTGAATCTGACAGCACTGCCAATGACAGTACCAACACAACTACTAACCATCACATGACTATTCCATGACCCCAAACCTATAATAGCTTAGTCAGCAAGTATTAGTCATGTTTAAGGTATATTGAATTAGTAAACAACTGTTGTTGTGCTCATATTAAATTAAAGATACAGTGGCCACCATGTGGCAGACTGTCATAAGTGCTGGTATGGACAAATAAGCGCCAGTGCCGAGCACCTGAAACCACCATCTCAAATTAAGCCCTGCTTGTTGCTCAGTCCCTCAGGAAATGAGCGAGCTGCCCCAACCTGAGTAAAAAGATATGTCTTTTTCACCATAAACCACCTTGGGTCTCTTTGAACTCTGAAGAGAGGCTGGCGTGTCCAGGGCCACCATTTCCTTTTCGTAAAAAAGAGTTGCTTCCTCCTCTCCTTGGTTTTCATAACTACCATAAGTCAAAGAAAAATTGGGTTCCAGTGCTACCATATTGTAAAAAATGTACAAACCTACTCCAAAGGAGTGAGAGAAATTTTGAGTGGAATTAGGTTAAATCCTCACAAAAAAACATACAATGACCCGAATGGTCCTGAGACATATGAAAAACATTGTATTCAGATATTTCCTAGTTCTAGATTAAGACATATACGAATGGGCAACCTTTATATAGCACCCCTGGATGGGGTTCCTCTTAAAAACATGCTGGGCTACTACTTTTGCAGTGTAGCATGTTTCATCATTGAGCTGGCTCCAACATGTGGTGCCTGTGGTCACCTTAAGCTCCTGTTCAATGCCTTTGCTGCATTTAGCTAGAACACAATTGTTAAACCTGATTTGGTGAGTAGAAGGCAGTGTTTTTCTACATGGGGGGGCGGGTCAGACTGTCAAAACTGTGTAGTGGTAGGTAGCTTTTTATTTTTCATGTTGACCTCTCATCAAGTAACGTAAAAGGACTTTTAGGGCTATTCAATGTGTCAACGTGTTTCTACCTAGCCAAAAAAAGCTGAGGGCATTTATTAAAACTAAGGGCCTGATTTAGCCATTCGCGTAAGGGTACTCCATCACAAGCACATCAGAAAACCTGTCCACCTTATTAAAAATGTATACAATATTTGCACAAATGCTTTCTTCCTGTATATTTTCTCCCCCTGTGGTTTGTTGTATCCAAGTAATGTATGAGCCACAACTGCAAAACCATACCATATGGGATAGCTAATATTGCTTCAACAAGTGAAGTACCCATTGAGATAGCTTTTGTCACAGAATTTTTTGCCTTGTCCAAAAAATGTCTGGTTTATCCCAATGCGTGTTTCCAAAGTGTGTGGGAAGTTAAATTCTATGTGACTAGTTGATTCCATTCTACAGCAACACTCAGACACTGGGTATATGTGGATAATTTGAAAATCCAGCATTGTTCTCTTTTTTTAAACAGGATTTCGAAAGTTATTCTAGTGTTATAAAAGAGAGACACCTTCCCAATGATTGTCCATGATAATTGATTATCATAGTGACCAGTATGCATGAAGTCAGCTAACAGTTCGGTTGTCAATTTCGCATATTTTAAAGTGCTCTCATGTTCTTGTATTCACATTTTAATTTTTCTTGTCGTCATGCCTATGTAGCATTCGTCACAAGCTTGTGTCAAAGATGACAGTAGGACCATTCAATGTACTGTGTTTTCATTGCTTCCCAGGGAATGAAAGCCTAAGTCTATTATCTTGTTTGGTTTTGTACAGTTGTAAAATACATTGTCCACAAGGGAAATGTTTTCTGACAGAAGGTAAGTCCCTTAAGGCCATTTGCGTACTGGGATTACATGTTCCTTTAAATCATAGGTAGATGACTTTATGACAAATACTACCACGCCTTCTACTGTATATGTCAAAAGAGGTTCCTCATAACAGGTGGATCGTACTTGAAGAATTTGCCAGTGACTGTTTTAGTTCTCAGCCTATTATACAAGGTAGAGAAAGGTGTTACACACCTATGTTGTTTTCGGTATGTTTTGAAAAGTGATTCTCTGTTATTGTTTCTAGCTTTTCAACTCTTGGCTAGACAGGTCTTTCACTATATCTAAAAGAAATGCCTGCCATTTGTTAGCTGCAACATCACTCTCATATCCTTCATTGCAGTTTGCAATGGCATGCATGTGTCATGCTTCTTCTTGTGTTTGGCCCTTCCCTGGAGCATAGACCAAGTACTTGTGTCCATCTACTGCCCCCGTTTTAGGAGTTACTTTTCTATTTGTTTACACACTCCATACGAGTGCTTGTGTTTCCCTCATTTCTTTACCCAGTTGTGCCTTTTCTGTCTCACCCCACTACCCTGTTTTATCTTTCCCCACCCCTGCTGCCCTTTAAGTGCGTTTATGCACTCCATCCAAGTGCTTGCTACTTAGGTTCCGTTCTCATTTCTTTTACAATAATAAATAAGCAAACCCCACTGACTTGGAATTTCCATGTTGTTTCCCCCAATCCAACACCCGTCTTCTCAATAGCTTTTCTTTCTTCCCCTTCACATTTGGAAGCGAGGATGAATTACAATGTTTTGAAGGCATAATATGAGCTTCAGCAAATTCAAACAGAACAGTACATAAAGCCCCAAAAGATTTTAAACTCAGAGTGATTTTGTAAACTAGCACCCACTGCCCATGCACTTTGCGCCGTCTACTGGCAACTTTCATACATATCACTGTTGAGGCAAAAATACAAATAAACAAGCATTTGCAATGCAATGGGTCTCGCATTTGCTTCAGTTACAGCTATTGGTGTTGTAAATTCCTAACTGGACTTTCCTACCACATAAATTGAAAATGAAAAGTAAAACATTAGTTAACTTAAGCAAACCAATTCAAAGTGCCACGGCTGCCATGAGCATGAGTGTGAAGGAGGGACAAAAAAGGAAAAATAACTTCGCTCTCAGTCAAACATATCGACAATCGTGCAATTATCCATGTAACGGGGACAGTCTGCAAGGCGGTAACAAACCGCCCCAAGGAGGGACCAACATCAGTATACCTAACAGCAGGTAATTTAACTGCGGGCCGTTTGCTTCAGCAAGTTTAACAAAGTAACACGCCTGACGTCCCAAGGAACTTTGGAGCCCGGCGATAGAGCTCCAATCCTGTCTTTTTGACTTAAGCACAACAAACCGTGTTAGTCAGTACAAACGCGCCTCTCCCTGAAGATGTGCCATGTAAAGGCGTAAAGGCGGCATCCGCAGCCCCTGTAACCGGGCTGTTTGCAGGCCGCACACACACCGCGGTCTCAACTTCTCATTCTCCTGCTACAGTCACAATGCTCCCTGAAAGGACTGCACTGCTGACGGGAGCTCTGTAAAATAAAACAAATTATCCATATTTCCCAGGGTCTTTTAAATGTTAGTTTAAAGCAAAGTACAGCTATGTAATTTACTGGGACTTCCTTGTTTAGGGGATAGCTTCGCAATTGTTTAACTTACTGGCTGCTAAAAGATTTTCTTAATCCGATGTAATTGAATAAAACCATGTAATGGTCTAAACTGTCAGTCCATACGCTCACTATCACATGTTTCCACCAAGTATTACAATATCAGCGGTACAGATTTCTTTCCGATACATCCTCAGTGGATTTTCATAGGTCAGTGCCACCTTAAGCACGCACACAGGTGTCCTCCAGGAGCCCATCATAATCAGTAAACTCAGGAGCACAATTATAACACACATTCCATTCTGCGGCATGTTGAGTGAAGGTTGAGACTGGCACGCGCACCCATAGAAATAACGCTAACAGCGTCCGTGAGGTCTGAGACACACACACAGGCATGTCTCTGATATAGTCCCACTGGGGCCTAAGATGCACCCTCGCAACGCACAGATGAAGGTGTCATACTTGCAACGCACAGGTCTATATATCACACTCACACCGCACATATGTAGATGTCATGCTCACAACGCACAGATGAAGGTATCGCCCTCACAACTTACAGATGTGACACAACACACAGATGCAGGTGTCACACTCACAATGCACAGATCTGTATTTCACAGAAATAAAGCACAGATGTAGGTGTCACACTCACAACTTACAGATGTGACACACCGCACATATGTAGATGTCATGCTCACAACGCCCAGATGAAGGTATCGCCCTCACAACTTACAGATGTGACACACCGCACATATGTAGATGTCATGCTCACAACGCCCAGATGTAGGTATCACGCTCACAAAGCACAGATGTAGGTGTCACACTCACAATGCACAGATCTATATATCACACTCACAACACAAAGATTTAGGTGTCACACTCACATCACACAGATTTAGGTGTCACACTCACAACACACAGATTTAGGTATCACGCTCACAAAGCACAGATGTAGGTATCACGCTCACAAAGCACAAATGTAGGTATCACGCTCACAAAGCACAAATGTAGGTATCACGCTCACAAAGCACAGATGCAAGTATCACACTAACAACACAGATATGTATATCACACTCACAAAGTAGAGCACTGATGTATCACACTCAGTGCACAGATGAAGGTATCACACTCACACTCACAACTCACAGATGAAGGTATCACACTCACAACTCACAGATGAAGGTATCACACTCACAGCTCACAGATGAAGGTATCGCACTCACAACTCACAGATGTAGGTATCACACTCACAACGCACAGACGAAGGCATCGCACTCACAACGCACAGACAAAGGCATCGCACTCCCAACGCACAGACGAATGTATCACACTCACAACGCACAGATGAAGGTATCACACTCACAACGCACAGATGTAGGTATCGCACTCACAATACAATGTAGGCATCGCACTCACAACACAGATGTAGGTATCACACTCACAACGCACAGATGTAGGTATCAAACTCACAACAAAGCTCTACATGTCACACTCACAACACACAGCTCTACATATGCTCACAACGAATGCACAGATGGAAATATACTTATAAAACGCAGATGTAAGTATAATTGTGATACAGTCGGAATTTTGTGCTTGCTTGCAACGCACAGATGCAACATATCACTCTGAACGCACAGATGTGGCTAGAGTTCTGGCACAGCTCCGGTGTGATTAGAGGTGCACACTTTGAACCAACACACAAATGTGAGGGCTCGGCGCACTGTTTTCTCTGATGCTTTCCCTAAACTCCTTTGTGTTGCTTCAGAAAATTGCTCCAAGGCCCTTCCCCAAAGTTCAAAAGTTCGCCTTTTACGACCTCCAGTGACTTCTCACATGTTACTAATAAAACCTGCCCATTGCTAATGCTAAGCGAGATCGCGCTCGTAAATTAGAGAAAAAGAAGTCCACGAGCCCGATGGAAAACAGCGAGCCTCGCATGTTTTATGTACTTGGTTGCTGCGCTCGAGGAGGGCTAGCCACCGGAAAAGGCATGCCATATGTGTGCCTTCAACTAATGAAAGCAAGCAGATTTTATTAGGCAAGCCCACGAACCAATAAAAAACACTGACGTGATGTTGACAGGGCTCCGAAGCCCTTTTCTAAACACTAAAGAGTCTCCCTGCTACACATGCGCAAGCGCATGCAACGCAGGCTCGACCCTAAAAAGGAGAAAGCAGCTTGCATCAGCAATTAGAGCCTATGGTATTATGGGCATGTAAATGAACCCTGGAAGGCCTTCTCGACATTATTGTTACGGACTAGTGAGACGTGAAGCTGATATGCAGAGCACCAGCGTTTGTTAGTATTGCAGTTGTTCGCCTGGAGCAACACAAATTTTATGCAAAGGCAAACAATTATACAGAATGAATATGTTTTCTTAACAAAATACCTACATTTAAAACACCTGCCAAGCATTTGAAACTAGATAGTTGGGGGTTTCTAGGTGTACCTGCAATGGGATACGTGTCCTGGGTCGGAAAAGTATTTTTTTCGCTTTTCAAATTTGCCTGTGAAGCTATTGATAACTGAGAGAAAAGTGCACTTCATCCTAATAATATTCCCAGTTTCTCATGGCACCACTACCCCTCCCTCTTCATCTCACTACGTTTCCTTCAACTTCGTAGCACTGCTTTTCCCCTTTCCTCAGTGTGCTGCCTCTCCCCTTCTTCATCGTATTGCACTCCACTGCACTCCAATCTACCCCAAAATGCCCCATTCTACCCAACTCCAACTACTTCATTTAACCTACCCTGATCTAGCCCACTCCAATCTACTTCCACTCAGTTACCCAAATATACCTCACTCTAATCTATCCCATCCAACCAACCCCAATCTACCCCACTCCCGTCTATGCCTATCTATCCCACTTCAATTTACTCCTGTTTGCCCCCACTCCAATCTTCCCCAATACAATCTACCCCACCCCAGTCTACACCACTACAATCTGCACCACTCCAATCTATACCATTGCTATTTACTCAAATCTACCAAATCCCAATCTACCCCATCACAATCGACCTCACCCCACTCCAATGTACCCCACTCCAATTTGCCCCACTCCATCCCACTACAATCTACCCCACTCCTAGGTAACCCACTTCACCCACCCTATTCTGATGTACCCCAATCTACTCCTCTCCAATCTACACCAATCTACCCCACTGGATTGTACCCTAATCTGCCCCAATGTATTCTACTCACATCTACCAGAATCTACCCTAATCTGTCCCAATGTATTCTACTCACATCTACCAGAATCTACCTCACTCCAATGTACCCAACTCCAATCTACCTCCATGCTACCTAACCCATCCGATCGCAATCGACACTACTCCAATCTACCCCAACCAATCTACCCCAATCTACTCCACCCCAATCCATCACAATTCATCCCACTCCAATCTACCGCAATCTACCTCTCCCTACGCCATTCTTATCTACTCCTCTGTATTCCACTCCAATCTGCTCTACTCCAATCTACCACATTCCAGTGTATCCCAACCAACCCCACTCCAATCTACAATACCCCAATCTGCCCCACTCCGGTCTACCGTAATCTACCCCACTCCAGTCTACCGTAATCTACCCCCCAACCCCACTCCAATCCATCACAATCTACCCTACTCCAATCTACCCCAATCCAATATACCCCAATCTACCCCACTCCATTCTACCACACTCCAATCTACCTCAAACTACCCCACTCTAGTGTGCCCCAATGTACCCTACTCCAGTCTACCACAATCAACCCCACTCCAATTTATCCCACTCTAATGTACCCCACTCCAATCTACCCCACCTAATTTATCACAATCTTCCTCACCCAAATTTACCACAATCTACCCCACCCCAATCTACCCCACTCCAGTCTACCCCGCTCACATCTACCCCAACCAACCCATCCCACCCAAATCTACCCCACTCCAATCTTCCCCATCTAAATCTACCTCATCCTATCTACCCAAGCTACCGCATCCAACCTACCTCAATCGGCCCACTCCAATCCCCCCAATCCAATCTACCCCAATGTTCCCCACTCCAATGTAAACCACTATAATTTAATACAATCTACCACACTACAATCTACCCTATCTCAATCTACCCCACCCCAATGTGCCCCACTGTACCTCACTCCAATCTACCCCACTACGGTCCATCTCAATATACCCTAATGTAATCTAGCCCATTCTTCCCCACTCCACTCTATCACAATTTACCCCAGTCCTGTCTAACCCAATTTAACTCAATCTACCCCATTCTAATGTACTTCAATCTACCCCACTCGAATCTACCCTGATCTGTCCCGTATCTACCCCACTACACCCCACTACAAATCACCTCTCCACACTCAAGCAAGAACCACAACGCCATGGAGCCCGAGCTGCACTTTTTTCCAATGCTGGTGTACCTTCTCGTACACCAGGCACATGAACGCCGGCGAAGACGGCAACGGTGAGTACTGCACCTAGCACACAAGGGAGGGTGGGAGAAAAAAGAGAATGACACACGCGCAACACCCCAACCCCCAACACCATACACACAAGCAGATGCAACAACATTACATATACACCCCGTAACCCTCAGGAATAACGCAAGGACAAATGGAATGGAATAAAATGAGTGTAATAGTACAGTTGTAGCTATATTCGTCCTAAAACAATAAACGTTTTGTACATACCGTACAATATGTACAATATATACAAAAGGAGGGACAATGCCCACTCCAAAATGTCTGTGGCCCACGGGGCCATAACACAGAGGCCAATGCCACACTTGACTGCTGCCTCAATACAGAGAGAACACTGCAGGGGCATCAGGTAGAAAAAACACAGGCACCTCAGGGGGACGGGGAATGAGGGAGCACCTCAGCCGGAAGATGGTACAATGCCACTGGCCTGGAGGTGGCTCCATGCCCACTGCTTGGTCCTGGGGAGTGCAAAGCCACAGTCTCTCTATTGGGTGGGTTGCCCACTGCTTGGTCCTGGGGAGTGCAAAGCCACAGTCTCTCTAGTGGGTGGGTTTCCACTGCTTGGTCCTGGGTAGTGCAAAGCCACAGTCTCTCTAGTGGGTGGTTTGCCCACTGCTTGGTCCTGGGGAATGCAAAGCCACAGTCTCTCTAGTGGATCGGTTGCCCACTGCTTGGTCCTGGAGAGTGCAAAGCCACAGTCTCTCTAGTGGGTGGTTTGCCCACTGCTTGGTAAGCCACAGTCTCTCTAGTGGATGGCTTCTCCACTGGTTCTGGAGTGGACTTTGTGCCCAGTGTGGTTCATCCTGCCGAGGGGGTGAGTGGATGCCTTCTTCCACTGGTTCTGGAGGGGGTCTTGTGCTCAGTATGCTTCATCCTGCCAAGGAGGGGGTGAGTGGATGCCTTCTTCCACTGGTTCTGGAAGGGGCTGTGTGTCCACTGTGCTTCATCCTGGATGGGGCTAGGCCACAGTCTCTCACCTGGGTGTCACACCAACAGGTGTTGCAGGGGCCAGGATGCACTGCAGCCCATGTAGTCACTACTACACACTGCTTGCTGGCGGTGACGGCTGCTCAGTGGATGTCTGTTGCGCTGCAGGTGGCCGTGCTGTCAGTGGTGGTGGTAGCCTCCAGGCCTTCACCTGCAGCCTTGGACGGCTGCCCACTGGGGCTGCTACTGCTGGCAGTAGGGCAGGTGGCAGTGCTGCCCGCGATGCAGGTGGTGGTGCTGGCCGCGGCATGGTAGCCTCCAGGCCTTCTCCTGCAGCCTCGGACGGCTGCCCACTTGGGCTGCTGCTCCTGGCAGTGGTGCTGCTGGCGGCGGGGCAGGTGGCGGTGCTGGCTGCGGTGCGGGTAGCGGTGCTGGCCGTGGTGGTGGTAGCCTCCAGGCCTTCACCTGCAGCCTCGGACAGCTGCCCACTGGGGCTGCTGCTGCTGGCAGTGTTGCTGCTTGCGGTGGGGCAGGTGGCGTTGCTGGCCGCGATGCAGGTGGCGGTGCTGGCCACGGTGGTGGTAGCCTCCAGGCCTTCACCTGCAGCCTCGGACAGCTGAAGTGCCATGGCTGGTGTAGTGTGCCCCTTTCTGCCCTTGGCAGATGGTGGTGCCTCCTTGCTTCTGCCAGATGGTGTCTTTTTCTTGTCCTTGCTGGCTGGTCGTGCCTCCTTCCCCTTGCTGGCTGGTGTCCTCTTCTTGCCCTTGCTAGGTGGCGGACCATTCTTGGCCTTGGCAGGTGGTGCTGGCACACTGGCTGGGCTGACGGGTGCCTCCTTGGAGCCTCTCACACCTGCAGTTGCTGCAGAAACCACAGTGTCCGTGGACTGGGTGGCTGAGGTGCTGGGCTGGGTTCTGGCCA
Source organism: Pleurodeles waltl (assembly GCF_031143425.1). NCBI lineage: Eukaryota > Metazoa > Chordata > Amphibia > Caudata > Salamandridae > Pleurodeles > Pleurodeles waltl. The sequence goes on along the minus strand of NC_090446.1, from coordinate 975,041,317 downwards.
CCCTGGCCCGAGGTGAAGGATGGGGGGGGAGGAATAGGGAATAGGTAAATGTTGGCAAGGAAAAGCTTCTTAGGGACACTGGTGCGGGAAGAGGGTGAAGGTTTGGGTGTGGAGGAAGAGGGAGTGGTTGTAGGAGGTGTCAGTTTGCTGTGTTTGGGTGCAGGTGCATGGGTTGGATGCTGTTGTGAGGTAGATGGCTTTTGGGTGTCGGAGTGCTTGCGTTTGTGTACTTTGGGAGGAGGGGTCACAGCCACAGTGGGAGAGGACACGGGACGTGTGCACGGTTGTGGGGGTGGTGGCGGACAGTGAGGGGCGTGTAGTGATAGGCGTGCTGGTGATGGAGGTAGTGGATGAGGATGAAGTGCATGCAGGTGTGAGTGGAGATGCTACTGTGAGGGAGGTGGACGAGGAGGAGGAGGTTGGCACAGTGGAGGCAATGGATGTTGGTGTGGATGGTGCTTGTGGGAGTGCCTGTGAGATGAAGTGTGGTGCTTGTGTTTGCCTTAGCCACTTCTGTGTGTTGATTTGAGTGATTGCTGGTCTGAAGGGATAGGCTGGGGTTGAGGGGATTGGGACTGGGTAGAGGAAGTTGCAAGGGGGAGGCTGAAGTCCGGGACAATGGCTGCCATCAGTGATTTGGTCAGAGCCTGGAATGCTCTCTGTTGGGCCGCCATGCCAGAGTGAATGCCCTAAAGGTATGCATTTGTTTGTTGCAAATGCCCTGCAAGACCCTGCATGGCATTCAGTATGGTTGACTGTCCAACAGAGAGGGATCTCAGGAGGTCATTAGCCTCCTCACTGAGGGCATCATGGCTGACTGGGGCAGGGCCCGAGGTGCCTGGGGCGAAGGAGATGCCCACCATCCTGGATGAGCGGGCACTGGAAACATCCTGAGGGCCTGCTGGGAAGGTGGTGTTGGTACAGGGTGGTGGCTGTACCTGCAGTTGGGCTGGTCACAGAGGTGTCCGCCACCACCAAGGAGCTTCCATCAGAGGAGGTGTTGCTGTCGGTAATGTCCCTCCTGTCTCCGTCGTGGTGCTCCCCTCGCCCTCCATTCCACTGGTGCCCTCACCGTCGGTGGATTCGTGCTCCAGGCCCATGTGGGATGCAGCTCCCTCCGTCGCAGGTGCCTCTGCTCCTCCGCCAGATGATGCTAATTCACACAAGGACAGGGTAACAAAAGAAAAGGGGAGGGAAAGACAGAGGATACACTTGGTCAATGCCAGCAACAACACTACCGTTGGCGTACACAACTCACAGGGAACGGCCCTATGCACTAGGCCATGCACTACCAGTTACAATGCTAGTCAGCATGCTATGGGGTAAAATGCCTAACGCCATTAGCTGCACACCTGAAACCCACAGGACTCTGCCCAGTAGTAGATGCCCACTAACATTATTGGGGTTGGAGTGCATCTGAGCTTGCACATCATTCAACCTACCCTGCCATGTTCTCCCTGGCCTAGGTGCACCCACAGCCCACATCCCCCACCCAGGTAACACCTTAACACCGATAAAGCCATGATTCTGAATCTGCATTAACCCCCTTGTGGCTGCTGTGATGCTTTCAAGCGCCCATCCAACTCCGGATAGGCCACCGCCAGGATGCAGAACATCAGGGGGGTTAGGGTACGATGGGCACCCCTTCCTCGTTGGGAGGCCAGCCCCAGCTGGGCCTCTGCCGTCGTCCTTGCCCAGCGGTGCAGTTCCTCCCACCGTTTGCGGCAGTGGGTGCTCAGCCTGTCAAAGACCCCCACTGACCGCATCTCCTTGGCGATGGCACGCCAAATACCCTTTTTCTGATGGGTGCTGACCTGCAGAACAAATACAGCAGAAAAGGCATTAGTTATACTGTCCTCAGTGTTATACTCATGGCCCACCATACCCCCCATCTCCTTAAGCAAATACATTAACAACCATACATGCAGCACTCTGCACAGGACCCCTCAGACCCCCCCACACGAGGCTTACACACACACACAGCAATCCATACATTCATGCCCCACACATCATGCTCACAGTGTACTCACCTGTTTGTCTGGAGGACCATAGAGTAAAGGGTACTGGGGTAGGACCCCATCCACCAGTCTCTCCAACTCCTCAGAAGTGAAGGCAGGGGCCCTTTCCCCAGATACTCGCGCCATTGTCGCTCCCAGACACAGGTCACAGCAGCACTTGCAGTGTAGGTCCTCTCCTGTTGAAGGTCAGGTAGCAAGTGAGTGAACAGATAGAAAATGGCGGTCACGTCCGCGACGGTGCGTACCGTCACCGCTGGCGTACATCGCCATTGTCTCCTGGGACCCACAGGCCCCAATGATAACCAATCCAGTGTTGCACATCGGCCGTCGAGCGCCGACCGCAACGGCGCCCCCCTCTAGTGTGGGTCCTGTCAGCGCTCCATTTCCTGGCACGTGGTTCCTTCCAAGCGACAGTGGCCATGGCATCAGGGATGTCACAGCCTATGTTCTCAAACGTGCTGATCAGAGTGTTGTCAGCCCTGATGAAACACATGCGCAGCTACATTGTTTTCCCCCAAGTGAAGGCTGACTTCTAGGCCCTGGGACATATCCCCGTCATCATTGGTCCTCCCCCCCCGGAGAATTGAACAGGTGTTCATAAATAGAAAAAGCTTTCACTCTCTGAATGTGCAGATGGTGTGTTTGGCGGACCATTTCAATGATAAGTATCCTGGGTCTGTGCATGATGCCTATATCATGAGAAATAGCAGCATCCCATATGTGATGGCTCAACTCCAGAGGCACAGGGGTGGCTAATAGGTCAGCCCATGGTCCCCACCCAGTGTATGTTGGTATATGGGTGTGGGGTTGGCTCTAAGGGTGAATGTGTGGCTAACAGATACAGGTGACTCTGGTTACCCCGACCTGTCATGGCTACTGACCTCAGTGAGGAATGCCAGGACAAGGGCATAGGAATGGTACAATGAGGTACATGGGCGAACAAGGAGGATCATTGAGCGAACCTTTGGCCTCCTGAAGGAGACATGTGCTGGTTTCCCAGCCTTAGTCACTTTCTGGGTAAATATCCCTTCTAGGCATAAACCCCTGGGTAATACACTGTCAATTTCTTAGCATCCAGCTGGACCCGGATTTACCACTAGTTTCTGGCTGGAACTGGGATTATCACTATTATCCAGCTGGATCCGGGATTATCACTATCTTCTGACTGGAACTGGGAATCTCACATTTCATTTCCTACACACTTTATAGTATTAGGGAATATCCAAGCAATCATGCATTCATATCTTTAATCTTCCAACCTCCTATTGCCAAAGAATCATGCATGTGCTAATTTTAAGGTAAGAAGTCTGAGGTGTCCTCACCTGTATGACGACAACCTTGGAACCTACCTGCCCATGTAAATAGGCACATCCTTAGTTAAACAGGGTATCTGTTTACCCTTTTTTCTGTGCAGTAATCTATTCAGTCAGGACAGGCAATTCTCCACCAGCAGCAGTCAGTAAAGACATACTGAACTCCTGGCTGGCTTACCAAATGTTGATTAAGAAAAAAAGAAAGACAATTCTGTTGTCAACACAATATAGGTTTAATCACAATACGGCTGGAAGGTCAGTCAACCTTGTGGAGCTGAAACTGATCTCAAAGTGCTGCTCAAAGGCAGCCCCTTTTATACACAAAAACTACAATGACTTCATGCACATTATCTTAGAAAAGCAATAAACAAATCAGAATAAGACAAGTTGCTGATATATTTCCACATAAACACCACACCACCTGCATCCTGGAACTTGTGTCCTCCCCCCTCTGTTCCCCTTATCTTGCGATCCTGATAGAGCTATGAAACTGACCATGAATTAACCTTTCCTCCCAGGGTGTGTGAGTGTTCCATTGCATTGTTTTCAGGATTTATTACCTGACTTCCTGTGCTGCTGACTTAAACAACCTTTTCACCACATATGTTCTGAACAGTGTGTTTCTGCCAAAAGTGGGAGCTGTGGCCTTCATTTGTTTGAAGCTTGTTAATTATGAGTTCCTGTTTAACTAAACTTGCTCATCTTGTGTTTTGCTTTTCCTATAACTCCCACCTACTCTGTATCCTTGTGAAACTTATGCTTGTGCTATTCTTTAATTATGTACTCTTCTACAATGTTCTCTGCTGATGTCTGCGGTGGTGAGATTTCCTCGCATTTTATATTTTCCTAACACAAACACAGAGCAGATTGCATTAAATAGTTGAAAAATAAGGGCAGAAAATCTTCCAGAAGTAAATGTTATAAACAAACATGAATCTAGCAAGAGTAGACTCTCTACAAAACACATGGTCCATACAGATAGATTAAAATGTTATAGGTCTGGAAGTGTAGTGCACATTGCCAATAATATTAATTGGCAAGCTTGAGCTGCCAACTGTCACAAATGTCGAAAGAGGGAGCATTTTGCCAGAATGTGTAGGGACATAAACCTCAAACAAGTTCAAATGGTTAAACTTGTGGTGCAAGAAGAAAGGAAATTGGTATTCCAACTACAAGATAATAACGAAAAAGTGACCATGCTCTTGATAATAAAATGGTTACAGAATTTGCAGACTCTTGTTAGATAGTAATGTATTTCTAAAACTGTCCTGTGAGAAACAGAGTGATTTGATAAAAACGGCTATTAAATCGGGATGGTATAATGGGGATTCAAATTTCCTTGCATGGAATGATGAAAATGAGAATTGATTTCAAGGATAGGAGCACAGTCTGTAAAGTCTATATAACAAGAAAAGGGTCTAACCTACCGGGTGGTGTCATCAGAAGGAGTTGGAAATCAACCTTGATCCTAATAGTTCAGATGCTGTTCTTTTAGTTGATCCATCTTTATGTGGCAACGAAGTGTGTGATGTCTTCCCAGAAGTATTCCCTGTCAAACTACGGGGCAGATTTACAAGCCCCTAGCGCAGTCTTAATGCTCCTTAACATAATTTTTGACACAAAGGCGATGTTAAGGTGGCCATCCCCCCGCTCTATATTTACAAAATGGTGTAGTACATGCATTGCGCCACTTTGAACCCCTTGCGCCACATTATGTGGCAGGCATAATGTATGCAAGGGGGCTTTCCCATGCAAAGAGGCCCCAATTTACAAGATTTCACTGTGCCATTTGTTCCGTCATTTTAATGCCTGGTCAGGGCAGGCATTAAAGTGATGCACCCATAATAATCTATGGCCCTCCCTGTGCTTTGACGTTAGAGCAGCAAAGCACCACAAACTCATAAAAAATGTTGACACTGCTGTGATAACGACTGCCATGGTGCACAGTATTGGAAATACAGTGCAACCACAGTATCATTGGGGGGGTACCGAGGAGGCAAGAAAAGTGGCGCATAGGGACCGATGCACAACTTTCTTGTAAATCCGCCCTTTAGTCTATTCAAGAATTAAGACCAATCTCTCATCTCCTTCAAAATCACTTGAAAGAAGAACTAGACAGATGACTTAAATTTGGTTTCATACAGCGTATCGAAAGTTCACAATGGTTAGCAATACTTGTATAATTGCCACTAAATCCTGAGGGAAAGTCATAATAGTTAGTGTTGGTTTACAAGATTTAAATGCTAGCATATGGGTAGATAGGGATTCCCTTCATCGCTTTCACAAAGTACTAACATTAATTAGTAACGCCAGTTGTTTGTGTACTGGATCTCTCTTCCACACACCACCAGGTGGAAGTGCATCCCTCATCACAACATCTCAACTCATTTGTGACTTTCTTAGAGGCCTTTCAGTATGCACACATGCCCTTTGGACTTGCTTCCGGTGCTGCAGCCTTTCAAAGGATCATACAGCATGTGCTTAAGGAGTCTTCTCACACATTATGTTATCTAGATTACATATTAGTCCATGGTATGAGTGAGAAGGAGCACAACAGAATATCGAGAGACGTCTTATCCATGCTCAGAAAGGCAGGACTCATGATTAAGAAAGAAAAACATGTATTGTGGTAGGTTCCATAGAATACCAAGGCCATATGACATCCAAAGATTGCATTAAACCTATGTGGGGTCTGGTAGGTGCTGTAGATAAATCATTGGCATCAACTAATCAAGAAAAAAACTAAATTCTTCTTTGGTCTCTCAGAGTGCTACTCCAAGTTTGTTCAAAACTGTGCAAGCATTTTGGAGCCATAACACACTTTGTTAAAGGAGAAGGTGCCATACTCATGGACCAAGGAACGTCAAGCTGCATTTGAGACAGTCAGGTTGGCTGTAAACTCTTCCCCATCATTAGGAAGATTTGACCCTAACAAACTCATTGTACTTATCACAGATGCCAGAAATAAGGACCTGGGAGCCAGTCTCACACAATTAGTTGATGGAGTAGAACAAATTCTGGCAATTGCTTCCCTTGCTCTTAAAGGATCAGAAAAGCACTATTCAATGGTGGAAAAGGAAGCGCTTGCCTTCAATTGGGCAGAAAGGCACTTCAGGTTTTTCCTTTTGGGAATACCATTCTTAATTAAGACTGACCATATGCCCTTAGTCTATGCATTTACCACAAAAGGGTCAGAAAGGACCACACCCAGGATATATAAATTGGTTCTGAGATTGGCAGAATACAATTTCAGAAGGCAACATGAGCATGGAGCACAAAATGTAGCCTCTGACTATTTATCTCAAGTGCCTTTACACTATCCCACAATTGAAGATGAAACAATGAAAAAATAATTGTGTTGGTGGTGAATCTTGCAAGCGTGAATGAGAGTGAATAGACTGGCAATATGAAAGAAGATAAAGAAATGTAGAAAGTTATCAAACAAATACTAGAATGGTGGTCCAAAGCCTGCCATGAGCTTCCCAGTACACTATTCAAATATTGGGAAGTTAAATTCGAAATGAGTGTCATTAATGGTGCAGAGTGATATTGGGACAAAGCTATTCCGCTTGAAGGCATGGGACGGAAGATAATAGCTCTTGCCCATGAGGACCATTTGAGGCTTAGCCTTATTAAAAAAAGGGTGCTCAGAGTATTGGTGATTTGGCATTGAAGCTACAGTCAAAATGTGTTTAGATTATAGTAAGAGTGACAAAACTAGTCAAATAAGGAACCCTGCCCTGGCCCCAGTTGTAGTCCCACCTAAACCATGGGTCAAATTACCTTTGGGAATCATTTGTCATCTTAATTTCAAAATGTCATGTGAACGTTTTGTCATTATGCTAGTTGATTACCTCTCATGCTGAGTCACTGTGAAATGTGTTCATCAGATAAATACTACCAAACATTACTTTCCTTAAATTCACCTTCTGTGGCAAAGTTATCCCTGAAATTTTGGTCACGGACTATGGGGTACAGTTTACCGCTGACCTCATGAGGTGGTCTATTCGGCACGAAAAAACTATTCTATATTGTCCACATCCAAATAGATGTTAAGAGAAGGGATTGCTTGGTAAAAGAGTGTTTTTAGAGAGCTAAAGTGATGGGTGTGCTGGCCAATAAAGCCATACATGAAACCATCTGAATGTACAGTACCACACCCAATATTATCATTGGAGTATCTCCTTTTGTTTCCTGGAAGGTAGAAGTCCGAACAGCTTTGTGGATTAACTGAAATGGAACAATTGAAGTGAATAATAACATCCCACCAGAAAACAGATATGATGTACTGAGATGTATGTGTAAGAACTTAAATTCCATAGAGAGGATAGGGTTCGGGTGAACTTACCCAAGCAGAGAGGATAGGTGGGAGCAGATGCTCTTCACCAATTAAAATTGACCATGGGGGTAGAAATGTAGTAACTTTGGTAAATAGGCAAATTTGAGGAATTGATAAAATTGTTTTACATTACTCCAGTAGTTAACATCCCTAATTACAAACTAATCTGTCGACCAGAGTTGTAGATGAAAGATGTAGAAGTCCTACAAGGATACATTTAGCCCCTAAGTAGCAAAAATATTGTATGTTGATGTGAATTTTTATATCGTGTAAGCCATTTATTTCATTGAAACTGTTAATCCATTCTTTCATGGGTTCTATATTGTATTCTTTCTACATTGTGGTGCATTATATATTTGATTCTCCTTAAGAAAGGCCTTCCCTGGCTGGTTTCTTCTCTCCCCTTTCAACGCCCACACCCCCAGTTAAGCTTGTTGACTCTTCTTATTCCCCCTAACTCTCAACCTTCAACATTTTGTGAGTTTATGACTAAATTGTGATGGCCAAGAATAAAGTTCCTGTTATACCAAGCACAAAGAAGATGTGGGTGTTTTCTTTATAATACCCTTCTGGAAGGTTTAATAGCTAACAAGAAAACTAATTTAGAATGTCTAACTGTTTCAAAGGACATTTCTGAATGTGTTCAAATCAATGGTTTTACAGATCAAACAGCTAGATTTCTCCAAGTTATGAAGACCAAAAATTAACCTCTCAGCCATAGAAGATTCATAGTTAGGAGACTCTGCACACGTGGCTCCTTTTTGGTCTTAGCTACCATACAGTGTGTTTATGTTTGGTTGTGAAATAATTCTTGCAGACCATACCAGACACCTTCAGTTAAATTAGAGCCCACCATTTGCATACCATTGGTTGTCTTTATTGTCACTCTCCTTGTCTGCTTCTTATTTAATGGCTTGCCTTCCTCTTTTTGTGCCTCTCTCCTCCCCAGGAGGATAGCCTCTTTACCATCTTTTTGTTTAGCTGCCTTGCATCGTGTCGACCATTAGGAATCTACTTTTTAGGTTTTGGCTGCACAGTACTCGTGCTCTGCTTGCAAAATCTCTCAAAAAAAATCTAAATAGGAGTTTAGAGCATGCCCATTACTTACCTTTGCTTACCACTGGTTGGCTCTCATGTCACTCTCATTTCCTTGCTTCTTATTGGTCAGAAGCTCCTGCTGGCATCCCGAGGGTTCATCTATGCCATAGAGCATGGACCACGAACTGCTTCCTGCGGCCAGTGTCTTTTTACTGGCCACATGTACACTTTTTTCAATTTTCCACAAGCTCTTTTAGATAGTGCATGTGCCTGCAGTTCCCCTTCTTAACACCCACCCTCCGCTGTTGTTTTTAACCCACCCCCTCCATTGTTTTTAAGGCAGCTGCTTCCCCAACACAGGTCAAGTGCTCTTTCCTCTGGAAACTATGCATGGGGACGGGCCCTCTTTGCCAGAGGAGTAGAAGCAGCAGGCTGGATTAGATTGACTGCTTTAGACAGCCAGTCCTAGTCAGGCTTAATTGGTTTTCAGCTGTTGCTGTTTTTTCTGCCATGCAAATATCCACTCCCACCACCTTTGCAGCAACAGCGAGAAACCTGGCAGTGGCAGGAAGTTACCCTTTAATTAATGGAGTGAAGCTTCCCGACGTAAGTGAGAGTTCAGAATACACAGAACACAGGAGCAACAGAGTGCGTTATAGTGGCCATTAAATGGGCAACAACCGCGGCCCATCCTTTAGGGCGGTGGGACCACAGCCCCCACCTTTTACACCTCATGAAGAGTGCCTGTCAGGCTGAGTAAAGATCAGCCTGACAGACACTCTTCATGTTCTGATAAGGCAGCCAGGAGCAAGACATGGGCGATTTGCACAGACTCCTGGCTGCCTGAGCTGAACTTTTCTGGGCTGAAGAGGTCACAGCTCCTATGTGCGTGACCTCCTCAGCTCAGCAAAGGTGCCTCGAGGCTCTCTGACCCCCATCCCACGCAGTAACGAAGTTGGGACTACTGCCTTTCCTTATAGGCTGACCTAAGGCCAGAGATGGATGGCAGCAGTCCTAACCCTCCTGGAACCTCTGAGCTGAAGGTAAGTGTGCTTGTGTGGGTATTTTAAATGAATGTTTGGTGCATGCATGTATGTTTGAATGTTGATGAGTGTTGTGAATGTATGTGTGTACGTCAATAAATGAGTGTGAGTGTGCTTCCCACCCACCCCCGCCCCTTTAAATTACCGTCTGCCACTGATGGGCAATGGCTGTGTTTTCCTCCTTGTGGCGTATTTATGTGACCCTCAGTCGCCCAGCTGCAGGGCCCTGCGTGCTACAGCATACACTCATGCCACGCATTCTTCCTGTTCCACTCTCCCAACCATTTGTATAAACCCCACTTGGAAATATCCAATTTTGCAACATAATTTGCCTGATCCCTTCCACTGTCCTTGTGGCTGCTGCTGCCTAGTTAAAAATGTGTTTCGGTTTAGGAACAGATTGGAAATCAGCCATTATGTATTTGAAAAACGCATGGGGTGTGCTTGGTGCCTGGTTAGCCAAGTGCCAGTAATGTGTAAAAATGAATCCACTGCATACCAGGAGTTCGCTACTGTTGTTGACGAATATGCAGGGCAACATGGATGTTATTTCATGTCTTTTTATAATTTATTTACATGAGGTCAAGTAGCAGAGCATGCCAGAAATGAAGCAACACTGTAACTCCACACTGAGGGTCAAATGCATACCACTCAATCGTTCAGAGCAGCTTTGAGGTTGGAAGCTACGGGCAGTGACATCACATTACAGTTGATACAGTGACAGAAAGTGTCACACAACCCATGGCATTACAGGACGTGATACTGTGACTCCATGCCATCACAAAGTGAAATGATAACTCATAATAACTTCACCTCCCCTTTTTTCATTGAATTGGGAGGGAAAACATAGTTTATTGTGGGTCTCTCTGCCCAGACTGTACACTGGCATTGCAGCTTGGTCTGTGCCCTTTACACTTTCTGACTGCCTCAATGTGTTTCCTCAGCATTCTGCATGTTTTCATTGTCATCTGTTACTGTGCCCACATATCTTCGCCTGTCTCAGCAGCCAGAGTTACAAATATCTCTGAGTTCTTCTCCCTCAAGCACCATCTGTGCTGGTATATTTTTCTCAACCTTTCTTACTCTGTTCACCAGCTCCCCTCCTTCCCTCTCTGGCACCACTTTTCCTATGTTTCCCACCTAGACCAAAATTAGCCATCTCTCCCTGTCTCTTGCTTGTACTTTTCTCATGTTCCATGCGCACAGTCTCTCCTCCTCACTCCCGTCTCCAGATCACCATTTTATTTATTGTGGCCCCACTCGTATTCCCGGTTAATCAATTTGAGAAACAAACGTAGGCAAGTGTTACTGCTGTTTTAAGGCTTTTTATGAACCACATTATATTGTACCAAAGATTAGCTGTTTCTGACATATCCACATAACTGCAGCTGTGTTCTAGATTGGTCCTTGATAAACCAATATTATTAAAATGTCACACAGAAGCTCTGCAGACCTCTCATAACTAAGAGGCATTAGCAAAACAAATAGGTTTTGCAAATGCAAGATCTCTGGGCCTTGTCAATGTTAGTTTTTAAACATGTAGCAAAGCAGCGCTGGCTGCCGTACAACATGGTTGAAAGTAAAGAAAAACAAAGCACTAAGTCGCGTTCAACACTGGCCGTGCCATAGCGTTTTTATTTTGTTAAGCAATGTTACACTGCAGCCGAAGCTGCTATGCAACATGTTAAAAAAAAAAAATCCACAAAGCCAATAATAGATCTGGCACAGGCAAAACCTAATGTCTTTGCCAACGCTTGTTCCTTTTTCGTTCAGCACTCCTTGAGTAGGCACGTTTTCTAGCTTTCTCCTCTGTATGCTGCTTCCCACCTTTTAATACCAGAATGCTTCATCTTGCTTTTTCATCACCCCAATCTCGTCCATATACTTTCCCACCCCGCTTTAGCTTCTATTTTGTAATGTTTTTGTTTTTCTTACCAATCCAAGTAGAATCCACCATCTTGGATTGGCTAATGAAAAACAGATGAAAATGGTACTCACATCATTCAATACTTGCACACGATGATACATGCACACACACATACATAATCACACATGCAATCACCTACAAAAGTACCTTTTTTGTTTTTGATGTCGGACAGTGTCAACAATTTAGCTTTTGCCGATGCCATGAATGCATTGGAAAGTCCAATACATCACAAAGACAAGAACTATTGGCCTTGCCACTGCTTGTTCGCAAGTGGTGACTACTCACAGTGACAGACATGCACAATCACTCTACTACAACGAGGGCTCAATGGTGCCAGGAGCAGGCAATACTTTATAATGGGTGGAATTTTCTGAGCAGAAGTGTCCAGAGAGTTGGCTTAGCACCAAAGAGAAAATCTTTTCTTACTAAAAGCATAGTCCATCAGGGGAAAAGCACCTGGCTCCAGAAACGGCCCATGAACAGTAATACTGAAAGTCTACAAATTCAAACTCCTACTTTAGCATAGGGAGCACTGTTGTTCTGTTAAATTCAAGGTCACCTCGGTCCCAGGTACTCTGCCTGACAAACATTCAAATGAACTAAGCATTGGCAAACGTGAGAATGACATTACGAGAAAATGAAATATGGCACTCAAAAAGTCCATAGCTACCTTCTTATGAACATGAGAGACAATAAATCCTGTTGTACCTTGATCAAACGACGAGCAATTTACCCACACTGCAAAAAGCCTCCAAGGCACTAGTGAGTTTTGGTTTCGCAGCATGTTAAGTCTGGCGAGCTATGTTTCACTGTTAGCGAAACATTCAAACCATTCCTTGTTTTGTCATTAAGACATTTTCTATTTAATACTTATGTATGGTGAGGTGATGTTATGATACTAAGGCCCTCATTACAACTTTGGCGGGCGGCGGAGGCCGCCCGCCAAAGTTGCGCGTCGTGAATACCGCACCGCGGTCGGAAGACCGCAGCGGATATTCAGAGTTTTCCCCTGGGCTGGCGGGCAGCCGCCGAAAGGCCACCCGCCAGCCCAGGGGAAAACGACCTTCCCACCATGAAGCCGGCTCGTAATCGAGCCGGCGGAGTGGGAAGGTGCGACGGGTGCTACTGCACCCGTCGCGTATTTCACTGTCTGCTATGCAGACAGTGAAATACATTTTGGGGCCCTCTTACGGGGGCCCCGCGACTCCCCCTCCCGCCATCCGGTTCCCGGCGGGAGAACCGCCAGGAACTGGATGGCGGGAGGGGGAGTTGGAATCCCCAAGCCGGCGCAGCAAGCTGCGCCGGCTTGGAGGATTCCTTGGGGGCAGCGGGAAACCGGTGGGAGACCGCCGGTTTCCCTTCTCTGACCGCGGCTAAGCCGCCGCGGTCAGAATGCCCCGCGGGGCACCGCCGGCCTGTCGGCGGTGCTCCCGCGTGCCGCGGCCCTGGCGGTTCTATACCGCCAGGGTCGTAATGAGGGCCTAAATTTGTTGAGTGCACTAATACCTATACAGGTGTCCTTTCACTTATACTTGCGGATATTGTACATGGTAATTTCTCAAGTGGCAAAGAAGCAGCTCTCATCGCATGTGGCTCTACGCCATGATATACAATAACTTCACAGAAGAGCTGTCTCCTAAAACCAATGAGACTATTGACAAATCTTTACCACAAAGCATGTAAGGCAGGCATGGCTCCTCCTCTAGGGCAGAGGAGCGCCGCCCCCGCCCCCCGCCAGCAGCTGCAAAACTTTTACTACAAAACGATAACAAACTGAGTTTATCATCGTTTTGTAGTAAAAGGAGTGGGGCCGCAGGCTGATACGAGCACTGAGGGGAGTGCACTGTGTACTCCCCTCTATGCGCATGTATGTTTAGCTGGTTGTCTCGGGCCAGCTAAACACACATGTGCAGTAGACTCTCTCCAGTCCAGCACTGTATTGCTGGGCTGGAGAGAGCATGCACAGGCTCCCAGTCTGCCTGGGAGCTCCCTGGCTGGGCAGTCCCTCCCAATCCTAACGCTGCTCTAAGCAGCGTCAGGATTGGCCATAGGGCAGGCTGGGAGCATGTGCCTGCAGATGAGGAGCCAGAGGAGCGGTGTGCTGGTGGCGGCAGCAATGATACAGTCAAGTGTTTTTTTTTATATTTTTTTTAAATAACCCCCCGCCTGCGCGCGCCGCCCCAACCCAGAAATCATGGCAAGCCGCTCCTGATGTAATGAGATCCGACCTCACCGGGGGGTCCATGCCAGCTTGCCCACAGTAGGCTGTGCTGCCTAGTGACACACCAGATGTATGTGGCCTAGGGGCATCCATTTTGACCAATTGTGCAGCACAAAGCATTGCTGTCTGTTTTGGTTGATTTCATTGTATTGACACGTGACAGCTTCCTGGTTAATCATTGTTAGAAAATGGGTTATTTGTAAGGGCTGGTAAGTACCTACACTTAGCAATAGGCCACTAACGTCCACTTAGGTCCCGTTAGGTCTCAGTAAATTAAACCCAGCTCAACCCTTGGTAGCCTGGCAACGAGCAACAAGGCTTAACTTAGGAGACAGAGGGGGTCATTCTGACCTTGGCGGTCCATGACCGCCATGGCGGAGTGCGGCGGTAGCACCGCCAACAGGCTGGCGGTGCTTCCTGGGCGATTCTGACCGCGGCGGTAAAGCCGCGGTCGGAAAAGGGAAGCCGGCGGTTTCCCGCCGGTTTCCCGCTGGCCCAGGGAACCCGCCATGGCGGCGCTGCTTGCAGCACCGCCATGGGGATTCCGACCGCCTTCCCGCCAGCCCGTTTCTGGCGATGTCCACCGCCGGAACCAGGATGGCGGGAACGGGTGCTGTGGGGCCCCTGGGGGCCCCTGCACTGCCCATGCCACTGGCATGGGCAGTGCAGGGGCCCCCTATCAGGGCCCCACAAAGATTTTCACTGTCTGCTTAGCAGACAGTGAAAATCGCAACGGGTGCCACTGCACCCGTCGCACCCCTTCAACTCCGCCGGCTCAATTCCGAGCCGGCTTCATTGTTGAAGGGGCTGTCCCGCTGGCCCGGCCAGCGGTCTTCTGGCGGTCGCCCGCCGGCCTAGCGGGAAAGCCGGAATGACCGCTGCGGTCTTTTGACCGCGGTGCGGTCTTTCGGCGGGAACCGCTTGGCGGGCGGGGACCGCCGACCGCCGCGGTCAGAATGACCGCCAGAGTGGAAAGCATTCAAATATCACAAAACAGTAATTAAATAAAACACAGGTAACAGTTTAAAAATCCAAAACCAATTAAAATAAGGGGAACCGGAGATATGAATCTTAAAAGAATTATTGTTTTCTAGCGCCTAGAAACAAAAAGCGCCAATCTGGTCATCTTGTCGCACCTCGACCGGGGCAAAGTCAAAGTTTAAGGCCGACCGCGATGAAGCCCGGCTTGGCTACAGGCCACGGGAGGCCTCGGTCAAAAGTTTAGCTTAGGACTTAGTCGTTTTTCTGAAGATTTTCTTCAGCGGGACGAACCTGCCAGTCCAATCCGACCTCCTTAACTCTTCTTCAGATACGTGTCGCGGGAGCCCTCAGTGGAGATTTTTACCTTCGGACTTAGTCGTTTTTTCGAGGTGAAAATCATTTGACCGGGGCAAACCTGGATCTTGATCCAACGTCCTTGGAGCCCTCCTCGGATACGCTGGCTGGGAGGTCCCGGTCAACTTCCTACGTTCGGACTTAGTCTCTTTTTTGGAGATTTTCTTCAGCGGGATGGACCTGCAAGTCAGGCCGGGTCGCAGTTGAGGCAAGCCGGCTAGAGTTGCCGCGGCGGGTCGGTCCCTCAATGGAGCTTTCTGGATCTTCTTCCAGATGTTCCTTTAAGATTCTTTTGGGGTCCACAGCTCACCCCAAGGTTACAGAAGCTCTGAGATGATCCTTGGGGGGTGTGGACTACAACTCCCAGAATGCACCTGGCGCAAACTCCTTTTTGGCCACTGGACAGTGGTCAGCTAGTCAGTTTCTTCGGGAGTTGGTACAGGGGATCTGGTTAGCAATTTTTCACCTGTAGCAAACAGTAGTCCCTCCTTGAACCTGTTGAAGCCAGGCAAAGTCCTTCTTGTGGTGAAGCCCAAGTGTGCAGCTGGTGCAGTCCTTTAGAATGCAGGGTCCAGGTGCAGGCAAGGGGTCCAGCAGGGCAGTCCTTCTTCTTCTGTAGTTCTTCCTGGTAGAGATCTGGTAGGGAACTGAGGTCTGGGTGCAGGTCTGCAAGTTTTATACCTGCTCCTGGGTGAAAAACAGGGGGGTCCTGGTTCTCCAATCAGGGGCAGGGTCCTTCCCCCTGTGATGACCACTTCCTGTGAAGTGTGGCAAAAATCAATCCCAGGGAGCAAAAATCCATCATGGTTGAAAGTGATTTTTGGAGGTTACATCTGGCTGAGCCCACCCATTTGTGTGGCTAAAAATCACAAACACACCCCTCTCCTAATCTAATCAAGAGGGCACCTAATTGTCTTGCTTTGCAGGATGTGGGGGTGTTGCTAGGTTGTTCCAAATGTCCTTCTCTGCCTTTGATGACCAGTTTGGCAGCCCTCCCCCTTCCTGCCTCACCATCTGCTGAGGGGAGATCTCCTCACACAGGCACATCTCTTTGTGTGAAGCCAGGCTACTTCACACTTCATCAAGGCAGCCTGGCCAGGCTGCCAGAGGCAGGCCAATCAGAGCACAGAAGCAAAAACACTGCAGGGCTGAAGTTGCAATTTTTCAGGTAAAGTTTAAAACTCTTTACCTGAACAAGTTATATTAAATCCCACAACTGGAAGTTGTGGGATTTATTATAACAATTAATTTGATACCAAACTCTTAGTATCTATTACTTAAGGGGACTTTTAAAATTAAAATAAAGTCTCCCCATTCTAGCTGATGGAGGCCATTCACTACAATGAAGGAAAAACGAATTTGGCTGTTCACCAGGGCTTATAAAACTATTTTTATAAGGTCCCTGCTTATAGTTACATGGCACCCAGCCCTAGGGACACATAGGGCACACCTTAGGGGTGACTTATATGTAAAAATAAGGTCGTTTAAGACTTGGGAACTACTTTTAATTCCAAAGTCGAATTTGCAGATAACTTTAATTTAAAAGCAGCCAGCAAGGCAGGCCTTCCTTTAAAATGACACTGGGCACCTCAGCAGTACACCTATGGGTGCACTACCTATGCTGGGGTCCCTAAACCTACATGCCCTACCATATACTAGGGACTTATAGGTAGGTTGACTTAGCCAATTATAATTAGCCTAATTTGCATACTGATTTTACACAGAGCACAGGCCCTGGGACTGGTTAGCAGTTCCCAGGGCACAATCAGAGTCAGGAAAACACCAGTAAAAAGTGGAAAATGGGGGCAAAAAGTTAGGGGGCCTCTGAAATCAGTCCTGTTCTCTCACAATCATACTCATATTCTGTGCATTTTGGGGGAATTTTTAGATCTGTAGCAAGAAAGTTGAGGAGACATTTACCCTTGTCTTGATTTGATTGGGATAAGTTAAAGTTTTGTATTGTCCTTTATTTGTTGCTCCCTGACAATCTTACCCGTCTGATACATTTCTTGTGATACAATGTTATATTTTGGTCATGAGTGATGTTCAGTAGCGGCTGGGATCCCAAACAAATGGTGGGACAGCACGGGGGAAAAAACAATAAAAAAATAAAATTACTTACTTGTCGCTCACCTGAACTGCCTCGGTGCTCCTCTGCTGCCAGTGCACAGCCTCCCAGACTCCCCTACTCCAATCCACATGCTTTTCTCATGCTGGGTAATATTCTTACCCAGCAAGAGAGAAGAGCAGCAATTGATGTGAGTGGGCTGTTTTTACATTCCCAGTGGGACTGGGAGCCTGTCCCTTCTGTTCTCTACCCAGCAAAGCAGCTTGGTTGGAGAGAACTCAGTGCGCATATTGGTTTGGCCGTCCTAAGATGGACGGCCAAACTGACATGCGTACTGACAGCCGTGCCCACCACTCCTCCTTCAGTGCTGTCATCGTCGTTGCCCCGCCCCTAACACTTGTCTCGCGAAGAAAAATAAAATGATAATAAAAACAAATTATCATTTTATTTTTAACCGTTTCTGTGCCTTGGACGAGGTGACCTCGTCCAAGGCTACAGTTCCCGTGTGCCTTGGACGAGGTCACCTCGTCCAAAGCACGGGAACTTGGGGGAGCGCTAGCGCGCCCCCCCTGTGCACCCCCCTTTCCCCCCCCAAAGCGGGGATGGAAGACCTTCCCCTTCCACCACCAACTCCCCCCCGACCCCCCCTGTGACGTCAGCGCGCGAGCGCGTGCTGATTTGTCACAGGGGCCTCCCCCAGAGCTTCCAGCGCGATTGAAAGAGAAATGCTCAGCATTTCTCTTTCAATCACGTGGGGGAGGCCCGGAGGGGCTTCAAAGGGAAGGAAATGTATTTCCTTCCCTTTGAAGTCTCTCACAGGGTTTCAAAAGCCGGACTGCTTGCAATCCGGCTTTTGAAACCCCACTAGACACCAGGGATTTTTATTTTTTTTGCAGAAAGTGACAAAAGGGAGCGACCCCTTGGGCAAGGGTCGCTCCGGGGGGGGGGAGGGGCATTTTTTTGGGAAGGCCTTTTCTGCCCCCCCTGGGGGCAGAAACCTCTAGGCACCAGGGATACAATATATTTTTTTTTTTGTATGCTTATTTTTTTTTTTAGGTGGGGAGCGACCCCTTAGGCAAGGGTCGCTCCCCTAGGGGGCAGGCAAATTATATTTAGGCCATTTCTGCCCCCCTTGGGTGCAGATTGGCCTATTTTGATGAGGCCAATCTGCCCCCAAGGGGGGCAGAAACCACTAGACACCAGGGAGTTTTTTTTCTTTACGTGAATTTCATGCAAGGGGTCGCTCCCTGGGGGGGCGGGGAATTATTTTAGGCCGATCTGCCCCCAGTGGGGGGGGGGCAGAAACCTCTAGGCGGCAGGGCAATTTTTTTTGTTTGTGTTTTTTTTTTGTTTGTTTTATTTTTTAGAGGTTGGGAGCGACCCATTAGGCAAGGGTCGCTCCCCTGGGGGGCAAATTGTATTTAGACCATTTCTGCCCCCCTTGGGGGCAGATTGGCCGATTTTAGGTCAATCTGCCCCCAAGGGGGCAGAAACCACTAGGCACCGGGGATTTGTTTTTTGGCGCCAATGTCACGCAGGGGGAGCGACCCCGTAGGCAAGGGTCGCTCCCGGGAGGGTGGGGGTTGGGGGGGCAAATTTATTTTAGGCCATTTCTGCCCCCAGGGGGGTCAGAAACCTCTAGGCACCAGGGCAAATTTTTTGGGGTGTTTTTTTTTTGTTTGTTTGTTTTTTTAGAGATGGGGAGTGACCCATCAGGCAAGGGTCGCTCCCCTGGGGGGCAATTTGTATTTAGACCATTTCTGCCCCCCTTGGGGGCAGATTGGCCGATTTTAGGTCAATCTGCCCCCAAGGGGGCAAAAACCACTAGGCACCGGGGATTTGTTTTTTGGCGCCAATGCCACACAGGGGGAGCGACCCCGTAGGCAAGGGTCGCTCCCGGGGCAGGGGGTAGTTGGGGGGGGCAAATTTATTTTAGGCCATTTCCCCCCCCCCGGGGCCGGCTGACCTAGAGGCTAAAATCCACAGGTAGGCACTTTGCAAAAAACACCTCTGTTTTCTGTGAAAAAATGTGATGTGTCCATGTTGTGTTTTGGGCCATTTCCTTTCGTGGGCGCTAGTCTTACCCACACAAGTGAGGTATCATTTTTATCGGGAGACTTGGGGGAACGCTGGGTGGAAGGAAATTTGTGGCTCCTCTCTGATACCAGAACTTTCTGTCACCAAAATGTGAGGAAAATGTGGTTTTTTTAGCCAAATTTTGAGTTTGCAAAGGATTCTGGGTAACAAAACCTGGTCAGAGCCCCGCAAGTCACCCCATCTTGGATTCCCCTAGGTCTCTAGTTTTCAAACATGTGCTGGTTTGCTAGGTTTCCCCAGGTGCCGGCTGAGCTAGAGGCCAAAATCCACAGGTAGGCACTTTGCAAAAAACACCTCTGTTTTCTTTAAAACAATGTGATGTGTGCACGTTGCGTTTTGGGGCATTTCCTGTCGCGGGCGCTAGGCCTACCCACACAAGTGAGGTATCATTTTTATCGGGAGACTTGGGGGAACGCTGGGTGGGAGGAAATTTGTGGCTCCTCTCTGATTCCAGAACTTTCTGGCACCAAAATGTGAAGAAAATGTGTTTTTTTAGCCAAATTTTGAGGTTTGCAAAGGATTCTGGGTAACAAAACCTGGTCAGAGCCCCACAAGTCACCCCATCCTGGATTCCCCTAGGTCTCTAGTTTTCAGAAATGCACAGGTTTGGTAGGTTTCCCTAGGTGCCGGCTGAGCTAGAGGCCAAAATCTAAAGGTAGGCACTTTGCAAAAAACAGCTCTGTTTTCTGTCAAAAAATGGGATGTGTCCACGTTGTGCTTTGGGGCATTTCCTGTCGCGGGCGCTAGGCCTACCCACACAAGTGAGGTATCATTTTTATCGGGAGACTTGGGGGAACGCTGGGTGGAAGGAAATTTGTGCCTC
Organism: Pleurodeles waltl; assembly: GCF_031143425.1. Lineage (NCBI taxonomy): Eukaryota > Metazoa > Chordata > Amphibia > Caudata > Salamandridae > Pleurodeles > Pleurodeles waltl. The sequence goes on along the minus strand of NC_090446.1, from coordinate 975,021,095 downwards.
CTTTCAGATTCCAGAACTTTCTGCCACAGAAATGTGAGGAACATGTGTTTTTTTAGCCAAATTTTGAGGTTTGCAAAGGATTCTGGGTAACAGAACCTGGTCAGAGCCCCACAAGTCACCCCATCTTGGATTCCCCTAGGTCTCTAGTTTTTAAAAATGCACAGGTTTGGTAAGTTTCCCTAGGTGCCGGCTGAGCTAGAGGCCAAAATCTACAGGTAGGCACTTTGCAAAAAACACCTCTGTTTTCTTTCAAAAAATGGGATGTGTCCACGTTGCGTTTTGGGGCATTTCCTGTCGCGGGCGCTAGGCCTACCCACACAAGTGAGGTATCATTTTTATCGGGAGACTTGGGGGAACGCTGGGTGGAAGGAAATTTGTGCCTCCTCTCAGACTCCAGAACTTTCTGCCACAGAAATGTGAGGAACATGTGTTTTTTTAGCCAAATTTTGAGGTTTGCAAAGGATTCTGGGTAACAGTACCTGGTCAGAGCCCCACAAGTCACCCCATCTTGGATTCCCCTAGGTCTCTAGTTTTCAACAATGCACAGGTTTCGTAGGTTTCCCTAGGTGCCGGCTGAGCTAGAGGCCAAAATCTACAGGTAGGCACTTTGCAAAAAACACCTCTGTTTTCTTTCAAAAAATGGGATGTGTCCACGTTGCGTTTTGGGGCATTTCCTGTCGCGGGCACTAGGCCTACCCACAAAAGTGAGGTATCATTTTTCTCGGGAGACTTGGGGGAACGCTGGGTGGAAGGAAATTTGTGCCTCCTCTCAGACACCAGAACTTTCTGCCACAGAAATGTGAGGAACATGTGTTTTTTTAGCCAAATTTTGAGGTTTGCAAAGGATTCTGGGTAACAGAACCTGGTCAGAGCCCCACAAGTCACCCCATCTTGGATTCCCCTAGGTCTCTAGTTGTCAACAATGCACAGGTTTCGTAGGTTTCCCTAGGTGCCGGCTGAGCTAGAGGCCAAAATCTACAGGTAGGCACTTTGCAAAAAACACCTCTGTTTTCTTTCAAAAAATGGGATGTGTCCACGTTGCGTTTTGGGGCATTTCCTGTCGCGGGCGCTAGGCCTACCCACACAAGTGAGGTATCATTTTTATCGGGAGACTTGGGGGAACGCTGGGTGGAAGGAAATTTGTGGCTCCTCTCTGATTCCAGAACTTTCTGTCACCGAAATGTGAGGAAAATGTGTTTTTTTTAGCCAGATTTTGAGGTTTGCAAAGGATTCTGGGTAACAGAACCTGGTCAGAGCCCCACAAGTCACCCCATCTTGGATTCCCCTAGGTCTCTAGTTTTAAAAAATGCACAGGTTTGGTAGGTTTCCCTAGGTGCCGGCTGAGCTAGAGGCCAAAATCTACAGGTAGGCACTTTGCAAAAAACACCTCTGTTTTCTTTAAAAAAAATGGGATGTGTCCACGTTGCGTTTTGGGGCGTTTCCTGTCGCGGGTGCTAGGCCTACCCACACAAGTGATGTATCATTTTTATCGGGAGACTTGGGGGAACATAGATTAGCAAAACAAGTGTTATTGCCCCTTGTCTTTCTCGACATTTGTTCCTTCCAAATATAGGAGAGTGTGTAAAAAAGACATCTATTTGAGAAATGCCCTGTAATTCACATGCTAGTGTGTTCACCTCGGAATTCATAGATGTGCAAATAACCACTGCTCCTCAACACCTTATCTTGTGCCCTTTTTGGAAATACAAAGGTTTTCTTGATAGCTATTTTTTACTCTTTATATTTCAGCAAATGAATTGCTGTATACCCGGTATAGAATGAAAACGCACTGCAGGGTGCAGCTCATTTATTGGCTCTGGGTACCTAGGGTTCTTGATGAACCTACAAGCCCAATATATCCCCGCAACCAGAGGAGTCCAGCAGACGTAACAGTATATTGCTTTCGATAATCTGACATTGCAGGAAAAAGTTACAGAGTAAAACGTAGAAAAAAATTGATTTTTTTTCACCTCAATTTCAATATTTTTATTTTTCAGTTGTTATTTTCTGTAGGTAACCCTTGTAGGCTCTACACAAATGACCCCTTGCTGAATTCAGAATTTTGTCTACTTTTCAGAAATGTTTAGGTTTCAGGGATCCAGCATTGGTTTCATGCCCATTTCTGTCACTGACTGGAAGGAGGCTGAAAGCACAAAAACTTGTAAAAATGGGGTATGTCCCAGTAAAATGCCAAATTTGTGTTGAAAAATTGGGTTTTCTGATTCAAGTCTGCCTGTTCCTGAAAGCTGGGAAGCTGGTGAGTTTAGCACCGCAAACCCTTTGTTGATGCCATTTTCAGGGGAAAAACCACAAGCCTTCTTCTGCAGCCACTTTTTCCCATTTTTTTGAAAAAATTTAAATTTTCACTATATTTTGGCTAATTTCTTGGCCTCCTTCAGGGGAACCCACAAAGTCTGGGTACCTCTAGAATCCCTAGGATGTTTGAAAAAAAGGACGCAGATTTGGCTTGGTTAGCTTATGTGGACAAAAAGTTAGGAGGGCCTAAGCGCGAACTGCCCCAAATAGGCAAAAAAAGGCCTGGCACAGGAGGGGGAAAAGGCCTGGCAGCTAAGGGGTTAATGTTTGCATGCTGGCCCGGGAGCGCCGCCATAACGGAGGAGTTGCCGTTGGTGATTTAGTAAACAAGTAGCAAAGGATCACATAAATTCAGAAAAGCTAATTTAAATGTCCAGGTGTGAAGGCTGCACTTGAAAAATTGTGTTGTTTTTAACTTTGAAAGAATGTCTGACACTTATTCTTGTTTCATACCTTGGACAGGACACAGAAACATTCAGTGGCAAAGATGGATATTGGTAAACAGATGGAAAAGGCTGCAGAATCAACTGAAAAGGCCTGGGTACCTGAGGAAGAATATGCCCCAGAAATGGAGGAGCAGATAATATATTTAACAGATGAGGCTCCAGCAATAAAAGAGGGAGAGCCAGTTAAGGAAGAATTAAAGGATGAAGATCCAATAAAAAAGGAAACCATACCAAAAGAGAAAAAAATGCTAGCAAAAAAAGGAGAGACTGCTTCAGTACAGAAGGAGGCACCTGCGAAAAATGACGAGTTGTTATCAAAAAAAGAGGATCCTCATCCAATACCAAAGGAGGCTACAGAGGAAAAGCACGAGGTCCCACCAAAAAAAGAAGCAGCACCATCAAAACAGGAGGAGGCTACTCTGAATAAGGCTCCTGGCAATAAAGAGGAAGAGCAAGGAAAAGAGATGAAAGACCCAGCAAAAAAGGAAGAGGTGGCAACACAAAAAGATGAGGCCCCTCCAATACTGGAGAAGGCTCCAGCAATAAAGGACATGGGTCTGTCAGGAAAGAATGAGGTGCTATTGAAAAAAGAGGAGATTTCTTCTATACCTAAGGAGTCTCCAGCCAAAAAAGTCATCCAAAGCAAAGAGGAGGAATCCCCCCCAAAAAAGGAAGGTGAACTAACAAAAAAAGAAAAATCTCCTTCAGAGCAAAGGGAGATTCCAGCAAAAAAGGAAGAGGCACCATCAAACAAAGACAGTGTATTACCAGTGGTGAATGGAGAGCCAACAAAAAAGGAAGAGGCTGCAGCAACAAATAACATATTCACAGAAAAAAAGGATGATGTTGCAGCAAACAATGATGAGCCTCAAGAAAAAAAAGAAGAATCCCTGACAATAAAGGAGGAGGTCCCAGCAAAAAAGAAGGGATTCCCAACATCAGCGCTAAAAGTCCCGTCCGCAACGCCCATTTTTCCACCTAACATGAATAGCTCTTACTTAGGAGATACATACTTTCAGGAGGATAGCTATTTATATACCACGGTGAGTGCTGGTGATTGTGTTTATTCACGGTACACAACAGAAACATCTGAGACATCCATTACTTTTTCTAGCAGGCGGTCAAAAGAAGAGTTCTAGGCACCAGAGGAAAGCTCTACAGTGACACAAGTGCATTCATAGTTTGGCAGAACCAGATTGTCCCACAGGGTAACCATGAGAGTTCTCTGCAAGCAGGTGATTGTTAAAGTGTGGTATATTTATGTTATCTTCAGCCACGTGGTAGGTGAAGCCTGATACCACTGCCTCCTTTCTGCCCCACCACCCAAGTTTGCATTGATTCATTCTGTTGTGATATCACGATTTCTTATAGACCCATCTTTCTCTGGGTTTTGGATTACAGCAAGGAAAAGGAGAGAAATAACCCATAAAATATGGGAGAGTTCCCCACTTTTAGTAGAGTACATGGTAATGTGTGCATCATGTCCTTGGGATGTTTGACTGAATGAATTTTGTGCTCAAAGCTAAAGAGAGGAGTTATACAAATGCATAATAGGCCTGCTCTTTGTTCTTCTTATCATAAAGTATACACTTCTGCCTCTTCCTTCCACGAGCTCAACCTGGCAGGGCACAGCGTGAAGTCTTCAACACTCAAGGTTTTTCTAGTAGGCAGTGCCTAGGGCCAGAGAAACTAAGATATAGCATCAGAGATGTGTCACTATTGTGGTTCATCCCTGATGCAAAAGCAATTTTGACATTTACTAAGCTAAGCAAAGCCAATTTGTGTGGCTTTGCATTTCTTAGGAATTACAAAGTAACAAAAGGCTGTGTTATTGCGTTGAGTATAAATTACATGGGTCGAGCATGGGTGTTCTCATGTACTTTGATGCAAACCCAGATTTATCAAGACTTGTAAACCTGAGTTTTTGCCAAAATGATGCAACTACCCGATAGGGGTGTAACAAGGATAAATATCTCCCCTTGTTACCTCTTAACGTGTGTACTGCTTTGCCTATAAGGATTTCCCTTCCTGCACAAAGACAATTTTAACCATAACGCAGACACCCTCGCCCCATGGCACCATGGTGCCTTCCTTAGTGCTAAGCGGCCACATGTGTGCCAATGCCTTGGTAAAGGCAATACCCTGGTAAATATGGCCATTTTAAGCACTCTAAAGTCAGGCAATGGAGAGCCGCAACTTGCTTTGCAGGGCTGAGTTGCTTGAACTTTCAGTAAACATTCCACCTAGTGTTGTGTGATGAAGATCTGAGGCAAACCACAAAACCCAATATGCTATCTACTAAGAATGAACAGCAATGTATTTGTAAATCTGTGTAAAAATAGCCAGATGCAGCTCTCTGAAATACAATAATGTAGACACAAAAATAAGAAAATTTAAGTAACAAAATGATAATGTTTATTTTTACATCATTTTTTATTCAGCAGAAATACACAGACAACAATTGACCTCCACCCTGAACTCTCGTTTTTCTGTTAATTGCTCATTATTGTTTGCTTGGTTGCCTGCCTGTTACAGCTGTTTGCCCCCCCTTTGAGACCCACCTCTTCCCCTTCTCCAAATGCCCTTGTTCTTCTTATCATTTCAGTCTCTCCTTGGCTGCTCCTGTTATTTAGTGCTGTAGTCCAAGGCCACCCAATATCCCTAAAACAGTCCTTCATCAACAATGTATATTTTTCCAAGGTATACTGGTATGTTTTTTGGATGAAGATTTTCATTGGATAGAAAGAAGGGCAATGGGATGGAGAGAAACAAACCAGAAAAAGTACTCATTTAACCTGCTTTCAGGCATTACTTCCAATCCAAAATCTTCAACTGTCTCTCGGCTAGAGGGGTTGGATGGCGCTCTGCTCCTCCTCAACTATTCAAAAACAAAGGTTATCCAATTCCACTTCTACTCTGCCAACTGTCTACACCCACTCCTTCCTGCCTCCAGACCCCCAGCCCTCTGTCCTCACCAACATGAATACTTTCTGCTCTTGATGCCACTCAAATCCAGCGTCTAACATCTCATTTTTGAGGCATACAAATCAAAAATGCAAAGTTCAAAGGCAGAAAAAGAGTTCCCAAAGAGAAGTTCAAGAATGAAGAAAAATATCACCCAAAATATGGAAGTAAAAAAAACAAGTCCAAAAAGAGCAAAAGCAAAAACAAGTAGTATGAGGTTACATAACGGACAACACTGAAAACAATAGTGTACACCTAATCACTGTATGTCAAGTACAAATACAAGTCCAATCCTCACTGCTGATCACCAATGTTAGAAATGGGGTCTTTGGTTGGCAGTCAGGTTACCCCCTGTCCAAGCAAGGACCCTCACTCCAGTCAGGGCAAAGGAGAATCACACCTGGTTAACCCCCACTCACCCCCTTGGTAGCTTGGCACAAGCAGGCAGGCTTAATTCAGAAACAATGTGTAAAGTATTTGTACCAACAAACAGTAATGCACTGAAAACACTACAAAATGGACACCAAACTAGTTTAGAAAAATAGGTAACAAGAGCAAAACAACAAAAATCTAAGATACACAAGTTAAAATATGAATTTTCAAAAGAATAAGAGTCTTACTCCATAGAAAACAATGGAAACAATGATTTTGCACAAAGTACCTGGTTAGCGTAAAAAATAAAACCGCATGGGCAAGCGTGCATCGGAAAAGGCAGCAATGGCTCACAAGGGAGGCAGTGTGTTGTTTCTTTTCCGGTCAGGTCGGCTATGCATCGTTTTTCTCCCTCGCAAGAGAGCAATGCGTTGATTTCCGGCCTGGGGCACCTCGGATCCTCGCATAGTTGGGTTGACTTTGACGCCCAGGGACAATGCGTGGAAAATCCTGTCACCCGGTGTTAGAAAACCGCGCTGTCTCGGATTTGTGTCATCAGCAGCAGCAAGTGGGTTTTGTGCATAGTTTCTCCAGCCGCGATTTGTTGATCTCCCAGCTGCAATGCAAGTGGAGGGTAGATCTTAGCTGCAAAGCCAGCGGCGGGTCATTTATCAGCCACGTTGCAGGTGGTGCATTGACAATTTCCATGCACAGCGTTCTGTGTGTGGATTTCCAGCTCTTGTCTGCCAACTTCACCATTCAAGTGCCCAGGGACTGGATAAGACACCACTTGAAAGGGCAGGAGTCTCAGCAGAGAGTCCAGATGTTAGCAGAAAAAGTATTTGATACCCCTGAGACTTCAAAACTATAGGCAAGCTCAACTCAAGCCTTTGGAGATTCTTCACAAGGAGAAATACACCACAAAGTCCAGTCTTTGTCCCCTTTCACAAGCAGGAGCAGCAACTGAAGGATCGCCCAATAAAGCACAGTCACAGGCAGGGTCAGCACTCCTCCTCAGCTCTTCAGCTCTTCTCCTTGGCAGAGGTTCCTCTTGGTTCCAGAAGTGATTGAATCTTCTTGTTCATAAGATCCTGTTCTGCTCAGGCCAGGCCCCAGACTCACACCAGGGGGTTGGAGACTGCATTGTTAGAGGGCAGGCATAACTCATTCAGGTGTAAGTGACCACTCCTTCCTCCACTCTAGCACAGATGGCTCATCGGGATTTGCAGGCTACACCACAGCTCCCTTTGTTTCACTGTCAAGAGGGGATTCACAAACAGCCAAACTGTCAAACTGACCCAGACAGGAAATCCATAAACAGGCAGAGTCACAGAATGTTCAATCTAAAAAACAACTTCACTAAAAGATGTATTTTTAAATTGTGAGTTCAGAGACCCCAAACTCCATGTTTCTATCTGCTCTCAAAGGGAATATACACTTTAATAATATTTAAAGGCACCCCCCCATGTTAACCTATAGAGAGATAGCACTTGTAACAGTGAACACTGATAGAAGTATTTCACTGTTAGGACATGTAACACACATCAGTACATTTCCCACCTTTAACATACACTGCACCCTGCCCATGGGGCTACCTAGGGCATACCTTAGGGGTGCCGTACATGTATAAAAAGGGAAGGTTTAGGCCTGGCAAGTGGGTGCACTTGCCAAATCAAATTGGCAGTTTAAAACTGCACATACAGACACTGCAGTGGCAGGTCTGAGCCATGTTTATAGGGCTACTAATGTGGGTGACACAACCAGTGCTGCAGGCCACTAGTAGCATTTGATTTACAGTCCCCAGGCGCCTCTAGTGCACTTTACTAGGGACCTACTAGTAAATCAAATATGTAAATCATGGATAAGCCAATTACACATACATTTTACATAGGAGCACTTGCACTTTAGCACTGGTTAGCAGTGGTAAAGTGCCTAGAGTATCAAAAACAGCAAAAACAGAGCCCAGCACACATCAACAACCTGGGAAGCAGAGGCAAAAAGTTTGGTGAACCACGTCAAGGATGCCATGTCTAACACGTTGCCGTGGACTTTGCCGCAGATGGTCACTGTTGGGGAAAAGAGGAGCTCATGCTGGACCTTTGTGTTGGCGGTCCTCAATGGCTGTGAATTTTTGGCCTAAATGAGGTCACTTTGCAGTCTCAAGGAGCCCAAAACGTCTGTATCTACACCTTTTCTTCAGGAGATGGCTGATGCCAGCCAATGGCCTAGAGGCTGAGGGCACCTCTTGGTGATCAGGACTCACTCCAGCAGAGGCCAGCAGCCAGGTTCACGCAGGTCCAGTTGGTGCTGGTCAGCTGGGCACTTGCAGAGAAGCCTCTGGAAGCTTGATGTCCCTGTAGCTCAAACAGATCATCTGACTGTCCTTTGGAGTCACTTCTGGGGAACCTAGGTTCTAGGCAAGCAGGTCCAATCTTTATTGTTAAAACCGCAGGGAAGTCCTTCTGAATCTGCCACTGGCCCAAAAGTGTTCAGATGAGAGGTTTGGAAGGTGTCACTTTTCTATTTGGTGCCTGCCTTTGTGTGGAGGAATTCCCTACCCTACACCCAAAACTGGTTCTGATTAGTTCTTTCCCTTCCCCAGGCCCTGGCTCCAAGCTGCCTTTTGATGACAAAGGCAAGGGCAGGCCTGGTGCCAGGTTCCTTTGTGTGTGCTGCTGAATGCGAATATAGCCAGGTTTATTGCTTTGTAGAGTTGAAAAGGCCAGCTTGGTTCTATTTTGGAATTGAGAGTGATGCAGCTTAGGCAGAGGGGGGTCATCTGCCTAGGAAAGCATATTCACTCAGTGAAATAGGCTGCAGCCTGGCATATAAAAGTTCAAAGTTTTAGACTGAAAGAAGAGTAGATTTTTGATATAGGTTCTTGTGAAAAAGACACATGGACACACGCTCATCCTTCAATACGCAATCAGTGCATGGCATCCAAGGACAGACATACATAATCTCTGTGACCAGGTTTGAGCTGAATGTGTGCTGCTGCATTTGGGCTCAATGTGCATTTCCATAGTCCATCAACAAATAGTCATAAGGATTTATAGTATGTCATTTGCTAATTCATTTGGGAGCAAAATGAAGTGTTTTGTGTCGCATTTGCATTACTCCAAAGTGCTGACTTACTCTATAACTTTGTTTCCAAAACTATGAGTTCTGACCCACTGGTGGGTCGCAAGCCGATTTTTGGTGGCTTCTGAAAGTTCAATCAATAAATATTGGTGCTTTTAAATTAAGTATTTAAGTATTTAATTATCTCATCACATTTGCTGTGCTTCAAAGACAGAAGTCAAATGTCAATCTATGTCTTCTGCTGCTTATTTTGGAACACGGGAAATGCTGTTTACAAACTCTTCTCACCTTGCAGTCAGAGAAAGAAGCGAATTATGTGACAATCTTGCTGTGGTACAGGGAGTGTGAAAGGGAAGGTTATAGGATGTAATTTCTTCATAACACACAGCAAAATGTTAATATCCGTAAATGAACTGTATGCATTCAGCAGTTAAGAAAGCAACAATGAAGCACAGTTTTTGTAGTATTTGTAGTGTGACGGAACAAAGATTTTAACAGGATGAGAACATATACTGTAGAGACACTTTACTTAGTGATGCACAAATAATAAATATTCACTGAAACCCGATTTCAACACATTATTATAATATATGTCTAATGTAATTTTATCTGTAAAACTGTATGTGCGTGTTTAGTGCCCATTTCAATTTAAAATGTGTTATCTGTAAAAAACAGTGTGCTACTTCATGATACTCTATGTACATCAACAAATCATCTGTCTCATGATCAAGAAAATATCTCCAGTTACGATAGTTTGTTATAGCAAAAAAGTGGGTTATGGTTCTAAAACATTAGACGTTGCTGGGTTAGAAACATGGAAGAATGGAAGCAACTACTTCAAGACTCAAAGTGTGAAAATAGTTCTGCATGACGGTCTTGATCTGAAGTACCATAAATAGGCTTGAGTTGAACTAACTGTCAGGTTGCTCCTCACATGATCTATGGTGGTTGAGTCACAATATTGTTGGACCACGTTGAGGTCTCATAGTAAGTTAGAATGATTTTCCTAACTGTCACTTAGTTTAGGTAGTTTGAACACATATATGACTCAACAGCAAGAAAACAGGCCTGAAAAAAAAATAATTAGCTGTGATGGGTCCCAGAATTGCCACAACTTTTAATCCAAAGAATTGAATCCAGACTGTCAACTGACAAGCCCACATACTAAAAGTAGAAGTGGCAAGAGCAGAGCCTTGAGGACCTCCCCTAAATCTCAGATGGGAAGTAGTAACTTAAACGTGTTGTAGGGTGAAATATCTACCCGTTGATAATAATCTGCTAAAATGCCTCCATCCAAATAAATGTGATATTATGAATATCCACTGATTGTGAAAAGGGGCCAGGATTGTGGCGCCACCTTCCCACACATGTGAACCGAATTCTTTCTGAATATTTATGACCCCATCCTATGGTAGAAGAGAGGTGAAAGTATTTTCAAGGCAAACTTGGTTTAATTAATGCCAAGGTTCCACAAATTTTTGGAGAGTAATTACAACCATGAATCAGAACAAAAGTTGACTGTAAATGCAGGATGTTAAGCTGTACTTTCCGGTAGGGGCATAATAACATCTTCCTTGAGTGCAAAACACATTAGATAGATGCCAGAGGTGAAACTGTCATCATGGGGTGAGTCAGAAAGACAATTATTATTAAAAATGATATGAACAATTAGGACAATTCAGTGGAGGTGTGTTAGTTAAATAATAGGTAGCACTGCCGTAAGTAGATGCTTGTCCACTAAAAGGAGGAGCTTGTTGCCTTGCTGTACCTTATGGCCTCCGTTTTTATTTTGAAGCAATCTGTTAAGTGGACAACCTCGTAGACTACTCTATTAGTCATTTGAAATTCAGTCAACACTTCAAAGATTTTCATAGCACATAACTGATTATTAGATGACTAAAATACTGCCTCTGTCACAACAGACGTATTTAGCATTTGTATTTTTGGGATTCTGTAAACCAGGCTGGTTTAGCAGTCCAAATTGAGCAAATTTGTTGATAAACGTTTTTGGGACTTATTATGACATGGTCTGTTAGAGCTATACAATCAGAGGCTGCTAAAAACAAGAATTAAGGTCAAATAGCAATAAATTAGGATTTGAATCAACAGTCCGGTAGGGACAATTAAAATGTGCTCAAGTAATTGGGGGTGATATATATATATATATCACATTTTTGAGATTTGTTTACAGTAACCTGAGTGTTACTTCAATATTAATTTGTAAAAAAAAACCTTCAACTCTATTTCTGATTTGGGTTTTCATTGTGTAGCCAAATTGATTACACTGTAAATTCCGATGATGGATTTTTTGCCTAACGTCCTGGTCAATCCTTGTGCATGGAAAAAGATTATTGACCCCAAGTTAGGAGCATGTAGAAGATGCTCCATCAGGGGTGTGACATGAAACAAGTGGAAGTGGTAGTGTGGCAGAAAAAGTGTACAGCTTCATAGATTAGATTGAGCATTTTCTAATGCACAATCTGCTTGATCAATCAGTCACCTTCTTGGGCCCTCATTAAGAGCAGCCTTGTTAATTGTGATATCCGTGATAACTGCTGTTGCTGCAAAATTTACATTACAAGTTTTGTGATAAATATTGGCAAGTCAAACCCTCCAATATTTATCAGGGAAATGTTTGCTATTTGTGGTAACAGGAGGAATTCAGTGTGTTAAGCGCTAAAATGTGCATTTAATTCCCACTCAATTGATAAGTAAGTAATATTTATCACACCCATAAATACTGACTCAGAGGAATCAGATTTTGTCAGGTGCTCTAAATACCTCTGCAATTACTGGACTAATGAGGCCCTTGGTGTTTATATGTTGGGCCAGGAAATTGTCTATGCAAATTAAAGAGTGTTCATTCTGGCAAATTTGATTATTTTGCCATAGGGATCAAATGCTATTACAAAAATCCAGCTTGCTGACAAATAATGATTGGATCAGAAATTTGTCTGCGGCTGCTGGGTTGAGACCATGCACAAGCTTCGAGTGTCCCAAGGAGTGCGAGAGAGGCCGCTCTCTCCAATCCTGGTGCTTCTCTCATGCTGGTTAACAGCACGAGAGCAGCACCAGGATTGGTTAAGTGAGTTAGCTGGGGCCTTGGATCCGAGGTGACAGGAAGAGGACCTGAGCAGAGAACGTGTTTGCAGGCAAGATAAGTACATTTTCGTTTTTTTATTAATGTTTTATTTTATCACCCATCCACCACCCATTTATACCGCCCTTTAATCACCATAGTTGCCAGACACCACTGGTTATCCCGAAACTTTTTGGTTTCCTCCTCCTATTTTTTTACCTTCTTTTTGTTGACTTTAGGACTCCTGGCACTTTACCACTGCTAATCAGTGCTAAAGTGCATGTGCTCTCTCCCCTAAATCTTGGTATCATTGGCTTACACCTGTTTGACATATTTAATACACCTGAGAACGTAAAGGCCAGGGCACACCCAAAGTGAAACTTCGTATGGTAGATCCAAGTGGTGCTTCAAGAATTGATTCGAAGTCCGGCAAAAAGGTGACACTGGATATTTATTACAGGTAAGAACAAATGATCAGAGTTCCAATCAAATGACCACGTACAATACAAGTCCAAACAGCAAAACAGTCGACATATGTTTAGTCTTCAAGACTTTGTCAAGGCTTTAGCTATGCGGACATATGCAAGTAAAAAGAAATATAACAGAGTCCCGAGAATTCGTTTGGAAGATGTAAAACTACAGGTGAGTCGATCATGTGGAGTATAGGTAGCTGATACCAATGCCCCTACCCCGCCCCCCAGGAATTCCTGTTGCGCCACCCCAGTAGGGCACAACACAGCTTCTGCATGACCATGGTGGGTAGGAGGACATTGCCTACAGAGTCCGGCTGGCGCTCCACTATCTGGAGCAACATGGGGGACCGCTTTAAGCCAAGATGAGCCTTGACCTTTTATTCCTACTTCAAGGGAGCGGGAGGTTGGGCTATGTGGGAGCCTCCTTGCTCCGCACCCTCCTTCTGGATATGCTGCAACTTGCACTAGCCACTCGTGGGCAACTGGAACTAGCGGATACCGCTTAATCAAGTGATCTCAGCTTTTTCTGCATTTCCAGAAGGGTTATTCCCGCACACCATGTCATGTAAGCTAGGTGCGTAGTGAGTTCCTGCAGCCTATCCATTTATGCCTGAAGGACCATTTGTTTAAAAGGGCTCAGTGGATCAACCATAACACATCCTAGAGGAGATTTGGGGTCCTGCACATCATGATTATGTAATAAGATTTGTAAGTCGTCCGGAATGAATGCATCCAGTAGAATGACTATCCCAGTCAGGTAATTTTGAAACCTACGAGCCTACCTACTTATAAAATAATCGCTGCCAATGTCTTTTTAGCCCTTGCCTCATACAGATTGATAGCTACTGCATAATTCCCATAGTATTGATTGCTTCATATGATTAGCAAGGTTACCGCATTGTACATGTGCTTTTCTCTAAATATATGGGCCTGATGTACTACGGTACAACAGCGTTTTGAACCTTGCATTGTCCATTATGACGAGTACTATCTAAGTGATGTCATAGTGTGTAGCATTTGGACTTTTGGCATTATCAGGATCCCAAGTACTACTTTCCAGCAACTTCATGTTATGCATTTATGATGGTCTTGGTCCACGGTCTATATTTACAATATAAGACCGATATATTTACATAATCCTATGTGGAGACTCTTTTGTGGTGTATTTATTGTTTCACTGGTGTGAGTGTGCTGCACAAATGCTTTACACGTGACCTCTGGGGATAGGCATGACTGCTCTGTGCCAAGCTTCCAGGAGGTGAGCACAGGTTATCTTTTGTGTGTAACTTACTTGTCCTGACTAAAGTGGTGGATTCTGCCTGGCTTAGGTGCATACCCTAGCTAACCAGAAACCCAGTTTCTAACAGTTATCGTTTCTTTGGCTAGAAAGATTTGTGAACTTTGGTCACATATTAATGCACCATTCCTAAAGTTTCTACTTGCACAATTGTTGTGTGTTGTAGTTCATTCTTCATTCCTGAAGCTGTGCCTCCGTTTCACTGACATGATTCCCTACAAGTGCTTCAATTTGTGTAGAAGTGTAAATACACACACTAGAGTGAAAAAGGGGCCCCTTGGATATATGACTTGCAGCATTCTGTTGGTGACACTGGGCTCTGTCTCTAGTGGGGCAATTTCTATCTCTGATTGATGGATCAATATGAAATAGTCAAATATTAGAAAGTACAAATATATAGATATAAGAACGGAAGGGTACTTTCGGGATGGAAACTCCTCACTATTATCAGTGAACAGGTGAGGCTTCTAACCGGTCTTCTCTGCATATTTTTGTTCACTAATAAAAAAAAGACTCATGATTGAAACTCTACTGAAGAAATTCAATAGACAGCTCTGGCAATCCACTTCTTTTTAGGTTTTTGGCACATGGGAGATTACCATGTTGTCCAAGTGGTTTTGCATGGTTGCAGGTCATTAACAGGGATTTGGTCCAGGAAGAAAGGTATTGATATAATGACTTACTTGTAATGTTCATCACACTATGCCCTTGTAAAATCCTAGCATATCCTCCTGGCCTTCCACCGGGTACTGCATTCTTTAACCTGCCTATTAAATATTGGATATCCGAAAAAGAAGCCTAGATTGCTTGCTGATAACCTCCTTTCTTCCTAGAGCTATTCTTCATTGTCACAGAACTTATTTATGAAAAGTAAACCGAACCCTGGACAGAAGACTCTACAGCGCGTAATTCCTAAGCTGATGATTTTTCCCACTCATAAGGGGTTCCACAAAAGTCCAAAGCATCCTATAATCCAGCTGTAATTTTACCCACAGTGTCTATACAGTAGAAGCTCTAATCATCTGTGATGCAGATTAGGTGTAATGACTGCAGCAAGAAAGTATAGGACTAGGAATATTTGGGAATCACAATAAGTAATCAAGACATTACCTCCTCAATACTTTTAATCAACCCTCTACCAACATATGAGACACACCATAACATGGCAGAGCTTAGGCTGAACACAGAACAGTACAACAAAGGAAGCGATGCTGCACAACCTAAATTCTGAAATTACATTGCAGCAGCAGAATGATCAAAACCCTTGAAGTCTTGGGTTCATGTCCATGAAATCAGCAATGTTGTACAAACACAAGGGTACAACCCATACTGCGGCAAAACAAAGATGTCCTCCAACAGACTCTTCAGATCTCCACTCGGAGATCGACATCTCACATGTAAACCTCCGCAATGCTTTCTTGAAAAGGTAAGATAAGATAGATAGTAAATAAGAATTGAAATTGTAGAGTTAATTTATCCACTCTGGAAATCCACAAATGCCATACACCCAGCGGTCCTAGTGCATAAAAAAAGTATGGGATCTATGATGCTGCATGCAGTGGAGGTGGGGTCAGTGAGTGTGGGGTCAAAGGTGCAGCTAAAAAAAACAAAATATTTTTTTACTTTTTTTTTACATTTCCCCGTCAGGTTGCTAAATTTAAAATAATGAATATCTTAAATGAAAAATAAATGTAAAAAATTGCTACTCAGCACTATATTGCATTATAAAACCTCTATTCGTTTATGCACTGCAGAGGACTGTGCGTAACCTAGAGCCACAGAATTAAATCTTGGTTGGTGCATTGGAGAGTAGTGACTTGTGTATTTTTAGTGCTATGCCGTCACAGCCTGAGACAGAAAGCAGTGTGAATATTTAGGGGGTTTTAGGGATCTAGGGCGGGAAGTTAATTAAGTAATACTTAATTAACAGTTAATTATTAAGTGATAATACTGTATTTGATTTTAAAAATGCAAATCATTGAATTCTTGTTTTTAGATATATTTTAGGTGCATGCTGCTAGGTCTGTAGGGGTATACGGTGGGAAGCTCATTAATTAGTAATTGAATAACTTTTTTACTGATTGATAATTGTTGAATTGTAATTATGTAAATTGGCTACTTATTTTTAATTTTTTTAATACACCTCCACACTAAATTAACTATTGGTCATGCCTCTGCTGTGCACTATTTATACCCTTGCAAATTTGTTAATTCAATGCATTCATAACAACACCTGTAATTTCTCAAATGACATCATTGCTTGTCACAACACAGTGCATCGTGTAGTGGTGAGTTGAAGTTAGTGTTGGCTAATTAACAAACTGAAAAGAGTGTGTAATAAGTTCAGCTACATTTATTAATTTGACGGTGGTGGATAAACTGTAAATGAAAGTTGTAGCTATACATTTTGAATTTTTAAAGTGTGTGTAATTTAAACTTGGCTTGTGTAAGGAACATTGAAAATGTTAATAAAAGTGTATTTCAAATCGTAGACTCCAGTGTAGCAAGTGGAGAGTTGTTATGTAGAGTGTTGTACAGGACAGTGGAGGAGAGTGTTGTAAAGTCCATTGTTACATAGTGGAATATTGTAAATTGGAACAGAGTGGAGTAGAGTACAGTGTAGTAGCATATTGCACAGTGTAGTAAAGTGTTACATTGTGTAATGGCATGGTGTTTCATATAGTGGAGTCAAGTATCATAGACTGGAGCAGTGAGCTATACAGTGGAATGGCATGTCGAACGGTAGAGTAGGGTGTTGTAGACTGTCGTAGAGAGTCCTAGCATGTTTTAGATTGGAGTGGGTTGAAGTAGAGTGTCATAGAGTGGAGTATCAGTCATATAGTTGAGTGGCATATCGTAGAGAGAAGTTGAGTTGCGTGTCATTGTGAGTCATACAGTGTAGTACAGTGGCCTAGAGTGGATGGGCACAGAGTGTCATAGAGCGGCACAGTGTGTAGTACTGTGTTGTAGAGTGGAGTTGTTGCAGACCATGGAGTGGCGTAGAGAGCGGTATGTTACATTGGTCTAGAGTGTGATAAAGTGTAGTCGAGTGGAGTATAGTGAGGGGAGTACAATGGGTTCTGTAGAATGGAGTAAAGTGTCATAGAGTGGAGTGCACAGAGTAAAGTATAGAGTTGCACAGTGGAGTGTATGGGAATAGAGTAGAGTAGAACTTTGCAGAGTGCCATGAAGCGTGGTAAACTTTTATAGCATGGAGTTATAAAGAGTGGCGGATAATGTCATTCAATGAAGCAGCATATAGTGGAGTGGCATTCACTGCAGTGGCATAGGGTGGATTACCGTAAAGTGGAGTAACATGCATTGGAAAACTGTACAGTGGAGTGTAAAAGGGTGGAGTGGCATAGAGTGGAATAGTGTAGACCGGAGCAGTGTACAGTGGCGTGGCATAGAGTAGAGTAGGGTACAGTGGATTAGCACAGAGAGGGGTGGCATGCATTGAAATGGCATAGCAGTGAGTCGAGGAAGCTGATATAAATAGGAGTGCTGTCTCATACAGTATATTAGAGTGCTGTGTCTTACAGTGTTGGAAACTTGTAGAGTGCAGTAGAGTGCTGTACAATAGAGTGTGCAAGCATACAGGAGTGCAAATTTGGATAGTGTACAGCAGAGTGTTGTAGAGTGGAGCTGCGTACAGTGGAATGGAGTGGACTACAATAGAATAGCGTAGAGCGGAGTATAGTGGAGTAGTGGCCAGTGGGTTGGTCTACAGTGTCGTGAGGTAGACTTGAGTAACACAGAGTGGAGGTACGTACAGTGTAAGACTGTGGAGTGGAGTGGTGTATAGTTGTGTTATGTACAGTGTAAGAGCTTAGAGTGGAGTGGCATAGAGAGGAGTATCATACAGTGGAGAGGCACAGAGTGGAGTGATGTAGAGTGGAATAGCATATAGTGGAGTAGCCACAGTGGCATGGCTTATGGATGTGAAATTAAGCATCAATGTAGATTATGGTGTGTAGAGTAATGCAAAACAGTGAATTGTGCTGCCTTGTGGTTCGCCAGATTTACCACTCACTGCAGGGCTATGCATGGTGGCCTTGCGTTGCTTTGTAAATATGACTTAAGTATTCCATTAACCCTGCGACACCATCCATGATGCAAGGGTACCACAATCCAATCATACAGCTAGACCTTAGTTATATTTTGTGCCATGGTATACTGTGATAACTTAATAGTATACCATGGTACATAGAGATGACAAGCCAGTATACAACTGGGCTATGGCTGTCTGTAGAGAATGAAAAGACAGCCATATTGTTTTTGCTACACTTTGGCTGTGTTCAGTGTAAGGGCCTTAGAGACAGGTAAATAGATAGGGAAATTTATTTATTTATTATATATTTTTTTACGTTTATGGCCATAAACTCTGGTAGTTTCACAAACTTTTATGAAATTCTGTGAAAGTACTGCAGTGATAGATGTTACTAGGTTTAAATGCCTTATAGCTTAAAAAATACTTACCCTACTTAACTGCAGAACCCGCAATGCATGATCTCTGCACCATAATGTATAATCCGGCCAAATTTCATGTAAATCCATTTAGCCATTTTTGCGCAACGTCAAATACAATAGTCTACGGAAAAAGCATTGGTGGGAAAATGCATTTTTGGACCCCCTTTTAAGTTTACTTCCCATTAACGATTCACCTCAAAAATTTACATCATCACAAAATGTAGAAAATGCTATAGGTCTGGTAAGTTTTGTGGTGATTCATCCAACGGGTGAAAAGTTATTAGGGAGCTAATATCTGAGGAATTCCTATCTTTGGGAATACTACCTATAACTACAGAGTGTGAATCAGATTTAATGTGATTTCCTTCTTTTTTCCATTGTATTTGTCATGCATTTGTTTATTAGTTTACATCTTCATGTGACATTAAATGTGTTTTTTAGTTGTTCATGTATAAATTCAGAAACTTTACATCTGCACTCTAGTTTATTTGTTAGGCTTCCTTGCTACATTTAGGAGGATTTTGCTACATATGAAGCCCAAAGTGAGTGTAAGCCAATCATTGTTGCTATAAAAATTAAGTTTATTAATTTTTGTTCCTAATTGCCAATTATTATTTCCTCCATATAGTAGTTTGTGTAGCTCACTGCTGGGTCACTTTTACCTTTTGTTGCACAGGAGTGCATACGGAAGATGGTTTTTGTTTTGCTTCTTGGACACAGTTTTATTTTGTGTGCCAGAGAGCATGCAAAGAAAACATATGTAGATTAAGATGCATTCTATTTGTTATGTATTTGGTAACAAGTCTCCATTGGCATGTGACCATAAATGGGTATTTTACTTGCTCATGTAGTAAATCTTAAACTTTACATATGTCTTTAGTAATCTTGTTTAATTTTTGGACTTCCTTGCTACTTTTAGTAGTGTTGTGTTACAAGATATTGCTAAGTTGTGGGTCCTTATCATTTCATATCCACTTAATAACATCACTTGAGATAGCTAAATGATCATCCACATTGTCTAATGTACATTGTTGCAAAATTTCAGTACAGTCCATTCACCCATTTCGCCGCAATGTGAACTACAAAAGTCTATGTAAAATGCATTGGATTTAAAGTGTGTTTTGGGAACCCCCTTTTTTCTTTGCACCCCTTGACCAAATACTGCAAGACTTTCAATCCTCTGACAATTTAATGGATGCAACAGATCTGCAAAGTTCAGTAGAGATTGTCAAATTGGTGGAAAGGTATTCAGGGGAAAAAAATCCATGAACTCCCTATCTCCCACCCTAACTATAATTACGGAGTGGCTACTGCCACTCTTTAAGGTCACACACGCACACACACTCTCTCGACCAACGCTTGTTTGTCAGAAAAAAAACATGCCCGACACAAATTGGGATCCAGTCTCAGGTTCAGTATTCTGCATTGCTACAAAGTGTAATGCATTTTGGCCGCCGACTCTGCCTCTCTCAAAAACACATATTAGTATATTTTTTCTGCAAGTGAATAAAATGAGTACATTTTATTTTAAAAAAACAAGTCTAGCAAAACCAATGTGAAGAAGCAATTTGTACAACATATTGGGCATGATTTAGATATTGGCGGATGGGTTACTCCGTCACAACGGTGATGGATATCCTGTCCGCCCAAATCTAAATCCCTTATGATTTAATGGGATTTAGATTTCGGCAGATGGGATATCCGTAACTGTTTTGACAAAGTAACCCATCCGCCAATACCTAAATCAGGCCCAATATCATATGATAGTGAACTCCTCTTTAAGGGAGATTCAATTCCAGAGGAGAACTTTCTATATTGCTGGTATTATTATTGTTATTATTATTATTGTTAATATTATTATTATTATATGTATTGTGTAATAATTTGTGGAACAGGCCAGATTCTTGCATTGCAATTATAACTTAACCCCCTGACTTTCTTTCACATTTTGATTCCTCTTCAGGACTGTCCCAGCAGCATGAAGAAAAAAATGATTGGTTCAGATTTTCGACATACCTTTATGGAGAGGCTTCCTCTCCTACAGTGGGCACCACACGCCACACCAGAGGAGTACGCGAGACTCCGCAGATACAACGGCTGCTTTGGATGGGATGTAATCAGTTGGGACTGTGAGTAACCTCTTTCACTCTCCTTGGATGACAAGATTACCCTATTCTTCATAAGCAAACCTGAGACTTCGAAACGGCCTGTGCCTCTGTGCACGAGAGTGCAGTGGGAGTGTTTTAGACAAAAGAAATGAAAAAAATGATTCAGTCGAATTTATATTGTCAGACCATTTCATTACGATTGGCTTTCTCCAGGTTTTCAAAAATAATCTGAGAAAAAAACATTTTTGAAGAAACATTTGCTTTTTCATTTTACTTTCCTTTTTTCCCTTTCAAAGAGAGAAGAGCGTTCTTCATAAACCCATGTTTATTTTAAGAGTGTGTTGGCCCCTTGACACCCTCTTGCTATCTCCCACTCTCCCCCACCTTTGTTTCTGTAACCCTCTTTTACCCTTTTCGCTCTCTGCCTCAGCGCTGCACTTCTCCTGCTAAGACTCATGTTTTTCAAATAGACATATACCATTCCTACTTTCCTGGGAAAGGTATTTTGGCATTTTGACATTGGTCCAATAATGTTGTTCGGTCAGCTAGATTTCATGAGGCTGTCTTTAATAGGTTTAATAGAGTTACAAAGAAGAACACCAGGCTTTCTTTAAATATCTCAACATTTGTGATTGCCCACTAGAGTCATGCTTTAGATGCCCCATCAAGGACATTAGCAGGCCCAAGAGAGGCATTTAGGGGAAAACGCAAGTAGGACATATGTAAAAAAAAAGAAGAAGAAACACTTGTACAAAGATAGACATTGTAGTCAGAGTAAAAGAGACATCTGAATGCTCTACAGTTAAACAAAGAGTGAAGGTTATGTCCGCAAAACTCCATGGCTTGGTGTACCGTCCACCACAGAGCTGGCAGGTAATAGGCAGTGGCCTTGCCCTTTTTAGGGGGGGGGCTACCACAACTAAACTTTCTTTCCTGGGATACCCGTGCGTGGCATAGCAGTCTGGAAAAATAAAACTTGTTGTGTGTCAAGGACATACATTTTTTCTTTGGGGGAAGGGGTGTTCTAAAGAACAAAAGAGAGTGCTAAGCGGGCTGACCAAAATATGGCGAACAGCTCAGCATTCATCATTCATGAAAATGTATCCGAGGATGTACTTTCATCATAGCGATAGCTATCATCCAGGCGGGGATCTCAGATAGGGGAGACTGTGCACTACAAGACTTTCAGTCAACCCTCTGGACCGACCACCAAACAGCAATGAGCCTCTACGTCTACAGTGCTGGCCATGTTTACACTGCCACATCCACACCTGATAGTTTTTTCCTCTTTTTGACTTCACCATCTAAGGACATATGTGCAGATTGACTCGGAGAGAAGGACAATTAACCCAGCGTTTAATATCCGCACCTGCATCATCTGCTCTCCAAGTTAACTAAATTGTCTGATTCTGGGCAGTTCACCTAGTCTCTTTTATTTTTAGCACCAGAATGTGATCTACTTTTGCATGTGTATAATACAAGAAAATGAACTGCAGTGAACAACCTTTTAGTGACACTTCAGGCACAAGAGAGTAGACAAGAATGAAGATGGAAGGATAGTTCACCTGTCTTGCAGTTGAGTTTTGCTGATTTACGATCTTGTTTTCACTGTAGCAAAAAGGCGGAGAATAGGAAAGGAAAATTGACATATATTTGTGAAGTTAAATTTCAGCATGTCACATTTCTCTAAGGTAGTGATAAAGTACCGGCCGGGGGTACATTCACTACTTTGGTTTATAATGTAATTTTATGTTTTTTTTACTTTGTGCCTTCTTTTTGTAGTTATGTATCTTTTATAGATTTAAAACCTTAAAGAAGATTGATTGACTAACATTCAGAAAGATTTTGAAAAAACAGGCAAGCATTTATTTACGGGTTAACTGAAGTAAAATAAATAAAAGAAAAGAAGCAAATAAGATGTCCCACACCATTTTACATTAGGAACACCTTAATTTTTAAAGACATCTTGCAACAAACATGACAGTCTCATCAAAATTCAAAAACGTATATTTCATTAAAATGCAGAAAGTTTTCACCTTAGCACATTAGATTATATCAGTGCACTGAGAAGTATTTTTTTAAAGTGATAGTTTTCAAACATGAACTTAGAAACATTTGTGTCTCCCCTCCCCCACCCCCAAAATGGCAACAAATGCCAGTAGGGAACTAAGAGGCAAGTCAGTTGTCCTGTGCACCCCCTGGGAGGCCTTAGTTTTTATTATATCTGGAAATTATAGTTGATTAATTCAAACAAAAAAGACCATGCACAACGCACATTCTGAACTCATGTATTTGAAGATGCTGTTATATGTGATAATGAAATAAAAGGAGGCAAAGTGAAAACAATTGCCTGGAATCACACAATTTACTAAAGTAGGGAAACTGGAATTGGTCCCAGGTCTTCTGGTTTCACACTGCAATTCAGTCACTAATTCGGTATCTCCTTTCCGCTTTCATTTTAGAAAAAAAGGTAATGCTTTGCTATTAATTCTTGGCGGATGAGCTTGAGTGTGGATGCAGACAGAAGCTACATGACAGGTTGGCTCATTTTGAGCTTGAGGTTCCAAGAGATCCTTGGTTCGAGCCTTCAGTGGCTCATCCATCTCTGTCACATAGTAGCAATGGCATGAGGCCCTCTGTCACCCTACACACAATACTTTTTGCCCGTGGAAAAAAGTTTGCAAGTACCCATGCTCTAAGAGGTGGTTGATACTTGTTGCAATATGTGTAAATTTTACTCCTCACGTTGATACAGATTTATTTTTCCTAGAAGAACCTTCGTCCTCATGATAGGGGTGTGTGAAGTTTTTGCAACATTTGAAAGGTCTGTCTAAAACTATGCAACTTTGAAAGTTTTGAAAGTTTTTCGCACTGCCAGTGTGAAATTGTTAATTTTACAACTATTTATTTTGACTGTATCCTAACACTAAGAAAACGTCTACACATAATATTTACTTTGCTGGAAAAAAGCCTGATTTGGATCTGGTTGCTACCTTTTACAAGCCTGATTCTCACTTGGCCTGTGTTACAATCGCATGCATTTTTACCCTTTTGGCTAGTACAAATCCCCCGGTACCATGTAGAGGATGCGTTAAATCCCATTGAATGGGGATTTACATTGACGGGCAGATTTTTCGGTCATTTAACCAACAAGAGATCCTCTATTCCATGTAGTTTTACAGCTTAGATTCATCACCTGCACTGAGAAGGTGGTAAGTGTATTGGGGCCAGTACGTGATGTGGGAGCGTAAGGTGGGGGGTAATACCGACGATGGACAGGTTTTTCTTGAGTTTTAAGCACTTTGGCCCATATTTATACTTTTTTAGCGCCGCATTTGCGCCACTTTTTGACGCAAAAACGGCGCACACTTACAAAATACAATTACGGCCCGTATTTATACTTTTTTTAGCGCCGCATTTGCGCCGCTTTTTGACGCAAAACGGCGCAAACCTACAAAATACAACGGCATTTTGCAAGTTTGCGCCGTTTTTGCTCAAAAAACGACGCAAATGCGGCGCAAAAAAAGTATAAATACGGGCCTGCATTTTTTAAGTTTGCGCCGCTTTTGCGTCAAAAAATAGCGCAAATGCGGCGCAAAAAAAGTTTATGTTTCTTCCTGTTAGTAAAAAAATAGAATTACGTTTCGTTGCTGATTCAACCAAAGTCTCATGTGATTTAAATGGACAGAAAAATCGGGCCAGGCTCATTCACACCCAGTACATCCAGGTGCTGGAAAGTCTAACCAGTTTTAATCAGGCGGAGCAAAATGTATCGCTGTGCTTTTTAATAATTAGTTGCTTTACTGATAAATACAAAGACCCTAAATATGATGGGCTCAGTAATCCTATTTTGGGTACAAACAAGTTTACAGCCTGGTTCCAAACAGCTGGTGTTTGCTTCTGTTAATTTACTGCAGGAAAAACCTGGTGCAAATTGCAGGAACTACTAGAACGTGCACCGTTTGCATATGTTAGAATAGGCAATAAAATGCAGTACTAGCCTTGTTAATCCTCATTCGCAGATGTTGAAACATAATAAGGTACAAACTGCATGTCCGCTGTATTTGAAACCCCACGCAATTACAAATTAGTGAACGTACAGTTTGCACTCTACTTGTTTGGGACAATTGTGATACTTTATACAATATTATGCCCAGGTTGCCTTTAGAGTCGAGTCACTCTGTCATAAGTTATGCTTACAACCAGTGCAAACCTAGCAGTGGTCTACGAAAGATCGTGATCCATGAAAATGGCTACATTTTTAGAGTGCCCGGGTCTATTTTTGGTCTCAGTGTGACCCTCCTCAGAACCGGCTAAGATTGCTTACCAACGGTCATAGTCATCTGCTTACTGTGTGATAGAGGTTATAGTCCTTAAACTCACTGATGATGCTGTATGGATCAGGATGCAACAAGTGATGTGTGATTCAATGCCACTGCACAAAGGTGCAGGACCCTGATAAGTTGTTCATTGTAGCAGTGGGGAAATACATACAAATAGAGTATCACCCTCTCACAGTACAGCATCCTTATCCTTTCTGCACACACACTGGGCCCGGCCCTCATTACGCACTGGTTCTCACAAAGATAGTCTTCTACTCCAGTCAGATGGTGGGGAAACAGAGCTCCTGGTGGGTTAGAACATGTAGGGCATTCATTGAGTGTGTCTGATTTTGACTGTAAAGGCTGGATGAACCAGTTCGATCTTCTGGCAATCACATCATTTTGTACTAGGAACCACTAGTCTCCTGTCTCCACTTTTCTCCAGTATGAACAGGGAGAACTCTGCAGTTTGCAGCGCTTGACTCTTCTTTATTAGGGACACACGGATTCCCTCAAATGTACCCCTGAAGTGATCCGATTCAGGTGATAGGAAAACATGGACCATTATATTCATATTGGAGCAGGAGAAAGTAAGGATAACATAAACGCCATCGGTTCATTTCTGTAAACTCACTCCTAGTGTCTTCTTGTTTTTTTTTAGATTTGAAGCAAACGCTATCTCTGCTGAATACCTCGGCCAATGGCTACTTGTTCAGTGATTGGAACAGGAAACCCAAAGCCGGCTCGCCCTGTATCCGGTGTGCAGTAGTAGGCAACGGTGGTATTCTGAACGGATCGGAGAAGGGGAAAGAAATAGACGAACATGACTATGTGTTCAGGTGACTGTGATGCTGTCTCTAACCTTTTATATCGCTGTCTCCCCCAATCCCTTCATGCATGTATGTATCTGCCTATTGGTGTTTATAGAGCACAGGCCCAGTTAGAGCTCTATGCAACATGCCCAGGAGACAATATCAGATCGTGCAGCAAAAGAATGATAACTGAGGGAGGGCGGTTCTTAAGTGAATGGGACCCCGGTGGAAGGATGGAGCCATGGAGCCTCTGTTGATGATGGGCGCGAAGATGCGTGACAGCTTTGTCTCAGGATATAACTCTTGCTTAAAGCAATGCCTGGTCTGCAGCCTTTGCTCTGGTGAGTGTATGAGCTGCGGAGAACCACCTGTCACCAGTGATCGCTATTTGAACCTTCTTTCTATTAGTGTGGAATGCAGTGCTTTAAATGGGCAGGTACTGTCTGATACGGAGTACCTGCGCTTCTTTCATTTGAAAGGGAATTGTTTCTGCACTTCTCAGCGCTACTGCAATACATTTAATGGGGGAGTACAGGCACATCTCAGAAGCAGGTAGTATAAATAGTGAGCACCTACACTTCTATATTTTGATTTAAAGCACAGATGCAATGTCAGCTGGTTCATTACTACTTCAAGCAATAGTTTACCAAAGTTATGAGTAACCACAAGCATTCTTAACACTGAAATGTAATAATCCTTAGTTGCGCTCTCACATATAGCACATAGGCCCTCATTCTGACCCTGGCGGTTCTCTACCGCCAGGGCCAACGGGGGCGGGAGCACCGCCGACAGGCCGGCGGTGCTCCCTTGGTCATTCTGACCGCGGCGCTTTGGCCGCGGTCAGAACGGGAAAACCGGCGGTCTCCCGCCGGTTTTCCACTGCCCCTTAGAATCCTCCAAGGCGGCGCAGCTCGCTGCACCGCCGAGGGGATTCTGACCCCCCCTACCGCCATCCTGTTCATGGCGGGAAAGCCGCCATGAACAGGATGGCGGTAGGGGGGGTCGCGGGGCCCCTGGGGGCCCCTGCCGTGCCCATGCCCATGGCATGGGCACGGCAGGGGCCCCCTAACAGGGCCCAACTAGGCTTTTCAGTGTCTGCGATGCAGACACTGAAAAGCGCGACGGGTGCTGCTGCACCCGTCGCACGCCTTCCACTCCGCCGGCTCGATTCCGAGCCGGCTTCCTTGTGGAAGGCGCTTTCCCGCTGGGCCGGCGGGCGATCTGAATCAGATCGCCCGCCGGCCCAGCGGGAAAGTCAGAATACCCCTCGCGGTCTATTGACCGCGGGGCGGTATTCAGGCGGCTTCCGATGGGCGGGCGGCAACCGCCGCCCGCCTAGGTCGGAATGACCACCATAATGTGTTCACAGTATTTTAAAAACTTTAACATAGATCATAAATATATACAGTTGCCTTTATCTACTTCTAGTTAAGTGACAGGCAAATGTATAAGAATGTCTTTTAGAAGACGTCTCAAACAATGAAATATTATTGCTTTGTCCTAATTGCAGACATCATCTCCCATCAATTGCTTGGAGCGCCAATTATTATTTGTATTGCGTCTATGCAATGAATGGCTTGCATTTGATTTGTAAACATGTGAGAGGCATGGTACACCCTAACCAGCAAGAACCCATAATCACTTAAACAGTAAATGTTCTTTACTGACAAACTGGATGCAGAATGAGGTATTGCTGATAGTCACTGGAATACGTTTTTTGACAAGTCTGGAATAACACCATACAAGATCCAGAGGACTAACATGAAAGACAAACGCTGTATGTTAGACCTGGTATCCTTGGTGAGGTTCCCACTAAAATTTTGCCCTGTGACCTATGTGATTGACCTCCTTTTTGCTGGCTGTAGGACTCTGCGCACTTTTACCACTGCTAACCAGTGTTAAAGTGCAGGTGCTCCCTCCAGTAATCCTGGCTTATCCGCAATTGGCATATTTAATTTAACTAGAAGTCCCTGGTAAAGTGCACTACTTGTGCCCAGGGTCTGTAAATTAAATGCTACTGGTGGGCCTGCAGCACTTTTTGTACAACCCACTTCAGTAGCCCTTTAAACATAACTTAGGCCTGCCATTACATAGCCTGTGTGTGCAGTTTTAAACACCCATGTTGACCTGGGAAGTTAAAAATCATGCCAGGCCCAACCTTCCTTTTTATACACATAAGTCTCCCCTAAGGTAGACCCTGGACTGCCCCAAGGACAGGGCGCAGTGTATTTAAAAAGTTGAACATATGCTTTGTCCAGGTAGTGAAAAACTCTTACTTTTGTTTTCACTACTGCAAGGCCTATCTCTCCCATAGGTTAACATTGGAATTGCCCTACTACATTTTATAAATGTAATTTCCAATTGGGAAGAGATATGACCCGCTGATCCACCCCCCCCCCCAAGTTTGATGTCTCAGGAATCACAATTTAAAATCACAACTAGTGGTAAAGTCAGATTTTAAACTGGTTTTCTGAAAATGCCACTTTTAGAAAATTGGCATGTCCTTACCTTAAATCATCTAGTGTCTTCTGTCTGTCTCTGATTACAGTCCTGGATGGGTGACAACTGGGCTCTTGTGCATTCCTTCCAGACAGTCACACAGAAAGGGAGTTCAGGTGTGACTGATGGACCATCAACATCCAGGAAGGTTAAGGACTCTGTGCACTTCAAAGAGCTCTCTTTGAAGTCTCCCCCACTTCAAAGGCACCACTGGGTATAAGAATTGGACTTTCGATCCCACCAAATGTACACTTCTGGACCTGAGGACATTCTGCCAGGAACAAGGACTGCTGTGCTGCTGAAAGGACTGTCACTCTGCCTGACTTTGCTGGACTCCTGACCTGCTGGCCTGCCCTGCTGTCTGCTGCCCTTGTTGCCTGGAAGTGAGAAGGATGAAACTGCATCTCTACATCCCCAGAACCAAAGTTACTCCAAGGGCTTGCAGGCTTGACTTCTGTTCTGAAGTCTCAGGGACATTAAAGACTTCAATTAATCCTGCAGCAGCACCTGGACTTTGCTTGCTGCAAGTCCTACCCTGCCAAGTGGTGCCAACCCAGTCCAGGACCATTGGAAGTGGGTAGTAAGTGCTGCAACTGCAGAATCCACTAAGCATCTCCCCTCAATGCCTACACATTAGTGCTGGGGACAAAGACATCTCATCGCAGGCTGCACGGCTCAAAGACAATGCATTGCCTACATCGCTAAGGAACTGCCGATGATGCAGCTCGGATTGCACAGCTCGGAACCGACACATCACCTACATCCAGTGGGAAGCTCTATATTGCATTGTAATCTTTAAAAATTAATGTCTCGACTTCTGCTTATTAGAATTTTGTTGTTTTGGTCTTCTTTTGTTCATTAAATTAGGCTCTATTTGTCTAACCATGTGTGGTATTGTTTTGTGTGGTGTTTCCACCGTTTTACTGTTTTAAGTATTGCTCAAATAATTTACACATTGCCTCCTAGGTTAAGCCTGCCTGGTCCGTGCCAAGCTACCAGAGGGTGAGCACAGGTTAATTTATGGTGTGTAACTGTCTTACCCTGACTAGGATTGTGGTGCCTTCAAGGACAGGGTGCATTCCTCTGCCAACCAGAGACCCACTTTCTAATACTGTACTTTTCATGCTGTGCCCAAACACCTACAGAGTTTGGCAAAAATACACAATCAAAATCAGGCCATGCAGCCATAATGTGCATGTACAAGCAATAAGCAGACACACACACTGCTATCAATCATAACAAAGGCAGGGTGTAAACCCTTAATGCTGGAGACGTCAAAGTGCACCAGCATTGGTTGCATGACCAAACCACATACACTGATGTTGTGTGCACACTGTAGGTATCACAAATTTGTTACTAGAGAGGCTCAGATGTGTCTGCATTGGGAGATCTGGTTTGTCACCATGCATGTGGTGAGGAGCGCATTAAGAGTCGGGGGATCTTGTGTACAAATTTGGGCAGGTCCTACCACAGCGGTTTGTGATAGAGACTCACAATTGTACAATGTGGTACATTGTACAAATGGTGTCGTGAAGCAACAGTAGCTTATGAGGCATTCTCTTATGAGTTCTCACAGAATCTTAGTACGCTCAAGGCTCCAGGCTCTCCAAAGTCACCGACAGTCATTCCCAACAGCCAAAGAGTATCCTTATGAGCACCTCCATCACACAATCCAAAACAAGTACTGTCCACAAATAGCATTAGCATAGATCACAAAAGGTGATGCGCTGCATGTTGATCCCACCTTGTCAAGTGCCATGTATCACATATTAGAATTACACATTTTGATAATGACACAGATGTGTGCCACTTAGTACTGCTGGACAAGTGAACAAATAAATCTCCCCACTGTTGGTTCTTTAATCCTCAGCTCCATGCAGCGGACAGGTGATTTTTTTGGTTACAGCACAATTGGTCTGCAGCTTTCCCCGTCCCCATTAGCCTGACTGTTGCCTTAGAGAATGGGTGAGCGGACTACACGGTTCTTCCACTGTCATTTGTGGTGCATGTGCAAACTGTGGCCCAAAACAGACCTACTTCAAGGAGTCCACATTGCACCTGCCAGGATACCTCAAAGAGCGAATCTCCTGAGAGAAAAATCTACCAAGGAAAGCTGTGTGGGCTTCCTGCTCCCACCTCTGTATTTGAGATGATCACTAGACTAATAACTACCAAATCACAGACACAGAAATCACAGGCCACAAAATAAAAACAATATCAGTATTATGTTCCTGTGGGCACTGGAGACTTTTTTCTCTTGAGAGCTGGTGAGAGCTCTGAAATGCAGATGGGATGTTAGGGCTGACTGCTTGTCCTGTACACATCCCATGTACAGATTTCTATAATGCACTAATGGGAGAGTAAGATGTTAAAAGAGAGATGACAAGGAGGGGTCTTTGAGCTCAGTGTATGTTTTGCTCCAGCTGCTGCTCCGTGACTCCTTGAGACTAGTTTTGGTACTTTTTACCTCACATGGGCTGATTGATGGATCAGGCTATGTGTGAGTCTTTAAAAACGAGAACGCTGTACATAAATCATGTAAAGCCAGAGGAACCACATAGGAAACGTGTAAGTAATTGGGTTATTAGTTGAGAGGAGTGCAACTCCCACTCAAATAATGAACACAATTCTTGTCAAGGTTGACCAGAAAAGTCACTTAAGAAACCTGTGCTTCACCCTCTGGTAGCTTTGCACAAAATCAGTCAGTCCTATATTAGAGGCAATGTGTAAAGTATGTATTCAGCACTCAAACAGAAATAAAGTGAAAACACAGCACAAAAAAATCCCACACCAATTTAGAAAACCTAGAGTTAATTTAAATAAATACAATGGCACCCAAACAACAAAAATCCAATCAGCAAAACTGGAGACATAAGTTTTTAATGTTTTAGGTGAGAAATAGCACCAAAAAGTACAAAGAGCCACTGTCAGTTATCTGCATGTGCTGTACAGGGGAAAGTCACAACTTCAGGATGACCGCAATGGATCGTGGGTCAGATACAGGAGCCAGGACCACCCCACTGAAGAGTTCCCTTCCCCTGTCTGCTCAGTGAGCTGCCGTTCACATGGCTGGGGCCACTAGGAGGTTGTTGTCAGTGTGAGGAGCAGGTCAGGTGTTTTGGATGGTCACTATTGTAGCGTGAGGAGGAGGTCATTTCTTGAGATTCTTATTTGCAGTTAACGCAGACTGTCATTGTCGGCACGAAGAGCAGTTTCCAGTGTAGCTTTCTGTTGGTGGTCGTTGCAGGCAGTGAATTCTTGGCATAAAGAGGTTACTTTAAAGTCACGAGAAGCCTGAAACGTCTGTATCATCCCCTTTTCTTTAGTAGGAATGCCCTCAGATGCCAGCCAATGGACCAGGACCTGGTGACAACCTTACAGATCACAACTCACTCCATCAGAGGCACGCAAGAGGGCTCAGGCTGGGTCTAGTTGGTGCTGGTCAGTTGCATGGAGGCAATGACTGGCCTGTTGTTAGGTTCCTTTGTGTGTGTTGCAGGCAAGGTGCTTTGAAGTGAAGTCAGGGCATGGCACAACTCATCCCCAGCCACCCTGTCAGGGAGACCCTCTACTTCACACCTAGGATTCTTTTGTCTCAATGTCTGGACGAAATACACAACCCACAAGAGCACTGGCATTACAGTCATGTGACCTTGAGCTCTGGTATAAAAGCACAGTCAGTTTGAGTAGGAAAATGGCAACTTTCTAACATTAGTTAATAAATGGAATTGGGAACGTAAAAATCTGGGCCACGTAAATAACATACACTTAAAAGGTGCCTTTCCCGCCAACTTAGACAATTATCCTGAATGATACAGAAAGTAATATTACACAAATAATTGTGAATATACATTTCATGAAGAAGTCAATAAACCTTTCATGTAAGAACCATAGAGCAGCGCACATGAATTCAGTATTACTGTAATCTCGTAAACTGTGAACAACATTGCAAGGACCATGAGGCCTCTCTATAAGCTGTGAAAAGACATACTACCACCAAAGTGAATAACCATAAGTGCATCCCTCCAAATATTTGTGATGGCATATGGTAGCAACTCTAGGCAAATAAAACATCTGTAAAGATTTTTTTTTTAAAACAAAGGCGTTCAAGTAAATCACCAGTCCAAAATATCATGCCTGTGGGAAAATGAGTCCGCCACAATGATTAGATTCCCATTTTAGATGTGAAGGTGGGAAAATTGTGGACAACAATTTATATGAGGGCCCTATTAATCAATCATATGGCCTTTCAAAAAAATCTTTAGGAAGCTTTAGAGTCCAAGTTCTTTGAATCAGGAACATTCAACACGTTTCAACCTCTGACCCTAAGAGAGCTCCTCATGACTTTGACTGAAAACATCTTGTCTTGTAGAAGACCAAATGGGCAACTTCATAAGAATTTTTGACTGAATGGCTGACATGTTGTGTCTCAAAACTTTTGGCTTTAACCATATAGTATTGATAACACACTACTCTATCAGTGAAGCACCTGCAAAGTCCTCAGAGTACTGGTACTGATAGTTTAAACTCTGTGCTTACAAGTCCGGTGAATCACCTCACGAAGCTGTCTAGCATGGTCTTATCTGTAAAAAAAAACGATTGATTGAATGTTTCATGTAATCTTTGTTCACACTTTATTTGTATGATATGACAGAAGGTGGCAATCTGTATCCTTCATAATCATTGTCTAAGCTGCAGGAGAGGTAACTTTGTAGAAATAGCATTTTTAAAATTGTAACATAAAATGCAACTTTACCATTAAAGGAGATTTTATTTTACAATTCATTTTCAGTGGAAATAGCTATGCTTTATCTAGTCCCAAACTGAAGTTAGCACTTTTTAAGTGTAATAAGAAAACCCAGTGTCTAATTATGGAGAGGTAGCCATACAGCAGTGAAATTTTTTTTTAGTACTTTTTCACTGCCTGGACATGTAAAAGTTAAACACACATTGTAGCGTCTTCCCCAGCCTGGGTACCCAGCAATGACTATGACACACAGGGAACTATGTATTAAACAACTTTATTCTTCAGCTTGTAGCCACAAACTCAGCATTCAAAACCTGTATTCACTTCACCATGTTCTAAAACTTATGTGATCATTCTATGGAGTCTTTCAGGATCCAAAAATGTTCCATCATACATACTCACAAAATATTACATTTCCCCCTCTGTTAAATAAAAATTAAAAAATTTTTACAACATATACACATTATGCCCCTCATTATGACATTGGTTGTAAGTCCCACTTACCGCCATGCCGACTGCCGCCATGGTTTACCGCTACCCATATTATGACACACACACATAGCAATCCGTCACTATACAGACACACACACAAGTCCGCCAGCCCAAAGGTCAGTGAAAAACTGGCGGTAGCAAAACCCACACTATTACTCCAATAGAACTACGCCCACAGCATTATGACCCACGAATCACCGCGGCGTACATTCAGTAGCGCTAAACTATTGGCGGTACATACCGCTGTTCTCAAAATACACACACATACATACAAAACACCACTACATTGGACAGTTCGAATAACACACACCTGACACACATACACACACCACACCCACACCACTATAAAACACACACTCACATTACCCACAACCCCTTACAACTCAAGAAAATTGACAATTGAGGGAAAGACACACCAAGAGCACCCACAGAACCAGAGCCATAGAACACCATCACCCATACACCATCCAGTCACCTCACAGCACACACCCCAACACATCACCCCACACGCCCTCACACACACCACTCACACTACACCCATGGCACCACAAAGACACCCCAGGTTCTCAGAGGAGAAGATAAGGGTCATGGTGGAGGAAATCATATGGGTAGAGCCCTGCTATTCGGATCACAGGTGCAGCAGACATCCATTGCTAGGAAGATGGAGCTATGGTGGAGGATCGTGGACAGGGTCAACACCGTGGAACAGCACCTCAGAACAAGGGATGACATCAGGAAGAGGTGGAACGACCTACGGGGGAAGGTGCGTTCCGTGGTAGCAAGACACCAGATAGCAGTGCAGAGGACTGGCGGTGGACCCCCACCTCCTCCACCACAACTAACAACATAGGAGGGGCAAGTCTTGGCAATCATGCATCCTGATGGCCTGGCAGGAATAGCAGGAGGACTGGACTCTGGTAAGTCAACTCACTATTACTATCACCCCCCCCTACCTGCATGACATCACAAACCCCCACCCCTACCCTCACCCCCATCACTCCACCACCTCACATACATCCCACCAGCACAACCCACCCCTCCCACTACCAAGCCCTGATGCAACACCAATGCATGGAGACCCATCACAGACCTGCATGGGCACCCATCACCGAAGCATGCACATTAGAGACAATCACCTATCCAACCAACTCACCACTCACAAGCCTAAGCTGCCAGGGCAATCACAACCATACAGGGCAACACACCCATGCACAAGTTGTCACATGCAGAAACAATAACACTGCATTTGCATCCCCACAGCTCTCCCCCACAACGTCAGCAGTGTGTCCACCTCTACAGGGACCCCAGGCAACCCCACAAACACAGGACGATCAGGGACCTGGGCTCAGTGGCAGTGGGCACACGGTTCAGGGGACAGAGGCACAGGACAACAGGGAAGCTGAGAGGACTGCTGTGCGACAGGGGGAGGAAAGGCCCAGGGAACCAACTCTCCACGAGGCACTCACCAACATCCTGGAAGCCTACCACCCTTCCCAGGAGACGATGAGCCAGGTAGTGGCCAAGTTGCAGGAGACCCAGCGGCTGCAGGAGGGACTGTACCTGGGGATCAGGGAGGACCTGAGGGACATCCGCATCACCTTGGTCACCATTGCAGGAGTGCTGGCAGACATGGCCAACAACATAAGGGAGGCAGTGGCACACCAACGGGCCCCTGACACTAGCCACACCGATGAACAGCCCTCCACCTCCGCTGACGCTAGTGGACAGGAGGTCCTGCCACAGGAACAACAGGCCACCAGCACCCCACCCCCTGCAGAAGGAGAACCAGCCCGCAAACGGTCCCTGCGATCCAGGCAGAAGCCAGAGAACATTGACAAGGCCCCCGCCAGGAAATAAGACTCTCCTGATTGTCACCCTTGTGTCCCATTCTGTCACCCTGTCCACCTTGAACTGCCATTGCTCCCCTTCCTATGCCCCCTTGGACAATGCACCTGTGATACAAATAGACTGGAACTTTTACCTGGACTCTCCTCCACCACCAACCCAGCCTATAGCAATACCCCATCCACTTATTAGCACATAAATAAACACCCTTGTAAAAAATACAAGTATTGAGACTGTCAATTGATTGAACTATGTATTCGTTTAACAATCTGTAGACATTGCAATTCAACTGTACATTAATGTATACATAGGTATGACCTGTAGTGTGCTGCAGTCAATACACCAGGAGCCAGAGTGGGGCACATATATCTGTAAATAGACATGTCAAAGGGTACAGTAAGTGGCCATAGTAGTGGGAATATCAGCCTGCCAGTGACACTTTCCAATACAAAACTGCAATGGAAGGTGAAGTTGCATTGTCTTACCTGTGTGTCACTGGAATTACTGTTGTATGATTGATATTCTATTGTCCACATCCTCATCCTCTGCCTCCTCTTCGTTACTGTCCACAGGCTTCACTGCTGTCACACGCCCACCTCCAGCCTCATCCTCCTTCAGAAAAGGCACCTGGTGACGTAGGCAAGGTTGAGCAACATGCAACATGCCACGATTCTTTGGTGAGTGGCACTGGGAACCACCTGTTAGACAAGGCACTGAAACCTGGCCTTCATGAGGCCAAAGGCTCGCTCTATAATTCTTCTTGTTCGCCCATGTGCCTCATTGTAAAATTCTGTTGTAACCATACATATTAGGTATATCTTGTGTTCATATTAACGTGTATTATAGTTATTAGTTATTGTCAAAATGGATAAACAACAATATCCGTGTATAAGTTGTAAACTCATTTATTTGTATTAAGTTCTTGTAGTGGTATAGTCCAGCAGCTCCTAAGAATGTTGGGCATTGGAATGCCCTGGAGCTCGCTTTAGAATGTTGGAAGGACTGGGGGCAGTTGGAGTTGAAGGAACGATGTATGAGGAGCTTAGCGATTAAACAACACATATACCTAAATCTTACCTGGTTATTTTATTATTTAATCAACTTACTTGTGGAACACAACATCTTTGATGGCGACGAGGATGGGATGCCTGCGCAGGGGGCAGTGAAACTCCTCACCCCTGATTACCTTCATCGTTCAGCTGGATGTCTAGAAACTCCAGTGTGGCGCTTCGTTCTTCTGAGCCTAACGGTGATCCTTGGAGACTGTGTTGCAGTTCCTGTGCAGTGCTCAACCCTCGGTGGTATTTACAGGAAAGGACCGTTGTAACGAGGCGGGAAGCGTCCAGAGGTGAAGCACTTTTCTGGGTATAGTGAAGTTGAGGTGTTTCGTATCTGTCAGGTATGATTCTGAGTGCCTCATTGCCTACGCATATGGCCTGAGGTAGTTCTTCCCTGGATCGCGATCCCACAATCTGGAGCGCCCAGAAGAGAAGCATGGCTCCTGTGTGTCGTGTTGTTTCCGTCAATTTCAGAATTTGAGAGTTGTATCCGGTGTTGATTGCTGGTGGTAAGGTGACGAATTTTACCCCAGGGGAAGAACCATTGGCTGACAAGAGTATCTGGCTCGCAATTACAACGTCACGCTATCTGCGCAGCGTCGTGAGGAGGAGGTGCGACCCCGGCAAAGGGGCGTCGCTCCTCAATTGAAGTAGCACTGACGTCGTGGAAGCGGAGCCCGGCGCCGCTCTGTGTTCAAATCAGTAGAGGTGGAGCCCTGCATCCTGGCACCACACGATTCGGCGAGGTGGTACCTAATAAGAAGTAGAAGTGTCGCCGTTTAACACCGAGGTAACGAGGAGCTGCATAGCTGGGATTAGCAGGGCACGGCGCTTTGCGAGAACGGCTCTCATGCGGATGAGTAAACGCTGTATGCAAGCTGACGCACATTTCGCTGAAATCAAGCGAGTTAGAATCTGCATCTGAAGGGAGAACGTTTCTTTGTGCTCA
The DNA here is from genome assembly GCF_031143425.1 of Pleurodeles waltl. Classification (NCBI taxonomy): domain Eukaryota; kingdom Metazoa; phylum Chordata; class Amphibia; order Caudata; family Salamandridae; genus Pleurodeles; species Pleurodeles waltl. The sequence continues at coordinate 974,983,765 of NC_090446.1, read as the reverse complement.
ACAGTATTATTTATATAACTTGTGACAACTTTTACAATGGCGGCGGCTGGTATGTCACAGCCACCACCATTTTTGAACGAAATTGGTGAACCCGTTTTACCCTGGAAAGAGTGGGAAAAATTATTTGAATCTTACTTGATCGCAATTGGAGGGGAAAAATTCTCGGCATTGAGGAAACAGCATATTTTGTTACACAACCTGGGAGTACAAGGGCGTAAGGTATATGAAAATTTAATGGACCCTAATGATGGAGAGAATGGTGAGGGGGATGGCTTGAATGATTATGAGAGAACAGTCAGGAAGTTAGAGAGTCATTTCGGCCATAAAATCAATATTGTACTTGAGAGACATAAATTCTTTAGCAGGATACAAGCTAAGGATGAGAAAATATCAAGCTACATGGCAAGTTTGAGGGGACTGGCCAACACCTGTGAGTTTGGCAACCTTGAGGATTCCTTAATACGGGATCAGCTGGTAAGGTGTACCAATAATTTAAAAATTCAAGAAAAATTGTTAGTTCACAACCCAACCTTGAAGGAGGCTGTAGATATAGCCAAGGGGATAGAACATACGGTGGAATGCATGAAACTAATTAAACAGTCTCCGGGGGAAGAAGATGTCAAACAAGTTAAAGAGGTTAAAGCTCATCCTAAACAAGAGATTAGTGAACTTAGTCTAGGAGAAGATTGCAAAGTTCATGAAATCTACCTTAAGAAAATCTCTTCAAGTAACATAGAGGGGAGTAAAAGTAAGTGCTTTAGGTGTGGTAACAGCAGACATCTGGCCAACAATCCTATGTGTCCGGCCCGCAATTGCACATGTCGGAAGTGTGGTGCAAGGGGACACTATGCAAGGGTATGCAAGAATGAGAGAGGTGAGCGTAATGAGAAAAAGAATGTACATGTTATTGAAGAGACCCAAGATTTAAAGAACAAGTTTGTGCTGCAACTGAAAAATGTAAACGTGGGTGAAAAAGGGGGTACTCTATACCCTACTTGTGTAATCGATCTGGATGGTATAAGTGTAAAGGTTTTTGCAGACTCGTGTTCCCCATTTACGTTTATGGATTACAGTGTATATGAAAAGAATTTTAAGAATAAGGGGTATAAACTACAACCTGCAGACATTTCTCCTGGGGGTTACAACAATGACCCTATACCCCTGAGGGGTATGTTATGTCTCCGGATAACCTTTAAAGACCGTCATACTAAAGGGAAGGTATACTTCACAAACAGGGGCTCCAATCTTTTAGGGTGGAGACACCAAAGGGAATTGGGTATCAAGCTCGACCCTAACGAAGATGAACCGGTTCTACAAGTGTGTGAGTCTAAGTGTGGCATGAGTGTTTGTGAAGAGTTTCCAGAGTTGTTTGAGGATAGATTGGGATTGCTGAGGGACTACCAACACAAGATAAAGATGAAGGCGGATGCTATTCCTAAAGTCCATAAGGCCAGACCGATTCCCTACCTAATGCAGGAGTCTTTAAAACAAGAATTGAACAAGCTGGTAGAGTCAGGGGTCATAGAACCCATCGAGAGTTCAATATGGTTGGCCCCCATTGTAGTCACTAGTAAATCGGGAGGAAGAGGAATCCGGTTATGTGTTGACCTTAGGGACCTGAATGCCAATATATGGGTGGATAGGTTTCCCCTACCTAGAATCAGCGAGATGTTGAGCACCATGGGCCCAGCCAAATACTTTAGCGTGATAGACCTGTCCTCGGCATATCACCAGGTAGAACTTCATCCTTCCTCTCGTTCACTCACTTCCTTTATCACCCCATATGGAGCATTCAGGTTTTGCAGAATGCCTTTTGGCTTAGCCTCAGCGGCGGCTGTTTTTCAGCGCATCATGCAAAGCATATTGCAGGGCATAGACCGGGTATTGTGCTTCCAGGATGATATTCTCATTTATGGTGTAACGGTGAGCGAGCATGATGCTACCTTACGGAAGGTGTTTACGTCGCTGGAACGTGCTGGTAGGAATATTTGTAGAGATAAATGCCAAATAGGAGTGGAGTCAGTAGAGTATCTAGGCCATAAAATCACAAAAGATGGGGTGGAACCTAAATTCGACTTAGTGGTAGCTGTGAAAGAGGCACCTGCACCTTCCAACAAGCAGGAACTCAAATCATTCCTAGGTTTAGCTGAGTACATGGCCAAGTTTGTGCATAACTTTGCCGAGCTCACAGCTGCTATGAGAACTTTGCTGAAAAAAAATGTTCCATTTGAATGGACTACGGAATGTCACAAGGCTTTTAGCAAAGTGAAGGAAGCCATTGTGAATTCTCCAAACCTAGGAAAATTTGATTTCAAAAGGAAAACATGGGTCACTACGGATGCCAGTGGAAAGGGTCTGGGAGCCACTCTTTCTCAAGTTGTGGAGGGACAGGAAAGAATTATAGCGTTTGCGTCCAGGTCACTGTCAGCTGCAGAGATGAATTATTCCACCATTGAGAGAGAAACGCTTGCATGTTATTGGGCCATCAATCATTTTAGTTTCTTCTTATGGGGTTTACCCTTCACTATTAGAACTGACCACAAACCCCTCACCAGTGTATTCACCATTAAGGGAAGAGAACATGCCACCCCACGCATTGCAAAGTGGATGTTAGGATTGGAAGGATATAATTTTGGGGTGGAGTACGTTCCTGGGAAAAATAACGTTGTGGCTGACTTCCTATCCAGATCACCGAGGAGGGTTGGAATAGAGGAGGGAAGGAACACCCTTGAACCTGTCCTACACATAGAATTGGCTGGTCTTACGAGGGATGAGTGGATAGAGAAAAACTCGTCTGATTCTGTATTAAAACTGCTTAGGGAGAAAATTGTCAAAGGTTGGCCAGAGAGAGCTAGATATCTCGAAGAAGAGCTCAAAGGATATTGGGAAGTGAGGGCGGAACTCCACATATTTGAGGACATGATAATGAGAGGTGAGAGGGTTGTACCTCCGTGCGAGTTGTGGAACAAATTGGTGAGTCTAGCTCACGAAGGGCATCTAGGGAGGAATCTCACCAAGAGTAGACTTCGAGCATCCTATTGGTTCCCCACCATGGATAGGTTAGTGGAAGACGCAGTAAGGGATTGTATCAGTTGTGCTCAGAGTGATAAGACTAATGTCACAAGGAAGGCCCCATTGTCTCCGATTCCTGTTCCAATTAAACCATGGGACAAGTTGGGATTGGACATCTTAGGACCCTTATCTCAAATGGGTGTCAAAGGCAAGTTCATTTTTGTACTAGTGGATTACCACTCGCACTGGATAATGTTAAAAATAGTAAATCAGGTGACTACCCAAGAGGCCATTGATTTCCTGTCGGAGGCTTTCTTGAGGGAAGGGATACCCAGCACCCTAGTGACCGACAACGGTGTGCAGTTCACCTCAGAAGCAATGAGAGAGTTTTTGGTGAAATGTGGTATACACCATTTTAGAACAGCGTTATACAACCCCAGTGCGAATGGTCTAGTTGAGAGAGCCAATAGGATGATAAAGGAATGTTTGCAATTGGCGTCAATAAGACAGGCACCGGGTGAAGTAGCTATTAAGCAAATGTTGTGGTCGTATCACACCACGCCAAATTTGGTTACGGGGATTTCACCATTCCTTTCACTCAAAGGCAGGCAACCAGGTACCAAACTTAAGCCTAATTGGCTGAAGGGAGGGGAAACATTTCCTGAACAGCGAGAGGAAACTGCAACTAAAATCAGGCAACACCAGGAGAAATACAGGAAGTGGTATGATAATCGTTATGGCGTCCAGAGGAGACCATGGAGGGTGGGACAATGGGTTAAAATCAAGCTTCCTGAACACAAAAAAAAAAATGGTAGCAGGTTTTCTCAACCTAAAAGAATCATTAAGGTGAAAAGGAATGTTGTAACGCTAGAAGATGGCAGAGTGTGGAGTATGGACAGAATCTCATGCTGCAAGGAACCAATGGGTATGCCCATACTGGATTCTGACGAGGAAGTGGAAAACGCACCGGAGTGTTATTCACAGAACAGACATGCCAGGACCACTAAGCGCCCGTTATGGCACAAGGACTTTGTTTTTGATCAGTAAGGAAGGGAGATATGTTGTAACCATACATATTAGGTATATCTTGTGTTCATATTAACGTGTATTATAGTTATTAGTTATTGTCAAAATGGATAAACAACAATATCCGTGTATAAGTTGAAAACTCATTTATTTGTATTAAGTTCTTGTAGTGGTATAGTCCAGCAGCTCCTAAGAATGTTGGGCATTGGAATGCCCTGGAGCTCGCTTTAGAATGTTGGAAGGACTGGGGGCAGTTGGAGTTGAAGGAACGATGTATGAGGAGCTTAGCGATTAAACAGCACATATACCTAAATCTTACCTGGTTATTTTATTATTTAATCAACTTACTTGTGGAACACAACAAATTCCTTTGCCCTTGTCCTGGGATTCCTCACTGGGGTCGGGGTAACCAGAGTCACCTGCAAATATCGAGGGATACCTGTTAGCCAGACACTAACCCTTAGGGCCAACCCCATACCCATACACCAACATATACTGGGAGGGGACCATGGGCTCACCTATTAGCCACACCCAGTGCCTCTGGAGTTGCGACATCACATATCGGATGCTGCTATTCCTTAGGATAAAGACATCATGCACAGACCCAGGATACTTTGCATTGACATGGAAGATGTAGTGGTCCGCCAGGCACACTATCTGCACATTTATAGAGTGAAAACTCTTTCGATTTCTGAACACCTGTTCATTTCTCCGGGGGGCGGGGGACAAATGCAATATGTGTACCATCCAGTGCCCCAGTGATATTGGGGATATGTCTCATTGCATAGAAGTCAGCTTTCACTGTGGCCAAATTCTCCACCTGGAGGAAAACAATGTAGCTGCGGATGTGTTTCATCAGGGCTGACAACACTCTTGTTAGCACTATTGAGAACATTGGCTGTGACATTCCTGCTGCCAAGCCCACTGTCACTTGGAAAGAACCAGTTACCAAGAAATGGAGCGCAGATAGGACTTGCACAAGAGGGGGGTCCCAGTGGGGTGATGGATAGCAGAGATCAGGTCTGGCTCCAATTAGGCACACAGCTCTTGGATTGTGGCCCTGACAAGTCTGTAGGTGAGGATAAGGTGCCTGTCCTCCATTGTTGCCAAGTCCACTAGGGCCCTGTACACGGGGGATGTCTCCATCTCCTATTCATCTGCGGCAGTTGCAATCTAGGGGGCAAAACGATGAGCATCTGGTCAGTATTCAACATTTCCAAAATGTACAGTGCATTGCATGTTGTGACTGAAACAGTATGTTGTTGTATATGCCCAAATGGTGGCTAAGTGTGCTGTGACGCAGTTAGGTTCCATGGCCTGCCCCCCCTGAAATGGCATCCGCCTGTCCTGTGTGGACATGTGGAAATGAGGTAATGCCGCTGACGTTGTGCTCCTCATTGGTTGTCATTTGTCCCTATGGGTAACAGTAGCCAATGGTGATGTATGCCAGTGGTGACGGTGCGCACCGCTGCGGACGTGACCGCCATTTACTAGCTATTCACTCACTTGCTACCTGACCTTCAACAGGAGAGGACCTACACTGCATGGGCTGCTGTGACATGTGTCTGGAACCGACCATGGCTAGTGTCACTGGGGAAAGGGCCCCTGCCTTCACCGTGGCAGTGTTGGAGAGACTGGTGGATGGGGTCCTACCCCAGTACCGAATGCTGTATGGGCCTCCAGACCAACAGGTGAGTACATTGTGAGCACGATGCATGGGGCATGAATGCATGGATTGCTGTATGTGAGGGCCCAGTGTAAGAAGTGGGTGGTTAAGGGGTTCTGGGCAGCATGCTGCATGTATGGTGGGCAATGTATGTGCGTAAGGGGATGGGAGGGATATGGTGGGCCATGAGTTTAACAGGCCGGACGGTATGACTGATACCTTTTTTCTATGAGTATTTCTCTGCAGGTCAGTGGCCATCAGAAAAAAGGTATATTGCGTTACATCGCCAAGGATGTGCAGACCCGGGGTGTCTTGCGGCAGGCGGCGCACCCACTGTCGCAAACGGTGGGAGGACCTGAGACGCTGGTCAAGGAAGACGGCGGAGGCCCACTTGGCGATGGCCTCCCAACGAGGAAGGGGTGCCCATCGAACCTTGACCCCCCTGATGTTCCGCATACGGCCAGTGGCCTATCTGGAGCTGGATGGGCGCTTGAGGGCATCACAGCAGCCACAAGGGGGTGAGTACAGTTTCACATTATACTACTTATGCGTGGTGGAGTAGCCTTCAGGTGGGGGATGAGGGCCTGTTGGTGCCCCTAGGCCAGGCCGGACATTGCAGGGTAGGTTCCATGTAGGGCAAGGTCTGATGAACTCCACCTCCAACCAAGCTAGTGGGCATCCAGTACTGGGCAGGGCTCTGTGGGTCTCAGGTATGCTGCAATTGAGGTTAGATATTCCTGTCCATGGCCTGGTGACTAGCATTGTGACTGGTAGTGCATTGCCTAGTGCTTAGGGAGGTTCCCTGTGTGTGTTTGTGTGTGTGAGTGTGTCGTGTATGCCAACTGTGGTGTTGTTGATTTCATTGACCAAGTGTATCCTCTGTCTCTTCCCCTTCTTTTTGTTTTGTCATGCTGTCCTTATTTGCATTATCATCATCTGGCGGAGGAGCAGAGGCACCGGCGACGGAGGGAGGTGCATCCCACAGGGTCCATGAGACCGAATCCACCGAAGGTGAGGGCACCAGTGGGACGGAGGGCGAGGGGAGCACCACAGCGGAGACAGGAGGGGACAGTTCGGAAAGAGATACCTCCTCCAATGGAAGCTCCCTAGGGGTGGCGGACAGCTCTGTGGCCACCCCAACTACAGGTACAGCTGCCACCACCCATACCAGCACCGCCCTCCCAGCAGCCCCTCAGCGAGTTTCCTGTGCCCGCTCACCCAGGAGGGTGGGCATCTCCTTCGCCCCATGCACCCCAGGCCCTGCTCCAGTTAGCCCTGCTGCGCTGAGTGAGAAGGTTATTGACCTCCTGAGATCCATCTCTGTTGGGCAGTCAACCATAGTGAGTGCCATCCAGGGGCTGGCAGGGCATTTGCAACAAACAAATGCATTCCTGGAGGGCATTCACTCTGGCATGGTGGCCCAACAGTAATCAATCCAGGCTCTGGCCTCCTCCCTGATGGCAGCCGTTGTTCCTGTCTCTAGCCTCCCCCCTCCAACTTCCTCTGCCCAGTCCCATTCCCCTCAGCCCCAACCTATCCCAAGCACACATTCAGACCAGCATGCACCTAAGACAACACACAGGGGTGGCTCAGGCAAACACAATCACCACACATCATCCCACAGGCACTCACACAAATACCATCCAGACGCAGACACACCAACATCCACTGCCTCCACTGTGCCCCCTCCTCCTCGTCGTCCACCTCCCTCCCAGTTGCATGCACTACATCCACATCCACTGCCTCCATCACCATCACGCCTATCAATACACGTCCCTCACAGGCAGTTACCACCCCCACATCCTTGCACACATCCCCTGTATCCCCTCCCACTGTGTCTGTGCCCCCTCCTCCCAGGGTACACAAACGCATGCACTCAGACACCCAACAGCCATCCACCTCACAACAACATCCAGGCCATGCACCTGCAACCAAACAGGCAGACACCTCCAACAACCACTCCCTCTTCCTCCACTCCCAAACCTTCACCCTCCTCTCACCCCAGGGTCCCTTAGAAGCTTTTCCTCTCTGATGTTGACCTTGTCCCTACCCCTCCCCCGTCCTTCACGTCTGGCCAGGGTGGTCAGAACCAAGGCTAGCAACTCAGCAACCCAGTCCACAGCCACAGTAGTGTCGGTAGCTACTGCAGGTGTGAGAGGCTTCAAGGAAACACCCATCAGCACTGGGAGTGTGCCTGCACCAGCTACCCAGGGGAAGGGCAAGGCTGCACCACCAGCTGGCAAGGGCAAGGATGCACCACCAGCTTACAGGGGCAAGGGCAAGGAGGTACCACCAGATGGCAACGAGGCACCACCAGCTTACAAGGGGAAGGGCAAGGAGGCACCACCAGATGGCAAAGCAAGGGCAAAGGGCCTGCTCCTGCCGGCAGGAAGGACAGGAGGCCTAATGCTGGGACAGATTCTGAGCCCCCACCACCAACTATGGCACTTCAGCCGTCTGAGGCTTCAGGGAAATGGGTGGAGCCTCCCCCCACCACCGGCAGCCCCGACACCAGCACCGCTACCTGCACCGCCACCAGCACCGCTGCCAGCAGCAGCAGCCACAGTGGGCAGCCATCCAAGGCTGCAGGGGAAGGGCTGGAGCCTTCCCCCACCACTGGCAGCACCGACACCAGCACCAGCACTGCCACCACTGAGCAGCCATCGCCGCCGGCAGGCAGTGTGTAGTCCTGCCTCCATGGACTGTGATGCATCCTGACCACTGCAAATCGTGTGGGTCTGACACCCGGGTAAGAGAGAGTGATCTTGCACTCCCCACGATCTGCATCACTGGGCACAATTCCCCCTCCAGAAGCCATCCACTCACCCCATCCTCCCCAGGATGAAGCACCCTGGGCACAAAGCCCCCTCCAGAACCAGTGTAAGAAGCCACCCACTCACCCCATCCTCCCCAGGATGAAGCACACTGGGCTCAAAGCCCCCTCCAGAACCAGTGGAAGAAGCCATACACTCACCCTCTCCTCGCCAGGATGAAGCACACTGGGCACAAAGCCCCCTCCAGAACCAGTGAAAGAAGCCATCCACTCACCCCCTCCTTGCCAGGATGAAGCACACTGGGCACAAAGCCCCCTCCAGAACCAGTGGAAGAAGCCATCCACTCACCCCATCCTCCCCAAGATGAAGCACACTGGGCACAAAGCCCCCTCCAGAACCAGTGGAAGAAGCCACCCACTTGAGAGACTGTGGTTTTGCACTCCCCAGGACCAAGCAGTGGGCAAACCACCCACTTGAGAGACCTTGGCTTTGCACTCCCCAGGACCAAGCACAGGGCATGCTGCCCCCTACAGGACAAATGGTGTTGTACCAGCTTCAGGCTGAGGTGCCCCCGTTCCCCGTCCCCCTGAGGTGCTTGTGTTTTTTCCGACCTGATGCCCCTGCAGTGTACTCTCCGTGTTGATGCAGGAGTCAAGTGAGGTCTTGGCCTCTGTGATGTTGCCCTGTGGCCCACGGACATTGTGGACTGGGCATTGTCCCTCCATTTGTATATATGTAAATACTGTTTTGATTTTTGAGGATGTATTTCTAGTTTTTTATCTTATTACACTCACTTCAATCACTTCCTTTTGTCCTTGCATTATTCCAGAGGGCTACGGGGTGGATGTTGAATGTTGTTGCATCTGTTTGTGTCTATGGTGTTGGGGGTGGGGGTGGGGGTGGGGGTGGAGGTGGGAGTGGGGGTGTTGCATATGTGTGTCACTCTCTTTTTCCTCCCCCTCCCCTGTGTGCTAGGCAGCAGTACTCACTGTGGTCGTCTTTGCCGGCGTTGATATTCATGGTGTAGGTGGAGGTAGACCAGCATGGGGGAACACCTGCAGTTCCGGCTCCCTGGCATTGTGGTTGTTCCCTGTGTCTCCAGAGGTGAGTTGTTTACCTTCTGTGTTGTTTCCGCCGTGCTTTTGATGTCGTTGGTACTGCCCCAGAAAAGGTGGCGGATAGGCCTCTTGTAATAGTGTGGGCTGTACATTGTCTTCCGCCTGGGGGTTGGCGGTTACCGCCGCGGTGCTTGTTGCTACAGCCGTGCCGGTCGGTGTGTTAAAGTGGCTGTCTGTGTGGGCGGTTTCCGCCCTGGTCATAATTAAAAGAAATTTAACACCGGCTTGTTGGCAATATTACCGCAGTTTTATCACCGACTGCCAGGGTTGGAATGAGGGCCTATATCTCTTCAATGAGCCCACTTGGCACTTTGATGACTCGTCCGGATCATGTCTTTGGAAACTGGGAATCAGTAGTCAGGGTGTCAATGAACTGTGTCGGCGATGTATGATCAGTGGCAGTCTAGGATTCTCCAAGTGTTCTCTCCGAGGCAGTCTTTACATTGAAAGTAGGGTCCAACGAGTATTGAGCCACATGTTTGAAGTGCTAGGAATCTCATTTGATAGATTTTCCTGTACGTTGGCCAGTCACCATGAGCCCTTTGCTGGTTATAACATGAAATGGTTTTGCATCAAAAGGAGCATCAGATTTACGTCATTGTGGCTGACGAACAAGCACTTGATCTCCTCGGGTGAAGATAATGTTCCTTGCATGTCACCGTTTGTCATCATAGGCCTTCACTTCCTTCGACTCAAGACTGTTGCACTTGTCTCTGTATCACTTTTTGATCTGACATTAGTCCACTGAGGTAACTTCGTCGTTATGGATCTCCTGAATATCAACGTTGCAGGGCTTTCACCTGTGTTTGAGTGAGGAGTTGAACATTAAGTTCGCAAAGTGGAATTCAAGACAGTCTTGAGGTTGAGCTTCTCTAATGTAATATGCTGAATAGCTTTCTTTAGCGTACTCATGAAACGTTCAATGAGGCCTTTAGCCTGTGGCTAAAGAGGTGTGCTCTTCTGATGCTTCACATTAAGCAGATTAAGGATGTTTCTGAATTCTCTGCTATAAGAAGGTGGGCCATTGTCAGTTTTCAAATGCCATCCAAACTCTCAATGACTCTTTCCTGAGAGATAGACGAGAGATCTTTAATCAATGGGAAACAAGAGTATTCGTCCACAGTCAGCATGAGGTTATGTCCATTGCTAAGTAATCCTTTCCCAGGCATGCTTTGACATGTTAAAGAGGTTATTGAGTAGTTGTCGATGACATGCAGACACATAGATGACAGGTTTTCAACTCTTTTTCAACTCGTTCATTGAGATGAGTAAACCATACTCAATCTCGGAGAGCTTGTTTAGTGGCAACAATTCCACAATGTCCGTCATGGGCCACTTCAATCACTTGTTGTTGAAGACTCTCTGGAATGACAAATCTTGAACCCCTCAGGATATTCCCTTCTTGTGTCACGGACCGTTAATCTTTGGCATTTGTGTACTTCTGATACTCGCTGTCCCTGGTAAGAGGTCAAGTTTGTTGATTCCATTACTGATGGCCAATAAGGTATTTTAAATTTAACATGTCACTGTCTTGACTCATTGCAATGACAATTTGTTCCAATGAAATGGTAGCTGGTGTATTTGATTTCACAATGGATGTATGTAGGCTTCAGCAGTCTTAGATGGGGTACCTTAACATTGTATAGGCACCCTTGAGAAGTAATCTTCAGGGTTTTGATCTTTCCCTGGGCGAAGCCCAATTGTGTTCTGGTACACTTGCAATCGTAGACCCCAACATTCAATCTGTGAAGGCATCTTGGCTTTCGGATTGCCAAATATAGTCAGCAATGCCTAATATTCTGGGACAAACTTTTACTTGCATAAGCCACAATATGTCTTCGAGCACTTGGCTATCTGCTGTGTTGTGCATGGACTGCGCCTAACATAAGTGGGCTATAATCAACAACAACTTCAGCATGTAGCTTTGGATCACAATATGACGTATCAGTAGTGTTTTCAATAGCTTGTTTAATTCTCCTAAAACTTTGCTGACGTTCATGTGACTAACAAAATGAAACATTCTCTTCCATCAACTCTCTCAATGGTGCACTTACAGTGGCAAAGTCTTATATATATGAAACAGTAACTGGCCATTCCAAGGAATCAACATAACATAAAAATATTTTCTGGGGTACTGGCAGTTGAGAATGCTTGTACTTTAGCTGGATCTGGTGTCATGTGCTTGTCAGAAAAGATATGGCTGAAGAACTTTAGCTCTGTCTTGCTGAATTCACATTTCTCAGCATTTAGCATTAAATCTGCATCAACAAGTAAACAAAACACTTGTGTTAACGCTTTGTCTTATGCTTTCTGTGTAGCCCCAAAATCCAACATGTCATTGCTATAGTTGAAAGCATTTACAACAGGTTGTATGAAACATCTAATGACATCTTGAAAAATCTCTGCAGCAGATGAAACACCAAAACTTAAGGCTTGATTTAGATTTCAGCAAATGAGTTACTCTTTCACAACAGTGACAGATTTCCCGCCCGCTGAAGTATAAATCCCATAGGGAATAATGGGATTTATAGTTTGGCAGATGGCATATCCGTCACCGCTGTGATGGTGTAACCCGTCCGCCAAAATATAAATCAACCCCTTATTGAAACAGACCAGTATGTGTAGAAAAAGTTGTAATGTACCTGAAATTCTCCTTGAGTTCCAACTGATAATATCCTTTATTTAAATCAAGGCGAGAGAAGACTTAAGCACAGTTCAATTGTATTATCATGTCATCAATGTGCGGACCAGGATGTCATTCTCTTTAAATTGCCTTGTTTGCTTGACACATATCTATGCAGATGCTTACAGCTCCGTCACTGTCCATTTTGGGTACTACAATGATGGGAGAATCACATGGCATCAGACCAGTAGAAATTGCAATTCTTTTGTGTCTTTGAGTAAAAGTTCTAATATCCTCATTGATATGTCACTGTACTTTCATAGTCTTAAGTTTTACTAACCGGTAAAATAATGAAGGGTATTGACTAACGATTTAATGATGATAATTCATATTGTAGTTCACTGACATCAATCCCATGTCAGCAACTGTGCTGAAACTAATTAGATAGGCACTTGATGCTGTACCTTGAAGTACATGAAAAGGTGCTTGCACTTTTGTCTTGTACTTCATAGTTGCTACAAATTAACCTTTGCTTTCTAAAGGTGCTCATGAAGCCCATGTGTACACTTCTGTTTTTGATGGCCACAATCTTGGGAATGGAGATAATTAATTATATTTCTCTTCACGCATAATATTTATTGACGCACTGCTGTCGATGATAAAAGGTATTGTACAACCATTTATTTTCAGTGTAATGTTTGGGCAATGTTTGAATGATTTGGGTGTTTTCTCCTGTTGACTTTTCTTTGACTGGTATTTCTCTTCATGTGCGGCCAGTCCAATATATGCATATTTCTTTGAGGTAAACATTGACATTGAACAATCACCTTCTTCTTTTTCACTCAATACTAGTACTGATGAACTTTTTGACAATGATTTAGATGATGATCGACTTCATTGGGTGTTGATTTGTCTCAACTGATGTTTGCCGATTGGCCTTGTGGACGCGTATTGAATGTCGCTTCTGGAACGTTCGGTCACCCATATCGACTTCTCTTCGTGACGTACTTACTTTTTCTTTCACCTTGCAAACTGTTACAAAATGGTTCTCTTTACCACAACCTTTTCATATCTGTCCAATGGCAAAACATTTACCTTCCTGTGGAAGAAACAATCCACATCTGAAACCTAACTTCTTTTTCCGTGGAGACACCACCTTGGGTTCTTCACCTCTGTGTTTCTGCTTACTTTTTGTGTTCATGACTGGCTCACTTGCCTCTATGTCAGCAGCTTGTCGATCAGCATTCTCTTCAGCTCTGGCAGCCATGAGAATTCACTCTAGTCTAAGAGTTGCTCTCAGCATTCATCATCTGAATGAATCTGACAAGCATCGCTCAATTACTCTGAGCGCATTGCTTCTTCGTCATTAAACTCATTGAATCTGAAGATTTTTATGAGCGTATACAGTCTCTCAACAAATTAATCTATGATTTCACCAATTCTTTTTCATTATTGACTGAAAATGTACCTTTCATAAACTACATTCAGCATTGGATTGAACTTGCAATTCAATGCTTCTTAAATTTGACAGTATGTAACTTCTTCAGTTCGTGGCATTTTCTTTATGACTTCTTTTGCACCATTTGCAGCAAGATTTTTGAGGTATTCGATAATTTTTTTATGATCTGTTGCTTCCAGCGCATCAATTAACTCATCGACTGTCTCTATCCAAGCAGTCCCCCTGTCGACAATATTCTGCTTTTTGGCAGTATCAAACAATAGTGATGGTTTCAGGAAGGCAGCATCATTGTAACTGTTCACAGGATTGATTGACACTGCGACTGGAACTCTCTCCTCCACCACCTGGTGATCTTGGTGAATTGGTTTATGCACACCATCTCTTAGGCCTAGTAACATGGTGGCTTCTGGATCGTCTTTAACACACCATCGCTTAAGCCTAGTGACATGCTAGCTTCTGGATTGTCTTTAACAGTCTGTGGAGCCCTTCACTTTCTGGAGAGTTTTGGAGCTGTTCTGAGCCGTCACCCAGCAGCTTTGGTGGTGTGACACTTCAAGTATTGGACAGCTCTCTAAGCGCAATCCTTGTGCTTCTTCTGGGGTCTCCTTGCCCCGCCGCTGAAGTCATGAAGCTCTTCTTTTTAAAGGCTCAGGTAAGTGTAACAACTATGTGCTTTGCCACCAATCGTTCTGTCAGCTGGCGCTCTTTTTTTGTACCTGTGTTTGTCCTCCTTTACCATTATCATTCCTTGCACTGGGTAGTTTATATTGCGTAGTGGCACAGTATGGTTTTGTAGGGCCTTGTTTGTAGTTTCTTGACCAATGACAGGTAGACTCCTCGGTAACGTTTTCTTTATCTTCAATTGCTTGACACCGGCTGGAGTTGCACTTTGACTCTAAGTCGATTCGCCACTGCGATGAAGGCACAAGTGGCACTGAAGGGTAGTTTGCTTGGAATGCTGAAAAACACTCTGAAAGAGCATTGTCGATCATCTGATTACTTATTCCCTATCACGTTGCCAGTTGTAGCTTACTCCACATCCTGGGTACCGCCAATGAATACGCCACACACTGAGCTATGCATTACACGTCTATTTTCAGCATGTAGCCGCAAACTCAACATTATAAACCTGCATTCACTTCACCACATTCTAACACATACGTCATCATTCTACAGAGTCTTTCAGGATCCAAAAATATTCAATCATATATACTCACAAGAAACAACACATGTCCTACTTTTTAAATACCATGCATCACACCCTATAAGCCTTTTAGGCCTACTTTGACGGTGACTTATATATTAAAAAGGAAGGTTCAGGCCTGGCAAAAGGTTTATTTTGCCAGATCAAAATGGCAATTTAGCAGGGAAAAAGTGCAGAGTCCAAATAAGAACAAGAAATAGTTCAGCCAGAATCCAGGGAGTGAAGGCAAACGATCTGGGGGAATAACATGACCAGGATGTCAGGTCTAACACAAATCCACACAGGAAAATCTACACAAGACAAGGTTCAGAGTACAACTCATGAAGGTTTATTTTGAAAGCTAGGAGTGCTCACAGAAAGCAATAAGGCATTGGTTAGTCAATCAATTCAAAATATTCATTAGATGCAAATAAATGTAAAATATTATTGGCAGCTGAAATGAAACCCTAAGATAATCAATAGCAGAACTGCTTACGGTGTAGAACAAGGAAATTGAGAAGGTAATTATTATTGGATAGCTTTGTGAGGCCAAATAAAAGTGTTCTAAATATGATAGTGAGGTGGAGCACAAAGGCACCGGAGAGGAGGAATAAGGTGCAAGCTCTAGCACCATTCCTCTCTTGGACAGTTCTCTTGTAACATTAACCTTGCTCACTTCAAGGACATCTGTTCTGAGGAAGGGATGATGTGTCCTGTACAAGCCAATATCATTTTATGACCATTTACCCAACTTGCACCACAGGTGAACAGGAACACGTGAGAAGTGGGGGTACAGAAAACAAAAGGGGCAACCAAACCAAAGGGATCAGATGTGATATGCTTTACTTGAGAGTGCTATCTCGATTTGAAGACAGAGACAGGAGAAATTACAGTGCTACAAGCAGAGGTAGTGTTGGAACAAAAACAAAGAAGATAACGAAAAGATAAAGGGGGTCATTACAACATTGGCGGTATAAGGTGCTTACCGCCGTGCAGAAGACCGGCAATACACCGCCGCCGCGGCGGGAGCCCACCACAGCTATTATGACACACATCATGGAATCCGCCGAAATTCAGACACCCACACAATACCGCCACACTAAAGGTCAGCGATAAACATGCAGAAACAAATCCTCCACCTCCACGCCAACAGAAACACGCCCATGCTATTACGACCCACGAATCCACGTGGCTGTCATTCAACCGCGGTATTCCATTGGCGGTGCACACCGCCGCGCTCAAAATACACACACAGCTCCAAAACACCGCCACATTGGACAATTCCAAATACACACACCTGATACACATACACACACCACACCCACACATCCAATACAATATAAAACACACACCCACATCACCCACAAACCCCTACTACCAAAAATTCAGAGAGAAGGCCAGAGAGAGACAGCACAGAATAGAGAACCCCAACACACAGAGGCACACTACACCATCACCCACACAACATCCACGCACAAAACACCACATACCACTACACTCACCACACTCATCACCACATACACCACCCCACACATCATACACACCACCGCATTTCACGCCAAAGACACCCCCGCTTCTCCGAGGAGGAGCTCAGGGTCATGGTGGAGGAAATCCTACGGGTAGAGCCACAGCTATTTGGCTCACAAGTACAGCACACATCCATAGCCAGGAAGATGGAGCTATGGCAAAGAATAGTGGACAGGGTCAACGCTGTGGGACAGCACCCAAGAAATAGGGAGGACATCAGGAAGAGGTGGAACGACCTATGGGGGAAGGTGCGTTCCACGGTATCCAGGCACAACATTGCGGTACAGCGGACTGGCGGCGGACCCCCACCTCCTCCCCCACAACTAACAACATGGGAGGAGCAAGTCTTGTCCATCTTGCATCCTGAGGGCCTCGGAGGAGTTGTTGGAGGAACGGACACTGGTAAGTCAAATCTTCACTATCATATCCCCCACCCTACCTGCATGCTATCACACACCCCCACCCTCACACCCTCCCCTATCACCCAAACTCCTCACTAATGTACCCATAACACCAACCACCCATCCCAACCCCAAGACCTGCATGACACAACTAAGCATGGATACCCATCACTAAAGCATGCCCACTGCACATACCCAGAAAACCCCCCAACCATCAGCACACAGGAATGCCAGCACTGGGGTTCACGCACACCCAACCATTGCACACCATGAAACACACACATGCAATAATCCTGTACTTATACCCCCGCAGGAACCCGAAGGAACGTCACCACACCAGAGGGTCCAGACAACACCACTCCACCCCCAGAAGAGGCCCACAGTGACGACAGCAGCTCTGCCCTACTGGATCTTGATGACCAGCCTGGACCATTGTGGGCCTCAGGACAGTCGGTTCCCCTTGCCCAGCCACAGCCCAACACCAAACTTCCACCCTCTGGTACCACCAGCACAGCACCCACCCAGCGGGCCCATACCTCCGTCTCCAGGACAAGTCAATCAGCGGTGTGTCCACCACTACAGGGCACCCAGGGTAACCCACCACTCCAACAACAACAGGGACCTGGGGGCAGTGGTAGTGGGCACACGGTCCAGGGGACGGAGGCCCAGGAACATAGGGGAACTGGGAGGGCTGCTGTGCGACAGAGGGAGGACAGGCCAAGGGAACCTACTCTCCACGAGGCCCTCTCCTCCATCATGGGAGCCTACCACCACTCCCAGGAGACGATGGCAACGGTCCTGGACAAGTTGCAGGAGACCCTGCGTCTGCAGGAGGAGCAGTATTTGGGGTTCAGGGAGGAGCTCAGGACCATCGGCTCCGCCCTGGGCACCATCGTAGGGGTGCTGACGGACATTCAAAAGACCTTGAGGGACACCGTGGCAGTCCAAGGGGCCCCTGACACTAGCCAGGACGACGAACTGCCCACCACCTCCGCCGGCACTAGTGGACAGGACGTCCCGCCACAGGACCACCACACCAGCACCCCACCCCCTGCAGACGGACAACCACCCCGCAAGCGGTCCCTGAGATCCAGGAACAGGACAGAGCAAGATGGCAAGACCCCCGCCAGGAAATAAGACCACCCTGATTGTCCCCCCACTGTCCCACTTTGTTACCCTGTCCAAATCAGAACTGCCCCAGCTCCACTTCCAATGGCCAGATGTGCAATGTACCTGTGAGACTAATAGACTGGACTCTGCCATGGACATTCCTCCACCATCACCCATCCCCATTTCACAACCCCCCTTCATTTTTTAGCACTTAAATAAACACCCTTGAAACACTAAAAAAACTGGAGTCAGTCTAAGATTTTGAACTTTGTATTTTCAATTACAGTGTCAAAATGGGTTACCCATTGGAAGGCTAACATACCAATGTCACACATCACAAGCCCTTTAAAGATGCAAGCAGTTGACACGTAGGTTACCACATTTGTGAAACTGAAATGGAAGGGGACAACTCAGTTAACAAATAGTGAGTGAAATGTAGGTACAGGATAGAGGTAGACGTGTGAAAGTTAATATACTGTAATGTGAAACCTGAAAATGTACTCACCTCTGTTTCACTGGAAATATTGCAGTATGACTGACTCCCTGTTGTCGTTTTCTTCTTCCTCAGCTTCATCCACATCACTGTCCACAGGCTCCACAGGCTCCACCGCTGCTACAACACCGTCATCTGTATCATCCTCCTGCAGAAAAGGCACCTGGCGTCGCAATGCCAAATTATGGAGCATGGAGCAGGCGATGATGATGTCGCACACCTTCTTCGGTGAGTAGAATAGGGACCCACCTGTCATATGGAGGCACCTGAACCTGGCCTTCAGGAGGCCGAAGGTACGTTCGATAACCCTCCTAGTCCTCCCATGTGCCTCATTGTAGCGTTCCTCTGCCCTGGTCCTGGGATTCCTCACTGGGGTCAGTAGCCAGGAAAGGTTGGGGTAACCAGAGTCCCCCAATAGCCATATACAGTGCCTCTGGAGTTCACCCATCATATCAGGGATGCTGCTATTGCGCAGGATGTAGGCATCATGCACAGAGCCAGGGAACATTGCATTTACCTGCGAGATGTACTGGTCTGCCAAACAGACCATCTGGACATTCATCGAATGATAACTCTTCCTGTTCCTGTACACCTGTTCACTCCTGCGGGGGGACCAGAGCTACATGGGTCCCATCAATGGCACCTATGACGTTGGGGATATGTCCAAAGGCATAGAAGTCACCTTTCACTGTAGGCAAATCCTCCACCTCAGGGAAAATGATGTATCTCCTTACGTGTTTCAGCAGGGCAGACAACACTCTGGACAAGACGTTGGAAAACATAGGCTGGGACATTCCTGATGCCATGGCCACAGTAGTCTGAAATGACCCACTTGCAAGGAAATGGAGCACTGACAGCACCTGCACGTCAGGGGGGATTCCAGTCGGATGGCGGATTGGTGACATCAGGTCTGGCTCCAACTGGGTACATAGTTGCTGGATTGTGGCACGGTCAAACCGGTAGGTGACGATCAAATGTCTCTCTTCCATTGTCAACAGGTCCACCAGCGGTCGGTACACCGGCGGATTCCGCCATCTTCCCATATGTCCCAGCTGACGGTGCCTAAGAAGGACATCAGCGAAGAAACAGTCACTATTCCTCCAGGTATGTACCCACAGTCACACACAAGACTACACCAGACAATTAACCCTTCCTGGATATGTTTTGAGTGTAGGCCTCGGTATGTGTGACGCAGAAGTAAATGAAGCCATGTGGGCCCCTGAAATGGCGGCTGCCTGACCTCTAAACTGGGACAATGGGATTGTGGGGTAACTGCGCTGGCGTCGCACACCGTCACGGTAGGCGGTCGTAGACTGCTGCACAATGCTGCATTGGTTAACATTGGACCCTATGGGTCCCAGGAGCCAATGAACAGGTGGGCCGCCGGTGATGATGCGCACCGCCACGGACGTCACCGCCACGGACATCACCGCCATTTTATATCTGTTCAATCACTAGATACCTGACCTTCGACAGGAGAGGACCTACACTGCCAGTGCTGCTGTGACCTCGGTCTGGAAGCGACGATGGCTGCTGCATCTGGGGAAAGGGCCCCTGCCTTCACTGCACAGGAGTTGGAGAAACTTGTGGATGGGGTCCTCCCCCAGTACATGCTACTCTACGGTCCTCCAGACCAACAGGTTAGTACACAGGGAGCACGTTGGATGGGCTACGCCTTGGTGGACAGGGCTGGGTGGAAGAGGGAAGGGGGCAGAGTTCTAAGAACAGTAATGCATGGGAATGAATGGGCCTCATGGCCAGAGTTGGGAGGGGGCCACTCACATTGACGGTGCAGTAGGTAATGACTGTTCCTCTTTCCTTGTGCATGTCATGTAGGTCAGCGCCCACCAGAAGAGGGACATTTGGCGTGCCATCGCCAAGGAAGTCCGGACCCTGGGGGCCCACCAGAGACCGGGCACCCACTGCCGTAAGAGATGGGAGGACATTCGCCGCTGCAGCAAGAAGACGGCGGAGGCTCAGCTGGGGATGGCCTCCCAACGTGGGAGGGGTGTCCGTCGCACCATGATCCCCCTGATGTTCCGGATCCTGGCGGTGGCCTACCCGGAGTTGGATGGGTACATGAGGACATCACAGCAGACACAAGGGGGTGAGTACACTCTCATTCTGCGGACTTTGCGTGCAGTGGCGGGGTCTGGATGGGGGAGGTGGGCTGTGTGTGTCCCTAGGCCAGGGCGAGTTAGGTAGGCAAGGCCCCTCCGTAATGTAGGCCATATGGCACTCTACCCCAGCTCAGAAGAGTGGCAAGTTGAGATATAGTTGCCCCTTTGCCATCCATGTGCGCAGATTTCTACCATTGCCATGTAGGCCATATCCCAGAAATTGCATGTGCAGAGGCCAGGAGCACGGCGTAATGCATGGGGCTGCTGCGTCTGTCTTGTCCGCCAACGGTAGCGGTATGCCATGCACTAAAACTCTCTTTCTTCTGTCTCCCCCCCTTTTCCTGCTCTCCCTGCCCTTTTGTACATCAGCATCATCAGGCGGAGGTACAGTGGCACCGGAGCACAAGGAAGCTGCATGGAGGGCCACACCACAGACTCTGAATGCACCAGTGGGACGGAGGGCGAGGGGAGCTTCACGTCGGCCACCGGATCACCAACCAGCGACACGGACTTGTCCGCCGATGGGAGCTCCCCTGTGGTGGCGGCACCATCTGTGCGCCCCACTTCTACAGGTACAGCCGGCACCTCCCCTACCAGCACCGCCCTCCCAGCAGCCCCTCAGCGTTCGCCCCGTGCCCGCTCACCCAGGAGGGTGGGCATCACCTTCGCCCCAGGCACCTCAGGCCCTGCCCCAGTCACCCCTACTGCCCTCAGTGAGGAGGCCATTGACCTCCTCAGGTCACTCACTGTTGGGCAGTCTACCATTGTGAATGCCATCCAGGGTGTAGAACGAGAGTTGCAACACAGTAATGCATTCCTGGAGGGCATTCATTCTGGTCAGGCTGCCCTTCAGCGAACCCTGCAATCTCTGGCCTCAGCACTGATGGCAGCCATTGTCCCTGTGTCCAGCCTCCCCCCTCCAACGTCCTCCACCCAGACCCAAATCCCTGTACCCCAGCCCATCCCAAGTACACCTACAGACCAGCATGCACACAAGTCAACACCCAAAAGTAGCTCAAGCAAACATAGGCACCACACACACCACAGGCACTCACACAAGCATCACACCCATACAGACACAGCAACATCCACTGCCTCCACTGTGTCCCCCTCCTCCTCTTCTCCCTCCTCCCTCCCAGTGTTGTCTACACACACACCTGCATGCACCACATCTACAGGCTCTAGGACTCGCACCAGGACACCCAGCACCACAAGCCGCTCACCTGCACTCACCACCTCCACTGCCATTTACACGTCCCCTGTGTTCTCTCCCAGTGTGTCTGTGACGCCTCCTCCCAAAGTACACAAACGCCGGCAATCACTCACCCAACATCCATCCACCTCATGACAGCCTCCAGTACCTGCACCTGCACCCAAAACACCTAAAGTTACACCTCCTACAACCACCTCCTCTTCCTCCACTCCCAGACCCCCTCCAGCTACCCATCCCAGTGTCCGTCAGAAACTGCCCCTATGTCAAATTGACCTTTTTGCCACCCCCCCCTCCAATTCATCAGTCCCATCGTAGCGCCTCAGCCAAAAAGCCTCCAGTACCAGTGGTGCGTGTTCCAGGTTTTTGGAGTGCACCGTCCACCAGGGCAGGCAGTAGGACCCGGAGCCAAGGCACTGGCAGCCCACCCCCTGTAAAGGCTCTGAAATTGGGGAGTGGACGACGGGACTGTGTCAAGACTCCTGTTGGGACAACAAGTGAAATGGGATCCAAGGCGATTGGTGAGTCAGCTGTAACTCCAAAGAAGGTGGGGAGGGTCCAGAGGAAGTCTCCCAAGCCTGTTGTGAGTGTCACGGCGGAGAAGTGCGCCATAATTTCCGGCGGTCCAGACACAACCGCCAGCACCGTCGTCACTGGTCCAGAGACCACCGCCGGAGTCACAGCCCAGGAGGGCCCAAGTATCGTCACTGGTCCAGAGACCACCGCCGGAGTCACAGCCCAGGAGGGCCCAAGTATCGTCACTGGTCCAGAGACCACCGCCGGAGTCACAGCCCAGGAGGGCCCAAGTATCATTACTGGTCAGGAGACCACCGCCGGAGTCACAGCCCAGGAGGGCCCAAGTATGGTCACTGGTCCAGAGACCACCGCCGGAGTCACAGCTCAGGAGGGCCCATGTATCGTTACTGGTCAGGAGACCACCGCCGGAGTCACAGCCCAGGAGGGCCCAAGTATCGTTACTGGTCCGGAGACCACCGCCAGAGTCACAGCCCAGGAGGGCCCAAGTATCGCCACTGGTCAGGAGACCACAGCCGGAGTCACAGCCCAGGAGGGCCCAAGTATCGTTACTGGTCAGGAGACCACCGCCGGAGTCACAGCCCCAGAGGGGCCAGGATGCCACAGCCCCGCTGGCCAATGATGGAACGTCATGCCACACACCAATGTCCAGTGTGGAGATCGTCATGCCACACACCAATGTCCAGTGTGGAGTTCGTCATGCCACACACCAATGTCCAGTGTGGAGATCGTCATGCCACACACCAATGTCCAGTGTGGAGTTCGTAATGCCACACACCAATGTCTAGTGTGGAGATCGTCATGCCACACACCAATGTCCAGTGTGGAGATCGTCATGCCACACACCAATGTCAGTGTCCGAACCGCCATGTCAAAGCACCGCTGAACAGTCCAGAACCGCCATGTCAAAGCACTGCTGAACAGGGCAAAGACCGCCATGGCAAAGCACCGCTGAACAGGGCAAAGACCGCCATGGCAAAGCACCGCTGAACAGTCCAGTACTGCCATGGCAAAGCACCGATGAACAGGGCAAAGACTGCCATGGCAAAGCACCGCTGAACAGGGCAAAGACCGCCATGGCAAAGCACCGCTGAACAGCCCAGAACCACCATGTCAAAGCACCGCTGAACAGTCCAGAACCGCCATGTCAAAGCACCGCTGAACAGGGCAAAGACCGCCATGGCAAAGCACAGCTGAACAGGGCATGCACCGTGTGTGAATGAATGTACCGCCACATCAGGCATCCTTATCCCATGTGCAGCTGGGACAGTGACAGGACAGGAACTTTCACGGGGAGACTCATCCAGTCTGGGCACCAGTCCCCCTCCAGAACCAGTGGAGACCTGCATCTATTTGAGAGACTGTGGCTCTGCACTCCCCAGGATGGCACAGTGGGCAACCCACCCACTTGTGAGACTTGAGAGACTGTGGCTTTGCACTCCCCAGGATGGTACAGTGGGCAACCCACCCACTTGTGAGACTTGAGAGACTGTGGCTTTGCACTCCCCAGGATGGCACAGTGGGCAAGCCACCCACTGTAGAGACTTGAGAGACTGTGGCTTTGCACTCCCCAGGATGGTACAGTGGGCAACCCACCCACTTGTGACACTTGAGAGACTGTGGCTTTGCACTCCCCTGGATACATCAATGGGCATGGAGCCCCGTCGTGGATCTGGCTTTGCATTCATCCGGCTGAGGTGCCCCCCCTTCCCTTCCCCCTGAGGTGCCTGTAGTGTTTCTATCTGATGCCCCGGCAGTGTTCTCTCCGATTTTGGCCAGGTATCTATTGTGGGCCTCGCCCTCGCATTTTTGGACTGTTGGTGCACGGACATTGTTGTGTACATATCTGCACTACTTCTTGTATTGTATATATAATTATGAGTGATTTAGAGATATATATCAGTATATTTTTGTATGACATGTATATTGGCACATTACAATCTTTGACCGCAATTCGCTTTGTCTTTGCATTCTTCCGGGGGGATTGTGGGTTGTTGATGTGATATTTTTGACTGCATTGGTGTGTATGTTGGCTAATGCGAGGGTGGGGGTTGGGGTGTTTGGTGGGTGTCCCCCTAACTTTTGCCTCCCCGTGTCGTAGATGCAGTACTCAGCGGTATCTTCTGCGCCTACGTCGCTGTTGGTCGTAAATGAGCAGAAAGACAAGCGCAGGTAGTATTTGGAGTTCCGGCTCCATGGAGTCGTCGTTCCTCGTGGGATGTGTTGAGGTGAGCGTTTTCCCATAGCAAAAGCTGTTTCCGCCGTGTTTTTATCCACGGTGAATCCGCCCCGGAAAACGTGGCGGATTGGCGGGTTGTAATGGTGTGGGCGGTACATTGTCTCCCGCCTGTCTGTTGGCAGTGACCGTTGCGCTGTTTGTCTGTACCGCCGTGGCGGGCGGTGTGTTAAAGTGGCTGTCTTTGTTGGTGGTTTTCGCCAGGGTCATAATTCCCTTTTTTTGTCCGCCGGCCTGTTTGTGGTATTACCGCAGCTTTAACACCGTCCGCCAGGGTTGTAATGACCCCCAAAGTACCTGATTGCAAGAGCAGAAAAAAGACAGAATGATCAGGTAATTCAAATATGAGAATGCCTTGATTATCTAAGATTTCACATTTCTCTGAAACGTGAAAATTGGCAGGGAAAGGTGTGTATTGTCACAGTAAATGAGTGTCAGATTTCCAAAGTCTTGGAGCTTAATGAGTGACTGTCTAGTCCTAGAGCTTTAGATTTTTTTACTTTACAAATTTCTGCAAGCCAACAGTTTCTTCATTTGTGGTTGATCAATGTTAACTGTTCTCAGAGATTCAGCAGATCTAAAAATTAATTTCTGCGTTTAGTGGGAGCTAGTGAATATTAATAAGGTGTAGAAATAAGTGCTCTTCAGTGTTGCTCAAGGATCACCATGAATCAGGCAGAATGATGCTGGAGTAGGAGCGAAGTACAATATTGATCGAGTAGTCACTGTCTAACCTCAACAGAATTTAGTACCCTGATTAAAGATGTCCATTTCAGAGAGTTTAGGCAGGGCTAAGTGTCTTCAACCTGATTTCAGTGGCGCTGTAAATTTCAAGGTCTTCTTTAAAAATATCTTCCTTGTTGTATTAGGGAGCATGAATTTCACAAAGAAATTCATACATAAAACTTTGCACATAAACAAATACATTGTATATCCTGACCTTAATGTAGTGAAAGATTGACATAAGTATAGAAGGGCAAGATCAAGGCATGGAAGGGGTGAGGCTTGAGCTTGGCCTGTGCCCATTTTGTTTTGAAAAAGTCTATTTGCTACATTAAAATGTGATGACTGGCCATCCGACTTGTTGTCTCAATGTCCTGGGTTGTACAAGTCTGTGTAAGTTAATACAAGAATTTTGTAGCATTTTTTTGTTTATCTGTACTGTGGTTTTTCTCTTTCATTGTTTTTTACTAGTTCCTTCTGTAATGATTGTTTTTCATTTTATTTCTTTTTTTACTTACCTTTGCCAAACTACTATATACATTAAACAGACTTCTTAACTAAGAGTTCTGCCTCTTTTCTTTTTAAGAGTTAATGGGGCTGTTTTGGATGGCTTTGAGGAGGATGTTGGCCACCGCACTTCGTTCTACTTCTTCTCAGTGAACACCATGAGAAATTCCCTTTTCTTCTATCAACCTGCTGGTTTTCGACATATCCCACAATCTAAGGTAATAAAAGAAATGAATAAATGTTTTAATTTGAACTGTGAGCAAGTGCTGCTTCAGGATTGTGTAGATTATGTGTTTCTCAGCACTTGTCTCACTGCAGAGTTTTAAACAAGTGAAGTGCAGGTAGGTCAAGGTGTGGGAGCACAAGGGATTGGTAGCAGTTTTGAGGGTGCTGTGTGGATTTTGAAGGAATCCAAAAGATGCTGAGGTGTAAGTCTTTGACTTCCTCAAAGTGGGCCGCAGATGTCAGCCAAATACCAAAGATGACTGCTAGGGATAGTACTGAAGTTGATGATATCAACATTGTGAGTAGATATGAGCCTCTGGTTGAGTAGGAACGTGATGGTGCAGAAATCCTGTTCTGTTGTTTTATTGACATACAGTTGTGCAACTAGAACATAATTTCTCTGTGTGAGCTACTGGTGAGTACTAAAACAGAAGACATACTGAACAATAATGGTTACTCAGTGTCTGTCATCAGCTAAGTTCTATTTTTATTGTATTAAATGCTTTTCATTTCATTCCAGTATCATATCCAGAGTTATCGAATAAGCCACTAATACCTTAACAAACTAGATCACATAGGGTCATGCAATTCATTTAGGAAAGAAAAGTCTCAGGAATAGAGAGGTAATACATTTACGATCACAACCTATTCAGTTCTGATGTTACCATAATAAATAATATCGGAATAATAGTTTAAAATATTACCCCAAGTGAAAATGTTGTCAATATTATGAAATTCTCCATCTGCTATGATTTTTAACATTAGGGCATGAGTCGTCTTTCGGGGA
The DNA here is from genome assembly GCF_031143425.1 of Pleurodeles waltl. Taxonomy (NCBI): domain Eukaryota; kingdom Metazoa; phylum Chordata; class Amphibia; order Caudata; family Salamandridae; genus Pleurodeles; species Pleurodeles waltl. The sequence goes on along the minus strand of NC_090446.1, from coordinate 974,957,031 downwards.
AGTTGAACGTTACACCTTCCAAAGATCTTGTGATTTTTTGTTTTCTAGATAATTGTTTTACCCTGGAAAACTGCAGTCAAAAGAATATCAGTGACAATCAATGACATATTTTTTTCATATTCTAAAGTCAGCCCACAAAATATGCTCACAAAAATCAAATAATGGACACTGACTTAACCTCACTCAAAATGTACATTACATACATAAGAACTCACAGTTTTGTTAGTTAAGGGGTACTCCGCAATTTTAGACCCCCCACATTTTACAGAATTCAATAATAATGCAGTGCCAATGCCATAAGGTAGTGGTTCCCAACCTGTTACCTCAATTAGAGTTCCAACAATTACTGGATCAGAGGTGGTGTGAAACCTCAATTTCATGGGGTAATGTGTCCCTGCTTTAAGGTACCTCTCACAATATAAAAAATCAGAAAATATAATTTCATTAAATGGACGCACTCAATAATTGAGTTCTAGATCAATAGAAAATGTTAGAAGGTTCCATTACAGAATTAAAAAATAAAGCAGAGCAAATGCCACAAAGCAGTGGTTCCCAACCTGTTGACTTCTATGGACCCCCACTTTATCATTATTGGAAGCCGGGGACCCTCACTGAATCATTAGTGGAATCTGGGGGCCCTCCACTGAGTCATGTCTGGAAGCCAAGGACCAGGCCTGTACATTGTTGATGATCTGAACTGCAAAACAACATACAAAAATACAGAAACCAGCATTCCTTCAAATACATATATAAATGATAACATGTTATTTAAGTGCAAAAAATAAAATTTAAATAAATGTTACATTTAATAGGAAGGTCTGAGCTTTTCTAAATTCAATTGAAGCCACATGTTGTTCATACAATATTCTGTTTGATGCACCTGGACTGCTCTCACAAATCAATGTGAGGATGCTAATTTAATTTTTAGTCTTCAATTTCCAATTTCTTGCCATTTACAGTACGTTTAACATTTTCAATTGTACATTTAATCACTTTATTTATATACACTTTATTAATCTGTTAATATTAGTTAATTTTCTAAGCAGTCATGGACCCCCTGAGGAGGCTTCACGGACCACCGGGGGTCCCTGGACCACAGATTGGGAACCATAAAGGATCTCAGTGTAAGGTCATACAGAGAATCCAAAACTGAGATATTATTCCAAGTCCCAAATGGGTAGTAAAATCAAGGGAATAACACACTGCAGCCCTAATAGAATAGGAGAGTTTTCTCTGGCTCACCCATAAATTGAGGATTTTATACACTATTTTTGCATATGAAGTTACAGAATCTGCTGACTCGCTGTGATGGGAGCAAATGTAACAGTTTGTCATCAAATCAGAACACATGAAAAATAAACGCCATATTGCCTTCACCCCTTAGCTGCTCGGCCTCCCCTTTCCCAACCTGAGCCCTTTTTTGCTTATTTGGTGTAGTTCGCGCTTGGGCCTTTATAACGTTTTGTCAACATAAGCTATCCATGCCAAATTTGCGTACTTTTTTTCCAACACCCTAGGGATTCTAAAGGTACCCAGAGTTTGTGGGTTCCCCAGGAGACCAAGAAATTAGCCAAAATACAGCTAAAATGTTGTTTTTTTCCAAAAAATAGGAAAAAAGGGCTGCAGAAGAAAGCATGTGTTTTTTCCCCTGAAAATGGCATCAACAAAGGGTTTGCAGTGCTAAAATCACCATCTTGACAGCTTTCAGGAACAGGCAGACTTGAATCATAAAATGACATTTTTCAACGCAATTTTGGCATTTTACTGGGACATACCCAATTTTTACTATTTTATGTGCTTTTAGCCTCCATCCAGTGAGTGACAGAAATAGGTGTGAAACCAATGCAGGATCCCGGACAGCTAAACATTTCTAAAAATTAGACAACTTTCTGAATTCAGCAAGGGGTCATTTGTGTAGATCCTTGAAGGATTTTTTTACAGAAAGTAACAGCTAAAATGAAAATAATATTGAAATTGAGGTGAAAAAAAGAGCCATTTCTGTCCACATTTTATTCTATAACTTTTTTCACCTATGGCAGATTTTTTAAAGCAATATATCATTACGTCTCCTTGGCTCTTCTGGTTGCAGGGATGTATAGGGCTTGTAGGTTCATCAAAAACCCTAGGCACCCGGAGCCAATAAATGAGCTGCACCTTGCAATGGGTTTTTATTGTATACCGGGTATACAGAAAATCATTTGGTGAAATATAAAGAGTCAATAATAGGTATCAAGGAAATTTTTGTATTTCCAAAATGGGCACAAGATAAGATGTTGAGCAGCAGTGTTTATTTGCACATCTCTGAATTCCGGGGTCCCCATACTAGCATGTGAATTACAGAGCATTTCTCAAATAGACTACTTTTTTTGGAAGGAAAAAATGTATAGAAAGACAAGGGGAAGTAACACTTGCCCTGCTATTCTGTGTTTCCCCAAGTCCCCCTATACAAATGGTACCTCACTTGTGTGGGTAGGCCTACTACCCGTGACAGGAAACGCAACATGGACACATCACATTTTTACATTGAAATCTGACCTGTTTTTTGGAAAGTGCCTAGCTGTGGATTTTGGCCTCTATCTCAGCCAGCACCCAAGGAAACCTACCAAATCTGTGCATTTTTAAAAACTAGACACCTAGGGGAATCTAGGATGGGTGACTTGTGTGGCTCTCACCAGGTTCTGTTACCCAGAATCCTTTGCACACCTAAAAATTTGGCCAAAAAAAAACCACTTTTCCCTCAGATTTCGGCGCTGCAAAGTTCTGGAACCTGAGAGGATCCACAAACTTCCTTCCACCCAGCATTCCCCCAAGTCCCCCCATAAAAATGGTACTTCACTTGTGTGCATAGGCCTAGTGCCTGCAACAGGAAATGCCCCAAAACACAACGTGGACACATCACATTCTCCCAAAGAAAACTGACCTGTTTTTATTCAAAGTGCCTAGCTGTGGATTTTGACCTCTAGCTCAGCCGGCACCTAGGGAAACCTAGAAAACCTATATATTTTTGAAAACTAGACGGCTGGGGGAATCCAGGATGGAGTGACTTGTGGGGCTCTCACTAGGTTCTGTTACCCAGAATCCTTTGCAAACCTCAAAATGGTGCAAAAAACACTTTTCCCTCAGATTTCGATGCTACAAAGTTCTGGAATCTGAGAGGGGCCACAAACTTTCTTCCACTCAGCTTTACCCAAATATCCTGATAAAAATGATCCCTCACTTGTGTTGTAGGCCTAGTGCCCATGAAAGGAAATGCCCCAAAACACAACATGGACACATCACATTTTCCCAAAGAAATCTGACCTGTTTTTTGCAAAGTGCCTAGCTGTGGTCTTTGGCCTTTAGCTCAGCCGGCACCAGGAGAACCTAGCAGACCTATACATTTTTTTAAACTAGACATCTAGGGGAACCCAGGGTGCGGTAACTTGTGGCACTCTCACCAGGTTCTGTTACCCAGAATCCTTTGCAAACCTCAACATTTGGCAAAAAAACAACTCTTCCTCACATTTCGGTGATAGGTTCTGGAATCTGGGAGGAGCCACAAATTTCCTTCCACCCAGCATTTCCCCAAGTCTCCCTATAAAAATGATACCTCACGCAACCATCAATGTTAGTCCTTACATGAGGGCAACTGTTGACTCTGGGGTGATCCATTCCTAATGCAGGCACTAGGTACAGACACTCAAGTGGGGTAGCGTTTTTATCAAGACAGATGGGGAAACACTGGGTGGTAGGAATTTTGTGGATCCCAGCATATTCCTGTAGTTTGTGTGACAGAATTGACAGAATAAAATAGAGTTTTCATTCAACATTTCACCTTTGTGGGGTATTCTGGGTAAGAAAACTTTGGGAAATCCACACAAGTCACACCTCAGTGGACTCCCTCGGGTGTCTAGTTTCTAGAAATGTCTGGGTTTGGTAGGTTACCCTATATGGCCGCCAAGCCCTGGACCAAAAACGCAGGTGCCTGCCTCACAAAACCTGGTTGTTTTATGATAGATAATTTTGATGTGTTCACAATACGATTTGGGTCTGAACTAAATTGGGGAACTCCCAAGAGAGCACTCTCTCTGTGCTTGCCGACACATGCACCTGCTCTCTGGTTTGGGTAAACCCACTGTTGTCGCGCTGCACAGACTGTGCTTGCGAAGGGACAGCAGGACTGTCCTCATCACCTCCCTCATAATCACTGGAAGAGGAGATGCTGGAAAAATCACTCCCAGAGTCTGCGCATTTGGCCTATTTCTCAGATGCTGTCTCAGTCTGTGATCCTACGTCAGAGCTGTCCTCTATAACCCGAGTTAGGGCTTGAGCAGCAGTCATCCAACGAGATGCCATTTCTGCTGCTGGCTAAACTCTCGCTCTAAAACACTAACCCACGCAGACGGTCACAAAATTGCTGGTGGGCGTGTGTGTGATGCGTGCAACAATAAAGGTCAGTCACCTTACCTTCGCTTCATCCCTCAATCAGCACGTTCTCGCAAGACACTCAAAAATCCAAAAAAGACACCCTATTACTTCACCGTGTCACATACCAATTGTCACAGTCTTTAGAGCCTCTGGCGCCCAGTCCAACAATCATTAGTGGTGCTCCCACTCCCATGAGCTCCTCCTCAGATTCCCTCACTACCACCCAGCAAAAGTGCCCTTCATCTCTCCATAGCCCCCCTTGCACATACATTTCATTTGTTTGATAGCGCACGTAATGGCTGGATTCACTAATCCACTCAGCTATTTACATAAAATACAGATTTAATCTTTGCAGTAGGCATTTAAACCTTCTGTGCTACTTTATGGCTTCCAAACTGCCACTAGACAAAAGTCGGATCCTTTTGTAGCAGAATCATAATCACAAAAGTTACTTGACTTTTTATTGCTGCCTAAAAGCTACAGTTGAAACGCGTCAGTTGAAGTATGTGCATTGCTTTGCTCTTGGAAAATATATATAGGTTCAGGATAACATATATCTTATATATATGTGTGTGTGTGTGTGTGTGTAAAGAGATCACTTTTATATGTGGGTGTGGTTTTCCTGAGGGTCGATCGCAGGCCCCAGGGAAACCACACATGCATTGACAAAAGTGAATGCTATATTTTTTAAAAAGCTGTATGGTTTGAAAACAAAATTGCCTCCACAAGGGGCGTCGCCCTGCCCATGGGCGACCCCCCCTGTCAATTTCATTTTATTTTTAAATATATTTTTTTATTTTATATTCCCTGGGGAAACCTAATGTTTTTTTTTAAATATGGAGGAGGGGGTGGCCCGTTTTCAGAGGGGCCCGACCACCCCATGTGAATTCCCTGGTACAATAGAAAATTTTACTTGCCTGTGTACTGCAGAGTTTGCAAACAGAAAAGCGGACAGGTGGGAAGTGACATGAATGGTAAGGGTGAATTCCATCTTGGTAAAGTTGGTGTTTGTATCTAAACTGTGACCTATTTAACTTCCAGCAGAAAAACACACTTCTAACATCATGGGAAATTTTATTTAAAAAACAACAGAATTATATTAGTGCTATACATATACAATTTAGTGTGAAATATGCATTCTGCACATTGTTAATGATTCACAAAAATACAAAAACATACAAATCTTCTACATCAGTTTGATTTCAACTCAGTATTTACCCACTACTAAAGCATATTTGAAGTGAAAAATATAGTGCAGATTACCAAGAAATCAAAATGTTCCATTGGCCATATCATGTCAATACGGTACCTGTTAATAAAGAGCACCTTAGTCATGCACACCCCACCTTTCGGTTTCTAGGACAAAGTCATTTCACATGGTTTATCATAGGGTTTAGGTTTCTAAATTCTATTCTATTCACCAGATTTATAAAGCGCATGGCTACCCGACACCTGGCTTCCCAGCGCTAGAGGGTTAGGTAGAGTGTGGAACGAAAAACAGGTTAATGGAAAAGGTGAGTTTTTAACAGCTTCCTAAAACTCAGAAGGTTGTTTTCCTTTCTCAAATATGTAGGGAGAGAGTTCCACAGCTTGGGTGTGAGATAGGTAAAGGATCAGCTACCACACATAGCTCTGTAAACTCTGGAAACAACCAGAAGATCGAGGTTATCTGACCTGAGAGCCCTCTTAGGTCGATATAAAGTGATAAGCTGCTGAAGAACTTTGGGGCCTTCTTTGGCTTTGGCCCAATGTACCAGACATAGGGCCTGATTTAGATCTTGGTGGTGGGGTTACTCCGTCGTAATGGTGACAGATATCATGTCCGCCATTGTTTTCTATGGTATTTAGGTTTTGGCAGATGGGCAGCCAATGGAGGATTTTGAATGTTGCTGTAGCTGACTGCATCTTTGGGAGGCCTAGTACTATGCAGCCGCATTATGGATGATGTGGAGTTTATTGGTGACTGATTTAGGACTGCCCAGATAAAGCAAATGACCTTAGTCAAGGCGTGATAGAATCAGTCCTCAGACTGCTATCCTTCAAGGCTCCACTGGGAGCCATTTCAGGGTTTTTCTGAGGGCCCTCAAGAGACCAAAGCAATTGCTGGCTATCTTTTTTACTTGTGAGGTCATAATGAGGTGATTGTTCATGGTGACCCCTAAGCTCTTCATTTCCAACTTGGGGGTGGGCCTTCTCCTAGAACAGGGGGGCAAATAATCTGTTGCCAGAGGGATGGATTATTCCCCACCACCATAGCCTCAGTTTCTCTTATTCCCCACCACCATAACCTCAGTTTTCTCACCATTAAGTTTTAGACAACAGGCTGCCATTCATTTGGCCACCTTTTCTAGGCAACAATTCAATCCCACAGAGGTGGTGTCAATATCAGGTGACAATCAGGCAATCAGCTGTGTTCTGTCGGCATAAGACACCATCAAGAAGCCGGCGGAGCAGATGTTGTCAGATAATAGACATACATATATGTTGAAAAGAGTGGCGCTCGATGATGAGCCCTGCAGCCCCCCACATTTCAACTGATGGGTAGTAGAGTCAGATAATCAGCACACCACCATCATTTTCACATTTCATACTTTTCATGCATCTCTGAACTGTTAGCAACATTTCTGACAGCTTGTGTGCACCGATTCATGACATTAGTCTGCAGACTGAGATGCTACAATGAGGCTTATTTACAAACAAATAAACAGTAAATGGGTTTCTGCAAAGGAAGGATGGCACTTTGCCCTAATATAAATGGTATTTAAATTAAAATTCCCTTATTACAGATTTGCTGGAATTAGAATTTCAAACACAATATAGGACCTTTAAACATCCCTCATATGTCCTGATCGTATTTATCTTTCCTTGCCCAATAACATATCCACAGAAAGCCATAAATAGATGGAACAAACAGGAAACTGAAAATACATGAGAAAAGCTAAATTAATCTTATTGTATTTGAGTGTTGAAGGGTGGATTTAAGATATATCCTGCTATCTTTATTTATGTAAATTAGTATTTTTAATGTAAATTACAGAAAAACTCAACAGAAACTATGGCTGAAATGGGTAGACTATCTTTTCTGACTACTGGTACTAACCACAGACACTATCCACCTCTTAAAAACTAAAAAACCAAAGCATAATACTGACTTAAAGAAATGTATGCTTTAAGACAGACCCTTTATGCCTGAAATGAGTATAACAGAGTGGGTCATTAAAGGAATGGTTAGAAAAAGGCTTAAACAATAATCCATTACTATCTCTTTTATATCAGGGATTACCAAATGTTGGTCCTTATTTGGAATTCAGATTGGTATCCCGCTATCTGCCAGGGATACAGAAGTCCTGTCCTCCGCCACCCTGGTGGATTACTGCCTGTCTAGTTTAGAGATCTTCACCTAACCGATAGAGATCACTATGATTTCTCAAGGAGCTATTATTACAGCAGTTCCTCTAAAAGTAGTGAAAGTTTGCTGAATGACCACAGTGGTTCATGTGCTCACTCAGACTTTTTCTTTTTCAAAAACAAACTCCCAAATCTGGAGTTTATTTTTTAAAAACAAACGACTAACGACTCTGACACTCTGGATGTTGCCTCCCAGGGTTTGGGAGTAATTGTCCTCCTTACTGTTTGGGACTGCCGACCTTTTCCGGGTAGTCCTGAACAGAAAAAAAGTAAATCATAACGTCAGCTCATACTGGTACAAAAATGTAAGCTTTCTTCCTTCTCTAGTTTCTTGACCAGTAAGGCACAGGGCTAACATCTCGATGCGCAAGAGAGGCATAAGTGGTGACCTCGAGGTTTACCTTTGGAGCTTTTTCTCTCTTCCCCATCCTCCTTGATAAGGAAGGAGGTTGACCAGGGATGGAGTTGGCTGGTATTTTCCCTGTGCCTGACATCTTTTGTTCCTCCTTGTAACTGTCATTGTGGTGGCTGGGTGTATGAGGGTATCCTTGCACACTCTTTCATTGAAGGGACACCGGTGACTCTACTGAGGTGAAGTACTACTACGAGACACTGAGATTGGTAGGGAGAGCACTGAGACACTGGAAGCTACCCTATATTCCCTGTCTGAAGACACTGGCTGGGGGGCTCTTGGCCCTGGAGTAATGTAATGACGCCACTTCTAGGTGTGCCTATTGTCGGTATTAAAGCCTAGCAGGCCAGGGCGAGGTGGATTTTCCCAGCTCTAAAGAGTACACCATACTCTCTCCCTCAGCTGGACCTTACCAACCAATTTGATGGGCAGGCATACTGCTTTGCATTCCCGGGTTCAATAAGTAAAGTCAAACGCATGGGGCAAGCCTAACAACTAAGATTGACAAGCTCACTCGACCCTTCAAACTAGGATGGATGCAACCAAGTGAAAGCCTTCATGGTACCCTTGACCCACCAGGCCATTCAGTATCTCAAGAAATGATTCTGAAAGCAATCAAAACTACAAAAACAACATTAGTAGATAAAATCAGTGTGGTAGGCATTGAGGTCTTCCTGCTATGACAGGATTTTCAGAAAATATCCGAATGCACTAAAGAGACTGACAACTGCATATCCTCTATTGAAGACTGATCTCCATACTCTCACCCTGGAATTTAAAAAGCTCAAAGATAATTCAAAACAATTGGAAAAGAAGAGAGGGGGTGAAGAAGATAGATCAAGATAAACCAGTCTGCACTTGGTTGGGATCCCAGAAGGTTTAGAAATGCCTAGAGCCATGCAGTTTCTTTTAAGCTGGTTCACGTTGTGGAGTCTCAAGAAGGGATTATCCACTTATTTTATACTAGGAAAAGCACACAGAGTGCTGGTCCCTGGTCATCTCCTAAGGCGCCACTGCGCCCATTGATAGTCAGAGTCCTTAACTTTGTGGATTGCTACATGATACTTCGAATCGCAATGGAACATAAGGATGTATGTTGTGAATCCTACAAGTTACTACTCTTTTCGGAATATAAGGCAAAGTATCAGTAACAACGTAAATCCTTTTATGAAGTAAAACAATAAACTAAGAATGTTGCAAGTGTGATACATGATACTCAGCAGAGCTCAAGGTTCTGCATCAAGGGAGATTGCATTTCTATGAAACATCTGAGAGTGCCTGCTAGTGAGTGGAGAAAAGGGTAGATGTCTGTGATGACTCAATAGTATTGAGACTGGGGAGATAGGATGCATTGAGGCTAGTTTGCATGTGCAAAATAAAAAGGTTAGATGGCCCAGTAGGAGAAGTTACTGTGGGACACAAATGTCTTAAAAAGAGAGCTGGCTGTTCCTCTTCAACTGGATCCAGTGCTGTTGGCAAGCAGGGAACCACTCAGTGGCACAGTGCCCTTAGGGAGGTGCAGAACTGGCAGTTATCACATATAAGTGTTTACAAAATAGGCAACAGGTTCCTGGGCACCAGTGTAGATGACAGCTGCCCTGAACTGACACATTGGAGTGCATAGCAGATCTACTTCACACTGAGGCCAGAAGAGCCTGCAACCTGCATTGAAGTCTTTATGTTAAGTGTTAAAGTGCTAAGGGTGACAGGTTCTTTATGTTGGGAAGTATGGGGTGTGGAAAGTTGGGGTTGGTTGGTTAGAGGAATTTTTTAATAGTCAGGATGGGATGCTACAAAATGGACCATTTTAGAATCAGGCATAGGCGCATTCTCTAATCTTAAGATTCTCTCCTTACCTGTTGATGACCTAAACAATAAGGTTAAAAGATGTGCTGTGCTACAATATGTTATGAAATACAAATACTGTGAGTGGTCCTCTTAAATATAAAACACTTACTAGGTATACAGTGCCAATTCCTTGGCCACTACGTTATATTGGGGTGTTTCATTACGGGTACACAAAAGGTTCCAGAGAAGTCACTATACTAGTTAATACTATATCACTACTCAAGGCATTCCAAGTGGTGGTGACTGAGGTGTGCAATGATGCTATGGGTAGATATATGGCAGTCTCAGTCAGTTGGAGGGCTTTCTTTGGACCATTGTTTGGGTGTATGTCCCATTTGCCCTTATCCAGCGTACATTACAGGTCCCTTAGTGGGATGCTGCTTATAGGAAGAAATTTCATTTCCGTGATGGACCTCCCTGGTTGACACTAGAGGACCTGCGATGCTACACAGCAGACTGCACTTCCTAGATGGGCTGCCACAGTGTCAAAACAAATGTACTTTCAACTCTGGAGCTCATAGGTCCCACTCCAGTCTATACCATGTTTCTCTTCCAGTGGTGGAGCTACAAGAGTCACAGGTGCTAACATATTGCCATGCCCAGATACCTATTGGACCACTTCATGACTGAAATAATATTTCGTAGATCCCCTGGGATGGCAAGTCATCAATGACGCCTCAGTTCTTGGTGGCTGCTACATGGGCACTTCTCAGACTCGTGTCAGCGATCATATAGTGAATTGCTTTGATTTAAGTAAAATTATGGCCCCTTCAGCCATATTGGTTTCAGAGTGGTTAAAAACTATAATCAAAGGCAAGATAATGTCATATATCACTTGCCAGCATAGAAACAGGGATAGAGAGAACAAGGTGCTGGAATCCTCAGTCTGAAAATTAGAGGCTGAATTTGGACTGAGTACAGATGCAGTAATCCAGAGAAAACCTGATTCAACATGAGAATTCCTTAAGTAAGTAATTTTTATAAATTCCATAGTTACCTAGAACCTTAGCAATAAAACAACAGCATAAAAACACAACATACAAATCTATTTTGGGTCTAAGAAGCAGCCACAGAGTAAGTGAACTAATTAAAAGTCCGATACGTCAGCCTCTGTAGTCATTATTGTCATGCTGGTAGACCCATGCCTAGATGCAAACTCCAATGTTATTGAAAACAAAATGACTCAGGTTTAAAGATTAGAGAAAATCTGCTGCACAGTCATACTCCACAACCTTAACTAGCAGCAACAAGTTTCTTCAACGTGAAGGCTTCAGGCTTAAAGTTAACCTGCCAGTATGAGACAGGACCTTCCTAAGAGGCAGAGGACCCACCTTGCCCTAGTGGTAAAGTGCAAAGTGAAGAAAGGGGCCAATTCCCCAGCAACCAGCAGAGTGTGGGGGAGAGGGAGGCCTGGAATGATCAGCCACCCATAGTGGCCTTTGACCAGGCGCCCCCTGCCGAATAATAGCAGAAGTGCATGCATGATGCTCTGATCTCCTTCCATGGTGACAAGGATCAGGTGCCCCCCCTTCCCAGTGACTAGAGGACTGAACACTTAGTAAGGGTGAATACCCTCCCACAGAGACCTGAGCCAGGCAACAGTTCAACTGGGGACCAGTCTCCTCATTCAGCAATCGTGTCCTGTGCCTATAGTCACAATACGCGGTGACAATTTTGTGCCTGCCTTCAACAGAAATTTGACAGAGCAGCAATTCAACTGGGCGGGGGGGTGTTGTGTGTTGTGTGCGTGAATGGGGGGGGTGTGAGTGTGTAGCGGGGGTGTGTGAGTGTGTGTATGCATGCAGGGGTTGTTGTGTGTTTGAAAATGTGTGCATGTCTGTCTGTTTGTATGTCTGTGAGTATGTGTGCGTGTACGACTGTGTGTTTGTTGGAATGTTTGTTAGTATGTGTGCGGGTATGTGTAGTGGTAGTGTCTGTGTGCGTGTAGGAGGGGTATGTGTTGATGTTGGGGGGGTGGGGAGGCGGGTCCTGACAACTTTGAGGGGTGGTAGAGGGGTTGGGGGGTTTGGGGGGAGGACTCTGGGGAAGGGGGGTGGGGGAGACCCCTATCAGTGCCAGGGAAGGAATTCCCTGGCACTGATAGTGCCTACCACCATGGATTTCTTGGCGGTACAGAACCCCACGAAATCCATGGCAGTATGCAGGGTCGTGATACCGCTGGCGGTGTTGTGACAGCCGCTGGTCTGGAGACCGAAGTCTCCAGGCCAGTGGTCGTTACCACCCTGGCGGTCGGAGTGGAGAAGTGGCGGTTTAGCATGGCGGTCACCGCCATGCTTGGAATGCCATTTTCTTTTCCGCCAGCCTGTTGGCGGTATTACCGCCATTTCTCCACTGACCGCCAGGGTTGTAATGAGGGCCTTATTAGTTATTTAACGTCAACCAACCATGGGCTCCGCATGCCAGTAGAGACTTGTCACAGGAAGCGAGAAGATTTTTTCTGATTTCCAGACAAGCATTTTAAATGCCTGGTAGCTTTTAGGTGTCTGCCAGAGCTGTGTAAGCCCAGTAGATGCCAGAGACTCCAAGAGATACACCCTTACCGGGTCAACATCTCTATCTTGCAGTTCCCTCCATAAGAGATGATTCAGTATGTTGGGGTCCACTTCCCTGATCTTGTTTCAGCAAATTATATAGGCTCCCCGCCTGGCCAGAGACTTTATAACCAATCCAAACTCCAAGCGAATCTGTGCTGGCAAAGTGATATGCCAGAGTGAGAAGATAATTCTGTAACACTGTGCCATTATGTTATCCAGAACTCTGGCATCACTACTCCTGAGTAGCTTGCTCTCATATGTTGTTGTTGGTATCAGTTTTGCTTGTACTACACGGAGGAAGGGCATCACAAACGGCCCTGCCATTTTTCTTCTAAGGCTTTTTAATGTAACAATCAGACCCATGCCCTTCCTTTTAATCACTTCTCTTTAGGCAAAAAAGCATCGTCTTTAACAATGCTGACCCCAGGTATGTGTACTCGTTTGTGTTTTCAATCCGGGTATCTCCCCAGAACCATGTCTGAGTTCCATAATTCCTGCAGTTAAACTTCATGATTTTGTTTTTTCCAAGACTGGTGGTCAAGCCATGGGTCAGAGAATAAGCTCTTACGGTGCTAAGAAGCCTCTGCAGCCCCACCTGGATGTGACTGACTAAGACCATGTCGCCGGCTTTGAGGAGACTGGAGACTGAGGACATCCGAGATTTGAAGCATGGGCGATACAGGATAGCAGCTTTTGTGTTAGATCTACCAAAAAGAGATTGAAAAGAGTGAGGGCCAAGACACATCCCTGCTTCAGACCTTAGCTGGTTGGGGTTTTCCTGGATAGGTGTGCTCCAGCACCCAGCTTGACCTGCATCAATTTGTCCTTGTGAAGCAGGATCAGCATTTCAAGCAGGGGCTGTTGAACGTTCCAGCTTGCCAACGTGCTCCATAGCTTTCCCAGTTGACCTGGTCAAAGGCAGCCTTGTAGTCAATAAAGCAATGCTGCAATGGCATTTTGGTGTTTTTTGCTGCATCTATTAAGAGAGACGGTGTCAGGATATTTGTGTTGTGCCTGACTTTTTTGAGAAGCCAGTCTGGTTCAGTGAAATAATGGAATTGGATGAGTACCACAAAATGAATTCTTCGAGCAAGGTCCTGGCAAAAGTACTTTGCTTCATTGTCAATGAGTGCTACTAAATGATAATTGGTAGTCAAGGCTTTGTCGCCACTTCGAAATATAGGTGAGATTATGGAGCCTCTCCATGAATCCGGTAGGATGCCTAGGCTTCTAGCCTGGGAGAAGACCAGTGCTAGGATTGCGGACCATAAGATGGCATCCTGTTTACACACTGCTGGAGGAATGCCATCTGGTCCTGGGGCACCCTGACTTCACTATTTTGCTATATGCTGCTTGATTAGTGCCTCATCAACCAAAATTGGCCTTATGGGGAGAACCAAATGAGCAGCTTCTTGAGAGTGATGCTGTGTGCTGCTGGAGTCATGATGACTGAAATGATCTGTTGAGAAGTTTGCCCAGGTGTCCTCCGAGATGTAGAAGGAAATACCTCTGTGTTCTGGCTGGAGAAGCTTATTAATAGAAGACCAAAACTGGGCACTGTTGTTGGCTTTTGGGTCGAAATACAGCTTGGCCCAGAGGTCATCATCCTGTTTCCTTTTAATGGCCCATTTCTGTATACTAAGCTGAGTCTTCTGATGTTTTACAGCAAGTTGCAGACTTTCCTCCCCTGGTCTATTCCGCAAGAGCCTAAGGGACTGATTAAGAGTTTTGCGGTCTGACCGTGAGACCGCCAAACCCGCAGGGATGAGGCTGTTGTCAAGCCGACAGCATCACTCCCCATCATATTCGATGTTTCCACTGGGCTGCCCGACTGAAACATCGTATTATGACATTTCCGCTGGTCAGCTCAGCAGAAACAGTGTGGTAGCATTGGCCCCAGCTCCCCTAAGGCAGCCAAGGCCAATGCCGTCACACACCAGCACCTTCAGAATACGCAATGCCTGCATAGCAGACAGTGCGCATTCCAAGAGTGCTGGCACAGGAGTCCCTGCACTGCCCATGTGGAACACAGCACTGGCTTTCTGCCAGTCTTTTCATGGTGGGGATCCAGCGGTGCCAAACTTGACATTGCCGTGGCTGACAACGACTCCGATCGCTTCCAACCTATCTGGATCTATGACCTTGGTGGTGGCATTTGTCTCCTGGTGGTCTGACCGCCTGTATCTTAATCTGGCAGTCAGACCACCAGGAGTGCGGTCCAACTGTCACTGCAGGTATGGTGGTCCTTGGACCACCAAACTCATAATCAGGCACTAAGGTGGTCATTACAACCCTGGCGGACGGTGTTAAAGCTGCGGTAACACCGCAAACAGGCCGGCGGACAAAAAAAGGGAATTACGACCCTGGCGGAAACCGCCAACTACGACAGCCACTTTAACACACCGCCCGCCACGGCGGTACAGACAAACAGCGCGGCAGACACTGCCAACAGACTGGCGGAAGACAATGTACCGCCCACACTATCACAACACACCAATCCGCCACCTTTTCCGGGGCAGATTCCCCGTGGATAAAAACACGGCGGAAACAGCTTTTGCTATGGGAAAACGCTCACCTCAACACATCCCACGAGGAACGAGGACACCATGGAGCCGGAACTATAAATACTCCCAGCCCTTGCATTCCTGCTCATCTACGACCAACAGCGACGTAGGCGCAGAAGATACCGGTGAGTACTGCACCTACGACACGGGGGAGGGGGGAGGCAAAAGTTACGGGAACACCCACCAGACACCCCCACCCTCGCATATCACAACATACACACCAATGCAGTGACAAAAATCACAGTAACAACCCACAATCCCCCCGGAAGAATGCAAAGACAAAGCGAATTGCGGTCAAACTTTGTATTGTGACAATATACTACCCATAAAAAAATATACTGATATATATCACGAAATCTGTGAAAAATAAATGTACAATACAAGAAGTAGTGCAGATATGTACACAACAATGTCCGTGCACCAACAGTCCAAAAATGCATGGGCGAGGCTCACAATAGATACCTGACCAAAATCCGAGAGAACACTGCCGGGGCATCAGATAGAAACAATACAGGCACCTCAGGGGGAAGGGAAGGGGGGGCACCTCAGCCAGATGAATGCGAAGCCAGATCCACGACGGGGCACCATGCCCATTGATGTATCCTGGGGAGTGCAAAGCCACAGTCTCTCAAGTCTCTACAGTGGGTGGCTTGCCCACTGTGCCATCCTGGGGAGTGCAAAGCCACAGTCTCTCAAGTGTCTACAGTGGGTGGGTTGCCCACTGTGCCATCCTGGGGAGTGCAAAGCCACAGTCTCTCAAGTCTATACAGTGGGTGGGTTGCCCACTGTGCCATCCTGGGGAGTGCAAAGCCACATCTTCGCAAGTAGATGCAGTTCTCTACTGGTACTGGGTGGGACTGGTGCCCAGACTGGATGAGTCTCCCCGTGAAAGTACATGTCCTGTCACAGTCCCAGATGCACATGGGAGAACAATGCCTGATGTGCCGGACTATTCATACCCACACGGTCTTTGCCCTGTTCAGCGGTCTTCACCATGGCGGTCTTTGCCCTGTTCAGTGGTGCTTTGCCATGGCAGTCTTTGGCCTGTTCAGCTGTGCTTTGCCATGGCGGTCTTGTCCCTGTTCAGCGGTCTTCACCATGGCGGTCTTTGCCTTGTTCAGCGGTCTTCACCATGGTGGTCTTTGCCCTGTTCAGCGGTCTTCACCATGGCGGTCTTTGCCCTGTTCAGCGGTGCTTTGCCATGGCAGTCTTTGGCCTGTTCAGCGGTGCTTTGCCATGGCGGTCTTGTCCCTGTTCAGCGATCTTCACCATGGCGGTCTTTGCCCTGTTCAGCGGTCTTCACCATGGCAGTCTTTGCCCTGTTCAGCGGTGCTTTGCCATGGCGGTTCTGATACTGACATTGGTGTGTGGCATGACGATCTCCACAATGGACATTGGTGTGTGGCATGACGAAGTCCACACTGGACGTTGGTGTATGGCATGACGTTCCATCATTGCCCAGCGGGGCTGTGGGATTCTGGACCCTCATGGACTGTGACTCCGGCGGCGGCGGTGGTCTCCTGACCAGTAATGATACTTGAGCCCTCCTGGGCTGTGACTCCCTCGCTGGCGGTGGTCTCCTGACCAGTAACGATACTTGAGCCCTCCTGGGCTGTGACTCCGGCGGTGGCGGTGGTCTCCTGACCAGTAACGATACTTGAGCCCTCTTGGGCTGTGACTCCGACGGTGGCGGTGGTCTCCTGACCAGTAACGATACTTGAGCCCTCCTGGGCTGTGACTCCGGCGGTGGTCTCCTGACCAGTAACGATGCTTGAGCCCTCCTGGGCTATGTCTCTGGACCAGTGACGAAACTTGGGCCCTCCTGGGCTATGCCTCTGGCGGTGGTCTCTGGACCAGTGACGAAACTTGGGCCCTCCTGGGCTATGACTCTGGCGGTGGTCTTTGGACCAGTGACGATACTTGAGCCCTCCTGGGCTGTGACTGGCGGTGGTCTCCTGACCAGTAACGACGGTGCTGGTGGTTGTGTCTGGACCGCCGGAAATGATGGCGCACTTCTCCGCTGTGACACTCACAACAGGTTGGGGAGACTTCCTCGGGACCTTCCCCACCTTCTTTGGAGTTACAGATGACTCACCAATCGCCTTGGATCCCATTTCACTTTTTGTCCCACCAGGAGTCTTGACACGGTCCCGTCGTCCACTCTCCAATTTCTGAGCCTTTACAGGGGGTGGGCTAACAGTGCCTTGGCTCCGGGTCCTACTGCCTGCCCTGGTGGACGGGGCACTCCAAAAACCTGGAAAACGCACCACTGGTACTGGAGGCTTTTTGGCTGAGGTGCTATGACGGGACTGATGAATAGGAGGGGGTGGGGGGTGGGAGCAAAAAGGTCAATTTGACATAGGGACAGTTTCTGACGGACACTGGGATGGGTAGCTGGAGGGGCTCTGGGAGTGGAGGAAGAGGAGGTGGTTGTAGGAGGTGTCACTTTAGCTGTTTTGGGTGCAGGTGCAGGTACTGGAGGCTGTTGTGAGGTGGATGGATGTTGGGTGAGTGATTGCCGGCGTTTGTGTACTTTGGGAGGGGGCGTCACAGACACACTGGGAGAGGACACAGGGGACGTGTATATGGCAGTGGAGGTGGTGAGTGCAGGTGAGCGGCTTGTGGTGCTGGGTGTCCTGGTGCGAGTCCTAGTGCCTGTAGATGTGGTGCATGCAGGTGTGTGTGTAGACGACACTGGGAGGGAGGAGGGAGAAGAGGAGGAGGGGGACACAGTGGAGACAGTGGATGTTGCTGTATCTGTATGGGTCTGATGCTTGTGTGAGTGCCTGTGGTGTGTGTGGTGCCTATGTTTGCTTGATCTACTTGTGTGTGTTGACTTGTGTGCATGCTGGTCTGTAGGTGTGCTTGGGATGGGCTGGGGTGCAGGGGATTGGGTCTGGGTGGAGGAAGTTGGAGGGGGGAGGCTGGACACAGGGACAATGGCTGCCATCAGTGCTGAGGCCAGAGATTGCAGGGTTCGCTGAAGGACAGCCTGACCAGAATGAATGCCTTCCAGGAATGCATTACCGTGTTTCAACTCTCGTTCTACACCCTGGATGGCATTCACAATGGTAGACTGCCCAACAGTGAGTGACCTGAGGAGGTCAATGGCCTCCTCCTCACTGAGGGCAGCAGGGGTGACTGGGGCAGGGCCTGAGGTGCCTGGGGCGAAGGTGATGCCCACCCTCCTGGGTGATCGGGCACGGGGCGAACGCTGAGGGGCTGCTGGGAGGGCTGTGCTGGTAGGGGAGGTGGCGGCTGTACCTGTAGAAGTGGGGCGCACAGATGGTGCTGCCACCACAGGGGAGCTCCCATCGGCGGACGAGTCCGTGTCGCTGTTTGGTGATCCTGTGGCCGACGTGAAGCTCCCCTCGCCCTCCGTCCCACTGGTGAATTCAGAGTCTGTGGTGTGGCCCTCCATGGACATGTGGGACACTGGGAGGGAGGAGGGAGAAGAGGAGGAGGGGGACACAGTGGAGACAGTGGATGTTGCTGTATCTGTATGGGTCTGATGCTTGTGTGAGTGCCTGTGGTGTGTGTGGTGCCTATGTTTGCTTGATCTACTTGTGTGTGTTGACTTGTGTGCATGCTGGTCTGTAGGTGTGCTTGGGATGGGCTGGGGTGCAGGGGATTGGGTCTGGGTGGAGGAAGTTGGAGGGGGGAGGCTGGACACAGGGACAATGGCTGCCATCAGTGCTGAGGCCAGAGATTGCAGGGTTCGCTGAAGGACAGCCTGACCAGAATGAATGCCTTCCAGGAATGCATTACCGTGTTTCAACTCTCGTTCTACACCCTGGATGGCATTCACAATGGTAGACTGCCCAACAGTGAGTGACCTGAGGAGGTCAATGGCCTCCTCCTCACTGAGGGCAGCAGGGGTGACTGGGGCAGGGCCTGAGGTGCCTGGGGCGAAGGTGATGCCCACCCTCCTGGGTGAGCGGGCACGGGGCGAACGCTGAGGGGCTGCTGGGAGGGCTGTGCTGGTAGGGGAGGTGGCGGCTGTACCTGTAGAAGTGGGGCGCACAGATGGTGCTGCCACCACAGGGGAGCTCCCATCGGCGGACGAGTCCGTGTCGCTGTTTGGTGATCCTGTGGCCGACGTGAAGCTCCCCTCGCCCTCCGTCCCACTGGTGAATTCAGAGTCTGTGGTGTGGCCCTCCATGGACATGTGGGATGCAGCTCCCTCGTGCTCCGGTGCCACTGTACCTCTGCCTGTTGATGCTGATGTACAGAAGGACATGGAGAGCAGAAAAAGGGGGGAGACAGAAGAAAGAGACTTTTAGTGCATGGCATACCGCTACCGTTGGCGGACAAGACAAACGCAGCAGCCCCCTGCATTACGCCGTGCTCCTGCCCTCTGCACATGCAATTTCTGGGATATGGCCTACATGGCAATGGTAGAAATCTGCCCACATGGATGGCAAAGGGGCAACTATACATCAATTTGGCTTTTTTTTTAGCTGGGGTAGAGTGCCACATGGCCTACATAACGGAGGGGCCTTGCCTACCTAACTCGCCCTGGCCTAGGGACACCCACAGCCCACCACCCCCACCCAGACAGCTCCACTGCACGCAAAGTCAATAGGATGAGGTTGTACTCACCCCCTTGTGTCTGCTGTGATGTCCTTAAGCGCACATCCAACTCCGGGTAGGCCACCGCCAGGATCCGGAACATCAGGGGGGTCATGGTGCGACGGGCACCCCTCCCACGTTGGGAGGCCATCCCCAGCTGAGCCTCCGCCGTCTTCTTGCTGCAGCGGTGAATGTCCTCCCATCTCTTACGGCAGTGGGTGCCCCGTCTCTGGTGGGCCCCCAGGGTCCAGACTTCCTTGGCGATGGCACGCCAAATGTCCCTCTTCTGGTGGGCGCTGACCTACATGACATGCACAAGGAAAGAGGAACAGTCATTACCTACAGCACCGTCGTTGTAATTGGCCCCCTCCCAACTCCATCCCTGTGGCCCATTCATCCCCATGCATGACTGTTCTATGTACTCTGCCCCCTTCCCTCATCCACCCAGCCCTCTCCACCCAGGCCTAGCCCATACAACGTGCTCCCTGTGTACTAACCTGTTGGTCTGGAGGACCGTAGAGTAGCATATACTGGGGGAGGACCCCATCCACAAGTTTCTCCAACTCCTGTGCAGTGAAGTCAGGGGCCCTTTCCCCAGACGCAGCAGCCATCGTTGCTTCCAGACCGAGGTCACAGCAGCACTAGCAGTGTAGGTCCTCTCCTGTCGAAGGTCAGGTATCTAGTGATTGAAGAGATAGAAAATGGTGGTGACGTCCGCGGCGGTGACGTCCGCGGCGGTGCGCATCATCACCGCCAGCGCACCTGTTCATTGGCTCCTGGGACCCATAGGGTCCAATGTTAACCAATGCAGCATTGTGCTGCGCTCTACGACCGCCTACCGCGACGGTGTCCAACGCCAGCGCAGTTACCCCACAATTCCATTGGCCCAGTTTAGAGGTCAGGCAGCCGCCATTTCAGGGGCCCACATGGCTTCAATTACTACTGCGTCACACATACCGAGGCCTACACTCAAAACCTTTCCCGGATGGGTTAATTGTCTGTTGTAGTCTTGTGTGTGACTGTGGGTACATACCTGGAGGAATGCTGACAGTTTCTTCGCTGTTGTCCTTCTTAGGCACCGTCATTTGGGACATATTGGAAGATGGCGGAATCCACCGGTGTACCAACCGCTGGTGGACCTGTTGACAATGGAAGAGCGACATGTCATCGTGACCTACCGGTTTTACCGTGCCACAATCCAGGAACTGTGTACCCAGTTGGAGCCAGACCTGATGTCACCAATCCGCCACCCGACTGGAATCCTCCATGACGTGCAGGTGCTGTCAGTGCTCCATTTCCTTGCAAGTGGCTCTTTTCAGACAACAGTGGCCATGGCATCAGGGATGTCCCAGCCTATGTTTTCCAACGTCTTGTCCAGAGTGTTGTCTGCCCTGCTGAAATACGTAAGGAGATACATCATTTTCCCTGAGGTGGCGAATTTGCCTACAGTGAAAGGTGACTTCTATGCCCTTGGACATATCCCCAACGTCATAGGTGCCATTGATGGGACCCATGTAGCTCTGGTCCCCCCGCAGGAATGAGCAGGTGTACAGGAACAGGAAGAGTTATCATTCGATGAATGTCCAGATGGACTGTTTGGCAGACCAGTACATCTCGCAGGTAAATGCAATGTTCCCTGGCTCAGTGCATGACGCCTACATCCTGCGGAATAGCAGCATCCCTGATATGATGGGTGAACTCCAGAGGCACCGTGTATGGCTATTGGGGGACTCTGGTTACCCCAACCTATCCTGGCTACTGACCCCAGTGAGGAATCCCAGGACCAGGGCAGAGGAACGCTACAATGAGGCCCATGGGCGGACTAGGAGGGTGATCGAGCGGACCTTCGGCCTCCTGAAGGCCAGGTTCAGGTGCCTCCATATGACAGGTGGGTCCCTATTCTACTCACCGAAGAAGGTGTGCGACATCATCATCGCCTGCTCCATGCTCCATAACTTGGCATTGCGACGCCAGGTGCCTTTTCTGCAGGAGGATGATCCAGATGACGGTGTTGTTGCAGCGGGTGAGCCTGTGGAGCCTGTGGACAGTGATGAGGAGGAAGCTGATGAAGATGAAAACGACAACAGGGAGTCAGTCATACAGCAATATTTTCAGTGAGACACAGGTGAGTACAATTTCATGTTTCACATAATATTACATTTCACACGTCTACCTCTATCCTGTACCTACATTTCACTCCCTATTTGGTAACTGAGTTGTCCCCTTCCATTTCAGTTTCAGTAATGTGGTAACCTATGTGTCAACAGCTTGTACCCTTGAAAGGCTTGTGATGTGTGACATTGGTATGTTGGCCTTCCAATGGGTAACCATTTTTAACACTGTAATTGACAATACACCGTTCACAATCATTGACTGACTCCAATATTATTATGGTTTCAAGGGTGTTTATTGAAGTGCATAAAAATGTAGGGGGGTTGTGAAATGGGGAGAGGTCATGGTGGAAGAATGTCCATGGCAGAGTCCAGTCTATTAGTCTCACAGGTACATTGCACATCTGGCCATTGGAAGTGGAGCTGGGGCAGTTCCGATTTGGACAGGGTAACAAAGTGGGACAGTGGGGGGACAATCAGGGTGGTCTTATTTCCTGGCGGGGTTCTTGCCATCTTGCTCTGTCCTGTTCCTGGATCTCAGGGACCGCTTGCGTGGTGGTTGTCCGTCTGCAGGGGGTGGGGTGCTGGTGTGGTGGTCCTGTGGCGGGCGTCCTGTCCACTAGCGCCGATGGAGGTGGTGGGCATTTCATCGTCGTGGCTAGTGTCAGGGGCCCCTTGGAGTGCCACAGTGTCCCTCAAGGTCTTTTGAATGTCCGTCAGCACCCCTACGATGGTGCCCAGGGCGGAGCCGATGGTCCTGAGCTCCTCCCTGAACCCCAAATACTGCTCCTCCTGCAAACGCAGGGTCTCCTGCAACTTGTCCAGGACCGTTACCATCGTCTCCTGGGAGTGGTGGTATGCTCCCATGATGGAGGAGAGGGCCTCGTTGAGAGTTGGTTCCCTTGGCCTGTCCTCCCTCTGTCGCACAGCAGCCCTCCCAGTTCCCCTAAGTTCCTGTGCCTCCGTCCCCTGGACCGTGTGCCCACTACCACTGCCCCCAGGTCCCTGTTGTTGGGGTGGTGGGCTACCCTGGGTGCCCTGTAGTGGTGGACACACCGCTGATTGACCTGTCCTGGGGAAGGGGGTATGGGCCCGCTGGGTGGGTGCTGTGCTGGTGTTACCAGAAGGTGGCAGCTCGGTGTTGGGCTGTGGCTGGGCAAGGGAAACCGACTGTCCTGAGGCCCACGATGGTCCGGGCTGGTCATCAAGATCCAGTAGGGCAGAGCTGCTGTCGTCACTGTGGGCCTCTTCTGGGGGTGGAGTGGTGTTGTCTGGACCCTCTGGTGTGGTGACGTTCCTTCGGGTTCCTGCGGGGGTATAAGTACATGATTATTGTATGTGTGTGTTTCATGGTGTGCAATGGTTGGGTGTGCGTGAACCCCAGTGCAGGCATTCCTGTGTGGGGGCTTGTGTGGTGATGGTTGGGGGGTGTTGTGGGTCTGTGCAGTGGGCATGCTTTAGTGCTGGGTGTCCATGCTTAGTTGTGTCATGCAGGTCTTGGGGTTGGGATGGGTGGTTTGTGTTATGGGTAGATTAGTGAGGAGTTAGGGTGATAGGGGAGGGTGTGAGGGTGGGAGTGTGTGATGTCATGCAGGTAGGGTGGGGGATATGATAGTGAAGATTTGACTTACCAGTGTCCGTTCCTCCAACGACTCCTCCGAGGCCCTCAGGATGCAAGATGGACAAGACTTGCTCCTCCCATGTTGTTAGTTGTGGGTGAGGAGGTGGGGGTCCGCGATGTTGTGCCTGGATACCGTGGAACGCACCTTCCCCCTGTAGGTCGTTCCACCTCTTCCTGATGTCCTCCCTATTTCTTGGGTGCTGTCCCACAGCGTTGACCCTGTCGACTATTCCTTGCCATAGCTCCATCTTCCTGGCTATGGATGTGTACTGTACCTGTGAGCCAAATAGCTGTGGCTCTACCCTGATGATTTCCTCCACCATGACCCTGAGCTCCTCCTCGGAGAAGCGGGGATGTCTTTGGCGTGACATGGGGTGGTGTGTGTGGGGTGGCGTATGTGTTGATGAGTGTGGTGAGTGTAGTGGTATGTGGTGTTTTGTGCGTGGATGTTGTGTGGGTGATGGTGTAGTGTGCCTCTGTGGGATGGGGTTCTCTATTCTGTGGTGTCTCTCTCTGGCCTTCGTCTCTAATTTGTGGTCGTAGGGGTTTGTGGGTGATGTGGGTGTGTGTTTTATATTGTATTGGATGTGTGGGTGTGTGTATGTGTATCAGGTGTGTGTATTGGGAATTGTCCAATGTGGCGGTGTTTTGGAGCTGTGTGTGTATTTTGAGCGCGGCGGTGTGTACCGCCAATGGAATACCGCGGTTAAAAGACCGCTGCGTGGATTCGTGGGTCGTAATAGCATGGGCGTGTTTCTGTTGGCGTGGAGGTGGAGGATATGTTTCTGCATGTTTATCGCTGACCTTTGGTGTGGCGGTATTGTGTGGGTGTCTGAATTTCGGCGGATTCCGTGATGTGTGTCATGATAGCTGTGGCGGTCTCCCGCCGCCGCCGCGGTGTATCGGCGGTCTTCTGCACGGCGGTAAGCGGCTTTTACCGCCAATGTTGTAATGAGGGCCTAAGTGTTGTGTGTTTTGCTTTTTTAAGTGGCCTTAGTGCTGCAATCTGTGCCCTTTCCTCATTCCTGTGGTGTCCTGAATGAGCAGATCTCCTCCTAGCTGGTATGGCAAGTTCCTCAAGGAAGGTTGTAGTAAAGTTTGCCCACATGCCCACAGCGTCACTAGACAATGCCCTTGCTTTTCTCAACGTGGCAGTTGCGGCCAGGGACAGATCCCTGGCAATAGCCATGGAGGCTTTGATCCTCTCGTGCCTCGCTTACTTCGCTTGAAGCTGATAATCCAGGTGCAAAGGTCACCTCTTGAGGGAGGTGATGACTGCCACATCTGTCGTTTATCTGGTGAGCACATACATGTTGGAATAACGGGTGAGCAACAAAGGTGTAATCCAACATTGAGCTGAATCTAGAGGAGTGGTAAGTGGCAGCAGATGAATCATCACATCTAAACCTGCCATGCAGTGCTCTAAAGTTTAGATGTTCATGATCATCCACTAGGCACCTTCCTGTTTTGTTCAAATTCCCTGGTTGCTTCCTGCCTTTCTCCGGGACCTCCCAGTGTGCTGACTTGGTCACTACAAGGTCACTCGAGGAAGAACCCATTGGGTTCAGCTTGAAGTCTCCTGAGACGACAAAGTATGAGGTTCCCTCCTCCTCCTCCATGATCTTCAGTAGATCTTGATATAAGTACTTGGAAGCCTTCGATTTCTTTTTTTGATGGACGTAGAGGGTAATGAGGACCACTTCAAGCTTGTTGCTGTTGTCCACTGAAATGGCGAGCTTGATTGCGGTGAGATCAAGGCGAAGCCTACAGTCACTATAGAGATGTAAGTTGCTAGCCCACCGAGAGATGGCCGTGTTTGGCTTTTTTTCACAACTGCCATGGAGAAGTTCATAAAGCTGTGTAAGTGTACAGGGTCAGCCAGCCAAGTCTCCTGTAAGAGAATGATGCCAAATTTACTAACATATTTAATAATCCTGGATCACTTAATTTGGTGGGAAGACCATTAATGATCTGGGGGGACAAACGCACTGGGAGCCCTCTGGGTTCTCCTGGGGGCTGCAGGCTGGGCGCTGTCATCTGCTCATGGAGGAGCAGTTGATTGTTCTCAATGCCCAGGACTCACCTCCACTGAGTGCATCAGTGCCACCTTCAGCCGGTTCATGTTGGATGATGGAGGCAGCTGCTATCCTTGAGGTGGGGCCCCTTGCCCACCAGAGCATAGAAAAGGTTGATTTTTGTTCTCTGAGCCTACCTTCTTGGTGGATCTGGAGAGAGGAGTGGAAGGGGATATCTTGGGTTGAGATGTGGGAGGATCTTTATGCCACAAAATTCAAAGGTGAGGCTCTCCATGAGTACTCTTTGGGCTATTTCAGTCGGGGACTAAGTGACTTTAGTTGCTTCTCCTCCAGGCGCTGCGTTAGAGTGCACAAATTCGATTGCCTCTTAGTTGTTTGTCCGCATATCGCCAAGTTTTGGAGTTGCTCATAACAGCCTAAGGATGTTGCCCCTGTTCAGAGTATCATGATTTCCCCTGGAGTTGTATTCTGGTACAAGGTTTAGAGTGTTAGTGCTGGCCCAATGGTGCGGTTGGATACTAATAGGTTTCCCAATGTCCCTCATCCCTTGAAAGGATGGTAGAGAGTTCTCTTGTTTGGCAGGTCCGAGCACCTCAGAACTGGACTCGATCAGTGGGCCACTGCCTCGTCAAAGTATCCTCATCCGGCTCTGTTGTGGGTGCATGGGCTGTTGCTTAGAAGTTGGACTCATTCCCACTCTGTTGCTACTGCACTGGCTGATCACCCCTCATCCTGGTGTTAACTGTTGGGGCTGCCTCTGTTAGAATTCCACAACTAATCCTTTGTTGAGTGAGCAAGGCCTCCCTTTGGCTATTAGAAGTGGCTGGGATGGTCAAAGGCGGTTGTCGAGGTGGGCATCCAAGAAGATTGGTTCTGAAGAGCCATTGCTGCCTCCTCCTATTATCAAATCTTCAATGGAAAGGGAGGGGCTGTTCATTCTCTTGAAAAACTTGAGCAGCCAACTCATGGTGACTTGTCTCTTGAAAAACTTGAGCAGCCAACTCATGGTGACTTGACTCTAGTGTATTCCTCCTTGAGAAATGTGTTTTTTTGCTTCGTCCTTTCCTTCTTTGCGCCCATCTATACTTAGCATTGTTTCTTACTGACACTGAATTGTTCGTACAGAGATACAAGTCAGCTGAGCCTGCAGTGTGCTCGGGTGGAACTTGGACCAGGTCATTCCCCAAGATGCCGATACTCTCATCCCCAGGGTTTCTGGGACAAGTCCCTTCACTGTACTAGATGTTTCCTTCCTGCTACATCTGTCAGCAGTTGGAGGTGGGCAGATATGTCTTTGGCAGGCTGTGGGTTCAGCCATTGTTGGGTCTCCCTGGTGAATGAAGCCCCTTGTGCACTTGGATGTTGCTTGAAGTCTGTTATAAGGCTTTTTTTAACATCATGGGGAGGGTTGACGGTTTGTTTATGATGTTAGCACAGGAACAGTTTGGTTGCCTGATTGTAATGTCCGTCTGTACACGTTTGATAAGGAAGTTAAGTTTGCCTAGTTTTTCATCGATACCAGTCAAAAACACGGCCAAGCTGAATATCCATCCTCTTTGATTGGTACTGCAGAGCCTCCACTGATAGCTGTACTGTGTTTAGAGGAGATTCCCAGATGCTCTCTGGAGGAGATGAAGTTCCTGCTTTTGAGTCAGCTGCTTGAGATATTGCCAAGAGGTGTAGCCTAGAGGCCCAAGGTGGCTGTTGAGAGGTCTGCGAGTAGGCTACCAACATGTCCTCCCATTCAGGCATTTTGAAGTACGAGAGTCCCCCATGATCCTTTTCTTCCACATCTTCATGACCCATAGAGGTCTTGTCCCCCAAACCCCAGGTATGCGGGGGATACTTTGTTTACTGACAGAGTTACCTGCACTAACAGGATGAGCTGGGCAAGCCACCATCTTAGGGAACTTGCTGGGCCGAGTCAGGGGCTTCCCAAATCAAAGAGATTCACCCAATCTGCTGTGAGCTTGAGTGCAGGGGATACTCCTGCAGCTAAGATTCTTGCTGATGTCCCTAAACCCATCAGGGAAGTACACTGAGATAGCTAGCTGAGGCAAGACTGTGAGCGTAATCTGAGACCCATCTGAGCAATTTGTTATAGACTTCATGGGGATTTGTACTGTGACACAGGGCTTGAAGACTGATGGAAATGCCCTGGGGTTGCAGCAGTATTGCTGATTGACCCTGTGTTAGGGGAGTCTGTAGGCCTGCAAGCCCTTCATTCCTTGAAAATAGGGCTGAGCCTGAATCCTTCAAAAAGCAGAATTGTGGGGTATATTTTTGGCTGCTTTGTGCATAGAATGAGCTTGTTGCAAATAGTCCCCTTAGGAGTTAACCTTAGAGAGGAAGGGCTGCTACCTGTCGCCTCTTGCTTAGCCTCTACCCTCAGGCCTGTAAGGTTTATTAAAGGTTGCTCTGTAGGTAACATGATGGCCTTGGTTTTTGCCCTCGCTCATTTCTTCTCCTGCCCTGTTTCCTCTTGCTCATTTCTTCCTTGTAGATGCTGGGGGACATCCCCCTGACTTCCCCAGACCTCATAAGGGAGTTTCCAGCGTGAGGTTACCAAAAAGCCCAACCTGCAGCTAACCAGCAGTTAACTAGCCATGGTGGAGCATTGAGTTGCCAGCTACATTGCTTTGTTGGAACCCAATGACAAAACTTGGGCTATTAGCCCACCCTAGAGGTTATTGCATGTCGGGCTGTTGAAATGTCCTTGTGCAAATGACAGTGTTCCGACATTACTCTCTGGTTTCCCAGCACTGCCACACCCCCTCTGCACCCTCTTCCTTAATGGTGGCGGGGAGGTGACGAGCAAGCTGCAAGTCGCTCAAAAGGAGGGCTACCTTGAATCTGGGCAGCACCACCATACCCCTTCTGCAAGTTTTCTTGTCAGTGCCAGTGGTGGAAAGGGGGGATGAGCACGCTGGTAGTAGGGCCAAGCAATGATGGCCAGCTCCACATGCACCACACAGCTGAGCAACAGCTGCAAGTAGTTCAGAAGTGACTGACACCTAGAGGCGCAGCATACAGCGAGGGAGGGGTGAGGCAGGGCAACAAAAAACAGGAAACAGACAGTGTGACTCCAGTGCAAGTAATAATAAATGATGGGGACACTATCTGCTCCTGGTGCTCCCTTTAAGGCCAGACAAAGCCATACCTTCCTCTGCCTTCCATCCAGTGTTTTCTGGCCATTGTCAGCATTTATTCAGCTTGCCGCCGGCCAGCAGCTTCTGCATTGGAATGCATGCCTTAGCATGAGGGCAACGAAGGCAGCAAGCAGCAGGCTTGATTGCCCATGTTGTAGCGGCTATGATGGCCTGTCAGCAACTACCTTCCTGCCCCATAGAGCTCTGGGTGACTCTGTGTAGCTCTGTGAGGCCCCCGGCTGCCCTGGCTCCGGTCGACCTGCTGTGCCCGCTCTGCCAGCGCCTGCTCCGTACGCCGAACATTCCTTAAAAAAAGACTGCATGACATAAAAGGCTTTGTCACAGCACAGGTTCCATGAAATGGGGGCCAAAATAGGCAAATTAATTTATTGGTTGGCCAACCGCAACATGGAGACTAGACTTATTGCTCAAATTCACAACCCTGAACTTCATGTAGTCAAGCTAGCTGGGAACATTGTAGAGTAATTTGCTAAATACTACAGAAAACTGAACCTTAAGGCACCCTCCCCTATGGCAGAAACTGAGAATCCAATTAATACTCACTTACCTGTGTCCAAACTCTAGAGTTCTCACAGGGTGGATTTAGACCTTTCGATATTGGAAGATGACATTTTGGTAGCAATTGCTCAGGTGCCATCAGGAGAAACCCCTGGTCCGAACAGCTACCCCAAAGCATTTTAAGTAAAAGGCAATTAATTTGGTTAAACCTCTAAGAGATATATTTCAGGAAGCTTTAGATTCTAACACGTGGTCACATCACCTTACGACAGTGAGCTGGGTGTTGTAGGTCTTAAACCTTATTACTGGGCAGGCTAAATGATCCCCATTAACGACTGACTGTTCCGCATCAGAATTGACCCTGCCATCCAGCTGAAGCTAAGATATTTTTAGGAATGCAGTTTGTTATCCTAGCTGTATGGTAAGAGGCCTGAAGAAACCCTGCAACCCATCACTAAAGCACCTGCAAAGTGTGGGAAGAAAGCCTTAAAATGGATTGCTTGGGATAGGACACTAATAAAGGAAACACCAATATGGATAGGTGATTGGCTACCTGCTGTTTCAAACTTAAAGAGCTTCCGGGATAGGGACAATATTGGCATCTAAAGCTTGGGTATATATGAGTGTCAATATACACAAGATCCTTCGGAGACCTTAGTAAGAAATTTGATCCACACAAGTCGCAATTTGTTTGATTCCTACAGCTCAGGCACTCATTAGATAGTTACAAAGATAGACTGAACCACATCCCAGATTTGAACTCTATGGTGTCCAAACACATATTGGTAGCTATTGAAAAGGGGAAACCAAGTTTCTACTGTACTAACATAGAACCCCCACCCTTTTGTGGCCCACAGGGACAGGTGGGATAGGGGCTTGGGTGAGATTGATGATGATGAATGACTGGAAGCAAAAATGGCTGCATGTGTGACAGCAATTTCAGCCAAGATGTGGTCTACCAGTTTACATATTTCCTCTAGGTTTATTACAGGCCCAAAATACTGTGTAAGATGTAACATGCCAGTAGTTACTTTCCTGAACATAATCTGAGATTGGCCAGTGATCAAGGCATACTAGAAAAAAGGTTTTCACATTTTACGAGAAGTGATTGGTCTTCCATTTTATGCTAAGCCCTAGAAAATGCTAATCTGAGCAAGCACCCTGATTGAGATGGTTTCGAGGGAGCAAATTGGGACATCACTAAATATGGGAAGGGCCACCACCACATTTGCTCTCTCAGAATGTGTCAAGGGTCTTGACCTTGATGTGTTGGTACAATTTACAAAAAACAGGGGTGTCTAGGAAAATATGACAAAGTATGGGGTAAGTGGTTGGATCATTTACAGTCCATCTCAGCTACCAATTGACCCATAGGACTGATAGCTCCATCTGGGATGGACTTCTGTATGACGTATTATATGTTTACCTGTGTGTTGGACCTACTTCAGATTTCTTACATGTATAAAAGATTTGTTCGTGATGACCCAATGAACTGTGATTGTGGTGTTTTTTTTTCTTGTGTCACAAAATTAAAAAATGCAATGAAAATATGTAAAAAAAAATTATAAACTTTCCACGCTGAGCAAGCTATTCAAGAATTTTTGCCTACAATGCCAGGCATGAGAGTGAGGCTTTACATGTCAGAGATGGACACAATTTGGTAGCATTAATTAGAAGTGAGCCATATTCAGATTTTTTATTATTGTTATTGGCAATATCCATCATAGTAATGGGGAAAGAAAGAGAAGGCTATACAAATCGAACAGTTTCAAATACTTCCCTTGTCAGTTTTTTCAGTATGCAGATCTGGCAAGAGTACGTTATATGACTGAAACACTGTAAGTGGGGGTAACAGGATTCAGTCCATTGTTTGAGTAGCCAGTTATAGACTTGGTTGCCACAAAACAAATATTAGTTTGTGCTTGAAAGCAGCCATGGGAATAAAGGATTCCTGAGGGAAGTTCAAAATAGTAGAGGCTGAGTTTGGAATCAGATCAGGCTATAAGACTGTAGCCCATGTAAATACGGACATATGGAGTTTCACAAGCCTTTCCGTTGGTGGTGTCAGCAAGGTGCACAGCAAGGGTATGTCATCTTGGCTAGGGAAATGAAAAGTTGCAGCTTTTAATGGTATGTGGATATAAACATTTTAACATTCCTTAGGGTATTGTCTGTATAGAAATAAATCAAGACATAGCTCTTCTTTGTCAAAGAGAATTAGGGCCTTTGGCAGTCCTTCCGGGGGATCAGTGGGCACAAATCCAAGAATAGAAGACACTGAGGTTCTGTCGGTATTGCCCTAGCACGTGCAAATATGTGTTCTCACTGTATATAGATCATCAATCTCAATGGTGTATGACAAGCAGCCTGATGTTGATCATTGTGTACGCTTAACATGGCCCTTCTAGCGGAACCACAGAGTTAGACAACCATTAAGGTTTTCTGCAAAAAAGGTCAGCCAGATTTATTAATAACTCAAGCAGCTGGGAGGCTACTAACTATCTGTGCACAGGAGGGGGCGGCTGCATTCTGGCAACAGCAAGGTTGGTGGATGTTGACAGCAGTGGCTCCTCCCTGAATATCTATGGCTGTTCGCTGGAGCAAGGTTAAGATGCATAGGGGCAGCTTGGCTCATAGGCACAGCTGCAACTGCAAGGTTGGAGCTTCTGGGTTAATTGGTCCTGTAGCAGTGACTGGTATGCACTCAGGCTGGTATTCCATGGCACTTCACAACAGCATTCATGCTGAGTGGAAATTGAAAAGGACCCCACTGACAGGGCTAAGGGGCTGACATCCATTGATGAACTTGCACATGAACCCAATCCCTTGGTTGGTTGTGGGACAGGCAAGTTAGGCACCTCAAACCTGAGAACAGAAGCTGTAGAGAATTCGGTTGCCATACTGGAGGGTAATATCATTGCTTAAGTGCAAATCAGGAGAGGCTGCACACACTGGGGGATTTGGCAGAAGCAACATTGACCATCCTTTTACAGTTTTGTAGGCACTCACTTCAGCCTTTTGGCTAAGGATGACTCTGATTGACCAGCATGCCACTGGGACAGTGTTGGGTCATGTAAGACCTCTGTCTGCACAAATTGTAACTTTTTTGTTTTTCAACATGTTATGTTGCAGAGATTGTAGAGTGCATTTTCACCTAGAGAGTATCCTGGCACTGAGCTGGTGTGAGTCTAGCCAACCTAGTGGCAAGAGCAACTACTGGAAAAGCCTGGTCTTCAGCTTCTTGTGGAATTCAAGAATTGAGGAGGAGGCTCTGATGTGTAGCAGCACATCATTCCATGTTGAAGGAGCGAAGTAGGAGAAGGGCTCAAACATTGATATATGCGAGTCTGCAGTCTGGCCGAGCAGAGGTCCAAGAATAACCACCAGGAATACCGCGTTTGGATAACCCTATCCTACTGCCAAGAGCCTGACCCAGACCGATGGAGAGATTTGCAGAATATTGGATCTCGGATGTCCTTTAGTAAGATGAGCCATTACTCAGTCATTTTCCTTTGAATTTAGTTTTCATGTAGCACAAGTTATTCTTCTTACAGACTACAAACATTGTTTGTGGTGGCAATTTGGACAGATTCCATGCCGTGTTTGGGTAAGAATCCATACTGAGTGCTGTTGAGTAGTTGATGGTTGTTGAGGTCTTAAGTGAGGTGTCTATTGATAATTTTCTCCAGTACCTTGGCTGGGTATGGAAGCAGGGACATCAGTCTGTAGCTGACAAACTTTGAGGAGTCCATGGAAGGTTTCCTCAGCAGGGAGAGGACTGCTGCATTTTTCCAAGCACCGGGCAAGGTCGCTAACCAGATGGAGGTGTTCAGGATGAGTGTGTGCATGGTGTTGTTGGAGAACTCCTCTGGAGGCGTGGTGGGGGCCTGGGTCCTACGGGGCTCCTAAATGGATGGATGTCATGGTGGTGATGGTCTCTTGCAGGGTGGTGGTGTGCCATGTGGTTAGCGTAGGTTCTTTGGATGAGATTGAGAGTGGTTATGCAAGGTCTGTCTGGTCTTTTGGGGGTTTAAGTTGTGGTATGTTGTGATGGTTTTGTTTCTGAAGAAGAGGGAGAGATTGTTGCATAAGACCTGTGAAGGGGTGGTGGAGTTGGATGTGGTTGCAACTTCTGCTGGTGTTGGCATTGATACGGTCTGCCAAGGTAGTGGGATTGAATCACTATTTTCTATATATTATGTCTTTATGTCACCTCTTGCTGTAGCCATTTCTCTCCTCACTGACTCTCTTTTTGTTCCTTTCTGTTCCCTCCTCTCACTAGTCTCTCATGTTCTCTCCTTTTTTATCTTTTTCCCTTTCTCTCTTCTCCCTCTCCTTTTCACCTGTGTTTCAGTCATATCCTCTTTTTATCCCTTTCTCCTTCTGGCTCATGAGTCTTCTGACCCCTCTGTATTATTTATTCAATACCTTTATCTCACCTCTAGTTGATCGCTCTCTTATCTTAGTTCAGCTTAGCTCAGTGACAACGATAGCTACTTATCCACCTTTCTACTGACCGAGACCTCTAAGGGTTAATACAGCGCCAATTTCTTTACTTTCAATCTGAAGAAAATATGTTTCTTCCCTTATTATGGTTTCCTATACCACTATCAAATCACACTGAGCCTAGAAGGAACGTTGTGGCTTCTTCCTGGTTTGGGACCTTTGCCCCCTATTCCTCAGGCAGAATGGTGGCTCATCCTTGACAAAGCAGGCATGCCTGGCAGCATTGTGTCTCTCTCTGGGAAATAGCGGTTCATTGTTGACCCACTGCACATGTTCTTTCAATAAATGTGGTTATCAATTGTAGAATGGTGACACTCTCACAATGGTGCTCCCCTTTGACTTATTATTTTGTCATAAGTCTTGCTATCTCTGGTGCAACGGTGGTGAAAATGATTGCTGTTAGAGGGACATCCCTGATATTTGATGATGGTGATAAATGGGCCTAAA
This sequence comes from Pleurodeles waltl, assembly GCF_031143425.1. Taxonomy (NCBI): domain Eukaryota; kingdom Metazoa; phylum Chordata; class Amphibia; order Caudata; family Salamandridae; genus Pleurodeles; species Pleurodeles waltl. The sequence continues at coordinate 974,922,876 of NC_090446.1, read as the reverse complement.
AGGCAGAGTCTGTCCCTGTCTAACAAGAGTGCATGTGAATGTTTGTGAAAAAACACAGACTATTGTTTGAGGACCAAACATGATTTGAGTAAAATTCTAGCATTCGAAGACAAACTAGGGTTTTATTTCTTGTGGCGAGGAGGCTGAGCTTCTTTATCAAAAATGCAACCTTTGTGTTTGACCATGAAATGTCTGTATCATCAGAAACTGGCACACTGGTGTTTCAGATGTTTGTAATTCATAACTATGGGGCTTATTACGACTTTGGCGGAGGGAAAAGCCTGTTCGACAAAGTCCCGACGGGTAGGTTTCCACCAGTGTGAGAGCCTCCCCGCCGGGTCCATTACAAGTTTCCTGCTCGATCAGCGGGCGGAAATATAGTTTCCGCCCGCTGGCCCAGCAGGAAACGGCCTACAGCATTGTCTCTGCCTCATAATAGAGCCGGCAGCAATGCTGTAGTGCGGACGGTGTACCAGCACCCGTCGCAATGCAGACCGTGAACATTGCAACGGGGCTGGGCATGGGGACCCCTGCTCTGCCCATGCCAAGTGCATGGTCAGTGCAGGGGCCTCTCTGGGGCACCACACACCCCGTCTTTAACAGACTTTTCATGGTGGGGTTAGCATCATGAAATTGCTGAGTAGGGGGTCATAATACCCAGGGCAGCGCTGCTTACCGTGCTGCTCTGCCGGATTAGGACCGCCAGCACTGCCAGACCATCGTGTAGACGATATTTGGTGGTGCTGGCGGTCTGAGCACGGCACGTAGTCGTAATATGGCACATTAGACCGCTAGGGCCATAATGAGGTCCTATATGTCAGAATTATGTTTAAAGCTGGCAATTGAGGGATAAATAACACTGAGTTGAAGAGACTTATTGCTGATGGTTGCTGCTTTGGCTTTTATGTCATGACTAGTGTGAAGGCATCATATTCTTTAATAGAAAAACTTTATATGACATCACCGCTATTGTCTGGGGCCTTAGTATGACATATGTAGCCTGTCTGCTCTCTGATCCTGTAGGGTCTACTTAAGCAGTAGCATTGCTGTATGAGCCTTTAAGAATTGACTATTACCTGCTGTCTACTTTGGAAATAGATTCTTAGCCGTAGCTTTCAACATTTAACTGAGAATCTACTTGGAATTGGCAAGATGAAAAAACTGAAGTAAAAAGATGCTGTATACATTTTCATGTTAGGACATGTTCAATTGCATATTAGATTTATTTAATTGCTTGTATTACACATTTTTGGTCCTTTAGCCATTTTATGGGAAATCGTGCTGGAAAGTGCTGTATTGTTATACTTTTCAAATGTTTCTTGAGGGGAGAGCCCCCTGAAAAAAATCTGGACTCGCTCACTTGCTCACATGCACAGGCCTTTTCAAGGCAGGAAATTACTGCAGGAGGATCTAGTGCCAGCACTGAAGGCAGCGGTCATCACCCATTGTGAGAGTTGATGTGTCATTGGTGGATGCGGGTGATGCCAGCAGTGGTTTAGGTGTTGCACACACATTAAGCTAGAGGAGTGTGGATAGGGAAAGGGAATAAGCCCAAAAGTGATGAGGGTGCAGTGCAACTAGTTTCACGATATTGAAAATACCTTCTTTGTAGAGGAGCAAAAAAAATAAGTCAGCAAATGCATTTGCACATCTCCTTCTTCTCAGGCAACAGTACATGTGCTGTGTATACAGCCCTTCCAAGTACCACCCATCTCATGTTGGAAATACTCTTAAAGATTTTGCACAGCTGGAGGGTCAAGAAACTATGCTCCGCCTCGGGCTATATGCAACCAGAGAAAAATAGATCACAGGTGTCCCTCTGAATGACTAATATTCATTGGTGGCGTAGGACTCTAACCTATCTCTCTTCTGGCACTGGATTGGGTAATGTGCATTTCAGTGATTGAAGGATGGCTCACACACGGATGAACACCTGACTATGCAGATCACTGTGCACACTGGTAATGCACAGAGGAGAGCATGTAAGTTTGCTTATTAATCGTGCATATTGCCACCCTTTTGAAAGAAAACCTTCAAACCTAGTTCATCTTTTTTCACACTGAAATTAGGGCATTGGAGCGCTCTTGTGCACTGGCTGTGGTTGCTGAGATTCAGATGTTATGTGCATGCCAGGCAGATAGTACCTTGATATGTGGCAATACCACTCAAACCTTCTAGTGCTTCCTGAGCAGCGTGTACACTGGACTCTTGTCATTGGCAAAGCGTTCCTGAACAGCCACCCGCTCAAGTAATTCATGTCAGCGATGTCCTTAGTAACATTTCACTTTTAATCTTGTGCTTCACAGTTTCCCGTACAACATGTTACTCTTGTAGTTGCTAGAATGGAGTGAGTCACCTGTAGGTCAATCAATAAATCAGGCTTTTTTAGAGCGCACTACTCACCTGGAGGGCCTCAAGGCGCTGCGGGGCATGTCCCCAGGGTTCAGTCGAAGAGCCAGGTCTTGAGGTCCTTCCTGAATTGAGGTAGCGATGACGACTGTCTGTGGTGGATAGGTAAGGTGTTCCAACATTTAGATGAGCGATCTCTCTCCAGCCGAGGACTTCTTTATGCTGGGTTTGGTGACGACTGACTGCTGGGAGGAGTGGAGAGGTCTGGAAGGGGAGTAAAAGGAGATGCGGTGGTTGAGGTAGCTGGGTCCAAGGTTGTGGAAGGCCCAGTAGGCGTGAATGAGGAGCTTGAAGTTGATCCTATTCTCAACAGCAAGCCAGTAGAGATATCTCAGGTATCCTGTGATGTATTCTCAGCGGAGGATGTTCCTGACGAGTCTGGCGGAGGTCTTCTGGATTTGTTGTAGCTTGCTCAGGTTCTTCTTGGTGGTTCCAGCATAGATGGCGTTGCCATAGTCAAGTCTGCTTGTGATCAGGGCATGTGTCATGGTTTTGTGGCAGGTCTATTGTTAACATCAGGTAATGAGTGGGTGTGCATTACTGTAGATGATGGCGGACTCTGAAGTTGAGGCTGAAGGCAGTGAGAATTTCTCACACTGACTATCATTAGGTCAATAATTTGTTCGGCATATATACTGACGTCCCTGCAGTAAGTAAGGAGAGTGTAAACCTCTTAAGTAGACCATGTCAGAGATGCAGTCCCTGTTTATATTTTACTTCATCTTGCATTCTTTAAGAGTATATGCTTTACAAAGATGTTATATTTTGGTCGAATTTTTCCAATGCAACACATGATTGATTGTATAGTACTATGACTGTTATATACTGAGACCTGGGTCATCTTTAGTGGTCTGGGTAAGTTCAGGAGATGGGTGGGTGTTAAGAGCTCTGGACTTGAAGCTGAAGGCAGTGGAAGTTTCTCACAGAACCAATCAGTGGGTTCAGGCTGCTTGCTCATCAGATACTTGACATTTCTGCAGAGCACTAATTATATATGTGCCATTTATAAGTATCATTTTATGAAGAAGTGAGTTAAGGAGGTACAACAGCTTCAAAATATTGACAGTGCCAATGAAAACATGTTTTACAGGTGGAGAGAGAGAGAGAGATAATGTGTGAGTGTGCAGTAAAGAGGGAGTGGGCAACAGAAGAAAATGAACACAGGTCTGAATGAAAAAAAAGTGCTGAAGTTGAATGAGATATGCAGATGGAAGATTTAATTAAAATGTAGGGAGAAAAAAGGGCGTAAGGGGCTAACCATTGGCGATTATTAGATACTACGCCTGTAACGATTATTTGATACTACGCCTGTATCTGTGAAATATCTTACTACTTTCACTATTGCTGTAATGTAAAAGGAAAAAAATCAATTAACAGATTTGAACCAAAAAAAGGGGCTAACTCTGAGAGACTTCAAAGGAAGGTTGTCTGAAGGGAACTCTGTGAGTGATGGAGAAACTACATAGATCAATACCCCTTCCACCGATCTTAGTAATGTTCAATTCACAATCCACTATTTTCATAATTTAAACATTTTCAATCCTAATCATTCACAACAAAATCATTGTAATTTACTAATTTATTTGATTCTGATACAAGCATTGGCAATGCCAATAGGTCTGGTTTTTATTTTGTGTATGTTACTGTTGTGTGATGCAACCGTCGAGAACTCACTGCTAGGCCCCGAAATACTGGGGATTTCTCTGTTTTTCTAACTGGAAAGTGTCACTTAAAGTATTGCACATTTAACAGTAGAATGTCACTCATTCACACACTAAAGCCATAGAAATATCACACATAAGCAATCTGAACACTTGGCAACTATGTGGATATTGTTGCCTGAGAAAAAAAAATCCGCTAAACTTTTAGAGAAGCCTGGACACCTGCGATGCTGCTGTTACCCAGCCATTCATCTTAAAAGCAACACCAAAAGCTGTAGACTGGGTGCAGTGCAATGCCTTTTTCCAGTAGTCTAGCCCCTTGGGTTCAGTTCGTAGATGTGTTTGACTCAGAATAAGTTATCGTTTTACTCTGAAATGGCCTTTTCGAGGGACCTTATGAACTATTACGAACTAACACTTTAGGAGGGTCCTTTTAACTACCTCTCAACAGAGAGTAGAAAATAATTCTTCTCAGGACTTTGCACTACCGGCTACGGTAGCCGTAGCTAAAAATTCATATTTATGGTTACTAGGTAATTCTTGGGAATTAAATGGTGGGCTTCTTACCCTCGCAAGATCTCCGCTCGAGGAATATTCGATTTATTATAGAGCTCTCTGTTGTTGCTTCGGTCTGGTACCAGTATTCCTCTTATGAGCATCTCAACAGAGACGGCTGTTCAAAAGCTGGGAGTGGATTTTTTCTTTTATTATTAATATCGTTACTTCGTATTTTGATGTTGGTTGAAAATAGCTGTCTGATTTAATTGACTAAAAAACTGATTTGAAGTAGTGATATGGAGATCTTCTGGGAGAAACTGAACATTATTTCCCTTATTTCTCATGTTCCCATACATTTTGAGACTTTTGAGTGAATGAGGAAACATCTTGCCCCTTCAGGTTACAGGATTCCCTTCCTTCTTTGCACTTCTGATGTTGAGCTTTGTCAGATTATACTGACACTATGGTTGTTGTTTGGTGTGACTATATGACAAAGTAGTCATTACTGCTCTCTTTACCGTCAAATTCTAGAACTCTCATGGTCAGTTTGAATGTTTGTTTTCTCCTTCCTTACCCTCTGCTTTGTTCCTCATAGAACATAAGCTACGTCTTCATACCAGACAACGACCGGGATTATTATATGGTGAAGGCAGCTCTTACTCGCAGTCCCGTGGATCAAGGTGAAGAAGAGAATGAACTGTGAGTATGCCTGGCTCGTGAAGGATGTGGTTGACCTTTCAACCGTGTCAATACAGAAAAGGAATTTTAGTTATGAGTAAAAACAGCATAATCGTTTACGTGGCACATATAGCGAAGCTAATAACTTTAGCAAAACTGAAACCTTCTGCCTGCCAGGTAATCCAACAGCACGTATTTTAGAGAGGAGGACAGGACTCAGTGGAGTGATGGAAACCCCATGAAGCCAATGAACACTCGGCAGCGTCGAGGCTTTGACGAGCTGAGCAGCCCATGAAGCAAACATATCGGTCTCAGCCACCTGCATGGTGTTGCTGCGAATAAATACTGCTCGTTTGTTGTGTGCTAGACACTTAAATATTGTAATATTTCATGAACTTTTCTTAAGGACTGTTTGTAAAACAAATTGGTTTAGTGTTTTTGAGAAATGGTGCTATGAAATGCGTTGTTTGGCACATTTTTAAAAGTACTTGTTGGTGGTTCACTCCACCCCCACACTCCGTCTTTGTCCAAGGAGCAAGTTGGACTACTCCGGCCTGGAATTAAATCATTACCAGTTGCTGCGTTAGGCTCCCAGTCCAGTTCTGGTATTAATGCTGGATGTTAGAGTGTGAGAAGATGATTACGGATATCTGAGTCCAAGTTACGATATGGGACTTTATGGCTCAAGATTGTAACTCTTTATGGCTTTGATATTAGGATTAATGGGGTGTAAAGAGCTCTAGTCTCAGCTGATAGGCGACTGGCTTGGTGACAGTGCTTACGGACAAAAGTGCATTTGGGAAGACTGCAGCGCTTCCTAGCGCAAAGTTTAGAACTTTTTATAAAATACCAAGGACGTATGGGATGAGACCAACAGCAAGACTATTATAGTAGTCGAGTTTGCTAAGTACAAGTGAGGATACTGTTGTCTTGGCTGTGATGAATGAAATGTGAGGGCAGATTTTTCAAATATGAGATAACTGAAATCTAGCTCCTGTACGATTGTTTCTATACTCCTGTAAGGGTTGAAGATCCTCTGAGGTTTGTGGCTGCAGGTGTTGAAGTTAAGAAATCTATGGAAATACATAAGATAGTAGAGGGAGGAGGTACGGAAGTGGCAGGCAACTAGATTATTTCTATTTTTGAGAGAGATAAACAGAAGTTACCTGAGAGCCAACCAGTGGTGGGTAGGTGGGAGATAGTTGAGGACCTGTGTCTGTAGGTGCAGAGTGAATACTGGCAGGGGCATCCTACGTCTCATGCATGGTACTGTGCTTCTACTCACAGGACCAGGAGTGCTGGGAGGTATCTTAAAATTTGAAGTGCATTGATTTCTTAAATCTGAGATTTATCTTAATCGGTTATATTAGTTGATGGGTTGGAAGGTGTAAGATCCTGTGAGTCAGGTGTGGGAATCAGAAGAAGGAGAGCTCATGCTGAACAATTGTCACATTGGTTTCATTCTTGGAATCTGGGGTTTTCCTGCTTCCTGTACATTAGTGGAGAAGCCCCCTGTGCTGCGGTACAAAGTGAGAGTTGTGTCCTAGAAAATGACTTATCATGTTGTCACCTCCATGGTAATAAGAATATGGTGAGATTCATGCTCCAGCATATTAATCACTGGAAACAATATGACGTGAACGTATCACTTTACATAGCCATTGAGGAGCACCATTATAAGTCTCACAGAGTAATGATCATTAAAGTTCCCAAAACACTAATAAGACTTAAGAGAGCCATGCATCAACAAGGGCCAATACCCTTAAACATTAATGAATATCAATGGTTCCATGCAGTAATGGACATCACTGGGACCTGGCGATAATGAGCTTCCAAGTCCCTAAGCAATCAGCAACAGCGTTAATGGCATTAACGAAAATCAAAGGCCCTTACAAGTAGTGAATAGAAATTGACCCTCACAGGAATGAACACTAATGGCCCTAGTGTGCAATGGCCATAACTGCCCCCAGCCAGTAATAAGTAGTAATTTCTCTAGTAATTAATGACATTCTAATGGCCCAATAAGAAGTGCAATACATTAATTACTCTGAGTGGCTTGACCTCCGCACAGATCATTAGTAGCATTCAATTAAAGGGAAAATGTGTTTAATTTTTATTTCTTATGGCTCTCTGTATTTGCAAATATAGTTAAATTACGGAACTGTCCCTCTTGTCAATGAAATTGTGAAGAGGGCACAGGATACCTGCTCCAGTGCTCTTCCATCCAAACAAATCTGCTGGAACAGCTAAGAGCTATCCTGGTGATATGTGTTCAGGTTGAGGAGGGTTACACTCTTTTAGTTATAGCCTAATCTTCGGACTTGGGCACAACAATAATGTATACTAGCTTACTCTTTATTCGGTTTTATTGATATTTGTAGCACTTTGGCCCATATTTATACTTTTTTAGCGCCGCATTTACAACATTTTTTTTACACAAAAGCGGCGCAAACTTGCAAAGTACAATTGTATTTTGTAAGTTTGCGCCGTTTTTGCGTCAAAAAGTGGCGCTTATGCAGCGCTAAAAAAGTATAAATATGGGCCTTTGTGTCACAGGTGTAGGCAATAGGAGTGTACCTATGTTGTAAGCTGCAACATCAGTGTGTGGTGGTTATCGTGGACTAACAATCTAGGTAGATGGGTATTTAAATCTAGAATTCCCATTTCTTTATACTTACTGTCCCTTGTTTATATGTTAACAAATAATGAAACCCGGGGAGGCTCAGGGACAGTATGTAGGAGTCCTCTTGGCTAAGGGTGAGGACCATATGAACTTTCCAAAACCTTATTTTGTCTCTCCCTCCCTTCTCTTCTATTTTTTCATTAAGGTTAGAGATCGTAAAGTGTGAATTAGGTGCCATTTTGTGGTTTTATCACAGTTACAATACACAGGACCTCTGACGGACAGTGTTTGACAACCGTAAGGTCATGATACCAAAGGAGTAATATTAGACTGTGAACCTTTGTATTTTGTCTGTGTTAAGATTTTGTGTTTAGGAGGACATAGCCAGGTCCTACTCTATGTTTCCCTCACCAATTCCTTCGACAGGAACAGTAAAACATTAGCTATATTCTCTATCTCTTGGATGGTCCACCTTTGATATTTAGAACTAATTAGATATCCTTATTTTTGTATTTAATTATTTGTTTTCCAGTATTTACACAGGACATTATCTCTAAATGTTTCTAGTAATGGTTTTACATTTCTCTCTTCATGGCCAGGCCTTCAACGTTCTTTGGTGAAAACTACACATCTGAGCAATTCAAGATACTCCATCCAGATTTCTTGCGATACCTGAGGAACAGGTAAAGTTACTTCTATATTCTACCCTCATGAGGCTCTTTTTGTCTGTTTGTCTATGAAGGAATAAGATCCAAACGTCTGTTACCTTCAAGAAAAAGGGATATGCTTTTTGGTGACAAGAATAAGTTACTATATAGCCCTTTTCAAGAAATATGATCCCGTATTCTGGACTTGGATTGTTACCAGGTATGGGTTTTGCTGCATGTCAAATTGAAAGCACATACTAGGAAAGGACTACAAGTATGACGCTATCCTGAAATGAGTGGGAAAACGTGAATGACTGGGTATTGTATCCTCAATGAAAGTAATGCGTTATCACTGGGGGGGGAGGGCGCTGTTTGAAGGGCATGAATTGCATTCAGAATGTGGTGACCAAAAAGGAAACTGAAACTTTTCCTAACTGATCAGTACCTCCAGAAAGGACAGTCATAATCAAGAAATTGCCTTCAACTCTCTCAGAAGAAATCACTTTCCTGAAATCTCCTAATTTGTCTTAAGGCTAGTCACAACTTATAGACCATCAAAAATAAGATCTGGGCCATGAGTAAATGACCTTGTGATTGGGAAGCATTCAAACTAGATATCAAAGCACCATCTTGCCTGGCTCCTACAATCACCCTTTCCACCAATCAATCAGTTTCTGTAAAGCGTGGCTACTCACCCGTGAGGGTCTCAAGGCGCTAGCCCTGCATCCCAATCTGCATGTTGCTTCAGAGAAATATAGGTCAATTTATTTTCTAACAGTGAGAAAAGAAGAGTCGATGAGGCCCAACCAATTAATTGTACTCCCTTCCTTGTAACCACTACAATATCTTAATTATTTTCTCTGTCATAATAATATGCTGTAGCATAGGGTTAGAATAATAGTATAGCCTTAGAACCCACTGTAGCGGGCTCTACCGGCCATTAAAGGCACTCTCCCGCGTTAAAGGCCAAAGTATTCGCCTATTATAACATTCTGCCACTAGAGGGCAGAATGTTCTCATAAATAAAACAAAGTCCTCCCTGAGGCTTTGTCCACAGCTTTTGCTGTGAACAAAGAAGATTGGAATGTTGGCGCTCAGGTTTTTACCAGCCAGTAAAAGCCCTAAGCACTCCATTGTCTCTAATGGAGCGCCCAACATTCCAATGTTCTAATATCCCTTACTTAAGGTTGCCTATTTGATTGTTGTCATCCACTTTTAAAAATGTTTGCTGCATAGCCCTTTGCTCTGTTTCTTTATCCCTCTGCAGCATTAGCTTTGCAGCCTACATTGAACCACATTCCATTACATATGCCTGAGTTAAACCAGTACTAAAAAAATCTCTGGACCTGAAGTGCCACACTGTTACCACCTTTCAGTGCAGCATGTCATAGGACTTTTGTCGATAGCTCAAAAGATATCTCTTGTACCCATATCCATAGGGATTCCCCATGGGCTCGTAGACCGGACAAAACAAACATATCCGTCGTTGGTCCATCAATAGTTTATTACAAAGGGTGCCCATTATGCAGATTGCAACAGGCCTGCCAGAGAATCAGTAGGGATTTGTCTGTGGGGTCCATGATAGATTTGTTGAAGTCAGTGAACAATAAAGAGTTATAACTTCTATGTGTTTACTAAACACTATCCAAATATACAGTAATCTTGGAAACGTACATTAACACATCAGCACAGGTGAAAGAAAGCTAAACAAGAAGTACATTCCTAACACTGTGCAAAATTAGTCTAAAGACCCTGCATCTCAATTCTACTGTAAAGGTGAATGTATCTCAAACAAACTTTCTTGTTTGACATCTGCTCAGAGAGCAACCCACATTCTCAGCAGTCCAGGCTCCATGAGCAGTGATCATTTGTCCTTTGCAGAGTGTCCCAGCATATTAATCTTCTGTCACTAGCTGACTAAAACATGAGGTTTTGTTGCTGGACAGTAGGAACACATGTGCCAAGACAGCCCTGAGTTCCTACAATATGCTGAGGAATTAGCTGTGGGAATTAGACACAATGGGGGTTATTCTAACTTTGGAGGAGGTGTTAATCCGTCCCAAAAGTGACGGAAAAGTGACGGATTTACCACCAGCCGTATTACGAGTCCATTATATCCTATGGAACTCGTAATACGGCTGGTGGTATATCCGTCACTTTACCGTCACTTTTGGGACGGATTAACACTCCTCCAAAGTTAGAATAACCCCCAATGTATGAAAACAAAATGGTTTTGATGAAAATTCTGTTTCCCAACAGTCCTGTATATTCTGCTAGTAGACAAGCATGAGTAAACGAACATACACATAGAAACATAGCAAATCTACCAAAGTCTCTACATAAATAGTAGTAACATTGTATCTTACACTACTAATGTCAATGAGCAAAAGCCCTAAGACAAAACACATCGATTGCAGGCCCCTTATCACTGGATTGTCACCAACAAGGTGTGGTGAATACAATAATCTCTGCCATGCCTGTTCTCCTTCCTTTGACAGACTCTCATGACTATGGTTTATTTGAAATTCTGAATCTATCAACTTTTGATCCCCGGACCATCAACTTCTGCTCTTTTGCCTTCACTCCATCGTTAGCACATCTGACACTCCCTTGGACATCTTGACTCTATCCTCTTGAGTGGATTGACCATCTTTTTGTTTGCTGGTCCCTCAGACGTTTGCCTTGTGTAACTGAACTCGTTTTTGTTGGCGCTACAAATTATCCGTGCTAACCGATGGCAAAGTGAATATGTTGTTCCATTTAAACAAGGTAAAATGGCAATTATGTGATTGACACAATTTATTTACTTCCTTAAACATGGTACTACCTGTAGTGATGGCCTATAAATTAAGTGCTGCCACTGGGCTGGAGCATTCATTGTGCCCCCACTAAAGAAGTTCCCTAAAACATGTCTCAGGCCTGGCATTGCAGTCCATGTGTTAACCCTAAACCTTCCTTTTTAATACAGATACGTCACCCCTTAGGTGGGCCACAAATGCTCAGAGGGCAAGGTGCATGGTATTTAAAAATTAGGACATGGTGTTTACATTCACTGGCAGTGAAAAATCGTCAAAGTCTTTTTTCACTGTGGCAAGGCTGACCTCCCATAGACGAACTTTTAAATTTAATAATTGCTAAATAACTGCTAAATTCAATTTGGGGACAGTTAGAAAACTAGTTCTTCCACTCATTTGAATTTTATAGGCACAATTTCTAATTCAAATAAAAAAAATTCATAATTCCGGTTGAACTTATTGGATTTTTGTCACTTGATGTCATGTTATTTATTAATATATTCTCTATAATTCTAAATTGGTTTGGGATTTTCCTTTGTTGTGTTTTCACTTTATTTCTGCTTGAGTGTTGCACAAATACTTTACACATTGCCTCTATGCTAAGCCTGACTGCTTTGTGACAAGCAATCAGTGGGTTAACAACAGGTTTGTTTATTGACATTTGGAAGTCACTATGACAAGGTTTGTGATCATTTCTTGAAGTGGGTTGTTACTCCCTGGAACAAATACACAATTTCATACACTCAATGCATCATCCAATCACCATTAAAGTTTTATTTGCTCCTTCTACTCCTTTAGGTAGTCATCTTCTCCCTGTCTCTGGACACAATTTAGATTTAACCCATCAGTGACTTAATTTGCTCTTCAGGGTGATGCTTCCAGATACAACTGTACTCTAGCAATCAGATGATGGTTCATATGAAATCTGTTTTATCCACATTATTAAACTCAATGCAAACTTAGATGAATGATGACACAGTGAGCTGGGGTGAGCACCTAAGCCTCTTACTTTTGAGCAACGCAAGCAGATTGGAAACAAAGTTCTGTTAGTGGGATAAAACAGACAAAATCAAAATGCATGACAGACCTCTAAACGATTCTAAATCATCTTGTATCAATCAAATACACGCTAAAATCATTGATAAGGTTTGGTAGCATTAAACCTGTCAGGAAATCTCTGAGCTCTAAGTTTATTAAATTGAAAGCATATCGATAGTTAAATAAAATATAGGTGATTTCGATGATATAAGGGTGCGAAATGATGAACAGGCGAGTGACTATCAAATTGCAAGCTTACTCACAGTGCTAGCAATTTGCAAATTTCCATTCTTTTAGGGCTGTTGAAGACCCATCTTGACTTTTGACTTTGTTAACTGTATTCCTCAAATGTTACCCATCTTTTGATTTAGTAACATAGTTTGCCATAAAATCTTGAAAATTAAATTCCTCACAATCAGGTATGCTCCATTTTATACAGATTGAGCAATAACTGCACAGAACCCATTCACCTCAGCCAAGAGATTCACAAATCCAAAACATTGAAAGAGCTGTGGGTGACCACTGAATCCCTAATAAACACTCTAATATTGTTCAACGACTTCAATGGAAAATGCAGAAGGGACCTTTCAAACTTCCTGCCTATGACTGATCAACGATCTGCCACTCAAACTTTTCTCATCCAACCTAGAACTAATGCAAGTCATATCTTGAAATTGATTGCAACATTCTACTAAAAATGTATACATTTTACAAATCGCGACTGTCAGACACATTTCAGATACCATAAGAGGGAAACATTAAGGCTATTTTCAAACCTCTAGACAAAGTCAGATGATCCACACATTCCATGTGCTTTGTTAAATCGAAGGGGCCTGGTAAACAGAGATAGCTCCATCGGAATGATGAATTTATCTGGAGCGCCACTGGTGAGTGTTATTCTATCTGGGGATTACACCTAAAGCAGGGGACTCCAACCTTTTCTGTTGTAAGAGCTACTCCTGCTCACTGAAAATCATTGTGAGCTACTAAAGGCTGAGCAACTCACGCATTGTTCCCAGAGTCCCCACAAGCCTAACTGCTTCATTGACTGAAGAGACTCTGTGAAGAAAGAGTTACCCTTCTAGTGTATGAAACGCACAACATGAAACCAGAAAGCTTGCCATTAGCCCCGGTGTCCCTCTTCAGCAAATTGTGTGATCCTGACCTCTGCAGTCACCAGATAAGTAGACTACAATCATAAGAAATTATATGTACCTCCAGAGCTGCGCAAAGGTACCATAATACTGAAAACCATGTCCTGAATGTCTCTCTCACACCTGGCCATCCACTATGCTGCTCCATCCCATTATACCTTAAATGCACTTCAGGAGTCATCAAGCATGACATGGAAACACTTCCTACATAGGTTCACAAAACAATAAGAACATCATTCCAACCGCACACCCTGCATGGCATAGCTTGCTGATCATGTGGATAAGTTCTTCAGTGGTCAACAAAGGGGTAGTAGGTGCTATATAAATGCTGCAGTACAGTTATTTTATTACATCATCTTTTCTCTTTCTTATCAATCATGACAGCACCTTGAAATGATTGAGTTCAGGGTGTGCACTGTACAAAAATCTCCCCTGACAGACTATAAAGTTGCCCCATGTAGTAATAACCTATGCCACATGTATGATAGGTGACTTGCCTTGTATTTCATTAATATAGCATTGTAATCAGTGACAGTGGGAGTTCATTACACGTCATGTTTTAAAAACCATCACTTCTAGAAATGCCTCTTAATGCAGTGATATAATTTGATGTTCGGATGAAATGCTTCTGTATGTATGAGAAATATAAGTTGTATTTTTTTCAAGGATACCATTTTTGGGGTGACTTTTGTGTCACTATTTGCAATGTTTTCAAATCTGTGCTCGTGCAGTTAAAGGGTCATACACTGAAACTTGGCTCATGTTTCAGCTTTCCATGTGTATTGGCCTAATTTAACATAGAAAAATATGGTCACTACAGGGGTAAAGTATTTTTTTCAAATGGGATAAATTTAAACTGACATGTCAAGCGCTGCGTTCATTGTGCCATAAAATAAGCACATTTTAAATTTCTCCCATTGTTTACTTAAATTAAGCGTTTACCACTTTTTAAAAAATAAATAAAGCACCTCTTGCAAGCTGCCCTTGAGCACAAATCGAAATAGAAACTTATTTTACATTTCTCTTATTATTTAATTTAAATTTAATGAAAACTAATGTAAAATGATGCTACTGGCTCTGATTTGTGGCCAGGAAGAACTTGCAATGTACTTTATTTATTTTTTGTCAAATCTCTGTGAAATGCTGCTTTAATGTAATGATTACATTAAAACAGCTCATCAAATGGATTTTTTACAAAATCTCTCACATTATGAATGCATTTCACAGTCATCTTTAAAAAAAAAAAAAAAGTCTTTCTGCCACAAACCGTATGCCAGCAGCGTGGTTGTGCCTAAGGTGCAGAGCTTTTCATCTGTGCTGCGGTTTGTAGAGACAACAGGCTTTCAAGGCTGCCGTGATGGCCGCAGAAATTGCACAGGTTAAGAAGGCAGGTTTTGCCATTCATCGTGGGCAGTCAGACCTTCCTCAAGCTGGGTTGATGCCACCGGTTTCACCCCCTCCTACCCAGCTAAGCCTAATAGCCAATGAGAACTTTTAGTTCATGTGACAGCCGGCAAGAATGGATAATTCAGAAAGGTCTAAAATATACAAAATGACAATGACAGGGTACAAAAGTGGGCATAGGGCTGCAAATTACTGACAGGCTGTTGGCAAGCTACCAGAAGCACGCGATCGATTGGTTGGAGACCTCTGAGCTAGAGAAACAGGTGAAGTCTCTGAAAGAAATGTTGGGGAAAACATGCAGGAATCAGCACAGTAAGTCTAATTTCTAGAAATATAATTGCAATAGTTTCCCCCGTCAAGGTTCCCAGTAATGGTAACTCTGGGAGACAAAAGGCTGTGGGGACTTTCAAGGGCACTCATAATGATGGACATAGTCCTATTTAGATGTTTAAGCCTATGCAAATTGTTTTTGGTAGACAGATGTGTGATTTATACTTATTCAGTGTTCATCGCAATATGATCGAAAGATAATCATCTGCGTACCAGGCAACATATACTTTTTAAGGGGTCCTGAAAAGTTACAATTATGCCAGTGCTTATTGGGATACAGACAACTACACAAATGTTACAATAATGCCAGTGTTTATTGGTACATAAACAACTACACAAACTACATTACAAATATTTTGTTTTATCAGACAACGTCATCAAAGTATACATTGATGATAAAATGTGATCCTCATGAAAAGTTACTCACATTGAGGACAAAATGTGAAATACAAATGAGGATCATGCAGAATCATTCCACAAAAAACATTTTCCCACTAATACAGAATTACTTGCACTTGCAAACCTGTTATAGTTTGTGTTAGAAATTAGGGTACTGGTTGACTGGGGTGTGAACCCTGATCAAGCAACATCCACAATCCTAATCAGGGTAAGGAGTAAGCAAGCCCCAGATTAACAGTGCTCAGCCCCCTTTTAGCTTGGCAAAGAACAGTCAGGCTTAATTTAGATGGAATGTATGAAGCATTTGTGCAGCACTTCCAACAGTAAAAAAGTGAAAATACCACACAAAAATATACCACACCAGGTTAGAAAAATAGAGTAGAATTTGATAAATGAAAGAAGACCAAAATGACAAAAATCTAATCAGTAGAACCAGTCATGAATTTTCAAGCAATAAACTGCAGTATAGTGCCTAAAAGTGTATAGTGTCAAACATGGCTATCTGCCGACAGTGGGAAGTCTGGTATGTCCCTGAGGCTGAGATCAGAAGGTCAACAGACTAGCCCTTTGAGTCACTCTAGGGTTAGTGGGTTTAAGATGGTGTTGCAGGTCCAGTTCTTCTTCCCCATGCAAGAGGGCAGCAGGCCAGTAAGGCAGCTGTTCCTTCAGAGTAGCAGTCCAACAGAGTGACAGTCCTTTCAGAAGCTTAGCAGTCCTTCTATCTGGCAGAGTATCCAGAAATGTATTCAAGTGGTGGTGTCCGAGGACCATCTTTTATACCTGGTGCCCAGGTTCTGGAAGGTGGGAGAAGCTTCCAGACAGTGGCTTTGAAGTGCAAGGAATTACATGCCTCCCTTGCTCCAAACTGTCTGGAGTGACAATGCGGGGTCGTTAGACCTTTTGTGTGTGCACAGTACACAGCCTATTCAGTTGTAAGTGGAGCTGTGTTCCTCCCATCCCATCCTGTCTGAATAGCCTATCAAGTCACAAGTAAGCTACCATTGTGTGTAGAGGAACCCACAAAGCCCAACTGTCAACTACACCCAGTTATGTGGCCAGAGACAGGCTGCAGGTACCAAATGGCTGAGGCAAGAACATGCCAACTTTCTAAAGTGACATTTTTCAGAATTGCAAATCAAAATCTGACTTCAACATAATTTAGATTTTATATTGTGATTCCAGAAACACCAAACTTAAAAGGGTTATCTCTTTCCATTGGGAAATTACACTTATAATACGTAATAATAGGAATCCATTGCTATCCTATGGGAGAGATATGTCTTGCAGTAGTGAAAAATAAATGTCAGAGTTTTTCCCTACCAGGACATATAAAGCTTAGCAGTACATTTCCTACTTTTTAATGGCATCTAGTCCTTTGGGCTGTCCAGGGCCTACTATGGGGTGACTTTAATGTATTAAAAAGAAAGGCTTGGGCCTGGTAAAAGGTTTATTTTGCCAGGTCGACATGGCATTTTAAAAATGCACACACAGGCTATTCAATGGCACACCTGAGACATGTCTCAGGAACTTATAAGCAAATTAAATATAGCAGTTGGGTATAAGCCAATTTTACCATGTTTTAAGGAGAAAGCATGAGCACTTTAGCACTGGTAGCAGTGGTAAAGTACACATCATCCTAAAGCCAACAAAATTAAATTCAGCAAAGATAGGAGGCAAAA
The DNA here is from genome assembly GCF_031143425.1 of Pleurodeles waltl. Lineage (NCBI taxonomy): Eukaryota > Metazoa > Chordata > Amphibia > Caudata > Salamandridae > Pleurodeles > Pleurodeles waltl. The sequence goes on along the minus strand of NC_090446.1, from coordinate 974,905,561 downwards.
AGGTTGGGGATGACCCTGCAGAAAGGCATTTCCAAAAGTATGCATTCTATACATATTCATGAATATCTGAGTTCAGGTGAAAGAAAGACCAAGCTCAAATACAAAGAACGGTTTCCATAATGGGTTCTGCCTTATTCCTTGGCTGATGATGCAAAGATTGTGGTGCATCAGAAAATTCTAAAGGCCACTTCAAAGATAGTCAAGCCTTCCTTACTAATATTACACACTTAATGATACAAAACCAACTCCATCTGAGCAGTCAAAAAACTGAAATCATGGTCTTTATTTCCTCTAACAGCATGAAAAAGCGAGCAGAGAAAAAATCTATGCCACCTTTGTTGAAACATATTTACATCTATGAGGGAGATAAAATCCATAGGGGTTACTGTTCGAAGATGACACATGCAAAAGGAGTCTGAGATAGATAGTTTACTGCTCACAGATTCAGCATAAGGGTGAAACTTCTACATCATACAACTGCCTTCAACCATTTTCCCATAGCAACCATCACTAATGCAAACACTTATCCATGAGACTACTCAGGCCCAAGTTACTGCACCACCATACCACACATCTCCCTCCTTCCACAAAAAAGAAAAGGATTCACCATAATAGAAAACAGATATAAAATTGCAACGTACACAGGACAAGGAAGTCACACTAAAAATAAACATAATAACCAGGAAACTACATACTCAGTATGAAAACCTTATTAAAAAATATCATATATCTTAAGCAGCAAAACCATTTCTTTTTGACTATGTCTTTAGGGAACAGTAAAAACCACCACTAGTGGGATCCACACTTAAATCACTACCCAGTCCAGAGCTATTGTTGTTTACAGAAGCACTGCTTACAAGAATGCTACCTTCTAAGTAACTTTGTGAGATAATCCTTGTTCCATTTTAAGAAAGTAGCCCATTTCACTTAAGAGCATTTCGAATATGCCTTGAGTGAATCCTCTGACTACTGAACTCTGCAACCTGCACATCATAGAAGGGGTTGCTGCCTTCTTCTCCATGTTCCCAACACAGGCTTTTGGAGAAGTCACCGTCAGCATCATCATGATCAATCTCTCTATCTTCTCACCCACCATTGCACTCGCCACTGAAAACAGGCACCTACCATAAATTCCAGTTTTCCTATTTCTGACCCTGACAAAGTGCCTTTCTTTAACATGGTCTGAGACCTCCTTTGAATTTCATTCTACTCTTAGACTTCTCAACCTTCAGCTAAATGTCTGCATGATCACTTTCCAAATCTTTCTTCACCACGTTTCTCAGCCATCATGTAAGTATCTTTAGGCCACAGGCCCGAATTCCTGACCACTCAAACTGAGATTTCCATAAAACATTTGTTGTGAGTGACTGTAAGTCAAAATGGTAGCCTAAAGTGATCTTTTCCAGTTCAATCCACTTTTTTTTCCCAATTGTATTTATTTCTTAACGGTTTTGTTGAATGTTGTTCATTGGTATCAGGATGGAACAAAACTGTTCTCTTATGTTTATTGACACTTTTGTTAAAAAATTCTTAGAACTGCGAATTGCAGACCGTTGTCAGAAATTATTGTTTCAGCAGCCCCTCTCTGCGGCACACATCATCTAGACAGAAAATGGCACAGCTTGCAGTGACCTTCTCCACTATGCGAACTTCCAAAGACTAGGAGTAATTTCAATATCCTAAAATAGCATTGACTGCAACTCATCACAGTAAATGGAATCTACTAAGCACAAAACGTCACATGATGCACTAGGCAGTGCACCTCTAATATTTTTACATCAAATCATAGTCACCATGAAATGAACTATCCATAACAGTCTTCTTACATATTCACTGTGTAAATTAAAAATAACAAGATATGAATTGCTAGATATACTGTTCCACAGGTTACCTCTTTACACACTGCAATAGAGAAATTATGGTGTTGAAGACACTGTATATTTTGTCTCCAGATGAGTGCATTACCATTGATGCGCCTTGCTCGTATTTCCATTGTACACCGAGTTCTCTTTAAGGTGTGTGCAATGCATGGTGTATCCACTGGAGGATCTGATGGACTATCTTAAGGCATATGACAATATAGATGGTGCCATGTTAGCACATGCAGTTGAAGTTCATCACTGCCTACAGAATGCTTGGTGAGGAAGGCGTACACTTATAAAATCCTTTTTTGCTGTTGATAGTAGTTGACATTGACTGGACTGCAATGCATTCTCACAATTATTGTAAACATCGCAATGATAAGCATTGTGGTCATAAATTATGGCCACAGGGAAAGCGTAATACGTGAATGAAGTCTAAAGAACACATTTTGTGGCAGCAACATCTGCAGTGCATTGGAGGTATGTCACAGATTCGCATTACACAAGTGCACTGTATGTGAGGCCAGGAACAGTGGTGTTGCTGCTCCTTGTCACTGTTGTTGAAAATTGCGATGGACAATAAGAGTCTGAGCTAGGTAGTTTATTGATTACCGAAGCAGCAGCTGGGCACAACCTCCAACTCCTACAGCTCCTTCAAACCATTTCCCCATAGCAACTACCACACACTCACTCATGTGCACCCGTCTCCATTTCAGTCCTCTACAAAAATACTGAGGCACGGCCATTGCATGCAATTCTCATCATGAAGCCACAAATTAAAAAGTTATAATAGTATCTTCTTCTTTATTACCTCCCACAAGAAAATACTTAATTCTGTCACTAAAAACCAGGGTGATAGTGGATGGGGCTGTAGTCAATGTCAAGCTTTATTAAACAAGTTTACTGTAGTCTGGTTTAAATACATGTAGCAGAAACTGCAAATTTGCAAAAAGTGTAGTGGACTGAACAGAACTGATGATGTATTATTAGGGATTCGATTGTATTGGCTCATGTTAGAGGACAGTATTAAAATTGAATATCTCAGTGCTCTCCATTGTTGCCTGCTTGTGTCCACCATGTTATATAAGAAAAATAGTGTAATGCCTCTGTCACTAAAAGTCCTGAGGCTATAGTTGTTGGACTTCTTCACTAAGGGCCAAATTCACAATTGCTTTGTCCTGTGTTTAAATTACTTTTGTAATGTAAACCCAGCACAAAGTGTTATGCTTGGGTTTACTATTGAACAGAAATAATGTTTTGCTTTGGATAGTTTCCCAAAGTAAAGTAAAATTGTGAGATGTGCTGTTTTGCATTTCTTTGCATCAAGGAGGAGTTCATGGGTGGCACATGGGCATTCCCATGCTATCACCTAGAGGTTTTGATGCAAATCTATATCCACAAACATTCGTAGACAGGATTTTTCTCAAAATCTTACACCTCCCTTCTAGGCCTGTGTTTTTTTCTACTTTCCATGCGTCTTGGATTGTACAGCATACATACAAACAAGGAAAAATGAAAGGATAGATTTTGAACTGGAATGGTCCCCTTCCAGTACAAAAAGTATTCCTTAGAGAACACGCACACCCTTGCACTATGGCACAAAAGAGGTTGCATTGGTGAATGGCAGCTTAAAGTGCTCCAGCACACGGAGAGGAGAAAATAGCACTATATCTTAACCCCTTGTATGCCACGGACGTAATGGTTACATCCGTGGCAGAGCTTCTCAGGTACCACGGACGTAACCATTATGTCCGTGTACTGGCTCTCGGGGCAAGAGCTAGCACTCCCACTGAGGCCTCTCCCCACCCCCCAGGTCAGGGCTGGAAGGGGAATCGCTTTCCCTTCCACCCCGACCCCCCTGATCCGCCCAGTGACATCTGATGACATCAGCACGCAATCGCGTGCTGACCTCATCAGAGGTCACCTCCCATCGCGCTGGAAGCATGCTTCCAGCGTGATGTGGAACAGAAATGCAAAAGCATTTCTCTTCCGCTCGGGAGGAGGGGGGCGGCAAAGACATGAGAGGAAAGGAAAGGCCTTTTCTTTCATGTCTGCAAACATTTCTGCTGCCTAATTGCGATGCTATCAGGCAACAGAAATGCCCACTAGACACCAGGGATTTCTTTTTTGGATGTTGTTGAATGAGTGGAGCGGCTCCTTGGGCAAGGGCCGCTCCCCAGGGGACCAAATTATTTTTAGAAACATAATTCAGAATTATGTCTACTTTTCAGAAATGTTTAGCATTCTGGGATCCAGCATTGGTTTCACACCCATTTCTGTCACTAAGTGGAAGGAGGCTGAAAGCACAAAAAATAGTAAAAATGGGGTATGTCCCAGTAAAATGGCAAAATTGTGTTGAAAAATTGGGTTTTCTGATTCAAGTCTGCCCGTTCCTGAAAGCTTGGAAGATGGTGATTTTAGCACCACAAACCCTTTGTTATTGCCATTTTCAGGGAAAAAACCACAAGCCTTCTTCTGCAGCCCTTTTTCCCCAATTATTTTTTAAAGAACGAAAGTTTCTCTGTATTTTGGCAAATTTCTTGGTCTCCTTCAGGGGAACCCACATAGTCTGGGTACTTTCAGAATCCCTAGGATGTTGGAAAAAAAGGACGTAAATTTGGCGAGGGTAGCTTATGTGGACAAAAAGTTATGAGGGCCTAAGCGAACTGCCCCAAATAGCCAAAAAAAGGCTTGGCACCTGAGGGGGAAAAGGCCTGGCATTGAAGGGGTTAATAGATATGGCCCTCTTCTGCTCTCTTTTACGGAACACAGTGGAGTATTTTTAGTTGCTGTTCACCATCGCCTGATTTTTTTCTTAAATATGTGCCCAAGTTCCCTTTTTTTTACCTCTGTGAACAGACTATTAAAACAGGGCACATAGTGCTGAATTTTTTAATGGCAGAGCTAAGGGTAGAACTGCCTTAAAGAAGATTAAAATCAATTATTAATATCTTATTGTTTGCTTAGTCCTGATTTCCTTTGGATTGTGGTTAAGATGGAGGTAGACGGGCAACTAGAAATGCTAGGGCAGTGTGCACTTGGAGGATGTTTTGAACTCAACTTTAACTTAACCTACACCTACGGATTTTCATTTAACCTATATGCCACCCACTCTATATCTAGACTTTTTATTTTCAAAGCTGTTGTGTATTTCGAAAGTGTAAAGATATTCTTTCAATAGCCACATGTCAAGTTTTTACTGAAATGTTAGATTCAGTATTCAAATCACCTAGTACTTACAAAGAGGATGAATATTTGGGGTACAGAGGATTTAAACAAATCCACTGTTTGTAAATGGTCTTGGTTTAACTCCCACAAAATAACATTTGCATGTTGATAAAAAGGAAATTAACAGGGCAAATCTCCTCACATGCAGACACTGTGTGAACATGCTCTGCATCTTGGTATGAAGCCCGGCATGGGGGCATGGCCAGGGGTGTGACCTAGCGATCGAGTGCAAGCCAGCGCTACAGTTTTAAAACAATTGGCCAAATAAGGAAAACAAACTGGGGTCCAGAAACTCCTGCCATCAGGACTAAGGCTTCCCTGAACCAGGTAGCTACTATTAACTAAGATACAGTTGAAACAAACATGTGAAAATCGAAATCACATTGTAAAAATAACCGCGTCTAGCCCGTGCGGCAAGTCAATTCAGGAGCCAGGCACCTCCTACAAAATAACATTTGCGTGTTGCTACAAAGAAATTAACAGGGCAAATCTCCTCACATGCAGACAGTGCCCGAACGTGCTCTGCATCTGGGTATGAAGGCCGGCATGGGGGCATGGCCAGGGGTGTGACCTAGCAATCGAGCGCGAGCAGCGCTACAGTTTTAAAACTACTGTCTGAAGTTAAACTCAGATAAAACAGAGGTAATCCTCTTTGAGAGGGACACAACCTTTTTGAATGCCATGTGGGGGCCACAGCATCTTGGCCCTCTTCCCACCCCAGTAGCAAAAGTAACAAATCTCAGTGTAATATTTGATTATAAACTCACCTTTTCAAACCAAACAAACAACCTCATCACCAGCTGCTTTTTCCAATTAAAAATATTAAAAAATATTTTGCCTTTTTTTCTGGAAGGTCTCAAGAAATCTGTTGTGATCTCTCTGGTGCTGTCAAGGTTGGATTACTGTAACGCCCTCTATTTGGGCTTGCAGTAGTCCTCCCTTAAGGAACTACAGAGAGTACAAAAGGGAGCAGCTCAACTGATTAAAAACATTAGGAAATTTGATTTTGTCTCAAAAGCTCCTGAGGATCTTCACTGGCTCCCAATAAAAAAGAGTGGCCCTCAAGGCTTTATGGCTAATCATTTCACAGCATATGTCCTGGTATGTCCCAGGTAGAAGCCTTCAAACAGCAACCCTGATGTTGGTCAAGGTACCAAGCATCCTAACTGTCTGATGGGGCAAAAAAGCATTATCTTTCCGTTGAGAAAACTTTGGAATCAATTGCTGTTTTATCTGTGAAAAACAAATCAAATTAGCTGACTTTCAGGAAACTGCTAAAATCTTGGTTATTCCGACTTTATATGTAACTAGGATAATGTTCTCACTCCTGTGACTCCTTTCACTTGCAGATGCTAGTCCCTCGGGCATTTGTTGCACTTCAGAAATCATATAACATAACATAACATAACACTAGCATTTGTAGATAACTAAACAATGGAATCAACACACTTAATTTTTAACTGTATAAGAAGCATAAGCGTGTACACCCTCCAAAGTCTGCTGTCGTAAGCAGGTATGACTAGAATGTTGATGCAAACAATTCACATATTCTTGTAATCAATTAGACAAAGAATAGGATTGATTTATCTGGTGTATCTGTACTGAATAGAAGCTAGCTGCTCAAAAAAAAGGGAAGTGGCAAGATTCACATTAAAATGGCCTCATCATGTTCCCCATCACATATGAACTGAAATGTGTTAAAGCATTTACTCACAGAGTGCCTGGTGAAGGCCTTGAAAATAAACTACACTGCTGTAAGCATGATAATGCTATTTTCCTAAATGTCTAGTGTATTGGTGTGTCTCTGCACTTACCTAGAGAAGTTCTTTATGTATGAGTATTTCTCCAATCCTGTATACAATTCGGCATTTTTAGATAGGTTAAACAATTAATGTTAAGACTTGACTTATTATTTCCAAGTGTTCTGTACTCTTAGAGAACACACTTGCAGTTTCACTACTAACTAGCCGCCTGGTCAGTAGCCTACTTTAAAGCAACAGCATTTCTATTTCTGTTTATATTTAATCCTACAAAAAGCAGAACCCCAAAAGATACTAAAAGAATGCTAGGACAGGAAGGAGTTAAAGAAACTTTAAATCATTGAAAGTCTCAAAACTCTGATAGACCTAACAAAATAAATAGGTTTTAAGAGCTTTCCAGAAATGTTCATATGATTGAATGTATTTGATATTTAGAGATTATTCAAGAGTTGCACGCCAGGGAAGCTGAGCACTTGCCTTCCTGATTGACATTGTTTGATCTGGCGGACTGCGATCAGAAGCAATGAATGACAAAATACGATTTCTGCAAAAGGTGTAATAAAAGGAATGTTTTTGCTGGCCAGATTTTCCACTGAAGTAGAAAATGCTATGCATAAGGCAAAGGATATTATCAAAGTGGTGGAGTATTCTGTCTGCCAAACTGATGGCCCTCCACTTTATTTAGAGTTGGTGACACATCATGTTTCTACACGCAGTGTCTATGCTGGTTCCACTGGTGAACATTTTACTGTACTTACTCTGATAGATTTGGAGTCATTGTAAGTACAGTAGACCACTCACCCTATTTAAAGCCGACTGTCTACTTTTTCTCCGTTCTGGACCATGAGGAGATCAATCTTGGACTGTAACAAAAAACAATTGAACACCTCACTCTGAAAGAAGTGCCTCATTATTTTATTTCACAAAAAACTCACACTTTGTATGTTTCTTTTTGTAAAGTAAAAATGTTTGTTGAGCAGCCACATCAAACACGCCGGCTGCTCAGCAAACATTTAGGGGGTTATTCCAACTTTGGAGGAGGTGGTAATCCGTCCCAAATGTGACGGATTTACCACCAGCCGTATTACGAGTTCCATAGGATATAATGGACTCGTAATACGGCTGGTGGTATATCCGTCACTTTTGGGACGGATTACCACTTCCTCCAAAGTTGGAATAACCCCCTTAGTGCTTTCAAAGCAGCTGCCATGACAGTGCCTTCTTTGAAGACACAAAGCTCTCAACAAGATCCCTAAATATGGCAGACAGTAGTCCCACACCATACTAGAAGTTATCACCCTCCACTCCCCTGGAGGACAGTTGGCTGTACTCCAACTCTAATTCAAGACATTAGAGTCTTAAAATTGAATTATTGTTTAATGGGCAGCAAGTAGCAATATATTGCTAATGAAAAATGATCAAATATCCTCAACTATGTACTTCCTGGACAGTGTAATTTTGAATGTTTGTAATTTAGTTAACATGACTTTGGGTGAGTTCAGATAAAGAATATTACATTAGTCAATTTGAAACAAACCACATACTGATACTACATGTGCATTGAGCTCCTGTGGCAAGAAGGGTAGGATTTCTCCAAGTAATTAAAGGTGTAAGAGATTATGTGACTCTGCACTGACTGTAACTGTGAGCTAATTGTCCAGAATAATATTAAGAAACATTACCTTTTTGACAGGTTAAAAGCCTTTCCTAGGGAGGTTGGTCAGATGCCTTCCTGCCTTTGGTCCATATTGTTGCCTCACACCAAGATTCCTATTTTGCTTGAATTCATCTTAAGAAAAGTTTTTAACATCCATGTCATACCTGAATAGACAATCTGTGAGATTAGTCATTGACAGAGAAGCTAGATGGTCCAGCCGAACAGTTAGATGTGTGTTGTTGGCTTTGCAAACTGTGAAGCATCTGTATAATCTGATTAATCAGGCTAGCGGGCAAACAGAAATGTTGAAAAACATGGGTGTAAAAGAAGAACCCTGTGGTATAGTAATAGAACAATAGAGTGGCAAAGCAACTACTTGCATTCGATCTTCTAAGGTTGAGGTGAGTTGTGCTCCAACTTACCAGTGATAGTTGCTTCTCTGAGGCGGTCATAAGGTTGGTGAAGTCTACCATATTAAATGCCCCTCATAGATCCAACAGGATCGGGGTGGCATAGCTACCTTGATCCTATATGAATATTAGTTCATCTGAGTGATGCAGTAGTGAAAAAGAGGTTGTAGAAACCCTGTATTCTTTAGTCTACTGAATATTTAATCTTATATAGGATATACATATGATTGAATAGTTGCTCTGATAACCAGACAGGAGCTTTGCTTGCTTGCTTGCTGAACTTTAGATACCTGCATGACCGTAGTCTAGACCAGGCAACTGTAGCTTTCTGTACAGTGAGCAGAAATATAAAGGCAACACCCATTTGTTGCTATGCCAATGAATAAGGATTCCTCTTTTCTCCTATCACCGTTATATTTGTACTCTGATTGGTTGGCACTTCAAGGATGTCACTTAAGTGTTTTATATGTGTACAGTACAGCAGTTCACATAGAATGGGTTTTATAGCTCTGTGTTATAACACAGTTTTCAAAAGCACAGCAAAAGGGCACAGCAGTTAAAGGTTCCATGGTACAAGAGGGGTAGAAATGACTGTAGAAGAGAAAATAATTGAATTGTCTTCAATTTTAGGTTTCTTTTGTCAGACACATTAGGAACAACAAGCAGAGATATCTACCGTCCATCAAGTGGGGCAACCATGCTGCTGACTGCTATCCACTCCTGTGATGAGGTACTAAGTAACTGTTTGTGTGTTCAGTTTTTGAGGTAGTACACTGACAGTATATGGTGTGACTTGCAAGGAGCAAGTGCTAACTACATTATGCATAGGGAACATCATGGCTCAGAAAACCTTAACTTTTTAGAAACCAGATGTGATACGGAATCTCTGCACCTCTTGTAGAGCATGTGTCCCTTTAATAATACAGCTGGAGTGCAGAGAACATAGGTCACTGGAGCATATGAATGTGCTAATAACGCATGTGGCCCCTAAGGCAGAGTCCTTGCAATCATGCAGTATGAGGTGACAGTTTCGGAGCCCTTGCACAGATACACTGTTGTACAACATCAATCCAGCAGCAGGTCCCAGAGACCTTGCATTAAAGTAGCTGATTTCCAAAGGTGGGTTGTTTCAAATAGAGCCCTTGCCACTAGATCCGTTCCCTAAGTGATCAATAAAGCAAACTTGTCCCGTCTGCCAAAATCTAAATCACATTATGTTCATTGGGATTTAGATTTTGTAGGATGAGAAATCCATCACCCTTGTGATGGAGTAACCCGTCTGCCAAGTTAGGGCCTGATTTAGAGTTTGTCAGACAGGTTACTCCATCACAAACGTGACAGATTTCCTGTCTGTCGTATTACGATTTCCATAGGCTACAATGGGATCCTAATACTTGAAACGGGATATCCGTCACATTTGTGACGGAGTAACCCCCTCCACCAAACTCTAAATCAGGTCCTAAATCTCGTTATGTAGAGGTCCTTTACAAGAACTAGTGCATGTACTACCTATTTGCAGTAAGGTAATGATATTGATCAAATAAGGTTTGTTACCAATATTTGCAAGCCGAACTATATGCACTTTTACATATTCTGTAAAGGTTACTTACAAGACAGATGGTGTACACATTTCTTAAATATCTTCTTGATTTGTAAGACCTTTTTTTCTTTTTAAACTTCTGTATGAACTAATGTTAATAAATAAGTATTGGACAACTGTAGGAAAGTACCATCTTGCCTGGCAGGTTACCCCCATTTTTCACTGTATATATGTTGTTTTAGTTGTATGTGTCACTGGGACCCTGGTAACCCAGGGCCCCAGTGCTCATAAGTGTGCCTGAATGTGTTACCTGTGTAGTGACTAACTGTCTCACTGAGGCTCTGCTAATCAGAACCTCAGTGGTTATGCTCTCTCATTTCTTTCCAAATTGTCACTGACAGGCTAGTGACCATTTTTACCAATTTACATTGGCTTACTGGAACACCCTTATAATTCCCTAGTATATGGTACTGAGGTACCCAGGGTATTGGGGTTCCAAGAGATCCCTATGGGCTGCAGCATTTCTTTTGCCACCCATAGGGAGCTCTGACAATTCTTACACAGGCCTGCCACTGCAGCCTGAGTGAAATAACGTCCACGTTATTTCACAGCCATTTTACACTGCACTTAAGTAACTTATAAGTCACCTATATGTCTAACCTTTACCTGGTAAAGGTTAGGTGCAAAGTTACTTAGTGTGAGGGCACCCTGGCACTAGCCAAGGTGCCCCCACATTGTTCAGAGCCAATTCACTGAACTTTGTGAGTGCGGGGACACCATTACACGCGTGCACTACATATAGGTCACTACCTATATGTAGCTTCACCATGGTAACTCCGAATATGGCCATGTAACATGTCTATGATCATGGAATTGCCCCCTCTATGCCATCCTGGCATTGTTGGTACAATTCCATGATCCCAGTGGTCTGTAGCACAGACCCTGGTACTGCCAGACTGCCCTTCCTGGGGTTTCTCTGCAGCTGCTGCTGCTGCCAACCCCTCAGACAGGCAGCTGCCCTCCTGGGGTCCAGCCAGGCCTGGCCCAGGATGGCAGAACAAAGAACTTCCTCTGAGAGAGGGTGTGACACCCTCTCCCTTTGGAAAATGGTGTGAAGGCAGGGGAGGAGTAGCCTCCCCCAGCCTCTGGAAATGCTTTGTTGGGCACAGATGTGCCCAATTCTGCATAAGCCAGTCTACACCGGTTCAGGGACCCCTTAGCCCCTGCTCTGGCGCGAAACTGGACAAAGGAAAGGGGAGTGACCACTCCCCTGACCTGCACCTCCCCTGGGAGGTGTCCAGAGCTCCTCCAGTGTGCTCCAGACCTCTGCCATCTTGGAAACAGAGGTGCTGCTGGCACACTGGACTGCTCTGAGTGGCCAGTGCCACCAGGTGACGTCAGAGACTCCTTGTGATAGGCTCCTTCAGGTGTTAGTAGCCTTTCCTCTCTCCTAGGTAGCCAAACCCTCTTTTCTGGCTATTTAGGGTCTCTGTCTCTGGGGAAACTTTAGATAACGAATGCATGAGCTCAGCCGAGTTCCTCTGCATCTCCCTCTTCACCTTCTGATAAGGAATCGACCGCTGACCGCGCTGGAAGCCTGCAAACCTGCAACATAGTAGCAAAGACGACTACTGCAACTCTGTAACGCTGATCCTGCCGCCTTCTCGACTGTTTTCCTGCTTGTGCATGCTGTGGGGGTAGTCTGCCTCCTCTCTGCACCAGAAGCTCCGAAGAAATCTCCCGTGGGTCGACGGAATCTTCCCCCTGCAACCGCAGGCACCAAAAAGCTGCATTACCGGTCCCTTGGGTCTCCTCTCAGCACAACGAGCGAGGTCCCTCGAATCCAGCGACACCGTCCAAGTGACCCCCACAGTCCAGTGACTCTTCAGCCCAAGTTTGGTGGAGGTAAGTCCTTGCCTCACCTCGCTGGGCTGCATTGCTGGGAACCGCGACTTTGCAAGCTACTCCGGCCCCTGTGCACTTCCGGCAGAAATCCTTCGTGCACAGCCAAGCCTGGGTCCACGGCACTCTAACCTGCATTGCACGACTTTCTAAGTTGGTCTCCGGCGACGTGGGACTCCTTTGTGCAACTTCGACGAGCACCGTTTCACGCATCCTCGTAGTGCCTGTTTCTGGCACTTCTCCGGGTGCTACCTGCTTCAGTGAGAGCTCTTTGTCTTGCTCGACGTCCCCTCTCTCTGCAGGTCCAATTTGCGACCTTCTGGTCCCTCCTGGGCCCCAGCAGCGTCCAAAAACGCTAAACGCACGATTTGCGTGTAGCAAGGCTTGTTGGCGTCCATCCGGCAGGAAAACACTTCTGCACGACTCTCCAAGGCGTGGGGGATCCATCCTCCAAAGGGGAAGTCTCTAGCCCTTGTCGTTCCTGCAGTATTTACAGTTCTTCAGCCTAGTAAGAGCTTCTTTGCACCAACCGCTGGCATTTCTTGGGCATCTGCCCATCTCCGAGCTGCTTGTGACTTTTGGACTTGGTCCCCTTGTTCCACAGGTACCCTCAGTCAGGAATCCCTCGTTGTTGCATTGCTGATTTGTGTTTTCCTTGCATTTTCCCTCTAACACGACTATTTTGTCCTTAGGGGAACTTTAGTGCACTTTGCACTCACTTTTCAGGGTCTTGGGGAGGGTTATTTTTCTAACTCTCACTATTTTCTAATAGTCCCTGCGACCCTCTACAAGGTCACATAGGTTTGGGGTCCATTCGTGGTTCGCATTCCACTTCTGGAGTATATGGTTTGTGTTGCCCCTATCCCTATGTTTCCCCATTGCATCCTATTGTAACTATACATTGTTTGCACTGTTTTCTAAGACTATACTGCATATTTTTGCTATTGTGTATATATATCTTGTGTATATTTCCTATCCTCTCACTGAGGGTACACTCTAAGATACTTTGGCATATTGTCATAAAAATAAAGTACCTTTATTTTTAGTATAACTGTGTATTGTGTTTTCTTATGATATTGTGCATATGACACTAAGTGGTACTGTAGTAGCTTCACACGTCTCCTAGTTCAGCCTAAGCTGCTCTGCTAAGCTACCATTATCTATCAGCCTAAGCTGCTAGACACCCTATACACTAATAAGGGATAACTGGGCCTGGTGCAAGGTGCAAGTACCCCTTGGTACTCACTACAAGCCAGTCCAGCCTCCTACAACAACACAAACTGACCATCATCTCCAGATACTTTTAGGATCCAGCTGCCCTTCAGCTATTTTTAACAAGTATCCCTCCAACTTGCCATTTAACTACACCCACAAACCCTCAGTGATGCCCGACCACCCTCTACACTAACAAAGTCAAACCAAAACCCGTGCCCATGTTGCTCCCAAGACCTGAGTAATAGCAGTTAGAAACCTTGGTGCTCTCCAGCTCCACTAGGCACTCCTCAATAACCCCCAATGTTGCTTATAGTACATTACATGTTGCACCTGTAAAGCTAAATCTGACTGCTGCACTAAACTCATCCAGTAAGCAACCAAGGCAGGTAAAGACTATGTTAATGCACCACGCATCCTCCTCAATTTCATTGAAAAATCGGCCAGGTTTTACCATTTTTTATGAGCAAAATAAACACCAAATGCTACAACACACCCTTATGCTCTCTCCAACTTCTCACCAATGACAGCTTGGCCAGCATTTACCTAATGGCAAATCCTACCCTTTTCTCTCATATGCTCTCCTCATCTGCCACAGCTCTGTACTTGGCCATCATTTACTCCTGTCATTGCTCTTGTGTTTTCCCATCTACCCTGTATACTGGTCAGAGCCTTCCCCTGCTAAAGAAAACCCAAATGACAGACACCATTTCCACCTACCACCCCATCAACCATTGTTTATTCCTTTACAACGTTCTTGTGAAAGCTGTGGCACTTTAACTGCAGGTTCATAAAGACAGTCACAACCTCCTTCAGATCTATCAATGAAGTTTTCATCTCACTATAACACTGAAGCAATAAAACTACAAGTCTTTGTTGATGCCCTCCAAATCACCAGTAAAGGTCACCTTGCCTCCTTGTTGCTCCTTGATTGCTTGGTGGTCTTCTGCATCACTGATCATCAACTCATAGTTGACAACCTCTCCACCTACATGGGTATCTATAAAAAGGCTCCCATCCTTTTTAGCCACTGCATATCATTTTTTTGGTGGATGCTTCCATGTGCCTCTGGCACGAGAGTCCTACTGCTCCACTGTTACCTCAACTGCATTTAATCTCTACCTAATGTTTTTAGTGGTCTGACTATTTAGCACGTTGCAAATCTACACCAGTATAGCGACGAAAGACAACTCTTCCAACAGGTGTCATGACAACTGATATTCTGCACTTGAAACACAGATTGGACACCAATAAATACTGGATGTTTGCAGTCTGTCTCAAGGTAAATCGCACCAAGACTACGTGTACTCAAAATGGAAAGCATCGACAATAGATAAATGATGGCTCAACTCTATACTTCTCAGTTCTTTTTCCCACGCCCTCGCTAGCAGTGCCATGGCTCATTGCTTCTACATTGGCCCTTGTAACTCCTTCAATAACTTGTTTAAAAATTCCCAAGCAGGTTGGTACAAAATCAGCCTCCTTTGCAGGATCAAAGCATTCCTCCCAGCTCATACGTTCTGCTCTTCTGTACAAGCTCTGGTGTTGTAACATCTCACTTTGGGCTACGTCCTGCTAACTACCTTCTAGACCCCCATCTCACCTTCTTTAAAAGCCACTTTACTTGCAGCTGACCACCTGACCCATAGCTAATGCAACTTTGACACACATCAGATTACAGTCACTCTTCCTCATTTGCAAGGACACTCACACCACCTGGTTTAACTTCATGACTGAGAAACTAGCTTTCGCAGGCTGACCAATACCACCGCAGCACGAATCACATGGTTTTGTAAATCACCAAGGTAAGAAAAGAATTTAAAAAATGTAAACTGTTTTCTTTTCCTTCATCACCACTTGGTAGGTGGATGTTTGCATCTCCATGTGTCTTCACTTGATACCTTTAGGAACGAGAGCAAGGCTGCCCTTTTCCATCCACTTCCCCTTCTCCTAGCACTATCATACTTCTTACCACTCTCCCAGGCAATCGTTATTTTATAAATGGACTGACAACTTTCTTGAACTACAGATATCTGCACTAACTCTGCTCCGTGTATCTGTCAGCATGCATGTTTTGCCATGCAATTCAGTACCATATGCTATTACTCCACTGCTCTGTATAAATGTCCCGTAGCAACTAACTGAATGAATGTCAAAATGGCCTAAATTGTAGTTTTCCTCAAAAGACTGGCTCATCTGAAAGGCCGGAAGGGCAGTTTCTTGACTTATTGTATAATAGACACAGGCAAAACGTGACATGTAAGTTTCTGCCCTGACAGCCCTTTTTGGAGCTAGTGCTGTATGCAAATATATCCAAGTTCCCAATGGCCAGTCTAGAAATAACACCAATGTCTAGTAATGTTTCCAGAAAATCAGATTCAGAAATCACATGACAAATTATTAGAAATGATTCACTAGGAATTGATGAAGCTATTCAAATAAAATTAAGAATTCTGAGTAACATTTTTTCCTTTATTTGTACCCATCTCTGCCTTCCCCTTAGGTCAGTGCCTATGGATTTCTTACTCCTGACTATCAGAAGTATTCTGATCATTATTACGACAAGACGAAGCAAACGGTATATTTCTTTCTGAATCACGACTACGAGATAGAAAAGCAGTTGTGGCAGAAGTTGCACAAGCAAGGGATCATAACACTGTACAGCAAATCATGAGAGCAACTATGAAAAACTGGTGAACCAAGCATCCCCAAGTGTTGTGGGCCAGACCACAGCCTGATCTTTCTCACTGTTATTCAAATGAAGGAATTCAGCAAAGGAAGACACTGGCACAGCCAGTTGGGAAGAACTAGAACAAAATGGTGCTCAGCACCACGGGATATCCACAATAGGATGGACACATCAAACTTTTAATACAGAACAAATCATCATTTCCGATAGCAGACTATCTACCTGTGAAATAGTTGCAGTTGACGAACACTACTGGCTTTTGCTGGGTAATGGTCAGCTCTGGTGTAGAGCCCATATGCCCTCCCGTTTACTAGTGTTTAAATGAGTGTGGTGAACAGACGCCATCTAATTGATTATTGGTTAAGTACCGTGTAAATCCCCTTAACAGGAGAAATTGACTAGGTGTGGACATGGAATGCAAATGTCCTCAAATTAGTGGTGTGCATGAGTATGCACAGTTTAGTACAGCTCTGCAAATATCCAACTGCTTATTGGAAAAGTGGATGTGGTTATAGTACACACTTTTTCTCCTGTTAAATAGTGGTTGGATGTGAGGTGCTTCATAGATTCCTGACCATAGGAACTGTGCAGTATTGGCCTGTGAGGCAACTATCTGATGGTAAGTGCTTAAGACGGCTTGGTTTACTCAAGCCATGCAATTAATGAAGTGGAGAGTTTCCTTATAATTGTTTGAAGGACGTATTGTACAGTAGTCAAATGTTACTTTCTGACTGTTTTGAGGTCTGGTGTGCTGCTGCTCTGCTATTGTTTTGTACCACGTGAAATGTTTGGAGACATGTCCTGTGACTGGTGACAGTGTGAGATTCGTTGGCCAAAGGTTTGGGAGTTCTGGTGTACTGTTATCCTGCTATTGGTTAATTACTGAAAGCTTTGGTATATAGCTGATCTCCCACTTGGATAGTGGTTGGAAAAAGTAGCATACTGCTGCTCTGTCAAAGGTCAATAATTTCATGCACGTTATAGTATTCCATCATCTTGCACCAGGTCACGCAAGGGACCAGTGTGCTGAAACGAGTCAGCAGTTAGGGCTGAAAAAAAGTAGTCTCTTTTGGTGGCAATAGACAAGGCTGCCTCGTTTCCTCCTACCAGTTACTCAACATCATGTCTTGTCCTATTACCCTGCATATCATTTATCTTGCATTAATGTCAGAGTGTGTTTGCAGTTGCTTTTCACATCCATATCCTGCATAATACACCTTACCACATACATCTCCCACAATCAGCACCAGCCATTGGCTAAAGTAGGCGTAGCCAGGGGTACCAGCCTCTACCTAGAGTTTGCAATTTAGTACCCATGGCACTGTCCTTGCTACCACTGGTGTCTGCTGTTGGGAAGGTGGCAGCGGGAACATAAACTAAATAGGGCTCTTAGAGGCACATGCAATATTTTCTTATGATCAACGAATTTGCAAGTTTTGCATTTGACAAATTTGTGAAATGTTGCATATTGTTTTATGTTGGTTTCAGCAGAAATTTCTTACAGAAGACATTTTGCCTTGAGCCAGTCCTCTTGCATTATGTTGCACGAATTTTGCGAAATTGATTGTAATTTTCACAGAGTTCAATGACAAAAAATATAATTTCGCAAACCGCTAGTTCAAACAACCATGTTCACTTTCTCTGTAGTTAATTTGTGGGGCATAGCTGAGTTTCCCTGCAACGCCTGGACGATGCTGAGCGCTAAGGGTAGGAAAAGAACTCAAACTTCAGATTTCGTTGGGAATTAAGGCGCGTGATATTGCTTCCGCACCCTGTGGCTTTTCATAAATTAGCGTTGATAGTAGACTCATTTATTGGGTCTTGCACGCTCTTTTCAACGCTCCTTTACTGCAGTGCTTTTACCTCAGGAAGGTAATCACTCTAATGCGTCTGAGCCATTCTTTAAAAGTTTACACAAATCATCATGTGGGTCATTGGGTCTTCCCGTAATGGATTCGTTGTTACCGTCAACCCAGGCTAAGATTAGCTCATTGTGAGAAGAGAGGACAAGTATTCACTGCTGTTTGCAGCAGATCACCATCGGTTGAAATATTTGCGTAAGGACCGGCAAGACATTTAAGATGGGTACACATGTCAAAAATATCTTAAGCCTTTTTAGATTTTGTGTTTTTTTCTGTAGTCGTTTTATATTACATACCGATACTAACGTGTTAACGCCAAGCAGGATTAGTCAGTGCCACACATGAATATTGAACTGTGCTGGGTATCGAACATTTTAGGAAGAAATAAGTAAAACAAGCATTTGCAATGCAACGGGTCTCGCATTAGGTCGAGTTAGAGCGTTGTAAATTCCTAACCGAACTTTTCTTGCCACATTAAATGAAAAAAAACGAGCGCAATCTCCCTCGCCCTGCGAAATAAAGAGGAAAAAGTAGTTTAGAAACCATACGGAAAAAATGAAGCCTTGTATGTTTCCAGTAGTTAACCAGTGCCTTCGAGGAGGGCTAAACACCGGAAAGGGCATGATGTATGCATGCCTTTTACGAATGAAAACAAGCGGATTTGAAAAGGCAAGCGCACAAACCAATGAAAGTGACTTACGTAACATGGGTGTAATTAAAATCCCCCTAAAGAGAAATTAGTAGAGGGGCAGAGCACTCTGTGCTCGCCCCTAAAATCTTATTAAACATTAACACTTTTCCCTTTCAAAGTCTTCCTCAAGAGAAGCAGCCTACATATGCATGTGTAAAATTCCCTTGACAGTCATTTTTCTTCTAAGGTATTTTTGCCATCTTCTCCATAGCACTAATGGTATTTTTACCTTTTTTGTCCAACTCTGCGAAAAAACTGTCAGATGTAATCAAACAACTGCACATTAATAACAGTGCCAGGAGAGATAAGGCCCAAGACAAGAAATTACAGAATTATGTGCAGAAAGTAGAGGGATGATGCAAGTTGGTGTCCAGTTCTTCTATTTTTTTTAATCTATATGCAAATTCATCAGCTATGGAGATAGATATAAAAGTGAGTCACTAATTCACTACGTTCGCACAACACTTCTGATGTCCAGCACCTCTCTCGGTCTGCAACATTTGGTAGAATGCACGGCTACTCGTGATTTTTCAAAACATTTTAGAAAGTCATACATATTGATTTTGGGCCCCAGAAATGAGAAGCTAAAACAGATGAATTGTCTCCTGGTACAGATAAAAACTTACAATTTAGATATCCCCTAGAATGAGTGAACCATGTTAACAGAACAGCGGTCAGGATGTCACAAAGAATCAGTACAGTGCTCCACTTAGCCAGGACTACAGGACTGTACTGAATTGATCTGTTGCCAAAATCAGGCCTTTGTATGAGATCACACAATATAGTGAAGCCACAACAAATGGGGAGCAAGTTTCTCAGAGAATTGTAGGATTTCCAGAGTGTGTAGCAATATACATTGTGAACCAAAACCTGACTATTTCATACCTTGAAAATGTCATAAAATTAGCCCCATTATTAATTGTGGCAATCACTACGGGTGAATGATAGAGACATTAGACCAAGAAAATAATAAGGGACATCAGAGAAACAAACAGAGTGTGAGACATAAACTGCCTGTATACTCTATTTATAGAATTGACATATTTGTAATTGAAACCTATTTTATCGACCCGGTGAGCTGGGAGAGCTAAGGCATGTGATAAAAGTGTATTTATTTCCAAAAAAATCTAAAGAAAAAAAGCTCTTTCATTCACAATACATATAGACATGCCAGTAAAGGCATCAGGTGGAATTAAACAATACGTATTACTCACTATCCAACCACTATAGGCGAAATATGTTTTTAAACAAGTTTTATTGTTTGAATTACACACAGTACATCAGTACCTACTACATTACTGGTCACTTTATTATGTATTATATTATGTTTGGAACATACATTTGACGCTTGTCTATTCCTAATAGGTATTCTTATTCTGATTTAACCGGACTGGGCAGGGAGAGTACCAAAAGGTATAGGAGAAATATTCTAACAAGATTTTATTTTCATATATTGTCGTTATTGTTCCAAATATTACCAGTAAAACATTGTAGACTGATAATCAAAAATGTTTATGTGATGAAACGTAAATGGTGATCTCGATGATTTTTCAATTTTTGTGTACAGCCTTTGCAAAAAAGTAAATAAAACATATATTTAACAAATATTAATACAATCCAGTTTTTCCCAATGTATTCTATATTTGCTGATGTTGGGCAGTGAAGTGGTGCCAAAGTAGTTGGTCAATAGATAGGACAGAGCCTGCGATTAAGATAAAAGTTAAGCACCAGGGCAAGTACCCAGTCAGTACCATATGGTGGCCAGTGACTGTAAGAGGGAGCTAATAATAATTTGCAATTTATGTTGCATATTTTATATTATAGGTTCCTGTTGAGTTACTTAGGGGTGGATATTAAAGAGCTTTAATGTGTCAAAGTGCTTTAGAGAGGTTGCACTCAAATGTTCAAAGCTGTTTTTTGCCAATCGAGCCTTGGGTCATTGCTGAGCAAGTTAAAACAAGGAAACCTATCTGCGCAAATTCGTTTTCATTCACTTTTTTTATTTGATTATTTAAAAACAACTATTCATTACAAAATATAAGTTCATCACATAATACATGGTATCAACACAATACAGGAATGATGACAACTATTTTATTATCATCTTGACTGAAAAGAAAAAAATACACAGTTGATCACTCCTAATGGTTAAGAAAGTCAAAGAGCACAGACAGACAGACATAAAATCCCACCTTAGTTATATATTATTCCTTCTGTTATAGGGACGCTATTCACATAAATATTGCCTGTTCAACCCTTCTCTCTTTTGCCATATGTGTCAATGCATCTGTGGGGTTCATACCAGGCAGCATTCCACTTTGTGAATGCTCCAAAGCCCAGCCCATGTAAGTAGCAGTGCATGTGGATGTGATCACAATGTAGCGTCTTTCATTTCATGTGTGTTAGGGCCCTCACTATCCTGTGTGGCCCCAGATGGGAACTACGTAATCGGATGGGAGGTGTTAAGCTGAGGTTATAACAGTTATGATACCATGCATGCGGAGTGTGATAGTATGTTTTTTTTTGTCCTCATAAAGAAAATCCCACCACACTACTCGAGGGTCATCAACGGACATCAAGCATGGTAACCCAGTTATACCAGGTAAAAACCCAAGCAGATGCAGCACTTCACCTCTCCCGGGCCTTCCCTATGCTCTTATCCAACCACAAGCCAGTGAGTGAGGAGGAAAAGGAAGGAGGGGTTGGGGAAAGGAGGCAGGAATAATCATTGGACTACATATCAAGAGTAATTCCATTTTGCCAAGCATTTTCCCAAATGGCCCAACATTCATCATTATTACCCATTGGACCACTACGTTCTAAGCAAGAAAAGTAATCTACTGAAGATAGCCAGTCCAAAACATTCGGGGGTATAGGGCTGACCCATTTTAGACATATTTGTCTCCTGGCCAATAGCATCAACAAAAACAATATACACTTATGCGGCCTAGATAGCTTCTGATCCCATGTAGACCAGGGGGAGACACCAAAGAATACTAAAGGGGGAGTCACCTCCACTTCAGTGCTTATAAATCGCTTAAGAAAACCATTAATCCCGACCAAAACATTCCTAGATTTGGACAACTCCAAAACATATGTATATCGTTTACATTAGGCTCCCCACATCGCAGACACTTTTTTTCTGACTTCCCCACAGTGGATAACCTCTGAGGAGACCAATAAACCCTATGCATCGTAAACAGTTGATTTTTTTTCAAAGCGGCTGATCTGGTTGCCGACCATAGCATAGAGCTTGACATTTCCCAAATATGCACTAAATCCAGATCTGGCAAGACCTCTCCCCATTTCTTTTCGAGAGGCAAAACCGCTGAATCTGAAGCATCAAGCAACGCTGATACCAAACAGAGACTTCTTTATGTACCAAGATAGAGGATAATTTCTCTTCCCAAGGATTATACACTCCCCCTTTCTCCTGGAGGGATGCCGCCCAATTTGCTAATTGTAAATATTTAAACCTTGAAAGCTTATGATCTGTTAATTCCTCAAATCTAGACAAGGGCACCAGCTTAGCATCCTTCAAAATTTGTCCCCACTTCGTCACTCCCTTTAACACCAAAGCCAGTCTATCTAAAAGAACCTCAGGAGTGCCAGGGGAATCCCAGACCGGACAGAGTGTGAAAGTATGTTGAAGATTAAAGATATCCGTTACAGAGCTCTGTGTGGCATATTCATTTACATGCTCCGGGCTGGGGAGGATGCTACACATGCTTCCCTGACCTGGGAGAAGCTTCAGGACTTCTTAGCACGCGCAGCAGAAGACCATCAGTACACACCGGGGCATCTGATTTTCATCGTTGGAACTAAGGCCAGAGTGCCACCGGAAGTCCTGCAGTCTCTTCTGCAATAGAAGACCAAAATGCTCCTCTGTGGCCAGTTGAGGAGCCACAGCCTCGCAAGATTAGTCCTGGTCACTTCTTTTGTGCTTTTGCTACTGATGTGGGCTCTGTAGCACTACAGGAACTTCACTGAGGTGAAGTTAAGTAACTGAAACAGCACATTGACTTTTTGTAGGTGTGTAAATGTCTACTCTGACAGCATCAGTCCAAGGTCTGCTCACCCTCAGAAAAAGAACAGCACAGGCAACAGGTGTGTTGGCTTCTCTCGCAGGTGGAGCAGTAGTAGAATCACCCTATACTCTCACCCCAACACTTAGAACTGGTACAGCACTTTGAGTAACAGTTTAATCTTCTCTTGTGGGAGTAAACAAAGAATCGCAAATCAGAATAGCAGGCAGTGGTATCCAAATGTCTATCACACAAAGAGCAGGTGAAACAGACAGAAATAAGGGCAGGCAAAATCACAGGACCTGAGCCAGGGTCACTGTACAAGCTACCGAAAGGCACCTAAGTTAAAGATATGTAAATCATGCATGAAACATTGTGTAAAGATGTGATAAAGATTCTAGCATTTAAAAAAAGTTATTTCTTCAACAAGTGTTATAATTTAATAATTTATAAAGAATAGACGCTTATTGAAATAATAGCTAATAAACATGGATTTATTAATATTCAAGAATATTATTCTGCCATGACGACATTGCCATGTGTGCCCAAGATAGATAGCAGTTTGTAATGTTCACTGTATATAAAACCAATTTTCTCATTTGTGAAGTAACTTTATTAAGTACTCTTAAATTTGAAGTATTGTAGTTGAGGATGTGCACAACACTAAAATGTCACTCCAAAGTGTAATGCATTCCTACATTCTATGTATGACACAGGAAAGCTGGCTCAAGTGTTAATGCTCTACAAACTACACTTTCTGGGACTTAGCGAAAATAGCTGGACAGGACTCGACAGAATGAAAGCCACCACAGGAGAGGCATGACATCTTCTATGATATCATTGATAACCTCACTGCAACATCTGAAATAACATAATTGATGACAACACTGTGCATAGCTACATAGGAGCATCAGTTATGGGTACTTGGGATAACTATAACTGTGAATTTCAGTGGTTTTGTTAGTTGATAATGTTATGTTTTAACTAACATTGTCACCCAAATGCAACGTCCCTCTAACCTTTGGATGCCCAGTATCTCATCAATAATTTTATTGTAAATGTTGTAGTGATAATATCAATGATGCTATAGAAGATTACATGAATGTATTATGTGGGATAATTAGCTGTGTATGGCAAGGGGGCACGTTATAGTTACCTTAGGGCACGAGTTATAGTTAGTTGAAATAATCTTAACTATAACAGCTGCATTTCTATGGTTTTGTGTGTGTAAATTCAGAACTTAACTATAAAATCTGTGCAACCTTTGTTTTTTTTCAGTGAATATCTAAGGTTTTTTAAACGCTAATTCCTAACTATAATGACCCTGTAACCTTTGGTGCATGACAGGGGATTGCCAGCAGGGCCTGGCATGTGGTTAGGCCCTCCGGCCAACCCCCCATATGCATCCAACCCCATGCCATGCTCAGCCTTTGGCCTTGTGCGGCGGGACCACCAGCCCCATGCATTCATCCAACCCAGCTCCACGCTTGGACTTCGAACGTGCATGGCGTGGGCCGGCTGCAGTGCCTGGAAGCAGAGCTTCAATTGGGGCACTTGCTTTGTTTACATTTGCAATTGCTTCCTGTCCAAGTTTAATTTTTGTGAAATAAGCATTGGTGCCATAATGCATCCTGACCTGATTATCCAAGAAGAGGCCATAGTTTTGTACACAATGTCTACCTACCTGGAGTACCTTGTGCTGGCTAATTAGTAAGTGCTACCTTGTTGGGTAAATGTATAGTGCACATTCCACACTACGGAGTGTAAAGGACCCTAATGTAATGTTTCCAGTGACTTTGGGTGTCTGTAATTTAGGCAATGTGACTGTTCTTCGACCATCTTCACATAGAAACCTGCACTAACATGATTCCTTGTGTAGAGAAGAAGACAAGACTACAAAGAGTTGATCCTCCACCAAACAAGGGTACTCTGAATTAAATGTAGTAAGTGCTTCTTTGTTTGGTGGAGACATACTCATATTCTTCTGCATTAACTACACATTTTTTTAGATGTCTCGAAAATCGGTGGGAAATTAGCTGGGGGGTCTTTTGGTAAGCTGTCCATCATCCTGGAAAAAGGAGGGAAGAAGGGAAGAAGTTGCCCCTAAGTCCCAAATGACTTTCCCGGAATCTCGGAGCTTGCTGAAGGGAGTTTGAGTATGTTCTCGGCGTTCTAGTGATAGGGTGAATGAAGTAGGGTTTGCGCTTGCACAGCTTATGCATACTGCTGGTGAATTGTGAAGTTTGTGAGGATTTTAGGCCAGATGATGATGTTTTAGTAGGAGTGTGTGTACTCCGCAATACGAGAGTAGGGAAGTCGGCGAACTTCATGTGAGTGTGGCGCTTTGTGCTAAAAAATTGTCCACATGGCTGTTGATGATGTACGGACCCAGCGTGGTCTAAGACTCCGAAGTATATTGATAAGTGTAGGAGATACTTGGTTTATGTTGTAATTTGTGCGGTTTATTAGGTCGATGGTGAAATCGACGAGTCGAGTATGAGTCAAAGTGAGTGAATGAAAACTTTGATGGAGATTTGGTGAGTTCTAAAGTGCACTAGAACAACCCATTGACAAGTCGAGAGTAAAATTTGTGGGTCAAATTTTGCCAGCGAGTACGGGATCTGAGAAGGAGAGAGCAGCAGCCGAGGCTAAGGGAAATCTCTGGAAAGTTCTGAAGCGATTGTGTTACCCTTTCCTGTAGTGAACCGGCAAATTTGAGTTTGTTTTTGTTGGTGCTCGCAACATATTGCATTCGTTTTTGTGTGACTTGGGAGTGGGAAGACAAGCCGCAAGACTTTGTCAGCCGCAGTGTGTGAGTGTGACGTCATTGGAGCCACGCTGGGATAGGTTAGTTAGTGAGAAGGGTCCCACACGGATTGGCAGCCTTCTGTGAGAGGCAATTGGTTGAGAAGGGAGGCGAAGAGAGTTCTGGGAATTAGTCACTCCCTGATTCGATTGTGAACAAAATAAAAGATGCAAAAATGAAATCTTTCAAGGCTCTAAAGAGTGCTTTGAGGGGAGATGTATATATTACTGCGAGTGTAGGGGAAGTTACACTGCCGGAGGATACACCGGCTTATGCTGTAATGGAGGAAAAGGGTGTCAAAGCAATGGTGCAAAGCTACAGAGAAAGAAGGGTGTTTAGCGTTTCCAGAGCACTGAACGTTCAATTTGAGGATTTTGGAAAATTTGCGGAGGGTGCCAAATGAGCTGAAGCCACCTCCAAGGCCAGCACAGTTTGAGGCGTTAGCAATTTGGGAACTGATGGCAATACGACAACAGCAACAGAAATTTGAGAAGAGAATGAGGAAATCAGAAAATACACTAGCGGAGGCTAGGTGGGACAGTGCACAGAGAGTTTGGAGGAGAGAGACGATAGATGGAGTCAGATTGTTTCCAGCGATAGCTCAAGAAGGTGAAGACAAAGGGGGGAAAGCTACTTGTAAGACTGACAAAAGTCCTTCTAAAGACAAAGAG
Organism: Pleurodeles waltl; assembly: GCF_031143425.1. Lineage (NCBI taxonomy): Eukaryota > Metazoa > Chordata > Amphibia > Caudata > Salamandridae > Pleurodeles > Pleurodeles waltl. The sequence continues at coordinate 974,879,246 of NC_090446.1, read as the reverse complement.
GCTAGGAAGCCCTGGTCAGAGGTAGATGACTCAGACGATAATGAGTTCCTTAATCAGTTACTGAACGGCCGACCCCTGCCGTATGCAATAGATGACAATAGACCGAGTACTAGTACATGTTCTGCAGGTTCGACCCAAGAAAAGGTGACAACGAATCCGGCACAGGTTAGTCCTGTCTCGACACCAGTTCCAGAGCAGAGTAGTTTTAGTGTGTACACTGCCCACGGTATGCTATCTCAGCTGCAACCACTGCAGGCTCAGTGACTTTACCCTGATGTCCCAATCTTGGAGACTACAACCAATCTGATGATGCCGACAGAGCAAGTATATGGAGGGTCAAAGTTGATTCAGACTGAGCCAACTCCACCATTACTGCCCCAGGTACAGCAGCAAATGATTCCGAATTACACTTCGGTCACAGGACTGCAGTCAACCATGGCACCAGTAATGAACCAGACTATGGGAGTTAATACTCCACAGGTTTTGGGAAACAGGCAGCCGCCAGCCGCCATATCTTTGCCCATTATAGTTGGTCCACCAAAACCTAGTGTATGCGATCAAGGGATAATGACTCAAGAGATGACGAGATGAGGGTTCGTAGGAAGCTCTCAAGGGATGACTCCAGTGGAACCGACATTCGAAGGATCTATGTCTTTGTTAGACTTCAGTCCGATTGGGGCTCCTCCAGAGACCATGACACAGACGGGTTTGAGACTGTTAACTCCGCAGATCTCGAGTGCGAATATACCGCAGACACCTTTGGCGCAGGTTGGGAATATCTCCTTACAGGGTTCAACTGCGCAACTGCTAAACGACTGGTTAGACAAGCTTAATCCTGCGCAGACTACCCCTGCAGCAGCAGGGAGAACGGAAGGAGAAGAGTACCTGAACTTTGTGAGGTTGGGCATGGAGGCAAATGAACTTGTTGAAGGGAGCATGGGAGTGAACAGGTTAGAGTCATACACGGAAGCAGAATTGAGATACTCGTGTCCAAAATTAACTAAAGAAGTGAGCAGGGTGCAACACAGGCTGGCAAATTTGGCAGATAAAAATGGAATCGATTTAGAAAATACCAAACATCTGAAGAGGAGTTACAGGTTAGAGTTTGAGCCTAAGGATTTTGAACACATGAGGTCTACTGGGATGAAGCCACACCTCAACGAAATACTGCAGAGTGCCCAAGTTTGGGGAGCCTTAGAAAAGTGGGAAGGCAGATGGGTGAAGAAAAGAGACAAGAGGAAGAGTGACTGTTTAGAGCAGCCAGCAAAAGCCTTACCGGCTGCCGGTACGGTAAAGATGTTACCAATGAGAGAGCTGGCCGGAGGGGTTCTTGTCCATGTGCCATGGACTAGAGATGATATTCTTTCATTTACGAATGACTTTCTCAGGCTGAGGGAGAAGCCGATAGAGTGGTATCAGTAGATGGACAGGTTTGTGAAGCTTGCGAAATGTCTCTGGGAAGACCTGAATACTCTCTTTGAGATCATAGTTCCAGCTGATTTGTGGCTTGAGTGCAAGAGGAGTGTGGATTGGCCGACTGAGGAACTGGCAAGGGACAGGAGCACCGTCTCCCGAGGTGATGAAGTATTACTATAAGGTAATCGAATTTTTGAAATCAAGAGTTTTGCTGAAGAATACTGATTGGCAAAAGATTGATCGAACGGTTCAGGAAGCCAAGGAGTCGATACATGCCTATTATGAGGGGCTGTTGAAGGCGTTCAAGCACTACAGTGGTACAGAGGTTGTTGAGGCGAAGAACATGAATCACCTTGTGTTTAGGTTTGTTGAAGGGTTGAGACCTGAGATTAGCCAGATGATTAAGAGTCACTTGATTTGCTGGCAAGCAAAGCCGATTGATGAGGTGTTGCAGTATGCGAAGTACTGTAGTGACGAGATTGAGTTAAAGCAGAGAAAGTTGAAGGAGAAAGCGATGGTGATGCAAATTAAGGCAGCACAGTCAGGGATGCAGGGAGGTTGTCTACAGCAGATGGTGCATCAGCCGCAAGGAAATGGGATGTTTCAGGCACAAGTAAGAGGCAGAGGTCGAGGAGGTTTTGTGAACCGCAGTCCAGATTTGAACAGTGTAGTAGTTCAAAATGATGTGCAGGGAATGAAGAAGGTGCTGCCTTGTCATGCTTGCGGGGTGATTGGACATTGGAAGCGGGAATGCCCGATGATGGTGCAGGAGGGTGTTGTTCAACAAAGCAATGATGTCAGTTCATTTCAGAATGTGAAGGGACCGAGGCTAAGAAGTCCTAATCCGAACTTTCAGAATAATATGAATCAGATGCAGGGTTTTCAATCCAAGCAGCAGGTGCAGATGCCACGTATACAGCCGATGCAGCTACAACAAATGCAACAGCAGGTTCCTATGGTACCTAGACATCAAATGCAAGTGCCTTTGGCGCCAATGGAACAGCAACAGGCGATGCTTCCTCAACAGGTCACAGTTCAAAGAATGAGCCAAAATAACAGTGCAACAGTTCCCATTGCGTGGTGAGAATGGAATAAACGGTGAATGGTCGGATGAGAGTTCAGATAGTGAGGAGTGTAGGCTTGCAGCGTCCTTAGAGGTAGACCAGAAAGGACCCTATGTTCAGGGGAAGGTAATGGGTCACAAGGTTTAATTCTTGGTTGACACAGGAGCTATGCGCTCTATAGTCAGAAGTGCAGAGGTTCCGAAACTGCCTCTTTCGGGATGTACAGTTAAGGTAGTGGGAGTAGCAAATCAACTCCTGACAAACCAGATCACAGATCCGGTTCAGGTTGAGCTTGGCACTTTCCAGGGATTGCACAGATTTGTGGTCTGTGATTCAAGTCCTGGGTCTTTACTGGGGAGAGACTTATTGTGCAAGACAAGGTGTTCAATTACCTGTTCCAATGAGGGAATTGAGGTTCAGACCAATAGTGATGATGAAGGGGAAGAGGAGCAGGTTTCAGAGCCTGAAACTGAGACTACAAACGAGGAATATCCTCTGATTAACTTCTTCCCGATGTTCACAGTGGCTGATCTCCCCGCAGACTTGCAGGGAACAGTCCAAGCAAAGGTGTGGGACTTGACAGGGAAAGAAGTAGGACTGATAAAAGGAGTAGAACCAGTTAAAGTAAGTGTAAAGCCAAATGCTGTGTTCCCCAGGTACAAGATGTCCTTACAAAGGTGGCGCAATTAATTGCAGACTTTGTGAAACAAGGAGTCTTGAAAGAAGTGATGAGCAGTCCATGTAATTCACCAATATTGGCACTGAGAAAGCCTTGTGGGAAGGTTTGAATTGTCCAAGATTTGAGAAAGTTTAATGACATAGTAGTGAAATACTGCCCAGTGGTGCCAGCTTGATCATGTTTCAGATTCCATGCGATGCAAAGTGGTTCACAGTAATTAATCTGTCCCAAGCATTCTTTTCTGTGCCTGTTCATGAGGACAGCCAATTTCTCTTCAGTTTTAAATTCCTGGACAAGGTTTACAGTTGGTGTCGAATTCCTCAAGGGTTTTCGGAATCACCTTCCACATTCAATCAATTACTGAAGAAGGATTTGGAGTCATTGGAATTGCCTTTTCAATCGACTCTAGGGCAGTACATTGATGATTTGTTGATCGCATCCAAAATGAGGGATGAATGCAAGAATGATTCGATTACCTTACTGAATCACCTGGGAAAGAACAGACACAAGGTGTCCACAAAGAAATTGCAATATTGTCAGAAAGAGGTGAAGTACTTGGGTCATCAAATTGAGAAAGGGTCGAGGAAGTTATCCAGGGAAAGAGTAACTGCACTAGTACAGATGAATCCCCCAACAACACTGAGAGATGTAAGGATATTTCTAGGAATGGTGGGTTACTGTCGTCAGTGGATCCCGAAATTCTCAGTCATCTCCAAGCCACTGTTGAGACTGACAGTCAAGGAAGGGCCAGATGCCATAGTGTTGAAAGAGAAGGACATGACAGCGTTTACTGAGTTAAGAGGAAGCATGTGCAGGGCTCCAGCTTTAGGTATGCCTGATTTCACGAAGCCTTTTGTTCTGTTTTGTCATGCACATGATGCATGTTCTTTGTCTGTCCTGACACAGGTCCATGGAGGTGTAAACCGACCAGTAGCATATTTTTCAGCTATGTTGGACCCAGTCACAGCAGCCTTTACCGGGTTGTCTGCGTGCAGTAGCAGCAGTTGGACAAAGCCTCACACAGTGTGAAGGCATAGTGATGGGACATCCTCTAACAGTCATGGTCCCTCATCAGTTGAAATCCTGTTGACCCGTACTAAAACGCAGCACATGACAAATGCAAGACTGACAAATAAGAAACGATTATATTCAGGTCACCAAATGTAACGTTGAAAAGATGTACAGTGTTGAACCCGACAACTTTGCTTCCAAATGAAAACACAGAAGTTGAAAATGTCGAAGATATAGAACATGATTGTCTTGAGGTAATGGAAATGTGCACCAAACCGAAGCCTGATATTAAAGATACCCAATTGGAAGAAAATGACCAAATTATCTTTGTCGATGGCTCATGTTTGAGAGACTCAATAGGAGTGCTGCGAGCCGGATATGCTGTATGCACGATTTCTGGTATCCTGGAAGTGTCTTGGCTTCAAAGAGTATATTCTGCTCAAGTAACTGAATTGGTTGCTCTTACTAGAGCTTGCCATGCTGCTGCCCAGTTGGAGTGACTATCTATACTGATATCAGGTATGGATTTGGAATTGTCCATGATTTCGGCCAATTATGGTCGCAGAGGGGTTTCTTGACCTCTTCTGGGTCTCCAGGGAAAAATGGTGAAAGAATTAAGGAGTTGGTGCACGCGATTCAGTTACCTCATGAAATTACCGTGGTGAAATGCAGTGCTCACTGGAAGTCACAAGACTTTGTTTAGATGGGAAATGGATATGCGGATCAAGTCGCAAGGTTTTGCGCTTTGAACTGTATATCATTTAAGGATCAGTGGGAATTGTTACCTGAAGCAGAAAATGAGACATGCACAGGTTACGCATTAAGGGTGATTGACACATTAGAAGAGTTGAGATTGTTGCAGGGACGTGCCAGCAAAGATGAGAAGCGTTCTTGGATTAGAATGCAATGCGTACAAAGGCCAGATGATTTGTGGGTCTCAGGCGAAGGGTAAATGGTCTTGCCGAACAGTCTTTTGTCACAATTTCCAAGGTTTTACCATGGTCAAGCACATATTGGGAGGGATGCAATGATCAGGTTGTTAAAAATTGACTGGTTTAATCCGAAGTTCAGACAAGCTGCAGAAGTGATTTGCCATAGGTGTATCATCTGTCAACAGATAAATGCGGGGAAAGGGACAGTGGTGAATTTGAGCCACATTGGGAAAGCTGGAGGTCCATTTAGCAGAATGCAATTGGATTTTATTGAGATGCTCGTGTGTGGAGGCTTGAAATATGTGTTGGTGATTGTGTGTATCTTTAGTTACTGGATTGAAGCATACCCTACATGCAGGAATGATAGTCTCACAGTAGCGAAGCTGCTGCTTCGGGATTTGATACCACGTTTCGGGTTTCCGATCTCTTTAGAAGCAGATAGGGGAAGTCACTTCAACAACGAGGTGGTTAAGTTGCTGTGTGCAGCATTGAACATTGAGCAGAAGTTGTATTGTAGTTACCGCCCTGAAGCATCAGGAGTAGTGGAACAGATGAATGGTACTCTGAAGTCGAGAATGGCAAAAATGTGTGCAGCCACAAATTTGAAATGGCCCGATGCATTGCCTTTGGTGCTAATGTCAATGAGAAATACACCTAATAAGAAAACAGGATTGTCCCCTCATGAGATTCTCATGGGCTGAGCTATGAGACTGCCCGCAGTGCCTGCCAATGCTCTTGTGAATATCACGGATGATATGGTGTTGGACTACTGCAAGGGTCTGGCTGATGTGGTCCGCTCTTTTTCTCACTAGGTGGAAGCTATCACCCTGCCACTGATAAATGATCCAGGATACAACCTGAAAGCTGGTGACTGGGTTGTCATCAAGAAACACATAAGGAAGACGTGTTTGGAGCCACGTTGGAAGGGGCCATACCAAGTGATACTAATGACTACTACTGCTGTGAAGTGTGCGGGAATTCCGAACTGGATCCATGCCAGTCACACGAAAAAAGTGACGTGTCCAACTGATGAGGAAGTTGAGTTGTTGAAAGTACCAACAACAGAGAAGGAAGTCTCAGGGCCGGAGAGTGATTGAAGGGGGACTGAGACAGAAGGAGAGCCCGTTGAGAACGGCTTGGTCACTCCAGGAAGAGACGAAGGAGAAGAGACCCAGAGGGGTGACGGCGAGCCTATCTCAACTGGGGCAGCTGGAGAGCCTAATCAGAGAGAGGTTCTCCCAGAAGCAGACGATTACGAGAATGAGCTAGAGCATTTGTCAGACCCAGAAGGCAGGGGAGTTGAGGTGGAAGAGAGCCAGAGTGTCCAAACTCCTCCTGAGCAAATTGCAGGTCCATCAAGAGAAGACACCATAGAGCCAGAGGAGGGCGAAGGGTTGCCACAGGAAAGATCAAAGACCAGAGAGACACTGAAAGGAGACAAGTGGCCAGAATCACAAGTGGAAAAGGGAGAAGTGGTTGTCGAAGATGCAATAGAGGAAGAAGTTGATACAACAAGGAGAGAAGATCTAAGTGAAGGAGAGTTGCAAAGTGATCGCAAGTTGAAAAGAAAAAGAGTAGCATACAGAAGGTACGCAGGTCCTGAATGGGTGTATGCAACGACAACTGAATGGCAACAAGATTTCTTGGCGTTTTGCTTTGATCAGGAGATTCCAGGTCAGTACTTTGGCACTTGAGTCTGACTGGAGAAACTGAATTGGTGGAAAGATTGAAGAAAAATTGAAGTTGAGAAACTGAGAAGAGAGACTGAGAATTTACCTGATGAGACTTTGGAAAACCTGAATTGACTTTTCAACCTGATTTTGACAAGCTGCTAACCTGAATTGACAAGGATCCTGGGAGTGAAACTGAAAGCTGTAAATAATTGCTTGTTTTGACTTTGCTGCGAGAAAAGTTTCTAACTATCCTCTGTTGTTTGAATTAACCATCCTTCACTTTCTGATTCTTTACAGATCATGGCTAACATTAGAGAGGATAATAGAGGGAGTAGGTGTTGTAAATATTTGGGTGTTGGTTTGGGTTTTGTGTGTGTGATATACATTATGGTTGTGGTTGTGGGTATGACACTGATGGATAAGAGTGGGACTAACAATTCTATAATTCCTGAGATTACCACTGCACTAACAGCACTAACAGCTTGGGAGAGGTTTGAGCTGGATACAAAATATTTGCATGAGGGAACTAACGCAAAAGGGGAACTATCAACTAACGTTTTCTATGGCTTGCTGAGTGAGTATGTTGACACAATGGATGCGAAGGTTTGTTTTGTGTGTACACAGATTCCTGTTTCGGTCCAAGAGGGGCTTACCTATCATAGTCTGCCACTAACGTATGGGATAAATTGTAGTCTGTCACTAACTAGATTCTATAACCAGGAAGAGATTCAATACTTTTACTCAAACTATGACCTTGTGTTTTCTTATGTGCCTATAATAGAGGATTTGAGTGGGTTAGTTAAAGGATTCTTTGAGGTGACATTAACGATTAGTACATCTTAGGCACACCGCAATAATTTGACATGCTTGCTTACACCTGTAGAGAATATATTTTTAGGTCACACCGAAGATAGAAGAAGGGCATTAAAGGGTAAATTAGAGAAAGGATTGCAGCAGCCGGCTTTTGCTAGTAGTGAAGGTTATGGTGCAATTAGAGAACAAGGGAAGCTAGCTTTAGATGCACTACATGTGGGGAAGCTTTGCATATCTAGGCCGAAATCATATTATGACAATGTGTTTGTGGGAATGAGCGAATGTAAACATGTGTTTTTGTCTCAGAGTAAATGGGCGTTCATGTTAAATGGACAGGATCCAGCGATCCCAGGGATCTAATATATATGTGGACTTAATGCTTATTACTGTCTTCCTAAGGGATGGTATGGGACATGTTATCTGGGGATAGTTTTCCCAAAGATATATCAACTTGATGATTTGAAAAGGTTTCTGAAATTGTCTGAATTACATCGTACTAGACAAAAGAGAGAGACTGCTGCTGGTGTAGTAGGAGACATACTTGGGGCGATAATTCCTTCAGTGGGAGTTATCTTAAACTCCATAAAGATTCGAAAGTTGTCTACTATTGTGAATAACATGCTGACAAATTTTTCAGGGGCTATACTCCTGATGGATACTGAACTTGCTGCGGAGAGGGCTATGACTCTTCAAAACAGGCTTGCCTTAGACAGTCTTATAGCGAAAAATGGCAGAGTTTGTAGGATGCTCAATGAGCGTCATTGTTGCGCTTACATACCAGATAATAGTAATGAGATTAGAAGTATGCTTACTAACTTGACTAGGGATAGTACGGACTTGAAGGATTTGAAAGAACCAGGTGTTTGGGAAAAGGTTGGGAAAGGATTTGCTTCAGTGGGAAATTGGCTTAGTAACATCTGGCATGGGATATTGTCTAAAGTAATACAGGGTATATTGATTGTTATAGCATGCTTATTTGGATTGTGGGAGGCATGTAAAATTAGTAAAAGAATAAAATTGAAGATGGCGAAAAATAATAAGAGGAGGGAAGAAAAACAAAGGGAAAAATTATTCAGGGCAAAATCAAAGGGGAAGCCAATAAGGGAAGAGATTAAGATGAGGGAATTTTAGGATGTAAAATTCATGGAGAACGTTTTGTGTGATGACAAGAGTCATCAGAGGAGGGATTGTTGGAGTGTGTATTTTAAAAGCAATATTAACATGAAAAGCTTGCAAAATATATTGTGTGATGAAGCTGCATAGAAAATGTGTTAACATAGTAAATAATGTACGCGTTTGAAATGTGCCCACGGGGAGTGGCTACCAATGTATACGAAGACTAATGAAAGTTATTAATGCTGAATTAATTATGTACTAATGTTTTGAATTTGTACTAGCATATCATAACTAGGGTCATGTATTAGGAGTTTGCTCATTAATCACTAGGCCATAACTTAGCGAGGGTCTGGGCCTAGTTGCCTGATCTTATATTAAACTGTATTTTTCTAACATGCAATGTGCTGTTTTCCTGAAGGACACGAAGCTGTACTTTTCCAGAAGATATGAGTGTGTAGCCGTAGTAAATTCTTTTTCATGAAACCCGACTTGCTCAAGGAGACATTTTTGCTGAATGCAACAGTGTAATTCGTAACAGTTGCAAGGCTGCCTGACATTCCAACTGATGAAGACGTCAATAACATGGGCCAATCAGCGACATGAGAACTGTGTTTTGTGGAAAATTCTTGTGAAGTGCGTGGAGAATTATTGGACAGAGATAACGATGCACCAATTATTATCCAATGAGGAATTAAGAGCAAATTAGGCAGTTTTGATTTAACCGCATGACCCAAGGAGAAGGGGGCCATTCTTTTGAGACTTTGCCATTTATTCGTCCTGATACTCTAAACCATCCTCTACCTATTCCTTACCTGATACTTACTTCTCCTCCATATGAGGGAAGATCTTGTTCCTTAGCTATGCTATATTGAGACTTTACCCCGTCCTATCTTTGCTGATGACGAAAATGACTGATGTCCTGAGGATGAAGACTGACGCTGTTTGCTGATCTGTTGGATTGGTAACTATCTGATGCAAAATTGTAATTGTCTGTTTGCCTTTCTTTCTTGGTACCAACTGCTCTTTTGATAGAGGCCATAGTTTAGATGTTTTCCAAATTCGTGTTTGATAAATTGTTTTGCATGAAGCCCAACATGCTAATGCTAATTAGAGGTTAGTTAAGGTGATCACAAATATCCTACGCAAATAGACAAATGACTGAGTTCTAGCTTTGTTGAATTATATACTACTGAGTCTTTGCTAAGTTTGCTTCTTATTTATGACGTGTTTAATACTGAATTAATATTTTCTATGCATTGATTAATTGCGTTCTAATTGCAAATCTGAAGAGTTACTAATGAGATGAATTGCTAATGAGATTAACAGAAATGATTTTAGATTGTACCCAATAGGGAAATAAATATCCTGACACTTAACTAAATTGGTGTGGTTATTCATGACTGAAGGGTCATGGTGTGTTCAACTTATTGATTCTTATTAAAGGTTATTGATTAGCTCAATGATTAGTTATTGTGATTATCGATTGGGTTACTGAACTATTGATTTGTGATGCCAAAGAGACACCTCGTACTGGAAAGTCCCCGAACGTGGTCCAAAGTTTCATCGACCTAGGCGTGTCTCCTTATAGGTTTACTTATCAAGGCTCTGACGAGCTATCACCTACCACTAACATATATTTCACAGGATCAAACAGGTGGGGCTTCTAGGTTATTTTACATACTCATAGTGGTTGAAAGGGACAACAGCAAGTTCTGTTCTCCACAGGACATCACAGGATGAGGACTGCGGCAGGAGCCTCAAGGCCCCCATGGTTCCTGCGAGCTCCCTGCCTCCAGTGGGAGCCGGCATTGCTCCCGCACACGGGGAGCAGCTAAACATGCTGCTACCTGCATGCAGGAGCAATGCTTTCATCAGTTTTTTTGCCTGCTAAAAGTCTGCTCCCAGTGAGCAGGAGCAGTTTTCCTACTCCCATCTGCTGGGAGTGGACTTAAAGTTTGCTGTTGCTTGGAGGGGGCTGTCAAAATGGCCCTAGGACAGGGGGATGCACGCCCCCCCCCTCGCTTCACTGTGCACAGGCCATCCCCAGGGAGGTTGTGGACCCCGGGCTATATAGGGCCCGGGGGGAAATTTTCATTTCTGGCTCCAGGGAGGTGCTGGTCCCCGGGGCCAGATAGTGCTATGGAGGGGGTCCACGTGGACCCCCTCCAATAAAGTAAGTACACCCCGGGGAGGTGGTGGTGCCTGGAGCTTTATCCGGGGATAGGAGGGGGGTCTGTGCAGCCTCCCTCCAATTTTTCTAAAAAGCCCTGGGGAGGTGGTCGTCCCTGGGCTCCAAGGAGCCTGTGGAGAGGGATCCATGTGGTCCCCTCCAATATACACATAAAGCCACGGGTAGGTGGTGGTCCCAGGTACTCAAAGGAGCCTGAGAAGATGGGGCCACATGTGTCCCCTCCTCATGTTTTTAATAAGCTGCAGCCCCGGGACCTCGTCCACCTGGGAGACTGATAAAAAAACAAGCACAGGAACCCACAGTTGGTTTTTTATTTTTTATTTTTCACCAGATCCGTAGAGCCACCATGGTTTTCACTGAAAAAAGAAAAGAAAAGTTTTTTAGCCCTGTTGGGATCCCATGGGGACCCCAGCACGAGGGCTAGAGGGTCAGGTTATTACTACCCCATCCCCCTTTTTTTGCCAACACTTCCTGGTTGAAGTGTTGTCAGCCAATCAGTTATCAGCATGGGGGCTTTTAGATCCATGGAGGATCCGCGTCCATAGAAAGCTATGTTTCTTTTTCCTTTAATAACTCCAAAACTACTGAACAGATTTACGCCAAATCACAAAAAGCCAGACCAAGGCATTGTTTTCTGGCAAATTTGGTGCTATATTGTCCAGCAGTTTGGGTTGTAGTTGTGTCTAAAATCTCTGTGGGAAATTGCATAGGGAAAAAAAGTTTTGGAACTCTCCCTTTCTCTTGGCCCCCTAGACAAATCACTCTGACAGCAGCTGAAGTGAGTGGCAAATTAGTTTTGAAAATTTTGTGAGGATTCGTCAAACAGCACCTAAGGTATTGACAATATATATATGTATATATATATATATATATATATATATATATATATATATATATATATATATATATATCCACCATTTAAGAATCTCCTAAAATCTCTTAAAAAGCGGAGATTCACTGGAAGGGTGGCGAACCCTAATAAATCCAGATACGCGTTATCAAGCAAACACTTGAGTAACCTCGGAGTTGGGAAAACAACGTACCATGACTCTTTGCAACAGTGTGGTTATTTAGTTTTCATTTTCAATAAGCAAGAATCCTGACGCGTTTCGGAGCCTTCACTCCTTGCTCACAGGTCAAACATGTACGATGCATATTGAATAGTTAAATATCTACTCATTACTGCCTTCTCAAATAAACACAGACAGCGGACTACTGCTAGCCCTTTGTTCTCTACGTAAAGGTGTCGACCATATTGAAATGGTACATTGTATTGTCATATATACTTCCAAATATCTAAATATTATGTGAAAAACACCGTAATTCACCTAATAAACATACAACAAAAATTTCTACTTATACATTCAACGAATAATAAACATTTTAAACATCTTATAATAATTTGCACACATTTTATCAGATACTTAACTCATTTTAAATAATGTACTGAGACCATCACTCATCATACATCTGGCTGACACATCCTTGATATAATAGCTCCTGTGCATTTCATTAATATGCATCCATTACCGCAAAATCATACCTGATGACAAAAAACAGACAAACATTTTCAAAATTAACATTATTGACTCCAAGACATATCTAATGAACGTCCTATCCCATATATGACACACAGACCAATAAACCATTCCAAAAATGTCTATTTATACATCTGTATTATCCCACATGGACTGATAATTCTTCATCCTGGTTTAATCCTCCGGGAAAAATTGTTGAATATTTTAATATATACTTGGGGGCATATTTATACTCTGTTTGCGCCGAATGTGCGTCAAAAATATTGACGCACAATCGGCGCAAACCCTGCCCCATATTTATACTTTGACGTCCGACCCCGCGGGCGTCCAAATTCCACCATGTGCGTCATTTTTTTGGAAGGGGGAACCAGCCTTGCGTTAATTATATGCAAGGTAGGCGTTCCCTTCCAAAAAATGACTTTAAGGCCTGTGCCCAATATTTATACTCTGACGTCATTTTGACGCACAGGAGGGGGTGGGCCTTAAAAAACGACGCACAGCCTGATGGGCGCCGTTTTTTAACGCCTGGGTCAGGGCAGGCGTTAAGGGACCTGTGGGCTCGGAAGGAGCCCATGTGTGCCCTCCTCTGCCCCCAGGGACACCCCCTGCCACCCTTGCCCACCCCAGGAGGACACCCAAGGATGGAGGGACCCATCCCAGGGAAGTAAAGGTAAGTTCGGGTAAGTATTTTTTTCAGAATTTTTATGTGGCATAGGGGGGCCTGATTTGGGCCCCCCTACATGCCACTATGCCCAATGGCCATGCCCAGGGGACTTCTGTCCCCTGGGCATGGCCATTGGGCAAGGGGGCATGACTCCTGTCTTTGCTAAGACAGGAGTCATGTCAATGGAGGTTGGGCATAAAAAAAAATGGTGAATTTTGCCTCAGACCTGACTTGCCCCATTTTTTGACGCACAACCCTCATTTTCCCATACGCCGGCGCTGCCTGGTGTGAGTCATTTTTTTTTACGCACACCAGTCCGCAGCGCCGGCTAACGTCATTCCATAAATAAGGCGCCCGCATGGCGCGTTGGAATGGCGTTAGCCGGCGGTAACATTTTTGATGCACAACTGCGTTGGCGCAGTTGTGCGTCAAAAAGTATAAGTATGGGCCTTGGACTCCAACCTCCTAAGTTCCTGTTCTCTATTCCCTCCTCTTACTCGTACAGGGATGTTATCTAACACACAAAATTTGAGTAAATCTATATTCTTTTGATGAAATGCAGTAAAATGTCTGGCAACAGGATATGTTTTATCCTCCTTGGTGATAGCCCTCATATGTTCAAGTACTGCTTCTTTGCTTGATGGATTGTGCTGCCAATATAACACTTATTGCATGGACAACACAAGGCATCAACACAATATTCTGTGTTTCAATTTAAGTGCTTTTTAATTATGAAAGGCCGTGTGTTTTGTGAGAACTAAATCTCCCGACAGTTCTTGCTACCTTTACATGCTTTGCACTTTCCACAAATGAAAAAGCCCTGAATTGAAAGTTCTCTACGCTTTTGTATGGGCTGAATCAAACTTGTGCGTAATTTATCTTTCAGAGAGGGACATCTCCTAAACGTAATTGGAGGTTTTAGTCCAATCAAATCTACTAGATGTTCATCCATTTTTAGTATATCCCAATATTTGTTCAAAATCCGTCTTACCTCCCACGCCTGGGTGTTAAGGGTAGTAATAAATCTTAAAGTTTGATTATCCTGAACCTTATCTGTGTTTCGAGGAATCAGTAATTTCTCGCGATCTAATGACAACACTTTATTACAGGTATTATAAATGAGACTACGTGAATACCCTCTCTCGAGCATTCTATTCCTCATAGTTTCTACTTCCAAGAGAAAATCATTGTTGTTACTACAATTCATTTTCGCTCTCAATAATTCCCCATAGGGGATACTACGTATTAGATTCTTTGGATGACAACTGTTCGCATAAAAATGGCTGTTACCTGCTGTTTTTTTACGAAACAAGGTGCTTGTTAATCCCGTGCCTCTGACCTGTAATTTGAGATCTAAAAATTCAATTTCAGAGTGATGTATGTGTGCTGTAAACCTGTAAACCTAAGATTCATCTGATTGACATTCAATTGTTTCACAAAATCCAAAGCTTGACTTTCACTGCCTTTCCAAACGCAAAAAATGTCATCAATATAACTCACCCATAACACCGCGTGCTCGTCAAACAGATGGATATTGTAAACCACCTGCTCCTCCCACCAGCCCAGAAAAAGTCCTGCATAGCTGGGGGCAAAGCAAGTGCCCATCGCCGTTCCTTGTATTTGTCTGTAGACTTCATTATAAAAAATGAAAAAATTATTAGTTAAACATGTCTTCAAGAAAGAGAGTTTTAATGCATGGCATACCGCTACCGTTGGCGGACAAGACAAACGCAGCAGCCCCCTGCATTACGCCATGCTCCTGCCCTCTGCACATGCAATTTCTGGGATATGGCCTACATGGCAATGGTAGAAATCTGCCCACATGGATGGCAAAGGGGCAACTATACATCAATTTGCCTTTTTTTTTAGCTGGGGTAGAGTGCCACATGGCCTACATAACGGAGGGGCCTTGCCTACCTAACTCGCCCTGGCCTAGGGACACCCACAGCCCACCACCCCCACCCAGACAGCTCCACAGCACGCAAAGTCCATAGGAGGAGGTTGTACTCACCCCCTTGTGTCTGCTGTGATGTCCTTAAGCGCCCATCCAACTCCGGGTAGGCCACCACCAGGATCCGGAACATCAGAGGGGTCATGGTACGACGGGCACCCCTCCCACGTTGGGAGGCCATCCCCAGCTGAGCCTCCGCCGTCTTCTTGCTGCAGCGGCGAATGTCCAACCATCTCTTCCGGCAGTGGGTGCCCCGTCTCTGGTGGGCCCCCAGTGTCCGGACCTCCTTGGCGATGGCACGCCAAATGTCCCTCTTCTGGTGGGCGCTGACCTACATGACATGCACAAGGGAAGAGGAACACTCATTACAAACTGCACCGTCAATGTGAGTGGCCCCCTCCCTACTCTGACCATGTGGCCCATTCATTCCCATGCATTAATGTACTATGAACTCTGGCCCCTTCCCTCTTCCACCCAGCCCTCTCCACCCAGGCCTAACCCATACAACGTGCTCCCTCTGTACTAACCTGTTGGTCTGGAGGACCGTAGAGTAGCGTGTACTGGGGGAGGACCCCATCCACAAGTTTCTCCAACTCCTGTGCAGTGAAGGCAGGGGCCCTTTCCCCAGATGCAGCAGCCATCCTCGTTTCCAGACCGAGGTCACAGCAGCACTAGCAGTGTAGGTCCTCTCCTGTCGAAGGTCAGGTATCTAGTGATTGAACAGACAGAAAATGGCGGTGACGTCCGCGGCGGTGACAGTGATGAGGATGAAGCTGAGGAAGAAGAAAACGACAACAGGGATTCAGTCATACAGCACTATTTCCAGTGACACACAGGTGAGAACATTTTCTGGTTTAACATTACATTAACTTTCACACGTCTACCTGTATCCTGTACCTACATTTCACTCACTATTTGTTAATTGAGTTGTACCCTTCCATTTCAGTTTCACAAGTGTGGTAATCTACATGTCAACTGCTTGCATCCTTGAAGGGCTTGTGATGTGTGACATTGGTATGTTGGCCTTACAATGGGTAACCCATTATGACACTGTAATTGATAATACAAAGTTCCAAATCATAGACTGACTCCAGATTGTTTTGTGTTTCAAGGGTGTTTATTTAAGTGCTCAAAAAATGAAGGGGGGTTGTAAACTGGTGATGGGGGATGGTGGAGGAATGTCCATGGCAGAGTCCAGTCTATTAGTCTCACAGGTGCACAGCCCATCTGGGCATAGGAAGTGGAGCTGGGGCAGTTTGAATATGGACAGGGTAACAAAGTGGGACAGTGGGAGGACAATCAGGGTGGTCTCATTTCCTGGCGGGGTCTTGCCATCTTGCTCTGTCCTGTTCCTGGATCTCAGAGACCGCCTGCGTGGTGGTTGTCCGTCTGCAGGGGATGGGGTGCTGGTGTGGTGGTCCTGTGGTGGGGCGTCTTGTCCACTAGCGCTGGCGGAGGTGGTGGGCAGTTCATCGTCATGGCTAGTGTCAGGGGCCCCTTGGAGTGCCACGGTGTCCCTCAAGGTCTTTTGAATGTCCATCAGCACCCCTACAATGGTGCCCAGGGCGGAGCCGATGGTCCTGAGCTCCTCCCTGAACCCCAAATACTGCTCCTCCTGCAGACACAGGGTCTCCTGCAACTTGTCCAGGACCGTTGCCATCGTCTCCTGGGAGTGGTGGTATGCTCCCATGATGGAGGATAGGGCCTCGTGGAGAGTGGGTTCCCTTGGCCTGTCCTCCCTCTGTCGCACAGCAGCCCTCCCAGTTCCCCTATGTTCCTGTGCCTCCATCCCCTGGACCGTGTGCCCACTACCACTGCCCCCAGGTCCCTGTTGTTGTTGGGGTGGTGGGTTACCCTGGGTGCCCTGTAGTGGTGGACACACCGCTGATTGACCTGTCCTGGGTAGGGAGGTTAGGGCCCGCAGGGTGGGTGCTGTGATGGTGTTACCAGAGGGTGGAAGGTCGGTGTTGGGCTGTGGCTGGGCAAGGGGAACCGACTGTCCTGAGGCCCACAATGGTCCGGGCTGGTCATCAAGATCCAGTGGGGCAGAGCTGCTGTCGTCACTGTGGGCCTCTTCTGGGGGTGGAGTGGTGTTGTCCGGACCCTCTGGTGTGGTGACGTTCCTTCGGGTTCCTGCAGGGGTATAAGAACATGATTATTGCGTGTGTGTGTTTCATGGTGTGCAATGGGTGGGTGTGCGTGAACCCCAGTGCAGGCATTCCTGTGTGGGGGCTTGTGTGATGATGGTTGGGGGGGTGTTCTGGGTATGTGCAGTGAGCATGCTTTGGTGAGGGGTGAGCATGCTTAGTTGTGTCATGCAGGGCTTGGTGTTGGGATGTGTGGTTTGTGTTATTAGTACATTAGTTAGGATTTGGGGTGATAGGGGAGGGTGTGAGGGTGGGGGTGTGTGAGAGCATGCAGGTAGGGTGGGGGATGTAATAGTTAAGATTTGACTTACCAGTGTCCCATCCTCCACCGACTCTTCTGAGGCCCTCAGGATGCATGATGGTCAAGACTTGCTCCTCCCAAGTTGTTAGTTGTAGGGGAGGAGATGGGGGTCCGCCGCCAGTCCACTGCACCGCAATGTTGTGCCTGGATACCGTTGAACGCACCTTCCCCCGTAGGTCGTTCCACCTCTTCCTGATGTCCTCCCTATTTCTTGGGTGCTGTCCCACGGCGTTCACCCTGTCCACTATTCTTCGCCATAACTCCGTCTTCCTGGCTATTGATGTGTGCTGTACCTGTGAGCCAAATAGCTGTGGCTGTACCCGGATGATTTCCTCCACCATGACCCTGAGCTCCTCCTCGGAGAAGCGGGGGTGTCTTTGGCGTGACATGGAGTGGTGTGTGTGATGTGTGGGGTGGTGTATGTGTTGATGAGTGTAGTGAGTGTAGTGGTATGTGGTGTTTTGTGCGTGGATGTTGTGTGGGTGATGGTGTTGTGTGTCTCAGTGTGATGGGGTTGTTAATAGCTGTGCTCCATCTCTCGCCTTCTCTCAGAATTTTTGGTTGTAGGGGTTTGTGGGTGATGTGGGTGTGTATTTTATATTGTGTTGGGTGTGTGGGAGTGGTGTGTGTATGTGTCTCAGGTGTGTGTATTTGGAATTGTCCAATGTGGCGGTGTTTTGTGGAAGTGTGTGTATTTTTTAAACGCGGCGGTGTGTACCGCCAATGGAATACCGCGGTTGAAAGACCGCCACGTGGATTCGTGGGTTGTAATAGCATGGGCGTGTTTCTGTTGGCGTGGAGGTGGAGGATTTGTTTCCGCATGTTTATCGCTGACCTTTGGTGTGGCAGTGTTGTGTGGGTGTCTGAATTTCGGCGGATTCCGTGATGTGTGTCATAATAGCTGTGGCGGTCTACCGCGGCCGCAGCGGTGTATTGGCGGTCTTCTGCACAGCGGTAAGCGCCTTATACCGCCAATGTTGTAATGACCCCCTTTATTCTGTTTGATGTAGCTGCACTGCTCCTGTGATTCCATTTAACGATACTAATTAAATTTTTAGCCCCCGATTTCACATTCCTTGACATTTACAGTACGTTTTAAGCCACTTTTTTATGTGCACTTTATTCATCAGTAGATAATAATTATTTTTTTAAGCATTCATGGATTTAGAGCTTACCGGTCCTGCTGCTGGTTTTACATCAGAAAACCCGTCCTTTGCCTTTGCAGTCCTCCTGCCAAATTTAGATTTTGTCGGTCCCATAAGCGAAACACCGCTGAGTCCGGCCGACTCTGCCAGGAATCTCCCGCCACCGAGAAGGTGACATTGGAAATAGGGGCTGACGGGGGGACTCAGCCATATTTACCGCCGAGCAGATTTGGGTGTATCTTACCACCAAGCCAAATGTGGCGATCTGACCTCCACACCACAGTTGGTGGATTGGAGGAGGAAGGGGCACAAAATCTACCTTTTTCCATGTTTCTGCTTCTGTTTCCGACTGGACCCGACTGAACATCACCTGCTATTGCTGCTACCACAGGACCACAGAGAAAACATGACCCCACCAAAGTCGGACTCAGTTCATTAAATATATGTCAAGTACTCAGTAGCATATTGGAAACAGTTCCCCCCTCTGCACAAAACTGTGACCTGACAAACTGGATGTACCCTTCCTGATTCTGACCATACCTTTTTTGTTAACCCCTTCTGTGCCCAGGACGTAATGGTTACGTCCTGAGGCACAGTGCTGCTGTGCCCAGGACGTAACCATTACGTCCTGTGCACAGAGCCCAGAGGGAGCGCTCTCGCTCCCTCTGTGGGGTTCCCCCCCACCCCCCCAAGTCAGGGATGGAAGGGGAAGCCCTTCCCCTCCCACCCCCGACCCCCCCAACCCCCCCTGTGACGTCAGCGCGCGAGCGCGTGCTGATTAGTCACAGGGTCTCCCCCATCGCGCTGGAAGCAGAGCTTCCAGCGCGATTGAAAAATAAATGCTTTTGCATTTCTTTTTCAATCCCATGGGGGAGGCCCCGAGAGGCTTCAAAGGGAAGGAAATGTATTTCCTTCCCTTTGAAGTCTCTCACAGGTTTCAAAAGCCGGATTGCTTGCAATCCGGCTTTTGAAACCCCACTAGACACCAGGGATTTTTTTTTTTTTCTTGAAATTGGCAAAAGGGAGCGACCCCTTGGGCAAGGGTCGCTCCCAGGGGGGCATTTTTTTAGGAAGGCCTTTTCTGCCCCCCCTGGGGGCAGATTGGCCTATTATTAGGCCGATCTGCCCCCAGGGGTGGCAGAAACCTCTAGGCACCAGGGACCTTTTTTTTTTTTTTTTTTTTTTTGTGATGAATTCTTTTTTTTTAGGTGGGGAGCGATCCCTTAGGCAAGGGTCGCTCCCCTACTGGGCAATATATATTTAGGCCATTTCTGCCCCCCTTGGGGGCAGATTGGCCTATTTTGATAAGGCCAATCTGCCCCCAAGGGGGGCAGAAACCATTAGACACCAGGGAGTTTGTTTTTGCGCGCGAATGTCACGCAACAAAGCGACCCCTTTGGCAAGGGTCGCTCCCAGGGGGGGCAATTTTTTGGGAAGGCCTTTTCTGCCCCCAGGGGGGGAAGAAACCTCTAGGCGCCAGGGCAAATTTTTTTTGTGTGTTTATTTTTTTTGTTCTTTTTTTTTTTTTTAGAGATGGGGAGCGACCCATCAGGCAAGGGTCGCTCCCCTGGGGGCAAATTGTATTTAGACCAATTCTGCCCCCCTGGGGGCAGATTGGCCGATTTTAGGTCAATCTGCCCCCAAGGGGGCAGAAACCACTAGGCACCGGGGATTTGTTTTTTGGCGCCAATGTCACGCAGGGGGAGCGACCCCGTAGGCAAGGGTCGCTCCCGCGGGGGGGGTGGGGGTTGGGGGGGCAAATTTATTTTAGGCCATTTCTGCCCCCCCGGGGGACAGATCGGCCTATTATTAGGCCGAACTGCCCCCGGGGGGGGGGGGCAGAACACTCTAGGCGCCAGGGCAATTTTTTTTTTGTGTTTTTTTTTTTTGTTGTTTCTTTTTTTAGAGATGGGGAGCGACCCATCAGGCAAGGGTCGCTCCCCTGGGGGGGCAAATTGTATTTAGACCATTTCTGCCCCCCTGGGGGCAGATTGGCCAATTTTAGGTCAATCTGCCCCCAAGGGGGCAGAAATCACTAGGCACCGGGGATTTGTTTTTTGGCGCCAATGTCACGCAGGGGGAGCGACCCCGTAGGCAAGGGTCGCTCCCGGGGGGGGTGGGGGTTGGGGGGGCAAATTTATTTTAGGCCATTTCTGCCCCCCCGGGGGACAGATCGGCCTATTATTAGGCCGAACTGCCCCCGGGGGGGGGGCAGAACACTCTATGCGCCAGGGCAATTTTTTTTTTGTGTTTTTTTTTTTTGTTGTTTCTTTTTTTAGAGATGGGGAGCGACCCATCAGGCAAGGGTCGCTCCCCTGGGGGGGCAAATTGTATTTAGACCATTTCTGCCCCCCTGGGGGCAGATTGGCCAATTTTAGGTCAATCTGCCCCCAAGGGGACAGAAATCACTAGGCACCGGGGATTTGTTTTTTGGCGCCAATGTCACGCAGGGGGAGCGACCCCGTAGGCAAGGGTCGCTCCGGGGGGGGGTGGTGGTTGGGGGGCAAATTTATTTTAGGCCATTTCTGCCCCCCCGGGGGACAGATCGGCCTATTATTAGGCCGAACTGCCCCCGGGGGGGGGGCAGAACACTCTAGGCGCCAGAGCAATTTTTTTTTTGTGTTTTTTTTTTTTTGTTTCTTTTTTTAGAGATGGGGAGCGACCCATCAGGCAAGGGTCGCTCCCCTGGGGGGGGGCAAATTGTATTTAGACCATTTCTGCCCCCCTGGGGGCAGATTGGCCAATTTTAGGTCAATCTGCCCCCAAGGGGGCAGAAACCACTAGGCACCGGGGATTTGTTTTTTGGCACCAATGTCACGCAGGGGGAGCGACCCCGTAGGCAAGGGTCGCTCCCGGGGGGGGGGTGGGGGTTGGGGGGGCAAATTTATTTTAGGCCATTTCTGCCCCCCCGGGGGACAGATCGGCCTATTATTAGGCCGAACTGCCCCCCGGGGGGGGGGGGGGGGCAGAACACTCTAGGCGCCAGGGCAATTTTTTTTTTGTGTGTTTTTTTTTTGTTGTTTCTTTTTTTAGAGATGGGGAGCGACCCATCAGGCAAGGGTCGCTCCCCTGGGGGGGCAAATTGTATTTAGACCATTTCTGACCCCCTGGGGGCAGATTGGCCAATTTTAGGTCAATCTGCCCCCAAGGGGGCAGAAACCACTAGGCACCGGGGATTTGTTTTTTGGCGCCAATGTCACGCAGGGGGAGCGACCCCGTAGGCAAGGGTCGCTCCCGGGGGGGGATGGGGGTTGGGGGGGCAAATTTATTTTAGGCCATTTCTGCCCCCCCGGGGGACAGATCGGCCTATTATTAGGCCGAACTGCCCCCGGGGGGGGGGGGCAGAACACTCTAGGCACCAGGGCAATTTTTTTTTTGTGTTTTTTTTTTTTTGTTGTTTCTTTTTTTAGAGATGGGGAGCGACCCATCAGGCAAGGGTCGCTCCCCTGGGGGGACAAATTGTATTTAGACCATTTCTGCCCCCCTGGGGGCAGATTGGCCAATTTTAGGTCAATCTGCCCCCAAGGGGGCAGAAACCACTAGGCACCGGGGATTTGTTTTTTGGCACCAATGTCACGCAGGGGGAGCGACCCCGTAGGCAAGGGTCGCTCCCGGGGGGGGGGTGGGGGTTGGGGGGGCAAATTTATTTTAGGCCATTTCTGCCCCCCCGGGGGACAGATCGGCCTATTATTAGGCCGAACTGCCCCCCGGGGGGGGGGGGGCAGAACACTCTAGGCGCCAGGGCAATTTTTTTTTTGTGTGTTTTTTTTTTGTTGTTTCTTTTTTTAGAGATGGGGAGCGACCCATCAGGCAAGGGTCGCTCCCCTGGGGGGGCAAATTGTATTTAGACCATTTCTGCCCCCCTGGGGGCAGATTGGCCAATTTTAGGTTAATCTGCCCCCAAGGGGGCAGAAACCACTAGGCACCGGGGATTTGTTTTTTGGCGCCAATGTCACGCAGGGGGAGCGACCCCGTAGGCAAGGGTCGCTCCCGGGGGGGGGATGGGGGTTGGGGGTTGGGGTGGCAAATTTATTTTAGGCCATTTCTGCCCCCCCGGGGGACAGATCGGCCTATTATTAGGCCGAACTGCCCCCGGGGGGGGGGGGGCAGAACACTCTAGGCACCAGGGCAATTTTTTTTTTGTGGTTTTTTTTTTTTGTTGTTTCTTTTTTTAGAGATGGGGAGCGACCCATCAGGCAAGGGTCGCTCCCCTGGGGGGGCAAATTGTATTTAGACCATTTCTGCCCCCCTGGGGGCAGATTGGCCAATTTTAGGTCAATCTGCCCCCAAGGGGGCAGAAACCACTAGGCACCGGGGATTTGTTTTTTGGCACCAATGTCACGCAGGGGGAGCGACCCCGTAGGCAAGGGTCGCTCCCGGGGGGGGGGGGTGGGGGTTGGGGGGGCAAATTTATTTTAGGCCATTTCTGCCCCCCCGGGGGACAGATCGGCCTATTATTAGGCCGAACTGCCCCCCGGGGGGGGAAGGCAGAACACTCTAGGCGCCAGGGCAATTTTTTTTTTGGGTGTTTTTTTTTTGTTGTTTCTTTTTTTAGAGATGGGGAGCGACCCATCAGGCAAGGGTCGCTCCCCTGGGGGGGCAAATTGTATTTAGACCATTTCTGCCCCCCTGGGGGCAGATTGGCCAATTTTAGGTCAATCTGCCCCCAAGGGGGCAGAAACCACTAGGCACCGGGGATTTGTTTTTTGGCGCCAATGTCACGCAGGGGGAGCGACCCCGTAGGCAAGGGTCGCTCCCGGGGGGGGGGATGGGGGTTGTGAGGGCAAATTTATTTTAGGCCATTTCTGCCCCCCCGGGGGACAGATCGGCCTATTATTAGACCGAACTGCCCCCGGGGGGGGGGCAGAACACTCTAGGCACCAGGGCAATTTTTTTTTTGTGTTTTTTTTTTTTTGTTGTTTCTTTTTTTAGAGATGGGGAGCGACCCATCAGGCAAGGGTCGCTCCCCTGGGGGGGCAAATTGTATTTAGACCATTTCTGCCCCCCTGGGGGCAGATTGGCCAATTTTAGGTCAATCTGCCCCCAAGGGGGCAGAAACCACTAGGCACCGGGGATTTGTTTTTTGGCGCCAATGTCACGCAGGGGGAGCGACCCCGTAGGCAAGGGTCGCTCCGGGGGGGGGATGGGGGTTGGGGGGGCAAATTTATTTTAGGCCATTTCTATTTCTATTATTAGGCCGATCTGCCCCCGGGGGGGGGGGGCAGAAACCTCTAGGCGCCAAGGGAATTTTTCTTTTTTTTTCTTTTTTGTTTTCTTTGTTTTTTTTTTTTAGAGATGGGGAGCGACCCATCAGGCAAAAGTCGCTCCCCTGGGGGACAAATTGTATTTAGGCCATTTCTGCCCCCCTTGGGGGCAGATTGGCTGAGTTTAGGTCAACCTGCCCCCAAGGGGGCAGAAACCACTAGGCACCGGGGATTTGTTTTTTGGTGCCAATGTCACGCAGGGGGGAGCGACCCCGTAGGCAAGGGTCTCTCCCGGCGGGGGAGGGTGGGGGTTGGGGGGGCAAATTTATTTTAGGGCATTTCTGCCCCCCCCCCCCTGGGGCCGGCTGAGCTACAGGCCAAACACCACAGGTAGGCACCTTGCAAAAAACACCTCTGTTTTCTGTGAAAAAATATGTTGTGTCCACGTTGTGTTTTGGGCCATTTCCTTTTGTGGGCGCTAGGCCTACCCACAGAAGTGATGTACCATTTTTATCGAGAGACTTAGGGGAACGCTGGGTGGAAGGAAATTTGTGGCTCCTCTCAGATTCCAGAACTTTCTGTCACCGAAATGAGAGGAAAAAGTGTTTTTTGGGCCAAATTTTGATGTTTGCAAAGGATTCTGGGTAACATAACCTGGTCAGAGCCCCGCAAGTCACCCCATCTTGGATTCCCCTGGGTTTCTAGTTTTAAAAAATGCACTGGTTTGCTAGGTTTCCTCAGGTGTCGGCTGAGCTACAGGCCAAAATCCACAGGTAGGCACTGCTTTTTATAAAAAAATGTGATGTGTCCACGTTGTGTTTTGGGCCCTTTCCTTTCGTGGGCGCTAGTCCTACCCACACAAGTGAAGTATCATTTTTATCGGGAGACTTGGGGGAACGCTGGGTAGAAGGAAATTTGTGGCTCCTCTCAGATTCCAGAACTTTCTGCCACAGAAATGTGAGTAACATGTGTATTTTTAGCCAAATTTTGAGGTTTGCAAAGGATTCTGGGTAACAGAACCTGGTCCGAGCCCCGCAAGTCACCCCTCCTTGGATTCCCCTAGGTCCCTAGTTTTCAGAAATGCACAGGTTTGGTAGGTTTCCCTAGGTGCCGGCTGAGCTAGAGGCCAAAATCTACAGGTAGGCACTTCGCAAAAAACACCTCTGTTTTTTTCCAAAATTTAGGATGTGTCCACATTGCGCTTTGGGGTGTTTCCTGTCGCCGGCGCTAGGCCTACCCACGCAAGTGAGGTACCATTTTTATCGGGAGACTTGGGGGAACGCTGGGTGGAAGGAAATTTGTAGCTCCTCTCAGATTCCAGAACTTTCTGCCACAGAAATGTGAGGGACATGTGTTTTTTTAGCCAAATTTTGAGGTTTGCAAAGGATTCTGGGTAACAGAACCTGGTCCGAGCCCCGCAAGTCACCCCTCCTTGGATTCCCCTAGGTCTCTAGTTTTCAGAAATGCACAGGTTTGGTAGGTTTCCCTAGGTGCCGGCTGAGCTAGAGGCCAAAATCTACAGGTAGGCACTTCGCAAAAAACACCTCTGTTTTTTTCCAAAATTTAGGATGTGTCCACGTTGCGCTTTGGGGTGTTTCCTGTCGCCGGCGCTAGGCCTACCCACGCAAGTGAGGTATCATTTTTATCGGGAGACTTGGGGGAACGCTGGGTAGAAGGAAATTTGTGGCTCCTCTCAGATTCCAGAACTTTCTGCCACAGAAATGTGAGTAACATGTGTATTTTTAGCCAAATTTTGAGGTTTGCAAAGGATTCTGGGTAACAGAACCTGGTCCGAGCCCCGCAAGTCACCCCTCCTTGGATTCCCCTAGGTCTCTAGTTTTCAGAAATGCACAGGTTTGGTAGGTTTCCCTAGGTGCCGGCTGAGCTAGAGGCCAAAATCTCCAGGTAGTCACTTTGCTAAAAACAGCTCTGTTTTCTGTGATGTGTCCACGTTGTGTTTTGGGGCATATCCTGTCGCGGGCGCTAGGCCTACCCACACAAGTGAGGTATCATTTTTATCGGGAGACGTGGGGGAACGCTGGGTGGAAGGAAATTTGTGGCTCCTCTCAGATTCCAGAACTTTCTGCCACAGAAATGTGAGGAACATGTGTTTTTTTAGCCAAATTTTGAGGTTTGCAAAGGATTCTGGGTAACAGAACCTGGTCCGAGCCACACAAGTCACCCCTCCTTGGATTCCCCTAGGTCTCTAGTTTTCAGAAATGCACAGGTTTGGTAGGTTTCCCTAGGTGCCGGCTGAGCTAGAGGCCAAAATCTACAGGTAGGCACTTCGCAAAAAACACCTCTGTTTTTTTCCAAAATTTAGGATGTGTCCACGTTGCGCTTTGGGGTGTTTCCTGTCGCCGGCGCTAGGCCTACCCACGCAAGTGAGGTATCATTTTTATCGGGAGACTTGGGGGAACGCTGGGTAGAAGGAAATTTGTGGCTCCTCTCAGATTCCAGAACTTTCTGCCACAGAAATGTGAGTAACATGTGTATTTTTAGCCAAATTTTGAGGTTTGCAAAGGATTCTGGGTAACAGAACCTGGTCCGAGCCCCGCAATTCACCCCTCCTTGGATTCCCCTAGGTCTCTAGTTTTCAGAAATGCACAGGTTTGGTAGGTTTCCCTAGGTACCGGCTGAGCTAGAGGCCAAAATCTCCAGGTAGTCACTTTGCTAAAAACAGCTCTGTTTTCTGTGATGTGTCCACGTTGTGTTTTGGGGCATATCCTGTCGCGGGCGCTAGGCCTACCCACACAAGTGAGGTATCATTTTTATCGGGAGACGTGGGGGAACGCTGGGTGGAAGGAAATTTGTGGCTCCTCTCAGATTCCAGAACTTTCTGCCACAGAAATGTGAGGAACATGTGTTTTTTTAGCCAAATTTTGAGGTTTGCAAAGGATTCTGGGTAACAGAACCTGGTCCGAGCCACACAAGTCACCCCTCCTTGGATTCCCCTAGGTCTCTAGTTTTCAGAAATGCACAGGTTTGGTAGGTTTCCCTAGGTGCCGGCTGAGCTAGAGGCCAAAATCTACAGGTAGGCACTTCGCAAAAAACACCTCTGTTTTTTTCCAAAATTTAGGATGTGTCCACGTTGCGCTTTGGGGTGTTTCCTGTCGCCGGCGCTAGGCCTACCCACGCAAGTGAGGTATCATTTTTATCGGGAGACTTGGGGGAACGCTGGGTAGAAGGAAATTTGTGGCTCCTCTCAGATTCCAGAACTTTCTGCCACAGAAATGTGAGTAACATGTGTATTTTTAGCCAAATTTTGAGGTTTGCAAAGGATTCTGGGTAACAGAACCTGGTCCGAGCCCCGCAATTCACCCCTCCTTGGATTCCCCTAGGTCTCTAGTTTTCAGAAATGCACAGGTTTGGTAGGTTTCCCTAGGTACCGGCTGAGCTAGAGGCCAAAATCTCCAGGTAGTCACTTTGCTAAAAACAGCTCTGTTTTCTGTGATGTGTCCACGTTGTGTTTTGGGGCATATCCTGTCGCGGGCGCTAGGCCTACCCACACAAGTGAGGTATCATTTTTATCGGGAGACGTGGGGGAACGCTGGGTGGAAGGAAATTTGTGGCTCCTCTCAGATTCCAGAACTTTCTGCCACAGAAATGTGAGGAACATGTGTTTTTTTAGCCAAATTTTGAGGTTTGCAAAGGATTCTGGGTAACAGAACCTGGTCCGAGCCACACAAGTCACCCCTCCTTGGATTCCCCTAGGTCTCTAGTTTTCAGAAATGCACAGGTTTGGTAGGTTTCCCTAGGTGCCGGCTGAGCTAGAGGCCAAAATCTACAGGTAGTCACTTTGCTAAAAACAGCTCTGTTTTCTGTGATATGTCCACGTTGTGTTTTGGGGCATATCCTGTCGCGGGCGCTAGGCCTACCCACACAAGTGAGGTATCATTTGTATCGGGAGACGTGGGGGAACGCTGGGTGGAAGGAAATTTGTGGCTCCTCTCAGATTCGAGAACTTTCTGCCACAGAAATGTGAGGAACATGTGTTTTTTTAGCCAAATTGTGAGATTTGCAAAGGATTCTGGGTAACAGAACCTGGTCCGAGCCCCGCAAGTCACCCCTCCTTGGATTCCCCTAGGTCTCTAGTTTTCAGAAATGCACAGGTTTGGTAGGTTTCCCTAGGTGGCGGCTGAGCTAGAGGCCAAAATCTACAGGTAGTCACTTTGCTAAAAACAGCTCTGTTTTCTGTGATATGTCCACGTTGTGTTTTGGGGCATATCCTGTCGCGGGCGCTAGGCCTACCCACACAAGTGAGGTATCATTTTTATCGGGAGATGTGGGGGAACGCTGGGTGGAAGGAAATTTGTGGCTCCTCTCAGATTCCAGAACTTTCTGCCACAGAAATGTGAGGAACATGTGTTTTTTTAGCCAAATTTTGAGGTTTGCAAAGGATTCTGGGTAACAGAACCTGGTCCGAGCCCCGCAAGTCACCCCTCCTTGGATTCCCCTAGGTCTCTAGTTTTCAGAAATGCACAGGTTTGGTAGGTTTCCCTAGGTGGCGGCTGAGCTAGAGGCCAAAATCCACAGGTGGTCACTTTGCTAAAAACAGCTCTGTTTTCTGTGATATGGCCACGTTGTGTTTTGGGGCATATCCTGTCGCGGGCGCTAGGCCTACCCACCCAAGTGAGGTATCATTTTTATCGGGAGACGTGGGGGAACGCTGAGTGGAAGGAAATTTGTGGCTCCTCTCAGATTCCAGAACTTTCTGCCACAGAAATGTGAGGAACATGTGTTTTTTTAGCCAAATTTTGAGATTTGCAAAGGATTCTGGGTAACAGAACCTGGTCCGAGCCCTGCAAGTCACCCCTCCTTGGATTCCCCTAGGTCTCTAGTTTTCAGAAATGCACAGGTTTGGTAGGTTTCCCTAGGTGGCGGCTGAGCTAGAGGCCAAAATCTACAGGTAGTCACTTTGCTAAAAACAGCTCTGTTTTCTGTGATATGTCCACGTTGTGTTTTGGGGCATATGCTGTCGCGGGCGCTAGGCCTACCCACACAAGTGAGGTATCATTTTTATCTGGAGACGTGGGGGAACGCTGGGTGGAAGGAAATTTGTGGCTCCTCTCAGATTCCAGAACTTTCTGCCACAGAAATGTGAGGAACATGTGTTTTTTTAGCCAAATTTTGAGGTTTGCAAAGGATTCTGGGTAACAGAAACTGGTCCGAGCCCCGCAAGTCACCCCTCCTTGGATTCCCCTAGGTCTCTAGTTTTCAGAAATGCACAGGTTTGGTAGGTTTCCCTAGGTGGCGGCTGAGCTAGAGGCCAAAATCTACAGGTAGTCACTTTGCTAAAAACAGCTCTGTTTTCTGTGATGTGTCCACGTTGTGTTTTGGGGCATATCCTGTCGCGGGCGCTAGGCCTACCCACACAAGTGAGGTATCATTTTTATCGGGAGACGTGGGGGAACGCTGGGTGGAAGGAAATTTGTGGCTCCTCTCAGATTCCAGAACTTTCTGCCACAGAAATGTGAGGAACATGTGTTTTTTTAGCCAAATTTTGAGGTTTGCAAAGGATTCTGGGTAACAGAACCTGGTCCGAGCCACACAAGTCACCCCTCCTTGGATTCCCCTAGGTCTCTAGTTTTCAGAAATGCACAGGTTTGGTAGGTTTCCCTAGGTGCCGGCTGAGCTAGAGGCCAAAATCTACAGGTAGGCACTTCGCAAAAAACACCTCTGTTTTTTTCCAAAATTTAGGATGTGTCCACGTTGCGCTTTGGGGTGTTTCCTGTCGCCGGCGCTAGGCCTACCCACGCAAGTGAGGTATCATTTTTATCGGGAGACTTGGGGGAACGCTGGGTAGAAGGAAATTTGTGGCTCCTCTCAGATTCCAGAACTTTCTGCCACAGAAATGTGAGTAACATGTGTATTTTTAGCCAAATTTTGAGGTTTGCAAAGGATTCTGGGTAACAGAACCTGGTCCGAGCCCCGCAATTCACCCCTCCTTGGATTCCCCTAGGTCTCTAGTTTTCAGAAATGCACAGGTTTGGTAGGTTTCCCTAGGTACCGGCTGAGCTAGAGGCCAAAATCTCCAGGTAGTCACTTTGCTAAAAACAGCTCTGTTTTCTGTGATGTGTCCACGTTGTGTTTTGGGGCATATCCTGTCGCGGGCGCTAGGCCTACCCACACAAGTGAGGTATCATTTTTATCGGGAGACGTGGGGGAACGCTGGGTGGAAGGAAATTTGTGGCTCCTCTCAGATTCCAGAACTTTCTGCCACAGAAATGTGAGGAACATGTGTTTTTTTAGCCAAATTTTGAGGTTTGCAAAGGATTCTGGGTAACAGAACCTGGTCCGAGCCACACAAGTCACCCCTCCTTGGATTCCCCTAGGTCTCTAGTTTTCAGAAATGCACAGGTTTGGTAGGTTTCCCTAGGTGCCGGCTGAGCTAGAGGCCAAAATCTACAGGTAGGCACTTCGCAAAAAACACCTCTGTTTTTTTCCAAAATTTAGGATGTGTCCACGTTGCGCTTTGGGGTGTTTCCTGTCGCCGGCGCTAGGCCTACCCACGCAAGTGAGGTATCATTTTTATCGGGAGACTTGGGGGAACGCTGGGTAGAAGGAAATTTGTGGCTCCTCTCAGATTCCAGAACTTTCTGCCACAGAAATGTGAGTAACATGTGTATTTTTAGCCAAATTTTGAGGTTTGCAAAGGATTCTGGGTAACAGAACCTGGTCCGAGCCCCGCAATTCACCCCTCCTTGGATTCCCCTAGGTCTCTAGTTTTCAGAAATGCACAGGTTTGGTAGGTTTCCCTAGGTACCGGCTGAGCTAGAGGCCAAAATCTCCAGGTAGTCACTTTGCTAAAAACAGCTCTGTTTTCTGTGATGTGTCCACGTTGTGTTTTGGGGCATATCCTGTCGCGGGCGCTAGGCCTACCCACACAAGTGAGGTATCATTTTTATCGGGAGACGTGGGGGAACGCTGGGTGGAAGGAAATTTGTGGCTCCTCTCAGATTCCAGAACTTTCTGCCACAGAAATGTGAGGAACATGTGTTTTTTTAGCCAAATTTTGAGGTTTGCAAAGGATTCTGGGTAACAGAACCTGGTCCGAGCCACACAAGTCACCCCTCCTTGGATTCCCCTAGGTCTCTAGTTTTCAGAAATGCACAGGTTTGGTAGGTTTCCCTAGGTGCCGGCTGAGCTAGAGGCCAAAATCTACAGGTAGTCACTTTGCTAAAAACAGCTCTGTTTTCTGTGATATGTCCACGTTGTGTTTTGGGGCATATCCTGTCGCGGGCGCTAGGCCTACCCACACAAGTGAGGTATCATTTGTATCGGGAGACGTGGGGGAACGCTGGGTGGAAGGAAATTTGTGGCTCCTCTCAGATTCGAGAACTTTCTGCCACAGAAATGTGAGGAACATGTGTTTTTTTAGCCAAATTGTGAGATTTGCAAAGGATTCTGGGTAACAGAACCTGGTCCGAGCCCCGCAAGTCACCCCTCCTTGGATTCCCCTAGGTCTCTAGTTTTCAGAAATGCACAGGTTTGGTAGGTTTCCCTAGGTGGCGGCTGAGCTAGAGGCCAAAATCTACAGGTAGTCACTTTGCTAAAAACAGCTCTGTTTTCTGTGATATGTCCACGTTGTGTTTTGGGGCATATCCTGTCGCGGGCGCTAGGCCTACCCACACAAGTGAGGTATCATTTTTATCGGGAGATGTGGGGGAACGCTGGGTGGAAGGAAATTTGTGGCTCCTCTCAGATTCCAGAACTTTCTGCCACAGAAATGTGAGGAACATGTGTTTTTTTAGCCAAATTTTGAGGTTTGCAAAGGATTCTGGGTAACAGAACCTGGTCCGAGCCCCGCAAGTCACCCCTCCTTGGATTCCCCTAGGTCTCTAGTTTTCAGAAATGCACAGGTTTGGTAGGTTTCCCTAGGTGGCGGCTGAGCTAGAGGCCAAAATCTACAGGTAGTCACTTTGCTAAAAACAGCTCTGTTTTCTGTGATATGTCCACGTTGTGTTTTGGGGCATATCCTGTCGCGGGCGCTAGGCCTACCCACACAAGTGAGGTATCATTTTTATCGGGAGATGTGGGGGAACGCTGGGTGGAAGGAAATTTGTGGCTCCTCTCAGATTCCAGAACTTTCTGCCACAGAAATGTGAGGAACATGTGTTTTTTTAGCCAAATTTTGAGGTTTGCAAAGGATTCTGGGTAACAGAACCTGGTCCGAGCCCCGCAAGTCACCCCTCCTTGGATTCCCCTAGGTCTCTAGTTTTCAGAAATGCACAGGTTTGGTAGGTTTCCCTAGGTGGCGGCTGAGCTAGAGGCCAAAATCCACAGGTGGTCACTTTGCTAAAAACAGCTCTGTTTTCTGTGATATGGCCACGTTGTGTTTTGGGGCATATCCTGTCGCGGGCGCTAGGCCTACCCACCCAAGTGAGGTATCATTTTTATCGGGAGACGTGGGGGAACGCTGAGTGGAAGGAAATTTGTGGCTCCTCTCAGATTCCAGAACTTTCTGCCACAGAAATGTGAGGAACATGTGTTTTTTTAGCCAAATTTTGAGATTTGCAAAGGATTCTGGGTAACAGAACCTGGTCCGAGCCCTGCAAGTCACCCCTCCTTGGATTCCCCTAGGTCTCTAGTTTTCAGAAATGCACAGGTTTGGTAGGTTTCCCTAGGTGGCGGCTGAGCTAGAGGCCAAAATCTACAGGTAGTCACTTTGCTAAAAACAGCTCTGTTTTCTGTGATATGTCCACGTTGTGTTTTGGGGCATATGCTGTCGCGGGCGCTAGGCCTACCCACACAAGTGAGGTATCATTTTTATCTGGAGACGTGGGGGAACGCTGGGTGGAAGGAAATTTGTGGCTCCTCTCAGATTCCAGAACTTTCTGCCACAGAAATGTGAGGAACATGTGTTTTTTTAGCCAAATTTTGAGGTTTGCAAAGGATTCTGGGTAACAGAAACTGGTCCGAGCCCCGCAAGTCACCCCTCCTTGGATTCCCCTAGGTCTCTAGTTTTCAGAAATGCACAGGTTTGGTAGGTTTCCCTAGGTGGCGGCTGAGCTAGAGGCCAAAATCTACAGGTAGTCACTTTGCTAAAAACAGCTCTGTTTTCTGTGATGTGTCCACGTTGTGTTTTGGGGCATATCCTGTCGCGGGCGCTAGGCCTACCCACACAAGTGAGGTATCATTTTTATCGGGAGACGTGGGGGAACGCTGGGTGGAAGGAAATTTGTGGCTCCTCTCAGATTCCAGAACTTTCTGCCACAGAAATGTGAGGAACATGTGTTTTTTTAGCCAAATTTTGAGGTTTGCAAAGGATTCTGGGTAACAGAACCTGGTCCGAGCCACACAAGTCACCCCTCCTTGGATTCCCCTAGGTCTCTAGTTTTCAGAAATGCACAGGTTTGGTAGGTTTCCCTAGGTGCCGGCTGAGCTAGAGGCCAAAATCTACAGGTAGGCACTTCGCAAAAAACACCTCTGTTTTTTTCCAAAATTTAGGATGTGTCCACGTTGCGCTTTGGGGTGTTTCCTGTCGCCGGCGCTAGGCCTACCCACGCAAGTGAGGTATCATTTTTATCGGGAGACTTGGGGGAACGCTGGGTAGAAGGAAATTTGTGGCTCCTCTCAGATTCCAGAACTTTCTGCCACAGAAATGTGAGTAACATGTGTATTTTTAGCCAAATTTTGAGGTTTGCAAAGGATTCTGGGTAACAGAACCTGGTCCGAGCCCCGCAATTCACCCCTCCTTGGATTCCCCTAGGTCTCTAGTTTTCAGAAATGCACAGGTTTGGTAGGTTTCCCTAGGTACCGGCTGAGCTAGAGGCCAAAATCTCCAGGTAGTCACTTTGCTAAAAACAGCTCTGTTTTCTGTGATGTGTCCACGTTGTGTTTTGGGGCATATCCTGTCGCGGGCGCTAGGCCTACCCACACAAGTGAGGTATCATTTTTATCGGGAGACGTGGGGGAACGCTGGGTGGAAGGAAATTTGTGGCTCCTCTCAGATTCCAGAACTTTCTGCCACAGAAATGTGAGGAACATGTGTTTTTTTAGCCAAATTTTGAGGTTTGCAAAGGATTCTGGGTAACAGAACCTGGTCCGAGCCACACAAGTCACCCCTCCTTGGATTCCCCTAGGTCTCTAGTTTTCAGAAATGCACAGGTTTGGTAGGTTTCCCTAGGTGCCGGCTGAGCTAGAGGCCAAAATCTACAGGTAGGCACTTCGCAAAAAACACCTCTGTTTTTTTCCAAAATTTAGGATGTGTCCACGTTGCGCTTTGGGGTGTTTCCTGTCGCCGGCGCTAGGCCTACCCACGCAAGTGAGGTATCATTTTTATCGGGAGACTTGGGGGAACGCTGGGTAGAAGGAAATTTGTGGCTCCTCTCAGATTCCAGAACTTTCTGCCACAGAAATGTGAGTAACATGTGTATTTTTAGCCAAATTTTGAGGTTTGCAAAGGATTCTGGGTAACAGAACCTGGTCCGAGCCCCGCAATTCACCCCTCCTTGGATTCCCCTAGGTCTCTAGTTTTCAGAAATGCACAGGTTTGGTAGGTTTCCCTAGGTACCGGCTGAGCTAGAGGCCAAAATCTCCAGGTAGTCACTTTGCTAAAAACAGCTCTGTTTTCTGTGATGTGTCCACGTTGTGTTTTGGGGCATATCCTGTCGCGGGCGCTAGGCCTACCCACACAAGTGAGGTATCATTTTTATCGGGAGACGTGGGGGAACGCTGGGTGGAAGGAAATTTGTGGCTCCTCTCAGATTCCAGAACTTTCTGCCACAGAAATGTGAGGAACATGTGTTTTTTTAGCCACATTTTGAGGTTTGCAAAGGATTCTGGGTAACAGAACCTGGTCCGAGCCACACAAGTCACCCCTCCTTGGATTCCCCTAGGTCTCTAGTTTTCAGAAATGCACAGGTTTGGTAGGTTTCCCTAGGTGCCGGCTGAGCTAGAGGCCAAAATCTACAGGTAGTCACTTTGCTAAAAACAGCTCTGTTTTCTGTGATATGTCCACGTTGTGTTTTGGGGCATATCCTGTCGCGGGCGCTAGGCCTACCCACACAAGTGAGGTATCATTTGTATCGGGAGACGTGGGGGAACGCTGGGTGGAAGGAAATTTGTGGCTCCTCTCAGATTCGAGAACTTTCTGCCACAGAAATGTGAGGAACATGTGTTTTTTTAGCCAAATTGTGAGATTTGCAAAGGATTCTGGGTAACAGAACCTGGTCCGAGCCCCGCAAGTCACCCCTCCTTGGATTCCCCTAGGTCTCTAGTTTTCAGAAATGCACAGGTTTGGTAGGTTTCCCTAGGTGGCGGCTGAGCTAGAGGCCAAAATCTACAGGTAGTCACTTTGCTAAAAACAGCTCTGTTTTCTGTGATATGTCCACGTTGTGTTTTGGGGCATATCCTGTCGCGGGCGCTAGGCCTACCCACACAAGTGAGGTATCATTTTTATCGGGAGATGTGGGGGAACGCTGGGTGGAAGGAAATTTGTGGCTCCTCTCAGATTCCAGAACTTTCTGCCACAGAAATGTGAGGAACATGTGTTTTTTTAGCCAAATTTTGAGGTTTGCAAAGGATTCTGGGTAACAGAACCTGGTCCGAGCCCCGCAAGTCACCCCTCCTTGGATTCCCCTAGGTCTCTAGTTTTCAGAAATGCACAGGTTTGGTAGGTTTCCCTAGGTGGCGGCTGAGCTAGAGGCCAAAATCCACAGGTGGTCACTTTGCTAAAAACAGCTCTGTTTTCTGTGATATGGCCACGTTGTGTTTTGGGGCATATCCTGTCGCGGGCGCTAGGCCTACCCACCCAAGTGAGGTATCATTTTTATCGGGAGACGTGGGGGAACGCTGGGTGGAAGGAAATTTGTGGCTCCTCTCAGATTCCAGAACTTTCTGCCACAGAAATGTGAGGAACATGTGTTTTTTTAGCCAAATTTTGAGATTTGCAAAGGATTCTGGGTAACAGAACCTGGTCCGAGCCCTGCAAGTCACCCCTCCTTGGATTCCCCTAGGTCTCTAGTTTTCAGAAATGCACAGGTTTGGTAGGTTTCCCTAGGTGGCGGCTGAGCTAGAGGCCAAAATCTACAGGTAGTCACTTTGCTAAAAACAGCTCTGTTTTCTGTGATATGTCCACGTTGTGTTTTGGGGCATATGCTGTCGCGGGCGCTAGGCCTACCCACACAAGTGAGGTATCATTTTTATCTGGAGACGTGGGGGAACGCTGGGTGGAAGGAAATTTGTGGCTCCTCTCAGATTCCAGAACTTTCTGCCACAGAAATGTGAGGAACATGTGTTTTTTTAGCCAAATTTTGAGGTTTGCAAAGGATTCTGGGTAACAGAAACTGGTCCGAGCCCCGCAAGTCACCCCTCCTTGGATTCCCCTAGGTCTCTAGTTTTCAGAAATGCATAGGTTTGGTAGGTTTCCCTAGGTGGCGGCTGAGCTAGAGGCCAAAATCTACAGGTAGTCACTTTGCTAAAAACAGCTCTGTTTTCTGTGATGTGTCCACGTTGTGTTTTGGGGCATATCCTGTCGCGGGCGCTAGGCCTACCCACACAAGTGAGGTATCATTTTTATCGGGAGACGTGGGGGAACGCTGGGTGGAAGGAAATTTGTGGCTCCTCTCAGATTCCAGAACTTTCTGCCACAGAAATGTGAGGAACATGTGTTTTTTTAGCCAAATTTTGAGGTTTGCAAAGGATTCTGGGTAACAGAACCTGGTCCGAGCCACACAAGTCACCCCTCCTTGGATTCCCCTAGGTCTCTAGTTTTCAGAAATGCACAGGTTTGGTAGGTTTCCCTAGGTGCCGGCTGAGCTAGAGGCCAAAATCTACAGGTAGGCACTTCGCAAAAAACACCTCTGTTTTTTTCCAAAATTTAGGATGTGTCCACGTTGCGCTTTGGGGTGTTTCCTGTCGCCGGCGCTAGGCCTACCCACGCAAGTGAGGTATCATTTTTATCGGGAGACTTGGGGGAACGCTGGGTAGAAGGAAATTTGTGGCTCCTCTCAGATTCCAGAACTTTCTGCCACAGAAATGTGAGTAACATGTGTATTTTTAGCCAAATTTTGAGGTTTGCAAAGGATTCTGGGTAACAGAACCTGGTCCGAGCCCCGCAATTCACCCCTCCTTGGATTCCCCTAGGTCTCTAGTTTTCAGAAATGCACAGGTTTGGTAGGTTTCCCTAGGTACCGGCTGAGCTAGAGGCCAAAATCTCCAGGTAGTCACTTTGCTAAAAACAGCTCTGTTTTCTGTGATGTGTCCACGTTGTGTTTTGGGGCATATCCTGTCGCGGGCGCTAGGCCTACCCACACAAGTGAGGTATCATTTTTATCGGGAGACGTGGGGGAACGCTGGGTGGAAGGAAATTTGTGGCTCCTCTCAGATTCCAGAACTTTCTGCCACAGAAATGTGAGGAACATGTGTTTTTTTAGCCAAATTTTGAGGTTTGCAAAGGATTCTGGGTAACAGAACCTGGTCCGAGCCACACAAGTCACCCCTCCTTGGATTCCCCTAGGTCTCTAGTTTTCAGAAATGCACAGGTTTGGTAGGTTTCCCTAGGTGCCGGCTGAGCTAGAGGCCAAAATCTACAGGTAGTCACTTTGCTAAAAACAGCTCTGTTTTCTGTGATATGTCCACGTTGTGTTTTGGGGCATATCCTGTCGCGGGCGCTAGGCCTACCCACACAAGTGAGGTATCATTTGTATCGGGAGACGTGGGGGAACGCTGGGTGGAAGGAAATTTGTGGCTCCTCTCAGATTCGAGAACTTTCTGCCACAGAAATGTGAGGAACATGTGTTTTTTTAGCCAAATTTTGAGATTTGCAAAGGATTCTGGGTAACAGAACCTGGTCCGAGCCCCGCAAGTCACCCCTCCTTGGATTCCCCTAGGTCTCTAGTTTTCAGAAATGCACAGGTTTGGTAGGTTTCCCTAGGTGGCGGCTGAGCTAGAGGCCAAAATCTACAGGTAGTCACTTTGCTAAAAACAGCTCTGTTTTCTGTGATATGTCCACGTTGTGTTTTGGGGCATATCCTGTCGCGGGCGCTAGGCCTACCCACACAAGTGAGGTATCATTTTTATCGGGAGATGTGGGGGAACGCTGGGTGGAAGGAAATTTGTGGCTCCTCTCAGATTCCAGAACTTTCTGCCACAGAAATGTGAGGAACATGTGTTTTTTTAGCCAAATTTTGAGGTTTGCAAAGGATTCTGGGTAACAGAACCTGGTCCGAGCCCCGCAAGTCACCCCTCCTTGGATTCCCCTAGGTCTCTAGTTTTCAGAAATGCACAGGTTTGGTAGGTTTCCCTAGGTGGCGGCTGAGCTAGAGGCCAAAATCCACAGGTGGTCACTTTACTAAAAACAGTTCTGTTTTCTGTGATATGGCCACGTTGTGTTTTGGGGCATATCCTGTCGCGGGTGCTAGGCCTACCCACCCAAGTGAGGTATCATTTTTATCGGGAGACGTGGGGGAACGCTGGGTGGAAGGAAATTTGTGGCTCCTCTCAGATTCCAGAACTTTCTGCCACAGAAATGTGAGGAACATGTGTTTTTTTAGCCAAATTTTGAGATTTGCAAAGGATTCTGGGTAACAGAACCTGGTCCGAGCCCTGCAAGTCACCCCTCCTTGGATTCCCCTAGGTCTCTAGTTTTCAGAAATGCACAGGTTTGGTAGGTTTCCCTAGGTGGCGGCTGAGCTAGAGGCCAAAATCTACAGGTAGTCACTTTGCTAAAAACAGCTCTGTTTTCTGTGATATGTCCACGTTGTGTTTTGGGGCATATGCTGTCGCGGGCGCTAGGCCTACCCACACAAGTGAGGTATCATTTTTATCTGGAGACGTGGGGGAACGCTGGGTGGAAGGAAATTTGTGGCTCCTCTCAGATTCCAGAACTTTCTGCCACAGAAATGTGAGGAACATGTGTTTTTTTAGCCAAATTTTGAGGTTTGCAAAGGATTCTGGGTAACAGAAACTGGTCCGAGCCCCGCAAGTCACCCCTCCTTGGATTCCCCTAGGTCTCTAGTTTTCAGAAATGCACAGGTTTGGTAGGTTTCCCTAGGTGGCGGCTGAGCTAGAGGCCAAAATCTACAGGTAGTCACTTTGCTAAAAACAGCTCTGTTTTCTGTGATGTGTCCACGTTGTGTTTTGGGGCATATCCTGTCGCGGGCGCTAGGCCTACCCACACAAGTGAGGTATCATTTTTATCGGGAGACGTGGGGGAACGCTGGGTGGAAGGAAATTTGTGGCTCCTCTCAGATTCCAGAACTTTCTGCCACAGAAATGTGAGGAACATGTGTTTTTTTAGCCAAATTTTGAGGTTTGCAAAGGATTCTGGGTAACAGAACCTGGTCCGAGCCACACAAGTCACCCCTCCTTGGATTCCCCTAGGTCTCTAGTTTTCAGAAATGCACAGGTTTGGTAGGTTTCCCTAGGTGCCGGCTGAGCTAGAGGCCAAAATCTACAGGTAGGCACTTCGCAAAAAACACCTCTGTTTTTTTCCAAAATTTAGGATGTGTCCACGTTGCGCTTTGGGGTGTTTCCTGTCGCCGGCGCTAGGCCTACCCACGCAAGTGAGGTATCATTTTTATCGGGAGACTTGGGGGAACGCTGGGTAGAAGGAAATTTGTGGCTCCTCTCAGATTCCAGAACTTTCTGCCACAGAAATGTGAGTAACATGTGTATTTTTAGCCAAATTTTGAGGTTTGCAAAGGATTCTGGGTAACAGAACCTGGTCCGAGCCCCGCAATTCACCCCTCCTTGGATTCCCCTAGGTCTCTAGTTTTCAGAAATGCACAGGTTTGGTAGGTTTCCCTAGGTACCGGCTGAGCTAGAGGCCAAAATCTCCAGGTAGTCACTTTGCTAAAAACAGCTCTGTTTTCTGTGATGTGTCCACGTTGTGTTTTGGGGCATATCCTGTCGCGGGCGCTAGGCCTACCCACACAAGTGAGGTATCATTTTTATCGGGAGACGTGGGGGAACGCTGGGTGGAAGGAAATTTGTGGCTCCTCTCAGATTCCAGAACTTTCTGCCACAGAAATGTGAGGAACATGTGTTTTTTTAGCCAAATTTTGAGGTTTGCAAAGGATTCTGGGTAACAGAACCTGGTCCGAGCCACACAAGTCACCCCTCCTTGGATTCCCCTAGGTCTCTAGTTTTCAGAAATGCACAGGTTTGGTAGGTTTCCCTAGGTGCCGGCTGAGCTAGAGGCCAAAATCTACAGGTAGGCACTTCGCAAAAAACACCTCTGTTTTTTTCCAAAATTTAGGATGTGTCCACGTTGCGCTTTGGGGTGTTTCCTGTCGCCGGCGCTAGGCCTACCCACGCAAGTGAGGTATCATTTTTATCGGGAGACTTGGGGGAACGCTGGGTAGAAGGAAATTTGTGGCTCCTCTCAGATTCCAGAACTTTCTGCCACAGAAATGTGAGTAACATGTGTATTTTTAGCCAAATTTTGAGGTTTGCAAAGGATTCTGGGTAACAGAACCTGGTCCGAGCCCCGCAATTCACCCCTCCTTGGATTCCCCTAGGTCTCTAGTTTTCAGAAATGCACAGGTTTGGTAGGTTTCCCTAGGTACCGGCTGAGCTAGAGGCCAAAATCTCCAGGTAGTCACTTTGCTAAAAACAGCTCTGTTTTCTGTGATGTGTCCACGTTGTGTTTTGGGGCATATCCTGTCGCGGGCGCTAGGCCTACCCACACAAGTGAGGTATCATTTTTATCGGGAGACGTGGGGGAACGCTGGGTGGAAGGAAATTTGTGGCTCCTCTCAGATTCCAGAACTTTCTGCCACAGAAATGTGAGGAACATGTGTTTTTTTAGCCAAATTTTGAGGTTTGCAAAGGATTCTGGGTAACAGAACCTGGTCCGAGCCACACAAGTCACCCCTCCTTGGATTCCCCTAGGTCTCTAGTTTTCAGAAATGCACAGGTTTGGTAGGTTTCCCTAGGTGCCGGCTGAGCTAGAGGCCAAAATCTACAGGTAGTCACTTTGCTAAAAACAGCTCTGTTTTCTGTGATATGTCCACGTTGTGTTTTGGGGCATATCCTGTCGCGGGCGCTAGGCCTACCCACACAAGTGAGGTATCATTTGTATCGGGAGACGTGGGGGAACGCTGGGTGGAAGGAAATTTGTGGCTCCTCTCAGATTCGAGAACTTTCTGCCACAGAAATGTGAGGAACATGTGTTTTTTTAGCCAAATTGTGAGATTTGCAAAGGATTCTGGGTAACAGAACCTGGTCCGAGCCCCGCAAGTCACCCCTCCTTGGATTCCCCTAGGTCTCTAGTTTTCAGAAATGCACAGGTTTGGTAGGTTTCCCTAGGTGGCGGCTGAGCTAGAGGCCAAAATCTACAGGTAGTCACTTTGCTAAAAACAGCTCTGTTTTCTGTGATATGTCCACGTTGTGTTTTGGGGCATATCCTGTCGCGGGCGCTAGGCCTACCCACACAAGTGAGGTATCATTTTTATCGGGAGATGTGGGGGAACGCTGGGTGGAAGGAAATTTGTGGCTCCTCTCAGATTCCAGAACTTTCTGCCACAGAAATGTGAGGAACATGTGTTTTTTTAGCCAAATTTTGAGGTTTGCAAAGGATTCTGGGTAACAGAACCTGGTCCGAGCCCCGCAAGTCACCCCTCCTTGGATTCCCCTAGGTCTCTAGTTTTCAGAAATGCACAGGTTTGGTAGGTTTCCCTAGGTGGCGGCTGAGCTAGAGGCCAAAATCTACAGGTAGTCACTTTGCTAAAAACAGCTCTGTTTTCTGTGATATGTCCACGTTGTGTTTTGGGGCATATCCTGTCGCGGGCGCTAGGCCTACCCACACAAGTGAGGTATCATTTTTATCGGGAGATGTGGGGGAACGCTGGGTGGAAGGAAATTTGTGGCTCCTCTCAGATTCCAGAACTTTCTGCCACAGAAATGTGAGGAACATGTGTTTTTTTAGCCAAATTTTGAGGTTTGCAAAGGATTCTGGGTAACAGAACCTGGTCCGAGCCCCGCAAGTCACCCCTCCTTGGATTCCCCTAGGTCTCTAGTTTTCAGAAATGCACAGGTTTGGTAGGTTTCCCTAGGTGGCGGCTGAGCTAGAGGCCAAAATCCACAGGTGGTCACTTTGCTAAAAACAGCTCTGTTTTCTGTGATATGGCCACGTTGTGTTTTGGGGCATATCCTGTCGCGGGCGCTAGGCCTACCCACCCAAGTGAGGTATCATTTTTATCGGGAGACGTGGGGGAACGCTGAGTGGAAGGAAATTTGTGGCTCCTCTCAGATTCCAGAACTTTCTGCCACAGAAATGTGAGGAACATGTGTTTTTTTAGCCAAATTTTGAGATTTGCAAAGGATTCTGGGTAACAGAACCTGGTCCGAGCCCTGCAAGTCACCCCTCCTTGGATTCCCCTAGGTCTCTAGTTTTCAGAAATGCACAGGTTTGGTAGGTTTCCCTAGGTGGCGGCTGAGCTAGAGGCCAAAATCTACAGGTAGTCACTTTGCTAAAAACAGCTCTGTTTTCTGTGATATGTCCACGTTGTGTTTTGGGGCATATGCTGTCGCGGGCGCTAGGCCTACCCACACAAGTGAGGTATCATTTTTATCTGGAGACGTGGGGGAACGCTGGGTGGAAGGAAATTTGTGGCTCCTCTCAGATTCCAGAACTTTCTGCCACAGAAATGTGAGGAACATGTGTTTTTTTAGCCAAATTTTGAGGTTTGCAAAGGATTCTGGGTAACAGAAACTGGTCCGAGCCCCGCAAGTCACCCCTCCTTGGATTCCCCTAGGTCTCTAGTTTTCAGAAATGCACAGGTTTGGTAGGTTTCCCTAGGTGGCGGCTGAGCTAGAGGCCAAAATCTACAGGTAGTCACTTTGCTAAAAACAGCTCTGTTTTCTGTGATGTGTCCACGTTGTGTTTTGGGGCATATCCTGTCGCGGGCGCTAGGCCTACCCACACAAGTGAGGTATCATTTTTATCGGGAGACGTGGGGGAACGCTGGGTGGAAGGAAATTTGTGGCTCCTCTCAGATTCCAGAACTTTCTGCCACAGAAATGTGAGGAACATGTGTTTTTTTAGCCAAATTTTGAGGTTTGCAAAGGATTCTGGGTAACAGAACCTGGTCCGAGCCACACAAGTCACCCCTCCTTGGATTCCCCTAGGTCTCTAGTTTTCAGAAATGCACAGGTTTGGTAGGTTTCCCTAGGTGCCGGCTGAGCTAGAGGCCAAAATCTACAGGTAGGCACTTCGCAAAAAACACCTCTGTTTTTTTCCAAAATTTAGGATGTGTCCACGTTGCGCTTTGGGGTGTTTCCTGTCGCCGGCGCTAGGCCTACCCACGCAAG
This sequence comes from Pleurodeles waltl, assembly GCF_031143425.1. NCBI lineage: Eukaryota > Metazoa > Chordata > Amphibia > Caudata > Salamandridae > Pleurodeles > Pleurodeles waltl. The sequence continues at coordinate 974,836,141 of NC_090446.1, read as the reverse complement.
TGAGGTATCATTTTTATCGGGAGACTTGGGGGAACGCTGGGTAGAAGGAAATTTGTGGCTCCTCTCAGATTCCAGAACTTTCTGCCACAGAAATGTGAGTAACATGTGTATTTTTAGCCAAATTTTGAGGTTTGCAAAGGATTCTGGGTAACAGAACCTGGTCCGAGCCCCGCAATTCACCCCTCCTTGGATTCCCCTAGGTCTCTAGTTTTCAGAAATGCACAGGTTTGGTAGGTTTCCCTAGGTACCGGCTGAGCTAGAGGCCAAAATCTCCAGGTAGTCACTTTGCTAAAAACAGCTCTGTTTTCTGTGATGTGTCCACGTTGTGTTTTGGGGCATATCCTGTCGCGGGCGCTAGGCCTACCCACACAAGTGAGGTATCATTTTTATCGGGAGACGTGGGGGAACGCTGGGTGGAAGGAAATTTGTGGCTCCTCTCAGATTCCAGAACTTTCTGCCACAGAAATGTGAGGAACATGTGTTTTTTTAGCCAAATTTTGAGGTTTGCAAAGGATTCTGGGTAACAGAACCTGGTCCGAGCCACACAAGTCACCCCTCCTTGGATTCCCCTAGGTCTCTAGTTTTCAGAAATGCACAGGTTTGGTAGGTTTCCCTAGGTGCCGGCTGAGCTAGAGGCCAAAATCTACAGGTAGGCACTTCGCAAAAAACACCTCTGTTTTTTTCCAAAATTTAGGATGTGTCCACGTTGCGCTTTGGGGTGTTTCCTGTCGCCGGCGCTAGGCCTACCCACGCAAGTGAGGTATCATTTTTATCGGGAGACTTGGGGGAACGCTGGGTAGAAGGAAATTTGTGGCTCCTCTCAGATTCCAGAACTTTCTGCCACAGAAATGTGAGTAACATGTGTATTTTTAGCCAAATTTTGAGGTTTGCAAAGGATTCTGGGTAACAGAACCTGGTCCGAGCCCCGCAATTCACCCCTCCTTGGATTCCCCTAGGTCTCTAGTTTTCAGAAATGCACAGGTTTGGTAGGTTTCCCTAGGTACCGGCTGAGCTAGAGGCCAAAATCTCCAGGTAGTCACTTTGCTAAAAACAGCTCTGTTTTCTGTGATGTGTCCACGTTGTGTTTTGGGGCATATCCTGTCGCGGGCGCTAGGCCTACCCACACAAGTGAGGTATCATTTTTATCGGGAGACGTGGGGGAACGCTGGGTGGAAGGAAATTTGTGGCTCCTCTCAGATTCCAGAACTTTCTGCCACAGAAATGTGAGGAACATGTGTTTTTTTAGCCACATTTTGAGGTTTGCAAAGGATTCTGGGTAACAGAACCTGGTCCGAGCCACACAAGTCACCCCTCCTTGGATTCCCCTAGGTCTCTAGTTTTCAGAAATGCACAGGTTTGGTAGGTTTCCCTAGGTGCCGGCTGAGCTAGAGGCCAAAATCTACAGGTAGTCACTTTGCTAAAAACAGCTCTGTTTTCTGTGATATGTCCACGTTGTGTTTTGGGGCATATCCTGTCGCGGGCGCTAGGCCTACCCACACAAGTGAGGTATCATTTGTATCGGGAGACGTGGGGGAACGCTGGGTGGAAGGAAATTTGTGGCTCCTCTCAGATTCGAGAACTTTCTGCCACAGAAATGTGAGGAACATGTGTTTTTTTAGCCAAATTGTGAGATTTGCAAAGGATTCTGGGTAACAGAACCTGGTCCGAGCCCCGCAAGTCACCCCTCCTTGGATTCCCCTAGGTCTCTAGTTTTCAGAAATGCACAGGTTTGGTAGGTTTCCCTAGGTGGCGGCTGAGCTAGAGGCCAAAATCTACAGGTAGTCACTTTGCTAAAAACAGCTCTGTTTTCTGTGATATGTCCACGTTGTGTTTTGGGGCATATCCTGTCGCGGGCGCTAGGCCTACCCACACAAGTGAGGTATCATTTTTATCGGGAGATGTGGGGGAACGCTGGGTGGAAGGAAATTTGTGGCTCCTCTCAGATTCCAGAACTTTCTGCCACAGAAATGTGAGGAACATGTGTTTTTTTAGCCAAATTTTGAGGTTTGCAAAGGATTCTGGGTAACAGAACCTGGTCCGAGCCCCGCAAGTCACCCCTCCTTGGATTTCCCTAGGTCTCTAGTTTTCAGAAATGCACAGGTTTGGTAGGTTTCCCTAGGTGGCGGCTGAGCTAGAGGCCAAAATCCACAGGTGGTCACTTTGCTAAAAACAGCTCTGTTTTCTGTGATATGGCCACGTTGTGTTTTGGGGCATATCCTGTCGCGGGCGCTAGGCCTACCCACCCAAGTGAGGTATCATTTTTATCGGGAGACGTGGGGGAACGCTGGGTGGAAGGAAATTTGTGGCTCCTCTCAGATTCCAGAACTTTCTGCCACAGAAATGTGAGGAACATGTGTTTTTTTAGCCAAATTTTGAGATTTGCAAAGGATTCTGGGTAACAGAACCTGGTCCGAGCCCTGCAAGTCACCCCTCCTTGGATTCCCCTAGGTCTCTAGTTTTCAGAAATGCACAGGTTTGGTAGGTTTCCCTAGGTGGCGGCTGAGCTAGAGGCCAAAATCTACAGGTAGTCACTTTGCTAAAAACAGCTCTGTTTTCTGTGATATGTCCACGTTGTGTTTTGGGGCATATGCTGTCGCGGGCGCTAGGCCTACCCACACAAGTGAGGTATCATTTTTATCTGGAGACGTGGGGGAACGCTGGGTGGAAGGAAATTTGTGGCTCCTCTCAGATTCCAGAACTTTCTGCCACAGAAATGTGAGGAACATGTGTTTTTTTAGCCAAATTTTGAGGTTTGCAAAGGATTCTGGGTAACAGAAACTGGTCCGAGCCCCGCAAGTCACCCCTCCTTGGATTCCCCTAGGTCTCTAGTTTTCAGAAATGCATAGGTTTGGTAGGTTTCCCTAGGTGGCGGCTGAGCTAGAGGCCAAAATCTACAGGTAGTCACTTTGCTAAAAACAGCTCTGTTTTCTGTGATGTGTCCACGTTGTGTTTTGGGGCATATCCTGTCGCGGGCGCTAGGCCTACCCACACAAGTGAGGTATCATTTTTATCGGGAGACGTGGGGGAACGCTGGGTGGAAGGAAATTTGTGGCTCCTCTCAGATTCCAGAACTTTCTGCCACAGAAATGTGAGGAACATGTGTTTTTTTAGCCAAATTTTGAGGTTTGCAAAGGATTCTGGGTAACAGAACCTGGTCCGAGCCACACAAGTCACCCCTCCTTGGATTCCCCTAGGTCTCTAGTTTTCAGAAATGCACAGGTTTGGTAGGTTTCCCTAGGTGCCGGCTGAGCTAGAGGCCAAAATCTACAGGTAGGCACTTCGCAAAAAACACCTCTGTTTTTTTCCAAAATTTAGGATGTGTCCACGTTGCGCTTTGGGGTGTTTCCTGTCGCCGGCGCTAGGCCTACCCACGCAAGTGAGGTATCATTTTTATCGGGAGACTTGGGGGAACGCTGGGTAGAAGGAAATTTGTGGCTCCTCTCAGATTCCAGAACTTTCTGCCACAGAAATGTGAGTAACATGTGTATTTTTAGCCAAATTTTGAGGTTTGCAAAGGATTCTGGGTAACAGAACCTGGTCCGAGCCCCGCAATTCACCCCTCCTTGGATTCCCCTAGGTCTCTAGTTTTCAGAAATGCACAGGTTTGGTAGGTTTCCCTAGGTACCGGCTGAGCTAGAGGCCAAAATCTCCAGGTAGTCACTTTGCTAAAAACAGCTCTGTTTTCTGTGATGTGTCCACGTTGTGTTTTGGGGCATATCCTGTCGCGGGCGCTAGGCCTACCCACACAAGTGAGGTATCATTTTTATCGGGAGACGTGGGGGAACGCTGGGTGGAAGGAAATTTGTGGCTCCTCTCAGATTCCAGAACTTTCTGCCACAGAAATGTGAGGAACATGTGTTTTTTTAGCCAAATTTTGAGGTTTGCAAAGGATTCTGGGTAACAGAACCTGGTCCGAGCCACACAAGTCACCCCTCCTTGGATTCCCCTAGGTCTCTAGTTTTCAGAAATGCACAGGTTTGGTAGGTTTCCCTAGGTGCCGGCTGAGCTAGAGGCCAAAATCTACAGGTAGTCACTTTGCTAAAAACAGCTCTGTTTTCTGTGATATGTCCACGTTGTGTTTTGGGGCATATCCTGTCGCGGGCGCTAGGCCTACCCACACAAGTGAGGTATCATTTGTATCGGGAGACGTGGGGGAACGCTGGGTGGAAGGAAATTTGTGGCTCCTCTCAGATTCGAGAACTTTCTGCCACAGAAATGTGAGGAACATGTGTTTTTTTAGCCAAATTTTGAGATTTGCAAAGGATTCTGGGTAACAGAACCTGGTCCGAGCCCCGCAAGTCACCCCTCCTTGGATTCCCCTAGGTCTCTAGTTTTCAGAAATGCACAGGTTTGGTAGGTTTCCCTAGGTGGCGGCTGAGCTAGAGGCCAAAATCTACAGGTAGTCACTTTGCTAAAAACAGCTCTGTTTTCTGTGATATGTCCACGTTGTGTTTTGGGGCATATCCTGTCGCGGGCGCTAGGCCTACCCACACAAGTGAGGTATCATTTTTATCGGGAGATGTGGGGGAACGCTGGGTGGAAGGAAATTTGTGGCTCCTCTCAGATTCCAGAACTTTCTGCCACAGAAATGTGAGGAACATGTGTTTTTTTAGCCAAATTTTGAGGTTTGCAAAGGATTCTGGGTAACAGAACCTGGTCCGAGCCCCGCAAGTCACCCCTCCTTGGATTCCCCTAGGTCTCTAGTTTTCAGAAATGCACAGGTTTGGTAGGTTTCCCTAGGTGGCGGCTGAGCTAGAGGCCAAAATCCACAGGTGGTCACTTTACTAAAAACAGTTCTGTTTTCTGTGATATGGCCACGTTGTGTTTTGGGGCATATCCTGTCGCGGGTGCTAGGCCTACCCACCCAAGTGAGGTATCATTTTTATCGGGAGACGTGGGGGAACGCTGGGTGGAAGGAAATTTGTGGCTCCTCTCAGATTCCAGAACTTTCTGCCACAGAAATGTGAGGAACATGTGTTTTTTTAGCCAAATTTTGAGATTTGCAAAGGATTCTGGGTAACAGAACCTGGTCCGAGCCCTGCAAGTCACCCCTCCTTGGATTCCCCTAGGTCTCTAGTTTTCAGAAATGCACAGGTTTGGTAGGTTTCCCTAGGTGGCGGCTGAGCTAGAGGCCAAAATCTACAGGTAGTCACTTTGCTAAAAACAGCTCTGTTTTCTGTGATATGTCCACGTTGTGTTTTGGGGCATATGCTGTCGCGGGCGCTAGGCCTACCCACACAAGTGAGGTATCATTTTTATCTGGAGACGTGGGGGAACGCTGGGTGGAAGGAAATTTGTGGCTCCTCTCAGATTCCAGAACTTTCTGCCACAGAAATGTGAGGAACATGTGTTTTTTTAGCCAAATTTTGAGGTTTGCAAAGGATTCTGGGTAACAGAAACTGGTCCGAGCCCCGCAAGTCACCCCTCCTTGGATTCCCCTAGGTCTCTAGTTTTCAGAAATGCACAGGTTTGGTAGGTTTCCCTAGGTGGCGGCTGAGCTAGAGGCCAAAATCTACAGGTAGTCACTTTGCTAAAAACAGCTCTGTTTTCTGTGATATGTCCACGTTGTGTTTTGGGGCATATCCTGTCGCGGGCGCTAGGCCTACCCACACAAGTGAGGTATCATTTTTATCGGGAGACGTGGGGGAACGCTGGGTGGAAGGAAATTTGTGGCTCCTCTCAGATTCCAGAACTTTCTGCCACAGAAATGTGAGGAACATGTGTTTTTTTAGCCAAATTTTGAGGTTTGCAAAGGATTCTGGGTAACAGAACCTGGTCCGAGCCACACAAGTCACCCCTCCTTGGATTCCCCTAGGTCTCTAGTTTTCAGAAATGCACAGGTTTGGTAGGTTTCCCTAGGTGGCGGCTGAGCTAGAGGCCAAAATCTACAGGTAGTCACTTTGCTAAAAACAGCTCTGTTTTCTGTGATGAGTCCACGTTGTGTTTTGGGGCATATCCTGTCGCGGGTGCTAGGCCTACCCACACAAGTGAGGTATCATTTTTATCGGGAGACGTGGGGGAACGCTGGGTGGAAGGAAATTTGTGGCTCCTCTCAGATTCCAGAACTTTCTGCCACAGAAATGTGAGGAACATGTGTTTTTTTAGCCAAATTTTGAGGTTTGCAAAGGATTCTGGGTAACAGAACCTGGTCCGAGCCACACAAGTCACCCCTCCTTGGATTCCCCTAGGTCTCTAGTTTTCAGAAATGCACAGGTTTGGTAGGTTTCCCTAGGTGGCGGCTGAGCTAGAGGCCAAAATCTACAGGTAGTCACTTTGCTAAAAACAGCTCTGTTTTCTGTGATGTGTCCACGTTGTGTTTTGGGGCATATCCTGTCGCGGGTGCTAGGCCTACCCACACAAGTGAGGTACCATTTTTATCGGGAGACTTGGGGGAACATAGATTAGCAAAACAAGTACTATTGCCCCTTGTCTTTCTCTACATTTTTTCCTTCCAAATATAGGAGTGTGTGTAAAAAAGACATCTATTTGAGAAATTCCCTGTAATTCACGTGCTACTATGGTCACCCCGGAATTCAGAGATGTGCAAATAACCACTGCTCCTCAACACCTTATCTTGTGCCCTTTTTGGAAATGCAAAGGTTTTCTTGATAGCAATTTTTTACTCCTTATATTTCAGCAAATTAATTGCTGTATACCCGGTATAGAATGAAAACGCACTGCAGGGTGCAGCTCATTTATTGGCTCTGGGTTCCTCGGGTTCTTGATGAACCTACAAACCCTATATATCCCCGCAACCAGAGGAGTCCAGCAGACGTAACGGTATATTGCTTTCGATAATCTGACATTGCAGGGAAAAGTTACAGAGTAAAACGTAGAGAAAAATTGATGGTTTTTTCACCTCGATTTCAATATTTTTCTTTTTCAGCTGTTATTTTCTGTAGGAAACCCTTGTAGGATCTACACAAATGACCCCTTGCTGAATTCAGAATTTTGTCTACTTTTCAGAAATGTTTAGGTTTCTGGGATCCAGCATTGGTTTCATGACCATTCCTGTCACTGACTGGAAGGAGGCTGAAAGCACAAAAAATTGCACAAATGGGGTATGCCCCAGTAAAATGCCAAAATTGTGTTGAAAAATTGGGTTTTCTGATACAAGTCTGCCTGTTCCTGAAAGCTGGGAAGCTGCTGAGTTTAGCACCGCAAACCCTTTGTTGATGCCATTTTCAGGGGAAAAACCACAAGCCTTCTTCTGCAGCCACTTTTTCCAATTTTTTTGAAAAAAACGAAATTTTCACTGTATTTTGGCCAATTTCTTGGCCTCCTTCAGGGGAACCCACAAAGTCTGGGTACCTCTAGAATCCCTAGGATGTTGGAAAAAAAGGACGCAAATTTGGCTTGGTTAGCTTATGTGGACAAAAAGTTATGAGGGCCTAAGCGCGAACTGCCCCAAATAGGCAAAAAAAGGCCTGGCACAGGAGGGGGAAAAGGCCTGGCAGCGAAGGGGTTAAGAGATCCTGCTTGATGGACTGACGCAATATTTTAAGGGCTGCTTATGCTGTATGTGCGCTGAGTAGAGTTGTGGAAGCTTACCTGTGCCATGTAATGACTGAGCAAGTAGGTGAAATGATTGCCCCTACCAGAGCCTGCTGCACCTGGAAGGCCCGTACGTCACCATTTATACTGACAGCCAGTATGGTTTTGTAGTTGTGCACAACTTTGGCCAGTTATGGTTGCAGCTAGGTTTTCTGACCTTGGCTGGTAGCCTCACCTGGAATGGGTTGTGCTTTTTGAATCTGCTGGATGCTTTGAATTTGCTGTGGAGAAGTGTGCTATACACAAGAGTGGCAGTGATTTTGTCACCAGAGGCAACCATTATGTGGAGGCTATTGCTCGATATCGCACTCTTTAGTCCAGCGCAATCCATCTGGATGAACCCTGTACTGCAGAGAGAGAAACTGTTTCTAGTATGCTATTGAGTACTTTAAATGTATTTAATGAGCTGAGGGAACTGGGACATACTGTCCCAGAACTAGAGAATCCAAGTGGGAAAGGATGGGATGTGTGAAGAATGCCAGTGGTATCTGAGTGTTCAGTGATGGGAAACCAGCTCTTCATGATTCCCTCCTGCCAGCGATAGTGAGCTACATGCATGGTCACACACATTTGGGTAAAGATAGATGGGTGTCGACTTTCCAACTGGTATAATTCCCATTTCCAATCAATGGCAGAAACTTTCTGCCAGCGTTGTGTCACCTGCCACAAACAAAATGTGGGCAAAGGAGTTGCCTTGACCTTGAACCACGGTGGCAAGTCTTCGACCATCTCCAGACCAACTTCATGGCAATGCCCCGAAGTAACCAACTAAAGTACATCCTCATTATTGTGTGTTTGTTTTCATGATGGGTTGAGGCTTATCCCACCAGGAGCCTAACAACTGCCAAATTATTCAGGATCCTAAATTGGATCAAGGAACTCTTTAAGAGTGAGGTGATGAAGTTGCTGTGTACATCTTTAAGGAGCAACCAGAGATTCTACTGTAGCTATAGTCATGAGGCATCAGGCATCATAGAGAGGCTAAATGGAACAATCAAACCAAACTGGCACAAAAAAGAAAGGTGTCCTATGCGACTCACCGGATTTGGATGATCTTGGGGGATTAGAAATAGTGGATGTAGAGGAGGTAGATGTTCATGATAAGTCCCCTATTTATGAATATATCTTAGATCTTGACCAGGGTATTGGTGATGGGGATGATCTCTTCCTGGATAATGACACCCCCTCTTCCTCGTCAAAGGATGTCATCATAGATCCCCTAGGGGACGAAATGGGCAACACAGATAATATTAAGCTTCCCAGGAGTGCAGAGTGGTACCCCTTGGAGCACCATGCAAAATGTATTAAAAAATGGATTAGACACCCTCTCGAAAAGGGAGCGAGAAACCTTTTAAGAGCTGAATGCTCAAGACCTGTCATTCAAGATAAGGTCTGTCTCACCCCCAACCTGGACCCGGAGCTAATTACTTTTCTTTTTAAATTGGGCAGAGATCCTAGAAAGGACCTGAAGAGGTCCCTCAAGTCATGTCAGGATCGCCTCCTGGATGTGGTTGGGCCTCTTGCAAGGATTATCAATATGGTGAAAGAGGCACACTCTAATGACCTTCCATTGGATGTTGACCTACTCAGGGATTGTAGCCAGAGGGCCATGGTTAGGCAACACAAATGCTAGCATTAATGCAGAAAAGCAAAGAGTCATGAGGATAAATCCAAAATTGGGAGACCTGGCTCTTAAAGAACCATCAGGAAACCCCAGAGGGCTCTTAGGTGATGACATGATCAAATTGCTTAGCAAGTATGTGGCGACTTTTACATCCTTAGATAAAGGACAAATAAAATGCGCACAAAGGCCCATATTTATACTTTTTGATGCAAACCAGCGCCTGCTCTGGTTTGCGTAAAAAAAATGACCGCCGGCTAAACGCCATTCCAACGCACCTGGCGAGCGCCTTATTTATGGATTGACGTTAGCCGGTGCTGCGGGCTGGTCGGAGTAAAAAAAATTACTCAAACCAGGCAGCGCTGGCATATGGAAGATTGGGGGTTGTGCATCAAAAAATGGTGCAAGTCATGTTAGAGTAAAAAATCATGGCTCTAACTGGACTTGCAACATTTTTTGACGCACAACCCCCATTGAAATGACTCCTGCCTTTGCTGTCTATGCCACTTAAAAAAAATAAAAAAAATTATTCTTACCTCTACTTACCTGTACTTACCTGGGATGGGTCCCCCATCCATGGGTGTCCTCCAGGGGTGGGCGAGGGTGGCAGGGGGTGTCCCTGGGGGGCAGGGAAGGGCACCTCTTGACTGTGGAAGTGAGCCCACAGGTCCCTCAATGACTGCCCTCACCCAGGTGTTAAAAAACGGCACACATCAGGCTGTGCGCCATTTTTTAAGGCCCACCCCCTCCTGTGCGTCAAAATGACACGGGAGTATAAATAAGGCGCACAGGCCTTAAAGTCATTTTTTGGACGGTAACGCCTACCTTGCATGTCATTAACGCAAGGCGGTTTCCCGCATCCAGAAAATTATGCACACAGAGGAATTTTGACGTTCGCAGGGTTGGGCGCCATAGTATAAATATGGTGTTAGGTTTGTGCCGAATTTCACTCAAAATATTTTATGCAAATTCGGCTCAGACAGAGTATAAATATGCCCCAAAGTCTTTAACTCAGGTGTTTTTGGTCGGACCGGCAGAAGGAGATTCTCTAGTGGCCGCGGCTCACAAAGGTCCCAATTTTCAAACTATAGTTCTTCCAGAGGTCAATTCAGAGGCTACCAGGGCAGATCAAACACAAACTTCTACCCCAGAGAGTACGTTCATTTTGTGACAGAGACCCAAGAGCACAAGAACAGAGCTCTTCAGGATATCAGGGTGGGCACTATGAATCATCTTCTTTCTTCCTCTGTGGTAAAAGTGGGATGACGCCTCTGATTCATTCCCAAAACTGGGAACTAATTACTCAAGATCCTTGGGTTCTAGAAACTGCAAGAGGATTCAAAATAGATTTTTGGCTAGGTCCAGTTCAAGAAGTTTTGCCAAGGGAAATTAACTTGACTGCTGCTCAGCAACAGATCGTAGACAAAGAGATAAAATCAATGTTGCAGAAGGGAGCCATCATACAGGTTTCTTTAGATCAAAACATTTTTGTAAGTACACTTTTCCTAGTGGAAAAAAGTACAAGAGGTGAAGACCCGTAATAAACCTGAGAGATCTAAATAGGTTTGTAGTTTTCAGACACTTCAAGATGCAAGGAATCCATCTATTGAGAGATACGTTGTTAGAGAAGGATTGGCTATTGAAGTTAGACCCCAAAAATGCCTATTTTACCATTCTCATGGCCAGGGTACATCAACCCTATCTTCAATTTACTTAGCAAGGCCAAATTTATCCGTTCCAAGCACTTCCATTTGGTCTCTCCTCAGCACCATGGTGCTTCACGAAACTCATGAGAGCTGTAGCCTCCACCTCAGGTAGAGAGGTTTGCGAATAACAGTATATTTGGACAACATTCTTGTCATGTCCCAATGCAACAATCAGATTTTGGAAGATCTGGATATGGTTATGTCTCTTTTGGTGAGTTTGGGTTTTATCATAAACAAGGACAAATCTCTCTTGTTACCTTCCTGGTCCCTAGCGTTTCTAGGCTTCACTATAGATACTGTGAAGGTTATATTTCTGTTACCCTTGAAAAAGATTGCCTACATTCAAAAAGAAATGAGGTATGCTCTGAAATGAGAATAATTTTCTCTGAGGTAACTGCCAGACGTCTGGGACTCTTATCATCCTCTATTCAGGCAATCTTTCCAGGCCCATTACACTATTGGGCTTTGCAGAGAATAAAAGCAAAAGCCCTTAGGAGAGGACTATGGCATGGAGACAAGGTGTCTCTAGACAACAAAGTGAGATCAGAATTGTCCTGGTGGTTAGAGAATCTAGATGCCTAGAATGGCAGGGTGATATTCGGTTGTTCACTGGACTTTGTCATAGAGTCGGATGCAAGTCTAGCTGGATGGGTACATGCTTGGGTCCTCAGGAGACTGGTGGTTTATGGTCTCAGGAAGAAAGAATGAATCATATAAATTATTTAGAATTAACTGCAGAGCTTTATGGCCTAAAGAGTTTCAAGCAATGTTTACAAGGCAGAGCAGTCTTGTTAAAAATTGACAATGTTTCTGCAGTAGCTCATATAAATTGCTTAGATGGTACAAGATCCCAAAACCAGAGTTAGCAAGGAAGCTTTGGTTGTTTTGTTTGGTACACAATATCGACCTGATAGCAGAACGCCTACCTTCGAATGCCAATGTTGCTGCAGATTGGAATTCAAGGTTTTTATGAGATTTCACTGACTGGAAACGGAATGGACATTGTTTCAGAAAGCTATCTCAGGTTTGGGGCCCCTTGAAGCTAATCTTTTTGCGAGCAGACTGACGTCCCAGCTGAAGAGATACTTCAGCTAGATGACAGATCCGCACGCTCTAGCACTCAACGCATTTCTACAAACATGGAAAGGAACCCTACACTCATGCTTTCCTTTATTTGCTATGATTCAGAGAGTTCTCCAGAAGGTGAGGCAGGAGAGTTTTTCAATTGTCTTCATAACCCGGTTTTGGATCTCACAGGCAGGGTTTCCAATGACCCTGGAATTGGCTATGAAGTTCCTTCTTTTTAACCGCTGCTTGAGTCCTTTTAATAAATGCAGATGGAGAGGTATACCCTCTAGTTCTAAATGGGACGTTGAACCTTCTTGCCTGGAGAGTGTCAGGAGATCTAGAGGGATGTCAGGCCTTTCGGAAAGGGCTGAAAAACATTTGGAGGAATCCTGGGCTCAAGGGACCCATAACAGATCTAGAGGGATCTGGAGATCATGGGTATGTTGGTGCTTAGAAAAGGATCTGGACCCCATAGAAGCACCTATAGTAGAAGTAGTTAACTGTCTCATAGAACAGTTTGAAAGTGGCATCAGTTATAGAACGTTAAATTGCTACAGATCCACCATTTTGCTAGGACATAGCCTGGTCAATGGAAGAACAATAGGAAAGAACGTCTTAGTTTGCAGGATATTTAAAGGCATCAGGATGAGGAGACCTCCTAGGGCTAGATATGATGCTTTATGGGATGTTAATTTAGTGTTATCTATGTTTAACTTTTGGCCCATTAACAGATATCTGATTTTGAAGAGACATTCGGAGAAGCTGGCCTCTTGTCATCGAGTCGTCGAGTTTTGCCTGTGCCTCCATGTCTCTAAATGGCCTGATGCCCTTACCCTGGAATTAATGAGTATTCAAAGTATCGCCTTTAAGAGAACTGGATTGTCTCCTCATGAGGTGTTGATGGGGAGAGCTTGCAAATTCCTTCCTTCCCAGCAGATGCTCTTGTGAATATCACAGGATGACCTGGATCCCAAGTACTTCAAGGGATTATCTGATGTGGTGCATTCTATTTCTCATCAGGTCAATGCCGCTACTCCAGCTGTCTGAGGTTCATCAGGACATGATTTGAATCCTGGATTCACATCAAGAAACATGTCTGCAAATCTTGCTTGGAGGAACACTCCAAAGGCCCCTACCAGGTGATCCTGATCATCAACACTGCCCTCAGGTTTGCTGGTCTACTAAATTGGATACACATCTCCAATACCAAGAGGACAAGGCAAGAAGAGGAGGAAGCAGAGACAACATCCAATTGAGGCGCCCCGGGTTAGAAGTTTCAGAGGCTTCACAAGAGAAGGAAGACCTGTCTGAAGGTCCACAGTCTCCATCAGATGAGCACTGCCCTGGATGAGAGAGAAATGAGGGGTGCTGTTATTCTTGTGACCCCCTGGGATAGACTGAGAATATGCATTCACGGGGACAGTGAAAACTCATGGAAGACTGAAACTAACCTGCAGCAGCCATGGCCACAAGGAGTAGCGGTTGGTGCAGGGGAAGGAAGTTCCACCTCCGAGATTGAATCAGCTTCATCAGAACCAACTCATCTCCCTGGTTGAGAAGACAATCATCACTAGGATCAACTTCACCAACTACATGACCATGGTAGCAAATTGGATGCAAACCAACTGCATGCAACTGAACTTCAACAAGATGGAAGTACTGATCTTTGCCAACAAGACCTCCCCATGAGGTTACACTTAGTGGCTGTCTGAGCTAGGACTTACAAACACACCTACAGACCACAAATAAATTGTAAGGATAATTTTAGATGACAAGCTCAACATGACAGCTCAAGTCAATGCAGTGTGCACCTCCTGTGAAAGATCTTCAAATTATTTCCTCCGAACACCAGATGAACCACAATGCAAGCGCTCAACACCAGCAGGCTAGACTATGGCAGCATTGTTAATGCCAGAATCTTTAAACAATTCCTACACAGACTCCAGACCATCCAGAACACTGCTGCAAGACTCGTACATGACCTCCCACGCTGCACCCTCATCATATCCCACCTCAAGAAGCTTCACTGGCTCCCCATTCACAAGTGCAGCAAATTCAAACTTCTCACGCACACATATAAAGCCCTACACAATAAAGGATTAGAGTGCCTGAACCACCGCATACACTTTCACCAACCCATCAGACACTTTGGCTCTGCCACACTCTAACTCACACACATTCCCTGCATATGCAAATGCAAAACTGGGTCACTCATTCTCCCATATCACACCTAAGACATGATACTATCTCCCTCAATACATCAGAGCCTCCTCCTCACCTCTTGAATTCCACAAGAATCTCAAGGTCTGACTCTTTGTATAAGCTTGAGGTCCATATGCCTACCCACCTGCCAAAGTCCCTGGATACCCTCTCGGGTAATTAGTGTGCTATACAAGCCAATATAACATAACATAACCAGAGATCTCAAGCACCTCCAATAATTGAGGTTAATCTGAGAAAAGCTGGTTGAGAGTTACTACTACCCGAAAGAGACTGTTGACGGCTAAGAAAAGACCACGGACGATTAGGGAAGATCAGTGAGTTAGAGGAACCTGAGCAGCTTGAACAGACTGACGTTATGGATGACAGTCTGGACTTGTCCAGTATCAAACAACCTAAAAGGGAGAGAAAAATCAATTGGAAGTATTTAGGCACATATCAACCATACCTTGCTAAAGTCAAAGTTGATTATGATAATTGCCTGACTGACTTTGATGAGCCTTGCCAAGATTAAGACAAGCCAAAACGAGAGCATATTGCAAAATGCTGCTTCTATGTTTGGCAGTTGACATTTCTGTCCCCAGGTGTGGGTGGCTGTTCGATGTTTATTTCCTGTGTGGGGATACACAGGAAATAAACTGGCAGACTTGAGGCCCTTAAATGAGAGTAAAAAAAAACCAGTGAGAAAATAGTCACACCAGTACTAGCTCTACCCCTGAACAACCTGTCACCCCAGTAAATCAGCCTCTCAGCAAGCCATAGGTACCTACAATTTATTACAACACAGTCCCCTTTTTTAGATTTAGCTGACACCCCAATCCACACAACCCTTCTCACAAAAAAAAGTCCTTGGTTTCATGCAGCCTAAAGTCTGTATACTGAAATAACCAAGAACAGACTTTATTCTTCGGCTCAAGTGTTGTTTCATCCTTGGTGGAATTCAAATTAGGAACATCAATCAGTACAGCCACATATGGACAAAAAACAGGTGGTAACTGTAGGTTATCCCATTAAGGGCAGGAAGACTGGTGAGCTGCTAATGCTGGTACATCTCTTGAGTGGGTTACAGGTACCCCCCGGGAGCCATGCTGTTGTTTTACCTTGGGCAAGACATTATTCCTTTCTCTAGCAACCCACTGAATAGATGAGCTACGGAGGCCAAACTGGGATTGACCCTCCTTCCTTGCCCCTGTTTCTTTATTACAACCATCAGTGTTAGCATGCTTATTAGGGTCAGAAAGGTGCTGCAACAAACCAGAACTGTCAGAGCAATTTACTCTCCTAGGATTAGACTCCCTCCCCTCAGTTGTAGTAAGAACCTCCTGGGAAACAGTGGGCTAAGATATCACTGGCGATACAGAATTTTGACCTAAAGCATCCAAGGTATCTGAGGGGGGCACAGTTAATATACAATTAGAAACCTTTGATTGTATTGTGGCCAAACGTTCAAGTATTGGATCCAATTTGGTAACCAGAGTGGCGATAAACTTAGCATATAGTTTGTCTAACAAAGGCCCCACCGTATCTGTTCCCCTTTCTTACTCAGCGGGATCCTTAGATAGTTGTTAAGTATAACTTGTGAACGTTTTGACCTGCTACTGATCTCCACCCTCTTCCTTTACCCTGGGGCTATCTCACGTTGGTTATTAGGAGTCACCACAACATCAGGTTCCAAGGGAACAATGGTCTTAGTGGAGATATGGGTTCCACCACAAGATCAGGGCTCTCTAAGGCCTCAGGTTCCAGAGATACAATCCCCTGCCCCAGTTCAACCATTGCGGGGGCAGCTTGACAGATGAACCTGGGAGTGGTTGGAAAACAGGAGATAAGCGACATTCAGCTAGTTTATTCTCTTTGTTAATTACTCCCACTGGGCTTTACAAAAACCTGTCCCGAGATGTGGGTGTATAAGTGTTGTATTTAGAAATGTAAGTTCCCTTTAAGGAACTTAGGGGATGGAATGGAGAATGGTGATGGGAAAAGAATGTAGGGATGGGGGCATTCTGGCTGGGAGAAACTGGACGATGGACGTTTGAATGTGGATCAGAATAAACCTTACTGGAAAATCATTTGTTTTGGACTTGAAGATCATTACAAATTTGGCGACGAGCTGCGGGAACACCACTCGTATTCTGGAGGACATATTCTACGTGTCCCCTCTGTTCCGCTACACTGCTGATGAAAATCATTTTTTTTTAAGTACCTTGGACATCCTGTTGGTGGTACTGCACTATCCGATCTTCAAGGATTTTCTTGGAGCAAGTACAAAATTTGTTTATTACTTAAGGCGCTTTTCTAGGGTATTTTCGGACGTTTCGTTGCGGCTGTCTGTTGCTTAGCAACAGTGGCACTCAAACTGTCATTTGTGGCCACGAGTGCTTGTTCACGCAAACGTGCATTCAAGCAAGCGCGTTGCAGCACAGCGCAAGTGTATTTTCAAAAGGCGCATGTTCAATAGTACATCAAGGACATCAGCTTATTCTGAATAAACGCGCATTTACACTTTGCATTTGTCTGAAATGAAAGTGCACATTTCCACGTTTCATTTTGTCTGGAATAAAAACATTTAAAACTCTACAAAGTATACTTACAGAGTTGGCAACTCGGAGAGTACTCCCCTGACTTCATCGTTCCACCTCTCGCTTCACTTTCTGGAATCCAATTCACGTCCTGTTTCCCAGGAAGGAAGAGCTCAAGGATTTCTTCCATTTTTATTGTAGTTTTATTTTCTTTCTTTGTGTCTTATTCATTTTAGAACAGTTTATACTTGATCATAAAACTACAACATTTGTGTGAAGTAAAGACAGTTAATGTTCAGAGTGAGTTGTGAGTTCCAAATAAAATAACAATAAAAGAAGGAGAAAATTATAATAATAATCCCAAGGATGCAGTTTGAACCACCAGCCAAGTTTCTGCAACTTAAAGGGGACCCGCCCATATCATGGTCGAGATGGAAGGAGGAATTTTTGACTTATTTAAAAGCTATTGATGAGGATGATATGTCACAAGAAAGAAAAAATAATATTTTGTTACATTGTTTGGGGTCTGAGGGACAACTCATTTTCAGGACACTCCCGCAAGGAATTCTTCATGATGAAGAAATTGATGTGTTTCAAGATGCTCTAAACAAACTGGAGAATAGGTTCAAGCCAACTACGAGTATAGCTTTGAACAGATTCAAATTCTATACTAGGAGTCAACAACAGGATGAGACATTTGATGAGTTTCTGACAGGGTTACGAGGTCTTTCCATGCACTGTAATTTTGGACCTATCACCGATGAGATGATTAGAGATCAAATTATTGTTCATGTCAGAAGCAGAAGAATCCAAGAACAATTGTGGAGCAGAAAAGATGACAAAAACGCAAAAATGTATAGAATGTCATGTTATCGTTGTGGCAATCCTAATCATCTGGCAAATTTTCCATAGTGTCCTGCCATTGGGAAAGAATGTAAAAAATGTGGAAGAGCGGGGCATTTTGCGAGAGTTTGTAAAGAGGTTCGGAAGGCTGATAGTGACAGTAGGAGTAAAATTGTATGCATCTATGATGGAGGAGAGAGTGGATTGGTGTTATTTGTTAAGAATGATTTTAGAGACAAAGATGGGAATGTGGTGAAACAACCTAAATGTACAGTTCTCATTGAAGGTCAAGAGCTAGAGCTGATGGCAGATTCGGGATCGCCTTGGACAATTATCACATGTGATTATTTTGTTCAGAAATTTTTGAAGTATGGAGTGTGTCCAACTTAACATGTCCTGATATTGTGGCGGAAGGTTTTGATGGGACTGCTATTGATATTATGGGGTATGTAAACACGATGATCTGTTTTAAGGACTGTTCTGCACAGGTTAAGTTATATGTAGCGGAGAGGGGAGTTAATGTGTTGGGATTGAGGGACCAGGCAGGATTGGGGGTAATTTTGAATCCCAGGGCTCGTGAACCTGTAATGTTGGTTGGGGGAGGTGATAAAGCCAAGTTGATGGTCTCTATGTTTCCACATGTGTTTTCCAATACTTTGGGCAAACTGAAAGACTATAGTCACAGGATTAGACTAAAAGAGAATGCCAAACCTGTGGTGCAAAAGTTAAGGAAGGTCCCTATTAGTGTGCGTGAGGAATTGAGCGATATGTTGAAAGAAATGGTTAAAGGAGGGATTATTGAAGAGAATGAGTCATCTGAATGGGTTTCACCTATTGTGTTAGCCAGGAAATTGGATAATTCTTTGAGATTATGTGTGGATTTGAGAGCGTTGAATGCCATTATTATAGTCAATTGTCATCCTTTACCCAATATAAATGAAGTCGTTAGTCTGTTGGATGGGGCAAAGATTTTCTCTACGCTAGATTTGAGGTCAGCTTACCACCAAATTGAACTTACTGAGGATTCTAGACATTTGACTGCCTTCATTACACCACAGGGGTTGTTTCAATTTAAACAAATGCCTTTTGGGTTAGCCTCAGCGGCATCAGTATTTCAGAGGGATATGTTTAATATGTTCAAGGACATGGACAACTTTGTGAAGTGTTTCCAGGATGACATGTTGATTTACTCCAAAGATGAAGATGAACACAAAAAAACATCTAGTTAAGGTGTGTGAAGTGTTTAACGTGAATGGATTGACTCTAAAATTTAAGAAATGTCATTTCTTTGCCAAGTCTGTTGATTATTTGGGACATACCGTCTCTGGTGAGGGTGTTGTTCCCAAACAGTCTTTGGTCAAAGCCATCATAAATGCACCTGCTCCAGATTGTCGAGAAAAGTTGTTGTCGTTTGCAGGATTATGCTAATTTTACAGTAAATTTATTGTAAACTTTGCCACCAAAATGGAACTATTAAGGGAGCTTGCGAGGAAAAATTGTGATTTTGTTTGGTTGGAAAGGCAGGAGAGTGATTTTCAGACCATTAAAAGGGAGATTGCTGGTGCACCTACACTTAAACCATTTAATGTCCTGGCACAGTGTGTGATAACGGTAGATGCAAGTATGTATGGTGTAGGTGGTGTGTTATCCCAAAGGTGTGGCAAGGAGATGTGGAATGTTACATTTGCATCACGTACCCTGACAGATGCAGAAAGGAGGTATGCGGTGATAGAGAAGGAGTTATTAGCTTGTGTCTGGGCGATTGAGCATTTTTGGAATTACATTTGGGGTTCACGTTTTGTCCTCCGAACTGATCACAAACCTTTATTCGGTATTCTGTCTCCAGGAGGAGGGTGGAATGCGATAGCCCGCATTGCTAGATTAGTTTCGAGATTGCAAGAGTATTCCTTCCAGGTGGAGTATGTGCCAGGGAAGAAAAATTCTGTGGCTGACTGTTTGTCGCGGCTACCTCAGAATGATTTGGATGCTCAGGATAAGGGCGGAAGTGGTGACAGTGATTTTGTATCGGTAGTGTCTGAATTTATTTCAGGAGAGTTTAAAGCTATTGAAGAAAAAGATTGGTCTGATGAAGATCAAAAAGATTTAACTTTGCAAGAGGTGAGAAGCTACTTGAGGGTTGGTTGGCCGAGGAAAGAATGTATCCTGGAAGAAGTAATGCCTTTCTTTGAAGTAAAAGATGATTTAGAAATTGATAATGAGCTGGTATTCAAAAGGGGGAAATGTGTTCCACCTGAAGGTATGCAAGCGGTCATTTTGAAGTTGGCGCACGAAGGGCATCCTGGTATGTCGTCTATGAAAAGTCTCATTTGCACTTCTTTCTGATGGCCGGGAATGGACAAGATGGCGGAGAGGACTGTCAGGGAGTGCGGGGTATGTGTGAGTGCTGAGAAGATGCTGAGGACAGTGCCAGCCCCCTTACGTCCTGTTCAGTGGCCAGATTCTCCATGGCAGAAATTGGGTTTTGACATTTCTGGACCGTTTTTGCCTCACGAGGCTCGGTTTGCTCTGGTGTTAGTGGATTATCACTCCAAATGGCCTGAGGTGAAGATGGTACCACTAGTCACGACAAATGTGGTGATTGAGTTTTTCAAGGAGGTGTTTGCTAAAGAAGGGTGTCCTGAAACTATTGTGTCGGACAATGGTGTTCAATTGGTGTCGAAGGAGATGCAGAGGTTCCTCAAATATTGCAATACTAAGCATGCTACTACTTCGTTTATATGAACCACAGGAGAATGGACAGGTTGAGAGATTTAATCGGGTCTTGAAGGAGTGTATTTGTTGGGCACATGGTTTTGGTGGGTTGTGGAAGGAGAAAGTGAGAGAGAAATTATGGCATTATCGCATCACTCCTCATAGTACCACTGGTGTTAGCCCTTTCAGGCTGTTAAGGGGAAGGGATCCTGTATCCAAATTGTGTCCATGGTGGTTTAAGAGGAAGCACAACAAGGAGTTTGAGAGTGTTGGTGTAGAAAAGATTGGAGATTATGTAAGACTGAAACAAGAGAAGAGTAAGGAGGCGTATGATAAGAAGTGGAGAGTAAAGGAACCTATGTTTGTCGTAGGAGACTGGGTTAAAGTAAGAAAACCTGGATTGGTAAGGAAGGGTATGTCCAGATTCAGTAAGGCCATGAAAGTGATAAAAGTGTTCAAGAAGAAAGTGATTACACAAGATGGGAAAGTTTGGAATGTGAGCAGACTAGCTAAGTGTGTTCCAGGATGCGGAGAAACACAAAGTGGAAATTATGCTGTTCCTGGACCCATTGTCTACCAAGATCTGGGAGAACACGCGTCCGAGAATATAAGCCAGGAAGATGGATGCAATGGAAGAGGAGAGAGTGAGATTTCTAGTGGCATAGACTGTAGGGAGAATGATGGACAATGTAGCATGGAAAGTTTAGAGGAGGATTCCATAGCCTCAAGAGTAAAGTTGGAAAGTCGTTCCAGATCAAAGTCTTCTCGGCTTGTGGACTATGTGTGAAGTAGGAAATTGATGTACAACAATTTGTTGTAATCGTATCTTACTCAGTTGTTTTAATTGTTTTCAGTTTATTATAAGGGGGGAAATGTGGTATATTTAGAAATGTAAGTTCCCTTTAAGGAACTTTGGGGATGGAATGGAGAATGGTGATGGGAAGAGAATGTAGGGATGGGGGCATTCTGGCTGGGAGAAACTGGACGATGGACGTTTGAATGTGGATCAGAATAAACCTTACTGGAAAATCATTTGTTTTGGACTTGAAGATCATTACAATAAGATTTAGTAGAGCTGGAGGGCAGCTTCCATTTCCCGATTACTGCACTGGTTAAGAAAAGTCACATTTTCCCAGACACAATCACAAGTCAAGATATTAAGATCATGCCATACCTTTTATAAAGAACACAAGAGGGCTGGCCCATCTCGCCCTCCAACGGGCGATGATGGATGAAGAAGGGACCCGGGCTTGGCACTGTGGGGCACAGGGCGACCTTTAATACAAGCGCCTCCGAACACAGGTTGTGTGATGGCAGCCTCCTGCACTGGCGCCTGGGTTATGTAGTCTCGTTGCAGCCCCCTCCAACAGCGTTCTCCTCCCTGCGCCAAGGAAACCAGGCGACCTTTAATACAAGCACCTCCAGGAGCAGGTGGTGTGCCTACAGCCTTCCGCACTGGTGCCTGGGTTCTGGAGTGTGGCTGCGGCCCCCTCCTTTAGTGTTATCCTCTGCACCTTTATACATTCTTTTCCTTTTTGTGTGTCCCAATCTAGTTGGGAACGTGGTCCTGGTGAGAACTGTCTGGTCTCACCATCAGAGCTACAAGGAAATTCTGACCCACAAGTTTTCCATGCTGCTGGTGTGAGGTAGGAGTGTGCACTCAGGTGCTTGGCTAATGTGACTTGTTTGTACAAGGGATTTTAGTGGCCGGGTTTCATAGCACACATATGTGTGAGCCCCTTCACGTGTTCCTCGCCTTTGGTCTCAACCCAGATCAGGCCCTTACATAGAGATAATAGAGGTTGGACATACACATCAGGTGAATCTTTGTCAGTGGGTGCATGTAACATCGAAGAGGACCTGAAATCAGACAAACTGGAATTACATTGTGCTGGACGCAACTGGCAAAGAACTAGTACCTCGAGGGAGACGCAGTTTATTTATCACTTCTTGAACAATTTCAATAACTTACCACACACGCTAAATACAAGCTAAATACATTTATCTCTCAAATGAAATTAGGAATTCAGTCAACACATCAAAGGATTTTTTTAAATCGCAGATAAACTTTCCAATCCTGATAAGGTTTTACGATCACTCCCATGCAGAATTCATGCAAGGCCCTGAATTCCTTTTTCATTGATAAGATTACTAATATTAAAACTTTTATCTCCTCTTGTTCTTCTGCTATAGCTATCCCTATGTCACATTGTAATTTAGCCACAATGTCTGCTGTAGCTGTCATTGGAAAAGAGCATCTTTTGGACCTCTGGTCTGATGTAAAATCAGGCTGCACTAGCAACCCCTGCCCTCCTGAGGTTCTAAAATTGTTTTTTTGTGTTTCCCAGATCTCTTTAAATTGTGGCCTGATTCCCAGCTCAACTGTGTTCCCTTTAATAAAGAAAGCTGGTGATGACCCCTCTATCTTGAACAATTATCACTCGATATCTTTACTTCCTTATCTGGCTAAGATTCTCGAGGCCCATGGAGCCAAAAGCATCTGCTCCTTGGTGGAGTCAACTAACTTTCTTGATCCCCATCAGGAGTGCTTTTGATCTGCTCATTCCACAGAGACAGTCATTCTTGCTGTGGTGTACGATCGTTGTGAGGTGGCTGACAGGGATAACACTCAGGTATTGGTGCTTCTTGATCCCTCTGCACCCTTTGACATGGTCGACCACAGTCGACCATTATATTCTGGTTGACCGATTCATAGCCACGGGTCTTCGGGGTACAGCACAAGACTGGGTTAAGTCCTTCTTGAAAGACCGGTCACAGGCAGTCAGGCTTTCCTCCTTTTTTTCATTTAGGTGAGGTTCTTCTGTGGTGTCCCTTCCTCGGGATTCATCCCGGTCCCCCTATCTTTTTAATTGCTATATACTCACGCTGGTGCAACTCTTGAATCAAAGGAGGGTCAAGGTTTACAACTACACTGATGATTTGCAATTGATCTTCACCATTGACAACTCTCTTGAATACACAACTCCTTTCCAAAGCACTATGCTATTTATCTGTGATTTAATGAATGGCAATCAGCTAAAACTTAACTCTGATAAAAAGGAGATTGTCACTACTAAAAACAAGATTAATATATAGAAATCTTCACTTTGGCCTCTACCCATGTGCTCTCGCCCTCTGCCCATGAATTGAGTTAGGAGTCTTGGGGGCATATTTATACTCTGTTTGCGGCGAAAAATTTTGACGCACATTTGGCACAAACCTTGCACCATATTTATACTATGATGCCCAACCCTGTGAACATCAAAATTCCTCCGTGTGGGTCATTTTCTGGATGCAGGAAACCACCTTGCGTTAATGACATGCAAGGTAGGCGTTACCGTCCAAAAAATGGCTTTAAGGCCTGTGCGCCTTATTTAAACTCCTGCGTCATTTTGACGCACAGGAGTGGGCGGGCCTTAAAAAACTGCGCCCAGCCTGCTGTGCGCCGTTTTTTGACGCCTGGGTGAGGGCAGTCGTTAAGGGACCTGTAGGCTCATATCCATGGTCCTTCCCTGCCCCCAGGGCCACCCCCTTCCACCCCTGGAGGACACCCATGGATGGGGGGACCAATCCCAGGTAAGTACAGGTAAGTTGAGGTAAGTATTTAAAAAAAAGAAATTAGTGGCATGGGGGGGGGGGGGCTAACTTGGGCCCCCCTACATGCCACGGTGCCTAATGGCCATGCCCAGGGGACAGAATTCCTCTGGGCATGGCCATTGGGCAGGGGGGGCATGACTCCTGTCTGTGCTAAGACAGGAGTCATTTCCATGGGGGTTGTGTGTCAAAAAATAGCGCAAGTCCGGTTAGAGCCATGATTTTTTACTCTAACCTGACTTGCACCCTTTTGTGACGCACAACCCCCATTTTTCCCTACGCCGACACTGCCTGGTTAGAGTCATTTTTTTTTTACCAGCCCGCAGCACCGGCTAACAGTAATCCATAAATAAGGCACCCGCCTGGTGCGTTGCAATGGCGTTAGCCGGCGGTACATTTTTTGACGCAAACCAGCGCCAGCGCTGATTTGCATCAAAAAGTATGAATATGGTCCTTGGAGTCTTGATTGATGCCAATTTGACCTTGAAACCCAAAGTGGGGGCTGTAATGTCCTCATGTTTTTCACAACTTAGGAAAATCAGAAAGATCTATAAACGTTTGCCTTTGGCGCTCTCAAGCAGGTTGGTATTGCACTGGTCCTCTTTAGATTAGGCTATGCTAAATCCTCGTACTTGGGTCTTCCTACGTGTCTAATTCACAGACTCCAGATGGTCCAAAATCAAGCAGCTAGGCTGTTGTTTCAGCAACCTCGTAATTGTCACATTACCCCCTTATGGACTAACCTGCACTGCCTGTCTGTAGAACAGCGCTCCATTTTCAAGACAGGGTATCTTATTTTGAAGTCACTCCAGTCTGGCAGACCTACTTTTGTATCTTCTTGTGGACAAAAACATATTCCTATTCGCAAATTTGAGGTCCTCGTATGCTAATCATCTTTCTACTCCCACTGAAAAAACGGTCCTGGGTGGCTCCAGGTTTGCAGTATGTGCCCCCCAAATCTGGAACGCTTTTCCTTTAGAAATCAGACTCTCTTCCTGCTACACAGCATTCAGGAAAGTCCTAAAGACATGGCTTTTCAGACTCGCATGCTTGTTCTAGTTACCACAGCCCAAAGAAACCAATCTGGTGTACGTGCGCTCTAGAAATATTTGTAACATAACACAACGTAACGTAAATAACACACACTCCTTATAATGTCCTGAAGAGGCCAGTAACCATTTTGTTGAAATGCGTTGAGACTGTTTTCCTACAAGGAGTCCCCATCAAAGGAGAAAGTATCCGAATAAGAAGAAGCCTCTGCGCTAATATCCATATTATGTATGAGATTATTTGGTTATCAGGCTACTGGTCTTGATATAATGGACTATCTGAAGCATACGGACCCAATAGGACTGCAATGAATGGGCCGTTGCTGTTAGGCAGTGTTACTATAAGGGCATGTGTGCACTTCCATGATTTCCAATGATTTTCGAGATTTACAGTGATTGTCCTCACATTTATTTTGTTATTTTTGATTTGCCTCTGAATTATTTTGTTTTGTACTGTATTTTTATGTTTTACTAGCTTGGTTTGATACAAGCCTAAACCAAAAATGAAATATGGAGAAACAAAATCACAGATCTGATAATAATGTTTATATTATTGTTGATGTTACACAGGTGATCTGATCTATCCCTCAAGAGTTATGATTTTTGATAGTGCCTGCGTTTGTCAGACATTGCAAATTTTTGAGAATAGTCCCATCGCTTTCACATTTGTCTCAGTCCCAATAAAGGACTGATATAAAGAAGCTCTGCTGTGAGGAACGTCCCCCAGTCCTCCTCATCTGTCACTGCCAGACCACACCAGGTGGAAGTGAAGTGGCAGTTTCAGTTACACCCCTGTGAACCAAGAGGCTTCCACTACACCTCATTCTGCAAACAGCTGAGCATCCACATCTAGGGTCCCGCACCAGCGCCCTCTTCAGGGCACTGGAGGCTTCCTCAGTCCAGCGGTTACCATCTTGATTCAGTGCATAGGAGCAGGGGGAAGCTCACCTGTGGTCACGTCACTCATAGTGACAGCTAGATGCCGTTCGATGTTTCACTAACTGCTGAGGCTCCTGGAGTCAATATTTTGTAACACCGCCCCCAGCAAGCAGATTCACCCTGGTCACGGTGCCAGTAGGTGAAGAGAGAAAGTAGGCAACAGAAAACCGACGCAGAACAACCATTACATTTGTTGCTCGACTTCCTGGCTCACCCTCCACATTTTATCACGTTTTGCGTTGTATAGAGTGACTAGGAATCCTTGGTTCAGGGAAACTGAACAATGTTTTTCTTTCTGTCTTTAAATAAAACAATAGCAAGTGTATGACAATAACAGTGATTTGTTCTCAACCTTACCTTCGAGGTCTTTAATTGCGGTTTCCTACGTGGGGAATTGGATATTAGAAGTAACATGTTTGAGGCCTTCATTTAAATAAGCAAAACAAAATCCTTTCAGAAAAGTATTTTTTCTGTAAATGGAAAACATTTCAAGGGAGGTCGGATTACAAGGCTTGTATTCCACTAACCATTTCTTGTATTCTCCATCCCTGGTTGGTTTCTTCTCTCGCCTCCTAGTTAAACTTGTGGAATTTTTCTATTTCTCCTACCATCCCTCAACGTTCTGTGAGATTTTCACTGGACTGTGATGGCCAAGGATATAATTACTGTTACAGCAAGCAAGAAGAATAAGGTATTTTCTTTAAAACATTGGCAACAATTTATGCAGCTGCGTTGGGTCAGCTATGCCATCACCCCCAAGTAGTACTCCAGAAGAAACATTTCATCCACATACTACTGTTTAGACCAAGGGGTGGAACGTGGAACTATACACGCAGCACAGGTGGGAACTGCTGATGAACTTTTATAGATCGTTAAGACTGGTCGGCAACTTTATATTAAACTTCTACTTTTCATTTAATCCTTCAAACCAGTACACATAATTATATAAATGTACTTAAAAAAACAAAACAAAGAAAAAACAAAGATTACAGGGACATTATGCTTAGGTTCTGAATTTACTCTTACAAAACCATAGAAATTAAAGCAGTCATAGTTAATTCAAGTAACTATAATTCTCGTTCTCAGTAGGTGCTATGCCCTACTGGGCCTGATAGTAGTGAAGCGATGTATTGCAATACACTGGTTGAGCCCCTGCGTCCCAACTAGGAAGGCCTGGGAGGGGGATATGTCAGAATGGGCTGGAGCTGAGAAAGTGCATATATGATGAACCAGGAAAGATGACAGCACTCAGGATGTTTTAATGGCCTGGGCTGAAATGACTCGGACTCTGCTTGGGTATGGATGATCAGAGGGGGAGGGTATCCCATCACAACAAGCAATGGATGACTGATGTCCAAATGGGGGGAGGGGGTCAATATTTGTTTTGTGCCTAACGTTCATTAATAATGCACTGCTGTAGCTGCTATGACTCAACTGTGACAACAATGTTGGATATAGTTTTTATATATTTTTCTTGGAAGCTCGAGGGTGGGAGTGAGAGAGGAGAAGAAAAATATTTGAATTGCGAATGTTGTTAATTGTGTTGTTATGGAATTGCTCGAAACGGACGTCAATTTATCTCCATTGATGACACAATGTACTCACAACATATGCTTAATCCTTGTTTGTATCTTTTGCTACTTTTGCTACTTTTTTCAACTAATATTAAATAGAAATGGAAAACAACCTATAACATGATTCTTAAAATAACTATAATTTGTGCCCTCGCCATGCACTGCTAATTAGCCCAGATATTACAGCACTCATTGCAACTTTTATAACATCAATAAAAAAAATAAATGAAACATTAGCAGTCAAATTATTGAATAAAAAACCATGCATGGCGGGGCACGAGTTATAATTATCTTAGGTCCCTATTTATAGTTACTTGAAATAACTATAACTATAAATTTGGAATTTCAATGGTTTTGTATGCAAAGCAATTTTAATTACTGTACATTAATCCAACCACCCCCACGTACTGCATTTGGCCGTGCATGACGGGGTTTGGCCTCAGGGCCTGGTCTGTGTCCCAACCCTGAGGCCAACCCCCTAAAGCCAACCAACCCTGCATCACAAACTGCTGAAGGGTCTGTCTCTCTGGGTGTGAGAATCGGTGTGAGAGTATCTGTCAGGGTGTGAGAGAGGATGTGTGAGGGTCTGAGTGGTTCTGTGGCTGGATGTCTGACAGTCTTAGTGGGTCTTTGATTGGGTGTGTCAATGTCTGAGTGGGTGCGTGAGTGGGTGCATCAGTGTCTGAGTGGATCTGTAAGTTGTTACATAAGGGTCTGAGTAGATCTGTGAGTGGGTGCATGAGAGTCTGAGTGGGTTTGTGAGTGGGTGCGTGAGTGTCTGGGTGGGTCTGTGAGTGGGTGCATGAGTGCTTGAGTTGGTCTGTGAGTGGGTGCATGAGGGTCCGAGTAGGTCTGTGAGTGGGTGCAAGAAAGTCTGATTGGGTCTCTGAGTGGAAGTGTGACAGTCTGATTGGGTCTGTGAGTGGGTGTGTCAGTGTCTGAGCGGGTCTGTGAGTGGGCACGTCAGTCTCAGAGTGGGTCTGTGAGTGGGTGCGTCAGAGTCTGAATGGGTCTGTGAGTGGGTGAGTCAGTGTTTGAATGTGTCTGTGAGTCGGTGTGTAAGAGTCTGAGTGGGTGTGTGAGTATCAGTGTGGTTCTGCTAATGGGTGTGTGACTGTCTGGGTGGCTCTGTCAGTAGCTGCATGGGTCTTTGAGTGCTACTATAAGTGAATGAATTAGTCTATGAATGAGTCCATCATTTTTTCACATATATTTGCGAATTCGTCACAACGTTATGCAGCATTACACAGGGCCGCACTGAACGTTGCAATGCATTCGTGAATATCATGTGCCATAAAAAAAATATATTTAAGGTCACAATTTTATCCTGGACCTTTATGCCACTTTTCATTTTATTTTTCAGACCCAGGGACTGTGTCCGGTAACCTAAATTGCAGTCACAACTTTCTGGTCAGGTTGCGGCCAGCCAATCACAGCATTCCTGTTGGCGCACGCATTCTTGAATATGCCGCAATAATCGCAAAAACGTCCAAATTGGTCTAAGGCCCTAGATACACAAATGTATCCTCCCTTTAATATCTCATAAACTGCTGAATGGATTTACACCAAATAGCAAAAAGCACAATCTGTGGAACAAAATCTATCTTTCTGCCAAATTAAGTGAAATTCCATCCAGTGGTTCGGACTGTAGTCATGTTCAAAACTCCTATGGGAATTAACATAAAAAACACATGTTTTTTATAACCCCTCCCCATTTTCTTGGCCACTGCTTCATGGATCACCCGGAAGCTTTCCATGTGCAACAAGCATCACTGGCACACTTTTTTAGAACATTTCGTGAAGATTTGTGTGAAGATTTGTCAAACAACGCCAAAGATTTGGGCAAGTCAAAAATACTTTTTCTATGGAAACACAGTCCTAACTATAACTATCTACTTGTGACCGCCAGTAGGAAATATATATATATGTAAAAAAAAAATTATTCCACTGAAAAAAACAAAGATTACAGGGACGTTATAGTTAGGAAATAGAATAAAAAAAATTAAATTCACTTAAAAAATAAAGGTTACAGGGACGTTTTAATTAGGCTCGCACTTTCAATGTACAAAACCATAGAAATTCATGAGTTATAGTTGGAGTTACCTCAAGTAACTATAACTCATGCCCTTAGGTAACCATAACTTGAGCCACCGCCATGCACAGTTTTTTTGTCAAATATTACATTGATATTATCAAAGATGTTATCAGGGATGTCATGAGTGACGTAATTTGTAGGGTAATTAGCAGTGCATGCCGAGGGTGCTAGTTAAAGATCACTTAGCACACGAGCTACAGTTACTTGAGGTAACTCTAATTATAACTGGTGAATTTCTATGGTTTTGTATGTTTAAAGTGTGAGCCTAGCTATAACGTCCCTGTAACCTTTAGTTTTTTAAGTGAAATTCTATTTTTTTTTAAATTCTATTTCCCAACTATAACATCCTTGTAACCTTTGTTTTTTTTCAGTAAATTTCTATGTTTTTTTAATGAACAGTAATTTTCAATACTAAACGTTAATCCAACCGTTGCTGCGCACGGCCAGGGCCTGGCCTGCGGCCAAGCCCTGAGACCAACCCCTTTAAACACCAAACCATGCACTGCCTTCGCCTGTGCGCAGCAGAGGTTGTGCACAAAGGCTGGCCTGCAGCCAGTCCCTGCAGCCAACCACCCTAGCCACCCAACCACATGCTGTGTATGAGAGTGGCTGTGAGAGTGTCTGTCTGGATGTGAGAGTGCGTATATCAGTGTTTTAGTGGGAGCATCAGTGTGTGCGTGGATCTGTGAGTCAGTGCATAAGGATGTCAGTGGGTCTGTGAGAGAATGTCTGAGTGGGGCTGTGAGTGGGTGCGTGAGGGTCTGACTGGGGCTGTGAGAGGGTGCACAAGGGTCTCAGTGGGTCTGTGAGTGGGTGAGTGAATGTATGAGTAGGTTTGTGAGTGGGTGCATAAGTGTCTAAGTGGGTGTGTGAGTGGAAGAAAGAGATTGAGAGAGAGAGAGAAAAAGAGTGCAAGGGAAAGAGATAGAGAATTTGTTTAGGCATTGATGTATGATATACTTAAAATGACATATTTCTGTTCAACTAAAAAATGAAAATGTATTTCCTTAAAAAAAATCATATTTTATTTTAAATTTAAACATTTATAGTTAAAAAAATAAGAGAGAAACAGGTCCAGCTTGACTCTAACCCTTAGTGCTCAGTGTGAAGGCAGCAATGTGGAATTCCTATCCCCCAATGCACGGGACATACTGTTTGGGGTCAAGGACAACAAGTTTTCATGTATATTTTGTCCTTGGGACAACCCTCTGGAGCACAAACCCTTTGGCTGCTAGTTTATAGAGGAGGGAACTATCTGCAGTTAAGGTAATATGTGTGTCAATATGTATATTTTGTTTTGAACTTGTATTGAGGGTTCATTAATGAAAAGCCTTAATTGTTTTAAGGTCACACTGCACTACTGACAGTGGTTCCAGTGGAAAAAAAAGAAAAGTGTACACACATTTTTGAAAAGTATAAGCATGTGAGGCTAAGTATAATGTTCCCAGAATGCTCCCTGAATAGATGCAAATGTTTGTAGAAGTTTGTAAGCAAGAGTGCCGATTCTTGCTTTCAAAGTAAAATGTTCAGAAAAAATGCGAGAAGGAAGAAAAAACTTAGCGCTACTATGACATTTTAGGCGCTATTTCTTTGATTGCCAAAATGTGTTGATGCATGCACTTATTTCCCAAAAATATTCCTAATAGAAATCAGTGTAACCATTTTTAACAAGATTATGAGAAGGCAAAGGCAACTTATCTGACATTTTTTGGGAGTTATTTTGGTTTCGTCAATGCATATCTTGTTTTGACATGGCTTTTGTAACACTTTATTGCTGTGGGAGCTGCCAAGCCCTCACCATCGTAACAAACACTGGCAAAAAGAAAAAAACAGTTTTTGGTCTCAAAAAGCATACATTGCCACCAGTGGCGTAGGCATAACAAAGGCCCTCTAGGCACCCTCAGCACAGCACCTGCCCTGAGTGAGTCTGGGGGGAGAGGGGTGCCCTCCATGTTCTTTGCAGGGGACTCCAGTTTTGTTACGCCACTGATTGCCACAGTAGTTCTTGGCACTGAAAAAAACTACTTTGTGTGCCAATATGCATCTTGTGGAAGAGCAGGATGCAATTACTCATGGTAAAGCCAGCCGATTGATAGAGAGAGAAATAGAGGGATATGCTATTGCTCAATCTCTTGCACCACTGAAATCCCCATAGCTAAGCATCAACCAGCACAAATGCCATCAAGTGTTTGATTGCCAGTGCGAACAGAATGGGAGACAGGTGCTGCCTGTCTGATATTGAACTAGGGGGAGACAATGCCTCCAACATGTACACATGCCACCAGGGTGGTATACAGCATGCGGACGTGGCCAATGAAGTGTGGACCAAACCCATATCGCTGGAGCAAAGCAATTTTAGAAACTGACCAGAAGGAGAGTCTGGTGGCCCAACAGTTTTGTAGCATTGTAGATCCTCCAGATGTTGTGCCAGGTTGACCGCTGGGGCATAAACCCAGAATGGTCGGAGTGAATTAAGTCACATAATTCAGCATCATGGCCCAGACCTTTATTTCTTTATTCAATAGCGATATTGGTCTGTATTCTTAAGATTTAGTGCTGGGGAGGCTGGGCTTTGGTATTACTACTATTTTGGTCGCCGTCAAATCACAGGGTAGTTTGTCATGGTCTATGGTTTTGTTAAACATGCTCAGCATTTGGGGCACTGTGGTGGGCCAAAGCAGACACCAAAATTCGGCGGGAATCCGTTCGGTCCTCACGTCTTCTCCGCTTTGATCTAGTCCAGTGCTATCCCCAGCTTCTCACCTGTGACCTCTGCCTCTAGATTGTCTCGTTGCTCGAGTGCTAATCTGGGGAGTGGCACATCAGTTATGAATTGTTCTAAATCCTCGGGTGGGTTGTTTGCCTGTTCCTCATAGAGGTTGTCATAATAATTCGCAAACTCAGCCGTAATATCTGTGCTGCCTGTAACCCGAGCACCTTTCTCCTTCTCTAAGAAGGCCACATGTGACTCTGACTGGCGAGGTGTGCAAAGCCAGTGCAACAGTTTACTGTTTTTATCACCCCACTGGTATATACGGCTGTGGGTGGCCATCCATGCCTCCCTAGCTTCTAGGGTAAGCTCTTGTTCAAGGACCTGTTGGGCATGATGGGAATCGCAAAGGAGGTCCTCCTGCATAGTGGCCATGTATTGGCTCTCAAGGGACAGCACACGCGTCTCAAGGTCATCTACCCTCTGACGGAGGTGAGTCCTATGGCTCTTACAGTAACTTATTAAATCTCAGTGGATCGTGGCCTCCTGTGCCTCCCACAGAACCATCGGTAAGTCAACAGAACTGAGAGTTTCCCTAGAGAACTTCCGACTCCACTGTATACATGCTTCTCTAAAGTCTTCATCAAGTGTGTACCATCTGTTTAGATCCCAGCTTGTCGCAACTCCGTGCGCGTGCCCACTCTTCCTCCCTCAGCACTCGGGAGTGGTCAGAGAGGCCCCTCGTCATCAGACATATATTTCTTACCTGGTGGCCCTCCCTCCGAGGAATGACAAAGTAGTCCAGTCTGCAAAAAAGAGCGACAGACTCCAGAATAAAATGTGTAATCCTTCTCTGTTGGGTGATAAGCCCTCCTGACATCAATCACCATGAGTTTATGCAAAAACCTTGATAGCAATGTGGGGCCTCCTCCCAAGCTGGACATTGTACAAGAGAGATCGGGTCTGGAACCACAGACTCCATTAAAGTCTGCCCCTAGAAACCACTGTGCATCTGTGAACTCCCTTAAAAGGGTGCATAGAGCATCCAAGAAGATAGCAGTTAGGCGGGGAGGAGCGTATACACATAGACTGGAAATTGGAGAGCACCCAATGTTCCCTTTAGTGCAACGTATCCATCTAAGCTGTCTTGCCACTCCTTCATCACCATTAGGGGGGCCCCCCTTCAATCAAAATGGCCACCCCCTGAGATCCCTGATGGAAGCCCAGATGTTAAATTTGGGAAGATCCCCTGCAGGCCAGAAAGGGGCACCTATTGCCCATGAGATGCTTCACCTTGAGCAGGAGGATTTCCGGTCCATGATGATGAGCCATTTGAACACTGCCTCTCTTTCA
Source organism: Pleurodeles waltl (assembly GCF_031143425.1). NCBI lineage: Eukaryota > Metazoa > Chordata > Amphibia > Caudata > Salamandridae > Pleurodeles > Pleurodeles waltl. The sequence goes on along the minus strand of NC_090446.1, from coordinate 974,802,584 downwards.
ACCTTGTCTAGTAACCCATTCACATTTCAAGATACGAATGATGTTGGCCATGGTGTCCCAGCTTCACACCTCCCTTCCATACGACCTGTTTCGGGGGGAAAGGCATGTGATATCAATATCATGAGTGGGAGTGTGATGCCCAAATGTGGAATAGGTCTTGAATACTGACCAATCCCTTCCTTCCCTCTACCCAAATCCCCCCAATACTTCGCAACCTAGAAGTACCTGTCGAGGAAAGCCAACCAGGCTATTCTATACATTCCAGTTCCCCTGAAGGACTGACTCCCTCCTTCTAACATAACCCACAAACCCAACAACTTAAAGCAAGAGGTGTACAGTTAGTTAGGAAGAGCTGGCCAATTATGGGGGTGGTATCTACAAGTTAATGCCTGTGTCCTTTACTTGCACCATCGCTACATCACACAAGTTAATCCAGAAGATAAGGGTGTGCTAGCCAACCTGGTCGAGGTCGTCAGGACCAACTACAATGATAGATACAATGAAGTAAGACCACATATTCACCTCAGGTCTCCGGTTATTTGCTGCGATCAAGTGGACTTGTTGTAATCCCCTCGTTGCCCTCCCTTAATTAGATGCTGAGAAAACACTGGAATACCTTTTTGTGCAGCTTGTTTTTGACTCCGTTTTAGTCTTGACCAAGTCATGCTGCACATCAATTCTGCAATCCATGCTAGCAGCAAATGACTTCAGTAGGGGGTCTGGGGTCCCTTTGTGCTTAGATGCCAAAAGGAGATGGCATCTCCTGTGCTTCCATAAGGGGCGGCTCCTCCGTTAGGGCAGCAGGAGCCGCAAAACCTTTGAAAACAAAACTATAATAAACCACATTTATTATTGTTTTATTTTTAAGAGGAGTGGGGCCATAGGGGTGACGAGCGTGAGGGGAGTGCACAGAGCACTCCCCTCAGTGCGCATGTATGTTTGGCCGGCTGTCTTGGGCCAGCCAAACACACATGCGTACAATGGCTCTCTCCAACTCGGCACTGTGTTGCCAAGTTGGAAAGAGCCAGCCCAGGCTCCCACTCTGTGTTGGGATGCCCAGCTAGGGCGCTCCAGCCAGTCATAACACTGCTTTGAGCAGGGTCATGATTGGCCGCAGAGCAGGCTGGGAGCCTGCAGTGCAGTGGAGAGCGGCGACGATGTCAAGGTAACTTTGTTTTTTAAATTTTATTTTTATTTTATCCCCCTTCCCCGTAACTTTTCGAGGTCACCAGCTGCGACTGACCTCCATTATCCAACATGAACTATCTGAACTTGTCTGAGGACCTGAGAGGGCAGAATATATGGCGTGGCTGTGTGACCTCAACGTGTCATACACTACCAATCCCTGTAGGACCAGTTTGGTTTTGTTTGTCTAACATGCAGCTCACCCCTGGGTAGTGGTGGCTCTGAGTTGCAAGGCTTACACAAAGGAACATGTAAAGCATTTAAACAGCACCAAAACAATTGAAGAAAGAAATGAGACACAAGAAATCTAACATTGAAAATAGATTTAATTTTTAATAATTTTTAGAAACAAGAACAAAAGATCTACTGGAGTGTTCCATAAATATATATTAACTCTGGTAGGGAGCCAGTCTGTGGGACAGCAGAAAGCAGTCTCAAGTTCAGTGTTAGTGGTTCCTTTCCATTGATGTCTACTTAAGTGGTCCTGTTGGAAGGGATACATGATACTGAAGATGCCTCATGCTGGTCTTGCTGGTCTTCATCGGGCCGCTTAATGGGTTTGGTGAGGCAATCTTGGCCACAGGGGTAAACGTCCCTTTAAGTCCTGTTAAGTTTGGTGTAAGTTTGGTCGCCCAGCACAGCAGTAACTTGCCTGCTGGCTGACCCCACTGCATTCCGATAACTTAAGCATCCCGGACCTATGAGTTGCATGGGGGTGAGGACCAATTATCTGAAGCTCTGCTACCAACTCCCAAGGCAGTCTACTTCAGCTTTTGTGTCCCTGGGCTACGAACAGGTAGTCAACCAACAGACACTTGTGGGGTATCTTGCTTCTAGCAGAAATCTTCTTCTACACAAGTGGGACGCATCAGGCACAGACCTTTTCTTTACTAGTCCAAGGTGCATTAGACATAGTCCTACTTCAGTGCTGGCTTTCTTAATGGAGTCCTTGGTACAGCAATGGTGGTCCTTCTCCAGTCCAGTGAGTTCTTGGTGCCCCTTGGATGCCCATAAATCACCATTATTCCTTCCTCATGAATACTTAATGTATAGTGTGGCATCTACCTATTCTTTAAGGTTCCATTCTGCCCACTTGCAGCATGACGAATTCCTTCCTCCCGGGCATGTAGTGCTCTCTAACCCAACCCAAGGTGTCAGTTTGTCCATCTAAATAGTAGAGCTGCCTCCATCCTAAGTGTCTCCAAAGGCATCTTCCCCATTAAAACGTGCTTTTTGGTCCAACACCTCTGGTTCTTCCTGCCGGGGAGTGGTAGTACCCCTTCCCATATGCAGACTTCAATTGTGTCCTCTCCTGGGATTCGTTTGTATGTCTCTGCTGGAGGGCAAAAAGCTGTCTTGTGAACAGGCCCTACGTGCTACCATAAACGGGCACAAACTTTAAGCAACAAAGAGCAACTTCTTAAAAGTTGCACACAGCAACAAGATACATAGATTTCGATTTAGTCATCAAGTTGGACGCAATGTAACAAGTTGTTTGAGATCTTGGCGTATCAACTGTTGCCCTATTGAGGAGCTAGCAGATCTGAGGGGGCTGGCGTGTAACCTTATTCTCGCCAGGGGGACTACCAGAACCTTTCAGAGTAAGAACAATTTCAGTTTTTGTATTGCCAAAACATGTAAAACACATTCAGCCTTTATTTATCAGGCACCCCACCTTAGGCATAATGTATTGGTGACTTGCATATATTAAACAGGCGGGTTGGGCTTTGCTATGATTTTAAATGGAAAAGTAGAGTCAGTGGTGAACACTGTTCCTCACAGGCTGTGAGACATGCTTTTTTTTTGTCATTCCCAGGGTGGTTCAATCAGTGCTACGGTTTCTGATGTGACCCTCTAATGTAGAGTTCCTAATTACCATATACTATGCTATCTTAACTACTAAATCAAAAAGCATTCGGCTATTGAAAATTGAGGAAAGATAGAATCATGTTAGAAAAGAACACAAATAAATTAACCTCAAATATTGCAAATCTTGAAAGTCTGTTTATACAACACAACTTTAAATCTCAAAATATTAAATCCAATATTATATTCCTTACACATATATTCCCTTGCTATGCATTTGCATATCTATTTATTTATTACTTTAGAGCTATATATATATATATGTACATATATATATATCTATATATAAACTATTGTAAGCTTTTCTCTGTCTCCTCATCACCCTGTACCTCTATCAATCTATCCTCTATCCCCACTCTCTGATTCATCCCAAACCCATTCTACTACTATGATCTCCAAAATAACCCTGCCTAAACTCTTCCCTTCTCTACCGCTCCTGGCTCACCCTGAACCTCAGTTTACTACTATGATCTCCCTAACAACCCTACTAAATTCTCCCTCACCCATCTCACCTTTGACTTATCCAAAGCCCCTTCTACTACTATGATCTCCCTAACCCCTTTCTACAGACTCTTCCCTCCTCTATCTCTCCTTTACTCATCCTAAGCCTCATCCTATTACTATAAACTCCCAATTAACACTTCTGGATTCTTCCCTCCTCTATTCCTCCATTATTCTATTCAAACCTACTAACAAACTCAAATATCCTCTGCTCAAATCAACTCGTACTAATACTGTACTCATGTTTCCCTATACTAACACTGCACTGATATTTCTCATACTAATTTGTTTGGGTTCCGGAGTACCGTGCTACTCGCCGAAAAGCACTTTGATGCCTCCTCAGAGGTAGTACGCACTATATAAATGCAATTACATTACAATATATGTTAGTGCTGTGAGATGAGGGACCCAAATCTTAGTCAAGTGACGATGGACCCATATTATGTGGATCAGCCTCAGCTGATAAGGGAGGACCCTCCGTAGTCACGTAGGCATCAAGACTCTGGGTGTTAAATTCATGATGCAAGGATCAGGCCCTCCTGTCTCTGCATTTCCGGTGTTTTTTGGGGGCCATGCACCAACGCCCAGAGGGGCCTCCTAATCCCCTCCTCTTCTTTCTCTCCAATATGCTACTGCCCCACCCCGGGCCAGTCACTCCCCTGCCACGGAGGTTAGGGCCTTCGTCAATCGAGTCCCAGGTAGCTTCAGGGATGTAATAAAAAGGGTTTTGTCTTGGAAGAGGACCTCAAACCTCACTGGAAAGAGCACATATTTTATTCTCATGACCCTAAGTTTTAGTTTTGCTTCCTGAAATGAACGTAATTGCTGTTGGACCTTCTGGGAATTTAGAAAAATCATAACAGAGGAGGCGAGATACACCAAGGGACCCACGGCTCTGGCTGTCCTAATAATTGCATCGCTATCTGCAAAATTAATAACTCGTGCAATAAAGGGCCTAGCTGGGGCACCTGCCGGCAGTTTAATTGTCAAGGCCCGATTAGGTATTTCAATCAGAAAACAGGTTGATAAATCGTTAGTGTGTGCCCATGTCTTACACCAGTCAATATGAAGGTGGTAAGAGAGGTCCCCTTCGCCCTTCCAGGAGGTTGTTCCACCTGGACCTATATTCTGCGTCCTTCAGACGGGCCTCCAACTGGTTCAACTGGTGTTGCAGGGCTCCTAGGCGCGTCTCGTGTGATCTAACTGTATCTTTTGTTTTGGAGATCCTGCTTTCAACCTTTGTAACTCCATGCATCGTGTTTCTGAATTCTTGACAAATCAAAGCAAGGTCGGCTTTAAGCTCTCCCATTCTTCCTTTCAGAGTGTCCTTGAGTTCTTTTATCGCCTGTAGGATGGCAGAGTTTTGCAGAGTCTCCTTCTCCTGGGTCACTCCTCCCACTACTCTGTCCTCTTCTACTTGTGACATTTGTTTGCCAAATTTATTAATTTTAGTTCTGGAGGCTATTGCCAAGGGTTTGTCTCTTGCCTTGATTCTCTCGCGGTCCAGAGGTTGAGTCTACCACTTAAGGAAGGCAACGCTACTGGGGCTAATAACAAGGTCCCTCCTATGGATCAGCTCAGAAGATTTCACCCTTGACATAGGTCGTTTCCTGGTCTGGCCTCTTTACTCATTGCTATTGTGATCCGGGGTCCCCCCACAATGCACACAGAGCCCTGGGAGCAGCGCCCCAGATAGAGTCACTGGCGTTTGGTTCCCCCTCTCAGAGGAACGGGGGGAGCAGGCCATCAAGTCCCTCGTGGATCAGCTCTCTCTGACAGTTGTGGCTCCAGGTCCTCCTTTCTCCTAACTTCTGGGGGAAGACCCGGGGGGAGGGAGGGGATTACCCACCGCAGCAGCATGGCATTTTCTCTGTGGGGCCCCTCCTCCAGCACCCCAGCCACCAATTAGGAGCATGTGGGGGACCTACTCCCTTCCCCTCAGCTCACCTGCCTCTTACTCACAGGCTTGTCACCTCGCATGCAGCAGGATCGGCCCAGCTCACCACTTCCAGCTCACCTACGCCCGTTGTGAGTCTCTCTCTTTGGGTGTCTCGGGTAATGGTCTCCGGCAGCACCTTAGGCCACAAACACTAATCTTCCCGGTTGGTGGTCCCTTCACGATCATCGGAGGCATTCTGCCTCACTGGCGATGTAGCCAGATGTTGTTCACCTCCCTAGTGGCCCGATACGCCGCTTCTCCCACTGTCGCCTTGGTCCTCTGGACCCACCCTCTGCGATGTCTGGCCCACTCCTCACAGGGCTTGTTGCCGCTGAAGGCCCAACTTCCATCACTGAAAGGCCAGTCTCACTGCTGCCCAGGCCTGCAGGCAGCTTCAAATCAGACCCAGGCAAGCGGGAGTCATGCAGAAGAAACTAGGGCTCCACGGCCCCAGCAACTACCTTCTTCTCCTCCCTCCGTGTCCTCACAGATGTGGTTTGGCGTGGCCACCCGGCTCTGGTGCTGCAGTCTCGGCTCCGGGACTGTCTTCCAAGGCCAATCCTGCTGCTCCTTGGGGCCACTCTGTCGCTCAACCCAGGCTAATCGTCCTGGGGAGCTGGCAAATTTCTAGAGATTTCAGGGCAGTGCAGCAGATCTCGTTCAGAGCCCATCCGCCATGTATGGCTGTTTGGCCATGCCCATCATTTCAGCTGCTGTCTTGAAAGTTTTGGGTGATTCGTCAGTCAGAAGTGGAGAAAAATGAGGGTGTTCCCAAAATGCATTTTCCCCATGCATTTTCCCACAGAGTCTTTAGACATAACTATAGCCCGAACCGCTGAACAGAATTACACTAAATTTGTCAGAAAGGTAGATTTTGATGTGTGGATTGCGCTTTTTGTGATTTGGTTTACATTTGTTCAGTAGTGTTAGAGATATTAAAGGAAAAATAATTATAGAGATCTGGGGACATGGATCCTCAGTGGATCTAGTGTGGCAGATTTGTGAATTTGTGTGCCAAAGAAAGACCCTGATTGGCTGTCTGCAACCTGAGAGAAAAGTTGCAGCTGCCATTTTGTTTATCAGCTAGGTAAGGTGGAGAAAAAGTAAGTGTGAAAAGTGAGATAGGTGTTCAGGATAGAGGTATCCTGACCCTATAGGACTGATGGAGGGGTCCCAGAGGGACCCCCATGGGCATAAAATTGCCCCAATTTTTTTCCACTGAGCCACCGATCCACGGCTCTGCTGTGGGGCTCAGTGCTACCCTCCTGTGTAAATTTGTAATGGATCCGCTAATCCAGAGAGCAACAAAAGAAAATGCACACGCTCAGTCAAACAACCCCGCGTGGGTTTGGGAGTATGTGGGAGCTTAGGCGCATGCCCTGGCTGCATCTCATGCCCTGTGGCCAAGCTCCTAATGTGTTAAAAAAAACATAGAAATTTGCTGAAGAAACCAAAGGTCACAAATTATACATTGGAATTAGCAGTTAAAAAACCACAGAAATTCACTGAAAAAACAAAGGTCACGGGGTGGTATCGTTAGTTTCAGAATTCACATTCACAAACCATAGAAATTCAGCTGTAATACAATTATTTCAAGTAACTATAACTTGTGGCCTAGGGTGACAATAACCCGGGCCCTCACCATGCAGTTTTCTTTTAAAAAATGTTAGTGCAAATGTTGTAGTGATATTATCAATGATGCCATAGAAGATGTATGAGAATAATGAGAATAATGTAATAGGTGGGATAATTAGCTGTGTATAGCAAGGGAGCGAGTTATAGTTGCCTTAGAACAAGAGTTTTAGTTACTTGAAATAACTTAAATTCTGAACCGAACTATCACATCCCTGTAACCTTTGTTTTTTCAGTGAATATATATATATATATATATATATATATGTGTTATTTAGTGGTGGTTGCACTAGGTAGTTAGTTAGGACCATATTCCCATAGAAAAAGCATTTTTTGACTTGCCCATATCTTTGGCACTGTTTGACGAATCTTAGCAAAATACATTTTTTTTAAAGTGTCACAGTGATTCTGGTGGCAAAAGTTTCGGGGTGATCAGTCAAGTAGGGGCCGAGAAAAAGGTGGGACGAAAAAAGTTGTGTTTCCCATTTTAATTCCCATAGGACATCCAGACATGTCTACACCCCGAACCACTGGACAGAATTACACCAACTTTGGCAGAAAGCTAGCTTTCGGTACGCAGTTTGTGCTTTTTCTTATTTGATGTAAATCTGTTCAGTAGTTTTTGAGAAATCTAGGGAAATCCAAATTTGTATATCTCTGGCAGCGAAGTATTCACAAAACTTTGACTAGCTCATGCAGGAATACCCACAGCTCTGTTTGGCTGCCAACACTTCAACCCAGGAAGTGTTGGCAGCCAACTTGGAACTCGGCTTCTGCAGAGCCCCAGAAAAAAAAGCAAAAAAAGAAAAGGGTCCAGGGTATAGACACTCTGACCCCTTAGCTCTGATGATGGGGTCCCAGAGGGCCCCCCCAGACAAAAAAACATATTTTTTTAAAATGTTTGCCGTGAATTTGCTGCGATATTTATGAGTTGCGGCAAAACAGTAAAAATAAAAAAAAAACAAGCATGGGCTCCCATGCTTGTTTTTTAATAAGCCCACGGGTGGGCCAGGTCCCGAGGGCATTCATAATTTTGTATGTGGGGGAGGGGCTCCTGGCCCCCTGCAAACCTAGGAACCACCACCTCCCGAGGCAATTTTTGTGGTAAGTGGGGGAGCCCGAAGTCCCCCTAAACCCTGGGGACTACCACCACCCCAGGGCAAAATGCTTTAACTGTGTGTGGGAGGCCCATTGACCTCCCCCACAGCCCTGAGGACCACCACCTCCCTGGGGCATTTATCTAATTGTGCCACCCCCCTCAGCCCAGGGACCACCACCTCCCTGGGGCAAGCTGAAGAAAATAAAAAGGGGGTCAATTTCAGACCCCTATAGCTCCAGTGGCCACCAACTCCCAGCGCTACGCACTTTGGAGTGGGGCAGCATGGCCCCCCTTGAGGAGCCACTGATGGCCCTGGGGACCACCACCCCCAGGGTCGGCTTCTGCTATGTCTCGAAATGCCCACCCCCTGGACATCACTGTTTGCTGTGGCTTGGTTGCAGCTTTGACAGCTGCAGCCAAGTCACAGCAAACACTCCACTTTCTGACAGCGGGACCTGTCAAACATGTGAAATATTTAGCTTTTCTCATCTTTTAGTACATGTTAAATTCTTTGTATACACTATAGAAGGTATTTGTTTCTTATATCATGCTTACCACAGCTGACTTTCCACCTCGTTGTTTCCATACATGATAAAAGAATTGTGGTCTTTCTTTCTACTAGTTTTTATGAGGGCTGAATTATTTTTGGCACTACATTCCTTTATTTAGTTATTTCAGAATTATATATGTTGGACTGCAATTAGCTCTATTTATTCACAGCATTGATAAATACAACTATACCTTTTCATTTACTTAATTTTCACTTGGTTAAACTCACTATGGTTGCAGTAAGCATGTCGCAACCTCCTCCATTTTTGATTGAGGTAGCAAAACCCATTCAACCATGGAAACAATGGACACAATTGTTTTAAACCCATTTTATGGAGGTAAGAAGTTTACACCTTTCGCTAAACAACACATTTTGCTTCATAATTTAGGTGTCAAAGGTCGGAAAACAAATGAGAACCTATCAGAACCACTAGAATAAGAGGAAAATAAACTTGAAGCTTATTTTGATGTATACCAGATTACATTTAATAGATTACAGGAACACTTTGGAACAAAATAAATGTTGTTCAATAAAGGCATACACTCTTTGGTAGAGCAAAAGAAAAAAAACGAATATTGCTGCTTTTTGGGGACTGTCAAAAACCTGCAAGTTCGGCCCACTAACATATTCCCTCATACATGATCAGTTAATGAGGTGTACAAATAAGCCACAAGTACATGAAAAAACGCTAGCTAAAAATTGAGATCTCAGACAAGCCATAGACATTGCAATGATCACAGAACACACAACAGATTGAATTAAAGAGTTGAAAATCGGCACGGAAACTCTTCTAGAAGTAAATGTTTTGAACCAACATGAATCTAGCAAAAGTAGTGATTCTACAAAACACATGGTCCATACAGATAATTACAATGGTATAGGTGTGGAAGTGTAGCACTCATGGCAAATGTGGAAGAAGGAGGCATTTTGCCAGAGTGTGTAGGATCATAAACCTCAAACAAGTGAAAATGATTGAACCTGTGGTACAAGAAGAAAGGAAATTATTATTCCAACTACAAGATAATAATGGAAAAGTGAACTTTACATCCTGTGGCACTGCCCTTGACAATAAAATGGATACAGTATTTGCAGACTTGTGTTCACCTTGCACCTAGTTAGACAGTAACGTATTTCTAAAAGAAGCAAGGTGATTTGGAAAAAACAAAGAGTAAACTGAGATGGTATAATTGAGATCCGGTTTTCTTGGATGGAATGGCCAAAATGAGAATTCATTTTAGAGGAAAGAGCACAGTTGGTAAGGTCAATATAACAAGAAGAGGGTCTAACCAATGGGGGTGGTGTCATCAGGAGTTGGGAATCAAACTTGATTCAAATAGTTAAGATCCTTCTTTTAGCAGACCAATCTTTATGTGGCAATGAGGTGTGTGATGACTTTCCAAAAGTATTCAATGACAAACTAAGTTTATTGAAGAATTACCATTCTCATATTAAATTGAAATCTAAACCCAAACCAGGAATACATAAAGTGAGGCCATCCGCCATTTCCTTTAAAATCCCTAGGAAAAAAGAACTAGGCAGATGACTTAAATTAGGTGTCATGGAGCCTATAAAAAGTTCACAGTGGTTAGCCCCAGTTGTAATTGTCAGCAAATCCTTGGGGAAAGACATCAATCTTTGTGGTGATCTACATGATTTAAGTTCTAGCATTTGGGTAGTTAGGCATCCCTTTCCTCGCATTCACAAAGTGCTAACATAAATTAGTAACTCCAGTTGGTTTTGTGTCCTGGATCTCTCTTCCTCCTACCACCCGGTGGAATTGCTCATCACGACATCTCATCACATTTTGACTCTCTAGGAGCCTATCAAGTTCCACACATGCACTTTAAGTTTGCCTCAGCGACTGCAACCTTTCACAGAATCATGCAACATGTCCTTAAGGGGATAGCTCACATATTATGTTTTCAAGATGACATCTTAGTATTTGTTTTGAATGAGAAGAAGCACAACAGAACATTGAGATGCATGTCATGTATTTATGTGATCCGCAGTCCCCGGCTGCAGAATCCTGCATGCTACAGCATACACACATGCCACACATTTTTCTTTTTCCACTTTCTCAAATCTTTGTTTTTCTAAACACTTCTCGCTAACCTGGATGTTTTCAACATAATTTGCCTGATCCCTTCCACTGTCCTTGTTGCTACTGCTGTCTAGTTAAAATGTGTTCCAGTTTAGGAACCCACTCAGCAGGACACAGCAACAACATCTCCGTCACCCACACCTCTGAACTGGACTAGACCGACCACCACTGCATCCACTTCTCCTTCACCAAACCAACCGAACACCACAGCACCCACCGCCACCCACACAGAAGTTGGAACAAGGTCTCTTAAGACCAACTCGCCACCACCAAACACCAAACACGACCACCACCGGCCACCAAGGATGCCAACCTAAGAAAGCTAGTTGGTTCTCCCCTCCTCCAAGAGTCCAAGCGCACCTGCAGATGGCTCAAGAGAAGATGGAGAAGCAGCAAGACCCCTGCCGATCACTCTGTCTTGAAAACTGCCATCACAACACACACCACCACCTCATCAGAACTGCAAAGAGAATGACCAATCAGGAATGCATCAACACCAATTCACACAACAGCAAAGATCTCTTCACCGTGATCAAAGAATTTACCAAACCCAGCATGGGCTCCACAGACATCCCCCCTCCCAAGACCTCTGTGACAACCTCGCACCTTCTTCCACCACAAGATTTCAGACATTTATGATAGTTTTGCAATCCAAGACCTACCCACCCCTCCCACAAACACTGCACCTAAAAGCTCCAGCTCCCAGCTGTCCCTACTCAGCTGGACCACTCTCACCATGGACGACACCCTAAAGATCATGAAACCATCCGCTCCAGAGCCCCCTTAAACCCATGCCCCCATCATATCTTCAACCGATCAAACACCACCATTGCCCTCAAGCTATGCTGCACCATCATCTGCTCCACTGAGTCTGCCACCTTCCCGGAATACTGGAAACATGCAGAAATCAACCCCCTGCTGAAAAAACCCTCCGCCGACCCGACGGACCTCAAAAACTACAGGCCCATCTCACTACTCCCCTTCCCAGAAGGCCATCAACGCCCAACTCACCAAGTTAATCGAAATCAATCACACCCTGTACTCCTCCCAATCAGGCTTCTGAAGCAACCACAGGACTCAGACGACACTCTCCGAAGCAACTGATGACATCTGCACTTTCATCGACCAAGGTGAACACGCAGCCCTCATCTTCCTGGACAGCTCCGCCACCTTCGACATCATCACCCAACACACCCTCTGCACCCAGAATCCATGACGCCAGCATCCACGACAAAGCCTTAGAGTGGATCCGCTCCTTCCTCGAGGCCGAACCCAAAGAGTCAGGCTCCCACCGTTCTCATCAAAACCGACAGAGATCAGCTGCGGAGTTACTCAGAGGTCATCTCTGAGCCCTACCCTCTTTAACATCTACGTGGCACACCTGTGAACATCATCAGAAACCACTGACTTAACTTCGTCTCCTACGCAGATGACACCCACCTGATCCTCTCCGTCACCGACCAACCTACAACTGCCAAAAACAACTTCCACAACAGAATTAAGTCATTTTCCGCCTGTATGAAGGACAGCTGCCTGAAACTCAACTCCAACAGAACCAAGGTCCTCATCCTAGACTCCACCCCCTCCACCTGGGATGACACCTGGTGTCCCTCTGCACTTGGAACCCCCCCATGCACGCAACCTCAGCATCATCCTCAACTCCTTGCTCTCAATGAGCCAGATCAATGCCGTTTCATCCTCCTGTTTCAAAACACCCAACCTGCTCCGAAAGATTTTCGAATGGATCTCCATTGAGTCCAGGAGAACAGTCACCCAGGGGCTTTGTCAGCACCAAGGTAGACTACGGCAACACACTCAATGCCGGCACCACCCAAAAGCTCCAAAAGAAACTGCAGAAAATCCAGAGCGCCTCGGCCAGACTCACCCTGGAGATCCCTCACCACAGCCACATCACAGCTCACCTGAGAGACCTTCACTAGCTCCTGATCAACAAAAGAATCACCTTCAATCTCCTCACACACACCTACAAGGCCCTCCACAACATCAGGCCATCATACCTCAACCACCACCTGTCCTTCTACACGCCCACCACACACCTCCACTGTTCCACTCAAATGGACCTTGCCACAACCCAAAGGATCCACAAAAACACAGCTGGAGAAAGACCCTTCTCTTACCTTGAAAGTTTTTCCACTACACCTCAGTCAATCACCCTCACTACCTCAACTCAAGAAGAACCTCTTGACCAGGCCCTTCGACTGAACTGCTACTATCCACCCCCGCCGCCTTAGTGGTTGAGACCCTTACAGGATATTAGCCATGCTTAAGATGGCCCTTGATTGATTGATTGATTAGAAATCAAAGATTATGGGGGTCTTTATGACTCCGGCGGTTAGTGGTAATGTGGCGGTTGTACTGCCAACAGGCTGGCGGTACATACCGCCACATAATGACTTTGGCGGGTTGGCTGAAGCCAAGCCACCAATGTACCACTCCAACTGCCATGGCGGTAGCAGCCGCTGGGCTGGAGATAAGAATCTCCAGCCCGGCGGCCGCTATTGTATTGCCTCAGGCATTTTTACCCTGCCTATTGCCATGATTTTCGTGGTGTTCGTAATGCCACGAAAACCATGGCAGTAGGCCTTATCCGTGACAGGGAATTCTTTCCCTGTCACTGATAGGAGGCCCCCTCCCCCCAACAATGCCCCAGAAGCCCCCCACCCATCCTCCGTCCATGCTCCCCCTTCCAATACCCCTTACCCCTACACACACACACGCAAACATGCACCACGCATACACACTCTCACTCACACAGGCATACACGCATGAATACATGCATGCATCCATTCATTCATGTACACATCTGCACCTCATTCACACAGACACACAGACAAGCATTCACATATCCATACTTACACGCATTCTCACACATACATACACGCACGCAAACAACACTACACAGACATTTGCATTCACGCTCACACTCACACACTCATGCACACCCCCCCACACACACAACACCCCCCAGCCCCCTCCCCTGTCGGAAACCCGACTTACCAGGATCCATGGTGTCTTCCGGCAGGGGACGGGATGGGGCGCTCCTACCGCCAGCAGCGCCCGCCAGCAGAACCCTGCCAGGCTGTATTATTTTTCATTATACGGCTGGCGGCGGTCTACTGGCGAGGCACTGCTGGTGGTAGCAGCACCACTTGAACACCATCTGCCAGCATGGCCACAGATGGATTTCCGCCCTTCTTGTGGCAGAAATCCGGCTGTGGTCATTATTCGGCGGATGGCTGTTAGCCGCTGTGACGGTCTTTTGGCGGCCATCGCCGTGGTGGTAGGCGGTACTTACCACCAGCGTCATAATGATACCCTATGTGTTTGCAAAACCCATGTGGTGTGCCTGGTTAGCCAAGTACCAGAAATGTGTAAGCATAAATACATTGCATACCAGGGGTAAGCCACTGTTATGGATGAGCCCGATTGAAAGCATGGGTTTTATTTCATATATTTTTATAATCTATTTATGTGATGTTAAGTAGCAGAGCATGTTAGAAACAAAGCAACATTGTAACTTCACACTAAGGGACATATTGTCACGCAGTGCAGCGTAGCAAGTAAATGTGCTGTGCTCCACTGCATGACAAGGAAAGGACAGGAATGAGCAGTATTTAAGGCCTATGGAACATTTCTGACATTTTCCCCTGTGCTGGTGCACAATGGGGTGCAAGGCTGCCTGCATCGCATGCAGGATTGTTTATGTGACACAATTTAGAATAATGGTAGTGCACCACCCTCCAAAGAAATGTTCTGTAAAAGTCCAATCCTTTAATATGAGGTTACAAAAATCTTCTCCTTATTCTCTTTCTCTTTTCCAACAATATATGTAGATAGAACAGCAACAGCCAACGTGTTTCGTCCTCCAACATAGGACTTCTTCAGGGCTGTAACATAATACATATCATTTACATTGAATACACAAACAACAAAAGACAAATACCAATTACATATATCCCCAAAATTCATTTTTGTACATCTAGACAAACATAAGTACATATAACTACATATCTCTATACGAACATACAAATAAAAACAACGATAAAAGATGGCAAGGGAATTTGTCTCCAAAATAATTACTAATATTCCATAACAAAGTACACAAACATATACAACAAAACAATGTCATTATCAATTATTTACAATATACATATAAAAAATGTACAAAAATTAATTTTGTCACGTCAGTCACTTACATTGGTTTGTGGGCTTGCCTTTTAAAATCTGCTTGTTTTCATTTGTGAAACGAATGCATACGTCATGCCTTTTCCGGTGTTTAGCCCACCTACACAGCACCGGTAAACTACTAAAAACATACGAGGCTCGATATTTTCAGCATGGTGTCCGGACTACTTTATCTGTTTATTTTCCACGAAGCACGATCGCGCTGCATTTTACATAGTGTGATTGTGCTGCATTTTTTTTCTTTACAATGCTAATTGCTCTAACTTGAGCAAATGCGAGACCCGTTGCATTGAAAATGCTTGTGTTTATTATGGCCTCACACATGTTCACGGTTAATCCATTTGAGGAACAAAAGTAGGCAAGTGTTACTGCCATTTAAAGTCCTTTTATGGACCACGTTACATTGCACCAATGATTAGCTGTTTCTGAAATATATCTCATTATAATGAACTTAACTGCAGCTGTGTTCTAGGTCGGATCATGATAAACGAGTATTATAGAGCATTGAAATGTCACACAAAAGTTCACAGACCTGCCGTAACTAACAAGCATGTTTTAAACATGTAACAAAGCAGCGGAGGCTGCCGTACAACATGGCTGAAAGTAAAGAAAAACAAAGAACTAAGGGGCAGATTTATGGAAAGTCACTTTCCCTGCCCCACTTAGCACCCCCCTAGCGCCTCCAGATGTGCGCCGTATTTAATATATGGCGCACCATGGCGCAGGGTAGGGGGCAATAGTGTCATTTTTATGACGCTAATGATGTACTCTGCAGGAGTAGCACCAAAATATTGGTGCTATTCCTGCAGAGTACATAGGGGCCAATTCTAAAGAATGGAAGCCCCCTTTCAATGCCTGCTCTTTAGCAGATGTTATAAGTGCCGTAATAAATGGCGCAAGAAAATCTTATAGATTTCCTTGCACCATTTTTCCAGCTCCCCTAACAGGGGAACACCCCCTTTGCATACATTATGCCTGGAGCAGGCAAAATGTAGAGCCAAGGGTTACAGAGTGGCGCAATGCGTGCATTGCGCCACTCTATAAATACGGCATGGAGATTTTGGTCTCCGTGGGCCACATTAACGTCAAAATAAGTGACATTAATGTGGCGCATGGTGGCGCTAGTGGCGTATAAATATGTCCCTACTTCGTGTTCAACACTGGCAGAGCCATAACATTTTTCTTCTTCTTTACTGAAAGCCATGTTGCACTGCAGCCCACTCTGCTAAGCGATATGTTAGAAAAAATCCACAAAGCCAACAGATCTTGCATATGGGAAACATATTATCTTTGCCAATGCTTGTTCCTTTTTCTTTCAGCACTCCAGGAGGGGGCACACCTTCTACCTTTCTCCTCTGTATGCTGCTTCCCACCTTTTATTACCAGCCCCCATGTGAATGCTTCATCTTGTTTCCTCATCATCCCAAGCTCGTCCATAGACTTCCCCATCCCTCCTTGGCTTCTCTTTTCCATTTTAAGACGCGAGCGCAAAGCGCTCTGTCCCCTGCAGTAATCTCTCTTTGGGCTTCTAACCACGCCCATGTCAGGTCAGTCACTTTCATTGGTTTGTGGGCTTACCTTTAAAATCCGCTTGCTTTTATTCGTGAAAGGCATGCATACGTCATTCCTTTTCCGGTGTTTAGCCCACCTACACAGCACCGACTGAACACATACGAGGCTCCATGTTTTCAGCATTGTTTCTGGACTACTTCACTCTTTTATTTTCCATGCAGCGCGATCACGCTGGGGTTTACATAGCACAATCGCCCTCAGTTTTCAATTTCAGCGCGATCGCTCTGCATTTTACAAAGCGCGATCGCGCTTCATTTTTTTCTTTTAATTTGTGTGGCAAGAAATGTCCGGTTAGGAATTTACAACGCTTATAGCTCTAACTCGAGCAAATGCGAGACCCGTCGCATTGCAAATGCTTGTTTATGTTTTTCTCCCCAGCCCCAATTGTTTTAGTTGCTCTCTTGCATCCCCACCCACTACCTGTTATTTCCCCAACCTTCCCTCCTCTCTCCCCACCCCAAGCCCTTAATGTTTTTTTTATTTAAATATTTTTGAAGGTCCTGCAAGGTACCATTTGCTTCTCTGCATGTCAAATTGCGCTTTCGCACATTTACATTTTTTTTTATTTACCAATCCAAGTAGAATCTGCTATCTGAGATCGGTAAATGAAAAGCAAATGAAAACGATGCCCACATTCCTCCATATTTGTACACATGTGATTATGGCTGGCTTTAGGGTGGTGCGAGCAGTGCGGCCACACTGGGTGCTGACCTCAGGGGGGCGCTGTCTTTAGCAATGACTTTCGAAACTTACGATTTAAAAGCACCTGCTGAAAAGTTTTTTCTGCATCCAGCTTTGAGGAAGTAATTAAAATGTCAAGATACCTTTTGTGATGAATGTTCCTGCTAGGGAGAGAGAAAGGAGTTTTGTCTGGGTTAGTGGGTAGTTAGTGGGTTAGTAAAGCCAGCCTTTACAAGCACTTTAAAACAAATTAATCCATGTGAAAGGGGGGCTATGGAGAGATGAGGGGCAAATTTGCCAGGTGGTAGTGAGGGAATTCGAGGAGGTGGTCATGGGGTGGGGTGGAGCTGGGTGCCAAAAAAGACTGTTGCACAGGGCGCCACCAGCGTTCAAGCCGGCCCTGCATGTGATGATGCATGCACACACACATACGTAATCACATATGCAATCACCTACAAACACACCTTTTTTTATATTTTCAATGCCATACTGCATCAACAATTTAGCTTTTTGCCGATGCTGCCCAGCATCGGCAAAAAGCATTGGCAAATCCAATATACCTCTAAGACAAGACCTATTGGCTTTGCCAATGCTTGTTTGCACGTGGTGACTCCTCCACGATCTATTACAATTATGGCTTAATCATTCCAGGAGCACCCAATACTTTATAATGGATGGAATTCTCTGGGCGGCAGTGTCCAGGGATTGGCTTACCAAACAGAAAATCTCTTCGTACTAAAAGCATAGTTCATCAAGTGGAAAGTGCCTGGTTCCAGAAACTGCCCACGAACAATAATCCGAAAAGTCTCCAAGTTCCAACTCCTGCCTTTACCATAGGGAGCACTATTGTTCTGTTAAATTCAAGGTCACCTCGATCCCAGGTACTCTGCCTGACAAGCATTCAAAGGAACTAAGAATTGGCAAACTTGAGAACGAAGTTACCAGAAATTCATATATGTTAATCAAAAAAGTCCATAGCTACCTTCTTAGGTACATGAGAGACAGTAAATCCTGTGGTACCTTGATCAAACGGCGAGCAATTTACCCACACTGCAATAAGCCTCCAAGTCACTAGTGAGTTTTGGTTTCTCAGTCTGGCGACACAGTTTCATTGTTACCGAAATATTCAAACCCTTCCTTGTTTTGCATTAAGCCATTTTCTATTTAATACTTATGTATGGTGATGTGATGTTATTTTACTAAATTTGTTGAGTGCACTAATACCTGTACAGGTGTCCTGGCACTTATATTGGCGGATATTGTATAGGGTGAGTTCTCAAGTGGCAAAGAAGCAGCTCTCATCGCATGTGGCTCTGCAGTATGATGTACAATAACATCACAGAAGAGTTGTCTCCTAAAACCAATGACACTGTTGACAAAGTTTTACCACAAGGCATGTAATGAGATCCGACCTCACCGAGGGATCCACGTCAGCTGGCCCACTGGAGAGGATGCCAGGTGGCACACTGTATGTATGTGGGTTAGGGGCATCCATTTTGGCCACTTGTGCAGCACAAGGCTTTGCTGGTTGTTTTGGTTGATTTAATTGTATTGACACGTGAACAACTGCTCACTGCTTAATTATACTCATATTCTGTACATTTTGGGAGATGATTTGCAATATTTAGATGTGTAGTAAGAAAGACGAGGAGATAGTCTTTGAAATTTACCATGGCTCGATTGGATTGAATAAGTTAAAATGTTGTATTGTCCTTTATGTATTGTTCCCCGACAGTTGCACTCCTCTGATACGTTTATTTTAATACAACGTTATATTTTGGTCATGGGTGATTTGATAGACAAGAAACAAATGATCACATAAATTCAGAAACATTAATTTAAATGAAGAAATCAAGAAACAGTACACCAGTGGCCCAACTCTCTCATCCAATTGAATACCTTTTTTCAAATGTGGGCTATCAAATGCGGTGTGGACCAATTGACCTCGAATAGAGTTTCCGTAGATTGCAGAAAAAAGATTTATAGGCCCACCATCAATCTTAATATTTATGTTCTAAACTTCCACCGCAGTACTATTTTGTAGAAAAATACAGTGGCTCCAAAAGGTGATTCCAAAGGTTATTTATTGATACACACTTGAAGAAGAACAGCTGACACGTGTGTTTCCTACTAGGGTATGTTTACCTGGGGCTTTCTCAAGGCTAACAAATATCACAAGGATGTATCCGTTTCTTAAGAAATTCCAAAAGGACATTTTAGGCAACCAGAATGCATAATCGGTCAAGTTGTTGCATGTTGAGTTGAAAGGAAAAAATCGCTGAGTCACTAATAGGGATTTATCCCAGGACGTGCACTTCTTTTCAACTGATCATGCTACAACTTGTCCGATTATGCATTCTGGTTGCCTAAAATGAAGTCTGTTACATTTAGGTCATATTCAGCCTCATGGTAGGTGATGCCTGATATGGCTGCTTCTTTCCCTGCCGCAGTACCCAAAATTGCACTGGTCCATTATGCTGTGATATTTCAGTTTCTTATAGACCAATCTTTCTTTGGGATTTGGACTACAGCAAGGAACAGGAGAGAGGTTCCCTTTAAGATGTGGGAAGTTCCCCACTTTCGGCAGAATGCATGATCATTTCTGCATTCTGTCATGGGATCTTTCACTGAAAGCACTGAGTGCTCAAATCTAAATAGAGAGATGTCATACCTGATATTTGTTCCTCTTACCATTAATAATACACTTCTGTCTCTTCTTTACACAATGTCAGCCTGGCAGGGCATAGTGTAGGGTATCCGAAGCACTCCTAAAGTTGCCTTTCTGGTAGGCAGGGCCTAGGGTCAGAGTAACAAAGATTTTACATCAGGATTTCTTCACTTTTGCAGCACAGCTGTGATGCAAAATCCAGTTTAGCATTTCCTAAGCCAGGCACAGTCAATTTGTGTGGCTTTGTGTTGCTTAGTAACTACAAAGTAACGAAAGGCAGTGGTATTGCACTGAGTATGCATTACATGGGTGGAACTTGGGTGTTCTTGTGCATCCACCTTGATATAAACCCAAGTTTCCCTTCCAGCACAAAGACAAGCTTGACTGTAGTGCAGGAACTCTTGCACCACGGTGCCAGGGTGCCTTTGTTTGTGCTAGGCATATCGGGAGCTGAACAGCACCATATGCTGGTAAATAAGATGCTATTAAGCTCCCACTCATCTACGCAACAACTTGCAGCACTGCGTTGCTCGAACGTTTAGTAAATATGTCCCATAGGGTTGTGTGATGGAGGTCTGTGGCAAACCACAAAACCCAATATACTATCTGCAATCAGTAAACAGCAATGCATTTAGAAATATGTGTTAAAATAGCCAGGTAAACATATCTGCATTACAACAACGTAAAAACTAAAATAAGAAAATTTAAGTAGAGGAATGCTAATAGAAGTAATGCAATATTGATAAATTCTACAATTCGAAGAATGTTTATTTTTACATCATTTTTTATTCAGCGGAAATACTCATACCACAAATGGTCAACTTCCTTAGTCTCGATTTCCCATTAATTGCTGATCATTGATTGTCCCGGTTACCTGTGTTTGAGACCTGTCTCTCTCCCTTCTCCAAATGCTCTTGTTCCTCTCATCATTTCATGGTCTTTGCCGGGTGCGCCAGTGCGAGGCCACCTAATATCCCTAAAAATAGTCCTTCATTAACAATATATGTATTTCTAAGGTGGACTGGTGTTGTTTTGGAATGGGGACTTTGATTGGAAAGAAAGAGGGACAATGAAATGGAGAGAAACTAAACAGTAAAAAACACTTACTTTATCTGCTTTCAAGCGCCTCTTCTAACACCAAACCTTCAACTGTCTCTCGGCTTGCTAGATGTGCTGCATTTTCACTCTGCTCCTCTTCAACTACTCGAAAATAAAAGTTATCTAACTCCACCTCTCCTCTGACAACTATCTGTCTTTACCCACTCTTCCCTGTCCCTGTCACACGAAGCCCCCTAGACCTCTCTCCTCACTAATATGAATCACTTCTGCGATTGCACCCGCTTAGTTCCTGCGTCAAACGTTTCATATTTAATGCAGACAAAGCTGTGATCTACACCTTAATTTTAGCAAGCTGGATTTTTCTAATAGCAGTTTCTACCATGAAATAAACAAATTTGCCAGAATGAACAATCTTCAATCTGCCAAGACAATTTCCTGGTGCAACATGCAGACACCACTGGCCTCCTTAGCCCAGTAAGTCAGAATTTATGGGTGTGATAAATACTACTCAGTTATGAGGAATAGCATGCATATTTTAGTGCCTAATGCACCAAAGTTCGCATGTAATGGTAAAAAAACAAGCATTTGCCTCCCAATATACATTGGAAGGTTTGACCTGCCAATTTTTATCAGAAAATTTGAGCAGTTACCGCATATATCACTATGAACGAGGCTGCTCTTAATGAGGGCCCAAGAAGGCTACTGATCCGTCAAAGCAGTTTGTGCATTACAAACTACACTTTCTAATTTTTATAGCTGTACACAACTCAGGCCACCCTACCTCTTACAGTTGTTTCATGCCACACCCCTATTCAGTTCAATTGACAAATTAACACTAAGCGCCAATGTTTCTCCTCTTACTCTGGTATCTCCTGTGCTGCTTGTTTCAATTATATGGAGTGGACTCCCCAGAACCTATGAGGACTAACCCTCACCTAGTAGAGATCAAACACTCTTTAATAAAGAACATGCTTGAAAGACTCAATCCCTGAGGCCAAGATTTATACATAATGTGCATTCTTCTGAAGGCTTCATTTATTCAATATACGTCTTTACCATTTGTAGCTTTTGCATTAATTATATGTTGGAAGATGGTTTATAAGTAGTGGCTGGTAGGTACCCACTACTAGTAATAAGGCCACAATATAAGTTCCAGTCAAGGTCTCAATAAAATATTCCTTCGCTCAACTGTTGGTAGGTGGCAACAAGCAGGCAGGCTTAACTTAGGAGGCAAGTTTGTAAAGCATTTAAAAACACCAATACATTAAATAAGTAAGATACATCACACAATAAAAATCCAAAACCAATTTATACAAATAAGAAATATGTTTGTGATTAAAATGACACCAAAACAACAAAAATCAATGTAGGGAACCAGAGATATAATTTTTAAATATTAAATGTAAAAGTAGTGCTTGGAAGCAGACAGTGGTTAAAGGGTTAAAAAGGTCATGATGGACCATGACAAAGTCAAGAGCTCCAGCCGCCCCCAATGTAACACTTTTAAACTTACTTCCAGAAGTGTTCCTTGAGGTAGGGAAGTGGTTCACAGCACCAGCCAAGATTTCAAAAGTTGTGGTTTGGGACTACAACTGCCACAATATACCTGGTCAATCTAAGTTAACTTCAGGTGAAGCTTGTCAGCTAGAGCTGTCCTTTTTGTTGATGTTGCAGGCAGCCCTTCCACCACTTTCCTTCCTATTGCTGATCAGGGAGTCCACTCCTTACACTTTAAGACCTGCATAGTCCTTTTGTTGTGAAGCCTTGTGCATGCAGCAGGTGCAGTTATTATGAGTGCAAGCCTCTCCTGTGTACTCTAAGGGTCCATCAGGGCAGGCCTTTGTCTGTCTTCCAGTTGTTTCTTTTGGGTCTTTGGGCATTCATAACACCAATCTAAGGTTCTAGAATCTCTGATATGCTCCTTGGGACTACAGTTCCCACAATGCACCTGGCCAAATCCATAATAGTTCACTGAACGCTGTCCAGCTGGAGCCTTCTGGCAGGAGCTGATGCAGGTAACTCTTAGTAGCTCCTTTATAATGGTTGCTTACTGGGAGTAACTCCTGAATCCTTTAGAAACCAGACAAAGTCCTCTTTTGTGACACCTAGAGTGTGCAAGAGATGCAGTCCTTGTGAGTGTAGTCCTTCTTGGTGCAGACCAGGGGTTCAGCAGGGCAGTCCTTATTGTTGTTGTTTCAAGGAAGGGATCTGAGTTGCTGGGCAACTCTTCCATATGTATCCAGTGTTCCTGGGTGACAAGCAGGGGGACACCACTGACCAGTGGAGTGCAGGGTAACACCCAGAAGTATGGCAACCTCCTTCAAAGTGTGGCATATTCTTGTCTCTTCTGGAGGTTAGGATCTGGCTAAGCTATCCAACTGGTGTGGCTACGTTTCCCTAATATTCCCCTTCCAGCCCCTCTGCTAATCTAATTACTGGGGGTCCCATCTGGATGGGTGGCTGGAAGTGGAGGTTAGCCTGTGTCCTGCACTGTTGTTCCCTCTTTGAAGACTAGTTTGGCTACCTAGCCCCCTTTCTGCCTTTTGCTCTTCTGCTTGCAGATCTCCACCCACCAGGTGTTCCTTTGTCTCAATAAAGGCCACTTCACGCCTCATTAAGACAGCTTGGCTCAGCCTGGCAGAGGCTGGCCAGTCAGAGAACAGCTGCTGGAAGGCTGGGTTTTGGCTCATCAGAAAAGCAAGTTCTATAACTTCTTTTCTGTGATAGTTATAATAAATCGGTGGCAAGTTATTGGATTTATTCTATCATTTTCAGTCTTTGCATGATATTTTTAGCCCACTTCTATCAATAGTTATACTTTAATAAAGTATTCCCATGTTAAACTATGGGGCTAATGTACTGCAATAGGGAAAAACAAAATAGGCAGTTTTTCCCTTACCAGGCCATAAAAAAAAAAATGCCATAATGTCCCTGCTTATAGTTACAAGGCACCCTACACTTGGAACACCTAGGAGAGACCTTAGAGGTGCCATATGTAAAAATAAGGTTGTTTAAGACTTTGGAAGTACCTTTAATTTCAAAGTTGAATTGGAAAATATTTTACTTTTAAAAGAAACTTGCAAAGCAGGGCTGCATTTAAAATGACAACAGGCACCACAGCAGTGCACACTTAAGTACGTTAAATCTACTGGGCCTCTAAATCTACTTGCCCTACCATATACTAGGGACTTACAGTTAGGTTGTCATGCCACTTGTAATTACACCCAATTACCATATAGTTTTAATTAGAGCGCATGCCAGGGCACAATCAAAGTCAGAAAACCAGTATCTAGTAGTCAACATGGGGGCAGAAAGTGGGGGGACACTGCAAAACATCCTGGTATTTTACAGTGTTGCTTTAGTTGGATAGTTTTCTCACCATTTGTACCTTAACCATCACCAAAACACTTGGAGGCACAGTTGAACAATGTATGAATTTTCAGCTGGTCATTGGTAAGTATGTCAAGGCAAGGAGAGGTTCCATTTACCTAGCATTTATGGAACTCTCCTCAGTCTTTGGCATGGTTAGTAGACTCATGCTCTGGGGCATTATCGTTAGGATGGGCATTGATCAGGGCATTATTGGCTCGCTTTAGAGGATACACTGGGAGTGTCTGATTAAGCTTAGGTTTGGCACTGAGGGCCAACTTTTACCTGTAATAAATTCTTTGGGGGTCAGATAGAGGTGCGTGATGGGCCCCTTACTGTTCCACATATATGTTCCTCATATGTATCAATGACTTAGAGGTGGGTCTGATCACAGCAGGGAAAGGTTTACCCAAAGTGAAGTCCAGTGCTCTTCCTGTCTTATTGTACACCAACCATGTAGTTCTAATTTCAAGAAGTACCAACGGAATACTTTGAAATGCTTTTTATAGTTTTATGGGGGGGGGGGCATGATCTTAAAACCAATCTTAGTGAATCCTTTGCTATGAGCATTGGCCAAAAAAGTGTAAAAGGCAGAACGCTCCACCTGTGTAGCTCAGAAATGCGTAAAGACTTTCAAGTATCTTGGGACTCCTATTGACTATAATTAAACCTGGCATGCCTATTTACCAACTGGGCAATTCAATTGCAAAGAGCAGTGGACGTGGAATTTACTTTTGAGTACAAGTTAGGGTATACGTTGGTGCATGAAATGATTAGCATAGTAAGTGCATTGCTGTATAGCACCCTATGGAGCAGGGATTTGGAGGCATAAAGGTGCTGGTCCTCTTCAGAATGTCAAGAATACATTTTTAAGAAGACTTATTACACTCTCCCCAATCTAACACTATTTTATGTGACACTCCGAGGTGGGTCTGTCCCCCTGGAGGATAGGGTCAAGTTTGTCCCCCTGTTCCTTTGGATTAGAAGCTGAGAAAATTGGGAGCTTCACTTTCTAAAGATGTATTGAAAGGCTGTCTTTCCTAGGATCATGCTCTGATGAACCTTTAGATCTATTACACTAAAGGGGGTTTCACAGATCTAGGCTTGGCTTTCCATGTTGTAACTGTTAGCGCATCTGAACTTATTTGGTTTCTTTTCGTTAATTTATAAGGGGACGCGTTAGAGGTTCGATGGACCTTTTGACTGCGCTTAGAGTAGTTTCCACCATCGGCCTCTACTTTCATTACCAATCAATAACAATATCAATCAATAAGATCAATAATCTTGAGAGTCAGTAATTTCCACACACCATGACCCCTTGGCCATGAATAACCACACCTTTATGTAAAAGTTAGAATGTTTATTTCCCTATATTAACAATGCTAACATCAAGCAACTTAGTCCCAGAAACAAATGTTAAACATACAGAAACAATTCTGGGTGACCAAATCTTCTAAGGAATCTCAATTTAATTAATGCATGGATCACTACACATTCTAGAGTTACAGTACAAATCAATAGCAAGAATAACTGCACAATAGAAATAGCATACATTTAGATTAAGCAAAGAAAAGACATCAACTGTCATTAACATGTACCAAGTGTCTTCAGTGAGTCTCCTGACTAACCTTCTGATTAGAATAGCATGCTTGGGCTTCATGCAAAACTATTGAGTCCGCACAAATTTGGAAAAACATCGAATTATGGCTCTTTCAAAATTAGCGGTTGGTACCTAGAGACAAAAGCAAATAGACATGGCAATCAGTAACATAGTCTTATACCTTGCCTCAGTATGGTTCAGCAAGCGGCGACAGTCTTCGTCAATTGGACATCTGTTCGGTCAGCATGGGCATCAGGACTCAGCAATAAAGTTCAAGATAGAAGTGTCTCAGGAACTGACATAATACAGAATGTCGCTTCTCAGCAACAAAGTTAGGAAAAAATGAGAATGTCTCTCTGTGCAGTTTGGAAAGACTATGGCTATATCCTATCGGTGCAGTCTGGCTAAGTTAGATTTCCTAGGACATTCTTCCCACATTGCTATTGGTCAAAGAATCGTATGTTTACTTTTAGTCCAATGAAAGTAGAACCTCAAATTTAAGATATAACTAAACTGTCTTTCACATGTCGATGATTGGCTCCTCTTCTCCTGTTCCCATCGTTGAGCTCGTCAGGTAACAACTTTGTATCACCTTATACTTCAGTCAGTGCTTCCATTGTTAGTTCCTGGGAACATCACCTTTACACTCACTAAATTCTACAAAGTATCAAAACCTAGTACAATATATTCTAGCAAGCATTTCTCATGGGAAAGTCAATTAGATACTAGCATCTGGTCCACGCGATGGAAAAATACAAATCTATTTCCCTTGCAGCCATTTTATGTGAATCTTTTAATCGTTTAAGCAATGCATCTTAGCATGAGGCCATGCAAGTAGGCCCAAGACCTTGCTAATTTAAGGCCTATGATTCATAAAGCAAATACATAATACATGACCATTAATATAACATACTACTAAATTAATCTAAACATGAGCACGTCATTTTACATTAATAAGCAGTTAATAAAGATACTTCTAGATTACTGACCGTCACTCAAGTGGGCACACTATCAAACTGATGTATTATTTTCTCTATATTGGGTCATTTTCTATGCAGATTTAACATTCAGAATACATGGATATTTATTCGTAAAATTCAGCGTCAACAATCCCTCCTCTGATGACTAAATATGTCATCACACTTACATCCTCCCATACAAATGTTCGCTCAGCTAAAATTTGTCAACCTTATCCCGTTTGATTTTTCATTCCTTCTTTGAATTTTCCCTAACCAATTTTTCCATTTTTATATTTTCCCTCCGCTGATCATGTTTCATTTTCTTTGATTTAATCACATGATACAATTGACATATTCCCCATGCTCCAATTATGCAAATCACAATAACCAATATACCTTGTATTATTTTCAATATTATCCCTTCCCCAATGTTGCTGAGCCAATTTCCCACTGAAGCAAATCCTTTGCCAACCTTTTCCCAAACACCTGATTCTTTCAGTTCTTTCAAATCAGCACTATCATTAGTCAGATTAGTAAGTAAGCTTCTAATTTCTTTACTATTATCAGGAATATGCGAACAACAATGCTTCGTATTCAGCATTTTGCAAACTCTGCCATCTTTTGCTAAAAGAATGTCTAATGCAAGGTGGTTCTGAAGAGTCATAGATCTTACATCAGCCATTTCTGCATCCATAAGGATCACGGCGCCTGAAGAATTCGTCAACATGTTATCCACACTAGTAGACAACTTTCGAATCTTTATAGAATTCAAAATAACTCCCACTGAAGGAATTATCGCTCCAAATATATCTCCAACTATACTAGAAGAAGACTCTTTTGTTTAACGTGATGTAACTCAGTCATATTCGTAATCTTTTCAACTCCTTAAGTTGAAATATCTTTGGGAAAACTATCCCTCAGTAACATGTGCCATACCATCGTCTTGGAAGACGGTAATAGGCATTCACCTCACAGATGTAATAACCTCCAGGAATCGCTGGATCCTGTCCATTCAACATGAACGTTCATTTACTCTAAAACAAAAACACGTCTACATTCACTTGTTCTCACAAACAATGTATCAGTGCTAGATTTAGGCCTATATACACAAAGCTTTTGTAGGTGCTGCGCATCTAAAGCTAACCTTCCTTGTGTTTTTATCTCACTAAATGCATAGTCATTTCTAAAAGTCTTTTTCTCTAAGCCCTTTTCTAATTTCTCCTTTGATGCCTTTCTCATATCATCTGTCTGATCTAATGAGCTCTTTTCCTTTTGGTGTAAGCAAGCATGTCAGGTTGTTTCTATGCACATATGCGGTGCCAAAGGTTAATGTAGGCTCAAAGAATCCTCTCACTAATTCTATAGTGTTTTGCTTAGCTATTCTACTCAGGTATTTAATTGTAAGACAAAGGAAAAAACAACATCATAGTTGGAATAGAAATACTGAATGTACCCCTGGTTATGGAATCTTGTTAGTAACAGACTACAACTTATCCTATAAGTGAGGGGCAAACTGTGTCAGGTAACTCAAACTCGAACCACATCAGCCAGACCTTTGCAGTAGTCCAAAACCATATAATCTGTTATGTTCACAAGAGCATTTGCAGGAACTGCTGGCAACCTCATTGCTCTACCCATGAGGATCTCATGCAGTGACAGTCCTATCTTCCTGTCGGGTGTGTTTCTCGACTGATGAAGGAATCGTCTCAACATACTCACTCAATAGGCGATAGAAAACATTAGAAGAAAGATTCCTTGGGCATTATCTACGTGCAGATAGTTCCCATCTAACCTAAACTTCTCTACTTCTGTGAGAGTAGTGGTTATCTCTAAAGCTAAAGTATGGTTGGCTTTACTCTTGTCAAGAACAGTCAATCCCACAATAAATTCCAGGCACAATCGCAAGCATACAATCGCCAAACCAACACTCAAGTATTTACAACACCTATTCTTCCTACCCTGCTGGCTAAGGTTACTCATGATCTGTAAAGAATCAGAAAGTAGAAGAGAAAAATTATGACCATGCAGCAAAAATCCAAAACAAATCTTCAATCTTCTTCAGCAGTTATTTACAGCTTTCAGTCTTATTTCCAGGATCCTTTTGTCAAAATTAGTAAGATTGTCAAAATTGGTTTAGCAGCTTGTCAAATCAGGTTATCTTGTCAAATCAGGTTATCAAAAAGCCTTTTCCGGTTACTTTCAATAGTCTTTTTTTCCTTGCCCTTCTCTCAGTTTATAGTTTCAACAGCTCAGTTCATTGGTTTTCTTCAAGTGCCAAAATATTGACCTGGAATATCTTGATCAAAACAAAAATACAAACATTCTATTTGCCATTCACTTGCTGTTGCATACGCCCATTCAGGACCAGCGTACCTTTGACTTGCAATTCTCTTTCTTTTCAGCTTTTGATCTCCATTTGATTCTCCTTCACTCAAATCTTCTTTCCTTGTCGTGTCTACTTCCTCCTCAATTGTTGTCACTGTGATTGCTTCCTTTCTCTTCGCTTGTGACTCCGGCCACTTATCTCCTTTCGGTGGACCCTCCGTTAATGCTCTTTGCAATGTTGAACTTGTAACTTATTCTTGCTCTGTAGGACTTTCTTTTGACGGACGTGCAACTGGTTCAGGAGGAGTCAGACCACAGTGGCTTTGACCCACCTCAACTCCTTCCCCCTCGAGGCCTGTCGTTTGTTCTGTTTGTCTCTCAAGACCGTCTGCTTCTGGGAGAGCCCTTCTCTGACTAGACTCTCCTGCTGCCTCGATTGAGGTTGGTTCACTTCCACCTTCCCATTGGTTTTCTCCTTCGTCTCTCACAGGAGTGGCTGAACCACTTTCGATTTGCTCAGACTCAGTTTCAGTTCCTCCCTCTCTCTTTTGCAGCTGTGAGGTTGGTCTGGTGATTGTTGGTACTCTCAACTACTCCTCTTCATTGTCCAAAGGACATGCAACTTTTCTCGTATGGCTTGCGTGGATCCAGCGCACTTCACAGCTATGGTAGTGATTAACAATACAAGGTAAGGGCCTTTCCACCAAGGCTCCAAACATGTTTTTCTCTTGTGCTCTCTGATCACAATCCAGTCACCTGCTCTAAGGGTTGTGTCCTTGATCTTGAGACGGTTGCAGTGTGGTGGCTCCCACTTGATGAGAGAAAGAGTGAACCATATCAGCCAGACCTTTGCAGTAGTCCAACACCATATCATCTTTTATGTTCACAAGACCATTTGCAGGAACCGTTGGCAACCTTATTGCTCTACCCATGAGGATTTCATGCGGTGACAGTCCTGTCTTCCTGTCGGATGTTTTTCTCATTGTCATCAGAACTAAGGGTAGTGCATCTGGCCATTTCAGATTCATGGACATACATATTTTCGCCATTCTTGATTTCAAGGTACCATTCCTCTGTTCCACAAGTCCTGATGCTTCAGGGCGGTAGCAACAATGCAACTTCTGCTCAATGTTTAAAGCTGAACATAGTAATTTAATTAATTCATTGTTGAAGTGACTTCCTCTATCTGATTCTAAAGAGATCGGAATCCCGAAACGTGGTATCAGTTCCCTCAGCAGTAATTTTCCTACTGTGAGACTATCATTTCTTCGTGTAGGGTAAGCCTCAATCCAGTGACTAAAGATACAGACAATCATCAACACATATCCCAATCCTCCACACACAGGTATCTCAACAAAATCCATCTGCATTCTGCTGAATGGACCTCCTCCTCTTCCAATCTAGCTCAAATTGACCACTGTCCCTTTTCCCGCGTTCATTTGTTGACAAATGATGCAACAATGGCAAATTGCTTCAGCAACCTGTCTGAACTTTAGATTGAACCAATTCTGATTAAACACATGAATTATGGCATCCCTCTCAACATGTGCTTGACCATGATAATACCTAACCATTGGTCTCAACAAACTGTTTGACAATACCAATTGATCCTCTTCTGAAATCCACAGTTCATCCTGACGCTGTACACATTTCAGTTTGACCCATGACCTTTTCTCCTCCCTCTCAACATTATTCTGCAATGTCTTCAGTTCTTCCAAGGTATCTATAATATGTAATGCATAACTTGGACATGTCTCATCTTCCTCAGGTAACAATTCCCATTTATCTTTGAACAATATACAGTTCAATGCACAAAACCTTGCAACTTGATCCGCATATCCATTTCCCGTTGTCAGAAACTCTTGTGATTTCAGGTGTGCCACTGCATTTCACCACAGAAATCTTCTCAGGCTTTTGGATAGCTTGTAACAGTTCATGAATTCTCCTGCCATTTCAGACTAGTGAAATTGAAGAAGTCAGGAAACCACTCTGTGACGACAACAGGCAAAAATCTTGCACTATTCCAAATCCATACTGGCTATTCGTATAGATGGTGACTTTAAGCTGTGCAGAAACATGGCATGCTCTAGTAAGGGCTACCAGTTCCGCCACTTATGCAGAGTATATTCCTCGAAGCCAGGGCTTCAAGTATACCAGAAACTGTGCACACAGAATATCCTGCTCTCAGTATTCCTGTATTATCCACAGACAGGAACCATCACCAAAAATAATTTGGTCATTTTCTTCCAAGCGAGTATCTCTGATATCAGGTCTCGATTTTGTGCACAGATCAATTACTTCGAGACAATCATGTTCAACATCCTCCAGTTTTTCAAGTTCAATATTTTCATTTGGGAGTAAGGTTGCCAGGTTGAGCACAGTACACCTTTTTAATGACACATTTGGGGACCCCAGGATGCTTGTTTCATAATGAGTCAGCCTGGCATCTGTTAGATATTACGTTTTGGTTTGGATAAGCAAAACATCAATGGAGTGAGGGACCATTATAGTCAGGGGATGTCCCATCACAATACCCTCACACTGAGTGAGGCTCTGTCCAACTGCAGCGACTGAACGCAAACAGCCTTGGAAAGCTGCTGCAAATGGGTCCAAAGTAGCTGAAAAATACGCTACTGGGTGGTTTACACCACCATGGACTTGAGTCAGGACAGACAAAGAACATGCATCACGCTCATGACAGAACAATGTGAAGGGTTTTGTGTAGTCAGGCATTCCCAAAGCCGGGGCTTTGCACAAACTCTCTCTCAATTCAAAAAATGCCTTCATACAGGCCTGATCTATCACTAGGGGATCAGTGACTTCTTTGTAAGTCAGCTTCTGCAATGGCTGTCAAATGACTGAAAAGTTGGGAATCCACTGGCAAAAGTAGCCGACCATCCCCCAAAACATCCTGACATCTCTCTGTGTGGCTGGGGGACTCATCTGCAATATGGCTGTAACCCTTTCTCTCAATATTTTCCTAATTCCCTTCGGAATCTGGTGACCCAAATGTTTCACTTCTTTCTAACAGTATTGTAATTTAGTTGGGGACACTTTATGGCCATTCTTTCCTACATGGTTCAGTAAGGCAATTGTCTCATATTTGCATTCTTCCTTTGTTTTGGATGCAACCAACAAATCATCAATGTACTGTACCAATGTCGATTGGAAAGGAATTTCCAATGACTCCATGTTCTTTTTCAAGATTTGACTGAAAATTGAAGGTGATTCTGAAAACCCGCTAGGAATTCAACACCGACAGTAGACTTGATCTAAAAATTTGAAACAGAAGAGAAATTGACTATTCTCATGTAGAGGTACAGAAAAGAATGCTTGTGACTAGTATATTACGGTGAACCTTTCCGCATCAAACAGGATCTGAAACAAAATCACTGCTGGATTTGGAACAAGAGGACAACATTTTACCCCAATGTCGTTTATTTTTCTCAAATCTTAAACAATTAGAACTTTCCAGCAGGGCTTACTCAATCCCATTATTGGTGAATTACATGGACTGCTCAACACTTCTTTCAAAACCCCTTGGTTCACAAATTCTTCAATTATGGGAACAACCTTCTCAATGATGTCCTGTGTCATGTGGTACCGGGGAATCTGGGGAAAAATTGCGTTCAGCTTTACTGGAACCTTAACTAGCTCAACTCCTTTTATTAGGCCAATGTCTTTTCCTATCAAATCTCAAATGTTCTCTTTAACTGTTCCTTGTAAATCAGAAGGAATATCCTTCACTGTGAAAACTGGAAAGAAACTAATCAAAGGGTACTCATCATTTATTGTTTCACAATCTGTCTCTGGAGCTGGGTCATCCTCATCATTACTGTTTGTCTGAATTTCGATCCCATCATTTGAACAAGTAATCCAATACCTAATTTTTGCACAACAAGTCCCTTGCCTGTAAGGATACCGGACTTGAGTCACAAACTACAAATTTGTGTAATCCCTTAAAGTTGTCAATTTTAACCTGAAATGGTTCTGTCATTGGGTTGGTCAAATACTGATTGGCTACTCTGATTAGCTAGTCCTACAATCTGGACTGTTTTTCCTGAAAGAGGCAAATTTGGATCTTCTGCAGTTCTCACTGTAGAGCGTGTAGCTCCTATGTCAACCAAGAATGAAACCTTATGACCCATCACTTTTCCCTTCACATATGGACCTTTCTGATCTAGTTCTAGTGAAGCTGCAAGCACACATTCTTCTTCATACAAACTCTTGCTCACCCAATCATCATTTATTCCCTTCCCACTGTGTAACAGGAATTGGTGTATTGTGTTATTACTCTGGTTAAACCTTTGACCTGTGACCTGTTGAGGAAGCATCACCTGCTGCTGTTCCATTGGGGCTTGAGGTATGTGAATTTGCTGTCTAGGTACCATTTGAACCTGCTGTTGCATTGGCCGCGACTGTGCCATCTGCATTCTTGACATTTGCACCTGTTAGATGGGTTAAAAGCTTTGCATCTGATTCACATTACTTTGAAAATTTGGATTATGACCTCTCATTCTTGGTCCTCTCAAGTTTTGGAAAGAATTGATGTCACTTGTTTGCTGAACGACACCTTCCTGTACCAACTTTGGACACTCTCCCTTCCAATATCCGATCCCTCCACAAGGGTGACATGGCAACAATCTCTTCATTCCCTGCACTTCATTCTAAACCACTACAGTACCCAAATCTGGACTACGGTTTCCGTTTCCACTTCCTCCACGACCTCTACCTCTCACCTGATTTTGGAATACCACATTTCCCTGCTGCAGAAAATTTCCCTGCATCCCTGTTTGTGCTGCTTTATTCTGCATCACCATCGCCTATTCTTTCAACTTTCTCTGCTTCAATTCAATCTTGTCACTACAACAATCAGATTTGCTTGCCAGCAAATCAAAAGAATCTTACTCAATTGGCCAATTTCAGGTCTCAATCCTTGCACAAATCTGAACACAAAATGAATCACGTATTTCGTCTCAATTGTTTCTGTACCACTGTAATGTTTAAATGCCTGCAACAATCTCTAATAGTACGCATGTATAGACTCTTTCGTCTCCTGGGCTGCTCTGTCTATTCCCTGCCAGTCAATGTTCTTGGACGAAACTCTCATTTTCAAAAATTCAATCACTTTATAATAATATTTCATCACCTCGGGAGATGGTGCACCTGTGATTGGGCCTCTCTCTGGTTACTTTGTCGGTCAATGTATGCTCCTCTTACATTCAATCCATAAATCTGCTGGAACTACTGTCTCTAACAGGGTGTTCAAATCTTTCCACAGGTATTTTGCTAGTTTCACAAACCTGTCTGTCTACTGGTCCCATTCTACCAGTTTTTCTTTCAACCTGGGATAATAGTTGGTAAATTACAGAATACTACTTCTGCTTCAAGGGACATGGACAATATTCCCTCCTGGAATTTCTCTCATTGGTAGAATTTTCACTGGGTCCTCAACCTGCTGCACATTTGCAGTAAGATTTGCAGAGTCCCTTTTCTTCTTGTCTCTTTTCTTTACCCATCTGCCTCCCCATTTGTCTAATGCTTTCCATGTTTGAATGCTTTGAGGTAACTCTCTAAGGTGTGCCTTCATTCCTCTGGACCTCATGTGTTCAAAATAGTTTGAGTCAAAATCTAATCTGTAACCCCTCTTCAAGTGTTTTATTTTCTCAACTTCTATGCCATATTTCTCTGCTAACCTTTGATGTACCTCACTCGCTTCACTTGTAATGTTCAGGCACAAGTATCACAATTCTGTCATGTAAGGTTTGAGTTGATTCACACCCATAGTGCCTTCAATAAGTTCACCTGCCTCCATCCCTAGTCTAGTTTAGTTCAAGTATTCTTCTCCCCTAGAAGCACTTTGCAGGCTATTTAGCTTATCTAACCATTCGGCCAATTGTTGGGCTGTCAAACCTTGCAGTTGTACAGTTAGCTTTGGAGATTGCAGGGTCAGTAACTTCAGGCTAGGGCTGATGTTTACACTGTTGCAGTATTTGGAGGAACTCCGAAAGGACTAAGGTCTAACAATGATCCTGTTCCATCAAAGGTCTGTCCTACAGAAGAGACTACTCTGGCACTCTCATTGAGTCTTCCTCTCATTGTATTCTGACTCAGAACTCCCTGTCCGGTTGTGCCGTTATTTCCCTGGGCAAACAATGATATGACTGGACCAATGGTGACAGGTACAGACACTGCATCTGGATTTGGTCTAACATTCGGGTTTTGTGGGTGCATGATTCCTGTGTTCTGACTCATCAGTACGGACGTATCTGTCTGTGTTCCTGTTATAGGAGTGTACCTTTATATTGTTTGAGTCTGCACTTGAGGCAGTAAGAGTGGAGTTGGCTCTGTTTGAATCAATGTCAGTTTTGCAACAACCTGTCCTGTTGGCACATTTACATTTGTTGCACTTTCCACAATTGGTACACCAGGATACATTTTAGGAATATTCAACTGTGGCATTTGGTTTTGAGCTGCCGATGAAGTAGGCATATTTGGACTGCTCTGCATTGGGCTCTGTGTCATGTTAGGATTAATCTGTACTGGACTCGTCGTCATGTTAACCGGTGTTGGTGCAGAGGGGTTTCCACCAGTGCTCGGGCTGCTCTCTTGTGCTGCATATGGTGGGGGACTATTTCTCAGTAACTGTAAAATGAACTTATCATCATCTGACTCTTCATCAAGTGTTAAAGATCTCCTAGACTCTTTTGATCTCCACTCCCTACTCTCGGAGGGACTTCTGTTTGTCTTTCTGGTAGCTTTTCTTTCTTCTCTCTCGCTGTCCTGTGTAATTGCAGGAAACAACTTAATTCCCTGTCAAGTGTGTACTCCAAAACTTCTGATCAATGTCCCATCTAGCCTTCGCTACCGTCTTTTGTGCCTTTTTCATTTTCCTCTCAAATTTCTGTTGCTGTTGCTGTCTGGCTACTAGTTCCCAGATTGCTACTGGCTCAAACTGAACTGGTCTCG
Organism: Pleurodeles waltl; assembly: GCF_031143425.1. NCBI lineage: Eukaryota > Metazoa > Chordata > Amphibia > Caudata > Salamandridae > Pleurodeles > Pleurodeles waltl. The sequence goes on along the minus strand of NC_090446.1, from coordinate 974,766,303 downwards.
GGAGGGGTTTTAAGTCGTACATCACCCTCCTCAGGTTCTCTAAAATCTTAAAATTAAAGGTACCATGAATAGGAAATGCAAAGCTCCCATCTTTCGCTGACACTTTGCACCACTGTTTTAACCAAAGGCATGGTGCGGCACCCGGCTCCTAAAATACTACATAGGCGGGAGTACCTTCTGGAGGAGTTGCTTTCCCTACTGTGGCTGGAATGTACACTTCTCCTCTTAACGCACTCTTTAGAGCTTTGAAAAACGTAATTTCTCCAATTTTTATGCTACTTTCAATCAAATCAGGAAGTGACTTTCAATCTCAGAATCCTTTTTGCGGACCTTCTCAATCAATTTCGCTTCACGGTTGCTGCCAATCCATGCGCGACCCTTCTCACTAATCAACCTATTCCAGCACAGCTCCAATGACGTCACACTCACACGTACAGCGGCTGACAAAGTCTTCAGGCTTTTCCTCCTAACCTCAGATTCAAACTTGACTAATGCCAAATTATTGCGAGCACTAAACAAAACCAAAACCTCAATTTGTCTGTTTGCTACAGGTAGGGTAATACAATCGCTTCAGAAACCTACGGATTTTTCACTGACAGCATTTCGCTCTAGCAACTGTTGTTTCTTTCTCAGTTTCCCTGATTCGCTAGCAAAATTCAACCTGCAAATTTTACTCTCAACTGATCAGTGGGTCTGTCTTGGTGCAGTTAGGACCCACCAGATCTCAGTCGAAAAATTATTTCACTCCCTTTGAATCACACACTGACTTGTCGAGCACGCCCGAATGGCCTATTAAACCAGACAAATTACAACAAAACCCAAGTGTCACACACACTTTTCAATATACTCCAGAATCTTAGACCTTGCAGAGCCTGTATACCAACAACTATGTGGACAATGTTTGAGCACAAAGTACCACACACATGTGAAGTTCTAAGACTTGCCTACTCTCACACTTCAGAGTACGCATACTCCTTCAATAGCTTCATTTGGAGGACGGAAACTCCCTAAACCCTCACAAACATCACAATTCACCTGTGATTTGCCTAAACTGTGCAAGCGCAAAACCTATTCCATACACACTGTCACTAGAACGCCGTGAACATCCTCAAACAATCATTGGCAACCTCAAAGGTTCTGGGAAGGTCACCCTGAGTTCTTAGGGACACATTTTCTCTCCACTTTCTATCATCAAATCTGAAAATCCAAATTTTCACCAATTTCTCCTACCCAATCTAAGAATTATTGCCTCTTTCGGGGATTAACCATTACCCCACTACAATCTCAGGGAACCTGCTATATCTCGCTTACCATCTCTGGGCCAAACACGCTTCTACCTATCTCTAAACTTTGTGATAGGCTCTTAAGGAGACTAACCATGTACCGGGCATTTACGATGAGCTTTTAAGGAGACAAACCATGTACTGGGCCTATACGATGGGCTCTTAAGGAGACAAACCATCATACTCTGCTTCCATCTATGTTAGCTCGTCTGACCTTATTTGGTTTCTTTTTGTTAATTTACAATGGGACGAGTTAGAGGGTCGATGGACCTTTTGACTGCACTTAGAGTAGTTCCCACCATCAGCCTCAAATTTACCAATCAATAACAATATCAATCAATAGGATCAATAATCTTCAGAGTCAGTAATTTCCACACTCCATGACCCCTTGGCCATGAATAACCACACCTTTATGAAAAAGTTTGAATGTTTATTTCCCTATATTAACAATGCTAATATGACGCAACTTAGGCCCTCATTATGACATTGGGGGTCAGCTGACCGCCACACTGGCGTTGGCGGTAGCTCCCTCACCAGGCTGGTGTGGTGGTGAAGACCACCAAATTACGACCATGGCAGTGATCCCTCCCATATACAGCCAATGTACCACCCAAACTGCAGTGCGGTCTGTCCACTGACTACGACGGTTGCCATCTTCAGGCTAGTATAACACCATTCACCGCCTACCGTATTATGACATAGCAGACCGCCAGGATTTCCAGGGCGGGACCACCGCCACCAAAAGCCTGGCAGAAACTAATCACATAAAAGGAGACACTCGCCTCCACGGACACAGAGGAGTCTGCAGCCGCCATGGAACCCGAACTGGAAGCCCTGCCGATGCTGTACCACGCGTTGTCAGTCCAGGAGCAGCAACGCTGACTAAGACGATGACGGTGAGTACAGCCGCCTAGCACACAAGGGAGGGAGGGGAGAGTGGCACACCCACGCGAACAGTAGCCACCATACACATATACCACACACAGAGAACTATCTGCAGAGAAATCCAACAACAACATAAGCCAGGAGCAAAGAACGCCAGGACACATAAATTTGGTCCAACCACTGTAATTCGGTGGGAACAGCGACCTCAATAAAAATATAACATATGTAAAGAAAGAGCCATTGACCAGTCCTGTGTCTTCAGAAACCCACAGGGCAAAGTCCAAGGCCCAACTTGACTCCTGACAGCCCAAGTGACTCCACTGGGCAGGGGCATCATGGAGATGGTAGGGAGGCACCTCGGGTGGGGTGGGTAAGTTTCTTGGGAGGGAGGTCCTTGCATTTGGGAGGGTGTGGGTCCTTGCTCCGTTGCTTAGGGAGTGGAGGTGTCTGTTTGGAGCAGGTGGCCGGAGTGCCACCCTTGTGCCCTTTAGTGGCAGGTTTAGCTGCAGGGGGAGGGACATGAGTGGACTGGGAGCTGGAGATACTGGGCTGGGGGAGAGGGAGCTTCCTCTTAGGGGCAGGACTGGGGCAGAGGAGGAGGGAAGAGGTCAAGCCGGGAAAGCAAAAGTTTCTTAGGTACAATGGGGCAGGTTGTGGGAGGAGATTTGGGAATGGAGGTAGAGGTAGTGGTTGTAGGAGGAGTAGATGTGCTGAACTCAGTTGCAGGTGCCTGGACAGTGTGCATGTGTGAGGTGGATGGCTGCTGAGTGTCTGAGTGGGAGTTTTTATGTGTTTTTGGAGGTGGGCAGACAGGGTGGGAGAGGACAATCAGAGAGTGTGTATGTATGTTGTGGTGGTGTCTGCAAGTGAGGTGGGTGTGCTGGTGGTGGTGGTAGTGACTGCGCATGTGGTAAATGGGGTGCTAGTCTGCGTGTCTGCTGCTGTGGTGACTGTGGGCAAAGCTGTACAGGTGGCAGGATCTGGGACTGAAGATGCAGTGCTTGCAGGTGTGAGTGTTGATGTGACTGTGAGGGGGGAGGAGGAGGGGGAGAGAGTGGAGGCAATGGCTGTTGTGTGTGTTTCTGTGTGTTGGCTGCATGTGTGCTTGTGGAGTGAAATGTGGTGCCTGTGCTTGCCTGTGCAAGTCCTGTCTGTTGTCTTGGGTGCATGCTGGTCTGATTGTGTGCGTGGGAAGGGTGGGGGGACAGGGTTTTGGGACTGGGAACAGGTGGTTGGAGGGGAAATGGAAGAACCAAGGATACTGGCGCCGTCATAGAGGAGGCTAGAGCCTGAAATTATCTCTGATGGACAGCCAAGCCACCATGAATGCCCTCCAGGTAGGCATTGCATTGCTGCATCTGGGATGCCAGGCCCTGAATGGCATGAACTATGGTTGACTGCCCTACAGAAATGGATCTCAGGAGGTCAATAGCCTCCTCACTGAGTGCAGGAGTGCTGACTGGGACAGAGCCTGAGGTGCCTGGGGCAAAGGAGATGCACACCCTCCTCGGTGAGCGGGCAAGGGCAACTGGGTGGGGGGCTACAGGGAGGGCAGTGCTGGTACGGAAGGTGGTGGAAGATGCTGTAGCTGGGGTGGTCCCAGAGGGGTCCACCGCCACCAGGGAGCTTCCAAGGGAGGAGGAATCTGAGTCAGATATCGGAGCTCCTGTCTCCCCCATGGTGTTCCCCTCACCCTCCAACCCACTGGTCCCCTCGGCGTCGGTGGACTTGGCCTCCTGGGTCCCGTGGGCTGCAGCTCCCCCACTCGCTGGTATCCCTGCTCCCTCACCAGATGATGCTAACGCACACAAGGACAGGATGAGAAAAGGAGAGAGGGTGGTGGAGAAAGAAAGGGAGCACATGGTCAATTACAGCAACAACAGCACATATGACATACACATCACAACACTTACTGGGACAAACACTGTGCAGTATGAACCATAATGACAAACAATTACCTGGGAACAACAGCAGAAATGAACCCAAACACTACCATCTGCATACCTACTGGGACTTACTAAGCCATGTCTGCCATGGTATGCCAGCTACTTGACAATACCAAATTAACATACCACCCTACATTACTAAGCAGGACTCCACAAGAATAGCTAAACCGGCTGATTGGGACATCCACTGACTAGAACCTTGCACCCAAACACCCTGGCAGGCAATAAAAAAAGAATACCACACAGGTTGTACTCACTGCCTTGTGGCTGCTGTGCTGCCCTCAAGCGCCCATCCAACTCAGGATTGGCCACCGCCAATATGTGGGCCATTAGGGGGGTCAGGGTCCGACGGGCACCCCTCCCTCATTGGGAGGCCGTCCTCAGCTGGGTCTCAGCGGTCTTCCTTGCCCAGCGTCTCAGGTCCTCCCACCGTTTCCTGCAGTGAGTGCTCCGCCGGCTATGGACCCCCAGGGTCTGCACGTCCTTGGCGATGGCATACCAAAACCCATTCTTCTAATGGGCGCTGACCTGCATAGGGAACACAGACAGAACGAAACCATGAACTCAACACTCCATTCTGTAACAGAAATGGCTTACATACTGCATAGATCCCACATAAAGGCCACACATGATCTGTACCTCTGCATACACATTGCATGCATCAAAAATACATTCCACAAATGACACACTGCCAGCACACACATACATCTTCATACAGCCATGTCAAATCTAATGTATCCATAAGGTACTCACCTGTTGGTCTGGAGGCCCATACAACTGTCCATGCAATGCTAGGGCCCCATCTAGAAGCTTCTCCAACTCATCCGATGTGAAGGCTGGGGTCCTTTCCCCTGTAGCATGAGCCATTGTGGGTTCAAGACACAGGACAGAGCAGCACACGCAGTGGAGGTATTGATCTGTAGAGTGCGAGGAATTAAGTGAATTGGGACAGAAAAAATGTCGGTCACGTCCGCGGTGGTGAACACCGTCACCGCCGGTGTTGGTCATCATTGGTTCATGTGCTCCATAGACCTCCATGTTAACCAATTAGGAGTTGCCCGGCAGTGCAGATCGTCATCTGCCATGACGCCAAATGCCAGCGGAGTGAGGTCACTTCCACCTGTCCCTGCATAAAGGACAGGCAGTTGTCAATTCCCAATGCTGGTACTCATGCTGGACAATTTAATGTGCGTCATGATGTTACACACCACCACAATTCCAGTCTGCTACATTATTACATACTCAGTGTACTGTTATATTGTGTGACCATACTTCCTGTAGTCACACATATCTCATGTTTGGTTTACTTAGATACCTACCACTGCGGAGGAGGAGGCAAGCATCCGTGTACAGACACCTAGTGGACTTGGCTACACTGGAGGAACGGCACATCATTATCACCTATTGTCTGGACAGGGCCACAATAACTGAGCTGTGTCAACAATTGGAGCCAGATCTGATTCCTGCCATCCATAGCACTACAGCAATACCACCTGCAGTGCAGGTACTGTCAGTGCTCCACTTCCTGGCAAGTGGTTCTTCCAGGTGACTGTGGGCTTGCCTGCAGGAATGTCACAGCCAATGTTTTCGATTGTGCTTGGAAGAGTTGTGGCTGCCTTGCTAAAACACATGGGCAGCTACATCTCATTCCCCCAGAGTGGAGATTTGCCCACTGTAAAGGCTGGATTCTATGCCACGGGACACATACAGCATGTTATTGGGCCCATTGACGGGACCCATATTGCCTTGGTCCCTCCCAGGACAAATGAGCAGGTCTACAGGAATAGGAAGAGTTACCACTCTATAAATGTCCAGATGGTGTGCCTTGCTGATCAATACATCTCCCACGTCACTGCCAAGTTTCCTGGATCTGTGCATGATGCCTATGTGTTGAGGAATAGCAGCGTCCCACAGGTGATGGCACAACTACAGAGGCAGAGAGTGTGGCTCATAGGTGAGCTTGAGTCTTTACCCAATGTATGTTAATGTATGCCACCTGAAGTTGTACTCTGTACCATTGCAAATGTGTAATGTGTGTCACTCAATACTTCCAGGTGACTCTGGCTACCCAAAACTGTCCTGGCTGTTGACACCAGTCAGGAATCTGAGGACAGAGGCAGAAATCCAGTACAATGTGGCACATGGATGTCCCAGGAGGGTTATTGAACGTACATTTGGGCTACTGATAGCCAGGTTCTGGTGCCTCCAAGTAACTGGTGGATCCCTATACTACACCCCTAAGAAGGTCTGCCAGATAGTGGTGGCTTGCTTCATGCTGCACAATTTGGCACTCAGACACCATGTGCCCCACCTGCAGGAGGAGGGGGAAGACAATGCACCCGTGGCAGCAGAGGACACGGAAGACAGTGAGGAGGAGGAGGAGGATGTAGACAACAGAACACATATGATACAGCAGTACTTCCACTTAAACTCAGGTAAGACTGTACTACTGTTCATACCTCCATTACAGTTAAGTGCTGTGTGGCTGCTGTATTATGCCAAGCACTACGTTTACTCCTCAATTGAACGTCTCTTATGCTCTCCCTTTTTGCAGATGTTGGTGTGGTCACAACTGTGTACTGATGTGATGACTACAGACTGATTACACACATTTGTTGGATGGAATCACACATTACAGGACATTTGCACAGGATAATACAGTTTGAAACATTGCATATTGTTGTATGATGAAGCATAGAAACTTCAGTTGTGTTCAAGGGTGTTTATTGTAGTGACAAAAAGAATGGGATAGTGCAATAGGGGTGGGTGGTGGTGGCTGAAAACTTCTGTGTAGTGGCCCAGTTGTTTTTTCCACAGGTCTAGTATCCATGTGGCCATAGGAAAATGAGCAATGGCAGTCCAAAGTGAACAAGGTGTCTCAGTGGCACACAAGGTTGGCTTTCAGGAGGTGCTCATTTCCTGGTTGTGGTTTGGGTCTTGGCAACAGTCTCTGGTGTCTGTCTGAGTCACAGGGAACGTTTGTGGGGTGGTTCTTCTGCTGCAGAGTGAGGGGTGCTGATGGCCTTTGAGTTGTATGGCAGGTCCTCCTGTTCACTAGCTGCAGCAGATGTGGAGGCCTGGTCAGTATACTGGCCAGTGGAAGGGGCCTGCTGTTGTGTTGTGTACTCATGCATGATGGTAGCCATGTCACCCAGCACCCCTGAAATGGTGGCCATGTTGGCACTTAAGGTCTGCAACTGCTGCATGACCTCCTGGTGGTGTACCCCCTACACCGGCTGGTTCTCCTGCAAGATGGTAAGTATCTGGCCCATCCTGTCCTGGAATTGTTGGTAGGTCTCCAGGACATGTGTGAGTGCCTCCTCAGCAGTCGGTTCCCTGCGTTGGACCTCTCCCTGGCAGCACAGCTAATCTCCCACTGGCCCTGGCCCCCTGTGCTTCTGTCCCCTGACGGTGTGCCCACTCCCAGTTACACCAGGACCTTCATCGTGTTGCCTGTGTGGTGTTGACTCTGGTTCCTGTACAGGGAGGCACACAAGTGATCGATGTGTCCTGAAGACAGAGGTTTGGGGACGTTAGGTGGCTGCTGTGGTGTTGGGGTCAGATGGGGAGGCCTGTGGTGGACTGGGTGTGGGATGTGGAAGCTGCCTGACCAGAGGTGTCTGATGGGCCAGGAAGATCATCCAGATCAGGACATCCAGAGTTGATGTTATCACTGAAGGCATCTTCTGGTGGGGGATTAGGTTGCCATGGCACATGCTCGCCGCTGACATTGGCTGGGATACCTGTGGACATGTGAATGATTTGTCACAGTCATTGTCTGTCACATATTCAGCATTTCTTGCTTTCTCTGTGGGTTGGGTGTTGTCCTCCCACCTTTGGTTGGCGTATGCTGGTGGATTGTGGGATTGGTAGTACTACATGCTGGCCATGCATTACTGTTATGTGTGCATCCTGAGCTGGGAGAGGTGTGCTTGCAGTGGGTAGGGCATGCAGGGGTATACAATTGAGGATGGTTATGGGGTTGGTTTACTGTATGGGATGGAGTGGGGTGAAGGGAGTCAGGGTGAGGGGGTGTCATGCCATGCAGGTATAAGTGGTGGTAGAGTAGTAATTGTGAATTACCATTGTCCAGCCCTCCAGTGATTCCAGTGAGGCCCTCTGGATCCAGGATTGCAGTCTTTCTCCTCCCACACTGTGAACTGTGAGGGAGGAAGTGGGAATCCACCGCCGGTCTTCATGATGGCAATTTGGAGCCTGGAGGCCACTGAACTCACCCTCCCCATCGTTCCACCTCTTGCGAATATCGTCCCTTGTGTGTTGATATGTTCCCACTGAGTTCACCCTTTCCACGATCCTCTTCCATAGCTCCATCTTCCTGGCAATGGATATCTGCTGGACCTGTGCATCAAACCCTGATGATTTCCTCCACCATCACCCGCATCTCCTCATCTGTGAAACAGGAATTCTTCTGTGGTGACATGCATGCTTATTGTGTGGTGGGTGTAGTGTGTGTGTTGTGCAGAGTGTGATAGGTGTTGGGGTATGGTGTGTGATGCTTGAAAGGTAAATAGGTGGGTGGTTTGTGTGTGCAATTCTTGTATGATCTTTTTCTGGCAAAATGTAGTTGGTTTTTCATGTTTGCAAAGGATTGTGGGTTGTGTGGGGGGTGTTTTATAGTGCTGTTGGTTGGTGTGTACGGTGTGTGTATATGTGTCAGGTGTGGGTTTTTCAATCTGGCCAGTGTTGGCTTCTGTTGGTGTTGGGTGCCCAATTCTTCCCTGATGGTGTGCACCGCCAATGGCTGACCGCCGTTAGGTGTCCGCTGTGGTGATTCATGGTCCATAATTTGGAGGGCAGTGTATTGATGGCATAGCGGGGAGGGTGGTGGGTCCCACAGTTTTTTACCTCAGTTGCGTCTGGCGGAATTGTTGTTGTGGCTGGTTTTTGTCGGTTTTGTGTTTGTGTGTCATAATCTGGTGGGCAGATTGCCGCCTCCACAGTGGTCTGTTGGCGGCCGTCACCACGTCGGTCTTCTGAAGAGACAGCCAATGTCATAATGAGGGCCTTAGTCTCAGAATCAAATGGTAAACATACAGAAACAATACTGGTTGACCGAACCTTCTAAAGAATCTCAATTTAATCAATGCATGGATCACTACACATTCTAGAGTTACAGTACAAATCAAGAGCAAGAATAACTGCAATAGAAATAGCATACATTTAGATTCAACAAAGAAAATACATCAACTGTTGTTAATATTTAGCAAACATCTTCAGTTAATCTCCTAACTAACCTTCTGGTTAGAATAGCATGTTTGGGCTTCCTGCAAAACAACTTAGTCCACGCATATTTGGAAAAACATCTAACTATGGCTCTATCAAAACTAGCGGTTGGTACCTAGAGGCAAAAGTAAATAGACATGGCAATCAGTAACATGGTCTTATACCTTGCCTCAGTATGGTTCAGCAAGCGGCGACAGTCTTCGTCAATTGGACATCTGTTCGGTCAGCATGGGCATCGGGACTCAGCAATGAAGTTCAAGATAGAAATGACTCAGTAACTGACATAATGCCGAATGTCGCTTCTCAGCAACGAAGTTCGGAAAAAGTGAGAATGTCTCTCTGTGCAGTTTGGGAAGAATATGGCTATCTCCTCTCGGTACCATCTGGCTAAGTTAGATTTCCTAGGACATCTTCCCATGTTGCTATTGGTCAAAGAATTGTATGTTTAAATTTAGTCCAATGAAGTAGAACCTCATATCTAAGATATAACTAAACTGTCTTTCACAAGTTGATGATTGGCTCCTCTTCTCCTGTTCCCATGGTTGGGCTCATCAGGTAACAACTTTGTATCGCCTTATACTCCAGTCAGTGCATCCATTGTTGGTTCCTGGGAACATCACCTTTACACACACACTAAATTCTACAAAGTATCAATAGCTAGAACAACATATTCTAGCAAGCAGTTCTTATGGGAAAGAAAATTAGCGACTACCATCTTGCACACACGATGGAAAAATACAGATCTACTTTCTATGCAGCCATTTTATGTGAATCGTTTAAGCAATGCGTCTTAACATGAGGCCTTGCAACTAGGATCAAGACCACGCTAATTTAAGGCCTATGATTAATAAAGTAAATACATAATACATGACCATTAATATAACATGGTACTACATTAATCTAAACATGAGCATGACATTTTACATTAATAAGCAGTTAATAAAGACACTTCGTGATTACTGACAGTCACTCGAGTAGGCACATTATTAAACTTGTGTATTATTTTCTCATTATTATACATTCAGATTGCATGAATGTTTATTAGTAAAATTCAGCGTTAACATAACCTGAGTAATTTAACATTAAATGTCACCTCTCAGGTAAAAGAGGCATTCAGAGATAGGTGGTGTAGCGTCCATCAAGAAAATTCTGACAAATTAAGTAGCAGCGTTAATCACAACATTATTAAAACATCGCTGGGTTGTGAATTTCATACGACTTCAATTCTCCTTTTGTCCATTCAGAATGCATAAGCGTTAATTTATTGCAAAAACTGTGTGACGTAGATATCTATATCGCAGTGGTAAATTTAGCTCACTGTGCATCGAGAATTAGAAACAAGAATGCGGCACTGTAATGAAATGTTTTACGAACCTTTGCTGTTTTATATAATGTGGGTATGATATTTGTTAGACTTTGGTTTTTAATCTTCTCTTTTAATCATGACGTCTTTATTGGTGTACTGTTTATTTTGTGCGTTTTTGTCTTTTAATAAGCCGAATAAAGACACGTGGGTGGTTGTTCGATCTCAGTTGATAGCAACTAGATACAATTATGAAAGAAGAACTACCCACCACTCAGTAAACAAAGCGATGAACAAATATTTTAGGGATAATTCGAAGTACCAGCAATCTGCTTTTTAATGGTAGAGCTTTTGTATGCTTTTTGACATTGACATAGTTCCCTTATTGAGTTGCACAATACAATATTGCCACACAACTGACCACTATGATCGTCGACATCTTTTTTATGACAAATTATTTTATCATCACCATACACCGAAGACAAACCTTTAGTTCAGTGTCAGCTTCTAAGTTTGTAGATCTGCTGAAAGTCCTTGCGATCCCTTTAAAGTTATGCAGAAGCAATCCTGAACTTGCTACCAGCAACAGGAACGTGGGGAAAAACAGTTAAGGGAAGTCGGAGAGAGAGAAATACCAAACTCGAGCTCCATCTTCTCCAACAATGCAACATCTCTATCAAGGGACAGCGCCACAGTATCTTGAAGCTCTGTAGTTGGTTGGGATTGACCCGACTTCAGTCAGATAGATGACAATGGATAAACATAAGTTAACAGCTGATTGGTATTTTCTGGAGTTTTGTTTGAAAATCTTACTGGTTTCGGCAGCAGGCGTTGCTTTGACTAGTATAGGTCTAACTGAAATCTATCTGACAGCCTCAAGACGCTAGCCGCAACACATCAGTCAGAGCCTGGTATGTGAATAGTTCAAGGAACCATAAACTAGAGTGCAAGGAAGAGAAAAAAGAGGAGGAATGGGAACAACAGGGGGACTGAGGGGGTGGAAAAAACCCAACAATTACGGAGTACGAAAATCAGTTGTATACTAATGCGAATGTGACAAGCCAATGGAACTAATGACTGTTGCCTGGTAAGTTGATGGGCCACATGCATCCTCAAATGCGGCTCTGGGAAAATTGAATAGTTGTAGTTTCCACTGCCCTGTTTATCACCAATCTCCAACCCTGAATCCAGTGATGGTTTTCCTGCTAAGGCCCCAAGGCTAAGTCCCTCTTGTTACACCAAGAGTAAATAATAGAATTTTATTTATTCTTGGTATAGTATATAAAATGCGTCATCAGAGGTAATCCAGGGCTGGTGAAACCCTCAGCCCTGGCCTCGTACCCCTGACACACCTTAGTGCCTCCCATCTGTGACATGGTAAAGCGTCTCAGCTAAAGGTAGCAGGCTTATCCTCTGCACTCCATCTGGCTACACGTCAATCAGCAAGTCACACTTCCCGTTTCCCACCTTCTCTCAGAGGTGGGAAAGGGTGCGGTGAATTAGCAGTAACTAAAACCTCGAATCTGCGACTACACATCTTTGAGGTTTTAGTATGAAACAAGCAGCAGGAATCCAGACAGAACCTACACAGGCAGAAAGGTAAATGAGAAATGCTTTTAATGCTGTATATGTATGTGTGAGAAAGTGTCTCTGTGAAAGAGTGTGTGTATATGTGAGCGTGCCAGTGTGAATATGTGTGTATATGTGAGGGAAAGTGGAAGTGCCAACGGGGGACTGAGTCTAAATGAGTGACAATGAGTGATAGGAAGAGTGAGAACTCTTGAAGAGGATCCACAACCGAGTGCTGGAAATCGATGCAAATCCGTCCCTGCATGAAAACTAAACAACGCATCGCCGCGTGCAGCCCAAAAAAACAATGCACACCTCCCTGTTTTCCACGCATCTCCTCCTCTGCGGTTCTTTGCGGAGATTTTGAACCTAAACCTGGTACTTTGTTTGCTTTTAAAAGACTAAAGACACTTTATATCATTTTTACAGTGATATCTCAACATACTCATTGCATTTTAATCGTTTTGACCTGCATCCTATCAGATAAATATTATATATTTTTCTAAGCACTGTGTGGTGTATTTTTGTGCTGCTCTACTGTGTTATTGCATGATATATTGCACAAATACTTTACACATTGCCTTCTAAGTTAAGCATGACTGCTCAGTGCCAAGCTACCAGAGGGTGGGCACAGGATAATTTGGATTGTGTGTGACTTACCCTGACTAGAGTGAGGGTCCTTGCTTAGACATGTAAGCCCCGGCTTATAAGCCAGAGGGGGCGAAACACGTGTTGGCTAACCCTTCTTGTTACCGTTTTGGATCTTGTTTTGTCTTGAAAAATTCAATGATACTCTTGCTCTGGAATCATAACGCTTTTACAACAATAAAGTAAATACCAGTTTAATTAGTTCAACTACGACGTATTGTGTATCTACTGCATTTGACTTTATTATAAGGCCTTGGACCTGCAAGTTAAATTCAATTCAAGACTATTCCAGTGGGACTTTACCTTCTCTTTGGACTATATTTTCCCCTTTGGAAGACGTGGGTCCTTGTCCTCCGGAAAAGTCCCCATACTTATTTTACAAGCATTTTACACAGGAAGATAGTGCCCTTGGACCCTCTCCACCTCTGGAGTTTGCCTTGCTTTACTGTTTCAACTATTCTTCCTGTACTGTGCCTTATCTCTAAAGGATGTCGTCTCATATCAATAGACGTGAGTTACGCGATCAAAAATTACAACAAGTCTTCAACCCGTCTGGGGCGGGTATCACCAACCTTACCTCTCCCAACTTACTATCCACCAAAAGCACGTTTTTGGCTTTGGAAAGATCGCTGAAACAGGAAACATCCAAATGGTGCGAAATCGCTTCACTTAAAAAATATCTGGAAAACAATCGTATTCCAAGGGGACTTTGTATTTTGATTTTCCCACCCATGGATACTACCTCTCAAGAACATTTACAAAAATGGGAAGCAAATCTGAAAATGGCATCGATTAGTATGATCAAACAACTAATAGAAATTTCCGAAGAATATGACAAACATCGCAAGGAAGTTGATTACCTGACCCAACGAATAGAGGAAGCCAATTGGGGAGAAGTCACTACCAAAAATGATGCTATTCTTAACAGTGTTATTGACTGATTTGAAGAAGATATAATACAGAGAAAGAATCGCAAGTTTAGAAGAGATCTGTACGATTACCAACACAGGAGAGTTTATACCTTTAGTAAAAAATATGATAACGTCAAGGATTCCAATCTCTCTTTAGAAGTACAAACTAGTCACGATACTCTTCCTTCATCTGAAATGGAATCATCCGATGACTCTGTAAATTGTCCTTTGACCAGACCACAAGTGAATTTTTTAGAAGAGGCGAGATGCCACCGTTTGGGAACTTTAAAAGACACAAGAGCAAAACTACCAGATACTACTCAGGCTGCTCCCAGTACTTCAGGCATACAGACCAGAGCTCGCAGCAAAACAACCCAACTTTGACTCAAGAACAACTGATAGTGAATCTTTCTAACTACGAACTCTCCTCAACTGATCTACTAATTCTTTACTGGGGTCTGTCCTTTTGTCCCACTAACCTCTGGGATCTCACTCAAACTAAAATTGACTTTTTAAAATTCATCTGTCACCTCAAACTTAAATCTTCCTTCTTTTCCATGCCCACACCTCCAATCTCATCACCCTCTACAGATTTCTCAAAGGACTTTTCAGTTCAGGATCTTTCTGATATTTCTCTCCTTTGTAACCTTTCTAACACCACGGAACCAGATGCTTCACCATCTTCTATAGCTCATGAACTTGATCTCGATACTAATCAATACTTTCCTCTTGACCTTAGATCTAAATCTACATTCACTCCCATTCTCCCGGCGGGTAATTCCATTGACTTATTCTCAACAGCAGTATTACGAGATCTTGACCGTGAATACAAACGATACTGTGACCAACGAAGATACTTACCTTTTAACATCAACAGTGACCAAGTAGCTGCTTTAACACACTTGAAATCCAATAGTCACATTACCATAAAATAAGCCGATAAAGGTGGAAATATTGTTATCCTCAACACCCATGATTACCTGAAAGAAGCTTACCGTCAACTTCAGGACAAGACTTGTTACAAGAAACATTCACATAACCCAACAGCTGAAATACAACACAGACTGCTAGAGCTTTTGGAGCACTGGCAGTCCCGCCAGATTCTCTCCAGTTCTGAAAAAACTGCCCTTTTTCTTAAATTTCCCACTATTCCTACGTTATATCTTTTACCCAAAATCCACAAAGCAGAACATCCACCCAAGGGCAGACCCATAATTTCAGGTGTGAACTCTGTATGCTCAAAGTTGGGATCCCTAATTGCCAAGGAGCTCCATCCGTTCATGACCAATCTACCTTCCTATGTTAGAGACACCAAAGATATTCTACAGAAGCTACAAGACATAGAATGGTAATCAGACTACTTTCTTGTAACCATTGATGTTGTCAGTCTTTATACCTCTATTAAACATAGTGATGGTCTAGCAGCGGTGAACAAATGTCTTTCCACAAGATCGGTGCAACATTTGGCACGGAACACAATGATCCTGGATATTCTTAAATTTAGTCTTGAAAACAACTACTTTCTCTTCGATGGTAACTTTTACTTACAGCTCCAAGGGACAGCGATGGGGGCAACATTTGCTCCACCCTACACCTGTATCCTGATTGGAGCTGTGGAAAACTATTGGCTCTGGTCAGATCGTTCGGAACATTTCACTCAACACATAGGGGGCCATTACGACCCTGGCGACCGCCAGGGGTAATGTGGCGTCGGTACCGCCAACAGGCTGGCGGTACGGAGACCCGTATTACGTCGCACCGCCGGGGCCGGCGGTTTCCCACCGTTTTAGCCCCGGCGGTGATAATCCACCAGGGCAGCTGGGGATTATGACTCCCCTACTGCCAGCCTGTTTCTGGTGGTTTGCACCGCCAGGTAGAGGCTGGCGGTAAGGGGAGTCCAGGGGCCCCCTAACAGGGTGACGGGTTCTACTGCACCAGTCGCACGGCCGCAACACCGCCAGCTCCATTAGGAGCCGGCTCCTATGTTGCGGCCTCATCCCTGCTGGGCCGGCGGGCGTAAACTAGGTTTGCGCCCGCCGGCCCAGTGGGGATGTTGTAATGGGGTCCGGGGAGTGCGGCTGCATTGGCGGCCGCACAGCGGTTACCACTTGGCGGGCGGCTACTTGTAATGACCCCCATAATCTTTTGGGGGCGCTACATTGATGATATTTTGCTAATTTGGCAAGGCCCTGAGGCCCTTCTTCATCAATTTAGTCAGTCTTTAACACCTAACCCCTGGGGTATTGAGATCACCTACCAAATCTCCAATTCTTCAATCGAGTACCTAGACCTACTGATCTTTATAGAAAATAACAAACTCCAGACAAAGTTCTTCCGTAAAACGACAGCTGCCAATTCAATTCTTCATGCCACCAGTTGTCACTCTTCAAGTACTATCCGAAACATACCTAAAGGTGAATTCAGGAGAGCCCGATTAAACTGTACTAACATTTCTGATTATGATATCACGTCCTTACAAATGACTGAGAGGCTTACATCTAGGGGCTACAACCGCGACTCATTAAATACCATAAGGGATGAAGTGAGAAGCATGGATCGGAACCATTTGTTGAACAAACCTACAAGCACCAGTAAGAATACAACCATTCGTTTCATTACAGCGTTTCACAATGGTCATCATCACATTCGGAAATCACTCAGGAAATACTGGTTTTTACTCTTGGACAACTCTTCCATTAATCAACACATCACCAACCATCCTCAAATTGGTTTCAGGCGGGCACCTAATCTTCGCAATAAACTTTGCCCTTCTTTTTTTCAACAGAAGTCTTTTACTACATTTTTACCATCTAAACCAAAAGGCTTTTATATCTGCAGTAAATGTTCAGCTTGTAAATTGGGTCTCTCTAAATCCACGTCAGTTACCATCAACAATCAAATTTATCATATCACTGACTTTGTCAACTGTGATAGTCCTTATGTTGTTTATGCCATTTGGTGTTCTTGCAACCTAACCTATATAGGTAGCACGATCCGGCCTTTAAAAATCAGAATACAAGAACACGATCGGAATATACAAAAATCTGACACTAAAGCACCATTAGTTGAACACTTCATCAAATTTCATGATCATCAACATACCTTCACCTTCTGCGGTCTTCGACGCATCGTACTTTCTCCAAGAGACGGTAACGCATCATTACGACTACGTCAGGAAGAAAGCCGCTTAATAATTAAATATGATACAGTCAACAATGGACTCAATAAAGACCATGAATGGCATTTTTGGTTAATGTAAACTCAGAATAGTAATCTTAGTAAATGGCTTTTCCTTTTCTCTTTTATAATTTATTGTTTTTCTATGCTGTTATATGTCTAGCCTCTGGTGATGATCTCTTTCCTGCGTTGTTTATTTTAGTGTCATGCTTGATATGTTTTTGAGCTAGCGATACACTTGTCCATATGTTTATTTTCATTATTTCTAACCCTTTGTTCTCTTTTTTGCTAGTAACTCCCCACTTGAGGAAACTTTGCTCTTTGTGCTTACCTTGGTATACCTTGCAATATTAAGATATACCTTTCTCTTTACGTTTGGTGTCCGTTTTCTATGCATGTTATTGTTCCATTTACCCGCTTTTCTCCAATTTTTCTCTTCTTCTATCTATTTTAATCTCAGGTTTGTTCGCCCATTTGATAACGAGTTATTTGTCTCACTATATGATGGCAGTATTTTTCTGCCGGGATTCCAAGATGGCGCATCCCATCTTGGCCAACGGCAGTCCTTTTTTGCTCTCACCTCGACAACTCGGTCGAGGTAGGACTACCACTTCCTTATTCAGCCTTTGGCATTTAAACGAGACCTCGGCGCTCTCGCGCCGATCCTGTTTTCAATCTTTGAAGTCCGCCCGCGGCTTCCCATATTTTTGGGCACCGCCCAGGTGAGAATCGTAGTACTACTACTATTATACCCATACTATTTTCGTATGCACCAAGCGTATTTCAATTCTATACAGTGCTTTTTTCCCTATCAGGGTTTTTACCTTAACTTCATATTATATTTTCTTTTCATTGGTGGCCTGTTTTCCTTTCCGTTAGTCCAGTCAATTCTTCTTGAATAAGATTAACTTAACCTGTACATAATACTCATGCCAATTAACGGGTCTTATCTAAGAATTTATTTACAGTACTTTTGTTTGTTTATATTTTCATGTAAAGATTAGCTTTCCTCAAAATTGATTATTGTTCCTTTTGCAGACTATGACTGTTTCAATGTTATAAGCAAAATTATTGTTTCACTAATTTGATCTGATATTGTACGGTATGTTTGGTTTTACCGCAAACTACTTTATTACTCTTTCTTACACTCATCTTCACCTCTAAGTAATAATTCGGGGTATCTACCCTTTTTTCTGGACTTGGGCATCACGTTTTGGTACTAAAATAAGTCACATTTAACTTTCTAAATGTTTATGACCATAATCTCTCTTACGACCCCTTTTTGGTTTTCGATCGGACTCACATCTTCTTTATTTTTCAACATCACAGTTCCAGTTAGCTTCTTGCAGCATGCTCAATTCTGCATTGTTTTTCTAACCCAACATCAATCTCTTTCATTTTTTTACCACGTGAGGATTTTTCACTCTTGGAATAGAACAACATTCATTTGGGAAACTAACTCCGCACTTAATTCGCCCTTGCTCACTTTCCGGTGGTGTCTCATGAGACAGAACTCTCTTTTCCCTACAACACTATATTGTTTTAAAATTGGATTTCTTTCTCTTTTCAGCCTTGAGAAAGCCTCAGCTTATATGCCAGAGGGGGCGAAACACGTGTTGGCTAACCCTTCTTGTTACCGTTTTGGATCTTGTTTTGTCTTGAAAAATTCAATGATATTCTTGCTGGAATCATAACGCTTTTACAACAACAAAATAAATACCAGTTTAATTAGTTCAACTACTACGTATTGTGTATCTACTGCATTTGACTTTATTATAAGGCCTTGGTCCTGCAAGTTAAATTAAATTCAAGACTATTCCAGTGGGACTTTACCATCTCTTTGGACTATATTTTCCCCTTTGGAGGACGTGGGTCCTTGTCCGCCGGCAAAGTCCCCATACTTATTTTACAGGCATTTTACACAGGAAGATAGTGCCCTTGGACCCTCTTCACCTCTGGAGTTTGCCTTCCTTCAATTCACAAGAGTTGTATCTCATCCAGACTACCTGAGATACTATCAGCCCACTTAATAAAAATTTCAAAGTTGCACAGTTCTCCGAGAGACTAATAGAAATATTTATTTGTTTGCTCTACTACCAATATTTTGATGGATAACATCTCTTCTGTTACAGAGATCAGCTGCAGTCTTGCTGCTTTGGAAGATGTGGTAAAAATGAAGAGATACTCGTTCACGGTACTGGGCAAGATCCTTTAATCGACCTACTACAATGACCTTTCCTTTACCAATCTCACTCCAACTGGCCTCCGGAATTCATCATTTTTTTACATAATTTGGAACATGGGCGCTCCTTAGAGTGAGGTGAGCGCTGCGAAGGTTCCAAGTATGACACATCCTTCCCCCTTACACATATTAAAAAACAAGTTAAATATAATGAATGGTTCCCTATGCTGGAAATGTAGATAACATGGAAGTAAAAAGAAACAGAAAAACTTAAAATTAAGTAAATAATACTATTAATGAGGCTAAAATTTAAATCTAAATACTTAACATTAGACACTGGTTATGGTACTCTTGTTGAGCAACATCCATGTAGTTCACTCTGAAGCACTCAAGCTAATTTTCTTACAAAACATTCAAACTGGTTCCCTTATGTAATCATTCAAATGAGCAGGCAATTTCATTTTTCTCCCTATCCTGCCTTCCCTTCTACTACTACCCTCTTCTGTAACCATCCCATCAATCTCACATCTGCCTGCGTCACTACCCGGAAGCAACGAAATACAGGGGTTACCTAAAGACTCACCTACAACCTCCTCAGTCCTCATAAAACCACTACATCCCTCCTCAACATTATTGACAATCTTCCTTGATTTATCACGTTCTTCCCTTCTGGTACAATGCTACTCTGCGCTTATTCCATTTGGTCCCATTGCTCAACACCACATAAAAATCACTCACTTGTTTGACTTAAAAAGCACCACAGAACTTAAACTTAAACTTAAACCATCCCCGTCCTACACGCCCATCCTTGACCTTTACCCAGTCGCCAACTTGTATACCTGAACGTTTGCACATCTATGAAGTCTTCACAGAACTATCCCCCTTTACCACATCATCCGTCAACCAGCTGGGAACTAGTTTTGTTCTGGCCTTATGCCCTCTCATGAACTCAAAAGGTTTTTTTTCTTTATCCTTAAGCACTGTGGTGCGATGAGCCCAAACAACTTCTTGTACTGCTATACCTATATCCTGATTTCACCTCATAGCCAATTGAATAGCACCCTTAACCATACGATTCATCCTCTCAACAATGCCATTGGCTTGGAGATTATATAGAGCAGTACGATTGTGTTTGATCCCATACGCCACCAAAAACTCCTTCATTTGGACAGAAGTCAATTGCATGCCATTGTCCGTAACGACAGTGTGCGGACAACCTTCCTTCCTGAAAACATCTTTCAAAATAGCACTCGTATCCCTTGTCGACACCTCTCTCATAAACACTACTTCTATCCATTTAGAATACACATCCACCAAAACCAAAGCAAATAGACGATTGTACTCCACATCTGGCAGAGGCCCTATAAAGTCCATACAAACTGTGTGCCATGCTTCACCAGGGTCTTCAATGTGACCCATCTGGGATTTCGTCCCAGGTTTTAATCTTTTCTCACTCTCCTTAAAGTAGACACACTCCTCTACCCACTGAGCAGTTTCTACATCAACACCAGGCCACTACAAATTTTCTTTGACTCTCCATTGAGGACCTGAATGTCCTTCGTGCACCAACTGTATGATTCTTTTCCTTAAATTCTCCAGTGGTACAAACCTGTCGCCTCTCATCACCACACCTCCGTCACTTACCGACAACTCATCCAAAATTTTTACATAAGGTCCTAAGGATACAGCAACTGCACTCTCTCTCCTTCCACCCTCGACAATCATCCTACTCAGGTTCAGTAGAACAGAATCTCCTGCCATTTACACACCCACTCTGTTTTAGAAAAAACATCTAACCCGTGTTGCACCATATCCTCCATCCATGCCACTGCCCCTTCTTCCTCTTTGCTTAAAACTGCCTCTCGATTGACAACCTTCCAATCTACAGCGAGACATGAAAGTGCATCAGCTTGAACATTTTGCCACCCTTGAATATATTCAACACGGTACAAGAAATCCTGTAAGTGAGCAGCTAACCTAGCCAATCTTGTGGACCCTTTACCCGCTCCTCCTGCAGATAATACGTTTATCAAAGGCTTGTGATCTGTTCTCAACTTGAAATTAATGCCCCACAAAAGTGTTCTAAAGTACTCCGCTGACCATGCAGCCGCCAATGCATCTCGCGCAATCACTGAATAGTTCCTTTCACTTTCTGTCAGCGAGTGCGAGGCAAAAGCCACTGTTCTTTCAACCCCCTTGTGCAGTTTTGATAACACAGCGCCTACGCCATATGCACTGGCATCTACAGTAACAATAGTAGGAAATGAGGTTTTGAAAGGTACCAACATTTTTGCAGCACACACATCATGCTTTATGTTATCAAAGCACGCCTGTTGAACCTCCGACCGTTCAAAGGTATGTCCTTTTCGCAGCAAAACCGTCAACTCCTCTGTTTTGGCTGCAAAGTTTCCAACACATTTTAAATAATACGCTATAAGTCCCATGAAAGACCTTAATTCATCTTTGTTGTTTGGACACGGAGACAGTTTTATAGCTTCCAAGAGATCTCTCTTTGGTTTGATTCCCTCACCCGAAATTGTGTGGCCCAATCACTCAATCTCTTTACTCAAAAAACACGTTTCTCTTTATGCAATGTAAGGTCCACTTCCAGTAGTTTCTTAAGCACCTTTCTCAAAATCTGATTGTGTTCTACAACAGTAGGTGCAAATACCAAAATGTCATCTTGGAAGAATATTACGTTGTTAAAACCCTCAAAATCTTGTGACATCATGCACTGGAAAACACTCGCCGCAGACGAGAGACCAAGCGGCATTTCAATGAAGCACAAGGTGCCATCCATGGTGATGAATGCTATAACATCTCGTGAACTGTGATGCAAATGGATCTGATGGTAAGCACCCTTTAGGTCCAACTTTGAAAAGTGCTTGCCTCCATTGAGTAACATTATAAGTTCATTGATGTTAGGCAGAGGAAAATTATCTGTTCCAATGCTCTAATTAACACTGCGAAGGTCCACACAAAATCTCAATTGACCATTAGACTCCTTTCTTATGACTACGGGTGAAACCCAATTAGAAGCCTCCACAGGTTTGATTACACCATCCCTTATCATATCTTTTAACATCCCACTAACTTCCTCCCTGATTACAATAGGAATTTTCCTGACTTTGTGTTTCCCAGCAACAGCGCCAGGCTTTGTGCAAATTTTGTGCACATACCCCTTTAACTCACCAAACTCTTCTCGAAACACTTCTTTCATCTCTTCAAGATTTTCACTCACACCATCTTCAACAATCAGAACTGGTTCTGGATCCCTAGGGTTCACAATTCAATTGAGATCGTATTGATGCATCCACCCCAAAATTGGTGGCCCATTTTCAGCAACATAAACTTTTCCATGAGTTTCCCTCGTTTTGAATTGTATAGAAGTTGTAAAAAAAAAAATGTCAATCTCCTCCCCTTGATATCCACCAGGACAAATGTCCTTTGCCCTCAAAACAACTTGTGGCCATTTCACGTGGAACACATCTTTAGGAATGATGTGTACTTTGAACCAGTATCCACCATTAATTCAACATCCATGTTCCCAATGATGAAGCAAGATTTATGCCTGGTTTTCCATTTATCGCTGTAAATTCTGCTATCATCAGTTAAGCTCAAAATACGATCATGAGGTTCACCTCTATCCTCACATGCAGCCACAACATTTGACTTAGGCCACTCACTACACATACGTGCAAAGTGCCCCCTGCGTCCACACCTCCTGCACTCTATTTATAGCATAACACACCTTGGAGTCACTGTTATGTAAATTGCTCCCACATCTGTTACATTTCTTATTACTCAACTTATTGGAAATACATTTCTCTGGTTTCTGTGAATTTTGTGTATTCTTTCCAACAGCTTCCACACTGCCGCAACTACTCTCAATTCCCCCTACTACCTCATTTACATGTTCTGCTCCAATACCAGTATGTTTCCCCATTTCTTTCATGCATAATTCTGATTCTTCTACTACTTTAGCCATATCAATTGCATCTTTTAAAATGGGATTTTTTGCAGCCCACAATCTCTCTTGGATCTTCCAGCTCTTACACTGAATCATCAACTCTCTCACAGCATCTTCTCACATCCCACCAAAATGGCATTTCACCGACAACTATCTCAGTCTTGATACAAACTCATCAACAGACTCACCAACTCTCTGTGGTTGAGTATAAAACTTGCATTTCGCCATCACCACTTTAGTTTCCTTTGCAAATCTATTTCTTAGTCTCATTCTGGCTTCCCTGCATTCATCAGCAATTCTAGCTCCATTGTCTATAGCTAAAAGCTTGAATTTTAATAATCTCTGCACCTCTGACACTAAGCAATTCAATAAAATTGCTTTTTTTCAGTGCAGAACTGAAATCCTCACTGTCTAAAGTCAACAGATAGTTATCAAAAATATCTATCCATTCTTCCCACTGAATCACCGGTACCCCTTGGTGAGGCAAAAAGTTTGGTGGTGCAGCAATTGATACGTGTTCCATTATGTACTGACAATTAACTACAATGTGGCACAATGTAAACAATAAACGTAATGCACTGTCTTGGTGTGCGCGTCACCGCGCTCCTGTTAATGCATCACAATGTAGCAATAAACGTAGTGCACATCACCGTGCTTTTAACTATAAGTTCAATCCTGAGTACAAAGTGTGCACGTCAGCGCGCTTTTAAATATAACTTGATGCTGAAATTGTCTATCTACAAACATACCTGCCCTGTTAAGATGTGACTCACTGGTCAGCTGGTGTAATCTAATTGCACACGCTGCCCCTTTAAGAAAATGTTCTTGATGCTGCTGAAATATATCTACAAGCAAGCGCCTCCCCTTTATGACGTAATTCTCCACCTCCAAGGCAGCGTGCTAACGCACAGGGAACACGTGCAATGAATCCGTCAGTGGCGCACGCAGACCAGAGTGCAATCGCGCTGTTGAGCGCGTGGCAAGTGTCGCACGTACACAAATCTTTACAAGGCCCATAGATGGACAGAAATTCAAAAAGAGCTCTCCAGATATGGTAAGAAGATAAACTTCACATTCCTTATGAATGTCACCACACAATACCTTTGAATACACAAAAATACTTGTGCTAGAAGGTCCTCTCTCACACGTTGGATTCGTGTAAAGTGATGATTTTCCTGGTCACCTAGCAAGCCGACAATGAAACTGGTATGCTCTTCGCTCACCTTCGTCGCCAAAAATGTGGTAAAAATAAAGAGATACTCGTTCACGGTACTGAGCAAGATCCTTTAATCGACCTGCTACCATGACCTTTCCTTTGACAATCTCACTCCAACCTGCCTCCGGAATTCAAAACCTAATATTATTTTACATAACTTGGAACGCGGGGATCCTTAGAGTGAGGCGAGCGCTGAGAAGGTTCCAAGTATGACAGAAGACTAGTATTTGGTTTGACAATTCTGACCTCTTGCTGACTATGCATGTCAAAGAATTATCATTTATGACTGGCACAGCTTGTGGTTGTCTACACTCTGGAGAAGGATCATCTGCTAACATAGTCTTTACTAATAATGATTCCTGGATCAGCTTAATTGTACTACTTATGCCTTATGATTTCCATCTGCCCTTTACAGTCTAACGTCCTGAGACAGACAGGCACTCAGATTCTCAAGGCTATTGAATTGCTTTTGTTGCTAGAAGAATTACTTAACTATCTTTACCTGACTATTGATTCAGGATCCTAATTTAATTCTATTTTACCTTGATTCTTATTTTTTCTCAGCCTTTAATTGAATAACTCCAACCAACCATGCCATTATAAAACCCAAAGCGTTGATCAACAAATGGCACACTTTAGACTGCTAAACCAGCCTAGTTTACATAATCCCATAATTACAAATGATAAATCTATTTTTCCAGAGGCAGTATTTCAGTCATCTTATATTCAGGCATGTACCATGAAAAGTGCTGACTATATTTCAAATGACAAAAAACAGTATTCCATGGGACTGTCCACTTAGCAGATTGTTTTTAATAAAAAATGGAGCTCCTAATAAAGGAACAAGGCAAAATGTTAAATGTACCTCTTTTTAGTGAACAAACATCTACTAACAGCAATGCTAGTTATTGGTTAACTAATATTCCTCCATTGAATTGTCCGAATTGTTTATATAATTTTTAACAGTTGTCTTGCTGACTTAACCCATTGTGGCTGTATCACCTCTTGCATCTGTCTAATGAGTTTCGCACAAGAAATATGTGATTATGCCACTACTGAGAAGTACATATTTTATCCTGCATTTCCGGTCAACTCTTGTTTGATTCAAGATTTTAATAACTCTTCAAGAATTTGGACAGCCTTATTCTTAATTAACCAAGTTTACCTTGAAAACATTTACATTTGTTAGTCGGCGTCTGCCATAAAATAGGGTAATAATCGTTGATAACTATAATTGATTAATTCGGATTACATGTGTGGGATATCTAGATTTATCTTTTTGGCAGTCTGGATTTGATTCTTTGGCAGAAAAGTTGTGGCATTTCTGGGATTCATCACTGTTAGTTTTCAAGCCTGCTGTATTGCTGTTGATGTATAGATTTGTACAAACTACCTAAAAAAATGACAGTGAGTAAAATCATGTTCCCTTACTATAAAAACCCAACTTGGTCCAACAACGTTGTGGCTCAACCACTATAGTCTATGTGACAAACAAACTGGGAGTTAGTTCATCTCTAGCCTATTTATGGTACATCAGATCAAGACCATTACTCAAGACTATTTTTCCCACTTTAAGTTTTGAAGTAGTTGCTTCCATTCTTCTATGTTTCTAATAGAGCAATGCTTCCCAAACTGTTTAGAACCACAACACACTTTTTACTACAACACACGTTTGTGACCCACCTAGCTTTAATGGACATGAGATTGTTTAATGTATGTAAAGCACTATGTGGTAGCATACTGTCATTTACAGGCAGCATATTTTTCCTTGAAATGGCACTACATTTGCACAGACATACAGTTTTTCCTATAAATATTGCAAGGAAGTGATAATGTGTGGAAATCGGGTTTCAGTGAATATGCATTATTTAAGCATCACCAAGTAAAGTTTCTTGATTTGTTCTGATTCTTTTATAGTCTTTATTTCCATCTCAATTCAGACAAAAAGTGCTTCATGTTTGCCTTTGGAACTGTAGAATGTGTGCAGTTCATTTACAGGTATTTACATTTTGTTGTGTGTTACAAACAAATTATATCCTACAACCTTTTCTTTCACAATCCCTGTACCACACCATGTTTGTCACATAATTCACTTTCCTTTTCTTTTTCTGACTGCAAGGTGAGAGGAGTTTGTATTCATCAGTCCCCATGCTAAAAAAATGAGCAGCAAAAGAAAGGGCCTCATTATGAGTTAGGCAATCGGATGAGCCAACTATCAAACTCGCATGGAGGACACTACCACTGTGGCGGTGGCGTCCCCACCAAGTTTATTACGCCATTCCTGCTGGGTTGACCGGCAGACACAGTTCTGTGGGATTGGACTCGGCTCCCTTAACGGGTATCAGGACTTACTCCAGCAGAGGCCAGCACCTGGGCTCATGCAGGTCCAGATGGTACTGAGGCCAATGCCGTAGCAAAGCAGAGAGGGTTCGTTCCGATGGTGCTGTGCAGGGGTCCCCTGTGGCCCCCAGCACTGGCTTTCCATCAGCCTTTCCATGGCGGGGTCAAAGCCATGAAAAGGCTGGCTGAAAGCTAAGTTGTGATCAGCATAGAACTCAGACCGCCATCAGCCTGTTGGGAACGATGTTCCTAGTGGTGACAGTGGTCCCCCCGAGGGTTCACCCACCAGGGTTGCTATGTGGCAGTCGGACCAGCTGGAGTGCGATGGTCTGACCATCACCACGAGTGGCGGTTTGAGTAATGAGGCCCATAGTATGACATTTGACCTGTCTTGGAAGCGAAGCAAATGTGACAAGATAAATACATCATTTATTGGTTGGACTTTAACGAACCACAAAAAATATGCTTGTGACCTACCAGTGGGTCGCGACTCACACTTTGGGAAGCACTGTAATAGAGTAAGTCAGCACTCTGGAGTAATGCAAATGCAACCCAAAACACTTAATTTAGCTTCCATATCAATTAGCAAATCCTGCATATTTTTAATCCTTATGTCTCTTCCTTCCTGGACTGTGGAAATGCACTTTACTTGGGTCAGTGAAAGACTCATGTAAGCCACTTGAATTTGATCCAAAATGCAACATCCAATAGTCAGCTCAAACCTAGTCACAGAGATTATGTTGTTGTGTAGCCAATTTAGTTACAGCTCCATGCACGTTAGTTTATACATTAGGCCACTGTGCACCTTGACCTAGATATATTTTATTCAGCTTTGCGTTGTTATTTTTACAATAACCAGTTTTACGGGCTTGTTTTAATTTTTTCTATCTAACTGTTTTGCTTAGCCCAGCACTGTGTTCTCAAACAACACATTCTTGATCACTCTGTGCTTCAGTCAAGGCTACAGTTTGGTACATTGCCGGTGAACATGGTAGAAGTTTAGTCTCCAACATTCGTAGAAAATACACATCCTTACGTAGGGACATTTTCTTAGAACATCAGCTGTGTTATTATAAAAACACTTCCTAGTCCCATTACACGTCAAGAGGGAGATTCCAGCCAGGGAACCACAACTGTACACTGAATGCTTCGCTGCAGATGCTAACGCAGACTACAGGCCTTTGCACATGTATGAGGGTTGATGTCCCCCCCGGGGGAACCTGAAAGGCACGATTAGAGCTTAACATGCTGTGCTCAAAATATGATTTCAATAGAATATAGTCCAGCGATTTGGGAGGCAATATGATAGCATTATTCTTATGCTTCACTCTTATCGTCACAATTTTAATATTGTTGTGTTGTGTCGTTCTGGTTATTGCAGCTCACGCTTTGCTATCTAAAATGCAGTTGTTTTATTAAACCAATCTTTAAAACTTATACTGCTTTTATTGTCATTTGTATATGAGACTGAATTGTGAATGAGGGAACTGGGTGCGACCTGAGTGACCACGACTTCCCTGAGAAGTATGATATGTCATGCGCTTGGCTGCCCAATCATCTCTACCTTTTGGGAGAGATGAGGCACTGCTAGTTAGCCGGAGCAAATCCCGGGTTCGGAGCGACAGGTGTCACCCACCGTGGGTCAGACTCAGTCTCCCACACTGTGGCCGATCTTGCTGCTCAAAATCCAGTAGTCTTATTAGAATAATGAGAGCCCACACGACAATGTATGTCTTTTCCTCACTATCTTGCACCGGTTGCCTGCAGAAGGATGAACACTACCCAAGTGTCTTGTTCACAAGACCCTTTATAAAAGATCTACTCTAAGTTTGAACTTTTATACTTCAAGCTGCAGCTTATTCCACTAAGTAAATATTCTCCTCTAGGCAGGTGGCTTACCCCATCTAAGCTGCATCAATCTGAATTCCAAAATAAAACTACTCTGACCTTTTCAATTCTGCAAAGCAATAAACCTTGCTATATTCACATTACATTCAGCAGCACACACAAAGGAATCTGACACCAGTCCTGCCCTTGCCTTCGTCACCCTAGGCAATTAGGAACTAAGACTTGGGGAAATGAAAGAACTGACCAGAACCAGTTTTGATGGAGTCTAGGAAGTTCTTCTTCACAAAGGCCGACACTCGCTATAAAGGTCCCACCTTCAGAACCTCTCAACAGAGCACTCCTGGGCCTGTGGAAGATTCAAAAGCAGTACTCCCCTGCTGTCTGAAGAAGAAAGATTGGACTTGCTTGCCTTGAACTCAGGCTCCTCAGAAGTGACTTCAAGAGTTGGTGGACTGACCTGTTTGAGCTACAGGGACACACCAAGTATCTCAAGGCTTCCTTGCAATTACCCAGCTGACATGCACCATCTGGACCTGCATAAGCTTGGCTGTTGGCCTCTGCTAGAGTGAGTCCTGATACCCAAGAGGTGCCCCGGCTCCTGAACCCTTAGCGTACATCAGAGTGTACATTTCAAGAAAAGATGAATATGTGGATGTTTTGGGCTTCTCATGACTGCAAAGTAAACTCTTGCACCAAATATCCACCACCCACGATGGCAAAGCTCTAGCAGGACCTCTTCTTAGCGCCAACAGGGAGGAATTATGGCAAGGCTCCAGCACGACGCTAAGCTCCAGCAATAACAGGCTCTTCTCACCATAACAGTGACCATCCATGACTCCCAAACTGCTCCGCGTGCCAACGACAACCTCTTCGCAGCCACTGCCAATGCGATCACCAGCTCCTTGCATGGTTTTAGAAGGTAACTCTTCAGCGGGACTAGCCTGGTCCCTATATTTGTCTCACACTCCCTTGTGGTTGTCCTGAACCTGTTACAACACTCGGTCCGCTGCAAACAGACAACCAGAAATGCTGCTTTGTGATTGTTGCTGCTATTTTCACCTAAAACTTGAAAAACTCACCTCTCCGGTTCTACTGACTGGATTTTTATCATTTTGGTTTTATATTCTATTTTTCCAAATTGATTTGGGATTTTGCTTGTGTTTCTTTATCACCGTTTGAATGCTGCTTTAAAAACTTTGCCTCTAAGGTAATCCTGATTGCTTTGGTGCCACGTTACCATATGGTTAAGCACATGTTTATTTAGTGGCTTTTGTTGATCACAGTTACAAGGACTATGGGGGTCATTATGACCCCGGCGGATGGCGTCAATATGGAGAAAAGTACTGCCAACAGGCTGACAGTACTTTTCTCCATATTAAGACATTGGCGGTTTGGCTACAGCCAAACTGTCAATGTACCACACCGACGGCCACAGCGGTAACGACCGCCGGGCTGGAGACTTCAGTCTCCAGCACGGCGGCCGTCACTTGCCACCTGCGGGATTATGACCACGCCTACCGCCATGGTTTTCGTGGCAACCTTACCGCCACAAAAACCATGGCGGTAGGCACTATCAGTGACAGAGAATCCCTTCCCTGTCACTGATGGAGGTCTTTGCCGTCCCCCCTTCCCCTCCCTAAAATTCCCCCCAACCCCCTTCTCCTCCAAGCCCCTCTCCTACTTGCACCTTCATTCACACACAAACACACGCATACACACATTCATTTCCACATTCATCCATGCATGCATACATCCATTCACACACATATCCACACGCACTTACATACATACAAGCACACACGCATTTACACAACACAACATACACGCACTCACACATCCATACATGCACACACATACAACATGTAATACACACCAGCATTCATGCACGCACACACATTCACACACGCCCCCCCACACACACACAACACCCCCCTTCCCTGTCGGAGCACCCGACATACCTGTTGTCAGGGGGTCCTGCGGCAGGAGACGGGATGGGGCGGTGCTGCCAGCAGCAGCGACCACCAGCAGAACATCACCAGGTCGTATCATGTGTCATGATAAGGTCTGCGGCGGCCTACTGGCATGGCGCTGCTGGTGGCAGCAGTGCCACGTTACCCCCATCCGCCGGCATGGCCACAGCTGGATTTCCTCCATCCTTGTGTCAGAAATCTGGCTGTGGTTGTAATCCGGCTGACGGCTGGTAGTCACGGCGACAGTCTTTTGGCGGGCGTCGTCACAGAGGTAGGAGGTTTCTACCACCGGGGTCAAAATTACCCCCTATGTCTATTATTCGAGTGGGGGTTCCACCCCTCTCGACTAATAACCTAATTTCTAACGATTGGTATTTTGAATTTTACATTAGGAAGGCAAAGGTAAGAAATTGTCCCTATAAATGGACTAGGAGAGTAACAGAACTATGGAATACAGAGGCAAAGGTACGCAACTTCAATAGTAGATACATTCTGGAAGTATTCAACCATATGCAAATAGATTTGGATTTCCCCTTCAGAACGATGGAGGAATTTTTCAAGCACTTTTTACGGTGCCGTTTTACCTGGGCATCAGAAACGTTATCATTTAGGAGCAGAAGGTGGACAAAGCCTCCCATCACAGAAGCTAACAAAGCATACGCACTTGGGGATTTGAGCTGTAATTTCTGGGATTGGTGCTAAAGTATGCAATACTTGATGGAAAAAAGAATAAGTGCAGCATTAAAAAGGGAGTACTCTGATGCAAATTATTTCAGAAAAAATTCAAACAGGAATTGACTCAGTTTATGTAGCCCCATCCTTGAATATGGGTTTACAGAGATGATTTGCAGCAATGCTTGAGAATGATAATTTTTCCTACATCTTTGCAGTGGAGAAACAATTGTAGTCCATCACTGATATCATCTTTGACACTCCGGAATCATCTGTCCCATCTTTTGGATGCTTAATCTCAGCCTAGCATCAAATATCACTGAAGGTGTGATGTCAAACATGGCTCAGAAACCCCTTCTGCATCTGTCATTCCTGCAGCACATAACTAGATATTATAGTGAGGAAAGTAGAGAGGACTTATTTCATGGCAACAGCAGATAAACCGACTTAATAAGCATTTTTGTCAGCCTGTGGCCCTTTTGGATGAAACTCATAGTGACATGCTGTTGCCTTTCAAGTAACTTGTCATCATGTTCTGGTATTCTGAAGCCCTAAATTGTAACCACTATGCTCCATATACAGCCATAGTTTCTCATTTGGACAATTGACTATCCTAATCTGTATCAGTTTGGCAGAAGTCAATAATAAAAGCTTTGTTACTAAACATTGACAAACGGGTACGTCCTGAAATTTGTTTAGTTACCTCAATACACCAGCCTCTTTGTGATGCCCCTTCTATTTGAAGCTGTAATTCCTACGACACTCAAAGAAATAATTCAGATTCTTTTGCAGAAGAGCAGTGTGAACATTCTCAGCAAGGCAGTGGGTAAAGGCTTCTACTCAAATCTGTTTCTGGCTGTTTTAGGCCACGGATTTATTTGTTGAATTTCAACAGAGGTATGCTCAAATGCCTCTTCAAAACTGGAAATCTTTGGCAGTTAATTACATCTATTCCACACTGAAACTTCATCTCCTTATTAGGCCTTCGAAATTCCTATCTACATATTCCTAATGCCAAGGAGATGCAAAAAGTTTCTTTATTTATGATAAATCAATTCCAAATCAATAATCTTTCTCTTGGACTAACATCAGTCCCACAAGTGCTCACAAAGGTTTTGTTCCCTTTTCCTGGCTTATTACACATAAACCCATACTTTGTTGACTTCCTCCAGTATGCTTTTTCACAGAAACTAGCAGACTGATTACTTGCACTGGTGTTTAGGATGCTATCATGGTGTACACCAAAAGAATCCACTTAAGTCCTTGTTAACACCTTAACTTTTAAATGCCCTCTTCTCTACAGATACCAGTCTTACAGTAAGGCTGCAATATAAAGCAGCAGAACTGTGGAGCTCATTTCATTGGTGAGATACATAAGCACCAGATTTGGGTTTAACTGTGACTTGGGAACTTTAGGTGCCCCAGGACCTTTGGGCTTGTCTCAAGGAAAAGCAATTGCAACTTGTTTTCAGGCAGAGATGCATCTATCTGCCTCTTTGACTTCTTGTGTCCCAGGAAAGGAGAATTTTTGGGCAGCTAATTTCAGCTGGACATTTCACTCTTTCTTTTAATATTCTGTAGACCTTAAAGAGTTAAATCTTTCTTGGTATATGTGTGCCCCGTTCCTGCCCTCCAGTTGGAGTTTGTTTGCATTAGGTGAAAATGCTCTGCTCCCACACCTTTCCAATTGGGCACTTTAATCAGACTATATGAGGGGCTGATGATTCCATGATGCCATGGCCAGTGGATCTGCTGTTTGATTTTCAGGGAGTTCACAAGGTGTTGTGAGTAGTTTGACATCAATAGATGTATCTGATCTTTATAGTTTCATGATGAATTTGAATCAAGTGGTTTCAATTTCTGCTTTTTCTAATTTATTTGTATATTTTTTATGTATTTATTTATTCATTAGGGAAAAATTAAATAATACATCCATCACCATCATTTAATAGACTGCGATAATCAGTTGATAACAAACAATACCTTTCATCACACTAAACTCATAGCTTTTCTTTTAAACCTATAAAAGTATGTGTCAAAAATAAGTTTTTACAAAAAAGTGAAAATGCATGCAAACTGAAACAATAGGGTAAAGGATCCTTACTCTTATCAACAATAAAGTGGTAATACTTTACACAACGTTACAAGGAGGTGTGTCTTTTGTTATAGTCTATTCTTCTCTCTTAAACATATGTCTCTATTCCACTGTATTCTGGAGAATTTACTGGAAAGACATAATAGAAACCAATATAACACAAAAGTGACTCAACGGTAATCAAACAAATATTGCCTCAAATCCCTCTAAATCATTGCTCCTCTCACCTTGCATCGGTTCACATTTGGACAACATCACCAAAGCTATACAACATTTCTCTATGATCAATTCTCTGTCATCAACATAGGATTGTGCAGTCACACCACTGTGGTCCGACGACAAGCTACAATTTCAGATATACACTAAAAAACTGCAATAAACAGGGTTAAGGGAGTTGTTGATCCAACTATTAAACTAACCTTATATAAAAAAAACTAGAAATGCATCACTGCTTCTTCTCACAGACAACACTCTTTCTGTCACCAAACACCTACTCCACTAACATGTTCCACCACCTTTCCCTGTTGAAGGGTAGGAGGATAAGGCTACACAAAATAGGTTGTTCAATAGAGCTGATAACTGCTATACAACATTCCCACAGGCAATCAAGGCTGACAGCCTGTTCTAATCACTGATATTGTTTCCTTCCAGGGCTTTTAATTCAAAGTTGTGTAACCTCTTTTAAATTTAATTGAGCTACTTGTGAGACTGTTTTCATTTTGGACTGGCTGCAGAGTCCAGCAAAACACTTGAAAGGGCACATACATGGATGCATTTTTTTGTAACTAGCATGATATAACTTCTGTAATGTTTCTTTTTTATTACTATCGAACTAAGATTTCCTTCTTAGCACAACATGTGGCCTTGGAATTACAGGATCTGGAGTCCTCTCTTGTGAGATGTTACAGGAGGTATATCTTAGTGCATTGTTATTAGTTGTCATTTCTTTGGTTAGAAAGATTTGTGAATTTCGGTCACATATTAATGCACCATTCTCCATTTCAGGGTAACCACTGACATGATTCTACGCAAGTCTGTCATTTTCTATTGAAGTGTAAATACACATACTGGAGTGATTAAGGGCCCCTTTGGATATATATTGAGTGTTCAGTAGTGTTCGCAGCTTGCAGAAATCTGTTGGTGACCTTGGTTCTGTCCCTAAGGGGGCAACGGCTGTCTCTAGTTGATGAATCCAGATGGAATAGTCAATTCTTAGAAATTACTGATATACAGATGTATGAACAGAAGGATGATTGCTGGATGGAAACTTCTCTAAGTCATTGGGTAACATGTGAGGCTTCTACCTGGTCTTTTCTGCACACATTTGCTCACCAATAAAAAAAGACTCATAATTGAAACTCCACTGGATGACTTCAATCGAGAGCTCTTGAAATGCACTTCCTTGTAGGTTATTGGGACACGGTAAATATCCATGTTGTCCAAGTGGTTGTGCATGGTTGCAGGTCATCAACAGGGATTTGGACTCGGATGAAAATGCAATGATCTAATTACATATTGGTAATGTTCATCACCCAATGTCCTTCCTTTCCTTATAAGAGCCTAGCATTTCCTCCTGTTCGTCCAAAGGGTACTGCATTCCTATACCTGCCTATTAAAAATTGGGTATCAGAACAAAAAGCCTAAGCTGCTTACTGCAACCTCCTTTCTTCCTAGAGCTATTCTTCATGATCACAGCACTTATTTATGAAAAATAAACTGACCCTTGGACAGAAAACTCTGCTGCAGTAATTCCTAAGTTGATATTTGTGTTCACTTTTGGTGTGTTTCCACAAAAGCCAGAGACATCCAGTATTCTTGCAGTAATTTTACCCATGTTACCTAGACAGCTGAAGCTTTAATCATCTGCAATGCACGTGAGGAGTAAGGCCTGCAGCAAGGAAGCATTGGAGGAGGAATATTTGGGAATCTCAAAGAGTGTTTTAAGCATTACTTCCACAATACTTTAAATGACCCCTTTATTAACATATGAACCACATCATACCATGGCAGATCTTAGGCTGAACACAGAAAAATACAACAAAGCAAATGCTGCTGCACAACCTCAATTCTGAATTCACATTGCAGCATCTTATAGTACAATGATAAAAAAACCTGGAGGTCTGGGGCCCATGTGCATGAAATCATCAATGCTCTACAAAGGCAAGGGTACCACCCATCCTGCAGCCATAGAAAGATGTCCTCCAACAGACTCTTTAGCTCTCAACACGGAGATCGGCACCTCCCATGTAGCCCTCTGAAACGCTTTCTGGAAAGGTAAAGTAAGATGATAGTAAATAATTTAAACTGTAAAGTTGATTTATCCACTCTGAAAAACCATAAATGTCTTGCACCTTTCACAAGTAGTACCAAAAGTGACACATGGTGTGGGACAAGGGGCACGAGTGCCTCCGTGAAGGATATTTGGATAAAATCTTCATGGAACAATACCATTGATAAGAATATTGTCTTTTGTGATAATTATCATCATTTAAATAATATTGATATTTCAATACCCTCTTCAGTAATATAGTAGCTAAAGATATTTTGCCTCATTACGAATTTGGCAGTCCTAAGACTGCCAAACTTGTGGTGGCAGTCAGACCACTGCACTTCTGGCGGTCGTCCACCAGATTACAACCCTGGTGGTCGGACTGACAGGGGACTGCAGCACCACCAGGATCATGGATCCTGATGGGGTGGAGGCAGTTGGATTAATGGTCAGCCACCGTGGTGCCCATGGCAGGACTGCCATGCTGATCATGAGCCCACTTTCCACCATCCTTTCCATGGCAGTTTCACCACCATGGAATGGGTGTCGGAAACCCAGTGCTGGGGTCCACGAGGGTTCCCCTTCACTTCCCATGGCATGGGCAGTGAAGGCCCCCTTTGCCAGCACCCTCGGAAAGCCCACTGCTCTGCAGACAGTGCGCATTCCGAGGGAGCTGTTGTGCAATGGCATTGGCCTTGGTTCTCTTACGATGTTTCTTCCAGTCAGCCCATTGGAAACCTCATAATACAAGGGGGTGAGGCCGTTGGTTTGGCGGCAGCCTTACCCCCATGGGTTTCACAGTCCGAGGGGCCAACTGCCAAACTGATAATGAGGCCTATGGTGTTTTAATTAATTTAATGTGTTTTAGTTGCAACATTAATTGTATGTGTTACAATTGTTTATATAAATGTTTCATTTATTTTTTAATACTAATTTATAGTTTGTAGCGGGTTGTTGGGTTTGTAAAGGAAAGAGTGGAAAGTTAATTAGGTAATAATTAATTATGACTTTTTTTAATAAATCTTATTCAATTACATGATTGATACATATTATATTATCTAAATTATGCTATACTGATTTATTTTTAATATATGTTATTTGTGGGCTGTTAGGTTTGTAGTGGTATAGTGTAGGAAGGTAGGTAATAATTAGTTAACAATTGATTATTATTTGTTAATCAATTATTTAATTGATTTTTAGTTGTGTAATTTATGGAATACTTATTTATTTAACTTATATTTTAGTTATGTGCTGCTAGGTTTGTAGGGATCATGGGTTGGGAGTTCATTACATAATAATTAATTAACAATTTATCATTAATTGTTAAATTATTATTTATTTGATTGTCAATTATTTAAATTTTAGGATACTGATTTATATTACTTATATTTTAGTTGCAGTATGTTAGATTTGTAGGAGGGTGCGTACTAATAACTATTAATTATTAAATATTATCTGTACATTAATTATGTATTTCAATTGTAAACATGTAAATTATAGAATGCTGATTTATTTCAATTATATTTTAGATGCCGGCTGCTAGGGGTCTAGGGTGGTTAAGTAATGATTTATTAACAGTTGAATCTTAATTGCTATTTTTTTTTAATTTTAAATATGTCTATTATGTAATACCTTTTTTAATTGTATTTTAGGTGTGGGCTACTAGGTTTGTAGGGGCATAGGGCAGGAAGATAATAATTAATAATTGAGTAACAATTGTTTATTAATAATAAATGTAACCTATCCAAAGTATAATGCTTTCTCCACTGTTGAACAGACTGCAATGGGAATAGTATACTTTCCACCTCCGAAGTCTAACACTAACCCGACTGTTGCATTGTTCAGAGTGGGAATACTACATTTTAATCCCTCAGAAGTCCAACACTTTCCCTATTGCTGTTTAGGCTAGAGCAGAAATAGTAAATTTAACCCCTCTGAAGTCCAGCGCTTTCCCTACTGTTGCACTGACTGGAGTAGGAATAGTAAATCTAACTCCTCTGAAGTGCAACACTTTACCTACCATTGCCTTGATATAATGTTTATGGTATCTTTAGTAAATGTGTTTTTGGGGTTTTAAATTGTTAATATTTTATGTGTTGTCTATATTAATTAATATTTTTATTCTTATTGAATATATAGTTATGCTTACATATATATGTATATACTTATATATGTATTGTGGAACATAATTAATAGAAATATTTCTTTTACATTCAATTAATTGCTTTATATTTTAGTTATTGCTATGAAAACACATATATATTCATAGTAGTACATTTTCAATGACATATTAATATAATGTAAAATACATTTTTATTAAATGTTACACTTTTCATATAAATAGTTATGTAAACAGAAACATATATGTATATATGTATTTGTGTGTTTTTATAGATATATATTATTATAAATTAAATATTAACATTAAATATTAGTGACATTTATTTAATTTACATTATATTAAATGTATATATTATAACAGTTAACATTTACTTTCTTAAACTCCATTTATATTACAAAATCAATATTTTTATATATTTCTTTTAGAATAGTAGCGTCAAATATATTTTTCTCTGACATTTTGGTACTTACCATTATAAGTAAAGGAGCACAATATTACAATAATATTTTTGACACAATATTTTTGTCAACCATATTGTTTACCAAGATATAGTGTCAGTGATCAGAATTGCATTTCTTACATCATGCTGATATAACTCTTCTGCTGAAGGCTGAAAGAAAATAAATCCAAGCTGATTGCCTGACTGCTAGGCCTTTTGTGGACGTTCTGTGGACTGGGCTGAGTCACTTGAATGAAACAAAACTTATAGGAGAGTTTCCTGTTTTTGGGGTGAAGTTCAAATGAGAAGTAAGGGTCTGGACAAAGAGGGGAACCGTGGGGCTACTGAATGATAGATCAGGGAAACTAGGGACTGCATTTTCAATTAAGTCAAGATTGTTTCCTGTCTCTCCAAGGAAGGTGAGCTCACACTCTCAGTGGTGAGGAGTATGACAAGGAAGGATAGGAGTCGACCTCAGTCAGCCCATTATTCTAAACCCATAACATCTACAGCAGCAAATGAGGGGAGTAGGGATGTTTAAAGTTGCTCCAAATTCACGTTTTCTTACATTTCACCAACAAAATGCAAATTAAAGCCATTCACATTAGAATAGTACTCACCAGGCAATATTCACAGAGTGCCCCATTTCTCAAAGAAATAACATGTCTATCCGTTGTTACATTGGCCATCACAGTCAGCGATTTCGAAGCTTTATTGGGTAACCCGCCACATTACTCTTGCCACCTCAAGCAGACTTGCAAAGACTAAGAACTGAACCCCCTCTATACCGAAATTAGGGTCTGTTTACGAGTTTGGTGAACCGTAGACCCCCATGGTGGCGGTCTGACTGCCATCGGCTTGGTGGTCGGACCACCGTATTACAATGCATGCAGTTCCATAGAAGAAAGACTGCTGCGGTCCCGCTGGCACCGCCAGGCAGCACAGAACACCACAGTGGCGAGACAGGCTAATCACGCTGACGGAGCCAGTGTTTCCACCGGACACATTATGATGTTGCCTACCGCCAACATGACCATGGCGGTCCAACCACCTTGATCCAGCAGGCAGAAACAGACAAATATAAAGGAAGGAACACACCTGCAGGCAGCGTCACACGTCCTGTGCTGCCTTGGAGCCCATCACACATGTGCTGCCGCCCATCGATGGAGACCTAAATCCAAGCCACGGATGGTATGAATGCACATCTACCTGTGTCATTACACTCAACAACAGATTGTTGTGCCGTCATCTACATAAGATGGGGGGTCACGCTACATAGACCAAGTGCACTTGTCATTGTTTCCCAGGTCAGAGTCCTTCACAACGAATGACACATTCACAGCTATTAAATGCCCCTTTGGACAGGTCACTGACACTGCACCATCATACTCAACAAAAGCACACCTCTGCTCATCTTAGGCGCAGGGACAATGAAGTGTACAGAACATAATGTTGCATAACAGCAACATCATATCAACATCACATCTACCAATTCAACTAACACCCTCAGATTGAAGACATATATGTATGGATGTGTCATGGAACACAAATACCCGTCCCATAAAACACCCCTGTAATGGACCCATAAATATTACCCACATTGCAACACAATGAAAGGTCAATTGGATGCACAATGTTTTGTGAGACAAATATCCAAAGCTCACAATGCAAACAATACCTGCACAATAGGGATGGGGGCATCAGGAGCACTCCTTGAAGGATGCTGTCCTAGGACACGTTTCACTTCTTATCTTAGCTATACTTAGCATGCACAGTAAATGAATGCTTGGAAAAAGCACCGAAAATTGCATGTGTGGTAAATGCATGTGTTGTAAATGCTGCATGGTAAAGGCATTGCATTCTAAAAACATTGTTGTAAAGAATCTTTCCCGTGTGAGTGTATTGGGTGTTTTAGACAAAAAACAAACATGAGGAAAATGGTTCTGACAAATTTATTTTGTCGGACCGGTTCTTTAGGGATTTTCTTTCCAGGTTTTCGAAAATAACCCGGGAAAAACATTTTTGAAGAAACATTTGCTGTTTAATGTTTGCCTTCCTCTTTTCCCTTTTAAAGTGGGAGGAGCTTTCCCCTTAAGCCCCTGTCTATTATTTCAAACACAAAAGAACATTATGTAGAGTGCAAATCCTGAACTTGTATATCTCAAGATGCTCTTAGATGTGAAAATGAAGAAAAAGTAGGCACAGTGAAAAAATAATTGCCTGGAATCACACAGTTTGGTCAAGTAGGGAGACTGGCATTGGACCCAGGTTTTCTGATTTCACATTACAATTCAGCCACTAAGTTGGCATCTCTTTCCCACTTTCATTTTACATCCAAAGTTAATGCTTTGACTTTAATTTTTGGGGGCTGAGGTTAGAGTATAGGTGGCAGACAGAATATACATGAAGGGTTGGTTCGTTTTGAGTTTGAGGGTCCGAGAGATGCTCGAGGGGGGCACAACCAGACACTTCGCTCAGGATTGGTTCGAGTCTTCAGTGGCTCATCAAGCTCTATCACGTACGGGTAATGGAATGGGGGCCTCGGTCATACAATACACCATACCTTTTGGCCCCTGGGAAAAAGTTTGCGAGTGCTGATGCTCCAAGAGTTTGAAAGTGGTTCATATTTGTTGAAATGTGTGTGCATTTACTCCTCACATTGATAGATTTATTTTTCCTAAAACAACACTCCTCTTTATGACAGGGGTGTATGATTTTTTTGCAACCTTTGCAAAGGACTCTAAAACTATGAAACTTGTAAAGCTCTCATAATTATTTGTACTGCCACATTTGTGTGAAAAAGTGTTGATTTTGCAACCATTTATGTGGCATATATCCTAACACTAAGAAAATAGCTGCACATAATATTTTATTCCCTGAAAACAAAGTCTGATTTAGATCTGGGTGATACCTTTGCCAGGCTTGATTCTTAATTGGTCTGTTTTAAAACTGCATGCGATTTTACGTAAAAATAGCCCAGTACCATGTAATTACAAGTGAAACCCCTTGGAACTGGGAATTACCATGAGGTCATTAAAACAACAGGGGATTCCCTATTCCACGAGGTTTTAGAGCATACATTTATCATCTGCTCTATCCAGGTGATAAATGTATGGATAAAGGTATGCGTGGTGTTGGGTGCATAAGAAAGTGTCAATCAATCATAGCATTTGTAGGTCACGAGGTCGATGGCAGCAGAGCTGACCCGCACGCTCTGCTGCTAGTGCACTCTCCACCAGTGGCGTAGCGTGCGGGGTGCAGGGGGGTCCGGCCGCACCGGACGCAACATCTTGGAAGAGACTAAATCCACGGGTTAGGGGGCGCAAATTACTTGCCTTGCCCCGGGTTAGGGGGCGCAAATTACTTGCCTTGCCCCGGGTGCTGACAACCCACGCTACGCCACTGCTCTCCCCAACCTGCCCACAGAAGCAGGCATCAGAGCCCGACACGAAGCCGATCAGGAAGACACCAGAGTGGCCGCGGACATCAGATAGCGGCTGACGGAGCAATTTTTGGGCCGGGTTTCAGATTCAGTAGTGTATGCTAACCGGAGGCTCTTTCGATGCTGATAGCCGACAGGAGCGCCATGCACACACGGTTTGGCACATGGCTTCACACACAGTGCCACTAAGCACATGTGCGGCAGCAGCAGCACTGGATGAGGCATGGCTCCGTGTGGACTACTGAGGTGAGTGCGGCACGCCACAAAGAGTTGGGGCAAGTCACAGTTCACACGGTTCCAATTCATAAGGCTCGTAGGGCTCGTGGCAATGGCGCAGCGACTGGAACCGAGTGGGGAAGGAAGGCTGCATATTCAATATTTGCACAAGAATCCATGCGCATGTTGGTAGAGAACTGCCGCCGATGCTGGAGTTATTGTGGCTGTCCTGGTACTGTTCTGACCTATCTCTCCTTCCACTGAAAAAAGGAGAAATTGAACCACTCTTTGTTGAGGCCAGTTTCAAGGTATACAACCCCTCCTCCCCCCTTTCTTCTGCTTTGACCATTGTAAAAAAGAAACTGGTCAGGAATGCACTGACAGAAAAGTTTAAGCACTCCTGTTTTCCAACGCCCACCTGAATGAATTCTGGCCTGCCAGCTTAGTTAGTGATTATGAGAACATTTCAACGTAAGGGGACTGGCTTAACAACTGCACCTGCACAATCAATGACACAGCAAAGGCTAAAGCGCAGGAGGGCCCCTGCAAAGCCAGTCAATTCTCGGGTCAGCCGCAGCTCGCAGCAGGTGATGGAGTTAGGAGTCAGAGAACTTCTTGAAGCAGAGAAAAGTGGTGCAAGTAGAAATTCTGTGGGGGCAGTGAGAGGATGGAATGGGGAGAGTGAGAATGGAGGGGACAATTTGGAATCTTTGACAACTGATACACTTTCAGAGCCACTTATTGCTGACGTTGAGGCAGGAGGGGGTAGTGCTCCCACCATGGGGGATGGCCTTGGTATGTCAGTTCTATTAAAACAGTATCCCCTATTTTCAAAATCCCCATACAAACTGAGAACTTAACCCCTCCATAGTTGAGGGGAATGCCTGTAAGAGTTCAGCAAATTAGGCCCTCATTATGACATTGGCGGTAAATGCTGCTTACTGCCATGGTGACGGCCGCCAACATACCCTTGCGGAGGCGAACATTTGTTCGTCATATTATGACAGGGGGACAGGGACACTCAGAGGACAGCTGTGTGCCAGGGGGAGGACAGGCCCAGGGAACTGACTGTCCAAGAGGCACTCACTAATGTCCTGGGTTTACCAACAATCCCATGACAAGATGGGGCAGATTATTAACAACATGCAGGAGAACCAGTGGCTGCAGGAGGTACACCATTAGGAGATTGGGAAAGATTTGCAGGCCCTCAACAATACCATGGTCTCCATTGCAGGGGTGCTGGCTGATATGGCCAACATCATGAGGGAATATACAGCACACCAGCAGGCCCCTTCCACTAGCCAGTCAACTGAACAGCCCACCACATCTGCTGCAGCTAGTGGACAGGAGGCCCTGCCACAGGA
Source organism: Pleurodeles waltl (assembly GCF_031143425.1). Taxonomy (NCBI): domain Eukaryota; kingdom Metazoa; phylum Chordata; class Amphibia; order Caudata; family Salamandridae; genus Pleurodeles; species Pleurodeles waltl. The sequence goes on along the minus strand of NC_090446.1, from coordinate 974,723,192 downwards.
CCCACAGTGCAACACTTTACCTACCATTGCTTTGATATAATGTTTATGGTATCTTTAGTAAATGTGTTTTTGGGGTTTTAAATTGTTAATATTTTATGTGTTGTCTACATTAATTAATATTTTTATTCTTATTGAATATATAGTTATGCTTACATATATATGTATATACTTATATATGTATTGTGGAACATAATTAATAGAAATATTTCTTTTACATTCAATTAATTGCTTTATATTTTAGTTATTGCTATGAAAACACATATATATTCATAGTAGTACATTTTCAATGACATATTAATATAATGTAAAATACATTTTTATTAAATATTACACTTTTCATATAAATAGTTATGTAAACAGAAACATATATGTATATATGTATTTGTGTGTTTTTATGGATATATATTATTATAAATTAAATATTAACATTAAATATTAGTGACATTTATTTAATTTACATTATATTAAATGTATATATTATAACAGTTAACATTTACTTTCTTAAACTTCATTTATATTACAAAATCAATATTATTTTGTTTGTTTTTTAGAATAGTACCATCAAATATATTTTTCTCTGACATTTTGGTACTTACCATTATAAGTAAAGGAGCACAATATTACAATAATATTTTTGACACAATATTTTTGTCAACCATATTTTTTACCAAGATATAGTGTCAGTGATCAGAATTGCATTTCTTACATCATGCTGATATAACTCTTCTGCTGAAGGCTGAAAGAAAATAAATCCAAGCTGATTGCCTGACTGCTAGGCCTTTTGTGGACGTTCTGTGGACTGGGCTGAGTCACTTAAATGAAACAAAACTTATAGGAGGGTTTCCTGTTTTTGGGGTGAAGTCCAAATGAGAAGTAAGGGTCTGGACAAAGAGGGGAACCGTGGAGCTACTGAATGATAGATCAGGGAAACTAGGGACTGCATTTTCAATTAAGTCAAGATTGTTTCCTGTCTCTCCAAGGAAGGTGAGCTCACACTCTCAGTGGTGAGGAGTATGATAAGGAAGAATAGGAGTCGACCTCAGTCAGCCCATTATTCTAAACCCATAACATCTACAGCAACAAATGAGGGGAGTAGGGATGTTTAAAGTTGCTCCAAATTCACGTTTTCTTAAATTTCACCAACAAAATGCAAATTAAAGCCATTCACATTAGAATAGTACTCACCAGGCAATATTCACAGAGTGCCCCATTTCTCCAAGAAATAACATGTCTATCCGTTGTTACATTGGCCATCACAGTCAGCGATTTCAAAGCTTTATTGGGTAACCCGCCACATTACTCTTGCCACCTCCAGCAGATTTGCAAAGACTAAGAACTGAACCCCCTCCATAACGAAATTAGGGTCTGTTTACGAGTTTGGTGAACCGTAGACCGCCATCGGCTTGGTGGTCGGACCACCGTATTACAATGCATGCAGTTCCATAGAGGAAAGACTGCTGCGGTCCCGCTGTCACCGGCAGGCAGCGCAGACAGAACACCACAGTGGCGAGACAGGCTAATCACGCTGACGGAGCCAGTGTTTCCACCAGACACATTATGATGTTGCCTACCGCCAACATGACCATGGCGGTCCAACCACCTTGATCCAGCAGGCAGAAACAGACAATATAAAGGAAGGAACTCACCTGCAGGCTGCGTCACACGTCCTGTGCTGCCATGGAGCCCATCACACATGTGCTGCCGCTCATCGATGGAGACCTATATCCAAGCCACGGACGGTATGAATGCACATCTACCTGTATCATCAAACTCAACAACAGATTGTTGTGCCGTCATCTACATAAGATGGGAGGTCACGCTACTTAGACCAAGTGCACTTGTCATTGTTTCCCAGGTCAGAGTCCTTCACAACGAATGACACATTCACAGCTATTAAATGCCCCTTTGGACAGGTCACTGACACTGCACCATCATACTCAACAAAAGCACACCTCTGCTCATCTTAGGCGCAGGGACAATGAAGTGTACAGAACATAATGTCGCATAACAGCAACATCATATCAACATCACATCTACCAATCCAACTAACACCCTCAGATTGAAGACATATATGTATGGATGTGTCATGGAACACAAATACCCGTCCCATAAAACACCCCTGTAATGGACCCATAAATATTACCCACATTGCAACACAATGAAAGGTCAATTGGATGCACAATGTTTTGTGAGACAAATATCCAAAGCTCACAATGCAAACAATACCTGCACAATAGGGATGGGGGCATCAGGAGCACTCCTTGAAGGATGCTGTCCTGGGACACGTTTCACTTCTTATCTTAACTATTCTTAGCATGCACAGTAAATGAATGCTTGGAAAAAGCACCGAAAATTGCATGTGTGGTAAATGCATGTGTTGTAAATGCTGCATGGTAAAGGCATTGCATTCTAAAAACATTGTTGTAAAGAATCTTTCCCGTGTGAGTGTATCGGGTGTTTTAGACAAAAAACAAACATGAGGAAAATGGTTCTGACAAATTTATTTTGTCGGACCAGTTCTTTATGGATTTTCTTTCCAGGTTTTTGAATAGAACCCGGGAAAAAACATTTTTGAAGAAACATTTGCTGTTTAATGTTTGGTTTCCTCTTTTCCCTTTTAAAGTGGGAGGAGCTTTCCCCTTAAGCCCCTGTCTATTATTTCAAACACAAAAGAACATTATGTAGAGTTCAAATCCTGAACTTGTATATTTCAAGATGCTCTTAGATGTGATAATGAAGAAAAAGTAGGCACAGTGAAAAAATAATTGCCTGGAATCACACAGTTTGGTCAAGTAGGGAGACTGGCATTGGACCCAGGTTTTCTGATTTCACATTACAATTCAGCCACTAAGTTGGTATCTCTTTCTCACTTTCATTTTACATCCAAAGTTAATACTTTGACATTAATTTTTGGGGGCTGAGGTTGGAGTATAGGTGGCAGACAGGATATACATGAAGGGTTGGCTCGTTTTGAGTTTGAGGGTCCGAGAGATGCTCGGGGGGGGGGCAGAACCAGACACTTCGCTCAGGATTGGTTCGAGTCTTCAGTGGCTCATCAAGCTCTATCACGTACGGGTAATGGAATGGGGGCCTCGGGCATACAATACACCATACCTTTTGGCCCCTGGGAAAAAGTTTGCGAGTGCTGATGCTCCAAGAGTTTGAAAGTGGTTCATATTTGTTGAAATGTGTGTGCATTTACTCCTCACATTGACAGATTTATTTTTCCTAAAATAACACTCCTCTTTATGACAGGGGTGTATGATTTTTTTTGCAACCTTTGCAAAGGACTCTAAAACTAACAAACTTGTAAAGCTCTCATAATTATTTGTACTGCCACATTTGTGTGAAAAAGTGTTAATTTTGCATCCATTTATGTGGCATATATCCTAACACTAAGAAAATGGCTGCACATAATATTTTATTCGCTGAAAACAAAGTCTGATTTAGATCTGGGTGATACCTTGGCCAGGCTTGATTCTTAATTGGTCTGTTTTAAAACTGCATGCGATTTTACGTAAAAATAGCCCAGTACCATGTAATTACAAGTGAAACCCCGTGGAACTGGGAATTACCATGAGGTCATTAAAACAACAGGGGATTCCCTATTCCACGAGGTTTTAGAGCATACATTTATCATCTGCTCTATCCAGGTGATAAATGTATGGGGGCTGGTGCGTGGTGTTGGGTGCATAAGAAAGTGTCAATCAATCATAGCATTTGTAGGTCACAAGGTCGATGGCAGCAGAGCTGACCCGCACGCTCTGCTGCTAGTGCACTCTCCCCAACCTGCCCACGGAAGCAGGCATCAGAGCCCGACACGAAGCCGATCAGAAAGACGCCAGAGTGGCCGCGGACATCAGATAGCGGCTGACGGAGCAATTCTTCGGCCGTGTTTCAGCCTCAGTAGTGTATGCTAACCGGAGGCTCTTTGGATGCTGATAGCCGACAGGAGCGCCATGCACACACGGTTTGGCACACGGCTTCACACACGGTGCCACTAAGCACATTTGCGGCAGCAGCAGCACTGGATGAGGCATGGCTCCGTGTGGACTACTGAGGTGAGTGCGGCACGCCACAAGGAGTTGGGGCGAGTCACAGTTCACACGGTTCCAATTCATAAGGCTCGTAGGGCTCGTGGCAATGGCGCAGCGACTGGAACCGAGTGGGGAAGGAAGGCTGCATATTCAATATTGGCACAAGAATCCATGCGCATGTTGGTAGAGAACTGCCGCCGATCCTGGAGTTATTGTGGCTGTCCTGGTACTGTTCTGACCTATCTCTCCTTCTACTGAAAAAAGGAGAAATTGAACCACTCTTTGTTGAGGCCAGTTTCAAGGTATACAAGCCCTCCTCCCCCCTTTCTTCTGCTTTGGCCATTGTAAAAAAGAAACTGGTCAGGAATGCACTGACAGAAAAGTTTAAGCACTCCTGTTTTCCAACGCCCACCTGAATGAATTCTGGCCTGCCAGCTTAGTTAGTGATTATGAGAACATTTCAACGTAAGGGGACTGGCTTAACAACTGCACCTGCACAATCAATGACACAGCAAAGGCTAAAGCGCAGGAGGGCCCCTGCAAAGCCAGTCAATTCTCGGGTCAGCCGCAGCTCGCAGCAGGTGATGGAGTTAGGAGTCAGAGAACTTCTTGAAGCAGAGAAAAGTGGTGCAAGTAGAAATTCTGTGGGGGCAGTGATAGGATGGAATGGGGAGAGTGAGAACGGAGGGGACAATTTGGAATCTTTGACAACTGATACACTTTCAGAGCCACTTATTGCTGACGTTGAGGCAGGAGGGGGTAGTGCTCCCACCATGGGGGATGGCCTTGGTATGTCAGTTCTATTAAAACAGTATCCCCTATTTTCAAAAGCCCCATACAAACTGAGAACTTAACCCCTCCATAGTTGAGGGGAATGCCTGTAAGAGTTCAGCAAATTAGGCCCTCATTATGACATTGGCGGTAAATGCTGCTTACTGCCATGGTGACGGCCGCCAACATACCCTTGCGGAGGCGAACATTTGTTCGTCATATTATGACATACACACACTAAACCAACAGAATACTGCCACAAACACATATCCGCCATTCCAAAGGTTAGTGGTAAAGTGTCGGTACGAACACCCATACCGTTATGCCACAAACCAACGCCCACCACATTATGACCCACGAATCACCACAGCGGACATTCAACTGCGGTAAACCATTGGCGGTACACACCGGCGTGGTCAGAATGGTCACCCAAATACAAAACAACACAACACTGGCCAAAAATATCACACACCTGACACTGATACGTTCACCACACCCACAGCACTATAAAACACACACACATTACCCACTACCCTTTACGAACACAAAAAATAGCCACGCACACGCAACTACACACACTACTAACACTCATCCATCCATCACACACCCCACACCCCAACACGTTATTCAACACCCACAGCACAACACACACCACACAACACCCATGTCCCCACTAGGGCACCTCCGTTTCACAGATGAGGAGTTGCGGGTCATGGTGGAGGAAATAGTCATGGTAGAGCCACAGCTGTTTGGAGCACAGGTACAGCAAATCACCATTGCCATGAAGATGGAGCTATGACAGAGGATCGTAAACAGGGTGAACGCTGTGGGACAGCAGCCAAGAATGAGGGACGACATCAGGAAGAGGTGGAACGACCAATGGGGGAAGGTATGTTCCATGGCAGCAAGGCACCAGCTCACCATCCAGAGGACTGGCGGTGGACTCCCTCCTCCTCCCCCACAGCTGACAGCATGGGAGGAGCAAGTCTTGGCAATACTGCATCCTGAGGGACTCACTGGAGTTGCCGGAGGACTGGACACTGGTGAGTCAATATTTACTACCTATCCCCCCATTCCTGCATGCCATCTCACCCCCTCACCCTAACTCCCATCACTCCACTCCATCCCACACAGTGCACATACAGCCCTCCCAGCCCTGCATGTACACCCACCACCAATGTATGCACAGCATGGAGAACTAACAATCCCACAACACATCACAATACACAAACAAAGGGGGCAGGGCAAGGGGAAGCTAGGGATGTAGAATATGTCACAGACATGACACATAATACATCACTTACATCCCCACAGATGCCCCAGTCAATCCCGGCGGCGAGGAGGTGCCACAACTATCCAGTCCCCCAACAGAAGATGCCCCCAGTGATGACAGTAACTCTGGCCTTCTGGATCTGGATGAACTACCTGGCCCATCAGGGACCACTGGTCAGTCGGCCACCCCAGCCCACTCCCAGTCCACCACAGAGCCTCCCCCCTCAGTATCCAACACCACAGCACCCACCCAACATCCCAACACCTCTGTCCCCAGGACACGTCAATCAGAAGTGTACCCTCCTGTACAGGGACCCCAGTCCACACCTCACAGCCAAGGCAATCAGGGTTCTGGGGCCAGTGGCAGTGGTCACACCGTTCAGGGGACACAGGCACAGGGGGACAGGGACACTCAGAGGACAGCTGTGTGCCAGGGGGAGGACAGGCCCAGGGAACTGACTGTCCAAGAGGCACTCACTAATGTCCTGGGCTTACCAACAATCCCAGGACAAGATGGGGCAGATTATTAACAACATGCAGAAGAGCCAGTGGCTGCAGGAGGTACACCATTAGGAGATCGGGAAAGATTTGCAGGCCCTCAACAATACCATGGTCTCCATTGCAGGGGTGCTGGCTGATATGGCCAACATCATGAGGGAATATACAGCACACCAGCAGGCCCCTTCCACTAGCCAGTCAACTGAACAGCCCACCACATCTGCTGCAGCTAGTGGACAGGAGGCCCTGCCACAGGACCCACAGTGCAACACTTTACCTACCATTGCTTTGATATAATGTTTATGGTATCTTTAGTAAATGTGTTTTTGGGGTTTTAAATTGTTAATATTTTATGTGTTGTCTACATTAATTAATATTTTTATTCTTATTGAATATATAGTTATGCTTACATATATATGTATTTACTTATATATGTATTGTGGAACATAATTAATAGAAATATTTCTTTTACATTCAATTAATTGCTTTATATTTTAGTTATTGCTATGAAAACACATATATATTCATAGTAGTACATTTTCAATGACATATTAATATAATGTAAAATACATTTTTATTAAATATTACACTTTTCATATAAATAGTTATGTAAACAGAAACATATATGTATATATGTATTTGTGTGTTTTTATAGATATATATTATTATAAATTAAATATTAACATTAAATATTAGTGACATTTATTTAATTTACATTATATTAAATGTATATATTATAACAGTTAACATTTACTTTCTTAAACTTCATTTATATTACAAAATCAATATTATTTTGTTTGTTTTTTAGAATAGTACCATCAAATATATTTTTCTCTGACATTTTGGTACTTACCATTATAAGTAAAGGAGCACAATATTACAATAATATTTTTGACACAATATTTTTGTCAACCATATTGTTTACCAAGATATAGTGTCAGTGATCAGAATTGCATTTCTTACATCATGCTGATATAACTCTTCTGCTGAAGGCTGAAAGAAAATAAATCCAAGCTGATTGCCTGACTGCTAGGCCTTTTGTGGACGTTCTGTGGACTGGGCTGAGTCACTTAAATGAAACAAAACTTATAGGAGGGTTTCCTGTTTTTGGGGTGAAGTCCAAATGAGAAGTAAGGGTCTGGACAAAGAGGGGAACCGTGGAGCTACTGAATGATAGATCAGGGAAACTAGGGACTGCATTTTCAATTAAGTCAAGATTGTTTCCTGTCTCTCCAAGGAAGGTGAGCTCACACTCTCAGTGGTGAGGAGTATGATAAGGAAGAATAGGAGTCGACCTCAGTCAGCCCATTATTCTAAACCCATAACATCTACAGCAACAAATGAGGGGAGTAGGGATGTTTAAAGTTGCTCCAAATTCACGTTTTCTTAAATTTCACCAACAAAATGCAAATTAAAGCCATTTACATTAGAATAGTACTCACCAGGCAATATTCACAGAGTGCCACATTTCTCCAAGAAATAACATGTCTATCCGTTGTTACATTGGCCATCACAGTCAGCGATTTCAAAGCTTTATTGGGTAACCCGCCACATTACTCTTGCCACCTCCAGCAGATTTGCAAAGACTAAGAACTGAACCCCCTCCATACCGAAATTAGGGTCTGTTTACGAGTTTGGTGAACCGTAGACCGCCATCGGCTTGGTGGTCGGACCACCGTATTACAATGCATGCAGTTCCATAGAGGAAAGACTGCTGCGGTCCCGCTGTCACCGGCAGGCAGCGCAGACAGAACACCACAGTGGCGAGACAGGCTAATCACGCTGACGGAGCCAGTGTTTCCACCAGACACATTATGATGTTGCCTACCGCCAACATGACCATGGCGGTCCAACCACCTTGATCCAGCAGGCAGAAACAGACAATATAAAGGAAGGAACTCACCTGCAGGCAGCGTCACACGTCCTGTGCTGCCATGGAGCCCATCACACATGTGCTGCCGCTCATCGATGGAGACCTATATCCAAGCCACGGACGGTATGAATGCACATCTACCTGTATCATCAAACTCAACAACAGATTGTTGTGCCGTCATCTACATAAGATGGGAGGTCACGCTACTTAGACCAAGTGCACTTGTCATTGTTTCCCAGGTCAGAGTCCTTCACAACGAATGACACATTCACAGCTATTAAATGCCCCTTTGGACAGGTCACTGACACTGCACCATCATACTCAACAACAGCACACCTCTGCTCATCTTAGGCGCAGGGACAATGAAGTGTACAGAACATAATGTCGCATAACAGCAACATCATATCAACATCACATCTACCAATCCAACTAACACCCTCAGATTGAAGACATATATGTATGGATGTGTCATGGAACACAAATACCCGTCCCATAAAACACCCCTGTAATGGACCCATAAATATTACCCACATTGCAACACAATGAAAGGTCAATTGGATGCACAATGTTTTGTGAGACAAATATCCAAAGCTCACAATGCAAACAATACCTGCACAATAGGGATGGGGGCATCAGGAGCACTCCTTGAAGGATGCTGTCCTGGGACACGTTTCACTTCTTATCTTAACTATTCTTAGCATGCACAGTAAATGAATGCTTGGAAAAAGCACCGAAAATTGCATGTGTGGTAAATGCATGTGTTGTAAATGCTGCATGGTAAAGGCATTGCATTCTAAAAACATTGTTGTAAAGAATCTTTCCCGTGTGAGTGTATCGGGTGTTTTAGACAAAAAACAAACATGAGGAAAATGGTTCTGACAAATTTATTTTGTCGGACCAGTTCTTTAGGGATTTTCTTTCCAGGTTTTTGAAAATAACCCGGGAAAAAACATTTTTGAAGAAACATTTGCTGTTTAATGTTTGGTTTCCTCTTTTCCCTTTTAAAGTGGGAGGAGCTTTCCCCTTAAGCCCCTGTCTATTATTTCAAACACAAAAGAACATTATGTAGAGTTCAAATCCTGAACTTGTATATTTCAAGATGCTCTTAGATGTGATAATGAAGAAAAAGTAGGCACAGTGAAAAAATAATTGCCTGGAATCACACAGTTTGGTCAAGTAGGGAGACTGGCATTGGACCCAGGTTTTCTGATTTCACATTACAATTCAGCCACTAAGTTGGTATCTCTTTCTCACTTTCATTTTACATCCAAAGTTAATACTTTGACATTAATTTTTGGGGGCTGAGGTTGGAGTATAGGTGGCAGACAGGATATACATGAAGGGTTGGCTCGTTTTGAGTTTGAGGGTCCGAGAGATGCTCGGGGGGGGCACAACCAGACACTTCGCTCAGGATTGGTTCGAGTCTTCAGTGGCTCATCAAGCTCTATCACGTACGGGTAATGGAATGGGGGCCTCGGGCATACAATACACCATACCTTTTGGCCCCTGGGAAAAAGTTTGCGAGTGCTGATGCTCCAAGAGTTTGAAAGTGGTTCATATTTGTTGAAATGTGTGTGCATTTACTCCTCAAATTGACAGATTTATTTTTCCTAAAACAACACTCCTCTTTATGACAGGGGTGTATGATTTTTTTTGCAACCTTTGCAAAGGACTCTAAAACTAACAAACTTGTAAAGCTCTCATAATTATTTGTACTGCCACATTTGTGTGAAAAAGTGTTAATTTTGCATCCATTTATGTGGCATATATCCTAACACTAAGAAAATGGCTGCACATAATATTTTATTCGCTGAAAACAAAGTCTGATTTAGATCTGGGTGATACCTTGGCCAGGCTTGATTCTTAATTGGTCTGTTTTAAAACTGCATGCGATTTTACGTAAAAATAGCCCAGTACCATGTAATTACAAGTGAAACCCCGTGGAACTGGGAATTACCATGAGGTCATTAAAACAACAGGGGATTCCCTATTCCACGAGGTTTTAGAGCATACATTTATCATCTGCTCTATCCAGGTGATAAATGTATGGGGGCTGGTGCGTGGTGTTGGGTGCATAAGAAAGTGTCAATCAATCATAGCATTTGTAGGTCACAAGGTCGATGGCAGCAGAGCTGACCCGCACGCTCTGCTGCTAGTGCACTCTCCCCAACCTGCCCACGGAAGCAGGCATCAGAGCCCGACACGAAGCCGATCAGAAAGACGCCAGAGTGGCCGCGGACATCAGATAGCGGCTGACGGAGCAATTCTTCGGCCGTGTTTCAGCCTCAGTAGTGTATGCTAACCGGAGGCTCTTTGGATGCTGATAGCCGACAGGAGCGCCATGCACACACGGTTTGGCACACGGCTTCACACACGGTGCCACTAAGCACATTTGCGGCAGCAGCAGCACTGGATGAGGCATGGCTCCGTGTGGACTACTGAGGTGAGTGCGGCACGCCACAAGGAGTTGGGGCGAGTCACAGTTCACACGGTTCCAATTCATAAGGCTCGTAGGGCTCGTGGCAATGGCGCAGCGACTGGAACCGAGTGGGGAAGGAAGGCTGCATATTCAATATTGGCACAAGAATCCATGCGCATGTTGGTAGAGAACTGCCGCCGATCCTGGAGTTATTGTGGCTGTCCTGGTACTGTTCTGACCTATCTCTCCTTCTACTGAAAAAAGGAGAAATTGAACCACTCTTTGTTGAGGCCAGTTTCAAGGTATACAACCCCTCCTCCCCCCTTTCTTCTGCTTTGGCCATTGTAAAAAAGAAACTGGTCAGGAATGCACTGACAGAAAAGTTTAAGCACTCCTGTTTTCCAACGCCCACCTGAATGAATTCTGGCCTGCCAGCTTAGTTAGTGATTATGAGAACATTTCAACGTAAGGGGACTGGCTTAACAACTGCACCTGCACAATCAATGACACAGCAAAGGCTAAAGCGCAGGAGGGCCCCTGCAAAGCCAGTCAATTCTCGGGTCAGCCGCAGCTCGCAGCAGGTGATGGAGTTAGGAGTCAGAGAACTTCTTGAAGCAGAGAAAAGTGGTGCAAGTAGAAATTCTGTGGGGGCAGTGATAGGATGGAATGGGGAGAGTGAGAACGGAGGGGACAATTTGGAATCTTTGACAACTGATACACTTTCAGAGCCACTTATTGCTGACGTTGAGGCAGGAGGGGGTAGTGCTCCCACCATGGGGGATGGCCTTGGTATGTCAGTTCTATTAAAACAGTATCCCCTATTTTCAAAAGCCCCATACAAACTGAGAACTTAACCCCTCCATAGTTGAGGGGAATGCCTGTAAGAGTTCAGCAAATTAGGCCCTCATTATGACATTGGCGGTAAATGCTGCTTACTGCCATGGTGACGGCCGCCAACATACCCTTGCGGAGGCGAACATTTGTTCGTCATATTATGACATACACACACTAAACCAACAGAATACTGCCACAAACACATATCCGCCATTCCAAAGGTTAGTGGTAAAGTGTCGGTACGAACACCCATACCGTTATGCCACAAACCAACGCCCACCACATTATGACCCACGAATCACCACAGCGGACATTCAACTGCGGTAAACCATTGGCGGTACACACCGGCGTGGTCAGAATGGTCACCCAAATACAAAACAACACAACACTGGCCAAAAATATCACACACCTGACACTGATACGTTCACCACACCCACAGCACTATAAAACACACACACATTACCCACTACCCTTTACGAACACAAAAAATAGCCACGCACACGCAACTACACACACTACTAACACTCATCCATCCATCACACACCCCACACCCCAACACGTTATTCAACACCCACAGCACAACACACACCACACAACACCCATGTCCCCACTAGGGCACCTCCGTTTCACAGATGAGGAGTTGCGGGTCATGGTGGAGGAAATAGTCATGGTAGAGCCACAGCTGTTTGGAGCACAGGTACAGCAAATCACCATTGCCAGGAAGATGGAGCTATGACAGAGGATCGTAAACAGGGTGAACGCTGTGGGACAGCAGCCAAGAATGAGGGACGACATCAGGAAGAGGTGGAACGACCTATGGGGGAAGGTATGTTCCATGGCAGCAAGGCACCAGCTCACCATCCAGAGGACTGGCGGTGGACTCCCTCCTCCTCCCCCACAGCTGACAGCATGGGAGGAGCAAGTCTTGGCAATACTGCACCCTGAGGGACTCACTGGAGTTGCCGGAGGACTGGACACTGATGAGTCAATATTTACTACCTATCCCCCCATTCCTGCATGCCATCTCACCCCCTCACCCTAACTCCCATCACTCCACTCCATCCCACACAGTGCACATACAGCCCTCCCAGCCCTGCATGTACACCCACCACCAATGTATGCACAGCATGGAGAACTAACAATCCCACAACACATCACAATACACAAACAAAGGGGGCAGGGCAAGGGGAAGCTAGGGATGTAGAATATGTCACAGACATGACACATAATACATCACTTACATCCCCACAGATGCCCCAGTCAATCCCGGCGGCGAGGAGGTGCCACAACTATCCAGTCCCCCAACAGAAGATGCCCCCAGTGATGACAGTAACTCTGGCCTTCTGGATCTGGATGAACTACCTGGCCCATCAGGGACCACTGGTCAGTCGGCCACCCCAGCCCACTCCCAGTCCACCACAGAGCCTCCCCCCTCAGTATCCAACACCACAGCACCCACCCAACATCCCAACACCTCTGTCCCCAGGACACGTCAATCAGAAGTGTACCCTCCTGTACAGGGACCCCAGTCCACACCTCACAGCCAAGGCAATCAGGGTTCTGGGGCCAGTGGCAGTGGTCACACCGTTCAGGGGACACAGGCACAGGGGGACAGGGACACTCAGAGGACAGCTGTGTGCCAGGGGGAGGACAGGCCCAGGGAACTGACTGTCCAAGAGGCACTCACTAATGTCCTGGGCTTACCAACAATCCCAGGACAAGATGGGGCAGATTATTAACAACATGCAGAAGAACCAGTGGCTGCAGGAGGTACACCATTAGGAGATCGGGAAAGATTTGCAGGCCCTCAACAATACCATGGTCTCTATTGCAGGGGTGCTGGCTGATATGGCCAACATCATGAGGGAATATACAGCACACCAGCAGGCCCCTTCCACTAGCCAGTCAACTGAACAGCCCACCACATCTGCTGCAGCTAGTGGACAGGAGGCCCTGCCACAGGACCCACAGACTACCAGCACCCCTCCCCTGCAGAAGGTGAACCACCCCACAACCGGTCCATGTGACACAGACAGATGCTAGAGACACTTGCCAAGATCAAGGCCACCACCAGGAAATGAGACCCTCCTGAATGTCCCCATTGTGTTCCACTGTCTCACCTTGTCCACTTTGAGCTACAAACATACTGTACCAATACCCTGGACTTACCTCTACCATCAACCCATTCCATTGCACTATTTCTTCTATGAATTTCACTACAATAAACACCGTTGACCACAACCTGAGTGATAGTGCTTTATGTAATGAAAATGTGCAATTATTGTTAACAGCTACATCTTGTGCAGTTGATATGAACTTTGTTATAGTATACAAATAATGACCCGTAGCTGTCTGTAGTCATCACACCAGTACACAGTTGTACTAACACCAACATCTGAAAATTGAGAAGGCATAGGTGACAGTCAGTTGCGATGCAAAGGAAGTTCTGCCATCGTACTACAGCCACGCAGAAAACATAAATAATTAGAGGAATGGTCAGTTTCACTGTCTTACCTGTGCATCATTGGAAGTACAGCTGTCTTACTGATGTTCTGTTGTACACATCCTCATCCTCTACCTCCTCCTCCTCACTGTCCTCAGTGTCCACTGCTGCCACAGGGGCATTTCCAATATACTCCTCCTGCAGATAAGGCACATGTTGTCTGAGAGCCAGGTTGTGCAACATGCAGCATACTACAACTATCTGGCAGACCTTCTCAGGGGAGTAGCACAGGGATGCACCTGTCAGATGGAGGCATCCGAATCTGGCCTTCAGGAGGCCGAAGGTACGTTCTATGATCCTCCTGGTTCGCCCATGTGCATCATTATACCGATTCTCAGCCCCTGTCCTGGCATTCCTCACAGGGGTCAGGAGCCACAACAGGTTTGGGTAGCCAGAGTCACCTGCAAGAATAGAGGGACAAACATTAGCCCTACACAATGGTATGCGGGATGACTCTAGAAGCTATACACTGACTTGTATTCAGGCTCACCTATTAGCCACACGCTGTGCCTCTGTAATTGTGCCATCACATTTGGGATGCTGCTATTCCTCAGTATGAAGGTGTCACCCAGGATACTTGGCAGTGACGTGAGAGATGTACTAGTCTGCCAGGCACACCCTTTCCACATTGAGTGAGTGGAAACTCTTCCGATTCCTGAACACCTGTTCAATGGGGCGGGGGGACAAATGCAATTTGTGTTCCGTCAATCGCCCCAATAAGATTAGGAATATGTCCCATTGCATAGAATCCAGCCTTCACAGTGGCCAAATCTTCCACTTGGGGGAAAGCTATGTAGCTGCACATGTGTTTGAGCAAGGCAGACAAAACCCTTGCCAGCACTACTGAGAACATTGGCTACGACATTCCTGCTGCCAAGCCTACTGTCACTTGGAAATGGAGCACTGATAGAACTTGCACAAGAGGGGTGATCCCAGTGGAATGACGGATAGCTGATATCAGATCAGGCTCCAATTGAGTACACAGCTCTGTGATTGTGGCCCTGTCCAGTCTATAGGTCAGTATTATATGCCTGTCCTCCAGTGTAGCCATGTCCACAAGGGGCCTGTAAACAGGGTCTTGCCTCCTCCTCCTATTCCTCCGCAGTGGTAGGTATCTAAGGGACACAAGAGTGAGAAAGGTGTCACAAGCTGAACAATGGAACCACCACCCCAGTGTAACTGAGCATGTAATAGGACAATGTGAATGGCAATGTATGTACAATTTACAACAATAAAACAGTTTTCAATGTCTGATTGTTGTCCCCCACCATAAAAAGGCAACCACCTGTCCTGTACGTATGGGCAGGTGGAAGTGATGTAACTCCGCCGGCTTTGGGCGTCATGGTGGAAGGTGGTCTTGCACCTAAAAGGGGGCTCTATGGAGTACAGTGTCCAATGGGGATTACCGGCAGTGATAGTGTACACCGCTACAGATATGACCGCCATTTTCTGTCTATAACCTCACTTGATTCTGGACTTTCCACAGGACAACACCTACACTGCATGTGCTGCTGTGACCTGTGTCTGGATCCTGCCATGGCCCGTGTGACAGGGGAAAGGGCCACTGCCTTCACTTCGGAGGAGTTAGAGCACCTGGTGGATGGAGTCCTACCCCTGTATGGACAGCCGTATGAGCCTCCGGACCAACGGGTGTGCTATACCATGGAGATGATGCATGTTACAAGGTTGCATGGAGATGTGTGTGCTGGCAGTGTGTCATTGGGGTTGGGGGAATGTCTAGTGGTAGTGTACATGCAGGGCTCTGGGAGATGTGTGTTCCAATGGAGATGGAAATATAATTTGTGGGCCATATGTGTGACAGGCTGGATTGTATGGTTAATGGTGTCCTCCTGTCTGTATTACCTCTGCAGGTCAGCGCCCATCAGAAAAAGGGATTGTGGCATGCCATTGCCAAAGAGGTGCGGACCCTGGGGGTCTATGGAAGGCGGAGCACCAACTGCAGCAAAAGGTGGGAGGACCTGAGACTCTGGGCCCGTAAGACCGCGGAGGTCCAGCTGGGGATGGCCTCCCAAAGAGGGCAGGGTGGCTGTCGGAACCTGAACCCCCTGATGGCCTGCATACTGGCAGTGGCCTACCCAGAGCTGGATGGGCACTTGAGGGCAGCACAGCAGCCACAAAGGGGTGAGTTCAGTGAGCGCAACAACCATTTTTGTTGCCTGGCATGGGATCCTAGTGGTGGGTGTCAGTTAGTGGGTGCCCCTAATGCAAGCTCAGACATTGCTGCATGGTCCAGCTCAAGGTAAATGGGTATATAGCAAAATCTTGTAACCTAGCTAGGTGTCATTCCATGTCAGACAGGGCTTAGTGGGTCCCAGGAGGGGTGCAGTTGGCAGTGGTTGGCTGACATCTTGCTGTGGTACCTAGCCAATGGAATGCCACTGTGATGCTTAGTGTTCAATCCTGCATCCCTCTTCTTTGCCAAATGCTTCCCTGTTATGCCCAAAGAACAGCAATAAAACAGCTAAAAAAATACAGAAAGCACAATGACCTTAGGCCTTAAATATGCTGGTTTAGGCGTGCTTCCCTACCTTTCCTAACAGAGAGGACCCGCATGTGCACACCAGGGCTTCCTTTATTGTGCATGCGCAAAATCTGTTACATCGCACATATGCTGGCCAAAAACACTCCCTTCCTTCTCCTGGCTTACCGAAGCAAGGGCCATATTGATACTCTTTTAGCATTGCATTTGCGTCATTTTTTGACACAAAAGCAGCGCAAATTTACAAAATCCAATTAGATTTTGTAAGTTTGCTCCACTTTTGCGACAAAATATGACACAAATGCGGCGTAAAAAGTATAAATATGGGCCCAAGTGAGAAGATTGTTGTGCTGCCAGGGACAGGCCTCACAAAGCAGTGGCACACTGCATCTGACCTGTTGGGAACATAGGGTATATCAGCAGTGACAACACACAGGCATTAGGTGTGGTGTGGATGTAAAGACCTTATGCTGTCTATGGCCCCTTTATTTATTACATCTGGCCATGCCTGGCGAGAAGGTGTATGCTATAACAGCCGGGTCAACAAGACGCTGGTATAATTTCCATGTGGCTCAGTATATCACTCCCCAACTTTGGTAAACAAAAACATAAATTTGATTTTCAATATGCATAGTCTGCTCTATGTAACTCTAGCACACATATGCCCTCCTTACGAGTCTTGCAGTCTACTGACGGGCCGATGATGAAGACCGCCAGATTATGAGTGTGGCGGTTTGACCTGTGCCAAACCACCACTTACCCTTTCCTACCGCCACGGCGGTCGGACCGTCGGACCAGAGATAAGCTTCTCGGACCCAGCGGTCAACCAAAGACCCCTGGTGGTATTATGAGTCCCCTGCCCACCAAGAAATCTCTGACGGAAAGGCTACCGCCGACAGGAATTTGCATTCCTGTCCCCAGGCCACCGGGTACCTCCTTGTACTCATCCAGTCCCAGGAACAAAAACAGGGAGGGGCAGGAGTCCCAGACCCCTTTATAGCACCCAGGTTGGGTGGATGGGGGTTGCCTGCAAAGATCCTCCTGTTCTTTGTTCTTATTGCGAGGTGACACCACACCACTTTTGTAATGACTGGGATGAGGATGAGGGACTTAGGGGTAATGCCCTTTTAAGAAACTTGTTGCTGGTACTTTTTTCTACACATTGAGCCACTGGAGTGTGGGTTGGGAAAGGAAATAACCCCAACATATATGAGGGTGCAGTAAAATGAATTTTACAACATTGAAAATATTTTCTCTGTAGAGGAGCAAAAAAAAAGTTTACAAATGCATTTGCACTTGCTCGTTCTTTCCAGGCAACAGTATTTTTACATAAGTATGCAGCCCTACTAATTGCCACACATCTCAGGCTATAATAACACATTTTACAAATGTTTCCACATTACCTCATGACAGTCATTTGTTACGCTAATTAGTTGTGAGCTGACAGAATGTTCTTAAAGAGTTTGCACAGCTGGAGGGTCAAGAAATTATGCTCTGCCCCTGGGCTATATGTAACCATGGGAAAAGAGATCACAAGTGCCCCTATGAATGACTGATATTTATTGGTGGCAATGCATCTCCTGGCACTGCAATGGGGAATGTGTGTTTCAGTGATTGCAGGGTGACTCACTCACTGGAAAAAACAGACTATGCAGTGGGGATGTGCAGAGGGGAGCATGTTTGCTTATTTATCATGCATGTTGCCACCCAGGGCCATCTTAAGCCATGGTGGTGTTGGAGTGTGACCTTTAAAATCATTATTAACGTGAAAAGCTTGCAATATATGCTGTAGTAAAGCTGCATAGAAAATGTGTTAACGTAGGAAATAATATATGCGTTTGAAATGTGCCCACGGGGAGTGGCCCCCCAATGTATACGAAGACTAATGAAAATTATTAATGATGCATAAATCATGTATTACCATTTTGAATTTGTATTAGCGTATCTTAATTAGAATCATGTATTAGGGGTTTGTTAACTTAAATCACTAGGCCTTAGTTTAGCGATGGTCTGGGCCTAGCTGCCTGGTCTCATATTAAACTGTGTTTTTCTAACGTGCAATGTGCTGCTTTCCTGAAGGACACGAAGCTGTACTTTTCCAGAAGCTAGAGATATGTGTGTAGCCGTAGTAAATTCTTTCTCATGGGACCCGACTTGCTCAAGGAGACATTCTTGTAGAATGCAACAGTGTAATTCGTAATAGGTACAAGGCTGTCTAGACTAGGAGAAGACAATGGGACTGTGGTTGATTTGTCACAAGCGTTCTTTTCTGTGCCTCTTCATGAGGACAGCCAATTTCTTTTCAGTTTCAAATTCCTGGATAAGGTTTACAATTGGTGTTGAATTCCTCAAGGGTTTTCAGAATCACCTTCCATATTCAATCAGATACTGAAGAAGGATTTGGAGTCATTGGAATTGCCTTTTCAATCGACTCTGGTGCAGTACATTGATGATCTGTTGATCGCATCCAAAACGAGGGATGAGTGCAAGTACGAATCGACTGCCTTACTGAACCATTTGGGAAAGAACGGACACAAGGTGTCCCCAAAGAATTTGCTATATTGTCAGAAAGAGGTGAAAGACTTAGGTCATCAAATTGAGAAAGGGTCGAGGAAGTTATCCAGGGAGAGGGTGTCTGCCCTGTTGTAGATGAATCCCCCAACGACACCGAGAGATGTTAGGATATTTCTGGGAATGGTGGGCTACTGTCGTCAGTGGATCCCGAATTTCTCAGTCATCTCCAAGCCATTGGTGAGACTGACAGTTCAGGATGGGCCAGATGTCATAGTAATGTCAGAGAAAGAAATTAAGGCATTCACTGAGTTAAGGGAGAGCATGTGCAGGGCTCCAGCTTTAGGTATGCCTGACTACACAAAGCGTTTTGTTCTGTTTTGTCATGAACGTGATGAATGTTCTTTGTCTGTCCTGACACAGGTCCATGGAGGTGTAAACCGACCAGTAGCATATTTTTTAGCTACTTTGGACCCAGTTGCAGCAGCCTTACCGGGTTGTCTGCGTGCAGTAGCAGCAGTTGGTCAAAGCCTCACACAGTGTGAAGGCATAGTGATGGGACATCCTTTAACAGTTATGGTCCCTCACTCAGTTGAGATCTTGTTAACCCGTACCAAAATGCAACACATGACAAATGCAAGACCGACAAAATATGAAACAAATATATTGGGGTCACCAAATGTAACATTGAAAAGATGTACAGTGCTGAACCCTGCTTCCAAATGAAAACACAGAAGTTGAAGATGTTGAAGATGTAGAACATGATTGTCTTGAGGTAACAGAAATGTGCACCAAACAGAGGCTTGACATTGAAGTTACCCAATTGGAAGAAAATGACAAAATTATCTTTGTCGATGGCTCATGCTTAAGAGACTAGGAGTACTGAGAGCCGGATACGCTGTATGTACGATCTCTGGTATCCTTGAAGCGTCTTGGCTTGAGAGAGTATATTCTGCTCAAGTGGCTGAATTGGTTGCTCTTGCTAGACCATGCCATGCTTCTGCCCAGCTGAGGGTGACTATCTATACTGATAGCAGATATGGATTTGAAATTGTCCATGATTTTGGCCAACTATGGTCACAGAGGGGTTTCCTGACCTCTTCTGGTTCTCCAGTGAAAAATGTTGAAAGAATTAAGGAGTTGTTGCACGCGATTCAGTTACCTCATGAAATTGCCGTGGTGAAATGCAGTGCTCATCTGAAATCACAGGACTTTGTTTCAATGGGAAATGGATGTGCGGATCAGGTCATAAGGTTTTGCGCATTGAACTGTATATCGTTTAAAGATCAGTGGGAATTGTTACCTGAAACAGAAAATGAGACATGCACAGGTTACGCATTAAGGGTGATTGACACGTTAGAAGAATTTAGATTGTTACAGGGATGTGCCAGCAAAGATGAGAAGCATTCTTGGGGTGGATGCAATGTATACAAAGACCAGATGGCTTATGGGTCTCAGATGAGGGGAAAATGGTTTTGCCGAATAGTCTCCTGTCACAGTTTTTATCATGGTCAAGCACATATTGGGAGAGATACCATGATCAGGTTGTTCAAAATTGACTGGTTTAACCCGAAGTTCAGACAAGCTGCAGAAGTGATTTGTCACAGGTGCATCATCTGTCAACAGATGAATGCGGGGAAAGGGACAGTGGTGAACTTGAGCCACATCGGGAGAACAGGAGGTCCATTTAACAGAATGCAATTGGATTTTATTGAGATGCCTGTGTGTGGAGGTCTGAGATACGTGTTGGTGATTGTGTGTATCTTTAGTCACTGGATTGAAGCATACCCTACATGTAGGAATGACAGTCTCACAGTAGTGAAGCTGCTGCTTAGGGAATTGATACCAAGTTTCGGGTTTCCGATCTCTTTAGAATCAGATAGGGGAAGTCACTTCAACAACGAGGTGATTAAGCTATTGTGTGCAGCATTGAACATTGAACGGAAGTTGCATTGTAGTTACTGCCCTGAAGCATCAGGACTATTGGAGCAGATGAATGGTACCCTGAAATCGAGAATGACAAAAATGTGTGCAGCCACGAATTTGAAATGGCCTGATGCATTGCCTTTGGTGTTAATGTCCATGAGAAACACACCTAACAAGAAAACAGGACTATCTCCTCATGAAATTCTCATGGGCCGAGCTATGAAACTGCCCGCAGTGCCTGCGAATGCTCTTGGACTACTGCAAGGGTCTGGCTGACGTGGTCCGCTCTTTCTCTCACCAGGTGGAAGCTACCACCCTGCCACTGATAAATGATCCAGGGCACAATCTGAAGGCTGGTGACTGGGTTGTTATCAAGAAACCCGTAAGGAAGTCGTGTTTAGAGCCACATTGTAAGTGGCCATATCAAGTGATACTAACAACTACTACTGCTGTGAAGTGTGTGGGAATTCCAAACTGGATCCATGCCAGTCACACGAAAAAGGTGATGTGTCCAACTGATGAGGAAGTTGAGTTGTTGAAAGTACCAACAACAGAGAAGGAAGTCTCAGGGCCAGAGAGCGATCGAAGGGGAACTGAGACAGAAGGAGCACCCGTTGAGGATGGCTTAATCACTCCAGTAAGAGACGAAGGAGAAGAGACCCAGAGGGGTGATGGCGAGCCTATCTCAACTGAGTCACCAGGAGGGCCAAGTCAGAAGGAGGTTCTCTCAGAAGATGGAAATGAGCTAGAGCCCCTGACAGACCCAGAAGGTGAAGGAGTTGAGGCGGAAGAGAGTCAGAGTGTCCAGATTCCTCCTGAGCAAATTGCAGGTCCGTCAAGAGAAAACACCATAGAGTCAGAGGAGGGCGAAGGGTTGCCACAGGAAAGATCAAAGGCCAGAGAGACACTGAAAGGAGGTAAGTGGTCGGAATTGCAAGTGAAGAAAGGGAAAGTGGTTGTCGAAGATGCAGTAGAGGAAGAGATTGATACAACAAGGAAAGAAGATCTGAGTGAAGGGGAGTTGCAAGGTGATCGCAAAATGAAAAGAAAGAGAGTAGCGAACAGAAGGTACGCAGGTCCTGAATGGGCGTATGCAACGTCAGCTGAATGGCAACAAGAGTTCTTAGCATTTTGTTTTGATCTAGAAGTCCCAGGTCAGTACTTTGGCACCTGAGTTTGGACAATAAGACTGCGTTGGCATGAAAATTGAGTTAAAGGAGAAAATTAAGAAAAGAAACTGATAACTTACCAGATGTGACACTGTTAATCTGAATTGACTTTTGAAAAAACGATTTTGACAAGCTGCTAACCCGAATTGACAAGGATCCTGGGAATGAAAGTGAAAGCTGTAAATAGTTGCTGAATAAAGACTTTTCGCTTGCTTTAATTTTGCTGAGGAAAAATATATAATAATAAGTTTTGACCATCCTCTGTTGGTTGCTGTTTGAACTAATAATGCTTCACTTTCTGATTCTTTACAGATCATGGCTAACATTAGAGATGACAATATGGGAAGTAGGCGTTGAAAATGTTTGGGTGTTGGTTTGGGTGTTGTGTGTGTGATATTCATTATAGTTGTGATTGTGGGTATGCCATTAGTGGGTAAGTATGGAACTAACAATGCTACAATTCCTGAGACCGCTTGAGAGAGGTTTGAGCAGGATACAAAATATTTGCATGAGGGGACTAACGCAAAAGGGGCATTATCAACTAATGTTTTCTATTGCTTGCTGAGTGAGTATGTTGACACAATGGATGCGAAAGATTGTTATGTGTGTACACAGATTCCTGTTTCAGTGCAAGAAGGGGTTATCACAGTTTGCCATTAACATATGAATGGCTGTAGTCCGTTACTAACAAGATTCAATAATCAGGAAGAGATTCAATATTTTTACTCCAGTCACGACCTTG
The DNA here is from genome assembly GCF_031143425.1 of Pleurodeles waltl. Taxonomy (NCBI): domain Eukaryota; kingdom Metazoa; phylum Chordata; class Amphibia; order Caudata; family Salamandridae; genus Pleurodeles; species Pleurodeles waltl. The sequence goes on along the minus strand of NC_090446.1, from coordinate 974,700,137 downwards.
TGTTTTCTTATGTGCCTATCATAGAGGATTTGAGTAGTGTAGCTAAATACTATAGCATAAAGTTAGTTAAGGGATACTTTGAGGCAACACTAACAATTAGTACATCCTATGCACACTGCAATAATTTGACATGTTTGCTTACACTTGTAGGGAAAAGCTTTCTAGATCACCCGGAAGATAGAAGACGGGCATTGAAGGGTAAATTAAAAAAGGATTGCAGCAGCAAGATTTTGCTAGTAGTGAAAGTTACAGTGCGGTTAGGAAACGAGGAAAGTTAGCTTTAGATGCACTACACGTAGGTAAGCTTTGCATATCTAGGACGAAGTCGTATTATGACAATGTGTTTGTGGGTATGAGTGAATGTAAGCATGTGTTTTTGTTTCAGAGTAAGTGGACGTTCATGTTAAATGGACAGGATCTATCGATCCCTGGGATCTATTATATATGTGGACTTAATGCTTATTACCGTCTTCCAAAGGGATGGTATGGGACATGTTATATGGGGATAGTTTTCCCAAAGATATATCAACTTGAGGACTTGAAAAGGTTTCCAAAATTGTCTGAATTACATCGAAATAGACAGAAGAGAGAGACTGCTCCTGGTGTAGTAGGAGACATATATTTGGGGTGATAATTCCTTCAGTGGGAGTTATCTCAAACTCCATAAAGATTCAAAAGTTGTCTACTATTGCGGATAACATGCTGACAAATTTTACAGGGGCTATACTCCTGATGGATACTGAACTTGCTGCGGAGAGGGCTATGACTCTTCAAAACAGGCTTGCTTTAGACATTCTTTTAGCGAAAAATGGTGGAGTCTGTAAAATGCTTAATGAGCGCCATTGTTGTGCTTACATACCTGACAATAGTAATGAGATTAGAAGTATGCTTACTAACTTAACTAGGGATAGTACAGACTTGAAGGAACTGAAAGAACCAGGTGTTTGGGAAAAGGTTTGGAAAGGACTTGCTTCAGTGGGGAGTTGGTTTAGTAGTATTTGGCATCGGATATTGGCGAAAATAATACAGGGAATATTGATTGTTATGGCTTGTATATTTGGATTATGGTTGTCATGTAAAATTAGTAAAAGAATTAAATTGAAATAGGCGAAAAATAATAAGAGGAGGGAAGAAAAACAAAGGGAAAAATTGTTTAGGGCAAAATCACAGGGGGAACGATTAAGAGAAGAAATTGAGATGAAGGAATTCTAGAATGTAAATTGTAAGAGGAAAGGTTTGTGTGATGATAAGAGTCATCAGAGGAGGGATCGTTGGAGTGTGACCTTTAAAATCAATATTAACGTGAAAAGTTTGCAATATATGCTGTAGTGAAGCTGCATAGAAAATGTGTTAACGTAGGAAATAATATAAGCATTTGAAATGTGCCCACAGGGAGTGGCCACCAATGTATACGAAGACTAATGAAAGTTATTAATGATGCATAAATCATGTACTAACGTTTTAAATTTGTATTAGTGTATCTTAATTAGAATCATGTATTAGGGGTTTGTTAACTTAAATCACTAGGCCTTAGTTTAGCGAGGGTCTGGGCCTAGCTACCTGGTCTCATATTAAACTGTGTTTTTCTAACGTGCAATGTGCTGCTTTCCTGAAGGACATGAAGCTGTACTTTTCCAGAAGCTAGAGATACTTGTGCAGCTGTAGTAAATTCTTTCTCATGGGACCCGACTTGCTCAAGGAGACATTCTTGTCAAATGCAACAGTGTAATTCATAATAGGTACAAGGCTGTCTAGACTAGGAGAAGACAATGGAACTACTGACTGGAGCGTAAAGTGTAAGTTTTCTTACCTGACATTCCTACCGATGAAGACGCCAACAACGTGGGGCAATCAATTGCTTGAGAACTGTGTTTCGCGGGAAATTCTAGTGAGGTGCATAGAGAATTATTGGACAGAGATAATGATGCACCAAAATTGATCCAATGAGGAATTAAAGGCTAGTTCGACAGTTTTTATATAACAGCGTGACCTGAGGAGAAATCCGCCATTATTAGCTTTTACTGAACATTCCACCGAGCCATACTTTTGCCATTATTCTTTGAGACTTTGTTGTTTATTCTTCTGATATCTTAACCATCCTCTATTGAATCCTTACCTGATACTTACTTCTCCTCCATATGAGGGAAGAGCCTTATTCTTAGCTGTGCCATACTGAGACGTTGCCCTGTCCTATCCTTGCTGATGCTGAATCAACTGATGTCCTGAGGACGAAGACTGATGCTGATTGCTGATTCATTGGAGGGGTAACTATCGGATGCAAACTGTAATTGTCTGTTTTCCTTTTCTTTCTAGGTACCAACCGCTCTTTTGATAGAAGCTCTAGTTAGATGTTTTCCAAATTTGTGTTTGCTAAATTGTTTTGTATGTACCCCAACATGCTGATGCTAATTTGAGGTTAGTTAAGGTGCTCACTAAAATCTGACGCAAATAGACAAATGACTGGGTTCTTGCTTTGTTGAATCTTGCACAACGGAGACTTTGCTAAACTGCTTCTTATTAATAATGTGATAATGCTGAATAAGTGTACTCTATGAATAGATTAAGTGTGTTCTAATTACAAGTTTGAAGAGTTACTTATAAGATTGATTGCTAATGAGATTATCGGAAATGACTATTAGATTGTAACTAATAGGGAATAAATATCCTAATACTTAATTAGATTTGTGTGGTTATTCATTGGCCGAAAGGTCATGGTGTATTCACTTATTGATCCTTATTGAATGTCATTGATTAACTTGTTGATTAGGTATTGCGAATATTGCTTGGCTTATTGTCATATTGATTGTGATGTTCAAAAGATATCTTGTTCTGGGAAGTCTCTGAACGTGGTCAAAATTTTCATCGGCCTAGGAATGTCTCCTTGTAAGTTTACTTATGAAGGTCCTGACGCACTACCAGTTGCGACCAGTGCGACAATCTTTTTTTGGTGCCCCCACCCCTCATAACCTCCTCCTCTGATTCCCTCACTATCACCCGACAAAAGTGCCCCTCATCTCTCCAAATCCTCTCTCTTTCACATAAAAATCATTTGTTATTAAAGCGCAGGTGAAGGCTGGCTTTACAAATCATTTCAGCTAGCCACATATTATACATATTTGTTCTTTGCAGCAGGCATATTAACCCTTTGCACTACTTTATATTGAGTCAAAACTGTCCCTAGACAGAGATCTTTCTAGCTAACAGGAACATAAATTACAAGAATTATCTTGACATTTTTTTATTGCTGCCGGAAAGCTGGACTCACAAGGAAGTCTGCAGCATGTGTTTTAAGATCAACTGTTATTGCTCAACACGCCCCACCCAGCCCACTGAGGTCAGTGGCCCCCTTCCCGGTCAGCACCCAGTGCGGCCGCACCAGTCGCACCACCCTGTTCCCAAGAGAAATCCTTCAGCCCTAGTTCATCTTTGGTCACATTTAAATTACGGCATTGGAGCTCTCTTGTGCTTCAGTTGTCATGCGCACACTAGGCAGAGTGCCTTGATATGTGGAAATACCAGTAAAACCTACTGGTACTTCCTGAGCAGTGTGCGCACTTGAAACTCGCCATCAGCAAATCGTTGGGGAACAGCCATCAAGGGAATACATGTCAGCAGTGGCGGCCCCCCTATTAGGACGGAGGACCGTCGGCCCCCTGCTGACAGTGCAGCAAACAGGAAAAATAAAATGGTGTTAAAATTAATTACCATTTTATTTTCCACTGCTCCCACCCCTAGCAATGTTTGGGGGCGAGGCATTGCTACTGACTGGCACCAGGGGAGTGGTGCTCACTTCTCCAACTACGCATTTCAGTTTCGCCGGCTGTCTTGCCACAGCCAGCCTGACATGCACAGTGCAAACTTCTTCTAGCTGCTGGGTGGAGAGCAGGCCCTTGTGCTTGCTGGAGCATTGAGGCAGCCCGCTCCAGCCAATCCTGGCACTGCTCTCAAGCTGCTCATCTGTAGCATAAAGCAGCATCAGGATTTGGAGAAAGGAGCTGTCTGAGGCCCCATGAAGTGTCGTCGCTCAGACTGCACAAAGATAAGGAGCGTGGGTAAGTACATTTTTCTTTATATTTTTATCTTTTGACCCACTGACAGTCACTGTGAGAAACTTGCATTGCCTTCAGCCTTAATTCCAGAGCTCTGATTCAGGGCCCATCATAATAACGAGCCTTGATTAGAAGCTCTGGAATGTAAGTGTGAAAGCATTGTGATTTATTACAGTGCCTGCCACTGGACTGGCACTCGGCTTGACAATCCTCCACTGTTAAGTGTAACTGGCCACCACTGCACATCAATGATGCATTCTGAGTTTCTATTAACATTTCATTTTTTAAATGTGTGCTTCTGTAGTTTCCCGTGCAACATGTTACTCTTGTGGTCACTAACATAGGGTGAGTCACTCGTAGGTCTATTGTCAACATCAGGTAATGATTGGATGTGCATGACTGGGGATGATGGCGGACTCCAAAGTTGAGGCTGAAGGCAGTGAGAATTTCTCACACTGACTATCAGTAGATTAATAAATTGTTCAGCATATATACTGATTGTAAACCCCTTAAGTAGACCATGCCAAAGATGCAGTGCCTATTTACATTTTACTTCGTATTACATTCCCTAAGAACATATGCTTTATAGCGATGTTATGCTTTGGTAGAATTTTTCCAATGCAACACATGATTGATTGTATAGTAGTACTGTGACTGATACATACTGAGACCTGGATCGTCTCTAGGTGCCTGTGTAAGTCAGGATATGGTTGAGTGTTAAGAGCTCTGGAGTTGAAGCTGAAGGCAGTGGAAGTTCCTCACAATATACCAGTCAATGGGTCATACAGGTGTTCATGCTGCTTACTCATCAAATCCTTGGCATCTGTGCAGAGCGCTGGCTATATATGAGCCATTTGTAACTAACATTTCATGAGAAAGCGTCAGGAGGAGGTACCCGGCTGTCAAAATATTGAAAGTGCCAAAGGGAAAAAATGTGTCGTGTTTACAGGTGGAGAGAGGGAGAGAATGGGTGGTTGTGCAGTAAAGGAGGCAATACAAAAAAGTAAACGCGGGACGGGGTGAAAAGACAGTAATAAAGTTGAATGAGCTATTCAGATGGAACACTTCGGAAATATGTAGGGAGAAAAAGGACATAAGGGGCTAACCGTGAGAGACTGCAAAGGAAAGTGATCAGAAGGGAATGTTGTGAGTGATTAAGAAACTCCGAAGTTCAATACTCCCTCCACCCACCATAGTAATGTACAATTCACATCCCACTATGTTCAGATATTAAGCATTTTCAATCCTAATCATTCACACCAAATCATTGGTTTTACTAATTTATTCTGATCATGTATAAGCATTGGCAATTCCATTATGTCTGTTTTTTATTTGGATGCAACAAAAAATAACATATCGATAGGCACTCAAGTACTGTGGATTTCTCTGATTTACTAGTAAGAAAGTGTCACTTAAAGTACCAAACATTTTACAGTAGAATGTCACTCATTCGCACACTGAAACCCTAAAAACATAACACATAAGCATTCCGAACACTAACCAGCTTTGTGTATATTGTTGTCTCAGAAAAATGAACCCACTAAACATTTCTAGAAGTAAGCCTGCACAACGGCGATGTGTACTGCTAACTGGGCTTACATCTCGATGGCAACACCAAACGTTGTAGCCTCTGGGTGCAGTGTTATGACTTTTTCAGGTAACCTAGAACCAAAGGTTTGAGAGAGCGTAGTTTTAATATCATATATTATAGACGTGAAACGCTTACGTTTGACTAAAACACTATTAAAAATGTATTAATAAAAGCATAAGTTTTGCTCATGTATGAACGTTAATGCTAAATTAATAATAATCTTCAGTTATATGTAGTATTACGATCAAAATTGTATTCAATAGAACTCGTATGTCTTAAGTTAGCATGAGTCGCGAACTAGCTATGTGTCTCTCATTTAAAACCGTATTTTCTGTTTCTCCAGTGTGCGGACTTGCAAATAACCATGACCCAGCTATTGTTCTCTCTGTATTAGTTTGTAACATGAAGAACTTTTCCCATCCGCATGCTAGCAGCTTTTAGTATAAGATTGTGTGCTTGAAACATCAATGGACACTTACAAGGACAACGAGACGAGAGAAAGAGACACGGAAAAGGGGATAAAAACTCATGACACGAGAGACGAGACACATTAGGTAGGGAATGATATCGATTGCATCCAGAAACTCTGTCACTCCTTTTGGTGATCTGAGATTTAGAAAATTATCCTATCCCCTAGATTGCCCTTTTCACTTTCCTCCTTAAGAGGAGAGTGTCCCTTGCTTCTAATTTAGATAGATTGACGGTGAACTATCTGATGTCCTGAAGACGAAGACTGATCTTGTATGCTGACCTAACGCGAGGAGGGTAATTATTGATGCTAACAAAATCTATTTGCCTTTTCTTTCTAGGTACCAACTGCTGTGTATGTTTAATTAGGTATCTTAGTTAGATGTTTTCCAAATTGATGCTCTAAATTGTTTTGCATGAAGCCCAACATGCTAATGCTGATTTGAGGTTAGATGAGGTATTCATTTGACGGACGGAACTGACGTGACTGACATGTAGCTATGCTGAACTGATATTCTATGGTTTATCATGCACTATGATCTATTCTTTGCTAACGTATCTATCCTATGATTCTGATCGTTGCATTGTTGAAAGTTCAACGTAGTTGCCACTTTGTGATTATGCTCTTATGCTTCTTGGTTTTGAGATTAATACGTTTATTATTAGATTGTAATCAATAGGGAATAAATTCACAAAATCTTCCTTCAAGGTGTGGTTATTTGAGTCTGAGAATTAATAAATGCGCCGAAGGTTTATTAATGGTTATTGTGAAATATATTTGATGTTTTGTAATCTCGTTTTACGGAGACTCACCACTGGGTCAAAAGGTTCATCGACCTAAAATGAGTCCTGATGTGTATAAATTGACATAGACGGACGCGTTAACAGTTCTGGTAGCAGAGCGACGGTTAGGCCCTTGGGGGCCCTAGGACGGAGTTTTTATTTTTAATTTTATTTTCTGTGATAATGAAATTTGGCAAAACGATGAGTGGCTAGGTTCACCATGGGCTTTCCCGGGATCTCGGAGCCTGTCTAGATGAGTTGGGAATGTTCTCGGCGTCATAGTATGTGTGATTAGGGCCTGCGCTTGCTTAAAAGCTTATGCATTTCGCAGGAGATTGTGAAGATTGTGTGTATTTAGGCCAAAAATTAAGTGTTGTTTAGTAGGAGTGGGCGTACTCCACAGTATGAGAGTAGGGAAGTCGGCGTACTTCATGTAAATGCAGCGCTTATTGTTCAAAATTATCCACGTGGTTGGTTAAGGTATACGGATCTATTGAGGTCTAAGACTCCGGAGTATGATGTTAAATTGGTTTATGTTGTAATCTGTGCGGTTAAATAGGTCAATCGGGCGTGGTTGACAAGTCAAGTTTGAGTCATAACGTATGTATGAAACCTTCGATGGAGATTTGACAAACTCTAAAGTGCACTAGAGGGAGTCATTGACAAGTCGAGAGTAGGATTTGCAGGTCGAATTCTGCTTGCACATGTGGGATCTAAGAAGGAGAGAGTAGCGACCGAGGCTTCAAGTGAAATCTCTGTAAAGTTCTGAAGCGAATGTGTTACCCTTCCTGTAGTAAACCGACAGATTTGTGTTGTCATTTAAAGTGTCTGCAATAAATCGCATTAGTTTGTATGAGTTGTAAGAATTTAGCAAGGTGTGGACAAACCGCAAGACTTTGTCAGTTGCAGTGTGTGTGGGTGTGACGTCAGTGGTGCCGCGCTGGGATAGGTCAGATGTCGAGAGGGGTCGCGCACGGATTGGCTGCCGTCCGTGAGAGGCAATAGGGTGAGTAAAAGGCAGGTGAAGAGTGTCCTGGGAACTAAGCCGTTTTCTGATTAAATATAGAATAAAAATGAATTTTGTTAAGGCATTCAAAAGCGCTTTAAGGGGAGATGTGTACATTGTCGCAACCGACGGGGAACCTACACCACCCGAGGGTACTCCAGCCTATAGAGTTATGGAGGAAAAGGGTGTTGCACCTTGTTTATGGATAAAACAATGGTGCAAATTGACAGAAAAAGAAGGGTGTCTAGCGTTTCCGGAACACGGGACATTTAATCAAAAGGTATTAGAGAATTTGAGGTGGATGTTAAGTACGCAGAAACCACCTCCGAGACCGGCACAATACGAGGCTCTAGCGATCAGGGACCTGATGGCTCTTAAACTTAGGCAGGAAAGGTTTCACCGGAGGTTGACAAGGGCAGAAAAATCATATGCAGAAGCAAGGTGGGACAACGAGAATAAGATGTGGAGACGGGGAATAGTAGATGGGTTAAAGCTGTTTCCAGCGATAACACAGGGAGAAGAGACACAGGGAAAGAAAGCTTCCTGAAAAACTAACAAAGACTCAGGCAAAGAGAAAGAACAAAAAAGGTCTTGGGAAGAAGAGGATGATTCGGAGGATGAGGAGTTTATGGATAGATTGCTGCATGATCGACCACCACCTTATGCGGTGAGCGACGATGTTCCGAGCACTAGCTTGGATCCTGGGAACCAGACGCAGGAAAAGGGAGCTACTGATACGGTACAGACTAGCAATACAGCTTCGATACAGAATGGTGACAGTGTACCTACTGCACCAGACGTACCGATACAGTTACAACCTCCACCACAGATAAAAAGAATTTACCCCGATGTTCCAGTACTTGAGACTACTACGAACTTGGTGGTGCCGCCAGACCCGACATATACAAAGCCAAGGCTGATACAGATTGAGTCAACCCCACAGTTAGTGTCACAACCACCACGACTGATACCGGGGTATAACCCAGTAGCGGGTCCTTTGAAAGAACCTGCACCAGGTTTATTAGAACAGGCTTACGGTGTTGCAGCTCCTAGAAGCCTGGGATCAGGTCAGACACCTGCCGCTATATCATTACCTATCACTGTTGGTCCCCCAGTACAATTATATGCGCAGGAGAAAACAGGGACATGCGAGCAGGGAGTTATGGCTAATGAAATGATAAGAGGAGGGCCTAGTAGAACTCCACAAATAATGGCCCAGGCAGGACAAGTTTGCGAACAATCAAGACCCTTAATGGACCTTAGTCCAATAGGGGCACCTCTTGAGGCAATGCGACAAGCAGGGTTGGGAGTTCTGACTCCCCAAACTATGAGTACTAATACCTCATATACTCCAATGATACATGCAGGGAACATTTCACTGCAAGGTTTTACAGTACAACAGTTAAATGAATGGTTAGAGAAAACTTGCACATCACAAAAGACTACAGAGACTACAGTAACCAAGGTCAATTCTGAAAAAGAAAAACAAGATGAATACCTGAATCTAGTACGACTAGGAGCAGAAGCTGCTGAATTAGTGGAAGGAACAATGGGGGTGAATAGGTTGGAATCCTACACTGAGGCAGAACTGAGATACTTGTGCCCTAAGATTAACAAAGAAGTAGGGAAAATACACCAGAAATTAACGAATTTGGCAGACAAATACAATATTGACATTGGAAACACGAAACATTTGAAACGAAGTTACAGATTAGATTTTGACACGAAAGATTTTGAACACATGAGATCCGCAGGTATGAAGACACACCTGAAAGAATTGCTGCAGAGTGCACAAATCTGGGGAGCATTAGAAAAGTGGGAAAACCGATGGGCAAAGAAAAGAGACAAAGGGAAGAAGGATAACCCAGGGTCTATTGAAACAATAACTACACCCAATCTGGATTCAGTAAAAATCCTGCCCATGAGAGAAACGGCTGGTGGTGTTTTAGTCCATGTGCCTTGGTCCAGGGGAGATATTTTGTCCTTTACGAATGATTACCCAAGGTTGAGAGAAAAACCGATCGAGTGGTATCAACAGACAGATAGATTCGTGAAGCTTGCAAAACGTCTCTGGGAAGACTTAAATACATTGTTTGAGATTATTGTTCCACCGGATTTGTGGCTTGAGTGCAAGAGAGGGGTAGATTGGCCCACAAAGGAACCGGCAAGGGATAAGGCGACTGGAGCACCTTCTGAAGAGGTGATGAAATATTATCATAAAGTCATTGAATTTTTTAAACAAAAGGTGTCACCGAAGGTGACCGATTGGCAGAAAATAGACCGGACTTCGCAAGAAGTTAAGGAATCAATACATGCCTATTATGAGAGATTGTTAAAAGCATTCAAACATTACAGTGGTACTGAGACGATTGAGCGGAAAGACATGAATCATCTTGTGTTCAGATTTGTTGAAGGGTTGAGACCAGAGGTTGGTCAGATGATTAAGAATCATTTGATTTGTTGGCAAGCTAAACCAATTGATGAGGTGTTGCAGTATGCAAAATACTGTAGTGATGAAATTGAGTTAAAGCAGAAAAAGCTGAAAGAAAAAGTGATGGTGATGCAGATAAGAGCTGCACAAGCTGGAATTCAGGGAAATGGTGTTCAGCAGATGATGCATCAGCAACCGCAAATGAACGGCGGGTTTCAGGTACAGCCGAGAGGTAGAGGTCGAGGTTTTGTGAATCGCGGCTTGGACATGAATAATGTTGTCGTTCAAAATGATGGGCAAGTAGTGAAGAGAATGTCACCATGTCATGCGTGCAGGGGCATGGGACATTGGAAGCGGGATTGTCCAAATATGGTGCATGATGGTACAGTTCAGCAGGGCATGAATGTCAGTGCACAACAGAATCCGCGAGGTCCAAGAATGAGACAACAGAATCAGAACTATCAGAATAATTTGGTGCAAATGTCAGGGGTGCAACCCATGCAGCAAATGCAAATGCCACGTTTCCAAACTGTGTCAGTACAACCAATGCAACAGCAGATTCCTATGGTGCCTAGACAGCAAATGTAGTTACCCCTAGCCCGACGGGTCAGCAACAGGCAATGCTTTCTCAGCAGGTCACAGGTCAGGTAACGAATCAAAACAATACTGTGCAACAATTCCCATTACGAGGTGAAAATGAAATAAATGAAGAATGGTCTGATGACAGTTCAGACAGTGAAGAGTGCAGGCTTGCAGCCTCATTAGAAGTAGATCAGAGAGGCCCATATGTAGAGGGAAAGGTAATGGGCTATAAAGTTTCATTTTTGGTTGACACCGGAGCTACACGCTCTACAGTCCGTAGTGTGGAAGTACCGAGATTACCCTTATCGGGACGCACTATACGAGTAGTTGGTGTGGCTAATCAGTATTTGACAAATCCAATTACAGACCCAGTACAGGTTGAAATTGGAAATTTCCAAGGCCTTCATAGATTTGTCGTATGCGCTCAAGTCCAGTATCCTTACTGGGAAGGGACTTACTATGTAAAACTAAATGTTCAATTACCTGTTCCAACGATGGAATAGAAGTTCAGACAAACAGTGATGATGAAGGAGATGAAGGCCAGCTCATAGAAAGAGGAGAAATGAGCGAAGATTACCCTCTAATTACTTTATTCCCAGTGTTCACACTAATTGACTTACCTGTTGACCTACAAGGGTCCGTAACAGAGAGAGTGTGGGACTTGACAGGAAAAGAAGTTGGATTAATTAAAGGGGTCAAACCAGTCAAGGTGCAGATAAGACCAAATGCAGTATTCCCACAAGTACCACAATATCACATGACTCAAGACTTACTCATTGAAGTGACACAGATAATTGCAGATTTTCTCAGGCAAGGAGTTTTGAAAGAAGTTTTGAGCAGTCCGTGTAACTCACCTATTATGGGTTTGAGAAAGCCCTGTGGGAAAGTTCGAATTGTGCAGGATTTGAGAAAAATAAATGAAATTGTGATAAAATGCTGTCCTGTGGTTCCTAACCCAGCAGTAATAATGTTCCAAGTTCCTTGTGATGCTGAATGGTTTACCGTAGTAGACCTATCACAAGCATTTTTCTCAATACCGCTGCATGAGGACAGCCAATTTTTGTTCAGTTTCAAATTCCTGGATAAGGTGTACAGTTGGTAGAGAATCCCTCAAGGGTTTTCTGAGTCACCATCCATCTTTAATCAGATATTAAAGAAGGATTTGGAACCCCTCGTGCTGCCTTTTAATTCAACTCTTGTGCAGTACATTGATGACCTGTTGATTGCATCCAAAACCAGAGACAGCTGCAAATATGATACTATCGCTTTGTTAAACCATTTGGGAAGAAACGGGCATAAGGTGTCACCTAAGAAACTGCAATACTGCCAGAAAGAAGTAAAATATTTGGGGCATCTAATTGAGAAAGGATCCCGAAGGATATCAAAGGAGAGAATAACAGCTGTTATACAAATGAATCCCCCAACAACAAAAAGAGATGTCAGGATGTTTTTGGGAATGGTGGGTTATTGCCGTCAATGGATTCCCAATTTCTCAATCATTGCAAAGCCCCTAATAAAATTGACAGGGAAAGATGAACCATATACAATCACTTTGACAAAAGAAGAACTTGAGTCATTCATAGAGCTGAAGGAATGCATGTGCAGGGCCCCAGCGTTAGGAATGCCTGATTACGAGAAACCCTTTCTGTTGTTTTGTCATGAACGTGATGCTTGTTCTTTGTCTGTTTTAACACAGGTCCACGGAGATGCAAATCGCCCTGTAGCATATTTTTCAGCTACTTTGGACCCTGTCGCAGCAGCCCTACCGGGTTGTTTGCGAGCAGTTGCAGCAGTTGGTCAAAGCCTTTCCCAATGTGAGGGCATAGTCATGGGATACCCTTTGACAGTTTTGGTTCCACATTATGTTGAAATCCTGTTGACAAGAACGAAAACACAACACATGACAAATGCACGACTTACCAAATATGAGACTATTATTTTGGGATCACCAAATGTTACACTGAAAAGATGCACAGTACTAAACCCGGCAACTCTACTTCCCAATGAGAATACAGAAATCAAAGAGGGGGAAGAATTTGAGCATGATTGTCTTGAGGTGACTGACCTCTGTACCAAACCTCGCCCAGACATACAGGACACCCAATTAAAAGAAAACGATTGCATTATGTTTGTGGACGGGTCCTGTTTAAGAGATTCAACAGGGACATTGAGAGCCGGCTATGCAGTATGTACAATATCTGGCATAGTTGAGGCCTCCTGGCTTGAAAAGGTATTTTCTGCACAAGTGGCAGAATGAATAGCTCTTACAAAGGCCTGCCATGCTGCTGTGAATTTGAAAGTTACAATCTATACTGACAGCAGGTACGGGTTTGGAATTGTACATGATTTTGGTCAGATCTGGTCACAAAGGGGTTTTATGACTTCCTCCGGATCACCAGTGAAAAATGGAGAACAAATAAGAGATTTGTTACATGCAATTCAGTTACCTCTTGAAATTGCCGTGGTAAAGTGCAGTGCTCACACCAGATCACAAGACTTTGTGTCAATGGGGAATGGTTATGCAGATCAGGTTGCAAGATTTTGTGCATTGAATTGTATATCATTCAAGAGCAGTGGGAATTGCTACCTCAACCTGAAAATGATACAACTTTGAATCTAGCATTGCAAGTGGTTGATACCTTAGATGAGTTAAAAACACTACAAAATCGTGCTAACAAAGAAGAAAAACGTTCCTGGCAGAAAATGCAATGTGTACAAAGAGCAGATGATATATGGGTCTCAGATGATGGGAAGTTGGTCTTACCTAATAGTCTTCTGTCACAATTTGCCCGATTATATCATGGGCAAGCACATTTAGGAAGAGACGCCATGATCAGATCTTTTAAAATTGATTGGTTCAATCCAAAATTCAGACATGCCGCAGAAATCACCTGCCACAGGTGAATCATCTGTCAACAGATGAATGCTGGAAAAGGAACAGTGGTAAATTTGAGCCACATTGGAAGAGCTGGAGGTCCATTTAATAGAATACAAATGGATTTCATTGAAATGCCTGTTTGTGGAGGATTGAAGTACGTGTTGGTGATTGTGTGTGTTTTTAGTCATTGGATTGAGGCATACCCTACACGTAGAAATGACAGTCTCACGGTTGCAAAACTATTACTGAGGGAACTAATACCACGATTCGGGTTCCCGGTTTCTATAGAATCAGATAGGGGAAGACACTACGACAATGAGGTGATCAAGCTTCTGTGTGCAGCACTCAACATCGAGCAGAAGTTACATTGTAGCTATCGCCCTGAAGCATCAGGACTAGTTGAACAGATGAATGGTACCTTAAAATCAAGAATAGCGAAAATGTGTGCAGCAACAAACATGAAGTGGCCAGATGCATTACCGTTAGTATTGATGTCCATGAGAAACACACCAGATAAGAAAACAGGATTGTCCCCCCATGAAATCCTCATGGGTAGAGCAATGAGGTTACCAGCGGTACCTGCAAATGCCCTAGTGAATATTACAGATGATATGGTGTTGGATTACTGCAGAAGTTTAGCTGACGTGATACGCTCTTTCTCTCACCAGGTGGAAGCTAACACGTTACCACCAATCGGCGAACCAGGACACTCTCTGCAAGCTGGAGATTGGGTGGTTGTCAAGAAGCACGTAAGAAAATCGTGTCTTGAGCCGCGTTGGAAGGGGCCATATCAAGTGATATTGACGACCACTACTGCTGTGAAGTGTGCCGGGGTTCCCAACTGGATACATGCCAGCCATACAAAAAAGGTAACGTGTCCTGTTGAAGAGGAACTTGAAAATTCCGGTACAGCAACTTCGAGAGGAGAAGTCTCAGAATCAGAGATCAGTCAAGAAAGATCTGAGACCACAGGAGAGCCCGCTGAGAACAGCCGCGTCCCTCACACTATCAGAGAGTTCGAGAGAGGTGACGGAGTGCCAAATCTCAATGGAGGCAGCAGGAGAACAAAGGCAAGAAGAGGTTCTCCCAGAAGCAGACGAATACAATTCAGAGCCTGAATACAGTATCGAACAGGAAGGAGAGAGAGACGGAGAAGTGGTAAATCTAACCGAATCAGAAACTTCTGATCAAGTTCCAAGCTCATCAGGAGAAAACACCATATCACAAGAGGAGGGTGCTGTCCAGCGTACTGAAAGAAGGTGCCGAAACAAGACACATAGAGGTGATACATGGCCAGAAAAGTCACCTTTTAGAATAAGAGAAGTAACAAACGAGACAATAATAGAGGAAAGCGATACCTCACAGAGAGATGATCTGAGTGAAGGAGAACAACAGGGTGAACGAAGATTAAAAAGGAAGAGAATAGCAAACCGAAGGTATACAGGTCCTGAATGGACGTACGCTACAACCTCTGAATGGCAACAAGAATTCTTGGCATTTTGTTTTGATCGAGAAGTGCCAGGCCAATACTACGGTACCTGAAAGAAAACTAACAACAGAGAATCTTGGAAAAACTAAAAGAAAAGAGACTTTATAAACCTACCGGAAAGAGACAATTAAAACCTGGATTTGACTTATAGAAACTCGATTGTGACTTGAACTGGCAAAAAGGGGTCCTGGGGTGAGAGAAGACGCTGTAAATACGCAGAAAGAGTTTGCCATCTTAGATTGATTGTTGACCTACTATTCTGATTCTATACAAACATGGCTTATAGTAATAAAGGGAGTAAGGTGTGTGGTTGGTTAGGACTTATGATAGGTGTTGTATGCGCAATAATGATTGTAGGAGTGATTGTGGGAATGCCTTGGAGAGAGAGTGAAACTATTAATGCAACTTTAAAGCCTGAAACTACCACTATAACTAATAAACTATCGCCATGGGAGAAATTTGAGCAGGATGCTAGACATCTACATGAGGGAACTGATACAAAAGGGGAACTTTCTCCTAATGTTTTCTATCGCTTATTGAATGAGTATGTGGAAACTATGGATACGAAAGATTGTTATGTGTGTACTAAAATTCCTTCATCTGTGCAGGAGGGGGTTACTTATCATAGCCTCCCTCTTACTTATGGGATTAGCTGTAGTCTGCTACTAACAAGATTCTATAATCAAGAGCATGTACAATATTTTTATTCAAATCTGGATGTTGTGTTTTCTTTTGTGCCTGTAATTGAATTCTTAAATAAGCTAGCTAAAGAGCATGATATAAAAATAGTTAGAGGATTCTTTGAGTCAACACTAACATTTGGAACTGCTTATGCACACCGCAACAATTTAACATGCTTACTGTCTCCTGTGGAAAAAAGCTTTTTAGATCATACAGATGATAGACGCAAAGCATTAAAGGAAAAGTTAGAAAAAGGTTTAGAAAAACGCACTTATGCAAATGATTACGCTTATACTGCAATTAAAACACAAGGTAAATTAGCTATAGATGCGTTACACGTAGGTAGGCTATGTATATACAGACCAAAATCTGATCAAGACAGTTTGTTTGTGGGTATGAGTGAATGTAGGCGTGTGTTTTTGTTTCAGAGTAAATGGACCTTCATGTTAAATGGACAAGACCCAGCGATTCCTGGAATCTATTACATCTGTGGGTTAAATGCTTATTATCGTCTCCCAAAGGGATGGTATGGGACATGTTATTTGGGAATAGTTTTCCCAAAGATATACCAGATTGATGACTTAAAACAAATACCTAAATCTTCTGAAATACAACATACTAGACAAAAACGAGAATCAGTGGCTGCTGTCATTGGTGACATATTTGGAGCAATAATCCCATCAGTTGGGGTTATCTTAAATTCTACGAAAATTCAAAAGTTGTCTACTAGTGTGGATAACATGCTGACAAATTTTACAGGAGCAATATTATTGATGGATACTGAACTTGCTGCAGAAAGAGCTATGACTCTTCAAAATCGGCTTGCTTTAGACATTCTTTTAGCAAAGAATGGAGGTGTGTGCAAAATGCTTAATGAACGGCACTGCTGTTCTTATATACCTGATAACAGTAAGAAAATTAGAAGCATGCTTACTAACCTGACTAGAGATAGTACAGATTTGAAGGATCTAAAAGAACCTGGAGTTTGGGAAAAATTTGGAAAAGGAATTGCCCGGGTAGGAAAGTGGTTTACCAACATTTGGAATGGAGTTCTTGCGAAAATCATGTTAGGCCTACTAATTGTTTTGATTTGCCTATTAGGATTATGGGGAGCATGCAAAATTAATGATAAAAATAAAAGAAACCTGTCCAAAAGAGCCAGACAGAATGAAGAAAGTGAAAGAGAGAAAATGTTCAATGAAATATGGGAAAGTTCACATAAAGGGCAAGATGTTGAAATGCGCATTATGCGCAAGGTGAAAAATTGAAGATCGAGAATTGTGTGATGACGTTCGTCATCAGAGGAGGGACTGAGAGAACGTAGTTTTAATATCATATATTATAGACGTGAATCGCTTACATTTGACTAAAACACTATTAAAAATGTATTAATAAAAGCATAAGTTTTGCTCATGTATGAACGTTAATGCTAAATTAATAATAATCTTCAGTTATATGTAGTATTATGATCAAAATTGTATTCAATAGAACTCGTATGTCTTAAGTTAGCATGAGTCGCGAACTAGCTATGTGTCTCTCATTTAAAACCATATTTTCTGTTTCTCCAGTGTGCGGACTTGCAAATAACCATGACCCAGCTATTGTTCTCTCTGTATTAGTTTGTAACATGAAGAACTTTTCCCATCCGCATGCTAGCAGCTTTTAGTATAAGACTGTGTGCTTGAAACATTAATGGACACTTACAAGGACAACGAGACGAGAGAAAGAGACACGGAAAAGGGGATAAAAACTCATGACACAAGAGACGAGACACATTAGGTAGGGAATGATATCGATTGCATCCAGAAACTCTGTCACTCCTTTTGGTGATCTGAGATTTAGAAAATTATCCTATCCCCTAGATTGCCCTTTTCACTTTCCTCTTTAAGAGGAGAGTGTCCCTTGCTTCTAATTTAGATAGATTGACGGTGAACTATCTGATGTCCTGAAGACGAAGACTGATCTTGTATGCTGACCTAACGCGAGGAGGGTAATTATTGATGCTAACAAAATCTATTTGCCTTTTCTTTCTAGGTACCAACTGCTGTGTATGTTTAATTAGGTATCTTAGTTAGATGTTTTCCAAATTGATGCTCTAAATTGTTTTGCATGAAGCCCAACATGCTAATGCTGATTTGAGGTTAGATGAGGTATTCATTTGATGGACGGAACTGACGTGACTGACATGTAGCTATGCTGAACTGATATTCTATGGTTTATCATGCACTATGATCTATTCTTTGCTAACGTATCTATCCTATGATTCTGATCGTTGCATTGTTGAAAGTTCAACGTAGTTGTCACTTTGTGATTATGCTCTTATGCTTCTTGGTTTTGAGATTAATACGTTTATTATTAGATTGTAATCAATAGGGAATAAATTCACAAAATCTTCCTTCAAGGTGTGGTTATTTGAGTCTGAGAATTAATAAATGCGCCGAAGGTTTATTAATGGTTATTGTGAAATATATTTGATGTTTTGTAATCTCGTCTTACGGAGACTCACCACTGGGTCAAAAGGTTCATCGACCTAAAACGAGTCCTGATGTGTATAAATTGACATAGACGGACGCGTTAACAGGTCCAATTCGTAGGTGTGTTTGAATCAGAATAAGCTATGATTTTACACTGAAATTGACTTTTTAAACGACCTTGTGAACTTCTACTAACCAACAGTTTATAAGGGTACTTTACCTCTTTACACAGAGTAGACAATTCTTCTCAGGCTAAGGTAGCCCTAGCTAAAAAAGAAGTTACCACATCTGTCTTTTTTCATAATTCATATTTATGGTAATTAGGTAATTCTTGGGAATTAAAAGGTGTTTTTTTCACCCTTGCAAGATCTCCGCTCCATCAATACAAATTGTCGATTTCTTCTAGAGCTCTCCTGGTGGCTTCGTTCTGCTGCCAGCATTCCTGTTCTGAGCGTGTCTACAGAGACGGCTGGTCAGAAGCAGTGGGTGGACAATTCCTTTTATTAATAATATTATTACTTCGTATTTTGATGTTGGAAATAGCTACCTGATTTAATTACGACACCGATTTGAAGCTCTGGCAGGAAAGCAGAGGCATGGAGATCTACTGGGAGGAAATTAACATTAATTCCTGTATTTCTCTTTGCTCATTTAGATTTCTGAGCCTTTTGAGTGATTGAATAAATATCTTCCCCTTTCAGGTTACGGATCACCTTCCTTCTTTGCACTTCACATCCCTTGCTGTTAAATCTTGGGCCTAGCCAGATTATAATAACACTCTATTGGTTGATGTGACTACTTGACATAGTAGTCTTTAAAGCTCTCCCTACTATCAAATCCTGGAACTCTCATGGTCAGTTTGAATGTTTGTTTTCTCCTTCCTTACCATCTGCTTTGGTTTCTAATATAAGGTAAGCTACGTCTTTATACCCAACAACCAGGATTATTACATGGCAGAGGCAGCTCTTGCTCACAGTCCTGTGGATCAAGATGATGACAAGAAGGCTCCTGAAGCTTACCTTTCAATGGTGTTGATGTGACAGAAATGTTAGTGCCGTCCCTCATGTCACAGTAATCATCTATACGTGACAGTTTATGTATACTGTTAACCAAAGTACTAATAGTTTTGATGTAAAGTGGTGTACTGAAAGCCATATTAACGTGCATTCACTATACGTTGATAGTCGAGAGGCATGTGGTATAGCCTTTAGAGTTCATTTTGCAGTATCCCCCCACTCTTTGCCTCCATTTTTTACCACTAGATGCTGGTTTTCTGACTCTGAGGAAACCCTGGGCTCTGCTAACCAGACCCAGGGCCTGTGCCCTGATTAAAATGTATCTGAAAAGTAAGCATAATTATAATTAGCATGACAACCTACCTGTAAGTCCCTACTATATGGTAGGGCATATAGGGTTAGAGGCCCAGCAGATTTAATGCATTTAAGTGTGCACTGCTGTGTGGCCTGCTGTCAATTTAAAAGCCAGCCCTGCCTAGCATGCTGCTTTTAAATTAAACCTATATTCAAATTCAACTTTGGAATTAAAGGTACTTCTGAAGTCTAAAAATACCTTTTTTTTTTTTACACATGCCACCGCTAAGGTCTACCCTAGGTGCTCCAGGGGTAGGGTGCCTTTTAACTATAAGCAGGGACATTATAAAATATGTTTTATATCCTCTGGTGGAGGAAATACTGCAAATTCCATTTCCCCATTGTAGTGCAATAGCTCCATAGGCTAACATGGGAATACTTTCATAAAGTATAACTATTGCTAGGAAAGAGCTACAAATGTTGTTTTGGGACTTAAAATGCTAGGTAGAAAAAATCTAAAACTTGTCACTATTAGAATTAGATTTACTATAACTATCACAGAAAAGAAGCTATAGAACTTGTTTATCTGATGGGACATAATGCAACCTTCCCGCAGCTCTTCTCTGATTGGCCAGCCTATGCCAGGCTGAGCCAAGCTGCCTTAATGAGGTGTGAAGTGGCCTGCATTGAGACAATAGGACACCTGGTGGGAGGGGATCTGCAAGCTGCAAAGCAAATGGCAGGAAGGGGCTGGGTAGACAAACTGGTCTTCAATGAGGGAATGACAGGTAGGGCAGGACACAGGCTCACCCCCACTTCCTGTCACCCCAGCCAGATGGTAGCCGCAGTAATTGAAATAGCAGAGGATCTGGAAGGGGAGTGTTAAGGAAATAGCCACACTAGTGGGGCTTCTTAGCCAGATTTTGCCTTCGGAGGAAGTGGTCACCCCAGAGAATGGCACCCTGCACCCCATTGGTCAGAGGTGCCCACTACTTGCCGGCTCACAACACTGAAAACACAGAATAAATATGGGAGAGTTGCCCAGCAACTCAGATCCCTGCCTGAAACTACAAGGAGAAAAATAACTGCATTGCTGGAACCCTCGTCATCTCCCCACAAAGGACTGTACTCTTTAAGACTGCACATGCTACGCACTGTGGAACTAGGAGCCAGATGTAGCAAAAATTTGCGAGTCACAAATGGCTCACATTGCTACTTGTGACCCCGCAAAGTCCGAAATGGGATGCAAAAATTCCATTTCCGATCACCAAATAGCGATGCGACCCAGCAGCGACTCGCAAAATTTGCGACCTGATTTTGCGACCCACAATCAGGAAGTTGCAAATTGCGAGTCACAAATCATATGCAAAAGCCAGTCGCAAATTGCGACTAGTCGCAAAAAGCCCGTTTTGCACACCCAGATTACCACTGATTCAGAGCAGGTGGTAACCAGAACCAAAGTATAAAAGGAGACCCATAAGGCATCTGGGCTACTCAAAATGGCTGAACTGTACGTGATTGCATGGAGGAGGAGAGTCCAGGCTGCCCAGCAGAGGAGGAGGAGGAGGAGGCAGAGACAGGAGAGGATATACCGAACCAGGCAGACACTATTTCAACAAACTGAGGAGGAGATTTATGACAGGTATAGACTGAGGCGTGCTGTTATTTTAGAGATTATTGAACTGTTGAAACCTCAGCTTGAACGATAGACAATGCACAGCAGCGCCATCCCCACACATGTGCAAGTGCTATGCTCACTGCACTTCTTGGCCTCGGGTAGCTATCAGGGGGTGATTGCAGTGGCAGGTGGGGTATCCCAAAGTGCCCTCTCACGATTCTTCAGACGTTTCCTAGATGCCATACTGGCACACATGTCCAGATATATATACCTTCCCAGGAATGAGGCAGAAATGAACAGCACCAAGTTGGACTTCTACAGAATTGCCAATTTCCCCCATGTAATAGGGTGTGTGGATGGGACACATATACAAATTTGCCCACCTGCAAATCTGGAATATGTGTTCCGCAATAGGAAATGTACCCACTCACTAAACATCCATGGTATGTGACGCCCATAATGTCATTACTGACATTGTAACTAAATATCCAGGGAGTACACATGACTCATACATATTCAGGCACAGTGGGATACACCAACGCCGAGCACGTGGGGAGTTTGGAGAAGGATATTTATTAGGTATTGGTGACTACACTTTGAAGCCTTACATACAGGTCACTATGTAACCCTGTGATGCCCTACTAAATTTGCCTCTTTTGTCAAACAGGTGACAGTGCATATGCCTAGAGACCATGGATACTCACCCGTACCTAACACCTGGCAATCAGAACGAGAGGCGATACAACATTGCACATTGGCGGACCAGAATTGTAGTTGAGCTGACCTTTAGCTTGTTAAAGGCAAGATTCTGATGCCTCCACAAAAGTGGAGGAGCACTCCAGTATGCCCCAGATACAGCATGCAACATAGTTGCCACCTGTGCCATCCTACACAACATTGCCACCAGACGTGGGCTACATCTCACCCCTGAAGACACAGTCATGGAGGATGAGGAGCAAGAGCTACCACACTGACAGCCTGGGGATAGAAGCATCGCAAATGAGGGCAGACAGAGACGGAACCACATTGTAACCCAATACTTTGGCAGGTACATGGCAACCATGACCACACTCACTAATGTCAGACACACATAGCCCAGTTGTGTAGTCAAACAAACAAAACCTTTTTATTGCTAAACTATAATGTAGATATAGATGTGCAGTATGCAACAGTCTGGTATGGAAACAGTAAAATCAGACACATTATTTTCATGTACCTCAGCACCAGTACATGTCAGTGGCTCACAACCTCCTCCGACTGCGGCCACCATGGCTCACTCCAGCTTGGTCCCCTGAGCCCTGCCGTGCACTGCTACTCCGCAGCACACGCGCATCAGTGGCAGACACACTGATGATTGTTGAGCCCTCCTCACTGTCCTGCGGGGTGTCCCCTGTGCCCCTTGCAGCCTGTCTGGTCTCCAGGATTTCAACCACATGGCTGATGTGGCCAAGTCCCTGTGCCACATCTCCAGCAAAATGCTCCAGTTCTATCTGCAGACTGACAGTGCGCCTTGACAGGCAGGTTGAGTTTGTTGGCAGGTGCCCTATGGATGCAGCAAGTCTGTCTAAACGGGCTGCAGTGTTGCGCTCCCTGCGCCGTGCCTGTGCCTGTCAGCCACCAGTTCCCTGACCAAAAAGTCAATGGATTGTGCCAGGTTCCCCAGATGCGTGTTCATTGTTAGGAACTGATTGTCCACATTAGCCAGCCCATGGGTCACAGTGGTCTGCAGTCTTGTGAGGTTCCGTTTAATTGACCTCAACTGTCTATTTTGCAGGCGCTGACCCTGTACTAAGGATGCCTCAAGTCCCGCAAACTCGACATCTGCGACATCCTCTCTGTGCACAGACTGCAATCTGTGGCGGCGTCTACGCACTGCACCTGATGATGGTGATAGCGCGTCCAGTCCTTATAAATTACTTATACTTGGACACTCTGGAGGTCGGTGAACCTTTTGACCGGGTTGAGTTCTCCTCATCCAAGAATAGTCGAATCCCTCAAATCAATAATCAATAATCATTTATAGTCAATAACCAATACTCAATTAGTAATCAAACAACAAATTAAGAATCAGTAGTAATCAGTAATTTGACACACCATGACCTTTCAGTCATGAATAACCACACCTGTTTATTCAAAGTTAATGAGTTTATTTCCCTATATTAACAAAGCTAACACAATATAAGTAAGTCTCAAAATCAAATGATATACGTATGCGAACATTACTAGCTGTCCATAACGACGGAAGAAACGCAATCTACGCAAAACTTGGATTATAATGCACTCAGCTATAGCAATGCAAATTACTAATACGACTAACTGAAGTTGACTAATTGCATACATTGGTCAGCATAACAAGATCTCAATTCAGCATGGTGCATCAAATGAATCCCTCATCTAAGCTCTGATTAGCATTGGCATGTGGGGCTTCATGCAAAACGAATTTAGTCAACATTAATTTAGAAAACTTCTAGCTTGGGCTCTGTCAAAATAAGCAGTTGGTACCTAAGATGGAAAACACAATGCACAATACAATTATCTTTTTATAATTACCAAATACAAACACCATTCAAGGAAAGTCTTCGTCCTTCAGGTACCGGTTCGATCAGCATGGGGAGGACTTCAAGGGGGCAAAGTTAAAGTCAAGTTTTCCTTGCAGCCGCAAGGAAAATGGGGAACAAGAGTTATGGAATGGGCAGGGCAAGATAAAGTTAAAGTTAAAGTCTCTAGGGTGAGAATTCTTTAAAGTCTCTCTCTCTCTCTCTCTGGGATAGAGAAAAGCATCAAAGTGTCATCAAAATGGCTTCTCGAATCTGGCTTCAAATGGCATCAAAGAAAATGGCTGACTTCTCTTTGTCCGGTGGGTTTAAGTAAGAAACGTTCCAAATTCTTCAGGGTCTTCCATTGGAGGGTCCATGGGGTGGTTTCGCTTTAACCAATGAATAGTGTCCTTCTCTTAATGTTCACCTACGCATAAGGTGTCCTTGGAGTTTTGGAACACAAGTAGCAACAAAGTTGCCAATTAATTCTGCATCAGTGTCTTTATTGTCTGCAGCTGCAGAAACTGACCTTGCTTCAAAGGGGATGAAACTTGCCTAGCACTAAACCTTGAGATAAGTGTATTAGTCATTCTGCTGGAAAAATACAGCTTTTAAAGTTTAAACACGTCTTTGTTAATACAAGTGAAAACAACGCAGTTAAAATTTGAGACCAGGCAACTAGGCCAAAGCCTCTGCTAAATTTAAGCTAAGCATATAACAGTTTGAACAAGAAAATCATAAAATACATCTGCAATTATGACGGATTACTACATTGTCAATTTTTTCATGATTAATTAAGCTTGTTTATAATAATGGCGATCTACTTCGTGGGCACATTTTCTACATACATTAATTTTCTTTGCTAAAATCACATTGCCTTATACGATTTTGTTACATGATATATGAATGTTTGTTAGTCTTTCTTTTTCTGCTTCATCAATGGCTGTGTGTGCCTTTCCGTTGGCATTGGCCCTGGTGTTACCACTGCTGGCTCCATATCCAGCGCAGGATCGTCCAGGGACTCCGGTGCCAATTCCATGGGGGGTGTTGTCCTGCACTCCCCTGCTGTGTCAGTGGAAGCCTCCTCCTGTGGGTCTGTGCCGTGTTCCTCTCTCTGCAAGTTGGCGCTGATGGGGGGGCCTTGTGGAAGACCTGTGGGACATAGGAGATACACTGTCAGTGTTGCACATATGTATTTTGCCTCACAATAAACATTTGCCTATATTTGGACTACTGTACTACATTGCCCATAATGCACTGGAGGTGTCTGCTGCTGTGTACTGGGATTGTGTTTATAGTGCATTTGTGGGTGTGAAAGCATATATTTTGGTACTTACATTTTGATGTTCCAGGTGCCGAACTGTCCACCTTTCCTATGCCCAGTACAGCCTCCGGCTCCAGTGTTGTCTCAATTGCTGTAGGTGGTGGAACAGTGGATGGGCCTCCTCCAGTGCCCTGCATCTCCCTCATGCGCTCCGCAACCCTCTCCTTGGTCCTGGAGCGAAGGTCATACCACCTTTTCCTAATTTCATCCAGGGTGCTGTGGCTTACCCCAATGGTATTTATTTTGTCCTGGATGTCTTGTCATATTTTTTTTTTTGAGTGTCAGGGACACTCATTGCTACCTTGCCAAAGAGTTATTCATGGTGCAGGCAGCACTCCTCAGCTAGTACCTCCAACTCCTTGTCAGAGAACTTGATTTTTCATTTCCTGCCAGCACTGGGTGTCTCCTTCTCCATTGTTGCTGCATCTCCTCTCACCTGGGTGTGGCTCTGCAGTTTGGGCTGGGTGGGCTCCTCCCTCCTGCCAGTTCTATTTGGTTACTTCCTGGTTCTGATGTCATCACCGAGAACCAGGAAGTGGGTATTACAACTGTTTTGTTCCACCTGCAGGCAATTTGCGAGTCAGTCGCAATTTGCGACACTAGACCACACCCTTCGCGCAATTTGCGACCTCACTAAAAACAGAGGTCGCAAAATGTGGTGCAACACCTCTGCGACTCGCTATTTGGAATGGCGAGTCTTTCTGGCATTTGGTTTTGCGAGTCGGAAATAGCGATTCGCATGGAGTCGCTATTTCCGAGTCGCAATTTTTTCCCTACCTACATCTGGCCCTAAAGCCCTAACGGCTTTGTCTTGCTTCAAGAAGTCAAGGAGTGAACTTCCTGAAAGCACCAGGTTAACAGAGCTCCACCTGCACCATCTCCACGAAGAAGAACCCAGTTGGACAGCCTCCAGTGGACTTTTAAGGATATGGCTAGGTGCGTGCTGGGAAACATAGGTCCCACATCCCAAGGACCATCTTAGAGCTTCTAGACCATTTGATTGGTGTTGTGGACACCCAAAGATCCCTGCCTGGAAAAAAGAAGAAGAAGGACTGCCTTACTAAACCCCTGGCCTGCACCAAAAAGAGCTACACTCACAAGGACTGCACTCGCTGCACATTCATGGCTGAAAAAAGAGGACTTTTCTTGGCTTGGTATAAGGGAGCTATAAAGAGTCACCTGCATCAACTCCTGCCAGAAGAACCCAGATGGACTGTGTTCAGTGGACCTTTAAGGAACTGGCCAGGTGCATTGCGGAAATTGTAGTCCCAACATCCCAATGAGCAACTCAGATATTCTGGAACCTTGGATTGTTGTTGTGAACAACTTTCCTGCATCAAGAAACACCACAGGAAGTAAGTGTAAAGTGTTACATCAAAGGCGGGTGGAACTCTTGACTTTACCCCAGTCCAGCGTGACCTTTTTTTTAACCCTTTGAGCGCTATTTGCTTATAAGCTCTAGTTTTACTTTTAATCTTTAAAATGTAAATCTGTGGTTCCCTGCATTTGAACGTTTTGGTGTCATTTTAATCATAAAAAGATTGCCTATTTTTATAAATTGATGTTGGACTTTTATTGTGTGTTGTGTCTTATGTATTTAATGGATTGGTGTTTTTAAATGCTTTACACACCTGTCTCCCAAGTAAAGCCTGCCAGTTCATTGCCAGCTACCAAGAACTGAGCAAGGGATTAATTTATTGAGAACTTGACTGAATTTTATATTGTGATTGTGGCCTTATTACTAGTGGTGGGTACCTACCAATCCCTACTTTTACACCACCTTCCAGCAACGTATAACAAATTAATTTGCCTTTCTGTTGTAATTCATGGTGGTAACTAACAGTGTGCATTAAAATGATAATGATTTATAGAAGACAAATGTTTATAATATTAGATGTAAAAGTCCAGGTTTGTAGTTCTGCGTTATATTCATAGAAATGTATTAATATTGGTATGTCATTTTAAATCCACACTGGCAAAGTTTATTAATGTTAATTTCATATTTTGAATGTTAACTGTATATTAATTTCATAAAAGAATGTACAGTTTTAATTCACTTGCTTAGCCTAAGTGAGGCCTAAAAGGCCTTGTTTCTTGACTGTGCAGAAAATGTTTAGTCATTCTTGCTAACGTGAACTTTTCTTTCAGACTTAATTCTTTTGAGAAAGCTAGTTTGGTGATAGATATTCTATTGTTTTACGCATAGTTTGTGTACCTAACCTTAAGCAAAGTATTTTAAGGAACTGTGAAGCTGACAATATATACATTTATTTCAATTCACATGGTTGAGCTAAGATGGAAGTAGTTTCACATGAAGAACCTGGGAACTTTCGCTTATGTTGCAGTCTGTGTCGTCCGACTGCCTGCCATTGGACATACATCTTCTGCGTCAAGTGGAGTGATGGATGGACAAATCATTGTGTCTTATGAACTTTAATATACTATTTCCAGGATAGATCTGCAGCATTCGTTTTGCCTTGCTTCTGAAGAGATTTTCCCCACTCTTCGTTGCTTGCTGGACCCCTTAGTCTCTGAGAGGTAAAGTCCTCTTTATCCTGGCTCCCTTGACATGCCTTGCTGAGATTTTTTCCCGACCCAAAGAAGAAGACTCTTGATTGAGCTACTGATGCCTTCCCTTTTCACTTACTTTTTGCCCACTTTAGTTTAAAATCTGTTACCCCAGATTTCCTTTTACAAAATTATTTTTTACCTTTTTGTGCTTTTTGCCTTTTTGCCCACATGTGTTTAGCCCAGCACTAGAATTACTGATTGACTAATCTGAGGGGTTTCCCTTGACCTAACTAGCTTAATGGTTATAAGAACTGAACAGCGCTTGTTTTCTGTACATCAGGTGATTCTTCTCATGTTTGCATTGTTCTTGTTGAATATTTAGTTCTGCTAATGTTAGGTCACTTGAATCTCTTTTGTCACTTTGGTCAACCCTTGGTGATTCTGTATCTTTACAATTTTATCTTGTGAATTGGCTACATGAGATTGAATTTGAGCTAGTAACTCTTAACTTTATTTCAGAATGGAGTTTTCCTTGTGTGGCTGCATTGGTCATACTCTTATATTTTAAATTGTTTGTTGTGAGATTTGATGACTTTTCCTCCACACCCTTAACCTGGTCCAAAAGATTCACTGACTCCCTTTAAAACATAATCCTTAGAAGGAGAACTGCTAGAGCAGTGTCAATTGTGTAAACGTATTTTAGTTATGAGTAAGCCAGTTTAATCATTTATTTAATAACTGTAGCAAAACTGAGACCTTCTGTCTGCCAGGTAATCCAGAAGCAATGCATTTTAGAGAGAAGGATATGACACAATGGAGTGACGGAACACCCCATGAAAACACTTGGCTGCTTTCATGCTTTGACGAGCTGAGCATCCCTTATGAAGCAAACGTAATTCTCTTATAGCCACCTGCATGATGTTGCCACAAATAAATATTGCTCTTACATACTGTGCCATGAACCTGAAATATTATAATATTTAATGAGTTTTTCTTAAGAACTCTCTGTAAATCCGTTGGCTCTTCAGCAGTCTTTGAAAAATTGTTCTAGGGAATGCGTTGTTTGACACATTTTTTTAAAGTAATTTTTGGTGGCTTACTCACACCTCCCACACCCCTCTACCACTGTGCATTTGTATAAGGAGCAAGTTGGACTACTCTGGTCTGGAATTAAATGATTACCAGTTACGGCATTAGGCTACCAGTCCAGTTCTGGTTTTAATACTGAATGTTTAAGTGTGAGAAAAAGATTACGGATATCTGAGCCTAAGTTGTGATATGGGATATTATGGCCCAAGAGTGGAACTGTTCATGGCTTTGAAAATTGGGATCAATAGGTTGTAAAGAGCTTTAGCCTTAGCTGTTAGTCGTGTGGCTTGGTGATAGGAGTGCATTTGTGAAGATTTCAGTGACTCCTAGGTTAATGTTTCGAACTTTTTCTAACATAGCAAAGAAGTTTGGGGTGAGACCAACCAGAAGACTATTAAAGTAGTTGTGTTTGCTCAGTACACGTGAGGATACTGTTGTGTTAGCTGTGATGAATGAAATGTGTGGGCAGAGTTTTCAAATATGAAATACCTGAAATCTAGCTCCTGTATGAATGTTTCTATAGTCCTTTTGTGGATGCAAGTGTCGAGGTTAAGATATTTAGGGAAATAAATGAGATAGTAGAGGGAGGAAGGTCCGGAAGTGGAAGGCAACTAGATTATTTCCATTTTTGGGAGAGATAAGCATGTGTTATCTAAGAGCCAGTCAGTGATGGCTAGGTGGGAGAAAGTTGGAAACTTGTGTCTATAGGTGGGGACAGAACAGAAGGAATAAGCTGAAGGAAGAGGTATTATCCAATGAGATGCTAAGACTAGCCATTGGAAGGGATGCTTCTGCCAAGAGGTGAAGGTCAGAAGAAAAAGAGGAGGTGGACCTCATGGGAAAACACTGGAAAAGATGAGGATGAGCACCAACAGACCGAGAAAAAAAGATTAGAGAGATAGGATGAAGGACAGTTCAATGCTAACTCTGTAATACCAGGATTGTATGGGGAGGTTGCAGAGTGTGGGCTTCGACAGGATTAAATGCACAGAAAGATCTAGAGGTATGAGAACAGAATAGACTTGATGGGCAGAGGTCATGAACATGGGCACATAGGAAGGGAACGTTTTTGTGAAATGCACAACACGGAAACCAGAAGAAATAGAGGCAAAGCAGCTTAAAAGTAGTGAAGGCAGTTGTTACAGAATATTGAGGACAAATTGGAGTAGGAAGATAGGATGGTAGTTAGGAGTGGCTGAAGGAACAAGAGTGGCACTTTGTTAATGGGGGTATAGCTGAAAAGCGATTAAACAGAGATGCTGTGCAAGAAAGGACAAAACTGGAGACTAGGACATTATTATTTTGGAGCTTACGGGTACAGATGGTGCATCCAATAGGTTGGGAGATCTGAGTATGGTATAAGTATAGCAGCAGATATGCAAGGGAAGGCAGACAGCTTTCTGATATAATGGGAAGGCATGGAGGGATGTGGGTACATTGATGGAATGAGTCATATTTGATGATTACAATTCTGATCTAGTAGAAAAAATGGAACCCTGCTGCATTTTTTAACCTGAGCCCAGGAGTGGGTTTCCGTAAGTATTGTGTGTTTGGATTTTTGTCTGTCTTTGTTTTGTGCCATTTGCTCTTTCTTTTGAGCCATTTCTGTGCTTCTGTGCAATTTCTGTGCTCTTTACTTGCCGCTTTTCTTTTTCGTGCCTTCTGCCCATTTTTGGCTCTTCCTAGCCGTTCTTTCCTGCCACTGCGTCCCTGCGGCCCCACCCCCCTCAAGCCCCCATTCGCCCACCGCTCCCAGCTGCTCCTCCCTTCAACCTCTCCTTCTTAATGCCGCCCGCTGTGCGGTGCTCCGAGTGACCCCTGACCTGCTATTAAGGTCAGGGCTCGCTCCACACGTCGCGGAGCTCCACCAGACTGCGTCCGTGCCCTTCACTACGACAGCGCTGCTTCTGCAAGTTCGAGGCCCTCCACCACCTGCAGGCACCCGCCTGCGCCTCATCCCTGGTGTCTAGTGGGTTTCCGTAAGTATTGTGTGTTTGTTTTTGTACCTGTCTTTGTTTTGTGCCATTTGCTCTTTGTTTTGTGCCATTTCTGTGCTTCTGTGCAATTTCTGTGCTCTTTACTTGCCGCGTTTCTTTTTTGTGCCTTCTGCCCGTTTTCTGCTCTTCCTAGCTGTTCTTTCCCACCGCTGTGTCCCTGCGCCCGCCCCCTCACACCCCCATTACCCCACCCCTCCAACATCCCAGCTGCTCCTCCCTCCCCTTCTTAATGGCGGCCGCGCGCAGCGGGGGCACCAGAGGCAAGCCCGTCTGTGCCCGTCCGTGCCTGGATTGCGCCCAGCGCCAGACCCTCTGGCCTGGCACTCACCATGCGACCAGACTCCGCTACAGTGCCTACGAACTCCATGCCCTCAACTCAGGCCGCTCCACTGCCTGCATCCAAGCCACCCCAAGGCACGCCCATGGACCCTTCTCCTGTCGGACCTGCAGCTTCACTTGCCCCCAAGCCGCTAAGCACCATGCCAGAACCACACACAACCACCTTAGCTGCATCCTCCTCAACACCCTCTCCATCCACAAGCATGTCGTCGAACTCTGGGACCTACTCACCTCATCGTCCCCAGACGTCGCCTTCCTCACCGAAACCTGGATGAATCCCTCCTCGGAACCAGACATCGCCATAGCCATCCCCGAAAGCTATATGATCACCTGCAGAGACTGCACCAACAGACCGGGAGGAGGAATCACCATAGTCCACAAGAGCATCATCAGAATCTCAACTAACACCAATGACACCCTCGATGCCGCCGAACACCTGCACTTCCAGATTCACATCAACGCCAACACCACCCTCAAAGGAACCCTTGTCTACAGGCCCCCAGGCCCCTGACCACAGTTCAGTGACTCCGTCGCCAACATCTTCAGCACTCAGGCCCTTACCTCCACAGACTATATTCTCCTCGGCGACTTGAATTTTCACCTCGAGAACGCCAATGACAGCAACTCCTCACCAACCTTGGTCTCAAACAACTGGTCACGACGCCTACCCACCCTGCCGGCCACACACTCGACCCCGTCTTCTCCGCAGCAGCCACGTCAACTTCAGCCATACCAATGAACTCCACTGGACCGACCACCGCTGCATCCACTTCACCTTCCAGAAACCCGCTACTCACCATCACCCACAACAGATCCTCCGCCGCAGCTGGAACAAGATCTCAGAAGACCAGCTGATCTTCATCCTCTGCCACCTAGCACCACCAACCCCAACACAGCCACCCTCAACCTCAGACATTGGCTAGACAACTGCGCCAACACCCTTGCTCCGCTCAGGAAATCCTCCAACAACCGCACCAGTGGTTCACTGCCGACCTTCAGGCCTCCAAGCAGGAGTGCCTGAAAATCGAGAAGAAGTGGCACCACGAACCAACAGAGAGCAACCACGCCGCCCTCAGGACAGCCATCCACAAGCACCACCAGCTTATCCGGACCACCAAAAGATCCTTCTACAAAGATCGCATCGACAACAACGCCCACAACAGCAAAGAGCTCTTCAGCATTGTTAAAGAACTCACCAATCCCAGGTCATGCTCCATCGACCCCCCTCCATCGCAAGACCTAGGTGACTCCCTCGCCACCTTTTTCCATCGCAATCACGGAAATCCACAACAGCTTCAACTCCTCACCCCCCACTACCACCACAGCCACCTCCAACCCCAACACACCCAGCCACACCAACCTCTTGCTCTCCTGGACCCACATCAACGACGAGGACACCATCAAAACCATGAGCACCATCCACTCCGGATTTCCCTCCGACCCCTGCCCCCACCATGTCTTCAACAAAGCGAGCCCCATCATTGCCCCTCCAACTCCGTATGATCATCAATAGCTCCTTCAAGACTGCCACCTTCCCGTGGAGGTGGAAGCACGCTGAAGTCAACACCCTGCTAAAGAAATCCAAAGCGGACCCCGAAGACCTCAAGAATTGCCGACCCATCTCCCTCCTCCCCTTCCTGGCGAAGGTCATCGAGAAGATCGTCAATGGCCAACTGACCCGCTTCCTGGAGGACAACAACACGCTGGACATCTCCAAATCTGGATTCCATTGGAACCACAGCACTGAGACTGCCTTCATCGCCGCTACCGACGACATCAGGACCATGCCCGACAAAGGCAAAACCGCGGCCCTCATCCTCCTGGACCTCTCGGCTACTTTTGACACCGTCTGCCACCACACCCTCTGCACTCACCTCTAGGATGCCGGGATCCACCACAAGGCCCTGGACTGGATCCCATCCTTCCTCTCTGGCAGAACTCAGAGAGTCCGCCTCCCTCCCTTCCTGTCGGAAGCCACCAAAACCATCTGTGGCGTCCCCCAGGGGACTTCTCTCAGCCCAACTCATTTTAACATCTATATGGCACCGCTCGCCAACATCATCCAATCCCACAACCTCAACATCGTCTCCTATGCTGACGACACTCAGCTGATCCTCTGACTCAACCAGGACCCCGCCACCGCCAAAACCAACCTCAACGAAGGACTACATGCCATTGCCAACTGAATGGAGAAGAGCCGCCTCAAACTTAACTCGGACAAGACAGAGATCCTCATACTTGGCTCCCATCGCTCCGCATGGGACGACTCCTGGTGGCAAGCCACCCTAGCATCCGCACCAACACCCACCACCCACGCATGCAACATAGGTTTTATCCTAGACTCATCGCTCACCATGACCCAACAAGCCAACGCTGTCTCATCTTCATGTTTTAACACTCTCCACATGCTTCGCAAGATCTTCAGATGGATCCCCACCGAAACAAGAAAGATGGTCACCCACGCCTTCGTCAGCAGCAGACTGGACTACGGCAACGCACTCTACGCAGGAACCACAGCCAAGCTCCAGAAGAAACTACAACGTATACAGATTGCCACCGCACGTCTCATCCTTAACATCCCACGCCGCGACTACATCTCAGTCCACCTCAGAGACCTTCAATGGCTTCCCATCATCAAGAGGATCACCTGCAAACTCCACATCCACGCCCACAAAGCTCTTTACAACATGGGCCTGGCCTAACTCAACGAGCGTCTCACCTTCTACACTCCCACCCGCCAACTCCGCTCCGCCAACCTTGCCCTCGCCGCCGTCCCTCGCATCCATCGAACTACAGCCAGCAGCAGATCCTTCTCCCACCTCGCCGCCAAGACCTGGAACACCCTCCCCGCCCACCTACAACATACCCAGGACCTCCTGACCTTCAGGAAATGCCTCAAATCCTGGTTATTCAAGCAGCAGCAGTCCTTCCCAACCCCCCTTTCAGCGCCTTGAGACCTTAGCGGGTGAGTAGCGCACTTTATAAATGTTTGATTGCTTGATTGATTGATTGATTGATTGAGCGTAGAGCTGAGTTGGCTTGATGTAGACCACCCTGGGACCAGATGTCTATTCATTCATTTCAGAATTGTTCTGAAAGCATTCTATGAGTTGGGCAATTAAGACGTGTTGTGGACCACTTTCCTGCATCATCAAACACTACTGGAAGTATTGGAAGGGATGCTTCTGCCAAGAGGTGAGGATCAGAAGAAAAAGAGGAGACGAGCCTCGTGGGATACCTACTGGAAAAGATGAGGATGAGCATCAAGAGACCGAGAAAGAATGATTAGAGAGAAAGGATAAAGGACAGTTGAACGCCAAGTCTGTAATAAAACGATTGTTTGGGGAGGTTGCAGTGTGTTGCCTTCGACAGAATGAAACTTCTGCACAACAAAACTCAGTTTCATTATAAAGCTATTCTTGGAAATAGTGCAAGAGATTAATCTATAGGAGTTTCGCTTCTCTTTTATAGTGAAGCATTAAATCCTTTACTGGAGGCTTTGATAACTACAGCAGTATTACCGTAATGAGGAAGTATACTTCTTGAACGCTCTGATAATCTGTAAATAGATATTCCCTAAGGAGGAGGAGCCGCCCAGTCAAAGACTACCAGGTTGGAAGTGTCTTAGCATGCACACATTGTGTATTCCTAGGTTTCAAAATATACTACCGTTCTGATGTGTGGGAGCTTTGGCTAAAGTGAACGTTTTTAATCCTGTTGGCATGATATTATGGATTCCCTGGCACTGCCAGGGACATCCTATATCTCAAGCATGCTAATGTGCTTCTACTCACAAGACCAGGAATGCTGGAATTTGAAGTGCACTGCTCCCCTTATTTTAAGATTTCTCATGATCGGTTGTATTTGTTTATGGACTGGAAATTGTAAGGCCCTCTGAGACAGTTATGGGAATCAGAAGAAGGAGAGGAGGAGCTCATGCTGAGCAATCGACGCTGTGGGTTAATTCCTGAAATCCATGGTTTTCCTGCATCCTGGACATTATGGACATTAGTCAAGCAGCCCTGTGCACTGAGGTACAAAACAAGAGTTTTGTCCTTGAAAAGAGCTGATCATGTGGTCACCTCAATGGTAATAAGAATATGGTGTGATTCATGCTCCACCATGTTAGTCAAGACATTGAAGCTGGAAGCCAAAATCATGACGTGGATATCACCCATGGAGGAGTGATGAAACTGTTGTCACCTTGGAGAGCAAAGACATGAATAGAAGTGGGTGAGGTGTTTTGAGCATAAAGGTATGTAGTAGGCCATGTGTTCTAACATTAATGAAATTATATTTTCTTTCTGGGCATTATACTCATTTCTTTCCAAACAGAATTACCCATCTGCTCAGAAGGATAATTTTGTACTGATCTTTTCTAGACTTAGTTGCAGATCATTATTAGTGCTGGTGCAGGGAACGGCCCAGTTGCGGTCATGTTACACATTCGACTGCTTACCCAAAGATGAGAGGTGCAGGGTACTGCCGTCTGGATTTCTCGATTCTGCTGGGTTACATATGCAAGACAGATAGCTGTGAAAAGAGTTGCCAATACTCAGCTAATCCGTAACTAGACATTTACTGAAGCTATATACAGCGTTTTTTTGTGTTTCACAATACAATGCCATACTCTTAGTGGCCCAGATCTTAATGATGGCAATCTACCCCAGTAGCAATGAACCTTAACGGACTCACACATTGATTAGCATTGTTGGTCCCAAACAGTAACAACCTTTAAAGGGCTCTCGCCACAAGTATCAATGGGCTCAGCCAGGAAAGAACCTGAGTTACACTTGTAATTGCTAAGCATTAATTACTCAAGCCTGTAATTATTGTTAATGTTCACTGTGCTATTGAGCATGAATGGCCCCAAGTTGGGATGGGCACCAATGTCCCAAGGCAGTAATGAGTCTCAATTGTGCTAGTCAATAGTTAGTATCAATTCACTTATCCAGCACAATTATAGGTCTCACACAATAATGATCATTGAATTCCCCACACATTAATAAGGCTTACAAGATCCAGGCATCAATAGTCTTGAGCATTAATTAGTATTAATGGTTCCTTGCAGGAATGGACATCAGTGGGCCCAGGCGATAATGAGCCTCCAAGTCCCTAAGCAGTCAGCAACAGCGTTAATGGCATTAATGAAAATAAATGGCTCCTTACAGCAGTGATCAGTAATTGACGCCACAGGAATGAACACCAATGTCCCTAGATTGCAGCGGCCATAAATGTCCCCAGCCATAGTAAGCAGTAATTTCCACAGTCATTAAAGGCATTTAGGGGCATATTTATACTCTGTTTGCGCCGGAATGGCGTAGTTTTTTTTTACACAAATCCGACGCAAAACTAACTCCATATTTATACTTTGGCGTTAGACGCGTCTAGCGCCAAAGTTCATGGAGTTTGCGTCATTTTTTAGCGTGGACACCTACTTTGCGTTAATGATATGCAAGGTAGGCGTTCCCGTCTAAAAAATGACTCCGAGGCATGTGCGCCGTATTTACACTCCCGGGCAAAAATGACGCCCGGGAGTGGGCGGGTAAAAAAAAATGACGTCCAGCAACTTTTGCGTCGTTTTTTAGCGCCTGGTCAGGGCAGGCGTTAAGGGACCTGTGGGCTCGGAAGGAGCCCAGAGGTGCCCTCCCATGCCCCCAGGGACACCCCCTGCCACCCTTGACCACCCCAGGAGGACACCCAAGGATGGAGGGACCCATCCCAGGGAACTTAAGGTAAGTTCAGGTAAGTATTTTTTTTTTTTTTTTTTGTGGCATGGGGGGCCTGATTTGTGCCCCCCTACATGCCACTATGCCCAATGGCCATGCCCAGGGGACATAAGTCCCCTGGCCATGGCCATTGGGCAAGGGGGCATGACTCCTGTCTTTGCTAAGACAGGAGTCATTTCAATGGGGGTTTGGAGTAAAAAAAAATGGCGCAAATGGGGTTGAGGCGATAATTTTGCCTCAGCCTGACTTGCCCCATTTTTTGACGCCCAAGCTCCATATTCCCCTACGCCGGCGCTGCCTGGTGTAAGTCATTTTTTTTTACGCACACCAGGCAGCTCCGCCGGCTAATGCCGGCTAACGTCATTGAATAAATACGGCGCCCGCATGGTGCTTCAGAATGGCGTTAGCCGGCGTTAGATTTTTTGACGCACAACTGCGTTTGCGCAGTTGTGCGTCCAAAAGTATAAATATGGCCCTTAATTTCCCCGTACGAAGTGCAATAAATTCATTGCTGTGAGCAGCTTACCCTCCACGCAGATCATTAGTAGTTTACAATTGAAGGGAAAAGGCGTTTGATTTTTATTTCTTATTTCTCTCTACGTTTTCAAATATAGTGAAATTACTAAACTGTTCCTATTGTCAAGGAAATAAAGAAAATCCAAACAAATCTGCTGGAACAGCTCAGAGCTATCCTGGTGATATGTGTTCAGGGTGGGGAGGGTGAGGACGGTTACACTCTAGTAGTTATACCATAATCTTCGGACGTGGGTGCACCAATAAAGTATGCCAGCTTACCCGATATTCAGTTTTATTTATATTTTCAGCACTTTGCTCACAAGTGTAGGTAATCAAAGTGAACTATGTTGCAAGGTGCAACATCAGTGTGTGGTGTTTATTGTGGACTAACAATCTAGCTTCATGGCTATTTAAATCTATAATTCCCCTTGATGTTTACTTACTGTGCCTCATTTACATGATAACCAATGATGAAACCCAGGGAGGCGCGGGGACAGCTTGTGGGAGTCTTTAGGGCAGGCTTCTCATGCTAAAGGTGAGGATCATATGAACGTTCCAAAACTTTGTTTTGTTTCTCCCTCCCTTATCTTCAATTGTTCTAATTCCGTTTAGCGATCGTAAAATGTGAATCAGGAGCCACTGTGTTTTTTAGCACATAGTTACAATACACTGGGCCCCTGGTGGGTAGTGTTTGACATCCTTATGGTCAAAATACCAAAGTACTTATATTAGACTGCGAAACTAGCTATTTTTTCTGTGTTAACATTTTAAGTTTGGGAGGACATAGCCAGGTCCTGTTGTATGTTTCCCTCACCCATTCCTTCGGCAGGAAGAGTAAAAACAGTCACTGTTAGACCTGGCAGCTTTTTTGTGTGTCTCCCTTGTCTTTTTGCTTTCTGACCTCCTGGTTTTATGGTGTACTGGACTCTGCTAATCAGTGGTAAAGTGCAAGTGCTCACCATATAAATTGTACTGTGGATTGGTTTATCCATGATTGGTATATTTGATTTACTAATACGTCCCTAGTGAAGTGCACCAGAGGTGTCCAGGGCATGTAAATCAAATGCTACTAGTAGGCTTACAGCACTAGCTGTTCCACCCACTTTGGTAGCCCTGTAAACATGGCTCAGACCTGCCACTGAAGTGACTGTGTGTGCAGTTTTGAACTGCCAATTTGACTTGGCAAGTGTGCCCACTTGCCAGGACTAAGCCTACCCTTTTACTACATGTAAGGCAACCCTAAGGTAGGTACTAGGTAGCCCCATGAGCAGGGTGCAGAGTATGTTTAAGGTAGGACATATACTAATGTGCTTTATATGTCCTAACAGTAAAATACTGTCAAATTTGGTTTTCACTGCGCAAGGCCTATCCCTCTCATAGGTTAACATGATGGCTGCCCTTCAATATCCTTAAAGAACAGATTCCCTTTGAGAGCAGATACAAACACAGAGTTTAGTGTCTCTGAACTCACAATTTAAAAATACATCCTTTAGTGAATTTGGTTTTTAAATTTTCAGTTTGAAAATGCCACCTTCAGAAAGTAGGCATTTTCTTGCTTAAACCATTCTGTGACTCTGCCTGTTTGTGGATTCCCCGTCTGGGTTAGTTTGACAGTTGGGCTGTTCACACCTCTACTCTAGACACTGACACAAAGGGAGCTGGGGTGTAGCCTGCATATCTTAATGAGCCATCTGAGCTAGAGTGGAGGGAGGAGTGGTCACTTACACCTGAAAGGACTGTGCCTGCCCTCACACAATGCAGTCTCCAACCCCCTGCTGTGTGTCTGGAGTCTGGCCTGGACAAGGAAGGATTTTGCGAACACTTGAGACTTTGCTTTGAAGTTTGCCAACATCAATGGCAGAACGGGATATAAGAAGAAGACCCAAAACCAGGACTTTTAGAATCTTTATGGGATCAAGAGGCACCTCTGCCAAGGAGAAGTGCTAAAGAGCTGGAGGGGGAGTACTATCCCTTTGCTGTATTGCTTTTCTGGATTGGCCTGCAGTTGCTGCTTTTACCTTAAAAGAGAACTAAGGGTGAACTTTGCTGTGTATCCTGCTTGAGAATGTTCTCTAAGGGCTTGGAGTAGGGGCTTGCCTCCTTTTAGAAGTCTCAGGGACAACAATGACTTCAGTTTCCTCGATCTGCAGCACTGGGAGCTCTGTGTTTTGTGCTGTTCAGGAGGAGAAACCACTGCAATGCCACCAACGATACCGCTGGCCTGCACCGTGACCTGCCAACACCACACGGAGTTGCATTGCACCACTTCGCACCGTGCCCCCGGTCTCACCGACGCAGTCATCGGACGACTTCACCGAGCCGGTGCTCACACCGCAACCTGTGGGCCCCGCACTCAGGCATCACCTGCTCACACCGCAGCCTGGGCATCCCTGACACCGCAGCTACTGCTGACGACGAATCCGCTGCCTGCGCCGTGGCCTGTGGACACTGCTCGTAAGGTACACGAAGCACTGTCCCATCCCGCACCGCAGCCCCGGTCCACCGACGCCAGAATCATCGACTCCCGTTTCATCACCAGGCACCCTGCCTGCACCGTGGCCTGTGGACACCGCTCGTGAGGGTCACGACGCGCCATACCATCCTGCACCGCTGGCATGGGCCTACTGATGACAGTGCTTCAGCAATGATGACGACGCTGCCTGCACCGTGACCTGGTGACACCGCACGTCACCCTGCTTCACACCGCAGCCCGGTCTCACCGACACCGCTGGATGCCGTCACCGAGCTGGATGCTGTCACCGAGCTGCTGCCTGCACCACACAATGGCACCGCATGTCACACCGTCCCGCTTCGCACAGCAACCCCCATGCCACCTACACCGGCACACCTGATTTCATCAGCCCGGAGTTTGATCCCTGAGGTGCGTGACTTCAAGAGCCTGACGACTCCAGCACTGACTTCGGAACCAACACAGCAACGCCAGCAATGCTGCTCTCTGGAGCTCTCCGCGAGGATCACAACGCACTGCAAATCCAAGGTACGGTTTGCGGGTCTTCCCGACACCGTGGCTGGCTCGCGACACTGCAGCCGGCCTGAACTGTTGGTTTTGTTGCTCACTACGCCGTGATAGCCCCAGGTGGAGCTATCGACTTCAAGGAACTGCCTTTTTAAGATAAATCTTACAAAATTCATGTCTTTCGCACTGTATGTTGGATTTTTATTGTTTTGATTTTGTTTTACACGGATAAATATTGGCTATTTTTCTAAAACTGGTGTGGTGTCCTTTTGTAGCTTTACACATTGCTTCTGAGATAAGCCTGACTGCTCATGCCGAGCTACCAAGGGGGTGAGCAGGGGTTATCTGAGCAGGTATCTCCCTTATCCTGACTAGAGTGAGGGTCCCTACTTGGACAGGGTGCAAACCGACTGCCAACTAGAAACCCCATTTCTAACATTGGTTGTCAGCGGTGAGGATAGGACTTGTACTTGTACTTGACTTGCAGTGATTAGTGTACACTACTACCATATCGCAGACCACTACGTGCCACATACATATTTTTTGTTTTTTTTATTTTTCTCTTTGACCTATTTTTGATCTTGAGTTCAAGTGAACCCCATCGCCATCATATCTCAATACAGATCATCTTCAGTTGCATCCCAGGATTTGATTTTTGAGGATGATAGGTTGGAAACCTATACTGTAAAAGAGCTGAAGGCAGTTTGTGAAAGGTCAGAGGCCTCACCAAAAAGGAGGAGCTACAAAAGGCGCTGATGGCCTGGGTAGCTGCCAGAGCTGCCCGTGGGCAGTCTGAGGATCCAAATGAAGAGTCTGCTGACACAAATTCTAGGGAAGATGTACTGAGGGTGCGGGAGCTGTCAGGGGGGGAGGTACCCCCTGTGCCAAGCAGCAGTGGTGGATCAAAAGGTCTGACTCCAGAGGAACTGGAGGACAGGAGAGAAGCCAGGAGGCACCAGATTGAGTTGTAGAGATTAAAAATGGAGGCTCAGAGGGAGCAGTGAGCCATGGAGTAAAGAAAGATGGTTTTGGACCATGAGTTCAAAGTGAAAGAGCTGGATGTGAGGAGCAGATCCAACCAGGATGGTGGCAGCAATTCATCAGTGCAATCAGACAGAATTGTGCACATTCCTAAAAATGGAGGGAGAGAGTACAAGAAAGAAAATGACTTACAGAGGTGGTTTCAGGGATATGAGGCATCAATCCACATTAATAGAGTCCCTGAGAAGAATTGGGGGACAGGATTGTGGAACCACTTCACACAGGAGGGGAGGAACACTTTCCTACCTTTGGGTAAGGGGTACAACCTCACCTACGCTGATATGAAGGAGGCCCTTCTCACTTGGTATGGTCTCACTCCTTACAAATACAGGGATCAGTCTAGGCAGAGTAAGAAAACTGAGTCCCAGACCGGGTTAGAATGTGTAGATTTGTTTTGCAGAGCACTGGATGGGTGGGTGAAGTGCAGTAATGTGACAGATTTTCAGGGTCTGTGCAACTTAATTACATGGGAGCACCTGTCTAGTCTGTGTTTTGCAGAGCTGCGCCAGCACTTGACTGATAGTAAGCTGACTGACCCCAGGAAGCTTGCTATGTAGGCGGACCACTTGGTGAGTACCAGAGTCCACAAAAAGGTATATGGGGAGATTCTGCCAAAGGTGGGCAGCCGAGTGGGGGGGACAAGGGTAAACAAAAGGAGTCTCCCAAAGGTCCCTAATCTAGGAACCCGGGTAAGAAATCCCACCCCCCAGGGCATAAGAAACCATGGGCCTCTTCAGGAAAGCCTGCAGCGGCAGTGCACCGTAAGTGCTTTGCTTGTGACCAGGAGGGCCACATGACAGGAGATCTCAAATGTCCCAAGTGGACACCACCACCCAGCGGTGGGCAGACCAAGGGGTTGGCCAGTGTAGCACTTGGGAAGGAGGTGGTCCCAAGTGGGTGTGGGGATCACACAGAGAGGACCTTTGTCTCACTCCTTCAATGGGCAGAGGGTAGGGGCTCTCAGAGATACTGGAGCCAGTGTGACCAGGGACCGGTGTCACCTGGTGTCTGAAGAGCATATAGTCCCTTGTGTATTCCAGCAAGTAGTTGCAGTGGACAACTCGGAGTGCCAATGTAAGGTGGCGCAGGTTCCCTTTCAGTGGGGAGTGGTCTCAGGTTCCTTGAGGGTAGCTGTGAGTCCCACCATGCCAGTTGATTGTCTGCTAGGAAAGGACCTGGAGGCTTTTGCCTAGGAGGAGGTGGAGCTCAGGTTGTACTTGGGGATGTTGGGGTTGCCAGAGTGAGCATACGTGACCACTCAGTCCATGGCAGCCAGTCAGGATGATCAGACAGACCTGGAGCCTGAAACAATGGCCCAGGTGACTGCCAAGAGAAAGGGCAAGGGGTGCGGGAAACCCATCCCAGAAATTCCTACGTTCCGGGAGGAGGCTGACCTCAAGGGGGAAGCCCTGGCACCTACAGGGGAGCAAGTGGCTGAACTGGGAGACCTACCTGAGCTGACCCATTGGCAGCAAGAGGGGGGTCCCACCAGAGAGGAGTTCTGCGCAGAGCAGAAGGTGTGCCGTACTCTCATGGGTCTTAGGCAGCAGGTTAAAGACCAGGCAGCTGGTGCTGAGCCCAAGGATCACCTTATATACTGGGAGAATGATCTCTTGTCTAGCGAGCCTAAGATTGCTGAACGTGGGGCAGCCCATGTGCTAGTGGTATCCCAGTGCTTCAAAGCCTTCCTACTGGGTTTGGCTCATGATGTGCCTCTGGCAGGACATTTGGGGCAAGGCAAGACCTTTGACAGGCTTGTTACCCACTTTCATTGGCCCCAAATAAGAAAACATTCAGATGTGATCTGTAGATCCTGCCAGACTTGCCAAGCAAGTGGCAAAAGTGGAGGGAAATGTGAGGCCCCCCCCTCCAACCATTTCCTGTCATGAGCACCCCATTTGAGCGAGTGGACATTGACATAGTGGGGCCTCTGGATCCTAAGGCAGCCCTAGGCAACAGGTGC
This sequence comes from Pleurodeles waltl, assembly GCF_031143425.1. NCBI lineage: Eukaryota > Metazoa > Chordata > Amphibia > Caudata > Salamandridae > Pleurodeles > Pleurodeles waltl. The sequence goes on along the minus strand of NC_090446.1, from coordinate 974,656,754 downwards.
ATCCTGGTCTTGGTGAACCATGCCACCCGGTACCTGGAAGCTATCCCTCTGAGAACAGTGACAATGCCCGTTGTGGCCAGGGCACTGATGCGGATCTTTACCCGAGTGGGTTTCCCCAAGGAGGTGGTACCTGACCAGGGTACCAACTTTATGTCCACGTACATAAAGGCCATGTGGAAGGAATGTGGAGTGAACTACAAATTCACCACTCCTTACCACCCCCAAAGTAACAGGTTGGTTGAGAGATTCAATTGAACCCTGAAAGGCATGATTGGGGGTCTGTCAAACTCCATGAGGTGTAAGTGGGATGTCCTCTTGCCAGGCCTTCTCTTTGCCTACCGGGAAGAACCACAGAAGGGGGCTGGCTTTAGCCCCTTTGAACTGTTGTATGGGCACCCAGTCAGAGGATCTCTGAGTCTGGAGAAAGAGGGCTGGGAGCAAGCTCAGAGGAAGCCACCCCAGAATGTATTTAGTTACATGCTGGCCTTCCAAAACCAGACCACCTGCTTCAGGAAGCTCGCACAAGAGAATCTTGAGGCAAGCCAGGAGGACATGAAACACTGCTATGACAAGAATACCACTCTGTTTGAGTTTCAGCCTGGCCACAATGCGTGGGTCATGGCCCTCGTAGGGCCAGGTGGTCAGTGCCATTTGAGGTGAAGGAGCGCAAGAGTGACGTTACCTACTTGGTGGACTTGCAGACTCCTAGGAACCCCTTGAGTGTTTTACATGTGAACCGCCTCAGACCTCACTTTGAGTGGTCCGAGTTAACCATGCTTCTGGCTTCAGATGATGGGACATAAGAGGAGAGTGAATGTAGGAAGTTGGCTCTGTGTATTCTATCTCAAAGTGAGACATAGGATTACCCTTAGAAGTTGATAGTGGAAAAATTAGATAATACTAATGCTCTATTTTGTGGAACTGTGGTCGGGCAGTAGGCTTATCAGAGGGTAGTGTTAAGCATTTGTTGTACACACAAAGGCAATAAATGAGAACACACAGTCAAAGACATAACTCCAGGCCAATAGTTTTTTTATATAGAAAAATATTATTTTCCTAATTTATTTTAGAATCACAAGATTCAGAATTCAAGTAAGTACATAGATTGTAAGGTACTTGGCATAGGTAAATATGGAACTTTGAATTAAAACAGTAATGTACACAGTTTTGGCAAAAATGGCAATAAGCTGTTTTAAAAGTGGACACTGCAAAAATCAACAGTTCCTGAGGGAGGTAAGTATTGTTTAGTTTCTCAGGTAAGTAAAGCACTTACATGTTCAGACTCCCGGGCATAGACAACCCATTGTTGGGGGTACAAGTTAACCGTAAACACCCAGCACCAGTAACACAGGGCCGGTCAGATGCAGAGGTAAAAGTAGGGCCCAAATAGCATAGGTGCCTATGGAGAATAGGGGTTCTCCGGTTTCAGTCTGCTAGCAGACTGTGTTCTCGGGGAGCAGAGAAGGGGGGTTTTGAAGATCACTGGGGGTATTTTCCTACAGTGAACCTCTCCCTGACCTCCTGTCTGCCAATGAGCAGGATGGGTCAGTAGAAGGCGTAGTCCTTTCCCCTTCTCTGACTCTAGACCACAGAGTGATTGTCGGCAGTTACTGGAACACTTTGCCACTCTATTCTCACTCATTCCAGGTGTCACCCATCTATGCATGCATGATGTGGACACAGGAGACAACCTGCCTGTGAAAAACAAAGTTTACAGGTTGGCTGATAGAGTGAAGGCCAGCATCAAGGAAGAGGATCCAAGATGATGGCTTTAGGGGTGATTGAGTGGTCCAGCGGCCCTTGGTCCAGCCCAGTGGTCTTGGTGCCCAAGCCTGCTGCACTTGGTGCCACACCAGAACTGGTCTCACCGACTCTGTCATCGTACGACTTCACCAAGCCGCTGCTCGAACCGCTACTTGTGGGCCCGCACTCCAGCATCGCCTGCTCACACCACAGCCTGGGGACCCCGATGGCAACGCTCCTGCTGACGATGACGCTGCTGCCTGCACCGTGACCTGTGGACACTGCTCGTGAGGTACACGAAGCACCGCCCCGCACCGCAGCCCCGGTCCACCAAAGCCAGCATCATCGACTCCTGTGTCGTCGCCAGGCATCCTGCCTGCATCGTGGCCTGTGGACACAGCTCGTGAGGGTCACAAAGCACCGTCCCATCCCACACCGCTGGCTTGGGCCTACCGACGACAGCGCTTCAGCAACAACGCCGCCGCTGCCTGTACCGTGACCTAGTGACACCACACATTGCACCACCCTGCTTCACACTGCAGCCCTGGTCTCACCAACGCCAGTGGACGCTGTCACCGAGCCCCTGCCTGCTTTGCACCACAGCCCCGACGCCATCCACCCCAGTGCACCTGACTTAATCACCCCAGAGTTCGATCCCCGAGGTGCGTGACTTCAAGGGCCTGACGGCTCCCGCACTGACTCCGGAACTGACACTGCGACACCAGCGACACCGCTCTCCGTAACTCACTGCGAGGAACACAATTCCCGGCAAATCCAAGGTACTGTTTGCAGGCCTTCCTGACACTGTAGCTGGCCCGTGACACCACGGCCGGCCTGAACTGTTGGTTTTGTTGCTCACTACACCGTGATAGCCCCAGGTGGATCTATCGACCTCAAGGAACTTTATTTTTAAGATAAATCTTACAAAATTCATATCTTTAGCACTGTATGTTGGTATCACTTTGGTCTTGTTTTACACAGATAAATATTGGCTATTTGTCTAAAACTGGTGTGGTGTCTTTTAGTTGTGTTTTCACTTACTGTACTGTATGTTATGTGTAAATGCTTTACACATTACTTCTGAGATAGGCCTGATTGCTTGTGCCAAGCTACCAAGAGGGTGAGCAGGGGTTATCTAAGTAGGTATCTCCCTTATCCTGACTAAAGTGTGGGTCCCCACTTGGACAGGGTGCAAACTGACTGCCAATTAGAGATCCCATTTTTAACAGTCACCATATCTGCTGTCTCCTGGATGGTACAGCTATGATATTTAGAACTCATTACCTATCCTTATTTTTGCATGTAACTATTTACTTTTCTAGTATTTACACAATTTCTTCATATCCAGGCATTCAACATTCTTTGGTGAACACTACACAACTGAGCAGTTCAAGATCATCCATCCAGATTTCATGCGATACCTGAGGAACAAGTAAGAGTACTTAATTATTGCACGTTGATGAGGCCCTTATTATCTGCTCGTCTATAAAGGAGTAATATCCCAACATATGTTACCTTCAAGAAAAAAAATGATCTGCTTCGTAGCTACAAGAATAAATTGCTAGATTGCAGTTATTAAGAAATCTGATTTTATATTCTAAACCTGGATTTTATTACAAGACCGGAGCCTCATATTATGCCTTCTTTTCTTACTTTATTTACATAGCAGCCAAAAACAACAAATCCCAGAAGACCCTGGGAAGGAACTACGAAACAACATCACAATGCAGGTAACCAATCATATAATGAGTGTGAGTACAACTATCTTAACTGCGAGCAACAAGCCCTCTTTTCTTGCTGCTCGCAGTCAAGATAAGTACTCTGCTCGCTTATTTAACATTATTTATGCATCACAAATGTTTTTTAATGTTTTATATGTTGCTAGTTGTTTAACTTGCCTTTATGTTGCCTGTATGCCTCGCACTTTCCTTCTATAGCGCGCTGTGTTCTCGGGCCATTCTTTCCACACAGCATTCTATTTTTAGCCGTTACACGCTAACGGCTCTTCACCGCTTCCTCAGAGGGAAGCCTTTCAGCTGTGCCTTCCCTCGTCGCTGCAGGGAATCCCTTTCCCTTGGGGAGCTGCTGTCTGTCTCCGGCAGGCTTCCTCTGGCTCCGCCCTGACACATGCCCTCCAGCCTCAGTCAGGTTAACCCCTGCTTGTCTGGTTATCTCCTCACCAGTCAAGCAGCATCTTCTTGTGGGTTTTTCTCTTTCCATGGGCTTTTTGCACATTTTTCATTAGATTTTATTTTTAATTTTTATTTTTACTATCATTATGTCTGGGGACGAACAGACCCGGGGGTCATTACAACATTGGCGGTAAAAGCCGCTTACCGCCGTGCAGAAGACCGCCAATACACTGCTGCTGCGGTGGACCGCCACAGCTATTATGACACACATCTCGGAATCCGCTGAAATTCAGACACCCACACAACACCGCCACACCACAGGTCAGTGATAAACTGGCGGAAACAAATCCTCCACCTCCACGGCAACAGAAACACGCCCATGCTATTACGACCCACGAATCCAGGCGGCGGTCTTTCAACCCGGCATTCCATTGGCGGTACACACCGCTGCGCTCAAAATACACACATCTCCAAAACACCGCCACATTGGACAATTCAAAATACACACACCTGATACACATACACACACCACTCCCACACACCCAATACAATATAAAACACACACCCACATCACCCACATCACCCACAAACCCCTACGACCAGAAATTCTGAAAGAAGGCCAGAGAGAGAGCCCAGCAATTGACAACCCCATCACACAGAGGCACACAACACCATCACCCACACAACATCCACGCACAAAACAACACACACCACTACACTCAACGCACTCATCACCACATACACCACCCCACACCTCACCCACACCACCCCATGGCACGCCAAAGACACCCCCGTTTCTCCGAGGAGGAGCTCAGGGTCATGGTGGAGGAAATCGTCCGGGTAGAGCCACAGCTATTTGGCTCACAGGTACAGCACACATCAATAGCCAGGAAGATGGAGTTATGGCGCAGAATAGTGGACAGGGTCAACGCCGTGGGACAGCACCCAAGAAATAGGGAGGACATCAGGAAGAGGTGGAACGACCTACGGGGGAAAGTGCGTTCAACGGTCTCCAGGCACAACATCGCGGTGCAGCGGACTGGCGGCGGACCCCCACCTCCTCCCCCACAACTAACAACATGGGAGGAGCAAGTCTTGACCATCTTGCATCCTGAGGGCCTCGGAGGAGTCGGTGGAGGATGGGACACTGGTATGTCAAATCTTAAATATTAGATCCCCCACCCTACCTGCATGCTCTAACACACCCCCTCCCTCACCCCATCCCCTATCACTAGAACTCCTCACTAATGTACCCATGACACCAACCACCCATCCCAACACCAAGCCATGCATGACGCAACTAAGCATGGACACCCAGCACTAAAGCATGCCCACTGCATATACCCAGAACAGCCCCCCAACCATCATCACACAAACCCACACACAGGAATGCTTGCACTGGGGTACACAAACACCCACCCATTGCACACCATTACACACACACACATGCAATAATCATGCTCTTATGCCCCTGCAGGAACCCGAAGGACCGTCACCACACCAGAGGGTCCAGACAACACCACTCCACCTCCAGAAGAGGCCCACAGTGACGAGAGCAGCTCTGCCCTACTGGATCTTGATGACCAGCCCGGACCATCGTGGGCGTCAGGACAGTCGGTTCTCCTTGCACAGGCACAGCCCAACACCGACCTTCCACCCTCTGGTAACACCAGCACAGCACCCACGCAGCGGGCCCAAACCTCCCTACCCAGGACAGGTCAATCAGCGGTGTGTCCATCACTACAGGGCACCCAGGGTAACCCACCACCCCAACAACAACAGGGACCTGGGGGCAGTGGTAGTGGGCACACGGTCCAGGGGACGGAGGCACAGGAACACAGGGGAACTGGGAGGGCTGCTGTGCGACAGGGGGCGGACAGGCCAAGGGAACCCACTCTCCACGAGGCCCTCACCTCCATCATGGGAGCATGCCACCACTCCCAGGAGACGATGGCCACGGTCCTGGACAAGTTGCAGGAGACCCTGCGCCTGCAGGAGGAGCAGTATTTGGGGTTCAGGTAGGAGCTCAGGGCCATCAGCTCCGCCCTGGGCACCATCGTAGGGGTGCTGAAGGACATACAGCAGACCTTGAGGGACACCGTGGCACTCCAAGGGGCCCCTGACACTAGCCACGAAGATGAACTGCCCACCACCTCCGCCGGCGCTAGTGGACAGGACGCCCTGCCACAGGACCACCACACCAGCACCCCACCCCCTGCAGACGGACAACCACCACGCAAGCGGTCCCTGAGATCCAGGAACAGGACAGAGCAAGATGGCAAGACCCCCACCAGGAAATGAGACCACCCTGATTGTCCTCCCACTGTCCCACTTTGTTACCCTGTCCATATTCAAACTGCCCCAGCTCCACTTCCTATGCCCAGATGGGCAGTGCACCTGTTAGACTAATAGACTGGACTCTGCCATGGACATTCCTCCACCATCCCCCATCACCATTTTACAACCCCCCTTCATTTTCTGAGCACTTAAATAAACACCCTTGAAACACAAAACAATCTGGAGTCAGTCTATGATTTGGTAATTTGTATTATCAATGACAGTGTCATAATGGCTGTACCATTGTAAGACTAACATACCTATGTCACACATCACAAGCCCTTGAAGGATGCAAGCAGTTGACACGTAGGTTACCACACCTGTGAAACTGTAATGGAAGGGTACAACTCAGTTAACAAATAGTGATTGAAATCGAGAAACAGGATAGAGGTAGACGTGTGAAAGTTAATGTAATGTTAAACCTGAAAATGTTCTCACCTGTGTATCACTGGAAATATTGCTGTATGACTGACTCCCTGTTGTCGTTGTCTTCTTCCTCAGCTTCATCCTCATCACTGTCCACAGGCTCCACAGGCTCCACAGACTCCACAGCTGCTACAACACCGTCATCTGGATCATCCTCCTGCAGAAAAGGCACCTGGCGTCGCAAAGCCAAATTATGGAGGATGGAGCAGGTGATGATGATGTCGCACACCTTCTTTGGTGAGTAGAATAGGGATCCACCTGTCATATGGAGGCACCTGAACCTGGCCTTCAGGAGGCCGAAGGTGCGTTCGATCACCCTCCTAGTCCGCCCATGGGCATCATTGTACCGTTCCTCTGCCCTGGTCCTGGGATTCCTCACTGGGGTCAATAGCCAGGACAGGTTGGGGTAACCAGAGTCCCCCAATAGCCATACACGGTGCCTCTGGAGTTGACCCATCATATCAGGGATGCTGCTATTCCGCAGTAGTAAATGAAGCCATGTGGGCCCCTGAAATGGCGGCTGCCTGACCTCTAAACTGGGACAATGGGATTGTGGGGTAACTGCGCTGGCGTTGCATACCGTCGCGGTAGGCGGTCGTAGACCGCGGCGCAATGCTGCATTGGTTAACATTGGACCCTATGGGTCCCAGGAGCCAATGAACAGGTGCGTTCGCGGTGATGATGCGCACCGCTGCGGACGTCACCGCCACGGACGTCACCGCCATTTTCTATCTGTTCAATCACTAGATACCTGACCTTCGACAGGAGAGGACCTACACTGCTAGTGCTGCTGTGACCTCGGTCTGGAAGCGACGATGGCTCCTGCGTCTGGGGAAAGGGCCCCTGCCTTCACTGCACAGGAGTTGGAGAAACTTGTGGATGGGGTCCTCCCCCAGTACACGCTACTCTACGGTCCTCCAGACCAACAGGTTAGTACACAGGGAGCACGTTGTATGGGCTAGGCCTGGGTGGAGAGGGCTGGGTGGAAGAGGGAAGGGGGCAGAGTTCATAGAACATTAATGCATGGGAATGAATGGGCCACATGGCCAGAGTAGGGAGGGGGCCACTCACATTGATGGTACAGTTGGTAATGACTGTTCCTCTTCCCTTGTACATGTTATGTAGGTCAGCGCCCACCAGAAGAGGGACATCTGGCGTGCAATCGCCAAGGAGGTCCGGACCCTGGGGGTCCACCAGAGACGGGCACCCACTGCCGGAAGAGATGGGAGGACATTCGCCACTGCAGCAAGAAGACGGCAGAGGCTCAGCTGGGGATGGCCTCCCAACGTGGAGTTGGATGGACGCTTGAGGACATCACAGCAGACACAAAAGGGTGAGTACAACCTCATTCTGCGCACTTTGCGTGCAGTGGAGGGGTCTGGGTGGGGGAGGTGGGCTGTGGGTGTCCCTAGGCCAGGGCGAGTTAGGTAGGCAAGGCCCCTCCGTAATGTAGGCCATGTAGCACTCAACCCCACCTCAGCAGAGTGCCAAGTCGAGGTATAGTTGCCCCTGTGGCATCCATGTGCGCAGATGTCCACCATTGCCATGTAGGCCATCACCCAGAAATTGCGTGTGCAGAGTGCAGGAGCACGGCGTAATGCAGGGGGCTGCTGCGTCTGTCTTGTCCGCCAACGGTAGCGGAATGCCATGCACTAAAACTCTCTTTCTTCAGTCTCCCCCCCCTTTTCCTGCTCTCCCTATCCTTTTGTACATCAGCATCAACAGGCGGAGGTACAGTGGCACCGGAGCACGAGGGAGCTGCATCCCACATGGCCATGGAGGGCCACACCACGGACTCTGAATGCACCAGTGGGACGGAGGGTGAGGGGAGCTTCACGTCGGCCACCGGATCACCAACCAGCGACACGGACTCGTCCACCGATGGGAGCTCCCCTGTGGTGGCGGCACCATCTGTGCCCACCACTTCAACAGGTACAGCCGCCACCTCCCCTACCAGCACCGCCCTCCCAGCAGCCCCTCAGCGTTCGCCCCGTGCCCGCTCACCCAGGAGGGTGGGCATCACCTTTGCCCCAGGCACCTCAGGCCCTGCCCCAGTCACCCCTGCTGCCCTCAGTGAGGAGGCCATTGACCTCCTCAGGTCACTCACTGTTGGGCAGTCTACCATTGTGAATGCCATCCAGGGTGTAGAACGAGAGTTGCAACATGGTAATGCATTCCTGGAGGGCATTCATTCTGGTCAGGCTGTCCTTCAGTGAACCCTGCAACCTCTGGCCTCAGCACTGATGCCAGCCATTGTCCCTGTGTCTAGCCTCCCCCCTCCAACTTACTCCACCCAGACCCAATCCCCTGTACCCCAGCCCATCCCAAGCACACCTACAGACCAGCATGCACACAAGTCAACACACAAAAGTAGCTCAAGCAAACATAGGCACCACACATCCCACAGGCACTCACACAAGCATCACACCCATACAGACACAGCAACATCCACTGTCTCCACTGTGTCCCCCTCCTCCTCTTCTCCCTCTTCCCTCCCAGTCTCGTCTACACACACACCTGCATGCACCACATCTACAGGCACCATGAATCTCATCAGGACACCCAGCACCACAAGCCGCTCACCTGCACTCACCACCTCCACTGCCATTTACACGTCCCCTGTGTCCTCTCCCAGTGTGTCTGTGACGCCCCTTCTCAAAGTACACAAACGCCGGCAATCACTCACCCAACATCCATCCACCTCACGACAGCCTCCAGTACCTGCACCTGCACCCAAAACAGCTTAAGTGACACCTCCGACAACCACCTCCTCTTCCTCCACTCCCAGACCCCCTCCAGCTACCCATCCCAGTGTTCGTCAGAAACTGTCCCTGTGTAAAATTGACCTTTTTGCCCCCCCCTCCAATTCATCAGTCCCGTCGTATCGCCTCAGCCAAAAAGCCTACAATACCAGTGGTGCTTGTTCAAGGCTTGTGGAGTGCACCGGCCACTAGGGCAGGCAGTAGGACCCGGAGCCAAGGCACTGGCAGCCCACCCCCTGTAAAGTCTCTAAAATTGGAGAGTGGATGACGGGACCGTGTAAAGACTCCTGGTGGGACAACAACTGACATGGGTTCGAAGGGGATTGGTGAGTCAGCTGTGACTACACCAAAGGTGGGGAAGGTCCAGAGGAAGTCTGCCCAGCCTGTTGTGAGTGTCACGGCGGAGAAGTGCGCCATCATTTCCGGCGGTCCAGACACAACCGCCAGCACCGTCGTCACTGGTCCAGAGACCACCGCCAGAGTCACAGCCCAGGAGGGCCCAAGTATCGTCTCTGGTCCAGAGACCACCGCCAGAGTCACAGCCCAGGAGGGCTCAAGTATCGTCACTGGTCCAGAGACCACGCCAGAGTCACAGCCTAGGAGGGCACAAGTATCGTCACTGGTCCAGAGACCACCGCCAGAGTCACAGCCCAGGAGGGCTCAAGTATCGTCACTGGTCCAGAGACCACCGCCGGTGTCACAGCCCAGGAGGGCTCAAGTATCGTCACTGGTCCAGAGACCACCGCCAGAGTCACAGCCCAGGAGGGCCCAAGTATCGTCACTGGTCCAGAGACCACCGCCGGAGTCACAGCCCAGGAGGGCTCAAGTATCATCACTGGTCCAGAGACCACCGCCAGAGTCACAGCCCAGGAGGGCCCAAGTATCGTCACTGGTCCAGAGACCACCGCCGGAGTCACAGCCCAGGAGGGCTAAAGTGTCATCACTGATCCAGAGACCACCGCTGGAGTCACAGCCCAGGAGGGCTCAAGTATCGTCACTGGTCCAGAGACCACCACCGGAGTCACAACCCAGGTGGGCCCCGGCTGCCACAGCCCCGCTGGGCAATGATGGAACGTCATGGCACACACCAATGCCCAGTGTGAAGAACGTCATGCCACACACCAATGCCCAGTGTGAAGAACGTCATGCCACACACCAATGCCCAGTGTAGAGATCGTCATGCCACACACCAATGTCCGTATCAGAACCGCCATGTCAAAGCACCGCTGAACAGTCCAGAACCGCCATGTCAAAGGACCGCTGAACAGTCCAGAACCGCCAGGTCAAAGCACCGCTGAACAGGGCAAAGACCACCATGTCAAAGCACCGCTGAACAGGGCAAAGACCGCCGTGTCAAAGCACTGCTGAACAGTCCTGAACCACCATGGCAAAGCACTACTGAACAGGGCAAAGACCGCCATGGCAAAGCACCGCTGAACAGGGCAAAGACCGCCATGGCAAAGCACCGCTGAACAGTCCTGAACCGCCATGGCAAAGCACCGCTGAACAGTCCTGAACCGCCATAGCAAAGCACCGCTGAACAGGGCAAAGACCGCCATGGCAAAGCACCCCTGAACAGTCCTGAACCGCCATGGCAAAGCACCGCTGAACAGGGCAAAGACCGCCATGGCAAAGCACCGCTGAACAGGGCAAAGACCGCCATGGCAAAGCACCGCTGAACAGTTCTGAACTGCCATGGCAAAGCACCGCTGAACAGTCCTGAAACGCCATGGCAAAGCACCTCTGAACAGGGCAAGCACCGTGTAGGAATGAATAGCCCGCCACATCAGGCATCCTTATCCCATGTGCAGCGGGGACAGTGACAGGACAGGAACATTCACAGGGAGACTCATCCAGTCTGGGCACCAGTCCCACCCAGTACCAGTAGAGAACTGCATCTACTTGAGAGACTGTGGCTTTGCACTCCCCAGGATGGCACAGTGGGCAAACCAGCCACTGTAGAGGCTTGTGAGACTGTGGCTTTGCACTCCCCAGGATGGCACAGTGGGCATCCCACCCACTGTAGTGACTTGAGAGACTGTGGCTTTGCACTCCCCAGGATGGCACAGTGGGCATACCACCCACTGTAGAGACTTGAGAGACTGTGGCTTTGCACTCCCCAGGATGGCACAGTGGGCATACCACCCACTGTAGAGACTTGTGAGACTGTGGCTTTGCACTCCCCAGGATGGCACAGTGGGCAACCCACCCACTGTAGTGACTTGAGAGACTGTGGCTTTGCACTCCCCAGGATGGCACAGTGGGCATACCACCCACTGTAGAGACTTGGGAGACTGTGGCTTTGCACTCCCCAGGATGGTACAGTGGGCATACCACCCACTGTAGAGACTTGTGAGACTGTGGCTTTGCACTTCCCAGGATACATCAATGGGCATGGAGCCCCGTCGTGGATCTGGCTTTGCATTCATCCGGCTGAGGTGCCCACCCCTTCCCTTCCCCCTGAGGTGCCTGTAGTATTTCGATCTGTGTTCTCTCCGATAGTGGTCAGGTATCGTTTGTGGGCCTCGCCCATGCATTTTTGGACTGTTAGTGCACGGACATTGTTGTGTACATATCTGCACTGCTTCTCGTATTGTATATATAATTATGACTGATTTTCAATTATATATCTGTATATTTTTGTATGACATGTATATTGGCACATTATAATGTTTGACCGAATTTCGCATTGTCTTTTCATTCTTCCGGGGGGATTGTGGGTTGTTCTTGTGATTTTTGTGAATGCATTGGTGTGTATGTTGTAATATGCGAGGGTGGGGGTGTTTGGTGGGTGTCCCCCTAACTTTTGCCTCCCCCCCTCCCCCGTGTCGTAGGTGCAGTACTCACCGGTGTCTTTGGCGCCTACGTAGCTGTTGGTCGTAGAGGAGCAGAAAGACAAGGCCAGGGAGTATTTGTAATTCCGGCTCCATGGTGTCCTCCTTCCTGGGATGTGTTCAGGTGAGCGTTTTCCAATAGCAACAGCTGTTTCCGCCGTGTTTTTATCCACGGTGAATCCACCCCGGAAAAGGTGGCGGATTGGCGGGTTGTAATACTGTGGGCGGTACATTGGCTCCCGCCTGTCTGTTGGCGGTAAGCGCCGCGCTGCTTGTCTGTACCGCCGTGGCGGGCAGTGTGTTAAAGTGGCTGTCTATGTTGGCGGTTACCGCCAGGGTCATAATTCCCTTTTTTTGTCCGCCGGCCTGTTTGCGGTATTTCCGCAGCTTTAACACTGTCCGCCAGGGTTGTAATGACCACCCCAGTCTTTAAAAGACAATTTGAAGTCTTTTATTAAGGATTCCGTGCAACATGCCGTTTCTGTTTCCATGTTGGATATTTCCAAAAATTTGGAGACCTCATTATCGAAAATGCTTCAGCCCTCTGGTGATGTTCCTTCAAAAAGGGGAATGAAACGTGCCTCATAAAGGTGTGCCTCACGGGTGCCTCATAAAGGCGTTTCTGTTAAATCTGGGCCTCCTACCCGAGAGGCGAATACTTCGGGCCCCCTTCATCCCCCATTTCCGTTACTAACCTCAGAGATACAGACAGTGATGAAGATGACACCTTTGACATTTCTGTCAAGCTTGGGCCTTTGTAGAAGAGGCGAAAAATTTCTCCCTCGGATGTTTCATCCCTTGCACTGTCTGATGATTTGGTGGACCAGTTTGGGGAACCCATGTTTGACCCTACTTCGATCCACCATCCTAATTCCTCTAAGTGGTTCCCCTCAGAGCATGTCTCGGATTACGTTTCTTTTTATTTAAGGCATGCCTTGGATAAGTCATGCAGAAATAAATTAAATCTGAATGCCCCATACCCTCCCTCCCATCTAAGGTGGCTGATACCCCCTCTAGTGACCCAAAGTGACCCAAACATGTTATTATTTTTTACTACGTTTGGCAAGGATCCAAAAAAAGGGGGTTGGTAGGGCCTGATCTAACTGCCACGACAGATTGCTTGATTTGGTTGGTCCTTTAAAAAGGACTTTGGACCTCGCTGAGGAGGCTAAAGCAGAGGGCGGTCAGATGGACCCCGAGACGTTGTCCAATTGGGCTCAAAGGGCAATCTGTATGCTTTGCAATGTAAATGCTTATATATTGCAGAAGCAAAAAAAAGGGCCTTTTACTCAAAATTGACCCAAAATTGAGTTCCTTATCCACCAAAGAGGAAGGACCTAAGGCCGAAGGTCTTCTGTTTGGCGATTCCTTCATAAAGGAAATGAGTAGATATGTCTCTACATTTGCTAGCATTGATAAAGTCCAGTCTTCTATGAAGAACATTTTTTCCCAACGGGTTTTTGGCAGGGCCGGCAAAGGAAGGAGTCACTTTGCATGCCGTTACTCATCTCAAAGCCAGTTCCTCAACCGAGGATCTTTTAACCAAGACTCCCAGCAAAATTATCAAGGATACTGTAATAAAGTGAATCCACACCAGATGAAGATATGTGGTAGGAGGTATTTATTACAGCCTCAACCAACAGCCAGCATATCAACTGTCATCCAGAGAACCCTCATCACAGAACCTCAGAACAAGCTGGTTCCATGCCCAGTGTTCTGGCATGGAGCCATGTTACATCATTACACTTCTTCCTCTTTACATTAGAACAGAAGTAACATGAGAAAAAAAACACATTTGAACAGAAAGAAAAAAAAAAAAAGGTAGAAAGAACTACACAAAATCACGCAAATGTAAAGGAAACCTGCGTGTTCTGACACTCCTACGAGTATTATCAGACCTTAAATCAATGTCAGAGGGAAAACGATAAGAAGTATCATCTCTCCTGTCGGCCACACCACACCCCCCAAAATGTGCTACACGACTATGATTCCAGATGCGACCATCATCCGTCTTGACAGCATTTTTAAACAGCTTAATGATAGTTTTTGGAGAGGTATATTTTGACCAATTTGACACCCAACAGGAGCTTTGACCTTTACTTTATCTCCAACCTCAAAATTTGTAACTTTCGCATTATTCCTTTTATCAACATAAATCTTCCTTTTGCTTTGCAGAGACTCTTCTTTGTCTCTCCAATCCCCAATACCATTGTTTTTCAAACCCTTCCCAGCAACCATCCAGCCAGGACACAAACAAGTATTTGGAGACCTTCCCCTGAGCAGTTCAAAAGGAGTCTTCCCTGTTGATGCATGAGGAGTGTACCTGTAAGCTGTTATACGACCCTGCAGTTCTTTTCTCCAATCTAAACAGTTTACCTTTGCTAATTGTATACTCTCTTTTAAAGTCCTGTTGAATCTCTCCAAAGCACCATTCGCCTCTGGATGATATAACGCAATTTTTTTATGTACAATTCCACATTTTACAAAATACTCCTCCATCTGAGCAGAACAGAACTGCGGACCATTGTCAGAAAGAATAGAGTTAGGAAAACTCTCGCGTTTGAACACAGATTCTAAAAAACTGATCACAGATTGAGAAGTGACCTCTCTCACCAAACTCACCTCCACCCATCGTGAATACAAATCCAGCAACACCAACAGGTAAGGAGTCTGATGTTCTCCATGCAATGGCCCCACAATATCGATAGCTAATTCATCCCATGGACTTTTTGGTAAACTTCTACAAACCATAGGTGAACATCTTGGTTTGAGCACCTTATCACTAGCTTGACAAGGTGTACACTCCCTAACAGTACGTTCCACCATCAAATCTAATCCAGGCCACCAGAAATCCTGACGGATGCGCTCTTTGGTTTTAGAAATGCCCATATGCCCTTCATAAGCCATGTTCACGATGACTTCTCTCAAACTCAATGGGGGAATCATTCTTGTGCCCCTCATTAGAACACCATCAACAACGGCTAACTCATTCGCAACTAACGAACAAGGTTTAACCAGACTTCGAGACTTATGCTGTTCCAAAAGAGACATCACAGAACACAATTCACTATCCTTTTGCAACTCATCCCTCCATTCATCTTCCTTTACAGCCCCCAGCGTAACATCACAAACTCTTATGCCACACTCAGCATCACATTGATCATTTTCATCCTGAGATTTATCATTCTCTACCACCTCCACCAATCTCGACAGACAGTCTGCCGTTACATTTGTCTTTCCCGGAATGTATTCAAACATGAAGTTATACTCCTGTAAGGAAATGACCCATCTCCTGATCCTCGAGGAAATTGAGTCCAAACCCTTCTTCTCAAAAATTTCTTTCAAGGGTTTATGATCAGACCTGACTACGAAAGAAGATCCCCACACTAATTTTCTGAACTTGTTTATGGCCCAGAAAATTGCCAATGCTTCCTTCTCTATAACAGAATACCCTATCTCTTCCCCTTTCAAGCATCTTGAAGCACACGCTATTAGCACCTCTTGGCTCTTCCTGATCTGAAAAAGAAGAGCACCCAGCCCCTTTATACTCGCATCAGTAACAATGAAAGTGGGATTCCCAGGTACAAAAGCTTGTAAGTTTGGTGCATTCCTGAGATCATTTTTTACTTGTTTAAATTCTGTACCACACTTTTCCGTCCAAACAAACTCTGCATTCTTACACATCAACTTCCTTAGATTTACTGTCTTATCTGCAAAATTTCGTATAAATTTGTTATAAAATTCTGCCATACCTAAGAATGAAGAAACCTCATCTTTTGTACACGGTTCTTTTAACATTTCGATAGTGTCCACCAAATCCTTTTTAGGACTCACCCCCTGCCGTGAAATATGATGACCCAAATAATCCAGTTCAGTGACTCCAAATTTACATTTGCTTCGCCTAAGAGATAACCCAGCATCAAGCATCCTTTTAAGCACAGCATGCACCCTCTCATCATGTTCTCTCACGTCTCTCCCACATATTAATACATCGTCCTGGTAGCACTTTACGCCTGAAATGCCTTTAAAAAGATCTTCCATAATCCTCTGAAATACTGAGGCCGCAGAAACCAGCCCAAACAGCATACGCAAAAACTTGAAGGCCCCCATTGGCGTAATAAAAGCCGTTAATTCTTGACACTCTTTACTCAACGGAACCTGATGGTATGCTGATGCCATATCCAGAGTGGTAAAATAACAAGCACCATCCAACGATGATACTAATTCCTCAATATTGGGAAGTGGGAACTTGTCAACCACCACTTCTTTATTTAAGGCACGAAGATCCACACATAGACGGATTTCATTATTTGGTTTACGTGCCACAACAATGGGAGCTAACCACTCCGTTGCCTCTACAGGCTGTATAACACCAGTGGACAACAATTTATCTATCTCTTTTTGTACAGCGTCTTGGACACAAATGGGAATGCGTCTAACTTTTGCTACAACTGGTACTGCGCCCTGTTTCAACTTAATATGGTGATTGTACCCCTTTAAACACCCGAAGGTGTCACTGAACAATTCACCAAAAGCTCTCACAAACTTGTTTTCGTCACCCTCAATAGATTGTACCTGAACAGATGGATGTGCATTAGGATTGAGAATGACACCCAAACGTGGTTGATGACTCCAGCTCAACAAATTATCACCCCTCTCAGCAACATAAATCCTAGCATCAGTGAACCTACCATTGTACTCAATGCAGTCATCAAAATAACCTAATAACTTAATTGGCAACCCACCATGACCCGTAGGTTTAATATTAGGTTTGAACAGTTTCTTCCTTCCTTGAAAATTCTTCATAAAAAATCCTTTGAGAGAAACGTGATGTGAGAGCACGAATCAAATTTCATTTTGACTCTAACATCCCCCACCAAAACCCATTCAGAGGGATGTTCCACCTCACTCTCACTAACTTGAAAACTGACATCCTTTATTTCTGATCTAAAATCTCTCCTATTCCTCATCCTACAATTTTTTCCAAAATGTCCTCTTTTCCCGCAAACATTACAAGTAATCCTATTAGCAGGACACTCACTTGCATTAGCCATGTGTCCAAATCTTCCACATCTGTAGCAATTTCCTTGAAAAGGTGTTGCAAACCTCCTATTCCCCTGTGTCTTTTCTGCGCTATTTTCTATTACAACACCTTTCTCACGGACACCCTCATACTTTTTTTTCTTCTCATCTTTTTGTATGACTTGACACTCCACTTCTTGTGCTTTTACACTGACCTTGTCTTCTTTATGTGCTTTACTTAGTTCTCCAACACACTTTAACATATGCTCTTCCCTTTTTGCAATACTAACAACCTCATCCAACGGTGGCTCGTCCTTTAGCCAGAGTTCTTCCCTCACTTTATCACTGCAACACCTCAGCACAAACTGATCTCTAATCCTTTCTTCTACCAACGCCCCAAATTTACAACTTGAAGCCAACTTCCGTAAAGCCGTAATATATTCTTCAACACTCTCCTCTTTCCCTTGCTCCCGCAAACCAAAATGGTACCTTTCCATAATAGTACTAATCTTTGGCAAGTAATGTAAATCTAGTTGTCTTGCACATATTTCATATTCATTCAACCCCCTCTGATCAGCTTGCGACAATGGAGGTAGATTTTCCAACACCTCCTGTCCTTCACCCCCTAAACAATGTAACAAAAGTGTCTGCTTCCTTTCACCACTCAAATTCGTACCACACACCCTGGCATAATTCTCAAAAATCTTTTTCCATTTCTTCCACTTAATAACCGGTTCTCCTGGATCTGACAAGAAAAACGCGGCGCCGTAACATTCTGCATACTCACAAGAGGTGTAAAACACTTCTTCCCCACAATATATTCCAAACCCTACTAGTTGCTAAAAGTACTTAAAGTCCAAAAGGTGTGCCAGTCACCGTATGTCCCAGCACGATGCCGCTATATCAAACACGGGTCTTCAGGTGTGTTTGTCACCGCAGAGACAACCTTTTCAGTTTAATTCATTTTACAACGCCCAATACTTGTATTCCACAAGTGCAATAAAGTTTCCAAAGAATTGTATATTCCCGTGACCACAAACCAATATAGTGATCCTTATCCAGTCTCCGTCTAAGTTTCAACTTCCAAAAGACCGTCGATGTTCTTCTTCGATGTCCTCCAACAATTGCGCTGCAAAAAATTGTTTACAAAAAAAAATTCCTTCTTCCTCATCTAAGATGGCCGCCACGAAACATTTAGTCCGTTTTCTTCAGGCAGTTGGGCTTGCTTTTTCTTTGAGCAATCTCGGATCGTTTTCCGCACTCAAAATGGCCGCAACCAAACATCCAGTCTATTTTCTTTAGTCAATCTGGCTTGTTTTTCTCCTTTCACCACACTCAAGATGGCTGCCAAAAATTCCCACAGCTTACAGTCCTTTTTCAATTGCTCACTGACCTTCTGACGTCGTGAAGCATACAGAGACCACTTTGATCCTTAGTAAATGCTCAAACAGCTTTCCACAAAGCCCCTACAACCGCAATTTCACACTTTTCTCCGCTAGAACATGCTGCAAGACGCTCTATCCTCTCCCAGCACGTCTCTGTAAGTTATCTCCGTTTTTCTCTTAAATAATCCAAGCTCTTCCTTCTTTGTTGTTGTTGAGGCTGTCCCTTCCTCTGGGTTCCTTTTCTCCGCCCCCTCGTCGCCAGTGTAATAAAGTGAATCCACACCAGATGAAGATATGTGGTAGGAGGTATTTATTACAGCCTCAACCAACAGCCAGCATATCAACTGTCATCCAGAGAACCCTCATCACAGAACCTCAGAACAAGCTGGTTCCATGCCCAGTGTTCTGGCATGGAGCCATGTTACATCATTACAGATACAAACCCCAGTTCTATCACCGGCGATTTCGTGGAGGCCGCGGCATGGGTTTCAAGCCCAAGAATGATCTCACAGGTAAGAACTTACAGTTCTGGCCTTCCTCCAGTAGGAGGCAGGTTAGCTTATTGTCTCAGCGCTTGGTTGTCTCTCACGTCAGATCCCTGGGTATTACAGACGGTACAGGGTTATTGCATAGAATTTTATCAGCATCCCTTTCAGACCCACCTTCCTCTTCCCCTTCATTTTTCAGACGATCAGTTTCTGTTGGTACAGGGCGAGATTCAGGCCCTACTAGTGAAACAAGCCATAGAAAGGGTCTCCTTTGACCCTTTTGGGTTCCTAAGCACTATATTTCTGGATCACAAGAAAATCAACAAATATCGGCCAGTCATAAATTTAAGATTGTTCAACAACATCGTAGTGTATCACCATTTCAAGATGGAGACGATCCTCCATCTCAGGGACATTCTCCTTCAGGGCGATTGGCTAGTCCGCCTAGATCTCCAAGACGCCTATCTTTTGGTCCTCGTGCATCCAGCTTTCAGGAAGTTCCTTCAGTTTCAGTGGGAAGATTCTTTCTTCCAATTCAGGATGCTGCCCTTCGGGTTGTCTTCAGCCCCTTGGTGCTTTACCAAGATCCTCAAACCGGTTGTTGCCTTTCTCAGGGATCAGGGTGTCAGGGTCATAGTCTATCTCAACACTTTCCTCCTTGTAGCCCAGGACAGGTCTTGTCTTTTGGTCCATCTGGATTTTTGTCAGAATCTGTTGATAAGTCTGGGCTTCCTCATCAATCCTATCAAATCAGTTCTTAACCCTTCTCAACAATTGGAGTTCCTTGTTTTTTTGGTGAATACAGTCGATTCGATCCTTCAACTTCCTCAATTAAAGGTAGATTTGATAAAGAAAGAGATTCGACACGCCTTATCCATTTCCTGTACCTCCCTCAGGTCTTTGGCTCGTCTAGTGGGCCTCCTCTCTTCCTCCATTCAGACCATCTTCCCAGGGCCTCTTCATTACAGGGCTCTTCAAAGACTAAAAATTAGTCATCTCCGTCAGGGCCTAGCTTATTCAGATTCCGTCGTTCTAGACGTGGAATCCAGGGAGGAACTCCTTTGGTGGCTCAGTCATTTAGATGCCTGGAACAGGAGAAAGATTTTTTCTGTCGCCCCAGATCTTGTCTTAGAGTCAGATGCAAGTCTGACAGGCTGGGGCACAAGATGTGGTCAACTCTCAACTGGGGGTTTATGGTCCATTCAGGAGTCAACACTGCACATCAATTGTTTAGAGATGCTTGCAGGTTCCTTTGCCATCCAGTCTTTTACAAAAGACAGAGTCAGGTGCACAGTACGTTTCTGAATGGACAACCTGTCAGCAGTCAGATACATAAATCATTTGGGAGGTACCAAATCCAGACCCCTGGCCTTCCTGACCAAAAGCCTATGGGAATTCTGCCTGCAGAGGAACATTTCGGTCAGGGCAGAATATTTACCGGGTCAGCTCAATGTGGTGGCCGATTGGTTTTCCAGACATATCTACGATTCAAGCGACTGGCGTTTGCATCCTTCTGTATTCAATCACCTTTCTTCCATCTTTGGCACTATGTCAATAGACCTCTTTGCTTCCCGTCTCAACTCCCAACTCCCTTCCTTTTTCAGTTGGAGATTGGACCCCTTGGTGATGGCCACGGCCGCATTCCTTCAGTCATGGCCCCCTTCTCTCCTTTACGCTTTTCCTCCCTTTCTCCTTATTGCTCGGGTCCTAGCACAAGTTTGCAGACAGAGTTCATCCCTCGTCTTGATCACCCCCCTTTGGCAGTCCCAGCCTTGGTATCCAATTATTCTGGAGCTAGCTTTGGATTTTCCAGTGTTGATCCCTCCCTTTCCCAGTTTACTCCTGAACCCTCAAGGTCTTCCTCAACCCTTAGTCATAGACAATGCCCTTCATCTAGTTGCCTGGAGGATTTCGGGGCTTCCTGCAGAGCCCCAGGAATTTCGGAGGAAGCTATCCACTTTATCCAGCAATCATGGGCCCCAGGTACAGCAAGAGTTTATAAGTCGGCCTGGTTTGCCTGGTGTAGCTGGTGTCTGGACAGGAATTCAGATCCCGCTTCAGCGGATGTAAACTTAGTAGTCAATTTCCTAGCTTCTTTAGCGTCTCAGGGTAAAGCTTTTCGGACTGTTAACACATACAGATCTGCAATCTCTTCAGAACATGTCAGAGTGGATGGAAGACCAATTAGTGAACATCCTTTAGTCTGCTGATTGTTGAAGGGAGTATGTTTTGTCAAACCTCCAATTCCTAAATACAATGTTATGTGGGATGTTAATACTGTACTTTGTCTTTTTATTACATGGCCAGATAATGATCAGTTATCGCTTAAACACTTTTCTGCTAAATTAACAATGCTTGTTGGTTTGGTTTCTATTAAACGTGTTTCTGATGTGAAAGCTTTAGATGTTTTTTCTTTCCGTTTTTCCGCTATGGGTGTTTATTTCCAGGTCCGTAGACGTACCAAAGCTAACTTATCTTCTGTATTTGACCCCTTTTTTCCCCCTCAACCAAAGCTGTGTGTTGGCAATTGTTTGAAGTCTTACGTTTCTCGAACTGCAGATCTTAGAAACGTTTCTTCCTCCCAGTTACTAATTTCCTTTCAAAGACCACATAAGCCTGTTTCTGCTCCCACTCTGGCCCGTTGGATTAAATGGCTAATGTCCCTTGTGGGCATTTCTACCCTTTCTTTTGGTGCCCATTCGGTGAGAGGGGCTGCTGCCTCTCGCACCTTTTGGGCAGGGGCTGGGTTGCAGGATATTCTTAGATCTGCAGATTGGTCAAACATCAATACTTTTAGAACTTTTTGTTGTAAACCTGTTGATCATCCATTGGTCAATGTTATTTATTTGCTTTAAATTAGCATAATATGAGCCTCCGGTCTTGTAATAAAATTGAGATTTTCCTAGCCTTGGTGTCTGAAAGGCTAGATTTTATCAAAGACACGGAGGCGAGTTTGATCCCACCGCATTTGGTTTTAACCCTCCCTTGTGTTTCCTTCACAGTTGCGTTACCTTTGACCAGCTCTGCTACATCCGTCTGATTTTCATTCGGATTTGCTGGGTTCCATTTCGTCTCATTGTTCTTCCTGGTTACGGAACACGACTACCCTGTGGTCCTTCTCGGCTATGCCTTTCCAATTTTAACACCTGCCGAAGTGGAGATTTCCTGTCCTCCATTGTCCTGGAATCGATTGGAAATACAAACCAATAACTCTGACTCTTGAAATTCGGTCCTTTTTATGCCACATGTTACCATTTTAAATTGTCTTTTCATATATGCTCATGTGTCCCTTTAACTTGTCATTATTGATATTTTTTACATATATATCTTAGGGTTTTAGTAGCTTTTATATATATTTAGGCTTTGAATCACCTCCAACCTACAAAGGGAGGGTGTTATGTAGCCATTTTAGTTATAGCTTCATGCATGTTATTTTAACATACTAGGCCTGCTGCTGTGCACTTTAACCTGGATATATTTATTTCAGCTTTGCTTTATTATTATGATAATAGCCACATTTACGGTCTTGTTTTATTTTTTCTCTATCTAACTATTTTTGCCTAGGCCAGCACTCTGTTCTTAAACAAGCTCATTCTTGCTCACTCTGTGCTTCTTCCAAGGCTGCAGTAAGATAGGTTGCCGGTGAACGTGGTTTTGTCTCTGACATTCATAGAAAACACACTTCCTTACCTAGGGACATTTTCTCAGAACATCAGCTGTTTTATTATAAAAAACACTTCCCTGTCCCTTACACGTTAGAAGGAGATTCCAGCCACAGAACTACAACTGTATGCTGATTGCCGAAAGCTTAGCTACAGCTGCTTATGCAGACTTCAGGCCTTTGCCCAGGTATGGGGGGTGATGTCTTCCCAGGGGAACCTGAAGGGCAGAATTAGAGCTTAACACACTGTGCTCTGTTATAGCCTAGGTAGGAAATAATCCATTGACTCTAGTGACAATATGGTAGCGTTATTTCTATGCTTTACTCTCCTTGTCACAATCTTAATCTTGTCATGCTGTATCATCCTAGTTATTGCAGCCATGCTTTGATATCTAAGATGCAGTCGCTTTCTTAAAAACATTATTGAAACTTGTACTGCCTCTGTTTGTCATTGTGTATGTGAGACCAATGTAATCGAAAGAAACAGATGAGACCTTAGTGACCACAGTTTCCATGAGAAATCAATTATGTCATGCACTCGGCAGCCCAATCATCCCTGCCTTTGGGTAGAGATGAGGCACTGCTAGTTAGCCAGAACAAAACCCGGATTGGAACGACAGGCGTCACCTGTAGTGGGTCGGACTCAGTCTCCCACACCACAGGCGATCCTGCAACAGGAAATCCAGTAGTCTCATCAGAATAATGATAACCTACATGACAACACAAGGCCCTAGCAGGACTTTTAAAAATTTTGAAAAATAGTCAGAAATTCAAAAATCAGTTTCTAATGAAAATTTTCTGAATTGTCTCATGGGATCAGGTATTGGCTGAGTAGTCCAGGAAATGAAAAGACTTAGATCCCACTGCTGATTCACCAATGTAGGAAGTTGTCTCTGTATATACTATCTCAAAGTGAGAGATAGTGTACACAGAGTCCAAGGGTTCCCCTTAGAGGTTGATAGTGGCAAAATTAGATAATACTAATGCTCTATTTTGTGGTAGTGTGGTCGAGCAGTAGGCTTATTAGAGGGTAGTGTTAAGCATTTGTTGTACAAACACAGACAATAAATGAGAACACACTCAAACATGTAGCAAAGGCCCGGTCAGGTGCAGAGGTCAAAGTAGGGCACAAATAGCATAGGTGCCTATGGAGAATAGGGGTGCTCCGGTTCCAGTCTGCTAGCAGGTAAGTGCCTGTGTTCTCGGGGAGCAGAGAAGGGGGGGTTTTGAAGAGCACTGGGGGGTATTTTCCTACAGTGAACCTCTCCCTGACCTCCTGTCTGCCAATGAGCAGGATGGGTCAGTAGAAGGCGTAGTCCTTTCCCCTTCTCTGACTCTAGACCACAGAGTGATTGTCGGCAGTTACTGGAACACTTTGCCACTCTATTCTCACTCACTCCAGGTGTCACCCATCTATGCATGCATGATGTGGACATTGGGGACAACCTGCCTGTGAAAAACAAAGTTTACAGGTTGGCTGATAGAGTGAAGGCTAGCATCAAGGAAGAGGTTTCCAAGATGATGGCTTTAGGGGTGATTGAGTGGTCCAGCGGCCCTTGATCCAGCCCAGTGGTCTTGGTGCCCAAGCCTGCTGCACTTGGTGCCACACCAGAACTGGTCTCACCGACTCCCTCATCGGATGACTTCACCAAGCTGCTGCTCGAACCGCGACTTGTGGGCCCGCACTCCAGCATCGCCTGCTTACACCACAGCCTGGGCATCCCGATGACGACGCTCCTACTGACGATGATGCTGCTGCCTGCACCGTGGCCTGTGAACACGTGAGGTACACAAAGCACCGTCCAGCAGCCCCGGTCCACCAAAGCCAGCATCATCGACTCCTGTGTCGTCACCAGGCATCCTGCCTGCACCGTGGCCTGTGGACACAGCTCGTGAGGGTCACAAAGCGCCGTCCAATCCTACACCGCTGGCTTGGGCCTACCGACGACAGCGCTTCAGCAACAACGCCGCCGCTGCCTGCACCGTGACCTGGTGACACCGCACATTGCACCACCATGCTTCACACTGCCGCCCTGGTCTCATCAACGCCACTGGATGCTAACACTGAGCCCCTGCCTGCACCGTGACCTGTGGGCACCGAAAGTTGCATTGTCCTGCTTCGCACCACAGCCCCAACGCCATCCACATCAGCGCACCTGATTTAATCAGTCCATAGTTTGATCCCCGAGGTGCGTGACTTCAAGGGCCTGACGGCTCCTGCACCGACTCCGGAACTGACACTGCGACGCCAGCGACGCCGCTCTCCGGAACTCACTGCGAGGAACACAATGCCCGGCAAATCCAAGGTACTGTTTGCAGGCCTTCCTGACACCGTAGCTGGCTCGCAACGCCACGGCCGGCCTGAACTGTTGGTTTTGTTGCTCACTACACCGTGATATCCCCAGGTGGATCTATCGACTTCAAGGAACTTTATTTTTAAGATCAATCTTACAAGATTCATATCTTTAGCACTGTATGTTGGCATCACTTTGGTCTTGTTTTACACAGATAAATATTGGCTAGTTTTCTAAAACTGGTGTGGTGTCTTTTTGTTGTGTTTTCACTTACTACTGTATGTTATGTGTAAATGCGTTACACATTGTTTCTGAGATAAGCCTGACTGCTCGTGCCAACCTACCAAGAGGGTGAGCAGGGGTTATCTAAGCAGGTATCTCCTTTATCCTGACTAAAGTGTGGGTCCCTACTTGGACAGGGTGCAAACCGACTGCCAATTAGAGACCCCATTTCTAACAGTCACCATATCTGCTGTCTCCTGGATGGTACAGCTATGATATTTAGAACTCATTACCTATCCTTATTTTTGCATGTAATTATTTGCTTTTCTAGTATTTACACAAGGCCATTTCTCTGAACTTTTCTTGTAATATTTCCACATTTCTCTTTCTTCGTATCCAGACCTTCAACATTCTTTGGTGAACACTACACAACTGAGCAGTTCAAGATAATCCATCCAGATTTCATGCAATACCTGAGGAACAAGTAAGAATACTTAATTATTCCACGCTGATGATGCCCTATTTATCTGCTCATCTATAAAGGAGTAACATCCAAACATATGTTACCTTCAAGAAAAAAAATTATCTGCTTCGTAGCTACAAGAATAAATTGCTAGATTGCAGTTATTAAGAAATCTGATTTTATGTTCTAAACCTGG
Organism: Pleurodeles waltl; assembly: GCF_031143425.1. Taxonomy (NCBI): domain Eukaryota; kingdom Metazoa; phylum Chordata; class Amphibia; order Caudata; family Salamandridae; genus Pleurodeles; species Pleurodeles waltl. The sequence continues at coordinate 974,630,789 of NC_090446.1, read as the reverse complement.
ATTTTATTACAAGACCGGAGGCTCATATTATGCCTTCTTTTCTTACTTTATTTACATAGCAGCCAAGAACAACAAATCCCAGAAGACCCTGGCAAAGAACTACGAAACGACATCACAATGCAGGTAACCAATCATATATCGAGTGTGAGTACAACTATCTTAACTGCGAGCAACAAGCCCTCTTTTCTTGCTGCTCGCAGGCAAGATAAGTACTCTGCTTGCTTATTTAACATTATTTATGCGTCACAAATGTTTTTTAATGTTTTATATGTTGCTAGTTGTTTAACTTGCCTTTATGTTGCCTCTATGCCTCGCGCTTCTCTTCTATAGCGCGCGCTGTGTTCTTTCCCCACAGCATTCTATTTTTATCCGGTACACGCTAATGGCTCTTCAACGCTTCCTCAGAAGGAAGCCTTTCAGCTTTGCCTTCCCTTGTCGCTGCAGGGAATCCCTTTTCCTTGGGGAGCTGCTGTCTGTCTCCGGCAGGCTTCCTCTGCCTCCGACCTGTCACACGCCCTCCAGCCTCAGTCAGGTTAACCCCTGCTTGTCTGGTTTTCTCCTCACCAGTCAAGCAGCATCTTCTTGTGGGTTTTTCTCTTTTCATGGGCTTTTTGCATATTTTTCATTAGATTTTATTTTTTATTTTTATTTTTTATTTTTATTATCATTATGTCTGGGGACGAACAGACCCAGTCTTTAAAAGCCAATTTGAAGTATTTTATTAAGGATTCGGTGCAACATGCCGTTTCTGTTTCCATGTTGGATATTTCCAAGAATTTGGAGGCCTCATTATCCAAAATGCTTCAGCCCTCTGGTGATGTTCCTTCAAAAAAGGGAACGAAACGTGCAGCTCCCTCCCGGGTGCCTCATAAAGGCGTTTCTGTTAAATCTGGGCCTCCTACCCGAGAGGTGAATACTTTGACCCCCTTCTTCCCCCATTTCCGTTACTAACTTCAGAGATACGGACAGTGATGAAGATGACACCTTTGACATTTCTGTCAAGCTTGGGCCTTTGGAGAAGAGGTGAAAAATTTCTCCCTTGGATGTTTCATCCCTTGCACTGTCTGATGATTTGGTGGACCAGTTTGGGGAACCCATGTTTGATCCTACTTCGAGCCACCATCCTAATTCCTCTGAGTGGTTCCCCTCCAAGCATGTCTCGGATTACGTTTCTTTTTATTTAAGGCATGCCGTGGATAAGTCATGCAGAAATAAACTTAAATCTGAATGTCCCAGACCCTCCCTCCCATCTAAGGTGGCTGATACCCCCTCTATTGACCCAAACCAAACATGTTATTATTTTTTACTAAGTTTGGCAAGGATCCAAATAAGGGGGTCGATAGGGCCTGGTCTTACTGCCAGGACAGATTGCTTGATTTGGTTGGTCCTTTAACAAGGATTTTGGACCTCGCTGAGGAGGCTAAAGCGGAGGGCGGTCAGATCGACCCCGAGACGTTGTCCAATTGGGCTCATAGGGCAATCTGTATGCTTGACAATGCCAATGCTTATATATCGCAGGAGAGATGCAAGAGCCTTTTACTCAAGATTGACCCAAAATTGAGTTCCTTATCCACCAAAGAGGAAGGACCTAAGGCCAAAGTTCTTCTGTTTGGCGATTCCTTCCTAAAGGAAATGAGTAGAGATGTCTCTACATTTGCTAGCATTGATAAAGTCCAGTCTTCTATGAAGAACATTTTTTCCCAGCAGGTTTTTGGGAGGGCTAGCAAAGGAAGGAGTCGCTTTGCATGCCGTTACTCATCTCGAAGCCAGTTCCTCAACCGAGGATCTTTTAACCAAGACTCCCAGCAAGATTACCAAGGATACAAACCCCAGTTCTATCACCGGCGATTCCGTGAAGGCTGCGGCAGGGGTTTCAAGCCCAAGAATGATCTTACAGGTAAGAACTTCCAGTTCTGGCCTTCATACAGTAGGAGGCAGGTTAGCTTATTGTCTAGGTGCTTGGTTGTCTCTCACGTCAGACCCTGGGTATTACAGACGGCATATAATTTTATCAGCGTCCCTTTCAGACCCACCTACCTCTTTATTTTTCAGACGATCAGTTTCTGTTGGTACAGAGTGAGATTCAGTCCCTACTAGTGAAAGAAGCCATAGAAAGGGTCTCCTTCGACCTTTCTGGTTTCCTAAGCACTATATTTCTGGTTCACTAGAAAAACAACAAATATTGGCCAGTCATAAATTTAAGATTGTTCAACGACTTCGTAGTGTATCATCATTTCAAGATGGAGACGATCCTCCATCTCAGGGACATTCTCCTTCAGGGCGATTGGCTAGTCCACCTAGTCCACCGCCTATCTTTCGGTCCTCGTGCATCCAGCTTTCAGGAAGTTCCTTCAGTTTCAGTGGGAAGATTATTTCTTCCAATTCAAGACGCTGCCCTTCGGGTTGTCTTCAGCCCCTGGGTGCTTTACCAAGATCCTCAAACCGGTTGTTGCCTTTTTCAGGGCTCAGGGTGTCAGGCTCATAGTCTATCTCAACGATTTCCTCATTATGGCCCAGGACAGGTCTCGTCTTTTGGTCCATCTGGATCTTTGTCAGAATCTGTTGATAAGTCTGGGCTTCCTCATCAATCCTATCAAATCAGTTCTTAACCCTTCTCAACAATTGGAGCTCCTCTGTTTTTTGGTGAATACAGTTGATTTGATCCTTCAACTTCCTCAATTAAAGGCAGATTTGTTAAAGAAAGAGATTCAACACGCCTTATCCATTTCCTGTACCTCCCTCAGGTCTTTGGCTCGTCTAGTGGGCCTCCTCTCTTCCTCCATTCAGGCCATCTTCCCAGGGCCTCTTCATTACAGGGCTCTTCAAAGACTAAAAATTTGTCATCTCCGTCAGGGCCTAGCTTATTCAGATTCTGTCGTTCTAGACGTGGAATCCAGGGAGGAACTCCTCTAGTGGCTCAGTCATTTAGATGCCTGGAATGGGAGAACGATTTTCTCTGCTGCCCCAGATCTTGTCTTAGAGTCAGATGCAAGTCTGACAGGCTGGGGCGCAAGATGTGGTCAACTCTCAACTGGGGGTTCATGGTCCGTTCAGGAGTCAACACTGCACATCAATTGTTTAGAGATGCTTTCAGGTTCCTTTGCCATCCAGTCCTTTACAAAAGACAGAGTCAGGTGCACAGTGCGTGTCTGAATGGACAACCTGTCAGCAGTCAGATACATAAATAATTTGGGAGGTACCAAATCCAGACCCCTGGCCTTCCTGGCCAGAAGCCTATGGGAATTCTGCCTGCAGAGGAACATTTCGGTCAGGGCAGAATATTTACCGGGTCAGCTCAATGTCGTGGCCGATTGGTTGTCCAGACATATCTACGATTCAAGCGACTGGCGTTTGCATCCTTCTGTATTCAATCACCTTTCTTCCATCTTTGGCACTATGTCAATAGACCTCTTTGCTTCCCGTCTCAACTCCCAACTCCCTTCCTTTTTCAGTTGGAGACAGGACCCCTTGGCGATGGCCACGGACGCCTTCCTTCAGTCATGGCCCCCTTCTCTCCTTTACGCTTTTCCTCCCTTTCTCCTTATTGGTCGGGTTCTAGCACAAGCTCGCAGACAGAGTTCATCCCTCGTCTTGATCACCCCACTTTGGCAGTCCCAGCCTTGGTATCCAATTATTCTGGAGCTAGCTTTGGATTTTCCAGTGTTGATCCCTCCCTTTCCCAGTTTACACCTGAACCCTCAAGGTCTTCCTCAACCCTTAGTCATAGACAACGCCCTTCATCTAGTGGCCTGGAGGATTTCGGGGCTTCCTGAAGAGCCCCAGGAATTTCGGAGGAAGCTATCCACTTTAACCAGCAATCATGGCCCCCAGGCACAGCAAGAGTTCATAAGTCGGCCTGGTTGGCCTGGTGTAGCTGGTGTCTGGACAGGAATTTAGATCCCGTTTCAGCGGATGTAACCTTAGTAGTCAATTTCCTAGCTTCTTTAGCGTCTCAGGGTAAAGCTTATCGGACTGTTAACACATACAGATCTGCAATCTCTTCAGAACATGTCAGAGTTGATGGAAGACCAATTAGTGAACATTCTTTAGTCTGCTGATTGTTGAAGGGAGTACGTTCATGGCCAGATAATGATCAGTTATCACTTAAACACTTTTCTGCTAAATTAACAATGCTTGTATGTTTGGTTTCTATTAAACGTGTTTCTGATGTGAAAGCTTTAGATGTTCTCTCTTTCCGTTTTTTGGCTATGGCGTTTATTTCCAGGTCAGTAGACGTACCAAAACAAACTTATCTTCTGTATTTTACCCCTTTTTTCCCTCTCAACCCAAGCTGTGTGTTGGCAATTGTTTGAAGTCTTACATTTCTCGAACTGCAGATCTTAGAAACGTTTCTTCCTCCCAGTTACTAATTTCCTTTCAAAGACCACATAGGCCTGTTTGTGTTCCCATTCTGGCCCTTTCTTTTGGTGCCCATTCAGTGAGAGGGGCTGCTGCCTCTCGCGCCTTTTGGGCAGGGGCTGGGTTGCAGGATATTCTTAGATCTGCAGATTGGTCAAATGTATACTTTTAAAACTTTTTATTGTAAACCTTTTGATCATCCATTGGACAATGGACAATGTTATTTCTTTGCTTTAAACTAGGATAAAATGAGCCTCCAGTCTTGTAATAAAATTGAGATTTTCCTAGCTTTGGTGTCTGAAAGGCTAGATTTTATTAAAGACACGGAGGCGAGTATTATCCCGCCGCATTTGGTTTTAACCCTCCCTTGTGTTTCCTTCACAGTCGCATTACCTTCGACCAGCTCTGCTACATCCGGCTGATTTTCATTCGGATTCGCTGGGTTCCATTTCGTCTCATCGTTCTTCCTGGTTACCTGTTAAACTCGTTTCCTTCTTCATTGAGTCCTTCATGGATTTTCTGTCTGCACTATTGACTTTCTATTTTGTTATGTTTTGGCTCTCAGATAACTATGACTGACTCTCGCAAGAAAAGAGGGCTTTTTGCTCGCAATTAAGATAGTTGTACTCACACTCAATATATGATTGGTTACCTGCATTGTGATGTCATTTCATAGTTCTTTCCCAGGGTCTTCTGGGATTTGTTGTTCTTGGCTGCTATGTAAATAAAGTAAGAAAAGAAGGCATAATACTCTCCTCCGTGTCTTTAATAAAATCTAGCCTTTCAGACACCAAAGCTAGGAAAATCTCAATTGTTGCTAGCTATTGGTTTTGCTGCATGTCAAATTGAAAGCAGGTGCTAAGAAAGGATTACAAGTATCACCCTATCCTGGAATGAGTGGAGAAACATAAACGACTGGGCATTCAACCTTAGATTAAAGTCACACGTTCTCACCAGGGGATTTCATTTGAAGGGCATTAATGGATTCAGAATGGGGTAACCTGTCAGGAAACAAACTTTTACGAACTGGTAAATAATTTTGGAAGGTCAGAAAGGAAAGAATCTGTCATAATCAAGACATGCCTTTCAAAGCGCTCACTTTCTGGAAATCCCCTAATTTGTTTTAAGGCTAGTCTCGCCTTAGAGTCCATCGCACGTAAGATCTGGGGCAGGTGTAAATAACCTGATAACTGGAGAGCATTCTAACGAAATATTAAAGTATCACTGACTCCTGCAAACACCCTTTGTTCTTTGTACCAATTTACATGTTGCTTCATAGAAATCTAGGTCTATTTGTTTTCTAACAGTGAGAAAAACTGAGCATGTGAGCTCAGTTGTACACCTTTTTCTGGAATCACTGTAACATCTTATATCTTTTCTCTCTCATAGCCATTCGCTGGAGCACATTGTTACAATAAGCAGATACCTTACTAAAGGTTACGCATTTGACTGTCATCCAACTTTAAAAAGGTATACTGTCTAGCCTTCTGCTCTGTTGCTTTAACCCTCTGCAGCATTAGCTTTGCAATCTACATTGAAGGGGCCCGCGGAGAGAGAGACGCAGTCTAGTCTCTCCGCGGGTGTATTCGGGACGGAGGAAGTGGCACGGAAGGCGCCTCATTTGTGGAAGGTAAGTTGGGGTGGGGTTTGGGTTAAGGGTTTATAAGGGGGGTGGAGGGTGGGGTCGGCCTCTTTCTCCGCACCGACATTAGAGAGGGAGGGTGTTTTTCAGTGAGGTTTTTGGTAGAGGTAAGGAGTTAGGGACCCCCAGGGTAGGCCAGGTAGCGAGCGGGAAGTATTGAAGGAGTCCCCCGGCATCCGGAGCCAGCGGGGGAATACGGGCACCGGCCGAAGGGGAGGCCGGCCCCCTGGGCATTTTTTTCGGCGCGCGGAGACCGCGTGGTGCACCAAGTCGGCCCCTCGGGCATTGCTCAGCGCGCGGAGACCGGGCGATACACCATTGCAGCGCGCCCAGGCGCCGCCACACCCCCGCGGGGGCCCAAAACAGTGCGGTAACGCAGAAGAGGCGGGGAGGGCCCCTCGGGCAGTACTAAAAGGCCAAAAAAAAAAACATTATAATAATATATAGACATAACAAGGCCCCCCCCCCCAAAAAAAATAGTAATAATAATTGTATGCAGCATTGAGGACAGGCATTAAGCCGCCTCCCCACTAAGGGGAGCACAACAGAACACAGCAGGCAGGCAGGCCAGGCCCACAGGGACACAAAAAATATATATATATATATATATATATATATATATATATATATATATATATATATATATATAAAAATATATATATATATATGTATATATATATATATATGTATAAATAAAGATAAGTTAAATAAGACTATACGAGAACAGCACCCGATAGCTAACAGGCCGGTAACATGGCAATAAGCCATGACGCAGACGCAGTGAGGGCCGCCCTCCGCGTGCTGGGTGAAGCAGGTAGGGTGGACTTACTAGATCAGGCCTGGGTGGGGCTGTCGCGCCCTACTAGGGCGGCATCGGGGCGGGTCACGGCGGCAATAGCGGCATGCGAGTCACAGGACTCTGACGGGGAGAAGGACGAGGGGCCTGTGGCCCCCGGGCAGGGCGCAATGGCACAACATGGTTTTCACAGGGCGCAGAGCCCGCTGATGTTTGGCGGGGAGACACAAGTCACTCAGGACGCGGGAGCAGACAGCGTGGAGGCAGGGGTGGACCCCACAGGCACTGTGGGCCAGACGACGGGGAAGGGGGGGCCCGCAGGGCAAGGCGGAGAGGCAGAGCAGCCCCTACCGGGGACTAGCGGGGATTTTGCCTCGTTAGATTTGTCATACCATAGAGGGGAGGGCCCCAGCTCAGGGTTTTTCGGGGCGCCGGCAAAGAAAAGAGGCAAGTACGCAGGAAAGCACAGGGGGGGGCAGGGAGGGCCAAGACAACGCCCCGTCAGGCCGGGGGGGAAGTCAGGCCCGCACAGGAATCAGGGACTGCTAGGGGACAGATCCCACACACACAAGGGACTTGGGACCAGGCAGAGACCTGGGACATGGAGGCCAGGATCCGGGAACAACGTAGGGTCATCCTAGAGACAGAGGCCAGGTGGGCACAGCTGGGTAAAGACAAGGAAGAGGCGAACGCTCGCAGCGAAACAACCCCAAGAACCAGAGAGGCCAGAGGGCACGTAGGAATGCAGCAGCCAGGGCCAGGAAGCGGAACCTGGGTATGGGTCCCACAGGCAAGGGGAGAGCAGAGACAAAAGGCTCGTGCGTCCGAGGAGTTAGTGGGCGCGGGGAAGCCCGGTGACGCAGATGGTCACGGGGGCAAAAATGCAGCAATGCCAACGGCAGAGGTTGGCAAGAGACAGACTACGCCGACTGGGTGCAACACGGCTCAAACGCGTTGGTACGAAGCACTGGAGGGGTCTGCGGCGGCCTTCTCCACACCGGGGGACTACGGATACCGTCCTGATGACACGCGTCATGCGGGCACGGAAGCGAGTGAGAGTACATCAACCAATGCAAGAGATTTTGGCCAACACAAGGGCCAGTGGGAAGGAGGGGATGAGTTGGAGCTGGACTATGAGGAGGAAGGGGAGGAATGGGAAGATGGTGAAATACGAGATTGGGAGGTGAGCGCTGTGAAAAAAGGTGGCGGGCGAGGGCGCAAGAGCGGCGCAACCTCTTCTTCGTGCTCTGTATTACAGGTTGCAGCTCCAATGGAAGGGCCCACAGGTGGTCGGCAAGTCATGCCGCGTGGCAGAAGCCTGAGGAGAGTGCCAAGGAGTTTGGGAGACAACGTCGGAGGTAAGAAATGGTGGTTAGTGTGGGGCGAAGGGGGAGAGACAATAAAGGAGGCTAACACAAGTAGGTCCATTGGGGTAGGAGACGGGTCAGTCTTAGATGTAGCAGGCAATAGCGCCATACAAAAGACGGTAGAGAACAAGGATAAGGAGGGCACCTCCACGCTAGACACAGCCGCAACGGGGAAGGCGGATGCAGGGGAAAAGACAGTAGAGGACAAGGAAGGGGGAGGTCACAAGAAGAGGCTGCAGTACATGGGCTTAGCTATGCCATTAGGTTCACACGTAGCGGAGAAAACAAAAGCCAGAATATGGAAACACGAATATGTAGATGTTTTTAAACTATTGCATAGGGACATACAGGCGAAGGAAGGTTCCAAGGAGGAGGAGTGGGAACTAGCGCGCAGGCCCCGGGTACCTATCACAATGGATAACTGGACATCGGCCTTTTTAATCTTCGCCAGTATATACTGCGAGAAATACCCGGACAGGGCCATTGCACTGTTTAAGTACATGGACATAATTAGAAAGGCACAAATGCATTTTGGGGGTTTCGCGTGGCTCAGTTATGACGAGGAATTTAGGGCTCGGGTGAGTGTTAATCCGGAGAAACCGTGGGGTGACGTGGATCCCAAACTGTGGAAGCAATGGATGTCATTGGCGCAGACAGCGGCGTCCACTCACACAGCGAGTGGCCTGCCGGTGACTTATAAGCCCTTTCAGGCTCGCCCCGCCCAAGGAGGGGCGGGAGCCACCGCAAAAACGACCGGGGCCAACTTCGGAGGCCTGTTGGAACTTTAACAAGGGTTTTTGTTCCAGAGCACAATGCAGGTTTAAACATGGCTGCTTCAAGTGCGGGGTCCGTCATCCAGTCACCCAATGTTTCTCCCTATCCAGCCCAGCTGAGCAGTGGAGGGCTGCTAGAGGGAGAGGGACGCATGGCACTCCTGCGCCAAAAGGGTCCTACTTCAGTTAGGCTGGAATTTCTGCTGCCATGGTTGCACATATACCCAGATACGGATAAAGCGCGCCTATTGGAATGGGGTTTTAGAGAAGGTTTTAGAATGGGCTATCAAGGCCCTCGGCAAAGGAGATGGGCTGACAATTTGCGGTCAGCCAAAGAGCGTCCACAGATAGTGCGCGACAAACTAGCAAAGGAGGTAGGCCTAGGCAGAATAGCAGGCCCATTCTCCAGGTGGCCAAGTGATGCCTTGATGATATCCCCTTTGGGAGTGGTACTCAAAAAAGCGCTGGGAGAATTTCGGTTGATTCACCATTTGTCATGGCCTGAAGGTACGTCAGTCAATGATTTCATTGCCCAAGAGGACTCCAAAGTAATTTACGAGATGATGCAATAAAGTTAGTCCTAAGGTGCGGTAGGATGGCGGAAATGGCAAAATGCGATATTCAATCAGCCTTTAGACTGCTCCCTATTCATCAAGCAGATTTTGACCTCTTGGGCATGCAGCTGGACGGTAACATTTATGTGGACAGGGTGCTGCCCATGGGTTGCTCGATATCACGTGCTCTTTTTGAGACGTTCAGCACTTTTTTGCAGTGGGTCTTTGTGAGAACGAGTGGCCATAGGTGGGTGACGCATTAATTGGACGATTTCTTATTCGTAGGAACAGCGGCATCTGGGGCGTGTGGGCGGGCTCTGGACACTTTTCAGAAGCTGGCGCAACAGGCAGGTGTGCCTTTGGCCCCGGAGAAAACAGAAGGCCCCATGTCGATTTTAACCTTTTTGGGCATTGAACTAGATGCAAGAGAGTTGGTTGCTAGATTGCCAGCGGCAAAAGTGGGAGAGATACTGGAATTCTTAGCAGTGGTGTGCACTTTGCGTAAGATGGATCTGCGGACGGCTCAAAAGCTTTTAGGTTACCTTAACTTTGCGTGCAGGGTAGTTAGGGGAGGTCGGACTTTTTGTAGGCGCTTGGGACTTTCCATGTCAGGTGTCGTACTTCCGCACCATAGGATACGAGTGTCCTTGACATTACGAGAAGACATTAGAATATGGGAGATCTTTTCGCCTCTTTGGTGGAAGGTAAGTTAGGGTGGGGTTTGGGTTAAGGGTTTATAAGGGGGGTGGAGGGTGGGCTCGGCCTCTTTCTCCGCGCCGACATTAGAGAGGGAGGGTGTTTTTCAGCGACCACCCACCCACCCAGCATAGGAAGGCAGGGGGAGGAGAGGATATTTAGGCAGGAAGGTAGTCAGGTAGGGGCGGTTAACAGTCATTTAGGACAGGTGAGTTGAGAGAGGTAGCAGGAGATGGAGGAGGGTGGAGAGCCAGATGCGGGCTTCTCCACCCTTCCAGGGGGAAAAACAAGGAGGTGACGGATCAGAGCGGGGAGGGGTAAGCTACAAGCAGGGAAGGCATGGGAGGAATAGGGGAGCATATACGGTAGGAAAATTGAAGGGAGATATTTGAGGAGAGAATGAAGGCAAAGGAATTGTAAAAGTTAAGATCTGCTTTTAAAAGAAGATATACGGTTAAAAGTTTAAGTAATGTTGTGTTTAAACCCTGTTCTAAAATAAATGACCTTTTACACCAAAAAAGAGTGTCACGAATGTATGTCCCGATGTACCACATTCCAATACATACGCCTAGTTTCAACCAATACTAACAAATCCCCCTCTGGGCCTGAAAAACCCAGAAACGTCCCACACTGTTACCACCCTCCAGTGCTGCAGGTCATATGACTTTTTTTAATAGCTCCAAAGATTTCTCTTGTACCATTATCCTTAGCGATTCCCCTGGGTCTCCAGGGGTGGAGAAAACAGACATTAAAGTCATTGGCCCATCAATGGTTTATTTCAAAGGGTGCCCATTATGCAGATTGCAACAGTCCTGCCAGAGACTCATCGGGGATTTGTCTGTGGGGCCCTTGATTTGTAGAATAATAATGACCCCAGGGTAGGTCGCTCCCCCGTCCTCACAGCGCCACCAGACCTGTGCGCCTTCTCCCTATTGCTGTCTGCCCGCTTGGTTTTGCCTGTGTGTGCCCTCTGCTATCTGCTTGTTGTGATCGCGCTCCCCTCTCTCCGTGTACCCCGAGTGTGTGCCCTTTGCTGTCTGCCTGCTTGGTTTTGCCTGTGTGTGCCCCTCGCTGCCTGCTTGTTGTGATCGCGCCCCCCTTCTCTCCGTGTACCCCGAGTGCCTGCCTTCGCCGAGTGTCCCCGCCGCCCCCCCGTCCTTCCGCCGCCTTTTCTCCTCGTTTTCTGCGTTTTTTCCACGTTTTTCGTACCTTTTTCGGTACTTTTTCGTTTATAGGCCTCCTCGCCACTCTCGAGGCTTCCCGCCGTTGCTTTCCCGCTTTTTCACCTACCCGCTCACCTCCCGCCTCCCAGCTAACCCCGCCTCCCCGGCTACCCCTTAAATGGCGGCCGCTGCGAGGCCGTGGTAGCGACCCTTGACCCCAGGGTAGGTTGCTCCCCCGTCCTCACAGCGCCACCAGACCTGTGTGCCTTCTCCCTATTGCTGTCTGCCCGCTTGGTTTTGCCTGTGTGTGCCCTTTGCTATCTGCTTGTTGTGATCGCGCTCCCCTCTCTCCGTGTACCCCGAGTGTGTGCCCTTTGCTGTCTGCCTGCTTGGTTTTGCCTGTGTGTGCCCCTCGCTGCCTGCTTGTTGTGATCGCGCCCCCCTTCTCTCCGTGTACCTCGAGTGCCTGCCTTCGCCGAGTGTCCCCGCCGCCCCCCCGTCCTTCCGCCGCCTTTTCTCCTCGTTTTCCGCGTTTTTTCCACGTTTTTCGTACCTTTTTCGGTACTTTTTCGTTTATAGGCCTCCTCGCCACTCTCGAGGCTTCCCGCCGTTGCTTTCCCGCTTTTTCACCTACCCGCTCACCTCCCGCCTCCCAGCTAACCCCGCCTCCCCGGCTACCCCTTAAATGGCGGCCGCTGCGAGGCCGCGCAGCGGGCGCGCCGCTGGCGCGCCGAAGGCGCGCCTAAGGCAAGCCCGTCTGCGCCCGTCCGCGCCTGGACCACGCCCAGCGCCCGACCCCCTGGTCCCCGCGCCTCCCGCCTGACCTACGACTCCACCACGCTCACCAAACTCAACCCTGGCCGCACGCCGGGCTGCTATCGCGCCACCCCGAAACGGACCCACGGATCCTTCACCTGCAACAACTGCTGCTTCACCTGCCTTCGGGCCCACTCCGCTCCCGCCAAGAACAACCCCCCCAGAAGCAATCTCCACTGCATCCTGGTCAACACCCGATCCATCCACAGGCACGCCATCGAACTGTGGAACCTCATCAACTCAACAAACCCGGACATCGCCTTCCTCACCGAGACCTGGATGAACCCCTCCTCGGCACCCGACATCGCCATAGCCATCCCCGACGGCTTCAAAATCATCCGGAAAGACCGCACCAACCGCATCGGAGGAGGCATCGCCATCGCACACAAAAACTCCATCCGCATCTCGACCCACACCGACGACTCACTCCCCGACGCCGAACATCTCCACTTCACGATCCACAGCGACCCCAAGACCACCCTCAGAGGCACCCTCATGTACAGACCACCAGGACCCCGCGCCAAGTTCAGCGAAGACATCGCAGACTTTGTCAACCCTCACGCACTCCTGTCCACCGACTACACCCTCCTAGGAGACCTCAACTTTCACCTGGAGAACCTCACCGACAAAAACACCACCGCCCTACTGGACAACCTCGCCAACCTGGGACTGAAACAACTAGTCAACACACCCACCCACCACGCCGGACACACGCTCGACCCCATCTTCTCCTCCAGCAAACACATCACCGTCAGCCATACCACCGAACTCACCTGGTCGGACCACAGCTGTGTCCACTTCAGCTTCAAGAAGACCACCGTGCTTCACCACACCCAGCAACCACCAAGAAGACACTGGAATCGTATCACCACTGAACAGCTCGCATCAACCCTCTCCCAGAACCAACCCACCAGCACCACCGACCCCAACGAAGCTGCCAACAACCTCACAAGCTGGATCTCCGACTGCGCCAACCTCCTGGCCCCCCTGAAGACTCAAGCCAACACCAACAACCACAAGAAAAACTCCTGGTTCACCCCCGACCTCAAGAACTCCAAGAAAGAATGCCGCGCCCGCGAGAAGGCGTGGCGCCTCAACCAGACCGAAGAGAACATGTCAGCTCTCAAGGACGCCACCCGCCAACACCACCAACACCTCCGAGCCGCACGAAAAACAGCCTACCGGAACAGACTTGACAACAACGCCCACAACAGCAAGGAACTATTTGGCATCGTCAAAGAGCTCTCCAACCCGGACGCAGAAAACAACCCTATTCCCCCCTCACAGGACCTCTGCGACTCCCTCGCAACCTTCTTCCACCACAAGATCATCGACATATACAACAGCTTCCCGACCCCCAACGCAAACCCCCACCCGGAACCCGCCACCGACATCACCACCATCCTCACCTGGAGCCCTACCACCACCAAGGAGACCACCCGCGTCATGAACTCGATCCACTCCGGATCCCCATCAGACCCCTGCCCGCACCACATCTACAACAAGGCCGACAACATCATCGCACCGCACCTCCGAGACGTCATCAACGCCTCCCTCACCGCCGCCACCTTCCTGGAGAGCTGGAAACACGCAGAGCTCAATGCCCTCCTAAAGAAACCTACAGCAGACCCCACCGAACTCAAAAACTTCCGGCCCATCTCTCTCCTACCATTCCCCGCCAAAGTGATTGAGAAAATCGTCAACGCTCAACTCACCACCGCCCTGGAAACCAACGACTCCCTCGACCCCACACAGTTCGGTTTCAGGGCCAACCACAGCACCGAAACCGCCCTCATCGCAGCCACGGACGACATCCGAGCCCTGACCGACAAGGGAGAAACCGTGGCCCTCATACTCCTGGACCTCTCTGCAGCCTTCGACACGGTCTGCCACCGCACCCTGATACACCGCCTCAGCAACGCCGGCATCAGAGGCAAGGCCCTGGAATGGATCGTCTCCTTCCTCTCCGGAAGGACTCAGAGAGTCCGCCTGCCCCCCTTCAGATCCACAGCCACGGAGATCATCTGCGGCGTACCCCAAGGATCCTCCCTCAGCCCCACTCTCTTCAACGTCTACATGACCCCCCTGGCGAACATCGCACGCAAACACGGACTCGACCTCATATCCTACGCCGACGACACCCAGCTCATCTTATCCCTCACAAACAACCCCACCTCAGCTAGGACCAGACTACATGAAGGAATGAAGGAAGTAGCGAACTGGATGACAGACAGCCGGCTTAAACTGAACACAGATAAGACGGAGGTCCTCATCCTCGGCCCTACTCCCGCCGCATGGGACGACTCCTGGTGGCCCCCCGCCCTAGGCAGCACTCCCCAACCCACCGACCACGCACGCAACCTCGGCTTCATCCTGGACTCATCCCTCTCCATGACCAGACAGGTCAACTCGGTGACCTCGGCATGCTTCAACACCCTCCGCATGCTCCGCAAGATCTTCCGCTGGATCCCCACCGACACCAGGAAGACCGTCACCCACGCCCTCGTCACCAGCCGCCTGGACTACGGGAACACCCTATACGCCGGCATCACCACCAAGCTGCAGAGGAAACTACAACGGATCCAGAACGCTGCCGCACGACTCATCCTGGACATACCCCGCCACCACCACATTTCCGGACACCTGAAGAGACTTCATTGGCTCCCAGTCAACAAGAGGATCACCTTCCGACTCCTCACCCACGCACACAAAGCCCTCCACGACCTCGGACCCAAAATCATCAACAACCGCGTCTCCTTCTACACCCCTCCGCGCACTCTACGCTCGACCGGACAGGCCCTGGCAGCCGTACCCCGCATCCGCAAAGCCACCGCCGGAGGAAGATCCTTCTCTTTCCTAGCAGCGAAAACCTGGAACTCTCTGCCCAGCCACCTTCGCGCCATACCTGACCACCTCTCCTTCAGAAGGCAGCTCAAGACCTGGCTCTTCGAGCACTGACCCCCCCCTCCAGCGCCTTGAGACCCTTTATGGGTGAGTAGCGCGCTTTATAAATGCGATTGATTGATTGATTGATTGATTAAAGAGTCATAATTTCTATGTCTTCACTATACACTATCCAAATGTATAGCAATTATGATATTGAATATTAACACATTAGCACAGGTGAAAGAAAATTATACAAGAAGTAAATTCCCTGGCACTGTGCAAAATTAGACTAAAACCTCCTACATCTGAATTGTGCTGTAAAGAGGAATGTATACCAAACCTTTCTCCTATGATATCCGGAGAGCAGCCCTTATTCTCAGCAGCTCGAGATCCACAAGCAGTGCTCATTTGTCCTTTGCAGAGTGTCCCAGCATAGTAATCTTCTTCTGTCACTAGTTGACTAAAACATGAGGTTTTTCTGTTGCTGGACAGTAGAAACACCTGTGCCTCGGCAGCCCTGAGTTCCTACGATGTTATGAGGAATTAGGTGTGGGAATTACACACAATGTAACAAGACAAAATGGTTCGGTTGAGAATTCCTTTTCCAAACAGTCCTGTATATTCTTTCAGTAGAGAAGCATGAATAAATGAACATGTGCATAGAAACATAGCAAATCTACCAAAGTCTCAACATGAATAACGTTAACATTATGATATGTTTCACTACTAATGTCAGTGAGCAAATGTCCTAAGACAAGATACAAAGGTTGCTGGGCCCTTATCAGTGAATAAGCACCAGATTTATTCTACTAGTTTTCTTTAGACAATGTACAGAGAATGCAATAATCTCTGTCATGCCCAATCTTCTTTTGGCGGACTCTCATGACTAGAGGTTATCTGAACTTCTGAAGCTATCAGCTTTTGAAGCTCTGGACCATAAACGTCTGCTCTCTTCCCTTCACTCCATCAATGTCACCTTTGATACTCACTTATATGTCTCAACTCTATCCTCCTAAGAGCTAGGATTGACCATCTTTGTGTTTGGTGGTCCCACAGACGTTTGCCTCCTGCAGCTGAACTCATTTTTGTTTGCACTAGGACTCTGTGCACTTTACCTCTGCTAACCAGTGGTAAAGTGTGTATGCTCTTCCATTTAAACATGGTAAAATTGGCAAATTTGACACAAATCATTTGCTTATAAGTCCCTAGTATATGGTACCACCTGCACCAAGAGCCTGTAAATTAAGTGTTACTAGTGGACTGCAGTATTCATTGTGCCACCCACTAAAGTAGCGCCCTAAAACATGTCTAAAGTCTGCCACTGCAGCCAGTGTGGCAGGTTTAAACTGTCATTTCCACTTGGCAAAATAACCCCTTTGCCAACCCTAAACCTTCCTTTTTAATACTTCTATGCCACTCTCTAAGGTGGGCTCCACGTGCTCCTAGGTCAAGGTACTTTAAAAGTAGGACATGTATTTTCAAGGCCCCATTCACAAAAGTAAACTTAGACCTGACATCTAACTTTAGACTCAAATCTAAAGGCCTGATTCACAGAGGTAAACCTCAACCTGAAGTTTAAGTTTAGACCTGAAGCCTAACTTTAGACTTAAGGTCTAAAGTCAGACTTGGAATCAAAGCTTAGACTTCAGGCCTAAAGTTAGACTTCAGATCGAAAGTTAGACTTCTGGTCTAAGGTTACATTGTTGAATTGGACCCCCATTGAAGGGCCCAAAGTGTTGGCAGGAACATGTGGTATGTGGTGGAAATAAACAAAACCACCCAAATAGATAGAAGCAACTGGTTTGCTAGTTTTTTAAACGGTCGTGGTGCGTCCTCATCATCACAAACTAGGGCGGTCACAAGTTAATGTGGTGGCTTCCTTTAATGGTTGGGTAAAAGAGAAGGAATGCTGGTACTGGAACTGACACTCAGAATGTTTCAGGTTGCAGATGTTTTTATTGCCATAGGTGTCATACAAGTGGGTGTTTGTTCTAGATATTTCTGATTAGTAAATAATGTTTGTCTACTTACATGAATGTTAATCACCAAAAATGAGAAAACTGCTCTTTACATAAATGTGTTTTCTTAGGATTGACCAGACAAGGCGTAAATGAGGGTGACATCTAGCTTGTATTTCTCTGCATTCATGTTATTGTCTCACTTTGTCTTTGCATGCAGCAGAATGTGCAGAAATGAATACTTTGGTGACATGAACTCGGAAGGCTTCTTCGATCAAAATTGTTCAAGGCCTTTTCCTGTCTGCTATGGCAAGTCTATTCATTGCATGAGTGTGTCACTGTTTTGAGTGCAACTAGGTTTGTTCTATCACATCCGAAGACATTAGTTTGAAAGGTGTTATAGTAATATTCATTTAGGGGATGGTGTTAGGATAGTGTTAGATCAAGCCTCATTACATTCTGTATTCCAATTTGTTATACCTGAGTAACATTTTGATCACCTTATGTTGACAATGCGATTTTCACTGTATTTTTTAATTATAAAAAAGCTCATTTTGGAAAAGAGACATGGAGTAATTTTCTTGATACTGAAATTCATTTCAGTCTGCCTAATGCTTAGGACTTCGAAAATACTTTTAGATTTACTGCTGCATTTGACAGAGTCTTATTCTAATTCCCTATATTGGCTAACTATATTTTTACCTTCTGTAATTGATTGTTGATGTTCATTAAACCTTCATGGTTTTATCTCTCACTCTGTCTGAAGAAGGTTTATTTACCTGACTATGCCACCCGTTTATTTGAAAATGTTGATTCTGTTAGGGGTACATTGCCTTATCCAATCTTGAGATCAACACTGCTTGCAATATTGCGAAGGTGCTTCATTTTCCATTAGATCACCAAAGATAGTGCCAACATGTGTGGACTCCTACCATCATGGGATTGCAGGAACTATCAGTTTCTGTTATCAACGCCCTGTGCATGACTTTGCGTGATGGACATCAGGGGGTAGAACTAGAAAGAGTCCATCAAGTGGGTCAGAGATGGCCACACCACAATCAGAGATCACATTATGGCTCAGTTCCACTAGTGTTCTGAGAAGGACGAGATACTTAAATCATTAAGGAAGCAGGGTGAGGAGTCCTTCCAGAAATGCTTCTGTGATATATTCTAGGACATCTCATAAGTCAATTTAAAGAGAAGTGTGACATTCATACCAACCACTGAAATACGTAGGTCCATTAAGGTGTGGTATAGATGGAACATATTATTTTGAAATAGCATTTAAGTATGGGGATAAAGCCCATCATCTTGGTGACAGGTTGCAGGTGTCAAAAATCTTGGGGATCGACCTTTCCGAAGGACCTTTCAGACCCCTTTTGAGTGGCCACAGGGCAAGCAAGGGCTTCTGGGCCACAGCCGTTGTTGATGGGAGATGTTTGCCGCTGACATTCAGAAAACTGTTCAACTATGGGCCAAGTAGATCCATTCCGCATTTGACTCTCGGGGCAAAGAGGGCGATCATTCAAAGGCTACTCAGAGAGGTAGTGTGCAGAATACAGACCCATAATTAAAGTAAGAAGCAGAAACAATGATTTACTGTCTAGCCAATGCCGGGCTTGTTAAGAAGGGAAATAATGTAATCTCATAGCAAATTAAAATGCTACACATATTCATGGGGTTTCAACTACAGAGCTCTGCAACATAATTACTGGGTTCTAGCCAAGTTCTACAGGAAGTTCTTACCAGAAGGTAAAGTTCAAACAGCAATGAAACATATTACAGGCAAGAATCAGGCACAGGCGTGAGCTCATAACTGGGCTGTGCAAGCAGTTACCATGTTCCACTGACCCATAGGTCAGCTCGTATCATATCTTGATGAAATTATTCTCAATGGCAATTTTTAATTTTGCTAATAGGCAGAATTAGCTTTCTGAGACCAAGACATATTTTTTTTGTTTCTAGATACTGGCCTATTATACCTCTTTGTTTAGATGTAGTCCAGCACAAGAATTAGACGTCTGCCCTTTGTGGTTGTTCTGTGAGTGACACAGCCAGCTTGAGAGGCCTCTCAGATCTTGACACTAGATGTCAAATATCACAATAGGCCTCTATAGCAGACACTCATCTTTGCCAGCTATAGGCTCCAGGCTGTGTTGTTTTGCTAAGGTTGTGTTTCAGACCTCTCAGAACTTGCAACACATTGACTGCAGTGGTAGATCTTTCTTGCTGCTTCCAGGTGTCAGCAAAATCCTAGAGAAGGCGATAAATAGCTATTGCTCAGAGTTCTTGGATACCAACACCATACTACATCCCACACAAATGGGTTTTCAACCAGGCTGTAGTGCAGAATCAGTGCTCCTGGTGGCTACAGAGCATCAGAGGATCTTAAAGAAGTTCTTAACTAGGGTGGATCAGATGCTATTATCCTTCTTGACCAAAGATCAGCCTTTGATATGGTTTCCTATCCTACTCCACCTTGCAGACTGGAAGAAGTCAGCATCATAGGAAGTGCATTGAATTGGATATCGTCGTTCCTAAACAAAAGTAGCTTCTAAGTTAGGGAAGGGCCTTTTCTCTCCCAGAAGCATCAGCTAAAATGCAGAGTGGTGCTGGACTCCTCCCTTAGCGCTACAGTTTTCACTTTGTATGTTCCCCCCGTTTTGTATTATTTGTTCTTTGGACTTCACCATGGTATTGTATGTGGATGATATGCAGATTATCCTCTCTCTCTTACCCAATGCAAGATCCACATCTCAAAAATTAAACCTGTGCTTAGAGCAGGTCACTAACTGGATGTCAGCCAACTGCTTAAAGTTAAATGGGGTCAAAACAGCGGTCCTCGTAGTTGAAAACAATCCACCTGTATGGAATCAACCCAATTGGCTTCTGTCCCTAGGTGACCTCCCACCCCCCAAAACAGATGCAAAAAAGTCTGGGTTTCACATTTGACAGACACCTCACCATGGCCTCTCAAGTGAAACATTTTGTTACCAGTTACTTCGGCCTCCCTAGAGCCCTGAGGAAGACTTTTAAATGCTTCCCATGCATGTGAGCATAATAGTGGTCCAAGGCCTAATACTGTGACGCCTTGACTATAGCAACTCCCTTTACTTAGGCAGTCCACTTTCTCTTATTACAAATTGCAGATTGGGGGTGTGGCCTAGTGGGCGATGGAGGCAGACATGCTCAGCTGAGCTACTGTTAGGGTTTGTACACAGCAAAGAGCATGTCACCTCTCACTGCACTAGTGGGTTCTGTAATAGCTCCCTTTTAAACTTACTATTGAAAGCCTTTCTTGTTATCTCACCTTCCCCCCCCCTAGGCTTCTGTGTATGTTGTTTAATGTGCTGTTTTGTTTACACATTGGGCCTTGCTTTTACCAAGGCTTCTTTAAAACACTCCTCCCTAGGCCATGTGTTAATCCAACTCATTTGCATAATAACTGAAACTCTGCACACCTTTCAAGAACATGTGCAGCATGTGAGGACCACACCCAGCTCTTCAAACCACACCCAGCTCTGCACACCTTCCAAGAACATGTGCAGCATGTGAGGACCACACCCAGCCCTTCAAACCACACCCAGCCCTGTCTATAAAAGGCATCCCCCGAGCCTCACCCAGTGCTTGTGCTCGTCTACCTCCCGCTTACCTGAGAACAGATCCCTCGGCGCTGGCACTCCTGCTCTTTACAGACTTTCATTGACTTCAATGGGCGCAGCTTCTGGCTCTTCCTTCTTCTGGTTTCCGGTTCCTCCTTGCTTCAGCCTCTCTCCTATGAGTAACCTGCAAAAGAGAAAGAAGACAAGGTTAGACTGATCAGTATCTCTTGCCAGCAACAAGTAAGTGCAAAACCTTTTATTACCTGAAAGAACTTTGACAACAATTTCTGGATTCGTGTATAGACAATTTGAAACGAAATACCTTCCACGAACATTGTGATTCAAACTCTTTGTTACAAGACTATTTTGCAGAACTTTGTGAAGCAAACATTGTTTTCTCTCATGGAACTTTTAAGAATCGAACAGTGGAAACCATTAACAGCAAGGCAAACAGTAAATCAAGGACTTGCACAAATTATATGCTGTATTTTGATGTAAAAGTACAGTATTTGTTTTATAAAAGATTCTGGAAATATGGGAAAAGTGAGTCTGCTATTGGGAATTTAGGCTTTAGTTATATTATGATGAATGTTTGATATTGGTAATTCTGATAACGGTATTTGTTTAATGTTTTAGAAGCTTTACAGTAATAGAAAACACATCCCAGAGCAGTAACACATTCCAAACCTGGAAACTAGAGACCAGGATCCAAGAGGTACTTTTAGAAGAGAATTTCTAATAAATAAAGGGATAGTCAGGAACCCATTTAGGAATAGGTTGCACTTATCTGTTCTTTGTTTATGTTTCATTAGGCACCAGTTTCTACAGAAGTCAGAAAGGGTCGCAGATTTGTGCAGCACTTCAACAGTGGAAACGCAAGAACGGTGTTGTCTCTTTTTTTCATTTTATCCACTTCCCCCCTTCCCTTGAGCTTCTGTTCTTAGTGCACTGTTTTAAAAACTAGTGTGCTGGAACAAGCAGTTTCAGGGTGGGGTCGGATTGTCTTCAACCTCCATCAGAACTGAACAAGAACTCAGGTGAGCTGGGCTTTGACAGAAGCACAAGCCTTAAAAAATGTCAGTTCTGGTGGACGATGAATACCGGGGAAGAAATAGAGGGCATTGACGTCACGGATATGGCGCAGGCCCTAAATGAGGACTTGGCTCATAATGAATCAGTGTCTGGCATCTTGCAACATATGCAAGAGGAAATAGAGAGATTAAAGATGGAGAATACCTCTTTAAAACAGGATTTAAGCAGGTATAAATTTAGGGGATCTCAGTGGAACACAGCTTCTACGCCTTTGTTTAAAACCTCATCAGAGACAGGGGCGCCATCAAAACATACAACTTTGCCTTCCCCAGTTGAGGTTACTGTTAATGTTCCTAATGTTGTGCCCTTAGCAGCACCTGAACGTTTTCATGGAGATAGTAACAAATTCCATGTTTTTATCAATCAATGTCAATTACACTTCATTTGTAAGCCACAACAGTTCCCTACTGATGATACGAAAGTGGCATTCGTCTTGTCTTATTTGGGTGGCACAGCAGCCAATTGGTCAATTCCTTTCGTGGATAGACATGATCCCATCCTCCATAATTGGAATCAATTTAAACGTACCATGACCAGCCTTTTTCCAAAACACACTTTCATGCAGGCAAGTGATAATGAGCTTTTAAATCTTAAACAAGGTAACAAGGATTTATTGACCTCTCTCACTAGTTTTAATCGTTTACTCACCGAGACACAGTGGCCAGAAGAAAAGCGTGTCTCCCTTTTTTATAAAGGTTTGAGAGACGAGTTAAAAGACGCGCTGGCTCATATCGTTGATTTGCCAAAAGACTATTCGGACTTTGTAGATTTAGTTGTGAAATTAGAACATAGACTAGGAGAAAGAAAGGGAGATAAATACAAACTGGAATCACGGTTAACTTTTATTAGACACGAGAAGAAAGACACAGATAATAAACTCCCTGAACCAGAGCCTATGCAAATAGGGACACTCAGAGGTCCACTCACATCAGAGGAAAAAGAAAGAAGGAGAAAATTTCAATTATGTTTATATTGTGGCAGGGCAGGTCACTTTGCCAGAGAATGTCCAGTAAAGCCTAAAACTCCACGAAAGGGTGCTGTTTCCTCCACCTCCTCAACTGAATCGGGAAACGATTAAGCTCGACAAGGGGAGAGGTTACTTGTTCGAGAAAACATCTTAATCAAACCTCTAATGTTGCAGCCTTCAGGGTACCGCACATACCTAGACATTTCATAATTCAGGTCGTTTTAATTGTTACTACCCAAGTGAGGCATTCTCTCCCTGTCCTACTGGACTCAGGCGCGACAGGAAATTTTGTGGATAATAAGTTAGCTGAAATCTTAGGACTTCCTACGTGCCTAAAGCCTTGTCCAGAAGCAGTATGTGCAGTGGATGGGTCAGAATTGACCTCTGGATTAATCACAAAACAAACAAGTCCACTTGTTATGGTCTGTCAGAACGGGCACACAGAGGTGATTAGCTTTGATCTGATAGATACTCCTAATTTTGGTTTGATTCTCGGGGTACCCTGGTTAACAACTCATAACCCAAAAATTGATTGGGTGAATAGAACTGTTACTTTGGATTCCTCTTTATGTAGAACCAATTGCTATCAAGAAGCAGGTACAGAACAGAGCACAGTATTACACTGTGCTAGTGTTACACAAGATGAACCAAGTCTCCCTCCTGAATATTCTGACTTTAAAGACGTCTTTGATCCAGTAAAGGCTAGTGTGCTGCCCCCACATCGGTCTTATGACTGCCGTATAGATCTTATCCCAGGGGCCCCTTTACCTAATAACAGAGTATATGCTTTGACTGACGAAGAAACCAAATACTTAAGAACCTACCTAGATGACCTACTACAGTCTGGGTTCATCCGTCATTCCACATCTCCGGTGTCATCTCCACTCTTTTTTATCCCGAAGCCGGATAAATCCCTGCGCGCGTGTATCGATTATAGAGGACTAAATAAGGCTACAATAAAGAATAAATATCCTCTTCCTCTAATACCTGTGTTGTTGGATCAATTAAGACATTCTACTGTATACACTAAACTAGATCTGCGGGGAGCTTACCACCTGGTCCGAGTAAAAGAGGGGGATGAGTGGAAGACAGCTTTCAAGACAAAGTTTGGTTTATTTGAGTACACAGTAATGCCCTTTGGGTTATGTAATGCCCCTGCGGCCTTTCAGTTCTTTATAAATGAGGTCCTACACGAATTCCTGGACGTTTGTGTCATAGTATACATAGACGACATCCTCATTTACTCTAAGAACTCAGAAGAACATACCCAACGTGTTCGTGCAATATTATCAAAGTTAAAAGAAAATCATCTTTTTGCTAAGTTAGAAAAGTGTACTTTTAATGTTAACAAGGTGGACTTTTTAGGATACTGCCTGTCACCTCAAGGAATAACTATGGATGTAAAGAAAATCAGTGCTATTGCTGATTGGCCAGAACCATCCTCTGTAAAAGATATTCAGAAATTTCTGGGTTTCGCCAATTTTTATAGGAGGTTTATTGCACATTTTGCAGACATTGCGGCCCCAATAACTACCTTGTTGCGGAAAGGGCAACGATTTCTTTGGACTGATGAGGCGGCACACGCCTTTCAACTCCTAAAACAAAAGTTCACTTCAGCCCCAATTCTGAAACATCCTGATCCTGACTTGCCCTTTTTTGTTGAAGCGGATGCTTCACAAGTAGCTTTAGGAGGAGTTCTCTCTCAACGAGATGCAGTAGATGGCCAGTTACATCCTATAGCCTTCTATTCCAAAAAGTTATTGCCAGCTGAACAAAATTACACTGTGGCTGAAAGGGAACTACTAGCTATCAAAGTAGCCTTTTCAGAATGGAGGCACCATTTAATGGGAGCCAAGTACCCAGTTACAATCTTTTCTGACCATAAGAATCTACAGTTTTTTGGATCACTTAAAGCACTAACACCACGTGAGATGCGCTGGTTAAATTTTTTTAGCACATTTGACTTTGTTATAACCTATAGACCAGGTGCACAACAAATTCAATCTGATGTGTTATCTAGATACGGACATACCTCAGACATGAAACAAGATAAAACAGGAGAACCCATTATTCCTCCCCAAAAGTTGTTGGCACCAGTACAACAGAAGGATTTCATCACAGATCTATATAATGCACACATGCAAATAGCACCTCAGGATTGGTTAAAGGATTCCCATAACACAATACAACGAGGTTTATTGTATCACGACAACATGCTGTTAGTGCCCACCTCTGAATTACAAACACAGGTGATAATTTGGTATCACGCCTCACCGTTGGCAGGTCATCCTGGTTGGGTAAAAACCCTGGAAAATGTGCAAAAACACTTTTGGTGGGACACTATAAGAAAGGACATTAAGCAATTTGTCACTACCTGTCCAATTTGTGCAAGACATAAATCTTCTCATAAGGCTCCTGACGGCTTGTTAATACCAATGCCAACACCCAAACAACCTTGGCACACTGTGAGCGTAGACTTTATTGTAGGTTTACCACCTGTAAAATCCTTCACAACAGTGTTGGTTATAGTGGATTTTTTATCTAAAATGGCACATTTTGTACCATTACGGAAATTACCCACGGCGGCAGAATTTGCCGATATTTTTATAAGGGAAATTGTGCGTTTACATGGTTTGCCAAGCAAAGTGGTGTCAGACCGAGGGAGCCAGTTCAACTCCAGATTTTGGAAAAAATTATGTGAAAAACTGAAAATAGATGTGGCCTTATCCACTGCTTTCCACCCAGAGACAGATGGACAGACTGAACGACTGAACCAAACCTTACTTCAAACGCTACGTTGTTTATTGGCTGATTATTCT
This sequence comes from Pleurodeles waltl, assembly GCF_031143425.1. Classification (NCBI taxonomy): domain Eukaryota; kingdom Metazoa; phylum Chordata; class Amphibia; order Caudata; family Salamandridae; genus Pleurodeles; species Pleurodeles waltl. The sequence continues at coordinate 974,605,299 of NC_090446.1, read as the reverse complement.
AGTGAATGGTTGGAAGCTCTCCCTGTAGCAGAGTTTGTTTATAATAATACTGAGCATTCAGCTCTACTTTGCTCACCATTCTATTTCTTGCAGGGGTATCATCCAAGAGCTATACCCATTTTGTTAGAAGATTCCCTGTTGCCTACAGTAACGGATAGACTAACGAGGTTAGGTGACATACAAGACAAAGCCAGGAAACATTTATTAAAGTACAAGGAAAGCATGAAAAGACAAGCAGACAAACACAGGTCTGAGGCCCCAATGTATAAAATTGGTGACAAGGTATGGCTCTCCACAAAGAACCTAAACATAGAGGGATCCCGAAAGCTGCAACCACGTTTCATTGGACCCTTTAGTATAACTGCCATAGTAAACCCGGTAACAGTAAAATTAGATTTACCAAAAGAATATCCAGTACATACTACATTCCATGTGTCCTTGCTTAAGCCATACAAATCAAAAACCCGACCTGAACCACCACCTCCACCCATACCAATTAAGGGAAATCTGGAATATGAAGTAAAAAGCATAAAAGACTCAAAAAGAATTAGTGGACGTCTGTTTTATTTAGTAGAATGGAAAGGATATGATGAATCTGAGAATTCATGGGAACCAGCATCATATGTACATGCCCCACAGCTGATTAGACGGTTTTATTTAAAAAATCCAGGAAAACCCCGTCCTGTAGGAGGGCCTTTGAGGGGGGCAACTGTTAGGGTTTGTACACAGCTAAGAGCATGTCCCCTCTCACTGCACTAGTGGGTTCTGTAATAGCTCCCTTTTAAACTTACTATTGAAAGCCTTTCTTGTTATCTCACCTTCCCCCCCCCTAGGCTTCTGTGTATGTTGTTTAATGTGCTGTTTTGTTTACACATTGGGCCTTGCTTTTACCAAGGCTTCTTTAAAACACTCCTCCCTAGGCCATGTGTTAATCCAACTCATTTGCATAATAACTGAAACTCTGCACACCTTTCAAGAACATGTGCAGCATGTGAGGACCACACCCAGCTCTTCAAACCACACCCAGCTCTGCACACCTTCCAAGAACATGTGCAGCATTTGAGGACCACACCCAGCCCTTCAAACCACACCCAGCCCTGTCTATAAAAGGCATCCCCCGAGCCTCACCCAGTGCTTGTGCTCGTCTACCTCCCGCTTACCTGAGAACAGATCCCTCGGCGCTGGCACTCCTGCTCTTTACAGACTTTCATTGACTTCAATGGGCGCAGCTTCTGGCTCTTCCTTCTTCTGGTTTCCGGTTCCTCCTTGCTTCAGCCTCTCTCCTATGAGTAACCTGCAAAAGAGAAAGAAGACAAGGTTAGACTGATCAGTATCTCTTGCCAGCAACAAGTAAGTGCAAAACCTTTTATTACCTGAAAGAACTTTGACAACAATTTCTGGATTCGTGTATAGACAATTTGAAACGAAATACCTTCCACGAACATTGTGATTCAAACTCTTTGTTACAAGACTATTTTGCAGAACTTTGTGAAGCAAACATTGTTTTTTCTCATGGAACTTTTAAGAATCGAACAGTGGAAACCATTAACAGCAAGGCAAACAGTAAATCAAGGACTTGCACAAATTACATGCTGTATTTTGATGTAAAAGTACAGTATTTGTTTTATAAAAGATTCTGGAAATATGGGAAAAGTGAGTCTGCTATTGGGAATTTAGGCTTTAGTTATATTATGATGAATGTTTGATATTGGTAATTCTGATAACGGTATTTGTTTAATGTTTTAGAAGCTTTACAGTAATAGAAAACACATCCCAGAGCAGTAACACATTCCAAACCTGGAAACTAGAGACCAGGATCCAAGAGGTACTTTTAGAAGAGAATTTCTAATAAATAAAGGGATAGTCAGGAACCCATTTAGGAATAGGTTGCACTTATCTGTTCTTTGTTTATGTTTCATTAGGCACCAGTTTCTACAGAAGTCAGAAAGGGTCGCAGATTTGTGCAGCACTTCAACAGTGGAAACGCAAGAACGGTGTTGTCTCTTTTTTTCATTTTATCCACTTCCCCCCTTCCCTTGAGCTTCTGTTCTTAGTGCACTGTTTTAAAAACTAGTGTGCTGGAACAAGCAGTTTCAGGGTGGGGTCGGATTGTCTTCAACCTCCATCAGAACTGAACAAGAACTCAGGTGAGCTGGGCTTTGACAGCTACTGTCATCTGCAGCATCCCAGAGCCATTTATCCGGTGCCCAGCCCTGTGTGACCAGTTGCACTGGGGGGAGCAAATACATCAATAGTGGGTAGACTCATAGTGGAGGGGTCATCTGGAGTCCTGGAGGGCCCGACACACCTCAATCAAAGGGCGCTGGATGAAGACATGCAGAGGCCTCTAAAATGGCCCCCGGAGTTGTGCATTGTGAGTGGAGTTGTTAAGTGCAGTGGAGCAAAAGCTCAGAGCACCGGGAGTGCGAAGATCCGTGCTCCCGAGGAGAATTAGGTGGAACCGCGGCGTGTGGCAATTCCACAATCCTGTTGGACCACTCAATCCAGGTGATTCTCCCAAGGGGCCCATCCTCAGAATTCATGGAGGGTTCCTTAATCAAAATATTCCCATAATGGGTACTACTGAGTATTTAAGGATTAGGTAGGTGTTTTTGGTCCTGAAGAATCGCACTAGATAAATTTTTGACTGCCAGCGAGAAACATGTTGACCAAGATATAAGAGCAGTACAGGGGTTCCTGTATCTACATGCACTAGCCTCTATATTAAGAGATTTAGGGGGTCATTCTGACCTCGGCGGTAAAAGGCACTTACCGCCGGTCAGAAGACCGCCATAACACCGCCGCGGTCGTGGTAAACCGCAACGGTCATTCTGACCCGCAACTGGCAAACCGCCAAAAACCCGACATCAACAAAAGTCCGCCACACCAAAGGTCAGCGGGAAACTGGCGATGACCAAACCTCCACCGTCACGCCAACAGAAATACGCCCATACCATTCCCACCCACAAATCCCCGCAGCGGTCTTTCAACCGCGGTATTCCATTGGCGGTACATACCGCTGCGCTCAAAAAACACACACCTTTACAAAACACATCCACATTGGATAATTCAAAATACACACACCTGAGACACATACACACACCACTCCCACACACCCAATTAAATATAAAACACACACCCACATCACCCACAAACCCCTACGACCACTATTGCGACTGAAGGACAGAGAGAGACAGCACAGAATAGAGTACACCATCACACAGAGGCAAATCACAACATCACCTACACAATATCCACGCACAAAACACCATACACCACCACACTCACCACACTCTACAACACATACACCACCCCTCACCTCATCCACACCACCCCATGGCACCCCAAAGACACCCCAGGTTCACTGACGCAGAACTCAGGGTCATGGTGGAGGAAATAGTTCGGGTAGAGCCCCAGCTCTTCGGGACACAGGTGCAGCACACCAGCATTGCCAGGAAGATGGAGCTATGGCAAAGAATAGTGGACAGGGTCAACGCTGTGGGACAGCATCCACGAAATCGGGACGACATCAGGAAGCGGTGGAACGACCTACGGGGGAAGGTGCGTTCCATGGTATCAAGGCACAACATTGCAGTGCAGAAGACTGGCAGCGGACCCCCACCTACTCCCCCAGAATTCACAGCATGGGAGGAGGAAGTCTTGCACATCCTGCATCCTGAGGGCCTCGCAGGAGTAGGCGGAGGAATGGATTCTGGTAAGTCAAATCTTCACTACTTCATTCCCCCCCCCACCCCACCTGCATGCCAAATCATACCCCCACCCTCACCCCCACCCCCATCACACCAACTCCTTGCAAATGGCTCACCATCACAACCCACCCATCCCAAAACCTAGCCCTGCATGCGTCCCCAAAGCATGGACACCCATCAACAAAGCATGCCCACTGCACACACCCATCACCCCCACAAGCCACCGTCACAAAAGCCCCCACAAGGGAATGCCAGCACTGGGGTACACGGCCACCCACCCATTACACGAAATGGCACACACAGAAGCAATAACCATACTCTTATACCCCTGCAGGACCCGAACGCCACCACACCGCCACGGAGGGTCCAGAGATGTCCATCCCAACCCCAGAAGAGGCCCCCAGTGATGACAGCAGCTCTGTCTCCCTGGACCCAGATGACCAGCCCGGCCCATCGGGGACCTCGGGACAGTCGGTTCCCCACAGACAGCCACAGGCTACAGCAGACCTAACCCCCTCTGGGAACACCAGCACAGCTCCCACCCAGCGGGCCCATGCCTCTGTCTCCAGGACACGTCAATCAGCGGTGTGTCCACCACTACAGGGCACCCAGGTTGACCCACCACCCCAACAACAACAGGGACCTGGGGGCAGTGGTAGTGGGCACACGGTCCAGGGGACAGAGGCCCAGGGAAACAGGGCAACTGGGAGGGCTGCTGTGCGACAGGGGGGGACAGGCCCAGGGAACCGACTCTCCAAGAGGCCCTCTCCTCCATCATGGGAGCATACCACCGCTTCCAGGAGACGATGGCTACGGTACTGGCCAGGTTCCAGGAGATCAAGGTACTGCAGGAGGAACAGTACATGGGGTTCAGAGAGGAACTGGGAAACATTAGTTCCGCAATGGGGACCATCATTATGGCCCTTAACCAGATAGTCACCACATTGCGGGACCATGTGGCACCACAAAGGGCCCCTGTCACTAGCATGGACCAGGAACAGGCTACCACCTCCGCCGGCGCTAGTGGACAAGAGGCCCCCACACAACGACAGGCCACCAGAACCCCACCTCCTGCAGAAGAAGAACCACCCCGCAAGCGGTCCCTGAGATCTCAGAAGAAGACAGAGTAGGATGCCAAGACCCCCGCCAGCATAGGATACCCCCTGATGTCATCCCACTGTCCCACATTGTCACCCTGTCCAAACTTAAACTGCCCCTGCTCCATCCTTCCACAGGCATATGGACAATGCTCCTGTGAGACTGAAAACTGGACTCTGCCATGGACATTACTCCACCATCACCCATCACCGTTTTACAATCATGTCCCTAAATTTAGCACTTTAATAAAATCACTTATTGCACTTAAAAAATCTGGAGTCTGCTTGTATTTTGAACAAATGTATTAGACATAACGGTGCCATAGTGTTCAGTTACATTGTGATGACAACATACCACTGTCACACAGCTGTAGTCCATGGGCAAACAAAGCAGAGGTCACGCAGTGGGGCCCACAGCTCTGAAAACGGAAGGGAAAGTCACAACTCAGTTAACAGGAACTGGGGGGAAACTCAGACAGTAGAGAGGCAGGAGACTTTAAGTAAATGTAAAATGGCGTGGTTGATTCGTACCTGTGTGCTACTGAAAATACTGTTGTATCACTGTGTCCCTGTTGTCTGTGTCGTCCCCGTCGTCTTCCTCCTCTTCACTCTCCACAGGCTCCACAGCTACAACACCACCATCTGGACCATCCTCCTGCAGGAAAGGCACCTGGCGTCGCAAAGCCAGGTTGTGAAGCATACAGCAGGCCACGATGATATGGCACACCTTCTTTGGTGAGTACATTAGGGATCCACCTGTCATATGCAGGCACCTAAACCTGGCCTTCAGGAGGCCGAAGGTTCTTTCTATAATCCTCCTAGTTCGCCCATGGGCTTCATTGTAGCGTTCCTCTGCCCTTGTCCTGGGATTCCTCACTGGGGTAAGTAGCCACGACAGGTTGGGGTAACCAGAGTCACCTATTAGCCACACACGGTGTCTCTGTAGCTGTTCCATCACATAAGGGATGCTGCTATTTCGCATGATGTACTCGTCATGCACTGACCCAGGGAACTTGGCATTTACATTGGTTAACATTGAACCCTATGGGTCTCATGAGCCAATGACGATGTGCGCCGGCGGTCGTGGTACGCACCGCCGCGGTACGCACCGCCGCGGGCGTGACCGCCATTTTCTATCTGCTTAATCACTCGAGACCTGATCATCCACAGGAGAGGACCTATACTGCAAGTGCTGCTGTGACCTCGGTCTGGAAGAGACAATGGCTGCTGCGACTGGGGAAAGGGCCCCTGCCTTCACATCTGAGGAATTGGAGAAACTTGTTGATGGGGTCCTCCCCCAGTATGCGCTACTCTACGGTCCTCCAGACAGGTAAGTACACAGGGAGCACGTTGTATGGGCTATGCCTGTGTTGAGTGGGGTGGATGTAAGATGGTGGGGAGGGGAGCGAATGAGGAATGCAACGCACAACAGATGAGAGCATGTGCCACATGGCAAGGTTGGGGAGGGGGGGCCACTCACATCGACCATGCAGAAAAGTGATGATATTTCTTTTCCCACCCTGTACATGTCACATAGGTCAGCGCCCATCAGAAGATCGACATTTGGCGTGCCATCGCCAAGGACGTCCGGGCCCTGGGGGTCCACAACAGACGGGGCACCCACTGCCGCAAGAGGTGGGAGAACATCCGCCGCGGGAGCAGAAAGACCGCCGAGGCTCTGCTGGGGATGGCCTCCCAACCTAGGAGGGGTGCCACATGGCAATGGACCCCCCTGATGTCCCGGATCCTGGCGGTGGCCTACCCCGATTTGGATGGGCGCGTGAGGACATCACAGCAGACACAAGGGGGTGAGTATCAGCACATTCTGCTATATTAGCGTACAGTGGAGGTGTCTGGGTGGGGGAGGAGGGCTGTGGCTATCTCTAGGCCAGGGCGGTTTCTGTAGGCCAGGCCCCTCTGTAAGGCATGGCCCTGTGCCCCCGCCCCCACCTCTGTAGGGTGCTAAGTACAGCTATCCATGGCCCGGGCTCACCTATGTGTGCATTTGTCATCCATAGACTTGTAGGCCAAGTCACAATAATTGAGTAGTGTACCCCGAGTGCGCGGCGTAGTGCAGGGGGCTTCTGTGTCTGTCCTCTCCGCCAACGGTGTCGCCAATGCATGCACTCAACATGTCTTTCTTTCTTCTCCCCCCCTTTTTTTTGGTCTTCCTGTTCATGTGTGCATTAGCATCATCAGGCGGAGGAGAAGTGGCATCGGCGCACGAGGGAGCTGCATCTCACATGGCCCCGGAGGGCCATGCAACCGACTCCGAGTTCACCAGTGAGACGGAGGGCGAGGGGAGCTCCACAACGGGGACCCATGGAGACGTCAGCGACACCGACACGTCCTCGGAAGGGAGTTCCCTTGTGGTGGCGGCAACATCCGTGCCCACCGCAACAACAGGTACAGCCGCCACCCAGCGCACCAGCTCCGCCCTTCCAGCAGCCCCTCAGCGTTCGCCCCGTGCCCGCTCGGCCAGGAAGCCGGGCATCTCCTTCGCCCCAGGCACCTCAGGCCCTGCCCCAGTTCGCCCTGCTGCCCTCAGTGTGGAGATCATTGACCTCCTCCAGACTCTCATTGTTGGGCAGTCTACCATTTTGAATGCCATCCAGGGGGTAGAAAGGGAGGTGCATCGGAGCAATGCATACCTGGAGGGCATTCATTCGGGTCAGGCTGCCCATCAGCGATCGTTCAACGCTCTGGCCTCAGCACTGACGGCAGCCATTGTCCCTGTCTCCAGCCTCCCTCCTCCAACTCCCTCCACCCAGTCCCACTCCCCTGTTCCTCTGCCTATCCCAGACACACCTACAGACCAGCCTGCACACACATCAACACCCAAGGGCAGCTCATCCAGACATAAGCACCACAGATCACACAACCATTCACCCAAGCAACATCCACATGCAGACATGCCAACAGCCACTACCTCCTCTGTGTCCCCCTCCTCCTCGTCTCCCTCCTCCCTCCCTGTGAAGTCTCCACTCACACCTGCATGCACACCACCATCAGCCAGTACGTCCATCACCAGCACACCCACCAGAACACTCCGCACACGTGCAGTCACCACCCCCACTGCCATACGCACGTCCCCTGTGTCCTCTCCCACTGTGTCGGTCACCCCCTCTTCCAAACCACACAAACGCAGGCAGCCACCCACCCAACAGCCATCCACCTCATGACAGCCTCCATCACAAGCACCTGCACCCAAAGACAGCACACTTGACTCTCCTACAACCACATCCTCTTCCTCCACTCCCATACCCACTGCACCTACCCTTCCCATTGCTCCTAAAAAGTTTTTCCTCTCCAAAATTAACCTCTTTGCATCACCTGACCCACCACCTCCATCTCGTAAGAGTCCAAACAGCACCTCAGCCACCACAAGCCCTGCACCTACTAGGACCATAGTTCAGGGCTATTGGAGTCCACCAGCTCCTAGGGCAGGAACATCGACCAGCAGCAAGGGGACAGCTAGCCCACCCCCTGGGAAAAGAACCAAAAAAGGGAAGGGCCGGCGCGACAGGCCTGAGACGGCTGCCCCCAGAGACACTACCCTTGCACCGTCACCTGGCACATCCACAAAGGGAGGCAAGGGCCCCAGAGATTCGGCGAAGGAGGGCAAGGGCAGCAGGGCGGACAAGTCCGGCAGCAGGCGTGCTGCCCAGGAGGGCCCCACCAGCCCCATTTCGGGTGTGATGGAGGACACCCACGGGCCCAGGACTCCAGCACAGGAGGGTCCCGCAAGCGAAAGGTCGGATGGCGACTGAGCGGGAATTATTGGCCAGATCTGGTTCCCTAGGAACACAAGACAAGCACTGCTGAACAGGGCCCCGCCAAGACAAGCACCGCTGAACAGGGCCCCGCCAAGGCAAGCACCGCTGAACAGGGCCCCACCGTGACAAGCACCGCTGAACAGGGCCCCGCCGTGACAAGCACCGCTGAACAGGGCCCCGCCAAGACAAGCACCGCTGAACAGGGCCCCGCCGTGACAAGCACCGCTGAACAGGGCCCCGCCAAGACAAGCACCGCTGAACAGGGCCCCGCCGTGACAAGCACAGCTGAACAGGGCCCGCCAAGACAAGCACCGCTGAACAGGGCCCCACCGTGACAAGCACCGCTGAACAGGGCCCCGCCAAGACAAGCACCGCTGAACAGGACCCCGCCGTGACAAGCACCGCTCCGCTGGGCCCTTTCTGTCAAGCACCGCTCCGCTGGGCCCTTCCTGTCAAGCACCGCTCCGCTGGGACCTTCCTGTCAAGCACCGCTCCGCTGGGCCCTTCCGGTCAAGCACCGCTCCGCTGGGCCCTTCCTGTCAAGCACCGCTCCGCTGGGCACCGCCGTCTCTGAACTGCTCCGCTGGGCCCTTCCTGTCAAGCACCGCTCCGCTGGGCACAGCCGTCTCTGAACTGCTCCGCTGGGCCCTTCCTGTCAAGCACCGCTCCGCTGGGCACCGCCGTCTCTGAACTGCTCCGCTGGGCCCTTCCTGTCAAGCACCGCTCCGCTGGGCACCGCCGTCTCTGAACTGCTCCGCTGGGCCCTTCCTGTCAAGCACCGCTCCACTGGGCACCGCCGTCTCTGAACTGCTCCGCTGGGCCCTTCCTGTCAAGCACCGCTCCGCTGGGCCCTTCCTGTCAAGCACCGCTCCGCTGGGCCCTTCATCTCAAGCACCGCTCCGCTGGGCCCTTCCTGTCAAGCACCGCTCCGCTGGGCACCGCCGTCTCTGAACTGCTCCGCTGGGCCCTTCCTGTCAAGCACCGCTCCGCTGGGCACAGCCGTCTCTGAACTGCTCCGCACCGCTGAACAGGGCCCTGCCAAGACAAGCACTGCTGAACAGGGCCCCGCCGTGACAAGCACCGCTGAACAGGGCCCCGCCGTGACAAGCACCGCTGAACAGGGCCCCGCCAAGACAAGCACCGCTGAACAGGGCCCCGCCGTGACAAGCACAGCTGAACAGGGCCCCGCCAAGACAAGCACCGCTGAACAGGGCCCCACCGTGACAAGCACCGCTGAACAGGGCCCCGCCAAGACAAGCACCGCTGAACAGGGCCCCGCCGTGACAAGCACCGCTCCGCTGGGCCCTTCCTGTCAAGCACCGCTCCGCTGGGCCCTTCCTGTCAAGCACCGCTCCGCTGGGCCCTTCCTGTCAAGCACCGCTCCGCTGGGCACCGCCGTCTCTGAACTGCTCCGCTGGGCCCTTCCTGTCAAGCACCGCTCCGCTGGGCACAGCCGTCTCTGAACTGCTCCGCTGGGCCCTTCCTGTCAAGCACCGCTCCGCTGGGCACCGCCGTCTCAGAACTGCTCCGCTGGGCCCTTCCTGTCAAGCACCGCTCCGCTGGGCACCGCCGTCTCTGAACTGCTCCGCTGGGCCCTTCCTGTCAAGCACCGCTCCACTGGGCACCGCCGTCTCTGAACTGCTCCGCTGGGCCCTTCCTGTCAAGCACCGCTCCGCTGGGCCCTTCCTGTCAAGCACCGCTCCGCTGGGCCCTTCATCTCAAGCACCGCTCCGCTGGGCCCTTCCTGTCAAGGACCGCTCCGCTGGGCACCGCCGTCTCTGAACTGCTCCGCTGGGCCCTTCCTGTCAAGCACCGCTCCGCTGGGCACCGCCGTCTCTGAACTGCTCCACTGGGCCCTTCCTGTCAAGCACCGCTCCGCTGGGCACCGCCGTCTCTGAACTGCTCCGCTGGGCCCTTCCTGTCAAGCACCGCTCCGCTGGGCACCGCCGTCTCAAGCACCGCTGGCCCATTGGCAGGGCCGGATCTGTGTCGGGCAGAGCTTCACGAAGCACTCTGGCCAACATGCCTCCTCCATAACCAGTGGAGTCTGTAATCCACCTGATGGACTGTGGCTTTGCACTTCCCAGGATGTAACAGTGGTCAACCCACTCACTGTAGAGACTTGAGAGACTGTGGCTTTGCACTCCCCAGGATGGCACAGTGGGCAATCCACCCACTGTAGAGACTTGAGAGACTGTGGCTTTGCACTCCCCAGGATGGCACAGTGGGCAATCCACCCACTGTAGAGACTTGAGAGACTGTGGCTTTGCACTCCCCAGGATGGTACAGTGGGCAATCCACCCACTGTAGAGACTTGAGAGACTGTGGCTTTGCACTCCCCAGGATGGTACAGTGGGCAATCCACCCACTGTAGAGACTTGAGAGACTGTGGCTTTGCACTCCCCAGGATGGTACAGTGGGCATGGAGGCCCCTCGTGGATCTGGCGTCGTGGACTCATGTGGCTGAGGTGCCCCCCCTTCCCTTCCCCCTGAGGTGCCTGTAGTTTTATTATCTGATGCCCCAGCAGTGTTCTCTCCAATGGAATCAGGTCTCGTGTGTGGGCTTTGCCCATGTGTTTATGCACATTGGCCCACGAACAATGGAAGGTAGCCAATATGTGCCGGACTTTTGGGCTATGTATATATTGTTCATGTTGTAATATATTTTATTTATATATTTCATATTTCACTTAACTTCAAATATGCTATAATATACTTCAATTTTAATGATCATTTTATTTTGTCTTTGCATTATTCTGGGGGGTTTAGGGGGTGTCACTCTGACTTGTTGCTCTGCATTGGTGTGTAGGGATTGGGGAGGGTGGGTGTGTCGCGTATGTGTGTGCCGTAACCTTTTCTCCTCCCCCCTCCCCTGTGTCGTAGGTGCAGTACTCACCATTGTCGTCTGCGCCGGCGTTCGTGCTCCTGGTAGAGGAGCAGGTAGACAATAGCTGGTAGGATGTTTAATTCGGGTTCCATGCTGTCCAGATTCCTCGTGGAGTGTATAGAGGTGAGCGTTTTCCCGTTCGTAGTCTGTTTCTGCCGTGTTTTTATCGGCGGGGCTCCCGCCCCGGAAAAGGTGGCGGATTGGTGGGTCGTGATAGTGTGGGCGGTACATTGTCTGCCGCCTGTCTGTTGGCGGTGACGCCGCGCTGTTTGTTTGTCCCGCCGTGGCGGTTGGAGTGTTAAAGTGGCGGGCTGTGTTGGCGGTTCCCGCCAGGGTCAGAATTCAATTTTTTTTACCGCCTGCCTGTTGCCGGGTTGGCCGCCGCTTTAACACCGACCGCCAGGGTTGGAATGACCCCCTTAGTGACTACCAAGAGCTTTTCTTGACTTTTTGAGGGGAGTTTAGACATTGTTCCATTGCCTCCCCTATCTATGTTTTTAATGATGTCAGAGGGCAAATACCTAATTAAAATATGTTGTACCTCTAGGCATTTTTAACTGTTTTTCTTTCTTCATACCAGTCCAGTATTCATTTTTTTGACCGGCTTGTCACTATCTGCAAAAGATCTCCGGCAAAGAGCTCCCTCGTGGGGCCCGTCAGGCATTGCAGCACCAGCCTGACGAGGAGCAGAGCCCTATGAGGAAGCATGTCACCGAGTGGTGAGTAAGGGCTCTTGCTTCAAAGATTTTGACTCCCAGGGACCTGGCATTTACAATTACATTCTGTATATTAGAACTGTGTATATACTTGTTTGATTTATAAGATTTGGGAGATCTATACACAGGACCAGGACATGATTCCCGAACCTCCCGCTATATTCTATGCCCCCCCTTTTTGATTTGTATAGACACCCCAAACCACCTGCTATCTACACCCTATAATCGGGGGCAAATCTCCTCAGTACAAATGAGACTCTGAGGGTGTGGCAAGGTAAAGAGATTGCCAGGAGGCAAGAGAAGTGCAGCGCGGATCCCCCAAATTATGTGCCCTCAGACTAACCAAATAGCCATGGGGAAGGCCGAAGCTGGTAAAAAGCAAACCCCTACACACACCCCGTGATGGGGGCGGAGGGAGGTCCCAGAGGAAGACCAGCTAGTGACACATACCACAGTGATACTGGCAGCTATGAAAGACACTAAGGCCCTCATTTCAACCCTGGTGGCCGGTGCTAAAGCGGCCTTAATACTGCCAACAGGACGGCCGCAAAAAAAATGGGATTTTGTCCCTGGCTGTAACCGCCATCAAAGACCGCCACTTTAACACACCGACCGCCAGGGTGGTAACGGCCGCTGGGCTGGAGACCTCGTTCTTCAGCCTGGCGGTCATCACAATCCCACCTTCAGGATTTCGACCGGGCCTACCGCCATGGTTTTCATGCTAAACTCACCACCATGAAAACCATGGCGGTAGGCACTATCAGTGCCAGGGAATCCCTTCCCTGGCACTGATAGGGGTCTCACCCACTCCCTCCTCCTCCCCAGATTTCTCCCCCTTCCTTCTCCTGCCCCCCACACATATACACACGCGCACCCATATACACACATGCACACACGCATATCCACCACCACCCATGCATGCACACATACATACCCACACACCGCAACACACACCAACATACATTGTCACACACATGCATTCACAACACACAACCCTCCCAATCACTCATTGATGCACGCATTCAATGTGACTCACACTGGCATGCACACATTCCAAAACATACACCCCCCCCACAGACACACAACACCCCCACTTCCCTCTCCTGTTGGAGAACCTGTCTTACCTGCTTGCAGGGGGTCCTCCTGCGGGAGACGGTCTGCGGCGCTGCTGTCAGCAGCAGCGTCCGCCAGCAAAACACCGCCAGGCTGTATCATTGGTCATGATACGGTCGGCGGTGTTTTGCTGGTATGGCAGTGCTGCTGTCAGCAGCGCCGCCTCACAACCGTCCGCCGCCATGACCGTCGGCAGTGTACTGCCAGCATTCTGGCAGAATACCGTCGGCGGTCATGATACGCGTAGATGGCTGGTAGCCATGGTGGCAGTATGCTGGTGGCCGTCGCCGTGGCGGTAGGCGGTAGTTACTGCCAAGGTTGTAATGAGGGCCTAAGTTGGTGCTGGAGGTGCAAATTGAGTGCGGACCACAAAAAACTGGCGGAGAGGGTCCGCAAAGCAGAAGTTAAACTGGATACAACCCACCTGACTGTTCAGGACCTCAGGAAATGCTGCTCTAAGTTGGAGAAGAGGGTGAGAGCTCTTACGGATCACCTGGAAGATGTGGAGGAGAGATCTAGAAGGCACAATGTGAGGCTCATAGGGGTCCCTGAAAAAGCAGAGGGACAGAACATGTAGCTCTTCATCGAGGACTGGCAAAGAATGATAGCGCTGTAGGGACAGCCCTTGCGCTTCTTCGCAGTGGAAAGAGTGCAACCTCCAACAGATCATTGCTCGACTCATGAACTACAGAGACTGAAATAATATACTCCAGATCTCCCGTAAACATGGCCCACAGATACTTGAAGGGAAGGAAGTCAATGTATATCCAGGCAATATGACATTGGTTCAAAGTCCAAGGGGGACATTTATGCCTATCAAGAAAGAATTGTGCCAGCTCGGTCTAAAGTACACCCTGTTCTTTCTAGTGAAGCTGAGAGTAGTACATACAGAGAGGGCACATTATCGGCTATCTGCAAGGGAGGCGTGGCAGAGGTTGGAACAACAGGGCCTCTGGTCTGGCGTGGAAGCCTCGCCGGAAGGGGGACACGAATAGCAGCAGCTGAAGCCCAGGAAAAGGAGAGGAGCAGGAAGCAGATCTTCCCCGACGAAAATGCAGATGAAGGCAGAACGAGAGAAGACGGTGGAGGAAATTCAGAACGGCAGTGAAATTCTTAACAACAATAAATGGAGAGCAATAGCACCAGAGCTGGGGTAGAGTGGGATAAATTTATCAGGGTCTGGCACAGAGAAAGAGGAGGACAACCTACCAGTGTTTACATCGATGACATCGGACCATATTGGCTGACACAACACCTGTATGTGAACTGTACATACAAGCAAGAGATCTGCATGCCCGAAGGGTCATGCCCTACTAAACTCTGGCTCATGCCTGATACATGGTACACTTGATGAATCTGCTGCCGGTCTTTGGAGGACTTGAGGGAGCCAGTGAGTAGCATGTTATGTGGTTTTCTTCTACCTGTATTTGATACAACGCCTGCATGGACTGCTCTTGAATGCATAGTGCATAAAGTTTTTCTGTAGTGATTCATGTTCACTTGGTTAAAGGAACACACATTCCGTGAATTTGGAGGTGTGGTCAAGTTCTAGATCACAGCATGGTAAGGTAGGGTGATGGGTATTTTGGGGAAATGTTCTATTACTGTTGTCTAAACAGGGTCGCAATTTTAAGGAATCGCAACTGTAGCGATTCCTTAAAATTGCATTCAGAATGTCTTTCATACATTCTGAAATGGCTTTTTTCATTCGCAAATGGGCATTCACACCATTTGCGAATGCAAAAAGCTTTCATACATCTGGCCCATAGTTTGCCAGCAACAGATGTTTTCAAGAGAGAAAAGCTAGTACCTGCACATATTTTGTGCCCAGGTCAGTAATTAGTGTCGAAAAAGTAGCAAATGACTCCTTTACTTAAAGGGGGGTACATGCCACGGTATTTGTGAGATCTTCCTGGATAATGGACATCTTAAATTTTGCCAGCACCATGTGTCACAGGGATTGATGCCTATGCATATAGTCACTGAGGCTTGGCACTGTGTGCAAGAAGGAGACCTAAAGGTATATGTGAAGCTGAGCATTTTGCAAGAAAATGTCAATCTTAGATTCTTGAGACTTCAAATAAGCACACCTTCCCCAATGATTATGTGAGGCTTGCTGTGTGGCACACTATACTTTGGACAATTGTCCTTACACATGTGACATGGGGTGACAGGCAGTGTTAGAAACATGGGGGGATATTTATTAAAAAGTGGGGCAGCAAAGGAAGTGACATTTCTGCACTGCATTGCATCACTGGGAAAGGGAAGAAATGTGCTGTATCTAAGGCATAAGGCGCATTCCTGTTCTTTCCCCCTGCACTGGTGAACAATGGGCTGCCTAGCGCCAACACAGGCACACTTGCACCATGGTTTAAGGGTACCTGTGTTGAATGCAGGATTGTTTTTGTGCAGGAAAGGGATTTTTCCACTTTCTATGCATGTTGCAGAATGCAGCACACAAAGAAGGAGAAAAAAATAGGAGAAATAAAGATATTTCTCCTCGTTGCATCTCCCTTTGGGAGCTGTAAGGCTTTGGCCCTTCCCAAAGTTTTCATGGTCTTGTAAATCTTCAATGTGTCAAAATGTGTGGGTTTTGCTAGGGAACACCCACTGCAACGCCCATAGAATGCCTTCCCAGGGCAGAGTAGTACAAGGGGGTGACATATGCTTCATAGAGCTACTTCAGAAGTATGAGGCCACTCAAAGCCATGCAAAGTGGCTTTGCGTGACTTCATAAATCTGACTTAGAGCCATGCGTCATGCATGTACCACTTTGTGTGGTGCAAACGTGATGCAAAGCTCTTGTACATATGTATGCAGGATGGCAGAGGATCTTGGTTGGTGGTGAGGGTGGCTCAGAATAACCTAAAAAAGGCTGCAACTTGTATGTACTAAATTTACTGCTTCGTTCAGCCTGTGTGTCATTTCTTATACTAAATCTTTGTGTGCTGGCTCAAGTGCAGAGACTCCTCTCCGAGTGCAGAATCTCATCTCTGCCCTGGGTGTGGAGTTTCTGCCCCAAGTGCGTAAACTTCACACACGGAGTGGAGACTCTGCAGTTGGGCTGGAAACCAGTGATATTATACTGGAAATGACAAACAAGAAATAAACAGCAGGAAGTTCATAACAGGAAGCTGCAGGCAGCAAGCTACAGGCAGCCATTTTATATTCATTCTGAGCCATCCTCAACTCCAAGCAAGATCCTCTACCATCCTGCTGTTCTGTGTACCGAACTTGTCTACAGAATGGCTAAGAGACTTGAGGAAAAGGCACCCCCTTTCAGTGAAACTGAATTGAACATCCTAGCTGAGGGGGTGCTTGATACGTACCCTCAGCTTTAAGAGGACCCAGAGGATCAGCTGAGTATTGTAGCGTGCAACAGAGTCTGGCAAGCCATTGCAGTGCACTGTAGTACAGTGGGTGTTTACAATTGGCGGGCCCAAATGTGTGATAAGTGCTAAGAGGACCTGTGATGCTTGGCCTGAATCAAGGCTCAGAACCTAAAGGACCTATCCTCCAAGCCACACTTGCAGAGGCCCCGCCTCAGCCCACTGTACAGGAGATGTTTTAAAACAGTCTGACCAACCCTCCTTGCTCAGCTGAAGGAGTATGAGCAGCAGAGACCTGGTAAGTGCATGGACTGCTGTATGTGTCTGGTAGTATGGTGTGAGTTGTAAAAGAGATGTTACATTATTTTTTGTCACATTTCATCCTATCTGCATAATAGTTACAGTACTTATATGGTTTATGCCTCCTTGCAGCAGCTGGAATGCTGTTTAATGAAGGCATTCTGGGACTTGTAGTGTACTAAACACAACTGGATACATTTCTATTACAGTTGCATTTTAATGGATAAATGCACATACAATATCATAACTAGCCCACTAAGGACCTTCTAACTATTGTATTCAATAGTGAAGGTGTGGAAACTGGCTAAAGAATCCATTTTGTATTTTCCAAGGCCTGTCCCCATCCTCTGATACTCAGTGATAAACAGGCCTGCAAAATGTATGCAAAAGGTCAGATGACCTTTATTAACTAATGTAACCTGACAGATAGCTTGTAATATAAGTCTTGCTTACAAGAGACACCTTACGCGACATGCATTGCTTCATTCGCCCGGCAACAGACAGACATCTGGATGTCCTAATAGGTCAGACTGGGGTTGTGAAGAAATTGGTTTCTTTGACGCATTGGATAGTCCCAACTATTTGCGTAATGTGAATGTCACGCTTGTGGTCATCTTGTATCACGCTGCCATCAAGAAATGTTGTTTTACTGTGATTGGGTAGATGCCTAGTATATGTGTAACACCATGCATCTTCCGATCAACATCACACCATGTATCTAATGAAGAACTCACCTTACTGTTGCTCTGGTTGGTCAATGTATTCACATCTTATTGGTTTTCATGTATAAAAGACCTGATGGAACATCTCCAATTTGGTCAATTGTTCAAGGACATTTGGCCCTGTGATCACGTCAATATACTGCAATTTGAACTCAACTCTGTCTGTGTTTCTTTATTTAAATGTGCTTCCAGATCTCTGGTGGAGAATGCAGCTCTAGGCGGCGACTTGGACATCACGGCCTTTGCTATGGCGTTGCGTATGGTAGACTTCTGAGAGGTCCCTGCTTGGCCTTTTCTGTTTCCCTTTTGACCTCTCTGGTGTGAGGCCTCGCCCCTCCACTACTCCATCTGTGAGTCTTAGTAAATGTGTTCTCTGTCCTGCCCTAGTGTTTAATACTGGTTCTTGCTTTATCTTGCTTTACTTTAATTTTGACAATGCTTGTTTCGATTACAGTATATTTTTGGATATCCTCTTCATGATTTCTGGTGAACAGCGCTGGGCAGTTGGTACTCCGCTGTGGGTTCCCCTTACCACTCTCCTCACCAGGTCGTACCGAGGATGGTTGACTATTTCTGGGATCCTGACACCTGTGAAGTCTCCGGTTGTACCCAGGGTTACCCCTGGTTGCA
This sequence comes from Pleurodeles waltl, assembly GCF_031143425.1. Classification (NCBI taxonomy): domain Eukaryota; kingdom Metazoa; phylum Chordata; class Amphibia; order Caudata; family Salamandridae; genus Pleurodeles; species Pleurodeles waltl. Next base: position 974,587,019 of record NC_090446.1, on the reverse strand, counting down.
AGAGTAGGGTAGAATTAGAGAGGGGGGACCGGGTGTGATATATGTTGGGTGGTTCTCACATTTTTAGTGCATGCATATTGTTGGTTTTACATGACCTGGTCAGGTCACTGGACCTAGGGCATAGCACTTGTTGGTTAAATGATTGCCGTGTACTGGGGCTGGGCCTGATGATTGGGCATTTCCAGTGTGTACTGGGGTGATTTTCCAGGTGTACATAAGAATTGATGGTACAGTTTAAGTTCCTGTTTTCTGTAACTATTGCATTTACCTTGCATATCCTTGGAATTTTCTGACTAAGGTGACAACTTCCTCACCTAGTCCTTATGTTTTCATCAACTGCCAGATATTATGGTCCGCATTTTTGTATTTTTAGCATTGCAACCTATAGGGTGCTGACTTTGCCGTGTGTTCATTATTTTTCTGTGTTGGTATATTTTTCCATTGTGATACAGTGATAATGGCAGTTCTCTCCACGTTGTTTGAATGCTTATTGTTACTATATTGGGTCATACTTTTTGTTTTCATTGCAGTTGTAGCATGGAAATGTTTCCCCACTCTGTTGATAATATTACCATTCCTTCCCCTAGATATTGAATAAGACCACATTTCCTGGTGCATGGGTAGGAAGCACCAGCAGTAGTAATGTGAGCACCAAGCTTCTATGTGTGTAAATGCATTTCTGAATGAGAGAGGGTTCACTCCTGTCTACAAGAGCATCTGTGTGCCTGGATGTTCTGGTAGATTATGGAACTTTCCATGAAAATACAGCTGTCCCTGTCCAGGGCAGAATACTTGTCCAGGGAAGATCGCAAGGGTGTTTTCACACTTTTAAGTACTCTCCCTTTTCTGTCTTCTTCCTTCTTCGGTGGCAAGAACGCTGGGGAAACCGGAACCTCTGGCATCTTTTAATCTCCCTAGAGACGCTCTCATCTGTGTGTCAAGTGAGGACGCTTTTAGTGAACCAGCACTGCAAGCATTGTTCAGTGAATGTGGGTTGTCTGAGCGCTCCTCTTGCTTCCACTAATAATGTTGCACAAAGGCTGAACGTGTATATGTGCATGTCGAAGTTGTATCACTCCTGTCTTTCATGGGCATGAGCATGTGGAACTAGTCCCTGAGACACCCTTTACATTATTTTGTTGATGTGATTGAGAGCCCCAGTCTGCCGTTAGGGATAGCTAACACCCTTAGGGACAATGGGGCTGCCTACGTAAGCTTGCTCCACCCAGGTAGCCATTCATAATGCTTTTGGTGCTTGGATGTTTTTGGAAAAATAGCATCAGTTGACTGCTATGAACAAAGAGTTGCAGTTTTCTCTGCGTGGACATTTGACTGGCAAAAGTTAGGATATTTGAGGCAATTTTTGTTGAAAGGGAAAAAGATTAGACCTACTGAGTGGGATGCATTTTGGATGTAGGATTTGAGTGCACATGATTTGAGGACAACAAGTGATGTAAAGGCGAAAGTACATAAAGAATTGTTGGCACTACGGAGAGAACCCGCAAAGGTGGCCCTTGACCAGCATATCAGTGAAGTTTGGAGGAAATGTTAGCTTGATGTTCCCCGGTGTTCACCTGCGAAGCGCGCCGGCAGAGGAAGACGGAGATCGCACAGATCCTCTACTAGAGGATATTATTGTATGGCGGCTGAGGAGCCCTCCCCCTTAAGCCCCAGTTGTCCAAACTAGTATAGATCTTGATTTGACAGTAAGCGAGAAACCGACTGAGCTACCTCAAGCAGAAATAGGTCAGTGCCGGAGCCAAGCATGTAAACTATGAAAAGAGGAAATGAACAGAGCAGAACATGGCACCATTACGGATATTCAGTTCCTTTTTCATATAAAACAGGAAGTAACACAGACAGTGAGCAACTTGGAGCACAAGCATGCATGGTTGATTAAACAATGTACAGATAAAAAAATACCTCAGTCTGCCATGACCAATCCAGCTCTGCTGATCACTCCTTAGATGCCCTTGGGTTTAAAACATTTATTTGTGACATATGCACTTATGAAAAGAACTGTCTGCATGATGTTAAATTACTAGGGGCAGTTGGCAAGGACCCACCTTAGGAGCAGAGGGGGGAGACTAGTGCATTACCACCACCTACTGAACCCGTGCCCAACCAGCAGGGATCTCACAGGAACAGTTGGAGTGATACCCCTGTGTCCTCACCCGCCTCATCAGCCAGCATCTTTGCCTGTAGGCAATATCTAAAATAAGACAAAGAAAAGTGCATTGGACTGCTGGCAGGTCTAATAGAGGGCTGAATACAGTTGGAACAATTTGAACTAGAGTACAATAAGGGTTACCTTGAGGGGACACTGCAGTTGAACAGGCAAGGCTGCTTAAGAATATGGTAGGAAAGGAGGACATTGCTTCAATAATAGCTGACCTACTCCAACAAGGAATAATAAGAGAGATGTCATACTGCATCCTCTGTCCAGCATGAGTGAAAATGTCTTTGATGCTGTAGGGATAGCTGGGGTATCTTCAACAACAGAAAAGGCAGGGGTGGCTCCTTCTTAATAATGGAGGAGTGTCACCCCCCTGCTCAGTCAAGCAGGCAGTGAGAAATAAAATAATAATAAAACAATGTTGTTATCATTTTATTTGTTGCTGTCTCTCTGACAGCTTGAATTCTGGAATGTAGGGTGGGGCCAGGCCTTAGGGAGGAGGAGCGGTGGGCACTGTAAAGTCATATGTTGGTTCGGGCGGCTGTCGTAGTCTGGCCAAATCGACGTGCACTTACATTTCTCCAAACTGGCTGTAATTTTATCTTTTGTATTCACTGAACAGCACTGAGCACAAGTTTAAGTTTTCAATTTATTTGCAAGGCCACTGCTTCTGTTATGCCAGTTGAGATTAACTTCCCCATTTCTGCATACCACAGACCCTGGGCATGGCTCCAAGAGCAAAGCCACAGATTTTTGCAATATACTGTTACAGGACAAATAGAGTATACTGCACATGGAGAATGAGCAACGAATGTACAATCTGAATGTTTATGCCTAATAAATATTTGGATTCTCTTAACTTTAAGGTCAGTATGATTTTCTCATACACCTTGGATGCAGGGATGTATATATATATATATATATATATATACGTATATGTAAATATATATATATAAATATATATATATATATATATATATACATATATATTTATACACACATATATGTGTGTGTGTGTGTATATATACATATATATATATATATATATATATATATATATATATATATATATATATACATATATATATATATATAGGTGTCAGGGGTTGCTTTTGCTCATTCCAGGTTGGCTTGGAGCTGTAATACTGTGTCATTTTACAGCTCGGCAAGGATGGCTATGCTTAAAGTTTTTGCTGTACCAATGGCAAAAGACTTTGACGTTTTCGAGCTCGGGATGGATTGCACTGTGCCAGTCCTATGCTTAAAAAGTTAAAAAAATTGCTAGAAAAACAGACATTTGAGGTGAAAAAATCTAGAGTATCGCTGGTTTTGCAGGGTGCTCCTTATTGGAGGTACTCTCCACATAAACTTGTGAACTACCCAGAGTTCTCTCTTCTGTTTTGCATATATATATATATATGTATGTATATACGTATATATATATATATATATATATATATATAATATATATATATATATATATATATATATATATATATATATATATATATATATGTATTACAAATTATTTAATTGCCTGGTGCAACAGTATATTTCTATCCATGTTTTCCTAGGTTTCAGAAAATGGATGAGAAGATGTATTTTCTGTAAATGTCTGTCTGTGTCCCGTTTTATGTTTTTTACCTTGTTTAAAGGATTTCTGGAGGTATATCTTAATATATAAAGTACAGTGACATGGATTGCCTTCATGTGTTAGTAGATTACAACTATATACTTTCAGACTGGCTTTGAGTATTGAATATATCTATATTAGAATATTCTTTTTCTCTCTCTCTACCTATTCTTTATTTCCTTGTTCCATAGAACATAGTATGCCATAATGTGTCAATGATGCTGAATATAATTGCATGTGCTATTGGCATCACCTGCCTTGCAGTGTTTGCACTGCTAAGTTTTGGGGTTTGGGGAAGGTGTAAATGATGTGTGGCACTTGTGATACAGAATTGAGGGACTATACATTATTTGGGAAGTTAATGAAAGGTAGAGTTGTTCCTACTTCAGGATGTGCAAGGTGGTACTGCAGCACAGCTATTAGTAGTATATGTCTGATGATAAGGGTGCCAAATGTGAATGTCCCGCTTATGACTCCTGTTTTGTGTTTTTGCACTCTGCAAGAGTATAGCCACAATACAACTACAAACTTTGTGCACAGAGTAAAGGCTGGTGTGTGCCCCTGCCCCCCTGTATTGTTTTTAAAGGAACATCTGAATTTCACAATGTCACGCTTGTACAAGAAATGGGAAGTGGCTTCTGACACTAGTGATGCCTGCCAGGCCCCAACTCCTCTAACCTAGATGCAAATATTCTATGTGTTGAAGACAAATAAAGGGATAAAATACTTTGTTCCAACGATATTTGCTGTATGCCCATGTCACATTTATTTCCTCCTGACCTTTGGGGTTACTATTTGTTTGGTGAAATAGTTTGTGTGAATACTCAGCTGTTGCTGAGTTTCATTGTTCACTTTTTATTTTGAATGTTTATTTATTGTTTGAATGCTGATTTCCATTTAAGGTGGTACAAGTATATGTGATTAGAAGGGCTATTGAATAGCAACTTTTTGTTATTATATATTAAATGCGTCAGTGAGGATATGAAAAAAAAGACTATAGGTACAGAAACAGTAACAAAATATTGGTGTAGCATTATCAGCGGAATTACTAAAAGAGAAGGGCTTGGGTCATTGGTTATGCACTGACTATGCAATGATGGTTGGCTATTAACATTGATGGTAATGTGTTTTCTACAGTTATCAATTCCTGTTATTTTTCAGGTATAATTAGAGAAATGTATGTTGCATTTTACGAGCAGTACTGAAGAGGAGGTTTTATTCCTCTGTACACATTTATGTCATGTTTCAATAAACTTTATTCTTTCAAAGTGAAGCAGTTGTAGACAGAGGAGAGAGCCTTTCCCCCATATACCTAGGCTGGGTTTTCTTGAGTTAAAAAAGATTTAGATGCATATTACCCCAAGCACCACTTCAGCCTCACCTAGTTGAGGTACAATGTAGTACAAGTATGGTTTGCAATGATTACGATTGTGCCTTTGATAAATGATATATGAATATTACTGACCTGACTACATTTAGTTGAAAGGAATATCACCATTAAAGGTGATGTTGTATGTTACATGCATTGTGATTATCCATGTTATTAGTAACAGCTGAAACATGGTACAGTAGACTGTGGAATTAGGTGTTCGCAGAGAGGAGGGGGTGAATTTATTGAATGTATTGATTTACCCCATTCTACAGTGAGCTGCTAACCTCAAAGTATGACTTATTAACCCCACTGGATCAGCCTTTCTCTTAACAAGGTTTTGTTTCCAGATTTTGCAACAATTACAATGAACTATGACTGTGGCCAAATGTTTGATTTCTCCAGTTGTGACAATGCATCAACGTCAGTTTCCATAGTGATCAAGTTTCTTGTGCAAGGGTCTTGGGAAAATGCAAAGTTGTACTGTGCCTGCCATTCTCCAGCAGAGGGTGATGTATATTGCAGAACTGGTGTACTAAAACTGTAATTGGAAAGATTTGTGTATCTGCTGAGCTGTTCTAGATTGATACACTACGACTTGCTTCTTTGGTTAGGAGAAGCACCCCGACAGAGTGGTCAAACTGAGTACCAAATGAAATACTGTTTGAATGGCCTATGCACATGTCCATTGTTCTGCTGTCAGTATCCAAGTTGTTTTGACAATCACATAGAGTTACCTTCATCGTCAGGTGCTGCAGGCCCTTCATGACTCAACAACACCATCTGGACATGATCTACAACCAGGAGATTGGGCCTGGGTCGCCTATGAAGTGTTAGGGGCTGACCTCCTGGACTCTTGCTTCTCGCACCAAGAAGGTGTCCCCAGCTAGAACAACAACGAGGACTAAGGTCACCATAAACTTCACCAACTTTATCGGCTGCAGTTCTGGCTGAAAGACCTCACTAGAACCTCAGTTCTAGACCATCTGGCCTCTATTCTAGAGTACCTTTTTGCTTCAAGGACTGGTGACCTCTGAGGCATAATATAACGTGCAGGAAAATGAACATTTTAAAGGTCTATTTTTAAATTGATTGAGGCAACAATGCCTGAAATCTCTTCAAGGGAGTTTCTTTGTGCTACTGATCGTGGTATCTGTTGATTTCACACTGATCCCTCTTACTTCAAAATAGGAACACTGAATGACACTGAGACTTTTGAACTTTGAGACTTGGGACTTCTTATCCAGATTTACAATAGGACTAAACATCACAAGGATGGGCAAACATGCTTTGAGAGAAAAATAATAATGTTGAATAGAAAGCAAAGTATGATACAAAGTTCCAGTGTATTACATCATTTGATGTTTGTGAACACCTGCTCCAACAGTGCCGAGTGGATAATAGAATGGAGAGTAGTATAGCACATCACCTTTACCAACTATAGCTGTGACAGACAAAGAACAACATGAACATTCAATTACCTGTAAAATAAGAGTTGTCATTAATAAAAATGCATTATAGAAAGTACAAGTGTGGGGATAATAATAGGAGGAGTGGGTTGCTGTTAGGTTAAGAATAGATTAGCTAGTAGTGGCCCAACCATGCATCTCAGATTCCCAGTGGAGGAGATAAACGTTTGTTCCTAATTACACATACAACAGGTAGCAAATTACTATCTAGGGTTTGTTAGTGTCCCATGTGCAACATTGCCTACACAATCTACCACAGATAATGATACATCATGTATCCACCCAAGACTGAGCAAGAGGTACTAAAAATGATGCAAGACAGCAACATTACTTATTCCCCATGGTAGTAACAGCAAGCATGCCAGACACAATATCAAGAGCAAAACATTTATGGATGCGAGACAGTACCATGAGGATTAGGAACACCTTGTCACTATTGATTATCAGAGGAGGGGATGTGGAAACTGGCTGAATAATCCATTTTGTAATTTCTCCAGGTCTGTTCTCATCCTGTGATACTCAATGATGAACAGGTCTGGACAGGGGTTGTGAAGAAATTGGTTTCTTTGACGCTTTGGAAAGTCCCAACCATTTGTGTAATGTGAAGGTCACGCTTGTTGTTATCTTGTATCACGCTGGCATCACGAAATTATGTTTTACTGTGATTGGTTAGATGCCTAATACATATGTAACACCATGCATCTTCTGATCAACATCACACCATGTATCTAATGAAGAAAGCACCTTCCTGTTGCTCTGATTGGACAATGTCGTTGCATGTCTTTGTGGTTTTCATGTATTAAAGATCTGATGGAACTTCTCCATTTTGGCCAATTGTTCAAGGACATTTGGCCCACATGTACTGCAATTTGAATTCAACTCTGTCTGTGTTTCTTTATATAAAGTTGATTCCACAAGGAATGGCTTGCACAATGTCTAGTGTTGGTATGTGAGGGGTGTGGGTGCTGGATGCTGTATTGTGAACACTTTGTGTGTGTGTTTTGTTACCTTTCACCTTCTCTGCATAATTGCTACAGCACTTATATGGTCTATGCCTCTTTGGAGCAATTGGAATGCTGTCTAATAAGGGCATTCTGGGACTTGTAGTATACTAAACACAACTGGGGTCAATTTCCATTACAGTTGCTTTTTAATGAATAATCACACTTATATCATGAGTAACCAACCAAGGACCTTATAACTGATGCATTAAATGGTGAAGGAATAGCTTGCACGATGTCTAGAGTTGTCCTGCACAATGTCTAGAGTTGGTGTGTGAGGAGTTTGGGTGTTGGGTGATGTAGCATGAATGCTTTTTGTGTGTATTTGTTTCTAGGTTAAATATCATATTTTTGGATAATGAAATAAAGGCTGCCTTTGTGATACTTGCCTTGCTCAAAATGATACAAACATATCAAAGAAGGACAACATAGACACATCTTTTCAGCAGTGGCACATATGTCATTTTTAATATCTAGGTTGCTGTTCAAACTATGTGCATGTGGTAACCAGAATACAGCACAAACAAAGCTGTCTTGACATGCTAAATGAGACACTTGCCATGTAGAATGGCTGATTTTCTCAAGGGATATTCCAATATTTGGAATCACATCTTTGCAAAGGTCATATCCAAGGCATTGTTTGCGTATGTACACCCAATTTTGCATGTATGTAGTATTTCAGTATGCTACACAACAGGTGGCATTTGATAGTAAGTGTAAGACTGCTGAGACTGCACAATACAGGATAATACTGTATCCATTTTAAGTGGGGATATATCCATCCAGACTGTGTCCCATCTCCACTTGTAAACTTTTACATTGGAAAATAACTATGTTTCAGTGTCTGGAAACTCGCTTCACACTAATACTGAAGGTGAGGATTAGTAAATACTGAAGAGTATACTGAGCACACTTGAGAAATATGTTATTGTGTGAAAAATCTCAGGACATTCGGGTGATAATACACATACTTTTGGGTTCAAAAAACATAAAATTGCACACAAAGAACTACAAAGTCAGCACTTGCTTAATGTTGTGGTGAGCTTGTTTATGAATTGTACACCAACTACATAATTTTTTGCCTTTAAGGAACATCTAGACAAGACCAGGGGCAGGCTAGTGGATTCTCGGCTTGTCAGCAGGCACATTCTCCCGACAGTACCAGTGTGGAGGAGGAGGGAGAGAAAGAACAAGGCATGGGTAGTGTGCCCACCCAGACTAGGGTGCAGACACTGAAATGAGGGGGAGCATTGGGGGGATGCCACCAGCTAGGTGGGAAAAATGACATAGGTCTCCCCATGGCCCAGAAGAGGTAGAATTTGAAGTGGTGTCCCCAGGGCAGGCCACATCAACATCTGTGCTTGCCACTGACCCCTCCCTAACTCCTATGTCTCCCATTCCATTGAGGCCTCCAGCAGCACCCTCTACCACTACTCCCCCTCCATGTGCCTGCCCAGAAGAGCTGAAGGAGGCATCTGCCCCAGACATCCCACATCTCTAATGTTCGACCCAAACCCTTACAAGGACTGTCATTCCTTTTCATGCATCCCAGGAAGTGGTGTTGGCATCTGAGGCTGAGGACACTGTATCCTCTCGGATCTCACAGGAGATCTGAGATGAGCTCCGTAAGTTTCAAGAGGAACATTCAAGAGATATAGTCCACCTCAGTGCCTAAATCACTTGCTTGGCTGCAGCCATATTGTCTGCGTTGGCACACCGACCCCCCCCAAACCACTGTTGTCGTGTCTCCTTGTTCGTCTTCCCTCTCTGTTTTCTCTGCTAATCCTAGTACCCCTCATGTTGCCTGCTCCTGTGGGGTGTCTGGTCCTGCACCGGTCTGCCTAGAAGAGTCCACCGTAGCAGAGGACTTGGACACATACTGCTTCCCATGATGCTTCATGACGTGTTATATGTATTTTGCCCACCCTGTCCAAGTACCCTTGCGCAATCTGAAATAAGATTTATTTGGTTTTCCTTCTCTCTTTCCAATGGACACATTTCCATTTAATTTATTTAATATATTACATAATTGTTCAAATTCAACATCTCTGTGTTGTGTGTTTCATTCTATATGCTGGACTCAAAGTATGGAAGTCTACATTGTTAGTTGTTCAGCTATGCTTTCAACATGATAGCTTGGTACACAGATGTTCCTACAAATCTACATGTTTTACTCACACATATTTATCAACACATATATGGCCTACAAGCAGAGTAACCAATTGACCATCATGAACTATTACTCAGCTGAATTGAAATGTGGAAGATAACTTTTTATTTACAAATAATTGAAGGAAATACATTTTACAGTGATCATGGGGGATCTCTCCTGAGACATTACAAAAGTGGTGGTGAGGATCTCTGTGAGTGAGTATGTTTACTGTGTCAGTGCTGATGTGTGGATGGGTGTGGTGCATCTGTTTCTACAGGTGGTGGAGGTGCCTGTGCAGGGGGTGAAGGTAACACAAAAGTATGATGGATGGAGTGCTGAACCTTTTCAAATACTCACCCCCAGTCACAGATCTGGGTTTAATTTGTCATTCTTTTTCTCACCATGCCACTCCCAGCCAGGCTAGCTCGGATGGTCCAAACTGGGTGGCATGGTGAGCAAAAGAATTGATGGATTGAACCCAGATCTGTGACTGGGGTTGAATGCTTAATTGGTTCCGCATTCCATCCATCATTTTGGTTTGTTTGCTTTTGTCGCCCTAAGTGTGCAGGCTATGCCCGGACGTGGGTCCTGGGCTCACTATGCCACTGGATTCAAGCTAGCCTGGTTGATGAAGGGGGATATCCTGAAACTGGTCCCGGGATGTTTGTTTCTGGACAAAGGAGGACCTGGCCTGGCAGTTCGGGCTGGACTCTTCCCATGGGGAATAGGGTCAAGACTGTTTTGCATATGGCTAGGTCCAAACTGAGGTGGCATGGTGAGCAAAAGAACTGATGGATTAAGCCCAGATCTGTGACTGAGGGTGAATGTTTGATTGGTTTAGAATACCGTCAATCATTTGTGCTTATTTGCTTTTGTTGCCCTAAGTGCACCGGGTATGCCCAGATATGGGTCCCGGCTTACTATGCCACTGGATTCAAGCTAGCTTGGCTGATGAAGGGTGATACCCTGAAACTGGTCCCAGGATGCTTGTTTCCGGTCCAGGGAGGACCTGGCCTGGCATTTCGGGCTGGACTGTCCTCATGGGGGACAGGGTCAACACTGATTTGCATATGGCTGTGTCCAGACTGGGGTGGATTTGATTAATTAAACCCAGATCTGTGACTGGGGGTGAGTGATTGGTTCTGCATTCCGTCCATCATTTGTATTTGCACAGGGGGTTAAGATGCCTGTACTTGGGGTGATGGTGCCTGTACAGGTGATGAAGGTGCCTGTTCAGGGGGTGAAGGTGCTTGTACAGGTGAGGGGGTGCCTATACAGGGCGTGAGGGTGTTTGTACAGTTGGTGGGTGTTCCTGTACTTGGGGTGAGGGTGCCTGTACAGGTGATGAAGGTGCCTGTTCAGGGGGTGAGGGTGCTTGTACAGGTGAGGGGGTGCCTATACAGGGCGTGAGGGTGTTTGTACAGTTGGTGGGTGTTCCTGTACAGGGGTTGAGGGTGCCTGTACAGTTGGTAGATGTGCCTGTACAGGAGGTGATGGTATCTATATAGGTGGTGAAGGTGCCTGTACATTGGGTTAGGGTGCCTGTACTGCTTGGGGAGATGCCTGTACATGGGGTGAAGGTGCCTGTACATGGGATGAGGGTACCTGTACAGATGGGGGATGTGACTAGACAGAGGAGCATGTGCAGGGTGGGTGATGCCTGTGGGACATTGGGGGCGTGCATGTGAAGGTTGTGGTACAGATGGGTGAGTGGGGCGTGGTGAAAGTAGGTGTGGTGGGTCCCCTCCATGTGTTGACTGTGAAGGAAGACTTTGGTACAGTCTCAACCTGCCTTCCATCATCTTTATTGCCAAGGCATGTTGTCTTGCACTCCCTTCCCTATGGATAGCTATGATGTAATTTTGCCTCCTTGCCATGTCTTGGCAATATTTCTCACTCCTGTCCTAGACACAAGTCTGTTTGCCAATCATCTGAGGGATATGGAGTATTTCCTGTAGTGAGTCTGAAATGTCATACAGATTAGACCCCATTGCACAAATTTACTGCTTTACATCAGCCTGCTGTTGGAAAAACTCAATCTCCCACTGCCTACCATGTCCACCTGCCAGTCCCCTCTGTATTTGACGGACTTTGTTATGACCATCAGGTCTACTAGCATGAGAAAGGGTGTCACGTAGAAGGCTTAGGGGAGGACATTAGTGCCTAGTGGATACCTGCTCCTCACCAAGGGTGTCAGGACCCTCAGATGCTTGAGAGAAGGCCTGGGAAGCACTGTCATGGGAGAAATATATAGGAGAACCACCTTGTCTAGCTTGAATATGAGGGCTGTGAGGAGTTGATGATTGTGTTGAGGTAAGTGATTGCTGTGGCTGGTTGGCTGACTGCTGAGAATGGACAATCCTTAGAGATGAAGTGGGAGGTGCAATGCTGGCCGGACCTGGTGTAGTCGTTGGTGTTTTGCCTTTTGGGTGAACAATGCACTCCTAAGACTACTCCTCCTTCTCCTAGACCAGCACCATATCATCTACTTAATCCTCCTCTTCTTCCTCCTCCTCTTGTGCAGTGCTGGCAGCTGACATAGCTGCTTGGAGAAGGATTGGGTTTTCTCCTCAGATTGCCCATCGCCCTCCACTGGTGGATGGTGATGCATCTTAATCAAGTGACTCATCATCCTCAGCACCTGAAAGACAGAGGTTGCAACAGGATAAGTATTTACTTTAGTATAGCATGTGATACAACAGAATGGTTGGGTCAACCAATCTTTGCATCTATCTGATGTTCCACATGTGACCTTGTTTGGTTACACCTACACATGACAGCTCACACTGTAGCACTAAGCAGTGCAATGCAAAATCAAACTTATCAGCTCCAGCCACAGCTCTGTGTGGTATTCAGATGACCTGTGATGTCAGATGATGAACCTGGCTCCTTGAGTGTGTTGCAGACAATGTGGTCCTCGATCCAGGAGCTTCAGAAGGAAGTGACACCACAATTAATGTTCAACATGATTTATGTGTGAACATACAAAGGTGACACAGACATTGCTGATTGTGTTGGGGACATATTACAGACCAACTTCACATCCTATCAAAAAGAGGCAAAATCTGCTTATATCCTTTCACAAAGAGTTGGCTATTGGACACAATTTGAGAATCAATAACACACATTTTACTTGATGGATGGATGGTAGTAGTTGCAGCCAGGATGTCTCCCAAAACCCTGGATCACAGAGGTGGTCCTGGCAGCAACTATAATCTGATATACATATCCATATTTCAATACAATGGATGATGATAATTATTTTACATGTATATGTCATAGGTGTAGGCCAGTGGTACGGCCCAGGGACCATAAGCGGCCCTCCTGAACTTTACATGCGGCCCCTGGTCTGCTGTTGAAACACCTTCAAATGTAAAGACATCTTGTAGCATATGTCCAAAAGTATCTTCAATATTCTAACAGGGAATTTTAATAACATGCAGAATTGTTTCACTTAAGCACATCAGATTATAGCAGTGCATTGCAGAGTAGTTTTTAAAAGGGATAGTTTTAACATTAATTGTTCAACTCCCCTCCACACTGGCAGCAATGTAAATAGTGAACTAAGAGGAAAATCAGTTGTAATGTGCTCTCTTTGGGTGGCCTGTGTCCATTTTAAGTATAAGCCATATCGATGTTTACTACATCCAACACTGTAGAAAGTTTTGTACAGCACACATCCTGAAGTCATGTAAGGCTATCTGATATGTAATTATGATGAAAGAGGAGGGAAAGTGAAATACAACAATTGACTAGGATCACATAATTTGGTCATATGGAGAAACTGGGATGAATTACATATTTTCATGTTTCACGTTGTGCAGTTCATCCACCAGATGTGTATGTTTCGCTTCACCTACACCCTCCTTACCGCCAACCTCCTCCACCCCCAAACATTAACTGCATCTTATTGGCATCAGTGTGGCCATCAGCCATATCACTGGACCATACATTTATGCGCCTGGAAAAATATTTGCGAATATCCATGGTATAGACTTTCAACCCAGTTGTGGCCACTCCTCTTCACATGAGACAATATGGGCAATTTGGTAATAGTGTCTGAATTTAACATAAATGTAGAGTCATCCTTTCATTAGCCAACATATTATAAAGTAGCATATGAGCCATATCTGAGCATATGGAGATGAGTGACAACAGAGATATTACACACACACCACAGACTACTGACATATCATCCAATATTTAAGAGCATGAACAGTTTGTGAAATCCTTATTAAGGGGACCTACCAGGGTTTATCATTCGCCCATTGTGTGGTGCCTGACCAGATGTCACATTCGTCTATGGAGCAGAGATCATTTTGGACTGTGTTTTTCTGGCCAAAGTCACAGGGCCTAAAATGATATGACTGTATTCAGTTTACATTCAAGTTGACCAATGTAATGTTCCACATTTCCCAGTTCAGTTCACATGTTTGAGACTATTGATGGATTCTATGTAAAATATCTATGGGTTATCTGATCACAATGTAGTAGATGGGACCCTCTTCAGGACATATGTACGTACCAGTTGGTGCTGGTGGTGTGGGTTGATTTGCTCCATGACGGTGCCTCCCTGCAAGTGCATAGACATCTGCTCCAATGTCCTACTTTGGCTGTATGTGGCAATGATGATGAGAAGTTAACAGGCATACCAAAAAATTATGATTATGTACAACAATTTACGTCTTTACTGAATTGTATTTACCAGACAACAGTGATGTTTACTAATCCAGGCACATTTTCTAGTGCCCTTTACTAGTGTAAAATGAAATCACCAGCAGTAATGGGCCATTGTTAGTAAATTAGAAATTGGATGCTACCAGTTCCATCACATAGGATTCTGTGCCTTGTGCTGCAATGAACAAAATGAGACACATGAGAGTCTAACTTACTATGACTATTTGCACAAACTTGAACTGACTTCCATAGTCACATTTGCAGTGCATCATACACATTTAGCATTTTAAATCATTGTTTAATTCATTGCATATTAACTAGCACCACATTAAGTAAATCAGTTACAGATAGCCCATGCAACCGGTGGGTATGCATGGTTGAGAGAACATCCCTCTCAAATGCAGTGAGTCAGAGGTTGGTTCCTGATGGTCCACCAAGGAGAGCTCTGGCCACCTCCATCCTGGTGAACTTCTCCTTCACCCACCTCTTCGCATACTGCCACTTCTTCTTGATGATGGTGACACTTCGAAAGTCCTCCCCAAGGGACAAACAGCAGTTTTGAACTGCTGCCATAGGGCTGCCTTCTGTGTTGCACTGGTGTGTTAGGGTGGAAGCCCTTGCAACATCTTGTTGTTTCTCACTACAAAGTTGTCTATCATTTTAGTCTCCTCCTCTTTGTAGTTCCTCTTCCTCCTCAAATGTAGCTTGGTAGTAGTTTTCAAAGCACAGAGCAGGCAGGCGCAGTGTCAGTGTGAAAAGACCAGAGCCTTAAATGTGTGCTGCTTTTATGTGGCTTGTACTGCAGGGTTGCAGGTGGTATTATTTGCCGGCAGGTGTATGAAATTACAATTACTCCGGCCCGAGTGCAGAGTCTCTGCCCCAAGTGAGGAGATTCCGCCCAAGGGTGAAGATTGAACCATTAGTGTGGAAACTCCGCCCAGAGGGTGGAGATTATGCCACGAGTATGGCGATTCCACCCAAGAGTGATCACAAAGATACTACTCGTAACAAGCCTAATTTAGAAAATATTCTCCTGGAACATTAATGGGCTGCTGGACAAATTGGAGGACAAGTGCCTACTTAACTACCAAACGTCATTCCAGATAATTATGTTGCAAGAGTCTTGGACAGAATCCCCACCTACAATTGCAGGATTTGTGTGTTATCATGTCCAAGCAAATTGAGGGCTCGTTTTGGGCACTTGAGTTTTGGGCTTATCACATATCTCAGTTCAACAATGAAGGGGCACCACCACATGCCCCCAGTTACTTGCAGAAATCTGTTGACAGTTTTTCTCTCTGCGACACAAGGCTCCTCCATCCTCCATCTAGCCCTAATGAACATCTATATCCCACCGGGGAAAACCTGCAAACTCGAAGCTGCACGTTTGCTGAAAGAGAATATTGAAGAACTAGTCAATAACGTTCCATGTCCCCAATTGATTCTAAGTGGTGATTTCAACGTGAACCTACTGGGATCTGAGCTTTCTGACGAAGCCACCATGGTGCACAACTTCTTCTAGCAGACACCAAACCAAATTCTACCTGGAATTTGCAAAGGGGACAGACTAGGGAAACAACTCATGAAAGATCTTGAAACAATGGGCCTTTGATCCATCAAGGGTCGCTACAGTGCAGATCAACCCCCTTTATTTACATTTTTAAATCAAAAGGCACGATCGATAATAGTCTGTATGATCTTATCTCTACCCCTGTTCGGACGAATTCTGAAATTTCAGGTAACAAGTAGAGAGGAGAGTGACAACTTACCACAGAGCTACGTTTTATTCACCCAATTGAACATCATGAACCTATGGACGCATTGCAGCGAGCCACTTATATAACTAACGGGAGGCAAACTAAGTGGTCCTCCAAGACTACTCCTGCGCTAGCAGAGAGCGCCAAGCGAATATGGTCCCTTAAATTGAACCTCGTAGGCCCTGAGCAAACACCACAAGCAGCCTGGGATGAGTTTGCAGTAGAGCTTCTGGCATCCTACCAGCAGCAGTCTCAAGTAACAAGACCCCACAGCTTACAAAGCCCTTCATCCAGAAGGTACACAAAGGCACTTAAACGGAACTTGAACACCGCCCTTCGCCGTCGTCAGAAAGAACCTAGAAATGAGGCCTTGAGAGTGCTGGTCTCCACCTCCAGACTAGCCTACAGAGGCCACCTATGGGCATAGCAAAGAGACAAGGGAGCCGGGCTAGCAGGAAAACTCCTGCACGCATCAAAGACAAATCGGCATGTGCAGTTTAGAGGCTTATAAACAGCCTAAGTTCTGCAACACACACCAGCCCCATGATTAACATCTCTGAGCCCATCTGGTATCAGTACCTCTCCTGACATTTTGGCTTTTCAACTAAGAGCCCCATAGGTGAGGGTGCACGCCCCCAGGCAAAAACATCAGCCTGTACCTCCACTGGCTCTCCAAAACAACAATGCAGCTTCTTTTTGATTCCCTCAGAAGCAGCAAGGAAGAGAATTATTAAGTGCCGGAATAAGGGAGCACTGGGACCTAATGGTATCCCTGCTGCCCTGTAAAAAGAGGACCCAGATTTTTGGGCAAAACATCTCTCGACACTCTACAATTGCATTCTTGCCACCAACATCATTCCGCAAGCACGGAGAGATTCAACCATCACCTCTATCTTGAAAGGGGGCGCGACCAATGACCCAGCAAATTACCGACTAATTGCACTTCTAGATGTTGAATCAAAAATCTTTCCAGGGATTCTTTTGGAGGAGCTTGAAACATGGGCTAATGTCAACAACTTGATCCCAGTTAACCAAACTGGATTCTCAAAAGGTGTGGGTACGACTGCCAATCTTATGGCCGTCGCACTACTATTTGATCAATGTCAACGTGCCAAGAAGTCCCTCTTTCTTTCATTTATAGACTACAATGCTACATTTGATCAGGTAGAAAGAGGAAAGCTCTGGTTTAAACTTACAAGATGGGGCAGTCCCCCCAATTGTTGAAAGCAATTGTCCTTCTCCACACAGATACCTGGGTGAGGGTCAACTTGGGTGGTGAGATGCACCTCTCTAGGAAAATTCCCACTCTTCAGGGTCAGCGTCAGGGATGTGTACCTGCACCCCTTCTTTTTAATCTGTTTTTTGATGATTTACTGGTGGAACTGGACGAGGTGAACTTGCATCCACCAAGGTTGGGGCAACCTGCTATCACAAGCTTGATGTACGCCGATGATCTCATCTTTTTCAGTCACACTAGAATAGGCCTTCAGAGGCTACTTACCACAACAGCTGAATTCTCTGAAAAGAATGCTCTCCTCATCAACCTGAATAAATCAATAATCATGACTGTTAGAAATGGGGTTTCTGGTTGGCTAGGGTATGCACCTCAGCCAGGCAGAGCCTATCCACTCTAGTCAGGTCTAGGGAGTTACACGTCCAAGGTAATCCCTGCTCACCCCCTTGATAGCTTGGCACGAGCAGTCAGGCTTAACCTGGAGACAATGTGTAAAGTGTTTGCACAACACACACAACATACGTGACGCAAAATGTACACCACAAAGTAAACACAACACTGAGCTATGTAAAAATAATCTGTTTTGCACAAAACATAATTAGACCAACATTACACGTAAGTAATACGCTGCTACCTTAGCAGTTGTCAGAATGTTACACAAGTTACTAATGCTCTGCAAGAATATGCAGTTGTCACATTAGAACACGTAAGTACTCAGGATACTGCAACATAAGCAGTAGTCAAGAATTAGAGTAAAAGATATATACACTTGTCATGAACAATCCCTAAATATAAGAAGCATTAGAGAATATATCATAAGTCATACAATTACATGTCAGCTAGACATGCCCATAAGAGGAACATTAGCACATATACGTAGAACCAATAAACAGGGAGGAAATAGCAAACATCCACAAGTCTGTATTAGGCTCCTAGAGCCTAGCTTTCCTAAAGAGTACCTGCTTGCTGGTGGAAGAGGCACTTCCAGTGCCTAGAAACGAGCACGGGGCCTGCAGGTCAGCACAACAGCAGCAGTCCAAGGTGGTTTCCTGGTGAGTCCATTCATCAGCGTTCTGTGTCCAGTTTCAAGTTCCAAGAATGTTCAAATTGTGGGGAAAATTCCCCTGTACTTATAGTCAGTTCTTACAGTGTTTTACAATGGTAGGGAGAGGAGGTTCCAGCCAGCTACAACTGTTTCTGGGAGTACCCCCTCTCTCCTTTCAGCACATGCTCCAAACATCAGTGGGGGGTTAACAACCCTATTGTGTGAGGCCAGGGCACAGTCTTTACAAATGCAGGTGTGCCCCGCCTCTCCTTTCTCTCAGCCCAGGAAGGCTTTACAATATGTAGATGCACCTCTGTGTCACCTCCACCCTCCCTGTGTTCAGGCTGTCCGAGAAGTATGCACAAAGCCCCAACTGTCAGTCTGCCCAGACGTTGATTGGAGACAAGCTGCAAACCACCAAAGTCATAAACACAGATAAATGCGAACTTTCTAGAAGTGGCATTTCTGTGATAGTAATACAAAATACACCCACACCAGTAAGCAGCATTTCTTACCACTGTCACAACCATACCAAACATGCCTACGCTACCCCTCATAAATCCGACAATACCCCTTACACATAAGGCAGGGCATCTCCAATGCAATCCAATGAGGAGGCAGCACTCACAGCAGTGAGACACCAAGTTAGGCGGTTTGTCACTACCAGGACAGGCCACGCAACATGGCACATGTCCTGCCTTCTGCATACATGGCACCCTGCCCAAAGGGCTAGCTAGGGCGTACCTTAGGGGTGACTTACATGTAGTAAAAGGGGAGTTCTGGGCCAGGCAACTAAATTTAGATGCCAGGTCCCTGTGGCAGGAAACTGCGCACACAGGCTCTGCGCTAGCAGGCCTTAGATAGGTTTGACAGGCTACTTCAGTGGGTGGCGCCAAACAAGCGCTGCAGGCCCACTAGTAGCATTTAATTTACAGGCCCTGGGTATAGGGATACCACTTTACAAGGAACTTATAGGTAAATTAAATATGCCAATCAGGTATAATCCAATCATACCAAATTTGTAAGGGAGAGCACATGCACTTTAGCACTGGTTAGCAGTGAAAAAGTGCTCAGAGTCAAAACGTCAGCCAACAAAGGTCAGAAAAATAAGGAGGCAAAAAGCAAAAAGTCTGGGGAATGACCCTGTAAAAGGGCCAGGTCCAACAATGACTGCACGGCTGCGATATCAGTGGTACTTGGGTGACAAGGTTGAAACAGTGCGCTAATATAAATACCTGGGGGTTCTTCTTGACAGCAATGGCTCCTTCAAGCCCCATTTGGAGTCCCTTAGTCAGAAATCCATTTCGCTCGCATTCGCGTTCAACAGTGTCTAAAAAAGCAACTGGTTCTTCAACCTATCTGCCGCTATTAAAGATCATCCAAACCAAACTAATTCCAACAATCTCATATGGCAGTGAAGTTCTAAGAGGCCGTGTTGACGAGCACTTGGACAAAATGATTGCCAAGCTTTTCATGAGGTTGTTCAGCTTACCGAATCATGTTTTACCGGCCCAAGTCTGCCTAGAATTTGACCTATTTAGGCAGTCTCTAGCAAGGAAAGGGGCATCTATCAATTTAAGCAAGAAACTTAAGGTAGCAAGGGAAGGCTCCTTAATCTCTCTTATCTGGGTGGAAATGACTTCGGACCCCAGTTCCCCCTTTTGTCTCTACCTTGAGTTCTCCTTGACAATATTGGGCCTGGTAAATCAACTACATCAACTCAGCTCACACCAGCTTCTCAAACATGCAACGAGAGTAAGTGTCAAGTCTCTCTCAAATCTTCAGGTTAGAGAGGCTTTATCGAAACAAAGGCATGCCTAGCTGGTTTTGTTATCATGCAGCGCTCTAACCCCACAACCCTATCTGGGAGCAGCAGTTAAACCATGGATTAAAGCAGCCTTCATGAAATACCGAATGGGCTGCCTTCAAACATATGCCCACCTCCCTAGGTGAACGCAAGTCAATATGACGGGCACCTGTTGACTATGTGGGCTGGCTCCGGAAACGCTGAGCCATCAGATATGCCTGTGCAAAATCACTACAATGGATCGTAATAGACTCCTATGACCAGTCTGGCTTCAAAGGGGGCCAGCAGTACTGGCAGGCTTTAAAGGGGATGACGTGCAGTTCAGCTGCAGACTGGCTAAATTCTTGGACAAATTAGAGTGCCTTCTTCAAGAGACTGAACAAGTGCGCACAACCAGCCAGCAAGCAACTTTGTAGAACTCTGTAATTCAGCTGAATATTTTTACCTTAAACCTATTTTATTATTGTATTTTAAAAAATTTTGATTTCCTGTTCTTTTCTTTCTTTTTTTCTTTTCTCTTTGTGTAATGGTTTTAATTGACCAAACACGCTGATAAATAAAATAACAAAAATACTCGTAACTTACCTTTGTGAAAACCAAAAGACTTAGACCCTCACTATGAACGTGGCAGCAAATACCATCGACCGCCGTGGCGACGGTGAACAGAAGACCGCCAGTGGCAGAAGACTGGACTGCACCGAATTATGATGCCAAAAAGACAAACCTCCAAAAATCGTGAAACCTCCTCCCACCACCGGGGCCTAGGACGGCAGAAAGGCAGTACAGCCTACCCTGCCACCGCCATGCAGACAAGTCCTCCGCCCACCAAATAATGATGCACAAATAAGCGGGCGGATAGTGGATGCCGAATGACCATTGGAGGTATGGACCGCCACAGCCAGTAAAGGGACCCAACAACAACAAATGCTCACATTGGCAACATTGAAACCCACACACCTGACACACATCCACAACACTATAAAACACTCACATACACACCCCACAATCCTTTGCATCGCCAATAGCACGACTGAGACTGACAACACAACACGCATACACTGAACACAACATAACAAAATTCACATGCACAAATACACCACCAAAACACACACAAACTCCAAACACCCTCATAGATCACTCACATAACCACACAACAGCACCCTCACCGATACACCCAAACCACACCACCCACAACACACCCCAAGGCACCCCCTAAGCACTCCCGCTTCACAGATAGGGAGCTAAGGACCATGGTGGACGAAATACTCAAGGTCGAGCCCCAACTATTCGGGGCACAGGTGCAGCACACATCCATCCCCAGGAAGATGGAGCTATGGCAGACGATTGGAAACAAGGTCAACGCAGTGGGAAACCATCCACGCACACTGGAGGACATCTGGAAGAGATGGAACAAACTGCGCGGAAAGGTGTGGTCAATGGCATCCATGCACAACGTCGCCATACAGAAGACTGCTGGTGGTTCCCCCATCTACACCCCGACTAAAGCGACTGGAAGGAGAAGGCACTGGCTATCCTGCACCCAGAGGGCCTCACTGGACTCACAGGAGGACTGAACTCGGGTAAGTCAACTACAATAACTCAACAGTCACCCCACCTATAATACATGCAGCACCCCACCCCTCTCACTACCACCAGGAACCCATCCCCACTCAGGCCATAACACCCACATCCAGTGACTCTGCATGCCCACAATCCCACAAACAGGCCCCCATCCAGCCCCCTGTGCACAGTCACCTACCCCTGAAATGAATCACAGTGGCACTACAGCACCAACAATGCACCTCCACCCCCCAAACAAAATGCAAAGATAAGTACACGAAAGGACCCTGTATGCCACGACAGGGGAATAAAAGCACAACATAGGGCAGAGCTGTGCATTAATTTCCAAAATAGTACATGATACATACATGTTCATCCCCCCCCCCCCATAAGCACCACCACCCATGCCACCCGGACAGAAAGGCCAAGGAGTATAGGCGCCTCACACAGAGACAGAGGTCCCACTCAGGAGACTGGGATGTATGGAAAGTGAGGAATACCCTGGCCCGTCACACAGTCCTGAACTGTCACCCTCCAGCAGAACTACCCAGGATACCACTGACAGCCCTACCACCCAGCCACCAACATCAGCTCTGGCCAAACGACCCCACACCAGTGTCTCGTGTGTACAGACTGGAGGCCCACATGTACAGAGGCTAGAGTCTCCACCCACCAACAGGCAGGATGATGAAGGCCCCAGTGCAAGTGGGACTGCCAGACATGCGCAGGGGACACAGGCACAGGGGGCAAGGGCCAGTGGGAGGGCATCAGTGGCCCGGGGGGAAGCCAAAGGATGGATGCTGCAGCCCAGGAGGTGATATCTTAGGTCCTGGGAGCATACCACCATACCCAGAACAGGATGGGCCAGATCCTGGCCACCCTGGAGCAGAATCAAAGGCTGCAGATAGCACAACACCAAGAGGCCATGGAGTAATGGAAACAGCTCAATGCCACCATGGCCATCATTGCAGGGGTGCTGCAGCACCTCTATCCTAGCCAGCCTGAGCACTCCACCCACCTGGAAGCCCCCACCACTAGCCAGGACACTGCCCTGCCATCCACATCTGCAGCAGCTACTGGACTGGTTGCACTGCCAGAGGACACACAGGAGACCAGCACCCCTAGCCCTGCAGCCCAGCTCCAGTCACTCAAATGTGCCCTCAGACCCAGACATGACACTGGAACACCAGCCAAGACCAAGGCCCCAGCTAAGAAGTGACTCTGCCCTGAACTGTCTACCTTGTGTGCCACTGTGCTCCCTTGTTGACCTGCCATTACCAACACACCATCTACCAATGGACACATGGACCAAAACCCAGTGCGACCAACAGCTGAGCATATGCACCAGAGTATGGATATGCCCCATGAGCCCACTCCCTATTACTGTACAACGATATACCAAAATGTGTCACTTAATAAAAACACATATGCACTCAAATCATATGTCCCTTCGTCATTATGAGTTCAAACTGTGAGTGTGTATGCATTCGCCAGTCAATTTCATAATCACACCTTTATTGCAGAAGGGGATCCCACGCACTGTAGTGTCTGAAGTAAGTCACAATTTACACAATATTGGGCTCCCTGGAACATGCCACTTCACTACTCAGTTAACAGTGCCAATGACTGTAGACACTACATTAATAATTACACAAGTCAGACTAAAACCATGCTGTGAAGACAAAAGCATCATTGAACAATACCTTAGGGTCACTGGAAGTATAGATGGATCAGCTGGGTCCTGGAGTTAAGATCTTCCCCCTCTTCCACCTCACCATCACTCTCATCCCCTTTCTGGGGTCAGCGCCCATCAGAAGAGGGGACTGTGGCAAGACATCACCAAGGAAGTGCGGACCCTGGGGGTCTACAACCGGCAGAGCACCCACTGCAGGAAGCAGTGGGAGGACCTGAGACACACGGCCTCCGAACGAAGAAGGGGTGCCCATAGGACCCTGACCCCCCTAAGGGCCCGCATTCTAGCGGTGGACTATCTGGATTTCGATGGGCACTTGAAGGCAGAAAAGCATCCACAAGAGGGTGAGTACCAACACTGTTGTAATACTCTTTGATGGATGTGTTTTAGTGCTGTGGTATGCATGCTGTCTAGTGCCAGGCACTCAGACAATCCCACCCCCTCAAAGACCCAGGGATTGTGTGAGGGCATGTTTGGGTGATCCCAATAGGCCCATGGGGGGAACCCTTTCTGTAATCTTGGATGGTTTGTGGGCTCATTGACTGGTGAGTGCATTGGCTGGGCATGGTCTCCCATGTGTGTACTCCACACAGTTTATCAGGTCTGTGTTTCCTATGAGTAATGGGGTGTATTTTGGGGTAGTGGCCACTAGTCAGGGGCACAGTCATGACTATTGTTGTAGGTGCTGTGTGTACATGTATGACCTGGATGGGAGTGTGTGTAAGCCAGGGATGTATAATCATTCAGGTATTTACAGAGGTTCCAAGGAGGCAGAGTCGGCGGACACCAAGGGGACCAGAGGGCTGGAGGGCGAGGAGAGTACCACGGGGAAGGCAACTGCCACTGGTGGTAGTGACTCTGATACCTTCTCCGATGGCAGCTCCCTGGTGGTGGGGGACCCTACTTGGCCCACCCATTCTATGTCATCTTCCGCCACACCCCATGCCATCTCCACCCTCCCAGTTGCTCCCCACCCAGTTGCCTGTGCCTGCTCTCCCATGAGGGTGGGCGTCTCCTTTGCCCCTGGCACCTCTTCCCCTTCCCCAGTCAGCCCTGCTGCCCTCAGAGAGGAGGTTACTGAAATTCTGAGAACCATCTCTGTAGGGCATACAACCATTGTGAATGCCATCCAGGGGCTAGCATCCCAGATACAGCAATGCAATGCATACCTGGAAGGCATTCATGATGCCATGTCTGGCCTACAGAGATCTTTTCAGGCTCTGGCCTCCTCTTTGACAGTAGCCAGTGTCCCTGGTCTTTCCGCCCCCCCTCCCACCGCCTCTACCCCTTCCAGCACCCCATTCCATTCACCCATCCCAAGCACACGTACAGACAGCCATGCACACAGATCAACAGACAAGAAGCACACAGAGAAACACAAGCACTACGCTTCCCACCACATGCATGCACACACCCAACATACCAAAGCAGAGGCAACAACATCCACTTCCCCCAGTGTGTCAACCTCCCCCGCCACCCTGTCTGTCACCTCACCGTACACACCCACACGCACTGCACCCTCAGTCACAGCTGCTGCCCCCATTCATGCAGTCACCACAACATCTGACATCCAAGCATGCACCCCAGACACCACACCTGCACTCACCACAACTACATTGTCAGACACCTGCAGCACACTCGCCAGACCTGCAGACACCCAGACAACATCCATGTGCACTGGTAGCCTGTCTTGTCCCACTGTGTCCACCCCCCCTCCTAAAACACTCTAACGTTCACAGACATCCACACAACACACATCCACCACACATCAGCATACTTTACAGGCACCTGCGTCCACGTCCGGCACACCTACACTTGATACAAGCACTCCCTCCACCTCCACTCCCAGACTTTCCTCCAAATCCCACCTAACTGCCCCTAAGAAGCTTTTCCTCTCCTGTGTTGACCTGTTTGAAACCACTGGCCCACCGCGTCTCGCCCCTAAATGTGCCCATCTCCTTGCCCAGTCCACTCCTTCCACGTCCAAGTCCACCCCAGTCTGCCCTTCCCATTCCCGTGCCCCTTCCCCAGGGAGGAAGAAGCCCCATGTTGCCCCAGGTCCCTCTGCCACCCCCGGTCCAAGCCCACTCCCAACCTTCCAAGGGCAAGCGCAAACCCCCTCCACGTCCCAAACCTAAGCCCAAGCCCTCCCCTTCCAGACGTAAGTCCCCATCCCCGCCACCCCCTGCCCCTGTTCCCTGAGGTGCCTGGCTGCCCCATTGATGCCCCTTTCATGTGGAGTACTCTGTGCGCATGCGGGAGTCAAGTCTGGCATATTTTGGCCCTTCTCAGATTTTCAACTGGACTGGCCAATGGCCTTATTTTAACAATACTGTTTTTTGGTTCAAATAAAATCTCAGTGCCCATTAGTGCTGTTGGCACAATATGGTGACGTTGCTCAATGTTTCACTGTGGGGGTGTGGTGTGCACATGTGTGCACTTTAGTGCAGGTCCTTGTTGCGGTGGTTCCCGCCCCGGAACTGATGGCAGTCTTGTGCTTCATTATTTGGTAGGCGGGTAGTTCCTTTCCGCCGGCCTGTTGGCAGCCTCCTCTGTCCTCGTCGGCACTACAATGATGGCGGTGTGTGGATGGACTGCTACTTGTTTCTCATGTACTTCATTATTTGGGGTCCGGACTGCCAGATTGTTGGCAGTAGTTACCGCCACCGCCGGCGGGGCAGCGTTTACTGCCACGTTCATAATGACCACCTTAATCTCAGACTTTTGGTCTAAATTTACCTTTGTAAATTTCACTCTTTGTCTTTTAATGTAAAAGGACTTAAAACCCTAGGGAAAAGTAGGACAATTTAGAGGTCACATTTGGGATCGCAACCAGATGTTATATGCCCAAAAAGACCAACTTGCTCAGATGAGACCCATAAGATCCTCATGGTTTATTATTGATTGGCTACCTCTAAAAAACAACAGAGTCACATTTTTTTGGAAACGGACCTTCCTTTTGTGGTGTCACATCTGCTAGAGAAGGTTAATTCTTGCTCTTTAAGAGCTTCTTTGCCAGATGCCCAATACCTATTGCCACAGTTTACTCCTCTTACACTGCCCAGGACTCTTTCTCACAGAGCTTCTTAATGATGCAAATGGAGTTTGCAGCGGTCAGCATTACCATTACTGGGTATTTTACATAAGTGTGAGCTGACCAGAAAGATCAGTCATCTATGGGAAGGAGGCAAACCAATGTTTTTTCCAGGAAACCTAAGGGGATCCTACAGTAGTAGGGTAGAACAGATATTTGGAGGGAATTACATATCTCTCACATATACACCACTCTTATTCCCGTATTGATTAAGTATTGATTAGCATTACTTTTTTTCCACTGGTAAACTCAGCTGAGATGGGGATGATATTGGTTTTCTGACCACACTCCCACAGTGATCAACATAAACTTGGATGGGAGGGACCTAGATCATGAACATGGAGACTGTATCCAGCCTTGTTGAGAAACCCACTCTTTAGAGAATAGATAGCGAAGCAGATAGATGATTATTTTTCCCCTAATCAAGATACAGAGGTCTCCTAGGTTGGGGTTTGGAATATAGTTATGGAAATGGAGTAGCACTAATGTCCCACTGCTGTAAGCTGAGAGTGTATGACACTCATACACTGGAAATTGAAACAGTTGAAGCTATCTATTGAGACAAACAGTCATTGCAGCTCCTACTTAAGTGACGTAAGCTAACCTCTGTTAGGAGACAACTAAAGATTTTCTGTAATAACACAGCTGAGATAACTTTACTCTATTTGAAGTGAAGCTGCTATGTTTCAGTAGAGAAGATAGGTAGACACTTAGACAACTTCTTAATAAAAAGGGAGAGAGACTATGTTAGGGAATTAAGGCTACCCAAAGTACGATTTTGCAAAAAGAGGAGGATAAATGAGTGGAACTATAATGCTTCCTTATAAGCCAGAGGAGACATTCACACTCATGTCAAGAACTCATGTTGGAAGCAGCCGAGCTGAACAGTGCTGTTGAGGAAAAGGAGGTTAGGAGAGTGATTCAGTCAATGAGGGATAAGAAAGCACTGTGACCTGATGAGTTACTAGGAATTGTTCATCAGGTCTACCTTTCCCATGTTGCCAGGTAAATCTGTTCAACAGTTCTACTAAAATGGTGACGACTTCGATCAGCAAGACTACGATTGGGGTCATCCCTAAACCCGATAGAGATGCACAACTCTGTGCTCCTTACAGTCCTATGGCCTTTCTCAATTTGGATATCAAATTAATCACAGAAAGATTGGTCTCTGGGCTTGAAGCAATTCTACCAGCAGAAACAAAAAGGATTATTTTGTCAAGCAACATTGCAGCTTGCTGGGGTCAGATTGTTTATTCATTGTTCCCTTTTCTAATAAGTTCAGACTCAGTGGACAATAGATTTTTTGAGTACCTACAGAAGCTTTTGTTGAGATTCACTTGGAATGGTTCCCAAGAATCCAATTGCCACTGCTTCAGCGGACAAGATTGAAAGGGGAATCTATCACATTTCGTATGTAGAATGCAACAGTGCAACTTTGTACGTTTGTGGAGTCGGACAAACTGCCGCTGGCAAGAGGACTCACAATCTTCCCATCCCCAGACATACCACAGAACTTCAAAAGGGAATGTAGCCCAGCAGTAAGAGATGGCCATCAGTGAGGAGGGGGGATGCAAATCATGCCAGATCTATTTAAAGAGGGTGTGGTAAAATCCTTTGCACAATGTTAATTAGAGGTCTGCCTCGATGAACTGGAGACTCTACCATGCCCAACTGAATCACTGGATCTTTAACCCACAAATGAGGTAGGCAACTAACAGAAGCAAATTCCCCTTTGAGACTCTGATTGCTAAGCTAGTGGGTTCTAAGATATCTAATACCTAAGCAACACTTACAGACTCGCGATCCAAACGTACTTGATCACACATGGTAGCACATAAATCGTATTTGGTTAAAAAGATCTTGCAACAACAATTAGAGGCAATAGGGAGGGGTATACAAAGAAGCTTGACAATGATAAGACTCTGGTAAAACCATATAAACATCTGTGGTGGGACTACACACCAGTTTGGCTCTACCATTAGCACCCTGTTGCCAGCCAAGAATGTTGCAGAGGGTGTTGTGGATGTGGAGAGGTTTTACATACATAGTGGATGTGAACCAGATTGGTGCATTTCAGGAAGGATGTGACAAATATCTTGAAAGAGGTTCTGTGGTATCGGGGGCCTGCTTTTAGAATGAGACCTGCTGGTTAAAAGAACCTATCCAATTTGCCTGGCATCTGCCTTGGCAACAGTTAGGAGCATCCAGACGTTATAGAATTTATTTGGATGAAGAGACATCCTCTATTTGGGTGCCGGAAAGATTGACCTGCCCTCTAGAGGTGAATCACTTGCAGCTGGAGGGAACGTGGAAACCAGTGCTTCGTCGTATCTTCCAGACGCTCCTGAATACAGTGTGTCCTCTGAAGGGAAGAGGACTGGGAATGGGTATGTAGAGCTTGGTCACTGAATGAAGTAATCTTTGATACTTTGAGCCTGTGCATACCTTAATGTGGCAAGCACCATTGCAGAGCCTTGGGGGAATCCATGTCTGATAAAATGTGAGGCATTGGGTTATAGGTACCCATTAAGACACTGTACTGTTCTGTAGCTGTTGGCATTATGCAGCATACCTATGACTGTATCTGTTGCCTAAAACATACTAAATAGATGTTTGGATTTAAAAAATGCATGTGCAATGCAATAGGTGTCGCGTTTGCTCGAGTTAGAGCTATTAGCGTTGTAAATTACTAACTGGACTTTTCTTGTCACATAAATTGAAAATGAAAAGTAAAACAGTTGACATAAGTGAGCCGATTCAAAGCACCATGGCCGCCATGAGCGCGTAAGAGACACAAAAAGAAAAGTACGTTTGCTCGCAGTCAAACATATTGGCAAAAGTGTAATTATCCATATAACAGGGCCGATGGCCAAGGCGGTAACAAAAGTGTCCCAGGAGGGATAAACATGAAGAATTTGCCAATGATAACAAAGGATTTTTGAAAGACAAGCCCACGAACAAATGAAAGTGATGGGCGTGCTGTGGGCGTGGTTAAAAGCCCACGTGCACGCTCAACCTAAAAATTAAGTGTAGATAAACTAAAATGTAAAGTATGTATATGTTCAAATAGCACACAGATCTGCAACAGGAGTGGTGCTTTAGAGAGAGAGGATGACAAAAACAAGGAGCATTTTAAGAAAACCTGGTGAGGAGTAAGGCAAAGTGGAACTAACTTTCTATGATGCCATATGCAAAGTAAAATGCCCTCTATTCTTAATGAATCTTTCGAATGTGCTTCTAATGAAGTATTCCCGGCTGTGTAGAACCGATTATGCCCTACCCAAAAGGCTGGCTAATTCTGCTGCAGCATTCTGATGAATACAAATCGTCTCCTCTTATATTGAGGCTGGTGCCCAAGAAGGTACTGCTAAATTCACACAAGGAGTAAAATTGAAATGGTGCGAGCGACAACTAATCATAGATGGATGTCTGTGAATTGGAGGAAAAAGACAAGACTGTCAGTAAAGAAACTAAATGTGAGGTATGTTGAGAAATCACTGATGAAAACGGGGATAGCGCCAAAAAGAACTCTGTGATCACTGATCAGACGGCATTAAGGCTTTAGTTTCTAGCTGCCCGACTGCGCAATTGATTGCACAAAAGTGCCAACTTCAAAGACGAGCGAAGCAATTTGACAAGCACAGGCAACAGTACTATAACATTGTAAATATCCTTGCAGGCTGCAAATGTGCTAATTACAAAAATGAAAAGTAAAACAGTTGACAAACGAGCCCATTTAAAGCGCCATGATCGCGAGCGCGATAGAGGGACACAAAAAGAAGTTCGCTGGCAGTCAAACAAATCGGCAGTCATGCCATTTTCGATGTAACAGCAGTGCTTTAAATGGGCCGGTACTGTCCGGTACTGAGTACCGGCACTTGTTTATTTTGAGAGGGAGAGTACTGGCACATCGCAAGAAAAACGTAATACTTTGAATTGGAGAGTACTGGCCCTTCTCAAGCACTGTGTAACAGGGTCAGTCCCCTAGGTGGTAACAAAACCGCCCCAATGAGGGCCAAAGGTAAAGCATTTACCAATGATAACAAACAGTTTTTGAAAGGCAAGCCCACCTACGAGTGAAAGTGAAAAGTGATGGGTGTGAGGTGGGCGTGGTGAAAAGCCCAAATAGATACCAAGAGGTCGGAAAAGCAGCGCTCAGGTCTGCTTTGCTCGACCTAAAAAGGTGACAGCTGTATTTTTGTAAGTTGTAAGTAATGTGGTTTAACGTGGCAAACTGTGCGCTCAGGGAGGACCTAGTGTGCTAACAGGATGTTAAAATTAGAGAGGTCCGTCTAAGCAAACAATGTAAAGAGCGAATCGTTAAACTAACCAGTACTGCATCTGTACACGTGTCCCTGCATTGTAAATGTGCAATTGCCTGTTCCCTGCATTTTACCTCGAGTTGGCACTGTTAGATACAAAGGCCCTGTTCACTGATACTTGCTGTGCTGAACGCTATCCTGGCATTTGTGCTGCAGTTCATTCTCATCGCTGCATGGGTGCTAAAATGAATCCCTACTTAGGAACAATCACTTGGTTGAAAGCCGATGGCACTTTTCATCGCTACAACTCAGTTCTCCTTCTATCACTTAAGCAGGGTGGTTCTTGCCATTCTATCACTTTTCTTTCCATATTACCATCTTGGTTATTTAGGGCTCCCTGTTTTCTCTTTTTACTGATTTTTACAGATAACTACAGACGAAAACTATCAGTTTTCCTATCTGTATTTATTTTTAAATATCGGAAAACACAGAAAATAGGTGTTTTTTGGTTAATTCTCATGACTGTCAATCACGAAAGTCAGGTCAGTAGGTGAATATAATGAAGTAGTGGGCCCCACTGAAACATGCTGAACTTGTCCCAGTATAGTTTTCAAACACTGGAACACATTGAACAGCGCCTGCATCTTGTCTGCTTTCGTTTTTCAGCAGTGATGTTCAGGCAGGGATGGGGCTTTCACATTTCAGACTCCAGCTGATCCCATAACAAGGGCCGAAATTGAGCTGCCATCAGGCTTCCTTTTGTTCCACTGTGGTGACTGCGAGGGATCTGAGCCTCACCTAAATGGAAATACAAGGGAGGGGAAACTTCACAAATACTTAAGAGGGGCAAGTTTTTTATGTTGTCCAATCCCTATTTATAAGAGATTTTCATGCACTGTAAGAATGTCAGATTTGTTGGTCTATTCCAGTATTTACACAAATAACAATTTAAAAACCACTATTTAGTTGTATTTCTTTTACAGAACTCCATATCCTAGTGCAGGGTGTCGGAGCACTTTGCATCATATGTATACATTATAAACTGAAAATAAATCCTATAAATGTGTAAAACAATGTATAAAATGTGTTAAATTAGACAGTGAGGGTTACATGGTGTATGAGTCACTTGTCCTTCATAACTTGGTAGCTCCTTGTGATATAGTAGGATTACAATTTAAGAACTGTAATAACAAAATGATCTCTATGTTAAAAGCAGTAACTCACTACATAAAATAAAAATCTGTCATTTGCATGTTAGATTATGTGCTTTGCATTGGACAAATTAATCCTCTATGATACTTTCATTCAAAACTGGGATTAGGGAAAACACAGGTTTCTCCAGCAAATGTGTTACCCTCCAACGTTATTTTACTATCATTAATAGTCCCTGGGATTTACAGGGCACACAAAGATCTCTTCAGCAGGTAAGATAAGATATAAGATATTTTAAAATGAAGACCTTGCAACCAATTAAACAGAGCAGATGTATTGCCACATTTCTCCTTGTTGCCAATTTCTTTGTGGCAGAGTTTTCAAAAAAGAAATGTATAAATTGAGGCCCAGATTTTGCACCAGGTTGTCTCTCACTTTTCTGGCACAAGCCCAATGCAGATTCTCATCTGCTGACTATTGTAATGTGCTCAAATGTAATCATGGTAGACCTCCTAAACCTGTGTGAGGTCTTAACATTTGATGTCACTTCTTATGAGGTCATGGGTTGTGGTGCCACTTCCTGTGATGCTATATGCGATGCCACTCGCCCTGCTGCCATGCACTGTGATGTCACATGCCATGATGTCACTTGCATACTGCCTAACTTGGTTAGCCCCCCAAATCTCATTTTAGGACTTGTGCCTTGTTTCACCCAGAGCGAGAAAGAGAAAAAAATGAGGATGGAAGAGGACGAGAAAGTTTGTAAAATCGTAACAAAAGGAGAGCGCGGGAATGAAAAATAACCTGCAAGTGTTAGAGAGACAGAGAGTATAAGGTGACGGAACAAAGAAGACTAAGGTGGAATAATGGCATGAATCAAAACTCGGCAGCCTTGGTATTTGGTACCCAAGGCATTCGGCACCACAGGCAATGCGCTTATAAGCAGTACTTTAACTGAGTACTGACACTTTTTTATTTTGAGAAGGAGAGTACGTGCACTTCTCAAGAAAAACGTAATACTTTTAATTGGAGAGTACCGGCACTTCTCAGAGATAAGCAGGTACTCTGTTACAGAGTACCTGCACCTCTATTTTTCCATTTCAAGAAATGCTTATAAGAAAAAACGGGTAACTCGCCACGTATTTTTCACCCATTTAGCACCGACTTGTGATGAGCGCCAGGACGGATAATGGATTGACAGTCATTGGAGACGCAGAGGCCACACCTTCACCTCAGTCCAAAGGTAGCGACGCCTCTGTACCTACCAGAGAACGCCCCGGGCAGCGTGACGTGCTGAGCAGTCACTCAAGGACAGTCAGACGGACAAAAGCCTAGCGCCCAAGATAAACCAGGGGACAGACAGCCCCCGACAGGGTGGAAGGGGTGGGCATTGAGCAAGAACGCTGCCAAGAGTTCGGGCTCTCTGACTTGCTTCTGGACTGAGACCAGTCGTGAAAGGAAGATGGGCATCTGCGCGCGCTTTAAGATGAAGAGACTTGCGTGTATCCTGCTAATCCTCTGCGTCTTGTACGGCGTGCTGCAGGTGGCCGAGCGCAACCGAATCTTATCCGAGCTCCTTCCCAGGTCAGTACCAAGAGGGAGGCAGGTGTTCCCTGAAGTTGGAGCCACTGAAAGAGCGTATGGGTTGTGCGCCAATTGTAGAGTCCACCCCATGACATGCTGTCCCGGGTTTCAGCCCCGTCAGGGGCACAGGCATTCATCCTTCTGAAGTTGATAAAAACGAGTACCAGTTAGTAGAACAACAAGGTGGGGTTGATCAAGACTGTTCCCCGTAAAGAGGCATCAAGGGTATAGGAGGTACTAAATTTCCCTTATGTTGTGGGAAACATGGAGAGCTGGGTCAGCGGTAGAAGCTGAGCTATCAAAAGATGTACACTGGAAAAAATGGTAAAGACACCAAAATGTAAGAAGTGTATTTGCAACGCCTACCAGTGTCTTAATTAAGTACATACGAGTGGCATTTATTGAAAGTGTTGTTTTTTAAAATATGAAACATCCAAGAATATCCTCATATCTTGAGGACATTGCCACGAGTTACCCAAAAGTGTCAGTTTTCTCATGTACAAGCCTATATTGTAATTAAATGTGAGGCAAGCCTTTAAATTAACCACGTATAAGTGAGGTTTTTGTATCCTATATCGAATTACTTCAATGTGCTATAAAAGTGGAATGTTAATGAAAAAGATAGATAATGAAGTAAAGCGATGGACTGTGAATCGCACATTTTTGTAAAGTGAAGAAGCCAGGATTTGTTTTCCAGGATTTCATATTGTACTGTTCAGAGACTGAACAGTTACTCCCTTCTCTCTTCCATTTAAGTCAACGTTCAGTGCATTGTGTTCAGTTCTGTAATTATTAATATTCAATTAGTGTTAGTGTACGGAGTTCAATAAATATTCTTATTGCAATCTAAAATAAAAGTGACCCAATACACACATATATACATATTCGCAGTTATAGGATTTAAAGGTGTGCCCTTCTGGTTTGAATGCTTCCACATATACAGAAGATCAAACTCAGTGGCATGACATGCTGGCCTGAAATAATGCTGCAGCAGCAAACTTTCTGGGGCCTCCGAGACCTATTTGTGTTTTGCTAATTATATAACTGAGGTTATTGGTGTGTTGAACATCTCATTAAATTGTTTCAGCTCAGTCAATCAATAAGTAACAGTAGCAAAAAATGAGATATCCTGCTTTCCTTACTCTACTGACTGGCTTGGTTTGGCTTGGTTTGAAAGACAATTTTAGGAGAGTCTTAACAACTCAGTGACCAAACATAAATAATTAACAAACTGAGAGGTCTAAGAGCTCCCACAGAATTTGCTCTTCTAGTCGCAGCACTTCAAGGAGACTTGGGCTATGACTTTAGAGAGACAGTCTGCCACTGTTTAAAATCAGTTTCCCCTTACAAATCTAGGAGTGATGAAGATATTGTTCATTGCATCCTCTACATCCCAAAATCTGGGGAGGATACATCTCTCTTGCCTCTCAGAGTTCCTACGCCCATGATTGGAGTTGTTTTCAACTAGGAGGCAGCACATGTTTGTAATTCTTGCTAATGTAAAGATTTCTCCTACACTCTGAAGGGGTCTGGAAGTCCAAGAAGCTGGTCACAGTGAGTCTAAAAATATGGTTCTAGGTGTGCTGTGAGTATTCAGTTACATCAGAATACAGCGTTTCCAAGAATCTGTCACATGTAAATATCTCTAAGAGGACCAGAAAATGCGAATTATAGTTTGCAAAGAAAAGCCAATCTTTTTCCAGCCTCTTCAAAAGGAATGCTTTGAAAGCTACATATCTTCACAATTTCCTACTGAAATAAAACACACATTGACTGCGCTAATGTGACTGGAGGTGGCTGCTGAACCTTTGGCTTTTCCAATACTTCTTTTATTTGTAAAAGTGTTTTTCTGTCTGAAGGCACACATTGTATGAAAAGGAGCATTGGCTAACAGCCAAAATGTACATATGTTCCTATGTAAAAGCACACAATGCACCAATAGTGCCTGGCAGGGCCGGACTGGAACTAAAACCAACACAGACAAAATGGTAAATGTAACAGACCAGCCCGCATTTCTCTGAGTGAGCGATTTTGTTCCCTGATTTTCAAACAATGTTGCATAAATACATGTTGATTTTAAAGATATTTCTGAATCGGAACTATAATTTAGGGAGACCAGAATTTTAAAGCCAAAAACAGGGACATTTCACAAATATAGAAGAATGACTACAATTTCACTTCGAACGCACAGCATGACAGCGCTCATCCACATAGAATTACATAGGAGGCACTAGGGCCATACATGACATGTATTTTTTAAACAGTATCTTGCGTGTTGATTAAATTGCTTTCTCATAACACTTGATAACTATCTCTACTTTGTAAATCAATAAAATTCACCTCCCACGTTTGCAGGTGACTCTCTCTAAAAACCGGAACATGAGCTAAATTTCCCGAAGTCTGCGGGGACAGCTGGTGAATAAACGGGACTGCCCCGGCAAACACGGGACGACACGGTCACCATAGAACTTTTCCAGTGCTTGAGTCTGCGCAGTATCAAGGAGCACTATTTCTCTCGTATGTGCTGATGAAGAAGTGTTTCCGAAATGCTATACTCAGGGCCATTGGAATTATACGATTCTGCTTTTTTAAGGATAATTGAGAATTTGCTGTATTGGCCAAATAAATCATCGACTGCCACATAATCAGCATAATTTCACACAAAAAATGTTTCTAGCTCAAATGGATCACTACAAAACGTGGCAACATGTGTTCACAACAGTTAGAAGGCCCTTTACAAAAGTTAACTGGGCATTTTTCAGTTCTTTTGTATTTGGTTGTTAAACTGGTACTAAAGGACTGAAAACTTTGCCCAGACAGTATTACCATGTGTACAAATTACAAACTTATGAAGAAGTACTATCACAAAATTTGCCACTTTATGCCGCACTATGTGCCTTTTCTTACCACATTATTTAGTCAACCCTGCTGCATAAATTGGCGCTTCATTGCTGCATAATTCCAGTAGCCCTGCCTATACTTTTCAACAATGGAAAGAACAGTGGTCCCTTGAGATAACTCTATACTAACCTTCTGTATGTCCCAGTACTAAGATATTCACAGGACTCTCGTGATTGACCTTTATATTGACTTTATCGCTGTATCATACTGAGACATCCACCAAGCTATCAAAATATTCCTCTATTTTATTGACCACTATGCATATAACCCCAGGACCCAGCCGGCCACAGAGCTCAGAAAATGAACCTTAATACGTATATACCATGCGCTACTGAAGGACCTTACAATGCGCCTATATCCTTGCCTCAGCAAGAGACTATCAATACTAAGTCATTCAGAGCTCTCTTGCACTAACCAGCAGGTCTGATTGTCTACATGCGCTAGAACCTCAGTGATGAGACTTGAAGCTATCCAGGAAAGACATATTATCTACAGTGACTAGTTCTGTATTTTAAAAACAACACAGCTTCACCTACAGAGTGTCCCTTTCATTTTACAAATCTAAGCATGAATCAGCTGGAAATTCTGTGGCTCATTTACCTGAACAACTACCCCTGCTCCTTCCCCACAGACTTAGGTTTCCTTTTGATCGCTTATTAACAGTTTTATACTTGACAAAATTCAGTGACCGAAAGAGATAGGTTTTTCAAGTTTTAAAAGCACGAATGACAATAGATTTGGAGTCTACGGAAGTAATACTACACAATGTTTGGCCCAATGAACATCTCATTAAATCACATCCTCTACGATACCCTCTAAGCTATTTTATACTGATTTAAACTTGTCATAAGTAGAAAGCACTTGAATTTCTGTGGCAAGTGCATTAACCACCAGAGCAATCTTTAACCATAATACTTCCTAAAACTTGCTAAATACACAGATTGCAGCAGTAGGTTATTTAAGCCTCCTTGTAACCAATAAAGTAGGTCACAACATGTGTGCCATATGCAATACTGTTGGTGTTCATGCCTTTCTGTGCATGGTTTGTAAGGGGTTTGTAAAAAGTATTGCAATGTGCTCTGTCACAATCAAAAATGAATTGTCAAACTCTTTTCATTACCTTGTTTGGTTGTTCGTTTCTGGAGCATAAAATGGATTTACCTGGTGTCTGGGCAAGGAGGTGAGCATAGGAAACGGAGATGCCTGTCTCGGGTCAGCAAGGAAAAACTGGACTGCTGTGATTGATCGGGACTACAGAGGTGCTCCAATCACATGCGGAATAGAAAAGGTGTGTTCCTCACACGATTGGACGCCACACACTGCCTGGAGGGGGCAGAAAGAGGATACTCAAACTCAGTTTCACGGGTTCCATCAGTGATCGGCCCCATTCTTTTAGGCTGTGCACCTCAACTTCTGATGCATGTCACTTTACATTGTCTTTCTCCTTCAGCACTGGTAATACATTGACATCTATGTACCTCGTTCACACATAATGGTAATTACAATTAACATGTACATTGCCACCGCTCTGTGTGCTCTGCAGAGAGGCCAAGACTGGATGAACTTGAAAGTTGTAACACCTTGAAAGGAACTGTGAGACACACGCGCTGCCTTCATCCTCCCTCCGGAGGTCTCAGTCGCACCCACTCATAGACACCCATCAACACCCTGAACTCTCTTGGTTACAAGCAACACATGTTCCATGAAAAACAAAACTACAGAAACACACCAACTAGAAGAAATAATGGTTCCTTTTCTAAAGTGTTGAGGTCTACTGCTAGGGTCTCATGGTGAGAGCTCGGGCTGGGTAGAGTAAAGTGAAGAAGAATAATGTACCAGGTAGGTGGTATTTCAGTGCACCACTATAACAGGTGTCCGCTACCGTCTTCTGAAAACACAAGATTCCTGCTCTGCATTAATCTACATGCCTGCAGACGCGCTGTAGGAGGCCAGCTGGCTGCAATGCATGGCACAACAGTTGAAATTGTGTTTACATTTGCACATGCACACCAGGCAGAATCCCATGGTATGTTCACCGTGGTACGGTACCACATTCAAAGAGGAGCCAGCACTGTGTTCTCTTCTATGATATTCATAGTGCCTAAGTTCCATTTGACAGATCTGGATGTTTAGTTACAACATCCCCCTTACCAATGCAGAATTCAATGTCTGTATTCCCTTTCTAGCTGAGATATCAACTCTATCATCGTTTGCGTCCTGGTTTTTTTTAACTGTAATTCTTCTCAATCCAAACTAGAAAACTATCCTTGAAAAAGGATCATTGGCTGTATTCAAAACTATGCTAGATTTGCTGAGTTTACATTGTCAGAGAATTATAAAGCAATCCTTAATGAAAACCTCCAGATGAAATCTTTGTTATGGAGTAGTTTTCAAACACAGAATTTAGAACTTAATCTACTTAGCCCCCATTATGCTTCTTGTTAGACTTTTCATCCTTGGCGTGGTCTCCCTTAACTTTTTGCCTCTGTTCCCCAGGTTGTTGATGGGTGTTGGACTCTGATTTTATTGTTTTTGTTACTCTGGGCACTTTACCACTGCTAACCAGTGCTAAAGTGCAAGTGCTCCTGTTTAAAATGTCTACGTAATTGGTTCTCCATGATTGGCATATTTGTTTTACTGTTAAGTTCCTAGTAAAGTGCACTAGAGGTGCCCAGGGCCTGTAAATCAAATGTTACTAGTGGGCCTGCAGCACTGGTTGTGCCACCCACACAAGTAACCCTGTAATCATGTCTCACACCTGCCACTGCAGTGTCTGTGTGTGTATTTTTACTCTGTAAATTCGACTTGGCAAGTGTACCCACTTGCCAGGCCTAAACCTTCCCTTTTCTTACATGTAAGGCACCCCTAAGGTAGGCCCTAGGTAGCCCCAAGGGAAGGGTGCAGTGTATGGATAAGGTAGGACATATAGTAATGTGATTTATATGTCCTGACAGTGAAATATTGCCAACTTCGTTTTTCACTGTTGCAAGGCCTGTCTCTCTCATAGGATAATATGGGGGCTACCTTTAAATATGATTAAAGCGTAGATTCGCCTAGAGAGTAGATGGACATGTGGAGTTTGGGGTCCCTGAACTCACAATTTAAAAATACATCTTTTAGTAAAGTTGATTTTGAGATTGTGCGTTTGAAAATGCCACTTTTAGAAAGTGAGCATTTTCTTGCTTAAACCATTTTGTGACTCTGCCTTGTTTGCGGATTCCCTGTCTGGGTCAGTTTGACAGTTGGGTTGTTTTTCACCTTGCACTAGACAGTGACACAAAGGGGGCTGGGGTGTAACCTGCATTTCCTGATTAGCCATCTCTGCTAGGAGGGAGGGGTGGAGTGGTCACTCTCATCTGAAAGGACTGTGCCTGCCTCTGACAATGCCAGCTCCAACCCCCTGCTGTGTGTCTGATGCCTTGCCTGGGCAAGGCAGGATTTCACAAGTAGGTGTGAGTCCCCTTTGAAGAAAGGTGACTTCAAAGACTAAAATGGGTATAAGAAGGGCACCCAAATCTACAGACTTTAGAAACACTTCTGGAACCAAGAGGAACCTCTGCCTGGAGAAGAGCTGATAGCTGAGGAAGAAGTGCTGCCCTGCCTGTGACTGTGCTTTGTGGAGATTTCCTGCAGTGCTGCTTCTGCCAGAGTAAGAGGACAAAGACTGGACTTTGTGTGCCTTCCATCTTGTGAAGAAATCTCCAAGGGCTTGAGTTACAGCTTGCCTCCTGTTGTTTGAAGTCTCAGGGACAGCAACAACTTCTCTCTGCCAGCACCTGGAGTCTCTGGAGAGACTCCTACCCCGACAAGTGGTGCCCTACCCAGTCCCTGGGCCCTTGAAAGGAAAGCTGGTGGAATCCAAGGAAATCGACTTCGGACGACTTCGGACCGACGCTGCTGCTGAATCCTGTAACGGCGCCTGCGCCTGACGCTGTGACCTTCGCTGGAACGCGACGCTCTTCGCAGGCCCGACGCCGCAGCAGCCCCGCTGAAGTCCGCGACTCCGTGGAAGTCGCCGCACCACGTCGTGACCGACGCCGCTCGGAGTGCACGGATTCAACGTTTCGCACAGACGCCGCGATTCCCGACTTCGCGCATCGGTTTGTTTTCACTCTTCACCAAAGGTACTGTACTTAGGGGTCTACACAACTCCGTTTCCGGCGCCGCTGGTGTCGGCTTGTTGGGAACGACTCCGTCAAAATGCCGTGTTAACATCTCCTCGAAGCATTTTTGTTTCTAAGCGCTATTTTTGAGTTTAATCTCTAAAAATTCATAACTTGACTGGTATATGTAGGATTTTTGTCGTTTTGGTCTTGTTTTGTTTAGATAAATATTTCCTATTTTTCTAAACCAGTGTTGTGTCATTTTGTAGTGTTTTCATTAAGTTACTGTGTGTGTTGGTACAAATACTTTACACCTAGCACTCTGAGGTTAAGCCTACTGCTCTGCCAAGCTACCAAGGGGGTAAGCAGGGGTTAGCTGAGGGTGATTCTCTTTTACCAAGGACTTAGTCAATGTGCAAACCCAAATTAGAAATCTAGTTGGACTGCCAGCCATACATAAAGTACTGAGCAATATTACATAGAAAGTGTTTCCTGCTAACAATCAGTCCCTTATGAAGAGTTCAGGGACACAGTGGAACTCCAAAGCCCCGTTTTGTTAGTGAACAGCAGACTGAGATAGCACTAAGAAACAGGTTACATATTTTGAAATGTTTACTTTAAAATTGTAGTCTTGTGCGTAAAATGTGAATGTGAACAGAATATGAATAGTAATTGTTCCAAAGACTAATGTTAAAATTATTTAGCAAGTTATATGATGTTTTTCCAAGATGACATCTTAATTATGGGTGATTTGAGAACAAACCATGACGCTAAACTTAAGAGTGTTCTTCAAGTGTTGAGGCCAATGGACTCACGGCTGAATACAGCAAGTGTAAAATTGTTAAACAGAGTGTCACTTATTTAGGACACAAGATTAGTGATAAGGGTGTTGAACCTAAAGCTAGCTTAGTGGCTGCGATAAAAGATTCGCCAGCGCCTACAAATAAGGATGAGGTCAGGGCATTTTAAGGTTTGGCTGAATATTATGCTAAATATGTGCATAATTTTTACCATAAGACTTATCCCATTAGACAATTGTTAAAAACGAAATGCATGTTTGAGTGGTCTGAGTGTGAGGCAGCGTTCAAAATGATTAAAGACGACATTATTAAATCACCAGCCCTACAAGGTTTTGATCCAAATTTGCAATGCATTTTGCAATGCATTGTCACTATGGATGCCAGAAGTAGAGGGTTGGGTGCCGTTCTTACACAAGCAGAAGAATGTGGTAAAGATTGTGTGATTGCATTTGCCTCCCGCTCAATAACTGATACTAAAGCGAAGTATTCGGTTATTGAGCGAGCAGCCCTTTCATGCGTTTGGGGTTTGGAGCATTTCCGGTCGTTCGTATGGGGTACAAATGTCATCTTGAGAAGTGACCACACACCACTCACTAAGGTGTTGACAACGAATGGCTTATTTTAAGCTTCTCCACCTGTTGCTCTTTTGCCCATAAGACTTTTAGATTATAAGTATGAGATACGTTATATGCCAGGAGTCAAGAAAAAAATCGCTGATTTTTTTAGTAGGATACCTTTGGCCGAAACTGATGAGGGAGTGAATAAGTTGGAGGATTGGTGTGTGGCTGACATAGTGGAAGGCGTTCAGGGTATTACTGAAGAAGAGTGGAACAAAGCTTTGGATGAAGATGCAGTATTGTGCAAAGTTCAAACGTTGTTATGTGATGGGTGGCCACATAAAAAAAATCTAGAGGAGAATGTACGGGTATTTTGGGAAGTGAAAGAGGAATTGTCTGTAGAGAGTAATAGATTAAAACATAATGGTAGACTTATTACTCCAGAGGTGCTTAGGAAAAAAATACTGGACATCTGCCATGATGGTCATTTAGGTATATCAAAGATCAAAAGCAAAAATAAAGAGTTGTATTGGTGGCCCGGAATGGATGTACTCCTGTAGAGAGGAGAGTGAGGGAATGTATTCTATGCAATGAATCTGAGAAGACTAAATTCAAGACCCCTTTGGTTCCTATTAAATGTCCAGACATGCCTTGCGAGAAGATAGATCTAGATAGTACGGAACCTATGCAAGCGGAAGGAGAGTCCAAATACATTGTGGTGATGATTGATCATTTCTCTAAATGGCCAGAAATTGGAATTATAAGTAAGGTAGACTCTTTGTCAATTGTTGAATTTTTGGATAAAGGTTTCTTGAGAGAGGGTTTGCCTAAGGTCATAGTAACAGACAGTGGACCGCAATTCACGTCTGATAATTTTAAGGCATTTTTGTTGAGATGTGGTATAAAGCAGTGGTTCCCAACCTTTTGACTTCTGTGGACCCCTACTTTATCATTACTGGAATCCGGCGACCCCCCTAACTCTTTATTGGAATCTGGGAACCCCCCCACTGAGCCATTACTGAATGCTGGGGACCTAATCTATTAATATTATTATTTTGTTTTAAGCAGCCACGGACCCCCAAGGGTTCACGGACCACAGGTTGGGAACCACTGGTATAAAACATATGACTACTTCCAACTATCATTCTGCAGGTAATGGTGCTGTTGAGCTCTTTAACAGGGTGGTGAAGAATAGCATACAGTTGGCAGAAAGTGCAAAATTGTGTTGGGAAAGAGAGGTGTGGAGAGCGGTTTGGTCATATAGGACAAAACCTTGCAGTTCTACGGGTCATAGTCCTTTTGAAATAATGAGAGGAAGGATTCCGTTAAGAAAGGTCAACATAGGATGGATGTCTGGTGGAAGAAAGAGTAACTGTACAGTTGAAGATGTCAAAGGGAATATTAAAGTTTCACAAACACAGTCAAGGAAATATTTTGACGCCAAACACAAATGCAGAGTTGTAAATGTACAGGTGGGTGATTGGGTAAAAGTGAAAATTCCTGGTTTAAAAAAATACGGAAAAGGAAAATTCTATCCTCCCATAAAGGTTGTAAAAGTGTTGGGTAATGCTGGGCTGCTTGAGGATGGAAAAGTGTGGCATTTAAGCAGAGTCTCACCATACAAAGGTAGAGAAAATATTGATGTGAC
This sequence comes from Pleurodeles waltl, assembly GCF_031143425.1. Taxonomy (NCBI): domain Eukaryota; kingdom Metazoa; phylum Chordata; class Amphibia; order Caudata; family Salamandridae; genus Pleurodeles; species Pleurodeles waltl. Next base: position 974,543,345 of record NC_090446.1, on the reverse strand, counting down.
TAAGACCAATTGGTTAATGGATGAGGTCACTGGGAAAAACATGCATTCGCAGTATGAGGTCAATGTTCCAACACAAAATGCTAATGTTGCACAGGCACATAGTTATAACGGAGTTCTGGTACAAGAGGGAGGCACAACCAAAAAGAGGGATAAACTTAGTAGATGTGGTGGAAGAATTACAAGACCTGGAAAGCTTAGTGATTATGGACCTGATTACAACTGTGACGGAGGGAGTTAATCCGTCCCAAACGTGACGGATATCACGCCCACCGTATTACGAGTTCCATAGGATATAATGGACTCGTAATACGGCGGGCGGGATATCCATCACATTTGGGATGGATTAACCCCCTCTGCCAAAGTTGTAATCAGGCCCTATGTGTGTAAATGTGTAAATTGATTACGTCATATGCTATAAAAAAAAGAAGAAAAATAGTGTTGTTTAGCGCTGTAAATGAATAGTTATTTTGTAGGTAAATATATCTATGTGGAAGTTGCATAAATGTAAAGGGGAAGATGTGTTGTAATGGTGGAATGTAATTAGTTGGGCTCACGCTGCATATTGACACGCGAGCAGTTGAATGTAGATGGTGGAATGTGGAGGGAGGATTCGCGGGTGTCAGTTTTTGGTACGGACGTATGGACGGAAGCAGGTTAATTGTTTATTGCTGTCGGGCTGTTTTGGAATAAAGCCTTTCAAATATACAACGTTTCCGTGACATCTATCTCAACACCTTTCAGGACATTCCTGATTTCCCCCGAAGAAATTGGCCTGTTTAGAAGGGTCTGCTCCTCTCGTGCAATAGAGGGGAGTATATCTTCTCCCAACCAATTTCCTATAACCGCCTCCCTCACCACTGCCTCTTCTGTATAAGGTTGTGTGAAAAACTCTTTGAAGGCACAATCCATAACCTTACTTCTTGATGTCCTCTCCCCAGACTTATTTAACTCATTTTCTTTAATATGGTAACTCACCTGGTCCCGCTTGCACTCCCAAGCTAACAACTTTCCTGCATTTTCCCCACACTCAAAATGGGCTAGCTTATTGGCCTCCTCTCTTCTTATGATTCTAGCATGTAACACTTCTTCAAGCTGAAGCCTCAATCCTCTCAACTTATTCATCAGAACCTTAGTCTCCTCCCCCTCAGTATTCAAAATTAATTGATTCTTATACTTTAACATTTCTTGTTCTAAATAGGTAATTGCGTTCCTATACTGCTTATTTTTTTAAACTAGCTATACTCAAGTAGGTCCAGTTTGAGAGCTTATTGTATGGCATTCTGTAGCCCGACCACAAGCTAATTCCTCTGGTGGCCCTAGGTCAGTACCTCAGAAGGGGGACACTGTTTCTCTGGACTACTGTGTGGGGGCACCTCCTCACTACCCCTGTTCAACTCCTCACAGACCCTTAGACTTAGCTGGTGTACCTGGGGGGCCTCTCTTGACCCGTAATCACATCCACCAGTCGCTTTATCCACCTCCATATCTAGCAGGCCCAGGGTGCTACTTTCCTGTTGAATCCCCAACATCCTAGGGGAGGAATCCACTATTACTGGCCTAATTTTAAAGTAAGATCTCAGTGAGGGAGCAATTTTAGTTTTAGGTTCTGTCTCTGCTTTCTGGACGCATTTCCCAGTAAACTTGCAGTACTGCCTTCACATGTGGACCCCAAATCTTTGGTTTGGCCCTCACTTTGCCTCAAGGAAACAGCTTTAATCGGATCTAAAACCCCTTCCAATCCACCATTCAAGGGGTTACTTACTAGCCCTCCTCGATTTTGTTCTTTATTCCTAGTGAACTGGGCCACGACCCCCCTTCTTGATACCTTACCGACTTCCTGGCCTCTTCCATCGCTTCTGCTGCCTCCCTCATCACCTTTGCGTTTCCTACAATGGTAGGAAAATGTTCCTGGACAATCCGACAGGCTCTTTGCCGACTCTGCCTGTGCTTGTGCTGAATCTGCTTCTGCCTCCTTGGAGGGAAGCCTGCGCTGCAGTTCGACAAGACCGACAGAGCTCCAGGGCAGCTCTGTCCCCAACCACTCCTCAGTAGTGTGCAGGCACATCGGCGTGTGCTAGATCTGCTGGGGGTGTGCTGCACCGTCCCTGCCCAGGAACCGCAGTGAGTGCTCAGCGCGCTGCCTCTTCACCCCCCCCATGTTCTCATTTGTCAGTGTTGCAATGCCTATCTCTTCCAGAGGTTAACACTGCGTTACCTTATTACAATTAATACGTGCTAAATTCAGATTGGGAGCAGATAGATCAATTATGTTTCATTTATGTTTACACCGAAATAAATTGTAATTGAAAATTCCCCTTACTAGTAAAGTTATATTTTAAATTGTAATTTTTGTAAATGCCACTTTTAGAAAGTTGGCATTTTACTGCCAAATGCTCCTGAGCCCTTTCCATTGAATCCAGCTACTTGGGCCTGTTAATGGTTCCCCCATCAAGAATGTGCATTGGGCCCAAACAGTGAACAATGGGACCTGTATGTATCTGGTAGAGGTTCTTACTGGCAGGATGCCTGGGAAGGAGCTGTACCCTGCCCTGATTATATTTCAAAGGATCTTGTCCACATTATACATAAAGGAAGCCAGGACACCAGGCCTGCCCTTGCCTTTGATCCCCTTGACAGTTTGGAGTCAGGACCAGGGTAAGGGGAAGAACAGACATAACCAGTGTTGGGGGTAGATCAGGGGATTCTCCCACACAAAGGCTGGCACCAGATATAAAACAATAGGGCCTTTCGAACACTCCTGGAGCAGTGGAGGATTCAGAAAAAGGACTGCCCTGAAGCTAGAAGGACTGCTTTGCTGCTTGAAGGACTGCCTTGCTGTCTGAAGGAGGAATATTGGACCTGCTTGCCTTGGTCCCAGGCTACCCAGAGTGACTCAAAGGGGGATTTATATGACCTCCTGTGTGAGCTACAGGGACACAGCTAGCTTCTGAAGGCATCCCTGCGACTTCCCAGCTGCCCAACTGCAACTGGACCTGTGAAGGCCATTCTTGTGGCTGACATCTTCGACTAGGGTGGAAGCTGCAATCAGGCATGCCCTAGCCTGTGACAGCTCTGGCGCAATGCTCCTCTGAAAATCATAGCCTAATATCTGGATTTTTATTGGATTGAGTCAGAGGTCTTGTTGAAGCACCTGTAGTTTATTTTGTTAAATAGATAATGTTAAAAAATATTAGCATCACAATCCTAACACAGTATTTCTATTCTTTTGATAAACTATGTTCCAAGGTACCTTGAAGACATCCATTTGTTTAATTAAAAATAACAAATACACTACAATAGTTCATTCCATTATTAAATTGCTGAGTTAATCATTCAAGAAAATAATAACATTTTAAAATATGAATACAAAAATATAAATGAATGTATATCTATAAGAAAAAAGAATCCCGTCAATATCGCAGGAAAACCCTAACCTAGAAGGTAACATGTAACAAAATTCACACGTGAGAAATATTTTCACATATTAATTAAACAAATTTAATAAAATCTAAAAATATAAATGAATGCTAATCACACATTCATCAATAAATATAAAAATTATAACATTACACACCCAATCCACCAATAAACCCCATAACCAAAACAAAATTAACAGATATTGATTTTTGAAACATAATACACATACGTGAAACAAATGACATTAAAACAAAATGACATGCAATTATATTTTGATATACTATATTTTAAACATTAATATTATCAGCACAAATAAAACAAGATACTTTCCCCCAAAATATATAGGCGCTCGCAATATTTTGAGCAGGATATTATGGTCACAATATTTTAGAGTTGGTGCTCAGGTACTATAGCTTAACCATATCAAGTTTCTGCTACTTTAATGGCTTATAGCAAGAGCTTCGCAGTGAAAGGTTTCTTCACTTCTGTCCCTGAAAAGGCAAATTTACAGGCTGCTCGCACACAACACTTCTAACATCATGGGAGTTTGCAGGAAGAAGGAGATGGAGAGAATCTTGAAATTGTCAGTACTTCACTTCCTTCTCCTGTAATCAGTCCGCCTTGACAGGTCCAGCTGTACCAGCACTTAAACCTTTTTGAGTGTAAACTCAAAATATTTCAATCTATTTATTTTATTACAATACTATATTTTTTAACTGAATTTATTTTGTTATGGATAGTCTGTAATAGAGAAATTGGGTTACTTACAGGTTTTTGATGAAGTTCAGTGAAGTGTCGAACTTTATTATTGATGATGTATTATATTCCTTACTTATGTGATGGGGTTCCTCCAGGGGTTGGAAGAAGAAGAAGGAAGTGTATGAATAGGGAGCAGGATGGGGGAAAAACAAAATCTGACCTTAGGCTATGGCTAATTGTTACTGTGAGATTTGGGGTCTGGATAATAGTAGTTGGCTGTATTATAATGATGGCACATTTTGAGGGAATCATTTTTGCTACTGTGTTCATAACTTGAAAGGGCATTGGAAATTAGAGGTTGTCTTATTGATTATTGAGTCTTGGGCAGAGATAATTATCCTTCTGGAGATAAGTCTTCCATATAGCCAAAGGATGTTTTTTCACACAGGACGGCTAGATGAGTTGACAGCCTCCTTACAAATCTCAACAATGCAGAGGGTGGCTGCATTGTTTATGAAAAATGGAGGTGGTCTTAACTCTTAAGAAGGGAAATAGCATTACTGGAGGATCCAAGGGGTGCAACAGGTATTGTTTCTAGCTTTTAAGGATTCAAAACCAATATCCCTGAATCTTTATATGAGCTCTTCTCTATTCTAGTAGAAGTGGGGGGGGGGGGGCTTATGCGATCCTCAGAGACTAAAAGGTACAATATTAGAAACAGATTGATCTGCAATACTTTCCCTTGTAAAATGGCATATCTCGTTAGCAATTTATTAAATAATTGGGCTGCTACTGCTGTAAACATTGTGCATTTGCCTTTTAGGTGTTTCTGTTCCCCCATAAAATAATACGTTAATGCATAATTAGCAAATGCTCAGAAATGCTTGCACCAAGTGCATCTGCATTTCAGGATTGTTTAATATAATACATTCATCAGACAAAAATGATAATCAAGCTGGCACATTCACACCTATGTCATTTATCCTACATGTCGAGTTTATTGAAACGAAAACTGATAAACCACAATGGAGGAAATCAAATCATTGCAAACCAATTTTAAGGAAAGACAATCTTAAGGAAATATAAAAAAAAAAATCGAAAATTAAACATTTTAAAGGAAAGATAGTTTAAGGAAAAATACATTAAACTTGGGTGGAGTTTAGGACTACTGTGTGGGTTTTGGGTTCAGGAATAGGTAATGTTTAGGGTGATGAGTTTTTGAGAGTTAAGAATAAATGGCATTTGGACATAGAAAGGGATTTTTAGGGTTTAGAAGTGAGTGGAGTTTAGGGGCTATGAGTGGTTCTTAGGGTTCACCGATGATTGGAGTTTAGGTCTGGTGAGGGTTTTAAAGGTTACATTTTGGGTAGCGACTGGGGTGATGAGGAGTTTTTAGGGTTCAGGATGGGGGAAATTTAGGATGCTGAGTAGTTTTCAGGATTCAGGGATGGGTGGAGTTGAGATGTAGAAAGAGGTTTTAGGCTTTAGGGATGAGTAGCTTAGAGTGATAAGAAGTCCTTATCGGTCATGGATGGCTGGTGTTTAAGGGTGGTGAGAGTTTTTAGAGTTTGCGAATGGGTGGCGAACCAAGGGGTCATCAAGCAGTGCCCAATCGGAAGGCAATGCAATCACTCAGTTTTGGGTACTGCATAGTCAGAGCGGAGTTGTTCAAAGGGCAAGAGACACTCTTCGTCAAACAAGTGGCCTATGGATCGACACTCAGCTCATTGCCAGTGTTGGAACGCTGTTGGATTTAGCCCCTGGGTAAAATCCATATTCCCGATCGGTGTCAACGGGGATGGGAATGAGGTGAGGCCTCTTTGTACGCTCACCAGATCCCAGTCGTTTAAAGAAGTTTTGGTAATGGGGCTGAACAGAGAACTCTCAGTCTGGCATTCTTATGCAAAAAGGGAATTTTCCAAAGATGCTGTCCTGCCATTGCTCTAGCCATGAAAACCCAGTGCTTCTTAGATTCCTCCCAAGACCATTGAAGGAGAAATCAAAGTTGTGCCGGTTGATAGTGGTGTAACAGATTTGGGATTCCCAGGCCTCCCTTATTCGGTGGTCTGTAGCTCTGCTCCTTCTGCATGCGGGAGTGGCCATCAGCCCATACAAAGCAATTCAAATCATGCTGCAAGGCTTGGATATTGCCAGTGGGGGTTCGACTGGCAAGGCCTGAAAGAGAAATAAGATCTTAGGCAGGATTGACATTTCACTCAACCAAGCCAGGAGAGATGGTATGGCCTCCATCTGGCTAGGTCTAATTTAATCTGCTGATGTCAAATCTTAATAGTTGAGGGATGCAGTAGTCTTAGCCCAAGGGGGCAGTTGAATACCCAGGTAGGGGATGGAGGAAGTTATGCATTATATCGGAGAGTTGCAGGATAGGTACACCTGTGAGGCCGGTGCAAGAGAGGGGTTGAGGTCTTGAGATTTATGCACATTTACTCTGAATCCTACCACCTGTCCACAGGTCTCCACTTCATACAAAAAGGCTGGGAGAGAAGTGGATGGCTCCTATAGGGCCATCAGGACATCATCAGTGTAAAGACTGATGGTATGCTCTTCTCCACCAGAAGGGATCCCCTTGATGCTAGGATTGTTACAGAGTCACTGTGTCAAGGGCTCCATATAGAGCACAAAGAGCAAGGGTGAGAGGGCACACCTCCATGAAGTGCCTCCACAGATAGGGAACTGGGCCAATGTTTGCCCATTCACCCAAAACGGTTGCAGTCGGATGGCCATAATTACTGAGAACCCAAGAGCAGAACATCTCCCCAAGCCCGAAGTGTTGAAGTGAAGCTTCTAGGTAGGACCAGTGGGACTGATCAAATGCTTTCTCAGCATCTTCAGCAAAGAGCATTCGCTCCTGGTCTGAACGATGAGCTTTGTCAATTACATGTGTCCAATTCTTTTCATGTTATTGCTACAATGGCAATGGGCACAGCACCTGCCTGATCTGGGCCAGTAAAATTTAGTAGGAGAGAGCCTAAGCAGGCTGCCGAAATGCCAGTGATATTGACATTGAGCAATGATAGTGGTTGGTAGGAGGCTCATTGATGTTTATATTTGCCTGGATTCGGTATAACGACAATGGATGCCTCCACCATGGAGGGCAGCATCAATTCTCGGTCTTTGATGGAGATAAACAGTCGGGTTAGGAGGGGAGCAAGAGTTGTGCTGAATGCTTTGTAAAATAGTGAAGGGAATCCACCAGGACATGGCGATTTAAGTAACTTCTGCTGAGCGATCATAGAGATAATCTCCTCCACCCAGATTGGGCGAGCTAAATCGGTCAACTGTTTCAACGTCAATTTCTTGGTGTTGGCACCCTGGAGGCACAGACCTGGACTCTCCTCGGGTAGGTCCTTCCCATTGTAAATCTCCCTGTAGAAGTATTGAAAGGCAGAGGCGATATGGGCATCTCCTGTGTGTTCAGTGCCATTAGTTCTAATATGGAATGAACTCCAGTTGCCTGTCGCTGCGCCCTTAGCCTATTGGCCAGAGGGTGTCCACATCTGTTGCCCCTGTCATAAGTGGACTGTCAGAGTCGGAAAGCAGCGCATTCTGCTGTGCCCAGATCAATGCCCACAAGTTGTGTCCAAGTAGCCTGCAGTTGGTGCTGAAATCAAGGGGGCTTTGAAATGTTTGTGGATACGCTCAAGTTCCTGAACCTGACTGGACAGGTGTTCTTTCTTACCCCATTGAAGCTTGTTGTCTGCTGCAGATGTAGCGATTAATTTACCTCTAATAAACGCTTTCAGAGTTTCCCACAGTGTAGAGATAGAAACTTTCGCTGTGTCATTTATTTCTTGGAAATCAACGATCGCTTTGTTAATCTGTTTAATGTCCACGGTCGGTGCATAAGGGTTTCTCACATTCTCCATGCTCTGGATGGACTCGTTTCCTGTGGAAAAGTCAGGGAGAGGGACACCGCTGCATGATCTGACAAGAAATGGGGCTCTATCTCTGAGACTACGATCATAGATTGGAGATCAGAGGTGCCTAAGAAATTATCTACGTGGGCATAGGTTTTATGTGCATGAGAGTAAAATGTGTAGTCAGATGTATGTAGGTGTGGGGTCAGCCAGTTGTCTCCCAACCAATCTGCCCCAACCAGAGTGGGCTTCCCCAGAGTTATGTCTTACACTGATAATACTCAGCTGATTATCACCCTCACTCAGGACAAGGGCTCTTCTGCCACTCGCTTCAGAGCTTGTCTGGCTGAGTTAGCCAAATGGACCAAGCTGTCTCAAGCTGAAGGCTTAGAAAACCGAAGTGCTGGTGATGAAGAAACAGCCCTCTATCTGGTCCTCAGGTAAGTGGCCGGAAACTCTGGGATCTGTTCTGGCTCCGAAACAATCAGTGAAAAATATTGGCATCTGGTTTGATGCTCACCTTCATTTAATAAACCAATTTCCAGCCTGGCTGGCACCTGTTTTGGCATTCTAATTATGCTACGGAAGATACTAGAACCCCTGCCAGAAGCTGCCAGGAAAATTGAAGTTCAGGCCTTGATTACTTCAAGGCCTGATTACTGCAATGTATTCTATCTAGGTGCCAGCAGGGACAGACTCCAAAAACGTCATAGGGTACAGAACGCTGCTGCTCGCATGCTACTTAAAATTCCTAAATTCTCCTTGATGGGCCAGGCACTTGCCATGCTTCACTGGCTACTGTTGAGCAAGAAAGTGACATTTAAGGCTCTTTGTTTCTGCCACAAAATCCTGTTTGGGAAGATTCCCCACTATTTACACCGTCAGGTTGATGCTTATTAGTCCAACAGAAGTCTTAGATCTGCTGCTGCACAACTAATGTAAATCCCAAGAGTGATGGAAGCATGCTTAGAGGGCCGTTTTTTAAAGTTCCTGGCCCCTAAATGATAGAATTTCTTTCCGCTTGAATCTAGGCAGGAAAACCTGCAGTCTGCTTTCCGAAAAAAACCTAAAGACCTGGCTCTTTCAGGCCATCTTAGATTAGAGCGTGTAGTTTTGATTTCTTGGTAAGTGAACCCTCAGAGGGGGAACACTGGTTGGAGTAACCAGGTGCTTTATAAATCTCCTAACATATCATAACAGGCCAGAAGGAGCTGCTTTTGCCTTTTCCCGGAGCCACTCTGTCGTAAAAGCACCAGGAAGTGCCGTTAGTACTTGTTTTTTCTTTGAGGCCGACAGACCTTTCTAATAATCTACTTGTACATTGTTCCGTGTGATTTCACCTGCCTTGAATAAATATATCATAGTGAAATGAGCTTGTTTTAAAAAGCTAAACATTTTTTTTTATTTCAAGTTAAATGCCTATGCGTTGGCGATTTGGTAGCTGTTTAAAAAAAGAAGGGAACGTTTTGACACCATGGTGTTTAAATCACAATAAAGTCCTCAGCTGGAGTTTTCGATCAACTCAATGTACCTAAACTCTAACATGAACATATAATTGAATATCCTCAAACTGTATTCATTACCTATTACATTCCTTCCACTATGCAATTCATAGAGTAAAATTATTTCCTATAACGACAGGTCTTGTCCTTCTTGATCTGGTATTTCGAAGCTAGATTACAGTTTTCAGAGCATCAAGTGCTTGTCAAGAAAGTTTTTGAGGGAATTCGAGCCAACTCATAGTGCCTTAGTTTGGAGCCTGAAGCTCACTTCAATTTGCAAGTGATGATGACTAAAGCCCTGAATGCCCTGCTGATGACCTCACATATGATGTAGATGATGAAATCACAAATGCCATCATTACAAATATCACCGAAGCTCTTTTGGTGGCTGGGGCTCTGAGTGCAGAGCCTGGCTGAAGACCAGTTCCTTTACCGGGATGCTGTTAAATATGCCCAAGGACAATACTAGTAACATCCAAAGAAAAGGATGCCGAGTCTGTAGACCTTGAAGAAGGTTATATTTAGCATACAGCACATAATGGCCACAGCCTTTGACAATGCTCTGTGTGTGATATCTGGACCCAAATACCAACTTGTGAACATTATGGAGGCTCGGTGAAAGAGGTGTAGAACACGTCCTGGACTAGTCCTCAATTAATTCAGCTAACGACCTTCCCCTGTGAGGAAGTTGGAGTAGGAGTCTTGACTGCGGAGTTCATCCAAAGGCCTGTCCTTGCCTATAGAGCACAATGTGCATAGCTGCAAGCTTTGTTCTTTAGGCCATGGCAAAGGAGGTAAATATAGGAAGACCTACATGCAGGGCCTGGCCAAAAGTCAGACCCTGCACTCATTGCTCACTGAACACAGCCAAAGGATGTGTCATGTAACAAATCGGATCATTAATTTTGCAGGATGTGAGCAATACGCGGAAAGGTTTAATTTATTAAGCACTGAACCCACTGTGCATAACTTTCAGCTAAGTGCAGGACTTTCTAGTTACACAGCATGGCCTTTGGCCACACCCTGCACCCAGTTCCATTTTCCATAGATCCAATGGCATACAGCTTTTGACGATTTACTGAAGGCTCTGAACACAGTTTCTGGCCTCTAGCAATACCCTATGAACAGCCGCTGTGCCATCATAAAATGCTCCACATGGCATTTGGCCAAAGGCCACGCAGACCAAGTTCTGTTGCTAGGGAGGCTACAATGCAGGTTTTATATAGAAGAAAGTATGGAAAACGATAAAAAGTAAACAAATGTACTATGTTATACAGTTTGTGTTCTATTGCCGGTCTGGTATGCCCTATGTAAAACCATAAAAATAATTAAATCAATAAATACTATATTTTGTAAGGTTTTGGTGTTCTTAAAAGAACATCAGTTTTAATAAACTTTCCTGGAATTATTTTGTTCAAAAAAATATTGTAGAATTAGCGTAACATTGCGAGCGTTTATCCAAAAAGATAAAGGGTAAGAACAAGAATAAATTATATAGGACACCTTTGATTATGTTCTGCTATGGCCTTGGAAGAGATTTTCAAGGACATTTGAAGATTATGTTGCCACAGATGTTGCCCAAGACACTGTACTTTTTCAGTTTCCACTGGCATAAATCCTAGTGACACTGATTGTCTGATGTCACCATCTTCACTCCTTGACATCAACACTAGTTGGCTGCACAAGTATGTCCTTCTTCGTTTCTCAGAAATTGTTGTATTGCTGTATGATTATATGCTAAAATGTTGATAACAAAAATATATTATGGCTTGCATATTGTTTACAGGACGACTTCTCCATTGAGTATAGATTTTCTGTCATTAGCTTGAGTAGGGAGATTTTTATGTAAACAATATTTAAGATGTGATATTCTTGTCACACAATCTAGGGGTAATTGTAATAACTTTCAAAAGTCTTCAACTGAAAGGTTAGTTAAACGTTTTATTCACTACTGCAACTCGAGCTTAGTCATCCCTCAGCCAGTTAGTCTTCAACTACCTTGCAGGGAACACCAGCTCTTCAATTGGAACATAAAAAATTACGACAATTCTAACTCTTACATCAATACTGTACACCATGTCCTCTTCCCTTGTATACATGAATATGTAAACACATATATATTATAAAGAAGGTTTTAAATAAATTAACAATGATTGGTTGGAATAAAAATGATTAAACATAAATAGCCCACAATTTACACTTTCAAATATGTAATGAATATTATCACTTAAAAAGAAAGATGGTCTATAGCTTCCAATGCCTCTTGGTAAAACCGCACTTTGACTCGATACCCCTGGAACGTCTGACACACAATCACCTCCCGCACAGGTCAAAGGTACAGTATTGTTATTTCCACATGCTGACAAACGTAAATCCTCATCAGACTCAACATGAAATCACTACATTATTGCTTCTCCTTCCCCACATCACACTCACAACCTTATTAATACAAAGTAACCCTTCTGCTATTCCAATACTCACCATTGTCTAAAACCATTGAATGGTGACAACATGTTTTACCCTGAAAGGTCCTCTGAACTTAGTCAGACCACCTTTACGTTGGCCACACCTAACCTTTACCCAATCCCCATCACTGAACCAACCACAAGTCTTTTCTTCCTTTTTTCCCATCTGAGCATGCATCACACATTCCTAGATTCATGTGGGTACCATCTTTGTGCAAAAGGTCTACCGCACATCATCTCAAAGGGAGTTTTAGGGGTAACATCATACTCTGTAGTGTGATAAGCGCACACTAGCTCCAAAACCAATTTGTCAGTATCCTGTCCATTAATCATAGCCACCCTTTAATCATCATGTTCACCCTCTCAACAACTCCATTAGCTTGTGAGTTATGTAAGGAAGTGCGATTATGTTGAATTCTGCAAGATATCAAAAAGGACTGCATCTCATTAGGCGTCAACTGTGTACCACTATCAATTATGATTACAGAAGGAATTTGTTCCTCAAAAAAAATAGTTTAACAGTGTGATATTTAATCTAGTGGTGATTTCTTTTATGAATGTCACTATCAACCATTTCATATGAACATCCACTATCACCAGAGTATACTTTAATCCACCCTCAATTCACTCATGGGTCCTATAAAATCCATACTCAACGTGTGCCATTGCTGACCTGGATCCTAGTCCTAGTCCTAAATCCAATTCCACACCCACGTTTGACCTTATCTCCCCCTCTTCACATATACTGCACTTTCCCCCACACAAAGTAACTTGATCATCCATTCCTAGCCTTCACTCACTTTTTAATATTGTTTTCATCCATAATTGCCCTAAGTGACCTTGATGTACAATTTCAATTAACCTTGGACGTAAGCGCGGTGGTGGAACACATTTTTCACATCTCTTCACCAACATCTCACTGCACACCAACGTTTCAACCAGCACCTTATGATAAGGCCTGACAGAAGATGAGACAATGCTCTCTCTCATACTGTTCCACAAAACATAGGTGTTTCACTTCTTTCAACTTCGGATCAGCTTCCGTTTCTTTTATCCACACCTCAATTATGATTGCATAAGTACCCAAAATCTGAACAACATCATGCACTGAGGCTACTTCATCCTCACTCTCCTTTGCAAGGATGGCTGTACTGACTACAACAAGCTAATCCACTGAAAGTCTTGACAAGCAATCCACTGGACAATGCCTCAAACCCTTGATATGCTCCAAAAGATATCAATATTCTTGTAGTCTGCCTGCCAACCTAGCTAATCTTGTAACTTCCTTGCCAGCACCAACTGGAAGTAACCTTCTCATCAACAGTTTATGATCTGTACATAAAACAAATTGGGTTCCCCGCAAATAAATCCTAAAATATTCTGCTCCCTATGCCACTGTCAATGCTTTCAGCTCTATAACAGAGTACTACCATTCAGAGTTGGACAAGATCCTAGAAGCAAAAGCTACTGTTTTTTCTTTTTTACATGCATTTGTGAGGTGACTGCCCCAATGCCTGTAGCACTTGCATCAGTCGTTAAGAAGAGAGTTTAACCTGGTTTCAAATGGTTTTAGAATCCCCCCACTGTAAATTTCATTCGTGATATGCTCAAAACATCTTTGTTCCTCTTCACCCCACACAAAGTTAAAAGCTTTTTTTACTAACAATGTCAGGCACTCTGTTTTGTCTGCAAACCTTTCAACAAACTGAGACTTGTATTCAATTTGACCCAGGAAAGCTTCAATTTGACTCAGGAAAGCTCTCAACCAGCCTTTATGACTGGATGAAGGTGCCAACCTAATGGCACTAAGTTTTCTTTAGGTTTGACTCCATCTGCAGATAAAGTATAACCTAAATACTCCACTTGTGTCACCAAATATTTGCACTTATCTTCACCTCCCTTAATCTGTGTAAAATCGTCTTCTCTGGAAAACAATGGCCACTGAATATAACCCAACCAGCATGTACGTAAATTGAAAAGCTTCTTTCATAGTAATGAAGGATCTCAATGGTTTGCAGTTGTCGTGCAATTTAATCTGGTGATATGTAATTTGATATGGTGACACACATTCTTCAAGTCTAATTTTGAAAAATACCTCCCTCCACCCAACACCAATATCAACTCATTTAAGTTTGGTAAAGGATAAACATTCACAACATTAGATGATTAAGGGAGATCCACACAGAACCTGTGCGGCCATCTGCTTCTTCCGTAATCACCACCGGAGAGCTCCAACTTGATGTCTCAACTGTTTTAATCATAGCATTACACAACATTTCCTCCAAAGTTTCCATTACTGCTTATTGAACGATTAGGGGAATCTTCCTCCCCTTGTGTTGAACCGGCATGGCATTAGGTTTCAATGCAGTCCTATGAACATAACCTTTATAATGACCAAGACTCTCTTCAAAAATGTCCTGTGCTTCCTTAAAGATATCAGATAAGGAAATATCTTCCACCACCATTACCTAGTTTGGCGGCCTAGGATTAATGGCAATGTTCCGATTATATTGATACATCCATCCCAAAATGTGTGGCTCATCCTCTGCTACATAGGCCTTACCATTTATTTCTCCTTTTTCAGACTTTACAGTAGATTGCAGATACCCACCAAATAATATTTTCACCTTGATACCCCCAGGAATAATATCCTTGGGTAACAGTACAGTATTTAGTCAATGTTTATAATGCATTGTTTTAGGAATGTCTGTTTACATGGAACCCGAATCAACCACGAGCTCTACAACCTCAATTACAAATTTTTATTTTAGTCTGTAGTTCCTACCCTTCTCCTGTTCCTCACTTCCAACACATAAGATTCTATTGCAGTGTACATCTGTGAGATGTTCCTCATTCACTGTTACATTTCTAACTTTATTTTTTTGTTTATACACAATCGCAAAATGACCTCTGCAACCACATTTTCTACAGTCCTTATTAATTGCAATGCATTTCTTATAGTCAGTAGTATGGAAATTGCCCCCACACTGGTATAAAGATCTAATAGTAGTTAAACACACTGTTACCATATTTCAACACCACAGTCACATCAGACCCCTCATTAACTACATTTGAAACATAATTAGTACATTTATCTTTTTTTCATCTGTTTCGTGCAAAATTCTGACTGCTCCACCATCTTAGCAATGCAAATGGCATATTTAAGGGAATGATTATTTGTTTGCTCAGAGTCTCACCTGCATTTTTATGCTTTTACATTAAACAATTAATTGGTCAGAAATTATTTCTTCTGTCATAGCCCCAAATTTGCACTTAACAGACAGTTCCCTGAATCTAGAGATTCATTCATCAACTGATATATTCTCATTTTGTGGTTGGGTATAAAATTTATGCCGGGCCATAACCAAATTTACTTCTTTAGCAAGTCTGATTTCTAGTCTCCTTTTTGCCTCAACATGCACATACAGTATAGGGTCATCATTGGGTTGCACCGGTACCAGCAAGTACTTAAAATATTGTTGCCCTTCTTTCCCTAAGGTGTTCAATAGTAAGACCTTCTTTGTAGACACACGAAAACTCTAAACATTCAGTGCCTCATTATAGTACTCAAACATCATGTTCCAATCCTCTCATTGAATAGGTGGTGAACCTGGTTGTGACAAGAATGATGGAGGTGTAACAATGGAACTATGCGATTCCATGTTGACAATAAATGTAATTTATGTAAATTTACAGAGCTGAAATATGCACTCAAAGATATCACAAATAAACTAGAGTTCTAAATAATTACTGAGGTAGCAGTACGTAAATAGCGTAGTCTGCACCAAGGATCAATATTTTGCAGAGAATGAGGGTTCAGTAAACTTTACAGGCCAACAGTGGGAGGCCTATAAGAGCCATAAGAGGACATCTAATTGCGTGAGTGGCAGGCAAGAGAAAGAGGTGGAATGCCGAAAACTTGAGGAGAAACTGCTACAGTCGGAAACTGATTATTTTGCTGCTCCATCTAGAGACCTGGCCCATAGAATAGAAGGGGTGAGGCATGATTACATAGCTGTGGTGCATCAAGAAGTGAGAGCCCAATTGTGAGCCTCTTGGGGCACATTTTACAAGGTGGGCCATAAGGTCAGTAAATTGTTAGTGTGGCTGGCCAAGAAAGAGGAGGGACAGAGATGAGTTTGGGGGATCAAAACGGAGGAGCATGGATTAAGGGAGACCCCCAGGAAATCATGCAGGTATGTCCGACATATTTAGAAGATTTATAGAGGGCCGACACTATGACAGACCTGGGTGATCTGGAGACCTTCATTAGGGACCTGCCGACCCCATAACTTAACTCTGGTCAGGTAGAGTTATTGGACAGGAAGATTACTGAGCGGAAAATGGTGGAAGCTAACGCTGAACTGAACAATGGCAAGACCCCTGGCCTTATTCGCTTCCCCACTAAATTTTATAAATATGTAGCGTCTAAAATATTGAACCCAATGCTAAATATGTTTACCAAGGAGATGGTGCTCTTCCACAAGACCATAGAGAAGCAACAATCGTTCTGATCCACAAGGATGGAAAACCTCTGGAAGATTGTTCCTCATATAGGCTGATCTCATTGATCAATGCTGAAACAAAAATGCTAGCTATACTCCTGGTCCATTGGCTCACAGAGGTGATAGACTCTCTGGTCGCCACAGACCACTACAGGGTTATGCCTCATCAAGCCACAAGACACAATTTACAGAGGCTGATTGGTTGCTTAACAGGCAGTGGGAGGCTCTGTAAGTTGGAAGTCCTCCTGGTCTTGGATGCCGAGAAGGCTTTTGATTCACTTGCGTGGCCATATATGATGACGTTACTTGGCAAGATGGGCTTTGGATCATATTTTTTTATCATGCGTTGACTTATCATACAAAGACGTAGTGGTTAGGGCCTGGGTAAACAGAGCACTCTCTGACAGCTTTGGGTTGTCCGGGGGCACCAGAATTCAGGGGAGGTGAGAGCTGGTGAAGGGCTGATTTCACCTGGGCCACAAGACAAAAAGCATGACTGAGGTGATGGATAGAAGATCTATGAGTCCTAGTAATGTGAGATGATTCCATCCAGATTATACGAAGTTTTGTACGATAACTGCTATATGTTTGCCTGCATGCCTTTCACAGCTGGGGGAACAGTTATCTTGTTGTTTTCTCTGAAAAGTGAATAAAAAGATGTTTTAAAAAATAACGTAGTATGGTCTGCACGTCATTGATATATGGAGAAAAGAAAATTACTTCTTCCTAAAGATATGAATACAATTATGTGAAAGATGTGTGACTTCAAAAACATATTTTGAAAATCACGGTGTGAGCACCACCAAAGCGATCAGAGGCAGGTAAATACGCATTAATCTAAACACTGGTGTGTGTTTTACCGATAATGTACCTGAACCACAATGGCTCCTTCACGAGTACACGCAAAGCCAAAAAAAAATGGTTTGCGGTTCACTGGTGTGCACACAACACACGCCCAAAAAACAAGCTGGCTCCTACATAAACGTATACATTGGAGCAGAAAAGCTTAATTAAACTTAGCACCCGCAAGGCAGCATTGAGTCAACCACATACGTAACTAGGCATGCATGCTCACACGCAACACACTCCTCAAGAAAAAATCGCCTGGCAAGTCAGCAATGTTAAGCTTGTGCTGAGTACTGGCAAATGTACTGGCGCCTTCACAAACCCCCATTACTTCAAAGAATGCCCAAAATGTTTACCACAATTGTTCTTGGGGACAGACCTTCATTTTAACTATGCTCATCTAGCACTAAGACCTCCATTGAATGCTGCAGTGTCACACAGCCCACCAAGTACAATGCAGAATAGCGGCAATCACTGAGACCATGAACTACCTCGTAGAGTTGGACTCTACCGACTGACTCCTCGTCATCAATTCTTGAAATGGATTTATCATTAGGTTGATGCAAACAATCTAATTACACTTTATTTTATTTTATTTCATAGTTGAAGGCTGTAGTTCTTGAGAGCACTGCATTTGTAAAGTGCGGAGGAAGGTGCATTCATGCAGAGGATGCATACCTGAGAATTTCACTGACTTGTTTGAGGACTCATAGGTAATGGTGCTTATCAGTTCTCAAATGCACCTGATGCTTCGAGAACTGCAAGGATTCTCTTTATCCTCATTAGAAAGCACATTTTCACCTCTCGTGTACAAGTACACATCTCATTCTGTAAACGCCACATTTCCCAGGAATGTTCCATCCATTTACCGGAAGAATGGATGCTGTGGCATACTAGGAGGTTGTACCTCAGAATTTGCTCATTTTACCTGCTCTTGCTGCACCTGGTTCAAACCCAAAAGGCCAATACAATTCAGCAGAGGGTGATATGGTGGAGGTGAGGAAGCAGTATTTTCAAATTCTGTGGGAATAACCAAATTTAGGGCCAAATATGCACAGCATTTTTGCGGTCGCAAATAGCCCGATTCTGCGACCACAAAATCCTTTTTAAAATAGGCAGAAGGCAAAACGTGATTCTGTCACTTGTTGTCGAATTGCAATTTGCATTTGTGATTCAGTATTTGGAAGAGGTGTGCTTAGGGCATCCATCCCAAATATCGAATTGGTATGGTTTGTATTACTGTTTTGCAACCGAATTCCATTCACAAAACAGAAATACTTTGCTATCATTTTAAAAGTGATGTTAACCCATTTGCAAAAGGGAATAAGAGCCTAGGAACCCACTCCCTTTTGAGAATGTCAAAAAAAAAAAAAAAGTTAAGATATTTTTTAGGAGCAGGCAGTGCTTTGCATGCTCTTAAAAAATGAAACTTAAACATTTCATTTTCTGTTTTTTTAAACAATCCTATTTTCCTACAAAGAAAAATGAAAACAGGCTGCATTTAAAAAAAAAGATTGCTTCACTAAAAAGCAATTACAGACATGTTCGTTTGCTGACCCCAGCGAGCCATTATCCCTGTGATGGCAACGATTCCTAATGGGTTGTGGTTGTAAATTGCGACCTACCTCATTATTATTCATGAGGTTGTCGATGTTTGTACATCTGTCCCTTGATTCCCAGACTCTAGTCTGCACACTCTTCAAGAGTGAGGTGTCTTTTATGAAATGTGGGCACCATTATTTTTTTGGTACAAACTCTTTGGCTCCACATATATAAGTGTTTGGGGAGCTCTTGCGCTGAACAAATTTGCAAAAGGCAACATAGCTGTTCCTACAGAAAGTCCATCTAGTGACTAACCCATTTATTCATTCCCTTAAAAAGGTGTACACTGGACTCTGTATTGATGTTGGGAGGGTGCATGAATTTAGCTCCAGCTTGAAATTGTAGCCTAGAATTGTAACTGGTTTAAATACAATGGATGGTGGCAACAAGCACAAACAAGTGTAGTTTGTTAGTAGGTGAGAGAGCTAATGAAACTTGTAGATGTAAAGACAAGATGGGCAAACCAGTAACCTTGGGACCATGGCAATACAATTGATGAAGTGAACAATGGTCCGTAAGGGGGAATTGCCAGCCTCAACTTCCTTGGTAACAATATATAACCATCTGAGTGATTGACTTTGGTTAAAATGGTCAATTTTATTAAATTACTTTTCTTTAAAAATGAAACAATAAATAAAGTTAGAGTGAGATAAGTGCGTTTCAAGTGGGGATAATAGAACCTTTAAAACTTGCTCGTCCTGAAGATGGCCACTTTCTGGGTGAGCACCTTCTGCCGCATCCACAATCCTAAATATTACTATGCCCAACTGCACTATCGGAGCTACCTGCAAAGATGCCCTGCCTGCTTTAAGCCTGCTGCAACTAATCCTGCCGAAAAGGTTCCTCTGCAGCGGCACTTGTGACCCTGAAGCCACCATGGGCTGGCTGCCTCATGGATGAGACTAAGTCCAGCCCGTGAGGCCAAACCTGGGGCCTGCCTTCTGGTACGCATCCCTGCCTGAGTACCAGTGCCTTTGCTGGTGTCCGGGAGGAAATCTGTCTGGCCCGGCCACTGGACCTTGCTTAGGAATAGCAACGGTAGAGACCGGGACTTGCGCTGCAGGTCAGAGGCAGGTCGGAGGCCCTGTGAGGGACCGAAGCACATGCCTGAAGCTCAGAACTGCCCCATACACCTGGAGAGTTGTGCAGTGATTGGCATGCGAGGACCGCTATCTCTGGACTGCTGCAATGTGTGCTGCGGCCAGGCAGCAATGGAGCTGGCTGAGCCGGCAAAGCTACTAAGTATCCCGGGGAGCAACACACAGTTAGGGAAGACTGCGTGGAGTGCGGGCATCTGATCGTGGTGTCCTCCTGAGTGGCCTCTGATTGCCAAGTTTGTCAGCTGTGGTTCCCAGCGGGTCTTGCCCATGCACTAGAAGGCATGCTAATTAGCAGAGACCAGCCCTGCCCAACCATGACTCAATGTAGGCCAGGCACTTTTCCATAAGCAGGTGACCCAGTCGCACTCAGGGCCCCTAGGACCTGTACCTAAACACGGTGCATACTGTGGATTTCTATATGTGACTGGGCTGAACACTCCACTATGCACCTTGCTGCTCCCGGAGGACATAAGCGGGACATCTGACTGGGGGACCTATTGAGGAATCCCACCCTGGGGACAGTGACTCCACAGGCCCTGGGCCATACCCAAGCCACTAATCGGTGGGCTGTGAGAGCATGGCATAAGGGTTCGCTGCATAGGGGCAAGTGCTGAACCTTTTTGCAGGGAATGCACTCGGTGGTGGCTAGTAGTGGGGCAGAGCAGGCAGTTGGAGATAGCGTCTCCCTGTGTGGTCACCTGGCTGAATAACTGCTTTACATCGGACCTGGTGTGGCCCCATTACTGCACTGGGAGCGCACTGTGGAGTCAATCCTCAGGGGGCTCTCTGAGGCTATAGCTGTGATCTGCTGACATTCTACTGCCTGGACCTGGGCCCAAGGATATACCTTCCAGCCCCACATCGTGCTTTGTGGACCTGGACTTGAGTGCAGAGCTCCCCTGCATGCTATCTGTGGCTGCACTGCTTGCTGTGCGACCTGCATTACCTTTGCTCTACTCTCAACTGGGTTCACCTTGTCACCACATAAATCTTGCTAAGGCCGCTCTGTCATCAACTACAATGGGTAAGTCAGACAAATCACAGTCAAAGCTGCAATTACATCTATGGAGACTCCCCAGACGCAGGAGGAGGGCACAGCAACATCCAAGATGGGACCCTAGGTCTCAGGGTCTGAGATGGATGAAGAATTGCACCAAATCCTAACAGTCATGCAGCTTAGCCTTGCTTAGCCTTACCAAAATCGGTCAAGATAGATGCTCTCTACTATCGGGTGGACAGGATTTCAGAGCGCATCGACAAGCATGTTGCGCACTTAGGCATGGTGGAGCAATGAGTATCTAACACAAGACAAGCAGGTCTGAGCCTCGAAAATGTTGATGCACGTGATGCACAAGTGACTTCTTCGAAGGTGGTTTCCTCTGCCACTAGGTCCAGGTGTGCGCTCAATGTGGTGCACTCACTGTCCTGGCACATTTCCACTCCTACAGAGCATGACATGCACTGTGAGCTATCCTGAGTGGGTCCCTCGGAGTTACCTGCTCTAACGTATTTACTACAGGCAAGAAGGCCACAGCGGGCAATCGCTAAATATTTAGTGTCACAGGAGGTCCGTCAGTCCGGTGCCTCTAAGGCTTGTATAGACTGCCAGGTACCATTGGAGGTAGTCATCAGCAACAACCAACACAAGCAATGGGCTTATTGCTGTGCTGCGATACAATCCATCTCCTTGAACGGCCGACATCGGTTGATACATTTCAAATATTTAAACCAAGTGTATCAAAACCCCGGCTCAATAGTTCAGCTAATGTCTACGTGATGATTCTTGTTGTCCACGCTGAGGCGCTGAGCGCAACCGATTTGAGCATGTGCCATGGTACTACTTGGGCATACACCACTTCTGGCTTGTGGTGGTACAAGCACTGTGGGAAATCACAGTTATACCAATGTGATGTACTGCAATACCCAATCGGATGCTTATCACAAACTCATGCTACTCTGCATCTGCCCAAGGGACATCTGGGGGCCATATCAAGCATTTCTTGTACGTTTGAATGATGTTGATGTAGAGGAAGAGGGAATGAGTGATAAAGTGTCATAGGCACATAGCCACATGAATGCCTGTATGCCTTTTGAGAGTAAGATGCGCTAGCTGTGAATGAGTGTGAGATGGTGCTTATGGGTGGTGACAACCGCAGGCTAAGCCAACCTGTGGGAAGGCAAAACTAGATGTCGTGTACCTAGCCTTGTGTGAAATCCCATGTAGATACTCTCATTTATGCAATTGGGCTTGCCATTTTCATCACTGAAAGTATCTCGTAGTATTGAATGGTCCTCTTAGATTATGGTCTTGTCAACTATAAACCTGTTTTACGTGCCAGCATGGTATTCACATTTCGCCAAATACTGTCAAAACATTATGGGGGTTATTACAACTTTGGAGGAGGTGTTAATCCGTCCCAAAAGTGACGGTAAAGTGACGGATATACCACCAGCGTATTACGAGTTCCATAGGATATAATGGACTCGTAATACGGCTGGTGGTATATCCGTCACTTTACCGTCACTTTTGGGACGGATTAACACCTCCTCCAAAGTTGTAATAACCCCCTATGTGCTATCTAGTTGTTTCACAAAATTAAAATAATGTTAAAAAAGTGGGTTTCATGTGTGCAGGTGCTATACAACAAACATATATACAAAGATTGTGACTGATATGGATACACTGATGTTACATTACACTCTGAAACATGCTCCAAATCAAATTAAATACAGTCCACTGTTATCATCTTGAAATCTCGACCCCTTAAAGTTACTTATAAAGGGTCAACATCAGGATGAAGGGAGATCATTTGAAGCTCCTGGGAATGATAAAACCATATTTCTAAAGGCCGAAGAAATAATTCCATGTTTTTAGTAGAAACCCATTAAACAAATAAGGAACATACCCAAGGGTAAAGGTACTCCTGTTGTGGGTTTCAAAGTAGACCGATATGAAAATCAATCACCACCGACGGCCAAGGTGTGTAATACATTCAGAGATTATGTAATCTAAAATTGAAGTGAGGAGTAAGCATATTGCAATCTTGTACGATCAACCATTGATGCATTGCTGGCAAGCTGTGCATTGGGAAGTGTGTTATATCTTGAGTCATAGTAGTGTTCTTCACGAGGCACGCGGTGCGAGGATTCTCCCCGTGTGGCATGTGTTGTGAGGACTCGAAGGGGAACGGAGAGAAGAGAGAGTACCTTTGAGGCAAAGGTTGACAGCTGCCTCCGGATGTTCCCGCTACTAGAATTAACTCTTCTATTTACATCTGCTGGGTCGTCTCCTCCTTTCAAGGTGCCATGCAAGGGAGCTCACCAAAATGCTGGGATAACCATTTCTGTATTCCGAAAACAAAACAATTAATGGAGTGCATGTAAATGGCTCCTCTAAAAGAGGAAAAAGCACAGAGTTCCTGTGACAAAGGGGCATAAAAGTTATACAGAATCAATCTCCATATGTCTGCAAGCTGGCCCACTAATTGTCTAAACAATGTTGGGCAAGAAACTCACCCAAATCGCTTTTAATCATCATAAACTATTGGTGTATCTACAGAAAAGGAGTAAAGAATAATTAGAGAAAAACACCGTCTGTAGATCAGTGTCACTGTGTTAAAAGGGTATAAAGGGTTTAACAAATTAATACCCCATTTTTGTGCAAAACGGCCCACTAAATAGTTTACAAAGTAAGTTAGAAAACTCACCCAAAACAACTAGTAATCACCGTCAGTGACTGGTGTATGTTCAGGGAAAAGTACTACATGACAATCAAGCAATCGAGCAACTACTGTGGCAGTCCACTGTTCTGTGGAGAATGACTTAAAAACACTTACGGAGTGCTGTGGCGAAGGTTGTTCCTTCGAGGCTGTGAGCACGCGTGTCCGCTTCTGCTTCCCTATATACAGCGGTCCGGGCCAGGAACACTGCACGTGCTACAGCTTAATCAGAGACTCCTGGGGCATCTGCAAAATAGATGTAGCAACAAAAAAACACATCGGTCTGCCGTTCTTGTGTATTGTCAAAAAGAAAAGAGAATTCAAATCAGCGCCTGTAACCACCACAGCCTCAATGCTGCAGCCAGACTTGTCTTGTCTATTATAGTCCTGTTTCAGGTAAGGGTATGTCTGGTGTTTATCGTACTTGGCAATGTCATTAGCTGACTTCTCCAGGTTACCCTCCTATATGGTCTGGCATCACCGAGGCCTGTCGCCCGAACCCCCATTCCATTCAGCCCCCCCAAAACCCCCCAATACTCCAGGTCACACCCAGCATGGCATTACTTCACCTTAAATGACAACAACTCTTTGGGATTGGGAGTCGTGAACTCACAGCAGTATTTTATTTTAATAAAACAAAAATTCAGTCAACAAACTTTTACGGAGTAACCCCCATATTATTAACACAGTATTTACTTTTTCAAGATGCCTAGCCTCAACAAAGTCTGCTAATACATTGAAATTCCTACCACGTACTAAATCCCTACCTGCGCACCCAAAATATCAATGACTGCGGATGAGATAATGACTGACTAGTAAGTCACCCATTTCCCACCCCTCCGGCTATTAGGCCCCAAGGGTAGTATTTCCATATGGGATTGCTCTAACCCCTCCTCCAAACAATTCCAGTTGCATGTAAACCATGTGGAAGGGCCCCTTCTGCCCTTCGGGGTACCTACCTCAGGCACCCCCTCCATCAACAGACTCTCAGGCTCTACAACCCCTCACCAGGGGCCAGTGCTAGCTTCGAATCTCTGCACACGTGTGGGTGGTTGGCCCTTGGGACCAGATGCCAGTGACCGCTCGTAACCCCCTGCTCCCCTTGTTGTCATTCTTGCTTCCCGCCAGCATCCCCTGGAGGTCAAATTACCTTGCCGTCCTGCTGAGGTAAGGAAAAGGCAGCTAATTGTCCCCCCAGTCACGATCTCACCCCGCCACAGGCCAGCATAGTAGACCGACTCTCTGTTGCCCCCCCACAGTCGCTCCTCTAATGAGAACGATGGACCAAACATGCCAAAAAATCTTCAAGCAATAAGTCATTCCCCACCCTAGTAAGGTGCACCCCATCCTGGAGAAAGAAACACTCCCCCTGTAAGCGTCCGTGTGGGATGACGGCCAACTTCGGTGATCTGAACAACTTGGTGAGTTTATTATTGACCCTCCTAACCGAGTCGTTGACTATTTTTACTGAGAGGCCGCCCCTCCACTGCAAACGAGGGATGATTTTGACCATGTAAGCACGGCCCACAGAAGTTTTTGGCTAGCCAAATTCAGAGACCACTAGTTCAAATAGCTGTCATCAACCCAGTGGGACCAAGTCATTCCCTCCAAGATGCATTATGATGACATCTGGTTGAAGGAACCCTCATAGAATCATTGAGTCCAAAACAAATCTCAGCAATGTGAGGCGCAACCCTCCTCTCCCCAAAAAAGACAAACGGAATCCAGTTTGTGCTGCGCGTGATGCAACGCCACTCTTCACATACCACTCTGCAGCACATCGAACTTAAGTGTGGCCGTTGACCCATATCTCCATGAACCTTGGTGCTCCTGCATAAACCAGAAACCTCGGGACCTGTAGTGGACAAAACATGACAGAAGGAGGGTGTAAACAACCGGTATTTATAGCATGTGCAATCTCCCAAACCTCTTGTAGAAGTCAGAGGATCATTAGCCAATTTTTCGAACCGCCACACCCAACAAACCCATTGCCACTGATGCTGCTGCCACCCCGATCCTGAATGAATGAGTCCCAAATTCAGAAGTGTCAAAGCCTGCTGTGACCAGACCGCGCTTGAGTGCCTGTGTAAGCTGGTATCTAGTTAGTGATGAGCCGTCAGCATGCACCAAGACAGACCCAGAAGGGCGCAAGGCTAAGAAGCCCTCCAAATTAGAAACTGGACAGCACATATTGCCAGGACATAGTCACCCCTCCCATCCTGGTCCATTTTGGAATGAGGGATATTGATCACCAAGGACCCAGACTCGCTAGCCAGTGAAGGTCTCCCATCTGCAATCCCCGTTATATCCTTTTTGTTGCTAGCCACCAATTCACCCAATTTTAAAGCCCTATAGAAGGCTAACGTAAACGCTGCCTTAAATAGGGCGATCTCCACGGGGATGTACAGATCCAAGCAAAAGAGCACCCAGCCTCCCTATGTCAATCGGTCGCCTAGTATCAGACTTGACTCCTGGTAGCCACTGTCAGCCCTTAATGGCCCTCTTTCGCAGAAAAGATTTTGGGCCAGATATAGCAAAGGTTTTACCCATTCTGTGTCTATGGGAAAAAGTGTTTGTACATATGGCCCTTTGTTCCATCCTGCACCCCTTGCAACTGAGCAAAAAAAGAAATGGCAGGCGTGTGGTGTCTAGCACATGCAACCGACCTCCTATTCTTCCTCAAGATTTCCAGGAAAGCCAAAACTGATGAAGCGTCAGCCCAAGAGGACCCACCCCCATGACCCAAGAAATGAACATATACCACAACAGCCCTCTCATAAGCATTTTTGTCTTTGGTGCTAAGCTGGCTGCCATGAGGCCTGATAGTCTTGGGCACCAATCAGCCAAAGATGCTCCGGGAACAGCATTGAGCGTTCCTCCACTTGTGGATGGTGGGACTTGAACACCTGCATCTTAAAATGGGAGAGGGCATCAGGAGCGCTGTTTAAAAACCCAGGCACATGTTTTGCTCCAAAATTCACGTTCAATTTGAGACACAGTAAAATAATCATTTTCAAGGCTTTCAAAATCATTTTACACCTGGCAGCCTACTACCACGTACTAAATCCCTACCTGCGTACCCAAAATATCAATGACTGCGGATGAGATAATGACTGACTAGTAAGTCACCCATTTCCCACCCCTCCGGCTATTAGGCCCCAAGGGTAGTATTTCCATATGGGATTGCTCTAACCCCTCCTCCAAACAATTCCAGTTGCATGTAAACCATGTGGAAGGGCCCCTTCTGCCCTTCGGGGTACCTACCTCAGGCACCCCCTCCATCAACAGACTCTCAGGCTCTACACCCCCTCACCAGGGGCCAGTGCTAGCTTCGAATCTCTGCACACGTGTGGGTGGTTGGCCCTTGGGACCAGATGCCAGTGACCGCTCGTAACCCCCTGCACTCAACTACCTACATATTGTGAGATAAAAAAATCACCGACTGATTGTGGAATCTATCAGGCCAGATTGATAATGACACCAGAATAGGGAATAACTTTAGGAAACCAATGTTAGTCATCAGTCCAGTCTGTAGGCCAACTCTGTGCACATCAAGTCGAGCCAAATATGGCACCAAAACCTCCACTGACTGCTGCATCTGTAAAGAGGCCAAACTCCTCACTGGATCTGGGTGGGCTCGGCCATACGACCGTCCCATTGAAATCATGTAGGAAAGATTCCCAAATTCTCATGTTCTGTTTAACCTCGCTGGAGAGCCTAGTGTGATGGTATTTGACCTTCAGGCCCGACATGGGTTGAGCAGTGGACCGGGAGAAGGGGCACCCAAAGGGAATGTGCCGCAGGGCAAAATTGAACTGCCCTACTAGGCCCTGTAATTGATGGAGAGTAACTTTCTTTGCCCTCACACAGGCTTGGAGTGCTTGGAAGAAGGCAAGTATTTTGTCTCTCGGCAGCCTGGACAACCCCCCAAAAGAATCCAATTCAATTCCTAAAAAAATCCATTATGGTGCGGGGACCTACAGTTTTGTCATGTACCAGTGGGACCCCGAGTTCACCCATCAGACTCTTAAAAGCGTCCAATGCATCCACACACTGATCCGACCCAGGGGGACCCAGGAAGTGGAAATCATCTAAGTAATGCAGTATTGACTGATGCTGAGCTTTGCATCTGAAAGCCCACTCAAGGAAGGTGCGAACATTTTCAAAATGGAAACATGACATGTCAGCCCGTAGGCATGCACAAGTCAAAGTAGTCCTTTCATTCAAACTCGAAATCCAATAGATGGTAATCATCTGGGTGGACCTCTAGCATCCTAAAAGTGGATTTAAAGTCTGATTTAGGCATCAATGCCCCAGCCCTCAGCATCTGAATTACCTGACTCAAAGAAGCAAACTTGACTGAACAGAGAGCTCCATCTATTGCATCATTCACTGATTGGCCTTTGGGTACCTACAGGTTGTGGATCGATCTGTACTCTCCCAGTTGCTTCTGAGAGACCAACCCCAAAGGGAAACAAACAAAATCATGCTTTGAGGCCCTAGCAAATGGACCTGCTACATACCCCAAGCTTAATTCTTTGAGAATCTTTGTTCTAGCCATCTCTGGGTTGGCCCTAAAGGAAAGCTGGTTTTTACAGTGTGGGGACCCTGAGTAGCCTTGCACTGGTATCCTGAAACCATCCCTAAATCCCTCATACAAATGCCGTGTGGCTGCCTATTTGGGGTATAAATTAAGCCATGGGACCATAGCCAAAAACTGAATCGGAGAGTGTACCATAGCCAATTAATGAGAAGAGCAAGGCCTTGCTGCAAAATGAGTCACAAATTACAAATCCTACTGAATCAGGAGAGTGGCACTTGCTGCAAACTGCATCACAAATGATAGCTCCTCCCAAGTCCTTATTCTTGCTTCTTGTTCCCCTTATCTCGCAATCTCTTAAACCATTTAAGATCAGGGGGAGGCCTGACCCCAGAAGGAGTAGCAATGTTTAAGACAGCAGGTTCCCACAGGACGGATGCAGGTGCGTCTGCTGAAATCCCAGCAAGCCCCTTTCCTCGCTCTGCTCCTGCTAGATGAACTTGCGGCAGACCCTGAGCTTGGCTGAAAGGGCTGCACCCCATTCCCTTGTGATGGGTTTGTGTACTGCATCCATGCAATTTCTGTCAATCTGGTCCCAACCCAAACTAGGCTTATTAGCCTTGATCTTTCTAATCTCCTTATCATAGTCTTTCCAAGCAGTACCCCCATACTCATTATGAGCACCGACAATCCTATTCTGATAACAGGCTAGCTGAGCTCCCTGATCATTACAGCACTCTTCAATGATGGCCTGGTAAGTTGAGAAGGCCCTCACCCAGTTGCTCAGTGACTCTTCTACCTTCCTCTTGTGAAGCCAGTGTCCACACTCCCTTGAGTGTGCATACTCCCTGCAATGCTTAACCTCGTCCTTTTCTGATCTGTCAAACAATAGATCAAAAATGTCAATGTAAGCACCTTTCCAAATATTTTCCTTAACCTCCATCGGCACATGCAACCCCAGTGCTTTGCCTCCGCTGACGCCTTTTCTGATTGTTGTGCAGCTATGACTGGCACCAGTGCCACCTGACTCACAGCCACGCAGGCCAATGTTGGTGAATTTGCCTCTTTCACACACTTGCTGCTCACTCCCCCTAAAGTCCCCCCTTGAGACTCTTGGCCACATTTTGAGGTGTTATGATGGGAAGCCAAGTGCTGTGTCTTCTCCATAATGTCTTCCCCCCTCACACCATCCAGGGTTCCACTAACCAAAGATGTGGACAACATTCCCACCTCTGACAACCTTGGTAGTATGGATGCCAAGTGCTCAACCATATCCTGCTGCCCTACCCTCACGCTATTGGCTGCAACTGTGGACACTACAGGGAAACCACTTGCAGCTGGCACCGCCACATTCCAGAGTGCTGTCTGAATAGGGACCTGGCTGGCTCCAACCACACCACTGGTGAGAGGATCCCCTACCAAGGGCACAACTGGCTTACTGTTGTACCTGGCTTTTTGACAGG
Organism: Pleurodeles waltl; assembly: GCF_031143425.1. Lineage (NCBI taxonomy): Eukaryota > Metazoa > Chordata > Amphibia > Caudata > Salamandridae > Pleurodeles > Pleurodeles waltl. The sequence continues at coordinate 974,513,609 of NC_090446.1, read as the reverse complement.
GACATCCCCAAACTTTTTGCCTCCTTCCTCCTATTTTTTCTGACCTGTTGTTGTTGGCTTTTGACCTCTGAGCATTTTACCACTGCTAACCAGTGCTAAAGTGCATATGCTCTCTGTGTAAATTGTACTATTGATTGGTTTATCCATGATTGACTATTTAATTTACCTGTAAGTCCCTAGTAGAGTGCACTACATGTGCCTAGGGCATGTAGATTAAATGCTACTAGTGGGCCTGCAGCACTGGTGGTGCCACCCACCTCAGTAGCCCCTTAACCTTGTCTCAGGCCTGCCATTGCAAGGCCTGTGTGTGCAGTTTCACTGCCACTTCGACTTGGCATTTAAAAGTACTTGCCAAGCCTAGAACTCCCCTTTTTCTACATATAAGTCATCCCTAATGTGTGCCCTAGGTAACCCCTAGAGCAGGGTGCTGTGTAGGTAAAAGGCAGGACATGTACCTGTGTAGTTATATGTCCTGGTAGTGTAAAACTCCTAAATTCGTTTTTACACTACTGTGAGGCCTGCTCCCTTCATAGGCTAACATTGGGGCTGCCCTCATACACTGTTGAAGTGGCAGCTGCTGATCTGAAAGGAGCAGGAAGGTCATATTTAGTATGGCCAGAATGGTAATATAAAATCCTGCTGACTGGTGAAGTCGGATTTAATATTACTATTCTAGAAATGCCACTTTTAGAAAGTGAGCATTTCTTTGCACTGAAAACTTGTTGTGCCCTTCAATCCACGTCTGGCTAGGTTTAGTTGACAGCTCCTTGTGAATTCACTCAGACACACCCCAAACACAGGGTACTCAGCCTCACTTGCATACATCTGCATTTTGAATGGGTCTTCCTGGGCTGGGAGGGTGGAGGGCCTGCCCTCACACAAAGGACTGCCACACCCCCTACTGGGACTCTGGCAGACAGGATTGAACTGAAAGGGAACTTGGTGCATTTCTTAGAGACTCTTTGAAGTCACCCCCACTTCAAAGGCACAACTTAGTATAAAACAGGGCCTCTGCCCTACCTCATCAGACACTTGCTGGAGAAGAAACCTGAACCAGAAACTACATCCTGCCAAGAAGAACTGCCTGGCTGCTCAAAGGACTCACCTGTCTGCTTTCTACAAAGGACTGCTGTCTTGCTGTTGCCCTGCTGCCCTGCTGAACTCTTGTCTGGCTGTGAAAGTGCTCTCCAAGGGCTTGGATAGAGCTTGCCTCCTGTTCCTTGAAGTCTCAGGACCAAAAAGACTTCTTCCTTTCACTTGGACGCTCCGTGCGCCGAAAATTTCGACGCACAGCTTGTTTCGCGGCGAGAAAAACGCCGCACACCGACGCTGATCGACGCGACGCCCTCGGGACGATCGAAACTTCGACGCACAACCTCGCAAGGACAAAGCCGCCCGACTTTCCAGGAGAAATCGACGCGACGCCTACCGTGAGTGCGAAACTTTGACGCACGGCCTCGCAAGGACAACGCCGCCCGACTTCCAAGGAGAAATCGACGCGACGCCTGCCGTGAGACCAAAATTTCGACGCACGGCCTCGCAAGGACAACGCCGCCCGACTTCCAAGGAGAAATCGACGCGACGCCTACCGTGAGATCGAAACTTCGACGCGCAGCCCCGCAGAACGACGCGCAGCCGGAAAATAAGTAGGAGAATCCACGCACAGACCCGGGACATCTGGTAATCCCCGCGATCCACAAAAAGAGACTGTCTGCGCGCCGGAAAACGACGCCCGACTTCCCCGCGTGGAAAAGAACGACGCAAGTCTGTGTGTGCTGAGAGGAAATCGACGCACACACCCCTTTTTCCACGCATCTCTTCTCCTGTGGCCCTCTGAGGAGATTTCCCACCAGAAACCAGGTACTCTGTGCTTGAAAGACACTTTATTGCTTTTTAAAGACTTAAAGACACTTAATATCACTTTTCAGTGATATCTTTACAAATTCGTATTGCAACTTTGATCGTTTTGACCTACAATTACCCAGATAAATATTCTATATTTTTCTAAACACTGTGTGGTGTATTTTTGTGGTGTTATACTATGGTGTTGTATGATTTATTGCACAAATGCTTTACACATTGCCTTCGAAGTTAAGCCTGACTGCTCGTGCCAAGCTACCGGAGGGTGAGCACAGGCTGATTTTGGATTGTGTGTGACTTACCCTGACTAGAGTGAGGGTTCTTGCTTGGACAGAGGGCAACCTGACTGCCAACCAAAAACCCCATTTCTAACATTGGTGATCAGCGGTGAGGATAGGACTTGTGTTTGTGCAGTGACATACAGTAGCTAAGTATTTCACTACCTACCCACAGTTGAAGGTCAACTTGATTTTTCATCTTTTTTTGGCTTTTGGTTCTCTGATGTCCTCCTGAATATACTATTGATATTTTGGACTTTGGATTTTGGTTTTTGCTAGTAAGATCTTATCAGAATGGGATTGCTTACCTACTCATTCTTTGTTCGTACTGACCACCTCACTAAGGCTGACCTAAGGAAGCTTTGCAGACAATGGGGCCTTCCTGTAGCAAGGAGATCTACTAAAGCGGAGATGCTCCATCACTACATAGTCTGGGGGGAGGAAAGATGGGCAGAGAGAGAGGCAGCAAGAAACCAAATGACTAAGTACCCCTCAGATGAGGAGGAAGACTACTCAGATGAGGAGGAAGGCTACTCAGAGTTGGACAGTGACCCAGAAATAGATGAATGGCTCCGAAGTCAAAGGCGACAGGAGCAACAATTAGAGGAGTATCTTGCAGAGGTTGAGGCAAAAAGACTTTTAGCCCTGGAAGAAGAAAAGATTGCAGCTCAAGAGCTGAGCTGTAAAGAGCTGAAACTGGAGGCCGGAAGGGCTGAGTCCAGTTCAGATGGTGGCAGCAAAAATCTTGCATCTAGTACTGCTGAAGAAGGGCACAAGCCCAGAGATGTGGTGCCCAACTTGAAGAAGGGAGTTGACACACCCCAGGCGGTTCAAGGGTATGAGGTAGTTCCCGTTATGCACAGGGTCCCTGAGAAGGATTGGGGAACTGGCACAGGGAGTCATATTCCTACTGGGGGGAGGGACACTTTACTGACTCTAGCAGAGAGTGACAGAGAAAAGGGTTCCCCCCTGGTGGACGTCCTGGATATAGAGTGTAGAGACATCCCAGAAGAGTTTGGGTTGAGTGTCAGGGACAGACAGATACTGTCTCACCAGTCTCAGGAGGGTGAAGTAGAGTGCTTTTCCAAGGTTGAGTTACTGGGTGGTTGGGTGAAGGGTACTGTGGGTAATACATGTGAAGGGCAGAGTGATGTAATTGCTGGAGAGCATATGTCTGGTCCTTATTTTCCAGAGCTACGCCAACACCAGGTGGAGTGTGAGTTCTCTGACCCCAGGGAACTTACAATGGAGGCAGACTGCTGGGTGAGTACCAGAGAGTCTGAAGAGGCATTTGGGGGTGCTCCTGAAGGGAGTGGTCTAGGTGGTTCCCACCCGAGTGTGGTGGGAGAGGATTGTAGTGTCCCAGGTAGGTCCCAGGTCCTAGAGGGTTCCATGAGGGAACACCAGGAGGGAAGCCTAGCCTGTACCGTAGGGCCACCTTTTGAGGGAAGCCCCGCAGTGTCAGAAGCACTTGGGGGGGTGACTGTAGCCAGCATCCCAACAGTTCTGGTGTCTGGCAGTACCCCTCCTAGTGAGGGGGTGCAGAAGTCCAGACATAGGGTTGAGAGGGGGTTGCAGACCCCAGTGGAGGACCTTGAGAGTCAGGGGACAGCTCTGAGAGCAGAGCCCCCCAGGAATGACCCAGGTGAAACCGTTTCTGGTTTGGGGGAAACCCAGACTCTGCCGGATGGGCAGAGGTCGGGAGACCTGCGCCAACCAGACTCTTGTGTGGCCCTTGGGGACGGTGTGTCCCTTGTGGGGGGTGAGAGTGCCCCCCAGGAAGTCCTGGCATGCCAGGCAAAGATTCAACCTCAGGGTGGTGACTCTGGGTTGGATACCCAGGTTCAGAGGTTAAACTCTGACCTGGTGGGAGGTAGATGTGCCTCCCAAGAAGTCCTGCTGTGCCAGGCAATTGTCCAACCTCAGGGTGTTGACTCTGGATTGGATGACCAGGTTCAGAGGTTAAACTCTGACCTGGTGGGGGGTAGGTGTGCCCCCCAGAAAGTCCTGGTGTACCAGGCAGTGGTCCAACCTCAGAGTGCTGACTCTGGGTTGGATAACCGGGTTCAGAGGTTAAACTCTGACCTGGTGGGGGGTAGGTGTGCCCCCCAGAAAGTCCTGGCGTGCCAGGCAATTGCCCAACCTCAGGGTGGTGACCCTGGGTTGGGGAACCAGGCTCAGAGGTTAAACTCTGACCTGGTGGGAGGTAGGTGTGCCTCCCAGAAAGTCCTGGTGCGCCAGGCAATGGTTCAACCTCAGGGTGGTGACTCTGGGTTGGCTTACCAGGTGAAGAGGTCAAACTCTGACCGGGTGGGAGGTAGGTGTGCCTCCCAAGAAGTCCTGCTGTGCCAGGCAATTGTCCAACCTCAGGGTGTTGACTCTGGGTTGGCTAACCAGGTTCAGAGGTCAAACTCTGACCTGGTGGGGGGTAGGTGTGCCCCCCAGAAAGTCCTGGTATACCAGGCAATGGTTCAACCTCAGGGTGGTGACCCTGGGTTGGAGAACCAGGCTCAGAGGTTAAACTCTGACCTGGTAGGAGGTAGGTGTGCCTCCCTGAAAGTCCTGGCCTGCCAGGCAATGGTCCAACCTCAGGGTGGTGACTCTGGGTTGGATATCCAGGTTCAGAGGTTAACCTCTGACCTGGTGGGGGGTAGGTGTGCCCCCCAGAAAGCCCTGGTGTACCAGGCAGTTGTCCAACCTCAGGATGGTGACCCTAGGTTGGAGAACCAGGTTCAGAGGTTAAACTCTGACCTGGTGGAGGGTCAGTGTGCCCTCCAGGAAGTCCTGGCGTGCCAGGCGATTGTTCAACTTCAGGGTGGTGACTCTGAGTTGAATGGCCCAGTTCAGAGGTTAAACTCTGACCTGGTGGAGGGTCAGCGTGCCCTCCAGGAAGTCCTGGTGTGCCAGGCAATTGTTCAACTTCAGGGTGATGACTCTGAGTTGAATGGCCAAATTCAGAGGTTAAACTCTGACCTGGTGGAGGGTCAGTGTGCCCTCCAGGAAGTCCTGGCGTGCCAGGCAATTGTTCAACTTCAGGGTGGTGACTCTGAGTTGAATGGTCAGGTGCAGAGGTTAAACTCTGACCTGGTGGAGGGTCAGTGTGCCCTCCAGGAAGTCCTGGCGTGCCAGGCAATTGTTCAACTTCAGGGTGGTGACTCTGAGTTGAATGGGCAGGTGCAGAGGTTAAACTCTGACCTGGTGGGGGGTAGGTGTGCCTCCCAGGAAGTCCTGGTTTGCCAGGCAGTGATCCAGTCTGAGGGTACAGACCCTGGGCTGGAAGACCAGGTTCAGGGTGTCCCCCCGGACCTGGAGGGAGGGGCTGCTGATAACAGTGCCCCTACCATGTTGTCTTCTGAGGAGGCCACTCCCAGTTGGAGGGTGCTGGACCCCAGAAGGGAGGGCAGGGGGAGGGAAGCCTCACCCCGGGCCCTTGTCCAACCTGAAGGTACAGGCCCCAGGTTGGAGGGCCAGTGGCAGGTTAACAGCCCTGCACTGGTGGAGGAATGGTACAGGGTGACTTCTGTAAGCACCCTGACCATGTTGGACTCTGGGGGTACCGCTCCAGGAGGGAGGGTACAAAGCCCCAGAGGGGAGGACCAGGTTCAGGCGGTCATCCCTGACCTGGTGGAAGGGAGAGTGGTTAAAGGGTGCCCAGCACCTGGGGCTACCGCCCCCCACTCTCCCCAGCCACAGTGGTTGGAGAGCTTTGAGAGGCCTGGGGCCTGGCTCTCATCCCTGGCAGCTGTCAGTAATCACTGTGGCTTGCTGTCCGGGTGGACAGAGTCATCCCTGGGGAGGGGACAAGTGTCACACCCCAGGGGTAGAGTGGGCAACACCACTGTGTTGGTCATGGTGGTACTATCCTGCTCCTGGGATACAACTGTGAGCAAAGTAAGGTTAGGTGCTGCACAGATGGGATCAGCAGGAAAGGAGAAAGGTTCCCCATGGATGGGCTTAGTGGGCCCTGAGAGTATGGACAGAGGGATCCAATTGGAGTCAGGAAGGCGAAGAACTGGAGCATGCCCCTGCTGTTGTGGGCCTGGGTCCTTGTTCTGTCGCCTCAAACAGGGAAGTACATCAGGATAGTGATTGTTCTCCCCTGGCTTTAGGCTGGTGGGGGGTCATGTTGGACCTGGCTTTTTGACAGGGACATCCCCAAACTTTTTGCCTCCTTCCTCCTATTTTTTCTGACCTGTTGTTGTTGGCTTTTGACCTCTGAGCACTTTACCACTGCTAACCAGTGCTAAAGTGCATATGCTCTCTGTGTAAATTGTACTATTGATTGGTTTATCCATGATTGACTATTTAATTTACCTGTAAGTCCCTAGTAGAGTGCACTACATGTGCCTAGGGCATGTAGATTAAATGCTACTAGTGGGCCTGCAGCACTGGTGGTGCCACCCACCTCAGTAGCCCCTTAACCTTGTCTCAGGCCTGCCATTGCAAGGCCTGTGTGTGCAGTTTCACTGCCACTTCGACTTGGCATTTAAAAGTACTTGCCAAGCCTAGAACTCCCCTTTTTCTACATATAAGTCATCCCTAATGTGTGCCCTAGGTAACCCCTAGAGCAGGGTGCTGTGTAGGTAAAAGGCAGGACATGTACCTGTGTAGTTATATGTCCTGGTAGTGTAAAACTCCTAAATTCGTTTTTACACTACTGTGAGGCCTGCTCCCTTCATAGGCTAACATTGGGGCTGCCCTCATACACTGTTGAAGTGGCAGCTGCTGATCTGAAAGGAGCAGGAAGGTCATATTTAGTATGGCCAGAATGGTAATATAAAATCCTGCTGACTGGTGAAGTCGGATTTAATATTACTATTCTAGAAATGCCACTTTTAGAAAGTGAGCATTTCTTTGCACTGAAAACTTGTTGTGCCCTTCAATCCACGTCTGGCTAGGTTTAGTTGACAGCTCCTTGTGCATTCACTCAGACACACCCAAAAACACAGGGTACTCAGCCTCACTTGCATACATCTGCATTTTGAATGGGTCTTCCTGGGCTGGGAGGGTGGAGGGCCTGCCCTCACACAAAGGACTGCCACACCCCCTACTGGGACTCTGGCAGACAGGATTGAACTGAAAGGGAACTTGGTGCATTTCTTAGAGACTCTTTGAAGTCACCCCCACTTCAAAGGCACAACTTAGTATAAAACAGGGCCTCTGCCCTACCTCATCAGACACTTGCTGGAGAAGAAACCTGAACCAGAAACTACATCCTGCCAAGAAGAACTGCCTGGCTGCTCAAAGGACTCACCTGTCTGCTTTCTACAAAGGACTGCTGTCTTGCTGTTGCCCTGCTGCCTTGCTGAACTCTTGTCTGGCTGTGAAAGTGCTCTCCAAGGGCTTGGATAGAGCTTGCCTCCTGTTCCTTGAAGTCTCAGGACCAAAAAGACTTCTTCCTTTCACTTGGACGCTCCGTGCGCCGAAAATTTCGACGCACAGCTTGTTTCGCGGCGAGAAAAACGCCGCACACCGACGCTGATCGACGCGACGCCCTCGGGACGATCGAAACTTCGACGCACAACCTCGCAAGGACAAAGCCGCCCGACTTTCCAGGAGAAATCGACGCGACGCCTACCGTGAGTGCGAAACTTTGACGCACGGCCTCGCAAGGACAACGCCGCCCGACTTCCAAGGAGAAATCGACGCGACGCCTGCCGTGAGACCAAAATTTCGACGCACGGCCTCGCAAGGACAACGCCGCCCGACTTCCAAGGAGAAATCGACGCGACGCCTACCGTGAGATCGAAACTTCGACGCGCAGCCCCGCAGAACGACGCGAAGCCGGAAAATAAGCAGGAGAATCCACGCACAGACCCGGGACATCTGGTAATCCCCGCAATCCACAAAAAGAGACTGTCTGCGCGCCGGAAAACGACGCCCGACTTCCCCGCGTGAAAAAGAACGACGCAAGTCTGTGTGTGCTGAGAGGAAATCGACGCAACACACCCCTTTTTCCACGCATCTCTTCTCCTGTGGCCCTCTGAGGAGATTTCCCACCAGAAACCAGGTACTCTGTGCTTGAAAGACACTTTATTGCTTTTTAAAGACTTAAAGACACTTAATATCACTTTTCAGTGATATCTTTACAAATTCGTATTGCAACTTTGATCGTTTTGACCTACAATTACCCAGATAAATATTCTATATTTTTCTAAACACTGTGTGGTGTATTTTTGTGGTGTTATACTATGGTGTTGTATGATTTATTGCACAAATGCTTTACACATTGCCTTCTAAGTTAAGCCTGACTGCTCGTGCCAAGCTACCGGAGGGTGAGCACAGGCTGATTTTGGATTGTGTGTGACTTACCCTGACTAGAGTGAGGGTTCTTGCTTGGACAGAGGGCAACCTGACTGCCAACCAAAAACCCAATTTCTAACACTTACCTTGTGAGGTCAAGGGCGCAGCCAAACAATCTGAAATTACACCGACCTCTACTGGGATTGACTGTCCCGGCTCTGTTAAGTCAGGCCTGGCCCCTCTGCCTCTCTTTTGTCCCTGAATCTTTTTTGGGATGGGGGAAATGCCTCCCTAGGAGACACGCATGCTCGTCTTGGCCTTACTGACCAATCACTGGAGACGGCAGGCTGAGACCTCAATGACGCTATGGCCTGGCCCATATCGTCCATTCGAAGCATCAATGCTTCAAGCTATTCCTCTGTGCGCGAACACTTTTCCCCTCTATTTCTTCTAGCTGCGGTGGTGTGAGGACAACTGTATTACAAAACACAAAGACACCAAATCAATAATCACAAACCTCTACTACCAATTAGCGCTCACAGAAAACGCACAAAAAAACAACCTAAAGGACAACCCCAAGTTAGGCTAAGGATAGAAAATTAAGAGGGCTCCTCAATTAAATCAACCTAAACCACAAATGGCTTGTCAAAAAATAATAATGCTTGCCACCATCGTAACAAACACCCTAAAAAAAACCTCTCTCCCCGTGTGGCCTCACCTGCAGCACCAGGGATCCCACCGGAGCCGCCACCGAGATTTACTTGGGTAGGGTGAGCTAGGCTCTAACCCATACTGCTCCCAGTGAGGAGCATGCTGGGCTGCACGTGATTGTTGCAGAGTCTGCGAATGGAGAGTCACACAATAATCCCACATTGATTGGCTGGATACTCACTCGACGATCGTCCTGCAGGAAAAAAAAGAGAAAAAAGAACGCTGCTCCTCGGTCGGCAAGTGGCATTAGAGACCCTCCCGCTCCCCCCTTTTAAGGGGGGGAGTGGAAGAATGTGTCATCAAGATGCGCGACCAGGAGGCATTTAAGTGCTAGCGGGGCGCGCAATTCTCTCTGCCAATCAGGGAAAAAAGGTGGCGGGTCGGGACGCTCCTTACTCCGCTGCCTACCTTCCACCCGACGTTCCTGCATATTTGGGATCACCACAAAGGGTGAGAGCCCCTTCCATGTGATGTAGTTAAATTCAGATACTAATTTCTCAAGAGCTTCTAGTGCTTCTTTCGCGTTGCTTAGGGCAGTATTATCCAGAATTTCTCTAGTCAAATCAGCAATCTTTTTCTCTAGTTCTGTGATATGCTCACTGATTAAGCATGCAACTTTGGGTCCATGTTTTCATTTAAGAGAGGCAACAATCTGAGAGATGCCCTAGTGAGGGCTGCCCTACCACCTCCACCCAACATTACCCTAACCTCACAGTGGGGCTTTGCTGCTTTGTTAGGCTATTCTAAGTGTGGCCAATCTGTGGAATGCAAATACTGTATTAACACCATGGTTTTTGTATTTGGCAATGTGAATTTCACTTTGAACTCTTTTACCAACTGTAATAACCAAAGTGTAATTTATGCACTTATGTGCTTATGTGACGTGATATACATTGAGCATGCTACACAGGAAGTCAAATGCTAGATCTTACAGTTCCACAGCAGGATAAAATTAGGAGTCGCAGGAGCACCCCTGGTCAAACATGTCCAGCTCCTACAGCACACAGTGGAGGACATACGCTGGCAATTGAATGAGCATGTAACTTCGGGTCAACTTGGAGACAACAATTCAAACTTACTATTGCATAAGGATTTGCATTGAATGGAGAAAGTAGACTCTTGTGAACATGGCCTTAAAACTGTAGAGTACTGGAGACAAGCGTCTTTTGTTTGATTCAATTTATCTTGTGTTTTTCCATTCATTCATGTACATATGATCCAAAATATGATTATGTTGCACTCTTAGCATAAACTTTGACTTATATATGGGTTTTAGAAATATTTTATTTATCTTATTTTATTATTATGTGTTGCACTTTTTTCTGTTGGAGACCATAACCATTCCCAGTTGGTCACGCCTAGCTATTTCTACTCTAACATTCATTGTATATGCGTCTTGTGCATAGTCCCCACACACTTATGCAGACACTTATGCAGACACTCCATGCTAATCAGTCTCATCACACCAATCTTCCCATGACCCCTAGGCGCCAGTGTCCATGCACATATGTAATATTCATATTGCGATTTCTAGCTGCACCACCGGTAGTTATTACCCTAGAGCATTGTTACCTTGCTCCATTTCTTTGGGGGTTCATATCTTCTATAGCACTATTCATCAGTGCCTTTTTCAGCCATTAAACTTTATTTTGAGTTTGCTGTTGAAACTACAAGAGAAGTATGTTTTCATGTCCTTTGTAATCCTTTTACTAGCCTAGACCACTAAAGGTTGAAAATCCTCTTTTCTTTTGAAACTTTTTGGGCCTGATTTTGAATTTGGCAAATGGGGTTACTCCGTCTGCCGTATTATGATTCAATGATATCCTATGGACATCGTAATATGGTGGACAGGACATACATCATGTTTGTGACGGAGTAACGCGTCCGCCAAACTCTAAATCAGGAACTTTATTTTGAGCTTGTTACTGAGCTACTATGGAAGTCTGTTTTCCATGTCTTTAATAGTCCTGTTACTAGCCAAGACTCTGACATGATTTAAATTCTCTTTTCTTTTTGACAATACACAAATATGGCAGAGTGCCGTTTTTTTGTCATCACATCTATTTTTAGATGTCTCAGGAGTCTTTCATTAAGCTGCAACACATGCCTCTTAAGAGACACCTTCCCCACAGGGCTCCGTAAATGTTTTTTCAGTAATTTTCCACAAGATGGTGAATTGCCACTGTGTTTGCTCCAATTCCTGATTGCAATGTTGTCGTTACCCTGTAGATACACCGATCAGTGACGGTGATCACTAGGCCTAGCAGCAGAGGCACATACACACACTCGCAGCCTCAAATGAGACACACTCCCCACAGCACTCCGTAAGTGATTTTCAGTAACCCCCCACAGAATGGTGGTTCTCACAGCATTTTGGTGAGATGTCTCACATGGCACTCCCCAATTCACAGCTTGCCTCTCTTTAACTTTAAATTACATAATCCTTGAATGTATTCCACACCTCTACCAGCCAGTGGTGATTGATTTCCACATCGGTGTACTTTGAAACCCATCACATGAGTACTTTTACTCGCCGGTCTGTCCCTTATTTGTTTAATGGGTTTCTACTAAAAACACTGATTTCTTTCTACAGCGTACTGAAATGTTGGTTTATCATTCCTGGGTGCTTCCAATTATCTCTCTTCCTCCTGATGATGATCTCTTTGAAGTGATTTTATGGGACTAAAACGTGGACATGATAACAGTCCACTGTTTTTAATTAGATTTGAAACGTTACTCTGTTTTAGAGTGCAGTATAACAATCAGTGTATCCATATCAGTCCCAACCTTTGTACATATGTTTGTTGTATATTACTTGCACACTTGAATCTCACTAATTTCACTCTCGCTGTACCGTTGCATTATTCAAAGCACCACATTATTGTATTTTTTTTTTAAAGCGACATTTAACTTTATACATTTTTCATTTTTAAAGAAAAATAATTGAATAAAATTCACCTTTCATGACTATACCAATCTCTTGGGTGGTTGTATATGGTTACAAAGGAAGTTGAGGCTGACATTTCCTCTTTAAGTACCAGTGCTCCCTTTATCAATGAAATGTGTAGAGCGGATGAGTGAGCAAGTTAGGAATTACTGCTAGTGTTGCAAGGTTGAATGGTTCTGCAGGAGACAAAACAACAGAAAATTAATCATTGTGCAAGAGAAGGAGTGCTTTATGAGCCCCTCAAGCAAGCTATTACAATTAATTCATCTTGCTCGTAACACTGAATTAATGAGTAATATTTTGGTGTGGTTTGCAAGGTGGGTGTGAATGTTGGAGCAGCAGGACTCATGGCTGCGCTGTGGATAAAGGATTCAAGACCTTTACCAAGGTTTCAGTTGAGGGGAGTAAAGGTATCACAGGAGAAAGAGAAAGCATTGGGGCAGAAATGCAGGGACAGAGTGGGATGCAAAAAGTGCATCTCAGTTTTGGATGAGTTGAGCATGAGGGAGGGTAAGGCATCCAGAAAGCATAACAATGAGGCCGCTAGATATTGGAGTATGGAGCTGAGGAGTGACTTTTGGAAAGAAAAAGAGTGTATGAATTAATGTTAATGTTAAAGGGGTTTCTGAAGTGCATAGCTGCTTCAGAACAGGACAGTGGGCAGAGGCCTAGATTGGGAACAACCAAATCTTAAGCTGCTTTCAAAAGCTCAGATGATATTGAATCTTCCTCAACTGTGTCAGCAGAGTATTTCATAAGGCCGGAGCTAGAGCTCGAAAAGAGCGTCCTCTTACTCTGGCTCTTTTAATGAGAGGTATTAGAGCCAGATTTGAATTTGCCAAGCTCGGTTGCATCAAAGCAGCCAAGCTAGGAGCACCTCGCTTATTCATGATCTTGAAGGAAATGCACAAGGCTTTGAATTGTGTGTGCTTCTCAATAGGCAGCCAGAGAAGATTACAAAAGAGTCAAGAAACAGAACAAAATTTGGGGAGACAGAAAAGTAATTTGGCGGCTGCATTGTGGACAATCTGCTTACCAATTTATAAATGTTCTTTTGGCACCCAATTAAAGAATGTTACAGGTGTCCAGTTGCGAAATGATAAGTGATTGCATAATCATTTGGCAAACTTGCCGATGGAAGAATTCAACAATGGATTTGAGGTTTCTCACAGTGCTAAAGCATGTGCCAGCTAGTGTCCTGACTTGTATTTTGAAAGAGAGCAAATCATCATACCACACATCAAGCTTCTTTACAGTGGATTTAGGTTTTGATAGAGACCATAACACCTCTGGACCTCCAATTACCTTCCCAAGTATGGGTATGCTTACCAAGCAGGAGGCTCTCGGTTTTGTTGGCATTCAACTTTAAACAATTATGTATCTAGCCGGCAACAGCTGTCAAACATTTTTGAAAGTTAACGCTGCCTTCCATTGAATCAGCAGATAGGCAGATGCTAAATTGGATATCACCAGCATATGAAACCAGTGAGATCCTACAAGGATTTACCACATCCGCTAATGGTCTGATATATATGCAAAAAAGAGTAGGACTTAGAGCCGAACCCTGAAGGCCACCATGTTCCAACGCTCTTTGTGAGGAGGCAAAGGGAAGAGATATCACTTGCAAGGATCGATCACGTAGAAAGGAGGCAAACCAAGTCAAAGGCTTACCACATACTCCCAATTTCATGGAGTTGCTGTAATAGCATTGCGTGGGAAACCGTGTCAAAGGCAGCACTTAAATATACTAGAATCAGTTTGAAATAGCTGCCTTCATCTGCAGCACTGTATAAGGTCCCCATCACTGTCAAAAGAGCAGATTCTATACTGTGAGAAAATCTGAAACTGTTCTGTGACAGGTCTAAAATTTGGTTCTGCTCTAAGATATTTGTCAGAAGATTATTGATATGTTTCTCCACCACTTTAGAAGATAAGGTAGGAGAGCGATGGAACGGTATTTTTCTGGCTAGGCAAGATCAAGAGAAGGTTTCTTCAAAAGGGGGATGTCCTTGGTATGTTTCCATGTTGGTAGCACTACAACTGAACTCAAGAAAAGATTGGCAAGCTTTAGAAAAACGGGTATAAGAGTTTCATGAAATTTTGAAATGTATTTGTGTTTCTTTGGGTCATCAGGTAACCTGATTTACCTGGAGCATCAGGGCAGAGAAAGAAGCATCATCAAGCAGGGCTAGCTCTTTCAATTCTACCCTTTGCGATTGATCAATCATTGTACCAGGTAAACCAACCTCTTCTGGTCTGTTGCTTGCCATGAAGTGTAAGGAGATGTCATTGACCTTAGTAACAAAATGGCCCACAAGTTTATCACAATGGTTATTCAAGACTCCCACCAGCCTGAGGGAGCAGCTGGCTTGATTAAACTGTTAACAATGGAGTGAATTTCTTTTGAAGAGTTCTTGCTGTTTTTTATTTTATCTGTAGAAAAGTCGGCACAAGCCTTTTTAATCATTTTATGGTAGGATTTGATAGCTTTCATTAATTGATTTTTTTCTAGAGCATCATAAGTTGTGTGTTAAGTACTTTGCAATGCTTTTTTTCAGCATTCAATATTTCATTAAATCAAATAACCGAAGGCCTATTTTTTATCCCACACTGATGAGCAGGTATGAAAACATTCAAGGCCGAGGTGAGCCATGCCTTTGTCATTGACTCAGCAGCCTACATGTTATAGTCTATTTGTGGGGGGAGGGGTAGGCTGGATATAGCTGGCACAGCTTGGCAGATTCTATTTATGCCACTGTCTTCTTGTGACAGAAACAGGGATGGTTGGTGGTAAGGAGCGAGATGAGCATCAACTTGCAACTCTGAGGAAGTAATAAAATGTGAAAAGGAAATTGGAACACCGAGCACTAGCAATAAATTGCGCTGGCTGCTCGGTGAACAAACGTGTAAATCTATGTTATTTTAAGGGCGCGGGGGAGTATGGCCCTTGGCTCTGCGCATGCCTTGGCGGGTCGAAGATTTCTTCGACCTGCAGGCATACATCAGGGCAGTGACGACACACTGTTGGGCGCAATGTGTGTGTTACTGCCGAGAATAGAGTTTTACTTTGGGCATTATTCACATGGCCCAAGGAGGAGTCGGAAGCCCTCCGTTAACCTTAATAGGTGGGGGCAGGGCAGGCCATCTGAGACAATGTAGGAGTGGGTGTGTCGGTGGCCCCTGCCTCTTCCACGGGGACCTAGAAGCTCTCGTTTATTTTACAATGATAGGTGGCTGGGCTCTGGGGAAGGAGTCCAACTCCAGCAGCTTCTTCCGGGTTCATGCCACTGCAGTTTAGTCATGAGGAGCCCCATAGAACTTTCCCTACCCCTAGGAGAGTAAGTTAAAAAAAATTATTTGTCTGAATCGAGCACTCTCCGAGGCCTTTTATTCTCCAACTGCCCTTGAGCGTTAGCTCTGCCTTCGCCCGTTGGAGGTAATGAATTTAGGACAAGGCCAGTGGGGACAGATCAGAATACAAAACAATCTCAGGCAAATATATATTTTTTAATTAATTATATTATTTCGCTTCATCATGGTAAATACAGCACACATTTTAACATGTTTTTTGTAGCTGCTTCTTTAACTTTACTCCCGACTCCATTAATGAATCCATGAAGCCCGGGTGTAGACTAGAGTATGAAAGCCACGGCCCGGGGAGAGGGTTTTGCATGAGAGGAAGAGGAGCATGCACATGGGGCACCAGGGTGAGCTGAGCCAGTTAGTTAGCATTGTTGCCCAGCGTGGTTCACTCCAAAGAGTGACAACAGCGGGTATTTAATTTCTAGCATCGACCAATCCATGTTTGTTGTGGGGACACTAGCAGAGGGTGCAACTGGCCTCAGAAGGCCGGCCAAACCCACATGCGCACTTAGTGCACTCTCCCTTCACTCCCTCCCCCCCAACTCCCGGTGGCTCTCCCGACCCTCCCTCCACCCGCCAACTGAGCCAGCAGATGAAAAATGATGATGAAAATTAAAACGATAGCAAGCTATCATTTTATTTTTCATCTGCTGGCTTAGCCAGGGGGGCGACACCCCTCCACCACTGTGCATGAGCCACCCCTGCCCGAAGTCAATTCAGGACTGTGCAGCCTTGGTATTCGATGCACTGACATTTAATAGCCTCAAAAGCTGCTTCCTAGCAGAGCTTTGGGCACTGGAGCTCATTTGATAACAATTCAAGCACTGCAGGCGATGATCCAATTACCTTCTACCCAGTTCTACTGATATCTTTGTTGAGATGAAATTTGACCATCATTAATGGGCTAAAGTGCAGTTCAGAGGCACCAAGGACGCACAGCTCACTAAAATGCCTAGTTAAAGGTCAACTGAAGAATCTCTGGGCCAGATGCAGTGGACACCAGTCACTACCATATAGGTCTTCCATGTGGGACATTTTACATCTAATAGGTGCTGACACTTAATGCACGTGAGAGGGTCAATGTTTTAGTCTGCACATGAGAAGGCCGAAAAAAACAGCCACATATTCCTGTTATGGGATTTTTCTGGGAGGAGGCTGTTGTGAAGCATTAGGAGAAAATATGTTCCTATATTTCAGTTTAGGGCGAAGGGCCATGTAGAAGGAGACTGACGCAAGCAAGCACAGCACGGTGTTGGCTGTCTCATGCCAGGCAAAAATAGGTCCACAACATTTGAGCCCAAAGAGTCACCTGGGTTATAACCATCCTAAAGAAGACTGCAATAACATTAGAATTCGAGGGATGCAGACAATTTGCCCATTTGGTAATGTTTTCCAAGCATGAACTGTTTCAAAACACCAATGCTTTTCTGTCATTGCCCTGTTGCACTCCATCAGGTAGTGAAGCTGAGCTGCCAAGTAATAATACGTAAGGTGTGGCGGCCCCCCACCAAAGGGAGGTATGCTCACTTTCTGACCACATAAGGCCCTTTTCCATTCCAGATAAAAGCCTCCTGCATGCTCTGGAGTCTGCCTAATGTTTGGGAGGGTTTGGCTCAGGGGGAGAGTCTGCATAATGTACAGAATCTTAGGCAATAGCCTCATTGCACCAACACTATCCAGCCCACCAAGGATAGGCCCCCGGTCTTCCAGAGCTGCAGGTCCCTATGTACTGTATTGAGTAGGTCTGCATAATTACATTCTGCAGTCTCCCTCATGTAGCTGAGATAAAGCATGCCATTGCTTGCCAAGGGGAAGGGAAAGAGGTCCTTCAGCAGAGTCCTTTCCATCCCTAGTATGGTCAGATTTAACAGTTGTATTTTTTTGATGTTTTCTTTAAAACCTGACACCGTTCTGAAGGCTTTGAGTTTGTTTACAAGGGCTGGGATGAAGTACTCGGGTTGCGTCGGGCAAAGTATGAATTCATTGGCGTACAGGGCTATTTTGTGTTCCTGGCCACCAAAAGGAATGCCTCTAATTGTACTCCTTGTGCAAATGGCTACATGTATTGGGCAAAGAGGACGGGAGATAACGGGCAGCCCTGGCAGGTGCACCTCACTATAGTAAAAGTTTCAGAAGTAACCCTAGCCGTGGGAGTTGTGTGGGCCACAAGCACGCCAACGCTAGAAGTGTGGCCCCAGCCCCATGTGTGCCATAACCTGTCTAAGGAATGGCCAGTGTACATGGTCGAAAGCCTTCTTGGCATCAACAGACAGAAGTAGAGGTGGGATGTATGACTGGTTAGCTTTATAAAAGGGGTGGGGAAGGCGTTTAGTGTTGTCACTGCAACCCCTTTTAGAAATGAAGCCAGCCAGGTCTGGGTCGACCAGGACCTGCATCAGTGTGCTTAAGCGGACTGCTAGGATTCTTGTAAAAAGCTTAATGTTAATGTTGAGAGGAACTATGGGACAATAAGAGAAACAGAGGGTAGGGTTGTTCCACGGCTTGGGGAGGACAGTGATCACTGCCTCCCTCACTGTGGCAGGTAAAGTACCTGTCTCACCAAAAGATTTATCGAAATGTGAGAATGGGGATGAGTTGGAGCCCAAAGGTTTTGTAAAAACCTGGGGTGAACCCATCCATCCCAGGAGCTTTACCTGGCTGCAACCTGGAGATGGGTTCTAAAACTTCTGTGTCGTGGATTTTGACCTCCAGGAACAGGGCATCCTTCTAAGGCAGTGTGGTGACAGGGTTATGAGTCCCCTCAGAGTCTGTTTCTTCTGTGAATATAGAGTCTTATAAAAATGGTGTGAATACCTGGGCAATGTCAATGTCACTCCGCGCCCGCAGGACCTGCTGTCCCTTGAAACTGTGAGATTGTACCCCATTAGGTTTGGGTACGCAGTTTATGGGCAAGGGGTCTACCACCTTTATTGAGGTCTATAATATTATTGTTTAGTGCGGAGAAGGGTGTACTCAGTCTTACCCCAGTCCAATGTTTTCAGTTGCTTCCTGGCTGATGTTAGTTATTGTTGGGCCCTGTGGGAGCCTGTTTGCTGATGAGACCCATCCATTGCCCTCCCAGTGGCCTCCATGTTAGCTTGCTTATTCAGCCACCTCCTGTTGAGGTGGACTGAGATAGCCATGAATGTGTCCAATGCCTTCAATGTCTCTCAGAGGAGAGAGATTGGAGTGGCCAGTGTGTCGTTAACAGCCAAAAAGCATTGGATAGCTGCAATGACTTCTTCTTTGTAGAGTCATAGGACAGTAGCTTGTCACTGAGTCACCATTTATGAAGGAGGATAGAGTGACCTCGGAGGAAAAAAGTGAGTGTGATGGGGGAGTGATCGGAATGCACCACCACCACAATGTCTGGCCTACAGCCAATAGGATGTGTGGGGAGACTAGGAAGTAATCAATCCTGGCATAGGACTGGTAGGAAGCAGAACAAAGGTTCAGGCCCCAGATTACAGATGCCTGGAGCGCCAGGCATCAGCCAATCCAATGTCCTCCAGCTAAAGGTTTCCAGAGTCTGCAAAGGCTCCCACTTTTGTCATGTCTCTGAGTCGATCTGTACTGAGCATTATGAAAGACAAGGTTAAAATTGCCCCCCAATGACCATGTCCGTATCAGGGGAAGCCTCTACCAGGCCCACAGCAGGAACTGTTCCTGGTGGTCATTTGAGGCATACAGTGTGAAGCAGTATGTGCCTATGGTGACTCATAGAGAGCAGAACCTCCTTGGTATGTCCACTGTGGTCTGTTTTTAACCTTGATATAGCTTCTAAGGTTTAATAAATATATAGGGTAGTGAGTTCTATGGTCAATTTTAATCCTTTCTCCAGCTCCTCATTTGTCCTCTCACCTATAGAGCTAATAAACCCTTGCACTTGGCTTCACTGAAGTATACAGAAGATCTCCGGCAAAGCGCCCCCCCTAGGAGGCCTGTCGGACATTGCAGCACCGGTCCGATGAGGAGCAAGCCCAAGGATGAAGAGTGACACCCTATCAGGTGTGTGAGGGCGTTTGCTTCTACAGACAGAAGTGCCCAGGTTGACCTGATCTGTATCTGGGGGACTTACATGAAACTCTTCCCTCGGAACTTTGTACCTTCATTTGTTATACATAATGATTGGGGGACTGTACGCTGGACCAAACTAATTCCCCCCACTACTTTTGTTTTTGAAAAGTCTGTGTGATTTGCCCAGGGAATGTATTGGCTGGAAAAATCACAACCCCGGCTTTCTTGCTGGGACCTGAAGAGAAGTAATGTCTAACCAAACCTCTAGACCATAATCTTTTCCAGTCTTTTCTCAGAAGGTAGGTGTGATATATACATAAATATTGTACAGCATTGTGTTGTATTGTATTTTGTTTCTATTTTAGTATTTTCCATAGTATTGTTGGTATGTTGCTGGTCCCCCCACTTTCTCTCCCCTACTGCTGGTGTCTTCAGAATGTAGAAGCAAGATGCTGGGCATTCCAGGAGACAGCAGTTGTGGGGAGTGGCAGGATTCCTGTGTTGGTGGATGGAGTTTCTATTTCTTGGATGTATCCTGAAATAAACACGTTGCAGACAACCATTATTGGCTTTGGAATCTCCTTTCCTGTTGAGGACTTACAGGAAATACCACAGTAGGTCTCCTGTATTGCTATGTCACAGGCAAAGTCTTTTAGATGGGGCCAAGTGCTTTACCGGTGCATTCAGGCCCCTAACGCTGAGGCTCAGTACCTTAATCATCTGAAGGATGAAGGTGGGTATATGATGCAGGTGAAGGTGCAAGTGAACCCATGGATTCCAATTTATGAGAGGAGGATACAATTGCTCTCTGATGTCATGTATGATTAAGAGTGGGATCCCGAGAGGTGAAGAGGAAAATAAACAGGAAGAAAGACAACCAGCAAAAACAACACTCCCTCCGTGGGAGTCCTGGAAGAATGCAAAACCTTGGACATGGCGTCAATTGGAAAAGGATGTTTTATCGATCTAGGATGAGGTTGCTCCTCCAACCCATCTCAGTTGAATGGAAACGTACCAACAATGGCAGTGTTTGTCAGATGGCCGAAGGAAGGCTGAGGAGAGTGATCTGTGTCCCCTGAAGTGTGCGAGCTGCAGACTCTCCAAGTGGTCAGGTCTAGGAGGAATTGCGGGCAGCATCAACGCTGCTGTCCCAAAGAAGCTTGTGCCCAAGGCGGAGCAGGCCCCCAGTCAATCAAACAGACAAAAACATTTGGTTTATTTAAGCATTATTATATTAAACAAGACCAAAGATAACAAATCTTTATATACATTCTAACAAATAAAGCTATAATTTATACAATAATTATTACTGGTAAAAGTTGCTAAAATCTTCTTCATTAATATCAGTTTAAAATCTAACTATAGCACAAGTTATATGCAAAGATAACAACTTCAAAAATAACTTACTTGCTTTGGAACAGTTTCTTATTCCCTAGTTAAATAAAATAAGTTACAAAAACCTGACTTTTAGAAGTTTAAAAAATAAACAGTCCAACACAAAATGTGCAACGTTACATTTAAAAGATAATCTACAAGTACATTTTCCACCATGCTTTCAAATTAATATTACCATCTTTGGATGCCCAAGAAAGGATTGCAACCAATTCAGAATTTTAGAAGCAACAATCTCATTTTGCAACTTGGTATTACGTCTAAATAAAGGCAATTTAATTGATCCTGCGAAGAATTCCTTAAACACTCAAGTGCATTTTTGTTATTCAGGTATTTCATATCACTTTTCCTTGAACTAAATTTGTTTTAAGGTATAGCTCTTTTTTTGATAAGCTCATAGATAAATTCTGCATGGATCATTTTACTTGCAAGGACTTACCCATTGTGAGTTGATTGTTTCTTACCTCCTTGGCCCAGCATTTTTCACCTTTGATAATGCAGGGAATACTAGTGGAGACAATTAGTATGTGCATATCTTCTGAACACAATTTGCCTTAAAAGCAATAGATGAGTTGAGGGATGCAAAAGAAATCCTGTAGAGGTAAAATAGAAGTAGACCAACAATAGAATTCAGAGTACCCCAATAGATAACAAGTATTTACAAAGCCAGTAGGTCTTGCCTATAGGAGCTATTGCCTTAATGATGTTTTGTAGCCATGCTGTACAGCAGCACAAATGTTTTCAAGTTTGGGTAAAACTAGTTTATAGTAGTATTTTCTGAATGCGTGGAGTGACACCCATAACGCAGCCTGTCAAATATCAAGAACAGGCACTCAACATGACATCAAAGTAGTAGCAGCATTGGTGATGGTGAAGTGATCCTGTATGTCTTCCGATGGCTGGTTCTTAACCAGTGCATTGCAAATATTTTTGCGGGGGAACAGCCCATCAAAAGATGGTCTGCTTTTGCACTGCCTTGCCCTTTTTTGCTCGGGAAAACTCTAGCTGATCGTCCACCCAATTTTCTTTGACGGGATAAATATAAAGGATTATTGCCCTTTTAGGGTTCAAACAATGAATGCTCTCTTTATCCTTAGAGGGGTGTGGTGGGGCAAAGAATGCTGGAAGGTTGATAGCCTCCCTGACATCAAATGGCATGACCACTTTCGGTAGCAAGTAATCTTGGGTCCTCAGCGTCAACTTATCCGGAAATAACTTTGTATAAGGTGTTTTGACAGAGCCTGCAGCTCACTCGCGAATCTTGTTGATGTTATGGCAATGAGAAAGACTGTCTTCAGTGTCAGAAGTCTCAATGCAGTGACTCAAAATGTCTTTAGTTAGAAACACATTTTTCAAAACTTTTCGAAAATCTCATCACAACAGATGGTTTAAAAAGGCCTGGTCCGTCAAACTGCAGCCGCTCAATCGCCAAGCATGAAGATGCAAATTGTGCAGGCCTGGGGGCAGTACCCTGCCCTGCTGCTGTGACAGAACATCCTCATGAAGTGGCAGCTTGATCAGATAACAGATGCTCATGTCCAGGAATACCAGGTACCACATTCTCCTGGCCCACTACAGCACCACTAGGATGACTTGGGCCTGGTCCTTCCTGCTATTCTTAAAATTCGGGGCAGGAGAAGGCATACAGAAGCCCAGAGTTCAACTGTAGATGGAAGGTGTCTCAGCGATAGAGCTGCCTTGGAAAATCTAATGTGCAAAAGTGCTGACATCTCTGCTGTAGCAAAAAGATTGAGCCAGAGTTAGTCTCATTGTTGGAAAATGCCCTGCGCCACCTCTGGTTGAAGCTGCCCTTTGTGACTCACTAAGCACTGGAGACTGAGTTTGTCCATGATGGCCAGGTGGTTAACCACCAGAGAAATACCTTGACGGTCCAGTATCCTTCAGAGCCTCAAAACTCCCAGAGATTAGGGCCAATCTCACACTACGCCCTTGTTGTTGCAGTGCCATATGTCATATTGTCTGTAAGCCCATGCGCCAGCCTTTCTCTGATGGTGGAGAGGAAGACCTTCATTGCCAAGTGGATTGCCCTCAGCTCCAAAAGATTGATGAGGAGTCAAGTCTCTGCCAGAGACCAGTGGCCTCTGGTCTCCAACTCTGCCAGATGGCCCCCCGAACCTAGCAGTGATGCAGCTGTGACTACTGTCAACTCTGGGTGTGGGTAAGGAGAGGGGTCTGACACTGACCCATTGCGGTCCATTTGCCACCACTGCAGATCTTTTGCAATCTACTCTGAAATCTGGATACAGTTTGACAGATTTCCTTGATTCTGTGCCACTGGGATTTGGATTCCCACTGCAGAGTCTGCATGTGCTACCTGGCCAGCAGCATGCAGGAGCCAGCAGTCTCAGAAGGCTCAGAGTCATCCACACTGGGATCCAGGACTAAGGTTAAAAGATTTTTGAAATCACAGCCTGATTGTCCTGGACTCTCTGCTCCTCTGCTGAACTGTACCGTATCCAGAATAGCCATGATGAACAGCAGCATCTCTGAAGGAATCAGGTACGACTTTGACATGTTCATAGTGAACCCAAAAGTTGTAGTTTGGAGATGGTTTGCGACTGCCTGGGTCAAGCCTGCCTTCAGTAGCGAGTCATCAATGCAGGGGAAGACTGGTAGCCCTAAACTCTAAAGATGGGTTGCAGTCACTGCATTTACTTTTGTGAACACCTGAAGAGCACTGGTGAGGCCAAAAGGGAGCACTGGGAACTGAAAATGCTCCTGGCTGATTGTGAACTCAGGTAGCGCCTGTGAGCCTGCAGGATCAGGATGTGGAAATAAGCATCCTGCAAGTCCAACACCACCCTCTAATCTTGAAGGTCTAGGGCATTAGACCTGGGTTAGCATGAGCATTTTGAATTGTCCTTTCACAGGAAGGAGTTGAGAAGGCGAAGATCCAAAATAGGACAAAGTGCTTTTTCCTTCTTTAGCACAAGGAAGTCGCAGGACTAATACCAGTTCCTACTACTGAGGCCAGAGCCCTCTCTATGGCACCTTTGGCCAAAACAGACTCTATTTCCTGCAGCAAGACAGACATACAGTCCTCCATAAGCTGCACTGATGGCGATGGAAGGTAAGGCAGTGTAGAAAGATATGGGAAAGCATAGCCTGATAGACAATTTGGAGGACCCACTTGCCTGAAGTGATGGCCTCCTGCCCGTGGAGAAAATATTGTATCCTGCCACTGATGGGGTGGTAGTTTGCTGGCAAGGACACACAAAAGATGTTCCGCAGCCGAGGATGCTAGTGGGCCAGGAGACTGAGCTGCACATTGTGCCTGCTGTCCTAGGCATTGTCTTTGAGAACTACAGTCTCAGCCACAAAACCGCTGAAAGGCCTGGTGGGCTGGTGGAGGGGTCTGGTATTAGGGAAACCGATAATCCCCACCACACCCACAGAGAGGGTGAAATAGTTGGTGGAAGTACTCTCTTTAAACTGTTCCAGAGCCACATCCACTTTTTTGCCAAAGAGGCAAGAGCCATCAAATGGGATGTCCATCAGAGATGATTCAACTTCCCAGAAAAGCCCTTATGCCCCATCCAGGTGTGACATCAAAGTGCTACACTGGTGTCCATTCCTCGCCAAACTGTTGGTTGTGTCAAACCAGAACATGTTACAGATCTCACTGCATCACAACCATCATTGATAGCTTGATTAGGGTATTCTTGAAGGTCATCTGGAACATCTGGTAAAACCTGTGTCACTGTGTCCCAAAAGGCATGGGAGTAGCAGCTGAGAATACATCTGTCAATTAGTGACCCCCAAGGCTATTGGATGAGAAAATCTGCTTCCAAATGTCTGTTTTGAGTCATGATCAGGTGGAAAGGTACTGGAGGCATTGGGATTTACGTTTCTAGTGGCAGCCTGTACCACCAAACTCTTTGGTGGTGGATGGTATGTAGGAGGTACGTTGATTCCTTTACGCACTCTCTGGAGTCTGACAGTTGTGGGAAGATTCTGATCCCTGCTATGACTTCTTATGTTTTTTCTTGGACTAACCCGAAGCTTTGTCCACAAAATGATCTGCCACAAGAACTGCTTCAGTAGCGGGCATCAAAACCTTCTTTTGAATTTGACTCATCCCCTCTTCTTGTGTTTGGCGAAGTGAAGGGCCTCCTTGTGGTCAAATAAGGCCGTCAGGTTCTTCTCGGCTTACCATCACAGGACCTGGAGTTCCACTTCAACCCTAGACACCAAAGACACTCTTCGTGAGGGTCTGTCACATATATCTGAACCCTATCATCTTAGAAGGCTACATGCTACCTTGCAGACTGGTAAATTCTGATGAAATGTAGGGTCTTGAAGACCAAGGAGAAGCTCCAGATTTAATTCTGAAGGTGTGGAATGAAAGCAACTGACATCAGCTTGTATGGGTGCCACTGATTTGCTACAGTGCTAGTTGGACCTTCTCCTTGGGCTTCAATGACATCGGCACAGATTCGCACAACGCCACCTACCAGCGCACAGGAACGCGGCTTTAAAGTTAACGGTTCTAATCTGATTCCTGGAAAATATTCACAAGGCAAGGAATCTGTGGTTGGAAGTATCCATCAGAAATTATTATTAATGCTCTAGAAAGCTAAAAAGACACATTTATATAAATTCTCATATATAGCCCTAATCAGTGTTAAATAAAGTTGGGTGTGTTGAGTGAAACATGTACTTCCAACACCAGCAGCAGCCTGTAAGTTGATTCCCCAGTGTTCTACTGCAGCTTCATCACAGTGTTATAATGAGCAAGGGTGAACAAGTAGCACCCTAAAATATTGTACTTATGACGGAAGTGTGCTACACTTGAACACCACCTTGATGGAATCAAAGCTGTAAAAACGTAAAGTATATCCCACAGAGAACAGGCATTAAATTAATAACATGAAGATTTATTCTTCTCATAGAAATTATGGCTAGTGCTCTACAAAGCTAAAATCAGGACACAGTTTCTATGAGTTATTAATTATCTTCCTCATTCAGATCAGTAAAACATTTCTGCCATGGAAAGTGAAAAATGCACTTCCAACAACAGCAGCAGTCTGTCAGTTAACGGTCTAGTGAACTGTAGCTTCACCACAGATTTCTCAGGAAAAGTTAGAACACTAACGGTTTTCATTCAAGACAAACGTTAGGCACTCCTGAACACCATTTTGTTAGAAAAGAAGCTGCTGAATTTAAATCCTTTCTTGAGGTGTAAACTGAAATAATCATTTAGATGTTAATGCAGATATGAAATCAGTAGATTAAACGTGAAGGAGGTAAGGGGTTTTAGCAATCTGAGGCATAATGTATTTTTAAAGAGACTAAAATATTTGAAGGGAGGGATGTCTGCATAACTGCAGCATCTCCTTTCCACATTTGTTTGCTCACCCACCCCTGGTATCAGTCACTTAACAGCTCCTTAAAGTTAAATTAGCAACATTTGTTAGACAAACATTGGGTACAGGGGACTGGCAGCTCACAAAGGTTTGAGTGCTGAGCCAATTTAGTGTAAAATGAAAAGCCTGAGAAATTCACTGAGAAAAACAAAAGTTAGAGAAACATTATAGTTGGGTTAGATGCTAAGACCTTATGTTACAAAAACCCCTAGAAATTAATTGAGAAAACACAAAGGTTAAAATGATGTTCTGGTGAGGTGTTGAAATGACGCAAACCCTAACGTTAAAAAAGCCAGTTATAGTTTAGTCAACTAACTATAACTTGTGCCCCCATAATGCACTGCTTCTAACCTTGCATATTGGATCAATCATGACATGTTAAGTGGCATCACTAATGACATCATTCATCAGATTTGAAGAACAGCATTGTTCAACTTACCCATGAGTACTGCAGGCCCCAAAATAATTTAAGGAGAAAATGCAATGAAGGTAGGGAATTAGCACATGCAGAGGAGTAGGTAAATATGTAATATCTAAAACAAAGAAAAAAGCAACAAAGGGAAGAAGGTTTATAGGGCTAGGCGCTCACAAAGAATCACCCAGTTGTTGTACAAGTCAATCAATTATAAGCACGGTGCTCCTGGCAGGAGGATCCTCCCCATCCCTCCAAAGTTTCTCAAAGAGAAACACAATATAGTCAACAAATGCCAAGGCACACGTGAATTAAAAAGAAACAAAGTCCATTTCCATGTACAGTAAAGTCCTCTTCCAAGCAATTGGGTACAATGCATCATAATATGATGGGGTTAGTCTATCCACCATATTAGGAAAAGTATACTATAGTATAGTGCTCATATTAGGGTTGTATTTGCCATGACACACGCAGGAAATATTTTGCTCTATACATTACTTAATCTTAATTCTTTCCCCTTCCTTTTCCTTTTGACCAAAGAGTAGGCCTTTGTATTCTCTCACTGTCCAGTATTATTTTTCTGTCTGTTTCAGTTACAGTTTTCTGGATCTTCCGTGTGACTAACAGATACACGGCTTGTGCTGTTGTGTGGGTATGTTTTAAATAGGCTACCTGTCCCTGACTCAAACTATATTTTCCATTAAGAACTTTTTTTGCAACAAGAACTTTTTTTATATTGGTGCCCATTAATGTTCTAAAATTACTTTTATTAGTGGACCTTCGTTTTCATAACGGATTCCTTTGAAATCACTGTTTGTACTTTCAAAATGGCGCCCGTAAACTAGGGAATTGTCCTCTTTAAATGTTGTTTATCGACAGGGTAGATCCTTTAAAAGTAGGTCTCCTCCCGGTGCCCGCTCGCTAACACGCCGACCGGGGAGTGGGACTCAGCTCTTGGGACATGTTATTTCATGTCCTTCGGTTCTTTCGAGAGGTAAGCGAAATCGTATACATATTCCTCTTGGCAATAGCGGTTTCTGGTACCGCGATGGTGTGAACTTCTTTTAACTTTCCCGTATTGGTTTTGTTTTGATTTCAGACATAAGGTCTACTTACAAACACCTCGAATATACACATTTGGATTTACCACTACTATGTTTAACACAGGGTAGGTGTCTTTTTTGATTTTGTACACCTGACAGTTTTTTGAATTGCCAACTCTATTACATATCTTTCAAGTAATTTAGCCATTAAGTACACTATATTTTTCTTGTAGATTTATATTACCTGGAGAGCTATTGAAGCTCTCGTTATCAATTTTACTCAAAATACTTTGTTGAGGTATGTACCTCTATTGTGAATGTATTTCTCTTTATTCAGATTTCTTCTTTCATTTCTTTCTTTTTTCTTTTTTCTCATTACTCTGGGAACTTTGGTTGAGTTTCCCTATATTTTTAGAGTACGGGGTTCTCTTGGATCACTTCAATTACTTTAATTTCATGCGGGTGACATGACTTATCATGCTAATGTATGTGTTTTAAATGAATGCTTTACTAATTTTCGTATTGCTTCTAAATTTTGAATTTTGTTAGCACAATTTCTGGGTGGCTCCATTTGTTTGCTGTTGGACATTTACAAATTGTTACACCTAATATTGTTGGTGTTCTATATACTGCCGTTCTTACTAAAGTCACTGGGGTATTGGTGTTGGATTTTTGCGGATGAGGTGTTAGTCTGTTAATAATAACTCTTAGGAATTGACTTGGATAGTATGAGCTTAATACTGGTTATAATTGTGTTTTTCACAGCCCTGAGGAAGTCATTGAGATTATTGTCTCTTAAGACGAAACATGTGTTGGTTGTTGTCTGTTGTACCAGTATCTGTATGCTACACCTCAAGAATAAACTGGATTCATGCTAAAGGCTGTTGTCGTTTGTACCAGTATCTGAATACTACACCTCAAGAATAATCTGGATTCATGCTAATTTGTCTCAGCCTGCATTGTACCCGATTGCTTGGAAGAGGACTTTACTGTATATGGACATGGACTTTGTTTCTTTTTAATTCATGTGTGCCTCTGCATTTGTTGACTAAATATGTAATATCTATATATACCATCTGAATGGTTTGAAAAATATTATAGTACATTTGGCTTGTGCCTCACCTAAATTACACCCCAGTCACTCACCATCCCAGTTTCTCACACCACAATATTGCACCCAGCATGCAACTTAATGTCAGATCCAGGCCCTTGTCAGTGCTTTCTCCATGCTCACCACACAGGTGATATGGTGATATACTCAATGGAGATGGAACCGTTAATGCAGTTACAAGAAAGATGAGGGGTACCTACTAAGAGCGTTTCAATAATGAAGTAACAGAAAGCCTCTGTGACATACTGTGGATTGGAACAAAATCAAGAATCAACCAGTAGAGATTTAAACGTGAGAAAAACTCTTATCCACAAGGGAGCAATGCAATCATCATAGGGGCAGAGAGGTACCATTGTTTAAAAAAAAAAAAGAAAAAGTATTTTTGTTGAGCATTTTTATTTTATCTATACAGAGTTGTACTCAGGGCATCAGGACATCGTGAGGGAAGGGTGGGAGGGGGGGTTAGTATCGTCTTTCAAGTAAAGATCTCAGCTCATTCAGCTGAGTGTCCCAACTGTTTGATATATGGTATTTACGCAGGCCCCTGATATCCTTTTGGTGTAAAGTGGTACTCTCAGCCTGAGCCCAGGTCTCAATGGAGTGAGCCAAGGCAGTGAGGGTGGAGCGTGTATGATTTCCATCTGTGGGTGATCAGTCCCTTGGCTAGTAAAAGGGCCTGGCCTAGAAACCACACAGTTACTCTATTCTTTGTAGTGCGGTGTACCATACCTAATAGGCACACCTCCCATGTGCGTAATGAGGAGTTCCCTGTACAGCGGGCTAAGACAGTTGTGATGCCCAGCCACTACTGGGAGAGTGAAGGGCATGTCCAGAACAGAGAGGCACCATCATTGAGAGGAGAGGAGGAGAGTATCACAAATGATGGTGCAAATTACAGGGAAGTCCTTGTCAAAACAGGTAAAACTGCATATGAGCATTCCGCTCGGACTGACTTATAATTGATTGCCTGCTTCCTGTGTAGGCAGTTCACAAAATATAGTATTTTAAATTAACTTGATCTAAGGTATCCCAGGCATGCTACGTTTACACAACATTTACACTTCACTTCTAATAAGTGGGGTTCTGCGTCATTATATCTAACAATTTGCTCTTTGTCACGTATGTGGCAAACCAAACCCTCATGTGGACCCACAGGGGTACACATTCTACCCAGATCTCCACCAACATGTTGAATAACAGTGGGCACTGCTGTGGGCAAATTACATTAACTACACGCTAAGCACGACTATAGGCTGAACCTGAGAACAACTGCCTTTCATGAGTAATATTTATTTTGTGGGCCCCTTGCCTGTAAAAGAAACTTATGGGAAATGTATGCATGAGACATGATTTACAATACAACTGTCTCTGCTGATTTTGAGCTGATCTCACTTTTGTTGATCAACATGTATCTTATCATTTACTCCAGGTTATTTAGTTAAATCTCAGCTCCTGTCTCAGCTGCACTTACAGTCTCTTAGTAGGATAGTATTGTATGTCCCTTCTTGTTTTAATTTAAAGATGACTATCATAATAATATCAAACGTTACGCTCAATTCCATGATTTCCTCAATATCACAAAATACCCAATATCTGTCTTACATTCCTATGTATGCTGTGATAAATTCATGGCATATGTATTTACCTTTCTTTTGTGGTAATCTTAGCTTTATCCCTTTTTCTATTGTTATGCCTCATTGATAAGTGTATACATTTAGGAGTTTCTTATTTTTAATGTTTTATTGGTAAGTACTTATACTCTGCAGCGACTGGCAAGTACTTAGAGTGAGGGGGCAGGAAATTGGTGGTGGTGGGTGCATGTATGCAAGAATAGAGGCAACAGCTTGCTGAACGACATCCTTGCTCCAGTCCTCCTTGTTCTGCTCTGTCTCCTCCAGGCTCCTGGGCACCAGCAAATACCCCTAACCAATCTTGGCGCTGCTTTCATGCTGGTAAACAGCATAAAAGCAGTGCCAGGATTGGAGGGAGCGGCCTTTCACAGCACTCTTATGAGCACTGGAGGCCTGTGCTTTCACTAACCCATCTGTGTTTAGACAGCTAGGTTAGAGAAGTTTAAAGTGCGCATGTCTGGCTGGCCATTGCAAGACCGGAGGCCAAACAGACATCATGTGCACTTTAAACCAGTGCACAGACAGCCCACCACTCCTCCATGCTGAAGCAATGGCACTGCCCAGTCATGACACTTGGTCCGGGACAGGATAAGGAAAAATAAAATGGGAATGAATGAACTTCATTACCCTTTTTTTTCGTCTCTGGGAGGATTTCAGTGAGGCGATGATCCTCCACTGTAATGGAGGAGCTGCCCCTGCTTATACTATAGGTTGAATGAGCTAGCAGATATGCACACTCCCATATTGTAATTCACACAAGGCCATGTTGTAATGTATTCCATGTGCCTTTGTGCAACCCATCCAAGTCTTGCCTACAAAATTCCCTTTGGGTGATATAGAGTTGCTTTCTTGTTCACCCAGCCTCATGCTTTTCTGCAAGCAGTCCTCTGCTGGCCGATCGATCAGGCCACTTGTTGACAGTTTTTTATTCTTGTGCAACCAGCTTCTGCTTACCTGCTGGCTAATCCTATATCTTCTTGCGTGACACATGCATTCTGTTTTAGAGCTTTGCCTATTGTTAGGAAAAAAGAGGGCAGTTTAAGGAGACAGGGCGCAGCATGCAGCCAACTATGTATAAAACAAGAACATACTGCAGACATGAAGCCAAAGAATCATTGAAGTCAGCTTTGGCAAACTGAGAATGGCAAGTAAATATTGTGCAGGCAGCAGCAGTTGTTTTAGTTAGTGTCATCACTGAAAGAGAACTGCAGATTGTAAATGGATGGAGAAGTTAGTAAGAATAGCACTTACAGTTGAGGTGCACTGCTCCAAGACTATACTATGCACGGAGTTTGCTCTGTACTGAAGCCAATCTCTTGTGGGCAATAAATCAGGCCTTTGAAGGAAAGAAGCGTCTTTGAACAGTCTTCGTCTTGTGCATAGATCCTTAATGGACAGCCCACTCCATCTAGACTCCTCAGGCCACTAAAACGGTGAAGGCCCTACTACACATAAGGGTCATTATGAGTCTAGAGGTCACTTAACCGCCAGACTTGCAGTGGTGGTTGGACCGCCGCCAGTGTGGTGGTCCGAGCGCCACATTATGACCATGGCGGTCGTGCTGCAGTTGGACCGCAAGCACCATCAAGATCAGAGATCCGGCGGTCTGGCGGTTGCAGTGGTCCTACTCTGCCAGGGCAGCGCTGCAAGCAGCACTGCCCTGGGAATTACGACCTCGTTCTCTGCCAGCAATTTCATGGCTGTAACACCGCCATGAAAAGGCTGGTGGAGACCGGGAGCAGAGGGCCCCAGGGGGGCCCCTGCACTGCCCATGCGCTTTGCATGGGCAGTGCAGGGATTCCTCTGGCCAGCACAATCACAATGTTCACTGACTGTCTTTGCAGTCAGTGAACATTGCAAGGGTGCTGGTGCACACTGCATCCTATCGATTACGAGCCGGAGACAATGCTGTAGGGTGTTTCCCGCTAGGCCAGCGGGTGGGAACTCAGGTTTCCTCCCACTGACCTAGCGGGAAACTCTTAATGGCCCTGGCACGGAGGTTGCCACTACGGGGCAACCTCCCCATCGGAAGTTTGGCGGACGGCCTAAACTGTCCGCCAAACTCATAATGATGCCCAGAGTGTTCACCCTCTACTAAGAACTTTGTAGATACTAAACCTCTTGTGGACAATGAAGCAAACCTGGGTGAGCAAGTAACTGGTACGCACAATCATGCACTGCTCATGCAACACCCACCCTTTTTAGATATTAAAGGCTCCTGAGGAGCGTAAGCACATATTATGTACAACCTTTTTACAGACAGCCGACCTCTTGTTGGTAATCAACAAAACATGAATAAGCAAGTCTCTTCTAGGGATGGTCCTTGAGCAGTTCACAACCATTAACGAAGAGCTGATCCCCCCCACAATCCCAAGAACCATTAGGAGGTGAAAAATGTTGCAAACGATTATATCCATTAGCAGTAAAGAGGTTATAGAAAATTAGTTAAAAATATACTTTGTTGATAAGCATGCACCAAGCTGTCACACTCATTGGATGATCTAATTAGTGATGTCACCAGAGATATTATCAATTATGTAATTTGAGATGTCATCAGTGATGACATTAATGATGTAATTGAACATGTCATGAGTGATGTAATATGTGAGGTCATAAGCAGTGTATGACAAGATGGCAAGTTACAGTTAGCTCACTGAATTATAACTAGCACATTTTTTGTTTGTGTGTGTATTTTTTGGTTTAAAAAGTTACATTATGACTGACATTCACACCTAACTATACCATCCATTTAACATTTGTTTTTTTCAGTAAATTTCTAGGGTTTGACAGTGAATAAATATAGCTATGTCTACCAAAACATTAGCATTTAAAAATTAGGGAGCTGTTAAGTGACTGAGAAGGTAGGTAGGCTGAGTAAACATATGTTGAAAGGGGATGCTGTATTTATACAGACATCTTTCTCTTTAACTAATTTTATCTCCTTCAAAAATACATTCATCCTCAAATTCCTAAAAGTCAAACAACCCACACAGCCTTCATATTTTTTACCCTCTGGTTTCATGCCTGCATTAGCATCTCATTGGTCATTTACTTCAGTCTGCTCTCCTGGAAAAGCTCTAAATTAAACAGCTCCTATTTCAACAAAATGGCATTTAGGAGTGCCTCACTTTTGTCCTGAATACAAAATATCAGAGGTCTAGTTGTTCATTAGATCTCAGTGGTGATGCTGCAGTTGATTTGTAGGGAGTTAACCAACAGATGGCTGCTGGTGTTTGAAGTGCTTGTTTCACTCTGCATTTCACAATGTTTTACTGAAATGGTTAAGGAATATATTTGAGAACTAACAGAAAATGTGTCCTCAATTTAGCTTTCTAGAACACTAACCATAATTCCTCTGGCAAAACTAACTCCCTCATTTTATTTATTTACTGCAGCTGCGTCCGTAGGAAATTCCTTTCGGTTTTACAGCTTTGATCCTATTGAGATGGCTTTCAGCGGTGCCCCATTTTTTGACCCTCAAAGTCTGGCATTCCCTACAATACATTAAGGGCCAAATGTAGCAACTTCCCCCTTTGCGATTCGGAAATTGCGAGTCTGTGCGACTCGCAATTTCCGAATCGCAAATGCAGATGCAGAACGGTGTCTCAGACACCGTCTGTGACTCGCTACGGGGTCGCAAAGACCCACCTCATAAATTTTAATGAGGTGGGTCGCATTTTGCGACCCCATAGCAAGTCCCTGCACTCACAGGGATGGTGGCCTGCTGAAGTCAGCAGACCTCCATGTCTGTGACTGCTTTTTAAATAAAGCAGTTTTTTATTTTTATTTTGCAGCCCGTTTTCCTTAAAGGAAAACGATTTGCAAAATTAAAAAAATAACGAAACCATTTGGTTTCGTTTTTTCAGAGTAGGCAGTGGTCCATTGGACCACTGCCTGCTCTGAAAAAACCTTTTGGGCAACATTCACAAAGGGGAATGGGTCCCATGGGGACCCCTTCCCTTTTACGAATGAGTTACCACCAGTGTTACACTGGTGGTAACTGTGAATTGCTTTGTGACCACATTTGCAGAAGGCTTTTTGCATGGCGCAAACTGCGATTTTCGCAGTTTGCACCATGCAAACAGCTTACTACATCTGGCCCTAATTTTTTTATTTTTTGATGTGATCCCATGGGATTCGTAAACGATTGTGGCAAAATTTACTGTTTTTTCAATTTTGGTTAGGGCGAGTCCCTCTGGGTCCCCAATGGCACCTAGGAGAGCAGGGTATCCCTATCCTGCACCTTTACATTGTTATTTTTTTAATATCCAGGGGAGTAAGGGCCTGATCTACATCTCAGCGTAGAGGTTACTCAGTCACAATGGTGATGGATATCTCGTCTGCCGAAATCTAAATCCTTTTGTTTCCTATTGGATTTGGATTTCTGCAGACGGGATATCCATCACCGTTGTGACTGTTAACCCCTCTGCCGAAATCAAAATCAGGCCCTAAGTCCCCGAGTACTGTATTGGCTGCCAGTAACATTTTTCTCATGTTGCTGGCAGCCAATCAGAGCACTCACTTCTCAGGAATGAGATGGCTCAAGGCAAAAAGAACTTCCTGGACCAGTCAGAACACTCTATTTTTTAATTGCCGCTCCCATGAGACTCTCGAGAGACTCTCGCGGACCAAACTATCCAGATGTGCAAATATTTTTGTACCTTATTTCTCAAAAACTAGTTAACAGATGTACACCAAATCACACAAAGCACAATCTGCAGACAAAGATCTACCTTTCTGCCAAATTTGATGTAATTCTGTTACACAGTTTTAGTTGTAGTGCTCCTGAAAGCAGTCTAAGGAAAATGCATGGGGATTGTGTGTTTTGGGGCCCCCTTTTCTTGGCCCCCACTTGATGTATCACCGCAAAATGTTCCATGCACACACTAGGCAAAAAGGAGCACTTTATTGGAAAGTTTTGTGAAGATTTGTCAAACTGTACTAAGGTTATTAGCAACACAAAAAACGCAATGCATTTCTTATGGAATCACTGACCTAACTATAACTATGCACTGGTGACTGGCTGATATATATATATTTATTATATCAACTTTAATTAAGATAATTGCATAGTGTGAACCACAACACATGTATTTCAGAGTGCTTTAAAATTAACAAATAAAGTAAACATAGAGTAAAGAAGAAAGAGAAAATAGCAGGGGGAGAAAAGACTGGTCAGATTGGACATTAATTAATGTGCCATACTATTGAGCAGCTCAAGAAAAAGCTCGGTTTCAAGATTCAGGCCCTCATTACGAGTATGGCAGTGAGCGGACAGCTGCAGTGGAGTTGGTGGATGCACCGCCGGGGGCCCAGCGGTGAAGATCACCATATCACAAATACTGTGAAGGCACCTGCAGAGCACAGCCATGTTACCATTCGTACCACCACAGCGGAGGGGTTGTGCGGCTGGTGGCAGCCGTCTTCAGGCTGGCGGTCAGGCAGTATCCCACAACCACATTATGAGGTTGCACACCACCAGGATTTCCGGGGCGGACCACTGCCAACAAAAGCCTAGTGGAGACAAACAATATAAAAGGGAACACCTACCTTCAGGAACACAGGCACGTCCGTAGGCACCATGGCATGCGAATTGCAACTCCTCCCAATACTCTACCTGGCCATGCAACTCCCGTACCAGCGACGTCGACCAAGATACCAACCGTGAGTACTCCAGCCTAGCACACACTGGAAGGAACGACATTAGTACACACACATGCAAACAAACACCAGTACAACACGCACATACACACATGCATACACGCTAATACCCACAACCACCGCATATACATGTGGAAGGAAAGCCAGGCAAGGTAGGTACCATCGACACCAAAGGTGTTGTGGCGCAGATATATTAGTAATGTGAAAACTATGTACACACAGGCCCATGGGCCAGTCCAATAGTCCACAGTGCCCGACCATACTGGGCACAAGGTGACGCCCCAATTTAACCCCTGACTGCAAAGTGCAGGCCTCCACAGGGAAGGGACATCAATGGGGTATGCAGGCACCTACAGGGTGATAGGGGGCTGGGATGGGGTGGGCTTGGAGAGGGGGTCCTTTGGTCTGGGCTTGGAGGGGGAGTCCTTGGACTTGCTCCTGGAGGGCAGGTTTTTAGCCTTGGGGGGGGGGATGGTTTGGGCTTGGCCTTGGAACTGGATGGAGTGGGCTTGGCCTTGGACGTGGAGGGAGTGGGCTGGGCCTTGGGAGTGGAGGGAGTGGGCTTGGCCTTGGGAGTGGAGGAAGTGGGCTTGGTCTTGGAAGTGGAGGGAGCAGGCATGGGCTTGGGTCTGGCAGGAGGAGCAGTAGATGTGACAGGGGCGGAAGTGGCAGGTGGTGGAGGGGCATGGTCAGGGGCAGTGGTGGACTGGGAGGCAGAAGGCAGGGGCCTTGGAAGGGTAGCAGGGTGCTTGGGGGAACAGGATCTGGGTCAGTGGTGGGGAACAGGGAAAACCCTCAGAGGAAATGTTTTTGGGGACCCAAGGGAGGTCAAGGTAAGGATGTTTGGGAGTGGAGGGAGTGGGTATGGTTGTGAGGTATGTACGTGTAGGTGCCCTGGGTGCAGGTGCGTGGGTGGATGAAATGTGTGTGCTGGGGTACTGTTGGGTGGGTGAGTGCGGGTGTTTAGATGTACTGGGAGGAGGTGGGGAGGAGATGTAGGGAGATAGCACGGGGAACGTGTGAGTGTATGTTGGGTTGGTGTCTGCAGGTAGGGTGGATGTGCTGCATGTGGGTGTGTTGACAGTCATGGTGTCTGCGCCAATGGTGGATGGGGTGCATGAATGGGGGTCAGGTAATGTGGTGACAGTGGGAGTGAGGGTACATGTGGCAGGATCAGTGGCTAATGTGATGCTGAATGCAGGTGCGAGTGGTGTACTAACTGTGAGGGGGAGATGGTGGCGTAATCGGTGCAGGGTGTGGATGTTGTCATGTTTGCATGTGTCTGTTGATGTGGGTGCATGTGGGTCAGTAGGTGTGCCTTGAGTGGGTGAGGGGAGAGGGATGTGGATATGGGTACAGGTAGCTGCAGGGGGGATGGAAGTGGAAGGGACACTGGCTGCTGTCAAGGAGGAGACCAGAACCTGTAGACCAGACAAGGCACAGTGAATGCCTTCAAGGAACACATTGCACTGTTGCATCTGGGATGTCAGTCCCTGGATGGCATTCACAATAGTTGTCTGCCCCACAGAGATGGATCTCAGGAGGTCAATAGTCTCCTCATTGAGGGCAGGAGGATGACTGTGACAGGGGCAGAAGTGCCTGCGGCGAAGGAGATGCCCACCTTCTTGGGTGAGCGGGCACGGGCTACTGGGTGGGGAGCTCCAGGAAGGGCAACTGGGTGGGGAGCTACAGGGAGGGCAGTGCTGGTGAGGGGGGTGGTGGACAAGGATGGTGCTGGGATGGTCCCAGATGGGCCCGCCAATGCCATGAATCGTCCATCGGAGGAGGAATCAGAAGATGTAGTGGTCGATCCGGTCTCCCCCGTGGCACTCCCCTCACCCTCTGTCTCACTGGTCCCCTCGGTTCCTCTGGTGTCAGCCTCCTGGGTCCCATGGGCTGCAGCTTCCCCATTTGCCAGTGCCCCTTCTCCTTCGCCAGAGGATGCTAATGCACACAAAGACAGAGGAGGACAGGGAGGGAGGGAGAGAGAGACAGGGTGCAATCGATCAATGCCAGCACAACAGTGACACAGGGTAGAACATCAACATTTGATGCCATGCCATGATACGCTATGCCCACCCCTGCACATCCTACAACTAGGGAACACCATGGGGGAAATCACAACAATGCACATGTCAACTGCTGATGGTCTGACTGCTGCAAACATGTACATGAGAAGTGGCATACCTGTCCAGTACCTGCCCACTACCCATGGCCGTTGAGACAGGCATGTAAGGGACTACACACCCAACAGAATTCTGCACAGCTAGTTGGCAGGTCTACTTAGCTATTGACAAGTAGCACTGTGACCATTTGGCGCACCCACCCTACTACACATGCAGTGCCTGCCAGCTGATTGATGTTCCTGGATCCACCCCTGGCACAGTGGTTGGCAAGGACCAATCACAATGGCCTAACACCCCATGTCCAATCATCCTGTTGCCATGAGCTGACAAGCACATCTAGCCAGTAGGTGGCAACACAATTACAACATTGGAGGAGTCTGCCCCGCAACCACTGATTGCATTTTAGGGTAGCCTTCAATCAGAGGGGAATACGGTCCTGTAGAGAAGCAGTGATCACTTGTTTTAAACCTTCTGACTATACTTTGAATGCCAGATTTACAAGGTTTTTAAGTTTGACATCTAAAAAACTATCATATGCTCATCAATTAGGATAAATAAAATATGGGGCCGCTTAATAACTGATTTATGTCGACAGAAGATGACCTATGGTTCCCGTTTTATGAAGTTGGTCAGATAGACGGTCATGCATAAAATAATTAGGCTATAAGCCAAAATATTATATTCTGCACTCTTAAAAGGTATAGGGATCGATACACGCTATTAACTACTAAGAAGAACCCCTCTAGCTAATCTAAGAACACTAGTTTTATCTTTTAATAGGCAAGGCCTTTTAAACTAACATTCCTTGCTGATTCATAAGTTGTGAAATTCTGAAGATCATTGCCGATTATGGCTCCCCGTTTATTATCCATTGAAGTACTATTGTATCTTCAAGCACTAACTTAATTGCTAATGATTTTATAATACAATATTCAAAATCATGATAGGATGACGATGAAAAATATCAGTATTTTAATGATATCTGTAGAACACAATTGGAATTGCATGTATAGGACTAGGGGAGTAAGAAATAGTTGCGTTTTATTGCTACATTTATGAGAGTCATGATTATAATGTATACACTCCTATTTAGAAGGATATTGTTCAGTAATGACAATTAATAGTGGCTCAGATTTTATATACTGTTATTCTTATTGAGCTTTTATGGAATAATTTATTATGAAGGACTTTAAACTATAATGGATGATTTTTATTGCATGGAGTGAGTTAGTATTTTATAAATGTGTGATGCATTGGTTTTAATTAACTATGCACTTAATAAACTTGACTTGACCGACTTGCATGGCATTACCCACACCTGTGATGCCAATCCTGCCTAGATTGACACTACCCATAGTGGACATCATTGTACCAAGCACCCACGCTACAGCTACCCAATGGTGCCCACCCAGAGCCACCATGGCAACACATGTAGCCAGTGAGAGTGAGTACTTACCCCCATGTGGCGGCTGTGCTGCCTTCAAGCACCCCACCCTCATTGGGAGGACATCCCCAGCTGGGCCTCTGAGGTCTTACGGGCCTACCGTCTCAGGTCCTCCCACCATTTTCTGCAGTGGGTGCTCTGCCAGGCATGGACCACTAGGGTCCGCACTTGCTTGGCGACGGCACGCCAATTCCCCTTCTTCTGATGGGCACTGACCTGCATGGGTGACACAAACAGAAAGACACAGTCATGTAGAGTGGCATCCCTGAGTGTCCCAGTAGACAGCACACATCACACTTCCACACCCACACGTCGTCAACCAAGGTCGCCTTAGGCCCCTAACCGATGTCCATGCCCCAGACACACTGCCACCTGCCAAGGTCCCCATCCCCATGCGGCCAACTCACATAGAGGACAATGACATTGGGCTCACCTGCTGCTCTGGTGCCCCATACAACTGTCCGTACAGGGGCAGGACTCCATCCACGAGCTGCTCAAACTCTTCCTGGGTGAAGGCTGGGGCCCTATTTCCTGCAAGACGTGGCATCTTGGCTACCAGAGTCAGAACACAGCAGCACACACAGTGGAGGTCTTCAGTGCACGAGTTTCAGGATACATAAAATGGTGGTCACACCCGCCGCAGACATCACCAACAGCACCAGCAGTGATGACCATTGGCTCCTGCTTCCCATAGGCAACAGTATTAACCAATGGTGAGTTGCACAGCGGTCGTGACCACCTACCGCCATGACATGTTACGCCAGGCAGATGATTTCAGTTCCACCTGTCCCATGCATGCAGACAGGCGGCTGCCATTTTACATGTCCAATGTGTAATGTTTGTGTAAGTTTGTGCGTCATGGGTGACATTTGCTGAACTGTGGTCACATCAACACCGTCGACACAGTCTATGGTGCACAACATAATTCCTACTCTCTCCTGTTCCCATGTATGATATAAGCTTGAGGTTGAGGAATGCACTGGTGTACAGGGCCCTAGTTGACCTTGCCACCCTGGAGGAGTTTCACATCATCCAGACCTATTGCCAGAATCGTGTGACCATCATGGAACTGGTGGGCCAGTTGGAGCCAGATCTGTTGCCTGACATCCGCCATCCCAATGCCATCCCTCCCACAGTGCAGGTGTTGTCAGTTCCCACTACCTTGCCTCAGGCTCCTTCCATGTCACAGTCGGCCTGGCATCTGGGATGTTGCAGCCCATGTTTAGAAATGTCCTGAGGGATGTACTATGTGCCCTGCTCAAACATCTGGGCAGCTACATCCAGTTCCCCCAGCTTCCAGAATTGCCCACTGTCAAGGCTGCGTTCTATGGTGTGGCACATGTCCCTCATGCCATTGGGGCCATAGGTGGGACACACATTGCCCTGATACCACCCAGGGGGAGTGAACAGGTCTATAGGAAGCGCAAAAACTTCATTTCAGTCAGTGTGCAGGTGGTGTGTCTCACAGACCAGTACATCTCCAAGGTGACGGGCAGGTACCCAGGCTCTGTGCATGATTTCTTCATCCTGCGGAATAGCGGGATAGCAGGATGAAGGAATCTTGATGATACCACTCCAGAGGGACCATGATGATGATACCACTCCAGAGGGACCAGGCCTGGCTCATCGGTATGTGCCCCTGCACATGTGTGCCCCTCAGCTATCTGCTCTCTTGTGTCACTGCCCTATCGTCCTCCCCGTCTTGACATGCCTCTTACCTCTGTGCACACAGGTGACTCTGGCTATCTCAATCTGCCCAGGCTCCCGACACCTGTGAGGCATCCAACCTGAGCTGCAGAGGACCATTACAATGAGGCCCACGGTCATACCAGATGGGTCATTGAGAAGCACTTTGGCCTGCTGAAGGCCAGGTTCCGGTGTCTGCATGTCTCCGAGGGTGCCCTGCTCTACAAACCACAGAGGTGTGCCAGATCATTGTGGCCCGTTGCATGCTGCACAATCTGGCCCTGAGGTGTCACCTCCCATTGCTGGATGCAGAGGAGGAGGTAGCTGTACCAGTGGCTGATGAAGGGGACATGGGGCGTGATGAGGCAGAAGATGATGAGGATGCATCTGACTCCAGGGCAGAGCCGATTCGACATTACTTCGGCTGAGATGCAGGGATGTGAGAACAGTCTGGTATGTGTCCTCTACAACTGTCTGCCTTGTCCCTGCTACCCCCTGTTGTCTGTGGTCACTGACGGTATTGGTTGCAGCTCTGCCTCTGGGTGGGTTGGGGGTGTCATTTGTTCCCATGACTCAGGTAGTCACAGTGTACAGGTCAGGCCTATAGTCAAGCAGCTGTTGTGCTGGTGCACTAGAACCATCAATGTGTATGAACAATTTATCCTGAGCTGCCAGTTCATGTGCTATGTGTGTGCACACAAGGTTGTTGCATTTGTGCAGCATCTATTCTGGGAGTAGACTGTGTGGCAGTGCTGCATTATTGTTGTTGTAGTGGGTTTGGGGTCAGGTTTGGCGCTGGGTGCTGTGCAGGAGGGACCATTGGATTGGTATGGTTTTGTTTGTGTGTTGGTACTGGACATATGGTCGTGGACTGGACTGTCCAATCTGACTTGGATACCTGTTCCTACAGTGAATTTGTGTTGTGTTGGCATCTGTGACTCCTTCAGTGATTGTTGTCTCTGTATTGCTCTACTTTCAGGACATTGTAGTGGTACACTCTGGTCCCTGCCTGGCCTGTTGCATCCCTTAACACATATCTCCAGCCACTGGCTGCTCCACCATCGACTTCCCTGCATTTCGCTCCCCCCTCTGTCACCCTCCCATTCATGTGCTGGGCGATGGGTTGCCAGTTGCACATGTATTGTCAGTTCCATTCGTACTCATGACAGTAAAGGATGTAGGCAGTAACAGTGGTCTATTGGTGTTTATTTGGGATTGACAAGTGCAAGGGGTGATGAGTGGGGTCATGGCGGCTGAGATCATGGGAGTGGTGAGACCAGCTGTGGGTAGTCC
The DNA here is from genome assembly GCF_031143425.1 of Pleurodeles waltl. Classification (NCBI taxonomy): domain Eukaryota; kingdom Metazoa; phylum Chordata; class Amphibia; order Caudata; family Salamandridae; genus Pleurodeles; species Pleurodeles waltl. The sequence continues at coordinate 974,471,004 of NC_090446.1, read as the reverse complement.
AGGTCCAGCCTGCTGGCCATGGGTAAACAGAAATATGAGAGTGGACAGTCAACAGGGTGCCTCAGCCACACACAAGGGACAATGTTCAAGAGAAGGCCACTTCCTGGCGGTGGTTGTGGTCTGGGCATCATGTCCGGCTGAATGTCTAGCTGGATGTCCTCGCTTGCGTGGGGGTTCATTAGCTATAGGGGTAGGGGTGCTGGTGTCTTGCATGTCCTGTAGTGGGGCCACCTTGCCACTGGCTGCTGCTGACGTAGAGGGCTCTGATGGGATGTGGCCAGTGGAAGGGGCCTGCTGGTGGGTGGTGGACTCACGCATAATGGTGGTCAGTTCCTTGAGCACCCCTGCTTTGTAGGCCATGGTGGCATTGTGGGCCTACCACTGTTGCATGGCCTTTTTATGGTATTCCCCCTGCCGCAGTTGAGTCTCCTGCACAGTAGCGAGGATCTGGACCACTGTGTCCTGGGTCTGCTGGTATACACCCAGGACTTGGTTGAGGGCCTCCTGGGCAGTCAGTTGGTGTGGCTGCCCCAAGCCTTAGACCCCTGTTGGTCCCCCTCCCACTACCCCTGGCCCCCTGTGCCTGGGCCCCTGGCACAGTGTGCCCACTCCCAGTAGCAGCCAGGCCTTCATTGTCTGGGGTGGGTGCCCTTGAGTCTGGTCCCTGTAGTATGGGGCACACCTCTGATTGTGAGGTCCCTGGGGCACAGGTGTAGGGTCCAGGGGCTGGCTGTGGTGTTGTTGCCACATGGGTAGGGACGTCCGGTGTGTCCAGGCTCGGTTTGCCATTGGTGGACTGTCCAGTGGCCCCAGATGGCCTAGGGAAGTAATCTCCATCCAGACATCCAGTGGGACCTTCATCCTGGGGTGTCAGTCAGGGTGTCAGTGGCAGGGGGACCTGTGGATGGAAACGGTAGATATTAGTAGTGTAACTGTAGTTGTGTTATCCCTGTTGTGATGCATGCAATGGCTCGACTTGCTTCCCAGTGTTGGCAATGACAGCTGCTGCACTGCAGACATTGATTTGGTGTAGGGGTTTGTTGCATGGTTTCCATGTGGCATGGCGGGTTGTGGATGGTGGTTGGCATTGCTGTCATTGCCATGTGTTGGGAGGAAGTCTTGGCAGCCAGTATGGTTGTCCATGCAAAAGTTCCACTGTGTAGTGGATCAGTGGTGTGTTGCTGTGTGGGTTGCGCTGGATTGTGGGAGCTGTGGTTCTTCACATTGTGGTTGTCATCCGTGCATCAGGAGTGTGTGAGTAGGGATGGTGGGAGTGGGTTGGTGTGGCATGCAGAGGAGGGGGGTGGGGTGTTTGTGACGGATGCAGTGGGGTGGGTTGTAGTGGGTTGGAAAATGGTGGGTGGTGGGAAGGCATGCTAGGCCAGGGTGGTTGGTGCTTGGGGGTATTGATGACTTCCCAGAGTCATCAATATCAGCCCTCCGCTGATGCCAGTAAGGCCCTCGGGTTGCATGATGTCCAGGACCCTCTCCTCCCAGGATGTCAACTGAAGAGGAGGAGGTCGGGGCCCACCGCCCGTCTTGTTCAGGGCGATCTGGTGCATCGATGCCATGGAACGGACCTTCCCCCTGAGGTCGTTCCACCTCTTCCTGCTATCCTCCCGTGTGCGTGGGTAGGTGCCAACAACGTTGACCCTGTTGATGATCCTCTGCCATAACTCCATCTTCTTGGCTATTGATGTTTGCTATACCTGGACTCCCATGAGCTGTGGCTCTACTCTTATGATCTCATCCACCATGACCCGCAGCTCATTGTCGGTGAACCGTGGGTGCTTCTGGTGTGACATGTTGTGGGGTGGATATGTGGTGTGCGTGTTGGGTGCAGTGCGGGGTGTTAGGTGATATGGGGGTGCTTAGCTGTGGGTGCTGGCTTGCTGTGGTGTCGATATGTGCAATGTGTGCGTGTGATATATTTTTGTTGTTGTCTGGGGTGTGCTTCATGTCGAGTGTGTCTGTGGCTGCTCGTAGTTGTCGCAAAGTATTGTGGGTGTGTGCGGGGGTGTTATATGGTGGCGTATGCAGGTGTGTGTGGTGTGTGTATGAGTTTCAGGTGTGGGATATTCGAACTGGCCAATGTGGTGTTGACCCCTTTCGGCAGCGCCTTGTTGTTCCGCCGTGGTGCGGAATGCCAACAGTTTCCCCGTGCATGTTCCACTGTGCTGGATGTTGACTCATTATATGACGGTCGGAATGGTCTTGGCGTGGCAGGCCAGCGGTTGCACAGTCCCTCTTTCACTGTGGGTTGGCCTGGCAGTGTTGGTTTTGTGTCTGTTTTGGGGCAGTTTGTGCTTTGTGACTTGTAATGCAGAGGTCGCTATACTGCCACTACTGGCGGTATAGTGCTGCCATTTCACACAGCGATCTTGCCCGAAAACCGTAGAACTCGTAATGAGGGCCTCAGTCTTGTAGACATTAAGAATTTGTAGCTTTATGTGAGCTCTGCTCCTGATTTTGTTGGGTCTTTTGCAATGGGGACATTGCTTTTCATATTAGATCACTTACCTAGGTGTAAAGTTATATCCATGATACAACAACTATTGGAGGTGATCCAGGCTGCTAAGTGCAGCAGTGCAGTTGTATCAGCAAGAGGATGATATCTTCAGACTTCTTGGCACAGGCAAGTGAATATAAATCTGTTTTGTGTTTTGCAATGAATTTTGCACACCTGTGAAGGATGACCTGTCTCAGTCAAAGAATGATAGAACAATTACCTGAACAACAGACAGAAAATCTTCATTACAAGTTATAAGCTTCACGTTTTTCAGTAGCCAAATGTGGTATTAGTACACTTTGGAAATTTTGTGAGTTTCATTGACAAATGGTCACGCTGAAGGAATTCAGAACTATTTATATATGGAACTCTCAAGAGAAGCAATATCTTGCATTTAGAGCTGGATAGTTGTGGGTCGTCTTTGTAATAAAGAATGGGAAACACTTTATGCTGAATATAGGGGAGCTCTCCTGCTTTACATTAGAGTTAGGGCATTTTATATTGAAACAGAGACAAATTATATTGTTGACCAGGCCTAGAAGAGGACTCAGGGAAGACTGAGAAGATTTGGTTAAGAAACAGCAAGAAGAAAATTAATATTTCAGAAATGTCTGGAAATGTCTGGGAAAGGTGGATTTGTAACTGACCTCGGGAGAACAACTGAGAAGGTTTGTTCCTTTGGACTGCAGCACGAGTACAGAAAGCAGCTGTAGCTCCTCTAAAATATTGATTTCAGGTGACAAGTACTAACTGAAAGCACCTGTTTCAATATCACTGTAATAAGGTTGCATCTTGACTACTTATTGTGAATCAAACAAAAAGGTGATGGGAGGAATGCTTATTTGTCTAACCACTGTCAATCTCTCATGGTAGCATTCAAACCCATTGTTCTTTTACCCTCTTTTGTTCAGGGCTTGGACTGCTATTTCAGGTTGGACTATTCCTTTTGGAGTGCGGTCAAGACTGATTTGCATATGGCTTGGCCCAAATTGAGGTGTCATGGTGGTTCAAAAAACAATGGGTTGGAATGCCACACCGAGAATTGCCAGTGGTTAGACAAATTGCAAGCATTGCTCTCATCACTTTTGTGTGTTTGATGTACCACTCTATGTGGCAAAGGTATGCCCAAACATGGGTCCCATGCTCCCTATGCCATTGAAACCAAGCTAAACTGAACTGATTTACCACAATTAGAGCAAAACTGGTCTTGTAATGCTGCGTTCTGGTGCAGAAAGGACCAGGCCTGGTAGTTGGGGCTGGACTATTCTTATTGGAGCAGGGTCAAGACTAATTTGCTTATGGCTTGGAATAAACTGAGGTGGCATTGTGAACGAAAGAATGATGGTTTGGAATGCTACCTGAGCAATTGATAGTGGTTAGACAAATTACTAGCATTCATCTCATCACCTTTTGTGTTTTCAACACGAATTCCAGCCCATTCACACTAAGAGCCACAAATCTCTAAGCAAGACACAGACAATGGGAACTTCTCAGACGAAAACTGAAAAATATGTATGACAGTCATATATAAGGGCCAGATGTAGGAAAGCTTTAGCAACTCGCAAACGGCGAAAAACGCCGTTTGCGAGTCGCTAAAGTCCATCTGGCATGTAGAAATGCATTTTGCGAGTCGGAACCGACTCGCAAAATGCATTTCAGAGTCGCAAATAGGAAGGGGTGTTCCCTTCCTATTTGCGAGTCGCACTGGTATGCAATTCCATTTGCGACCGCGAAAGCGGTCGCAAATGGACTCGCAGTTACCATCCACTTGAAGTGGATGGTAACCCAGTCGCAAACGGGAAGGGGTCCCCATGGGACCCCTTCCCCTTTGTGACTGGACCAAAACATAATTTTTCAGAGCAGGCAGTGGTCCAATGGACCACTACCTGCCCTGAAAAATACCGAAATAAAAGGTTTCGGTTTATTTTTCAAAGTGCAGCTCGTTTTCCTTTAAGGAAAACGGGTTGCACTTTGAAAAAAAAAAAACTGCTTTATTTCAAAGCAGTCACGGACATGGAGGTCTGCTGACTACAGCAGGCCTCCATCCCCGTGAGTGCCCTGACTCGCTATGGGGTCGCAAATTGCGACCCACCTCATTAATATTAATGAGGTGGGTCTTTGCGACCCCATAGCGACTCGCAGAAGGTGTCTGAGACACCTTTCTGCATCCCAAATTGCGACTTGCAATTTGCGAGTCGCAGGGACTCGCAAATTGCAAGTCGCAATTTGGGAAGTTGCTACATCTGGCCCTTAGAGTCTAGAACTATATTGTCCAAGGAAATGTGAAATAACAAGAATGACTCACCAATGTAGCATCTTAACATTCACAAATTCCTCCAATTTTGATCCAATAAGACACAGGCAATGCAGAGAGCTTATGTTCCATGGGAGCAATAGGCTTCTGCTGTAAAGGATAGAAATCCGTCTACAAACAACCTAGAGCAGTAGTTCCAAACCTTTTAACTTCTGTGGACCCTCACTTTGCCATTACTGGAACCCAGGGAACTCACTGAATGATTATTGGAATCCGGGGACCCCCCAGTGAGTCATTACTGAAAGGTATGGACCTAAGCTGTTAATATTTTTTCATTTTCAAAGCAGCTGTGTATCCCCTGAGAAGGCTTAGTGGACCCCCAGGGGTCCCCGGACCACAGGTTGGGATCCACTGACCTAGAGCAAAATGAAGATCAGGATACAACAGGACTGCTAACCCTATAAATGCAATTAGAAAGCAAAGAAAGACTGGGACATGAGATAAGCATACAAACTAACAGCCACTAAAGCCCTACAGCAAACTTATATGGTCAGGTAACTTAATCTCTCACTGTTTGCTACTTATGGTGACCCAGAATTATTTAACATAAACTACAAGACCCGCTGCATTAGCCATCTGTCAAACACACCCTCAAAAAACGCATTGCAAAGAGCAAAGAATACCTCGCTTTATTTCCTCTACTGTACTCACTGTGAGCTAAGGAATTCTTTACACTATCCCCACCAGCAGCTGAACATGAGAGTTGTAAAAAGAGCTGGAAGAAGAGAGGCACATTTAAGCCTGAAGTAGTTCAAATGCCAGATGTAGAGCAGTGGATCTGGAGGTTTGAAACATCATAAACCGCTAGCAGGCACAGTTGGAAATGAAAACTACAGTAGGATCATGCCACAAAATCCCATGCACATGAAAAGACTGGAGAGGTCAACCATGCTGGATGCTTATCTATTGTCGATAAGCACAGACATGACCTGTGTTACGCCCAGCATCATTTAGCATGTGTAGAGTTGCATCTACTTTCATACTAGATGTAGATGTGTCTTCAGCCAGACTGATAGGATTGGAGTTTATATCATAAAGATGTGGGAACATTTGGATGCAGCTTACTTGATTGTTCAATGATGACAGCTGTGCTACAGACTGGAGGTTGCGGATTTTCAAGACATTCAAGCTTCTTTTCTATTGCAGATGGGTATCTGACCAAATTGTATTATGAATAGGAATGTACCTTGATCCAGGAAGGCAATGATGATGCAGAAGAAAAAGTGCAGCATCTACAACACAGGATAAGACGCAGTTGGCTAGTAGGCCATCACAAAAGTAGGTCTGAAGTAAATTAGTTTAAGGAGCATACAGAGTTTGAGACATTGAAATAATGAGTAGGATAGAGTAGGGCGTTGAATAATGGAGGTGGCAGCCCTGTCAAGGTGATTTACGAACCAATCTTCTCCAAGTAAGATATTGCTGATTTCCTTATTACGTATTATCCAGTAGAGTTTATCATCAGATGAGTCTGAGACAATATTTACCAAGACTGGCAGTGAGGAACTGCATGGCAATAATTTAGTGGCGATGAGGGTCACCAGAGGCAAGGAAATAGGAACAAGCAGTTCTTTCAGCCCTGGAGGCTGCCCGGGGGAAAGCCACGGTGAGATCTTCAGCTGTCCAATATTTCTAGAGACTGAGATCAACAGCACTCGAAGATCTGGTCTCTAGGGAAACTGTAGGGTAACACATCTCTCTCAGTTTTGCCAGTAATGAGCAGACAGTACCAACTAACACAGCAGAAGTGGAGACTTTTAAACTGGACATATGGGAATAGTGTATAACTGAAGATTACAGGATGCTTAAAATTCCCGCCACTAAACTGAACAGAAAAAATGAAAAATTGTGCCGGCTGAGGGGAATGTTAAAAATCGCAACACAGCATCAAAGGTAATAATTTCACTCCCGAAATTAGAATGTATAGCCTAGTAAATGACACCTACCGTATAGACAAAAGTATAGTACTTAGAAGAAGCAAGGTAAGCAAACAAGTAGTCGATCTGCTCTAGCTGTGAACCACCCACATATTGGCCATCTCCTCCGTGTTCTAATGTCTTAAAGATGAAATTCAACAAATAACATTTAAAAATAATGAAGCTTCCATACTAACGCAGAAATGAACACTGTCGAAAAGAAAGAAAGATGTGGAAAAAGAAGCACAAGGTTATTAATTCTCCCAAAGATGAGTAGAACAATTATCCAAAATGGATAGAGAAGAAAGATTGTCTATTTTTGACATCACAGAACATTTTGCAAACATTGAAGAATTGAAAATGTGCAAAATGAGGATACTCATTGCCTCAATTTGAATGCAATAACTGAAAATAACTGCAGAAGTCTGGTTTAGTTAAAGGGCAGGAACATCACAATATAATGTTGAAGTAGTGCGAGGTGAATGTCCTGTCAGTAAAATGCTCATTTAACATGGGCAAGACTTAGCAGAGAAGCTCATATACCATTTGCTTTCAAAGCCCTTACTAAGTAACTACGAACCGGTGTGTTAGCATTTGAATTTGTTTTCAAATATGCCACAAAATAAGCGTGCAAACTCTCATCTCTATGTAATAAAGCAATGGCTACAATGTCAGGATCTCACGTTACGTGGGAATCCATGAGAATTTGTCCTTTCAAAGCAGCAGAAACAGGTGACGGACTCGGGGTCCTATCCCTTAAACTTATCTTTTGCGTTTCAACATTTTATTGGGTTTGACATTCAGAGTACTCGATTACATTTGCTATGCAACGTATGACATAGATCCTTCAAATATAGCATCAAGTATGTTGAGCACATGAACGAGCAGGCGTCATCATAAAATAGCACAAAAAAATATTGCTTGATATTATCTCCAGCAATTTTACCAGCCCTAACAGAAAGCACAGTGTGTGTATGTGTGTGATGTACATTAATTAAAGGGGGATTAGGAGCTCCAAACTATAAGCTGTTCTATGAAGCGCCATGCGATGGCTAGGAACAACCCCGATTGCTTAGATAGTGGTTGTACGGTGTATACGAGGGGATGAAGCATTCTCACATTGTTTCTGCGGGGTACACCGAATCCCACCTGATGAGTATGGCACGCAGCTGTTGGAATAAATATATACACATTGGTAGGGCCCATCCTCCCTATGCTCCCCAACTACCTGTATGGTCTTTGCCAACAATAGTAGACTTATTATTGCACCATGATGTCCATATGTTGTCCGAGGCAGGTGTACAATTAGCTAAGGACCTACATGAAGGGAGTGTCCTGTGTCCTTCCAACAATTAAGAGCTACTTACGACATACCACCTGGCTGATTCTTAACATACAACACTATACAGTATACCATTTCTATGAAGTGGGGACAGGAGCAAGCCAAACCACCCACATCCATACCCCTGCAAACCATACTATCACATGGCTCCATGAGGAAAGCCATAACTATGTTACACTTAGCCCTACATTCCCATTATTATTCATCCAACCTGTCAGTGAAGGCCAGACGTGAGGTGGAATTACACACCATACTGACAGACAAGCAGTGGGCAAGGGCTAAACAAGAAGTGAAGGAGGTCTCAAGGACCCCTAGGTTCCAATACATGCAATTGAGATACTTACCAAGTGATGTCCAAACGTATTCAGTCATTTTTGCAGGGGCATCCTCAGAGTGTCCTCAATGCCAGATTAAGCTTTCTACATGTGATGTAAAATTGTCGGGTGATAGGTACTGCATGGGAAGAAGTGGTGAGCAAAAGGTTTAACGTAGTGGACTGAATGGTGCCACCTATACCCGTTTAGCTTGCTGGGTGTCAGACCTAGAATCAAGGGTGATAAATACATTCAGAGATTTATAGACCTTGCACTGGTACTTTTTAAAAGGCAAATAGCAATGTTGTGGAAGGCAAGTACAGTGCCTCACACGAGAAGTTGACTGAGGGTCCTCTTGAAATGGACCAGGGCAGAGTCTGAAGCCATCGTCATGGCCAGATTATGGGGTGGCGGAGAGCCCGTGGTGACTGTGTGCGATGTCTGTGTAGTGAAATTGCCATTGCTCCTGCCTGCAAGGGGCAGATACTTATGCTGCTCCCTCCGGGTGAGAGCAGTCACTTGATCTGTTTCCCTGAGCACCAGTGCAGGCAAGGAAACATATCAAAAGCTCCACACACTGGGAGCAGACTTTGGGGCTCATTGCGACCTTGGCTGTCTTTTGCAAAGACCGCCAGTGCTGGGGGTCTTCCGCCCACCATATTACGAGTACTGCAGGATTTCTGCCACATTTTGGGTTGAAATCCTGCAGTAGTTGTGCTGGCTGTCGAAGGCGCATGAGCAGTTCCACCACCAGCCCCTCCCCACCGAAAGGACTCCGCCTGCTGTTTAACATGACCTATAATACAGCCTGGCGGTGTCCTGATGGCGGGACGCTGCTGGCAGTGGAAGCGCCTGTTCCCTGTTGGATGACCACCTCGCAGGACAAGGCAAGTCAGGCATCTGATGGGGAGAGTGTGGGGGATGTTGTGTGTGCGTGTGTGAGTGGGCTTGTCTGCATGTGTGCATGTAAGTGTGTATGCGTTTTTGTATGTATGTGTGTGTGTATGTGAGTGCGTATGCATGTGTGTATGCATCCGTGTATGCATGTTTGCATGCGCATGTGTATGCGTGTGTGTGTGTGCATATCTTTGTATGCATGTGTGTATGCGTGTTTGTATGCATGTTTGCATGCGTGTATGCGTTTTTTAAATGCGTGTATGAATGTTGAAGTGAATGCGTTGTATTGGTGCATTTGAGTGAATGCATGTGATTGAATGAGTTTATTCAGGGTACGTGTGGGTGTCTGTGTGTGTGTATCCAAGGCACTGTACTAGGAGGGGGTGGGGGACGCTGTACTAGGTGGGGAGACAATGGGCACTGAACTAGGAGGGAGGTTGGGAGTGGGGATGAGGGGAGGGGCGCTGTACTAGGAGGGGATGGGGGGTGCTGTACTAGAAGGGGGGTGGGAGGTTCTGGTATGTAGGAGGGCTGAGGGGTATTGGGCTTGCTTGGGGGGAGTCTGCTGGTGACAGGGAAGACATTTCCTGTTACTGGTAGCCTTTCCGCCAGGGTTTTCGTGGCGGTGCCACCGCCGCAGAAATCCTGTGGAAAGCCAACTCCTTGTACCTCAGGCAATCTTCATTGGACTGCCGGGTTGGAGATGCTAATCTCCAGCCCGGTGGGTCCAACCGCCCTGGCGGTATGAGGGGGGATGTGGCGGGTTGGCAGAGGCCAACCCACAACACTCATAATGTGGCAGTCTTCACCGCCAGCTTGTTGGCAGTGGGATCGCCACCAAGAGTTTGGTGGTCATGAGACCGCCAGACTTGTAATGAGGGCCTACGTGTTTGCTCCAGCATGGTGGGAGATTCAGAACTGTTCCAGACAGGTGGGAACAAATGCATTTTTCCCTGCCTGCTCCGGTTCTGGCAGGGAAACCGCGGTGTCCCGGGGGTGGGCTCCCCAGGACACATCTAATGAGCCAGTCCTGAGGGATGGGGTCCCCAGAGCCAGAGAAGGTACAGGGAGGGGGGGCTGTGTGTCCCTCCTCCCCTTTTTATATAGCAGTGGCCCTGAGGTATGGGGTCCACAGGGCCTTTCAAAAACGAGAGGCTGTGTTGCCCCTTTCCTCTTAAAAAACTACAGATGGACTTGGGGATGTGGGCCCTAGGGATGGGGTCCCGGGCCTAAAGTGGCCTGAGGAGGGGGGCTATGCATCCCCTCCCTCTAAAAATACAGTTGGCTCCAGGGATGGGGTCCCTAGAGCCAGAAATGGTCTGGGGAGAGGGGTTGTGTGAGCACACCCCTTAAAAATAACATTGGGCCCCGGTAGATGGGGTCCCTATGGCTGAAAACAGCCTATGGAGGGGGACCGACTGCCCCCTCCCTTATTTTGGGTCCCCATGGACTCTCAGAAGATCGGGAGGCAGTAGGCCCACCTCCCTAAATAAAAATAAAATGTAGCCCCTAAATTGTTCATGTAGTCCATTTCAATGATCGTGGCACCACACGTGTAGCCTTCAGCACACAAGCATATTTTTAACTGAGAACTAACCCATGCAGCAACCACCCAGTCCAATCCCTTTGGTATTAATGATCTAATCCAGGAAACATCCCTTTGATGTATGCCTACGGTTATGCAGCATATCACACCATCAATCTTATAAAAGTACGGTGCACATTCATACATGCTACCCAAGACTTTTTCATCCCTAATGTCAGGCCACTGCCTCACGAATTTTGAAATGCACTCTTCCCCATGCGGGACCCCCTGTCATTTACTACGCCAAAAAGTGCATTGTGCCTGGATACCTATCAGCTCCCTGTCCTTGTTGAACTGTGAGAGAGCCGCTACGCATCACTGCAAACACTTGTGACGTGTGACCCAACACATGCAGAACGTGCATCTGATGATACAACATGCGGATTACCGTAAACAAGAACACAGGACAAAGCAGTCCTGAGCGATATTTAGGGCCGCTTGAGTAGCCATGATCAGTGAGATGGACTACAGGAACAATTTAGGGGCAATTGGGTTTCTTGATACCACAGCGTGCCAGTGGTAGAACACGGCTTTGTTTGCTCTCCTTTTTTAACAGTGAGTGAGTGTACATAAGCATACAGGTGTGATCAGTTAGACCTGCACAGAGGAGATGCACAAGGCAACTCCTGGTATGAGTAACACGGCATGTGAAAAGTGGGTTATACACTATCCCTTCCCTCAAATTAGCCTTTTGATGTTTGGCATGTCTGTCTGTTCTATCTCGTGTCCCTCATTTACAGTGTGTGACTACAAAGGTCATCGTCCCTTTCCTTGACCGGGAAGCTGACAGCACCAAAGTTAGGGTAAGGGTGGATCTTGGGTAAAGTAATTTAAAAGAAATAAGCTTAAGGATAATATGACTAGTAACTAGAGATAACATTTGTCTGACATTAGTAGAGTGACAGTAGATAGTGAAGTAACAAGCATGAACTGTTTTTTTTTTGCATGTGTTGGGTCACACATCACAAGTCTTTGCATTGATGTGTATTTAGTCATGTTTGATCATGAAGTGATGGTGTATGTGAGTTGTAAATTGCCAGAGAACTTTCATTGATCTGTGATTTTATATCCCTGTTGGTAGTTTAAGAAAACAGTTTAACTTATTCAGGTAGGCTTGACCTACACGTATTTTGCTTCCCTTACACAAAAAGACTGTTTAGGGCAGAATAGCTTACAAGGATGAGTAGGGATCCATGGCCCTGAAGAATGCCTGAGATCCGCTAGGGTTAAGAAGAGAGGGCAGAAACATGTTGACCTTATATTAAGTGGTTTGAGTCATAATTCTCAATTAGCCATTCTTTTTACGGTTTGTAATATGACCTGTGGTCCCCATTCAATAAAGGTGACACACGAGCAACTACAAGGTATTTTTAGATTAGCTTATCTGGATCCCAGTCTTATCCAGTAGCTTACCTATTTAAGAACTCTTTCCCTCCTGCCCTAAACCTGGTGGTACTGTCCTACCAGGGTGGGGAGAGGAAGCTGATGATGAAGTGTGACACTATTAAATGTGTGAGGCTTCCTCTTCCATAAAGGAAAGACCCCCATATAGACTAAGATCCCATTCCTCACCTTAGTGGAGGTGTTCCCAGTCATCAGGAATAAAGGAGAAGTGGAATTGTTTTTTTTCTATTTTTAGCAGTTACATTTGGTTGTGTTTTTTTAGGATGTCCTAGGAGAATGTGTAACTGTGCTCTCCTCCATCTCCCTATTTTTTGTGATTAGAGTCCAAATACAAAACAAACAAAAAGGTGTCCAATAGCCACACTTTTAAGGAGCCAGCCTTGTGAACACCACATCTGGCCATTATTTAATCCCAGCGGCCATCATAAGTGGATTTCATGGAAGGGCACCTGGCGGCAAGGGTGACACCTACCACTTCGAATAGCAAGCAGTCAATTGCTGCTGATCTGCTCAATTTCCATGCATGTAAGTTTAAAATGCATAGATTTGAGTGGAGGACCCTGTCATTTTTGCTGCAACAGGAGGTCCTCTAGAAGCGACAGCCTGATCGGAGTCTAGATGCTCATATGCAGATCATCCAGGACCCACACTCTCCTGGCCCTAACTGGAGCTACTAAGATGACTTAGGCCAAGTCGTTCCTGATCTATTTCAGAACTCTGGGCAAGAAATCCAGTAGTGGAAAGGCACACAGTAGTCCTGTGTTCCACTCCAGCCAGAATACAATGTCCTTGTGGAAACCCCAACATGCAAAGCTTTCAACACTGCACGTTCTTGACAGTGGTGATAAGATGTAGCCCAACATTTAGAAGATGCCCTGGCCAACCTCAGGCTGTAGACTCCACTTGTAATCTTCCAGACACCACCTGCTCAGTTTGTCTGCCCTGCCATTCAGGGACCCTGCTAGATGGTTCAGGAAAAATGTTCTGGCACTCCAACCACCTCCGGAGACCCAGAACGTCTTGACACAGGACCCAAGACCCCTCTTCCCTCTTCCCCCTGCTTACTGCAGTGCCACATGGTGGTGGTGTTGTCCATTAGGATCTGTACGAGCCAACTTTTGGATGGCAGGAAGGCATTCAGAGCCAGATGAATGGCCCCCAATACCAGCAGACTTGATGTGTGGCCAGCCTTCCAATGGAGGCCAGAATCTACTGATCGCAGTGTCCCCAATATAAACTCTTCAGTCCAGCAGTGGTGTGTCGGTCACCTCTGGTATCTGGGGACAGTGGAGAGGAGAAGAGCCTGCCACTGGGCATTCGGCATTCAAGTAGCCACAACCTCAAATCTCAAGCCATCTCTTCCCAGACCTGGATTACATTTGTCAGATTGCCTTGATCCAGTAGAACTTCTAATTCCATGGCAAAGCACACATGTGCCACCTGGCATAACTGACAAGAAGGATGCACAGGGCTAGGAGACAAACAAGCCTCAAAGCTTCCCTCATAGTTATCCAGGACTGAGCCTGAAACATTGGAATCATAGTATGAGAGCCCTGGAATCCCCGTGATGGTGGGAAGGCCTTGAACTCCACTATGTCTATGGTTGGCCCGTGAATGAAAGCCTCTATGAAGGAGTCACTGTGACTTTGACTGCTGATAGGGAAACCTAATGATGTCAAGAGGTTTTACGTCATCTGGAGGTGGTCCACGACTGACTGTGGTGAGCCAGCCTTTAACAGCCAGTATAGAAGTACGGGTATACTGATATTTTAAAACTCTAAATATGGGCAACGATGAGCACAGTCACTTTCAGCATTACCCAGGGAATGAATGTGAGGCCTAATGGGGGCACAGTCAACTAAAAAGCTCCTGGCCTACTTTGCACCTCAGATGACATCTGTGGGAGTGCAGGAAAGCTGTATGATAATACGCGTCCTGCAGGTCCAAGGACATCAAACAGTCACTCAGGTCCACAGTAGACATGATCTGGGCCACAGTAATCATTTTGAATTTGCCCTTTTGCAGAAAGGCATTCAGATGCCAGAAGTACAGAATAGGCCTCAGGCACCCATCATTCTTCAGAATGAAGAAATAGCAATTGTAACAACCCCCTCCTCTTTCCAAGTCCAGCACCCTGTTGTTGGCACCCTTGGAGAGCAACAGCATGGACATCATTTAGGGGTCGCAGTTGTGATCACTGGCTCCCCCCTTGTGACCTCTAAGACTGCCTTTGCCTCTTGACGCATGGTTGGAGGGGAGGGGAGGGAGAGAGAAAGAGCCGACCCTGTGCTTTTGGGGCCATCTACGGCCCCAAAAGCACAGGGGTGTCTGCTCAATCACTCATTGGGAAGGCTTTCCCTATATTCCACCTGTCTGGAAAAGCCTCCAAACAATGAGAATAGATGCAGAAACTGCTTACAGAAGTAAACTACCCCAAAGAGTGTCCTTCAGGTCTGCTGTCTTGAATGGTTCGATTGTATATTCTGCCTTCTCACCGGAAAGGCAGAACCCATCAAAAGGCATATCCATGAGCGAGGCCTGTCCATTACCGGAGAATCGCCTAGATACGCCCCTCTGGATTGGAGTGTTTGATGAGAAAATATGGATCACCATGAGACAACCTGTGCCATCTGGCCACATGCCTATTTACAAATAGGCAAGAATAAGACTTCGACCAAGTAGGCATCAGAGTATTAGTGAGAGTACAGAAGAAGCTGACCCAGGCTGCAAGATCTCGGCTTTACTTTTGGTGTAAATGAAGGGTATCTGGAATTCTAGTGCCACAGCTATCCACAGGAACAACACTGCCACTGAAGGACTCATTTCCATTGGTGGAGGCAAGCTATGCCTCCAGTGAGGTGTCAAGCCCACTGCCATTCTGTGAATCAAAGTATAAGACATCATGAGTATAATTATGGGGGAGCAAGCCTTACCCATCTCCCTCATCATTGTAAACATCTTGGGGAGCCCCTGCTCTACCATAGGATCAGAGTCTGACATTGGCACTGCCACCGGATCATCTTCCGGTCCTGCAGCACTGGTACAGGTGTCAGGATAGTAGGGATTGATGTGGATCCCGGGCAGGAGTAGAAGCGTGTACTGATGTTGGTATGAACTGAAAGAGACCAATGTCTCTAGGGATGGACCTGCTGGTGAAGAGCCAACTAGAGGCTACTGTGGTTCCATGGGGCCCAAAGGGGTGCCTGAGACAGATGGAAACACGCCGGAAATTTGCAGCATGGCCTACTTGAAGGCCTCGATATGCTGCAGAGTGGACGGTGGCCCATGAAATTTAAGTTGCATCAGGACCAGCTGAGGAATCAGTTCTATGGCAGGAAACTTGAAAGGGGTGTACCTGACATCATTACACCCTTGTGTCATCTCTTTGCGGTCAGAGTGGCGGGATGGCGTCAAGTCCAGTTTCGCTTTCTTTGACTTACCAGAAGACTTTGAGCGTGAAGTTTAGCTGTAACAGGAGCAGGCTCAGGAATGGGACAGAGTACAAGCCTGTGACTTGGAGCGCGAGTGGGACCAACATCTTCTTGTGTTTGGCAGCATACAGCTTTACCCCCAGGTCTTTGATTGGCTGCTGGTGCATAAGGGTGTACTTATTGGATAACTTAGTAGTGCCCTGAGCTCTGACACCAAAGATACACCAAGAAGGTCAGTGACCGATATCTTCCTCCTGCATTTGTGGCCTGGCTCTTAGTCTGTTGTTTTGGGTGGGGACAGTGTACCGTAGCAAACCAATAAAATTATTAGAATTGGTCGGAAAACTGACAAAAAACAGGAACTGAGATCCACATCAGAAGGTGCAGAACGAATGGAACTGCCATCAGTTCACAGGGATGGCATGTATATGCAACTCTGATCCGTCACTTTTGGGGCGGTGTGGAGTCAGTGTACAGCTTCACTGGTCAATGACACGTCAAACGTATGGAAAAATAAACGAGTTTCACCAGAAATGTTTGACATTGTAGTACAGGTCTTATGTCATGTTATACTAATCCCTTTCTAATACCTTAAATACTTAAGATGGCTGCTGCATATCCTTCAACTGCTGACAGTTTTGAAAGTCCTAACACTACTAGTACAAAGAATGGATCGATATATTCATAAAATTAAAATATGATTCGAAAAATACATCTATGACAAGTCTTTCTACTATGTCCATTACATTTCTTTGCATATCATGTTTTTCCCATAGTTCATTCAACACATGAGCATTTTTGCTTGTTACACTACAATCTCTTCTCCTTTAAAAATCTT
Source organism: Pleurodeles waltl (assembly GCF_031143425.1). Lineage (NCBI taxonomy): Eukaryota > Metazoa > Chordata > Amphibia > Caudata > Salamandridae > Pleurodeles > Pleurodeles waltl. The sequence goes on along the minus strand of NC_090446.1, from coordinate 974,454,454 downwards.
GAAAGAACACCCTTAAAGAGCCTCAATGCTCATTCTGTTATAGTTCTTTATCAAGGTATAAGCTCCATCATGTATTTGGAAATCTGTATATGCATGTACAGTTTCTCATTATTGTCACATTCTCTTTTGGATTGTCTAACAATGTCACAGATCTGTTATTTGATTTGAGTTGATCTACATTTTTTTTCTTTAAAACGCTTTGCTACATGTCATTTCTCATTGTGTATCCTTATTTTGGATTTGGCAACCTCATATTATGAGATGTTTGTCTAAAATAATGTCGACCTTTAATAACATTGTGATATTGTGCGCACTGGAGGCACAGAAATGTTCCTTTCTTGGCATGGATAGATGACATTATGTAATAGATGTGTCCACTCTAACAGATATTTGTTGACGATTTTTGTTTCTACTTTGTTCAAGCATAGGAAATTGTTACAAATTATTTCAATAAAACATCTTATTATAAGTGTTTAGGAACGTTCTGCCTAATAGTGCTTTGTCTAGAAAATATCAGGTTAATTTTATTTCTGTTTTGGTCTTTTCTTTGTAATGCTTCTGAACTTTCTATAGTCTGTACTTTTGCTCTAGCTTTGTTGACATTATATTATCATTTAAATTTGTCACACATTTCAATTTCTTTCTTTTTGTACTGATCTTGCGTGCTCACAATTCTTTTGAGTCTTAACAACTGGCTATCAGGTAGATTGTCTAATACAGGTTTAGTGTAGAAATGCTAACTATGTGAAATACTGTTCTTTAACACATACATTTATAGAGAATTAGTTTTCTTCCTCATAGACCTTTATATCTATACATAGCACACCATGGTCACCTAATTTGATGGTAAATTCGACTCTGGGATGACAATTTTGGGAAAATCCCCAAACTCAAGGTTGTTGTTCTGAGTCTTTAAAAAGGCCAAACACATTGCCTATAGAACACCTCTATTTAAAGATATACTTTTCCAGTATGTATTCCACAAAATGACATCATTTCCCACCTTATGCATAAAGGTATTTGGATACAAGTGTGCCATGTTACTTCCCGGTGCCACCACAATGTTTGCAGATACATGTGGTTTTCAAAGTATGGTACAAAATTAAGGGGGTCATCACAACCCTGGCGCACGGTGTTAAAGGTGCGGTAATACCGCAAACAGGCCGGCGGACAAAAAAAGGGAGTCATGACCGTGACGGAAACCGCCAACAAAGACAGCCGCTTTAACACTCCGCCCGCCACGGCGGTACAGACAAGCAGCGCAGCGGTCACTGCCAACAGACAGGCGGAAGACAATGTACCGCCCACAGTATCACAACCCGCCAATCCGCCACTTTTCCTGGGCGGATTCACCGTGGATAAAAATACGGCTGAAACAGTTTCTGCAATGGGAAAACGCTCACCTTAACACATCCCACGAGGAAGGAGGACACCATGGAGCCGGAATTACAAATCCTACCTGCCCTTCTCTTCCTACTCATCTACGAAGACCAGTGCTGGCGGCGGCAAAGACAACGGTGAGTACTGCACCTACGACATAGGGGAGGGGGGAGGCAAAAGTCAGGGGGACACACACGAAACACCCCCACCCTCGCACATTACAACACACACACCAATGCATTTACAAACATCACATTAACAACCCACAACCCCCCTGGAAGAATGCAAGGACAAAACGAAATCAGTTCAAACATTGTAATGTATCAATATACATGTGTCAATTATATACAGATATATATAAACTCATACAAAGGTATATACATTACGAGAAGTAGTGCAGATATGCACATCTCAATGTCCGTGCACCACTAGGCCAAAAATGCATGGGCGAGGCCCACAAAAGATACCTGTCCACAAACGGAGAGAACACTGCTGGGGCATCAGAGAGAAAAACAACAGGCACCTCAGGGGGAAGGGAAAGGGGGGGTACCTCAGCCGGATTACAGCACCACGCCACATCCACGATGGGGCTCCATGCCCATTGATGTATCCTGGGGAGTGCAAAGCCACAGTCTCACAAGTCTCTACAGTGGGTGGGTTGCCCACTGTTCAATCCTGGGGAGTGCAAGGCCACAGTGTCACAAGTCTCTACAGTGGGTGGATTGCCCACTGTTCAATCCTGGGGAGTGCAAAGCCACAGTCTCTCAAGTAGATAACAGTCTCCACTGGTTCTGGAGGGGGGCTGGTGCCCAGAGTGCTTCATCCTGTGAAGGACAGAGGTAGTGGATGACAGTCTCCACTGATTCTGGAGGGGGACTGGTGCCCAGAGTGCTTCATCCTGTGAAGTACAGAGGTAGTGGATGGATCTCTCCACTGGTTCTGGAGGGGGAATGGTGCCCAGACTGGATTAGTCTCCCCGTCACAGTTCCTGTCCCGTCACTGTCCCAGCTGCACATGGGATAACGATGCTTGATGTGGCGGTCTTTTCCTTCTTCAGCGGTGCATGCCCTGTTCAGCGGTGCATGCCCTGCTCAGCGGTGCTTCACCATGGCGGTCTCTGGACTGTTCAGCGGTGCTTTGCCATGGCGGTCTCTGGACTGTTCAGCGGTGCTTGCCCTGTTCAGCGGTGCATGCCCTGTTCAGCGGTGCTTCACCATGGCGGTCTCTGGACTGTTCAGCGGTGCGTGCCCTGTTCAGCCGTGCATGCCCTGTTCAGCGGTGCTTCGCCATGGCGGTCTCTGGACTGTTCAGCTGTGCTTTGCCATGGCAGTCTCTGGACTATTCAGCGGTGCTTGCCCTGTTCAGCGGTGCTTCACCATGGCGGTCTCTGGACTGTTCAGCGGTGCTTTGCCATGGTGGTCCCTGGACTGTTCAGCGGTGCTTTGCCATGGCGGTCTCTGGACTGGGCATTGGTGTGTGGCATGACGGTCCCTCATTGACCAGCGGGGCTGTGGCTTCCGGGGCTGGCAGTGGTCTCCTGACCAGTGACGATACTTGTGCCCTCCTGGGCAATGACTCTGGCGGTGGTCTCCTGACCAGTGACGATACTACGATACTTGTGCCCTCCTGGGCAATGACTCTGGCGGTGGTCTCCTGACCAGTGACGATACTTGGGCCCTCCTGGGCAATGCCTATGGTGGTGGTCTCCTGACCAGTGACAATACTTGGGCCCTCCTGGGCAATGACTCTGGCGGTGGTCTCCTGACCAGTGACGATACTTGGGCCCTCCTGGGCAATGCCTATGGCGGTGGTCTCCTGACCAGTGACGACAGTGCTGGCGGTGGCGTCCCGGCGGCCGGGAAGGATGCTGCCCTTCTCCGCCATGATGCTCACACCAGGCTGTGCAGACTTCTTCTGGCCCTTCCCCACCTTTGGAGGAGTCACAGCTGACTCTGCAATCCCCCTGGGACCCCTGTGAGTTGTTTTGCCTCCAGGAGTCTTCACCCGGTCCCGTCGGCCAATTTCCAACTTTAGAGCCTTTACAGGGGGTGGACTGGCAGTGCCTTGGCTCCGTGTCACACTGCCTGCCCTGGTGGCCGGTGCACTCCACACACCTTGAACACGCACCACTGGTACTGGAAGCTTTTTGGCTGAGGCGCTACGACGGGACTGATGAATTGGAGGGGTGGGGTGGGGGCAAAAAGGTCAACTTTGCAGAGGGACAGTTTCTGACGAACACTGGGATGGGTAGCTGGAGGGGGTCTGGGAGTGGAGGAAGAGGAGGTGGTTGTAGGAGGTGTCACTTTAGGTGTTTTGGGTGCAGGTGCAGGTATTGGAGGCTGTCATGAGGTGGATGGATGTTGGGTGTGTGGGTGCCCGCATTTGTGTACTTTGGGAGGGGGCGTCACAGACACACTGGGAGAGGACACAGGGGACGTGTAAATGGAAGTGGAGGTGGTGAGTGCAGGTGAGCGGAGTGTGGTGCTGGGTGTTCTGGTGCGAGTCCTGGTGCCTGTAGATGTAGTGCATGCAGGTGAGAGTGTAGACGACACTGGGAGGGAGGAGGCAGACGACGAGGAGGGGGACACAGTGGAGGCAGTGGATGTTGCTGTGTCTGCATGTGGGTGATGCTTGTGTGTGTGCCTGTGGGTTGTGTGGTGCCTATGTTTGCCTGAGCTACTTTTGTGTGTTGAGGTGTATGCATGCTTTTCTGATGGTGTGCTTGGGACAGGCTGGGGTACAGGGGATTGCGTCTGGATGGAGGAAATTGGAAGGGGGAGGCTGGAGACAGGGACAATGGCTGCCATCAGTGCTGAGGCCAGAAATTGCAGGGTTCGATGATGGGCAGCCTGACCAGAATGAATGCCCTGCAGGAATGCATTAGTGTGTTGCAACTGCCTTTCTACACCCTGGATGGCATTCACAATGGTAGACTGCCCAAAAGTGAGTGACCTGAGGAGGTCAATGGCCTCCTCACTGAGGGCAGCAGGGATGACTGGGGCAGGGCCTGAGGTGCCTGGGGCGAAGGTGATGCCCACCCTCCTGGGTGAGCGGGCACGGGGCGAATGCTGAGGGGCTGCTGGGAGGGCGGTGCTGGTAGGGGAGGTGGCGGCTGTACCTGTAGAAGTGAGGGGCACAGATGGTGCCACCACCACAAGGGAGCTCTCATCGGCGGACAAGTCCGTGTCGCTGGTTGGTGATCCGGTGACCAACGTGTAGCTCCCCTCGCCCTCCGTCCCACTGGTGCATTCTGAGTCCGTGGTGTGGCCTCCATGGCCATGTGGGATGCAGCTCCCTCGTGCCTAGGTGCTACTGTACCTCCGCCTGATGATGCTGATGCACATAAGAACAGGGAGAGCAGAAAAAGGGGGAGGGGACGACATAAGAAAGACAGGTTGAGTGCATGGCTTACCGCTACCGTTGGCGGACAATACAGACACAGCAGCCCCCTGCACTACGCCGTGCTCTTGGCCTCTACAGAAGCAAATCCTGCGATCTGGCCTACATGCCTATGGTGGATATCTGCACACGTGGATGCCACAGGGGCATCTATACCTGTACTTGGGCCACTACTGAGGTGGGGTGGAGTGCCACATGCCCTGCATTACGGAGGGGCCTAGCCTACGTATTTCTGCCTGGCCTAGAGACACCCACAGCCCTCCTCCTCCCTCAGCCAGCCCCTCAACTGCGCGCCAGGTACCCAGAATGAGGTTGTACTCACCCCCTTGTGTCTGCTGTGATGCCCTCAAGCGCCCATCCAACTCAGGGTAGGCCACCGCCAGGATCCGGAACATCAGGGGGGTCATGGTGCGACGGGCACCCCTCCCACGTTGGGAGGCCATCCCCAGCTGAGCCTGTGCCGTCTTCTTGCTACAGCGGCGAATGTCCTCCCATCTTTTCCGGCAGTGGGTGCCCCGTCTCTGGTGGGCCCCCAGGGTCCGGACTTCCTTGGCGATGGCACGCCAAATGTCCTTCTTCTGGTGGGCGCTGACCTACATGACATGCACAAGGGAAGAAGAGAAGTAATTACCAACTGCACCATCGATGTAAGTGTCCCCCCTCCCTACCCTTGCCATGTGGCACATGCATTCACATGCATTCATGTTCCCTGAACTCTGCCCCCTTCCCTCTTACAACTAGCCCTCTCCACCCAGGCCTAGCCCATACAACGTGCTCCCTGTGTACTTACCTGTTGGTCTGGAGGACCGTAGAGTATCGTGTACTGGGGGAGAACCCCGTCTACTAGTTTCTCCAACTCCTGAGCAGTGAAGGCAGGCGCCCTTTCCCCATACGCAGCAGCCATCGTCGCTTCCAGACCAAGGTCACAGCAGCACTTGCAGTGTAGGTCCTCTCCTGTCGAAGGTCAGGTATCGAGTGATTGAACAGATAGAAAATGGCGGTGAGGTCCGCGCGGTGCGTATCATCAACGCCGGCGCACTTGTTCATTGGCTCCTGGGACCCATAGGGTCCAATGTTAACCAATTCAGAATTGGGCCGCGGTCTACCACCACCCACCGTGTGCAACACCAGCGCAGTTACCTCACAATACCATTGTCCCAGTTTAGAGGTCAGGCAACCGCCATTTCAGGAGCCCACATGGCTTCATTTACTCCTGCGTCACACATAGCTAGGCCTAGACTCAACACACATACAGGAAGGGTTTTGTGTTTGGTGTCGTGTTCTGTGTATCTGTGGGTACATACCTGGAAATTTGTTGACTATGTGGTTGCTGTTGTCCTTCCTAGGCACCGTCAGCTGGGACAATTGAGAAGATGGCGGAATCCTCCGGTGTACCGACCGCTGTGGACCTGTTGACAATGGAGGAGCGACATTTACTCGTCACCTACAGGTTTGTCCGTGCCACTATCCAGGAACTATGTACCCAGTTGGAGCCAGACCTGATGTCACCAATCCGCCATCCCACTGGAATCCCCCCTGACGTGCAGGTGCTGTCAGTGCTCCATTTTCTTGCAAGTGGGTCTTTTCAGACAACAGTGGCCATGGCATCAGGGATGTCCCAGCCTATGTTTTCCAACGTGTTGTCCAGAGTGTTGGCTGCCCTGCTGAAACACGTAAGGAGATACATCATTTTCCCTGAGGTGGAGGATTTGGCTACAGTGAAAGGTGACTTCTATGCCCTTGGACATATCCCCAACATCATAGGTGCTATTGATGGGACCCATGTAGCTCTGGTCCCCCCCCACAGGAGGGAACAGGTGTACAGGAACCGGAAGAGTTATCATTCCATGAATGTACAGATGGTATGTTTGGCAGACCAGTACATCTCCCAGGTAAATGCTATGTTCCCTGGCTCAGTGCATGACGCCTACATCCTGCGGAATAGCAGCGTCCCTTATATGATGGATCAACTCCAGAGGCACCGTGTGTGGCTATTAGGGGACTCTGGTTACCCCAACCTTTCCTGGCTATTGACCCCAGTGAGGAATCCCAGGACCAAAGCAGAGGAACGCTACAATGAGGCCCATGGGCGGACTAGGAGGGTGATCGAACGCACCTTCGGCCTCCTGAAGGCCAGGTTCAGGTGCCTCCATATGACAGGTGGATCCCTATTCTACTCACCGAAGAAGGTGTGCCAGATCATCATCGCCTGCTCGATGCTTCACAATCTTGCTTTGCGACGCCAGGTGCCTTTTCTGCAGAAGGATGGTCCAGATGGCGGTGTTGTGGCAGCTGTGGAGCCTGTGGAGCCTGTGGACAGTGATGAGGAGGAAGCTGAGGAAGAAGACGTCGACAACAGGGAGTCAGTCATACAGCAATATTTCCAGTGACATACAGGTGAGAACATTTTCATTTTTACCATTACATTCACTGTTACACGTCTTCCTCTATCCTGTGTGTAATTTCATACCATTATTTGGTAACTGAGTTGTACCTTTCCATTACGGTTTCACAGGTGTGGTTACCAACGTGTGTTATCTGCTTGCATCCTTCAAGGACTTGTGATGTGTGACATAGGTATGTTGGCTTTACAACTAGAAACACATTTTGACACTGTCATTGATAATACATTTTACCAAATCACAGTCTGACTCCAGATTGTTTTGTGGTTCAAGGGTGTTTATTTAAGTGCTCAAAATTGGAGGGGGGTTGTAATATGGTGATGGGGGACGGTGGAGGAATGTCCATGGCAGAGTCCAGTCCATTGGTCACACAGGTGCACCGGCCATATGGGCAAAGGAAGTGGAGCTGGGGCAGTTAAAGTATGGACAGGGTAACAAAGTGGGACAGTGGGAGGACAATCAGGGTGGTCTCATTTCCTGGTGGGGGTCTTGCCATCTTGCTCTGTCCTGTTCCTGGATCTCAGGGACCGCTTGCGTGGTGGTTGTCCGTCTGCAGGGGGTGGGGTGCTGGTGTGGTGGTCCTGTGGCGGGGCGTCCTGTCCACTAGCGCCGGCGGAGGTGGTGGTCAGTTCATCGTACTGGCTAGTGTCAGGGACCCCTTGGAGTGCCACGGTGTCCCTCAAGGTCTGCTGTATGTCCTTCAGCACCCCTACGATGGTGCCCAGGGCGGAGCTGATGGTCCTGAGCTCCTCCCTGAACCCCAAATACTGCTCCTCCTGCATGCGCTGGGTGTCCTGAAACTTGGCCAGGACCGTCGCCATTGTCTCCTGGGAGTGGTGGTATGCTCCCATGATGGAGGAGAGGGCCTCGTGGAGAGTGGGTTCCCTTGGCCTGTCCGCCCCCTGTCACACAGCAGTCTTCCCAGTTCCCCTGTGTTCCTGTGCCTCCGTCTCCTGGACCGTGTGCCCACTACCACTTCCCCCAGGTCCCTGTTGTTTTTGGGGTGGTGGGTTATCCTGGGTTCCCTGTAGTGGTGGACACACCGCTGATTGACGTGTCCTGGGTACGGAGGTATGGGCCCGCTGGGTGGGTACTGTGCTGGTGTTACCAGAGGGTGGAAGGTCAGTGTTGGGCTGTGCCTGTGCAAGGGGAACCGACTGTCCCGAGGCCCACGATGGTCCGGGCTGGTCATCAGGATCCAGTAGGGCAGAGCTGCTATCATCACTGTGGGCCTCTTCTGTGGGTGGAGTGGAGTTGTCTGGACCCTCCGGTGTGGTGACGGTCCTTCGTGATCCTGCTGGGGCATAAGTGCATGATTATTGCATGTGTGTGTGTCATGGTGTGCAATGGGTGGCTCACCGTGTACACCAGTGCAAGCATTCCTGTGGGGGGGCCTGTGTGATGATGGTTGGGGGGGTGTTCTGGGTATGTGCAGTGAGCATGCTTTGGTGAGGGGTGAGCATGCTTAGTTGTGTCATGCAGGGCTTGGTGTGGGGATGTGTGGTTTGTGTTATTAGTACATTAGTGAGGAGTTGGAGTGATAGGGGAGGGTGTGAGGGTGGGGGTGTGTGATAGCATGCAGGTAGGGTGAGGGATATGATAGTTAAGATTTGACTTACCAGTGTCCATTCCTCCACCGACTCCTCCGAGGCCCTCTGGATGCATGATGGTCAAGACTTGCTCCTCCCATGTTGTTAGTTGTGGGGGAGGAGGTGGGGGTCCACCCCCAGTCCGCTGAACCGCGATGTTGTGCCTGGAGACGGCTGAACGCACCTTCCCCGTAGGTCGTTCCACCTCTTCCTGATGTCCTCCCGATTTCTTGGATGCTGTCCCACAGCGTTGACCCTGTCCACTATTCTGCGCCATAGCTCCATCTTCCTGGCTATGGATGTGTGCTGCACCTGTGAGCCGAATAGCTGTGGCTCTACCCGTAGGATTTCCTCCACCATGACCCTGAGCTCCTCCTCGGAAAACCGGGGGTGTCTTTGGCGTGACATGGGGTGGTGTAGGTGATGTGTGGGGTGGTGTATGTGGTGATGAGTGCGTGGATGTTGTGTGGGTGATGGTGTTGTGTGCCTCTGTGTGGTGGGGTTGTCTATTCTGTGCTCTCTCTCTGGCCTTCGCCTCTATTTTCTGGTCGTAGGGGTTTGTGGGTGATGTGGGTGTGTGTTTTATATTGTGTTATGTGTGTGGGAGTGTTGTTTGTATGTGTATCAGGTGTGTGTATTTGTAATTGTCCAATGTGGCGGTGTTTTGGAGATGTGTGTGTAGTTTGAGCGCGGCGGTGTGTACCGCCAATGGAATACCACGGTTGAAAGACCGCCGCGTGGATTCGTGGGTCGTAATAGCATGGGCGTGTTTCTGTTGGCGTGGAGGTGGAGGTTTTGTTTTCACCAGTTTAACACTGACCTTTGGTGTGGCGGACTTGTGTGGGTGTCTGAATTTCGGCGGATTCCGAGGTGTGTGTCATAATAGCTGTGGCGGAATTCCGCGGGCGCGGCGGTGTATTGGCGGTCTTCTGCATGGCGGTAAGCGCCTTTTACCGCCAATGTTGCAATGACCCCCTAAGTGTAATGTCTGTAGAAGAAATACTGCATTGTCTTGATCAAATCTGGATTTGTGTAAAAGCTGGTCTACAGCTTGCTTGCCTTTTCCATGGTGGATACTTACATAAAGAGTTAGTACATCATAAATGCACATCTGTATTTTTATGTTTCTACTAGGATATTGGTAACGCTTTATATAAGTGTAGTGACAAAATCTAAAAGTTCTCACAAATATGCATTTAGGTATCTTGGTAATATAACAAAAATAGATTCCTGTCCAGCCACATTGGGTAGTAGTGAGGGATTTTTAATGTCCTTGTGACCCTTTGGTATGCCATAGAGTACAATAGAAAATCCAACAGTCTGTAGTATCTTTTCTCCTTCTTATTAATTGTGTCATTTTACATGCATTCATCCAAGTTCTGTTTCAATCTCTTTGGATCTTTTCGTCAATGTATCTACTTCTGTTGCTCAATGAGTTGAAGCATTATGTCACTGTACCCGTTTGTATTCATTAGGGTAATCAAACCCAATTTGGCTACCTTTTTTCACCATTATGTCTTGGTTTTAGCCAGAACGTTAATAGTTTGCATTTTTTGAGTTTAGAGTTTTTTAAGAGCATAACTGATTTTTTTCAATTTCTGTTCTAACCATTTTATGAAAAGATTTCAATTGTTATGTTAAAAATCGGGCTTCTGATAAAAGGCTCATTTTGGATGCTAAGGACCAAATTTGCAATGTTTTGTTGTGATGCATTGAAGCAACCAAAGTTGCTACACTGCATTAAAGAGAGAAAGAGAAAAACCACCACCATATCTTCCAATATATGGCTCTGTTTTTTCTCCCTCAGCACTGGTTCACTTTATGCTGCCATGAGCCACAGTGCAAGTGTCTGTCCAATATGTCAAGCATAGGTTTTGTACTGAAAGGGCACCCATTAATCACAACCATCACATACATATAGGTCTTTGAAACTGTCATCTCACCATCCAGCTCATACATGCTGACATTTGGGAAGAGCTAAGATTAGAGAACAAAATAGGTTTGACCTAATTATAGTGTCCGTTTAACCTTTGTTTTTTTAGTGAATTTCAAAGGGTTTTTTAAATGTAAAGTAACATTTCATTACAATTTCCAACTATAACGTCTGTTTAATCTTTGTTTTTTCTGTGAATTTTGAGGATTTAAAAAAATAAACTAAGATGTCCATCACAAACCTCGTGAGTGGCCTACCCCAGTGTGAAGTGTGGGTTTGGGCACAGTACCTGCCATTTGGCCAGGCACTTCACCCAGCTCCCTGCAAGCGCCCTACCTCCTGTAGCATGCAGCCTTCTGGCATGTCCGGTATGTGGATGGTCGCGCAGGGCCTGGCTGCAATCAGGCAGACTTAGGGGGTTATTACAACTTTGGAGGAGGTGTTAATCCGTCCCAAAAGTGACGGTAAAGTGACGGATATACCACCAGCCGTATTACGAGTCCATTATATCCTATGGAATATCCGTCACTTTACTGTCACTTTTGGGACGGATTAACACCTCCTCCAAAGTTGTAATAACCCCCTTAGTGAATTTGTCAAAGAGTCACAACATCAACATATAAAAATTGGGCCTACTGGCTTTATCAAAGGTTGAGCATATCATTTATATATGTACATATACATATATATATTAGGCAGATCTATTATCTTTTTCCAAGAATCACCAATAATTGTATTCAAATCTATGTTTCACTAATCCACACAATATAATGCTTAATAAAAGTGATAATTATGAAGATGTTTGATAAAGTTTTAATAAGAAAATCAGCATGTCTCTGAGACTTTTTTTTAACATTTTTCAGCCTCTAAATGTAGTCATAAAAGCAACCACAAGAGAGCCTGGCACTCCAGTTGAACAGCATAAAGCTCCATCTCGGAATACTTTAAAATAATTTGGTATGCTCTTTTGAGGTTATGGATTTAATGACCCCGGACACTTACTGTTTTTTCAATGTTGCCAGGAGGCTGCTGTACTCGCTGCAGCCCTCCACAACATTAGGAAAGGCTTGGTGGTGCCTCTCCCTGCTATTCAGCCACAACTAAGCTCCACAAAATATCAACAAAAAGCAGTTTAAGGGCATATTGGTGCACTCCTTAACAGATTTGTGAATAATAAAAGAATGGCTGATAGCACTCATTTATTATTCTATTTTTTATCTTTTTTAGAAATAATTTTCTTTTTGGATGCCCTGGTGCCCACCTGGGTTACTCACACCGTTTCTTTATACATTGAGACTGCGGGGGAATCCCAGGGCCCTAGCAGCCTCAGCCGGCTCCACAGCGACCATTGTGAAGGAATCACCTACAATGTTGATTTTGTTGGGGTCCGCATGTATTTGTATTTGTTTTTGTTGTGGGTGTCCCCAATGGCCATTTGGGACACCCACATCTCTTGCATTGTTGGGGGCCGAGGGAAAGTGCCAAGGCCTCAGCAGCACCTGCTGGCTCCCTGCCCAGCACCATACGTGGTGCCGGCAGGAGCCAGCACCTTTTCTATGCTCCCGCCCAGGTGGGGGAAGCTTTTTATGCTGCTCGTGCTGAGTCAGAGCAATGTTCTGTTCCCTGCCTGGGAGAGTGCAGACAGGGTAAGCCCGCATTCTCCTTGGCAGGGAACGCCAGTGTTCTGAGGATGGGCTCCTTGGGACATGTTAAAGTATTGGGCCCTCGGCATTTAGGGTCCCCAGGGTTAATGTGAGCTAGGGGGCAGAGACATGTGTCCCCCATTATTAAATAAATTCAGTCCCAGGGCGGTGGTTTCCCTGAGGTGTGAACAGGCTCGGAAAGGGGGTAGTATGACCCCCCTTTTTTAAAACCAATCTTGGGGGATGAGGTCCTCAGGGAACAAGGGTGGCTTGAGGAGGGGTAGCACATACCGTCCTCCTCTTTTTTCCGCACTCTAAAATATACACGTTTGGAGCCCCACTTGCTCAAAAACTACTGAATGTATTTACACCAAATGACAAAAAGCACAAATTCTGTGCCAAGATCTAGTTTCACGCCAAATTTGCGTTCAGCAGTTTTTGCAGTATTGCTGTTCAATTTTCCAATGAAAAAATGAATGGAGAAAATGCATTTTGTCCCCCCACCCCCTTTTTCTCAGCCCCAGCTTGACAGATCACCCCCAAAACATCAAAAAGACCAGGACAGAGCTTAAGTTGATGAAACCTTTTTTGGAAAATTTTGTGAAGATTCGTCAAGCAGCGCTAAAGCTATAAATAACCAAAAAATGCTTTTCAGACACATGATTATAACTATAATAACTACCCAGTGGCAACTCGCACTTGATAACATATATATCTTTCTGGCTTAGAGTGCTGCACTGTAGGGTGTTCTGTGTAGGAACTGCTCCCCACCTACACTTGGGAACTTCTCAGAGTCCTCTACTTTCTATTTTGCATAATTTATGCAGCACTGTAAGCCTGAAAAGGTATTGTTCTGATTTATATTGGATGTTCCCTTGTGTCTGGACTACCTCTCTGAAAAACTGTAATGACAGAGAAGCACATGTCAGGGGTTGCTTTTATTAATTCCAGGTTGGCCTGGTTGGTATTTTGCCAAACCAAAGCTCTAATACTGTGTCTGGAGTGGTAAAAGTCTTTTGTCCTTTTATAGCGTGGCATGGGTGGTACTAACTAATCCTGTGCTTAAAGACTTTGGGGGTTATTACAACCCTGGCGGACGGTGTTAAAGCGGCGGTAAGACCGCCAACAGGCTGTCGGTCTTTTTTTCAGTATTATGACCATGGCGGTTACCGCCACGGTCATCTGCCGCTTCTCCGTTCCGCCCGCCAGGGCGGAGACGACCGCTGGGCTGGAGACCTGGGTCTCCAGCCAGGCGGCCGTCACAATACCACCGCCGGTATTTTGACCCGGTTTACCGCAGTGGATTTCTGCGGTAGGAACCGCCATGAAATCCATGGCGGCAAGCACTATCAGTGCCAGGGAATTCCTTCTCTGCACTGATAGGGGTCTCCACCACCTCCCCCCCACCCCAACTCCCTCCCCTACACCCCCCACCATCCCTGCCACCCTTCAGAGGTGGCAGGGCCCCCACCCCCACCCCGACCCCCAACATCACATAACTCACACACACACTACACGCACGCAGGCACCACCAACACACACACCGACATACATGCCTACATCCACACACTCAGTCAGACACGCACACCCATATACAGACATCCACGCACACATCCATACAGACATACATACAGACATACACGCACTCATTCCCAAAACACGCAACACACCCGCAAGCATACACGCACTCACCCCCCCTCTACATACACAGACGCACACCCCCATACACCCACACAACACACAACAGCTCCCCAACCCCTCCCCTAACGGACGATCGACTTACCTGTTCCGTCGATCCTCCGGGAGGGGACGGAGCCATGGGGGCAGGTCCGCTGACACCACACCGCCAACAGAACACTGCCATGGTGAATCACAGGACGTGATTCGCTGGGCGGTGTTCTGTTGGCATGGCGGTGGAGCAACCTCCACTTCCCCGCCGCCCGCCAGTATGGCTGTTGGCGGCTCTCCGTCGGAAAAAGGGCCCCAAGTCACCCCTTACCGCCAGCCTCTTCCTGGCGGTGCAAACCGCCAGAAACAGGCTGGCGGTAAGGGGGTCATAATCCCCAGGGCAGCGCTGCTTGCAGCGCTGCCCTGGCGGATTATCACCGCCGGGGGAAAATCGGCGGGAAACCGCCGGCCCCGGCGGTGCGAATGAAGCACCGCCAGCCTGTTGGCGGTGCTTCCGTCATTCTTGCCCTGGCGGTCCAAGACCGGCAGGGTCAGAATGACCCCCTAAGTCTGAAAGGATTTTGTTTTGACTTATACTGGGACAGGCATCTTCATTCACAGCCTGGCAATCCAGCAGCACGAGACGTGCGATTTGAGGAGACCCGGAGGGGGAGGACTACAAGCCCTAGGCTGCCCGAGGAGTAGGAGGGGAAAGGCATCGGCCTGTTCATTAACAGCCTGGCACTCCAGCAGCATGGGATGCGAGATTGAGGACACCCGGCGGGGGTGGACTACAAGCCCCAGGCTGCCCGAGGAGGAGGAGGGGACAGGCATCAGCCTGTTCATTAACAGCCAGGCACTCCCGCAGCATGGGACGCAAGATTGAGGAGACTCGGAGGGGGCGGACTATAAGCCCCGGGCTGCCCAAGGAGGAGGAGGAGGAGGAGGAGGGGACAGGCATCGGCCTGTTCAATTACAGCCCAGCACTCCAGCAACGCGAGACGTGCCTGGGCGCGTGCCCGGGTGAAGACCCGGTCTGTCTTCGCCCGTCAACGGCCGTAAGTGGTCGGGCCTGGCCCTCTCTCTTTCACTCAAGTGGCTAAGTGATCCTTGCCGTACGTGGAATTCCCATGGTACATGAAATATCCACTTTAATGGGGAAAAGAAAGAATAGAACACAAAAGGGGGAAAGCGGATCGGGCCCTTCAGCCCAGTCAACAATCACAAGCTACTTATCGTCCGTTATGGGAGCCATAGAGTCCGAACTTGAGCAAGTGGGAGTCTGTCCGACTCGCAATTTCCGAGTCGCAATCTCTGATGCAGAACGGTGTCTCAGACACCGTCTGCGACTCGCTATGGGGTCGCAAAGACCCACCTCATCAATATTAATGAGGTGGGTCGTATTTTGCGACCCCATAGCGAGTCCCTGCACTCACAGGGATGGAGGCCTGCTGAAGTCAGCAGACCTCCATGTCTGTGACTGCTTTTTAAATAAAGCAGTTTTTTTTTTCATTTTGCAGCCCATTTTCATTAAAGGAAAACGAGTTGCAAAATGAAAAAAATACCGAAACCATTTGGTTTTGTTTTTTCAGTGTAGGCAGTGGTCCATTGGACCACTGCCTGCTCTGAAAAAACATTCTGGCCAACATTCACAAAGGGGAAGGGGTCCCATGGGGACCCCTTCCCTTTTGCGAATGAGTTACCACCAGTGTGATACTGGTGGTAACTGCGAGTTGCTTTGCGACCGCATTCGCGGTCACAAAGCAATTCTGAATTGCGATGCGAGTCGCAAATAGGAAGGGAACACCCCTTCCTATTTGCGATTCGCATTCCCAAATTGCGAGTCGGTATCGACTCGCAATTTGGGAATGAGCATCGTGTTAGGCTGTTTGCATGGCGCAAACTGCGATTTTCGCAGTTTGCACCATGCAAACGGCTACCTACATCTGGCACAATGTACCTGGCAAAAAGACCTCCCCCTTGTCCCTGTGACGCCAGGTCTAAGCAGAGCTCATGCCACTTTCTCCTATTTTGCACACTTTATATTGCCCCTAGACAAGCTTTTATATTGCCTTTATTATGCAAATATAAAGTTATACACTACAAGGATGCCTTGAACTCTGTTAAAAAATTTCCAACGATTCAAATTTGTTATTCTATTTTAAACTTTACTAGATCTGTCATTGCTATCAGGAATCAATATGATTCTGTTGATGTAGTTGCATAACTTGACCCAGTGCTTCCTTTTTTGCCAAATCTATGCACTACTGTAAGCCTAAAAGGGTAATGTTTTGATGTACACTGGGTTCTCCCTTGTGTCTGGACAAAGCAAATTCTCTCTGCTGCTCTATATAGGAGCTGTTCTCCAACTACCCAGATATATGCGTGTGTATATATTTGTATATATATTCAGTGAAAAAATCAAAGGTTGTAGGGACGTTATCGTTAGGGTCACATTTTAAACGTTAAAAACCATAGAAATTCACCTGTTATAGTTATCTCAAGGAACTATAACTCACGCCCTAAGGTAACTATAACTCACACCCCTGACATGCACAGTGTTTTCATCAAAAATGTTACCTCAAATATTACATTGATATTATCAATTATGTTCTCAATTATGTCATGAGTGCCGTAATTTCAGGGGCGCATTAGCAGTGCATGACAAGGGTGCAAGTTATTGTTACCTTGGGGCACTCTCTAAGTGTGAGAATAGGTGTAAGAGAGTGTATCTGGGAGTTTTTTTAGGCTTTGATGTATGATATACTTACAATGAGATATTTCTGCACAAATTGAAAAGAAAAATGTATTTGTCAATTAAAAATAGTAATATCACCTTTCAGTATGAGCCTTCAACATTTGCAGTTAAAAAGAAATGAAAGGGAGAAATTACTATGAATACACCTGGAGTCCAACTCTCAGTGTGAAAGTCTATGACCTTCATCATTACGCTTCAGGTTTTATTTTTTTTAATTGTTTCTTGTCCTTCATGGGCTATCTGGGACCACTGGGGGAGCCTCAAAGTCTTCCCCACAGTCCCTACACAGATCCCGCCTTCTGCGAGAGCCAGCATTGCTCCAGCAAGCAAGGTGCTGCTTTTAATAGCAGCTCCCTGCTTGCTGGAGCAATATTTTCATCTGTCTTCACTGCTTGCATATCTGCTTGCAGGGAACACAGATGAAAACTCCGCTTTCTGACAGCAGGATCCTTTTGGCATTTTGTCAGAAAGTGGAGTTATGTTGCTTGATGGGAGCAGTCAGGCAAAAGCAAACAGCTATGTCCCAGGAGTGGGCATGCCCGGACATAGCAGGAGCTGTCTTGGGGAGCGGCGGTCCCCGGGGCCATCATTGGCTTCGCGAGGTGGAGCATGCAGCCTCCTCTAACAAACATAGCCCTGGGAAGGTGATGGTCCAGAGGGCTTTGGGATTCTGAAACCACCCCCTTTCTTGTCTTTAGGATTTGCCCCGGGGAGGTGATGGTCCATGGGGATGAGGGGGGCTGTGCGGCCCCACTGCATATTAATTGTTTGAAGCCCTAGGACGGTGGTGGTTCCTGGAGATGCGGGGGCTCAATGCACCCCCAGGACACAATTTAAATATAGCCCTGGGGAGGTGGTGGTCCCCAGAGCTGTGGGAGGGCCAAGTACCCCCTGGATTAATATTGATTGAAGCCCCAGGGAGGTGGTGGTCCCCATGGTGCAGGGACCGCGTGCATTTTTGATGCATTGCCCTGGAAACAATGCCCCTGGGACTTGGCTCAACTGGGGGCTTAAAAAAGATGACGTGCGGGAGCCGTGCTTCATTTTTTTATTTTTATTTTTAGCAGATCCGCCTCGACTCCTGCCGTAAATTTAAAAAAAAAAATTTTGCCCTAGGGGGCGGGGGGTCCCACTGTGATGCCACCACCAGAGCTAAGGGGTCAGGGTGTCGCTACCCTGGCCCCTTTTCTTTTTTTTTTTTTTTTTACATTTTTCTCTGGGACTCAGCTGAAGCCGAGTCCCAACATGGCTGCCAACACTTCCTTGTTGAAGTGTTGACAGCCAATCAGACGTCGGGGGAAGGGGCAAATCCTTTGCGTCCCTATATATATACAATTTTGGATTTTCTTTAACTTCTCAAAATCTACTGAACGAATTTACACCAAATAGCAAAAAGGGCTCTTTCTGGACCAAGAACTATCCTTCTGCCACATTTGGTGTAATTCTGTCCAGTGGTTTTGGTGCTATCGCTGTTCAATTTTTCCTTCAGGAATTAACATTGTAAACCCTCTAAATTTCACCCCCCTTCATCTCAGTTCCCGCTTGATGGATCACTCCAAGACAGCAGTTGACATGACTGTTGAACGTTTTTGGAAATTTTCACGAAGATTTGTCAAGCGTTGCCAAAGAATTAGGCAAGTAAAAATCAGCCTTTTCTGAAGAAACTAGGTCCTGACTATAAGTACCTATTGGTGACTGCCACTAGGTAATATATAGGTCAGGCACTCAACAAATTGAACTGTGACCTAGGGGACATGGCAAGGAGATGGGATTAGGGATGGAGCAGGGGGCGGAGCTACTGTGAAACATTTACTGGGAATCAGGATTTTCTTGCCGTTAGTAAAAACAGATGCAGTTCTGCAGTCTGTGGTTTGAGAAACACAGTCCAGAAATAACTTTTAGGGTGAAGGTGCTGCAATGAATGTTACACCTCTGAAGTCATAGGGATTGTGAAAAATCCTAGCATCACAGAAAAAACAAGTGTACCAAAGGAGTCACGTCCAGCTTGAAATTGTCAATGGTGTGGTGTCCAACTGATCTTGCTTGGCGTGGTAGCACACTGTCATTTAGAAACAGCACATTTTCCATTGACATGATCACTAAATTTGCACAGGCATGCAGTTTTACCCATAAAGCTCTGAAGCGTAGCAAGGATAACGTGGAATCGGGTCCAACTAGTGGCGTAGTCGGTGTGTCATCCTGAATGCAAGGAAAGAAACAGAGTCCTTACCCTGTTTAATCTGTGAAATACAGCAATAATCTGGGCTCAGTGGTCCTACCAGGCCTCTGTTCCACTACACCTGCTGCAAAAATATAAGCTAGGCCCCTGGTTCTAGGCAATATATTTTTTTCACAATACCTAGTAAAGTATTCTGCTATGCTGTGATCGTATTAAATTATTCCATAACAATTCAGAATTGAAAAATAATTGCTTCATTTTTCCTTTCTTACTTCTAATTTTTGTACAGGTAATTGACATGTTTTTACGTTTTGTTGTGTTAGAAAATAATTACATCCTACAGATTTATAAATATCCTCTCACTCACAGTCAGAGAAAACTCCATGTTAAATGAATAAGGAGCAGTTTGTCAGACCTATTGCCTGACATTCAACATCTGGGACTAGAGGAAAAAAAAACGAATTTAAAGGCATTTTTTTGCTCTTTCACCTTCTTCATCCCAGCATGGTTATTTGAAGGGTTACCCCATACTTCTAGCACCTATGCTTCTTCCTGGGATTTAACAGCGCAACATAAATGTGAAAAAAAAACAAAAATAAAAATCAACCCTGCCATAATACAACAGATTGTGCTCACAGAGCACCACAAGTGACCTCGATGAATGTAATGAGTCCAACTTACCTTTTTTATCCCATGAAGATCTCTGAAGCAGGTGCTGCATGGGTGGAGGGTCTAGCAGCTGCAGGAATCGAGTTGCTGCATGGATGAGGGGCCAAGTTACAGGAATCCAAAGCTTGCGTCCTGGGTCCCAGACTGGACTCAGTAGGTAGTTATAGTTAGGACCTAATTCCCATAGACAAAGGCCCTCATTATGACTTTGGCAGTCTTTGAGCAAAACCGCCAAAGCCACGGGTGCCAGAAGAACACCAGTGCTGGCGGTCTTCTACCAACCATATTACGGGTACTGCTGGATTCCTGCCACATTTTGGGCAGAAATCCAACAGTAGCTGTGCTGGCAGGCGGAGGCCCTGGGGCGGTTCTACCACTGGCCCAGTACCACCAGAAGGACTCCGCCCATCGTATTATGTGCAATAATTTTGCCTGGTGGTGTCCTGATGAAGGGGCGCTGCCGGAGGTGGAAGCGCCCATTCCCTGCCAGACGACATCCTCCCCGGACCAGCTAAATTGATTGTCCGACAGATGAGGGGGACGGGAGGGTGTAGGGTGTTGTTTGTGCATGTGTGAGTGTGTGTTGTCTACGTGTGTGCTTGAATGTGTGTATGCGTGGTTGTATGCATGTCTGATTGTGAAAGTGAGTGCGTGCATGCATGTAAGTGTGTATGCATGTGTGTGTGTATGCAAGTATGAGTATTGTGACGAGTGCGAGAATGAGTGATGTGGGGAATGTGAGTATGAGTTTTGTAGTAAATGTGAGTATGGATGCATGTGAGTGAATGCCTATATGTCAGTGTTGGTGAATGAGTGAATGCGTGGGGCGTGTGGGTGTCTGGGTGCAGGCGCATGTAGGTGGGGAAGGGTGTGGGGGGTGGTCTACCTAGATGGGGATGAGTGGTGGGGGAGGTGGTTTGGGGGGTGATTGTGCTTGCTGGGGAGGAGTACAGGAGTCGTCTGCCGGTGAAAGGGAAGAGATTCCCTGTCACCGGTAGCTTTTCTGCCAGGGTTTTCGTGGCAGTGCTACTGCCACAGAAACCCTGGTGGAAAGGTGACTCCTAATACCACAGGAGGTCTTCTGTGTACCGTCGGGTCAGAGATGCTCATCTCCAGCCCAGGGGGTCCAACCGCCCTGGCAGTATGAGCAGAGATGTGGCGGGTTGGAGAGACCAACCCGCCACACTCATAATGTGGCAGTCTTCACCGCCAGCTTGTTGGTGGTAAAACCGCCACCTTTGCCCTGGCGGTCAGAAGACCACCAGGGTCATAACGATCCCTAAAGTGTTTTTTGTTTTGCCAATAACTTTGGGCCATTTGATGAATCGTCACAAAATTCTGAAAACACGTACACTAATTAATTCAGCTGCTGTCTTGAAAGTTTCAGGGTGATCTGTCAAAAGGGGGCCAAAATAAAAGATGGGGGGAAGTACCTAAAGCACATTTTCCCCAGCAATTTCCCATACGGATTTTGAACACGACTAAAGCCTGAACCGCTGAATGGAATTACACCAAATTTGACAGAAAGTTAGATCTCTTTTTGTTATCTGGTGTAAATCTGTAAAGTAGTTTTTGAGATATTGAAATTTTTTTTTTTTTATATATATCTAGGACGTGATCTCATGGTGAGATCTGATTGGCTGCCAACTCTTCAACCAGGAAGTGTTGGCAGCCATCTTGGGTAGTCGGCCGAGTCCCAAGAAAGAAATTGAAAAAAAGACAAGGGGGCAGGGTAGGAATACCCTGACCCCCAGGCCTAGTGGTAGGGTCTCACAGGGGCCAGAGGCAAACAAACTTTTTTTTTTTAAAGGTTCCCACTAATTTACAGAGGATCCACAAATCCATGGGAATTTTCTTTTTATAAGACAAGTGCTGTCTGAGCCAGAAATTGAAGGTGACGTCATCTATTTCATACCCTCACCTATCTGCAACTGGGAAAAGATTGCAAAAGTATTTGTATAAAGACTTTTGTTTAGTAAGAAAAGCCCTTTTGTGACTTCAAAACTGAAAGGGGCCAGAGATCACGTTTTGATTCATAAAACTCTGAATACCCTCAATTTGTTTTTAACACCTGGGATGGAGATTGCTTGTAGCATTACATTTCAGTTTGTCTGGCTTTAGTTATTTTAATATTTGGTTGATGTATTTTGACCTATGGTGTGCTTTGAACTGTGTAAAGTTTTGTATACTGTTGTGCCGTCAATTAGGAGATGATAACAGAAGAGTAGGTTCAATGGTAGACTGTAATTTCAAAGAATCTCAAAATATGAAGGGCTAGCACCATCTAGAGATGCAGACCATAGCTGGTGGGTACTGCCTTCAAAACGTGCTCTTGAAGCGGCACCTTTTACTGTCTTTCTCAAGTGAATAGGTTTTAGACGAGATTTATAGTTAAGAGGAAAGTAATCTCCTGCTGAAGTGTTAAAATACATTATCTGGCGTTGTACCCTCCTAACCAGAGGAATACACCACTGTTGCTAATATTACCTGCTGCCGAGCAGCATGTGCACTGCGCTTTGTTTATTTCCTTCAACTATTTGCAAGTGAAAACTTTCATGCTCCAGTGGCAGCTGAAATCTCATTATGCCTTCTCACAAAAGGAAAGAAAATGGAAGGATCGAACAGCTTTGGAGTGTTCATTCAATGTTTGGCATATAATCATTTTACGTCAAGCTATAGATCCAAATGTGAAGGTACAGATTAACATAGACTTCATACACATACGTTACAGAGAAATTGCGTGAAAGTTCACTATCAGAGCAGCGAGTAGGGCTAGATGGGCATTGTGCATGTCTGGTAATAAATAAAATACGATTTCCTGTCCATCAATTGCGATTAAATTATACATTTATATGAACGCTCAATGCAAAGCATCGAGGTGGAGTGGTGACTAGCTCCAGGTGGAAATTTCAGTTGATAAGTTACAGATGTTTTTACACGAGCTATGTGCCAGGTGTCCCCTGCTATGCTGGGTTTGGTTTGTAATATAGTTTATTGGCTTCTTTGAGTATTTTTCTTTAACTAATAGAAACTTTAAAAAGTCCCTTTGCGAAGTTCAATAGAATCCCGGATACTGGAATTAAAGTAAGAATGAAGATTTATTTCAAATATTAGAGGAGTTCCATCCACAAAGGTGCCAGTAAAGTACAGCTTCCAACACCTCTCTGTAGCTACCACTCTGCATTTTAAATACGAACATTCTAATAGAACATGGGAAGGAACAATTCAACAGCAAAAGAAATAAAAGGGGAGAAGAGGAAAATAGAAAACGGAACATACCATAGAAATGCAATAAGAAAAATATTTAAAATACCACTCACCTTACCCTCTGAGAGAAAAAAATAGATACATAAACAAAGGTTGCATGATCAATTCACCTTCACAATCCTGGTGAAATTCCACTTACGAACATCATTTATTTTGCCCACATTGTGAAATACCTTTATGACATTATGGCCCTCATTACGAGTTTGGAGGATGGAATAACCTAACTGCCGAACTTCCGACGGGGAGGTTGTCAGGTACATGGGCAGTGCAGGGACGCCCCTTTGGCCCCCTGCACCGTTGTCCGCCAGCCTTTTCATGGCGGTGATACTGACATGAAAATGCTGGCGGAGAACCAGTTTGTAATTTGCAGGGCGCGCTGCATGCAGCGCCGCCCTGGCTGATTCTGACCTCTACCACCGTCAGCCCATCAGGATCACTGATCCCGGCAGAGATGGCGGTATCCTGGTGGTCTGACTATCAGGGTCGTAATGTGGCTGTCAGACCACCACAGCAGTGGCAGTCCTCACCACCATCACGAGGCTCGTAACCAGGCCTTATATGTCTCACTGAAATGAGAAGTTGGATTCTTTCCAGGCAGTTTGATTTTCATTCTGTCCCTAACCTGCGGCACTTTAGGTTTCATAGCTTTACGATTATCACAGTTCAACTTTCTTTTGAACTGCAACTCTTTCTCCCTTTGTCGTGTATCCTCCTGACAATTACTTCCACTGTCACTGCCACCAAAATTCCTCACCCATCGGGAAATCAGAGTGGTGTTTGGATTGTATTTTTTTAATGATACTGAGTAACCCCAGTTGTGGTATGTGGTGTAAACCTATATGCCTCTACTCTTTTTTTACAGCTTGAACTCAATAGTCTCTTGTTTCTTTAGCAATTTGAAAGGTCTCTTTTAATACACAATTGAATCTCATGATCATTCCATTACTCTCGGGATGATAAAGAGCAAACTTTTTAAGTAGAATGCCTCTGTCCCTCAGAAAACTTTCAATTTTTTGGGATTTAAATTGCACTCCATTTTGGTAGGTATGAACTTGGGATTTCCTTCCCTAGCAAATACTTCTGAAAAAAAACAATCACAGATTTAGTAGTGATTTAAATCATGACTGCTACCTCGTGCCAGCTAGACAACATTGCTACTAAGATATAGCAGCTAGGTCCAATAGAACTAATAGGACCAACCAAATCCAAAGCTATCTCCTCCCAAACCTCACTAGGGAGATTTCTACACACCATTGGTGCAGACCTCACTTTCAAAGTTTTGTCACTCAGACAGCATTCCCCAGAATCTCTCACTATACACTCTAACATGATATTCATGGCCGGACATTAGTACATGCTTCTAAGTCTTTCCTTAGTTTTGGTTATGGCTTGATGACCAGCATGAGCCATTTGTACAAGTTGTTGTTTCACTCCTCTTGGTGCAACTAATCTTGTCCCCTCACAACAATACTATTCATCACTGTCAACTCATTCGTAACTCTGGCAAAAGTAGCAAATTAAATTTATTTTACCCACCCTTTATCATTAGTCTTGACAAATTGTGCTATTACTTTCAACTTTTCATCAATTTTTTGTTCTTCCAACCATTTTTCTCAGAAACACAAACTTCATTCAATCAATCATTCAATCAAACAAATTTCTTAAGCGCACTACTCACCTGGAAGGGTCTCAAGGTGCTTGGGGGGTGGGTTACTGCTCAAAAAGCCATGTTTTGAGGTGTTTTCTGAAGGTTAGGAGGTCCTGGGTCTTGCGTAGGTTGGTGGGGAGGGAGTTCCAGGTTTTGGAGGCGAGGTGGGAGAAGGATCTGCCGCCGGAGATGGTGCGTTGGATGAGGGGGACTGAGCATGGGTGAGGTCAGTGGAGCGGAGCTGTCGAGTTGGTTTGTGGAAGTTGATTTGTTTGTTGAGGTAGGCCGGTCCGCTGTCGTGGACGGCTTTGTGAGCGTGAATAAGGATTTTGAAAATGATCCTTTTGTTGATGGGCAGCCAGTGTAGGGATCTGAGGTGGGCGGAGATGGGCTTGTGGCGAGGGAGGTTGAGGATGAGACGTGCGGCTGAGTTCTGGATGCGCTGGAGTTTTCTCTGAAGCTTGGCTGTGGTCCCAGCGTAGAGAGCGTTGCCGTAGTCCAGTCTGCTGCTTATGAGGGCATGGGTGACCGATTTTCTTGTTTCTAAAGGAATCCATTTGAAAGTCTTGCGTAACATGCGAAGGGTGTTGAAGCAGGTGGATGATATGGCTTGTATTTGCTGAGTCATTGAGAGAGATGAGTCCAGTATGATGCAGAGATTGCGTGCGTGGGTGGTGGGTGTTGGGGGTGGTCCAAGTGTGATGGGCCACCAAGAGTCATTCAATGCTGTCTTGTTTAGACCGAAGATGATGATCTCGTTTTTTTCTGAGTTCAATTTGAGGTGGCTTGCTGTCATCCAGTTAGCGATGGCATGGAGTCCGGCGTGTAGTTTATTCTTGGCGGTAGATGGGTTGCGTCACTTCACATGTTTTTACTTTGTCCTCCAACCACCAAGTATCTGATTCCACATCATTTTTTTCTACATCTACCAACAATCTGGAAAGTCAGTCTCCAACGTTGTTCTCTGCCCCTGGAATGTATAGGACATGAAATTGAAAATCCTACAATCCAACCTTCCAGGAAGTGCAAACACTTCCTGGAAGGGCCTGTGGTCAGTGTGTACAACAAACTTAACTCCCCACACAAATTGTTTGAATTTTTTGATGGCCAATAAACAGCCAATGCTTCTTTTTCAATGGCTGAGTACTTCTCTTCAGTACTCTTCAAAGACCTAGAAGCAAAAGCTACAGTTACTTCTCCTCTATCCTGAACCTGTTTTAACACTGCTTGCACACCTTTTTCACTCGCATCATTAACTATCACACATGGTCTACCTGGCATAAAACTATCCAAACTCTGTGCAGACAAGAGGGCATTCTTGATGTCAACAAACTCCTCTTGACATTGTTCAGACCAATTAAAAAATATTTTTTTAAGTAATCCTTTTATTGCCTGAGTGCGACTGGCAAAGTTCGGAACAAACCAGGGATAATACTCTGTAATTCCTACAAAAAGACTGCACCTCCTCTGTTTTACTTGGAGATTAAATTTTCACCAATGTTTTAACTAGCTTCTTAATTTTGAGCGTCATTCCCTTATCTTGAAAAATCTTCTAAACATCTTCAATCTTTTCTAAGTGTTCTTCAAATGTGTTACTGTAACTCAGAACATCATCCTGAAAACATTTTACTTGTGTTAACCCTTTAAACAAATTAGTTATTAATCTTTGAAATACAGATGCTGCTGAACAAAGGCCAAATGGCATCCTGTTGAACCTATAGACTGCATAAGGTAGAATGAACACTGTAAAGTCTTTAGAGTCATCTATAAGTCGAACCTGCTGATAGGCAGAGGTCAAGTCAAGCGTTGTGAAAAACCTGTCCTTCCTTCTCATTACCATAATTTCTTGAATATTTAGTACTAGACAGCTCGTACAAGACCTCAACTGCTCTATTAAGATGTCTCAGGTTAATGCACAATCTTATGTCTCGTGAGGATTTTGTGGCTACAACAACTGGGGTGACCCAGCTAGTGGCTTCGACTGGTTCAATAATTCCTTCCTGTTTCAATCTCTCTAGTTCTGCTTCAACAGCTGGGTGGAGATTTATCGGAATATTTGTAACTTTGTATGCTACAGAGCTGGCATTATCCTTCAAAACTATGCGATGGTCATATCACTTAACACATCCTACTTTGCCTGAAAATACTAAAGGAATTTTTTGTTGAAGTGTTCCCGTTACATCATCCACTTTTCTGACCTGGGGATCTATGTTAGGATTTAAAAGATTCCAAGAAGTTTTTGGTGTGGCCAGCTGAGAATCGAATCTCCCTTTCCAACAGCATTATTACCATTGAATTGTAGGTCGGCATCAAAATACCCCCTTAGCTCAATAGGCTTGCCAGCGTGGGTACACAGACTTCCATAGGGGTCATGAAGTTTAACATTCCTCTCAAATTTCTCTGCAAAATCTTCATCAGAGACTAGTGTTAGCCTCACACCTGAGTCCATCATAATAGATACCACAGTACTATTAGCACTAACTACATCAGAAGGATGCTCACATATTATATTGGACACACATGTTACATCATTCATAATTTGTAATATTGAATGCTCTTATTCAAATTCAATCTTATGAACTTTTTCTTTGAAAGACACTGACTTGCAATACTTGGTGAAGTGTCTTTCCTTCCCATATGTTATGTAGACAATATGAACAGCAAAACACTCTTTACTGCTAGCCAAGTGACTAGTACTTCCACAGAAGAAACACAGAAGCTTACTTTTTGCTTTCAGTCAACAAGCGCATCACATACAAACTCCTGATCCACACCTACAAGGCAATGCACAATATAGGACCAGCATACCTCAACCACTGCCTTCTACATACCCAACAGACATCTCCGTTCCTCCCAGCTCACCCTTGCAGCCTTTCTCAAGATCTGGAAAAGCACAGCAGGAGGAAGATCCTTCTCCTACTTAGCAGCCTGAACATGGAAAACGTTACATCTCAAGCTCAGGCAGACTGCATCACTGAAGCAGTTCAGGAAGGACCTCAAGACCTGCCTCTTAGTTGCCCTTTACAAATCACTGATTGATTGATTGAAGTTGTTTCTTTTTAGTTCCAATATTCGTTTGAAAGGAAGACACTTTCTCTTTGGATTTTTTCCAATTCTTTTATGCATTGTAACAATGTTCTACCTGTTTTACAATATTTATGACCTCTCTCAGAGTAGGATAATTCTTGCTTTTTAGTTCTTCTCGCACTTTGTCCCACTTACATTCCAACATAAACTGATCTCATATTCTCTTCCCATTATTATCCCCACACACCTGCTAGTTTCCTCAAAGCTGTAACAAAGTCCTTCACAGATTCGCCTTCCTCCTGCTTCCTTTTCCCAAAATAGGAATGTTATAATACTATAGAAACTTTAGGAAGAAAATGCATGTCAAGTTTCTTAGTAGCAATTTCAAAATCATTCAACGTATCCCCATCTCCTTCTTCAGGTAACTCAGGTAAGTTTTCTTAAATTTCCTGTTCCTCCGCCCCTAAACAATGGATAAGCATGGACATTTTTTTCTGGAGACATATTAGGTCCACACACTTTAAGATAATTTGTAAACACTTCTTTCCATTCAGACAATAAAAGGGGCAGATCACCAGCTGTTGAAAGGAACAATGGAGATGTAATATGTGCTGCATGTGTGATTCAAATATTCTATACTCCAAGAACAGTTCAAGATAGGATTCAACAACAATATACCTGTAAATGTTATGCTCTGGTACACAATGGTGTACCTGAAATGCCCCTGTAAACAAATTATGGTTAATAAATATTGATGTAATACATTTTTAATGTACTAATACTTGAAATATGGTAACTATGATGAAAATAATTGTGAGAAAAGATCCAGTTCAGTTCAGAATATAAGTCTGTTTTTACTGTTGATGAGCTATCAAGAAGTATGCAGTAACTATAATTTATAACTCACGCTTCCATCATGCACAGTTTTTTCATCAAAAATTATACCTCAAATATTACATTGATATTATCAATGATGTTATCAAAGATGTCATGACTGCCATAATTTGTGGGTTAATTAGTGGTGCACGGCAAGGGTGTGAGTTATAGTTACCTTAGGAATTTAGATAATGGTCTTGGATACTTTACTGAGTTAGGCTTGTGAATATATAACAAAAAGTATTTTACTATAAGCGAGTTGGCATTGACGCAATAATTTGGGTAAATCTTTGATGAATTATGTTGCTAGTATATTATTTCGACATCTCTCCCTTATGCAAGGAATGCAGGTTTGACTACAAAGACTGCATATGTTATAAGGGAATGGTTTATTTTTTTGTGGTCTGTGTTTTTATCTCTTTAAGAGTAGGTGTGGGTAAAAAGAGGATGTTCCTTTAAATAAATGTTTTACATTGCAGCTCGAGATGGCCCAGTCGAAGGCTTTTGTCGAAACGCGTAGGCCAGTCTGTTTGTAGCACCTCGCACTTTGCACTTCAATATCATGAAATAAAAATCCCCTTTTTCAAAAGCAAATCATTTGTACAGGTTTGTGCTGTCTCCTGGATTTGCCAGTGTGAATGGATAGTCGATAAGGGCAGGAATTCTCAGGAGATGAGACCACATATATATTTATATATATATATATATATATTTTTTTTTTTATACCAGTTTAACACTAAAGTTAAAGATGCGGCACTCACAGGATTCCATCAATCTTCTTTTATTTGATAAAAGAACACCCCACCAACTAACACCAACGCATTTCGACCTTTCCGGTCTTGATATATATCAATATCAAAGATCTTCACCGCACTCCAGGAGGTTTGCAAAGATCCTGCTTTATTAATATTACAGCAACCACCAACGCGTTTCAACTTATTCCAAGTCTTGCTCATGGTTAGTGAGTCCTTTTTCTATTTCCCTTAAATAGTGGAAGTCCATGTTGCCCATTATGAGGCATTCTAGACCACATAGTCTGTATTTATAAAAACTAAAATTAAAACAAACTATACATTAAAAAAATGTATTTACTAACGATTCATGGCATTGTGATTTCAACAATATCTCTTATAATTCAATCATAAACCCTTAACTGATCACACTATGAACTTAAAATACACATGACTTGAACTAGTCCATATATCCTTATCAATTCTACACCAAAACCATTTTTAATATGAAATATTAAGAAAATAATGGCTAAGTGTCAATCAATAAAATTATGTTTCTTCAACCTAGATATTTCTCTTATGTATGGCTCAGAGTGATTAATTCATGGAAAACAGTTTTGTCATTCGAATATGCAATTCCTTCATTTCTCAAGTTTCGACTAACAAACCAATACAGCTCATCCAAAGGTGCAGCATAACTTCAACCTGTACACATATCCTTTCAGATTTTACCCGCATCTGTAATTATCACAGAGGCAGGTAGAAAAGAGGAAACGGATAAGGTGCTCCTAAATTTAGTATTATCTTTCTGATACAGATGATTTTGATAAAAAATAGTATTGGAAAACACTGAGCAGTCCAATATTTAACGTTTCTTCAGGCTACAATACTCTTAATTCATATATGTACATGAAGTTCCTCATCCATATTCAATCCATAAGGTATCTTCGTTCAGAGTTGAATTATATATTTCCTTTCAAGTTATCATAGTTTTAGAGTCCTAACTCCACCACATTCATTTCTGTTAACCTGAGCAAAGAATTTCAAGCTTTTCCAATCTGAGGTATGATGTTTGTTGTGGTGTCTCGCTACTGCATAACTTTGATCTCAATGTTGTATTGCCCTTATATGTTCCAAACCCCTCTTTTTTAAGGGGCAGATTGTACTACCTTTGTATTGTAAGCCACATTCACATTCTATCAAATAAAAAACGAACTGGCTGTTGCATGTTATTCTTTGCAAGATGATAATTTCCTTTCCCTTATAGTTTTTGAAAGTTTTAACATTACTGGCTATTAGATAAGCCTTACAGTTGTTGCATTTGTAAAAACCCATTGATCCTTCATTCAGCCAGTTCCTTTTTGATTGTGTCAAAAAATGACTCCTCACCAACATATCTTTGATCATGCGTGATCTTCTATATGTGACTTGCAGTCTCATGCTTATTATAGGTACTATATCCTGATCACCTCTCAATATTTTCCAATGCTTTCAAAGACATTCTCAATTTTTTTACTCTCTTTACTGTAACTAAGTATCCAATGGGGGCCTTTTCTTTCCATTTCTACAGTAGCGTGTGATTCATCAATCAAATGTTGTTGACGATTTATGCCTCGTGCTTTTTGCGTTCCTAACTTATGTGGGATATTTTCTCTGGAGAAATCGTTGTTTTACAGTTCAAATTGAATTTCCATTTCATTGTCATCGGAAAAGTTTCTTCTAGTTCTCAAAAATTCACCAAAAGGGATGCTTTTAAGTAGTGGTTTTGGATGGAAACTCATCCCATGTTAAAAACCATTTGTGGCAGTTTCTTTTCTGTACATAGTTGTATGTAGTTGATTGTTCTCCACATAGACCCTGATATCTTGGACATTTATCTCTGTGTCATTGATATTACAATCAAATTGAAGACCACAATCATTTTGGTTTAACTTCCGAAAGCATGCATTAAATTCTTCATCCAAACCATTCCATATAATGAATAGATCATCTATGTAGTGAAGCCAAAAATGATTATGTCCAGATCTTCATGATACATATCTTGCCAGGCAAATTCTCTCTCCCATCACCCCATGGTTAGGTTTGCGTAGCTTGGAGACAGAGAAATGCCCATAGCTGTTCCACACAACTGTTTGTATATTTGATGATTAAATAAAAACACATTGTTTAAAAGTCACATTTCAAACATTTCTAGGAGCATCATTGAATATTTAGTTTCTTTAATGTTTTTTTGTTGTAAGAAGTATGCCAAAGCCTGTACACCTTTATCATGTTGGATAGATTAGTACAGTGAGACTACATCTATGGTGACAAGACAATAGCTAGATTGCCATGCTATGCCTGATATGGCCCTTAAAAAATCTCTGGTATCTTTGATGTAAGAACTAAGTGAAGTTACCATTGGGGCAAGATAAAAATCTACATATTTTGAAATATTTTCAAATATTGAGCCACATCCCGAAACAATAGGTCTTCCTGGAGGGTTCTGCAATGTTTTATGAATATTGGGAAGGAAGTAAATCATGGGCATAATAGGATGTTGCTGTTGTAAAAAATGTATACTCCTCTTCATTAATCAGCGATTCCTGATACCAATTTTTCAATTGGTTTCCCTTGCAGTGCCAATGCTTCAGGTAGCACAGAGCTGCTTTGACAGCAGCTCTGTGCTTACTGAAGCATTTCATCTCTGTTCTGTGCATGTGTGCAGGGAACAGAGATGAAACTTCGGATTTTAACAGCAGAACCTGCTTTTAAGGTCTGCTTTCAAAACCTGAAGTGTTTGCAATGGCTTGGCTGCAGCGCTGCAGCCAAGCCACAGCAAACACCTATGTCTCGGGGGCGGGCACTCAGAGACATAGCAGGAGCCGGCCCTCGGGTGGTGGTCCCCAGGGCCATCTGTGGCTCCAAGAGGGAGGCCCGCCCAACAAGAACTTAGCCCAGTGGGGTGTTGGTCTCTGGGGTGTGTGGATCCCACAGCAACCCCCCTTGTTTTGTGAACATTTGCCCTGGGGGGTGGTGGTCCCAGGGGCAGCGTGGCCCCCCTAATCCAAATATAGTGTTGCCGCAGGTGTAGTGGTCCCTGAGGCAAGTTGGAGGTCACGTGCCCCCGCTCCAAATAATGTCTTGTCCTGGGGGTGATGGTCCCCAGGGCAGCAGGAGGGGGCCGCGGGAGGTGGTGGTCCCCAGGGGCAGCAGGGGGGCCACAAGCCCCAGGGTGGTGGTGGTCCCCGAGGCATTGGGAGGGGGCCAGGAGGCCCTCCTACTATTCCTTTTTTTAAAAAGCCCCCGGGACTTGGCCCTCCCAGAGGCATTAGGCTAACGAAGCCCGGGAGACTGCGCTTTGTTATTTTAATTTTATGACTGAATTTGCGGATCTACTGTGTCTCCACTTGTAAATTTAAAAAAAGTGTTTTTGAGCCCTGGGAGGGTCCCTTTGAGACCCAATCGCCAGAGTTAAGAGGTCAGGGTGTTTGTACCCTGGCCTCTTTTGTTATTATTATTTTTTTTATGGGACTTGGCTGAAGCCGAATCCCAAGATGGCTGCCAACACTTCAACAGCTTCTGTTCTTGAAGTGTTATCAGACAATCAGATCTCAGCATAAGATCTTTAGGAGTTGCAAATCCTTCCCATCCCTAGATATACACATTTGTTTTCCCCTTAATTTCTCAAAAACTAATGAACGGAATTACACCCAAAAAAAAAAAAAAGCACTCTTTCTGGACCAGGACCTACCTTCCTGCCAAATTTGGTGTAATCCCGTCCATTAGTTTTTGCGCTATCGATGTTCAAAATCCCTATGGAAAAATAAATGAGGAAAACGTGTTTTGGGACCCCCCCCATTTGTCTTGCCCCCTTCCTAAACCCCTCCCTCAGACCAATTACCCCAAAACTTTCCAGGCAGCAGCTGATGGGACTGGTAATTTTTTGGGGAAAGTTTTGTGAAGATTTGATGCGCCAAAGATAAAGGCAAGTAAAAAAAGCTTCTTATATAGAAACTAGGACGTTACTATAACTACCTAGTGTACCATGCATGGTAAAGGCATACCTGGTGAAGGCTGCATGGTAAAGACATTGCCTGGTAAAGGCTCGGTGGTAAAGGCTGTTTTGCTTCAGAATGCCACAGAAATGTTTGTCTGACATTTAGGCAGGCACTCCAACTATCAGAAATCATCAGCATGGCTCAAAACAATAATAGCTGAGCCTAAGAATTCCTCATCTAGCGTTCAAACAGCCACAGCTGATTCATAAGCACCCTCAGTCTGCAATCATAGAATAGAAGCTCAGAGTAATGCCATTTACTGCCTGCCAATTACCTTCTGCATACCATTATGACTCCGAAACCATGCAGATGCTCTTTTCTGGTCATTAGCTACCTCAGCCAGCCCCAGCCTATTTTTAGACACCAACAGATGGCCATTAAATTGCACCATATTTTAAGCAGAGACCCTCGGGCATTTTCTGCAGGCCCTCAGACGCCCTCAGTCAGCTTTTAGACACCACAGTTGTCTCTTAAAATGCATCCAAACCAATCACAGAAACCCTGATTGACCTTTGAGAACCTCACAGCAGGCACTGTCATTAGTCACCTCAGTTTGGTCCGTAAACATATGCCCTTCAGCCTACCTTGAGATGCCACAATCTTATATTTAAACAAGACAACTGTGCTTATAAGACCTCTGGGTGTGCCCTCAGACATCTTAAGCTTGCCCTTAGAATCCCAGTCAGACTGCCTCTGACCACAGCTGCTCCATATCAGTAACAGGGTCCATTAGGTGCCTTCGGATACCTACAGCATGCCGACAAGAGACACTTAGCTGATCCTCAGTCATCACCAGGTGGTTGTAACACTCCCCATCCAGCCCTTTTCAGACCCTCAGTGTGCCCTCAAGTGCCACCGGCAGGTCCTCAAAAGACCCTTGCTCGACATTCACAGACCATAAGCCAGACCTCAGATCTCACCTCAGAACAAAACCATGTCCCCTGCAGAGAGCACCAATCAGCCTTCAGATTATCATTTGGTCTTTATAAATCAGTTTAGCTGGCTCTTACATATGAGCAGAGATGCAGTCCGCAGTTGGCCACAAATTACCTGGTCTTCGGTGACTTGGGGAAGGAGGTCCTGGGGGGCAACAGGCAACTACCATTTCTAGCTACTCCCATGCTGGCATTCGAACCCACAGCAGAGGCAGAGGGGATACTTTGATGAGCCCTCTGAAGAAAGGGATGTCTTCAGCCATCTTGCGTAGCCAGCTGTTTCAAGGACCACACCACTGCAGTGGAATTTGAGAAGGGTACTTGGAATTCATAGGATTTTCTTGTACTGCACGTTTCTAAATACTAATACATAAATGCTTTCAAAACCTATTCTCCTTTTTTCAGTCAAGTAATATCTGCAGGGGAAATGTATATCTAACATTTGGGTGAGAACTGAATATTTTTCGTGGCCAAAGTTCTTTGATGCATCGTTCTCGTGAGAACGGTGTGGTCATTTATGAAGAGGGCGGACAGGCAAAAGGACTATGTATTATGCTGTACGCAACGTGGAAGGTACTTCGTGTTTCTGCACTTCAGTTTATAGTTTTATGGAGGTAAATAGACAGTACAGATACGTTTCAGCCGTATGAGGTTTAACAACAGAGTTTTCATTGCACACCATTATCTTTTCTTTAACATTCCAAAGAGTCATTTTATAGTAGTTGACTGCCAGATGTCTATCTACAGTGTGGCAGGCCGTTTTTACTTTCCGCTTAGACAAGTTTATTGTTTACCGCTTTTAAATTTACGTTCCTTTCCTGCGCAGAACTTAGCTTACAATTTGGTCCACCACTAATAAATAGAACTACGGAATTTAGAGAAATGCAAAGTGATTAAAACAAAATATGAAAACGCGGATGCGTCGGAAATACTTCATATGCAATCATTAGCCTGAGCCACACGTATACATCAAAAGCATTTGTAACGATATAGGTCTCGCTTATTTTCAACAAGTCAATTGTAATCTTTTGACAACCGCGCCCAAGAGCAAAAACAAATGAAAACATGAGAAGAAACTGAGAAAAGAGGACTTCTCCAAATAACAGAAAGTTAGCTTTAAAAAATAAAACTTTGTAGTTTTTTGCCTGATGTGCGTGTTTTTGCCAGTCACAAGCCTTCTGTTTAAAGGGCACTTCAAGTTGAAAAGAACAAATAGTAGCTCGATCCCAGCGGACCAGCACTAATTAAGTTGCATCACTTAGTGCTTGATCCCTGCTTCACACAGAGAGATGGAAGTGATGCCAGGCGTGCCTTGAAAAATTACGAGGCTGTAAAGAAGAGTGCCACGAGAGTGCCATGCAAACCAACAGATGGTGAGTGACAGGCAGGCTCCAACCCTTTACAGAACACAACAGAGGTTCAACCCTAAAAATAAACATAATATGGAAGAAGGGTGCAGTTCGGTTGCACTAATATTCGAAATACATGACTGTGTGCACAATGAAAGTGTCACTATAGCAACCTTGTTTCTCTAGCTCAACAACAGAGCAGATGTTGGCAGATTTGTAGCCCATTTGTTCTCTCCATGTAGACTAATTAAAAACTAGATTTCGTGCACCTCGCTTTATGACAAATTTGTTTGCCCAACTATAGCTACAGTCCCACATACTAAAACAATAAAATCATTCTGTTATTATTCAGGGACATGGAAGTGTGTCACCCTTTTTAAACCATACCACCAAACCACTCCTAAGCCGATGCTGACACTTATCCAAGTAAATTACTTGTTGCCAGGTGCCCCACAAAGTTGGTTACGTGTTACTTTTCAATCACAATGCTCAGTTCATAGTTCAACAGGACCCTTGACATTAGTGGGGTTCAGGGCCTCTCATGTGACCTGAATGAGCACACCAAATGTACCTTCATTTTGCTGACAGTGGATTGCTGTCCAAGTCTATGGTTAAGTGTGTAGAATGGTGGTAGCAGAATATCATGTTCTCTACACCAATAGTTGTCACCAGAATCTTTTATCTTTGTCATTGGAGTGGTGATCTACAGGTCCACTTGTGTAACACTCCATTGCTATACAATAACCATGATACTAGTGCTAACATCCTAAATAAATGTTGTGCGAGATTGTGTATGGGGCACATATTGTACATGCCATGTGTGTATGAGTGAGTCAGAGTAATAGTGGCCTGAAGGATCCATTTTGGATTCCCATAGCCTGTTCCTGTGCACACGTTTGAGGTGAGGTTGTTTTCCTTGATAATGAAAGTGTATTGCTGACATTCCTGAAGCTGGAA
The DNA here is from genome assembly GCF_031143425.1 of Pleurodeles waltl. Classification (NCBI taxonomy): domain Eukaryota; kingdom Metazoa; phylum Chordata; class Amphibia; order Caudata; family Salamandridae; genus Pleurodeles; species Pleurodeles waltl. Next base: position 974,418,004 of record NC_090446.1, on the reverse strand, counting down.
GGAAGAGACCAAACAATGAAGTGCGGAAAAAGACAACAAGGCACCTTTAGAAATTCAATCAAGCTTTTTGCTGAGAGGAGATGCTGATTAGCCTTACTCTAGCACGGCGATTTAGTAGAAGTAGGGTGAAGAATGGGACTGTACTCTCTTTTTTTCAAGGTAAAAATGACTGGTGAAATCAGCCTTTTAACTTTCCAAGATCACTGTTCAGTGTGGTTGATGATAGCCAGAGACAAAATGCTCACAGCTCTTTGTGTCTCTGATCTGGGCACTGCAGAAAGGACTGCCCTGCTGTGAGGAGCTAATTCTACACAAAAGTTGTGTCAAGTGTGTGGAAAGCAGCCTGGGAAGGACTTCTGAAAGAATAACCATCCCACCCTGGTTCAGAAAGTGAAGACAGTGGACCCACCTCTCAAGTCTGAGCTGACTGTATGACAGTGGGAGCTACTGATGAACTTGTTGTTCTAGTTCCACGTTCTCTTTGACCAAGGAAGGCAGTGCTCCTTAGAAGACTGCTGTGCAACCAGAGCTGGTGTCTGCCTGACAGCCAGCTTCCCAGAGAGGAGAGGACATCATTTGAAGTCTTGCCTTGCTGAAAGAAACTCTTCATCTGACCTGAAGCACCTAGAAGCCTACCTGTCTTCTGAGAGACACTGAGCATACTATCACTACAGGATGAGTGAATGTTCTGGAAGAGCCGCATAAATCAAGACTGAGGTGTTGTTAGGGTTCTGTAAAGATAAGCAAGACAGAGAAGGGAGATCTGCGAACCCTAGGAGTGGTGGGTGCTTGTCTCTATGTTATTGCTGTTGCTGGACAAAATCACAGATCTGCAGCTAAATGTGCTTCTGCATCAAGAAGTACAATTGTGGCTAACTTTGCCTTTGTGCACGTGTACCAATGTGACCAAGGAGTGTGCCCACTGGGGTCTTCTCCACCTTAATAAAGTAGTCCACCTGCACCTGTCTATCATCCTTGTAGGACCCCACTTCAGATGGTGTGGCTCATCTGCAAACCTATCCCCACATAACCTAGCGGTGTGTCAGAAGCTCAGAGGGACCAACCCCCATCCCATGAAGCCCCTGTGACTCCAAACACCTGCGATCTTGCTAGAAGACCTCGAACGGCAACAGTGGTGTAATAAAAGCTCCCACACCTTCTACGGTGCAGGGGGTCCCACAAGGTCCATGTAGCTTGCAGGGGACCCCCCTGAAGTTTTGGTAAGCCACTGGACATCAATCATGCTATTGTCCCTCATCATGGCCTACTTGGACTGACGGAGGCTGCTCCTCTGAAGAGTCCATCTCCTCCCACAGGTGGAAGCAAGTGAGGATACATGTTGCCGGTTCCCCACTAGCTGCGGTTAGAAGACAGAGACTGTACTGAACTGAGTGCTGCTTATGCTGAACCGTGGTAAGTGACACCTGATCCTTGTTCCATACTGTATGGACACTCTAACTCTAGACCGAACCTGCCTTACCTTACCAGAGTAAAGACATCTGAGTGAGGGAAAGGCTTAGCAGCACCCTAAGGTGCAGTAGCGCTTGCACCAGTTCCTGTAGTTGTACCTGTTAGAATTTCTTGTGTAGTATTCCATTAAAAGTATACTTAATGAAATACTTTTCTTAAGTAAAGCACTCAAATGGACAATCAGTTATTGCACTGCTGTTGAGCTCTGAGTTTGTGCACCACCACATTACCTCCCTGAGAAGCCTGTGACTGCTCACCATCGCCACCACTGAGTCAAGTGTACAAAGAATTGTATTTGGCCCAGTTTGCAAAATTATAGCAGGATGCACGCCAGAACATCAGAGACAAATGGCCCCAGGCTCAACAACCGAGACCCAAAAGCCCCTGTTTGTCCTGTGACCCCACCACCCAACCAAGGTCTGACAATTAATCTACATATTCACACCATTATTGTCTGATTATCACAGTTTTCTTACAGTCGTTCTTAATCACAAGTTTAGAATAATGGTATTTATGCAGCATTAAGGCAACGACCAGGTCATTTGTTACTGGGATGCTCCAAATCCAGTTATTAATAGTAGATTAATAGTAGCATAGATGGGGCAAATATAATGCAGTGGCAAATGAAGCTAAAACCCACCAATCAAAAGCACACGACTAAAAAAAAAAGGCCAGGAGGGAAGGAGTGGGATCTACGCAATAACTATGATCAACTCATACAAAAGTTAGAAATCATCTTAATCATCATTACAGTCACTTCCACTCTTCATCCACTCTCTCCTGTCCATTCCACTCTGAAGCAAGGAAGGGAACCCCTTTAACCTAAGTACCAAACAGGTGCAATGGTTTTTACATGCTATCTGGCATGTGATTCATTCATGTCAGCAAAATAGAAATGAGGAACAAAACTGCAATCTGGGTGAAGATAATCCCTGATGGGACGAAACTGTTAAGGGTACATCAACCAGAGCTTTGTCATATAGTACCAAACAGGAGCAGCTCACAGGAAATGGCCATGGTATAGAGATGCTCTTGCAGCAGATCATAGCTGTGCTGCAGTGAGTTCACAGGTCCGAAGAAGTGGAAGCTGAATAAAAGGCCAACTGCCAGTGGTGCACAGCAAGGTCCAGATTTACCAAACTGTCACACAATGCAGCACAGCAAACAAGGTTGCTGCACTACATTGTGTGGCATGAGGACAGCAGGAAAGATCCATATCTACAGAGCTATGGCACTATCCTGCTCTCCCTAGTGCTGGTGCATAATCAGGTTGCCAAGTGCCACACACACACCTTTGCCCCATAGTGCAAAGGTCTCTGTGTGAATCCATCACAGGATTTGTACGGGAAGGGAGAATTGTGTCCGCCTACCTCAGGGGAGCAGACAGTGGACCAATGTGGAGCATGGCATGCTCCTCCAAAGTCATTAATTCAAAGTGAACATTTTTCAAAGAAGCCTGTGTTCTTTCAAAAGACACAGGGGGTCATTCCGACCCCGGCGGGCGGCGGGCGCCGCCTGCTGGGCGGAGACCGCCAGAAGACCGCACCGCGGTCAAATGACCGCAGCGGTCATTCTGACTTTCCCGCTGGGCGGGCGGGCGACCGCCAAAAGGCCGCCCGCCCGCCCAGCGGGAAAGCCCCAGCAACGATGAAGCTGGCTCCGAATGGAGCCGGCGGAGTTGCTGGTGTGCGAAGGGTGCAGTGGCACCCGTCGCGATTTTCAGTGTCTGCTTTGCAGACACTGAAAATCTGAATGGGGCCCTGTTAGGGGGCCCCTGCAGTGCCCATGCCATTGGCATGGGCACTGCAGGGGCTGCCAGGGGCCCCACGACACCCGTTCCCGCCAGCCTCTTCCTGGCGATGTAAACCGCCAGGAACAGGCTGGCGGGAAGGGGGTCGGAATCCCCATGGCGGCGCTGCTTGCAGCGCCGCCTTGGAGGATTCCCTGGGGCATGGGAAAACCGGCGGGAAACCGCTGGTTCCCCTTTTCTGACCGCGGCTTTACCGCCACGGTCAGAATTGCCCCAGAAGCACCGCCAGCCTGTTGGCGGTGCTTCCTCCGTCCCCGGCCCTGGCGGTTCATGACCGCCAGGGTCGGAATGACCCCCACAGTGTGCTTTAAAATAGTGTGAACTTGTAATAAATGCATACTAGAGGTGGAGATCTGCTTTTCCCTGCAAGTCTCCATTCCTGTGTTCACAGGAATTTGTTGGTGGTCACAAAAGTCCTCCTGCCTAATTATTATTTATTAGGCATATGGTTTTGCGACGTCGTGTGAATCCACATTTTATGATGCAACTTATTAGTTCATCAGTCAAATATTCAATGATACCCATTTCTCAAACCAGTCGGAGTGCAATTTATACATGCTCTCTTGTGATCTGGGCTCCCTACATAGGGATTAAAAATACAGTTCATTATGTATAGCCCAGGTTGTAAACTAAACATGTTATCCAAGGTTTTTATTTTCCATGGAGTATTGTGATTCTAAAAGTATCTACTATAGTCATTAACTATTTTGGAGTTCAGGTGATGAAGAGATGATAGTTATCTTTCATGTGCTCATTTACTATTAATATATTTGTAGCACCTCCTAAATGCAGCCACTGCTAGGCAATATGTATATAAATAACTATCATCCTTAGAAGAATCTATATATACATCAATTAAGGTAGCTGACAGAAATATGAAAAAACTGTTTATAAAAGGAAACCAAGGGTTGTATTTAGTACGAACAGATCCAGAATGGGTGTTATAGTGCCTACATGCAGGGTCCGATTAGCAAAGCGGGCAGTCGGGCATTGGGTGACGGGCCAGTTCTCAGTGCCCTCTGTGGGCCATTTTTGTCTTCCCCTTGCCACAGATTGCACTGGATGAAGCGAGTAAAGCAGCCTCGCTGGGTTGCCAGGTGGGGTTTGGACCAACAACAGCTGTGGCCTTTCCTTAACCCCACCTCCCCTGCCCTACTGTCGCCCAATGGCAATGGTGGGCTGTTGGGGTGTGAGTAAGAGAAGGGGCCTTTGTGGGGCCAAGTGTTGCTATGGCTGTTGAGCCATTGTCACCTTTCCTGTGTCTTCCCCCCAAACAATCCCCTCCCACATTCAGGCCTTGATGGAGGATGTGTGTGTATTATTCACATAGGAAGCTATGAGTCAGATATGAGTCCCGGTGACCGCTCAACACTCTGTGATTCTGGGCAAATCACTTTGTCTCACAGGGCCTAAAATAAAAATTAATCTGATCTTGTGAAATGTAGTTGATTCTCATGAATAGCAACCCAATGCACTTGGGCCGAGTTCATATGTAAAGAGGATTCCTTATATAAAATGTCTGTATTTTTAACACAGTTTTTCTGCCTTTGGTTAGTTTAACTATCAGTAGAGCTACTGGCTTTATGTGGCATAGGAGGTCAAAATTATGTGGCATGTTTGAGCTAATTATGCAGCAAGAAAAGGCTAATTATGCTGCATAGTGCAGCACATTTTGTGATAGTATTACTTCATTATTTTGTCATTTGTAAACTTGTCAACGTGGTCTGGGCATTGGTTGCACCTCATTAGTACCCATTTAACAATAAGCAACAGAAAGGTGACCAGTTAACCTTTGCAAAGGGAGTTCCACTGAGCTGCAACACATGTTGCTGCATTTTAGTAACTTTTGAACCATTTGACCTAGAAACAATCTTTTTGGTTAAAATCTGCTGATTATACAGCAGATGATGGACTGTTTGGCAAATGTGACAAATCTATACCCATGCAAAAATTGCTGCAGCCACACAGTTGTATAATTCCAGTGGCTCTATCAGTCATGGATCATTAAGGCAGCTTCAGAACACATTTTGAAGTGCTTTCCCTCATGTTTACTGTTCAAAGCATTTGCTGATAAGAGGAAAATAGACTAGATTTAAATGATTTTGTTCTTTTTTGTACCCATCAGGACATGAATGTACGATCAATGCCGGCAACAAACCGTCCAGCTGGCAAATCTACCCACATTAGGTGCTGTTGCCATTTCACCTCACCCACCTGGCCAAAATGTTATTAATGTCGCTTTTGTCAGAGTGGGACAAATGAAGTGTTCCAGTGAACGCTGATACAAAATAATTCACCTTAGTGCCTCACTTTCTGGGTTTTCTATGCTGTGGGGGACGTTCTCTGATACTTAAATCATTTTGTGCTCCTAGCTGGATGCACAATTCTGCTCCTATGTTATTTGTGTGCTTTTAGTTATTGAGTGAGGGCATTGGCTTGCAAGTGAGCGGTGAGCATTGCAAGGGTGCTGGGAAGGAGGACCCCTGCCCATGCTAAGTGCCTGGGCAGTGCAGTGGCCCTCCTGTGGCCCCCGGCACCTGTTCTCTGAAAGCCTTTTCATGGCAGTGATACCGCCATGAAAAGGCTGGCAGAGAACAGGTCATAATCAGCAGGGTGGCGCTGCATGCAGTGTCGCCCTGCCTGATTCTGACCTCCGTCAGCGTCAGCCCGTTGGGATCATCAGTCCCAGCGGAGACGGCGGTACCATGGTGGCCTGACTACCAGGATCTTAATGTGGCCGTCGGACCACCACAGAAGCGGCGGTTCTTAACAACACCATGAGGCTGGCCGTCTCATGACCACCAGCCTTGTAATTAGGCTCTTAGTCTTCAATTAAGCAAATAAAGGTATTCATTTTTTAGCTCCAGTCATTGAGGTGTCCCAAAGAATTAATTGGTCAAAATCTACATAACTTCAGGTGAAACCAGACTTTTAAGTGCAATAGAATGTATTAATTTTAGGCAGCTTACAATGTTGTTTCTCATAGGTGACTTGTAGACATGTTTTCTCTCTTTGAGTTATTACAGGTTTGATTCCCAGAGGCCCAACCAAATGGATTATAGTGGAGCTAGCACAGTTAAGTATTGGAGCAAAATGTATTTATGTTCAGGGAAAAGTGCTAACCTTTTGAAGGGAGCTAGATTTAATTTATTTTGAGTGTTTTGCAAAATGTTTTTCTGGTTGATATGCAAAATTTATTTCTTTACTGTTTGTCATTAGAGGTTCTATTCTCCCAGGAAAATTTCAGAGCTGCTCTTTCTCTTGATTTTATCATTACAAGCTGTTTTCCCAGAGATTCCAGCCTACTCCTATCCCCTTAACTTTGTACTAGAGTTCTTATTTATGTGATGATCAGAGTCACAGACTTAGGGGCAGATTCATGGAAAGAGGCGCCACTCGGTGCAGCGCCACTTTCAATGCGCCGCTTAGCACCCCCCTACTGAAACCATGTATGCGCCATATTTAAAATACAGCGCACGGTAGGGGGTAATAGTGTCATTTTGTATGATGCTAATTATGCATTCTGCAGGAGTAGCGCCAAAATATTGACGCTACGCCTGCATAGTACATAGGGACCCATTCTAAAGAATGGAAGCCCCCTTTTAACGCTCGCTCTTGAGCAGGCATTAAAGGTGCAGTAAACAATGGTGCAAGAAAACCTCATAGCACCATTTTACCGGCTCCCCTAACGGGGGAACACCCCCTTTGCATACATTATGCCTGGCGCAGGCATAATGTAGCGCAAAGGGTTACAGAGTGGCGCAATGCATGCTTTGTGCCACTCTGTTAATATGGCAGGGGGATTTCGACTTTGTTGGGCCACAATAACGTCAAAATAAATGATATTTATGTGTGGCATAGTTGTTTGGGAGAGGGCAACTAACTACATTGTGCAGGGTGTTGAGACTGAAATAAGTATTCACTTTTCATAACTGCAGCGCTTTTAGTCTTCATCTTCATCAAGGTAATGGCCCAATAAAATTTAAAATGCCTAACGTACAAAACATTTCCTTATAAAGAATACCCCAAAGACTAACCAAAGGAAACGACACACTCTGTGAACATGGGCCACTTTTTTGCCAGTGCACAGGCCTAATTTTGATCTCAGTCCTACTCTGCTTACATGTATATTTAAAAAGAAATCAGGAAATGAATGGAAGTTGTGTCCATAGATAACATACCACACCTTAATTAGAAATTGGTAAATCACACAAGGGGAGGAAGAGAGTGATGGGGAAGGGACGTTTAAAGGAATGAGATTGCGTGTAAAACTAATGTACGGAAAAAACACGAGAAGTTGCGCGGCTAAGTTGAGGAAGATCATTTGCCTTAACAGGTGTGGAAGAATAAGGTTATTAAGTTACAGTGAAGAGAGGAAAAGAAGTTCTGGAAATAGAGTTCCAGATGGGAGCAACTGAGCATGAACAATTTGCTCCATTCGAGCTTGTGCGATTGGTCATGCCTGGCATGGCGTGAGCGCTGTCCATACTGTCGTATTGCCAGTTTATTTTCAAAAACTGAATACAAATATTCAAACACAAGAAAGTGTGTGTTGTGGTTGTGTTGCCTAGGGTTGCAGGCCTTGAAAAAAACATACAGGCAATGCTCGATGCCAAAGTTGTCGACCATAAATTAAGTGGCAATGCAGTATGTTTCTCCTGCCATTGGAGTGCACACAGTGTAGGCGTCAACACCGTGAAGCAGTACAGGACGTACACCCGCCCCTGCACAGAAAATCTTTACATTAAGAAACACATTTAATTTAGACTGACGTTTCACAGTAAAACATGCTGTCCTTTCTGATTCATTTTGGATCGTACTCATTCACCTCCCCTTTCTAGTCAGACGCAGGTGCGCTGAAACAAGTCAACCTGCTGGTATTTAGGTTTCAAACCAGCAGCACAAGCCTCTCAAAATTGTTGTTGCTGCTGCTACTTGTGTAAAAGCGTCTGCATGCCTCCCTTATTGGACAGTCTTCTACTGGGAGACGTTGAGCCTCTAGCCAGGACTTTAAGTGGGTCGGGTCCTGGCGGTGCTGAGCACAGGCATGTCTCAAAATGGGGTGCTGGAACGGGCCCCTGCCTGGCTCTCCTCTTTTGCCCGCATCTTCGGGGTGAAAAAAAATCTTACCTGGGCAGCAGTAACAGCCTTCGCTGCTTTTGATGTAACTTCAAAGTGAATCGTTACAGTTTTTCACAGTTTCATCATTTCAGAACTGAAGCATTTTAATCAGTTTATACAAAGAAGCCATTGTTGTTGCCTATTTATCGTATGCAACTAAAAACAATTGACAAAGCCAGTGGTCCTGGCGTGTTGTAGGTATAATGTTACTTGTATTATAAATCTGGATGCAATGATAGAAAGAAGCAGCAAAATACCAGTCGAGCAGTACACTATGCTCAGCACATATTTTTAGCTTTCGTGCTTTTAAGCCACACCCTTAAATACATCGACCACGCCCCTTCGAGAGACCCCCCCAGTATTTTCATCTCACTTAAAGCCCTGCCTCTAGTCATGTGTTGAAATCACACATTAGGACATAAAATTGTATAATTCTTGCAAACCTCCTGTAATCCAAAAATATAGATCCCACTTCTTGAAATCTGCTGGCAACCCCATAAATTACTCCCTAGTACATACATATTGTCAGTGCCTGAGACGTAATCCTGGAGTAGAAAATACTGTTCAATATATTATTGGTATTTCATCATTACCGGCACCAGCCTCAAAGCCTTCATTCTCAGTGGGGCCGGTGAAATACCAGCCAGCTGGCAACCCTAGTCCTTGATTTATCATTATGATCCATTGTAGAGGGCAGAATAATCTTAAATGGGGCATAATTGGAGGATGAGAAGTCAGCTAGTAATTCCGGAGAGGCTCTTGTATACCGATTTAGTTCCAGTCACTTGGTACTATAATCCGTTCGAACTAGCACAAACCTTTCCTAACCCACTCTGTGTTTTCTCTTTCGTTATCTAACCTTCTCTCTTCACAACCTTGCATTCGCCTCATCAGGCGGCCTTTAGCTAACATACAATCTAAGCATTGTGCAACTCGTCTAATGGCACAATAACTTACCGTTGATCGTCGTCACTTTTAGTCCAACTTGTTTTCATCCCAGCCATTACTTAGTTAAACAAGAAACAAAATGGGAATTCTGAATCAGAACACCACCCACCCTCAGCTGAGCCCTATAACAGGAGTAGCATTCGCAGCCTCCTCCCACAATCCCAAATATAATCAAACGCCTGGAATTAGGGAGGGTGTGTGGTCTGTGGTGACTGGGGCCCGGACATGTTGGACTGAGCTAAGAGTAATGAAGATTACCATTAAGTAATCGGGTCATTACCTGTACGCTCCTTGACTTGGTCTCAGTCATCACTCAGTGAGGTTTGCCATAGCAAACAAAAGACCTTTGACATAAACATCACTTTCACGCATATAGTGGAACACCAATGAATTTAATTGCATAAAACAGATCATAATACAATCAAAACATTAAAAAGAATCCACAAGTGCAATCAATACCCTTACACTGTGCCTGATTGCAACACTCTTCAGACACAATTTTGTTCAAACTGAGAACATTCTGAAGCCACTAATGTCAAATTAAGATATGCTCAGAAACCCCAGCTCTACAGCTTTCATGCAGAGGCACACCTTGTACCTTGTCCGATGAAGTTTAACTCCTCTTTTTGACCTTCCTCGAACACCTTCCAGTGCTAACTTTTCTTTCTCCAAATAGGGAAACAAAATAGTCTCTTTTATCCATCTACTTAGTGTTGATTTAGATGCTTTCTTACCTTTTCTGGGCAAATCAAAGGTAACAAGTAGACTGTCTGATTTTCTCTACAAACTGATCTATCAAGATAAACTAACAATGCTCGTTTAATACCCAATAGATACAAAACTCACTACCTATCAAAAGAAGAAGGAAAGAAAGATGGAAGAATGATTTCCCCAGAGGTATAATTAGGTTTAGGAACCACTTTGTCCTCCAAGAATAGTAGAAAAGGAGGATGTTAAAAAAGAGCTGGTAGTTCCCCCACTCTGGGTGCCGAAGACATTTCCACCAGTAAAGAAACCTTTTTAGACAAGACCTTCAAATAAGCTGCCAATAAATGTTTGAATGGAAAAGACAGAAGAGATTTCAGAACAGAAGAAGATCCTAACAAATAGCAGAAGGACGAGATGAAGGTCTCAAGATTGAGAAACCTTTAAATAACTTTGACACTAGTACTTTTTCTTCCTGACAAAAAGCTGTCAAGTTCTTTAAATGCATGAATTGCAAACCATTTTGACTTGAGGGTGGAGAGAGATTCTTGTGAAACCCAATCGGAAGAAATTGTAATATACATGATTGAGACCAAGATGGAGACCAAGGTTTAGGAGACACTTGCTAAGAAGAATGTCACATGTGAAAAGTCTTGAAGGCACAAAGATCAACGAAATGGACGTCAAAGCTTCTGAAAAGTCACCTTGTACAAGGAAAGATTCTGGGATAATGTAAAAACTCTACTGAGATAATCCACTTCCTAGTTCTAAGGATTGTTGAATTTGACAGCACTCATTTCTCCACCCATTATCCTAATTAGATTGCCACCTCATTCAGTGACTTTGAATGAGTGCTTCCCTGGTGATTTATGTATGTCACAGCCAGTGTGGATGATCTTACTAACACATTCCACTGTTGTACTTGTTGATGGAAGTGAGTGAGGGTACATTAGACTGCTCTTAGCACAGTGCATTTTGATGATCTGGAGGTCTCAATTGGGAACCATCTTGTTTGAACTGAGAGCGTTCCCAGTGTTGACCCTCAAACTAAGTAGCTGACATCTGTGGCCAACATGTTCACAGGATCCAGATGTCTATATTAAAATTTGCTGGAATCAACCACCCTTGCAATGATGATACTAGTCTCCATTGGATAAGTTCCCAGAGTCTAATTCTTGCATAAATGCCAAAGTAAAGGGCAAAGTTGCAATTTAGCCCACTAGACAATATTGACACCAGCAGCAAGAGCCCCTGGGCCTCACTCAAACTTGTGCTGTGACTTCTTGAGGACAAAACAGAGTTGTCAGTAGATTCCCCAGGTCTTTCACTCTTTCTGGTGTGGGGAAACCATGCCCACGTCCATCCTGAACTTTGCATCAATAAACATCAAATCCTCTGACGAAATCAGTTGCCATTTTGGTCATAAGAACTCCATGACAATTCAAAGTTAGTTTCATACGTTACTGTCATTGAGAGTGATCAGCCTCTGAAGAAGCAAGAACCCAACCGATCATCAGGTAGCTCATCTAGAACTGCAAGATCCAATCTTTCCTTACCAGGAGGGCGACTACCCTTGTAAAGGCTCTTGGTGCCAAATGGAATCTAAAAGGAACCAGGCTGGACCGCCAATGGGGATTGTGAATAGAGAACGTCAGGAACCTCTGCTGTTCTCCTTCCATTAAAATGTGAGGATAGGCATCTATTGTTGCCATGAAATGATCCAGTGGAATTAGGAAAGCAATCCTTTTGTGTGTCTCCATTTTGAAAGGAATGTTTTTCATAAATATATTCAGTCTCTTCAAGTCTATAACAATTAGAAACGCTTCCCTTCATCTTGGGGAACTAGAAAAATAATTGAGAATACCCCCATCATATGGTACAGGGACAATCTCCTTCTTGGTAACAAAGTCATAAAACCCTTCTTCCATGGCCAGTCTCTTTATCTTCTGGTGCTTGCGTTAAGATGCAGGTATATTCCCTGGCTTCAAAGGTGAGGACAGAGACTCTCCAGACTTTGGGCTTCATTATGAAGCTGGCAGTCTTAAGACCACCAGCCTCGCGGTGGCAGTCAGGACTGTCGCTGCTGTGGTGGTCGGACCACCACATTAAGACCCTGGTGGTCAGACCATCAGGGTTCTGCTGTCTCTGCTGGGATCGGTGACCCCAATGGGTTGACGGCGTGTGGAGGTCACAATCCGCCAGGGACGCGCTGCATGTAGGGGACCACAGGGGGCCCCCTGCACTGTCCATATACTTGGCATGGTCAGTGCAGGGGCCCCCCTGCCCAGCACCCTCGCAATGTTCACCGTTTGCTGTGCAGAAAGTGAATATTGCAAAGGCACCATTGCCCCCTGGGTGCAGCAGCAATGCCACCGGCTCGATTACGAGTCGGAGACAATGCTGTCTCCTGTTTCGCGCAAGGCTGACGGGCGGGAACCAAGTTTTCTTCCCATCAGCCTAGCGAGAAACACATAATAGGTCCAGCAGGGTGGTCGCCACTACAGTGGCAGCCACCGTGTGTGAACTTTGGCAGACGGGCTATTCGATCTGCCAAACTCTTAATTAGGCCCATATCTCGTAAGATTGTTCGCAATATCAAAGACCCACAAATCTGAAACGGATCACACATTCTTCTAGGAAATGGTGTATCCTCCTGCCCACCTGCAATTCTTGTCCACCTACCTCTTGGATTCTGGTAGTATCAGGGATAATGCTTATTATTGCATGGGTCCTGTTTCTGCTTCTTTTGATATTTTCTAGATTTCACCTGGAACCCTGGAGAATTATCAAAATTCTGTTGTTCTATTTCATGGAACATGTGTTCTACTGTCCCCAAAAAGTGAAGGAATGCTTCCTGACATTGAAGATCTAGTGCAATTTCCCCTTCAATTCAGCACTCAAAAGTCTCACACCTTCAAATGGCATCCTTAGTACTGCTGATCTCTGCACTGAATCAGTGATACATTCTTTGAGATACAGATTTAATTGTGCAGCCACAGAAGCAATACATGCTAACACAGAAGTTCAAATTGTATGAAACAAAATATCTGATGGGAATTTAGCTTGGCAATCCACATTCTTGAATAAATCAGAACACTCTTGACTCTCCTACATAGCATTAAACAGTGGTTTAAATTCACTCAAACACTGGACTATGTAAATTCCATCTACTCAAAGAGCCAAATGAGAACCAGAATACATTCTCTTCAAGACAGAATTCACTATCTTCTGTTACAGATTTTGAGAATGTTTTCTTCCACCAAAATGATCTCAATCAACTTGCCAACACAGAGTCAACATGCATAGAATCGGGTAATGCTTCTTCCACTTCATATAAATGATACAGTCTTGGCATGAAGCCGGTAAAATTAATTCTATCATGATCCTTCCATTCATTCAAAATCACATTGAGGACACATTGATGAATAGATACTCCAACATTAGGCAATTTCTTGAATTGCCTCAACAAAGTCTCTTGAGATGTACCAAGAGACTCTTCTACCGGGATTTCTATATTCTCCTTAATGTATTCCAAAAAATCATGCAATACATTTCCAGAACTATGCTTCCTCTTCTAATCCAAATAGGGAGAAGAGTCCTCACTTGATTCTGACTGAAACTGATCAGAATATTGATTAATTTGGTCCACAGAGTCCTTTGCCGTATGGCAGCTAAGGGGTCCATAACAATTATTTTAATTCTTTCTATTTCTTTCTCTAGATCCTCTTGCCATTTGAGGAGGGTGAGAAATTAACCCTGAAAAGGTAGGAAGATAGAGACAAGATTCTCCATTTCCCACAATGCTTCTCCATTTCGTTCTACTTCCAACTCGAATCACATCTAATCTATTCCACAAATGCTCACCTATCCATATAAAAAAGAGAGCTAAACACAAAAGGGAATTTTGCTTCTGAAATGAAAATATGAACAAACACAGTGATGTCACAGTCTACATTTCGAAGCAAAACAGCCCATCATCATCTTCATTTATCAAGCATGCCCTGAGTACAGCAACTCAAGCCCAAAATATCTGCAGAATACATGTGTGGAGAAAGCAACATCGAACAACATTTCCTCACACCTGCCCTGTAATGAAAGCAATGTCCCACAAATATGGTGTCTTTTATGATACGAACAGTATTCATCTTGCCCAAGTCAGAATCACTCAGATACAATATAGACAAGTGTCCTTATTCACAAAGGTTGACTTACACTTTTGGTGTAAGTTTACTATTTTTTTGCATTCACAAAGTTCAAGTGTAATTATGCATGTAGTATCTTTACTACTTTGGAGAGCTCAGCACATTAAAAGATAGGACAGACTCTGTAGTCGTAAAAATACTACATATAAAATTACACTTGTAGTTTGTGAATAGCAAAAAATAGTAAACAAAAGTGTAAGTTTACCTCTGTGAATAGGGCCCTAGAGCCCTAAACAGAACTAACAGGTAACACATTTGTTCATTTACTCACTGATGGGATTATTAATAAAGGCACTTTCAGGTACAGGACGTAGTATTCTAGTATTAATACCTTTCATACTCAGAAACGCTAACCACAAACCTCTGGCTGCAGATTTCTCCAACTCTCCTATCTCTTCTGTGTGGCGATTTCCCCATATGGAGGTCTTTGCTTTAGCAGTAAATGTGGGAGGGCAAGGAGAGTGATTGGAAAATGAGGAATATTTACTACTAAATGGGTGGAATTTATAGAAATGTAAGGAGGGATTTAGAGAGGGAAATTCAAATGCAAAATCCGCACACAGATGAGAGCAAGACTATTGCAATTTACAAATGTTCTACTATTATTTACTACAGTAGTATTACTGATGAAACAGACTCACATCTAGTCCACCCAAGCCTTGCCATAAGCCAAGCACCACACATGGTCAATCACTGGCATTGCAACATACTTTCAAAGAAATCAATGGCAACAAAAAATAAAAACTACCAGCACATAGGAAATAACGTAAGACAATTTCTTTAAAAATGAAATTCTAATATTATTTTAATGCATATCATTGATAAAACTATCTTTTTGTAAAAAAAATTTTATTGCAATGTTTTAAAACACATTTACTTTTAAATCTATAATCTTTATTGTCAGACATTATACAATATTGATGTTAGTTGATTACAATTTTTTATATTTTGTTTTTTTAAAGGCATATGTAATGTAGTACATCAACTATAGGAAAGTTTCAAACATTCACAGCACATGATTCTGCGAAGGAGGAGGAAAATATTACAAACATAAAAAAGTAACTGTAATAAAAATATATTGTTAACATTAATATTTAAAAAGAAATGTGATGTAATACACGTATTGCACTCGGGCTTGCATATACTCAAAACACCTGATTCTGCAAGAGGTGTAGGAAGGCACTAGTTAACAGGTAGGATGTTTGCATACCCATCAGCACCTGAAAGTCATTGTAACACATATAGCCCATTGGTGCTGAATGGAAGCAGACCATGTAGTTCCCTGTAATGATCAATAACATCAAATTAATGATAAATAAAAAAGGCAAGTATATTTCTTCTTTCCTCCACAGTTCTTCTCTCACTTAAGTAGTCGTAGTTGGTGTGCTGTGTAGTGTGAGCGAGTTAGTCTTAGGAGAAGAGGAGTTAAGTAAAAGTGTTTGCTCCATTTTATTATTTTTCATGCTAACTCTATGAGTTACTCGATTTTTCAGTCATTTGTGTTGTGTTGCCTTCTGCCCCCCCATTGATGGTTTTGTGCCTCATAGTTGGAGAACTGTCCAAACAGGCTTCAGGATTTTTTTAATTCATGTTAGGGTCATTAATTTGGTTGTATAAGGCTCCACCCCCTCATAATGCCCTTCCGGCTTCTGTTGGGTTTGTCATCTATAAATAACAAGCATGACCTAGCCCAGCTATCCAACATATATTAGATGTCAATGTTACAACTGTCTTCAACATCTCCAAGAGCAAACTCTGCCACCTAAACAGCTTAAAGAATTAAGGACCTGGTTTACTGTTTGACAGGCAGCAGTCCATTGGCCTTCGTGGCAGAGAATATTACATTTTCCACCCTGGTAGACCACCACCCTCCGTATCTAGAGAAAATTGCTGGACCAACAGTGATGTCTGTGCTTTCAGAGGAACTTCCCTCACAGTGGTCCCGCTGAAGGCACTGCGGGTTTAATGCACAGCTGCTGTCTTTTGGGTGGCCACTATCCAATTTTTTTTTTTTTCAAAAACAAGAGTTTGTTATTGAAAAACAAATACCTTATAAACCCCACAATCTGAAAGTGTTCTCCCAGAGTTAGGGGGTCATTTTTATTTTTATTTTTGTGTCTGAAGTGCCAGGTTTGTCCTGGCAATGACAGACGGAAAAAATCAACAGAACGTCTGCTCTACATAAAATAACCCAGGTGGTCTGATGTATTTACTTTGACTGCCCCTACTCTTTTGGGCTGTCAAAAAATCTTGCAGGCAACAATTTGCTTATTCTTTCTTCCATTTCAAGGAAGATGCCATCTCATCCATTACACTTACAGCCATAGTACCACCTTAAAAATCACAGGTTCAATCGGTCACATATTTCTTCACTCGATTGAAGGTTTATAATTGTATTCCTATTTAAGTGAGCATCGTTCACAAAGTAACATGCAATCAACTTTACAGTGTTTTCAGTCCTTATAGTTCTACATTCATTTTGTGTTCCCAGTAGCTTTGACAATTACTGTGGCATTTGCTGTTCGCCCAGAAAACTAGTTGGCTGTTGGAAATTTGACAATACAGTTTGGATATAATTTGATCAATGTGCGCAAAGTGCTACAGAACAATAGCAAGCATTAGTATTATTAACAGGTCTGGTTTCACTATGCTACCACATGCAAATCCAGTGATCCACATATGTGTCTTTGCATGTATTAGCATTGTAAATCCTGATCTATTTGCTTAGTCAGTGTTTGTTTACATTGTCACATAAATCACTGTACAGATATCTCAGCCTTTTGTTTTATAGGCCTGACTGATCTAAGCCATAATAGAGCACTACGGGTAGTATGCTGCACACCACCCGACTTTTGAGGAAGGGTCTGAGGGATGACACAATGATGAGGTGGAACCACAACACACACGCTTAAAGGTGGCATCATGAGTTCCTTCGCAGGTACAGATGCAGATTCACAAAAACAATTGGCATGGCTTAATCTGTATTGGCACGGTATGTGCGGGGCATCCACAGACCACCTTTTTGAGAGGTCCGGCCCATGGCTGTGTCCCCCATTCACCAACTGCAGACCCATCTTTTCAGACAGGTAGGTCATGTTTTAGAAATTTGTCTAGCTTCATTCTAGGCCTTTATTCCACATGGTCTCTCAATATTTGAGCTCAGTTTGTGTTTTATGACTTTTTTTGTGGGCGGGGTCTACTGTAACTTTTGTCAATCACTATGATAGCAAAGGTTATTTGGCTGAAAACAGGAAAGTGAGGCCCCACTCACATGTCCTTACTTTATGAAACGCAAAACCATTTACAACATTAATTGCGTGCAACGAAATATACACTTGCTTGTGTCGGTTTGCTGCTCAGCTGTAAATTCCTTTTTATTGCTGTTTTATGGGATGCTCTGTGGGTCAGGTAGATAAGCAGATAAGATAATTGCCGCTGCATCCAGCTTGCTAAGGGTGTGGTGCTCTGCCAAACGCCATCACTCTTTTTTATGGTAGAAATAGTTTCCTGTACATAAAAAGACAAAAACATTTTCTGCCAGTGGTTTTAGGTGACCCAATAGCTTGAAGAAGAAGCTCAGCTCTGCAGCGTATGCTTCTACCAACCCCAAGCCGGATGGGGAGAAAACGCATTTCTCTGTATGGGTGTTTTGTGCATTTCACTAATGGCTTCATTTGAAGTATGCTAAAGTGATCTGTTCCCCCTGAAAGCATGCAGGTTAATTGTTATAGCAGCCGGATTACATTGTTAACTCAGTACTGTCTTTGGATGAATAACATGTCTCCTTTGCTTGGGTCACACACTACACCGAAGCTTACCTCTCTCCCTGTGTGGTAACGCAAAATAAGGGGCCACCGTGCAGATGTAGTGAGGGCAACCTCACAATCTCATTTCTCACAGCAATTGTCGGGCCTTGGACTGTATGAGACCCATGCACCTCAAGGGCTGCAGAGCGCTGCGTTATGCCCTCCCCCATCTATCTCTCTCTTTCTCACACACACAACCACCCCACGTTCTTATATATTAAAAAGTAAACTTGAGTTGTTTGTGGGTTGCCGTTTAGGATGTGTTTTAGCGCCCCCCCATACCAGGTCCCGAACCATTTGTTCGAGTAGTGAGAGAAGAGGTCCAGATTTGCATCTACAGAGGCGCCGAAGCACAATTAGAGGTACACAATTGTTGTAAAAGATGAACTACCTGCTGCCACCACTGAGAAGTGGCAGCCCGGGAAGATGAGAACTGACCCTACTGCCTAATACGGGAAGGCCTGGTTTGCAAATGGCAGTTGAGCCCAGAAGTAAAACCCACATCTTCGATTTTTGTGAAATGATCAGATGATTCATAAAAAGGAAGAGAAGCACTTTTAGGGGCCTGAAAATGAAACAAAGCTGAAAGAAGCTCCAAAACTGGGGCGCTGTAAACTACCGAAGGTCAGTGAAAGTTTAAAAGGGACTACGTGGTATGTTGTGAAAGGGTGTCTCGAAATCACACGCAAATCTCAATATACTACAGTTTTCTCCAGGAATAGTGACCTCTCCTCAGTTATTTTAAAACTGAGCCGGTTCCCTCCATAGATGTCACAGTGGAAAAAAGCAAGAGCCTGTAGGCAAGCCATGAACAAGCATTTGCAATGCAATGGGTCTCGCATTTGCTCAAGTTAGAGCTCTTAGCGTTGTAACTTCCTAACTGGACTTTTTTTGCCACATAGATTGAAATTGAAAAGTAAAACAGTTGACTTAAGCAAGCTGGTTTAAAGCGCCACGGCCGCCTTGAGCACGAGCGCTGAGAAGAGGCACAAAAAGAAAAAGAAGTTAGCTCGCAGTCAACGAATTGTGTGGCAATCGTGCAATTATCCATGTAACAGGGTTGATGGCCAAGGCGGTAACAAAACCGCCCCAAGGAGGGACAAACCTAAATCATTTACCAATGATAATGATGGATTTTTGTAAGGCAAGTCCACGAACGAGTGATAGTGATGGGCGTGCGGTGGGCTTTGTTAAAAGCCCATAGATAGATTACAACATGTCAGACTGCTTGGGCGCTAGACCTAAAAAACAGCGTGAGAAGCATTTTCTAGAATGTGATCAATTAACATTTATTGTGTTGCTTTACTAGCATGATTATAAGCAAGGCCACTGGAGTTATGCCACTGTGCGGCTTTGACAATTTTCAAATTGTAGATTTGCTGCATTTGCCATGTAATCCATCCACTGCCGCACAATCTGCAGATTTAACAAAAAAAAAATGTTTCTAGCTCAAATGGTTCAAAAGTTACTAAAAATGTGACAACAGGTGTTGCTGCTCAGTGGAAGGCCCTTTACAAAGACAGACTTGGCAACTTTCTGTTGCTTATTGCTATAGCTGGGTGAGAAATTGCTATTGGTATTGTAAATTCAAACCTGGACTCTTTTTTTACCACATAGGTTGTGCAGATGAGAATACGACACACAAGGGTACGTGTGGCAATGCGTATGTGCAGCAGCATATCATATGTGAAAATCCTCAAGAAGCGGGCGAACCAGTAACATTTTAAAAACGCCGCTCTGCTCTAACTTGTCTCTAGGAGCCCATGCATAAGCCGAGCCTTAAAAATGTTGGCATGTAAAAAGTGCAACAAACATCATGCTAAATATGATAATGTGGCTTCGAATTCAAGGAAAGGTATTTTTAAACCAGCTGAAGCTTTCACCTTAGAACAGCAGACTGTGTCACTGCACTGCACGGCATTTATCAAGTGATATTTTGTAAGCATAAACGTAGAGGTGGGCGTGTTTCCTTGAACCAGCTGCTATTCACCATATCTTGTATCGCGCATACACACTGTTTCTCCGTAAACATGGCATTTTCATTTCCTTTGGCAGTCTCGATATTTCAACAGCTGTGGATACCTTCTTTAGGGATGTCACCTTTTCACTTGAAAAATACCTGTCCTTTAGTGCTTTTCCTAAGAGCCTGGGACATGATACTAAATATAAGCATATGTATTCATTTGTAGTATGACCTTTCAGCTTTTGTTTTCTTTAAACATTAGGATTCCTCAACGCGGCTTTAGAACACATTTAAAAGTGTTTTCTGAAATATATTTGCCATTTGAAGTATGTACAGATAAGACTTAAAACATCCCAGCTTTATGTGATTTAGCTTATTTTAGTACCAGGCGGTCATTAAAATGCTGTTGGAGCTGGTAGAAAATTGGCCGGTGGCAACCCTCACCTCCTTCAGACGAACATAAAATTCTAATTACATTTTGCACGTATGTGAACATTGGACTGAGCGCTTTGTAGAGAGGCCAAAGATTTGATGAGTATGTAGTCTGAACACCTCTCTGACCAACTGACAAGCACTGTTAGAAACCCGTTTTGCCTTTAGCCTCAAATCTAGAGCCCTGACTCACTGTTCCCTGTCTTGAGCACCCACTCGCAGTCTGAACACACAAAGGCACCCAGAGGAGACCCATTGCACGGTATGTGATGTGCAGCAGCTGTGCGCAAATCTCAACGGGAGGTGCGGGCCGGGGTGGGGATTGGAAAGGGGCTGGGGAATATAATATGAGCTGTGCTGAACAAAAGAAAGGAGCGGCCAGCATATATGTAAACAAAGCAGGGCAAACTGCGCTGCAACAATTAAAATTAGAAAAAAAGTTCGCGCCCAGCAACAGGTGAGGAATGGAGGCGCAAGAAAACTGTAGTTGAGCTGTGCTCCCCTGGAAAAAACGGAAGTGATTTATCGCGACGTGAACCACCCAGGAGGCAGCAAAGAAGAGCGACACTGGACTAAACCAATGGTAAGTAGCAGGCAGGAGTAAAGTGCTTTATACAATACAAAAGGCCTGTTTTTTGCAAAGTGCCTACCTGTAGGTTTTGGCCTCTAGCTCAGCCGGCACCTAGGGAAACCTACCAAACCTGTATTTTTAAAAACTAGAGACCTAGGGGAATACAAGATGGGGTGACTTGTGGGGCTCTGATCAGGTTCTGTTACCCAGAATCCTTTGCAAACCTCAAAACGTGGCTAAAAAAATAAGTTTTCCTCACATTTCAGTGACAGAAAGTTCCGGAATCTGAGAGGAGCCACAAATTTCCTTCCACCCAGCGTTCCCCCAAGTCTCCCGATAAAAATGATACCTCACTTGTGTGGGTAGGCCTAGCGCCCGCGACAGGAAATGCCCCAAAACACAACGTGGACACATCACATTTTTTCATAGAAAACAGTGCGTACCTGTGGATTTTGGCCTCTAGCTCAGAGGGCACCTGGGGAAACCTAGCAAACCAGCGAATTTTTGAAAACTAGAAACCCAGGGGAATCCAACATGGGGTGACTTGTGGGGCTCTGACCAGGTTCTGTTACCCAGAATCCTTTGCAAACATCAAAATTTGGCCAAAAAAACACGTTTTCCTCTCATTTCGGTGACAGAAAGTTCTGGAATCTGAGAGGAGCCACAAATTTCCTTCCACCCAGCATTCCCCCAAGTCTCCCGATAAAAATGATACCTCACTTGTGTGGGTAGGCCTGGTGCCCGCAACAGGAATAGATCACACAACGGTCAATGTTGGTCTTTACATGAGGCAGCTGTTGACCCTGGGGTGATCCATTCCGGACGCAGGCACTCAAGTGGGGTAGTGTTTTTATCAGGACAGGTGAGGAATCACTGGGTGGTTGGAATTTTGGGGATCCCAGCATATTCCTGTAGTTTGTGTGACAGAAATGCGAGAAAAATTGAGTTTTTATTCAACATTTCAGCTTTGCAGGGTATTCTGGGTAAGAAAACTTTGGGGAATGCACACAAGTCACACCTCTGTGGAGTCCCCCGAATGTCTAGTTTCCAGAAATGTTTGGGGTTAGTGTGTTTCTCTATATGGCTGCCGAACCCAGGGCCAAAAACACAGGTGCCTGCCTTAAAAAAACAGTTTGTTTTGCGATAGATAATTTTGATGTCTCCACAATACGATTTGGGCGGTGGAATTTGGGGCTGAACTAAATTGGGGAGCTCCCAAGAGAGCACTCTCTCTCTCTCTTTGCTTGCCGCTGCATTCACCTGCTCTCTGGGTTGGGCTAACCCACTATTACCCAGTTGCACAGACTGCTTGCGAAGGGACAGCAGGACTGTCCTCATCACCTCCCTCATAATGTACTGGAAGAGGAGTTATCGAATGGGACTCCTCCGACTGAAAAATCACTCCCAGAGTCTGCACCATTGTCCTATCCCTCAGATGCTGTCTCAGTATCTGATGTCTCAGTCTCTGATCCTATGTCAAAGCTGTCCTCTATAATCCGAGTGCCGGCAGCAGTCATCCATCAAGATGCCATCTCTGCTATTGGCTAAACTGTTGCTCTAAAACACCAGCCTACGTAGACAGTCACAAAATCAATGGTGTGTGTGAGATATGTGCAACAGTAGAGGCCACCTTACCTGCGCTTCGTCCCTCAATCAGCACGTTCTTTCAAGACACTCAAAAAACACCTTGTCACATACCATTCGTCACAGTCTTTAGCACCTCCTGCGCCCAGTCCAACAATCATTATTGGTACTCCCACTCCCTCCTGCTCGGATTCCCTCATTACCACCCAGCAAAAGTGCCCTTCATCTCTCCATAGCCGCCCGCACATACATTTCATTTGTATTATAGCGCAGGTAATGGCTGACTTTACTAATGTACTCAGCTATTGACATAAAATACAGATTTGCTCTTTGCAGTAGGCATATAAACCTTCTGCGCTTCTTTATGGCACTAAAACTGCCACTAGACAAAAGTCTGATCCTTTCGTAGCAGAAACATAATCACAATACTTACTTGACTTTTTTATTGCTGCCTAAAAGCTACAGGTGAAATGCGTCAGTTGAAGTATGTGCATTGCTTTGAAGACGGAAGCTGCAACTGCAAGACAACTGGTGGCAAATCTATATATAAATATATATATATAAAAGAAAAAAAAAAAAATATATATATATATATATATATATATATATATATCACTTTTATATGTGGCTCTGATTTTCCTGGGGGCTGATCGCAGCCCCCAGGGAAACCACACACATATTGACAAAAGTGATATATATATATATATATATATATATATATATATATATTTAGATCTATCTCTATGTATATATCTATCTACATAGATATATCTATAGATAGATCTATATATATATATATATATATATATATATACATATATCTATATATATCTATAGATCTATCTATAGATATATCCATGTACATAGATATATCTGCATATATAGATCTATATATATATATATATATATGTATATATATATATATATATATATATATATATAGAGAGAGAGAGAGAGATTTTTTGTTGTTGTATGGTTTCCTTGGGAGCCAAAATGGCCCCCAGGGAAACCCTACAACTACTAAAAAAAATATTACCCCCACAGGGGGTCACCCTGCCCACGGGTGACCCCTGTCCATTTAAAAAAAAAAAAAAATGTTTATGTTTTTTTAAAAATATGCCTCCGGGGGGGGGGGGCCGGCCTGTTTTCTGAGGGGGCGACCCCCGCAAGTGAAATCCCTGGCGTCTAGTGGTGTTTCCTGGCCCCCGATCGCAGGGCCAGGAAACACTTTCAGAAGGCCTCGTAAGAAAGGGGAGACTCTCCCCTTTTTTACGAGGCCTTCCTGAAACTGTTCCTGGCCCCCGCTCGCAGCACAGCTGCGATCAGGGGCCAGGAAACAGTTTCAGAATGCCTCGTAAGAAAGGGAAGACTCTCCCCTTTCTTACGAGGCCTTGCCGAACGTGGGGAAGGCCGTTCCTGCTCCGATGGGGAAATCAACAGTGTTACGTCAGCGCGCCTTGCGGCGCGCTGACGTCACAAGGGGGCGGGGGGAGACACGGAAGAGGTTCCGTTTCTCCCTGGGACCCAAAAAAAAAATCCTCGGTTGCTAACCCCCACCCTGGTGTCGGCCACTGGTCGTGACCCGCACCAGGGAGGTAGTGCAGGCGTCGGCCAGTGGCCGTCGCCCGCATTGAAGGGGTTAAGTGAGATTTATGAAGCCACGCCAGGCCACCTTGCCTTGCCCTGCGTGGCTTCATAAAACTCGAGTAATGTAACGCAGTGCTAATCACTGCATTACCTTACTCTGCACCAGGGAGGTGTTTCCATGGGTTTTGCGCGGATGTTCCCACTCAACATCCATGGATTTTGAGGCATTCACAGATTTACAAGAAGTTGTAAATCTGGGAATGCATCAAAAAGATATCCATTCATAGGGGAGGCGTAACTAGGAGAAATATCTTTATTTGTCCTCGTTTTTTTCTCTTTCTATGGGTAAACAGTAATGCGCAATATTGGATAACTATAGGGACATTACTGCCCTTTCCCTGTGACACAGGGCTGCGTAGCAGGGTGACTTGAACTCTATTCCAAAGCAAATGAGTCTAATAAAATCAGAACTGAAATGTAGTAAATTACTAAAGACTAGATTGTTCGAGTGGCTTCCGCATGACAGCTTTCCTGTGTCTGGCTAACACTGGAAAGCCTTTCTGGGTAGCCATGCACTGTATAAATCCAGGAGAATAGAATAGTTAGTGCTATGTGGTTAGAACCGTATGTGATATTGCATTATGCTTTTCATGGGCGAGCACAAAGTGCTCCGTCCATTCTGTAATCTCTCTTTGGGCTTGAAACCAAGCCCATGCCACGTCAGTCACTTACATTGGTTCGTGGGCTTGCCTTTTAAAATCCGCTTGCTTTCATTTGTGAAAGGCATGCATACGTCATGCC
Organism: Pleurodeles waltl; assembly: GCF_031143425.1. Lineage (NCBI taxonomy): Eukaryota > Metazoa > Chordata > Amphibia > Caudata > Salamandridae > Pleurodeles > Pleurodeles waltl. The sequence goes on along the minus strand of NC_090446.1, from coordinate 974,393,004 downwards.
TTTTCCGGTGTTTAGCCCACCTCCACAACACCGGTAAAGTACCAAAAACATATGAAGCTCGATGTTTTCAGCCTGGAGTCCGGACTACTTTATCTGTTTATTTTTCACGCAGCGTGATCGCGCCTCATTTTACATAGCGCGAGCGTGCTGCTTTCTTTTTGCTTTACAACGCTAATAGCTCTAACTCGAGCAAATGCGAGACCCGTTGCATTGAAAATGCTTGTTCTATATGTTGTCAATAAAAACAATTCAAAGTTGATAATAGAAGCAGGAGTAGCCTATTAGCCAGGCTTGAACCTAGTGAAGATAGTGAACTTAGGCCCACATGTGCGAAATTTCCCATCTGCTATACCAATAGCGAATCAGACTAAGGCCCTCATTACAACCCTGGCGGTCGGTGCTAAAACGACGGATATACTGCCAACAGGCCAGCGGTAAAAAAAATGGAATTTTGACCACGGCGGAAACTGCCAACAGAGACAGCCACCTTAACACACCAACTGCCACGGCGAAATCAACAAGCACCGCGGCAGTAACCGCCAACAGCCAAGTGGAAGACAATGTACCGCCTACTGTATTATGAGAGGCCAATCCGCCACCTTTTCCGGGGCGGTACCAATGCCATCAAAAGCACGTCAGAAACAGTACATAGTAGGGAAACCACTCACCTCTTGACACTCAAGGAAGAACCACGATGCCATGGAGCCCGAGTTGCACATATTTCCCATGCTGGTCTACCTCCTCCTACACCAGGAACACGAACGGCAGCGAAGACGACCACGGTGAGTACCGTACCTAGCACACAAGGGAGGAAGGGGAGAAAAAAGAGAGTGACACACACACACACGCAACATGCAACACGCAACACGTAACACCCCCACCCCCAACACTATACACACAAACAGATGCAACAACATGACATCTACACCCCGTAACCCTCAGGAATGACGCAAGGACAAAAGGAATTGATTAAAGTGAGTGTAATATTAACAAGTTAGATAAATACGTCCTTAAAGCACATTCCAAAATGTCCATGGCCCAAAGCCATAACACATAGGCAAAGGCCACACTTGACTCCTGCCTCAATACAGAGAGAACACTGCTGGGGCATCAGGTCAAAGGTACACAGGCACCTCAGGGGGAAGAGGAACGGGGGCACCTCAGCTGGAAGATGGTACAACACCACTGCTCCTGAAGGGGGCTACATGCCCTCTGCGATGTCCTGGGGAGTGCAAAGCCACAGTCTCTCAAGTGGGTGGTTTGCCTACTGTTTGGTCCTATGGAGTGCAAAGCCACAGTCTCTCAAGTGGGTGGTTTTCCCACTGTTTGGTCCTGGGGAGTGCAAAGCCACAGTCTATCTAGTGGGTGGTTTGCCCACTGTTTGGTCCTGGGGAGTGCAAAGCCACAGTCTCTCAAGTGGGTGGTTTGCCCACTGTTTGGTCCTGGGGAGTGCAAAGCCACAGTCTCTCAAGTGGTTGGTTTGCCTACTGTTTGGCCACAGTTTCTGTAGTGGATGCCTTCTTCCACTGGTTCTGCAGGGGGCATAGTGCCCAGTGTGCTTCATCCTGGCAAGGAGGGGGTAAGTGGATGCCTTCTTCCACTGGTTCTGGAGGGGGCATAGTGCCCAGTGTGCATCATCCTGGCAAGGAGGGGGTGAGTGGATGCCTTCTTCTACTGGTTCTGTAGGGGGCATAGTGCCCAGTGTGCTTCATCCTGGCAAGAAGGGGGTGAGTGGATGCCTTTTTCCACTGGCTGTGGAGGGGGCCTTGTGCCCACTGTGCTTCATCCTGACAAAGAGGGGGTGAGTGGATGCCTTCTTCCACTGATTCTGGAGGGGGCCTTGTGCCCTGTGATGCAGATCCTGGATGGTGCAAGGTCACAGTCTCTCGCCTGGGTGTCACACCTACTGTTGTTGCAGGGGCCAGGATGCACTACAGCCCATGTAGTCACGACTACACAGTGCTCGCCGGGCCGGCGGTGACAGCTGCTCAGTGGTGGCAGTTGCGGGCCTGGCAGCGGTGCTGTCAGTGGTGGGGGGAGGCTCCAGCCCTTCCCCTGCAGCCTCGGACGGCTGCCCACTGGGGCTGCTGCTGCTGCTGGCAGTGGTGCTGCTGGCAGTGGTGCAGGTGGCGGTGCAGTTGGTGGTGCTGGCAGTGGTGGGGGGAGGCTCCAGCCCTTTCCCTGCAGCCTCGGATTGCTGCCTACTGGGGTTGCTACTGCTGGCAGTGGTGCTTCAGTCAGTGGTGCTGCTGGCAGTGGTGCAGGTGGCGGTGCAGGTGGCTGTGCTGGCCGCAGTGCAGGTGGCGATGCTGTCAGTGGTGGGGGGAGACTCCAGCACTTCCCCTGCAGCCTTGGACCGCTGAAGTGCCATGACTGGTGTTGTTTGCCCAGATGCTGCTCCAGCCCCAGGCACCAGATCCATCCTGCCTGCGGAGTCTGTTCCTTTTACATTGGCCGTGGCAGCTGTTGTTCCCTTCCTGCCCTTGGCAGCTGGTGGTGCCTCCTTGCTTCTGCCAGCTGGTGTTCCCTTCCTGCCCTTGCTAGCTGGTGGTGTCTCCTTGCCCTTGCCAGCTGGTGGTGTCTCCTTGCCATTGCTAGCTGGTGGTGTCTCCTTGCCCTTGCTAGCTGGTGGTGCCTCCTTCCCCTTGCTGGCTGGTGTTCCCTTCCTGCCCTTGCTAGCTGGCGGCCCCTTCTTGCCCTTGGCAGGTGGTGCAGGCACACTGGCAGTGCTGACGGGTGCCTCCTTGGAGCCTCTCACACATGCATTAGCTGCAGAAACTACAGTGGCCGTGGACTGGGTGGCTGAGGTTCTGGCCTGGGTTCTGCCCACCCTGGCCCGAAGTGAAGGACGGTGGGGCAGAGAATAGGTCAAGGTTAGAGAAAAAAAGCCTTTTTGGGACACTGGGGCTGGAAGAGGGTGAAGGTTTGGGAGTGGAGAAAGAGGGAGTGGTTGTAGGAGGTGTCTGTCTGCTGTGTTTGGGTGCATGGGCTGGATGCTGTCGTGAGGTGGATGGCTGTTGGGTGTCTGAGTACTTGCGTTTGTGTACTTTGGGTGGAGGGGGCACAGACACAGTGGGAGAGGACACAGGGGATGTGTGCATGGATGTGGGGGTGGTGACTGACAGTGAGGGGCGTGTAGTGATAGGCATGCTGGTGATGGAGGTAATGGATGAGGATGTAGTGAATGCAGGTGTGAGTGGAGACGCTACTGGGAGGGAGGGGGACGACAACGAGGAGGGGGACACAGTGGAGGCAGTGGATGTTGATGTGTCTGCATCTGGAGGGTGCTTGTGTGAGTGCCTGTGGGATGAAGTGTGGTGCTTGTGTTTGCCTGAGCTACTTCTGTGTGTGGATTTGGGTGCATGCTGGTTTGAAGGTGTGCTTGGGATAGGCTGGGGTTGAGGGGAATGGGACTGGGTAGAGGAAGTTGGTGGGGGGAGGCTAGAGACAGAGACAATGGCTGCCATCAGTGAGTTGGCCAGAGCTTGGAATGATCTCTGTTGGGCCGCCAGAGTGAATGCCCTCCAGGAATGCATTTGTTTGTTGCAAATGCCCTGCTAGACCCTGGATGGCATTCAGCATGGTTGACTGCCCAACAGAGAGGGATCTCAGGAGGTCAATATCCTCCTCACTGAGGGAAGCAGGGCTGAGTGGGACAAGGCCTGAGGTGCCTGGGGCGAAGGAGATGCCCACCTTCCTGGGTGAGCTCGCACGGGAAACTCACTGAGGTGGTGCTGGGAGGGCAGTGCTGGTACGGGAGGTGGTGGCTGTACCTGTAGTTGAGGTGGGCACAGAGGTGTCCGCCACCGCCATGGAGCTTCCATCGGAGGAGGTGTCGCTGTCAGAACTGTCCCCTCCTGTCTCCGTCGTGGTGCTCCCCTCGCCCTCCGTCCCACTAGTGCCCTCCCCATCGGTGGATTCAGCCTCCAGGCCCATGTGGGATGCAGCTCCCTCCCTCGCCGGTGCCTCTGCTCCCTCGCAAGATGATGCTAATGCACACAACGACAGGGTGACAAAACAAAAAGGGGGGGGGAGACAGAGGATACACTTGGTCAATGCCAGCAACAACACCACTGTTGGCAATCACAACACACAGGGAACAGCCCTACGCACTAGGCCATGCACTACCAATCACAGTGCTAGTCACTAGGCCATGGGGTACAATGCCGAACACTATTAACTGCACACCTGAAACCCACAGGACCCTGACCAGAAGTAGATGCCCACTAGCATTATTGGGGTTGGAGTGCATCTGAGCCTGCCCATCATGGAACCTACCCTGCCATGTTCGTCCTGGCCTAGGGGCACCCACAGACCCACATCCCCCACCCAGGTAACACCTCAACATGCGCAAACTCATGATTCTGAATCTGTACTCACTTCCCTGTGGCTGCTGTGATGCCTTCAAGCGCCCATCCAGCTCCGGATAGGCCACTACAATGGGCACACCTTCTTCGTTGGGAGGGCGTCCGCAGCTGGGCCTCCGCCGTCTTCCTTGCCCAGCTGCACAGGTCCTCCTACCGTTTTCGACAGTGGGTGCTCCACCTGTCAAAGACCCCCAAGGTTTGCACCTCCTTGGCGATGGCACGCCAAATACCCTTTTTCTGATGGGTGCTAACATGCAGAAAAAGGTACATAAGAAAAGGTATTAGTCATACCGTCCGTATTGTTACACTCATGGCCCACCATATCCCTCTCATCCCCTTACACACAGACATTGCCCACCAAACATGCACCACTCTATACATTCATGCCCCACACATCGTGCTCACAGTGTGAGCTCACCTGTTTGTCTGGAGGACCATAAAGTAAAGGGTACTGGGGTAGGACCCCATCCACTAGTCTCTCCAACTCCTCGGAAGTGAAGGCAGGGGCCCTTTCCCCAGACCCTCGAGCCGTGGTCACTTCCAGACACAGGTCACAGCAGCACTTGCAGTGTAGGTCCTCTCCTTATGAAGGTCAGGAAGCAAGTGAGCGAACAGGTAGAAAATGGCGGTCTGGCGGTCACGTCCACGACGGTGCGTACTGTCACCGCCGGCATACATCACCATTGGCTCCTGGAACCCATAGGCCCCAATGATAACCAATGATGTGTTGCACCACGGTTATCGACTGCCTCCCTCAACGGCGCACAACGTCAGCGGAATTACCTCATTTCCACTTGTTACTACTCACATAATACACATAAGCACATCAACAGACCTACACGTTCACATACAGTTTCTGTAAAAAATTTCAAGGCATATTAATCTGAGGATATGTTTGAATATGACCATCTGCTCACCGTTTTTCACCCTAGAGTTCAACCGGTGAGGATGAATAGGAGATGGAGACATACCCCCATGTACAGACCCCTGTTGGACCTGCCAACAATGGAGGACATGCACATTATCCTAACCTACAGACTTTATAGGGCCACAATCCATGAGCTGTGTGCACAATTAGAGCCAGACCTGACCTCAGCTATCCGCCACCCCACTGGTATCCCCCCTCTTGTGCAGGTCCTGTCAGTGCTCCATTTTTTGGCAAGTGGGTCCTTCCAAGCGACAGTGGCCATGGCAGCAGGGATGTCACAGCCTTTGTTCTCAAACGTGCTGACCAGAGTGTTTTCTTCCCTGATGAAAAACATGCGCAGCTACATCGTATTCCCCCAGGTGGAGGATTTGGCCACAGTGAAGGCTGACGTCTATGCTCTGGGACATATCCCCAACATCATTGGTGCTATCGATGGTGCACATATTGCCTTTGTCCCTCTCCTCCCCCCGGAGAAATGAACAGGTGTACAGAAATCGAAAGAGCTATCACTCTATGAATGTGCAGATAGTGTACCTGGCGGACCAGTACATCTCCCATGTGAATGCAAAGTATCCTGGGTCCGTGCATGGTGCCAATATTTTGAGGAATAGCAGCATTCCATATGTAATGTCTCAACTCCAGAGGCATAGGGTGTGGCTAATAGGTAAGCATATGTTCCCCACCATATGTGTCTGTTTGTATGGGTTGTGGGTTTGGCCCTAAGGGTGAGTGTCTGGCTAACAGGTATCCCTCGTTATTTGCAGGTGACTCGGATTACCCCAACCTCTCATGGCTACTGACCCCAGTGAGGAATGCCAGGACAAGGGCAGAGGAACGTTACAATGAGGCACATGGGCGAAAAAGGAGGATCATTGAGTGCACCTTTGGCCTCCTGAAGGCCAGATTCCGGTGCCTCCATCTGACAAGTGGATCCCTGTGCTACTCACATGTGATAATAAGTGTAGGTGGTATTGCAATGGGCTGGGTTGATGCTGGAGGAGTGTCCAAGATAGAGTCCACTCTATTGGTATCACAGGTGCATTGTCCAAGGGGGCATAGGGAGTGGAGCAATTGCAGTTCAAGGTGGACAGGGGGACAGAGTGGGACAGAAGGGTGACATTCACGGGGGTCTTGGCAATGTTCTCTGGCTTCTGCCTGGATCGCAGGGACCTTTTGTGTGGTGGTTCTCCTTCTGCAGTGGGAGGGGTGCTGGTGGCCTGTTGTTCCTGTGGCGGGGCCTCCTGTCCACTAGCGTCAGCGGAGGTGGAGGGTGGTTCATCGGTGTGGCTAGTGTCAGGGGCCCGTTGGTGTGCCACTGCCTCCCTCATGGTGTTGGCCATGTCTTCCAGCACCCCTGCATTGGTGACCAGGGTGTTGTGGATGTCCCTTAGGTCCTCCCTGGTCCCCAGGTACTGTTCCTCCTGCAGCCGCTCGGTCTCCTGCAACTTGGCCAGTATCTGGCTCATGGTCTCCTGGGAATGGTGGTATGCTCCCAGAATGTTGGTGAGTGCCTCGTGGAGAGTTGGTTCACTGGGTCTGTCCTTCCCCTGTCACACAGCAGTCCTCCCAGCTTCCCTGTTGTCCTGTGCCTCTGTCCCCTGAACCGTGTGCCCACTGCCACTGACCCCAGGTTCCTGATCATCCTGTGTTTGTGGGGTTGCCTGGGGTCCCTGTAGTGGTGGACACACTGCTGATTGACGTGTCCTGGGGACAGAGGGATGGGCCCGCTGAGTGGGTGCTGTGCTAGTGTTTCCTGAGGGGGGGGGCTCTGTGGTGGTATGGGACTGTGCCTGGGTCACCGACTGTCCAGAGGTCCCTGATGGGCCAGGTTGGTCATCCTGATCCAGGTGTGCAGAGCTGCTGTCATCACTGTGGGCCTCTTTGGGGGGACTGGATGTTGCTGGCACCTTCTCTCCGGTGACGTTTTGTGGGGGTCCTATGGGGATGTAAATGCAGTGTTATTGTTACTGCGTGTGACATATTGTGCATGGGTATGTTCCCCTCTATGGTTGTTATCACCAAGGAGGCTTTGGCTTGTGTGAGTTGTGATTTGGTTGGCTAAGAGATTATCACTAGTGTGCATGCTGTTGTAATGGGTGTCCATGCAGGTCTGTGATGGGGGTCCTTGCATTCGTGTTGCATGCAGGGCTTGGTATTAGGATGGGTGGGTTGTAATGGTGGGGTATATGTGAGGTGGTGGAGTGATGGGGGTGAGGGTAGGGGTAGGGGTGGGAGTTTGTGATGGCATGCAGGTGGGGGGGAGCTGAAAGTAGTATAGATTTGACTTGCCAGAGTCCATTCCTCCTGCTACTCCTGCCAGGCCCTCAGGATGCATTATCACCAAGACTTGCTCCTCCCATGTTGTTAGTTGTGGGGGTCCACCGCCAGTCCTCTGTACAGCTATCTGGTGTCTTGCTACCACGGAACACACCTTCCCCGTAGGTTATTCCACCTCTTCCTGATGTCATCCGTTGTTCTGGGGTGCTGTCCCATGGCATTGACCCTGTCCATGACTCTCCGCCATAGCTCCATCTTCCTAACAATGGACGTCTGCTGCACCTGTGATCCGAATAGCTGTGGCTCTACCCGGATGATTTCCTCCACCATAACCCTTAGCTCCTCCTCTGAGAACCTGGGGTGTCTTTGTGGTGCCATGGGTGTAGTGTGTGTGGTGTGTGTGAGCGTGTGTGGGGTGATGTGTTGGGGTGTGTGCTGTGAGGTGCGTGGATGGTGTATGGGTGATGGTGTTCTGTGGCTTTGGTTCTGTGGGTGCTCCTGGCGTGTCTCTTTCTCTCTCTCTCTGTTGTAAATTGTTTGTAGAGGTAAAGGGTTGTGGGTAATGTGTGTGTGTGTTTTATAGTGTTAGTGTTGCGGTGTGTGGGTGTGGTGTGTGTATGTGTGTCAGGTGTGTGTAGTTTGAATTGTCCAATGTGGTGTCATTTTGTGTATGTGTGTGTATTTTGAGCGCAGTGGTATGTACTGCCAATGGTTTACCGTGGTTGAATGTCCACCGCAGTGATTCGTGGGTCATAATGCTGTGGGCGTATTTATGTTGGCGTAACGGTGTGGGTTTTGGTACTGCCAGTTTATCACTGACCTTTGGTGTGGCGGACTTGTGTGTGTGTGTCTGTATAGTGGTGGATTTCTATGTGTGGGTCATAATACGTGTAGCAGTATACTGCTGCGTTCGCGGTATGTTGGCGGCAGTCAGCATGGCGGTAAGCAGCACTTACCGCCAATGTCATAATGAGGGACTAAATCGCTAGTTGGAAATCGCAAAATGGAATGTACAAAAATAGTGATTTCCTTACAGCGATTCCTATAGATTTGCAATCGTTATTAGGAAATCAATATTTGGAAAATCGCTAAATTGTGATTTCCTTGTAGGAAATAGCAAATTTTATACACATGAGCCAAAATGGTTAGAAATAAATTCCTGGAAACGATAGTGAAATGGTGTAGGGAGGCAATGATAGGTCAAATCAAATAAGATCTATTTATGTAGAAGTCAAAACACCCCAGCGGTCACACTTGCTTCTCATTCCCAATGCACTGCTCTCTCCAACTGCTCTTGAGCTCCAGGGAAACCAAGAGCATGTTCCATATGCATTATGATGTTACTACATTCCATTGCCAATAAAGCCATTGTGCTTAATGTGAGGATACTACAGATAGTTGTTGATGTTCTTGTTCATGTTGGTAATTCAAGCTAAGTGCAAGAAATTTGTACCATTTCCTTCTCAATTATATGCTGCAAATAAAAATATTTTAACCATAAAAACAATCATATTTAGATATGAATTTACCACACATCACAAAATAATAGTTTTTAATATATTTTTGTTTCTGGGTTTCTTTAACATGCTTGCAGACATTCATATATTTCATAAATCGTATGCCACACTTATTCTAAGTATAGAAAATCTATGCGCTTACACCCCATTAGCATTTGTCACAGAATATTAAATCCACTTTGAAGCAAATTCTCCATCGTTATCCTGATTGTTTTAGACCCATGCCAATCTGTAAACTTGATTCTCTAATTATAAATTCAACAATCCCCACAGCATCACACATTTATATTATATATAATGCAGTTACCAAATTAGTGATGTCACTGTGCTCTACAGCAAGAAAGGTTTTATTTACAAGTCGCAGACTACGCGTTTCATTGAGGGCACATTTTGAGCGAAATTGCCTCTATGGCCTCGAGAATTATTGGGCACAAGCAAGAAAGGATTGGGGGATTTGTTTAATAAAGTAATCCACAACTTTGCAGTCACACAACCTGTAATGTGGTTCTTAAGACTCCCAAGGGTTGAAAAGGACACCTGTAGCAGGAGGCATTCAAAAAGCAAACAGAAGTTAAAACATCTAGCTTTGTCCAAGGCCAGCAGAGAGTAGTGGAGCCCAGCTCCAGGAAGCCTGCCCGTTGGACCACTCACAGGTACTTTTTTGCTGAGTTCCAAACCCTGGACCCCAAGCGCTGCAACAACTGCTGTCTCGCTTTGCCTCGCTCAACGGCAGCACTGTTCACCTGCCACTGCTGTCTCTTCACCTACAACTCAGGATCGCCCACCTTCACAAATACCTGCGCCACTCCAACTTTGCCAACCACAACTCCCTAGGCACCTCTCCAATGCCTCCTACAAACATGCCACCAATGTTTGGGACACCTTCACCACCCTCGCCCCTTCATGCGATTGTTATCACAGACACCTGACTCCACCCCTTCTCTGCCCTCCACATTGCCACCGCAATGCTGAACTGCTACAAGGTGGCTCACCGAAATCGCACCAACAAACACAGCGGAGATGTTGCCATCATTTGCCATCATCCACAAAGAAACTGTCGAATGTTCCACCACCGAGGATGACGTCACTTCGACCATGATCATCCAATTCTATATAAAACCTTTACTGCCTCAAATAAACGAAGATTTGTATTAGCGTTTCTTATTTTTGTCTGTGTTGCTTTCCTATATTGAAACACAACGATGCTGGAGAGATGACCTGGTGCATGACCATGCCTTGTATGCAAAGCACAGTAATTTAGGTTTCAACACCTTACTGGTCATCCGATTTGGAAAGATCTATATCACCGTAGCCACAAAACTAGTTGTGAGTAGGGACGTAGCATCGGGGGTGGGTGGGGCACCCCTTATCCCTCACCCCCCAATAAATTAATTCTTGACATGGTAGTTGAGTCTGGGGGCCCTGAGCTGTATCTTCCATATCTGTGTTGGGTTTTCTTGTCATTCTGATTTTACTGAGACGTTTTAACATGTTCATTTTGTGGATCAGGAACTTAACAGTATTTAGGCTACGATTTACAATCTGTTTGCTTCAAGGTTGTGTCACTTTTTTCCGTAATTACAAAGCACCCACATGGTGAATTGCATGGCTTTGTAAGAAAAGCTAATGCAACGCAGCACATTGCACTGCCTTGCTTTCCTCTGTTTCAGGTAGGCATTGCATGGGTATTCTTCTGCGTCCACCCATGGGTTTTGACCCAAACCTATATTGACATATGCCCACATTTAGAAAGATTTTGCATCAGGGTTGTGTCATTTTTTGATGGAGCCTCAACAAAAAATAATTTTCGGTATTTACAATGTCACACAAATGTCAGCTTACAGGGACACAGATTTAGAAAGCTTTTCGGTCTGGGTTGTTTCACTTTTTTGATGCAGCCCCAATGCAAAATATCTTTTGGTGTTTACAAGGCAATACAAATGTCCATTTGCATGGGTTTGTAAGGAAAAGTAACGCCAGGCAGCACACTACGCTACTTTGCATTACTTTGTGTCAGGTAGGCATTCTGTAAGTGGTGGATTTTGACATAAACCCATAGTTACAATGTGACAAGAATTTGCACCTAAATAGTGTGCCTGTCTGAGGCTGGTGTAAGAAGTAGAAATATCTTTATTTGTGCTTGTTATTTCCTTTTTGCATTTGTACTTCAATCTGCATTACACATACAAAGAGGTAAAAACCTTCAAGGGTAGTTTTTGAGCAGGAAGGTAACCCAGACAGAAAAGAACCAATAGATTGTTGACAAGAGAGACAACTGATCCAGAAATATCAGGACTCCTAATGAACAGATGTTTGCTGGATGCACTGTTTCTTGTAAGTTAACAACTTACTTACCCTCAGAAATGGTCTTTCTGGTAAACTTCAACAACAGTGTTTGTGTGCCACTAGATGGCCCCAGATGGGTGATGCAGAGCCCATTGGCTCTGTGTTGCCCTTGAAGTGATGGGGTCTGGGCACAACCGCATACAGTATAAGCACCACCCATGTTTGCTACCTTAGTTTCTTGTCTCTTTCCGCACCCTCAGAAATGGAGCATAACACATCTTGTTGGTGACAGTGTGCTGATATCTAATGTGTGGCTATGTTAGATTTTAAAGCCACTCCACAGTATCGGGAAGCGGGAGGTCAGGGAGGGATTTGCTGTTAAATAGAATATCAATCAGAAAGAGCATTACCAAGGATAAGTAACTTGTTCTTTTGATTACGTCTAACTGCAGATTTCCACCTTTAGAATGGTAGGTAAAGAGGACTCAGACAAAGAAAGCTTTACTGAACCTGCTGAACAAGCTGTTCTTGTTGTCAGATGTGGCTGTCAAGACAATAGTGCTTAGTGAACATACGTACTGTATCCGACATCGCAGTCTGGTAGATATCAGGAACAGACACCCCACATACCAGTGCCACTGTAGAGTCCTTAGCCTAGGAGAAATTGACTCTCTTGTCCTTGGGGTGGGGTTGACCGGTGTCTAGCAGATCCTGTTTCAGAAGACTATTCACCTCAACAGGGTCATCTTTCACACACTTCCTGCACTTGCTTGCAAGTGAGAAGCTGACAAACAGATGATCGTCTATTATATGATCGCTTGTTTAATGCAAAAGCTCACCATCCTTTTTGAATAAGGGTGATGGAGCCTCTCCTTCTTTTTTGAGGGAAGAGGCTGAGCAAAGAATGCAGGCAAGGTGGTAGACTGCTGAACATGAAAGACTGACACAACCTTAGGGAAGAAAGCTGCCCTGTCTTCAACACCAACTTGTCCGAAAAAAGGTAGTGGTGGGCGGTTGTACTGATAGCACCGGCAGCTCACTCACACTGTATGCTGCTGTGATGAAAATAGGGAAGAATGTCTTCAGCATCGAGTCATAAAAATTAGCTGTGCATAGGCCCAAAGAGCGTGCACAAACAGAATGTCAAGATTAAGGTCCCACTGGGCATCCCAAATAGTTTGGGAGGAAACATAGGTGTCAATCATTTATTCAAGAGCATCACAACCAGTGGCTTAAACAAGGGCGGTCAGTCAGGTAAGCACAGAAATACATTTTCACTATGACCACTGCCAGGCCTTGCTGGGCTAAGGAGAAAACAAACAAAACAAAATTTGACAACATGGCTTGTAAGGGGTCGGTGTCTCTGGCACCACACCAGGTAACACATTTATCTCAAAGCCCAGCACAGCTGGTTCCCGTGGAAGGGCTTCTGGCAGCATGCAAAATATCCATGATCATAGTTGACAATTCAAAAACATTTAAATGCTGCTGTCCCCTTTCCAGGCATGGAGTAAGTTGTGGAGATTTAGATGCAGGACCCTGTCCTTCTGCTGAGACAGGAGGTCTTATCTGGTGCCAAACGCTCAGGCTCAAAAGCTCTCTGCATCAAAATCTCCTGGCCCAGTTCAGGCAATCAAGGTGGCCTGATTTCGGTCACCCCTAACCTTCTTGAGAACCTAAGTCAGGAGAGATATTGGTGGAAGGCATACAGAAGCGCTTTGCTCCATTCCAGTCATAATGCATCTTCTAACAGTTGCTCTGGAGGAATCTCCATCACTCAAAATTGATAGATCTAGCTAGGTCTCTCCCAAATGCTTGAAGATATTTTGAACCACAATGAAATGAAAATATTACTCTTGATCTGCCAGATGACGTCTACTCAGTTTGAGGGCTCTGGCATGCAAGGACCCTCCCAATTGGCTTTTGATGAGGAATATGTGCTGTTGCTTCAAACCACCTGAACAGGCGCATAGCCTCCTGGAGTAGGGCAGAGGTCCCCACTCTGCCCTGCTTGTTGCAGTACCACAAGGTGTCAGTGTTGTCTATGAAAAGCTGTTCCAGCCTCCCTTTGATGGCTAGAAGGAAGGCTCCAAGGGGCTGATGCAGAGTCAGCTCTAGAGACCCTAGGCTCTGATCTCAATCTCTGTTAGTTGACTCCCCCAAACCCAGCAGTGGCACGTCAGTCACAACTGTGAGCTCTGGGTGCGGAGGGGAGAGTGGCCTGCCACAGTTGAGATTGGCATGTGACAGCTGCCACTGCAGGTCATAAGCCTTCTCCTTATAGACCTGAACAGAGGCAGAGGGGTAGTTCTGATGCTTATCCCACTGTGATGTGAGGTTCCATTGCAGGGCTCGCATATGACACTTTGCTTTGTCAATGAGGGGAATGCATGAAGCCAAAAAGCCTCTGAGCTATCCTCACCAAGATTCACGACCCATTACCTACCATTGGGATCATACTCTGAATGTCCCAGACTCACTGCAGTAGAGGAAAGTCCACGAATGCTATCATGTCCAGAATTGCCCCAGTGAAAGTGAGATTCTGTGTGGGGCTCAGGTGAGACTTCTGTTCACTGATGGTAAAGCTGAATAATGTCAAGAGTTCAGCAATTGTTACATGGTGGTCCAAGACTGACTGTGGTGAGCCTGTCTTTAGAAGAAAGTAATTGATATAAAGGAACACATGTACTCCTGACCTCTGAAAGTTGGCAGAAACTACTGCTATCACTTCTGTGTACACCAGAGGGGCTAAGCTAAAGTAAGGCAGAAAGGGAGCATGGCAAATTAAAAGTGTTCTTCCTCCACCTCTAACCATAGGTAACATGTGAGGGACTGGTGGGTGGGAATGTTAAAATACCCTTCTGGCAAGTCCATGGAAAATACTGCCTCTGGGGTCCAGGGCTAATAAGATCTAAACCACTATGTATATTTTAATTTATCCCTCCACAGAAAGGAATTATATGGGTAAAGGTCCGGAATATGGCTGAGGCCTCCCGTCCTTTCTTGGAACAATAAAGTAACATGAATAGCATTCCACATCCTTCTCAGAGACCAATGCCTATTCAGTGGCACTCCTGGAGAGTAATCAATTTATCTCCTGCATCAGAGTGGTTCTGTGCCCCTCTGAAATACGTTCTGGTGTGGGAGGATGATTGGGCAGGAAGGAAATAAAGGATGGGGTTAGCCCCCTTGAATGATCTGAGAGACCCATTTATCTGATCTCCATCTGGGGAGGAAATGTTATACTCTGTCTCCGACTGGCCTAACAGGAGCCGTTGGTTGAAGACAAACTAAAGTGGCTTGACAGCAGATGCAGTGGAACAGGAGGAATTAAAAGACTGTTGATCCTGCTCCAAAGAGCATGAAGTGGGTCAGGTGCCTTACAAATCTCTCTAGCTCTGTGTCTGCCTTTTACCCAAAGAGTCTGAACCCATTGAAGGGTATATCCATTATGAATGCTTGCACAAAAAAAAATCTGGTTGAATACATCTTTGTTTGCTTCCTGAGAATGATACTGGTGATAGCCCTGCCACGGCAATCCATAAGATCCAGACCAGCATCTATACTCTTCCTGCCCATTATGTTTGTCTGAGCTAGAGAATCTCTGAGGTCCCCCGGGACAGCTGGACGATACTTTCTGGCCATGTCCCACAGAGCGTGCACATATCTGCCCACTACACAAACCAGATTTATAGACCAAAGGGCCAGGTAAGTGAAAAAAAAACATTCTCTTACCAAAGGCATCAAGCATTTTGGATTACCTATCTAGGGGAGAAATTTGGATTGAGTTTAGTAGCAGTGGTTGCAGAATGACGCTCTGAAGTGTAAAGTGGTTTGTTAGTTGGTACAGGACCAGTAACAGATCAGATCCGAGTCAGATGGTGTTAGTGGAGATCTCACTGGCATGAATCTGACTAGAGGCCCCTGCTGCTCCATAGAGCAATAAGGCATGCCAGAGGTAACCAAAATTCCATTAAGGATGTGCAGCATGGCCTCCTTGAAGGCCACTGTTTGCTGCAGAGGTTGACAATGTCCTGGGAAACTCAATTCAGAACCCAAGGACTTCGAAGTAGTGTGGTGTTTATCCTAACACCCCTGTGCATTCTTTTGAGCTGGAGTGGAGAGATGAGACTGAGTCCCACTTTTTCATTTTGTTTTTCTGCTTGGGCTTCAACTTACATTCAGGAGGAAGTGGATCTTTCATGGGAATGGCTGTTTCCAGGAATTCAACCTGGAGAGGAATTTAGACCTATATTTCAATCACAACCTCTTCTTTGATTCGCCGTGTAGAGTTTTTCCTCCCAGCCCTAGATTGCCTTCTGGTGTATAAGGACAGATGCTTCACAACTTAAGAGTTGTGACCGAAACTGAGGTACCAAAGACACACCACATATGGGTCAGTAACTGGTATCAGCTTCCTGTATTCTCAGCACAGTTTGAATCCAGTAGTTTTTAGAAGGGACATGCTTTCCAGCATGTTGAATCTGGCCCTTTTAGCAGGCTCATTCCCAGACTTTTTGCCTCCTTCCTCCTATTTTGTCTGACCTCTTGCTGTTGGCTCTAGGACTCTGAGCACTTTATCACTGCTGATCAGTGCTAAAGTGCAGGTGCTCTCCCTCCTAAAGTTGGTATGATTGGCTTATACCTAATTGGCACATTTAATTTACCTGTAAGTCCCTTGTACAGAGGTATCTTTATACTCAGGGCCTGTAAATTAAATGCTACTAGTGGGCCTGCAGAGCTGCTTGCGCCACCCACAGAAGTAGCCTTTCAAATCTGTCTCAGGCCTGCTAGTGCAGTTACTGCCACAGGGACCTGGCATCTACATTTACTTGCCAGGCCCAGAACTCACCTTTTACTACATGTAAGTCACCCCTAAGGTAGGCCCTAGCTAGTCCTATGGGCAGGGTGCTATGTATGTAGAAGGCAGGACGTGTGCCTTATTGCGTGGCCTGTCCTGGTAGTGACAAACAACCTATTTGGTTTCTCACTGCTGTGAGTGCTACGTTCTCATAGGAATGCTTTGGAAATGCCTGCATTATGTCTAGGGGGTTTTATCAGATTTATGAGGGGTAGCATAGGCATGTTTGGTATGGTTGTAATGGTAGTGAGAAATGCTGCTTACTGGTGTAGGTGGATTTTTTAATATCATTACAGAAATGCCACTTCTAGAAAGTGAGCATGTCTCTGTGCTTATGACTCTGATGTTTTGCAGCTTGACTTCAATCCACGTCTGGGCAGAGTGACAGTTGGGCTTTGTGCATACTTTTCAGACAGCCTGTAGACAGGGAGGGTGGAGGTGTCACAGAGGTGCATATACACATTGAATAGTCTTCCTGGGCTGAGAGAAGGGGAGGCGGGTCACACTTGCATCTGTAAAGGCTGTGCTCTGGCCTCACACAAAGGGCTTGTTACCCCAAACTGGTGTTTGGAGCTTGTGCTGGAGGAGAGAGGGGGCACTCCCAGAACCAGTTGTAACTGGTTGGAACCTCCTCTCCTCCTCTTTCTTAAACCTTTGCAAAATTGAGTATAAGTGCAGGGAATTATTTCCAACAATTTGGGAGACACTGGAGAACCTCTGGACTTCGAACATGCTTGTAAATGGACACAGACTGCTGCTGGAGGGACTCACCAGGAACCGCCTTGGTCTCCTGCTGCTGTGCTGACCTGCGACCTGCTTGGTCACCTGGAGGAACTGCCACTGTCTGCATCCCGTTTGTGCTGGCGGGCTGCTGGGCCCTGCCACCTTGTGCTCCATCTTTTGTGTCCCCTAGGGGCTGGGTGCCGTGGACCCTGACCCCTGCATCTGGCTGCTGCAGCCCGTGAGGAGTGCTGCTCTTGCTCCTCTTTCTGAGGGGCATAGCGCTTAGAGGTTGCTCTACTTAGATTATCTAGAGCCACAAGAAGCTCTTCATTTTACTGCCCCTGGGCTTTGTATGTGCTTACTAATGTGCCAAAATCACCGCCACCACCCGGGCGTCCTGAAATTCACAAGCTCGTTGGAAGGACGTTCTTAGAAGTGCGCCCGGGCATGAAGAAAAGACATTGGGAGCGAGCGCACTCCTAGCAGTGCTCCTGGGGCAAAGCACTCTCCGAGGAGTGCCCCCGGGGCACCAACAGGCATCAACTTTGGACTGTTCACGACTGCGTCCTGGGCGGGCTGCTCTGTGGAGTTCACACACCAAGCCACTGGCCGGTTGGAAGCCTCATCAGAGGCCCCCCGCCGCTGGGCCCTGTAATAATGTGAATCCACACCAGATGAAGATCAAGATGCTTGAAAGGGGCAGAGATAGGGTATTCTGTTATAGAGAAGGAAGCGTTGGCAATTTTCTGGGCCATAAACAAGTTCAGAAAATGTGTGTGGGGATCTTCTTTCGTAGTCAGGTCTGATCATAAACCCCTGAAAGAAATTTTTGAGAAGAAGGGTTTGGACTCAATTTCCTCGAGGATCAGGAGATGGGTCATTTCCTTACAGGAGTATAACTTCATGTTTGAATACATTCCGGGAAAGACAAATGTAACGGCAGACTGTCTGTCGAGATTGGTGGAGGTGGTAGGGAATGATAAATCTCAGGATGTAAATGATCAATGTGATGCTGAGTGTGGCATAAGAGTTTGTGAGGTTACGCTGGGGGCTGTAAAGGAAGATGAATGGAGGGATGAGTTGCAAAAGGATAGTGAATTGTGTTCTGTGATGTCTCTTTTGGAACAGCATAAGTCTCGAAGTCTGGTTAAACCTTGGTCGTTAGTTGCAAATGAGTTAGCCGTTGTTGATGGTATTCTAATGAGGGGCACAAGAATGATTCCCCCATTGAGTTTGAGAGAAGTCATCGTGAACATGGCTCTTGAAGGGCATATGGGCATTTCTAAAACCAAAGAGCGCATCCGTCAGGATTTCTGGTGGCCTGGATTAGATTTGATGGTGGAACGTACTGTTAGGGAGTGTACACCTTGTCAAGCTAGTGATAAGGTGCTCAAACCAAGATGTTCACCTATGGTTTGGAGAAGTTTACCAAAAAGTCCATGGGATGAATTAGCTATCGATATTGTGGGGCCATTGCATGGAGAACATCAGACTCCTTACCTGTTGGTGTTGCTGGATTTGTATTCACGATGGGTGGAGGTGAGTTTGGTGAGAGAGATCACTTCTCAATCTGTGATCAGTTTTTTAGAATCTGTGTTCAAACGCGAGAGTTTTCCTAACTCTATTCTTTCTGACAATGGTCCGCAGTTCTGTTCTGCTCAGATGGAGGAGTATTTTGTAAAATGTGGAATTGTACATAAAAAAATTGCGTTATATCATCCAGAGGCAAATTGTGCTTTGGAGAGATTTAACAGGACTTTAAAAGAGAGTATACAATTAGCAAAGGTAAACTGTTTAGATTGGAGAAAAGAACTGCAGGGTCGTATAACAGCTTACAGGTACACTCCTCATGCATCAACGGGGAAGACTCCTTTTGAACTGCTCAGGGGAAGGTCTCCAAATACTTGTTTGTGTCCTGGCTGGATGGTTGCTGGGAAGGGTTTGAAAAACAATGGTATTGGGGAATGGAGAGACAAAGAAGTGTCTCTGCAAAGCAAAAGGAAGATTTATGTTGATAAAAGGAATAATGCGAAAGTTACAAATTTTGAGGTTGGAGATAAAGTAAAGGTCAAAGCTCCTGTTGGGTGTCAAAATTGGTCAAAATATACCTCTCCAAAAACTATCATTAAGCTGTTTAAAAATGCTGTCAAGACGGATGATGGTCGCATCTGGAATCATAGTCGTGTAGCACATTTTGGAGGGTGTGGTGTGGCCGACAGGAGAGATGATACTTCTTATCGTTTTCCCTCTGACATTGATTTAAGGTCTGATCATACTCGTAGGAGTGTCAGAACACGCAGGTTTCCTTTACATTTGCGTGATTTTGTGTAGTTCTTTCTACCCTCTTTTTCTTTCTGTTCAAATGTGTTTTTGTTCTCATGTTACTTCTGTTCTAATGTAAAGAGGAAGAAGTGTAATGATGTAACATGGCTCCATGCCAGAACACTGGGCATGGAACCAGCTTGTTCTGAGGTTCTGTGATGCAGGGTTATCTGCGACAGTTGATATGCTGGCTGTTGGTTGAGGCTGTAATAAATACCTCCTACCACATATCTTCATCTGGTGTGGATTCACATTATTACAGGCCCCTTGTCTTGGCTGTCTTGCTCTTCCCCCCCCCCCGGGGAGCCTGTCATGGCCTGGGGGGGGGTCGGTGCAGAAATTGTAGGTGCCCAGTTTTGAGTGCGGGCCCCAAGAGGGGTCCTGTAAAGAAGTGGAGGGAGTGCGAGCCGCCCCCATCCCCCAAAACATAAAACCACCCCGTTTTGGCGCAGTGGAGCACAGGGGGGCCCCGTTTTTCTTTGTGGCACTGGAGGTACCTTCATCATAAAAACAGGTACTTTTGAATGTACATATACTTTTCTAATCTTCCTTTTACGGGCATGCTGGAAACGTAGTGCTAACCTGGTGCTTTTATGATGTGCCATATATTGCCTAATGTTCCTTCTATGGGCATTGTATGCTAATATGTTTTCATGACTTGCCATATATTTTCTAATGTCCCTAGTATGGGTATTTATGATACTTTTATGATGTGCTTTTCTCTAGTATTGTTTTTTCTGACTACTGCTTATGCTGCAGAATAATGAGTAACCTGTGTGTTATATGTGACTACTGCTAATTTCTGCAGAGTAACAGTACCGTGTTGTGGTGGGGATAGTGCATTACGTGTGTTAGGTGTGTTGTGGAAACGCTTCACACATTGCCTCTGGGAGAGGCCTGACGGTTCGTGCCAAGGTACCAAGGGGGTGAGCAGGGGTTATCTTGGGTGTGTAACTCTCTCGCCCTGACTAGAGTGGGTGGGTTCTGCCAGGCTTAAGTGCATACCCTAGCCAACCAGAAACCCCATTTCAAACAAAGCACATGGTCTAAAAGTGTTGGAATGGTCAGAAGAATGACAGAAGATCAGAGTGGAGCTTTGGATCCATGACAGAAGGTTAGAGAAAAAAGGAACTGACTTCAGTGCACAGGGATGGCACTTATATGTGGCTCTGCTCTCCTACTTCTGGGGCGGTACAGAGCAAATGGGAACTGTACAATGCCTCCTGCCCGTGCACAGGAGCACTGCTGTTGAAGCTCTCCAGATTCATTCTGCCACATAGGGATATTCTAAATATGAGGAATCTACAGTTAGAAATAACTATCATAACCTGCAGCTTGTTTTCCAAAAGTACTTCGTAGACGATAGAGAAGTTTCTAAATGCCTGAAGTTCCTTCCCCTCATACTTAGGTCTGACATCAATTATTTAAGATTCAAAACTGTCCTGGAGAACATGCAGTGCTGCCAGAATAAGTGATTTGGGTCGAGAGGGGCCTTATCATCAGGTCTCTCATCTTCTCTGCTGGTGGATGCAACAATCTCCACAGAACTGCACAAGTGCAGAGTAAAGTCCCTCTTTTTTTCATTTTTGTTTCGTTGGTTGACATAGTCAGGGTTTGAAAAGCAGCAGCTCAGAAGTCCCCCACTTGTACTACCAGGCAACTCTCCCAATGCACCTCAATGGCAAACAGTCATAAAGCAGACGCTCTCTCTATGGGTCTAGCATGCACCAGCCAGCCACCTATAGTATATAGTATTATTCACTATTGGTGTAATAAAAATTGTCAGAAAACACAGAGTGGGGCACCAACTCACGCCCATAAGAGCTGTCCGTTCCTGGCACTGAATGTTCCACCTCTGGGGCCAAGGGTCGCCAAGACATACCAGGGGTCGCAAAGGGCAATCCAGGGGTCTCGAATGAGACCACTGTCAACCCCTAAACGTCGTCCATGGATATCTCCCTCTTTATATTTCAGAATTCTAGTTTATAAGTTATTTTCAGACTTTCATTTCTCCAGCATTCTTGACATACCCTTCAGCAGGTTTTATGAAATTGAGCTATTAAAAAAATGGGGAGTTCATTAGGTAATGATGAAATACAAAGAGTGTTTGCTCACAGCAGTTTTAAGAATGTGTTTCCGGATTCCCTAAAAATCTATGTGTGGAAACAAATGCAAGTTAAGAAAGATTTGCTAAAGGTGTAGCAGGGTCAATGGCAAACATAAAATCCCTAGGTACAACTAAGTACATATTGACACTTACCTAGGTAAACTTAGCCAGAGTTCCATTAATGATTACTCACTAGATGTCACGGAACAACACATATTTACTTGAGAGAAAAATGTGAATGTTTATGTTTCCGATAAAAGCAACAAAGAAGAATGGAAAATGATTAAATTTTATTAATTGTAGTGTCTATGAAGCATAAAACCGCAGCAGAAGCTCTTCAGCAAATTAGAGAAACACCTTGAAAATATTCAGGAAGCAAAGCAATAGATGATCATTTAAAAATGGCAATGAAAAAATGTGTTCTATTTCAGAAATGGTTTTGGTTGCTTTTAATATTATTGATGACATATTAGAAAGTAATAAATAAGAGCAGAAAGCATGATAAGCTATAATTACACTGCAAGCTTCTTTACCGGTACTGAAATCACACAGAGTCTCATGGAACCAAATGGATGTTGTTGAGATGCTTAAAGCCATTTAACTTGAATGATCATTAGAAAATACTTAGTGAGAATTAATGTATAATTTAATCTCAGTGTTGGAGTTTGATTTGCTGCTATATCTTTCTTATAAAAAATTAAGTATGGTATTGTTAATTCCTGGATTTATTCTGAAACCTAGTAATGTGTTAAAACTTGAAGGGTGCCCTTTGAAGCAAGGCGTTCGGTGGTATACACAGCAAGGGAACTCATTTTTTGTAATATACTTGGACAATTCCATATTCAATGTGTTGTTAGCTTAAGGAACAAACCTTATTTTTAAGTTCAAAGGAGTGTTTACGTCCTTTAGAAATACCACTCATTTGTAAATAGATAATTTTCTATAATGTGCAATACAAGAAATGCCAATGCCATTTGCTTTCTGACGCTATCACTGAAAACAGAAATCCCAGGAATTTTATAACCTATGAAGAGAGGTTGCACGTATTTCGTGAATGTGAGTAGGTCGATTGAATGTTATGGTTCTAAGTTATATCTGTTAACACAAGAAGTAACTGTACTTTGTTGGCCAAATACAAACAAGCTCTCGTACGAGAATCTTATTAAATTGAAAAGCATAACTCTGTGGTAATCAAATTAATCAAAACAGGATTTAGTGCTAGAATCGGTGAGTATTTATGCAGTGCAAGGTACACATAGTATAAATAAAATAACAGTTATTGCAATCAACATATCCCCCTTCTTTTATTGATGGTTTACAAACTATTTCATTAATCAAACATAACAGGCACAGTTACAGCCATAAAAGAGACAGGAAAAAGTGTGCTTGAAATATTCAAGAACACATTGGGTCAGCTTGGCATACCAGAGGGGTGTACACTTTCCAGTTTTTTCACAGGATTAAGTCCTATTTTTAATATTCATAGAAATATACAAACTCAGCAAAGGTGTTCAAGTGTGGGTAAGCTGAGTGAAGAAATGGCTTAACCTTTAAACCACAACTATAAGCAGTCGCAGCTCAATGCGTTCACAAGGGGTGGGGCGGGGTGGGTGTGAACCATCACGGTCGGCCTGGACTTGTGTCTTTGTCTCGGTCCAGCGCGACAGATAACCACATTTGGGCCCGCTGCACACAGTACCTTAAATCCTGGGGTACGGTTTGGGAGGCATTGCTTTGCGTGGCTTCGCGTCATTGGGCGTTGGTTCTGAGAAGCTGTGCAGGGTTTGGTGTTGCTTTGAGTTGATTCCAGGGAGCTGTGTGGTGAGGCTTTGCAAGGCTTGGTGTCGCTTTGCATCAATCCTGGGGAGCTGTTTGCAGGGCTTGACATTGCTTTGCATCATTTTCAATGGGCTGGCAGCTACATGGTGAGGCTTTGCGGGGCTTCGCCGTGCCCGGCGTTGTGTCCGGTGGGGTTGGCAGCCAAGTGGTGAGGCTTTGCAGGGCTTTGCATCACTTCACTGCAGTTTCGATGAACATCACAGAAGATAGAGCACCTTATACCCACTTCCAAGGCAGGGCATACTCACAGCTTGTAGAGGCCAGGGGCTGATAGTTCAAGTATTTGATATCCCTGAGACTTGGGAAGAGGAGGCAAGCTAACAAGCCCTTGGAGATCACTTGTGGTGGAAAGGCAGAGTCCATCCAGCAGAGTCAGGGAGCAGCAAGCAGCAGGGCACCAAGCAGAAAAACAGTCTTTACAGAAAAACAGTCATGGTGAGTCCTTTGAGCAGGACTGCAATCTTTCTGACAGAGTCCAGTTGTTGGTCCAGAAGTGTCTGATTTGGTGGGGTCAGAGACCCAGTACATATACCCAAATGTGGCTTTGAAGTGGGGGAGATTTCAAGGAGTGGTTTAGAAGTGCACAGTTCCCTTTCAGTTCAGTCCTGTCTGCCAGGCTATCTGTGTGGGGTTATCAGTCCTTTGTGTGGGGGTCAGGCTACTACCCTTTGAAGTGTAAGTAAGAGCCCCTCTACCCTTCCTTCCCAGGAAGACCCATCAGTATGCAGATGAATGCAGATGCAGTTGAGTGTCCTGTGTTTATGGCTGCCGGATGGAATGCACAAAGGGAGCTGTCACACTGCACAGACCAGACATGGATTAGACGCAGGCTATAAGGCATATAGAGCAGTGAGAGCAGAGAAATGCCTACTTTCTAAAAGTGACATTTCTAAAATAGTATGTTAAATCCAATTTTACCAGTAAGGAGGATTTATCTTTACCATTCCAAAAATATGAAACATGATCACGAATTACAGCTTAAAAGTATGTAAAGAATATTAAGTATAATAATATATTATAATAAAAAATAATATATATATTAATGCTGGCCTGTTAGAGGAGCAGGCTTCACAATAGTGAAAAAATGACTTTGGGAGTTAACTATTAAGTATATTAAATATATTAAGAAATTCCCAATGCTGGCCTATGAGAAGAGCAGGCTTCACAACAATGAAAAACAACTCTGGGAGTTTTTCACTACCAGGGCAAGTAAAGCCTAAAAGTACATGTCTGGCCTTTTAAGTACACTGCACCCTGCCCCGTGGGTCACATAGGGCCTACCTTAGGGGTGAAATATGTGTAAGAGGGGTTTAAGGCTTGACAAGGAGTTTCAAATGCCAAGTCGAGGTGGCTGTACAACTGCACACACAGGCCTTTCAATAGCATGCCTAAGACATGGTGAAGGAGCTACTTATGTGGGTGGCACAATCAGTGCTGCATGTCCACTAGTAAAATTTCATTTACAGGCACTGGGCACTTTAATAGGGACTTATAGGTAAATTAAATATGCTGATTGTGCCGGAGTGAGTGTTACCATGTTCAGGGAAGACAACACAAGCACTTTTGTACTCGTCAGCAGTGGTAAAGCGCACAGAGTCCTAAAACCAGAAAAAACGAGATCAGAAAAATGGAGGGAGGCAGGCAAAAAGTTGGAAAAGATGACCCTAAGGCTGTCATGTCCTACAGTTCCCTTGTAGTTGGTTCTATGGTAGCATTATGTAGCTTGAAAAATGTTAAAAAAAGACTTAAAGACATGTTGACAGGGTGTTTTGTTTGATAATGATTTATTACATTTTTCAATGACAGTCAGTTTTACTAAACATTGAAAATATACATTTCATCATGATTATTGATCATTTTTTGACAAAGACAATATATCTACTTATGTGGGTATCCTGACCCCTTTATAAAGCAAATATGCCCACTTTTTTATATTTTGGTGCTCTGACCTTTTGACAAAGTCAGTAGCTCTGCCTTACTTGAAATGATACCCATTATATTCAGCCATGCACTCCCATAGGGTTTGGGTCCTGGACCTGGCCCATGGCCAAGCCCACACTGTGCGTGGCCAAAAGCCATGTGTGCTTGCTTGCCCTTAAGGGGTGGGATGCAGGGCCCGCGCACAGGTCGTGCAGCCAGCCCCATAACATGCACAGCAAAAGTCTGTGCATGGAGTGGCGTTGGCTGTCTGTAGGGGGTTAGATGCAAGGCCCAGCCACAGGCAAAAGGCCATGAGTAGCGTGGATTTGGTTGCCTGCAAGGGATTCTAAGGTTCTCAATTGAATGCCTTCATTGTATTGACTCTTGCCAAGCTTGAGCTTTCCCATGATTCTGACCAGTTACCTTGCATATGGTTTTCAGAGGTTCTTGTAGTTGCAAAACATTTGACACCAATGACGTTTCCTCTTCACCCTTTCCATGAGGGCCCTATTCAACATGTTTCTTGCCTGCTGATCATATATTAACTAAAATGGGGCAAAGCCAGTTGAAGCTTGAGGGGTGCTGTGAAAGGAGAACGGGACCAAGGGTGGACCTTTTGCATTCTTCACCATTCATCCCATGGTTTTCTAAAGTATTTGTTTGATGGTATGATTATGTCATCCCACCAGATCATCCATATAAGCATGATATACTTCAGTCTTGATACATCTAATGTGCAGCAGCTGGAATAGGGTGTTATAGAAGTCAAATAAAATTGGTGCACTGATTAAACAAAATGTTTTCTGGCGGATGCAGACTTGAGCAAAAAGGAAGTAGTAAATTGGCCACATGGGTGGCAGTGATCTCTCTGATGAGACATTGCCCTATTTATCTAGTGGTAGAGGTGATGATTTATAAAATTTATTTATGTCCTCTTCCTGAGGCTTCCATGGGCCCAAAATTGCCCATACCGATGCTCTTGAAATGGTGTCATTAATACTAGTAGTGGTGGACTGCATTTTCCCAGTGGCAGAAGGGTTTTACTAACTACCCTAGAGAACACTGCTGACAGTAATGAGTGGTTTTAACATAAATCCCTGGCCAGAAGAATTTCTATCGGATGGTCTAGTGCATCTTTGCAGTATCCTGATGCCCTCTTGACAGATGGCTATGTGCCAGTTGCATTATTGATTGGTTAAAGATTTCAGGGAAAAGCTGCTGTTTCAGTCCAGTTGTGGTCCCATACAATACATTAAACATTTCTATCTTTCTAGGTATGTACACTGAGGTTAAGCAATCAGGTAATTCCCCAACCAGTCTTGGTGCATAGTGGGTACAATGTTTCTCATGTTATATGACGATGGTTTCTCTGTTACTCATCTTTCAATTTACTATCATTTATTTTCTTATTGTCTCAAACTCCTCTTGATTTTTTCAAACTTGTCCTTAGAAAATTCCAGCTTCTGTGTCAAACAGAGCATTCTTCCAACAAGAGATAACATGCTCACCATGGAGAAATAAATATTTTAAAAAGGCAGAGACATTCCTAATACCAAGATTGAGGGAGGTAGGGAAACACCCCAATAGACATTTGATGAGTATTGACTTTTACTTCCAACTGAATCTGAGATATGGGATATGTTTTAATGCCTCCATGTATCTAAGTGATCTGAATTGAAGGTCACTGTGGACTATCTGGAAATAAATGTAAACTGATGATGATAGCCTGCTTACATCCATTATCCACTAGTCCAGTTGTTTGCTATCCATGTATACTTACTTCACAGGAATAACTGTAGTCTGGTGAGCATACTCTCCATGGTCCACCCCTATAACTCCTACCTCCATGGATTCATGCTGGCAAAGCAGTTCATATACTCCCATTCGGCACACTCAAAGCATTGGGGTTGTGTTGGAGGTTTTATGCCTTTTTCTATAGATTATTTGGGTAGAATTTCTGGTTTCATCCTTTCTCATCTTCAGGGTTCCTCAACCTTGAGATCTAGGTCTTACCACTCTCACAGTGGTTAAATGGGTACTGGAACAAGTCTGGATGTTATAAAAGAAGAATAAGGTTTACTTAGTCACGCTCTAAGATAGGAGGAGGCCAGGTCTATTACTCATCATACTGTAAAGTTAGGATATTGTCAAACCTATTTTGCATAGAAGCAGGTAAGGCTTCAATGTACTGTTTGAGGAGGACTATTTTGTTTAGAAAGCTCTGTAGTACAGACAGTGAGGGGTTCCGCTTATTACAGGTGGCTGTAATAAAATGAGTGACGATAAGTCTCTTCATCGAATCCTAAGTGCTCCAGTATGGCTTTTCTAACAATTGAATATTCCATCAAAGTTCAACGCCTGGTCAGTTGTTTTTCATACCTCTAATCAAGATTAGGGTGATGTACTTAGCCCATCATTTCTGGGGAAAAGTAACATACCAATCAACCCTCTTGAACATAGGGCCATCTCCTAGGAAGGGATATCTAGATGTAGTTGGGGTACTACAACCACATCGGTGAACTGGAGCAATGCTTCTTGAGGTGTTTGTATGCAACTACTTGCCATATCCTTTGCACCTGAACAGTTTGTGCAAACTCCTTCAGTCTGCCTGCTCCTGTTGTTGGTGAATCTGTAAATTGTTGATGGTTCTCAACAAATTGTTATGTTAGGTCCACCACCATCTGTGGTATTAGAAAAGTCCCACTTCTCACTTCAACTGTCTAAACTCTAGTTCACCACACAGGACTCAGGAATGCTCGGGGTATATAGTTCTCTTTGCATTTCTATATTTTCTCCCGTAGGTCACATTATCTCATGGAACTGCCATTGTCTCTGCACTTATCAAATCCAAAAGTCTTAGTTAACATATTCTCTTTTCACCATTTCAATTCTCCACTTATTAAGCAACCTTTACATAAGCAACACCAGGTTAAATGATATGGAGATCAACAGGGGTCCTTTCTCTTAGTGAATGGCATTTATTCTCATTTTTGTGATACAGAAGGGTTTCGAGGGAAGGTATACCGTTAGGTTAGTGGTCTCTCTGCAACTGACAGGAAGGCTCTTGTTGAATAGCAGATTCAAAGCACCACCCTCCTACTTGCCCGGCTATTTGTATAGGTCTGCTACTTTTCAGTCTTTAACCATTCGCTTCCTTCTTCTCTCACTGGCTATGTTAAGTTTGTTGGTCTATTTCATCCAGCCCTTTATTTAAGTGGAGCCCTTCCTTTCTCTCCTGGACCACACCTGGGACACCTGCGCTCTTTCTCATGGCTTGCATGGCATTCTAAGCAGCACTGGGAATTCCTGATTGTTAGGGAGAATCTTAGAATCAAGAGCACCAGGGTTCACAGGGCCTGCTCTTTAGCCCACCCTTTCCTTCCACCACCTTGGGATCCAGCATAACCAAAGTGAATCACTATTGAGATACTGTAGTGATGGAGCCAGAACCCTGGCTGACTGCCAGTTTCAGGTTTGATAGTTGGTGTTCCGACTCCTACACCATTCCATTTGTATTGCTGCCCTAAATGCAGGAGCCCACAAGCCCCTAAATGCTTACAGTTTCCTGGATGCAGTGATTCTGAATGCGACTTGAGGCAGCAGTGTACCACAGTGTCACTGTAAGGATAGCAGCAAGCACAGGGAAGATGATGATTTTCTTCTGCTTTTGGATCCACATCTTAAATTTCTTTCTTTACATTCCACTCCAGTAACAATTTCCATTCCCAGGATTCGTCACTGTCGGACTGGAGGCCTTTCTTTCACTCTCCAAGCTGCAAAGTTATGGAATTTTCTTCTCCTTTCCGTCCACCTCATTGATGATCACCTCAATTTCATAAAGCCAGACCTGTAAAGGGTGGGGCTTTGTGCCAATGGCCACCTAAGAGCACCAATTGCAGTTGCAATTGCAGTCACATTGGAGGTTGCCCTTTCAAACTTTTTCAAACAGAGACCCTGCCTGGGACCTGGATTATGTTTACTCTTTGGCGAGGGTGGGACAGCAAGGAGAACAGAAGAAGTAGAAGACGAGGGAGAAATGGAGGACAGGAAAGGCATGAAAGAAGATGATCAGGTGAAAGATAGAATAGAGAGAAGGATGGATAAACATGACAGGGTAGGAGAAGGAGTTAAGAGTCAGACAGAAAGAGAAAGAAGGAAAGGACAATAAAAAGGGCCAAGTGAAGAGCTACAGAAAGGACCCAGAAATAAAGATGTTGAGAGAAAAGGTAGGAAGGACAATAAGGAGGACTGAGAGACAGAAGATAGGAGTGAGAGAGATACAGGGAGGGGATATAGCGGAAAGCATGGAAGGGAAGAAGATGAGAGAGGAATGATACAGGAAGGATAGAGAGAAAGATAGGTGGAATGGGGGACTTGGGAACCTGTGAGCAAGGGCACAGTTATTATTAGTACACCAGGAGCTGTATTATACATTGTGCTCTGGGGTGCAACGGGCCTGTGTGCCTAATTTGTGCACCCCTGGAGCACAATGGTATTACAGAAGGGGCTGCAGATACTTGTGCACCAGCAATATCATGAAAGAGCATTCCCTCATTTGCATAAGGCCATGTAATCACTTTGCCTCTGCACCAGCGTTGTATTACCAACATAGTCGCAGAGGCAAACGTCCTTAGGAGGCCCCTGAAAGTGTGCCACAAAAAGATGATGCACTTTTAGTGCCCCTTCGAAAGATAGCCCTCTTTGCTGGGGGGAGGGTCCCATGGACCCCCAGACACCCCCCTGTAGGCCTGTGCAGTGACTTACTGCACCTGCATGCAAGGGGATCTCTAATCCCCCCTTAAAACTGTAGGCACCATGCCATCTTCACTGTGAAACACAGAGCAGCTTGAAAGCAGCCACTCTCTATTTCCCTTGAATGCGCTGCCCCTAGGGTAGTACGCATTTAAGGCTGCCTTGGGGTAGCACATTTGTTCTACTATGGTGCACGTTCCTTGTTTGCACGGGATACACCTTTTGAAAGGTGATGCAAGCAAGGAAAGTGCACCATATTCTTAATACGCCCCTTGTGCAGTGACATTGAGGTCGAGGTATGTGAATGAATAGCCCACTGCACCCCAATTACATCTTTATTTTAAAACTGACCCAGGGGCCCATTTACTATCTTTCATTTGGACCCATAATACCAAAGCTATTCTACTACTGACATCAGAGGAGATATGGTACACTGAGTGGTTGGATGGAAATTGTGCACTGATCTACTGCCTCTTCCAGACCATCTCTTTCCTTTCATAATGTAGAGGTGATTGTTGTATATGCCTGTTTCTTTTCCCCTTGTATATGGGCCTTTCACTCTTAAGGAATGGAGACTTAGGAACTTCGGGTGGAACACCCCTCGAGGTCAAGGAATATATCCTTATGGATGTAGTGTACTTAAGCAGGGGAGCATACAAGGCATATATTAGGAAAGAAAAGATACAGAGTAAAGCATAGGAAGAGTTTAGAGAAGGCAAACAACCTTAGTGTGAACAAACGGGGAATGGACCAATAGTGGGCAAACACTCTGGGACACCACTACGGCTGTAGACAGGTCAGACTCATAACTTCCCACAGCAATAGGGAATGTCAATGCCTCTGTGTAGATTACTCTTACATATAGTCACCCTGCAAGCCCCAGAGAAAGGAGGCAACATAAGTGATTCTGTCCCTGAACCCTAGGGCACAAACCAGAATTTTATTTACATATACAAGACAAGCCCTTCTAGGTCCAGCTGGAGACACTGTGACAATTCCTAAGAAAATAGAAATGGCAGACTGTCACAGATAAGGCGCTTAAGGCTACATATAGCACAAGACAAAAGATAGAGCAGGAATTGCCTTGTGGAAACCAGGAACCAACCCCTGTACAACGGAATACAGTAAAACACAAGTGATGACCAAATAGTATCCTTACCAGACACAAAAGCCCAAGAGGAAAATACAGCACAAGCACTAAAAAGGAAACTAAGACATGTAGCAAATGGCCAGGAGCAATGTATTTGTGGACAAACTGGAAAGCAAACAGGCAAGTCAAGCACAAAAATTCTAGGCGCTGTAACATCCAAGAGATTAAAACTTCAAAGGAACTAGAGACTGAATCTATAATAATCTCTGAGAAAGGGAACATAAAATAGGGACAAAATCTAGAAGATTAAGGCGAAAATACAAGAACTATTGTAGAATTCAATTAATAACTAAAGAGGAAATAACAGTAGGAACAGAAGGAACAAACCAGGAACAATTAAAAATGGAGCAGTTCAAGGGCTGCACCAAAGTGTAGAAAAAAGGCGCACAAGGGAGTAAGGCAAAAGTAAAGTAGGGCTGGGAAAATCTGTAGCAGGATGCAAAGGAACAAGACTTAGGCTTCAGCTGAAGCAATGCAGGAACTAGATCGGAAAACAAGTATCAAGCAGTCCAGTACACAGAGGAACAAACTTCAATGCACAAACAAGGAGCTTCAGCAAATGCCAGTTTATATGAGTTCTTGGCAGCAGCAAGACAAGGACAGAGTCACATGACTGGGTTGCACAAGACTGATTGCAGTCTCTCGCAAGTCCTGGAGGAGAGGATCCAGTGCTGAAGAGCAGCAGGACTACTTCCGTAGAAAGCAATGTACAACAGATTTCAGGTTTAATTGAATACTTGGCAGTGCGTTATGGATCCTGATGACTATGGAAGCAAATGTAGTTTTTCATTTGCATACAAGATTGAAATGGGAAGCAGGTAGGAGTCAGGGAGGGACTTTGGATGAGTTTTAAAGGTGATTTCCAAGGTGCATATGGTCCAAGTACAACATCCCCTAGAAGCAGAACGTTAAAAGCATAACAGTCAGTTGATTGAGAACAAGAGCCACAATTACTTAATTTTCACCCTGGACAGGGCCTTATGGTTTACGGATAATAGATGGAAGTTTGCTAGTGTTTGAAACAATTTAAATTTGGATCATCTTAGTTTAGGTTATCAAAATTTCAAATTTATATGTTTAGAAAGCAAATTGTGCCCAATTGTCAATCAGTCAGCTATATGGGGGTTCCTATTATGTCCTGCAGGAATACCTTTATAATATTAGAGGCTACACCTCACCCGTTATGTAGTGGCACGCATCACCATGGGTGTTTCCTCTCACCCAGATAGGTGAATACCACCTGGATAGGCTCAACAAAATCTGAGGAGATTTTTTTGGGAGCTCATAACAAATATTTTTTTCTGGAAATATTTGCAGGGTTCCAGTTAAATATGACTATGGATAATCCCTAGATTTCTCTTTATTAGATGGCTACGTACAATGCTGGAACACTTTCTCCACTGTGAATAGAGATGGATACATCACTTGTGTAGTGACAACATGATCTCACCAATGATATCGTATGGGGTCAACTATGAAGGTGGTTATGAACTGAGCGTGACATACCAGAGATCACTGAGATCACTCTTACCTCACATCTGGCACCTAAAATGCATCTTAATAAAAATGAAAAAGTTGTTTTAAAAAGAAAACTACTGTTTCTTTTGAGAAATCCTGTTTTTCGAGGGAAACCAGAATAAGGGCTCGTTTAATTGAATTTGCAGTATTAGGAGGGACTGTAGCAACATTCAGGTGACTCCAGAAATACACTTATTGCATTAAATCCTAGGAGATATTGTAGCAGACAAGGGAGAACTATGAGTCCCATGGGACTCTGCACGATAAGAGAGCAACACTAACTCAAGACTTACTATCACACTCCCAATCCAAGAATTAATGCGAGACACAATGTACATGTAGACACTGGAGTACTGCTGTATCCATGATTCAGAGTACAGGTGTAAAAATGGTACTCAAGACTGTCAGGAAGACCTAGGGGTCTTAAAAGTGTTTTGTGAACAACACCAGTGGCCTGTAGATCAATAAGCCTTGCAATAAATACAATATTAGTGAGGTATGTGTCTTCTCCTTATGTGTGAAGACATAGAAAGCAAATTGCGCAAAAGAAATTCTGAATGGCAAATGACTTGAATTGCTTCATTTGTTCTGTGGAAATCATTTGACAAGCTGAATGTCTAGGAAATATTTTTTAAACTGAAAGCCAGAACTAATTGGGTTGCAGGATTGCTTTGTAATGACTCAGTATATTCCACATAAAGGTTTTTGCCACTGGAATTGTTCCACTGCATCTAAGGCAGAGGTCTTCAAACTTTTTGATGCCAGGTCCCCCTCTCAAAGCAATTTAGGTATAAGGACCCCCTCCTGACAAAATTTTCTAGAACCTAGTACTCATCATCGACAATCACAAACGTCCCCAATTCCCACAGCAAATCATTTGTATGGTGAGGAAATAATATTAAACAATGTTTAGCAAGCCAATGGTCAGTGAGTGTGGGGGCGCGGTCAAAGGTATGGCTAAAAACAAAGGTCCTAATTTATGAAGAATTGGTGTAGGGCAGCGCAGCAAGTCTTCTTATATAAAAGGGCAGGAATGGACCGTATTTATGAAATACAGTTCCCTCTGCTCTGGTGCACAAATTGCTGCCTAGTGCCAACAAAGGCAGGATTGTTTTTGTGCAGGAAGGAGTGCCTTCCTGCACAAAAACAATCCATCCATCGAGGCATTTTTCTCTTTCTATATGTGTTGCAGAATGCAACACACATGGAAAGAGGAAAAAAATAGGAGAAATTAAAACATGTTTCCTAAATATGCCTGCTCTGGGACGCGTAACGTTTTGGCAATGCTCCAGGTTATGTGATTTTGTCAATCTGGGGCAATCTGGGCCAGTGTCAAAACCCATGGGTATTGCGTGGGAACACCCATCACAACGCCTATGGAACGCCTCCTTGTCGTGAAGTAAGTCAACACAGCGGCTTGCACTGCATTGCCTTACTCCGTATTTATGAACCCATGCAAAGCCATGCAGCATGGCTTTGCGTCACCTCAGAGGAATGATTGAGAGGCTTGTGCCACCGAAGCGTCAAAACGAGTGATGTTCCAGGGGGTGCAAGCCTCTAATAAATAAGCCCCAAAATATTCTGTACGTTTTTTTTAAGTCTTTCACCGTCAGGTAGCTACAGATAAAATAACAGTGAGCTTAAATGAAAATTAAATAAAAGAAAGTTGTTACTCATTGGGAAATGCACTGTAGTACATTATAAAAACCTCTATTAGTTAATACACTACAGAGGTCTGTGTGTAACTGGAGAGCAACAGAATTAAATCTTAGTTTGTGCATCGGTCTGAAATACCTTTGTGATCCCAAAGAGCCCCTGTGCAACACAGTGATTCCTGCTTTTTGCAGGGGGTGCTTTAAATGTGCTTGTTTAAAGTCAAAGCACAATATTAGTGAATAATTACAAAAGTATGTTTTTGTGGCTGTTTAGTACATGTTCATGACTGCAACCCATGACACCCCAAATTCTTTTCCCTAATCCCTAAACTTGGACTTGCAGGGAAAAACGGCCATACTTCTGGATTTGTGATATTACTAAATTCCGTTTCTTGGTGTTCATTTCTGCAGAGCTGAATTTGTGAACCAGAATTACAGTATCTCCATCAATGGATTTCTTTTACACCTAATAAATTCTTTGGCGCACAAAATGTCTGTGAATCCGGCCCAGGGGCATGTATGCACAAATCTAATTCTAATAACAATTTGAGTACATTGTGAAAAATAGGAATGTTTACTTATTTCTCATTGTTCAAAGAGAACTATTTTGTATAGGAATTTGCCAATGTTCTGTTGTCAACATCAGTTTTATTCTTCGAGAGAACTGCGACACACCTCATGTAGATACAGCATGGTCATAAAGTTATACTTTGAACGTAAGTCACATTATGAAAATTACTTCAAAATGTGTGTCAACAAAGTTCCTGTGTGGCTACTTAACGTCTTCAGAGTTAGATATGTTATGTGCCTGAAACTCACTGTGCTTTTGAGGGTAATGTTCATTATATCTTATAAAGTTAGCAAATTATCCTCGTTATGAAGCTAATAAATATGAATTCGACTGCATTATGCACCAAGTGCACATAATCGACTTCCAAGAAACAGCAACTACATTGTCATGATGCAGCTCACATCTAAAAGGTACAGTAAGTCGCGTTTTAATGATCGGACGGATAAAGTGAGGCTGGGACAATGCGCGACCCCCTGCCCACAAGTCCACAGCCCCCTGGGGGTCGCGACCCACTGATTGAAGACTTCTGATCTACTGCTAGATATATGAAGCAATTTTAGGTCACAAATGGCCCGCTTCACGGAATAGCGCTTTGATAAGCGACCACAAAAATGCTTTTTGGTATGTGAAAGCCCAAAGTGCTATTCAGTAACTTGTTACTGAATCGCAGTTTGGGTTTTGTGATTCGGTATTTTGATGGGGCAGCTTAGGGTGTCCCTTCCAAATAACGAATCTGAATGGGATGTCTGAATGTTTTGCAACTGAATTATGGTCACAAAACATTCATAATTTACCACCTCCTTGAAGGAGGTGGTAACCCATTCACAAATGTGAAGGGGTCCTCAGGGGACCCCTTCGCCTTTGAGAATGGGAAACATATATTTTTAAGAGCAGGCAGTGGTCTCAGAGACCACTGCCTACTTTTAAAAAGTGAAACTTCAAAGTTTTGTTTTTTTCTTTTTAAACGCACCCCGTTTTCCTATAAGGAAAATGGGTTACATTAAAAAAATGCTTTATTTAAAAGTAATCACAGACATGGTGGCGTGCTGACCCCAGTGATGGCTGAGGTTCCTAATGGGTCGCAAATTGCGACCTACCTCAAAAATATTCATATTCGTAGGTCTTCGTTTGTGACCCGCTAGGAATCACAAATGATACTCAAAAGAGTTTCGTACATTAGAAATAGCAATTTCCTAATTGAGATTCACAGGAAATTGCAATTAGAAAATCGCTGTCTCTAATCTTAATAAATGTAGCGCATTGTTCTCTAAAATCTACAATCACAGCTGAGATCCTGACTTTTATTTCCTCAGGGGTCTGAAAATGATTGATGGACATAAAGTTTTCAGCACAATGAATGACTCAACAGCAAAACCCCAAAACATCCTCAATCTGCTGAGAACCACACCGACTCCGGCAAAGACCAAGCGCAAATACACTATCCCTCCTTCTTTTAATGCCACATATATTGGAGATGTGTATCCTGAAGAAGATGAATCTTACCGGATCACTGTAAGTCACTATTCAAATGAGTTATTTGATATATTCTAAAATGCAAAGCAAAACACTGTGAGGTACTCATTACTCTTATTTCACTGAAGAGAAGCTTTACAAATGAAAGGGCCAGAAGGAAGGAGTAAAAACTTAGGAGGATTGATCTCATGAGAAAGTGCCACGTGGTAAGGATTAAGAAGACTACAGCCAGGAAATGTTCTTGAAATGTAAATTAAGCATTACCCCTGGTGCCATTACTTCAGGAAATACCCTTGAGGTCTGTTTGAAATATATACTTGTATGTGTCATTGATCTGACAAGCAATGAGTACAAGTCAGATGACATGACAAAAAACACGAATAGCCACATGAAAGTGGTGGGAATTGTGACTATGGGCGATATGTACGAACACTTTTTCCCATAGACACAGAATGGGTAAAAACCTTTGCTACATCTGGCCCTATGTCACTTAAACGTTGCGAAATAAGTGCTGGCAAATATTTTCAAGCTAGATAACTCCTTTGTTTAAATCCATAAAATGTAAAACATTAAATAAAACTAAAAATAAGGGATACTTTATTTTTTCTAAAATATCACTTTGAAAAATAAGAATCAGTAACACATTAAGGGTCTCATCGAGTCATGTTTCACAATAGTAGTAAAGTTGCCCTCAAAGATGTGACTTCTCACAACTAATCCATGACTTTTCAAGGTTCACTCCATGATAGTGCCATTATGTAGAACGTGAATTCATCAGAATATGAGTCGCATGTTTTGTTGAGTGACCCATTAATATATTCATATGAACATTGAAATATTTTTTAACGTGAACAATACATTTCCTAGTCTATAAACAATGTATTTTGTAAGATCTGGAGATATGCTCATATGAGGCACAAATTAGGTTAAATGTGAATACAGAACATAGATGCTCATCTGTGAATGCAGAACGTGCATGTTCTGAATTTTGATACATTTACTATGTATTTTCAGGTTGATTTTCAACTGTAAACACATACAAGCCCCTTTCCAAAGCCTGCATTCACTGGGACTTGCTGGTATTACTGATCTACACTTGATTCCTAAACTGCTACAGGATTCCTCTTCTTAGGATACTTATATTGGTAGCTTTCAGGGCAGCC
This sequence comes from Pleurodeles waltl, assembly GCF_031143425.1. Taxonomy (NCBI): domain Eukaryota; kingdom Metazoa; phylum Chordata; class Amphibia; order Caudata; family Salamandridae; genus Pleurodeles; species Pleurodeles waltl. The sequence goes on along the minus strand of NC_090446.1, from coordinate 974,355,575 downwards.
TAAATTAAGTCAGTGAAAATATGGCAATCAGAGTTGTTGGGTACCTCTGGTGCAGAAAGGTTAGAATCTCTGGTAATAACAACAACAACAAGTGATGGACGGAATGCTGAACATTGTCAAACACTCACCCCCAGTCATAGATGTGGGTTTAATCCATCGTTCTTTTGCTCACCATGCCACCCCAGTTTGGACCCAGCCATATGCAAATCAGTCTTGACCCTGTTCCTCATGGGAACAGTCCAGACCGAAATGCCAAGCCAGGTCCTCACTGGACTGGAAACAAGCATCCTGGGACCGGTTTCAGGGTTTCACCCCTCATCAGCCAGGCTAGCTTGAATCCAGTGGCATGGGAAGCACGGGACCCACGTCTGGGCATACCCTTCCCACATAGGGTGACAAAGCAAAAACAACAAGTGATGGACGGAATGCTGAACATTGTCAAACACTCACCCCCAGTCATAGATCTGGGTTTAATCCATCGTTCTTTTGCTCACCATGCCACCCCAGTTTGGACCCAGCCATATGCAAATCAGTCTTGACCCTGTTCCTCATGGGAACAGTCCAGACCGAACTGCCAAGCCAGGTCCTCACTGGACCGGAAACAAGCATCCTGGGACCGGTTTCGGGGTTTCACCCCTCATCAGCCAGGCTAGCTTGAATCCAGTGGCATGGGAAGCACGGTATCTCTGGTAGCCGGAGGTTTGGGGTAAAATGCTATGAGAGGTTGTCTTTCACATCTAAGCAGTTGAAGGTTTTTGTTCAGTAGGGCAGGCTTTTTGATGTCCTGCATCCTGTTTGGTCTCACAGGCAGTAGCCTCAGAAAATCTTTCTTTCTTTGTGGGAGCGAACAGGATGCAGACTTGCAGTCTGTCCCAGGTGCAATAGACACAAACAACAATTTTTCATAACGTCCACTAGGAAATTCTAGATTCTGTTAGAAAGAAGTGAACAACTTCATTCACCTTCTTCTTTACTCCTAAACCTAGTAGCAACATAAAAAGAACAACTAACTAACAAATCACAAGCCGTGGGAAAAAGTCTTGACAAAAGCAAAACAAAAAATATCTAACCTGGCTAATGAGAAGTTCAATTCACTTTTCTATAGAAAGCAGGTAGCATGTCACAACATAAGTAATTAGTTCAGTCCAAGAAATTAGTAATACCATGTTCATATAGTCTTGTCTACCTTTTCAGATTAAAGGTAGTATAATAGTCACATCTGTGTCTTTAATGTTATGTTATGATTATTTGTATAGAGCACATCTCAAGCAAACAGATATATAGGATCTAGAAAGGAGGGGCTGTCCTGGCTCTGCTCTGACAGAAGCCTAATTGAAATGCTGGGTTTTTCTTGGGAAAACCGAAGACTGAGCTGGTGACTGTGATGTTCATGAGGAGTTTGTTTGAGGCTTTAGGAGCCAAGTACAAAAGAGAGCGTGTCCACCTGCTCTGACTCTTCGGATGCTGGGGATGACGGCAAACAGGCAGGTGGCCAGCCAGAGGTTTCAAGCTGGGGTGTGGAAACTGATGCAGCTGTTAAGGTATCTGGAGCCTGGCTTGTATAGGGTTTGTACATGTGGATGAGGAGCTTGAAGAGTGCACATTTGTGGACGGATAGCCGGTGGAGGTCTTTGAGATGTGTGGAGATGTGCATGCTGGGTGTGAGTTTGAGTATCAGTGTGGCTGCTGCATTTTGCATAAGCTGGAGCCTCCTGGTGACCTCTGCTCTGATGCTAACACAGAGTGCATTGCCTTAGTCCAGTTTGTGGGTGATAAGAGCCGGAGTGACAGTTCTACAGATGTTGAACAAGAATCATTTGAAGATTTTTCTGAGGATCTTGAGGGTGTGGAAGTAGGAGAAGGTAATCTTGTTGATTTGGTTAGTCATAGAGAGTTGGTTGTCCAAAACTATCCCAAGGTTCCTGGCTTGATGGACAGAATGTGTTGGTCTGAGTTCAACTGGCCTCCAGACTGAGGTCGACAGGGAAGTGTCTTTTCTGAAGAGGTAACACCTCTCTCATGTCTGAGCTGAGCTCCAGACAGTTAGTATTCATTGAGCTGGCGACTTTGGACATGTAGGTGGTGAACTTAGGCCAAGTGTTGGGAGTGGTGTAACAGAGGAACAGGAGGAGCTGGATGTTTTTGGAATACAAGATGATGCTTATTCTGCCGTTTCATTTGACGCTGGCAAGCAGTGCCATGTAGGCAATAAACATCATGGGGCTAAGTAAGGATTCTTGTGGCACTCTGCATATCAGGTTGCCAGCAGCAGAGATGTTCAGTGTGAGGTTGACTGTCTCAGTGCATCTGGGGAGGAAGGAACTGGTCCATTGGCAGAGATATGGATATACCAATTTTGAAGAGGCGTTTGATGAGGATGGGGTGGGAGAAGGTATGGAATGTTACAGAGAGGTTAAGCAGGACAAGTGCTGCAGTGTCTCCTCTGTCCATGATCATTTGGATGTCTTCAGTGGTGGTGATGAGGCTGTTCTCAGTGTTGTGACTGGGCCTGAGGCTGGATTGAAAGGGGTTGAAGAGGTGGTTGTTGTTGAGGTGATTAGCCAGTCATTTGTTAACAGGGTTTTCCAGAACCTTAGAGTCTTCAGTTCTGCGGAGGGTTTCTTCAGAAGAGATAGTATGGTGGCATGTTTCCAGGAGTCCAGGATGGTGTTTGTGATGAGGACACCCTTGTGTATCAGGGTGAGCATGAAGCAGATGGGGTCATGTTCTTTGGTGAAGATGAAGTGTACGTAGGAATCCGATGGGGAGCCTGATTTAATAGGAGCGCATGGTCAACATGGATTCTGTTGTGGTTATGGTGAGATTGTAGTTCATTGTGGTTTCTGGGGTGCTTGATTTGTCATATTGGAGGGCAGAAAGGGTGGATGTGTCCAGATGGGGAGCGAAGCTGTGCTAGATGTTGTTTATTATGTCACTAAAGTAATGGGGAAGTTGGATGCAGAGGTCCTGTGATAGGGTGAGGGGTTTGGGGAGCTGGCAGTGGTAAAGGTATGTTCTACACTATGACAAACATTTTATTGCCATTTTTAGAGCTATTGTTAATTTGTTCGGTCAGTGTCAATCGTTTGCTGGATCTGAGTTGGGGATGGTGGAAATGCAGGGCTGATTTGTAGGGGCTTTTATAATTTTTGTCATGGGTGTGACTCCATTGGAATTTACGTTGCAAGCAATGGGGTTTGGTAAGTTTTGGTTCTTCTGTGCACCAGCTCATTGGGGTCTGGTCCTTGGGGTGGCGATAATTTTGAGAGGGTCTCAGGAGTCTGCTCAGGAGGTGATCCAAGCTTTAAAGTTGATGATGGAGTGTGAAAGGTTGTTATGGTGCTGCAGGTAGTGTATTTAAAGCTGTGTAATCCAAGTTTCTTTGGGGATCCTAAATTGGGTGGAACAGCGCACAGGAAGATCTGCAGGTGGCACAGAAGAACACATCTTCAGTATTGGAGGGGGAGGCATGGGGCAGTGAGCAGAGGGTTGTTTGATGATTAGTGCGTGGAGGTTGGATGTTGAGTACTATTTGGGGCTTTGGTTGTAGGACCAGGGTTCCTGGTGCTGGGTGTGGATGGGGTACAGATAGGCGCAGACAGACTTTCCTTTGGTGTGCCAGCAGCAAGCCTGCACTGCAGCTGCCAGAAGGAAGTCAAGGAGTGGAAGGAGATCTGGAGGGCAGTGAATGGGGCCAGGAGGAGCAGGAGCAAGCGGCAGGAAGACAGGTGAGTGTGTGGCATGGCATGGGAGGGCCTCTGAGGGGGGAAGGGAAAGGACGCAAAAAGAAGGAAAGAGAAGGCTACAGAGGAAAAAAGAATACAAAGGAAAAGATGGAAAAAAATAAAGAACTTGGGCAGAAAGATAGACACTGGTAAGACAGAGCAGTCATAGTATTCTATGCCTCAGCTTTTCAACAACTCTAGGACCCATCCTGTCTATCAGCTCAAATCCAACTTCTGACAACCTCCATGAGTAGACCAGTACAGTGCTAACATAAGTTCTGCTTCAAAAACTTTAGTCTTCATACCTCCTCTTATAAATTGGACCCCAAACTGTCATATTTTTGACCCACTTGGCCAAGGTTGGAGGACAGCAAACTTTATGGTATTCTTATCAATATATACAACTGGTTCACTCCATAGCCATGAATTCATGCACATTGAGATAAATGCCCCAATATATCACCAATTGCAACTTCAAACTGGCTGTACTGAGGTTATTCTTTGCCTGAATATGGATAAGGTTACACTCTCCAGTGTGAACACTCTGGAGAATACATCCAAAGCCCATATAGATGATGTTCACAGTATATGATTCACAATGATGCAGCCAACCTAGGAAATAGATATTTATTGTACTGCCTTGACCTGAATATCTGCAACACAATGGCAAACCTGCACACATGGGTTTATCTGAAAGACCCCAGAAGAGATGGAAAACCATAAAATATTCTCCATCTGGGGCATCCTGCATGTAATCGTGGTCAGGTGAGAGGGCCGGGCTTTCTCAACTGACTGTTCCATAAGCTATGCTTTGTTGCAGCAATTTTAGAAGAAAGATCTAACTGTTGATTAAATGAGCTCAAGATTTCCCAATGAGAAGGCCTGTATGTTTAAGCAAACCTGAAAATCCTCTAACATTAATCAATCAGTGTTTGAGTCTCTTCCTAAAGTCATCCAGAGAGGATGATGTCCGGAGGTGGAGAGGGATGCTGTTCCAGAACTTGGCTGTGAGGTAAGAGAAGGAGCAGCCTCTGCTGTGGCTTTGGCAGATGTGCGGTGTCTGCGTGAAGGTGAAGGTAGTAGATCAAAGGTTTGTGGATGGTTAGTGGAAGTTCAGTCTGTGGTTGATGTATGCTCCTATTATGTTGTGGAGGGCTTTCAAGGCGTGTGTAAATATCTTGAATTGACATCTCTCCAGGACGGGGAGCCAGTGGAGGTTCCTGAGTTGTAGGGAGAGGTGGGTCCAATTGGGCAGGTCAAGGATGAGTCTAGTACTTCAGCCGGCTGTTGACTAGGGCTTGAGTGATGGTTTTCCTCATGCTGATGGGGAGCCATTTGAAGATTCTATTGCGTATGAGGAGAGTGTAGAAGTCAACAGAGGAGACTGTGTTGGTCATGGCTCCATGGTGGGCTTACTGTCCAGGATGATGCTGAGGTCTGAGTTCAGTGGGCCACCAGGTGTGGTTTCAAGGGGAAGTGTTGTTGCCAAAGATCAGTACTTGGGTCTTGTCAGTGTTGAGCTTTAGGCAGTAGGCCCTCATCCAGTCAGCAATTTTCTTCATACAGTTGTAGAAATTGGTCTTCATGGTGTCAGGGTCTGCTGAGACAGAGAGAGGATGAGCTGTGTATCTACAGTGTAGGATATGATGTTGAGGTTGTGTGTTCTGACAATATCAGCTAGGGGTGTCATGTAGGTGTTGGAAAGGGTGGGGCTTAGGAATGAGCCTCAAGGGGTGCCGCAGGTGGTGCTCTTGTGTTGCTAAGTGAAAGGGGGTAGGCGGATCCTCTGTGTTCTTCCTGCAAGAGATGATGGAATCCATCTGAGGGTATTTCCCTGGATTCCGATGTGGTGCAGTCTCTTGATGAGTGTGTAGTGGGATACGGTGTTGAATGCCACAGAGATGTTAAGAAGGATCAGGGCCTCTAAAACTCCTCTGTTTAGGAGGATGTGGATTTCATCCTTGGCAGCGATCAGGGCAGTCTCGGTTCTGTGGTTGGCAGAGATACCAGATTGGGAGGCATTGAGCAGTTTGTTTCTGTCCAGGTGTCCAGTGAGCTGCTGGTTGATGTCCTTCTCGAGAACATTGGCAGAGAAAGTGAGCAACGAGATGAGGGAATAGGTCTGGAGTTTGCTGGGGTCTGCAGAGAGTTTCTTGAGGACAGGTCTGGCTTCAGTGTGTTTCCAGGCATCGGGGACTGTGGCTGTGGCAATGGTTGTGTTGAGGATGGCGGTGAGTTGGTCACTGATGTCTCTGCCTCTGAGGTTAAAGAGGTTGTGGGGGGGCAAAGGTCAGTGGCTGCCCCTGAGTGGATGGAGTTCATGATGGCTGTGGTATTCCGAAGGGTGAGCAGTCCCCATGTGGAACGTGGGTTGCTTCCATTGGGGTGAAGGTCATGTGGAGGTTCATGGGTTGTGGCTTGAAGTTCTTCTAAGTGGTGGATATCTTGTCGTGAAAGTGGTCAGCTAGGTTGTCGCAGATTTCCTGTGAGGGAAGGATGGTGTTCTCGATAGCCGTAGGGCAGGAGAACTCTCTGAAGATGCTGAAGAGCTCCTTGGAGTGGCTGGTGATTGCTTTGATGCAGTTTCCTATGGCATTGTTTTTTATTTATTTGAGTGGGTAGTATTTGTTGAGGGCTGACTTGAAGATGGCATGGTCTGTAGCATCTTTGCTTGTGTGCCATCCTCTCTCTGCTTGTTTGCAGTTGCTTTTCATTGCTCTGAGTTCTGGTGTGCTCCAATTGGCTTGTTTTGTGGAACTGGGGGTTTTAGCAGGTTTGATGGGGCAACTCGGTCAGCTGTGTGGGTGAACCAAGCCAACATGTGTCAAGAGATGGAGAAGATGAAGGGGATCTGATAGTAGAACCAGAGTCTGGCAAAGACAGACTGGATAATCTGTAGAAAGGAAACCACACATGTGCCTCTGCATTTAAAACCAATCCCTGGCTGCTAGATTTCTAAGACTGAACTGAAGGGTTGCCCAGGGTTGAACAGCTATCCCCTCAATTTTGAAGAACAAAAACATAGCCCCCACATGAATCCTGAACAAAGCCTGATAAATTTCAGAACTAAGGGCAATCCAAACATGATGCTCATCAGAGTTACACAATGTATAGGTTTTCAGGGGTAATGGGTAACGGAAAGACTAAAATGGGTTTCTATGGTGCAAAGTTGATTGAGCACCTAGGCTTAGAACTTTACAAGCCGCAGAAGTCAGTGACCGAACCATTCCATGGCCTAAAGAAGATGAGTGAAGCAGCCACTCACTGGCCAGGAGAATAGCATCAGATGTACCATTCTCAGACACAAATCAGGGTTGTGCAATTTCCACATCATTTGGTTTGCAAATGGCAAGACAATTTTCCATTCTTAAAACAGGGATGTGCAATTTGCACATGAGGTTCTAACATTAGTTTTATCCTTTGTTATGGGTAGTGGGAAATCCAAGACCTCCACAGCTTTGCATAGAGTCAGTAAAAGATGAAATATCTTCTGAAGGATGATAATTTAAGATCAAACTGAGACTCCCATCCACGTGTTTTACAAATTGTGTGACTGGAACCTCCTAAGGCTGTGAAAAGGAGAAGGCACAAAACACCTTATTTATGGCATTTATCATAAAATTATTAAATGCCTTCCCAAACCACATACCAGAGTAAGCAGAGGATCTAAATAGCAGGTTGGGTGCCTGAGGCTCTAGGGTTGAGATTGCAGGGCTTGAGGAGACACAGCACCAGAATCAGCCCTAAACATGTAGTCAAATTGAGCAGGGCTATTGAAATGGGATTATGTAACTGTTCAGAGATCTGGAAACTGATATAATTGTGACTCTACATGTTTTGTAAAACCACCTGAGCTTATATGTATCAAACACTGAAGTGTTCTTCACTTTTTATTTCCATCCTAAGGCTCAGTATTTAGTTTGTAAAAGAATATGGTCCCTGAACTGGGTACGCCAGAGAGCCATGCACAAAGTTGGTTGCCTAATTGATGTGCTCTCTCAGTCCGAAAGATAAAGCTGCTCAGATTAGGCTTCAACATTGATCATCAACGATGAATATTGATTGATTCGAACATGACAATGGATTGCAGACATTGGTGTGAAGATTGAGAGAGTTTGACTCCCATGACCCCATGAAATCGTCTGGTGACGGGTGAGGCCGGCAGCACAGCCCAAAAGCAGTTAGACAGTTAGCCTGTCTTACATAGGATGGTGGAGTTGGCCTAGCGGGGTGAATATAAATTGTCTGTAAGTGATATCACCCATCGCAGCTGGTGACTGACGAGTGGTGGCTTGAGGGAATTTCTGTGGAGAAGATGGTAAAACTTTCCTGTTCATTGGTGAGTGGGCCTTGGCCAGCCACGCCACACTGTTCAAGGATTACAGAGGGTGTGACAATGGCAGGCAGAGCAGCTTGAGGCTCCACAGTGGTGGTGTGGTCGATGTCCATTGGGCCTGATTGAGCAAATACCAACCTGACAGTGCTGTGTGCAGTAGTAAAGCAAGTTTAACCAAAGGGGACAATAACATCTGTGCTGCCACTGCAACTTAAATTTCTCTGCAGGCCTGTCATTCTGTCTGAAAATCATATGCAAGGGGTGCTTGTGGCCTATTGGGGCCCGGTGGTACTGTCAGGTGTGTGTCAGCGTCGTTGTTCCCAGAGCATGCAGTTGGAAAATTCACTTTTGCTATAGGCTGGCTGAGGAATGATATGGCTGGCCTGTTAGTAGCTGGGTGAGGCTGTCTGGTACTGGACCACACAACATTTGGATTTGTGATCCCGGGGGTCTTTAGAAGAACCCATATGGATGGCACCCACCGCAAGTACTTACATAGATAGGAGAGCAAAACGCTACATTTCATCTGCTGATGCATAGGAGGACAGATACGATACAGCAGTGACTCGTGTGGCACAGAGTAAGGTGAATGATGTTGCCCTGACTCATACCATTCAGGGGACTGATTATACGTGTTGCATGGGGACTGTTATCACTGATGGGGGACAGAAGGGGACAGCCCAGTATCCGCCACCCTCGGGGCCCGGAGGACGTAAAGGGCACCAGTTTAGGCTCACTTTGACAATAGTGGCTTCATCATAAAATGAGGGGTCCTTCAAACCCACATAGCTCTATAATATCAGAATCAGGGATTGGTAGTACTCACACATGTCACGTTATCAAAATGAGCGAGGCAGATCAAAAGCAAGTAAAGTAAAGGAATAATCACAACTTCACTCACGGAAATGAAATAAATTTTATGATCAAGATCATCATCTCACTATGTGGAGTGACTGGCTAAGCAGGTGACTTGATTGATAGAAAGGAAGAATAATCACTACCTCACTCAAGAAAATGAATTACATTTTATGATCAATAGACTCTAAGATCAATCATCTCACTATGTGGATGGCCACTCCAGGAGGATTTCAGGTGTGGAGAATACCACCCAGGACTCTGTTTATAAACTAGCTGCACTTTTCCAGGAGCTTCACTGATAAAACTAAAAAAGTGATGATATTAAAGGTAGACTGCACTGGAATAACATGAGAAATACTGGGGTGACCAAGTCTGAACAAATTTTCAATATGGAGACCAGCATTGAAACAATGTTGATTGCACTGTTTGGCAGAGAGGCCTTCTCATTTCTGATTATAGTGGAAATTCCATATAGATCCTTGATGGCAAAGCCCTATCTGGGGCAGACTCCCAGACCAGTAATAGAACAGTTACTGAATTACAGGGGACAAAGAGGCAATCTTAGGACTTAATAAGGTCAACCAGTTCTCCAATTCAACGGATTACAGGTGGCATTCCACCCAGATTTCACCCCACTTGTGCAAGAAGATAGAAGGACATATCTGGAAACAAAGAGGCAACTGCATCAATTCTTCATTAAATATTTGGTTTATTTAATGATGTTCCGGATGTATGTTTAATGTTTGGAAAATGTTGGTTAAATGACCGATTGCATTGTTCATTCAGCATTGTTGATATCTTGGTATGTATAGATGCAAATCTGGTTCAAAACAATTCAGGTCTATTAAGTTTTCAATGTGTTGATCACAGACATCATTGTTTTCATCTTGTTGATTATAACACAGAGCGACATAGTGGAACCAATTGTCTATCCAGTAATCCCTCCTCCACGTACTGAGCACACTGTTGGTGGTTATGAATAATACCAGTTTTGTTTTGTTATTTCTTTTGTATAGGGTGGAATCATCTGCTGAAAGTTGGGGTTGACATTGGTAGTGAGAGGGGGAGGAGTTACCACAGGCACAGATCTGCACAATCGCTCACCTGCCTGACAGGACACAACGCTGTATAATACTAGAGGGTAATTTGGGCATTATTTAACTGATGCACGCATCTACCACCAAGCTTACATTGATTAGCTGGAGTATCTAAGGGGTCAATATCCCTCATAAAGCTCATCAAGTACTGGCTTATTTTGATCCCCATGGGGCAAAGATAGATTTTTGGTAAGACGCATGCTCCAACAGATTATTTGCATCCTACTCCCCCATCTAGAGGAGTGGCTATATTAATAAAGAAAACAGTGAATTTCACTCGTTGGGTGAGGCTGTCACAAGTTAGGTGGGTGTCAGTGGTTGGGCAAATTGACGCATTACCACTTGTATTACTTAATATATATGCTCCCAATGTTGACTGTCCTGATTTTTTTAACAACTTAATGACCATGTGTCATGTGTTTTTGTGCTGTGGAGAGAAGATTTCAATCTGGCTCTTTCAAAACAGCTTGATAGATCAACCGAGTTCTATCAAACGGCCTCACTAGCGAACAAGACATTAAATAAAATAATATAACTGTATGAGCTGATGGATGTATGGAGGGTGTGGTCTCCTACAACACCAGATTACACCTTCCACTCTTCAGGCCGCGATGCCAGTTCCTGTATTGTCTACTCGCTGACATCACAGCATCTGATCATCTAGTGGCAGGGGCTACAATATTACCATGGTCCTTGTAGGAACATTCCACAAGGACCTGATACTAAGGGGGTGATTCCAACTTTGACGGGCGGCGGAGGCCGCCCACCAAAGTTCCCCCAACAGAATACCGCTACGCGGTCAGAAGACCACCGCTGTAATTCTGTGTTTCCCGCTGGGCTGGCGGGCGACCGCCAGAAGGCGGCCCGCCAGCCCAGCGGGAAACCCCTTCCCACGAGGAAGCCGGCTCCGAATGGAGCCGGCGGAGTGGGAAGGGTGCGACGGGTGCAGTTGCACCCGTCGCGATTTTCAGTGTCTGCATGGCAGACACTGAAAATCTTTGTGGGGCCCCCAGGGGCCCCACAACATCCCTCACAGCCATCCTGTTCCTGGCGGTCAAAACTGCCAGGAACAGGATGGCGGTGAGGGGGTCGGAATCCCCATGGCGGCGCAGCAAGCTGCGCCGCCATGGAGGATTCCTCAGGGCAGCAGAAAACCGGCGGGACACCGCCGGTTTTCCCTTTCTGACCGCGGCCATACCGCTGCGGTCAGAATGCCCTTGGGAGCACCGCCAGCCTGTTGGCGGTGCTCCCGCGGTCGTTGACCCTGGCGGTCAAAGACCGCCAGGGTCAGAATGACCCCCTAAATATTCCCAACACTCTACACAGGACCAGACATTAGTGGCTGGGGGTTGGGGTAATGAGTTCCATGACCCATTCTTCAAGGTAAAAATAACAATAACAGATGATCAGTTCTGGAAAGCAGAAACCTTAGGGAAGCATTTAAGGCATATATACTGGGTATATGTATTTCCAAAAGGTTGAGAATCATTAAATCCCTAAGAACCCAATTAGACATGCTGGAGAGAGATATTAAGGGGTTAGTAAAAATATGAAACCCACAAAAACCCAACTACTCTGCTAGGTTAGAAAGAGTTCCCTGAAATAGTCTGAGAAGTACTTTGCATAGGAAACCATACTAGACCTAGGTCATTTGGTAACAGTAATTGCCCAGCAGAATGCTGGCCTGGGTGTTGAAGGCCACCAAGAATGAGGGGTGGGCTTCAGCTCTACATTAAATGGGCAGTTCCTACTCAGTGCTAGAAACTGGGTTTCTGGTTGGCAGAGGTTTGAACCCTGCATAAGCAGGACCCACAATCCTAGTCAGGGTAAGTCAGACACCTACCCTAAATTAACCTGTGCTCATCCTCTGGTAGCTGGCATGGAGCAGGCAGGCTTAACTTAAGTTGCAATGTGTTAAGTATTTGTGCAACATTTCCAACAGTAGAGCAGGGAAAACACCACAGAAAATGCACCACACCTGATTAGAAAAATATTTTTCTTAATGAACAAACAAGACCACAATTAAAAATTCCAATGAGTAGAAGTCAAGACATTCATTTTTATAGAATAAAGTTAGTTGTAGTGCTTAGAAACATAAAGCACCAAACGGGGCTATCTGGCCACGCTAGACCCTGTTAAATCCAAATGTTCAGGCCAACTGTGATGGAACGCTGGCCAGATACAGTCCCAGACAAGTCCCGCTGAAGTTTTGCCTTCTCAGGAATTGGGCCACGAGTCCTGTTCGCGGAGAAGTAGTTTGCCGTGAGCAAGGAGAGAGGCACTTGTGGTGGTCCGCAGGCGGGAAGAGTCGGCTGGGTGCTGAGGACGGGTGAGCTGGAGCCTCAGGGTCACAAGCAGTGATGTGTGCTATGCAAAGAGATGAACTTGCTGCAGCTCAAACTGATTCTTCAGGCAAGAGACATGGTTCCGGAGTGAACGGGCCCGTTTGCAGTCACGAAGAGCCCAAAAGCTTAATTCCTGGAGCCCATAAAACATTTCCAAGGGCCCAGGACAAGAGAGGAATCTCTACCAGGTCCAGGAGCTGTGGAGAGCCTGCTATGACCTTGAGGCTCAGATAGGAGTACAGCAGACTTGCCCTTGGAGTTACTCTGGGGTCTTGGGTTCAAGGTGGAGGGTTACAGGTCCAGTTCTTCCTCAGGCAAGAGGGCAAAAGGTCAGCACAGCAACAAATCAGTTCTTCCTCAGCAGCAGTCCATAAAAGAAGAAGCCCTTGTCACAGAACAGCAGTCTTTCATTCTGGCAGAGTATCCACAGGTCCAGACCTGTACTCAGGTGGTAGGTTCAGAAGTCCAGTTCTTATACCCAGTGGTGCCTTAGAAGTGGGGAAGACTTCTAAGAAGGGATTTGAAGTGAGTAGAGGTTCTCCCTTTCTGTTGTGGCTCCAGACTCATTACAAAGGAGTATGTAACCCTTTGTGTGGAGACAGGACCTGATCCCGTCCCTGATGGCCCGTCATCACACCTAACCTCCCCTTTGAGTGTGGTTGTCTAGAGGGAATGCACAAGTCCAGCTGCCACCCCACCCCACCCAGATGTGCATTGAAGACAGGCTGCATGCACACAGGGCTAAGAGCAGGAAAATTCCCACTTTCTAAAAGTTGCATTTTCAAAATTGTAATAACTAATCCGACTTTCCATCAAAAAGTGTGAGAGGAGGCCTCTTTTTGCATGGTTAGCTCCCACTTTTTGCCTGATGTTGATGTGTTCTAGAAGTTGGTAGTGCCCAGGGCCCCTGCTAAACAGGTTCCCTGGGCCAGATCTCTTTCCCTAAAACTGTTGTGAAGCTTAGCAGAATTGGTTGTACTCTTAAATACCCCATGTAAGTCCCTAGTAACTGGGTACCCCAGTACCCAGGGCAAGAGATACGTAAGATTTGGCCCCTGGGGGCAGCAGCACTGATTGTGCCACACCCAAGGGCCCTGCACCAAGATGCACTCAGAATTGCCGTTGCAGGCTGAGTCTACTGGGGCACCCCTAAAAGGATAAACTCGACATGGCACACTGTGTGTCCTGTCCACCATACACTGCATATGTTATGGGTAAATCACCCCTCTAGCAGGCCTTTCACCCCTAAGGCAGGGTGCACCACATGATATGCCCCCACTGTGTCCTTGCTAAACCTGGGACATAGTGAGTAAGCAGTGCAGCCATCTTAATGTATGTACTGGGCACTGGTCAGCCACGAGTTCCCCAGCTACATAATGGCCACTTTGCACCCTGGGTTATTTGGTATCAAACAACTCAGAATATTAAATCAAAACTGATACCAGTGTTGGATTTAACCTTAAATGTACACAAGGGCCACCTTAGAGGTGCCCCCTGCAAAAGCTAACCCTAACTGGCAGAGTTGCTGGCTGGTTCCATCCAGCTGCCACTCCAGACAGCCAATGTACAAACCTGGGGGAGAGCCCTGGCTCTCTGGTTTGTAAGACAATGCCCTTCCTGGATAGAGGAGCTAACTCCCCCTCCCTTAAGAATGTGCAACACCCTGGCGGTGAGCTTCAAAGGGCTACAGCCCCTGAAACTCGAGCCCCCATGCCTGCTGCTAGAAACAGTGGGCTTCCCCCTTTGCAAACCTCTGCTTTTGGTGGGAGCAAAGGCAGGAAACCAGACAAAGGGAAGGAGGAGTGGCTTCACTGAGCACGCACCACCCTTAAGGGCTTGCATGCGAAGTGGACTCGTTGATTCAGTTTTCTCCATCTTGGAATGGAGCGAAACAGCTAATGAGGCTCAGGGAAGTGACCCTTCCCACAGGAAGTAGTCACTGTAGTGGGTGTAGCCACCCAAGGGTAAGTGCCCCATTGGACACTACCAGGTTCCCCCTAAAACACCCACTAAATTCAGTATTTAGTGGGCTCCCCTAGACCAAGATTTTGTTTTTGAAAATGAATCGAAGAAGATCCCAAGAAGACAAGAAAACCAGCACCAGAGAAACTGCCAGGATGAGAACTGAGGATCTGCTGCACCAGAAGAGGCGCCAAGACCCCTGCTTGCTGCACCAGAGTCCCGACAATCATGACAGTGGAGGAGCTGAACACTGGACCGACTAAAAGAAACCCAGGGGACCTCCAGGCTTCAAGGATCACCCCCAGATCTCCCTCCTGAGTGAAGACATCACTAGAAAAAAGCAAGTAAACTGCGAAAGACCAAGAAACTAGTAAAGGACACTTCACTGAGTCACTGATATCTTCGCAACCGGAAGTCACAGCTGGACCCAACGACACACAGAAAACAATCCAGAAGCGCAAGCCAACTGTACCGAGTTTGGTGGCGCTGCGACCCCTGGTGGCCAAGATAAAGCAATACCCTGGATCCTGTTCAGCTAACGTGAGACCAGGAGAAAACCAGCTCACCCAGAGCTAACAAAGGATCAGGAGGAAGCCCCAGTCGAGGGACTTCAGGAACACCATGGACCTCCAACCAGAGGTCCCCCGTTGTCCTGCAAGGTACACCCAATTGGACTTACCTCAAGCTCCAGGGGACTCTGTTGCGCACAGCATCCAAGACCTCTAAAACGCCCTGCACCTAGCCGCCCTAGGCCTTGCATCATGGGATCTTCTGTGTGCCCCGGGTCCCCAACCCCTTGTGACCTCGACAGCCAAAGGGGACCCCCAGGCACCACTTCGTAATATCAAACCAGCTCCTTTTCCAAGTGGCCCATCTGGGTGTCCCTTTGCCTGCGCTAAGAACTTTGCCAACTCTTCTCCCGCCGAAACCGGGAGTTGCCCGAAGCTCTCCACCTGCCACAAGGTGCCCAGTGACCTCTGCGACCATCCTGCAAAAGAAGAGACTGGTAACTCAACCGTACGATTGTTAATGCATTTTTAAAAGTGACTGCCTATTGATTCCAATGGTGCCTAATTACTCACAGAAAGACTAACTTTGCTAAAACTTTAAAAAGTCATAACAAGAAAAATACTGAGCACATCTCCTGGATTAGCCTAACTGCTCGACCAGCTACCTTAAAAATTAGAGCATTGGGTGGTCTGATTTTTCCCCCTGAAAACTAACATGGTTGTGCGGACCCTCTGCTTTGTTTTTGTACACTACGTAGAGGGCCAGCCTCCAACAAATAGTGGTTCAATGATGCCAACACACTGGTGCATGTTAGGGATGAAAGAATGATGAGGTGAATGTGGTAGAGACGAGTTGGTCGTGGTGGAGGATTGCGGGTCAGATGGAACTGTACATGCCATATTCCCTCTATTGTTGATTGAGGATAATTTGCTACTGTCCCCACTCCTTGAAAGCTCATTAATAAGATTGTTGAGATCTCTAAACATCAAAGTTTTGGGTGATCTATTTTCAGACAGCTCATTCATAAGCCTGCTGCCATTCGAAGATGAGATTTCAGAGCTGACAATAGTGTTATAATATAGACTGCGTCCCAAAGCTAGATCAATTCATCCTCCAATGGTATTGGATGCTTTATCTAACATGATCTAAAGAGAGCATACGGGTAGCACAATATCCTACATGCATGGGGAAACACTAAATGCCATGACAATGCCAGACTACGGTTTAAGGAGAGAATGTGAGACAGAACTGGAGACCGAACTTTTACATACATGTTGGAGGGATTGTTGCACCTAGATTAAGGATATACCCTTCAATTACAGGCCTAAACTGTAACATTTTACATTTCGACTTCATTAGTATTACACATCAGAGCATAAACCTCAATTCACGGCAGGGAGTATAGTAAAGTACAAAAAAGTAAGCCAATCAATGCTGCTTTTTTGCACGTAGCATGCTTTTACCCAGGGATGTTGATTTTCTGTGAGAAGATATTTACAACTATGATGCTGTTAGCGTGTCCGACCTTAATAAGTAAATTTACAGGGGGACACAAATAGGTTAATTAACCTTTTGACTCTCAATTAAGAAGTTCTCACCATAGCTTCAGTACAGGAATCGATAATCAATACACAATAATCAACAAAATCAATAATCAATGGAGTCAGTAATTGTGACGCACCATGACTTTTCAGTCATGAATAACCACACTTTTAGTAAAGTTTAGAATATTTATTTCCCTATATTAACAATGCTAAGGTCATGTAGATTAATCTCAAAATCAAATGAAACACATCTAGAAAACACACAAGTTGTCCAAAGCGGCGTAAGAAACGCAATCTAATCAAAGCTTTAACTACAACACATTATAAAGTTACAGTACAAATCAGTAGCAGAGTCAGCTGCGTCAACGTTATGGTTTACATTAAATTCAGCAGAGTAGTTCATCAAGCATTAGTCCCTGTTATCATAATTCAATTAGTGAGAATGCTTAACTAACTTCAGTTTGGCATCAGCATGTTGGGCTTCATGCAAAACAATTTAGTAGTAACAATTTGAAAAAAACATCTAACTATGGTTCTATCAAAACAGAGTAGTTGGTACCTAGAAAGGAAAAGCAAAAATGCATAGTAATCACAGTTTATCGCATTATACCTAGCGTCGGTATGGATCAGCAAAGCAGAATCAGTCTTCGTCCTCAGGACATCAGTCAATCAGCAAGGCATCAGGCTCTCGGTCAGGAATATGAGCCCAATAAACCAGAATATCGGAATGAATCTCTCTCTCTTTTATAAGTCTGGATCTCTCCCTCTCCTAAAGTTCGGAAGTCTCTTCCTTCATTTGCGTTGTTATATCTAAGTCACCTAAACTATCCCCTAATTCCCTATTGGTCAGTTAATCGTACGTTTACTCTCTGTCCAATAAAAGTTCTATACCAAATCTACGAATTCTAATATTTCTCTGTTCTCATATTGTTGATTGGTTCGTCTTGCGATGTCTTTATTATCTGGCTTGTCAGGTAGCAATATTGTTGCAGCTTCCACTCTAGTAAGTATCTTCATTGTTCATGGCCTGGGAAAGTCAGTCTCACACACATTACACATAAAATGTTGCATTAGCAAGAACATCATCTCCTAACAGTCGGTTCTCACAAAAAACTTCCGTTATAAGCACATTTAAACAATACAATGGCCGTTTCACAGTTTAATTCACTTGGTCAGCATTTTTATTAAACGCTAAGAAATACAGCTTCTGCATGAGGCCTGGCAAAATAGGCCAAGACACTTGCTAAGTTAAGGCCTACAATTAATAAAGCTAAAGCATACTTCATAACCCTTAATATTACATTTTACTGCATTAATCTAATATATATTCAATATTTCATAAGTATTAATCATTGTTTAGTACACTTCATTAACATTGGTGGCCATTCTTCGTGGTCACATTTTCACATGCGTGCAGTAATTTTCTACGTTATTTCATTTTCTACGTGAACTCAGTATTCAAAATACATGAACTCATTAATAATTTGTATTACTACACCTGCACTAGCAATCCCTCCTCTGATGACTAAGTATGTCATCACACTAACTATTACCCACAGTTTTTCATCTGTTAAATTTCTCTTAATTTCATCCCTTCGTAATTTTGGTTTCCCCTTGAATTTTTTCTGTAAAAGTTTTCCCTGTACTTTTCTTCCGTCCTCTGACTATTCTTTGACTTTTTCAACTTAATCCTTTTACATAATTTGCATAATCCCCATATCAACAATTAACAAACCACAAAAATTAATATCCCTTGCAGTATTTTCAATAGAACCCCATTCCAAATGTTGCTGAGCCAATTTCCCACTGACACAAACCCTTTGCCAACCTTTTCCCAAACACCTGGTTCAATTCATTCAAATCAGCACTTGCATTAGTCAGATTAGTAAGTAAGTCTCTCATCTCTTTACTGTTATCTGGAATATACGAACAGCAATGCCTAGAATGAATCATTCTACAGACTCCACCATCCTTCGCTAAAAGAATGTCTAAAGCAAGACGATTTTGAAGAGTCATCGCTCTATTAGAAGCTAATTCAGTATCTATCAGGAGAATGACCCCTGAAAATTTTGTCAGCATGTTATCCACAATAGTAGACAACTTTTGAATCTTTATCGAACTCAGAATGACTCCCACTGAAGGAATCACCGCTCCCAATATATCTCCCACTATAGCAGAAGAGGACTACCTCCTCTGTCTCTCATGATGTAATTCAGTCACTTTTGGAAACTTTTTCAAATCTTCCATTTGATAAATCTTTGGGAAACTATTCCCAAATAACATGTCCCATACCATCCTCTTGGAAGACGGTAATAAGCATTAAGTCCACAAATATAGTATATCCCGGAATTGCAGAGTTCTGTCCATTCAACATAAGTGTCCATTTACTTTGAAATAAAAACACATGCCTGCATTCACTCGTGCCCACAAATAAAGCGTCTGTGCGCGATTTAGACCTATATATACAAAGCTTCCCTACGTGTTGTGCATGTAAAGCTAACTTTCCTTACGTTTTAATTGCACTACAAGCATAATCATTCTTGTAAGTCCTTTTCTCTAAGCCTTTTTCTAATTTCTTCTTTAATACCTTTCTTTTGTCATCTGTGTGATTTAAGAAGCTCTTTTCTAATGGTGTAAGCAAGCATGTCAAATTATTTCTATGCGCCTAAGCTGTGCCAAACGTTAACATAGGTTCAAAGAAACCTCTAACTAATAGTATGTCATTATCCTTAGATACTCTACTCAAATACCTAATTATAGGGACAAACGAAAACAAAACATCATGGTTCGAACAGAAGTATTGAATGTACTCCTGGTTGTAAAACTGTGTTAGTAACAGACTGTACATTAAAGGTAAGCTATGATATATGACTCCTTCTTCGACTGATGAAGGGATCTGCGTAAACACAAAACAAATATTCACATCCATTGTCTCAACTCACTCAATAAGCGATACAAAACGTTAGAAGAAAGTTCTCCCTGCGCATTAGTATATTCCTGTAAATATTTCTCATCTAACTTAAACTTTTCTAATGCCGTTAGTGCAGTAGTCATCTCAAAAGCAGAAGTATTGTTGGCTTTTCTCGTCTCAAGAACAGACATACCCACAATCAACACCACCAACAATATCCCACACAAATTCACCAAACTAATGCTCATATATTTACAACGCCTAGCATCTCTACCTTCTTGAGTAATGTCAGCCATGATCTGTAAAGAATTAGAAAGCAGAAGAAATTTAGAAAACTTGCAGCAAAAATAAAAAATAGACAACTCTTCTTCCAGCAGTTCAGTTTCACTTCCAGGAGGTCTTGTCAAAATCGGTTAGCAGCTGTGTCAAAATCAGGTTTCAAAAGTCAAATCAGGTGATCAATGTCTCTTCTGGTTACTTCAACAGTCTTTTTCTCAGATTGTTTTACCAGTTCAGTTCATTAGCTTCTTTCATGTGCCAAAATACTGACCCGGAACTTCTCTAACAAAACAAAAAGATGAATACTCTTGCTGCCATTCGTTAGTAGTTGCATACGCCCATTCAGGACCTGCGTATCTTCGACTTGCTATTCTCTTTCCCTTCAATTTTCGATCACCACTCAGCTCTCTTTCACTTATCTACTTCTTCCTCAATTGTTGGTTCAACAACCATTTCTTTCCTTTTCTCTACCTTTGATTCTGGCCACTTATCTCCTTTCAGTTAGCCCTCTGTCATTATTCTCTTCAGGACTGAACTTGAACCTTTTCCTTCTTCTGTGGTGTTTTCTTTTGACGGACCTCCAACCGGTTCAGGAGGAGTCGGATCACTTTGACTTTGATGCACCTCAACTCCTTCCCCTTCTGGGTCTGACAATTGCTCTGTTGATCTTTCAAGATCGCCTGCATCAGGGAAAGCTCTTCTCTGACTATTCTCCCCTGCTGCTTTCATTGAGATAGGTTCTCCAATAGCTTCCTAGAGGTCTCCTCCTTTGTCTCTCACAGGAATGACTGAACCATCCTCAACAACCCTTCTTCATGACCCAGTGGACATGCCACCTTTTTCATGTGACTTGCGTGAATCCAGTTCGGAATTCCAGCACACTTCACAGCAGTAGTAGTTGTTAAGACCACTTGGTCGGGTCCCTTCCAACGAGGCTCCAAACACATCTTTCTCACGTGCTTTCAGGTGACAACCCAGTCCCCAGGTCTCAGTTTGTGCCTTGGGTCATGGATCGGTGGCAGTGCAGTGGCCTCCACCTGCTAAGAAAAAGAGCGGACTACATCAGCCAGACCATTGCAGTAATCCAACACCATATCATCTGTAATGTTGACAAGTGCATTTCCTGGCACCACTGGATCTCATGGGGCGACAATCCTGTCTTCTTGTCAGGTGTTTTTCTCATTGACATCAACACTAAAGGCAATGCGTCAGGCCATTTTAAATTTGTAGCCGCACACATCTTTGCACATCTCGACTTCAATGTACCATTCATCTATTCCACTACTCCTGATGCTTCAGGGCGGTAACTACAAAGCATCTTCTGCTCAATATTCAATGCTGCACACAGTAATTTAATTACTTCATTGTTCAAGTGACTTCCCCTATCTGATTCTAAAGAGATCGGAAACCCGAAAACCGGTATCAGTTCCCTAAGCAGTAGTTTCTCCACTGTGAGACTATCATTTCTTCATGCAGGGTACGCTTCAGTCCAGTGACTAAAGATGCATACAATCACCAACACCTATCTCAAACCCCCACACACAGGCATCTCAATAAAATCAATTTGCATTCTGCTGAATGGACCTCCTGCTCTTCCAATGTGGCTCAAAATAACCACTGTTGGCAAATAACACAAAGATGGCAAACTGCTTCACAACTTGTCTAAATTTTGGATTGAACAAATCATGTTTGAACAGATGAACCATGGCATCCCTCCAAATATGTGCTTGACCATGATAGTACCTTGCCATTTAAGATAAGAAGCTGTTCGGTAAGACCAATTGACCCTCCTCAGAAACCCACAGTTTATCTTGTCTTTGTACATATTTCAATTTGCTCCATGAACGTTTTTCTTCCCTGTCAACATTATTCTGCAAAGATTTTAATTCTTCCAAAGTATCAATTATTTTTTATGCATAGCTTGTACAAGTTTCATCTTCTTTAGATAACAGTTCCCACTTGTCTTTGAACCATATACAGTTCAATGCGCAAAACCTTGCGACTTGATCCACATATCCATTTCCCAGTGACACATAGTCCTGCGACTTCAGATGTGCACTGCATTTCACCATGGCAATCTTTTCAGGCAATTGAATAGCATGTAACAATTCTTTGATTCTCTTACCCTTCCTCACTGGTGTGCCAGAAGAGGTCAGGAAACCCCTCTGTGACCACAATTGACCAAAATCATGGTCTATTCCAAATCCTTATTGGCTATCCATATAGATAGTAACTTTCAGCTGAGCAGAAACATGGCACACTCTAGTAAGGACTACCAGTTCCGTTACTTGTGCAGAATATACCCCTCGAAGCCAAGAAGCTTCCAAGGTACCTGTAATTCTGCACACAGCATATCTTGCTCTCAGTGTCCTTGTATTGTCTCTCAGACAAGAACCATCAACAAAAATAATTTGGTCATTTTCTTCCAATCAGGTATCTCTCATGTCGGGTCTCGGTTTTGTGCACAACTCAGTTACTTCGAGACAGTGCTACTGGGCGATGTGCGCCTCCATGGACCTGTGTCAAGACAGACAATGAACATGCACCACGCTCATGACTAAACAATGTGTAAGGCTTTGTGTAAACAGGCATACCCAACGCTGGAGACCTACACAAACTCTCTCTCACCTCAGTGAACACTTTCATCTCATTTTGGTCTAACACTATGGGATCAGTGACGTCCCTATGAGTCAACTTCTGCAATGGTCTTGAAATGACTGAAAAATTTGGAATCCATTGGCGACAATATCCCACCATTCCCAAAAACATCCTGACATCTCTTTGTGTGGTTGGGGGACTTATCTGCAATATCGTTGTAATCCTTTCTCTGGATATCTTTCTCGACCCTTTCTCAATTTGGTTACCCACATTCTTCACTACTTTCTGACAGTACTGCAACTTCAGTGGTGACACTTTATGGCCATTCTTTCTCAAATGGCTCAATAGAGCAATTGTGTCATACTTGCACTCGTCCCTTGTCTTGGATGCAATCAGTAAGTCATCAATGTACTGCAACAAAGCCGATCGGAAAGGCAATTCCAAAGACTCCAAATTCTTTATCAAAATCTGATTGAAGATAGAAGGTGACTCTGAATACCCTTGAGGAATTCTGCACCAGCAATAGACTCGATCCAGGAACTTGAAACAAAAGAGAAATTGGCTATCCTCATGAAGAGGCACAGAAAAGAATGCTTGTCACAAATCGATGACAGTGAACCACTCGGCATCACATGGAATCTGGAACATTATCACACCTGGATTTGGCACCACGGGACAACATTTGACCACAACCTCATTTATTTTTCTCAAATCCTGAACAATCCGAACCTTCCCACAGGGCCTCTTCAAACCCATTATCGGTGAGTTACATGAACTGCTCAACACTTCTTTCAGAACCCCTTGCTATACAAAGTCTGCAATTATCCCAGCCACTTCCATCAGGACATCTTGCAACATATGGTACTGCAGAAGTTGGGGGAAAACTGCATTCAGTTTTATGGTAACTTTGACTGGCTCCACTCCCTTAATCAGAACCACTTCTTTTCCTGTGAAATACCACACCTTCTCTTGTACTGTTCCCTGCAAATCAGGATGAAGCTCTTTCACTGTGAACATTGGGAAAAACTCAATCAAAGGGTACTCCTCATTTGTAGTTTCACACTCTATTTCTGGGGCTTGATCTTCTTCATCATCAGTGTTCTTCTGAATCTCAATTCTGTCATTTGAGCAAGTAATCAAACATTTTTTTTACACAAGTCTCTTCCCAGTAGGGATACCGGATTTGGATCACAGACTACAAATTTATGCAGTCCGTGGAAATTGCCAATCTGGACTTGAACTGGATCTGTAATCGGGTTTGTCAAATACTGGTTTGCTACCCCCACAACCTGCACAGTTCTACCTGAAATGGGCAAATTTGAATCCTCTGCACGTCTCACTGTAGAGCGTGTAGCTCGTGTGTCAACCAGGAATGAAACTCTGTGACCCATAACCTTTCCCTTCTCATAAGGTCCCCTTTGATCTACTTCTAAGGAAGTCGCAAGCACACATGGCTCCTCATCCGAACTATCACTCGTCCATTCACCATGCATTCCATTTTCACTGTGTAACGGGAATTGATGCACTGTGTTACTACTTCTGTTTTGCATCGGACCTGTGACCTGTTGAGAAAGCATCATCTGTTGCTGCCCCATCGGGGTATTTGAATTTGCTGTCTAGGTACTATGGGAACCTTGCACCTGCTGCATGGGCTGAAAATTTTGCATTTGATTCACATTATTCTGTAAATTTGGATTAGGACCCCTTAGTCTCGGTTCTCTCAAATTTTGGAATGAATTGATGTAATTACTCTGCTGAACAACACCTTCCTGCACCATTATCGGACACTCCCGCTTCCAATGTCCCACGGCTCTACAAATGTGACATGGCAATAGCTTCTTCATTCCCTGTACATCATTCTGAACCACTACAGTATTCAAATCAGGACCACAATTCAGATTACCTCCACGACCTTTCATCTGAGGCTGAAACATGATGTTTCCCTGCTGCTGCTGTGGTAACGGCCGTGAAAATGTCCCTTGCACTCCTGTTTGAGCTGCTTTAATCTGCATCACCATCTCCTTCTCTTTCAACTTTTTTTGCTTCAATTCAGTCTCCTCACTACAGTATTTTGCATACTGGAACACCTCATCAATCGGTGTTGCTTGCCAGAAAATCACATGACTCTTAATCATCTGGCTAATTTCAGGTCTCAACCCTTCCACAAATCTGAACACAAAATGCAGCATGTCTTTCACCTCAATTGTTTCTGTACCACTGTAATGTTTGAATGCCTGCAGCAATCTCTCATAATACGCATGTATTGACTCTTTTGCTTCCTGAGCTGTTCTATCAATTCTCTGCCAATCAATATTCTTGGGCGAAATCCTTGACTTCAGAAACTCAATCACCTTATAGTAATGTTTCATTATTTTAGGAGACAGTGCTCCTGTAGTTTTGTCTCTCTCCGGTTCACCTGTTGGCCAGTCTACACTCCTCTTTCACTCAATCCATAAGTCAGGTGGAACCACTATCTCTAGTAATGTGTTTAAGTCTTCACACAAAAACTTCGCTAGTTTCACGAACCTGTCTGCCTGCTGATACCACTCTACTGGCTTTTCTCTCAATTTTGGATAATCATTTGTTAATGATAGACTGTCACCTCTGCTCCAAGGTACGTGCACAAAATTCCCCCCCGGAATCTCTCTCATTGGTCAAATCTTTACTGGATCTTTGTCCTGCTGTACATTTTCAGTCAGCTCCAAAGAATCCCTTTTTCTCTTGTCTCTTTTCTTTACACATCTGCCTTCCCATTTGTCTAATGTTCCCCAGGTCTGAGCACTCTGCAGCAATTCTGTAAGGTGTGCCTTCATTCCGGCCGACCTCATGTGTTCAAAATCTTTTTCCTCAAAATCTAATCTGTAACTCCTCTTCAAATGCTTTGTTTTCTCTATCTCTATGCAGTATTTCTCTGCCAAGTCTGCTAATCTCTGATGCACCTTGCTCACTTCTCTCGTAATCTTTGGGTACAAGTATCTCCATTCTGCCTCTGTGTATGATTCTAACCTTTTCACCCCCATCGTTCCCTCAATGAGCTCACCTGCTTCCATGCTCAGCCTGGCAAATTCAAGTACTCCTCTCCTTTAGGGGCATTCTGCGGGGTATTCAGCTTGTCTAACCATTCAGTTAATTGCTGAGCCGTCAGTCCCTGTAACGAAATGTTATTCGCTTGCACCTTCGAGGGCACCTGCTGTGCAACTGCATTGCGGAGTCTGCGGTGTCAATAATTTCAAACTCTGGCTAGCATTTGGTCCTGTTGCAGCATCCGGAAGTGCTACAAGTAGACTAAAGTGCAGCAATGAACTTGATCCTTCAAAAGTCTGCCCCACACGAGAGACTACCTGAACATGTTTATTATGTCCTCCCCTCATTAGGCTCAAGGACATTGCTCCCTGTTCACTTATAGTCCGTTTCTTTGGTGCAAATAATGGTACCGCTGGACCAACAGTCATTGGTAGTAATATAGCATCTGGAGCTGCTCTGGCACCTACACTCTGTGGGAGAGTAGCTCCCATATTCTGATTCATCATCGGAGTCTGACTGTGTCCCTGTCACTAGCATAAATCTCGGCATTACCTGCGGCTGCACTTGGGGCAACAAAATCGGAGTCAGCTCATTCTGAACCAGAGTAGGTCACGGAATCACCTGCTCCGTGGGCACCACTAAATTCGAAGTCATTTCCATAATAGGCACATCAGGATATATTCTATGCACCTGTGACAGTTGCATCTGTGTCTGCACTACAGGAGTAGTTGATACATTAGGATTACCTTGCACTGCATTCTGTGTCGGGTTAGCATCAACCTGCACCGGACTCACTGTCCCATTAACCTGTGTCGGGCTGTCAGATCAACACTAGTACTCGGACCACTCTCATGTACTGTATATGGTAGTGGTCGATCTCTCAATAACTGTGTAAGGAACTCATCATCGTCCGATTCCTCCTCTACTGTTGAAGACTTTCTAGCCTCCTTACTTTCAGATGGACTTTTACTAGTTTTCCTAGTAGCTTTCTTTCCTTCCTTCTCATTCTCCTGCGTTATTGCTGGAAAAAACGTAATCCCCTGCAAAGTCTCTGTTCTCCATACCATCTGAACGCAGTCCCATCTGGCCTCCACTAGAGTCTTTTCTGCCCTTCTCATTCTCCTCTCAAATTTCAGTTGCTGTTGCTGTCTGGCTACTAGCTCCCAAATCACTAATGCCTCAAACTGTGCTGGTCTCAGAAGGGGCTTGGATTCTTTTAGCATCATCCATAAATGCTCCAAAACTCTCAAATTGAACGTCCCATTTGTAGGAAATGCTAAGCTCCCATCTTTCTCTGTCAATTTGCACCATTGTTTTAACCAAGGACATGGCACAACACCTCTCTCTTACATTACAATGTAAGCCGGTGTACCTTTCGGCGGTGTAGCCTCACCTACACTTGCTGTAATATACATATCTCCCCTTAGGGCACTCTTTAACGCCTTGAAACACTTAATCTTTTCTACTTTTTATTTGCATAAAATCAAATCAGGAAATGACTTTTAATCCCAAGATTCCTTTCACCCACGTTCTCAACCAATTTCCTCTCATGGACGGCTGCCAATCCGTGCGTGACCCTTCTCACTAACCAACCTATCCCAGCGTGGCTCCAATGACGTCACATTCACACGTACTATGGCTGACAAAGTCTTGTGGCTCGCCCTCCTAAATTCCAAGTCACACAAAACTAATGCAACACATTGTGAGCACTAATCAAAACCCAAAAAACAAAAACAAATCTGCTGGTTTACGACAGGAAAGGTAAAACAATTGCATCAGAAACCTTACGAATTTTTCACTGATGGCTCTTCCCGCACTTACAGTTACTCCTTTTTCTCAGTCTCCCAGATTTGCAAGGAAAATTCGATCCGCAAATTTTACTCTCAACTGATCAATGGGTCTGTCCTGGTGCACATAGGACTCGCCAAATCTCAGTTAAAAAATTTCTCTCGCCCACTTTAACTCACACACTGACTTGCTGACTATGCCCGATCAACCTACTAAACCAGACAAATTACAATCATATAACCAAGTGTCTCATACACTTTTTCAATATACTCTGGAGTCTTAGACCACACAGGGTCCGTACATCAACTACCATGTGGACAATTGTTTAGCACAAAGCGCCACACACATATGTAGTTCGACGTCTTTACTACTCTCACATTGCGGAGTATGCACACTCATACTGCCACTTAATTTGGAGTGCGCAAACTCCCTAAAATCTTCACAAACCTCACAATTCACGCGACTTGCGTAAGCTGTGCAAGCGCAACCTATTTCACCCACTTTATCACTAGAACGCCAGGAACATCCTCAAACAACCATTAGCAGGATCCAGGATCTCGGAAAGTAATTTCTGGGTTTAAGGGAACATCATTTTCTCCCCAATTATCATCATTGAAAAACAAAATCCAAATCTCAATATTAATGAATCTTCAAAGGACTGACTCATCAAACTGCTGCCATCTCTGGGAACACCTGTCACTCTGTACCGAAAGTCTATGGCAAGCTCTTAAGGAGACTAGTCTGCTTCCATAACTGTTAGCGCGTCAGGCCTTAATAAGTAAACTTACAAGGGGGTGCAAATAGGTCGATGAACCTTTTGACTCGTAATTAAGAAGTTCTCACCATAGCTTCAGTACAGGAATCGATGATCAATACACAATAATCAATAATCATTAATAATCAATAAAATCAATAATCAATGGAGTCAGTAAGTGTCACACACCATGACTTTTCAGTCATGAATAACCACACATTTAGAAAAGTTTAGAATATTTATTTCCCTATATTAACAATCCTAAAGTCATGCAGATTAATCTCAAAATCAAATGAAACACATCTGGAAACAACACTGGTTGTCCAAAGTGGCGGAAGAAAGACAATATAATCAAAACTTGAACTACAGCACATTCTAAAGTTACAGTGCAAATCAGTAGCAGAGTCAGCTGTGTCAACGTTATGGTGTACATTAAATTAAGCAGAGTAGTTCAGCAAGCATTAGTCCCTGTTATCATAATTCAATTAGTGAGAATCCTTAACTAACATCAGATTAGCATCAGCATGTTGGACTTCATGCAAAACAATTTAGTAACACCAATTTGAAAAAAAACATCTAGCTATGGTTCTATCAAAACAGAGTAGTTGGTACCTAGAAAGGAAAAGCAAAAATGCATAGTAATCACAGTTTATCGCATTATACCTAGCCTCGGTATGGATCAGCAAAGCAGAATCAGTCTTCGTCCTCAGGACATCAGTCAATCAGCAAGGCATCAGGCTCTCGGTCAGGAATATGAGCCCAATAAACCAGAATATCGGAATGAATCTCTCTCTCTTTTATAAGTCTGGATCTCTCCCTCTCCTAAAGTTCGGAAGTGTCTTCCTTCTGTTGCGTTGTTATATCTAAGTCACCTAAACTATCCCCTAATTCCCTATTGGTCAGTTAATCGTACGTTTACTCTCTGTCCAATAAAACTACTATACCAAATCTATGAATTCTAATATTTCTCTGTTCTCATATTGTTGATTGGTTCGTCTTGCGATGTCTTTATTATCTGGCTTGTCAGGTTGCAATATTGTTGCAGCTTCCACTCTAGTAAGTATCTTCATTGTTCATGTCCTGGGAAAGTAAGTCTCACACACATTACACATAAAATGTTGCATTAGCAAGAACATCATCTCCTAACAGTCGGTTCTCACAAAAAACTTCCGTTATAAGCATATTTAAACAATTCAATGGCCGTTTCACAGTTTAATTCACTTGGTCAGCATTTTTATTAAACGCTAAGAAATACAGCTTCTGCATGAGGCCTGGCAAAATAGGCCAAGACACTTGCTAAGTTAAGGCTTACAATTAATAAATCTAAAGCATACTTCATAACCCTTAATATGACATATTACTGCATTAATCTAACATATATTCAATATTTCATAAGTTTTAATCATTGTTTAGTACACTTTGTTAACATTGTTGGCCATTCGTCGTGGTCACATTTTCAAATGTATACATTAATTTTCTATGTTATATCATTTTCTATAGAAACTCATTATTCAAAATACATAAACACTCTTTAATCATTTTTATTAAGACACCTTCGCTAGCAATGCTGAACATGACTATAACTCCCATCCCGAAATTCCTTTACTGGGATTTACAGCTGACTTACATGGCACAGTGAGAATATTTGCATCTATGTCTCTTTTTCTTGCAAAGTGACAAGTAGCGGCACAATAGATGATTCCTAGAGCCCCCCCACTGGAAGCATGGTTGAAAGACAAGGCATACTAAAGTACGGTATCTGATGGCTATTGCAATCTTACGCACCCTACGGCATGACCAGGAGACTTCTGGGAGCTGTACCTGGCCTTTACAAGGTTGAAAGAAATAGACTTTGAATATGAGGACATGGACCTGTATGGAGGCCTGCAGGTAAAGAATATTAAGTGGCTGCCAAAAGACTTACATGGTGAAAGGCGGAGCGAGATTACTTTAATATGTATGTTATAAAGAATAGCGCAGCGGTTAGAGGCTCATTTACAATGCGTTAAAGCTGTCATCGTTTTGCTCCCTGTCAGTGAGGTAATACTTATTGTATGCTATGTAAAACATTAAATAAAGATTGTTTGAAAGAAAGAATATGTGCCGGGCCCAAAGTTTTGCTTCAAAGCCTGCTGCTATGGAATGTCGGCATGCCGAATATCAAGGCTGCGTAGTCTTGATTCAGCTTTTTGAATCCTCTGCCAGACACTCTGCAGTTTTCTCACTCTTTCCGGTTCATGATTTCTTTTGTTGACACAGTATTTCTGTCATTCTCTTCTTCTTTTCCACTCTCTGTGTTTTTCACTCTTTTGCTCTGAGTCAAGTCCATAAGGAAAGTAAGTACTGTTCCTCAAAAAAAAAGTGCTGGTGGGTCCCACTTAGAGCCCCTGGCTCAAATAAGCATTACTAATGCTCCATTCTTCACAATCATTGCCCCTCTTTCTATGATCGGTGGGCACCAGAAAGGCCTCTGAGAGTGAAGGGAGTGATCTAGTTTAGCCATGAGCCTAACCAAGGTTTCACTGATAAGATGGCCACTTTCAACTGATCGACCAATCTTGAGCCTTCTCCCCCTTCCAGAGACTTGCATATGGTAAGCCTGGTTTGTAGTGAGTTAGAAGTAGTGGGAGGAGAGTGTGAGGATTCTGGGGCTTGGAGATGGAAGCTCAGATTCTGAATACCTTGGATTAAAAAACTCCAGTCCAGAGTCAAAGCATTGTTGCAAGGTACCAAAAGTGCCCTTCAGGGCATCTAATATAGACAGCTTTCATTCAATGTTAAAGAAATGTCCTATTTAGTTCCACGTCTTGTATAAGCATGTCAAAATGCAAGGTTTAAGCCCTCTTGATAGCTTTCTGGTAGATTTGCATGTGTCTCTTACAGCATATCCGGTTTTCCCCACTCAACAACTTACACCACTGATATTCAAGACAGGAGCTGGTATTTTTCAAGTCTATCAGCTTCCTATTGTACACCTAGTAAAAGGACAAAGGGCCAGATGTGCAATATATGTGGTCACAAAATAATGGTTACAAATTGTGATCACTATTTTTGCAATCAGTAAAGATTTATGAGAACCATCCTACGTACTAATAGAACAGTACTTGAAAAATTTAATTGTAGTGGGTCGCAATCAGTATTGGGTTTAAAAATAAAGTTTACTTTTTTTTGTTTAGTTAAGAGTGGCCATTGCCTAGTCTTCAACAAACTTTTGTTTTTAACATTAAAAAGGGAAAGGGGAACAGAGTACAATACTACCTCATATAGGTGCCAGTAAAATATCAATGTTTTGCACCTGGATTTCGATCATGAAACATTGATACATAAGACACAGATATGGTATTTGAAAATGATGCCTAAAACATGCCTCTTCCAGATACAGAATCGGTGATCCATTCCCAATTCCATTCTAATAGTTGAAAAAACGTTTCTGATTCTATCATTGGAATTAGGATATAACAAAAAGCATTTTAACAGTCACAAACACCAAACTGGAACATTTGCAAGCATCAAGATGCTTAGTACTACCTACAACAACCTAAACTATAGTGATATGTAAACAGCCCATCATATAACTTTCAATATGTGCAACCACACTTGCCTGTTTCATGCTATGCATCCACATGTGTACACACAGTAACGTGATGCTGTATGTGTCTATGGTGCTATTAGGGATCACATCTGTGATACTCAATGATGTAATTTAGGATCTCATCAGTGCTGCCATTAATGGTGTAATTTACTATGTCATAAGTTATGTAATACGTGAGGTCTTAAGAAGTACATGGCAGGGATGCAATTTATAGTTAGCTCAGTAAATCATAACTTGGGAACTTCAGTGTTTTTTTGCTTTTTAAATGTTAGGTTTGATCTCATTTGAACAAATAACCAAGATGTAACTATAATCTTTGTGTTTTTCAGTGAATTTCTGTTTTTTTTTTATCATATTCAACGCTGAGCATATGCCCAACTCCCTTGGGCGTCAACCGTGCACACAGCAAGGATTGGTTGCAGGCCTGTCTAGGCAGGCCTGGGGCCCAAATTCCTGTGGACACCCAACTTACATTTGCTCTTCTTTAAATCACCATGCAAGCTGCCACCTCAAGGTATCATGGTACAGTGCAAAGATCCTTGAGAAATCTTGTACATACTGTGGTACCATGTGGTGGAAACTTGTATTGCAACTCCTGCTGGAGTGTCGCGATACCTCACGGGTGGACTCAGCTGATTCCCCCGGCAGGTTTGGGCCTTGATTGTCTTTAATATAGCTATAGCTTTTTTAATAGCTTATAAGGTGAGAGCATTCAATACACATCTATCAACGGCGTAATATTATGAACCAATACGATTTTTATTTATTACCTTACATGGATCATTCAGAGTCACAGTCCTCTCTTTTTCTGTGACTTTCAACTGGTGAACACTGGAATAATCCTAGGCTATCTTCAACCAGCACCCTCCCACCCCCCAAACAAAACACATCATTGTCTCATGGTTTTGAAGAGCCTAAATCATATCTTTCCAGGAAGTTGTTTTGTATTTACTTTTTCAGTTACTTGTGTTTTCTGCGGAGAAGATTAACGTTATTGAATGCCATCAAATGTATTCAACCTAAGTGAAGTATTCAAATGTATGGCATTTAATCCACAGGATTTCACTTACCATTTGTGCTTAGCTTGATTATATCCATGTTCTTTTTCCCTCACAAATGAATGTTATTGGAAAGTCGCTACTACCACTGTGTCAGCCCCAATTGCAGACACCTATGAAAGGAGCCCATGATGAACGAAATGTAATCCTTATTCTTCTCTGGAAAGCACCTCGAGGCCTAGCCACTTACAACTATCTAAATAAAGTACAACTACATTTCCAAGCCTCTAGGTTAAACATTAATGAGTATTGAAAATCTAAACCAGACGCAGAATTACTTAAACATTAACTTTTTCTTCTTCCTCTTTAGGACTGTCCCACTGCCATGAGGAAGAAAATGATGGCCACAGAATTTGCACATATCTACTTAGACAAACTCCCTCTTCTAGTTTGGGCAAAGCATGCTAAGCCAGAGGAGTACAAGAGGCTACAGATATACAATGGTTGCTTTGGATGGGATAAGGTCGCCTGGGACAGTGAGTTTTATGTATTTGTCTTTTGCTTTCATTGCAGCCTTTAGTTAAATGAAAAGAAAGAGGTCTCTTCTGTTAATATACTTACAATCAATTCAGTTTCATCTGTTTCAGAACGATTTATCAGATGTGCTATATTCCACAGAAAATCTGGAGAGATGCAGATATCTGTCCAGCATTTCTTCACAAGGTTTAAAGTGACCTTACCTATCTCCATCGCAACACATCATTGGCACTATCAGTTAAGTCATATAAAGGTCTCTGGTACACACAATACACCTTATCGCCTACTGTATCACACTAGAACTATCAATATAAAGGCAATAATATATTAAAATCAAAAATTATAACCTCATTATTTAAATGGAAAATAGACAACCTCACCACTGAACAATATCAGCAAATTTCAATTCCACTATGCAGCACCCTTGCTGTGCTCAAAATTAATACCAACACTTCATCATCTCACTTCAAGCACATATGAAAGCCTAATATGCAATGCACATCCGGCCACTGACACACTTATTCACAAGCACTCATTAATGAACTATCCCTATCAGAAAATGACTTTGCAACATACTTTTCTTTACAAGTCACCAAACTCCACACAAGAATGAATAAGGACAACAATGTTGACTCCTCTTTTAATGTATTTACCAGGTGACTAGGCAACAAAAGTAACATTCAATCTGTACGCCAAACTTGTCTGACTGACGATTAAGGGCTGAACTGCTCCTTCTGTACAATGAACCAGCAATTAAGTTATCACTGAAGGTAATACTGATAGGCCCCGGTAAATGGTAATCACCCAATGAGAAATGTAATCTACTAAAGTCACCTTTGCCCTAAAAACCTTCCTTTGGTGTATGATTAGCTGAATAGTTGAATAGTGGGTCCTGATTTTTGGCACAAGAGTCATCTTTGGTCCTATGGTTTCTGTCTCAAAGTCTTCAGACCATGCGCAAAACTCAACTCTAAGGTCTGGATGTGCAGCAACTTGAACAATCTTTCTGTGAGGTTCTTTCTAAATCAGCTAAGGCTCTTCCGTTGAATACTTTCCTTGATGATATGGTACGGCACCAATTGAGTCTTTTAGGATGGACTACTGTAGATGGCTTTGTCATGAATATCTCAATAACTTATCACTCTCCTTCAGCTTCTGCAAAATACAGGCGCTCGACTGGTTACTTGTCAATTTTCCCTTAAAATATCATCAGCAAGTTGCAAGTGAATCGCAAGACCAAGATTAAATACCTTTGTAATATGCATAAGGTTTTCTAATCCATCTCACCAGCTTTTCCGATCAGCACATGTGAACACTACTTTCAAATGCACAGATTTCTCTGAGCTCTTGGTGGCCATTGATGCCATTAATGTCCTTCTTGAGGGGCCGGCCATATTAGGCAAAACTTTTACACCATAGGATGGTTTAACTTTTTTTTAACTGGATGGTTACTGCGAGAAAAAACTGGACCCTATTTTTACACACTCAAACACCCCTAAGTATGGGGCATTGAAGGATCTGCCTAGTTCCCGGATCTCTTTACACCCAATTAAGACCTCTGTATAAACTGGTCACAAACTTTTATGTGGGCAGGCAGTCATATGCAAATGAAAAACAGGTGTACAAAAACTGTTCACAGGTGGCGCAATGCCATATAACAATGCCCCTCTTTTTGATGTAAGGCTTGATAAGACACACCTATTTACAATTAAAACACATGAAAAATAAAAGTGATGCAAAGTCTAGCGATGGTCTTGAAGTTGAGACTTACGACATTGTCGGTCCCAAAATAGCTGCTCTAAAGAACGTGAAAATTCAGGATTTCTTTTCGATTCTGAAGCACCCCTAAACCTTACAAATTCAATAAATGGTCAAAATTGTTCTCCCTCTCATATGAGAGACAAACCACTACCACTACCACTTTACTTTCCTAAATAATCAAATTCTGGTGGTACATGCTGCAGTGAACTCTCGTCTTGATTACTGCAATGCACTTTTAGCAGATTGGCCATAACATCTTATATGTAGACTATAGCGACCTAAAAATGTAGCTGTCAGAGCAATGTACGGTTTGTAGAAAAGTGGCCATGTTTTGGCGAATTGTCAGACCTTCCACAGGGTCCTAGTTCATCAAGACATTGCTTGGTTTTCATAATCAGGCCGGGATAACTCTCCACCGAAACATGAGCAATGTAACCAGCATCAGTTTTCCCTGAGGATCACAAAATTCAACATAGCTACATGTGGAGACCTATCCTTTTCCATACAAACCTCGTGGTTCTGGAATTCCCTAACCACAGAAAATGCATGCACATCCTCAATGTTAAAAGGTCAGAAAAAGAGGAAGGCCTGTCTGGTTAAACAACGTTTTATACACTCCGAAGTCACTATATAAATAATAAATACTGTCACCTTCACTAACTCACTAAGCAGCTTTAGAGAGTGTAATACAAAGATTCAGGAATATACGTGCAAGCATATGTCGATTTACAGGTCAGGATGCAGAAGTATGGAATTATCTGCCTAAATTGCTATTTGACCCTGACAATAATTGGACAATCTATACACATTTACAATCTAACTGTAAAATCTATTCGGTATGTCCTGTGATTACAGTCAAGCAGTGTCAAGAAGCATTTCTGGCATGTAAGCAAACACTTTATAAAATATAGCACCGTTACATATTGCACTACTGTAATGGTGCTGGTGTGAGCGAATCGATCGACTTGAGGACTGGTGACAAATTGCCAGCAGTACTAGCCACAGCTTATTCCTTCACAATTGGCTG
The DNA here is from genome assembly GCF_031143425.1 of Pleurodeles waltl. Lineage (NCBI taxonomy): Eukaryota > Metazoa > Chordata > Amphibia > Caudata > Salamandridae > Pleurodeles > Pleurodeles waltl. The sequence continues at coordinate 974,319,929 of NC_090446.1, read as the reverse complement.
TAGTTGTGGCTCAAGAACAGACTGTGCAAGGTTCTTTGCCTGGACTGGGCAACAAAGGTAGAAAAGGGAACCTCTTGGCCCATCTCATTCTGATGCATTTCAGCGAGGTCAGTGTGTTAATCCTCAGCTAAATGCCTTGCCTAAGACTAGTGAGGCAAGGAAGGACAGGAAGCATTGGGTTCATAGTCCTAAGTCTAGGTATAGACAGGCTTCCATTGTTCCTGCACGTGCCTGTGCTTGTGGCCCTCAGTTGGTGTTTGTGTCACAAGTAACATGGCCCTGTCAATGAAGAGAACGATGTATCAGGGTTGCTTTTCTAACTGGACTGTAGATGTAGGACGATGCACCACTACTGGGGGCAGTTGACACGTGCCCTGTAGGGCGAGTGGGCTGGTAGGTCACACTAGCTTATAAATAGTGTGCAGGTCTAGACGATCTTTCCTGTCTGTGCCCTGTCTTTCCTAGAGAGTCGATTCAGGGAAGCCCTTGGTGTTCCAGAAGCAAGGACCAAAATTTGATATTGTTGAGATGAAATAGTGCAGGATATGGGAGCCCAGAAGGTCATCCCAAAGAGCACTGTGTTTACTGCCTTTGGCTTGATCTCAGGTCCAGAGCCCTCGCTGGAAGATGTAACCTACTGAGTGGTGGTTGAGTGTGCAAGTTCCCAAACCCACTACTTCCACCTGCACTGTGTTTATGCCTTGAAAGGACGTTTATTAAATTAAGTCCCTGGAAGGCGTATTAGATGACCATGTATTAGTCAGTACCCACCATCCACCAGTTGTAGTTAGGTTTTTGTCCAAAGTTTATCACTTTGATGTAAAGGAAACTTTGAAGATTGGTGTCACTAGTTTATTTTTTTTTTTTAAGTGGAAGCATGTAGTACACACAATGCCAGCGCCCATCAGATAAAGACCTAGCATGGGTGAATGATTTGACCACTTTCTCCAATATACTCTGTAGGGTCATGTTGCATCATCTAGCCTGTATAATGCCTATAGATGGGTGTAGATTGATCTTAATAATCTGCCTAGGACTCAGTCATTTCTAGGTCTGCAAGCTTGCACCCAGAAAGGCAGAGTCAATCTGTCATGTCAAATGTTAAGCTGAGAGGCTTCCTATATGTACTGGTTTATGTAGTGATGAGGTGCAGTAGTACGAAGCAGTGGCCTCTAATCACGTAGATGGTTTGAAAGCCACCTTAAACCTTCACAGCCATACAGTCCAAGTAGTCACATAGACATCCACCCTGATCGCAAGCACGTCATACTGACATTTGGTCCCTCACCACAAAACATCCACAGCAATAAAATCTGGGAAGCATCTAGCCATGGGTGAATGAGCCTGCAAGAGAATCTGGAGATGCTGTCCACCCACGGTAGTGTACTCCAGCGAACCTAATATGTAACTGACTGACAAATCCGCCAGACATTAAGAAATACTAGCCTGTCTGTGAATCTCTTGATTTCACTATAACAAATTCACCTCTGCATCCTAAACCTATTGGTCACTGTAGAAAATGTTTTGGGTTGGGAGGGAATCAAGTGTTGTTCAGTCTTTTGCTGCGGGATGTTACAAATTGATTGTGTTTATCTAAACGCAGGCTGGGTAACCTAAAGTCTGTAACACAATGCGTGAGCAGCAGTAAGGGTGCTAGGTGCAGAAGAATGAAGCTGGGCCTTGTGTTGTTTACGTTCTGTGGGCTGACAGCTTCATTTTCCTCTTATTTCTAGTCCTGAATGAGACGCTGCCTCTGCTGAATACCTCGGCAAATGGCTACATGTTCAGTGAGTGGAACCGGAAGCCCAGAGCCGGGTCCCCCTGTATCCGCTGCGCTGCCGTGGGCAACGGCGGCATCCTGAATGGATCCAAGCTGGGAAAAGAAATAGACCAACATGACTACGTGTTCAGGTGCGTGCGACGCTGTCTCTCTCACGCCCTATCGCTCTTTCTCCGCTCGGCCTGTGTTACACGCTTGTAATTGTGTACTTCTCTTCCAAACTCTTTTCCAAAAAATATCATATTTGCGACACACTGTCTTTCTTCCCCCGTAGCGTCGTTTAATGCACAAGGGCAATGAAATGAAAAACAAGAGGGAAGGCAAAAGTCATCGTGACCCAGCTGCTAGTGACCCGTGATGGCTGCCCATGAGGCAGAGGCATTACAGCATAAGGGGTGCGAAAATCAGAGCACTGATATTTTACAAATCTTGATTTCATTCATTCCTCACCAGGGCCTTTTCATTTATTGTAACCTGCAATCGCCTTAGGTGTCCTACATGCAAAAGAGAACACCCGAGTTCAGCCCTTAACAGGGATTTAGGAATTGTTTTATAAATTTTAATTTTCTATTGGTTTTATTCTTCTTCAACTAACGTCGACATGGACATGAATCGGATCAAAAATAAGGGGCAACACTCATTCTGGTCAAATACTTGGGACACATTTATAGGACAGCAATGGGGGTAGTTCTGCCAGAGGGAACAATATAGAGAAAGTGTACAGAAATAGTTAACCGATTATGAGAGGGTGGGAATGAGTCACACGTTGGGAATATCACGTGGCGTCTTGAGAAGAGGGGCAGATATTTCCGAGGACGGAGAGGCTGGAGGTGTAACTCGAGAGTCGGCCCAGCCTGCTCAAACAAACTCCTCGCCAGCCTACACTGCTCTTCCAGGAACTACGGTTCGCAAGACAATCAACTTACTCTCTCACTGCACACAAGATCCTTGCTTTCAACATTTGCGATGCATGTTGGAGGAACAATATGTTTATTTGTAAAGAGTTTGTTGGTAAGACATACGTATTACAGAAGTAATTATGTACCTCGATCCGTTTGGGAAAACAAACTTTAAACTGTTCTTTGAATTTACATTTTTCTAATAAGAGACTTTTGGGGCTAATTTCAATCTTTTGAACTTTATTTCTTTTGTGAATGAACAGGAACGATTCGAACATTAAAGCACCACTTATAATATAATGTGCATTTAAGATACAACTGATAATTAGTAAGCATTACGTGTTCATATATACATAGCTGCCAAGTTCCTCAGGTCCATATGTGATGTGCTGTTCCACTCCATGTTTTTTCCTGTGCAGTCTTGGGGTTGTTGTTTAGTTTCATACTGGAAAAAACAAGACAATAAGTTCTAGAATTCAAAGGAAACACCTGGACTAGAGCAGCACAACCCTCACTGACCCGGGACACTTGGCAGGGCTGTATAAATCATATAGCAATAAGCCTGACTGGATCTCTAGTCTATCGACTGCCAGGACCAAGAGCTAATTTTGCCAGAAACATTGCTGATGTTGTTGCCCCACCCCCTTACCAGTGACGCCAAGGACTACATATACATGTTAGACGATTTTAACGTTACTCCTGGAAGACGGAAATGTCACCAGTACAGCTGCTCTCCTCAAGAGTCTAAAGAACACGGGAATGAAACATGTCAACAGACCCCCACACTCGTCCGGTCACACCCTCGATCCCATCTTAGCTACCTTCAATAACATAAAATCCTCCACAATTACATTCCTCACGTGCACTGACCAGGCCATCATTCACTTTATGATCAATGACGCTTACCTAGCCAAGGCTTCCACTTCTGACCAGGTCAGATTTGGATGGAGCAAAATCTTGGAATCTTACTGGATTAAAACGCTACACATAAATCCACCAAACAACACTAACAACCTCATCACTGTTGTCAAGCAGTTCGATGATTGGATGACAAGCGGTGCCGACTTCCTAGCACCGCTGAAATAGAACACAGAAGAGAACTTGAAAGAAGCCAGCTAGTACACCGAGGAACTACGAGCAACAAAACAACACTGTAAACAGCTAGAAAGAAGATGGGGAACTAACCACCTCGAAACTGACAAGTGTGAATTACAAATCAGTCCAGAGACAGTACCACAAACACATCAGAGAAACCAAAAGTAAAGGACATAGCCTAGCGTGTTCACCACAGCTCCAACAGCAGCAAAGAAATCTTCTTGATTGTCCAAGACTCCACATCATCACAACAATTTTGATCCTCAACCGGACATTAAAATCCTTACCTCTGGATTTCCCACCAGCAACCTTGGAGACATCTTAACTACCTTGACCACCTGGAAAACTCACCGTGGAGGAAACAGTCAACATCATGGGGAGAATATATTCTGGAGCATCTATGGATCCCTACTCCCACTTCTACATCCTGGGAGCCTCCTCTATCAGCAAAGTCCTCACCTGCATCTTGAATAACTCCATCACCACTGAGACATTCCTGGACAAATGGAAACACATGATGATCAACTTACTACTAAAGAAACCCTTGGCTGACCCTACCCACCTAGCAAACTACATGCTGATCTTCTTCCTATTTTTTTTCAGCCAAGATCATAGAGAAAGCAATCAACAGACAACTTGCTCACCATCTCAACGAACTCCAACTCCTAGACACCACTCAATCATGCTTTTGACCCAACCCCAGCACTGAGACAGACCTAATTGCAGCCACAGAAGACATCAGGATGATCCTAGATCTTGGAGACACAGCTACCCTCATACCACTTGACCTCCCAACAGCCTCCAATGCTGTTTCCTGTCCCACCCTGATCAAAAGACTATACAACACAGGCATCCTAAGACCCACCCTCAACTGCATCGGCTCATTCCACACAGAAAAAACCCAGAGAGTCAACCGGCCTCCCTACACCACTGAGCCCAAGAACCTCATCCTCATCTGTAGAGTCCCCCAAGAATCGTCCAGAGTCCAATATTATTGAACTTCTACATGACCACACTAATGGACCTCATCCTATGTCACAACATCAATATACTCTTCTACATGAACGACACACAACTTATACTCTCCTTGTTGAACAAGACCATTACTACAAAAGCCAGCGTTGCCAGTTTCTTGACCACCAACACCACATGGATGAATTCTAGTTGCCTCAAACTGAATGCCCACAAGACGCAAGTAGTGATCGCTGGTAGATTAACATCGGCCTGGGACTCTACCCGGTGGGCTACCAATCTCAGCCCCACACCAGAAATTTCTGATTTATCCAGGACAACAAACTGTTCATGTCAGCCCAAGTGAATGCAGTCACCTCCACCTGCTTCCCCTCCTGAACAGGCTATGCAAGATTTTCAACTGGCTTCCAGAAAACACCAGAAAATGGTCACGTAGGGCCTGATAACCAGCGGGTTGGACTACGACAACTCACTCTATGCAGGAACCTCCAAGAAACTACTGCACAGATTCCAAACCATCCAGAAACTTCATCCTCACAAAGCCTACATCATGCCACAGCACATCACACTTAGTTAAAGCTGCTCACTCACTCATACAAAGCACTCCACAATATAGGTTCAGCCTACCTCAACAACCATATACATTTCTACGTACCTCCCAGAAACCTCCACCCAGCTGGACTCTTACTCGCACACATATCACTGATCCACAAGCCCACAGCCAGCAGCCATGCTTCGTCATACATCTCCCCCTAGGCATGGCACGACTTCCCAGAGCACATCACAGCCTCCTTAGTGCTTCTTGAGTTCCACAAGAAGCAGAAGACTTGAGTCTTTCAATAAATTCCTCCTAGAAGACAGCTTCCTCCACACCTGTAAGGTGTCTGGATACCCTCAAGGGTGATTAGCGCAGTATACAAATAAGCATAAAATAACAGTACATAACATAGCATAATATGTGTCTTCAAGATTAGGATTCGGAGAGTCTTAAATCTTAACAGTTTCAGTTGCAGCAAAATCAAATCAGAAAGTAAGCCAATCAACCTCAGAAGGCTCATACATATGAAGTTAGAGGTAGTTAAGTTGAAAATATGCAGGGAGTTTAATCAGCATTTCAGTGGTCACTTATGTCTTGTTATCATTCAGTTGTAGGAAAGTCAGCACATACTAAAACAGAAAGCATTTATTTCTAGAGCTAGTTTAAGGGTCTTGTTAGATCTGACGTCCTTAGTGTGGTATTCCCCCAACGTTTGCTTTCACCCTTCATCTTTGTCGAATTACTTTTTGTTGGCTTTAGGACTTTGTGCACGTAACCACTGCTAACCAGTGCTGAAGTGCTCTCTCCTTCAAACATGGTAATATTAACCTATACCTAATAGGCATATTTAATTTACTTGAAAGTAAATGGTACTAAATGTACCCAGGGTACCTAATTATATGCTGCTAGTGGGCCTACAGCACTCACTGTGCCACCCACAATAGTAACCTTTTAAAACATGTCTCAGGCCTGCCACTTTAGACTGTAGTTGAGTTTCAAGCTGCCTTTTCAACCTGGCAAAAACACCTCTTGCTAGGCCCAAATCTTCCTTTTGAATGCATACAAGTCACCCCGAATGAAGGCTCTAGAGGCTCATAGGGTAGGGTGCATTGTATTTAAAAAGTAGGACGTGTGTACTTAAGTTTTACATGTCCTAGCAGTGAAAAACTCTTAAAGTTGTTTATCATCATTTACAATCTTTTTCACTGACTAAAACTGAATTACCTTACTACATTTAATAAGTGCTAACTTCAGATTGGAGGCAGATCCTAGGGTAGGTCGCTTCCTCGCCGCTGCAGCTCCACCTGCCCAAGCCCTTGCCACGCCTTGCTAGGGTGTTCAGGTCTTTCAGGTATTTCGGGTTCTTCTCTTGACCTTTGACTGTTTCTTGCCTTTTCTCTTTTGCTCTTTGCTTTCCACTGTTTCCTGCCATTTCTCTTTTGCGCTTTGCTTTCCACTGTTTCTTTTTCTCTTGCTGTGCGCTTTCCCGCTTTTTCCCCCTTTTTCCCGCTTTTCCCGCCGCTGCCACCCGTGAGGCCCCGCCCCCGCTCCCATTCGCTGTCCTCCCTCCCGCCTCCCAGCTGACCCCTCCTCCCCCCCTTCCCTCTTATGGCGGCCGCTGCGCGGCAGAGACAGCGACCCTTGACCCTCGGGTAGGTCGCTTCCCCGCCACTGCAGCTCCACCTGCCCAGGCCCCTGCCACGCCTTGCTAGGGTGTTCAGATATTTCAGGTATTTCAGGTTCTTCTCTTGACCTTCGACTGTTTCCTGCCTTTTCTCTTTTGCTCTTTGCTTTCCACTGTTTCCTGCCATTTCTCTTTTGCTCTTTGCTTTCCACTGTTTCTTTTTCTCTTGCTGTGCGCTTTCCCGCTTTTTCCTGCTTTTTCCTGCTTTTTCCCACTTTTTCCCGCTTTTCCCGCCGCTGCCACCCGTGCGGCCCCGCCCCCTGCTCCCATTCGCTGTCCTCCCTCCCGCCTCTCGCCTCCCAGCTGAACCCTCCTCCCCCTTCCCTCTTATGGCGGCCGCTGTGCGGCCGCGCCAAAGGCAAGCCCGTCTGCGCCCGTCCGTGCCTGGACCGCGCCGAGCGCCAGAACTCCTGGCCCCCACCGCGCTCAAAACACCCGACTAAGATACGACCCCCACCGCGCTCAAAACACCCGACTAAGATACGACGCCGCCTCCCTTAACGCCCTCAACCCCGGACGAACAGCCACCTGCTACCAAGCCAGCCCTAAACGTTCTCATGGACCCTTCACCTGTCAAGCCTGCAAGTACGCATTCCACCGAGCCTGCAGACCTCCCACCGGCCCTCGCACCAACAATCACCTCAAGTGCATCCTCCTTAACACACGCTCCATCCACAAGCACGCCATCGAACTATGGGACTTCCTGGACACAACAGCACAGACGTCACCTTCATCACAGAAACCTGGATGAACGCCTTCTCGGCTCCTGACATCACCATAGCCAACCCCGACGGCTACAAGATCGCCCGGAAGGACCGCATCAACCAAACCGGTGGAGGAATCGCCATCATCTACAGGAACTCAATCAACATCACGACCACCACCGAAGACACCCCCCTCGCCGCCCAACACGTACACTTCCAGATCCACACCGACCCCAGAACCACCCTCAGAGGAACTCTCGTCTACAGGCCCCCGGGCCCACGCACCCAATTCAGCGAAACCATCACAGATTTCATCAGCCCGCACGCCCTAGCCTCACCAGACTGTATCCTCCTCGGGGACCTGAACTTCCACCTGGAGAAAAACAACGACAACAACACCGCCACCTTGCTCGCCAACCTCGCCAACCTCGGACTCAAGCAACTGGTGAACACCCCCACCCACACCGCTGGCCACACGCTTGACCCCATCTTCTCCGCCAGCAACCACATATCCTTCAGCCACTCCTCTGAACTACACTGGACCGACCAAAGATGCGTCCACTTCACCTTCAAACGGGCGACCCACCACCATCGCACACAACAAATCCCCCGCAGACACTGGAGCAAAATCTCCACAGAGCAGCTCCTCTCAACACTGAACCAAAACCCACCACCCATCACCACTGACGTCAACAACGCAGCCCTCACACAGTGGATCTCCAACTGTGCCAAAAACCTCGCTCCACTTAAAAGCAACCCAAGTGGGTCCAGCATCAGGAAAACCCCGTGGTTCACGGACGCCCTCAAAGAATCCAAGAAATCCTGCTGTACCCTCGAAAAAACCTGGCGCAGAGAACGCACCACAGAAAACATGTCAGCCCTCAAGATCGCCACCCGTGAACACCACCAGCTGATCCGCTCCACCAAAAGGACATCATTCAAAGAGCGACTAGACAACAACACCCACAACAGCAAAGAACTCTTCAACATCGTCAAAGAGCTCTCCAACCCCAGCGCCAGCTCCAACGTCATCACGCCCTCACAAGAACTCTGCAACTCCCTTGCTACGTTCTGCCACCGAAAGATCGCAGACCTACACGACAGCTTCGGTCCCCAGACCCCACCGCCCACCACCGAACCAACAGCCCCCACCACTACACTCAACGCCTGGACCCCCATCAGCTCTGAGGAGACCAGAATCACCATTAACACCATCCACTCCGGCTCCCCCTCGGACCCGTGCCCCCATTACATCTTCAACAAAGCCGACTCTATCATCGCCCCCTATCTCCGGAGCATCATCAACAGCTCGTTCTCATCTGCCACCTTCCCCGAGAGCTGGAAACACGCGGAAGTCAACGCCCTCGTGAAAAAACCCACGGCTGACCCCAATGACCTGAAGAACTTCCGCCCCATCTCTCTTCTCCCCTTCCCGGCCAAGGTCATCGAGAAGACTGTCAACAAGCAGCTGACCAATTTTCTTGAAGCTAACAACTCGCTCGACCCTTCCGAATCAGGATTTCGGGCCAACCACAGCACAGAAACCGCCCTCATCGCTGTCACCGAAGACATCAGAACTCTGATGGACAACTGAGAAACAACCGCCCTCATCCTCCTGGACCTCTCGGCTGCCTTTGACACCGTGTGCAATCGCACCCTAATAACCCACCTCTGCTCCACTGGAATCCTAGGACAGGCCCTTGACTGGATCATCTCGTTCCTCTCCAACAGAACCCAAAGAGTCTACCTTCCGCCCTTCCGCTCAGAACCCACCGAGATCATCTGCGGCGTACCCCAAGGTTCCTCGCTCAGCCCAACCCTCTTCAATATCTACATGAGCCCCCTCGCCGACATCGCACGCAAACACAACATCAACATCATCTCCTACACCGACGACACCCAGCTGATACTCTCCCTCACCAAAGACCCAACCACCGCCAAAATCACCCTACAGGAAGGAATGAAAGACGTTGCGGAATGGATGAAGCTCAGCCGCCTAAAGCTGAACTCAGACAAGACGGATGTCCTCATCCTTGGACAATCCCCTTCCGCCTGGGATGACTCCTGGTGGCCCACGGATCTGGGCACCGCACCAACCCCCTCAGACCACGCACGCAACCTCGGATTCATCCTGGACCCCTCCTCACTATGACCAAGCAAGTCAACGCCGTCTCGTCATCATGCTTCAACACCCACACAAAGGCTGACACCAGGCATAAATATTGGACCTCCAGCTCCACTCATGAGAACACCCCTGGACCTGTGGAAGTTACAGAAGAAGGACTGCCCTGCTGCTTGAAGGGCTTCCTTGCTGTCTGAGAAGGAAGACTGTACCTGTGTTCCTTCAGCTCAGGCTAACCAGAGTGACTACAAGAGTCAGTTGGATGACCACCTGCGTGAGCTATCGGGACACAACAAGCTTCAGAGACCTCTCTGCAACTACCCAGCTGCAACTGGACCTTTTTGGACCTGCAACTGGACCTGCCTGAGCCCTTCTGGCCTCTCCAGGAGTGAGTACCTCATCCCAAAGAAGTCCCTCCCTAGGTCTTGGATCCTTGTCTGGCATCAGAGTGTACTCTTCCTCAAGAAAATGTGAATATCCTAAACGCTGGGCTCCTTGCGACCATGAACTTGCCCGACTCCTACAGTCCATGATGACTGCTAACGCGAACCTCCGGTGAGATCTGCTCATTGTGACAACAGTGACCCCCAGTCGCATATGGCAATGAGTGACCTGCACTTTGCACTACAGCAGTGACAGCCCACCATGACCACCAATGCTAAGCTAGAGCAACGCCATTCTGCAACTTCTGGCCTGCTCTTCACTCTACAGTGACGACCATCTGCGACACTCAGCCTTCTCTTTGGGGCCTCCTCCAATGTGAAAGGAACTCTTCACACTGGACTTAGTAGGTAACTTTTCAACAGGACTAACTTGGTCCCTGTATCTGACCTGTGTTCCTTTGCCTTCGGCCTGAACATATGACTGCCCCTAGTCCTGCATGACCAGATGATCGCAAGTGGTGATTTGTGCTTTTAAGTGCTATTTTCACTAAAAACTTTAAAATTGAATATCTCTGGTACTATGTATTTTTTGGTCGTTCTGCTATTGTTTATTAACATTTGTTCTATTTTTGTAAATGGGTTTGGGATTTTTCTTAGATTGTGTTTTCACTTTACTGCTGGCTGTGTACTACATAAGTACTTTGCACAGTGCCTCTAAGTTAAGCCTGACTGCTTTTCGTGCCAAGTTACCATAGATTTTGTGGTTCACTGTGACAAGCTTTTGTGATTCACCCTGGCAAGCATTGTGGTTGTTGCCTGTGTGGGGCTTCCACCTACCTCAACCAATATTCCAATGTCTTGCTGGTAAGTCCTTTAACTGTTGAAGTTAGATGCAGGAAGTGCATGGCAGATTTAAATGTGTTTTCTTGTTTGCCTATTTGCACCCTACCCAGCATGAAGAAGGGAGCTTTCTCCAATGCATCACAATATCCAGTAAGCATGCCAACATTGTAAGAAGAGTTTGTCTCATAAAGACACTTCTGTCCATAGTTACATAGATACTTATAAAGGGTGCTCAGGCTGGTAACTCAAAATGGGCATTCTGTGTCTGACAAAATGTCCAATTAGTCAAGCAAAGTCTTCCCAAAGATGCATCTAGATCTGCTATATAAGTTAATAGATCATCTCTGTATATTAACACCCTATCCCCCGGGTAGTTCTCAAACCTCCTAATCCAAGCATTTCTCCTGATCCAACATGAAAGCAGTACGACTACAAGAGCAAGGAGAAGAGAAAAAAGTAGCAGTTTGATCTCAAATCAGGAGCTAGCTCTCCATTAACTATGACCCACTCCATGGTGATTACATTCTTTAGGAATACCCAAAGGTAAGCTCAGGACCCAGATGCATTTTCCTGAGAACTACAAACATAATGGCCATTTAAATGATTTGAACGCATTCTCAGCCTCAAAGGAGAGGAAATCCAGTGGTTCCACTAACCTTTGGGCATATTCTAGACAGTAGTATGGTTGATGCATATTACGTTTTGTGGAACTACGGAGCAGGAATCTTCCTTGGTCTGAATGGACCAGTTAGGTGATAACCCAATGTTGACGGTTAGCAAGCAATCTTAGCTAGCTCCTATTTCTCAATAAGAAAGGCCTGTTTGAGGCAGAGTCATCTGCTGACTTTTTCTATTTTTATATCAGCACAATTGTGGCTCTCTCTGGTCACCTAGCCTTGAATAACTCCAGAATATGTCCCATCAGCCTGACTGACATCATCTTGGTTGTAACTCAGCTGCAAAATCATTAGGACTCAAAGCCTTCACATCTATCAGCTTCAATATATCCTTAGACACTTCTCCTGTAAGCTCAACCTCCAACACATCCGCCATCAACTTTTTCGTCCTAGGATTTTGGAGTCCATTTACAAAATCCAGCAGACATACCTCATTAGCCCCAGCTTTGAGCGATAGAAGGTTCAATAATTCAGGACAAATTACTCTCCAATCTCCATGACACCTGCCACCTGGCCACCAAGCTGTTCCGCACCCCACAGACCTAAAGGCCTCATTATGACTTTGGCGGTCAGAATACTCCAACCGCCAAAGCCATGGGGAGGAGACATCCGTCATGCCGTCTGCCTCCCCCGGGTTTTATTACGACGTTCCTGCCGGGCTGACCAGCGGGAATAGTAGTATGATATTGGCCTAGGGAGCCGAGGCCAATACCATAGCACCCCCACCCTCGAAATGCACATTGTCTACAAAGCAGACAGTGCGCATTCCGAGGGTGCTGGGCAGGGGGGCCCCCTGCACTGTTTCCACCAGCCTTTCCTAGGTGGGGTCACCACCATTGAAAGGCCGGCAGACACAGGAGCTGTGATAAGCACGGCGGCACTGAGTTCAATGCCACCGTGGCTGACCATGAGTCTGCCCACCGTCAGCTTGTCTGTAACCTTGTTCTCTGCGGTGACGGTGGTCCGACCACCAGGGATATAATGTGGCAGTCAGACCACCTGGAGTGCGGTGGTCTGACAGTCACCGCGGGGCTGGTGGTCTCAAGACCTTACTCCATTTTGGCCACTTGAGTGAAGAGTTTACCAGCTTCGTAGCCCACACAGTCAAAATCACACTGTTAACCCAAAAATCATTCTTCCACCCTACTCATCAGAATCTGCCTGATTTCAAGATAGGGCGAGGGCCAGGCACATGCCAGGTGTCTGGACCTAGTTGCATAGATAGTGGAATCCAGATAATGATGGAATGGTATGAAACACCACTTGTCATATAACTAGTATCCCTACACTTAGTACAGAGCATTGAGTGATCCAACAAATACTCTATCATTGAAAACTACCAGTGGGATACAGAAAAGGAGGAAAACTGTATTGTCTCTGCATAAGTCAAACATCCAAGAGAACCAGGGCAGAGGCAAAACGTTTCAATCTCACCTTGCCCTTTCCAACCTCTGAAGTAGGTTTTGAGCAGGCCAGGCCTTCATCAATAAATAATGTTTGCACCCCCAATTACAAACACTGATGGGGAAATCAGTAAAAATAGAGCTCTAACCCGGATCAGCATGAGATTTTGAAGTAAAAGGAGGTGGGAGTGGAAAATTAGCCCCAATCTATCCTCATACCAGGAGCCCACAACTGTGGCATATCCTCCTTTTGGGTCTATCCTGATATTTTAATCAAGGAATGAGACTGATTACTTTACCAGGGTAGCCTGAAGTTGGACCAAGAGTTGCAGCTGCAGTGAGCCTCCAGGTGTATCAACCCTTCTCTAGGGCTGTGCATCTATTACCAACTGGTTGGGTCTCCTGCATTAAGCTTCAGGTCCATGTCTGTGAAGAACATGTACACTGCAACATGCTTAATATAATGGCCAAGCTCATTCACATTCTTGATGCGTATCTAAAGTACGTCATGTTTCTATGCCATATACAGCTAAAATTAAAAATACTACTTCAAGGTTAAGAAATCCCACACGTCCTGTGAGGAAACCATGTGTGAGCTTGATCATTAACAAACAAGAAACAATGCATGAATCTCCAACGGATCCTCCACTCTAAAACCTCATACAGGGGGTTAAGAACTACCCATCTGCCCAATTCATGATGGACATGTTACCCCAACACAAAATATACCAGATTAGTGAAAATGAAAACAAATCACTGTTTCTTCTTATGGGGAAGGGCAGGGTAACTGGAGGAAAGAAGAACCCAGCCTGTGCTGTCCATCCAGACACAAGTAATAGAATATGCATTCCAGAAACAATACAGAGCATTACCACAGCTAGGCATTACCTCTAGTTTAACTATACCCATATGTCTCCCCGAGTTGGGAAGCAAACCATCAGAGGAGTCATTTGGGACAGCATCCTTCTCAAGTGGAAACATAAGTTCAATTGAGTCAGCTTCAGGGTTCCTTTGCAGTGTAGCTGTTGGGATCTTTCATGTTTCATGTTTTGATTTCAAAAACATGAAACAATCACAATAAACAGTCAAAGGCCCATGTCAGGCCCAGGAAAAAACACAGTGGAGTTACAAAGTTGAAGTTTTGCCACATTCTCCTCATCAAACAGCAAAGACAAGCAGTATTTTACAGATCAATAGCACATTACTATGAAGTGTCATCCATGTAATCAGTTCCCCATATTCAGGGTTTTCCAGGCAGTGTGGGAGCACCAGCTTCTTCACCCCAGTCCACCACAGATGACTCAGAAAGGAAGAGACTCAGGCTTCCTGCAATGGGGCACAGGTATGCAACCATCCTAACGAGGGGACTGGCCGGCAAGATGCACAGGAGGGTCGCAGCTCAGACCATGCCACTCATGCACGCCAGGGGCAGGTCAAGACAGTCCCGAGCAATACAGAAGTTCCCAACATCCATGCTAGGGCTTAGGTTAGAGCCTGCGTCTCCAGCATCACAGGTCCCTGTGCACACAACAGAAGAACTCAGATCAGGAGGTGTATGCAGGATCAGTCTTGGTGGACGCAGGTTGTGTCTCGCTTCAAGGTTTCTGAGGTATATGTCCCAAATCATTCCTCTGGTCCCGTCACCTCCACCCCACTAGTCTCCCCCAATCTCTGGGCCTTACCAAGGACATCTACCTCGGCGCACACTCACTTCAATAAAATTCAAAGTGTACACAGCACATTTTGCGCTGCATGTGATTTCCAGGACATAGCAATCTGCTGTTTGAGCAACATAAATGCCGATCTACAAATCTATGCAATATTTATCCTTTTTGGCCCGACAGCAAATGTAAAATAGGCAGGATACTTGCATAGCCGAGACCTGTCCCCAGTCCGCAGTGACTGCCAGGTACACCACATTGTATGTAAGGTAGTGTCCCACTGGAATATTGTGGCTGTCCCTAGGTTCCTGGAAGGACAAGAATGTCCCCTTCATAAAAACGCTCCCTGTGTGTTCTATTCCCACTCTACTCCAGCTTTGTATATGAATGCAGTGGGGAGTACAGGGGACAGGCCATGATACTGCAGATATATTTCTGCCAGCATTGATGTGCAGTCTTCATTTTGTGCATCATGTGTGGGCGATGGAGCCCCAGGGAAGACAGCCAGATGTATATGTGTGTCCCATCCAGAAAACGCTGGACCGCCAGCCATTCCAAGGAAGGGACATTACTCATGCACTTCACCAGTAATTGCAATTGGGCCACTGCATCATAAGACTCATAGTTAAGCCCCTAAGTCCCCCTTCATGCACTGGCCAGGGGAGCTTAATGAACAGCACCCAGTGTCTGCCTGTGCCCCATATCAATTCCACTAATAGCTTATTAAGTCCATGAAAAAGCATACTGGAAGCACGAGGAGCAGAGCAGCAAAGAAGTACAACAGTTGAGGGAGAATGAACATCTTGGAGATGGCTTGAGGAGCACTACTATTAAGGCCCCTCAGAGCGAGTCCAGGAGCCGACCCCTCTGCCATGCCTCGTTAAGCAACTCAAGCAGCCTGGGAGACAGCGAAGCACTGAAAGCTGCGTAGTATTCCATGGGGACCTCATTCATGCCTGGGGCCTTTCCATGAGCGATCTGTGTTATAGCCAAACAGTGCGCTAACCCTGAAAAGAAGCATCAAGATCTACCTGCTGAAGTGGATTGAGTCAGGGAAGAGGGCGCCCCCACAAGAAATCACTCAGTCTTTGTGTGGAAGGGCCCTTCACCTCCTCATTAAGGGATCAATAATAGGATACAAAGGCTCTGTGGATGGCTGCCTGCCTATTAATGATCCCTCCCCATCCAACCTTAGTGACCCAATCAGTGAGCGTGACCGGTTCTCACTCACCAGCCTCCCCCGCAACCAGTCTGCTCGATACACCTCACCATGGAGATGGGCAAAGTACTGCTTATAATCTATTTTTCTTAAATGTGCCTCAAGGTCCCGGCGATCCCCCTGAAGTTGACTCAGCCACTCAACCTCTTCAACATGCAATGGCAGCTTAGTCTCAAGATGCCTCAGCTCTCTTTCCTGTGACATGACATTTCTCCGTAGGGTCTTCTGGACCCCCCCCACACTGTAGCAATGCGCTGTCTCCTCATACCACTTTGGGTGTGTCTCATTCCAACTCCCTGAGGGAGGTGGAGCCCATGTTTGCTGCAAAGTATTGCGTGATATGCATTGCTAGAGCATCACGGAAGGGGACATCCTGAAGCACCTCCATCTGAAACCTCTAAGTGGGAATACAGGGGCCGGCCCTTACACACTACAATGTCAGCAGCAACATGCAATGTTTGGAAAGTGTACACATCAAGTACTCTGTGTGACAAATCATTGGGATGCATAACACAGGAAGGGGTCCACCCTGGTATGAAGGTGGTGGACAGGTGGATAAAAAGAGAACTGGCTACCCTTCGGATATTCAAGGAGCCAAATGTCATGCAACCTGCCTGTAGTCAGCCAGCCCAGGAAGCGCTGGGTCGTCTTGTGGCAGCCAGCCCCTGCCAATGGCGGGGAAGACCGGTCCCTGGAAATGTCTGGGACTCAATTGAAATCCCTGCCCCAAATGGTAGAAGCGTGCGAATCACGAAGGAGACCGGAGTAAGGCAGTCCTGGAACGTGTAGTGGCCAGCATTCGGAGCTATAAAGCCAGCAGCGCATGAGGCATACCATCTGAGTGTCCCTACACCACTGCATACCATCCCTCTGTGTCCTCCCTATTCGTTCCGTCTCAAATAGGACCCCATGGACAATCCAAATCAGTAACCCCTGCACATTGTCCCATAAATCTGACCTCTCCATTTTGTACAGAGTTTTGTGGAATTCCGCTAATGCCATGGTTGTCGCCTGTGAGAACGCTATGTGGGTATGGCACCTCTTAAGGTAAGAGTGAGCACAGTCCCCCTCGGTGGGAGTGACCACACACCTTACGTTCCAGGTCAGCAGGTCATATTGCTGTGTCAGCGCTCGTGGCATAGGGTCCATATGTATCTAGCATGCCCAGGTCACCAGTCTTGATCCTTGTCCACGGAATCTCCACAGCCTGTGGATCCCCACCTCCCTGCCCCAACAGATATAAGTGCACACAGTGGTGTCCATGGTGACTGGGCTAGTGTAGAAGTGTAACTCCAACAACATATAAACAATTCAAAGAATCCATGTCCAAACCTTCCCAGCCTAGCCGAGCCCGAAACATATGTGCAATAACCATAAAAATCAAGCCCAATATGGTGAACTGAGGTGCATGGCAATTAGCATTCCATGGCACCTGGTCTTTTGGGCCTACAACAGCACACTGGGTACCCAACCTCCATCGACCCTCCACACCTGGCCCAAATTGTTGTCCACCTGGCCCACCAGACCAATCACAGGGCTTACCAACCAGCTGAGCCAGGTTGTCTCACAGCAAGTCATCCACTAGACCTGGCATCAGCTCCTGACCAAGGCATTCCACTCCAAGAGAATCCAAAGTATTGTTAGTGTCCAAACCAGTGGTAGAGGCATGGTCCAGTTGGGGAACCACAAATGGGTTACAGTTTTGGTGTGACACCTCCTTGACTGCTTTTGCCCATTTCCTGGCAGCCTGGTTGGTAGTAGGATGGTGCTACAGCCTCTTGGAGGGACCACGGTTCAATCTGGGGATCAGCTAATCAGTGGTCTACTGGTCCGGCGCTGGCAGCATCTCCAGGCCCTTAGCTTGCAGCCATGTCCAGGCATCCTCAGGAGCCAAGAAGAAATGTGTAGCCTCACCCTCGATGACCTTGAGTTTTGAGGGGAAGAGAAGTGTGTACTTCAGTTCAAGCTGTTGCTTTACCAATGCATAAGAGCTGCGGTGCCACTGCACCTCTGCAGTGAAGTCTGGATAGTTATTGATGGTGGTATCCTCCCATTGCCAGGAGCCTTTAGTCCTAAAAATGTTGAAGGTTTAAGCCACTGTCTCTGAAGGTCAGGAGCTCCCAGAAGAGGAGGTGACCCAGCAAGCGGTTCACTTGCTCAATCTAGAAGAATTTTGGTACCTTGCAAGATTACACTGTGGACATCAGCCACTGCTCAAGGAAAAGTTCCACACTCTGGCCCTCCAGCCACTCCGGAAAGCCCAGGAAGTGTACATATTTCTGTCATAAGCACTCATCAGCATCTTCCTCCTTCTGTTGCACAGTTTGGAAGTCCGCCAACATCTCCTGTATTTAAGACTATTTCCTGCACTTTTGGGATTGAGCGAGGATAAAGCAGATTCTGTGTTGTCTATCCTTTCTACCAATTTTCAGTGGTCAATTCAAAGGAGACAAATCTACAGGGAAACCACATCAATCTTTGATTTCAAGGTGTTTTACAGTCCAGAATTGCTTACGTCAGTGGTGGACTCCAGGTAGCGCAGAGCGCTGTTAGACGACTGTCCCAGGAATTTGGATCATCTTCCTAGCGCGCCTGGTCCTTAGTAAGTAAACCTACAAGGGGACGCGTATAGGTTGATAAACCTTTTGAATCGCATGGAGTATCCTAGTCATACAGTAACCACTGAATCAATAACTAACATCAGTAATCAAGGAAACACTCTATGAAAACACAACGTTAAACCATACTAATCAAAAATAACCACTACTCAGGAAAGGGTTAACAAGTTTTATTTCCCTATTGCTTAGAATTCGAAATCATGTTAGATCAACTTTATTCAAATCAACTCTTTATTAATTCATTAGTAAAAAGACATTAACTCTTAAGGAAAACATATGCGACAAAGCAACACCATAAGCTATGAATTCCAGCATTAATAATGTAATTCAGCAATTTAGTTTGTCAGTCATTTGTCACCGTCAACGTCACCCCTAACAGCCTACCTAACCAAGCTTTGCATTAGCATGGGGGTCTTAATGCGAAAACAATTTAGAGAAAACATTAATTTGGAACAAATCTACCTAAGTGTGAATCTCTATAACAACGCAGTTGGTACCTAGAAGAAAAGGCACAAAAACCGTCAGTCACATTTTCATGGCTACCTATCCAGGATGGATCAGCAACAAGTCAGTCTTCATCTTCAGATCATCAATTATTCAGCTACGGATCAGGCTCACAGAGTATGAACCCAATATCAGAACCTCGGACAGCGTCTCCTGACGTCATCAATTTTCTCCCTGCAATTCTGATTCCTCGCCCCTTGTCATTACTTTTTACTAGGGTCTCCCAGTCCATCCACCTAATTGCTAATTGGTCAGTCGGTCAGCACATATGACTTTAACCTATAGTTTTTGTTTACCAAATCTACTGATTTTCATAAATTTCAAGTTACACAAAACGGATTGGTTCTTCATGCGATGCCCTCATCATCCAGCCCTTCAGGTATCAAAATTGTTGCATATGGCTCTCAAGTCAGTGCCTCTATTGTTCAAGTCCTGGGAAAGTACAGTTAGCCTGCTCTAAACGTAATTGTATCAAATTGTCTTCATCATCTCCTGTCCCCCGGTACATTGCAGAACATTCTATCTAAGTAACTTGAACTTCGAATGGGTCAAGGCTGAAACCCACAATTTCCAGTCCTTTGCAAGGCGTCCGGTTTCTCCAAGTTCAGAATGTGCGAGGCCCAGTGGAACTAGGCCTTTAGTTCAGCTAACTTAATAATACAAAACAGAGGTTATGTGTCTCATTATGACATAGTTCCACATTTTTCTCATATAATTTCATTATTTTTCACATTTTCAGTCGTTTTAGTACATATGGTGGCCATACCCCTAGGGCACATTTTTCAAACATGCATGTTATTTTTCTACGATTAATTTCTCTATGCATTTTCACATTAGTAACAACCTATGAATAATTAATAATTTTCTTCATTAGGATATCTGCTTCAACAGTCCCTCCTCTGATGACTAAAAATGTCATCACACTTTCCCTCTTCATTAAATTCACATTTGTGCTTCTGATGTCTCTTGGCTTCTCCTTACATTTTCTCTATAGATTCTTCTCCTAGGCTGTCCTTCCTGATCATTTTTGGATTTCCTCAATTTTACCTTTTGCCATAATTTGCATGTACCCCATAATCCCAATATAGAAACAATCACAATTAATATTCCGTCTACAATTTTCCATAATACCCCATTCCAAATTTGACTAAATCAATTACTCACGGAAGCAAATCCATTTCCAACCTTTTCCCAAACTCCTGGTTCTTTCAATTCTTTCAAATCCTTGCTTGAATTAGTTAAGTTAGTAAGTAAGTCTCTTATCTCCTTATCATTCTTGTGTATAAATGAGCAACAATGCCTAGCATTAATCCTTTTACAGACTCTGCCGTCTTTCGCTAAAAGTATGTCTTAGGCAAGCCTATGAAGCGTCATAGCAGTAGCCGCAGCCAATTCAGTATCTAACAGGAGTATTGCCCCTGTAAAGTTTGTTAGCATGTTATCCACAATAGTAGACAACTTTCATATCTTAATTGCATTCAAAATAACTCCTACAGAAGGAATTACTGCACCAAACATATCTCCCACAATTGCAGAAGAGGTTTCCCTCCTCTGTCGCTCATGTTGTAATTCAGTCACTTTTGGAATTTCCTTTCAATCATCTATCTGATAAATTTTAGGGAAAACTATCCCCAAACAACATGTCCCATACCATCCTCTAGGAAGACAGTAATAAGCATTAAGTCCACAAATATAGTAGATTCTGGGAATTGCAGGGTCCTGACCATTCAGCATAAAAGTCCATTTACTCTGAAACAAAACCACATGCCAACATTCACTAGTTCCCCCAAATAAAGTCAGTGCGTGATTTCGGCCTATATATACAAAGCTTCCCTGCATGTAATGCATCTAAAACTAATTTCCCTTGTGTTTTAATAGCAGTGTAAGCATAATCATTCTTATAAGTCCTTTTCTCCAATCCATTCTCAAACTTCTCCTTCAATGCTTTCCTTCTATCATCAGTATGCCCTGTAAAGCTCTTTTCTAATGGAGTTAGTGAGCAGGTTAGGTTGTTCTTGTGTGCTTAAGCAGTACCAAATGTTAGTGTTGGCTCAACAAATCCTCTAACTAATACTATATCATGCTCCCTAGCTATTTTACTCAAATATCTAATAATAGGAACAAAGGAAAACACAACATCATGGTTAGAATAAAAATACTGAATACTGAATACTCTTGGTTATAGAATCTGGTTAGTAGCAAACTACAAGTTATGCCATAGGTTAATGGCAGACTATGGTACGTAACCCCTTCTTCCACAGAGGAAGGAATTTGCGTACACACAAGACAATTCCTTGCATCCATCGTCTCAACATACTCACTCAACAACCGATAGAACATATTAGAGGAAAGCTCTCCTTGTGCATTAGTATAGTCATGCAAGTACTTTTCATCTAACTTAAACCTCTCTAAAGCTGTTAGTGTAGTAGTCTCAGGAACAGAGGTAATAGTAGCCTCTTTCATTTCATGAATGGACATTCCCACAATCATTATTATAAACATTATTCCACACATAACTGCCACTCGCACACTCAAATACCTACAATATCTAATGTTTTTAACGCGGTTATTTAACACAGTCATGATCTATAAAGAATCAGATAGTAGAAATAACTCTTAGATAAAGTGCAACAGAAAAATCAAAAATGAAAAAAAAAAAATATTTCTCGCAGTTCAGTTTCACACATAAAAACCCCTTTCTCCTTTGTCAAAATTAGTTAGCAGCTTGCCACATCCCGGTTTTCAAATGTCATATCAGGTTATCAATGTCTTTTCCGGGTTTATTTCAACAGTCTCTTTTCAGATTTCTTCAGATTAGCTCAACAACTCAGTCTATTGATCCCTTTCAAGTTGCATCTAAGTATTGATTCGGAACTTCTCTTTCAAAACAAAAGGACATGAACTTGTTTTGCCATTCACTTGTTGCAGCATATGCCCACCCAGGACCTGCGTATCTTCGACTTGCTACTCTCTTTCTTTTCAACCTTTGTTCTCCACTTAATTCTCCTTCACTCAATTCTTCTTTTCTTGTAGTATCCACTTCTTCCTCTAATGGTTCATTTATGACCAACTCCTTCTTTCTTCCAATTCGCAACACAGGCCAATTGTCTGCTTTTCTCTTTCCTTCAGTCAATATTTGTCTTAGAATTGGACTCTTCTCTTTTTCTTTTTCTATGGTGTTTTCTCTTGATGGACCTGCAACGGGTTCAGGAGGAGTCTGACCACTTTGACTTTGATCCGTCTCAACTCTCTCACCCTCTTGATCTGGCACTTGCTCTGGTTGTTTTTCAGCACCGTCTGCTTCTGGGAGAACCCCTGCTCTGCTCAGTTCTCCTGCTGTATCCGTTGAGTTAGACTCTTGCTCACCCTCCTGTAATTCTTCACTCTCGTCTCTTACAGGGGTGATTAATCCATCTTCCACAAGCTCAGGATCAATCTCAAAATCAGCTTGTTCTTTTTCTGACTCATTTACAGTCATTTGCTTTGCTGTTGTTGCTGCTCTCAACAACACTTCTTCATGCTGTTGCGGGCTCACCACTCTCTTTGTATGGCTTGCATGTATCCAGTTTGGCAGTCTTCACACTTTACAGCTGTCGTAGTTGTTCGCACCACTTGGTATGGACCTTTCCAACGCGGTTCCAAATAGGTCTTTCGAACATGCTTTTTGATGACGACCCAATCTACAGCTCTCAGATTGTGACCTGGGTCATGGATGGGTGGCAGGGTAGCAGCCTGCACCTGCTGAGAGAAAGAACAAACCACATCAGCCAGACCCTTGCAGTAGTCCAACACCATATCATCTGTAATATTTTCAAGTGCATTGGCTGGAATTGCTGGCAATCTCATTGCTCTGCCCATGGGTATCTCATGGGGCGACAGTCCTGTCTTCCTGTCAGGAATATTTTGCATTGACATCAGAACCAAAGATAAGGCATCTGGCCATTTCAAGTTAGTCGTGGCACACATCTTGGCCATTCTCAATTTCAGTGTACTATTCATTTGCTCTACTAATCCTGATGCTTCAGGACGATAACTGCAATGCAACTTCTGCTCAATGTTTAGTGCTGCACATAAGAATTTGATCACTTTGTTATTGAAGTGAGCTCCCCTATCTGATTCTAAAGAGATCGGAAATTTGAACTGTGGTATTAATTCTCTAAGCAACACCTTTGCTACTGTGAGACTGTCATTCCTTTGTGTGGGGTATGCTTCAATCCAATGGCTATAGACACACACAATCACCAACACGTACTTCAATCCACCACATGCAGGCATCTCAATGAAATCCAACTGCATTTTGCTGAATGGTCCTCCTGCTCTTCCAGTGTGGCTCAAATTCACCAATGTGCCTTTCCCCACAATTAGTTGCTGACAAATTACACATCGATGACATACTGCCTCTGCTGCTTGTCTGAATTTCGGATTAAACCAATCAACCTTAAACAGTCTAACCATAGCATCTCTTCCAATATGTGCTTGGCCATGGTAATACCTGGCCATCTGAGTCAACAAACTGTTTGACAATACCATCTGGTCCTCCTCAGAAACCCAAATCTCATCAGGTCTTTGAATGCACTTTAATCTGACCCAGTCGTTTCTCCTCCTTATCTGCATTCTCTTGCAATGCTTTTAATTCCTCCAGTGTGTCAATTAATTTTAAAGCAAAACTTGCACAATTATTTTCTTCTTTGGGCATTAATTCCCACTTGTCTTTAAACGATATACAGTTCAGTGCACAAAACCTTGCGACTTGATCTGCATACCCATTTCCCAATGAAATATAATCCTGTGTCTTTCGATGTGCACTGCATTTTACCACAGAAACTTCTTCAGGTAACTGTATTGCGTACAACAACTCTTTTATCTGGTCGCCATTTCTCACTGGTGTTCCAGTAGAGGTCATAAAATCTCGCTGCTACCACAACTGACCAAAATCATGAACAATTCCAAATCCATATTGACTGTCAGTATAGATTGTGACTCTTAATCTTGCAGAAACATAGCATGCTCTAGTAAGAGCTACTCATTCTGCCACTTGTGCAGAATATACACCTGGAAGCCATGAAGCTTCTAACGTGCCTGTAATTGTGCACACTGCATATCCTGCTCTCAGTGTGACTGTTCCATCTCTGAGACACAAACCATCAACAAAGACAGTTTGGTCATTTTCTTCTAAACGCGTGTCTCTAATATCAGGCCTCAGTTTTGTACACAGTTCAGTTACCTCAAGACAATCATGCTCAACATCTTCTTCTTTTTCAATTTCAACAGTATCACTTGGAAGCAATGTTGCTGGATTCAGCACTGTACATCTCTTTAATGTTACATTTAGAGCACCCAATATGCTCATCTCATACCTAGTCAGTCTTGCACCCGTCAAGTATTGGGTTTTCGTCCTTGTCAGTAAAATCTCAACAGAGTGTGGTACCATTACCGTCAAAGGGTATCCCATGACTACCCCCTCACACTGGGAAAGACTTTGACCAACAGCGGCTACTGCGCGCAGGCAACCTGGTAAAGCTGCTGCGACCGGGTCCAAGGTAGCTGAAAAATAAGCTACTGGGCGATAAGCACCTCCATGGACCTGTGTCAAAACAGACAAAAAACAAGCATCACTTTAATGACAAAACAAAGTGAAAGACTTTGTGTGATCAGGCATTCCCAACGCTGGAGCTCTGCACAAACTCTCTCTCAATTCAGTGAATGCTTTCATCTGATCTTCATCTAAGGTAATGGGATCTGTAACTTCCTTATGTTTCAACTGCTGCAAAGGTTTAGCAATCTCAGCAAAATTTGGGATCCACTGTCTGCAGTACCCCACCATTCCCAGAAACAGCCTGACATCTCTCTGAGAAGTCGGGGGATCTCTCTGCAGAATCATGGTAATTCTCTCCCTAGAGATTCTCCTTAATCCCTTCTCAATCTGATGTCCCAGGTATTTTACTGATTTTTGGCAATACTGCAATTTCGCAGGTGAAACTTTATGTCCGAATTCTCCCATATGGTTCAATAGGGCAATCGAGTCATGTTTACACTCCTCCCTTGTTCTGGAGGCAATCAATAAATCATCAATATATTGCACTAAAGTCGATTAGTATGGCAGTTCAAATGATTCCAAGTTCTTTTTCAAGATCTGATTAAACAGAGATGGTGACTCCGTATACCCTTGTGGAAGCCTGCACCAGCTGTAGACTCTGTCTAGGAATTTGAAACTAAAAGGAAACTGACTATCCTCATGAAGAGGCACAGAAAAGAAAGCTTGTGACAGATCTACCACTGCAAACCACTCTGCATCGCAAGGAATCTGAAACAGTATCACTGCTGGATTTGACACCATCGGACACCATTTAACCACCAAATCATTCACTTTTCGCAAGTCCTGTACAACACGCACTTTCCCACATGGCTTCTTAAACCCATTACTGGTGAATTACATGGGCTACTCAACACTTCTTTCAAAACTCCTTGTTTTCGAAAGTCTCCGATTATTTGTGCCACCTTTATTAGAACATCTTGTGGCATGTTATACTGTGGAAGCTGCGAAAATACTGCATTGGGCTTCAGAGTGATCTTAATCGGCTCTACTCCCTTAATCAGACTACTTCTTTCCCTGTCAGGTCCCAGACCTCCTCTTTCACCGTTCCCTGCAAGTCTGCATGCAATTCTTTCACAGTAAACATCAGGAAAAATTCAATCAACGGGTATTCTTCATTGGCACTGTTAACCATCATTTCAGTCACATCTTCTTCCTCATCATTACTATTTGTTTGGACTTCTATCCCAGTGTCCAAACAATTAATCGAGCATCTTGTCTTACACAATAAGTCTCTTACCAGTAGAGATACGGGACTCGAATCACACTCCAAAGCTTGGTGTGGCTCCTGTCTTCTCTATCTCAATAGCAGCATAAATGTAACCGTATCTCAAAGCTACAAGCTGGCGTGTACGCATTGTATCCCATGGGAATGTTGGCGCACTACATTTTTGGAAGAACTTTGCGAGCAGACAATACGAAGAGCCTTAAAAGTTGTGGATTTTAGGATCCTTTTTACATGTATAGCGGAGCCTTGATGATGTCAAAGCGAGTATTGGTCGCGTGACGAAACACGTGTTGGCTGGGGTGAGTTGGATGAAACTGAAGAAATAATGCAATAAACACAAGAGAATTTGTTACTTATGAAACTACGGATAAGAACTTTATTCTTTACACGAGGGCCTTGGACAGTGTTGACTAAGCTTTTCCTTTTGGAATCTTGGTGGATTAGGGTGTTTTATTCCCTTCCAGGAGCACCGTGAGAATTTTGTGATGACATAGAACACTTCGTTGTGACATTAGTGAGCGCCATTCCTTATTATAAAAAACCCAATTGTGCTTGTCTGTACTCTGTACTACCCCTGGTATTTGTCCACCATCTGCCTGTACTGCTCCCTCAGCTCCCTGTGATTGTGCTGGAGCAGTGGTAGTGGCACTAGTGCCTGGACCCCCTGAATAGGTCGTTAAAGGTGGAGGTTGATTTCTTAACAGCTGCGCAATGAGATCCTCAACATCAGAATCTTCATCATCAACATAAGACTTTCTCTTTTTCTTTCTCCCTGCACTTTCATCCTCTTTAGCACCATCCTACTTTTCTGCCTCATCTTCCTCTGTAATGGCAGGAAACAATTTAGAACACTGTAGTGTCTCCGCTCTCCATCTCTTCTGTTCCCAATCCCATCTAGCTTCAGCTAAAGATTTCTCTACTCGTTTCGTTCTTCTTTTGAATTTCATTTCTTGTTGCTGTCTAGCCACCAGTTCCCATACCGCTAAAGCCTCAAACTGTGCTGGTCTCGGTAATGGTTTCATCTCATAAATTGCCATTCGCAACTGGTCCAGAATTTTCAAATTAAACGTCCCATGTTCCGGGAATGCTAAATACCCTCGCTTCTTGGTTAGCTTACACCACTGCTTCAACCACAAACACGGTGCTACACCTCGCTCCTCCATCACAATGTAAGCAGGAGAATTTTCCGGTGGGGTCGGCTCCCCCAATGACACCTTAATGTAAGAATCACCCTTCATCACACTTTTGAATGCCTTGAAAAAACTTTATTTTATCTGTTCTGTTTACTTCAATTCAATAATGAAATGACTTTTACTCCCAAGATTCTCTTCACCTGCTTACTCAACCAATTGCCTCTCACGGACGGCTGCAAATCCGCTCATGGCTCTTCTCACTAATCAACCTATCCCAGTGTGGCACAACCTGATGTCACACTTACACACAGCGGCTGACAAAGTCTTGCGGCTCTTCCTCCTCAACTCAACTCACACAACTAATGCAAATTATTTGTGAGCACTTACCAAAAACCAATAACTAAAACAAACCTGCTGGGTTACTACAGGAAGGGACACAATTGCTTCAGAGACATTACAGATTTTCACTAATGGCTCTTTTTGCTCATGTAGCTATTCCTCTTTCTCAGTCTCCCACATTTGCAAGCAAAATTCAACCCGCAAATTTTTACTCTCAACTGATCAATGGGTCTGTCCTGGTGCACATATAACTCGCCAAATCTCAGTCTAAATTTCTTTTACTCAATTATCACACACACTGACTTGTTGACCACGCCCGATCCACCAACTAACCCAGACAGATTACAACATATACCCAAGTGTCTCCTACACTTGTCAATATACTCCTGAGTCTTAGACCACGTAGGGTCCGTACATCACCAACAACGACGTTGATCATTTTTTGAGCACAAAGCGCCACACACATGCGAAGTTTGATGACTTCCCTACTCTCATACTACGGAGTACGCACACTCCTACTAACCTCAACTGGAGTAAGCAGACTCCCTACTTACCTCAAATACATCACAATTCACCTGTGGTTTGCTTAAAGCCTGTGCAAGCGCAACCTACCACTTTTACACTATCTCAAAACACGCCGAGAACATACCCAACTCCACTAACAGTATCCAGGATCTGAGAAAGTCATTCCTGGGCTTAAGGGTACATCATCTTTGCTACCATTGCCATTTCAGAAAAACAAGATTAAAACCTCATAAAAATATGAACGACTAATCCTAACTTAAACTACTACCATAACCAATAATCACCACATAACTAGCTCTCCAAGGAAACTAACCATCAAGCTGCTGGCAAAAACTGCTAGCGCGCCTGGTCCTTAGTAAGTAAACCTACAAGGGGATGCGTATAGGTCGATTAACCTTTTGAATTGCATGGAGTATCCTAGTCATGCAGTGACCATTGGATCAATAACTAACAGCAATAATCAAGGACACACTCTATGAAAACACAACGTTAAACCATACTAATAAAAAAAAACACTACTCAGGAAAGGGTTAACAAGTTTTATTTTCCTATTTTTTACAATTCTAAGTCATGTTAGATTAACTTTATTCAAATCAACTCTTTATTAATTCATTAGTAAAAAGACATTAATTCTTAAGGAAAACATATGCGACAAAGCAACACCATAAGCTATGAATACCAGCATTAATAATGTAATTCAGCAATTTAGTTTGTCAGTCATTTGTCACTGTCAACGTCACCCCTAACAGCCTACCTAACCAAGATTAACATTAGCATGGGGGTCTTCATGCAAAAACAATTTAGAGAAAACATTAATTTGGAAAAATTCTACATAAGTGTAAATCTCTATAACAGCGCAGTTGGTACCTAAAAGAAAAGGCACCAAAATCGTCAGAGACATTTTCATAGCTACCTATCCAGTATGGATCAGGAACAAGTCAGTCTTCATCTTCAATTCATCAATTAGTCAGCTACGGATCAGGCTCACAGAGTATGACCCAATATCAGCACCTCCGACAGCGTCTCCTGATGTCATCAATTTTCTCCCTGCAATTCTGATTCCTCGCCCCTTGTCATGACTTTTTATTAGGGTCTCCCAGAGTATGAACCCAATATCAGAACCTCGGACAGCGTCTCCTGACGTCATCAATTTTCTCCCTGCAATTCTGATTCCTCGCCCCTTGTCATGACTTTTTATTAGGGTCTCCCAGTCTGTCCCCCTAATTGCTAATTGGTCAGTCGGTCAGCACATATGACTTTAACCTATAGTTTTTGTTTACCAAATCTACTAAATTTCATAAATTTCAAGTTACACGAAACGGATTGGTTCTTCATGCAATGCCCTCATCATCCGGCCCTTCAGGTATCAAAATTGTTGCATATGGCTCTCCAGTCAGTGCCTCTACTGTTCAATTCATGGGAAAGTACATTTAGCCTGCTCTAATCGTAATTTTATTAAAATTGTCTTCATCATCTCCTGTCCGTCGGTACATTGCAGTAAATTCTAGCTAAGTAATTTGAACTTTGAATGGGTCAAGGCTGCAGCCCACGATTTCCAGCCCTTTGCAAGGCGTCCGGTTTCTCCATGTTCAGAATGTGCGAGGCCCAGTGGACAAAGGCCTTTAGTTCAGCTAACTTAATAATACAAAACAGAGGTTATGTGTCTCATTATGACATAGTACCACATTTTTCTCATATATTTTCATTATTTTTCAAATTTTCAGTAGTTTTAGTACACATGGTGACCATACCCCAAGGGCACATTTTTCAAACATGCACATTATTTTTCTACGATTAATTTCTCTATTAAGTTTCTCATTAGTAGCAACATATAAATCATTAATCATTTTCTTAATTAGCATATCTGCTTCAACACTCTTCAGGCAGGGATGAGGCCTTGGACTGTCTAGGTTTCACCACTGCTGTGATCAGGGGCAAAGAGTACCCAAACGAGTCCCAGTGCATACCCTTGATGACCCCTTAGTACTCTCAGTCACTCTGATGCAAGGCTAACATGCATCCTGGCCAGCACGCCATCAATCCACCAAAGATGTACCTGGTTGCAGTTCAAGACGCTGCTGTGGGGGACCTCCATGTCTGCGGCACCCAATCCAGACCAGACAAGTTGTGTCCCAGGACCTCTGGGAGGCAGGCAGAGTCCCATACTTCACAGGGCCACAGCACACCTCAATAATGCCTCATTGTTCTGGGGGGCCCAGCAAGGGCTCTCATGATCCACTTCTCTAGGCGACTCTCAGGCAGTCACCATGAGCCAGGCCCAGTGGGGCATCAGGCAACCCCCAAAGTGAGCCAATCCCTCCTCAGGGTCCCTCAGAGGAAGGCGTTTTATAGTAGGTGCTAAGATGCTCATATCCGGAGGCACAGTCCAACACGTGGCCCCACCAGTCACAGGTAGCGGCACTCCAATGCCACCTCAACCAGGTCCAGCTGTGCCCACTACTCCGGGACCTCCAAGGGTGCAGAGTGGGACCACCCGCTCCTCACAGTCCAGGCCATCAAGGCCCCAAGCACCCCTCCTCTGTTGCATGCTGTTCAGGCCCCCTCGCTTAGGGGCCATCCTGAACAGACGAGAATTGCCTGGGCCCAGCCACACTCTTTCAGTGGGTCGTCGTCTCTTCTGGCTCACTCAGCCGTGACAGGCCTCAGTAGGCTGCAAGTGGCAGGGTTACACTTGGGGAGCAGAGATGCAATCCCAGGGGCTGGTCACCCCAGGCTTCAAAGTTTGCTTCAACAGGGGGACACTAGTTGCACAGGGGCATCCCGCCTCCTTACACCCCACAAAGCCCTGTCCAAGGCGGACAGCCACTGCCAGTCTTCCATCAGCGGCCCAGCGCTCGGCCACTCGAGCACTCCATGGTGCCGGGTCATCTGGGGCACGGTTGCTTCACGATGGGCATGGCCTGGGCTAGAAATCATGTTCAGGCATCTGTTACAGTCATCATCTTGGCCACGCTCCCATCTCATGGTAATAATGTCACACATCTGATGCAGTTTGTGAATTTCCCAGCACCAACAGAGCTGAGGTGGCAGCAGCTGCAGCATACCAATGAAGTGAACTATAACCACATGCCAGGGTTTCCATTTCGCCGGAATCCTTGGCCTCACCTTTCCCCCACCACGGTGTGCACCAGAGCCACAATCAGGTGCCTCACCACACTACATCTCCAGTCAGTTAACATATCTATATCTGAAATTTCCCTCTCTCTAATCAGAAAACAGACTGGAAACAGCACTGAGTAGTTAATATTCCATTTTTGGAGTTCCGTCATTATAGCTTCAAATTAATGCCTGGTTGAAATCAGAGAAAAGGAGAATTGCAAAATTATTAAGCAGAATTGGACCAAGATACCTTACTGCCTACAGTATCTTTCCTCTAACACAAAAATTAAAGTCTCACTATAGTAGCTCAGAGTGAATCTTCTCTTTTAGGCTTTGATATTTGCATTACGTGAGCCCTTTGCACTAAAAATAATCAGGTTTTCCATGAACAGTTCAAACAGTTATGCCCTCTGCCATCTCCAAAGTCCCACAATGCAAACATCATTGCACCTCGAAGAGCACTGTGTAGCAGTTGCTCTTGCTTCAAGTTTTAAGGGCACCAGCAATGCTTGGAAATTGTGTCTCTGATGCCCTTTACATAACTTGAGGCTTATTTGTGTCAAAGGCTGGACTGGTGAAGGTCTGCTCAGAGTCCTTCTTGCCTAGGAAGGGGTTATTGCCAGTAACCACATTTTCACCCAGCACAGGTTAACACATGTCAACGCTGTGAGTTTTCACCTTAAGAGCATGCAGTTGGGAGTAAAAAAACACAGATAGATAAAAAAAACTCCTTGGCAGTTGTATAGTCATGTATTGGGGATGAGGATTTACTTTTACAGATAAGTTAGGCACCAAACACTCCCAACATCAGGAAGAGAGGTGAGCCAGACCAAGGAATTCACAAGATGGATTCAAATGGAATCAAGCTGCAAGAGGTGATCAAGGACAAAACAGAGAACAGGTTAGTGATGAAT
Source organism: Pleurodeles waltl (assembly GCF_031143425.1). Classification (NCBI taxonomy): domain Eukaryota; kingdom Metazoa; phylum Chordata; class Amphibia; order Caudata; family Salamandridae; genus Pleurodeles; species Pleurodeles waltl. The sequence goes on along the minus strand of NC_090446.1, from coordinate 974,287,975 downwards.
GTGATACAAAATAAGGAGCAAACTCATTGTAACACACTTACGTCTTTATTGATCTCCTTTATATATGATTCTAATAGGAAGTTAAATTAGAAGAAAGACATATGCTTCATCTTGGATTAGGAACCTCCCAAACAGTTTTATGAACAATCCACCATCTTGAGAAAGTATGTTCATGCGCTTGATGATGTCTCTTTCCTCAGAATCATGGTATCTGCCAAGCACACGAAGAATCATTTGGCAACTCCCATATTCCGCATCTTCACCACCACAGAGCCAAATAATGCTTTCAGCTTATCGCAGAACATCCCTTCTGGTGAATGTGATCACAGAACAATCAGCGCTAGAGTGATAAACTATGCGCAGGGCGCAGCATCCTGCAATATGCCATCTATACCAATGTCCTCTGACATTTTGTTAGAGTCTGCTTGCTGAAGATTTAGCATGCATCTTTATTTCAAGGGCATCTATTGAGTTATGGACAGCAGTCAAGACATGTCTTATCACCAGTTCAGGGTCTGATTTCAGCTGGAGGACGACAGTAGGCTCACGCTTCTTGCTGGCCACTCTCACATACGAAAGCATATTTCTCTAGTTTACTCTGTGGTTGTGACTCATGGTATCCTCACAGCCATCCTTGTATCACCAGAGCACAGCTTAACCAGGTCCAGATCAAGAGAAAAAGTTAATGTCAGTACCCAGACAGGCAATGCCTTCTGGTTAATGTTCGTTCCACCATGTTTCTCCAGTTCTGAGGCAAACACACCAGGCAGTTTAATCAAGGATCATTTAGCAGATGCTATGTGTCAATATAGTAATAGTCTCATCGGTCGGTTTGCCTAATAGTGAACCAGCTCTAGTGTCAGCATCTCCAAATTAATGTGAGGATTGGGGATATAGCAAGCTTGGCTGTCCCCTGTTTTCTCCTGTATGTGTACAGTCAGATATCTAAGAATTCAGGCAGGCTTTATATTCCCAATGTGATGGCCCAGGATGTGTCAAGTGCCTGCAACCTAGCCCCATTTGAGACACTTAATATTTTCATGCTTTCTGTTTGTTTGGCTATCATCTGCTGCGTTTTCATCATTGACCTTTTCCACTGCATTCTGCATGCAAGACCTGTTGCTGTTTATTTACCTAGTGACTTTCACTTCACACCATTTTAATAAATAGTTAAACTCTAAAAACCTCCTCCCACCCTACCTTTCACCCTTTACTCCTAATCACTTACCTACACCTTTAACATACAGATGTTTCAGGAGGAAAGTCACTGAATCAGAAGCAGGCAACTGAGACAGACAACAAATTTATTCAATCATGAGCAAGGGCTGACCCACGTAAATTATGGATTGTGTAGCTAACCACAACTGGACAATTGCTCTCTCATTTTTGGCATTGCTTTGTAACCATAACTTCCTCTTAACTATGTGTTTACTGAATTTGCAGGGTTTTATAAACATGTATTAATATTTTATTAGCAGAATAAACCACAACTTTACCTTTCTGTGACTTTTTTGAGAATATATTGCATCTGCCTCCTATGCGCCTCCTATACACACATGGATATCCAAACCTCACTTTGCATGGCCTTTGTTCAATCATAGCAGAGGTTAACTGTAGAGCTGGCAGCTGCAGCTCCTGTCCCGCAGCTTGGCTGTGCCCGCAAACACCTCTGAAGTCTAACTTTGGTTGCCACAAGTATCTCACTTGATGGATTCTTCAAAACAACGAGTATCATGTGGAAAAACCGCTTCTGTGAGAATGCTGTGATTTTAACTTGAATGTATATGAATAGTTAAACAATACATTTGTATTGCTGGTCTGATTAGTGTTCAAATATACTGGGGCCTCTTCACAAACTGAATTTTGTAGTACTTTTTGTAGTACTACAAAACATGCTACAGAATACTATTCAGAAATATTTGTGTGGAGTTTCCACCTCTCCTATCTTTTTCTGTACAGAGATCTCCGCCCTGAGTGCGTAGTCTCTTCACACCTAAGTATACATTTCAGTAGTGAATATGGGAGGGACAGAGGGAAGTGGCTGGAAAATAGGGAACATTTTCCCCCCCACAAAAGAGTAAGTTAATCGATATTCATAACCTGCACTTTAGACATTACTGCAGCCAAACAGCGACCCAAAATGGTCATAAATTATTCCAGCTCAGAGCTGAAGTAAGTCCAGCACCACAGATGAACAACCATTGGTATTGCAACACCATCCACAGAAATAATATTAAATTAAATTAAAAGATACATTTCAATGTAATGTTCAAAAATATATCAAACAATACACATTTATTATGTGATTGTAAAATAGTTTAGTAATCTTTTTAAATAAATGATGTAATTTGACATTTATGAAATGTACCTAAATTACTTTTAAGTAATTGTAGAAATCAATTACTATTGTGTATTAAAATAATGTATTACTTTAATATTTGTATTTATGTTTTCATTTAAACTTGAGAAAAATGTTTCATTTAATAATCAAAAGATTAAGTAATTTATTAGTGCTCTAGCATTATTTCTAGTCCTATATTTAAAATAATTATATAAAAATAATTTACATTTAAATTTAATACAGTGATAATTTTACAAACCTGTTAACAAATTTAATGATGTTATTTAATTTTCTTATACTTTAACATAGGGTAATTCCACAGACAGGTGGAGATATATGTATGGTAAAGTATAGAGGAAACTGAAAATGTTTGTTTGACTTTGAGAAATAATTGGCAAAATATTTTTATTTTAAATATTATTGAAAAATATTTGGGTATATTTATATGCCAAACTAAATAAACACATGTACAGGCTCTGCAGATATAAGGCTGTATAATGTCATATCCTGGGGAAATGTTTATTTGAACAGATTTACTAGTTTTCCTTACAACCAAACGGTGGACATATACATTACATTGATTACACAACTTGAAATACACCTGGTATTGAAATGAGTGATTGTTCTCAACTCCACCACCCATCGGCAGATGAAACTTGTTAGAAATGGGGTTTCTGGTTGGCTAGGGTATGCACCTCAGCCAGGCAGAACCTGCCTACTCTAGTCAGGGCAAGAGAGTTACACGTCCAAGATAACCCCTGCTCACACCCTTGTTAGCTTGGCACGAGCAGTCAGGCCTATCCTAGAGGCAATGTGTAAAGCGTTTGCACAACACACACAACACACGTGACACAAAATGTAGACCACAAAGTAAACACAACTCTGACCTATGTAAAAATAAACTGTATTGCACAAAACATAATTACTCCAACATTACACGTAAGTAATACCTTGCTACTTTAGCAGTTGTCAGAATGTTACACAAGTTACTAATACTCTGCAAGAATACGCAGTTGTCATATTAGAACACATAAGTACTCAGGATTCTGCAACATAAACAGTAGTCAGGAATTACAGTAAGAATTCTATGCACTTGTCATGAATGCATCATACATGCCCATAAAAAGAACAGGATTACATCTGGCAAGTCACAGAAAACATATATTCATAATGCCCATAGCAAGAACATTGGGAAATCATATGTACGCCAAAAGAGTACCTGTTTTTGAAAAAAAGGCACTCCTAGTGCCTGGAAAGAGGAGTATGGGGGCCCCTGGATCTTCTGTGCGCTCCCGGGGTCCACGCGGGGCTCCTGGGGAGAGGGGCGTCGGCACCCTCTCCTCTTGATGAACGGGCCCCTCCGGCGGTTCGCGATCGTGGTGGGGACCTGCCTTGGCCTCCTCACACCCTGTCCTCAGGGTGGGGGCCAGGCGAGGCCCAACAAGCAGATATGGGGGGCAGGAGGAAGGGGCCTCCCTCGAGGTCTCCCTTCCCCTTTCTGCCCAAAATTCTGCCCGGTTTGAAGAAAGGAGCGCCCGGCTCCTGAGGCAGAGACCGGGGGGAGGGGGGCCTTCTCCGCGCCTTCTCCTGAGTCCTGCGTGAAAGGATCGGACCCCTCCGGGGGCCCGAGTAGACACTCGCCCGCACCCGATGCGGTGCACAAGTGTTTTTCAGAGCTTCCCGGGCCGCCGCAGTGATCTCTGCAGAATCGGAGGCGGCTGGCACCCTGGGGGCGCTCCCGAGAGCAGACCGTGCCCCGGGGGCACTAGAGAGATCCCGATCCTCGCGCTGAGGGTAACCTAGTCACCCGGGTTGCGGCGGTGATTTGGGGGCAATAAAAGAGCGCTTTTCAAAGCGCTACAACCAAAGGCTGCAGCAGTGATTTTCTACAGTCAGAAAAGCGCACTTCTGGAAAAGCGCTTTTTGGTCACAAAGGAGCGCTCCCAAAGTGCTAGGCAGCAACAGCAGCACTCCTCGTGCTGAAAGAAATGTATAGAGGTCAGGGAACACAGCACCCTGCCTCTGGAGACAACTGATGAGGAAGGGGGCGCAGGGCTGGAGAACCCAGCAGCAGGTCAACACAACAAGGGGGTGCAAGCAGTGGCAGTTCCTCCTGGTGATCAGGGAGGTCACAGGTCAGCACAGCAGCAGCAGTCCAAGGTGGTCCTGGTGAGTCCTTTCAACAGCGTCCTGTCCAGCTTCAGGTAAGGTTCCTGGAGTCTCAAGAATGTCCAAAAGATGTCTAAATTGTGGTGAAAATTCCCCTGTACTTATACTAGGTTTACAGTGTGTTTTACAATGGCCAGGAAAGGGGGTTCCAACCAGTTACAACTGGTTCTGGGAGTGCCCCTTCTCTCCTCCACCACAGGCTCCAAACATCAGTGGGGGGTAAACGACCCTATTGTTGGAGGCCAGGGCACAGCCTTTACAAATGCAGGTGTGCCCGCCTCTCCCTTCTCTCAGCCCAGGAAGGCTTTACAATATGTAGATGCACCTCTGTGACACCTCCCTGTGTTCAGGCTGTCTGAGAAGTATGCACAAAGCCCCAACTGTCAGTCTGCCCAGACGTGGATTAGAGGCAAGCTGAAAGAAACCAAAGTCATAAGTAAAGGTAACTGCGTATTAGAAGTGGCATTTCTGTGATAGTAATAAAAAATACACCTACACCAGTAAGCAGCATTTCTCACCACTATCACAAGCATACCAAACATGCCTACGCTACCCCTCATAAATCAGACAATACCCCTTACACATAAGGCAGGGCATTTCCAATGCAATCCTATGGAGAGGCAGCACTCACAGCAGTGAGACACCAAGTTAGGATGTTTGTCACTACTAGGACAGGCCATGCAACATGGCACATGTCCTGCCTTCTACATACATGGCACCCTGCCCAAAGGGCTAGCTAGGGCGTACCTTAGGGGTGACTTACATGTAGTAAAAGGGGAGTTCTGGGCCTGGCAAGTACATTTAGATGCCAGGTCCCTCTGGCAGAAAACTGCGCACACAGGCTCTGCGCTAGCAGGCCTTAGATAGGTTTGACAGGCTACTTCAGTGGGTGGCGCAAGCAGCGCTGCAGGCCCACTAGTAGCATTTAATTTACAGGCCCTGGGTATAGGGATACCATTTTACAAGGGACTTATAGGTAAATTAAATATGCCAATTACGTATAATCCAATCATACCAATTTTGCAAGGGAGAGCACATGCACTTTAGCACTGGTTAGCAGTGAAAACGTGCTCAGAGTCAAAATGTCAGCCAACAAAGGTCAAAAAAATAAGGAGGCAAAAAGCAAAAAGTCTGGGGAATGACCCTGTAAAAAGGCCAGGTCCAACATGACCCACTACCAGCCTAAAGCTAGGAGAGAACAATCAATACCTTGATGGACTTCCCTGCTTAGGGCGATAGAACCAGGACCCTGGTCCACAACTGCAGGGGCATGATCCAGGTCTATGCCAATCTGAACCCAGTTGAATTCCTCTCATTTCAGCAACAACCACTCACCGTAAGGCTGACCACATAAGAAAGGAAACTATATGCCAAACCTCTTTTCCTGACTTCACTCTGTCAGTGAATGTCTTTGCAGGGTTGCTCCTTCTTTTGAGGAAGAATTATCTGAAAAGGAGGAGCAAGAGTGTTTACAAGGAAAAGGACCAACATCTTTGTAATGTCTAGTAAAGCTGTCATTGCACAGATACTGTTTCTCACCTGATGTGTTCCTGGACATGTTTGCTTACCCGGAGCAAGAGCTGGCTTCACCTATAGCCCACTTCCAGGCATCCCCAGCCTACATCACAATACTGGCTATTCCAAAATGCTTGGCCACTGGATCTTTCCAGAGGATCTTCTCTGACAAAGTTGGTATCTCACAGGCAAGCAAGTCCCAATGACTGTATCCCACACTTGGATGCATCAACAGAGGAGTGCACCAGTTTATTGACATTCCACAGTTACTGGTGGAAAGGGAAAGGGTGGCAAGGGAATTTTATACCTTTTCCCATTTCCCTCCTGTCCTGACTGCACCCATGTGGCACTTTAGCCACCTAACCACAAACCACACCATTTCAACAACAAATGCTGCTGGTACTCCATCAATGTGTGGATTGTCTGTGATGCCAGGGGCTGCTTTGCTGTAGTGAATGATGCCTTTCCAGGAGGCACACACAACAGTCACATTTTCAGGTAATCTCCTCTTGCACATCATTTAGTTTGTGGGCATTTTGGTGATGTAGCTATTGGTAAGTAACTTACAGGACAGAGAGGGGTAATTCTAATGCACTGCCAGCGTGCCACCACAGAGATATTATTTACCATACTCCTTGATGGAATATTACTAGTTCATAGGACAGGCACCAACACCCATCTGGCCTTTACAACACCCATTGCAGTGTTTGGTTGGAAATAACCTACTCCAGGCCTTGAGAAATATACTCACCCACTCTCGATGGTGAGTTAGATTTTATCAGGTCATGCTATATTTAGGGCCTACTTACCTGTTCTAGAGAGTAGACAACAAACAGGTCTTCTATTCACTCAGAAAATGAAAGAGTAATAAAGATGCCTTTGAGTCTTGTTTTTAACTTGTCCCATTTCGCTGTGTCCAAAGATAGAGGTCAGAAGCCAGTTTACTTCTCTGACTGCAGAGTTCCAGGATGCTATAAAGTGAAAAGTCTGACCTGCTGTACAAAGAGCGTGAAGTGAAAGGCTTTAGGGTGCCAGATTTTTCCTAACACACAACATTTAAATAGCTAATAAGTCAACTACAAAAACATTTCAAAATATATTTCAGTAATTGTGAAACCTCATTTTTTGCACTTCTGTGTGATGAAACAAATATTTTAAGAGGCTGAAAACAAGTGAGAACAATTTGGTGAAAAATGCTAAGTATGTTTTCTGAAACCCAGTTTTCACAGATTATTGCACTCCAGGCGGTCCGACTGCCACATTACAACCCTGGCAGTCGGACCCCCAGGGGACTGCAGTCACCACTAGGAACAAAGTTCCCAACAGGCTGTTGACGGGCAGACTAATGGTCAGCCACGGCGGCGCTGAACTCAGCGCTGCCGTGCCGATCACGACTCCTGTTTCTGCCAGCCTTTCTATGGCTGGGACACTGCCTTGGAAAGGCTGGCAAAAACACAGTGCAGGGGGACCCCTTCAGGAGCCACCCTGCTCGGTACCCTTGGAATGCACACTGTCTGCTTTGCAGGCAGTGCTAATTATGAGGGTGCTGGTGGGCTACGGTATTCGCCTCAGCTCCCCTAAGGCAGCCGAGGCCAATACCGTACCACTGTTCCCGCCAATCTGACTGGCAGGAACGTTGTAATATGATGTTCCCACTGGTCAGCCCGATGGGAACATCATAATTGACTGGGGGGAGGTAGCCGGTATGACGGCTGCCTCCTCCCTGCGGTTTTGGCGGTCTGACTGCCAAAGTCGTAATGAGGCCCTAAGTCTATTTAATCAAACAAAATAGTTTTTTTGTACAGCAGAAATGCTGAACTCAGATATTTGAAGGTGCACTCATGTGAGAAGGAAGAAAAAGGCAGCTCTGTAAAATAAAATATTCATGTAGGATCACACAATTTGAGACCAATTTACAGGTCAAGTACATTTCAGTTAGTTTGAGTAGATTATTCAAGTTACTCACCCTGAAGGTCTAGTAAGATTTTTATGATATTTCTGGGCCTGTACTCAACACCCAGGGGTTGAACATTAGCAATCCTGAGAGAGTATATTAATTTACTAATCACCGCTGGTGAGCACTACTACATGTGTCACCACATTAGCTGACCAGTCAATTTTAACACATTCAGGATAATGGCCATGATGTCCCTGCATCAATCATGTCCTGAAAAAAAACCTTATTTTGCTGAAGGTCAAAACACCACCAGCAATATAGGATAACAAGAAAATTACTTCATACCAATGTGCTACCATTTACCACGAAATGTTGCTTATTATAACACGCAAAAAGTTTGCAATACAGTTGCTACTTTTAGTTACCCTTAGCTGTGGTTTCTCTTCGTTCACCGGGAACACATTGCACTTAAGATGTTGCGTCTATGTTGTGAAAATGACTGTTGGATAATGTTTCTAGATAAAAGACTATCCGTTGTAAAATAAGGAGTGTGTTGGTCGTATTTTTCATTGATTTGAAAAGCATTAACTGTGTACCGTAATTTTGATGAACACTGAAAAGTGTGCTTAAATGATACCAATGAGAACCATTATTCATGAATAATTGCCAATTACCCAGGTTCCCATGGGTTTGAGGGTTGCTAATATTTCATAAATACTGTATAGTTATTGGTAAGTAACAACATCTCGCACTGTACCTACATTTTTATCCGGGGTGACATCTCAAACATAATCAATAATCAGTACAATGTAATATACACATTACCCTGACACACTGCATGTGGGTAGGCATGATGTAGTACAAATATATTAGCCACCTCTTTATTTTAAGAAAATCACATTTCTCTTGCAAGTGGTACCAGGTGTGCTCTCTCTCTCCACCTCCACACTTGCATACAGGAGGATCATACTACACCATGTAGGGTGTGCGGATGGAAGGATGCTGTCTTTGTCTTGATGCGATATGGGAAGTGTTTCCTTGTTGTGCATGATGACCAGCAAGGTCTGCTTATTTTGTTATGGCATGCAGTGCATAGCAGTGTGGTGGATGACGAAGAGTGAGATACACTCGTACAGTTTTATGGTTTTCAGTATTCTGGTAGCTTTGAACAGCTCTGCAGGCCCCTTTATGGTGTTTCTTAGGATTTTGGGGGTCATTACAACCTCAGCGGTCTTTTTACAAGACTGCCGTGGGACCGCCGTGCTGAAGACCGCCAGTGGTGGTGGTTTTCCGCTCTGTGTATTATGACTGTTGGCAGCTCTACGTCGTTTTTCTGACGGAGAGCCGCCAACAGCCATAGTGACGGGCGGCGGGGAAGTGGAGGTTGCTCCACCTCCACCGCCACGCCAACAGAACACCGCCCAGCGAAACACGTCCTGTGATTCGCCACGGCGGTGTTCTGTTGGCGGCGGAGCTGCCCCCATGGGTCCCGTCCCCTCCCGGAGGATCAACGGAACAGGTAAGTCGATCGTCCGTTAGGGGAGGGGGTTGGGGGTGTGTTGTGTGGGTGCATGGGGGTATGCGTGGGTGTATGTAGAGGGGGTGTGTGAGTGCGTGTATGGTTGCGGGATGTTGCGTGTCTGACTGTGTGTGTGGATGTTGGCATTTATGTTGGTGTGTGCGTGTATGTGTGTTGGTGGTGCCTGCGTGCGTGTCGGGTGTGTATGTGTAAGGTAATGTCGAGGGTCGGGGTGGGGAGGGGGGGGTGCTGTCACCTTTGGGGGGTGGAAGGCGTGGTGGGGGGTGTAGGGGAGGGAGTCGGGGTGGGGGTGGGGGGTGGATGGAGACCCCTATCAGTGCCAGGGAAGGAATTCCCTGGTACTGATAGTGCTTACCGCCATGGATTTTATGGCGGTTCCTACCACTGGAATCCACGGCGGTAAGCCGGGGCAAAATACCGGCTGCAGTATTGTCACGGCCGCCGGGCTGGAGACCCAGGTCTCCAGCCCAGCGTTCATCTCCGCCCTGGCGGGCTGAACGGAGGAGCGGCGGATGACCATGGTGGTAACCGCCATGGTCAGAATCCTCAAAAAAAGACCGCCAGCCTGTTGGCAGTCTTACCGCCGCTTTAGCACCGTTCGCCAGGGTTGTAATGACCCCCATAGTCTGCTTAGCTGGATACTGCACTGGGTTGCCCATTCTGAGATGATGTGTATAATTGCAGTCCTGAGCTGGGATTGTTGATGTGGTATGACAGAGGCTGACAGAAGAGTGAGAGACATACATAGGGAAGTAAGTCATTGTAAATCAAAGAAGATGCTAGGTACATAGTTTCACAATCATTTTCAGAGGCACACAAATGTAATTTTGAATAGTTAAAAAAGGCGTAACATATAGTGCTAATCAAAGTTTAGGGCCAATTTGGATGACATCAAAAATATCTAAAATAAAATGCTGACATATTGAGCATGGTGTCTATACAGCAGTGTTGGAAAGAGAATCCAAAGCAGCCCTGGCAAAGCTTGTCATACCAGCCCCCATAGGGTACATGGCAAGGGAGCCTAACCACTGAAATGGGGCTTGGGGGTGGAGGGGTTTTTCACCCAAGAAAATGTGGAAAAAATTGCAAAAAACGTGCATTATACAACACATTTTTCATTATATATTCAATTTTATTCGCTTTTAAAGTATAGTAAATGATGACCTTATAGAGCATCAGGATACAGCAGTCTTTGTTGGGGCTCTTCAATGATTCCCTCACCATCACTCTCTAATAGTGCCTCTCATCCCTACATAGCCCCTCCCTCAGATGTATTTCATTTGTTTCATAGCGCCCCGCCTACCAGCATAGGGTTTTGGAGCACTTTACATTACACTCACATCCAGAGACAATGGATCTTACATGTGTAAATCAGTGTACAGAAAATTTCTTAAAAGACAAAGGGTGCTTCAAGGTGTAGGATTCACGTCATCCATACTGGTAGGCATTTTTTAAGAGTCCTTGATTTGGGTAAGAATAAACTCAGAATTCAGAACATAACACAGTGGTTAGGGTTGACTTTAGGAGTAACCCTTTCTTTCTACCCAAACAAAATCTTTTTTAGCAAAATTAGGATAATCAAAGACTCCGGAAAAACATAACTTTCTAACCTGTACCATGCAGCTTGCATGCAGCTCTTTGATGGCAATTCATTGCTCACTGTGCTAGATTATGATTGTAAATTATGAACTGGACACTAACAAAAGGATATCAATGACAAAAGCAGTATCCCACTGAGCTATTCTCATAAAATGCTGGTCTGTAATCGGCATAGTACATGTTCTTGGCAGCAGGCAAACCTTAGATGATTCAAAATTGCTACTAGACAAAACACAGGTGCTCTCCAGCAGGTACATTAATCATCAGAGTTATCTTGTCACTTTTATTGTTGCCTTAAAAATGTTTGTACACAAGAAACTCTGCAGTGTTTTTTTTACAGTTGCAGCACTAGTACAACCCCCCCACCCCCTCCCCCAGTAACAAAAATGGCCCCCACGCTTCCAGCCACCCGGCGAAACACCTCATGCCCGGTCCGACCAGTCCGGCCTTGCAATAGAGATATGTAAGAAAAGACATAGAACTACCCTGTGGGTAATAAATAAAGACATTAGAGCTACAGGAAAAAGACAAGAGATTGAACAGTCAGTGTGTACCATCCAACTGCTGTGTGGTACCAGTCCCTGTGTTGTAGCCCTGCTAGGAGCAGAAGTCAATGTTATGTCAGGGGAGGAGTGAACACTCTCACAGGGCCTTAAATGTGAAAAAATGTATAATTGTTAAGACAGTAAACATGAGAAGGTGAGATTTGAGTACAATAATAGACCTGGCCAAACACATATTAACATTTCTGTTTTGGATTAAGAACAAGTGACAACAATCTGTGCAGTCTGTTATGAAAAGACTTGGCAAAACACATATTGACATTTATGTTTGGAATTAAAAACAGGCGGGAATAATCTGCTATGGTGTATTATCATCTTTGTTAGCATAAGGACATGCCTGTCTGTGTAGGTGTTTTCTTTGTACGACCGGTTCTGTGTGCTTCCCTGCTGCACTGACTTCTGTTCCAGCAGAAGCAATTAATCTGGCTGTTTGAAGAGTAGTAAAATTAAAGTTACCACTACAAGTATACCGTCTTAGAGCATGTGTCACATGGATTTTAGGAGGGGTATATAAATATGAACTGCGAGTGACAAAGCAGGTATGAGTGAAGGATCAATAGAGATGAATGCTTGTAAGTTTGTTTTTATAGCGATAGAGTTATAACTGCCAAGTTTTCCAGGTCCATGCATGACCAAGAAGGCCAGTGCCATTTTCTTACTTAGAATTCTGGATCTTGTAATTTTTATAACCGAGTATTAAACCAAGGCTGCAAGTCCCATATTTCAAATGATGGCATAGAACATGTCATCAATGATGTCATATGTGAGGTCATAAGCAGTGCATGGCAGGGGCGCAGGTTATAGTTAGCATTGCTACCTCTGACTGGTGAATATCTGTTTTTTACTTCAAAATGTTAACGTAGTCACTGAGAAATTCACTTAACTATAATGTTACTTTAACCTTATTTTTTTCTGTGAATTTCTAAGGTTTTTTTTATCGAAAACTAATACTTTTATTACAGCTAACTATAATGTTACTTTAACCTTTGGTTTTTTTTCAGTGAATTTCTAGGGATTTTGTTTAAATAAAAATATATTTATGAATACTAAGAAACTAACTACTCCAACAATGTTTGTGCTGAGAATATTTAATTTGTTAGTAGTTGTAACTAACATATTAAGAAATATTCCCAGCATAATTTTCACAGAGTTTGCATCTATCTTTACATAAACATCATATTTATATTTCAAAACGACACCAATCAATTTTTCCTATACTGTAAACTATGGCCCATATTTATACTTTTTGACGCAAACCTGCGTTAGCGCAGGTTTACGTCAAAAGTTATAGCGCCATTCCAGGATGCCAGCCGTCGCCATATTTATGGAATGGCGCTAGCCAGCGCTAAGGCCCTGTTAGTGTCCTTGTAAAGGACGATAACAAGGCTGGGGAGGCGTATGGGGAACCGGGGCTTGCGCGGCAAATTATGGCGCTACACTGTTTTGAGGCAAAAAAATTGCCTCTAAGCAGTGTAGCGCCATTTTCTGGTGCACAACCTCCATGGACATGGCTCCTGTCTCCGTAAAGACAGGAGCCATGCCCACCACCCCAATGGCCATGCCCAGGGGACAAATGTCCCCTGGGCATGGCCATTGGTGCCAGCGCCATGCAGGGGGCCCCAAGTCAGGGCCCCCGAGCTGTGTTGTGTAAAAAAATAAAACTACTCACCTGGACTTACCTGGGATGAGTCCCCCATCCTTAGGTGTCCTCCTGGTGTGGGTGGGGGTCAGTGGGGGTGTCCCTGGGGCCAGGGAAGGGCACCTGTGGGCAATTTCCATGGTCTCTGGCAATATGCCTACAGGTCCCCTTACGCGTGCCCAGACCCAGCATTAAATAATGGCGCAAAGGAAGCTTAGCGCCATTATTTAAGGCCCCTTCCCCCCCGTGCTGGATTTAAGCATGGGGGATAAATATGGTGCAGAGGCCATATCGTCTTTTTCTGGACGGGAACACCTACCTTGAATCTCTTTAACACAAGGTAGGTTTTCCCCTCCAGAAAACGAAATAAACTCCATAACTTTGGCGCTAGACATGTCTAGAGCCAAAGTATAAATATGGAGTTAAGTGTGCGCTGAATTAACGTAAAAAAAAAATGACGCTAATTCAGTGCAAACCGAGTATAAATATGGGCTTATTTTTTCACAATGTACATCCATTTTTAAGGTGTGTGATCACTCTCACAGGAAGCTTTCAGGGGGCTCATGGGAGACTTGCTAGATCGTAGAGTAATAACATTTGTTCTCATCTATTGTAGAGAGTTCTTTTTCATCTTGTCAGTTAATATTGAATGCTGATCTTTTATAGTAAAGACAGAACAGTATGTATATTGTATTCATTATTTTGTTTGCAACCTTTTGGCTCTCACAAGATGACGGCAGGTGCAGAACACACAATCCCCTACGTGGACTATGAGGGGGCTGTACTTCTTGTCCAGCTCTCGCGATTCGCTCAAAATACCATAGATTTGGAATTAAGTTCAGACAGTGTATTTTTGTGGTTTTGAAGAAAGTAAGACGTGAGAAGTGTTGTTTAAAGTACAAAAACAGTTGATGTATCGTTGCATTTGAGATATATAAGAAAGCACTCTGTTTCTTACGATCAAGATACCCGGGAGAGAAAAGACATCCTAAGGAAGGATTGTGATTGGTTTACATGGATGCCTTTAGTTAGGAAAGAAAGATCATTTCCTTGTTGCATCATTTGCCTATTGGATTTTCAATGATTACTCCTTTTTGGCTACCTCTCTGACTTTCCTGACTTTCTGTGATCAGAATGTCATCATCTGATTCAGATGAGAACCCTACTCCTGTTCCGGCAAGTCAGCCACCTCAGTCACCCTAGGAGTCCTTAGTCTGGCATTTCTTTGCAGATGAGGCCCGGTAGGAGGAAAGTATCTGCCAAATAAGTAGTTTGTAAGATATGCAAATAAGAGCTCATTGGAGGCAGTTAGACAAGCAATATTCTTTGCGTACCACTGGGATGTAGTGATATTTGAGAGCTATGCACTCTGAATGCCTTACTTGTGCTGAGCTAGCCTGTGTTGCAGAGCTTGATAACTCATCAGGGGTGCCCACATTTTTTCAACCTGGTGACACTGTAGTGTGGTCAGTTTTACGTATATTTTGCGCATTAGCTTCAGGCCTTAGGCCTCTGTGCACTTTGCCCTAAATATATTTTATTCATTTGCTAACAGCTTAGAGCCTCTGTGCACTTTACTCTAAATGCTTTCTATTAGGCTTCGTACTGTTATTTTACAGAATAGCCAGTTCTACGGTGTTGTTTTTTATTCATATCACACTGTTTTGCCTACTTCAGCACTGGAGTTCTTCATAACATATTCACTCTGTGCTTTAGTCAAGGATACAGTCTGGTACATTGCCGATAGACGTGGTAGGAGTCTAGACTTGCCATTCCTGCGCAGGAACATTTTGTGATCACGATGACATGTTAGTTATAAAATCACTTCCTTGTCCCAATACATGCAGAGGGAGATTCCGACCAGGGAACCACAACTAGACACTGACTGCCTCGTTGCAGATGCTGAACCAGATCACAGGCCTTTGCTCAGGTATGAGTGTGTCCGTCTCCCTAGTGATACAGAAAGGCAAGCTGAAAGCTTAACATGCTGTGCTCTAAATAGAACAAGCAGAGGGAGAGTAGAAACGGTTAGGAATTATGATAGCTTTATTTCTATGTTTTACTCTCCTGGTTACTATATCAATCCTACTATGTTGTATTGTTCTGGTTATTGCGGCTCACGCCTTAATATCTAAAATACAGTCGTTTTATTAAAACATTATATAAAACTTATACTGTCTTTGTCATTTGTATATGAGACCATATAGTGAATGAGAGAGTTGGTTTGGATCTGAGTGACCACGACTTCCCTGAGAAGTTCCAAAGATGTCATGCGCTCGGCTGCCCAATCATTTCTTCCCCGTGGGAGAAATGAGGCACTGCTAGTTAGCCGGAGCAACAACCGGATTTAGGGTGACAGAGTTCCTTACACGTGGGTCAGACTCAGTCCCCCACACCGTTATCGATCCCGCTGCCTAGAAATCCAGTAGTCTCATTTAGGATAATGAGAGCCCACGCGACAACACTGTGCCTGCCCAGGTACTCTCCATGCAAGCAAATAACAACCCTGCATATCTGACAAAGACCTTTTTGCTGCATATGCAAGGAGATTGTTTATTCTTCTGAGACAAAAAAGCAAGTGGGCACAGGACAAGTTTGTCCAGGAACATAAATGCCCACCTAGGCAGTCGTTTTAAAAAACAATTTCTCTTTATTGTTTTGAAGGAGATTTTGTTTTGTTTTGTTTTGTTTTTTTACTCACAGTTTCTTGTTTTTGTTCTATCCCTATAAAAAAATACAAAAATAGTTCAAAATCTTAAAAAGCACAAAGAAATACAGATGTTCAAAATTTTACATGAAAAAGCTCTTTTGAAAGCTACCTTATACTTTCATTGTGTATCTTGTTTATACTAAGTATCCCTTTTATTTTCCATCTTGATGATTCTCACAAGACATTTGCAAGAGCAATGATGCTCCCATACAAAGCCCGGGTGATTCTCACGAGCCTCTCATGAAGGTCAGGTGTAAAGTACTCCAGATCCACTGCCCGGGGACAGTGTTTGCGTTTGCAAATGTTTTGCGAGACTATATTTTTACTATCAAATTTGCATTCAACATATCCTGTTGTAATAGGTGTAATGTATATGCACCAGATTTTTGCAGCCCCTCCATTTTGTTCCGGCAGTCCAGCAAGATTCTCTTGAGATCATAAAAACACTTTACAGGAAGGTTATCCTTTCTAATCCCCACTACTAGACTATGAGGAGAGACTGACCTTCTCACTGAGATCTTACATTAAGATAACTAGTGTGTAGAGTAGGGTGTCAAAAGACACTGCCTCTCCATTCACATCTTTCTTTCTTGACATATACAGTAGTATGAGGGAAACTTTGTCTTCTGTATCTCCAGGACAACTTGGATATACAGTACAGTGTAGTAAACCAGTGACATCTGTCCTCATACCTCTCCTTAGAACAACAGTGATATATAGTCCTGTCTGGGAAGGACGTCATCCCTCTGCTAACACGTCTTGCAAGGGTAAGAGGTGTCTCTAGTAGGGTTTGAGAGAAATGTATCTCTCTCTACGCATACTTCTTCTCATGTTCATAGGTATGCATAGTAGGCTGTGGGACTGCAACTGCTCTGTTTCCTGAGACAAGTGTCTTGCATGATAACTCCCCATAGTATAGTGGGCAGGGAGACTGGCTTCTCTCCTGTGATATGTCTCTTGTGTAATGCTTATGCAAATTAGGGTGTGAAAAGTGCCTTACAGTGGGCACACCTTTTCTAATTATTAAAGAAGTACAAGTGAAGGATGGAGTTGAAATTACCTTTATCGTTGTTAGCATATCTTGCAAACAACTTTAGAGACTATGATATGAAAACACACTGTCCTCTCAGCTGAAGCATCTCCACAGAGTAACACATATGCAAAATATGCTGTGGGTAGAGACTGCTGCCTCATCTCATTCCAATCTTCATGATAAAAAATGTAATTAGTAGAGTATACAATGGAGTATCCTCTCTGTTGACAACTGTGTATTGGACATTTGAAAGTAAGGACACACTCTCTCACGCATCTCCTTATGGAGACAGACATGTGCAGTATGTTAAACACAAAGCAAGGGGTCTGCGCTGAAACTCTTTACAGAGTAACAAGCATATATACTAAAATGTACAACAGCCCTTTCCACAGCAGTCAACAGTGTGTAGTATACTATGAGAATGCATGCACCTCTGTGCCAAAACCTGCCTCTTGTATAACAATATTTATTATACAGTGGGAAGAAGCACTAATTTCTCTATAGTACCTTAAACATACATATACACACAGCAGAACAGTTAGAGTTCTTAAGAATGAACTGCTACTTTAAGTCAACATTAGAAGACTGTAATAATTTTCAAATCTTTAAAAGCTGTCAAGGAAAGAAATCCATAGTAACTTTAAACATGTTATTAACAAAAGCAATTTAATAACATAACAAACAATAGCAACAGTATAAACTACAACAACAGTAAAAAAAACAACAACAAACTTTACAAAACTATTTACAATTTTTGTTCTTTCTTATTACTAGACAGTAATACCGCCTCCGTTTTTGCTTCATCTGCTCATTGGAGTTTTATACACATAGATCTTCTTTTCCTTTGTTTACGCCAATTTAGCCTGGCAAACAATATCTCACTTAATAGGCGTTTTCTGGCAGGCTAGGGGGCAAAACAGTCTGTGAAAAAAATGTGCTTGTGTGAAAAGGAGTCCAGCTTGGAAACTAGAAACAACCAGTGTGTTGCATTCTTTACAGAATGTAGAAGTATTGTAGATGCAGTCATTCTAAAAGGATAGCTAAGACAAACTTAGTTTGTGCAGCCATACTACACAGTTCTTCAGCTGCCTATACATTCATACATTCTTTCAACTGGCAGATACAACCTCCCCCCAGGTACTCACTGCTCAAGCAGATATCAATCCTACTTATATGCTGCTTAAGTAAGAAGATATGTTTTATATAAAAAAACAAGTAGAGCTACACAGAACAAGCTTACAATTTGCCGAAGACATTAATAACATCATTTATGCAATTACATTTTACAGGTGACTTTGCAAACAGTTACCGTTCCATTTTTTTCATAAAGTAAGCAATTTTTGTTTTGCTTCTTCTTATATTGTGTGACATAGTACTTCTGTTTTTCAGAGCTACCATTTTTGATTTTCTCCCGAAAAAGGCAAAGTAATAAAAAAATATAAAGTTACATACTGATCAATTATTGATAACAATGATACATCATCACATTCAGTGAAAATTTCTACATTTTTGCCTACGATCCCATATTTATATGTACTGTACCACTAAATTCATGTTCCTTTCTGTTAAAAAATTTCACAGCCTGAAACACATCATATTTTTATCCACAATTGAATTATAACATGCCATCAAACATTGTTCCATAACAATTTGTAAAGTAACACATTTCTCTTTGCACACCTTTCCTAATAGAGAGCACAGTATTTTACTGTAGAAATGGCAATATGCCCACTCAAATATCTCATAGTGGTGAAATATGTGCACAGTAAAGTTCATAAAACACCAGGGCCCTCATTACGAGTTTAGCAGTCTGAGGACCACCATGGTGGAGGTAGAAGTCGCACCGCCACAGGTCCGGTGGAAAAGACCGCCATATTATGAGCATGGCGGTGTTCCCAACAGGACACTGCCAATAGACCTCCAGTGCAGCCAGGGTGGACAGACCACCACGGCCGACGGCAGGCATCTCCAGTCCGGCGGGGAACGTGTTACTGCCGACCATATTCCGAGATTACACACCGCCAGGTTTCCCTGCACGGTCGCACCGCCACAAAAACCCTGGTGGAAATGACCAATATAAAAGGAGACAATCACCTTTAGGAACATGGACACATCTGGAGCTGCCATGGAACCTGAACTTGAAGTATTCCCACTCCTCCTTTTCGCTCTACGATTCCAGAACCAGCAATGGTGACGAAGTCCACAACCGCAAGTACACCCACCTAGCACACGCTGGAAGGAAAGGCATTAGTACACACCCACAAACAACACACACATCCGGGATGGCTAGCGATGGCCACACACATACCACAGTCAACATACATGTGTCATCCACATACCACCCTGCACACACACATCATCGGCAGTATCGAAACCAAACATACACAAAACCACAGACTCACACAACAACATCACTACCACAAACACACAAAGCCATTGGCAAGGAACAACACTGCACACCTCCACATAAAAACACATACTGACAGCAACACATAACAACCACATACCACCAGGTCACACCAAAACACTGTCACTCAACATGTCAGGTGTCACACCACGTCCACACAACGCACATGACAAATACATCACCACACAATGCCAGACAACACCATCACAACACAACACACTGAGTATGATGCACAAGGAAACCACACAACACATGCTGCAACACAATCACATCACATACACAAAACGAACACAAACCAAATTGCATAATACAACACATTCATCACGAAGGAAAGGCAGGACAAGTATGTCTCCATCGAGACCAACAGGCGGTTGGCCCACATATATTATAAATGTATAGATCCAATAATGCAACAGTACAAAATGAGCCAACTGTCCGGACCAAACAGTCCAAGGGCGGTCATGGGAAAGGCGTTTTGGAGTGGAAGGAGAGGGAGTGGTTATGAGGTGTATCCGTGTAGGTGTCTTGGGTACAGGTGCGTGCGTGGAAGGCATGTGTGTGCTGGTTTGGGTGTGTGACTGTGGGCATGTAGGTGTCTTTGGAGGATGGGGGTAGGAGGTGCAGGGAGATGCCATGCTGGATGGGGTGACTGTCTGTTAGGGTGGTGCCTACAGGTAAGGTGGAAATGCTGCATGTGGGGGTGTTGGTAGTTGTGGTGAGTGCACATGTGGTGGATGTATGCGGTTCTGTAAGTGTGGTGACTGTGGGTATGATGCGACTAGTGGTTGGATCAGGGAGTGTTGGTGTTGTGCCAGCAGGTGTAAGTGGGGTACTGTCTGTGAAGGACGAGGTGGTGTGGGGGTCAGTGTAGAGAGTGGATGTTGTTGTGTGTGCAGGTGGGTGTTGCCTGTGTGCATGCCGATGGTGGGTCTTGTGGTGCTTGTCTTTGTCACTGTGAACCATGTCTATTGAGGTGGATAAATAGCAGTCTGACTGTGTGCTCTGGATGGGTGTGGGGAGAGGGGTATAGATTGGGCAAATGTAGCTGGAGGGGAGAGCCAAAGAAAAAGGGACAATGGCTGCCATCATCACGTAGGCCACAGGCTGAAAGGCTCTCTGCAGGCTAGGCACGGCACCTTGAATGCCCTCCAGGAACACATTGCTCTGCTGTACCGGAGCTGCCAGTCCCTGAATGGCATTCATGATGGTTGTCTGACCCACAGAGTTGGACCTCAGGAGGTCAATACCCTCCTCACTGAGGGCAGTAGGGCTGACTTGGGCACGGGCAGAGGCGCCTGCGATGAAGGAGATGCCCACCCTCCTGGGCAACTGGGTGGAGGGCAACAGGGAGGGCGGGCCGGTAAGGGGGGTAAAGGACAAGGATGGTGCTGGGCTGGTCCCAGATAGGTCCGCCCACGCCAGGGAGCTTCCATAGGAGGAGGAATCTGTAAATGATACAGATGATCCCATCTCTACTGTGGCACTCTCCTCGCCCTCTGCCCCACTGGTTCCTTCGGCTCATCTGGTGTCAGCCTCCTGGGTCCCGTGGGCTGCTGCTTCCCTACTCGTGGGTACTCCTTCCGATGCACACAAAGACAGAGGAAGAGATGGAGGGAGGGAGAGAGAGAAAGATAGTGTGGAAAGGGATCAATACCTACCAACCATTAACACAGATCAACATGTACATCTCTCCAATTCAATAATGGCATGCCATACCATTACAATGACAATGCATTTACAGAATATACACATTGTGAATTGCAGGATGCTATGCTCATAATCCAGCTATTGTGGGAACATTTGGACTTAATTAATTGACATGGCTGAAACACAGCATAGCAGCCTTGCGATTGCCAGGGCAATGTCATGCATGACATTTGAACAATAGGGTTAGACTCCAGGTACCTCCTAAAGGACTTACCACATCTACTACCATATCATAGTTGAAAAGGCTAGACCACAGAATGATAGCTGCTACAATAGATTTTGCTGTGTTATTTGTGCACACAGAGTCACATGTAGCAGAATGCCATGGTTGTTTCCCTACACATATCCTACACTCTTAGGTCAACATGTGTCAGCACTGTAAGGAGTCATATCCTGAAAACTGTCCCATTTAGGCCATCCATGTTGAGGAGCCCTGATGCCACCCTCACTATCAGTCCATGGCAGCTACTGTGCAAGAAAGAGATAGCCTTAGTCATAGTGGGAAACACATGCTGATGTGATAGCACTTACACCTCGGGTACGTTGATGCAGATGGAAGAAGCTGGTCTGACACAATGCGTATGGTGTCCACGCTCACTCAACCATCGAAATTGTCCTTTGGATATACATTGACAGTGTTGTATTGCCACACAGGACCCATTCAGAGCCTGGCAGTGTGACTGATACCCATTGTGGATGTGCATCGACCACTGATCACATGCACATCTGCCCACATGTAACGCACCCTATCCCAAACAAGGCCTATCATGCGGGAAGTGGGAGCCTGTACTTACGCCCTTTGTGGCTGCCCGGCTGCCCTCATGTGCCCATCTACCTCAGGGTAGGCCACTGCCAAAATGCAGTCCATTAGGGGGGCCTGGGTCTGACGGGCACCCCTCCCTCGTTGGGAGGACATCCCCAACTGGGCCTTTGTGGTATTCTGGGCCCAGCGTCTCAGGTCCTTCCACAGCTTTCTGCAGTTGGTGCTCTGACGGCTATGGACCCCCAGGCTCCACACTTGCGATGGCATGCCATATCCCCATCTTCTGATGGTCGCTGACCTGCCTGAGTGGCACAGACAGAAGGAAAAGTCATATAGAGGGGAAACACATCAGCAGCAGTGGTCTACTCACATCATACACATAACATGCCTACACCAATGTGTCTTCACGGCACAAACTCATGTACTACATGGCCCCTGCATGCATCCACTCCCTGTGTGGTGTGGAAATGCCTTACAGCCTCACACACCCCTATCACACAGGCCAATGGACTTGGGCTCACTTGCTCCTCTGGTGCCTCATACAACTGTCCATACAGGGGTAGGACCCCGTCTACAAGCTTCTCCAGTTCCTCCTGGGTAACGGCTGGGACCCTATCTCCTGCAGGATGTGGCATGGTGGCTTCCAGAGACAGTACACAACAGCTCACGTAGTGGGGGTCTTGCTTGCATGAGTGTCAGGAGTCAAGTGAGCTAGGTGGCAGAATATGGCGGTTACGGCCACTGTGTACATGACTGTCAATGCCGGTGGTGATCATTATTGGCCCTAGGCCCACATAGGCAGCTATGTGATCCAATGAGGAGTTGCACAGCAGTTGAGACTGCCTACCACCATGACGACATACGCTGGCGGATTTAGGTCACTTCCATCTGTCCAGTGCATGCAGGACAGGGGGCTGCCATTTTGGGCACATACGATGGTATGTAAAGTAATAATGAGTGCGTCATGGTAGGCATATGTACTGAATGCAGTGTAGGCCTATGTTCAGCCATCGTGGCTGGGCCCATGAATGTGATTATTATGCCACAGTGGTGTTGGATGGGCGGGTCTCAAATCCAGAGCATGACCAGCGGCATGGTACCTCATAGGCGGTGTAACCTTATGAGGCAGTAGCATTTGTACATAAGTGTGACGTGCTGGACTAATATGCAGCATTTACATGGTACATTGGGCATGTGATGTGTGTGACATGCTGTTGTTCAGGCCCTATAATGGACAGCTAGGATAGTTTACATCGGCCCTCTATATGGCCATAATGGTATATGACAACTATTGGGGACTGACACAAGTGTGTGCAACAAGGGTCTTGTTATGTAGCATGTGTTGAGTGGTTATCAAGTTGTAATATCTCTCCTATCAATCCTAGATACCCAGTTTTGGGGAGAATGAGGCATGCACCAGTTTACCGTCTCCTAGTGGACCTTTCAACCCTGAAGGAGTGACGCATCATCCAGACCAATTGTATGAATTGTAACACCATAATTGAACTCTGTACCCAGTTGGAGGCAGATCTATTTCCTGCTATACATAATCGCTATGCCATCCCTCCCACAGTACAGGTCTTGCATGTGCTACACTTCCTTGCATCTGGCTCTTTCCAGATTACAGCAGGTTTGGCAGCAGGGATGTCACAGTCCATGTTCAAACTTGTGTTGACAGGTGTAGTGTCTGCTTTACTGAAACACATGGACAGCTACATAAAGTTCCCGCAACATGTGGATTTTTCTACTGTTAAGGCTGACTTCTATCATGTTGGATGCATCCCCCATGTGATTAGGGCCATAGATGGCACCTGCATTGCTTTGGTCCCTCCCAGGGCCAATGAACAAGTCTATAGGAACAGGAAAAACTACTACTCCATCAATGTATAGGTGTTCTGTCTCGCGGACCAGTACATCTCCCAAGTGACGGCCAAGTATCCAGGATCTGTGCATAACTCCTTCATTCTGAAGAATAGAGATGTCCCACACATGATGGCACAACTACAGAGAAAAAGAGTGTGACTCATTTGTATGTTTGCAATGGGATATCTGTCACTGTTATGTCAGCCCTGTGCCCCTACCGGTATTGTGACAGGTCTTACCTTTGTGCACACAGGTGACTGTGGCGATCCTAACCTTTCCTGGCTGCTGGCACCAGTGAGGTACCCTACCGTAGATGGGGAACACCATTTCAATGAGACCCATAGCACGACGAGGCATGTTATTTACATTTGGGCTCCTGAAGGCCAGATTCAGGTGCCTCCACGTCTTTCTGTAGTTGCCCTCCTCTACAGTCCTCTAAAGGTATGCCAGATCATAGTTGCTTGCTGCATGCTACACAATTTGGCCCTGAGACGATAGATTCTATTACTGGCTAATGAGGCAGAGGCAGCTGGACCAGTGGCTGATGATGGGGACCTGAAAATTAATGAGGAGGCTGATGAGGACGGTGCTGCTGAATCTAGGACTGAGCTGATCACTCATTACTTCCAGTAACATACAGGTATGTTGTGTGCATATTGCCAGGTGTATAATTTCCAAATTGCTTCATGACAGTGCTGCTCATGGTGAGGTACATCATGGGAGATGTTCAGTGGACCTATTCCTCAGTGTGACTTGTGGTAGGAGACAGATAGCCTATCAGGAGCTTTGTTACTGATGAAATCTCACTGATGTGTGGTGAATACATATTGGTAGGTTGACAGTTCCTATGTACAGGCATGTGGTGTGTCATTTGTCCTGCAAGCTCCTGTGCAGACCTTTTCCCAAATGAAGATTGTGTAGTGTGTGTCACTTCCTATGAAAACTGTTGGGTGTAGCATTAATGGACATTCTCCTTCCCTAACTGTAGAAAGTGTACTTATTCACCCATTTCAGCTGTGATCTACTGCGTAATAGTCATGTGATTCCTGATCTTGTGGGTGTGACATTGTCTTCTGTTGTCCCCTGTGTATTTGCAAATCCACACTATGCACGACAACAATGTACTGCATATGTGCTGTGCCTGCCACCATGCCTACTATCCTGATGTGAGTTCCTGCCTTGGTCTATTTGCAGGTTGGATTTGTGGATCTACTCCTGTGTGTGGCTGGGCTAGTGACTCCCTTGCAGCTGGAATTTGGACCCTTTCTGGTGTAGGGTGTCACCTGCAGGGAATGGCTCCCTCTACTATCCATGTGGCATACTTTTGGTGAAGGGGAATTACCAGACATTCTATTTCACTAGGACTGACATTTGTACATGTGAGAATAAAGACACGAAGACAGTTCCTGTGTTCTATAGTGTTTATTGTGCACAAGGTGTAGAAGAGTTGATGAGTGGGGTGATGGTTGGATTAACCATCAGAGTAGGTGGCTTAGCTGTAGCGAAAACAGGTCCAGTATCAAAAGGCCATGTGAAAATGGAACACTGACATTGAACAGCCAACAGGGTATCTCAGTGTCTCACAAGGGAGAATGTCCTGAAGATGGTCACTTCCTGGCAGTGGGTTTGGTCTTGGTATGTCTGGATGGATGACCAAGTTTGTGGGGTGGTTCCTCAGCTGCAGAGGGTGGGTTGCCAGTGGCCAGCGGTTCCTCTGGCAGGGACTCCATTCCACTAGCTGAGGCTAATGTTGATGGCTCAGTTGGTATCTTGCTAGTGGAAGGGGCCTGCTGGTGGGTTGGAGGTAGCACGCAGGATGCTTGTGAGCTCCTTGAGCCCCCCCGTGCATTGAAGGCCATTGTGGCGTTGTGGGCCTGCCACTGCTGCATAGCCTCCTGGTGGTATTGCCTCTGCAGATTTTGGTTTTCCTCCTGGATTGTGAATATTTGGCCCATCTTGCCCTGGGATTTCTAGTATGCTCCCAGGACTCGGGAGATGGTTTCCTGGCAAGTTGAGTCCCTTGGGGGCCCCATTTGTTGGCCCACAGGTAGCCTCCCATGGCCCCTGAATCCCTATGCCCACTCCCAGTTTCCCCAGGACCGTCATTGTCTTGGGTGTGAGGGGTCAACTCAAGTCTCAGTACTGTGGGACACACTGTTGATTGACCAGTCTTTGGAACACAGGTTTGGGGAGCAGGCTTTGGCTGAGACGTAGATGCCAAAGGTTGGGGTGGTGGATGTGGGCAGGGTGAGGCTGGTAGTGGTGGACTGACCAGGTGTCTCAGATGAGCCAGGTAAGTTGTCTATGTCCAGACATCCTGTGGCATTGTTGTCAGTGGGGCCATCATCCTGGGGAGGGCTGGCTGTCTCTGGCATCCTCCCCATGGTGACAGTGGCAGGGGTACCTGTGAATTAAGTGGGAGAGTATCACATGGTGGAGATGTGAATGTTGGTCTCTGTGTCTGATGCATACAGTGGCTTAAGTCGATTCCCATTGATGGCAATGACAGATGCAGCACTACAGACATTGTTTGTGGGTAATGTACATTGATATGTGTAGCATGTTCCATTGAGGGTTGCTGTGTGAGGATTGCATTTCTGTAATTGCCATGTATGGGTCCTCAGGCTTAGCATCCTGTTGGTGTTGCAAATGCGATAGTTGTACATGCAGTTGTTGCACTGTGACGTGGACAGATCAGCTTTTCATGTGGATGCGCAGGTGATTTGTGGGAGTCGTAGTGTTGGTGCCTGGCAGTGCTATCCATGTAGTGGCCAGGGACTGTCTGGCCACTGTGGCTGGGTGGTAGGAGTGGCATGCAGGGGAGGGGCTGAAGGTGATGGTGTGGGAGGTGTATTGGAAGATTAGGTGACTTAGGGAGTGATTGGGTGGTGAGGTAGCATGCTGGAGGATCGAATTAGTGCTAGGGGCATGTGGGTACATTACGAGTGTCCAGTTGTCCAGATATTCCAGTCAGGCCCTCAGGATGCAAGATGTCCATGACCTTCTCCTCCCATGATGCAAACTCTGGGGGAGGAGGTGGGGACCCACCACCAGTCTTCCTCATGGCAATTTGGTGCCTGGATGCCATGGAATGCATCTTCCCCCATCAGTCGTTCCACCTCTTCCGGATGTCCTCCCTTGTGCGTGGGTGGTTGCCAACAGAGTTGACCCTGTCGACGATTCTCTGCCATAACTCCATTTTCCTGGCTATGGATGTTTGCTGGACCTGTGCTACGAGATGTTGTGGCTCTACCCTGATGATTTAATCAACCATGACTCATCGTCTGTGAAGCGTGGGTGTTTCTGACGGGACATGTGGTTGGGTTGTGATAGGGAGTGTGTTTAGTGTGCAAGGGTGCAGTGAAGGGTGCTTGGTAGGTTAGGGTGATGCTTGGTTGTGTGGGCTGGTTATTTGTGGTGTTTGTGTGCTGTGACAATGTGTGTATTGTGTCAACAGTGCAATTGTGTGGTGTGTGCTGAGTGTTGTGTGTGATTGTGCAGATGGTGTACATGTGCAATGTCTCTGGTTTGTGTGGTCCTCGCTGTTTCTGTATTTAGTTTTGCTTGCAAAGGCTTGTGGGTTGTGTGTGGGGGTGTTTTATAGTGTTGTGTGTTGGTTCGTCTAATGTGTGTGTGTGTGTCATGTGTGGGGTATTCAAGTTGCCCAATGTGGTGGTGTGTTTTGGTTTGGGTGTGTTTTTGGCCGAGGCAGTTCACACCACCATTGTTTTTCCGCTGTGCAATGACCGGTGTGCTGAGTTGTGGGTCGTAATATGGAGGGCAGTATTTGTTTGGCGCGGCGGTGCTGGTGGTGCAACCACCTCTATTCTGCCCTCGGTCATCCTGGCAGTGTTGGATTTGTGGCAGTTTTTGGGTGTAATAATTTGTGGACTCCAACACTGGCGATCTTTTGGCACCCGCATCCGCAACTGTCTTGCTGAAAGACCACCAAACTCGTAAAGAGGGCCTAGTTCTTTGTTGTACCTGGCTTTTTGACAGGGTCAACCCCAAACTTTTTGCGTCCTTCCTCCTATTTTTTCTGACCTGTTGTTGTTGGCTTTTGACCTCTGGGCACTTTACCACTGCTAACCAGTGCTAAGGTGCATATGCTCTCTGTGTAAATTGTACTATTGATTGGTTTATCCATGATTGGCTCTTTAATTTACTTATAAGTCCCTAGTAGAGTGCACTATATGTGCCTAGGGCCTGTAGATTAAATGCTACTAGTGGTCCTGCAGCACTGGTTGTGCCACCCACTTCAGTAGCCCCTTAACCTTGTCTCAGGCCTGCCATTGCAAGGCCTGTGTGTGCAGTTTCACTGTCACTTCCACTTGGCATTTAAAAGTACTTGCCAAGCCTAGAACTCGCCTTTTTCTACATATAAGTCACCTCTAATGTGTGCCCTAGGTAAACCCTACAGCAGGGTGCTGTGTGGGTAAAAGGCAGGACATGTACCTGTGTAGTTATATGTCCTGGTACTGTAAAACTCCTAAATTCGTTTTTACACTACTGTGAGGCCTGCTCCCTTCATAGGCTAACATTGGGGCTGCCCTCATACACTGTTGAGGTGGCAGCTGCTGATCTGAAAGGAGCAGGAAGGTCATATATAGTATGGCCAGAATGGTAATATAAAATCCTGCTGAATGGTGAAGTCGGATTTAATATTACTATTTTAGAAATGCCACTTTTAGAAAGTGAGCATTTCTTTGCACTTAAATCTTTCTGTGCCCTTCAATCCACGTCTGGCTAGGTTTAGTTGACAGCTCCTTGTGCATTCACTCAGACACACCCCAAACACAGGGTACTTAGCCTCACTTGCATACATCTGCATTTTGAATGGGTCTTCCTGGGCTGGGAGGGTGGAGGGCCTGCCCTCACACAAAGGACTGACACACCCCCTACTGGGACTCTGGCAGACAGGATTGAACTGAAAGGGGGCTTGGTGCATTTCTTAGACACTCTTTGAAGTCACCCCCACTTCAAAGGCACAACTTAATATAAAACAGGGCCTCTGCCCTACCTCATCAGACACTTGCTGGAGAAGAAACCTGAACCAGAACCTGCATCCCGCCAAGAAGAACTGCCTGGCTGCCTAAAGGACTCACCTGACTGCTTTCTACAAAGGACTGCTGCCTTGCTGATGCCCTGCTGCCTTGCTGAACTCTTGTCTGGCTGTAAAAGTGCTCTCCAAGGGCTTGGATAGAGCTTGCCTCCTGTTCCCAGAAGTCTCAGGACCAAAAAGACTTCTCTTTTTCACTTGGATGCTTCGTAAGCCGAAATTTGCGACGCACAGCTTGTTCCGCAGCGAGAAAAACGCTGATCGACGCGACGCCTTCGGGGCGACCGGAACTTCGACGCACGGCCTCACAAGGACAACGCCTCCCGACCTCCAGGGGAGAAATCGATGCAACGCCTGCCGTGAGAGCGAAACTTCGACGCACAGCCCCGCAGAACGACGCGCAGCCGGTAAACAAGCAGGAGAATCCACGCACAGACCCGGGACATCTGGTAATCCCTGCGATCCACAGAAAGAGACTGTCCGCGCGCCGAAAAACGACGCACAGCTTCCCCGCGTGAAAAATAACGACGCAAGTCTGTGTGTGCTGGGGAGAAATCGACGCACACACCCTTTTTCCACGTATCTCTTCTTCTGTGGCCCTCTGAGGAGATTTTCCACTCCAAACCAGGTACTTTGTGCTTAAAAGAGACTTTGTTTGCTTTTTAAAGACTTAAGACACTGTATATCACTTTTCAGTGATATCTTTACAAATTCATATTGCATCTTTGATCGTTTTGACCTGCAAATACCCAGATAAATATTATATATTTTTCTAAACACTGTGTGGTGTATTTTTGTGGTGTTATATTATGGTATTGTATGATTTATTGCACAAATGCTTTACACATTGCCTTCTAGGTTAAGCCTGACTGCTCGTGCCAAGCTACCAGAGGGTGGGCACAGGCTCATTTTGGATTGTGTGTGACTTACCTTGACTAGAGTGAGGGTTCTTGCTTGGACGGAGGGCAACCTGACTGCCAACCAAAACCCCAATTTCTAACAGTCTTGTATTAACAGATTGCAGATGCTTTGTTTTAAAATTTCAGAAACACTGCCTGTTTTACTTACAATTATATACAAATTAAACATTTCATTTTTTAACACAACATCCACTATTTATTGATTTCTCTCCACATTCTAAAGTCTGCCTCTCAAAACCTAGATTAATAATCATGCACACCTACAAACAGTTTTGACTCACTAAACCTTGTATAGAATACATTTACCAACAGTAGTGCACTCATTGACACTTCTCAAAAAAGTTCATTAAGTATATATCTAATTACCTGAACTTAGAGCATTTTCCTAAACACAGCTGAAGACACCAATTTGTCTCAGTTCCAAATTCAGTTACTTCAGTTGTTCTCCTCCAGCTCAGCAAGATCAATCAGAGCTATCTCTGGTTCTCCACCTAATCACATCACAGCAATTCTCCAACCATGCAATAAGAATGGTAACAATTGGTTGAACCTTGGCTCCTTTTTTTGTAACTTCCCCCCATAAGATCTCACAAGACTGTTGTGCGATCATAAACACCTTGGAGCAGGCTCAGTAATTGCCCTTCAGGTCTTGTGAGCCTCTCACAAAATCACACATGTCCCTGCAGCAATCATCTCTCCCTGAAGTTTATGAGCTACTCTTGCAGGGGTCTTGCACAACTGCAACAAAATTGTAGGCAAATAGGTGCATGTAGATGGAGTATCCTCTCCACTGAGACCTACCAATTACAAGACAGATGTGTGTAGTAGGGTGTGTGAGAAACACTGGCCTCTCCATACAGGCCTTTGTCTCAGATGCCAGGTGTACGTAGTAGTGTGTATGGAGGGACTGGCATTTCCATTGAGGCCCCTCCTCTTGGATGTTGGGTGTACATAGTAGGGGGTGAGTGAGCAGAGACTGGCCTTTTCTCTCAGACCTCTCTCTTACGTGAACAATGTGCATAGTAGGATATCTATATGGCTGCCCTCTCTTTCCATACCCTTTCTCAGATAACAGGAGTGCATAGTAAGGTGTGAACAAACTGCTTTCTCCTGAAGGTGGCCACCTTGGAGGATAGCAGGAGCCGGCCCTGGGGGGTGGTGATCCCCAGGGCCATTAGGTCTGCGTGCCCCCCTCCTTAATTTGTATAGGCCGGACCCAGGAAGGTGGTGGTCCCAAGGGCCGTATATGGCCCTCGCAGGTTCAAATATGTTACTGGTTTTGGAGAGGTGGTCCCTGGGGCCCAGGGTCTATGGGGCTCCCTAGCCCAAATTTAAAAGTAGCCCCAGAGAGGCAGTGGTCCCCGGGCCATCAAACTGACACAGGAGGAAGGTCTGCACTGCCCCCTCTATATTTCTATTGAAGCCCTGGGGAAGTGGTGGTCCCCAGGGCTCAAAGGAACCCAATTTGGAGGGGGTTCACGCGGCACCCCCTCTAATATTTTAAAAAACTCAGAGAGTGGTCCCAGCATTCATTGTTATGGGCAGCTCGTTCTGAACCACAGGAGCACTCCGGTCCTGTGGTACTGAGACAGCCAAAGGGAAAAAATAATTTTGGGCCAGTCATAAATCAAAGATTTGCAGTCTAAAGGTCTCCTGCATGAGTCCTTCAGGACCAAACATTCAGATAATTCTATTTTGAAATCTTAATTTCACAAAACCACTTGAATAGATTTCCACTAAATCACAAAAAAATTCTTTTTATACACACATGTGCACCCACACAGACACACAGAATACAATCCCTCTTTTCACCTTATATCAAAGGACGAGACATCACTCCCAGCAAATACAAAGCAGTGCCATTACTGCCTTTTACCCAGCTGAAGTTTCAGTTACAAAGTGCTCTTTTAATAAAAAATCACCACCATTGGCTAAATCTAAAAAAAAATATTAGACTGTCAACAGAGAAAATTTAAGCTACGTGAACTTTAGCGCTCAATATTGCCTGCCATTTTCTCCAAGTTCAATTTATTCCTACTAGTATTATAAATGTTTGAGATTCGCTGGGTTTGTTGATGATACTGAAATAAATTCAACCTTTTTGGAGACAAAAATTAATCACATTCATAGCCAATATCAAAGATCTCTCTTTCCACACCTTTTGCTAACAGACATAGGCATTTAATCGTAGTGACCATTTTGCGTGAAGCAAGGTTGAAACATATATTGCTTCCATTCTAAAGCAATTCATGACCTGAACATTTAGTGAAGCTCTGATCACTGACATTTTCAGGGCAGGCTTTAGAGCTGGTGGCGCTCGGTGCAACTGTCTTTTTTGACGCCCCTCACCCAAGGACCACCTCCTCGGATGCCCTTGCTACTTCCTGGCAAAAGTATTGCTCCATAGCCCCTCTCACATACATTTAATCTGTTTTAAAGTGCTGGTAGGGGATGACTTTACTAATCCACTCAGCTATCTCTATAAAATGCAGAACTCTTCTATGCAGCAGGCATATTAACCCTCTGTGCTTCTTTATGGTGAGTCAAAACTGCCACTGGACAAAAGGTCGATCTCTCTCTCTAGCAAAAATGTTAATCACAAGAGTTAACTTAACATTTTAATTGCTTTCTGAAGGCTGGACACACAAGCAACTGCACATGTGCTTTTAAATCGCGAGTTTTGTAAGTTAATGCTAAACACAGCACACCCCTGAGGTTAGCTCCCCCCATCCAGGTCAGCAGCTGGTGTGACCACACCTGTCACACCGCACTAAAGCCGGCCCTGTACATTTTCATTCACTGACCTGCTTCTCAATGAAGTGTTTCCAACTCCCACTCTGGGAGGCTTTTTTCGGTATCAACCATTTTTTAACTTAAGTTACTTAGATTTCCAAACAATCTCATCTATATTACATATAAAGTTACAGAGGTAGCCATGTGTAAAGTATACAGATTGACATATGTTTATATAATCAAAATCAAAATATTTTTTTTGTCAAATATGACACAATTACATATATTTATATACAAGCCAATAAGAATAAATACGGAGAAATAACACTGGTTATTTGGAACAAGTGTATTTATAAACACACTTTCACTCAGTTATTACTAAAGTGCAAAGGTCAAAGTCCCAAAATACAGTGTAGCTGGCTTGAGAGAACTGTTTATACTGTCTTTATTCTAGAATTTGTTAACAGAAGAAATAAAAACTGCAACCTTTAGTTATTGTGATTCTGACACATTACAATAATTTAACCCATGGTGCTCTGTTACATACCTTTTTTTATAACTATTTTATGTGGAAGATAGCATGGCATAAACCATAATGCAGATCCACTGATTGTAATATGCTATGGATTACCATTGTTGAAGGAGGGAAGGGGATCATGACTAACTTGAAACTAAACTTTTCATGATTAATGGCTCTCTTCACACCCAGGGGGGGAATTCATTTTAGGGCATTTCTGCCCCCTTTGGGGACAGATCAGCTTATTTTTATTAGGCCGATCTGACCCCAAAGGGGGCAGAAACCACTCAGCACCAGGGATTTTTATTTTGTTACATTTTTTACAGATGGGGAGCTACCCCTTAGGCAAGGGTTGCTCCCCTGGGGGGCATATTTATTTAAGGCCATTTATGCCCTCCTTGGGGGCAGATCGGCCTATTTCTATTAGGCCCATCTGCCCCCAGGGTGGGGGGCAGAAACCACTAGACAGCAGGGATTAGTGTGTGTGTGTTTTGTTTGGGGGGGCAGCACCTTGGGCAAATGTCGCCCACCATGGGGGCACATTACTGTTGACCATTTCTGCCCCCCTTGGGGGCAGATTGGCCTATTTTTGTAAGGCCCATGAAAGCCCACCAGAGACCTGGGAAGTTTTTTTTTTCAAAAAAAGACGGTGGTGGTATGGCCATAACCCCACCCCAGATAAATGGGGACACAGTTGTTCTGCCCACCAGTGGGCAGATGGGGCAATTACCCCCGATCCACTCTCTGGGAGGGCAGAAAGCCTACTAAATGCCGGGGAATTAAAAACAAATAAAAAATAGTGGGGTGGTGGCTACCAACCAGTATGGGCATGGTTATGCCCCCACCCCTGCTGAAGGAGGTAACAGTCTTTCAGTTCTCCCCGGCACACTAAAACATCTTATCCCACAGCAAGCAAGCGGACATTTGATTATTTGGGTTTTGGTTTCACATTTGGACTATGAGAGCTTATCTAGAACTCAAATTCGTCCCACTGGAAACGGTGAGGGCTGCACTTTTTGGACTTTGGGACGCTGCCATGTAGAAAAATCTACGAGACCTAGACACATCTGAAAATTAAACATCTGGGTGAGTCAAGGGTGGTGTGCTTCACATGCACCCGCACCATTTTCTTAACCATAATGCCCTGCAAACCTCAAACTTTGCTTGGAATCACACATTTTTCCCACATTTTTGTGATGGAACTTTCCGTATTCTGCAGGAATCCACAAAATTCCTACCACCCAGCATTATTGCATTTATACCGATAAAAATTCTGTCCTACTTGTCAGCCTAAAAATGTTATTTTTCAAACTGCCCTTTTAGACCCACTTTGATTCCTCCTCATTTTCTACATGTTTTTGGCTCTTCCTTGTTACAGGCACTTGGCCCACCTACACAAGTGAGGTATCATTTTTACCGGAAGACTGATGGTAACGTTGGGTGGTAGGAAATTTGTGCCGGTGCGGTAATCCCACACAGAAATGTGGGAAAAATTTGATTTTTAAGCTAAATTTGTGGTTTGCTGAGGATTCTGGGAAAGAAAACACTGAGGGCTCCACGCCTCCCTGGACTCCCTTGGGTGTCTGGTTTTCGGAAATGTTTGGGTTTGGTAGGTTTCCCTATATGGCTGCTGAGCCCAGGCCAAAAAAACACAGGTCCCCTGCAGAAACAGATAATTTTGTATTTGATCATTTTGATGTGTCCACATAGTGTTTTGGGGCATTTCATTTCACGGGCACTAGACCTACCCACACAAGTGAGGTACCATTTTTATTAGGGGACCTGAGGGAATTCTGGGTAGATGGAAGTTTGCGACTCCCCTTAGATTCCACAACTTTGCAGCACTGAAATGTGAGGAAAAAGTGTTTAATTGCCACATTTTGAGGTTTACTAAGGATTCAGGGTAACAGAACCTGATGAGAGCACCACAAGTTACCCCATCCTGGGTTCCCCTAGGTGTCTAGTTTTCAGAAATGTCCAGGTTTAGTAGGTTTTACTAGGTGCCGGCTGAGCTAGAGGCCAAAATCCACAGCTAGGCACTATGCAGAAAACAGGTCAAATTTCTTTGAGAAAATGTGATGTGTCCACGTTGTGTTTTGGGGCATTTCCTATCGCGGGCACTAGGCCTACCAACACAAGTTAGGTACCCTTTTTATTGGGAGACGTCGGGGAATGCTGGGTGGAAGGAAATTTGTGACTCCCCTCAGATTCCAGAACTTTCTATCACCAAAATCTGCTGAAAAAGTATTTTTTTGCCAAATTTTGAGGTTTGCAAAGGATTCTTGGTAACAGAACCTGGTGAGAGCCCCACAAGTCACTCCATCTTGGATCCCCCTAGGTGCCGGCTGAGCTAGAGGCCAAAATCCACAGCTAGGTGCTTTGCAAAAAACAGGTCTGTTTTCTTTGGGAAAATGTGATGCGTCCATGACGTGTTTTGGGGCATTTCCTGTCGTGGGCACTAGGCCTACCAACACAGGTGAGGTACCATTTTCATCGGGAGGCTTGGGGAAACGCTGGGTGGAAGGAAATTTGTGGCTACTCTCAGATTCCAGAACTTTCTATAACCGAAATGTGACGAAAAAGGGAATTTTTTGACAACTTTTGAGGTTTGCAAAGGATGCTGGGTAACAGAACCTGGTGAGATCCCATCCGCCTGAGCTAAAGGCCAAAATCCACAGCTAGGCACTTTCCCAAAAATTCTATGTAAAAATGTGATGTGTCCATTTTGCATTTTTTGTCGTGGGCTTTAGGCCTACCCTCACAAGTTGGGTACCATTTTTATCAGGAGACTTGAGGGAACACAGAATAGCAGAACGAGTGTTATTGCCCCTTGTCTTTCTCTATATTTTTTCCTTCCATATGTAAGACAGTGCGTAAAAAATACATTTATTTGAGAAATGCCATGTAATTCACATGCTAGTATGAGGACCCCTGAATTCATAGTTGTGCAAATAACCACTACTTCTCAACACCTTATCTTGTGCCTATTTTGGAAATACAAAGGTTTTCTTGATACCTATTTTTCACACTTTATATTTCACCAGATGAATTGCTGTATACCCGGTATACAATGGAAACCCATTGCAAGGAGCAGTACCTTTATTGGCTCTGGGTACCTAGAGTTTTTGAAGAACCTACAAGCCCTATATATCTCCAGCAAATGTAATGGTATATTGCTTTCGAAAACTTGACATTGAAGGAAAAAGTTACAGAGTAAAACGTGGAGAAAAATGGCTGTTTTTTTTACCTCAATTTCAATATTTTTTTATTTTAGCTGTTATTTTCTGTAGGAAAGCCTTGTAGGATCTACACAAATGACCCCTTGATGAATTGAGAATTTTGTCTACTTTTTACAAATGTTTAGCTGTCCGGGATTCACCACTGGTTTCACACCCATTTCTGTCACTAACCTAACTGGAAGGAGGCGAAAAGCACAAAAAATTGTAAAAATGGAGTACTTCCCAGCAAAATGGCAAAATGGTGTTGAAAAATGTGGTCTTCTGATTCAAGTCTGCCTGTTCCTGAAAGCTGGGAAGATGATGATTTTAGCACCGCAAACCCTTTGTTGATGCAATTTTTCAGAGAAAAAAACACAGGCCTTCTTCTGCCTTTTTCCCATTTTGTTTTAAAAAAACGAAAATGATGCTGAGTTTTGGCTAGTTTCTTGGTCTCCTCCAGGGGAACCCACAAACTCTGGGTACCTCTAGAATCCCTAGGATGTTGGTGGAAAACAAGGAAGCAAATTTGGTGTGGGTAGCTTATGTGGACAAAAAGTTATGAGGGCCTAAACACGAATTGCCCCAAGTAGCCAAAAAAAGGCCTGGCACCTGAAGGGGGAAAAGGCCTGGCAGGGAAGGGGTTAAGGATAAAATATTTTGGCAGAACGATATTGAACCTCAAAATTGTGATAGAATCTATGTTGAGAGGGAATGCCACAAAAGCACTTCACTTGAAGGTGTATCTCGGCCTCTCCTATAGTCCAAGATACACCTTCCTAGCTTCAATTTTGGTAAGAGGACCATCCCAGATTCCTCTCATACAGTACTTAGTTTGTAAAACAATAATTTCACGGATCGCTTTTATCTCAGACCCCACTTGAAAGATCACCTCAGAACTTTCTGGGAACGAGCTGAGTGAACTTTTTTCAAAAGTTCATGAAGATTCGACAAACAGCACTTAGAAGCCCACAGCCATGAAAATCTAGATTGCCGCTTCTCAGAAATGAGGGCCGGTGGGCCTCACCTGCCACCACTGGCTAAAATTAAGCAGTGAGCCTGACTGGCTGGTCAGTTGAACTGTGTGATGCACTAGGACCTGAATGGTAGAGGGCATCTGTCCAGCTGCCTAACCTTTTGAATAGACACTGTAGTTGCCCTCCGAATTGCTGGTCATCATTTTGGCTTACACCAACCAGCAACCTGTTTCTTTCTAGTGCATGCAGAGTGTGAAAATGCAGGTTTCTCACTTTCTTCTTGGATAGGACTAAGGGCCTGATTTAGATCTCGGCAAGTGGAATACTCCATCACAACCGTGACGGGTATACTGTCTGCCCTATTACGATCCCCATAGGATATAATGGGATCGTAATAGGGCAGACAGGATATCTGTCGCATTTGTGACAGAGTATTTCCCTCCAGCAAGATCTAAATCAGGCTCTAAGTCTGAAGGCCCGTTAAAGCTCTGCTGGACTGCCCTGCTGCTTTCCCTACTTGAAATTTCCCAGCCAGCTTAGGGAAACCAAGGAACCAAACCAGTACCTTGAACCTTCCTCTATCCTTCATCAGGAAACTGGAGGAGAGCTACTCAGCAATGACTTCAACATCAATTCATGTTCACAAACATCAATTGAGTCCTTCAAACCCCCATCAGAGACAAGGCTGGGTGCCAATATTACAAGGGGCAGATGAGATGGATGGTGAGTCTGATTGGCAAATACATCTCTTGCTAGACTATTTATTTGCTGCTTCCTGACCCCCAATATGTCTGATGGTCCAGCAAATAGCTGACTGGACACCCAGTTCGATTTAGAAACCATGGTGGCCTACAGAGAGCTCTGCAGGCTAGAGGGCATGTACCCTTTGTTGTGGACCAGTCTGTATTCGTCTTATTGTTTAGTAAACACATGCTCAAACACTAAGACACTGTCCCCTTCCTTTACAAGTATGAAGAATACTCCACCTAAGGTTGCTGTTGAGTGACCTTTGTGTTCTTTCGCATAAACACCAACTTGCTGCAAAGTGACTGCAATGTTTTCTTTGTTGAAGTGTCCTGTGTTAATATCAAGCATGTTCACAAACAGCTACTGTTTCCAAACCACAGTCAACAACAACAAAGGACAATGTAACTAAGTACCCTAAGTATTCTCTGTTAATGTGTCCTTTATAACTGTCACACCGGTTCTAAGTCTTCTACTGGCTTTGTGCATCTCAGTTTCAGGAATGTTCAGAGCGTCACAAAAATTACAACTTCCTGTGCGTTACACAGAGTGACCTTGTACAGACAGGGACCTTGGTTTCAGTGGTGTGTAGTTTGATTACTATTTGCTTCATAGGTTTACCAGATTCTTTGTGAAAATCCCGTTGTGACTGTGAAGTTTTCTGTTTCACCTCCACATTTGTGCAGTATGTGTTTGTTGATACTATTTTCTCATCACTGTTTACACTGTATTCCTTGGCTGGAATGCCATACTCTAATGCAACTAAATTAAACTTTGACTGCTCATCCATATCTACCCAGACAGTTAAGGAGGTTTACTGAGGTCTGCTTTACACCGTATGCCTTGTTTTTGGGAGTTCTGGTTTATTGTACCATCAGCATCTTTTCCTTTATGGGGTTAAGTGGCCCCTCCGTCCACAAGTCCCAAAGGCTAATACCGACAAGTAGTAGAGAATGATTGAAAAAACCTAAAGCTACTGCCAAATCTAACAAAATCCGTAACTAGCCAAGTCCTTTTACATTCGCATGTTACCCACTGTACTTTAAATAATACAGTATGTTCATCTTTCTGGCTGTTTAAACCTGCATGGAATGCAGAATGGATTTTGATCCATAAACATCTGCAGCACTTTGTTTTTAAGACTTATGGCCATATATGGAAGAGTGCAAAGCTGCACTTCTCTAAGAAGATGCTACTGCATATTTCATTGCATTCGATTAACGACCCAAAATGAGCTTAGAAGCTGCTGCTGGATACGAACCTAATGTAGACTATGAACATTTTCTTTTTGCCACTATGTGGTGAAACTCTGCCAAAAACGAGTTTTGAGTGGATAAAAGGCTGATTTTCCTAGGACTGGGTCTCGAGGCGTGTTTGTGTAGTCTATATCAGGTGGCTGGAGTCAGGTACCTAAAGGATTGTGCCCTTGTGCAAGTTTTGGAGACAAACATTATTCGATAGATGTTGTGGGTGCTGCAGCGTGGGATGAGATTCTAAATTTAGTGGTATATTCAGTCTTTGATCTACTGTAGAACATTTTTCTCCAAGGCTTTCTACACAACTGTGAACAATGTCCAGGTGATCCATGCAATATATATCTTTAACTGTGAATTTGTAACCTATAATGTCACCCCACTCCTGTTCTCCCATTATCTGTTCCATGACTCTCTTTTGCAGTGGCTCTTGACTGGAACGTGACATCCCCTTTTCTCGCTCACATGCTTCCTTTACCAATTTCTCACCTTCTTTCTTTCTAGACCTCTGGGTACTTTTTTTCCAAGCGTTCTCAAGTTGCTCAACGTCACCCTCCAGATGAAAATTATAGGATGTCTGGTTTCGCTAAAGTGCTTAATCCAATCAGCCTGGCATTTATCTAAGCATACCCAAGCTTTTTGCTGATTGGGCAAACGATGCACATACCTTGTCCTGTAGCAGATGAGACAGGAACACTGAAATCCTCCTCAAGCCTAAAGGACCAGGCCCTACCAACCAGAGAATACTCTGCCACTTAGCAGGGTGGAGGTAGAAAATATATAAATAAAAAGCCCTTTCTTTTTACCACCCATGTTACTTCCCTCTCTCTTACTTCTTAAGGTTACTTAATATCTCTCTGCCTTCAGCTCTCTTCTGTTTCCTTTGCAGAGTAAACGGTGCTGTTTTGAACGGTTTTGAGGAAGATGTTGGAAATCGTACCTCATTCTACTTCTTCTCCACCAACACTATGATGAATTCCTTGAGTGCCTATGGACGTGATGGATTCAAACACCCCCCTCAATCCAAGGTAACAAGTGAGGTCCCCGCGGCATTTGGCAACATAATCCCATATGCATCTTTCATGAGACTGTGCCTAGTGTTTCTCTCTTCCTCTTTCTAATTTATCTATCTGTGTGGTGCAAGACTTGATCATAAGTTGCAGGAAATGGATCCACAATAAAATACCTTGCTTTCCAGAGAAGCAGCTATCCGCTTGATCTGACACCAGGAAATTGAGTATCCAGCATAGAGAAATCAGGGAGAAATATAAAGCAGTGACATTTTGCTGAAGAAAGATTGCAAATCCTTGGCAATCTTGCATTCTAATTTGACATTTGGATTGCATGTGACAAACGGTGGGAGTTGATCTTGGGCCTTGTTTGCCTTGTATTTCAAGAGGTTGCTATTAGACATCTTGGTTGTTCTGTCGATCTTGTTGCCCACAATTCTTTGTTTGTATCCCTTATTTAAAAAAGTAATATCTAAGGGGCTTTATATTTAGTTCTGCTCTGCTGTCTCGAAGCACATTTGCCCTACCACTGCTAAGGGCCTAAAACATGAAAAACTGTGCCGAAGATCCCTCCATGCATCTATAGAGTCTTACAGGATATGGGCTGAATTAATTATTAATTCTCTCTAACACCATTTGCCTTCACGAATCAAAGATATGACATGTGACTGATTGTGGCCCATCTTTAGAAGCTACACAGAAGCACAGGATCGACAGGTGCCCGAGGGCTCCCTGCCCTGCTGGTTAACCATGGGCATCAGCTTTATCTGTCTCCAGCTCTGACACAGCTCGCCGGCTTTAAAGAGACACATCTGAATTTGTGACTGACCCTGCTTTATTTTTTTCGGTATCTGGAGTCACGAGGCCAACATGTGATCAACTGTGTGAAAGACATTCAGCTCCCCCAAGCATTTGTATGAGTTGTGACTCAGACCATTCCTCAGCCACTTTGCAGCGATCAAGAGAGCCGTCAAGAGGCCCTGGCAGGATAAGGGAAGAGATACACACTATGGTGTTATAAACAATCAACTTTCCCTGATAACTATTAAACAGCACAGTTGCTTGCCCTTATTCTGGAGTTACATACTTGTTGTGAAGAACACCACACTTACCACACTAAAACTTACATTATGAATAAATATTTGCTGAGGAGAGTGCTAATATTAACGAATTCGAAGCACACCTTTTTAGCGTTGTGTAAGTAAAACATGATACTGAGATTTTTATTTTCCCTTTTTCCCTTCCCATATTCCCCCTGACCTAGCTCAAAAGACAGCTGCTGGTTA
This sequence comes from Pleurodeles waltl, assembly GCF_031143425.1. Classification (NCBI taxonomy): domain Eukaryota; kingdom Metazoa; phylum Chordata; class Amphibia; order Caudata; family Salamandridae; genus Pleurodeles; species Pleurodeles waltl. Next base: position 974,246,515 of record NC_090446.1, on the reverse strand, counting down.
CTTTTTCTCAAGTTCTGTTGAAATATCCTCTCATTACTGCAAATTATTCAAATTGTAATTGATTTACTCCCCTACATTATGATTGTACCTTCGTGCCTTCTTCCTTCTGCTTTGCTTGATTCTTTAAAAAACCCTACAGTTTTGATGCATGTTCTTGTAGTTAACAGTGTAATCTGGTTATGAAATGACAGCTTTTGTTTGAGGAAGAGAGCTAAATGTTAACTCTTGCATGCAACTGTAGAGGGTACACTATATTTGTCACTCTTGCATCACAGTCACATAATTCCACATTCTTACCTCTAAAGACAACCGTGTTGAAGATGGAGGTCTCTGTCATGTAGCCTCCACATTGCTTAAAGACACTTCATCCAAGCCACCCACGGTCATACAAGCATTTGCAGCTAGTCCCTCATATTTTCTTTGCTAAAAGGTATATTGGTCTACCAGAAAATCTCTCTCTGTGGAAAGCACACTGCTAATTATTTGCTCAAAAGCTGTTCCAGACCTAGTCCACTATTTTTTAAATGTTACGTGATTTCTTGATTCCTCTTTCACTCTAACATACTGTGTTAACTAGCTAGGTAAAGGTGCACAATATATGAAATTTACTTCGTTTTTGTATTGCCTAAGAGGACATACATTATTTTGGAAAAGCATAAAATAGCTTCTATTTTCATTTAAAGTACACCATGATTTCCGCCGATGTCTTCTGATCTTCTTAAAACATTGAGTTTGATTTCAAACCCCTTTGTTCAGTTTTATTTAGGAATATCCAATGTTATCATATTTTCTGTTTTGTGGAATGCCCATTACTGGGCACAAAAAATAGATACCACACTTGATTATTTTAGTATGCCTCCCTGACAGTTACCACCTGAAAGGGCACTAGTTTTTTCACAGTTTGCCCAGAACAATCCTCAATTACTTGTTTGGCATTTGCCCAAGGAAGAGAATAAAGCTAAAGTATGATGTGGCATTGTAGTTTGGGCTGTACAAGCTCAGGTTAGGTATATCTTCCAGTTGTGTGCACTTGGACAGCCACCTCTGTTAGAATTATCACCAACGTGTAATCACTATTCATTTACTTTGCTTGGTAAAATGCTGTTTACTGACTCCCAGCTGTGTGTATAGACATTTTAATAACCATTGATGCTGAGTGTCTCTACATTGAAGATGGATCCCTGACATGAGGTACATGGCCATTGAGAGACCAGTGTCATAAGCAAAATGTGGAATTGTTTTTGGTGCCAAAAAGCTTGTTGCCAAGACCGTTCAATACAGATTAGTCCTACTGTACAAGAGAAAAAAAGAGGGATTTTTTTATATCAGTGCATTACTGTATTTCACTCTGTACCTCTATCAACTTATCCTCTATCTCCACTCTCTTACTCATCACAAATCTCATTCTGCTACTATGATCTCCAAAATAACATTTCCCAGACTCACACCTCCCCTCCTGGCTCAACCCAAACCTCAATTTACCATGATGATCTCCCATAGAACTCTAATAAATTCTCCTCATGTGTCTCTCCTTTGACTCTTCCCAAACGTAATTTTAGTATTATGATCTCCCCAACCCCTTTCTACAGACTCTTCACTCCTCCGTCTCTCCTTTACTCAACCCAAACCTCATCTTACTACTATAATCTCCTATTAACACTTTCTAGATTCTTCCCTCTTTTATCCCTCCATTATCCTATTCAGTCCAACTAACGGACTCACGTGTCCTTCACTCAAATGTACTCAGACCTCCCTTTACTAATACTATACACATAGTTCCCTATACTAACCCAACACTAATCCTTTTGGGTTCTGGAGTAGAGTTCAACCCGCTGAAAAGCACTTTGACGCGTCGTCAGAGGTAGTAAGCACTCTATCAATACAATTACAAAATTGAATTGTATTCTCCTTAGCCAAATTATTTTATAGTGAAACGTTAAATTAGGTGTACCCCATCTATTCTATACTAAGTATTTTGTAGGTTTACCCTGGTTGGTTACTTTCTCTGTGTATTCCAATTTTAGAGGTACTGGCATGACATCTGACTGAAGGGACACTTGGCCTGGTGGCCTCTCTGAGGAAGCGAGCCTGTAATTTTATGAGCTCTAACGCAGAATGAATAGCTTGTCAGAGACTACAGCCAAGGCACATGACCGAACCTGACCCATTCTGTCAGTGAAATCACTCAGATGAGATTGGATCTATCCCTAGACTTTAGCTCTGTCACATTTATGCCTGACATCTGATAAAATCAAAGGTGCATGTAGAATGCTGCCGGAGAGAGCCCAAAAGTGCAGAGACAGTTTTCTCTTTATCCCTCACGCCCAATCATGTGCTCCAATATATGTTGTGAATACCTGTTCTGCGGAAGGCCGTTTGTGAGACAAAGCTTGTATGTTGCACGTGAAAACTCAAATAACGCTGCAGTCACTGATGGATCCAGGACATATGGAATGAGCAGTGTACTTTTACATCAATCCCAACTGAATGCTTACTATAAATTACAGGGGCACCGAGGACTAGAGATACAACATCTCGAAAAAAACGAGCGGAATTGTTGTTTATACGCCTCATTAGCACACAACAAAAAATACATTAATGAATCGTGAGAGCCAATTCTCGGGGGAAGGTCAAAGGTTACTGGGCTGCAGTTGAACAATTGGCATCGTTTACCACTGGTGTGCTGGGACCAATATACTGTTGGTCACACTGATTAGTAAGCACGCCCCTGTAGCATTTTCTCTGAGTAATAGCGAGCAGAGCGGGACATAGCTCACTCAAGAAGCTCGTGTGGACTACAAACGCAGAAGCTGTAGTAATAGCACTAAATAATGCTGCCAATTCAGTGAGCGCTTTACTTTGTAGAAGAACAAGCAATTTATTATACACACGACTAATCATTACACATAACATTTAGATATAAATAGGAAACCTGCACACTCTAGCCACTTCCTAGACAGAATTTCTGGGATCAAATGTCTTTATCGTACATAAGAACTATAATTCTGTCAAGGTAAGGTAATGAAAATGCTCTTCAAAAGGCCACACAAGTACTTGACCCTACACTTGAATCCACTGACAACGGTAACCAAATGTGCATGCATTCTTGGCCTTCTCCAGTTACTTCCACTAGGGCCCTATCAGTGTGTTTCTCGGGAGGTAACCACTTCAATGGTTGTCAGATGTTACCAGACCTCTGTAACTTCGCAGAGGAGTCTCTCAGGCCCCAACCAAGCCCAATACCTAAAATGCCAACAACAGCCACCCTAACTGCAAATCATAAAGCAAAGGAGAGCTGAAGCAGGCAACATCAGGTGCCAAGTACTAGAGTCCCCCGAAGTAGTGGGAGCCCAGAATATTGGGTGACTAGAGGTAGTTCCTGCACATACATCAGTAAAACTGCTATTTCCTTTGACAGTCATAGTATCTTCCCAATCACCAACTGCATTTGATATTTTAAAACACCATAAGCTGCGACTGCAATGGGGATGACCTGCTAGATTTCACTACTCCACTACATTGTCACAGCTGATTTTGTTAATACATGGTGTACTACTACAGCAATTTATTATGCGCTTTAGAGACATCACCTGTCCGGAGCCCTAGTGATCAGATTAAATGGGACAAAAACTGTAGGAACTCAACTCACAGATAGTGAATTGGATGTGATCCATGCCCATACCTAAATCTCTACTAGCAAGTTTCAATTCAGACATTCACTACACAATTTTCTGCACACAGCATGCTACACTACTACACTCCTACACATGGTCTACCCCACAGAAACATGTGACTGTACCATATGTAGGATGGGAAGAGCTGCCTTTCCTCATTTTGCAGTGGCACAAACACACATCTGCAACCATGTGAGGAACCAGAGCTCTGTCTGAGTTTCTTCTTAGCCTTAGAAAAAATCCAAGCCGGTGTCACTCACATGTTGGCACCACTCAAGCAGTCCGGACCGGTGCCCAGATCTTCTCTGAAACACATGTTGGGGCCTGGGGTCACCCCACATCTATGGAAAACTACCAACCCCAAGCATTTCTAAAACTGAACTCCAGGAAGAGTTGTGGGTGCTTTCACTTGCATGAATACCATCACTTTTTCTTATCCATAATGTCCTTCACAGATCAAACACTGGTAAAAACACAATTTCCTCACATTTCTGTGACTGAAGGTTCAAGAATTTATAGAGAACAGCAAAATTCACCCACCTCAGTATTGCTACACTTCTTCCAATAAACATTACTACATGCATGTGTGGGTGGGCCTATTGTAGCTGACAGGACCAGGCCACTTATGCAACTGTGTGAAGTCAATTTAGTACCAATATCGCCATCCTATGGTCATACATTTGGCCAATCCCTGTGCAGTGCAAAAGGAGACTTTTGCTATTTCTTGAGTTTTTCTGTCAAAGAAAAATGAAGAAGTGTGCATTTTACCCATACGTGACATTTTGCAGGGGATTCTGGGTAATACAACATGTTGGGGTTCCTGCTAGTTACTTCATTGAGCATTTCTCTTTTTCAGAAATGCTTCTGCATGTTTCCCTGGGTGTCTGTCAATCCTGCACCCAAATGATTTAGATATCTTCCATAGAATTTCCCCCACCAAAAGCATCCCCTGGTGTCTGATGTGTGGTGATTCCTGTTTAAATCAATGGAAAACCCACCCATATCTGATAACTCCACACATAGATGACACAAATGTGAGTCAAGTATTGAGAAGGGGTATGTTCTTGTGTAAGATTGAATGCCACTACCATGTTTTGGGGAAGAAATATTGAAAATCTGGCAGATTTATTGTTCAGCACATGACGTTGCCCTACGCAGCCAATCAGGACGAAGGAGGTCTGACACACTGACATAAAAGCTTTAGAAATCTTAGGATGTGTATATATTAAAAAATATACATAGCTGTGGCAGGTTTGCATAGGGCCAGAGGTGAAGTCTTTGACAAGAAGACTAATATCCTAAACTAGAATTTAACTTGCGGCTGCTTTCCAAATTTTCAAAACACACTACACCTAGTTTGTTGCCAGTGGGCACACTAAGCCCATGGAAAACCTATACATGTCTAGTACTACCATGCTCAAGAGCCCTAGAGGAACATAGTTGGGTGTCAAACCGCAGCAAGGGTATGTTCCTGCCAAAGGTAAATTGCAGGAAATTGCAAGTTTTTTTAAAATGCCAAAAATCTGACGAACGTCATGCTCAGCACGATCTTGAGGCCAGCCATTAAGTATGATGGTGGTCTCGCGCTCAAAGACAGAATCCTTAGGATGTGTAGTTGTTAAATAATATGGTTGTGGCATGTTTCCATACCACCCAGGGTTTGTGTCTGTGAACTAAATGTAGGTAACCTAAACCTGCATTTTGCTTGCCATTTACAAAATGCGCTACATGTAATTTATCGTCTTTGGACACCCAGAGCACAAAGAAAATCCATAGGTCTGGTAGCTCCAGGCTTACGAAACCCACAGAAACAAAGCTGGGGGGTCCACTTTGGAAGGGATATATTCCTCCACTAAAAACAATTTAAAAAATCGGACACATGCCATATTTCGAGTGTTCTACTGGCCAGTCAGTCAGGGCGAAGGAGGTCTGGCTTGTATCAATGGAGACCTTAGTTCCTACAGGATTAGAAAATATATAATTTATACACCTTTCATATAGCTGTGAGTTTGATATTTGAGTCAAATGAACAGTGCACCACAGACAGTGGTTTGCTCTAATATTACTTGATTAATTGTGCAGGCAATAGCACACATACTTGGTATTGTTAGACTCCAGATATTGAACATCACATTTTCTTGTTATAGTTCTGGGGTTTATGTTTGTCCACTTTAAAAATGCAACAATTTATTGAACACATTTGCTAGGAAAATGAAAGTGTTTTCAAATTTTCATTGATATAATTGAGCTAGTGATGCGGGGTTTGCACCAAAATGTAACCCTCCATGAGCCAAAACTGCATATAGTTGTTATGAGGGCATTAGGAGACCAAAGAGATGTATGTGCTTCAACTAGCTAATGCCAATTTTCTTTTTTTAAAAAAAAAAAAAGCTTGTGGTACAGAGACGTGCAAACACACTGGTATTAAAAGGGTTCAGAATGAGTGACAAAGGAATACTTAACATGAAGGTGGGAAGGTGTAGGGGTAGTTAACCAAGCAGGTCATGCACCAGTTTTTTAAGTACCTAGCACTGCATGCCTGTGATGTGAACCAGTAATCTTAAGCTGACTCTATAGTTTCCCAGTAGATGTTGGCAACTGGGAAGCCTCTGGAGAGAGCTGAGGAAGCAGCGATATCTCTAGCGGAATGGGTATGAAAGCCCTCCAGAGTGCATTTCTTGGCCAGGTGATACAAAGGGTGGCCCGGTGAAAAATAACGCACTTGGTATTTACCTTGCCCTTCATAGCTCCAGCAAAGATAACAAAAAGCTAATCATTCACCCTGTCTTGATGAGGGCAGTCACTGTAGAAAGACAGCCCCTGTCTGGAATCCAGTAGATGCACTTGCTCCTCCTCCTTGTTTGTGTGTGGATGAAGGAAGAAAGATGGAATTACAATAGACTAAAAACCATCCTGGGTAAGAATGATGGGCGGGTGTGAAGAACCAACTTAACTGGATAAAACTGTGGAAGCTGAGCAAATTGATCAGGCTTAAATTTCTCCAAACCTAGAAGCTTAAGTCATTGCCAAAGACAATATTGTCTTCAATATAAAATTTGGAAATAGGCAACTGTGCATCGGCTTGAGTAAGGAGAACATCAAGAAAGTCAAAAGAAGATTCAAATGTTACTGAGGAACAATAAAAAAAGTAGGAGGAAACAAGTAAAGCAAACCTTTTAAAAGTGTGCTACCAGTGATTATCTAAACAGCAAAGGTAGATGAGGCATACATAAAAAATTATAGAAGAACACCAGAGAACTGCTAAACATTGCTGTGCAAGAGACAATGCAAATTGCAAGACATCAGAAAGGTGAGATTTAAAGAGATGTCTTCCGATTCACACTTCTGAACAAATGTAGGGCCAGATGTATGAAAGTGGGCCAAATCGCTATTTCGGGCAACCAAGAAATGCTGAGTGGGCTTTTCATATGTACAAAGACCTTCAAGCAGTCGCAAATTGTTATTTCTACCCAGTAGAAATCTTAATGTACGATCCCCTTACTTGGAAATTGCAACTAGGGATTACCTACTTGCGATTCCTATGCTCATGTACAGGGCATTTCCTAAATGTGAATTGGGCGTTTAGGAAATGCAATTACCATTGATTCAAAGTCGATGGTAATCATGTGCAATTTAGAAAAGCACCCAAAGATGCATTTTTTAAAGTGCAATAGGGCACATACATGCCCCTAGGCATATGTGTGCTCTACATGTGCACCACTGTCTTTGGGGTGCATTATGGGGGGCCTTATGCCCAAAGCCATCCATGGTTTAGCATTTCCAAAATTACGATTTCCTATTTTGGAAAAGCTAAATCGGCCTTTTTGAATGAAAGACATGGGATTTCCTATTTGCAATTTACAAATAGCGATTCCTTCTCTGTAGGAATTGCTATTAGGAAATCGGAAATTTCATACACATCATTTTGCATTTCCTAAATAGCTATATCTAAGGAGTTAGTCTTTAGGAAATGCAAAAATGCATTTTTGTACATCTGGCCCATAGTCCAGCACTACATAGATGGATTCAGTAGTGGGCTTTGTGGCCTCCAAAAGGATGCCTGCGACCTCATCAAGTACGCAAATGACATCTAATTCACACTGCTTAGTATCCATGTATGCAACCATATCATTTAAGGATTGGGGTGGAGTACCTAAACTTCCTGTTTCAACAGCTGATCTGAACTGCATGGGAGACAAAGGGGCAGCAGAGTGCTACGTACCAACAGATTTATGTACCACATCCTTGATTCCTAGCCTGAGGTGATAAGAATCAACTGTGCTCCATCCTCCTGTACCTTCTTGAATACATTTGACAGAAAAGGGCATCCTCCCTAGGGATCCATTCACAGGGAAGTGCAAACACAAAACTGAGGAAAATTCCTCTTATAGACCATGGCAAAGAGGACCATGATAGAAACTCCAATCATTGCTTTGTGGTGTAGACCCTACATATGGTACACTTATGAGAGGAGACTGAGAGCATCCACTCTCACATTCAGTGAGCTTGCAAGGTGAGTTGCTACTAGGACAACTCCCCATCACTGGGTCAACTTCCATGGGTGAATCAACCCCTAAAACATGGTCACACAGCAGCACATCACCCTGTCTCTTGATATAATGGACACAGGTGGTATTATCCCACAAAACTTGAAAGAAATTGAACAGGGAATCACATTAATTGCAAGACAGAGTACCAGCAGCTCAAGCATATTTATGCCCAGGTGTCATTTCAAAGTTGACCAAAGGCCCTGCACTGTCATGCTGCCAAGATGGGCATACCAACCCAGCAAAGAGGTGTCTGCGACCATGTTAGCCTGAACCTGCAGTGGGTTCAAAAGAAGGTCCACCGAATGGTTGGAATGGTTGGAAGGATGAATAGAGTGGAAGATCTGCACCTGAGTCATGCAATGTCTCTAATGCTGGACCCTCTATGACCTCAGGCACCACTGAAGGGCTCTCAACCACCATCTCCATGTTACACCAACATAACGCCTAGGCATGAGGCCAAGCAGACAAAGATTCTGCAGAACTGAGTTCAGAGCTGTAGTCAGAAATATCAGAATCATCTCCCAGATTTCCACGAACATATGAGAAGAATGAAAGCCCTCATGCAGGCCATGCCCAGTATCTCCCGTTAGAAGGTCCGCCTCTGTTTAGGAGACAGGGGAGACTACTGAACATTAATGGTACACCTAAAGTCATGGAGGAGAGTCAACATCCTCTGAAGGTGTTCCACTACTAGCACCAAGGAATCTGCTCTCACTATGCAGTAGTCAAAATATGGAGCCACATAAGGCCGGATTTAACATTTGGCAGAGAGGGTACTCCATCACAAGTATGAGAGGGTAATTTCCACCAAACTTGCATTCGAGCTTCTCTATTTAGAGTTGAGTGAACCGTCATGTTCCCATGGTGGTGCCTCTGCTGGCTCGGGGTTGCCAACTCTATATCAATTGCCCGACTGACCATCTGTGTAGGTGCATGAGACTCTCTGTCCTGTTTAGAGCAGGTGGTCTAATGCATTTTTTTCCGTTTGGGACTCTTGAGGAAACCCTGGTGATCCTGAATTTCAAAAATAGAAAATTGCCCTCATGCACTGGGAGAAAAATCTCAGGGTGTCAGAGTCGGTCTGTGGAAGAAGGGTATGCAGAATTATATTCCCTTTAACTTCTTTGTCCCCCAAGAAGGAGGACAGTCCTAGACTCATCCTATATCTTCACATTGAACATTTGATTATTCAGCAAGAGACGTTCAAGATAATGTCCCTGAAATACGTCTTACTGGCCCTGAATGTGGAAGACTGATTGGTATCCCTATCTCTTCAGAACACCTATTTTTTCATCTTCCACCTCTTCCAACTCATAGGTATTACCTAAGTTATGTGATGAGATCAGCTTGCCTATTTCCATTTTCAGATTCTTCCCAACCAAAGGTAATATGCGAGCTATGTGGTGCAATCCCAGCACTACCAGTTAACGATTCTTCAATTCAGACTGCTTCATGCATCTTTATGAAAGTGTTGGCTAAGGCTGTCTTTAGTCTATGGGCCTGATTTTGACTCTGGCAGATGGCCCGTCAGGATGGTGGTGGTCATGTTTACTGCCACCCTGGCTGATATAGCGCCCACCACATTTTGCGATCATTGCCAGCCCTGTGGAGATCTCTGTGCCTTCAAAGAAACTGCTGTCATGTTGGATTCTCTGAAGGCACTGAAAGTTCATTGAGCTGCTGCCATGTTTCAGGCAATCGCTCATCAAACGTTATGGCTTTTTAAAAACATACTCCCAGAGTGCCAGTCTTGGAGACTATCCGTAGCTAGGTTAGGATTTGCTGAACTTCGCACTGCAATCTCCTTGCTTGCAGACTTGGTCTCTAAGGTTCTTTTGTTCCACTGAGCAAGGCCTTCCACCTTCAAAATTGAGGCATGTCTCAGATAACATGTCCTCGTGGAAGAAGGGTGGTATAGCAGGAGAGACACAAGGGGTTCACCAGTCTATTGTTCACTTCCCAATTGGTGAAAAAACTTCCCCTCCATCAGAAGGAGGTAATGGGAGGACCGAGAGACAAGGGGCTGTGAGGTGGCAGAGCTGGCAGAGATTGGTCTACTGTTGTCGCACCATAGATCTACTTAGATCTACTCTTGTCCTGAAAGGAGCAGTATAGCAGTTGGAGTGTCTGGACAGGCTGGGATGGTTGTCTCTTTTGGCACATGTTTCTTATGGATACGCACAGCAGGAAGAGGTTGGGTTTGATCAAATTGTTTAAAGCAGGCAGACAAAACCCTGTTTTCCTGCAAGCCTGCATCCACAATGTCTGTCCTGTAATTGAACTTTGCTTCTTCCCAGGCTAACTGGTCATGTAGGGATCCTGCCAGTTGACTACCAGACCAAATCCCTGGGAGTTGGGAAAATGAGTTCCTGTGTTACCCTGATTCTGCAGCCTGAAGAGCTCATTACAGTGGGGACTAACTAATAACGGCACACAAGAGAGTTTGAAGGAGGCAAGGACGAATGTCCCGTACCAGAGGCAATATAATGGGGGTTGTAGTGCCCATACATCAGGATTCTCCATACTTTCACATGATTACACTAAAAAGCATGGTATCTTTGCAACTGACAGTGACTGCAGTGATGCAGGGGTTCTTTATTAATTGGCACCATATCTTTGAGGTTGCTGATTGGGGTTTAGTTTTTCTTGCATGTAGGATGTCCAAAGTTCTGTGGACAAGGACAGCAATAAAGCAGTCTCATAAGCTGCATATTCAACCACTGATAGCTCCTCAACCGTGTAAGGGATTTGCATGCAGCTTGCAATGCTGAGATTAGCAAAGCCTCACCTAACTAGCTTTTGGACAGTTTCCAGGCCAGGTGATGAAACCAAGATAACCTTTGACATCAGTTCAGCGACTCCTTCACTGACGTCATCAGCACGCATGCTCTCAACTCCACTGACTAAATACTCCTTGAGGACTTAAACTTCCACCTCAAGAACACCAATGACAACAACATTGCCACCCTACTCGACAACCTCTCCAACCTCAGCCTCAAACAGCTCGTCACGACACGGACCCACTCCGCAGGACACATAGTCGACCCTATTTTCTCCACCAGCAATCACGTCTCCTTCAGCCACACCACTGAACTCCACTGGACAGACCACCGCTGCATCCACTTCTCCTTCAAGAATCCCACACCACCACCCACAACGGATCCCCCACTGCAGTTGGAAAAAGGTCACCGAAGACCAACTTATCGCGACCCTCTCCCAGAATCCACCCATTGACACCACCAACACTGATGCAGCTGCCCGCAACTTCAGGCAATGGGTCGACACCTGTGCCTATACTCTCGCCCCAATCAAGAATCCCTCCAACAGACGCACCAACAGAAAGGCCTTCTGGTTTACCGCTGACCTCGACGAATCTAAGCAAACCTGCTGAAGATTCAAAAGAAAGTGGCACCAAGATCAGACTCTGTACAACCACACAGCCTTCAAAAATGCCATCCGCTGACACCACCAACTCATCCGAGCCGCCAAGAGAACTGCCTTCAAAGACCAAATCAACAACGAGGAGCCACAAGGAGCTCTTCAACGCCCTGAAGGAACTCTCCAAACCCAGCTCCAAACGACATCCCGCCATCCCAAGACCTCTGCGACTTCCTAGCCTTCTACTTCCACTGCAAGATTGCAGACATCCACGACAGCTTCAGCACCCAGACCCCCCCGGCAACTACCAACATCACAGATTCAACTCTGACCAAACTCCTGCTCTCCTGGACCCCCATCAACGACAATGACGCCATCGAAATCATGAACACCATCCACTCCAGCTCTCCATCTGACCCCTGCCCTCACCACATCCTCAACAAAGCAAGCTCCGTCATCGCACCCCAACTACAGAAGACCATCAACGCCCTCCTCCGAAACCCAAGGCGGACCCAAAGGACCTCCAGAACGTCTGGCCTATCTCCCTGCTCCCCTTTCTGGCAAAAGTCATTGAGAAGACTGTCAACAGACAAATAACCCACTTCCTCGAGGAGAACTGCACCCTGGACCCTTCCCAATCCGGATTCCGCAGCAACCACAATACCGAAACCGCCCTCATCGCCGCCACTGACGAACCATACTGGACAACGGCGAAACCGCAGCCCTCATCCTCCTGGACCTCTCTGCTGCGTTCAACACCGCCTGCCACCACATCCTACACTCACACCTCAGCAATGCAGGAATCCGCGACAGAGCCCTGGACTGGGTCACCTCCTATCTCACCAGCAGAACCCAAAGAGTCCGCCTCCCCCCATTCCGCTCGGAGGCCACCAAAATCATCTGTGGAGTACCCCAGGGTTCGTCCCTCAGCCCGACCCTCTTCAACATCTATATGGCCCCGCTCGCTAACATCACCCGATCCCATAACCTCAACATCATCTCATATGCCAACGACACCCAGCTGATCCTCTCACTCACCAAGGACTCCGCCAAGACCTACCTTCACGAAGGAATGAAGGCCATCGCCGAATGGATGAAGAGCAGCTGCCTCAAACTCAATTCTGACAAGACTAAGTCCTCATCTTCGGCTCCACCCCCTCCGCATGGGATGACTCCTGGCGGCCTGCCACTCTCGGAGCCGCTCCGACTCCAACCGACCACGCACACAACCTTGGATTCATCTTGGACTCCTCATTATCTATGACCCAGCTAGTCAACACCATTTCCTCATCCTGCTTCAACACCCTCTGCATGCTCCGAAAGATCTACAAATGGATACCCTCTGAAACCACAACAGTCACCCAAGCAGTCCTAAGCAGCAAGCTGGACTACGGCAATGCCCTCTACGCAGGAACCACAGCCAAACTCCAGAGGAGGCTGCAACGCATCTAGAACGCCTCTGCATGCGTCATCCTGGACATCCCTCGCCACTGCCACATCACAGACCACCTGAGAAACCTGCACTGGCTCCCAGTCAACAAGAGAGTTACCGTCAAACTCCTCACCCATGCTCACAAAGCACTGCACAACACCGGACAATAATACCTCAACAGACGGCTCTCCTATTACACCCTGACCCGGCATCTCTGCTCCACGACCTCACCCTCACAACTTCTGCAGAACTACAACCAGCAGTAGATAATTCTCGCACCTCACTGCCAAAACGTGGAACACTCTTCCCATCCACCTGCGCCAGACCAAAGACCTCCTTACCTTCAGGAAACTTCTCAAGACCTGGCTGTTCCAGCAGTAGCAGCACCTTCCCTCTCTTTCTCCCCCCCCCCCCCCCAGCGCCTTGAGACCCTCACAGGAGAGTAGTGCGCTTTACAAATTCCTGATTGATTGATTGATTGATTGAACCCCCTGTTGCGTGTCTGGACCAGGCCTGGCCAAGGCAGGATCTTGTGAGCAACAGAGACTTTCCTTAGAAGTTTGCCTACTTCAAAGGCAAAAAGGGGTATAAGTAGTGGACCCAAAACCCCAGATTTTTAGAATCTTTCTGGATTAAGAGGAACCTCTGCCAAGGAAAAGAGCTGAAGAGCTGAGGACTGTGCTTTGTTGGGCTATCCTGCAGTTGCTGCTTCTGCCTGTGAAAGGGGACAAATACTGGACTTTGTGGTATATTCCGGCTTTGTGAAGAATCCCCAAGGGCTTGGACTGAGCTTGCCTCCTGTTTTGAAGTCTCAGGGCCATCAAAGACTTCCTCTGCCAGCACCTGGACTCTCTACTGAGCCTCTTGCTCTACCAAGTGGTGCCCTATCCAGTCCCTGGGCCCTTGAAGTGAAACTGGTAGAACAAGGACTGAAATCCATGCACAGGGAGCTGTGCAGGGAAAATTATGATGCACCACCTGCAATGCAGCTGTACAAACGACGCACCACCCACTTCACAGCTGAAATTTACGCACCACCTGCATTGCAGCAGGGAAATTGACTCATCATCTGCATCACGGCTGGAGAAACGATGCAACACCTGCTTGCGGTTGCTGAAAACGACACAAGCCCCACACAGCGTGGTTCTCCATCACCGTGCAACCAGATATCTCATGCATCAATGCTGGGCGTCAGAATCATCATGAACCTCTGTGGATCTGAGCTTCCCTGTCCAGAAATCGAAGCATCACTCTCTTTCGGGAGAGAAAAAAATGCATCACCTACCCGACCAAAGAAATAAAGACGCACGGCCTCACATGCGAGTAAGGAATCAACACATGGCTGAAATTTTTAATGCACGCTTGCCCTGGTTATTTTTTACACAAACCAAGGGGCATATTTATACTCTGTTTGCGCCAGAATTGCGTCATTTTTTTTTACGCAATTCCGACGCAAAACTAACTCCATATTTATACTTTGGCGTTAGACGCGTCTAGCGCCAAAGTCCATGGAGTTTGCGTCATTTTTTAGCGTGGACACCTACTTTGCGTTAATGATATGCAAGGTAGGCGTTCCCGTCTAAAAAATTGACTCCGAGGCATGTGCGCCGTATTTACACTCCCAGGCAAAATTCACACCCGGGAGTGGGCGGGTCAAAAAAAATGACGTACGGCCGCTTTTGCGCCGTTTTTTAGCGCCTGGACAAGGCAGGCGTTAAGGGACCTGTGGGCTCGGAAGGAGCCCAGAGGTGCCCTCCCATGCCCCCAGGGACACCCCCTGTCACCCTTGCCCACCCCAGGAGGACACCCAAGGCTGGAGGGACCCATCCCAGGGACACTAAGGTAAGTTCCGGTAAGTATTTTTTTTAAAAAAATGTATGGCATGGGGGGCCTGATTTGTGCCCCCCTACATGCCACTATGCCCAATGACCATGCCCAGGGGACAGAAGTCCCCTGGGCATGGCCATTGGGCAAGGGGGCATGACTCCTGTCTTTGCTAAGACAGGAGTCGTTTCTATGGGGGTTGGGAGTAAAAAAAATGGCGCAAATCGGGTTGAGGCGAAAAATTTGCCTCAGCCTGACTTGCCCCATTTTTTGGCGCCCAAGCTCCATATCCCCCTACGCCGGCGCTGCCTGGTGTACGTTGTTTTTTCCACGCACACCAGGCAGCGCCGGCGGCTAACGCCGGCTAACGTCATTGACTAAATATGGCGCCCGCATGGTGCTTCAGAATGGCGTTAGCCGTCGCTAATTTTTTTGATGCAAAACTGCGTTAGCGCAGTTTTGCGTCAAAAAGTATAAATATGGCCCCAAGTACTTTGTGTAAAATCAACGTTTCCATTGTTTTCTATGGAGTAAGACTCTTTTTACTTTGAAAATTCATAACTTGACTTGTGTATGTTGGATTTTTGCCATTTTGGTAGTCTTTTATTTAGATAAATATTGTGTTGTTTTCTAAACTGGTGTGGGGTCCATTTTGTAGTGTCTTCACTGTACAGTATTACTGTGTGTGTTGGTACAAATACTTTACACATTGCCTTTGAGATAAGCCTAACTGCTTGTGCCAAGCTACCAAGGGGGTGAGAAGGAGTTGTCTTAGGAGTGTAACTCCCTTACCCTGACACGAGTGATGGTCAGAGTGCTAACTGTCTGCCAAACAGAGACTCCATTTCTGACATCCTCCCTGTCAGCCCCCCACCAGCTCCCTCGGAATGCGCAATATCTGCTATGCTAACAGTGCGTATTCTGGGGGTGTTTGT
This sequence comes from Pleurodeles waltl, assembly GCF_031143425.1. Classification (NCBI taxonomy): domain Eukaryota; kingdom Metazoa; phylum Chordata; class Amphibia; order Caudata; family Salamandridae; genus Pleurodeles; species Pleurodeles waltl. The sequence goes on along the minus strand of NC_090446.1, from coordinate 974,230,722 downwards.
GTGCAATAGTATTGGCCTCAGTTCCCTAAGGAAGCTGAGACCAATGCTGCTGCACTGTTTCCACTGGGCTGACCAGCAGAAATATTGTAATACGACATTTCCACCAGTCAGCCCAGTGGAAACATCGTAATGTGACAGGGGGGAAGGCCTCTGGCTTGACGGTGGCCTCCTCCCCTTGACTTTGACGGTCTAACGATCGTACCGCCAAACTCGTAATCAGACCCATAGTTCTGATTAGCAATGGGCTTACTCTTTTACGGGTGGGTGCAGTAGCCTGACCCTCCCTTAACCCAGCCTTACTTTGTCCTAAACCCCTATCATGTTTGTAGTAGATATTCCCGCATTTTCTCAACACTCCTATAGGTCCCTCCTAAATGTACTACTAATTCGTAAACTTACATTTGTGGATATCTTCCCATATAAAAAACATGCAAAGTGGAGATCTCTGCCTTTGGTTTTGTGAACTGCATTTTGTAGTAAGTAAGTAACACTACCATAGTACTAGTTTATGTACTACAAACATGCAGTTTGTGACTCAGGCTGCTACAATGCTAAACTGTGTTGCAAGGGTGTCTGCATTGGCACTAGGCAGCACACTGTGGGCCAACACAGGCAGAGAGCAGGAATGTGCCATAGAATGTTAAGTACAGTGCATTTCCATCCTTTCCCTTCCATGCAGAGCAGTGCAGCAAGGTGGTTTGCTGTGCTGTGTTGCATGAAAATTTGATAAATATACCCCAAAGTGCCTTGGACAGATACAGTCAAGCAACCCTTTCTTCCAGAAGGCAGGGCACTCCTTTTTCCAAGCAGGTCCAACAGTTCTTCTTGCAGGAATCCTAACCTTGATTATTTTCTATCCTGGAAGAAGGACAGCATCAACAGACTTTGTACCGGCATCATAGTCTCTTATCAGTTGTAGTGATTTACATTTCCATACTTGGTCAGTGATAATGGATGGAACAATGAACTAACTGAAAGAACCAGTTCTTAACCACAGAGATGACCAATCAACTACTTTGCACTGTTAAAGTTGGGTGTGTGTGGGGGCGGGGCTGCAATCAATGGGTGCATAGCCACTGCTTAACCAGTAAATACCGTGGTCATAGGTCACATGAGCTCCTCCAGAGTTGATCACAGGTTCAAGTACAGATGTGTATACAGACTCAGACAGCAGGCCAAATCCGTTTGGGAGGTATGTGAAGAAAGGAAAGTGGGTAGACCTAGGGGTGCTCTGGCAGAGTCATTACAGGTTGACTACAAAGAGAGGAGAGTTTGACCTCAATCCTCAGGACATTGATGGGGCGATAGAAATACAAAGGTGCTAGCTTCTATGTCAATCTGACACAAAGACCTCTACTATATTGTTCTGACATGCAAACACACGGGGAAGTCAGATGGGTTGTGTCCTGTTTCTCTGTCAGAGACACACCTATATCTTATAACAAATGTGATGAAGTTTTAAACTGGCAAACCCGGTTGGCACATCCTCACAAGGAGGCACATAAAAAGGCCTGTCCCTTCAATCTGGATCATGTTGCCATCAGCGTCAGTCTCACAAAGCCAAGACAGCGAGGAGTCAATAGTAACTCTCTCACAGTTGGATGCACTTTGGAGGCTCCTTCAACTTCAAAGTCACAGTTATGGTCTCGGTCCTTTTAACTTGGAGGCCACAAGGTGATCACACTTGATTATTTGAAGGTTTACTATTACATATTGCATGTTTGGCTACTTTCATTGTGCAAAGTACACAAAGTGGTTTTAAGACGCATATTTCACAGGAATATGATGTTGTTTTATAGTTATGACATTGTTCCTATGGGATTCACTTATCACCCAATGGAAAGCCAACTCTTAGACTAATTTATTCTCCCCCAGCTCTCCATTTGAGCATTATTCATATCATGTCACAATCGCCCACTCTCCACCTGAACCACTGGCATACAAGTCTTCTATTAGAAACAACTACAGTAGGATCTGAATGATGGGGAGGTTGTTGCTTAACGGCTCCCCCATTCAGATTGCCTTTCCCCCGGCACCTCAGCCAGACTGTCTTGTTGGAATGCTACCGCTCTGAGGCTCCTTCACCTGTGGGAATCTCCAGAGATTACCCAGGGTCCAGAGGTCTTGAGGTCTCCTGGAAGTGGCACAAGGAGGGGAAATGCCTCATGGTTGACTATCTCCACCTCTGTCACTGCCTTGGAATTGGCAGCCAAGTGACAGAACGTTTGAGAGCTGATGTTATTTGTCCAAGGTCTAAATGAGGGTCTAATTCACACATGCCAGCAGCCCATTACCGCTCTTCTAAACATCATAATTGCACTTTGTATAGTAAAGTATCCTCTTCATGAAAGGTGAAACAAAACCTGGAGGTCTGTGTCGTAGGATCTTCATTGATAATCATTAACATTAGAATAATTTCCTGATGTGCGCATGGTACCCGGAGCATTTAAATGCATTTTTGTCCATATATACATAGGTACAGGGTGCTAAAGTCCAAATGAGGTGAAGCACTCTTGAGAATACTATCCAAGGCAACGTTTTTCCAAAATGTAGACTGTAAAATGATTTTTTAAATATATATTTAAAACTGCATTGCATCATTTGAAATGTAAAGCATTCAAAGACTGTTTTACATTAAGTGAAAGGTGCAACCTGATAGGCTTGCATTGTAAATTAGTAGATAACAAGACTGCTGTGCAGTTAAGAATTCAATAAATTCCGCTACCCGTGATGCACCTCACTGAAGTTTCCTCCCCCCCAAGGAACTTCTTTTTACAGCTTGTAAGAGAAAGATCCTAGCACACCTGGGAGATTCATACTTGTTTGTTATAGCATTTCACAATGTTTTGGTGAGAAGACAAATAAACTAAACATTTCTGTGAAAGCACCACAAACATTCGTCTTGGTTATCCTTTAGACTATTCAGCCAAGAGCATCCCAAGGCTGTTGGTTCTGCGTATGGTGCAGCAATAATTGAAAAATGCAATCTCATGAAAGGAGGATGTCTTCAACCCTTATCTCTGCCACCTAGCCCAGATTGTTTCCCATCTTAAAGCGGTATCTTGCTGAGATCTTAGCTTACGGAAATATGTCAAAACAGTTATCTTTCAAGATACCTGTTGTCAAACATTTTTTAGAATTCTCAGGAAAATGTTCCCTCCGATAAGGAAACCATCACCACCTTGGGAACTCCAGCCAGTCTTGTCCAGGTTAATGTGTCTTCCTTTTGAAGTAGTACACAAGGCTACAGTGCAGTAGTTGTCATGAAAAACTGCCTTTTTTATAGTTTCTTCTAGGAAGGTTTGTAAAATTAAAGCATTATCAGCGGTAGTGCAATATACCATATTTCATGCAAGCAGCGTAATCATGAAGACACATCCATCCTTCCTATCAAAATTAGTTTCTGAATTTCGAATAACCAATCAATAACATTACCCATATAGTTCCCCAACTCATCCATGTCAGCAGCAATATCTCTTAATTCTTTTGATGTTAGAAGAGTACTTGCATTTTACCTAAATAATACATACATATGGGAAAGGTAATCAACTCTTTGTTAATTATGGACACATCCATCATTGTTTAGCCAAGTCACAATGCATTTCCAGGTGGATTGTGGCTTACACCTAAAGCACATTCAACTAGAGGGAAAGCAATAACAGCAGCCTAGCATAGAAAGGATCCCTTAACAGACATTCATTCTGCAAGGCTGCCGCTTGGAAATCGGTACATATTTTCACAAAACACTACTGCTTAGATTCAGAAATACGGGCTAATGCTAAAGTAGGTCAAGTCACCCTAAAATCTGTTGGGCTAAAGATGAGCTACTAAAGACAGCCTTAATGTTCACATATCAAATTTATTTTAAATGCCCAAGAGTTGATTAATAATACTGATATTAGCTGACTATTCTAACATTTAAGACTATCAATAAAGATCCTGCAATTAAAAAGAAATGGTTATTTACCTGTAGACCTAGTTCCGCAATATAAGATTCTTGACTAAAGTCATAACTGAAGTATCCACCTCACCGGCTGGGTTATCATTGGTGGTCGAAATTCAATTAATGTACACCTGGGTCCTCACTCCTAGTTTATCACCATCATAAAGGTCTGCCTGAGGGATCCAGCTGCCTCAGATGCATCCAGGGCATTGGAAGCTCCTGGATTCTTAAAGACACAGCAGTCTTTTTCTCCACAACTTTACAAGGCTGCACTTTCCTTCAATCATAGATTGGCATGGCATATTTGAAATGCTGCAATGCAGTTTTAAACAGGGCCTGTGGGGAGACCGCCAGCACTGTGGCGCTCGTAATCAGCCCCTAAATGTCCATTTCAGTCTATTTGCTAGCTGTACCTTCCAAAATACCTGACTTCTACAACAGACAAACAGAGAAGAATGTTTTTTTTAACAAAACAAATCATGTTTTTACTAAAAGCACTACCTTCTTAATAACGTAATTAAGTCTATTCCCATCATTTTATTCGGGAAAACCAATTAGTACAGTACAGTATTTTGCTTATATTTTCAATACACAGTTTGCAGTTTGAAAAAGGATCGTGTTTTGCTAACCACATCAAATTAAACATGTAAAATAAAAATAAAATGTTATGGGTAACATGTCTATATTGTTCCACATTGCCATAAAAGAAAGCTGAGGTTAGAGTAAGCTATGAGGCTGGAGGCCCAGTGGTTTTTAAATGTCACCATACTTTTGAGATGGCAATATGGGATTATATTACACAATTATATTATATTACACAACATCCTATAATTACAGAGGTGCAGTCCCACCTCTTTAGCTAATGCTGACACATCAGTACCTAGGTAAAACAATTTTAGCAATATGATAACACTTATTCCCTTTGACTAATTGTACTAAAGGCTGCTTGTCTGACACATCCTATTTGCTATCAGCAATGGCCCAAATTAACGGAAAATAAATTATCCATGTATTCTTCCAAAGGTGTCCTCAGATTCTCTTCAGAAGTTTTGCAGGACCTCCCCAGATTCAAGTTAAGAAATGGGTTGAAAGAACATTTAGACTGCAATGTACTTACATTTAGAAAACGATACCTTGGACTTCAAATTTTGCAAGAAATTATTCATGTAGCTTTCTACTGCCTAGCTACATGTTTTAGCTGTATCATAGACAGTTGGCACTTAGAATATCCTTGTATTTTCCAGCACACAAAGAAACACTGATGAAAGGGTGCATGCTGAAATCTAAAAGTAATGATGATACTGCTGCTACTGTTACTTACTACTACCACTACTACTAATTATTAATAGTAGTAGTAGTAGAATTATTAGTATTGTTATTATTTTTTACCCCTTGCATTTCTACCCCTACCACCCAGATACCAGTGTTCCAGAAGGTTCAACTCTCTCCATTGTCCTTTTTAATACTTACCATAGCACTCTACTAGGACTAATTCTAACTTTCAGTTTTCCGGTTTGAGTTATGCAGATGGGACACGGATCATCTTAACGTTAATGAACCCCTATGACACCATACCATTGAAGCTGCCAACTTACTTAATTGCTGCCAAAATTTGGATGACTGCTAATCACCTTAGCGTCAATACAGATATCCTCAGATATGGAAACTGGCTGCCGGACCAAGTTATTGCATCCCGCCTCCATATCTTGATCAGTTAAACTTCTTCAACATGTGCATTAAAAAGCTTTGGAGTCCTCTTAAATACTGACATAATGTTGGAACGTCAAATAGATGGTTTGCAGAAACATCTTTGACTATGATCAGAATCCAAAAATGGTTTCTTAGCTAGGATTTTCTCACAGATCACATGCCCAAAGCTCAGCAGCTAGACATCTCTAGTACCTTAAATGCTGGGATCATATTACCCAGGCCGTCTTGCCTGTATTAACTTCCAATTTCATGTTGGGTCACTTTTTAAGGCACTGAGTATAACACACTGTGCATTTCCAGGAACCAGACAAAGATACCTCCAGCACAAAGTGAACATTCACTGTCTTATATGCAGCCTCCTGTCCAACACAGTCCTACAAACTGAGGTGCCGTCCTAAAAACACATTACGGCAGGGAGGTTGTTCCTTTTGTCCAAGCCAGTATATATTGGAACTTTCTATCCTTCTACATTTTTTTTTAAACCAAATTTTACTGATTTTATACATAATTCAAAACAGTTTACATTGTATTTTCTTCTTCTCCATCTTTTTGTATATCACATTAGTTTCATTTATTCGTTCACTTAAAATGGTATAGATTCAATTTTAATAAACATTATTTATTTGGTATTATCGAAATCCAACTCCCTTCCTCCCTCCCTCTTTCCCCCCTAAACCCTTGGTCCGAATGCTTATTCAATGCTGGTACTTCTGCAATAGGAAATTTGGAGACTTTCAATTACTTTAATTGTGTCTCTGGGGGTAGTTTGCATGCGTAGGGGTCTGCTGAATTTGTCTGTACGATAGCTATGTTTCGTTTTTGATGGCTGACTGCTCTGGTGTATTTGTATAGGCAACTTGGGTGTTATTGTGGAGTGTTGGGGGGATGTTGTATGGTTAGTTCGGTTTTTAGTGATTCCATTATTAGTTCCCAGTTAGCTGATACCGCAGGAGGTCTGATCCCGGTTTTGGCTTCTTTTTGTAGCAGAGTGCCTTCAGCAGCAGCCCACCTGAGTAGTTCATTTTTCCAGCCTGTCAGTTTAGGGCCCCCCGGGTTTTTCCAGTTGCTGGCTATTTCTCTTTTCGCCAGGGTTAGAGCTAGGTCTAGGAATCTGTCCGAGGCTTTATGTTTAGTAGAATGTGTAAATATGTGCAAGAGGCAGGTGTCAATTGAGCATGACACAGTTCTACCTAGTATCTGGGATCATTTTTGGCAAATCTCAGACCAATAAGATGTCAGTTTCTGGCATTCCCAAAACATGTGGTTGAATTCTGCATCTATTGTCTTACATCTTGGACAGCACTCTGTGGTTTTGTTGAAGTATTTGTTAATATGGGCGGGTGTAAGGTAGGCTTGATGCAAGACATAGAAATTAATCAGTTTAAATCTGGCATTCCGCGATGCTTTCGGTAAGTTCTGTAGTGCACGTTCCCATTCTGTTTCAGAGATATCTCTGTTAACAATTTTTTCCCATTGTTGTTTCAGGTATGGAAGGGGGGCTGTATTATCTGCTCTAATCAGTGTATATAAATTAGAAATAACCCTAGTCTTGGGAGTTGGGGATGCCAGATACGTGCACATATCCTGCGCTGATGGTTCATAATTTTTTGTTCGCCAGTGGTTGCCTATGCTAGCCCTTATAGTCCCGTAAGTTAAAAAGTGTTTCGCCGGTATGTCATATTGTGCTCTAAGGGTCTCAAACGATTTCAACTTATTGTTCTCGAATAATGTGCCTAAAGTATTAACCCCGGCCTCCAGCCAGCCTCTAAGTTCAAGTTCAGCCCTTTTCTGAGTTATTGCTTTCAGTGCGCTGAGAGGAAGTTCTGCTGAGTAGGGAGTTTTAGTTTTGTGCAAGTATGATTTCCAGCATTTAGCTATTATTTTCACTTCTGAGCTGTCTTGCTTTTCTTCTTTTGTGGGGTTCAGCAGTATTTCAAACAGTCTCGTTTTCTGTGGCACGGAGGACTCTGCATTAGGTTGTAGCACCAGACTGTTAGAAATCCAAAGTGCCAGCCACTGTAGTTGAGCCGCAATGTAATATGACTCAAAGTCAGGAGTTGCTAGACCCCCATTTGACAGCTGTCTCTGGAACTTTATTAAAGCCACCCTTTTCCTGCCGCTACCCCATATAAATGAGCTTGCTATTGAGTTCATATCCCTGAAGAAGGACTTAGGAATCCATATCGGAAGGGCCGCGAAATGGTATAACAGTCTAGGTAGTACTATCATCTTAAGAATCGCGATGCGACCCATCACCGAAAGAGGGAGTGTTTGCCAGAATGTAATGCAGGATTTTATGGAGCGGAATACTCCGCCCAGATTTCCCTCAAAAATGTCTCTAGTTTCATGGTATATTTTTACTCCTAGATATGGAAGCCCTTCAGGTATCCATCTAACCGTTCCCAAGGTCAGTGAGGGTTGATGATGTTGCACTAGGGGGAATAGACCTGTTTTGTCCCAATTTACTTTTAGGCCTGAATGTTTTTCGAAGTTGGATAGCATTAGTTGAACTACTGGGAGATCCCTCTGCATGTCACCCAGAAATATCAGGAGGTCGTCTGCATATTGTATTGTATTGTATTGTATTGTAATTGTATTTATATAGCGCTTACTACCCCTGACGAGGCGTCGAAGCGCTTTTCGGTGAGTAGCACGCTACTCTGGAACCCAACAAGAATTATTGATGGATTAGTATCGGGAAATAATGAGTACAGTTTTAGTATTATTATGAGTTAATTTGAGCCGCGGATATGAGAGTTTGTTAGTTAGATTGACTGGAGTAATGGAGGGGCGGAGGAGGAAGGAAATCCAGAAGTGTTAATTGGGAGTATATCCTTCATTTACTCAACCCAAAGGCTTGGGATGAGTAAAGGGGGGTGGATGAGGGAAGAGTATGTGGAAGGGTTAGGGAGAGCATAGTAGCAGGGTGAGATAAATGTGGGAGAATTTAGTAGGGTTGTGTGGGAGGTCACGGTAGTAGAGTGAGGTTTGGTGAGTTCGATATGGAAGCGGAGGAAAGAGCTTAGGCAGAGTTATTTAGGAGATTAAATTAGTAGAAAGGATTTGGGATGAGTCAGAGTGAGAATGGAGGATAGTTTGATAGAGACATGACATATGATGATGGGTAGATAAGTGTGATAAGATGAGAGCAGGAATTCATAGATATCTAGTATAACAACCCACCCAGGAGCCATGCAATGACCCACGAACATGCCAAGCACAGAAACAACATATACACATACATACATATATATATATTTATATATATATATATATATATACACACACATATGCACATACAATACATAATTAGAACCTTGGATAAAATATACTTAGTCAAACAGGTATAAAGAGTGTGTGTATTTTAATGTTATGACATAGTAGCAATACATATTTTCTAAAGAAACTATATATAACTAGAAATATACACATAATCTTAAAAAAATATTTATCAACATAGGCATATGCAGTCTATTGTTGTTTGAATATGGTGGTTATGAAGGAAAGAGCCAACTCTTGAGTAGTTTTCTGAAGCAAAGAAAGTTATCTGTGGCTCTTATAGTTGGGGGTAATGAATTCCATAGTTTGGCTGCTTGAACGGAGAAGGATGTACAACCTATAGTCTTTTTCTTGCATGGTGGTGTTCTAAGGCGGGGTGCCAATCTTGAGCGGAGGTTTCTTTGTTGGATGTATTTGGTAATTTTGTTTCTGATAAAAAGCGGTCCTGTTCCATGTATAGCTTTGTGGGTGATACAAAGCAGCTTGAAAGTGCATCTTCTGGCAACGGGTAACCAGTGTAGTGCTCTCAAGGCAGGGGGGATGTGGGCTTTCGGCTTTACATGTAATAGTAGCCTGGCTGCGGAATTCTGGATACGTTGTAGTTTTTTCATAACAGATAGAGATGATCCATGGTACAGGCCATTGGCATAATCCAGTTTGGATAGTACAAGCGAGATAGTAGCTTGCACCTTGTATGGAAATCCGAGGTGGGGGAAGATGCGTCGTAAAGACTTCAAGGTGATGAAGATTGTTCGTGCTAATTTGGCCACTTGGGCATTCATAGTTAACTTGGAATCCATGGTGATTCCTAGGTTTAACTTCCTTGGATAATTGAGGAGGTGGTCCGAGATCGTCAGGCCAGACGCACAGAGGGTCATAATTGTTCCAGTCACCACATATGAGTATTTCTGTTTTGGAGGTATTTAGTTTGAGATGGCTCCAGTTCATCCACTGATCAACGGCTCTGAGGCAACTGAAGATTTGTGAGTTTTCATTGTTTTGGGGGCATTCTAATTTAAGTAGTATTTGTGTGTCATCTGCATAATTGTAGCATGTGAGATGGAAATCATTGATCAGTTCTGGTAAAGATATCATGTAGATGTTGAAAAGCAAAGGTGAGATGATTGACCCTTGGGGGACCCCTGCTTTTGTGAGGTAGGGTTCGGACGAGAAGGGGGGAGAGTGGATGATATTAGATCGTTTTTGAAGATAGGAAGTAATCCAGTCAAGAGCAATCCCTTGTATGCCGGCTTTGTGGAGTCTTTGAGTTAGGGTGTCATGGTCAACTGTATCAAAGGCAGCCGAGAGGTCCAAGAGAAGTAGTGCAGCAACTCCATTTCGGTCGACTGTGTTTTTAAGATCATCCCAGATTGCTATGAGTGCCGATTCAGTGCTTCTTCCTGGGCGGAATACAGGTTGGAAGTCTAGAATTGTCTTCAATGAATTGTGACATCTGGGCGAATGCTGCTCTTTCTATCAATTTGCCCAGGAAAGGTCCATTTGTGATTGGTCTGTAGTTGTTGGGGTCTTGCGGGTCTAGGTTTGTTTTCTTTAATAAAGGTCGTATGTATGCCTTTTTCAGGTCTACAGGAAAAGTTCCTGAAGTTAAAGAGTTGTTGATGATTCTTCTTACAGGTGTGGCAGCAGAAGTAGATAGAAGAATGTTCTTGAAGATTTGTGGTGGGCAAGGGTCAGAAGGGCAACCAGAAGGTCTGCTTGCTTTGACCAAATCCATAAATTCATCCTGGGATATTTGTTTGATGGACTGTAGAGGTTGGGTTGGTTTATTCTTAGAGGGTATTTTAGGAAAGGGGTTGGTGCTGATGGTTTTCTTCTGTTTAAATAGGAGTCCAATGTGTCTGCCTTGGTTGTGTAGTGAATTGCCAATTTGTTTGTGAAATCTTGAGTAGTGGGATGACTTCCTTCCATGCATGTAGGTTTTCGAAATTCATTGAGAATTTTATAAAATTCCTTCGTTGTAGATTGAGCATTTTGAATTCTGTCTGAGTAGTATCTTTTTTTAGCTTTTTTGATTGATGATTTGTATATCCTGTTAAGTTTGTGTAGCTGCAGTTTGTCTTGACTGTTGTTTGTTTTGAGCCAGGTCCGCTGCAACTTTCTGATTTGTTGCTTTATCTTTTTAAGTTCTGTGTTTCTCCAAGGTGTTGGTTTTCTTTTGTTGTGTTTAGTTTTTCTGAGTGGTATTAGGATATCAAAAGTTTCCTGTAGCCACTCATAAAGTTTTGGCACGGAATTAATTGTATCTAGATCTGTGTTTGCTGTTAGTTGTGTTTCTAAGTGATCCAAATTGAGTTTGCTCCATGGTCGATAGGTGTATGTATGTAAGTAGTTGTAGGGTGTGTTGATTTGTGGAGTTGTATGTTGGAAAGTTATCATATGGTGGTCTGACCAAGTGATTGTCGTGATGCTCTGAATAGTAACTAGTTCAGCCTTAGCAAAAATGACATCTAGGATGTGACCAGCGATGTGTGTGGGATTGTTTACAATCTGATGTAGGTTCAATGGGACTAGGCCAGTGGTGATAGCTTTTGGATGGGGCATATTGGGTTTGTCAAACCAAATGTTTAGATCCCCAAGAATGCATAGGTTGGAGTATAGTGTAATAAGGTTTGAGACTGTGTCTAGAAAAGCATCTGGGAATGTGGAGTTGTTAGGTGGAGGTCTGTAAAGGAGGAGAAAGTGACAGGTGGAAGTTGGAGTAGGGTGGCATCTGGTAAGGAGGGCTTCACAACCTTGTAAGGAGATGTTGTCTGTTTTACTGAGGTTCAATGCCTGTTTGAATAGAATAGCTAGTCCACCTCCTCTCTTCCCTATACGGTTTTGAGTGATGGTTTGATAGCCCGGAGGAACGGCTTCGTGCAACACTGGTGCCATGTCATCTCCCAACCAGGATTCAGTTATGAATAGTAAGTCAGGTTGTGTATAAGGCTATGAAATGTCTCACATTTCCGATCAGTATTCCAGGTCCTCCCTGTCCCGCCCCGGCCACCGCAACCAGAGGTTCCATGGCTAGAGCAAACAATAGGGGTGAGAGAGCGCAACCCTGTCTCGTCCCGCTGCGTACCTGGATGATATAATACGTCCCGTACGGACTCTAGCTGCCGGGTTAGTGTAAAGCAGTTTCACCCATGCGATATAATCAGGGCCAATTCCCATTTGGGCCATAACTTTATAAAGGAAGTCCCACTCTAGGCTGTCAAAGGCTTTTTCAATGTCTACTGCCAATATGCCCGGAGATTCAGTTGAGGAGGTTATTCCGTTCATGACTGAAAAGAGCCTGCGTATATTTCCTGCTGTGTTACGGCCTGGAATGAAGCCTGCTTGGTCTGGGTGAATGAAAGAAGGCATCAGAGGAAGGAGTCTGGTTGCTAAGGCTTTGCTGAGTATCTTGTAATCGAGGTTCAACATGGAGAGGGGCCTGTATGCCCCCATCCCAGTTGGATCCTTGCCGGGCTTGAGTAGCGGGACTATAATGGCTTCCCTAGTAGTTTCAGGTAATAGGCCCTGATCCTTGGCGCATTTAAACATTTTTTCCAAGCTAGGTGCGAATATCTCAGCAAAAGTTTTGTAAAATTCGGCAGGCATGCCGTCAGTTCCAGGTGTTTTTCCACTTGCCAAGTCTTTCACAGCCCCTTTGATCTCATCTGGTGTGATGTTTCCTTCTAGTGTATCGGTGGCTATTGGTTCCCAGGGTTTTAAGTTTAATGTTAATAGGTATTGGTCAGTTAGGTCTCTACTTAGGTTAGATCTTTTTTGGTATAGTGATTCATAAAAGGCCAGAAACTGGGCATTAATCTGTTTCGGGTCGTGTATTTGGGTCCCATCTCCTGTGGTTAGGCTCATTATAGGGGGGGATTTTTCTGACTGCGATATTACCCAGGTGAGCAGTTTACTCGCTTTATCTCTTTCGCCATGCACTCTTGCGAGATACTGCTTATGGTCGAAGCATCTGAGACGTTCGACACAGTGTGTTACTTTTGATCTGTCTTCCTGTAGTTGGGATTGTAAGTGAGGGTTTCCAGGTCTATTTTTCTCTGTTTCTCTTAATACATCTTCGGCTTTCTCAGTCTCTCCTAGTAAGGTCCTACGTATCCCTACTGTTTCAGCAATGCATCTCCCTCTTATTACTACTTTAAAGGCATCCCATTCTATTAGTCCGCTAGTCGTGGAGTTGCTATTTTCTCCGAAATAATGTTCTATGGCTTGTCGGATATCATCTCGGAAAGGGGGGTCTTCTAGTAATTCGGGTTTAAATCTCCATGTGGGTATGCATGGGGTGAAGGACCCCCATCCTAATGACAGCAACTGGGGGTTATGGTCGGATATTGTGCGAGACAAGTATTCTGTGTTTAATACAAGTAAGTGTATGTCTGGCGAGCACAAGAAGGAGTCTAATCTAACATGGAGCTCGTGGAGGGCAGAGAAAAAGGAGTAGTCCTTGGCGCTAGGATGTAGTTTACGCCAGGTGTCGATGAGGCCCCAATTTGCCTGCAATGTGGTGAACTGTTGAGCTATCTTCACTAATGGAGAGTGTGGTAGGGGAGGATGTGATCTATCTGCACTTACGTCACTTACACAGTTAAAATCACCACCCACTATTACCGGTGCTTGCAGGAATGTTTTACGCCGCGGCTCTCACCGCGGCGCTCGCCGCGGCCGCGGGCTCAGGTTGCCGCGGCGTGGCACGTCAATCTCGCCGCGGCCGACGCCCCGGTCGCGGGGAGCGCCGCGGCCGGCGCTCGAGTTGCGACGACCACCACGGTTGACGCTTGGGTCGCGGGGGATGCCGCGGCTCAGGCGAAAACCAGGGAGGCTCCAAGGAGCCGGTTTAAGGGTCGCGGCACTCGCCGCCTCCCCTATTATACATTTTACCATAAAAACAGATGCGGCAGGGCCGCTTACAGCGCGTGATGCGCTTTACCGTTTCTTGCATGTTATATCACACTTACCGATATCCTGGGAACGAAACAGAACCCTTACACATGGTGCACCTTATACTTGTCCTTTTTTCTCTCAGCATGCTGACCACTCCCTCTCTACCCAGCATGCATTGTTTTACGCACATACCTAATTCACTATTGTTATCTCTTCCCCAATCCAAGATGGCGGTGTTCTACTTCCTGTTTCCTGTTTCCTGTCCAGGGGTATATAAGGGGATTCCAACTGCCTGTTCATTGCGTTGCAACACTCCTTGGTGATAGTCACGCTCCTATTTGATATCCTTCTGCGAATCCTGTCTGTTCCTGATCTGCCTTGTTTTCCTGCCTTCCCGAACTGCGGTCCTAATACCCTGGTGTCCTCCTTTTCGTTTCAGGGAGTTCCTGTGGAGGTTTTTTACCCTACTGGGGTTTTTCCTCTGGGACTCCTTCTGGAGGGCACGGACTGTAGTGGTTCGCTCATACCAAACAGCACCGTGGCTACCGGAAGGGGTCGCCCCTACCTCGGCCAGAGCAGAACCCGTCGGAACAAGGACCGTTCCCCTACACCTCTCCGCTGCGAGGGTAAGACCATTGAGAACCGCAACAGATTGCAACGACCACAATTCCAGTTGCAGTCCGGAACTATGGATAACCCAGTGGCAAACACGGAACCTACTAACCAGGACCTACTGGCGACGATACAACAACAGGCTCAAGAACTCCAGCAATTACGTACTGAGAATACTGTTTATCGACAAGCCTTTGCCTCCAGGACCACAGATGTCCCTGCAGTAGCCGCCTCTACACCTCGATTTTCCGGGGATCCCACCACATTAAAAGAATTCCTGGATGCCTTAACGGTGTACTTTGCCTTTCGCCCCTCGCAATTTGTACAAGATAAGACCAAGGTGGGGTATTTGATTAGTGCCTTATCAGGACCAGCCTTGGCCTGGGCCACACCTCTAGTAACCAGAAACGATCCCTGTCTATCTAATTATTCCACCTTTATCACTACTTTTAAACAGATGTTTGAACGCCCTGGACTCGAGGCGTCAGCAGAAGAGGCTCTTTGCGAAGTCCAACAAGGGAGTCAGGATGTATTACAATACATCACCCGTTTCAGACAATTAGCTGCAGAAACAACCTGGGTGGAACGTACCTTGGTGACACTCTTCCGTAGAGGTCTAAGAGAGGACATCAAAGATGAACTAGTACATTCTGCCAGGATAGAAAACCTCAAAGGGTTGATGGACCAAGCACTAACGATAGAGTATCGGTTAAATGAACGACGAATGGAGAAAAAGAAGAGTCGTTTGCCTTCTCACTCAGTACCATCTCGTCCCTTCGCCCATCGTTCCGAGGAAGCCCGCCCTGAATCCAAAGGGAATACCGAGGAAGAGCCCATGCAGATTGACACAGCTCGCGGACCTCTATCCGCCAGCGAAAGGGAACATAGACGAAGGAAGGGGCTTTGCCTATATTGTGGTGCAGCTGGTCACCTAATTCGCGCCTGCCCCATTCGTCCAACCAAGCCCTTGGGAAACGCCAACTCCCGTCCCCAGTAAGAAGGGTGAGGACGGGATATCGTGATATACCTTCTATTTGCTCTTCCAGGGAGGAAGGAACTGCTCTTTTTCTCTTACCAGTTACCCTCCATTTAACTGATGGCCGCGAAGCAAGAACTTTGGCTTTATTGGATTGCGGAGCCAGTGGCCTATATTTAGATGAAACCTGGGCCAAAGAACAACAGATAACACAAATACCCAAAGATATACCAGAACAGGTACATACTGTTGATGGGTCGCTCTTGGCCTCTGGACCTGTACAATACACCACCCCTACCTTCTGTTTACAGTTCGTTAAACATCAGGAAATTCTCTTGTTTGACTTAATCTCATCACCACACCATGTCATGATCCTGGGAATTCCATGGCTTACACGGCACAATCCTTACATCAACTGGGAAACAAAAACCATTTCGTTATCCTCCCATTTTTGTCAACACCATTGCTATCCGGCCGGGGATTATTGGTCCCCAAAAAGTCTCTCAACAGCACCTGCCCAGGTGGGAGGATCCATTAATGTTCTACAGGGAGTTCCCAGACAGTATCAGGACTATATCGATGTATTCCAGAAGCCAGAAAGACCTGAATTGCCACCCCACAGGGAATACGACTGTGCCATTTCCTTAGAGCCAGACACTGTAGTTCCTTTTGGGCGGATGTACTCCCTCACCGAACCAGAGAAACAAATTCTGAAGGAGTACCTAGATGAGAATCTACAAAGTGGGTTAATAACTCCCTCCTCTTCACCCGCCGGGGCTCCTCTTTTCTTCGTACCAAAGAAAACCAAAGATCTGCGTCCCTGTATCGACTTCAGAGGGTTAAACAGGATCACTATCAAAGACCGGTATCCGTTACCCCTCATCAAAGACATCTTAGAAGCAGTCAGAGGAGCCAAGAGATTCACCAAGCTGGATCTCCGAGGAGCCTATCATCTGCTAAGAATCAGAGAAGGTGATGAGTGGAAGACCGCCTTTAGAACACCTTTTGGTCACTACGAGTATAGAGTAATGCCCTTCGGACTCACTAATGCCCCTTCCATCTTTCAAAGATTCATGGATTCTATCTTTTCTGATCTTTTGCAACAAACAGTGGTAGTGTATCTTGACGATATCCTAATTTATTCGGTTCATCCAGAGGAACATTCCAAGCACGTCCGCCAAGTCTTAGAAAGACTCCGACAACATCATTTGTTCTGTAAGCCTGAAAAATGCGAATTTGATCAGATAGAAGTGAAATATTTGGGATACTGTATAGACCAAACCGGAATTGCCATGGACTCAGACAAAGTACAGGCTATATTGAACTGGCCATCTCCTTCTTCCATCAAGGAGACTCAATGTTTTCTGGGACTAGCCAACTTCTACCGGCAGTTCATAGCAGACTTTGCCCAGAGAACCAGCTTCATTACTCAAACCCTCAAAAAGGAACACCTAAAGAAAGGTTTTTGTTGGACACCAGGCGCCGAGTCAGCTTTTCAGGACTTAAAGAAAGCCTTTAGTCAAGCCCCTATTCTTCGACACCCAGACACTAGCAAACAATTCATTGTTGTCACAGACGCCTCAGAAAGAGCCATTGGGGCTGCCTTGTTACAAAGACAAGACGATGATGACCTAGAACACCCTGTATTCTATCTATCACACATTCTATCTGATTCTGAGCGAAACTATTCCGTGCTAGAACGCGAATTACTCGCCTTAAAGGTCGCGTGCACTGAATGGAGACACTTTTTGATGGGATCAAAGGAGCCCTTCGAAGCCCGGACCGATCATAGAAATCTACAGTGTTTAAGAAATTTCCAGTGCCAAAATAGCCGGCAGGCTCGATGGGCCTTCTTCTTCAGCCAATATGATTTCTATATCACCTACATCCCTGGTTCTCAGAACATCCTGGCGGATGCCCTGTCCCGACGTTATCCTGGGTGCGGTGATTCCGCGGTTCAAAACTTATTCGACAACAATAAAATCATAGGAGTAGCACAGACCTTTTTAGATTAAGTCAAGTCTGAATATGCCCGTCTACACGAAACAGAACTAAAAAGGTTACGTCCACAGCTGCACATAGATCATGACTACTATTATCATGATGAGGCCCTGTTTTTACCCACTAAAACAGTGCAAATCGAAGCTTTACGCATGTGCCATGATTCTCCTACTGCAGGTCATCGAGGAGTGAAAGCGACTCAAGATCTTTTGCTTCGCTCTTTCTGGTGGCCAACTCTCAAGGCTGACACTGAGGCATATGTGTTATCCTGTCCTACATGTGCTCAAGCCAAGACACCCCGAACCAGACCTGTGGGGTTACTCCGCCCATTACCTGTTCCCCCAGGCCCATGGCATACCATATCCACCGATTTTATGTGCGCATTACCTTCCTCAATGGGAAACCACGTCATAATGGTAACTGTGGACTCCTTCACCAAGATGGCCCACTTCACGGCCTTGAGAAAGTTACCTACGGCAAAGGAGTTAAGTCAGGTCTTTACTCAAGAAATTTTCAGGCTACATGGGCTACCCCAAGTTATTATATCAGACAGGGGTCCTCAATATATCTCCCGTTTCTGGAACCAATTCTGCAAGATCTTGGGGATCCAGGTGGCCTTGTCATCCGGGTTCCACCCTCAAACCAATGGACAAACAGAACGACTCAATCAGGGTCTCGAGCAGTGCTTACGTAGCTTCTGTAACGCTACACAAAGTAATTGGGCTCCCTACTTACCGCTTGCAGAATTCTCCTATAATAACTCTCTACACAGTGCCTCTAAAGTCTCTCCTTTCTATGGCTCCTATGGTTTCCATCCCAGGGCCTTCCCAACTCCCCTGAGAGACAACTCCAACCTTCCCGCCATCTCCTCTTTCGTTCGACAGCTACGGGGTATACAGAGAATTATCCATTCCAACCTTGTGTCCACCAAGTCCCGCATGAAGACAATAGCAGATAGGAGACGCTGTGTGGCTCCTCTATATCAGGTCCATGATAAGGTCTGGCTCTCCTCTAGATTCCTACCTCTCCGACTCACCCAAAACAAATTCAAACCCCGCTTTTATGGTCCCTTTCTCATTCTCAAGAAAATCAACCCAGTATCTATGCGTCTTCGCCTACCTCGGACATGGAAGATCCATCCGGTATTTCATGTCTCGCAGTTGAAACCTTACCGTCCTGATCTTTTTCATAGACAGTTACCCTGTCCCCCTCCTCTGTTGGTTGACAATGTACCGGAGTACGAAGTTCAGGAGGTTTGTGACTCTCGGTTTTTCCATGGGCGCCTCCAATACCTTCTTCATTGGAAGGGATTCCCTATGAGTGAGTGTTCCTGGGAGGATGCCTCTTCGGTTCATGCTCCTCTCTTGATCCGCCGCTTTTTTCGGCTCTTCCCTCACAAACCCGGGGCCTCGGGGGGGGGCATACTGTTACGCCGCGGCTCTCACCGCGGCGCTCGCCGCGGCCGCGGGCTCAGGTTGCCACGGCACTGCACGTCAATCTCGCCGCGGCCGACGCCCCGGTCGCGGGGAGCGCCGCGGCCGGCGCTCGAGTTGCGACGACCACCACGGTTGACGCTTGGGTCGCGGGGGATGCCGCGGCTCAGGCGAAAACCAGGGAGGCTCCAAGGAGCCGGTTTAAGGGTCGCGGCACTCGCCGCCTCCCCTATTATACATTTTACCATAAAAACAGACGCGGCAGGGCCGCTTACAGCGCGTGATGCGCTTTACCGTTTCTTGCATGTTATATCACACTTACCGATATCCTGGGAACGAAACAGAACCCTTACACATGGTGCACCTTATACTTGTCCTTTTTTCTCTCAGCATGCTGACCACTCCCTCTCTACCCAGCATGCATTGTTTTACGCACATACCTAATTCACTATTGTTATCTCTTCCCCAATCCAAGATGGCGGTGTTCTACTTCCTGTTTCCTGTTTCCTGTCCAGGGGTATATAAGGGGATTCCAACTGCCTGTTCATTGCGTTGCAACACTCCTTGGTGATAGTCACGCTCCTATTTGATATCCTTCTGCGAATCCTGTCTGTTCCTGATCTGCCTTGTTTTCCTGCCTTCCCGAACTGCGGTCCTAATACCCTGGTGTCCTCCTTTTCGTTTCAGGGAGTTCCTGTGGAGGTTTTTTACCCTACTGGGGTTTTTCCTCTGGGACTCCTTCTGGAGGGCACGGACTGTAGTGGTTCGCTCATACCAAACAGCACCGTGGCTACCGGAAGGGGTCGCCCCTACCTCGGCCAGAGCAGAACCCGTCGGAACAAGGACCGTTCCCCTACACCTCTCCGCTGCGAGGGTAAGACCATTGAGAACCGCAACAGAATGTTGCTAGTGTACTGGATAGTCGAGTGAAGAAGTCACCCTGTCCAGTGTTAGGGGCGTATACATTGATTAGTGTTATGTCCTTCCCCTCCAGTCTGCCCTTGATCGCTACGAATCTCCCTTCTGGGTCCACCTGGCTATCTGTCAACTGAAATGGGACCCCTGCTTGAATCCAAATCGGAGTGCCCCTCGAGTATACTGAATAAGTAGTATGAAATGCCTGACCTCTCCATCTTTTTTGTAAGGCTTTGCCCTCCTTCGATGTTAAGTGAGTTTCCTGTAACATAGCTATTTGGATACCCCTTCTCTGCAAATAAGAAGATATCTTATATCTCTTGACTAAAGAGTTCATACCCCTGATGTTCCAGGTAAGGACCTTATATGATTTTGGTATATCCATAGTAGTGTTTTGTGGTTCTACTGGGGGGTGATTTCTGGCAACCTAGTAGTGTGATAGGTTCCCTGGTAATTTATTGTTCCCTGCTCCATTTTGCACTTTCTGTGGTAATTCTCGGACCGATTTTAAACCCTAGTAAATTCCCCAACATAAAAGCTACCCAACTCCCCATCCCTGGGACAAAAGTCGAACCTCTCTCGCCCAAACTTGTGTGAAATAAAGAAAAAGTCAACTGTCCAACCACGTGGGGGGTGCCTCAGTTAGCAAACCGAAGCTCAGCAAGGCGATCTCTCCTCAGCCTCCGGGTGGAAGAAGGACTGAAATTCTGCGGCTCCAGGGTTTCGATTATCGGGCGTCAGCGAGTTAGTTTCTTCTTGCATACTTTTAATTCGGTTTTAGAATCTGTGAGTGTACGCCTAGTTGTCCCAGAGGTTTACATACATCATATTTCCCAGGAGTTCTGTTTGTGCTTCAAGGATGTACTTCATATTATGGTGTCTGACGTCCCTGGGGTTACATCTGGGCCCTTTTGGTTAGGCGTGAGTGACAAATCTGATTCATGTTCCGAGTCTGATTGATTTACGTCACTAAGCGTTTGCTTAGGTGAGCTCTGTTCATAACAGCCGAGGGACACAGCTGCCTCCACTGCTTTTTGACGGTTGTTTAAAATCTCCAGAGGGGATGGACTAGTGCGCCTTGTAGTGTTTCTGCTGATAGTTTTTCCTTTAGGGTTTAGTTGGTGTCTTTCAAGGATAATTCATTTCTCGTTGGGATGTTGCTTGTCCATCCAGTTCCAAACCTCCTCCGCCGAGTTAAAAAACTGTGTTGGCCGGGAATAGCATCCCGTATTGGACCCCTACATTTCTGAGTCTCTGTTTAGCCTCCCTGAAAGAAGCCCTCTGCCTTAACACTTCTCGCGAAAAGTCGGGGAAGATCCGAATCACTTGGTTGTCCAGTAAGCAGTCTCCCTTTTTCCTACTTTGGGTGAGTAAATGGTCTCTGTCTTTATAGTGCAATAGTTTGGCCACCACCGGTCTAGCACGAGCGCCCAGCGGAGGAGGACGTGCTGGGACTCTATGTGCTCTTTCCACTGCAAAAAATTGGGACAGTCCCTTGTTCGCTTTATTTTCCTTCAGCCATTTTTCAAGGAAGTCAACCATGTTGTTTCCTTCGATTTTCTCCGGTAGTCCCATGATTCTGATGTTATTTCTTCTCGATCTGTTTTCTGCATCTTCCGCCCTCAGTTCCAAGTCTTTTATTTGTTTCTCCATTTGTCCTGTTGCTTTGGAAGTGCCTTGGAGCTCTGGTCCCAGTTCATTCAGCAGTTTTTCTGTCGAGGTCACTCTTTCTGCTAGGCGCCGGTGATCGTCTCTGAGTACTGTAAGGTCCGACGCGAGGGAGTCTATTTTCATCTCAAGAGCGTTTCTGGAGGCCGCGATAGCCTGTATTACATCTTGTAGAGTAGGTTCTTTTGTGGCTCCCCCCTCTGCCGAGGAAGATCTCCCCATAACCTCCTGTTCTGGGGGTGCATTGTCTGCTATAGCCCTAGTATTATCGGTTTCTCGCCTTCTATTTAGTTTGCCCATCTCTGGTGTAGTGCGGCGTTTTTGCTGGTAATCACTTGATAGGTAAAGGTAGTATGGAGCCAATGATAGTGTTTACCTGTTTTTCCAAAATTTGCTGGATGGGCCCACCTGGGTCCGGCACCTGGGGGGTGGAGGCCTGTCTTTTATTGAGCCAAATGTCTTAGATTATTAAACTGGATTGGCGAATAATCTGTGTTACTTGTCTGAATTTAGGGGTAATGCGTGTGGCCGGGCTGTATTTTTAAGTTACCCCATCGTCCCTTTCTTTATTCGACCGCTAGTCGATTTATCTGTTAGAAATGTCTGATTTGGCTATTGTTAGATCGGTGTCTTCTTAGTGGCCGTTTCTCACTGTTCTGGCTTGGGGAGGCGTCTCTCTGCTCCGGTTCCCCGTATCACTGGTCCGGCCGATTTCCCACCCCTTCTTAAGCGGCCTCGCTAGGTTTCAGCCTCGTTACGTCAGGTCCCTTCTCACCTTTGGTTGCTTTCTCGCTATTCGGGTCTCCAGATTACAGCGCCCTGGGCCATCTCCCCCTGGTGAGCCTATCACGGTTTACTGTGTCGGATTGCTGCGCTCTCGATCCCCTCTTGGTGCCAGGCCTCCTCACCTCCTCTTATAACGACACCGCTGTGCCGGGCCGTCTCCTCCAGCGTTGCCCATCGGTCGATTTCTTCCTTCTTTCTACTCGTTCTGGCTCAGTATGGTTCGGTCTAGGTCTCCGTGTTTCTCTCAGTCAGCCGAGGTACTGCCCTAGGGTGTTTTCCCGGCCGCCCAGGTTCCGGAGTGCATGGCCGCCGCCATCTTGTCCCCTCGAGTTTTTTTCCGATTTGCATCTAGCCCATTCATATCGGAGCCCAATCAGCAGTTTCTGGGGGTCAGAAGCCGAACATCGGTAGTCCGGGGAGTCACCACGCATTCCGCTCCTTCTGTGCGGAATCTGGAGCCGAATTGATTAATATTATGCAATGCTCATGAACTTACACATGATGTCACAAATTACACAACTGATGACATCACAGGTGACTTAACTTGCCACTTCATCACATCATGGATGATATCAGTGAAGATACTTGAACTTCAGTCTTGCTTCTACAGTTATTGTTTAATAGTCCCATTATTAGTTGTTAGAAATGGGGTCTCTGGTTGCCAGTCAGTTTGCACTCTGTCCAAGCAGGGACCCTCGCTCTAGTTAGGGTAAAGGAGAAACACACCTGGGTAACCCCCACAAACCCCCTTGGTAGATTGGCACAAGCAGAACTGGTTAACCGCAGAAGCAATGTGAAAAATATTTGTAACAACACACACAGTAACTCAGTGAAAACACTACAAAATGGACACTACACCAGTTTAGAAAAATAGGTGATATTTATCTAAATCAAACAAGACCAAAATGACAAAAATCCAACGTACACAAGTCAACATATGATTTTTAAAAGAATAAGTCTTAATCCTTGGAAAACAGTGAGAATGTTGTTGTTAAACAAAAGTACCTGGTCCGTGTAAAAAATAAAGCTGCGCGAGCATGCGTCGGAAAAGTCAGCAATGCGTCGATTCCTTACTCGCAAGTGAGGCCATGCGTTTTTTCATCCTCCGGTCATTTATCTTCCTTGAAATAGAGATATGCGTCAATTTCCGGACCAGCACCTCGGGTCAAGGCAGGTTTTACATAGATTTTTCACACCCAGCGATGTTGCAGTAAAATCCGGTCGCACTGTGCCAGAAAACCGTGCTGCGTGGAGTTTGAGTCGTTATCAGCAGCCGCTAGCGTATGTTGCACATGATTTCTCCAGCTCCAGCTGTGATGCGTCGATCTTCCAGCCGCAATGCAGCCTCAGAGTCTATTTCAGCTGCGAGGATGGTGGCGTGTCCTTTACCTTCTGCGTTGTGGATGGTGTATCGAAAATATCCCCACACAGCGGTCTTTGAGAAGATTTCAGTCCTTTTCCACCAGCTTCACCTTTCAGGGGTCCATGGACTGGTTGGGGCACCACTTGGCAGGACAGGAGTCTCACCAGAGAGTCCAGGTGCAGGCAGAGGAAGTCTTTGATGGCCCTGAGACTTCAACAACAGGAGGCAAGCTCAACTCAAGCCCTTCGAGATTCATCTCAAGCAGGTATGCACAACTAAGTCCAGTCTTTGTCCCCTTTCACAGGCAGAAGCAGCAACTGCAGGATAGCCCAGCAAAGCAAAGTCATAGGCAGGGGCAGCACTTCTCCTCAGCTCGTCAGCTCTTCTCCTGGGCAGAGGTTCCTCTTGAATTCTTGAAGCAATCTGATTTTCAGGGATTTTGAGTCTAATACTTATACCCCTTTCTGCCTTTGAAGTTGCCAAACTTCAACAGAAAGTTACTGTTGTTCACAAGATCCTGCCTTGCCCAGGCCAGGCTACAGGCTCACGCCAGGGGGTTGTATACTGCATTGTGTGAGGGCAGGCACAGTCCATCCAGGTGTAAGAGCCCACTCCACGCTCCATTCTATCTCAGATGGCCCATCAGGATATGCAGGCTACTTCACAGTTCCCTTTGTCTCACTGTCTAGAGGGAATTCACACCAGCCCAAGTCACAGAATGGTTTAAGCAAGAAAGTACCCACTTTCTAAAAGTGGAATTTTCAAACTGACAATTTAAAAAACAGCTTACCAAAAGATTTATTTTTAATTTGTGAGTGCAGAGCCACCAAACTCCATATTTCGATCTGCCCTCAAAGGAAATCTGCGCTTAAATATTTAAGGGCAGCCCCCATGTTAACCTATGAGGGAGACTGGCCTTGCAACAGTGAAAGCTGAGTTTAGCAGAATTTCACTGTTAGGACATGTAAAACAGACCAGTACATGTCCCTCCTTTAACATACACTGCACCCTGCCCCTCATGCTACCTGGGGCCTATCTTAGGAGTGCCTTACGTGTAGGAAAAGGAAAGGTGTAAGCCTGGAAAGTGGATACACTTGCCAGATCAAATTGGCAGCTTAAAACTGCACACACAGACACTGCAGTGGCAGGTCTGAGCCATGTTTAGAGGGTTACTCAGGTGGGTGGCACAACCAGTCCTGCAGGCCCACCAGTAGCATTTGATTTACAGGCCCTAGGCACCTCTAGTGCACTTTACTAGGGAGTTACCAGTAAATCAAATATGTCAATCAGGAATAGAACAAATACACTTACAATTTACTCAGGAGCACTTGCACTTTAGCACTGGTCAACAGTGGTAAAGTGTTCAGAGTACCAAAACAGCAAAACCAGAGTCCAGCACACAGTCAAAACATGAGAAGCAGAGGAAGAAAAGACACGGGAGACCACACCAAGGATACCAGGTCTAAAATTTGTCCATAGTTTTTCTCCCCGAAATCATAGATTTCCACTACCTCGTTATTACAGATACTGGGCAAATCAGGAACACCAGGTGAGGGGGTCCAAAATACTCCAGACTATGGGACACTGGGTATCAGCAAGCAGAAATCTGTGTTTTCTCGCCGATTTGCACGTGTTCTGTCACTTACAAGCCCCATCAGGAACATCAGACCACTATAGGTGGCTTTGTATTGAAAATGCGTGTATTGGCAGCAGTGTTAGCTATCTTTGTAAATGGATGACACCAGCAATGACATCATTAAAGACATCACTTCTGACATAACATCTTGCTCTATGAAGTGCTTTTTGCAAAGCCTCAGACTTCACTTGTCCTTACATTCCTATCTGACTAGACAGGGCTGCACATGAGATACAGCTGACTATCCTAAGCATGCATGGACAGCAGGACTTGTGAGGCGTTGTAGATGGATCAATGGAGGGGGTCAGATAGTGCATCAGTGCTGCATGTTTGAATACTGTGGGACAGGCTGGCAGTGATGCCAGTGAACTCTGCAGAAAACGAATGCCAAGGCAAAAGTCAACAGAATGCTCCTTTCCAATTGAGAAAATGTAGGGGTATGAGGTTTGTAATCGTAAATTGTGCCAGGCAACAACCCCTCTAATTATATTGGCGCTGTTTGTATGTTTACACCATGCAGAAGGGACCTGATACAGTGTCCCTTTTAACACTGGTACAACGGGATCACACAATGTCATCGCCTGAAAGTTACACCCTGGTTCCATATTATGGATCTTCTCCTCTTTGCCTCTGCCAGCTATTCAGAATACAGGAAAACACTTCATGAAGTTCCCAAAACTGAAAATGCGATGCCTACAAATTCGCAGCCAACAATGTACAGATTTTTTTTACTACATGAATTAGGTGGTGGTGAAAATACCTTTGATTTCTGTTCACTTTCTACACGATTATTAAATGCGTTCGTATTTCAGGCAAATCACTATTTTCAGTCTTTCTCCGTGCATCATAATAATATTAAATATACCATGTTAATAAACCACGAATCAATAAATGCAAGACTGTAAGATTTTATAGTGAAAAAACTGCTGCCAATAATGCATGAAGTCCCCAGTACAAATTATACAAACGTTTGCGAGGTAGCTTTTGCTTTCAACACACTTTGAAGCAGTAAGATTAGCGAAATTGTCACAATTTCCTCTATCTACCAAGCTTTCAACTACAAAAATAGTTATGATTGACGGCGTTGACGACGATGATGATGATTGTTAATAATATTGTTGTCCCCATTATAGTTGAATTATTATTATTATTATTATTATTGTTGGTATTACGCTGTAGTATATATTTCTATTTTAGATATGTCATTATATTACATAATATTATTATAATATATCATTACATTTTTTACTAGAGCAAATAATAATCATCATCATCAGATTAACGCTTTGTCATACATTCCCACTGCAACTTTGTGACCTCCTCTATCAACTCCATTGTTTATTCTCTCCTTTCTTCATTTTGATATGTTGCTCCTGGCAGGAAACTAGTTACGTCTTCCTCCCAGACCACGACCGAGACTACTTGTTGGCCAAGGCAGCTATAACTCACCAGGACGTGGATCAGGGAAAAGACAAGGGCAAGCGGTAAGTCCTCCATGGTCCTGTGGGAGTGTAAATAGGGTTTGTTAAAGGCTGAACATGACTGCAAAGAGTTGTATGCCAATATAGCAATGCTAATAATGCTTGTCTACAATTATAACACATCCAATACATCGCCTTCCAGTACATCGTCAAGGTATATGTATTATTGTTTTTACCTTCATATTATCAACCTAACCCTACTAAATACTGAATTAATTTATTATGCTTACCTTGTGATATAGTGGTTAGGCCACTGTCTTCGATGTGATAATGCAAGATTTATAGTGAGGTATACCCTGCAGAGTTGCTAACTAGAGATGAATGTGTGTATACATGTTTTATGTCAACTTCCATGGGTGTATGACTGAAGCAGCAGAGAGGACGTGGTAGGAATATGGCCATTTCGAAAAACAAAATTAGCTGACGTGGTGCCTCTGATTTTTTGTATAGTTTCAAAACCACTTCCTGGATACTCCTTCAAAATATAAATATTCCTTATCTTGATTACTATGACAGCCGGTAGCTTGACTTCTACCCCAGAGTACTACATTCTGCTGGTTCCAGAGTCCCTCTACTGACACAGTGAAAACAATTGCTGGTCTCCACTCATCTCACAAAGCTTTTCCCTATTTTAAGTCTGCCAGCAGAGAGCCATTCCATATTTCTGATCATGCTGCAATTGTAAGAAATTGGGTTACTGATTGAGGGAGGGGTGAGACCCTTCTCAAGCAGCAACCACAATTCTTCTCAGGATGAAGTCGCAAGCAAACCCTAAATTAACCTGTGCTCACCCCTAAGGTAGCTTGAAAAAGAGCAGTCAGCTTAACTCAGAGGCAATGTGTAAAGCATTTGTGCAAACTTCAAACAGTAACAGAAGGATAACACAAAAAAGGAGCCCACAGCAGAGTTAGAAAAATAGAATATCTTTTTAACAAATAACACAAGACCAAAACAACAAAAGTAGATCCAAATATATTTGATTTTGAAGTTTTTTTTTACAAAATAGCACCAAAAGTCGTAAAGCACCAACTGTAGATATCTGGCAGCACTGGGCCGGGACAAAGTCACAAGTTCAGCCCGACTGCAATGGAGCATGACCCAACTACAGAGACTCAGTTAGGCCATCTGAACAAAGTACCCTCAATCCTGGCTTGTGGAGCCTTGCCATGATCTGCATCAAAGGTGTGTCGCACAACTGAGGCAATGCGTTGGTTCCGAGATGCATCAAGCCTGGTGTGTGGGGTCCTGTTGCATCATAGTTGAATATGCCGCTAACGGGGGCTAGCAAAGGGAAGTCCATAGTTGAGGATGCGTTGCACAGTCGGAGCCATGCATAGGTTCTGGGGAGCTGCAAGGCTGGTATGCAGAGTCTGGCATCATCATCGAAACTGCCATCGATAAAGGATGCAAGGTCCTGTGCTGAGGATGTGCCATACAAAGCAGCAACAGGCTGTGTTGTGATGCAAATCCTTGCAGCGGTTCCAATCTACGCAGCAGCAGCAATGCGTGGGTTCGGATCAGGGTTGCACAGCAGAGCAGTGTGTGGCTGTCTAGGAGGAATGCAAAAAGCTCAACTGTCAGATACATTCAGTCATGTGATGCAGGTACAGGCTATAGGCACTAAATAGCTAAAGCTAGAATATGCCAACTTTCTAAAAGTTTTATTTCAAAATTGTAATTAAAAATCGAGCTCCACCATAAGTTAGGATTTTTCATTACAATTCTAAAGACACCAAACATGAATGGGTCACCTGGTTCCATTTGAAAATTATAACTTCTTACATGTAATAAGGTAACTCCAATGTTAATCTATGAGAGAGGTAGGCCTTGCTATAGTGAAAAATGAGCTTTTGAATATGAGGACATATAAAACCTAAAGGTAAACCTTAAACAGGACACTGGCCCTGGGACTGGTTAGCAGTGCCCAGGGCACAACCAGAGTCAGAAAACACCAGTATCAGAAAAAATGGAGGAAAAACGTGAGGGGGCTTCTTCAATCAGCCCAGTTTTCTCACATTACATGATTGTGAGCCAAAAAGAATGACCAGTCATGAACATTCGCCGTAATGAGTATCCGACTGCGGTTTTCAGTCGCTGTGTGAATGCATGCATGATTGTTTCCTGTTTCACACATAAGCTTTATTCGGCCAACAGACCATCAAAGCAATACAATACAATACAATATAAATATAAATAAACATCATAATATCATATCAAAATTTAAAAAGAATAAAGTCCATGTTTGCCCGACTTAAAACAATTTCAATCATTGTAAATAAAAGATACGTATGCGCCATGCCGATACTAAAAACTTGCTTACTGCATAAATTGTCACATTTGAATTATGGCTTTTTAAAATCCTCAAAGCTAAAACATATTTCCTTAAGTTCAGTTCCCGACAGATTTTGCGAATCCATTTAAACCTTGGGGTTGAGTAAGCGGGACAAAAAAACATGAAATGTTCTACTGTTTCGGAAGAAGTGCCACATGCAGGACAAATATCAGAGCTTAACTTGGGTCCCCATCTACTCGTCAAGGCCTTCAAAGGTAATGTTCCGAATCGAAATCTGGCTTAAAAACTTTTACCTAGTAAATCAGGAATTATATCTAGGTATAGTTCGAACTCTGGGTACCATTTGAAATCAATAAACAAATTAGTTAGGTGACCATTCGATTTTTGGGAAATGTAATTATTACATATGTGGGACCAGTAAGCTCCTTTTAGTGCTTTTACATGGGACTTCACAAGTTGCTGAGGATTCTCCCAATAGTTCCTCAATCCCAGCATACAAAACCAACTGGATACGTGTTTAATCCATGGGATGGACATAGAGTTAGGGCTTTTTAACAATTCTAATAGAGAAGACTTATATATGGCCAGTTCGGGGACTATCCAAAGCCTCACCCAATATAATAGAGGCCGTAAGATAATTAGGTCAGCCATTCGTTTAAGCCCTAGGTCTAAAAATAGGGGGGTTAATGGGGTGCTAATAGGGCAAGCACATAAGGCCCGTGCAAAACTATTCTCAATTTTGGTTATCCTGCTGCTATCTGACATGCCCCAAATCTCTGCGCCATAAACTGCAGCACCCTGTGCCTTAGCCACGTAAATCTTTACTGCTGGAGACACAACTTTAGCGATCGTATTCCTATAAAGGCGCAATATGGATGCTGCCCGATGTTGCAAAAGCCCAGCACTCTTGCCAACTTGTTCCTCCCAGAGGAGTTAATCTGTAAGTCTCACACCCAAGTAGTCAATGGAGCTAACCTGGTCCAGAATAGCTCCATCTAACCTAATAGTACATTTCTTGCGAGGGCCAGAGCGAAGCACCATCAGTTTCGTTTTCTTCGAGTTCAGCTCTAGACCAAAATTCCAGCAGAATGAATTAAATCTATCCACGAGAATTTGCAAACCCATAGGGGTTTTTGAAATCAATAGAGAGTCATCCGCAAAAAGGAGAATAGGGATCTTCTGATTTACTAGGGTGGGAGCATCATTCTGGCATGTCATTAATTCTTGGACCACCTCGTTGATGAATAAGGAAAACAGAAGTGGTGCAAGCACACATCCCTGACGGACACCTCTTTTAATGGGGAATTTGTTTGTCAATTCACCTTGATTGCCCCATCTTACTTGCGCATATGTGCCTTCATGCATGCGTATCAATAGATGGATAATATCGGGTGGTGCCCCTATTTTGTGTAACACTCCCCAAAGCTTATCTCTAGGGACCAAATCAAAAGCAGAACGCAGATGCATGATTGTATTGCATTGCATGATTGCATTGTCTCAGTGGGTGTATATGTGTGTGTGTATGTGAATGTCATATGTTTCTTAATTTATGCTTGTAAGTGTTTCTAAGCTAGTATTTTTGTGTTGGTGTCTGTGAGGCTGTTTTTGTAAGCTAAACCGCTTGTGCTTAAATCTACGAAATTGTTTGCATGTATGGAAATTTTTGTCTGATCAAGTCCACACTTACACATCTATACATATAGCCAAATGTATACATACATACACACACATATATACATAATACTTAATACATTTTCTTTAGAAGCTACAAAGCCCTACTATAAAGGCAACCACGTGCACACACATGTAGTGATATTTATATAGTCATACTTTCACATGTGAGTTCTGCTTAAATATACATTGACTTTTAAATATTGGAATATATATTTGTTCTTTATTTGTGTAATTCTTTATAAATGTAAGCATCATCTCATGTACGTAAAGACGTGTACAAATGCCATCTACATATGAGACATAAATATGTCTGAATGTTTCAATGTACGTGCAGTGACTATATATATATATATATATACATATATATATATATACTTCTTTAGATATTTAAATACATTGTCAGACTCTTACAGGTACCTTCCCTATAATCATAGTCACATAATGAGACACACAGTCACTTACATATATGTTATCTATATACTATGACATACAGATATGTGTAATGCATAGATATTTATTTAAGGAATACATGTTTATTATTGTTTTTAATATACAATTATTTAGAATGTCTCATTTCAACTGGCGATGGTTCCCCATGGCGATGGTGACTCCTGCCGAGTTTCTATTTTACATACATTATACAAAAATTGAAAATAGATCAGACTACTGATTTATCGCCCTCTTGGACATAGGTGCAAAGGCCAATTCAAGAATTCATGTAGGGGACCTTGAAAAATTGGTAAAGTAAAAACAAATAATGCCCTTTTCCCAAACTGGATTCCGGCCCTGTTGTAGTACTCTTGACACCATAGTTGCTCTGTCCTCTAAAGTTCATCAATTAAATATCTACAGGGAACTCCTTTGTTTCACATATTGTATCTTGTGGACAAAGCTAGTAAACTGAAGCACAGCAGCCGTTTTGCTGAGGGACATTATTTCATTTTACTCTAAGACCTGAGCTAGGGTCAAGGTTTATAACAGATCCCGAGCCTCAGACCGAGTATGGGCAATTAGCAGGCTCTAATAAGGTTGTGGCCCGACCCCATTGCCATTCAGTCTTTATATAGCTAACATTGTCACAGTTCTTTTGAGGGCAGGCGATTCCCTGCTAAAGACAAATTAAATAGGTGTGCAAGACTATCAGCTAATGAAAGTTGAAGCTCTCTATGTCCTTGGATGGTCAGGGCTAGAACGAGGAAAGGATGGTGTGGTGGTAATGCTTCGTTTACTTACTTCTTTAATTACCTCTAGTTCGATGCCTCATCGTTTCAGTCCTTCATCCCTCCGTTACCTCCCTTTCTTCTGTCAGTAAAGATCTTTACAATCACAGGAAGTTACGTGGCGCTAGGCCAAGATATATAAGAAGGGGGCGGTTTTTAAGCTTTAGTTAAAACAGTAAAAGGGCCTTTCACATTTTATTTTATACTCCACCTTTAGTAGAGTGCGTGAAGTAATCCTGTCTCACGAGTAGAAATTACCTCACCAAGTCAGAACTGGGATGAGGAGGGAGAGGTGAGGTCATGTCATCATGCCAACTGATGAATGGCATACATTAACACGCCTCCCTTGTTACATTGCAATGAGAATAAATTATTTTGCTGCCACTATGTCATAGTGGGAAATTATATTATCTGACTGGAAGTAAGCATCTTTTCACCATTATAAATCACTGCCTATTTTAAATGAGTAGAGAAAGTTTCAGAAGTGGCATGGCGGGAACTCACAAATTGACCTAGAAACCTCATCTTGCTTGTTAATCTATCTGTTCAAATAACTATTGGCCTCTCTGCATCAAGGCGAAACGCAAATCTACTTGAATGCAGTTTGTTTTCAAAGAATTCCTCAAATGTGTGTTTAACGATGGAACATTACATTTTTTGCCAGTGTTGGAGAAGTGATTTATTGTGTGAAAATACTCAGCGTTTTTGTAAAAACTACGTTTTGTGCAGAACAAAGCACTCCAGAAAGCTTACTGTTCTGCTTGGTCATGTCCCACTTTACTAATGTTCAGGCCCCTCCCTCCACAGGCCTTCCAAGTACTTTGGTGAAAACTACACGAGAGAACAATTCAAGATTCTTCACCCAGACTTTATGCGTTACCTCAGAAACAGGTAAGGCAGCCTGTACTGCTCCAAACTTAATCTAAGACCTTATCTTGTGGATTTTATTGTTTACATTTACTTGGGACATATTATTTCTAAAATTCATATTTACTGCGTACATTGTTTGTTTCTAAAGCACGTTTGTACTTTAAATATAGGGGGTTAGTCCCACGTGTGGTGTGAATAGCGTTTTGGAAGTAGAATGAAGACCAGCAGACTTACAAACACATCTGGTGTAACTACTAGGCCAAAATTGCTCCAAACATAGATACTTGGCCTGTCCACTAAAAGGATGTGCGGGAGGCTCGCCATCCATGGTAAAATGTGGTCGAATGGTGCATATGAAAAGCACAATTTCTCATGTGAATTGGCAAACAGTAATAGGGGCACTCATGAAACATTCCAGTATTTCAGTGTCGACAAGGGGAGGCAGACCTCAGTCTGGGTTATGTGGGGCAACGAGGGTCAGATTACACAGATTGCAAGATCATATTTCTAAAACAAGTTGCTACTGCAGGAGACGCCTCTTTTGAAGCACTCTAGGATGGTGACTGAACAAGCGTGTAAATGGTATTCACTGAAAAAAAAAATACCGAGACATTTTAACATTTACCCTTCCTCATGGAAATGTAAGTTGAACAACTACAGCCATCCAAAGATTGTAAGCGAGTATGAAAACTGCTTCAAAGTCTGGGATTTAAAGCAATCCATGCCAGAAATGTGAAGTAGCCTGACTGACATGACACTGCACTGCACTCTTGGAGGGTGCCTGCCTTGAGGAAGAAGTGTCAAACGCCCCTTTAATGATAGTTAATACTATCTGTCCCCATTACATGCCTTTGTTTAAAGGGTTTTTATACTGATTTTTATGGGTCAATTCTAAATTCTAGTTGGAAAATATTAAAGAAAACAGAATATGCTGCATTTAGACTGGGACATGTACAATAAGGCAGGGGTGGCTCCTCCGTTAAGGTGGAGGAGCAACGCCCCTCTCCCCCCACCCCTGCCAGCAGCAGCAGCAAAACATTTATTATAAAACAATAATAAAATGTGTTTATTATTGTTTTATATTAAAGGGTGTGCAAAGCACCGCCCTCAGTGCGCACGTATGTTTGGCCATCCGTCTCGGGCAGGCCAAACACACATGCACATTGGGCTCTCACAAACCCAGCACTGTGTTGCTGGGTTGGAGACAGCAGACAGAGACTCTCACTCTGCCTCAGAGCTCCCTGGCTGGGCACTCCGTCCAGTCCTCACATTGCTTTCATGCTGTCAGCATCATGAAAGCAGCTTTAGGATTGGACGCAGGGCAGGCTGGGAGCCTATGCCTGCAGTGGAGGACTGTAGTGGATCGGAGTGCGGGGCAAAAAAGGTGAGTTTAAAAAAAAATGTATATATATTTTTTTGTCCGGCCACGCGCCTCCCACCCCTTTTTCCTCCTGCAAGCCACACTTGCAATAAGGCTCAGAATTACAAAGAGCTTGGGTTGACACAAAGG
This sequence comes from Pleurodeles waltl, assembly GCF_031143425.1. Classification (NCBI taxonomy): domain Eukaryota; kingdom Metazoa; phylum Chordata; class Amphibia; order Caudata; family Salamandridae; genus Pleurodeles; species Pleurodeles waltl. The sequence continues at coordinate 974,196,456 of NC_090446.1, read as the reverse complement.
GGGTCATTACAACATTGGCGGGCGGCCGCCCGCCAAGCTGTAACCGCTGTGCGGCCGCCAATGCGGCCACACTCCCGCGGACCCCATTACAACATCCTAGTTTACGCCCGCCGGCCCAGCGGGGATGCGTCCGCAACAAAGGAGCCGGCTCCTAATGGAGCCGGCGGTGTTGCGGCCGTGCGACGGGTGCAGTAGCACCCGTCGCGCTTTTCACTGCTTGCTATGCAGACAGTGAAAAGCTGCACGGGGCCCCCAGGGTCCCCAGGACTCCCCTTACCGCCAGCCTCTTCCTGGCAGTGCAAACCGCCAGAAACAGGCTGGCGGTAGGGGAGTCATAATCCCCAGGGCAGCGCTGCTTGCAGCACTGCCCTGGCGGATTATCACCGCCGAGGCTAAAACGGCGGGAAACCGCCGGCCCCGGCGGTGCGACCGCGGCACTACCGCCGCGGTCGTAATATGGGTCTCCGTACCGCCAGCCTGTTGGCGGTACGGACGGCACATTACCCCTGGCGGTCGGTGACCCCCAAAGTCTTCTTCTGGGATTTACAAGCCAACACAAATCATGATTTGTGCTTTGTTGAAACCCAAAGTAATTCAACGCAGCCCAATGCCCTTCCTTGCATTACTCTGTGTCAGGGAGGTGTTCCATGGGTGAGGCATGGGTGTTCCCATCAGTCACCCATGGGTTTTGACACACATCCCTATCTACAAAGAATTGTAGACAGGGAGTTACAGCAAAATCCTGTGCCTCCCTGCGGCAAGTGTAACGAGGGGAAATGATTTTATCTTTCCTCGTTTTTGCAGCCATAAAACATAATTTCTCCTCGTTTTTTCAGCCTTAAATCGTAATTTTTGCTGAGGAAGGTACTCCTTTCTACACAAAAACTATGTTGACAACAATGCTGACCCCCTTGCTTTGTGGCGTAACGTGCCTGTGTTGGCACATGCAGTCATAAGTGCAGACAGAGAGCCGAACTGTGCAACTTCTGTGCCACATTTAAATAGATATGGAGCAGTTCTACTCTCTCCCAGTTCACACACCCAAACAATTTACTTGCTGTGATCTGTTGTGTGAACTCTTTGCAAATATGGCCCTAAATTTAAAACGAGCTACAAATGGTTGCTGGTATCAAGAGAAATCGGACAGTGGAGAGACCCAGTTAAAGCTGCCTCTAAACATTAGAAACGTTTGGTGTTGTGCTGGTGTTGAGAAGCATTAGTTCTGCTTAATCCACTATATGTTACACAATTTAATCAACTCCGACAAATATACAGTTAAAGCAGTGGCAAATATACTCCGTTGCATATTTCATGCACAAGTATGGATATTGTAAACAATTAAGCTACATGTATAAAACTTGATGAAAATCTACAATAAATATTTCAGCCAACGTTGCACCCATTCACACTCTCTTCATTGGCACCACGAGTATTGTCCTCCCTACTTTCTTCCTCACAAATTATACACGTTTCTACCCTCCCTGGTCCGCCTTCCCTATTCCGAACCGAACCAGTAGCCTTGAAGAGTTGTGTCTCATCTAATGAAAATATCCATAGTACATACTGTACGGTTCTTCAAAGTCTGTGCTATTGAGAAACATGGGTATTAATATCCTATGTTCAGGTTTACTTTGAGCCGTGCTGAGGAAATACTAGTTGCCTTTTGGGGGTAATTAAGTAGACATTTCACAAACAATCCTTCTTTTCAAACGATGTTCCTAGGTCAGTTGTGGTCATAGGAAGCGGTAATGTATCACGGTACTTGTTCTCACAAAATCTGAGTAGGAATAAAACCAATTATTTTAGCAAGTAGAGGCAGCTCAGTGTAAATAGTGTATGCTAAAATAGTATTATTACTAAAATAGCACTACTACTGCTGATAATATTTAAAATTATAACTTTGTTATTATTATTGGTATGATCATTAATGTTAATGATAATAATAATAGTCATTACATTTTTTGTTATTATTATTGTTATTATTATTGCTGTCAGCGACCATAACGTAATAATGATTTTATGATTGACAATAACAATAGTAATATTAGCTATATTTTATTAATAATATTAATATTAATAACAATACTAAAAAGAATGATAATAATAATAATAATAATAATAATGATAATAATAATAATAATAATTCCTATTGCTAATGTTAATGAGAATAATAATTATTATTATTGTTGTTGTTAACGACCATGAAATAATAATGATTTTATGATTGAAAATAATAATAATAGTAATAATAGCTATATAACAATAATCATCATAATTACTATTATTATTATTAACAATAATAATAATAATCACTACAGACAAGCAATAACTGGGGCTAGCAAACCTTTTTGCTGAATAGTGTTCTATCTGACAGAAAGTAAGTAGATTTCCTCACTGACGTGTACTACTAAGTAGTAGCATCCTGACTATTCTACAGCACTACTGCCACTTTACAAGCAAATGCCACTCGAGAAACTTCGCTATTTTTGCTATTTTCATATACGTCAATAAATGTATCTCAACTTTAGGCACGATTGAATAAATGTGTTATTTCTTACTAAACTTTTCCGAAACAAAACAGTGGAAGCACTATATATCATACTTAGGGGCCTGTCAGGAGTTTGGCAGGCAGGAATGTCCATCAAACTCCAGACGGGGTGGTCACCTCCATGGTAGCGACCTCCCCGTCAGCCCCTTTACAACTTTCCCACTGGGCTGACTGGTAAAAATCAAGGTTTCCGCCAGTCAGCCCAGTGGGAAAGGTGTGCAGCATTTTCTCCAGCTCATAATAGAGCCGGCGGAAATGCTGCCTCACGCAGGGGGCACCAACACCCACGGGCATGGGCAGTGCAGGGGACTTCCTGTGGCCCCTGCACTTGTTCTCCACCAGCTTTTTCATGGTAGTTGAACCACCATGAAAAGACTGGCGGAGAACAAAGTTATAATCAGCAGGGCAGAGCTGGGTTCAGCACGGCCCTGGCTGATTATAACCTGCACCACAGTCAGCCCATTGGAATCTGAGATCCTGGCAGGGACAGCAGTAGGTTGGCTTGTCTACTCGCCAACCTCGTAATGTGGTGTTCAGACAGTCACAGCCGCAGCGGTCCAACAGCCACTGCGAGGCTGGCAGTTTTCAGACCGTCAGCCTCGTAATCAGACCCATTGTGTTCACCTGTGGCAATATCGGGGTGACAAAATAATCAAGGATCAGCAGCCCAATTTTAGTCACGCATCTGGCAGCATTTGCAGCGGTGTCGGTCCTGACAACGATAGCCATACAAGCCATTGCAGGCATTCTCAGACTGAGCTTTCAAGTGCCCCTAACACGCCTTCGTGTAAGGGATATTTGATATGTATACCCTGGCAATGCGTTTTTACTTTGGGGTTACATTTCCTGTACCCACTTATGGTGGTAGCCACTTTAAAATGGTGCACATATGGTACAGTTGTCACCGGAGTTTTTTTCAGAAGGAGTTTCAGACATAAGAATGAAGGTTGTTTGGGGGAAGGCAGCCGTCATCATAACAGCAATGTCATAATACAGCAAACCTTCTACATTAGCAGTACTAGAGGGATGAAAGTCGGGGTGTTGCACCTGAAATAAGGTCCTATGTATGGAGCAATAGCCGGAAAGGGAATCACGGAATTATCACATATACACTGGAATTTTGTACTACTTTCCAATGGCAGTTGTGAAAGAAAAGGGAAACAGGGAAGCGTTAGATTAGGCAGGAGAGAATAGATTACAAAAAAGAAAACCGAAAAATAAAAAACAAAGTTGAAAAAAATATGTGGCACAATGTCCTCTTCCTTTTTCACAATGGTTACACAGTTGTTTGCAATTACAATTTCAGATTTCTTCTATCAAACACTTTAAAAGGGGGAAGCCGAGACATCTACCGTCCATCCACCGGGGCATCCATGCTGCTGACTGCCATCCACGCCTGTGATGAGGTACAACACGCTTTATCAGATTTGTTATGACCATGTATCCTTGCCTGGGAACCCATTTTGCTCAAACCTAATTAGCAACTTACCTAGCGTAGATAGCAAAAGTAGTACTGAGTGATGTAAGATCATGTCCATAGTGGTCCCTGGTCATTGGAAAATTCTCTTGAAAGTTCGTCTCCTGGGCCAAATGAGCACAGGTTCCTTCTCTGTAGTGGGCGAGGAACTTCTCAATGGGAAAGGCAGGACCCCAATCAGCACTGCACCTTCACTCACAGTGTTCACACTTACATTCCAGTGGATGAACAGCCCTGGAGTACGGCTACAAGACTTGTAATGAGTATTCAATATTCGATAGCCAGGGTTGAGTGCCTCCGTGGTTAGACAGTGCAGGGTGTGGGTAAAGATGAGAGATTAAGGTTAAAGAGCCAGATGTATGACCATTTCATTTTGCGAGTCTCCAATTGTGACTTTTTGCGAGCACTTAGAGACGCGCAAAATGAAATGTACAATTAGCAACTCCCAATGAGGTCGCAAAGACCTACCTCATCAATATTCATGAGGTACGTTGCAATTTGCAACCCCATTGGGATTGGCCAGCACTCATAGGGATGGTGGCCTGCTGGAGACAGCAGACCAACATGTCTGTGACTGCTTTTTTAAATTAAGCAGTTTTTTTTGTAATGCATCTGGTTTTCCTTGAACGGGGTGCATTACAAACAAAAAAAAATAAAAGTTTATTTTTCATTAAAGGAAAACAGGATGCATTACAAACAAAAACATGAAAAGTTTCCTTTTCATTTTTTCAGAGTAAACAGTGGTCTGAGGGTCCACTGCCTGCTCGGAAAAATTATTGGCACCCCCATTCACAAAGGGGAAGGGATCCCTTGGGGACCCCTTCCTGATTGCGAATAGGTTACCACCAACTTGGAGTTGGTGGTATATCCGATTGTTTTGTGACTGCATTCATGGTCGCAAAACAATCGTACATGCCTTGGCGACTCGCTATTTGGAAGGGACGCCCTGGGCACACCCCTTCCAAATAAGGACTAGAAGACCTATTTTGAGATTTGGTAAATAGATTACTGAATCGCAAAATAGCATTGGTACATACCTAAATGCTATTTTCTGGTTGCAAACGGCCTGATTCTATGAATTGGGCCATTTGCAAGCAGAAAATAGCTTCACACATCTGGCCCAAAGTCTGGTTGTCGTGGTCCAACCCATGTCAAAATCACAAAGGATCACTGGAAATATTATAACTATTACATGTGCTGCTTCTCTTCGATTGCCCCCCTCTGGGCACCACTTCACCCAGCTGCAGAACTGCTTCTTTGGCGGTTAAAACAAAGCTCTGCACATCTGGCACCTGGCCAACAGGCATATATCATATTCACTTCCTGCATGCTTGCGCACTTCTAATGTGAAGAAGCTTGCTGCAAGAGACCAAGGGCCAGATGTTTGAAAGCCTTTCTCCAGTTGCAAATGGATCATCGGGCCGTTGGCGACCGGGAAAAGGCTTTTCCCTCTTGTAACAATCCTATTCTGCGATTCTGCGAGTCGGTTACCTGTTACCAACTCGCAAAATAGGTTTGCGAGTTGCTATTAGGAAGAGGCATGCCAAGGCCATCCCTTCCTCATTGCGAGTCACAAAGGGATGTAAGATTGTTTTGCGACTGTGAATGCGGTCGCAAAACGATTGCAATTACCACCAACTTCAAGTTGGTGGTAACCAATTTTCAAACAGGAACCCTTTGTGAATGGAAGCAAAAATATGTTTTCAATGCAGGTAGTGGTCTCACGGACCACTGCCTACTCTGAAAAAAAGAAAAGAAAACTTTTCATTTATTTTTTAAATGCATCCTCTTTTGCTTTAAGGAAAACGGGCTGCATTAAAAAAAAACTTCATTTGAAACGCAGTCAAAGACATAGTGGTCTGCTGTCCTAAGCAGGTCACCATCACAGTGCGTGCAGCCATTCTCAATGGGGTCGCAAATTGCGACCTGCCTCATGAATGTTGATGATGGTTGAAAATTAAGTATACAGGCGAGATAGATATATCTCATGATATAAATCTCAAATGAAAAAACAAATTACTCACTTGGAGACACTTATTGTCTATTTTATTTTCTATTACTCTGTTCTTTCGTAGCTTTTCCCCACCACCGATCAAAAAATGTGTTTATATCTTTGACATGAACAATAAGGAAACAAACAAATGATCCACATATACAACATGCAACAAAACTGTCACAAAATTCCAACAATCAAAAATCAAAAAAGAAGAAAACAGAAAAACAAAGTTTTTTTGCACTGGAGTCTTTTTTTCTATACAAGCTGCTGCTCTTTCCTGGCTAGCAGTCTGCTGTAATGGTTGGGTAATGTTGTTGGGTATCGGTTTTTAGGTTAATGTTCGTCCTATATGCCTTTGAGACCGTCCATTTCTTTTCTAGTCATTGGTTTATAAATTCCAAAAACATTCCTCCGAAGTCTGTATTGTCGACGCGTTTTGGCCTGTAAGGATTATCTGGCCTCTTTAGGACGTAACACTCAGTGCCTATATTTTAAAATAGCGTTTGTATCATTATCTTTGGGCATCACATATAAGTACCTTATATACCGCCAGTGTTGAGAGTTACATTGTTCACCCTTGCATATACACCGTAAATGTGTGTTTTAAAAATGGTTGAACATATCATTTTCTTTAGGTGTCACTCATAAATAGTTTTAAAGCCGCCAATGTTGAAAGACACATTGTTCACCCTTAGATATACACCATAGGTGTTTACTTTGAGATTAAAGGACACTCCATGCTCATGGTTATTAAATTCTGAACATAAACAGAAAGATTTTTAATTATTCAAACATGCATAGTTCGCGTGTGACTTAATGTTTTGTTGTAATAATTTATTGGTATTGATTAAAAAATTAAAAAAATTAAAAATATGTGTATTATAATATCTTAAATTGGTGCCAAGCGGGGGGCTGATTGCAGAATTTACCTACGCCCGCATCGTGCTGCATACCTGTGTGCCCCTGTGGTCCTCGTGGCAGCTGTTCCTTCTGCTGGCCTCCACGTCTCCCCCCGCCGTCGCCTGACATCGCGACCGCTGTGTGGGGGGAACGTTTAACGGGACAGGACGGGACTACATTACCCAGGTCCCCTTGCACCCCGGAAGCGGAACCAACGCATTTTGCGTGCCCGAAGGCGCTATTAAACTGATCCTGCCCCTGGCTGAGCGGGGGCTGATTGCAGAATTTACCTACGCCCGCATCGTGCTGCATACCTGTGTGCCCCTGTGGTCCTCGGGGCTGCTGTTCCTTCTGCTGGCCTCCACGTCTCCCCCCCGCCGTCGCCTGACATCGCGACCGCTGTGTGGGGGGAACGTTTGACGGGACAGGACGGGACTACATTACCCAGGTCCCCTTGCACCCCGGAAGCGGAACCAACGCATTTTGCGCGCCCGAAGGCGCTATTAAACTGATCCTGCCCCCCGCTTCGCGGGACCGCGCGCGGACCGCGCCGGGCTAAGCCCGGGCAAAGGGCGGGCCGTTGTGTGCCCGTTAGGGGGCCGGAAGGGGTCGGGTTGGGCCAATTCGCTAAGCTGTTAATTGCTTCTATCTAATCTGTTAATGCTTTAGTAAGCTGTATACTTGGGCCTTCTGGGTCATATACACTTGTTGTTTTGTGTTATTGCTGATATATGTAGGCGCCCTATATTTTGTTACAATATAAAAGTTTTGTGTAGGGCAGGGCTATACATACTAGACAGTCCATCGAGTATTTTATTAATACTAGTAGTGGTTGTTATATACGTGAGGGTGGTGTAGAATGGCTAAAAATATTTCCACCCTGGATAATTATTTGGTTAAAATGGTGAGCAAGATAAACATTGATAGAAGGAAATCCTTAGGGAAGGGGTCCACCTCAGAAATTCTTTCTTCTGTAGACGATGGCAGCAGTTCTATTATGGTGGATCCCCTTAATATTGAAGCTTTCCCTTTGGAAAACTCAGCCATTTTACCCTTAGTTTTAGAACCACCAATTCAAGACCCATTGGAGCCCCCGAGTGAGTCCGCATTGTCTCACTCTCCTCCTAAGAGAGCTGTTAGAAAATGCAGAAAAACGCAAATTAAGCGGGGGAACGTACATCTTAAACCAACGATAGAATATGGTCATAGAAGTAATGTAGCTAATAACGAGATTATAATTAATAAGGACGACGTGAATTGTGATCTCTTGGGTCACATCGCTAAGCTATTTGAGGAAAAACTAGACCATATGACTAAACCTCTTATGGAAAAAATTGAATTGCTATCTATGGAGGTATCTAGGTTGGGTGGTCTTTTAGATAAGATGTGTAAGGAACAGACTATGAAACAATCTGAGTTACCCGTCCATCCCGGTAACTCTGCACAATTGGCTGTAGCACAGAGGTCATGTTTACCAGAATCTAGGGAGCCACCACGTATGGTGGATAGTACCTCACATATAAAAGCAGCTGCACCTAATATCGTAAGGTACACTACTCCCGTGAACAGACCAAATCATATTAATCTCCCACCTGATTGTGAACCATATGTCATAGTCCTTTCGAATGTTCCTCCCTTAGACCCAACAGCAATGAATTTCCGTGAGGAATCACATGATTCTCTCAAACGGAAATCAGTTGCTTGGTTAAACAAAAATTGTGGTTTCCCCCCACATCTATCCGATCATATACTGTCCACTAGACGGGTATCATGGATCGGAAACGCGAAGAAAAAATGTAAGGGGGATTGTGTAATTATTAACTTTAGGCACCCTCAACATGTTGCGACTGTTCTTCTTAGAGCAGCTTCTTTGGATGTAGAGGAGTCTGACGTGGGTGTGCATTCTCTGGGTTATTTTTATAGACATTTAGCCAGTACATCAGGATTTTCTAAAACACACAGACTCTTGACTAATAGAAGAAACGCAAATCTTTATATTCCAATTGAAAATAGACTTTCGGTACTGAGTACTTTGGATGAAAACGATTGACTCCCACGAGTAGGGGAATCTATCACAGAAATGTTAGTATACACCCAGACGTGGGAACAAAAACAGAGTATAGAATATTTAGCACCGAAACTTATAGTACCTTCGAGCCCCAGAAATTCATGGACAGTTAAATTGGTAAACTGCGTTAAATCCCCTTATTCTATTTTGAGTGAGGTAATCAGCTTGGGCGTACCTGATAAGTGCCTCACAGTGACTATGGAGGTTAATGACGTTAGTAAAGATTATAATCAAGACAAAGAGTTAAATCCTTTTGTTGAACTAGAGGATGTTATAGAAAACGACAACCTACCAATAGTATTAGATTCACCCTGTGTAAAAGGGAAAACAAATATTAGATTGATATCTTGGAATATAGCTGGCTTAGCCAGGAACCTTGAGGATGTGGTATGGTGTTCCTATATTGAGAATTACAATATCATATTCCTACAGGAAACTTGGATGGTAGAAACCCCCCATAGGTTGGGGTATAAAACATACTGTTCTTATGCTATTCCATCAACTAGAGGTAGAGCCTCAGGGGGGCTGGTTATCTGGGTTAAAGTGACTCTAGAAATAGATGTCACCCAGTTATCCATCCCCTCTCCGGACCTACTAGGCCTTAAAATTGATACAAGAGGGAAAGAAACTATACATTTAATAAATATATATAATAGACCGTCCCCATCTAACAAGGAATCAGAGGTGGTAGAACTCTTGGATTCCTTTTTAGATTCATTAGGAGATAATGTAAAGGTGTTAGTTGGTGGGGATTTTAACTGTAAATATGAGCCTGTCTTGGGGTTGGAAAAATTACTTGATGAACAAGATGCTGCTAATGATATCTTGCCCTTAGAATCTGCAAGTTCAGCTAAAAGCACAAAAGCCGCCTTACAGATTTTACAGTTGACTGTGGTACATGATCTAAGGGCTTGTAATGGTCGATTCCGATCAGACAGACCAGCAGCTCCAACCTATTTTAAGGGAAATTCCAGGTCACATATAGATTTTGTAATGGCTACCCGGAATATATGGGACCAAATAACTGATTTCAAGATCGACCATAGGACGGAGAGTGATCATTTCACCCTCCAACTATGGCTAGACTCTCAATCATTTATTATTAGATCCGAAGAAGAGACCCTATTAAATACCACGGTCACGGAGCTAGAGGTAACCAATAACAGGCGTGCTCTAAGATGGCCATATATCTTGGGAACAGAAAAGACGCTGATAAATATTTACAATGTATTTACTGAAACGGTAGGAGACTTACAGTCAGCATTAGTGGGAACACAAGGTGTTCTTGATTTACATCTTAAGCTGGTGGATGCACTAACTCCACTATTGAGTAAAATTTATAAAAAAGATGGTAATAGGATAAGGAACCATCTAGAGACAGCGAACCCATGGTACAATAAAGATTGTCGAATAGCAAAATCAAGACTGATCCAGGCAGTAAAATCCGGGAACTGTTTGGATATAAAAAGCGGTACTCTAGCCTATAAAAACACTATGGCCCAAGCTAAAAAAGTATGGGATGAAAGTTTTTGGGAGGATCTCTTGAATGCAGCTAAGTTACGGGATCAGAGCATCTTCTGGAATTTAATCGCTAAGGGAAATAAGCAGGGTAGATCAACAAAGGATATTTTCCTAGATGAAAATACTTGGTGTGATCACTTCACTAAGCTCTATGCTAACAAAAAGGAGAGTTTGTCCTTCGGGGACTATGAGACAAACTTAGAAATGAGTACTGCTCCATTACTTTTTAGTTTAGAAGAAACTAATAAGGCTTTATCAGCTGTGAAAATGGGCAAAGCCCCAGGCCCTGATAAAATTCCCGGCGATCTACTAAAATATGATGTGGATGTGTGGGGGCCTTATATAAATTACCTGAGTAATTCCATTGTGGCAGGCACACCGATCCCCGATTCATGGAAAGGGGCAGAAATCATAACAATTTTTTAAAAAGGTGATCGCTATGATCCAAGTAATTACCGCCCAATAAGTTTAATAGACATTTTACAAAAGATATATGCCAGACACATTTTAAATAGGCTTATAGATTGGATTGAAGAGACTAAAATACTAACCAAATATCAGGCTGGTTTTAGAATAAAAATCAGTACGGTTGACCAGGTGTTTAGGTTTATGTGCATCTGTTGGAAGTATATAAACATAAGGAATGGTAGTCTCTATGTGGCATTTGTGGATCTAAGGGCAGCCTTTGATCTTGTTCCGCGCAATTTGTTGTGGATTACATTAAGGAAAATGGCGGTCCCTGGGGAACTACTTAAAGAACTTATCAAGCTTCACACAGGGAACTATGCAAAAATTAGATGGGGAAAAGAAGGTGAAACCTCAAGGGCCATACCTGTAGATCGTGGTGTGCGCCAAGGTTGCGTGTTAGCACCTACACTCTTCTCATTATATGTTAATGATATTCCGAGCTATTTAAGGAATTGTGTACATGACTCCCCGAAGCTAGGTGGTGAGCCGGTTACGGCATTATTATTTGCCGATGATACCATCCTTATTTCTCAAACTCCGAGAGGCTTGCAAAATTTGGGAGACTCTTTCCAGAAGTATTGTGTGGGGAAAGGGCTAGAAATAAATCCTACCAAAACTAAGTATATGTCCATAAACCCCAAGAAATCCCTCAGGAATAATCTGTCCTTGGAGAATCAAAAACTGGAACAGGTAGGGAGTTTTAATTATTTGGGGTTAATGCTGGATAGTAACCTGTCCTGGAAAGGACAGATGGATAAAAGAATCTTATCCCTTAAACAAAACTCAATGCCTATTTTAAAAGTACACAGAGCTAGCTATTCTAAAGCAATCTCACCGGCACTCGAAGTAAATAAAGCAAAGGCCCAATCGGCCGCCCTTTATGGTCCTGAACTCTGGGGTTACTATTGTAATAATAATTTTGGAAAAACGGAAAACCACTTTGTACGAAGGCTACTTAAAATACCGACGAGAACTCCTCTAGTCCCTGTTTTCCTTGATATTAACCTTAAAAGAGCAGATTATCAAGCATTATTAAGACCATTGCTGTATTGGGTTAGGTTATGGGTAACCCCGGAGTTGAGTGATTACAAGAGTGGATTGACTGAATTAACTCAGATAGATGGTCATATGAATACCCCTTGGTTAAAATATGTATCTAAGTGGTATGAGAGATTAGGTTTATCACACCTATGGGATGTTCCTCAGAATATGACAATATGTACCAGGAAATATGTAAAGGACACCTTTTGGTCTTATGTCAACGGAGAGCTATTGCATAGTTCATCGATTGGTATTCTGACTCTGAATTTTTTTAACATAAAAGACACACCTAATTTCGAACAATTTTTGGATGAGATCGGTCCTCCACTGGCAAAAACACTATGGTGGTCATTCCGACCTAGGCGGGCGGCGGTTGCCGCCCGCCCGTCGGAAGCCGCCTGAATACCGCCCCGCGGTCAATAGACCGCGAGGGGTATTCTGACTTTCCCGCTGGGCCGGCGGGCGATCTGATTCAGATCGCCCGCCGGCCCAGCGGGAAAGCGCCTTCCACAAGGAAGCCGGCTCGGAATCGAGCCGGCGGAGTGGAAGGCGTGCGACGGGTGCAGCAGCACCCGTCGCGCTTTTCAGTGTCTGCATCGCAGACACTGAAAAGCCTAGTTGGGCCCTGTTAGGGGGCCCCTGCCGTGCCCATGCCATGGGCATGGGCACGGCAGGGGCCCCCAGGGGCCCCGCGACCCCCCCTACCGCCATCCTGTTCATGGCGGCTTTCCCGCCATGAACAGGATGGCGGTAGGGGGGGGTCAGAATCCCCTCGGCGGCGCAGCGAGCTGCGCCGCCTTGGAGGATTCTAAGGGTCAGTGGAAAACCGGCGGGAAACCGCCGGTTTTCCCGTTCTGACCGCGGCCAAAGCGCCGCGGTCAGAATGACCAAGGGAGCACCGCCGGCCTGTCGGCGGTGCTCCCGCCCCCGTTGGCCCTGGCGGTAGAGAACCGCCAGGGTCAGAATGAGGGCCTATATCTACAGTTTAGGTATGGGGTCTTACAGACTAATGCATACACATGCATTTGGGGAGGGGTAAAAGGTTGTGGATTGTGCACTCTCTGTACCTTAGGGGCTAAAGAAGATGTTGTTCATCTACTCTTCTTTTGCCCAGTATACAAGAATCCAAGGGATTGTTGGATCAAACCCGTTTGTAAATATGTGGGGGTTAGATCCTACAAAGAAGCAGAGCGCATATTTCAGTCTAATACTTCACAATTAGTGGTGTTTGGCACGAGTAGATTTTTATTTAATGTGTACCTTATCAGAAAACGATTTGGTCACAAACTGTAATATTTTGTTAGGTGGGCCGCTCTTTCCCTTCCTTGTATAGGTATATGATGCACTGTTTCTTCGATCCAAGTTAATTAATTTTTTAGTTCTGGCTTTTAATTAATTTATAAATTGTTATTTATAGTTTTATACGCGGTACTGCTTAATCATGGAGACATCCATATATTTCTTGCCAACTGTATGTATTGTATCTTATATCTAATTGTAAAATGTATATATGTATGTTGTATTCATCTCTTGTCTTGACTTTTATGGCAATATTTGCCGAAATAAAGTTTAACGAACGAACGAGAACGAATTGGTGCCATAACGACTGACCTTATTTTTTTGAAATATCCAAGCATATTTATTTATCTATATATTTTCATTGCTCTCGCTCTGTTAAGGGCACTGTGATCATAAATGCTCTGTTAGAGCCATACAGGTCATTTGTATTCACTACAATATATGGCTGTTTGCCATCTTACTTACATTCAATATGTTGTGGCAAAAGGTCCTTTGGAGACGGGCTGCCTTATGTGTTCTCACTTATTTACGGGGCACTGTAATCATAAATGCTCTGTTAGAGCCATACTAATCATTCATATCATATACATTATGGAGCCGTTTTATCATGCGCGCTCTTACCTAAGTTAATATGTAAAATTATGAAGGCTAGCCGTCTCCTGTGATTCCGCTCAGGCGTACCGTAGTGTTTTCCACGTGTCTCCGTCGCCATGTGTGCAGTCGAGAACATTTTCTCATATTTAAATCCTTTCCGGCCAATGGCCAGGAAAGGAACCAAAAGTGAAGATGGGCTTCGGATGTGTAATCTAGTTATCCTTGTAAAAAAAGGCAGACATCTTAGTGTGTATGTCCGGTATTTAATCCTCCTGTCTTTTATTATTATAATAGCTGTGTTTTTATGTCAGCGATGTCTGCTTTTTTCAAGATAAAGTGTCACATAAATTTTCACTGCTTTCTAAAGTTTACTTGTTCTCCTAATGGTTATTAGAGTCGAACAAAGGTTGTAGGGCCCATCTGCAGCCATGTTTTTATGATGGTGCAAGCTGATGTTTTTGAAGAAAGTGGACACAATGGGGGTCATTACGACCTCGGCGGTCTTTTTGCAATACCGCCGAGGTACCGCCGTGCTGAAGACCACCAGTGGTGGCGGTCTTCCGCGCATTATGACCGCTGGCAGCCCGCCGTCCTTTTTTGTACGGAAAGCCGCCAGCAAGCATACTGGCGGACGGCGGGAAAGTGGAGGTTGCTCAACCTCCACCACTACGTCAACAGAACACCGCCCACTGAATCACGTCCCATGATTCGGTGCAGCGGTGCTCTGGTGACGGTGTTCTGGTGGCGGAGCTGCCCCCATGGATCCCGTCCCCCCCGGAGGATCAACAGACAAGGTAAGTTGATCGTCCATTAGAGAAGGGGGTGGGGGTGTGTTGTGTGCGTTCATGGGGGTGTGTGTGTGAGAGTATAGAGGGGGTGAGTGAGTGAGTGTATGCGTGCGGGGGGTGTTGTGTGTATGGGAAATGTGTGCGGGTCGGATGGTGTGCATGTCTGTCTGTATGTGTGCGGGTATGTGTTGTCAGGGTGTATGTGTGCGTGTAGGGGTGTGTATATGTGCATGTTGGGGGTGTGTGCGTGTAGGGGTCTGTATATGTGCATGTTCGCGGTGGGGAGGGGGATTGTGCCACCTTTGTGGGGTGGCAGGGCGATGGGGGGTGGGTGGGAGGATTCATAGGGGGTAGCGGGGGTGGGGGAGACCTCTATCAGTGCCAGGGAAGGAGTTCCCTGGCACTGATAGTGCCTACCGCCATGGATCTCATGGCGGTTCCCAACCACCCGAGATCCATGGTGGTATGCAGGGTCCTGATACCGTCGGCGGTCTAGTGATGACCGCTGGGCTGGAGACCGCAATCTCCAGCCCATCGGTCTTCACCGCCATGGCGGTTGGAATGGTGAAGTGGCTGTTTGCGGTCTTACCGCCGCTTTACCACCGACCGCCAGGGTCGTAATGACCCCCAATGTCTCCTATTCCTTTATCAAGGACCACAATTCATCTAAATCATTCAGGCCTCTTCTTACAGTATTGTATTTTTAAATTAATCAAACCTCCATTTTGCATAAAATGGAGGCATGGTCTTTGCCTGTCTGTGATTTCTCCACTACATATGAAACTGACCATCTTAGTTCGTCATCTTGATGGTCCTTCTCAATGTAATGTTCAACAAGAGGGGTATTTCTTATTTTGCATCGAATTCTGGACATATATTGCAAAATACGTGTTTTTACTGGCTGTGTGGTTTGTCCAATGTATGTCCACTTACATGGACAGTTAATGCAGTTTACTACATTTTTTGTGTTACAATTGGAGAAGCAACATTGTTGGTGATTCTTGCCATTCAGTTCGATAGTTTTTGTGTTTTCAGTATATTTGCATGCTATGCAATTGTTACATTTGAAATGTCCAATTAGAGGGGGGAAGCCTAACATATCTCTCAGATTTTTGTTTTGTTTATTCGACGTGAAGGCAGCGTGTACTAATGTGATGCGAATATTTTTGCCCCTTTTGAAAGAAAAGAGGGGTTTCTGTAAGCCTAATGGATACAGTATTTTCCAGTTTTTTTTCTATGAAAAGGGGCAAAAATATTCGCAACACATTAGTACACGCTGCCTTCACGTCGAATAAACAAAAATTACATTAGGAGAACAAGTAAACTTTAGAAAACAGTGAAAATGTATGTGACAGAAGAACACAGCTATTATAACAATAAAAGATAGGAGGATTAAATACCGGACATACACACTAAGATGGCCGCCTTTTATTACAAGGATAACTAGATTACACATCCGAAACCCATCTTCACTTTTGGTTCCTTTCCCGGCCATTGGCCGGAAGGGATTTAAATACGAGAAAATGTTCTCGACGACACACACGCGAAGGACACACGTGGAAAACACTACAGCACGCCCGAGCGGAATCACAGGAGACAGCTAGACTTCATAATTTTACATATTAATGTAGGTAAGAGCGTGCATGATCAAACGGCTCCATAATGTATACGATATGAATGATTAGTATGGCTCTAACAGAGCATTTATGATTACAGTGCCCCTTAAATAAGCGAGAACACATAAGGCAGCCTGTCTCCAAAGGACCTTTTTCCACGACATATTGAATGTAAGTAAGATGGCAAACAGCCTTATATTGTAGTGAATACAAATGACCTGTATGACTCTAACAGAGCATTTATGATTACAGTGCCCTTAACAGAGCGCGAGCAATGAACAGCTGAAGATATTATAATACATATTTTTCAGTTTTTTAATCAAAACCAATAAATTATTACAACAAAACATTAAGGGCCAGATGTAGCAAAGGGTTTTTCCCATTCTGTGTCAATGGGAAAATGTGTTCGTACATATGGCCCTAAGTCACACGCAAACTATGCATGTTTGAATAATTAAAAATCTTTCTGTTTATGTTCAGAATTTAATAACCATGAGCATGGAGTGTCCTTTAATATCAAAGTACACACCTATGGTGTATATCTAAGGGTGAACAATGTGTCTTTCAACATTGGCGGCTTTAAAACTATTTATAAGTGACAGCTAAAGAAAATGATATGTTCAAATATTTTTAAAACACACATTTACGGTGTATATGCAAGGGTGAACAGTGTAACTCTCAACACTGGCTGTACATAAAGTACTTATATGTGATGCCCAAAGATAATGATACAAACGCTATTTTAAAATATAGGCACTGAGTGTTACGTCCTGAAGAGGCCAGATAATCCTTACAGGCCGAAACGCGTCAACAATACAGACTTCGGAGGAATGTTTTTGGAATTTATAAACCAATGACTAGAAAAGGAATGGACGGTAGCAAAAGGCACATAGGACGAACATTAACCTAAAAAACGATACCCAACGACATTACCTCCATTACAGCAGACTGCTAGCCAGAAAAGAGCAGCAGCTTGTATAGAAAAAAAGACTCCAGTGCAAAAAAACTTTGTTTTTCCGTTTTCTTCTTATTTGATTTTTGATTGTTGGAATTTTGTGACAATCTGTGTTGCATGTTGTATATGTGGATCATTTGTTTGTTTCCTTATTGTTCATGTCAAAGATATAAACACATTTTTTGATCGGTGGTGGGGAAAAGCTACGAAAGAATAGAGTAATAGTTTTTGAAAATAAAATAGACAATAAGTGTCTCCAAGTGAGTAATTTGTTTTCTCATTTGAGATTTATATCATGAGATATATCTATCTCGCCTGTATACTTAATTTTCAACCGTGTTTCAGTCCAGATACAGTGGAGTTACAGGGCTTCCCCGCTAGGTTAACAATCATGAATATTGATGGGGCAGTTTTTTTGCGACCCCATTGGGAATTGCAAACAGTGTTAAATACTCTGTTATACATCCCAGTTTGCGATTAACTAATAGCGAATCGCTAAGATTCACTATTAGGAAATCACAAATTAATACTTATTTACAACTGGCTCCAAGACCTTTTTTTCCTTTATTTTTGTATATTTTAACACTCTGATTTCCTTTCTCTTCAAGTAATGTAGACATATTTTAAGGGTTAAAGCCGTGTTCGGTGTGACACCAGCTGTCTGCAGCATCTGACGCACAGTACCGCTCTGTCTCTTCTTTCAGGAACAAAGAATTGCTGCTTACAAGCTCCTAGTGTCCGAGCCACACAGAAGCATCTGGGCTACGTGCAGAGCTAGGTCTACCTATCCTCCAAGAAATGTAGGATTTTACTATCAGGAAAAATATTCTAGAGATTATACAGGGGCTCGGAAAACAAGCCACTTGCCAACCACTCTTCCTTTCAGTGAGGCACTTGGTAGAGTGCTGATCACATTACTTTGTTAAGATCAACACCACTGACCCGTTGCACTTGGTGCCAGCAATCCCAGGGAGGATGAAAGTGACTGATCACACCATTTTGTCACAGTGCCTCACAACGTGTGTCAGCTAGGTAGAGCTGCCAAGGCACAGACATGGGGCACCCAGAATTTGTGACATTGAGGGGACAGAACCCTCATGTGCCCAGGAGGCTTCTTTGTACAGTCTGTTTGAATACTACTGCCCATTTAGATGCAGTTGTCCTGCTCTGCAGCAGTACTGTGGTATTCAGCCTGTCTCTCCTTCTGAGTCATTGCCCTGAGAGGATGTGCATGCCTCCCATGGCGGACGTGAGCTAGGCCACATAGGCCCTCATTACGACCCTGGCAGTATAGAACCGCCAGGGCTGCTGGACGGGGAGGCACCGCCGACAGGCCAGCGGTGCCCCGCGGGGCATTCTGACCGCGGCGGCTTAGCCGCGGTCAGAGAAGGGAAACCGGCGGTCTCCCGCCGGTTTCCCGCCGGTTTCCCGCTGCCCCCAAGGAATCCTCCAAGCCGGCGCAGCTTGCTGCGCCGGCTTCGGGATTCCGACTCCCCCTCCCGCCATCCAGTTCCTGGCGGTTCTCCCGCCGGGAACCGGATGGCGGGAGGGGGAGTCGCGGGGCCCCCATAAGAGGGCCCCAAAATGTATTTCACTGTCTGCCTTGCAGACAGTGAAATACGCGACGGGTGCAACAGCACCCGTCGCACCTTCCCACTCCGCCGGCTCGATTACGAGCCGGCTTCATCGTGGGAAGGGAGTTTTTCCCTGGGCTGGCGGGCGGTCTTTTGGAGACCGCCCGCCAGCCCAGGGAAAAACTCATAATACCCTCCGCGGTCTTTTGACCGCGGAGCGGTATTATGGAGGGCTGAATTCTGGCGGGCGGCCTCCGCCGCCCGCCAGAATCAGAATCAGGGCCATAGTGTCTGTTGGTTCCAGTGACTCCAGGTGGTTACTTCATGTAGTATGAGATAGCTCCATTCTTGGGCACCCCTTCTTACAGCTACTGCCTGTGAGTTCCTATGGGGTTCCCATTCCTCCTCTTCTTGCCTTGGAACTCAAAGACAATAAGTTGAAACTGAAGGTGGAGGTGCACAAAGAAGTGTTCTGCAAACTAGCTATGCACTTTATAAGGTACTAGAAACAGCTGCAGAAAATCCTGTAAATTAGTTAATTGGCTCATCATAACAGAAAGAGACAAGTGTCCTCTGGGCACATAAGTGCCATGCCAATCTCCCGAAAGCATGGGAGATACCACTTGAAGAAGCATAAGTGCCCCACACATTTGTCTGCTTTGGTTGGTTGCCAGGAGATATTTTGATGGAAAATAGCACAATCCTGGAAGAGCAAATGTTTGAGTAGTACTTTACATTCCCCTCCCAATTCTTTTATCAGATCATAGATTGATGGAAGGCATCACCAGATCGCCCACTGTCATCAGGGTTACAGTTTAGACTAGCAAGTCCATCTTCTCAAGCACATCACAGCAGGTCTCAACACAGAATATCCCCCTGGTAAAGTAAGCTCCTTAGAGGACTAGTGCAGCGGTTCAGACTCACATGATCAGGGTCAACTGGAACTTGGTTTGCCAAACTCTGCTTCCTTCAGGTCTAGGCTCGGTCTGAGCTCAAAGTCTCCCATCATGCTTCTGGTCTTCTGAGCTCTAAATAATTTGTGGATGCTTCAAGTGCTAGCCTAAAAGCCATGAAAATTGTTCTAGCCCATATAGGATTAGTAGCTCCCATGTCAGTAGTGAGACTGGTCCAGCTCCTGGCATTGGAGATCTTGTCTCCCACAGCAACAACCAGCCCTCCTGGTACCCCAGCCTAGTCTCTCCCAGCATTGCTGCTGCCAGCGCAGCAGTCGTACCTGGCTCCACTTCCAGACAACCCATTGAGATCAGGAGGAAATGATGAGCTCCTATCACTCAGGACCCCTCCTCACAAGAAGACATGCTTATATATCCAGATATGATGATAGTATCCATGAGCTTTAAAGTGTCAAATACTAACAAAAATGTCATAAAATCCAGAATTGGAGTGGAGCCTTAACTTTGTGCCCTTGGACCGAAAGGTCATGGCGGACTTAAAGAGTTGGGGGACTCTCCCACTTAATGTGATGGGGAGGGTTGAACCATATGAAATGGTGATTCCGGTGCAATTTGTGCACCTCTTTCACAATTTCCCACGAGCGGTACGCAGTCAGTGGTTGAAGGAGATGGACTCCTTGGCAAAAGCGTTTTTATGGCACAAATCCAGACTGAGAATTGCTCAAGCCAGACGCCAGCAGGCTACGCACAATGGATGCATGACCAATCTCTACTTGCGCGATCTGGCATCTCAAACTCTTGTCATCAATGACTGGTACAGCAGAGGCTGATCTGACCCAGCCTATAGAGTTGAGTTGACCTTGATGGGCTCCATGCTGGGGATGCTTTTTTCACCTCTATACCTGTGTGCTCCTCGAGGTGACCAAGGTGGCCCTTCTCTGCTGGCCTGCAGCTCTTTGATATACAGGCTGAGACTCCAAACTTATGAGGCAGACCTCTTTATGGAGAGGGACCTGGTTGCAGGAAGCAGGGGATCTGGAGGGCTTTACCCATTGGGACCTGATAGGCATCTCCCTGTTGGGGATGTCTGGTCCATCAGCCACATGCACTCCTTTCAGGAGCTTCAATCGGCCTTTGCACTATTGTCCATACAGTTCCATAATTATCTTCAACTGTGACATGCCCTGAGGATGCACATCCCTCCAGTCACTGAGATCCCCGATTGCTGTCCCCTAGAGGTCAAACTCCTGATGGGCGCGCTTCTTAAAGGGAAGATCTCACACATCTATCGCTCCCTGGTGTTTAACGCGCAACATATTTGTGCTGCTGAGAAATCAATGGGAGGAATGGGTTGAAAACTTGGAGGAAGATGACTGGCTGTATGCTAAGATGGCCCCTCATGTTATCACCATCTCATCTAAATTAAGACTAGTACAAGTATACAATTATGGTATGGGCAGCACAAGGGCCCCCATGCCTAGCACCCTTGAAATGCGCACTGTCTGCTCTGAAGACAGTGCACATTTCAAGGGTGCTGGCGCCCCTTGCGTGCGGCAGTATTGCCACCGGCTGTATTATGAACCAGCAACAATGCTGCTGCACCTTCCCCACTGGGCAAGTTCCCGCCCATCAGCCCTGTGGCAAAGTTATAACAGAGCCTGTGGGGAGACCGCCACCTCGATGGAGGTCTCCTCACCACAAGTCTTCTGGCGGCCAAACTCATAATCAGGCCCAAAGTGTCATTACTGATTCAAGTCTGAAGTTGTGAACACTGCTATGGCTGTGTGTGTGTATGCACGCATGTGTCAATCCTTCTGTTCAATAAAGAAAAGTCAAGAGGCATGATCAGAGGGAGGTAAAGTACATTCAGAAACTCTGCTGCAAAGACTTCCTTTACAGGCACTCACTAGGTCTTTTCAAAGTATTAGATTTATTGAGTTAATATATTTAACATTACAGAAGTGATCTAACTAGCAGAAATAGTACCAATCATCAGAAAATAGTATGCACACAGCACATAAATCACCTAAAGAAACAAAATGCAAGCCAAATGAATATAGCATAATCAAATAGCCAAATTGTTAGACTGAGCAACAGAGTGCGCTGTACAAGACCAAAATGAGCTCAAACATGCCTTCTAAAAATGTGCCTGTAAAGTGTGCTTGTAGAATGAATTCTTAATGTGCTGCATGCCAATAAATTCACGTCTTCTTACAGAGGTTTGAGCAATACAAACAATTCATGCATAACACTCGTGTTGACGGTCTGACCGCCATACTCCGGGCCACTCTGACCGCCCAATTAAGACCTGGCAGGCGGACCCACCAGGGGACCACTGTCCCCACCGGGAACATTGTTCCCGATGGGCTGACAGCGGTTTTGGTTGTTGTATCAGCCAGGTGGCACTGAACTCAGCGCCCCCTGGCTGATTGCAACCTTGTTCTCTGCCAGCCTTTTCATGGCGGTTTCCCCACCATGAAAAGGCTAGTGAAGAACAAGTTCAGGGATCACAGTGAGGCCCCGCACTGCCCATGCCGTAAGCATGGGCAGTGTAGGTCCCCCTGCCCAGTGGCTGTCCAGGGGTTCTGGGTGACCCCCAAGGAGCTGAGTGCTATATCGTATCACGGTTCCCGCCAGTCTGACCGGCGGGAAAGCATATTGCAATGTTCTTGCCAGTCAGCCCAGCAGGAACATTGTAATACGCTCGGGGGGGATGCCACGGCCATGGCAGTGGGGTCCTCCCCGCGAGTTTGGTGGTCCCATGGTGGGACTGCCAAACCCATAATGAGGGGCTTTGACTTCTGACACATTCAACACAGTATAGTCTGTCAGCAACAGTAACTGAAATGTTACATGAAAATAAAAGAATGTTATTTTGCTTTCCGTCCAGACACTTGTATCTATAAAATACAAATGCACTGTGATTTTCTGTGTGAGCATTAACATCATTTTCTACCAGAAGGAAAATAACAACTTTTAAATATATTGCATATTAATTTCTTTTCACAGCATTGTCTTGCACATTTTTCACTCTTTAAGGAAGCAGCATAAAAAATAACAATAGGAGAACATTTGCCTAAACATGCTGCAGACTCTGTCCTTGTAATGTTACATCTGTTGGCCTTGAAAAGATACAAGCCAGGGAGATTCCACAAATGTTTATATTTTATAGAGAAAGACATGCATGGAAATGTATTTGTTGTGCATTTTCAAGGCCTACTCTGCACTCAACTACAAATCACTGTCATATACTTTTCTAATTTATTAATTAGCTTTCTCAATTCCTCCTTCTAATAATTGAAAGTGATCATAGCATCACAATCTCACAACATCGTTGTCATCACTTCTGACACTTTAGACTCTTTCAGACCGAAACATTTCAATCTATCACATTCTTAAGCTTCTCTATGATACAGTTTGATTCCTTCTTTTGAGGCTCTTCTCATCTTTCTCTATCTGCCTTTCAGTCTAAAATGCCAATTTACATTACTGTATAAGTTTATGTACATGTACTATTTTCCACTCTGACTTTACCATTTCTTCTCATCACGCAACCTACAAATGTGTCCTTCTCCTTCTTTCCAAATCTAAGGACTAGGATATATTTGTAACATTCTGTTTTTTGATTGTTATATTCCCTAATAAAACAGCGCTCCACTTCAGGTAGTTTGCACATACTTATTTCTGGAAAGGAAACATTCTTCATGTTGGTACTTTTTACATTGGCCCTATGAAACTTTATAGGAACTGGCATAAACTCAATTCCTCCAAGATTTGCAATAGCAGTTAACTCTTCCACTGGAACAATACGATCTCCATTAACTTCCTCAAAGATAATCTGATGCATTATTAGTGAGCAATATACTGAACAGAGCATAAGGCAAATGTAATTGCATTGAGTCACACCTTCAGAAACAGAAGTAGGGAGATTTGTATAAAAGTAACAATCATTAACATCATGATCTTCCTGTAATATTTTACCAGTACCATGTAAGTACATTCTAAATAATAATTTCATAATAATTAACATCTAATTCATCATGTGTAGAATTATTATCTGATCAGTGACATAATATCGAGCACAATATTGTGCTATATAAATATAGTGTCAAAAATATCGATGTCAATAATATGGTCTACCTATACTTATAATTGTAAGTACAAAAAATAGCAGAACAAAAATATCGCTGACACTAATGTCACTCAAAATAATGAAACAATATTGATTTTCATTATTTAAAATATAGAATAAAATAGTAGATCTTAATTATTTTAACATATAACATTAATATAATGTAAATTAAATAATGTTAAGTAATAGTTAAATATATATAAATGTATACTCATATAAACACACACGTATATATATATATATATTCATAAATATGTATATAATTTAACACTATTAATTAAAACATATTTTAATTTATATAATTTTTTATTTACTACTATAAAAAACATAAATATATAAATACATAGATATTTAAATATATCAATGAAACATAACAAACATTAAGACACATGTACAAAACACTAAAATAAATTACCTAATTTATTAAATACTAACAGCTAACAATTTAAAAATATTTAATAAACATATTACAAAAGTTAAACACATATATATATATATATATATATATATATATATATAAACAAATAATACACAAATTAAACAAACAAATTATATATATATATATATATATATATATATATATATATATATATATACACACTATTAAAAATAAGTATTTAAATAACATATTAAAGATACACTATTACCAGTCATTGCAACAGTAGGGAAAGTGTTGGACTTTGGAGGGGATTAAATTTACTATTCCCATGGCAGTCTGTGCAAAAGTAGGAAAAGCGTTGGACTTCAGAGAGGTAAAATTTGCTATTCCAATCCCAGTCTGTGTAACAGTAGGGAAAGCATTGGACTTTGAAGAGGTTAAATTTACCATTCCTTCTCCAGTCTGCTCTACAGTAGGGAAAGCATTGGACTTTGGAGAGGTAAAATTCACTATTCCCACTCCAGTCTGTGCATCAGTAGGGAAAGTCTTGGACTCCAGCAGGATAGTATTTACTATTACCACTCCACTCTGTGCAGCTGTAGAGAAAGTAATTCACTTCAAGTTATCAAATACATAACATATTTTGATAACTCTATTATTTGAACAAAATCTAAAACTCCTAATATAACATTATATATAAATTTAAAAAGCAATTCAACAATTCACTTAATTAATATTTGTAATAAATAATATTAGATAAAAATATGTCAATTGATTATTTAATTAAATTCCCACACTATACTCCCACAAACCTAGCAGCCCACAATTAAAATATAATTAAAATAAAAAAGTATAACACAATTAACATATTACATACTCAATAAAATAATTATTAATAAATTATAATTAATTGCTAATTAATTACTACTTAAGTAACTTCCCATCCTGTTCCCCTACAAACAAACCACACCTAATAGATTACAGAGAAATATTATAATTAAACAATTTAAATAATTAAAAAGCAATTACATATTTTAATAAAAAATATTAATTAATTGGTAAATATTTATTTATTCATTTACTTCCCATCCTATAACCCTACAAACCCAACGATCCGCACCTAAAATGTTACTTAAACACATAATAATTACACAATTTACCTAATGAATTACCAATTGAATAATAATAAATTTAAAAATATTTATTAATTAATTGTACCTAATTAACTTCCCAGCCTGTCCCCCTACACACCACACTACCCGCTACAACACTGTAAATTACTATTAACAATTACATAAAAAATTGTAAATAACTTAAAATTACACACTGTATTTAAAAAAGATTATCAACAGTTATACAAACAATGATAGGCTGAAAGTGTGGCTTTGCACAGAGCATACACATTAGGGTTGTGGAAATATCCCATTGCCACCCACTGGGATACCATTCTAGCTGATCTGCAGTCTAACCTAACACACAAATCTGATGATAATGATAGCACTGTGCCAAGAACATTGACACATAACAGAGGCTGTTGTATGACACTATCTGTGCTACTCATCTCAATGTCCTCCATGCATACACTTTTTGAAGTCCTCAATATTGGGATGTCATGTGCCAGCTCTCAAGATAACACTTGTTAGGTGGGGTAGGGTAACAGCTGGCTGGGCTGGATGGTCAAACAAATTGTTTGGTTTATATTGTTTATTACAACATTGTTATGATATGGATGGATCTGCACGCTCTTCCAAAGGCGATACGCCTAACACAATGTTTCTATTTCATTTGTCACAATAAGTTTGTCATTTGATAGTAATCGGACATTCTGATCACATGTCATAGGCCACTTTATACTAAGGTATTCATGTCGATTTCGGCGGTCTTTTCGTAAGACCACTGAAATCACGGGTGCCAAAAGGCCATCGTATTTCGACGTTGTGCCGATTTCCACCCGATTTTGAGTGGAAATCTAACACCGTCGGCCTGGCCGACATCGTAATAGAGGTGGTTACCACTGCCTGCCCTACCACGCCAACAGGACTCTGCCTGCCTTATTTCGACCTGTAATATGGCGCAGTGGTTTCCGGCACAGCGGTACAGGGTCCGATCCCCTCCCAGACGGCCACCTCGTCAAAGCAGGTAAGATGATCGGCCAAAAGTTAGGGGGAGGGAATGGTGTTGTGTGAATGTGAGTGGTGTCGGCATGTATGTATGAATGCTGGGGGAAGGGGGCTTCTGTGTGTGTGTGTGTGTGTAAGTGTGAGTATGCCGAGGGGGGAGGGAGGGTGTTGTGTGTGTGTGAGTGTATGTTTGTGTGAATGCGGGGGTAAAGGGGTGTATGTCTGAGTGCGTGCATGCAAGTAAATGTGTATGTCAGAGTGCGTGCATGCGAGTGAATGTGTATGTCAGAGTGCGTGCATGCGAGTACATGTGTATGTTCGAGTGTGTGTGTGTGTGAATGAATTGGTATATCTGAGTGAGTTTTTGGGTGCAAGTGTGTGGGGGTGTTTATAAGTGAATGTGTGAGTGAGTTGGGGTGTGTGAACGTAGGTATGTGGTTGTGTGGGGGTGTGTCTGTCTGTGACAAGAATGAAGATTCCTGTTACTGGGTGCATGACCACCAGCATTTTCGTGGCGGTGCGACTGCCACGAAAATGCTGGCGGTCTTCCGAGTCATGATGGCGGTATTACGGCTACGGCCGGACAGGAGGTGCTCACCTCTGGCCCGACGGTCCCACCGCCCTGGCATTAAGGGCGGCGTTTCAGCGGTTTGGCTTTGGCCAAACCACTGAAGTCGTAATATGGCGGTCTTTACCGCCGGCGTCAGTAAGACCACCACTGTGAGTCTGGCAGTCCAAGGACCTCCAGACTCAAAATGAGGCCCTAAATGTAAGTGACACTACTGCTGTATTGAAAGATGTGAAAATTTAAACTCAATAAACAGATTCAAACAAAAAAGAGAATTATACAAACTATGGGCCTGATTACGACCTTGGCGAATGGGATACTCTGTCAAAACATGACAGGTATCCTGTGCGCCGTATTACAAGTTCCATTATATCCTATGGAACTTGTAAAACAGCGGGTGGGCTATCTGTCACATTTGTGAAGGAGTATCCATTCCGCCGAGGACATAATCAGGCCCTATATATAATATATACAATTCTAATGTGAACTAAAACACATAAATATAATTAAAACACAATATTTTTTACAACAATATTATTGAAAACGAACAGCTATTCTTGAAAACAGTGTTACTTCCTAAAAAAAATGTATATTTTTTTCAACGATATTTCTGCATCATTATATTTATTGTCACAATATTAAAAACTCGACATTTATGTAGCTCTATACAGTATTTAAAATCCGATATTTTGTCCAAATACCATTTAAGACTACCAAAACTACATTGGAAGTCATGCAAATTATCTCTCTTCTTGTGGACATTTTCTCTTATGTATCTTTCAAAAGCAAACTCTTTCAAAATTTTCAACAGCACAGTCTTTCCATTGCTTCCTAAATCAGTTTAAAATATTTTAAACAGTACAAAGTTAACAGTATTTCAGGAAAACCAATAAAGCACTCAAGGATTTCTCAGTCTCTTGCTCGGCAGCTCTCTTAGGCCGTATTACAAAAAACAGGAGATGTTTCAGGTTTAATTCTTCCCAAGTACACCCATTCAGGAACCGTGTGCTTCTTATTTGGCTTTCTCTGTCATACTGATTTATGTGGTTCACCTCCATCTAAGAATTCTTCGGAGCTCACTTCAGGCTCTCCAGTAGCATTACTCCTGTCTTCAGCTACTGTTAAATCACCAAGGACCAGATGTAGGAAACTGTTTGCGACTCGCAAACGGCAAAATTTGCCGTTTGCGAGTCGCAAAACTCAGTTTCCTATGCAGAAATGCATTTTGCGAGTCGGAACCGACTCGCAAAATGCATTTCCGACTCGCAAATAGGAAGGGGTGTTCCCTTCCTATTTGCGACTCGCAGTGGGATGTAATACCATTTGCGACCGCGTACGCGGTCGCAAATGGCATCGCAGTTACCATCCACTTCAAGTGGATGGTAACCCACTCGCAAATTGGAAGGGGTCCCCATGGGACCCCTTCCAGTTTGTGACTGGACCCACAAATATTTTTTCAGGGCAGGGAGTGGTCCAAGGGACCACTCCCTGCCCTGAAAAAATACCGAAACTAAAGGTTTCGGTTTTTTTTTAAGTGCAGCTCGTTTTCCTGTAAGGAAAACGAGCTACACTTAAAAAAAAAAAACTGCTTTATTTAAAAGCAGTCACGAACATGGAGGTCTGCTGACGACAGCAGGCCTCCATGTTTGCGAGTGCCTATACTCGCTATGGGGCCGCAATTTGCGACCCACCTCATGAATATTCATGAGGTGGGTCATTGCGACCCCATAGCGAGTCGCAGTCGGTGTCTGAGACACCGTACTGCATACCAAATTGCGAGTTGCAATTTGCGAGTCGGATGGACTCGCAAATTGCAACTCGCAATTTGGTTTGTTGCTTCATCTGGCCCCAAGTGAGTAACTACTTTGCACAACACTTCTTTGTGCACACCCACCTTCAATTTGAACTCTTTTCCTTGAATTCGACTTTTAGCAACTGAACTTCTACTCAAACTTCTGTTCTCTATGTTTCCTCTTTAACTTTGTTTTTTACTGTTTTCACTTGCCTTTTCTGTGATTCCAAACATTGTTTCAAATAGGAAGTTCTTTAAAATTAGTTTAAAAAAAAGTCAAAATGTCACTGTATTTAAGGAAGACTTATTCAGCACCTGAAGTTTTCACAGCTCTTTTCCAATTCAGCTCGTTTGGATCTCCAAACCAAAATCAAAGATTCAAAGATATTATAAATGAATGTCTTTTTCTGGTTCAATTCACCCCAAGTAGTCCCAGTCAGGGGTTTTGTGGTTTTTTATTGTATTTCAGTGTTTTGTTGATTTATGTGTTACGCCTTTCTCTGAGAATACTTCAGTGCTCTCTTCAGGCTCTCCAGTAGCACGTTCTCTCATTCCTTTGGATACTTTTAAATCACCACGTACCACTACTTTGCTGAACACGTCTTTGCAAACTCTCACCTTCCGTTTGAATCCTTGCAACTGAACCTCTTTTTCTGTTTGCTTTTGAACTTTGGTTTGCACTGTTTTCGCTTGCCTCTCCTGTCACCCTTCCCTGTATATCCAAGTTTTGAGTCTAGCTCCCTGACTCAGCAACTCAAAATAACAGTTTTTCTGATACTCTTACTCTTCTAGAAGACACTCCATTGCACTTTACGGCAGTGTTTCCTTCCAGGATAGCCTAATAAGGCCCCTTATTGTAGGCAATGTTTTCTTACATGTTTTTTGACAAGAATTCACTCTCTTACTTTTAGATAGTGACGTGCAATTGAGGACACAGATGGGGTGGCAAGATGCACGTATTTAGAGATAGAGCACACTGTATCAGCCAGATGCTTGCATTAATCCAGAATCAAGCCATCAGTAATACTGAGCAGGGCTGCAGAAAGAATACTAAGAATCTGGACTGGTCAACCTATCAATACTTCATGTGGGTTTAGACCAGTCCTTTGCTCTGAGTACTTCTCATAACCAGTAACACCAGAGAGGGAGTGCAACTGCCCATTTCAGAGAAGCAGATGCACATCCTTTTGCCAGCTTGTTTTTAATTACCGATTCAGCCTCATAACAACACCTGATGATTGTGGGTGGTAAGTGTAGTGAAATGTTTGATCAATGCCTAACACATCACAGATCATCTTCATTATATCATTATTAAAGGGTCCACTTCTGTCCGATTCCATCTTCAATGGCATTCCATAACTTGAGATCAACTCCTTGAGCAATAATTTTGCAACTGTCAGTGCATCACATCTCCTTGTCAGGTATGCCTCAGCCCACTTTGACAACATGTGCACCACTACTAAGATGTACCCTGGAATAGAATACAGTGCCATTTCCACAAACTCAGCCTGTAATCTAGGGAAAAAAACACATGCCTTTCCCAGATAAATCATGAATACATGAGTTTTCTTCCCAGCATTATTTACTGACCCAGTGTACACCTCTGACAACGACATTCTGCCCTATTCTGATAGTGAGGGTTGAACCAGTAAATATTAAGGGGGTCATTAGGAATTTGGCGAACGGAAGCATACGTCTGCCAAACTCCCACCGAGGAGACCACTACGGTGCTGGCGGTCTCCCCACCAGCCCCTTTACAACTTTCCCACTCTGGCTGACTGGCAGAAACCAAGGTTCCTGCCGGTCAGCTCAGTGGGAAAGGTGCGGCAGCATTGTTCCTGACTCATGATTGAGGCGGTGGCAATTGTGACGCATGCAGGGTGCACCAACACCCTTGAAATACACACTGTCTTCACAGGGGGACCCCTGCACTGCCCATGCCATTGCAGGGGCCCCCTGTAGCCCCTGTGGCCCCCTGCACTTGGTCTCCGCCAGCCTTTTCATGGTGATCAGACCGCCACGAAAAGGCTGTTGCAAGGCTATCAGCCCAGCAGTGCTGGCTGGTTACAACCACAACTGCCGTCATCCCGTCGGGATCACTGATCCTGACAGAGACGGTGATCTTTTTAGTGATCTGACTGCCAAACTCTTAATTTGACCATTGACTGTCAAAGCTGCAGCGGTCTTGACAGCCATCGCGGGTCTGGCAGTCTAGTGACCGCCAGACTCATAATTAGGTCCTAAATGTATTAATCATTCCATTTCTCCCCACATGTGTGGGTCCAGGCAACAATATCAACAGTTGTGGTAAACGTGAATTTTGCAAGACAAACTTTTCATCATTGTGTTCCTGGAAGCCATCCTGTCCTTGTTTACATGCAGCATTTTCTCATTCTTTCGATTCCCCATCTGACATTACATTCTGTACTTCCCTCAATTCATCCAATGTTTGTATTGACCCACAAGTAAGAACTGGTGCTAGGTGATGAGCAACCCACATTGGCAATGCAGTACTCAGTGCTACGTAGTAACTTAGAACTACATCTGCATATAATTATTTTGTCTAGTGACATCATCACTCCCATGTCCATGCACTGCACATTTGACAACTACAATTTAGCTTGGCAAATTTTAAGAATACAACAAATCAAGACTTGTCAGTCTCATTCGAATTGGCGTACCAGCAGAAGTCATGAAATCATGCAGTGATCACAACTTCAAAATTGTACACAAGTCCAAAATAATACTGACTCATTCTAAAGGGTAGCACCCTGTGGACAACCAATACAACAGGCTCTAGTAAGAGTAATCAGTTCAGAAACAAGGGTATAAAACAAATTCACAAATATTGTGTTTCAACAACGTACATTAGTGTGCAAATAGAATATGCTGCATGCAAATTCCCTTCAATCTTTCTTCAGCAAGAGACATCTGTAAATAGAACGAAATCAGCTTGATTCTCTTGCACATCTTGTATGTTCTGGTTTTGTGCACAACTTTGTAACTTACAATCATGTTCTTATTTGTCATTGTCAATATCATTCTCTGTTTTTGGAAATGGCAAAGGAGTAGCATGATTTAAAGTACATTTCTGATTGACACTTTTTGGGCTGCAAGAATTATTAGCCCATACTTGGCTAATCTCACATTGGTTAGATGTTGGTTCCTGCTTCAGGTGACTCAAACACAACGTATTATCCAAGACCACTGAATCACTTTGGGCCATGACTGCAGCGGTAGCTACAGTCGATCACAAACATCCAGGAGGAGCAACTGATTTTTTCTCATCACCATGAACTGAGTGAGAACAAAAAGGGAGCATCCTTGTCTTTCTGACAATTACAAAAATAACTCTTTCTAATTATACAGCATTTGTAGAGCTGGTGCTGAACACAATGTGTATCTCAGCTCTAGTAAGCCTTTGATGCATGCCCCATTCCAGGGACTGAATCAGTTATGTTGCTATGTGTCAGTCTCTGCAATGGTTTAGCAGTTAGAAAACAATTGGGAGTCCACTGATGACAGTAACATTCCATTTCCAAGAACACTCTTACATCTCTCTCTACATTGGCAGAACTGATTCTCAGAATTGCAGATATGCATTCTTTGGCACCTTTCACATTCCTTTCTGAACCTGATGTTCCAAATAAATAAATTCTGTCTGACAGTACTGTAATTTTGTTGATGTTACATTGACGGTCATTACGTGTTTGGCGGTCTTTTGTGAAGACCGCCGCGATGGCTGCTGCCAAGACACTGTGATGTTGGCAATAATCCGACCGCCATAATAAGAGTCACACTATGATGTGTGCCAAAAAGTAGCCAAAGATCCGAAACCGCCAGGACATTGGAGGACGGAAAAGAGGTGGTCCTACAACCAGCATCCCCAGCCCGACAAAAATCTTCCCATCAGATTACGATCCACAAATCACAACAGAGGTTCCAGCATGGCGGAAAAACATTGGCAGAGAAAACCGCGGCGGTATCAACTCACATCACACAGAACACCACCCCACATTGGATAGTTTGAAAACCCACACCTGACACACATCCACACACTCAACACACCTACACACTGCACTATACAACACACCCCTACACAACCACAATCCTTTGCAAACAGAACACCATTCACAGCCACAGAGAAGGAATAACTATCCCAGGTTTAGCAAAAAAAACTTTTGCCACCTATACACATTTTGCCACGCATACATCCCACACCTGCACAACATACACAACACACAATATACAACAACTGTCACCCACTCACATCACAGCACCTACACCTCATCACTAACATTTCCTTCCACCTTTTTTTTTTACACTACCTCACCCTCTTTATCACCACTACCATGTGCCCACAAAAACACCCATGTTTCGCAGATGATGAGTTGAGATTGATGGTGGGTGAAATTGTCAGGGTAGAGCCACACCGTTTCGGAGCACATGTCCAGCAAACATCAATAACCAGGAAAATTGAGTTGTGACAAAGAATAGTCGACAGGGCCAATTATGTAGGCAGCTATCCACGCACAAGGGATGACATCAGTGGATAGGTATGTTCCATGGCATCCAGGCATCAGCTGGCGGGCCTCAATATTGGTGGTGGACCCCCATCTCCTCGCTCTACTTTCACATCTTGAGAGGAGAAAGTCTTGGACATCCTTCAACCTGAGAGCAGGAATACCTGGGGGAGTGGAGTCGGTTAAGTCCTACAACATTCATGTCACCAAAATGTTTTGTCTTGCATGCTCCCTCACCACCTTTCCCCACCTCAATTACCAAACCACCCACCAACCCTCTGTGCCAAATGTAAAAATACCCCACTCTGGCATGCCATATGTCCACTAAACTCACCTGGGTCCACAGCCCTTGGGAATGGCATGTTAAGTCCTGGGACCTCATAGCACTACAACTCCCAGAAGGCAATATTCCTCCATAAAGAATACCAGAACAGCGCACCAAATATGAGAAGTCCTGCTGTGTACCCAATCAAACTGCCCTTAGAAATAAGATTCCAAAGATTCAAATTTACTCACCTGGGGTGGAAATCTAGATGCCAAGGTAGATGTACATGCAGTATATCCAGATAGAGGTCAATGTCCAGTGCATACTCCTATACTGTGTCCCTACTCTGACACTATTGTGCATTGTTCAGCTTTTGTGCCATGTATCATGCCATACACTTCACTAGGCAAAAAAGGTTATCACCCATATCATTGGTCAGACAACATAAGAGGGTATCAGTAGTCATATATCTACCAACATAGTTTAACATCTTTGAGCATGGTGTATGGTATTGAAATACCTGAGTCTCATTTTGTTCTAGCTGAGAATTGTTAGCAGCTGTCATTGTCATTTCTGGGTAAGGCAGTGTGTGCATCTCACACAACTTCAGTACTACTCAAACTCAAACATAACGTGTTGTATAACTTATAGCAACTGTGTGTTCCACTCCTCCCACAGCTAACCTTGCCATTGTCACCATGGAGAGGATACCATAGACTGCCACAACCACTCTGGATGAAGGGCCCACTGAGAACAACACCTCTGGACGTTTGGGCACT
Organism: Pleurodeles waltl; assembly: GCF_031143425.1. Lineage (NCBI taxonomy): Eukaryota > Metazoa > Chordata > Amphibia > Caudata > Salamandridae > Pleurodeles > Pleurodeles waltl. Next base: position 974,162,139 of record NC_090446.1, on the reverse strand, counting down.
GACTACAAAGGTGGCCCATCAGGGACACCTGGTCAGTCAACAACTGTCAGCTTCACCCTGCCCACACTGACTTCCCCCATCCCTGTTGCATCTACATCACAGGCACCTATTCGCCCCCAAACCTGTGTCCCAATGACTGTTTCTTCCATTGTGTGCCCTCCAGTACAGGTACCTGAGTCTCCTCTTGTCACCCCTGACAATGATGGACCTGCCACCATTGGCAGTGGGCACACTGTATCAGGGGCACAGGCATGTGAGGGTAGGGTATGTGGGAGGGATGGTGTGGGCCAGAGGATGGGGTCTCAAAGGCACAATACTGACCAGGAAACCATCTCCCAGGTCCTGGGTGCCTACCAAAATTCCCAAGCCATGATGGGCCAGGTACTCACCATGATGGAGTAAAACCAACAGCTACAAAGGGACAACCAAAGGGAATCCATGCAGCAGCGGCAGGCATAAAATGCAATCCTGACTTCCATTGCTGGGGTGCTGAGGAACATCAACACTACCCTGAGTAGGTCTGCCACACAACATCAGGACTTTGCCGCTAATAATGAGTCATCAGCCCCTTCAACATCTGTGGCTGCTAGTGGAATAGAGGCCCTGCTATGGGAAGGGCATGCCTCAGACACCCCACTCTCTGTACAGAGGAACCCCTGCAAACGTGAACATCCACCCAGACATCCAGGAGGAGCAGATGCCAAGACCAAACCCACTGCCAGGAAGTAAACCTCTCCTGATTGTTTCCCCTTGTGTGCCACAAATACACCCTGTTGACTGTTCTGAAACCTAACTCCATTTTACTATGATGTAAGGACACTGTACTTGTGTTTCCAAATGGTGTAGCAGCTACCCTGATGATTTCATCAACCATGACTGAACCATTCACTGTTTACTTTCTGTTATTTCAGTTTGACTCTACACATATTGTTTTGCATTCCCCTATAAATACAGCTTGAACACAGGTACTGTGTAAGTGTCATGTATCAACCATGTACAACTGTCATGTATGACACCTCTTGTGACAATATGTCCCTCCGTATTGTACAACATTTGTTATAGACATCACACATGCACAACATAACCAGCAGACTCATTGCATTGGGATTGTAACATAGACATAACCCAAATCAGCTGTATTGTACATCTCCACATATTTATTAGTAGATTTGCAATCAGTAGATGGAGTAGTACTGCTGGTGACTTCAGAATGTCAACTTAGGTGTCGTACACTAATAACCCACAGGATACAGAAGTTAGGGACATGTCAGTCTTTCTACAAGCCAGGAGGCAAACAGATTGGTCCTTTGTATCACCATGCAACTCCTTATCACATACCCATACCTTAGCTTCCTAATAATCATACCCCATGATACAAACAGAGATCAGTACTGATGTCCCCAGTCCTGGAACCTTTCACTTTCCATGGCCAGGTACCTGTAGACTTGCAACTCACCTATGTCAGTCCTCAGAGACATGCACATTGGTCTGTGAAGTATTAACACACTGACAGCTATGTACAAGGTAAGTCGACATACAACAGAAACCATTATGAGGGTAGAGGCTCTGGTTCAACATTCCCAAATGTGTCAGACACATATGCACACTTCCATCCCAGTGCCCTGACAGTTTGGCCATATAAGTGACACTCCACATGCTCATGGTAATCAGTACCTGTTTCAGCCATGTCCACTTCTCATATCTGCCTGCAAATCCCATTTGCCTCTGACACTGTCTGTGATTTGCCATTGAGGATGAGTTAAACAGAACCTCAGAAAATCTGTGATAGTTAAAGATAAGAGATAGGACATAATTGTAAACATACATCTATCCTGACAAGTCATTTGTACAAGTGTCACTTCTTGTGCAGTTACAAATCATGACACTGTATACCACACTGTTCAGTACGCAATACCAACTAACAATCTGAATGCATACCTGAGTCATTGGCATTGCCATTGGAGCGACCTAAGACCTCACAAATGATGGTAAATAGGAGGTGACATGCCAGGCATCAATTATAGACTACAAAATGGAATCTCACTTATAAGAACACATCACATACCTTTAGTCAGTTGAAATGCAAATTGATGAGATCTGCCCTGATATCTCCAGCTTCATCTGGCTCATCTTCACTTTGCAAATCTGCATTTCCACACACAGGTTCTGTTGGCTCCCTCTCACCTGGTATGAATGGTATGCAACGTCTCAGGCCAAGGTTGTGGAGCATGCAGCAGGAAACAATATTTTGACATACCTTGTTAGGTGAGTAGAGGAGGGTTCCTGCAGATTTGTCCAGGCTGTGAAATCTCGCCTTCAGGAGCCCAAAAGTCCACTCCACTACACTCATTATCCTTCTTTGGCCCTCATTGAAGCAGACTTCCCCTAGGTTGGTTGGGTACCTTACTGGGGCCAATTTCCAATGGCGGTTTGGATAGCCAGAGTCAACAGTACGGAATAGGTATAACAACACAAACATATATCTTGGACATGCACATTTGTGATAGCAGGAGACACACTTTGCAGACACTCGTCATATGTGGCTTACCAACCAGCTAGGCCCTCTCTGTGTAGATTTGTGTCATCAGCAGTGGGATATTGCTGTTCCCCATGATGAAGGAATCATGGATTGATCCAGGATACTTTGCACATACTTGTAAAATATACTGGTCTGCTAGACACACCACTTACACATTGATGGAGTGGTAGTTTTTCCTGTTACTATATACCTGTTCATTGGAACTGGGGGGGGGGACCAACGCTACATGGGTGCCATCTATGGCTCCAAACAGATGTGGAATGTGTCCCAAAGCATAATATTCTGCCTTCACATAGGCCAAATCTGCACGTTGGGGAAACCTGATGTAGCTGTCCAGGTGTTTTAAAAATGCAGACAGTACAGCCTTCAAAGCCAGACTGAACGTGGGTTGATACATCCCTGCAATTAGGGCCGCTGTATTCTGAAAGGACCCATCATATCTGGCTCCAACTGATGACATAGATCCTTGATTATATACCTATTCAGGTGATATATTTGTACAATGTGTCTCTCCTCCGTAGTGTGCAGGTCTACTAGTGGCCGGTACCCTGGAGGCTGTCTTCCTATCCTCATGCCAGGGTAACTATGTGGGACAGAAACAGACTGTAGGTGAATTTTACAATGTACACATAATGAATATGTTCATGTAAAATTACACATATCTCCATATGATGTCAGAGGAAACATGACATTTGATGTACAGCATATTGCTATGCATTCTATGTCAGTTCCCTTTAATGCCGATTCCCTAAACCCTCAGATGTACTTTGCATGCATCTATATGTGATTTGCAGTGTTTGATAGTTCAGCCTAGTTCACATGTGAAACATCTTTGTTGCACCTATACTGACGTCGCAAATAGGGTGTTGAGAATAGATTTTCATTTCTATTACCAGTCATACCTCTTTTACACAGCTTTTACTACTCACATACATATTGAGACTACTAAACATAAAAGCAGCACTTAAAACGGGTTCACAATATATAGTTAATAGTAAATGGCGCTCCTTCCATTACTTTCCCATACATATCATTGCATCAAAATGGCAGCTGCCTGACCTACTGTATTGGACATGAGGAAGTGACCTAACTCCACTGGCGGATGTTGTCATGGCGGTAGGGGGTTACAACCATAGTGGACATTGCCATTGGAACACATTGCTGCCTTTGGTGGACTTGGGCCAATGGCGACATCTTCCGGCGGTGAGGGTCATGTGCCTGGTGGACGTGACCACCAACTTCTGCAGAATCTCCAATTTGGCTCCTGACACTGCTGCCAGCAAGACCTCCACATCCTGAGCTGCTGTGTACTGCCTCTGGGAGCTATCATGCCATGTCCTGCAGGTGATAGGGCCCCAGCCTTCACTCCAGAGGAGCTGTACAAGCTTCTGGATGATGTCCTACCCCTGTATTGACAGCTATATGGTGCTCAGGAGGAGCAGGTGAGTCAGATGGTATACCAGTGTGTTAAAGGTGGAGTGTATGATGGTGTACATGAAATGTGCAGTAGTAAAGGATTAGGCAATCATGTGTGGGTGTTTGGACATGTGTCCCTGTGCATAGGCAGACATTCAGTAGTGATACATGGTAGATAGTGTGTAATCTACCCTCCTCTATACACAACATAGATTGCAGCATGTCCAACAATAATGGTGTGAGAAATGTTAATAGAGACATACCATGTTATGGACAATCATGTGGCCTGGTCATATATATCTAGCCATACCTGGTACTAATCATGCATGTTGTGTGGGTGGCTCCACTTCACACATGGGCTGGCTGCAGATGGAAAATTGTAACGCAGTCTGAACTGAGAGGAAGGGAATGTTTGCTTACTTGCTGTGACTGAAGTGTTCTGACCGCTTGTGTTGGTATGGACATAACTTTCTCCTATTGTCTGTGTTTTCCATGCAGGTCAATGTCTATCAAAAAAAGGGAATCTGATGTGCCATCGTCAAGCAAGTGCGGACCCTGGGGGTCAACAGCTGGTGGAGCACCCACTGTAGGAAGCAGTGGGAGGACCTGAGACGCTGGGCCTGGAAGACTGCAGAGGCCCAGCTGGGGAAGTCCTCCCAACAAGGGAGGGGTGCCCATCGGACTTTCACCCCTATAATGGCCCGCATTTAGGTGGTGGCCTACCCCGATTTGGAGGTGCATCTGAAGGCAGCATAGCAGCCACAAGGGGGTAAATGCTGACTACACACATCTACATCCCCCTGCCAGTTCAGTGTATAATGTGTAAGTACTTAAGCTGTGACAATGTGGTAAGTGCTAAAGGCAAAGGGTCCCCTAGGAACACCTAGCTGCACAGCTGATAGCATTGATATACAGGTGTGGACATTTTATTGTGTATAGGAACATAAAACTCACCCATGTTAACCATATTCTATTAAAGCATGGGGTGATGCACATGTGACTGTCATATGTGTACCACTATACTGCTCTATATGTAACCTGCTGGGTCATCCTTCGCACCTACTGATGCATACTCTAGATATCCTGTTGGTAAGTTTGTCCAGTTCTTTGGTCTCTGCCCATTCCTATTCTACTGGATCTAGCTCTATGTGCAACATAGGGTCTGACAGGTGAGATACAGGCCAATTATTCATGAGTTGTGAACTAGATGTAAAGTTCATGTGAGGGTGTGATCTCAATCTGAAATTATTCAGAGGTATAAGGAGGTGCCCCCATTGTTAAGTGTGGACTATACATTGGCAAATGCAATGTTTAATCATGGTGGACACCCTACACAATGGAAAGCAGGGTGGTAATTCTACATTCCTAGTGCAAGACATATCAATGACATGTGAGTTCAGACTATTTGTACCATGTACATGGTATTGTGAAGGTAAGTGGCTATCCTGCTATTCCCTTAGCCAATGTATAGTGGGCATGCTACACAGGGCAAGACATCTCTATATATGTACAATATACACTGTTTTTGCCAACATCATGTGTACATTGGTAATTCCTGCCATTTTAAAGATTTGTGATCCACGTTTGGCATACTTACTTTTGATATTCTGATTCCGTTTTGAAGGATTTTGGTTTGGCCAAGCTCAATTTACACTGACTTAATTGTGTTGCAGGTGTTGTCGTTGACATTCGCATGTTGGTGGAATGGAATATGTTATCAGTTGATTTGCAGGACTCTAGGTGTATGTCTCAATCATGGTTACTTAAGAAGTTATTTAGGTCAGTGTAACTTTACTCCAAAAATGTAAGGTTACTTCTGTCTGAAGTGCTGATAGTGATGTTGGCATTTTGTTATTGTTAATTTGAGAATGATACTCATCATGATTAGTAGAACTGTGTGGCTTTTATGCACATGACAGGTGCCCATTGTATTGAAGGTGCTGGTATGCTCCCTGTGGTTGTCTGTGGGAAACTCCTGTGTGCTAAGTAGGCCCCTATTGCTGTACATGACTTTGTTTTCTATGTGAGAATGACTAAAATGAGTAGGTCCACAGAGTTTGTATAAACCTTTACAAAAACACAATTGATAAATGTGTTGTTGAACTGGATTTGAACTCTATTATAGTCCAAACCTGGTTATGCCAAATAGAGTAGGTGCATCTGAAGATTTTGCCATTGTGATTGTTATAGACACAGTTACATGTTATGAATGTGAGTGATTGCCAAGCAACATACAGTGTTGTAATTGGAATGTGATGAGGTAATTTTCATACAACATGACATCTGGTAATGGACTGAGCAAGTGTTGATTTGGAGTATGTATGAATTTGAAATCAAAGTCAACACTAATTCCCATTGATGGATTGTTGTTTCACAGTGATATTTGGATAGGAACACACTTCTTAACTTGACAAATCATCTTGTGCACCAATAGTTTGTGTTATAGCTGTACTGATAGGCAGTGGCATAGCGTGGGTTGTCAGCACCCGGGGCAAGGCAAGTAATTTGCGCCCCCTAACCCGTGGATTTTAGCACTCGAGTCACTTCCAAGATGTTGCGCCTGGTGCGTCCGCCCCCCCCTGCACCCCCCACGCTACGCCACTGCTGATAGGCTGGTGATGTAGTGGTCAGCTAGTCGGCTTAGGTTGTGTGTGACATTGTTGTCATACAGGGTTGTGGAAAGTATGTTGTCTTAAAAGGGTTCCGACCTGGTGGTGTTTTACACATAGTTGTGTACCGTGTAATATATGTGTATAAAGAATGTGATAACCCCACCTCTCTCTCTGTTTCTCAGCATCAGCATCAGCATCAGCAGGCAAAGGAGATGGGGCACAGCTGAGTGGGAAAGCTGCTGGTCACAGGGCCGAAGTCATACCACCACTGACACCAAGGGACCCAGTGGCCTGGAGGGCGAGTGGTGTGCCATGGGAGAGACCGGATCCAGTTCTTCATCTTTGAAATCCTCCTCCAGTGGACACTCCCTGGCAATGGAGGACACATCTGGGACCACTACAGCGTCATCTAAGTCTGCCACTCCCTTACTACCACTCCCCTCCATGTAGCGCCCCACACAGTTGGCCATGCCTGCTCACCCAACAGGGTGGGCATCTCCTTTGCCACAGGCACCTCTGCCCCTGCCCCTGTCAGCCCTGCTGCCCTCAGTGAGGAGGCTACTGACCTCCTGAGGTCCATCTCTGTGGGTCAATTGACAATCGTGAATGCCATCCAGGGACTTTCAACTCAGATACAACAGAGTAATGCATTCCTGGAGGGCATTCATGGTGCACTGGCTAGCTTACAGAGATATTTTCAGGCTCTGGACTCCACACTGACGGCGGCAAGTCACCCTTAGTCTCCCATCTCCCCTCCACCTTCATCTTTCCAATCCCAATACTCTCTACCCCGAGCCAGCCAAAACACACATACAGACAGGCATGCATCCACCTCAACATACAAGGGGAGCTCATACAAACATAATCACCACAAGACACACCACAGGCATGCACACAACCAACATTCAGATGCACACACAGCAACAGTCACATCCTGCCGTGACACCCCTGCATCATTGACAGCACACCTGAAGACACCACACCAGCATTCACAGATCCAGCCACTACACAAATCCTACCCACAGACAGCACCACAGCATACGGTCAGACATCCAACACAGTCACCACACCCACAGACACCACTACCACTGACACACCTACATGCAGCATATCCACCATACCCGCAGTCACCACCCAACAGACACTAACCCACCCACCATAGCATCCCCCAGCACCTACACCCCCTCATCCCAAGACACATAAAGGCCCTCATTCACCCACCCAACAGACACCCACAATACACCCAAACATACCTCACACAAACATGCACCCAAGATATCCACACCAACACCTTAGACAACCACTCCCTCCACACCCAAACCCTTTCGCTATGACTGTCCATGTGTGTCTAAAAAAGCTTTCCTTTCTGAGTTTGCCATTTCCCTACTCCTCTCCCAGCCTGTGATACCCCTAGAGGCCCACCTCCTAAACCTAAACCAAAACCCCACACCACCCCACACCCCACCAGATAACCCCTGAGTTGCCTGCCTGCCCCCTTGATGCCCCTACCTGTGGAGGTTACCTGGAAGTCAGGAGTCAAGTTCGGGGCACACATCTTTACACTGTGTGCATAAAGACTGTTATATTTTGGACTGGCATATAGCCTTTGAGTTGCACATTTCTAATGAGTTATAATATATTTTAATCAACCGGTTGTTGGTTTACTAGGTATTTCTTTGTCCTGCATTTCTTTCCCTAGAATGAAGTTGTTCCTGGCTGACATTAGTTGTGTGTCTGAACTTGTGCGTGTGTGCGGTGCTTGTGCTACCTGTGTTGTTTTAGCCAGTATGTAAGGTTGTGCGCAGTGCTTTTGTCTGACAATGCTAGGGTGTGTGTTGTGTGATGGGCATTTGTGTGTTCGACACATTTTGTTGTGTTGATACTGAGTGGTGTTTGTGTGTGGCTTTGTGTGCTTTGACTGTGCGTGTGCATGTTTTGTGCATGGTATGTTAGATACGATGTTCTGTGTAAGTCAATTGGTAAGTAGTATGGTTGTGCAATTGTGGGCGTTTGTTCTCTGTTGGTGGTAGGTTATAAAGTATGTCTGATGTGTCCCTGGGTAGTGTCCAATGTGGAACCCTGCCAGGAGATTGGAGATGGTGCGGTTGTGTTGAAGTTGTGACATGTTGTGATGTTATGTGTTATTGTGGGCAGGTGGGCCTGTGCAGTGTTTCCAAGCGTACCTGTGTGTGTTTGTGATGTGTGTATGTGTGTGTGTGTGTGTGTGTGTTGGCCGTAGCATGGTTGTTGTGTATGTGTGGTTGTGTGTGTGGCTGTTTGTGAGTGTGTGTGTGTGTCAGTGCGCTCTTACATGTGAGTGTCGTCCTCGCACCCCCTTCCCGAATGTATGTTGTGAAAGTCTACAAAGATTGACAGTATACTACAGTGACAGGTAAATGTGTGTACTTACGGTTGCTGTCATTGTCGCAGATTCCGAAGTCCTTGGATGAGCAGGAGCAGCGGGATGACATCTACTTCTGGTTCTATGGCGGCTCTTCAGGAGTATGACTTCCTGAAGGCGGGTGTCTCCTTTTCTGCAGTTCATGTTTGCCTCGGTTTCCATGGTGATGTGACTGCGGCAGAAACCTTGGTAGTGTACAACCTCGTAATTGGTCCCGCAGAAACATGGTCTTCGCTGGCCTGTAGGTTGTTACTGTTGTCCGTGGCCGCTGTGGCCACCAGACCACTGTGGCTGTATTCTGTTCTGAATACTGCCAATGTCATACTTTGGCGGTGTCCTCCGCCAGCATGTTGGCGGTACGACTGCCAACATGGCGGTCCGGGGACCGCCAAACTTGTAATGAGGCCCATTGTGTCTTCGTAAGCCAAATGCTTTAATAATTCAATGGCATCCAGTTTACAAACTTCCATTGTTTTCTCAGTGATCTTAAGATCATCAACATATTGGACAAGCACTGACTCACAAGGTAATCTCAGTGCCGCTAGATCTTTCTTGAGAACTTCTGTAAAAACAGATTGTTACTCAGGAAACCCTTGGAATAATCCTTACTTCACAAGCACCTTATTTTTTAATTTGAAGGAAAAAAGGTACTGTGTAGCCTCAGGTAGAGGAATGAGAAAATTGCTGAACATAAATCAGAACCACTGTGCATCTGCTGGTATTTGAAACAATATCACTGCTAGATTTGGTACCACTGGACAACGTGGGACCACTATATCCTTAATCATTCATAAACATGTACTATCATCCAATTTCCATTGGCCTTATGAATTCCTATTATAGGGGTGTTACATGGGGTCCCCAGAAGTTCTCCTAGGATACCTTGTTGTGCCATCTTCTCAGTCAGTGGGTTAACCTCTTCTTGAGCATCACATGAGTGTCTGTACTGTGGTATACTGGATTGACTACTCCTTGTTGTAGCATAATATGCACTGGCATAGAACCTTTAAAAAGCCCAATGTATGTACATGCCAAACCTCCATTCTCACAGTTCAAATCTGGAAATATGTCAGCTTCTGTGTGAACTGGAAAAGCCTTTACTCTGACTGACTCTACTTTTAATTTAAACTCAAAATCATGGTCAATTGCCTGCATGTAGACATTTCTAGTGTACAATAAATTATGTAATTCAATTTGCAAAGTAAGGGCCTCATTACGAGTTTGGCAGTCATGACACCACCAAATCCAGGATGGCGGTTGGACCACCGCACTCCTGGTGGTCCGACCACGATAATTCGGTCAGACCTCTGCCACCGCCAGGATCACAGATCCCGACGGGTTGGCGGCATTTGTAGTCGTGTTCAGCAATGGCAGCACTGAGTTCAGCACCACAGGGCTCATCAATACTTCCCTTTCTGACATCCTTTTCACGGCGGAGTCTCTGCCATGACAAGGCTGGCAGAAAGGCAGTGTTGGGGGCCATCGAGTGGCCCCTGCACTAACCACGACCATGTTGTGGGCAGTGCACGGCTCCCCTGCACAGCACCCTCACAATTCGCACTGTCTGCTGTCTTCCCCCAGCCATATTACTAGCTACTATCAAGAGGTTTCCACCAGTCAGCCTGGTGGAAACAGTGCGGTTGTAATGAGGCCCTTGGGGAGGACCGATGGTCGGCCAGCCAGATCTGTGGGGAAGAGACGAGGCCAATGCCTTCTCACAGAGGGTGTCCCCAGCACCCTCAGAATGTGCAGTGTCTGCATAGCAGACAGTGTGCATTCCAAGGATGCTGGGCAGGGGGGACCCTGCACTGCCTTTCTGCCAGCCTTTTCATGGCAGGACCCCACCATGAAAAGGGTGGCATAAAGTGAAGTCATGATTAGAACAGCAGTGCTGAACTCAGCGCCGATGTGGCTTACCAGGACTTCGACCACCGCCAACACGTAGGGATCCGTGATCCTGGAGGAGGCAATGGTCCCCTGGCTGTCCGACTGTTGGTTGAACCGCCAGGAGCGCGTTAGTCTGACAGCCATCCATGGATTTGGTGGTCTCATAACCACCAAACTTATAATGAGGCCCTAAGTCTCTAACCAGCATGTTCAGATGACCTGTTTCTCTAGTCATAAATTTATGTTTGTTTGTAACTGAACCTATCTTCGCTGGAACTGAAGCTGAAATTTGATGAACCACCTGTTTATTTGCAATACCTATAGCTTGGGCTCTCTTTTCCTGAGAAGGAGTAGGTCAGGAACTTTAATATAATGTCTCCGCTGCATGATTGTTTCCTTTTGTGATTCAGCTTTTGAAAGTTTCATTGCATAAAATTTGTCAATTCTCCTCTTATCTAAATTCACATTCATTTCCTTGCTGGTTTCTCCAATTTCTCAAATGCTTGACACACTTGTTTACCTGCTTCTAAAATCTGAAACACCAGAGAAATAGATCTTAATTTCAGAAGTGCAATACTTATATTGCATGAACCCATAAAATGATTCAAGTTCAACTTACATGCTTGACCTCTACTTTCATTAGATCTCGTATTGTGCTCCAGCGACTCGATAAAGTGGCATAATTCTGTATTGTCTGCATTTTGTCCTTGTTATAGGGCAGAGGTCTTACACTCAACAACCCACCTTCCATTTCACCTTGCTCATCCAAGTCATTTTGCTTTGCACTGTTAGATTTTTCCATTATCTGGTCTGTGGCTACCAAACCAGTCACACAAGGAAAAACTCCCACAGTGTCTAACACTTCTCTACATCATTCCTGTTTTCGCTGCTGCAATCTAAAATCCATCCTCCCCTGAATAGCTTTCACTGGTCTGTGTGTCAAACTAATTGAATGCTTCAAACCGTGCAGGGACTGGCTGAGGTTTCATATCAGACAACGTCTTAGAAAATCACTTTTTTTTCAAATTAAATGTACCATTCTCAAGAAACTGTAATTTTTTATCATTCTCTGTGGCCTTGTTCCATTTTTTCTACCACAAACATGTATGCATTCAAACCTTAATAAGCATTTCATGGGCTGTGCTTTCCAGTGGCGGAGACAGTTAAAATAAGTAACAATTTTCTAAAGTGCAAGAGCAATGAAGTGTCTGGGTGCTAGTGACCTCCAAGTAACAGAAGAGGCAACAGCCTATTTAAAAGCAGAACTAAAAAAACACGTCTTTAGCGACTTCCTGAAAGGGATGAGATTCGTTTGGGGTAGGGAATTCCAGAGTTTTAATTCCAGAAATGAAAAGCTTCTCCCTCTCCATCTACTCTTCTATATTTTGAGGATGGCCGCCAATTTAGTAGAAGAAGCTCTTAGTTCACGACGTGGAACATACCACTTAACTACCTTTTGAAAATAAAGAGGGCCAGTACTGTGTAAGGCTTTATGAGGTATGCCGAAAGCCTTACATTTTATTCTTTCAGAAATGAGCAACCAATGAAAGTCATGGATCTTCTTATTTCTAGGGCTAAACTTCAGTACTTTCAGAAGCAGATGGACAGCTGCATTTTGTGGAGATTGAAGTTTAGATTGAGGATGTTTGTTAATGCCCAGGTAGAGTGCATTGCTATAATCAATCCTGGAAAGGACAAGAGCCACTATCACCATGTAAGGAAAGACCTTTTTTAACATCTTGATTACGTAGAAACAAGAAGACGTTATGTAGTTAATCTGTTCAGAGAAAACCTGCTGCTCATCAAACAGAACCCCAAGATTATTGGCCTTCTAAACTGGAGAAGGAAGGGGCCAAGGTTGACCGGCCACCAAGTATCGTTCTAAAACAAAGGATCATTTCCAAAAAGGGGAACCTACGTTTTATCTGAATTTAACTTTAAACAGTTTTCCTGCATCCAAGATGAAATATGGCCAAAACGGTTGTTGACATTTTTGGCAACAGTGCTGACATCAGAGGGAATTGATACAACTATTTGTGTATCCTCAGTGTAAGATATAACAGAGAAACCTTATGATTGAATGAGTTCCATCAGGGGTAACAGATATTATAGAGCATAGGGTATAAGGAAGCTGCCTGGTGCACCACACATGGGAGAATAAATGAGTTGGACTTCTAGCCCCCAGTCTCTATAGTTTGTTCCCTGTTGGATAAGGAGGAGCTAAGAATGGCAATAGCGGCGCCTCCTATTCCTATTCTCTCCAGCCAGTTGATAAGCACAGAATGGTTTACCATATCAAATGTGGCTGAGAGGTCCAACAAGATCAGGGCAACCCTTCCCCCCTCATTCACCACCTGTCTGATCTCCTCAGTTGCAAAAAATAAGTCTGATTCTGTACAGTGTTTTGGCCTAAAGCCATGATGAGAAGAATCGAAAATTATGTTGGAATCTAAATAAGCCATAACATCTTCACTCAATGTTTTTTCCAATGTTTTTGCGGGAAGCGGTAAAAGGGAGATGGGTCGACAGTTCTTAATGGCTGAAGCGTCCAAAGACTATTTTTCTTTTAAATGGGAAAAACTGATGCTTTTTCCAGGCAGTTGGAATTTGACCTACTAACAGTAAGTTGTTTAGAAGGTTTTTTTAGTTGAACTGCAATGGTAGCAGAGAACATGTGCAGAACAAAAGGTGGACAGGGGGTGCAAAGGGGAACCGGAATTTGTGGAATCTAGCAGTCTTATAACTTTATCCTCTGTTAGGTATAAAACATTGAGCAGACCATTAGGGCCACCAGCTGCACCACTATAATCATAAGATCCCCAGGCAATAAGCTGGAAGAGACATCTGGGGAGTTTGTATTTTGGCAGGCCACAAATTCCTAATAAACATTATTAACCTTCAGCTGGAAGAAATCTGCCAGTTTATCACAGAAAATTTGGTCAGGAATTAAGGCTTTGTTTTGGTCAAAATTTGAAAGCGTAGTAATAGTTTTGAACAGTTTGGTTGTCAAGTTTTTAACTGTACCTATTTTTCTGAAAAAGATTTCATTTTTTCAGTGATAATTTACGCGCTGTACTTATCGCAGGCTGATTTATATTTAATTATTTCTTCAATATCATAATCCTTTCTCCAACTTCATTCTTGTGCCCAATATTTTTGTTTAAATTTTCTTAACTCATAGGAATACTAGGGATCGGATGGGCTTTTTCCATGACTTTTTATATTTGCTTCGGGGCTATCCCATCTTCTCAGACTTAACAGAGTTCACACCCATTGTTAAAATCACTATTTAAAACAAATTCAAGCAAACGTAAAACAAATACAAATGTGTATGAATACAAAACAATGCATTACACATACAATATACATTAAAACAATTAATACCTGTGTCAGTAATCAATGGGAATTTTGAAAGAAAGTCAAACTCACCACAAGTGCACTGAGTACTCCAAAAAAACAACAAAAGTTAGTCCTCAATATTGTACTCTGGACCTGAAGTAGTCCTACTTTATGTGCATTTAAACTACTACACATTCATACTTTGACTGTTAAAGAGGCCATGAAACATTAAAACCTTGGAACCTGGCATTCCATATCTTAATCTTTCACAAACACTCCGTTGAGAGTTCACCAAAACCAAAATCAACGCATATAATACATAAAGTGTCAACATATAATAAATAACAGTGACATCAATAATAGCATATGAACACCTTCAAAAATAATAACACAACATTGACACTACAATAGACACCCCCTTCTACCTCCTACATCAAATGCACCTTGTACTCACCAGTCCAAAACTGGATCCCTGCTCCACAGGATAGTCTACCTGCCCTGGAATTCTCAAATTTGAGGGCCAAATTATTTTATTGCACACCACAATTCTCTACAAAGAACTTTGGACACTTCTGATCTATCAAGAAGAGCTGATACACTGGATCAGTGGGAGCCAAAGTAGATTCAGAAACTTCACCGCAAAGATTCTGCCAAAAGCTTGGTATTTTCAAAGTATTAGATTAATTTAGTAAATATAGTTAACATTAAAGAAGTAATATAACTGGCAAACAATAGTATCAATCATCAATAAAAAACTACGTTCAGGGCACATAAATTGCCTAAAGAAACAAAATAAAAGGCAGATCGTTAGAGCATAACAAATAGCCGAATCATTAGAATGAGGGCCTTATTACGAGGATGCTGGTCCTAAGACCGCCAGCCTCACGGTGACACTCAGGACCGCTGCTGCTGTGGTCAAACCACCTGTGTCCGCCGTCTCTGCTGGGATCGGTGATCCCAACGAGTTGATGGCAGGTGAAGGTCGTAATCTGCCAGGACAGCACTGCATGCAGCGCTGCCCTGTGGATTACGATCTTGCACTCCGCCAGCCTTTTCATGGCGGTTTCACTGCCATGAAAAGGCTGGCAGAGAACAGGTGCAGGGGCCCACAGGGGAGCCCCGAACCTTCCCATGCACTTGCCATGTGCAGTGCAGGGTTCTCCCTGCCCAGCACTCTCGCAGTGTTCACTGTCTGCTTTGCAGACAGTGAGCATTGAGAAGATGCTGGTGCACCATGCACCCGGCTTTCGAGCCGGAGACAATGCTGCTACCTGTTTCCCACTAGGCTGATGGGCAGAAATCGAGGTTTCCTCCCATCAGCCTAGCTGGAAACACCTAATAGGTCTGGCGGGGAGGTCAACACTATGGCGGCGGCCACCCTGTTGGGAGTTTGGCGGACGGGAAAGCCCATCCGCCAAACTCAAAATGAGGCCCTGAGCAACAAAATGCTCTGCACAACAAGACCAAAGTGAGCTAAAATGTAATTTATAAAAATGTGCCTGAAAAGTATGGTTGTAGAATGATCTTTGAATGTGCAGCATGCCAATAAATTTGAGTCTTATAGGGTTTTGGACAACACAAACAATTCATGTATATGAAACTGATAATTGTGACATTTTTAACATAACATTCTGTCAGCAACAGGAACCAAAATCATACATGAAAGTAACATGTTAATAAACAAACGTTAAATAAATATTTTCTCTTGCTTTCTATCTGGACACCTGTATTTTAAGCAGTCATTACATTTAGGTAACTTTCCACCAGAAGGAAATTAACAACTTCAAAATATATTGCATTAATTAATTCCTTTGCTCAACATCTTCTTGCACTCACGTCACTCTGTGATTGAAATTATCATGTATTCTGGTTTGGTGATCCAGGCCAAAAGCCTCCTAGCTTTCCACCCTGTATCATATCTCTTGGTCAAGTAGGTCTTTTGATCATTGCATCTCAGATGATCTTTTAGTTGAGTGTGTGTTCTTGACCGCTGGAAAGAACCTCTGTCCTAGCCAGAGTAGGACTGTGTGCCCTATCATATGCAATCTATCCTCTACTTTGCAAATTTCAGGCTCACATATGATGTTATAATGCAGAGAGCCTTTAAAACTACTTTAAGTGCATCCCATTTGACAATGCATCCAAATAAGTTCCCTCCGTTTCCTGTAAATAATGACCTATTTTATATCCAATCGTACGTCTAAGCCAGGGTCTTTTAGTGCTGCTGGTTCTAGCTTTCAGAGGGAAATAGTGGCCCTCTGCTGACCCCAGAGTAGGTACACCAGGCATTGGCTATGACGCAACTGTGTCCTGCATGAGTATTCAGTGTGTGAGACAGAGGCTAATAACTCAGCTGTGAAGTAGATCTTGTTTGATGGGACATGCAGATTATGTATGTGCCAAATATAAGAGCACTCTGTGGCCTCCATGTGAACTGTGCGTCATGCATAAGCTAAACCCCAGTTTATTCAGCAGTCTATCAGTCCCCTTGACTCTCTCATTGTATCAGAGGAAGGTAACAACAGGTTGTATCTGTCCCCAACAACATCTTCTACGACTTTATAACTGCCACCTAGCATGATCAGTAAGGGCCTCATTACGAGTTTGGCGGTCGGACGAGACGACTGCCAAGCTTGCTGGAAGAACATGGCGGTAGCATTCCCCCCAAGCATATTACCGGGCCTGGCTGACCGGCGGAAACATTGTATTACGCCATTCCTTTTGGGTTGACCGGAGGGAACAGTGCTACGTATTGGTCTCTGCTCCCTTAAGGGAGCTGAGGCCAATAACATAGCACACCAGCACCATAGGAATGCGCACTGTCTGCAAAGCATGGGCATGAGCTGTGCTTTACGCCAGTCTTTTCATGGCAGATTGTCCTCCATGAAAAGGCTGGCTGAAAACTGAGTTGTAATCAGCATAGCGGCGCTGAGTTCAGCGCCGCCTGGGCTGAGCACAACTCAGACCGCCGTCATCCCATCAGGAACAATATTCCTGGCAGTGACGGTGGTCCCCTGGTGGGTCCTGGAGTGTGCCGGTCCAGCCATCACCATGAGTGTGGCAGTCCTCGGACTGCCACACTCGTAATAACGCCCTAAGGCCCACATTTATACTTTTTTAGCGCCGCATGTGCACTGCTTTTTGACGCAAAAGTGGCGCAAACTTACAAAATACTCTTGTATTTTGTAGGTGTGTGCCGCTTTTGCATAAAAAAATGACACAAATGCAGCACTAAAAAAGTATAACTATGGGCCTAAGTGTGTAATCCCTGCCAGTATGTCAGAAAGAGAATCATAAAATTTAGTTTGAGTGACACTGGGTTCATAGAAGTTCACTAATGTCTAGTCCTTCTCATCTACCCGCTACAAGTGCTTAACATCCATCAAGGTCTAGTGATATCTTCAAAGATACTACTCTGAGGTAGACATCCATCCAGGTCTAGTGATATCTTGAGAGATACTACTCTGGGGTAGACTAAAGGGTACCAAAGGTCTTACGCATGTCAGGACACCTGTGGCGATGGCCAAATCAGTTGTGTAGTACTCTCCCCCACAGTACTTCTTAAGCATGTTTACGTTTGGCACTAGTCAAATAAGTTTCTTATATATGGTAATCTGCCCCTGAAGTATGTTGAGATGTTATTTCACTTTGCTACATTGCTCAGTACCCAAAAACTCTACGTCAAGAACATGAGGATATATTGATTTATCAGGGTTGCCTGTGACATCTGTGTAGTGTCTGTTGTGGTGAAAGTGCCCACTATACCCCTTTCTCACCTATCCCAGCCCAGTTGGCCCCATGGCCACACCTTTCACTTAATGTCATCACCTGTGAAATATCCTCTAATCAACACCCCTTCCCAAGATCGGGGAAGAGACCCCGATTCAGACTAGCTAGTTGAATCCAGTTTCCTACTCACCTCCATGCTAGAGTAAGATATTTGGGTCCCTTTCCTTGAACAGTAAAGAAAACACCATCTCCTCCAGCTGTATCCTTCTCACTGTAGCCAATTATGCGAGCAGGCCATCTGTGTCACCTTCATAATTCTCAAAATAAATACACTATTAAAGCAGTTAATTTGTCTGCACGTTCCTCATTGTGTCATTCTGCACATTTTTCAGTGGTCTAGGCTATGCTCCATCCCTCTCCACTTTAGTTTAGGATTTTGTGTGGTATCCTTGTCTTTTAGGCATTAGCTTATTCCTTCTGTGACGTTTCTTGGCTCTTGCCACCCTGAGTTAGGCCTCTTCTCCCCTGTGTTTGCCCATTTATCTGCCATTTCTTTGAAGAATAATATATCATTGTTTATTATTACTTTGAGACGAGCCAAAAACAGCTTAATGCCACAGAACTAGGAGGTGAGGGGAGCTCTCATAGGTATTTACATGCCCGGTGTTTAACACACTCAATACTTTTCCAGCACTTAAAACAGCATGGGACGTTAATGTGGACACTATCTGGTAAATACCAGGATTCATAAATGGTTCCCAAAGAGGTCACTGTGGTGGTCATTATGACCCTGGCAGTCTTCTGACCGCCAGGGTTAATGTGGCAGTATCACCGCCAGCGGCCGCCACATTATGAGTGTGGCGGTTTGGCTGCTGCCAACCCACCACATCTCCACCCATATCACCATGGCGGTAAGAACCGCCGGGCCGGAGATGTTCATCTCCAACCCAGCGGTCCATAGAGGACCGCCGGTGGTATTAGGAGCTGGCCCACCGCCATGGTTTCCACAGAGGGAGCACCGCAATGAAAACCATGGCGGTATGGCTACCAGTGACAGGGAATTTCTTCCCTGTCACCGGTAGACGGCTCCCCCCTCAGAAAGCACCTGACCCTCTAACCCCCCTACAGTCACAGCACCCCCTACTCATATAGTGCCACCTCCCACATGCACAGTCACCCACACGCACCACGCATACACCCACTCACCTACACTTCCACACACGCATCCACTCACACTCATCCACACACGCATTCACTCACACACATCCATTCACACATTCACTTACACATACTCACATGCATTCAGGCATGCATACACACAAACATCCAAACATGCATCCTCACATGCATGCACACTGACATGAAAACACGCACTCACTTCAACATTCATACACGCATTCACTCACACACATACAGCCACGCATACACCACAACACTCACAATTGCATTCACACATGCAGGCACACACACACACACAACACCACACACTCTCCTACCCAAGCCCCCTGTCGGACACCTGACTTACCCTGTTCGGTGAGGAGGTCGTCCGGAAGGGAGCGGGAAGGAGCACTGCTGGCACACATCGTCACACCATATTAATGGTCTTAATATGGCTGGTGGCGTCCTTCTGGTGGGGCGGTGCAGGTGGTAGCAATGCCAGTGTGCCACCGCCCGCCAGCATGGCTACTGCCGGCTATCCACCCAAAGTGTGGCAGTACCCATTATATGGCGGGCGGGAGACCACCAGCACTGGCGGTCTTCTGGCGCACGTGGCTTTGGCGGTCTCGCTCAGAGACCACCAAAGTCATAATGAGGGTCTTTGTCTGCTAGCTACAGTCTTATATAATTTAATTACCTCCATTGTGTGTACCTCACCACAACTAGGCTGGGGAATATGCAGAGAGATGTTTTAAGTGTGTCTTCAATGCCTGACATCTGAAGAGGACTTTTTACATAATTTGTGAGATAGTCACTCTGGAACTATATTTTTCAGTTCAATTTGCTCTGTTGCACATTACTGATGACGTAGAGACCAAAAGATACGCAAAGGACTTCATAGATTTGAAATTTTCCAATGCTGATGTGACATTGCCAGGAATTAGTGGTCCACAAAATACAAGTGCCCATGGCTGCCTCGTTTTGGTCATCACAATTCATCTATATAAAGCATTTAAGATAACATAGCATAACATTATATAAAATAACAATACATTACTAATAACCTCTACTCAAGCTAAATACAGAACACTAGTAAACCAAAATACAAAAACTACAAATAAACCTTCCAGGACTAGGGACCAACACTATAACTACAATTTCTTACCCCCCACATCTACCCTACCTTCAAAACCACCCCAAAAAACTTTAAAAAATGGTCTTACCTACTCCGACGAAAGGCAGCACCTTCCTGTTACTCATTTCCAGGAAAATTAACCAGAAATTACATAAATGCACAACAAAAGTTAAGTTATCTGCAAACAATGCCCACTGAATGAATAAACGACTATCTCCACATAGAAAAAATTGGGTTTTAATTATAAAATGTTTAAAAATATTTTTTTAAATGTGTAAATAATATAAAACATATAAATAAAAGTGATATGAAACATTTATGTAAAGTATAAAATAAATAATATTAATATAAAAACAATGTAGTATTATTCAAAATATACTTTCAAAAATATGTAAAAATTGTTCAAACAAATTTATGTGAAACAACTGTATTAATGTACACAGAATAAATGTACCACAATTGAAAAAATAAAGACATACGTAGAAATGTATAACACTGTAGAAATAATATTTATAAGTTTTATTTAATTATAAAAGTGTACTCAAATATGGTTTAAATATAAGCATGATTTTATTCTTATGTGTAACAATATATATTTAATAAAAATGTAGACATATAAAAATTAACTGAATATTTCAAAAATATATTTAAAATTACAAACTGTGTTCTGTATCTTTAATATTATAAAAAATATAAACATTATTTATGTATGTGAAAATTACAATACAATATGCTATCTAAAACATTTAAGGGAAAGTCTTGGACACTAAGGGCCAGATGTAGCAAAGGTTTTGAACGTAGCAAACAGCTAATTTCGCTGTTTGCGACGTGCAAAACCCACGTCGCAATGCCCAATTCCCGTTTTGCGAGTCGGTAACCTGGTTACCGACTCGCAAAATGGGACTGCGAGTCGCAAATAGGAAGGGGTGTTCCCCTTCCTATTTGCAAGTCGCAGCGCGATGCTGCATTGCTTTGTGACCGCGAACGCGGTCGCAAAGCAATCGCAGTTACCACCAGTGTCACACTGGTGGTAAACCATTCACAAAGGGGAAGGGGTTCCCATGGGACCCCTTCCCCTTTGTGAATGGCCTGGAAAGCATGTTTTCAGAGCAGGCAGTGGTCATATGGACCACTGCCTGCTCTGAAAAAATGAAACTGAAACATTTCATTTTTTCATTTTGTAATGCATCTCGTTTTCCTTTAAGGAAAATGGCTGCATTACAAAAAAAACTGCTTTATTTAAAAGCAGTCACATACATGGTGGTCTGCTGTCTCCAGCAGGCCACCATCCCTGTGAGTGATGCGAGTCGCTATGGGGTCGCAAATTGTGACCCACCTCATTAATACTAATGAGGTGGGCATTTGCGACCCTGTTGCGAGTCGCAGATGGTGCCAGGGACACCATCCTGCATCCTGACATACCTACATCTGGGCCTAAACTTACTATTCCTACTTCAATGTAAACCATTTTGGTGAAGGTATTGGACACTAAAGTGGTTATACTTACCATTCCAACTCCAATCTATACCACTTTGGGGAAGGTGTTGGGCATTAAAGGGAATGCATAGACTATTCCCAATGTAATTTAAACCATTTTAGGGAAAGTGTAGGGCACTAAAGGGGTTACAGCTACAATTTCCATTTCAATCTAAACCACTTTGGGGAAGTTGTTGGGCTCTAAATGGGTTACATTTAATATCCACACTACAATCCAAACCATATCAAGGAAGGGTTTGGACACTAAGGGCCCTATTAAGAGTCTGGCAGTCACAAGACTGCCAGACTCGTGGTGGTGGTCAGACTGCCGTGGCTGTGGCGGTCCGACCCCCACATTATGACCCTCACGGTCAAACCACCAAAAGGCTGCTGTCTCCACCAGGATCTTTGATCCCAATGGGATGGCAGTAGTTGAGGCTGTAATCAATGCCGTGCTGATTACAACCATGTTCTCCGCCAGCCTTTTACGGCGGTTCAACTGCTGTGAAAAGGCTGGCAGAGAACAACTGCAGTGCCCATGGCATGGACAGTGCAGGGACCCCCCTCCTCAGCACAGTCGGAATGCGCACTGTCTGCACAGTCTGCTGTGCAGACTGTGTGCATTCCAAGAGTCCTAGGGAGGCCCCCTGTGCAACAGCATTGGACTCGGCTCCATGTGCTCCTCGGTTTCCGCCAGTCAGCCGAGTGGAAGACTCATAATGGGACCAGTGGGGAGACCGTCAGCACTGTGGTGGTTTCCTCATCAGGAGTTTGGCAGTCAGGGTTTTCCAACTGCCAAACTCCTAATCAGCCCCTTAATTTGTTGCATTTATTATTGCCACTCCAATCTAAACCATTTGGAAAAAGGTGTAGGATACTAAAGGGGTACATTTATCTTTCCACTCAACTGTAAACCATTCTGGGAAAGGTGTTGGGCACTAAGGGCCACATTATGAGTTTGGCGGTCCGAGGACTGCCATGTTGGCGATGGCAGGTAGACCGCCAGCAGGCTGGCGGAGAAGACCATGACATTGGCGGTGGTACATACTGAATCCCGTCAAAGCACCGCTGGCACCTCTGTGGTGAGACCGCTGCAGACGATTGGAGCCACCACCAGTCCGGCACAGACCATGTTTCAGACGGACTCATAACGAGGTTGAACACTGCATGCATTTCCGCCGCAGTGGGACCACCATGGAACACCAGGCGGAAACGAACAGCATAAAAAGGGACACTCACCTCAAGGAAGCCATACTCGTCCTGAAACACCATGGAAGAACACCTTGACGTCATCTCACTGCTCCTGCTCACAGAAAGACAACGGAATCACTGCCGACGAGGATGACAACAACTGTAAGTACACACGCTCACCAGTTAAATTTGTAAAATACAACATTTTGATCTTTTACAAGACATGCCATAGGGAAGGGGGTGCGAGGGCTATACTTACCCACAGTCGTGGCTCGATGGGGGGTACACGAGGTGGGGTGGCCTTGGGGGGAGGGGTGAAATATTAATAAAATAAAAAAATTGAAAACATTAAAACTTACCTGTATGCCACTCTGCCGCTCCTCTGTCTCCTCAGTAGGCAGGCAAAGGCTCACAGCCTGCCTAGCGGCCAATCCTAATGCTGCTCATCACAGCGTTAGGATTGGCTGGGAGTGCCCAGCCAAGGGACTCCCAGGCAGACTGGGAGCCTGTGCCTGCTCTCTCCAGCCCGGCAACACAGTGCCGGGCTGGAGAGAGCACAGTGCGCTTGTGTGTTTGGCCAGCACAAGATGGCCGGCCAAACACACATGCGCACTGAGGGTAGTGCACAGTGCACTCCCCTCAGTGCTCATCATCCCAATGCCCGCCCCTTTAACAACGGAAGGATAATAAACCCAGTTTATTATCCTTTTGTTGTGAAAGGATTTACAGCACTTGGTGCTGGCGGAGGGGTGATGCTCCTCCACCATAGCGGAGTAGCCGCCACTGCTCACACGCAACAGTACAGTGACACACACACTCACACACAGCAACAAATACACCCACACATACACAGCACGCACACTGCAGCCAGCACACACACCACACGTCAAGAATACACAGTTACGCATGGCAACACAGCACAGGCCCAGTCTCACAAATAAACATACAACATATGAACTTATAATAAGAAAAGCACAACTGCACAAATATAAACACATGTCAAACACTCACTACCAACACTGGCCAGGGACTCGACACGCATACAACACAATGTACAACCATCTGTGATGGGACACACACAATAACACCATCACACAACCTAGCAGTCGACACACATATCACACAGACACACAGTACACCAAACCTATAATGCCATGCACAATACACGCAGACTCAGTCAAACTATACAAAGGGACACTGCACAACAATAAACATATATCACGACAAATACAACATAGTACCATGACAACAACATTTCAGCTACATACACATACCCATAACACAAAACACACCCTATCCCTTGGGATAAAAGCACTGCACACAACCTCACAGACTCCTCAGACAATACAGGAAGCACCAAGCAGCACACACACACACACACACACACACTGGCACACAATTAATGTCAGCCAGGAACAACTCAAACCTAGGAAAGGAAATGCAGGGCAAAGATGTACCCAGCAAACCAACTACAGGTTGGTAAAATTTATGTCAATAATATGGTTAAAAATAAGTTTGTGCAAGGCCATTGGCCAATCCATTGTTCACAATAAAATAGCACCAAAGTTACTAAGGCCCTCATTATGACATAGCCTGTAATTCGGGCAGTGGAATGCGCGATGGGGATGTGCATGGGGCCTCAATGGGCAGTGCAGGGCCCCCCCAGGGGCCCCCCATATTCCCCATTCTGCCAGCCTTTCCATGGCGCTTTTTACTGCCATGGACAGGCTGGAGGATGGGGACTCGTAATCTCCAAGGCAGCACTGCTTCCAGTCCTGCCCTGGCAAACTACAACCACCAGGACCGCCAGACTGCCATCGGTGAGTGGACCGTGGGGGCTCTGCCATGGTCATAATGTGGACGTCGGACCACCACAACCGCGGCGGTCCGACCTCCACCATGACCCCCTAAATTGTTCCCCTACCTGACTTATGAGTGCCAGTAACCTCCACAGGTAGGGGCATCAAGGGGGCAGGCACCATAGGGATTCGTGAGGGGTGGTGGGAGAGAAAGGGTTTGGGCTTAGGCTTGAGGGGGTTTAGGCATTGGCTTGGGAGGGGGTTGGACCTTTTTGGGAGGGGTGGACTTCTTTTTGGTGGGGGGAGGGGCATGGGTGCTGGCAGGCGGTAGGGAAGGACTTGGAGGTGAAAGAGAGGGCTTTGGGGAGGGACACATATCATTTAGGGGTGTCACAGGGGGAAGTTAGGAAAAGGTCAAACTCAGAAAGGAACAATTTTTTAGACACACAGGGATGGTCAGAAGGGGGTTTGGGTGTGGAGGGAGAAGGAGTAGTTGTCTGACATTTAGGTGTAAATGTTTTGGGTGCATGTTTGTGGGAAGTATGCTTGTGGGTGGTGGGTGTCTGTTGGTTGGGTGAGTGAGGGCGTTTATGTGTCTTTGGCTGTGGGGTGGAGATGCTGGGAGAATGCGATGGTGGATTAGTGGGTGGCTGTCTGTTGTGGTGGTGACTGCAGGAACGGTGGATGTGCTGCATGTGGGCATTTCAGTGGTTTTGGTGTATGCAGGTGTGGTGACTGGGGTGAATGTCTGAGGCTCTGCTGGGGTGGTCTCTGCAGGGAGGAAAGGTTTGGTGGTGGATGTGTAAATGTTGGTGTGATGTAATGCAGGTGTGTCAGGTGTTGCATCTGTGATGCTGGAGGGAGTGTTAGAGCAGGTCGTGACTGTTGCTCTGTCAGCAGGTGGACGTTGTCTGTGTGCGTGCCAGTTGTGTGTCTGGTGGTTCTTATGTTGGTCTGCGCTACCCTTGGATGTTGAGGAGGATGCATGCCTGTCTGTTTGTGTGCTTTTCCTGGTCCGGGGAAGGGGTGTTTCGGACTGAGGAGAGGAAGGTGGAGGGGGGACGGTAGACAAGGGGTGACTGGCTGCCATCAGTGTGAAGCCCAGAGCCTGAAATGATCTCTGTTGGCCAGTCAGTGCATTGTGAATGCACTCCAGGAATGCAGTGCGCAGTTGTATTTGAGTTGCCAGTCACTGGATGGCATTCGTCATGGTCGACTGACCCGCAGATATCGACCTCAGGAGGTCAATAGCTTCCTCACTGAGGACAGCAGGGCTAACAGTGACTAGGGCAGAGGTGCCTGCTGCAAAGGAGATGCCTACCCTACTGGGTGGGCGGGCGCGGCCAACTGGGTGAGGAGCTACAGGGAGGGCAGTGCTGGAATGGGGGTGGCAGACACAGATGGTACTGGAGTGGTCCCAGATGGGTCCACCGCCACTAGGGAGTGGCCAGTAGAGGAAGTTTCCAAAGAAGATGTACTGGATCTGGTCTCACCAATGGCACTCCCCTTGCTCTCCGGGCCACTGGGTCCTTCATGTCAGTGGTCTCGTGACTAGAGGTCTCGTGGCCAGAAGCTTCCCCACTCAGCTGTGCCCCATCTCCTTCTCCTGCTGGTGCTGAAAAACAGAAAGTCATGTTTGGTCCTCACATTCTCAAGATAACACTTCCATCATACAGTGAACAAACGTCTCATCACATCCTGTTCACCAATACTCCCAGGTTGTGCCAATTAATTGACAACATCACATCACAACAAAATATGAAGTAGGTTCCTCTATAAACATTGTTATACACCAGGTAAGGTAGCTAACTGACACCTACATTACCATGAATCGAGTTGACCTATCACCCTGTACATACCATGATAAGGTGACTTTGCCACATGATGCAGGTTCCCTATCCACAACAACAAAGTCAAGCATCAGTCAAACAATAGTTTAGGAATGTTAAATTGCTTACCAGTATTCAAAAACAGATACTCAACACATACAAATATTTTACTCTGTTGTAATATACCAGGCTATGACACATGTTGTAAAGCAAAGGCAAGCAAGCCTAGTGTAGACAAGCCATAACTTCTTCATTTCACATAGTCACAACCATACACCATGGACATGTGGAAACCTGTAACAACCCAAATTCCCATCCATCCCAAATTTCGGTTAAGGAGTCAGA
Source organism: Pleurodeles waltl (assembly GCF_031143425.1). Classification (NCBI taxonomy): domain Eukaryota; kingdom Metazoa; phylum Chordata; class Amphibia; order Caudata; family Salamandridae; genus Pleurodeles; species Pleurodeles waltl. The sequence goes on along the minus strand of NC_090446.1, from coordinate 974,135,283 downwards.
ACACATGGCACACACACACACACACATCCATCAATAGTAACATATCAAGGATTGAAATTACAATGTGGACAAAGACATCCAGACAATTGTTCTCCTGTTAACAAACTTTATCAGTCAAGTAAGGGCCAAGTAAGCTCTGACCTACATTTCACACACAACCACACAATATCAAAATAAACTGTACCTTACATATAGAACACTACACTGTGCAGAAAAATGACAATCAGACCAAAACAATCATGCAATTAGTCCATCAATAGGCCACTGACTGAGTGGAAACATCACTACACACACATCAGACATGGCAAGACTTACACCTGTCTGTGTAGGATTCTCAGAGCCAAAGCATATATGTTGCTAACATGACAGGGTCACCTACCATAATGCAAGCCACAAACCTAGATACACTTAAAACACAACCCACATGTGTATGTGAACCATCACATCTGCATCACATAGGTGTCATAGCAAACATTAGGTTCCCAAACAGCCAGGACTCAATGGCCACATCCTTCATAGCAACAGCTACTCAACATGAAAATTTCCAATGTTGATTCATAACTGAACCTTTGAATTGATACATGATGCTGACATATATCTGTCTAATTTGTGACTGTGAATAGGCTATCATTGCCTATGAATTATGCCTAGTACAGTAAGCCCAAGGACAAAGCTGTGTGGCTACTTTCCACTAACAAAACACTAGCAAGGTATTAAAAGTCCTAGCCTCTGATAGCAATGTATGTGTGCCCATAAAAATTTGCAACACCTCGATGGTAACCAACATGCATGTTGACTATTCTGAATGGACCTCACATGTCAATGTACATCCCTCACTTAGCAAGGGGGATTACCTTGTAACAGGTATGAAGGAGTTAACCTTGCAAGTCATGTGACATGTCAGGTGGACATCACTGCTTCACATGCTGCTGTCACATAAGAAAGCAATAGAAAACTAGAGATGACAAAAATATATCTGCCTCAATTTTGCACATTAACAGGAATCTTGTGACATTGCAGAGGACAGAATTCAAGGAGCTGCACAACGTACCACCATAACAATAGAAGGATTGACCTGTTGAACGGTATGTACAATCACCACTGTAGGAAATGTAATATAATGGTACACATATGACACAATCATATGTGCCCCATAATATTCCATTGGAATAAGGGTACTACATAGCTGTGTAACATGCCTCTAAATACTAAGGGATGTGCACACCTGAGTGCTATAGATGCTTAAGGCACATCAATGTGTACGCAGGAGATCTGTGACACTTTACACTTACCACATTGTCAGAGCTGCCATACTGTTCCCTTACTCATTCATCTGGTAAAGGAACAGACATAAGTTAGGTCTGTGCTTAACCCCTAGTGGCTGCTGTGCTGCCTTTGAATGCCCATCCAACTCAGGGTAGGCCACTGCCAAAATGCGGGCCATTAGCGGGGTCAGGGGCCAACGGGCACCCTGCCCTTTTTGGAAGGACATCCCCAGCTAGGCCTCTTCAGTCTTCCCGGCCCAGCATCTCAGGTCCTCTCACCTCTTTTGACAGTGGGCATTCCACCAGCTCTGGACCCCAGGGTCTGCACTTTCTTGGCGATGGCACGCCAGATCCCCTTCTTCTGATGGGCGTTGACCTGCATGGATTACATAGAAAAAAATAAAGACTGTCATGTATACTTGTTCCATTCTAAATCAGGCAGGATAACTAACTAGTTAGTACAACTAGCCAAACACAGACTAACTTGAAGATCCCCTCCACTGATAGATAAGCATATGCAGTCAGGCCATACTTGAGGTTTGCACAGGCAGACAACATGCATCTCCAGCACCAGCTTTCATGTAATCACATATGACCAAACAGCAAACACTAATGCAAATATGGTATTTCAGGAGTCTGGTATACCAACTCCACAAACCTTGTGCAACAGTCACAAGGTGGGTCAGGGAACATACATCTAATACTCTTCATAATGTCTCAGGACTCAATTTCTGTCACCATACATAAATACATGACCAGTAACTCATCCCAATCTATCACAACTTTGGCACCCTACAGACCTTTATGACACAATCGGTAACATTGCCCATCAGCCTTTGCGTAGTATTACAAAGTATAGTTGGGCTAAGGACATGTTTGTGCATATGGAGTACTTACCTGCTCCTCTCGTGGACCATAGAGCTGTCCATATAGGGGTAGGACCTCCTGCAGTAGCTTCTCCAGCTTATCGGTGAGAAGGCAGGGGCCCTATAACCTGTAGGACATGGCATGATTGCTCCCAGAGGCCATACATAGCAGCTCAATTCGTGGGGGTCTTGCTGACCCAAGACCGCCAAAGGCAACAATGTATTCCAGTGGCAAAATCCACTGCTGTAGTATCCACCTACCGCCATGACGATGTCCGCCAGCTGACGTAGGTCATTTCCTAATGTCCAGTACAGTAGGCCAGGCAGCTGCCATTTTAGGATCCTTGGATGGTCAGAACAGTTAAAATAAAATGTGATACAATGTCGTAAACATATCTACGTCATAGTTTTCAGTGCTGGCTTTGAGCAAACATGTACTTAAAAATCTAATTTAATAGACATGTTGCAATGTTCATGATATGTGAGCAATGTATCATTGGTGATATAGTGTGAACCCTCATGGAAATTGGATCAATGGTATTAGTGTCCATCATATGTGAAACTTGGTAAGAATGTCATTATCACTGATACCTTCAGTGACGTGCGTATCCATTTCCTAGTCATAATCGAGGGAAGGGGATGACATTGCAGCAATAAGCCATTATTTCCCTAGTTATGTCCTGTGTACCATGTTTAACTATTTCACATGGCATGTCCAGGCATCTTGTGTGACATATGTAGTTTCACACTTACAAAAGAACACAATGGCTGTTTGACATACCCTCTTATAATCCATCATCTAGGTACCCTGGAATGAGAAGGGTCAGACAACCTCCAGGGTACCTTCCAGTAGCAGACCTGCAGACCATAGAGAATCTACATGTCATCCGGATCTTCCGCCTGGATAGACAGACAATCATGGATCTCTGTCGTCAGTTGGAGCCAGATCCGATGCCTGCCATTCGCCATTCCAATAGCATTCCACCCATTGTACAAGTCATGTCAGTGCTGCAATTCCTGGCCATAGGGTCCTTTCAAAATACCGTGACCATAATTGCAGGGTTGTCACAGCCAATGTTCAATTTGGTCTTGAGTGATGTCCTCTCAGCACCGTAAAACACCTGCCCAGCTACATCCGATTTCCACATCGTGAAGATTTGGCTCCTGTGAAGGCTGATTTTTATGCTTTGGCACACATCCCACATGTGGTGGGAGCCATTGATACTACTGAGGTAGCTTTGATTCCCCCAAATGGCAACGAACAGGTGTATCGGAACAGGAAGAACTTCCACTCCAAGTAATCTGTTTGGCAGACCTCTATATTTCCCAAGTATGTGCAAAGTACCCGTGTTCAGTTCATGATGCCTTCATCATGCCAAACAGCAATATCCCACTGCTGATAAAACGAAAGTACACAGAGAGGGCCTAGCTGGTTAGTAAGTGATATATGTGTCAGTATCTTGTGTCTGCTGCCACATGAAAGGATGTCACACAGTAATGTTTACACACATGTAACAATTCCTTACAGGGGATTCTGGCTACCCAAACCATCCCTGGTACCAGTGAGGTAGCCAATCACCCCAGGGGAAGTTTTCTTCATTGAGACCCACAGAAGGACAAGGTGTGTTGTGGAGTGGAATGGACTTTTGGACTACTAAAGGCTAGATTTATTTGCATTGACAAGTCTGGTTGAGCCCTCCTCTATTCACCTACCAAAGTGTGTCAGATCATTGTTGGCTGCTGCATGCTCCACAGCCTCGCCCACAACATCAGATCCCATATATACCAGATGATTGGGAGCCAGCAGTTCCAGTGGGTGAGAATGTAGAAATGCCATCATGACAGTGATGAGGATAAAGGTGGAAACATCCGGGGAGATCTCATCCATCAGTACTTCAACTGACTGTAGGTATGTGTTGTTCAGTAAAATACTTGACTCATTGGGGTATTGGGCGGCTTGAAGATATTTGAGAAGGGTCTTTGTATTACCATGATACAGCTCATTATTTGCTTAACAGTACCTACCTCAGGTGTGCATGCAAAATAGTACATGGAGTTCTGACTATCATGATGTTCTCCTTTGTTGATATTTGTCACAATGCACAGTCAGTGTCACTATTGTATTTATGACATGTCTTTATAGGTTTTCATTACCATTAACTGCCTATATCTTTGGTATTCCATTTTTACTTTGCAGATTTCTTCACAAGGTCCCCCTCATGTGGTCAGTTCTGAATTGAGGTACAGGCAGGTGGGATTTACAGTTCTGACATGTGAAATGAACATGGATAGATCCAGGTACTGCATGGCATCATGTTGGTGGTGTCTGAGTTCTATGCCCAGACTGTCAGGACAGTGGGATGGTAGTTTTCTGTTCCACACAACAGGCCTGTGTGCCATGTTATCTGGGTCTAATGGTGTAATGTGTGTGGTCTCGTGTCTCTAACACAGGTCATCCTGTGCAAACCACAACCTCAACCTTCTCATTAGTTTGATGATGCTTATATTAAACTTGTGTGTAGCTGTCACTGTGTTTCCTCATTTCAGGCCACTGTGCATGTGTGTCAAAACTGACCTAGGTGAGTAGCAAGCCTACAGATACCTGGCAATGCTAAGTGGAAGGTTCAATGACTGGGGATAGTTGCACTGACCGTTGTCTGTATAATGGGGTATGGTCATTTGGGAGGTTTGGTACGGGTATGTGATAAGGCCATGGCCGATGACTGATTGAACCAATCTGTTTGCCTATTTGTATGGAAAAAGACTAACATTTCCCTAACTTCATAAGTCTGTGGGGTGTTTGTTATTCACATCCAAGCTGAAGCATTAAATTGTGAAGCTGTGCTCCGCTGTGTGATATTTGGCATGTTGTCAATCTGTGTGCAGGAAAGTGGAATAAATGGGATTAGGAGTGTGTCCATTTGTATAATTGTACATTTATAAGACACTGATTCAACAGTACCTGTGAGATGGGACTTAACAGATTTGGTACATATGTGAATACCATGTGTAGCAACATATTTCACAGTTAATTCTTCAAAATAGCTGAAAATGACTCTTAAACATGAAAAGTGGTTTTGTTGTGTTTATTTACAAGTGCACAGGAAATTTAAGGAAGAGGATCAAATCAATGAGTGCAACAAACAGTGAAGGGGACAGTCAAGCTTGATTTAATCATCAGGATAGCTGCTACAACATTTTGAGTCTCAAGGCCAGTTTCCTTGTGACATTGGCAACTGGAGAGTGGTTGTAACACAGTCGACAGAGTGAATCTGTGACACACAAGGGGAACCAATGAGTAGGAGATCGCTTCCTGGCAGTGTCAGAAGTCTTGGCATCAGCTCCTCCTGGATGTTTTGGTGGACATTCACGTTTGTGGGGGGTTCTTCTGCTACAGAGGCTGGGGTGTCTGAGGCATGTCCTTTCCCTTGCCTCTATTCCACTGGCTGCCACAGATGTAGAAGGGGGCTGATGTTAAATGGCCAATGGAAGGGGTCTGCTGTTGAGGACATAAACTACTCAATGTGGTATTGATGTCTCTCAGCACCCCTGTTAGGGAGGCCATGTTGGTATTGTGGGCCTCCCACTTTTGCATGACTTCCTGGTGGTTGTCCCTCTGCAGCTGCTTAATCACCCCCATCATGGCAAGTACTAGGCCCATCACGCCTTGGGACTGTTGGTAGGCTCCCAAGACTTGGGAGATGGTGTCCTGGCCAGGTGCATCTCTAGGAACCTCAATCCGCTGACCTACACCATCCCTCACACACACCCTACCCCCAAGTGCCTGTGGCCTTGGCACAGTTTGCCCACTCCCATTGGTGCCAGGTCCTTCATAGTCAGGGGTTTCTAGTGTTGACTCTCGTACCTGTACTGGGAGGCACATGATGGTTGAAGCTGTCCTTGGAACACAGGTTTAGGAGTGAATGGTTGCTTGGGATGTAGATGCAACAGGGCTGAGAGGGGTCGATGTAGGCAGGGTGAGGCTGACAGTTGTAGACTGACCAGGTGTCCCAGATGAGCCACATTTGTCCTCAATGTCCTAACATCCAGGGGTGTTCTCCCCACTGAGGGCTTCATCCAGGAATGAAGTGACTGTCTCAGGAGTCCTCTCCCTGGTCACAATGGATAGATGACCTGTTGAAGAAGTGGAACAGACAGAGTTTGTAATGAAACATGTGGTATCAAACTTTGACAAGTAGATATGCTTTGAGTCATGTCCAGAAAGGCTTAGCTTGATTTCCTGATATGACTGTGACATCTGATTTTAAATCTGTAGTACAGTTATATGGGATACAGGGGATTTCTTTGAAATACACCTTGCTACAGGATACCTGATTAGCTTGACAGTTGCATGTATGTTGCTTTACTCTTATCTTGGCTGCTGGGTAGCTTTATTTGGTCCATGTTACCTCCCAGTTAGCAGTAGTTCAGTATCACCAGACAGTGCAAACTACCCTGTACATCAGCTTAGAGGTAACCATTGTACCTGGCCATATATGTCAGGTTACACCTAGTATAGCACACTGCAGATATGTGTCTTCCCCCCAGGTGAGTAGCTTTCAATGGGTGAAGGGAGCTAAAAGGGTCGTTTTAGCATAGGACACAGCTGTAGATGTGTGTTGTTCTTATACTGACAGATGCCCATGGCATTGCTGTCATTGGCCTAGATTGTACAATTGTGAATCACTCAGGTGGATTGAGTTGATTATGTAGTTGACATGCAGGGCTGTTTTCATTATGGTACATTGTTCTGGTTTTGTTCATGGTAGTACAGTGCCTGCTGGGAGTTGTAGTGCTGTCAGTCCCTGTACTACCCACCCCATAGACAGACACTGTCCCCCCAGGTGAGTTTAGTTGACATGTGGTATGCCAGAGAGAGGTATGTGGACAGTTGGACACAGGAGCGGTGAGTGTGTTGGCTGTTAGGATGTCAAAAGGTGATCAGTGAGCATGCAAGACAGAACTTTAGGGTGACATTTTAAGGTATGTGACTTACCCAACTGCACTCCCCCAAGTATTCCTGTCAGTCCCCCAGGATGCAGGATATCAAAGACCTTCTCCTCCCCTGATGAGATCGTTGGGGAAGGAGGTTGGGGTCCATCACCAGTCTTGAGTACTGCCAGTTGGTGCCTGGCGCCCATGGAACGTACCTTCCCCCTGAGGTCGGTCCACCTCTTCCTGATCTCCCACCTTGTGCATGGATAGCTGCCTACAGAATTTACCTTGTCAACTATATTTTGTCACATCTACATTTTCCTGGCAATAGAGGTCTGTTGGACCTGTGCTCCAAATAGGTGTGGCTCTACCATGATGATTTCGTCGACCATGACCCTCAACTCATCATCTGTGAAGCGGCGATGTTTTTGTGGGGACATGGTAGTGGTGGGCAACACAATAAGGTAAAAGAAACAGGTGATGTGGTTTGGGTGCTATGTTGTGAGTGGGTGACTGGTGGTGTCTGATGTGTAGGAAAAGATTGTGAGATATGTATGATGTGCAGGTGTGTGATGAGTGGTATTTGAAGTGGTGAGGGGTGCCTATTTTATGGTTCCTAATTTCTGTTGCCGGTCTCTATCTTGCTGTGTATAGCATTTTTGATCCAAAGGATTGGGTGGTGTGCTTAATAGTGCAATTTGTAGGTGTGTCGGGTGTGTGTGTTTGAATGTATGTATGTAAGTGTGGAATTCAAAATATCCAGTGTGGTGTGGTGTACTGTTGTGTAGACCCCCGAATGCCGCAGTTCGCACCACCATTGGATTACCCCCATGGGAGAGCTGCTATCATGCTTTTGTGAGTTGTAGTTGGTTCAGAGGATTTTTGACGGGCTGGTGGTGCTGGTGGTTGAACTACCTCTTTCCTGCCCTCCAGAGTCCTGGCAGTGTCAGAAGTTTGGTTGCGTTTAAGTGGTCCTGGTTGTGTAACTCGTAATACAGCGGTCTGTACAAAACACCTGCTCTGCTGTGCAGACAGTGTGCATTTCGAAGGTGCTGGTATGGCACCTTTTCCTCTTAGTTTCCGCCGGTCAGCCCAGTGGGAAAGTCTTAATGAGGATGGGGCAAGGTAGCAAACATGGCAGCGACAACCCTGTCGGGACTTTGGCTTATCGGTCTTTCCATCCGCCAAACTTCTAATCAACCCCAAAATGGGTTACATTCAATATTTCAACTCCAATCCAAACAATTTTGAGTAAGGTTTAAAACACTAAAGGGTTTACATTTACTATTCCCACTCCAATCTAAACAATTTAGGAGAAAGTGTTTGACACTAAAGGGTTAAATCTACTATCTAAACCATTTGATGGCAGGTTGAAGACTAAAGGGATGATTTTTACTATTTCCACTACAATCTAAACCTCTTTGGTAAAGGTGTTGGACACTAAAGGCCTGATTTCGAGTTTGGCGGATGGGGTTTTCCCATCACAAACTTGACAGATATTCCATCCGCCATATCACGATTCCATTATTTCCTATGGAAATCGTAATACTGCGGACGGGATCCATCACATTTGTGACAGAGTAACCTGTCTGCCAAACTCTAAATCAGGCCCTAAATTGGTTACATTTGCTACACCCATTCAAATCTAAAGCATTTTGGGGAAGGTGTTGGAGACTAAAGGGGTTACATTTACTATCCACACTCTAATCTAAACCATTTTGTGGAAGGTGTTTGACACTAAACAGTTTACATTCAATATTTCAATATTTCAAATCCAATCTAAACCACTTTAGATGGTTACATTTATTATTCACTCTCCCATCTAAACAATTTGAGAGACTATGGTGGACACTAATGGGGTTACGTTTACTATCTCTACTCCATAATAAAACAACTTCCAATTTGTGTTTTTCAGTAAATAAAAACATTACTTATAACAAACTCTTACCTAGTAAATATTTTCAATATAATTAACAGTATAAATTATCATATTAAATTATTATTTATAACATTAAATTGTTTATACATTATTTTCAATAAAATAACTAAATAACTATAACAAAATGCAATTAGTACATAAAATAAACTATAACTATAAATAAACAAATTAATCAATGGAAACATTATGTAATAATATATTTGATGTAATGTTTATCATTTTCAAAATATATATTGCAAATAATCATTTACGATTAGACACACAAATATGTAAATTATCTTCACAGTTACCTGACTAATAATACTTAACAACAATTTTAACCTTATTATTAAAATTAATTTATTACATTTAAAAACTACACCACAATATTATTGTCAGTTTTAAAGACACATTTATTTTAATACACATAAAGTCTATGTTAAACATAACAATTAAACATATAAAACAAGATATTTAAAAATACAATAAAATATTGCATGTAATTCTTACAAATTCAGTACACAAATGATTTAATGAAAAATTAAATGATTATTGATTTCTAAATTAAAATATATTGGAAATGTAAATGTAAACATAAGTAAATATTTACAAATTCAAACCAAATTTTACAGTAAACATAAATAAAAATCAAATGTTCAAACGTTCAAATTAAAAATTATCATTTTTTTTTAAAACTGCAAAAAATCACAAATTATCTTAAGAATTTTCAAAAATGATTACATTGCATGCACACAAATGTACAATTTAAAAGAAGCGTATCACATACTTTACATAATTTAAAAATTGGATTTAAAATGTCAGAAATGTGAAATTATTTATGTTACTTACAGTTAAAAACCAAGTTATACATTTAACAATTTTAAAAAAACAATATATTTTATCAAATTTAACATACAAGCAAATTATTTCTTCCGCATTTTAATAATGTACCCACGCTTTTCGCCTAAAAACCCCAAATCCTGCTCCTATAACATTATTACCTATACATTAGTTATATACATTAATAAAGTTTATTACAAAATTATATTGAAATGTTTACAACTAATGAAAAAAAAATAGAAAACATACTAACGCAACAATTACCATAAAACTTAAAAACACAGCACAAAAAACATATGTTAGCCGTTAACACAATGTATTAAACAACATTTTCACCAATGATCATTTTTACAAAAATATTAAAAACAACACTTAAAACAATATTCTTACCTTAAATATTCATAAGGACTATATTTTTGACATCATGGTGTTCTTGATACAATACTTGAGTATAACAATACTTTTTTTATTTGTGATTATGGTCAAATGCCCCACCATTACCACTACCACAACATTTGTACATGCATGTGTTTGCATTTTTTGCTTCAGGAAAACAAGACCTACTGGCTTTGTCAATACTTGTTAGGTTTTTGCCAATTGTGTTGCACAGTTAAAAGGCAAACTACTGCTGATGTCCTAGAAAAGGATTATCTGCAAAGTTTTCAGTGTTCCCTGGAAAGCAAAATACAATTGTTGTGCAGAATGTAAACGCCTTGGCTTGTTAGTGTTTGTAGTGTGTAGAAAATGGTTAAAAAGGAAACAGGAATCCCTCCGCCTGAGGGGAATGAGTGAAAAGATTGTCAGAGCCAGAGATTCACTCTCTGGCACTATTGAGCAATTTGTAGGACAGCATGCATTGCTGAGAAGGTATTTCACATCTTCACCTCCAAATAATTGGCCTTGAAGCTGAAAAGTTACAGTGGCCTCAGATCCCTTCACCAGGATGCAGCTTGGTCAATAAGATTAGGGTGGTGTGCTTCAGATTTCCCAACAATCACGCTAGTTAAAATACTTTATACAAGAAGCTTGGCGGGGGGATTTTAAGGAGCAGAAGGAAGGGAGAGAAGTGAGGACTGTGAGGAGTACTTATAACTCAGTATTTTGTAAAATAACCATTTTATGATCTTTGAAACAGAGACAAGAATGTGTGAGTGTGTGTGTGTGTTTTGTGTGAGTATGTGGGTGTGTGTGTTTGTCTGCATGTGTATGTAAGAATCCGAAGTGAAATATGGCATACACCTTACCATATCTGACTTAAAGCACTTGTACTCAACTATTTACTAGAGAATACATTTATTAGGAGGGTTTAATAGCCCAAACACCCCCCTGAAGCTAAGCCCCTGCCCTTTGCAGCTCTAATACACTTCTTCTAGAACCATAAGCTTTCAGGGAAGAATGTACAATGGTCTAATCCTTCTCAGGGAGTGCAACAAAAGTAGCTACCTTTAAGAAAGAGTTGACGCTTCTTTACTGCTGAAGATGCTTTAATTTTACTGACATATAAACACACCTCTCTCTGTATCTCTCCCCACGTTTGTCTGGTTGTTGGCATTACCTTTCATGTCCCAGTTTGCCTTCTACGTCTGGACATATTGTACGTAATTGTATTCACTATTGTAAGTATTCATAATTCCACATTGAAATTCAAAGGATTGCTTTGTTTATCCAGAACATTATTGTTTATTTATTATAACCTCAAGATTATGCTTAGACTCTCTTCACTTTGGCTGTGTAAAACTCTCTATCGCTGCTGGGTAATATTTTCACTATATAAAATGGAAAAAAATAAAATACTGACCCCCCTTCCCATTCCCTTTGGCAGAGAACACAAGACCCACTGAGTTCTTAAAAAGTTCCAACAATAGAATAAATGACCTTGCTTCTCCCTCCTAACATAAATCTACCCCTCACCCCCATAGAGACTCCAATCCCACGAACCATGTCCTACAGCTTTCTGCCCCCTCTCTCCTATGGCCTCCTGAGTGGTACAATAATCCACTCCCTCACTCTGCCACCGGAGAGGTGCACCGATCCTGTCTTCTCTCTCCCTGTCCCAGTGGCATAACAAAAACGTATGGCCCCTGCAAGAAACCATGATGGAACCAACCCTGTGGTTAGTTGGAGCTGGTGGTTGCTGGTGGGGCCCATCAGCGCTCATCTTTGGGGACTAACACTTATTTTACCTCATCAGATATTGACCATGAGCAACAGAGAGAAAAACACACACACGGGAAAGAAGGAGGAAGGGAAAGATGGAAAAATTGATGCAAAGGAGAAGGAGGCAAGAGTGAGATTAAGGAGACAGCAGTGTCTGATGGTGGATTAAAGAGGCCTTATTTGAATTCAACACTACGTAGCCTTGATATTGGGCAAGTTGATTTTTAATATCACCACCAGAGCAGAGCTTTGGGCACAGGCACTAGTTCATTTACAAATTAAGCACCAATCCATTATATTGTACTATTTCTTCATTTCCATCAGGATAATGTCTGAGCTAGAACTGTTAGATGTGTTACCCAAACCCACAAACTTTAGCATTAGGCACTTATCCATCAGGAGGTGAACCTAGGCGAAACAGTCTGAGAGGTGTAAGACAGCCCTCCCTACACTCACACACAATCCCATGAGTTAATTAAGAGACAAATGCGTCGTGTGTACTTGATACCTGGTCAATATTATTGTTAGATTGTTTGTAGGAGGTGTTTAAAAATCATCCATTTCAAACCAAATTAAATTAGACAGTCAAGTACAATTTGGTGCACTAAGATAAATATGTCTTCTTAGGATTACAGTGTGTCATCAGGTCATGAAGCCGGTATTTGACCCAAGGTGTCCTGACTGTACTTTGTGCAATTTAGCTATTGGATGTATATCTCCGTCAGCCTCCAGGTTTAATTCCACAACACAGTGCTCTGAGGTTCATTTTCTTCCTAGAGCACATCAGTACATTGTGTTTATTACTGCAAACTTGCAAAGTACAATTATCAGATGCTGAATCAAACTGATAAAATTAAACAGTAGTACTGGAGATCCCGGAAAGTGTCGGGCATAATAGTTGCCACAGTTTCACTTCATTGTTTTCAACATTTGCCTCCAGTACCCTCACAAACAAATGTACCAATTCACTCACACTCACTGCATCTCACTCACAAACACACTTACTCATACTCACACCTTCGCAGTCACTGATACTCACAAGTGATGGTGTACAAGGGCTTTGATTTGAACTCCTGGTATACGGGTGTTCTGCTTTAAGTGGTGCAGCAGGTGCAGTTACACAAGGTCCTCTGTGCTCTGGTACAACTGCACCTGCTTTACCATTGATAAAGGCACTCCTGATTTACTCCCATTCCTTCTCATAATCTCCACATCATTCATTCATTCTACCTCACTCACAGTGCTTTACTCACTCCCTTGCTTTCACTTAATCATACTCACTCTCATTCACTCATCAATTCCCACTCTTTCATTCTCATTGACACTCTTAAACACATTAAACTAACACACAATCTCACTCAATTTCATTCTCCTTCAATCATGCACATACACACTTTCACTCACATACACAGAGAAACAACATTGAATTATTTTTTTACTTCTCTTTGTTGGCAACTCAGAAGCGCCATGGAAGAAGGAGGTCAGAAATCCGGCACTGGATATAGGAACATGCAAGTCATGATTCCTAATGAGAAGCCAGACAGCGCAGCAAGACCAGGTTTAAGAGGAAGACCCCCCTCAAGCCTACTCCCAGCTTCTTGACAGGGCTGAAAGCACAGCCCCATAAGAAGCTGCTACTGTTCTGGGGTGTAGATTCTCATAGACCTCTGGAATGCACTGACGAGCACCCTGATAGCCCCATTTTATCAGATATACTGTGCCACCTGGGGCATGTGCAATATGTTCGGAACTAAAATCTAGTGTGCCTGTGTGAGGGAATCATAGTTAAACTACACCCCTCACATGTGCAATGAAAGCATCTATCTTCAGAGTGCTGTGTTTTAAAACAACGCTCTGTAGCTGGATCGTTGCTCAGTCCCCTACTTTGTCATTAGGAGCCGGTGGTTCACAGGTGGTTGGTCTGCGTCATGGAGCTCTGGAAGAAGAGCACTCCTGGCTCTAGGAAAGGCCTTTCTATAATATTTTGTATGATTTAGTAAGGGAAAACCATAAAAGAAAATGGCATTATTTTACAACAAAGCTATTCTTAAGTTTATATTGATTTTATTCAGCAGATCTAGCCTATAGCTACAAATGTACATTGTCACAGACATAACAGACTAGGACCTTAAACAGCATTTATCAAGTCTCACAGAGAAACATATTCAACAACGTGTTAGTTTTAAGACCCTTCCTCCCCACCCTCAAGAGCTGCTTCATCAGACGGCTCATAAAGAACTACCTCATACGATAAAATTGAGCCGTCTTTCAATGGTTGATCCATGGGAAAATTGATAGAAAGATCTGCCTTAATTAAGACTGTTAGATGGGAACAACCTACTCTCTGCCCACCAAATAAACTTCTGCCAATGCACGGAATGTGCCCTCATATTCAACTGGTAATAGCTCACAATGACAATGAACAGAAATGGAGTGGTTTCACTACTTCAGCTAAATCTATTTGTCATCTTAGGCACAGTCCACCTCCAGACACTTTCACTTCTACTTGAGGAACTTGGAATCTGTTCAGCTCCTTTCACCAGCAACTGTAGTTCACTACTTCTGTTCAGCTTCTGCTCTAACACCTCTGCCAATATCATCAAGTACTTCAAATTAGGCTGTTGCCTTTAGGACTATGCTGACAACATGCTGGCAAACCTGAAGGAATTATACTCATCAAGTTGTCCCTGTGAATCAAGTCAAAGAAAGCACCTTCTACTCCACATAAACTATTTGATTCATGTTCCCCTGACTAGAGTATCTGCAGAAACTATAGATCACCTTTGTCATGTCTCTAGTTGACTACACAAATGATCTTTACCTAAATGCCCCACGTTTCCTACTTGGAAAACAACTAAGGATCCAAAATGCAGCAGCACAGCAGTTCCAACACCTTTGCCCATGGGAGTGCATTACACCAGTGCTACAAGCACTTCACTAGCTTCTTTTAGGCAGACACTCCCACTTCAAGGCACAACTGATTCATTCACATAGCTATCATGGGCAAAGGGACATCCAGACTAAAGTTCCAAAATATTCACAGATCAGAACACGGCATTCTAGAGTCATACCTCAGCTGATCCCTCTTCCACACCCCTACAAGATAGAAAACATCTGTGGAACCTCCTTCGGCTGTAGAATGAGCAAAAATATGTAACTCACTCCCAACAAAGGCACACAACATCTAATTCCACCTGGAATTCAGGAAGAAGTTAAGATCTGGCTCGTATCAATCTGTTGATGCAGAATCATACAGACCAACAAACATATTCTGTTTCCTACAGGGACAATACAAGGACCAGAAGATGTGGAGTAATTTCACTAAAGAACCAGAACTGATCAAGGACGGTAGGGACACATGTACACCTGTCTCTCACTCTGCATCATTAGCACACCAGCACAGTCATAGTTTCACAAGAAGTGCATTCTACTACTCATCACAAAACATAAAAAAGTTCCACATAAGCAATGCCCTCATAACCACAGTCATACAATAATTTAAAATAAAACTAATATGTTAATTTCCCTGCTCATCCTCACCCCACTACTTATTTTAGTACAGGGACCTTTGTCAGGAAAAGAGTGCTACTCTGTGGTCATGGCACACAGCGCCTAAATATTCCCCACTTAGACAACATGGCCACTCAACAGTCTTCCAGTGAAGAATGCCCTACGATGTAGCATGCCGTGTGCCCATCAAGTTATGAAGTGATATGTAGATGCAACTATACTTCTGTACAGTTATGAAGACTGTAGATTTAGAAAGCCAAGCAATATCTACAGTTGTAAATATATTACATTTGTTCACTATAAACAGCAGACAGGTTTTTTAAACATTCTTTATTCGTTTGTGTTCACAGCAACAACATGGCAGTGTACACATTTCACTACAAATCGCTTCACCATGCAGTCCCACCAAATTAACAGTTGAGCAATCTCTGATTAATCTGTGGACCACCCGACTTTCACCATTACATACATGCGACAAACCATAAGTATCCCCAGCAGGATCACAAGTTTTCCTCCAAAGCACTGCCCGTTCTCTCCAGGCTTTTAGTTGGGAGCATCCCAACAAACATCTTTTGAACTCTTGTCCTTCCTTGCACACGCAGATGCCACCTAAGTCCCTATTCAGGCAAGGTGTTGTATAGCTTTCTGGAAAGAGTTGCACGCCGCACTGGGGGTCAGTAGAGTCTTATGTGTGAGGACAGTGCCTGCATGATGCATTACTAGTGTCATCACTGGTTACTTCTGTTAGTGCGCCCGGTCCTTAGTAAGTAAACTTACAAGGGGACGCGTATAGGTCGATGAACCTTTTGGATCGCATGGAGTATCCTGGTTAAGCAGTATACCATTGAACCATTAACAATCACTATAATCAATATCAAACATTAATGAAAAATCTATCTAATGAGAAATACCATCACTCTCAAAAAGGTTAATTGTTTTTATTCCCTATTAGTTACAATTCTAATCAAAAACCTTTATTCGATTTTATTGTCAATCAAACTTTATTAATCATCACAAAAGCATTATTCAACCAAAGAACGCAAAATCAAAGCAACATTACCTAATAATTTCTCAACACATGACATAGTAATTCAGCAAAGTAATTCTCCGTCAGTCAATTGTCAGCGTCAGTGTCACCCTTGTCAGCCTACCTAACCCAGATTAGCATCAGCATGTGGGTCTTCATGCGAAAACAATTTGGAAAATTCTAAGAGAGAGAAAAAATAATTAAAACAGCGCAGTTGCTACCTAGAAGAAAAAGCCCAAATTAGTCAGTCACATTATTATAGCTACCTATCCAAGATGGATCAGCAACTAGTCAGTCTTCATCTCCAGGTCATCAGTAGTCAGCAGAGTATCAGGCTCACAGAGTGTAAAGGCCCAATTATCAGCACTTCAGACAGCGTCTCCTGACGTCATCAACTTTCTCCTCTCCGCTCAAACTTTTCTCCCTTTGTCATGACTTTTTATTAGGGTCTCTCAGTCCGTCCCACTAACTGCTAATTGGCCAACCTTATCTGAAGTTATGACTCTAACCTATAGTTTTTGTTTACCGCATATACACGTCTATTCAGGATTCAAGTTCCATTCGTTTGATTGGTTCTTCTGTCTATGAGAACATCATCCAGCTCTTCAGATAACAAAATTGTTGCACAGAGTCTTTTAGTCAGTGCTTCCATTGTTCAAGTCCTGGGAAAATGCGTTTAGCCTACACTATACATAAGTGTATCAAATTGTCTTCATCATCTCCTGTCTACTGGTACATTTGCAGAATGTTCTAGCAGAGCCTTCTGAACTCTGCACAGTTCAAGGTCCTTCTCTCCAGTTCCAGTCCTCGGAAGCCTTATCGCGTCTCCACGTTAAAGCAGGCAAGGCCCAGCGAAAACCAGGCCCTCAGTATGGCTAAGTTAAAAATGCGAATTAACACAAAACATAGGTTATACATCCAAAAATTACATATTAATACGTTTTTATGAATATTTTTCATTATTTAACATCTTGTTAATACACATGGTGACCACTCCCGGTGGGCACATTTTGCCTACACACGTTATTTTCAAATATTAATTTCTTTATAGAATTTTCGCTTTAATAAACACACGCAAATCATTAGAAATGTCTCTATTAGAATATCTGCTCCAACAATCCCTCCTCTGATGACTAACTATGTCATCACACCTTTCCCCTGTCAACATTTTACAAATAGCTTTCAGCTACACTTTGATTTCTCCTTCTTGTAGTCTCCCTATAAATTCTTCTCCTGGGTTGTTCTTCCCTCCTCTGATTATTTTTGCCCCGTTTTAGTTTTATTTTCTGCCATAATTTACATGCCCCCCATAAACCTAATATAACAGTAATCACAATTAGTATTCCTTGGACAATTTTCCATAGTATCCCACCCCAAATTTGGCTAAACCAATTTCCCACAGCAACAAATCAATTTCAACCTTTTCCCAAACTCCTGGTTCTTTTAATTCTTTCAAATCCTTACTTGCATTAGTTAAATTAGTAAGCAAATCTCTTATCTCTTTCTCATTCTCAGGTATGTAAGAACAATAGTGCCTTGCATTAATCATTTTACAGACTCCTCCGTCCTTCGCTAATATTATGTCTAAAGCAAGCCTATTTTGAAGCGTCATAGCTCTATCCGCAGCTATTCAGTATTTAGCAAAAGTATGGCTCCAGTAAAGTTTGTTAGCATATTATCCACAATAGTAGACACATTTTGTATCTTGTTTGCATTCAGTAGAACTCCTACAAAAGGAATTATTGCCCCCAAAATATCCCCTACAATTGCAGAGGCTGTTTCTCTCTTTTGTCTCATCTGGTGTAATTCAGTCACTTTCGGTATCTTCTTCAAATCATCTATGTGATAAATCTTGGGAAAAACTATTCCCAAGTAACGTGTCCCATACCATTATCTAGGAAGACGGTAATAAGCATTAAGCCCACAAATATAATAAATTCCAGGAATCACAGGGTCTGCACCCTTAAACATAAATGTCCATTTACTCTGAAACAAAAACAGATGCCTACATTCACTCGTTCCCACAAATAAAGTGTCAGTACGTGATTTTAGCCTATATACACAGAGCTTCCCTACATGTAGTGCATCCAAAGCTAATCTACCTTGTGTTTTAATAGCAGTGTAAGCATAATCATTTTCGTAAGTGCTTTTCTCTAACCCTTCTTCTAGTTTCTCTTTTAGGGCTTTTCTCCTATTGTCAGTATGCCCAATAAACCTCTTCTCCATAGGTGTTAATAGGCAAGTTAAATTGTTACGATGTGCATAATCCGTGCCAAAAGTCAATGTCCAACACTTCCTCTTTCTGTCTCTCTACTCTGAGCAGAAGGAGTGGGCACTGCCTTGGTAGGAAGTGAAAAGGGACTGTCTGGTGGAGGGCCCTTAACATTCAAGGTGGCACTTATGGCACGTTTACTTTCACCAAGCCTCCAGAAGGGGGCTCGCACTCTCCCAGATGAGGCTTGTTTCACAACTTTCAAGAAGATAAATCTTGCAAGTTGGTCTGGAAGAGAGAGTCAGGTCACTGAGATCAGGCTGATTCTGAAGATCCTGAAGCTTTTTATACAAGCGGCAGCTGTGAACTGCAAATATCAAACATACTAGCTGAGGTCTAAGTGGCTCCCAGACACCGTGTCCTGTTCATGCCCCCGTGGCACACAGAGCACAAGAATCCCATCTCCAACTGCCCCATGTCTGAGAAAGGCACACCAATCCCTTTTGCATCCTTTCTGTCCCTCAAACAGGCACATCAATCCTGTCAGCTCTCTCCAGTGGCCTCCAACCCATTACCTCGCTCCATGCCCTTTGACCCCCCAAAAAAACATTAAAATTCTGTCCACTCCCTAACCTTGCCCACAGAGAAGCACAAGAATTTCTATCTGCTCTCTTCCCTGCCCCCAGTAAGGCAAACCAATCTCTTCAGCTCCTTCCCTTGCACTCAGAGAGCACAACAATCTTGCCAGTTCCCTCCTCCGCCGCAGAGAAGCACAACAAAGTCCTACCCATAGAGAAGAAGCGTGGGCCGGGAAGGTGAAGCCAATTCTTTGAGAGGACCATGGCTAATGCATCCGGGTGTGGCAACCTGCACAGGCAGGATGCCCGTAGGCCCAGGAAAATACACACAGCTTGGGCCAGCATGTTTTGAAGCAGCCTATGGTAAATGAGGGGGCATACTCCGTATGTGCAACCAGTAGCTGGTTATAGGCCTGGCCAATGTACGATTCAGACAGTGCAGGGGCAGGCACAGAGAAGCACATCAGGAGCAGGGTACCCTCACATCAGAGAGGGCAGCTAGGCCCGGCGCACAGGACTAGACAGCAAATAAGAGTGAGACAGCCATAGGGGGGCAGCACAGCCAGAGTAAGGCTCAGATAGCAATGGCAGCAGGAATATGGATGTTTCTAAACCTCAGCAAGAGCCCAAAGATGATACCCCTGACACAAGGACCAACACTAACTAAGCAGGAAGGACAGAGCCCGCTAGGGTCTGGGTGGACAGTGGAGTAAATGGTAAGCCAGCTAACAAAGACTTTAAGCCATCACCTTGCGCCTGGGATTGGCAAGCCTGGTTCCCCTATCCGTGAAGTAGAGGATTTAGGACAAAGAATTCATCAGCTTGTTCTCTCAGTTAGAAGTGAGGCAGGCAGGTTTGGATTTAGTGGTGCATGAAAAGAAAGAGGACAGGAGGGAGAGGCATAAGCCTAGATTTGAAAGATCAGTAGACAACTGATGCATGCGTTCAGAATGTTAGCTCACGTGTTCATTAAGAAGTTCCCCCAGAGTGCAACATCACTATTCCTCTATTTGCAGAAAGGCCATGAAGCACAATGTAAGTATCAAGGTGATATCTGGTTGTGGTACAATGAGCAATTCTGAAAAAAGATGTCTATCATAGTCTGGGACCACTAAGATGTGACAGGCTTTACCAACCACATGGTGACAGCCCATGAAGGGGTGGACACACCGGCACCTGCCTTTCGATTCTATGGGAATAAGGGGGAATAGGATGGATACCATCATAACAGCAAAAGCAAACCCTACGATGAAGGAACGGCTAGAAAGAGCCATTCCACCATGCTGGAAATTTGACAAGGGTGAATGTAAGTGGGCCAAGCCTGCAAATTCAGGCAAGGGCTCTCACCCAGGAAGCAATTGCAGGAAGGCAAAAGGTAAATTACATAAAAGATACACACAAGAGATAGCAAAGGAAGGGCGCAACTCGGGTGTGGATGGATGGCAGGACGGTAGGGAAGGCACCCATTTCTATACAAGTCAAGGAATTATCTCAAATGCTTAACAGATAGCACAAGCAGGATGACACACAGTTGTGAGTGGAAGGTTTCCCAAGGAAGATTTTCTCATACTGTGCAAGGGCACACTGGTGAACTGCTCCAGTAAGAACCTCAGATCATTAGCTAAAAACATCGAGGTCACAGGATTTAAGGTGACTGCAGAACTCCAGCTGGGCTGTGTGGTGGGACAATTTGAGCATCGGCTAGTGGAGAATTTTGTGGTATCCTCACCGCCTGAGTTCTTCAGTTAATGACGGGTTGGACCGGGACCAATACTATGTATCATATGCCACGCTAGATGAAGTGGTGGACATTCTGAGGGTGCCTAGTAAAGTAACATTGAACGCCAGGGCAGACATTGAATCTGCCTTCTGCCTCCTCCTGGTGCACCACAGCAGCTTCCATCTGTGAATTTCCAGTTAGAAAGCCTCTTCTACTATGATAAATACCTCCCTATGAGAGAGTGGGAACTAGGAGAGAGGCACTACACGGGCTGGCAGTTACATTACCGTGATGATTTCTTGATCATAGGAGACACGGGCTCACCGCAGTGCAGCACCTTCCTAGGCCAGTTCATAAGCCTGACAAAAAATCTGGGTGTGCCATTAGCACACAACATTGAAAGCCCTACAACCAAGTTTACATTCCTGGGTATGGAACTGGACTCAGTTGAAGGTGTGTGTAGGATATCACTCCCGAAGATTGCCGAGCTAAGACAAACAATTGAAGGTATTGTGGTCAGGAAAAGGTGACCCTAGGGGAAATTCAGCAGCTCCTGAATTTTGTGGGTAGAGGTATCCCACTAGATAGAATGTTCAGCAGGCAATTGGTGTGGCTCACAAGAGGCCTGAACAAAAATGATCAAAGAGTCAGGCTAACAATTGGGGTGAGACAGTCTGCAACAATGGCTCACCTTCTTCACTGATTTTAATGGCACACTGGTTCAGCGTGAGCCGTGGGTAACAGCCAAGCAGTTAGAACTGTTCACTGATGAGGCAGGGAGTGAAGGCTTTAGGACCATTCTGGATACTCTGATATGCGGCATGATAGCTGTGCTCCTGGCGTAATCAAAACCTGACACAGAACACAGTGCCGCTGGAGTGCTTCCTAATTGTGGTAGACTTCTCACTGTGAAAGGTACCTGCTTGCAAACAAGCAGGTAATGCTGTGGTCAGACAATCATGTAATAGTGCGGCTGCTGAACCTAGGCACAGATCCGTGCCCAAGGGTACGAGCTTATTATGTTATCTAATCGGCTGCCACCTGGATGCCAACATAATAATTAGGGCTGGGCAACTGCCAGGATGTGGTAACTCAACTGTAGATGCTCTCTCACTTGCTTTCAGTAGACAAGGTTCATGCAGCTGGCACCGCTAGCAGAGAGCGAGATGACACCTTCTCTGAGGAATTATCGAAACAGGTGGACCCAACCTAACTGCCTTGGTTGACCAGGCCCTTGCACTTAAGACTTCGTCCAAGTAGCATAAGTGCTGGGCTCTATTCCAGAGCTGAATAAGTGCTGCAAACACAAGGAAAGGGATATAGACTGTGAGGACGTCAAAAGGTTCATACATTGAGCTTTCACTAGCAGAAAAAAAAAATGTGTCCGCCCAAACACATCTAAGTGCAGTTGCTTGCTTCTCAAAGGTCCACAAGGGGTCAGACCTAATGAATTCCCTTTGTTGCCAGACAGCAATGTGAGGGTTGGGGTGTATGCAAGTAAGGCAGAAGGACCCAATGCTAGCCATTGGCTTTTCCAGACTGGCGGCATTGTTAAGGGCCCTGCCCGATGTCTGCAGAGTGAATGAGAAGTGAAACCTGTTCAGGTCTGCCTTTGCTCTGGCCTTTTTCGGGACATATAGGGTCGGTGAGCTGGTGGCCTCGGCCAAGAGAAACCCAGGTACTGCATGCCTGAGTTTGGAGAATGATCACATGGGGGCGGGGCACATGGTGGTAAGATTGAGGAATTCAAAGAACGATCAGGAGGGGAAAGGGAAGCTCACATGCCTTGACTGCATCACATCACCCGAGCTATGACCAGTATGTCTAAAACAAGTCTACCTCCGGATTAGGCCACAAGGGGGCACCCTGCTACTTGTTCACCAAGACAATAAGGCCCATATTTATACTTTTTTAGCGCTGTATTTGCGTCATTTTTTGACGCAAAAGTGGCTCAAACTTACAAAATACAATTATATTTATTTATAAAAAAGTTTAACTGTGGGACGAAATGTCTTAGCAAATTCTAGTTCATGGCAGCACTGAGTAAAGGGTTAGAGTAAGCAGACTTTCCCTCACAGCATTTCAGGTCATTCTGCTCATTCTGCATAGCTACAGCAAAAATAGCAGCAGCACATGGTCTGAGGGAAGATAGCATCAAGCCACTCAAATGGTGGAAATCCTGGACCTCCAAGGCCTACATTAGACCCAAATGCAGAAGTTGGGCAGGCCAAAAGCAGCCCTAATATGTTAGGCGGTAACAACCTTGCCAAGCTGGGAAGATGTAAACTCTTGGAAGCAATGGAAGCGGATCTAGCAACAGTTGCCAGGCTACTTTGTACCACATGACATCATCTGGTCTGAACTGATAGAGCAGTTTGAGTGGATGGGCTCTGAACCAAGGAGAATTGGAGGGGTCCAGAAGGAAATTGAATATCTCATTGAGCAAGTTCTGCACAGGCATGGGCTGGGGATTCATTAGGCAAGGCCTCATTAATCTCAAGATCCTAGGCAACTTCAAAGAGAATGGGGTCCACTTATTTAGGGTTGGTATGGACATGTTCCTCTTGAACATCTGAGGGGCACTCGAGCTGTACGTTTCTCAAGCTTCTCCTAGGCATAGCTGCAGCAGGAAAGGGGAGCTGATGCCTGTCCGGGAACCCCCAGCAGTGGGGCAGAGACAACACCAATGTATACCAATGATAACAAAGTAGGGCAGAAAGCAGAGCCGCTCGAATAGGCTACTTGGGATGCTTCACTGCAGGGACACTGAGGTCCAACAAAGAGCCAGCACAACGCAGACAGAGCACTTGCAGCCCAGGTACGGCCAGAGCGCCGTAAACGCCAGTCACCAGTAGCAAGAGGAGCCTAGAAGCTGCAGCTCTTGAAGGCAGGGGCCTGTGGGTAAAAATGGCTGTCAGCCGGATGATTTATGGTGATGGACTAACGTTATTTTGATGCACAGAGAGAGTAATTTATGGCTGTAAGATAATTTATGACCACAATTGACCTGATGTGCATTGTGATGATTGTTCTTTTTTCTAAGTTATGCATACTACAGGGTTCATATTAATTACCTTTGTTTCAGGACAACTTATGACCTTTCATGATATTTAAAATGGGTTAATAAACTGCGGCCGTTTACAAACCAAAGGAGGTCTATGTTCCTCTTCTTGAAAGGGAAGGTTTGAAGTAAACAGCTAGTGACCCGGAAGAGACGTTCTCCCATCTGGGGTGGGTTGCACAATAAACCACCGTGCTGTCTTTCATCTTCTGCAGAGAAGCACAGCAATCTATACACTAGATCTTATGCTGTCTGCCGATGTTCAGGAAATCGAGCCTGCCTATGAAAGAGATGTAAATAATATCAATACATTTAAATTTCAAGCAGACTTTGAGGTGAAAGGAACCAGTGTCATTGAACACTAGCATACATGCAGAGCCATGTCCCTCCCTCAAACCCAGGACTGATTCATCTTTGCTAAGGCCTGGGTTTTGGAAACATCTTTTGCAATGTTAAACGTCTGATCATCTTGGCAAAAAACGAAACGGTTCTCCAGAATGCAGCAGTATTGACTATGTTGCCTGATGAATGTGCCTGAGAAGCACCCTGTATGCAGGACTTTAGCCTCCATTTTAATGCACTGATGATGTCAAATTAACACTTGCCCATTTTGTGGATGTTTAGTTGTAGACGTGATGCAGAATAGCGTCTTAGGGTCGCTTAGAAAATGCTGGACTTGCGTTTTTTCATAACCTTGCCTGTGTTAGAGTGTCGCTTAAAAAGCTTGAATCAAATTCAATAGAATCAGCAAGAGCAGATCA
The DNA here is from genome assembly GCF_031143425.1 of Pleurodeles waltl. Classification (NCBI taxonomy): domain Eukaryota; kingdom Metazoa; phylum Chordata; class Amphibia; order Caudata; family Salamandridae; genus Pleurodeles; species Pleurodeles waltl. Next base: position 974,110,433 of record NC_090446.1, on the reverse strand, counting down.
ATAACCTCCTTAGTATAAGTTAGTAACTATACTCTAACCAAACAGAGACCCGCACTCCTCTTTCAAAACGTGTTTAATGCAAAAGCTGCGCCAGGGGAGGACTCGGGTTTTCAAATTCTTGCAAGTCATCACTGCGATTCACCTGTTTTGTTTTTCAATTTATATTTGTCTGTGTACTTTTTTGACAGCTGTATCATTGTATACTTATACGAATGAACTTTAATGTCCTGGTGTACCTCAAGAGACGTATACAAGGGTTGGAATGACCCTGTTGTCAAATGCACATTAAAGTTTTGACGGACTATACCGTCGAATTGGCGATACCATCCGCCATCCCTCAAACTTTTAACATTTTTTTGTTTTTTTTCAGAAACAAAATCCCAAAGCGGAATTTTGTTTTTGAATAAACAAAAATGAATGACCATCACACCATGCCAGGTTTCTCCCAAGGTGTGGGGGTCATTTAAACATTTTAACTGTCCTTTAAAGTCACGTTATTCGCTGCTCTACGGGAGAGTAAAAACTGGTCTTCGACGCTTTTTCGATATACAAAATAAATGTAAAAATATATGCAGCGGGAGTTTAAAAAATATGCGGCAGGTGGCACCTGTGCAGAAAGCACTTTTTGGTGCACATCCTGCTCTCCAGCTGTTCAACGACATGCATCTCTCTGTTCTAAACGCACCAATGAGAACAACTGTCAGATGGCTAATAAAGAATGCAAACATAATTAATTTTGAGTAACGCCTCTTCTTTCCGTTTCCTGCGCGTCCCTTACCTTTTCCTAGGTGAACGCTTATGGATTCATCACTCCGGACTTCAAGAAGTATTCGCAACACTATTATGAGAAAAAGAAAATCTCAATGCATTTTATTCTTAACCATGACTTCACCCAAGAAATGCAACTGTGGCAGAAGTTCCACAAGCTGTCCATCGTGAAGCTGTACACGAGGCCGTGAGAAGAAGGGTGTGGCCTCTGAGGTTGCCGGGCACATTGGCAAGGATCTATAAGTTCATCCAGGTGGGAACAAGCTGGATAGATCATCAAAGACCCCTCTCAGTCTCCTGACCGGACTTTCTCTCTCTCATTGCTAACGCCTTGCGCGCACTGCCCATTATCCCAAAGACAGAATGCTCACTGCAGAAGCCAGGCGAGTCGCTGTTGTGTTGATGCTGTCAAGCAGCGGGCTCTGCCTCGTTATTGCAGGTACATAATACATAGTTACGTGATGTTTTCTGAAAAAGTTAAAGTTGAAAACAGAACACGGATAAAGGATCTGATTTAGACTTAGGGGTAGGTAATTACTTTGTGAGGGTGACAGAGTAAACTACTCTGCTGCTCTCCCGGAGTAATTGCACCCTGAATTTAGAGAGGTCATCTGGTCCAGCAGACATCTCTTAACATTCGCAGGAGCTGCAATCACGGTGGTTGCTGTCAATGTATTAAAATGTTGACGGGCGGTACCGTCAAAATGACGGAACCATGCGTCATCCATAAAACTTTTAACATGTTTTTGTTTTTTCAGAAACACAATCCCAAAGCGAGATTTTGTTTTTGAATAGTCAAAAATGAATAACCACCACCCCATGGGAGGTTTCTCCGAAGGTGTGGGGGTCATATAAACATTTTCACTGTCCCTTTCAGTCACATTTATCACAGTTGAAAGGAAGAGTAAAAACTTGCCTTTCGACTGCCCACTCTAAATCGGGCAGGAGGTTGAATGGCTAAAGCTCCAATGGTCCTTAGTCTGTCAAACCGTCTCAGCAGTATATCAACGATGGAGACAAAGTAGTCTCTAGCATGCTAAAGACCTGCACTTCTGTAAATCATGGGGACAAACTTTCAGGTTGGCAAAGAAGGTACACAATTACTGTTGCGACAGAGTACCCTCTCCACCAACCTCTAAGTCAGCCCCTAAGCCATTTGGGTTCAATTTGAATGTCTTCCTGCTTCAAGTTTTCTCTCAGATCCCTCACTGGATGTGTGTTTTTTACTTGGTGAGAGCTTACAAAGTTACTGGCCACATTCACTCACTACCACCCACACTCCAGGGTATTTCCGTCTCTCAGGAGCAGAAAATGCAATAAAGAGTTTAGCCATCCTCCCACAACCTGCATAACTAAGGGGTTAGGTCCTTGCTTTTCTACACTTCATGTTGAGGCAGCTGCCAGTGACATTCATTCAGACGTTGTCTTCTAAGAAGATTGCACTGACTTCAGCTACCCCCAAGTCTTCAAACCACCTGTCAACCTACGGAACCAACTTCCAGCCAATATCTGGACAAGAGGGGCTGCCATTTCAAGAAACACTAGGATGTGACAATAATCAAGAAATCCTAATGATCAACACACCTGCGGAGACCCTGCCTACCCCGCACTTAGCTGATTGTGAACTGGAGGGGTCATCTTCTCTTTGACCTATGCACTGAAATTCTCAACAATGTCGACACATAATTTACATTAACAATAAAGTAAAATAAAGCAGTCAGAATTCTTATGTCAATGTGTAAATTTATATTAAATTCTTTTGACGATCTCTTCGATTGTATTTCTACTTTCAAGCACAGGGATCTAAGAAAGAGCATTTGATATGCTACTAGTTAAATGTTGTCTAAAGATATCTACAAGCCAGTATTTGCTGCACCCGTTATCTTTGCTCTTGACTTTAGCTTGCGTGATACACAGAAGAGGAGAGGAGGCACGTGGGTATCAGAAGTGGAAGCTTGCTTCCCCACTTACAAGTAATCATAGAATATTGTCGCACATGTACTGATTCTGTGAGTGATGCTGACCTTTTAAGTGTTGTGCTAGGGATGCTTGCGTTGCTACTGGACTTTTGGTACCTGTGTTGCCTGTATTATAATAAACTATGGCGAAAACCTGTTCACTGTACAAAACTCCCAAACAATTACCACTATCATGGTACTGGGGCAATCCAACCTCGAACATGACACTCTGATCCCCAAGGGATCCGTGGAAACAGATATGACCCTTTCATTATTTACTCTTGCACACCCAAGATAAACCCAAGAAAAACACAACAAGCTTTTTCAAAATATTTATTGACATGATGTAACACCACGCTCTGACGCAGTGTCTCTTTTTGTCCTCGCGGGTGGAAAGCGCTACCGATATTCGGAGCGCCGTTCCCCGCGTTTTTTGACTCTGCTTTCTGGGAAGCATATATTTCGCTCCTGGTCGCGCTACACTTACTTGTAGCCTTTTTTCTTCTTTTGTTGTTGGTGGTGGGTTTTTTGTTGGTCCTTTTGCCTGTCTCTATCCATGTTGTGTCCATCTTGTCTTCTTCGTGTTTTTGTCCCAGCATGCTCTGTTTTTCTTTTATACTACTTTCTTTTTCCTATACTGGTCTATGGGCTTTTCCCAATCCAAGATGGTGTTACTTCCTGTTCCTGTGATGTCACTTCCCTTTTCTCAGTATATAAGTCAGTCAGTCTTGTTCCTCCTTGCTTTGCAAACACTTCCTTCTGGTTGTGCTGTTCGCTCCTGTTCTTTGTTCCTGCTTTTTTGCCTTGGGAGATTTTTGCCTGTTCTTTGTTCCTGCTTTTGCCTTGGGATATTTTTGCCTGTTCCTTTTTTCCTGCCTTGTACCCTGGATTGCCTATTTTTGTTTCCTGTTGTCAAGTCCTGTTTTTTCTTGTTTTCCTTCAGGAGTTCCTGTTAGAGGTTTTTTCCCCAGTGTTGGGGTTTTTTCCCTCTGGGACTCCTTCTGGAGGGTGCGGTCTGCTTTGGTGTAGCCTGTCAAGCGGCACCGTAGCTACTAGAAGGGGTCGCCCTTATCTGGGAGTATCCAGGACCTGTAGAAGACTTGGTGTATTTGCCAATCCGAAATCCAGAGATGAGAAGTCCAGCGCAGTACGTGACAGATTGCAACGCCAAAAGATTCTGTGTTGCGAGAGCGCCATGGAAGATCCACAGGGAGAGGCGTCAGAAAATGCTCAAGCTATGTTACAGACTGTCCAACAACAAGCCCAAGAGTTACAACAGTTACGGGCTGAGAACACTGCGCTACAACAGGTCTTGTCTTCCCGATTAATGGACATACCACCTGTATCTGCTACTATTCCTAGATATACCGGAGATCCTTTAAAGATTAAGGAATTTTTGGATGCACTGACGGTTTTCTTTGCCTTTCGTCCACTCCGGTTTTCTTCGGATAAGGCTAAGGTGGGCTATCTGATTAGCGCCTTGTCTGGTCCAGCGCTTGCTTGGGTGACTCCTCTGGTTTCAGCAGATGACCCAGTCCTGGCTAACTATTCCGCTTTCCTGACTGTTTTCAAACAAATGTTTGAGAGACCTGGGGTAGAAGCAGCAGCTGAAGAAGCCTTATGTGACATTTAGCAGGGTAATCAGGATGTACTGCAGTATATAACCCGCTTCAAACAGCTGGCAGCTGAAACCTCCTGGGTAGAACGCACCTTCGTAACCCTTTTCCTCCGAGGCCTGCGTGAAGAAATTAAAGATGAGCTTGTACACTCTTCTCCAGCTTGTTCTTTGAAAGAATTAATGGATCAATCTATGAACATCGAGTATAGACTTCGAGAGCGCAAGATGATAAGACGTAGAACTAGAGCTCCATACCACTCCGTTACCTTCCGTGCTTGCAGTCGGCGAACGAAAGATAGTCCATCTGAAGCCTCTCCACCTCCCCATGAAGAACCCATGCAGATAGATCTGGTTCGTGGGCCATTGACGGAGTCAGAAAGGGAGGAACTACAACGAAGGGGACTTTGCCTATACTGTGGTAAGGCTGGCCACCTGATCCGTAGTTGTCCGGTACGTCCCTCAAGGCCTGCGGGAAACGCAAGTTCCCATCCCCTGTAAGGAGGAAGGAGACGGGAGGAGCTGAAGTACCATAAATATGTTCCTCCAAAGAAAGCATGTCCACCCTGTTTATCCTCTTGGTCAAGTTACAAAGTTCACAAGATCAAGAAGAACACCTTCTGGCTCTCCTTGATTGTCGAGCCAGTGGACTCTATCTGGATGAGACCTGGGCTACAAGTAAAGGAATTCCCCGCATTCCTAAAGAAACTCCTGAGCAGGTTCACATGGTGGATGGCTCTCCGTTAACCTCAGGACCTGTGGTGGCCTCAACTCCTACTCTTTGTTTGACACTTGGGGGGCATCAAGCATATGTTGCCTTTGATCTCATAGCCTCACCAAATCACATCATGATTTTGGGAATTCCCTGGTTAGCCCGACACAACCCCTATATCAATTGGGAAACACAAACTATATCCCTAACGTCTTCATTTTGTCAACAGAATTGTTATTCCACTACTTCTTATTGGACTCCAAAAAGGTCCTGTCAGTCAACTAAGGATAACACTAACTCTATCAATATTATCCAGGGGGTTCCAGATTGTTATCAGGAATATATCAGGATTTTTCAGAAACCTAGTAATCCCATTTTGCCACCTCATCGCAGTTATGACAGTGCTATTCCTTTAATTCCTGATGAAGTCGTCCCCTTCGGTCAAATGTATTCTCTGACAGACCAAGAAAAGAAGGTGCTAAGGGAATATTTAGGCGACAACTTACACAATGGTTTGATTGCTCCTTCAACGTCCCCCTCTGGGGCTCCTCTCTTCTTCGTCCCAAAGAAGACTAAGGATCTGCATCCTTGTGTGGACTTTCGTGAACTCAACAGAATAACGAATAAGGATCGATATCCACTGCCTTTAATCAGAGATATATGGGATGCCATTCAAGGAGCCAAGATATTTACTAAATTAGACTTACGGGGTGCCTGTCATCTCTTTCGGATCAAGGAAGGAGATGAATGGAAGACAGCTTTCCGTACCCCTTTTGGGCACTATGAGTATCGTGTTATGCCCTTTGGACTGACCAACGCCCCTTCTGTTTTTCAACGATTTATGGATTCAGTGTTCTCTGATGTACTCAATCAATATGTAGTCATTTATTTGGATGACATTTTGATATATTCCCGTGATCCCGAGCACCATGTAGATCATGTCCTGCAAGTCCTGGAAAGACTCAAGAAAAACCTTTTTTTTTGTAAACCTAATAAGTGTGAGTTCCATAAATCTGAAGTAAGGTATCTCGGGTTTTGTATTAATCAACACGGAATATCCATGGATCCTGACAACGTCAGTGCCATATTAGATTGGCCTTCTCCAACGCCCATTAAAGAAACACAATGTTTTCTTGGTTTATCAAACTTTTATCGTCAGTTTATTCAGAACTTTGCCCACCTACAAAGTTTCATAACACAAACAATTAAGAAAGAGAACCTGAAGAAGGGTTTCATTTGGACCAAGGAGGCTGAACGCGCGTTTCAAGAATTTAAGACAGCCTTTACCCAAGCACCCGTTTTGTGTCATCCTGACAATACCATGAAATTTATTGTCATGACTGATGCCTCAGACAGAGTTATTGGAGCAGTTCTGCTGCACAAGCAAGACAATGATGGATTGGAACATCCTATCTTTTATCTGTCTCATATTCTATCAGAGGCTGAACAAAATTATTCTGTACTGGAACGAGAACTACTCGCTCTCAAAGTAGCTTGTAAGGAATAGAGGCATTTCCTGATGGGTTCCAGATAGCCTTTTGAAGCTAGGACTGATCACCGTAATCTCCAGTGTCTTCGGAGCTTTCAGTGTCGCAACAGTTGTCAGGTTCGATGGGCTTTCTTCTTTAGCCAGTATGATTTTGTGATCACGTACATTCCTGGTTCCCAGAATTTAGTGGCAGATGCCTTATCCCGCAGATATCCTGACATAGCCCAGAACTCCTCTCCACATCTTATTGAGTCTAGCAGAATCATCGGAGCTACTCAATCCTTTCAAGAACGCATTCAATCCGAGTACCAGTTTCTGTCTGCTTCAGAATGGGATAGAGTGACTCCTTTTTTGCAGAAGAAGGACAACTACTTCTATCATCATCATGCTCTTTTCCTACCTACCAAGAAAGTGCAGACAGAAGCTCTGCAAATGTGCCATGATTCTCCTATAGCCGGTCATCGAGGTATCAGGAAGACCCAGGAGCTGCTTCAGCGATCTTTTGGGTGGCCTTCGCTAAAGACAGACACTGAAACCTATATGTCAGCATGCCCAGTCTATGCCCAGACTAAGACACCCCGAACTAAGGTGGCAGGTTTATTAAGATCTTTACCGGTTCCTTCCGCTCCTTGGTGTACTATATCCACAGATTTTATATGCTCTCTACCTACCTCCTCTGGTAACCAAGTAATTATGGTGACCGTAGATACATTCACCAAGATGGCCCATTTTTCAGCCTTGAAGAAACTACCAGCGGCCCCAGAAATGAGTCCCATTTTTCTACAGGATATTTTTCGCCTCCATGGTCCTCCTCAAGAGGTCATTTCGGACAGAGGGCCTCAATATGTATCACGTTTCTGGAGAGCCTTTTGTGCCTTCTTTAACATTGAGATTTCTTTATCCTCGGGTTTCCATCCACAAACGAATGTGCAAACTGAACGAGTGAATCAAGAACTTCAGCAGTATCTGAGATGTTACTGTAATGCCACACAAAGCAATTGGTCGGAATATCTTGCTCTTGCTGAGTTCTCCTATAACAACACAATACATAGTGCGACCAAGACCACACCCTTTTATTGTACTTATGGATTTCATCCGAGGACTTTCACTACTGTTTCTCGAACATCCTCTTCTGTGCCTGCAGTTACTTCTTTTTCACGACAGATCCGTCGAATCCAGGGCCTACTTCACACAACTCTCCTAGCTTCGAAACAAGCTATGAAGCGAAAGGTGGATCGTTATCGGCAAGCCGCACCTTTGTATCAAGTGGGCCACAAGGTATGGCTTTCTTCCAGATTTCTACCATCCCGGTTTTCCACCAATAAGTTCAAACCACATTTTTATGGACCCTTTCGAATTTCGCACATCCTGAATCCTGTAGTTGTGTGTCTCCGCTTACCTCATACCTGGAGGGTTCATCCTGTTTTCCATGTGTCCCAGTTAAAACCCTTTGTTCCTGATCCTTACCATCGCCAGTTTCAACGTCCACCTCCTCTTTCTATCAGCGGACAGCCTGAGTATGAAGTCCAGGAGATCTGTGATTCCAGAATTTTTCGACGCAAACTACAGTTTTTGGTCCATTGGAAAGGATACCCCCTCAGTGACTGTTCTTGGGAGGATGCTTCCTCCGTCCATGCTCCCCTTTTGGTTCGCCTGTTTTTTGACAATCATCCTGACAAACCTGGTGCCTCGGGGAGGGAACCTACTGTAACGCCGCGCTCTGACGCAGGGTCTCTTTCTGTCCTCGCGGGTGGAATGCGCTACCGATTTTCGGAGCGTCGTTCCCCGTGTTTTTTTACTCTGCTTTCTGGGAAGCATATAATTCGCTCCCGGTCGCGCTACACTTACTTGTAGCCTTTTTTCTTCTTTTGTTGTTGGTGGTGTTTTTTTTGTTGGTCCTTTTGCCTGTCTCTATCCATGTTGTGTCCATCTTGTCTTCTTCGTGTTTTTGTCCCAGCATGCTCTGTTTTTCTTTTATACTACTTTCTTTTTCCTATACTGGTCTATGGGCTTTTTCCATTCCAAGATGGTGTTACTTCCTGTTCCTGTGATGTCACTTCCCTTTTCTCAGTATATAAGTCAGTCAGTCTTGTTCCTCCTTGCGTTGCAAACACTTCCTTCTAGTTGTGCTGTTCGCTCCTGTTCTTTGTTTCTGCTTTTTTGCCTTGGGAGATTTTTGCCTGTTCTTTGTTCTTGCCTTGGGAGATTTTTGCGTGTTCTTTGTTCCTCCTTTTGCCTTGGGATATTTTTGCATGTTCCTTTTTTCCTGCCTTGTACCCTGGATTGCCTATTTTTGTTTCCTGTTGTCAAGTCCTGTTTTTTCTTGTTTTCCTTCAGGAGTTCCTGTTAGAGGTTTTTTTTCCCCAGTGTTGGTTTTTTTTCCCTCTGGGACTCCTTCTGGAGGGTACGGTCTGCTTTGGCGTAGCCTGTCAAGCGGCACCGTGGCTACTAGAAGGGTCCGCCCTTATCTGGGAGGATCCAGGACCTGTAGAAGACTTGGTGTATTTGCCAATCTGAAATCCAGAGGTGTGAAGTCCAGCGCAGTACATGACACATGATCGTATTTTTGTATATAAAGCGTGTGCTGCAATCATTAGCAAGATAAGACATACAAAGGAAACCAGCATTGTTAAAATGGTGACTAATATAAACAGTTCAACCATGGCAATTGTTGATAAAGCTAATGTTTGTATTCGCCAATCTGTATCTATAATTAAGAGGCCATTGTATGAGTACTCTCTGCCAGATCAGTTGAGATTTTCAGAATTCCATACCTTGCTGTTAGTTGTCTGTAAGCCAGTATAGGTTATCCTCCTTGGCAGGATGGAGGTCGAAGTCAGCAGGGCTGCATCACAGTCACAGCTCATAGAGGTTCTGTGAAAAGTTCCAGCATAGAAGTGGTCATCTCACCAAATATTAGCATGGAAGCCACTTATATAATAAAGTAGCATTGTTATCACACCGTGACAGAGATGTAGATCAGCTTGTTAATTTAATCTGGCTTAAATTAGTTGTCTCCTAAAGATCACAGCAAGAAAGCAAAAAAGTGACTGTGTTCCCAAATGTGTAACCCTGGAACTAGCTGTTCAGACTACAAGGCATCAGTGCCTATCAGAGATGTATACACAGCAAATTCCTGCACTAAAGTGTGGCAAAGGTTACTACCAAAAGAAGAAAAAAGATGTTAACTTTAAGGGACTGAATCAACTGTGTGCTATCCATGCAACACCCTCCCCTTGTTTGTGAGGAGTCTCAAAAGAGCAACCCTAAAAGTATATTTAAAATATAATATTAATTCACTTAAAACTTTAATGCTACCAGCAAAAATGAAATCTGCACATAAAAAATGTCAATTAAAATATCCAGGAACTACATAAAAAAGTAATAAAATCAATTTAAAAGGAAAAAGAGGCCGAATTAAAAGTCTAAGAGGCACCTGTACTGCGGAACTGTAGACATGAGAGGCCCACGAAGTCCGGAAAGTCCTTTGAGTCCTGAAGGGAATCCACATCTGCTGATGACATACCCACAGTAGCCTGTAGAGCAAGTTTCAAAGAACAAACTTGGCCAGTACCAGCCTCAGCAGCTGCAGCCAATGACCAAGTTGCCAGAAGTGTGGCCTATGAGGAGGAGCCAGGCAGCACAGATCCTGGAGCAGAAGCATCCATCCAATCTGGTGTGGGCCACTCATAATGAGCCTCCTGCAGCAAAGGTAAAGACATAGGGCAACACTGAATGTGCATCCTCAAAAGAGACACTAACAGATCCATGTCTATAGTCTGAGCCAATTGTGAAGCAAGACATATGTCCAGTGCGTACTCGAAAGAGCAGCAGAGACAGTCTGTAGACCCTAAATCCACACGGGCCAGAAAGACAGAGACAGGTTGTCATTCAATTCTAGCAGCAAAGACAGTCCACAGCACAGCAAAGGCACAGAAGGACGTGTGGCATTTGCATCATCATTTGGCCTTTATGTGATGCATCCATTGCAGAGCAATGAAAATAGGACCAAAATAGCAATGAACAGGAATAGTACCAATGGAATGCCTCCAAAAACGCTTGAAAATAGAGAATGTTGGAAAGAAGAAATCACTCCAAGTCCAGTCTTAAAGGCAGAGACAAATCGAGAACCAATAGACTTACAAAGGAGTACTACACCAGTGGTGTTTGAAGCATTAGAAATGCAATGCACACGCTCAATGAAATGAAGTGGAAAATTCGTGTGCAACAGCAGGTGGATTTCTGAAGATGACCCAGCAACCTAGAGATCAAAAGTTTCTCTGTCAGATGTTGATGTTTCTGCCTTCTGAAACAATAAGGCTTTCATTCAGCTCAGCTGATCAAAGTTATTTTTTTAGAAGTAGGGGCAGTTGTGCCACAAGGTTATTTCCCCCACTGCCTGTGTTAGAGGGTATAGCACATTCACACAGCAGGTGACGACCTTGGAAACTGTTACAGTTCAAGTGACACCAAGCTTCATTCTACAGCAGCCCTGGTCATTCAGAATCAAGTACCTTCCCATGTAAAAGTAACAAAAAACTGGCTTTATCAAGGCTATGGGAACACCCTTCAATTAATATGGCAAGTTGGCCATAGATGCATTACACGCACCATGCGATGTTACTTCTTTACAAAGCAATGAATGGGCCAAGAAAACTCCACAGTCATTCCCACTCAAAAAACCTCCAAGTCGCCACTCATATATTTGTAGTCGAAGGAGAGAGACCATGGGGGTGATTCCGACCCTGGCGGTAAAAACCACCAGGGCCGGGGTCCGCGGGAGCACCGCCAACAGGCTGGCGGTGCTCCTTTGGGCATTCTGACCGCGGCGGTACAGCCGTGGCCAGAAACGGAAAGTCGGCGGTGTACCGCCGACTTTCCGCTGCCCAGGGGAATCCTCCATGGCGGCGCAGCTTGCTGCGCCGCCATGGGGATTCTGACCCCCATACCGTCATCCTGTTCCTGGTGGTTTCGGCTGCCAGGAACAGGATGGCGGTATGGGGTGTCGTGGTGCCCCTGGGGGCCCCTGCAGTGCCCATGCCAATGGCATGGGCACTGCAGGGGCCCCCGTAAGAGAGCCCCACTTTGAATTTCAGTGTCTGCTCAGCAGACACTGAAATTCGCGACGGGTGCCACTGCACCCGTCGCACACCTTCCACTCCGCCGGCTCCATTCGGAGCCAGCTTCATCGTGGAAGGCCGTTTCCCACTGGGCTGGCGGGCGGCCTTTTGGCGGTCGCCCGCCAGCCCAGTGGGAAACCCAGAATGACCGCTGCGGTCTTTTGACCGCGGTAAGGTCTTCTGGCGGTCCCAGCCAGGCCGGCGGCTACCGCCGCTGGCCGGGGTCAGAATTACTCCCCATGTCTCTTACAGGAAACTCTAACCCATCTGCTCTTATCTGCCTACCTGAAAGTATTTCAGATAAGACATGAAACGAAAATTTGCAAGGAAATGAATCCATTAGTTAACCATACACCTGAAGGTGTTTCAGCTACAGTAAAAGGCAGTTCTTCTAAATGCTCTTTGTTAAGCATGGTATATGTTGTGTCTTTCTTTGCCATGACTTGTTGGAAACGTGGCAAATTGTAAGGCAAAAACAATTCTGTTGCATTCAAGTATGTCCATGGCAAATGATTTAATTTTAAAACCTGTAATGTCCAGCTCAATTGCAAGATCGATCTTAATTGATTTTGACCATGTCCAAGGGCAGACATGTCATTTTGTATAACATAAAATGCAGATGACACAATATTATTCAGTGAGCAAGTGTGAGTTGATTGTGTAGTCATGCCATTATCAACAACATCTAATGCCTTTTCTAAATATTCTTCATCAATTTGAGGTAACTTCTCAGCCACTTCTTGTTGAGAAACCTTCCACACTTCATTGTAAGCATTAAGATACTGTTTTGAATGTGGAGATCTGGGACCTACCCGAAAATCCTGCAAATCCATGTTATCAGAATAGCTGCTTGATAGCAGACAAAGTGAAGTGCTGTAGCCATTGCTGGCATAACTTAAAGACACTGTAGGTAGTTACTCTAGTGTCTTAGCACTATACATGTTAGGAACCTGTGACTAGGGGCAGACATATGAGGAAAATTATGTAATCGATCTGGCAGGTGTCAAAGTGTTTTCTTCAACAGTTATTGCAATATTGAGTGTTCAGTTGAATGTTTTACGCTGATTAGTAAGCACGTCAACTACGAGCTCCATGTTTGGTGTGTTCTTGTGCATGCTACTGGGCTGGGGAGGATGCGACAACTGGCAACAAGTAGGGGGTACATGCCCCATAGAAACAGAAGTGCTCTCCCTGAGAGTTTGAAAGAAATAGCAAACTGCTCCTGCTTGCCATGTGCGCTCGAGCCTAAACAAAGAAGCCTGCAGTTCACATATGTTGAGTGCAAGCACCACTCGTGTCCATACTAGACCTCATGGAGACGTTGAAGGCCCAACAAGGGAGCACCATTGGAAAAGCCCACCAAGACTTGCTGGCCAAGCTAAGGAAAAAGAAGGTGTTGCCCCACAACACTGAGCCATCAGCGATACAAAGAAAATGCTAAAGGCAGCGACGACCAGGTACAATGCATGCAGCGACAACCAGACACAAACTTACCGGCCTTATGACCTCAGACTGGATGAGGTGACTGCAAAGCAAACACAAGAGCTGTGCTAGACAGGTTGTTGGTTCCTGAAGAAGCTGTCAGAAAAGGTGAAAGCCAGTGGCCTGTAGCACAACTCACAAGGTCTTCAAGATAGTGAAAATGTCCTGTAACTGCTGCAAGAAACATGGAATACACTGCTGCTGCATTTCTGAAACTTCTGCCACCATTCGATACCACAGAAAAACATAACATTGACACCAGATGGACCAAGTGGATCGAGACTTTCAATGATTTCATAGATACTCTTAAAGAAGTAAGTGATGAGAAAATCATTAAATACCCAAAGAATCTTGCTGGTGACAGAGTGAAAGAAATGAGAAACTCTCACAGGATGAGACAATGTCTTATCATCAAATCAAAGAAGTGTTAGGAGCCATGTTCAATCCGATGCCAAACGACTATGAAAGGTACATTTTCAATCAAATGAGACAACAAGCTGGTGAAACAATGGATCAGTTAGTTGAAAGACTTGTGCCCTCATTACGACCCTGGTGGCCTGAAGGCCACCAGAGCCGCAGTGGTGGTCTCACCGCCGGCCGGCGGTAAAGACCACCACATTACGAGTGTGATGGTTTGGCCTCTGCCAAACCGGCACATCTCTGCTGGTACCGCCAGGGGGGTAGGACAGCCGGGCCGGAGGACAGCAGCTACAGGCTGGCTATCCACAGAAGACCGCTGGTGGTATTACGAGTCACCTTTCCACCAGGGTTTCCGTGGCGGTAGCACCTCCACGAAAACCCTGGCGGAAAAGCTGCTGGCGACAAGAAATTCCTTTCCTGTCACCGGCAGACTACTCCTCCAACTTCCCCCCTTTGATTCCTTGACCCCCCCCACCCTCCCCGCATACACGCATTCACCAACACTTACATACACTTATTAACCAACACGCACACATACACTCATTCACTCACACCAACAGACAAGCATTCACACAAACATACCAACACGCACTCACTTCAACAATTTCACACGCATTCACACACACACATACACACTTACATTCACACACGCAGACATACACCCACTCACACATGCACACATAACACCGCACCCTCCCACCCCCTCCCCTGTCGGCCAATCGACTTACCTTGTCCGGCGAGGAGGTCGTCCGCCAGGGAACGCGACCCGGCGCTCCCACATCCGGTGGTGTCACGCTATCAGGACACTACCACACCATATTACTGCTCATAATACGATGGGCGGAGTCCTTTGGCATGGCGGTGACGGCTGTGAAACTGCCTCTGCACCGCTGACCGCCAACACGACTGCTGATGGATTTCTGCCCAAATTGTGTCAGAAATCGTTCAGTACTCGTAACATTGTGGTTGGAAGATCACCAGCAATGGTGGTCTCCTGGCGCCCGTGGCTTCTGCAGTCTTTGTAAATGACCACCGAAGTCGTAATGAGGGCCTTGATGTGCTCATCAAACATTGCAAAATGAGTGAATTGAATGATGAAGCCATGTGCCTCAGAGTCATTGATGGTTCTTTATCAGACTTGTTCAGGAGCCGCATGTTGCGAGGGACACTCAGGGCCTGATTTATACTTTTTTAGCGCTGCATTTGTGTAATTTTTTATGCAAAAGCAGTGCAAACTTACAAAATATAATTGAATTTTGTAAGTTTGCGCCATTTTTGTGTCAAAATATGGCGCAAATGCGGCGGTAAAAAAAGTATAAATTAGGCCCTCAGTCTAGAAAAAGTATCAATACCTGCTGAGGAACGAGCCGATCAAGAGGCCGCCGACATGGAAGCAGGACCAGCTAAAGGTGAATCAGCATTAGTCATGAATAGTTGACACTAGTGCCAAGCAAATGCCCGCAAATTGACATCCTCGAGAAAAGAAAGACTGTATTTCCCATGTGGATAAATGTCCAGCCACCGGACAAACATGCAAAGGGTGCAGAAACAAGAACCACTTTATAACTGTAAACCAAAGGAAAAAACAAGTGCATCACGGCAGAAGGAGAAGATGGACGCCAGAAGATTTCAGAAGCAGTCTGGCCACATCCACATAGACAAAAAATAACCTCTATTGGGACAGGTCGAAATTAAACAAAGTTGATCATCATCAGGTTCATTCTGCAAGAGTACCTTGACGTCACAATCGAGCAGCAGTGAAGATGGTGAATTTGCAATGATAATAGATGAAAGGGAATGACATGCACAAGTCAGCCTCGACACTTGCATGAAAGATGAAACAAAGGCAGAAACAAGTAAGCTGAGAAAGCAAAACAACTCATATGGACATTGCCCTAAAATCAAACTGAAAGTCAACGATTGCCCGATAACTTTTGTAACTCACAGTAGTGCATTGATCAGCATCATTTCAGTTGAACAATTTCACAGTCTATCACCTGTGCCACTACTCAAAGAGTCAAGTACAAAGGTGCACACATGGACTGCTTCCAAACTGTTGCCGAATCAAGGATCATTCATAGCGACCCTGCAGCATAAAAGACGTCTGAGCAGGCCCCAATCCACGTTCTTCAAAGTACTCCATCTAGTGCATGCCTACTTAGTTTTGCAACTGCTGTTGACATGGGGCTGATATCCATCAATTACAACTTAAATACACAACTTGAAATTGTGAGTCAGTTCCTGTCACTGTTGTATGGTCTAGGAAGGCTCAAAACGATGAAGGTGCAACTTCACATTAATGAAGACATCAGGCCTGTTGCACAGCAATACTTCAGGATAGCATATCATCTACAGGAAGCGGTTGAGAAGGAGCTAGAATTTTTGCTGAAACATTGCCTATTGAGTTCTCTACTTGTCCCACATCATGGGTGTTGCCAATCGTGGTAGTGCAGAAAGACAGTGGAGGTGAAGTATGCATCTGCGGGGATATGTGTCAAGCCAACAAAGCAATCAAGAGAGAGACATACTGGTCTGCATATTGCGGATGCAATCATGCAGTTAAATGGAGCCAAAGTTTTTTTCCAATCTTGACCTGAACAAGGGCTGCCATCACTGGAAGAGAGCTGCAGGTACATTACCAATTATTTGACCCATGTTGGTTTATTTGGATAAAAAAGATTACGCTTACGCGCATCATCTGCAGCAGAAATATTCCAACATTTTACATTACTAGATGCCCTGTGCCAGCTCTCCCTAGCAGCCTCCTCAGGTCTCCTCACTGCTGATAGTAAGATTCCTGTTGTCCCGCTGTAGCCTCTGTAGCAGCCACCTGCCTTCCCCCTTCACCACCACTCCTCGCGTTCACCATACATCTTCCTCATTATTGTGTCATTATTGCTAGCCTTCTTTTTTGTTGTTTTTTCGTTTTCCTGTTTTGTAGTTTTGTCCACAATTAGCCTTCTATTTTCTAGTTTTGTGCCCTCTTAGCATTTCTTCTACCCTCACTTCCTGCTGTTTTCCAAGTGTATCCCACCTCCTGTTTCCCACTTCCAATCCCCCATGGAGGGAGGGCTCAGTACCTAGCTAAAAAGGCCGCAGTAAGGCCGTGCAGTAGGAGCGCCACTGGCACATCGAAGGAGCATCGAAGGCCAGCCAGTCTGCACCTGTCTGCTCTTGGACTTCACCTAGCGCCAGGAACACTGGCCCTCCACCGATATTCGAGCCCAAATGCCACAGCAACAACTGCTGCACCGCACCCCCAGATCAACTGAATGACCCTTCACTTGTGCCAGTGCTGTTTCTCCTGCAACACAAGACCATCCGCCCACACAGAAACCCTCTCCACACCCACCCGGAAGATCACAAACAGCCCAGAACTGCTTTAGAGCATCCTCCACAATGCCAGGTCTCTCTGCAAACACACCACCGAAATCTGGGACACCATCACTGACCTCACCCCAATGTAATCTTCATCACTGGGTCCTTGCCCAACCCCTCCTCAATCCCCAACCTCGCCACTGCAATGCCAGATGGATACAAAATGATTCACCAAGACCACACAAACAAACATGGAGGAGGCATAGCCATCATCCACAAGGAAACTATCCGATGCACTACCACCGGAGACAACACCACACCAATCATGGAACACCTCAACTTCCAACTCTGAATTGACACCAGGACAACCATCAGAAGCACCCTCACATACAGATCCCTGGGCCCAGACCTACATCCTGCAACACCATCTCCAATTTCATCGCCCCTCTAGCTACCGACTCCAAGCACTACAGTTTACTCAGAGTCCTCAACTTCCACCTCAACGACCCAAACAACGCCAACTCCATTAATCTGGAAAGCATGAGCAACATTGGCCTCACTCAACTGGTCACTGACCCCACTCACAGCGCAGGACATATTCTGGACCCGATCTTCACGTCCAGTGACAGAATCAAATACAGTCACATCACCAAACTCACCTAGACTGACCACGCCATCAGCCACTTCACCATCACAGATTCCCAGGACACCCCTACCATGCCTTCCAGTTCCTCTCAATGCAGCTGGAGAAAAGTAACTGAGACCAAATGGACACAGGCCCTCAACACCATATAGCCCAAAGCTGTGTCAGAGCTGGAGGAAGCCATCCAGAACTTCTTCGCCTAGATCACCAAATTCACCAACTTTTTTGCCCCCTATAAAACCAGCCAAAACCAACAAAATCCCAAGACAAGCCAGCTGGTGCAGACGGGAACTCAAAACCATCAAGCGAAACTGCAAATGACTTGAGAAACAATGGCACACCACCAAAGGCCCCACCAACCGAGCCGCCTATACATCAGCCCTCAAAAAGTACCACCAACAAATTAAGGACACTAGAAGAGAGGCCCTCATGGACCGCATTGAAACCAGCACCAACTACACTAAGGAGCTCTTTAGTATAGCCAGGGAATTCTTCTGCTCGTCAGCCACCAAGAACACTGTTTGCCCTTCCCAAGAACTCTGTGACATCTTGTTCGACTACTTCCACAGCAAGATTGACACCATCTAAAACAACAACACCCAACCCACAGAACTCAACTTCAACAACCTCCACTCTCCAGCAGACACAGCTACTCAATAACAACATGGACTCCACTTACTACGCAGACCACTACAGTCATCATGTCCTCCATCCACTCCAGTGCTCCCTCAGATCCCTGCCCCAACCACTTCTTTAACCTCAGAACTAAGGAAATCAGCACACAGCTCACTAACATCCTCAATGCCTCTATTACCACAGTGGCCTTCCTAGACAAAAGGTAACACGCAGAGGTCAGATCCCTCGTTAAGAAACCCTCTACCAACCCCAGCAAACTCAAAAACTACTGCCCTGTCTTGCTACCTCCGTTCCCTCCCAAAGTCCTTGAGAAGGCCATCAGCTAGCGTCTCACAGAACACCTGGAAAAAAAAAAAACTTCTTGACATCTCACAATCCGGCTTCCGAGCCAACCTCAGCATGGAGACTGCTCTGATTGCTGCCACAGATGACATCAGATCTCTCCACAGGTGGCACTCTGATCGCTGCCACTGACAACATCAGATCCTGCCAAAGTCCTAGAGAAGGCCATCAACCAAAGCTCACGGAACACTTGGAACACCTTCCAATCCGGCTTCCGAGCCAACCACAGCACGGAGACTGCACTTATCACCACCATCAATGTCAGATGGTCCTCAGATCCATCCTCAACTGCAGAGAACTCAGCCCTGATCATCCTCAGCCTCTCAGAGGCATTCAACACGGTATCCCATCACAACCTCATCAGCAGACTCAACTGCATCTTCATCCAGGAGAATGCCCTCGAGTGGATCTCCTCCTTCCTCATGGGACGAATGCAGAAAATCCACGAGCCACCGTTCATATCAGAACCCAAGAGCTTCATCTGCGGCATACCTCAAAGATCGACCCTAAGCCCAACATTGTTCAACACCTACATGACACCCATTGCAGCTATCGTCAGAACCCATTGGCTCAACCTCATATACTATGCTGACGGCGAAGAACTAATCCACTTGCTCACCGAAGACTCTGCCACCACCAGAATAAACTTTGGCAACACCATGCCCTGTGTCACTGACTGCATGACGACCAACTGTCTTTAGCTCAACACAGACAAAACAGAATTGCTGATCTTCGGGAAGAACACTTCCCCATGGGATGACAGCTGGAGGCCCTTCTGAGCTCTGACAGACACCCACACCAACAGAGCACACCTGCAACCTTGGCATCATTCTTGACAGCAAACTCACCATGAAACATCAAATCAGCGCATTCGCCTCCTCTTACTTCCACAGCATCCACATGCGCCGAAGAATCTTCCCATGGATCACCATCAGTAAAAGAAAGATCGTTACCCAGGCCCTCATCACTGATGGGCTGGACTACAGTAATGCAGGCTACTCCAGTATTACCACTCAACTCCTCAAAAGACTCCAGACCATACAGAACACAGCAGACAGACTCATTGTCAACCTCCCCAAATGGACCCACATCACCCCCACCTCAGGAATTTCTACTGACTCCCCATCCAGCAGAGATGCCAGTTCAAGCTGCTGACTCACACCTCCAAAGCCCTACACCACCAAGGACCGGGCTACATCAACCATAGTGTTAACTTCCACCAACCCACCAGACACCAGCACTCCTCTTCCCGAGCCTTTTCACACTCATCCTGCATCCGTCACAGCCACACCAGGGGCTGTTCCTTTTCCTACTCTGCTGCTAAGACCTGGAATGACCTGACCCTCCAACTACAATCAGCACCCTCCTGTTTGGACTTCAGAATGAGACTCAAGACCTGTCTGTTCTACCAAGACTAGAAGCGCCAAGATACCCTCAGGGATGATAGTGCAGTTCTCTATAAAAACGAACTGATTAATTGATACATATGCCTTCAATTACAGTGCTAGTATACTCATATCTGGTGCAACATGTAAGGAACATGATAAAACCCTCAAACAAGCGTGTCAATTACTTACAGATGTAGGCCTCACCTTAAATGCGGTAAAGTGTGAATTTCTCAAAACAAAACTCAAGTTCTTTGGACATGTATTTTCTGATGGAGGCATGACTCCTGATTTTGACAAGGTATGAGCACTATCAGCCACCAGTCCTCCACAAGATTTCACCATGGTATGGCTTTTCTTGGGCATGGCCAGCTATTGTTCGAGGTACATTTTGAGGTACATGAGTGACCACAGTGAGTGCACTTTGCAAGACATGACAAAACAAATTGTCTAGTTCTGATGGTCCGCTGAATGTGACAGCAGTTTCAAAAATCTAAAACATGCAATTGAAAATGCAACTGAGATGGCTTACTTTGATACTAAATTGGACACTGAGATCCCTGTTGATGCGAGCTCGATAGGGTTGGAGCAACCCTTGCTCAGCATAGTGGACATCCAAATGCTCGGAGTCACATTGCGCTGTATGCCAGTAGAAGTTTGTCTGACACACAATGTGTCTATTACCAGCTGGGAAAGGAGAGTCTGGTGGTGGTATAGGTGTGTGAACATTTTAGTGTGTTTCTGTATGTAAAACATTTCACGAACGCCACTTATCAGGCGTCACTCACCATTTTTGGCAATCCAAAAGCCAAGATGCACCCTCACATCGAGAGGTGGGGTTTGCATGTACAAAAGTACAACTATACAATTGTGCCCAAGCCAGGAAAGACAAAAATCAAAATCCTGCCAATTATTTCTCAAGAGTACCTCTACAACTGCACAATTCAACATTGAAAACTGTTGAGGGGTACATCAACTTCATTGTGAAGTCCAACACGCCTGAAGCTCTGTCCATTGAGATGCTGATAAGGACATGTGTGCTATTAAAGACATTATTGCGGTCCAGTCCTGGAGACAGGGGCGCACATTATGACTTTGGCGGGTGGCAGAGACCACCCACCAAAGTCCCGCGTCGGGTGACCGCTTATGCTGCCATCTCTCCGCAGGTCCTATCACGAGTTTACCGCTGGGCAAGCAGGTGGAAACAGTGTTTTTGCCCGCCGACCCAGCGGGAAACTCACCACAACATTGACGCCGGCTCGTAATCGAGCCAATGGCAATGTTGTGGAGCAACGGATGCGACAATACCCTTTGAACTTTTCACTGCCCGGAATTTATGGAGTTAAAAGCGCAACGGGGCTGCCCATGGGGGCCCATTGCACTGCCCATGCCAAGTGGCTTGGCAGTACAGGGGCCCCCAGGGGAGCCTCAGAACCCCTTTTTCACCAGCCTTTGCATGGCGGTCTGACTGCCATGCAAAGGCTGGCAGAAAGGAGACTCATAGTCGGGAGGGTAGCGCTGCTTGCAGTGCTGCCCTGGTGGATTACGACCGCCGAGACCGCCCGGCTGTCAACTGGTGGTGCCGGTGGTCGGACCGTGGCGGCTCCGCCATGGTCGTAATGTGGCGGTCTTAAGACCACCACACTTGTAATGAGGGCCAGAGACTTCTACCTTTAAGTGACGGTGTTGAATTGAAAAAATATTTCAATGTCCAAGAAAAACTGTCTGTCACTAAAGAAGGGATTATGCTAAAAGGATCCTGGGTTGTTGCACCTGTGAGTTTGAGACAGCAAGTCATTGAACTAGCCCAAGAAGACCCTCATGGTATTGTGGCCACCAAGAGGGCATTGAGAGATCGCATGTGGATGAAAAAGTGAAGAGGGAACTAAAGGAGTGCCAAGATGACCCAGCATCCCCTGACAGTGTTCGATAACATCTTTGCAGTGTGGGGCATACCGAACATTCTCAAGTCTGACAATGGGCCACCATTCAACAGCACGAAGTTCCAGGAGGTTCTAGTCGGTCTTAAAAAAGTACACCTTTGTGGCCTCAAACCAGTGGTGTCATGGAACAATTTATGGAGACCCTGAAAAACATGATTCAACGTGCATCAATAGAGGAACTTGATCTGAGTCAGGCGTTATACCATGCTTATCGGTCAACTCCTCATTCCACTAGAGGTTAAAGTCTTCCTACTCTGATGTTTGGGAGAGCCAGGAGAACCAAATTACCACAGTGGAGCCCTGAGCGAACCTTACATGATGATGTGGATGGTGCTACTGGTGCTGCTCGGAAGCGTCAGATGAAGACTTATGCTGATCGATGTTGTTAACTTCAAAAAATAGTGTTTGATGAGGGTGATTTAGTTCTCATCAAACAAAAGCAAAAGTGAAAGACAGATTCTCCATTTGATGTTGAACCTTTAAAAGCGGTGACACCAAAGGGACATATGATTATGTTGCATCGTCCTGGCAAATCCATCATGAGGGCTCATCCCACTTCAGACATCTGTCTGGTTGATCATAAGTCCCTACAGGTTCAGTAAAGTGTCCTACCTGATAACTCTGATCAGACATTAGACCCTGTACCCCTAGGGTCCACGGTACAACTCAACTACCTCATACCACGTGGTCTGGCCAAACTGAATGAGTGCATAGATGGCTGATCAAAGAAATGTGATGGTGCCATTTGTTCATATCTTTTGTTTATGTCTTAATAGGTTGGCAGGTGTAGAACTGTACTTGTAAGGAACCCGTGACAAAGGGAGGACTTTTAAAGGAAATTACATAATCGATATGGGAGGTGTCAAGGTGTGGTCGTTAACGGCTATTGGGATATTGAGAGTTCAGTTGAATGTTGTACACAGATGAGTAACAACGTTAACTATGAACTCTGTGTGTGGTGCAGGTTACTGAGCTGGGGAGGACACAACAGTTACTACATCTGAGTGTTGTGACTGGGCATCTCTGGGGTCGGGTCTGCTGCCCAGAAGAGTCTAAGAAATGTGCATTGCAGCCTTTAGTGTCAACAGGCCACAGTAACCACTCTCGAACCAAAAAGTGCTGAGTTGTATGTACCATTCTGAACCATTTCATTAAGCTGTCCTGTAAGATTAACATACTGCTGCTAAATATCAAATCGTGCAACAGATGGAGTGGTAAGTGTGTGTTTACATTTTTGTGTTAGCCAATCCAAGACACACAGGCCCTCATTCCAACCCTGGCAGTTGGTGTTAAAGTGGCCAACAGGCCGGCAGTAATTACCGCCAAATTATGACCATGGCGGAAAGATCTCCGATAGACAGCCAATGTACCACACCGACCTCCAAGGCGGAAACAACAGGCACCACAGTGGTAGCTGTCTACAGCCAGGCGGAAGTCAATGTTTTGCCCACCATATTATGACCCAGGAAGCTGCCACCTTTTCCGGGGCGGTACCAATGACATCAAAAGCCTGGCGGAAACAGACCTCAGAAGGGAAAGACTCAAGATTGGAGACATGGAACAACCACGCCGCCATGGTGCCCGAGCTGCATGTCTTCCCCATGATCTTCTATGTGCTGCTCCACTACGAACACCAACGCCGGAAAGACGATGACGGTGAGTACAGCCTCCTAGCACACAAGGGAGGGTGAGAGGAAAAAGAGAGTGACACACACAAGCACCACATACACACACACACACCAACACCGTACACACAATCAGCTGCATTACTAAAACATTTTTACCCTGTAACTCGGTTGAATAATGCAAGGATAAAACGATTTTGAAAAAGTGAATGTAATGAGAGCAACACATCAAGATAAATAAGTGAGGCAAGATAACAGATATATACATATGTACATAAAAAGGGACACAGCGCAGTCCACAATGTATGCTGTCCACAAGGCCACAGGCCAAATTCCAAGGCCACACATGGCACCTGCCTCAACACGGAGAGAACACTGCAGGGGCATCAGTTGGGAAATAGGCAGGCACCTCAGGGGGACAGGGGTCGGGTGGCATCTCAGCCGGCAGATGGAACAAGACCACTGGTTCTGGACGGGGCAACATGCCCTGTGTTTGGTCCTGGGGAGTGCAAGGCCACAGTCTCTCAAGTGGGTGACTTGCCCACTTGCTCTGGAGGGGGCATTGTGCCCTGTGTTCCTGACCCTGGGGAGTCTGGGGTAGGTGGGTGTCTTAACCACTGGTTCTGGAGGGGGCATTGTGCCCTGTGTTCTTGATCCTGGGGAGTCTGGGGTAGGTGGGTGTCTTACCCACTGGTTCTGGAGGGGGCATTGTGCCCTGTGCTTTTGATCCTGGGGAGTCTGGGGTAGACGGTTGTCTTCTTGATCCTGGGGAGTCTGGGGTAGGTGGGTGTCCCACCCACTGGTTCTAGAGGGGGTATCGTGCCCTGTGCTATTTATCCTGGGGAGTGCAAGGTCACAGTTTCTCAGGTGGGTGTCATACCCACTGGATCGGCAGGGGGCAGGCCGCACAGCAGCCCATGGACGCAGGATTACATACTGTTCACCAGCGGTGACGGCTTCCCACTGGAGGTGGTGGTGCTGCTGTTCTGGGGGAGGCCCCTGCCCATCCCCTGCAACCTAGAACGGCTGCTCACTGGTGATGGTGGTGTTGCTGCTGGTGGGGGGAGGCTCCTAATCCCCTGCAACCTCGGACGGCTGCTCACTGGTGGTGATGGTGCTGCTGCTGGTGGAGGGGGAGGCTCCTGCCCATCCCCTGCAACCTCGGACGTCTGCTCACTGGTGTTGATAGTGCTGCTGCTGTGGGGGGGAGGCTCCTGCCCATCCTCTGCAACCTCGGATGGCTGCTCACTGGTGGTTCTGCTGCTGGTGGGGGGAGGCTCCTGCCCATCCCCTGCATCCTCGAACGGCTTCTCACTGGTGGTGGAGGTGCTGCTGGTGGGGGTGGGAGGCTCCTGCCCATCCCCTGCAACCTTGGACGGCTGCTCTCTGGTGGTGGTGGTGCTGCTGCTGGGGGGGAGGCTCCTGCCCATCCCCTGCAACCTCGGATGGCTGCACAACCATGGTTAGTGGTGAGGGCTCCGTCACAGTTCCTGCCCCATGCCCCTTGCTCTTCCTGTCTGCTGGTGCAGGCTCCTTGCTCTTCCTGGCAGCTGGGGTAGGCTCCTCTCCCTTGAGGCTGCCTGGTGCATGCTCCTTCACCCTCAGGACATGTGCCCTGGATCCTTTTCCACCACGAGTGGGTGTGGTGACGACTGGGCATGTGGATTGGGTGGCTGAGGTGCTTAGCTGGGTTCTTCCCACCCTGGCTAGACATGCAGGATGGGGGGGAGGGGTAGGGAAGAGGTCAGTGATGGATAGGAACAGTTTTTTAGGGACATTGGGGCGAGAAGAGGGAGAAGGTTTGGGAGTGGAGGAAGAGGGAGTGGTTGTAGGAGGTTTCTGTCTGCTGATTTTGGGTGCAGGCGCATGGGCTGGATGCTGTTGTGAAGTGGATGGCTGTTAGGTGTCTGAGTGCTTGCGTTTGTGTTCCTTGGGAGGGGGGGACAGACACAGTGGGAGAGGACACAGGGGACGTGTGCATGGCTGTTGTGGTGGTGTCTGCCAGTGAGGTGTGTGTTCTGCTTGGTGTGGTGGTGATGCTGGTAGTGGATGATGATGTAGTGCATGCAAGTGTAAGTGTAGACGGAACTGGGAGGAAGGTGGAGGAGGAGGAGGAGGGGGAGACAGTGGAAATTGTGGATGTTGGTATATCTGCATTTGGATGGTGTTTGTGTGAATGCCTGTGGGATGAATTGTGGTGCTTGTGTTTGCCTGTACCACTCTTGTGTGTTGTCTTGTGTGCATGCTCGTCTGCCTGTGTGCTTGGGATAGGTTGGGGTTGAGGAGAATGGGATTGGGAAGAGGAAGTTGGAGGGGGAGGGTGGAAACAGGGACAATGGCTGCCATCAGAGAGGAGGCCAGAGCCTGGATCGATCTCTGTTAGGCCGCCATGCTAGTGTGAATGCCCTCCATGAATGCATTAGTCTGTTGCATCTGGGCTGCCAGCCCCTGGATGGCATTCACAATGGTTGACTGCGCTACAGAGGTGGATCTCAGGAGGTCAATAGCCACCTCACTCAGGGCAGCAGGGCTCACTGGGGCAGAGCCTGAGGTGCTTTGGGCGAAAGAGATGCCCACCCTCCTGGGTGAGCTGGCACAGGCAACTCGATGAGGGGCTGTTGGGAGGGCGGTGCTGGTACGGGGGTGGCGGCTGTACCTGTAGCTGGGGTGGTCAGAGATGGTGTCTGCCACCACCAGGGAGGTTCCATCCGAGGAGGAATCTGTGTCAGAACTGTCCCCTCCAGTCTCTGCCGTGGTGCTCCCCTGGCCCTCCGTCCCACTGGTGCCCTCAGCATCGGTGGACTCTGCCTCCTGGGTCCTGTGGGATGCAGCTTCCTCTGCAACCAGTGCCACTGCTCCTCTGCCAGATGATGCTAATGCACATAAGGACAGGGTGACAAAACAATAAGGGGTGGGGGAGAGACAAATGATACACTTGGTCAATGGCTGCACCAGCACCACCGTTGGTGTACACAGCACCCTCACACACAGGGAATAGGCCTACTCACTATGCATTGCACTACCAATGATATTGCTAGCCACCAAGGCATGGAGAGTGGCACACACCAACAAATGCAGCACACCTGGGACCCACGCAGCCCTGACCAGTAGTGGATACCTACGAGCTAGGTAGCAGAATTATCCCTTCATAACGAATATGTGACAGAACAACTAGGCCCTAAACAACTATAGCCTAAACCACTACTGCTAAACAACTAAAAAGTCTCTACAACTAAGTACTGAACAACTACTGTCTAAACAACAATTGTGCCTGAATAACAATTGCCTGAACAACTACTATATATTTATATTTTCTAAACAACTAATAAACCGTAAAAGCCAAAAAGAAAACCTTACCTTAAAATTAGTTGTTCAGGCAATTGTTATTCAGACACAGTAGTTGTTCAGACAGTAGTTGTTCAGTACTTAGTTGTAGAGACTTTTTAGTTGTTTAGCAGTAGTGGTTCAGGCAAGTAGTGGTTTAGACCTAGTTGTTCAGGATGTTTCCCCTTCATAACCCTAGCCACCAGGGGACCTACACTGCAATGTCAGGCCTGGCCTAGGGGCACCCACTGACATACATCCACCACCTGGATACCACCCCACCAGGCGTAAGTAGTAATGATGGGTGCTGTACTCAGCCCCTTGTGGCTGCTGTGATGCCCTCAAGTGCCCATCCAGCTCTGGATAGGCCACCGCCAGTATGCGGGCCATCAGGGGGGGGGTCAGGACTCGATGGGCACCCCTTCCTCATTGGGAGGCCATCCCCAGCAAGGCCTCCGCCGTCTTTTGTGGCCAGCGTCTCAGGTCATCCCACCGTTTCCGACAGTGGGTGCTCCGCCTGCCGTACAACCCCAGGGTCCACCCATCCTTGGCGATGGCACGCCATATACCCTTCTTTTGACAGGCCTGCAGAGGAAATACATACAGGAAAATAGTATTAGTAATAGTGCCTGTTACACTTATGGCCCACCATAACCCTTCACATCACCATTTGTACACACATGGCCCAGCACACAACCAATACCCCGCTCAGAGGACATCCACCCACCCCCCTTACATGAGGCCTTCACTCACCACTCCATGCATTCATACCACATGCATCGTGCCCACAGTGTACTCACCTGTTGGTCTGGAGGCCCATACAGCAGTCCGTACTGGGGTAGGACCCCATCCACCAGTCTCTCCAACTTTACCGAAGTGAAGACTGGGGCCCTTTCCCCAGTCACATGGGCCATGGTAGGTTCCAGACACAGGTCACAGCAGCACATGCATTGTAGGTGCTCTCCTGTTAAAGATCAGGTAACAAGTGAGGAATCAGATAGAAAATGGCGGTCACGTCTGCGGTGGTGCATACTGTCACCACCGGCGTAGATCACCATTGGCCACTGTACCCCATAGGGCCCAATTATAACAAATGAGGAGTTGCACGGCGGTTCCTGACCGCCTCCCGCAACGGTGCACAACATCAGTAGAAATGCCTCACTTCCACCTGTCCCTCCACACAGGACAGGCGAATGCCATTTCAGGGGGGAGGGGGCAGGCCCCGGATAATTGCTGCATCACTGGTTACATTTGAACATACTGGACAATTCACACTTACCCTTTACAAGTTAACAGCATGCAAAGTTCTGTCATAGCCCCTTTGTTCAGTTTGTGACCGGCTCCTCACTCTTTTGCACCATAGATTGCTACCGCTGCAGATGAATTGGAGATGGAGACATACCCCCATGTACAGACCCCTGGTGGACTTGGCAACCATGGAGGACAGGCACATCATCCTCACCTATAGACTTGACAGGGCCACAATCACAGAGCTGTGTGACCAATTGGAGCTTGACCTGATAACTGCTATCTGTCACCCTTTTGGGATCCCCCCTCTTGTGCAAGTTCTATCAGTGCTCCATTTCCTGGCAACTGGTTCTTTCCAAGTGACAGTGGGCTTGGCAGCAGGAATGTCACAGCCAATGTTCCCAAAAGTGCTGCCCAGAGTGTTGTCTTCCCTGATTAAACAGATGTGCAGCTACATTGTATTTCCCCAGGTTGAAGATTTGGCCACAGTAAAGGCCGACTTCTATGCAATGAGACATATCCCCAACATAATTGGGGTGATTGATGAAAGACATATTGCATTTGTCCCCCCCCATCAAAATGAACAGGTGTTCAGAAATCGTGAGAGTTTCTACTCTATGAATGTACAGATGGTGTGCTTGGCGGACCGGTACATCTCCCACGTCAATGCTAAGTATCCTAGGTTGGTGCATGATGCCTCTGTCTTGAAGAGTAGGAGCATCCTAAATGTGCTGGGCCAACTACAGAGGCACAGGGTGTGGCTAATCGGTGAGCCCTGGTCCCCACCCAGTATATGTTGGTGTATGGGTATGGTGTGGGCCATATGGGATAGTGTGTGGCTAAATGTTGTCCTTCAATATTGCAGGTGACCCCACCCTATCATGGTTGCTGACCCCTGTGAGGAATGCCAGGACAAGGGCAGAAGAACGTTATAATGAGGCACATGGGCGAGCCAGAAGGATTATAGAAAGGACCTTTGGCCTCCTGAAAGCCAGGTTCAGGTGCCTCCATCTAACAGGTGGATCCCTGTGCTACTCACCCAAGAAGGTCTGCCAGATAATAGTGGCATGCTGCATGTTTCATAACCTTGACCTGAGACGCCATGTGCCTTTTCTGCAAGAGGAGGAGGCTGGAGATGCCCATGTGGCAGCAGTGGACCCCGTGGACAGTGAGAATGAGGAGACAGAGGATGAGGACAACAGAGTCAGTCATCAGACAATAATTCCAATGACACACAGGTAAGACAGTGTTACTTCACATTTCACTGAAATGTTTGGACTTTCTGTGGCACTGTCATGCTTTTATTTCCCACTTCTATGCCCACTTACTGTACCCCATGGAAATTCATTTTACAGATATTGGTGACCTCACATATGCTCCTGGTGTAATCACTGCAGCCAGCTACAGGTCATTAACCTATGTTAATTTTCTGTACAGTTGAATTGCAATGTTGGTACCTGGTTAAATGAATACATACTTGAAAAATTTGACATACTCCATACTTTTTTTTTCGAAGGGGGTGTTAATTGAAGTGTTAAAATATTGAGGGGCAAGTGCAATGGGATAGGGTGATGATGGAGCAAAGTCCAGGGTATTGTTCCAGTCTGTAGCACAGGTGCAATGTCCAAGGGGACATAGGAAGGGGAGCAATGGCAGTTCAAGGTGGACAGGGTGACAGGGTGGGACACAAGGGTGACAATCAGAAGAGTCTAATTTCCTGGCGGTGTCTTGGCAAGTGTCTCTGGCTTCTGTCTGGATCACAGGGAACGTTTGCGGGGCGGTTCACCTTCTGCAGGGGAGGGGTGCAGGTGGCCTGTTGGTCCTGTGGCGGGGCCTCCTGTCCACTAGCGGAGGTGGAAGGCTGTTCAGATGTCTGGCTAGTGGAAGGGGCCCGCTGTTGTGTGACTGCCTCCCTCATAATATTGGCCATGTCTGCCAGCACCCCTGCTATGGAGACCAGGGTGGTGTTAATGGCCTGCAAGTCCTCCCAGATCCCCTGGTACTGTCCATCCTGCAGCCGCCTGTTCTCCTGCACATTTTCCAGGATCTGGCCCATCGTGTCCTGGGAATGTTGATATGCTCCCAGGATCTCTGCAAGTGTCTCCTGGAGAGTCAGTTCCCTGGGCCTCTCCTCCCCTGGCACACAGCACTCCTCCCAGTGTCCCTGTTGGCCTGTGCCTCTGTCTCCTGAACCGTGTGCCCACTGCCACTGACCCCAGGTCCCAGATTGTCTTGTGTGTGAGGTGTGGCCTGGGGGCCCTGTAGAGGTGGACACACTGCTGATTGACGTGTCCTGGGGACAGAGGTGTGGGTACGCTGGGTGGGTGCTGTGGTGGTGTTTCCTGATGGGGAGGCTCTGTGGTGGTGTGTGACTGGGTCTGGGTAACTGACTGTCCAGAGGTCCCTGATGGGCCAGGTTGGTCATCCAGATCCTGAAGACCAGAGTTGCTGTCATCATTGTGGGCCTCTTCTGTCGGGGGACTGGATATTGCTGGCACCTCCTCTCCGCTGACATTGGCTGGGGTACCTTTGGGGATGTAAATGATGTGTTATTGTTTCTGTGTCTGACATATTGTGCATCCATGGCTTGCCTTCTTTGGTTGTATTTGCCCTGGCAGTTTTCACTTGTGTAAGTTGGTATGTGGTGGGATAGCTGATTCTCTCTTGTGTGCATGCTTTAGTGATAGGTGTCCATGCAGGGCTGTGAGTGGTGTCCATGCATTGGTATGGCATGCAGGGCCTGGCATTGGGATGAGTGAGATGTGATTGTGGGGTGTGTGGGATGTGGTGAAGTGATGGGAGTGAGGGTGAGGGTGGGGGTATGTGATGGTATGCAGGTTGGGGGGTGACAGTACGAAAGAGTTGACTTACCAGAGTCCAGTCCTCCTCCTACTCCGGCCAGGCCCTCAGGATGCAGGATTGCCAAGACTTGCTCCTCCCATGCTGTTAGTTGTGGGGGAGAAGGTGGGAGTCCACCTCTGTACAGCGAGTTGGTGTCTTGCTGCAATGGAACATACCTTCCCCCGTAGGTCATTCCACCTCTTGCTGATGTCACCCCTAGTTCTTGGGTGCTGTCCCACAGCGTTGACCCTGTCCACTGTCCTTCACCATAGCTCCATCTTCCTAGCTATCAATATCTGCTGCACCTGTGCTCCAAATAGCTGTGGCTCTACCCTGATGATTTCCTCCACCATGACCCTTAGCTCCTCCTCTGTGAATCGGTGGTGTCTTTGTGGTGCCATGGGTGTTGTGTGAGGTGTGTAGGTGAGGGTGTGTAGAGTAATGTGTTGGTGTGGTGTACATGGTCGGTGGATAGGTGTAAGTGGTGTGCGGCTCTGGTTTTGTCTGTGGTCTTGGTGTAGTCGTTAAAGGCTGTGGGTAATGTGTGTGTGTGTTTTATAGTGGTGTGGGTGTGGTGTGTGTATGGGTGTCAGGTGTGTGTTATTTAAATTGGACAATGTGGTGTTGTTTTGTTTGTGGGTGTACATTTTGAGCGCAGCGGTATGTACCGCCAAAGGTTTACCGCCATTGAATGTCCGCCGTGGTGATTCGTGGGTCATAATGTGATGGGCGTTGTTCTGTTGGCATAACAGTGTGGGTTTTGATACCTCCAGTTTATCACTGACCTTTGGTGTGGCGGAATTGTGTTTGTGGCTGAATAGTGATGGATCGGTGTGTGTGCGTCATAATATGGTAAACGGATATCTGCTGCGGCAGCGGTAAGTTGGAGGCAGTCAGCGTGGCGGTAAGTGGGATTTACCGCCAATGTCATAATGAGGGCCGTAGTCTGCTGAACAGTTTTGTTTAAAAATATCGACCCTCATTATGAACACAGTGGTGTTTACCGCCTTGTTCAGGCTGGGGGTCATTTTTCCGCCCACCGGCCCAGCAGAATGCCTGGCAGGGACATTGCCGGCGGCTCCACATGTAGCCACCGTCAATGCCTCTGTGCGGCGGGTGCAGCTGCACCCGTCGCACAGATCACTGCCTGTAAATCGGGCAGTGACCTGCGCAATGGGGCACTGCACAGGGACCCCTTCACTGCCCATGCCAAATGCATGGGCAGTGCAGGGGCCCCCAGGGGGGGCCTCGGAGGACCTCTTCTGCCAGCCTTTCCTTGGCGGGGGAACCCACCAGGGAAAGGCTGGTGGCTGTAGGGATCAATATCCGAGGTGCAGCAGCGTTGCCCTGTCGGATGATGATTCCTTCCACCGTCAGGCTGCCTGTCAGTGTACATTAAATGGCGGTTCAGCCCGCCATGTCAGTGGCAGACTTTTTACCCGCCGCCAGCATGGAGGGCTACACCGCCAGAGTTCATAAATGACCCCCATCATCTATCTAGTAATCAAATAAGCCAAGAATATGTCCTCAACCATATACCATGGGTATCTGACTGCGCCTTGTACCCCAAATTGCTTTTACATTAATGTTATCCTTCCATTATTCATAATCCTTCAGCTTCAACTGAGAAACAAAGGAATAAATTAATTTTGGCCGTATCAGCATATTTTTCTTCGCTGGTGGTGGTGTTAGCTTATCATGAAACAAAACTGGGCCTCTGGGGACACGACCAGAAAAATAGGAAAACCTTTCCAAATATTGTTGGGGACACCCTGCAGATGATGTTAAGCAGTGAATAGTGAAAAGCAGATTGTGGTGTAATTGCTCTATGTACGAAATGCTGAGCATAAAGATGGTAACAAAACATTTCACCATAATTTGCAGAATTCAAACACAAATCCTCATTTTCAAATACTATACAAGATTATAGTTTAGATAACATGTTAGAGACTGTTTTAACATCCTAATCATCAGAGAAAGCACCAGCGGTGATTAAGTCATCCGAAGCAATTTTGAAAACATATGGAATTTGTATATCTGTGGGAACAAAAATGTCATATGGGATCTTATCCCAAACAATACCATCATGGATGGGAAATGCAGTAATGTTCACAAGGGACAAGTCTCTTCTGACCTTATGCGAGGAACAATGGGGCCTAAGTACTCCAGCTACTATTTCTGGAGAAGAACATCCTGGGAGATTGTGTCCATTTAACAGCAGAAAAAATACTGTGACAAATCCAATCCAGATGATGAGGAAAAACAAGGAGAGACCAATCCAAAGGTAATACCATGGAGGAATTAAGTAAGTCTTATTCAAGCAAACCCACAGTGCACGAGCACCATGCAAGGAAGTGTGTGACAAATTGGGAATAAAATGATCACTGTCGAAAAATACCCAGAAGCAGTTTGTTGAAATACAGGAGTGGTATGAGGCAAAGGAAAATCTGTAGTTTACTCTAAAGGTTGTTGATACAATATAATTTAATTGCCAATAGTAGCAGTTGAGCGTTGCATACACACATAAGAATCATCTGAGTGCATGTTCAGAAGACCTCCAGGGAATAAAAATATTTGGATTGCTTAATGCATGTATAGGGATCTCTTGCAGGGCAGGGAGAGGAGAAAAGGAACTACCCAAATATTGTTGTGGCCTACTGTTTAGGACTGGCCATAGTATTGAGCTTTTCTAAGTCAATAGAAACATGTATTTCCTGTTTACAACCAGTAAGCAGTGGCAAAATCACAGTTTGAGTATCTTGAATAGCAAGAACAGGTACTAGAGTTTTTTACAATGGGTTGAACTTCTTCCGAACAGTAATCTTCTACAAGACCAGATCCCCAACATTAGGAGTCCAGCCAGAAGTTGCTGATTGCTCCTTTACTTCGTTAGTAGCAGAACATTTAGAATTCACATTGGAGCACTTATTCCGGAAGTCTTACAATTCCTGTAAGACAGCAAAATGTTCATTGATGTCAAAGCTCGCATCAGCCGCCACTGTGTCATGGTCATCTAAATCTGGAACATACATCAGGATCCTGAAGAGGACAACATATGGGGTCCAACCACCCAAAGGTTTTCTAAGCAGATAATTTAAAACACTCTGTGCCCCATACAGGTGATGGATCCAACTACATCCTCAGCCTAATACTCTAGCTGTTAGAGACTACTTCAAGTCACAGTTCTTCATTTCCACCTTTGAATTTCCCTCAGGATGATAGCGAAATAATGCACAGCAGCATCCAGGGTTCCTATAGTGTCCCATTAGAGGCAAAAACTGGACTCTGGTCTGAGTGGACTGCTGACACTGCATGTGTACTGAGTAAGACTTGCAAGTGTTTGATAACAGTTTGGGTGTCAGCCGATCGCTGTGGCCACACCTATAAAAATCGAGAACATGAATCAACAGCTAATAGCATAAATTTGAAAGCACCATCCGAATAGAGTTGCCTGTAAGGATCCTAATAGACACATTATAGTGGTATATTAGAAATTACAAGGAGTGTGTATGGTGGGCAGGCAACATAGAACCCTTAGTTTTTCACAAATGTCACAAGTGAGGACATATTGTTTAGTCTGATTATATAGACCTTGCCATCAGTAATATTTCTGTAAAAAGGAAACTAGCCACCACACCAGCATGGGAAGACGCTCATCCTTCATAAGCAGCTATGATTAGCTCTAACCTGTTGTCCTGGTTGGGTATCAGTTGATCACCCACCCGAGGAAGGAGGGCAAAAGGGATGTTTCTGGCACTTGACAAACAGTACATTGCTTGAAAAAAGTTCAGTAATGGCGTAACACTAGCCAAAGCAGTCACTTCAGCCATGATGCCATCATCAATTTTCATATGGGAATGAGTAATTGCAGCTACCTGTTGTGAGAGGACGGTTCTGACTATCTGGTCCGCCCTGATTTTTTGCTTTTGGATCACCTAGTTTTTGACCTTTTACTGTGAGGGAGCCTCATAGTTTGGGACTCACCCACAGTAAAATCATGGCAAAATGGGCTGTGAATGTTTACTGCTACCTTGCTAAGATGAGGCTGCTGAGATGCCGCAAGGATAGGAGACTCAGGGTTGGTTACACATGTGCTAGGGCTGTGCAGGGAGAATTTCTGGAGTGCGCAACCTTAGATAGCCTGGCGCAGAAGGGACTATGCAGAGTGGATGGTGACCTAGAGCAGGCCTTATGAGATGGGTGTACACATGTGAGGGATAGATAGCCAGTGTGCTTATTCTGTTTTCCTTGCAGTAACACTCCATTAAATATCAATGAGAAAGGGTGGCTTAGGGCACAAATCCGGTCCACAGAGTCCAGAGCCACAGCAATGTACACTGTATGAAAAGAATCATGCATTAGATTACAAAAGCATTGTTGTACAAATTATGAGTCATACAGGAATGTCATTTTTCTCTGACTCAGCTCAAGATAAGGGCCTAGTATTGCTCTGTCCAGCTGCTGATGCAGGGCTTTGCGTCAATCAGTTAGCTGTCATTCCCTGCCAGGAACTGGATGGAGAGGCCCTGGAAGGAATGTCAGGGAGGAGGGGATGAGACTTTCAGAGCACATGTGGCACTAACTCCTGGACAATGCCATTTTGAGCTAACCCAGAAGATTGTGCAGGAAGAGGGGGACAGAGGCAAGGAAGCGATGTGGTACAGCTGGACTGGCCAGAGGTGCAGCCCTGCTGGACACTTCCGCCCCCACTTAAAAAGTGTTGCACAGGGGAGGGCTCTCTCTCTTGGCTGTGCTTCACTGGAGGACACTGAGACTGAAGACGGGCGTCATGGACAACTGGAAAGAAGAAACCCCTTACTGCCCACAGGGGCTGGGACTCTGCCACTGAATTACTTCAGACCCAGGGAGGCGCATGCCAGGGCCAGGCAAGCTGGCCCTCTTACCCCCCTGAGAACCAGTTGGGGAAAACATTGGGCTGGCACAAGGAGAGCGCGCAGCCCAGAAGAAAAGGAAGGCACCCAGATTAAATGCTGGAGCAGGGAATCAGTGGAACTGGCTTGGTACTCATTTGGAATCGTTCTAGGCCAGGAGGCCTAATGAAATTGCTCCCTGTGTCAAGAAACTGCCACCAGGAGCGAATTGACACCAAGATCATCCAAAACTGCCCTTGGGGTCCTGAGATATCAAGATGGGAAGACCTGCAACCGTTTACCTATTATGACTGAGTGGCAAAGCATGTGCGGCTCTGCCCCTTCTCCAGACTGTGCCCCCAGAGTACCCCCAAGAAGAAGAGGAGGTATGAAAGTGCCATCGCACTCCCCTTGTTGCCCAGCCCTGGGCTCCGCAGCAGCATGAAGGCTGGGGGGGGCAGCCGCTGTCCCCTCTCCCAGTGCTCAGCACTGGTGGGAGCCGGGAGTACAGGGCCACAGTGCACATCTGCCCGCAGGAGGGTGTCGACCGAAGAGTAGCTGCCGGCTCCTGGCGCTGCCTGGGGAGCTGGCAAGTGCAGCCAGGGGTGGGCTCCCCGAGCTACCCTCCAATGAGGAGGTACCACATGGGGGTACCTGGGTCGGGCCGAACACCCCTTAAGATGACGTCAGCTGGAGGTGGGCTACCCGCGCTGCCCTCCAACAAGGCAGCATGACAACCGTGTCCGGGTGGGACTGGACACCCCTGAAGAAAGAGGAACGCAGCGCGAGGCCGCATGTAGAAATCATCCACTGCAGCATCACGGCTCTCCTCAGCTCAACGGGATAACAGCTCATAAGATATGCACAGCGCCCCATAATGCCTTGTGAGGGGCAATGGCTTCTTTGCCTGCTTATGGTGGCCCCAGGAAAATGGGGTCACCACCAACCAAAAGTCAATAGACAGGGGGAGCCTATCCACCAACGCAAAGTCTTGTGTTCCCACACAAGGTTGGGTGGGCCTAGAGAATGATAACCCCCCCCAAGGGTTCAATATATTTTTAAGCCCGCCCCTGCTGGAACTTTTGTTTCTGACTGGTGGATCTGCGCCTTCTAGGGGCGAAAGGCTGTGATTGCAAGTGTTTTTACAGAAATAATTGAAATGATAATATGGTATGCTAAGTATATTCTGAGAATGGGTGGTCCCAGTATTGAGACTAATGGTATGACTTGTGAAAGGTTATATGACAAGGCACCCTCTAGGGTTGCAGGATGGTATTATTTCAAGTATGTTAAGAGTAATCTGTGAGTAATCGGAATGTAATCTAAGAGTAGTCATAACAGCACAAATCATTCCAGCATGCCTATGCATTTTATTGTTCATGCTCATTTGAGTAATGAGACTGACAGCCACCACTGATCAAAGTAGATGTACTTTATTGCAAGATTTAGGGGATCTCATTCTAAGTTGCAGTCAAATATTGCATTGGGATACATGTACTTTTTTTGCCGTGTGGGTTGTTGGATTATCTTTCCCCTCGGGAGGAGACCAGAATGATTACGCAATGTCATCCAAAAGTAATTCCATCGACTTCTGTATGTTTGGAAATTGTTGCATAGCATGGAGTAGTGTGTGTGTAATAAAAGTACTTTTAATTTATCAACAGAAAAAGCACAGACAGGGCAATCATTTATTGAGTGTTATTCTCGTGTGCTCGTGAATGGCGATTACTAGCCCACACCACCTCCCTTGAGTAAGCCTTGGGCTGCTCTACAATACCCTATGAGTGTCAAGTGCTACAATAGGGTGTTATGTTCCGGGGGTGGTGGAGTGCGGACCCATTACTTGTGCAGGCCACACAACTAATGATCCACGTTCTG
The DNA here is from genome assembly GCF_031143425.1 of Pleurodeles waltl. Lineage (NCBI taxonomy): Eukaryota > Metazoa > Chordata > Amphibia > Caudata > Salamandridae > Pleurodeles > Pleurodeles waltl. The sequence goes on along the minus strand of NC_090446.1, from coordinate 974,072,815 downwards.
ACACCTGTACAATCTGAACAGCCGCTGTAAGAGATTCATCAGCCAGTGAATTCCCAACAATGTGTATTCCAACACGTTGATGATTCAATGTATGTATTACATGAGCCCGTGGTAGAGCATCTTTTAGTTCTACCACCTTTTCCCAAAGCAAAATATGCTTTATAGTGTTACCTTTAGAATCTTTGAATCCATTCAGGCATCAATAGTGTAAATTATCGTTAAAGGACTGGATGCAGGAATAGGAATCACACACAATAAGCGCCAGGAATTCAGCATCCATATTCTGCAGTGCCAGAAACAAAGCTTTCAATTAGCAATACAGTCACCCAAATGTTTCTGTATATGTGTTTTTGTGCCTGAAATGCTCAATTTTTCGTGAGGCCCTTCACTGCAGCACATTCTGCTGAGTATTTATGTTTAGTACTAGCTGCAGACTGGTGTAGGAAAGTACCATCTTGCCTGGCATGTTACCCCCATATTTCATAGCATATATGTTGTTTTAGTCTATGTGTCACACGGACCCTGCCAGGCTTTCCAAATTTGTCACTAACAGGCTAGTGACTAAATTCACCAATTCACATTGGCATACTGGTACACCCATATAATTCCCTAGTATATGGTACTGAGGTACCCAGGGTATTGGGGTTCCAGGAGATCCCTATGGGCTGCAGCATTTCGTTTGCCACCCATAGGGAGCTCTGACAATTCTTACACAGGCCTGCCATTGCAGCCTGCGTGAAATAACGTCCACGTTATTTCACAGCCATTTACCACTGCACTTAAGTAACTTATAAGTCACCTATATGTCTAACCTTCACCTGGTGAAGGTTGGGTGCAAAGTTACTTAGTGTGTGGGCACCCTGGCACTAGCCAAGGTGCCCCCACATCGTTCAGGGCAAATTCCCCGGACTTTATGAGTGCGGGGACACCATTACACGTGTGCACTGTACATAGGTCACTACCTATGTACAGCGTCACAATGGTAACTCCGAACATGGCCATGTAACATGTCTAAGATCATGGAATTGTCCCCCCAATACCATTCTGGCATTGGGGGGACAATTCCATGATCCCCCGGGTTTCTAGCACAGAACCCAGGTACTGCCAAACTGCCTTTCCGGGGTCTCCACTGCAGCTGCTGCTTCTGCCAACACCTCAGGCAGGTTTCTGCCCTCCTGGGGTCCAGGCAGCCCTGGCCCAGGAAGGCAGAACAAAGGACTTCCTCTGAGAGAGGGTGTAACACCCTCTCCCTTTGGAAATAGGTGTGAAGGCTGGGGAGGAGTAGCATCCCCCAGCCTCTGGAAATGCTTTGATGGGCACAGATGGGCCCATCTCTGCATAAGCAAGTCTACACCGGTTCAGGGATCCCCCAGACCTGCTCTGGCGCGAAACTGGACAAAGGAAAGGGGAGTGACCACTCCCCTGATCTGCACCTCCCAGGGGAGGTGCCCAGAGCTTCTCCAGTGTGTCCCAGACCTCTGCCATCTTGGAAACAGAGGTGTCTGTGGCACACTGGACTGCTCTGAGTGGCCAGTGCCAGCAGGTGACGTCAGAGGCTCCTTCTGATAGGCTCTTACCTCTCTTGGTAGCCAATCCTCCTTCCTAGGTAGCCAAACCTCCTTTTCTGGCTATTTAGGGTCTCTGCTTTGGGGATCTCACCAGATAACGAATGCAAGAGCTCATCAGAGTACCTCTGCATCTCCCTCTTCACCTTCTGCCAAAGGATCGACTGCTGACTGCTGAGGACACCTGCAAAGCTGCAACAAAGTAGCAAGATGACTACTAGCAACCTTGTATCGCTTCATCCTGCCGGCTTTCTTGACTGTTTCCAGGTAGGGCTCTGGGGGTAGCCTGCTTCCTCTCTGCACCAGGAGCTCTGAAGAAATCTCCCGTGGGTCGACGGAATCTTCCCCCTGCAACCGCAGGCACCAAAAGACTGCATCAATGGTCCTCTGGGTCCCCTCTCAGCATGATGAGCGTGGTCCCTGGAACTCAGCAACTCTGTCCAAGTGACTCCCACAGTCCAGTGACTCTTCAGTCCAAGTTTGGTGGAGGTAAGTCCTTGCCTTCCCACGCTAGACTGCATTGCTGGGTAACGCGTGATTTGCAGCTGCTCCAGCTCCTGTGCACTCTTCCAGGATTTCCTTCATGCACAGCCAAGCCTGGGTCCCTGACACTCCTTCCTGCAGTGCACAACCTTCTGAGTTGTCCTCTGGCGTCATGGGACTCCCTTTTGTGACTTTGGGTGGATTCCGGTTCACTTTTCTTCTAAGTGCCTGTTCATGTACTTCTGCGGGTGCTGCCTGCTTCTGTGAGGGCTCCCTGAGTTGCTGAGCACCCCCTCTGTCTCCTCCTCCAAGTGGCGACATCCTGGTCCCTCCTGGGCCACAACAGCACCCAAAAACCTCTACTTCAACCCTTGCAGCTAGCAAGGCTTGTTTGCGGTCATCTCTGCAAGCTTCATCGCGACATGTAACATCTATCCTCCAAAGGAGAAGTTCCTAGCTCTGTTCTTTCTTGCAGAACTCCAAGCTTCTTCCAACAGGTGGCAGCTTCCTTGCACCCTCAGATGGCATTTCCTGGGATCCTGCCCACTCTCAACACTGTCGCGACTATTGGACTTGGTCCCCTTGTCTTACAGGTACTCAGGTCTGGAAATCCACTGTTGTTGCATTGCTGGTGTTTGTTCTTCCTGCAGAAACCCCCTATCACGACTTCTGGGGGTAGTAGGTGCACTTTACACCTACCTTTCACAGTCTTGGGGTGGGCTATTTTTCTAACCCTCACTGTTTTCTTACAGTCACAGTGACCATCTACAAGCTCACATAGGTTTGGGGTCCATTCGTGGTTCGCATTCCACTTTTGGAGTATATGGTTTGTTTTGCCCCTATACCTATGTGCTCCTATTGCAATCTACTGTAACTTTACATTGCTTGCATTACTTTTCTTGCTATTACCTGCATAATTTTGGTTTGTGTACATATATCTTGTGTATATAACTTATCCTCATACTGAAGGTACTCACTGAGATACTTTTGGCATATTGTCATAAAAATAAAGTACCTTTATTTTCAGTACTTCTTTTTATTGTGTTTTCTTATGATATTGTCATACCAGACATACCAGTGGTATAGTAGGAGCTTTACATGTCTCCTAGTTCAGCCTAAGCTGCTTTGCCATAGCTACCTTCTATCAGCCTAAGCAGCTAGAAACACCTCTTCTACACTAATAAGGGATAACTGGACCTGGCACAAGTTGTAAGTACCTCTGATACCCACTACAAGCCAGGCCAGCCTCCTACAGCTGGGCTGAACCATCAGTATATATTACAAAATTATTGTTATCTAGAGGCAAGATTTCAGTCAACATGGGGTATTCTTGTTTATCCTGGAGAAATTCCTGTGTGCGTAATGGAAGGGTCAAAGACATAGGTGGTCATTGTGACCCTGGCGGTCTTCTGATCGCCAGGGCAAAGGTTGTGGTTTCACTGCCAACAGGCTGGCAATGAAGACTGCCACATTATCTACACTCATACCGCCATGGCAGTCGGACCGCTAGGCTGGAGATGAGCATCTCCGACCCGGCGGTCCACAACAGACCGTCGGCGGTATTAGGAGCCGCCTTTTCATCAGGGTTTCCGCTGCAGTAGCACCGCAACGAAAATCTTGGCGGAAGGCTACCGATGGCAGGGAATTTCTTCCCTGCCACTGGTAGATGACTCCCCCGCAGCAAGCACTAAACTCCCTCACCCCCCCAGGCACAGCATCCCCACCCCCCTCCAGGTACAGCGCCCCCCTCGTCAAACCCCCGTTCACCGCATAAATGCACACGCACACAGAAACCCACATGCACCACGCATATACTCATTCACCTACACTTACATACATGCATTCACTCAGGCATCCATACTTACATTCACCTCAGCACTCATACACGCATTAAAGCACACATGCACATACCCATCTAAACATGCAAACTCACACCCATCCAAACACACATACTCACACCCCTCTAAACAGGCATACTCACACCCATCCAAACACGCATACTCACACCCAACTAAAACATGCATATTCACCCCCATCAAACATGCATACTCACACGTGGACAAACACGCATACACACACACATACACACTTACGTGCATACACGCACTCACTTCTACATTCAGACACATATACAACCACGCATACACACATTCCTGCACACACGCAGACAACACACACACACACACCCACCCTCCCACCCTCTCCCCTGTCAGACGATCAACTTACCTGGTCCGGGTAGGAGGTCATCCAGCAGGGAACAGGCGCATCCACCTCCAGCAGCACCCCACCATCAGGACACCGCCGCGCAGTATTTTTGCACATAATATGGCGGGCGGAGTCCTTCGGGCAGGGCAGGTGGTAGAACCGCCCCAGCGCTTCTGCCCACCAGCACGACCACTGCTGGATTTCCACCAAAAATGGAAGACCGCCAGCACTTCTGGTGCCCGTGGTTTTGGCGATCTTCAAGGAAGACCGCCAAAGTCCTAATGAGGGGCATAATGTACATAAGTAAGTGTCAAGGAAGTGACCAATGGTATCCTTCGTGGATGAAAGGCTATGGCGTTAGGAGCGCTCACTTTTGTAACAGCCTCTAGGGCTGGAATGGGAGAAACCACAATTATGAGCTTCCCCTGAGCCAATGGACATTTCATCAGAATAGCAGTTTGGACTGCAGTCAGATTTTTTTCAATTGATACAAAATGCATTTCTGCATTGGTATATAAATGTGATTTATATGCAATCAGAACTGTTTCACCTTCATTAAAGGTGATGTGAGTATAGCCAGTGGAACCTGAATTAATGTGGATGACTACATTTGTTTAGTTACACAAGGGTATAAATGTTTGGATGCAAGCATGTCAGTTTGCAATGTTCTGAGTATATTTGTGTGTTCTGTAGTCTAATGTTTACCTGAAAAATCTGGGCAAATAAATTGTACAACAGTTTAACCCATTTTGCATATTCTGGTATTTATGTTCTACCAAACTTAAAAAAGCCTAGAAAGTATTGTAGGTTTCCCAATGTACTTGGGGGTTGTAGAGGAGCACACTTCTCTATCAAGTATGTTGCACGGCTTCTGCCTTCATTTGATAGTTTGTACCCTAAAAAGAGGACACTAAAAAAAGGCAATTTCTTATTTTCAAAAGTTGTATTTATAGCCATGGTCTGCAAATCCAAGGATTATGCAATACACTCTGGCCAAATGTGTGTTTCAGTCATCATCAGTGAGATAAATGTCATACACATATGACTTCTATTCTGAGTCAATTTCTTGTAGAATTGGCGTTACACAGGCACCGAACAGTCCTGGACTGTTCTTATACCCTTGAGGAAGTCAACAGAATTTTTCTGTAACAGGGCTGTGACGCCATCAAATCTCTGCTTTCAGAAAAAGCCTTTGGAAATGTCCAATGTTGTTTTGCATTTTTTACAAACAATGTTGTTAATCAAAGCTGTACTGTGTGCTTTGTATTGCAAATGTGAGTGTATGACTATTTAAATGTCTACAGTCTAAGACCATGCTATAGATATGATCTGGTTTCTCTAAAGGAAATAAAGTATTATTCATCAGATAGGTAGAAAGTTATGGCACCTTGAAATTCTAATTGTGTTAAAATTTCTCTAACAGGACATTAAGCTTCATGCTTAATAGGAGATTGTGGTTGCGCTTGGGGGCTGGACATTGTAGGTATGACATGATAAGGGGAGTCTTTATCCCAGCCTGCTTGATTGCGATGTAATGTAGGGTCTAGCGCAAGAGAATGTTCTGTTGCAAATGCTTCTTTTACTTCCTCAGGAACAAAACTAGAGAAGGGTGGTAATATTACATCCTCCTCTTGTAGGACTTCTCTAACAAACTCAGGTAGCCAACCTAGCTCAATCAAGAGTTTGTCATAAGCATTAGACAAGTGTGACCAGCATATTACTGTTATAGTATGTGGTATATCACCCTCAGTTTGGATGTCCAAATCAAAAAGTCTATCTGGAGTGCTCAACCACTGATCTGGAGTGAATGAAAAGATTAGTAGGTCTTGCTGTCAGAAACTCTTGAAGAATCTGGCAAACTATTGTGACTTCTGCTGCACTGATGAGTAGTGCCCTTGCCCACGTTCTGTTAAAATCAAACATCGTCACCATTTGTGGCATTTGTAGTGAAAATTCTTGCCACCTTCTTCTTTTTAAATTGGGGTTTTTGCTGTGAAAGTTTCTCTTCCTTTTTTATGATGACATCAAAAGAACGTAGTGAGTAATTTTTCGTTTTCACATAATCTTCCTGTCCGTGCTCCCCTCATCCCACATTCTCTGACATTCTGTCTGATGAGTCCTGAAAGGAGCGAGGAAGACGAGTATCAACATACTGCTACCTATCAGGCTGTGTATCACAGTTATACAAATTATAACTTTTTTCAGTGGACTCTGGTTGCAGAGATCTACCCTGTGTTTTCGTTTTTCTTTTTTATATGTTTTATCCTAGCATTTTTTAGATGACTCAAGTGCCTGCTTGGTGGTATCTAATTCAAATGTTATTTTAGGCTGTGACTTACCAGGCCACATTCCTAAATTATCATGACCTATTGAAGCATAGGTCTCAGAAATGATTTTCCTGATCTGCAGGAGCGACTTTCGTGAGGCATTGTAGTATTGACAATGATACTGCCTCCCCTCTAATATTACTTAACATCATTGAGATAAGATGGTAAAATTGCCTATTAATTTCATCCCCAAGTAAAGTGTAGAGGTCGTACAATATTCATTTTGAATTTGTTTTAGCACTTCAAGCAAAACAGCAATTGATGGGGACCGTGTGTTATAGTATGTATGTCAGCAAATACCGTACCCCAAGTGGCACAGACTTCAAATGGAGAAGCCATACAAAGAGGTACACACACAGGCCTTCATTTTAGACATTGGTGGTAAAAACCGCCTACCGCCGCGGTGACGGCCACCAAAATACTGCCACCCCGGCTACCATCCGTCTGCCATATTATGAGCATTGCCGGACTTCCGCCACAAGAAGGGCGGAAATCCGGCAGTTCATGGTGGTGGATGGTAGTAAGGTGGCGCTGCTACCACTAGCACTGCCACACCTGTAGAATGCTGCCAGCCTTATTATGACAATTCATACAGCCTGCTGGTGTTCTGCTGGCGGGGCTGCAGTGCCCCTTCCCATTCCCTGGCGGAAGACCTCCTCGCTCAAGGTAAGTCGGGCTTCCGACAGGGGAGAGGGGTGGGACGAGTGTTGTGTATGTGGGTCTGAGTGTGTGCATGAATGTGTAAGTGTGTGAATGCGTCTGTGTGTGTTGTGTTGTTTGCGTGGTTGTGTGCGTGTGAGTGACTGCATGTAAGAAGAGTGCATGTCTGCATGACCATGTGATCGTTGTAAGAATGTGTGTGAGCATGTCTGGATGTATGCATGTATGAATGCGTGTATGCCAGTGTGTGTATGAATGCATGTATGCCAGTGTGAGTGATTGGGTGTATGCATGGTGCGTGTCTGTGGGTGTGTGCATGTATGGGGGTGGGGGAGCTGTGAGGATTGGCGGGGTGGCGGTGTGTCTGTGAGGATCGGAGGGGGTGGGGGTGTGTGAGTGAGGATCATAGGGGGTGGTGGGTGTTTGTACGGAGGGAGGTGGGGGTGTCAGGTGAGTGTTGGGGGTGGGGGAGCCGCCTACCAGTGACAGGGAAGGAATTCCCTGTTACTGGTAGGGCCTACCACCATGGTTTTGTGACGTTGCTAACACCAGGAAAACCATGACGGTAAGGAGGCTCATAATGCCACCGACGGTACTATGCTGTGTGCCAGACTGGAGATACACATCTCCGGCATGGCGACTCAGTCTACCATGACGGTATGAGTGGAGAAGTGGCGGGTTGGCTGCAGCCAACCCACCAATCTCATAATGTGGGGTTATGTACCGCCAGCCTGTTGGCGGTCATACCACCACATTAACACTCACCGCCGGGGTCATAATGACCCCGATAGTGAGAATTTGAAATTTATCTTGAGGTCCTGTCTGGGGAAACACTTCTTCAAGCTGATTTGTTTTTTGAGCAAGTTCTCCCGTTTGATGGATATTTTACCCATAATGGCATTAATAGCAACTGGACTAATTTCAAGCACAGCTAACTGAGGCTGCACAGCTTGTACAGCCCTTACTGGGGAAGTCATTATTGTATGCATGACAAACTGCATTAATGGCTATACAATTTAACAAGATCTGTGTTAAGAGTACGGAGCTCAGTATTATTTAATGTTCCTAAATTTTGATAGCCAGCTAAAACTGGCCAGGTTGCATTATCATTACTGAGGGGACCCAGTCTTACATTTTGTAAATGCATGTGAAAGGGCACTTGGAACCAGTTCTGGTGTTCCTTAAATGTTAATGGCATTTCTAAGTATTCATAAGCTATATATTGACCTGGTATTGCTGCTTCGGTGTAATTATGAAAGGTTTGTGTGTTAGTATCTGCTACAGAAAAGTGTACCCAGAAATAGACTGTCTTGCATTTATAAACTTTGTGTGCCTCAACAATGAAGGTGACATCTCCCCCGCCAGGGACGAGCCCATCTCTAGTTAAATGTATAGTTACTGCCTGTCTACAGTTAACAGGAAATGTTTGAGCCAGAACCATAAGTCAGAGTCCTATTCACAACCTGTATTTTGTAGTACATTAAGTAGTACTACATCAGAACTACTGAAATACTACAAATGCTACAAACCTACAAGTGTAAATGTCCAACTCCACTTCTCCTATCTTTTCTATGGGGAGATCATCACACTTGTATGTATATTACTTAGTCATAAACGTGGGAGAGACCCCAGAGAATGGCTGGAAAAGGGTGCATACTTGCAACTAAATGGGAGGTGTTTAGGGAAGAGTAAGGGAGGGTTTAGAGAGTGTTGAGACGTTTAGAGAGGAAAGTGCACAAACCCACAAAAAAGTAAGCCCTTTTCTATCACAAACTGCATACCTAAAGTTACTACAGCTTAACCCAAAATGGTGGTAAATGACTTCAGTTCAGAGCTGAAGTAAGTCCAGCAGCACACTTGGCCAACCACTGGTAGTGCAACCCCCTACCATAGAAATTTATGGCGGTAGGGACATAAAATAAAATGCCATAATCAATAATATTAAATTAAACTATTATTATTCAATAAAAGTAAAATATTGTTAAAAGTATTTGAAAACAAAGATATTTATTATTCATTTAGAAAACATTTTAACAATCGTGTTTTAAATTAAATATATTAGAGCTGTAATATTTTCTTTTGTTCTACATTTCAAACAAATATGCAAAATTAATGTACAATAATATTTAAGATAAAAATATTTTTACTTATTTTCTAAGAGTTTAATATACTTTTTTACTTTTCCCTATACTTTGCCATAGGAGATCTCCCTATGGTTAATTAGGGGAAAAGTAGGCAAGTTTATTAAACTAAAAAATAGTGATTTTTTATGTTACATAATATTATTAATATATATATTATTATATATATAATATATTTATAGGGAAAAAGTAAAAATGTTTATTAAACTTGAAAAAATAAGAAAAATAATTTTCACTAGAGATGAATGTAGAATTTTAGAATAAATGCAGCCTGAGAATGCACGTCTTTCACTGCCATTTTTTAAAGGATGGATTAGATAATCCTGTCATATAAACTGGTTCTCCATTGTGGCATAATATTTCAGCAAAGCTCTGAAGAGTGATTTGGAAATATTTCATTGTTTCGATGGAAAAGTCATCTGAATGTTAAAGACGTACCCCTGTGCTGAGTGCCAGCTGCACTGTTGTCTAGATCCCTAATGCTGATTTTTTGTCATAGGTGAACAGGGATCATGTGTGTGCACCATGACCTAGGTCTTTCTCATGGCCTGCAGTCTTGTAAGCCTGGGTGGGGCACACGAACCACTACCCTCATAGTGGTGGAAGGCTGCAGCCTTCACCAGGAGTTAAGCAGCACAAGTGGGGTGGTGGTAACAAGGACCTTTTTACCCTTTGTCACTGAAGTGAAGCCTAAAGGCTCCCTCCCATTTTTAAAAGCTCCACTGCTGTGTGCCTAACTCACTCTTGGCTTACATCAGGTAATTTGTGGAGTGCAGCCCAGCGCAGGAGTAGTGACTATGCATTAGTTGTATATGTGTCTGGGAAGGGTACAGTATAAGGATGGAACAGTACTGTGCAGTGCATGTGTGTTTAGTACATGTACTGGGTGTATGTATGACAAGAGGAATACATTACTTGAAAGATGTAGTGATGAGCAGTGCATGTGGGGATAAAGCATCTGATGATTATATGTGTGCTTGGGTGGAGTACAATATGAATGGTGAGGTATTGTGCAGCACACATAGTGAGTATGTGTGCTCACAATGTTTATGTTTATAAAGAGCACATCCTGGTTCAATATAGAATAGCTTCTGTGCTGAACAGTGCAGGCAAACTGACTACGTGTGTTGGATGCATGGGTACATGTAAAGGTAAAATGCATGGAGAAACAGTGCTGGACTGAAAGTGTGCTGTGAAAATACACTGAGTGAGTGTGTCTGCAATGGCACATTGCATGAAGGACCCTGGGTTCTATTCTGAGAAGTTAAGGCCTATCTGGTAAAGACTTGAGGAGGAATCCCCCCAGACAGATTTGTGTAATGCTACATTCCTGTGAGCTGGGCGGGGACATGGCAGCGGAAAAAGAAAGAGCCTTTCTTTACATTTTAAAAGACTGCTCTTTGATTCAGTGAAAGATCACAAAGAAGAGGCATGAACACATATGAGGTAGGGAGAAGGGGCTGATAAGAGAACCATAAAGACTAGGGCTGGGGGGGCTGGTATTAACCTTTGATGTACATATCGCTGTGGCTGACATCCAGGTGTGAACTCTGGTCAGTCCCATCAATTGTATTGTAGACAGTCCACTTTGGAGTCATGCTTGCTGTGGCATACCTCTTACATGAAAGAAGATGAAAAGGAGAAGCCCCCTTCAAAAGAAGCAGAACCCCAACATAAAACTTCAAAGACTGAACCCATAAATCACATTTGGTGTCCTGAAAGGGACTATAAAAAAGGGAGGCTAGGTCCCCAAAATTTTATCATTTGCCAACTAGCCTGACAGGCTTTGTGAGAAGGGGAAGTTTTGCAAGACTTCTGCTTCTGCCTTTGACTGGGACTGGGGGCCAAGGCTTACTAGTCTCCCTGCTGGAAGAAGGGACCTCACCCAGGGAAAACAAGACCACCTGCACTGGAGCATCAGCCCCAGCCTGCTTGCCAAGATTAGTGTGCCTTGTGAGGAAGATGAGCGCATTCAAGGGAGCAAGTACCAGTGGGGAGCAATACTCTGTGTGAGGATTCAGCTGAGCATTGATCGGGCCATTGTTCGTGTGCAAGATTGTTTTCAGTGACCTTCATATGCCAGGAGACAGCTGCTGTAGGCTGAGCCATTTGTTGAGCACCGTGAAAGTTGTGCTACACCTTTCCTGACATGCTGGGTGACCAGTTATGGCAGAGGGGGCCACTTGTGAAGTTCCATTTTAATGAGGGCCAAAACTTGTAACCATCGTGGCCAGGGCACTGCAGCCGTATCACTGCGTACCACAACCCCCCGTATGCCAGCAGGGTCTGCTGGTATCCACAATACAAAAAAGATTTGGGCCACTGCCCAAAGGAGAAACTGAGGCTAGGCTCCTCAGGTTGGACCCGCACAGTGAGGGAATTGACGCTGACTCACTACTCAAGAGTACCAGCAACGTTATGGATGCTGTCACACACTTTCTTGCTCCAATTGGGAGCTGAAGGAAGGATTCCTTCCTTCCCAGTAGAGCAATGTCAACTTACTGTATTATCACAGGCGGAGAGCTACTCCAACCTCTGGGAGACCTCCGGCAGCGCCGCTGAGGAAAGGCACCCTGCGTGGCCGGGTGCTACTGTGTAGGTCACAAGCAGACAGACTCTTCGACCTGAGCAGGACTCGTAGGGGCGCATTTTAAGGTGCCCGCTGTGATGCTGAACTCTACTGTGCTGAGAGAGCGGGTACGAAATAAAGTAGGACATTTGGGCACCGGGGGAATTCACTTCTAATGGTGCTGTTGCACTATACACACTTTTGACTACATGTCAAAAGGAGAACTCTGGAGTAGGGCCTAATAGTTTGCTTTCCCTGATGCCCCCATGACGGAATGGGGAATAACCATGAACCCATTACACAAAGGAGGATAGGACAGGAATTCGCTTGACAAGAACCAGAGCCCCGATGTCAAGGGGAATTGTGTTGTTTCACTGAATATCACATTTCTTTGCCTGTGTAGAGTTAGAAATTAATACTACTTTTTCTTATAAAAGTTTTGGCTGAACATTGATTTATTGTTCATACTGTTTGCACTTTGAGTTATGATGAGTCATGTGTACTGACCTCTATCTACATCCGCCCCCAGGGAGCCTTAACTGCTTGACCACAGCTACCACTGAGTCAAGTGCAGAAGGGGTGCTTGGTCCAGTTGAGTAGGAATCATAGTAGGTCGGGACCTGGGATATCAGTATTAAAAGGCCTCAACCACCACAGTTGGGCCCAGTAGCCCCTGCGTGTCCTTGATCCTCTAAAAGGGGGTCTGAAAGTCATTATAATGATGAAATCCATATTTCACAGAGATCCGTGAAATATTTTCAATTTTTCACAAGACCTTGTAAAATATGTTTTTTTGCCACTGCATTGGTGCAATAAAAGGACTAAAACATGAGATAAGCTGAAAAATATGCTACCTATTACCATTGTTGAGTGTGGGAAGGGGCTCTAACTCAAGAGAGACAAAACCTCAATTGGATCATGATGCCCCCCCTTCAACAATGCTAATAAATACCACATTAGACTTTGTGCATCCGCCTTTATGTTTATGTCATCACATTTTTCATGTGTAGTTGCGTAAAAAATGCATTTAACCAAACCTAGGGTGCAATGGGTTAAATGTGTGTACTAAGGTGAAATCACATTGAAAAGAGCTTTTGCTGGTTATGGCTATATGCCTGTAAGTTATGGAATGTGATCCTAACATATGGCCTTATTTGGAGTTTGGCAGAAGGGATACTCTGTTACAAACGTGCCAGATGTCCTTTTGCCTTATTAAAACTGTATTACAGCCCATGTCACTTATAATATGTTGGACGGGATATCTGCCACCCGTTAAACTCTAAATAAGGCCTATAACTGTTTTTTTTTTCTTTTTCATTTGCAAACACATGTCCACATTAACTGCTAATTAAGTGAAAAATATACATGTCTGTGGGTATCTGTGTGTGTGTGTGGGGGGTGTTTGTGCTTGTCTATCTTTGTAGATAAATCTATGTCATAAGTGATGTCTTTAATGATGCCACATGTAATATCTTCAATGATATCACTTCTGAAGCCCTACACAGAGCACGGGGTGGTTCAAGTATGGTTTGCAACATGAACTGCAACTGGTGAATTTCAGTGTTTTTTTTCATTTGAGCCAAAACCATAATTCATTTTCCAACTTGGAATTTCAATGAATTCGAAGGGTTATTTTATGGTATACTTCAGCCATTTTCTGTGTATGTCTTCACATTCCGTATCACAATTCACACAGGCCTTGCCCTCTGCCAATCCCGTCACAGGTGGCCTACCCCACTGACCATGCATATTCGTGGTTGGCCACAGCGCTTGGCCAACCCTCTTCAGGAAGCCAATACCCACTGTGCATATGTGCTGCAGATGTTGGCTGGAGCACCTGACCTGAGGCCAGTCCCTGTGCTCTCTCACCTTATTCTCTCTGCACAAAGCCATTTGTCATACGCCATGAGTGCTGAACACAGGGCTCACCCTGAGGTCAGGCCCAGTGTACATTCCACTTGGGCAGCTAAGCACCACTGTGCACAGCCTTTCCATGTTCTGCAGAATTTGGCCACAGGGCCTTACCTATGGCCAGTCCTTATATCCAAACTGCCATAGGCAGCAAACCTGTGCTGCACTCGGCCTTCGACTATGCACTTTGCAGGTTGGTGGCAGGGAGCCTGGCCTGTGGTAGGCCCTACACCAAACCTGCCATGAGCTGCCAAACCTGGCAGCAAACACCTAGCCTGCCGCCCAGCCCTGCACAGAAGTCTCTCTGGCCACCAAGACCCACTGCGTACAGCCTTCAGTCATCTGGAAGGGGGTCACTGCAGAGACTGGTCTGCAGATAGCCCCCCCCACTAAACCAGCAGTGGTAGTTGGCAGTTGAGGCTCCCCTATGCAAGGCCCTGCAGCACATTCACCAAAGGCAGCCATATAGGGCTTAACAATAAGATAAAACATATTTATTAGGTTTAGCTTGCAAGTGTGCGCTTGCGCGCTGTGCTAGCAAAATCTTATGTGATTAGGAAAAAAAAATCTAAAAAGGGGGCTTGGACCCAGCCCCTTACTTAACTGGATTTACCATTGGCTTAGTGCAACATCGATCTTATTTACATGCTTCTGATTGGTTAGCACGTTGTGTGCTTTCACTTTCTGCTCTCTGTTGCTTTGCAGTCCTGCTGTCCATGCCACAAGGTGGATTCTGGACAAAGTGCTCCTTCCAGTCACTGCCATTAATAAGCGGCCACTCTTCTTCCTCTAACCACATTGCTTCCTAAGGTACTTTTTTTCACTTTCACAGTGTATGGAGTGTGAAGTACATCCAGGAGGTGCTCAGACCTTCCACCAGGCTGCTTAAGACATATATAGTTGAAAATAGGCGATACTGTGTGGTCTTTAATTGATGACCGTTTGCACTGGACGTGCATGCCCTCCTCCACTTTTTTTAAATTGCACTTTGTATTATCGCGTTTTTGGGCTATGCTTGGTTGCCCAAAGTTTTTGATTTATCTGAAGTAATAGTGCGGTTTTCAAGAGGGTGCCTCTCATAAACCCTCCCATTGCCGACATGTGTGTTTGTGCACAGCGCTCTTCACTGCTGGTAGGCGGGCTGAGAAACTTGACATTCTTTGAGCGGTGGAAGTGGGGTCAGAGCTCTCCCTGTCTGCCTTCATATGATTGGGATGCAGAATGGCGGGGTCAGTGGAACTTTCTGTTTTTTGTGAATGCCATTTGGATTAGCTTCAGCGGCGTCCGTTTTCCAAAAGCTTGTGTATCAACTTCTTGGGGATGAATGTGGGGTTTCGGCTTATCAAGACAATATTCTAATTGGTTCTGAGTGAGTTCAAGAGCATCTACACAAGCTTGATAAAGTGATAGGAATTCTGGAAGATCATGGGGTCACAGTAACGAAAGAAAAGTATAAATTTATGGTTGAGTCAGTGGATTACTTGGGGCACAAAATCTCTGATCAGGGAATTTTACCTAAAGAAGATTTGTTAAGTGCAATTGAAAATTCAACTCCTCCCAAAGATAAAGACCAATTGAGATCATTTTTGGGTCTCTGTGAATAATACTCACGGTTTGTGTAGAATTTTGCTTAACTTATTGAACCTATGAGAAAGCTTTTGAGGAGTGGGGCAAAGTTTGAAAGGGAAGAAGAGCAAGTGCAAGCATTTCTACACTTAAATCTCTTATAATGAAGTCTCCTGCTCTTCAACCTTTTCAGAGATGATGTGCCTTCCATTATTACGGTGGATGCCAGTGGTATAGGTTTAGGTGCCGTACTGAGCCAGATGGTTGAAGGCAGGGAGCATATGATTGCATTTTCAGCTAGGCGTCTTTCTAAGGCTGACAAAAATTACAGTACACTGGAGAGAGAGGCATTGGCTTGTGTCTGGGGTGCAAATCATTTTTTGACTTATGTGTGGGGGAGAGAGTTTCCTGTAGTTATGGATCATAAGCCTTTAGTATACTTGTGGAATTATAACATTTTTAACAAAACCAGTCCTAGGTTGATTGGATTGTTGCCTAGATTGTATGCGTTCAATATGAAGATGAAACGTATATCTGGGGAAAAAAATTGCAGGGCAGATTTTCTTTCTAGGTTTCCGGTATCCAGTATCCAATACTATTGAAGTGAGGGAAGAAGAGGATGAGGATGTTGTTGTGGGAATGATTGTTTCGGAAGAGGTAAAGCGGTGGTAAAGGATAATTCTCTCTCACTTGTTAAGAAGTATCTTTGTAAAGGTTGCCCTAGAGAGAATTGTATAGCTGAGGAGATTAAACCATTTTGTAAGGTGAAAGAAGAGTTGAATGTGGAAGATAATCTTGTGATGAGGTGGGAACATTTGGTTCCGCCTAGTGAGTTAAGGAACAAGTTGATTAAATTGGCTCATAAAGGACATGTGGGGATTACTGCCACTAGGAAACAATTGTGTTTGTATTATTGGTGGCCGGGCATGGATTCTGAGTTGGAGATGATGGTCAAGAACTGTGGTGAGAGCAGAGGGGCTGATAAGAGCTTGCGCACAAGGGAGGTGCCATTATGTCCAGTGCAATTTCCTGACAGACCGTGGAAGAAGCTGGGTTTGGATTTCATTGGTCCCATTGGGGGTCTGAATGAGGGCAAGAGGTATGTTCTCGTTGCTGCAGACTATCATTCTAAATGGATTACATAGACATTTTTGAGAGAACTGAACACTTTTAATGTAATTGAGTTTTTGAAGGAGAGTTTTCATTTTGAGGGAATTCCTAAATTTCTGGTTACGGACAACGGTGTCCAATTTGTGTTGCATCATATGATCGAATTTTTGAAAGGTTTTCAATATTAATCATCTAACTACTGCTTTATATAGTCCACAAGGGAATGGTTTGGTTGAGAGAGTGAATAGGATATTCAAGGAAACAATACAATTGGCCATTCGTGTTGGGAAGTGTGTTCAAGAGTTAGTAGCTGAAAGCAATTGGTGTTATCACAACACTCCATATTCTACAATGGGTGTCACCCCTTTCGTGTTGTTGAAGGGTAGAAGGGGATCCAGAGTTGTCTCCTGGATGGGTGATGCAGGAAACCATGAAGGATGTGTCTACTCCAGATATCAGGCAAGTCAAGGATAGGGTGGAGAAATTGCAAGCTAGAAGTAAAATGAGATAAGACAATCTCAAAAATGTGTTGGAAATGCAATTTTGTGTGGGGGAGAGAGTTAAAGTGAAGAGACCTCAAGGCAAAAGAAGTGGGGGGGGGGTCAAGATTTTATCCAATTACTAAATTGGTCAGAGTATCAAAGCACTCTTTCATGGTAGAAAATGGGAAATGGTCGAACAAAAGAGATGTGGAGAAAGTTACTAGGGAGTCTGAGGTCCTCAATCAGGTGTTCATGCTGCAAGTGGGTACAGTTTTGGGGGGTATATCTTGCGGGTGTCTGCAGGGAACTGAGAAATAAAGTTCTTATTAGTAGGCACACAAGGTCTGCTGTCTCGCAAGACAAGCTAAGGAAATGGTGCACATTAAAAAAAAAATATTTAGTATCATCAATTTCAAAATTCTACCTGATGCCAGGGTACACATACAGAGACATTCATACTTAGCTAAAGTAAAGTGTTTAAAATGTATATGGCTCTCTCGTGTCAGTCATGCACAGACAATTTTTGTGGCCGTGTAGGCAGTCTGCAGCCTCTGCCAACTATGGGCGCCATCTTGGCAGAGTTGGAGAAATGTATTCTTTTTATATTTTATAGTGCGGGGAACCATTGAACGTGCCACACAGTAAGACCTCCAAGGCCTGGCTGTCAGTGTGTGATGATGCCGTATGGCTTTTTTGGTATACAGGGATCTTGCCCTAGATCCTCTACTGGTGGCTGCATGAGAAAATTATCTCTGACAGCCAGGCATTCAGAGTCTTCAGGTCTGTTGCTTTCACTTTTTGTATTTGTACCCGAAGCAGAGGAGGGAGCAAAAAACTCTGTCATCAAATAGTTAGCTTTTATTTTTTCAATTGTAATCCGCATATGGTTCTCAAGCCTGTGTGCAGTCCTTTCTCAGACTAAAATGGCCGAGGTACACTAATTTCCGAGTCCACCCAGCACCGTTTTTCAACACTTTTTTTCATAAAACCTATCGGGCTGAAAATGAAACGACCACAAACTCACTGTAAGGGGTAAAAGGCCGCTTTAATAGAACAGGTCTGGCAATAAAAAACCTTGGCATTATAGCCTCACAAAACTACCCAAACCTCACTAATACAAAAACCATCACCTAACCCCTCCCCTCCCTCTAAACTGACCCAACCGCCCCACCCTTTGTCCCATCCCCACCTTGACCCAACCACCCCATTAACCCATCTGTCCTGCAGTCACCTTCTCCAATTACCCTTGACCAGTGCAAATTCCCTACCCTCTCCTCTTTCTGAACTACCCCTTCCCCCCCTAAAGGCCAAACAGCACAATCCGATAATTACACATTCATACCAGACCAGACTATCAGCAGCAATAACATGATAAAATCCCCCCCCCAAACCTCTACCCCAAACTAACTAGTACCCTCAAAACCCATGAACCTATACGCTCAACAAAAACAAAACTCAAATAGACCTGCCCTGTTAAAACATTGCCACCATAAAACAAGCATGTCGAAAAAGGAGTGAAAAAACCCACACTAATGGTAAAATTGTCCCAAAAATTAGACCCATCACAACAAAAAACATTAGGTAAATACAAAAAACTAAAGGGAGGGCGGGAGGGCACGAAGACCAAAAAACGCCCACTGGGTGTGACAACGGCCAAAGAGGCCGCCCACACCCAGCCCCTGTCCTTTATACCTCCCCCCACGTCACGAACCCAGTTCCTTCCCCAAACCAATCCCCAGTCGAGTCCGTGGAACGTTCCATCACAGCCCGATAAACCCGGGGGGAGACGGGCAAGCCCTGTACTCCCCCCAAGTCCCCACTGAGCGAAATTACACCAAAGCAATGAAAGCATACCTTCCGGGCAAAACTACTACATACCTTACGAGCAAAACTACTACATACCTTCTGAGTAAAACTACTACATACCTTCCGAGCAAAACTACTACATACCTTCCGAGCAAAAATACTACATACCTTCTGAGTAAAACTACTACATACCTTCCGAGCAAAACTACTACGTTTATGCTACATTTGGTGTAAATCTGTTCAGGAATTTTAGGCTGTAGATAAGAGAAAATTTTGCTATGGGAGCTTGAATGGGAAAAAAGATGTTTTTTAGATGTTCCCGTCCTCATAATTTATTATCCCTGGGAGGGTCTTCACAAGACGTGGCTGGGTGGTGCAGCTTAGCTTACTGAGCAAGTGATTTGCCATATGTCCTGCAAATTGGTCCACAATGTCAACAGTTACAGGCAAATGTAAAAAAGCATTTTCAATGAAAAGTGCATCTGAACCACAACTAAACAGTGGCGTTTACCCGACAGAGAAAGAGAGATAAACCGGTGTATTACATATATATATATAAACCTCATGCTATAAAGATATGGGCAGATGCTGTTTCCCTCTACACATTGCGCCTTAATGCACGACTGGAATTAGAAAATCGAAGCCGTTAATTATTTTCTGATTTCGTTTTAAAGGCATTGTGACTGTAAATGACTTTGTAGATCATGACCTTTGTCTTCATTATTGAACATTGATAAGTCCCGAGAAAAAGTGGTACTACATGTACTAAGGGCCTGTAAATTAAATGCTAGTGGGCCTGCAGCACTTATTGTGGCAACCACTTAAGTAGCCCTTTAAAACATCTCAAGACAGCCATTGCAGCATATGTGCAGTTTTAAACTGCCAGTTTGACCCGTCAAAATAAACCTTTGCCAGGCCTAAGCCTTCCTTTTCAAGGTATATGTCACCCCTAAAGTAGAACCTAAACAGCCCACAAGGTAGGATGCATTGTATTTAAAATGTAGAATATGTGTTTTTTAAGTTTTACATGTCCTGGTGAAACTCTGAAATGTGCTTTTCCACATTGTAAGGCCTATCTCTCCCATTGGATAACACTGGGTTACCTTATTACATTCCATAAGTGCTAACGTTTGATTAGAAACAGGTAGAAAAGTCATGTTTGGTCTCAAATGACTTGTAATTGAAAATCCTCTCTAATGGGAAAGTAGGATTTTAAGTCACAATTGTAAAGATGACTCCTTTAGAAAGTTGCCATTTTCTCATCCTAACCATTTGGAGCCTGCAGCCTGTGTTTTGGGTCACATGACTGTGAATAGCTGGTAGTTGGCCTTTGTGCTATCTTCCCAGACAGTGAGACAAAACGGACTAAGTGTTGGCAGGATAAGTGAGGAAGAGTTATCCCTTGCTCCACTAGCATTTCAAAGGGCTGCCTCCAGCACACTCAAAAAGAACTTGACACCAGTCTTTTGTCACCATAGACGTCTTGTGGCATTGGCAGGGGGAGGAATGTCATTTCCAAACCAGGTGTAGGATAGCTTAGGTGTTTCTCCTACTTCAAAGGCTGACAGTAGGTATTAATATTGGACCCTCAGACCAACACTTCAGTTCACTCCAGGGCCTGCGGAGGTAATTCCAAAGGACCTTGTACTTAAGGGACTGCCTTGCTGCTTGAGGCCTGCTTTGTAACTCAGAGGATTGCCCTGCTGCTACCAGCGGACTGCCCGGTTGCTTGAAGCCTACCTTGCACCCTTGTAATTCTTGTACCCCTTGGGCTGCCCTGCTGATACTAGAGGACTGTCCTGCAGCTTGAGGCCTGCTCTGTACCTCAGAGGACTGTCCTGCTGCTTGAAGCCTGCCTTGTACCTTTGTACCTCTTGTACCCTCGGAGGACTGTCCTGCAGCTTTAGGCCTGCCTTGCTGCTTGATCTTAAGACTACCAGAGTGACTCTGAGGTCTAGTTTGCTGGCTTCCTGTGTGAGCTACAGAGACACAACAAGCTTCAACAACCTTGAAGACAGCACCTGGACCCTGCCTGAAGTGATTCCTGCCTCCTCCAAGTTGTGCCCACCCTGTCCTGGACCCTTCAAAGTAGTGGTAAAGGTGCCCAAACAGCCAAAACCTGAAACATGGGACAATCCTCCCGAGGTACATTGCTGGTTGGCCTGAGTTTGTGGTAGGTGGTGCTACATTCTTCTCTGTAGTGTGCAAACCAAAAACCCTTTGTCAAGCAGTGTGGTGATGGGTGAGACAGTGATGGTTACCACAAAGAAGGGCTGAAGTAATTGGATTCCTCTGCCTTGCTTCATGTATGAAATCAAGAATACATCTTCCTCCTCCTTAATGTATGCACTCTGATTTCTGGGCATTACGGTTCTGGTGGCTACCTGTGAGTCACTGTTCAGTGATAACTGTCTCAGTGCTAGTGTGATGTGTTGCTTCCTTGGGGTTCTTCTCCCTCTGCCTTCTAGGATGTGCATGTCCCTGGCCCAATGCAAGTTCAATTTCTTTGGCTTTGCTGTTTGTCAACTCTTATGACCTGTCTAGTATTAATATATTTTCTAGTTGTATGCTCAGCTGGAGTATTAAGTGTCTGAGTACTGACGTCCTGCACCCTTGGATGATTTGCGCCCTCACCTCCTTGGACCAGTCACCATAAGTGCAGGTCCTGGCTAGTTCTCGTAACTGGGCATAGAAGCCATTGTCTGTCTCTTCCTCTTGTTGTAGACCTTGTTGCAGTTTGAACCGTTCATAGTCTGGGTTAAGCTAAGGGTTGAAGTTGGTTCAGTGCCGCTATGGTAGCATTGTAGTCATGGTCAGCTCCGGTACCAGATAGATTTCCCAGTCTTAATGTCTAATGAGGCATGTGGGTTAATGCTTCACTCAACTTGTTAATTTACACTTGAATTCCCATTGTGTGCTGCTGATCTTCAGTAACACTGCTCACTTCCGTGGGGTCTGTGTTAAAGCATGTGTTCCATACTTGTTGCAGCTCCAGGTACTTGCCGGACTGTGTTGTGTTCTGCCACCTTCAGGGGGTGCTCCAGTACTCCGAATGCTCTTTTCACCCTTGCGGAGCTGATGCAACTTGCAACTTGTCCTCCTGCCGGGGCTCAAGAGATCAATGGCATGGAGTTGCAGGGGGAGGTTTACTCTGCCCCTTATGCCCGTCATTGGACTTTGCCCCTCTGTCAAACGGTGGGTTGCTATTATTATTGTTCTTTTTGTATTCATCTGCAGACTATTGAGCCATGAGGAGGTTCTGTACAGGCTCGCCTAACCGGAGCATAGCCACCATCCTTGTTGCCATTCTAAAAGCCTTTGATCCCCAATTGAGTATGCAGTACAAATCAGTCTCTTTGGTAATACTTTCTGGGAATGAACATGAGCGGTCACTCTCTTGTGTAATTATCACTCTTGGCCCGACCCGACTGTACAGATGTATGGTAGATGCCCGTTACACAAGGCAGGGGCCAGATGACTCCCTACTATAGGGTATCCTCAAAACTGAGAATGGATATAAGAGGAACATTAATAACTTGGTCAGGTTTACAGGAATCGCCCCCTCAAAAAACAGAGAGGTCAAAAGAATTATAGTGTCTGTTTTTTTAAAGCAGAACTTATCATAAACTAGTCCCTGCCAACCCCAACATTTGGGGCTTTGTTTACAAGGAACTGGTGCATCGGCTCCGATGCGCTAGTTTCTTTGCATTGCCCTGTGCCCCCTAACAACACCATGATGTGCTGTATCCAACTGTGTTGAAATTTTCAGCGCAGTTGTGGTGCTTTACTGGACTAGTGTCAAAAATGTTGATGGTAGTTCAGCAAAGCTCGAGGAGGCCCATTAAAAGAGCCTAGTGTCAGTTTAATGCCTGCCGTGGGCAGGAGGTAGAAAATGACGCTAGAATGACACAGTGAAATCTTGTACATTTCACTGGGCCATTTTTTGGGCCTCCTTGTAGGGGAACACCTCCCTACATGACGCAGTTATAATGTGGCATAAGGGTTTACAAACTGGCGCAGTGGTGATATTGTGCCAGCTTGTAAATACAGCGTGGTTTGGAAGACTGTTTTGCACTGCTGCAGCATTAAAAAACAAGCATTTACAATGTGACGGGTCTCGCGTTTTGCTCATGTTAGAGCTGATCGTGTTGTAAACTCTTAACCCGAATTTTCACCTATCGGGCAAAAGTGCATTTATGTACATAACCCGAAAAAGTGAAATCAAGTATGTAAAGCGCTCGACTTCTGCCAAGCGAGATCGCGCTCTAAATTAGAGAAAAAAAAGTCCACGAGCCCGATGGAAAACAGCGAGCCTCGCATGTTTTCTGTACTTGGTCGCTATGCTCGAGGAGGGTTTGCCACCGGAAAAGGCATGACATATGGGTGCCTTCGACTAATGAAAGCAAGCAGATTTTATTAGGGAAGCCCACTAACCACTAAAAAGCACTGACGTGAAGTTGACAGGGCTCCGAGCCCTTTTCTAAATACAAAAGAGGCTCCCTGCGATACTCATGCGCGAGCGCATGCAACGCAGGCTCGACCCTAATGACTACAAGGCGGCGCACAGGGCTTGTAAATGAGCCCCTCAGTTTTTTAGGTTCATGTACAGCAGAGGGCCCACAGAATAACACCCGTAAGCTTCTTGAAGCTCAGCTGGCTCTCGGAGGGGGTCCCTGCTCTTACTAAGCGGCAGGTGCTCATACAGCCTGAGTCATTGTACTTCGTATCGAACAAGAACATGTAAAACAGCCTAAAACTCAGAGGCCTGCTAAAGACCCTCTAAAAGTGGTGATAGAAAAGTACAATAAACCCCAGGCCCTGTGGGTTTCGGGCCCCAAATTTGTGTTGCAAAATGTATTTATAGATTTAGAAACAAGTCTATCCTGCATATTAATGATGGGGCAGCTAACACAGCCATAAGAAAAGAAGGCGCTGAAAGGTAAAGTTACTGAGTATTCCATGGATGATGGGTTTTTGAAAAAAATGTACCAGTGGTCGTCAAACTGTGGGGCACCTCCCTGGGTGTCTGTTGCACTATAAGAAGGAAGGTGCCCTGCGGAGGGGGCGGGTAGGGGAACATGACTCCCACAACAAAGGAAAACCAGATCGTCAGGTTTTTTCTTTAATAATGTGGTGTGCGAGCAAACACAACTGCCTCTAAAAAAAAGTCCCAAAAGAAGGTTATTCCACACGGCACTGAGATGTTTACCACCGTCGTAATATGTCTTAACCTCGTTCCAGGCCTCTTTATAAGCGCAGTTTGTAGGAGGCTGGACTGGCTTGTAGTGAGTACCAAGGGGTACTTGCACCTTGCACCAGGCCCAGTTATCCCTTATTAGTGTATAGGGTGTCTAGCAGCTTAGGCTGATAGATAATGGTAGCTTAGCAGAGCAGCTTAGGCTGAACTAGGAGACGGGTGAAGCTACTACAGTACCACTTAGTGTCATATGCACAATATCATAAGAAAACACAATACACAGTTATACTAAAAATAAAGGTACTTTATTTTTATGACAATATGCCAAAGTATCTTAGAGTGTACCCTCAGTGAGAGGATAGGAAATATACACAAGATATATATACACAATAGCAAAAATATGCAGTATAGTCTTAGAAAACAGTGCAAACAATGTATAGTTACAATAGGATGCAATGGGGAAACATAGGGATAGGGGCAACACAAACCATATACTCCAAAAGTGGAATGCGAACCACGAATGGACCCCAAACCTATGTGACCTTGTAGAGGGTCGCTGGGACTATTAGAAAATAGTGAGAGTTAGAAAAATAACCCTCCCCAAGACCCTGAAAAGTGAGTGCAAAGTGCACCAAAGTTCCCCTAAAGACAAAGAAGTCGTGTTAGAGGAATAATGCAGGAAAGACACAAACCAACAATGCAACAACGCTGGATTTCCAATCTGGGGTACCTGTGGAACAAGGGGACCAAGTCCAAAAGTCACAAGCAAGTCGGAGATGGGCAGATGCCCAGGAAATGCCAGCTGCGGGTGCAAAGAAGCTTCCACTGGACAGAAGAAGCTGCGGTTTCTGCAGGAACGCAAAAGGCTAGAGACTTCCCCTTTGGAGGACGGATCCCACTCGCCTTGTAGAGTTGTGCAGAAGTGTTTTCCCGCCGAAAGAACACCAACAAGCCTTGCTAGCTGCAAATCGTGCAGTTAGCGTTTTTGGACGCTGCTGTGGCTCAGGAGGGACCAGGAGGTCGCAAATTGGACCAGGAGAGAGAGGGGACGTCGAGCAAGACAAGGAGTCCTCTCAGCAGCAGGTAGCACCCGGAGAAGTGCCAGAAACAGGCACTATGAGGATGCGTGAAACGGTGCTCACCCGAAGTCGCACAAAGGAGTCCCACGTCGCCGGAGACCAACTTAGAAAGTCGTGCAATGCAGGTTAGAGTGCCGTGGACCCAGGCTTGGCTGTGCACAAAGGATTTCCGCCGGAAGTGCACAGGGGCCGGAGTAGCTGCAAAAGTCGCGGTTCCCAGCGAGGTGAGGCAAGGACTTACCTCCACCAAACTTGGACTGAAGAGTCACTGGACTGTGGGGGTCACTTGGACAGAGTTGCTGGATTCGAGGGACCTCGCTCGTCGTGCTGAGAGGAGACCCAAGGGACCAGTAATGCAGCTTTTTGGTGCCTGCGGTTGCAGGGGGAAGATTCCGTCGACCCACGGGAGATTTCTTTGGAGCTTCTGGTGCAGAGAGGAGGCAGACTACCCCCACAGCATGCACAAGCAGGAAAACAGTCGAGAAGGCGGCAGGATCAGCGTTACAGAGTTGCAGTAGTCGTCTTTGCTACTATGTTGCAGGTTTGCAGGCTTCCAGCGCGGTCAGCAGTCGATTCCTTGGCAGAAGGTGAAGAGAGAGATGCAGAGGAACTCTGATGAGCTCTTGCATTCGTTATCTAAAGTTTCCCCAGAGACAGAGACCCTAAATAGCCAGAAAAGAGGGTTTGGCTACCTAGGAGAGAGGATAGGCTACTAACACCTGAAGGAGCCTATCAGAAGGAGTCTCTGACGTCACCTGGTGGCACTGGCCACTCAGAGCAGTCCAGTGTGCCAGCAGCACCTCTGTTTCCAAGATGGCAGAGGTCTGGAGCACACTGGAGGAGCTCTGGACACCTCCCAGGGGAGGTGCAGGTCAGGGGAGTGGTCACTCCCCTTTCCTTTGTCCAGTTTCGCGCCAGAGCAGGGCTAAGGGGTCCCCTGAACCGGTGTAGACTGGCTTATGCAGAATTGGGCACATCTGTGCCCAACAAAGCATTTCCAGAGGCTGGGGGAGGCTACTCCTCCCCTGCCTTCACACCATTTTCCAAAGGGAGAGGGTGTCACACCCTCTCTCAGAGGAAGTTCTTTGTTCTGCCATCCTGGGCCAGGCCTGGCTGGACCCCAGGAGGGCAGATGCCTGTCTGAGGGGTTGGCAGCAGCAGCAGCTGCAGTGAAACCCCAGGAAGGGCAGTTTGGCAGTACCAGGGTCTGTGCTACAGACCACTGGGATCATGGGATTGTGCCAACTATGCCAGGATGGCATAGAGAGGGCAATTCCATGATCATAGACATGTTACATGGCCATATTCGGAGTTACCATTGTGACGCGTGCACGCGTGTAATGGTGTCCCCGCACTCACAAAGTTCAGGGAATTGGCTCTGAACAATGTGGGGGCACCTTGGCTAGTGCCAGGGTGCCCTCACACTAAGTAACTTTGCACCTAACCTTTACCAGGTAAAGGTTAGACATATAGGTGACTTATAAGTTACTTAAGTGCAGTGTAAAATGGCTGTGAAATAACGTGGACGTTATTTCACTCAGGCTGCAGTGGCAGGCCTGTGTAAGAATTGTCAGAGCTCCCTATGGGTGGCAAAAGAAATGCTGCAGCCCATAGGGATCTCCTGGAACCCCAATACCCTGGGTACCTCAGTACCATATACTAGGGAATTATAAGGGTGTTCCAGTAAGCCAATGTAAATTGGTAAAAATGGTCACTAGCCTGTTAGTGACAATTTGGAAAGAAATGAGAGAGCATAACCACTGAGGTTCTGATTAGCAGAGCCTCAGTGAGACAGTTAGTCACTACACAGGTAACACATTCAGGCACACTTATGAGCACTGGGGCCCTGGGTTACCAGGGTCCCAGTGACACATACAACTAAAACAACATATATACAGTGAAAAATGGGGGTAACATGCCAGGCAAGATGGTACTTTCCTACACAACCCCCCCCCAAACGAAGGACAATAAGACTAGCCATGACCTGATGAGTCTTCATTGTCTAAGTGGAAATATCTGGAGAGTCCATCTGCATTGGAGTGGCTACTCCCAGGTCTATGTTCCACTGTATAGTCCATTCCCTGTAGGGATATGGACCACCTCAACAATTTAGGATTTTCACCTTTCATTTGTTTTAGCCAAAGTAGAGGTTTGTGGTCTGTCTGAACAATGAAGTGAGTGCCAAACAGGTATGGCCTCAACTTCTTCAGTGCCCAGACCACAGCAAAGGCCTCCCTCTCAATGGCAGACCAACGCTTTTCTCTAGGGGTCAACCTCCTACTAATAAAAGCAACAGGTTGATCCTGGCCCTCAGAATTAAGTTGTGATAGGACTGCCCCTACTCCTAATTCAGATGCATCAGTTTGGACATAGAATTTTTTAGAGTAACAAGGGCTTTTCAGGACAGGTGCAGAGCACATGGCCTGCTTCAGCTCCTCAAAAGCTTTCTGACAGTTTGCTGTCCATAATACCTTTTTAGGCATTTTCTTGGATGTGAGGTCATTAAGAGGGGCTGCAATGGAGCCATAGTTCTTAATGAACCTCCTGTAATACCCAGTGAGGCCTAGGAAGGCTCTCACCTGAGTCTGAGTGGTAGGGGGAACCCAATCAATAATTGTTTGGATTTTCCCCTGAAGTGGTGCAATCTGTTCCCCACCAACAAGGTGTCCCAGATAAACCACCTTACCCTGCCCTATCTGGCACTTTGAAGCCTTGATAGTGAGGCCTGCCTTTTGCAGGGCCTCCAAAACTTTCCATAGGTGGACCAGGTGATCATCCCAGCTGGAGCTAAAGACAGCTATATCGTCCAAATATGCTGCACTGAAAGCTTCCAGCCCTTGCAGGACTGTGTTCACCAACCTCTGAAAAGTGGCAGGTGCATTTTTCAAACCAAAAGGCATTACAGTAAACTGGTAATGTCCTCCAATGGTTGAAAATGCAGTCTTAGGTTTAGCATCTTCTGACAATTTGATCTGCCAATACCCTGCAGTCAAGTCAAAAGTGCTTAGATACTTGGCAGATGCCAGTGTATCTATGAGCTCATCTGCCCAGGGTATAGGGTGAGCATCAGTTTTGGTTACCAAGTTGAGACCTCTATAGTCTACACAAAACCGCATTTCCTTCTTTCCATCTTTGGAATGGGGTTTTGGTACCAGTACCACAGGAGAAGCCCATGGACTGTCAGAGTGCTCAACCACTCCTAGTTCTAACATTTTCTGGACCTCTTGCTTTATGCAGTCCCTGACATGGTCAGGCTGCCTATAGATCTTACTTTTGACAGGTAAACTGTCTCCAGTATCTATAGTGTGCTCACACCAAGAAGTGGTACCTGGCACTGTAGAGAAGAGTTCAGAGAATTGATCTAGGAGGTTTATGCAATTGTCTTTCTGCTCAGCAGTAAGACAATCAGCCAAAACTACACCTTCCACCAGAGCATCTTGTTCTGTGGAAGAGAAGAGATCAGGTAGAGGATCGCTGTCTTCTTCCTGTCCCTCATCTGTTGCCATGAGCAGGGTGAGATCAGCCCTGTCATAGTAGGGTTTCAGGCGGTTGACATGGAGCACCCTAAGGGGACTCCTGGCAGTGCCTAAGTCAACTAAATAGGTGACTTCTCCCTTCTTTTCAACAATTGTGTGGGGTCCACTCCATTTATCTTGGAGTGCTCTTGGGGCCACAGGCTCCAAGACCCACACTTTCTGCCCTGGTTGGTACTGAACCAAAACAGCCTTCTGATCATGCCATTGCTTCTGGAGCTCTTGGCTGGCCTGAAGGTTTTTACTGGCCTTTTTCATGTACTCAGCCATCCTTGATCTGAGGCCAAGTACATAATCCACAATATCCTGCTTAGGAGCTTTTAAAGGTTGTTCCCAACCCTCCTTTACAAGTGTGAGTGGACCCCTAACAGGGTGTCCAAAAAGAAGTTCAAAGGGGCTGAAGCCCACTCCTTTCTGGGGTACCTCCCTGTAGGCAAAAAGGAGGCATGGTAGAAGGATATCCCATCTCCTGCGGAGTTTTTCAGGGAGACCCATAATCATGCCTTTGAGAGTTTTATTAAATCTCTCCACCAGTCCATTTGTTTGTGGGTGATAGGGTGTTGTGAACTTGTAAGTTACACCACACTCCTTCCACATGGCCTTTAAGTATGCAGACATGAAATTGCTTCCCCTGTCTGATACTACTTCCTTTGGGAAGCCCACCCTGGAAAATATTCCCAGGAGGGCCTTTGCCACTGCAGGAGCTGTAGTGGTCCTTAAAGGAATAGCTTCAGGATATCTTGTGGCATGGTTCACTACCACTAAGATGAATCTATTGCCTGAAGCAGTAGGAGGGTCAAGGGGGCCAACTATGTCAACCCCTACCCTTTCAAAGGGAACCCCAACCACAGGCAGTGGAATAAGGGGTGCCTTTGGTGTGCCACCTGTCTTGCCACTGGCTTGACAGGTTTCACAGGACTTACAAAATTCCTTTGTGTCCTCAGACATCCTAGGCCAATGAAACAATGGAACCAGTCTGTACCAAGTTTTCATTTGACCCAGGTGCCCAGCTAGGGGAATGTCATGTGCCAGGGTTAGGAGGAACTTTCTGTACTCCTGAGGAATCACTAATCTCCTGGCAGCTCCAGGTTTAGGATCCCTGTGCTCAGTGTACAAGAGGTTGTCCTCCCAGTAAACTCTGTGAGAGTCACTGACATCCCCATTAGCCTGTTTGACAGCTTGCTGTCTGAGACCCTCTAATGTGGGACAGGTTTGCTGTGCCACACTCAGCTCCTCTCTGGCAGGCCCCCCTTCACCCAAAAGCTCAGCAGTGTCTGCTTCCAGCTCCTCTGGTGTAGGTTCTGCACAGGGAGGGAATTCTTCTTCCTTAGAAGTTGAATCCACTGTAGAGGGAGGGATAGTAGGAAGTGGTTTGCTTCTACTAGCCCTAGCTTTAGGGAGCACTTGGTCCATTGTTCCAGGATCCAAGCTTCCCTGTCCTTTTTGCTTTTTGGCCTGAGCCCTTGTCAATGCAAAAATATGCCCTGGGATGCCCAGCATTGCTGCATGGGCCTCCAACTCCACATCTGACCAAGCTGATGTCTCCAAATAATTCCCTAATAGACAGTCTACAGGTAAATCTGAAGCTACAACAACTTTCTTTGGACCAGTAAACCCCCCCCAGTTGAGATTTACAACAGCCATGGGGTGGCTAAGTGTGTTGTTGTGAGCATCGGTTACTTGGTACTGGTGACCAAGTAGGTGTTGTTCAGGGTGGACCAGTTTCTCTATGACCATAGTCACCCTGGCACCAGTGTCCCTGTAGGCCTGAACCTCAACACCATTTATTAGGGGTAGCTTCTTGTACTTATCCATATTAAGGGGACAAGCAACTAAGGTGGCTAAATCAATAGCCCCCTCAGAGACTAACACAGCCTCTGTGGCCTCCCTAACAAGGCCAACCCCAACTAACTTACCAATAGTGAGCCCAGCTACTCCCTTGGATTGGCTATTAGTAGGTTTGCTCCCACCACCACTGCTATTAGTAGGGACACTAGGTGTAGCAGTAGGGGTTGTAGTGGTAGGAGGCTTGGTGCCTTTCTTTGGACAACTGGGATCTGTTGTCCAATGGCCTTTTATTTTACATAAATAGCACCATGGTTTCTTTTCCTTGTTCTGATTAAAAGAGGATTTGGGCCCACCACCCCCACCAGAGTGTTTTTGTGGGCCTGATGAAGACTCATTTTTAGATTTGTCCCCACCCTTGTCAGAAGACTTACCATCCTTCTTTTTGTTGCCATCTTTGTCACCCCCTGTATGAACTTTTCTGTTCACCCTTGTTCTGACCCATTTGTCTGCCTTCTTTCCCAATTCTTGGGGAGAGGTCAGATCAGAGTCCACCAAGTACTGGTGCAACAAATCAGACACACAATTATTAAGAATATGCTCTCTCAGGATCAAGTTATACAGGCTGTCATAATCAGTAACTTTACTGCCATGTAACCACCCCTCCAAGGCCTTCACTGAATGGTCAATGAAATCAACCCAGTCTTGTGAAGACTCCTTTTTGGTCTCTCTGAACTTTATCCTGTATTGTTCAGTGGTTAAGCCATAACCATCCAGGAGTGCATTCTTAAGAACTTGGAAATTATTAGCATCATTTTCTTTCACAGTAAGGAGCCTATCCCTACCTTTTCCACTAAATGATAGCCATAGGATAGCAGCCCACTGCCTTTGAGGGACATCCTGTACAACACAGGCCCTCTCAAGTGCAGCAAACCACTTGTTAATGTCATCCCCCTCCTTATAAGGGGGAACTATCTTGTGCAGATTCCTGGAATCATGCTCTTTTGCAGGATGACTATGGGGAATACTGCTGCTGCCACCATGGGTTTCTAAACCCAGTTTCTGTTTCTCCTTCTCTACTTCTAAAGTCTGTCTATCCAAATCCAGCTGTTGCTTCTTGAGCTTCAGTCTGGTTTGTTCCACTCTCAATCTATTGAGCTCCCTTTCTAACAATCTGTCATCAGGGTGGGTGGGAGGGACATGCCTTGAAACAGAAGTATGGTGAGAATGGACAGAAGGAGACCTGTCCCTTACAGAAGCCACCCTAACAGCTTGGCTAACAGAAACATCACTACCAGTATGGTGAGAATAAATGCTTTTGCTATGATGTGAGACAACACTATTTATATGGTGTGGCTCATCATCATTACCAACTATGCTAGACTGTCTAGTAATGGGCAGGCTAGGAAGTTTCTTTCCTGAATCTTTTCCTGGGGGAGTCCCTGTATCAGATTGAGAACCATTAGCTACTTTTTCAACAGATGGGGCACTTCTAGCCTTATCCTGTTCTCTAAGCATGTTAAGTAACAGTTCCAAGGAAGGATTCTTCCCTACACTCAAACCTCTCTCTATACAGAGACTCCTTGCTCCTTTCCAGCTAAGGTGGTCATATGCAAGTTTGGACAGATCAACATTTTGGCCTGTGCCAGACATTTTTAGAGAGAGTTAAAGTGATAGTAAAAGATAAAAAGTTTGTCAGAGCTTTTAGAAAGACAGAGAAAAAAAAACTTTTTAAACTTTTTAGAACTTTTTAGAAAGTTAGAGGTACTTTTCAGCACTTAGAAAAGAGTGAAAAGAGGAAATGCAAACGTTTTTGACTATGTGTATATACACTGACCTTGTTTTGTATATTTTTCTCTTATGAAAAGTACAATGACAAGAGTGGTAAGTAGTCTCAAAGCACTTATCCCACCGCTGCACAACCAATGTAGGAGGCTGGACTGGCTTGTAGTGAGTACCAAGGGGTACTTGCACTTTGCACCAGGCCCAGTTATCCCTTATTAGTGTATAGGGTGTCTAGCAGCTTAGGCTGACAGATAATGGTAGCTTAGCAGAGCAGCTTAGGCTGAACTAGGAGACGGGTGAAGCTACTACAGTACCACTTAGTGTCATATGCACAATATCATAAGAAAACACAATACACAGTTATACTAAAAATAAAGGTACTTTATTTTTATGACAATATGCCAAAGTATCTTAGAGTGTACCCTCAGTGAGAGGATAGGAAATATACACAAGATATATATACACAATAGCAAAAATATGCAGTATAGTCTTAGAAAACAGTGCAAACAATGTATAGTTACAATAGGATGCAATGGGGAAACATAGGGATAGGGGCAACACAAACCATATACTCCAAAAGTGGAATGCGAACCACGAATGGACCCCAAACCTATGTGACCTTGTAGAGGGTCGCTGGGACTATTAGAAAATAGTGAGAGTTAGAAAAATAACCCTCCCCAAGACCCTGAAAAGTGAGTGCAAAGTGCACCAAAGTTCCCCTAAAGACAAAGAAGTCGTGTTAGAGGAATAATGCAGGAAAGACACAAACCAACAATGCAACAACGCTGGATTTCCAATCTGGGGTACCTGTGGAACAAGGGGACCAAGTCCAAAAGTCACAAGCAAGTCGGAGATGGGCAGATGCCCAGGAAATGCCAGCTGCGGGTGCAAAGAAGCTTCCACTGGACAGAAGAAGCTGCGGTTTCTGCAGGAACGCAAAGGGCTAGAGACTTCCCCTTTGGAGGACAGATCCCTCTCGCCTTGTAGAGTCGTGCAGAAGTGTTTTCCCGCCGAAAGAACACCAACAAGCCTTGCTAGCTGCAAATCGTGCGGTTAGCGTTTTTGGACGCTGCTGTGGCCCAGGAGGGACCAGGAGGTCGCAAATTGGACCAGGAGAGAGAGGGGACGTCGAGCAAGACAAGGAGCCCTCTCAGCAGCAGGTAGCACCCGGAGAAGTGCCAGAAACAGGCACTATGAGGATGCATGAAACGGTGCTCACCCGAAGTCGCACAAAGGAGTCCCACGTCGCCGGAGACCAACTTAGAAAGTCGTGCAATGCAGGTTAGAGTGCCGTGGACCCAGGCTTGGCTGTGCACAAAGGATTTCTGCCGGAAGTGCACAGGGGCCGGAGTAGCTGCAAAAGTCGCGGTTCCCAGCAATGCAGCCCAGCGAGGTGAGGCAAGGACTTACCTCCACCAAACTTGGACTGAAGAGTCACTGGACTGTGGGGGTCACTTGGACAGAGTTGCTGGATTCGAGGGACCTCGCTCGTCGTGCTGAGAGGAGACCCAAGGGACCAGTAATGCAGCTTTTTGGTGCCTGCGGTTGCAGGGGGAAGATTCCGTCGACCCACGGGAGATTTCTTCGGAGCTTCTGGTGCAGACTGGAGGCAGACTACACCCACAGCATGCACAAGCAGGAAAACAGTCGAGAAGGCGGCAGGATCAGCGTTACAGAGTTGCAGTAGTCGTCTTTGCTACTATGTTGCAGGTTTGCAGGTTTGCAGGCTTCCAGCGCGGTCAGCAGTCGATTCCTTGGCAGAAGGTGAAGAGAGAGATGCAGAGGAACTCTGATGAGCTCTTGCATTCGTTATCTAAAGTTTCCCCAGAGACAGAGACCCTAAATAGCCAGAAAAGAGGGTTTGGCTACCTAGGAGAGAGGATAGGCTACTAACACCTGAAGGAGCCTATCAGAAGGAGTCTCTGATGTCACCTGGTGGCACTGGCCACTCAGAGCAGTCCAGTGTGCCAGCAGCACCTCTGTTTCCAAGATGGCAGAGGTCTGGAGCACACTGGAGGAGCTCTGGACACCTCCCAGGGGAGGTGCAGGTCAGGGGAGTGGTCACTCCCCTTTCCTTTGTCCAGTTTCGCGCCAGAGCAGGGCTAAGGGGTCCCCTGAACCGGTGTAGACTGGCTTATGCAGAATTGGGCACATCTGTGCCCAACAAAGCATTTCCAGAGGCTGGGGGAGGCTACTCCTCCCCTGCCTTCACACCATTTTCCAAAGGGAGAGGGTGTCACACCCTCTCTCAGAGGAAGTTCTTTGTTCTGCCATCCTGGGCCAGGCCTGGCTGGACCCCAGGAGGGCAGATGCCTGTCTGAGGGGTTGGCAGCAGCAGCAGCTGCAGTGAAACCCCAGGAAGGGCAGTTTGGCAGTACCAGGGTCTGTGCTACAGACCACTGGGATCATGGGATTGTGCCAACTATGCCAGGATGGCATAGAGGGGGCAATTCCATGATCATAGACATGTTACATGGCCATATTCGGAGTTACCATTGTGAAGCTACATATAGGTAGTGACCTATATGTAGTGCACGCGTGTAATGGTGTCCCCGCACTCACAAAGTTCAGGGAATTGGCTCTGAACAATGTGGGGACACCTTGGCTAGTGCCAGGGTGCCCTCACACTAAGTAACTTTGCACCTAACCTTTACCAGGTAAAGGTTAGACATATAGGTGACTTATAAGTTACTTAAGTGCAGTGTAAAATGGCTGTGAAATAACGTGGACGTTATTTCACTCAGGCTGCAGTGGCAGGCCTGTGTAAGAATTGTCAGAGCTCCCTATGGGTGGCAAAAGAAATGCTGCAGCCCATAGGGATCTCCTGGAACCCCAATACCCTGGGTACCTCAGTACCATATACTAGGGAATTATAAGGGTGTTCCAGTAAGCCAATGTAAATTGGTAAAAATGGTCACTAGCCTGTTAGTGACAATTTGGAAAGAAATGAGAGAGCATAACCACTGAGGTTCTGATTAGCAGAGCCTCAGTGAGACAGTTAGTCACTACACAGGTAACACATTCAGGCACACTTATGAGCACTGGGGCCCTGGGTTACCAGGGTCCCAGTGACACATACAACTAAAACAACATATATACAGTGAAAAATGGGGGTAACATGCCAGGCAAGATGGTACTTTCCTACACAGTTGTGCAAATTTTTTGGAACCGTCTCTCCCACTCTCTGGAGAGTGCTGAAGAGCTGAGTCCAAATGGGGATGCAGAGTTGAGGAGAGGTGGGACACAGGTGAGCTGCAGGAAGACAGCACAAGATGACGCTCAGGGATTTTATGTAGTTTAAAACAGAGAATCCTGAGGAAACAATCATTTCCCTTGAATTGTAATGCTAACAAGGAGTTGTCACATGCCAGACTACGTCGTATCCCAGCCCTAGCAGCTCCACAGAGGCACTGACTGGTGGGCACTGATAGGGGAGGATGCTTTAATAGGGAAAAGGAAGTGGCAGGATTGGGGTGCACCAATACAAGTGGGGTATTGGAGGTGAGAAGGGTAGTAGTAGCTTGGTGGGCACTGGCAGGTGAGAAGGACAGTGGCAGGTGGGCGAAGGAAGAGGTAGGATTGATGTGCAGTGAGTGTAGGCGAGAAGAAGTGAAATTATGAGTAAAAGACTGAGAATATGGAAGGTGCTAGAAATGAGCTACAGTAGGATATTAGCAGAAGAGGTGGTCGCTGAGAAGGGGCACGGGCAATGATGAGGGAAGTGGGTCACTGAGTAGGGGGTGGACTACGACAGAAATAGCGAGCACTGACAAGGAGAGGGACACTTGCAGGAGAAGTGGACACTGTCCGGTAAGCAGGCAGTGACAGCAGAGGTGAGCAGTGTGATGTGAGGTATTAACTGGCCGGAGAAGTGGAAACTGAGTGGATGAAGGGGAGTGCCCGGAGGGAGGTGGGCATGGGAAAGGGACCTGGTTGGGAGAGGTACGCAATGACAGAACAGGTGGACACTGACATATGAGAAGGTAACAGTCACAGGAGGGGCAGTGTGTTGTATCTGTACCGTGATGTAGGCACTGACAAGGGAGGTGTGCATGATTTATAATGGGGTGTGAGCAGAGAGGGAGCCATGACTGCCATAAGTAAGAATGGCAGGGATAATTCAGAAGAGAAGAGGGGAAGGGCTCAAGTAAAATCTCCACTGGGCCTGTGTTTTGAAGCACTTTCGTCATCGCATCACATGCGTGCTTCCCACCCTCATAAGCTTAGGGGGAGAAGGGGTTAACACAAAAATAGTTTATGCAGGGGGATCGGCAAAACAAAGTTTGAAGACCATTGACCTAGAAAGAAGTATCCTTGCTTTTAAGGGCCCTGCGTTAAATGTTTGACCTAGAGCTGCAAAAACTTCTGTAATGCCTCGGCCAGAGTAAAAGGGGCACGGATTCCCTTCTCCTTGAAAGAGTGGACTGTCACTAACATGCATGCCTTTTAAATGTGCAATTGTGAGTGTGTTCCTGCACCATAAAGAAATGTTTGTTGTCAACGAAAATGTACAAATGTCGAGTACCCATAGTAACACATCCTTATTTCCACACCACACCTTTGCTTTCACCCTTCTGGTTAGGTCCGCGCCTATGGATTCATCACCCCAGACTACGACAACTACTCCGATCACTACTATGAGAAGATAAAGAAGAAGGTGCACTTTTATGCTAACCACGACTTCAGATTAGAAATGCAGCTGTGGCAGAAGCTGAACGATGAAGGAATCGTGAAGCTGTACCAAGGGCCGTCAGAGGACCGTGAAACCACCGGCTGATGTCGCAGATTCTGCTGCCCTGGTCAGTCTAGATTTGTGCGGATTGAGTCACACTGGAAATGTCACAGGTATATGTGCCTCACTATCCAGGTCTAGACACATTTTTTTCTCGCCACCCCGGTATGTGTATTTCGATCGTAATGAGCCTTAAAAGCACAAAGGAGCGCAACGCTCCGCTCGAGCTATGTACAAGCATGCTCATGAATTGGCTGCGTTGTTAAAGCGTTCTCAGGAGGTGCATGGGAGGCTTTGTAACTCGTCAAGAATTTGTCTTTGTAAGAAATTATTGAAAAGAATGTTTGGTTTTGCTGCGCTCCTCAGGACTAGCCCCCACCCTCGCCCCTCGACCCCCCTCCACTCGGGTGTCTGCGTATTGACTGACACATAAAACCCACCATAGAAGCGACTCGGTAAGCTAACATCTCGCGGGGCTTGGAGGAGGATGTGACCTGTCAGCACCGTCACCTCGCGTTATCTTCGAGGTGCAGCTGCTGTTCGCACATTTCGCATTCCACAGCCATACAGTTCTCTTGCTGGTATGCACTGTAAGTCTGCAAGCCACGGATTTAAACATTTTCTAACCAGGTCAATAATTTTAGATTCCATTAAGGACAAGGAGGCGAGGATTATGCTTTCTCTTATCTTTACTGGCAAACAGCAGCCAATCAAAACACAGTAAAAGTTTAAACTATATGTTCCATGACCGTATCCTGTGCCATCACAGTCCTTCTCTTGACCCTATATGAGACTCCAGCAATAATGTCCATCCTCTTTCTTTGCCATAACAGTAAGAACTTGCAGTCAACCAATCCAGCAATGTGATTCCAGAACACTGCTAGCCCCGCTCAGCTGGGTCTTCCATCCCGGTTCTTCCATCGAACTTCATCGACTTTCAGGATTCTTGAATTCCCA
This sequence comes from Pleurodeles waltl, assembly GCF_031143425.1. Lineage (NCBI taxonomy): Eukaryota > Metazoa > Chordata > Amphibia > Caudata > Salamandridae > Pleurodeles > Pleurodeles waltl. The sequence continues at coordinate 974,034,922 of NC_090446.1, read as the reverse complement.
CAAACGTTTCATCCAAATCCTTTTCATGAAGCAGAAGTGTTAACTCCTAATGAGAGTTAGAAACAAAACTAATATCCAAACTCATATATGATGGGGCAATCCATCAATAAAACATTTGCATTGTACACAATCAATACATTTTACATATAACATCAATATCTAGGATGGGATAGTCCTTGCCTCCGTGTCCTTAATAGAATCTAAAATCTTTGGCGCGCTAGCTAGAATTTTTTTAATTCTATGTCAGGACTGGAGGCTTCGGATTATGCTAGTTTAATGTTTATTCACCACCTCTTACACAACATCCACAATTGGTTTGTGAGAAAACACCTTAAAAGTAGAATCACTCGACCAATCAGCCACAGCCATGATATCTTTCAATCTCGCCCCAGTTGAAAAAGCTTTAGAAGCCATGGCTCCTCTAACAGAATGAGTACCAAAAATAGAGGTAGCTATACCCGCTTCAGTTAATAACCATCAGACCCAATGAGCCAATGTTGCTGCAGTAACTGGTCTAAAAGGCTTCTGTAAAGAAATTAGTAATTGACCAGAAACCTCTTGTCTAAATTCTCTCGTACAATCCTCATAATCTTTTATGCATTACACTACACATATCTTTTTGTCATGTGGAAAAGATAGGTATGCTATACAACGTGACAATGTTTTTGTACATCTTGTAATGGAAAAGGAAACCCCTGAGGAAGTAAATACTCTACCTGCTAAATCCAATGCTTTAACATCCAAAACACATCTACACAAGAGTAAATAGAGTAACATTATACGTTTTGCTGAAATTTGCTTGCGGGAAAGATCCTTGTTACAAGGCCAAGCTTTGGGAAAACGTAGGACCACATTAACATCCCATAAAGAATACCTCGGCTGAGGAGGGTTAACCATGTGAATACCTCTGAGAAGTTTACACACTAATGGATGTTCTCCCACCGGTTTACCCTGAATATGAGGGTGACCGGCTGAGATAGCCGAGTGACAATTATTAACTGCCCTGTAAGCTAAACCCTGTGAGGCCAGGTCAGATTAAAAATTGATTATAACGTGAATCTCTGATCCCACGGGATCCATACTCCTTTCACAGCACCAACATAGCCACTTCCTCCAGGCCTGCTCATATCTATTATGAGTGGAGGGGGCCAACGACTGAGATAGGAAAAATAATGCCGTAGTCTCCTGAAAGTCTCCACGCTATCAGGAACAATTGGCCTTGCAGGTTCAGAGGATGAGCTCTGCCCGACAGAAGATCCTCGCTCCCCGGCAACATCACCGGGAAGTCACACAATAGTGTCATTGCCAAGGGAAACCGAGGCTGTGCTCTCCAAAATGAGTCACCAAAATTACCTCCGCCGATTGATGTAGTATATGGACAATGACCCGCGGAATCATGGCGAATGAGGGAAAGGTATACAAAAGGTCCTGTATCCAAGATTGAAGAAACACATCCATCCTTGCTGCAAGAGGATCTGATCTCCAACTGTAATAAATCGGAACTTGATTGTTCAACCGGGAGACAAACAAGTCTATTTGACAAGGCACCCATTGCCTCTCAGGTGCTTGGAAAATCTTTGGATTGAGCTTCCAATTGCTGAAATCTTGCAGGGAGTGAGAATTCCAGTCTGCTGTCGTATTGGAATGACCCGGAATATACTCCGCTATCACTGAAATTTGGCGATGCAGACAATAATGCCAAAAATCCTTTGCGATCTCCGCCAGAAGTCGAGATCTGGTCCCTCCGAGGCAATTGATATATCGGACTGCCAACACATTGTCCATCCAGGCGAGAATACAATGTGTTCTGCGTGGAGAGAGCGATCTGATTGCAAACGCTCCCGCCAAGCATTCAAGACTATTGATGTGATAACTCAATGCTCCTGGGGACCAATGACCACCTGTCTCCACTGAGCCACAACATGCGCCCCAGCGGCTTGCACCCGACTCTATTCGTATGTCCGGAACTGAGGAAAAAATTGCTCTCCTATTCTATGCATCCATGTGGGAGAGCCGCCAAGAAATCTTGGTCTTGGCTTCTTCTGAAATCAAAATCATCTCTGAGTACTGTAGGCCCTTATGAAGGTGTAAAATTTTCAGCCTCTGAAGAGCTCTGTAATGTAGAGGTCCTGGGAAAAATGGCCTGGATCGAAGATGCCAGAACACCCACTATACATGCTAACATCTTCAATGATATATTCAGAGAAACAAGGGCTCTCCTCACCTCTTTCTTGATCACTATTCTTTTGGCTAAAGGAAGCAACAGCAGGGCCCTGATCGAGTCTATTTGAAAACCTAAGAACTCGATATTTTTTGATGCACAATGCAGGACTTCTTGGAGTTGATGATGAACCCGAGATCTTGTAATAACTGGATTGTCCAATTTAGATGACAAATGACCAGGTCCTTCTCTTGTGCCATAATATCATGTAATTGAGGTAAACAATAAGTCTTACGCCTCTTTCCCTCAGATACTGAACCACTGGATGCAGAATCATGGTGAAGCACCAAGGCGTTGAGGACAGGCCAAAGGGTAGTGCCGTGAACTCGAACCATCGGGGGCCCCATTGGAATTGAAGGAAGCCTCTGTGGGGGTCCGAAAATTGTCACCGAAAGGTAAGCATCTTTTAAATCTAATCTTACCAGCCAATCGCCGTTTCTTCATAAATTCTTGAGGAGATGTATGCCCTCCATCTTGAAATGGTGGTATTCAATCCAAGAGTTGAAGTGCTTGAGGTTCAGTACAAGTCGGAAACCACCCCCTTTCTTTTGCACCAGAAAAATCGTGCTCAGAAACCCTTGGGGATGAGAAGACTCTACCACCGCTCCTTTCTGCAGGAGTGCAGCAATCTCCTCATCTATGAAAGACCAATCTTCGAAGGGTAAAATGGAGAGGAGGGGGTAAGACCTTTTAAACTGGTGGTGCATAGAACTCTAGGTGAAAACCTTGGACATTCTGTAACACCCACAGGTCTTGTGTGATCCCCTGCCATGCCAAAAGAAAATGTTGAATTCTTCCCCCCAAAATCACTTCTGAAAAGTGAATAATCCTTACCTGTTGCATTGCTATCGTAGCGGAAACCACCTCTGCGGGATCCTCTGGAGGCCCTGCCACGACCTCTGTATTAGGTGGGGTTGAAATTTGAGGCACCGTAGTTACCCCCTCTGCCTCTCTGATGTGCAATTCGTGAGGCCTGATAACCTCGGCCTGGCGCTCAACCCCTAAAGCGTCCGGCCCGTGTAAAAAGAGCATTATTGAAGACCTTTTTAATAGACGATTGGGCTTTGTCAAGTGCAGTAAATGTCGCCACATATTTGCCCAGGTCTTTGACGAACTTGTCGCCAAATAGCATACCATTAGCCAAGGATCCTGCTTCATTAGTTGCCAAATCAGCTAACTTAGGATCCAATCGCATAGGGAATGAGTGACGACACACAGTGGATATGGTGCTGCCCAGAAGGCAAATTGCACACTGAGCCCATTCCAGTACTACGTCTGGGTCCAGGAGAGTGTTGGATTCTTTAGCCTGGATTGCTAAATGTAATATTTTTGCGGTCCAGATACATCTAAGATTTTACCTTGACAGCCGCGTTAAGCGCGGTCTAGCCCTTTCTTTGGGTCTTTGTTGATTCTTTTAAGAAACGTCGCCATGTTGGGGTCTAATTCGGGGGTATCTGCCACTTTACTACTCAAAGATGGCCGGGGATATTCTGAACAAAGAGTTTTGCAGACGTCCTTTTCAAAACTTTTTTGTAATCCGTTTTGAACATAATGAGCCGCCACGCCTCTAGGGATCCATTCCGTGTAGCGGGGATGGATAATGTCTTCTGGGGTAAAGAGGAGGTTATGCCCACCTGGTACTGAAGTTTCTGATGAAACGTGGTGGGATTTACACCTTTTCTTTTGTGAAGCGGAATCTTTCTGTGCGTCCTCTGACTCTGAATTAGAAGACAACATTCTTGTGCCTCCTCCTGAGGCTGAGAAAGCAATGGAAAGGGGGTTGTGGATTCACGAGGGTTAAGCCCTCTATACTCATGATTCCGCAGCACAGAAGCTGCCATCTGTGCCAAAATATCGGATGAAAACACTCCCACTGAGCGTTGCATTGGGAGTCCTGATATTTCCACGGAATCAAAACATTGTGACTGAGTCTGCTGACTTCTTTCGCCTAAAAATTCTCTCCTGCCAAAATTAGTCAATGATTGATTGAAAGGTTTCAAGGTTTTTTTTTAAGGCCCAATTCACAGAGTCCTCCACATGGTGACCAAGTGCCCCCACTAATCTCTCCTCCAGCTGCTGTTCCATGGGCATCTCTTGCAATTCCTGAGATTGTTCCTCCTCATCAGCGTAATCCGCCATTATCACAGTTAAGAGGTGTGGAAGAGTTTGAAAGGGGGGAAACCCTGTGGCAGGTATGCAAAAATATTTTCAATAAGGCAGCAATACAACTGCCTGGTTAGCAAAAATAATTAGTTTGAGGAGGGAGCACCTGCACACTGAAAATAATTGGATATCCGATTCCCCTAGGGCTCAGCCCTAAGATGTTTATTGCAGCCCCATCGGGCACACCCTGAGGCCACTTAAACTGTGCTGCGAGGCACATGCGCGAAGAGCTGATGGGAAATGAATGAATTTCTGAACCGGCTCACCGTGCATGCGTGCGCAGCACAAAAGAAAAAGGACAGGGTCCTACAACAACGTGTAAAGCGAAATGCAGAGAAATTCCTCTGGCCTCACTCCCGCTCCCTGCTGGCCCAGCATTAGGGACCGTCCGATCTCTTTACCGTTCGCGACGTGCTGCCGTACCAGAATGTTTGAACACACTTGCTTCAAGAAGGCACAGTTGAATAAACAAACGTAAGGCACTTATCTGGCTGCTGCAGCAGCAAAGAAAGAGGACTGTTATTATTGCTAGAGCTTTATATAGGGTCAAGAGAAGGACTGTGATTAGACAGCATATGGTCATGGGATATGTGGTTTAAAGTTTTACTATGTTTTGATTGGCTGCTGTTTGCCAGTAAAGATAAGAGAAAGCATAATCTGAAGCCTGCGGTCCTGACAGAATTTGTAAGATTACTTCATTCTCATACAAAATACAGAAGGCGTGCTAACGCACAGCAGTGCAATCTACCTTGTCATTCAGAAATCAACACTCACTCCAAAGAGTCTGGCTATAGGTCTAACTTTCCTGATCTGTGCGTTTCATAACAACATTGACACACTCCACTTACCACTTATTTCAGAGAAATAAATGAAAAGCTTTAAATGCCTCTTTTTGGATGACGGCACTTTCTTATTTATGTAAAAAGCTAATTATAATGGCTACACACTTGAGAGTCAAAGGAAAGCACTAAGGGGTATGGTTCATCGGTGGTGAAAATGTGTTGGAAATTTCCAAAGTAAAATGACGCAACTTAGGCAATTTGAAGAGGTGTTATAAAATGGGCAGGGATGTTAAATATTTACGTAAATCTGTATTTTAAGTATTTCTCACACGTTAGACACTTCATCTAAATAAATCATGACATTGTGAAATGGGCCTAGTAGTTCTTGGAAATGGAGGCATCTATTGGGTGGCTAAATTCCTAAGAAGGCATTGGATGTTGGAGTTGACTTCCGCTCTACACACTCAGACCATGTAAAGCTTACCATTGTCTGAAGATACTGCACCTTAGTGGAACTTTCACCACATAGGCCCTCATTCTGACCTTGGCGGTCGGCGGAGAGGCGGCGGTCGGACCGCGAACAGACCGGCGGTATTAAAAATGGCATTCTGACCGCGGCGGTCACCGCCGCGACCGACCGCCACTTCCCCACTCCGACAGCCACGGCGGTCATGACCGACGGGCTGGAGTCTGCGCACTCCGGTCCGGCGGTCGACCCAAGACCGCCAACGGTATCATGACCCTGCTTACCGCCGCGGTTTCTGGCGTTCGGGAACCGCCATGCGAACCATGGCGGTAGGCACTATCGGGGCCAGGGAATTCCTTCCCTGGCACTGATAGGGGTCTCCCCCACCCCCCACTGCCCCCCCGAGTCCTCCCCCCACACCCTCCACCCCCCTGCCACCCCCCAGAGGTGGTACGAACCCCCTCCCCACCCCGACATGCACATACACGCACCCCGACATGCACACACCCCCAACATGCACATATACACACCCCCTACACACACACATACACAACGGGGACACATACCCGCACACATACATGCCGACATGCGCACCCGCCGAACTACACACATTGCCCATAGGCACAGCAGCACTCCCCGCCCGCATGCACGCACTCACACACCCCCTCTACACACTCACACGCACACCCCCATGCACGCACACATCACACAACACCCCCCCACCCCCTCCCCTCACGGACGATCAACTTACCTTGTGCGTTGGTCCTCCGGGAGGTGACGGGAGCCATGGGGAGGTGACCGCCAACAGAAGACCGCCAACAGAAGACCGCCACACAGAAATGTGGGTCGTAATTCTGTGGGCGGTGTTCTGCTGGCGTGGCGGTGGAGGTTGACCAGTCTCCACTTTCCCGCCGACCGCCAGTGTGGCTGCTGGCGGTTTCCCGGCAGAACGCTCCCAGCGGTCAGAATGCGCACAGCGGCATTCCGCCGCGGTCGGCGGTCTTCACCGCGGCGGTAACTCGGCGGTCTTGCGAAAAGACCGCCAAGGTCAGAATGACCCCCATAGTCTGTAAAATACCACCCAGCTCCAGTTAACACTTTTTCACACAGTGATGTACGAATACTCCTTGGGCCCTAATGTAAGCAAGCATATTGTGAGCACCATACGCTAGTTTATTAGTAATAATTTGGATACATTGGGCCTCACACCCTTTGGCACTGGTGCGACTGCAACAGCTGCAGTACTGATAGCTAAGACCCTGTTTTCAAGGTACCAAAAATCCCACAATAAACACTTCCGTTTGGAGGTCAATACATTGATGTTCATCTGACAAAGTTGACTTTTGTGCTGTACTTCTGTGAGGCAAAATGTGCATCTATATGTACATATAAGGGCGAAAATGATGCAGTTTATTGGTCATATATATGTGCATAAAATGTCCTATGACATGATTCCATTTTCAATCAATAAGGGAAAGGGCAGGTGATATTAGTAATGTTACAGTTCTGCTGTATTGAAGTTGTAATTTTAATTTTGAAGCACTTATATTTTTGGGGTTAGGTGAAACAGGTTTCATACAGACATGGTAAAGTATTAAATGTGATACTGCTGGCATAAATGTATACACAGCAATTGACCTGGTTTTTACTGATTCTTTCTTTTTAGTACAAGTTTACCTCAATTATGGGTATTTGCCAGTGTTATTATGTAACATGGCAACTGTTAATATGTTCTTATCTTATATTCTTCAGCTTAATGCGTTTTTATTTAATTGTACAGTTCATGGGAGATATTTGAAAGTTGTTATTGATTTATTTATTTTATTAGGTTTTTATATATACATGCAAATAAAATGTTATATACATTTTCCCAAAAGCCTGGGTTAATCAAGTTAATGCACAAGTTACATTTTCGTCAAAAATAAATAAATGATTTTCACTCAAACAGAGCTCCCAATTGCTTGAATTTTTCATTTGCATTCTTTCTCTATCGTCGTATATACACTGTAATTTTGTAGGTTCAAGAACTTAATTTTTTAAGTCCTCCCTGTGCTACATTATATTTGTTTTCAGATAAAGAAGCTAAAATAAAGAAAGTTTGCAAAATTGTCAGGTTGTTAACAAGCTTGTGTCTGAAATGTCGTTCTCTACTAAATATAAAATTTAAATGTCATACAAACTGTTTGGCTCTTACGCCGATGTGTCCGGGATGCAAATCTGGCTAGAAATGTAGGTATCTCTGGAATACGCTGTACCCAAATGAAGACTGCCCACCTTCAGGAGCATGAGAAAGACTGTGAGACACACCTTGGGTATGAATTGGCCTCCATCAGTTCACTGGGGTTAGATTACATTCCTCTTTAAAAGGGGGCACAGGTTATGCTGATGCCGCCAGCTAAGGCTGCTGTCCATGTTGTGTTTTTTATATCGCTCGTTTGGCATACATGTCCCGCAGTAGTCAGCATATCTGAATGCAAAAGGTTGCAGAGGTTTTGCTTAGTGCACAATTTGGATGACTAGCCCTACTGTGATTTTGCGTTTTTTGGTGTACATGACAACAGCACTCCATTGGTAGGTTTGCTATATGTGGGGCCTGAAAGCAGACGAGAAACCTAAACTCCAAACAGTGCACATTGCTATTGCACAAATGGCAATATGTCCCTCGACAACACAACAAGCTCAACAGTGCATCCCAACTGCACCTATACCTCATATTTATGCAGCCATAACATCCTGAAGGCAGGGTCGGACAGGCCAGAAAAGAGGTTCAAGTACCGAAATAAATATGCTGTCCATTAGCATATCGGATAGCCAAAAAGTGTCCCACATTCTGAAAATCAGAGCAGTATCCGACTTGTAAAGACACGCTGTATAGGTCTTTTGCAAGGAATGGGAAACTGCATGCATTTGTGCTTTCTGAAGACAATATTTGACATAACTTGGCAGATTTGAAAAAAAAATAATTGTGAGAATGTATTCCCCCCATTGACTTCTATTGAATGTGAGGCATTTTCAGATGTCAGACAGCCAAAATAAAGCAATTTTTGGTTTAAAAAATCAGGAGTCTCCCACCTATTGACATGTATGCTGACGCCCAGCTCAAGGGAGAATACAGCTGTGCAGCACCATTCCATGCTGCTGAGGCTTGGCGGGTGAAGGGATGAGTTGGTTTAGAGACTGTAGCTGACTCCAATCCGAGCTCCCGGAGAGCAGGGGATTAGAGATATTGAGGGCCTCCAGACATTTGCAAAACAGAGGCAAGCTGGAGTGAAAAGTCCTAGGGACCTCACCAGCATCTTGAAGGGATAAGGGGGTATGTGGCAGGCCCACATAGGCTTCCTCAGCTATCTGACAACAGCAGACAGTCTAACCACTTTTCAGCATAATCATCCCTTGAAGAGCTGGACTGCAGGGGATTTTCCATCTCCCCTGCCACCGCTGAGAGCCTAGGACACGGAAGGCTGGAGTTTGAGCAAACTCTGACAGCCTTAAGAACCTTAAGGGTTCAATCCTTAGACTCACAAAGAGGAAACGGCACAAATTGACCTCAAAGGCATAACTTCAACCTAACGGTGTGTGGGGTGGCTCTCAATGATCAGTTATACTGCTAAGCAGTAACTAGGAACTAACTCATACGGGGACCCCAATCCAAAAGATGACCCTTTGAAGACCCAGACCCTGAGAACTATGGACGTGGGGGCTGGAGCGCCGTTTGTTGGACCTGCAATCAGTCTGATAAGTTGTCCTCCTCGCCATCATGGTATCTTTCAGGCCCAAGAGAGAAATGTATAAGGACCTGTTGAAGGCAGTGACCAACAAGCTTGATAGAACTACTAATACGAATAAGAGTGCATTGGAAGATTGCGGTGCTGGCCCCATTCAACCCCAGAAGATGTTGAGAAAGTCACCAAAAGCGCTAGGACTCAGATCTTCCTAGATCTCAAGAAACAGATCAGAGCAGTGAGAACCAACATTAACCAGAGCCACTATGAAGTGCGAAAGACCTCGATGACCTGGGAAACCGAGAGGACTCACTAGAATCCGCACAAGATGAGAGAAGCCTCAAACTAGAATACCACTCTCATTTATTTGAGCTAAACAATCATGTTATTGATCTCCAAAAAAATCAGGACTTACAAAACTTCTAGCCCATGCTAATCTTCGCGTCAGAGGGGTCCCCTTAGGCAAAGAAGGAAAATATGTTTAAAGTTATATCTAGGGTCTGGCCAAGTCAATCTTGAAGGAGCATGGTCCTGATTAACTTCATACAGACTGTGCGTACAGCAGAGGTCTGTCTAACCTAAATTCCAGATATCCCCCAGATATTGTAGTATGCTTCTTTCAGTTCACTGGTAAAGAGGCTGTCTTTGAAGCATCACAATGAGGTGGATCTATCCGATAAAACGGTATGACCTCTAAGTGTTTTAGGCTGCCTCACCGGTCACCCTTGCCAAGCAACATGCTTTCCACACAATCACAGTTCTGCTCAAGGACCATAACCTCTGCTACCTTTTAGGGCACCTGTCAGACTATATTTTGAATGGCAAGATCACTTAAAGAGGCCTGCTACATCTTGGACTTGCCCCCTCTGGAGGCAGACAGTACCCTAACTTCGAACTTGCTTCACCGAAAGAACCCTGAGTGAAAATGGCATGTGGAAGCAACCATGTCAAATCCCTAAATGAGAAGAGACACTTTCTGGGCAGAAGGCAGTGTTCAAAATAGTCCAAAAGTCAGTGGTCCCTCATCTCCCGAAGCATCAGGAGATACCTCTATGGATTTGCCACCAGATGCCAGAACCTGAAGGCCATGAAGCACCACAATTAATAGAGACTGAGCAAGTCCACTTTGAAGCTGACAAACTAAAGGTAAATAGATGAACTTTGGGATGAACCAAAGGCCCGTGTTTGGGCGGGCACTGAAAAAGATGGATGTCATCAGTGGCCTTATACCGGACAAGTGTTTGTTCTCACTTTTCACTTGTTAGTGAATTGCTTGACTATCTTGATTCCTGCAAACCATACATCCATATCATTGGTCACACCTAATGTCACCACATGCATCATCACATACAATGGCACAGGGCGTAATAACCCCCTTAAGAAGCCCTCTATTCCACATGAATTAAAATCTCCAGACAGATATTGACTGATCCAAAAGACACACCTCTGAAATCAAGACCAGGCCAGACTGAGATCTAGGGAATACCCAGCACAATAGTACTCCTTGGGGGAAAAAAGACAGCAAGGGTGGGGATTATAGTATACAAGAGATGACCGGGGTGGTTGACGGAACCTTAAAAGATAAGGTTGGGAGGTGGATAGCCCTAAGAGGGACATTAAGAGGTGAATTGTGAACCTCTGATCATAGCTTTTACTTACTGTGCTAATCAGTACAAGAGAACGTATTTACGTAGACGAATCCACACTCAGGGCCTGGTCAACAGCCTCAATAATCTTGGCAGGGGACCTCAGTCTCATACTTGACAACAAGGTTGACAGAGATCAATCAAGGCTGGGGAGTACAGCCACACTGTCCCCTTAAGGCAAAGCTCTATGGAAAATGGGACTAGCCAACGTCTGGAGCCTGAGACACCCTCTGGGGAGGGATTATTCCCATTACTCTGGGGCTCATAAATCCTGTTCCTGACAAGACTATGGCCTTCATTACAACTTCTGCGGTCTTTTTAAAAGACCGCCGAAGCTGCGGGCACCAGTATACCGCCAGTGCTGGCGGTATATCTGGCTCCCTATTATGACTTTTCCGCTGGGCCAGCGGACGGGAACAGCATTTCCGTGTGCTGGCCCAGCAGGAAAAGTCACATCAACATTGCAGCCGGCTCGTAATAGAGCCTGCGGCAATGTTGATGTGCAGCGGGTGCAGCTGCACCCGTCGCGCATTTTTCGGGCAGTGAAATGCGCGATGAGGCTGTGCCTGGGGGCCCCTGCACTGCCCATGCCAAGTGCACGGGCAGTGCAGGGGCCCCAGGGGCACCCGAGACCCCCTTACCGCCAGCCTCTCCATGGCTGTGTTTACCGCCGTGGACAGGCTGGCGGTTTCTTGCACCGCTGCTCTGGGGATTATGACCGCCAGGCAGAAGCCTGGCAGTATGTTGGAGGGGCCGGCGGTATGGCCGTGGCTAATGCGCCACGGTCATAACACCTGGCGGTACACCGCCAGCCTGTTGGCAGTGTTACCGACAGCTTACCGCCGGCCACCGGGGTCGTAATGAGGCCCAATATTTTTTTAGATAACAGCCTTCTACCTGGCCTAACTGATGACACACTAGAAGCTATCACACTCTCCGACATGCCCTGGTTACTTGTGCTCTAACCTGACCATACACTAGTCCACCTGACTCTGGACGTACATGGCGCCTTCAGAACCCACTCCTAAAAAGCCAAGTAACTGTTAATAATATAAAAAATAGTATTACAGTATATATAACACACAATGATATGGGGGAAAGCTCCACAGCCACTGTTTTGGGATGCCCTAAAGGCGGTTCTCCATTGAAACATCGTAGCAGAGGTGGCCCACTTAGAGTGTATGCATGAGGCTTTAAGCACAATGCTCATATTAGCAGGACCATAAATGTATGCATTCCCAAAAAGTATGAAGGGAAATAGTCATGATACAGGACCAGATTAGAACAATGGAAATGGATAGAGTATCATGCTTACTAGCTAGGTAAGACATAAATATTATGAATTATGCAATAAAGCAGGGAAACTATTGGCAAATATGCTGTGTGCCAAACAGGACAAATAACAATAAAGGTCAATCCCATGATAGCTAGTTGCACACTCAAGACTTCTACATACAGAACGCTTTCATAACTTTTACTCCCAGCTTTACACAAAACAACCTACCAACCCCCAACTGAGAGTGGCCTTGACTACGACTCATAGTTCAGACAGAGAAAAACTTGGAAAACCTTTATCAAAAGAGGAGATTCTGATGGCTATGTCAAAGCCCTGCCTGGCAACAGTCCCAAGACCAGGGCCTGATGGCTATGTGACAACCTTCTATAAATGTTTTGTCCTCTTTTTTCTGCCACTTCTCCATAATGTGTTTCTGAAAGTGATACAGGTGGAGCGGTAACACCCTCAATGACTGAGTCTATCATCTTTCTGATTCTCAAAACGGGGAAAGAGGCTAGCGAATATAGCTCTTACAGATCAATTTCCCTTCTCAAAGATGACACACATTTATTTACTAAAATAGCAACACTAAGATTACAGACGTTGATGGGGGAGCTCACTCACCCTGACCTTTTGGGTTTTACTCAAGAACAGCAGGCAAGAGCCAATACCAGCATGTGCATTACACCTACTAGACATTGTTACCTCGGGAACAAATCAATCAGACATGGTCATCCTCAATGCCTGGAAAGCATTTGACAGGGTTGACTGGGACTTTATGTCTGATGTCCTAGAGAAAAGGGGCACCATGGAGGACTTCTAGAATTGGCTGTACAGAGGCTATCACACCCCAATAGCCTGCATCTAATTGAATGGAAGGATCTCCCAGTGGGTACATATCGCTAGAAGCCCCAGACAGAGTTGCCCCCGTGACTCCTCCTTTTTGCACTATTTTTAGAGCTGCTTGCGTAACAAATATGGGCATCCCCCCGGATTAAGAAGATCAAGTTAAGCACACATAATATAAAGCTCACCATGTTTGCTAACAACATTTTGGTGTCAGTGACAGTCCCACTCCTGATCTTGCCACACTTAATGACTGAACTAGAAGCCCAAACTAACTCAGACTTCAAAATCAATATCACCAAGTTGGAGAACCTTAACCTGGGCAGATACATTTTGGATCAACTGCAGTTGTTTGATGGGCAGGTACACAGATTGACCATCTAGGGTCAGCCCTAGCCTCCACTCTAACTAGCACCAAAGAATAAATCATCAAAGACTCAAGAGAACAGTGAAGCCCAAACTAAATAGCTGGAAACAGAAAACGTTGTTGGTCCTGTACGTGGTGGTGGCGTATAAAGTGTCCATTCTTCCAAAATACATATATTCATTTCAGACATTGACACTCCACAACCCAAAAGACCATATTACAGACCTTCAATCTGCTCTTCCTTAAGCAGGGCATAGAGAATAGCTATGCGCCAATACTCACTCAAGCCTCACAACGGAGGACTGGTGATCCCAGACCTCACTTGCTATTACGTGTCTGTACATCTATGGTTCCTAACACATTGGGCTGGGCAAAAGACTCAGATGGGTTGGTGTATGTTTGACCCTACTATGGTAGCATGGCCCTCTCTGAGAAATACTCTGGAGGCATAGAGCTCAAGGACTGCTACCCCATACCTCTACCCAATTACGAGGGCTATCCTTGAGGTATGGGATAATTTAGCAATAAGGAAGGGGCTTAACACTTTTCCGTCGCCCTTCACATCACAGAGTAACACAGATTTCACCTCCAGGTTAAGCAGAGCTGCAAATGAGCACTTAAGGATTATGGGGGAACTGGGCAAGGCATACTTTAGCGGGCTCTGTCTGCGATAGCTTTGTGTTTTATCACCCAGTTTCTGCTAATTCAAGCCCCATGATGCCAAACAATATTGAATAAGACATTAAAGACCGAAAGTAAGTGTTAAGTTTTCAGAGTTGCAATGTTTCCAGTCTTGATTGGTGTTATTGACCCCTCAAGCTGTAAAATGTTTCATTTACGATAGATTTTTCCACAGTTTTTTCTGACACTAGCCGAGCAATATATTGCTAAAGTCCGTGAACTGTGAATGTGGGCCACGTTTTTTGGTAACAATCCGGTCCTTTTTGGTAAACACAACTTCTGATCAACATGATTCCGATTAATGAATCACATAACAACCAGGAAGATAGGAGGGCCAACTTTTAGAAATTCCTACTAGACCATGCAAATAGTGGATATGCGCTGCGCAAATAGTGATAACTTAAAATTGATTCAACACAATAGACAACAAAGACTTCTTACATTCCTATACTTGCAAGAAAAAAATGGGGTATGTGCTAATCTGACCACAGAAAAAAGAGATGTATCGATGACACATCCTGCCCAAAGCAGGGTAACAGTCTAACAGAAATCAGTACTGGAGATTTTTTAATGAATCTGCTGAATTCCAGCTACGGTGATGTCTGTCTGGTCTTGTTTCAAGAGGACTAATCAAATCTTTATACAGACATGAACGTCAATTAGGGGTGGCCAGGGGTCACAGCTGCATCTACTGGCTTGCCCCTTGTGACCCGGGAACTGCCTCTGTGACCCCTTGCCTCAGAGGTGGCAAAATGACTGCCAGGAACACAGTGGCAACCTGTCCATAAGGACATCGGTTGGGGCTACACTCTCATAGTTTTCTCTCATTTTGTATTAGGTCGAGCGTGCAAGTGATCTGACCTGTTGTAATCTATCTGTGGGCTTTTAACCACACTCTCTGCACGCCATCACTATCACTGGTTCATGGGCTTGCCTTTCAAAAATCCTTTGTTATCATTGGTAAATGCTTTATGTTTGTCCCTCTTTGGGACGGTTTAGTTACCGTCTTGGACATCGACCCTGTTACATTGCTAATTGTACGTTTGCAGATACGTTTGACTGCCAGCAAACTTCTTATTCCTTTTGTGTCTCTCCTTCACGCTCATGCTCATGGCGGCCATGATGCTTTTAATCGGCTCGCTTAGATCAACTGTTTTACTTCTCATTTTCAATCTAAGTGGCAAGAAATGTCCAGTTAGTAATTTACAACATTAACAGCTCTAACTTGAGCTAACATGAGACCCATTGCATTTCAAATGCTTTTTACACTAATATTGAGTAATGTTTCATAATTCATCATTAGTGTAATAAAAAATGGAGTAGATTAGCTGCCCTTAGCAGCTGAGGTAAGTAAAAAACAAATGCTTTTAAATGTATGCTGTGTGCATGCTTGCGGGTGAATGTGTGTTTTACATGAGAGAGTGTTTGTAAGTGTGAATGTCTGTATGTGTAAGCATGTGTGCGTGAGTGAAATTGAAGGTCAAAGGGCGTGTGATGTCACTTCCGACCGCTACTCCTGGCATTTTGGTGAATTGACGTTCATGTATACAGAGGGGAAAAGCTGTGGCCCACTGTTGAAAAGCCCTCCACGTCTGCTTTGTACCCAGTGCTTTATTTGTAAAATAAAAAGTGCTGGTGCCCAAAGCGCTGCTCAGACAGCCACAGCTGACGCTATAAAATTACGGCTTGCCAACTACCAAAGGTGAGCAGTCCTGAATCCACCTCAGGCCTCTTTAATTCACTGCCAAACACTCCATGCCCAGTTGTCTCTCTCTTACAGGTTTGTGCCCTCTCCCATGTTCTGCATTTCTCTTCCTCAGTCTTTCACTTTAGATTGGTCTCCTTCTGTCTTGAAAAATGTCTAATGAGGAGAAATAAGCACTGGTCCCCAGAAATAAGTGCCAGTGTCCCCCCACCGCCAACCACCTGCTCAAATTAAGCACTGTGTGTTCCACATTGGCAATCCATTGTTTGGCGTCGCACCAAAGAGAGAGAGGTTTGCTGTTTCACACAACTAGGGCAGCTACTAGAACCTTCGAAGGACAGCACTTCTCTGTGAAGCACACTAGAGTTTAATTCATCTTTTGCACTCTATCTTTGTGATTGTGTCCCTCTCAAGTGAAACAGGCACTACCTGTCTGTACGACCACACTACAACCCTCACAACCACCTCACACGCCTCCACTGCATGTCACTCATCTCTGCCATCTTACTAATACACTCCAACCCACTCCCATGGATGGAGCAGTACAACTTCACGCGACTGTTTCTAACATGTTCCTAGCCATAAACAGCAGTACAACCTGTCACTTCTATGCTTCCACTGCCTTGCCACCTCACTATTGCAATAACAACATATTATCGTACTACCAACTGGGCACTACACTATAACTGCACAGCACCACACTAACACCTGAGAAGCACTGAACAACTTTCCACAACAGTTCAAGCGACCATACAAAACTAAACTAACCCTACCACCAGTTCTACAGCTTCAACAATGCCACTGGACTACCGAATATCAACACTTCACCACAGACGTCTACACTGCTCTACTTCCTCACATCACTGTTTCATCACACCTTCACATTACTAACCCACAGCTACTAGCTCCCACAACCCTATGACCATCTCCCAACATCGCATTTCTGCAACACTTAATAGCAGGTCACTTCACTAAACTACTGACCAACCACTGTGGATCGACCCCCACCACAAACACCTCCCACTGCACTACCACTCACAATCATGAACCATTTCACTGCCATCACATAAAAAGGACTTCCAAGCAAATATTGCTACACTGCCATGTGCATCCTGCATTGCACATCTACACTTACACCCATCAGCATCGGCTCATCAACATCGCTCATCCCCACAGCGCAATATGCCATATTGTACAAAGAACTGAATAATTACCCTAAACTACTCTACCTCCTCCTTCTAGAGGTGTGTGACCACCACAAGTATCACTTTATTCGCCAACAGCAATGTTCTGCTACCAAACACTACCATCGCCAAGCCTGCACTACCACACTAACATTATCCTCACAACAATTAGCATAGCACTTCTCTTGCCCAGTATCCAAAGATCGCACAATTTTAGTGCCACCCTCATCCCCATCACGATTCTGCCGTTACACAGCGTTGTACTGCTTCCACAGCTCTCTACTGCCTTACCAGCATTATATTACCACTTCAACAACTGAACTACTGAACCACTACTCCGCACTCTTGTACTACAATCCAATATTAACACACTATTACTCTCACACAGCCACCCTCTCGCATAGCCACCCCTCTCACACAGCCACCTCTCTCACACATCCACCCTCTCGCAATCAGTAAATCAGTACTCCAGTCCTGCAAACCACTACTACCTGACCCACTGTACTAACTTTTACCAGCACAGTTGTTCCCCAGCAAATATCTACCACTACACAGAATTACACAGCAATCCATCACTCCATTTAAAGGCACATCATGGTAGTGCCACTTCTAAAAGTGCCCTTCCACCTTTCAACATTACACTACCACCCATCACCATCATATCACCATCACACTTACCGCCACCACTATCAACCACCACCACCATCTCTCAAGCATAGCACTGCATAATTATCACACAATAGCACAGTATTACTTTTCTCCAATATCACATTTACCATCTTCACAGCTGAATCTGCCATCAGAAAATTCTAGAGAACCTGCAACACAATTTGCATTGTGGAATCCTTCTGCCTTCCAAAATCCTCATCTCAGAATTCCAGAACTCCCAGTCCTCAACAGAAGATGTCACCTATAACAAGTCATTTGCAGCACTCCAACAACATACTAGATCACTAAATTCTCTGGCCTCTATTCTTGTTCTCTGCATGAATGCTTAATGCAGACCTCCACTAACCATGCGCTGCAACACATCTACCCAAGCCTCAATTTGTCAATTGTTCTGCTCAGTGCTCCATCTAAGGGCAACAAGCACAAGAGTCCTTCCTAGATGCACCTATACAGTTTATTTATTCAACCATCACAGCACCAAAGGTCCTATAGATTTCCAGAAACCACTCTTCAATATAGTCACCAAACCATGTATTGATCCACTGTGCTGTTTATTCAGACCACAAACTGCAAAGAAAATCACCGACCTCACTAAATCCTGCAGCAAGTCTAGCCTTCCACAGACCCCTGCAGATCATATATGTACATGGGCATCCTCTCTACCAGATGCCCTGAGCTGTCATCCGAGCTAGAATCATACTCAACTTTTTTATTCACTCTGTCTCTTGCCAAATGATTTCAAGACATTCTACATAAAATCACTACAAAAGAAATGCATTTAGATTCCACTAAACAGAAAAGTCTCAGATCTGTTTTCAACAGGAGATTCATTATTAGACTGATCAAAAGGGTGCTATGCACAATCCTCAAGGAGAACAATTTTCTATCTGGCTTCCATACTGAGTTCCACCAAAGCATCAGTTATCACCATCTAATTACCATCTGGGATGACTTCAAAATATCAGTTAAACAAAATGGATCCTCCTACTTGATCCCTCTGAAGCATTCAACACAGTTCACTGTCACTGTCCAACCCTAATGAACAAATTAAATAATATTAGAATCTGAGGGACTACACTCAACTTGGTCTCATCTCATCAAATAATTATCCCCTTCTCGAAGTCCGGAACAAAAGAGCTAATGTATGAGCTAAGGTATGAGGGTTAAATGCCACTTTGAGAAACTTTGACAGTCACTCACGGTGCTAAGTCAGCTTAGCAATGGTCTGGAAGAGAGGGGTAAGTGAACAAAGATTGGTTCCATCATCCAATTAAATTAACTTCTGAAACAACCATTACAATGTTGAAATTCTTTTAAAAAATGTATTACTTGCTTTGTTTGCCACTATATTGTTTGTCCTTAAAGGCAAATCTCTCCACATTATTTGCACTGGAATGGGATGTTGAGTATTAAAATATGTAACATGCGCTCATGTGTGTCCGTTTATGGTGAAAGAAATGTCAGAACTCACAAATAACCCTGTAAGACCCACTAGAATGATGGTTACTCAGAAGGCACCACCTCTAGGTAATGTGCCAGAGGTTCTAGAGGATCTGAAACTGGCCCATATATAGTATGGAATTACAAAACACTTTTAAGTCCCACACAGATACATAGTTGCAGTCTTATGGTGTAGTTTAGAGTTTGGCAGAGAGGATACTCTCTCCGCCAAACTGAAGGTCCAACCACCTGATTTACAGACAGATGGACCATAAGTATGTCAGTGACTGAGATTTCTCTGTCTCCGTCATTGGCATATTGCTCCAATGGACCTACGGAGGAAGAATCATCAGAAGTTTGGCCATTCAGCCACCCACCTGGTTTATTGTGTTTGTTTGAATGGCCAGTTGTTTCCCTACCTTACTGCCTTGATACCGTAGGGATAAGGGACAGTAATTCTTTTTTAATTCCCACCACACCATGGGAGAAAACTCCCATGGTGCAGGGATTATTACCATTTGTTTTTTCAAAAACGTGTTAAAAGTTTAATCAATGGTGCTATCATTTTGCACTCAATGGCCTAAACAACTTAGACAAAGCTTATAATCCACCAGGAAGGTCAGGAACCCAGGCATCACGTGGGCATGTCTTCTATTTGTGATATATTGTTATCAATTATCTCTAATTAATGTTAATGGTTCTATCAACCTGACAACCATCTTAAAACTCTATAAGATATCCAAAAGACGGATATGTTCTACATCCCCATTTGTGTATATTACTTGTCATGTATTGAACTCTAACATCGAAAGATATCTCCTTCATGGCCGTTTATTGGTCATTAACAGTGTAATGATGTAGGCGTAATCCCAATTTACCTCAAGCTGTAAACCAGTTGTCCGAGAAGGAAATTCAAACTGAAGCCTTTTCTGACCATTCCCATTTGACAAAAGTCATGTTTCGGTGGGAGGTTACATGCCTCCAAACGCAGAAACCTACTTCTGGCCCTGATAAGAAAACCATCTAATCACTGCAAATTCCAAATAGCAATTACAACTTTGTTGTTTTCTTGTTTTGTAGGTACAATAAAAGCCCAAGTAAAGATGGCCCAGATATTCTTAATAAGAGGTTCAAGAAAGAATGAAAACCCCCATAACTCTAGCTGATTCAGCTGAGCGTATAGACAAAGGAAAACCTTTGCCTTCAAGCCCAGTTAAGGAGCTATTAAAATGCTCCCCTCTTACACCTCAACCTTACAAAAAGAAGTATGCATGTAGTGCCAAATCTACATTGACAAAACTGTAAACCTTTCTGTGTCATGGATTTGATGCCTAGTTGAGGTTCGCCAGTCACAGATGGATGGTAAATTCCTAGTCTTGTGTGTTCTGGTCTGGCAGCGGTAAGAGCAACCCCTTCCAGTAGCCATGTTGCTCCTGATGCAGGCAATGTCCAAGCAGGAAATGCTCTCCAGAAGTAATACCCACTGAAGAAAAAGCCCAAGGGCAAACAACCTCCAGGAGGCAGTGGAATTCCAGAAAAAGATGGATAGGACGAAGAATTGGTGGTGTCTGGGAAGGAAAGGGCACTTTAGGAAGGAGACTAGTACTAGATTACCACTAGTAGCAGGAGCGATGACACTAGGGCAAGAAGCGCAAAGCGTTGCAATGCAAGACATAGGCTAGACAAACTTCCTTATAAAGGCCCCCAAACAGGACTAGGTGAGAATGCATGGGTGGCCATCTTGGATTTGACTTTATTTGAGTCCAGAATCCCCATTAGGGAATTTTGTAAAGGAAAAGACCTGGGGAAATGGAGGCGCAAATGGTGTCCTCCGGGAGCAGCCCTCCCCAGGTCACAGGAAGAGATATGACCACGCAGTTCGCAGCCACAAGGTGAGTTTAGGCAGGCGGCGCAGTGACCTGCTGCTGCATTGCCCACACTCCCTCCTGGCATCTGTGACTGGGGGTGAATGTTTGATTTGTTCAGCTTTCGGTTCATTATCTGTTCTTTTTGCGCCCGCGGAATCCAGCAGCATGTCCTACCCGCCCGACAACAGCTTAGGCATTGGGCAGGATGTGTGTGGCAGAGCCACATTCTGTCCCTCACACATAACATCCAGTGCTTGCCCCATAAGTCACTGCACAAAACATAAAACTACCAATCAATCAAGTTAGAGCTTTCTACAAATTGGAGGACAAGCACTGCACCCGACTTTGGGATCACTCTTGCAATAGTAAGGTGCTTTGCAAATTTGAATATAATGAAACACTACCCAACTAAGCAACACTCTCTCCACCAGCAAAATAAGTAACTGGAAAACTCAATAACTTAGTTGCAGATCAGGATGAAAAGTTAACAGCTTTTACTACAGAAGTCTCAAAATCAAGTAAAACAGAAATAAGATTAGTCAGACATCAGAAATCATTCTAAGTCCCGAATGAGCAGCAAAATCAGAAAAGAGTCGGACAGCATTCCTATCAGGATCTGGAAAGTTTAACATTTTTCTGGCCCATCCCGAAAAGGAAAAGGGTTCTTGTAAACAACTCTTAAACAGAAAATTAGCTAAAACCACAGCTTCAGCATGGCATGATCCTGATAGCGCATTGGAGCCTAGATCAGTAAACTTACCAGGAAACGCGTTTAGGCCGATAAACCTTTGGACCACGTTTGGAGACTTCCCAGTACGAAATAATTTCTTGGCATCACCAATCAATAGATCAATAAACAATAAATGGCAACAATCACTAGTCGATAAACATTTAATAAAATTTCTTGTTGGATACACCATTGATTTCTCAGGCATGAATAACCACACCAGTTTAGTCAAAGTTAAGATATTTATTTCCCTATTGGTTACAATCTAATGTCATATCTGTTAGTCTCATTAGCAGTCAAACCACGCCAAAACAATCCAATCAATAATCAAAACGCTATTATAATCAATATCTACTAATTTCATTTAGCATCTAGGCACGTCATTATACGAATCAACTTAGCAGAGTCTCATTAGTACATGAATCAACAAAGCAAGAACTCAGTCATTTGTCTATTTGCACAAAATTAGTGAACGCCTTAACTAACCTCAAATTAGCATTAGCATGTTGAGCTTCATGCAAAACATTTAGTGAACACGAATTTGGAAAACATCTAAACTAAGGGCTATATCAAAATAGCAGTTGGTACCTAGAAAGAAAAAGGCAAACAGACAATTACAATTGCATCAGATAGTTACCAATCCAACAGATCAGCAAACAGCGTCAGTCTTCGTTCTCAGGACATCAGTCAATTCACCATCAGCAGAGATAGGACGGGGCAGAGTCTCATTATAGCATAATCTCCAGAACGGATTACTTCCCTCAGATAGAGGAGAAGTTAGCATCAAGCAAAGAATGGGGTAGATGATGGGTTTAAAGTACTCAGAATAAACTCAGGAAAACGCTAGAGCAATTGGAATGACAAATGGAGATGGCGAAATGGAGTGAATTTGGAGTAAAGTGAGCCCGTTTCTTCTTGAGTCACGCCGTTAAATCAAAACTGTCTAATTATTCCCTAATTCCTCATTGGATGAAGTTTGGTGCAATCTACCCAATAATTCGCCAAGTATCTTACTAGAACTTTCCACAATTTGTAGTTCCCATGTCGCGGATTGGTCCAAGTTATTGACGTCTTCAACAGTTGGAATGTCAGTTAGAAAATGTTACACTTTGCGCTCCAGTCAGTGCCTTCATTGTCTTCTCCTAATACGGTTAACCTTGCACCTGCTACAAATTACACTGTTGCATCTAGCAAGAACGTCGCCTTGAGCAAGCCGGTTCACATGAGAAAGAATTCACTGCGGCTACACACACATAACTCCTGGAAAAATACAGCTTTGTGTCCTTCAGGAAAACAGCACATTACACGTTAGAAAATACAATTCAATATGAGGCCAGGCAGCTAGGCCCAAACCCTCGCTAAGCTAAGGCCCTCTGATTTAATAAAGCAAACTCTTAACACACAACTCTAACTATGATATACTAATACAAATTCAGACATTATTGCATATAAAATTTCAGACTTAATAAGCTTTTCATTAGTTTTCGTATACATTGGTAGCCACTCCCCGTGGGCACATTTCAACGCATGCATTATTTTCTACGTTAGCACATTTTCTATGCAGTTTCATCACACAATATATGGCAAGCTTTTCATATTAATATTGATTAGCAAAACACACTCCAACAATCCCTCCTCTGATGACACTTGTCATCACACAAAACCTTCCCCACAAATGTTTTCTTTAATCAGAACTCTTTCATTTCAATCTCTTCACTTATTGGCTTCCCCTTTAAATTTTTCCTAAACAATTTTTCCCTTTCTTTTTCCTCCCTCCTCTTGTTATTTTTCGCCTTTTCAATTTTATCCTTTTGCAAATTTTACATGCCACCCATAATCCAAATAGACAAGCTATAACAATCAATATTCCCTGTATTATTTTAGACAATATCCCATGCCAAATGTTGCTAAGCCAATTTCCCACTGAAGCGAAACCCCTTCCAACCTTTTCCCAAACACCAGGTTCCTTTAGTTCTTTCAAATCTATACTATCCCTAGTCAAGTTAGTAAGCATACTTCTAATCTCATTGCTATTATCTGGTATATATGCACAACAATGACGCTCATTAAGCATCATACAAACTCCTCCATTTTCTGCTAAAAGAATGTATAAAGCAAGCCTGTTTTGAAGAGTCACTGCCCTCTCTGCAGCAAGTTCAGTATCTATTAGGAGTATAGCTCCTGAGAAATTTGTCAGCATGTTGTCCACAATAGTAGACAATTTTCGAATCTTTATGGAGTTCAAGATAACTCCCACTGATGGAATTATTGCTCCAAATATGTCTCCCACTACGCCAGCAGCAGTTTCTCTCTTTTGTCTAGTACGATGTAACTCAGACAATTTTGGAAACCTTTTCAAATCGTCAAGTTGATATATCTTTGGGAAAACTATCCCCAAGTAACATGTCCCATACCATCCCTTCGGAAGACGGTAATAAGCATTAAGCCCACATATGTAATAGATCCCTGGGATCGCCAGATCCTGTCCATTTAACATAAACGTCCATTTACTCTGAAACAAAAACACATGCTTACATTCACTCATTCCCACAAAACACACTGTCATAATATGATTTCGGCCTAGATATACAAAGTTTCCCCATGTGTAATGCATCTAAAGCTAGCTTCCCTTGTTCCCTAATTGCGCCATAGCTTTCACTACTAGCAAAAGCTCGCTGCTGTAATCCTTTTTCTAATTTACCCTTAAAAGCCTTCCTTCTATCCTCCGTGTGATCTAAAAAGCTTTTCTCTACCGGTGTAAGCAAGCATGTCAAATTGTTTCGATGTGCATAAGATGTACTTATTGTCAATGACGGCTCAAAGAATCCTTTAACTAACTTTATACCATAGTATCTAGCTAACCCACTCAAATCCTTTATTGTAGGTACATATGAAAACACCAAATCATGATTAGAGTAAAAATATTGGATCTCCTCTTGGTTTTAAAGGGCCATATGTATGAACACATTTTCCCATAGAAATAGAATGGGCAATAACCTTTGATTCATCTGGCCCTTGTTAGTAACAGACTACAACTTATCCCATAAGTTAACGGCAAGCTCTGATAGGTAACCCCCTCTTGTACCGAAACAGGAATCTGTGTACACACAAAGCAATCTTTCGCTTCCATTGTCTCAACATACTCACTCAGCAAGCGATAGAAAACGTTAGTAGATAGTTCCCCTTTTGCATTAGTTCCCTCATGCAAATATCTCTCATCCAGCTCAAACCTTTCCCAAGCTGGTAGTGCAGTAGTAGTCTCAAGAACTGTAGCATTGTTAGTCCCATTCCTCCATTAGTGTCATACTCACAATCACAACCACAATGAATATCACACACACAATGCCTAAGCTAACACCTAAGTATTTACAACGCCTACTCCCTACATTCTCTTGCCTAATGTTAGCTATGATCTGTAAAGAATCAGAAAGTGAAGAACAGCGAATTCACAACAACAACAAAGGAATGGTAAGTAATTCTCTCCTGCAGCAAGAGTTGAAACAAGCAAA
Organism: Pleurodeles waltl; assembly: GCF_031143425.1. NCBI lineage: Eukaryota > Metazoa > Chordata > Amphibia > Caudata > Salamandridae > Pleurodeles > Pleurodeles waltl. The sequence goes on along the minus strand of NC_090446.1, from coordinate 974,009,650 downwards.
TCTTCATTCAGCAATTATTTACAGCTTCAATTCACTCCCAGGATCGTTTGTCAATTCCAGTTAGCAGCTTGTCAAAAATCGTTTTTCAAAAGTCAACTCAGATTCTCAATGTCTCATGCGGTAATTTCTCAGTCTCTTTTATCAAGTTCGATAGCAGCTCAAGTCTCTACACCCTTTTTCAGATTCTATCGCCAAACTCAAGTGCCAAAGTATTGACCTGGGACTTCTCAATCAAAACAGAATGCCAAGAACTCCTGTTGCCAGTCAGCTGTCATTGCATATGCCCATTCAGGACCTGTGTATCTTCTATTCGCCACTCTCTTCCTTTTCAATTTGCGATCACCTTGCAGCTCTCCTTCACTTAGGTCTTCTCTCCTTGTGGTGTCTACCTCTTCCTCTATTGTATCTTCCGCAACCACTTTTCCCCTCTTCACTTGTAACTCTGGCCACTTGTCTCCTTTCTGATCTTTCCTGTGGCCACCCTTCTTCCTCTCTTTGCTCTGGGGTATTTTCGCTCGCTGGACCTGCAATCTGCTCAGGAGGAGTCTGGACCCTCTGACTCTCTTCCGCTTCAACTCCTTCACCTTTTGGGTCTATCAAGTGCTCTGGCTCATTCTCATAATCATCTACTTCTGGGAGAACCTCTCCTTGACTAGGCTCCCCTGTTGCCCCAGTTGAGATAGGCTCACCGTCACCCCTCTGGATCTCTTCCCCTTCGTCTCTTACTGGAGTGACCAAGCCGTCCTCAGCGGGCTCTCCTTCAGTCTCAGTTCCCCTTCGATCACTCTCCGGCCCTGAGACTTCCTTATCTGTTGTTGGTACTTTCAACAACTCAACTTCCTCATCAGTTGTACACGTCACCTTTTTCGTGTGACTGGCATGGATCCAGTTTGGAACTCCTGCACACTTCGCAGCAGTGGTAGTCGTTAGTATCACTTGGTAAGGTCCCTTCCAACGTGGCTCCAAACACGTCTTCCTTACGTGTTTTTTGATGACAACCAAGTCACCAGCTTTCAGGTTGTGTCCTGGATCATGAATCGGTGGCAGGGTGGTAGCTTCCACCTGGTGAGAAAAAGAGTGGACCACATCAGCCAGACCCTTGCAGTAGTCCAACACCATATCATCCGTGATATTCACAAGAACATTTGCAGGCACTGCGGGCAGTCTCATAGCTCGACCAATGAGAATCTCATGTGGAGACAGTCCTGTTTCCTTGTTAGGCGTATTTCTCATTGACATTAACACTAAAGGTAATGCGTCTGGCCATTTCAAATTCGTAGCTGCACACATTTTCGCCAGTCTCGATTTCAGGGTACCACTTCATCTGTTCCACTAGTCCTGATGCTTCAGGGCGGTAACTACAATACAACTTCTGCTCAGTGTTCAATGCTGCACACAGTAACCTGACCACCTCATTGTTGAAGTGACTTCCCTTATCTGATTCTAAAGAGATCGGGAACCCGAAACGCAGTATCAATTCCCTAAGCAACACCTTCGCCACTGTGAGACTGTCATTTCTACGTGTAGGGTAAGCTTCAATCCAGTGGCTAAAGATACACACAATCACCAACACATATCTCAACCCTCAACACACAGGCATCTCAATGAAATCCAATTGCATTCTGCTAAATGGACCTCCAGGTCTCCCAATGTGGCTCAAATTCACCACAGTCCCTTTTCCCGTGTTCATCTGCTGGCAAATGATACAACGATGGCATATTACCTCTGCAGCTTGTCTACATTTTGGATTAAACCAGTCAATCTTGAACAACCTGATCATGGCATCCCTCCAAATGTGTGCTTGGACATGATAAAACCTTGCAAACTGTGACAAGGGACTGTTTGGCAAGACCATCTTCCCTTCATCTGAAACCCACAAATCATCTGGTCTTTGTACGCACTGCATTCTAACCCAAGAACGCTTCTCATCTTTGCTGGCACGACCCTGCAACAATCTCAGCTCTTCTAACGTGTCAATCACCCTCAATACACAACCTGTACATGTCTCATTTTCTTTTTCAGGCAACAATTCCCATTGAAAACAATGTATGGCATCTGACTCATTGCAGAAAGGAATATAAATTGTATATCACTATTGAAAAGAACATAATCAACAATTGAATTCAAGCTATAGTACGTCCTGTAAGACAAATGATGAACCGTACTAATAAAAACGTGGCCTCATTACATCTGTACAACACCTCGACCCGATGCGAGTACGCATCTCCTCTGTGTTCGGCGATCGCGTCCGGAAGTAAATAGACTTCCGCGATGGCCGCCAGAACAACCGCAAACAAAATAAAGAAAAGACTATTAATCATAGAATTGCTACCCTTCTTACCACCCTCCATAATCCGGAAAGGGAAAGGGGAATATGTTGCTCCTGTCAATCGACGCTGTCCAGATATATGTCAGCAAGAAAACCCACATATACCCTGCCCATCAAAGCAACAGAAATACCGATTACAGTTATCACTTTCTTGCAAATTAAACCCCAAATCATAGTACATGAGTAAATAGAAATTAGGAAATGGGTTTCACATTCAGTGAATTATAATTTGGAGAATCCAACCCCCACATGGAAATAGAAATAAAAGAATATACAAATAACTCGTTGGAGAATTTTGGTTCTCATTAGCATAACAAAGAAATCAAATCTGGTGCAGACTACATCTGAAAAAGAACAGAGTACAACAAAACACAATTCAGTCACAATATCAAAACGCTACTAGCGAGCGTGCAAATGTCGCATCCCCCAAAAGTTTTTAAACAAATTATGTTCAAAGGACTCATTTATGAAAATCATTCTGTAGTACATACTGGATCTGTAATATGCCAAAATATATTACAAAACAAATCAGTCACAGAATCACAAAGCTTATAATGGACATATAAATGTCACAACCCCCCAAAAAAAGAAAGGGGTACTTCTCAAATTATGTTCAAAGAATTCAACACTGTACACAAGAAGATCAAAATAACAAAATATCACATCAAGTAATGTCAACAAAACTTGCGTAGTAACATTGATAAGAAGAGCTGTAAATGTCACTCCCCTAGAAAAAATTCCAGTTCCCTGTCAGAATTCAGGCCTGTTTCCACCGCCCTTAATCTCATAATCCAGAGAGCTTCCTTCCTGCGCAATGTTAATTCCCTATTACCTCCCCTCGGATCTCTAGGGATATGTTCTATGCCGAAGAATTCAAAACTCCTACATGTGGTTTGTGCAATACAGTCTGTCATATGCACTGTTACAGGATATCTCACATCATTATTTTTCAAGGCTCGAATATGTTCACCAATTCTAATCTTGAGTTGACGTATTGTGCTTCCTACATAGATCTTCAAACATCTGCAACCTATAATGTACACAACATAAGCAGTATTGCAATTAATCAAGGTATTGATATTGAATTGTTTACCTCCCTCTGAGAATTCTTTAATATTGTGACACGCCCATCGGCAGACCCCACAGCTTCCACATTTGAAAAAACCAATTAAGTTTGAAGAAAACCAAGTTTTGGTGGTAGCGCTAGTGGAGAAACTAGGACACAAAATGCTCTTTAGGTTTCTACCTCTCCGATAGGTCGTCGAGAACCTTGTAGGTAATAGGTCTTTCAAACACTCATCCTGTAGCAGCATGTTCCAGTGTTTCTTCATACATTTCTCTAGAATCAACGACGCCTCGTTGAAATCAGTCACAAATCTAGTCTTGTTCAAAATATCAATAGTCTCTTTACGTTCTTTGGTCTTTAAAGTATCACCCCTAATTAGATGCAAAGCTCTGGATTTTGCTTTCCTCACCACTTTATTTGAATAACCACGTGTGACAAATCTCTTTTCCATATCATCGACCTGTTGCCGGAAATCTTCATCCCGACTACAGTTACGTCTGGCTCTCACTAGTTCCGCAAAGGGGATGGAGGCTATTTGATGTCTAGGTTGTGAGCTATTTGCATGTAAGATAGAATTACACGCCGTGGCTTTACGAAAAAGTCTACTCTGAATCATGCCATCCATGACAAAGATCTCCACATCCAAAAATTCAATACTTTCTGTGCTTAATTGGTATGTGAATCTGACATTCATATCATTAGAGTTCAAGAAACTACAAAAATCAACCAATTTCTGTTCGCCACCAGTCCAAATTAAAAAACAATCATCTATGTAGCGTCCCCAGAACAATATATATGGTTGCCATTGGGCAGATAGAGGACCCCATATCCATTTACACTCAAACCATCCCATGAAAAGATTTGCATAGGAGGGGGAAAATTTGGAACCCATGGCCACACCTTGCTTTTGTAGGTACCAGGTATTATTGAATAGGAAGTAGTTGTGAGTGAGAATAATGTGAATCATTTCAATCAACATGGCCGTGTGTGCCCAGAGACTGGCAGAACTTTTATTGAAAAAGAACCTAACGGCTTCTTGTCCTAGCTCATGGTTAATGCACGTGTATAGGGAAACCACATCTAATGTCACTAATAACATGTTGTCTTCCCATTCCACATCATTTAACAGACCCAAAATGTGTGTGGCATCCTTTATAAATGAAGGCAAGTTGTAAACCAGCGGTTGCAGAAAGTAATCAACAAATTCTGAAAGTTTCTCAGTAGGACCCAGGATTCCCGATACTATTGGTCTGCCAGGTGGAAAAGGTAGACCCTTGTGCACCTTAGGTAGAGTATAAAGGCAAGGATACCTAGGTTGATCCACTTTTAAGTACAGATATTCATCCTTGTTAAGTAGTCCCAAATCTACCCAAGCACGCAGCCTGGTATTAATCATGGATGAAAGGTTGGAAAGTGGATTACCTTGGATCATCTCATAGCACGTTCTATCCTCCAATTGCGACAGAATCTCAGTGTCATAGTCGCTCTTGTTCATAAGGACCACATTACCTCCTTTATCTGCTTGTCTAATGATGATCCCATTTTCCTGTTTGAGTGTCTTAAGAGCAATCAGTTCCTCTGGATTCAAATTGTTTGTAAAAGAACTGTGCTTTTTCTTTGCAAGATACTTATCATAATCCTGACAGACCAATTCAAAAAATCTGTCAAGAGAAATTAAACTCCATGATCTTGGTACCCAGCAGGATTTTTTCTTTAGACCACTAGGGGTACTCCGGTAGGGGTCAATATCCAAGTTCCTTAGTATAGTTGATAAAGTCTCTGGTTCTTGATCCTTATCGGCTAGAGACAGGATCAGTGCTGTGTCTTGTACCTCTTCAATAGATAAAGTACTCAAGGGGGATGTGGTCAAATTTGATATAGGACTCTCTAATGGGTGCAGATGAAAATACTTAGCTAACTTAAGTTTGCGAACAAATTTGAATAGATCTATCTTGGATCTACACGGATCCCCAAATGATTTAGGACAAAAATTGAGACCCTTAGACAGGAGACTCTTAGCCCCTGAAGTCAACTCCAAATTCGAGAAATTGATCACATTAATGGATGAGGATGCATCTGGATCTATAGCCTTTTGTCCCGGGATCTTGTTACGACCCCATCTCGATCTTTTGGGTTTACCTCTTGAGCCTCTGCTTCCCCTCCTTGTTTTCTTGTATACCTGGTTTGCACAAACTTGCCTCGTTTCATCCTCATTAGTTCTTGTAAAAACTGTTGCTATTCGCCCCTACAGTACTTTTCCCTAGGCTGGACGTGCTAGCCGTGCACTCCACCTCGCTATCACTTGTAGCCGGAGTACTAATAGAGGTTGAATCAGATATATTGGATATACTGGGTCGTCTAGGAGTCAAATTGACATTAACCAAATAGTCATATTTGCTAGAGAAAGTAAATACCCTCCCTGTCTGGTAATCTTTTTCATCGCGTTTAAGTTTACAAGCTTTTCTTTGTGTTATTTCTTCTTGAAACTTGAGAAGGACACTTTCTAGAATCTTATAATTTTTCTCAGTTGCTTCTTTCAGATTTAGATCCATGATTTCCTTCTCTAGCACCTCAATTTCAGCCTGAAGTTTGGCCACTTTTCTTTCAGCATTAATAATTAAAATTTCCATAAGTTTCATAGAACTGGTAGTGAGCTCTTTATCCCACTGCGCCAGTAAATCTGTATCTAGATCGTCATATGTGGGGAAGATTTGGGATCTCAACCCACGAGGGATGCGATTCAATTTCAGATATTGTTTCAAAGTTGCACCATCCCACCATTTTGACAATTCACTTTTTTTCAATTTCTCTAATCTGATAAATTTATTTTTTAGGCCCTCATTTTGTGCCTGCATGCTGTTGTGAAGTGTATTCTGGAATGTACCTCCCTTTGCTAAACTATCAAATAATTCCTCTGCCAATTTCACTCTATCCATAATGAATCTCTAAATGAAAGCTGGAGACCCAGCTGCCCCCCTATACAAACTATGATACAACCAAGGGGTGTTGACCTTTACTCGCTTGATATAGGATCCCGAGCGCCCTTTTTGAACCCTAGGTCAACACCCCTTGGTTGTACAACAATTCCCATTGATCCTTAAACGATATACAGTTCAATGCGCAAAACCCTGCGACTTGATCTGCATATCCATTTTCCATTTGAAACAAAGTCTTGCGACTTCGGGTGTGCACTGCATTTCACCATGGCAATTTCATGAGGTAACTGAATCGCGTGCAACAACTCCTTTATTCTTTCACCATTTTTCACTGGCGAGCCAGAAGAAGCCAAATAACCCCTCTGTGACCATGGTTGGCCAAAATCATGAACAATTCCAAATCCATATAGACTATCAGTATAGATTGTCACTCTCATCTGGGCAGAGACGTGGCATGCTCTGGTAAGAGATACCAGTTCAGCCACACCTGAGCGGAATACACTCCTTGAAGCCAGGACGCTTCAAGAATACCAGAAATCGTGCATACAGCATATCCAGCTCTCAGCACGCCTACTGAGTCTCTCAAACATGAGCCATCGACAAAGATAATTTGGTCATTTTCCTCCAATTGGGTATCTTTAATATCAGGTCTTGGTTTGGTGCACATTTCTGTTACCTCAAGACAATCATGTTCTACATCTTCCATATTTTCAACCTCAGTATTTTCACTTGGAAGCAAAGTTGCCAGATTCAACATTGTACATCTCTTTAGCGTTACATTTGGTGACCCCAATATAATCGTTTCATATTTCGTCAACCTTGCATTTGTCATATGCTGCGTTTTTGTTCGGGTTAAGAGGATCTCAACTGAGTGAGGGACCATGATTTTTAAAGGATGTCCCATCACTATGCCTTCACACTGTGTGAGGCTCTGTCCAACTGCTGCTACTGCACGCAGACAACCCGGTAAGGCTGCTGCAACTGGGTCCAAAGTAGCTGAAAAATATGCTACTGGTCGGTTTACACCTCCAAAAACCTGTGTCAAGACAGACAGAGAACATGCATCACGTTCATGACAAAACAGAACAAAAGGCTTTGTGTAATAAGGCATACCCAAAGCTGGAGCCCTACACATGCTCTCTCTTAACTCAGTGAACGCTCTCATTTCCTTCTTTCCCAACACTATGGCGTCCTGATTCTCCTTGACCATCAGCCTCTGCAATGGCTTAGGAATGACTGAGAAATTTGGAATCCACTGGTGACAATAACCCACCATTCCTAGAAACATCCTGACATCTCTCCGCGTCGTTTGGGGATTAATCTGTAACACTGCAGTTACTCTTTCTCTGAATAACTTTCTCGACCCTTTCTCTATCTGATGACCTAAATATGACCTCTCTCTGACAATATTGCAATTTCTTCGGGGACACTTTGTGCCCATTCTTTCCCAGGTGATTCAGCAAGGCAATTGAATCGTACTTGCACTCGTCCCTTGTTTTAGATGCAATCAACAGATCATCAATGTACTGCACTAGAGTTGATTAGAAAGGCAGTTCCAATGACTCCAAATTCTTCTTCAGTATCTGATTGAATATGGAAGGTGACTCCGAAAACCCTTGAGGAATTTGACACCAACTGTAGACTTTGTCCAAAAATTTAAAACTGAAGAAAAATTGTCTGTCCTCATGAAGAGGCACAGAAAAGAATGCTTGGGACAGATCAATTACTGTGAACCATTTTGCATCGCATGGAATCTGAAACATAATCACAGCTGGATTTGGCACCACTGGGCAACATTTCACCACTATGTCATTTATCTTTCTCAAATCCTGAACAATTCGAACCTTCCCACAAGGCTTTCTCAACCCCATTATAGGTGAGTTACACGGGCTACTCAACACCTCTTTCAGGACTCCCTGTTTCACAAAATCTGCAATGATTTGCGCAATCTTTATAAGGACATCTTGCACCATATGATACTGCGGTATCTGGGGGAACGCAGCGTTAGGCTTCACATTGACTTTGACTGGCTCCACTCCTTTTATCAACCCTACTTCTTTCCCTGTCAAGTCCCACACCTTTTCTTGAACTGTTCCCTGTAAGTCCGCTGGGAGATCAGCCACGGTGAACATCGGAAAGAAGTTAATCAGAGGATATTCCTCATCTGTTGTCTCCACTTCAGGCTCTGAACCCTGTTCCTCCCCTTCATCATCACTGTTTGTCTGTACCTCAATTCCTTCATTGGAACAGGTGATTGAACACCTCATTTTGCACAATAAGTCCCTTCCCAGTAAGGACACAGGACTTGAATCGCAAACCACAAATCTGTGCAATCCTTGGAAAGTGCCAAGCTCAACCTGAACCGGATCTGTGATCGGGTTAGTCAGGAGTTGGTTTGCTACTTCCACTACCTTAACTGTCCATCCCAAAATGGGCAGTTTCGGAACCTCTGCACTTCTGACTATAGAGCATGTAGCTCCTGTGTCAACCAAGAATGAAACTTTGTGACCCATTACCTTCCCCTGAACATAGGGTCCTCTCTGATCTACTGCTAAGGACGCTGCAAGCCTACACTCCTCACTGTCTGAACTCTCATCCGACCATTCATCGTTTATTCCATTCTCACCACGCAATGGGTACTGTTGCACTGTGTGATTTTGACTCACTCTTTGACCTGTGACCTGTTGAGTAAGCATCACCTGTTGCTGTTCCACTGGGGCTAAAGGCACTTGCATTTGCTGTCTAGGTACCATGGGAACCTGCTGTTGCGCTTGTTGGAACTGCATTGGCTGCATACACGGCATCTGCACCTGCTGCATAGATTGAAAACCCTGCATTTGATTCACATTATTCTGAAAATTTGGATTTGGACCTCTCAATCTTGGCCCTCTCATATTTTGAAATGAACTGACATCATTGCTTTTTTGAGTAACACCATCCTGCACCATCATTGGGCACTCCCGCTTCCAGTGTCCAGCGACCCCGCAAGCATGACAAGGTAACATCTTCTTCATTCCCTGTGCATCGTTTTGAACTACTACGGTGTTCAAGTCTGGACTGCGGTTCACAAAACCTCCTCGACCTCTACCTCTCACTTGCACCTGAAACATCCCGTTTCCTTGCAGCTGCTGCACCATCTGCTGCAGAAAACCTCCCTGCATCCCTCGCTGTCTTGATTTGCATCACCCTCGCTTTTTGCTTCAACTCAATCTTGTCACTGCAGTACTTCGCATACTGCAACACCTCATCAATCGGCTTTGCCTGCCAGCAAATCAGATGATTCTTAATCAACTGGCCAATCTCAAGTCTCAGCCCTTCCACGAACCTAAACACAAGGTGATTCATGTCCTTCACCTCAATGACCTCTGTCCTGCTGTAATGCTTAAACTCCTTCAACAACCTTTCATAATAAGCATGCATCGACTCCTTGACTTCCTGGGCCGTTCGATCAATCCTTTGCCAATCAATATTCTTCAGCGAAACTCTTGTTTTCAGAAACTCAATAACCTTATAATAATACTTCATCACATCAGGAGACGGCGCCCCTGTGTTTCTGTCCCTTGCCGGTTCCTCAGTCGGCCAATCTACACTCCTTTTGCACTCGATCCACAAATCGGCTGGAACTATGATCTCAAAGAGAGTATTCAGATCTTCCCAGAGACACTTCGCGAGTTTCACAAACCTGTCTGTCTGCTGACACCACTCTATTGGTTTCTCCCTCAGCCTGGGGAATTCATTTGGGAATGACAGAATATCCCCTCTAGTCCAAGGTACATGGACGAGAACCCCTCTGGCAGTATCTCTCATTGGTAACATCGTTACCGTGCCTGTATCCAGTAATGTTTTAGCTGGCTGTTCTATGCAATCACTCTTCCTCTTGTCTCTTTTCTTCACCCATCTGCCTTGCCACTTCTCTAAGTCTCCCCAAACTTGTGCACTTTGCAGTATCTCCTTGAGGTGCGCTTCATTCCAGTAGACCTCATGTGTTCGAAATCCTTTGGCTCAAAATCTAACCTATAACTCCTTTTCAGATGTTTGGTATTTTCTAAATCTACACTGTACTTATCTGCCAAATTTGCCAACCTTTGGTGCACCCTGCTCACTTCTCTGGTTATCTTTGGACACAAGTACCTCAATTTTGTTTCTGTGTATGACTCTAGCCTGTTCACACCCATGCTTCCTTCAACAAGTTCGTTGGCTTCCATACCCAACCTCATATGGTTCAGGTACTCCTCTCCTTCTGCCCTCCCTGCTGCTACAGGAGTAGTCTGTGGAGTATTAAGCTTGTCTAACCAATCGGTCAGCTGTTGTGCTGTTAGACCTTGCAACAAGATATTCCCAGCCTGCACTAAAGGTGTCTGTGGTACGTTCGCACTAGAGATCTGCGGAGTTAACAGTCTCAAACCTGTCTGTCTCATGGCTTCTGGAGGAGCCCCAATCGGACTAAAATCCAACAGGTACCTAGATCCTTCAAATGTCGGTTCCACTGGAGTCGTTCCTTGGGAGCTTCCTACTAACCCTCCTCTTGCCATATCCTGGGTCATTACCCCTTGATCGCATACACCAGGTTTCACCTGCGCATACAACAGCACTGGTGGACCAACCGTAATAGGCAAAGATATGGCATCTGGTGTCTGTCTGTTTCCCAAAACCTGTGGAGGACTAACTCCCATATTCTGGCTCATCACTGGTGTCATGTCTGATTGCGGTCCTGCGACCGAAGTATATCTAGTAATCATTTGCAGCTGTACCTGGGGCAGTAAAGGTGGAGTTGGCTCACTCTGAATCAACTTTTGTCCCCCATATAGTTGCTCTGTCGGCACCCTCAGATTAGTGGTAGTCTCTAAAATGGGTACATCAGGGTAAAGCCTCTGGACCTGCGGCGGTTGCAACTGAGGTTGCATAACCTGGGCAGTGGACACACCAAAACTACTCTGCACCGGGGCTTGTGTCGAGACAAGACTAACCTGTGTCAGATTTATTGTCACCTTCTCTTGTATCAAACCTGCAGGACATGCACTGGTACTCAGTGTATTTTCGTTTATCGCATATGGCGGTGGTCGATCATTAAGTAACTGATTAAGGAATTCATCATCATCTGAGTCATCTACCTCTGACCAGGGCTTCCTAACCTCTTTGCCTTGGGAAGGACTTTTATCCGTTTTACAAGTAGCTTTCCTCCCTTTGTCTTCACCCTATTGAGCTATCGCTGGAAAAAGTCTAACTCCATCTATTGTCTCTCTCCTCCAAACTCTGTGCACTATCCCACCTAGCCTCCGCTAGTGCCTTTTCGGCTTTCCTCATTCTCCTCTCAAACTTGTGTTGCTGTTGCCGTATTGCCATTAGTTCCCAAATTGCTAACGCCTCAAACTGTGCTGGTTTTGGAGGCTGCTTCAGATCATTCAGCACCCTCTGCAAATTTTCTATAACCCTCAAATTGAACGTTCCGTTTTCAGGAAACGCTGAGTACCCCTCTTTTTCCGTAGCTTTGCACCATTGCTTTAACCAAAGACATAGTGCAACACCCTTTTCCTCCATTACAAGGTATGCCGGTGTACCCTCTGCCGGTGTAACCTCCCCTACACTCGCGGTAATATATACTTCTCCCCTCAAAGCGCTCTTTAAAGCCTTGAAAAATGTCATCTTTACGTCTTTTATTTTGTTCACAATCAAATCAGGAAGTGACTTTAATTCCCAGAAGTCTCTTTGCCTACCCTCTCAACCTATTGCCTCTCACCGACGGCTGCCAATCCGTGCGCGACCTTTCTCACTAACCAACCTATCCCAGCGCGGCTCCAATGACTTCACACTCACACACACTGCGGCTGACAAAGTCTTGCGGCTTGTCTTCCCACTCTCGATTCACACAAACTAATGCAATATATTGCGAGCACCATCCAAATAAACTCAAATTTGCCGGTTTACTACAGATTTACTTCAGAACTTTACAGAGATTTCGCTTAGCCTCGGCCGCTACTCTCTCCTTCTCAGATCCCGCACTCTCAAGCAAAATTTGACCCGCAAATTCTACTCTCGACTTGTCAATGGATTATTGTTCTAGTGCACTTTAGAACTCACCAAATCTCCATCCAAGTTTTCATTCACTCACCTTGACTCATACTCGACTCGTCGACTTTACCATCGACCTATTAAACTGCACAAATTACAACATAAACCAAGTGTCTCATACACTTATCAATATACTCCGGAGTCTTAGACCACTCAGGGTCCGTATATCATCAACAACCACGTGGACAATTATTGAGCACAAAGCGCCACACTCACATGAAGTTCGCTGACTTCCCTACTCTCACACTGCGGAGTACGCCCATGCCTACTAAAACATCATCATCTGGCCTAAAATCCTCACAAACATCAAATTCACCTGCAATATGCATAAGCTGTGCAAGTGCAAAACCCTACTTCATTCACATTGTCACTAGAACGCCGAGAACATACTCAAGCTCCCTTCAGCAAGCTCTGAGATTCCGGGAGAGTCATTTGGGGCTTAGGGACACAACATCCCTCCAATTTGCATAATTGAAAAATACAAATCCACGAAACCCAATTTATTCGGTACACCTCACCTACTACCAATCCCTAAGGACCTCAAAGGACCAACCCCATCAATCTCTAACTCTATCAAACTGTGAGCTTTCATACTGGGGCCCCAAAGTGCCAAACCATTACCTCTGCTACCAAAAACTGATAGCACATCGGGGCCTAGATAAGTAAACTTACCAGGAGACGCGTTTAGGCCGACAAACCTTTGGACCACGTTTGGAGACTTCCCAGTACAAAATAATTTCTTGGCATCACCAATCAATAGATCAATAAACAATCAATGGCAACATTCACTAGTCGATAAACATTTAATAACATTTCTTGTTGAATACACCATTGATTTCTCAGGCACGAATAACCACACCAGTTTAGTCAAAGTTAAGATATTTATTTCCCTATTGGTTACAACCTTATGTCATATCTGTTAGTCTTATTAGCAGTCAAACAACGCCAAAACAATCCAATCAATAATCAAAACTCTATTTTAATCAATATCTACTAATTTCATTTAGCATCTAGGCACATCATTATACGAATCAACTTAGCAGAGTCTCATTAGTACATGAATCAACAAAGCAAGAACTTAGTCATTTGTCTATTTGCACAAAATTAGTGAATGCCTTAACTAACTTCAAATTAGCATTAGCATGTTGGGCTTCATGCAAAACATTTAGTGAACACGAATTTGGAAAACATCTAAACTAAGGCCTCTATCAAAATAACAGTTGGTACCTAGAAAGAAAAGGCAAACAGACAATTACAATTGTATCAGATAGTTACCAATCCAACAGATCAGCAAACAGCGTCAGTCTTCGTCCTCAGGACATCAGTCGATTTACCATCAGCAGAGATAGGACGGGGCAGAGTCTCATTATAGCATACTCTCCAGAACGGATTACTTCCCTCAGATAGAGAAGTTAGCATCAAGCAAAGAATGGGATAGATGATGGGTTTAAAGTACTCAGAATAAACTCAGGAAAACGCTAGAGCAATAGGAATGACAAATGGAGATGGCGAAATGGAGTGAATTTGTAGTGAAGTGTGCCCGTTTCTTCTTGAGTCACGCTGTTAAATCAAAACTGTCTAATTAGTCCCTAATTCCTCATTGGATGAAGTTTGGTGCATTATTATCTCTACCCAATAATTCTCCAAGTACCCTACTAGAACTTTCCACAATTTGTAGTTCCCATGTCGCAGATTGGTCCAAGTTATTGACGTCTTCAACAGTTGGAATATCAGGTAGAAAATGTTACACTTTGCACTCCAGTCAGTGTCTTCATTGTCATCACGGTTAACCTTGCACCTGCTACAAATTACACTGGTGCATCTAGCAAGAACGTCGCCTTGAGCAAGCCGGTTCTCATGAGAAAGAATTTACTATGGCTACACACACATAACTCCTGGAAAAATACTGCTTCGTGTCCTTCAGGAAAACAGCACATTACACGTTAGAAAATACAATTCAATATGAGGCCAGGCAGCTAGGCCCAAACCCTCGCTAAGCTAAGGCCCTCTGATTTAATAAAGCAAACTCTTAACACACAACTCTAACTATGATATACTAATACAAATTCAGACATTATTGCATATAAAATTTCAGAATTAATAAGCTTTTCATTCGTTTTCGTATACATTGGTAGCCACTCCTCGTGGGCACATTTCAACGCATGCATTATTTTCTACGTTAACACATTTTCTATGCAGTTTCATCACACAATATATTGCAAGCTTTTCATATTAATATTGATTAGCAAAACACACTCTAACAATCCCATGTAACAGCTCTTTAGCAAATCAGAGCTATTCATGTCAATAACATAATACATCAACACTGACCCATTTCTCAGAAAGCATCCTGCTTTTCCATATCACTGGTATCCAGAGATGTTCAAACTAATACGAAACTTTCAGCTAATGAACCTTTACACTGATGAATAAGACTGGGTTCAGCAACCGAACTACAGCAGAAGGGCCTTAGAAAAATATTACAGTTAGGAACACTAGAAAGTTAATTGAGAGCACAACTGAAAAATGACATCGGCTTGTATTTGTTCTGCAGAGCTGTGGGGAGAGAAGATGGTCAGGGGAATCTGATGAAAGGGGGTGAATACAGAAGTGAAAGCAGATAAAGCAGCAGCATTCATTTTATCTAAAAAAGGAGTTTTTAACAAAATGTGGTAGAACTAAATCATGTTAATAAACGCACTTCCATATGCTATATTAAACTCGTATCAACTGTAATTATATTATTTCAGCATTTGCATATTAGATTCAACATAAAAATCACTAATACTTAGTAGAATTTGTTGCAAAAAATAAGCTTTTTTTTAAAAACACTCTAATAGTTCCCCCGTCTGATTAGCAGTTGCCCTGTCTGATTATATTATAATCACTAGGATATCTTTATTGGTCAGGATCAATCCGTCTTCTCTGCTTCTTTATGAAACCGTCCTCGTCATCTTTAACTGGCTGTAAACACAATCCATGATATCCTTCATCTTATACTCCTTGAGTCTCTTCGTCTCCAAATTGCTCCATTTCTTTTCACACTTTTTAAATAAAGATCCAGAACATTTTAAGAAAAGAAACAGGACAATTGCACAAATCATAATGATTCTTACAGGGATTACGATTAGTCACAAAGTACTTCCTCCTACATTATCTATCCATTTACCAACTTTACGAGAAGCCTACTGTTTCCCATAAGCCATGCTCTTCACAATATTTAACCTTGTGTGAATTATTGGGCAGGTTAGTATTGAAGGAATCAATAATCCTTAAACTAGGATGCAGATTCGACAACCTAAATTCTTCCTCTTCCTTGATGTGCCCTACTGCAACATTCTTTTCTTCTCAATCTCCCCCATCTTAAAATATTTACTCCTCTCTTAAAATACACTCTCTTATAAAATTATGCTCCTCGCAACTCAAGATACATGCGACTCTGATTAGTAATTGTAGTTTCATACTTGTTTTGTTTAATCAGCCTTAAGGATTTGTTATATTTAACAGCCTTGTTATCTTCTTTCATAAATACATTCTCAAAAGACACATTCAGATCCGTCAACTAAGGAAATAGGAATTCATCATTGCTAAACATAGCAGCACATGAAATTGGAAGTTGTGCGTGTGTCTTACCCTCCCCAGCAGAAGTAGAAAGGAAAACACCTACAAAGCACCCCCTAAACTTCATTATGTTCATATAAATGAATCATTCTAGTATAAATATTATCCTGAAAACCACTAACTAAATTCTCTCTATACTCTTGTGCGTCATGTTTTGATTCATGTCTAACAATAATAAATTCAGTGTGATTAGACACATATCCCAACAGTTAATAAGCACAATAGCAGTCCCACTAAATCTAGTAATATTGTTAATAACATCACTAACCTTACAGTTTTATAGCATTTGCTGTACTCAATCTTCTAGTTGAGACAGAGGTTCTTGTGATACTAAAAAACTTCAAAAGCAACAAAATCCTCTTATATTCATAGTGATATATTATTGTTTTTATTCTTAATTCTTAAAGAATAATCAAAACAAAATTCAAAATAATCTAAGGTTCTTTTCAAAAGTTAATTTTCAATTCTGTTTTGCTCATCAACAGTCTTTGTCGGAGCTTCTTTACTGTCTGCAGAACTTGACCTTGCACTCAAACTTGATCTTGAACTTTGATCAGTCCTGTGAAATTGATCTACTGCAAACTTCTTTCTTCCCCTGAGGTTTTAAGTAAATTGTATTTTCAGCTGCAATTTTCATGGCTTGGTTCAGAGGCTACCTCTTCTTGCTGCCACTCATGGTTTTGGTTTTTACACAGTAACAGCTCTTCACGCTGATAACTTTTTGGAAGCTGGACTTTAGACAAGGGTTGGGTGGAAATCGCAGAATTTAACTCTGTGGAATTCCGTGGAGTTACCAAAAAACTCTGCGAAATTCCAGCAGGTTCTGCGAACGGTTGGAAAATGTATGTTGCGCTGCTGATGCTGCGATTTAGCGCTCGTAGCACATTCCGCACTGAATAATCTGCGTAAACGGCACCCCACAATTTGCAAATATGAGGCCATTTTGTTTTACCTGCTTCTGCCTAGGTTTCTCCTGCTTGCTCTTTCCCAGCTTTTCAATCCATACCTACTATACCCCTAGCTGATTACGCACTTCCCAATCCCACCTTACATTTACTTATTTGCATTGCTGTCTGTCTTTCCCTGTGTGTATTTATGTTTCTATGTGTGTTTTCTGTGCCTTTTTGTACTTTGCTTTTTGTCTGTTTTCCAATCCTGGCCGGTCTTCCTCCCGTCTCCATTATCCTTCCGAAGTTTCCCATCACAGTCCGACTCTCTCCCATTCCGGCCAGTCGAGTCCACTCCTCTCCTCTTACTTCATGGTAGGAGCAGGCAAGACCAGTGCTACCCGCCCCCCATGGGTGACGCAAGGGTGCTGCCCCATCCTATTCATAAAGAGATGGAGGGGGCCACACCAATCGTTTGGGTCCAATGCCACCTCCTCTGCATGTTGGCAGCAGGAAGAAGGCCCAATAAGAGTTACGCCCCTGGAGGACTGTTGGCGGCTGTCAGGGCAAGTGCAGCGGTGTGTGCACTGTAGCACAGTGTCCAGCGCACCCAGCAAAAGCTGCCACACCACTGGGCTGGCATCTTGGACCAGGAGCAGGGCCTGCTAGGTGTTGAGGTTGTGGGGCTCTGGAAGTTATTTTTTTGCTTTCTAAAAATTAATGTTTCTTTTTCAAGCAGCATGATAACACTCACAGGAAAGTTAAGTGTATGGGATGAGTGAATATTTATCCATATACAAAAATATATATAAATCTTGAATAAATCTAAATATTGGCCTGTGGCCAACCCCCTATAACCACGAAACCTGTGCCTGTGCTTTGGGCCGTGCACAGTGGGGGTTGGCCTCAGGACCTGGGCTGCAGCCAGGACTTGCAGCGAACCTCCTATAACCACCCAACGCATTGCCACAAACTACCTTCTGCCGTTCACAGAAGGGTTTGACTGCAGGGCATGGCCCTGTGGACTACCCCACAGCACTCATGAAGTGCTTCTTTGTTTGGTGGATATGTGATCATATTTCTATGCCTCAAAATCCCATCTCCAAAATCGGTGGGAAACATGTTCGTGGATCCTTTTAGTGAGCTTCCCATTTTCCAGAGAAAATGTAGGGGAAGACACTGCATATCACTGATGTATATGGAGCAGAACCAAACGGGTGGGTATTCTAGGCAAGTTTATATGCTTGTGGTTTTTAAAACTTTAGAACACAATCTCTAGTCTCAGCAGCAGATGACAAGAAAAAACCCACTCATCACAGACTCTACATGAGATATTGTGCTAAAAAAAGCAAGGATGCAAAAACCTCCATCAAGGATTACTGTTCACTGTGGAAATGCAGAGAAAACACACTTGCTTTGCCTTGGTCATATACAAGATGTTTTGATGATTAGGAGTGGGCGAAACAGGCAGGTATTCTATGCAGGTTTACATACTTGTCATTTTTAATAGTTTAGAACATAATCTCTGGTCTCAGCAGCAGATGACAAGGAAGAGCCCACTCTTCACAGACAGTACATGAGATATTACACTAAAAAAAAGCAAGGATGCAAATGCCCCCATCAAGGTTTAAAGGTAAGATTGTTGAAATGCATGTCAAACACACTTGCTTTGCCTTGGCCCTAAGCACAAAGTTTTGATGGTTACAGGTCCGCGGGGGGAGTCTCAAGGTCCCCGTGGTCCCAGCTGGTGCCCACCTCCTGCTCGAGCCAGTATTGCTCCCGCATGCAGGGAACTGCTAAAATGCAGCTCCCTGCATGCAGGAGAAACCTTTCATCTCTTTCCCTGTCTGCATGACAGAAGACAGGTAACAAGTTAAAAACTCTGGTCACAGCAAACAGGACCAGTTTTGATGTCCCTGATTGCTGAAAGCGGAGTTATGTTTGCTTTTGCTTGTCAGGAGCAGTCACAGATCCCACCAAGTAAAACCAAACAGCTACCTACCGAAGGTGGGCAACTCAAGAAACATCAGGAACCGGCCCAGGGTGGTGGTGGTCCCCAGGGAAATATATGGCTCCAGGAAGGAGGCCACAACCCCCCTTCTTATTTTCTCTTTGGCCCTGGGGATGTGGTGGTCCCTTGGTCCAGGGAAACCATGTACCCCCCAACAAACTGTTAACATTTAGCCCCAGGGAGGTGGTGGTCCCCAGGGTCTGAGGGGCCAGCATGACCCCTGAATACTTCAATAATGTAGCCCCTGGGAGGAGGTGATCTCCAGGGCTCCACGGGGCCCACAATTCATTTTTTGTTTCTTGCCCTGAGAAGGTGGTGGTCCCCAGGACCCGAGAGGGTCTGCAGATGGTGGTGGTCCCTGGGGCTTGGGGGGGTCTGCCTGGCCCCTCATTAATTGTTTTGTTTCTTGACCCAGGGAGTTTTTTACCAGCACTAGGAGGGTGATCCTGTGCCACCCCTCCTTAAACATAAAACTTTGTATGCCCCTGCATGTGGCCCATCTGGGGGGGGTATTAAAGCAAGTGCAAGAGACTGCGCTTGCTTTTTTTAATTCACAGATATTAGAGAATTTTGCCGTGAATTAAAAAAAATATTTTTATGCCCTGGCGGGGTTCCTGAGGCTAAGGGGTTAAGGGAAATGTACCCTGCTCCCTTTTCTTTTCTTTTTTTTTGTTTGCTTTTGAGAATCAGCTGAAGCCCAGTCTCAAAATGGCTGCCAACACTTACTGGTTGGATTGTTGGCAGTCAATCAGATCTCTGGGACCCCTTCGCCTTTGTGGATGTTGCCCAAAATGTTTTTTCAGAGCAGGCAGTGGTCCAGTGGACCACTGCCTACTCTGAAAAAACGAAACCAAATGGTTTTGTTATTTTTTTTATTTTGCAACTCGTTTTCCTTTAAGGAAAACGGGCTGCAAAATAAATTAAAAAAACTGCTTTATTTCAAAAGCAGTCAGAGACATGGAGGTCTGCTGTCTTCAGCAGGCCACCATCCCTGTGAGTGCAGGGACTCGCTATGGGGTCGCAAAATGCGACCCACCTCATTAATATTAATATACGAATCGCAGACGGTGTCTGAGACACCGTTCTGCATCTGATTTTGCCAATCGGAAATTGCGAGTCGCACTGACTCGCAATATCCGATTCGCAAAATCGGAACTTGCTACATCTGGCCCTATAACTCGTGCCCTAAGGTAACTATAACTCACACCCTCCCCATGCACTGCTAATTACCCCACATATTACAGCACTCTTCACATCTTTTATAATATCATTGATAATATCACTGTAAAATTTGTTTGAAAATTATTTATTAAAAAAACTGGGCATGGGGGCACAAGAGTTATAGTTACCTTAGGGTACAAGCAATAGTTCCCTGAAATACCTCTAACTTTAACATGTGAATTTCTATGGTTTTGTACATCTAAAATGTGAGCCTAACTATAACGTCCCTTTAACCTTTGTTTTTTAAGTGAATTTCTATGTTTTTTTATCTGAACAATAACATCCCTGTGACCTTTGTTTCTTCAGTGCATTTCTATGATTTTTTAAAAGTAAGGTCAATTTTAATTACTTTACAGTAATCCAACCACTGCCATGCATGGCCTTTGGCTGTGCATAGCGTGGTTGGCCGCAGGGCCTGTCCTATGGCCAGTCCCTGTGGCCAACCCCCTATATCCACAACAACATCACGCGATGCATGGCGAAGGAGTTTGGAGCCTAAAGAGCGCAACACTAAATGTATATTAAGGGGGGCTGCATGGCCCCCCGGGCCCCAGGGAACACCATCGCCCCCGGGTTACATAATAAAAAAAAGTTTGCCGTAACCACCACCTCTCTGGGACATAAAAAAAATATATGGTGGGCTACACATATACCCCCTTGGCCCAAAGATCACCACCTTCCCAGGGCTACATAATATAAAAACTTAGGGAAAGCAGAGGCCCTAAAGTCACAGGGGCCACCACCTCCTCGATACATCAGTAATAAAGTATATAGGGGAGTCGCACTGACCCCCCACTGGCACCAGGGACCACCCCTCCTTGGGACATCATTTTAAAACTATATGGGGGGGTCGCACGGACCTCCCCAGGACCACCACCTCCCCGGGCTATTTTTATATAATTTATGGGGGGCCAAGATGCCCCCCCGCCCCTTGTCCCCAGGGACCACCACCTCCCCAGACCCAAATGTTTTTTTGGAAAGGGAGGGGGCTGTGTGGCCCCTCTACCTAGGCCTATTTCGGCTTTAGGGACCCCACCCCTGGGGCCTGGCCACATGTACCTGGGTACCAGGAGCGCCTCAAGGCCCCCGCATGATTCCCCCCGGTTTCTGTCCTCTGCCGGAGCCAGCATCGCTCCTGCACGCAGGAAGTTACTTTAAAAAGCAGCTGCTTGTGTGTTGGAGCAATGTTTTCAGCTCTTTCCCTACCCGCATGCTAGTGGGCAGGGAAAGAAATGAAAACACCACTTTCAGCAAGTGGGAACATTTTTTAAGATCCCGCTTGCTGAAAGCAGAGTGTTTGCTTTTGCTTGGCTGGCGCTGTAAGCTTCTGCTAAGTAAAAGCAAACAGCTACTTCCCTAGGGTGGGCACTTCAGGAGGTAGCAGGAGCCGGCGCTTGGGGGTGGTAGTCCCCTGGGCCATACATGGCTCCATAAGGGGCCCCCTCCAACTTTTTAATTTGGCCATGGGGAGGTGGTGGACCCCCTCCTTTAATGTTATTGTAGCTCTGAGGAGGTGGCAGGCCAGAAGGATCCCCCTATTCATTTTTTGAAATACTGACCTGGGGAGGTGGTGGTCCCCAGAGTACAAGGGTGCCATGGACCCCCCCATATACTATTAAGAGGTAGCTCTGGGGAGGTGGTGGTCTCCAGGGCCCGGGGGGTCTGCAGGAGCCTCCCAATTATTTTCATAATATCTTGCCCCAGGGAGGTGGTGGTCCCCAGGGCGCTGTACAACCCAGCATACTTAATAAGCATAGCCCCGGGGAGATGATAGTCCATGTGGCTTCTAAAAGCCCTGGGGAACCCTGCACCCCTGCCTTTTTTGCCCCTAATGCCCCGGGACCTGGTCCACCCGCGGCAAAACAACAGAGAAACACAGGAAACCACAATTTATTTTTTAAATCAAGGCAAAATCTGCAGATCCACCATGAATTTCACTGTGATTTAAAAAAAATACTTTTAAGCCTTGAGGGGATCCAAGGGAGACCCCTGGACCAAGGCTAGAGGTTGAGGGTAAACATGCCCTGCCCCCTTTTCTTATTCTTTACAGTTGTTTTTTAGACTAGGCTGAATGAAAATTAAATGAAAATACAACTGCTTGGCACATAAAGCATATGACATACTCTTTCCTCTACTACAAACTCACAGAGTAATGCAATTTGTGTAGAAGTCCTACAGCTTTAATTTTTTCATTTTGTTTTGCCCTTGTAATGAAAAGGTGAAAAATTGCCGCTCTGATTCCCTTTTTCCTGTAAAAAATAAAAAGCGCCTGTATATCACCAAGCTTAACCATGGAATGTCCCATCATTTGACCCATTGTCAAATGACATATAAAATACGACATATAAATTGGAGTGTAATAAATTGAGGCCAGTGGCCTTACTCTAATTCCATAGACAAGCACAGCATTCTAGTTCATACGCATAAAAGACTTGTCGTTATATGCTGTGATATGTGTTTAAATCTCACTTGAAAGTTCCCACATTCAATAGCTGCCATGATAAAACAAAACAAAAGAAAAGAAAAGAAAGACATTTCTTTTCATTAAATATAAGCACTTCCATCTTCAACTTCAACTTTATTACATTCTAATTTATGTTATATTTAGATTTGGTACTTGACCGCTTGGACGGCGAACTGATATTTCATTTACATGACTTAGGAAGAACTAATCCACACATTTCTTCCCATTCTATGTATTAATTTAAATTTTGAATGGAATACACTATTGTTCCCTATATTTTGAGCTGTTAGAAAACAGCTTTTTCACAATGTTTATTTTCAACCAACATATGTAATTACCATGCAAGTGGATATACTAATACATTAGTTCCATGTTGTTGGAAATTGCCTTTTTTGCAGGGTTATCCCCAAACTTTTTGCCTTCTTCCTTTCTATTTTTTTAGGTCTGTTTTTGCTAGTGTATTGTCTCTGTGCACTCTACCACTGCAGATCAGTGCTAAAGTGCAAGTGCTCCCTAGGTAAATTGTACTATTGACTGCTTTATCCATGAATGGCATATTTGATTTAGAGGTAAGTCCCTAGTAAAGTGGACTGGAGGTGCCCAGAGAATGTAAATCAATTGCTACTAGTGGGCCTGCAGCATTGATTGTGCCACCCACATGAGTAGCCTTGTAAACATAGCTCAGACCTGCCACTGCAGTGTCTGTGCATGCAGTTTTAAACTGCCAGTTCGGCTTGACAACTGTACCCACTTGCCAGGCCTAAACTTTCCCTTTTTAAACATGTAAGGCACCCCTAAGGTAGGCCCTAGGTAGCCCCATGGGCAGGGTGCAGTATATGTTAAAGGTAGGACATGTACTGGTGTCTTTTACATGTCTCAACAGTAAAATACTACCAAATTTGGTTTTCACTGTTGCAAGGTCTATCTCTCTCATAGGTTAACATGGGGGCTGCCTTTAAATATTCGCAAAGTGCAGCTTCCATTTGAGAGCAGATACAAATATTTAGGGTCTCTGGACTCACAATTCAAAAATACATCTTTTAGTGGTGTTGGTTTTTAGATTGTTAGTTTGAAAATAACACTTTTATAAAGTAGGCATTTTCTTGCTTAAACCATTCTGTGACTCTGCCTGTTTGTGGATTCCCCGCCTGGGTCAATTTAACAGTTGGGCTGTTGTGAATTCCCTCTAGACAGTGACACAAAGGGAGCTGGGGTGTAGCCTGCATATCCTGACGAGCCATCTGAGCTAAAGAGGAGGGAGGAGTGGTCATTGACACCCGAAATGGCTGTGTCTGCCCTCCCACAATGCAGTCTCCAACCCCCTGGTGTGTGTCTGGGGCCTGGCCTGGACAAGGAAGGATCTCGCAAACAACTGAGACTTTCCTTTGAAGTTTGCCAACTTCAAAGGCAGAAAGGGGTAAAAGTATTGGACCCAAAACCCCAGACTTTTAGAATCTTTCTGTAATCAAGAGGAACATCTGCAACGGAGAAGAGCTGGAGGAGGAATACTGCCCCCTTTGCTATGTTGCTTTGCTGGGTTGCCTGCAGTTGCTGTTTCTGCCCTAAAAGAGAACAAAAGGTGAACTTTGCTGTGTATCATGCTTGAGAAAGTTCTCCAAGGGCTTGGAGTAGAGCTTGCCTCCTGTTGGAAGGCTGACACGCTGGTCTGCATGTATACTGCTGATCCCGCATGGAGCCGCACTGCCCCACTTCGCACCGCGACCCTGGTCTCACCAACGGCGTCATCTGACGCTGCCACCGAGCTACTGCTCGCACCCTGACCTGCGAGCCTGCACTCCAACATCGCCTTGCTCACACCACTGCCTGGGCATCCCAAATGATGACACTCCTACTGACACTGACACATGTGCCTGCACCGTGGCCTGTGGACACCACTCGTGAGATATACGAAGCACCGTCCCACATCACAGCCCTGGTTCACCGACGCCAGCACCATCGACTCCAGTGTCATCAACCGACGTCCCTGTCTGCACTGTGACCTGTGGAAGGCTGCAGGGAGCCCGTCCCACGCCGCAATGCAGACTTGGGCCAACCGACGACAGCACTTCAGCAACGACGCCACTGCTGATTGCACCATGACCTGGTGACACTGCACATCGCACTGTCCCGCTTCACACTGCAGCCCTGGTCTCACCGACTCCACTGGATGACCGTCACTGAGCCACTGCCTGCACTGTGACCTGTGGGTACCGCATGTCGCACCGTCCCGCTTCGTACCACAGCCCTGACACCATCCATGCCAGCGCTCCTGACTTCATCAGCCTGGAGTTCGATCTGCAACATGTGTGACTTCAAGGACCTTATAACCCCGGCACCCACTCCGAAACCGACACCGCAACACCAGCAACGCTGTTCTCACCTTGAGGATCATGATGTCTTGCAAATCCAAAGGTACTGTTTGTGGGTCTTCCCGACACCGTAGCTGGCCCGCGACGCCACAGCCAGCCTGAACTGTTGCTTTCGTTGAGCACGACACCAAGATAGCCCCAGGTGGAGCTATTGACTTCAAGGAACTGTATTTTTAAGTTAAATCGTACAAAATTCCTATCTTTAGCACTGTATGTTGGATTTGTATCATTTTGGTCTTGTTTTACACAGATAAATATTGGCTATTTTTCTAAAACTGGTGTGGTGTCCTTTTCTACTGTTTTCACTGTGTTACTGTGTGTTATGTGCAAATGCTTTACACATTGCTTCTGAGATAAGCCTGACTGCTCGTGCCAAGCTACCAAGGGGGTGAGCAGGGGTTATCTGGGTGGTATCTCCCTTATCCTGACTAGAGTGAGGGTCCCTACTTGGACAGGGTGCAAACCGACTGCTAACTGGAGACCTCATTTGTAACACATGTCTATTGGTTGGTGAATTTATCTAAGGGCGATGGTACATGTAAATGACTGTGAGAAAGGCCGTTCTGGTTGAAATGCATTGCCAATAAATCTTGAAAAATACCATAACTGATGTGCTAGCTATCTGTGTTTTGGATGTATTCCAGATACTTTTTGTGGATAATAAACAGGGATTTGCACCCGCTGCTCAGCAGGGGCCCACTTGGTGGATGTAGCCAGCTTTGGCATGAAACTCATCAATTTCATAGATAGAGGTAGATAGATAGATAGATAGATAGATAGATAGATAGATAGATAGATAGATAGATAAACAGGTAGATAGATAGATAGATAGATAGATAGATAGATAGATAGATAGATAGATAGATAGATAGATAGATAGATTCTCCTTTTCATCCATCCATTCATTCAATCATCCATACAGCCTTTCGGTCATCTAACCACCCTTTGCTCCACCTATCCATTTTTTTAAACCTTCCATCCATCATCCACCCTTTGGCTCATCAATCCTTTCACTCTGCCACCCATCCTTACACCCATCCATCCACCCTTCATCCCATCCATCCATCCATTCAGACATCCCTCCATTTACCCTTTCACTCAGCTATACATCCTTTCATTCACTCATCCATCTGTTCACCCTTTTAATCATCCATCCAGCCATCCTTTCACCCAGACATCCATTTACCCTGCCTTTCTCTCTTCAATCCATTGTTTTACTCATCCATCTTTACATCCATGCTTTCATTCATCCATCCTTTCTCTCATCCAACCTTTCTCTCATCAATCCATTGTTTTACTCATCTGTCTTTACATACATGCTTTCATTCATCCATACCTTCACTCCATCCATCCATCTGCTTACCTTGTGTTTTCTATATTTTCTGTTACCACAACTGACTATCTGCTGCCTGTAGCTTTCTTCATCTCTCTTTTTAGTAACCTTTCCCTTGCTCGGGGCGTGCAAGATGGCCGCCACTCCGTGAGACTCTGCAGGGCAGGGGCATAAATCTGTTTAAAATCCGGAGAGATCGGCTACCCGCGGCGCTCTTTATCATGAGCCCCGAGGACCAGATTACCAAAGAGGTGAGGGCTGGTGAAATGGAGCTGGCCCGATGGTCGTAGCCGCTTGAAGATCCGCGCAATTGGTTGACAAGGAGGCTTGGTGCTGAGGCCTTGCCTCGTGTCCGGCTGGAGAGTGCAGCGGCCGAGTGGAGTCCTGAAGCGGGCCGGCTGCGGCAGAAGGCAACGTGGGGGGTACTGAGTGCCCTCCTCCTGGATAACGCAACCTGTGAGCCAAGAGCAGCGAAGCCCCTGAGCCGCCTGCGGGGGTCAGGCAGTGAGTGTCTGTGGGACCAAGTCGACCGGCGGCAGGAATTGGGCCGCAGGCCCTGTAAGTGGGTGCGCCGCAAGGTCGGCCTAGGGCTTGGACAGCGGTGGTGTGCGCTGCCTGGCTGTGTGCTCTGGTCGGGGGTGGCGGATGAATGGCTGAAGGTGAGGGACCCGCTGCTTACCTGCATTTGTGGAGAGGCCGTCGGGCGATTGTGAACTACTGTGAACTACTGCACTGTGTGCACTGTGTGCCCCGGTCATCTTGGCAGTTTGCCTTGATTGTAGCGGCTGGAGGGGGTGCAATAGAAGGAGTGGGAGAGTTCCCACTGGCTGCAGGCAGTAACAGGCGGGCTGCCCACGAGAGCAGAAGACACTTTGGGGGACCCGGGGCCCAGAAGGAAAATGAAGAGCTGTGGTGCTGGTGGCTACCTGTGGGCAGACAGTAGCAGGTGACGCACCCAGTGGCGTACTGGAGGTTCTCCCGGGGCTGAGACATGGTGCCCCTCTACCCACATTGCGTGGTGGTGCTTGGGAGAGACTGGTGCTGGATCGGACGCCTGCACTGTTGGCTTTGGACTGTGCACCCCTCCCCCCGGGGTGAGAATCTACTAAGAAGGGTGAGGCTGACCATAAGCAATTAAAGCTCTCATTCGAGGGAAAAAGAAAGTGCAGCCAAGCGAGCAGAGTGACGGACGATCTTCCTGAGGAGGAGGATTCGCAGTCGACCTCAATGAAAACTTTGGCCCTCATTATGACCCTGGCGGACGGCGGTATTATGGAGAAAAGTACTGCCAACAGGCTGGCGGTACTTCTCCCCATAACAAACCGCCAATGTACCACTCCGTCCGCCACGGCAGTAACAGCCACCGGGCTATTATGACCCCACCTACTGCCATGGTTTTCGTGGCCTCCTTAAAGCCACGAAAACTGTGGCGGTAAGCACTATCAGTGACAGAGAATCCCTTCATGGGTCATGATACCGTCTGCGGCGGTCTACTGGCTTGGCGCTGCTGCTGGCAGCAGGACAACCTTACCGCCATCCGCCACCATGATTTTAGCCGGAATTCCACAATCCTTCTGGCGGTATTCCGGCTACGGTCATAATATGGCGGTCGGCTGGTAGCCACGGCGATGGTCTTTTGGCGGCTGTCACCGAGGCAGTAGACGGTTTTTTCCACCACTGTCATAATGAGGACCTATGTTTATAGACCTTAAACATAGCCTGGCGGGAATGGAGGCAAAGCTGGATCATCTGACAGAGCATACGGATCACTTAAAAGATAGAGAAGATGATCATGACACACGTCTTGAGCAGGTGGAATCGTGCACTTCAGACTTGGAGGACAGTCGGCGTCGAGAAGGCGAGCGACTTCTGCTGATGGAATGGGTGCTGAAGTCATCTGGAATAAAAATGAGGATCTAGAAGCCCGCTTTAGATGAAATAACATCTGCATTTTAGGTCTTCCGGAGTCGACAGCCATGGGAGCTCTCCCCGGTGTTGGTGGTCGAGCAGGCACATAGGTCGCTCGGCCCATGACCGCCGCCTGGGACGCCGGTACAGCCTGGGATTGCACGCTTGCTAAACTACAGAGACACAGTGCTTCGCCTTGCTCGCGAACGTCGACCCATAGACTAGTCTATAACCACAACAGGCTCAGCATCTTTCCTGACTATACTCCTGGTGTGCAGGCGGCCCGTAGGACGTTCCTCCCGGTTAAGCGCACATTGCTACATACTCCCTCATCTACCCAGTTAAGCTACGTGTGTAACAAAAGGGCAACCTGTATTTTTTCATAGATCCAAAACAGGCAGCAAAATTTGTGAAAACCATCCTCAAAAAAGTGGACCCAAATGGCCCCCAGAATAATGGAAAGGGTGGGGACACCCTTAATGATAATGACTGAGAATAGCAGTTTCCTGGGGGCACCTGTGGTCCTTGATGGCGAGCTGCAGCCTGCTGGGACACACAAGCGAAATGCGCCTCGGTGATGACCAACCCGTTAGTCTCTTAGAGATGCAGAGGTTCTTTCCCACCCACCTATACTGGGTGGGAAACGGATGGCCACGTCAGTGCCCCCTTAGATAAGTCCAACTAAGTTGTTTGTTGCAATGCAACGGGATATGACTTTGGATGGGGGTGGGATGGGAGATCTGGCCTAATTGGGGATCCAGAGTGGGCGGGGCGGCAAAGCCATGGTGAAAGCCATGTGGCGGCGTACTCAAGCTATGCAAGGGGGGGTGGCCATACTGCTTCGAAAGGGACTTCAGTGGCGTCCAGAGAAAGTGATTACAGATAGGCAGGGCCGCTATGTTATGCTGCAGGGTACATTGCAAGACAGACCGTTCTGACTGGTGTCATTGTATGGCCCCATTGTGGATGATCCAGTGTTCTTTGAGGAGTTATGGCATCTGGTGTGCTTCCTGGGCTCGGGGTCTCTACTAGGGGGGGGAGACTTTAACGTGGCCCTGGACGCGGTGGCAGACCATGAGAGTCGAGCGAGGACTCAACAAGTGGCAGCTGCTGAGGCTTTATCCCTGATTGTGACGGAGGGCACCATGGTGGATATATGGAGGGTGAAGAATGGCGCGGAAAGAAAGGGAACATGTCTCAATACAGTGCATAACAGCTGGTCACACATTGATAGATGACTTGGAAGCAGAGACGTAGAGCTCTGGATGGAGTCTATTGAACATATGCCTTGCACTCTATCGGACCACTCTCTGGTTCTTTTGGAGCTGGAGATTCCTGGGGGTTCACATCACGGCTTCTCGTGGAGGCTGCCTCGCGGAGCACTTAAAGATCAAGCCTTTAGGGAGGTGGTGCGAACCGCTATAGTGGAATATGTCACTGTTAATAAGGGATCGGTATCATCAGCGGGTACCCTGTGGGAGGCCTTTAAGGTGGGGATCTGTGTGCTTTGAGCGATCCATCGTGAATTGGCAGATTTAGAGACTCAGCTGGCCATGCTGGAAAAAACGAATACGCGTAGGCATGTCTAATGCTCTCTTGGCTGAGGTGAGAGAGAAGTTATCACATTATGAGGAAGTGGCACTCCGTGAGATCTGTTTTCTAGGCAAGGAATCCAAGGTGAGGCAGTACAGAGAGGGCGAGAGGGCCGGTAGGACACTGGTGGCAATTCTGCGACGGCCATGGGCCGGGAATTATATTGTAGAATTGCTGGACACCGATGGTGTAAGCCATGTTGGCACGGAGGGGGTCAAGCAGGTGCTAATCGATTTCTATGCTTCCCTTTACTCCGCATCGGCGAGGCCGCTACCGGAGGAGTATACAGAATACTTTGAGGACATTGGCTTGCTCTGGCTTGAGAACACGCATAGGCAGTATTTAGATTTGCCGTTCTCGGTTGAGGACATCGTACAAAATATCTGAGGCTTACCCGGAGATAAGGCCCCTGGTTTAGATGGGCTCACTGCAGCCTTGGATAAGGGAATACGCAGATTTATTGGCGCCGCACCTACTAGATGTATATGCAGAGGCAATTGAGGGTGGAATTCTTCCACCTTCACTCCGCGAGGCCCTAATTGTTACAATATTGAAGCCAGGTAAAGACCCGGACCTCTGTGACTCATATAGACCACTCTTGCTTATAAATATGGACAATAAGATCCTAGCGAAGTTAAGTGCGTCACGGCTGGAGCCCCTCCTTCCATCTCTGGTGCTCCCAGATCAATGTGGTTTTGTACCGGGTCGTTTGACTTTGTATAATCTCTGTACCTTTTTTGCAGTAACCCGAATGGTGAAAGCCTGAAGAATGCACTGCGGCTGTGTTTCTAGATGCCACAAAGGCATTCAACTCCGTCGAGTGGTTGTATATGTTTGGCTTGTTGTCAAGGGTGGGTCTGAGCCCTAGATTCATCCAGTTAATCCGTTTATTGTATTCAGCTCCAGTGGCGAGATTCAGAATTAACAGAACAACAACAAATCCCTTTCCGGTGTCTAGGTGAACCCGGCAGGGTTGCCCCCTCTCACCACTACTATTTGCGGTGGCGATGGAACCACCTGCTAAGCACTTGGGACAACATCATAATCACAGGGGCTTGGTGTTTAGACTATGCCCAGTTCTAGTCTCTATGTATGCTGATGTTGCTTTATATGTACAGGATCCACAGCTTCACCTTGACATACTGACAGACGAGATCGTATGATTTGGTCAGTTCTCTGGGATTACAATAAACTGGTCCAGATCAGTGGTTCTTCCCCTGTCAGCTGCTACAACACTGTATCGCTCAAAATACTCCCTGAGCTGGGCTGATGGCCCGGTGCACTACCTAGGTATATGGATCAGCAGGGAAGTGGATGAGTTGTGGTCGGTCAACTATGGCAGTGCCATTACGTGGCTAGAGGATAAGTTAGTGGCTTGGCACTCCCTTCCGCTCTCGTTGACTGGCCGTATAGCCATTGCTAAAATGGTAATCCTGCCAACATTTCTCTATCTGTTCACCAATATTCCTCTCATGCTTATGGACAATTTCCTGAAGCGACTTAGGTTCTTACTTATAACGCTGGTCTGGGCTGGTATACAGCCCAGAATCGCATGGGAAATGCTAACACAGCCGTTCGAATTGGGCGACCTGGCTGCTCCAGATCTGGAACTCTATCATAACTGCGCAAAGGTACATTTTGCGCATTTCTGGATGCACCCCATAAATATTTACCACATCTGGCTCTGGAATATGATTCTGTCTGGCCTGATGGACTTTCTGGGGTGATCTATGGACCACCCAGATCAAGGACACGGAACGTTGATACGGTAACATACATGGCATGGGCCTGGCGGGCGCTCCTGCGGTGTTCTGGGACTGAGGAGCCATTTTCGCCCCCGGTGCTGGTGCGGGACATTGTGAACCTGCGAACAATGGAGGGAGGACGGATATGCGAGCATCTGCATGATTTGGGGATGACGACCCTGGAGTCCTGGTATCTGGAGGGTTCTTTTGTCTCCCCAGAAGCTGTGCTCTGTGAACCGCATGATACCGCGCTTTAAAGGTTTACATTTTTACGCATCAGGGTGCTTATGTGGGCTAAATACCCCGGCTTCCCTGGGGTGCCCCCGGTGAGCCACGCTCTGGAGCTGGCATACAGATCCCCATCTCCCCACAGTCTTGTTACAAGCCTTTATATGTGCACGCAAACAGCTGCGCCTTTGACAACACCTGGAGCCAGGGCGCAGTGGGAGGTAGATATAAGGGAGACCCTGTTGGATGATGTGTGTCAATATTCCTGTGCACACATGCGCAAGCTTTCCCCCAATTATAGACTGCGTCTAATACATTTTAAATGTCTGCATTGCTTGTATTATACGTCGAGGCGCCTTAAAAGGATGGGTGTCTGGCTGGATGCTAGCTGCGACAGATGCTCAGCGCTGGAGGCGGATTTTCTGCATCTGGCGTGGAGCTGTGAGACATTACAGAGATACTGGATGAATATGCTGGGTGCACTGGAAGAATTAGTCGAATTAGAGTTGCCGAGGTCCCCCAAATTTGCACTCCTGGGTTATGTCAAGGAGATTCCCTCCTAACAGAGGAGATTAGTGGGACTGATGTTGGTGATAGCGAAGCGCAGAGAGGCGATGTGTTGGGGTAGGTGACAGACACCCCGCTGTCAGGAATGGCTGCGTGATGCTGCGTATTGCCAGAAGCAACGTAAGGCCTACTGGGAATTAATGCCGTCTAATTCTCGGCCACAAGATATATGGCCTCCCCTGCAGGCTTACCTTGAAGCCCAGCCGTAGTGGTGTGCAATACGCATACAGATCCAGATGCGACAGCAATGCCCTCCCGATGTGTCATGCCTACACCCTACCCTTTCAGGCTGGATGCTATGAATGCGAGGACTTCCCTATCCCTTTCCCTCTCTTTCTCTCCCCTGTCTATTCCTGCTCTTCTTTCCGTTCCACTGTTGACTGGGGCAGAGGATGACATACGCAGATAGACTACTCGATTATTTTTTACCAAAACATGCTCCAGAGAAGCAGACCCACCAGCATGCCTCCATTATTGTTGCACATGTTGTAATGTTGCACACATACTATTGTCAAGTATACTATTAATTGTGCAGCATGTATGCCTTACTCATTAATGGTAGGTAATTCATGTTCCGTTTCAATATGAAATCCTCTAAACAAAAACACAGTTTCATTATGTTGGTATCCTGGCTTAATTCCTTGCAGTCAGTGGGAAAACCCTGGCCCTGTGACTAATTCCATCAAAAATGCAAATTGTGCTATGGGACCAACAATGTTCTGCTACTGTGTCACTATATTATACACAAGTGTTTACACTGAGCATTACATCTGTGTTTTTCAATTATTTTCTTTCCTGATATAGCTACTCCTGCTGCTGGAGGTCCGCCTTTCCAGCAGGACATAGCCGCCTGGGTGCAGCGCCAGAAGCTGGAGGCCGAATACCACCGACTAGTGGCCTTGGAGGAGGAGGCCATTGCCTCCAATTCATTGGGCCACCAGCCTGGCTTGCCTCCATCACAAACACACCAAGGCCACTGGTGCCTGCATCCGGGGTCCACTGTTGACCAGCGGAACAGGCCACCTTCTCCACCATGCCCTAAGTGAGCTGGCGCTGCTCAGGCAGAAGCAGCAGAGCCTGGCCCAAAACGTGGCCCGCCAAAGTCCAAAATGGGTGCCCTCAAGGCCTATTTTTTGTTGAACATTTTTGATGGGAGGGACTGTTTTGTTGTGGGTGGAGAGGACAGGAACTGGGAATGGAATTTGGGGAAAGCGTTGGTCTCAGACATTTGGGGGTTTTGCTTGGGAAAGGGGTGGGCCTGTTATGAGTAGAGAAGGTGGGTTTCCTTATGTAAATAAAAAGTACATATCACTCGCTATCTGTCTTTGGTTTTTGTATTGCTGTTTAACATAGCACTGTGATTTATTTATTGACATAAATGAGACGAGTAGCTTTCCTCTGAAATGGTCACATATTACACTGTACATCAACTTTTCCCCTTAGGCTTTCCCTACCTGAAGTCCCTTGCCATGTATTTATTCTTGACTAGGTTACTTTATTTACCTCTACCTGTAGTCCTGTATACCTCGCTACCAGCGTGGGAACAGACTAGTTCTGTTTGACTTATTGCTTGATGAAGTTTTGCAGCACTCAGACAATGATCAAAGTGTATGCTGGTTAGTCAATGCCCTTGTCCTACCCTTTGTAACTAATATCCACTGGGAGGTATTCTAACAACATACTCAGAAATCTTAATCTTACTCATCTATCTCTGCTTACGGGAGAACAACTTCATTAATAAGTTCCTAACCAGTTTGCTTTTTAGTTCTTCCCTGAATGGATTAAATGATGGCTGCTACCTCTTTCAATCTTCCCAAACCTTAATGCAGGGTTTCTCAAAGGGCCTTCTTAGTACTGGTTGCAGTAGTGGGCTACCTCTAACAGGGAAGACATCTACAAAGCGAGGTCCCACCCATTCTGAATTAGGTTTTCAAATTGATCTCTAACTTTAGGATTCTTCAGAAGGATTATCCATCACAGGCAACTAGACTGAAAAAAACAGAGTGAGTAATCCAAGACTGAGACCACATAACAAAAACATTGTACAAAGAACAATTAGCAGTAGTACTTTGAAGCACACTGGGGAGCTAGTAACTATTTGATTTATTTTAAATGAAATTCAGACTAATCTTACAAAAACTTTGTGTCAGGAGTCAGAATTGAGGAGAAGGTGACTGCATTTTGTATAGATTTGTAAGCAACACAAGGCCTGATTCACAAAGGAAAGAAGTTACACTTTTAGTGTTAATTTACTCTTGCAAGTTTACGGCTAGTAATTTTTCCATCAGTAACTTAAGTTTACGAGTAGTAACATTTGCGAGTAGCAAGTAATGCCTATCATTTTAAAAGGAGTTACTGTTACTGCTAGTATTTAGTTACTGCTCACAAAGTTACTGGCTGGTAGTACAGTTACACTGCTAGAGTGAACTTATACCAAAGTGTAAATTTACTTTACCATAATGAATCATACCCTAGTGTACACCAGTACTACTGGGGAAAGATATTGTTCTAAGTAAGACTCTACTCTATCGCTTTCTTGTCTGGTTGGGGGTAGTAGGGCTGGCATGGGCTATTGTTCAAAAGATCCTGTAACAGTGAGTTGGTGTTGGTTCACTACATTCGCACCCTGAAGTGTGTGATCCATTTATGGTGTAAATTATTAAGTCAAACCTCTATAGATCTCAAAACCTGGTGGAAGAGGATTAGATTTAATTGCATGGATGGGAAGGGGAAGTTGGGGTAAGGTGAGACAAAGACAAACACAACATTTATTAAGTTGATGAGCGCCACATCACCATATCTGTTGTAAAAGGAATTACATGTCAGTTACCAAATGCATAGCAACAAGTCCATCAGCCCCAGAGTCCCAAGTTGCCTTATATTTCCTAGGGTTGAAAAAAATACAAAATAGGGAGGACCTACACATTTCTACAAAATGCTACTGTTACGAAAAGAAAAATAATACTGTATACGTTATTAATGCCAAAATGGATAGTGCATTAGCATTCTTCTTCTCAGAATGTCCATCTTGGATGCAGAGCAGAACAAGTCTGGTAAGCAGAAGTGTTATGTAGTGTTTGTGCAGAAGAAGAGAAGGCCTGTGAAATGTAAAAAGATACATGGCAATATTGCAGAGTCAAGGAGAAGGTAAGGTACAGTCATGTGTAATTAAAGCAGAAGCAAGAACAATCTTTTACCACCAATCGCAGACAAGCAGCTGCATGTACCTGGCCGATCAGTTCCCATTGTGTGCACCCATCCTGTGACAAGTGTCCAGTGACAGTGTCCCCAGACCACAAACATTTAGTTAGAGTTTTAATTGACATTTGAGCCAGCACACTACTCAGCATTTTCAAAATCAACACACCTCTTTCCAGTTCACAGGAGGAGGCCTCTTTGAGTCATGTTACTTGTTTCCCATAGGCATTTTTCGTTATTCATAACTTCCTTCTTCTGGCTGTTGGGCTAGTCCTGTGACTGTCCTGCCTGTGACAGTCCTGACTCTGAGTCCCCTCCCTACCCGAATTAGATAGATTCATATTTTTGAGGTAAAAGAAGAGAAAATGAATTTGAGCATTGTGTATAGTTTTGTGAACTAAACTGACTAGTCTTTGACAAACCTGCAATAAGAAGTACAGAAAAGGACTGGAGTAGATCAAGTAAATAATTATGGTGAAATGTGAAAGTAAGGCTATCATTTAGACAGAATCATCTATCGGGCCCAAAACATTACAAATCAAGTTTGCAAATTAGTTACAACATCCTCCCAGCTACCACATGAATCATCAATCACTCAATAAATCACTCATTGGTCCATAGTTACCTGCTCCATGTGTGGTGCACTGCATATTTGTCTATTGTATCTTCGCTTTTTCCATGGAAGTGACAAACAGTACCATTCTTATAATCTTAATGATCTTCACTGATGGCAGGCAGCCCAGATAGGGATTCAAAAAAGAAGGATAGTGATTGGAGGCATTGCCTTCATATCATTTAAGCAAATGGGTAGGCTTTTTCTGTGCACACTGGCCCACTCTACACATGTAAATAAATAGAGTTGCATACATCACACACCAAAAATATAAATGTTCTTCAATATCCCCCTTTTTTTTTACAAAGCGAGTTGGTGCTAATATGTGAAATTTGTACTGTGGCCTGCTTAGTCAGAGAAGTAGAGTTCATCTTCAAACTCAGGAGGTTCTCCCAGAAGTTGGGCAGCTAACATATTTAAGTCCTGCCCTTCACCCTTATCCTCCTCCTCTGGTGTTTTAGGAACAGTGTAGTGGTATGAACTGTTGGTTACTTTTTATCATGGACAATCTCTCCACATTTTGAAACAAAAGATTGATCCTTCTGACTGTGACAACTGCACCAGGTGCTCTTAACACATGGTCAGAACACATACTGGCTACTGGACAAGCCAGATACTTTAATGCGAGCCTGCTGAGCTCTGCCCATTGTTGCACCTTCCAATGCCAATAGACCAATAGATTTTGATCCAGGTAGACCTCTTTTGCATCACCCAGCTAGATTTTGACCAGCCTCTGAATGGTCACTAGTGCTGCCACTTGCCCGACCTCTGTTGTCTTCACCTCCGCACTTGACTCTAGCTCAGCCACTTGAAATCAAGGCATTGCAGAGGTTGGGTCAGTTTTGTCTGTTGCTTGTGTTGCTGATGATGATGGTGATGGCTGTGAGATTGGAATTTGAAGGCTGTGCACAGGAACTTCTGCACAGGCCTCTAAGCCTTTTTCTTCGAGGTCTCTTGCTTGGTCAACAATTGAAGTCTTGTATTGTGAAACATCCCTTTTGGGGAAAAAGGAGTAAAAGTGTTTTGTACCATGGATCAAGTATGGATCAAGTATAGTGCCACAGACACAGGACACACCCTCTCTTTGGAGCCTTGTATTAACAGCCAAGTGAAGGATTAAGCTCTGAACCATTTCATATGATTCTTCATTCACACCGTCAAACCTTTGCAACACCTTTTGCAACTGCTCTTGTAAAAGCTGCAACAACGGGATTGCTTGCCTCATCATACTGTCCTCTTTGCTGCCTTCCTGTGTTGAAACCTCAAAAAGAAGTAGCATTTGCATCAGGCTTTTGACTAGGCCCCATTTGTCCATCTCCATGGTCATGCTTTTCCCAGTTGCATCATCTCCGCTTTGAAGGGCATAGTTGGTGATCGGTCTGTACTGCTCAAACAGACATTGCAACATGTAGTAAGTGGAGTTCCAATGTGTTGGCACCTCCTGTATGAGAGCTTTACCTAGTACTTTATTAGCACACTGAATGATCCTCAGCTGCTTCCGAGCTTTAAGGCAATGACTGAAATGAGTACAGATTTTTCTGCAGGTGGCCAGTATGTTGCTGACTATGGGCCTGATTTAGAACTTGGCAGGCAGGTTACTCCGTCACAAGGGTGACAGATGTCCTATCCACCGCAATGTAAATTCCATTGAATACAATAGGACTTAGATTTCAGCAGATGGGACATCCACCACTGTTGTGATGGAGTAACCCATTTGCCAAGTTTGAAATAAGGCCCTAAGCCTTCTTTTTTTAAACAATGCTGCACAATCAGGTTGGTGCAATGGGCCAAACACAGGACACTGAAATATCCACCATCTGACTTCACTGTATTTCTGCCATTGTCTGTGGCAACAAATCCAATTCTGAGACCTCTGGCCATTCAAACACCTTACTGTAAAAGTCTTCCAAGATGTTTACAGCTGTATGGGATTTCTCCATGACAAACATCGCTACTGTTGCATGCCACTGTACACCCTAACAACTTTCTTCAACACTGAGACCTGCAGATAGTTCTTGCCTAACTCCCACAAAACAGATTCAGTGTGCAGTGATACTAATTTAATCATGTAAGCAGATGCTTGATACCTAGTCCACATGTGTGTTGTAAGATGGATAGTGTGAATAGCACTGAGCCTCATACCTTGGCCAACCAGTTGCAGGTCATCATGATGGAACGCTGTAATAGAAATTCTGGTAAAATAGATCTGTCTGGGAACCTTCCATTTCAGGCAGATGGCCACCACAGATTCTGAAAAGCCCACTCCTTCCACAAAATGAAAAAGAGAGGAGGTCCAGTGCTAACATTTTAGCCAGCTTCCCATTGTGCAAATTTGTCACTGGATAGTTGCATTCATAAGGCCCCTCCTGCCTAAACATGCCCATAACAGTAGCTTTGATTTTTTTCTTTTGTGGTGTCACTGACATAGGTGACTTCCGGAGAGAGGCAGAAGGTGGTAGAATGCATTTTGGAGGAATCAGTGTATGATGCAGAGTTGTTTGCATCTGAGTCTTGTGCCATTTGGGTTGCTCATGTAGGTGATGTTGGTACACTACAGGGACAGGGCTGCTCTGTGTAATGCCATCATCCTCCTCATGACCACCTTCTCATCCTATTGCTTTGCACTCAGCTGATTCCCCTCTCTTATCACCACCACCACCAACTATCTTTTTAAGGTACCCCTCCCTCCAGATTGTGCAATGTTTTTTCAGATGGAACACTTGGCCTCCAGTACTGTAGTGTGAACCTGGCTTACCTCAACGAACACTTGTGTGACAAATAATGTTATCCTTGTGCTTGCTAATCATAAAGAAGTTCCAAACTGAGAAGGATAACTTTATTATTATGCCACTGCTAATGCCTGAACTGGAGGTAGGTGCGTGTGTCGTTTGCCTATCTGCAGAGCATACTTTGACTGTGGAAGTGGTGGGTGCAGGTCTCAATGTGAGTCTTACAAGAATGGAAGCCACAGGTGGTGGTGGTGGAACCTCATCCCTCTGAGCAGGAGGGTTTATCTGGGTGCCCTCTTAGTCACCCTCCATAGCTCGTCCTCATCGCTGACACTTTCCACAACACTAAGGCTTTCAGGAACTTTCCTTTTCTCTTGACTCTTGGGCTAGGTCTCATACTCAGCCGTGATTCAATCCATGCCCAGATCATCAGAAGGGGGGGCTTGGAGAAGATGATGGAGTACCCTTACTTTTTTTTCTGGAGGTTGTGAAGCCAATCATTAAAGAACAACATCTTGCTCAGCAGGAAGATCAATCACCTGTTATACTCTTCTTACTGTTGCTGGCTTCAGCTTCTGTTGTCTACTTTCCTGTGATGATTGGGTACTAGTTTGCCGCAAAGTCAAATCCAGTTCAGACTCACTGCTCGTCGCCATGGATGCAGTGGCTGCATCACTGAGAGAAATGGGCTTGGGCTTAGCCTTAGGTTGGGGTGGTGCTTTTGATG
This sequence comes from Pleurodeles waltl, assembly GCF_031143425.1. Classification (NCBI taxonomy): domain Eukaryota; kingdom Metazoa; phylum Chordata; class Amphibia; order Caudata; family Salamandridae; genus Pleurodeles; species Pleurodeles waltl. The sequence goes on along the minus strand of NC_090446.1, from coordinate 973,970,036 downwards.
ATGCTGGAGTGTTGCTCCCAGCCTTTTGCTGCCCAGGAGAGGGTGTAGCAGGTACACCACATTTCCCGAAAAAGGTAGAGGCCAGCACACCAGTTGTGGCAATATCCTTCTTCTTCTCCACCTCACCAGCCACTCTATTGGTAGGAACACCCTGTTTTGGGGCCATCTTCAAGTTTTGTCTTAGCTCTGGCAGTAGCCACTTAGCTGCACAAGAGGAAGCGGAGGAGGACTGGTGTGGATCGCTTCTGGCCTTCTGTCTGGCTGTACTGTGTGTGATGATGTCTCTTGGGCACCTAAAAGCAGACAAACATGAACAAAATTCTGTGATACGCAGCATTTGCAGTTTGAATCTTCAAACAATATAATTAAGTGACGTCACATCACAAATAACTACAAAAGTGGATCCATTTCAAACCATAATAACATAATGGGGGTCATTTTGACCTTGGCGGACGGCGGAGGCCGTCCGCCAAGGTACCGCCGCTGAATGACCACACCGCGGTCAAAAGACCGCGGCGGCCATTCAGACATTTCCTCTGGGCCGGCGGGCACTCTCCAAAAGAGCACCCGCCGGCCCAGAGGAAATGCCCCTGCAACGAGGACGCCGGCTCAGAATTGAGCCGGCGTAGTTGCAGGGATGCGACGGGTGCAGTTGCACCCGTCGCGTATTTCAGTGTCTGCTTAGCAGACACTGAAATACTTTGCGGGGCCCTCTTACGGGGGCCCCTGCAGTGCCCATGCCATGGGCATGGGCACTGCAGGGGCCCCCAGGGGCCCCGCGGCACCCCCTACCGCCATCCGCCAGGAACAGGATGGCGGTAGGGGGTGTCAGAATCCCCATGGCTGCGGAGCGCGCTCTGCAGCCATGGAGGATTCACAAGGGCAGTGGTAAACCGGCGGGTGACCACCGGTTTACCCTTTCTGGCCGCGGCTGAACCGCCGCGGTCAGAATGCCCTCGGGAGCACCGCCAGCCTGTTGGCGGTGCTCCCGTGGTCGGTGACCCTGGCGGTCACCGGCCGCCAGGGTCAGAATGACCCCCAATATGTCAATAACGTACAGATTGAAAGTTTTACTTTATGTGGCTCTAAGACCTATGAAATGCCTGTGGCAGACAGGGGTGCAGGACGAAACTGAATAATCCTTAAAAAAATGATTGCTAGTGTGTACCTATGGCAGGAGGCGGGTGCAGAACTGGCCAGGGGCAAATTGAATAATCCTTGAAAAAAAATGATTGCTGGTGTGCACCTAAGGCATATGGTAGGTGACGGGTGCAGGCTAGGACAGGAGAACATGTAATAACCTTTAAAAAATGATAGCTGGTATATGTCTATGGCCTATAGCAGGCAATGGGTGCAGGGCAAACCAAGGATAAATTGAACAATCCGGGGTGTTGCAGGAGGTCGTTCCAGGTCTTGGCTGCGAGGTATGAGAAGGCGCATCCTCCACTTCTGGCCTTCTTGATATGAGAGAGATGTGCTTTTGCCTGGGACGCAGATCAAAGGTGTCTGGTGGGTTGGTACAAGTTGAGGGGGTGGTTCATGTATGCTGGAGTAGTTTTGTGAGAGCTTTGTATGTGTGGATGAATAGCCTGAACTTACATCTTTCCTAGACTGGGAACCAGTGGAGATTGTTGAGGTGTGGTGATTTTGTGGGATGTTCAGGATGAGTCTGGCTGCATCGTTGTGGGTGGTTTGGAGTTGGTGTAAACTATTGGCTGGGCTTCCAAAGTAGAGGGCATTTCCATAGTTAAGTCTATTTATGATAGGAGCCTAGGTGACTGTTCATCTGGTGCTAAGTGGGATCCACTTGAAAATCTTGTGTAGCATTCGCAGGAGGTGGAAGCATGATGAGGCAACTGCGTTAATCTGTCTGCTCATGGAGAGGTTGGGGTCCAAGATGATCATGAGGTTCTTGGCATGGTCCGCACAGTTCTGAAGGCCACCAAGCAGCATCACGGAGTAGTGGTTGTTGTCAAAGATAAGGACTTCGGTTCATGCTGTTTTTCATCCAAGCAGGGACGTTGCTAATGCAGCCGGCGAAGTTTGCTTTGGCGGTGCTTGTTGAGTCGGTAAGGGAAAGGATGAGCTGTGTGTCATTTTTGTAGGATAGTATGTTGATGGTGTGGGCTCTGACGATGTCCATGATGGGCGTCAATTAGACATTGGAGAATATTGGGCTGAGCAGCAATCCTTGAGGGACTCCGCACATGAGTTTCTTGGCTTCTGAGGTGTAGACAAGAGTCTAACTCGTTGAGGTCTGTCCATGAAGAAGGGAGATAGCCACTGGAGGGCCAGTCTGCAGACATGCACGTGCTGTAGCTTTCTGGTGAGTAAGTTGTGTGAGACCGTATCAAAAGTTGCATAGAGGTCAAGGTAGAGGAGTGTGGCTGTTTCTCTTTGTTCATTGATGCTTCTGATGTCATCAGTGGCCACAAGGAGTGCTGTTTCTGTGCTGTGGTTTGTGCAAAAGCCAGATTGAGAATATGTGAAAAATCAAATAATTTAAAAAAAATTGGTGGTGTTTCCTATGGACTATGAGAAATCCCATGACGAGGCAAGGAAGGAAGCACAAGAGAAACTGAAAAAACATGGAAAAACCCTGCACATACATACTACAATCATTTTCAAGCATATTAAACTCACATCAGAGAAAAAAGAAAAAATTCACAAAAAACAAAAGTTCTATTGGTGTCCATAGAAAATCGCTTTGAAAAGTAGACGAAAAAGAACACCTTGTACACAAAAGTACACAAAATGGCCACACTGGCACCTGGCCACCAAGGACAAAGGCATGGAGAGCAAAGGACACATACTGGCCTATGGCAAAAGCAAAGCACACTGACTACAAAATGGCCGCCGTCCACATTGCCATTAAAAGCATAGGCATGGACAACAAAGAACACATGCAAGTCTAAAGCAACAGCAAAGCACACTGACTACACACAAAAAAATAGTCACCTTGCCACATGGCATAAAAAACAAAGACAAAATAGTGGCCTATGGCAAACACACACAAACACAGTGGCCAGCAAAAAAAGGGAGGCATGATAAACAGAGAAGAAAACACTACCATTAATTCAGAAATGCCAAAATCGATTATAAATTATGTAAACTTTAAAATTCAGCAACCACAAACATGTCAAAAAAGCATCAAACATTACCTAGCCAAAATACTTCAACACTTTGCAGAAAAACGTAAAATAGAAAAAACATATTTTGTGTTTAATCCAAGGCCATGCATAAATCACTAGATGTTTAAAAACATATACACATATGCCACATAAACAACAGTTGTTTAATTTATATATATATCTATATATATTTCTCTCCAAAAATGAGTCATCGCACTCCAGGATTTTTTTTTTTCATCTGTTTAATTGTTTCATTTCATGAACCGTGCATCCACCACCCAACGTGTTTCAACCTAAGCAGGACTTGATCACAGGTAACCAATGTCTCCTACCACCACATTTATATAGTCCCTTATCAAATCACTGTACAATTGCATTCTGGGACATGTAGTTTTAACATTAATCTATGATTTTCCATCTTTTCCGTAATCTATTATACTACATGCTGTGTCCATCTCATGATGTCATAATCCCATATTATAATCTTTATGCAATCACCCCGTTTTTTATATATATTAGGATACTGATACATTCATATAGATTGTGGATATTTTCAAAATTGTCTCTGTAGTACACAAAATATTTTGTTTAGTACAAGGTGTATTATTCAAAGTCAGAAACATAGCATCAGTTAAATATTTATTTTACGATGTATAGACAACAATGTCTTCTTTATAACATTTTATCCTACTCTCAATGACTTTGATGCCTCTTCAACCACAAAATATATTACATAGTAGTTCACCTGCAATATTGTGGCTCCACCATTGTTATATACATGATAACCAGTATTCATTAGTATAGCATGTTACTAGATGAGTGTGCGGACGGACGACGTTGCTGATGCTGATAGTTTATATATCTCTTATCTTGTTATGTTCTATGCTTTGTTAAACAATATTCATTTAAAAAAAAAATCTAGAAGTTTATTCAATTGTTTGAAATGATAGTTATTGTCTCATAAATGTACAAAACATTCTTCATCTGTGTTCAACCCAAAAGGAATCTTAGTTTTGAGTTTAATGATGTATCTTGATTCCAAACGACGTAATTTCAAAGTTCTATTGCCCCCTCTTTCATTTTCAGGGACATGTGCCACTCCGAAATACTGCATTTGTTTCCAAAGTTTATCCTGGCAATGTCTATGATGTTTTACCATTGCATAACTCAGGTCATTATTATTCACTGCTCTGATGTGTTCTAGTATACGTTTCTTTAGTTTGCAAGTTGTACTGCCTACATACTTTAGACCACATCCACATTTCAACACATATACCACATAAGTCAGTTATTTTCTGATTAATTGTAAAAATGTGTCCCATAGTATCTTTGACTATCTTTCTATTCTTGCCAATTTGACAGGCTTTACATTTCAGACATTTAAACAACCCTGTGTCCTCTTTCTTTAACCAAGTTTGTGGTGCTTGTTCAACAAAATGACTTCTCACCAAATAATCTTTGATGGCAGGTGCCCTCTTATAAGTAATCTTTGGTCCTGTCCCTACCAAGGGTCCAATGTCTGAATCATTATGTAGCAAATTCAAATGTATTTTCAAAATATTTGCAATGCCATTATGTTCCTTATTATATGATGTTATCACTCTTATTACTTGGTCATTACTGGTCTGTGAATTATTTGGTACTTTCTTCACTAAAGTATGTTCTCTACATGTATTCTGTGCTTTTGCCATACCCATTCTGATATCATTATGTCTATATCCTCTTTTTAAGAAACAATTTTTTACTTCCTCACATTGTTCTATCATTGTATTGTTCTCGGAGCAGTTTTGTCTAACCCTAAAAAAATCACCGTACAGGATGCTTTTCATTAAGCTTTGAGGATGGAAACTTGTACCATGTGGAAGGCTATTTGTAGTTGTTGGTTCGCGATACGTGGTTGTCTGTAATGTTTGATTGTGCACATAAATTTTTATGTCCAAAAATTCTATTTCCTCCCTATTGGTTTTATATGTGAATTTTAAACCAAGTTCATTATTGTTTAGTATTTGAAAGAATTCCTGAAATTCCTTTTCTGTTCCCTTCCAAATAATGAACAAGTCATCAATGAATCTTACCCACAGCAGTACTTTCTCTGTCTATTGGTTGTTCTCCTCTCTCCAAGCCACCTCTCTCTCCCACCAACCCATGGTTAGGTTGGCGTAGCTTGGAGAGAAGGACACTCCCATTGCCGTCCCCTGTGTTTGTAAAAAAAATCTCATGATTAAACATAAAACTTTTGTTGGTTAAACACATTTCAATCACTGTTACCAACATCTTGGAATGTTGTAATTCATGGATATTCCGTTGTCTCAAAAAATATTCAACAGCCTTGAGGCCAACCTCATGTCTAATAGATGTGTACAAAGACACCACATCCACTGTTACCAACAAGTATTCCTCTTGCCAGCTGATATCTGTAAGTGTTCTTAAAAAATCACCTGTATCCTTGATATATGAACTCAAAGTTGGAACCAAAGGTGCAAAATAATAATCAATATAAGATGACATGTTCTCATATAAAGCACCACAGCTTGAGATAATCGGTCTACCAGGTGGATTATTTAATGTTTTATGTATCTTTGGTAGAAAATAAATTGTGGGTATCACCGGAAATTCATTGTACAAAAAGTGATATTCATTATCATTGATCAAATTTTCATCTCGCCACTGTCTCAATCTACATTCAAGTTGTTTAATCAAACTAACCATAGGCTTGTCCAGAAGCTAAGTAAAATAAAACATCAGGAGGACAGAATGGAAAATCTAACATTGGGTGAAAGACAAGCAATATAGTGATCATGAATGTACAAGATTACAAACGGGAAGCATACAGACAATTGAATGATAAGAACAACTATCGTAGATTGAAGAAGAATCCTATGGTTAGTTTGATTAATGCAATATAAGGCCCTATTACAACTTCTGGCCACCCACAATCCAGTTACAGAATGGAAGAAAAAACATAAAAGGTAAAAAAATGTTGGTGCATGCCATCCATCAAACAAACTACTTATCAAAATGTTCTTTAACTTACTTGATTCCTCAAAATAAAATCCTTGACAATCCGAAGGTATATGCAGCAGGGACTGCAGACAAAGAAGAGAGTGATTCTTTCCCCTCAAAATCCAAATAAAAAGTGACTAAGGGATGGACAAAGCATTGTGAGGAGCCATGTAGAAAGGAAGAGGATGTTGGAGCACTTCCTTCCTGTTAAAAAAAAGTTTTTAAAAAAAATGAGTTTTGTGATAAAATCTACCGGGACCATCCATTCGAGCACAATACTTACTCGAAAATTCAATTTTGAGTTGATTTCGCTGCTTCTCGAGTACAAAATCTACTTGAGCAGCAGCCCTCTAAATTCGACCGCTTGAGACCGTCCACATTAGAAAATGGTGCCGGAAGGCTTCTTAGTGACTGGAAATTGGGCGAGGGGGTGCCAAAACTTGCTGTTCCCACTGTCATTGAGTTGCTTGAACGAGAACAAAATTCCACCACAGAGTGATGGATTTAGGACGGAAGTTTGTGTTAAAGAGTATGACGCAGTGACCAAAATTCCACCAACTCCGCGAGTGGAATGAAATTTCCACCCACCCCTACTTTAGACTTTTCAGGCTCTTGATTAGAACTTTCACTAACCTGAAAAGTTATGAATCCATTTATTTCTTCACCAGTTCCCAAACTCTGACCCCACTCTGGATACATGCTGTGAACTTGAGCTTGAGTTTGATGCACACCTCCTTTTGCTTGACTTTGTGGCTTTATAGCTGATTCAGTGGTTGTCTCTACCACTTCTTCTGCTTCTTGTACTCTCTTTGTGTGAGCATTGTGGATCCACTACAGCACTCCAACACATTTCATTGCAGTGTTGGTCTCCAGTATCAGTTGAAACAATTCACATCAGCTCTCTTCCAAACTATTTTTCCTGACATGGTTTCTGTCCACTATCAAATCTCCACAGTTGAGGTTATGACAAGCAGTGTTTTCTTGTTCTATTGACACATTCACCTGGTGAGAGACAGATGTTGGGAGGCCAAATCTGGGCATCAACTGTCTCAACAAAAGTTTGGCAATGGTGGGACAGATTTCCACCCATTTCAAGAATAATGACCAAGATATACCTTAAACCAGTATTAGATGGCATCACTACAAAGTCTGCTTGAAGTCTCATGAATTGGCTCTGTGATTTGCCAATGTGGTTCATGACTGTCAAAATCTTCTCTCCTTGATTATTTTTCTGACATACTAAGCTCCAAATACATAGGTCTTCAGCTACATTTCTGAATCCACTATTTTCCTAGTATGTGCACAGCATACTATCTCTACCTGCATGGCTCCGATTATACAAATACTTGGCCATTGAATACAACATTGAATCTGAAAGGATGTATTTGTTCTCAGAATTAAGAGACAGATCTGAATAACATTTCTTGTAACCTAATTTTTCCCTCTACTTTTTCTCCTCATCTGAAACATCCTCCTGAAAAAACCCTAGCTCATTTAAAGAAGTCTGAATGTAATGTGCTGGGATTGATAAAGAACACACACTCCTTTTATGACAATACAGAATAGAGTTATAGTCTGGCACTCCCTGTGCTAGTGCACGGCACAACCACTCTCTCAGCTCTTTACGTGTTTCGGTGTATTCTTTGTCAAATAGTACTGGATCCTGTATGTCACTGTGGGTCAGCCTTAGTAAAGACTTTTGCAATCAAGAAAATGTCTGGAATCCACTGACAACAGTAGCCAACAACTGAACCTTCCTCTGGGTGGTTAGTGGGCTAATTTTCAGAATTGCAGATACACAATCTGTTGAAACTTTCCTCAAACCTTTTTCCATATGGTGTCCATTATAGATCACGTCTCTTTTACAGTTCTGCATTTTGTTGGGGAGACCAATCAGCTGTGTGATTTAACAGAGCAATTGTATTACATTTACAGTCATCCTTCGTATTAGAAGCCACTAACAGTTCATCTATGTATTGAAATATCTCTGTATTGCAAGGCAATCTCAAAATATCTAGATCTTTTTTTAGTATTTGGCTAAATATTGAAAATTGAAAGGGCTTTCTGGGTATCCCTGTGTAATCCTACACCACACGAGACCTTTAATTTGGAATTCAAACACAAAGAGATACTGGCTCTCTTCATGTAAAGGAATTGAAAAGAACACTTGATATAAGTTGATGACTGTAAATCATACTTCAGCTGATGGAATTGGAACAAAATTATTGCTGGATTCAGCACCAAAGGACAAAATGTGATGACAATTTTGTTTATCTTTCTTGAATCTTGAACAATGCACCATTTGCTACTAGGTTTCTTTATTCTGATCACAAGAGAGTTGCAAGGACTAGGAAGTACCTCTTGGAGAATTCCCTGCTCCTATTTATTTGAAACACCGGCTTCATTCCTTCTTCTGCTTCTTTTGAAAGCCTATATTGTTTAGTTCTAGGGAAACTTGCATCAGATCTCACTTTATTTTAACTTGCTCAGCACTTTTTATTAACCCAATCTCTTTTTCCAGAGTAATCCAGTACTAGTACTTTGACAGTATCCCTTAAATCCAGAGGCAGATCATCTTTTGTTGAAGCAAGGAATAACTGAACTCTGGTATTTTATTTTGTTTTAAGCACTGAGACTTCATCTTGGGTTTCATTTGCAACACCATCTGGTGTGCTATAAATCACACATTTCATTTTGCATGACATGCTCTTTCAAACAAATTCACAGGACTTGAATCAAACAAAATGAACTAGTATTTACTTTCCATTTGACCAATTCTAACTGGGACATTTGCTGTAACCTGATTAACAATTTGTTTATTACTAATCTCTATAATTTAGGCTTCTATTCCCGAAGTAGGTTTATGACTGCCACAGAATGAACAGTAGAACAGGTAGCCCCTGCATCAATCATGAACAAAACAGGTGGCCGTTGACTTCTCTGTCAATATATAGGCCACTTTGGTCTACCTCTAAGACTGTTCCAAGTAAGAAATCCTTCTCAGCTACCGTCATTGAGAATGGCTTCCTGCTGAATCATCATTCATGATCAATGTATCCCGCTAGTACCCTGCACTATATGGCATTTTGTTGCTGATATTGCTCTGGATTACTGGAGCTGAAAGCATCGGCATTCCAGATGAGTTGGGAAGGTTCAGTTTGTCTGCCTTTGAGGAACACCATCACCCTGAATTCTGTTTGTATTCTGGTGACACATGTTTTCAGTGCTCACATTCCCACAGAAGTAGCAACAAGCAGTGTTTATTTTCAACATTTCAATACTCACATTCATTCCATCAGTGCTCCTCATTTCTCTTCCACCATCTTGCAAGCGCATCACACCATTACCTATTCCTGTACCTTGCATCTGATTCATCCCATTCATTCTAGACTGAACAAAATTCACATTTGAATCCATTTGGTTCTGAGATACCTTTTCAAACTTCTTTGTCTGAGTAATCATCTGATTTTCTTTGATCATTTTCTGCTTTACTTCAAAGTAATCATTACTATACTTAGCAAGCTTCAAAATCTCACCAGTACTCTTTGTCCACCAGAACAGTTCACTCTGCTATATAGGATTACTAAGTTCTGACCACAAATCTATGACAAAAGCAGAAATGAAACCACCAACACAATCTTTCTCTGGGTCATCGACTTCTTTGTGTTTTTTGTAAATAAATGTTAATACAAGTACACTTCTCTCCTGCAAGTTTCTATATGCAAGCATCAAACACAAATCTAACTCCTTCTGAAAATATATACATTTATTTATTATTATACATTCAAAAAACTTTTTTCAGAAATATCAAACCAATAATAATCACTTACATAAAGACACAAAGACAAACAGTCAATGATAAACACACATTCTCACTCAACCATACTCACATTAGACCAACAGATAAAAACAATCAAAATTTACAAAAACCTAATTAACAAATATATAACAAAATCTCATATTTTTTTACTCTTTGAACAAATCTATAACAATATATAGCAAAATCTCATATTTTTTGACTCTTTGTTCTTTTTATCAAAACTCATAACGTAATTCTTTAACCATTCATCAAATCGTATTAGAAATGTCCACGTATTTTATTCTCATGACCAGCCTTGATCAAAATCCATAAAGTCGTTAGGCCGGCCGTGAAGCAGATAACCAAAAATCAAATATACATCAGACATCCATCCTTAATGTTCCATATTTGCCAGCCGCGAATTCAACTGCCGACGCGCGTTTCGGTGGTTTCCAAAATTATATTTGATACTTTATGCCACCTTCATCAGGGCCACAGAGCAAATCTGTCAGCAAGCTGGACTCTTGTTGTCGAATTGTTTAGGTATATAGCGTGAGTGAGTTTTTGTAAATGTACACAAGCCTCTCATAAAATGAATTAAATCATTCTTTTCGCTCCAGTAATGGTCTCAAAATCTTTATGCAATGTGTGTCATTTCAGTCACTCTATTCTATAAATACTATGGCCCTCATTACAACCCTGGTGGTCGGTGGAGAAGTAGCGGTAATACCGCCAACAGCCCGGCGGTAAAAGAAATTAAATTACAAGCATGGCGGTGACCGCCATGGCAAACCGCCACTTCTCCACTCCGACCGCCAGGGTGGTAACGACCGCTGGGCTGGAGACTTCGGTCTCCAGCCCGGCGGCCTTCACTACACCACCGGTGGTATCACGACCCCGCATACCACCATGAATTTCGTGGGGTTCTGTACCGCCACGAAATCCATGGCGGTAGGCACTATCAGTGCCAGGGAATTCAATGTTATTTCTTGAGTAGTAAAAAAATCTGAAATAATTTTAGGTACAAAAAGAGCAGCAAAATCAGAACAAAGTTGGACAGCATCCCTACTAGTATCTTGAAAAAAGGAAAAGGGTTCTTATACACAATTCTTGCACAGAAAATTAGCTAAAACCACAGCTTCAGCATGGCATGATCCCATGTAACAATTCTTTAGAAAATCAGAACAATTCATGTCAATAACATAATACATTAACACTGCCCATTTTTCAAGAAGCATCCTCCTTTTCGATGTCACTGTCATCCAGATATGTTCACACTAACATTCAGCTAATGAACCTTTACACTGATGAATAAGACTAGAATCAGCAATGGAACTATAGCAGAAGGGCCTTGGAAAAATATTACAGTTAGGCACACTAGAAAGTTCATACTGAGCACAACTGGAAAATTACATCAACTTCTTTTCGTTCTTCAGAGCTGTGAGGAGATAATATGGTCAGGGTACCTGATGGAAGGAGGTAAATACAGGAGTGAAAACAGAGACAGCAGCAACATCCATTTGATTTAAAATTGATTTTTTACCAACATGGGTATAACTAAATAATTTTAATAAACACATCTCTACACACTATAACAATTTTATAGACACGGACACTTCACTTTGCCAACTCCATATCATCATGTAGCCTTGAGGCAAGATCAGATTCTCATACCAGTAAAATTAAGGAGTAAGGCCATCAAGCTCCAGGATGGTATGCAGGGGCAGAGGAAATTACTTGGAGCCCGCTGGGTAATCATCTGACCTGCATAGAAATCTTATGTGTGATATCGTGGACATCTGGAGGTGATATGGGCACCAACACTGTCAATACCATTCTGGAGTGATCATGATTAAGTTTCATTTGGAATTCTTCGGGATGATGATGAATTTCAGTACTAGCAGATTGGAAAGAAAAACACAAATACATTTCCTTGGCCAATTGATCTAAAGTGCATTGATCCTCGATCCCAAGTCTTGGAACGTGAACGTCAAGTCTGGGCATTCCTTGTAAATTTGTTTATTTGGAGATAGGCTCACTATTGAAAAACTTTACGTTGTACCTTCATGTTAGCAATGGGGTCTCTACCTAGCAGAGGCAACACCCTTGTTGTCAGGAGATTACCCATTAAATCAAACTTAAACAGGAGCCGATGCCTTTTACCCAACTCCCTCCAACAGATGTGTGCTCAGACTTAACTGATTATCTGTACCCTGCATCCACTAGGGGGAAAGGGGAATGGGAATAGAAAAAGTGAGACCGCCTCCAGATCCAGTTCCAGCCTGTGTTTCCCACTTGAATATAGGATATTCAGTGTGTGCTTCTGTAACCTTTACCTTTCTTCTTATTGGGATTCCTTTAAAGGAAGGACCTGCAGTCGGGTGATAAGAGCATAGATAAGTACATTCCTACTGCACATTCAACTGTTCAGCCATTCACATTCACCCAATTCTATCGTTCTTCTAACCTGGATCTTTTGAGAGACTAGCCTCTCTCTAAGAGAACAATGTTAACTTAATATCTTCTTTTCTCCAGGAGTCAGAGGTATCCAAAGTTCTCTGGAGAATAGTTCAAAGGTTCACAAATATACAATCTACTAATGTATTTTGCAGGAAAAGAAAATTCCTTCTCAAGGTTCAGTTTTCTCAATCACAGTCTCTAGGAATTAGTCTGAGCACTGAGGTATGTCTCTAAGACTGGCAAGTCTGCAAAGCGAAGAGTTTGGGATTAATTATGTACATATATATATTGGCAAGTCTGGAAATCATGCAAAAGGATTCCTTACTGCAGTTGCTTGAAGTTCTGTTAAGCCAAAACAAATTCTCCTCAGAAAGCCAATAGCCAGTTGTTGGAAGAAGGAAGATATTCAGCTTCTCCAGAAGGGATAAAGTAGCTGTTGTGCACACTGTAACAAGAAAAAGAATTAATTACTCAAAACTGAAAGAATACTCTATGAAACGAAGCGCCTCAGGATCACTGCTCATTCTCCTCAGGATGACAGTGGAAGTGCACAGCTCCCAGAGACAAACAGCTGGAGGGAAGCTTCAGCACGAGACTAAGGTAGAAACACTAGAGCGTTTGACCTCACAAAGATTTGCAGCCACCATTTTGATTGGCCATTAAACCTGAAGAAGCTAGTTCTAAGAACAGCCTCCACAGGAGCCACCAGGAGTGAGGATGCTGCCGCAACCAACCTGGGTACAAGAAAAAGGGGAATTGTTTTTGCTGAGGAAAGAACTTAACAACACTGGCAATAGTTTTCCTAATAGTACCCCCCTCCAAAGAACTCCCTCTCACAGAAGGTTTGTTGGGGAAAGCGTAGTGAAATTGCTTTATCAACCTTGGAGCATGCACATTTTGGAAGGCTTCCCAGGACCTTTCTTCTGGGCCAAAATCTTTCCAATCAATGAGGTAATCTAAAATTCTGTTCACTTCATATTCTAAATGTGAATCTACTTGGATAGGATATGGAGGGGTGGTTTTCCTAACATTGGGAGGGCTTCTTTTAAGTTGTGAGACACAGAATACTGGATGAACCTTAATCTGAGGAGGCCAGGCCAGTTTGACTGTTACTGGATTTACTATTTTCTTTATTTTAAAGGGTCCTACATATGTAGGCTGGATTTTTTTGTTCTCTCTTAAATGTAAATGTCGAATGGATAGCCAGACTTTCTCACCCTTGCAATAACCAGAATTGCATCTCCTCTTTTTGTCAACGTGCTTCTTGTAAGAGTCCTTCGCCTTAGTCAGATGTTCTCTAGCGGATTGGTAGGTCTTTTGAATGTTCTTACTGAACTCATTCGCAACTGGGACCAAGCCTCCCGACCTTCCTAAGATAATGTTTGGGTGCCTACCAGAGTTCAAATAGAAAGGAGAATACCCTGTGGAGGCATGAACAGCATTGTTGTACGCAAATTCTGCTGTCCAAATAAAATCTGGCCAATCATTATCTTGCTACAGAAGATATAAGCGTAGGTACTGCTCTATCTCCCGGTTAACTCTTTCTGTCTGTCTATCCGTTTCCGGATGATAACTAGTAGAATAACGTGAGTCTATTCCAAGTTGTTTCATAAAGGCCCTCCAGAATTGGGAAACAAATTGGGGACCAGGATCTAAGATTACAACCACCGGAATGCCATGAGCTCTCACTATGTGCTGTGAAAATAAATGTGCTAACTGAGAGCCTCTAGGACTTCTTCAGAGGGATGAAATGACTCATTTTAGAAAAGGTGTCCACAAAAACTAGGATTGTGTCAAAACCTTGACTTGAAGGTAAATCTACAATCAAATCCATAGTAATGGTGTGCCAGGGATATGGTGCAATGGGAAGAGGCTGAAGCTCACCTTCAGGAGCTAGTCGTGTTGTCTTCCTCAAATGCATTTATCATAGGTTTGAACGTATCGTCTTATTTGAGGGATCATGGCAGGTCACCAGAAATACCTCTTAATTAATTTGGAAGTCTTCAAAATTACTTTATGGCCAGCTAAAGGATCATCATGACACGCTTCTAGCGCTAGTTCTTGCAACTCACAAGTTGGCAACTATAAAGCATCTTCAACAAAAACAAAAGGGAGATTTTCTAGAACCTTTCTTCCTTCCTTTTTGTTGGCCCAATCTGAAATTTCTCGGTCAGACATGGATTATCGAACCTTCCTTTTTATTTCGGAAACTTGTGAGATACAAACAACCTTGTCTGCTGGAATAATTGGAATCTTTTTAGCTTCTCCGGCTCCATGTATATTATTCATTCTTGATAGCGCATCTGCCTTACCATTGTCAGAACCAGGTGCATAGGTAATTAAAACCTGCAAAGTACAAGGACCACTTCAATTGCCTTGGAGTTAACATTTTAGCAGTCTTAAAAACTGAAGATTTTTTGATCGGTGAACACAGTGGCTACATGACGACCCCCTAATAAATAATGCCGCCTTTCCTGAAAGGCATCCTTCACTGCTAATAGCTCTTTGTCAGCAATTGGATAATTTCTTTCAGGAGGAGTTAATTTCCTGGATCGAAATGCCACTGGATGTAGCTCACCAGTTTCCTTGTGCCTCTGAAACAATACACCACTAATTGCTCGGTCAGCTTCCACAAAAAATGGCTCCTCAGCATTAGGATGGAGAACGATCGGGGCTGTCGTAAAGGCTCTTTTGAGGAACTCAAAAGATTCTTCAGCATCAGTTGACCAACGGAAGTGTACTCCTTTTCTCAAAAGCTTCGTAATGGGGACCACCTTTTTAGAAAACTCTTTTATGAACCGGCGGTAAAATTTGGCAAAGCCAATAAAACTTTGCACCTCCTTCACCGTTTTAGGAGAAGGCCAATTTAGGATTGTTAGAATTTTAGCAGGATCCATTGAAACTCCATTTTCCAATAAGACGAATCCCAAGAATTCTACTTCCTTCGAATGAAAGGCACACTTTTCCAACTTCACATATATGTTATTTTCCAACAATTTATTTAGAACTACTCTCACCTGATCTACATGGTCCCGCGAATTCTGGGAGAAGATTAAAATATCACCAATGTAGACTACTACAAATTGATCTAAAAACTCTCTCAGAACATCGTTCACAAAGAACTGGAAAGCGGCCGGCGCGTTACATACCCACTAAGGCATCACTTGGTACTCGTTTAGACCAAACCGGGTGCGGAAGGCGGTTTTCCATTCTTCTCCCTTAGTAACTCAAATTAAATGGTACACTCTGCGAAGATCTAGTTTGGTGTAGATTTTTGCGTCTTTTACCTGATCTAGCAGTACTGAAATCAAGGGCAGGGGATATTGATTCTTCACCGTAACTTGATTTAACGCTCTATAATCGATACAAGTTCTTAACTCGTCATTCTTCTTCTTTGGGACAAAAAAAGGGAGTAAGAGACTGGGGATTACGAGGGAAGAATAAAACCGTTTGCTAGATATTTTTCCAAATATTCTTTTAGGAACTTGATCTCCTTTTCAGCAAGGGCATAGATTCTACTGCAAGATAGATTCACATCTGGCTCAAGTTCGACCTTGCAATCATAAGATCTTTGGGGAGGTAGCTTCTCTGCCCCTGCTTGGTCAAACACTGCAGACAATTCTTTATGTTCTGGGGGAAGGACAACCTTTTCCAGAGCACAAACCACACTGGATTTAGTAGCTAAAACTTGAGCGGGAGATGGTGCACTACTTATCTCTCGAGGACCATAACACTGTTTCTGACAGTAGCTTAAATTTAATCGGACAGTCCCCTTTTCCCAATTAACTTCAGGGTTGTGCTCTGTAAACCACGGTAAGCCCAAGATCAGCTGAAATTGAGGAGCATCTATGAGATTCAAAGATACCTTTTCTTGGTGTCCTAGATGATCTTTCAGAACTGCAGGTTCAGTTTCATCTGTGATAGGGCCTAAGACAGGTTTGTTGCACCCACCTCACGAACAGGCTCTGCAATTCATTTTTTGACAAAATGTATTCCCATTTTTGTGGCATACTGGATGTCGCAAAACTTTCCCATAGCTCCAGTGACAGTTATCACTGAAACCTCTTGAAGCTTCTTTTCTCTGAAGATGAGGACAAAGGAGATGGTTAGATGAGGGGAAGCAGACTGTAAGGTGTTTGCCACTAATTGGGATTCAGGGGCTGGTTGGTGTTGTGAGTGAACCAGGATTAGTCTCTTAGTTGAATGAGTTTTCTCTTTCCCTGAATTATCTTGTTTTGGCTTCACGAAATGCTCAGACAACCCACAATAGAGACATAGGCCCTCATTACAACCCTGGCGGTCGGTGATAAAGCAGCGGTAATACCGCCAACAGGCCAGTGGTAAAAAAAAATGGAATCACGACCATGGCGGAAACCACCAACACAGACAGCCACTTTAACATTCCGACCACCACAGCGGTAGCAACAAACACCGCAGCGGTAACCCCAACAGACAGGCGGAAGACAATGTACCTCCCACACTATTACAAGGCACCAATCCGCCAACTTTTCCGGGGCAGTACCAACGCCATCAAAAGCACGGCGGAAACAGTACTTGGAACGGAAACCACTCACCTATCGACACCCAACAAGGAACTAGGACGCCATGGAGCCCGAGTTACAGGTGTTATCAATGTTGGTTTACCTCCTCTTCTACCAGGAACATCAAAGACGGCGGCGGCGACCATGAGGAGTGCTGCACCTAGGGGGAGGAAAAAGAGAGTGACACACACAACACGCAACACGCCCACCCCCACCCCCAACAACACACACATAAACACATTCAGCAACATTACTTTTACTCCCCGTAACCCCGTGGAAGAACGCAAGGACCAAATGAAATGATTGTAACGAGTGTAATCATCGAAAATCCAGATAGGTCAACAGAACTTTAAAAGATCAGTATATACAAATATTTACAGCAAGTACACAAGTCCGGATACTGTTCCATTCAATGTCCATGGGTCAGTGGTCCCAAAAAGCATAGGCGGAGCTCACACATGACACCTGCTTCAAAACGGAGAGAACACTGCTAGGGCATCTGGTCGAAAAAAAACAGGCACCTCAGGGGGAATGGGAGGGGGGCACCTCAGCCGGATGATGGGACGACGCCACTGCTCCACGAGGGGGCTCCATGCCCACTGCTTGGTCCTGGGGAGTGCAAAGCCACAGTCTCTCAAATCTCTTAAGTGGGTGGTTTGCCCACTGCTTGGTCCTGGGGAGTGCAATGCCACAGTCTCTCTAGTGGATGTGTTCTCCACTGGTTCTAGAGGGGTCTTTGTGCCCAGAGTGCTTCATCCTGCCAAGGACTGGGGTAGTGGATGCTGTTCTCCACTGGTTCTGAAGGGGCCTTTGTGCCCAGAGTGCTTCATCCTGCCAAGGACTGGGGTAGTGGAAGCTGTTCTCCACTGGTTCTGGAGGGGGCTTGGTGCCCAGAGTGCTGCACATGGGGTGTGTCAGTTCCCATTCCCTCACCTGTGTGTCTGAGCCACGAGATTTTCTAGGAACAGATAGCATGATACTCTATGGAGGCAGAGACACACTCCACCCTGCGGCGACTTAGCCTGCCACTGCTGGTACTGCCAGTGCTGGTTGTGGTGCCTCATGTAGTGTGTGCAGGGTCCAGGACGTCTCCTGCAGCCTCGGACGACTGCCCACTGGGGATGATGCTGATGTCAGCTGTGGTGGCACTGGCTGGGCACGTCGCGGGGCAGGTGGCGGTGGCTGCGGCTGTGTCTGCAGCAGAGATGCTGCTGGTGGTGGTGCAGGTGTCAGCACCTCTGGAGGGAGACAGCAGGACATCTCCTGCAGCCTTGGATGACTGCCCACTGGGGATGATGCTGTGGACTGTAGCAGAGGCAGCAGACGTGCAGGTGGCAGTGCAGGTGGTGGTGCAGGTGGCGGTGGTTGCAGCAGTGGCCACCGCCGTACAGGTTGCTGTTCTGTCTTGCAGAAGGGGTGACACCAGTCCCGCACCCGGAGGCTCCGTGCCCTGAGCTGACTTCCCTTTGGCCTTGTGTCCCTTCCCCACCTTGAAAGTCGCTGCTGGGACCTTGGCACTGTCCTCTTTTGTCTTGGAGGAGGCCTTGCTGGGTGGTTGGTGCGGCTTTTCCCTACGGCATGTGTGCCCCTTCTTCACCTTGGCAGGTGGCGGAATAGGGTGATCCTTGGCCTCACTAGGTGGCACACTGACAGCCCTGATGGGTGCCGCCCGCGATGTTACTGGACTTGCAGGGACCACAGTGCTCGAGGATTTTGTGGCTGAGGTGCTGGGCTGGGATCTGGACATCCTGGCCCTGGGGGAAGGACGGGGGGGAGGTGTAGGGAAGAGGTCAATGGAAGCTAGGAAAAGTTTTTTAAACACACTAGGACGGGAAGATGCAGGGGGTTTGGGAGTGGAGGAAGAGGTAGTGGTTGTAGGAGGTGTACATCTGCTGAGTTTGGGTGTGGGTGCATGGGCTGGAGGCTGTTGTGAGGTGGATGGCTGTTGAGTGGGTGTGTGCCTGCGTTTGTGTACTTTGGGAGGAGGGCTCACAGACACACTGGGAGAGGACACAGGGGACTGTGAATGGTAGTGGGGGTGGTGTTTGCACGTGAGCGGTGTGTGGTGATGGGCGTGCTGGTGATGGCACATGCGCAGCTACATCATTTTCCCTCAGGTGGAGGATTTGCCCACAGTGAAAGGTGACTTCTATGCCCTGGGACATATCCCCAACATCATTGGTGCAATTGATGGTACACATGTGGCATTTGTCCCACCCCGCAGGAATGAACAGGTGTACAGAAACCACAAAAGCTACCAATCCATGAATGTGCAGATGGTGTGTTTGGCAGACCAGTACATCTCCCATGTGAATGCCAAGTATCCTGGGTCAGTGTATGACGCTTACATTTTGAGGAATAGCAGCATCCCTTTATGTGATGGGGCAACTCGAGAGGCACAGTGTGTGGATAATAGGTGAGCCCAAGGTCCCCACACAGTTTGAATAGGTGTCTGGGTATGGGAGAGTCCCTAAGGGTTGGTGTGTGTCTAACAGTTGTCCCTCGATATTTGCAGGTGACTCTGGTTACCCCAACCTGTTATGGCTACTGACCCCAGTGAGGAATCCCAGAACAAGGGCAGCGGAACACTACAATGAGGCACATGGCGACCTAGGAGGATAATAGAGCGGACATTCGGCCTCCTGAAGGCCAGGTTCCGGTGCCTCCATCTGACAGGTGGCTCCCTATACTACTCACCGAAGAAGGTGTGCCAGATAATCGTGGCATGTTGTATGTTGCACAACCTGGCTTTGCAACGCCAGGTGTCTTTTCTGCAGGAGGATGGGCCTGATGTTGGTCTTGTGGCAGCTGTGGAGCCTGTGGACAGTGAGGAAGAGGAGGCAGAAGAAGAAGATATAGACAACTGAAACAACATCATCATGCAATACTTCTAGTGAGACACAGGTAAGAGACTGGCACTGCTCCTCTCATATCATACTACTATAGGACATTGCATGATTCTGCCTTTTTACCTCTGTGTATGGACCCCGACAGTTCACTTTGGCTTTCCATTTCACGGATCTGGTTGCCACTTTCTGCCTTCTGCTATGTTTACTGCTGCCCAACAACTGTAGAACATTGGTTCTGACTCCAGATCGTTTTGTGATTCAAGAGTGTTTATTTAAGTGCTATTCAGTGGAGGGGTATGTGGAATGGGCTGGGGTGATGGTGGAGGAATGTTCATGGTGGAGTCCAGTCTATTGGTATTACAGGTGCATTTTCCAAGGGGGCATAGGAGGTGGAGTAATGGCAGTTCAAGGTTGTCAGGGTGACATAGTGGGACAGAAGGGTGACAATCAGGAGAGTCTTATTTCTTGGCGGGGCTCTTGGCAATGTTCTCTGTCTTGTGCCTGGATCTCAGGGACTGTTTGCTGGGTGGTTCTCCTTCTGCTGGGGGTGGGGTGCTGGTGGCCTATTGTTCCTGTGGCGGGACCTCCTGTCCACTAGTGCCGGCGGACGTGGAGGGCTGTCCATCGTTCAGGCTAGTGTCAGGGGCCCGTTGGTGTGCCACTATGTCCCTCATGGCGTTGGCCATGTCTGCCAGCACCCCTGCAATGGTGACCAGGGAGGTGTTAATGGACTTCAAGTCCTCCCTTATCCCCAGGTACTGTTCCTCCTGCAGCCGCTGGGTCTCCTGAAACTTGGCCAGTACCGTGCCCATGGTCTCCTGGGAATGGTGGTATGCTCCAATGATGTTGGAGAGTGCCTCATGGAGAGTGGGTTCCCTGGCCCTGTCCTCCCCCTGTCACACAGCAGTCCTCCCAGCTTCCCTGTTATCCTGTGCCTCTGTCCCCTGAACCGTGTGCCCACTGCCACTGACCCTAGGTCCCTGATTGTCTTAGGTTAGTGGTCGTTGCTAGGGGTCCCTGTAGTTGTGGACACACTGCTGATTGACGTGTCCTGGGGACAGAGGGATGGGCCCACTGCATCTTCCTTGCAATGGACGTCTGCTGCACCTGTGATCCGAATAGCTGTGGCTCTACCCGGATGATTTCCTCCACCTTGACCCTGAGCTCCTCCTCAGAAAACCTGGGGTGTCTTTGAGGTGCCATAATGTGGTGTGGGTGATGTGTGAGGTGATGTTTGTTGTGCTGTGTGATGTGTTGTGTTGGTGTGTGTTCTTTGAGGTGCGTGGATGTTGTATGAGTGATGGTGTTGTGTGCCTGTGGATGCTGGTGTTGTATTTGCTATTCTCTCTCTCTCTGCTTCTTCCAAAAATGTTGTTGTAAAGAGTTGTGGGTAATGTGGGTGTGTGTTTTATATTGGTGTGAGTGTGTGGGTGTGGTGTGGTGCGTGTATGTGTATCAGGTGTGTGTATTTGGAATTGTCCAATGTGGTTGTGTTTTGTAAATGTGTGTGTATTTTGAGCACGGCGGTGTGTACCGACAATGGATTACCGCGGTTGAATGACCGCCGTGTTGATTCGTGGGTCGTGATAGTGTGGGCGTATTCTTGTTGGCGTGACAGTGTAGGTTTTGCTATTGCCAGTTTATCACTGACCTTTGGTAGTTTATCACTGACCTTTGGTGTGGCGGACTTGTGTGGGTGTCTATATTGTGGCGGATTACAAGATGTGGGTCACGGCCATGGTATCTTGACGGCCGTCAGCACGGCGGTAAGTGGGATTTACCGCCAGGGTTGTAATGAGGGCCATAGATTCTTAGATCTTTGCTTGTCCTTTTCCTCTTTAGACAGGGAACCTCTAACACTGCTGATTTTCATTGGCTCTTCTGAAGAGTGTGTCTTGAAGGTCTTAATACTTTCTAGTTTACTCCTGTCGAAGCGCGGTGGGATAGGAGAAATTCTCTCTTGCATTCAGGTTTTCTTTCAGACAGGCGCTGATCAATCTGTAAGACTAGATCAATTAATTTTGACACATCAGTAGGTCGATCTGGAATCTGGGCTAGGGCATGTTTTAGTTCTTCTCGTAAACCTCGGTAAACAAATGCAGCCCTTTTGCTCTCGGGCCAACCAGTCTCCACAATTAATTTGTTGAATTGGGCCAGATAAGAGATCAAATCCCTATTTCCTTGTTTTAAGTCTAGTAATTCATTATCTGTGGCGTGGGAAATTGTTCAAACATTCAAAGGAATTCGGTTTTAAAAACTTCATAATCACATAATATAGGGTAATTTTGTGACACCAAAGGCATGGACCATGAAGCCGCATCTCAACTCAATTCAGACAAAATGAACGCTGTTCTTGACAGATCCTCTGTAAAAATAACAGGTCAACAAAGGAAGTGTAAGGAGCACTGGGTTAAAAATATCTGCGCCTTGTTAGGATCTCCACTAAAACGTTCAGGTGGGGAAAGGGGAGATGGAATAAATGACTTGTGTGTATATTTCAGAGGTAGAGGTAGGGAAGGTTTTACCTGAAACCCCACTACTCCCAGCGGTAATCCCATAAGTGAAGTTATTGAATTTGAATAGGGGCTGTTGGGTCACAACATGGGGTCTTTTTATTGCCTCTCTCAAGTTTTTGTTTTCATCTAGGGCAAGGGCTAACTTTTTTGCATTTCGTCCATAAGTGCCGCCAAAGGCATTAAAATCTAAACCTTCAGCCATTCTGCTCGGGTGGAAATAAGTATTTTTAGGCACTTCAATCTATCAGGAGATTCCCCAATAAATCAAACTTCCACAGGAGCAGATGCCTTTTACCCTACTCCCTCCAATAGATGCCTGCTCAGACTTTACTGATTATCTGAACCCTGCATCCACTAGGGGGAAAGGGGAATGGGAATAGAAAAAGAGAGACTGCCTCCAGATCCAGTTCCAGCCTGTGTTTCCCACTTGAAGATATGATATTCAGTGTGTGCTTCTGTAACCTGTACGTTTCTTCTTATTGGGATTTCTTTAAAGGAAGGACCTGCAGTCGGGTGATAAGAGCATTGATAAGTACATTCCTACTGCGCATTCAACTGTTCAGCCATTCACATTCTACCAATTCTATCATTCTTCTAACCTGGATATTTTGAAAGACTATCCTCTCTCTAAGAGAACAATGTTAACTTAATATCTTCTTTTCTCCAGGAGTCAGAGGTATCCAAGGCTCTCTGGAGAACAGTTCAAAGGTTCACAAATATACAGGCCCTCATTATGACTTTGGCGGGCGGCTGAAGCCGCCTACCAAGATCGGACCGCCGGGCGGCCACCAATGCCGCAGCCATTTGGAGATCCCCGCTGGGCCGCTGGGCCGGCGGGGATCTCGGCCGCAACACAGGAGCCGGCTCCAAATGGTGCGACGGGTGCAGTTGGGAGGCACCGCCAGCCTGTTGGCGGTGCTTACTCCGAAACAGCCCTGACCGCCAGGGTTGTAATGAGGGCCACAATCTACTAATGTCTTTTACAGGAAATGAAAACTCCTTCTCAAGGTTCAGTTTTCTCAATCACAGTCTCTAGGAATTAGTCTGAGCACTGAGGTTTATCTCTAAACTGGCAAGTCTGCAAGAAGAAGAGTGCTTGAATATATATGTACATATATATATATTGGCAAGTCTGGAAATCAACAAAAGGATTCCTTACTGCAGTTGCTTGAAGTTCTGTTAAGCCAAAACTAATTCTCCTCAGAGAGCCAATAGCCAGTTGTAGGAAGAAGGAAGAAATGTAGCTTCTGCAGAAGGGAAAAAGTAGCTGTTGTGCACACTGTGAAAAGAAAAAGAATTAATTACTCAAAACTGGAAGAATTCTTTGTGAAACGAAGCACCTCAGGAACACTGCTCATTCTCCTCAGGATGACATTTGAAGTGCACAGCTCCCAGACAAAAAACAGCTGGAGGGAAGCTTCAGCACAAGACTAAGGAAGAAACACTAGAACGCTGACCTCACAAAGATTTGCGGCCACCATCTTGAGTGGCAGTTTAACCTGAAGAAGTTAGTTCTAAGAACAGCCTCCGCAAGAGCCACCGGGAGTGAGGACGCCACTGCAACCAACATGGGTACAAGGAAAAGGGGAATCGTTTTTGCTGAGGGAAGAACTTAACAACACTGGCAATAGTTTTCCTGATACGTGTCTAAGTAGGGACCACAATCCTAGTCAAGGTAGGTCACACACAATCCAAATTATCCTGTGCCCAGCCTCTGGTAGCTTGGCACTGAGTAGTCAGGCTTAACTTAGAAGGCAATGTGTAAAGAATGTGTGCAGTAAATCGTACAGTAACACAGTGAAAACACCACAAAAATACATCACACAAGTTTAGAAAAATAGATAATATTAATCTCAATAAAATAAGGTCAAAACGAAAAAGATCTCAAAAGCACAAGTTGAAATATCACTGGTAAAAGGTTCAAAAGAGTGGTAGGCGATGAATCACATTTTCAGTTGAAAGGCAGGCACTGCGTCGAGTTTCCAGTTGGGAAGTCGGGCTGCATTGTTCCGGTCAGCTGTGCGGTGATTTCTCAGTTGCAATGCAGGTAGTGCGTTGATTTTCAACGCACAACGAGTTTCCTGAAGAGCTTTAGACCCTCGTTACGACTTTGCTGGTCAGATGACTGTGACGCCGGCGGCAGTGGTTGTGCCACCACCAGGCTGACAGTGAAGGCTACCATATTACGACCACAGCATGGGGATCAGACAATGCCCCGCCAGAATCGCCAGTGCGGTCCAACCTCCGATGATGGCGGTTGCCATCTTCAGGCCGGTGGAAGACCATTCACCACCCACCATATTACGATTTAGCAGATCATCAGGATTTCCAGGGCAGTAACACCACCACGAAAAGCCTGGTGGAAACAAGCTCTATAAAAGAAGACACTCACCTCCAGGGACACAGAGGAGTCTGGGACCGCCATGAAATGGAACTGGAAGACTTCCTGATGCTGTATCACGCAACGGAAGTTCAGGAGCAGCGTCGTCGACGAAGATGACAATCGTGAGTATAACCATCTAGCACACAAGGGAGGGAGGGGTGAGTGACGCACCCACATTCCACACACACACCCACCACGGACTGCGACTCATACATACACTGAAACAAACACCCATCATGATACACACACACACACACAAACACACCACTACACACAAACTACAGACATGCACATCCATCACTCACACAATACACACAACACACATTGAAGGGAAATGCCTCCCTTGGCATGGTTACCCCCTAACTTTTTGCTTTTTGTTGATGCCAGTTATGATTGAAAGTGTGCTGGAACCCTGCTAACCAGGCCACAGCATCAGTGTTCTTTCCCTAAACTGTACCTTTGTTCCCACAGTTGGCACAGCCCTGGCACACAGATAAGTCCCTGGTAACTGGTACCCCAGTTACCAAGGGTTCTGTGGCCAGGGAAGGTCCCTAAGGGCTGCAGCATGTATTATCCCACCCTGGGCACCACTCACTCAGCACATGCACACTACCTCACAGCGTGTGTGTGCTTGTGGGGAGAAAATGACTAAGTCGACATGGCACTCCCCTCAGGGTGCCATGCCCTCAAGCCACTGCCTGTGGCATAGGTAAGTCACCCCTCTAGCAGGCCTTACAGCCCTAAGGTAGGGTGCAGTATACCACAGGTGAGGGCATAGTTGCATGAGCACTATGCCCCTACAGTGTCTGAGCCAAACCTTAGACAATGTAAGTGCAGGGTAGCCATAAAGAGTATATGGTCTGGGAGACTGTCAATTACAAACTCCACAGTTCAATAATGGCTACACTGAAATCTGGGGATTTTGCTATCAAACTTCTCAGCACAATAAATGCACACTGATGCCAGTGTGGGATTTATTGAAAAATGCACACAGAGGGCATCTTAGAGATGCCCCCTGCATGCCAGTCTGACTCCTAGTGTTAGGCTGACCAGTTCCTGCCAGCCTGCCACAACCAGACGAGTTTCTGGCCACATGGGGTGAGTGCCTTTGTCACTCTGTGGCCAGAGACAAAGCCTGCACTGGGTGGAGGTGCTTCTCACCTCCCCCTGCAGGAACTGTAACACTTGGTGGAGAGCCTTCAAGGCTCATGCCTGTTGTTACAGCGCCCCAGGGCATCCCAGCTAGTGGAGATGCCCGCCCCTTCGGACACAGCCCCCATTTTTGGCAGCAAGTCCGGAGGAGATAATGAGAAAAAAAAGGAGGAGTCACCCACCAGTCAGGACAGCCCCTAAGGCAGGGGTCCTCAAACTAGGGGGCGGAACCCCCAAGGGGGGCCTCAAGTGATCTCAAGGGGGGGGAGGAGCAGGCTCTGACCAAAAGAAGCGTCACACAGATAACAGTGTTTTGTTTTAAGCAGAAACATGTTATTGCGTTTTTAAAAAGGTAACAGTACTTAACTGCAATGTTTAAAATACATCTAGACATATTTAAACATTGGCATCTTTAAAAAATATTTGTGAAAAATTCTGCGTGGCCCAATGATTTTTATTTTTTAACTGGGGGGCGGGCATTAAAAATGAGCTGAGGTGACCTCTGCCTTAGGAAATCCTCCATCTTGTTTTGGAGGATTCCCCCCAATAGGATTAGGGATGTGTCCCCCTCCCCACACAGAGGAGGCACAAAGAGGGTGTAGCCACCCTCCATGGCAGTAGCCCAGACCTAAACACACCCCTAAATTCAGTATTTAGGAGCAACCCTGAACCCAGGAAATCAGATTCCTGCAACCTACAACAACAAGAAGGACTGCTGACCTGAAAGCCCCGCAGAGACGACGGAGACGACAACTGACTTTGCCCCAGCCCTACCGCCCTGTCTCCAGACTAAAAGAACCTGCACAGTGACGCATCCAGTGGGACCAGCGACCTCTGAGGATTCAGAGGACTGACCTGCGCCTAAAAGACCAAGACCCTCCTGAGGACAGCGGCTCTGTCCAGAAAAAGCAACAAAATTGCAACAAAGAAGCAATTTTAAAGAGACTCTCACTTCCTGCCAGAAGCGTGAGTCTTCACACTCTGCATCCGATGCCCCGGCTCGAGTTCAGGACAATAAACACTGCAGAGAGGACTCCCAGGTGACTCCAACGATGTGGACAACCTGAGTCAACCCCCCTGCACACCCATAGCGACACCTGCAGAGAGGATCCAGAAGCTCCCCGACCGCGACTGCTGGGTAACAAAGGAACCCGATGCCTGGACCAAGCACTGTACCCGCAGCCCCCAGGACCAAAAGAAACCACCTACCAGTGCAGGAGTGACCAGCAGGCGGCCTTCATCCTAGCCCAGTCAGTGGTTGGCCAGAGAAACCCCCTGTGCCCTCCCTGCAGCGCCAGAGTGACCCCCAGGTCCCTCCATTGATTTCTACAGCAAACCTGACACCTACTTTGCACACTGCACCCGGCCGCCCATGTGATGCTGAGGGTGTGTTTTGTGTGCTTGTGTCCCCCCCCCCGAGTGCTCTACAAAACCCTCCTGGTCTGCTCCCAAGGACACAGGTACTTACCTGCTAGCAGACTGGAAACGGAGCACCCCTGTTCTCTAGAGGCGTCTATGTGTTTAGGGCCCTCCTTTGACCTCTGCACCTGACCGGCCCTAAGTTGCTGGTGCTGTGGCTTTCGGGTTGCCTTGAACCCCCAACGGTGGGCTCACTATGCCCAGGAGACTGACTGTGTAAGTGCTTTACTTACCTGAGAAACTAACCAAAACTTACCTCCCCCAGGAACTGTTGATTTTTGCAGTGTCCACTTTTAAAATAGCTATTTGCCATTTTAACCAAAACTGTGTGTACTACTGTTTTAAATCAAAGTTCTATACTTGCCTGTGTGAAGTACCTTGCATTTTATTTACGTACTTCAAATTTGAATCTTGTGGTTCTGACGTTTAGGGACAACACGGGGTGGGTCAGGAGGATGGAATAGATCACTGCAGGCAAGGAAACATTTTTTAGGTACAGTGGGGTGGACTGTGGGAGCAGGTTGGGAGTGGAGGTAGAGGGAGTGGTTGTACGATGTGTAAGTGTGCTGGACTTGGATGTAGGTGCATGCAAAGTGTGCTTGTGTGAGGTGGATGACTGTTGGGTGGGTGAGTGGAGGTGTTTATGCGTTTTGGGAGGAGGGTGGCAGGAGATAGGCAGGTAGTGTGTATGTATGTTGTATGTGTATGTATGTTGGGGTGGTGTCTGCAAGTAAGGTTGGTGTGCTGCATGTGGTTGTGATGGTGGTGGTGGTGACTGTGCATGTGGTGTATGGGGTGCTAGTCTGCATGCTGTTGTGTTTAAGTGTGTTTATTTAAATTACAAAAAGGAAGGGATAATGCAATAGACTAGGGTAATGGTGGACAAATTCTTCAGTGTAGTGGCCCAGTTAGTTTGCAGCACAGGTCCAGTATCCATGGGGCCATAGGAAAAAGGAGCAATGGCAGTCCAAAGTAAACAAGGTGTCTCAGTAACACACAAGGGAGACATGTAGGAAAGGCTCACTTCCTGCCAGTGGTTTTGGTCTTGGCTACAGTCTCTGTAGGATGTCTGGCTCCCAGTAAGCGTTTGCGGGGTGGTTCCTCCGCTAGAGTGGAAAGGGTGCTGGTGGGCTGTGGGTCCTGTGGAGGGCCTCCATCCACTAGCTGCAGCAGATGTAGAGGGCTGGTCAATACTCTAGTGAAAGGGGCACGCTGGTATGTTGAGGACTCACACATGATGGTGGCAATTTCCCCAAGCACCCCTGCAATGGAACCCATGTTGGCATTGTGGGCCTGCAACTGCTGCATGACCTCCTGGTGGTGTTCCCTCTGCAGCCTCTGGTTCTCCTGCAAGAAGGCGAGTACCTGGACCATCCTGGGCAGTCAGTTCCCTGGGTTGGCCCACCCCTAGGCACACAGATGCCCTCCCACTGGCTGGCCCTGGCCCCCTGTGCCTGTGTCCCATGAACTGTGTGCCCACTCCCACTTACACCAGAACCTTATTCATGTTGTTTGGAAGGTGTTGACTCCAGTCCCTGTATAGGTGGGCACACTGTTGATTGACATGTCCTGGGGACAGAGGTTTGGGGACATTGGATGGCTGCTGTTGTAGTGGAGTCCGAAGAAGGGTGCTCAGGGGTGGGCTGGGTGATGCTTGTGGTGTCTGACTGACCAGAGGTGCCAGATGGGCCACGAAGATCTTGCAGATCCAGACATCCAGATTAGTTGTCATCACTAGGGCCTTCTTCTGGTGGAGAACAGGGTAGACGTGGCACAATCTGCCGGCTGACATTAGCTGGGGTACCTGTGGTCATGTATGATAGTTGTTCATATCATCCTCAGATATTAATATAGCTAAAGCGGGGAATTATTACAGGGTGCTTGCTCCCCAGGTATGGCATTGGCAGTTGATGATGATTTTTTACTGTATTGCCGAAAGCATTTTCATTTGACTATTTTAATTAAATAAGTCATTATGTATTTATATATTTAGCAGTAAGTGTAATTGCCATATCCTGGTTTGCTATTGCCACCTCAGGTTTTCCAGGTGAAATTATGTTTAGCATTGATAGGTTTCCCTATGGGATGGGTGTTGTGATTTAAACATTTGGTTTATGTATGGTGATGCATTGTGGGATTTGTAGTGCTTCATGATGACCATGCATTACTCATGTGAGTGAATGATGACGTTGGAGAGGTGTTATTTTAGTGAGTTGGGCATGCAAGGGAAATTGGTAAGGGTGGTTAAGGGGGTGGGTATGAGTTTTGGATTGAGTGGGTTGAAGGGAGATAGGGTGACGGGGAGACATGCCATGCAGGTGTACATGGTGGTAGAGAAGTATGGGTGACTTACCAGAGTCCAGCCCTTCAGATATTCCAGTGAGGTCCTCAGGATTCAGGATAGCCAAGACCTGCTCCTCCCATTATGTCAATTTTGAGGGAGGAGGTTGGGGTCCATTGCCAGTCTTCATAATGGCAATCTGGTGCATGGGTGCCATTGCACGCACCTTATCCCTTAGGTCGTTCCACCTCTTCCTTATGTTGTCCCTTGATCGTGGATGTGTTCCCACAGAGTTCACTGTGTCTACGATTCTCTGCCAGAACTCCATTTTCCTGGCAATGGATTTCTGCTGAACCTGTGCAGCGAACAGCTGTGGCTCTACCCTAACTATTTCGTCTACCATGACCCGCAACTCATCATCAGTGAAACGGGGGTGCATTTGTGGGGACATGCCGATTGTGTAGTGGGTGTAGTGTGTGTGTTGTGCAGAGGGTGGGGTGTTTGGTGGGGGTGCAAGGTGTGTGGATATGTGGGATGCTGTGAAGGAGTGACTGAGTGCAGTGGTGATGTGTGTGTGGGGTACAGGTACAATGTGTGGTGAGTGATGTGTGAAGGGTGTATAGGTGGCTGTGGTTTGTGTGTGCAGTTCTAGAGATATGTGGGCTGGCAACGTGTAGCAGAATTTGTGAATTTGCAAGGAATTGTGGTTTGTGTGGGGGGCTGTTTTATAGTGCTGTTGATGGGTGTGTGTATGTGTATCAGGTGTGGGTGTTTCAATTTGGCCAATGTTAGCTTCTATTGTTGTGGAGTGGTAAAAAATTGACAGTGGCGGTCTGCACCGCCAATGGATTACCGCCGTTGATAGACCGCTGTGGTGATTCATGGGTCATAATTTGGAGGGCGGTTTGTTGTTAGCATGGCGGTAAGGGTAGTGGAACCACCTCTCTCCTGCCCTCATTAGATCTTGCAGTGTAGATTTTGTGGCTGCTTTCTGGCGGTTTTGGGTTTGTAACTCATAATACTGTGGGTGGATTACCGCCTCTGTGGTGGTCTTTTGGCAGCCGTCACCACGGCGGTCTATGAAAAAGACCACCAAAGTTGTGTTGAGGGCCTGTCTTTTTGGCCATGAGACTTTAGAAAACAGGAGGAAATCTCAATCCAAGCCTTTGGAGAGCACTTTTGGGGAAGGCAGAGTCCTTCTCAGCAAAGTCAGAGGGCAGCAGGGCAACAGGAGGGCAGCAGTCATTTCCTGCAAAGCAGCCCAGATGAGTCCTTTGGGCAGCCAGGCAGCTCCTCTGACAGAGTTCAGATGTAGGTCCAGAAGTGTCTGGTTTGATGGGGCCAGAGACCCAGTTTATATACCCAAAAATGCCTTTGAAGTGGGGGAGACTTCAAAGAGTGGTTTTGAAGTGCACAAGTTCCCATTGCAGTTCAGTCCTGTCTGCCAGGGTCCCATTTGGAGGGTTTAGCAGTCCATTGTGTGAGGGCAGGCCACTGGCCTTTGAAATGAAAGTTTCACGCCTTCCACCCTTCCAGCCCAGGAAGAGCCATTCAATATGCTGATGAATGAAGGTGTGACTGAATGTCCTGTGTATGTGGTTGTCTGGGTGAAATGCACAAGGGAGTTGTCAACCAGCACAGACAAGACATTGATTGGAGACAGGCTGTAAGGCACAGATGGTTTTAAGTGCAGAGAAATGCTCACTTTCAAAAAGTGGCTTTTCTAAAATAGTAGTTTAAAATCCAACCTCACCAATAAGCAGGATTTTCCATTACCATTCTGGCCATACTGAATATGAGCTGGTTACCCCTTTCAGATCATAATCTACTACTCAAAAAGTATATGAGAGCAGACCTAATGCTAGTCTATGAAAGGAGAAGGACTCGCAGTACTGTAGTTGAAAACGAATTTTCACTACCAGGACATGTATAGCACATATGTACATGTCCTGCCTTTTACCTACATAGCACCCTGCCCTATAGCCTACCTTAGGGGTGACTTATATGTAGTAAAAGGGGAGTTTAAGACTTGGCAAGTACTTTTAAATGCCAAGTCGAATTAGCAGTGAAACTGCACACACAGGCCTTGCAATGTCAGGCCTGAGACATGGTTAAGGGGCTACTTATGTGGGTGGCACAACCAGTGCTGCAGCCCTCTAGTAGCATTACATTTACAGGCCCTGGGCACATGTAGTGCACTTGAGTAGGGGCTTATAACTAAATCAAATATGCCAACTGGGGATGAACCAATGTTACCATGTTTAAGGGCAAGAGCATCTGCAGTTTAGCACTGGTTGGCAGTTGTAAAGTGCACAGAGTCCTAAACCAACAAAAACAGTGTCAGAAAAGTGGAAGGAGGCAGGCAACAAGTTGGGGGATGACCACCCGAAGGCTGTCAGGTCTAACACTTCGCATTCAGAATACATTCATGGTTTTCATGGATTCTACTTACAATGTCATTTTCCAAAATCTGGAAACTTGAAAGGTAGATCAATGTTTTGACAAGCTTGCATGCTACTAACCAGCACTAGATGGTTTTCTCTTCCCAGTATTTCGAAACTTGTGCTTTCGTTGTTCAGGCAGTGCATTATGGGGTTCATTCCGACCCTGGCGGTAGACTACCGCCAGGGCCGGGGACCGCGGGAGCACCGCCAACAGGCTGGCGGTGCTCCCATGGGCATTCTGACCGCGGCGGTACAGCCGCGGTCAGAAACGGGAAACCGGCGGTGTACCGCCGGTTTCCCGCTGCCCAAGGGAATCCCTTGCAGCGCCGCCATGGGGATTCCGACCCCCTTACCGCCAGCCTGGTTCTGGCGGTTTTGACCGCCAGAACCTGGCTGGCGGTAACGGGTGTCGTGGGGCCCATGGGGGCCCCTGCAGTGCCCATGCCAATGGCATTAGCACTGCAGGGGCCCCCTAACAGGGCCCCACCAAGATTTTCAGTGTCTGCCAAGCAGACACTGAAAATCGCGACAGGTGCAACTGCACCCGTCGCACCCCTTCCACTCCGCCGGCTCCATTCGGAGCCGGCATCCTCATGGAAGGGGGTTTCCCGCTGGGCTGGCGGGCGGCCTTCTGGGGGTCGCCCGCCAGCCCAGCGGGAAACTCAGAACAACCGCGGCGGTCTTTTGACCGCGCAGCGGTATTCTGGCGGTTCCCGCTTGGCGGGCGGCTGCTGCCGCCCACCAAGCTCAGAATGACCCCCTATGTATTGTACGTTTGAACAATGATGGAATCAGCCTTATGGATGGGTGTAAGGATTTAAGGGATAGATGGGCGACCCTTTGCTCCAAAAAGCAACGTGTTATATTGTATCTTCCTGAGACCAGTTCCCCTTGATATGTAGGTGTAACAAATGAGATTCCCATCCCATGAGTAAAGTAATGGTTACTACTGTCTTTGATGGCATTGCCTGATAGTACAGAACGTGGTTCATGACATATTTCTATTGGCACAACGACAAAGACTCTAGGGCCGTTGGAAACAGACTGGTCGTGCCTTCTTAGTTCTCCAAGCAAGGCTCCATTGGTCCTTTAGCCTCTGCTGCAGTGGCTTAGTATTTAAGTGAGAGATTAGGACTGTAAAAATACATCATGGGTCGCAGTAGTGAGGAGGTCAGGTGCAGCCATTGTTTCAGCTTAAGAAAATAACATTTGTTTTGGAAAGAAGCAGATTTCGCCATCCAAGAATCACATTTGTTTCCTGTATGTACAGTGCTATTCCAGTTATTGTACACTCTGCAACTGGAATCACATGGATTTCCTGAGGTTTACCTGTAGTCACAGATCTTGCATGAGACTGGCTGTTGATTAAAAGCTGCCTCGAGCCCGCTAGAAAGCATCTGTGTTTATCAGCCAGCCAGGTAAGTGCAAGCAGATAAATACATCCTTTCTTGTGAAATGTACCACCAGCACTGCTATCCACTTGATGAACATGCCTCATGTACGTTTTAAGCCGAAAGGCAGTGCTTTTATTGATATTGGCTTTTTTTGTAAAAGGAAATATGAAACTACTGATGTGGTGATGCCTATGTTTGAGGTTTCTTGTGCATATCCAGGGTAATTGGGGAAAATGTGATGTAGAGCTAGCATCTTGAACTTCCCTTTAGTCCCAACTGTTTGCTGCTTTAAATTACAAAATTGTTCTGGCTTGTTTCCTTTTCCTCACACCAAAATATAGCACACAGAAGTCCTTTCGCCTTTCTGCATGGGAGCAACGGGGTTCAACACTTGTTTCAGTAGTAAAGTTTATACTAGGTTATGCAGTGACCTTCATTGCAATAGGAATGTTTTTAAAGGGTTAAGGAGGGGAGAAGTGTGGATGCAGGGGACCTTAGCTTCAAGGTATAACCATTCTGCACAATCCTCAAAACCTATTTTCTTTTATTTTTTAGCTCTCTTCCTGAAAAATCACAATTTTCCTGGCAGTTAGGGATGGGGCAGAATAGAAGTCATTGTTTTCAATTGGATGGAGTCATTCTGCTACTGAAGAATGCTAAAAACCTTCTCTCCCTGTTGTGGTCGGAATTTCTGTTTCAGGTGTCAGTATTATTTTCAAAGGATATGTCATCTGAAACTCTCTTTTTTAATCTAAGTGTTTTGGTACTTATTTAGAGTTTGGCAGACTGCAAGCCCTGCTGAGAATAGCTGGTAGTTTGCTAGTCTCATTTAGGGTGGACAAAGTGCCAGATTTTCAGAAGCGGAGAGTCAGCTTGTTCGTTGATCAATCCTTTGAGCACAGCCCACCTCTAGGAAGCTGGCTCTCTATCTGGTGTACCAAAATTAGGGGTACTGTGCTAAGAGTCCAAAGGTTCCCTTAAGAGTGGACAGGGGCTTGCTTTAGCAATCCCAAGGTGCTCTTTTGGGGGTAGTGTGGTCTTGCAGCCTTTGGCTAATTACAGAGGAGTGTTAGACATTTACCACAGGTACATATTCAATAGATGAGACGCACGACTTAGGTGGTCATTACAACCCTGGCGGTCGGTGTTAAAGCACCTGTAAGACCGCCAACAGGCCGGCAGTAAAAATTTTGCAATTACGACCGTGGCGGAAACCACCAACAAAGACAGCCACTTTAACACTCTGACCGCCACGGCGGTACAAACAAACAGCGCAGCGGTCACCGCCAACAGACAGACCGAGGACAAAGTACCGCCCACAGTATCACAACCTACCAATCTGCCACCTTTTCCAGGGCAGATTCACCGCAGATAAAAACACGACAGAAACAGGATTCCGAAGGGAAAACGCTCACCTCTACACACCCCACAAGGAACTAGGAGCCGGAACTTCAAATTCTCCCTGCGATAGTCTTCCTGCTCCTCTACCAGGAGCACAAATGCCGGCGGCGAAGACCACGGTGAGTGCTGCACCTACAACACAGGGGAGGGGGAGGGAAAAAACAGGGACACACACACGCAACACCCCCAGCCCCACCCTCACCCACGACAACACACACACTAATACATATTAATACATCACAGTTAGACCACCCAACCCCCCCGGAAGAATGCAAAGACAAAAGAAAATGAGTGCAACCATTGTAATATATTAAAATCAAGTATGCAAAAATATTTATATACACCATTAACAAAATATACACCAAGCATAGTAGTCCAGGTAGTGCTCCAATTAAGTCCATGGAACACTGGGCCCACACGGTATGGGCGAGGCCCACACAAGATCCCCGACCATGACGGTGAGAACACAGCAGGGGCATCAGAGATCAGAGAGCAAGAAAACAGGCACCTCAGGGGGAGGGAAAGGGGGGGCACCTCAGCCGGTTGAGTGCACGACGCCAAATCCACGAGAGGGCCACATGCCCACTGTTCAATCCTGGGGAGTGCAAAGCCACAGTCTCTCAAGTCTCTACAGTGGGTGGGTTGCCCACTGTTCAATCCTGGGGAGTGCAAAGCCACAGTCTCTCAAGTCACTACAGTGGGTGGGTTGCGCACTGTTCTATCCTGGGGAGTGCAAAGCCACAGTCTCTCAAGTCTCTACAGTGGGTGGGTTGCCCACTGTTCAATCCTGGGGAGTGCAAAGCCACAGTCTCTCAAGTCTCTACAGTGGGTGGGTTGCCCACTGTTCAATCCTGGGGACTGTAAAGCCACAGTCTCTCAAGTCTCTACAGTGGGTGGGTTGCACACTGTTAAATCCTGGGGAGTGCAAAGCCACAGTCTCTTAAGTGGATAACAGTCTCCACTGGTTCTGGAGGGGGCATTGTGCCCAGAGTGCTTCATCCTGCTAAGGACAGAGGTAGTGGATGGAGCTCTCCACTGGTTCTGGAGGGGGCATTGTGCCCAGAGTGCTTCATCCTGCCAAGGACTGAGGTAGTGGATGTCATTCTCCACTGGTTCTGGAGGGGGCATTGTGCCCAGAGTGCTTCATCCTGCTAAGGACAGAGGTAGTGGATGTCATTCTCTACTGGTTCTGGAGGGGGCATTGTGCCCAGAGTGCTTCATCCTGCTAAGGACAGAGGTAGTGGATGGATCTCTCCACTGGTTCTGGAGGGGGCATTGTGCCCAGAGTGCTTCATCCTGCTAAGGACAGAGGTATTGGATGGATCTCACCACTGGTTCTGGAGGGGGCATTGTGCCCAGAGTGCTTCATCCTGCCAAGGACTGAGGTAGTGGATGTCATTCTCCACTGGTTCTGGAGGGGGCATTGTGCCCAGAGTGCTTCATCCTGCTAAGGACAGAGGTAGTGGATGTATCTCTCCACTGGTTCTGGAGGGGGCATGGTGCCCAGAGGGCTTCATTCTGCCCGTGACAGACTCAGTAGCGTCAGTGCCCTTGGCGCTCATGGGCCAGCGTTGCTTGAGACGGCGGTGCCCTGTCAGCGTTGCTTGAGACGGCGGTGCCCTGTTCAGCGGTGCTTGAGACGGCGGTGCCCTGTTCAGCGGTGCTTGGAGCGGCGGGCTCCTTTGCAGTGACTCAGCTGCTGCCGGTCCTTCATGGCCCAGCGGGGCTTGTGCTGGCGGTCCTTTCTAGCCCAGCGGGGCTGATGCTGGCGGTCCTCTGTAGCATAGCGGGCTTGTGCTGGCGGTCCTCTCTAGCCCCCGGGGATGATGGCTGTGGCCTCCTGGTCAGCGGGGATGATGGCTGTGGCCTCCTGGTCAGCGGGGATGACGGCTGTGGCCTCCTGGTCAGTGGGGATGATGGCGGTCTCCTCCGCCGTGCTGTTCTTCCCAGACTTTCCTGGTTTCTTGTAGCCCTTCCCCACCTTGGAAGGTGTCGCAGCTGACTCCACACTCCCACCCGGACCCCTGGGAGCGGCTTTGGTGGCTGGAGTCTTCCCCCTCTCCTGCCGGTCACTGGCCAACTTCTGGTGCTTCACAGGTGGGGGACTGTCTGTGCTGTGGCTCCGTGCCACACTGGCTGCCCTGGTGGCCGGTGTACTCCAGATTCCGGTGACTACAGGCACCACTGGTCCCGGAGATGTTGTGGCTGAGGTGCTAGTTCGGGACCTAGGAGACGGACGGGGCTGGGGAGGTGTGGGAAAGAGGTCAAGGTTGGACAGGAAAAGTTTTTGGGAGACACTGGGACGGGTAGCTGGAGGGGGTTTGGGAGTGGAGGAAGAGGTTGTGGTTGTAGGAGGTGTTCGTTTGCTGACTTTGGGTGAAGGTGCACGCGCTGGAGGCTGTAGTGAGGTGGATGGCTGTTGGGTGGGTGTGTGCCTGCATTTGTGTATCGTGGGAGGGGGCGTCACAGACACACTGGCAGAGGACACAGGGGACGTGTGAATGGTAGTGGGGGTGGTGACTGCACGTGAGCGGGGTGTGGTGGTGGGTGTGCTGGTGATGGTAGTAGTGGCTGTAGAGGTAGTGCATGCAGGTGTGAGTGTAGCCGAGACTGGGAGGGAGGAGGGAGATGAGGAGGAGGGGGACACAGTGGAGGCAGTGGATGTTGGTGTGTCTACATGTGTCTGATGCTTGTGTGAGTGCCTGTGTGATGTGTGGTGCTTATGTTTACCTAAGCTTCCCTTGTGTGTTGACGTGTGTGCATGCTGGTCTAGAGGTGGGCTGGGGTACAGGGGATTGGGTCTGGGTGGAGGAAGTTGGAGGGGGGAGGCTAGACACAGGGACAATGGCTGCCATCAGTGCTGAGGCCAGAGTCTGAAAAGCTCGCTGAAGGGCCGCCTGACCAGAATGAATGCCCTCCAGGAATGCATTGGTTTGTTGCAACTGCCTTTCTACACCCTGGATGGCATTCAAAATGGTAGACTGCCCAACAGTGGGGGACCTGAGGAGGTCAATGGCCTCCTCACTGAGGGCAGCAGGGGTGACTGGGGCAGGGGCTGAGGTGCCTGGGGCGAAGGTGATGCCCACCCTCCCGGGTAAGCGGGCACGGGGCAAAGGCTGAGGGGCTGCTGGGAGGGCGGTGCTGGAAGGGGGGTGGCGGCTGCACCTGTAGATGGGGGGGCACAGATGTTGCCGCCACCACAAGGGAGCTCCCATCAGAGGACGAGTCCGTGTCACTGGTCTCAGCTCCTGTCCCTGCCGTGGAGCTCCCCTCACCCTCCGTCCCACTGGTGAAGTCCGATTCCGTAGTGTGGCCCTCCATGGCCATGTGGGATGCAGCCCCATCGTGCTCCGGTGCCACTGCTCCTCCGCCTGATGATGCTAATGCACACAAGAACAGGGAGACCACAAAAAGGGGGGGACGACAGAAGAAAGACATGTTGAGTGCATGCATTACCGCTACCGTTGGCGGACACAACAGACACACAAGCCCCCTGCACTACGCCGCGCTCTTGGGCTCCACTGTTCAATTCCTGGGAAATGGCCTACTAGGATATGGACGACATCTGCACACATGGATGACACAGGGGCATGACTAGGTGTACTTGGCACTCTACAGAGGTGGGGTGGGGTG
The DNA here is from genome assembly GCF_031143425.1 of Pleurodeles waltl. Classification (NCBI taxonomy): domain Eukaryota; kingdom Metazoa; phylum Chordata; class Amphibia; order Caudata; family Salamandridae; genus Pleurodeles; species Pleurodeles waltl. The sequence continues at coordinate 973,931,630 of NC_090446.1, read as the reverse complement.
CCACATGGCCTGCCTTACGGAGGGACCTTGCCTACGGAACTCGCCCTGGCCTAGGGAAACCCACAGCCCACCTCCCCCACCCAGACCCCTCCACTGCGCGCAAAATCAGCAGAATGAGAGTGTACTCACCCCCTTGTGGCTGCTGTGATGCCCTCAAGCGCCCATCCAACTCCGGGTACGCCACCGCCAGGATCCTGAACATCAGGGGGGTCATGGTGCGCCGGGCACTCCTCCCACGTTGGGAGGCCATCCCCAGCTGAGCCTCTGCCGTCTTCTTGCTCCAGTGGCGAATGTACTCCCATCTTTTCCGGCAGTGGGTGCTCCGTCTGTGGTAGACCCCCAGGGTCCAGACGTCCTTGGCGACGGCATGCCAAATATATTTTTTCTGGTGGGTGCTGACCTACATGATTTGTACAGGGGGAAGAGAAACTTATTACCAACTTCACAGTCACAGTCATTGGCCTCCATCCCTACCCTTGGCATGTGGCACATGCACTCCCCGTCGTTTCATGCACGCCGCACTCTCCCCCTTCCTTCTTACATCCACACCTCTCCACACAGGCATAGCCCATACAGCATGCTCCCAGTGTACTTACCTGTTTGTCTGGAGGTCTGTAGAGTAGCGTATACTGGGGAAGGACCCCATTCACGAGTTTCTCCAACTCCTCCGATGTGAAGGCAGGGGCCCTTTCCCCAGACACTCGAGCCATTGTCTCTTCCAGACCGAGGTCACAGCAGCACTTGCAGTGTAGGTCCTCTCCTGTCGAAGATCAGGTATCGAGTGATTGAACAGATAGAAAATGGCAGTCACGTCCGCGGCGGTGCATACCGTCACCGCCGGCATACATCGTCATTGGCTCCTGGGACCCATAGGGTCCAATGTTAACCAATGCAGCATTGCGCCGCGGTCATTGACCGCCTACCGCGACGGTGTACAACGCCAGCGCAGGTACCTCACATCCCATTGCCCCACTTTGGAGGTCAGACAGCCACCATTTCAGGGGCCCACATGGCTTCATTTTTAACTGTGTCACACATACCTAGGCCTAGACTCAACACACATACAGGCCACTTTTTAGATTATGATTGTTTTTCTGTGTAAGCTGTGGGTACGTACCTCTGAGTTGTTTGACTCTGTGCTCGCTATTGTCCTTCATAGGCACCATCCGCTGGGACATGTGAGGAGATGGCGGCATCCTCCGGTGTACCGACCGTTGGTGGACCTGTCGACAATGGAGGAAAGACATGTGATCATCACACACAGGCTTGACCGTGCCACAATCCAGGAACTGTATACCCAGTTGGAGCCAGACCTGATGTCAGCTATCCGCCATCCCACAGGAATCCCCCCTCAAGTGCAGGTGCTGTCAGTGCTCCATTTTCTTGCAAGTGGGTCATTTCAAACAACAGTGGCCATAGCATCAGGGATGTCCCAGCCTATGTTTTCCAACGTGTTGTCCAGAGTGTTGTCTGCCCTGCTGAAACACATGCGGAGCTACATCGTTTTCCCTCAGGTGGAGGATTTGCCAACAGTGAAAGGTGATTTCTATGCCCTGGGACATATCCCCAACATCATAGGTGCTATTGATGGGACACATGTGGCTTTGGTCCCCCCCCAACAGGAGTGAACAGGTGTACAGAAACAGTAAGATTTATCATTCGATGAATGTACAGATGGTGTGTTTGGCAGACCAGTACATCTCCCATGTGAATGCCAAGTTCCCTGGCTCAGTGCATGACGCCTACATCCTGCGGAATAGCAGCATCCCTTATGTGATGGGTCAACTCCAGAGGCACCGAGTGTGGCTATTAGGTGAGCACCTGGAAGCAAGACAGTGGGAATTGTTGTCTGGGTCTGGGGATATCCCTCCAGGTTAGTGTGTGTCTAACAGTTGTCCCTCGCCATTTGCAGGTGACTCTGGTTACCCCAACCTGTCATGGCTACTGACCCCAGTGAGGAATCCCAGGACAAGGGCAGAGGAACGCTACAATGAGGCCCATGGGCGAACTAGGAGGGTGATCGAGCGGACCTTCGGCCTCCTGAAGGACAGGTTCAGGTGCCTCCATATGACAGGTGGATCCCTATTCTACTCACCAAAGAAGGTGTGCCAGATCATCGTGGCCTGCTGTATGCTTCACAACTTGGCTTTGCGACGACAGGTGACTTTTCTGCAGGAGGATCGTCCAGATGGCGGTGTTGTTGCAGCTGTGGAGCCTGTGGACAGTGAAGACGAGGAAGCAGAAGAAGAAGACATGGACAACAGGGACTCAGTGATCCAGCAATATTTCCAGTGAAACACAGGTAAGAATACAAACCTGCCTACTACATGTACTTAAACACTACTACCTCTCTAATGTCTGTCGTTTTCACCCAGTGTATGGTCACTGAGTTGTCACTTTCCCTTACAATTTCACAGATGTGGGTCCCAATGTGTGACATCTGCTTTGATTCCTCATGGACTACAGCTGTGTGACATAGGTATGTTGACATTACAAATGAAAGAGCTTTTTGCCACAGTAATTGCTAATACACTATTCCGAAATCACAGACTGACTCCAGGTTGTTTTGTGCTTTAAGGGTGTTTATTTAAGTGCTCAATATTGGAGGGGGTAACAAAATGGTGAGGGGTGATGGTGGAGGAATGTCCATGGCAGAGTCCAGTCTATTAGTCTCACAGGTGCATTGCCCTAATGGGCATAGGAAGTGGAGCTGGGGAAGTTTAAGGATGGACAGGGTGACAAAGTAGGACAGTAGGATGACATTCAGGGTGGTCTCATTTCTTGGTGGGGTCTTGGCATCATTCTCTGTCTTTGTCCTGGATCTCAGGGACCGTTTGCGAGGTGGTTCTCCCTCTGCAGGGGGTGGGGTGCTAGTGTGGTGGTCCTGTGGAGGTGCCTCCTGTCCACTAGCACCGGCGGAGGTGGTGGGAAGTTCATCGTCCATGCTAGTGTCAGGGGCCTCTTGTAGTGCCACAGTGTCCCTCCTGGTGTTGAGTACTTCCTTCAGCACCCCTACGATGGTACCCAGGGTGGAATTGATGGCTCTGAGTTCCTCCCTGAAGCCCAAATACTGTTCCTCCTGCAGGCACTGGGTCTCCTGAAACTTGGCCAGTACCGTTGCCATCGTCTCCTGGGAGTGGTGGTAGGCTCCCATGATGTTGGAGAGGGCCTTGTGGAGAGTGGGTTCCCTGGGCCTGTCCGCCCCCTGTCACACAGCAGCCCTCCCAGTTCCCCTGTGTTCCTGGGCCTCCGTCCCCTGGACCATGTGCCCACTACGACTGCCCCCAGGTCCCTGTTGTTGTTGGGGTGGTGGGTTAGCCTGGGTTCCCTGTAGTGGTGGACACACTGCTGATTGACTTGTCCTGGGGACGGAGGTATGGGCCCGCTGGGTGGGTGCTGTGCTGGTGTTTCCAGAGGGGGGAAGGTCTGTGGTGGCCTATGACTGGGTGAGGGGAACCGACTGTCCAGAGGTCCCCGATGGGCCGGGCTGGTCATCTAGATCCAGTTGGACAGAGCTGCTGTCATCACTGTGGGCCTCTTCTGTTGGTGGTGTGGACATGTGTGGACTCTCCTGTCCGGTGACGTTGGGTAGGGGTCCATCTGTGTGTGCCATGGAGTGCAATAGGTGGTTGACCGTGTACCCCAGTGCTTGCATTCCTGTGTGGGACCTTGTGTGATGATGGTTTGGGGGGGGTGTATGGGTATGTGCAGTGGGCATGCTTTAGTGATGGGTGTCCATGCTTTTTTGTTGCATGCAGGGCTTAGTGTTAGGATGTGTGGTTTGTGATGTTGGGACATTTGTGAGGAGTTAGAGTGATGGGGGTGAGGGTGGGGGTATGTGCTGGCATGCAGGTAGGGTGGGGGATGTAATAGTTAAGATTTGACTTACCAGAGTCCATTCCTCCACCTACTCCTGCGAGGCCCTCAGGATGCAGAATCGCCAAGACCTGCTCCTCCCATGTTGTTAGTTGTGGGGGAGGAGGTGGGGGTCCGTCACCAGTCCGCTGAACCGCCAGGTGGTGTCTTGAGACCACGGAACGCACCTTCCCCCGTAGGTCGTTCCACCTCTTCCTGATGTCCTCCCGATTTCTTGGGTGCTGTCTCACTGCATTGACCCTGTCCACTATTCTGCGCCATAGCTCCATCTTCCTTGCAATGGAGGTGTGCTGCACCTGTGATCCGAATAGCTGTGGCTCTACCTGGACGATTTCCTCCACCATGACCCTGAGCTCCTCCTCCGAGAACCTGGGGTGTCTTTGCTGTGCCATGGGGTGGTGTAGGTGATGTGTGGGGTGGTGTGTGGGGTGATAAGTGTGCTGATATGTAGTGGTGTGTAGTGTGAGGTGCGTAGAAGTTATGTGGCTGATGGTGTTGTGTGACTGTGGATGCTAGTATTGTTGATGGTGGTGTCTCTCTCTGGCCTTCTCTCAGTAATTGTGGTCGTAGGGGTTTGTGGGTGATGTGGGTGTGTGTTTTATATTGGATTGGGTGTGTGGGAGTGGTGTGTGTATATGTATCAGGTGTGTGTATTTCGAATTTTCCAATGTGGTAGTGTTTTGTAAGAGTGTGTGTATTTTGAGCGCAGCAGTGTGTACCGCCAATGGAATACCGCGGTTGAAAGACCGCTGTGTGGATTTGTGTGTCGTCATAGTGTGGGCGTATTTCTGTTGGCGTGACGGTGGAGGTTTTGTTTTCGCCAGTTTATCACTGACCTTTGGTGTGGCGGACTTGTGTGGGTGTCTGAATTTTGGCGGATTTCGTGCTGTGGGTCATAATAGCTGTGGTGGATTTCCGCTGCCGCGTCGGTGTGTTGGCGGTCTTCTGCACGGCGGTAAGCGGATTTTACCACCAATTTTGTAATGACCGCCTCAATAAGGAGATCCACTAAAATTTACAAAAAATAACAAGTATCTTTATTTATATTTAGGTTCCAGAATCAATACAATCATGTAAGTACGTTTTGCAAGAGAAATTCTTTCAGGTTTCAAAAGTCAACAGTGCATTTTTCAGAGCGCCAATGTTATCCTGTGGAGGAAAACCAAATACTGCATACAGGTATAGTACAGCAACTTAAGGAACCAATCTCCTGGACTTAAGTTAAGTATGGGGCGAGGTCCAAGTCAGCACCAACAGGTCACCTCAGGCAGCACTGGAGCAACCGGGTGCAGAGGTGCTTTTCAGCATTGGATGTCCAATGTTAGTCTACGTGGATCGGTCTGGTTAAAAGGAGGCTGCAGGTTTGGACTAGGAGGTCAGTCAGGCTGAATCAGCAAGTAATCTCAGCACTCATGATACTCAGGGACATGGGGACACCCTAGGTTCTCTTCACCACAGGGCAGGGGAGGCAGGTTCACAGGTGTCTTGAGGTGTCGGGTTTTCATCACCGGGAGCACTCGCAGTCGAGGGGGCCTGAAAACAGAGGTTGGTGGTCGAATCGTGAGTCTACAATGGAGAAATGGACGATGTTGGCACCATTAGCCAACTTCATCTCAGGCTAGGCGGCACGAGTGGAGTGGTGCTTTCTGGTGTTGGGTTTTTGGCAGTCCGGAGCCCTCTAAGGATACATGGATGCAGCTCGGCTGCTCCACAGAAGTTCTTCGGTCTTTGTTGAAGGCAGACAGTCCGCACAGGCTTTTGAAGGCATGACAGCTTGCAGGACAAGGTGACTTTGGCACAATTCGGTGGGCGCAGCAGACAGGCCGGCAGGGCTTATGCCAAGTCAGTTGCTTTTTCCTCAGTCTTTGCCGTCGCAGCTCTTGAGTGTCCTTCTTTTTCATAGGTCAGCAGGAATCTGATATCCGGGTGGCAGGGGTTCACCTAAATACTGTATTTAGGGGCATTTAGTGCAGTGTAGGGTAGTAGCCAATGAGTCACTTCAGGCCCCCTATATGACCACATCCTATGGAAGCGGGCATAACTCTGTCCCAGAGTTCCTAGTTCTGCCATCACCAAGATGACAGACTTTCAAAAGTTGTGTACACATCAGGCAGCTCAGCTTAAAGGTGGGACTAGCCAGAGAGGTAGGCACGACTCTCTGACTGCTAATTTTTCCACATGTGCAGGTGCCAAATGGGTGCTAGGGTTGGGGGGGTCAGTATCTTCTCCTCTGAGGGAAGCCAGGTTTGCATCCCAAGGGAGATGGACTTTTTTGAAGCCCCATGCCTTGGAATGCAGATTTGCGAGTCATTCTTTTGGGGGGGTGCTAACACCCCTGTCAGAGCAAGCTTTGTTCCTGTCTGCCTGAAAGCAAAGGCTCTCACTCTTGGGAGTCAGAAACCTGTCTGGTGGTGGCAGGCTAGTTAGAACTATTCAGCTAGCACACGGGTAAATGGTAGGTTTTTAAGGTGGCACCCCTAAAATGCCCTCTTGGTGTATATATTAATAAGTCCATCACTGGCATCAGTGAGGGTTTATTAATACGAGATGTTTGATACTAAACAACCCTATTTTAAGTGAAGCCATCATGTAGCTGGGAAACCCGTATTGATGAGTGTCCAGCACATATACGTAAAATGGCTTCCCTATTCACTCACTATATCTAAGAATCGACAAAGACATAGCAGGGGCATATCTGCTCTTTCACATATGTCCACACATGTAATATAATGCACCCTGCCTTAGGGCTGTAAGGCCTGCTGCAGGGGGCGACTTACATATATTGCATGCAGTGTCCGGTACGCCATGTTGTGTTTTCACTTTTAGCTGCACCGAGACAGCCAGCCTGCAATGGCAGTCTGCCTGTGCTAGGTGAGGGATCCTTGTGTGAGCGCAGTACAGGCTGCAGCCCTTTGGGACCCTCCTTGGTACCTATGCCTTAGGTACAAGGGGTACCATTTACTAGGGACTTACTTGGGTGCCAAAGCTAAAGACAATTGGGGAACAATTGCACAGTTTTAGGGAAGAAGATCTGGCATTGTGGACCTGGTTAGCAGGAACCCAGTGCACTTTCTGTCAAAATTGCATCAAATAACAGGCAAAAGGTGAGGATGACGGTGTCAAAAAGGGATACTTTCCTACACAACCTCCTCCTCCCCAAACAAAAGAGAATGAGACTAACCTTTCCCAAGAGAGTCTTCATTGTCTACGTGGAAAAACCTGGAAAGGCCATCTGCACTGGCGTCGTCAGTACCAGGTCTGTGTTCCACTGTAAAGTCCATTCCCTGTAGGGAGATAGACCACCTCAACAGTTTGGGGTTTTCACTCTCCATTTCCATCAGCCATCTGAGAAGCCTGCGTTCAGTTTGAACAAGGAAGTGAAAAACAGGTATGGCCTGAACTTCTTTAGGAACCAGACCACAGCAAAGGCTTCCCTCTCAATGGCACTCCACCACTGCTCTCTGGGGAGTAAACTCATGCTAATGAAAGCAACAGGTGGTCATGGACATCATTATTGGTTTGGGGTAGGACCACCTCTATCCTATGCTCAGTGGCATCATTCTGCACTATGAACTGCTTTGAATAATCTCGAGCTTCAAGAATGGGTGCTGAGCACATTGCTTACTTCGGAGTGTCAAAAGCCTTTTGACAGTTCACTGTCTACTCTACTTTCTTTGGCATTTTCTTGGAGGTCAATTCTGTGAGGGGTGCCATACCCCTCCACAAACCTCCTGTACTGCCCAATAAAGCAAAGGAATGTCCTGACTTGGGTCTGGGTGGTTGGTGCTACCCAGTCCAGAAATGTCTGAATCGTGGGCTGTATGACACAGTGATTTCCAGTGATAATAAGTGCTAGTTTGTATACACACAGATGAATCAACATTAATCAGGGTAGAAATTCTCACTTCACTGTTGCATAAACACAAAATAGTCTCTTAAAGAGTGAGAGAAAACCTAGTTTGATTGCTAAAGTTATGATGGTTCAACTCTATTTTTCATTAAATAAGCTCATCAACAAGACAAAGACAATGTATGGGCATATACGTACTCTAAAAGACAACAGAAATGCATTAGTAAGCGAAATAGTATATACAGTTGCAATTGGGCCGTAAATTAACTAATTAAAAAATACAATGTCTGTGTCTTGGGCATGAATACCTGAAACAAAAAGATGGAGCACATAGATCAGCTGTAAGAATAAATGAGAAAGAAATAATATGAGAAAACACCACGCGTGCATGTTTAAAAAAAAGGATTTTACTGATGGGAATGCTGTAAGGTTCTAGTACTATGAGAAAAGAATGAAGTAATTCAGTCGCAGAAAGTTTGAGTCACTCTAAGTCTAAGGGGAGATTTCTTGGGGCAGAGAAACGTACCCAGATTTCGGAGAGGGTCTAAGAAGTCACCCAGGTATGGGACAGGCTGCCAGAGATTCAAGTCAGCCAAACTTGTATATTATAAAAAGGGTTGAAACCTTAACAAATAAGCAGTGCACCCATTTACCATTAATATAAAAAGAAGAATAAAAAAGAAAACTAGCTGCAGCCTAAAGGTGGCAGCCATATGCTTACAATAAAAATGTGTAATTAAAAAATATATAACATCACATATAATTTTAATTAATAGAGCGGTACAGGTGCTTCCTAGCACATCAGCAGGCAGGTGTACTTCGAATATGAATGGAAACCCTTTCTAGTTTCAGTGCACATCATGATTCTTGTTATTTCTGCTCCCCCGATAGTGTTACAGGTCTAGGCCAGGGGCCAAGCCGTAGTGCATACAGCCCAAGACCCCGCACTTATTTCTCTGGGGGTGAATCCATACCTGGTGAGACTGGGCCATTACGGAATTATTAGGTCCAGAGATACTGGGCTCTGGGTAATGACCCAGCGCAGTGTCCCACCCGGGGTTATCTTCCCGGTGGGAAGATGCAACTAACAGTGAAGGTCTGAGGCACAGAAAGAGTGGCCTCGGCATTAAAATTGATCTTTTCAACTTGTGCGGAAGCCCCGTTACTATTGAGAGTAGAAGAAAGTGTTGAACTGTTTTTGCAAGAGGCTCAGCTACAGGGTCTCAAACATAATGAGCTTTCCAGCTTTGCATCCAGGGCGAGTCACAAAGGCAGACAGCAGACAGATCACATCTTTCTGGCTAGCACTTCTGATCCTTTGACTAGTTTTTGCGTAACAGCACCTTTGCAAACTTCCTAGAACTAGACCTGAAGCTCTGAGACATAAGATGCATTGGAACACACAGGTTTGCCGATCGCCACGGGATAACATTAGCTCTGGGGCCCTATAGGCGCTTGTATTCTTTGTTTCTAAAATGTCGAGCGCCTACCTGTCAAACATTTGGAGATGTATCTCGACCACAGAAAGGTCTAGATTTGTTTTGTTTTTCATGTGTAGCTTATTGTTAAGTGACCCGTAACTCCGGTTTGTCGGATTCGTTTGCACTGCCTGGGTATTCAGCCAGCCTGTAATGTATGATTTACATCGTTACGCTCTGATTTGCTGTCTCCTACCACCCCAGCAGTACATCCTGACTGTTCAGCTTACCACCATAAAGAGTGAAGGGCCAGCGGAAGATGGTTAACATATAGGGTTGCAAGAGTGCTGGTGGCCCTTGGTAAATGACCCATACCGCCTACTTAGGGCGCCGCCCAGTCAATCCTGACAGCCCAGGACCTCAAGCTAAGGCCTCAGAGCTGCCAACTAAAATGAACACTTTAAACACATCAACGCGATATTCCCATGCAGCCAATGCAGTACCTGCCTTCACTGAAGCAACGTGTAGCTGCCCACAAGAAGGAATGACAACCCACCCTACCACTTAAACATAACATCATGTAATGATTGTAATGTAACAAATGAATAAATCATACTTAACGCACTCGAACCCACCAACATCACATCTCAGCAGTGTACCCAATCAGTGCTTAATTTGAACCGATGCAGGGTATTTTATAGGGCAGGTACTTAATTTTCTGCATCAGGCAATTTACTGCGCGAAAAATAAACTTATGGGAAAGGAGGAGGAAGACGAAAACGAAAAAGTGACACAAATGGAGAAACAAGAAAGCTGCAAAAGTGAGCAGAAGGGCAAATAGTGGCTGTAAATGGTTTAAAGGGGCCCGAGATTGCTTTAGGATTGCCCTGCCTCAGCATTCAGTGTTCACAGCAGCCGTGTGTTTCAGAGGAAAGCTTTGGGCACCGGCACTTTTTTATTTACAAATTAAGCACTGCACCCAATGCTGTTGATGCCACATAATGAACGAGATGCATAAACACAGCATTGTGACACTACTAACACAGCGCCAGGGTCACAGAGATTGCGAAGTGTCGCTGTGTCAGAGCCGTAAATAAAAGCACAATGTTTCAACACCTACATTAAGTCAGAAAATGCACCACCGTAACCATACATCTGCCACTGGCGCAACAGAACACAGTAGAACAGCACAGCACATGCCGGAGCACACACACGGCAACATGTCTCTCTTAACCAGCATTAGATACACGCACAGTACCTCCACACTTACAATGTGATTTGAGCTTAACGAATGGTATTTTCCTTACTGAAGCGCATCACTTTTAAACAGTGCTTGAACTGGAATAACAAAAGTGCGGGTACGCGGTATTAGAGTACTTGCTTGTTTCTGAGGAAGTGCTGGTACTCTCCAATGAAAAGTATTACGTTTTTCTTGAGAAGTGCAGGTACTCTCCCTCTCAAAATAAAAAAAAGTGCCGGTACTCAGTATCGGACAGTACCGGCCCATTTAAAGCACTGCTTTTATAGCCTTCCAGTGCACGCGGTGGACGTCGTACATTGATTTAAAAAGTTGCTTTTGCTATGGCTTCTTTAAGCAAGTGAAAAGTAGCGGTGTCTAGTGTGCTGCTGCTGGGCACAGTAAACAGCTGTTTTGACGGTAGGTGGCGCTCTTGAACTATGAGACGTGGGCCTCATGGCTTTGGCGCTGTGATGGTTGGATTAGAGTGGGTCGCTGAGTCATCCAGAAAATTCTATTGTATTTGCAGTATGAAAACATCAAACTGGTGAGTTTGAGTGATTTGCAGCATTAAAGTTTAACTAATTAGTACATTACACACCTTGCATTATTCTTGAAAACCAAAAGTAGCATTTGCCAAATATTTGTTATAAAACGTATAATGTCCATATGGCAGAAGGTCACATGTCAAAGTGTTTGTTATGTTATACATTTTTATAGAGCGGGGGAAGCACTCCGAGGGGCTTCCTGGCGCTGTGGAATAGCATCTGCCGATGACAAAAATGAAATCCTACTTCTAGAAGGGCAAGATGCGAGGTTTATCCAGAACAACACCTGCCAAAAGGAGGTCCCCGTAGAGGCAAGTACAATGTTTTGCTGCCCAAAAAGGCAAAGATGGACCACTATAATAAATGAAATACAGCTTGATTCGTGAAGGCAGAGAAACACGTGCGAATGGGATGATAGAATCAACATCTGTGTCCCTTATAACTTAGACCTGATATGTAAAGGGCAGTATGAGCTAGACAGAGAGTTTTAAACACTGAGCCCCTTTGATAGAAAACCAGTATAAATCCGAAGTAGACCGAAGATTCAGAATGAAACTAGCTGCAGCGTTTTGCACAATCTGAAGACGTCTGATGAGGAATCCCTAGGTGGAAAGAGGTACCATAATCAAGTGACTTAGGAGTGGACAACTGTCTTACTAATTAATTCAAGAAGGAGGCCAGTTATCTTTCTTAGCAGCCTCAAAAGAGAACAATAGACCGCACCAACAAGTTTATCTGTTTTGAAAATAGCCTTCAATCCTTAATGAGGCCTACGTTTTTGGCTATGTTGAATGACGTAGGGAAAGGACCAAGTTTAGATGGCCCTCATGAGGGTGACCATGAAACCAAAAGATTCCAAGGAACAGGACCTCAGTGTAGTTTAATGCAGGAGTCCTTTATCCAAATGGCTACTGACGTCTTACAGGAACGGAATTTCCCCTGGATGGAAGCAGCATTGTCTGAGATAGCGATGATCATCTGGGTGTCGCCTGCATGTGCCATTATGTCAGATCCAAATCATCACTGAAGATAAGCAAGTGCATTTATACAGACATTAAACAATGGTGGGACAAGTAGTGATCTCTGTGGTACTGTACTGATCAGCAGAAAAGTCCCTGAATGAGAAGGCCGTAGAGAAACAGCCTAAATTCTGGAGGACAGGTGTGAATTCTAGCAGATGCCTAGTTTGTAAAGGTGGGACATGAGGATTGTGTGAGACAGTGTCAAAAGCGTCTGACAGGTCAAGAAGCATTTTGAGATCATCAGTAACCAATTGCGCAGCTTTTTTTGTCTATGTAGAGGACAAAAATCGGATTTTTCTTGATTTAATAGGCAACTAGATTCTAGATACCTTGCAGGTTGATTGTTGACTGTTTATTCTTAGATTTTAGATGGATAAGGTAGAAATGAGTTAGGACGGCAATTACTAAGAAACGCAGGATCTGTTGAGGGTTTCTTAAGCACAAGAATCATTAGTGCATGCTTCGAGCTGTCAGAGACAGTGGAAGAATGAAGTAATAAATTATATAGCTCTGCCAGAACTGGACAGAAGAGGTGTGATGGTAAGGAATATGCAGGGTGGACAAGGATCGAGTGGTGACCCAGATTTGATTGTTCAAAGGAAGTTCTGTACCTCATCAATGGAGAGCTTTGAAAACTTGGTCAAAGTCGATTTACTAGGAGAATCAGTAATTGAATCTGAACAGGATAGAGAGTCCATGGAAAGTTGAGGAGAGTAACCTGTCTAGGTAGTAAAGATTTAGTTTTAGAAAAAAGTAGAAATATTAGAGCACAATTTCTCAATAGGCTGTATGGATTTGCTACAGGCCTCCAGTTTTAAGAGGTTTCTAACAATCACAAAAATATTGCACAAGAAGTTAATTTTAGTAGCATAAAATGACATTTGGATCATGAGACAACATTGCTGATATTTCTTAATGCCAACTGTGTATATATTTTTAAATTCTGCATCATAAGAAAGACACCATTGTTATTCAAGTACTTTACAATGGTGTTTGGCATTCTGTAATTCTTCAATATATTAGGGTGCTAAACGGGTATTGCAGAGGGAGTGAAGATTTTAGATGGAGCAACCAGATCTAGTCATTAGCTATCCAATTATTGAAATGTTCTACAGAAGAAGATATGTCTGTGGAAACTCCATAAGGGAACGCTTGAAGGGGTTTGGTGTAGTTAAGAACTAGTATCTTTAGACCATGGTCTGACTAAAGAAGAATTATTGCTAGCACCTAAATTGTCCTGATTACTATGATGTGGAAAAGAAAAATGATCTGCTTAATCAAGATCATTGGAAAAGGATCCAGTGCCCTTAAGGGGACTATAATTAGAAACAAACAGGATCTAACACACGGCCTGAATGTGAGTAGGGGCCAGAACAATCTGGGATAATCCTAATATACCTAGAGGCTCTTTAAAGGCTGTGATGACATGGTTGGATAGATCATCTAGGTGAAGATCATGATATCCTAAAATGAAAAAAATGGCAAATTTCAAAACTAATGACAGCAGCTAGTCAGGCTCTAATGCACTAAAGTTAGATATAGTGCCCGGAGAACAATAACGTAAGATACCTGAGAAGTAGGTGGCAGAATTAAAACTTAGAAAAACATAATATAGATTCCCGGAGAGGCCAAACTAGTGAATCATGGAGAGTACAGTAAAAAGTAGAGCAATAGATGATGGTTAGTCCAACCTCCTGTCTAAATGGGGCATAGAATGGTCAGGTAGAAAAGCAGCCATGATGTCAGTGGCTGAGGTGTCAAGTAGATAAGTTTCTCTGCAGAATAGGGCATCAGGTTGAAGGGAGGAAATTACATTTTATTACAAGACCGGAGGCTCATATAATGCCTAACTTTTCTTACTTTACGAAATAGCAGCCAAGAAACTACAAATCCCAGAAACCCTGGGAGAAAAACTACAGAAGAACATCACAATGGGGCTGACCAATCCAACATCGAGCCTCCACATAACAATCTTGACTGAGAGCAACAGGCCCTCTTTCCTTGCTGCTCGCAGTCAAGATAAGTATTCTGCTCGCTGTTACCTTTATTTAATATTTATTTAATAGTTATTTAATTATATGGTGTTATTTTTATATGTATTTAATTATATGGTGATAATTTTATATGTATTTGTAGGTTATGCTTTTAAGTTTCAGCTCGGGGCCTCGAGCCCTTTTTTTTATAGGGCGCTTTGCACGCGCCCGTGTGTGACATTTTTTTAACGTTCTTTAACATTTGTTCCATGTTTTATGAGGTATTCCTACCTCATACTGGCTCCGTTGCTCCTCCGTGTGAACTGCAGCTCGTCACGACTTGGAGCGACCTTGCTGCTCCCCTTCTCCTCCGACTAGCGTCAACCAGAATTAACGGTCAGTGCGGGCTTTCCTTGTCTTGGCCTTCGCTCTGTCTGGTTTCAGCCCTGAACATGCCCCTACCCAGCCCCCTTCCATTTGGGCCTTGCCATTTAGACGTTCAGCTACTTTCTAACCCTTTAGGTCGGATTTTTTCCATATTTGCTGGTTTTTCTGGCTTCTGCTTTATTTTTAGCCTCCTTTAATCCCATTTTTGCATTTTAACAATTTTAGTTCTCCACAGTTTATTTGTAAATATGTCTGGGGATGAACAGACCCAGTCTATGAAGGACAGTCTAAAATCCTTCATTAAGGACTCGGTCAAGCATGCAGTCTCGGTATCTATGCTGGATATTTAAAACATTTTAGAAGCCTATATATCAAGAATGTTGCAGAACCCCAAAGATAATCCTCCTAAAAGAGGAACGAAACGTATGGCACCCCCATATGTGCCTTCCAAAGGCATTTCTGTTAAGTTTGGGCCTCCCTCCCGAGAGGCAAATTCTTCGGGGCTCCCTTCCTCCCCCCTTAATATCCGAAACCATAGAGACACGGACAGTGATGGGGATGACGTTTTACACGAAACCATAAATGATGACGTTTATGATAATGGGCTTTTGGAGAAAAGGCGTAAAGTTTCTCCCTCGGTGCTTTCCCCTCACTTAGTGTCTGATGATTTGGTTGATCATGATGGTGAACCCATGTTCGACCCTATGTCGATTCACCATCCAAACTCTTCGGAATGGTTTCCATCCGATCATGTTGCGGACTATGGCTCCTTTTATTTGAGGCATGCGCTTGATAAAGCGTCTAGAAACAAGTTGAGGTCTGAATGCCCTAGACCTTCCCTTCCATTTAAGGTGGCTGATACCCCCTCTATTGACCCCAATATGTTATTATTTTTCACTAAATTTGGGAAGGATCCCAAGAAAGGGGTCGATCGAGCCTGGTCAAATTGCCAGGATAGACTTTTGGACCTAGTTTGGCACTTAATTAGGATTTTTGATTTGGCTGAAGAGGCAAAGATGGAGGGGAATCAAGTGGATCCAGAGATACTCTCAAATTGGGCTGAGAGAGCAATATGCATGTTAGGCAATGACAACGCCTACATCTCTCAGGAGCAGTGCAAAAGCCTTCTGCTCAAAATTGACACCAAACTCAGTTCTTTGGCAATCAAGGAGGAAGGCCCTAACGCGGATGGCCTTCTTTTTTTGGTGACTTGTTTATAAAGGAGATGAGCAGATATGTCTCTGCATTTACTTCTTTGAACAAGGCACATTCTTCAATGAAAAGGATTTTTTCCCCAACGTGTTTTTGGAAAGGCCGGCAAAGGAAGGGGTCGATTTGCCGGCGGTTACTCTTCAAGAGGGCAATCCCTCGGCAGAGGCTCCTTCACTCAAGGCAACCAACAGGAGTTTTATCAGGGGAACAAACCCCAATTCTATCAACGTCGTTTCCGTGGAGGCTGTTACAGGAGATACAGATCCAAAGGAGACCAGCTTGCAGGTAAGGATTTCCAGTTCTGGCCTTCCTCCTGTAGGAGGCAGACTGGGGTTTTGTCTAAACATTTGGCTATCTATAAACTCAGATCCTTGAGTTATCCAGATGGTTCAAGGTTATTGCATAGAGTTGTATCAGGTGCCTTGGCAGACTCATCTGCCTCAACCTTTTCATTTTTCCCAAGATCACTTCCTTCTGGTTCAGGACGAGGTACAATCTTTACTAACAAAACAGGCTATAGAAGAAGTTGCTTATGACCTTTACGGGTTTCTCAGTACAATTTTTCTGGTTCAGAAGAAGAACAAAAAACATCTACCTGTTATAAATCTGAAAGATTTCAACAATTTAATGGTATACCATCATTTCAACATGGAGACTATTCTCCATCTCAGGGATCTTCTACTACACAATGATTGGTTTGTCCGCTTGGACCTTAAAGACACGTGTCTTTTGGTGCCCGTTCATCCCTCCTACAGGAAGTTTCTTCAGTTCCAGTGGGGGACCTCCTTATTTCAGTTCAAAACTCTTCCTTTCGGCCTTTCATCAGCCCCTTGGTGTTTCACCAAGATCCTCAAACCAGTAGTAGCCTTCCTCAGAGGTCAAAGGATAGGACTCATCGTCTATCTCAACGATTTCCTCATCATGGCACAGGACAAGTCTTGCCTCATAGAACAATTAAACCTTTGTCGGGATCTCTTGTTGCGGCAGGAGTTTCTCATACATTTTCGAAAGTCTGTTTTAATCCCTTCCCAACGTCTCGAATTTCTCGGTTTCATAGTGAACAATGTAGATTTGGTGCTTCAACTATCTCAACAGAAGGTGTCTCTGATAAAGAAAGAGATTCGCCACGCTTTATCTATCCCTCACTGTTCCCTCAGATCTCTAGCTCGTTTGGTAGGCCTTCTTTCTTCCTCCATTCAGGTCATCTTTCCAGGTCCCCTTCATTACAGGTCTCTTCAAAGGTTAAAGATCCACCACCTTCGCAAGGGTCTAGCCTACGCAGATCCAGTCGTTCTAGCTCCCGAGTCCAGGGAAGAGCTTTCCTGGTGGATGAGTCACTTAGACGCTTGGAACGGGAGTACAATTTTCAATGCCGCCCCAGATCTTGTCTCAGAGTCAGATGCAAGTCTGACAGGTTGGGGCACAAGATGTAGTCAACTCTCGACTGGGGGTCCATGGTCCGTTCAGGAATTCTCACTACACATCAACTGTTTAGAGATGCTTGCAGGTTCCTTTGCCATCCGGTCCTTTATAAAAGACAGGGTAAAGTGCTCTATTCTTCTGAGAATGGACAACCTGTCTGCAGTCAGGTATATAAACCGTTTAGGCAAAACGAGATCCAGACCTTTGGCTCTCTTGGTCAGGAGTTTGTGGGAGTTTTGTCTCCCAAGAAATATCTCGGTCAAGGCGGAATACCTTCCAGGCAAGCTGAACATGATGGCAGAATGGTTTTCCATGCATACTTACGACTCAAGCGATTGGAAACTTCACCCTTGCGTATTCAATAATCTTTCTTCTCTCTTCGGTGCTATGTCAATAGACCTTTTTGCTTCCAGGATCAACTCTCAACTTCCTGCCTTTTTCAGTTGGAGGCCGGATCCGTTAGCGATGGCCACGGACGCTTTCCTACAAGTATGGGCTCCATGTTTTCTGTATAACTTTCCTCCCTTCCTTTTTATTGCCCGGGTGCTAGCACAAGCCCGCAGACAGCAATCCTCCCTGGTTCTCATCACTCCATTCTTGCAGTCCCAGCCTTGGTATCCAACCCTGTTAGAACTCTCCTCAGACCTTCCAGTATCAGTAACCCGAAGCGGCAGAGTTGGTTGAAGACGTGGCCACTGCAGAAAAGAAACAGGGAGGGTTAAAAGAAATGTGGTGTGATAATACTCGCCTCCGTGTCTTCAATAAAATCTATCCTTTCTGACACCAAGGCTAGGAAAATCTCAATTGAAGACATCTACCTGATGTTTGCGGAGGGATCTTAAATTTATCAAAAAACAATTGGTCAATGAGCAAGTGAAATTTTAGCATTGCGAACTCAAGTGCTCCGTATCTGAGACAGGGTGTATTGTAAAGCCAAACTGAGCTGTTTCAGAGGATAGAGCAGTAAATGCAAAAACTGCAAAATCAGAAGAAGATAGGATAGATCCCATGAAGGAGTGTGAAAAAAGAGGACTTTGATTGAATTTTCTACCTATAAGATTGAAAGCATGGAGATGTGTCGAAGGAATGTAAGAGCTCAAAAAGAAAAGAGTTCCTGCTGCTGGACACGTCTTTGATGCAGATTGGTGCAGAGGCTCGCCTTTGGGGTGCCTTCAGCACCCCAGTGGGCAGACGGGCATCCACATCAAATAAATAGCCTGCAGTGAGGCAGTGGCATGGCCTAAAATGCACAAGAGCACTTACCCCGAGTATGCAATTTAAAAAACGGGAAGAGAAAGCAAATACCAAACTAGAGTGCAGCCACTCTCAGTCAACCATTAATCTCTCTTAACAGTTTTATGTTCTGGGAAACAAAGAATAATTAAACTAAGAACGAGAACATCTACACAAAAAATCATTACAAAAGTAGTCTGTCACACCGCCTTACGGACTGAGCAAGCTATGAGATAGCACAGTGCAGGTGGAGCCAGGCAACTTGACCCTTCACCTCAAACAAAGCCCATCGCTCACCATCTTCAGGAAACCTCAAGATGTGGCTCTTCGGATGAGGCCCCTCGCCTCCCCCCCCTCCAGCGCCCTGAGACCCTCACGGGTGAGTAGCTGCACTTTACAAAAATTGATTGATTGATTGACTGGAAATAAAAGGAAAGCAAATAAGGCTCAAACTAACTGCAGTGCCACGAGGCTGCAGTATGACTCGTCTTAGGTGGAGGGACGGCTGCGGTGTTTATATAAACCATAGATGTGCAGGTGCAACAAATAAATAGTCCAACTTAGGAGAAGGAGGTGTGGCCTGAATAGAACTAAAAATCTGACCTTTTGTCGCAATGTTAAAAAATTAGGGAGAAAGCAAATATCAAACTGGATCCCCGCCACTCCTGGCCAACCGCTAACCCCTTTTAGCAAGTGCACCTACTGAAATACAAAGAGTAATTGGAACAAGAATGAGAACATAAACACAACAGGGATTAAAAAGCAATGAATTGAACCACTTAGCAGTCAGGGCAAGCTGGGAGATAGCCCAGCATGGGTGGAGCCAGGCACCTCACTGGAAACACAAGGAAAGGGAATGAGGATAAAGTAACTACCGCACCCACAAGTCTGCAGTATGGGTCGTCTTAAGTGGGGGACTGCTACATTGGCTAGAACTATGGCTGTCCTTGCAGAAGTGTCAAATACTTAGGTCCCCATGGGGAAGGGGGTGTGGCCTGACATGCACTAGAATGCTGACTTTGATTGCAAAGTTTGAAAAAACAGGAGTAGGGCAGAAAACAAATATCACACTAGAGCCCTCCACTCCTGGTGAGCTGCCAAACTCTCTTAGCAGTTGTACCTACTGAGAAACATGAGTAATTAAAATGAGAATGAGAACGTAAACACGCAAATGCATTAAAAAGTGCTTTATGAAACCGTCTATTGAATTGGACAAGCAATGAGATAGTACAGAGGGCTGTACTACTGAATATTGAGCCTAAGAATATCGACATGCAAGACTATCTTGGACAGGATATTGAGAGACCAAATACTGAAAGGTAAGTGGATGCAGGAAAGTATAGATTTAGTATTCCTAACTCCACATCTATGTACTTTGAATATATATATATCTCCAAGGTACATATATGTGGTGTTAGGTACAGAAAATGGGTGAGTCTTATGTTCTTGGACTCATAGGTGAATGGTGGAAGGTGGATTTTCTGTGTTCTTCATGTAAGGAAGGATGGGATGCATTTGAGGACATCCTCTTGAATTCTGATCTGATAGAGCCTCTTGATCAGATACAATGTCAAAGGCCCCTGAAAGGTCGAGGAGGATCAGGGTGGCCACTTCTCTCCAGTCTAGGGGGGTTACTGAGGTCATCATTGGTTGTTAGCAGGGCAGTTTCAATGCTGGAATCTGGATATGGCTGCATCCAGAAGACCATTGTTCTTGAGGTATTCTGTGAGTTGGTGGTTGATGGCCTTTTCAATGACTTTGGCTGGAACCGGGAGCAGGGAGTTGGGCCGGAAATTTTTGAGCTTGTTGGGATTGGCGGATGGTTTCTTGAGAAGGGGTTTGACTTCAGCATTTTTCCACTCATAGGGAAGGTGGCAGAGATGATGAATGTGTTGAAGATGGCTGTGAGCTTGTTGCTGCTGGTCGTGTTGCTGAGGTTGAACAAGTGGTGGGGACAGGTGCCCGTGGGTGCTCCTGAGTGGACAGAGTGCATGATGTCAGTGGTGCTCTGCATAGTGGGTTGGACACAAGCGGTCATCCGGTGGTCGGATGTATCAACTGAGGGAGCTAAGTGGCGGAAGATGTTGGCAGTGTCAGGCTGGGGTTCAAAGTTATTGTAGATGGTGGAGATCTTGTCATGAAAGAAGCCGGCCAGGGTGTCACAGAGTTCTTTGGTGGAGAGTGATGATGTTTTCAGTTGCTGAGGGGTTGGAGAACTCCTTGATGATGCAGAAGAGTTCTTTGCTGTGGTTGGAGCTGGCTCCAGTACAGTTCACAAAGGCGTTCCTTTTCATCTTTTTCAGGAGTCGGTGGTACTGGTTAAGCAATGTCTTGAATGTGGTTTGGTCGGTGGGCTCCTTGCAGACGCTCCATTCCTTTTCCAGTTGCTTGCATTTGCGTTTCTTGGACCTCACTTCCAAGATATACCAGTTAGCATGTTTGGTGGGTCTCTTAAGTTTGGTGGGTTTGAGGGTGGTGACTATGTCAGCGCTGTCAGAGATCTAGGTGGTGAAGTTCTTGACAGCCTGTTCAAGGCTGGTAGAGGTGGCGGAGTGGGAGGTGTCGAGGACGTCGGTCCATTGGCTCTTGGATACTCTGTCCCAGCTGTCGTGTGAGGTGCTAGGTAGACTGTTGGCAGTGCCTGGGCTGCTGTGAGGGTGAAGTGGAGAATTGCGTGGCCCATCCAGTTGAGCTTGTGGCATGGCTGTACTTTACTCTATTGCTGGCTTTGAAGATAGGGTTCAGCCCTGCAATGAATGTGGGGTTGGTGACCAGCTGGGTGAGGCCGATGTTGCTCATGCTCTCATGAAGGTTGGCTGTGTTGGCGTTGTTGGGCGTGTCAAGGTAAAAGTTGAGGTCTCCGAGGAAGATGTAGTGTTCGGTGTTGATGGCTTGGAGAGTGCTGAATTTGGCGGTGTGTCATAGAAGGTGGCGCGTGGCCCTGGAGGCCTTTAGGTAAGGGTGTCTCTGAAGGTGGTATTGTCTTCTAATCTGAGCTGGAAGTTCAGGTGTTCCATGATCGGGGTGGTGTCATCCGTGGCGGTGGAGCACTGGATGGATTCTTTGTGGATGATGGCAATCCTGCCTCTGTGTCTTTTGATGTGGTCCCGGTGAGCTATCTTGTAGCAGTTGGGCGTGGCTGTGGTGATGCCGGGTGCGGATGCAGGGGTGGGCCAGGTCTCGATGAGGAAGATGACATTGGGGGTGAAGGAGGTGATGGTGTCCTAGATCTTAGTGGAGTGTTTAGAGAGTGGTTGGGCATTGAGCAGGTGGAAGTGGAGTTGTCCAGGCATAATTGTGGTAAGTGTGGTGGTGACAGTTGCGTGTGTAGGTGCTCCAGTATTGCAGGAGAAGCCCGGTGCTGGCATGTGAAAAGTCCCTCTGTTGACCGCGGAGAAGTGCAGCAGGAGTTTTTGTTGCAGGGTCTGGAGTCCAAGGCTATGAAGTCAGCAGTGGTGTATTTGCAGGTGGAGGGAGATCCAGGGTTCCTGGCGCTGGGCACAGGCCAGACACAGACTTGGGCAGATAGGCTTGCCTTAGGCGCACCCACTGTGTGCATCCGCTGCGCGCATCTGCTGCACAGCTGCACTGCGACCTCCTTAAGTAGGTCTTGGGTGGTGGGAGGATCGCTGGTAGGCGGTGGGTGGGGCTGGCGGGAAGCAGGAGGGAGGAAATGGTGGGAATTGAGTGGGTGGCTGGGAAAACAAACAGAGAAAATAAAACAACAATCAGGCAAAGTGAGCACGGAGAAGCAAGCGTAAAATGCATTGACAGGAAGCACTGTGATGGTGATTCCTGCTCATGCTTTCATAAATGACCTGCTTGGTGGTCATTTATAAATTAGGCGGGTGGTCCCTCGGTTACTGGGACAGATTAATGTACTCCGTCCCCCAGGGCGGAATGGCGGGCAGGTGGCCTATATACACTGTACTAAACAACTACCTTACATTGGAGATAGCACTAAAGACTTTCATGCAATTCAAAAAAAGTAAAGCAGGCCTTAGTAGTCTTTCAAACCACCACTCAATTTCTCTTCTTCAAGCTGAAAATCCTGGACTCTGAAGTGGTTCTACAACTGAGAACCGGCCTTGAAGACCACACATTTTGTATGATTCCCAGATAGAAGCCCAGTTAGATCCACTTGGACAGTCCGGGTCACAGTGCTAAAAGACCTCTTGAGAAAATCAGATATCAACATTGTCAGTGCACTGTTTCTGTGAGATCTGTGGGCAGTCTTTGACCACAGCCGATCATTGTCTTCTACTGAGCAGGCTCAAGGATGATCGGTATCAAGAGAGGATGCCAACAAGCCAATCCCACGCCTCACCACGGACCAGAGAAGGCTTGCCTGCGGTCCATCTACAGGGGCAGATAAGCTGAGAAGTGCTCATTCTGGTGAGCTCACGCCCTCCTTCTGCTGTTTGTTTCTCATCCTTTGTGAAATTTCCATCTACCACCACCATGCCCTTTGGGCGGAACAGTGAAAAGACCACCACACTCGTTTTTAGGGGTAAAAGGCTGCTTTAATAGAACAGGTCTGGCAATAAACCATAACCTTGGCATAAAAG
The DNA here is from genome assembly GCF_031143425.1 of Pleurodeles waltl. Taxonomy (NCBI): domain Eukaryota; kingdom Metazoa; phylum Chordata; class Amphibia; order Caudata; family Salamandridae; genus Pleurodeles; species Pleurodeles waltl. Next base: position 973,908,884 of record NC_090446.1, on the reverse strand, counting down.
CCTCACAAAACTACGAAATTCCTCATTAATACAAAATTGTACCTCCTAGCCCCTCACCCTCCCTCTAAACTTACCCCTCAGCACTACCCCTTGTCTCATCCCCACCTTGACCCGACCAACCCATTACCCATCTGTCCTGCTGTCCACCTTCTGCAGTTACCCTTGCCTGTGAAAAACTCCCTGTCCTCTAATCTTTTATGATCGATCCCCTTCCCCCCCGAAAGGGTTTCAGAGAACAAAACCCCCGCCCAGCCAGTCCTGACTACCAGCGGCGTAACTAACCACCCCACCCCGCATATACAGAACAGAGGCGAAATAACCCCAACAAGAAACCCAAAACAGCAGACCTGCCCTGTTAAAGCTATCCAAATTGAAAGAATAAAAGACCTCACAAAATGCCCAACCACCCCCAGGGGCCCCACGACACCCGTTCCCGCCAGCCTGGTTCTGGCGGTCGAAACCGCCAGAACCAGGCTGGCGGGAAGGGGGTTAGAATCCCCATGGCGGCGCTGCCTGCAGCGCCGCCGTGGGGGATTCTGCAGGCCAGGGGAAAACCGGCGGGAGACCGTCGGTTTCCCTTTTCTGACCGCGGTGGATGCACCGCCAGCCTGTTGGCGGTGCATCCGCGGTCCCCTACCCTGGCGGTCTCGGACCGCCAGGGTAGGAATGACCCCCATAATGTTCATTGCCCAGAAAAGATAAATGCACCCCATCCTGCCTAAATAGCTCCACATCTGAACCAATAATGTTGTCATGCGTTAAAACTGAAAAACCTTGCAATCTACAGAAATTCTTCATCTCGTCTATTGACCTTCCTGCGCTGTTTCTCTATTCCCACAAAAGAATTGACACCCCTCCAAACTCTCCTCGGCACTAAACTGGTCCACACAATATGGGTACCTGCCCAACGTTCTTTTATCCTCCCCAAATCCAATTTCATAGCTTTCAATAGGCCAGTACCAGATAGCGAGACTAAATCATTCTCCCCCCAAAATGAATAACTAATAAATTTGGGCAAACCCTTTGTTCCAGCCTCTTAGAAAGTACATATAACAATTCGCCCCACCTCATCCCACTCCTACCCACCCAGCTAACATTAATCCTTGCTCCATCCAAACCCAATTGCCGACCAAAATGCCGCGATGAAGCTTGTTTTTCAGCCCAATGAACAAATGAATGCCCAACAATCCATACAGCACAGGCTCTGTCCGGGCCCCCGACGCAACCTACAAGAGAACGTACGTTCAGTGATTTGCATAACATAACTCCGTATAGCAAGCACGGGGAAAAAAATGTGTCAGAATGGCGAGAAAAAATGCACAGCCCAAAGAAACTAAAATACCACACCCTTATTTAAGCAACCTAACATAGCGCTGAAAACATTGTGATCTCCACCTACCCAATTCCTGAATAGCTTGATCAGGTTTCCCCAACCTTCTTGCTTCTGTGGCAGCACCAATCCTAAACGAATGTGTCCCATAGCAATTCGGATCCAAACCCAACCTTTTAATAGCCATCTTCAAAACTGCAAGCAATTGCAAAGCTGATATACAGGAACTATCCTGGTGCACAAATACCAACCTGGAAGATTCTGGCAGTAATCCAACAAAAGCCCTCCAAAGCCCAACAGGACAATCACAAGAACCCTTACCTTTTAAAATGACCTCCTGGCCCCTTACCAATTGATACACCTTAGACGCATTCAACCAGATACAAATATCCCCACCTCTTACCTGCACATCCGCACAGGAGATGCCTTCCTTCCCCCTCGCCCCCAGCAGCTCAGAAACCCGAAATGCCCCATGAAATAGCGAAAACATGCAGAGTGATATCAAACGCATTTTCCAATTAGAAAAACAGACCTCCGGCAAGACTTCCAATAAGGCCCGTAATAGCTGCGATGTAATCGGGCGCCTGCGATCCCACCTTGCCCCCCGTGATCTAGCCCAACACGCCAAAATCCTCCTACAAATTTCGCCCTCAGCTGGATCCTAACCCCAAAACTACTTACCAAAAAATGAAACCCCTGATAACTTACCCGCTATTGTAACTGCAGACAACCCAGCTTCAATCTGCTGCATAATAAAACGAACAGCATCATCCTTCATCCTTGAAAGAACGTCGAACCCCCCCACCCGTTGTACAGCACCTGAATTCAGAAACTCCAACCAGGCCTGAAAATAAGTCTTCCTCGTTGACGGAGCTATAGACTGCTGTACCAGCTCCAACATCCTCAATCTCCTATCTCCCACAACTCCCCCGGTATGACAGTCTTCTGTACATCCGCTCCCAGTGCCAAACCACGGAATCTCTGCCACTGAAAACAAGATAGTGCATCAGCAATGTCATTATTAATGGCAGGTACATGTCTCGCCTTGAACATTATATTGAACTTCAGACAATTCAACAAGAAAATTCTCAACAGCCTGAGCACCTTTTCATCTTTAGCCTTTTGCGAGTTTACCAAGTAAACCACCGTCCGATTGTCCACATTGAAAACAACATTCCTATTGGCCAAGTAGGGACCCCAAATGACCAAAGCAACCACCAATGGAAAATATTCCAAAAAGGCAATGCTATGTCGCGTTTGCTTCCAACTTACTGGCTCCGCCGCCCAGTGTCCGTCCCAAAACAGACCAAAACCATTAGCACCCGAAGCATCTGAGAAAATTTTAATTTGCCAAAACCAATCGGAGTCCTCAATCAACATTATCACACCATTGAAATCTTGAAGAAAACCAATCCACATCCTCAAATCGTCTTTGACACTGGCACAAAGCCGAATATCATGATGTGGCAAAAACACGCCACGCATAGTAAAACCCAGCCTTCTACAGAACGCCCTGTCCACTCTCACCACCTTGCAAGCAAAGTTCAGATGACCAAGTAATGACTGAGCCCGCCGCAATTCCAACTTGGGTTTCTTTAAGGCCTCCTCCAACAATGAAATCAACTGCTGCACTTTGTCCTGAGGTAATCTCACCTTCATTTTTTCAGAATCAAGTTCAATTCCCCAAAAAATGTAGACATGTCGACGGCCCTTCCGTCTTCTCCTTCGCCAGCGGAACACCAAAACGAAACATCAGTTGCTCAAAATCAGAGACCTACTGCACTCACCAAATTAGCTCTTCCAACGAAGAAAAAATCGTACAAGTAATGTGTCACCAACTTTGAACCCCCTTGAAACTGAAAACACCACTGCAAAAAAGTGCTAAATATCTCAAACAGAGAACAAGAGACCGAACAACCCATCGGCAACATGCGATCAACATATATTGCATCCTCAAACTGCATGCCCAACAAGGAACAATCCTCCCTGTGAACCGGTAAAAGTCTAAAAGCTGACTGAATATCAGATTTAGCCATTTCCGCACCCTTACCACACCTCCGCACCAAAGAAATAGCCTCGTCCACTGAGGCGTAGTGCACAATTGTATCCTCTGGTACAATCAAATCATTAACTGAAGCACCAGCTGGCCACAAAAAGTGATGAATCAAACGGAACTCGCCAGCCTGCTTCTTAGGGACTACCCCAAGGGGAGAAATAGTCAAGTTCGGCAAAGACCACTCTGAAAATGGGCCCACATTTCTTCCCAACTCTAACTCCTTCCTCAATTTCTGCCTGACCACTTCTGGGTAATCCTTCGCTGACTTCAAATTGTTGGCCCATCTACGCAACCTGGGGCCCTGATAGCACAACCTAAAACCCTCCAAAAAAACATTAAACAGAAGTTTTGCCTCCTCAACACATGGATAAAGCTGCAATCAATAAGAGACAACCTCCCACTTAATAGGTGTAGGGCCCTTTACCTGCCAAGTGCTGCATCTGCCCCCTACCTCTCTCCAAACCTCTTGCCTGTGGCCCATGCCAGCCCCATTGGATCCCGGCATAACATTGGTATGCCGGGTGTCTTCCGCCACAATTGGAACAGTCATTATTACACTGCTGCCTGCTACAAAGCCCGCTGTTGAACGACCAACATGCCCCATTACTCTGAGACTGTCCCCTATGTCCAAACCCCACCCCAAATTGGGTGGGACGCCCTTGAAAGGGCTTATACTGTACTGGTAAGCCACTCGCTGTATGCGTCGTAGGCGCATTCCTCGCTGTCCTTAGCCAGTGCATCCAAAGTTCGTTATCAATTTCACCCCAAACCTTATTCGGATCCATTGCCTTCCGTGCTCTAAATTCCTTGTCGTATCTAAACCAACCAAAACCACCATAATCCATCTGCACCCGCTGCACAATATCCATATACTTAAACAGAGCCACACAAGAGTCTGAATGGCACTCACAGTACACGCTAGCATAAATCAAGAAAGCTGACGTCCAATTCTCAATTGTAGTTGGAACTCTAGGTCTCCTCGCTAGCTCCCATTCTTCTTCTTTCGAACCCTCTTTCGCCTGGACCTCCCAATGTAACAACTTGAAAATGTCAATAAATTCTCATTTCCATATTTTCTCCTTCAAACTCTGAGTGAGATGTGCCCCCAAAGGCATCGACACTCCCATATAAGGTAACCTTTTGGCTTTGGACGTACCCCCTGACTCGTCAACCCCTACCTTAGTGGTGGTATCCTGCACCTCAATTGCCCCACCCAAATCCTCCTTTTGTACAACCGCAGGACCCAACCCCGAACTCACCTCCAACTTACCTGCCCCAGTACCAGAGACCAGACCTACTTGAATAGATAAGTCCACCCCATTCTTCCTGTGTTCATTGGTCACACCATATACATTCTCACCATCCTTCCGTATGGCATCTCCAAAAACCTCCCTCCCACCTCCAAAACCCACCAAACCCGATACTCCCTCCTCACCTCTCAGCAAATTGCCTGAAACCATGTCCTGACGACGACCCCCAAAGTGATCGCCCTAGACCACCTTCGGGATAGCTTCTGGTGTCTCCGTAACAACACCCCTCAACACTGGCGTTGCGTGTTCTCCCACGTCATCTTCATAATCCAGCAATTCCTCTTCCAAAGGCTCCAAACTGGCACCAGCGCCCCGGCTAGTGGAAGGCAGCACGTCAAAAGCTGGGTCCTCACCGTGACCCAGAGATCCAGATCCATATGCATCCTGCGATGTCGGGTAAACCGCTCTGGATTTTACCCTCCCTTCAACCCGGTGTCTGGAAGGTGCCCTGACCTTCACCGGTAAACTCTGCACACCAGCTAGCCGCCCAAACTGCTGATGCGCCGTCCTCTCCCCATGTCTGCCCAAAAACCGGGGAGGGTCACACCCAGTCAAATCCTCACCCTGATCCGACTGCCAAAAATCCAAAAGGACCTGAGCTCTACCTCTTGTGCCATCCCCACTAGCTGACCCACAAACCGTACCTTTAAGTACCAAACCACTCTTATCCACAAACTCAACCTGTTCCCCAACCCTAAACATTGACTGGTTCTCCACTTCCCAAGCCTGTACCTTATGAATCTGGGACAAACTACTCTAGGAACCCATTAAATAACCTTGCCTGCCTGCCTGGAAACACTTCCCAAATTAACTTTTTTCCTACCCCCAAAACAAATCTGGCCTCCTTGTTCCTCGTCAGAAATCACAACTACCTCATCCTCGATGCTGCACCCGGGCGCCGCCATCTTGCCCAACTCGCTCGACGGCCTTTCCTCTAAAATGCTCACTGTCTTATTATTATAATCGGAGGACGCCGCCATCTTAGATACGCCTCCTAATGTGCTTTCCTCTAACCGGCCCTCTGCAAGCCCAACGCCTCTATCGAGCAGCCATTGAGCTTGCTTTTCAATTTTTTCAGCCCGTGAACCTAGCCGTGCATGCTCTTTGCCAGACTACACCCCAAGCGGCTGCCAAAGCTCACCGCACTTAATGAGCCAGCACCTCTCCCTCCCGCGGCCACACGCCTTGCCAACGAAACTCCCAAATGTCGGGAGAAACGACCCCACCCGACGCCGCAGCCCGACCATCTTCGTTGCACCGGAGACCACTCCAATGCGTCCGACATTGTATCAGGTGAGCGTGTCACCTTACATCCCATAACGCTTTTGGTTTTACATTTTGTGAACGGTCTCTGTGGCGACGTGCTAGCGATTACCGCAGCCGTCACACCTTCCGCAGAAAGCCTTTTAGGCCTTCAGAGACCCACCCAAGCCTCCTCCAAAACCCCTTCTTTTATGAGGTCCTCCCTCCCCTCATCCTGTAAGACTTTCAGAACCTGCATAACTTTATTTGGCTCCATAATCCACGCACTATTTAAATCACAAAAGCAATCCACCAAAAACACTCCTCCCACACTTAGAACCGCCTCTAAACCTGCCCCTAAACGCCTTAAACACTCCTACCACACAAAGTCAACAACGCCTACTGGGTGTGACAATGGCCAAAGAGGCCGCCCACACCCTGCCCCTGCCTTATATTCCTGTGCCCTAATCACCGCCCCATCCGGGTACATCATCCAATCCCCACTCGGTGTGTGGACGATTCCACAGTCGCCCGATAAGCCCTGGTGGAGACCGGGCACACCCTCTGCTCCCTCCAAGCCCCCATTCTGGTCCTAAGTATCCTTTGTCTACTGTGGCGCTGGTGGCCTTTGTTCCAAGTGCCCAACCACAGATGGGTGTCCACTAGCATTCCTTATTTAGTTATCCCATTTGCCGATCGCACATTCACCCAAACAGGTTTTTTGGTGCTTCTGGTTGTAAACTGATAAGTAAGATAGAAAGTACCAGCAAGAAACACGTTAAACTATTTCTTAACGAGCTAAGTTTTGAGTTTTTTTCAGAAAATTGATTCTCAAATAACCAAGTAGGCCATTCCATTTCTTGGGGGATAAGGAAGAGAAGACGTATCTTCCCCTTATTCACCTATGAAACGTGGGAACTTAAAGAAAGAGTTTGTAGAATGCAGCATTATTGACAGATAGTGGCCTATTAGTTCATTGTTACGGAATACCTCAATGTTTCACGCAGAGCACAATACACATAACGTCAAACGCCACCCTCGCCCAACTGGCAGCTGGTGTATTCTCTTTAAAGCATTATGGCGGATAAAAAAAATAGATTTAAATGTCCACATTGTAAAACATCACAAATAACTTCATAGAACAACAGAAGCCTGCTGATCTCCGTTCAGTGCCACATGAGAGAACATTATAACAAATAACTTTCCAGTTTTGGCATTCTGCTAGCGTAACAGGGTAGAGCAATGATAACATTTAGAACGCCATCCTCGCCTCTCTCCTCCTGGGTGGCGAAATCCTTTTACCTCCCGCCAGGCCAGTTTTAAATACCAGCCCTATCCCAAAAATGACAACCCAACTGTGATCAGAACAGTGTTGATGTCAGCCCTCTTCCAAGTTATGACTAACAGGTAGGCCCGTAGGTCACCTTGAGCTTCAATGGAAAGTACACAGTGGACTCCGCATTCTTAGTATCTCCCTATTAATTTCCATGTCTGCTTTCTTCCTCATTAATATGTCTGGGTTTAAATACGCGAAAACATCAAAAAATCAACTCTCTCTCTCTTTCTCTCTTTCTTCATAATCGCCATTTCCTGAGCTTTCATTGCTCACAGGACAAGTTCTATCTGTTCAACTAATTGCAGGGACACCACCAGTGATCCTCTTTCGACCGGGTGCTCGCTTGCCTCACCATCCATTATCAGGCTCTAGGCCCAGCAATTCTGTCCAATCTGCACCCAACCCTCTGGCTGAAAGACTCTCTAACTTTTTCTGCAGGGTTTTTACAAGAGTCTCCACTGCACCAGTGTTCAGTTGACCATGAAGCAGAGTAACATTTACTGTCCTGCTGTGAACTCTGCACTGCTGGAGTGCTTCACCATCATGCCTGTCCGTTTTTTGCTAACATGTTCGTGGCTTGAATAATTACTCCTTCTTTGCCTTTGCAACAGCCTGCAATGTCACAGCTTCAGGCAAGGGCTCCTGTACACATGCTGCAGTTCCCCGAAAACCCCAGCATGGTGCTGTTAGCGCATCTGACCGTAATAAGTAAACTTACAAGAGGACGCAAATAGGTCATTGAACCTTTTGACTCGCAATTAAGATGTTCTTATCATAGCTCCAGTACATGCAAATCAATAACCAATACACAATATCAATAATCAATAACAATCAATAACAGTAATAATCAATAGAGTCAGTAATTGTCATGCACCATGACCTTTCAGTCATGAATAACCACACCTTTTAGTAAAAGTTAGAATATTTATTTCCCTATATGAACAATGCTAAGGTCATGTAGATTAATCTCAAAATCAAATGAAACACATACAGAAACATTACTGGCTGTCCAAAGCCGCCGAAGAAATGTAATCTAATCAAAGCTTGAGCTACAACACATTCTAAGGTTACAGTGCAGATTAATAACAAAGTCAGCTGCATTAAAGTGATTACATACATTCGAATTCAGCAGAGAAATTCATCAAGCATTATTCCCTATTAGCATAATGTCATTAGTGAGGATACTTAACTAACATCAGATTAGCATCAGCATGTTGGGCTTCATGCAAAACAAATTAGTAACACAATTTGGAAAAATATCTAACTGTGGCTCTCTCAAAACAGTGTAGCTGGTACATAGAAAGAAAAGCAAATGCATAATAATCAACAGTCTAACAATACCTATCCTCAGTGTGGATCAGCAAGCAGAGTCAGTCTTCGTCCTCAGGACATCAATCGATCGGCAAGCCGTCAGGATTCAGCCTCAAAGTTCAGAAAATGCAAAGTCTTTAAGCATTAAAGTTAAGCACTTCTTTTTTTCAAGATGCACAAGAAACTATTGACCTTTCGGCCAGCAAGATAATGGGCAATGTTGGTGTCTTCTCCCCATGTAATGTCGTTAAATCAAAACTACTAAAACTATATCTCAAATCCCTATTGCTCAGTTAATCGCATGTTCCCACTTTGTCCCAAAAAACTAAAACTCCAAATCTATAAATTCTGCTATTACTCCGTTCACATGTCTTTGATTGGTTGTCCTGCAATGTCCTCATCATCCAGCTTGTCAGGTAACAATATTGTTGCAGCTTCCACTCCAGTCAGTATCTCCATTGTTCTCCGCCTGCGAAAGTCTGTCTCACACTCATTACACATAAAATGTGACATTAGCAAGAATAGCATTTTCTAGCAGTCGGTTCTCATGAGAACCTTTAGTTATGAGCACATATGAACAATGCAAAATGGAAAATCACAGTTTATCTCTCTAGGACAGCCATTTATTTAACGTTAAGAAATACGGTTTTTGACATGAGGCCTGGCAAGTAGCCCAAGGCCTTCACTAAATTAAGGACTACAATTAATAAAGCTAAGACATAATGCATAACCCTTAATATGACATATTCCTACATTAGTCAAACATGTATTCAACATTTCACAGTAGTAGAATATTAATAAGTACACTTCGTGAACATTGACGGGCACCCATCGTGATCACATTTTCAAATGCGTGCATTATTTTTCTACGTTATTATATTTTCTACACATACCCCTTATTCAGAATACATGAACACACATTACACATTTTTATTAATTGCACCTGCACTAGCAATCCCTCCTCTGATGACTAAATGTGTCATCACACTAACTACCACCCACAAATGTTCGCATCAGCTAAAATTCTGTAAATTCAGTCCCTTCATACCTTTGTTCCCCTTTTGAATTTTCTGTGTGCAAAATTTCCCTTTTCTTTTCTTCCCTCCTCTGATTATTCTTTGACCTTTTCAATTTAATCCTTTTGCATCATTTACACAATCCCCATATTCCAACTAGACAAACCACAATAATTAATATCCCATGCAAGATTTCCAACAATATCCCATTCCAAATGTTGCTGAGCCAGTTTCCCACTGAAGCAAAACCTTTGCCAAACTTTGCCCAAACACTTGTTTCTGTCAATTCTTTCAAATCAGCACTTTCATTAGTCAGATTAGTAATTAAGCCTCTAATTTCTCTACTATTATCAGAAATATACGAAGAACAATGCCTAGAATTAATCACTCTGCAGACTCCACCATCCTTCGCTAAAAGAATGTCTGAAGCGAGACGATTCTAAGAGTCATAGCTCTATCAGCAGCTAATTTAGTATCTATCAGGAGTATGGCCCCAGAAAAAATTGTCAGCATGTTATTCATAATAGTTGACAACTTTTGAATCTTTATCGAATTCAGAATGACTCCCACTGAAGGAATTACTGCTCCAAATATATCTCCCACTATACCAGAAGAGGACTCCCTCCTCTGTCTCATATGATTTAATTCAGTCACTTTCGGAAACTTCTTCAAATCATTCATTTGATAAATCTTTGGGTAAACTATCCCCAAATAACATGTCCCATACCATCCTCTTGGAAGATGGTAATAAGCATTAAAACCACAAATATAATAAATTCAGGGTATCGCTGGGTCCTGTCCATTCAACAAAAACGTCCATTTACTCTGAAAAAAAAACACATGCTTACATTCACTCGTTCCCACAAATAAAGTGTCAGTGCATGATTTAGGCTTATATATACAAAGTTTCCCTACGTGTTGCGCATCTAAAGCTAATTTCCCTTGCGTTTTAATTGCATTATACGCATAATCATTCCTGTAAGGCCTTTTCTCTAAGCCTTTTTCTAATTCCTCCTTCAATGACTTTCTCCTGTCATCTGTGTGATCTAAGAAGCTTTTCTCTAAAGGTGTAAGCAGGCATGTCAAATTATTCCTGTGCGCATATTGTATTGTTGTATTGTAATCGTATTTATATAGCGCTAACTACCCCTGACGAGGCGTCAAAGCGCTTTTCTATGAGTAGCACGCTACTCTGGAACCCAACAAGAATTAGTGATGGATTAGTATTGGGAAATAATGAGTACAGTTTTAGTATTATTATGAGTTAATTTGAGCCGCGGATATGAGAGTTTGTTAGTTAGATTGACTGGAGTAATGGAGGGGTGGAGGAGGAAAGGAATCCAGAAGTGTTAATTGGGAGTATATCCTTCATTTACTCAACCCAAAGGCTTGGGATGAGTAAAGGGAGGCGGAGGAGGGAAGAGTATGTGGAAGGGTTAGGGAGAGCATAGTAGCAGGGTGAGATAAATGCGGGAGAATTTAGTAGGGTTGTGTGGGAGGTCACAGTAGTAGAGTGAGGTTTGGTGAGTTAGATGTGGAAGCGGAGGGAAGAGCTTAGGCAGAGTTATTTAGGAGATGAAAGTAGTAGAAGGGATTTGGGATGAGTCAGAGTGAGAATGGAGGATAGTTTGATAGAGACATGACATATGATGATGAGTAGATAAGTGTGATAAGATGAGAGCAGGAATTCATAGATATCTAGTATAACAACCCACCCTGGAGCCATGCAATGATCCACGAACATGCCAAGCACAGAAACAACATATACACATACATACATATATATATATATATATATATATATATACACACACACACACACACACACACACATGAATACACACACATATGCACATACAATATATAATTAGAACCATGGGTAAAAAACACTTAGTCAAACAGGTTTAAAGAGTGTGTGTGTATTTTATTGTTATGACATAGTAGCAATACATATTTTCTAAAGAAACTATAAATAAATAGAAATATACACATAATCTGAAAAAATATTTCTCAACATAGGCATATGCAGTTCATAGTTGTTTGAATATGGTGGTTATGAAGGAAAGAGCCAACTCTTGAGTAGTTTTCTGAAGACAAGAAAGTTATCTGTGGCTCTTATAGTTGGGGGTAATGAATTCCATAGTTTGGCTGCTTGGACGGAGAAGGATGTACCACCTATAGTCTTTTTCTTGTATGGTGGTGTTCTAAGGCGGGGTGCCAATCATGAGCGGAGGGTTCTTTGTTGGATGTATTTGGTCATTTTCTTTCTGATAAAAAGCGGTCCTGTTGCATGTATAGCTTTGTGGGTGATACAAAGCAGCTTGAAAGTGCATCTTCTGGCAACGCGTAACCAGTGTAGTGCTCTCAAGGCAGGGGAGATGTGGGCTTGCGGCTTTACATGTAATAGTAGCCTGGCTGCGGAATTCTGGATACGTTGTAGTTTTTTCATAACAGATAGAGATGATCCATGGTAGAGGCCATTGGCATAATCCAATTTGGATGGTACAAGCGAGATAGTAGCTTTCACCTTGTTTGGAAATACGAGGTGGGGGAAGATGCGTCGAAAAGTCTTCAAGGTGATGAAGCTTGTTCGTGCTAATTTGTCTACTTGGGCATTCATAGTTAACTTGGAATCCATGGTGATTCCTAGGTTTTTAACTTCCTTGGATAATTGAGGAGGTGGTCCGAGATCGTCAGGCCAGACGCACAGAGGGTCATCATTTTTCCAGTCACCACATATGAGTATTTCTGTTTTGAAGGTATTTAGTTTGAGATGGCTCCAGGTCATCCACTGATCAACGGCTCTGAGGCAACTGAAGATTTGTGAGTTTTCAATGTTTTTGGGGCATTCTAATTTAAGTAGTATTTGTGTGTCATCTGTATAGTTGTAGCGTGTGAGATGGAAATCATTGATCAGTTCTGGTAAAGATATCATGTAGATGTTGAAAAGCAAAGGTGAGATGATTGACCCTTGGGGGACCCCTGCTTTTGTGAGGTAGGGTTCGGACGAGAAGGGGGGCGAGTGGATGATATTTGATCTTTTTTGAAGATAAGAAGTAATCCAGTCGAGAGCAATCCCTTGTATGCCGGCTTTGTGGAGTCTTTGAGTTAGGGTGTCATATGCTGTGCTAAGCGTCAATGTAGGTTCAAAGAAACCTCTAACTATTACTATGTCATTATCCTAAGCTACTCTACTCCAATACCTAATTATAGGGACAAACGTAAACACTATGGCCCTCATTTCAACTGTGGCGGGCGGCAACCGCTGGGCGGCCGCCAATGCAACCACACTCCCGCTGGGTCTATTTGGAGATCCCCGCCGGCCCAGCGGGGATCTCGGCTGCAACACGGGAGCCGGCTCCAAATGGAGCCAGCGGTGTTGCGGTGGTGCGACGGGTGCAGTTGCACCCTTCGCGCTTTTCACTGTCTGCGATGCAGATAGTGAAAAGCTCCATGGGGCCATGGCAGGGGGCCCCTGTACTGCCCAAGCCAGTGGCATGGGCAGTGCAGGGGCCCCCAGGGGCCCCGCGACTACCCTTTCCGACAGCCTTTTCATGGCGGTTCATACCTCCATGAAAAGGCTGGCGGGAGGGGGACTTGTAATCCCCTGGGCAGCGCTGCAAGCAGCGCTGCCCTAGAGGATTAAATCCGCCGGGACCAATGTGGCGGGAAACCGCCGGTCCTGGCGGTGCGACCGCGGTGCTTCCGCCACGGTCGTGATGCCCGAGTTTGTACCGCCAGCCTGTTGGCGGTACAAACTGGTTGTAATGAGGGCCTATGTCATAGTTTGAATAAAATTACTGAATGTACTCCTTGTTATAAAATCTTGTTAGTAGCAGACTACAATTTATTCCATAAGTTAGTTGCAAACTATGATATGTAACTCCTTCCTCAATTGATGAAGGAATCTGTGTACACTCATAACAATTCCTCGCATCCATTGTCTCAACATACTCACTCAATAAGCAATAGAAGACATTAGAAGAAAGTTCTCCTTGCGCATTAGTATCCCCATGCAAATACTTATAATCTAACCTAAGCCTCTCTATTGCCGTTAGTGCAGTAGTTGTCTCAAAAGCAGATGTATGGTTGGCTTCACTCTTATCAGGAAAAGACATACCTACAATCAACGCCACAAACAATATCCCACACATATTGGCCAAACCAATACTCATATATTTACAGCGCCTAGTATTCCTACACTGCAGGCTAATGTTACTCATGATCTGTAAAGAATCAGAAAGCAGAAGAAAATTTAGAAAAACTGCAGCAAAAATCTAAAATAGACAACTCTTCTTTCAGCAGTTATTTACAGCTTTCAGTCTCACTTCGAGGATCCTTTGTCAAAATCGGTAAGCAGCTTGTCAAAATCAGGTTTCAAAAGTCAAATCAGGTTACCAATGTCTCTTCTGGTTACTTTCAACAGTCTCCTTTTCTCAAAATTTTTCTCTCAGATTGTTTCAACAGTTCAGTTCATCAGCTTCCTTCAAGTGCGAAAATAGTGAACCGGAATGTCTCTATCAAAACAAAAAGACAAAAATTCTTGCTGCCACTCACTTGTAGTTGCATACACCCATTCTGGACTTGCATATCTTCGACTTCCTATTCTCTTTCTTTTCAACTTTCGATCACCATTCAATTCTCTTTCACTCAGATCTTTTCTCCTTGTTGTATCTAGTTCTTCCTCGATTGTTGCCTCAACAACCACTTCCTTTTCTCTTTCTATTTGCAACTCCGGCCACTTATCTCCTTTCAGTGGACTTGTTGTCAGTGTTCTCTTCAGAGTCGAACTTGAAACTTCTTCTTGTTCTGCAGTGTTTTCTATTGACGGACCTGCAATCGGTTCCGGAGGAGTTAGAGCACAATGGCTTTGATCCACCTGCACTCCTTTCCCTTCTGGGTCTGGCAATTGTTCTGTTTGTCTCTCAAGATCGTCTGCTTCTGGGAAAGCCCTGCTCTGACTAGGTTCTCCTGCTCCCTCAATTGAGATAGGCTCTCATTCACCCTCCTGGAGGTCTTCTCCTTCGCCTGTCACAGGAGTGACTGAACCGTCCTCAACGGGCTCCGATCCGGTCTCAGTTCCTCTTTGTTCTCTTTCCAGCCCTAAGACTTGATTCACTGTTGTTGGTAGTCTTAACAACTCTTCTTCCTCATGATCCAGTGGATATGCCACTATCTTGGTGTAACTGAGATGAATCCAGTTCGGAATTCCAGCACACTTCACAGCTGTGGTAGTCGTTAGAACTACCTGATGCGGTCCCTTCCAACGAGGGTCCAAACACGTTTTCCTCACGTGTTTCCGGACCGCAACCCAGTCTCAAGCTCTCAGGTTGTGCTCGGGGTCATGGATCGGTGGCAGTGTGGTGGCTTCCACCTGCTGATAGAAAGAGCGAACCACATCAGCCAGACCTTTGCAGTAGTCCAACACCATATCATCTGTAATGTTGACAAGTGCATTTGCAGGCACCGCTGGCAACCTCATGGCTCAACCCATATGGATTTCATGCGGCGACAATCCTGTCTTCCTATCAGGTGTGTTTCTGTTTGACATCAACACTAAAGGCAATGCGTCAGGCCATTTCAAATTTGTGGATGCACACATCTTTGCAACTCTTGACTTCAGGGTACCATTAATCTGTTCCAGTAGTCCTCATGCTTCAGGGCAGTAACTACAATGCAACTTCTGCTCAATGTTTAATGCTGCACACAGTAATTTAATTACTTCATTGTTGAACTGACTTACCCTATCTGTTTCTAAAGAGATCGGAAACCCGAAACACAGTATCAGTTCCCTAAGCAGTAGTTTCGCTACTGTGAGGCTATCATTTCTTCGTGTAGGGTAAGCTTCAATCCAATGACTAAAAATGCAAACAATCACCAACATGTATCGCAAACCTCAACACACAGGCATCTCAATAAAATCCATCTGCATTCTGCTGAATGGACCTCCCATTCTTCCAATGTGGCTCAAATTAACCACTTTTCCCGCATTTAGTTGTTGGCAAATGACACAACGATGGCAAACTGCTTCAGCAACCTGTCTAAACTTTGGGTTAAACCAATCATGCTTGAACAATCGAATCATTGCATCCCTCCCAATATGTGCTTGACCATGATAGTACCTTGCCATTTGACACAACAGGCTATTTAGCAAAACCAATTGACCCTCTTCTGAAACCCACAATTGATCTTGTCTTTGCATACATTTCATTTTGCTCCACGAAAGTTTTTCCTCCCTGTCAGCATTATCCTGACACATTTTCAATTCCTCCAAGGTGTCAATTACTTTCAATGCATAGCTTGGACATGTTTTGTCTTCTTCAGATAACAGCTCCCACTTGTCTTTGAATGATATACAGTTCAATGCGCAAAACCTTGCAACTTGATCCGTATATCTATTTCCTAATGATACAAAGTCCTGTGACTTCAGATGTGCACTGCATTTCACCACAGCAATCTTTCAGGCATCTGAATAACATGTAACAATTCTTTAATCCTTTCACCATTTCTCACTAGTGAACCAGAAAAGGTCATGAAGCCTCTCTGTGACCACCGCTGGCCAAAATCATGGACTATTCCATATCCATACTGGCTTTCCCTATAGATTGTGACTTTCAGCTAAGCAGAAACATGGCAGGCTCTAGTAAGGGCTACCAGTTCCGCTACTTGGGCAGAATATACTCCTCGAGGCCAAGAAACTTCCAAAATACCAGTAACTGTGCACACAGCATATCCTGCTCTCAGGGTCCCTGCATTGTCTCTTAGACAAGAACAATCAACAAAAATAATTTGGTAATTTTCTTCCAATTGGGTGTCTCTAATGTCAGGTCTCGGTTTTGTGCACAAATCAGTTACTTCAAGACAATCATGCCCAACATCTTCCATCTTTTCAATTTCAACATTTTCATTTGGAAGTAAGGTTGCCGGGTACAGAACTGTATATCTTTTCAATGACGCATATGATGACCCTAGAATACTCGTTTCATATATGGTCAATCTTGCATCAGTCAAATATTGGGTTTTCATAATTGTAAGTAGAATCTCAATAGAGTGAGGGTCCATTACATTTAGGGGATGTCCCATCACAATGCCTTCACACCGTGTAAGGCTTTTACCAACTGCTGAAACTGCACGCAAACAACCTGGTAAGGCTGTTGCAACTGGGTCCAAAGAAGCTGAAAAATATGCTACTGTGGGATTTACACCTCCATGGACCTGTGTCAAGACAGACAAAGAACATGCATCACGCTCATGACAAAACTATGTGAAAGGTTTCGTATAGTCAGGCATACCCAAAGCTGGAGCCTTGCACAGGCTCTCTCTCAATTCAGTGAACGCTTTCATTCCAGCCTGGTCTAACACTATGGGATCCATGACTTCCTTATGAGTCAGGTTCTGTAATGGTCTTGAAATGACAGAAAAATTTGGAATCCATTGGCGACAATAGCCTACAATCCCTAAAAACATCCTGTCATCTCTCTGTGTGGTTAGGCGATTTATCTGTAATATGGCTGCAGTTTGTTCTCTGGATATCTTTATTGGTCCCTCCTCAATCTGGTGGCTCAAGCATTTCACTACTTTTTGACAGTATTGCAATTTAAGCGGACACACTTTGGCGGTCATTACAACATTGGCGGTAAAAGCCGCTTACCGCCGTGCAGAAGACCGCCAACACACCGCCGCGGCCGCGGAATTCCGCCACAGCTATCATGACCCACATTTCGGAATCCGCCAAAATTCAGACACCCACACAAGTCCGCCACACCAAAGGTCAGTGATAAACTGGCGATAACAAATCCTCCACCGTCACGCCAACAGAAATATGCCCACACTATCATGACACACGAATCCATGCGGCGGTCTTTCAACCGCGGTATTCCATTGGCGGTACACAACGCCGCGCTCAAAATACACACACTCTTACAAAACACTACCACATTGGACAATTCGAAATACACACACCTGGTACACATACACACACCACTCCCACACACCCATTACAATATACAACAAATAACCACATCACCCACAAACCCCCAAGACCACAAATTCCGAAAGAAGGCCAGAGAGAGGCACCACCAGAAAAGAACAACAGCATCCACAGGCATACAACACCATCACCCACAAAACATCCACGCACCTCACACAACACCCACTACATATCAGCACACTTATCACCACACACATCACCTACACCACCCCATGGCACGGCAAAGACACCCCAGATTCTCGGAGGAGGAGCTCAGGGTCATGGTGGAGGATATCGTCCGGGTAGAGCCACAACTATTCGGAGCACAGGTGCAGCACACCTCAATTGCAAGGAAGATGGAGCTATGGCGAAGAATAGTGGACAGGGTCAACGCAGTGGGACAGCAGCCAAGAAATCGGGAGGACATCAGGAAGAGGTGGAACGTCCTACGGGGGAAGGTGCGTTCCGTGGTCTCAAGACACCTCCTCCCCCACAAACAACAACATGGGAGGAACAGGTCTTGGCGATTCTGCCTCCTGAGGGCCTCACAGGAATAGCTGGAGGAATGGACTCTGGTAAGACAAATCTTAATTATTACATCCCCCACCCTACCTGCATGTTATCACATACCCCCACCCTCACCCCAGCACCCCAACTCCTCACATATGTCCCAACATCACAAACCACCCATCCCAACACCAAGCCCTGCATGCAAAAACAAAGCATGGACACCCATCACTAAAGCATGCCCACTGCACATACCCATACAACCCCCTAAACCATCATCACACAAGGTCCCACACAGAAATGCAAGCACTGGGGTACACGGTCACCCACCCATTGCACACCATGACACACACAGATGTAATAACCATCCTTTTATACCCCTGCAGGACCCCTACCCAACGTCACCGGACAGGAGGGTCCACACATGTCCACACCACCAACAGAAGAGGCCCACAGTGATGACAGCACCTCTGTCCAACTGGATCTAGATGACCAGCCCGGCCCATCGTGGACCTCGGGACAGTCGGTTCCCCTCACACTGGCACAGGCCACCACAGACCTTCCCCCCTCTGGAAACACCAGCACAGCACCCACCCAGCGGGCCCATACCTCCGTCCCCAGGACACTTCAATCAGCTGTGTGTCCACCACTACAGGGAACCCAGGGTAACCCACGACCCCAACAACAACAGGGACCTGGGGGCAGTGGTAGTGGGCACACGGTCCAGGGGACGGAGGCCCAGGAACACAGGGGAACTGGGAGGGCTGCTGTGCAACAGAGGGCGGACAGGCCAAGGGAACCCACTCTCCACGAGGCCCTCTCTCCATCATGGGAGCCTACCACCACTCCCAGGAGACGATGGCAACGGTACTGGCCAAGTTTCAGGAGACCCAGCGCCTGCAGGAGGAACAGTATTTGGGCTTCAGGGAGGAACTCAGAACCATCATCTCCACCCTGGGCACCATCGTAGGGGTGCTGAAGGAAGTACTCAACACCAGGAGGGACACTGTAGCACTACAAGGGGCCCCTGACACTAGCATGGACGATGAATTGCCCACCACCTCCACCGGCGCTAGTGGACAGGACGCCCCGCCACAGGACCACCACACCAGCACCCCACTCCCTGCAGAGGGAGAACCACCCTGTAAATGGTCCCTGAGATCCAGGACAAAGACAGAGCACGATGCCAAGACCCCCGCCAAGAAATGAGACCACCCTGATTGTCATCCTACTGTCCCACTTTGTCACCCTGTCCATCCTTAAACTGTCCCAGCTCCACTTCCTATGCCCATTTGGGCAATGCACCTCTGAGACTAATAGACTGGACTCTGCCATGGACATTCCTCCGCCATCACCCCTCACCATTTCACTACCCCCTCCAATATTGAGCACTAAAATAAACACACTTAACGCACAAAACAATCTGGAGTCTTTCTGTGATTTCGAAATAGTGTATTATCAATTGCAGTGACAAAAAAGCTCTTTCAATTATAATGTCAACATACCTATGTCACACAGCTCTGGTCCATGAGGAATCTAAGCAGATGTCATACAGTGGAACTCACATCTGTGAAATCGTAAGGGAAAGTGACAACTCAGTGACCATACACTGGGTGAAAACGACAGACAGTAGAGAGGTAGTAGTGTTAAAGTACATGTAGTAGGCATGTCTGTACTCTTACCTGTGTCTCACTGGAAATATTGCTGGATCACTGAGTCCCTGTTGTTCATGTCTTCTTCCTCTGCTTCCTCGTCTTCATTGTCCACAAGCTCCACAGCTGCAACAACACCGCCATCTGGATCATCCTCCTGCAGAAAAGGCACCTGTCGTCGCAAAGCCAAGTTGTGAAGCATACAGCAGGCCACGATGATCTGGCACACCTTCTTTGGTGAGTAGAATAGGGATCCACCTGTCATATGGAGGCACCTGAACCTGGCCTTCAGTAGGCTGAAGGTCCGCTCAATCACCCTCCTAGTTTGCCCATGGGCCTCATTGAAGCGTTCCTCTGCCCTTGTCCTGGGATTCCTCACTGGGGTCAGTAGCCATGACAGGTTGGGGTAACCAGAGTCACCTGCAAATGGTGAGGGACAACTGTTAGACACGCACTAACCTGGAGGGATATCCCCAGACCCAGACAACCATTCCCACTGACTTGCCTCCAGGTGCTCACCTAATAGCCACACACGGTGCCTCTGGAGTTGACCCATCACATAAGGGATGCTGCTATTCTGCAGGATGTAGGCGTCATGCACTAGGCCAGGGAACTTGGCATTCACATGGGAGATGTACTGGTCTGCCAAACATACCATCTGTACATTCATAGAATGATAACTCTTCCGGTTTCTGTACACCTGTTCACTCCTGTGGGGGGGGACCAAAGCCACATAGGTCCCATCAGTGGCACCTATGATGTTGGGGATGTGTCCCAGGGCATAGAAATCACCTTTCACTGTAGGCAAATCCTCCACCTGAGGGAAAACGATGTACCTCCACATGTGTTTCAGAAGGGCAGACAACACTCTCGACAATACGTTGGAAAACATAGGCTGGGACATCCCTGATGCTATGGCCACTGTTGTTTGAAATGACCCACTTGCAAGGAAATAGAGCACTGACAGCACCTGCACTTGAGGGGGGATTCCTGTGGGATGGCGGACTGCTGACAACAGGTCTGGCTCCAACTGGGTACACAGTTCCTGGATTGTGGCACGGTCAAGCCTGTATGTGATAATCACATGTCGCTCCTCCATTGTCGACAGGTCCACCAACGGTTGGTACACCGGAGGATGCCGCCACCTCCTCACATGTCCCAGCGGACGGTGCCTATGAAGGACAACAGCGAGCACAGAGTCAAACAACTCAGAGGTACGTACCCACAGTTTACCCAGAACACCAATCATACACAAAAGGTGGCCTGTATGTGTGTTGAGTCTAGGCCTAGGTATGTGTGACGCAGTTGGAAATGAAGCCATGTGGGCCCCTGAAATGGCGGCTGCCTGACCTGTAAAGTGGGACAATGGGATGTGAGGTAACTGCACTGGCGTTCTACACCGTCGCGGTAGGCGGTCAAAGATCGTGGCGCAATGCTGCATTGGTTAACATTGGACCCCATGGGTCCCAGGAGCCAATGACGATGTACGCCGGCGGTGACGGTACGCACCGCCGCGGACGTGGATGCCATTTTCTATCTGTTCAATCACTCGATACCTGATCTTTGACAGGAGAGGACCTACAATGCAAGTGCTGCTGTGACCTCGGTCTGGAAGAGACAATGGCTCGAGTGTCTGGGGAAAGGGCCCCTGCCTTCACATCAGAGGAGTTGGAGAAGCTCGTGGATTGGGTCCTCCCCCAGTACACGCTACTCTACGGTCCTCCAGACAAACAGGTAAATACACAGGGAGCATGTTGTATGTGCTATGCCTGTGTGGAGAGGGCTGGATGTAAGAAGGAAGTGGGGAGAGTGCTGCATGCATGAAAGACGGTGAATGCGTGTGCCACATGGCAAGGGTAGGGATGGGGGCCAATCACTTTGACGGTGCAGCTGGTAATAACTTCCCTTTTTCCCCTGTACATTTCATGTAGGTTAGCGCCCACCAGAAAAAAGATATTTGGCGTGCCATCGCCAAGGACGTCCGGACCCTGGGGGTCTACCACAGACGGAGCACCCACTGCCGGAAGAGATGGGAGGACATTCGCCGCTGGAGCAAGAAGACGGCGGAGGCTCAGCTGGGGATGGCCTCCCAACGTGGGAGGGGTGCCCGTCGCACCATGACCCCCCTGATGTTCAGGATCCTGGCGGTGGCCTACCGGAGTTGGATGGGCGCTTGAGGGCATCACAGCAGCCACAAGGGGGTGAGTTTACTCTCATTCTGGTGACTTTGCGCGCAGTGGAGTTGTCTGGGTGGGGGAGGTGGGCTGTGGGTTTCCCTAGACCAGGGCGAGTTCCGTAGGCAAGGCCCCTCCGTAAGGCAGGCCATGTGGCACCCCACCCCACCTCTGTAGAGTGCCAAGTACACCTAGTCATGCCCCTGTGTCATCTATGTGTGCAGATGTCGTCCATAGCCTTGTAGGCCATTTCCCAGGAAATGAACAGTGGAGCCTAAGAGCGCGGCGTAGTGCAGGGGGCTTCTGTGTCTGTTGTGTCCGCCAACGGTAGCGGTAATGCATGCACTCAACAGGTCTTTCTTCTGTCTTCCCCCCCCCTTTTTGTCGTCTCCCTGTTCTTGTGTGCATTAGCATCATCAGGCCGAGGAGCAGTGGCACCGGAGCACGAGGGAGCTGCATCCCACATGGCCCTGGAGGGCAAGACTACAGACTCAGATTTCACCAGTGGGACGGAGGGTGAGGGGAACTCCACGGCGGGGACAAGAGCTGACACCAGTGACACGGACTTGTCCTCTGATGGGAGCTCCCTTGTGGTGGCGGCAACATCTGTGCCCCCGCATCTACAGGTACAGCTGCCACCCCGCCTACCAGCACCGCCCTCCCAGCAGCCCCTCAGCCTTTGCCCTGTGCCCGCTCACCCAGGAGGGTGGACATCACCTTCGCCCCAGGCACCTCAGGCCCTGCCCCATTCACCCCTGCTGCCCTCAGTGAGGAGGCCATTGACCTCCTCAGTTCCCTCACTGTTTTGAATGCCATCCAGGTTGTAGAGAGGCAGTTGCAACAAACCAATGCATTCCTGGAGGGCATTCATTCTGGTCAGGCAGCCGTTCAGAGAGCTTTTCAGACTCTGGCCTCAGCACTGATGGCAGCCATTGTCCCCGTCTCTAGCCTACCCGCTCCAACTTCCTCCACCCGACCCAATCCCCTGTACCTCAGCCTATCCCAAGCTCACCTACAGACCAACATGCACACACGTCAACACACAAGGGAAGCTCAGGCAAACATAAGTACCACACATCCCACAGGCACTCACGCAAGCATCACACACATGCAGACACAACAACATCCACTGCCTCCACTGTGTCCCCCTCCTCCTCGTCTCCCTCCTCCCTCCCAGTCTCGTCTACACTCACACATGCATGCACTACCTCTACAGCCACTACGTCCCTCTCCAGCACACCCACCACCACACCCCGCTCACGTGCAGTCACCACCCCCACTACCATTCACACATCCCCTGTGTCCTCTCACAGTATGTCTGTGACGCCCCCTCCTAAGATACACAAACGCAGGCACACACCCACCCAACAGCCATCCACCGCATGACAGCCTCCAGCGCATGCACCTTCACTCAAAGTCACCAAACGTACACCTCCTACGACCACCACCTCTTCCTCCACTCCTAAACCCCCTCCAGCTACCCGTCCCAGTGTGTCCCAAAAACTTTTCCTGTCCAACCTTGACCTCTTTCCACACCTCACCCACCCCGTCCGTCTCATAGGTCCCGAATTAGCACCTCAGCCACAACATCTCCGGGACCAGTGGTGTCTGTAGTCACCAGGGCAGCCAGTGTGGCACGGAGCCACAGCACAGACAGTCCCCCATCTGTGAAGCATCAGAAGTTGGCCAGGGCCCGGCGGGAGAGGGGGAAGACTCCAGCCACCAAAGCAGCTCACAGGGGTCCCGGTGGGAGTGTGGAGTCAGCTGTGACACCTTCCAAGGTGGGGAAGGGCCACAAGAAACCCGACAAGTCTGGGAAGAGCAGCACAGCGGAGAAGACCGCCATCATCCCTGATGCCCAGGAGCCCACCTCCAGCACAATCCCAGCTGCCCAGGACAGGACCGCCAGCACTAGCCCAGTTGCCCAGGAGGCCACTGCCAGCACCAGGCCAGCTGCCCAGGAGGCCAGCACCAGCCCACCTGCCCAGGAGGCCACCGCCACCACCAGCCCAGCTGCCCAGGAGGCCACCACCAGCACCAGCCCAGCTGCCCAGGAGGCCCCCGCCAGCACCAGCCCAGCTGCCCAGGAGGCCACTGCCAGCACCAGCCCAGCTGCCCAGGAGGCCCCCGCCAGCACTAGCCCCGCTGGGCCTTGAAGTATCGCCAGCAAAAGCCCCACTGGGCCATGAAGGACCGCCAGCAAAAGCCCCGCTGGGCCATGAAGGACCGCCAGCAGCTGAGACCCTGCAATGGAGACCGCCATCTCAAGCACCGCTGCACAGGGCACCGCCATCTCAAGCACCGCTGCACAGGGCACCGCCGTCTCAAGCACCGCTGAACAGGGCACCTCCGTCTCAAGCACCACTGCACAGGGCACGGCCATCTCAAGCACCGCTGAACAGGGCACCGCTATCTCAAGCACTGCTGCACAGGTCACCGCCATCTCAAGCACCGCTGAACAGGGCACTGCCGTCTCAAGCACCGCTGGCCCATGAGTGGCAAGGGCACTGACGCAACTGAATCAATCATGGGGTGAATGATGCACTCTGGGCACCATGCCCCCTCCAGAACCAGTGGAGAAAAGCATGTGGCTTAGCACTCCCCAGGATATGGCAGTGGGCAACCCACCCACTGTAGAGACTTGAGAGACTGTGGCTTTGCACTCCCCAGGATATGGCAGTGGGCAAACCACCCACTGTAGAGATTTGAGAGACTGTGGCTTTGCACTCCCCACGATATGGCAGTGGACAAACCACCCACTGTAGAGACTTGAGAGACTGTGGCTTTGCACTCCCCAGGATTGAACAGTGGGCATGTGGCCCCCTCGTGGATTTGGCATCATGCACTCAAGCGGCTGAGGTGCCCCCCCTTTCCCTCCCCCTGAGGTGCGTGTTTAGTTGCTCTCTGATGCCCCTGCAGTGTTCTCTCTGTCATGGTCGGGGGTCTTGTGTGGGCCTCGCCCATACCGTGTGGTCCCAGTGTTCCACAGACTTTCTTAGTGCACTACCTAGACCACTATGCTTGGTATATATTATGTACATGGTGTATATATATATTTCTGCCTACTTGCTTTTAATATATTACAATGGTTACACTCATTTTCTATTGCCTTTGCATTCGTCCGGGGGGTTTGGGGGCTGTAACTGTGATGTATTGATATGCATTAGTGTGTGTGTTGTAGTGGGTGAGGGTGGGGGTGGGGGTGTTGCGTGTGTGTGTCCCTGTTTTTTGCCTCCCCCCTCCCCTGCGTCGTAGGTGCAGTACTCACCGTGGTCTTCGCCGCCGGCATTCGTGCTCCTGGTAGAGGAGCAGGAAGACTATTGCAGGGAGGATTTGGAGTTCCGGGTCCATGGCGTCCTCGTTCCTCGTGGGGTGTGTAGAGCTGAGCGTTTTCCCTTTGGAATTCCTGTTTCCGCCGTGTTTTTATCCGCGGTGAATCCGCCCCGGAAAAGGTGGCGTATTGGCCTGTCGTAATAGTGTGGGCGGTACATTGTCTCCCGCCGCACTATTTGTTTGTACCGCTGTGGCGGTCGGAGTGTTAAAGTGGCTGTCTTTTATGCCGGTTTCCACCACGGTCGTAATTGCACATTTTTTACTGCTGGCCTGTTGGCGGTCTTACCGCCGCTTTAACACCGACCGCCAGGGTTGTAATGACCACCTTTGTGACCATTCTTTCCCAAATGGTTCAACAGGGCAATCGTATCATACTTGCACTTGTCCCTTGTTTTGGACGCAATCAGCAAGTCATCAATGTACTGCACCAAGGTCGATTGGAAAGGCATTTCCAACTACTCCAAATTCTTTTTCAAGATCTGATTGAATATGGAAGGTGACTGTGAAAACCCTTGAGGATTTCTGCACCAGCAATAAACTCGATACAGAAATTTGAAACAACAGAGAAATTGACTATCTTCATGAAGAGGCACAGAAAAGAAGGCTTGTGACAAATCAACGACAGTGAACCACTCGGCATCAAATGGAATATGAAACATTATCACAGCTGGATTTGGCACCACAGGACAACATTTGACCACAATCTCATTTACTTTTCTCAAATCCTGGACAATTCGAACTTTCCCACAGGGCTTTTGCAAACCCATTATCAGTGAATTACATGGACTGCTCAATACTTGCTTCAAAACCCCTTGCTTTACAAAGTCTGCAATTATCTGGGCAACCTTCATAAGGACAGCTTGCAGCATGTAGTACTGTGGAAGTTGAGGAAATACTGCATTTGGCTTCACAGTAACTTTAACTGGCTCAACTCCCTTTATCAGACCTACTTCTTTTCCTGTCAAATCACACACTTTCTCTTTAACCGTTCCCTGCAAATCAGGATGAAGCTTTCACTATGAACATTGGGAACAATTCAATCAGAGGGTACTCCTCATTTGTAGTTTCACCTTTTATTTCTGAGGCTTGGTCATCTTCATCATCACTATGCATCTGAATCTCAATTCCATCATTTGAACAAGTAATCGAACACTTTGTTTTACACAGCAAGCCTCTTCCCAGTAAGGATACCGGACTTGAATCACAGACTACAAATTTGTGCAATCCCTGAAAGTTCCCAATTTTAACTTGAACAGTTCTGTAATTGGGTTGGTCAAATACTGATTTGCTACTCCCGCAATCTGAACAGTTCTGCCTGAAAGGGGCAAGTATGGAGCTTCTGCACATCTCACTGCACCGTGTCAACCAAGAATGAAACTCTGTGACACATAACTTTTCCCTTCACATAGGGACCTCGTTGATCTACTTCTAAGGAAGTTGCAAGCACACAAGGCTCTTCATCTGAACTGTCGCTCATCCAATCATAATTTATTCCATTCTCACTGTGTAATGGGAATTAGTGCACTGTGTTACTACTTTGGTTAAGCCTCTGACCTGTGACCTGTTGAGAAAGCATAATCTGTTGCTGTTCCATTGGGGCTTGAGCTATTTGAATTTGCTGTCTAGGTACCATGAGAACTTGCTGTTGCATTGGCTGCAACTGTGACATTTGTACATGTGGCATTTGCACATGCAGCATGGGCTGAAAATTATGCATTTGATTCACATTATTCTGAAAATTTGGATTAGGACCTCTCACTCTCGGTCCTCTCACGTTCTGGAATGAAGTGATGTCACATTACCTCCACAACCTCTACCTCTCATCTGGGGCTGGAACATTATGTTCCCCTGCTGCTGCTGCGGTAACTGCTGCAAAGAATTCCCTTGCACTCCCATGTGAGCTACTTTAATCTGCATCACCATCGCCTTCTCTTTCAGCATTTTCTGCTTCAAATCAATCTCATCACTACAGTATTTCACATACTGCAACACCTCATCAATCGGCGTTGCTTGCCAGCAAATCAAATGACTCTTAATCATCTGGCTAATTTCAGGTCTCAAACATTCCACAAATCTAAATTCAATGTCATTTCCGCAATTGTTTCTGTACCACTGTAATACCTGAATGCCTGCAACAATCTCTCCTAATACGCATGTATCGACTCTTTTGGTTCCTTAGCTGTCCTGTCAATCCTCTGCCAATCAATATTCTTGGGCAAAATTCTCATCTTCAAAAATTAAATCACCTTATAGTAATAGTTAATTACCTCAGGAGATGGTGCACCTGTATTCTTGTCTCTCTCCGGTTTGCTTGTTTGCCAATCTACACTCCTCTTACACTCGATCCACAGATTAGCTGGAACCACTATCGCTAGTAATGTGTTCAAGTCCTCCCATAGGCACTTTGTGAGTTTCACAAACCTGTCTGTCTGCTGATACCACTCTACTGGCTTTTCTCTCAATTTTGGATAACCATTTGTAAACAATAGAATGTCACCTCTGCTCCACAGCACATGAACACAATTTCCCCCTGGAATCTCTCTCATTGGTAAAATTTTCACTGGATCTTTATCCTGCTACACATTTGTGGTCAGCTCCACAGAATCCCTTTCCTTTTTGTCTCTTTTCTTTACCCATTTGCCTTCCCATTTATCTAATTCTCCCCAGGTCTGAGCACTTTGAAGCAACTCCTTAAGGTGTGCCTTCATTCCGGCAGATCTCATATGTTCAAAATCTTTAGCCTCAAAATCTAATCTGTAACTGTTTTTCAAATGCTTTGTTTTCTCTATTTCTATGCCGTACTTCTCTGCCAGGTCTGCTAGTTTCTGACGCACATTGCTCACTTCCCTCGTAATCTTCGGTCACAAATATTTCAACTCTGCCTCTGTGTAGGGTTCTAACCTGTTCACCCTCATAGTTCCCTCAATGAGTTCACTCGTTTCCATGCTTAGCCTAGCGTAATTCAAACTCTCTCCTTTAGGAGCACGCTGTGGGGTATTCAGCTTGCCTAACCAGTCGGTCAGCTGCTGAGCTGTCAATCCTTGCAGCAAAATGTTACTTGCTTGGACTGGTGGCACCTGCTGTGCAACTGCATTCGGGGTCTGCGGTGTCAATAACTTCAAACTCTGGCTAACGTTCAACCCTGCCATAGTATCTGGAAGTGCTACAAATGGACTAGAGTCTAACAATGATCCTGGTCCGTTAAAGCATTGAAACATTTCACATTTTTGGCCTTTTTGTTATTCAAAATCAAATCAGGAAGTGCCTTTTAATCCCAAGATTCCTTTCACGTACTTCCCCAACCAATTGCCTCCTACAGACGGCTGCCAATCCGTGCGTGACCCTTCTCATTGACCTACCTATCCCAGCACGGCTCCAATGACGTCACACTCACACATACTGCGGCTGACAAAGTTTTGCGGCTTGTCCTCCCAAACTCCAATTCAAACAAACTAATACAAAAATTGCAAGCACAAATCAAAAACCAAAAACCAAATCTGCTAGTTCACTACAGGAGAGGTAACACAATCGCTTCAGAAACCTTGCGGATTTTTCACTGACGGCTCTCGCTCTAACAGCTAGTCCTTCTTTCTTGGTCTCCTAGATTCGCAAGCAAAATTCGACACGCAAATTTTACTCTCAACTGATCAGTGGCTCTGTCCTGGTGCACATAGGACTAGCCAAATCTCAGTCAAAATTTTCTTTCACTCACTTTGACTCACACTCTGACTTGTCGGCCACACCCGATCAACCTACTAAACCAGCCAGCCAACATAAAAACAAGTGTCTCATACACTTTTCAATATACTCCAGAGTCTTATGCCACGCAGGGTCTGTACATCATCAACCACGTGTTCAATTTTTTAGCACAAAGCGCCACACACATATGAAGTTTGATGACTTATCTACACTCACACTGCGGAGTACACACACTCCTTCCACAGCTTCATTTGGAGTACGCAAACTTCCTAAACCCTCACAAATCTCACAATTCACCTGCAATTTGCATAAGCTGTGTAAGCGGAACCTATCTCATTCACAATATCACTAGAACGATGAGAACATCCTCAAACAACCATTAGCAGGATCTAGGATTCTGGGAAAGTCATTTCTGGACTTAAGGGAACATCATTTTCTCTACAATTAGCATAATTGAAAAATAAAATCCAAATCAAAGTAATAATGAATCTTCACCTCAATTACTATTTTTGTTAACACCTGTTACTCTGTACCGGACGTCTATGATAAGCTCTTAAGGAGACTAACCATTACCTCTGCTACCATCTCTGTTAGCGTGTCTGACAATAATAAGTAAACTTACAAGGGGACGCGAATAGGTCGATGAACCTTTTGACTCGCAATTAAGATGTTCTTACCATAGCTCAAGTACATGCAAATCAATAATCAATAACCAGCACACAATATCAATAATCAATAACAGTAATAATCAATAGAGTCAGTAATTGTCACGCACCATAACCTTTCAGTAATGAATAACCACACCTTTTAGTAAAAGTTAGAATATTAATTTCCCTATGCTTACAATGCTAAGGTCATGTAGATTAATCTCAAAATCAAATGGAACACATACAGAAACAATACTGGTTGTCCAAAAAGGCAGAAGAAACGTAATCTAATCAAAGCTTGAGCTACAACACATTCTAAGGTTACAGTGCAGATTAAGAACAAAGTCAGCTGCATCAAAGTGATTACATACATTCGAATTCAGCAGAGAAATTCATCAAGCATTATTCCCTATTAGCATAATGTCACTAGTGAGGATCCTTAACTAACATCAGATTAGCATCAGCATGATGGACTTCATGCAAAACAAATTAGTAACACAATTTGGAAAAATATCTAACTATGACTGAATCAAAACAGTGCAGTTGGTACCTAGAAAGAAAAGCAAATGCATAATAATCAACAGTCTAACTCATAATACCAATCCTCAGTGTGGATCAGCAAGCAGAGTCAGTCTTCGTCCTCAGGACATCAATCGATCAGCAAGGCGTCAGGATTCAGCCTCAAAGTTCAGAAAACGCAAAGGGGGTCATTCCGACCCCGGCGGTCATGGACCGCCGGGGCCGGGGATGCGGGAGCACCGCCAACAGGCTGGCGGTGCCCCGCAGGGCATTCTGACCGCGGCGGTTTGGCTGCGGTCAGACCAGGAAAACCGGCGGTCTCCCGCCGGTTTTCCGCTGCCCTGGGAATCCCCCACGGCGGCGCAGCTTGCTGCGCCGCGATGGGGGATTCCGACCCCCTCACCGCCATCCTGTTCCTGGCGGTTCCGACCGCCAGGAACAGGATGGCGGTGAGGGGTGTCGTGGGGCAAGAGGGCCCCACTTTGAATTCCAGTGTCTGCTCAGCAGACACTGGAATTCGCGACGGGTGCAACTGCACCCGTCGCACCTTCCCACTCCGCCGGCTCCATTCGGAGCCGGCTTCCTCGTGGGAAGGGGTTTCCCGCTGGGCTGGCGGGCGACCTTTTGGCGGTCGCCCGCCAGCCCAGCGGGAAAGCCAGAATGGCCTCCGCGGTCTTTTGACCGCGGAGCGGCCATATGGCGGTTCCCTCCAGGCGGACCCCCAAAGTCTTTAAGCATTAAAGTTAAGCATGTCTGTTTTTCAAGAAACACAAGAAACGACTGACCTTTCAGCCATCAAGAAAATGGGCAATGTCAGTGTCTCCTATCAGTGTAATGTCATTAAATCAAAACTACTAAAACTATATCTCAAATCCCTGTTGGTCAGGTAATCACATGTTCACACTTTGTCCAATAAAACTAAAACTCCAAATCTATAAATTCTACTATTACTCTGTTCACATGTCATTGTTTGGTTGTCCTGCAATGTCCTCATCATCCAGCTTGTCAGGTAACAATATTGTTGCAGCTTCCACTCCAGTCAGAATCTCCATTGTTCTCCTCCTGAGAAAGTCAGTCTCACATGCATTACACATAAAATGTTACATTAGCAAGAACAGCATCTTCTAGCAGTCGGTTCTCATGAGAACCTTTAGTAATGAGCACATTTAAACAATGCAAAATGGAAAAATACAGTTTAACTCTCTAGGACAGCCATATATTAAACGTTAAGAAATACAGTTTTTGACATGAGGCCTGGCAATTAGGCCAAGACCTTTGCTAAGTTAAGGCCTACAATAAATAAAGCTAAGACATAATGCATAACCCTTAATATGACATATTACTACATTAGTCAAACATGTATTCAACATTTCACAGTATGAGAATATTAATAAGTACACTTCGTGAATATTGGCAGCCACTCATCATAATCACATTTTCAAATGCGTGCATTATTTTTCTATGTTATTATATTTTCTACACAAACCCCTTATTCAGAATACATGAACACTCATTAATAATTTTTAATAATACACTTGAACTAGCAATGCGCCACTCTTCCATAGAAGTTGCGGAAGCTCTTGAGGTACTTCCTGGGGCTTGGGCATGTGAGTCAAGTGAGACATTGCAGCCAACAGTGAGCCTCAATATTGCAGGAGTCATTGATGACTCATCAGAAGAAACACACCATCTCCTCTTCTTCAGTTTCCCAGGAAGATGCATCTCTTAATAACATCAAATGGTCCAGGTTATGTTTTTGAGAAAACACATTTTGATGTCTCGAGGGCACAGCCCCCAGAGTATACCAAGCATGTGTGAGACTGGAGTTGGTAGCAGCTCACACATGCACTGTAGGTGCACTGTCTGAATTTTACCTTGCCTCACTTTTTGACCTATGTTCTTAAGATAGAGAAGTCTACAAACCATCTTGCTGAGTCTCACATTATTGGGGACAACGCTTCCTACTTACTGTATGTTTTCTGACTGTACTGTAGGTACGGTATGGAGACACTGGCCCATATACGGAGGCAGAGGCCCATATGTACGCAACTTCCATTTTACATTTCCTAAATAGCAAATCCTAAGAGATTGCTATTTAGGAAATGCAAATTAAAATGTACTAAAATTGTGATTTCCTAATAGCAATTCCTATGGACTTGCAACAGCTATTAGGAAATCACAAACTTGGAAATACAAAACCATTCCTACCTACGGGCTTAAGACCCATAGGTCAGAATGGTTCTGCATTTCCAAATATGCAATTTCCTAATAGAAAATCGCAAATTTGGAAATGTAAAATCTTCCCTACCTATTGGCCTATGGCCCCCCTTAAATCTAAGGGAAGAAAAAAGTGGTGCTCTGGTAAAGAACTCATGCCCTCGGATGAGTGCACGCTTCAAGGCACTGCAAAAAAGTGCATTTTGAGGGCCTTTTTGAATTTGCGTATGGTTACCATCGGATTGGATTCAATGTTAATAGCATTTCCTAAATCTCTATTTCACATTTAGGAAATGCTACTTACATAGAGTTTGGAAAATGCAAATAGGAAGTCACCAAGACCACTCCATACTTGAAGGATTAAGTTTGCAAGGAAAGAGGTTATTTGAACCTACAATAAATTACAAACTATGGCCCTGATTTATACTTTTTGACGCAGTTTAGCGTAAAAAAGTATACCCCCTGCTAGCGCCATCCCAAGACACCAGCTGGGCGTCATATTTATTTATGGTATGACGTTAGACGGCGGTAAGTCCCGGTTAGCGTCAAAATAGTTGACGCTAACCGGGTGGTGGAGGCATAGGGAAAACTGGAGCTTATGCATCAAAGAATGGTGCTAGTCAGGTTAGAGTCAAGAAAATGACTCTAACCTGATTAGCACCGTATTTCAGCGCACAACCCCTATGGACATGACTCCTGTCTAAGTAAAGACAGGAGTCATGGTCCCCCAGCCCAATGGCCATGCCCAGGGGACTTATGTCATTGGGCCCAGGGCCATTTAGGGGGACCCAAGTTAGGCCCCCCTATAGCACTTAAAAAAAATTATATATATACTCATCTCTACTTGCCTTTACTTACCTGGGGTGGGGTCCCCACATGCTTAGGTGTCTTGCTGGTGAGGGTGGGTGGAGGTGTCCCTGGGGCCAGGGAAGGGCACCTGTGGGTTCTTTCCATGGTCTCTGACCATGAAAAAAGGCCTACAGGTCCCCTAACACCTCCTCATACCCAGGGGTTAAATAAAATCAAGCTTGGCACCATTATTTAAGGACCTCATCCCGCTTGCATGATTTTAGCACAGGGGGATAAATATGCTGCAAGAGTCATAGAGTTGTTTTCTGCACGGGAATGCTTACCTTGCATCTCATTGACACAAGGTAGGCTTCCACATCTAGAAAATGACGTCAACTCCATAACTTTGGCGCTAGACGTGCCTAGCACCAAACTATAAATATGGAGTTAGGTTTGTGCTGAATTAACGTAAAAAAAATTATGCTAATTTGGCGCAAACCGACTATAAGTATGCCCCTATGACTGAAATGGTGCCATGATTTCCAATTAGCTGATCACCAAAGAAGAAGAAAGGATCTAGGGCTTATCCAACACACTTTTAGTGGCCAAAGTGGAGAACATATACCATTTCACTTGTCAATAAATTTGACATCTGTAGTAGTACAAATACTGATCATCATAAACCCAAGGATTTGATGTTACCCTTGCCTACTCCTCACCACCCATTGGAAGAAATAATGTTACATTTTATTACCGACTTGCCCCTTCAAATTGGAAAATATACTATCCTCGTTGTTGTAAGTCGCCTCTCTAGCCTGCTCTGGTCTCTCAACAGCTTCTCAATAGGCTAATCTTCCGCTCCAACATAATGTTCAAATAAATGAGACAAAAACCTCAGGTTGAAGGGTCACAGTTCATGTCTACGTTTTGAAAAATCTGGTGTCCTGCACTGCAAAATAAGGTTCACCTCTCCACTAGTTTCCACAAACAGATGAGCAAATTGAGCAAGTGAACCTAATGCTAAGGCAATACCTCTACTGTTACCTTGCTCAAACTTCATTTGTGGACAGCTAGTTCACTTACAATAATCTTCAATACACCTCCACCCACGTTTCTCTGTTTTATGTCAATTGTGTACTTCATCAACACTTTATGCCACGTTCGACATTCAACGAATCAGGTTCCCAACATTACAAAAAATTCAGTGCCTCTCTCATGTAGCACAATAAATCCGCCAAAATGTACTTTGAGGTCAAAAGTGATTATACATGATTTGCAGATCGCAAGAGACACTCTGGCCCTCAATATTAAGGGGTCAATAAAGTCCGGCTCTCAACAAAACACCTTAAAAGCCTTTCCAAGTTTCAGCCAACGTTTATTAGCCTGTTTGACATTCTTTCCAAATTATTCCAGTCACCTTTTGGCTCAAACTACCATTTTCCGCAGAAATACACCCTGTGTTCCATGCATCAATACTCAGACCAGCAAATTCTGAGTATAGGCCTCGAACCTAGGGATAATTGATGGTCACCAACAATGTGAAGGTCAAGCCATCAAAAGTGTCAGGATATCTAATGGCAAACTTTGACACTAAGGCCCTCATTATGACCCTGGCGGTGAGTGATAAAGTGGTGGCAATACTGCCAACAGGCTGGTGGTAAGTTCCGCCAAATAATGACCATGGTGGGTGATAGCTCTCATTGACAGCCAATGTAGCACACCAACCGCCACGGAGGAAACAACATTCACCACGGTGGCTGCCAACAACAGCCAGGCGGGAGACAAAGTACTGCCCACCATATTAAGACACACAAAACCGCCACCTTTTCCGGGGCGATACCAACGCCAACAAAAGCCGGGTGGAAACAGAGCTCAGAAGTGAAAGGACTCATCATTGCAGACACAGGAAAGAACCACGCCGAACTGCAAGTTTTCCCGCTGATCTTCTGCATCATGCTCCACCTAGAACACCAACACCGATGAAGACGACGACAGTGAGTACAGCCGCCTAGCACAAAAGGGAGGGTGGGAGGTAAACGAGAGAGGGACACACACACAACACACACACAATGAACACACCATACACACAACCAGCTGCACACGTAAAACAATGGCACACGAAACACAGCATAATAAAACACGGACCATGCTGGAGTCCCGACAATGTATTAGCATAGCAAAACCCACCACACGAACCAAATATATATAAATGTCCATAAAGGGCCAATGCCCAGTCCAAAGTCATGAGGGCACACAAGGCCACAGGGCACAGTCCAAGGCCCAACCTGCATCCTGACACATCTGGAGAGAACACTGCAGGGGCATCATTTTGCAAGTGGGAAGGCACCTCAAGGGGATGGGGGGGGCACCTCAGCCGAATACGGGAACGTCCCCACTGGTTCTAGATGGGGCTCCATGCCCATTGCTTTGTCCTGGGGAGTTCAAGGCCACAGTCTCTGAAGTGGGTGACTTGCCCACTGGTTCTGTAGGGGGCAACATGCCCATTGCTTTGTCCTGGGGAGTGCAAGGCCACAGTCTCTGAAGGGGCTGACTTGCCCACTGGTTCTGGAGGGGGCAACATGCCCATTGCTTTGTCCTGTGGAGTGCAACACCACAGTCTCTGGCCCATTGCTTTGTCCTGGGGAGTGCAAGGCCACAGTCTCTGAAGTGGGTGGCTTGCCCACTGGTTCTGGAGGGGGCAACATGCCAATTGCTTTGTCCTGGGGAGTGCAGGGCCACAGTCTCTGGAGTGGGTGACTTGCCCACTGGTTCTGGAGGGGGCAACATGCCCATTGCTTTGTCCTGGGGAGTGCACGGCCACAGTCTTTGGAGTGGGTGGCTTGCCCACTGGTTCTGGAGGGGGCAGCCCGCACAGCAGCCCCGAAGGGTGGCCTACATGGCGTCCGCTGGTGGTGACGGCAGCACGTGGTGGTTTTTGGAGGAGCCTCCTGGGCAGCCAATGCACTGTCCGATTGCTGCTCTGTGGTGGTGGTTGGAGGTGCCTCCTGGGCAGCCTCTGCTCTCACTGATGGCTGCACTTCCGCAGCTGGCGGTGTGGGCCCGTGACAGCTGGTGGTGGTGGAGGTGTCAGCCTGAAACCTTCCGCTGGCGTAGAGTGCCTCGACTCCTCTTGTACACGGGTCGTGGATCCTTTACCCTTCCTGGCAGGGGTGGATGGGCTATTCCCCTCTTTTCCTGGTGGTGCAGGCTCCTTCCCCTTCT
Organism: Pleurodeles waltl; assembly: GCF_031143425.1. NCBI lineage: Eukaryota > Metazoa > Chordata > Amphibia > Caudata > Salamandridae > Pleurodeles > Pleurodeles waltl. The sequence goes on along the minus strand of NC_090446.1, from coordinate 973,872,555 downwards.
TCACAGGTGGTGCAGGCCCTTTCCTCTTCTTCACAGGTGGTGCAGGCCCCATGACACTCTTCCCTGGTGGTGCAGGCCCCTTCACACTCATGCCTGGTGGTGCAGGCCCCTTCACACTCTTCCCTGGTGGTACAGGCCCCTTCACACTCTTCCCTGGTGGTGCATTGCCCTTCACACTCTTCCCTGGTGGTGCTGGCTCCTTCCCCTTCTGTGATGGAGGTTTGGTATCCTTACCACCACGAGCAGGTGGTGTTACCACTGTCCCTGTGGACTATTTGGCTGAGGTGTTGGGCTGTGTCCTTGGTACCCTGCCCATACGTGCAGGTCGGGGGGAAGGGATAGGGAAGAGGTCAAACTGGGAAAGGAAAAGATTTTTAGGGATGGTGGGGTGAGAGGAGGGAGGAGTAATGGGAGTGGAAGATGAGTGAGTGGTTGTTGAGGGTGTATGTCTACTGGACTTAGGTGCAGGTGCATGGGATGTATGCTGATGTAAGGATGTGAATGTTGGGTGTGTGAATGCTTGCATTTGTGTCTCTTAGGAGGGGGGACAGACAGGATGGGAGAGGACACAGGCGATGCGTGCATGGCTGTTGTGGAGGTGTCTGCCAGTGAGGTGTGTGTTCTACTTGGTGTGGTGATGCAGATAGTGGATGTAAATGTAGTGCATGCAGGTGTGAGTGTGGACGTGACTGGGAGGGAGGTGGTGGAGGGGGAGGATGGGGAGAGAGCGGAGGCAGTGGATGTTATCGTGTCTGCAACTGTATGGTGTTTGTGTGAGTGCCTGTGGGATGAAGTGTGGTGCTTGTGTTTGCCTGTGCCACTCTTGGGTGTTGCCGTGTGTGCATGTTAGTCTGTATGTGTGCCTGGGATGGGTGGGGTTGAGGGGAGTGGGACTGGGAAGTGGTAGTTGGATGGGGGACGGTAGAAACAGGGACAATGGCTGCCATCAGAGAGGAGGCCAGAGCCTGAATCGATCTCTGTTGGGCCGCCAATCCACCGTGAATGCCCTCCAGGAATGGATTGCATTGCTGCATCTGGGATCTCAGGAGGTCAATAGTCTCCTCATTCAGGGCAGCAGGGCTCACTGGGGCAGGGCCTGAGGTGCCAGGAGTGAGGAGAGGCCCACCCTCCTGGGTGAGTGGGCACGGGCAACTCGCTGAGGGGCTACTGGGAGGGCGGTGTTGGTACAGGGTGGCGGCTGTACCTGCAGCTGGGGTGGTCACAGAGGTGTCTGCCACCACCAGGGAGCTCCAATCAGAGGAGGTATCTGAGTCTGTGTTATCTCCTCCTGACTCTGCTGTGGTGATCCCCTTGCCCTCCGTCCCACTGGTTTCCTCGGCGTCTGTGGGCTCTGCCTTAGGGTCATGTGGGATGCAGCTCCCTCTGTTGCCGGTGCCCCTGCTCCTCCGCCAGATGATGCTAATGCACACAAGGACACGTGACAAAACAAAAAAGGGGGGGAAGAGACAAAGGAAACACTGGGTAAATTACGGCACCAACACCACCGTTGGCGTACACAGCACCCTCACACACAGGGAACAGACCTAAGCAATATGCATTGCACTACCAGTGATCTGGATAGTCACCAAGTCATGATGAGGAGCACACACCGACAACTGCAGCACACCTGGGACCCACAATGACCTGCCTGAAAGTGACTACTAATAAAATAGGTTATAAAATAGGTTACCTGCATTTGACATGCAACCATTACACTAGAGATGACCCACGCTGCAATGTCTGGCCTGGCAGTAGGGGCGCCCATTAACACACAACCACCACCCGGATACCACCACACCAGCCAATATATGTAATGATACCCACTGTACTCACCCCCTTGTGGCTGCTGTGATTCCCTCAAGCACCCATCCGGCACAGGGTATGCCACCGCCAGTATGCGGGCCATCATGGGGGCACGTTCCGACGGGCACCCCTTCCTTGTTGGGAGGCTATCCCCAGCTGGGCCTCTGCAGTCCTCCGAGCCCAGTGTCTCAGGTCCTCCCACCGTTTCCAACAGTGAGTGCTCCGCCTGCCATAGATCCCCTGGGTCCACACGTGCTTGGCGATGGCACGCCAAATCCTTTCTTTTGATTAGCGCTGACCTGCAGAGGAAATAAAGACAGGAGAACACCATTACACTAGCAGTCCAGCCTGTCACGATAACGCCCACAATACCCGTTTCCATCACCATTGGCACACACATAGCCCAGCTCACAACATGTATACCGTTAACAGATAATCTCCCCTTACACAATGCCTTCTCACACATCTCCATGCATCCATGCCACAAACATTGTGCCCACAGTGTACTCACCTGTTGGTCTGGAGGCCCATACAGCAGTCTGTACTGGGGTAGGACCCCATCCACCAGTCGCTCCAACTCCTCCGAAGTGAAGGCTGGGGCCATTTCCCCAGTCACGTGGGCCATGGTAGGTTCCAGACACAGGTCACAGTAGCACATGCAGTGTAGGTCTTCTCCTGTTGAAGGTCAGGAAACAAGTGAGGAATTAGATAGAAAATGGTGGTCATGTCCGCGGCGGTGTACACCGTCACCGATGGCGTACATCCCCATTGGCCACTGTACTCCATAGGGCCCAATATTATCCAATGAGGAATTGCACGGCGGCGCATGACTGCCAACCGCCACAGCGCCCAACGTCAGCGGAATTACCTCACTTCCACCTGTCCCTCCACACAGGACAGGCGGTCGCCATTTCAGGGTGGGGTGACCAGGCCTATCGAGAATTGCTGCATCACAAGATCAATAGGCATATACTTCGAAATGTACACTGTCCCAATACAGAAGCGCACGATGTAGACTGCTGTTGTGGTTTAGTTGTTCAAATTGTGACAGCCTACTCACTCTTGTGTCCCTTAGATACCTACCACTGTGGATGAATAGGAGATGGAGACATGCCCCTGTGTACAGAACCCTGGTGGACTAAGCTACACTGGAGGACAGGCACATTATACTCACCTGTAGACTGGACAGGGCCACAGTCACATAGCTGTGTGCGCAGTTGGAGCCAGACCTGATCTCATCTCTCCGTCATCCGACTGGGATCCCGCCTCTTGTGCAAGTGCTATCAGTTCTCCATTTCCTGGCAACTGGTTCTTTCCAAGTGACAGTGGACTTGGCCACAGGAATGTCACAGCCAATGTTCTCAATCGTGCTGGCAAGAGTGTTGTCTGCCCTGGTAAAACACATGTGCAGCTAGATAGCTTTCCCCCAGGCGGAAGATCTGGCCACTGTGAAGGCCGGATTCTATGCAATGGGACATATCCCCAATATATTGGGGCGACTGACGGGACACATATTGCGTTTGCCCCCCCCGCCAGAATGAACAGGTGTACAGGAACCGTAAGAGTTTTTACTCCATGAATGTGCAGATGATGTGCCTGGTGGACCAGTACATCTCCCACGTCACTGCTAAATATCCTGGGTTGGTGCATGATGCCTTTGTCCTGAGGAATAGCAGCATCCCAAATGTGATGGCCCAACTACAGAGGCACAGGGTGTGGCTTATAGGTGAGCCTTGGTCTCCACTCGGTGTATGTTAGTGTATGCCTCTGAAGTTAACCTCATAGGATAGTGTGTGGCTAAATGTTGTCCCTCACTATTTCAGGTGACTCTGGCTACCCAAACCTATCGTGGTTGCTGACCCCTGTGAGGAATGCCAGGATAAAAGCTGAGGAACGTTATAATGAGACACATGGGCAAACCAAAAGAATCATTGAGAGGACCTTTGGCCTCCTGAAGGCCAGGTTCAGGTGCCTCCCTCCGACAGGTGGATACATGTGCTACTCACCAGAGAAGGTCTGCCTAATAGTAGTGGCATGCTGCATGTTGCACAACCTGGTCCTCAGATGCCATGTACCTTTTCTGCAGGAGGAGGAGACTGGAACTGCCCCTGTGGCTGTTGTGGACCCTGAGGACAGTGAGGATGAGGAGGCAGAGGATGAGGATGTGAACAACAGAACATCAGTTATCCATCAGTACTTCCAATGACACACAGGTGAGACAGTGCAACTTCACATTTCTATGACTATTGGTGTATTCTGTGTGGCTGTGGAATGATGGCATTACCCACTTTTTATCTCTACTTACTGTCACCTATGAATTATCATCTTACAGATGTTAGTGATATGACAACAATGTCCTGATGTGATCACTACAGCCAGCTACAGGTCATTATTTCTATGCTCTCACAATGTACAGTTCATTTGCAATGGATGTAGCTGTTTCCAAATTTTCAATACATGAAATAATAGTAGTGGAGTTTTGTCCAAGGGTGTTTATTGTAGTGCTAAGAATTGAGGGGAAAGTGCAATGGAATGGGGTGATGATGGAGGAAAGTCCAGAGTATTGTTTCAGTCTGTTTGTAGCACAGGTGCAATGTCCAAGGGGACATAGGAAGGGGAGCAACGACAGTTCAAGGTGGACAAGGTGACTGAGTGGGACACAGAGGGTCTCATTTCCTGGCGGTGGTCTTGGCAAGTGTATCTGGCTTCTGCCTGGTTCGCAGGGAACGTTTGCGGGGTGGTTCACCTTCTGCAGGGGGAGGGGTGCTATGGCCTGTGGGTCCTGTGGCGGGGTCTACTGCCCACTAGCAGCAGCGGAAGTGGAAGGCTGTTCAGTTGACTGGCTAGTGGTAGGGGCCCACTGGTGTGCTGTTACCTCCCTCATGATGTTGGCCATGTCTGCCAGCAACCCTGCTATGGAGATCAGGGTGTTGTTAATGGCCTGCAAGTTCTCCCTGATCCCCTGATACTGTCTCTCCTACAGCCGCCTGTTCTCCTGCACATTGTAAAGGATCTGACCCATTGTGTCCTGGGAATGTTGGTAGGCCTCCTGTAGAGTCGGTTCCCTGGTCCTGTCTTCCCCCTGGCACACAGCAGTCTTCCCAGTTTCCCTGTTGGCCTGTGCCCTTGTCCCCTGAAAAGTGTGCCCACTGCCACTGACCCCAGGTCCCTGATTGTCTTAGGGGCGAGGTGTGGCCTGGGATCCCTGTACAGGTGGGCACACTGCTGATTGACGTGTCCTGGGGACAGAGGTTTGGGTACGCTGGGTGGGTGCTGTGGTGTTGGATCCTGATGGGGTAGGCTCTGTGGTGGCCTGTGATTGTGCTTGGGTGACCGGCTGTCCAGTGGTCCCTGATGGGCCAGGTAGGTCCTCCAGATCCTGAAGTCCAGACTTACTGTCATCACTGGGGGACTCTTCTGTTGGGGGACTGGATAGCGGTAGCACCCCCTATCCACTGACATTGGTGGGTTACCTGTGGGGATGTAAGTGATGTATTATGCTTCAAGTGTATGACATTTGTATGTCCATGGCTTCCCCTCTATCGTTGGTGTTTCCCTGCCAGCTTTTGCTTGTGTATGGTGATGTATTGTGTGATTGTTAGTTTCCCTATGGTGTGCATGCTTTAGTGATGGGTGTCCATGCAGGGCTGGTTGGGGTGTCCATGCATTGGTATGGCATGCAGGGCTTGGCATTGGGGTTAGTGAGATGTGTAGGTGCAGTGTGTGGGTTGGAGTGGAGTGATGGTAGTGAGGGTGTGGGTGTGAGATGCTGGGGGGGGCTGATAAGTGTTAGATGTTGACTTACCAGTGTCCAGTCCTCTGGCTACTCCAGCAAGTCCCTCAGGATGCAGTATTGCCAGTACTTGCTCCTCCCATGCTGTGAGCTGTGGGGGAGGAGGTGGGAGTCCGCCGCCAGTCCTCTGTATGGCGAGCTGGTGTCTTGCTGCTATGGAACATACCTTCCCCGTAGGTCATTCCACCTCTTCCTGATGTTGTCCCTTGTTCTTGGGTGCTGTCCCACGTTGTTGACCCTGTCCACGATTCTCTGCCATAGCTCCATCTTCCTTGCAATGGAAATCTGCTGTACCTGTGCTCCAAAGAGCTGTGGCTCTACCCTGACAATTTCCTCCACCATGACCCTTAACTCCTCCTCAGTGAAACAGGGGTGCCTTTGTGGTGCCATGGGTGTTGTGTGTTGTGTGTTGGTGAGGGTGTGTTGGTTATGTGGTGGGGTGTGTGATGTGAAGTGCATGAGGGGTGTATGGGTGTGAGTGGTGTGTGTGTCTAGTTGTCTCTGTGTTCTTCTTCTCAGTCTCCTGGTAGCAAATGGTGTTCGTAAGGGGTTGTGGGTAATGTGGGTGTGTGTTTTATAGTGGTGCAGGTGTGGTGTGTGTATTTGGTATGGGACAATGTGGTGTTTTGTATTTGGGTATCTATTCTGAGCGCAGCAGTATGTACCGCCAATGGTTTACCACCGTTGAATGTCCGCTGTGGTGATTCATGGGTCATAATGTGATAGACGTTATTTTGTTGGTGTAACGGTATGGGCTTTGGGACCGCCACTTTATCACTGACCTTTGGTCTGGCAGATTTGTGTATGTGGCAGTATTCTGTCAGATTGGTGTGTTTGTGTCATAATATGGTGAACGGATATCCGCCACCATGGCGGATATCTTGGCAGCCGTCAGCATGGCAGTAAGCGGGATTTACGTCCAATGTCCTAATGAGAGCATAAGTATTATGGTAAGGGTATGGCCCAGAGAAAGATTCCTGGGACCGACAGGTGCCATTCATGCTCCCTGTCTGGTGCGTTGTTTTCATGCTCAGTGAAACCATACAGCAACTACGACTGGGCAAGATGGATTTATGAGGGGTGTTGGTGTATTGTCAGGGTTTCCTGTGCATTCTGGTGGAAAACTCATCTTGCCCACTCAAACTCTCAGCTAAAGTTCCTCCGCACATGTGAGTTAGCACACCTAACTAGTCCACTTTTTAGGAAATACGAGAGAAAATGTTGTGCTGCTACTCTTTGGTAAAACTGGAAATGTGTTCTGTATTCACGGTGGTAAAGCATTCTTCATTCACTATAAGTATAAAGTTGAATGTACATATTAAAAAAACAAGCTCCATCACCTGTCAAAAAAGGAAACCAACATCAAGATCACAGTATAATTGCAAAGCCTCATTGTCCATCTTAGATTGCATTACCTATTTAACGATACCACACCCATGCCCAGGTGGTTTGCTTTCTATTGAGAAATGTATGAATCAAAGCAGCAGTCACAGGAGCTGATGTGGTTCTTTTCAAGTACAGGGGTGAGTGCTGAATCTCTTTATGACGCATGCACAAATGGAAGAAAGAAAGAGCAGCCAGAGTGAAATGGTCTGTGTTGAGAACTGTTTGATTCCAGGCTGTAGGCTAGTTAAAGCTGCCCAGTTCTCAAGTTTGGACCCAATTAATGGTGTAAAAGAAAGACAAAATAATAAAGGTTGTAACATTGAAGGTATGTGTTTTTAGTGCTACTTTAAATTTCAAGAGGTTATTTAACTCTAAAAGGAAAGGGTGATTTAAATTAAAAACTGATTGTCCAAAATCATCTTGAGTGAAAAGTGTTGATAACTTATCTTCCCATAGATGTAATAGTTTGAGTAAATATTCTTGGATAGTAAATATTCCTGGTAAGGCAGAGAATCCTTACAATTAGCCATCCACTGACCAAGGAAAAAATATCTAATTCCATTTCTCCATCCCTCTCAGTACCGTCCCAAAAGCCCACTCCCCCCTTGTCTGGCCACTCTGAAACTATGAGGTTACAATTGCAAAGTCAGTGCTGCATGAAGGTGGGCTTTGAGGGTATGGCTGCCGATCAACTCAGCATTTTCTGATACTTACCTATGACTCATGTAGTCGATGTGATATATCACATGCTGGTAACCTGTACCCTGATGCCACAGATATAAGAGAAGTATCTTAATACGTTCCTCTCCGATCACTCACCACTTCGGTCCATCAGTTTATACCCACTTGACAACTGAACCGGAGGGTCAACTGGATTCAACCTTTAGATCTGAAATTTGTGGTTATTTAAACGCACCTCCAGAACATCTGGAGAGATACTATGACAAGAGCTAATAAATGGGAAGCCCTAAAGGTAGTATTGAGAGGCGAGTGCATGAGTAAAACATATGGGTTAGGACAGCAACTTTGCCTACTGTTGTCCCAGCAAGAAGATAAAGTGCCCCAAATGCAGATATGTGAGTCCTTGGGCCATGTTGTTCTGGGTGAGCTCTTGGGCTCCAGGTATGATCTGGGCATGGTATAAAATTCCTTAGATAACCATACTTCAAATAACTACAGATAGAAACTGCATAAAGAAGAGGATAAAGCAAGTAAGCTCCTGGCATGGTTACTGAAAAAGGAAAGGCAGACTCCTTTACTATTGTCACTACGGAAACAGGGTGGAGGCTTATCGGTTTACCCAGCTTGACATCAATAATACTTTCTATCATTATTTGCCGCAATGTAAGAAACATCCTGTCCACAACCAGGAGGAATCCCTTTTTGAGACTCTGAAGGGATTCAATTCCTCATATTAACTAATGAACAGAGAGGTGTGTTAGAAGAAGACCTCCAAATGGAGGAAATATTGGAGACAGTAGAGGGAATGCCCAGAGAGAGGACTCTTGGGTCAGATATGTTTCTCCCAGAATTTTTATAAATCTTATTTTGTACCTCTCTCTGAAAAACTACTAGCAGTATATAGTGAGGCAAAACAAGAGACTTTGGGGCATATTTATACTCCGTTTGCGCCGGAATTGCGTCGTTTTTTTTGACGCAATTCCGACGCAAAACTAACTCCATATTTATACTTTGGCGTTAGACGCGTCTAGCGCCAAAGTCCATGGAGTTTGCGTCATTTTTTAGCGTGGACACCTACTTTGCGTTAATGAGATGCAAGGTAGGCGTTCCCGTCTAAAAAATTGACTCCGAGGCATGTGCGCCGTATTTACACTCCCGGGCAAAATTCACGCCCGGGAGTGGGCGGGTCAAAAAAAATGACGTACGGCCGCTTTTGCGCCGTTTTTTAGCGCCTGGAAAAGGCAGGCGTTAGGGGACCTGTGGGCTCTGAAGGAGCCCAGAGGTGCCCTCCCATGCCCCCAGGGACACCCCCTGTCACCCTTGCCCACCCCAGGAGGACACCCAAGGCTGGAGGGACCCATCCCAGGGACATTAAGGTAAGTTCAGGTAAGTCATTTGTTTTTTGTTTTTTGTGGCATAGGGGGGCCTGATTTGTGCCCCCCTACATGCCACTATGCCCAATGACCATGCCCAGGGGACAGAAGTCCCCTGGGCATGGCCATTGGGCAAGGGGGCATGACTCCTGTCTTTGCTAAGACAGGAGTCATTTCTATGGGGGTTGGGAGTCGAAAAAAATGGCGCAAATCGGGTTGAGGCGAAAAATTTGCCTCAGCCTGACTTGCCCCATTTTTTGACGCCCAAGCTCCATATCCCCCTACGCCGGCGCTGCCTGGTGTACGTCGTTTTTTTCCACGCACACCAGGCAGCGCCGGCGGATAACGCCGGCTAACATCATTGAATAATACGGCGCCCGCATGGCGCTTCAGAATGGCGTTAGCCGGCGCTAATTTTTTTGACGCAAAACTGCGTTAGCGCAGTTTTGCGTCAAAAAGTATAAATATGGCCCTGAATTTCCTAACACCATGGGAGAATCAGTTACAATGGTTGTGGTAAAGCCTGATAGATCAAAAACAATGACATTCTTATAGACCTCTCTCAGTGATTAATCCAAATGCAAAAATGTTATAATGAGTACTGGCCAGTAGAGTATTGCAGGTCATAGGTTTCATAGCACATGAAGACAAGTGTGGTTTTATCTCTGGGCGTAGTACAGTTATGAACTTGAGGCGTGCTAATCATGTATTGCATGCAATGCAGCAGTGGAAGGCAGTCTGTGCCCTAGTGGTGCTTAAAGTAGAAAAAGCTTTCAACACTTGGGATTAGGATTATATGTTATATGTAATCCAAAGAATGGGTTTTGGACATTTTCGAGGGCTAGATTAAGCTCATTTATTCAAAATCTGCAGCTAGATTCAAATCTGGGGGCATTATATCTAACAAATGGCTCATGGACAGGAGCACCAGGCAGGGTTTCCCCTGTCTCCACTTTGGTTGTCTTATTAATTGAGCCCCTGGTGATTAGACTATGTAGAATATTAGAGGACTGGGGAATAAAAATAGAAAACGTGATGCAGAAGGTATAGTTGCATGCTGAAAATACCCTTGTGTACCTTTTCCAAGCACATATTTCGGGGCCCAGTTTGGTCATGTGTCTGGCCTGAAAATCAACAGAGAGAACTGGTGCTCTTCACCTTTGGGCAGGTTAGCAAAGCTACTACATGAGGAACTCTCTGAGGTAGGCCTGCACAGGGAAACATGTCTTTCCATATCTAGGCATGCAGAAATCATGGACACCCAATAAACAATATGACTATAATATAGCAGGGATATTCGATGGACTTAGAGCCTCAGTGAGATTCTGGAATACACCACCTCTATCCATAATGGGAAAAATAGAAGTGGATAAAATGGTGTTTCATCCCCACTGCCTGTACACGCTACAAAATGCATTGTGTGAAATTCCACGAATGGTGTTTAAGGACCTTTGCTAAGCTCACTGGTATGGGCTGGTAGAAGAAGTAGAGGTAGAGTGGACATTTTGAAAATCGACAGGTAGGATGGACGCCTTCGTATGCCTGACCTGAATTATATTATTTAGTGGCACACTTCCAGCATGCCGCAGGACAGTGCAATGATAATGGTACAAGGGAAAAAGATTGACACTGTGGACTGTGGACAGTGAAGGAGGAGACATTGCTGGTACTTCTGTTGGGGGGGAGGGGGTGCATATCCCATTATATGACAGATGGAACATCTCCATGAAAGCACATAAACTGTGGGATGAGTACTTGGAGCAACCACTGATCGACACTGAATGGGGAATGACGTGCTCTGGTCCTCGGGGTCTAGCAATGTGCTCTTTAACCTGACAGGTTCCCTATGGGCCCCAGGTGTAGGGAATGTGAGGCCACATTTGCACATATGATACGAACATGTGCAAAGGTTGCTGAATAGTGGCATCAGATGTCTTATAGTGTAAAAATAGCCACAAATACAATAGTCAAACAATCATACCAAACCCCATTGGAATGAAATGAGAATGCAGCATTGATTTCCTTTATTGGGGTTGGTGTTGGCTAGAATGCACATAGCCATCTGCTGGATCTGATCAGAGGGACCAACAGTAGCATTAGCATCCTAGGTGCAGGACAATTTAGAGTGCGCTCTTGCAGAGGAACTTAGAATGAAAGAACTCAGAAAAGACAATAAGGTAATGGAGGGATTAGACAATGAAAGAGAGGCAACAATCACGCCCATTGAATAATGAATATGAGTACCATAGGCCTGACAACTGTGAATAATTAGATATAAGTGTTGGTAGAAACAGATTAGAAACAAACTGGAAAAAGAAGTGTAGACAAAATCCTAATATGATTCAGATGAATTTGGATCAAATTCAACATACACAGAGAGATAAAGTGATGTTGAACATGCAGAATTCAGAGCAGAATATGCAGAATCAGAAAGTATTTTGAATGTCCATGCCAACGGCCCCAGTATTGCAAAAAAAAAAAAAGAAAGAAAATGCCATATAACGCAGGGTGCCAACAAAATACTGTGATTTTGAATGATAAAATGGCAGTGAGTAGTTCACAATGATGGTGATTGAGGGGGGGGGGAGGAGTGCATGCTTATAGTGGTCCTGGAGGTAGACCAGAGTGGCCCATACATTGACAGAGAAATCAATGGCCATCCCCTTTAATTTCTGATTGATACAGAGGATACCCATTCCACAGTTCATTTTGTGGAAGTTACAAACCCACCCTCCCTTGGGAAGAGAAGTGCAAGCTGTAAGGATCAGTAAAAAACAAATTGGTAACCAGGTTACAGCGCATGTTTCAGTTAAAACTGACCAGATTAAGGGTAAAAATCAGTTGATATTATGCCATTTGAGTCCTGTCAATATACTTCAAAAGGATCTTCTTTGCAAGATGAATTGCATGATACATTGTACACCGGATGGTGTTGGAAATTAAACACAAGAGGAGGATTCAGTTTTTAAACTTAGTTCAGAAGACGCAAGATTTGGTTTGTGCCCAGTTTTGGCAAAAGAAGATCTAACTCTGGATTTAAGACATACTGTGAATTAAAATGTAGGGGAATACACTGGTAAAGAGATTGGCTTGATTAAAAGGGTAGATCTAATACAAATAAAGATTAAACCTGATGTAATATGTCCTCAAACAGGCAGTGCAGACTTACAAAAAAAGCAGAAGAAGGAATGAAACCAGTGATCGAGAATATGGGTGGAGCAGGAAATTATCCATGAAGTGCTTGGTGGCCCTTGCAATGCTCCTGTGATGTGAATTAAACAACTGAATGGAAAATGTAGAATCATGCAGGATCTCTGAAAGATAAACAAAACTTTTGTTCCTTGTTGTGCAGTGGTACAGAACTCAGCAGTAATATTGTTTCAAATTCCATCAGAAGGAGAATGGCATAGTCACTGACATATGCCAAGCATTCTTCTCAGTTCCATTACATGAGGACTCACAGTTCATCTTTAGTTTTTGAATAAAGTTCTTGTATGGTGTAGAACCCCACAAGGGCATAGTGAAAGTGCTTCAATTTTTTCTCAAATATTGAAGAGAAATTTTGAGAGTCTAAAATTGACATGTAACTCAGTTCTAGTCCAATATATTGATAACTTGCTAATTGCATGCATGACTAACAAAGATTCTAAACTAGATACAAATGCTTTATCAAACCATTTGGCTGAAAATGGACATAAAGGCCCTCATTATGAACACAGGAGTAAACACCACCGGCGGTGGCGGTAACAACCGCCAACAGACGAGCAGTCCGAACCGCCAAATAATGAACCAACTGAAACGCAGGCATCCTGAAAACCACCCACTGCCAGCAGAGGAGTGCCGACAACGACGGCAGAGCCCGCCCACAGGCCGACGGAAAGGCCCACCCGCCCATCAAATAATGAAGCACTAGACTGCCGTCAGTTCCGAGGTGGGAAACACCGCCAAGCAAAGCCAGGCGGAAACTAACCAAATATAAGGAAACACTCACCGGAGGCCCACACAACATGCCGAAGCAGACATGGAGAGACAGTTGCAGATCATGCCAGCCCTGCTCCTTGCCATATACCTCCACGACCGAGACCGTAGACGAAGACGACAACAGTAAGTACCGTAACCTACTAAACAAGGGAAGAAAGGGCACAGTTACAGACCCACCCCCTCCACCCACCATGCAACGCTCCCACAACCCTTAACAGCAGCACAAGCCATACAGCCCACAGCAAGAGGCACTTACCCGACACAAGGCAAATCCAACCTGCCCAAAGTACATACATGTGCCCCACACCCACAAACAATGAAACAAGAGACCACGGATCCAGAGTGTGCCTCAACAAACACAGGCCACACATTAACCTTTATTATGCTCACTGAGCAGAAGTGCATAGAAGGCCAATGGCCATATGGAAAGCAGTCCGATTTGCCACAATGGCCCCAACTTGACACCCACAAGTGCTACGGTACTCCCTCTCATAGCGGCAACAATGGGGAAACAGGCACCTCAGGGAACAGGGGCAGGAGGTGGTGGTGGTGGGGATTTACGACTAGAGGGGCTTCGATTTTAGTTTGGAAGGTGGAGGGGGTTTGGCTTTGCCCTTGGAAGGTGGGGTAGTGGGCTTGGACCGGGGGGTGGCAGATGGACCAGGTTCAGCACAGGGCTTCTTCCCCTCTGGGGCACGGGAATGGGAAGGGCGGACAGGGGCGGGCTGTGATGTGGGAGGAGGGGAAAGGGCAAGGAGGTGAGCACGTTTAGGGACGAGACGGGGTGGGCCAGTGGGTTGGAATAGGTGAACAAAGGAGAGGAAAAGTTTCTTAGGTGCAATTGGGGTGGACCTGGAGGAAGGCGTGGGAGTGGAGGTAGAGGGAGTGGTTGTGACGTGGCTGTAGGTGACTGGACAGTATGCTGAGCTGTGGTGGATGTGTGATGGGTGTGTGTTTTGGTGCATTTGAGTGTCTTTGGAGGAGGGGGCGTGGACACAGTGGGACAAGACAGGCTGCCAGTGTAAATGGATGTTGTCTGGGTGTCTGCAAGTCTGGTGAGTGTGCTGCATGTGTTAACTAAAGTCGTTGCGGTGAGTGCAGGTGTGGTGTCTGGGGTGCATGAATGGATGTGTGCTATTGTGATGACTGCAGGAACAGGGTCAGCAACATTGAATGTGGGTGCTGTGCCTCTGGGTGTGCATGTACAGTGGACAGTCAGGGATGTGGAAGAGGTGGACACACTGGGGGAAGTGGATGTTGGTGTGTGTGCATGTGTATTTTGGCTGTGTGTATGCTTGTGGTGGGAGGTGTGGTGCTTGTGTTTTGAAGTGTGCTTCTTGTGTGTTGAGGTGTGTGCCTGCATGTCAGAATGTGTTCTTTGGACGGGTGAAGGGAGTGGGGTGCTGGAAGGGGTAGAGGTGGTTGGAGGGGGGACGGAATGACCAGGGGCACTAGCTGCCGTCCAAGAGGAGGCCAGAGCCTGAAAAGGTCTGTAGGCCAGACACGGCACTGTGAATGCCATCCAGATAGGCATTGGTCTGCTGCACCTCTGATGCTAGCCCCTGGATGGAATTGACGATGGTTGTCTTCCCTACAAAGATGGTTCTCAGGAGGTCCATAGCCTCCTCCGTGAGGGCAGCAGGGCTGACTGGGGCAGGGGATGAGGTGCCTGGGGCGAAGAAGATGCCCACCCTTCTGGGTGAGCGGGCACAGGCAATTCTGTGGGGAGCAAATGGGAGGGCAGTGATGGTATGGGGGTGGCGGAAGATGACACAGTAGGGGTGGGTGCACTAGGGTCTGCCACAACCAGGGAGCTCCCATCGGAGGAGGTACCGGAGTCACTACCTCCAGTGGTAGTTGCCTCCCCCGTGGTACTCCCCTCGCCCTTCAACCCACTGGTCCCCTTGGCATCGGACGATTCTGCCTCCGAGGATCCGTGGGCCGCTGCTTCCCCACTGGCCCGTGCCTCAGCTCCCTCACCAGATGATGCTGATGTACACAGACAACACAAGAGAACAGGGATGGTGAGACAAACAGGAGAGACACTTGTAAATAGCTGAATGGAGGTACATTAGTGGTTCACACATACACCCACCCAGAAAACTGTCCACCAGGCAGCACCTACCGCTATACACATGACCATGCCCCTGACTAGTGACCAGAACCCTGCTCTACATCCATTCCCCAACTAACTTAAGGACCTGACGTACAGCAGACTTGACCCAAACACACTTACTCCCCACGGGGCCATTATCAGTCAGAGTCCATGCCACTAGATAGCCTAAATACAAATGCACACAGACACATCCATCAAGGGGCCACATTATGGTATATGTACTCACCCCCTTGTGACTGCTGTGCAGCCTTCAAGCGCCCATCCAGGTCCGGATACGCCACCGCTAGGATGCGTTGCATAAGGGGGGTCAGTGCCCGACGTCACCCCTTCCTCATTCATAGGACTTCCCCAGTTGCGCCTCGCAGATCTTCCTCGACCAGCGCCGCAGGTCCTCCCACCTCTTCCTGCAGTGGGTGCTCCGCCGGTTGTAGATCCCCAGGGTCCGCACTTCCTTGGCGATGGCATGCCAAACTGCTCTCTTCTGGTGGGCGCTGACCTATATGGGACACAGAAAAGTAACACTGAGGTCAGACACTGGCCAATCCTATACAGCTGGCTATACGTCCACTGTGGGATGGACATTTCAAACAGCCTAACAGCACACACACACGCAGCATGTCAGGAACCCTGGACCATACAGTGTCATAGGTGCACACATGTATGCAGCCAACACCCACCACTACACACATCCATGCCCCCCAATCCTCCTACTCACCTGTACCTCTGGCCGACCGTAGAGCTTTGCGTACAGGGGCAGGACCCTGTCCACGAGCTTCTCCAATTCCTCGTTGGTGAAGGCCGGGGCCCTTTCCCCTGCAACACGTGCCATTTCCATGACCAGAGGCAGGACACAGCAGTACACTCAGTGGAGTACCTGCATGCACAAGATCAGGGAGTCAAGTGAAGTTGGGGTGACGAGTTCGCGTACACACCGCGGCGATGTGCACCGTCACCGCCGGCGGCGATCATGATACGCTAAGATTGCCCATTGACAACCATGGTAACCAATGAATTTGCGCACAGTGGTAAACACCGCCTTATGCTATGACGTCAACCGCTAGCGGTATGAGGTCACTTCCACCACAACACTTCTGGATTACAGGGGGCAGACATTTTGGCCTTAACTACGCAGTTATAAAACCCTCATTTGCACAATGCAGGCCCTCTTGTCCCCTAAACACCCATTGGCATGTAACAATATACATTACCTCACCTGACCAGTCCTGATATATCGTTGTGTTCATGTTGCTGTAATGTCACACACACTAAGCATTAGTGTTGTCTACAATCATGCCAGCAGTGCTGTACGAAAAACAATGTGTGCAGATGTATGTGTGTTCCTCACACGTGTTTTAAACTCCTCCTAGGTACAGACCCTTGTGGCGAGGAAGGGCCCCATGGGTGTACAGACCACTCGTTGATTTGCGGACCATGGTGGAACGTCACATCATTATCAATTACAGACTCATTTGTGCAACTATTGATGAACTTTGTGCATTACTGGATCTAGCACTGACACCGGCAAATTGTAATCAGCATGCCATCCCTACTGAAGTGCAGGTGCTCTCTGCACTCCATTTCCAGGCCATGGGCTCATTTCAAGTGACAGTGGGCATGGGTGAAGGTTTTTCACAGCCAATGTTTAGCATAATACTGTCCAGATTCCTGAATGCATTTGTACGACACCTGCAGTCCTATGTGAGGTTTCCCCAAAGTGCTGACCTCCCTGCCATCAAGTCGGACTGCTATGCCTTTGCCAACAAACCCCATGTTATAGGTGCTATCGATGGCACCCACATAGCTATCATTCCCCAGAAACAGGAAGAACTTTCATTCCATGAACATTCAATTGGTGTGTACTGCAGACCAGTACATCTCACATGTGAATGCCATGTTCCCTGGATCAGTCCATGATTCCTTTGTGCTGAGGAACAGTAGTGTGCCACACAAGATGGAACAACTACAAGAGGACAGAGGGTGGATCATAGGTAGGTGTTTCTGACACTTCTTGCCACATAACAGCCAGGCTGTCTGCCTCTGAGGGTTGTCAGTTAAAGTTCTGTTTTGCAGCTTTTTCTAGGTGATTCTGGCTATCCCAACTTTCGTTGGCTCCTGACACCAGTGAGGAATCCTGGAACAGATGCAGAGAGGAATTACAATGAGGCCCATGGACGTACTAGGAGGGTGATAGAGTGCACAATAGGTCTCCCGAAGGCTAGATTTTGTTGCCTACATATCTCTGCAGTTCCCTGGCTTATGGGTCTGAAAAGGTGTGTAGAATAGTGGTGGCTTGCTGCATGCTGCACAACGTGGCTGTGAGAAATTCTATCCCCCTCTTGGAGGAGGAGGGTGCTGTATATCCAGACCAGCTTCCTCAGAGAGGGGATGAGAGTGATGGTGATGATGAGGAGGGGGAAGATGTAAATACCAGGACCCAACTGATACAACTCTACTTCCAGTAACTTTGTGGGACAATTGGATGAGATTGCTGTCTGTGCATAATACGGTCAGTGTGCCTTGTCATCTAGGGGGGTACTGGGTCAATACTCATTGCCACTGTGACCAGGTCTGCATAGGACAGATTACAATATAGTATACAAGTTCAACACATCTGTAGGCACAACAACATGTAAGGCATGTGGTGCATTTACTGCTAATCATATAACAATAAAAGAGTTATCATACAGCTGCATCCTGTAAGGAAAGGCCTCCTTGGCATGGTTACCCCCTAACATTTTTGCCTTTGCGGATGCTAAGTTTTGATTGAAAGTGTGCTGGGACCCTGCTAACCAGGCCCCAGCACCAGTGTTCTTTCCCTAAACTGTACCTTTGCTTCCACAATTGGCACAGCCCTGGCACTCAGATAAGTCCCTTGTAACTGGTACCCCTGGTACCAAGGGCCCTGATGCCAGGGAAGGTCTCTAAGGGCTGCAGCATGTCTTATGCCACCCTGGGGACCCCTCACTCAGCACATGCACACTGCCTCACAGCTTGTGTGTGCTGGTGGGGAGAAAATGACTAAGTTGACATGGCACTCCCCTCAGAGTGCCATGCCAACCTCACACTGCCTGTGGCATAGGTAAGTCACCCCTCTAGCAGACCTTACAGCCCTAAGGCAGGGTGCACTATACCACAGGTGAGGGCATATGTGCATGAGCACTATGCCCCCACAGTGTCTAAGCAAAACCTTAGACATTGTAAGTGCAGGGTAGCCATAAGAGTATATGGTCCGGGAGTTTGTCAAACACGAACTCCACAGTTCCATAATGGCTACACTGAAAACTGGGAAGTTTGGTATCAAACATTTCAGCACAATAAATGCACACTGATGCCAGTGTACAATTTACTGTAACATATACCCAGAGGGCATCTTAGAAATGCCCCCTGAATACCAATCTGACTTCTAGTGTAGGCTTACCAGTTTCTGCCAGCCTGCCACACACCAGACATGTTGCTGGCCACATGGTGAGAGTGCCTTTGTCACTCTGTGGCCAGGACAAAGCCTGTACTGGGTGGAGGTGCTTCACACCTCCCCCTGCAGGAACTGTAACACCTGGCGGTGAGCCTCAAAGGCTCACCCCTTTTGTTACAGCGCACCAGGGCATCCCAGCTAGTGGAGATGCCCACCCCTCCGGCCACTGCCCCACGTTTGGGGGCAAGGCTGGAGGAGATAATGAGAAAAAAAAGGAGGAGTCACCCACCAGTCAGGACAGCCCCTGTCTTTAGAAATCCTCCATCTTAATTTGGAGGATTCCCCTAATAGGATTAGGGATGTGCCCCCCTCCCCACAGAGAGGAGGCACAAAGAGGGTGTAGCCACCCTCAAGGACAGCAGCCATTGGCTACTGCCCTCCCAGACCTAAACATACCTTATACATTATTGCCCTCCCTCTGTCCTCCCAGACCTAAACATACCTTATACATTATTTAGGGGCACCCCAGATCCAAGGAAATCAGATTCCTGCAACCTGAAGAAACAAGAAGGACTGCTCACCTACAAGCCTGCAGAGAAGAAGGATGACGACAACTGCTTTGGCCCCAGCCCTACCGGCCTGTCCCCAACTTCGAAAACCTGCAACCAGCGATGCATCTGAAAGGGACCAGCGACCTCTGAAGCCTCAGAGGACTGCCCTGGGCTAAAGGACCAAGAAACTCCCGTGAACAGCGGCCCTGCTCAAAACCAGCTACTTCTTTGCAACAAAGAAGCAACTTCCAAAGACTGCACGTTTCCCACCGGAAGCGTGATACTTCACACTCTGCATCCGACTCCCCAGCTTGAGATCCAGAGAACAAACACCACAGGGAGGACTCCCCGGCGACTGCGAGCCCGTGAGTAGCCAGTGATGACCCCCCTAAGCCCCCACAGCGACGCCTGCAGAGAGAATCCAGAGGCTCCCCCTGACCGCGACTGCCTGTAACAAGGGACCCGACGCCTGGAACCAGCACTGCACCCACAGCCCCAGGACCTGAAGGAACCGAACCTCAGCGCAGGAGTGACCCCCAGGCGACCCTCTGCCTAGCCCAGGTGGTGGCTCTACCGAGAAGCCCCACCTGTGCCTGCCTGCACCGCTAGAGTGACCCCCGGGTCCCTCCATTGAAATCAATACAAAACCCGACGCCTGCTTTGCACACTGCACCCGGCCGTCCCTGTGCCGCTGAGGGTGTGTTTTGTGTCCCCCTCAGTGCTCTAAAAAAAAAACCTGGTCTGCCCCCCCGAGGACGCAGGTACTTACCTGCTGGCGGACTGGAACCGGAGCACCCCTGTTCTCCATAGGCGCCTATGTGTTTTGGGCACCTCTTGGGCACGGGAATGGGAAGGGCGGACAGGGGCGGGCTGTGATGTGGGAGGAGGGGAAAGGGCAAGGAGGTGAGCACGTTTAGGGACGAGACGGGGTGGGCCAGTGGGTTGGAATAGGTGAACAAAGGAGAGGAAAAGTTTCTTAGGTGCAATTGGGGTGGACCTGGAGGAAGGCGTGGGAGTGGAGGTAGAGGGAGTGGTTGTGACGTGGCTGTAGGTGACTGGACAGTATGCTGAGCTGTGGTGGATGTGTGATGGGTGTGTGTTTTGGTGCATTTGAGTGTCTTTGGAGGAGGGGGCGTGGACACAGTGGGACAAGACAGGCTGCCAGTGTAAATGGATGTTGTCTGGGTGTCTGCAAGTCTGGTGAGTGTGCTGCATGTGTTAACTAAAGTCGTTGCGGTGAGTGCAGGTGTGGTGTCTGGGGTGCATGAATGGATGTGTGCTATTGTGATGACTGCAGGAACAGGGTCAGCAACATTGAATGTGGGTGCTGTGCCTCTGGGTGTGCATGTACAGTGGACAGTCAGGGATGTGGAAGAGGTGGACACACTGGGGGAAGTGGATGTTGGTGTGTGTGCATGTGTATTTTGGCTGTGTGTATGCTTGTGGTGGGAGGTGTGGTGCTTGTGTTTTGAAGTGTGCTTCTTGTGTGTTGAGGTGTGTGCCTGCATGTCAGAATGTGTTCTTTGGACGGGTGAAGGGAGTGGGGTGCTGGAAGGGGTAGAGGTGGTTGGAGGGGGGACGGAATGACCAGGGGCACTAGCTGCCGTCCAAGAGGAGGCCAGAGCCTGAAAAGGTCTGTAGGCCAGACACGGCACTGTGAATGCCATCCAGATAGGCATTGGTCTGCTGCACCTCTGATGCTAGCCCCTGGATGGAATTGACGATGGTTGTCTTCCCTACAAAGATGGTTCTCAGGAGGTCCATAGCCTCCTCCGTGAGGGCAGCAGGGCTGACTGGGGCAGGGGATGAGGTGCCTGGGGCGAAGAAGATGCCCACCCTTCTGGGTGAGCGGGCACAGGCAATTCTGTGGGGAGCAAATGGGAGGGCAGTGATGGTATGGGGGTGGCGGAAGATGACACAGTAGGGGTGGGTGCACTAGGGTCTGCCACAACCAGGGAGCTCCCATCGGAGGAGGTACCGGAGTCACTACCTCCAGTGGTAGTTGCCTCCCCCGTGGTACTCCCCTCGCCCTTCAACCCACTGGTC
The DNA here is from genome assembly GCF_031143425.1 of Pleurodeles waltl. NCBI lineage: Eukaryota > Metazoa > Chordata > Amphibia > Caudata > Salamandridae > Pleurodeles > Pleurodeles waltl. The sequence continues at coordinate 973,851,413 of NC_090446.1, read as the reverse complement.
CCCTTGGCATCGGACGATTCTGCCTCCGAGGATCCGTGGGCCGCTGCTTCCCCACTGGCCCGTGCCTCAGCTCCCTCACCAGATGATGCTGATGTACACAGACAACACAAGAGAACAGGGATGGTGAGACAAACAGGAGAGACACTTGTAAATAGCTGAATGGAGGTACATTAGTGGTTCACACATACACCCACCCAGAAAACTGTCCACCAGGCAGCACCTACCGCTATACACATGACCATGCCCCTGACTAGTGACCAGAACCCTGCTCTACATCCATTCCCCAACTAACTTAAGGACCTGACGTACAGCAGACTTGACCCAAACACACTTACTCCCCACGGGGCCATTATCAGTCAGAGTCCATGCCACTAGATAGCCTAAATACAAATGCACACAGACACATCCATCAAGGGGCCACATTATGGTATATGTACTCACCCCCTTGTGACTGCTGTGCAGCCTTCAAGCGCCCATCCAGGTCCGGATACGCCACCGCTAGGATGCGTTGCATAAGGGGGGTCAGTGCCCGACGGGCACCCCTTCCTCATTCATAGGACTTCCCCAGTTGCGCCTCGCAGATCTTCCTCGACCAGCGCCGCAGGTCCTCCCACCTCTTCCTGCAGTGGGTGCTCCGCCGGTTGTAGATCCCCAGGGTCCGCACTTCCTTGGCGATGGCATGCCAAACTGCTCTCTTCTGGTGGGCGCTGACCTATATGGGACACAGAAAAGTAACACTGAGGTCAGACACTGGCCAATCCTATACAGCTGGCTATACGTCCACTGTGGGATGGACATTTCAAACAGCCTAACAGCACACACACACGCAGCATGTCAGGAACCCTGGACCATACAGTGTCATAGGTGCACACATGTATGCAGCCAACACCCACCACTACACACATCCATGCCCCCCAATCCTCCTACTCACCTGTACCTCTGGCCGACCGTAGAGCTTTGCGTACAGGGGCAGGACCCTGTCCACGAGCTTCTCCAATTCCTCGTTGGTGAAGGCCGGGGCCCTTTCCCCTGCAACACGTGCCATTTCCATGACCAGAGGCAGGACACAGCAGTACACTCAGTGGAGTACCTGCATGCACAAGATCAGGGAGTCAAGTGAAGTTGGGGTGACGAGTTCGCGTACACACCGCGGCGATGTGCACCGTCACCGCCGGCGGCGATCATGATACGCTAAGATTGCCCATTGACAACCATGGTAACCAATGAATTTGCGCACAGTGGTAAACACCGCCTTATGCTATGACGTCAACCGCTAGCGGTATGAGGTCACTTCCACCACAACACTTCTGGATTACAGGGGGCAGACATTTTGGCCTTAACTACGCAGTTATAAAACCCTCATTTGCACAATGCAGGCCCTCTTGTCCCCTAAACACCCATTGGCATGTAACAATATACATTACCTCACCTGACCAGTCCTGATATATCGTTGTGTTCATGTTGCTGTAATGTCACACACACTAAGCATTAGTGTTGTCTACAATCATGCCAGCAGTGCTGTACGAAAAACAATGTGTGCAGATGTATGTGTGTTCCTCACACGTGTTTTAAACTCCTCCTAGGTACAGACCCTTGTGGCGAGGAAGGGCCCCATGGGTGTACAGACCACTCGTTGATTTGCGGACCATGGTGGAACGTCACATCATTATCAATTACAGACTCATTTGTGCAACTATTGATGAACTTTGTGCATTACTGGATCTAGCACTGACACCGGCAAATTGTAATCAGCATGCCATCCCTACTGAAGTGCAGGTGCTCTCTGCACTCCATTTCCAGGCCATGGGCTCATTTCAAGTGACAGTGGGCATGGGTGAAGGTTTTTCACAGCCAATGTTTAGCATAATACTGTCCAGATTCCTGAATGCATTTGTACGACACCTGCAGTCCTATGTGAGGTTTCCCCAAAGTGCTGACCTCCCTGCCATCAAGTCGGACTGCTATGCCTTTGCCAACAAACCCCATGTTATAGGTGCTATCGATGGCACCCACATAGCTATCATTCCCCAGAAACAGGAAGAACTTTCATTCCATGAACATTCAATTGGTGTGTACTGCAGACCAGTACATCTCACATGTGAATGCCATGTTCCCTGGATCAGTCCATGATTCCTTTGTGCTGAGGAACAGTAGTGTGCCACACAAGATGGAACAACTACAAGAGGACAGAGGGTGGATCATAGGTAGGTGTTTCTGACACTTCTTGCCACATAACAGCCAGGCTGTCTGCCTCTGAGGGTTGTCAGTTAAAGTTCTGTTTTGCAGCTTTTTCTAGGTGATTCTGGCTATCCCAACTTTCGTTGGCTCCTGACACCAGTGAGGAATCCTGGAACAGATGCAGAGAGGAATTACAATGAGGCCCATGGACGTACTAGGAGGGTGATAGAGTGCACAATAGGTCACCCGAAGGCTAGATTTTGTTGCCTACATATCTCTGCAGTTCCCTGGCTTATTGGTTTGAAAAGGTGTGTAGAATAGTGGTGGCTTGCTGCATGCTGCACAACGTGGCTGTGAGAAATTCTATCCCCCTCTTGGAGGAGGAGGGTGCTGTATATCCAGACCAGCTTCCTCAGAGAGGGGATGAGAGTGATGGTGATGATGAGGAGGGGGAAGATGTAAATACCAGGACCCAACTGATACAACTCTACTTCCAGTAACTTTGTGGGACAATTGGATGAGATTGCTGTCTGTGCATAATACGGTCAGTGTGCCTTGTCATCTAGGGGGGTACTGGGTCAATACTCATTGCCACTGTGACCAGGTCTGCATAGGACAGATTACAATATAGTATACAAGTTCAACACATCTGTAGGCACAACAACATGTAAGGCATGTGGTGCATTTACTGCTAATCATATAACAATAAAAGAGTTATCATACAGCTGCATCCTGTAAGGAAAGGCCTCCTTGGCATGGTTACCCCCTAACATTTTTGCCTTTGCGGATGCTAAGTTTTGATTGAAAGTGTGCTGGGACCCTGCTAACCAGGCCCCAGCACCAGTGTTCTTTCCCTAAACTGTACCTTTGCTTCCACAATTGGCACAGCCCTGGCACTCAGATAAGTCCCTTGTAACTGGTACCCCTGGTACCAAGGGCCCTGATGCCAGGGAAGGTCTCTAAGGGCTGCAGCATGTCTTATGCCACCCTGGGGACCCCTCACTCAGCACATGCACACTGCCTCACAGCTTGTGTGTGCTGGTGGGGAGAAAATGACTAAGTTGACATGGCACTCCCCTCAGAGTGCCATGCCAACCTCACACTGCCTGTGGCATAGGTAAGTCACCCCTCTAGCAGACCTTACAGCCCTAAGGCAGGGTGCACTATACCACAGGTGAGGGCATATGTGCATGAGCACTATGCCCCCACAGTGTCTAAGCAAAACCTTAGACATTGTAAGTGCAGGGTAGCCATAAGAGTATATGGTCCGGGAGTTTGTCAAACACGAACTCCACAGTTCCATAATGGCTACACTGAAAACTGGGAAGTTTGGTATCAAACATTTCAGCACAATAAATGCACACTGATGCCAGTGTACAATTTACTGTAACATATACCCAGAGGGCATCTTAGAAATGCCCCCTGAATACCAATCTGACTTCTAGTGTAGGCTTACCAGTTTCTGCCAGCCTGCCACACACCAGACATGTTGCTGGCCACATGGTGAGAGTGCCTTTGTCACTCTGTGGCCAGGACAAAGCCTGTACTGGGTGGAGGTGCTTCACACCTCCCCCTGCAGGAACTGTAACACCTGGCGGTGAGCCTCAAAGGCTCACCCCTTTTGTTACAGCGCACCAGGGCATCCCAGCTAGTGGAGATGCCCACCCCTCCGGCCACTGCCCCACGTTTGGGGGCAAGGCTGGAGGAGATAATGAGAAAAAAAAGGAGGAGTCACCCACCAGTCAGGACAGCCCCTGTCTTTAGAAATCCTCCATCTTAATTTGGAGGATTCCCCTAATAGGATTAGGGATGTGCCCCCCTCCCCACAGAGAGGAGGCACAAAGAGGGTGTAGCCACCCTCAAGGACAGCAGCCATTGGCTACTGCCCTCCCAGACCTAAACATACCTTAATCATTATTGCCCTCCCTCTGTCCTCCCAGACCTAAACATACCTTATACATTATTTAGGGGCACCCCAGATCCAAGGAAATCAGATTCCTGCAACCTGAAGAAACAAGAAGGACTGCTCACCTACAAGCCTGCAGAGAAGAAGGATGACGACAACTGCTTTGGCCCCAGCCCTACCGGCCTGTCCCCAACTTCGAAAACCTGCAACCAGCGATGCATCTGAAAGGGACCAGCGACCTCTGAAGCCTCAGAGGACTGCCCTGGGCTAAAGGACCAAGAAACTCCCGTGAACAGCGGCCCTGCTCAAAACCAGCTACTTCTTTGCAACAAAGAAGCAACTTCCAAAGACTGCACGTTTCCCACCGGAAGCGTGATACTTCACACTCTGCATCCGACTCCCCAGCTTGAGATCCAGAGAACAAACACCACAGGGAGGACTCCCCGGCGACTGCGAGCCCGTGAGTAGCCAGTGATGACCCCCCTAAGCCCCCACAGCGACGCCTGCAGAGAGAATCCAGAGGCTCCCCCTGACCGCGACTGCCTGTAACAAGGGACCCGACGCCTGGAACCAGCACTGCACCCACAGCCCCAGGACCTGAAGGAACCGAACCTCAGCGCAGGAGTGACCCCCAGGCGACCCTCTGCCTAGCCCAGGTGGTGGCTCTACCGAGAAGCCCCACCTGTGCCTGCCTGCACCGCTAGAGTGACCCCCGGGTCCCTCCATTGAAATCAATACAAAACCCGACGCCTGCTTTGCACACTGCACCCGGCCGTCCCTGTGCCGCTGAGGGTGTGTTTTGTGTCCCCCTCAGTGCTCTAAAAAAAAAACCTGGTCTGCCCCCCCGAGGACGCAGGTACTTACCTGCTGGCGGACTGGAACCGGAGCACCCCTGTTCTCCATAGGCGCCTATGTGTTTTGGGCACCTCTTTGACCTCTGCACCTGACCGGCCATGATCTGCTGGTGTGGTAACTTTGGGGTTGCCTTGAACCCCCAACGCTGGGCTGCCTATGCTCCAGGACTGAGGTTTATAAGTGTTTTACTTACCTCACAAACTAACCTTTCGCTTACCTCCCCCAGGAACTGTTGATTTTTGCACTGTGTCCACTTTGAAAATAGCTTATTGCCATTTTTACAAAGACTGTATATGATATTGCTTTTATTCAAAGTTCCTAAAGTATCTAAGTGAAGTACCTTGCATTTAAAGTGTTTACTGCAAATCTTGAACCTGTGGTTCTTAAAATAAAAACCTATTGGCCTGGAGTAAGTCTTTTGCCTCTACCTTACCTCAAAGGGGAAACCTTGGACTCTGTGCACACTATTTCTTACTTTGAAGTAGTATATACAGAGCCAACTTCCTACAGATCCATACTTCACTTTGTTTAAAATTACTGACAGGGGACATTGTAACAGGTGAAAGGGTGTTTTATTTGGTGCAGGGATTAAATTGTGCAGATTACAGTGATGGGAGTGGGCTACTGCTGCTTGTACAATATGACAACATGGTTGCAGCATTGTTGGCAGTACTGGTCGGTCCATCAATGTTTACAAGAGTTTATGGTATTTTTCACACGGTTTGGTGGTTGATTCAGTGGGACATTTGGAGGTCAGTTCTTGCCAGAGTCACTTCTCTAAGGGGGCCTTGTTCTTGGCAGGTGTTCCTGTGCCATATTTGGGCCTGAGGGTCCGTTTGGGCGCCTGGTGTTGGCCGGTATAGGTAGAGATGGATGTCCCCTGTGTGTCCTGAGAGGGTGGTACATGTGCAGTTGCTGCTGAAACATTTGTTGTCCGGTCTGTATCCTGGCCTGTGGTAGGGGTTTCCTGGTCTGTGTGGGCCTCAGGCTGTGTTGGGACAAGGTGCAGCAGCGCACCTGCTATGCTGGCCATTGTGACATTGTGCAGTTTCCACGGCCTCTTGGTGGTGTGCTAGCAGCGTCCTTTGACTCTGCTCCAGGGTGGATACTATCTGGTTCAATCTGTCCTGGGTATGGTGAAATGCTCCCAGGATCTCAGAGATCACGTCATGGGCTGCAGCATCCATCCTGTGGCCTCCCCCCTGGGCCACTGATGCCCTCCCACTGGGCCTAGCCCCCTGTGCCTGTGTCCCCTGCACAGGTCTGGCGGTACCACTTGTACTGGGGCCATCTTTTTCCTGCCTGTTGATAGGGGGTGACTGTGGCCTCTGTACTTGTGTTCCACCAGTCTGTGGCCTGGATACACAGGTCTGGGGACTGTTGCCCTGGGCTAATGTTGTTGGCTGGGTTGTAGGGGTTTCAGTGGTATCCTGGGTGGGGCTGCTGGATGGTGACAGTCCAGGACTGTGTGAGGGGGTAGGGTGACCGTCAGTGTCCAGGGTTCCATCCCCAGTGCCTCTGTCTCCCTGTGGGGCACTGCCACTCCTTGTCCTGTCCGTCAGGGTGGCATAGGTGGTGGTGCCTGTTGGGAGGAATGGACATGTCTGTTACATTAGCATTATCAGATGGGGTTCACAGGACTGGGCGGGTTTGTGCAGGTTTCACACTTTGGGGCCATGCAGGTTGCTTTTGTGAGGTTAGTATTGCTTTTTTGCTTAGGCTGTGGAGGTGCATTGTGAGCGCTGTAGGCCATTGTGATTCCTTGAAGGGGTGGGTGGCTGTGCACAGGGGGAAGGATGTGGGCCTGTTAGTGGGTTTGTGGGCATACAGGGTGACTGGATGTAATCATTGTGGGCTGGGTGGGGTTGTGGTCCTGGTGGTTGCTGGAGGGGTGAGGTGGTGCATGCATTCCAGGTGTTATGGATATGGGGTAATTGTAGATGACTTACCCAAATCCATTCCTCCAGTGAGTCCAGTGAGTTCCTCAGGGTGCAGGGTGGCCAGTACCTTTTCCTCCCAGTCAGTGTAGTTGGGTGGTGTTGGTGGAGGTCCTCCCTCAGTCTTCTGGACTGCAATGTGGTGCCTGGATGCCATGGACCTGACCTTCCCACTCAGGTCATTCCATCTCTTGCGGATGTCGTCCCTGGTGTGTGGATGGTGTCCCACCGCATTGACCTTGTTCACTATTGTCTGCCATAGCTCCATCTTCCTGGCGATGGGTGTGCTGGACCTGTGCCCCAAATAATTGTGGGTCGACCTTAAGGATCTCGTCCACCATGGTCCTTAGCTCCCTTTCTGTGAAGCGTGGGTGTTTGGGGGGTGCCTTGGTGAGTGTTGTGAATGGTGTCTTGTGTGGCTCTAGGTAAGGGTGCTCTTGTGTGGTTGGGTGTATATATTGTGGATTGTGGCGTTCGGTGTCTGCTTCTGGAGTTCTCTGTATTAGTTGGCCTAATGTTGTTGCAAAGGATTGTGGGGTGTGTTTTTTAGTGTTGTGGATGTGTGTCAGGTGTGTGGGTTTCAAACTTACCAATGTATGCATTTCTTGCTGTTGGGTCCACTTGCCGCCTGTGGCGGTCTGTACCGCCAGTGGTCGTTCGGCTTCCACCAACCGCTGCAGTGATTTGTGCTTTATTATTTGGAGGGTGGTGTGTTTGTGTGCTCGGCGGTGGCGGGGTGAGAGGTCCAGCATTTCCGCCGACAAGGTCCTGGCGGTGACTGGTGGCAGGGAGATTTTTGTCGGTTTCTGATTTTTACATCATTATATGGTGGGTTTCTGTTCACCGTCGCCACGGCGGTCAACGGTGTTTACTGGCGTGTTCATAAATGAGGGCCAAAGTCTCCCTGTGTAAAATGCAGCATTGTAAAAGAGAAGTAATTTATCTCTGACACCATATTAAAAAGGGTGTGAGGAAAATCTCTAAAGAAGTTGTTTCTGCAATTGCAACATTGAATCCACCAACCGTGCTGAAGGAGGTTTGGATGTTTTTGGAATTGTTGGGTACTGTCATCAGTGCATTCCAAACTTTCCTTGACTGCAAAACCTATAGTAAGGTTAACTTGCAATTATGTATACAATTTGGTGCCATTTGATGAAGCGTGTTTTGATGTATTTAAGAAATTGAAAGAAAGTTTGTGTCATGCAGCTGCACTCTTGATGTCTGATTATAATATTATGTTTTTCCTATTTTGTCATGATAAAGATGGCTATGCACTTTCAATTCTTACTCAGAAACGTGGAGGACTTGTGCAGCCAGTGGCATACGTTTAAGGTACGTTGGATCCAGTAGGTGTAAGTCCTCCAGGTTGTTTGACATTGTTTGAAGCTGCTTTTTGGTAACTGAGCAAAGTAAAGGAATTGGGATGGGACATACTTTCATTGTCTATGTCCCTCATTCAGCTGAGATCCTTTTAACAAAAACAAGAACTTAGCACATAACGAACAGTAGGTAAACATTCTATGAGCAAATCATTCTTGCAGCAGAGAATATCTCAATCTGAAGATTTAATGCCCTAAATCCAACAACACTGCTTTAAGTTTCAGACAAGATTTATGAAGACAGGGAGAATGAAAATGATGTTGAGTTGGAGCACAATTGTAAAGATGTGACAGAATTATGTAGAACACCAAGACCATAAAAGAGGTTCCATTGGAAATGGCAGCTCTGACATTATTTGTTGATTGTTCTTGTATGAGAGACTAGTATGGAGGACTAAAATCTCTCTATGCAGTATGTTCTATCTTAGAGACACTTGAAGCATCCTTCTGACCAAAAGTGACATCAGCACAAGGGCAGAATTAACTTTCCTAATGAGAGTTTGATGCTTATCTGCAAATTTTAAGGTAGTAATATACACAGAAAGCCAGTATGGTTTTGGTGTTGTTCATGATTATGAAAAGCTATGGTCACGGAGGAGATTTATGACATCCTCCGGCATTCCAATCAAAAACAGCATATAAATTGGATTTATTTGGAGCAATAGACAAACCAAAAGAAGTAACTGTTGTTAAGTGCACAGTCCGTAAGGCTGGCAATGATAAGGTTACATTAGAAAATAGAAGTGTGGATCAGATGGCAATAAATTGTGCTCCACAAGAAGAGTCAATTGTTCAAGAGAATAGAAATTATGTTTTTACAACTGATAATGGCCAGAGTTTGACTAATGTGAATTGTTTCTTTATGGGTTCAATGCAAACATCTCTGAGTGAATTAAGAGATCTACTGGAAGATGCTCCTGAAAATTAGAAAAGAAAATCGGAGAAAATCGGCTATAAAAGGAATGATCAGGATTTGTAGGTAAATGCAGAACAGAAATATGTCCGACCAGACCCAGTGTTGCAGCCCGTGTGTAAATATAAGCATAACAATGGTGCAAAGAAACTTGAGGGGCCTCCTTGCAAAGTACATGGTAGGGGCCCCCTCCCCACCCTGCCAGGAGCTTTCAGGCAGAGGTCCGTCACCTGTGCACAGTGTACTGTGTTTAGGGGGGGCCCTGGAGCTCTGGCACCCATCCAGCTCCGCAGGGGCTGTGGGGGCTATTATTACACCAGTGGAGCATAATCAACATCATACAGGAAGAGATAGTTTGGTTAGTGTTTTAAAAAATATATCAGGAGAACACAGGATTTCAAGATGTTGCTGAAGATGTGTATGGTCATTGTTTGATATGAAATTTTAAAAATGACGTAAGAAACCTGTTACAGTCACGAATCACATTTGCAAATCAGAAGGTCCACTTACGATAGCAGGCAGACTTTACTGAGATGCCATATTATAATGGCTTGAAATATGTCTCAGTAATTGTATGCCTGTCCTCCAAATGGGTGGAAACATTTCCCACAAGGAAAGCAGATAGGCGTACAGTTGCCAAATTGTTTTTGAGGTAGTTGATTCCTAGATTTAGCCTCCCAACTTCTTTTGATAATCATCATTGTGCACACTTCAAGAATGAAGTGTTTTAAAATCTGCACAGCTTTTGAGCTTAGTTGGATGTTTTCATTATAGTTATCAACAACAATGCTTGGGGTTAGCTGAACGTACAAATGGCACTCTCAAGAATAAACTAGCGAATGTTGTGCTGCAGCTGGTTTGAAGGGGCCTAATGCTCTGCCTCTTGTTTTGATGAATATGAGAAGTATTCCTGACAGGAAACTGTTTTATCTTTGCATTAAATAGTAAGGGGTAGGACAACAAGACTTCAGCTGCACTAGTTTCAATAACTGATGACATTCTTCTGGATAATTGCAAAGGTCTGGCAGATATGGTCAAATCTGTCTCTCATTAGGTGAATCTGGCAAAAGAAGATTTCAAAGATATACCTTGCCATGGATTGTATACTGGAGACTGGAAATTGGTTGGTAATCTGCAAACATATTTGTAAGGGCTGTCTCGATGAAAGATGGAGAGGGAGTTTTAAAGATGATTTTGACTACAAATAGCGCTGTCAAGTGCATAGGTATGCCTCAGTGGATCCGTGCTGCTCACACAAAGAGAGCAACAGCCACTGAAGCAGTGGATGAGATGACTGATCTAAATACACAGTCTGCTCAGAATCAGGCTCTAAGCCAAGTCTACGTTTGAAGTACTAATCCAGAGGGAGGTTATGATTTTTCTGGAGCTGGTGAAGATAAACTACAAAAACAAGAGCAAAAGTTTCAGGTGAGCAAAAGTTCCGATGAAGGGCCTTTAACTCCTAAAGTCCAGTTATGGAGTGATGAGAGTGAAGAGCTGTTACAGTGCAAAAGAGCAAATGATGGGTGGCAGCAACAAGTAGTTTCTAATAAAAGCAATGGCAGGTTGCACTCAAACATTAAGGTGATAAAGACCCCTTTTTGAAGAAAGAGTTCCACTGTGGAAAAAGAAGAGAGATACAAGTCTGATCAAAGACTAAGTTCAAGTCAGAGTTCAGGATTGGGCTCAAGTCAAAGTCTTGAAGAAGACAAATACTGAAAGACTATCTTTGATAGAGAAAAGATTGAAGACATTTCAAGAAAGAGAACTTACAAACGGAAGCACAATGAGCCAAAAAGAGATTTTGAGAGACAATTGAATTCAGAACCTAGTGGGAGTGAATCATCAATTGCTAATAGATCATCCAGAAAGAGATTCCAAATTGAAAATATGCCTCGCCTGAGTGGGTATATTTAGCCACAGTATCAGAGGAAGAAGAAGCACAAGAAATTGAAGAGGATTGTTTCCGAATGAACAAATGCCAATTCAGGTTGGAGAGTGGCTCAGATTCTGAGACTGACCCTGAAGAAGAGCCACCATTAAAGTTAAATAGACACTTTGAATATCCAGCTCTGATTAAAAACATTAACGGAATTAGAAAGGTTTTTCTTTAAAGACTGAAATAACTACTGAGTGTAGTCGATCTATGCCAGAATTGTTTTCAATTTGACATACAAACTTTTAAAGAGAATGAAAAGCTAGAACTGATTTTGCTTCAAACTTGTGTTTTTAGGTATTCTTTTAGTGAAGCAAGAAAAAAGAAGAAAAATATTACTGTTTTAAAGAAAGGTTTTTTGATTTTTAATTTTTGACATGAAAGGATTTTATCTCAAATGAGAAGATGGGAAACAGAATATGCTGTAGAATTTTAGGGCTGACGCTGTTAATTGTAACATTATTATTATGAGTTGGCCCATTGGTGTGCTTACTCACTCCTGTGGGAAATGTTTCAGATCGTATAAATAGCAATGTTGGCGTTAGAATTAATCACAATGAATTGAAACAAATGATACCAGAACATAAAGAGCATTTAGTTAGATATTTAGGGATAATGTGTGTCCTGAAATGATTAAGAAGTGTATAGATATGAAAATTAGTAAGTGTTATGCATATACTTACCTTCACACATCGGCTGGGGAGGGTTCGACACATGTACAGTCATAGATTATCTATGCATTATCGCGTAGTGTTTTAATTGCACATTTTAATCATTAAGAATTTCATTTTTTCACTTGCTTGATTTTAATGTATCTCTAGAGAATCTATTTATTGATGAGAATAATAGGGAAATTCAATATGGTAAGTATTTGAGAATAATTGCACAAAACAGGTATGATACTAACTTGGATAAAGGTTATTTGTGTTGTGTAATGCTTCAATCAATGTTAACACCTATAATATTCATATTGATTTGTGCAATTATTCTATGATTTCTACTAAAATATGTGCAGTTAAAAGACATAATAGTAGGATTAAGAGCAATAATAAATCTAGGAAGAGAAAAAGATCAATGGATATGGAAATGGATGACTACAGGGATTGAGTGTATGAAAAATCACAGATGATGGAGGAGAATGTTCTATTATCTAAGAAGATGAAGGTTTCAATGAGCTAACAGCCAATTAATACAGCGTATTAATGGGGTTATAGTGATTATTCAAAAATAACTGGGGAGGGAGTTGTTTTAGTTTTTTTAAATGTGCAAATTTGGGTGACAAATTTCTTGTGCAAATTAGTGATTTTTTTATGCATATGATCATAACAGATGACCTAATTGAAAAGCACTTGAAACAATTTCGTAACGTTGGGTAGAAGAGTGATTAATAATGTAGTATAGTTAGGCTGCATTTTCATGTGAGACTCCATTGTAGTAGAATGGATGAAGTGTCTGATGTACTGCTCATCTTTCCCTGCTCAATCCCCCCACCCAATCAGAGACCTGCTGCAAGTCTTCTCTTCTCACAGTGCCTTTGGAGCATCTGTGCTATGATGTAAGGGACAATTTAATTAGAAAGCATGTATTGAGAGTTAAACTTTCCATTGCGTACCTGATGTATTATTTTGATGGATTTCCACTGGAAGCTCTGATGCAGATGTGCAAAAGAACATCATTCTATGATGTATTGTTTGAGAAGTGTTTCATAATATATTGTGCATCTCTGGAGTGCAGTTGCTGAGGAAGCGGGCAGAAGATTTCGCTTACCTTAAGAAATGAGTTAGTGTTAAGAAGTTTTAATTATTATGAAGCTGCTTTTGATTTGTCAGTGTGAGCTAGGCATGTTCGTACCATGCTGCTGGATCTGCAGTTTTGCCAATTGTTTATGCATAAAATGGGTATAATAATTCCCTGGTTTTGAAGATTCGGGGATAACTTCTCCTTTTCCTCCAGGGACTCTGTCCAAATGTTTTGAGACTTTCTCTTTTTCCCTTAGAATGTTGTCAGTACTCTTTTTGAGTTAGACTCAACTTAGAATCTGGAGAGATTTAGGGCCTGTTTTAGATACTGGCGGATGGGTTACTTCATTACAGCGGTGAGAGATATCCAGTCTGACGAAATCTAAATCCCATTATATCCTACTGGACTTTGATTGCAGCAGAGATGATATCCGTCACCGGTGTGATGAAGTAAACTATCTACCAATATTTAAATCAGGTCCTTCGTTGCCTAAATATGGATTTTACTATGATTTTAAGTCTGTGTTCTGTACCTGAGTATTCATGGCAAGCTATTCTTTTTTTGTAATGTTTATATTAACATTTCTGTAATAATTCTTTTAAACGTAATTCAGATCTAGAACTGAGTTATTAAGAAGTCCCAGTTTCTATTTGGAATTCTACGCTGCTAAATTACTGAGTTATTGATGGGGATGGTAGTCTCTTACCTCTAGATCAACAAGAAATACAGAAGCCAAACTGCCTAAGGTAAAAATCAGGGTGCATAAAATATTGGGGTTCAGTATATTATTAGGTGTGCAAGCAGATCTGATTCTGTGTTGGTCTTTTTATGCACTTCAGTGGCTTATTACTGTATGTCCGAGTTAAAAGAGGTGTAATGGGATTTCCTGATGTTCTCAGATGCAGCTGGGGCAGCAGATTTTGGTTCTATTGGCAAGGTAAGTGGTGGCAGAGCAATGGATGGAGGCATGGGAATAGGGAGGACAAAGCATTGTTTTTCTTTATTTTTTTTCTCTGGTGGTGGCTTTGGCTTTATGGAGTGTGAAGTTCAGAATAAGAAAGTTCTCTTTAATCTGGATCACATGGCTCTTGTGGATATACTGAACAAGCAATCAGCAAATGGCCTGAAGGTGTTTCAGTTGTTAAAGGTGTTTTTTTGGGCTACTTGCAGTACATCTTTACCTTTAGGGCAAGACGTGTGAAGAATTGACAATGACATTGTGGATGCACTGTCTTGTTTGCAGTGGAGGAACTACCATGGGGTTGTGTTGGGAGCGAACGAGCAGAGAAAAACTTGAGGATTTTGGAGTAAGTGCATGGTTCCCAAGCACAGTCAACACAAAAAGCATACACAAAGGTGTTGAAGGAGTACATAGAGAGTGTTGTGCAGAGAAGAGAGAGCAATCAGGACAGTTGGCAGAGGAGAGAGGATGGAGTAAGGTTCATAATGGTGATGAAAGAAAAAGGTTGGGGGTATGTAACAATTGTGGGTAAGTTGGCAGGCATAGCTTTCAATGGTAAGTTACTTGTGAGGGTTCCACGTCTACTGCTGATGAAATGGTGTGTAGAATGTTGGAAGGTGGGGACAGAGAGATAGGGAACAGAGGCCGTTTAGGAGACCATTGTCGTGGACTGTGCAGCAAAGGTTTCTGAGTGTGCTTCTCGAGATATGTTGGGAAAGGCCAGAGTTAATTCTGTCTTTGGTGGCATTTACAGTGTCTGAGCTTCAAAGGAGAAAGAAATGGGGTGGGGTAAGGGTTGATAATGTGGTGGTTGCAGCAGGGGCAGTGTTGATAACAATGTAATGGTGAAACACAAATCAGAGAGTGAAAGGCAGGAAGGTAGCATTTGAAGGAATATCCTGTGACATGTTTCTGCCCTGTGCATTGGTGGACATACTACCTGAAGGAAGGGCTCAATGCAGCATGTTGGGTTTTTGCACACATCTTTTTGATTTGAGGCAGCTACAGAGGCGTGGGTAAGAGGCTGGTCAGAGACGAGAAATAAACAGTTTAGTTGTGCTTCTCTAATTGTTACTGGAGACATTTGTTCAACGTTATAGAAGTATGTTGAATGTTGTTTACTAATTGTTATTTTGCTGGTTGTTTTTTAGGTTCTGTAGCCGGCACCTCAAATGCTTGGGAAATAGATAGATTTTGACAAGACGCGGGTTTCCGTTAAGTGGTACAGAAAAGGTGGCATGAACATGCCTGGATTTTAAAACCAGAAAGTGAGAAGTTTTGGAAAAACAATTGGGGGACTTAATTTTCTCTATTAACATACATTATTGACAAGCCAATTTTAGGAAGGCGACAACTAAAATAAAGTGACTTAAAAAATCAGGAGTCTCCAGCTGCATTCGGGTCTGCTGGCATGTATGGTGGTACAAGATTACAGGAGTTGCTACCACCATTAGTTAGGTTGCTTGACAGGGATGGCTGTCCAGACATGTGGGCCCTGCATATGGAGGAGAGTGATATGGTGCAGTTAAAAGGGCGGGCCCTTGTTAAAGATATGAAAAGGAACCTTAAAGAATTAAAAGGGCATTGGTATGGCAATTTGTTCATTGAACGTAGCTGACCCCAGGGCAGAGAAACTGGTGTCAATTGATAAAGCATGTTACAAAGTGCACAAGGAAATAAAAACATTTTAGAGAGAGGAAGGTATGGGCAGGATAAGGCACCCTGACATAAGAATATGAACAGCAATTTTTTGGGGACGTGAGTGTGCATTTATCTGTTTTGGAATGGTTTTTATGGGCAAGCGCAAAGCGCTCGTCCATTCTGTAATCAGTGTTGCCAGATTTTAAAAGCCTTCTATAGTCCAAAGCTGTTGAATGACCAGCCCAAAGTAAGCCCAAATGAACCGGTCCCAGCCCAAAAAGTAGCCCAAACTTTTAACACTGAACTAATACAATCGTAGGCTGAAGCAAACATTTTAAAGCATAAATCAAATTTCTATTGTAAGCAAATATGTGAAACTCACAGTGCCTAGATTATTCATTGCATTACACACTAAAAATGGAAATAAACATGGAAAAATGGTCACTCACTTCTTATGATGAGCAGCAAATTGGAACAAGTAGTAAATCTGGACTTGGTGAGAGACGTAAATCTTTGATTATGTGCACAGCAGTCCTTCTTTAACAAACCTTTTGACATTGAAGCCTGTAGCAGCTACTTTATTTTCTTTTGTTTGGAGACAGAAAGATGAACATCGCTTTGATCAAGTTCACAGCAGTCCTTTTGACACCAGTTTTGGCATTGGAGCCCTTTGTAGCAGGCAGATCATTTTCTTTTGGTTGCAGACTGAAAGCAAAGGCAGTAGCCACTTCCTAGGCCGCAAGATGCTTGTTTCAGAGCGCGAGGCATGCACCGGTAAGTAAACATGGCTGGTAAAGTGAAACTGCGAATGGTTCATTCAATCACATACGGTTTGATCCTTTCTAGGATTCACAGCTTTTGGCTGAACATCGCTTTCATCAACTTCACAGCAGTCCTTTTGACACCAGTTTTGGCATTGGAGCCCTTTGTAGCAGGCAGATCATTTCCCTTTGTTTGCAAACATAAAGCAAGGGCAGTAGCCCCTTCCTGGTGGTGGTTGACACTGCGCTGAGGCAAGTGATTTGTTTCAGGGCAGACAATTGACTCTTTGGATTTGTCATGTTTTGAAATGGAGAATGAGCCAAAGGATGGCAGCTCCCTCGTATTGAAGGTTAAATAAGAGGTTTCAAACTGGTTTTATAATAAAGCAACAACTCACCGATAACAGCAAAATGTAATACATCTTAATGGACTACCCCTCATACTTACTCAACATTTCATGCCGAACTCAAGTTTGTGGAAAGCAGACCCAATCATGTTTTCCCTTTGCATTTTACAGTTCAAGTCCTGTTAATCCCAATATAATGTCAGCCCCAACATGCAAAGATAACATTTGGTACATTAGCTCCGTCATTAACCTATGATAATCAACACCCCCCCAAATGGATTCAAAGCAAAACCTTTGTTCTTTTCACTGCCTTTCAGATGCACACGGTAGATAAAGGTGAAATGCAAGTAGCCATCTAGCATTCCCAGTGTATATCTGCAGTCTGCTCTACTACTGTTCTACTTTCTGGACTTTTCATTAAATGGGCAGCAGACCAACATTTCACTCATTTCCTGCCTCCTTCAGACGTACTCAGGCACTACTCCTACACTTGTATTAGCGGGCTACCTCTACCCTGGACAGTGGAGGTCAACAGGGCCCAGCAGAAAAATACATCCTTGTGTGAAGTAAAAAAGGCTGTTTGTGTGAGGCGATAGACACCCTTCTGCAAATTGCTACCAGAGGCCTGAACACAGTGACCCAAACTCCGTGAACTTGAACTTAAATTATTGATAAAGGCTAGTGTTTTGTGTCAAATGCAAGCAATGGCTACGCTGAGCAGAGCATGACTACAAGTGATGTCAATAATTTAGGCACTAAGATCACGAACAGAACCATGCAGTGAGGCTGAGCACTGACCATGTACCCTCATTTCGCTTAGCTCAGCCAATGAGACCACATCTGTGCTTGCACTGCCTGCAACTGGAGTGAAATAAATGAATAAATCAGCTGAGCACACAGCTCAAAGTGCATTAGAAAAAGTATGGGAACAGTGATGCTGCATGCAATGGGGCGGGGTTAAATGTGTGGCTAAAAAAAAATAGATATATTCTCTTTCACGTGGCCACATACATAACTCATGCCTTAAAATAAAAAATAAAAAAGTTAAGTTAATCACATTATATTATGAAACCTCTATTAGTTAATGCACTGAAAGGTCTGTGTGTAACCAAAACGCCACAGAATTAAATCTTCACTGCTGCAATGGAGAATTGTGTGTTGTGCAAATGTAAGTCATTAGGTTAAACTTGGATTACTGGCAGTATAAGATAGACTGCTACCAAACGTGCAAAAAGGTTTCAGATAAAATGATTTAAGTAATACCCAAACTGAATGATTTATTTTTATTTAACTGCCCTGCAAAGCACACACTGCACAACTCAGCTGGTAACCCCCTTGCATTACGAGTCGAAAACAATAACTCTTTGTCATCACCAACCTTCATGTGATTCCACCCAGTGCTTAGTTTGTGCTTGTTGCTTCCGGTGCAGAGCACCGGCACTTATTTTTGAGGGACGGCACTCTTTTTTCCTGCCTCAAGCATTTACTGCGAGCAAAAGACACATATGGGAAAGACGGAGGAATGCAAAAATGAAAAAGAGCGCCAGAAAGGGAGAGAGCAGAAAGCTGCAGGAGTGAGGTGAAATGGCTTAAAATGGACTAAAGAGGCAGAACATGGCTTTAGGATTACGCTGCCCTACTATTCCGTGTTTGCACATTTAAGTGCAGCAGCTGCGTGTTTAAGAGGAGAGCTTTTGGACACCGGCACGTTTTTATTTACAAATTAAGCACTGGCTATGCCACTCATTCTTACTCAATCCTGCCATGCTTTAGATCCTATGCACTCTCAATCCACAATTAGCCCCTGAATGTTAAAAATAAGGAATACATCTACTCACAACAAGTCACAAAGGCACAAATTGAAGGACACTTACCTTGTCTTCCGCAGCTGCGCACCAACCGGCTGCACGTCAGTGTAGGTAGGGGTCGTAGGTAGCACCTACACAACAGGAAGGGGCCAGGAGGGTGTCTCCCCTCTACCGGGCCCCAATCTCGCACTCTGGGGCTGGGCGCTGGCTTTAATTCGGGGTCCAAGGCTGAAGCGTACAACAAAAGAGACATTTCCGGGGGGGGGAGCACAACCACCACACCTGTGCAGGTTGAGGCTCGCGGCAGGGCCCAAAAAGAGAAGAGCCACACACACCAGACACCACCACCACGTGCGCAGCGCAGCCAGTGAGTAAACAGTGCGCCACACATTGACTGACTCGCTAGCTCCTCGGCTCGCACGCGGTGCCCACCCACGCAGGCATTTTAAATAATGCCGTGGGGCAGGCCAATAATTTTTGGCAGGGCTGTCAATTGGTAGCGCTTTCGCGCGCTACTAGATTGACGTCCCTCTGCCCCAACATGATGAGCTGATTCTCACACCGTCACATGCACCTGACGGGCCACGCGGCCCGCTGCGAGCCCGCGGCTGCGGTGTGTGCCGTGCGCACGCCGCGCAGTCGCACAGAGGCAGCAGCAGCCCACGCTGCCGCACAGGCAGGCTCAGGGAGGGACCAGGGGGTCAGGGGAGGATGTCACCTGACACCTTCATTTCTATCTCATGGGGCGGGGCCTGGGGCAGTGCATGTCCAGCGGCACCCCCCTGCAAACAATTTTGCGCACACAGGGCTAATAATAGCCCAACAATTAGGCTCCTGCAATTGAGTTTTTTTCCAGCACAAATGGGAAAAATATCGCCCATTTGTGCGGGAAATCGCCCAATCTGGCAACACTGTCTGTAATCTCCCTTTGGGCTTCAAACCACGCCCATGTCACGTCAGTAACTTACATTGGTTCGTGAACTTCCCTTTTAAAATCCGCTTGCTTTCATTTTGTGAAAGGCATGCATACGTCGTGCCTTTTCCGGTGTTTAGCCCATCTACACAGCACCGGTAAACTACAAAAAACATACGAGGCTCAATGTTTTCAGCCTGGGGTACGGACTACTTTATCTGTTTATTTTCCACGCAGCGCGATTGTGCTGCATTTTTTTTTCTTTACAATGCTAATAGCTCTAACTCGTTTTCCTTTCGCATCTCTCCGTCGCGAACACGCTCACGGTGGCTGTGGCACTTTAAATTGGCTTGCTTATATCAGCTGTTTTACTTTTTATTTTCAGTTTGTGTCGCAAGAAAAGTCCAGTGGGGTTTGTTTTCTACCTTTTTGATGGAATTACATGTGTTTTGTGCGCCTTTTCATGCAGAATTGTCCTAGTTATGTGTTTAGGTTGTCTCTTCCGGAAACTGCTGAAAGTTGCGGAACCTGCCCGAGCCTGTGAGCAGTTTGTCGGTGACAGCGACAGTCGCGGGCAGAGGAGTACTGGAGTTAGAACTCTGTTTTCCAGGGTACACGAGCTCACGGCATGGCGTCCCCTTCCAGCCAGCTGCAGAGCAAGCCGTTTATCACCTGTCTATAC
Organism: Pleurodeles waltl; assembly: GCF_031143425.1. Taxonomy (NCBI): domain Eukaryota; kingdom Metazoa; phylum Chordata; class Amphibia; order Caudata; family Salamandridae; genus Pleurodeles; species Pleurodeles waltl. Next base: position 973,831,456 of record NC_090446.1, on the reverse strand, counting down.
CTTCATCTTTTGGGTGTCAGAGGCAGGGAACCGGGAGAGCCGTTCCTGGGGAGTAATGGGGAGGAGGAACAAGGGGTCGGAAGCTCAGGGTAGTGAAATGGGAGAATGTTCCCTTCTGGTTCCTAAACAGAGGCTATATACTGTCAAGTGGGCTTGTAGTTTCCGAGTCACAGCAATACCTATGTCTCAGTGGAAGCCTGAGTTTTAACTTTATACATGGAGTAGCTTTGGCTCCCCGTCCCCAATTCTCGGACACCATTTTAGGGGCGGCACTGCAAAAGCTGTGACTGTCCATTACCCCTCCCCCTTTGCACAATGCCCTGAAGGAGAGCTGCCCGGTGTGGACATGTGGCCTGTTCGCTGCGCTCAAAGGACCACGCATACAATTTGCTGTGCTACTGGGGAAGAACTGCGTCAGAGCAGCCCCCTCTTTATTTATAGGCTCGGTTCCGCGCTCCTCCCGGACGTGCAGAACATGATACAAATTATAGGAGAGGCCGGATGGCTCTCTACATCCCTCCCATGTTTTACTTCACACGGACCAGTAGAACAAATGCACACATTTAACCCGACCCAAACAAAAGTCCACAATGGAGAACCTGCAACTCAAACAAACAACAAAATAGTAACGCAGAAATAAGGTAGTGGTTCACTTCAAATTCTGAAAACAACTTTTCGTGATCTTATTTTGCAAAACCCCTGCGGGGTGACGTCACTGGACGGCCACACCAGGATTTAACCGGTGACTAGTATAGAGGACAAACAAAGTCTTTAAGTTGACTGTTCGGCATAGGATTGGGCCGCAGATGATACCTTCCACCTCTGTGAGACACCCCTTCAGGCCCACCCTCCTTTGCTGACGACCTTTGCACTTCTGGGACGGATGCTGTGCCACCTTCAGTTCTTCCAACATCATTCGGGATGACACCAAACTCTTCATCGATCTCTCCATTATCTCCCGACTGGGCCGAGACTCCTGCTCTCTTGAAATGTGACACGTTCCTGGTGACTCTCTGCCTTCCCCGAGCCGCTGTCACCATGGCGCCTTTTACTCCGATGATCTTCCATGATTCAGGTTCAAAAGTTGTTTGAAACTTTCCTCCTGGCCGGCGACTTTTGACTACCACCAGATCACCTTCTTGAAAGTCTCTAAACCTACTTCGCCGTTTCTCCGTAGCCTTTTGGTTAGTAAGTTCTCGACGGCGCTGGGTAGCTTGGATATCTAATTCTGGGGCCACCCAGTGAGGGCCAGCCGGGATACAATCTCTTGGTGGAGCTCTAAACATCAACGCGGCCGGGGCGCACCCTGTGGTGCTGTGTGGGGTCTGGCGATAAGCACTGAGGAACTGCTGCAAACACGTTTCTCCATCTTCTCGCTGTTCCACGCCTATTCGTAATGCTCGGTTTAGAGTGCGCATGAACCTTTCGACATCACCGTTGGCCTGAGGCCAATAAGGCATGACCTTACGATGATGTATAGCCAGACCAACCAGATAAGACCTAAACTCTTGTCCATGGAACGGAGGCCCGTTGTCAGTCCTGACCTCATCTGGGAGCCGAAACATGGCGAATGTCTTTTGAAGTATTGGCCGTACATTCTCAAATGAGGTCGAGGACACGACTTCAACAACCGGAAACTTTGTATACGAGTCCATAAGGACGACCGTCAACCTACCATCTGGAAAACTGCCGAAGTCCATGCTCACTTTCGTCCACGGTTCCTGACTAGCTGGTTCCGTGATGACTGGGCAGCTAGGTGGCTCTCCAGATGTGATGATGCATGAATGACACTTCCCCACCAGCTCATCCACCTGACCGTCCATGCCAGGGAACCACACTTTCGCATGCAACCTAGCTTTGGTCTTGGCAGCACCCTGATGACCCTGATGAGCCAACTCCACCACTTGGGCCCACAGACTCCGAGGCAGCACAATTCTCCTTCCCATCAGAATTAGCCCTTGACCATCTGCAGAGAGCTCGTCTCGCACTCTCCACATCCCCTGCATCATCTCCTTATGCTCCAGAGTGGATACTTTCGTCTTTTACAGGAAGTGTTTCCATTGTCTGTGCTCTAGGGCTTCCTTGACTTGATTCAACACCACATCTGCCTTGGTGGCCTCCATAATGTCGATTATCCCAAGGGCATTAGGACATGCCGACTGCACAACCATGTTTACAAACACTTCCGTGCTCTCCTCGTCCTGTTCCTGGTATTCATCGGGAATTACCGGAGACGGGTGGCGAGACAAGTAATCAGCGGGGTTGTTTACCCCTGGTCGATAGACCACAGTAAATCGATAGGGCTGAAGCAGAACGGCCCACCACTCTATTCGTGGAGGCGCCAGACGCATACCTCCGGCAAACAGAGACACTAAAGGCTTGTGGTCAGTTACCACTTGAAATTCTTGTCCATATAAGTACAGATGATAATGTCTGCATGCCCATCGAATAGCTAGCGCTTCTCGCTCAATCTGTGCATATCTGGTCTCAACTGCAGACAACGCCCTGCTGGCATATGCATTCGGAACCCACTCCTGGTGATTCTGTTCTTGGGGAAGAACGGCACCGAGTCCTACGGGACTGGCATCAACCACGACCTCCGTCCGTCGATGGGGATTGAAGTACGCCATGGTTGCTTTATCTAGTAGCGCTGCTTTGATGTCAGTGAACGCTCCATTCCCACCTCTGTACTCCCTTTGTGAGTTGTCGGAGTGGTTCTGCCATAGTAGCGAGCTGTGGAATGAACCTTCCGCAGTAGGTGGCCATGCCTACGAAACTTCTCACTTCTGTGGGATTCTTTGGAATCATGGCTTGCCGAATGGCGTCAGCTTTCCGTGGGTCTACTCGCAAGCCTTCTTTAGAGAACACATAACCAAAAAACTCCACCGACGTTTGGTAAAACGCACATTTTTTTCTGTGGAGCGTCAGCCCTGCCTCTGCTAGCCTCTGCAACGTAGCTCTCAAGTGGTGATGGTGTTCATCTCTTGTTTTAGAGTGTATGAGGATGTCGTCACTTAGATTTATTACCCCTGGTAATCCAGACAAAGTCTCTCGAATGGCATTCTGGAAAACCTCGGCAGCCGAGGACACCCCAAAGCTCAACCGCTTGTATCGCCGAAGCCTTACATGCGTTGAGAACGTGGTGATGTTCCTACTCTCTGGATCCAACTCTAGCTGATGATACCCAGCATTCAGGTCCAATTTTGAAAACCACTGTGCTCCGTTCAGATCGGCTATAATATCATCCATGGTAGGTGTTATGTGCCTCTCCCTCTTGATGGCTTTGTTGGGTATGCGCATATCGACACACAGACGAATGGCACCAGGTTGCTTAGGTTTCGGCGCTATTACCAGAGGTGAAACCCATGGTGTTGGCCCTTCCACCTTTTCAATTACTCCTTGACTTTCCAGTAACTGCAACTCCTTTTCCACTGCCGGTCGTAAATGGAATGGCACACGCCGATGTCTCAAAGCAACTGGTGGGACGCTTGGGTCTATGTGAAGTTTGACTTGTTTGCCTTTTAACCGTCCCAGCCCCTCAAATAACTGCGGAAACTCACCAACCAGCTATTCGACATGTGATTCGTATATCTGTCGTGCAAAGAACACCAGTTCCAGCTCCTCTGCAGTGTGACACCCCAGCAGTGTACCTCGGTCTCCTGTTACCACATAAAATTTGGCTTGTGTTGAAACAGTTCCAATGGTCACAGACACTTCTATCGTGCCTTTCAGCGGCAGCGGCTCTCGACCTCCGTAGTTGTATATTTGGTGGCAGTTGGGGTAAGAGATGGCGTCGGGACCAGCTATTGGAACAGGGTGTCATCCATTACGTTAACAGATGCCCCCGTGTCGATGAGTACTGTTGCTGACGTGCCATTGACTTGTATATTGCTAATTGGTGGCGGTCCTTCTTTTGTTGTCTCGCACCGGTGAACGAGATTACAAAGATGTCTTCGTCTTCATCTTCTTCATAGACGGGCATTCCTTGAGTTGTGCTTTCCTTAGAGTCGTCCTTGCCTTTACTCACACTCCTGACTTTGGCGTCTTTTCCCGTCTGGTCTACTGGCTTGTTTCGTCCTGACCTGCATACTTTGGCAAAATGGTTGTTCTTGCCGCACTGGTTACACGTTTTCCCTTTTGCCGGGCATCCTGACGTTGTCCTGTGTTCATACCCGCAGCTGCCGCAGGTGCGTTCACTAGCCCTGAAAAGGTTCGGTCTGCGCCCTGACGGTGGGCGAGCGTGAATGGCCTCTATCTGCTCTTCTTTTACTTGGAGTGGGCGTGTGCTAGACGAAGCCGCCATCGATTGACCCCTCACCGCTGCCATGGCATCCGCCCGCACTGCCGACAGTTCGTGTGACCGTGCCAGGACCAGCATGTCATCAAGAGAGATGCCTTGCTGGCGTAGGATGAGTTTTCTCAAGGCGTTGGATCGGCACCCTTGGATGATCTGGGCTCTGATCTCTTCTTGCTGATTAAGCCGCACGCACGAGCTTGCTAGTTTCCTCAGCCGTGCGTAAAACATGTCCATTGACTAGACATCAGTTTGTTGAGCTTGGCGAAGCTTGAAGCGTTCATAGTCTGAGTTTAGTTGTGGGTCAAAATGTCTGTTTAATGCTAGGACTGCGGCGTCAAAATCTGACTTATCCCCTGTGTCTGGGAGTGCATCAAATAACTCTTGCAGTTCCTCTCCCCCCATTAGCAGCATGAGGGATCTGCGTACTGCTCCGTCTGTTTCTCTAGTAGCGCAGAAGTAGATTTCCAGTCGATTGAGCCACAGGCGCCATCTTGGCGCTGCAGTAGCCGGATCAATTAGTTGGCTGAATGGCGGCAGCGCGGTGACTGAGGAATGAGCCCTGGTGTTTACTTGCGCAGGCGGCTGAGGATTGTCTTGCTGTGGTGCACTCATTTTCCTTTCTGACTATATATATATTTTTTTTTTGTGTCTTTAATGTGGTTATGTCTCTTGAGTTCCTTTTATTATTATTTATTATTATTTTTTTTCTGTACTTTAATGCCCCTTTTCACTGCTCTTTATGGTTGGGGCCTCTCTTTCACTCTGTTTTCTTCATGCCCCTTTTTTTTCTGACTTTCATGCACTTTGCCGTGTCTCTATTGTTAAAAAAAAAAAAAAAATCCTTTATTTCCTACTATTTTTTTTTTCTTCACACGGAGCTCTTGCGCTCCTAAATTCAGGCGCTCTGCGCAGTCAGCGCGTCTCTCACTCGAGGAGCGCAGCCGTGTGTTCTTGTTGCTGTTTCCCGGCAACCGAAAGCGCACATGGATCCTGCCACCCACGTGGTGTCCGCAGGCCTCGGATGGGAGTGCTGGAGCTGACTCACCGTTCGAGGTCGGGCCACCTCGTTGTTTCCGGGTCCGCGTCAGCGACCCCCGCAGTGCCAATTAGCGAGCGCCGAGTGCAGATGGTCTGTGACCCAGCGGACGTGCAGCGGCCTCCACCAGTGGTGCGGCGGACCTGCTTTGGTAGGTCTCACGCGCGTTTCTTTTCTTCTGTCTGGGTCAGGGTGAGCGGGGTCGCCGGTTGTCACGGGCGCATTCGGGTGGGCTCCGAACTCGTCGTCTTTTTGCTCCTGCACGGCGCAGGGTTCATGGGCCCACTCGTCGCCAGTGTGGACATGTGGCCTGTTCGCTGCGCTCAAAGGACCACGCATACAATTTGCTGTGCTACTGGGGAAGAACTGCGTCAGTGCAGCCCCCTCTTTATTTATAGGCTCGGTTCCGCGGTCCTCCCGGACGCGCGGAACATGATACAAATTATAGGAGAGGGCGGATGGCTCTCTACACCCGGCTGCTGTTTATTATTCCTAGCTCTGCCCCTACTAGTGTTAGTGGCAGTCTCCCCCCCCCTTCTTTCCGTGTTTCACATTGCTAATCAGATAAAAAAAATAATGAATTTGAAATGTGGAACTCCTCCTCTTTCTCACGCCGTTTATCCAGATCTCAACTTTGTTCTTAAACGTAATCCAGAGTTGCCCTAGTGCGCTGTTCGTGACTGGTTTTTATGGCTAAAAATGTATTGGGTAGGTGAGGCGGCTGGGGAGGAGGACCAGCGTTTTTTAAAACGAGAAGGGCACTAAAGTTTAGTCGAAACTGAGGGGTACAGAAGGGAATTGTGAAAGGAGGTGAAGCTTAGGCAGCAAGCAGGTAGGAAAAGGCAATAATATACACATCCAGCTGTCTGGATCTAAATTAAGTTATAATAAGAAATGTTTGATAAATGAATGATAAATGAAATGCGAAGTGGTAATATTTACTCAGCATTTCTTCATTTACTCAAAGGATTAAACCTTTAAGAAGTTATTTAGTACATCTTCAAACAAAAAAGAACAGTGGCAATCATAATATAAAACATGACTTCGTTATAATTGAAAAATATTAATAAGAAGGTCTCTGTAAGTAAAATACTAGCTTTAGCGAGTGATGCGAGTTGTGATAACTTGTTTTTCATAGCGCACAGAATTCGTCAGGATGTCTCAAGTTCCTATCATTCCCACTAATGGAGTGACGGTTATAGTCAGTTACTGAATGACTAAGGGAAACAACTCTGCATTTTGTCTCCAAGTATCACAAAGTCTGCCTTATAGTCTATTCATCCAGGACCAAATGTATGTTTATTTAATTTTACCAGTTCTCAAATATAGAAAGGGAGCACGCAAATATTGTACCTTTTTTGTTGATGTTTTACGAAGTAGTCACACTGTCATTCTTCACAATGCGTACCTTGTGTGCTACTGTAGCTCTCCAGCTACCTGCAAGAAGCTCTCCTGCGTGCAGGCCAGTCTACTAAATTAAAATATCTTTTACGTTTGCAGTGCCTCATTTGAGCTGGTGTGTTAAGATGCAGGGCACAAACGATTTTTGTTAAAGGGCAATCAGTTATTTTTCTGTCTTGCACATTTACTGTGGACAAAAAACAAGAATCATTTATTAGGAATGCAAACTCCAACATGTGAAAATGTGCTTCTGCTCCAAACTATAAAGAAGCTGCCAGGCTGGAGGTTTAAACAGCAAGATGTTATCATGTTGTAGAAAAAAAAAATTAACACAAGGATGTGAATTACTCTTTACTCATAAACACTGTGAAATACAGCAAATTAACATAAAAAACTGCCAGAGCAGAAACATTAGCATGTGTTCCTGAAAGGACAGCATCAGCCATATGAAAGAGTGTAAGAGACTGGCTGGCTGGATTGCTCTGTAGACAGCAGCAAAGTTATCAGAAGCTGAGTGAATCGCCCCTAAACATTGTAAATTGCAGCCTAACACCACATGGCACAAACCATTAAAGCAATACGTAAACATAAATATTAAAAGGCACAATTGTATTAATATGCAGGCATTAGCTTTCAAAAAATCATATTTATTTTACGTGTGGCCAATGTGTTCCGTGGGTTGATTGTAGTGTTCAAGTGGAAATTGTGTATTTTGTAAGCACATGTTTGCCTTCAGTAAACAGGTTAGCGTGCTTCAATTAAGCTCTGCCCAATTAAACGCTGCTAAATAGCAACATTTTAATTTTTTGTTGGAGATAGAGGAAGAAGGTAAATGGAAGTGCTTTAGTTATATGCTAGGCCACTGGAATTATATGGTAGGAAAAGATGAAATTATGAGGCAGGGTTGACCAATTTATGTGGCAAGAAAAGTCCAGTTATGAATTTACAATGCCAATAGCTCTAACTCAAGTAAATGAGAGACCTATTGCATTGCAAATGCTTGTTATTCTTGACGCAGATTGTTTAGGGACAAAGATGTGGTCAGGAAAATAGGGGAGGATTGTGGGGGTAGAAAAATTCCTTACAAGGGTTTTTTCTGTTTTGTGATTTTGCAGGATGTTTTATGGTTTAAAAGAGTTTTGTTGCATTTTGAAGTGTGCAAACCAGCTTGGAGGGAGAGAAGTGGGATGGGGAAAGTTGACATTTCAGTTGCCATGAAGATGAAGGTTTAGTGCACTCAGAAGTTCAATAAAAGTTCAAGATGCTGGGCAATGTGTGGTCAAATGCAGTTGAGCTGGGGAGGTTTTGGGATGCAGGCACACAAAGCTGTGGTTTAGTCTGCTGTATAGTGAGATCTCATTTAGTGTGTAAGCAGGGGCGTAGCTTCCGGAGGGTGTCTCAGGTGTTACACCCCCTTAATAAATGTATTTTCTGGAAAATAGTTGGATACAGATGCTTTCAGTCTGGTATGGTGCGGTGCCGGTCAGATTTCACAAGAAATTGTTACATAAACACAGAGAAAAACACACACTCTCCCTCTCTGCTTTAAAAGTCTTCAAACATTTTGGCTATTTTACAAATTATTGTGTTTTCTTTGCTTAGCACCCCTGCTGTTCCTATTCCGCATTCGTCTCCCTTTCCCCTCCCCCTTTTGTCACTCTCATGCACTCTGCTTATCGTTGTGAGAAAGTAGCCTCTTTCTAGCCTTGTTACACCCACTTTTGGCCTGTTTGTGAGTATATGTCAGGGTGTTTTCACTGTCTCACTGGGGTCCTGCTAGCCAGGGCCCAGTGCTCATAGTGAAACCCCTATGTTGTCAGTGTGTTTGTTATGTGTCACTGGGACCCTGCTAGCCAGGACCCCAGTGCTCATAAGTTTGTGGTCTATATGTATGTGTTCCCTGTGTGATGCCTAACTGTCTCACTGAGGCTTTGCTAACCAGAACCTCAGTGGTTATGCTCTCTCTGCTTTCCAAATTGTCACTAACAAGCTAGTGACCAATTTCACCAATTCACATTGTCATACTGGTACACCCATATAATTCCCTAGAATATGGTACTGAGGTACCCAGGGTATTGGGGTTCCAGGAGATCCCTATGGGCTGCAGCATTTCTTTTGCCACCCATACAGAGATCTGACAATTCTTACACAGGCCTGCCAGTGGAGCCTGAGTGAAATAACGTCCACGTTACTCCACAGCCATTTACCACTGCACTTAAGTAACTTATAAGTCACCTATATGTCTAACCTTCACCTGGTGAAGGCTGGGTGCAAAGTTACTTAGTGTGTGGGCACCCTGGCACTAGCCAAGGTACCCCCACATCGTTCAGTGCAAATTCCCCGGACTTTGTGAGTGCGGGGACACCATTACACGTGTGCACTAAACATAGGTCACTACCTATGTATAGCGTCACAATGGTAACTCTGAACATGGCCATGTAACATGTCTAAGATCATGGAATTGTCACCCTTGGGGAGACAATTCCATGATCCCCCGGGTCTCTAGCACAGAACCTGGGTACTGCCAAACTGCCTTTTCAGGGTTTGCACTGCAGCTGCTGCTGCTGCCAACCCCTCAGACAGGTTTCTGCCCCCCTGGGGTCCAGGCAGCCCTGGCCCAGGAAGGCAGAACAAAGGATTTCCTCTGAGAGAGGGTGTGACACCCTCTCCCTTTCGAAATAGGTGTGAAGGATGGGGAGGAGTAGCCTCCCCCAGCCTCTGGAAATGCTTTGATGGGCACAGATGCTGCCCATCTCTGCATAAGCCAGTCCACACCGGTTCAGGGATCCTCCAGCCCTGCTCTGGTGTGAAACTGGACAAAGGAAAGGGGAGTGACCACTCCCCTGACCTGCACCTCCTAGGGGAGGTGCCCAGAGCTCCTCCAGTGTGCCCCAGACCTCTGCCATCTTGGAAACAGAGGTGTTGCTGGCACACTGGACTGCTCTGAGTGGCCAGTGCCAGCAGGTGACGTCAGAGACTCCTTCTGATAGGCTCTTACCTCTCTTGGTAGCCAATCCTCCTTCCTAGGTAGCCAAACCTCCTTTTCTGGCTATTTAGGGTCTCTGCTTTGGGGAATTCTTCAGATACCGAATGCAAGAGTTCACCAGAGTTCCTCTGCATCTCCCTCTTCACCTTCTGCCAAAGGATCGACCGCTGACTGCTCAGGACGCCTGCAAAACCGCAACAAAGTAGCAAGACGACTACTAGCAACCTTCTATTGCTTCATCCTGCCGGCTTTCTCGACTGTTTCCTGGTGGTGCATGCTCTGGGGTAGCCTGCCTCCTTCTTGCACCAGGAGCTCTGAAGAAATCTCCCGTGGGTCGACGGATCTTCCCCCTGCAACCGCAGGCAACAAAAGACTGCATCACCGGTCCTCTGGGTCCCCTCTCAGCACAACAAGCGTGGTCCCTGGAACTCAGCAACTCCGTCCAAGTGACTCCCACAGTCCAGTGACTCTTCAGTCCAAGTTTGGTGGAGGTAAGTCCTTGCCTTCCCACGCTAGACTGCATTGCTGGGTACCGCGTAATTTGCAGCTGCTCCGGCTCCTGTGCACTCTTCCAGGATTTCCTTCATGCACAGCCAAGCCTGGGTCCCTGACACTCTAACCTGCAGTGCACAACCTTCTGAGTTGTCCTCCGGCGTTGTGGGACTCCCTTTTCTGACTTTGGGTGGACTCCAGTTCACTCCTCTTCTAAGTGCCTATTCCAGTACTTCTGCAGGTGCTGCCTGCTTCTGTGAGGGCTCCCTGACTTGCTGGGTGCCCCCTCTGTCTCCTCATCCAAGTGGCGACATCCTGGTCCCTCCTGGGCCACAGCAGCATCCAAAAACCCTAACTGCGACCCTTGCAGCTAGCAAGGCTTGTTTGCGGTCTTTCTGCGTGGGAACACCTCTGCAAGCTTTTTCACGACGTGGGACATCCATCCTCCAAAGGGGAAGTTCCTAGTCCTCTTTGTTCTTGCAAAACACCAAGCTTCTTCCATCCGGTGGCAGCTTCCTTGCACCCTCAGCTGGCATTTCCTGGGCTCCTGCCCACTCTCGACACTGTCGCGACTCTTGGACTTGGTCCCCTTATCTTACAGGTACTCAGGTCCGGAAATCCACTGTTGTTGCATTGCTGGTGTTGGTGTTCCTTGCAGAATCCCCCTATCACGACTTCTGTGCTCTCTGGGGGTTGTAGGTGCACTTTACACCTACCTTACAGGGTGTTGGGGTGGGCTATTTTTCTAACCCTCACTGTTTTCTTACAGTCCCAGCGACCCTCTGCAAGCTCACATGGGTTTGGGTTTGGGGTCCATTTGTGGTTCGCATTCTACTTTTGGAGTATATGGTTTGTGTTGCCCCTATACCTATGTGCTCCTATTGCAATCTATTGTAACTTTACACTGCTTGCATTACTTCCTTTTGCTATTACTGCATATTTTTGGTATTGTGTACATATATCTTGTGTATATTTGGCATCCTCATACTGAGGGTACTCACTGAGATACTTTTGCTATATTGTCATAAAAATAAAGTACCTTTATTTTTAGTATATCTGTGTATTGTGTTTTCTTATGATATTGTGCATATGACACCAGTGGTATAGTAGGAGCTTTACATGTCTCCTAGTTCAGCCTAAGCTGCTCTGCTATAGCTACCTTCTATCAGCCTAGGCTGCTAGAAACACCTCTTCTACACTAATAAGGGATAACTGGACCTGGCACAAGGTGTAAGTACCTCTGGTACCCACTACAAGCCAGGCCAGCCTCCTACAGTTGTATAATGTATTTTGACATTGTGCCCCAGCATAATTGTTGGGAAATTTGAAGCCCCACCCCCAATCTTAGGCTAAGCACCCAAGCTGACCGTTTCATACATGCTATCATAGCTGACAAGTTTCTCGGATCCATGAATGATGTACTGCTCCAGTTCAGTTTTTTTTTTTTTTTTTTCTTTTTGCATTGGGGTACTTGTAGTCCTGTTTTATAATGCAATAAGCAAGCCTATGAGTCCCAGAATTCAAAGAAAAAACCCATACCGGAGCAACACATCACGCATGGATCTGGGAAACTTGGCTGGGCTATGCTGATATTTTCAAACAGGTCAAAGGGAGATTTTGAAAAAAAAGGTTGAGGGAATGTATTTTCTCTATCAATCACGTAATTTATAAAGTGTGCTACTCACCCGTCAGGGTCTCATGGCGCTGGGGGGGCGGGGGAGCTACTGGTCGATAGCCATGTCTTGAGGCGTTTTGTGAAAGTCAGGAGGTCCTGGGTCTGGCATAGGTGGAGCGGTAGGGAGTTCCAGGTCTTGGCGGCGAGGTGAGAGAAGGATCTTCCTCCGGCGGTGGTGTGGCGAATGCGGGGGACGGAGGCGAGGGCGAGGCTAGCGGAGCAGAGCTGGCGGACGGGAGTGTGGAAGGTGAGTCTGTCATTGAGGTAGGCCGGACCTGTGTTGTGGAGGGCTTTGTGTGCGTGGGTGAGTAGTTTGAAGGTAATCCTCTTCGATACGGGTAGCCAGTGTAGGTCTCTGAGGTGGGCAGAGATGTGGTCGCAGCATGGGACGTCGAGGATGAGTCGGGCAGAGGCGTTTTGGATACGTTGCATTTTTGTTTGTAGTTTGGCCATAGTTCCTGCATAGAGTGCGTTGCCGTAGTCCAGTCGGCTGCTGACCAGGGCGTGAGTGACTGTCTTTCTGGTTTCGACGGGAATCCACTTGAAAATCTTGCAGGGCATGTGAAGGGTGTTGTAGCAGGTAGAGGAGACTGCGTTGACCTGCTGAGTCATGCTGAGTCCAAGATGATTCCCAGGTTTCGTACTTAGGTGGTGGGTGTGGGTGCAGCTCCTAGGGAGGTAGGCCACCAGAAGTTGTTCCAAGCAGAGGGGTTGCTGCCGAAGATGAAGATCTCTGTTTTGTCTGTGTTTAACTTGAGGTGGCTTGATTCCATCCAGTTGGCGATGGCGTGAAGTCCATTGTGGAGGCTGTTTCTTGCAGTTGTAGGGGCTTTCATGAGGGAGATGATCAGCTGGGTGTCGTCTGCGTAGGATACTATGTTGATGTGGTGAGATCGTGCGATGTTGGCGAGAGGAGCCATGTAAACGTTGAAAAGTTTTGGGCTGAGGGAGGATCCCTGGGGGACGCCACAGATGGTTTTGGAGGATTCGGACAGGTAAGGCGGAAGGCAGACTCTCTGGGTTCTGCCGGAGAGGAATGAAGAGATCCAGTCGAGGTCCTTGCCGCGGATCCTGGCATTGTGGAGGCGTGTTCGAAGGGTGTGGTGACAAACGGTGTCAAAGGCTGCAGAGAGGTCCAGGAGGATGAGCGCTTTGGTTTTGCCTTCGTCGAGCATGGGTCCTGATGTCATCTGTAGCAGCAATGAGTGCGGTCTCAGTGCTATGGTTCTTGCGAAATCCGGATTGGGAGGTATCAAGCTCTTTGCTGTCTTCCAGGAAGCGGGATAGTTGGCTGTTCACGATTTTCTCAATGACCTTCACTAGGAAGGGGAGGAGGGAGATGGGCCGGTAGTTTTTGGGGTCATCTGGGTCCGCCTTGGGCTTCTTCAACAGGGCGTTGACATCGGCGTGTTTCCAGCTCTCCGAGGAAGGTGGCTGTCTCTAAGGAGCTGTTGATGATGGCGCGGAAGTGGGGGGCGATGATGTCGCTGGCTTTGTTGAAGATTTGGTGTGGGGAGGTCCGAGGGGGAGCCAGAGTGGATGGAGGCCATGGTGTTCATGGTGTCTTCATTGTTGACGTGGGTCCAGGCGCATAGAGGGTAGATGTTGCTTGGTGCGTTGGGTTTGTGGCTGTCTGTGGTTGGCAGGTGGGTCTGGGGTTTGAAGCTGTTGTGGATGTCTTCGATCTTTCGACGGAAGTAAGTGGCAAGGGAGTTGCAGGGCTCCTATGATGGCGGGGGTTCGTAGAAGCAGGGCCTGGGGTTGGAGAGTTCTTTGATGATGCCGAAGAGCTCTCTGTTGTTGTGAGCGTTGGTGTCTATGCGGCTTTTGTAGTAGGTTCTTTTGGTGGTGCGGATCAGCTGGTGATGTTTGCGGATGGCAGTCTTGAGGGTGATGTGGTTGGATTCGGTAGGTACAAGGCGCCAGGTCTTCTCCATTCTACGGCATTCCCGTTTGGAGGCCTGTAGGTCGGGGGTGAACCAGCTGGCCTTGGATCTGTGGTGGATGTCCGAGGGTTGTTTGAGTGGCGCGAGGGTGTTGGCGCAGTCGTCTATCCATTGATGCAGGTTGGTGGCGGCTGTGTTGGGCTCCCGGGTCCTAGGAGGAGGTGCTTGGGCAAGGGTGGAGATCAGCTGTTCTGTTGAGATTCTGTTCCAATAGCGGTGGGGGGGTTGAGTGGTGAGGTGGTGAGTGACTGCCTTCTGGAAGGAGAAATGGATGCAGTGATGGTCGGTCCAGTGGAGTTCGGTGATGTTCGGTCCAGTGGAGTTCGGCTTACACTGAAGCAGACCCCTTTTTAGGAAGGAGACACCAAAAATAAAGTCATTTTTCACTTCAAAAATCCAGAGTCTCCCACCTGAATTGGGTCTGTTGGCATATATCATTGTTTGTAATGCGCACAGTGCCTGCCTCATTAAAGCAGCCTTTTCACACATCTTAGCTAAGTGTGGTCTGCGATCTTTCGCGCAGAGGTGAAATTACTGTAGAGCTCTCAAGCCTTCCAGGTCTTAAGTGAGTAGCCCATTCAGACCAGGTATTTTCTTTGCATTCTGGGTTTTAAGTCCTGTTGACATGTTATAAGAATTCGAAGCACAAATCCCAGAATGAACTACTCACTCGTGTGCATAAGAAACTTGAAAACTCTAGGTTGTTGTCCATTCGGATGTAATAGGTTCACGTGACAACACTATTTTCTTAGCCCAAAGTAAGCTCATTGATTACAGATGAATCACTTCAGAGGTGTGCCAAACGTACATCATTACAACCGTATGATGCTGAGCTAAATTGATGTATTGTTGTATTTTTTAAATAAGCAGAAGCTCTATGCAATATAGACGAACCAAACCAGCTCAGCATCGGTTGACCTCCGCGAATGGCAAAAAAATCACACTTCATCATGGCAGGCTCTTACCCTGCGTTAAAAAGTTGTAGTCCTATTTTAGTGTCTGTAGCCTCTGGTCTGCTTACATTCCTTTTCAGTGGCCCCGCCCTCTGCTGCCGGCTAGTCCACCCTCGGTTTCCTTGGCACTGGATGCTGCCCCAGCCTTGGCAGCCTTGCAGCAGTAGTGCTGCAGCTGGGGCTGCTGCAGACCCCAGTGCACTGGCTGCCACGCGAGTGTTGCCTGTTCCCTGCCTCCTGGGCGCGGTGCGGGGGCTGCTGCAGCTTTTAGAACCATGGGAAGACAGCAAGGAGTACAGCACCTGCAGCAGCACGAAAAAACTATTTGTTGCCCAATTGAGGGAAGGCATGCAGACTCAGAGGATACCAGGTTTTGCTGATTATGCCATTTTGATTACCATATTTTTTCCGCCCAATTCTATATTTTTTAATATATTATTTCGGCCCTGCTTCTCTCTCGTGCTTTGCAATGGGACTTGCTGCAGATCTCCTTGCCTTTGCCATGTCTTCCTCCCTGTTCAACCCCAGCTTTGCCTTCAGCTCCCACTTTGATCCTGGTAAGTGTCCTAAATGTGTGTGTGTGTGTGTGTGTGTGTGTGTATGTGTGTGCGCGCGACATGCCCTAGGGGAATAGGGGTGCCGAGGCCCTGAGCATGCGGAGGGCTCTTTGCTGCTGCCTTCCTGCGCTGATACTATGTATATATATATATATATATACATATATATATATATCCTGGCTCCCACCTGACCACTCGTTCAATCATTGTGTGTTCTGTAGCAGTACTGTCGGTAGAGGCTGGTATTTGGGCCACTATTTTTAAAAAATGGAGTGGGGTCTCTGACCTCTTTAGAAGCAACATCTTCTCAAACCTTATTGCAAATCTTGTTTGCCCCTTAATGCTGATGTAGAGTTGGGTTGTCTGGGTACCATTATTCGTCTGCCCTGGAGATGGTGGTGAGGTCGGTGATGTACCTTCCCTTGTGTGATGCATTTGCGCCGGTGACAGCGGATGAAGGGAAGGGGGAGTTTTGGGGGAGGGCTGTGTTCTGCGTCAGTGCTGATTTTGGCAAGGGGTGTTTGTTTTGGAGTCGGCATCTTAGAGGTGGCATGTTACCCTATACCCCGCTCATAGATGTAGTCGTAGGGCTCGCCGGTGACAGCGGATGAAGGGAAGGGGGAGTTTTGGGGGAGGGCTATGTGCTATGTCTGTTCTGATTTTGGCAAGGGTTTGGAGCCGGCATCTTAGAGGTGGCATGTTTCCCTATACCCGACTCATAGATGTAGTCGTGGGGTTCGTGGTGTAATGGATGAACATCGTTCCTGCGTTTTCATTGGGTGGGCATATGTATGACCGACCCGCATTTGACATTATCGTAGTTTAATACGAACAACGTGTGTTGGTGTGCAGGGAATCCTCATAATTTTGCTGTTGCGGGTGGTGGGGAAGAGGTAGTGAGGTATACTTATTGTAACCTGTTCTGTGGTTTCTAGGAGGGAGAATGCATCTTCCCTTATCCTAATTTTGCTGACGAAGAAAACTGCCATCAAAAAATGTCCTGATTTGACCGAGGAGTGTGTATTCTCCTCTCCCTCTCTTGCCATTTGAGGAGAATGGGGTGTCGGGGGAATTTGTTCCCTCCTACTATACCCCGACTTTGCTGCGGGGGTTGGGGTTGGAGGGGGTGCATGCGTTGTCATCGCTACTTAGAATGCGTTGTCATCGCTACTTCTTATTATTTGGGAGCTTTCTAACGAGGGTGATGTTTGTATCCCAACCTTGTCTTGAACTTGCAATTAACGCGCGGCGGTAGAGTATCATGCTGGCTTTTCTCTTCTGGTTTTGACTGACGTACCAGGGCAATGTGTATTGTCAAATGGTTTTGCACGGGGGTGATACACAACTGGATTTTGCGCGTACGTCTTGATACCTCTCCTCAGTCCTTAGCTCGCGGTGCCCTTTATATCATGAGAGTTTATTAAAGACGATACGTATTCCTCTACGAAGTACTTGCACCTGAAGCGAGGGCATTGTGCATGCCCACCCGTCTTCGTGTTTTCCCTTAGCGGGAGGGGGCACTATGTTGTGTCTTCATTGCCTCCTTTAATGTACATGGGGGTAGGGTGATTGGCGGGCCTCCTGAGCTGTCATGTCCACTCCACCGCCTGGAGATTGCCAGTGATGTGCCTAGACGAGCCTGCAGCATATGAAAACTTGAGGACAGCAGGGGCTATGGGTCCTGAATGTATAGCCCAAGTGTAAAAAAGCAGCAGAGGTTTTGAATGTGCGTCCCTTGGTGCGAAAGGACATCGGAGGCTGTGTGCACGAATGCGCAACGATCTTTTCCCCACTATCCTCCGGGGCGTGCAGCAGCGTGTTTACCTCAAAGCATGCATGTACAGTGTGTACATTCCCTCTTTATGCTGGATAAGACTGCAGAGATTGTACGCCTCTGGTGAGTGCAGAGGTTAGCTTTATGCAATGGGAAAATGGAACTTGAGCATCGTAGAGAATAGCGAGGGCTGCGGACAGGATGTACATCGCCACGTGCGGGGAGCAGCAGCTGCTATGTACATGAACTGCGCCCCTCCCAACGCAGGAGATGAGGTGTGGAAGAATGTGCGTCACCGCCGAAGATGGCAGTGCACAGCGAGGTCTGTGTTGGAATAAGCACCGTTAGTACGTGCTGAGAGTGACAGGTATAGGATGTGTACAGGACTCGCAGACCACGCATATCTCCCTGTGCAGAAGGAGCATCACTCGCGTGCTACCGCGCGTTCACAGTATTTGCAGGAGGACAAGTGCAAGATTGCCGCAGGTCTCCACGAATCTAAGGGCAGCTTGCATGGACGGACTTTACGCAGTATTGTGCACGCCAGAGGAACGAGGGTCAAAGAATACACTGTCCATGAACTGGAACCGGAAGCATGCATGCATGTGCTAATAAGTTCTGTATTTGGAATGTGTTTCTCCTGTTGATTACAGGAGGATAGCCTAGGTCCTTTGCTAGAAAGTGCAGCGCCCTGAGAATTCCACATAGCAGTCTATGTATAGTAGCCTGTTGAACATAGATGGACATCAGAGACTGCAAGTAGTAATGTGCACCCCAAACTGTGTAAGCGGTCGCTGGGCTGTGTCAGGTCAGAATGTACGTTTCACCGGTGAATGCTGGACGGCATTGGCAGAGTGCGACCTTTTGCATTCCCCAGTGCCCTTAGGGGCACAGACGACACGGGAAAGAATTGGCATCCCCAGCCGATACATGCGACGGAGGGGTGTGTGTTCGTAAATATACACCCGTAGGTCCCTGGTGCATGCAAGCCTGTAAAAGGTGTGTGCAAGTATGGTCGCCCCATCGGCCTCCCACAGCACACAGGAGGCTAGGAAAGTGGTGAGCAGGTGAGCACCCTATCGATCGAAGGTCGAGCAGACCAAAGAGATGCATCCCAGTCCTGCTGGAGAGCAATACTTATATTTATGAATTTATACCCTCAGAACGTACAGAATAACAATACCTCCACGGCATGCAGCAACACTTCAGGGGTTGTGTACAGGAATGTTTTACCACAGTAAATGCAGGAGGTCAAGAGAAGTAGCGTGTAGAAATGCACACCTGGAGACCGTGCAGAATCACAGATAAGGCCGTGTGCACGAATGCACATCCCCACTGTTGCGGATGGACTGTGTGGGTTGTTGGCAGAAATGTGCGCCCAACCATTTTAATTGCTGATTTATGACATTACTGCTTGCTGTTTCGAAGCTTAACCCCATCATAACATAAGACCAATGTGCTAGCCACTCTTCCTCCTTGAGCATTGTTTAACTTTGCTGTCATGATAACGTTATTGAATTTACAGTTTTTGTGTTTACAAAATAAAGATATGTAAGCACATATTCTTTCTTAATGATAGAACAAAATATTGTCCCTTTGTCAAGCGTACAGCATTACATACATTTGCTTCTGAATAACAGTGCCTTGATTTGTAAGCAAGACGTCTAGAACAAACATTTACCTACCAGGCAAAATGTTGTTATGTCCTACCATGCCTCACCAACCATACCATACCTATCTTACCGTACCTAACCTATCATACATACCTGCCTACCATATCTACAATACCTTATCTACCATACTTAATCTAACCATAACTAACCTACCTTATGTTCCATAGCAACTTATTATCCGTAACCTTTCACAACTAGCAGCTATCGTACCATACCTAACATACATAAGTTGTCACACTTCCAAAATATACCCTTCATGCTGGTTAGAACTCAACTAGTGTGATTTTCTTGGACCACTTCCTACACCCTCCCCTTTAGTCAAGAACCTGGGATTCTGATTAGACGATAGGCTACCCATTGAAGTTCGGGCCATGAATCTGGCTGCTTGCTGCTTTGTACTTCTCCGCACTTGAAGAAAACTACTTAGCTGGCTCCCAGCTCCACTCTGGAGAGTAGTAGTACAGGGACTACTTAACTCGCTCCTGGATTACGGGAACTCCCTTTACCTAGACAGCCCCAAATATGTGACAAATCGACTGCAGGTAATCCAGAACACTGCAGCACTTACTCCTTACAGAATCCCTAAGCGTACGTTAGCATCACCTGCATTGGCAGCCCTGCACTGGCTGCCAATTCAGAAGATAATACAGTTCAAATACTTCTATTTGATCCATCGCATTGTGAACCAAAAAGTCATCCAGCTCATCCAACACCTGGTAACCCCTTATATGCCAAGAAGATCTTTACGCTTTAAGGGTTGCAACTTACTACTGGTCCAAGAGTAAACAAAGCAAGATGTGGAGGGAGCTCCTTAACATATCTAGTGCCCAAATTGTGAAATGCTTTCCTGCACACATAGGATTGGACAGATCAGAAATCAGCTTTAGAAAACAGCCGAAAACATATCTATTCTAATCACTAGTCAGGTATTAGAAATGGGTTCTCTAGTTGGCAATGGCTTGCACCCTGTCCAAGTAGGGACCCTCACTCTGGTCAGGGTAAGAGAGCCACACAGCTAAGATAACCACTGCTCACCTCCTTGGTAGCTTGGCTCAAGCAGTCAGGCTTATCTCAGAGGCAATGTGTAAAGTATTTGTACACACACACACAGTAACACAGTGAAAACACCACGAAAGTACTCCCCAACAGTTTTGAAAAATAGGCAATATTTATCTGTGTAAACGAAGACCAAAATTACAAAAATCCAACATACATAGTAAATATTTCACTTTTCAAAGGTTTAAATGAGTCTGAGTCCATAGGAATCAATGGTTGTATCTTTTTAGCACAAAGTACCTGGGATGTGTTTAATACAAAGATGGTGCGGGACGCAGGGGAGATGAGGTGCTGAAAAAGCAAACAAATGCGTCAGTTCCTTACTGCATAGGGGAGGTGATGCATCAATTCTTTCCTTGCAGGAAAAACGATGCATTGATTTCTGGACGTTCAGCCTCGGTTCCTTACTGTGGTGTGGGGTCAATGAGAAATTGATGCCCATGGACGATGCATGGAAAATTCAGATGTTCTGTGATGACGGTGCCACAGTGAAACAGGCGCTGCATCGACTCTGCAGGCGCTGGGTCAATCTCTCAGCTGCAAGACAGGTGATGTGTTGATTTTTCAGCTGTGGCGCATCGTTGCGTGGATTCCCTCCTTCGGGTCACCAGCTTACACTTCCAAGGGCCCAGGGTCTGGAGTTGTCACAACTTGGCAAGTCAGGACTCTCAGCAGAAGAGCCCAGGCACTGGCAGATGAAGTCTTTGATGTCCCTGAGACTTCTTAACAGGAGGCAAGCTCAGTTCGAGCCTTTGGATAACCTTGGACAGCAGGATGTAGAAAGCAAAGACCAGTCCATTCACTCCCAGGACAGAAGTAGCAAGCAGCAGGCCAACACAACAAAGCAACAGGCAGATTTGTAGTCCCTCCCACAGCATCCAGCTCTTCCTACTGGCAGAATGCCCTCAGTCCAGAAGTGTTCTAACTATGTGGTGTCAGAGGCCCAGTACTTATACCCATTCCTGTCTTTGAAGGAGGTAAACTTAAAAGAGAAGACTTTGTAGTGTACAAGACCCTGCCTTTCCCAGCCCTGGCTCCAGACATACTCCAGGGGGTAGGAGACTCCTTTGTATGAAGACAGACACTGCCTTATTCAGGTGCAAGTGTCGGCTCCTCCCACCACTCTAGTACAGGAAGACACATCAGGAAATGCAGGGCACACCTCAGCTCCCTTTGTGTGACTGTCTGGAGGGAATTCACAAACAGCTCAGCTGTCATCCTGACCCAGATGTGTATTCCACAGACAGGCAGAGGCACAGAATGGTTAAGCAAGAAAATGCATACTTTCTAAAAATGAAATGTTCAAACTAACCATTCAAAAACCAACTTCACCAAAAGATGTATTTTTAAACCGTGAGTTCAGAGACCCCCGACTCCGTATCTCTGTCTGCTCCAAATAGGAAATTACACTTAAAATATATTTCAAGGCAATCCCCATGTTACCCCTGGAAGAGATAGGTCTTGCAATAGTAAAAAAATAAATTAGTAGTATTTCTCTATCAAGACATCTAGAACAAACCAGTATATGTCATACCTTTTAAACACACTGTACTCTGCCCATGGGGCTGGCTTGGGCCTACCTTAGGGGCAACTTACAGGTAATAAAAGAGAAGGTTTGGGCCTGGCAAGTGGATGCAGTTGCCAGGTCGACATGGCAGTTTAAAACTGCCCACTCAGACACTGCAGTGGCAGGTCTAAGACATGCTAAAGGGGCTACTAATGTGGGTGGCACAATCAGTACTAGGGATTTACTAGTAAATCAAATATGCCCACCATGAATAAACCAGTCACCAATACAATTTAGACAGGGAGCACTTGCACTTTAGCACTGGTCAGCAATGGTAAAGTGCCCAAAGCCAGCAAAAACAAAATTCATCACAGGATCAAAAACAGGAGGTCAGAAGCGAATAGTGTGGGGATAACCCTGCAAAAAAGGGTCGTTTACAACATCAGGCATGCCACACTGATCGCAGGAGTTATTTCCAGCGCTGGGAGGCATTGGGTAGCCATGCACTATATAAATTCTGAAAAATAGAATAGAATGCAGTACCAAGCCTACTTAATTACTATAGCACTTACCTGCCATACCTACAGACCACACATAGCATACCACACCTATCATAACTACCATGCATATCTATCTATCTACCATTCAGCTGGTACCTACCTACCATTACTACCATACTTAGCTTACTTTACCCAACGTAACTAATGTATTTTGCCCAGTAAAACTGATGTACTGTATCTACTGCCCATACCGAACCTTCCTCACCATACCAGCCTACCCTGTTTACCGTACGTACCTGCCATAGCTAAGCTATTTTATCTACCTTTCTTCCATATACATGTTCCCATCACAAGTATGTACCTGCCTGCCATACTTACTTTTCAGTCTTGCAATACTTAAACTACTTTACCTAACCATAAATAAACCACCAACTACTTACCATGCATAATAACCAGAACTATCATATCATACCTACATACCTCATATTCCTACCATACTAAGCTATTTATCTACCATACCTCCCTGCTAACCTACAATATTTACCTACTATACCTACCATACTTGACCTGTTTTACCTGCTCTATCATACCAAACTTACCATGCATACCTAACCAAACATACCTACCTACCAAGTCTACATACCATACCTATTTCCTTACTATAGCTACTTACCTCTCATAGCTACACAGCAAACCTTACATACCCTATGTACTTATCATAACTACCATACATATGTATATATCATTCCTACAAAATTTTACCTATCATATAGAACATACCATATGTAACCTAACAGGCCTACCAACCATAATTACCCTAGCCATAACTAACCGGCCATATCTTCTTTACTGACCTATCATACCTACCTACCATATTTAAAAAATCTATGTGCCTACTTACTTGTCAAGTCTACTAGTCCACCATACCTACCTACCATATCTACCAGACATACCTAACACACCTATCTGCCATACTTAACTTACTATACCTACCAGTACTTCAATACCGGCCACTCATAACTTACCTAGCATACCTAACTCTAACCTAACCTCCCATAACTAGTCTAACAAACCTTCCTACTGTACTTACCATACCTACATGCCATTCCTACTTACCTACACCTATGTACCATACCTAACATACCTTATCTACCTGGCTTAACTTCGTTTCATATGCACCTACCATAACTACAAGAATCTACCTACCATACCTACTCTACCATAACTTAAGCTGTCTTCATCTCTGTATCTCTGCTTTGAGATGGCCGTTTTGTAAAACCTGCAAGTTATGCCCACGG
The DNA here is from genome assembly GCF_031143425.1 of Pleurodeles waltl. Lineage (NCBI taxonomy): Eukaryota > Metazoa > Chordata > Amphibia > Caudata > Salamandridae > Pleurodeles > Pleurodeles waltl. The sequence goes on along the minus strand of NC_090446.1, from coordinate 973,808,305 downwards.
GATCTTTAGTAACAGCTTGAAGAACTGCAGGCTCCTACAGAAAGCACTTATGTCTAAATCAAGGGACCTCTAATAAACTGTCTAAAGCATTGGTTCCTAACCTGTGGTGCGGGGACCCATGGGAGCCTGCAAAGCCTCCTCAAGAGGCCCATGACTGCTTAGAAAATGTATATTAACAGGTTAATAAAGTGTATGTAAATACCTTGGCTAAATGTATAATTGAACATTCTTAAAATGTACTGTAAATGTCAAGAAATTTTAAATTGGAGGCTAAAAATTGAATGAGTATCCTCAGATTGATTGGTGGGAGCAGTGCAGGTGCAGCAACAGAATATAGGATGGGCGATGTGTGGCTTCAACTGCATTTAGAAAAGCTCCAACCTTCCTATTTTTTTTTTTTTTTTATTTGTTTACAAGTTAAATAAAACATGTTATCATTTGTGTATGTGTTTGATGGAATGCTTATTTCTGTATTTTTGTGCATTGTTTTGTGGTTCAAATCATTGACAGTGTTTAGGTCTGGGTTAGTGGCGTAACAAAACTTGAGGGAGCCCCCGGCCCCTCACTCAGGAGCTCTGTGACCAAGGTACTGTGCTGAGGTGGCCCCCGGGAGCTCAGGCCCTCCTTCCCACCACAGGGTCTGCGGGGGACTTTGTTACGCCACTGACCTGGGTCCTCGGCTTCCAGTAATGACTCAGTGGGGGTGGTGGGGAAAACGGATTCCAATAATGATTCAGTAGAGGTTCCCAGGTTCCAGTAATGATAAATTGGGGGTCCACGGAAGTCAAAAGGTTGGGAACCACTGGTCTAAATTACTGCAAGCCTGCATCAGGAAAGTGCTGATGTCAGCTTTTGAAAGGTATACAAATATTGATGCCATAAAGAAGATAAATAAAAAGTAATTTTTATCCTACAACTCAAGTTATTCCTACATAAAAGACCATTCATGTATAATATCCACAATTTGAAACGGAGGCGACCCGAGAAGTTTAGAATTAGCACAAGAAAAGTTGCCTCACGTACTCATATCAAATATAGCAACGCCACATATTTAGGAAAGCATCACACCTCGGGACATTTTGAATCTCAATCTTGAAAACGTTACTATGGGCTTTGTCTTCAAACTCATCCAAAAGAGCAGGAGCCTCATGGCTGCCACACTTTGTGTTTGCAACACCCAATTCTTTCATAAGCGATATCAGTGAAACCAGTTTAGGTAAACTAGTTGATTTCCTCACATATTCATTTACAGAAGTTCGTAAATAATTAAGGTTTGCCAGTCCCCATAGCTCAGCACTACACAAAGCGCTACATGTTTTCTTTGTTTAATATACACGTTCCGTGGAGCTGAAAGTGGACCTGCGCCATCTTAAAGTTGCACAAAGTAATAATATGCAAGAAAATATGCAAAATCTCTTTACCCGTATCCGCCCTGGCACAGTGATTGCAACGATTATTGAATCTGAGCCCTAAATAATTGAACTCGGAAACAAGCACCCTCAGTTTTAAGCATTTTTCTCGTTGTATATATGGTTTACAACTACCAGCGTCTTGATTTTTCTTCCACGGTAATACTCAAAGCTATCTAAGATATTACGGATACCATTCTCTTTGCAGAAAATGAGGATTGCATTGCGCCTATAAACTAAACGTCACATTAACCTCCCGATTAAATCTGAGCATCCATGGAGACTCCCAACAATAAGGCAGACAGTTCATCTATTAAGATATTAAATAAAACAGTGCTCAAATACATCCCCGACTAGCCCCTTTGTTTATAGCAAAACGCTGGGTGTGTTTCCCAAATCGTACAACTGCACTGTTGCTATTTAATAATAAAATGGCCTCAAAAAGTGCAATTTATACTTTTAAGTCTTTCAAAGCCTGGATCGACCCTTATTATCGAAGGCCACCTTGAGAAGCAAAAATGCAAGAAATAACCTGACATTTTTTAGCAGAGAATATTTTATTATAGATAAGTTCCACCGCAGACACTGCTCTGTTGGTCTGGCCCCATGTCTAGACCTGCTTGAATATTTGTGAGTTCCCAATGTAGATTCCTGAAAGGCTATAAGCTTATCGTATAACATTTTCCCGAAGAGGGTTCCTAATCTTATCTGAAAGATATATACATTTTTGGACATATTTTGTTTCCCTTTTTAAGTATAGGTGCAATTAATGATTTTCGCGATGATTTAGGAAAACGGTAAACCTTTAGTATGTAATTAAATAAAAACGTCACAGGAGCAGCCATAGTTCCATATTGTTGTTATTCAGGCTCGATTCCTTATCCTTATCTCTATGGAGAGTGTCAATAACATTGAACTATTGACAGACTACTGGTAAAATGTCAAAAAGGAAGTCAGTTTTTCCACACTTCCAGGGTCCCATTATAATTGAGCAATTGGTGCAAAAACCACACACTGAGTGACTTGACGTGCTGGTACAGTCTGGTCACCAAGGATCCTAGATGAGGCGATGCTCCAAAAATCTGTCATTTTGCATCACATACATGCTTTTTGTGGTACATTTTATTGCCCCCTACTATAAACATCACTATTTTCCTTAAGTAAGCACAGATATTCCATATGTTTTTGGGATAAATCAGGATGCCTTAGATAAAGCGTTGGTTTTAGCAATAATTAGCAAATCTCTTTTAGCAATTCTACATTCATATCATACCTCACGTTCTGTTCTTTCTTGTTGTATTTCTAGCGGGCTGAGAAAGCTCCCCACCCACTTAGTTCAGCAGCATGTCAAGTTCTCCTATACATTGGAATCTCCTTATATGCTTTTTCTGTCTCCACTAAATTTATGCGAAACTGTTGTCATGTGCATCTTTGGTCTTGTCCCAGTGTATCATTGGTCTGTTATATGTCCGTTCTGCCCATATTTCGAACAAGGATAAACTGAACAAAATATTACTTTCAATGTGGGGAACAATAAACTTGCAGGAACCTGCTCTTAGCCACTATGTAGCCTATTACTTCCAAGGCAGATGTGATACCTTCAAATTTAATTCCATCAATATGTAATTAATCTGGGAATGTGATGCTTCAGGGCAGAGAATAATCTTTGATGGAATGTAAGAAATATACCTTCCGTCTACATTTTCTCAAGCAAAATATCAGATTCATTCATGACAATTGTGAGCAAACTTTGGTGTTTCATGTTTTGTTTTGGAAGTAGCTAAAACATATCCTGTGCAAAATCACTCCCCAACACCTCCTGGTGCTGTGGTCATGTATGTGTGGTGGACAATTAAAATCTCCTACTTAGGTCTGCCCGTTGACAAGTGTTTTTCTTTTCAACATGCACTTTTTCAAATAAAGGCGGAGAACCCTTCTTGAAGAATTACTTATATTTTTGGTTCTAAACACAATGAAAAGAATACTTGCTAAATCAACAGTTTCCATTACTTACATTTCAGGGTTACTGTTATTCCTTCTATTGGAGGAGGAACGTGCTAAGATGTGTCTAAGCTGCATTAGCCTACCACCAACAAATCTTCTAAATCTAAAAGCTCTCTTGCAGGCCAAAATAAACATTATTGAGAATCCTTGCGGATGTGGTGATGCCAACCCCTACATTTCCTGAAGGCAGATTACGCCATCAATAGAAATAAATTGAATCCAAACATTGGAACTATGTTCCAAATTAGAATAGTAGTTTATTTATATTCTTTGTGCTTTCTTTGAAGCATCTTATGAATAATCAGATCTGAACGTTTTTTATTAACTGTTGACTTCATCCTAATGCTTCATGTTAATCCTATTTAGAACAAACAGATGTATGCTTGGCTCGTGTCATTATCCACCCATACCAAAGGTACATGTGTATTTTATAAAACAAAATGGATATATTGAAATGAAAACAAACCCTTTTGTGTAATTTACGGTCTGTCCAACAATCACACATATATTTAGACTCTTCACAAAAGCCCACGTGTGTTCAATAAATGGTGTTGCTTGCTTTATACATTCATAAAGAGGTTAGTATGCCCTTAAACATCCATAGGATTCCATTGGGGCTGTGCATGTCAACAATAGCTTGACAACACCCTCAAATTTGCTAGGTACTCAGTTTGCACTCACCTTGGGTGCTTCTTTGGAATGAAATCCTATATGTAGTTTTCAACATGCCAACATAATGGTATACTGATGAGTTGATATTAGTGCTTTACATTGGAAACCACCATAATGTGGTAGCATCTTATAAAACAAAGTGAATACATATCCACACAAGAAACTTGAAATACACTGGAAATCCTCACATAATATTAAAAACCTCAAAAGCCTTGATATTTATCAGCTAAAGTATCTAAACAACACTTACACGCTTGGAAGTCCACCACACCAATTCACTACATGTGGTGCTTTTCTCTAGTAAATTTCTCTACAATAGGATCTTACTTCTTAACAACATCCTTGTAAATGATCTTACATCGTACCATTGAGCTCTTGTTCCTGTCAGTGGGCCACTGCTTCCCGGCCAAAGATATGCTATAGAAGTACCATTACTTAGTTACATACATATATACATATTTCTATACATCCAGGTTCACTATGATGGGGGGAATAGTTTGTTGAAGGTTACGGTTCGTATGTATTTATCCTTTCTGCTGAGTGTTGAACAATAAAATTAGCCTTAGAAGTGAAGATTCTGTACATAGTGGATTATCAGTCGAAGAAAGGCAACAAATAGAACAAGCATTGGCAAAGCCAATAGGTCTTACCTAAGGAAGCTATTGACTTTATCAATGTTTTGTAGCCATGCTGTACAGCAGTGCAATTGCTGTGCCGAATGGCCATAACCAATTTAAAAAAAATGCTATGATGCAGCCAGCGCAAATGCATTTTTTTTTAAGGAGTTTTAGCTCTGGCCGTGTCATAGCGTTTTTTGTTTTTTTTTAAGCCCTGGGCACCCAGTGCAACAGCAGGCAGGATGGTTGCAGGTGGGGGGTGAGAACCGGCGAGATGGGATGGGGAGCGCAACACAATGACGGATTGGTGGGAAGGGCTGGGTAAAGTATCTGGACAATGGCGGGTGAGTGGGAGGGGTTGGGGCAAGCAGACAGACAACAGATGGTGGGTGTGAGGAGCTGTACAAGCACGCATACAGTGGAGGGTTGGCATGTGGGGCTGGAGGCAAGCAGGCAGCCAGTGGGTGGAAAGGTTGAGGATAACCACACATACAATGGGGAATGGGTGGAAGGGGAGGGGCAACCACAGGGAAAAGGTAGAGTGGGCGAGATGTGTTGGGAGCAAGCAGATGGAAAATGCAGGGTGAATGTGAGGGGCTGGGGCATGCCAACAAACAACAGAAGGTGGGTGGCAGGGGCTGTGTAAGGAGCTCCTTGGGCCTGAGACCACTATCACTCACAATTATAAACTTACCCCAGCCATTCACTATCAGGAAGGAGGAGAAAAAGTGAGAAACCTCTACTACAAGAGGCTTATAGGGAAAATCTAGAGAAAACGAGTTCCCACGGGTGAAAGGGACATACATGACTGTGCCTGTTTCCCCATCCTGGCCCTGCATATGAGGTAACTGAACTGAGACCACCTGCGACAAGGACTCACTGGAGAACAGATTCAGTCCTGCGGGCAGCAAGGCACCTGGCCCTTGGTGATACACTGAGGAGCCAGACAGACCAGGATGGCAGGCTGTCAGAGGAGAGGGAGAGATCAGGCATGGAGACCACTCAGTTTGCTGCCCCTGTTCAGACTGAGACAGAGCAACCCAGGAAGGGAAAGAGATGCGTGAGCTCTGGCAAAGTAGCAACCCTACCCCTGAACCCCAGAGCTGAGGCCCTGGAGGATGGTGGGAGCAGAAAAATAGGAGGTCCAAATGGAGAGGGCCCTGGGAAGAGAAACTCAGAGCCGCGATGATGAGTCTGCATGCCACACGTCATCTCATTCGCTTGGCAAGGGTTGGTGTCCCCTCAGACTGAGCAGGGGAACTGCTAGCTGGGTTGGAGACCCTGTGCTGTATAGCATCGCCAACTCATAACAAGACCTAAGACAAACACGTTTCTTATTTTCTCATTCTGTGTCCACAGACTGCTGTTGTTTACAGCCAAACTGAAGATAGTTAAAGGTTAACACAACACCTATTCTAGCCATTCATTCAGAACTAGGTGAGAAACCCTCCTAGGCCACCCTCCACGTAGAAGATTAGAAGGTAAACCCTACAGAGAACATCTGTCTTTTCTCCTCACTAAGGATGTATAGCTGAGAACCCCTCTCACACGCATAGCTAACGTCCCCAGCAACCAGCTCTTCTCTAAGATAGTGCCTAGTTCATAAGCACTATCCAAGTAGAACTAACCCCAGAGGTGACCCGTTTTTAAGGATCCCAGCACAAGGCCTCACAGATCCCCAAATCTGGATATTTTTCGGCTTCACTTCTCCATGCTAAAGACCTTGATGACAGACAGTAGTTCCCAGACCCATCCCTCTTTGCAACCAGATCCTGCGCAGAATACCATTTTGCAAAGCCCCTCAAAACCCATAGAGCCAGCAGTTACTCCTCTCATGAACGCACCTCCTTCCCCTTGTCGGATGCCCAACATCCAGTCTCTCAAAGTCCCTCTTCTCCTCGGCTGGCTACCCAGCCCCGAAATCACCACAGTCTCCCCCGTCCCAACTTGAGCCCTAGTACACTCCAAATTATTTCAAGAATCCCTCCCAACCCCTCTTTCCTCTGACCCTGACCCTTCAGCAGCCCTCAGCACTGATCCTAAGGGTCAGCCTCCATAAGTCTTCCCCATGCTCCCTCACCTCAAAACGTCCCCAGAACCTCACTGCTTATATCACTCATTTACCCGGACCCAAGTCTTTCCTCCCTCAACATCTGATGCACCTTATCTAGCCCAGACACCTCAGCCTCACCATGGCCCTATAAAATGGCACATCAGTTCACACCCTAAACCCCATGTAAACCAGTTACCACGAACCCAAACTAGTCACTGCCCCACCACTGGCCACAGCACTCCACTCCTGGTCTCCCATGCTGGACTCACTCAGAGTCTCACATTTCTTGCCCTACACAGGAAACATCCACACAACAACTCCAGAACGCTGTTCCCCATGGAAATCAGCCCTTCAAGACCAGGAAGAACTTCCTCCAATTCTCGCACTGACGAGGGTTCATCTTGGATGCAGCTTACTCGGATTCAAGCAAGTCCTATGCAACATCTCCATCCCCTCCCTCACACAAACACTGATCCAGAATACAACACTCATGAAAAGACCAGAATTCAGAGCCTTTGACCTTCGTACTGCGACACCCCATCCCCCAGAACACACCTGCCATAGGCCTTTTACTCCCCAACCCATCCAACAACATCCCTCACCCTGTTTCCTTTGTCCAACCCTCCACCGGAACACCAATGACCACTTAGGCGATCATTACACAACTTAGAACACAGTCTTCCTACCCACATACATGTACCCCCAGCAGGTGGTGATCAGATCAACACCCAGTCTCTTCACCACACCCCAAATGGCCTCAGCACTACTCTCAATAGCACTGATGAACCAAAAGAGGGTGCTAACAACTGGAGACCCAGTGAATATCACATGTCCAATATCAGCGGCCATTAGGCTCCTACACCGCTTTTTATGCAACCTTGAATACAAGTTAAACAGGATAAGGAGGTGGTGAACTCCGTGTCAAACTTCCTGAATGAAGCAAGACTCTTTGCATGCCAATTTCACACACTGCTGGACTACCTTATGCCCTACATCCCAGTGTAGAAAGCCTCCACCCAATCCTGAATCTCTTTGCCTACAACAACCCAAATGATCACACAACAGTCTCACAGTAGGGGAAATTGACTCACTTTTGCAGTAGTACAGCAGGGCCTTCATGTCCTCACAGAAGACAATATACGGTGTCTAGTTCACTGAAAGTTCAGATGTACGGAGGACAGACCAGAATGTCCCTTGTCACAACCCAGCAAGCATCATCTTGATCCTGTGTACCCCTGATTAAACTCCTCCTTTTCCACTACCCGGAGGTACCCTGTAATGCAGGTGCCATAATTGCAGATCAGCAGCAATAAGTGCAGATTACACTGCAGAGATGATCATCTAACACAAGCTGGGCATTCTATTCCTTAGGGAAACATTGCTCACCCGACTCGCTTGATAAACATCTTAGACCTGACTCCACCTCCTTCCCCATTAAGCGACTTGACCGGCAGGACTGTCCAGGATGTCAAGTTGCCGTCTTCCACCGAAGCTCCCTCAAACTATCCTGCTTCCTGCTTCGATGTAGATAACATAACCTCTTATAAATACTTGGTAATTGGAATCATCTCTGAGGGAGGTCAGTGAGTAAAATTCCCCTCACCTCTCACCCACCTGAAGAAAATCAGCACTTAATCTAGCAGGTGATGAAGATCTCCACAGTCTAGTTTCTCGGGCTCCAAAATCTTCATGGGGTCCTCCACTGGAATAAGGATAGTGACACACAAGCATACTGAAAAACGTTCTTGCCATTCATAAGCAGTGGCAAGCCTATGCTCTTGTGAAAGGGATGAAATGAAATGAGATGTAGATTTTATATAGCGCTGCTGTAATGATATGTGAGTTTTGACCACTGACTCCACGTTGCACTTAGCCGAGCACTACACTGTCACATTAGTGACCACCAGCTTCATTCTGCCTATTGACTTTATCTTAGCATTAGACACTGCCATGTTAAAAGCTGCAAGTGATTTTCCACATTGTACAATGTGCTCTGTCTTGTTTTCGTGTATTTTTTCCCACCAAGGGTATAGGCTGATAAGAATGTACTCAGACAGCAGGGAACGGACTTGTTTTGGATGATCATTTTGGGATTGTGGCAACGTCCCGTGTTATTTTCAAAGCAGGCCTAAAGTTATCAGCATTTTTGAATAATAAACTTCTGCAGGGAGAGGGAATTTCTAGAATCTTCCTCTCTTGTTTGTTCAACGTATAAGAGGCCAAGACCAGATGGACCGGGGACAGAGAGTTTTTGCAGGTCTCAGGCACATCCAGGACACTGGAGTGTGCCATCCTTCCTGTGAGGATAATTGATCTCTTGCTCCTTGATCGATTCTGGGATCTGACGATTTGATGCTGATAGGAGGGAGATGAAGGAGTGTTGCCCTTGCCTCTTGGTGATGCATACGGTTTAATTCATTATTTGCTTTGCATTATAATATAGATACATATATTTGCTGTGTATATTGCAGTGGAGAATCATTTGTACATACTTTTATTTCATTGCTGCGACCATTTTTAAACGCGTGCTTTTAACATGCTAATCTCCTTTTAGGAACCTTGCATAGTGAAATAATAAATGTCTTCTTTATACTAAGATGCACATTCCAGAGATTTTTGTCAGTACATCAGTGTTTCAGCTCGGTCATTAGTGAAGCAAAACATTGGCTTATCACCCTTGAAGGTCTCAAGGCGCTGTCCGTGGGTACAGGGAGGTTAAGAGATTTGCCCAGAATCACAGGACGTTGCTCTGACGCTGGGGCTTGAACCCAGATCTCCAGCTCCTGAGGCGGTTGCTCTGACCACTGCGCAATGATTCTGGACCTTATCACTTCCATAGAAGGATCACTGAACATAGAATCCATCCTACTAAGTAACTATTCGGATTATCACCCGATGCTTTTCCACCTCACTGCATGTACATAATGGTCCAAAGGGTCAGTCTGAAAACTATGGATAAGAGACATGAAACAAATCAGCTGGACCAAATTGTCTGCACTTTGCCTGAGGAACATCACACCCTCAAATAACACACATAGTGCATAGGAGCTGCCCTCGCACTGCAACTAGATGATGAACAGCATCTTGGATGAAGTGGCATCTTTACATCTTAAAAGGGAGCAATTAACAGTCTCACATACAAGAAACTACTATGTAATACTAAAGCCTTGTTCCTCACATCTCAACAATACTAGAAACTGACTAGTGAAGCTCTTCGAACTCTCCAAACCTGCACCATCAATACCAACACTATTTACAGCACTCCTGAAACCTGAAAGAATTTTTAAAATGTTTTTGGTGAAAAGATAAAAAAGATTGACAACTCTGCTGCTAAAGAACTAAATATAAACAAGACCTTGAGAGACAACCCGCCCTTGGCTAAAGTGCCCCTACGCCTCACCCACCCCCCATTAACCCTAAAAAGAAGGTCACAGCACCAGTAAAACCCACATCACACTTCCATGATCCTATCCCTTTCTGCCTCTTCAGAGATCTCAGTCACCTGTTCTACCCCCATGACCCAAGATCCTCAATGCTACTTTGACCCAAGGCACAGTCCAAGACTGCCTGAAAATTGGGCAAGTGAAGAACTGAAAAAAACAGCCTCCGACTCGGCAGATCTAAACAATTTTCACCCAGTGACTAACTTCCCATATCTGGTAAAAGTCCTGGAAAAATGTACCATAACCAACTCTGTCAACATATTGAAAACTTCGATCTGCTTGACAACTTCCAGTCTGGTTTCAGACCATGCCACAGTACAGAAATGTCCATCATATTCATAGTGGATGATGCTCTCAAAATTCAAGACCAAAAACAACTCATGCTTCCTCATTCTCCTAAACCTATACTCTGCTTTTGACACTGCCAATCATGTAATGCTCATAAGGACACACAAGACGTAACAGGGATCTCAGGAAATGTGTGGATGACAGAATATCAAAAACAAAAATATAGTGTGGACAGCATATCATGACAAACATATCCATGACAAAAATATTGAAAAGGCAAATAGTTAAGTATAGATTTACTATTCTTTACTGCACATCTACGTACCTTGAAGATATATATATATATATATATATATACATATATATATATATATATATATATATATAAAAAATCGCAGTATATACATGTGAAGTTATATATAGTAAAACTTTGCTTACCTATAGAAACTTACTTTTACGATATTTCTGTTCTCAATATTGTTGACATTATATTTTGTCCCGCGATATTTCTGTTTGTGATATTCTGTCTAAATGCCAAATGTGCTTACCCAGTTCTCCTCTTAAAGAACCTCTCACAACTGATTAAACTGGAAGGCTGAAGATAAACCAATCCATGGTTCGCTAGGAGTACACCACGGGCCCACTGTATTGCCCACTTTTTTTTAAGCTATAGATAGAACTACTACCAGCGATGCTCCTTGTGAATCTGGCATACAGTGTTCGCAGATGGCACACAGCTGCTCTTATAAATATCCTCCCCATGTGACTCTATCCACCTAAACTGTGGTTTAGCTGAGTTCCAAACTTGGCTATCCCAGACCCACCTCAAATTGAACTCCCTAAGCACTGAATTCCTCATCCCCTCCCCCCTATTGACATGCTGCCAATACAAGAATGTATAAACTACTTGGATGCTCTCAACAACAAGTCCTCAATAATTGACTTGACTAAATCCATAGGAAACAGCCTGGAAAAAAAATGTAAACATGAAAGCCCATATCAACACAGCCACTTGCAGTGCTCTCTTCCAACTCAGTCTCCTAAAGAAGATCAAGCCATTCACCTCCACCAGACTATAGTGCAAGCCAAGGTACTATCAATACTAGACTATGGATTGGCCATGTCCATTGGACACTGAAATCTCACCTAGCCCCACTAAGGGTAACCCTCAGTACAAGAGACTGGTAACTGGCATATGACACCTGCATCACATTACTCGCTCTTATCGCTCCAGTGATTCCCCAAAGAAGTCACAAGTATGCTCAAAGTATCCTGTTTATCGTTCAAAGCAGTACACTTCAGCACTCTTAAATATCTAGCATGCTGTCTCACCGGAGGAAAACGCTCCCTAAGCAGAAGCTCCATAATTCAAGAAAAAAACGTACTTAATGCACAAACTTTCTCTGGATTAGCCCCTAGAATCTGGAACCCCCTTCCACCTGAGATTTGTACCAACCTATTGTTTGCCACTTTCAAGAAGGAGATGAACAGATTCCTCCCACTGTGAACCTCCTTAGTTTTGCAACAACATGCCAACTGCCGTACACCAAATACAGAGATAGATTAGTTTGGGTTTGGTTTACACCAGCCCAGGTCAACAGACGACTCCTGGAAGACTCTGGGAAATACAGAGATAGACTAGTTCTGGGGCGCTCCACGCCAGCAGATGGAATATTGTGATACTCAAACCCAACAGAAACCTATTGCTTGCATCCTTACGTCCCAATTGGGGTCACTGTGTAGGCTTTTTGGGTGCATAATAATTGCTAAATTCCACTTTATTGTACTACTGATTAACACCCCATGTTATTAGATTGATTGTCTTTTACAGCGCTCTGATACCCCTTGGCAATGTTTGTACTTTAGAAAGCTCTTTAGATAAAATAACATTTTTTTAAATTGGACGGGGCAGCTGGTGCAAGCACACAGCCATGGAGTGTGGTCGGGATGGGCTGGGCGCAAGCACACAGAGTGGACGAGAGGGGCAGAGGCACCCAAATGGGCAACAGATAGTGGGCAGGAAGGACAGGGGCAACCACACAGACAATGGAGGGTGGAAGAGAGGGGCTTTGGTGTAAGCACAGGGTGGGCGAGAGCGGCTGGGGCAAGTAGATAGACCACAGAAGGTGGGAAGGAGAGGTTAGGGGCAAACAGACAACGGAGGATGGACAGAGGGGCTGGAGCAAGCTCATGGACAAAGGCGCGCGGGTGGGAGGGGTGGGGAGAAACACGTGGGCAATGGAGGGTTGGGTTGGAGGTCTGTGGCAGGCACACAGACAATGGATTGAGATTAGTTGAGGCATGCCGAAGGGGGAGAAATATACGAGGGAGACTGTTGAAAAACACAGGCACAAGGACAGTGGGGCTTGGGAACCACACGGACAATGGAGGGTTGGGAGGAGGACTGGTGCAAGCGAACGAACAACAGTACAAGGAAGACTGCTGAAAAAACAGACACTCTTGTAAAGTGTTTAAAGCAAAAGGCAAAAGTAGCGCCTCAAAAATAGAGCACTGGAAGGACACAAACAATGCATCCATTCTCCAGTGGATGGACAGACACAAGAAGAGGAAGGAACCGTATGGACCTAAATAAGAAGCAAGCAAAACAAGAGTGACAATGAAGCCAACCAGTGGTAAACAGTCAGCGGATTCTAATACCCTTATAAGATAACAAAAAGTCTTGCAAGAGACCGGGTATGCCCCATCATGGAAGAGACCTGAAAAGCAATCAAAGTTAATGAGGCAAAATGCAATTGAAACATAAAGCAGGGACTCGGTGATGCCATGATTAAAGTGGGGAGAGGTGAAATTCTTATTTTCTGAAGGATGGTTGCCAGGTGGCAATATCTGAACAATTTTACAAGCCACTCTGTAGATACAGCTAGAAATACATTTCTGTAAGAAATGGCTTTTTTGGTTTGATAGTAACATTGGTGCCTTTTGACAAACCTTCACAAAACGTTCCTCACCTCTTTTCTGGAAGGTTTCTGAGTGATCCGTCAAGCAGGGACTTGAAAGAAAAATGGGGGTAGGAGTCCCAAAATGCAATTTTCCTATGCGATTTCCATAGGGACTTTTGGAAAGGCCTACAGAAAAAGCGGCTGAACAGAATTACACCAAATTTGGCAGAAGGCTAGATCTTGGTCCAGAAAGTGTGTTTTGTGATTTGGTGTAAATATGTTCTGTAATTTTTGAGAAATTAAGGTTTGAAAACTTTGTATATCTGGATAGTTAGATTTACGAGAGGCTTGCTGGAATCCCGTGGTGATGTGAAATTTGTAAAAAAAAAAAAAAAAAGAAAGACTTCTAAATAAAGTTCTGTTTTCATACCAGGTTGGTGTAATTTCATTCTCTGTTTTGATTGAGTACAGGGAACAATTCCTTTGGGAGTTAAATTGGGAAATACTACCTTTGAAGTGCTCCTAAATACTTTGACCTTCACCTGACTAATCTGCATGAAATTTGGAATGAAACATCCTAATGGGGCATTCCAGGTGCCTGCCAAATTTCATGCAAGTGGCACAAACGTTGTTAGCGAAAACAAAGCACATTTCTTTTGTAATGTGAAACTCAATCAGAACTAGAGAGTCAGAGTCGCTGACTCTGTCATAGAGATTGCATTCTGTTTACATAAACTGCATGATTATACTAATATAAAGTATTTTATATTATCACCTGCTATGTGCAGCTAGTGACAATCCAGTTTGTAAGTGACATATATGAATATTATTTATTATTTTCTGTAAGGCATTTGCTGGTCAGATTTTTTTTGTCTGACAGCACCTTAGCAGCGGCAGATGGAAACTATCATATTGGTTCACCAGTAAGGGAACCTAAGGTAGAAAGTTGCCTTAAGCATTTTTTGTGCCTTAAAACGGAGAGTTCTTGCTTTCTTGTTCATCGTATCGTGCCTCTGTGCACATTGCTGTAAGCATGGATTAGAGATCCTGTGTTATGTAAATAAGCCTTTCTAGGAAACGAAAAATTTTGTTTTAGCATTTCACATTATGTAAACCCACCAAGGGAAGACACAATTGCATCCTCCCCAATCATTATAATGTATATAGTGCTTCATACTCTTTCCAACAACCCGCTAAGTTCTTCCATTTGTATTGGGTTCTCTTTGGACTGCATGTTTGTAGAGCAGACTGTTCAAGCTAACTGCATTTGTGAAAGTTACATTAGAAAATATTCACTCCTAAACACAAGTGCAGAACTTTAGGGCGTACCGGTTATGTCACGCAGGAGAAAGATGCAACCGAAAGCTGAGGGAGAGGAAATGTATTTTTGCCGGTTTCAGAAATTCAAAAGTTATAAATCTAGGAACTAGCAAGGATGCTGTCTTTTCAATCAATCAATCAATCAATCAAGGATTTATAGAGCGCACTAATCACCCGTTAGGGTCTCAAGGCGCTGGGGGGGAGCTACTGGTCGTAGAGCCATGTCTTGAGGCGTTTCCTGAATGTCAAGAGGTCTTGGGTCTGGCAAAGGTGGAGCGGTAGGGAGTTCCAGGCCTTGGCGGCTAGGTGAGAGAAGGATCTTCCTCCTGCGGTGGTGCGGTGGATGCGGGGATGGAGGCGAGGGCGAGGCTGGCGGAGCGAAGATTGCGGGTGGGGGTGTGGAATGTGAGTCTGTCGTTGAGGTAGGCTGGGCCTGTGTTGTGGAGGGCCTTGTGTGCGGGGATGAGGAGTTTGAAGGTGATCCTCTTTGACACTGGTAGCCAGTGAAGGTCTCTGAGGTGGGGGGAAATGTGGTCACGGCGTGGGATGTCCAGAATGAGGCGGGCGGATGCGTTCTGGATTCTTTGCAGTTTTGTTAGGAGTTTGGTTGTTATTCCAAACCATTTCAGTATCTTTGAATAATGACATTCATTCAAGTGCTGCTAGATTCACACACAAGTATGTGTTTTTCATCATAAATCAATTCTTTATAAGGCACATGGAAAATGTTGTGTATTTTTTACTCCTTGTACCGTATCTAAAATCATTTAAACTGTTTTTGATGACAGCCGTTAGTACTTTCATTACTGTGTGAGCGTCGCTCTCAGTTCAGTCATTAGATCACGTGTCCAATTGCAGAGGCGTGCTGCCCTATAGGAAATTCTTGGTTTTAACACACCAGATGTACACTTCAGTTGAAGACCTGAAGCTTCCTGCTTCCATCTTGATGCTGCTCTGGTTGTACTAGTTGTCATTCATTTATTTTTCGTCTTTATCTTATAATTGCCCTTTTTCTACACTGCTAACTGAGGCTGCAAAATATAAAGCAGTTGGACCAGGATTACAGGATGTGACTGAGGGAGCTGAGATCAGAACCAGGTTACCGAAGACTAGTCCCCAACTTCCAGTTAACTACATCTCCAAGTATAGCCTAGCTGGCCAATGAGAAGAATTTGAGCTTCAGCAGGTGGCACAGTAAGGGCAGCGCCAGGGCTTTAAGTAGGACAGATCCTGCCAGAGTGGTGTCCTGCACCGACAACGAGTGGAAGGCCCCTTAAGGTGACCCAGTTAAGTGTTCAGGCGCTGGTTCAGTTCACAGGCTTCACTCCATGTTGAATGGCACACATGCCCTTCCTAAGAGTACTTCCTTTTCTCAGACATCTTTCTGTAGTTTTTTTGTGTATCTGTTTAATGTTGTATAGCACATACTGCAAGCCGAAGTGCATCTTGGTATCTGGATGACAGGGCAGATTGCAGCTTCCACCTGCCATATTTGAGAACATCTTCATTGTATACGAGGTGATAGAGGGGCCTTGGAGATGGTGTGGTCTGGAGGGAGGTGGGACCTACAGCCCTTTAGTGTTTTACTGTTCACAGAGAGGCTTTTGAGGGAGTGGCGCCATGAACAGAGGACCGGCTTTGTGCTAACCATTGCCGGAGAAGAGAGGAAAACACAAAATCTTCGGAGGCTGCTGCTGAAGCCCTGTGGTAATTTGCAAACCACCCCAGTCCCTGCCACCAAGGAGATCAGATGTGAAAGGGCCCACCAAAGAGCTGGAACCCCACTCCCCAGCTTATGTAGCCTGACACAGTATATCAAGTTTTCACCGAGTGACTATGTGAAGGGAGCCAATACCGTGCAGCACACAGTGCTGCTGTGTGAGTTGGCAGGTCCATGACTGAGGTTAAAGGCAGTCTTAAGTTTCTGCCAGCACCTGTCATAAAGGTGATCTGACTAAGGGCTTGATTTAGAACTCAGTGGATAGGTTACTCAGTCACAATGGTGATGGGTATTCTGTCCGCTAATATCTAAATCTCATTATGTCCTGTGGGATTTAGATTTCAGCGGACGGGATATCCCTCACCGTTGTGACAGCGTAATCCGTCTGCTGAGTTCTGAATGAGACTCTAAATGCTGATCCAATCCTTGAAACTTATGCAGCATGCAAAAAGTGATAGTCACATATGTACCAATAGTAAATGCAATTCTTTATGAAGCATTTGAAGGAGATATGAACAGGGATGGAAATTTGGAGAAAGTCTAGACTGTAGAAGACTGTAAAAGAAGAAAGTGAAAAGTGATGCTGGAGAAGTGTAAAAAAAAAAGATGAAGTGACAACCGAAATAGATGTTTGGAGAAAAAGGGTGTAAGTGACTAATCAAGAGGGAGGTTGCAGAGAAAAGTGATGTGAAGGGAAGACTGGGTCTGTCTTGCTCATTTATCTAATGCAGAATAAAAGTCAGTGGCAGCAAGTCCTAGCAAGGCCAATAGGCATGACTTGCTTTAAATTTAGAGTTCTTTGTTGTGTGATGTATTTGGATGCATTAAATGAAAACAGGCAGATTCAGATACAGGGCAGGTGGCATGCTTTGCCAAGCACAGAGTTCTAGTTCACAATTTAGGCCACACCCATAATTACATTAGACGAGGGCTCTTGTAAAGGATTTGTAGTTGTGCTTCATTGCCCTTGCCGCTTTTAGGAGCCATTCCATCTTCTATTCTCACTTAAAGCACCGGACTCCGTGCAGAAGTAGAACAGCGGCTTCCACATCAGACTATTTGCGGGGCAGCAGACCCGACACAAGATCCATGTGTGAGTAAAGTGCCCATAGTGTGGTAAGTAATCAGCGATGCATTCTCTTTTTACTTACCTCTGCTTGAGGTTACCCCTTACCCATGTCTTCAGGGACCACGGTTATATTCCTGGATTTTATTTTTGGACAAATTTTGTCCGTTCAGCAGAGGCAACCTGCAATTAGGACCTAAACAATGCACTAACTTGTTAAACAAATGCATAGGACTGCAAAGTGTGGGCTCTGATGACAAAGTTATAACTACCTGTACTGTGAGTGAGCAGGAGCTTGTTCTGTCGCCTCCAGCGTTGAACTGGACTACGGGACAATCAGGCAGTGCCCGAAGGGGTGGTCTGACAGGTCACTGTGTGGACCGTTTTTTTGGCTGTTTGTGGGCCTGTTTTATGGCCTGCTGGGCCGATCTTTACAGTTGATTACCCTGGTATCAAAACAAACATTGCCTGCATCAATCTCAAATCCATGCAGCCTTCCATACCTTGCAAAACACTTATACAGTGTGTTTTTACAATTTCGAGACAAACTGCCCGTTTGCAAACAAGAGCCACATTTTGGCTTTCTAATTCACCAAGGGTCAGTTTTATTTTGGTGCCCAGGACTATTTTCTACCCCCTTGTTAGTACTTTTGATATAAGTATGCACTGCTGTTGCTACCCTGGCTGGCTTGCAAGAGAAGGTTGGGGAGGGGAGGGGGTGCATGTGACTGTGAGGCTTCCACAGCTGCTCCACCTGCCATGTTTGTGTGAAGGAAGCTGCTAGTTGCTGCTAGTGCAGTACCCTCCGGTAGTGAGGAACGTTTGCACAGACTTTACTACGCCTTTTTTGGGTGAAAGGGCACAATGCAACATAGCTGTCCTGTGTGAGAGCGGCTTGCACCGCTGCACCATGCCTCTACCTGTTTTGTGTATGGGAGAAGCTGGTCCATGAATACTTTTACTGTAGAGAAACATAGATTTTTTAGAACAATAAGTAATCCAAAACATTTCGTTGTAGCTGCTGTGTAGTTTGACCGCAAAATCCTTCTGGGTCAGGGGCCTCGCGGTTGTTGGAGAGTCCTGTACGCTGCGGTGAGACCCGGCGTTTCCCATCCCAGACAGATCCATTAGCAGAACAGAGCCAGCTCGTGCTCGTAAATCGAGGATAATTGCAGGCGGGGAAACACATCTGACCCTGAAATAGACTGTCTCGTTTTAAGATGCACTCGGCTGCACCTAATATAATCTTGGCTGGACAGCCGAGCGGCCGTCTGTCCGCTGTCATTTTGTCCAGACCGGCGGCCTTAAGTGACCCTCCCAGAGGGAGCTCCCAGGGTCGACTCTCACGGTCATGTCTTTGGCTGTAATGATAATAATACCGGGTGCGCTTAATTATCCGGTTTTCTCGATCAGTGATATATAAACCAAGTTGGGGTGCCCTGTATTCAGCAGGTAGTTGTAAACGAGTGTAAAGGTGGTGAAGGGTTGAGCACCCCGGAAGGAATTCTGAGCCCTCAGTTGGGTCATGGTTAGGAGGAAGGTTAGGATGCTTGAGGGGATCAAGTCAATATCCGGCTAGTTGGGAGGGAGTTGTGCTACGTAGCCATCAACGTGTGATTTAGGTACAGTTTGCAACAGAATCGGGGGAATAGGGGGTTACTTGTGCATGAGGCCTGTCTGGTAGGTGGAAGACAAGCTGATATCGATGTCCAGAAGGGTTTTCTCTGTGTGAGCAGCTTGAATGTGTGTCACTAATGTGGGCCTAGTGTCATTTCCAGCGGTGAGGGTAGTCACCTTCCAATAAAGCCCATTCCAGTGGTGGTTTTGGTGTTTGGCATCATGTATGTGTTGCCCAGAGTTATCATATTGTTAGTCTGGTATGAAAATGTCCCCGTGGGTTTTTGGTTAATAAATCACCAACCACTACATCGGAGCCACAATATCTGGAGTCACAACACAACATCGGGAGTGTGTGTATTTACATAAATGTGTGTGTGTATATATATATATATTTATTCAGTGGTTTCAGTCGACTGGCACTCACATTTTAAAAGGAGTAGCTGCATTTCTCAGAGGGGGTTCAATACTCTTAATGGGAGGATACTGTCTGTGCTCAGTAACACATAAGTACTCTGGGGCAATGAGCACCTACACTTCATTAATTCCATTTTAACCTGTGTGTGGTGTGTGTGTATATTATATAGAATTTATATAGAAATATAAATATATGAGTTAAAGTTTCTTCAGCCAGCGCCACATGCACCCAACTCCCAATTCCTCTCACAAAACCACAGAATTTCAGTAGTTATAGTTAACTCAAGTAACTATAACTTGCGCCTGCATTACACCACATATTACGTCATTAATGATGATTTCTATGGCATAATTGATACTATTACTGCAACATTTGCATTACAATTACAATTAAAAAAAAAAAACACACACACACATGCATCCAACCTCATGCTGGGTTTGGGTGCATGCAGGAGGGTTGGCTGATGGGCCTTGCTATAGGCAGGGCCCTGCAGCCAACCTTTGGCCATGCGCAGCACTGCTTATATTTACATTTGTGAGTGCTACACAAAAATATAGAAATTCACTGAAATAAACAAAGGTTACACGGACGTTATAGTTGGGTTCTGAATTTTCTCACAGAAAAACCATAGAAATTCAGCAGTTATAGTTATTGTTAACTCAAGTAACTAAAGCTCGCGCCCTGAGGTAACTATAACTTGCGCCTGCGCCATGTACAGCTAATTACTACACATATTACATAATTAATGACAACGTCTATGGCATAATTGATATTATTACTGCAACATTTGCAATAAAATTATTAATGAGAAAATGTTGTGCCAGAGTACCTGCTTATTTCTGAGAAGTGCCAGTTCTCTCCAATTAAAAGTATTACATTTTTCTTGAGATGTGCCCTCTCAAAATAAAAAAGTGCTGGTACTCAGTACCGGACAGAACCGGTCCCTTTAAAGCACTGGTTGCTATGATAGGTTTTGGTGCTACATTGCCAAAGTCCAGTTGAGGTGTGCACTGTGCCACGTTTATATTAAAAGTCAATTGGCTGTGGTGTACGAAAGTGGTGCGGAGTTCTTATGTGCCACTTTCGGCCAACATGACAGTTTGCCACCCCTTTCAAAATAGAACCCACAGTCGCTTGGGAAAATGTATTCCCCAGAAACAATATTTAATCACCCTGAACAAAGGAATATTGGCAAACTGAGGCTTCCTTGTCCACTTCACAAAATAATTGCCCTTTCTGAAAGGAACACTGATCAGATCCGCTGGAGGGCAGTTATTTATGGCAGCAGCACGCAAATAACTTTTTTCATCAGTGCCCAAACATGGAAGATGCCTCTCACCCAGGGCCGGCTTTTGGCTTGGCCAAGCTGGGCGAAGGCCCAATGCGCCAACCTTTAGAGGCACAGACTGATCCTTTCTGTTAGAGACTGTGCATGCAGCTGTCGTCCTCTGACCTGTCTCCAGTGATTCTGCCTAAACTGGATTTAATATTTTTCTTCTAATATGCTGCAAGAACCGTGTTTATCACCTATCACCCCTCCAGTTCCCCGTCTGTAGGAAAGTACCATCTTGCCTGGCATGTTACCCCCATATTTCACTGTATATATGTTGTTTTAATCTATGTGTCACTGGGACCCAGTGCTCATAAGTATGTGCCCTGTATGTGTTCCCTGTGTGATGCCTAACTGCCTCACTGAGGCTCTGCTAACCAGAACCTCAGTGGTTATGCTCTCTCTGCTTTCCAAATTTGTCACTAACAGGCTAGTGACCAATTTCACCAATTCACATTGGCATACTGGTACACCCATATAATTCCCTAGTATATGGTACTGAGGTAACCAGGGTATTGGGGTTCCAGGAGATCCCTATGGGCTGCAGCATTTCTTTTGCCACCCATAGGGAGCTCTGACAATTCTTACACAGGCTTGCCAGTGCAGCCTGAGTGAAATAACGTCCACGTTATTTCACAGCCATTTACCACTGCACTTAAGTAACTTATAAGTCATCTATATGTCTAACCTTCACCTGGTGAAGGTTGGGTGCAAAGGTACTTAGTGTGAGGGCACCCTGGCACTAGCCAAGGTGCCCCCACATGGTTCAGGGCAAATTCCACAGACTTTGTGAGTGCGGGGACACCATTACACGTGTGCACTGTACATAGGTCACTCACTACCTATGTACAGCGTCACAATGGTAACTCCGAACATGGCCATGTAATATGTCTAAGATCATGGAACCATCACCCCAATGCCATTCTGGCATTGGGGGGACAATTCCATGATCCCCCGGGTCTCTAGCACAGAACCCGGGTACTGCCAAACTGCCTTTCCGGGGTCTCCACTGCAGCTGCTGCCAACCCCTCAGACAGGTTTCTGCCTTCCTGGGGTCCAGGCAGCCCTGGCCCAGGAAGGCAGAACAAAGGGCTTCCTCTGAGAGAGGGTGTAACACCCTCTCCCTTTGGAAATAGGTGTGAAGGCTGGGGAGGAGTAGCCTCCCCCAGCCTCTGGAAATGCGTTGATGGGCACAGATGGTGCCCATCTCTGCATAAGCCAGTCTACACCGGTTCAGGGATCCCCCAGCCCTGCTCTGGCACGAAACTGGACAAAGGAAAGGGGAGTGACCATTCCCCTGACCTGCACCTCCCAGGGGAGGTGCCCAGAGCTCCTCCAGTGTGTCCCAGACCTCTGCCATCTTGGAAACAGAGGTGTTTGTGGCACACTGGACTGCTCTGAGTGGCCAGTGCCAGCAGGTGACGTCAGAGGCTTCTTCTGATAGGCTCTTACCTCTCTTGGTAGCCAATCCTCCTTCCTAGGTAGCCAAACCTCCTTTTCTGGCTATTTAGGGTCTCTGCTTTGGGGATCTCACCAGATAACGAATGCAAGAGCTCACCAGAGTTCCTCTGCATCTCCCTCTTCACCTTCTGCCAAAGGATTGACCGCTGACTGCTCAGGACGCCTGCAAAACCGCAACAAAGTAGCAAGACGACTACTAGCAACCTTGTATCACTTCATCCTGCTGGCTTTCTCGACTGTTTCCAGGTGGTGCATGCTCTGGGGGTAGCATGCCTCCTGTCTGCACCAGGAGCTCTGAAGAAATCTCCAGTGGGTCGACGGAATCTTCCCCCTGCAACCGCAGGCAACAAAAGACTGCATCACCGATCCTCTGGGTCCCCTCTCAGCACAACGAGCATGGTCCCTGGAACTCAGCAACTCTGTCCAAGTGACTCCCACAGTCCAGTGACTCTTGAGTCCAAGTTTGGTGGAGGTAAGTCCTTGCCTCCCCACGCTAGACTGCATTGCTGGGTACCGTCGTGATTTGCAGCTGCTCCGGCTCCTGTGCACTCTTCCAGGATTTCCTTCATGCACAGCCAAGCCTGGGTCCCTGACACTCTAACCTGCAGTGCACAACCTTCTGAGTTGTCGTCCGGCATCGTGGGAGTCCCTCTTGTGACTTCGGGTGGACTCCGGTTCACTTTTCTTCTAAGTGCCTGTTCAGGTACTTCTGCGGGTGCTGCCTGCTTCTGTGAGGGCTCCCTACGTTGCTGGGCGCCCCCTCTGTCTCCTCATCCAAGTGGCGACATCCTGGTCCCTCCTGGGCCACAGCAGCATCCAAAAACCCTAACCGCGACCCTTGCAGCTAGCAAGGCTTGTTTGCGGTCTTCTGCGTGGGAACACCTCTGCAAGCTTCTTCATGACGTGGGACATCCATCCTCCAAAGGGGAAGTTCCTAGTCCTCTTCGTTCTTGCAGAACACTAAGCTTCTTCCAACACATGGCAGCTTCCTTGCACCCTCAGCTGGAATTTCTTGGGCTCCTGCCCACTCTCGACACTGTCGCGACTCATGGACTTGGTCCCCTTGTCTTACAGGTACTCAGGTCCGGAAATCCACTGTTGTTGCATTGCTGGTGTTTGTTCTCCTTGCAGAATCCCCCTATCACAACTTCTGTGCTCTCTGGGGGTAGTAGGTGCACTTTACACCTACCTTTCAGGGTCTTGGGGTGGGCTATTTTTCTAACCCTCACTGTTTTCTTACAGTCCCAGTGACCCTCTACAAGCTCACATAGGTTTGGGGTCCATTCGTGGTTCGCATTCCACTTTTGGAGTATATAGTTTGTGTTGCCCCTATACCTATGTGCTCCTATTGCAATCTACTGTAACTTTACATTGCTTGCATTACTTCCTTTTGCTATTACCTGCATAATTTTGCTTTGTGTACATATATCTTGTGTATATATCCTATCCTCATACTGAGGGTACTCACTGAGATACTTTTGGCATATTGTCATAAAAATAAAGTACCTTTATTTTTTGTACTTCTGTGTATTGTGTTTTCTTATGATATTGTGCATATGACACCAGTGGTATAGTAGGAGCTTTACATGTCTCCTAGTTCAGCCTAAGCTGCTTTGCCATAGCTACCTTCTATCAGTCTAAGCTGCTAGAAACACCTCTTCTACACTAATAAGGGATAACTGGACCTGGCACAAGGTGTAAGTACCTCTGGTACCCACTACAAGCCAGGCCAGCCTCCTACACCTTCCATCTCCCTCTCATCCCCTACTATCCCACGTGTTCACGCCCCATTACCCCAACACCACTGCCACCACCACCAACTTGTTACAAGTGTGAATGACGTAAGATCTGGGTAACTAGGAGAGTTGGGGGAGGAGCAGAAATGTTTGTGTTCATGGGCTTGTCACTTTGGTGATCTAGCAACTGACATGTGAATAGAAAAGGGACCCCTTTTTACTTCTCGATATAGTTAGTACAAGCAGCCTGGGTGCCAAATGTGTTTACTCCACATGTGCGCTAATCGAGCAAAGGACGGCTGGGTTATGGGTAAGTTACACAAACCTCAGAACCTGGTTAAAATAACTTCTAAACTCTATATTTATTGGTTGTGTAGCGTTAAGTCATTGTATAGTTTAAATTCTAGCCATTTTCTTCTGTGCCATAATACTTTAAGA
Organism: Pleurodeles waltl; assembly: GCF_031143425.1. NCBI lineage: Eukaryota > Metazoa > Chordata > Amphibia > Caudata > Salamandridae > Pleurodeles > Pleurodeles waltl. Next base: position 973,783,813 of record NC_090446.1, on the reverse strand, counting down.
TTAAATGTATTTCTCCATGGGGCTCCATATGAAATTCCATCTCCAGCAAGATTAGCAGCTCACAATGCGCATGTGCGACACTCAGTGCTCCTGTCCTTTCCCGTGCGGTAAGACAGAGTGGCACATCTTCCACCCTGCAAAGGCTAAACTGTCTTCATTGGTAATAGACTCATGATCAGAGAGTGCGCTCTCGGCTTTTTACACAAGAAAATGGATGGCGGCACTCAGTACTTTAAATGGAAACTCACTATTTAGAGTACCTGTTTGCGCCTGAGAAGTGCAGGTACTCTCCCTTTCAAATTAAAGAAGTGCAAGTACTCAGTACCAGATAGTACCTGACTATTTAAAGCAATAGTGACACTATTCAGAGGGGTTGGAATCCTGCTAAGGTTAGTTTGGGAGGAGATGTGGCCTAATGGCCAGAGCTGCTGACTTTAGAACTGTGGAACCAGGTTTGAGTCCCAGTGTCATTTCAACATCCTTTGATCCTTGGCAATTCACCATCTCCCCTTGCAAAAAAAAACCCAATAAACCCCAATGAATCTGACCTGTGTAATGTAATCTGGTAATGATGTAAAATGTTCCCATGCCCTTGGGCGAAATTTGCCCTACATGAAAATGCAAAACAGATATAGTACATTGTCAGAAAACTGAAAAATCGTGAGATTCCATTTAGGGTGGCGTGATTGCCTATATCCAGTAATACGAAATACACTGAGGGAACTGGTGAGCACATTCCTAACAAAGCCACTGGTCTGTAGAATGTAATTATTTCTTTCCCTTCTGTCCTAATAGAACCATACCACTAAGGTACATTTTCTCACAATTTGAAATCATTCACAAGCACATGATTATAAATATACTGCTGCTGTTAAAGATATTGACATGAATTGAGGCGCTTACTACCCCTTGTGAGATGTTGAAGCACATTATGGCTAGTAGCAACCTACTCCAGTACCCAACGTTAGTGGTTAGTCCAGTCGTTATTGGATGTCTTGTGCTGTCAGGGAAACCATTCTGTGCCTTTGCTCCAGTACTTTGTGTGGTACATTCATGAGTTAGGTGTGATCATTAATGTGGGCCATGTGAGAAACAAACGCTTGATGGAATGAATAGATATATTAGGTTGCATTGATATGGTTTGAAAGAAAGCTAGATTGAGGCAGACGGGTATACAAATCTATAAAATTGAGAGGCAGTCAGAAGTTGGAAGGGATGAAGCAGGTCATTCAAAAGATTTTATGGAGGGAAACATTGAAAGTTTTAGTTGAGGTCAAGTTTTCTTGCAAGGCTTTCGGAACATAGTGGGCGGATGTCTTTTGAGATTGCATGCAATCTGTGGAAGTGAATCTGAAGTTATTTACTCTAGAACATGTTTTCGGTTTTGTTTATGTTTTATGTGTATCTTCGGGGTTGGTGTGAGGTAACTGAGGCAATGTGTTGCATACACTTTCCTCTGTTATTTCAAGTTTGTACAAGGGCTTTTTAACAAAAACACCTTGTTGCAACGCCTAACATCTTATGTTATTTTCAAATTCATTGTTATCTTCTTATGTATGTATGGATTTGTTTATTTGGAGTTTTACGATGTGTTATCTTGTCAGCTTTTACTTTTTTTGCTTTACATATTTTTTTTTCTTAAATTAGCAACCAAAGAAATAATGCAGGAAAATTGTAAAACTGGTTTAGAAAACCTATTTCCTTACATAATTCTTGTCAGTTTATGTAGCACACACCACAACCTGGACTGTCTCTTTAAACAAATGTAATATATTATATTACTAGACAAATCTTGGGTGTTCATTGCATCAATTTACAAGGATAAAAAGCAGATCTGTCCTTTAGGGATTCAAACCTGTGACATTAAGGTCGAGGTCTGTTGTTAAATTGGTTTCGTGTCTGGCTCCAGGTCTATAGTGCAACTGGATACGGAGTTTGCCAGGCCAGAGCAGGCCTGTTTACCAGTCTGGAGCAGACTTATTTCTGGATAATGCTTGCGTTTGCCTGCTTCTAGACCACGACATGGTCTGCTTCTGGGCTGAGGGTCAACGCTTTTCCATTTCCAGAGCCAGACCAGGTTCATGACTGAGTTCAAACAGGTTCTAGGTGGTTAAAGGTTTGACTGTTTCTGGCCTGATGCCACCTTTGTTCCAAAAGACAACAATCGAGCGGGATAGTGAAGGAATCCAGACTGTCTGCTGGTTTCCTGTTTGTAGTCATTTAAGCATCCAGAAACAACCTGGTGAACATCACAGAGTAAACAGAAGTTCGTTTTTAGGACTGTGCACCATAATTTTAGTCCTTTAGATCCTGAGCCCAGTAGCTGGTGGGGTGGTAGGTGTGGTGGAGTCTCTCGCTCCTGGATTTTCACGTGTAGGGAACAGAGGAAGATCTCTGTCCAAACCACAGGAAAATATCTCTTTGGAAAGTTTGTAGTCCCTCATAGAGGGTTGGGCGCACTCTGTCCGGGTGTTGGAGTCACCATTATCTCTCCTGTGTAGTGTTATGAAGATGGCAGTGCCACCTCTGTTTTCTGGAATGCAGAAGAGGTTGCTTAATGTCTTGTGTAAAATGGGATACGTTAGAGGATGCAGGACTAAGATATATCTAATGTGAAGCTAGGGAGGGTGCATGGGCAGAGTGGTGATGAGGGTGCTAGAGATCTCTTAGGGGGCTGGGTGTTCCTGTTTTTTATCTTCATTTCAGGTCTTTTAAAGGAACCATTGTTCATGGTGAAATGGTTATTATTTATATGCAGAAGTGATTGGTATATGAGAGTAGAAAAATGGGCTGTTTTACATCGAATTAGGCATCCATGTAATGCGTCATTTACAGCCAACACCAGATGCAGGTAACAAATATGGTGACAAATTAATGCAGATGTAACCTATATTCATGGACCCGTTATCATCCCACAAAGGCATGAAGTAACATCTATCCTGGTTTCAGAGGTTAAAGAGGCGACTTGAACACTGGTCTTACTAGAGTGTTTCTATACTTTAAGGCAAGATTTTGCTATGTTTAGACTTGTTGAACTTTTGGAGAGAGCAAGGTCAGGTATAGAGAGTGCCCTTCTGTGATTTAAGTGGCTATTTTGGTTTAATTCTTTATTCCTTGAAGGCACTGTAAGATGGTGTTGTTCTGAGTGCATAGAGGATGTCCCGTTTCTTTTTGCCACACCAGAAAATTATTGACTGAGAGATTTCTTTCTTGGAATGTTTGGATTTCTAGATGGAGCATTTTTTGTTCTTTGACTTTCTGATTTTCCTTGGACTTGACATCTCTGCGTTAGGTGTGATGAAGAGGTCTGTATGTGATCCATACAGTTCTAAGAATGCACCTTTTGTCCACTGGAAGCGAAATTAGTAATTTTAGTACTAGAGAGATATGATTAGATTTTTCGTATTTTAAATGATGCGTTCAGGGCTGCTTTAAGGGGTGAGTAAGTTGATTTCTGAATGATGCCAGTGAGCAGATCAATTCTGTAGTATAGTGTTGATAGAGAAATGAAGGTCCTGTACTAAGGAATGAACCTGCTTGAATGCCTCTCACAGCATCAGTAGTTTAGTTAGTAACATCTTTTTGTCTTGATCACCAAATGATTTCAAAATACCTGCACATGTAGTACCAGGCATCCACATGCCCTGCACTCGCCCAACTTCACATGGCAGGATGAGGGAGTGATTCAGTGAACCTTAGTCTAGAGAGAATGTATGAAATGGTTGCTGTGTGAATTTGAATGATGCGCAAAGAGCTAATCGAAGCACACTAGTGAGTGGTGCACTGAGCAGTATGTCTTTTGTTTACGGTGTGTGTCCCACCACATATTCTTCAAACCCTTTGCTTTACCAGCCTGCCCAAGGCCAGCCTCCTCTTTGTGCTTTCGAACTGTGCTTTCCCTGGTCTATTTCCTTGTTCATTACTGTGTTGAAACTCCACGTAGTCCGCACTGTCGCCACCCTGACAGGCACAGTCCTTTGCTCACACATGTATTTTCAAGACGTCTAGCATTACTCAGTTCTATCTCTTGAGTCTTCCTAATAACATCTCATACCCCTGACTTCACACTATTTACATTTGCAGTGATAATTTTTACTTATCCCTATTATCACTCACTATCACCTTCATCATTTTGTCCCCTTATGGGTGTCTTTTGGAACATAAGAATGTCATTTAAGACGAACTGTCCTAAATGTTAGATTGTTATTGAGGCTGTTGACAGTCTATGGCTTGAACCAGTGTGGATTCTGGTTACCTGCTGTATTCATCATTTGTACCAATCATGTAACCTGATGGTTACGAGTCTACCTTACCCACCCCTAACTGGAACATTCATGTTCCTCACCAACTCCCCCAAAAGCCTTACAACTCTTTCCCTTACGGACGACTGCTCCAGAAGCATCTGCTGTCCCAACTAATGCAGACCTCTCCCCCTCTTCCTGTTTGCCTCAATTTGCCTCCAACCTGCTCTGCATCTTTTCTGAACTATCACACCCAGTAGCACCATCCTATTTTACATCTGTAGTATGCTTTTGTCTTGCGATTGTTAACCACCTATCTCAATGCCTTTTTTATCTCAGTGCCTTTTTCCCAGGGCCACCACCATCTTCTCTCAGAAGGTTACTTGCACTTGTGGGGGCGACTTCCTCTGTGTGTAGTCCACCTCTGTCGCTGGCTTTCCTTTTTAACTCATTACTAGTCTGCCGTACCTGCTTCTGTTTTTGCCATCATTGTATTCCCCTGTAGTCCTAGACTCCTTTGCTTTTGATAGTTTGTTGCTATTTTTTTATCAAGGAACCATCCTTAAAATCTTTCATGTTTCCACTTGCATCACTCTTGCGTTCTGCTGCCCAGTCCAATGCCAAATCAGGGGTCTCAAAAAGTGTAATTTTTCATGGAAAAGAAGCTTGAGATTGCCCATGTGGAACAGCAAGCACTGGAAGTTAATCACACTTGGGTTTTTTTCAACTTCTTTCAAAAGATTTGCGTTAGTTTTGCACTAACTTTGCATGGGCCGCTAGTGACAAATAATGAGTCTGCATATGTTTTGTTTTTTTGCTCACTGAAGAATGACATCGCTGTCATTGTAATTTATGATTTTTTGCAATGAGAAATCTTGCTGTTGCTTAGGCAGAAGCTTTGGTGCAGTAACTCATTGGGTACTGTCCTACACAAAAGACAGAGAAGTACATGTCTCCAATCACTTCTCTAACCCACTTTTTAAGAAAGAGATGCCTGTATTTTTAGGTCGAGCTCGCAAGCTCTTTGACCTGTTGTAAGTATTGTGGGCTTTTAACTACGCCCACAGCTCGCCCATCACTATCACTCGTTTGTGAGCTTGCCTTTCAAAAATCCTTTGTTATCAATGAAAAAATGCTTTACGTTTGTCCCTCCTTGGGGCGGTTTTGTTACCGCCTTTTAGACTGCCCCTGTTACAAGGATAATTGCATGACTGCCGATAAGTTTGACTGCGAGCAAACTTCTTTTTCTTTTTGTGTCTCTCCTTCACGCTCATGGCGGCCATAGTGCTTTGAATCGACTCGCTTAAGTCAACCGTTTTACATTTCATTTTCAGTTTAAGTGGGAAGAAAAGTCCAGTTAGGAGTTTACAATGCTAATAGCTCTAACTTGAGCAAACATGAGACCCATTGCATTGCAAGTGCTTGTTTTATCATCTGCCCCTCCTGGAATCCACAGCACTTCTACAGCTCCTGAAATCCACAGCACTTTTAGCTTGCTTTGCTGAACGCACTGCTTTGCATCTTCTGCTGTAACCTCCAGGTGTTTCAAAGTGCCTTTTAATGCAGACAGCTTGGTTCTAACCTCTTAGACCCAACTTCCATTCCAAATCTTTTCAGCTCGCAAACTTTGTCTCATCCACTGCCACTGCCAATCTTCCAGTGATGCAGGGATGGCCTTTATTGCTTCTAGGACCCTTCCGATTAAAGTATTGTGCTCTCCTGGTGGTCGCATGAGTTTTTTCCAGGAAGCTGACCCCATCTCTAGTAGCTCTAGTGATGTAGCAGGTCTCTCTATCTCCCTTTGATGATGTTTGTTTAAAGTTCTTTGATTGCCATTCTGTCCTGCCTGCCACTATGGCTTCTACTCTGCTTCATGTACTTACTTCAGCAGCCCCTTTCTGCGCAGAGCTGATTTCAGTGGTGTCCCCTGCTACCAGGGTCCCATCTCTTGCCCCATTCCCTGTCCTAATTTGACCCCCGTACTTAAAGAGAACATGATTCAAAAGTGGCAGTAACAGTGTGTTAACAAGACCCTAAATACAACGGCTTCCGGCACTTGTTCTGAAGGACAGAATGGACCATGTGCAGCCAGATGTCCATACAGTGCAAAATCACTGAAGAAAACAAAGGTTAAAGTGATGTCAGGTGTTGAAATGAGATACGAGCTAACATATAAAAACCAAAAAAACACAAATTGTCTAGCTATCGTTTAGTGAACTAACAATATTTTGCAACCCTGTCATACACTGCTAGTGATCTTGTAAATTGTAATACTTATGACTTGATAAACGACATCATTGATGACATCCCTGATGGCATCGCAGGTCATCATTGAAGACATCTCTGATGGCATTACATCATCCACAATACTGCTATTCACATTACTCCATTAACTTTTACATAATAAAAAAAAAGAAAGTTGTTAGAACAATGACTATACTCATATAAACAATAGTATTACTATTTGTACTTGTGTAGGTACCTAGAATGACATTAATGTGAGTCTTGCAGGCAAGCAAGATAGTTCATGTTAAAAGTTATATAGTGCACCTGATGTGGGTTACAGAGATATCTTTCAAAGTAGGCTGCGGTTTAAAGCCAAAGCCTGTTGCAAAAACCCTGTGAGAAAAGCCACATGTTCTGTTGATTATTCACCAGTGGATGTCTAAGCACTTGCCCATGTTAGATAGTCGTAATACGATGCTGTAGACAAATTCTATGTACAAGGACTTTTATATGGTGTGGTTGTTTTCTCGAGACTTTCACTGAAGATTTTGAGCCATTGCAGTTTGTTGAATAATGTACAATGTAAGGGTGATCCACTTAGAGGTGTTTTAAGTCACACTGGAGTTGTAAGCATGGCTCTAATGTTGTATGCCTTTCTGCATTCTGAAATGACTATAGTGTATTTTACCAAATTACAAAGAGTTGTTTTTTAGAGCCTGGATGAGGGTGTCTTATAAATTGCAAACGCATACCTGTCAATCTCTTGATTTAAAATTTCAGGTAATGTGAAATGTTTGACTGTGATGTGAATAAAATATGAACTCTGTTTTGGCTGGTGTTCAAGGTTTAAAAAGGAGTGACTCCATTAACGTCTGTGGTTACATTTAGTTTTGATAGGTGGGTAAATATCAGTAGAAAAGGGAAATATCCACCAAATGTAGATGACTTTTCAAATATGTTATGTGTCCAGCATGTGGTCAAATTTTATGTTGATTAGCAAATGAGTGATCTCAGAAAACTGTGCATGGGTATAGCATGTTGAATTACTTCAAGTCCACAAATACTGTCAAAATAACTGGATGTCATTTCGGAGGTAATCAGTGATGTCAGCAATGATGCCCTTTAACATATCATGAGTGATGTAATATGTGAGGCCATAAGCAGAGCATGATGAGGACTCAACTTACTTTGTTCACTGAATTGTAACTAGTGTATTTCAGTGTTTTTTTCAAGTTTTTAAAAAATAGTTATTTTCTCATTTCAACACTTAACTATAATTTTACATTAACCTTTGATTTTTGGTGAATCTCTGTGTTTTTTTACCAGATTCTAAGTTGACCATATGTCCTTGCCCTGAGGCAACCTGTAGCCAAGCCCCCCAGTGTGCACAGCCTTTAACAATGCACAGTGGGAGCTTGGGCACTGGGCGGGACTTCTGGCCAGGCCAAGCGCTCAGCCCCCCGAGGTCCTAACATGGCTGCTACAACATATTCCCCATGTTGTGGTCAGTCAATCAGGATCTGCCAATCCACTTCAAATGGCCAGTGAGAGCATTTCTGGACATCAATGATCCAGATACAGGTATTTTTTTCTGATGTTACCCCATTCATGTCTAACCCCAGCCTCTCTTTAAAAACTATTTTCTAGAAAACGGCTGAACGTTTTTTCACCAAATAACTAAAAGCATGCTTTCTGAAAAAAGTTCTAACTTTTTTGCCCAATTTGGTGTAATTATGTTCAGCTGTTTCTTTCTGTATCAGAAAACAAACTTTCTATGGGAATTAACATGGGAAATCACTCTTCTGGGACACCTCCAGCTTTTTCTTGTCCCACACTTGAAGAATCGGCACAAAGCTTTACTGAGCCCTGGACTGGGTCACCTCCTTTCTCACTGGCAGAACCCAGAGAGTCCGCCTCCCCCCATTCTGCTCGGAGGCCACCGAAATAATCTGCGGCGTACCCCAGGGTTTGTCCCTCAGCCCGACCCTCTTCAACGTTTACATGGCCCTGCTCGCTAACTTTGCCCGATCCCACAACCTCAACATCATTTCATAGCCAACGACACCCAGCTGATCTTCTCCCTCACCAAGGACTCAGCCAAGACCTACCGAAGGAATGAACGCCGTCGCCGAATGGATGAAGAGCAGCTGCCTCAAACTCAATTCCGACAAGATGGAAGTCCTCATCTTCGGCTCCACCCCCTCCGCATGGGATGACTCCTGGTGGCAGGCCAGACTCGGAACCACTCCGGCTCCCACTGACCACGCATGCAACCTAGGATTCATCTTGGACCCCTCACTATCCATGACCCAGCAAGTCAACGCCATCTCCTCCTCCTGCTTCAACACCCTCCGCATGCTCTGAAAGATCTTCAAATGGATACCCACTCAAACCAGAAGAACAATCACCCAAGCCCTCGTAAGCAGCAATCTGGACTACGGCAATGCCCTCTATGCAGGAACCAGGGCCAAACTCCAGAAGAGGCTGCAACACATCCAGAATGCCTCTGCACGCCTGATCCTGGACATCCACTGCCACATCACAGACTGCCCGAAAAATCTGCACTGGCTCCCAGTCAACAAGAGAATCACCTTCAAACTCCTCACCGTCGCTCAGAAAGCACTAGACAACACCAGACCAGAATACCTCAACAGACGACTCTCCTTCTACACCCCGACCCGGCATCTCCGCTCCGCCGATCTTGCCCTCGCAACTGTCCCACGCGTCCGCAGAACTACAACCGGCAGTAGATCATTCTCATACCTCGCCGCCAAAACGTGGAACACTCTTCCCACCCACCTGTGCCAGACCAATGACCTCCTTACCTTCAGAAAACTTTTCAAGACCTGGCTTTTTCGAGCAGTAGCAACACCTCCCCCACCTCCCTTCCTCAACGCCTTGAGACCCTCACGGTGAGTAGTGAGCTTTACAAATCCCTGATTAATTGATTGATTGATGAAGGAGCCAAAGTGGATGAACGCTTTTTTTTGGCTAGTTTGGTGCAGATTCATCAAACAGCACTAAAGTTAATAAAGGGACTAAACAATTCACTTCCTATGAAAACCCTGACCAAACAATAACTACATTGTGGTGACCGCCACTGTGCACCAGCAGTGTTAAAAACTGTCATAGTCACAGACAGTCCTTTGCTCAAAGTGGCTGTCCATTTAGCTGCTTTAAGAGGCCATCTTTACTCCTGTTGAGTTAGTTTTACCCTAAATTGAAGTAACAAACAGTGTTCAATATAGTTTTGTGTCATGTTGCACACCATCCTTATTTGCGCTAGTAGCTTCCATCACCTGTGGTCATTAGTGTTGTAGTATGAATAGCAAACTCTGTTCTGAGATGACTGCCACGTATTTGATGTTTATAGTCCAGTGCAGGCACTGGTACGCTGTGGCATGCACACATGCAGCATGTTTGCTTAGCTTTGATGGTGACATTGGGCCTTTTGGCTGACCAGGGCCAAGCTATGTCCTGTTTACTTTGTCTATTGTGAAGCGCTCTGACACCTTCGGGTAAAGTCCGCGCTATATAAAAACGCATTAAATAAATAAATAAATAAATCTGTAATGCCAGCTCCCCACTTAAGTCGTCAACATCATGGCGTAAGACCCCTCCCACTTCTAGGGCCTGAGAACTCCCTAAGATCAAACGTTCGTTGTGCAGACGAGCCAGCAGCTGGGGTCCAAGTGTAACTCTGCTTTTCTCACAGGCGCCCCCATTTGCCATGGTGAGTTCTTTGGCAGCTAGGGTACCACCAAGCCATTTGGTACGCTAGGGCAGCCTGCTAAATGTAGAATCCAGAGGCCACCACCACACCGTCCCTCAGTGGTTCTTAACCCAGCGTATCTTCATGGTCTCTGCAACAGCCATGTAAGCATGGACATCTCCCCAGTGGTGTAACATTAGCGCCCGCAATCTCGCGGTGCGAGGGGAGGGAGGCGAGCTCCAGGGGGCTTCCTGCCACAGCCTGCACTGTGCTGCAGGCCCCTGGCCTGAGAACTCCTGTGCGGGGGGGGGCAGGGGGGGAGGGTATGATTGGGGAGGCATGTATTTTGCAGAAGGGCCCCCTCAAGTTTCGTTACGTCACTGCACTTCTCACCTCAGCATGCCAAGTACTTCACGGATTAAAGGATTACAAATAAACAGGATTATGTATGGTGTGAAGGAGCAGCAGGCCTACGCAGCAGCCAGGTTGACATTTTATCACGCGCACACAAGTTCTTTGACATAATCAGAATTTTTCCTTCTGTTGGTTTGTTTTCTAAGGCCTTTAACGTGTGAAGCAATTTCAGTAATTTTCCTTCCATTACTTTTAGTGAACCTGGGCTTTATGTCCTCGGCAGTGGGAGAGTGCTGCCCTTCTGGCCAAATGTAAGAGAGAGTTATTGCATGAATCATTCCACAAATTGTTCGTGGAGTAACAAAGTGAGGTATTGAGACGAACACAAGGTCGTGCTGACGACATTTACAGAAACTGCTTTACAAGGCATTAGGGAAGGGGCGGGGCCTGAAGCTCTCTTTAGAATTAACGCCCTCCCTGCCCTCCGTGCAGCAGAAGTATAAACAGTGAGCATCAGTAACTGGTTCTATAATCTTCATGTTTGGCTCCGTTCAGAGACAGCCAATGAGCAGCCTCTTCAGAGATAGCCAAGTTACCTTCTGCCAGAACAGCCATATTTAATTAAAGCTGCGAATGTACTTTAACTTTAAACCGATTACTGACATAAACACTATAAACACGCCAGAGGGCCAGAGTGAAGACGTACAAGGCCTACACGTGGGCCAATTTGGAGTTGATCAAATGAGCTATTGGTATCGGCACCTAAATGCACTTGTAAACTCTTCCCATCGAGTGTTTCATTACGACTACATGGTTTCTGTCAGTTAAGGCAGCAACATCCAGAGAGTCAGTGAAATATTTAAATGAGCCATTGCCAGAACCGTGTAACAGCCCTTGCCTGGGGTGTGACTGCCTAACATCCCATACGAGCTTTATCTGTGCTTTTGGCGTCGTTTGCTGAATATGGATTTGAGGGTGGGTGACTGTGACGAAAGATGGAGCAGAGCAAGCAGCGTTCTTGTGGATGTTGTATGCACGAACCTTAAAGCCCTGAGTGTAAATTCTCTCCGTGTTTGCTCATTTGCCTTAGACTGAAGTGGGCTTGGTATTTACACTGTTGGAGCTTAGCAGATCGGCCGGTGACCCTTTGAAGGGAAGCACCAGGTCTGGTTTAGCTCCCTGTCCTTCCTTCAGCCTCCAGGTCCAAGACACTTATTAATGTGTGAAAATTCTCTTCTGAAAACTGTTCATCCGAATGTTATAGTGTTTCACCCTGTCCATGAAGTTTCACAAAATAAAGTGGGAAAATGTTTACTTATGAATCCGATACAAAAATGCTCTTGCATTTTCTCGAAACTCTCCCCAAAAGGATTTATTCTTAGATTGCTTTGTGAGCTAATTTGACTCTTGGCCAGATAAGGATCTCTTCCAGTTCCAGGAAATTAAACACAAGAGTCGGCCCTGCTCTGTCCTTACCCAGCATTCTCCGCCTTGACACATAGATCCTATGTGGTTTTCATGTCTCACTCGCGACAGCGCTGCACGCGATCTCACATGCAGATCTATTGTATTCAACAAGGGGCTTGCAGCCCGCACATTGCTTAACATTTGGTGGCTTCATTGTCACTTTAATTTGCTTCCTTGTAATTGGACAGTATGTGCTGGCTTCACTTCCTCTTCATTCTGCTGGAGCATGGACCAAGTACTGATTGGTTCAGCTAGATTGATGTCATTCCACTGGCACGCTGTGATTGAGGTACTACTCTTATTTTTTCTTCTTCCCTGTTGTCCTTGTTGAACATCTTTCAATTTTTAACTAGCTTTTACTATAGCACACACACTTCATAGAAGTCCTTTGAAATGGATGTTTATTGTGACAACACTTGTTCTCTGCTTTTATTTTGATAACAGATATTATCTGCTTTCAAATGTATTTTCACTAAGACATAGTAATGGTCGCAATTGCTTTCTTTTTGTGGTGGATCTTTGGAAAAATGTCATATTTTCTTTCTTTTTCATGCATGGGGATAATAACTAATTTGCTCAGAATCTCCAGTGTATTGTGCTGAGCAAGCATTGGTAAAGCCAATATGTTTTTCCTTTGAGACTATTGGCCCTGCCATTGCCTTTGGTTTCTGCTGTACAGCATGGACATTGCCGTGCTGTAAAGCAGTGTGGCTGCTGTGCAGGATGGCTAAATAATAATTTAAAAAACGAATATGATGCATCCAGTTTTAATGCACTTGAAAAAAGCACCTTAACCCTGGTTTTGTCATAGCTTTAAAAAAAAAAAATCAGTTTAATTAAAACAATGCAAAGCATCCGAGCTGCTGTACAACATGGCTACAAAACATTTCCAATAGCTCTCTTAGGCGAGACCTATTGGCTTTGCCAATGTTTTTTAGCTGTAGTGTTACTTTCAGTGTATGGTTGGTTGTACCACTTCCTCTCACAGACCTGCATCCATGTACAAATTTCCTGTCTGAACAACTTTGATGAATACTGTTCCATGGATTAGGTGTATGTCATCCTTGATCCTCTGCTTAAGGTGGTGGCATCTCAAATTGCCACAAAGATGTCACTGATATAGCCAGTGATAGCACCCTGCCACTGTCACGCTGCCTGCACTGAATCCGCCACACATTGGGGGTGAGGGTGGGTGAGGTGTCCAGTGCCTGAAGCCCTCTCATCCAGTGTCTGTAGTTTAGAACTACCCTGCTGTGCAGTATGTCAACCTGAGGGCATGTTGCAGGCAGCCATTTTCAGATTGCCAGTACAGTGGAGCTCACTGAATGCTACATTGGACTTCCTGCGTACCTCTGCCGGAGGCCACAGTGTCAGTACTGAAGTGAGCAGGATGCCATATTACTAGTTCACAATGGATCTCTTATTAATTTTACCCTGAGTGATGGAAATGCTATGTTGATGGCTCGTGAGGATCCAGGCAGACGACATGGGCTTCCCCAGTGACATTTTTTTCCATTGAGGAAGTTTCATTTGAGGATGTAACACCGGCGAGACACTAGCATTCGTGATATCCCTTAGGATTTTGCTGCAGCCTCATCTCATGCCAGGCATTTCCCTGTTTTTGTCACAGCACGTCCTGTTCTCTGGGGCGAATGCCAATATTTCATATTACCGGAAGGTGCAGAGAACTAAGCGAAATCCAAGCCAGGTCTCTTGGCAAAACCCCAGTTTTCTCTTCGATCGGATGCCTTCTTAATGTGTCGTGCTTCATAAGTCAGAAACAATGATGCTTCCTTGTAGGGGAACGTGTCTTCTGTCCTTAAACGTTGTCGGTGGTGGTCACTGAACATGGTGATATTCCTGGTGCGGCATCTAACAACGCTCGGGGTCAGATTCCTTCTGCTTTAAAAATTGTGTTTGTCTGATTTGAGGCATACTTTTTGACCCCACAGCACCCCCGTCATCACTGTAGGTCACAGGCTTGATACACTTTTAAAACAATGACCAAGGGAGGGCCTCCCTCGAAGACAAGACGTTCCTGAAGAAATTCTGCTTCACAAAAAGATGGTACAGGCATAGCCATGCGTCTGCTGTAGGGACCTCCTCGCGGTCTTCACGCGAGCCGACAGAACTCTAAAATGTGTCAATCTTCCCTTCATAATTTAAAATCAGAATGCCCATTACTGACATAAGTATTACTTCAAACCGCATCCTCCCATGGCCCATTCTTTTTCGCATTTAAATGGATTATTCCCTTCTCCACTCTACTGAACCTCTCTCATACCATTCCTTCTAGGATGTTCCAAAGTCACACAGTGCTCAATCCCAAGACTAGCCACAAACTCCTTAATCCGTTCTGAGTTATATTGTTATGTACCAATGTGACTCATACAACCTCCTGCTGAATATTTTACTCTATAACCTAATTACCACTCCAGTATTTAACTTCTCAAAATGCGTGTTTCCGGATAATTTCTGAAAAAATCGATGCACTTCCCATGGTTACCCCAACTTGAAATGGACCTATTATTTCACTCTTGCCTTCTTCTTTAGTAACATAGGGCAGTAAACGGGGCTCAAATATGACTCCAAAGTCATTCGGGATTTATTTGCTGCTTCACTTTGATTGTAATTTCTTACCATTCTTTCAATTAAAATATCTGTCCCTGGCCTTAGTAAAAACGTTGGCCCCAGCAATTCCCTAAAGCCTTTCATAACAGAACTTCAATTTTTTCCATATCAAACTCCAGCAGCCCAAACTTTCCAACCCGTAATAATAATTAAAAAAAACTTTCTTTATATATAGACCGTTCTGCATCATCTTTTCTCACTTTTCTTGGCCTTTACGGCACGTTTCTTTAATTTTCTAACCTGACTTCCTTTAAATTCTCATTCCACTCTTATGCTGTAAAAACATCCCATTAGGTCTGACTTATTTCCCCCATATTACAGTCATCCTAACCTTTTTTCTCACATGGAATCTGAATTCTGGACAAAATCAAATATGATCTTATTCACACCAGGCATCTATTCTATTTACAGTCTGACTGTACTCTTGTATTAAATTGTGTCATTTTTCTCATGCAAGGTGAAGCTTGTTGCCTTCCCAGAGTAGGTAACAAGCCCATAGGTTATGATTGAATGAAATAATTGACTCCCCAAATGTTTGCAAAGGGTTACTTTTCCATAGCAGAGTACTTTTCCTTTGTTTCTGTCAATTTATGTCATACAAATATGCATTTTCCCCCATTCTTATTTTGTGACACTACAACAGGCAGGCCTTTGTCACTTGCATCAGTTTGAGATTGCTGTTTTCGAATTGAGGTAAAATCCCTTTAATGGTTTTGTGTTATAAATCCCTTCCTTGATCAACTGAATTGATCTTTGGTAATCTTCACTCAAGTTTCTGTTCTAAATATGTCACCCTATGTATCTCAGTTTTGCATTTTGCAGCCTACACAGTTGAAACCAAAATCACTCAGTGTACCAACAACGTTTCTTCTTTGTTTCATATTTGCCTTTCGTTGTCCTTCCTTTTAACCTTTCTACAACAGATATGCTATCTTGAAATTATTTTACCACTTTCATATTCCTAAACAACCACTGCAGAAGGTGTTGGGACACAACTGCAGCCAAGGCTAGACCAAAAGACATTCTTTTAAACTGATAACATCCAAAATTAGTAATGAATGCCTTAAATCAATGGTTCCCAACCTTTTGATTTCTGTGGACCCCCACTTTAACATTAATGGAACGCAGGGACCCCCACTTAATCATAATTGGAATCCGGAGACCCCCGCCTGAGTCATTACTGGAAGCTGGGGACCTAATTTGTCAATATTTGCCAATATGTTTTAATGTTCTAAGCAGTCGCGGAGCACCTGAGAAGGCTTCACGGACCCCCAGGGGTCCCCGGGCCACAGGTTGGGAACCACTGCCGTAAATGGTCTGAACTCTTAGTGCAGTGGAGTGGCTAAATAGTGCTCAACACAGTTGGACATTTTACCTATGATGTTTGTTGTAGGGAAAGGGAACCTAGCAGCCTATATTTTATTGTTAAATTCACTCGGGTCCATGCACAAACAAGCCATCCCTTTTATGACTTCAGCATAGGTTGACAATTCATAACGGTGTTTCTACTGACTCAATTATACACAGCTTTTCAAATTTGGCAAATTCTTCATCCACTTAAAAATGGGAATGTCTGCTTTTGCTAATCATTGATACCAGCTCATCGTTAAGGGGTAGTTCATAAACAAATCCTTTTAATTTTGTCAATATTCCTTTGAACAAATTCAGAAAAATCTTTTACGGTTTAACACTCATTTGATTCTTCTTCAGTTATAACACGTTCATACACGTCCCTAGTTGGATACAACTAAGGGTCTCAGTGAAGGTGCGATTTTTCACACCTCATAAATAACGAAATGCTAGGGTACGTTATTTACTGCGTTCAATAAATAGCACCTATTACAAGTTTTTTGTGAATAACATGAATGTTGTTGTTTAACAAACCAAATTCTACGTGGTACTGTAAGTTTTGTACACATTTCTCATGTTAAATTTCGGCAATTTTGAGCTGCTGAAATTGAACGAAATTTTAGGTATTTAACACATGCAACAATTATTGGATGCTCTAAATACAACCAAACTCATAATTCCGACCCCTGTGCAAACAGTGGTTACGCAGAGATCAGAAAACATTGACTCACTCAATAATGGGGCCATAAATGTGTAATAATTTTTATCTGGACCAACCTAAAACTTGTGGCCCATGTTTTGCTGCATACAATTTCCCATAATGCCTCTACTTTTAAATCTTATCTCTAACTCTAACATGCCTAGCATACTTATAATTAATCATTTCTTGCCACAGCTTTATTCACCTTTAAGAGATACCTCTTCAGCCAGAGTGGTATTCAGCTAAAACTTAATCCACTAATGTCCACCAAACACTTTGGTGATATGAACTCACAAATCCTATTAATATTTAATGCCAAGATATTAATTCTTCCAAATAAAGTACGGTGGCACATTACACAGGCACTTTGAAAATCCCCACATATTCACTACTTAACATGATAATGTCTTCCAAATGTGCTTTGTTTTATTGTGTATGTCCATGTTTTTATTTTTAAATTTCTTTCTAGCCACCTCCATGCTACTAATCTTTTTTTCTTAATTTTGCAACTTTTTCATTTGTTTTTCTCCTGACTTTTGCAAATGGTCCCCTTTACTTCTGCAGTTGACAGCCAAATGACTTAAAATGAAACATATTCATCACCTTTTTTCCCGTCCTTTGTTTCTCTGAAAAAATCTCGAACCTACGTGGACGCGCTATGCATGCATTTGATGTTGTTTCCTTTGTTTAATCTTAGGCACTTGCCTGAATATATATACACACAATGTTCTTCTACTAACAAGAAATTATGTTTATATAGCTTTTGTCCTTCTTGTCTTACCCAAATGTTCAACAATTGCTAATTGATTATTATCATAGTCATTAGATTCAGTCAATTGGAAGACTGGCTCTCCTGGAACAAAAAGGTTTAGATGGAACAATTTTTAGGCCTTGTTTACACATTACTAATGTGAACATTATTCAGAGTACCTTCTACACCAGAAAGGTTTTGTCTAATGTCTGCTTTTCACCCCCAAAATGTCATTATTATTGGATAATAATCATTTCAGTTAGTGCATTAGCTCGTCAAAAGTGAAATTGTATTTGTTGTTTAAAAACGACAACAGACTATTAGCACAAGGATACAAGAGTAGAAAGAACTCTTCAAATTGCTCCTTGGTCGCTTAAAAGTCATCTGTATTCAGCAATGGGAATGTGCACTAAGATGTGAAGACACGGATCCTCCCACCAGTACCGCAGGATGACTCCTTGCGCATGCCTTGTCTCCTTCAAATGCTGTTCCTTCCGCCCACATTCTTCATGTGCTTCTTCCGGGCAGCATGGATTCCTATTGCGGAAAAAACGCGGTTCCACGTGCTGTGATGATCCTAATAGCTTCTGCTCTTAGACTTCGTCTGTGTTGCGGCCAGTCAGATTTCATACACTTTTCTGCAGCCAAATCTTCATTGCTGATTCCATGCTGTGTCTTCTCAATCACGTTTGTACTTTTTAGTCTCAATGTAACTTGTCCCGCTTTGCTGCTGAATTTACAATGCCCTCAGCGCCCAGATACCCCTAGGGGTAGCTGGTTGATTGATTGTTACAGGTCCTGACCTCGAAATGTTTGCCACTCTCGTCCCCAATTGATTATTATGCTGGAAACAGATGATGGTAACACCATAAGTATTAGACTGTATGGCAGTCATTTTACTGCGGGCAATCGCTTTTGCACCTTACTTATTACAAGTCTCACATACAAATCTTTGAACACTATCACAAGACTTATGCACAGACAGAAGCATCATCACTTGAAAAAGTAGCTCCATTACATACAAGAGAGGACAGCAGTACAATTCCTAGCTTTAAAATATTTGAAGGAAAAACTTTGAATATAGGTCTTTCTGTGTGGAATGATTTTATGTTTTAGGAATCTGTTCCATCTTCATGAGATCTAGTGTGCTTGGGGAAGTAATCTCATTATAGAAACGTGATCATACCCTCTCTTCACAGCTCCTGTGGGCCATTCCTTTGAAACTAATCCCATTATAAACACATTTACTGATGGACCCCTTCACAAGCACAGTGGTCTCCTCTGGAAAGAAGTAATTCCATTATCAGAGCATTACCGATCAGACCATCTCTGTACACCCTGAGGGACTTTTTCTGAACCTAATTCTTTGATAACTCTATCTGCCCACAGGCCATCTTGGCACTCCTTAAAAACAGTAATTTCTGCCTTTAAAATACCCCCACCCATAAAAGCCTCACTCCACATTCCTGTAGAATTTCTATGTTCAGTAAATTCTATCATAGCATTCTCTTGACAAGAATAAGTAATTTTTGCACTAGGAGCTTTATCTGATAGGCTGCTGTCATCGATATAAGTTACTATCTCATCATCCTAGATATATATATATATATATATCCCTGAAAGCATGCTTTTCGTAGTTTGGTGTAAATCTGTTAAATTTTTAAAAACTATTATGGTTCATAATTTATAAATACCAGGACGACTGGATTTTCGACTGGGTTTGCAGCCTCTTGGACCTTGTCAGGGGGTCCTAGAGAGAGCCATCCCCTCCAGGGCCAAATAAAGTGTTTAGGTTGCACGACATTCCTGCACTTTTGTGGGAGCCAGCACAACTTTCTTACTGCTGTGAGTCCCGCAAGAGCACAGAGGCCACGCTGGCGCCTGTGAGAGTCCTGCAGGATTGGTAATTTTTTTTTTTTTTAAAGGGGGCGTCTGTGGTAGGTTGGCCTTATGGCCAAACTGCGTTGCATACAGGCCAGGCACTTCAGACAACCCCACACTGTAAACGCCCTCACCATGCACTGCTTATATCACTCTTGACATGTTCTGTGACATCATTGATAATATCCCTGATAACATCTAAAATTACATAATTGATGCACCACTGACACCACTGTGCATGGCGAAGGTGTGAGTTATAGTTAATTCAATTAACTACAACTGATGAATTTCAGTGTTTCTTTTTTTCAGTCCAAAATGTTACACTTAAACTGACATTTTTACCTAACTATATTGTCACTTGTCACTTTAGTGTGTATGTGTGTGTTTTTTTGCTGGGTCGTGGTGTGCCCCTCCCTGTGTAAATAATTTTGCTTATATGCACATTCCATATTCGGGGAAAAGGCTGCTCAGCCTGGTGTGTTCCTTCCTGTAGAACTAATTGATGCGGTTGGAACATTATGCCTACAAGAACATTGTTACTTGTCCCTGGGGTCTGCTTTGCCGACAGATCTACTGCACTGACAATTAATGTTGCATAAGAAGGTAACATCGTTCTTTGGGCACTCTGAGAAATGTACAGTATTCTCCTGCACAGAAGGCGTGGCACACTGCAATCCACAACTACTGGTGCATATAATGCAGAACCTGTGCCTGACAGGGATCCGGAGATTGTGCTGGATAGCTCCAGTACCAACTGTGAACCTGGAACCAGTGGCACATCTGGATTTGAACCAGTACTGTGTTAGGGTGCCATTATGAGACTGTGAGCTGGACCCCATACTTCAGATACCAGGACACTGAAATATATCTTTTAACCTATTCTTAGTAATAATGATAATATGGTCGTCATATTTCTTAGGTATTTAAGCTCTTTGGCCCATATTGCATATTAGGCGGACTGACGCACCTTACAGTCAATGAATGTGCTGTTTCCAGTGCTGGAGTGAAATTGCCCGTGGTCTGGGAGCAGCACATTTTGAAAAGCAGACTTGCTCTGGGGGCTGCTAGTTCGGCTTTCAGTGTGCAGGTGGCGCCACACTCTGGATTCCAAAGGGGGACAGAGATCCTCAGAGGCAGGTGCAGTGAGTGACTGCACCCACATGCAGAGGGGTGCCCGGGGGTTTACCTGGAACCCCGTTCCTTCCCGTTGAACGGGTGCCCTCAAAGGGGGCGCACTGAGTGTACGCCACTTCTATGTGGCATCTAGTCTGTACACCTGATCATTTCTTTGCCTCTATGGCTGCATCTGTAAAATGGCGCAGATACAAAGGCAGTGGATTTTCTTGTTTGCATGGGGGCACGATCCCATGCAAAGGAGGGCTGGCTCCCTGAGGAGCACAGTGGTGCGATTTGACAGAAGGGCCCACACAAGTGTCTGCGACCCCTTCTATTACACCAAAGTCCTTGGGAGAGCATAAAGCAGGCGCACACGCCTCTTGGGCCTTAGGTTCCTTTCCATAGTACGGCCACTTGTGTTCTGCCTGCTCTCCTTTCTAGGTAGATGGGCCTATTGGTGGGTCTTTCAATATATCTGTCTGTAATCACACAGAGAATTTGTTCAAGGGACGTTTTGGATCTTTACAAGATAATCAGCGGCCTATGTTAATAGAAAAACATGCTAAGTCCCTGCTGACTTCATTTGAGGGGAAGCTATGGCTACAATCTAAAACCTACGGTTTGCAAGTATTGATTTACTTTGCAGCAGTCCCCATAGACAGTTTATGGCCTCCTGACATGAGATCACAATTGACATCGTTGATGACCCACATATGATATCGCAAGTGGCATAATCCGTGCATAGGGCAAAGAGCAAAGGACCCGTTGACGAGGCCGGAATATAGCACACGCAGGCAGTAGCATAAGGCAGACTTCCACAAGCATGGTACACAGGGCATTGCCGCCAGGCATGCTGTGTGTGGCGCATTAACAGATCATGACTATGGTGCAAAGGGCATTGTCTTTGTACCCTGTTTCAGATACATAGCCTGTACTAGGTGTAGAGGGCGTAGTCTTCGTTCATGGCCTACAGCTTTTCTACATACTACATACAATATACGACTATGGACATATTCGGTGCCTAGTTACCATGCTGACAAGACCCTGCTGCTATAGGGAATAGCACTTGGCCAGAGGCCATATGCTGTGTCCCTTATCTCTGCTGAAAGTACCCTTCTATAGCCCTGTGCCAGGCAGCTGTGCTCCTAATGTCTCTCCCTTGACAGGCATAGGGCACATATGCCCTGTGTTCGGTACCCCTGCCCTCTGTCTTTATTTTTATTTGGGTGTCTTCGTAACTCAGAAAACATTGTGTACAATCCTAAGTGTAAAAGAGCGACCAAACCTTCACAACTCTGCCCACTGGTTCTACAGACTTTGATTAAAAGGCAGATAGATACTGTGGCAAAATGTAAGTTATTTTGGTCAAATGGGGAGGTTGCTGGTCCGTCCTTCAGTTACTTTGTGCCTATGTCCCTCTGCCGCCCCGCTCTCTAGTCCCAGCAGAAATTACTTCACAACATGACCATTAAACCTTGTAGTCGCCGCCTTAGTAAACATATCCTGTTTCTGGAAGCTTTCAGAGTCCGACCTCATATTCAAAATGTGATCCACACTACCAGTTGCCAGGATTTCCCTCAAAATGGTAACCTTCGGTTAGGTTCTTCTCAACCAAAATTTGCTGCGTGAAAGGAAAGAAATGGGCCAATGATATCTCAAAGGCCAACGTTGTGCTATTCAGTTTCAATACAAGTAATAGCTTTGTATCTGTACTCGTTGACGAAACAGGTTAAAATGGGAGCCTGCTGAGGGGCACCGAGGATACACAAATCTTCCTGCATGGTTCGGAGGATAGGTTTCCACGGTCCCCGTGCCTCTTAAATGCCCCAACAATGCTTTTGAAGAAAGTCCGTGAAAAGCAATTTTTTTCTGATTTTACTTTCATTTCCTGCCTCACAGACCGGTTTGTGGGTTTTATCTGAGTGCATGGTCTCAGTTTGTGTCTCAGTCCCTGACTGCTGCGGACAGCATTATTTGAGGCTTTCAGTGTATAGAGGGTCTCTGTTAGCTAGTGCTAGGGTCCATTCGAAAGAAAATTTTCCCATGTCTTGATTCCTGACGGTCGTCATTAGGATTTAACTGCTGTGATGCATAAAAACCTTGCCACCTCACAGCTAGGCAACACTGCAAAGGGAACGGCAGTCTACAGCTGTTTATACTGATTTCCATGGAGATTCTTTGGGTTAGGGTTACTGGCTTCTGGTATCCTCAGTCTTGGATTTGGGTATTCATTGTCAAGTTTTTGTGCCACGTGGGGCTTCTTTTAGCCTCTGCAGCTTCTCAGATTGTGCAAGATACACCAGTCGTTCATTAGTAAGGCAGTGCATTATTTGTAAGACGTGGTCCTGGTGAAGTAGGTCATCTGCCGGAGGATCCTACACTCCCCAGTGGCAATCTGCAGTTAGTTAAGTGCCACTGAAGACAAACTATACATATGTTAGGTGGACCCGTGCTGGGGGCCAGTGCAATGTGTGAGCTGTTGAAGGGAGCAAGGGAAGATCTCCTTTCAGAGAAGGGGAATGTGGTGCAAGAACTCTTCATAGAAACACTCGGGAATTGGCTATACTCCCCAGGGCTGTCCTCTCCAAGCCAAGTTGCCATATCTGGCTTAAGGGGTTGTTTGTGTAATCACGGTGAGAATGAACAACAGGGCTGCTTTCCTTTGGCTCATCCGTACTCAGCTTTATGCTGTGCGTAGGTGAGTTTATCAGCCTCCCTTGTGGTATGGTTGTCTTGTTCTTTGGACAGCCTCATCCCTTTCAAGAAGGCTAGGCAGGCTGCATGTGCAGCTTTGTTTTTGCAGGGAGCATGGAAATTTTATGACAAGACCAGAGGCTCTATTATGCGTTCTTTTCTTACTTTATTTTAAACAGCAGCAGTCAAGAAACTACAGCTCCCAAGGGGGTTAGCGCCAGACTAACCAATGGGAGTAAAACAGGAACTAAAACTGAGCCAATCAGCACAAACAATCAACCATAGAGAGTACCCTTGACTGCAAACAGCCCTCTTTTCTTGCTGCTCGCAGTCAAGATAAGTACTCTCTTTTGGTCGTTCGTATATTCTACTATTCGTTTTTCAAATGTGTTTCCATGTAATGATTTGATATCGTTTATAACTGGTTATTTTCCTTGTGGCTTGCTATTTTTACCGTTACAGTATATTTATTACCGTCCCCCCACCCCCCTTCGTGCAGCCGTTAGTTTTCAACGCGCGCTAACCGCCGCGTTCTAATTGCTCCTCTCTTCTGCGTTGAGCCAGCGCGCGCGATAAAGCAGACGCGCGTCTGTCAGAAGTTGTTTACTTTACCTCGTGTCTTCGGCAGCCGGTTTCCTGCAACCTTGTGGGTCTCCGGCCTCCCGCGGTTACAAAACGGCTTTCCTTCTTGACGCGCCGCTCATTGCTGAATTCCTCCCAACCGGCTCTGTCTTTTGTCCCCGCCTCTGGGGAGGAGCCATATTGTGCCCCAGGGAGCGTGCGGCTCCCTCATTAACCCTTGCTTCCCAAACGTTTTATTGATACCCCTGTGCATAGTTTCCTGGTGTTTACCATTTATAAAAAAAAATCCATTATGGATTGTAGTTCACCTTTAAGGTCAGACTCTGGGGAGGATGAGGAATCCTTCAAACAGGATTTAAACGATTTTATTCAATCCTCAGTGAAAAATGCTTGAGAACTCAGTCATGTCCATGGTGTCCAATTCTATGGCCCATTCTGCGGGGGAAAGCAGAAAACAAAAATTATTTTCACTTAAATCACGTAAAGGTGCACAGACAGAGAGTGAGCTTGCCTCACACCAGACTGAGGACTTGATTCCTCCCAGGCCTCCTTCCAAGGAGGGGACTTCCGCAAAAAATTCGACACCTCTTTCAAAATGTAAAGCAAAATCAAAGCATATTCCTGCGCCAAAAAAGATTGAGATTTCGAAAATATTGGACACAGACGATGAAGACATGGACAACTCATCCCAGTCTGATAATCCTGACGATACGTTTTCCCCTTCCTTTCCCCCCCATAAACGTATCAAACTATCTTCAGGTGGCCCCTCCACCAGTGTGGTGGACTCTGAGGGCGTTCCCATGTTCGATCCGTCCCTCATTCATCACCCTAACTCAACAGAGTGGCTCCCGTTGGACCATGTAGGCGAATATATCTCTTCCCGCCTACGACTACCTTTAGACAAACAAACACAGTCCAAACTGAAATCAGAATGCCCTAGACCGTCGTTGGATTCCAACATTACCGTAACACCGACTATTGATGAGAGTCTCATCACTTTCTTTACCAAATTCGTCAAGGACCCCCGCAAAGGGGTGGACAAGGCCTGGACCACGTGCCAGGATAAACTCTTGGACGTGGTCGGTCCACTAGCAAGAATTTTTGATCTGGCCGTATCAGCCAGATTAGAGGACTCTCCTATTGATCCCTTAGATCTTTCTCTTTGGACTCAAAGAGCCTTCTGTCTTTTGGGCAACGCGAATTCCGCTATTATCCATGAGAGACGCAAAGGCCTTCTACTCAAGATGGACCCTAAGCTGGCTAACTTAGCCACTCGGGATCCCGGCATCCAGGCCGACAGTAACCTCTTTGGCGCTTCATCCATTAAGGACCTTAGCTGTTTTGTTTCGACCTTCTTATCACTGGACAAAGCCCAACAATCAATAAAAAAGGTCTTCAACCAACGTGTTTTTGCCCGGGCCGGTAGAGGTAGGAGCCGCTTTACCTGCCGCTCATACAGAAATCAAGGCTCAAGAGGATACTCAAACTCATACAACCCCTATCCCCAGGAATTCAAACCCCACTTTTACCCACAAAGATCAAGGGGCTTACGCAATCGTGGCCAACGATTCTCCAGATCGTCCAATAATCAAGGTAAGCCAACTTTCTGGCCCTCCTGTAGGAGGTCGTCTTCGCTTCTTCCTCCAAAATGGAAGTCAATTTCAACAGACCCATGGGTCCTTTCCACTATTCGGGGATACCATATCGAACTTCTTCCCCCCCCCTTCCAATCCTATCTTCCTCCCCTCCCAAGGTTTTCTCTCGAAATGTCCTCTCTAATCTCTTTAGAGATCCAGTCCCTTTTAGAAAAAGATGCTATCCACTATTGCACTCCAGACCCTTCAGGCTTCATCAGCTCTATCTTCCTCGTTCACAAAAAGAACAAAAAGTTAAGACCAGTAATCAACCTAAAATCTTTCAATCAATTCGTCGTCTATCGTCATTTCAAGATGGAAACCATTATCCATCTCAGGGATATTTTACTCCAATTCGATTGGCTAGTCAGACTAGATTTGCAGGACGCATATCTAACCATTCCTATTCATCCCTCTCACAGGAAGTTTTTACAATTTCATTGGAATTCAAAAACATTTCATTTTTCCTCTCTCCCTTTTGGCCTATCTTCCGCTCCCTGGTGCTTTACAAAACTATTAAAACCGGTTGTGACCTATCTCCGATCTCTGGGCATCAGATTTATTATCTACCTCGACGATATACTGATCATGCACCAGAGCAAGTCTTCCCTGCTGAACCATCTTCACTTAACATCCACCCTTCTCACAGAACTCGGTTTCCTTATAAATCACGAAAAATCCGTGGTCCTTCCTTCGCAACGGATAGAGTTTCTAGGCTTCCAAAAAGATTCGGTGTCGGCCTCTCTGCTTCTTCCTCATTCCAAGATTTCTGCAATCAAAAAAGAGTTGATTCTAACTCTTCAAAAAGACACTATCTCACTCAGAGCGCTCGCAAGGGTCATCGGTCTTCTCTCTTCTTCGATCCAGGCCATCTTCCCAGGACCCCTTCATTACCACGCTCTCTAGCGCCTCAAAATTCTCCATCTCCGTCAAGGATTGGCCTTCTCCAACCTCGTGTCTCTAGACCAAGAATCCCAAATGGAAATTCAATGGTGGATATCCCATTTGGAGGCTTGGAACGGCAGATCCATCTTCCCCTCTGTGCCCGATCTTGTGTTAGAATCAGATGCAATTCTCACGGGTTGGGGCGCCCGCTGTGGTTCGATATCGACTGGCGGTACATGGTCCGCAGAGGAGTCAAGATTGCACATAAATTGTTTAGAGCTTCTTGCAGGCTCCTTTGCGATCAGAAGCTTTACGAAAAACAGAGCACGATGCTCTATCCTACTCCGCATGGACAATATTTCAGCGGTTCGTTACATCAACCACTTAGGAGGCACCAGATCCAAGCCTCTTGCTCTACTGGCCAAGAGCCTCTGGTAATTTTGTCTGTCCCACAAATTTTCCCTCATAGCCGAATATCTCCCAGGCTCTTTGAATTCCAATGCAGACTGGCATTCACGCCACTTATCGGACTCCAGCGATTGGAAATTACACCATTCAGTCTTTCGCCAAATAGAAAGAAAATGGGGTCCTTTCCAGGTAGATCTCTTTGCGTCCAGACTCAACGCCCAACTTCCTCACTTTTTCAGCTGGCGCCCGGATCCACTTGCCATAGCTACAGACGCTTTCCTCCAAGACTGGTCCCGAACTCTCAATTATGCCTTCCCTCCATTTATTCTAATCAACAGAGTCTTAAATCAGGTCAGACGTCAGAAGGCGTCCCTTGTCCTGTTGGTCCCCTTTTGGCAATCACAGGTTTGGTTTCCACCCCTACTCGAACTCTCGGTGGACTTTCCAATCCTACTCCCGATTTTTCCGTCACTCCTTCTAGACCCTTTCGGATGTCCCCACAACCTGATTCTCAACAAGTCATTAACCCTGTCAGCCTGGCACATTTCCGGTCTACCCAACAGTCCTTCGCTATTTCGTCAGAGGCTTCAGAGTTCATCAATAACGCATGGGCACCCGGCACAAGGCGCGCATACACATCAGCTTGGACTCTTTGGTCAAGCTGGTGTGTGGGAAAATGTGCCAATCCCTTTTCAACAGATCTAAATTTAATTATCAATTTTCTAGCCGCCCAGGCGGGTCTAGGTAAGTCCTATCAGACAATAAACCTTTACAGATCCGCTATATCCATGAACCACTCACACATTGATGGCAACCCTATCGGGATCCATCCTTTGATTTGTCGCCTCTTAAAAGGTGTGAAACTCTCCAGACCCCCTTCTGCTAAATATTCTCATGTCTGGGACGTCTCCCTAGTGTTGAATCTACTTTTTTCTTGGCCAGATAATTCAAGCCTTTCGCTTAAAATGCTTTCGGCCAAGCTTACTATGTTGCTATGCTTAATTTCTATCAAAAGGACTTCGGATGTTAAGTCCTTAGACGTCTCTGCCCGCCAATTCTTACCTTCTGGGGTTTTGTTTCACATTTCCAAACGTACGAAAACTAATTTACATTCTGTCTTCTACCCTTTCTTCCCCGACAAGCCAAAACTATGTGTGGGCCTTTGTTTAAAAGAATATGAAAAGAGAACTGTTAACCTGAGAACGTCCTCTTCCAATCTATTGTTGATCTCCTTTTGCAAACCCCACAAACCAGTGTCTTCGGTAGCCCGTTGGGTTAAATGGATCATGTCCTTAGCGGGGATTGACATCTCCGTTTTTGCGGCTCATTCTTCCAGGGGAGCCATGGCCTCCAAGGCGTTTGCCCTGGGGTCCAGTTTAGAGGACATTCTCAGGTCGGCAGATTGGTCCAATGACAATGTGTTTAAAACTTTCTATTGTAAACCCGTTAGATCTGCTTCTTCAATTGTTATTGACAAGCTTTAAACTCGTATAATAGAGCCTCCGGTCTTGTCATAAAATGTAGATTTTCCTTGTAATTTATGACGGAAAGTCTTAATTTTATTAAAGACACGGAGGCGAATATTATCCCACCACAGTACTTCTATTAATATGTACTTTTTTCTCCCTCCCAGCGACTCCAGCACTTCCTCCAACTTCCGGATAACGCCGCTGGCTCCTCACTCTCCCTCTTCAAGAAGAAACCTCCGGATGCATCATCGCAACCTTCTCAGGATCTCCTGCCACCTTCATCTGCTTCTCGATTCATCGCTGTGGTCCAAGAGTTTTGTTCCGTTTCCTTGGCATTGGCAATTGTCGGACTTATTTACCCTTTGTTTTATGACTCTATCTGACTTACTCGCTCAAGAAAAGAGGGCTGTTTGCAGTCAAGGGTACTCTCTATGGTTGATGGTTTGTGCTGATTGGCTCAGATTTAGTTCCTGTTTTACTTCCATTGGTTAGTCTGGCGCTAACCCCCTTGGGAGCTGTAGTTTCTTGACTGCTGCTGTTTAAAATAAAGTAAGAAAAGAACGCATAATATTCGCCTCTGTGTCTTTAATAAAATTAAGACTTTCCGTCATAAATTACTAGGAAAATCTACATTGTCCTGCAGGCGGTCATCGTTGTGTTGTCTAGCAAGTCCTGCTAGGACGTGAGCTCCTCCACCCAAGATTATGGATTCTCAGGATAACTCACTGAACCGACTGAAGGGACCCAGTACGTAATTTCCTTTGGGGAGTTTGGACACTCTTCAATCATTCAGTTGAGGAATATTGTTCGAATGAAAAAGGCAGGAAGAACTTATCTGCGGACTTCCCTGTCACTAAACAGGAGTGAGATGAGTTGGGGATTAGGTTTGTGCATTTTATTCACCACCCAAATAGAAATACAACTTCTTGTATCAGCTTGTATTTCCCGAAGCAGCTTATTTTTTCATTATTTTGCTTTCAAAAGAGCAAATTATATAAAACATTTTAAACCTTTGATACTGCTCTATTTCTTCAAAATATTGTTTATTATTTTAATCATAGGAGAACCTCTTTTTAAAAGAACTGTGTGTTTCTTTGAATCGATGCTGGCAGGTTATTAGCATAGGTTGGCCCAAACTTTAATTGCTTTCAGAATATTGTCCTAAGAAAGTCTTGAAACGTTACAAGGTTTGTGCCCCACACTGCACAGTCCACTTAACAATGTAACGCACAAGACGCGATACAGCCTAATAGGACAATACAGAAAACTTGAAAGGATTGGCCAAGTCTTTGGTGATATGTAGTTAAGTGAAATAATAACCTAGTTATGCCACGTATTTAATAAGATATTGTGACTGAGAAGTAGTGTTATTGTACAGTATAAGCTTGTGCTTTCCTAGAAGGCTCTAGCCTGCGAAATATGTTGTGATCGGACTCCCATTAAAAAATTAAAACCCAGGAGTGGGCCTCAGTATGAATAAGTGTGTCACTAGTTGGACTATGTTGTCCTGAATTGACTATGACAAAAGTGAATTAGCCCATTGCCAACTCATATGAGTATTCTTTAATTGTTTTGGGAGGAAAGAGTGTATAGGTATGGGCTGAAACATGTTGACACCTCTTTGTGGTGGGAGAGATTGATGAAAATATTACACGTTTTTGAAGGGTGTGCTACAATTAGGACACATGCAGATGAAGGAGAGTTACCCTTACACAATATACATCCTCAGATACTAGGTCAGTATATATTTCCTTGTTTACCTGCTAACATGCCATAATAATGTAACGCTTTGTTTTCTAAAATAAAACTATGCAAGTGGCTTATATATAAAATATCATCAATTAAGAGTTAAGGAGGCTCAAAGAAAAGAGAAGAAACAGTAGTGAAAAGGCAGTAACACCACTGCATTTTACTTTTTCTGATACGGGACAAGATAAAGGATGAGTGCAGCATACATCGTGAAAAATAAGATGATCTGGTTATTTAGTGGTTGAGAATGTTTGGTCCAGATGGAGAAAATACGCTCTTTGGAGGATATCATAATGTGACCTATGAAAGTCTGATTAATGGGGCTGGGCAATAATGGAGCTGAGTGCCGTCATGCTACTTGAGTCTGTACTATATTGTGAACTTCCAGCGTACATCCAAAGAAAAACAATTTTAAACATAAATAAGAGATTTATAAACTGACTGTAAAGGCAAACAGTCTTGAAAGAGTTGGAGCATTATTAAAATTTTGAAATAAACTTTCAAAAGAGCAACAGTGAAAAGGAAGTGCTAAGTGTAGCTGAAGGAAACTTGTACCAAAGGCTTGATTCTGCAGCTGGCAAAGATTTGCCAACCCTCACGTCATTTTTCCCTTGCAGTGCATATCGATTTTCCCCTGATTAGCCAATCTTAATGCTCCCTTTGCTTGAGGAACAAACCATTTATTTCACCAAGTGAACATGAGCTCTGGGCTGTGATACCTTTTGGGTTGAGTGCTGTGTTCAATAATGCTTTATTCTTAACTGGGTCCCTTAAGATCTGTGCAAAATAGAAGTGAAGTGACCCTTTTCTGGAATTCTTGCTTTTGTTCTGGTCACATATTCTCAGTTCTTTAAGCCAAGGTTATTTTCTGCAGGTATTTCAAATATCCAAGAAAAAAGGCATGTAACATATCTTGGCAAAATTACTCCATCCTAATTCTTGCATCCTGATTCTCTCACTCCCGTCAAGAAATGGGTTCAACCTACAAAACAGATTAATTTAATAACTACAATTTTTGTAACTATGTGCACCTTGAATTCCATTGGTTGAAGAGGGCCACACATCAGCAGTCATTTTCCTGCTGACTGACTCTAGGCACTTGTCGTCCAATAGGAATTACTTGTATTCTGAACTCAGTATGGAAGTGGCAGTCTTGGAGCCTGCCCTCATCAAATGTGCATAAGCAAATTTGAGTAGTTTGATCGCCAGTGCTCTTAAAGTAGTCAGTTGCGTTGTTGACATTCTGCTTATTGTTAAATCCTTGCTAGAAAAACAACTAGAAGTCATTCCACCCACCCCTATTTCTAAAATCAAACTTGTAAGTTTATTATAAACATTAAACAGGTAGGGAAGACAGAAGAGCCCCCTGGACCGTCACATTACAGATGGCTTAAATTTGTCCCCCTAACATTAGTAAACACTTTAGATTTCCCATTCATCAAAATGGATATAAATCATTTTAGAGTTACCTGATTCGAGGCAATGATGTCTTTGGTCTGCAGTATTGAAGGCAATCAAAGGTTTGACCATTGTAAAGAAGTGTTGTCTTCTGTCTGATTCCATTAGCAGTTGTGCTCTGGTCTCAGCTCTTGCTTTGCACTGCCCAGAAGGAAACTGTCTGTCTCTTGACGGGGAAGGCTTTTCTATAAGAGTTGAGCAGTTGAGCAGTTACTTCTTAGATTCCATCACTTGTGCTAAGAATGATGCTTTGAAGGTAGGCTGCAAGTTAACAACCTCTTTCGGACCCTATGGAGGCTTTTCCAGCCGCTTTACCCTGACTGATTTGTACGTGTTTTGCAAGTCTGAATGGTTAAAAGATGTATTTATATTACCTGAAGAAATGTTGCAAATGTGTTACTATCTGTTACAACTTTTGCTAGAAGGAGAGCTGTAGTTGTCCGCTTGGAATTTCTGATTTTATTTAGTCTAGTGCAACGTGTCATCACTTTGACTGAACATTACTTTTCCCTAATCGTATGTATTTGACAATTAAAGTTACCTTGAGCATACAATTCTTCCTGACAGCTTCTTTTATTGGCAAATTTATAGGGTTTACGGTGTACTTTAAGTGAGTATTTTTTTGTTTGTGGAATTCATTACTTATTTTATTCTTAGACAAATGCACGAGTTTCTCTTTTCATTACTTAGTTTCTATAGTGAGTTCTCAGATCATTATTTTTTACTTTAATCATGTTGTCATTTGATATTTTGCAGTGTTTTCCCAATCTCCTTAATTAGTTTTTAATATTTTTGGTACCTCAAGATGAACTAGTTTTTCGATTACCTGTTGGTTTTAATTTCTTCCTTTTTCCAGAAGCTATGAATAGTGTGTCAAGCATCCTCAATCGAACGCCCAGATTCTGCTGTGGTATCATTTTAGATCAATTCTGTCTTCAAGTCAAGTTGTTGTGAAGATCTAGGCATTCATTGTGAACCTACATATTACATACAGTATAGACTCTTGAGGGACAGATTCAAAATAATTTCCTTTACCAATATTACACCAATAATTATTCGGCTATTAATATCATTTACACTTAGTTCGTTGTATTTCAGTCATGTTAATCATCAAACTCGATAGGATATGCAGTGACTTTGCAGTCACATAGAAGAGTGAAACAATGGTAAATAACTGACTGGCAGCATGATTAAGCAATGCGAAATTGTTACCTCTTCACATAACCATAGCATGTAAACATTCACTTGTTTTTTTACTCAAGACAAAGTCCGCTGTATGAAAGTTGTCTTGTTTTTTTAGTTTTTTAAACTTTTAAAGCGATTGACACGTGGTCCTTATACTGTCCTGAAGAGGCCAGAAGGGAGGAGGACGAAAGACGTCCCCAACAAAGTTATAAAAGGAAATAACTAATAAAGGAAACCATCAGCCTTGATTGCATAAAACAAGAGAGAGCTTTTTTGGACTAAAGGCTATTG
The DNA here is from genome assembly GCF_031143425.1 of Pleurodeles waltl. Lineage (NCBI taxonomy): Eukaryota > Metazoa > Chordata > Amphibia > Caudata > Salamandridae > Pleurodeles > Pleurodeles waltl. The sequence continues at coordinate 973,751,029 of NC_090446.1, read as the reverse complement.
GTGTTCTCATGCTGGACTACCTGGTCTGATGGACCAGATTAACAGACATATGCCACATTTGGGCGTCATTTTGTAAAATATTTGTATATAAGGACATTGCAGATAGGAATGGACATTACTGATCTAATGGATGTTTTGTTTTGGTCTTTCATAGTATGATTACGTGAATCTTTCGATCTGTAAGTCTGTCGAAAATTGGATATATCCTACAGAGTTTGATGATTAAAATGATTGAAATGCAATGAACTACGTGTAAATGATGTTAATAGCACAATAGTAATTGGTATATTATTTTTAAAGGAAATTATATTGAATCTGTCCCTCAAGAGTCTATACTGTGTGTAATATATATATGTATCTGCCCAAGTGTCAAGAGAGTAATATTTAGGCAACCCCTCTTTATGTACGATTCATTGCAAACCTGGCAGAAAAAACACTACTTGAAATTTCCTCTTGAGTGGGATACAGATACAGCTAGGATCAATAATTTTTTCCCCTGGTGTAAAACTTCTGGGAAGTTTCAAGTGATGACCTTCACAATGGGGATTAACAGCTGAAATTGTTTGTGCACTGGTTGTCGCAAGTTCTCCACCCATTCCAGGCCTCTTTCCCCACCCACATTTTGGGAAATTTTACCTACTGAAATGAGAGCGGAGCACAAAACACAGAGTCGTGCTTTTTAAACACACCCTGTAATTCTAGTGCAGTTTGGAAGCTGCTGTTTCCACCCCCAACGAACATAATAAGGACACTTGTAATGAGGGCCTTAAAGGGGCCAACTCGCTCTAGCGCTGGTGGTGCCTGGTGCGACAATCATTTTTGGCACCCATGACCCTCTCTCATACATTTAATTTTTTTTAAAGCAATAATACAGGCTAGCTTTACTAATAAGAATATATATCTACCCAAAGAAATCTTTTTTAGCAACATTAGGAATAGATAATGAAAGATTGGGGAAAAAACAACATAACCTAATTTATGCAGTTTGCAAGCAGCTCTTTGATGACAGTTTGTAAAAGTCACTGTTCTATATTAGGGTTGTATCTTATAAACAGCAGTAACTAAAGGATCTCTGTGACCAAAGCAGTAATCCACTCACAATGCACATAAAATACAGATCTGTGATCTGCACAGTATGCGTACTTTACAGCAGGCGCATTAACCCTCTGCACTTGTTTATAGTGAGTCAAAACTGTCACTAGACAAAACTCCCTCTCTCTCTCTCTCTCTAGCAGGGACATTAGTCACAAGAGTTATCTTGACATTTTTGTTGCTGTCTGAAAGCTGGACACAAAAGGAACTCTACAGGCGATGTTCTTAAAATGTAAGTAATTGCTAAACACAGCACTCCCCCCCAACTTGAGGTCAGCGCCCCCCTCCCCAGGTCAGCGCCCAGTGTGGCTGCTCCAGTCACCCTGCCCTAAAGCCGGCCTTTGGGGCCGTGCATTGTACAGAACCCAATCCGGCATCTCCAACAATAGGCATTCTAGAACGTCACTCTGATGGAGTCAGCAGGTGTTTTGAGATGCATTGTAACATCATTCACCGGACGACTCCTTTTAATCTTAATTCTGGAAGCTATCTGTAGTAGTTTATAATATCTTTCTACTCTGTCTCTCGCTGTCTCGTGTGAGACATTATGACGTTTTGACATTCCATGCAAAACGTACTTGGCGAGAAGGGAGGGTGGGAGGCGGTTGGTTCGCAGCGATGGTGTTGGACCTGCCACACGGCATCTGTTGAAACAAACACCTTAATTTTTACAACTACGAGGAGTGTAATTACTACAGTATTTCATTGATTTTCTTTTTTTTGCAAGTACAGGTGTGCGTGCCTGGTCCGTCTGATCAAGGCTGTTTGTTTCACTATGACCTAGTGTAGGAGATTACCACTGGCATATGTTCATACAATTTAGTCATTGCGAATTGGTATGCATTCTTTCATACTTTTCCTATAAACTACTGTCTTGGCAATTGTGCCAAACCGTTGACCAGCTGCATTAAATCCATCTGGTCCAAAACTACTTCAGGTCAATTAGTTTTGGGTAGTTTGTAAAGGACTATTATGTAAGTATCATTAAGACTCAGTCCTCATTATAACACAATTGCTTTTTAAACGAGGCAGCACAACTTTTTCACTTAGAAGAATTTCTGGAAAGTAATTTTCACTCGGCGCCCAACACTGCTGGCTTTTGTCGTTGACCTGGGAGCATGTTTCAGACGGCACGTGCGTACAGTTTACTGATGTAGATTTCACTCTGTGGTGTTCAAGCTGTATCAGGGTTTTATACTGTAGAATCTTGCCCGGTGTGTCAGTTTCAGTCTGTATGAAACAGTTTCAGTCTGCATGAATCAGTTTCAGTCTGCATGAATCATGGTCAATCGGCATGAATCGGGGTCACTCCGCATGAATCGGGGTCACTCCTCATGAATCAGGGTCAGTCTGCATGAATCAGGGTCAGTCGGCATGAATCGGGGTCACGCCGCATGAATCGGGGTCACTCCGCATAAATCGGGGTCACTCCTCATGAATCAGGGTCAGTCTGCATGAATCAGGGTCAGTCTGCATGCCTATATGGTCCAATCCCTCTATTGATAAGGTTGAGACGGTCATTGCCCTGAGGCCACTGAGAAGAGGGACGCACTTCTGAAGTTTCTACTACCAGATGTTCCACCAGGACACAGATGTATAAAACCTATCTCCGGTTACCGTGATCAAGACCGAGAAGGTCGAAACGCGTTGGTGTTAGTTGGTGGGGTTGCTTTTTCGTTAAATAAAATAGGATCAATCACAATTCTGTGAGTGCGGCATCTTTAACTTAAATGTTAAGCTGGCAAATGAGATATATATATATATATATATATATATATATATATATACACACACACAGACACACACATATCTAAATAATGCATGTAATCAAATTATATATGTTTACATACATAAGCATATGCTGTACATTTGCATTGTGAGTATGGTGGTCATAAGGGAAAGAGCCAAGTCTTAAATAGACTTCGGAAGATAAGATTGTTATCCATTGATCTTATGTTTTGGGGTAGTGCATTGCGTTGTTTGCCTGCTTGAACAGAAAAAGATGCACCACCCATGTGTTTTTTCTTGTATGCTGGGGTTTTGAGGTGAGGTGACAATCTGGAGTGAAAGCTAATTTGTTGTATGTGTTTGATGATTTTATTCCTGATAAAAAGTGGTCCTGTTCCATGTATTGCTTTGTGGGTGATACAAAGTAGCTTGAAGGCGGATCTTCTGGCAACCAGTAATCAATGTAGAGCCCTCAAGGGGAAACACCTGGAACAATGACTCCTAAACCACGAAGTCGTGGAAAACGAAAGCGAAACAATGGTTTCGTTTCCCACGACTTCTTGGTTTTAGGGCCTTAACCATGCATGTGTGAACCACGTACATGCGTGGTTAAGGCACAGAAGAAGGGAGTCGACGTGGTGAAGGAGGAGGTAAGTTGGGCTTCGACTGGGGCTGTTTATTTGGGGGTGGGAGGCTTGGGGTGATTAGAGTTTAGGGGAGGAGGGGGGTCATGGTTTAGCTTTTAGGGGTGGGTTGGGGTGCTTTAGGTTTTAGGGGCGGGGTGGGGACTCAGGTTTTTTTTAGTTTATGGGGGTGGGGTGGGGGGCTCGGGGTGATTAGGGTTTAGGGACGGGGGAGGGGGTCAGGGTTTAGGTTTTAGGGGTGGGTTGGGGGGTTGGGGAGCCTTAGGTTTTAGGGCAGGGGGTTGGGGTTGTGGTAATTTTGGGGGTGGGGGGTGCGGTGGTTGTGGGGGTTGGGGGTTCGCGGTAATTTTCAGGGGTGGGGGGTTAGGGGGGGATCCATTCTGGAACTGTGCATGCTGATCACTAATGCCTTTACCAGGAATGCCTTTACAACGAAAAATCGTTGCAAAGGCATTCATGGTAAAGGCATTAGTGATACCAACGAGGTCGTTGTTCCGAACTCATTGTTGAGCCATGGGTGGTTGAAGCACTTGTGGTTTCAACATATAACCGCTCTCAAGGCAGAGGAGATAGGGCTACTGGTGTTAAATGTAGGAGCAGTCTGGCAGCAGAGTTCTTTATTCATTGTGGTCTTTACATAGTTGATAAAGATGATTTGTGATAGAGGTCATTGGCGTAATCAAGTTTAGACAGTACAAGAGAGATAGTAGCTTGGACTATGTGTGGAAATCCTAGGTGGGGGAAGATGCATTACAGAGTTTTCATAATAATGAAACTCAATCTTGCTATCTTATCCCCTTGAGCAATCTTTGATAGGAGTCCATGGTATTTCCATGTTTTTTCACTTTTACTGATACTTTAGGAGGTGATCCCAAATCGTCAGGCCAGGCTCAGAGTGTGTTTTAATTTTTTCCAGTCGCCACATGTGAGTATTTCAGTCTTCGGTGCGTTCAGTTTGAAATGGCTCCATGTCTTCCACTGATCAATGTCTCGGAGGCAACTGAAGATTTCTGAGTTTCCATTGTTTTTGGGGTTTTCCAGTTTAGGAAGTATTTGTGTGTCATCTGTGTAGTTGTAGCATGTTAGCTGACATTCACTGATAATTTCCGGTAATGACTTCATGTAGATGTTGAAAAGTAAGGGTGAGATGATAGAGCCTTGAGGGACACCTGCTTTTATGAAATATGGTTTAGATGAAAAAGGGAGAGCATGAATTTATTTGTTCTGTTTGAAGTTGAGATGTGACCCAGTCAAGAGCAGTCCTCTCTGTGCTGGCTGTAGGAAGCTGACTCTGTATGTACTACATCAAAATGGGGTATAGTGTGCACAGACTCCAGGGGTTCCGCAGAGGCTTAACAGAGGCCAAAGTAGATAATACTAATGCTCCCTTTTGTGGTAGTGTGGTTGAGCAGTTAGGCTTATCAGAGGGAAGTGAAAAGCATTTGTTGTACACATACAGTCAAGAAATGAGTCACACACTCAATGACTAACTCCAGGCCAATATATTTATATAGGAAAAATATATTTTGTTACTTTATTTCTAGAACCAAAAGGATCTTGGATCACAAAGATGCTGCAGGCTGGGCCCAGGGTGTCGGTTCCAGAAAACCAATGGCTGGACAAGGAGGAGGGCCACCTGCTGAATGCTGCTAGACCATCGGTCGGATTTCCAAAGACCTTGGGGCTGTGGGTGCCGGGGTAACTTTGGCCGCCGGGGATCTTCGTCCGGTTCTCTCACGGTCTGGTGGTCTTTTGAATTTAGGCAGCAGGTGCCATTGAGTTGGCCAGGAGGGGTCAACCAGGGTGGACACAAGACCGGAAGCGCCTGGGGACTGGCTCTGGGCTGGTGGGCCACCTGGACACGGGCTGTGGGCGTTGGGTGCAGAGTGGGCAGGATTTGCAGATCTGGAACCGTTTTGGAGTCCTTCTTGTAGTTTCTTCTGGACAGGGCTGCTATCCTCTGTAATTCTTGGTACTCTGGTGGGCAGGCAGTCCTCTGGGAGGTTTGTAGAGGTTGCTGGTCCTGCAGGATGCATTGCCGTTTTGTAGCAGGGCTTCTGAAGCTGTAGACAGGCCAGTAGGGCTGGGGCCAAGTCAGTTGGTGCCTGGAGTCTTCTCTGATGGATTCAACTTAGCGGTCCTTCTTCTTGCTTCTTTAATTCTAGAGGTCACCAGGAACCTGGTGAGTTAGGTTCAGGGGTGCCCTTAAAACCTATATTTAGGGGGGTTACAGGGGTCTGAGTGCAGTAGGTAATGGCTACCGTCCCTGAATGTGGCTACAACCTTCTAGTGCCCCCTCACTTTGGAGAGGGGGGCCACATTCCTAACCCTATTAGTCCCTGTCCTCCAAACCAAGATGGAGGATTCTGCAAGGAGGAGGTCACTTCAGCTCTGGACACCTTAGGGGTTGCCCTAGCTGGAGTGGTCACTCCTCCCAGTTTTACCTAATTTTCCCTCCAGACTTACTGCCAAAAGTGGGGCTTTGTCCGGGGGGGTGGGCATCTCCAATAGCCGGAGTGCCTTCGGGCACAGTAACAGGGAGCTTGAGCCTTTGAGGCTCACTGCCAAGTGTTGCAGTTCTTGCAGGGGAAGGTGTGAAGCACCTCCGCTCAGAGCAGGCTTTGTTTCTGACCCCAGAGAGCACAAAGACTATACCTCATTGGGTCAGAAACTTGTCTTTTAGTGGCAGGCTGGCACAGACTGGTCAGCCTTACACTAAAGGATTGGTTATAATACAGGGGACATCTCTAAGATGCCCTCTGGGTGCATTGTACAATACATCCAACAGTGGCATCAGTATGGGCTTATTGTGCTGAGACGTTTGATACCAAATTTCCCAGCCTTCAGTGAGGCCGTCATGGAATTCGTAATGACACACTCCCAGCCCATGTACTTAATATGGCCACACTGCACTTACACTGTCTAAGAATGGACTTAGACACTGTAGGGGCATATTGCTCATGCAGCTGTGCCCTCACCTGTGGTATAGTGCAACCTGCCTTAGAGCTGTAAGGCCTGCTAGAGGGGTGACTTACCTATGCCACAAGCAGTAGTTGGTGAGCATGGCACCCTGAGTGGGATGCCATGTCGACTTTACCTTTTTCTCCCCACCAGCACACACATTCTGCAATGGCAGTGTGCATGTGCTTGGTGAGGAGTCCCTTAGGGTGGCACAATACATGCTGCAACCCTTAGGGACCCTCCCTGTTCACAGGGCCCTTGGTACCACTGGTACCTTTTACAAGGGACTTAGTTGTGTACCCAGAGTATGTTAAGTATGGAAACAATGGTACAGTTTAAGGAAAGAACACTGGTGCAGAGGCCTGCTTAGCAGGATCCCAGCACACTCTGTCAAGTCAGCATCGGTATCCAGCAAAAAGTGGGGGGGTAACCATGCCAAAAGAGGCACTTTTCTATACTGGCTTCATAGAGCCTTTGGATTATACTGTGATGATCACCTGGGTCGAAGGCAGCTGAACGGTCCAGGATAAATAGTGCAGCGACCCCGTTCCAGTCTACTGTGTTTTAAGGTCATCCTAGTTGGCGATGAGGGCAGATGTAAAGGATTTAAAAATTACCTTTTTACTGTACCCAGATTTAACGTATCACTCACCACCTTACTTCGAAAGGAGTCAATAGAAAATGGCTATTGTTGCTGGCACCTTGCCACCACCAGCCTGTACAGTTACCTACAAGCTGCACGCAGATCTGGACTACCAACTAGAATTATACCATGCCCATCCTGAACTATGCAGACTAGCATAAAAAGCGTGCTCGAGCCCTCTGCAAAGCTTTGTGTCACTGCATAATTCACCCCCAGTAAAATGGGTCTTCAAGGTGCATTTTGCATCACAATTTCTATATTGGCTAAAAAGCAAACTGGTACACAGAAAATTCTGCAGGAGCACTAATGCAATATTGAAGTACTGTATGGTCAGCCAGAGTACACAAGTCCAAGATGTATGCAAATCAGAACATCATGTTCATGCCTATAATTAATTGGTGCCTAGTCTGTAAACACTTAATGCACAACAGGCAACTATGTGTTTGATAGGAGATACTGCATCTTTCTGATACTGTGAGCCCTTACAAATAAGAAATTCTGTACCATGTTAAATAACCCAGTTTTTATTTCTGTGTCAATCAAAACATTAATACTGCTATTAATTGAATGCTACATATTCCAGCCTACTATTCTGCTGTTTAGGAATGCATGCAGAAATCTCAAAATGGCAGCCAGTCAGAAGTGATCAGTGAAGCTCAACAAGTGCATTGCTGTTTGTTGTGGCAGAGGAGCTCAAGGTAGCCAAACTACTGTTAAGCGTGTTCCACATGAACACCACCAACAACAGCTACCACAGAGTTATCTATTAAGATACTGCTGTTATTGCGATAGCAGGGTCTACATTGCCCTGATCTGATAACCACATAAACTGCAGTTTATACATTACTCCAGTATGTGACATTTCTGATGGATGCTTCTAACTGCAAATTCCTCACCTTGTGAATATTCCCCAGTCATCAGACTTGATCTGGACAGTTCAAATCAGTACTCATGCAGGCCAGTAGATGATGATGTGCAGGTCTGCACCAATGTCGTTCCTTCGGGTGACAATGTGAAATCACATGTAAGTGCTACCCTTGGGCGCTGGTGTCAGTTTCTTTCTTTGTGCACCTTCAGATGTGGATCAGGAGCTACTTCTTAGTCTTTTCAAGACTTTTTTTCAGGGCCTTCTTTTGCAAACTGCTTTTTTAGTGTATCCTTCGCAACAGAGGCAGGATTCAACATTACCTCTAAGGTTGTCAAGCCATCACTTCAGACAAGAGGGCTCTCTAATTTGTTAATCGAAGCTACACGCTTTCTACCTTACCACATGTTCCGCCACCATGAGGACAGCTGACGAAGCATCAAGTGCCTGTTTTGTAGCAGGAAGTGCAGGCCCATCTGGCCAATGAGGCCATTGAGAATGATTCAGTCTCGGGTATAGAAACTGGGTGTTACTCCTGCTAGTTCTTGTGCAGAAGAAGGAAGGAGTCCTTTGTCCTCTTTTAGATATTTTCCCTCTCAATACCTTATTGTAGAAGGATGAATTCAAGATGCTCACGCTAGTCCAGGTCATGTCTGCCATAGACCCAGGAGACTAGATGGTGACATTAGACCTACAGAACGCTTATTTCCATGTCCCTGTCCTGCAGGCCCACAAGCACTACCAGCCATTCACAGTGGACTAGGGCATTTTCAGTTCACAGTGCACCCTTGTCACCTCATATGTGCCCTTGAGTGTTCCCAAATGTAAAGGCGTTAGTTGCAGCACACCATTTTCCCCTACCTCAACAATTGGCTATTTTTTCTTTTTTCAGATGTGTCCTCATTTGACTTATACACTTCCATAATGATCTCCAAGATCTTTCTCTGCTGGTATGGAGATGACAACAGGAAGATCAAAGGTTCTCAGAATGGGAAGCCAGGGAAAAGCAAGACAAGCGGGTGATCCCACTCGTCACCACGTCTTAATCCCATATGGCTTTAACCTTCAGACAGTTCACCTCACTGTCATAGTGTTAGTAAAGTCCCCAGCCTTCCCTTCCAACCACCTTATCCAAAGGGTCCACAATTCTTCGACCTTTTTTGTATGGGTTCGATTAGAGTCCATCTTGCCCTCGTAGGATACTGCATTCTGCCAATTGACCTTAGAAGGGGCTTTCAAGGATGTACATTGTTTGCAGATCTCTCTTCTACCCAGTAACATCAAGTAAAACAGCAGGTTTCTATTGTATCCTTTTAAGGAACCTACATTAGGTGACCACCCAAAGAGAAACAACTCCGGGCTTACATCAATCTGCAGGTGAAATACCTCAATTAATACTTTACCGACCTCTACCCAGAAAAGGCCATTTTAGCTGTCCTCGTAGAAGCAAGGGTTAAGGCCAGATGGGAGGCAAGTAAATTAGAGCACTTCGAGTAAAGTGAAAGCGCAGGAAAGCTCCTAGCATGGAAAAATTAAGCCAGACCTAACATGAAATGAGGTGAGGGAGATAAGATGTAACACCAATGGCAAAAAGCTGAAGGAATCCATAAAGGTACAACAGGCCTTCATAGAATTTTTTGGGTCACTATACACTGAAGACCAAACAACAGTAGCACCCCAAAGATCTGATTGGCTTGAAGAGTTGCAGACAAAAAAAACTCAGAGTGGGAGAAGGAAGAGCTAGAGGCGATAATAACATCGGAGGTGATGTCGCAGATTATTGGTAAGGGCAAAAGGGGGAAGGCGGCAGGGCCAGATGGGTTGCCAAATGAATACTATCAGTGCTTGAAAGGTAATGAATCCTGTGTTAACCCAGCTGTTTGATGGCATTCTTAGAGGAGACATCTCTCTTCCAAAATATTGGGACGAGGCAGTGATTACTTTGATATTAAAACCAGAACCAGGAAAAGATCCCTTGATGTGCGAATCGTACAAGCCAATATCACTGTGAACAATGATTACAAGCTTTTCTCAGATCTCTTGTCAAAAAAGGTTGGGTAATGTGTTAGGAAGACTGATTGTTGAAGATCAGAAGGGTTTTCTAAAGGGGAGACCCATACACAAAGTATCTCATGAATTAATCAGATCTATAGACCTGGCAGCGGCTAATAAAACCCCGCTTGTGATAATTACTCTGGACGCCACTAAGGCCTTTGACAGGGTAAACTGGAAGTACTTGAATGCCCTCCTGGCGTACTATAACTTAGGTGAGAACTTTAACAGTGTTCTTAAGGAAATCTATAAAAAACCGACGGCCAGAATACTGCTAAATGGGAACCTAACCACTGCTTTTAAGATCACTAGGGGGACCAGACAGGGCTGCCCACTTTCTCCACTATTGTTTAATTTGTATATTAAGCCACTTGTGGAGAAGATCAGAAAAGACCTGTCTATTAAGTCTTTTGTCTATGCAGGCTTGGAAAAGAAAATATTATTATATGTGGACGACATCATGGTTTACACAAGTAATCTGCATCTTACCCTGGATAGCCTAGAGCACTTGACATCAGATTTCGGGAAGGTGTCTGGGTATGCAGTCAAAACAGAAATCATGACCTGGAAAATTGAGGAGGAACATAGTCTGATTAAAAAAAAGAATTAAAATATTTGGGCATTAGGATTTCGTAATACCTTGGAAGAAACTATAGAGGCAAATTTTAATAGCGCCATGGAAGACGCTAACTGGTTGTTTCTAAGCAGGGCCCATCTCCCACTATCCCTGTTCAGAAGAGCCAATCTGATAAAACTATCTATTCTCCCGAAACTCACCTTCCTTTTCAATATGATTCCTTTGCACTTCAAGAAGGCCTGGTTACAAAAGCTACATGGGAAAATAGACTCCTTCATATATTTCATCTAAAGGAGTTAGAAATGCAAGAAGGAAGCTGAGAAGGAAATATAATAAAGGGGGAATAGCACTTCCGGACATCAAACTGTAGGCCTGGGCCTTTCAGTTAAAGAAAATGAAAGACCTGCTATCTGGAACGGGGGAAATCAGGTAAGGGAAACCATGCTGAAGGGAGTGGTAGGGGGAGGGTCGGAATTCATGTACAAATTCGGCCACTCCAGATTCTTCAAAAGAGTGAGACTGAAGGTTTTACAGGCTGCCACTCAGCTATGGGCTCAGATAAGGAAAACAAGCAATTTAACATACTATAGTAATTATGCCCCTGTGTGGGACTCCCCTGGAACACCAGAGTGCCTTAAAGAAAGTTTATCGCTCCCTATGAGGGATGCAGGCATTGTAGAGTGGGGCAAGATGTTCCAGAATGGGAAACTCTACTCTTGGGAGGAACTCTCGGTCACAATTCAGGGGACATTATCAAAATGTAAATACTACCAACTGCAAAGCTGGGCGATCCCTGCGAGAGGAGGGAATGGACACAAATAGATTGGAGGAGCTGATGATCAAAAGTCCAACTTGTAAGAAGGAAGTGGCTGTCTGTTATAGTCTACTCTTAGACACTCTAGACCAGGATCAGGACCTTCCAGCCGCTCTGTGGGATGATCTTTCCCCGAACAAGATGTCACCCACTTATGGCTGGTATCATGGCGCCCTTTGTATCAAGAGGCAAAACCAGCACATCTAAGAAGAAACCACCTTTTTGCCCTCCGTAGGGCCTAGTATACCCAAAAGAAACTGGCAAAATTAAGAGATGCAAAAAATGCGGTTTAGTTAAGGCGGATGAGCTTCACATGTTTGTATTTTGCCCCCATATTCAGGAATTCTGGGTAGAGGTAAATAACTGGCTATTGAAGATAGACTCACCACAGACAGTTGCCAATCACCTTCAGACGACGGGGAACCTGCTAACATTGTTAGGGTTCACTATCAACATGCTGAAGTCACCCCTCAGTCCTTAATAGACTCTCCCATTCATCTGGGCTATTCTGCATACAGTACAGTTTTGTGCCTCTCTCCTGGAACGGAGAGCGTAGGACATTCTTGTTATGATCCCCATTTTACAGTCTCCGTCTCAGTGGGGCTGACTCTGAACCTTCAGGTAATTGCTGACTTCCTGCATCCTGCTGGTGAAACATGGTAGATGGCATATGCGGGCTCTACAGTGGGATCTAATATCTCAGTGGGCACAGCACCAAGGGAATGTGTCAGATTGTATCCAGTTTTCTGAGAGTTGGTGTAGAGGGTGATTTGCTTGGTGTTGAAATCCTTTGTGCCAATCATCGGTGGAAGACTGGTGCGGATGCTCTCAGACAACACCACTGCCATGTGATACTTCAGCAAGCAGGGTAAGGTGGGGTCTTGGGTCCTGTGCCAGGAGGATTTACATCTCTGAAGTTGCTGTACTGCCAGGTGGTAAACCACCTGGTGGGGTCCCCAAGCACCAGGGGAGACTAATACAGCGGTCCATGCCTAGCGCAACACAAATGGCATATACAACCAGAGTGATGCTGGGATTTTTTTATTTTAGCTCGATTTCTCCTCCCTCCCACTGGCGAAAACATGAAATGTCAGCACTTTTTCATGTTGGAGTTCCCTAAGAGACTCTTGTCTCAGAGACGCAACCACCTAGAGCAGAGCTCCAGACTCCTGAATGCCTTCCCACAGCTGCCTTGTCTGCCCTGAGCTCTCAAGAAGATCAGCAGCAATCAAGCCCAAGTCATCCTAGTGGAACTGCACTGGGCCAGGAGAATGTTGTACCCAGAACTCTGGTCGAAAGTAGGAACAAAATGTCATGCCTGATGGGCTATCACACTCCTGGCATTCTTTCCTTCACCTCACCCCGCTAAACAGGCGGTAAGACTCCATTGTTTGGACCCAAAAAGAGTGTTCAGATTTTACATTGATCGCACCAAAGAACATCAAGTGGGCGATCTGCTCTTTTTTGGGTTTGCTGGTGCAACGAAGTACAGAGAGGTGCAGAAGTGGATCATCTCTGAATGGATTCTGCTCTGGATTAAGTTTTACAACGTATTGCCAAGAAGCAGCCTCCACAAGGCCTGTTGACTCATTCTACCAGAGCCAAAGCTGCTGCCACCATGTTGAAATACAGAGTGCTTGTTATCGATATTTCACAGGCGGCATCTATACATATAGTTATGAAGCACTACTGCCGCAATAATCAGGTGTTTCAAGATGGATATTTAGCTCGATCAGCCCTGCAGGACTTGTTTTTTGGCATGAGCAGATCAATGCCCACAATCTGAGGAGTTATTACTATGGTATCTCTTCACAGGGTGAGGATTCCGTGGTTAGAAGTATCCATCAGAATTACAAGGTAAAACTCTTCCTGGTGGATACTCTGTCTAACAGCAAATTCCTCAACCCTTACATGCCTCTCTGTTCTGTGGAATAGTATCTACACCTAAAAAGGATGCAAATTTAGGAATCTACACAGTGGTTTGTTCAGTTTGCTGATGGATTCCATGTCTGAGAGAGCAGGCAAGTTAATGAAAAAAACGGACGTCTGTGCACATGGGTGGTGCTTTATATATGGGTCCCCTCGTCACTTTTGGAGCGGAACAGTGTAGACGTGGAATCTCACTGCGCCACCTACTGGCACATAGGATCACTTCTTTTAAGTTTTCTTGTTCCAGTCACGGGGCTGAGAAAATTCACAAGGTGAGGAATCTTTGGTTAGAGTATCCACCAGAAAGAGCATTACCATTGACAAGTAACTTGTTCTCCAATGCAAGTACCATTGTCAATAAGTCCTTCATCCCAACTACCTCCCTTCCCATCCCCACTCGTGCTTCTCTCCTCTGCTCACCATTCTACTACCAGTGGCCTGAGGATATGTGAAACTGGACTCTTATAGGCACTGGGGCTCTTTGGACTTGAGATGAAAAAAAGAAAAAAATCTCAGGCCATTCAAGAGTCTGCAAAGGCCCGGACCTGATACTTAAAAAGGACCTTATACTAGATTGTGTTAATTTGCTACATTACTTTTTTGTCTTTGTTTACTTTATTCGTCAGGGATCATTAACGAAGCCATAGAAGACATTTAAAGTGCTTTCGATTTATTGTTTCACGTATGTACTGATAACCTACCGGGACATTGAAATACTGGTCATGCTGTTTGAAAACTGCCCACCCTACCCAGCAGAGGCCGAGGATGGGAATGGGTCATGTGGGCATTCATAGCAGTCCTTCCAGCTCTAAAAGACTTGCATGTCGGAGGCATTGGTGAGGCTGGGAGCCCACCGCCTAGCTGGACCCTTCTTGGTTCCCTAGCCAAGTTGCAGTGAGTAACTTTGAGAAACACGTAGGCTAGAGAAAGGGAAACTACAGTATTTGGCGCCATCTAGTGCTGTTACAGGGTTTGATGTAGCACGAAGACACCAGTAAGGTCTGCTCTTAATTATGTAAAATAGAAGTTGTGAAAGTGCCCGGCCTGGGGCAGTGCCCTATCCCTGTGACGGTACTGCTGAGTGCCTAGAGTAAAACCCATCGGGAAGATGCCAGAGGGCATGGGCGTAGGAAGTGTGGGGGATGCAGGGGATGTATCCCCCCCCAGATTTTGGAGGGTGGGGGACACAGGGGACGAAGGTGGGGGGGACAAGGGGACAAACTAATTTCCCCTCTCACATCTATTATTCAGAGGGCCATTAGCGCACAAAAGCGCTACTTATAATAGCCCTGTACCGACCATCCTCCAATCTGACGGGAACAGAATGAAGGTGAGCCAGGAGGCCCCCTGCGCCCTCTGCCCTTTTGTTTGTCCTGTTCACAGCTGTGGGCATGAGGGTGCTCATAAGAACAAAGAGCACGAGGAGGAGGAGAGTTTTGGATGATTACTGTCTGCATCACCTGCCACCTTGAAGAGGAGCACTGCAGGAGGCCTTCAAGAGGAGCTGCAAGACAATGAGGAAGATCTAAAGAGGAAACAGAGTCCCACTCACCCTGATGCCTGCAGGCTAGAAAGGAGATTCTGTGAAACACAATATTTGTATTTGTGTAAGATCACACCAGTTGGTGAAACAGTGAAGTTGAGATTGAGCCCAGATTTTACCTTTTCACACATCAATTTAGCTATTAGAAGGGTATATTTTTCTAACATTTATGTTTAATGTTTTGTTATCTAGGTAATGAAGGGCTTGATTATAGGGTGGATAACAGGGAGAAGCCATATTTCATTTTGGGCCATTGTGCCTAGCGTTATTATTTATGTTGTTATCGTTACATACTTAAGCATATTGAAGTATATTATCTTTTCTCTATCTTTTCTTCACTCTACTCTGAAACAATCTACCCTATGCCACTGCACCCTATACCTCTTTTCTCCACTCTGTGCTACTCTACGCCACTGCAATCTATGCTGTACCACTCCACTCTACACCACGCCACTGCAATCTATGCTGTACCACTCCACTCTACACCACTCTACTCTTCAGCACTCTACACTATGCCACTGCAATCTCTGCTATTCTACTCTAACAATTGCACACTACACCCCTGCACTCTGCCAGCACACTCTTCACCACTTTACTCAAAACCAATGCACTCTATGCCACTATACAATAGACCACTGTACTCTGCGACCCTCTAATCTGCAACTTTGCACTCTCTGCCACTGAACTCCACGCCACTCTACTCTGCACCACTGCACTCAATGCCACTGTACTCTTTTCTGCAACACTGCACTCTAATCTACTCTACACCACTCCACTGTAGGGCACTTCACTCTACTTTGAAATCATCTCCTCTATGCCACTGCAATCTACGCAACTCCACTCTATGTTATGCCAGTCCAATCTACCCTTTACCACTCCAATGTACCCTGCGCCACTCCAATCTGCTCTGCACCGCTCTATGCTACTGCACTCTACATCACTATGCTCCACTCTGCAACAAACTACTCTTCACCACTATACTGTACTCTGAAGCAATCTACTCTATGCCACAGCACTCTATGCACCACTGTACTCTGAGCCACTCTTCTCTACTCTGCATCACTCTACATCACTGCACTCTACACCAGTGTATTCTATGCCACCCTACTCTACACCACTGCCCTTTATGACACTCTACTCTGCAACACTGCACTCTGCCACTGAACTATACTCCTCTCTACTCTGCACCACGGCACTCTACTCTGTACCGCTCAACTATATGCCACTCTACTGCACTCTACACCAATGTACTATATGCCACTACACTCTATGCCACTCTACTCTGCATCACTGCACTCCACCACTGCACTCTACACCAGTCTACTCTACCTTGCACCACTCCACTCTACCATGCACCGCATCACTCTGACACAGCACTCTGAACCACTGCAATCCATGCTGTGCCACTCCACTCTGCGCCCCTCGACTCTTCACCACTCTGCGCTACTGCACTGTACGCTAAACCAGTGCAGTCTTCGCCAATGCACTCTACACCACTTTACTCAAAACCAATGCACTCTATACCACTACACTCTACACCAATCTACTTAACACCACTGTACTCTATGCCACTTCACTCTAGACCACCCAACTCCACTCTATGACACTTCACTCTGACATTACACTCCATGATACTAGACTCTGACACTCTATTCCATTAAACTCTAACACTTTCTCCACTCTGTAACTCCCTACACAATTCCCTATACGCCACTCCATTCCACTTTACTCCACTCTGTGCCACTCCACACCACTCTATGCCACTTCAATCTACGATACTCTACTCAACGCCACTGCACAACCCTCTGTGCCACTCCACTATACAACAATGTACTATGCTCACTGTAACACTCTACCCAACTTTCTCTTTGCCACTTCACATTACTTTACTTCACTCTACTCCAGTTCACTCTTCTTTATGCCTTTCCACTCTACGACACTCTGCCACTCCACTCTGTGACACTCTATTACACTCTGACACTACTCCACTCTACTTTATGGCATTGGCGCTTGATTAGAGATTCAGATCTCCGTTGATTGCCTTCTCACTCATATGAGACGTGAGTCAGATTTATCTTCGCCATTTTGGTTACAAGCACTCTGTAATCCTTTTAGCTCAAGCTTAACGAAGGCTTAGGATGATCCCGATACTTGTCTAGGGGATTGAAATATTGTCGGCCAAAGTACCTTGACTTGAATTTGTGATATTGTACATAAGTTGGCATAAGCATAGGCACTTTGAGCTAATTACTTCTTGATTCACTATTTGAGTCATTCTTGTAAAAGTCGGTGTATAAAAGCTTGTAAATCATTATTGTGGATGCTAACCTTGTAGGAAAGTAGCCTCTTTCTAGCTTGGTTACCCTCACTTTTGGCCTGTTTGCCAGTGTGTTTGAGTGTGTCTACTGAGATCCTGCTAATCAGGACCCCGATAGTTATGCTCTCTCCCTGAAATTATGGTTGTTGCATACTGATAACCCAGTATTTCACCCAAAATTGGCATACTGGTGCCCCCTTATAAGTCCCAAGTATATGGTACTTAGGTACCCAGGGCATTGGGGTTCCAGGAGATCCCTATGGGCTGCAGCATTTCTTTTGCCACCCATAGGGAGCCCATGCAAAGGCTTCTGCAGGACTTCCATTGCAGCCCTTGTGAAAAGGTGCATGCACCCTTTCACTGCCAGTTACACTGCACCAGGTCACTTATAAGTCACCCCTATAGCAGGCCCTCCAGCCCTGAAGGCAGGGTGCAGAGCACCTGTGTGTGAGGGCACCCCTGCACTAGCAGAGGTGCCCCCATGACCTCCAGGACCATTGTCCCAGACTTTGTGAGTGCGGGGATGCCATTTTACACGTGTACTGGAAATAGGTCACTACCTATGTCCAGCTACAATAATGGTAACTCCGAACATAGGTATGTTTGGTATCAAACATGTTGGAATCATACCCCAAGGGTTTTGCAAGCATTTATTGTATGATTTCATGCACTCTGGGGGCTCCTTAGAGGACCCCTAGTATTGCCATTCCAGCCTTCTGAGGTTTTCCAGGCAGCCCCAGCTGCTGCCACCTCTCAGACAGGTTTCTGCCCTCCTGTTGCTTGAGAAGCTCAAGCCCAGGAAGGCAGAACAAAGGATTTCCTTTGGGAGAGGGGTGTTACACCTTCTCTCTTTGGAAATAAGTGTTACAGGCTTGGGAGGGGTAGCTTCCTTCCCCAGGCCACTGGAAATGCTTTGAAGGGCACATTTGGTGTCCTCCTCGCATAATCCAGTCTACACCGGTTCAGGTACCCCCAAGTCCCTGCTCTGGCACAAAACTGGACAAAGGAAAGGGGACTGGCCACTCCCCTGTCCATCACCACCCCAGGTGTGGTGCTCAGAGCTCCTCCAGAGGGTCCCTGGGTTTTGCCATCTTGGATTCCAAGTTGGCAGCGAACTCTGGGAGCATCTGAGTGGCCAATGTCAGCAGGTGGTGTCAGAGCCGTCCCCTGATAGGTGCTTACCTGTTTAGCTGACCAATCCCCCTAGGGTCTCTCCTTGGGAGGTTATTCAGATTCGGATTGCAAGACTCCAGAAAGAATTCTCTGCATCCTTTACTTCACCTTCTCACAGAAGAAATTGCATCTGGACCCTCCAGGAACCCCACAAACTGCAACAAAGAAGCAAAGACGACTTCTGCAACATTGTATCTTCAGCTCTTGCCAGCAAATGCAACTGTTTCCCAGTCGTGCATCCTCAGAGGACAACCTGTCTTCAGCCTGCACCAGAAGAATGAAGGAATCTCCCTTGGAGTGAAGGAGTCACTCCCCTGCTTCAGCAGGCACCTCTCTGCAATGACGACCATCTGCATGGGTCCCCTCTCCTGACGAGTTGCATGGATCCTGCATCACGGGTGGTGGACTGAAGTGGTCCCGATGGTCCTGACATCCTACTGTCCAACTTTGGTGGAGGTAAGAGCTTGCCTTCCCATCCAAGACAGTACCCCTGTGCACCACGTGTTTTTCAGTTGCCAAAGCTTGTTGGCATCCTTCTACGAAATTCTTTGTGCACAATGTAGCTCCGGTCCCCAGCACTCCTTCCTGCGATGCACAGCTTCCTGAGTGGTTCTCTGGCGGCGTGGGATCCTTTGTTTTTGTGCTGCGTGGGCCTCCTTTTGCAACTCATTGTCCCCGTGCTGGGGGACTTCTATGTGCGCTGCCTGGTCTTATGTGGGCTCTGTGAGTTGCTGAGAGCCCCCTCCGACTTCCCCTCCTGGGTAGAGTCCACCAGGTTCCTCCTGGTCCCGGGCAGCGGCATTTGCTGCTAACCGTGAGCTTTGCGTGTGCCAAGGCTTGTTATCGGAATCCAGTGACACAAACCACACTGCAATCATCCATCTGGTGTGGGATATCATCTGCACCAACCAGTAACCGGCATTCATCTTCTTGGGTGCAGTACAGACTGTTGTTCTTCACCAGTGGTTCTTCTTTTGCACCTTGATTTGGGTTAGCAGGGGCTCCTGTCCTCCCTGGACTCTTCTGGGCTTCTTGGACTTAGTCCCATTCTTCAACAGGTCTTTAGGTCCAGGAATCCACCCTTTGTGTCTTGAAGTCTCTTCTGGTTCTTGCATTATCTTCTTTCTCGTGTCCTTGTGTGTTCTAGGAACATTACTGTGATTTACTCCTGCTTTCCTAGGCTCTGAGGTGGGTTCTATTACTTACCTTTGGTGTTTTCTAACACTCCCAGCGCCCCTCTACACATCACACTTTCCTAGGTGGGAAACCGGCATTCGCATTCCATTTTCTTAGTATATGGTTTGTGTTCCCCAGGCCCATTTCTAACCATTGTGATTTTCACTAATTGCACTGTTTTCTAACTGTACAGCTATTTCTGCTTACTAGTGTATATAATTGATGTATTACCTCCTAAGGGAGTATAGTCTATGGTATTTTTGGCATTTGTATCACTAAAATAAAGTACCTTTATTTTTGTAACACTGAGTATTTTCTTTCATGTGTGTGTGAGTGTGACTACACTGGTATTGCATGAGCTTTGCATGTCTCCTAGATGAGCCTTGGCTACAGCTACCCCTAGAGAGCCTGGCTTCTAGAAACTACCTACATTTCACTAATAAGGGATAACTGGACCTGGTATAAGGTGTAAGTACCATAGGTACCCACTACAAACCAGGCCAGCCTCCTCCAAAGCGCTGTACTATATAGGTTACTTTTTAAATTTTTCTTGTAATTGGTGACGTTGGGTCATCCAGATAACTTATGTAGTGCCCGAATACTAGTCTTTCTCGATTTTCCCTGTTGATGTTTTCCCACTACATTTGATCTTTTATATTTTGATTGAATAAAAGCATGAAACATTCCATTTGCATACTACTTTAATATCATTGTTTATCGGAGTCATGTTGCATTTTATTCAAGGGACCCCTGTTCCTTTAAAGTTAGTTTACTGCTCCATTCTAGAACACTCTACTTACTCCATGACACTACGCCACACCTGTCGACGACACATCATTCTCCTTTATGCCATTAACTTCGAGACATGCTGAATAGTAGTCTTACTAGTGTACAGCATGGCTTACACACATTGGCAAAGGCAATAGAACTTGCATAGGCGAGACCTATTGGCTTTGCCAATGCCTGTTTATAAGGTATGAACTTCAAGGTGACTTGTAATATCCTTATGTACGCAGGGGGCATTTTACCCCATATAATACATGGTCACACCACCAACTTTCCCACAAACCACTTAAAACCTTAGAGCATAGATTCTGTCATTCCAAGCTATTAAAGTAAAGCAGAAGAAAGAAAAGCAACATTCCATTTTTTGCTTTAAACAGCTGCATTAATTATGCTCTGTGACCTGATCTGCCTTTCACCTTGGCTGCTAGCTCTGGCAGAAGGCACTGTAATGTCAGAACTCGACTGTAATAAGCCTATCATGGTCATTTTCTGATGTCTTTTCTTTATAATCAGTGAATGCCTTTTTCTTTATACGCAGTGACTTGGTGCATCACAAACAGCCGATTCTAAAGAAATTAGTGACTGCAGTTTATACAGAGATGAAAGAATCCATGTTTATATAGCCTGTAACTCCAAGAGCTTCTTCAGTTGAAATGCTTCTAGTTATGACTGATGTGGAGCTGAGCTTCCCAAGATCGCACACAGGAGTAGACCTGTTATTAGAACTATGGTTTCTGAGCACAGTTTACAACTGTTGTACCTAATCGCTTTTGATATCTCCAGTGCGGTTCCAATTGGCATGAGGCGAAGGGCATGATGGGTGTGGGGCACAAAGTGTATGTTCCTCCTTTTTACCCTCCTACCTTTATTAGCTTGGTGCATGAAGATGCAAGGTTAATCAACATGTTATTTTCACATTTCAGCTAATTACTTTGTGAATGAAAATAACAAAAAAAGATACTTTCAGACTGTGAAAACATGCCTTCCTTTCTCCCTATTTCAATTCCAATATATATGATTGTGTATATTTATCGGAGCCCGCAGTTCGCAAACAACAAGCGATTTGTATAGGGTTGATTGAAAGTCCCCAAGGCTGTCCCTGTCCCCCCCAGAAATGTATTGTCTCCTACGCCCCTGCCAGAGGGATCAAGTGGCCAGTCGGGTCATGGCTGTTTGTTGGCGTTAATGCCCAAGCGTCTCTTTATGGTCACAGAAATGAGAATCTGAGGCAATAACAGTCACTGCCTTAGGGCAGAGAGGCCCTTGCGTAGCTTCCGCAGCGCACACCCTTCCCCGCAGACTGATGTTCACATCTCCGCCATTGTCTCTAGGTCCTTGACACAATTCCGAGGAAATACAGCTTGTAAGGTAGAAGAAGCCTGAAAGCTAAACGGAATAAACGAAGTGCGTATAAGGAATAAAAGCTCCACTGGAGATGTAGGCCTCGCCTACCTACGCACTTCCTTCGGGGTGGACGCTGCCGCCTGGCTGAGGCGGTGAGCCCAGCCTTGGGGGGGAATGAAAGCTCGGAGTCTTACGTTTGCAGGATGTGTTAGGAGCACCGGATACGTGGCCGATTTTTACTTTAGGCACTAAGTAAATTCATTTAATGTAGGTTAAAATTAGCTTTATGGGTATAGCTTGGAAATCTGGCATGGCTGTGGGTCCGCCTCTGTCCACGCTTTTCATCCCCGCAGGTCTTCATTCGCAGTTTGGCGCTCATCGAAAAATGCGTGTTGTAGTCAAACTAGGGTGACAAGACGTCCCGGATTTGACGGGACAGTCCCGTTTTTTTCACCACCTGTCCCGGGAGATTTGGGGAGATTTAGCTCATGACCCGGTTTTTAAAGAAGGTCGCCTGAAAACGGTGGTAGGTGAATTGTTCTGTTTTCCAAAGAAGAGATAACTAGCAGGTGTTCTCAGAAAGCAATTGCATTAACTGGTATTACACTGGTTTTATCAATTGCATTTTATAATTGTTCTTAGTGCCTCTTCTGTAATTCTATGCTCATGAGCGCTGTCATTCTGTGCGCTCGGTCGAAGTAAAATTGTAGTCCCTCTTCTATTTTTGGTGAAATGTCCCGGTTTTTGGCTTTAAAAATCAGGCCACTCTAAGTCAAACGCAAACTCATCGGTGATTATTATGTGTAATCTTTTCTTTAGTCGACCTTCCTCTCTTTCTGGCATTGTGGGCCTAGCAGTTTTATACTTTACCAATCCAAGTGTAACAGCACAAATTGCAGGTTTCGTTAGTGCAAATCCATCACGTGTCGAAGAGGATTATGGTAATTCTGGTTATTCATGTGTTAAACATTTCCTCACATTTTGGTTCAGTGAAACTTCTAATAAGTATTTTTGCACAGTTCGAAGCATATCAGAGCACTGCAGCTGTGCATGTGTGTAAACAGCTACATGTTCATACACAATAATGCATCAGTACCTTGACCCAGGGGTAGGTCGCTCCCCCTGCCGCTGCAGCTCCACCAGCCCAGGTTCCTGAGACCTCCTAGCAAGCCCAGCTACCTCACAGTAAGTACCCCCCCCACCCCCACCGCCCAGCCCCTCGCCCTGCCCTGCGCTACTCACCTCCTCTCCTGCTTCTTTTCTTCTTCTCTGTTCTTCCTCTGTGCTCTTCTTCTGTAGTCTTCATCTGTACTCTTCTTTCTCTCCTGCTCCCCGTCTTCTGTCTTCATCTGTGTGCTTCTCTCTCTCTCCTTTGCACCGCGACCTGCGTGTGCCTCTTCTTCTCTGTCCCTCTTCTTGGCTCTTCCCTCTGCTGCTCGTCGCTCCTCTTCTTCTTCACCTTCTTCTGTATTCTTCTGTCTTCTGCGCTCCTCTTCTTCTTTACCTTCTTCTGTGTTCTTCTGTCTTCTGTTCTTCGGCTCCTCTTCTTCTTTACCTTTTTCTGTGTTCCTGTCTTCAGTCTTCGGCTCCTCTTCTGCTCCTCTTCTTCTTTTACCTGCTTCTGGGTTCTTCCCGCGCCTGTCCTCCTGCTCCTGTCTCATCTTTCTCCCTCACTCGCCTCCCCCTCTCTAACACCCCTATCTACCTATCTACCTATCTCTCTATCTTTCCCCCTCACTCGCCTCCTCCTCTGTAACCCCCCCATCTTCCTATCCTTTCACTCTACCTCTCACCCTCACCCACCTCTACAACCCCCCTCCCCTATCTTCCTAACCTTCCTCCTAACTCTCTTCCTAAACTCTTCCTAAACTCACCCCCATCACCCTTAACCCCCCTCCCCCATCTCTTCTCCCCTCTACCTGTCCCCCCTCCCTCCGCTTTCCCGCCGCCCCCTCCTGCACGCCCCGCAGCTCCCATTCGTCACCCCACTCCCATCCCCTGCCCCCAGCTAACCCCTCCTCCCTCTTATGGCAGCCGCGCCGAAGGCGCGCCAAAGGCAAGCCCGTCTGCGCCCGTCCGCGCCTGGCCCGCGCCCAGCGCCACGACCCCTGGTCCTCAGCACTCCCAAACCCCGCTGCACCGCTACGACCCCATCACCCTCCACGCCCTCAACCCAGGACGCTCCAGCACCTGCTTCCAAGCTAACCCGAAACGTACCCATGGACCTTTCGCATGTCACACCTGCAAACTTACCTTCCACCACGAAACTACCACGTCCACCAGCCCACGCGCCATCAACCACCTCAAATGCATCCTGGTCAACGCTCGATCCGTCCACAAGCACGCCGTTGAACTCTGGGACCTCCTGGACTCCACAGCACCAGACGTCGCCTTCATCACAGAGACCTGGATGAACGCCTCTTCGGCCCCCGACATCGCCATAGCCATCCCCGAAGGCTACAAGATTTCCAGGAAAGACTGCACCAACCAAGTAGGAGGAGGAATCGCCATCGTCTTCAAAGACTCCATCAGCGTCACCACCTCCACCGAAGACACCCCCCTCGCCGCCGAGCACCTGCACTTCCAGATCCCCACTGACCCCAGGACCACCCTCAGAGGATCCCTCATATACCGCCCCCCTGGACCGCGCGCCCTCTTCAGCGACTCCATCACCGACTTCATCTCCCCGCACGCCCTCGCCTCGCCAGACTACATCCTCCTCGGCGACCTCAACTTCCATCTAGAACAGAACAACGACCCCAACACCACCACCCTGCTCGACAACCTCGCCAACCTCGGCCTCAAGCAACTGGTGAACACCCCCACCCACATCGCTGGACACACGCTTGACCCCATCTTCTCCGCCAGCAAACACGTCTCCTTCAGCCACGCCTCCGCTCTACACTGGACCGACCACAGTTGTGTCCACTTCACCTTCCGACGCGAGACCCGCCACCTCCGCACTCAACCCATCCCTCGTCGACAGTGGAACAAAATCCCCGAAGAACAGCTTTTCTCCACGCTCATCGACAACCAACCTACCTTCACCGCCGACCCCAACAATGCTGCCCTCAGCCTCACGAACTGGATCACCAACTGCACAGACAACCTTGCTCCCCTCAGACGCCTTCCAAGACAGGCCAACACCAAAAAACCTCTCTGGTTCTCTGACACCCTTAAGGAATCAAAGAAAACCTGTCGCGCCTTTGAGAAAGCCTGGCGTAAGGACCACACCGCTGACAACATGACCGCCCTCAAGAACGCTACCCAGCGAACACCACCACCTGATCCGAGCAGCCAAAAGGAATTTCTTCACAGACAGACTGGACAAAAACAGCCACAACAGCAGAGAACTCTTCAGCATCGTAAAAGAGTTCTCCAACCCCAACGCCAACGCCATCACGCCCTCACAAGACCTGTGCAACTCCCTCGCCGTCTTCTTCCATCGTAAGATTACCGACCTACACGACAGCTTCGGACACCAGACCCAGCCGACCAACACTGAACCCACACCCCCAGCCATCACCCTCAACGCCTGGACCCACATCAACACAGAAGAAACCAAAACCACCATGAACTCAATCCACTCCGGTGCCCCCTCGGACCCCTGCCCACACACCATCTTCAATAATGCCGACAACATCATCGCCCCGCACCTCCAGACCATCATCAACTCCTCGTTTTTGTCTGCTACCTTCCCCGAAAGCTGGAAACACACTGAAGTCAACGCCCTGCTGAAGAAACCTACGGCTGACCCAAGCGACCTGAAGAACTTCCGCCCCATCTCGCTCCTCCCCTTCCCTGCCAAAGTCATAGAGAAGACCGTCAACAAGCAGCTTACCAACTTCCTTGAAGACAACAACCTTCTCGACCCCTCACAATCCGGATTCCGAGCCAACCACAGCACTGAAACCGCCCTCATCTCAGTCACAGACGACATCAGAACCCTGATGGACAAAGGTGAAACAGTCGCCCTCATCCTCCTTGACCTCTCGGCTGCCTTCAACACTGTCTGTCACCGCACCCTAATAACCCGCCTCCGCTCCACCGGGATCCAAGGACAGGCCCTGGACTGGATCGCCTCCTTTCTCTCCAACCCTTCTCAAAGAGTCTACCTCCCACCTTTTCGCTCAGACCCCACCAAGATCATCTGCGGCGTCCCTCAAGGCTCCTCGCTCAGCCCGACACTCTTCAATGTCTACATGAGCCCCATCGCCGACATCGTATGCAAGCACAGCATCATTATCACCTCTTACGCCGACAACACTCAACTTATACTCTCCCTCACCAAGGACCCCACCAGCGCAAAGACCAACCTGCAAGATGGTATGAAGGACGTCGCAGATTGGATGAGACTCAGCCGTCTGAAACTGAACTCAGACAAAACGGAAGTCCTCATCCTCGGCAACACCCCGACCGCCTGGGACGACTCCTGGTGGCCCACGGCACCGCACCGACCCCCTCAGACCACGCTCGCAACCTTGGCTTCATCTTGGACCCTCTCCTCACCATGACCAAACAAGTCAACGCCGTGTCCTCCTCCTGCTTCCTCACCCTCCGCTTGCTCCGTAAGATCTTCTGCTGGATCCCCGCCGACACCAGAAAGACCGTGACCCACGCCCTCGTCACTAGCCACCTGGACTACGGCAACACCCTTTATGCTGGGACCACCGCAAAACTCCAGAAACGTCTGCAACAAATTCAAAACGCCTCCGCCCGCCTCATCCTCGACATACCCCGCAACAGCCACATCTCCGCCCACCTGAGACACCTGCACTGGCTTCCCGTCAGCAAAAGGATCACCTTCCGACTTCTCACCCACGCACACAAAGCCCTCCACAACAAGGGACCAGAATACCTCAACCACCGCCTCAGCTTCTACTCCCCCACCCGTCTTCTCCGCTCCACCGGCCTCGCTCTCGCCGCCGTCCGCCGCATCCGCCGCTCCACAGCGGGTGGGAGGTCCTTCTCCTACCTGGCGGCCAAGACTTGGAACACCCTCCCCACCATCCTCAGGACCACCCAGGACCACTCCATATTCCGGAGACTCCTCAAGACCTGGCTCTTAGAGCAGCAGTAACCCCTTCCCCCTAGCGCCTTGAGACCCGCACGGGTGAGTAGCGCGCTTTATAAATGTTAATGATTTGATTTGATTTGATTTACCTTTCCAGATACAGTCCGTGCAGCAAAGGAACACGTGCCCTAGTTTCTCGCCCTACCTGACACAAAGCACAAGAGTCATACAAGAAACTCTCAATGCCAAAGGACGCAAGTAACAGTCACTGGGTATACGGAACTGCTGTTTACCGAGTGTGTGCGAGTCTTACAAAGGAGTGTGCCTCTCTGTAGCACAGATGTCACTCCCATTGTTGCAGGCTAGGCATCACTGACTCCACGCTGGGAGTGGAAGTGCCTCCAGCCTACAGTGAAAAGCTCTGCAGCATAGCGATTGAATATCAGCAGTCAGGCAGTCTCTCCCATAGCTCCCCGTGAGCACTCCTTTTTGGTCCCACCTTGGTAAGTAGTTGGTGCACACTTGAGTCGGTCGATGTCTTGGTGGATTTTAGATGCCAGGCTCGACTGATCCTTTTATACACGAATCACAGTGTATCTTCTACAGATGCAGACATATTCTGTGAATCGATGCAGACTACCACATAATACAAAAGCAAAATGTCACTAAAAACTCAATGGAAATTGCTAAACGACCTCCGCTGCACCCCCAATGCATTGCTCAGGACAGCACGCATTACATTTCACATCACCTTGTAAATGATGTTTTTTACATCATATATAACATCAGCACTGACAATGCCCTCAAGGATAACATTGGCACCTTCAGCATGAGTTTATTTTATCCAGTTGTTAGTTTTTCACGTGTGTAGCCCTGAAAGGCATCTACGAGCTTGGCATTACAGAGCTGGGGGTGCAACTGAGTTCTTACTCCTGTGTCACCCACCTGGCAATTCGTATATGGGGGTCAGGGTGGTGAGTAGGCAATTGATCCATCAAGAGTATGTGCCAAGGTTCCTGTCGATACTGTGTGCCATGGTGATTGTGGCATCAGAGGCATGCCCCCGCATGCGTCTGGTAACAAAGTATTTTTTCTATGGCTCTGGTATCAGGATTATGTGCCTAGGTCGCTGTGGCTCTGTGGGTGGGTAAATGCCCAGATGACTGCAGCATTATGGTTATATATTTTTGACATTTTGTTAATGAAAAAGCATAGTACACATCACATTGATATAAATTGCCTTGCCACAATAGTGGTTATGGTACTCATACTAACAGGAAGCACACAAAGGT
Organism: Pleurodeles waltl; assembly: GCF_031143425.1. NCBI lineage: Eukaryota > Metazoa > Chordata > Amphibia > Caudata > Salamandridae > Pleurodeles > Pleurodeles waltl. The sequence goes on along the minus strand of NC_090446.1, from coordinate 973,723,079 downwards.
TGATGGTTGGAATGCTTGCAGGCCTAAGGTTGCTTGTTTTCTCTTTTAGAGGGGCCTGGCCTGACAGTTCATTTTGTACTGATCCCATGAAGAAAACAGTCTGTACTGATTTGCATAAGGCAGTGATCTGTCAAGAGTGGCGTAGTAGGTGGAAAATGATGGGTTGGAAAGCTACCCAGAGGGATTGCCAGTGGTTTAATCTATTTGCAAGCATTTCTTTCATCACCTTTTGCATATTCAATGTAACACCCTAGATTGCCAAGGGTATGCCCCGATGTGGGTCCCATGCTCACTGTGCCATAGGAACCAAGTTTTACTTTCTGGGATTGCTTGTGTTTCCTTCTAGAGGTGGGGCTTGCCTGGCATTTCTTATAGGAACAGGATCAGTTCTGATCTGCATAAAGGGGGCTTCTGTCTATTGAGTCACAGTGGGCAAAAAATAATGAGCTGGATTGCCAGTGGATTAGATTATTTGCTAGCATTCCTTCCATCACCTTTTGTGTTTGTTTTTCTCATTCGAACAAGGTCACGAAACCTGATAATTGTTCCACGAGTAAGCATTAAAATACTGACCATCTATAGCTTTGGCAAGTTACTTATGGTAGCAATGGCATGATGCTATGTTGATGGCACTTCAAGGGCATGTATGATGGGTATGCGTCCAGGTGGCACTCTCAATGCATATACAACTTCTTTGATTTGAGGTTTACATAGCAGGGACCAGTGGCGTAGCGTGGGTTGTCAGCACTCGGGGCAAGGCAAGTAATTTGCACCCCCTAACCCGTGGATTTTAGCACTCGCGAGCGCGCCCCCCCCCAGATGTTGCGCCCGGTGCGGCCGGCCCCCCCTGCACCCCTACGCTACGCCACTGGCAGGGACCACTTCATTGTGGACGTAAGAATGCCTTTACATAGAGGCAAACATTTTCAAAATGTAAAATTACAGACACTGTTTCTAGGTACAGAGGACAATAATCACAAAAATCAGCTGACCTTAAAAATAAGCTTTTCAGAATGTCCCTTCACATCGTGTATAACTTAATGAGTTTTGCAGGAGGAACAGGTTTTTCAACATCCTTTCCTGGTGCTGTTCTAGTAACTAGTCAAGAGCAGTAACAGAGAGAGGGACCCTCACAACACAAGGACAGAGCTCCGTATTTAGCCAAAAAAACAAAGTTGCCATTGGGTGTGAAATTATATGATCACACGTTCCTTACATCCACTCTCACCTCAGACCATACCACTCAGCTACACAGTGTTACGCCCTCCAGTGCCGCGACAATATCAGGACCACAAACTCATTAACAATGAATATAAAGATATATATTTTAATAACGCAATAGATTTTATGGACAGATCAAGGTCAAATATTTAGCATGAATTATTCACAATTGCTAAAACAACCCCCACATACGATCCCAAACAACGGCGCAAACAAATATTTTCATAAAAGTAAAGAAATTAAGAAAAACAGCATTCTTAAAAGTTTGGGAGAGAAACTTAAGACAGCACACAACTGTGTATTACAACAATACTGATCCAATAATGTTATGTATGCTACATGGCATTACATCAAGTGATAATATACCTGTAACGCATAATTAATAAAAATTGTTGCAGTCAGCAATAGAGATAAAAGGGTAAGATTGGTAAGCCAGAAACGACCAACAGGGTTCCTAACTCACACTGAGTAAAACAATGGTACCTAGCTGCGGTATTGGCAGCCCACTTAAATAAAGATGTCTGTTTCAGCTTGGGGGTGATTGCATGAACTTTCCTCTCAAACTCCGGGCTGTCCATAATGTTCTGAATCTAGGTTGTGCGTGAGAGTAGTAAAAAAGTTGTTCAGTCATGAGCTAAATAGCTCCCTCAGCTTTCATAGTTTGTTAGCGCATGCTTTAGCAGGAGTTCCGCTTTTAATATATATTTTGTTACACGTGCCATGTGCTGAGGTGTCAGCCCTTTGAGGCAAAATAGGATAGCTTGTCTGCATGATCAGATGCCATTTGAGATGAACATATTTTTAAGGTACACTTTACGCCAAGGTGACAGTGCAGGGCATATGCGTAGAAGGTGTAAGAAGTCTTCCTGATGATGTGGAATTGCCTGCATTTCCCATTTTGTGAGGGTTTAAGCCATTTTCGGATCCCGTCCAGTGAGGTGAGTAGACCAAACCTGGAATGCAGCACCTTTATTTTTAGAAATGTATTTAGTGTTTCTCCCAGGTATGTCTGTGCTCTCGGCACCTTGTACGTGTTGATAGTCATTCATGAGTGGGAATGTGACCTGAACTTGTCCTTGTCCTTACTCCACTGTAGCTGTTTGATTTGCTTATTTATTAGTTTCCTGAATGATTTATGCGGTATGGCTCTTTTTCCATAGCTCGTCCGCCTGTAGTTGCTTGATTGATAAGGCAATTTTGTCAGCCCATGAATTTGAGACATCCAGCGAGTTCAGGCATGATTCCTTCCAGATTAGTGCTTTTAGTGTGTTTGGGAGCACCTGTCTTAATAGAGAGGCATAGATGAGGATAGCTCCATTCTGTACCAGGGCTTAGTCTTGAAGCCCGAATTCCAGTCCGATTTGTGCCAGTGAAGAACTGTGTGGTATGCGGAAAACGAAACAGAAAACTTTACTCTGGGCGATGTTCAAGAAATCATTAAACTTGCCGGGTTAAATTTCTAAACCGTACATCAGGGAAGGCAGGAACTTTTCCTTGATCACGGTGAGGAGCAGGCTTCAGGTTGGACTTTGCAGATTTGTGGATAGATTTTGAAAGGCTGCAAGTTGCGATTGCACTCTGGTTTTCAAGGTGTTTAAACACAAGCAGTGAGACCACCTTTCCTACAACCAGACTCCCAGAGAATTGTAGCTACTACTTCTGCCCCGTAGCTGGTTTCCACAGAGCCACTGCTTTTTCTTATTATGCGCGTGCCGAAAATGACTTCCTTGGTTTATCCGAGGTTTAAGAGCAGCATGTTGGATTTGCAATACTGATATAGGATAGTTAGCAGTTTTTGAAGCACTGTGCCTGAAAGATTCAAGAGGACGATGTCATCTGCATAAAGAAGTGCTGATAGAAGTTGGTGGCACAATTTGGGGGATGGGAACTAGCAGATTTCAGATGTGCTCACAGAACTGCAAGATATAAATTGAATAACATTGGGGCTACTATGCATCCCTGCTTAACTCCTCTTCCTATCAGAATTTTTGCAGACACTGTTCCAACTTTTACCCTAGCCCAGTTCTCAGAATATAAGAGCTGAACTCCTTTTAGGAAGTTTCACGGAATATTGAGATCCACTAATTTTTCCAAAATCTGTGCCGTTCCAGAGTCGAATGCTTTAGGAAGGTCCACAAAGCAGGAGTACAAGGCCATTTTCTTTTTTGTGTACTTTTCAACCATCATTGCTAGTGCTACAAAGTTGTCAGAGGTGCTTGATGAGGGACGGAAACCTGTTTGGTTCAGTGAAATTAGGGTCAGTCTAGTCGCCCAGTCTTTTTATTTCCACTAACAGGCACTCTGCAAATATTTTTGCATCAGTGTTGAGGAGAGCGATCAAGCGATAGCTGTCGGGGTTCCCATAGGGGCTGTTCTTGTAAATTGGGTGGAGAATTGCTCTTCTTTAGGGATTGGGGATTTTATTTTCTGTGATGCAGGAGGTGAACAAATTACTAAATTGGTTGGACCAAAATTCTGGATTGTGTTTTAAGACCTGCACGGGTATGCCATTCGGTCCGGGGCCTCATTGGATCTGCTGTGTCTAAGGTAGCCTTCGATCATGACACTTACATAAAAGTCTTAGTTTAGTATATTATGCTACCAAGCCAATTCAGTGTCTCATCTACACCTATGCGTTTCGGTGACCTTCACAACTTATCACCACGCTCTTCAGGACAAAAACATATTCTCCGACAAACTGTCATTAAAAGCATCAAAGATCATGTTCGTGAGGCTGAAACCCCACTTGAGTCTCCTAGGTAGACAAATGTCTCTCTATTGAAAGCTTTAATAATTTGAAGTATCACTCAATCCAAAAGGCGTGCTCATAAGGCTACGTCATGGGGGAAACCTTCCACTTAAGTCTTCCAGGTGGACGACCGTCTCTCTCTGTCAAAAGGCCTCAATATTTTGACAAGTCCAAATTTCCTTGTCTTCTAGCCCTATACGATACTTCTCCAGGGTGCAGTAATTACGAGAAGCGGGTCGTCCTTGCACCAATATTCATGTACTCCTTTCCTTTATGCAAATACTGTGTATTCGAGTGCTGCCCAGACATGAGCAGCATCTGGGCAGTAAATACGCTATGTAGTTGAGTGGTATGGTCTGTGAGAGTGGATGTGAAGAATGTGTGAACATATAGTGCACACCAAAGGGGAACTTTGTTTTTTTGGCTTCTAGTAACTGGAACAACCGCAAGAATGGATGAGTTGAACAACTCTTCCTCATGCGACAGTCACTAATTGAAAGTAGAGTACGCTGGTATTCGAGAGTAAGGGTGTGCAAAATTGCTTACACTTCTCCCACAAAAGTTTGTGAACAATTCATGAAATTATGCTTTTTTAATGCAAAATGTGATTTGTCAATATTTCGCAAAATTGTTTTTAACCAGAGGGCATATCTCTCATTAAAGAAAGTCCCACAAGATACCAGCAGGCACTGGTTGAAACAGAAAATGCAAATGTCTAGGGGGAGGGGGCGACATGGGTAAATTATGATATGGAATTGCGCAATGTAAACATCTGCTAATTTAGCATGAAGTCAAATTTGCGAATTTCATTCATGCAGTCAACCTGCATAATTAAAGTTTGGCCAAGCCGTCTCCGAGAGTGTGAATGGAGTGGACTGGGTAACGGGATTTTTTGTATCCACTTATTGAGTGGCAAAGTATGAAGTTGTTCTGAGGGGGGCATGCTGTCGTTCATTCTTGGTGCAGTACCAAAGAAGGAGTGACTGAGATTGTTGTGTTTATTCCACGATTTTTAGAGCATTACATAGACCAGACTTGATCTTCTGTTCTGTAGGAGACGATTTCATTGGCTTGTGGACCTTATCATTATCTTGTTGTATATCCTAAAATTTACCCAACTAGAAGTTATTACACCGTCAGTCATATAGGTCCATTTTCTATAAAGATTTTGTGCAAATGGAATCGGCCTGTGTCTCCAAAGCTGGCTCTCAGCACACAAATAACCTTTTTTCTTTCATTCGCTCTAATTCTCGCCCTCTCATTCTCTCCCTCTCTGGTTCTCTGTCGGTCGCTGCCCGCCTTCCCTTCCCTCAAAAGGCCTGAGCGCTCTCAAAAACACCACTTATCAGCACCCATTCTTAGCCCGTGTTTTTTTCGATCACAAGAAACGATCTAGATTGCAGGGAACGCTGTATAAGGCAATTTTCGCGCCTACATGTATGCCCAAAAGGCTTAATCCGATACGTTTAGAGTTTGTCACGCCATCGGCATTCACGCACCAAGAATGTCCCAGCAAGCCCCCTAGCAACCCTCCTTAGTCTCCCCTGGCAGAACTGGAAACACCCAGGGTGTCAGTACAGGAAGAACTCGACAATAGCCCTGCACCCCATGTGCAGGCATGAGTCACAGCCGGGGAAGGACTAGAAAGATCACAAGAGAACAAAGGCCTGGAAGAAAAAGGGAATGTCGGGCGGAGAGGAGAAAAAATTACAGAGGCACAGAATGTTCTGGATCCGCACGGAGTCATTTTCCGCTTCCCTTCTACAAACGAAAGCCTAAATTAAAAAAAAAAAATGTCAGCGCATAAATGCCACTCTATTGATGTCTTAAATTTACCGCACAAAATCCTCCTTAAGTACCACCATATTGTTGTCTTAAATTTCCGAAGTACATTAATCCTTAAATTTGTGATTAAGGCCCCCTGCAGGTAGTTGCCTTGTGGCACAAGCAAAATGACCACTTGAGGGTGCCAGAAGGCAACAGATGGCGTCAATAAGCCTTGATGTTAGCGAAAAGGGAGAGTCTGACCTGCAAAATGTAATTTTACCTGAGGCAACAAAAATAAATTGTGCCTAAAATGCAGGAGGAGGGATTTAAAGCATGAGTGATAGTACCATTTTCACTTATGTGAATTGAAATGTGTAGACTAGACTCAGCAACATACTGCACCCGCCCCCAAAATACACACACACACACCCTGACATACACACTCACTCACAACACCCTTACACACATGCGCACACACATGCATCACCACAATTAGACACAGACACATGCACACACAAACACTCCCCTCCATCCCCCATGCATTACATGCATACACACACTCACACACACCCCACCCCTCTCCCCTTGCGGAGGACACTTACCTCGTCCGACGAGGTGCTCCTCCCTGAGGGGACGGGACCTGGCTCTCCCACTGTCGGCTCCACACCGTCATCATGACACCGCCAGGCAGTATTACAGGTCGTAATACGGCTGGTGGAGTCCTTTTGGCGGGGCTGGCGGTGGGCATGAATACTGGAGGATTTCTGCCCAAATTGAGGCGGACGTCCATCAGTACTCGCAATATGGCGGTCGGAGGACTGCCAGCACTGGCGGTCCTCTGGCGGCCGCGACTTCAGAGGTCTCACCAGAAAGCAGCCAAAGTCGGAATGAGGGCCTTAGTCTGTTTTGAAAAGTGAACAATTCTATACGTTCTGTTTCATTGTTCCATATAAAAACTCTTCACATCAAAATCACAATGAAGTGCCATAATTCCCCCCACTCATATTCAGTACTATCTAATTCGTTCATCACTAGCGTTTCGAGTAGTCTCTCTAGGCCCTAGATGTCCCTAGACTCACACCTGCTCAGAACCAGGATACTCTTGCAGGTTATAGTGCGCTCTACAGATCTGAGTAACATAACAACATAACATGCTCACAGTACTTAAAGTCATGATAGTACATGTAGTTTTCTTCTTTTTTTCAACATGCATAACTGCGCTTCATGTGGAATTTCATTTGACCCATGTAGTGCATAGTAAACCTTGAGACTCCGATGTACTAGGGTAGCGCATGTAATTTCTCTTCTTTTTTTATATACATAAATACGTCTAGCTACCTGTCACATTTCAATGGTCCCATTGAGTGTTGACACGTGTTTCAGTAGAGAAAGCCAATCAAGCTACGTCCTTCATCAGGACACAAAAACTACTGTTTCCTTAACGAGAGGTAAGGAACAGGGCCTTAAGTGGGGCTTGTACCTCCGGGATTCAGACCCTGCGGTAATTGAAACCTGAACTTACACCAGGGCCCCGAAGGGTCCTATAATCATCTCCCTGCCTTTGCAAGAAAAACAATGATTGATTCCTGAAGGATGTCTGTAAAAGCCATTAAGGTGATCTATATATGGTATTGTGCATTTTATTCATACAGTATATGGTTTCCACCGGGGTGTGTGTGTTCAAGTTGTGGCTGGGTGTTTGCAATGGAGCACGATTGAGACCTCTGGGCATAAGGCTGAAGGATAAGGCTGAAGGCAGTGATTGTCAGTCGGTCATAAAGGTGTTTGTTAAACATGCTCATCCAAATCTTGGCATATCAGTAGAGCACACGGAACAATTCTAGTTGTAACTCTATGAAAACGTGTGTGAGGAGGTACGCAGCTGTCAAAATATTGACAAGGCTGAAGTACAAGAAAACAGTGTTTACATGTGAGTGGGGTGATGGAGAAGTGAAGGAGATGTAAACAAGTACATGCAGCAGAGAGGGTGCAGAACAGGGAGGAGATGAGGTGTGAGACCTGAGATGGAGGATTCTAGAAAGATGGGGAGTTAAAGAGCACGTGTCGAACAGGGTGAGAGACTGCAGAGGAAAGTGCTATAAAGGGGCGAATGGGGGTGATTGAGATGCTCCGAAAACCTCTAACCCTTAGCAATGTGTAACTCACAGTCTCATATTTTCAGAATATGAACATTGTCAATTCTAATTAGTCACAAGAAAAGCATTGTCATTCATTTGTCTGATACTGCAAATAAGCAAGCCGATAGATCTGTCTTGTTCTAGGTGCATGTCTGTTATTGTGTGACATGGCTGGATACAATGACAAAGAGCTCGTTTAGAGACCCCAAAATACTGGTTTCCGTGGCACATTTTCAGAATTACAGGATATTAGTTTAGATGTTTTAAGCCGCACCTTTCTTTACATAGGCCATCCCTCTTGGAAATGATTCCTAATTACACGTGTTATGCCACACCCCTTTAAAGAGAACCCATTCTAGTTTCATCCCACTTAAAACTCTGTTGAGGGTGTAACCTTACATACATAGGGTGACATTTTCCAAATACTTCTTCTGTTGGTAGTAAGTGGGTGCAATATATCATGCGAGAGTACCAGCATGCAACGCGGTAACCATCGATGGAGGCAACAGCAGTATTGCGTGGGAGCTGGAGCATATCACAAGCAAACGGGATGGAAACCCCTATACATTTTCTGTGTGGCCAGTGGTTGGCCCCGTTGCCCATCCTTGCCCTTTCGCTCACGTGGCAATGAGTGTTGGTCAGTAAAGTAACATTTTTAAATTCGCCTATTTCATTTAGCAGTTGGCGTCCGGAGATGGCAGCGGGCGCATCTCCCCGTCCATACACCACAGATAAGAAAGCACCCCTCTCACGCTGATAACCGGATGTGCACGTCTCGCTCTCTCGGCATGTGATGTCCGCCTTAGAAACTGTAAGGAAGCGGTTTGCCTCTCCCCGATAAAAAACCAAAATTTCAGCAGCTCAGTCTTTGCACTGTATAGAGGCACGATGGAAGTTCCTGCTGCAGCTGGAAAAACTTGACGGTCGCAGGTTGCAATCCTAGTGGGCGACTCCGTATGAGTTTATGAGAATATTAAGTGATCACCCTATTTAACTGCAAGGTTGTGACACAAATGCCACCGAGTTGTACTTTGTGTTGTCTAACATCTGTCTGACATTTCTGCGCGACAGAACCTCTATTACCGCTCTACTGACTATATACTTATGTTGTTAGCGCCGCTTTGCAGTGTTTGGGAGTATGACGTCATACAGTCGTGGTTAGTGAGGGGTTCCCCTTTAAAGTACTTGGGAGGTGCACACTAATACTATTGTGTCGCGCAATACGCCACTGTTCAAGCTTCGTTGCCGTGAATGCCCAGGAAGTGGGGGGTGCTGGCATGTTATCAGACGTGCTAAGCGCCTATTCAGCTTTGTAGAGCTTCTAGCTACTATTGTCCTTTCAAGCGTGCTTCACATGTGTCCAGCAGCCTTCGCTGTCCAAGGGGCTGTCAGCCCCAGGGTCTGGTGTGCGGGTTAGTGATGCCCAGAGTACGACACGAGGCCGCCAGAGACGTCTGTGCAGTGTTTGCCATGAGACAGGCTCTCTAGTGTAGATGTCTTTCACCCTCAAGTTGCCCTTGGTTCACCACAGTAGCGCCTTTGAGCACTCAGCTGCAACACCCGCTATGTGCGTCCTCCAGTCTAGCGGTACGATGTTTTAGGGGGTAAGGCAGAGATGTGAGGACCCAGCAGCTCTTTTAGTTCTCATTCAGAGATTGTGCGGTCACTGCATTAATACAGCCATTTTGTTGATAGTTACCACACTCTACACGTGATACTAATGCAAACTGAGGATTAAATACGGAGTTACATGCAAAAGAGTATTTCTAGTTGCCTTTCTCCATTTAAAGGTTACCAACACATTTCCTCTGGCACTGTAGGGTGGTAGTGTGTGTTGATGCTTTAATAAGACTTTTCCTTAAATACAAAAACTGTTAAACTCATGGAAAACCATTAGTATTCCTGAAGGTGTAGTACTGGCACGATACCTCAGCTATTTTAACGCACTTGCTTCAGATATCTGCATGTCATAAGATGGTCAAAGGTTTGCTAAAAGATCTAATATATCTGAGGGTGTAGTACTGGCACGATACCTCAGCTATTTTAACGCACTTGCTTCAGATATCTGCATGTCATAAGATGGTCAAAGGTTTGATAAAAGATCTAATATATCTGAGGGTGTTAACGTGCCTGCTGCAGAGCACTACACGTGACCGGCAGGTAACCTGCATGTGTCCCAATAAGACAGCTCCTGTGCTTTTTGCGGAGCTGCTTGTGTGACCTGCAACTCACATATTCATATCCTGGTAATGAGTTCACTGCTTAGATTGGCAAGTAATAGTAAACATACGTTTGGAATCTTGTAGGGCTAGCTTAAGTGCTTATTCTTCTGAGGCCGATACAATATGTAGCACCAAGCTTAGAAGTTACTTAGTGCTACTTGTCAAAACAGTTCAATTTGTATTGTGTGTAAAATATGTTACCATTCTTAATATATTTATGGTCAAGTATGTAACATGTTTTATGTAATACGTGTGCTTTGAGCAGGCATGCTGTTTTTCATGCCTGTATTGAAGAAAGCATGCAGCGTCCCCGACAATATTCGCTGCTGCTTTCTGGCCTGGTTGTCTTGGTGTCAGATATAGTTTGTATTCTTTAGAAGTACTTAATGGCGGAGCCCTATGGTAGAGGTTTATCTCTTGACATGGACAGTTTCTAGAACAGTGAGCTGAAATCCGGACCACAGGGTTAAACAGCGTAAATAGGGAAGGGAGTAACCTTACACATGGCCAAAAGAACTTTAAAGCATTAGGAGCTAAAGTAATGGGCTGCTCCCAGCCAATCCCATTTGAGTTCAGATTCGGATTAGAAACCCATCTGTTGTGGGGCCCCTAACAATTAAAAGCTTCAGGACCCAACCTATGTGCATATCTACTTTTTGTAACGTTTCATTCAAATTTGTGTACGTTCTTGTTAAGCTGTGTTTCAACGGACCGTGAACCATAAATGTATGTCAGCTTGGTGGTCTGTGTCATGAAATACCAACCCTTCCTTCAGGCCTGTAGTAAGTAAGTAATCATTATTGTTTAGTTAATAAAAACCATAACAATCAGCTCATAATATATCATATAAAATTCTATAAAATTCCATGAACTCCTTGGCCATAAAATCCTTTTGAACATCTAGAATCAATTCTATAAAACGAAATTACAAAGTGCCAGTTTTCAGTTCTAGAACAGTTAAAACTCGTTAGTTAAGAATGCATCCCAGAAAACAAATTTGCTTCTCTGGTGTATACAGTCAGAAATTTGATACATTTGCATATTGACTGTGCGTCATTAGGGTCAAACATTGACATCACAGCTGGCCGACAAGAGCGGATCCCGTTTCTCATAAAGAGTGTTTTTAATAGTTGTCAGTGCCCTTCATTTAAGGCCGGACAAATACAAATCAGATGGACCATATCTTCCTTAGGGCCATTACATAGCCTGCTGGAAGTCTCTCCTCTGTTCTTCCACCATGATTGGTCCGCTCTATCTGGTAGAGCTCCTAAGCGAAGAGCCAGGAAACTATGCTTGATATGAAGTGCGAAAGTTGCAGACAGGTATTGTGATGGCGCCAAGGTGGTATAAGTATGCTTTAAAAGCCAGACATGTGAGCGTTGTGCAAATTTAGCTTTATCACTTAAAAAGGATTGAATACTTATTTCCTTTTTTATCGCTCGCCACAATAGGGGATATGACATGTTAGAATCCCATAGGCACTTTGTTTGCGTCTCTTGCAAGGAGTTGTACAAGTACCTATTGTATACTGAGTTTGGATTGCTGTTCACTGAATTCCATAGCGCCACAACTAGAAAGCTAACAGTATTTTTACTTATTTTGTACCAAGTCTTAATTGTGTGGGCTTTCCTGTCTAGCTGCTGTTGTATTAGACCAAATTCCAACATGATTTGCGCAGGGGAAGCAGAGCGAGAAAGATTAAAAACTTTCTTATACATTTTTATTTGTTACCATTCCAGTAGGCAAGCATCTTTCCCATATAGAACTGCGCTTCCATATGTAGTTGCTGGGAGGAATTTGGCCGACATAACAGACATTAATGGTTTGTACGATGGACCCTTTAATTTTTTAGCTAGAGTTCAAAAAGCGAACGCCAAGGCTTTGCACTTCTGTGCAATATACTGCTTTTGCGGCACAAGATTGGTCTTACTCTCTATAGTAAATCCAAGGTATTTGTAACTGCAAGTCGTATCAAGAGTGATGCCGCTCAATTTTATTTTATTTGCAGAATTCAAATGGCATCCCATGGACATAGTTTTTGTCTTTGAAGTGTTAACTTCTAGTTTATTTGTCTTTACAAAGTCTCCCAAGGTACTAACCAGCCGTTGCAACCCTATTTTCGTATGGCTTAACAGAACGATGTCATCCGCATATGATAGATGTGGTATGGCCAAACTTCCCATCCTTGGAGAATGCGAGTTGGTTGCGTCCAGCTTTGTGGAGAGATCTGCCATAAAAAGGTTAAAAAGGTGCGGGGCCAAGACGCAGCCTTGCTTTAATCCTATATTTGTTGGTATTCTCCTCAGAATTTTTGATCCGTTTGCCACCTTGACCTGCACCCAAGTTTTGTCATACAGCAATTCAATACACCTCAGAATTCGTTCTTGCAAACCGTAACTTCGCAATTTATTCCAGAGAATTGCTCTATCCACGCGATCAAAAGCACTTTTGAAATCCACAAAACACAGATATAAATTTTTCTTTAAGCGCTTTGCTCGGTTGGCAATATCTCCTAGCGTAAGAATGTTGATCACTGTGCCATAGCCCTTCCGGAACCCGGTTTGATTCATGGGGACCAGGTTGTTTAAATTGGACCAGTTGAGCAGCTCTGCTAGAATTAAGGAGGCAAAATATTTGGCCTCACTGTCAGTTAGAGCGATCAGTCTATAGCTAGCTGAGTTTGCCCGGCTACCTCCTTTATATATAAGATTAATGATGGATCCTTTCCAACTATCTGGAATAGTTCTATTGCGCTTGACTTCAGTGTATAATATTGACAGTGTAGCTGACCAATAGTCAATGTCCGCCTTGAATATGGCTTGTAGGAGGCCGTTAGGGCCGGGAGCCCCGTCCCTGCAGCCCCTTCTGATGACTTGGGCTACTTCCTTGGCACTGAATCTCGTCTCACTCTGACAGACGTCTGTTGGATTTACCGAGACCTTCAGTTGCTGATTGTCTTCAGGAGAGAGTGGCTTGAAAAAAATGTTGGCCAAATAATCCACCCATTTATCTTCTGAAATCGATGTGCAATTTATTATTCTTACCTTCCGGTCAATTGCGTTCACTGATGCCCAGAATGCTCTAGTATTGGCCTTTCTTAAGTTATAAAGTAATTTAAACCAGAAGACAACCTCCTTTTTTTTTGTATTTGCCATACCTATTTCTTATAATTTTTCTGTAGGGTTTTTATTTGGACGCATAAAGATTCTGTAAGAGGCCTGTCTTTTGTAGATCTAAGGTTGCGCCTCAGTTCCTTTCTTAGTTCTAAGATTTTTGGTGGCATACTTAACGACCTCCGATTATAATTTGGAGCTTGTCACCTGGCCGAGCCAAGTGAAGGTATCAACTGTAAAAAGCTGGCCCACACATCCACAGCTGGGAGATCTTGACGTGCTATTGATCGAAGCAAGGTTTTTATATTTTTGCACAGCCGTGGTAGTGAGGACTCCGTCCAGATCAGGCGGTTTAGATTGACGGAGATTACTATTCCTAATTCATTTGTAGCCGGAAGAAAACAGGGAACATTCCAAACCAGTTCTATGTGCTGAAGTGAATGGTCACTATGAAGAGTAGGTATAATTTTAAATTTTCTAACATGTGCTAGCAGGGGAAGAGAGACGGTGGTATAATCTATTGTAGTTGCAGATTTTACACTGTAATGAGTGAAGCTTGGCGGGACATCATCTTCCACCCTGCCATTTAGCACCCTCATACTCAGATGCTCTAATGCCTCTACCAATTGTTTGCCCCTTATATCGAGTCTCGTCTGTGTTGATGGAAACTGCGGTAGCACTGACCAAATAGCGTTTTCTGCTGCCAATTGCTCGTCCGGTTCTGGAGTATGTATCAGGTTGGTGCTAAAATGTCCCATGTTGGATTGGCACATCTTATCTCTTCTGCCTTTTGCAGCAGGTTCTCAAAGAGAAGTACTTTCCGATGCTTCCGCGGATGAGCATAGACATTAAAGATAATTAACGGAGCATCATGATTATTACTAAAATTGATTTTTATAACCTGTAGATCTGTCATTGAAAAGGCCAGCTGCTCTGTTTTAGCATAAAGTGCTGTAGAGATGTACGTAGCTAGACCACCGCCTGCCCTGCCTGATTTATTAGATTTTTCAGCTGCAATGTGATATAGAGAGTAGCCTCCTGGTTCTATCGGGTCTACCAGCCATGTTTCTTGCAGCACTATTATCGAATAATTGCAGCTGGTCATTACTGTAAATTCATCTGTAATGATTGCTTTTGCTCCCGCAATTTTCAAAGAGATAATGGTGACAGCCACCCTTTGATCTATATCTGCTACATTGCATATTCTAGGTCAATTACTTCTCCTCAAGTTTAAGGTGTGCGCCTTCCTTCAGGCTTCTGACAGGGGACCTCCCACTGCTAGACGTTACACATCTCCTCGACTTGATCAGAAATTGGGTAATTCGTGACCGGGTAACTGTCTCAATATTCAGGTGGGAACTCCAAAGAAATTAAATGAAATTACAGCAACTAGGCAGAACCAGGCAGCTGGACTCTACTTCCACGCTAAGAAGTTTGAGTATATCACCTGGTCCTGATGGCCCAAACAATAAACTTTAAAGTTCTCTGCACTTAAATTAGAGCACAAGAGGAGGCCATGTTCCAAAATACTTAAAGACAAGTCCAACTCCGAGGTCCAGTAACTGGGCCCTCAAATCTCATGTCAGTGTCAAATGCAGGTCACAGAGAGGCACGTCCATCTCAGTGATGGGAGCAGATCTTTGAAATAAAACAGACCCATGTATAATGTCCCAACCAAATCAGGTTGCTTTAAAGCAGGGATCTCCAAGTGTTTCTGTAATAAGAGCTCCTTATGTTCAATGAATATCAACCCAAGCTAATGCCACTACTGTTGTAATAGTGAGCATATCAGTCTAGATTGCCTTAGTGACCTGCCATGCAAGATTACCATCAGTGATCAACTCAGTAGCAAGAGAGGCTTACAATGAGTAATGTGAATTTTTTTTTTTTATCAATTTAGAGTGCTTCTACATGGGTAATACATAACAGCCGTAGCTGTAATACCCATGGTACCAAGGTAATAATATGAGTCATACGTCTCCCTGATGGCTGCATGATTTATCTCTCATTGTCTTTAAATATATTTTACAAAGTCTATTATTTTCTAGTTCTAAAAATGCCCACGTTTGCAGCTTGAATACACTCTTTAAAATTTTGGTAAAAGCTTCTAATTTAGTAGGCTAGAATGGACACAAGAGAACTA
The DNA here is from genome assembly GCF_031143425.1 of Pleurodeles waltl. Lineage (NCBI taxonomy): Eukaryota > Metazoa > Chordata > Amphibia > Caudata > Salamandridae > Pleurodeles > Pleurodeles waltl. Next base: position 973,707,726 of record NC_090446.1, on the reverse strand, counting down.
CTTACTGGTAGCTAGAGAGCTACGAGTAACTCACAAGCTACTCGGAGAAGCCTACTTTAAAGGAAAAATAAATAAAAGTATTGCCACAACCAATAGTCCGGGCCTTGGCAAGCGTGCAGTGCTTTCTTTTTAATTATTTTTTTGCAAGCATGTGCAATAAGCAAGTACATTGGCAAAATATGAGAAAAACATTGACGCAGTGGCCCAGCAGCCCAAATCCATCAGTCCAGGCACTGAAGGTAACGCCTTTTCTGGTGGTTGTACTCTTATGATCATCGAACAAGCTCTCACTCACAATGCAAGACTGCTCGTGATTGAGAGAGCTGACCCATTGCTATTGTACTGCAGTTTTTGGTACTGAAAGTCTGCAGGGATCATACATATGGTAAAGAAATGCAGCTAAAAAGACACAGATGCTTTTTAAACTCCAACCAAGAAGAAGCCACCAAACTGGGAGAGCCCCGTGCGGTCCAGATTCTCCAAGCCACTTTACCTTGCTTTATGTGGTTGCACGAGTCCATTGATTGTGTAAAAAATCCTCTTCCGCTGGACCCAGCTGAGCTTCATGTTTATGAAGCAAAACAAACCTTGCATCAGCGATTCCACAATCTCTGACCTGGATCCTTTCGGTTCTTATCAAATGTGCCTAATCGGGAGAGGTCTTACAAAGCGCATTTTTGGAAGACAGGAGGTTCTAATGGTTTATAAAGCTGGAGTGTGCTGGTGGCTGTCTTGGGTAAAAAGGCATTGTTGTATTCGTGGCCCCTTGTGTGGGACGCTAGCTGTAGAAGTGAAACTTCACCAATATTCACTGTATCTTGCAGTTGCGCTAGCTACACGTTACACTTTGGGTGGTGTGTGCTGTAGCATACAATGCGTGGTTTAGGCACCGATTAGCTATGACCTCTTAAATTCTGATATGTCCTGTAACTCATGTTACTTTGTACCTTAAATACCTCAACTTATCCTGTCCAGGGCACTCGTAACCAGGACCAGAAACTTGAATGTAAACTGCCTATTGTAGTGTTTCCCAAACTCAGGGATGCGACCCTCTGGTGGGTCACAAGCTGATTTTTGGTGGGTCTCAAAAGTCAAAGCAATAAATAAAGATGCTGTTAAATTCTATGTTTTACTTGCCACATGTACCACTGATTGAGAGTTTGCTTTATTCTTTTAACATGGGGATTGGTGTTAAGTTTGTCGTTTTTTGGCTATACACAACAAAATGTAAGCACCAAATTAATTGTAGACATTCAGCAGTTAGGAATGCTAAAATTAGGCACTTTTTTGTAACTTGAAGTGTGCTGGAAACCAATTTTAATATGATGGAAACAAATCAAGATACTTGGGGGATCATTACGACTTTGGCAGACGGAAAAGACTGCACGCCGAAGTCCCTACGGGTAGGCTGCCGCCTGTGCATCTGCCTCCCCGCCAGCTCTATTACGAGTTTCCCGCAGCGTCAGTCGGCAGAAACAGAGTTTCTGCCCATTGGGCCAGTAGAAAAAGTGCTTGCAGCGCTGCCCTGGCGGATTAGGACCTTCTGCACCGCCAGACCAATGTTAAGTCATAATCTGGCAGTGCTAGCGGTCTGATCACAGCGCTGCCGCCACCGCTATCCTGGCGTTCATTGGACCTCCAGGGTCTTGATGAGGGCCTTGGCGATGCACAAATAATAAATATTCACAGAAACTCGATTCCCACACAATATAATTTGTCTGCTATATAGTGTATCACTAGAACTGTATGTCTGTGTAAAGTTAGCAGCCATTTCAATAATAAATGTGATGTCTGTAAATGACAGTGTACTACCACTCTGTGCTTTAGTTGCATTCAAAAATCGCCACTCCCCATGTTCATTAAAGGTAGGTGGGTTACGAAAAAGGGTTGTTCCAACCCCTGGCCTGTTGTGTTTGAAATGAGCTGGAAACTGTTCTAGTGTACTTTAGCATGGACACTTTGTACACTAAATGTTACATGTTTGACTCAACGTTTTTTGGTTCTGGATCTAAAACTTAACATTTTTAAGGAGAGCAGCCTAGAGCCTATTGATACACTTTGTTGGCTTTGAATGTTTCAAGGATTGCATATTACCTTTGGCAGATGCAAGGAGATTGGTTGTTATGGTAACTAGGGTTTCAGACTAGACAAAGGGACTGGTGTGTTATGAGGAATACGTGCCATATCGCAGTTGATGCCAGTCTGTACTGCTGGAGCTCATGTAAAGCACAGATATAATCTGTATGTGTTGTACAAGTTATGTTACCCTTTGTAAGTATGTATGCCCTGTGTCACTGACCAGGGATGACCAGTGTTTTCCACTGTTTCTGGTGAAGGTGTTACAAAGGGTATTTACAAACCGATGTTACCAGTACATCCCTTACCATGGTCCGTGGTATGCTGGATGTTAAATATTTAGTGCATGTGTCCTTAGTGTAGAAAGTGGATTATGACTGTCACCTGTGAATCACAGTAGTTTGGAAGTGTTGACCATAAGCCAGCCATACCACACGTGTGTGTGTACATGTGCAGGGCACGTGTCGGGCATGCACACAGTTAGAAGTGTTCACCCACTATTTTCACAGGATGGACGCTGCCCACTCTTCCAAGAAGTTGGGCCCCACTAAAAATATTTTGAATTTGTGGCGGACTAAGTTTCAGACACCAGAACACTTTCAGGAGCACCTGCACATTGTCTGCTTTCGCTCCAAGCAGCAACAAGCAGGCAGGGAGGAGGAGTACTTATTTTAAATTCCAGCTGGCCCAAAACAAAGGTCGAAGGTAAGGGGCTATCAAGCCTCCTTTTGTTTGAGTATCCTGGCTGGGAGCTACCCAGAGTCTCACACCTAGATGCAGTGGAGGGGAAACAAAGGCAAACAGCTTATCACTTTACAGGTACTTAAGTAAGTCATGCTTTTGACTTTGTTCAGTCCCTGTATATAAGAGATATGAAATGCAGTGTAAGAATGTCAGATTTTTTGACCTGTACCCTTATTTACAAAAATAATTTGAATACCACAATTTTGTATTATTTATTTTATAGCGCTACTAATCACAATACCAGGTGTCAGAATGCTTTACATCACATATGAACCTTATACATTGAGAATAAATCATACGTGTGTAAATCAATGTACAGGGTGCTTTACATAAGACAGTGAGTAATACAAGGTGTATGAGTCACATGTCATTCATAGCTCACTATGCTATATTAGAAGGATTACACTTTATGAAATACAACTAACAAAAGGATCTTTGTGTTAAAAGCAGTAACCCACTTAGCTATCTACATAAAATACAAATCTGTACTCTGTTACATGATGTGCTTAGCAGGAGACACATTAACCCTCTGTGGTACTTTGATTCAAACCTCGGACTAAACAAAACACATCTGTCCAACATATGTGGTACCCTCCAGAGTTATCTTATTGTTATTATTATTCCCGAAGATTCACTGGGCACACAAAGATCTCTGCAGCAGATGTTGTAACCACACAAGATATTTTAAAATGCAGGCTTTGCGACCAACTAACCAGAAGAGATTTATTGCCACATTTCTCCTTGCTGCCTATTTCTTTGTGCCAGAGATTTTAAACAAATACATTTATACGTTGAGGCCCAGATTTTGTATTGAGGATGCTTCACTTTTCTGGCACAATACCAACACAAAATCTCACTTGTTACATCTCCTAATGTGCTCACAAATACTCATGATAGAACTTCTAATTAAAGGTCTGAGGTATTATGATCTAATGTCACTTCTTGTGATGTCACTTCCTGTGATGTCAACATGGTTAGCCCCTGCCCCCCACTTTTTTTTTTGCGACTTGTGCCCTGTCTGTGTGCAAACACATTCACTTGCATGCTCTCATACAGATGCAAATGTATGCACACACAGGCAAACTTGCACGAGGCTTTATGTGTAAACACGCGTTTGAACAGTTAGTTTTCTGCACAGTTGCACATTTAAACACATTTTCACACACACGCAGTTATGCGCTCAAGTTTGGGCAGCACTAAAACACCAAAATCTTGGATCGTAAGAAACATTGCATTTATGTAGGGCAGGCTTGAATTCACTAGCTATCAGGGGCATTAAGTGTCCTCAATATCGTCACCATATGACTGGGACACCTTCTGTTACTTTAATGCTCTTTATCAGACGCAGGAATCACGCATCTTCTGCTGTTTTTTAACAAACATGTCCAAATCAATAAAATTCCAAAACCCTTTCTGAACTACAGATCAGTGGTCCGACAGGCTAAAACAGTTTCAGCACAACGGTTTTACCAGCCTCTTCTTCAATAGTGGACAAGCCTGCTGCTTCAACACTCAACTCTACCATCCTCAGAGCATGACATGTTGAAGACACTCCAGTTTCCAACACAGACGCGCCAGAACTCCCAACACTCATGTTTCCTGGCTCTTCAATGTGCCACTGACCACCCACAACCTCTTCTCTCCAAATTATTTCTGACTGAACGCGCGGTCACCCTGGAAGTAAAGCTGAGTTGTCAGCTGTAGAGCAAAGGAAGCTTATCAGAGATGTGACTCCTGTTTGTGGTTGGAGCCCTGCAGACACTTTTTAAACTAGGGTCACCTCTGACATTAAAGGGGGGGAGCCCACAAGTGCTGTGTAGCCATAGCTTTCTGTGAGTGCTGCACCTCCCGCCAAGTCGACACTGTCATGGATAACCTAAGGGATGTAGTTATTGTTTGACACGTAGGCAGCATTAGCACAAGTGACAGCCTCTCAGCAGCTGTTGTCCTCCAAGTCTTGAACCAGGATTATAATATGTTTATGGCCAGCATATATCGATCTTTATTGATGTACTTTCCTCCATTGACTTGTCAAAACATGATAGGATCTGAACCACGGATTTGCACGCTACCCTTCCTCGGGAGCTTATAAGGGACAAAAGGTGACCTTCAGGGCTTTTGTACACTGGTTGGATGTGGTCTAAACATGTCTTGTGTTGGCATTACAGAAGTGACAAGACATATGCCCAGTAAGTCATTCGCATGCCTCCAGGCTGGTTTCAGGATATGGAGAATGGATGCAAGATGGAGGAACTAAAAGAGGTATCCACCGAGGGTGTACATCAGCGGTTCATATCCTCAAAGAAATGCAAGCTCATGAAGGTTCCATTGCAGAGTGTAAGGTTAAGCGACCCATAAGCATGGACGTCATTCAGAGGTCGCAGCTGCGACCCCTGGCTTTCCCCTTGAGACCCCTGGCACTGCCTTTACGATCCCTTGCTTCAAAAGTGGCAAATTCAGTTGCAGGAACATAGTGCCAGCTCGTCCTTATGGACGCTAGTTGGGACTCCGCTCTCTTTGTTCTCTGTCAATTTTTTATTACACTAATGGTGAATAATAACACATTATTCACAATTAGTGTAATAAAAACGTTAATATGCCCTTCCTTGGCAGCTGAAGTAATTAAAAATGCTTTTAAATGTTGTGTGCATGCTTGTGGGTGAGAGTGTGTTTCTGTGAGAGAACGAGTGTGTATGTGTGAATTTGTGCGTATGTGTAAGTGTGTGTCTGAGAGTGAAAATTGAGGTCAAAGGGCGCGTGGTCATTTCCGCTACCGCTGTCATTTTGGTGAATTGACGTCCATGCCCATAAGGCTTTCCATTATCATTCAGCATTAGTTCCCTTCATTAATTACTAGCACAGACACGGTTCTCTAGCTGTCCTACAATTCTAGAGTTTATGTATAATTGCCGTAATAATTTATTTCGGTGTCCAGCACTTCCCATAGTACGTATGAACACTAGGCGCCGCTGACCAACTACATAGACAGGATATTAAGTAACCCACAGTCTGTGAGCAGAGATAAATTTACGAGTATGGCCGCACCTTTCATAAATGCCCCCTTACATTGGAGTGTACCACGGCCCACGAAGATGTCCTAAAAGAATGTCTGGGATAGAGAGACGATCTCCTCTCTGTTTAGCAACAGTGGTACTAACAACAGCCTACCCTACCATATGTTTCTGCTTGATTAAAGAAAGGATGTAAGCTCCTCGAAAATGTTTTGAGTTACTTCTGTCCTAACTAATCTTGCAGTACATTGACCAAATTGTTTGATATGGGGCCCCTGTGTAACACATAACATCGCCCCCTGCCTGGTTATCGAATTTGTTTGCAGCTGGAGCTGTGTGGGGACTTACAGGATATAGTTTGATAGGATATTAAATGCTGCCCCTTGGTGGGAGTGGATCCCCTGAATGGTAGCCTCACAGCAAAGTATGCATTCCCTTAAATGGTGTCAGTTTTAACTATATAGAGAATACAATCATTGAATATACACTTCATGCTGCTAAGAACACAATGCACGTTCTATTGTAGTATTGATATCACCCGAAGTAATTGCCCTAGATATGTTTGGGGCTTAAGATAGTAGATAGGCATTTTCAGCAAATCCTGTTGTCTAATTATTAAGTCCGTCTTATTCGGGAATGTTTTATTTATTTTAGGAGGAGGGAGAGTGTGTGATACATTTATTTTGGATAACTTATATTTCTTTAAATAAGTTAGGTATTATTAATTAAGCCACGTCGGCACAATATCAAACTAAATAAACTTGACGTGAAATGGTGTTGGGTGCAGAGTCCCATAAATAGTAGCGGGCATCAGCGAGGGACATTGACTGGAAGAGCCATATATTGAGGGAGAAGAGACATCCGTTCAGAGGGATGGGACGTCCTTCAGAAAGGGTGTAACGAAGGGGCAGGTCAAACTGCCCCCATGATGCAACGTCGTTTGATAAATAATAAACATCTCCTATAGAGTACCGTTTCCCACCTTAGACTGACCAAAAACCTTTTCACTACCTTTTCTGCCAGTGATAAAATAATCTCACTGGTTCTGTGACCCCTTTGGATTAATGGGATTTGTTTCTGGCACTCTCAGGGGTGGCGCTGACATACTGCAAGATGCTCTGGATCACGTAACCAGGCTGATAATGGGCAGAGTCCTGGGAATGGCCGTGCCGTGCACTACAGGCAAAGTATTTGATCCCAGTGGCACAGCAATATAATTTAAGACCCCCTCTTTTCGCCATTGAGAATTCTTGGGTCAAGCCCCAAAGATCTGTCCCTGAAGTTCAAACACTATTGTTACAGTGGCAGCGGTCTGTCGCAAAATGGCGCCACGCCCATGTAGTGGATGGTCCTCCGCCTGGTTGCAGCATGTCTACTTGTTGCAAGGTGTTACTGCCAGACCGGAAGAGGAAGTCTCTATCTCTCTCCTTCTCTCTCTCTCTCTCTCTCTCTCTCCAGGGCCCTACAGCTCACAGAAGCCTACCCAGCATCACTTGTGCAGTGCCATTAACCCGTACAAAGCTGCGAAAAGTTGAATTGACGTTCTGTGCAAAACACCAATCAAATAGCGGGATGCATCCAGCTGGTGACCTTCAAATGATTGGCCAAGAAAGATGCAAGGGCCATTAATGCTGCTGTTTTCTTATATTGGTTCTTGATGGATATAGCACCTTGGGAGGAGGCCTTCTTGTGGGGATGGATGTCCAATGTACTCGGCCTAGAATGTCAGAAAGATAATTCTATTTTCCTGGTACATTTTGTTTAAAACCAAGGCTTTTCTTAACCTGAACACTAGATTTTAACAGAAAACGCATTTTATACAGCATTCAAGAAGTCACATAAGTTCTAGGAAGGGGCTTGAGGTTCGCATGTCCGTTCGCATGTCCGCACACCTCTTGTGTGCGCAAAACGCAATCTTCTTCCTTCCAAATTCTGACAGCCGGGCCTTCGAATTTTCACCATTCTCGTCTCAGCTTTTAGACAAGGGAATCTATCTTTAGTGCCAATCCAGCTTTATATAGCTCTGCTATTTCCCTTCCTTCCATCCTCCTTCAGCCCTTTAATGGCCTTAATGACGACTTTTTCCCTACAGCTTTTATTGGAAATGGCTGCCTCCCCCATTACTAAGTTGTTCGCGCTCATGTTAAGAGCTGTCCTGTGCTAATAATCCAAATATAATAGAGCACCTACTCGTTGATTATCAGGAGGACACCCTCTTGGTACACCGTTGGGCTCATTATTTTCAGGAAGAACTCTGAATTTTAGCTTATAAATTAACCCAGAGTCGTGAAAGGTGTTCTGGTAGGCAGGATAAAATACGGATGGCAGATCAGAGTATCTGAAAAGACTAGGGGGAGTGATGTCTGTCTAAAATGAGTCCGTAATACAGCAGCGAATTAAGTCCGGCTTTCTATGGCGACCTGCTAAATTGTGATGTGAGTTAGAAATAAGCATTAGTTACTACATAGAACAGAAGGTGCCACAACAGACTGCGTTAAATGGCACTGATGCACTCCAGATAATAGTCAGATGATGGCTCATTTATCATTAACAGCCCAAAGTGAAGAGCAAAAGGCACACATCACTTTGCCCCCACAGCGGTCCCTAAAACAAGCGTTCCCTACTTTGTATAAATCTGCTTTAATGTGGCCTGCTGCCCAGCACTACAGAATACAGCGGTGGTTTATTTTGTGCTGTGGGGTCCATGTATTATTTCTGGTTGCCATATGTCTCCAAATGCATTGGGCTCTTTTACTCCAATCTTCCACTCTCCACTTGCCAGAAGGGTCATACCTGCCATTCAAATCAAGTTCCTTTGGGAGTAGAGAGACCTCTGACTAGCCTGTGATATTATCTAAAGCATTAATTTTCTCTTTTACCCTGTACGAGGGAGTCCCACGCCCTTCTTGCATAAAGAAGAATCACAAAACTAGAGCTGAGATCATCCTGGTCAGTGTGCCCAGTTTTATCGGTTTGGGATCAGTTTTATTGGTGGCTGGTGAAAGCCACATTCCAGTTTGTCTCTGCCTAGTTTACGGACACCACTAGTACAGCCTCTTTCATCAAGTTGGCAAGTTCTTACAAATTCTCTTTCTCAAAGATTTATTTTCAGATAATCAACTAAAATCATAGTAGAGGTCCACTGTGAGGTTGTCGGGTGTTTGCCCAGGTCCAGAAGTTTTCAGCAAGTACCTAGTGGCTTGAAAGGTGTTACTATATGTTCTCCCCCTGTACTGGCTGGAATTCTAGATATGATGGCCGCTGTGCTTAGACAGGACTATGTACCGACCATGACTCTCGAGTGGTAGCTGTGGTCAAGCATGCAAGAAAAAAAGGTACTCTACAGTACTAGTGCGACATAGACCTTTAAACTATAGTACCAGGGTTAATAAACACCAGAGTCCAGCCAGCAGCATTATTTTGAAAAAATGGCTCTTTAATAAACACCAAGACTAGCGGTACAAGTAAAAACAACCATGACAACCAGAAAACCCTGCACTTTTTCCCCCATCATGCACAGGGTATGACCCCCCCAAACAGTTTTGACACTCAGCCGGGAGCTACAGTGTTATACCACTGAATGTGTGCAGGGTCTTGGATGTATCTATTTCACCACCACCCCGCAAAGGTTTTGGGTAGTACTTTACTCTGCTATAATTTGGTGGTTTCGAGTGGAATCGTGCCTTACCTTGGCTGTTGATACAGATTCTGCCTCACTGAGCATGTTAGACCACCTCAACCAGTATCAGCTAAGCCACCTTTTTTTTGGACAAAAATTTAAAAATTGGAGTCTTGTGACTGGATTGTTTTGTATGTCATGGTTTAGGCTTATCCGGAAGGCTTGTTTTTCAAACAGTATTCACTGTTACATCAAAAAGTTGGATATAAAGCTGGGTGGATAGGTTCCCCTTGAAATACCTGAAATACCTTGAAATATCTCAGTAACTTAATGTACTTGCTGCGGAGGCTGGCACACAACCTGCAGCTCGCTGGCTTGTTCCTAGCAAAACCAACCGTACTTCTTATGTATGAGACGGAGGGCAGAAGCTGTCATAGACAGAGCTTGTTGAGGCCTCTCCATGGCTGGAAACTGGGAGCCCTGGAGATGTACCTACCTCGGGTTGTCCATGCCAGGAGTCCTTGTTGAGGTTGCGGGTAGCGAAGGCAATCCAGCTGACAGCTTTCAGGACATGAATGGTGAAGAGGCCAGAGGTTCCAACATGGTGTTGTGGGAAAGAAGAAGCAACTGCAAGGCTCAGCTCTAGAACAGAACAGGCAGCCCCTTCACTCTGTCTCATTCCTCTTGCTGCCGTTACCTCTAACATGTCCATGCTGTTTATCAGCAGGCAGGACTTTGCCCAGTTTGGCCCCTAGCCCACCTATGTTCCATGGCCTGGAGATAAATGTGATCATACATCTAAGGGGCAACACGAGGCCACAGCTTTCTGAATGTGTTGCTTCTCTAGAAGTTGAGCAGTTGTCTGTCTCCCGTGCATTGATGGTGCTGCCTTCAAAGGTGCCGGCAGTGGGGGCAACGGCTATCCCTGCTGAGAACCCAGAAAACTGGTTTCTGTTGGACATGGCTGGCTAGTGGGTTAAGCCACAACCCAGACAGGTTGTTGAAACTCTTAAAGGAATCTGTGTACGGGGGAAAGACACCGGGAACAAAGGGGGTTTTAAAGAGGAATGGCAGTGTGAGCCACAAGAGTGGGAAGGCGGGTGGACCAGCAATGGATGAAAATATGATCTCAGGTACAACTACTTGCTTATGAGATCCCAGCATGCAGGGGGTTGAGTGGATGTGCGCCCACATATGCACACATCCCTCCGAAGGCATCATCCCATGGATGTTACTCAGAAGGATGATAAAAGCAGGAGTGGTAGTGGGCCAGGCAGAAGTCACTTCTAACCAGTAGCACCTTCAAACTGTTTGGGGTGGAGCCCTATCCCCCAGGACAGGGTCCTAACTAGCACTTTCCTTTTTCTCGCAGACAAACGCATGTAGGAGAATCGTTCATCGGTTTTGTAAACAACATAGGGCGCACTTAAACATCTATTTAGATGAACTTGAAACCCGTACTACCTTTGTTTTACACTATCCAAATTTTCTGTAAGCGAAATCAAAGCCAGAATGCGTTGTGTTACTATTTATGCGAGACATCTGGACACTGCCTTTCCTACGCCACCAGATTCCAGTGCTGTCAGGAAATCTGCGCCAAATTGCCTCCGGGCGCAGCGGGTAAGAATAGACTGACTGAAAGCTTTAGAACTGCCTTCGTTCGCCTGGCTTCCTGCGGAATCTCAGTCGGCTGCACCCCCGCCTTCGTCTCCTGTGAGTGCATTAATTATTCACCTGGTACAGGTGTCGCGCTCAGCGTGTAGAGCTGCAAAGTGGTGTGCATTGGCTTATGGCCCTGCAGGAGCCCAAACTGCAAGCTTGGTCTGGACTAGCAAAGGCGTGTGAGCTCACCAGGAGTTCCACATCAAACACGGCCTGGTCTCTTGAAAGCTTGTAAACCAACCTGTAACCCATGTGAAACACGGCCGGGCCTCTTGGAAACCAACCTGTAACCCGTGTCAAACACGACATGGCCTCTTCAGAGCTTCGAAGCCAACATGTAACCCACGTCACACACAGCCTTGCCTCGTAAAAGATTGTAAGCCCATCCGTAGCCCATATCAAACACGTGTGGCCTCATGAAGGTTTGTAATCCTACCACAAGCCCCATATCAAACAAGGCCTGGCCTAGCAAAGGCTCATAAGCCCACCAGGAGCCCCATATTGAACACTGACTAGACTCTTTACGGCCTGTAAGCCCACTGGAAGCCTCTTATCAAACAGGATCCAGACTTGTGAAGATGTGAAAGCACACCGGAATCCCATTACAAGAGGGGCCAAACCTGTAAATGTTTTCGTTTTGCCTGATGTGAACCCTTATTAAGATGGGACTGGTGACACAGACGCTAGTAGGATCCCCAATATCAAGCATGGACCTGTCGTTGAATGCATATAGGCACAATTGGGACCCCCTACGTCAAGCTGGGTGTGTGGATAGGTCGAATGAGGAAAAGTGATCAATAAATGGGCTGTTGTGCATATAAAAGTCTTGGGTATGTCTGCCCGCTCTTTTCACAGTCAAAAACCTGTTTAACCCCCAGTCCTAACCATGCACGACAAAGGATGATTTAAAGTGTTCTTGAATATAAAAAGAGGATATGGGGCCAGTGACTCTCTGCTGCCCTCCACTTATTTAGCTGGGGCATTCCCAGAATCTATACCCAGGGGATCTGGACATTGGTGCTGGCCTGTGGAGGTGGTGGATGTTACTCTGTGGCAAAGAAACTTCATGTGTTGTTATGCGTATAAACAAAGCTTGGTGCCTACCTTGCCTTTCAGAAGTTTCGGATCCCTGGGGGTGCAGACTGGAGTTATTTCCAGTCGGCACACAAACCATAAAATTAATTGAATGTACTAGCATTGAATGTAGGCTGGCATTTACACATTTCGATTTTGGGTTGGAGCCAGTCTAAATGCCTAGAGGGACTACCCTTCAGACTGGGATTTTAGCACCATGTATCCAGCATCCAAAGAACCCCAGAGGGAAAAGAGCCAAGTCAACCACCTGTCCACAAAATATCCTTGTTGGAATTATTTTTTATCACAGCCAGTGATTTTATGTTTACGGCATCATCTGGCTAACCCCAACAGTAGGCTGGTCTCTCACTCCGCACAGTGACTGGAATATTTTGACGAAGATGGGTGGATGAGATTCAGGTCCCCATTGCCTATGATGGCCCCAGACCTCATCTGGGGGGTACTGGAAGTAGTGCCGGCTTTAGGGTGCTGCACCCAGTGCTCTTGTGAGCTTTAAAGCACCTGCTGCGTAGTTCCTTGTGTGCCCACTAATGTTCAGGCAGTAATACAAATGTCATTAATGTGGTGACTAATGTACATGCTGGAGAAATCTGAGTTTTGTCAAGTGGCAGTTTTGACTTCCCCTAAAGTAGCACAGAGTGTTACTGTGCCTACTGCAAAGCATTTGTAACATGCAGATCACAGAATTGTATTTTATGCATTGGGTTACTGCTTTTGTCTCAAAGATCCTTTTGTTACTTTCAGTTCATAAGTTACAATTCTAATATAGCACAGTGAGCTATGACTGACATCAAAGAGCAGCATACAAACTGCAAGGTTTAGAACCTTTTGGTTAGAACCTTTTTTTCCATGCCTTTCCCAGGGGCGACTCCTTCACTATGGCTGAGACGTGTCACACCACCCCCAGCCCACCCCCAGCAGCAAGAGCTGCAAAACGTTTATAGAAAAAACATAATATGTTTTTCTATAAAAGTAGGCAGGGCCGCAGGAGTGATGTGGACGCACTTCCCCTCAGTGCACAAGTATGTTTGGCCAGCCATCTCGGGCCAGCCAAACATACATGCGCACTGTGGTCTCCCCAGCCCAGCACTGTGTTGCTGTGCTGGAGAGAGCATACACAGGCTCCCAATCTGCCTGGGAGTGCCCTATCTGGGCTCTCCTAGCCAGTCCTAAAGCTGCTTTGAGCAGCATCATGATTGGCTGCAGGGCAGGCTTGGAAGCCTGTGCCTGCAGCCTGCAGCGACGGGGCAGAGCGGATGGAGCAGCCTGGTGCTGAAAAAAGGTATGTTTTTATTTATTTATTTGGTGCTCCCATATGATAACATAGGTTAATTGCTTCCAATGAGTGGTGGTTTGTGGAAGAGTAGTCAGACGCGTTTATGAACCACAGAATAGTGTCCCTGCTTAACATTTCTATTGTGTAATACCCTTTAAACGAGTGGGGCTGGAGATTTGAGTACAACCAGTCGTGTACATTTTTAAGGGCAAATAATTCTAAGGCATGTATTCACTGTCATTTCTTTGGAAGTAATAATTGGCATATGTGTTGTGTTCTGTGTGTACTGACTGTGTTATGTAGTATTTGGCCCAAACCTCAAACCATATGAAATGAGATAGGCCTTGACTGCTCAATCGCTTTTCTTGGAGAGTAGCTAAGTACTTGGAGGCCCAATTTGGAGTCAGACCATGTAGCAAACGTCCTACTCACTTGTGAAGACATGGTATCTCCAAAGTCAGGATCTCAGTTTAAATCGTGACAATCCAGGTTTTGAAAAGACAGCCACGCTGCCATATACCCATACTGTTATGATATATTGCAACGCCCCAAACCCAGAGCTACAGCCACCCCTTCCCCTCTCCTACTTTCTCCTATTTTTGTGGAGCTCTCCTCTCACAGCCTGTAGTGGCACCTAATTGTCGTGCGCTTCTGTATTTAAATCCACCACCCTTCCTAATTCAAAGGCTCTCTCTGTGTTCTGTGAAGAGCATCCTGGCCTCTCCCCTGTTCCTCGGCTCTGGGTGGACCGCATCTGTCCAGACACCTCGCAGGCCAAGGCCCCAGCCCACTGAGCACAGCTCGGGGTTTAGATGGGTTGTGGGGTGGCAGGAGGTTTATGTGCATCAGTTCCTGACGTTGTCGCCTTCCACCTCCACGGACGCCATTTGTAGGAGGCAACCTCCTGCTGCTGCCCTCTTTTGTCCAAGAAATCCTGGACAAAATGGCCAAAGACTTATTTCCCACATGCCTCTTACACCCCTAAATTGGGCATCAGACGTAGGCACAGTGTCCTCACTACAGCTGCAACATTGTGTTCAGACAATGATAGTCATAGACTTCTAGGCCAGCCGAGTTGAGCTGGGAGTGAGGCCCTCGAAACACTCTAAAGTGGCAGATCCAGTGCTTAATTTGTGCTTGTTGTTTCCGGTGCTGAGCACCGGCACTTATTTTTGAGGGCCGGGGCTTATTCTTCTGCTTCAAGCATTTGCTGCGATTAAAAGACACATATGGGAAAGACGGAGGAAGGGAAAAACGAAAAAGCGTCACAAAGGGAAAAAGTGGAAAGCTGCAACAGTGAGCTGAAGGGGCAGAGAGTGGCTTTATATGGATTGAAGAGGCCCGAGGTGGCTTCAGGATTACCCTGACTCAGTATTATGTGTTCCCACATTTAATTGCAGCAGCCATGTGTTTAAGAGGAGGGCTTTGGGCACCGGCACCTTTTTATTTACAAATTAAGCACTGGGCAGATTACGTAGTACAATAGAGGAAAGCGTGGAGAAGGTATGCGCGAAGAGGGTACGCTCATGCATAAACAAATGTATTGTTTGGTCCTTGTTGCTGTCTATTCAGGACCGATTTTCGACAGTATTTCAACCCACTGAGCTACCAGCTGTGCAACCGCCTTGTGGTAGCCGCGGGTACAGTGGTGTCTCGTTTCTACAAAACATTCTTGTCGAGGTTCCAGTTTGGGGACTGCTTCCTTGTGGTTAATTTAGTGAAATGAAACCACACACTAGGTCACGTCTGTCCCGCCTCTACCTGTCTCTCTGCTCCTGCAGTGTATATTGGTCTGTTTCTGCCCGCGGCATGTAGCGTTCATGTATGTCTGTACCTATCCTACAGGGAATACACCTCCGGGGACTGCAGGAGCTGATGCACGCGGTGGAAGGGTGAACTACCGAAGCAGGAAGCGCTTCTTGGAAAGCGGGTACCTTGTTTTTTGGCGCTTGGCCCAGGCCTCTTCCTTAGATGCATTGACACCCCTACGACGCCAGTCTCTGCCTCTGTGCACAGCAGCAGGTGCGCGTGCATTGCCGGCCATCTTCAGGGGACTGAGGCGGAGTGCAGCCGTGACGTACCGTGCCAGCTGTTCCTATGGCGCCATTGCCTCCTCGGTGGAGCTCACCAGCCCAGCAGGGCATTTATTTGAATTCTAATCGGAATTGCTTTTCTTCAGGTCCCCCGCTAAACTGCGTTAGGATTGATGTGAAATGAGCGAGCACTCTTGACTGCTACTTGCAGACGTTCCAGAGAGAGAGCTAACCTTCGAAATAAGCCTCATCCTCCTGAGCCCATTTTAGAAGGAAACATTTCTTATTTAACTAGCGAAGCCACCACAAAAACAGAAAGACACCCGGGTGGCGGTTCACCTGGTGCCTGGGGCGCAGCATGTCTTAAACCTTTCTAACTGAGTCAGTAATAGCGCAGGGCTCTTGTTGACAGTCCGTTTAGGAATCCGGAGAAAGGTAAGAAAGCTGCTGTGCACTATGTATGTATATAGTTATGTATTATTACTGCTGCAACAAAGTAAAGTGATCCACTGTGATGTGCCCGGAGTGCCTGTCGTCCGTACTTTGGGATTGGTTGGTTGTATGAAAAGCACCTTTCGGTGAAGCGCGAAGTAAAGCCGCAATTCCCTTGAAGTTTCACTATAAAAACCAGAGGTTCAGAATTTACACACACAATAGAAATTCAGCTGTTGTGGATAGTTATTTCAAGTATAACTCGTGCCCTAACGTAACTATCACTCGCTCCCTGCCATGCACATTTTTCTTACCAATAATTTAGTTGCAAATGTTGCAGTGATAATATCAAAGATAGCATGGATAGAGATGGTCTGGCTGTCCTGGCTAGAATAAGTCGAGCTAATGGCTTTTACTTTGTGATCTTTTAAATTGCAATTAGCAAATCCGCAGCCTGTCAAGCCATCGTTTACCCTGCTTACATGTTCAGGATTCACCATTGGAAGTCATACTAGCTCGAAGACCAGATTTTACACACACAAGACCATAGTAATTTAGCAGTTATAGTCATGGGTATCCTAAGATAACTATAATTTGTGCCCTCGGCATGTATTTCTAATTACCCCACATATTACATCACTCATGACATCTTCCATGACATCATTGATAATATCACTGCAACATTTGCAGTGAAAATATTGATGAGCATGGTGGGGGAGCAAGTTATAGTTATCTTAGGGCACGTGTTTCAGCAGGTACTTGAGATAACTATAACTGGTGAATTTGTACAGTTTTGTGAATGTAAAATGTGTTTGTATATATATATTCAGTTAAAAAAATGAAGGTTACAGGGACGTTATAGTTAAGCTCACATTTTAAACGTACAAAACCATAGAAATTCACCTGTTATAGTTATTTCAAGTAACTTTAACTCGCGCCCTAAGGTAATTATATCTCGCGCCCCCGCCATGCACTGCTAATTACCCCACAAATTACAGCACTAATGACATCTTTGATAACATCATTGATAATGTCACTGTAACATCTGCAGTAAAATTATTGATCATAAAACTGTGCATGGCGGGCCACGAGTTATAGTTTCCTTAGGGAGTGAGTTATAGTTACTTGAAATAACTCTAACTATAACAGGTAAATTTTTATGGTTTTGTAGATTTAAAATGTGAGCCTAAGTATAACGTCCCTATAAAGCATATATATATATATATATATATATATATATATATATATATATATAGTAAGTTATCCTTCACAGTAGTAATTCTCCAAGGTGCAAGAGTGCTAACAAGACCAACACGTTTCATCCATAGTAGTCAACAGGGTCATAGAGCTGCAGTGTACAGAGCGCTCATTTAAAGAGACAATCCCTTCCCCATAACCAGTGCATAAATAATGCATAAAAAACAAATAGGTTGCTCAAAGGCTTCCTTTTGAGTGTCCCATATTATCCTTCCTAATATTATTCACATAGTTCTACCTTCACATGACACTTAAGTTTGAGAACAACTGAAGCATTGTACTTACACAGATAAAGTGTCATAGACACCACTTGAATATAACAAAAGTACTTAAAATGCGTGTAACATCACAGATAAGGTTGGATTACCTTTGCTTCTGCTGATACAAGAGTGTATTCATAAAGTATGTAAATTAACTATATGGTCATGTCAAGGTCAGTCCATCAAAGATCTTTTGTAAACATTACACTTTGCTATGCTCCTCTCTTTCAGGGATGATTCAGGGTGGATCATAATCTCTTTCAAACAGTATTGTGCTAGCGCACCCGGTCCTTAGTAAGTAAACTTGCAAGGGGACGGGTATAGGTCGATGAACCTTTTGATTCGCATGGAGTATCCTAGCCATGTAGTAACCAACGCCCATCAATACTTTATATACAATACAATAGTCAATGAGCAGAACATTAAACAGTAGTTATTAACGTCAACCTTCATGAATAACCACAACTCAATATACGTTTTAGTAATTGTATTTCCCTATAGATTACAATACTAAGTCACAAGGTTAATTCAAACTTTATTCAAATCCACTCAAGATTAATTAATTAGTGACCACCAATAACATAATCTAATCAAAACGTGAGAAAACATGCATTCTAATGCCTCAACATAAGCCAATAACGACGAATATGTTAACATGCGTAGCAGAGTTCAGCAAATCAGTCCGTCAATCATCTGTTACCGTTTATGTCAACGTCTCAGAATAGGAACCCTACCTAACCCAGATTAGCATTAGCATGTGGGACTTCATGCAAAAACAGTTTAGAACATGAATTTGGAAAACATCTAGCTAAGAGAAAACCTATAAAAACAGCGCAGTTGTTACCTAGAAAGGAAAGGCACAAAAGTTAATTCAGTCACATTTTCATAGCGCCCTATCCACGATATGGATGAGCAAAAAAGTCAGTCTTTGTCTTCAGGTCATCAATCGATCAGCATCACACCAGGCTCTCAATGGCTTGAGCCCAATGACAGAATCTCGAACCTCTTCTCCCCCAATATCGCCTCAATTTTGGAATTAGGTCTCTCCTCTGACATCTGCCCCTAACATCTCTCCATCAGTTCTTAAGTTTTCTCCCTTGTCTCATCATTATATCAAAGTCACCCAGACTATCCCCCAATTCCTAATTGGTCAGTTAATCATCAGTTATGATTCTACCCAATAATTTTTGTTTTTCAAATCTACGAATTCTAATATTACACAGTTCTCACGGTGTCGATTGGTTCACTGTACAATGTCCTCATCATCCGGCTTGTAAGGTATCAAAAATGTTGCATCTTCTTCTCCAGTCAGTGTCTCTATTGTTCGAGTCCTGGGAAAGTACATCCCGTCTGCTTTACACAGTCCTTGATACGTTTTTGATTCCATCGTCTCCTGTTCAACGGTTCATCGCAGAGATTTCTAACTAAGTAGATTTTATTAAACAACGAGCAGTTCATGGTCAGTTCAGTACATTAGCTTCTCTACATTGCAGTATTATTCAGCTTCTGCATGAGGCCTGGTAAAACTAGGACACAACTTCGGCTAAGTTGGCTCTACAATATACCTCATTATGACATATTACTACATTATTATTACACATTTTCAACATTTGACATATTTTTTGTCACTTTTTAATATAATTTGTGAATCTTGGTGACCACTCTCCGTGGGCACATTTTCAAAGTGCACATTAATTTTCTACGTTATTTATTTCTACACTTTTCGTATTATGCAAAATTCATAAACACTCATTAATATTTCTAATTAACATATCTGCTTCAGCAATTGTGTTCATTTTTTCCACAGCTTTGCAAAAAATATATACGTGTACAGTGCCTACTGTATTGTTTAGGGTACCTTGAAAAATGTGTACAAAATTTCGCGCTGCAGAGCACGCTCTTTATGTTTCTAGTACCAGCTCTATCACTTGATTATGCTCCTTCGCTGGTCCATGCCTCCTCTCTAGTTGTGTTGATTTTGCATGCAGATCTTGCTTTTGTAGTTAAAAGTGTGAATGGAATAAATCTGCTTAAGAACTGTACTTATCGGATTCAGAAGTATATTTATTTGCATTTGTTCTTTGCAGCCTTAAAAACAGATCCTCATTTAAAAAAAACGTTTGCTCTCCCTAATTAAAGTGCAAATGCAAAGGATCTAAATAAATAAAAGTGAAAATAGATTTTAAAGTGCATCTAGGGGTCTCCAACTGATTAAAGTATGAAGGCATCATAACTAATCAACCTATTCAAGCCCCACATGCTATGGAAAAACAGATATCTGGTACTTCCAGAGAAAGTACTTTTACCTTCCCAATTAAAGTGCAAATAAATTGGATCTAAATAACTAATGTGCAAAATAGGTTATAAAGTGAATCTGGAAGTATCCATTCCCTAAAGTGCTAATGCAGGACCTTCCCTCATGTTGCTTCAAGGTTCAGGTAAAGGCACGGTGTTTTATCTTCCGAATTAAAGTCCAAATGCATTGGATTCAAAAAGCTAGTTGCAAAGTAGTTTTTAAAATGCTTCTGGAGGTATCCATTCTCTAAATTGCAAGTGCAAGACCTTCCTTCATGTTACTTCAATGTTCTGTCCTCCTACAGTTGCACAATTTGCCCTGTGAAACAATATATAAATGATTAAAGTGCAAATGCATAACACCTGATCAATCTGTACAAATGATTGCATGCTATAAAATGCAGATTGTTTTGGTACTTTCCATTAAAAAAGAATTAGCAAAAGGCATCCTGAAGATCCTGTGCAAAACTCTCAGTTCTTAAAACCATGTATAGTGTTAACCAGCCTCCTGAAGATTTAAACACTTCATATTCTACAGTCCAAAAACTATGAATAACATGATCAAAACATTGCTGTACATGTAAAATTGAAGTAGCAAATACCAAGTACATATAAAAAAGTAAAAAAAAGAAAAACAGGTCATCTAGTCACAGTACATAAGGCAAATGTATGGAACATCACAGATGAACATGAAGTTCTGCATCCAAATTTAAACGCCAAGGGTACTCTGTCCCTATCAGTATGATATTTTTGCATTCCATTCTTCCTAAGTTCAGTTCTCTATCACCACCTCAGGGTTTTTTCCTTAACATTTTGTATTCCGTAACAGCTCATGTCACTCATATTGCAGTTGTGTAGTTTCCATATGTGTTTAGACATGGTATAGGAAAGATCTTTATTCTTGATTGCACAGAGGCGTTGTAAGATGCGCAGCTTCAGTTTAATAACAGTGTTGCCCGTGTTCTTCTTCCCACATCCACATGCAAGTACATATTCTACAGAAGTAGTCTCACAGGTTATCCACTCTTTGATATCTCTGTATCTCTAATTTAGTTTATTCTGGCTGTATGTATAGGATTTGCATTTCTGGCATTTCATAAAACTATTTGTAAGTTTATCACCAAGAGATGGTGTTTTTTTGTATGTGATGTTGGGGTGTTCAGGCAGAATTGTCTATGAGGGTTTGAACAATTTTGAGGATTCTTCAGTTCTGATTCAAATGCTTCTTAGTCTCATAGTTAGACAAATCAAAGTCCATGATATACCTTATGATATTCGATTCCTCTGTGCTCTCCACAATCTTTTGTTTTACCACCAACAGATCCTCTCTTTTCTTTTCTCTCACTTTCCTTAAGGTACCAAGCAGAGACACTTTCGGGGTATCCTCTAATTTTACCTGTGGACTTCCTGTGAATTGTAGTGCAGATCTTTTCATTTTTAACGCATATTGCAATATCCAAATAGTTAATCTCCTTATCACTGATCTCATAATTAAATTGAGTTTTTGCCGATTGTCGTTAAGGGATCTGATGAACCCTTCAAACTCATATCTTTCTCCTTCACAAATAATGAATAAGTCATCGATGTAATGGACCCATAGAATGACCTGTTCCAGTCTGATAATTTTGTTTAAATTCCAAACGGTTTCTGCCTCCCACCTATCCATTGTTAAATTCACATAGGTTGGTGCGAAGGATGTCCTCTTTGTGGTCCTTAGTTGTTTGACAAAAGTAGTTGTCATCAAACTGAAAGACATTATGATTGAGACAGGAGTCCATCATCTCCAGTAATATGTTGGAGGGTTCAAGCAATGAAACTGGTTGTGACCTCAAAAAGTATCTGCATGTATTGATTCCATCTGTGTTGAATGGATATATAATATAGGCCACATCAACTGTGGTCATGAGATAGTTTTTTCTTCAGGGTATCTCATTTATTCTGTTAAAATAATTCTGAGAGTTTCTCAAGTATGATGGGAGGTTCATTATGTACGGAAAGAGGAAGATATCGATGAATCTTGAAGTATTTTCAGGTGATGGGCCAATTGAGTTGACTATTGGCTTGCCAGAAGGATTTAGTCTGTCCCTGTGAACCTCTGGCAGGAAATAACTTGTTGGTGTTATAGGGTGATCAGCTTTGAGGTATTCATCATCATCCACAAGATCTCAGTCATGTCATTCTCCCATCGTATGATGGAATATCTTCAGGCATTCATTGGTGGGATATTTTGCAGAGCTTATCATGAGGTTCTTTGTTCATCAGTTGTGTTTTTTACTTCTGCTACACAGTTCTCTCAGCTCAGGATCAAAATAGTTCCTCTTATATCGTAAGCCTTTATGATGATACTGTCACGCTCTTGGAGCTCAGAAAGTGCCATTCAGTCGTCCCTTGTCATTTTGTTAAGTTTGCTGCCATTTTTTCCAAATTGTTTTTTATATATTCTGTTCAGTCCCTTAATCATCAACACCTGGAATAAATCTATGTTATTTCCTGCAGGAAACCAGGAACAAAATGTTGACTTAGGTTTACATGCACTCTTTGTTGTCTCATCCGTTAGAATCCCCAGATGTCCACAGAACACCCCTGCTGTTGGACCTTCCCCACATAAAAATAGAATTTTGCTCAGGGGAGGTGGTGGTTCCCGGTGGTTGGGGGGACACGTGGCCCCCGCACCATATTACATAAATGCCCCAGGGAGGTGGTGGTCCCAGGGGCTGTGGGTGACACCATAGTACCTCCCCCACCAAAAAACAACATTTTGTCCCAGGGAGGAGGTCCGTGCGGCCCCCCTGCACAAAATGTAGCAAATCCCCCTGGATGCTGGCGGTCCCCGGGGCTGTGGGAGGGGAACGCCCTCCCATATTGAGAAAAAAAAAAACAATGCCCCCGGGACCTGGCACACCCGGGAGTTATTCAAAAGGAGCGCGGGAGCCTGCGCTTGATTTTTTTTTTTTCATTTGTATTGCAAATTTGCGACATCATCGATATCTCACAGCACCAGAGCTAGGGGGTCAGGGTGACTACCGTGGCCCCTTGTCTTTTTTACACTTTTTTTTTCTAGGACTCAGCTCAAGCCGAGTCCCAAGATGGCTGCCAACACTTCCTGGCCAATCAGAGCTGTGCATTTCCCTGCATGAGCTCATCATTGTTCGTGAAGATTTCGTGATCACAGATTTACAAATTTGGATTTCCTTTAATTTCTCAAAAACTACTGGACGGATTTACACCAAATAAGAAAAAGCTTAATCTGCGTCTTGAAAGCTAGTTTTCTGCCAAATTTGGTGTAATTCTGTCCTGTGGCTCATGCTCACATTTTAAAAGTACAGAACCATAGAAATTCACCTGATATAGTTATTTAAAGTAACTATAACTTGTGCCCTAAGGTAACTATAACTCGCGCCCTCGCCATATTACACCACTCATGACAACTTTTATAACACCAATGATAATGTCACTGTACCGTTTGCAGTAAAAAGTATTGAGGAGATAACTGTGTTATAGCTACCTTAGGGCATGCGTTAAAGTTACTTGAAATAACTCTAATTATAACAGGTGAATTGCTATGGTTTTGCATGTTTAAAATGTGAGTTTAACTATAATGTCCTTGTAACCTTCTTTTTTAAAGTGAATAGACAGATAGATAGTTGGATGGATAGATAGATAGATAGATAGATAGATAGATAGATAGATAGATAGATAGATAGATAGATAGATAGATAGATAGATAGATAGTACAATGAGTGAAGAGTTTAGGCATTTGGATAGATAGTAAGTTGTGCGTGAATGTAAAATCAAGGCTGTGACATCATGCTGCTTTGGTATGCTTAGATGCTTGAATAAAATTCAGTACATTTTTGTCCATCTGTGAAGAGGACGATTATTCAGGCTTTGTTCATCTCGCACCTATAACATCTTGTATCTTGGCACCACCAAGGCTGTTAGGAATAGACTACAAATTATACAAAATGCTGCAGCAGGATTGCTGGGTTATCTACCTAAGCTTCATTCAGTCTCTAACCAGCTACGTAGCCTGAACTGGCTTTCTGCTAACAAGCACATTCAATCCAAGGCATTGTGTGTCACTCATCCCGCTCTTAATAACACAGGCTGTCCTATTCTCTTACAGGTCTATCGCCCCAACTAGATGTCTTAGATCCTCTGATCTTAGTCTGATGCTCATTCTTTGCTTTAAGATAATTAGATTGGGAGGCAGCTCTTTCTTCTGTCCTACGGCCAAAACGTTGGAATAAGCTTAAGTGGCAACATAAACTACTTGGGGGGAAAGAACTCCACTCAATGACAAGTGTGGGTGTGTGTGAGAACATAGAGCACCACAATCAAAGCGTGACCAGCGGATGGGCACTAATTAATTTGACTCAATCTGTGCTTGGTCTATGTTCCATGAAAAGTAAGTGACGCTTGGGATGTGCTGTCCAATTAGGAGTCCCCCAAAGAGAGTGACAATGAAACGTATGAATGGTAACCAATGGATGATCCTCAAATCCTTTATTGTAAACAGTATGTCTTGCAAGCCAAAGTGCACGCAACCATGCACTATCGCAGGCTTGACATCAAAAGCAAGACAGTAATAAGACAGAAAGAAGTGGAAAACAAATTTGTCTTTTAATCTAAACAAACAAATTATGAAATGTTAAGAGAAGTTCCTTTTATGTACATGGTGCATGAAATTGTGAATTCTGGCATCACATTTTCTTGTAATAATTAATGCAGCTGATATGTGTTTTTATACAGTTGGATGTGTGTGCAAGCTTTGTGCCTTCTGTAGTGATCGACGTGTAACCTGCTGGGTATGTGTCTAAATCCTGGCTGGGCATCTAAACCTTTCATCTTAGAAATTGATAAAATAGGTATCATCGAGTTCATAGAAAATTGCTATTTTTTGTTTTAAAATGGTAAGTGCTGCTTAAAACTCAAGTTACTATATATGTTATATAAAAATGATGAATATGAAGATTGCAACACAAAGACAACCACAGCATGCTATGGTAGCTCAATGGGCTAATGTATTCACACCAGGGATCTATGTTTCATGCAGCAGTCAGGGGTATAAATCATGGTAGAGCCCCTCAGCCTTTCACCCTTCCAAAGTCTACAAAACAATAACCATTGACTTGGGGAAACAATTAGCATATGTTGTTTATTAGTAGTTCTAGCAGACGTACACAGGGTGAACGTGCACTCGACAAATGTGCTTGACATGTTTACGTTAACAGATCAAAAAAGGATCTCAGGTACTTAAAGACAAGCGTCCTTCACACATAGCTATTATAGCAAAGGTGCTATGTTCCTCTGCACAGTATTTCCTCTGTGTTTTCATATTGCCTCCAGACATAATGTTGCTCTATATGTAATTTTCTTATGCAAAAGTTGATAGCTAACTACATGCACAATGGTGCCTTCTCTTGCCCCTCCACCACACCGCATGTTTATGTTCTGTGGCACTACCCACACCGTGCTTTCAACATTTCGTTCAAACCTCACACACCTCACTAACGCTATATCCAATATAGTCCAAACTTCAAAAAACATCTCTTTGGCACTAACACAACCTAAAAAGTTGGTGCAAAACAAGCATTACTTAGAGCAGTGGAAAAAGCCGGCGCCTCAGTTTTTTAAATAGGAAAGGTTTGATTAATTTCTGAAAAGCCAGGTCATTTTTTATGTGTTTTAAGGAAACTGGAAGTTCATTCCAAAGCTTTAGAGTCCTAAAAGTGGAAAGACCATCAAACAACTGCAAGGTTTATTTAGCCTAGGAACCTTAATAATAGTATGACCTTGGGATCTTTATTAACAGTAGGGCTCTAGATGGGTATGCGATTTGGATGGGGTTTCCTTGTAGTACGTTTCATGAATAGGGCCATGGGTCTTGGATTTTTTGGTCCAAGCACATCCATTGAAGCCTTTGACTTACATATGTCACATGACCAGAATTAATTAGACCAGTCTTTACTGGATATACTGGAGCCAGGCGGTTTGGGCTGCCAGCAAGCCTAAATCTGGGGAATTAAAATATCCATCCTAGTTATAATGCAAGACCATATCAATGTAGTGCAGGAATCATTTGGAAAAAGTGGTAGATTTTTCCTATGCACCTTTACTAAGCTAAAGCAGGGGTTAACAATAGAGGAAAGATGATGGGTCGAGAACAAACTCTCATGAGGAATCACAATCAAAGATTAGACCTTTGCCACATGGGTTGGTGGGTCATCCATGGATGAAGACTGTAAACAGTTGTGGAGCCCAGGGTGTCTATAGAAAAGTAAGAGCTCATGCTTGTCACAGTTAAAGTTTAGGAAGTAGGGGATCCATCCATTGCTGGACAGTGTAAGATGCTCTAGCTTGCTAACACTCTGGAAGATGCAGTGGTGGCAGTGAAGGAAATTTGAGCTGTGTTCATGATACAACTTTGGATTGATCATTTCCTCTCCTACTGAGCACAGGTAGTGCTGCAAATGCAGTGCCAATAAAACACTGGCTGACAAATAGTGGTGCATGTTAAATAAGGAGAGAAATATATCAAGGGGCTTCATCAAGCAGCTACTGATAATGCATTCTATTTCCTGACACTTAAACTGTAATCTAATCTTGATAAATTTGCATTGAGAAACAGACTACCTACTCACGTTGTAAATGTGGAATATCTACAAACTGTGTCACATCACAATTCGGGAGAGGATGTGGCGTAATGGCCTGAACAGTCGACCTCGGGCTGGCTGGGGATCTATGTTTGATTCTGGGCATCGGCTCAATATCCTGTGATTCTGGGCAAATCACTTAGGCCCGTATTTATACTTTTTTAGCGCCGCATTTGCGTCATTTTTTTATGCAAAAACAGCGCAAACGTACAAAATACAGTTGTATTTTGTAAGTTTGCGTCGTTTTTGCATCAAAAAGCGGCGCAAATGCGGCGCTAAAAAAGAATAAATATGGGCCTTAATCTCCCCGTGCCTGATCAGCACCTGAGACCCTCACGAGTGATTTGCAGCAGTTTACAAATTCTGGATTTAATTTCTTTCTATTAACAGTGCACTGTAGTCGACCTGTTACAAGTATACAAACCTGGAGATTACTTGCTAACCTATGGCTTGATAATGTGTGTTGTGATACTATCTGTGAGGCTCTTGATCATTACTTTAAAGACAATGAGGTTTCAGTGGAAGATTTCAAGACTGAAGCGTGGCTTTTCAGGTAGCAATAAGGGGGGAGTGTGTTAAAATAAGCAAATGAGTAAAAGCTACATTGTTATAGGAACTACTTACTTGGGAAAATGCCCGAAATGGCTAACTTTACCAAGATGAACTATAAGTTGCTTTAGGGAGCTAGTCACCCCAAGTCTCTTGAACTGGTATACTTAGTCTTTGGGGAACTTGTCCAAAGCACTCTGGCAAATCCTTACTGCAGTCACTATAGAACAGGGACTAAGGGCCAGATGTATCAAAGGGTTTTTCCCATTTTGTGTCAATGGGAAAATGTGTTCGTACATATGGCCCTTAATTGGTAGCACAGCTCAGGAATCCCGAACTTTGAGAGAAGTAGTACAAGTTACTTACCTTCGATAACGAAATATCTGGTAGAGACATATTCTCGTTGCAGATTCCTTACCTTAGAATTTCCCCCAGGCGCCAGACTGGATCCGGAGATTTTTCTTCAAGCAATACCCTTGCGTGTCGGTAGGTGACGTTGGTTGCCTCGGCGGGCTTCGTAGTCACCGTGATGATGTCGCGAGTTGTATATAGATGCTGCAGTCGCGCAGTGACGTCAGTTTCTTTGAACGACTTTCCACGCAAAAGAGCAGAGCCGCTAAGAACACTGAGATTGGTGTGCCAGAGATAAGGACCTGAAGGGGAATCCCTGTCCCTAGAAATCAGTTCACAAGTGGGGAGGGTGGGTGGGCAGTAAGGAATCTGCAACCGGAATATGTCTCTACCAGATATTTTGTTACCGAAGATAGTAACTTGTACATCTGATAAGGACTTCTAGTTGCAGATTCCTTACCTTAGAATAGATACCCAAGCAATGCCATCCTCAGTGGTGGGCTGCGAACCAAGGTCATGCTAGGAAGTCCTGTAGGATCGAATAACCAAAGTAAGCGTCCCGACGGGCCTGACTGTCCAGGCAGTAATGTTTAGCAAACGTGTGCAGGGACTCCCACGTAGCTGCCTGGCAGATATCCAGGACAGGGACTCCGCGTGCTAACGCAGTGGAAGCAGCAGTTGCTCTGGTGGAATGAGCACGCAAGCCCTCAGGGGGTTGCTTCTTGGCCAACGCGTAGCACATTTTGATGCAAAGAAGCACCCATTGAGAGATGGCACGTTTTTGCACCGCCTTCCCTTTTTTTGAACCCACATACGCAAGAAAGAGTTGATCGTCCACCCGGAAATCTTTAGTACGATTAAGATAGAACGCCAACGCTCTATTTGGGTCCAGACGGTGGAGTCTCTCCTCCTCATGGGAAGGATGTGGGGATGCGTAGAAAGTAGGCAGGGTGATGGACTGGCCTACATGAAAAGGCGTAACCACCTTAGGAAGGAAGGAAGCCTTTGTGCGCAACACCACTTTGTCAGGGTTCACAGACAAGTATGGAGGTTTAGAGGAAAGGGCTTGAAGCTCACTCACTCTGCGAGCAGAGGTGATAGCAACAAGAAAGACAGTTTTGAAGGTGAGGAGCTGCAATGGACAATAATGCATCGGTTCAAAGGGAGTACACATCAAATAAGTAAGGACAAGATTGAGGTCCCACTGAGGCATGATGAATGGAGTGGGAGGAAATAAATGGGTGAATCCTTTCAGGAATCTACTCACAATAGGAGATTTAAAAAGTGAAGGCTGATCAGGTAACCTAAGGAAGGACGAAATGGCAGATAAACACCCTTTAAGGGTTCCCAAAGCAGAGCCCTGCTGGGCCAAAGAAAGAATGAACAGAAGAACCTCGGATAGAGGGACAGAGAGGGGATCAACAGATTTGTTTGTACACCATGCCACAAATTTATTCCAACTACAGGGACGCCTGGCTGCCAAGATAACATCACAGACTTCAGGCCGAAGATCAAAAGTCATCAACTGTCGCCGCTCAATCTCCACGCATGAAGGCGGAGTTTGGACAGGCTCGGTGAAGAACCGTTCCCTTTCGCTGTGACAGAAGATCTTCCCGAAGAAGCAGTCTGAGTGGAGGATCAATGGACATGCTCAATAGCACTGGATACCAGACTCTCCATGCCCAGTCCGGAGCCACCAAGATGACTTGGGCCCGGTCGTTCCTGATCTTCTTGAGAACTCTGGGCAGAAGTGGTATAGGCAGAGAGGAAGCCAGAGTTCCACTCGAGACGAAAAGCGTCTCAGAGCGAGTGCGACCTTGGAAACTCCAACGTGCAAAACAGCTGACATTTTGCATTCTCTGCGGAGGCTAACAGATCTAACCAAGGCACTCCCCACTGCTGAAAGAGACCTTGCACCAACTCCGGATGGAGATGCCATTCGTGATTGGCTGGCAATCAACGGCTGAGTTTGTCCGCTCTGGCGTTGAGGGAACCCGTCAGATGTTGAACCGTCAGGGTAATATCCTGATGTTCCAGCCATGTCCAGAGGTGTAGAGCCTCCTGACAGAGGGTCCAGAATCCTACTCCACCCTGGTTGTTGCAGTACCACATGGCGGTAGTATTGTCCGTGAACACCTGCACTACTTTCCCTTTGAGAGAGTGAAGAAATGCTTTCAACGCAAGCCTGATCGCCCGGACACCAGAAAATTGATATGGAGCCCAGACTCCGCTGGAGACCAGAGGCCTCTGATCTCCACCTCTACCATGTGGCCGCCCCAACCCAGAAGTGACGCATCTGTCACTATAGGGAGATCTGGCTGGGGAAGGGAGAGGGATCTGCCGTGGACCCAATGCAGATGCGAAAGCCACCACTGCAGGTCTTTCGCAGTCCCCTACGAGATCTGGACCGTGTCGGAGAGACTCCCCTGATGCTGTGCCCACTGTAACTTCAGGTCCCACTGCAGAGCCTGCTTATGCCATCTGGCATGTGTTACTAGCAGGATGCAGGACGCCATGAGGTCCAGCAGCCTCAGAGTCAGCCTCACCAAAACCCAAGACCGAGGCGAAAGATCGGAATCGTAGCCTGAATGTCTTGGACTCGCTTTTTGGGAGGATAAGCCAGAAACTGCACTGTGTCCAGAACAACTCAGATGAAAGGGAGCGTTTGAGAGGGAGTCAGGTGTGACTTCGGCATGTATATAGTGAACCCCAGCGTGTGCAGGAGGTTCGCTGTAGTCTGAAGGTGGGCAACGACTTTCTGGGGCGAGTCCGCCTTCAACAGCCAGTCGTCGAGGTAGGGGAAGACTGACACCCCTAACCTGTGCAGATGAGCTGCGACCACCGCCATCACTTTCGTGAACATCCGAGCGGCGCTGGTAAGGCCGAAGGGGAGCACGGTAAACTGAAAGTGCTTGTGACCTACCACGAATCGTACGTAACGTCTGTGGGCAGGTAGGATGGGGATGTGGAAATAAGCGTCCTGTAAGTCCAACGCTACCATCCAGTCTTCTGGGTCCAAGGCAGACAGAACCTGAGCCAGTGTGAGCATTTTGAATTTCCCCTTCTTGAGGAAGTAGTTCAGGTCCCGAAGGTCTAGGATAGGATGTGAGTCCTTGTTCTTTTTTGGCACCAGAAAGTAGCAGGAATAACAACCACAACCTACTTCGGGCACAAGGACCTTTTCTAAAGCTACCTTTGCCAAGAGAGCTGCGACTTCCTGGCGGAGAAGAGCCAAATGATCCTCTGGAACGTGACTGAAGGATGGAGGCCTGGCTGGTGGAGCAGATTCGAAAGGGAGGGAGTAGCCCTTTCGCACAATCTGCAAAATCCACCTGTCCGTAGTGATGGATTCCCAGTGGGGCAGGTGATAGCGAATTCTGCCGCCAACTGGATGGGAGTGAGGGGACGGACTAGGAGGGTTTGGAGGCTGCAGCGGGGGTAGAGGTGGACTGGTCAGACCTCTGGTTCCCTGTCCCACGCCCAGGCGGGATTCTGCATCCCCGGCCACGCAGAGGCTGGACAGCATGGGTGGCACGGTGGCTGGGTTGAGGACGCGACAGGGAGCCCCTTTAGTGGCCACGAAAAGGGCGAAAAGTGGACTGTGGGGGGCAACGGGCAGAGGAAAGGCCAAGGGACCAAGGGTAGGTCGCTCCCCCTGCCGCTGCAGCTCCTCCAAGTTCCCGAGTTCCTGTGTTCCTGAGACCCACCTAACTGTAAGTACCCCCCTCCTCCCAGCCCCTCGCCCTGCCCCGCGCCACTCACCTTCTCTCCTGCTCCTGCTTCTTTTTCCTCCTCTCTGTCTCTTCCTCCTCGCTCCCCCTCTGCAATCTTCTTCTGTGTTCTTCTGTTCTTCTCTTCTGTTCTTCTGTTCTTCCCTTCTGTTCTTCTGTGTTCTTCCGGTCTTCTGTGTTCTTCTTCTCTGTTCTTCTCGGTGCTTCTGTGTTCTTCTTCTCTGTTCTTCTCTGTTCTTCTCTGTTCTTCTCTGTTCTTCTGCTCTTCCGATCTTCTGTGCTTCTGTCTTCTGTTCTTCTGTCTTCGGTTCTTCTGTTCTTCTATTCTTCTGTTCTTCTGTCTTCTGGTCTTCTGTCTTCTGCTCTTCCGGTCTTCTGTTCTTCTGTCTTCTGTTCTTCTGTCTTCTGTTCTCCTGTCTTCGGCTCTTCTACCTCCTCCGTCTTCTTCCCCCGAGCCTGCCCTCCTGCTCCTTCCTCATCCCCCTCCCTCACTCGCCTCCCCCTCTCTCACCCCTAGCTAACCCGTTCGCTATCTACCTCCCTCACTCCTCCTATCTTCCTATCTCTCTAGCTCCCTATCTCACTATCTAACTCCCCCACTCTCCACCTCCTCCTACCTACCTATCTGTCTATCTATCTATTTCCCTATCTATCGACTTCTCTATCTATTTTCTCTATCTATTTCTCTATCTCTCCCCCCCTCCCGCCACCCCCTCTACTACCTATCTCCCTATCCTCTCACTCTACCTCTCTCCCTCACCCACCTCTACAACCCCCGCTCCCCTATCTTCACAACCCTACTCCTATCTCTCTCCCTAATCTCCAAACCTCCTAACACTCACCCTCCTCCACCCTAAACCCCCTCCCCCAGCTCCTCTCACTCTACCTGTCCCCCCCCCTCCCTCGCGCTTTCCCGCCGCGACCTCCTGCACGCCCCCGCCCCCCAGCTCCCATTCGCCCCCAGCTGACCCCTCCCCCCCCCTCCTACCTCTTATGGCGGCCGCTGCGCGACAGTGGTAGCGACCCTTGACCCAAGGGTAGGTCGCTCCCCCTGCCGCTGCAGCTCCTCCAAGTTCCCGAGTTCCTGTGTTCCTGAGACCCACCTAACTGTAAGTACCCCCCTCCTCCCAGCCCCTCGCCCTGCCCCGCGCCACTCACCTTCTCTCCTGCTCCTGCTTCTTTTTCCTCCTCTCTGTCTCTTCCTCCTCGCTCCCCCTCTGCAATCTTCTTCTGTGTTCTTCTGTTCTTCTCTTCTGTTCTTCTGTTCTTCCCTTCTGTTCTTCTGTGTTCTTCCGGTTTTCTGTGTTCTTC
This sequence comes from Pleurodeles waltl, assembly GCF_031143425.1. Taxonomy (NCBI): domain Eukaryota; kingdom Metazoa; phylum Chordata; class Amphibia; order Caudata; family Salamandridae; genus Pleurodeles; species Pleurodeles waltl. The sequence goes on along the minus strand of NC_090446.1, from coordinate 973,675,368 downwards.
TTCTCTGTTCTTCTCGGTGCTTCTGTGTTCTTCTTCTCTGTTCTTCTCTGTTCTTCTCTGTTCTTCTCTGTTCTTCTGTTCTTCTATTCTTCTGTTCTTCTGTCTTCTGGTCTTCTGTCTTCTGCTCTTCCGGTCTTCTGCTCTTCCGGTCTTCTGTTCTTCTGTCTTCTGTTCTTCTGTCTTCTGTTCTCCTGTCTTCGGCTCTTCTACCTCCTCCGTCTTCTTCCCCCGAGCCTGCCCTCCTGCTCCTTCCTCATCCCCCTCCCTCACTCGCCTCCCCCTCTCTCACCCCTAGCTAACCCGTTCGCTATCTACCTCCCTCACTCCTCCTATCTTCCTATCTCTCTAGCTCCCTATCTCACTATCTAACTCCCCCACTCTCCACCTCCTCCTACCTACCTATCTGTCTATCTATCTATTTCCCTATCTATCGACTTCTCTATCTATTTTCTCTATCTATTTCTCTATCTCTCCCCCCCTCCCGCCACCCCCTCTACTACCTATCTCCCTATCCTCTCACTCTACCTCTCTCCCTCACCCACCTCTACAACCCCCCCTCCCCTATCTTCACAACCCTACTCCTATCTCTCTCCCTAATCTCCAAACCTCCTAACACTCACCCTCCTCCACCCTAAACCCCCTCCCCCAGCTCCTCTCACTCTACCTGTCCCCCCCCTCCCTCGCGCTTTCCCGCCGCGACCTCCTGCACGCCCCCGCCCCCAGCTCCCATTCGCCCCCAGCTGACCCCTCCCCCCCCTCCTACCTCTTATGGCGGCCGCTGCGCGACTGCGCAGCGGGCACGCCGCTGGCGCGCCGGAGGCGCGCCAGAGGCAAGCCCGTCTGCGCCCGTCCGCGCCTGGCCCGCGCCCAGCGCCACGACCCCTGGTCCCCAGCTCCCCCAAGCCCCGCTGATCCGCTACGACCCCACCACCCACCACGCCCTCAACCCAGGGCGCTCCAAAACCTGCTTCCTAGCTCACCCCAAACGCACCCATGGACCCTTCGCCTGCAACTCCTGCAAACGCATCTTCCACCACGCAACTACCACGACCACAAGCCCACGCGCCATCAACCACCTCAAGTGCATCCTGATCAACGCTCGTTCCGTCCACAAGCACGCCGTTGAACTTTGGGACCTCCTGGACTCCACAGCCCCGGACGTCGCCTTCATCACGGAGACATGGATGAACGCCTCCTCTGCTCCAGACATCGCTACCCGCCATCCCCGAAGGCTACAAGATCTCCAGAAAAGACCGCACCAACCAAGTAGGAGGAGGTGTCGCCATCATCTTCAAAGACTCCATCAGCGTCACCACCTCCACCGAAGACCCCCCCCTCGCCGCTGAACACCTGCATTTTCAGATTCGCACCGACCCAAGGACCACCCTCAGAGGATCCCTCGTCTACCGTCCTCCCGGACCTCGCGCCTCTTTCAGCGACGCCATCGCCGACTTCATCTCCCCGCACGCCCTCGCCTCACCGGACTACATCCTCCTAGGCGACCTCAACTTCCATCTGGAACAAAACAACGACCCCAACACCACCACCCTGCTCGACAACCTCGCCAACCTCGGCCTCAAACAACTGGTGAACACCGCCACCCACATCGCCGGACACACGCTCGACCCTATCTTCTCCGCCAGCAAACACGTCTTCTTCAGCCACACCTCTGCCCTACACTGGACCGACCACAGCTGCGTCCACTTCACATTCCGACGCGAGACCTCCCACCTCCGCACTCAACCCACCCCTCGTCGACAGTGGAACAAGATCCCTGAAGAGCAACTCTTCTCCGCTCTCGCCGCCAACCAACCCACCCTCACCACCGACCCCAACGACGCAGCTCTCAACCTCACAAACTGGATCTCCAACTGCGCTGACAACCTTGCTCCCCTCAAACGCACGCATCGACAGACCAACACCAAAAAACCTCTCTGGTTCTCTGACACCCTCAAAGAATCAAAGAAAACTTGTCGTGCCCTTGAGAAGGCCTGGTGCAAGGACCACACCGCAGACAACATGACCGCCCTCAAGAACGCTACACGCGAACACCACCACCTGATCCGCACTGCCAAAAGGAACTTTTTCACCGACAGACTAGACAAAAACAGCCACAACAGCAGAGAACTCTTCAGCATCGTCAAAGAGTTCTCCAACCCCAGCGCCAGCGCCAACGCCGTCACGCCCTCACAGGATTTGTGCGAATCCCTCGCCACTTTCTTCCATCGCAAGATCAGCGAACTCCACGACAGCTTCGGACACCAGACCCAACCATACACCACTGAACCCGCTTCCCCGGACATCACCCTCAACAACTGGACCCACATCAACACGGAAGAAACCAAATCCATCATGAACTCTATCCACTCCGGCGCCCCTTCGGACCCCTGCCCGCACTTCATCTTTAACAAAGCCGACGACATCATCGCCCCGCACCTCCAGACCGTCATCAACTCTTCTTTTTCTTCTGCTACCTTCCCCGAATGCTGGAAGCACGCTGAAGTCAACGCCCTACTAAAGAAACCTACGGCTGACCCAAGCGACCTGAAAAACTTCCGCCCCATCTCTCTTCTACCTTTCCCAGCCAAGGTAATAGAAAAGACCGTCAACAAACAGCTGACCACCTTCCTGGAAGACAACAACCTGCTCGACCCCTCACAAACCGGATTCCGAACCAACCACAGCACGGAAACCGCCCTCATCTCAGTCACAGACGACATCAGAACCCTGATGGACAACGGTGAAACAGTCGCCCTCATTCTCCTCGACCTCTCGGCTGCCTTTGACACCGTCTGTCACCGCACCCTAATCACCCGCCTACGCTCCACCGGGATCCAAGGCCAGGCCCTGGACTGGATCGCCTCCTTCCTCGCTAACCGCTCCCAAAGAGTTTACCTCCCTCCGTTTCGCTCAGAACCCACCAAGATCATCTGCGGCGTACCTCAAGGCTCATCGCTCAGCCCGACACTCTTCAATGTCTACATGAGCCCCCTCGCCGACATCGTACGCAAGCACGACATCATCATCACCTCCTACGCCGACGACACCCAACTTGTACTCTCCCTCACCAAGGACCCCGCCAGCGCCAAGACCAACCTACAAGAGGGTATGAAGGACGTCGCAGATTGGATGAGGCTCAGCCGCCTAAAGCTGAACTCTGAAAAAACGGAAGTCCTCATCCTCGGCAACACCCCGTCCGCCTGGGACGACTCCTGGTGGCCCACGGCCCTCGGCACCGCACCGACCCCCGCAGACCACGCCCGCAACCTCGGCTTCATCTTGGACCCTCTTCTCACCATGACCAAGCAAGTCAACGCCGTGTCCTCCGCCTGCTTCCTCACTCTCCGCATGCTCCGCAAGATCTTCCGCTGGATCCCCGCCGACACCAGAAAAACCGTGACCCACGCCCTTGTCACGAGTCGCCTGGACTACGGCAACACCCTCTACGCCGGGACCACCGCCAAACTCCAAAACCGCCTGCAACGCATCCAAAACGCCTCGGCCCGCCTCATCCTCGACGTACCCCGCAACAGCCACATCTCCGCAAACCTGAGACACCTGCATTGGCTCCCAGTCAGCAAAAGGATCACCTTCCGTCTTCTCACCCACGCACACAAAGCCCTCCACAACAAGGGACCGGAATACCTCAACAGACGCCTCAGCTTCTACGTCCCCACCCGCCCCCTCCGCTCCGCTGGCCTCGCACTTGCTGCCGTCCCTCGCACCCGCCGCTCCACGGCGGGTGGGAGATCTTTCTCCTTCCTGGCGGCCAAGACCTGGAACTCCCTCCCCACCAGCCTCAGGACCACCCAGGACCACTCCGCTTTCCGGAGACTCCTAAAGACTTGGCTGTTCGAGCAGCGATAACCCACCCTTTCCCCCCTAGCGCCTTGAGACCCGAACGGGTGAGTAGCGCGCTTTATAAATGTTAATGATTTGATTTGATTTGATTAAGGGACCGAGCCGTAGCCCAGGAATCCTTGAATCTCTCCACGGCGGAGTCCGCTTTGTCTCCAAAGAGACGGGAGCCATCAAAGGGCATGTTCATGAGTGACTGTTGACTGTTGGACATCCCCAGAAAACCCAGAATTACGCAACCAGGTGTGGTGTCGTAAGGTCACTGTCGTAGCAGCTGATTTGCCCAGAAAGTTGGTCGTGTCCAGCCCACAATGGATGGTGAACTTTGCTGCATCTCGTTCACAGCTTGGGAGACGATAGCACGGTCCTCCTCTGGTATCTGCGGCAGGACTTGCGCAACGGTATCCCACAAAGAGTAGGTATAGCGGCCCAAAAGGCATGCAGTGTTCACAGACCGCAGCGCAAGACTGGAGGAAGGAAACAACTTTTTACCAAACCGTTCCAGTCTTTTTGATTCCCTGTCCGGGGGTGCGGAAGGGACTGCGCCTGAAGAAGAGTAAGGTTGGATGACAAGACTCTCAGGCGTGGGGAGTTGGGACAGGAATTTAGGGTCGTTCGGAGCGGGCTGATGGTGGTGTGTGATAGTCCTATTCACAGGAGCCCCTGTGTTGGGTTTGGACCAGGTACCCAAAAGGACATTGGTGAGGGCTTCATTGAATGGCAAAAGAGGTTCTGAAGTAGAAGCCCAAGGCTGAAGCACCTCTGTCAGGAGATTAGACCTGACCTCTACAGTAGGAAGATCAAGGCCAAGGACCTCAGCTGCCCTACTGACCACCATACCATAAGTCTCTCCCTCTGCCGTAGCCACTGTAGGATGAGACAGCATGCCAGTGTTAGGAGAAATATCCAGACCACTGGCGTCACTCAATTCCTGAGCCCAGTCCATAGATGGTCATTCTGGTATTCATAAGGGTCCAGGGACCCCTCCAATCCCTCCACAAATTCGTACCCATATGAAAAAGAGTCAGAATCCGACCTGGGGCGAATAGGCCCCATCGAAGACAAAGGCTGTATCGGCCGACTCCGAGTCGTCGGGGATAAGGATCGGGTCAATCGACCCAGCACCGGGGAAGGTCTCAAGGGTGGGACCAGCGCTGGTGCGGATCCGCAAGCGGATCCGGAGGTGACCTCGGTGGCCGGAGCTGAAGCCGGCGGCGCGGAACCCAAAGGCCCCTCAACCGAACCCCTTGGGCCCAAAAGGCACCGTATCGGGGTCAGTCCGCCCAAAGATGAGGCACATAGCCTTATAAAATCCCTTAAGATGGGCAGGGGTCGCTCCGGCTCTGGGAAACTCAGGGAAGCACGGAGCAGACCCAGACGCAGGTTCCGAGGACGGAGGCCTTAAGCGTCGACGCTCTTCCCGTGTTGCGTCAGCCGAGCGACGGGGTGAAGTTGGAGAGCGATGGTATCTCTTCGACTTCTTCTACCTTGACCTGAGGTTTTTGAAGACGACGAGTGGTGATGGCTCCGCGAACGGTCGTGAGACCTTCCTCTCGATCGAGACCGTGACTTAGGCGGAGTCGTGTGTCTGACCGCCAGTAGCTAGGGATCGCTCCCTCAATGCGTTTGGTGCATGGCCCAGCACTTGGAGCACGACATCGGGTCGTGGTCGTGCTTGAGACACCACAGACAAACCCAACGAGGATCCGTCACGGACATTGTGCAGTGACAGTCCTCGCACAGCTTGAAACCGATCTTCAGGGACATCTTCAACGCACCAAATATCTCACTGGAAAACTCGACAAAATGGTTGAGGTCAGTCAAAAGCAGACCAGGGTAGCTCTTCTCCGGATCAGCGTGTGCGCCGAAAGAAAAGCACTGACGTCACTGTGCGAAGGCGGCATCTGTATAGTACTCCCGACGTCATCACGGCAACTAAGACGCCCACGGAGTCGACCAACGCCACCTACCGATGCGCAAGGGGATTGCTCGAAGAAAAATCTCTGGACCCAGTCTGACGCCTGGGGGAAATTCTACGGTAAGGAATCTGCAACTAGAAGTCTCTATCAGATATTACAGTTTAGCTATATTAATAGGTGACTTTCATCACTCTGGGGGAATCATTAGGGAAACATTTTCAGTGAATATAGTATTACATTAGTGTTCACCTCTTTTTACAAAATATATTTTGTTATTTAAAATAAACATACATGAAAAAACTAACAGTCATTGTCGATAAGGTACGAAAAACAGTATATCTCATTCTCAGTGAAAGAGCTCTAATGTTATCTAATACACTGTTATGAATGCAGGCGGATGATGTGCATATAACAGTTTGCAGTGGTACACATTTCAATCATAAGGTATATTCACTGTTCATACAAAAAGATATGTGTGGTCATCTAGGTAAACCTAATGACATCACCCTTTTGTTCCACTCCTTCCAGTGTTCGCAATAATTGCACGTAATCTGGGCCATGTCTGTGAACTTTTGCATTGAATAAGGAATAACCACCAAGGGTTCCTGCTTATCCAAGGTCACAATTTAATTTACTACGGAAGGCATCCCCATTTGTTGCAGCTAGTGCACTCAAAAGCTATGCATATACTGCCACCAACATTGGTAGCAGGGGTAATGGCTCAATTCTTAGGATGGAGTGGACAGTTTAGGGTCTGGCAAATCATGAGGTATACTGACTGTGTTGATGGGTAATATATGTTCAGTATGGACACTCCGCCCCCACGTATGATTTAGCAGCCAGTTAAACACAGTCAGAATAGCAAAATGCAGTGAAACTTCAGGGATGGTGAAAAAATAGTGATCATGGAGCAGCTTCACAATTGCTCTGGGACTTTGGGCCAGATGTAGCAAATTTTTAATTTGCGAGGTGCCAAGTGCGAGTCCATGCGACTCGCACTTTGCACCTCGCAAATTGGTATGCAGTACGGTGTCTCAGACACCGACTGCAACTCGCTATGGGGTCGCAATGACCCACCTCATGAATATTCATGAGGTGGGGCGCAAATTGCGGCCCCATAGCGAGTATAGGCACTCGCAAACATGGAGGCCTGCTGTCGTCAGCAGACCTCCATGTTCGTGACTGCTGTTAAATAAAGCAGTTTTTTTTTTTTTAAGTGTAGCCCGTTTTCCTTAAAGGAAAACGAGCTGCACTTAAAAAAAAAACGAAACCTTTAGTTTCCCTTGGACCACTCCCTGCCCTGAAAAAATATTTGTGGGTCCAGTCACAAACTGGAAGGGGACCCAATTTGCGAGTGGGTTACCATCCACTTGAAGTGGATGGTAACTGCGATGCCATTTGCGACCGCGTACGCGGTCGCAAATGGTATTGCATACCACTCAGACTCGCAAATAGGAAGGGAACACCCCTTCCTATTTGCGAGTCGGAAATGCATATTGCGAGTCGGTACCGACTCGCAATATGCATTTCTGCATAGCAAAGAGGCATTTGCACCTTTGTTCCTAAAACATGCATGAAATCAAAAGCTGCGATACTTCCAGCTTCCCAGGAATAATCTTGATTTTTTGGGGAATATAAAGACACTTGGAAATTTACTTCAAATCTAGGAGTATAATCCGGTGGGAGCAAATTCCTAACTTTTGTGAATTGAGGCTTGTTGTGTCAAAATAATGTTGATACTCTGAAGTATCAGTAAAAAAAATACTCTTTCTCTGAGAAAGTTTCACTTGTGGCTCAACGTCCGCCCCAGGTCCTGGTTTGTCAGCCAATTCTTCACAAATCTGCAGTAGGAACTAGGGAAACGGCGGGTAAATGAGGATGCAATCTAGGTGATGGAACCTGTGGGTGGGCCCATGAAAAAAGACATTTAAAAAGCGTGACCACTTATTTCTGTGGTGGTTTCAGTAACCCAAGAATGATCATTGTCATGCGTGGACTTGTGTGGGTTCTGGCATGGGCAGAGTTTAATTCTGCTGGTTCTCCGATGTATACCTGGGCATGCCTCTGACTGGAAGTGGTTCTTATGATGATGTGGGACCTATGAATGAAGAGGAGGCAGCTTATGGGCTCCTAGGTGCCTGATAGCCACGGGAAGCTGCATGTGTTGATCAGAGGAGGCAGGATCAAAATTCAAGATGGACACTCCAGTTGGCAGGCAGTTTTGCAAGAGAATGTGAACAGAGGTGGGCACCTCATTAGGATGATGGCTGAGGATAGATAAGTGGCATTTTCTCTAGGGAGGTGGGGTCTACCACCTTAGTGCATGATCAGCAACTGCGAGTGGCACCCAGGGAACCATGGAAAGCTGACTTTACTTGTGTAGCACACTAAATCCCCGGCCCTGAGTGAGGAAACCATCGTAAGCTGGCTTAGTTTGTGTAACACCTCGATTCCCCAGTTCACATCCCTGGGGGACACTGAGGATAATTTTGAGTCCTGTTATTCTAGAGACTGAGCTGGGACGTTCCCCATTGGGGCTCTTTCTCACATCGCAGGTCAGTTTCCCTTTGTTCTTCATATTTTTGCTCCTTTGCTGGAGCATGGACCAAGTACTGATTAATTGCTTTATTAGTGCCCTTATACTGCTCACCTCGGATTCAGGTACTTTTGTTTTTTCCTTCAGGCTTCCCTCATCGTCGTTGCTTGCCTGTTCTTGTTTGCACCCCCTCTTGTTGTTGTTTGGTGCCCCTTACCTTCCTCTCCCTCCGCTATTGTTGCTTGCCTCCCTTCCCTCCACCCTTCTGTCCTTGTTGCTTGCCTGCTCTCCAGCCCCACCCCCCCATCCCTGGTGCTCGCTTTGCCGCAGTCTCCCCCCTGTCCTCTTTGCTGTCCTGTCTCCCTCCAAACCTTCCCCCTTTGTTCCTTGCCCCAATCCCCTCCCCCATTTTTACTTGCCCGCCCCCCACCAGAAAAAATTCACTTTGACACTGCCAGTGCAGGTGGCGTCACAGCCTTTTTTTCCTAAACATTGGGAAAGCCGAAAGGCCTAGCCTATGCAAGGTCTATTGTCTTTGTCACTGTGTTTTTGCCATGTCATGCAGCAGCAGGGCTGCTGTTCAGCATGGCTCAAAGTTTTAAAAAAACAAAAACTGATGCAGTCGACAATGTGCGCGTCATAGCGTTTTTTTTTACTTTCAGCAGTGCTGCAGGTGGTTTAAAGAAAACATTGACAAAGCCAATCCATCTAACATGGATTGGATTACCAATGCTTTTTTAAAAAGGTTTTACTGACACTTGGCAGTGGTCCCATTAACCGCTGCCTACTCTCCCGGAAACTGTTTTCAACATTAGCAAAAGGGAAGGGGTCCAAATGTGCCATTTTCTCTTTTCCGAATGGGCCACCGACCCAGTACAGTTAACGGGGTTCGTGACTTCAGTGGTTTGCTGTTAGAGATAGATTATTGATACACCTCATGTCGAATTGTCATGTAGAAGTGATGTCCACAACATGCCCCTTCCAAATACTGATTCGGTATAGAGCATTAAACTCATTTTTGCAGACTTAAACAGTGGTTTGGACTGTTTGTGGCCATACATTTTTTTACAAAAGCTATCCTATCTTCAGCTGTTATTGTAATATCCACTTTCTTTCCAAATAAATGCAATTTCTTCCAGTGGTCTCCATTTCATAGTATATATCTGTGCAGGTCTCCATAGGCAACTTTCAGGACATTAAACAGCTTCTTAGGGATTTCATGTTGGAGTGTTTCCTATTAATACAGCAGGATCCGTTTTACTTTTGTGTCTAATGTGTATGTGTACAGCTGTCGTGACCTCAAGTTACCCTATTAAGAGGTGTAATTCTCTAACACTTTAACGCTCTGCGCTTTGTCACTCCAGCTTGTGCGAGACTGGCAGGTGAAAGACACAACAGACTGTGCTTAAAAATAAAAGATGTAGTCACAGTTGCTAATCACTAAAAAGAGGCGAGCAGACTAGCAATTTCTAACTTGACACCTTTGGTGAATGTTATAACTCCGAGCTGAGAACTGCTTAATAACGTTTCTGACATCAGTGGTAGGCGGGGTTGTATTTGTCCAACAGGACCTCGCTATTTATGTAGTGTAGTGGGATTCGAGGTTGTATAATTTGATGTTGTTTTGTTTTGTGGTTTTCGTACTAGGTGTGCACCTGTCTGTGCAGGATGTAGCTGTGGTTATGTAACCAAAGTGCAGATTTTCTTGAGTATCTCAAGATCTGCTGAACAGAATCTTACAATTGCTCCTAATCCTGCATACCGGAAAAAACAACACGGAGAGAAGCACACAGAGTGCGCGGCAAATGTGGCCAAGTTCGTTCATTTCTTTATCAATCCATCCTTTCGACTCCTGCTCTCAAAAAAATGACCTTTGGAAATCCCATTCCTCCTGCCTTCCCAGAAGTCACTAGGGTGGTTCTGCTCGCATGGCGATCTGCCCAGAGATGGCCTGAATACAGCCCACTCGAAGCTAAGATCCTGTCTGGTCCCTTTGAGAAAGGGGGAGGGAAAAATCGTAAATATACAAATCTCTGGTAATCAATTCACCAAATCTCTTTGAGACCTTGAGAACAAGATGGGAGGACTGAATTGGGTCCATTGGATGACATCGATTAGAGGGATGCCCGAGGGTGCCGGTCATCTCACAGCTTCACTTATCTAACTAAAATACTTAAACATCATGGTTAGCACCCCTACGTCTGTGGCACACAAACTCCCTGCACCCACATGCTTTCGCTGTCCAGAGGTACAGAGCGATTTTTTCCATTTGGTTTGGAGTTGCCTATTTATTACCACACATTGGTAGAAGATTTCTGGTGCTCTCTCAAGGCTCATTGGAGGAGCTTTGGAACCTTCACCTCGTGTAGTGATACTAGGCATTTTACAGGATCTGGAAGGAAAGACCGTACTCTGGTGAGGATCAGGTCTATGTTTACTAAAAGAGACATTACCAAACACTGGACCTCAGCAAGCCCCCCCTCCACCCCCGATGATGGTCTACGGCAAGTGGCAAGAGATTGGTGTGCCAAATTGCAGGAACAAATGTATGCACAAGCACAACAAAATCTGGGGGAAGTGGTGGGCATACTATGGTTTGGCCTAAAGCCTGTTTTGACTCTTTCTTAAGAAAAAAATGCACATGATGAGCCGTTTTTCATACTGTTTGTTTTATACCATAAAGACAATAACATCTTGAATATAAAACATAACTTTATCCTTTGTCAGGAAATTTTCGGATGTTGATGGATCATGCATTGAACTGAAAAAAGGTGAAAAGTAACTCCATGTTTTTCCTATCGGCTCAGGCTTCCGGGTACTAGTACTGCAAAAGGTTATATTAGTTTCTACTAATTTGTTGGCCCAGAAGTCAAGGCCTAACTCACGAAAGATTGTATTATTAACGTCAGGTTCAGTGTAAGACTAAGCTATCACAATCCATAAAGGTCAGTTTCCAATCAGAGGGCCTACGTTTGAAAATAACTTTGTTCTGGTATTGAACTATAGCATTTATAGAGCTCTTCGTACCCCATTATGGGGTGCAGAAGCACTCTGTCAGACAGATGGCATGCTACACCGTGGGGGATTGCATGGCTGGCAGTGTTGTATTTGTTGCAATGTTATATGGGAAGTGATTTTGAGTCAGCGTAGCAAGAGGTATAGTAAATGCATCTTGAAGTCTAGCACTGATTGCAACAACCATCCTTTGAAATAGTAGTGAAAATGGAATCGATGTTTCTCTGGCGTTTGAATTGAAATTGTGGATAAGTCTTTCTGATGGACCTGTGGTCAGAGGACATTAGTAGATCACTTTTAGAGAGAGGTGCCAAGCAACAGACTCTATCCCATATACTAATTCCTAGAGGCCACTGTATGGCTTTTCTGATGCCCTGAGTTGTCTCAGTATGTCTGGTACCACCCAAGGAGATTTATGATTCCAGGGCACTAAAAGCCCCTCATTCCCCTTGTACACCTCACTCGAAGAAACTACATTAAGGTGTACCACAGGGATCCACTGTAACCCCTTCTTTTTAATATTTACATGCGAACCTTGGCTCACATAGAGCACCAAAGGGGCATCGAATTATGTATGTATGCCAGTGATACACAACCGGTTCTTCTGCATATTTCCCAAAATAGATTCAACCTATTCTTTCAAGTACTCACTGGCGGATAAAATGTCAAGTTAAATCAAAGTAAAATAGAATTACTTACAACACCACCAAAATATATATTTGTCAGTTGGCCTTGGCCAACATCGATGGTCTAGAAAATACATACCCTCATCCTAAATTCAAAGCACCCTACACAGAAAACACTGTTGCACTTCCCTCTGTCTGCGAGGGTCAAAATGTCCAGGGCCCCACAGTTATGGAGTCTGGGGGAGTTTGTCTGAACTCTGACTACTGGCAGTTGGATTTTTCTTGCAACCTATAGTCCCTCCTGCCTCTGTCCCCCCAATAATGGTTTAGGGGCTGCAGGAAAGCAGGCACCCCGGATGTTCTTAAATCATTCTGTGGAAGGTACCACTTTTGATAGTTTGATTACAAAAACTGCTCAATAGAGCTAAAAAACAGGAGTAAAGCATTTCTCAGTGGCGCTGTCACGAAATGCAAAGGATGGTGACCGCTATACGATCTAAGTATGTTACAAACCCACATACAGCACACTTGTGTGGGTGCGCGCAAACAGATGCAACCAGTTATATCTCTCCAGTATGTTTAGTCCAACCTGTGACATAGAAACTAATATCCAGAACGGCCTCAATGATTGCAACGTTTTTGAGAATATTTGCTTTGTCGAAATATATTGATCTCATTTGACAAGGTGATTTCATCAATATATGTGCAAAAACTTTTATTCTTGACAACATATGTTGGTTATTATTTTGAAGAGTCAGATGTTGCAACAGAAAGTGACCATCAGAATGGCGAATAAAGATTGTGGAACTTAAAAATGTCTCAACCTCGTGAAAAATTCAAACATATGAAAAAGCCGGAATAATAACACCCTGTTTTTATAAAGGAGGTTTTCGGGTCTAAGTCCACATATGATAAGTATATTAGAGACGTTGTTCTTTGTTTTATTGATTTTTCTGGAAGGTATGGAAAGGCAAGGGACCAGGTAGAGCTGGATTTTTATATTTTAATAATTCTTGCCCCACTGGGAAATTCCTATTTTTTCTTGATCGTGCAATCCCCAATTGAAATGTTGATGTGTTTTGACTTTGTGTGGTTACTTGAATCATCTAGAAAAGGCACAAAAATTAGCAGGCCAAAAAAGCCTTTCAAGATTGCCACCATCATTTCTTACTTACACGGTCATTATATTATTTGTTCCATTCACCATGTTTTCCAATTTAAACACCCCTTTTTCTAGCATTAATGCTATTTTATTACGGAGCCAGATCTGTTCATATCTCACGATTGTCTTTTAATTTTTTTCATGCATCTTTTGATATCTTGCCTCCCTGTCCATAATGGCATAATTTTTCTCCAATTGCAGTCGGGGAATCAAACCTGCAACCTTCTCTTCATCAGTGAGTAAAACCATCTCAAAAGAAGACATTGAGGCACATCCATTCCTATGAAACAATCTATCCAGTAGGTCACTGGGCTGTTGGTGCAGGGGAGAAGAACTGACTTCTAGTTGCCTTCAGACTGACCAATTTAATCGATTACTCTGCAGGTTGGAAGACTGTTTTATTGTTTTCCATCTCCTGTGGCCATATCACATAAAGCGAGCACTGGAACTGCTAATTTAAGACGGGCTTCTGCCTAATTTTGGGTCTCACCTGTGTCTTAACTAGTTGAAGAACTGAAGGATTGATTTTTTATCACTTTAGACAGTGGCAAATGGTTCTCACTGGAAATTGAAAGATTGTGCGCTTATGCTTGGAAAGGTAGCAAACATTGTTGACATCTCTAAATTATCGAACAGCACATAACACAAGCATGCAACACAAGGCAGAGTAAAACACAACTAAAACATAAATTCCGCTGCACAACAAAACTGTCAAAATCAGAACTCACCACAACAACTACAGTATAACACAACACAGTAATGCAGCACAAAACACAACACCATAAGAAACATAACACATCACCATTACAACAACATGCAAAATAGTAAATATGTAAAAGCGTTCTTGTCATACATTCTAGCCTCGAGAAATCTGATTTTATACTTATGTGGTTAAAGTTGTTTGGACCAAATGCTGGCTTTCTTACCACCCCGCCCGACCATGCAGGGGCATGTGTGACGTCCGACAAGATGTATTGGTAGCCTGAACGCTGCTCTAGAGAGAGCAAAAGCACGAATTAGGGTCCCAGCGTGACTCACAATACTCTTCCACCATATATAGGGGGTGCCGTAGGCTACAGCGCAACGTCGCAGTGGAGGGAGACATTGCTGCTGCCAGGGTGGATACCGCACCGGGGCGCAGCGTCACAGGTGCGGATGGATATGCCACCATGCAAGGTTGTGCTACGGATCACAGGCTGCTTCTGGTACAAAAGCTAATGTTCTTTTACAGTGAAGGATGCTTCTGCGCCACAAACAAAAAACTAATTATGTTACACTGTTTATATACGTAAATATATATAGGTGTATTTTATACGGGTTTTTGATTAAAGTTGTGTTTTCGATAACCACTTTGGGGCATTTTCTGATTGCAGTCAGTTAATGGTTGTTGGTGTGTAATAGTTATACGACAATTAAAGAATTAAGGAAAAATAATAAGTAAACAGGAAATAAAGTTCGAGTTGTTTAAACTTGAAGACAGGAGAAGAAGGTTGTCCCATTCTGGCCCCAGAGGGCAGTGCTGTCCTTCAAAGATCTATCTACAGTACCTCTCCACGTGGCTCCAGGCAGAGGCACTGGACACTAACGGGCTCGTGAGTCGGAAATCAGACTGCGAAAGTAAACTTTCATCGGGTGATACCTGTGAACTACTGAAAATAGCGTATGGGTATCACATCACCCTTGTGAAATATGTTACTTGTGTAATAACAGAAGTCAAACATGCAATATATGTATTTTACACGGGGGGGGGGGGGCATTCACGCCTTTCTTCTTAAGGAAGACACAACTTCCTCCAAAAAGGCCCCCTTGCATCACTTATAACTTTGACCAACATTGAACAACACGCACTAAACATTCCCTAATAAAGTGTACCACGTGCACATGTATTTTAGTAAATGTGGTTTGTAGCGACAGGCTCAAAAATAATACAGGGGGCCTTGTCCTTTCCCTTGGAAGCCTATAGAGAACTTCTGCCCCCAAATTAGAAAACACGCTGCTATTTAACAGTTTCTGGTGTTCACAGTAACTAAGAAGAGATTTAAAAATATAGTTACCTACTGAATTACAGCACTTGCTGTAAAGGGTTGTGGTTCATAAACTGCCGAATAAGGTTTGTGAATCGTTGTCATTTTGATTGCTATCACTTGAAAATGTCTGCCAAAGTTTAACGTTTTTTAAAGAAAAAGTTAACCTCCGTCCATTTCTAAGTGTGCATGGAGGGCATGTGAGCTGGGTGCAGGATGTAGTGTGCAGCCAAATGTTATTTCCTGCAGCCAGTGCCCACTGCACACGCATACAGTGCGGGGGATCAGAGCTCCAGGGGCCCTCATAAGCACAGTACACTCTGAACGGGCGGCAGGCCCTTGACTGGGAGAGGGGGCCCCATCAAGGTTCTTTGCAGGGGCCCCATCGATTTGTGTTACGCCACTGCATGCATAGTAGGTTTTGGGGCACAGGGACTGGGTGCTGGTTTAGCCAACTGCCAGACCGTGCACCTAGAGTCTGCCACACATATACTCTGGACTCAGCTAAAAGCCACACCCTACACTCAGCTCTGAGGGACAGTTAACTTACTACAAAGCCTAGCCCAGTGCCCATCTCCTTAGAGCCCGCTGCACACCACCTACATCTGTACTCAGTGACTGGGAATGCCACACAGCCATGCTGTGTGGCCAGTGCTCCAGTCCCCAGAGCGTGCCGTAGTTTAGCGCTCATGGCGTTAAGCACAGGGTACAGTCTTTAGCCTTGGCCTCTGGCAGTTTTGGGCATGCCCTGCACCCAATACGCCCTTTCATGTACCTGCAAAGAAAGGCTGTTGCGATACTCTGTGTGCACTTTTGCCAGTTCCAGACCCTGGTGAGCATGTCCTTCAACTAAGCCCAGTAGACACTGGACAGAGAGCCAGGCCTTCAGCCACACCTTACTCTCATTACCTCCACCCAAATGGGCACTGATTCATTACATGGTCTTTGGCCACCTCCCAGCATGCAATACACCCTCTGCCAGAACCATCTAGACATAGCATGTTGCCTTTGACAATACTCTGTGCCCATTACCTCTACCTACAGTGTCCACTGGGCAACCCCGTTGTCTGTACCGAGCACTACT
Source organism: Pleurodeles waltl (assembly GCF_031143425.1). Lineage (NCBI taxonomy): Eukaryota > Metazoa > Chordata > Amphibia > Caudata > Salamandridae > Pleurodeles > Pleurodeles waltl. Next base: position 973,659,144 of record NC_090446.1, on the reverse strand, counting down.
TGGCAACAGGGGTAGACATTGGCACTGAACTGCACCCACTCCCACCCTATTGCCTGCTGGGCATAGTCTTTTCCCATATCCGGCATTCGCTAACTAAAATAAAGTAACCTTTGGCCACACCTTGGGGGAGGGGGTCATTCCTGTCTCCAGTATTGACTGTGCACTGTCCCCCGGCAACACAACATGTTTTTGTGGTCTTACAAATTCCCTATTTGAGTTCTATCTAAATTCTAATGGAAATGCAACTTTTGGAAATTTCCTCGTTATGACCTCCCCCCTTGATCAATCTGCGGGCAGCTTCACAGTGGCTTACTTAAATGAACGCAATTTGATTTTAGAAAGTTTCATGCAAAGTTAGTATAGTACGAAGCAATCATGCCATTATTGATGATACTTTGGCTGCACGCAATAGCAGTGTGTAACAGTACAGGTGTTGCTGTTAACAATCCATGAAGCTCTGTACTTCCAGGTATCAGTGCCATGGTCATGTTAGAAGTAATGCTGGGTGAGCCAACAGATTCACAGGGAGAGTCGAACCAGAGATCAGGATCAGAAATTGGAACCCGTGCATGACCCGAGCCCGGAAAATGTTTGCTATGTAAATCACAGAACAAACATCACTTAAAATATGATAAAGCTGCTTCAAAATTTAAAAAAGTATATTTCCTCAAAACGCAAAGCTTTGACATTAATAAATGACATTACAGCACTGAACCGAAGAGCACGTATTAAAACATCAACCAATAGTGCACTTAGAGTCCAGACAGTTGTCATATAAACACTGTATTTGACCAGAAGTATTATAGAGCAACATTACAGTCTATTATATCAAGCACAATAAGCACAGTAACGTTTTATAAAACTGGTATTCTGAGCTCACAATGTTGAGAGGGTTTTCACACGTGATAATGAAGAAAAAAGAGTTTTGGTGAAATAAAACATTTGCCTGAGATCACACGTTTTAAGCAGGGAAGTCGCAAATTATCCAGGTTCTCTGGTTCCACTTTCTACAGATCACCCAGGAAATGGGTATCTATTTGTCTTGCCTTATTTTAAGGCTTTATTTTTAGCTCTTTGTGCATTTTCTGCAGTTTTTATATAGCGGGAACCATTTACAAGAGTGTTTGTTACATTAAACAAAGTCATATTAATTGTTTGTAGGAGGGGGAGATTAAGGGCCATATGTACGAACACATTTTCCCATAGACACAGAATGGGTAAAACCCTTTGCTACATCTGGCCCCAAGTGATTTTCCCAGAAACACCAGATGTTGAGCTGATGCCGAGACTCTAACCTGGTTGAAAGCTCTGGCGTAAGCCACATCCTGGGTAGGAGGAGTCAGACAGAACCCACATGAAAGCTCGGCTTGTTATGGCCTTGAAGTTAAAACAGACCTCGAGCTGAGCCAGAGCCAGGCTTCAGACTGGAGCCTGGATCAAGTTTCCAGTGGTTTTCCCACCTCTGGTTAGGAGCAGAGCTGGAGTTACCATTGGAGGGTAGACAACTACATCCATGGCATCTCACCTCAAGCTCGCTTTGAAAGAAAGTGTTTTTTTCAATGAGTTGTTTACAAATTCCCTAGCTCATCGTTTTGGGGATCGCATAGCCCTCCGTGGGTGTGGTGTATGCTCTTTCTTGTCCCTCCTCAAGCCCCTCCCATGCTGCAGGGACGATTGTTTCAGAAGGTGCACGGACTTTAAAAACTCACAGGCATCGTAAAGCAGAAAGTGGCAGAGGGAGCTGTGTGAAGCTCCATTCTGTTGCTTTCACTTGTTCACCTATGGGTTGACATATACAAAGGATTAAAACGTAGAGGCCCATCTAGCACTGTTGTGTACTGTTAATATAGAGATGGGCGAGCCAACAAATTAACAGGGAGAGTTTAGCTAGAGCCAAGCCAAGGATCTGGCTCGGATCTCATAGCCCGTGCATAAGCCGAGCCCTGAAAATGTGTTATGTAAAACCGTACAACAAACCATGTAAAATATGATAAAGGCTCTTTAAAGTTCATAAAACTGTATTTTTTTTTAACGTGCACACTTTGACATTAATAGGGCACATTACAGCACTGCACTGAGAAGAATTATTGAAATTGGTAGTTTTGTACAACTGGTAGTCTGAACTCAAATATTCGAAAGTGCTTATAATGTACTTATGAAGAAAAGAGTTTTGCTGAAATGAATGTTTGCCTCAGATCACACATTTTAAGCAGGGAAACCGCAATTCATCCAGGTTTTCTGGTTCACATTGTACAAATCTTTTTGTCTTTCCTTATGTTAAGGCTTAGTGTTTACCTCTTAGTGCACCTTCTGTAGTTTTTATAGCACAAACGCGATCCAGTGGTATTGGAACATTTTACCTTCACACCGGTTACATTACACAAGGTCACATGCATTGTTTATAGGCATGGGGAGGTTAAGTGATTTGCCCAGAATCACATGATTTTGAACCAACGCCGAGACTTGAATCTGGTTCATGAGTTCCAGAGTCGGCAGCTCTGGTTTTAACATCCTATCCTGGATAGAGGCTTGCAGAAACCACATGAGCTAGGCTCATTATGGGCCAGATCCAGGCTCCAGGCTCGAGTCTTCAGTGGCTCGCCCAACTCTATGCTAATATTGCAGACGGTCCTGAACAATTCACAACAAACAGAAAATAGTATATATTTCGGACTATTAAGACAGAAAAGTACCAAATTTAAATATAATGAACTAGGCCAAGTTTTCAAGTTATTTCACTCCAGCCTCCTTTCATAACCTAAGTATTAGGTTTTACAAATTTCAGTGTATGAATAACAAACCAAGAAGTCAACCGTACCCTTTGAATAAAATAGCCATGTTTTCAGCGTTGTTTATTTGCAACTTCAACAATAATAACCTACACCAACAACTTTGGAATATCGAGACTAATATGGCAGACACGAGCACACTTGCGAGAACATTGACAGAACATAACACATCACGACACAGTCACAATCACGATAAACCAAAAGACATGCACAACATATACAGACACAAAGCATGAAACATCCAAACATGCATACGTACATACTGCAACTCCACTACAGCACAAATGTGCACAAGGATGTGTGAGACAGCTTTGCACATTTGGACTGTTTAATATTATTTCAGAAAATGAATGCATACAAATACATATAATACTCCCTTTGGGTATTGATTTCTCCTGCTGCGGATGAAGTAGGTATACTGTGCCACCACTCCTTCCCTGCAATGGCTGACTCAATTTATCTTTCAGTGCAGACAACATTTTGAGTTATGGGTTTTAACACACATGTTTTATTTCCTATTTAAGAACAGCACCACTAGCCCAAAAAGGTTACTGTCTGTCACTTTCGTCTCAGGAGGCACAGTGGCTACTGGGACTTATTTGAGTGGGATTGATCATTTGCCTGGGTTTGTACAAGTCCGTCCTACTATGGCTCTGCACTCTGGCTGGCTTCAGCACTTGACTTTCAGTGGTAGAGATGGTGAGTCATCACAGGCTTCTCAGGGAAGTTGTGTGGGTGGAGCTCAACTTCAGAACTCAACAATAAGCCAGCAGCACAATAATAGGTTGTCCAAACCGGTGCTATACCTTGTTTTAAAAAAATACTTTATTACACTCACAAACTAAAAAAACTGCACCTGTAATTGCGGGCAGGCACAATTTAGTGAACTTAATGCTGATGCTACTGTGCCTCAATCTACTATCCACTCATTTCCCATGGATTCTTCTCCTCCTCTAAACTAAACCATTCCCCTCTCTATGTAGGAATGTATGTATTAGCATGAGTAAATGTTGAGGTGCAAATTATCTCTCGTTGTATTAAGCGCACTTAGTTTATCACAGTTGTTAGTCTTAGGGATAAGCCTGCAGTCAATCGGCAACAGTGTGGAGTCTCTCTCCATCATCTGAGAGACAGTGCTCTTCCCAAACAGGCATGGCCTCCCCCAGCTTTGGTGAGGTCAAGGAGTGCTGGGCGGCAGCACGAGCCAATGTCAAAGGCACTTCGGCCTGAAATTTCAGGAAAATCTGGAGTATCGGTGGCCACACATGGTGGATCTGGGCACAGTTGCCCTCCTCTTCAGTTCTGGGTGTGCTTCATTGTGTGAAAGCACAAGTGGGCAGCACCAGTCTTTTAGTTACAGCTGCTGTTGCACTTTTACATCTGCTGTTGTATTTTCTGGTCACAGCAGCACAGGATGACTGCACTCACATTTCTTGGTCACAGCAGCATGGGATGATACTCGGTCGTGATTCCTGGTCACAGTGGCACAGTCAGCCACAATTCTGGGGTTCCTGGCTCTAGTTGCAGTTGAGAGTCTAATGCTTGCCAACATGTGAGACATGCAGATCCCTGTCCTCCATCCTCCTTACAGGATAGAAGACCCCACCTTCACTGGGTTCTCACTTTTTCGAGCCCTTCCTGGCAAGTCACACCTCCTTTAGTGTTGGCAATGCATTGCCCTCTGTCAGCAGGCAGATTGGCATCTAGCCACCTCAGTCAGAAGAACAGCTTCTTCCAGCAAGGCAAGACTTCATGGTAATTCTCCTAACCCCTGGGAAGCTGGATACCAGGCTGAGACCAGCTCTGGTTGCACAGCAGTTCTCTCTGTGCTCTGTGCTGCACTCCCTATCTTTGGTCATGGAGCACTTGGATATTGAAGAACAAGCGGGTCAGTGGCTCCCACTTTTGTACAGTAAAATCAGACAGGAGTTGTGGATCCAATGTCTGCACTTTCAGAACTGCTTTACAGTGGTTCTCCTTTCCAGGGTCCTCTTCAGGCTGCTCTCCAGCCTAATCCTTTGTGTAAAATAACGTTACTCACAACAGAGAATGGGGATGTTAGCTCTGGAGTCTAGGTTAGTGCATAGAAGTGGAATTTTGCATGAGTGGACCTCCACTCCAGTGACACAGATTAAAAAGGTTTAGTCACAATTATGGAGTCACAAAACACTATACGGTGCCACCTCTGTTATGCGTACTAAACCCATGGCATAGACGGTAGTCCACTGGCAGTGCAAGTAGGGCATGCTTGTTGCATCCCTGCAAGTCTCAAGACTGGTCCAGGACCTCTCTCCTGTCAATAGAGAAGCCTAGGCCTTGGTATGCACACACTGTATTAGTGTGAGGCTAGGGACAAAATCAAAAACCAGGATACCAGATTCTCACAGGCATTCAGATCTGAGAGAAAGAACTGTATAACAAGCAGAAGATATTACTGTCCCACAAGTTATTGTTTGAAATTGGGTTACTGGTTGAACGGAGTGAAACCGTACTGAAGCAGCAACCACAATCCTTTTCAGGGTTAAGTCACAAGCAAACCCCAAATTAGCCTGTGCTCAACCTTATGGTAGCTTGGCACAGAGCAGTCAGGCTTAACTTAGAGGCAATGTGTAAAGTATGTGTGCAACACTTCAAAGAGTAAAACAGTGAAAACACAAAACAAGGAACAAGGAAAATCCCACACCAATATTGAAAAACAGAGTACATTTTAATACATTAATCAAGACCAAAACAACAAAAATCCAATCTGTAGACCAGGAGATATGCAATTTTAAAGATTTCATGAAAATAGTGCCAAAAAAGCACAAAGCACCAACTGTGGTTATCTGGTCATGCCGGATCGGGACAAAGTATCAACTTTAAGCCGACTGCGATGGAGCGTGGGCCAGCTATAGGGACCCACATAGGTCCACTGAACACAGTGCATTAATCCTGGTTGCAAAGAGCCCATCATTGAGGATGCGTCAGGCAGCCAAGGCGATGCAAGGTCCGGGGAAGGAGATTCATTATGCAGTGGTGGTTCTGGGGAGTCGTGAAGTGCAATGTGATATCCTTGTGTAGAGATGTGTCGAGCAGCAGCAATTCCGATGGGCTGTGTTGGGCAAGGCAATGTCATTGTATGGGGGGGGTCCGTGCAGCAGAGGTGAGGCGTTCGTTCCAAGGGCAATGCGTCGAGCATCAAGGGGGGGATGCACCAGTTCTGCAGGAGATGTGCTATGTGCAGAGGAGATGCATTGGTTCTGCTGAACCCACAGACGCCCTGGTAAAGCACCTTCAGGCCCACTTTCAAGGGTCCAGGACTGGGGTGGAACCACTTGGAAGGGCAGGACTCACGGATATCAGAGTCCAGTTGCTGGGTTCAAGGTTCTTGGAAGCCTGTTCTGTCCCTGAGTTTTCTGATTAGGAGGTCAACCAACTAGCGCTTGGAGTCACTTTGGGGTCCTGGGTTTGGAGATGCAGGTCTGGTCCTTTTCAACCAGGCAAGAGGGTAGCAAAGCATGAGGTCAACACAGCAGGGCAGCAGTCCAGCAGAGTGGCAGTCCTTTCAGCAGCACAGCAGTCCTTCCTCCTGGCAGAGTGCACAGGTCCAGGAGTGTGAAGAAAAGTTGGGTCTAAGGGTCCAATATTTATACTTGGTGCTCATTTTGAATGAGATGAAGCTTCCAGAGGCTTTCACCACCCTCTGAGGTGTCAGCCTTCCCCTTCCTGTCTGCCCTGGCCCAGCTTGTCTGGGGTCGCAAAAGACCAGTGTCAAACCCTTAATGAGAGCGTTCAGGCAGAGCATTTGTGATGTGGAAGTATGATAGATGGCAGCTTCTCCCCCTCAATAACTCAGAGTGGCCTATCCTGCCAACACCTATCTTCCCTTTGCGCATTGCTCCCAGACAGTGGGACAAAGACCAACTGCTAGCTTCACCTAGTCATGTGCCCCAGGAAGATGCAGCAGGCACCAAATGGTTAGGACAAGAAAATGCTAAAAGTGGCATTTTCAGAATTATGACTAAAATACAACTTGACCATTAAAGAGGGTGTTTAACTACAATTCAGACACCAAATTCCCCCTGTCTACCTGCTCCCAATTTGAAGTTACAGTGTATTAAATAAAGTGTGGTAACTCCAATGTTATCCTAATGGAGAGGTAGGCCTTTCAGTGGCAGAAAACAAATTTGAGAGTTTTTCACTACCAGACAAAACATTTAGGAGTTGTGCACTATCAGGACATGTAAAAGTTAAAAGTACATGTTCAACTTTTTAAATACAGTGCATCCTGACCTCCGGGCTGTTCAGGGCCTACCCTAAGGGTTATTATATGTATTGCAAAGGAAGGTTTAGGCTTAGCAAAAGGTTTATTTTGCCAGATTATAATGGCAGTTTAAAACTGCACATACATGGTGCCATGACAGGCCTGAGACAGGTTGAAAAGGCTATTTAAGTGGGTGGTACAACAAGTGCTGCAGGCCCACTAGTGGCATTTAATTTATAGGCCCTGTGCACATGTAGTACTGCTTAACTAGGGACTTACAAGTAAATTAAATAGGCCAATTGGGTGTAAGCCAATTTTACCAAGTTTAAATGAGTGAGCGCTAGCACTTTGAGCATTTTACCACTGCTAACCCATGCTAATGTCCTAAAGCCAGAAAAAATTAAGTCAGCAAAAAAGGAGGGTGAAAGGCAAAAAGTTAGGGGAGAACCACACCAAGAATGCAGGGTTAACAGTCACCAACAGGCAAGATGTGATAAACTCTTATCGGGAGAATTTGAAATAAATCTATTTAAAAGTCTATACTGAGCTACATTTCAGGTACCACACACTTTCATCCTTTAAAGTTTGGTGTAAATCGAGTACATGAATACCTTGCTCGCCATCGCACCCTTAGTGTAATAAGCTGTAAAGTTTGTTAAATCTACACCTGCTTCTTTCATGACTGACTTCGCCCAACGTGCAATAGTAGCATTTGAAACCCCTTTAAATGGATTTTTATGACATAATAACATAGGAATAAGAAATTGTTCTTCCCCTGCACACCTCTTCTCTAATATTCTAGACTCATATTCTTTGAAGCATCAAACTACACACAAATCCGGAAGTGTATCAAAATATGGGTAAAATAAAGTACTAGACATAGTTTTTGTTCCTCTTCAAATTTTGAAAAGTAATCCTTGTAGTTGATAAAATCTTTTAGAAATCTCCAAACCTCTCGCATCAGATACCCCTCTGAACGATATTAGGCATCATAAAGTTGCCAATTTCCAAGACAGTTCTCAAAGTTCTAAATACATTTTACAAACTCTGATATTTTGATCTTGGAGGTCTTCTGAGACTAATTCCTTCCACTACCCTGTACACTAAAGGGCAACTACTAATAGAGATCCCTTGAACCAAACAGTGTCCAGCCGCTATTGCTGATCTATAGCAGTTAACGGTCCTGTACGACAGACCGTCCTAAACAGTTTTGCTTAAAGATTTGTCACTTCTATTTCTTCAGTTTGTACGGGATACAAATCCCTTTCCATGCACCAATGTACCCATACTGACTATGCCCCTTTGTTTCTTTTTCTGGTACTTGGTGTCCGTGATTCATTGAGTAATTCCAAACCAGGGTCACTAGCACTAATTGACATGTCTGCCTCCTCACCTGCATTAGAACTCTCTGTATCACTGAGAACAAAGGAAAAGCATAACCCTGAATTTTCCTCTAGTACAAATTGAATGCAGCCACTGATATCGTCCCTGGATCCGGATGCCAACTGACATGTTTCTCTAACTGATTTGTCAGTCGTATAGGAAATAGATCTACTTCCAGTGGACCTAATTTGCTGCTGATCTCCAGAAATATACAAGGCATTAGTTTCCAATCGCTGTAATCCAGCATGTAGCAGGAATTCCAATCTGCTAAGTAAATGAGCTGTTATCTCTGTATTCTGCTCCATGCAAAACTCCCCAAATCCTTTCCATAACTCTGAAAGTATTTTTGACCTGCTTCCACCCAGCTTGTTAATGTAAGTGACAGCCGAAATGTTGTCTGACAGCCGAAATGTTGTCCATCTTCAACAGAACTGAACACCATTTTAGTTGTTCCTTTAAACTGCAAATTGCTGATTCTCCTGCTTTCAACTCTAAACAGATTATATGATCCTGTCTCTCTTGCATACTCCATTTCCCTCCTGTCAATTGATACTCCAAGGCTGCTCCCCAACTCAGATTGCTCGCATCTGTTTCCAAACCATAATCTGGGGTGGTACCAAAAATCGCTCTGCCATTCCAAGCCTGAAGATTTTCCAACCACCGTACCAGTTCCTTCACTACATCCTCAGAGACCTTTATCATGTCTCCATACCATAAACCTTTTGCCAAATCTAGATGTTTGAGACTTTGCAACGCTCTATAATTCAATGGCTGTGGGAAAATCGCCCGACTCAATGAAGGGAGAAAGCCAATTATCCTTGACAACTCCCTCAACATAATCTTTTCTTTCTTTATAATACCTTTTATCTCTCTTTATTAAAGAAATCTTTCTGTTTAGTAACTGGAATTGCGCTTTCACTGTGTCCACCACAAAACAGGGGGAGCGTGTGATTGTGTGTGTGCGCACGCGTGTGCTGGCACGCTTTCCCAGGTTGTGTTTTTCGGTGGGTATGGTTGACAAGTAGTGCATAGAAAAAAACTGTATTTGCTTTGCTAATAACTTTTTTCCTCCCCCCAGACTCACTGATTAAACATGCACCAAATGACCGAAACTGAACATGCAGTAGACTCAATTTGATTTCGCAAAATTTTGATGCAGAATAGGAAATGGGTCGGTTTGCATAGAAACCCTCTAGTCAACTGTCTCTGAAAAACTCAAGAGGCTGAAGACAACCCACCAAAATTGATAGACTCTGCACAGGGGTCAATCTCTTTGGCTGCCTCTTCCAAGAAATGTTCATCATGCATAGTTGAGTAAAAAACACAAATTGTGGTTGACAAGTGCCTAAGAGTGAGATACCTATGCGCTATTCTGTTTGAGTAGATCGAGAAAATTGCTGTTGTGATTTTGGGACAGCTGTCAACTGGATTAGTCCTTTTCCTTCTGCCAGAAAATATGGCAGAAGAAGGACTTCCCATATGCATTTGCTGTTCCTCTAGTGTGAGACTTCAAGGAAAATGCAACTTGGGCTTGACATGTGTAGGAAAGTACCATCTTGCCTGGCATGTTACCCCCATTTTTCACTGTATATATGTTGTTTTAGTTGTATGTGTCACTGGGACCCTGGTAACCCAGGGCCCCAGTGCTCATAAGTATGCCTGAATGTGTTACCTGTGTAGTGACTAACTGTCTCACTGAGGCTCTGCTAATCAGAACCTCGGTGGTTATGCTCTCTCATTTCTTTCCAAATTGTCACTGACAGGCTAGTGACCATTTTTTACCAATTTACATTGGCTTACTGGAACACCCTTATAATTCCCTAGTATATGGTACTGAGGTACCCAGGGTATTGGGGTTCCAGGAGATCCCTATGGGCTGCAGCATTTCTTTTGCCACCCATAGGGAGCTCTGACAATTCTTACACAGGCCTGCCACTGCAGCCTGAGTGAAATAACGTCCACGTTATTTCACAGCCATTTTACACTGCACTTAAGTAACTTATAAGTCACCTATATGTCTAACCTTTACCTGGTAAAGGTTAGGTGCAAAGTTACTTAGTGTAAGGGCACCCTGGCACTAGCCAAGGTGCCCCCACATTGTTCAGAACCAATTCCCTGAACTTTGTGAGTGCGGGGACACCATTACACGCGTGCACTACATATAGGTCACTACCTATATGTAGCTTCACCATGGTAACTCCGAATATGGCCATGTAACATGTCTATGATCATGGAATTGCCCCCTCTATGCCATCCTGGCATAGTTGGCACAATCCCATGATCCCAGTGGTCTGTAGCACAGACCCTGGTACTGCCAAACTGCCCTTCCTGGGGTTTCACTGCAGCTGCTGCTGCTGCCAACCCCTCAGACAGGCAGCTGCCCTCCTGGGGTCCAGCCAGGCCTGGCCCAGGATGGCAGAACAAAGAACTTCCTCTGAGAGAGGGTGTGACACCCTCTCCCTTTTGAAAATGGTGTGAAGGCAGGGGAGGAGTAGCCTCCCCCAGCCTCTGGAAATGCTTTGTTGGGCACAGATGTGCCCAATTCTGCATAAGCCAGTCTACACCGGTTCAGGGACCCCTTAGCCCCTGCTCTGGCGCGAAACTGGACAAAGGAAAGGGGAGTGACCACTCCCCTGACTTGCACCTCCCCTGGGAGGTGTCCAGAGCTCCTCCAGTGTGCTCCAGACCTCTGCCATCTTGGAAACAGAGGTGCTGCTGGCACACTGGACTGCTCTGAGTGGCCAGTGCCACCAGGTGACGTCAGAGACTCCTGCTGATAGGCTCCTTCAGGTGTTAGTAGCCTTTCCTCTCTCCTAGGTAGCCAAACCCTCTTTTCTGGCTATTTAGGGTCTCTGTCTCTGGGGAAACTTTAGATAACGAATGCATGAGCTCAGCCGAGTTCCTCTGCATCTCTCTCTTCACCTTCTGATAAGGAAACGACCGCTGACCGCGCTGGAAGCCTGCAAACCTGCAACATAGTAGCAAAGACGACTACTGCAACTCTGTAACGCTGATCCTGCCGCCTTCTCGACTGTTTTCCTGCTTGTGCATGCTGTGGGGGTAGCCTGCCTCCTCTCTGCACCAGAAGCTCCGAAGAAATCTCCCGTGGGTCGACGGAATCTTCCCCCTGCAACCGCAGGCACCAAAAAGCTGCATTACCGGTCCCTTGGGTCTCCTCTCAGCACGACGAGCGAGGTCCCTCGAATCCAGCGACTCTGTCCAAGTGACCCCCACAGTCCAGTGACTCTTCAGCCCAAGTTTGGTGGAGGTAAGTCCTTGCCTCACCTCGCTGGGCTGCATTGCTGGGAACCGCGACTTTGCAGCTACTCCGGCCCCTGTGCACTTCCGGCGGGAATCCTTTGTGCACAGCCAAGCCTGGGTCCACGGCACTCTAACCTGCATTGCACGACTTTCTAAGTTGGTCTCCGGCGACGTGGGACTCCTTTGTGCAACTTCGGCGAGCACCATTTCACGCATCCTCGTAGTGCCTGTTTCTGGCACTTCTCCGGGTGCTACCTGCTTCAGTGAGGGCTCTTTGTCTTGCTCGACGTCCCCTCTCTCTGCAGGTCCAATTTGCGACCTCCTGGTCCCCCCTGGGCCCCAGCAGCGTCCAAAAACGCCAAACGCACGATTTGCGTGTAGCAAGGCTTGTTGGCGTCCTTCCGGCGGGAAAACACTTCTGCACGACTCTCCAAGGCGAGAGGGATCCGTCCACCAAAGGGGAAGTCTCTAGCCCTTTTCGTTCCTGCAGAAACCTCAGCTTCTTCTGTCCAGTCGAAGCTTCTTTGCACCCACAGCTGGCATTTCCTGGGCATCTGCCCATCTCCGACTTGCTTGTGACTTTTGGACTTGGTCCCCTTGTTCCACAGGTACCCTAGATTGGAAATCCACAGTTGTTGCATTGCTGGTTTGTGTCTTTCCTGCATTATTCCTCTAACACGACTCTTTTGTCCTTAGGGGAACTTTAGTGCACTTTGCACTCACTTTTCAGGGTCTTGGGGAGGGTTATTTTTCTAACTCTCACTATTTTCTAATAGTCCCAGCGACCCTCTACAAGGTCACATAGGTTTGGGGTCCATTCGTGGTTCGCATTCCACTTTTGGAGTATATGGTTTGTGTTGCCCCTATCCCTATGTTTCCCCATTGCATCCTATTGTAACTATACATTGTTTGCACTGTTTTCTAAGACTATACTGCATATTTTTGCTATTGTGTATATATATATCTTGTGTATATTTCCTATCCTCTCACTGAGGGTACACTCTAAGATACTTTGGCATATTGTCATAAAAATAAAGTACCTTTATTTTTAGTATAACTGTGTATTGTGTTTTCTTATGATATTGTGCATATGACACTAAGTGGTACTGTAGTAGCTTCACACGTCTCCTAGTTCAGCCTAAGCTGCTCTGCTAAGCTACCATTATCTATCAGCCTAAGCTGCTAGACACCCTATACACTAATAAGGGATAACTGGGCCTGGTGCAAGGTGCAAGTACCCCTTGGTACTCACTACAAGCCAGTCCAGCCTCCTACATTGGTTGTGCAGTGGTGGGATAAGTGCTTGAGACTACTTACCACTCTTGTCATTGTACTTTTCATAAGAGAAAAATATACAAAACAAGGTCAGTGTATATACACATAGCCAAAAAGTTTTGCATTTCCTCTTTTCACTCTTTTCTAAGTGCTGAAAAGTACTTCTAAACTTTCAAAAAGTTCTTAAAAGTTTAAAAAGTTTTTTTCTGTCTTTCCAAAAAGTTCTGAAAACTTTTGTCTCTTTCTCTATCACTTTAACTCTTTCTAAAAAATGTCTGGCACAGGCCAAAGTGTTGATCTGTCCAAACTTGCATATGACAACCTTAGCTGGAAAAGAGCAAGGAGTCTCTGTATAGAGAGAGGTTTGAGTATAGGGAAGAATCCTGCCTTGGAACTGTTAATTAACATGCTTAGAGAACAGGATAAGGCCATAGGTGCCCCATCTGTTGAAAAAGTACCTAATAGTTCCCAATCTGATTCAGGGACTCCCCCAGGAAAAGATTCAGGAAAGAAACTTCCTAGCCTGCCCATTACTAGACAATCTAGCATAGATGGTAATGATGATGAGCCACACCATAGAAATAGTGTTGTCTCACATCATAGCAAAAGCATGTATTCTCACCATACTGGTAGTAATGTTTCTGTAAACCAAGCTGTTAAGTTGGCTTCTGTAAGGGACAGGTCTCCTTCTGTTCATTCCCATCATAGCTCTGTTTCTAGAAATGTCCCTCCCACCAACCCTGATGACAGAATGTTAGAGAGGGAACTCAATAAGTTGAGGGTGGAACAAACCAGACTGAAGCTTAAAAAGCAACAGCTGGATTTGGATAGACAGTCTTTTGAATTAGAGAAGGAAAGACAGAAGTTGGGTTTAGATACCCATAGTCATCCTGCAAAAGAGCATGATTCCAGGAATCTGCACAAGATAGTTCCCCCTTATAAGGAGGGGGATGACATTAACAAGTGGTTTGCTGCACTTGAGAGGGCCTGTGTTGTACAGGATGTCCCTCAAAGGCAGTGGGCTGCTATCCTATGGCTATCATTTAGTGGAAAAGGTAGGGATAGGCTCCTTACTGTAAAAGAAAATGATGCTAATAATTTCCAAGTTCTTAAGAATGCACTCCTGGATGGTTATGGCTTAACCACTGAACAGTACAGGATAAAGTTCAGAGAGACCAAAAAGGAGTCTTCACAAGACTGGGTTGATTTCATTGACCAGGCAGTGAAGGCCTTGGAGGGGTGGTTACATGGCAGTAAAGTTACTGATTATGACAGCCTGTATAACTTAATCCTGAGAGAGCATATTCTTAATAATTGTGTGTCTGATTTGTTGCACCAGTACTTGGTGGACTCTGATCTGACCTCTCCCCAAGAATTGGGAAAGAAGGCAGACAAATGGGTCAGAACAAGAGTGAACAGAAAAGTTCATACAGGGGGTGACAAAGATGGCAACAAAAAGAAGGATGGTAAGTCTTCTGACAAGGGTGGGGACAAATCTAAAAATGAGTCTTCATCAGGCCCACAAAAACACTCTGGTGGGGGTGGTGGGTCCAAATCCTCCTTTAACCAGAACAAGGAAAAGAAACCATGGTGCTATTTATGTAAAATAAAAGGCCATTGGACAACAGATCCCAGTTGTCCAAAGAAAGGCACCACAGCTCCTACCACTACAACCCCTACTGCTACACCTAGTGTCCCTACTAATAGCAGTGGTGGTGGGAGCAAACCTACTAATAGCCAATCCAAGGGAGTAGCTGGGCTCACTTTTGGTAATTTAGTTGGGGTTGGTCTGATTAGGGAGACCACAGAGGCTACTTTAGTCTCTGAAGGGGCTATTGATTTAGCCACTTTGGTTGCTTGCCCCCATAACTTGGAGAAGTACAAGCAACTAACCCTAATAAATGGTGTTGAGGTCCAGGCCTACAGGGACACAGGTGCCAGTGTCACAATGGTGATTGAGAAACTGGTGCACCCTGAACAACACATACTTGGACACCAGTACCAAGTAACCGATGCTCACAACATAACACAAAGCCACCCCATGGCTGTTGTTAATCTCAACTGGGGGGGGGTAACTGGTCCAAAGAAAGTTGTGGTAGCTTCAGATTTACCTGTAGACTGTCTATTAGGGAATGATTTGGAGACATCAGCTTGGTCAGATGTGGAGTTGGAGGCCCATGCAGCAATGCTGGGCATTCCAGGGCATATTTTTGCTTTGACAAGGGCTCAGGCCAAAAAGCAAAAAGGACAGGGAAGCTTGGATCCTGGAACAATGGACCAAGTGCTCCCTAAAGCTAGGGCTAGTAGAAGCAAACCACTTCCTACTATCCCTCCCTCTACAGTGGATTCTACTTCTGAGGAAGAAGAATTCCCTCCCTGTGCAGAACCTACACCAGAGGAGCTGGAAGCAGACACTGCTGAGCTTTTGGGTGAAGGGGGGCCTGCCAGAGAGGAGCTGAGTGTGGCACAGCAAACCTGTCCCACATTAGAGGGTCTCAGACAGCAAGCTGTCAAACAGGCTAATGGGGATGTCAGTGACTCTCACAGAGTTTACTGGGAGGACAACCTCTTGTACACTGAGCATAGGGATCCTAAACCTGGAGCTGCCAGGAGATTAGTGATCCCTCAGGAGTACAGAAAGTTCCTCCTGACACTGGCACATGACATTCCCTTAGCTGGGCATCTAGGACAAATGAAAACTTGGGACAGACTTGTTCCCCTGTTTCATTGGCCTAGGATGTCTGAGGACACAAAAGAATTTTGCAAGTCCTGTGAAACCTGTCAAGCCAGTGGCAAGACAGGTGGCACCCCAAAGGCTCCCCTTATCCCACTGCCTGTGGTTGGGGTTCCCTTTGAAAGGGTAGGGGTTGACATAGTTGGCCCCCTTGACCCTCCTACTGCTTCAGGCAATAGGTTTATCTTAGTGGTAGTGGACCATGCCACAAGATATCCTGAAGCAATTCCTTTAAGGACCACTACAGCACCTGCAGTGGCAAAGGCCCTCCTGGGAATATTTTCTAGGGTGGGCTTCCCAAAGGAAGTAGTATCAGACAGAGGAAGCAATTTCATGTCTGCATACTTAAAGGCCATGTGGAAGGAGTGTGGTGTAACGTACAAGTTCACAACACCCTATCATCCACAAACAAATGGACTGGTGGAGAGATTTAATAAAACTCTCAAAGGCATGATTATGGGTCTCCCTGAAAAACTCCGCAGGAGATGGGATATCCTTCTACCATGCCTCCTTTTTGCCTACAGGGAGGTACCCCAGAAAGGAGTGGGCTTCAGCCCCTTTGAACTTCTTTTTAGACACCCTGTTAGGGGTCCACTCACACTTGTAAAGGAGGGTTGGGAACAACCTTTAAAAGCTCCTAAGCAGGATATTGTGGATTATGTACTTGGCCTCAGATCAAGGATGGCTGAGTACATGAAAAAGGCCAGTAAAAACCTTCAGGCCAGCCAAGAGCTCCAGAAGCAATGGCATGATCAGAAGGCTGTTTTGGTTCAGTACCAACCAGGGCAGAAAGTGTGGGTCTTGGAGCCTGTGGCCCCAAGAGCACTCCAAGATAAATGGAGTGGTCCCCACACAATTGTTGAAAAGAAGGGTGAAGTCACCTACTTGGTTGACTTAGGCACTGCCAGGAGTCCCCTTAGGGTGCTCCATGTCAACCGCCTAAAACCCTACTATGACAGGGCTGATCTCACCCTGCTCATGGCAACAGATGAGGGACAGGAAGAAGACAGTGATCCTCTACCTGATCTCTTCTCTTCCACAGATCAAGATGCTCTTGTGGAAGGTGTAGTTTTGGCTGATTGTCTTACTGCTGAGCAGAAAGACAATTGCATAAATCTCCTAGGACAATTTTCAGAACTCTTCTCCACTGTGCCAGGCACCACTTCTTGGTGTGAGCACACTATAGATACTGGAGACAGTTTACCTGTCAAAAGTAAGATCTATAGGCAGCCTGACCATGTCAGGGACTGCATAAAGCAAGAAGTTCAGAAAATGTTGGAACTAGGAGTAGTTGAGCACTCTGACAGTCCATGGGCTTCTCCTGTGGTACTGGTACCAAAACCCAATTCTAAAGATGGAAAGAAAGAAATGCGGTTTTGTGTAGACTATAGAGGTCTCAACTTGGTAACCAAAACTGATGCTCACCCTATACCCAGGGCAGATGAGCTCATAGATACACTGGCATCTGCCAAGTATCTAAGCACTTTTGATTTGACTGCAGGGTATTGGCAGATCAAATTGTCAGAAGATGCTAAACCTAAGACTGCATTTTCTACCATTGGAGGACATTACCAGTTTACTGTAATGCCTTTTGGTTTGAAAAATGCACCTGCCACTTTTCAGAGGTTGGTGAACACAGTCCTGCAAGGGCTGGAAGCTTTCAGTGCAGCATATTTGGACGATATAGCTGTCTTTAGCTCCAGCTGGGATGATCACCTGGCCCACCTATGGAAAGTTTTGGAGGCCCTGCAAAAGGCAGGCCTCACTATCAAGGCTTCAAAGTGCCAGATAGGGCAGGGTAAGGTGGTTTATCTGGGACACCTTGTTGGTGGGGAACAGATTGCACCACTTCAGGGGAAAATCCAAACTATTATTGATTGGGTTCCCCCTACCACTCAGACTCAGGTGAGAGCCTTCCTAGGCCTCACTGGGTATTACAGGAGGTTCATTAAGAACTATGGCTCCATTGCAGCCCCTCTTAATGACCTCACATCCAAGAAAATGCCTAAAAAGGTATTATGGACAGCAAGCTGTCAGAAAGCTTTTGAGGAGCTGAAGCAGGCCATGTGCTCTGCACCTGTCCTGAAAAGCCCTTGTTACTCTAAAAAATTCTATGTCCAAACTGATGCATCTGAATTAGGAGTAGGGGCAGTCCTATCACAACTTAATTCTGAGGGCCAGGATCAACCTGTTGCTTTTATTAGTAGGAGGTTGACCCCTAGAGAAAAGCGTTGGTCTGCCATTGAGAGGGAGGCCTTTGCTGTGGTCTGGGCTCTGAAGAAGTTGAGGCCATACCTGTTTGGCACTCACTTCATTGTTCAGACAGACCACAAACCTCTACTTTGGCTAAAACAAATGAAAGGTGAAAATCCTAAATTGTTGAGGTGGTCCATATCCCTACAGGGAATGGACTATACAGTGGAACATAGACCTGGGAGTAGCCACTCCAATGCAGATGGACTCTCCAGATATTTCCACTTAGACAATGAAGACTCATCAGGTCATGGCTAGTCTTATTGTCCTTCGTTTGGGGGGGGGGTTGTGTAGGAAAGTACCATCTTGCCTGGCATGTTACCCCCATTTTTCACTGTATATATGTTGTTTTAGTTGTACGTGTCACTGGGACCCTGGTAACCCAGGGCCCCAGTGCTCATAAGTATGCCTGAATGTGTTACCTGTGTAGTGACTAACTGTCTCACTGAGGCTCTGCTAATCAGAACCTCAGTGGTTATGCTCTCTCATTTCTTTCCAAATTGTCACTGACAGGCTAGTGACCATTTTTTACCAATTTACATTGGCTTACTGGAACACCCTTATAATTCCCTAGTATATGGTACTGAGGTACCCAGGGTATTGGGGTTCCAGGAGATCCCTATGGGCTGCAGCATTTCTTTTGCCACCCATAGGGAGCTCTGACAATTCTTACACAGGCCTGCCACTGCAGCCTGAGTGAAATAACGTCCACGTTATTTCACAGCCATTTTACACTGCACTTAAGTAACTTATAAGTCACCTATATGTCTAACCTTTACCTGGTAAAGGTTAGGTGCAAAGTTACTTAGTGTAAGGGCACCCTGGCACTAGCCAAGGTGCCCCCACATTGTTCAGAACCAATTCCCTGAACTTTGTGAGTGCGGGGACACCATTACACGCGTGCACTACATATAGGTCACTACCTATATGTAGCTTCACCATGGTAACTCCGAATATGGCCATGTAACATGTCTATGATCATGGAATTGCCCCCTCTATGCCATCCTGGCATAGTTGGCACAATCCCATGATCCCAGTGGTCTGTAGCACAGACCCTGGTACTGCCAAACTGCCCTTCCTGGGGTTTCACTGCAGCTGCTGCTGCTGCCAACCCCTCAGACAGGCAGCTGCCCTCCTGGGGTCCAGCCAGGCCTGGCCCAGGATGGCAGAACAAAGAACTTCCTCTGAGAGAGGGTGTGACACCCTCTCCCTTTGGAAAATGGTGTGAAGGCAGGGGAGGAGTAGCCTCCCCCAGCCTCTGGAAATGCTTTGTTGGGCACAGATGTGCCCAATTCTGCATAAGCCAGTCTACACCGGTTCAGGGACCCCTTAGCCCCTGCTCTGGCGCGAAACTGGACAAAGGAAAGGGGAGTGACCACTCCCCTGACCTGCACCTCCCCTGGGAGGTGTCCAGAGCTCCTCCAGTGTGCTCCAGACCTCTGCCATCTTGGAAACAGAGGTGCTGCTGGCACACTGGACTGCTCTGAGTGGCCAGTGCCACCAGGTGACGTCAGAGACTCCTGCTGATAGGCTCCTTCAGGTGTTAGTAGCCTTTCCTCTCTCCTAGGTAGCCAAACCCTCTTTTCTGGCTATTTAGGGTCTCTGTCTCTGGGGAAACTTTAGATAACGAATGCATGAGCTCAGCCGAGTTCCTCTGCATCTCTCTCTTCACCTTCTGATAAGGAAACGACCGCTGACCGCGCTGGAAGCCTGCAAACCTGCAACATAGTAGCAAAGACGACTACTGCAACTCTGTAACGCTGATCCTGCCGCCTTCTCGACTGTTTTCCTGCTTGTGCATGCTGTGGGGGTAGCCTGCCTCCTCTCTGCACCAGAAGCTCCGAAGAAATCTCCCGTGGGTCGACGGAATCTTCCCCCTGCAACCGCAGGCACCAAAAAGCTGCATTACCGGTCCCTTGGGTCTCCTCTCAGCACGACGAGCGAGGTCCCTCGAATCCAGCGACTCTGTCCAAGTGACCCCCACAGTCCAGTGACTCTTCAGCCCAAGTTTGGTGGAGGTAAGTCCTTGCCTCACCTCGCTGGGCTGCATTGCTGGGAACCGCGACTTTGCAGCTACTCCGGCCCCTGTGCACTTCCGGCGGAAATCCTTTGTGCACAGCCAAGCCTGGGTCCACGGCACTCTAACCTGCATTGCACGACTTTCTAAGTTGGTCTCCGGCGACGTGGGACTCCTTTGTGCAACTTCGGCGAGCACCGTTTCACGCATCCTCGTAGTGCCTGTTTCTGGCACTTCTCCGGGTGCTACCTGCTTCAGTGAGGGCTCTTTGTCTTGCTCGACGTCCCCTCTCTCTGCAGGTCCAATTTGCGACCTCCTGGTCCCCCCTGGGCCCCAGCAGCGTCCAAAAACGCCAAACGCACGATTTGCGTGTAGCAAGGCTTGTTGGCGTCCTTCCGGCGGGAAAACACTTCTGCACGACTCTCCAAGGCGAGAGGGATCCGTCCACCAAAGGGGAAGTCTCTAGCCCTTTTCGTTCCTGCAGAAACCTCAGCTTCTTCTGTCCAGTCGAAGCTTCTTTGCACCCACAGCTGGCATTTTCTGGGCATCTGCCCATCTCCGACTTGCTTGTGACTTTTGGACTTGGTCCCCTTGTTCCACAGGTACCCTAGATTGGAAATCCACAGTTGTTGCATTGCTGGTTTGTGTCTTTCCTGCATTATTCCTCTAACACGACTCTTTTGTCCTTAGGGGAACTTTAGTGCACTTTGCACTCACTTTTCAGGGTCTTGGGGAGGGTTATTTTTCTAACTCTCACTATTTTCTAATAGTCCCAGCGACCCTCTACAAGGTCACATAGGTTTGGGGTCCATTCGTGGTTCGCATTCCACTTTTGGAGTATATGGTTTGTGTTGCCCCTATCCCTATGTTTCCCCATTGCATCCTATTGTAACTATACATTGTTTGCACTGTTTTCTAAGACTATACTGCATATTTTTGCTATTGTGTATATATATCTTGTGTATATTTCCTATCCTCTCACTGAGGGTACACTCTAAGATACTTTGGCATATTGTCATAAAAAATAAAGTACCTTTATTTTTAGTATAACTGTGTATTGTGTTTTCTTATGATATTGTGCATATGACACTAAGTGGTACTGTAGTAGCTTCACACGTCTCCTAGTTCAGCCTAAGCTGCTCTGCTAAGCTACCATTATCTATCAGCCTAAGCTGCTAGACACCCTATACACTAATAAGGGATAACTGGGCCTGGTGCAAGGTGCAAGTACCCCTTGGTACTCACTACAAGCCAGTCCAGCCTCCTACAACATGCATGAAAAAATAGAGATGCCATCTTCTGTGTCATGCCACCCCCTTATTTTGTAAAATATATTTAATTGAACTTGAATTTAAAAAAAAGATCCGTGGAGCTTCTTTGCCCCAGAAAGCTTTCAGTGTACTAAAAAATGCCAAAAAACTCTGTTTCCATATTTTTTACGTTTCTTAATTTGCTCATGATCACCAGGCGAGAGAAAGAAGAACCATTGTTACAACTGCTGCTTTTCCGTTATTATGATTCGCCACCTTGAATGATGTACCCATTTTAACTTCATTTAATGCATTTGGCTTATTTTTGGAAATGCGTTTAAAAAAACTTCTTGTACCCTACCGAGAAAGTCCAAAGTGATTCAGATGTTTTCTTTCCTGGTTTTATTTAGTAGTTTGCTTAACTCACTGGGCTGTTTCACCAGAAATGTAGCTTGAGACCTGCAGTGCATACAAGGATCTGTGAAATAAACATATTAAAATACTGAGTTTTCTTATATAGAATACTTATGTGTGATCAGTGCTTAATTTGTAAAAAAAAAAAAAGCATAAGCGCTGGTGCCAAAAGTTTTTCATAGAAGCCTGCCACCAGTACTGCCGAATGTTGGTGTTGCAGAATACTGTGACAAAGTAGTGTTAATTCCACCTCACGATTCTTTCAACCACTGCCATACTTTCCTTGCCCTTTTATCTCATTTGTTCAGGTTCTTTTTCATCCCCGCTTTCTCCATGTTTCCCTGTGTTCCTCTTTCTCCTCCTTTCCCTATTTTCTTCCTTTCTCTCTTTTGTACTGGGTCTAAGTGTGATAATGAAAAACTAATTCCCAGCCCCTAAAATACTTGCAAGTACTGGCTCAAGTTAAGCACTGTCTGAGATCTCATGCTACAAGCGATGCTCTACTACAGGCACATAATTGCCGTTTTATGATGATTCAAGCCTGTGATAGGAGATTACGCACAGATCTTATTAAAACACTCAAATGTCAATTCAAACATACAGATATAAAACAATAATTGAGAAGATATTAAAAAAAACTTACTTTTAGCAATATTTTAAACTAAAGCACTACATTTTTTAAAAACTTCACCAACACTGTTGTTACAATTCTCGCACCTCAAAAGCTATGAATGTAATTCAAAATGTTGTACATAATATTGCAGATGAGTTTAGAAGTCAAATATCCCTTATCACTTCGAAAGAGACAACTATCAATTTACTATTATTTATTAGTTAGAGCATGGGTTATTTAATTACATTTTACTTTTAGGTGTTGTTATTGATTGGGATAAATATTGTGAGGTCAGACCAGTGCTTAATTTGTGCTTGTTGTTTCCAGTGCTGAGCACCGGCACTTATTTTTGATGGCCAGGGCTTATTCTTCTGCCTCAATCATTTGCTGCGAGCAAAAGACACATATGGGAAAGACGGATGAAGGGAAAAACGAAAAGGCGTCACAAAGAGAGAAAGTAGAAAGCTGCAAGAGTGAGCTGAAGGGGGCAGTGAGTGGCTTTATATGGATTGAAGAGGCCCGAGATGGCTTCAGGATTACGCTGCCTCAGTATTCCGTGTTCTTACATTTAATTGCAGCAGCCGCGTGTTTGAGGAGCGCTTTGGGCACCAGCACCTTTTTATTTACAAATTAAGCACTGGCTCATACGCATTACATTTGAAAGTTTTGGATTGTGGTGCTAGCCATAACTTGCGGATGTCAATTTTTTTTTCAATTTTATTTCAAAGGCATAACTGCACTTTAATATAGTTTTACGTTTTTTAAACATTTGTTGAAGTGTTATAACCAAAGTTGAACATAGCTACTCTTTAACCTTTTCCAGTGATTTTCTTTTTTTTATTCCTATACCACACCCAATAGTTCCCTGCAGATAATCTCCTGGAGTTGTTCCAAAGGCTATGAGCAGAGAGTGTTGACCAAGTGCAGCTGTACTACACAAAAATCATTTTATTTGACTGTTTTTCTGATTTGCTAATCCTGAGACCCATTGAGGGACTAGAATACACTAATGCTGCACAGTATTCACAAATCCTGTAATAAGAACATTTTTAATAGTAATTTTATTTACGGAGCAGTCCTGTTGAGCCCCCCACGTGGATTTGGGAGTCAGGGTAGGCTTACCTTTCCTTGTAATGCCATTTTTGGTTATTTTCCCCAGCACAGTGCTCAGTGAAGCGTATTGGTAAATGGCAGTCACAACAGAAATTTGTCTGTGAGGCCAGCCAATCAGAGTGCATCAGATTCACAAATCTGTAATAGATAATGGGAGAAAAATCTCCCTCATCCAGTAGTGTGCTTTGTTTCTTTAACAGGATTTGCAAATCCTCAGTGAAATCGAGAATCCACGGAGGATCCACAGATTAGTGGCCTGGTAAGCTTTCAAATTCACTCCATCTGCATAAACCTTCTTCACACGACCTAAGGCAATACCGACTGTCAAATGTGAGCCATCCATCTGTACGCCCTATTTAAAGTCGGCAAACCCGTAGCTTCTATTTTTACTGTTCGTCACTGCAATCTATATCCTGGTGGTGGAGGACTGTTAAAAAAAAAAAAAAAAAAAAAAGAAATTACCCCCACACCATTGGAGAAATCTTCCATGAAGATGGGTCATTAGTGCTTTCTTTTTCAAAAACAACCTCCCGCTTTGCAAGCTTGGTTTTAATAAAGAAAAAGCTTTAAAAAGTTTGGTGTAAGCGTCCATGCACACCAAATTTTTAAATGACTTTGTACAAACTCATAGAGTTCACGACAGGATCAGCAGTGAACTCTAAATCTGGCGGACTGAGCAAAGGCAGGGTGGTGGACGTAAAGCCTTGCACCACATAGACTGACTTTACTCCATTTGCCACACTCTAAATCCTCCCTTTGTCTCAAGAACGGAAATTGAGAAAATAATTACTGTAGCTTAAAATTAATGTTCCCGAAATTACAACAAAATCAGTGAAAGCTTCAACAATTAAATATGATTTTGTGGTTAGACTCAAAATTTACGAATATTTTAATGAGTTAGTTGCAAGATTTTATATTATTGGAATTAAGTATCTAAGGTATCTTAAAAACGTATTCTTTTTGTAAACAATTAAAGAAGCATGACCAACTTTACTATTTTTTACATCATTGACGTTTTCTTTGAGGGGCAGAATTTGTAAAAAAAAAAAAAAAAAAAAAAAAATGCATATGTACTTACAGACCATAGACCTAATGTCTTTGACTCTGTGCCTCCTGCATCTGCTCCGTTCCTAGGAATCTGCCCCATTCCTCAAGCCAGCATGTTCATTCCCCCACAATTGGTAGGTTCACTAGCTGCATTTTTGCATTTTCAGCACTGATACTGAAAACAACAGGATTGAGGTTGTGGTGTGTTGAGAAGATACAACAGTAACCAATGTTTGCTGTGTATGGTGCAACGCCCCGCACAGTACATTATGAGACACAGCAATGGTTCACATGCTCTGGCCTAGGTTCATGCCTTGCACCAAGTGTGTGCTGTGCTTGGCCAAGGCTGTGTGCAGCAGACTCTGCTGAGGTTAACTGGGTGCATTGCTTGGCTTTTGAGTTGCAACCTCTGGACAGTTGCTGGTGTACATCGATAACGACCATGTGCAGTGGATTTTGGGGTACAAAGACTCTGCACAAGGCACAGCCATCCTCCAGGCAAAGTGCCTGATGATAGCTGCTAGCTGTGTACATTTTGTTCTAGGAGCATTTAAAAAAAACAAATCCCACCCCTGTCATTTACTCCACATTTCCGCACAAGACCTTACGTTGGGCATCGTAAATAACCACCTCTCTAACGTCACTGTTGACATCAAATCTCCTTTGAAGAACTTACCAATTATATAATTTGAGCAGCTATATGGCAAGTGCAGTTGAGAACATGGCCTGGCTAAAGGCCACGGCCTGCATCCAGAATATGCTAAGCATGTCTAAGAGCCTACCTAGTGGGCTTTTAGAGAAAGCTTCTAGCCCCTCTTGAAGTTCAAGAGCTGTATGGACACGGCCAAAGTCCGTGCCCAGCAGTCCATACCCAGAGCCCGGTTGACTTCTCTAAACCACATGCCCAGCACTACCAGGTGGTTATTAGATAAGAACATCCACAGGTTCTGCCCTGTGGACCAAGTGGCTGCGCTTTGCCCTAGAGCAGCTAAATTATGATGTTTATTATCTTGAAAGCAATAGTGCATGTAGGGTCAAAAGTGTGTTGGTGGGGGTGATGTGTTGCCATGAGATGTGCATACAGCCATGGATACTGTTTCACCAAATGCAGGGGATTTGACATCACATAAACTTTGACCTCAAAGACATTACAGGAAATGACATTCTAAGACCTTTTACTGAGAATCCCAGGAAGTGATGACATTAATCATGATATCACAATAATTGGCCTCACGGAAGCCTAGTGTATACCTCAAAGGGAAAATATAGTAATAAATCACTTAGAGACCAACAAAAATTAGATTTAAAATACAAAATTGTTCATGTCCACCGGTAGCAATTTACGTAGATCATATACCGAATTTGAATTATGTTACTGGTGTGAGTTACTCCTTAAAATTGTTTCTTAGTTTTGTGATTACTTGTAAGGCGCCATCAATCGTGTGAATCACAGAGTCAGAGGTTTGATTCAAAAACATCATTTTTCATGCATTCACAATAATGAAACATGGAGATAAGTTTCCTTATATAGTCTTTTTAACATTCATTTAGTTTTCTGATGGATTCCAAAGAGTGCACATTGTGCTGCTGAAGCTATTTATTTAAATGAACTGAAAGTGCAATGTACCCATGTCTCCTGTTGGAAGTTGTCAGTGCCCATGAGGACACTGTTTGCCTTCTGTTCTTTATATTGCTTTTGCCCCCGCTGACACTAGGTGTTTCAAAAGTAGCACTAGGGGCCACAGGGGGCAGGAAGCCAGTGGTATTAGCAGCTACCCTTGGCAGTGCCTTGATGATGCCAGTGAGAATCACAAATCCTGCTGTACCCAGTCGTGGCTTGCCTGGATTCCTGGGGTGGTGCGCGGGGGTGTTGGGGGATGTGGGGGGTGCTGGGGAATGTGGGGGGTGGTGGGGTAAACGATGGGGGATAGGGAAACTTAATAACATTTAAAAAAAAAAAATTGAAAAGAAACGTACCTCCGTTCCCACGCCGTGCCGCTCCTCTGCTGCATGTAGGCACAGGCTCTCTCCAGCCCAGGAACTGTGTTGCTGGGCTGGAGAGAGCCCTGTGTGCTTGTGTTTTTGGCTGGCCCGAGACGGCTGGCCAGACACACCTGCGCTCTGAGGGGGAGTGCACAGTGCACTCCCCTCTGCTCGTGACCCGCAATGCCCCACCCCTTTCACAAGGAAAAGATAATAAACAGAGTTTATTATCTTTTCCTTGTGAAAGGATTTGCAGCGGTTGCCGCTAGCGGAGGGGCAGGGTGGACGCTCCTCTGCCCTTATGGAGGAGCCGCCCCGGGCTGTACCCTAAAAACAGTACATGCTGCGAACTGGGTGAGAAAGAAGGTCTGCGCCCTTAAGTGTGACATCGAGTTGGTCTGGGGTAGAATGACTACCCCCTCTCTCCCCAGGACTGGGCTGGACCAGTCACAGGCTCCTAATACTGGGCTTGAAAGCATGACTGAGTCCTAAGGCTGGATTGGGGCAGTGTGACTGAGAACTATGGCTGAGGTGGGAAAGAGTGATTGTGCTGCAGTCTTGGGTTAGGACAGAGTGTGCTTGAGGGTAAGGCTGGGAGAGAGTGACTGAACATATGTCTGGGATAGTGAAACAGCGTGTCTGCGTCCTAGAGTTGGACAGAGTAGCTGGACTCTTGGGTTGGTCTACCGGACCAGACAGGGCCATAGGTGTGGGCTAGGACAGAGTGACTGCTATAGGGTTATGCTTGGAGATAGTGACCATGTGTTTTGCTTTGGCTGGAACAAAGTGGCTGCACCATACGTTTGTGTTGGGACAGAGTGACCACGTTTTAGGATTGAGCTTCATCATAGTAGCTGAACCCTAGGCTTGGGCTGTGACTGAGTGGCTGCCCTTTAAGTTTGGGCTGCAGAACTGTAACTGCGCCCACAAGCAAGGCGAGGATAGTGTGACTGCACCCTAGGATTGGCCAGCGACAGGGTGATTGCACCTTAAGGCTTAGGTGTAGGACAGAGTGGCAGCTTCATGAAGTTCACCTGGGTCAGGTGAATGTGCTCTGAAAGTCTAGGCCTGGCCGGATCCAATGAGCCTGTGCAGCCTCCGTAACCAGCCAGTCTGGACTTGGGCAATGAAGAAGTGCGCCACTCCCTGGAGACCTTTCAGCCACACTGTGAAAGAGTAAAACATATACATATCAGAAGGTACTGATAAATTACTGTGCATACTAAAGTATTGAGTCTGCTTTGAATTCCCATTAGTCACTAGGAAGCTTTAGTTATTAGAAATGCGTGGGCTAGTACAGGGTAATCGTGGTGCAAGAGCGAAGACAGCAGTGGAAGTTACAATGCGTGTGCGTTGCAGTAGGCCCAGACCGGGGAAGGGTTGGTGTGGCTACAGCCTTTCTCGGTTGTCAGAGTGTGTCTAAAAACGTGTGTCCAGGGTGCTGAATTTCATGACATGGGCAACTGAAGTAATGGCGCACTGCACACTGATATACGCGGGCATCGCCGAAGCCTGTCACCTCCTTAAGACCCCTCCCTCTTCTCAGACCATGTCACACCCAGCATGGCAATACTTTACCTTGAACAATGACAACTCATTGGAATTGGGAGTCGTTAACTCACTGCTGTATTTTATTTAATAAAAACAACATTCACCAACAAAACTTTCCGCAGTAACCCTTACATTATTTACACTGTATGTACATTGTCAAGATGCCAAGCATTAACACAGTCCGCTAATACATCAAAATTCCTGACACTGACTAAATCAGTTCCTGCGCATCCCAAATATCAAACATCAATGACTGCGAATGAGATCATGGCTGCCTAGAATGTCACACGTTCCCAAACCGCCCAGGGGTAGTAGCTCCATATGGGATTGCTTTGCTCCATCCCCTCCTCCAAAAAACCCTTCTAGTTTCATGTAAACCATGTGGAAGGGGCCCTCCTGCCTGCCAGGATACCTACCATGGGCACCCCTTCGACCCACAGACTCTCATGCACTACCCCCCTCCCCGCCAACCCGGTGGCCTGTGCTAGCTTCGAGTCCCTGTATATGCGCGGGTGGTTGGCCCTAGGGGCCAGATGCCAGTGACCGCCCGCAACCCCCCACCCTCCTTGTTGTCACTCTCCCATCCCACCAGCACCCCCTGAAGGGTCGAATTACCTTGCCGTCCTGCAGAAGTAATGAAAAAAGGCATCCAGTTGTTCCCCCAGTCATGATCTCATCCTGCCACAGACCAGCATAGTAGACAAACTATCTGGCCCCCCACCCGCAGTTGCTCTTCCACTGTGGACGAAGGACCAACTATGCTAAAATATCTTCAAGCAACATGTCATTACCCTCCTTAATAAGGTGCACCCCATCCTGGAGAAAGAAACTGTCCCCTTGTATGCGTCCATGTGTGATGGCGGCCAGCCTTGGCAACCTGAACAACCTGATGATTTTATTATTAATTCTCCGAACCGAGCACTCTCATTGAGATGCCACCCCTCCACTGCAGACGGGGGACGATGTTGGACCATTCAAGTACCGCCTGCCTGAAATTGTTTGGCCAGCCAGCCAAATTCAGAAACCACTAGCTCGAATAGCTGATGTCGACCCAGAGGGTCTAAGTCATTTCCCCCAAGATATATTATGATGACTTCTGGTTGATTGGAACCTCACGGGATCATAGAGTCCAACACCTGTCTCAGCTCTGTGAGGCGCAACTCTCCTTTCCCAAAAAAGGACAAACGGAATCTAACTTGGGCCACACGTGACGCGACGCAACGCCAGTCTTCACATACTGCTCAACAGCACGCCGAACATACGAGTGGCCAATCACCCAAACTTCTGCGACCCTGGTTGTTTCTGCGTGAACTGGGAATGTTGGGACTCGAGAAGAAGACAGTGCAAATAACTGTTATAAATAACATTTGCACCCTCACATTTCTCTTGTAGCAGTCTGAGGACCAACTGCCAATTCGCCGAACAGCCGCACCCGATAAACCCATTGCCACTGTGGCTGTTGCCAACCCTATCCTGAATGAATAAGCCCCGAATTCAGATGAGTCAAAACCCACTGCACTCAAACTGTGCTTGAGAATCTGCGTAAACTGATACTTAGTTAGGGGTGAGCCGTTAGCATGCACCAGGACAGTACCCCCGCAACCCAGTAGGGCGCAAGGCTAAGAAACCCTCTAAGTTAGAAACCAGACCCCAGCTGTTGTCCAGGAACTTACACAGCAGCACATGGTTACCCTTCTCATCCTGGTCCATTTTGGAATGATGAATATTGATCACCAAGGACCCAGACCCCGTTCGGCCATGGAGATCCCCCAACTGCAACCTTCCTGTTACATATTTCTTGTTGCTGGCCACCAATTCACCCAGTCTCAAGGCCCCATAGAAGGCTATGGTAAAGGCTAATTTAAACAGTACGATTTACCACAGGATGTGCAGATCTTACCAAGGACCCCCAATATGTCCTCAAGTTTCCCTAAGTCAATGGGCCGTCTAGTATCCGACTTAACCCCCTGTAGGTGCTGCCAACCCTTAATGGCCCTCCTCACCAGAAATGATTTTGTAACGCCCTGCACCCCCTGCAACTGGGCAGAAAAGGAAATTGCGGCCATATGATGTCTCTCACATGCAACTGACCTCCTGTTTCCCATCAATATCTCCAGGAAAGCTAGAACTGATGAAGCATCTGCCCATGATGCCCCCCCTCCCAGTATCCCAAGTAATTAACATATGCCGCCATAGCCCTCTGATAAGCCTTTTTTGTCTTTGGAGCTAAGCTGGCTGCCACGAGGCCTGATAGTTCTGGGCACCAATCCACCAAAGGTGCTCCGGGAAGGGCAATGAGCGTTCCTCCGCTTGTGGATGGTGGCACCTGAACTGCTGCATCTTAAAATGGGAGAGAGCATCAGCTGCATTGTTTGAGAACCCGGGCACATGTTTCGCTCTAAAATTCACATTCAATTGTAAACACAGTAACACAACCATTTTTCAGACTCTCCAAATCATTTTACACCTGGCCGCCTGCTCGTTTATGCACTCAATCACAGACATGTTGTCCGACCAAAAAATGACTGACTGATTGCGGAATCTCTCAGGCCAAAGGAAGAATAGGGAATAATTCTAAGAAACCAATGTTAGTCACCAGTCCAGATTCCACCCACTCTGCAGGCCACCTCTGTGCACACCACGCCGATCCAAATATAGCCCCAAAACCATGACTGCCCGCCGCATCAGTAAACAGGCCAAGCTCTTCACTGGACATGGGTGGGCTCGGCCATACGACCGTCCCATTGAAGTCACGCAGAAAAGCTTCCCAAATCTTCATATCTTGCTTCACCTCACTGGAGAGCCTGGTGTGATGGTGCTTAACCCACAAGCCTGACATGGCTTGTGCAATGGACCGGGAGAAGGGGCACCCCATGGGAATGATACGCAGGGCAAAATTGAGCTGCCCCACCAAGCACTGCAATTGATGGAGAGTAACTTTCTTTGCACTCATACAGGCTCGAAGTGCCTGGGAAAAAATGAATACTTTGGGCCTGATTACAACTTTGGAGGATGGTGTTAATCCGTCCCAAATGTGACAGATATCCTGCCCACCGTATTACGAGTTCCATAGGATATAATGGACTCGTAATACGGTAGGTGGTATATCCGTCACATTTGGGACGGATTAACACCGTCCTCCAAAGTTGTAATCAGGCCCTTTGTCTCTTGGCAACCTGGAAACCCCGCCACTGAATCCAATTCAATCCCCAAAAATTCCATTGTGGTGCATGGACCTACAGTTTTGTTGTGCGCTAACGGGACCCCAATTTCACGCATCAGGATCTTAAAGACGCCCAATGCATTTGCACACTGATCTGCCCCGGCAGCACCCATGAATAGGAAATCATCCAAGTAATGCAATACCCACTGATGATGCACTTTGCGCCTAAAAGCCCATTCCAGGAAGGTGCTAAATTTTTCAAAATGGGAACACGACTCTGCACAGCCCATGTGCATGCACTTGTCAAAGTAAAACTGGCCCTCAAACTGGAAACCCAACAGATGAAGATCATCCGGGTGAGCCGGTACCAATCTAAAGGCGGATTCAATGTCCGATTTGGCCATCACTGACCCAGGTCCCAGCTCCCGCAGCTTTTGAATTGCCTTATCTAAAGAAGCATATTTTACTGAACAAAGAGCCGCATCTATAGCATCATTCACGGATTGGCCTCTGGGTGATGACAGGTTGTGGCTCAATCTGTACTCCCCGGGGTGTTTCTTAGGGACAACTCCTATTGGTGAAGAAACGAAATCCTGCATAGGGGCCCTAGCAAATGGACCTGCTATGCGCCCCAAGCTTAACTCTTTGAGAATCTTTGTTCTAGCCACCTCTGGAATGGCCCGCAAGGACAACTGGTTCTTACAGTGAGGGGATCCTGAGTAGCCCTGAGCTAGGATCCTGAAACTGTACCTAAACCCCTAATACAGATGTTGCGCAGCCCCCTGGCTACGGTATAAATTAAGCCATGGGATGATAGCCAGTAACTGATTGGGAGAGTGTGCTTTAGTCAAAAATTGAGAAGGAGTGCTGACCCTGTTACAAACCGAGTCGCCAAGTACAAATCCTACCAAATCTGAGGGTTGTTCACTGCTGGCAACTGTATCACAGCTGCCAGCTCTATCAGCACCATTAATCTTGCTTCTTGCTCCCTCTATCCTTGGATTTTTTAAAACACTTAGACTCCGGATGGGAGGACTGACCACAGAAGGAGCAGCAGTCTTTAAAGCGGCAGGTTCCCGCAGGACGTGTGCACGAGCGCCTGTTGAAATCGCAGCACGCCCCTTTTCTGGCACTACTCCCTCCAGGTGGACCCGTTGCAGCCCCTGAACTTGCCTGAAAGGGCTGCAGCCCGATCCCATGTGGCTGGTTCGTGAACCAAAGCCATGCTATTATGTCAATTTGATCCCACCCCAGATCCGGCTTATACGCCTTGATCCTTCTGAACTCTCCTATTATAATCCTTCCAAGCAGTACCCCCTTACTCATCATGAGCACCGACAATCCTGTTTTGATAACAAGCCAGCTGAGCTCCCTGATCATTGAAGTGCTCTGCAATGATAGACTGATAAATTGAGAAGGCTCTCACCCAATTGTCAAGTGACTCTTCATACTTCCTCTTGTGAGGCCCATGTCCACATTCCCTTGAATGCGCACACTCCTTACAGCGTTTTAACTCGTCCCTCTCCGGTTTGTCAACCAGAAGGTCAAAAATTTCAATGTACGCGACTTTCCAGATCTTCTCTTTAATCTCCAGGGCACATGCAACCCCAGACGCTCATGCTCAGACCAGATGTCACCGAGATCTAACAATGGGGACAAGCGACACATACCTGAATCAGCTGCTGACTGGCTGGACGGAGATGCCACAGGAGTGCTTGCCTCGGCTGACAACTTGGCTGGCTGCTGCACAACCATGGCTGGCGCCGGTGCAGCCATGCAAGCTGACGCTGGTAACTGGGTCTCTTTTACACAATTATTGCTCAGTCCCCAAAACACCCCCCCGGGGGTCTTGACTGCCCTTTGAGGTGTTAAGATGGGAAAACAAACGCCGCACCTTCTCTATCAATTTTCCCCACCTGACCTGTATAGTGGGCCACTAACCAAATATTCCAACCTCTGAAAGCCAGAGTAAAATGGATGCCAGATGCTCAACTACGTCCTGTTGCGCTACATTCTTGTCAATGGTCGCCACTGCGGGAACTACTAGCAAGCTATTCGCTGTTGGCACCAGTGCACTCCCTGGTGCTATCAGCTTGGGGACCTGGCTGGAACCCGCCACCTCTTGTGGCGTAGCACTAACGACTAATGTAGGTGTCGCTTGCTGATCTTGCGAAGTCACAGGCGCTGCCAAACTATCTAAGTTAGTGGTTTACAGATGCATTTACTACCAGTCCAAGTCTTCTGAAAGCGTAGAGGCTTATGGTATGGGGCCTACCAGCACCTTATGAGTTCCTTACAATTGTATGATCTGTGGATACACCTGCTGTCAGCGTGGGCAAATTAAGCCTATGCTCTTGTAGGGACCCTGATGTTACTGGCAGTCCTTTTAATTGTGTGACACTTTGTGCATATTAAAAAGGGTACGACAGCAAAGCCAACAAAACCAAGGAGCAAAAAGTTGCGTTATGGGAGATGCACTGAAGTAGATGCACATTTTGGGTGTGCGTGTTATAAAAGTCAACTCGCGCTCCAGCATTCTCTTGCGATGCGTGTGTCTTGTCAGTGTGGAGCCATTCCGGTGAGATGGCGGGACACGAGAACCACAAGTGTGAAAAAGAATGCTTTAATGGCGCAGATGCATATCGCAATTTAGCAATGTAGCAATTGCCTTACAGGCTTACTAAACATCAAAATAGTCCTAACCAAAACACCCACCCTTAAACATCCTGTAGGAACTTCACTTTTTTTGCTTGACCGCCCCAGATTTTTTATCTTTTGCCTTACACTATATTTGTGCCTGCTTTAGAACTCTGTGCATGTTACCCCTGCTAACCAGTAGTAAAGTGCCTGTGTTACCTCTTTAAACATGGTTGAATTGACATTATCCTAATTGGTATATTTATCTTACATATAAGTCCCTAGTATGTGGTATAAGATGTACCCAGGGCCCTAAAGTTAAATGTCACTAGTGGACTGCAGCATACTATTGTACCATTCTCTACAGTGGCAGTGTAAAACGTGGCTTCTGGTCTACCATTTTGCCCTGAGTATGGCAGTAATGAATACTGTAATTCGACCTGTCACAATAAATTATTTTGACAGGTCAAAACCTCACTTTAAAATATTAATAAGTCACCCCTATGTAAGCCTTATAGCCCACAAGGCAGGGTGCATGGTAGTTAAAAGTAGGACATATAAACATTTACATTGACTAGCACCCAAAAGCTATTTCCACTGTAGCAGGCCATGCTGTCCTGTGTAGAAAGACAGAGTACGGATTAAAAATCATAATACTGTATTTTGGGAATAGGACTAGATAAAAAAAATACTTAAACAAATATTTTTAACAGTCAAAGTTTGGCAGCTACCAGGAAGCATCCATACCACAGTGGGTGCACAGGGCGCAGGGTGCCGACCTATGTATCCAAATCTCCATACTCTACTCACCACAGAAAAAACAGACTGGCAACTCTTTTATTTCATCCTCAAATAATGGTGCACAGTAAAGCCAAGACAACACATTCTGCTGCACCCACAGCCTTACAATGGTCTCCATGTTTTTGGCACATTGCTCCTAAAGCGCCATTTTTTTTGTGTCACCCCCTTCCCCCACCTAATGACACCATGGTTGCGCTGTATTCACAATACGTCGCATCATCGTAGTCGTTAGGACAATAGCATCAACATTTTTTATGCTATTGTGGCGCTTTGCTGCACTGGCGTTAAAAATGTTGACTCTAGTGCAGCAAAGCACAGGGATGCCCATTGATTAAAATGGGTGCATCATTTTGAGCAGGTATCAAAGATGAAGCAAAAATGGTGCAGTGAAATGTTGTAAATTTCACTGCACCATTTTTTCAGGGCCCCCTGCGTGGGAACGCCCCCCTTGCATACATTATGCCTGATGCAGGAATAATGTGGCGCAAGAATTTGCAAAGTGGAGCAATGCAAGCATTGCACCACTTTGTAAATACAGTACGGGAGAAAGGCCTCCTGAACGCCGCCTTGGCATAAAAAGAAATTCTGCTAGTGCATTGCAAGGTGATGCTAGGGGCTTGTAAATATGACCCTTAGTCTCTACATCACGTTCAAGGAAAGACTCCATCCCCTCACACTCATATGAAAATTCCTCTTATTTTTTACATTTATTAAAAATCCAGTGCAATGGTGAAGACGAATGTTCACAAAATATTAAGGAAAATTCACTTTTCCCTGCCTGAAGTTCCCAGAGGCTAATCTGCATTTACTCTCCCACTTCTACCTGCTAATAATTGACATTGGAATTTTGTGAATGGGTGTGAAATATCTCCCAGTAGCAACAATAGGCTGGCTTTAATGGGCAGAGATGACCCCACTGAACATGACAGAATATGCAGGGAAGGGCTGTGAGCATCCTTTTTGACATTACAGTGTCAAATGTTGCTTCAATGGCAAATTCTGCTTGACAGGTCTGCTTAGGGTTTACACATACTACCTGGGAAACACCTCAAAGGGCTAGATGTAAGGCAATTACTGTCTATCCACTGTTTGGTTGCTGGAGTACTTAGCTTTTGTCTTATCAGAGTGCTGTTGTGGGTTATTATATGTATTTATAACTGTGGGTACATTTGAAAGGAAAAGATACAGGATTTCAAAACAATATCTGTGTATCCACTGTCTAGTTGATGGAAAACCCTTCTTTGTTACACCAGGCTTCTGTCTCTAGGTTTATTGATGGTATAGTTACTGGGACCCCCCCCACACACACACACACCCTCTCTCTGAGCCCAGGTTTAGTGTGGCTTAAGGCTTCCACCATCCTGAAAATGCCCAAAGTGGGTATTGGCCCCAAGAGCGTTTATTTCATTTGTTAATGCATGCCCAGGAGTCATTCCCACCCACTAGCTATTTCCTGCAAGGCATAAATGTGGCACCACCAGGCATCCACTTGAGAACCCTTTCTGGAGCTGTGGAAGATCAGAAGAGAACTGGATCTGTTGGCCATGACCTGGGAGGAGCCCTGAAGAGCTAGACCTGCTCTCTTGTGTACTCAGGACAAAGAAGTGGACTCCAAGGGTCAGTTGGCCTACCTCCTGTGTGGCTACAGGGAGACAATGAGCTGCAAGAGGCCTCTTCCTGAAAGTACCCAACTGACCAGTAGCAGCTGGACCTGGACTGGTCCGCGCTGTTTGCCTCTGCAGGACTCCCTGTGAGTATCTAAGTGCCTCCCCTGTGGGCCTACACCCTGTGGTGGAGTGGGACTTAAAGGACTGCGGACCTCATTACAAGGCTGGAGGTCCTAGGGCTGCCAGCCTCGCGGTGGCGGTTGGACCACTGCAGAGGTAGCGGTCTGACCGCCCCAATACAACCCTGACGTGCGGACCTGCCAGGACACCGCCATTCCTGTCAGGAACATTGTTCCCAACAAGGTGGTGGTGGTTGTAGTTGTAACCAGCCAGGGCGGTGCTGAACTCAGCGCCGCCTGGCTGATTACAACTCCCACTTTCTGCCAACCTTTTCATGGCAGGGACTCCGCCATGAAAAGGCTGACGGAAAGCCAGTGCTGGGGGCCACTGCCCAGCACCGTCTGAATGAGCACTGTCTGCTTGGCGCATTCTGAGGATGCCGGAGTGCTAGGATATTGGCCTCGGCTCACTTAAAGGAGCCAAGGCCAATATCCTAGCACTGTTCCCGCCGGTCAGCTCGACAGGTACATGTATTATATTTGCGCCAGTCAGCCCGGTAGGAACATTGTAATACCTGTGTGACGGTGGTGTACTCCCCATGGCTTTGGCAGTCTGCCTTTAGGACCGCCAAAGTCATCAATCTTAGTCAGATTGTAAAATCTTTGACAGGGCCAAACCTGGATTGTGTATCTGACCTACGCTCCATTGTGGTCATCCTCAAACTACTTCTAGACCCCTTTCTACTGCAACCATTGCCTATAATTGTTGCTTTGTGCTTGTTGGCTCCATTTCTACCTAAGAAGTTGAACATTCATATTTCTTGTCCCCCTTATTGGACTTTTGTCACCTTTGAATCATTTTGTTTATTATATTTTACTTTGTTTTTCTAATTCTGCATGGGATTTTTGGTTTTCATTTTAACTTTACCACTGTTTTGGTTATTTATAAATACTTAACACACTGTAATATAAATATAGACATACACAAAACATATAGGGTGATAGTACCAGATGGCAAAAAGGCATTTGACAAGGTGTCATGGTCATTTCTTCACAATATTCTGAGAAGAATTTAACCTAGGAGACAACTTTTTAAAGATTACAGTGTCTCTTTATTCTAATCAAAGTTCAAACATCAAGCTGAGGGTACGTAATCAGATTCTTTCTTGCCAAAACAAAGGACTGGGTAAGGTTGCCCTCTCTCGCCTACCTATTTTTTACTAGCTATAGGGCCCTTATTGGTGTCCATGAATAAAAACCGAGATATCGCTGGCATAAAAAGTCAAGATAGGAATTTTAAAATGGCAGCATATCCTGATGACATTTTAGACATCGTAGAACATGCAGAATCACCCATCCCAGTCCTTACTGAATTTATCTTGAGTTATGCCAGGCTAACTGGTTACTCCCTCAACAAAGATAAATCTGAAGTCTGTCCTCTCAATGTTCTCGGTAACAAACAAAAAATACTGGATAATACTAGTTTATCCTGACAGAAATACTTCATAAAATATTTATACTTAACATTTAATGATGAGTGAAGTGACTCCACATCCCACAATGGGAGCCTGTTTAAAAATAAAATTAACCAAATTGTTGAAACGTGATTCCCAAAATGTCTGTCCTGCTGGGCCACAGTAAAATCAATTAAGATGATCATAACACTGATAATCAGCTACTCAATAAGCATGCTTCCCATTAAATTTTCGGAAGACTTCTTCATTAACATTGACAAAATAATCAAAAAG
The DNA here is from genome assembly GCF_031143425.1 of Pleurodeles waltl. Taxonomy (NCBI): domain Eukaryota; kingdom Metazoa; phylum Chordata; class Amphibia; order Caudata; family Salamandridae; genus Pleurodeles; species Pleurodeles waltl. The sequence goes on along the minus strand of NC_090446.1, from coordinate 973,621,143 downwards.
TTCCTATGAATTAAGAAATTATTAAAACCCTGAGGCTACCTACAGGCATGAGAGGTGTTCATTTAGCAGAGTTAAAAAAATCCTAATAAATCAATGACCACAATTGTTTTCAAAATGTAGATGATTCCTCACCCCCGGGTAATCTTACAGAACCTACTAATAGAAGTTGTTTCCTTTTAGCTGCACTGGCTATTAACAAAGAAATGTCTTTTGCACAAAACAATATCATAGTTGTACCAGAAAAACTATGTTAAGAATTAACTACAAGCTTTCAGGCATCACCCCCATAAACTCCAATATAGCATCACTATCGTATAGGAAACAAATCTAGCTGGAAGAGGCACATACATTAGTTGAAAAATTGTGTAAGAAGTAAGTACTAAATATCGGAAACTGGAGTACTAAAGAAGATCCCAGATTATTTGCAAATTTTCAACAAATGTATGGCATAAAAAACAGATTAATACAGTTTCCTTAAATTAAAAGTGACTGTCTCAAAAGTCCATCACTTTCCTCAGGAGGGTCCACCTACTATTTCCTTAATGAACAAAATGTAAAAGGACATGTATTCTCCTAATTGGATACTTTACTAAAACTGCTGCATTCCTCTCTTATGAAATCTAAACAAGATAAATGGTCAGCTGAATGGTATATAAATAATAATAATATGGCAGTCCTCACAGGAAACATATGGCCCAACTTTTGGTGTAATCATTTTACCCAAAAAAAGTATTCCTAATCTCTTTTACTGAGGTACAGCCCAGCACTGAATGCAATTCAGAGAACCTAGTTGAATAGAAGAAGGCAGCATTATACATTTCCAGACTCCACACTGTGACAGCCTGCAGAACTTGTAATATAATCACTTGTCTCCTCTCTCTATTTACCGTCACATGGAGACTTGTGATATTGCAGGCCCCAATCTATCACTCATGCCGTGTGTGAAAAACACAAGATGTTCTTGGAGTGGTTTACTTAAAATGAAAAGGGTATATTTGATAGAAAATTGTGTAATTTGAGAGTAGTATGCTGATGTTTGAAAAAATGAATGAAATGTAAAAGACTCATTTTAAATTAAAGCTGCTCTTTGAATGATAATTCATGTGTGTTTGGGAGATTTATAGCTGTTACTATTTCTTATGTGCCATTGGGCACTTGTTGCTGTGGCTATTTTATTAGTCATTTGGATGCCTTTCATATTGATAATGTTTTCCCAACATTGCTGTTGGTAACCCTGTCATATGCATTGGGGTGGTCGGTGTTCTACCACAATATATCCAGGCTTTCCAAATATCGACAACCTTAACATTGTGAAGGAAAGTATATATAGATAAGTATAGTTTGATTTGTGATATACACCTGGGTGGTTGCTACTATGATCTTGCAAGGTGTGGTCAATATTGTGGTCATATCTGATGTGGACACTACTGTAACAGTGATCAAAGTCATTAGTAGTTGGGACTATTTTCATTGATCAGAAATAGCTGTCACTGTAGAAAAGGTTGGAGAGCCCTGCTCTATAACCTATATGCACTGTCTCTTCTGAAATATCTAATATCCAGACAATGCTTGTTAGACAGCGTGTTTTGTAATCTGACCAGAACTTTTACTTGTGTATTGTGTTTACTCAATTTTTCTAATTTGGTTTGGGATTTTTGTTGTTTTGCATTTTTACTTTATAACTATTTTGCTACTGCATAAATAGTTTACATATTGCCCCACATTAAGCATGTCTGCATTGTGCCATAGCTCAAAGGAGTTGAGCTCAGGTTTAGTGACTTGGAGGGTTCACCCTAACAAGGGTTGTTATTATTCTTTCAAGTTTGCAGTCACCTACCCAAATAATAATCTAGTTTCCCGCAGCTACCAACTGACCTACAACTATTGTGGCCTAGCCTTCAAAAATGGCTTCCAACCGGTAACCAACCAGTGCCACTATCTTACCGGAAAGAAGGACCCCTGGGACCTGCACAACTTTAAAGCTGTCCTCTCAACCCTTCCCTAAGCCCCCTCCCCCCCTCACCACCAGCCACTGATCTGCATATTTCTCAGACTGCAGAAACTGGTTAGAAAAGCTCAGGGGAAGAGCCCCATCTGTCACTCGACTCATCCCAAACTCCTATTTGCATCACTGGCCTTCCAGTGGTACTGGTGGTATATCTCAGGGACATGCATGAAAGAGGAAAGGAGCAGGGCAAATTTTTATATTTATTTTTTGCCAGTGCTGCTTTTGGTTCCCAGTCCAGCCCTGGTGGTGAACCTTTCTAGTGGATACTGTCTTCATGAATTCTTATTCTACTTTCTGCTCTCTGGCGGCAGGGTCGGCCTGCCCTATGAGGCACTCAGGGAGCGCCCAACGGGCTGGTTGGTATATGACAGGTGAATATGTAGGCCAATTTCTTGCTGTTTGTGGGTTTGTTTTATGGTGAGCTGGGTTGGTTCTTACTGTTGATTTCCTGATATTAAAACAAACATTGTCTGCAACAAGCTCAGGGAAAATCTAGGCCGTCTTTCCTACCTTGAAAAACGTGTGCAGTGTGTTTTTACAAGTTCAAAACTGTTCCGTTTGGCAAACAGGTCAATTTTTTGCAATCGGATTCATTAATGGGGCCACTTTTATTTTGTTATCCGGTCCTATTTTCTGCCTCAGTGTGTCCCAACCTGGTGGTCTGTGGCAGTGGCCTGAAACCGACTCTGGGTGCCACAATAGGCGCAGCGTATTGTGGAGTTTGATTCACCGCTGCTGTTTTTGCCCGGTTTTGAAGCCACTTCTGATTTCCGAATGCAGATTTAACACATTTATTTTGGTTATCTTTATGCTTATCCCTGACCTGTGACGTATTGTGGCCCAGCCCTGCCGACCTCTCATAGGCCCTAGCCTTTTGAGAAATACCACAAGGCCAGTCGAACTCAGGAACAGAACTCACCTATGCGCAAATTGAACTGTTCGGCGTATGCCTTTGTTGGCATTTTGGAACCTTACGCCACTTCGAACGCCAGGCCGCGCCAGTACCGTCTAGATTCTTCCGGAAACGAGTACTTTTATTATTCATGCACTCAGATTGCAGTCCAAGGTTCCTGTTTTGGACCAAGAGATCTCGTCCTTCGCTGAGACTGGCAAATAACCCCCTTGTCGCGCGGAGGAAGGGCGGAAGGGAAGGAAGGCTGTCTGAGTTTTTGCTTGAAAGTAGATTAATGCATCTCCCACACTCGTCTGTACGGGAGGGCCCTCAGCTATTTCTCAGCCAATTGAAAGGGTCTATATATATTTATCCACCAGAAACCTAATGGCCTCGTGCCATTTAAGTAATCGGTGTTATTCTTACCCAGCTGCACTCTGTTCGTATTCTTCTGAATGATGATAGTCTGGAATTATCTCGTCAGGTTTCGGACCTTTGACCGGAAGGTTAGACGCAGATCTCATTAGCAGGCACTCAACCCTCAGCTATTCCACAAGTGCGTGATTACGTTAGGAGATCCACAACTTCCAGAGTGACCAGACTATATTGGTAACAAAGGGGCAGATGTATCAAGCGATTTTGCATTCGCAAACGGTGCGAATCGCAAAATTCGGCCGTTTGGGAATGCAAAAATGCCTTTCAGAATGTATGAAAGGCATTCGCAGTGCAATTTTAAGGAATTGCTAAAATAGCGATTCCTTAAAATTGCGACCCCATTTAGAGAATCGTAAATTGCGATTCTCTAAATAGGAAATCGCAAATAAGGAATCCCTATTTGCGATTTCTTAAGCACATGTATCAAGCATTTCCTAAATGCAAATTGGGCATTTAGGAAATGCAATTACCACCAACAAAAGTTTGGTGGTAACCATGTGCAAATTTTAAAAATGCATTTTAAATGCATTTTTAAAATTGGCATGTAGCGCACACATGCCGTAAGGCATGTGTGTGCTTCACACGTCCGTAAAAATATTTTTGGGGTGCAGCAGAGGGGGCCTTAGGCCCCCAGCACCCTGGGATTTGCATTTCCTAAATTGCAAATTCCTAACTGGAATTCGCAATTTAGGAAATGCAAAACCATTCGCAGCAGGCTCATAGGTGCAAATGGAGTTGGATTCTCTATTTGCGATTCGGTAATAGCATTTGCGATTTTTAAGAAATCGCTATTACCGAATCGCAAAAATCATACATACCATTTTGCATTTCTTAAATAGCGATTTCTTAAAATTCGCTATTTAAGAAATGCAATTTGGTTTTTTGATACATCTGGCCCAAAATGTCTGAGAGAGCAACCATAAATACGTAGTCTTTTTCAGAAATATTTGGCTGGAAAATTAAGATTTTCATAAAAAACAATTAGTGCTTAATTGGTGTTAGTGGCACCTATTTTTGAGGGCCGGTACTTATTTTTCTGCCTCAAGAATTTACTGTGAGCAAAAGGCATATGGGAAAGAAGGAGGAAGAGAAAAACGAAAAAGCGTCCCAAAGGGAGAAAGCAGAAAGGTGCAAGAGTGAGCTGATGAGGCAGGGAGTGGCTGTAAATGGATTGAAGAGGCCCGAGATGGCTTCAGGATTACTCTACCTCAGTATTCTGAGCTTGCACATTCAATTGCAGCAGCCATGTGTTTCAGAGGAGAGCTTAGGGCCCTGGCACGTTTTTATTTACAAATTAAGCGCTGCGATAAGGCACAGATTATTTGCAGACTTCGAGGGGAAATGCGTGGGCTTCAAAGAGACATCCTTGTCACAATTGCTAGAGTTAGACCGCAGGCCTATAAAATGATGTGATCTTTGGCGTAGCCTATGCAGGCGACTGGACTTGGGGTAATTTTCACCAGTGATGTCATTACGTATATTTTTGTTAAGGACGCAAATATTGGTTGTGGGCAGCTGTCAAAGTGCATTAAAAAAGTATGGTAATTGTGATCCTGAATGCAATGAGCATGGGGCTGTGATCAAAGGTGTAGCTAAAAAAGAACAACATATTCTGTGACTATTTTATATTAAGAGATACACTATCTTATGTTATGAAATTTCTGTTGATTAATGTGATTACTGCTCATGTTTGTGTATGTATCAGAGAGCCACAGAACTGAATTTTTGTTGGTGCACTGGGCAATAGTGAAATGTGTTTTAAGTGTTATAAGTTCCCAGCCTGTGACAGAAAGTGTTGTGAATACGTAAGTCATAATCTTGTAGCTTGCACTACACACAATATTAGATAGGCTGCTACAAAATGTGCAAAATAATTTAGGCATACAATTAGAAAAAACTGCTTCCAAAGTATAGAGTTTAATAATAGCCAGAACAAAGTGTAATTTTTTTTATAACTGTCTAATAAAAGCATGCGCTCCAAAGGTCACTTTGTAACACTCTTGCAATGTTGCTCAAATATAATACATATTTGTCCTCACAAAGCTTCAAGAGAACTTTGTCAATTAAAGCCAATACCCCAAGCAGCCTTCAGATTTGTAGATTAACCAAGTGCACACATTTACATTTCTTTCAGGCAGCTGACACCCGGGAAAGAAGGTGTATTCCTTGTTTAGCTGTCTCTCCCTCCCTCAGCTTCACAGCACTGGAAACTCCCTCCCATCCACTTCAGCTGGGACGTTTTAGCTTTAGGAATTAACCGTTGTATTTTAAGAAAAATGTAGGGGAACTGTTTTTGCCAAATTAAAAAGGTATGGGCACGTCAAGCCCCTCAGATCCTGCCAACTTCGACCTCCGGGTATGGTGCCTTGGCAATAGGAAATAGCTGAAATGGTAGAAGTAGAAAAGAGAGGATTAGTGGCAGAACAGCCAGTTCTAAAAACACTTCCTAACCGTCGGATGACTAGTGCTGGCCCTCTGAGGGGCAGGTCGAGAGTTCCATGCTTTAGCTCATAAGTAAGCAAGTAACCGGCCAGCCTGGCGGGCTGTGTGCTCGAAGGATAATAGCCAACAAATGAATTCATGACCTTGACTGTCAAGAGCTTTGTGGGAGATGCAGAAGCTTTTATCAATGGACCGGTTTGAAAATTGGTAGCCAGTGATGCAGGAAAAAGAGAATTGACTAAAAGAACTACCAAAACATTCACTGCAGAGCTCTGAACAGGGGTCTATGGATATGTTGCCGGGTAAATAAAAACTTGAAAATGGAACAAAAGACAAACTCTTCTAAGCAATGAAAATAACATCCTTTACTGTCGCAACAGTTGCATTATATTTTTGCGTATATATTACACATTTCTGGTAACATTCCTCCCTCTAGCTGACAAGTCAACTATTGAATCTAAGCCTTGGTCTTCATTTGGCACTATGTGGTGCACATTATCCTGAGAATCTGCCACATGTGTTGGTGTCCTAACTGGAAACATCCCTCCCACCTTAGTACCTAGTCTTTTACAACATACTAGAATCAACTGTATGACACAATATATTAATAATAAGGCTACAGTAGTTGGAATCAAAGTTTCCAACAGTCCTGACACCCAGGATGGTAATAATGTCAACTACCTGCTAAACCAGTTATCTGGGTCACCTCCTTCATCTACCATTTTCTTTTGTAGATTATGCAGTATCTGTATAGCCACTGATAAAGCATCATTGCATCATTTGGCTGGAATAAAAGTACAACTCGCTGTTCCAATTAATTAACATATTCTCCCTTGTATGGCCGTCATAAGATCAAGTATATAGGGGAGCTGCATCACCATTATTTTAATCGCGCGCAACTATTCCTTGACTGTGTTGAACCCATCCTTGATAGTGTTGATAGTCTTAAGAAGTTATCTGCAATAATCAAGCTGTTGCTTTGGCCTGAACAAATGGCAGAGTACTTCCAAAAAATAGTTGTGAATCATTGAACAAACAGTACTCCTGAGGGATATCACTCCATGTACTTCTACCACAATACTCTGCAGTTCTCTTCCTTCGACTATGATGCAGCAAGGTTGTTGGATGGCTCATGGGGTGTTCATGTAAAGCTGTCAGATCAATTCCAGGGCTTATCAGAGCCCAAGCGTGCAAAGTCACAATGGCGCAGAGTCCACCCCAGTTTGGTGGCAATTGAGTATACAGTAGTTCTCTACACTGCCAATAATAGTCCATGAGGTTGGAGGTGCCCCCATGAAAGTTGGCATTATCTATCGTAGTCTTACAACCAATATTTTGGCAATATCAACAGAGCCGTTTCCTCTGAAACATAAAGAAACAGAAGTTAGTCTCATGACAGTTTTAGGATTCATTGTGCTATCCATCCAAGTGTAACGTGAAATGTTTTCATCCCAAATATATGTACACTTCCCTATTGCATCCTGACTAACATCAATACCTTTCCATAAAGATATAAACCTACAAGAAAATTTGATATCAGGTTGTCATTGATCGTTGGCAAAGACTGATCTGGTGAATCTAACTTCTGGCCTACGGACACAATCTGGGGCAAAGGATTTTCTAAATAGTAGTGGTGGCTCGCAAAACGGAAAAGCGACAGGGCGGCGCTGCATGTGGTGGTGGGAACAAAAAAAACAAACAAAAGATAATATTAAAAAAATAACTTACCTTTCTTGCCACACCGCGCAGATCTTCGGTCCTCGGCTGCAGTACAGGTACAGGCTCCCAGCCTGCCCTGTGTCCAATCCTAATGCTGCTTTCATGCTGCTGGCAGCATGAAAGCAGTGTTAGGTTTGGACAGAGTGCCCAGCAAGGGCGCTCTGAGGCAGAATAAAAGTCTCTGCCTGGTGTCTGCAACCCAGCAACGCAGTGCCTGCGTTGCTGGGTTGGAGAGAGCCCAGTGCGCATGTGTGTGTGGCCGGCTCGAGACAGCAGGCCAAACATACATGAGCACTGAGGAGGAGTACTGTGCACTCCCCCTCCGTGCTCGTCACAGCCCATGGTCCCAACCTTTTTACAAGAAAACAGTAATAAACACAGTTTATTATTGTTTGCCCAATCTGCTAGTGCATTACCCGAGACACAAAATCCTGTCCACTCGTATGTGCTGCGCGCTTCACAACTGCCACCTCCTGTGGTAGTGAAAGTGTCTCTACCAGAGCTTCTAAGAGTTTTCTGTGCATAAGAGGGCTTCCACCTGACTTCAGAAAACCTCTCCTGCTCCATCTCTTGATGCTAGAATGTGCAGTAGTTGTTACATAAGCTAAATCTGAATAAATTGTAATACCTTCCCTGGTTCCTTGCTTAAGAGCTGCTATTAATTCTGCTGCTTTCGCAGAATAATGTGCTGCTAATGTCAACTGCTTCGCTATATGTAGTGTATCAGAAGAGTCATGCTGTTGTCCCTTGACTATTGCTGCACCTGTGTATCTAATACCTGTATCATGGTCAGTGGTAAAAGAACCATCAACAAAATAGAGGATGCTATCCAGTATAGGATCCTCTGTTGCTTGACCAGACTCGTTCGGAACGTATGTTGCACAATCATGCACATCATCCTCAGAATCTAATACTAGATGGGCAAAGAATGTTGTGGGATTAACCGTATGACACTTCACAACCTTGAAAGATGGTGGTGACAGTATCACCTCATATCCTGACACTCTCTGTGAAGTCAGAGTAGTCTTAGCTTTTTGAATGATAGCAAATACTGCATGTTCTGCAAAAAGCATCAAGGGTGCCCCCATAACAATGGGAGTGCTCTTCTACACTGTAGAAGCAGCAGTAGCGCGAGCCTGTTCACAGAGATAATGTTCTTTCATCGCTGGATCTAACAATCCACTGAAATATGCAGTTGGGCTTATGTCCCAAAGGATATTTCTGGAAGAGGGCGGCTATCATCACCTGATCATTGCAGTGGTAAAATAAATACAATTCCTTTGTAAAAACAGGAGTCCAAGACTGGAGCATTTCTTATTTTGGTCTTTAATTTCTTAACAGTCTCTCTTATCTCTGATGTCCATGTTATCTAGTCATTTCAGTCTCTGTCCTGTTTGATAAAAGTTAATAAAGGCGCAATCAAAGTACTATATGAAATACCCATTCTCTCACATAGTCACAACGACCAAGAAACTTCTGCATTCCTTTAACAGTTTCTGGTTCTGTCTGACAAATGGATGCTGCTCTTTCAGGGGTTACTTGTCAACCAGAAGCTGACAACAGTTGTCCTAAATAATGAACTTCCTCCTGACAATACTGTACTTTGTCTTTCTCTACTTTGTATCCTCAAAATCAGTATGTCATTAACATATTGCAACAAGGTGCTATCACACTGAAAACATGACAAGTCATTTCTTACCACTGTTAAAAATACTCTGGGACTCACAATACCCTTGGGGCAAACAAGAACATAGATACTGAGTCCGGCGATAAGAGAATGCTGTCAAATACTGCCTGGATGAAGAGGTATGCTAAAGAAAGCATTCTTCAGATCAATGATGGAAAAATACTTAGCATCCTGGGGAATATTTGACAGAATGGTAGATGCATCAGGAACAATTGAAAATTTCAGTACAACTACATCATTCAAGGGACACAGGTCTTAAACCACTTGCCAAGTATTGCCCTTAGACTTCTTAATCGGGTAAATCTGGGTGTTGCAAGGAGACACTCCAGGATAAATTACTCCTTGCTCTAACAAGGCCTATATAGTTGGGGCAATGCCATTGTCTGCTTCCTTAGAAAAAGGATACTGTCTCACTCTGGGTAACATAGCACCTTTCTTAGATGTAATTTGGAATGGCGTATCAGTATGAATAAGGCCGACACCATGAGTACCCTTAGTCCATAAAATGTCTGGTACACAGGACAGATCGGCTTCCCTAACAGAATCAAAAGCTCTTCCTGGTGTGGGTGTCCTCATTTCCAACACTGTCCTCTTTGGTATGTCACTTTGAAACACCACAACTGTTTTCTTAGAATTGTCATAAAAAAAATGTTGGCCATCCAATATGTCTTTAACCATTTTTCCTACTTCTATAAAAATAGTACATGCCCATAAGACATGATTATAGTCACTGGCTATCAGAGGGCCATAGATTGGTGTTATTTCTAAGGCCTCTATTTGCAATATTAGTTCAGTATCAGGCTTCCAAAAGTCTTGCCCTTGCCGCCAAAAAATACATTCTTTAGGTAACTGAACCTCCTTTCCCAATAACTCTGGTGTCTCTGCTATGATTGTATATACTGCTGTTGTAAATGCCTCCATATCAACAGGTCATGCTCTGATTTGGTCTCCAGTGGAGGAATCTATTGTTACTGCCATTACCCTAGAAGGTGACACTCCAAGGGTTGACCAAATCATGGTACCGTCAGATTCAAAATGAATCCTCAAATTTAATTTGGCCATTCGATCTTTTCCTAATAAGTTATCTGTACAGATGGAGAGAATAATAAATAGCTATCAGTGTACCTCCCTCCTACTTCCACCTCTACCAGTTCAGTGATAATAATCCTCATTACTTCCCCAGACCTGTGTGTCCATTGATCTATTAGAAATCAGTATCCCCCTCTTTAATACAGGATCTAGTTGCTCCTGTGCCTATAAGGAATGCATACCTTTTTTTCATTGGTAGCTACCACCACAGTGGGTCCCTCATCTAACCTGTGTGTCACTGACAATACTGGACACAAAGTAATGCTCTGCTGGCACCTTCATTGTGCATATCCTCCCACAGAATTCATCTGAAAAGGATTCCCTCCTCTCACAGTTACACCTCCCTGTCCACTTTGAGGTGGAGTCATTGTTGAGGGTGCTTGATAATTTTGCTGAGGAGGCACTTGTCGCATTACTGGTGTCTGCATATTTTGTGATGGCGCCTGAGGTACATATATGATTTGCGGGTTAGGTTGTGACTGTACCGCTGTATTCCTTGGCTGATTATAAACTCCTACCTTTCCATTTTGCTCATCCCTTCTCTTAGTTCTACAATCTCTAATAAAATGAACAAATCGCTGATAATAATGACATGCCTGATTCAGTCTTTGAGGACCCTATCCCTCCTCATCCTCCTTTACTAGTTCCCTGTATCCTTACATTGTCCTGCTGCTGTGGGTATTGTTGTTGAGTGCTCCCAGGGACCGATCCCACAGACACTGCAGTCATCTGAGTGACAACTTCCGCTACAGTTCCTTCCTATGCTCCTTTCTTTGCCAACTTCTGCAGTACTAATTTGACCACTGCTTTGTCTGTCACTTCCTGTTTGTTCCTCTCTTTTTCCTGTTTCTCTTTACAAAACTGAATTATATGTGCTTGTATCTCGGTCCAGGGCTTGGCTTCTAACGCCACTATATTATCTAGGCTATCGTGTACATCAGAAGTAACCTCTCTTCACCTTGTTATAAAATAATACACTGTTACCTCCCAACCATGGCCTATGTCTTCATTCTATTGAGGAACTGAGCTGGATCCTCATTTTGGCTGCATTGACTGAGTCACAAGAGATTTAATATCTGGCCTATCAGAATACATCTTCCTCAGCTGATCTCAAACCATTGTTCTTATTAAATGAAATGGAGACCCATCATATCAAGTTTCAGTGAGGGTAACATTAATTACTCCAGCCTTTTGAAAAACAATGTCTGTTTCATCTCCTATAAGAGAACTAAGTGGACTTTTTATGTCCCCTACTGCTAAGGTAAGACCTGCAGTTTGTTTTTCAAAAGCTCTAATCCATTCCCCTGCTTCCTCTGTAAGCAGCGACAGCACTTTTCTAAGATTTTCCTTGTCCAGTTGTGGCCATGGAACATAATGAGGTGCCCCAGGTCCCATAGGTATCAGGGGCATCTGATGTAATGGAGTGGTAGAATGCTGGGTATTATGCTGTCTACATATACATATATACAAAAGATCCTTTGTGTGGCCATAGACTCATCTGTGATGCTAGTCGTTCAGTCCAATCCACTAAATTCTCTATATATGGCACAACACTGTGCCAGGTATTCTCTCCTTTTGCAACTGTCTCACTAGGGGTGATGTCTGTACTGCACAAAGCTGATTGAATACTCATTTGCTGCACTGACCTATCCTGTAATGTCAGTTCTGTCATAGATTCACAAGATTTCCTCCCTGGGTCTGGTTGGCCATGTGTTCCCTGAAATTGCAATCTCTCAAGCTCTGTTGTTTGAGCTTTCCTAACTCTGGAAAACCTCTCCTGTTCTAATACCAACACAATCAGATAATCCCCTTGCACATTTTGTATGATCCAGATCAAAAAGGGGTTGTTCCTGTTTATAAGTATCATAGATAGTGTGCCTAAATCTTGGGGGTTGAAGCAGCTCATCCTTGCTATCTGCACGCTTATGTATAGGCTCTATCTTATTTGTTACTTTCCAAGAATCACCCCTTTTCTCACTTTGCGAGAACCACTCTTGAACACTTTCTGGTGAAACTATTAGGTTCCCCTTCTACCAGGGTGGTACACTACCTCTGGACCAACTTTGTCTTGGGATGCTGGCCATCGGGAAATACTAGCAGTTCTGTCCACATAGTGACTCCATCTAACACCATCTGCATTTCTTCACAGTGAGGTAGACATTTGTTCCTCAACTACCCTTCGTGTTGTGTCTCTCCTCTGCAATAGATGCAATGTTTCTGATGAATCATGTGACTGGTTATTGCTATCCCCTGAACTTTGTTCTTAACTTCTGTCCTCCAATGGAGAGGCTAGATTTAAACGTAGGGTCAACTGTGCTTCTATTTGTCCTGAAAACTGAGTTTCATTTATCTTTGCTTGCTGCCTAGGTGTGCTCACAAAATTTGGTTTGGCATTTGTAAAGCAACATTAAGGGTAGCTTTTAGAGACTGTGAAAGGGTCTCAGTTTCAGGGTTTTAAAATCCCACTGTGGCTTCTTGTAGCTGCACCAGAGGGTAAATACTGGGTACCTTAGGAGGGATAATCATTGAATCGTATGGCGATGGGGAAACACATGAGGCATTAGGGGTATTATCTTTTAAGGGATCCTTAGATTTTTCACAAAATACTTGCCACAGGGCTAGAATAGTTTCTCTTTTTTGCAATTTGGTTCTCTCATACTCCTGAGGTAAGTAACAATATGCATAATTATTTTATCATTGAATATCCCTTCTTTTGGCCAGGAATACGTATGTTTTTGGTGGCTTTAGACCATTCTAGACAATATTGTAATTTTCTCTGATTATGGGGAAAAACCGTCTGCATAAGTGTTAAGGCACTCTCCATATTTACTCGTTTCCCCAATATCTCTAAATGTAACCTTTGTATCTATCTAGCCAAATATACCTCCTCTTTTAAAACGTACACAAATATTTTTAAAAGAAGAAAATTTTACTTTTTTGTCTTTGTCAATTATACAATACATATTAAAAGAACAATATGCAACATTACACAACAACATCACACAGTGGCCACTTCATTCATATACACACACACCCACTATCAGCATAAAAATATTTTGAACACATCAACTTTTTCCTAAGTATGAATCACCATTTTTTATAAATCTAAACAGTAAACACAACCCGTAACCCCTAGTTACTTCCCTCTGCACCTAGAGAGGATAACCTTTTCAAACTATGCATCTCTCAGACCATAGCGTGACTTCGGGATATTAGATCCAGGGTAGTAATTTGAGTGTCCAGATTGTACTTAGAGGGAAATTTTAACAGCATCAGCCTTTCTGCTGTCTCTCTATGTCAAATCATTATTCATGCTTTGGCAACCCCCAGTTTCGCATTACTCAAATTGACTACGCCTAACTCGTTATTAGAAAGCAGCACCCAATTAATCAACAGAATTCTATTATAAAACGGTAAATGCTACTGGTCACCACTGGTCACTTTCCTCCACGCTCAGAGAAGATAACCTTTTCAAACCCCGTGTCCCTCAGACCATGGAATGACTTACAGACATTAGGTCAGGACAGCAATTTGAGTGTTTTGGTCTTATCTGGAGGTAAAGTTTAACAACATCAGCTTTTCACCTGTCCCTTTATGTAAACAAGAAACATGTATTCATCTCCCTCTGAATTTCAAATTACCCACATTGACCACTTCCAGCTTCTCACTAGAAATAACAAGAGAACCAGTTATATAGCGCCTTTCCTGATATTGTGCAACACATGTACCCAATCTTGCATGCAATACCCTTATATATCTTATAACCTTATATGTCTACATCTATGTTTACCATTGCCAAGGAAAATAAGTCATATAGTAAACGCAAAGCATGGAACGTGTTAGAAATGGGGTCTATAGTTGGTAGTGGTTTGCACCCTGTCCTAGTTGCGACCCTCACTCTAGTCAGGGTAAGGGAGTCACACAGCTAAGATAATCCCTGCTCACCTCCTAGGTAGCTTGACTCAAGCAGTCACGCTTATCTCAGAGGCAATGTATTTGTACATACACATAGTAACAAAATGAAAACACCACAAAAGTACTCCACATCAGATTAGAAAACTAGCCAATATTTATCTGAGTAAAACAAGACCAAAATAACAAACATCCAACACACACAAGCAAAGATATGAATTTTCAAAGATTAAATCTCAGTATAGCACTTAGAAACACAATAGCTCCGACTGAGAAACACAATAGCTCCAACTGGGGCTATCACGACGTCTTGATGGAGTCGTTCCCAACAGTCCAATGCCACTCGAGAGGGAGTGCAGGCCAGTCGCGGAGTTGCACGGACCCCGGGTACAGTACCTTGGAAGACGATGAAGAAACAAAGACATTGCACGGAGTTGGGGAGGTGAGGCGTCGTTGGTGCCGGTGCATCGTTGGTTCCTTACTGCCACCGGGGAGATGAGGCATATCTTCCTTATTGCTAGGCAGGGGAAGTGAGGCATTGGTTCTTACGTTTGCAGGGAAGGTGATGCAGTGTTGGTGGCGAGACATTGGTTCCTTATGAAAGGCGGGGTTGATGGAGCCAGCAGGCCAATACGCGAGGCGTCAACTTCACGGTGTTGCAGTCAGACCACAGGGCCACAGGTGCTGCTGCGGAGTCGGAGCCAGGTGCCAGGGACGTCAGTGACACAGCACTCTGGACTCACGCTGTGGCAGGACTTTGGAGACACTGCGGCAGTGGCGGGCCTGCGGTGGTGGGCCTGTGGCATTGGTCGCAGTCGTTGCACTCAGCGGGAACCACGGCTCCGATGCAAGCAGTGGCACTGAGTCGGACAGCGGCTCTGGTTCCAAAGTCGCTCTGGAATCAATGTGCTTGGTTTCTTCTTGGTTGCACCAGAACTCGCTCCGAAGGGCCAAGGAACTGGAGTTGGCACCACTTGGCAAGTCAGGACTCCCAGCAAGAGAGTCCAGGTGCTGGCAGATAAAGTCTTTGATGTCCCTGAGACTTCTTAACAGGAGACAAGCTCAGTCCAAGCCCTTGGAGAACCTTTGTAAGCAAGATGCAGAAAGCAAAGTCTAGTTATTTCCCTCCCACAACAGAAGCAGCGAGCTGCAGGCCAGCACAGCAAAGCAACAGGCAGAGTGACAGTCCCTCCAACAGCATCCAACTCTTCTTCCTGGCAGAATGTCCTCAGTCCAGAAGGATTCTAGCTCTGTGGGTTTAGAGGTCCAGTACTTATACCCATTTATGTCTTTGAAATAGGCAAACTTCAAAGAGAAGTTTTTGTATTGTATAGGAACCTGCCCTGGCCCCAGCCACGAAGGAGGTTGGAGACTGCTTTGTGTGAGGACTGGAACATCCCTATTCAGGTGTGTCTGCTCCTCCCACCACTCTAGCTCAGGGAGACCCATCAGGATATGCAAGGTACACCTCACCTCCCTTTGGGTGACTGTCTTGAGTGAATACACAAACAGCCCAACTGTCATCCTGACCCAGACGTGTATTCAGCAGACAGGGAGAGGCACAGAATGGTTAAGCAAGACAATGTCCACTTTCTAAAAGTGGCTTTGTCAAACTCACAATTTGAAAACCAAACTTCGCCAAAAGATGTATTTTTAAATTGGGAGTTCGGAGACCCCAGACTCCATATCTCTATCTTCTACCAAGAGGAAATAACACTTAAAAGATATTTCAAGGCAATCCCCATGTTATCTTATGGAAGAGATAGGCCTTACAATAGTGAAAAACAAATGTAGCAGTACTTCACTATCAAGACATGTAAAACACAATAGTACATGTCCTATCTTTTAGATACACTGCACCCTGCCCATGGGGCTGCCTTGTGCCCACTTTAGGGATGACTTAAATGTAGCAAAAGGGAATGTTTGGGCCAGGCAAGTGGGTGCAGTTGCCAAATCTAAATGGCAGTTTAAAACCCTACACAAAGGCCCTGCAGTGGCAGGTCTGAGGCATGTTTACAGGGCTATTCATGTGGGTGGCACAATCAGTGCTGCAGGCCCACTAGTAGCATTTGATTTACAGGCCCTGGGCACACAGTGCAATTTACTAGGGACTTACTAGTAAATTAAAAATGCCAAGCGGGGATAAACCAATCACAGATATTATTTAGGCAAAGAGCATATGCACTTTAGCACTAGTTAGCAGTGGTTACGTGCCCAGAATCCTAAAGCCAACAAAAACAGGTCAGAAACAAAATAGGAGGAAGGCGGCAAACCATTGGGGATAACCCTGCAAAAGGTCCAGGTCCAAGACAGTCTTCCCAGTCTAAAGCCAGGGTAGACCAATCAGTAGCTTGATGGACTTCCTGCTTATGGCGATAGAACATGGATTCCGGCCCGCAGAAGCACTTTCCAATTCTACACCTTTCTGAACCCAGTTAGATTCTTCTGTCCATAATCTCAGGGCCCACTAACTTAACCCATGGGGAATCTTCCTCACCTGTGGACTGATTTGCATTTGGCTGAGTCCAAACTGGGGTGGTGTGGTGAGCAAAAAACCAATGGATTAAACCCAGATCTTTGTGACTGGGGGTGAATGTTTGCATTGTTCAGCATTCCGTCCATCATCTGTTCTTTTTGCAGAGTCCTAAAGCCAACAAAAACAGGTCAGAAAAAATAGGAGGAAGAAGGCAAAAAGTTTGGGGAAACCCTGGAAAAAGTCCAGGTCCAACAGAACGTTAGTCCGCATTTGCCCTCACCTTTTAAAAGATGGCATTCCCCAGAATCCTTCCAAGCCCCCATGCACAGGCAGAACTTCAGAAAACATGGTGTCTGCTTATCCAGTCAAAGATGCACATTAATCTATGCAGTAGTGGGTAGGTGGTCCTCTGGTGTCAGCAGTCAGGTAAAAACAAGAATGAGACCTCTTGGCTGGATCACCAACTGTTGCAGGATAAATAAAAACTTAAAAATTGAAAAAAGTCAAAGTCTTCTTTGGCAGTGAAAAGACAGTCCTTTACTGTCACTACAGGGAAATCGACCCTCCTTGCTTAGGCAGGCTGCCAGTCTCTACTTGGTGTGGCACAGCCTCTTATATACAGAATCACACAATGCTTTATTTCAAGTCAGTAAATAATGGTTGACTGGCCAGTCATAGATAGAAACAAAAAACATTTGAACACCTTTGACCCCCTAACCCTATAATTCCAAACGAATCTTCTACACATTCTTCACTTGTGGCTTTAACCATGCTAGACAAACTAACTACTCTTCACTTACTTTTGAATACATACATTTCTGCAACAAATACAAGTTTAACACCATGTGTACCTTATCATTGTAACCCTAATACCTCCCTGTAGTCTGAGCTGATTAGATTTCCTTCACTCATTGTCTAATCAGGTTTACAAATTATTTGGAAACACAAAGTAAATGCCAGTGAACTTATATGCCTAAAGTCGTAAATTCCTACATGTTTGCTAAACACAAGTTAGCTTTTAACTGTGACCCTTTCAGGTTACTCATTTCAGTGTTTTCAATTGAACTTTTTACCTTATTCCGGTCGGCATTGGATTTTGGCCTGCGGTGTTCTTTTATTTCATACACCTGCGTAGCGTTTTCTGCCAATGTCTGTTGTTGCATTATATTTTTGCCTAAATATTCTACATTTCCTGTAACAGATTCGATAAGGAGAAGCCCTAATACACTAGTAAGGATGTTCACATGTGACTGCTTGGACTAAAAGGGGACAAAGCTCATGCGGAAGATAAAGATCATGTTTAATATTTTTAAGTGAATAAATCAGTGAGCAAAATCATGGAAATTTGGGGGTGAAAGAAAGGTCTTGATCAAACATGAAGCCCAGACAATGTACTTTAGAAACTGGATGAGAGCATCGACCCAGGGTGGCAGACCTCCACCATGCAGACCAGAAGGAAGGAGATCTTCCCAAAACCAAGACCTCCATTTTGTCTCAGTTTCAAAGATTTGTCTTTCATCTAGTTGCTGACTGCAGATAAACATTTCTGGAACTGAGACTGAGCCATTCTGCTTTCACCATCCAAACACAGAATAATTAAAGTGTAATCTCTGCAGCTCATCATTGACAGTCCAAAAATCTGATCAAGTAGGATAGTATATAGGTTGAACAGGCTGTGACTAAGGGAAGATCTCGGCGACATACCCCAAGTCAGAGGTTTAACTGTAGACTGGAAAGGGTCCACGGTGACAGTCTGGATATTGAAAAGAATCAATTCATAGAGCATTGTTAGGCTATCCTGTTTTAGGTTTAAACCTATAACTGATAACCCCTCGCCCCCAAAGGCAACCAGCTTTCATCAGTGTTAGCATATAAACACTGATAAATGCACAACCACAGACTAAAACGGCATTAAAAGACAGGACAAATAGAGGGCATGAGGCAGCAAGAAAGACAGGCTGTAGATTATGCCACTTAGGTTTTGCTGTTTGGGGACGTCTCCAACATGTTATTTCTTCTTTCTCTTGATTCTTCCAATTTGCTTTTCTTTAGTAAAAAGTGCAGAGGTTAGAAGCTTATTCTTTTACAAACTGTATAGAATCTGAAAATATTACAATCATAGTTGATCTTTTGGCAGTGTTTAATTCTTTCACTGATTGGTGAAACGGCTGGTTCATAAGAATCTTGGCCAGTATGTACTAATATATTTACCCAGAGACACAAAAGAACAGGTTACTTACCTTCAGTAACGCCTTATCTCATAGAGACTCTATCTAGCCTCAGGTTCCTTACCTTAGAATATTCCCCAGGCATCAGACTCGATCCAGATTTTTTTCAGAGCAGACCCATTGCACGCCAGTGGGTGTTGTTGTTTAAATCTGCGTGGAATTGTCGGTGTTGCTTGCTTCAAAAGTGACATAAGCTGTGTCTATATATGTGCCAACCCAGCGCGCTGACCTACATTTCATGACTATGCTTTCCATGCCAGAAGCACACAGCCATACTGAGGTATAGAACCAATGTGCCAGAGTGAGGTCCTGAAGGACCTCTTGAGGTAGAAGTCACAGTTCCCAGAACAGGGAGGATGAGAGGGTCTATAAGGAATCTGTAGCTAGATGGAATCTCTGCCAGAAAAGTCTTACCAAAGGTAAGTAACGTGGTCATCTACTCTTATGAGTAGTCTCCAGACCTGTGGTGTCATCCAAGATTTATCTTCGGTTACTGTAGAATACAGCAACTTCTATGGTTCGGATCTGGATGATACAAAAACGTATAATGTGACTATGGTTGGTGCAGAACTCAGCACCACCTAATCTCCTTTGATTTAGCACTAGATTGTGCACACAACAGCAGCAGTTCATATGGGCTGGCCCATATAATGAGAAGTACAGAGCAAATTAGTTGCAAATATTCTGCTCCACTTACAGGGAGTGCAGAATTATTAGGCAAGTTGTATTTTTGAGGATTAATTTTATTATTGAACAACAACCATGTTCTCAATGAACCCAAAAAACTCATTAATATCAAAACTGAATATTTTTGGAAGTAGTTTTTAGTTTGTTTTTAGTTTTAGCTATGTTAGGGGGATATCTGTGTGTGCAGGTGACTATCACTGTGCATAATTATTAGGCAACTTAACAAAAAAAAATATATACCCATTTCAATTATTTATCATTACCAGTGAAACCAATATAACATCTCAACATTCACAAATATAAATTTCTGACATTCAAAAACAAAACAAAAACAAATCAGTGACCAATATAGCCACCTTTCTTTGCAAGGACACTCAAAAGCCTGCCATCCATGGATTCTGTCAGTGTTTTGATCTGTTCACCATCAACATTGCGTGCAGCAGCAACCACAGCCTCCCAGACACTGTTCAGAGAGGTGTACTGTTTTCCCTCCTTGTAAATCTCACATTTGATGATGGACCACAGGTTCTCAATGGGGTTCAGATCAGGTGAACAAGGAGGCCATGTCATTAGATTTCCTTCTTTTATACCCTTTCTTGCCAGCCACGCTGTGGAGTACTTGGACGCGTGTGATGGAGCATTGTCCTGCATGAAAATCATGTTTTTCTTGAAGGATGCAGACTTCTTCCTGTACCACTGCTTGAAGAAGGTGTCTTCCAGGAACTGGCAGTAGGACTGGGAGTTGAGCTTGACTCCATCCTCAACCCGAAAAGGCCCCACAAGCTCATCTTTGATGATACCAGCCCAAACCAGTACTCCACCTCCACCTTGCTGGCGTCTGAGTCGGACTGGAGCTCTCTGCCCTTTACCAATCCAGCCACGAGCCCATCCATCTGGCCCATCAAGACTCACTCTCATTTCATCAGTCCATAAAACCTTAGAAAAATCAGTCTTGAGATATTTCTTGGCCCAGTCTTGACGTTTCAGCTTGTGTGTCTTGTTCAGTGGTGGTCGTCTTTCAGCCTTTCTTACCTTGGCCATGTCTCTGAGTATTGCACACCTTGTGCTTTTGGGCACTCCAGTGATGTTGCAGCTCTGAAATATGGCCAAACTGGTGGCAAGTGGCATTGTGGCAGCTGCACGCTTGACTTTTCTCAGTTCATGGGCAGTTATTTTGCGCCTTGGTTTTTCCACACGCTTCTTGCGACCCTGTTGACTATTTTGAATGAAACGCTTGATTGTTCGATGATCACGCTTCAGAAGCTTTGCAATTTTAAGAGTGCTGCATCCCTCTGCAAGATATCTCACTATTTTTGACTTTTCTGAGCCTGTCAAGTCCTTCTTTTGACCCATTTTGCCAAAGGAAAGGAAGTTGCCTAATAATTATGCACACCTGATATAGGGTGTTGATGTCATTAGACCACACCCCTTCTCATTACAGAGATGCACATCACCTAATATGCTTAATTGGTAGTAGGCTTTCGAGCCTATACAGCTTGGAGTAAGACAACATGCATAAAGAGGATGATGTGGTCAAAATACTCATTTGCCTAATAATTCTGCACTCCCTGTAGTGCCAAACATTTGTTCTTTAAGTTTCCCAGAGAGGGCACCATGATGCAGCTCTGGTGTAAATATTATGGCCTTGCCCCATTGTGTATAGATTGCAGTAGCTACAATTATTCTGCTCCAGATAGTGATGAACGCAGTAACATGTATAGGGCCAGATGTACAAAACATTTTTGCCTTCACAAACGGCCCAAATCTCAGAATCGGGCTGTACCGGAACACAAAAATGCCTTTTCCTATGTACAAATCCCAAATTGTGATTCAGTAACATGATACCGAATCGCAAATTGGGTTTGCAAACCGGAATTTCGAAGGGGCGTGTTTGGGGTGTCCCTTCCAAATACCAATTTCCATTGGTATGTACGAATGTTTTGCGACTGAAATGCGGTCGCAAAACATTAACACTCCCATCGCAAATGGAAAGGGGTCCCCATAAGAACTCTTCTCCTTTGAGAAAGTTTACAAATATTTTTAAGGCAGGCAAGGACCACTGCCTACTCTTAAAAATTTTAAATTACACTTTTTTTTTTTTTTAAACACACCCCATTTTCCATTAAGAAAAACAGGCTGTGTTTTACAAAAAAAAAGAATTGCTTGATTTAAAAGCAGTCACAGACATGGTAGTCTACTGACCCCTGCAGTCCACCATCCCTGTGATGGCAGCGAACCGTAGTGGGTCACAATTTGCGACCTACCTCATTAATATTTATGAGGTGGGTCTATTTGCGACCTATTACGAATCACTATTGAAACTCATGAGTTTCATACATTAGGAATAGCTCTTTCCTTATTGCGATTCACAAAAATCACATAGAGGTAATAGCTATTCCTATTGTTCCTACATCTGGCCTATAGTTCCCAGAGAGTGCAGACTAAGGCAGCTGATAATGCAACATGTAGTTGCTTCTGTGGTTTGGCTGTGGATGGTACCTAATACCGCATTTGCTATTGTTTTACTATTGCTAGTGCAGAACGTTGCAGCGCCTATGGCATGACTGTGGATGATATAAAGTGCTGTTCTTCTCCAGATAGTGCCGAATGCAGTAGCTCTTTTGGTGCCATATGTACCAAAGCATTTTCCCATTGACACAGAATGGGTGAAACCCTTTGATACATCTGGCCCTTGGTTCTCTACACTGCTGAATGAGGTAGCTTCTAGTTAGCGTGAAATGTAACAGCTCAATGGTTTGCTCCAGATAGTGCATGACGCAGCAGCGTTTATAATTCATAGCATTGACTGATCGCCATTGATATGCTGCCCGGGTTCTTGCGGTCACAATGGAATTGCACAGATTGGTCTGGGACGAAGACCCTGGTCCTCACTCCAAATTCTGAGAGCCATGGGTCTCAGAGAATGCATTTTTCCCTTCCTCATCTCTGTACGCAAGATTTCTTGTTTATGCTTTTGAGTGTGTTTATTCCTCCTCAATCTCCATCTGTCCCACTTAATTTTCCTTTTGTATGTCTGCCCTCTCTTCCTCACTGACTCGCTGTCTCTCCTCACGCCCTCGATGTATTCATGCCGGTCTCACATTCCCCAAAGATACCCTCGTTTATTTTCCCGTATTTTCTCCACCGTTCCCACTTCACCCGGTTTTTGTGCGTGCCTTGCCTGCTCCCTTCTGTCTCTGACACACTTTCGTACACTCTGTCCATCCCCCCTTCTCTGTCCTTGCCTCTCCCCTGAGCCCTGTGCCCGTGAACGTCCCCACCTCCATTCCCCGCCTCTCAGCCATCGTTTCTCTCCCGCCCTTTGCAGATAATACTACTAATTACAGCCGTTCCTCTCTGAGTAGCTCTTTCTGCGGATGATTTTGGGCCCAATCATGCTTGTTTCTGGTCTCTTTGTAATTATCACAGAGCGCGCTGTGTTGTGTCATGTTGGGGGCGGGGCGGTGCTTGGCACCCTGTGGTAATAGCACAGCTGCAGAGCCTGACAGAGGCCTTCTCTCATCCCTTAAAGGGAAGGAAGGGGATACAAGTGCGTGTGTTTGAAGAGAATGGGGCAGGGGGACTGAAGGGTCATTGTCAGTACAAAGCCACCTCAGAGGCTTGCGGAAGAGGTCGCTCCATGCACAGACGTGACTGTGGGGGCGCCCTGCGGGGTCAGCATAGCAAACTCTCTAAGGGTGGGCTGTATGTGTTCCAGTCGCGGCGGTGGTTTTGAATTTGTTGGGGTGTAATACTTGCCCCGAAATCCACTGAGTGAGCGAACCTGGCATGTTCGAAGAGGAGTTGGGGTTCGCATCTGAGAATATTTTTTATTACAAAAAATTACAAAATGTTGCATTTCTAAGCACACTTTTCACATAACTTTGATCAAAAACCATAGGTTCTGACAGGGCACACATTAAATATTCACATATGTTCATGTTGTGTTAAGTCAATGAAGCCTGAGGCTCATCCAGCGTTGAACCCGTTTTAAAAAAAATATGCAGCCAATGTTTTAATATCTCCCTCCATTATGCCAAGGCTAGCATTTTATTCCAGTGGTCTTCGAACGTTTTGATGCCACACGCCCTTTGAGCGAAAACAATGATCAGGGCCACCAGAATGACAAATATTTGTTCACAATTATTCAATGAACCTCGCAGCTTTATACATATTTAGCAATTCAAACATTGCAGTTATGTTCAGTCATCCCTTTTAAAAATGCATTATTGCCAAAATGCAAAAGTATCTGCTTTGTGATCCTTTATCAAACATGTGGTAGGACGGTTTTAGAGGACTATTTTCAGCCCCTTCTCCTTGGACATCTACTCCCAGCTTGGGCCATTCTAATTACTAGTAATGTGTGAGCACCAACGTGTTGCCATGAGGGCCTCCATAAGCCAAGGACTACCTCCAGTATGGCGTGGCTCAAGCATAGTGTGCAGATGCGCGCGCACACACACGGCCACTTATCCTCACTTCCATTCTCACACTCCCTCTTACTTTCTTATCCTCACTCAGTCTCGCATATTCTCAATCATGTAATCTCACTCAGATACACTTGCTGTAATTCACTCTCACATTCACAACGTCACTCAAACTTTCACTTTCATTCACACATACACACTCTCACATACATACATACTCACACTCATTTTTACTTACAATCAGTCACACTTCACAACAGTCATTCATTCTCACTCACTCTCATTGTCTCTCATTCTCAATATTTCTCACTTACACTCTTATTCTCACAATCTCACCCTTTCATTCTCAGTCAGTCTCACATATTTTCACTCACTACAACTGATTCGTTCTTACTCACAGTTACATTCACTATCACTCATTTATTCTCATACATTTTCCCTGTCACCTACACACACAAACACACACTGTGACACTTATACACAGCCTCCTCACAATGAGTTGCCCGTGCCAGGTCATATCAGACCCTCAGCTGCTGCTGCTGGTGAATCATTATCTTACACAGGGTGTAAAGTGTGTTTTGAGGATTGAGAGTTTGACCTTGTGCAAGTTGGTACCATGCTGTCTTTAGAATTCAAGATTTTAAATATAGGTCTCAGTCAATCATGAAAACAAAGGATTTTCAATTTAATGGATTCAAGCCTTGAACGGACCCCAGTTCGTAGCCTTTCTTTATTAGCGATGAGTATGAATTATGTCAGATATTAACACATTATTCATCTTTGAATGATAGCTATGCAACTTCTGAGACAGCCTATGTCCTTTTGTAAACTTTGAGTAGCAACTGTGTGCTGGCATACACCTTGATTCCATGCTTGGCGAAAAACACTTGGAGGGCCTCCAGATAAAGACTGAGCATGTCTAGGGAGAGGATGGTGTTTAGGGGACTGCAATGCACAAGTCACTCTCAAGCAATGCAAGTGAAATGTGGTCATTTGAACGTACTGTGGTCAAGCTGACTGATTGGAGGAGAGTACCATTGGGGGAACTGTTTCAGTGAATCGCATCCTTATTGAACACTGATGATTTGGGGATTTATATTGTCAAATACTGCTAAAAGATGGAATAGGATGACGAGGACGGAATGATCTGTATCTAAGATGGCGGTGGCAACATCTGCAAATTAGGTTAACCCATGTTCAGAGCTGCAGCGAGTTCTAAAGCTCAGTTTCCAGTTGTGCAGGACATAGTTGGCTTCTGGAGGTTCTGGTAGTTGGGTGGCTACGGCCTTTTATTCTGTTTTTCAAATGAAGGGCAGATTGGTAACAGGCCAATAGTTTCAGTTTCCAGTGTAGGGCTGATGGGTAATGGGTCTATAGTTTGCTTTGTATTTGGGGCAAATAGTTAAATTTTTCAAAACTGAGAGGACTTGGTCTGGCTTGAGAGAGTCTGTCAGAGTGCCAAGAATGATTATGTTTTAGTGAGGTAGAAGTGCATCTATGGTGATAGTTTGTATGGTGTATGAGGGGGGAATTCCAGTCGCATTAAAGCTTGCTGTGAAATCATGATTGAGAAGTTGGAAGGTTGTCCACCTGTGAGTGTTGGATGGGGATAGGAAGACAGTTCTTTGTTTTGTGGATAAAGTGTTCTTTAACATTGAACCTTTCTACAAAGATGTTGATGGACTATGGATAGACCTGACAAGTTGCTGATGCTATATTTCATGTTTTTAACAGAGCTGTGCTTCAGTTGGTAGCATATGTGATGGTGAAAGTGTATAAGTTACATGGGTTTTCTTGTTGCTGTAGTTATATTTTTAGTGTGGCAATTGCTCCTGGGATTGGGTGCTTTCTTGTTTGCAGTTGTATTTGCTATCATGGATTTCCTGGATGTACCAAGGGACAGACAATTTTACTTTCCTGGTCTAGGTTTTAAGAAAGGGGGGGTGGGGGTGGATGTTGATACTGACATCATCACTGTTATTAAAAGGTGTCCATGAATTAATTTATCTTGCTGGTTAGTTAGGGGTGGTGATGAGGGTGATTGCATTTTACTTGAATGCGTCGACAGGGGAGTCATTAAATCGCAGCTCTGTCACTTGGGAAGTATAGACTGGCTTTGGTTGTCGTTTAGTGGTGTTTGAAGAACAGGATTAATCAATGATTTGTCCATTTCAGTTGGTTCGAGGGATGGTTGTTGACATTGGGCATGGAGATGATAAGGTACAATTGTTGCCTAGGTCTTGTGCAGGTTATTCGATGAACTGAATGGTGTTGAGGATGTAGGATATTGAGGAAATTCTTTTATGTTCTGGGGTGGATCTCCCAGTGGCCTAAAGTCACCCTTAATGTAACTGTTGGATGTGCAAAAGATGAGAGGACTGAAATCATCAATGAAAGTTCTGCTGTTTTCTGGACCGCTGCGTGTGGTTGAAATTGATTATGAGGCAGTGATGGGGCAACAGGTGAGTAAGTAGCTTCATGGAGGAGGGATTAGAATATTCTTATATTATTGGAGCCCCAGAACTTGTTGATGAGAGTGTGCTCTCTACCTGTCTCCGGTCCAGGGTGCCTGGAAGATGTATTGGATGGGGCAAGGATGTCTAAACTGCAAATGGACGTGGGGGTAGCCATGTCTCTATTGCACAGTGCAATGGAGCTATGTGTATCAATGGTGTCAGCAATAAAGGCAGCAAGAGAGGTGGAAGTGTTGATTAGAGTGAGATGCAATATTTTAGGTTGTCAAAGTTAGGCTGATGTGTGGGTTTAGAGCGGGTGTACATTAGATGATTCTGTAACAATGGGGATTGTGCATTTTGTGCTTGGGAAGAGGATTACCTGTAATATAGTATGGTGGGGTTCTACAACAAAGCTGTTTGTTTGCCTTAGCAGACCAATCTTCCTTTGTTTCAAGCACTTAAGCAGTGATGCTACTGGGCGTGCTTTTGTTTGTCCTTCGATGAAGGGTGAGACAATCAGTTTGTTGGCTTCTGATTGGTTTTAGGACTGCTGGAGTCCTGAATGGTACTAAACCTTTGTCTGACATTTTTGTTATCAGGGTTGAATGTTAGGACCAAAGCGCTACATTACCTGCTGTGATGGAGTGACCTGCATTATAACATAGTGCTGTGCAATATATCAAATAAATCGATACATATTACTATATTCAGGATGTGCTGCTACAGCTTCCAGAAGCCTCACAGTAGGGCCACTAATGCTTGTCCACACACAAGCGTGGGAGCACGGGAGGTAGTCGGCTTGTCAGGGGTTTTTGCAAGGCCAGAGACAAAAATTAATTTGGGCTTCTTGATGCTTCTTTGGGTGTCAAGCAGCTGTCCAGAGTGTTAAAATGAATGAAGTCCAGGGAAAGAGAAAACATGGCATTTTTTGCCATCAAGTGATATGGCAACAAAAGAGGTTTCCTTTCATCTATAAATACGCTGAGCTGAAAGCGTGTGGACCACTGTTTGGTAGCATCTGTAAGAGTGCTGCTGTTTCGGTTGAGTGTAGTTAACAGACTCTATCATTTCAAAATGGTTTGACTGAGCTAGTGTGAAAATTAGAAGTTCGATCCAGAAAAGGTAGTGTATTTTATGTTCACGGTTGAGTGTGCTGAAGGATATTCCGTTTCTCTCTTGGTTGGTACGATGGTGGGGGAATCAGTTTTCATTGGTCAGCCAGAGCACGGCACTTTTATAAATGCATCATAATCCAGATAAGTGACTTAGGATGGGCTAATGTGTAGACGAGGACGTATTACTGTTTTGTTCTTGCTAGTCTTCTCTCCATGTTTTCTGTGTGTGTTACATGACAGTGTCATTGATTTGGCAGGACTTTGCCAACTACATGGCTTTGGTGCCATGTTGTGTGCATGGAGGGTGTTTGGTATTATTGTTGATAGCATTCTATTGGATGCCTGGGGGAAGCCAAAACTTAGCGTCATCAGAGGTGGGTTACGTGTGTGGGGTGGTGTGTGGGGTGAGAATTGAACGATGAGCCGCAGAAAATCTAGGTATTCGCCAAAAGCAGCACAGCACTACTGTCTGAAAGTAGACTAGCCCTGCTGTGCAGGACCAGCGAAGTAACATCTTACTATGCAGCAACCTCTGCTGAGACCATACACTCAGGCTGTGCCCAAGAGTCAGTTCTAAGGCTGGCAGTAGCATCGGCACACATTATTTATTATGCACCAATCGTGTGTCCATCCTTCCAAAGCCCTTCTAAATACCTTCTGATTTAGCGGATGGCTGCTCCTACTGGGAGAAGAGCAAAGTTAAGCGTTGCTTTCGAACACACTACATGTGGGCTGCATCCTGGCACCAATGCTTATCTAGCTGAAATGAACTGGTGATGGGCTTTGTTTCTGAAAGAAGACTTCACCTGGCCTGTTCCACTCACCGAAAGGTAGCTTGCCATGTCTTACCAAGTATTTCAAGAACGCCAACAAAAACACAATCTAGCTCCTTGCATCCCTGGCCAATAAGTGTCTTGAGGCAGGCGTTAAGTACAATGCTAGTAGTATGCAATTTATTTTATCAATCTTATCCTAAATTCTTTGAGCAAACCCCATCTTCTACATTGAAAAATGAGAAATACAACATGCCTTCAATTCTTCACCAAAGAGCAGCCTTTTGCTTAGACTTCCTAGATAGATGTTTCACACCTGCTAAAACCCTTAGCAAATAAACAGAAAGATGCCTTTAAAAATATATATATTTCAGGCTAAAACGGCAAGAAGCTCAGGTATTGCTTATTGAAAAGAGTTGCATCCTGTCCTTTGTGCTTGGTTAGATGGGCGAGAAGTGCTTGTTTGGGAATAAGGTGGTGCTGGTTGTAGGCGAGGCAGTTCACAATCAACAGCCAGCTTCTGGACATACATGATCAAAGGTCTACCTCGTCCTCTAGTGGACATATGGGAAACGCGTTTAATTTATAATTAGAATTTTCATGCCCCCTAGGGCCAAACCGAAAATCAAAAGTTCACCGTCCAAAATAATTTCATCTTTTGCCTTTTATCACAAGGAGGTTGGTAGCGCCCCTTCAGCAAAAAAAGGGAATTGCGCGTAAGAGTTCATAAATACTGGCACCGACGAGCAGGTCACATCACACATGGCAGAAACGTGCCAGGGCCGCTCTCTGAAAGTACCGCCATGGATAGATATTGTAGCCTTCCCCTCTTACCTGTCTTTCTTTCTACGACTTTATTTTGCATTTTTGCGAAGAAAAGCTCGGAGTAGCATGTACATTTACAAGGCCCTGCGCGCGTGCTGCAAAATGTATTCATACATATTATGAAGCAGGTACGAACAAACGTGAACCTGCGAAGAAGCGATACTCCCCTATCATGAAGTCTTTTGTGTACTCTTTTTATATTTTTAATAAGCAGTATTATTTTGACCCAGGGTAATGAACGAAGCTTCTAGCTGCCTGTTGAAAGGGAATACACACACAAATAGCCTTCAGGCAGAAGAGGTCAGGAAAATATGAATCATTTTTAATTTCAGCACAAAGTCACTCAAAATATTGAATGAATAATGTGTAAACCAAGATGAGATTTGTCTTGCACGGATGATTCGGAAAGGCGGAGTATAAGTGCTGGTGGACAGCTATATGGAGTGCAGTATCTAGCCACCGTCTTTGCATGGCTCAGTGTCTAACCCCTGAGCTAAGGACCTGGAGCAGACCTTGGTTTGATGATCCCACGAAGTATCCATAGGTGTTGTTATGGATATTGTTTCTAGTGTGTTTTGGGGGTCTTTGTTGAGATAGAGGCCTTTTCATAGGGCCTAGGTTTTCAAGTGCGTTCATGGCCAAAGTGATGTAGTCCCAGAGTTTCTTTGCTGCCAGTAGGCCTATTCTAGAGTACTAGACTACTTGTTGGCAGGAGATTTGTTGTTCTTGTAGCCCAAGGCAGAGTCAATCATAATTGAGAGGAGGTTTGATGGTAGTTGCCATTCATACTGAGTGCTTCTCTGTGCAGTTGAAGCTGGTGTACCTCGGAGTAGCTAATGAAAGTGGTTAGGTGTGCCGACCACTGATATGATCTTGACTTCCACTGTGAATTTTTGAGTCCAAGGTGTCTTCTAGGTTGCAGGCTGTGGTGCCGGGTGTGATTAACTGATCCAAGAATGAGTCGAGGAATCTTTGTTTATATGAAGGATAGTGGTACCTTTGGAGTTAAGAAGCTGATTCTCTGTTTCAATATTTTGATAATCTCCAATGCCAAATACCCCAGGTGTTTATACTAAAATTGCAGGCCAGTTTATAGGGAATGTGGTGTCCCGGCCGAACTGTTTGATTGAAATGTGCAGCCATCCACTAGCCACCTAAACCAGAGAGTGTTCTCTTGACTGGGTATAAAGTTGGGTGAAAGTAGGTCTGTGACCACGTTGAATCACTCCAAAACAAACAATTCTTCTTTTATTAGCTTACAATTCAAGTACGTATGTAGTATGTGAGCATAGCACACTTCCTAAAAAGAACAAAAAACTCCAAACAGGGATTGATCCTCATTTTCTAGCATCACTGTCTGCACAGAGACCACTCTGCTAGAGTTAGTAGCCATAAACGTATTTATTGCTGCAGAGTAATCTATTTTTGCGACAACTTTTCCTTCCATTGGAACAATTGCCACAGGGATAGCTAGCTCTCTTTGTCTGTATTTGAACATAAACATGTTTTCATCCCAGAGGACATGCACAATATTCCATCTGTGACCTCTCTCTCTTCCATTTACAGCATTTCGATGACGTTAACATGCTGGTCAGACCTTTTAAATGAGTGTAAAATGCAGGTTGGATCCGCCAACAGTCTTCGTCCCATCATTTTACAAACAATTGTGTTAAGATAGAAACACTTGTCCCCACCCACTAGACTGAATTACCAGCCCATCCCCTACTTCTTGTCAGGTTATCTGGTAAGAGGAGGACAATGCAGGAGTATGATTTGGTTGGTGAAGTTGTAGTAGTCGGAGGAGTGTGTGGGGGGAGAGCTGACATCCGGTTGCATCATTTCATGGCTTAGAAAAAACATGTGATTGGTTTCTTAAGCTGTAAAATTGGTTCCAACTGTGTGAGGCATTATAGTTTTTGGTGTTCTTATAATAATTGGCACATAATTCAGATGTGCACTGGTATTTTCGTGATTCAAAAAATACATGTGTGATCATTTAAAAGTAGCCTGTATTCCAACAGAACGGAAATAAATCCCCGGGCATTTCTTCTCCCTGCTACTTTACTATCCTTGCACAGATTACTGGGAGGTGCTAAGTTAATGTCGCACACCCCTTGGTGATTTTCACAGATGCCTTCAGGAGCCTTTGCTGCGGAGGTGCACAAATGGAAACCATCACTCGTAAGAAGGTTACCCTAGTTATGCCTCAGTTTTCTCGGCCAGTTTATATATACAGTGGATTGCCAGTAATGGTGCTTCTACTGCAGTTCGTTCCACTATCAGCAAGTTCTTGGTCAGAGTAAACTTGTAGATGGAATAAATGGTTTACTAATTGTTTTATTAGACAATCTTTTTACTTCTCCTACTCTGAAAGTTGACAAACTAAGAAAGTGATTGTAAACAAACTGAACACTGGATATGCTGTGAGGTAGACTTGCAGTGTTATGAAACCTGAAATTCCCTCTCGGTGTAGCAGTTGAAGCAAGCACGTTCCAGAATATGCACTGTGTGCCTGTACATGGTCTACCCTCCTCATTTAGCGATGGGCCGCCTTTATATTTTCTGTTGATAGAGACCTCATTGGCTCTGTCCGTGAAAAACTTCCACTGTCAGCCTGACATAGAAGGGGCTGTCAGAGGAGGAAGGGCATGAACCACTGGCCCTATTTAGGGTGGACTGTGTACGGTCCTCACCGACAGAATAAAGAAAACAATGACATACAGGGTGTGGGGGGAATTAGTGTTTTTCTTTTTCAGAAACAAACTCCTGCTCCCATACTTTTTTTTAAAAGGTTTGGCGAATAGCTGTCAAAACCAACAGCTGTCCACCAAACTTTTGGTACACTGAAAAAAATATTGTCATGGAGGTTCCTTTCAATGTACAGAGAGAACCCCTGGGCCAGCGGTTGTCTCAAAACTTTATGGTCATTAGCCTCTCAGGATAGCAGAGGTACTAACTAACTACAAATGAATCAAGCATTTGCAATCCAATAGGTCTCACATTTACGTGCGTTAGAGCTATTGGTGTTGTAAATTGCTAACTGTACATTTCTTGCCACATAAGTTGGTCAACCCTGCCTCACAATTTGGTCTTTTCCTGCCACATAATTCCAGTGGCCATGCATATAACTAAAGCACTTCCATTTACCTTCGAAGTAGGGAGTTTATATGAAACAAACAACTCTATATTCCAGATCATTCACATTTAGCTGGTCCTCATATTTATTATTTCTTACAAAGTGTTACATAATCAAATCTTGTTGGTGCTAATGGATTAAACATAAACACAGAAAAAAGGAAACTCGCAGGTTTTAATAATTGGTGGTCTTTTATCTATCATGTTTACTCAGTGCCATATTAGACTAAATGACAGAATGCCTACAAAGCAATAGCTGTAACCCCTTGCATTCCCTACTGATAAACAATCATAAAAAGTAGTATCCCATACAGCATTATGAAATATATGCATCATGTGTAAGAGGCAAAAATGGCAAAGCATATATCACTGGCATTATTTTCACAGTGTAACCTCCCCCACTGCCCTTGCCGGAAGTCATACATTAGAACTGCTTGCTTGACATTACACAGCCTGCTTTACTACATCATACATGACATAACATTGCATCACAACGTTATACCCAGCTAGTTATGTCTTTCTCAAAACAGCATAGCTGGGCAACGAATATTCCACCACCCAGCTTTAAAAAAATGGTAGAGTCCTTTGTCATACTGGTCAATTAACATTACACATTACAAAGATGTTTTTCTTGTCGAAACTAATTTTACTTTCTCAATAACCATGTAGAAACCTTCATAAACTATATGTTTCTAAACGTGTACCAAACACACACACACAACCAATTGATGGAAATCCCAGAAGCAGACAACAAGCGTCTCCAGATCACGAAAGTGCTAAAATGTCATCCTAGGTTAGAATTTTATGTCAAGACCGGAGGCTCCTATTATGCGTTTCTTTTCTTGCTTTATTTAATGAGCAGCAGTCAAGAAACTACAAATCCCATAAGGCTTAACATCTGTAGCCAATGGGATTAAAAAGATAGTTCAAAACACACAGAACCAATAGTAATTACGATATGGCATTATGACGTCACTTGACTGCAAGCAGCCCTCTTTTCTTGCTGCTGCAGTCGAGATAAGTCGCATTTTCTTTTCTCCTTGTTAATACATTATCTGATATTTTAATGCTGTTGGTTTGTAAATAATACTGTATTTTGGCCTTTGTCATGTTAGACGGCAAGTTGCCGCATGTTTATATCCGACTCCGACCACTCGTCAACTGTATTTTTGTTGTTTGGAGCTGAGCCCGTCAGCTCTCAATTTATTTCTGAATTTCAGCACGCGTCGCGTGCGTTCCGCTTTTAGGCATTCCTTTCATGCCTTTCCAGCTCACGGCAACTGCCGTCTGTTTACATTTCTTCCGGCCCTCTCTCAGAGGGTTTCCAGCCGTGCGCTCCAGCTGACGCCGGCTTTGTTTACTTTAGACGCACGGCGCGCGCGTTCAAAAATTCCGAACATTCTTTTGCCTCAGGCAGCAACCGTCACTCGGTTTGCTCCTGAGGCAGAGACGTCGTATATCAGAGCGCTTCTGACGGCATTCTTCTTTATTATCTAAAACTCCGTTTTTTCTCGCTTTTGGTCTCCTGACTTTTCAAAATTAATTTTTTCAATTCTATTTTATTTCTACATATTTTACTGTCTTTAAAGACATAATGGAACCTGGCAATTCCTCTATGGAACAGAGTGTTTCCTCTGAACTGGAAGACATGAGACATGAACTTTGTGATTTCATCAGAAGCTCTGTCCATCAGGCAGTTTCTTCCTCATTACAAAAATTATCAAAAAATCTGGAGAATAACCTTTCTAACTTAATTTCCAAATCGGCCCAGACTGCGGGGGAATGCAGTACGCGTCCACCAGCGAAGCCAGATATGGGGACGCATATGGAAAGTGAGTCCTTCTCACGTATGCCAGAGGACGCGGTTCCTCACAAGGCTCCTGCCAAGGAGTATAACAATATGGCGCCAAAATCTTCTCTAAAACGAAAATCTAAAGAACGCAATGTTCTCCCGGTTATTTCTCCAGTTATTCAAGATACAGACGAAGATATGCCTGATGTAGATTCAGATTCTTATTTATCTGACAAAGACGATGATGAGTCCTTTTCCATTCCTCCAAAGAAACCAAAAATAACCTCTGCTACCCCTTCTCTCTTTGACTCAGAGGGTTTTCCTATGTTCGATCCCTCTCAAATTCATCATCCCAATTCCACGGAGTGGTTTCCAGCGGACCATGTGGGTCGTTATGTGGCACAAAAACTATTTTCTCCACTAGACAAACAAACCAGGTCCAAATTAAAGTCTGAATGTCCTCGTCCCGTACTTTCCAACAAAGCCACTATCACTCCTACTATTGATGAACAAATGTTGACTTTCTTCACCAAACAAGGCAAGGACCCGCGCAAGGGCGTAGATAAAGCTTGGTCCTCTTGCCAAGATAAACTCTTAGATATTACTGGGCCTCTTACTAGAATTTTCGATCTTGTGGAATCAGCCAGACTAGACGGGTCCTTTCTGGACCCAGAAGAGTTATCTTTATGGATTCAGCGTTGTTTCTGCCTTTTGGGAAATGCAAATTCTTCCTTTATTCACGAGAGACGTAAAGGTCTACTTATTAAACTTGATCCCAAACTCGTCAAATTGGCAACCGTTCAACCTCAGTTCCAATCGGATGGACAGCTTTTTGGAGACTCCTTTATCAAGGACCTCGGCAAATATGTTGCTACTTTCACCTCGTTAACCAAAGCCCAACAGTCCATGAGAAAAATGTTTCACCAGCGGGTTTTTGCCAGGGCCGGTAGAGGCAGGGGTCGCTTTACCGGCCGCGGATTCACCAATCAAGGCTCCAGAGGTTATTACAGCTCATATCAGCAGGACTTTAGACCTCAGTTCTACCCCCAACGTGGCAGAGGATACCGTGCCAGGTCGACCAGACATTCCAGAGCCACCAACCCAACAGGTAAGCCTCTTTGTCGATTCTTTCCCGACAGGAGGTCGTATTTCCCATTTTCTGTCAAATTGGCATGCAATAACAAAAGATGCTTGGGTGTTAAACACAGTTCTAGGTTACAAAATAGAACTTTATTCTACTCCTGTCCAAACTTTTTTCCAACCTCCTCCCCAATTTTCTACAGAAATGGTTCATCTAATTTCCCTAGAGGTAGACACATTGTTACGCAAACAAGCGATTGCGCCCACTCTTCCCCTTCCTTCAGGTTTTATCAGCCCAATTTTTCTTGTTCAAAAGAAAAACAAAAAGATGCGTCCAGTCATCAATCTAAAACATTTCAACCGGTTTGTAGTATACCGGCATTTCAAAATGGAAACAATCCTCCATCTCAGAGATATTCTCCTCCAGAACGACTGGATGGTCAGATTGGATCTACGGGACGCTTACTTAGTCGTTCCGGTTCATCCAGAATACAGAAAATTTCTCCAATTCCAATGGTTAGACAAAATGTATCACTTTACCTCTCTGCCCTTCGGTCTATCGTCGGCCCCATGGTGCTTCACAAAACTCATGAAACCCGTGGTAGCTTTTCTAAGAGCTCAAGGGATAAGATTATTAATTTATCTAGACGATATCCTCATCCTAAGTCAATCGCCTCAGACTCTCATACTCCACCTGCAAACGACTTGCTCTCTGTTGGAGCAATTGGGTTTCATAATAAACAGAGAAAAATCCCTTCTTATCCCTTCCCAAGTCGTAGAATTTCTAGGGTTTCAAATCAATTCCCTCTCAGCGTCCCTTCTTCTACCATCGTCAAAAATAAAATCCATAAAATCAGAAATTCTACAAATTCTCCGAAATTCCCTCATTTCCCTCCGAACTCTAGCCCGAGTTGTAGGTCTTCTCTCCTCCTCCATCCAAGCAATCTTTCCGGGTCCCCTTCATTATCGTGCCCTTCAAAGATTAAAGATTCAACACCTGAGAAAGGGGCTTTCGTATTCCGATCTCGTTCCTTTGGACATAGAGTCTCGCACGGAGCTTCAATGGTGGATAGACCATTTAGCTGCTTGGAACGGGAGAAGTATTTTTCCATCAGCCCCAGATCTTGTGTTAGAATCCGATGCAAGTCATCAAGGCTGGGGGGCCCGCTGTGGACCCATCTCGACTGGAGGTACATGGTCAAGCGAGGAGTCCAAATTGCACATCAATTGTTTAGAGATGCTTGCAGGCTCCTTTGCAATCAGAAGTCTTGCAAAGAACAAAGTACATTGTGCAATCCTGCTCAGGATGGACAACATATCTGCAGTCAGATATATAAACCATCTTGGGGGCACACGATCCAAACCTTTGGCAGATCTAGCCAAGAGCTTTTGGGAGTTTTGCCTCTCAAACCATCTTTCGGTACATGCAGAGTATCTTCCTGGGACTCTCAACACAGTGGCGGATTGGCATTCTCGTCACCTTCGAGACTCCAGCGATTGGAGACTTCATCCTTCCGTGTTTCACAGCATTCAATCCTTATGGGGCCCTTTTTCCATAGACCTTTTTGCATCCCGACTCAACACACAACTTCCCCAATTTTACAGCTGGCGCCCAGATCCCTTAGCCTTAGCATCAGATGCTTTCTCTCAAGACTGGTCGTTTTCCCTCAACTATGCCTTTCCTCCTTTCATAATGATCAACAGGGTTCTGGCTCAGGCCAGACGTCAACACGCCTCTCTCTCTCTTATCGTCCCGTTTTGGCAATCTCAAATTTGGTTCCCCACTCTTTTAGAAATGTCAATAGATTTTCCCTTGCTAATTCCATCCTTTCCGGATCTGCTGCTAGACCCTCTTCACCGTGCTCACCCCCTTATTCTGAACAATATCCTAACCTTATCCGCTTGGAAAATATCAGGAATCCCCAGTCTTCCCCTGTCATTTCGGCAGAAGCTTCCCATTACATCTCAAGCTCCTGGGCCCCAGGCACCAAAAAAGCCTATAAGGCGGCCTGGTCTCTATGGGATTGCTGGTGTGTGGGAAGACAAATTGATCCCTTTTCAGCAGATGTTATTTTTGTCGTAAATTTTCTAGCCTCGGAAGCTAGCAAAGGTAAAGCATTTCGCACTATCAATCTTTACAGATCTGCTATCTCTTCCAACCATATTCATGTTCACGGGAAACCAGTAGGCGAGCACCCGTTGGTCTGTAAATTATTGAAGGGAGTAAAATTTTCTAAACCTCCGTTACCAAAATACAACCACTTGTGGGATGTTAATATTGTTTTGAAATATTTGATTGCATTACCAGATAATTCAAGTTTATCATTAAAGCTTTTATCTGCTAAATTAACAATGTTATTATGTTTAGTTTCTATTAAACGGTTATCAGATGTTAAGGCTTTGGACGTCTCCAGCCGTCAATTCACCCCGTCGGGTGTGTTGTTTTCGGTTGTAAGACGCACTAAGACGAATTTGTCATCAGTCTTTTATCCCTATTTTCCGCTTCAACCAAAATTGTGTGTAGGACAATGTCTCAAAGTCTATGAGCATAGAACCGCAGATTTGAGAACATCCTCCTCCCAACTTCTCATATCTTTCAGAAAACCCCATAACCCTGTTTCTTCTGCTACACTAGCACGTTGGGTAAGACTGATTATGTCCTTGGCTGGTATTGATGTTTCCAAGTTTGGAGCTCATTCCTCTAGGGGGGCTATGGCTTCCAAAGCCTTTTGGGCGGGTTCCCGTTTGGAGGATATTCTAAAATCTGCGGATTGGTCCAATGATAATACTTTTAAAGTGTTTTATTGCAAACCAATTGATAATGCTTCTTTCAACGTGATTAATATGCTTTAAACTCGCATAATAGGAGCCTCCGGTCTTGACATAAAATGTAGATTTTCCTAGTTTATGACGGAAAGTCTTAATTTTATTAAAGACACGGAGGCGAGTATTATCCCACCTCTTGTATAACTTTGTTTTCCCTCCCTTTCTCTAGTTCCGGCTTCAACCACTCAGACAACGTCCTAATCAGATCCCGTCAGGTCATCCAAACATTTCGTTCCCTTCAGGACTTGGATCATCCCTGTCGGTTTGGCCGGACCACCCTCGCTTCTGCAAGCTCCTGGACTTTTTCTCTGATGTTTTTGCTTTCCTCATGGCTCTGTTTATTCTTTGCTTGTTGTTTCCTTTGTTCACAGTTAACTGACTTCATTTGCAAGAAAAGAGGGCTGCTTGCAGTCAAGTGACGTCATAATGCCATATCGTAATTACTATTGGTTCTGTGTGTTTTGAACTATCTTTTTAATCCCATTGGCTACAGATGTTAAGCCTTATGGGATTTGTAGTTTCTTGACTGCTGCTCATTAAATAAAGCAAGAAAAGAAACGCATAATACTCGCCTCCGTGTCTTTAATAAAATTAAGACTTTCCGTCATAAACTAGGAAAATCTACATTAGGAGGTGCAGATACAGATTTTACGTGCAACAAACAAAAAAGAAACAATTACTTCTATCCTTAAAAACGGCATTATTACTTCAGTGTATCCAGTTGTGCTACCACCTGCTGTAATTTAATCTCACCTTCACCCCTCCCAACCCTCATACACACTGCTCATCACTTGGGCTTTTAAACATTCATTTGCCCCTCTTCTGCATCCCATCTTCACTTAAAGGTCACGGTATGTCATTGGAAGGGTGGGTATTTGGTAGTTTATGAATTGTTCAGGCTGGACCATGCTGACGATTGTCTTTATTGTGAAACGTCTTGTGTGCATTATCAGAGAGGCGTTGGTGGCGACATATTTGTCAGTTATGTTGTGCGCGTGACATAGGATGACTCTGAATTCTTTTTATGTGACAGTGGAGGAAAGGGGGCTTGAAAGAGCTATGGGAGAGAAGAGGTTGTCGAATGCTGGCTGTACTCAATGAAAAAAAATATTTGTTCTGGTAATGAGGGGAGACGGAGGTGGTAAAGGTGGGGAAGTGAACTGAGACAGATCTGCGATGGCTGAGAGGGTGGGGTTGACAGTGCGCTGTTTTGGCTAAGGTAAGAGACGGCGACAAGAGGTTTTGAAGCGCTACATGTTTTTAAACCGAAGTTTTCTGCCAACTCTACAAAGCCTGCTAGAGGGAGGCGATTTCACACTAAATCTTAAATAAATCGCAACCTGGATTGCAGATACGTGTAAAGATGGACACTGAAATATTTTAGAAAGAGATGGGGAAGGAGCATAGACTCCCTTTAAGGGTAAATAAACAAGTTTTCCCTCTATGAAACTTCAAAGCGTCATGGACGTCACGGAGCGCGAAGGAGAGACAAAAGAAACAATGTGAAGTAACTGGTAGTTATGAAAAGCGCTCCAATACCTCCGATCGAGTTTGCGCTGTATGAAACTTCTAAGCGCCATGGCAGCCTTGAGCGCGGAGGAGAGACACAAAAGAAAAAAGTAGTTTCTTCACAGTAAAACATATCGTCAATCGTGCAATAATCCATGTAATAGGGTCAGTCTGCAAAACTGCCCCAAGGCGGGACTAACGTAAAGCATTTACCAATGACATCAAGGGGCTTTTGCAAGGCAAGCCCAGGAATGAATGAAAGTGATGTGGGTGTGGTAAAACCCCAAAGATACATTAAACAGGTCAGAAAAGCAGAGTTTACGCGCTGCTATGCTCAACCTAAAAATGGAAATAGAGATGCAAACAAAAAGGTAAGATATCAGCAAACTACACCTCTTTTGTAGCATTTGGCCACACTGCCATTCAAACACAAAATAAATAATTTTAAACATAGTATATACCCTCGTGGCGCTTCCTGAAAATCATAATAATGGGGGGATGAAAATGTAATTCTTCATCTTCCAGAATGTTCCTCTTTTAAGATCTTGGCAACTGACAGTGACAGAGTTGGTAGATGCATTTGTAGATGCTGCATCCCGTTTATTTTTAACAATTATGATCCGTAACAGACCAAAACTACAGGTTCCATCTGATTTTGCAAACAGACTTCAAATGTGTTTTAATGAAAACACTGTTTTCCTCATTTCTCATTTTCTGCAGTGGGCTGTTTAGGAAGTGCTGTGAATTCCACAGCTCCTATTTCAACAGCGTGTCCGCACATCGCCTCACTTGTCTGGTCATCCATGAAGAAAAATGTCTGTCTAGGCTGGCCCATCATTACTGCCTGGGCAGACAGTATTTTTCCTCTCCTAGGCAGAAGAGCATGGGTGGAAAAGGGATAATTTTTTGTTACTGAGACTAATTGCTCTCTGCTGTTGTGGGTGAAGTGGGATTGTTAAATGGCCGAATGAGCAATTTCCCCATGAGCCTGCTTATTTCCGCCTACATCGGTGGCATCAGTGCCGA
Source organism: Pleurodeles waltl (assembly GCF_031143425.1). Classification (NCBI taxonomy): domain Eukaryota; kingdom Metazoa; phylum Chordata; class Amphibia; order Caudata; family Salamandridae; genus Pleurodeles; species Pleurodeles waltl. The sequence goes on along the minus strand of NC_090446.1, from coordinate 973,580,604 downwards.
GGTGGGCCCACCCATTCACCTGGTGAGGCTGGGTATTTATGTAAACCTGTCTAAAAACATTTTGTATTTTTATCAGGAATTACACCCTCTGTGTAGTGCTGACTAGTGAGAATATCAAAGACTACCCATTACTGAGAAATGTGGGTGTAAATTATGGGGTGTGCCACCTGTCGCTTTATAACCCATGCACTTGCCGGGGTTTTTGCACACCCCTGTATACACAACATGGAGTGAAAATGAAGGTGGTCCCATAAATCTAGTTATTAAAAGCAACCATAGCAATAAATACAGATACAGGGTGCATGCAAATGTCTAAATCCATTTTGTAACCACAGTACAGCAGAATCAACTTGAGAAAAATACTATATATTCACAGATTTCATATTGCAACGACTTTACACAAGGAAACAACTCGTAACAGTTACTAGACATATATCAGAAATTTAAATCTTGCATACTAGTTTTGGTTGAACATCTTATTAAAAATAGACACAAAAATCGTCACAACATAAACCACTTTAGCAGATGCCTAGATTGTAATATGCAATGTATTACATTGTTCGAGGGGAGTGCATCATGTCTGCCTCAAGGCTTCTTCTCTTGTAAGTGATGGCCCCTCCCCACACTCAACAGTGGTGATAAATGAACAGTGTTCCAAACCCAGACCGCATGCTCCACGCCTCCATCTGCTGCTCTCCAAAAACGTCTGTCCACCTGTCGTGGTTTGTTCGTGCGAGATGGAGGCCTACATACAGTGCATGCGCTGGTGTGTTCGTGCACTTTCGAATCTCCCGGTAAGCGAATTCCCCTTATATTACTGGGGCTCTTGGAGCTAGGAGAGTGCATTCCTTCTATCTGCACATATTTCAGAACATACATTCACAGCTGAAAACAATACTCTCTAACCCACCTCGGCATCGTACTCCTGAGGAAGGCTCTAGAACTTGATAAGTACTACATGTGGCTCCAGAACTGGCCACAGTCCTCCAAAAGAAACCCTTAAAATCTGGAAAAATACTCCAGAATTCGTTTTCTGAAATGAACACATGCTCTGTGCAATATTCGTGATGTGAACATGCCTATAATATATACAATATATCACTCCACATCGTTCTACCAGAACCCCCGGACTACCATGGGCCACAACTGCACAATGTCAGCCACGGGCACCCAGCCTACCTGATTGTTCATGTTCTGCCCTTTCACAGCTTTTCTTCTTTTGATTATACATTTACTGATTCCTTAGCTTGCACTCTGAGGTAACTAAAAGATTACAGACAGCACTCATACAAGATGGTGTAACTCTCCAGAACCGTCCTTTAGAAAATAGTACAATGCGCAGGATTGAGGTCTTTTGATTTGGATACAGTACTCACCAGGTGGCTTTCACATCTCCGTATTTGGCCCAAATTGGCCACAATTCTCAAAATCTAGACAGCACTACTGGACAAAATGCACTAGAAAAGGCTGCCAGAGATGGATGTACAACCCAGAACTGGAAACAATACTTCCAGTAAGCACCTGATGCTGGTGCTGGGTACATAATTTCAAATGTGCTTCCAAGGGCTTGGCACAGTACTCAGGCTGGCATATGATTGACTCTACCTGTCACACACACACCTGGTTCCAACCGCAGAGGCGATGCTGGGCCTCCAATCCCAGCTGGGACTGCACAGCATAACAAGTAACGACTCCCTAGTTCCACCGACAGCCCCCAAATGGGAAAAGGGGATGGGAAAAAACAAGAAAAAGATAAACCCACGTCACTGTGGGAACTTCTAGATTGCCTTGCCCACTGCCTAGAAGGTTGGGACTCTCTGGACCTCAATATCCTCTGTGAGGATGCTCTACACTGCAAACAAAAAACGACAATGTTACCTATGGATTCCCTACTTAGAATCTCAAACAATAGTTTTCCCTTCTGGTACACTTACAGGCATCATCATAAACTTTGCATGAAAGAGAGCAGCAATCAATTCAAGAACAAATGGTGATCTTCCAGAATTCCGGAACATACTGGGTTTCCAATTCTAAACAAATACATCTTTGGTCTGTAAGTACTTATTCCAAGGTATTCTATACAACTTGCCCATAAACACAATGACAAACTTTCAGGTTATATATGAAGTGTTCAGTGTGCTACAATGAAAGAGTCCAGAGAATTGAGCCTCAACAGGAGGGTTGAATACTCCCACAATGTTCAAAATCCAAAATGGGCTTGCGTCTTCAGGGAGTTAAATCTTGAAATATTGCTAATCTATATATTAGTGCGCAGTAACCTGAAAGTTAAGTACATAGCCTTAATAATTCTGAAACCGAAATTCAAAGACAGCAGAAAATTTCCTGTTCCGATGCAAGAAGCTCAAGAAGAGAGGGAATCATAACTTATGAAGGAAGATATTGGAAGTGTCGCGGGCGGCAGAATCACAGAGTCATCAGGAAGGCTTGGAAGGCCAAAGCGCTGGAAGCTCTGGACAAATCAGGAAATTATTGCAGGGAAGAGACTTGCGCATGACTGGAATGCTGGAAGTTGAGTGCCTGATGCTTGCGCATGTCGGGAACAGGCTTGAGGTCAAGCCATGACTCAAGTTCAAAATGGAGTATTTATTCAGGAAACCAAGAATGTTCCAGAAGGGCATGGAATGTTCCAATGAACCTGGGAGAAAATCACGTTACATAGGAACTGAACTGGGCCTAACAGGTAGCAGGTGCAAAAAGTAATTGACACTATAACAATTACAACAGAACCCAAGTGCATGATGGTACAACCCAATAGTTCACAGTGGAAGCGTGACTATCCCAACACAGACAACACAGACTTGATATCTGCAGGAGCAAAGTAGCTGAAACCTGCATAGCTACAAAACAGGAGGATCAATGGTTCAGACTTCTCTGGAGAGAGAATACCATAGAGAGAGCTCAGAGCTGAGAGATGCCACTAGAGAAGCAAGCATGACTTGGAGTACTCAGATTGGGGAGGCACCATAAGGGAAGGGTGACATGAGCCCAGCGAGTAAAACCCACCACACATAGAGCACAAGATGGAGTCATGACGCTACCCTAGTCCTACTGGCCTGTTGGGAATCCCCCCATTCCTAACTGGCCAGTCTGCCACTGCAGCTTCTAAAGAACACTACCAAGTAATAAACATCCTTAAACATTGTCTCTTTCAAAGAAAATTAATTAAGGTTTCTAGAGACCCAATAATCATTTGGACAGTCCACATACATTTCGTAAGTGTCAGAATTTGTTTCTCGTGTGCGGAAATTTCTCATCCCCATTTGTAGGGGCTCAAGAAAATTAAAGTTTTGTGTCCCAAGTCAAAGGAAAAGTGTATTCTTTAATGTTTACTTCTGTCCTCATATCAGCAGAATTGGATATGCCACAAGCAATTATTGTATTCGCATTTTCCGAGGACTCCATGCTGCAATGGGGTTCCGAAGCACATGTGCTGAAGGGTAGGAGGTTAGTCAGTGGGTGTGTTTGGATAGAAGAATGTGTGTCTCCTATGCAGCCTAAGATGATATTATTTCATGGTGTGCCTGAGGTAGAGGATGTGCTCTTCTCATGTTTTTGTTGCTGTGCCTTGGGTGTGTATTGAAGCAAAAAAGAGTGAGACATAGAATGTGTAACTATTAAATGCCACTGTGTGGGTGGATAAAAAGTGCATTAATGGAGTGTGGCCTGTGTGGGAAGTGTTTCAGAGTTCGTAGACTGTCCCTATCCTGCTGCAGTGAGTGTCTAGCTGTGCATAAGCATGATTGTGGCATAGAGTGTGAGACTAGAGACGGTTGGGACAGTAGACACCTACCAGCTTTGGACTGGTTTGTATTTTACAGTGTAAGTCACACTGAATATGGAAAAGTGGCCAGAGTGAAAGGAGTTAGGAGGTGCAGCCTCTCATCTCTAAACCTTGTGCTCTATGGAGCACTACGGTCTCTGCTCTGGGGAGTCCACCGGGAATGGCAGAGGAGCAACCCACAAGAGTGAGCCATTGGATGTGCTCTGAGGAGTGCACTAGTGAACATCAGGGAGCTACCCGTCGACAATGGGCATTAAATAACCAGTTCTAGTACATGCTCTGGGGAATCAGAGGAGCAAGAAACCCACAGGAATGGGCATTATGCGACCAGTCCTAGTATATGTTCTGATGGGTCCCCCGTGGAGTGACAGAGGAGCAACAACGCGTAAAAAATGGGCACTTATGAGTCCACACAGGAGCAGCCCATAGTTACAGCCTCTGTGTATTTTAAAGTTTGTGTTACTAACCTATATGTAAGAAATAGCCCAGTAACACAACAGCTAGAGAAAACTCAAAAACACCATCGCCCAAAAGCAAATGGTGATGCTTTGCATGCCTCAGAAATACCAACAGACATACAACAGTGTAATGCCAAAAGGATAAAACTCTGAGCTTCCACAGTATAAAATGGCAACACAGCAGAAAGTGTTGTAATTGTTTATCACAGTAGGTAGTCCTAGGACACGTCCATTGTTGACCGACCTATTGTCCTGCCAGAGTAATTACTGAGTTTTATTAAAGAATATCACCCGAAAAGTGTTGATGTGTATGCCAAAGGGTTGTAAAACAAGGATATTAATAATTGGTATACCTCGTTTTACTGAATATGTTAGTCTGGAAAGATGGTGTTATTTAGAAGCCTGCTGGCAGTGGGCTGAATGACTTCCTATTAGCCCTAGATTCTTAATGACCCCGTATTTGTTGATGCCTAAAACTGCGCAAAATACACATTAAGGGCCTGATTACAACTTTGGCAGAGGGGGTTAATCCGTCCCAAATATGACGGATATCCTGCCCACCGTATTACAAGTTCCATAGGATATAATGGACTCGTAATACGGCCGGCAGGATATCCGTCACATTTGGGACGGATTAACCCCCTCCGTTAAAGCTGTAATCAGGCCCTATATGAGGCCTCCTCTGGTCTCATGATGACACGCGAGGCTTGGCCTATGTGAGGTCTCAGAAGTCAGGTATTACGCTGGTGAAACAAGCCAGATTGAGAGCACCAGTGCACAAAGTCCTCTGAAGCACGGTCAGGTCCCCTTACTGCCACTATTGCAAGATTGTCACAGATCCCACCTCTGTCAGGATCTCACAGTGGAAGAATATTCAGATCAGGTATTCTTGAGTACAACTAAAGGTGAGCATTGATTACTAGGATAAGAGTCTATGATAGGACCCAAAAAAGTCAGTAACACGAGCTCCGCGTCTCCCTATTGATTACACAATTATTACTAAATGAGTTGAATAATTTTCTTGAAACAATTACAGATCTTTGATAATACAGCATCAATCTAGTCACACAATGCAAAGTGTCCCCATCTGTGGCCATTTAGAGATAAGCTTGCCTTATTATACCTTTCATCCTACAACTAATTGGCCCTGAAAAAAAGCTAAGTAGCAACGAAATAGGTGCATCTTGTTTTGACGGAAGCATGTCATGAAGGAAAATAAAGAATTATCATTTTACCAAAACATTGATACCCTTTTGGCATATAATTATTTATATGGATTGATCTTGGGGAAACAAGACTATATCGAAAACTGCACTGGCTACATATAGATGTACGTGCAGGTTACCTTGTTTATGATTAATACATAGTGGCGCGCTTCTGTTAACCGTGCTTCTGTATATTGATTATCTGATTTCCAGTCACGTTAGTCAACATCACTGGTAGCCAGGTACCAAAGTGCTAAAGCACCATTCAAGGACATAGTGAAAGAACAGAAAATAGTATCAACATTCTTTATATTTTAGTGCTCTACTTGTTATGGATGTGCAAGAACAGCATTGCTGATAGCTGTGAAAGTTTGCACTTGCTCACCAGTACCAGGTTGTCAAACAGTTGCATCTGTTACGTTATGTGTATTTGTGAAGCACACTATCACCCACAAGTGATGGCGCGTTGCAGGTGTGTGTGTGCTTAGCCCTGCCTGTGGAAAGGTAATTGATTGAACAGCTTGGTTGTCAGCTTCTTACAGAATTCAAGAAAAGAGGCAGAGGCTCTGATGTTGGCGGTGAGGTCCTCCCGCACTTTGGGAGTGATGCATGAGAATGCCCATTCTCCTGGTGTGGTTCTGTGTATGCATGGGATGCTTGCCTGCTCCCCACGCTGTACACCAAGGCTATCCATCATTACTAACACCCCACGCTGCTCACCAGTGCAGCCTTCTGATGCTGCTCACTAATGCCAGGTTCTCACAGTGCTCACTAACGCAGTGCCAGCCTGTCACATTACCCACCACTACCTGCATCTCACAGTGCCCACCATTGCTAACTTCTCACGTTGGCACATATGCCAATTCACCACAATGCTATTTCTTCATGGAGCCCAGGAGTGCCAACTTCTCACAAGGTTCACCAATGCCAGTTCTTCATAGTGCCCAGAGCACCAACGTTGCACGATGCTCATCAGTGAAACCTTCTCAAACTGCCAAGCATACCTGCCTCCTTCACTGTCCACTAATGCCAGCTTGTAGTGCCCACCTTTAGCAGGACCTCATATTGCTCACTCTTGCCAAGTTCTCACACTGCCGCATGTCTGCCTCTCACATTGGGCACCAGTACTGGTTAATCTTGCTGCCCAGTACTTTCTCACAATGCTCACCACTGCCTTTTCTTCATACTGCCAGCAGTGCTAGCTTCTCACAATGCCCTCAAGTGTGGGCTTCTCTAAATGTTGTGCGTAGTGTCTCATCCCACTGCCTGCCACTGCCAGTTCTACACGCTACTCACAAGGGCAGCCTCCTCATGCTACTCACCAAGGCCAGCTTCTCATGGGGGCACCACCTTACACCACTCACCAGCACAGCCTTCTAATGCTGCTCACCAATGCCAGCTTCCCACCACCTACCAATAATTGCTTGTAGTACCCACTATTGCCAGCGCCTCACACTGCTCACTAGTGCAGTCTTCTCACGACGCTCATCACCTTCTTCTCATACTGCCAATGGTGTCAGCTTGTCTAAGCAACCAGTGCTCCCTGCAGCCTATTGTACTCACAGTAACATCTCCTCAGATTACTTTGTGTTCCTCTTGCTCACACTTCCCACCAATGTGCCTCATACCTGCTCGTCTTGTACGGGGAGATTTCAGACTCATTGCCCATCCCCTCTGAGGCCTCTCTGCTGGGACCAGTAGCCAGAGCAGCCACAATCATTGGTGTAAAAGAGCTCTAGATCCCCCGCACCCCCGCCAGTTGTCATTGGCAGGGATTCTGGCCCCGCGTTTAGTCTCATCAAACGAATTCACCCGGCACTGCATGCCCGTTTACTGCTGGCTCGCAATCTGTTCATTGTGTCATTGTTTTGTGTACCCCCTGTGTCCTCACTCTCTAGGCGTCATTGCCCTCCTTGAAAAGTAACCGTAAGCAATGGATATTTAGCAAGGATGAAGAACAAATACGCAGCAGGGGCGTCCGGCCCAACCTAACTATAACAGAAGCTCAGGATGCAAGCTTTTATCGAAATATAATTAGGAGAGCAAGACCATAATAAGACAAAAAACAGTGAGAACTGTTTTGCTTTTCATTGTGGAAAAAATATTTTCTAATACATTTTAACAATCATGTTAATAGTTTCGTTAACTTTCTTCGTGCTTTGTGGCTGTTCATAACATGATGAATGATATATCTGGGTGTGGCATCTGGTCCTGTCATTCTAATGAATGTAGGTGATATCCCTGTTCGTACATGTATGTGTATGTACCAGTATTGTGCCCATTGCAGTGATTCTGCGTGACCTGCATGGTAAGGTTTTTGAATCCTAGCATGAGCATCCTGGGCCCTGATTTACGTTTTGGCAGACGGAGTATTCTCCGTTAGCCTGGCGGCTGACTACCATCCGCCAAATTTAGAAATGACCGCCAAGCTGGTGGTCATTTTAAAAAGCATTTTCAGGAACCGCTGTCACTGCGGTTCCTGTCAATGCTTTTTTAATAGTGACCCACAGCTCTCCTCCCCATGAAAGTTCTCTCCTATGGTGAGGGGAGCATTGAGTTTTCACTGCCCCTTACCACCAGGATTATCCTGGCATTGACAGGCAGTGAAACCTGACCTGTATGCCCACCCATTTAAATTAGGTGGACGGACATGACGATCAGCCTCCGTCAACCCTTTCTCTTTCCAGCCGGCGGAAGGGTGTAACCATGGCAGAGACAGCGTAGGCTCCGCTGTGGTTATACCAGTGGTCCACCTGCTTCTGAATGTGTGGGTAGACGATTATTTTTGAATAAGCATACTCTGTTGCTGTTGTGACGGAGTATCCTTACAGCAAAAATATATATTAGGCCCTTAGTCGTTCACGCTTCTGAGATGGATAAAATGGCCGTCGTTGAGTTCCCCACTGAACACTCGCCATTTACATATTAAATATGGCGGCATCTGCTGCAGCAAGTGTTGCATAATACTAAAGTTAAATATTGGTTAAGTTTAAAACAATGAAACTGAAAATGTCATGTAAGTGACCACGACAGCCAGATCAGTTGGCCCTGCAGGGATTCACGTGTGATTCCATTGCCACAAGGTCAAACCCGAGAGATCCACTCAGCCTCTCATCCATCTGAGTGCCACTGGATTGGGTGATATTTCACTTCTGTTAGCCGGCAATGACCTCAAATGACCTACTCTGGGTGGACGTGCAATCTTCAATATGCCTGTCACGTCTGTGTTAAAATATAAAAGAAGAAAGTGTCAGAAGAACTGAAAAACAAACTTCCACCCAAACAGTAGCTATAGCAACAGTGCTACTCTCCTCTACACAGACAGCACAAACACATCACAGGGCGCTACCACAGAAAAAGCAAAGCCCAAGAAAACAGGGTCTTGACGTTAGGTGTGTGCCGCATTAAAAAAAAGACAGTGAGCGCCTTCAAATGATCACATATAAATGTGTGCCCTTGGCCACTTTAAACTCGATCTAGTTTCGATACCTTTTTAACAGCATTGTCATAAAGGTAGCCAGTCCACTGAGAGTGCACCACAAACCCTTAGCTACCATCCTAAAGCTGTGCAGCTCCTAGCTGACTGCATGCAAGGACCAGCCAAAGACTCATGCAGCTCTGAGCTGATAGGTGTCCGGAGGCCCTGAACTCCCAGTCGGAGTGCCAAGCAGCTCTGAAAAGACGGATGCGCAGAGCCATGCAGCTGTGGACTGACGGTGTGGTGAGGCCCTGAATTCCAAGCCGAAGAGCCATGCAGCTCTGAGCTGACGGGTATCCGGAGGCCCTGGATTTCAAGCCAGAGTGCCATGCAGCCCTGAGCTGACGGGTATCCGCAGGCCCTGGATTTCAAGCCGAAGAGCCGTGCAGCTCTGAGCTGACGGGTATCCGGAGGCCCTGGATTTCAAGCCAGAGTGCCATGCAGCTCTGAGCTGACGGGTATCCGGAGGCCCTGGATTTCAAGCCGAAGAGCCGTGCAGCCCTGAGCTGACGGGTATCCGGAGGCCCTGGATTTCAAGCCAGAGTGCCATGCAGCTCTGAGCTGACGGGTATCCGGAGGCCCTGGATTTCAAGCCAGAGTGCCATGCAGCTCTGAGCTGACGGGTATCCGGAGGCCCTGGATTTCAAGCCAGAGTGCCATGCAGCTGTGGACTGTCGGGTGTGTAGAAGGAGGCCCTGAATGCCTAGTGAGAGTGCCGTGCAGCTCTGAAGTGACAGTTGTGCAGAGGCCCTGAACGCCTAGTGAGAGTGCTATGCAGCTCTGAAATGATGGCTGTGAAGAGGCCCTGAACGCCTAGTGAGAGTGCTATGCAGCTCTGAAATGATGGCTGTGAAGAGGCCCTGAACTCCTAGTGAGAGTGCTATGCAGCTCTGATCTGATGGATGTGAAGAGTTCCTGAACTCCAAGCCACAGAGCCATGCAGCTCTGAGCTTTCCGGTGTGCAGAGGCCTTGAACGCCTACTGAGTGTGCCATGCATTTCTGAACTGACGGTTGTGCAGAGTCCCTGAACTCCATGCTAGAGTGCCATGCAGCTCTGAGCTGACGGGCAGCGCACAAGTCCTAAGAAGTAAGTGGGGGGGACTATCCTAGGTAGGCGGTATACAAGTGACATCATGGCACGTGACATTGTGGTACGTGACAACACGGCGCGTGACATTGCGTGTGGAATCACAGAGAGTGGCATCACAACCCTGACCTCTCAGGAACTGACATCACAAAAAGGGACATACGTGTTGCAGGTCTATTTGAGCGCATTACAATATTTAACAAATTAGATTTTGCTTTGGGTTGTGCCAAAAAAAGTGAAGCAATCCCAATGCAAAATCTGAGCCTCAACTTTTACATTTATATTTTAAAACTCTGCCAAAAATAAATTGGCAACAAGAAGAAACGTGACAGTAAATCTGTTCTGCTAAATTATTTGCTGAGTCTGCATTTTAAAATACCTTATAGGTTTAAGGTACCCGCTGCAGAGATCGTTGTGTGCCAACTTAATCTTGGGGAATAATAATAATGGCAAAACGACTCTGGAGGTTAAAATATTTGCTGGAGAGATGTGTTTTGTCTAGTACCAGTTTTGAATCAAAGTAGCATAGAGGGTTAATAAGTCTCCTGCAAAGTACATTATGAAACACACAGATAACAGATTTGTATTTTATGTAAATAGGTTACTGCTTTTAACACAAAGATCCTTCTGTTACTTGCAGTTCACAGATTGTAAGTCAACGTAATATGAAGGACATGCGACTCCTACACCTTGTAGCCCTCGTTATCTTACGTAACACATACTGTACATTGATTGACACACATATGATTTATGGTCAATGTATGATATGTATATGTGATGTAAAGTGCTCTGACACCCTGCATTGGGATGAGAAGCACTATAGTGCTATAAAAGAAAATACATAATAGTGGTTATTTAAATTGTTGCTTGTGTAATTACTGGTACAGACCCAAACATCTGACATTCTTTCAGTGCATACATATCTCCTATATACAGGGACTGAACAAAGTCAAAATGTGACTTTCTTAACTACCCGTGGGTAATTAGCTGCGTCCCTTTGATTCCCCTCCATTGCAATTAGGTGTGAGTCTCCCAGACAGGATTGTCCAACAAAAGGAGACCTGATGTCCCCTTAACTTCGGCCTTTGCGTTTGTTATGGGCCCAGCTGGAATCTGATAAGCCCCTCCCTGCCTGCACCTTGCTGCTCTGAAGAAAAACAGGCAACTTGCAGGATGAATGTGTCCCGGTGTCTAAAAATTACTCCAGACAGGTTTAGAAGATTTCTGTGGGGCCCTAGCTGTTGGCAGGGTAGACGGCGTCCGCCTGTGAAATTAGTGGGAAGACGCTGTCTACCTGCATGTACCAGCTGAACCTCGACCCACTGAGCCATGCAGCTCTCAACTGATGGGTGTGCAGAGGCCCTGAGTTGACTGCAGGCAGTGGCACCACCTGTCCATTCCCCCCACACTAGTGAGTCACACTTCTCAGCTGACAGCCCACAGATGGTGAGATGAGCCCCCAGCACTTAGCCGTAGAACCTTGCAGCTCTTAGCTGACAGCTGGACGACCCACCAGTGGCCATTAGCCCCCATCTGGAAAGCCATGGACAGTAGTTTTAAGAGACCAGGCAGTGTAGCAGAAGATCAGGAGGAGACTGGATTGAGTAAGATGAGGACAGGAAGTGCTGACAGGTGAAGGGTGGGGAAGAACAGTTAGAGGGCTGAGGTGAGATAGACGATAGCAGAAAAGGGTCCGATGGAGTAGATGTTTGATGGAAAGGATAATTAAGAAGGGAAGGCCGAACGGAAGAAGGAGAATAGTGAAGGGAGCGGCTAAGGAATATGATTGAGTGTGAGGAATTTATGTGTGGGAGTTGAATGAAGGTCAGAAGAAGGGCCTAGAGAAGGGGAGGAACGATTGAGGGTGTGGGACAAACGGATGATGGATTGTGTGGCTTGGATTTGGGAAAGAAGGAAAGGTCTTAGGAAGGTGTGTGTGTGATAAAAGGACGGGTTGTGGTGGAGGTTGCTGATTCTTTCTCATTCACGTCTACGAATTAACCAATGATCGTCCATCCTGTGTCTGTGCACTGACCACCAGGGGTGGAGGGGAAGTGAGAGGCCTGGGGGGGTGAGAGGGGTGTGAGAGGGAGAGAGAGAGAGACTCAAAATGAAACCCTGAGAAAAAGCCATAAAGAGAGGGCTTGAACAAGAGATCTTGACAGACACTATAAGACCAGGAATGAGAGGCCGAGATAGAGGGAGCGAAAAAACAGGATTATTTTAAAGGAAAGACAATCTTACTGTTTTAGTGAAAAGGGGCCTTCGTTGTTGACAGGGGCTGTTTTACTCTGTTATATTGGTTATTTGTAAGCTACCACGAGGACACCTCAAAGCACTCAGTGCCAGGAGAAGTGGCACGAGGATTGCAAAACGAGAAGCTATGACCGAGCGTGAGGAAGGAGCTTTGAAGGTGATGTGGTCTTCGCAAGGACAGAAGAAACACAAGGGTCACCAGCCTTAGGCGTCTGACCAAGAAGTAGGGAGAGAAAGAGCAATCATGGAGAGAACAAAAGGAAACGGGGGGGTGGGGGTGACAGGGGAAGAGGCGTGTGTGTGGTGTGACAGAGAGCAATCAGAAGGAAATAAATAAATAGGGAAACTGTTCAAAAGATGCAGGGGCAAACAGAAGAGACTTGTAGGGGGCAAGAGACTGTTCACCTGATCCTCTCCCTGTGACTTACCCTTCGGAGCGTGTCCACAGCTGCAGATGGTTATGTATGTATGAAGGGATGCAGTTCAGCTTGGAGGACAGAGGACATCAGGCATTTAACAGTTTAAAGAACTCAGAGGGAAAAGGTATGGTTAAGTGTCCCTCAGGCGCGCATACGCAATCAAGCTGGGTCGCCATTGCATCATGACAAGTGTACACTGTTACATGTAATTTCGCTCTTTTTGTTTTTATTCATTAATGTATTGCTGGTGTTGCACGGCATTGGCAAACAAATATATATTTTTGCTGATGTTGCAGAGCATTGGCAAAACACATTAGTATTGCCATGTAGTTCCAATAAGGGAGACCTATTGCCTTTGGCAATGCTGGTTAGTTTATGGGCTGGGCATGCGCCCCAGTGGAGCGGATGGTGTCTCTAGCGTCACAAAGACCAGTGCAGGTCACCGTCCCTGAGATGGCGAGCTTTCATCATCGGCTAACCTGCTCCATTTTGAACTCATGACCCCCTTGCTAAAAGTTCATGCAGCATTTATTTTGTATGAATTCTGTTGATATGCGCGCAGTGATAGCGTGAAATGTAAATAAGACTTCCGCAGATTGGCCTTGGCTGCAAGACCCAGCCTTACGTTCTCGTTTTGGCACAGGCCGTGGTCTGGATACTTTTTGTAAGTCATGCGCTTCCTTCCAGGGAAGGTGCTTTGCTTTTCCCACGCCTCTGTAATGTTTACCGCCCATTTCCCGTGTACTGAACAGTGCTCAAAACGGTATTGCACGCTGGCGGGGCCTACTGCCCATCGCTGAGGCAAATCCTGACCTTAAAAATCAAAAGGGCAAGCCCCAACCCTCTTTACCCTGACGGCCTGTGGCACCCACCGCCACAGCGGAGGCCGCCTTTTTCTGACTGAATTTAGTATTATTCATGGTCCAACAGCTTTCGCTGGGTTTTCATCAGCTGTACTAAAATACATTCTTAGCAAAGCCACCGTTCTTTGCTGGGGCAGTTTGTTTGGCATCACTTCAGAAGGCTGAGGTGCCCGGTATGTTACGGGTTGCCGGGCATCATTGAAACTGCTGGTTTGGACCGGATAGCCACAGACTACTTACATTCGAGCAAAGAACCATTGAAAAGTCGCCTTAACAGCTTGGCCAGCGTGTAGTGAAGCGGATCATAAGGTTTGTTCTGACTATTATGGCATAGTCAGCTTGTGGTCCCAGGATTTAATTTGTTTCGTGTATGTAGGATTCAAAAAATCAGAAAATCTGTGTGTGCTTTTAAATTATGCTGTGAGCTTGTGAGTTCCGTCGCGAATATATGCACAAGCGCACCGACACGCATTAAACTGCGTGCTGTCATGAGGGCTTAACAGCTGTGGTGTAAGTGAGCGGGATCGGAGGGGCACGACTTGCTATATTTTTATGATTTATGAAACACCGTTCCCCTACTTTTTGTAAAAAGACAACTGTCCAGACGGTTAACTCGGACAGTTATGTTGCTCAGTTGAAGTGTCCTGTATTGAGTCTCCTGTGAAGCAGACAGCTAAAGAAGCCTTCCTGACAGGGTGCCTGCGTGTCTGAAAGAAATGCAGATGTGAGCTACCAGTTAGTCTGCAAATGTAAAGGATGCTTAGGAGATGTACTGGCTTTAATTGACCTAGTTACTGGAAGCTTTGGGATGACAAAGATGTATTATTTTTGAATGGCAGTGCAAAGAGTTAACAACTGGGCTGTAAAGTTCACACTTAAATTGTATTTATATCGCACTTACCACACCTGGAGGTGTTGAACGGACAGTAATGTAAAAAAAATCCATTACATACATTCTGAGCACTACTAAAATCTGATTTTTGGAAGCACCATTTTTTCTTAAACATTTGCACATTTTGTAGCAATTTATCGAATACTGTGTGTAATGCAGAGGTGTGACATTTAACAAAGTATCTACTTGTCCATGGGACAGATTGCTTCTTAAATCTACTTGTCCTGTAAACAAATCTACTTGTCCCTTTGGTACCATGTATTGCGGCAACAAATTGTGGCAGCAGTCTTCCCATAAGAGCTGTGATAATAGCCTCACTGATCATGCCAACACTAATTCTATAGTAGAGCTTGAATACTTGCAATTTCAATCCCTGCTATAGCAATTTCCTTATGTTGCTACCTTTCCACCGATCTACATACTGGGGCTGGAGAAAGAAGTAAGAGAAACGGTCCAGGGCTGGAATGCCTTTGAGTCTGCAAACCGACTAACTTGCATGTTTTAAGGATGTTCACTAGCTCTTCTCTAATCTTTTCTATAAACTGAGAAAGGTTGGAAATTTACCCTTGACACATTTTACTAAATGACGCTTCAAAGAAATAGCACCTAATTTCATAGAAGCGAAACTTTTTTTCCTAATTGCATTTTTTTCTGAACATTTTATTTTGAAAGCAAAGAATCATCACTCTTGCTTACAAGCTGCTGTAAACATTTGCATCTAATCAGAGAGCATTCTGTGAGCATTATACTAAGCCTGATATTGTTAAACTTTTCAAATGTGTGAACACTTTTTTATTTTATTTTTTTACTGGAACCGCTGTCATTAGTGCAGTGTAACCTTAAAACGTTTATTTACAGTGCTCATCCTAATAATAAAGGCTTTTCAATAATGAACCATAAATACAAGTTAAAACACCATTAGCTTACGGATGCACATGTTACCTCAACTATAGACAGTCCCTTCTCTGTAAACTGACAGCCAAAGTGTTTGTGCTGCAGGGGGGTTGGGCCTACTTGTCTCAAGGACAAAGTAAGCATGAGAACTTGTTGCCCTTGACCCCAAACAATATGTCCTGGGCGATGGGAATTCCACATCCCTGGGGTAATGCAAGTTTAAAATAATGAATTATATATTCACAGTGCTTTCTGTCACAGGCTGTGACATCGTAGCACTAAACATAGACAAGTCACTTTACTCTCTTGCACCAACTAAGGCTTAGGGCCTTATTACGAGGCTGGCAGTAGAAGAACCACCAGCCTCGACCGTGACAGTCGGACCACTGCAACTATGGCAGTCCAGCTGCCACATTACAACCCTGGCAGGCAGACCCACCAGGGGACCACCATCTCACCAGGGAGTGTGGTTCTCAGCGGTCCGACGGCAGTCTGAGCTGTACTCAGCCGGAGCGACGCTAAGTTCAGCACTGCCTGCCTGATTACAACTTAGCTTTCTGCAGCCTTCTCATGGCAGGGTCCCCAACGTGAGAAGGCTGACGGAAAGCCAGTGCCGGGGGCCACAGGGGTGCACCCTGCACTGCCCATGCTCCTAGCATGGGGAGTGCGGGGCCACCCCCTACCCAGGACTGTTGATATTGCACCCTGGCTGCTTTGCAGACAGTACGCATTCCAAGGGCGCTGTGGGCTATGGTAATGGTCTCGCTTCCTTAAGGGAGCCAAGACCAATATCATAGCATTGTCCAGTGGGAACCGCGTACTCCAATGTTCCTGTCGGTCAGCCCAGCAGGAACCTTATAATACGTTCAGGGGGATGCCACTGCCATGGCACCCTGCAAGTTTGGCGGTCGGCTTGACCGACCGCCAAACTCGTAATGAGGGCCATAATTCTGTTGCTCTCTGCAATGTATTAACTAATTTTTAATTTGTTTTTCATCTAAGCTGCATGTTATTTTATATGTAGCTACTTAACGGTGAAAGACCAAAAAACCTTACAGAATATATTTCTTTAACCACACCTTTTACCCCGCCCTCATGCTCACTGACCCCACCCATCCTGCATTTAGCATCACAGTTCCCATACTTTTTTTAATGCACTTCAACCACTGCGATTATGGTGACGCAGCACAACTTTTGTCAGAAAGTTTATTTAATTTGTACCTTAACAGAAGCACAGGCAGGGTGTGACACTGCCCATGGGCAAAAAGAAAGTGTGGGGAAGAGTAAAGAGGGAAGTGGGCATGTGGCAGATTGTGATACTTGCGTAGGCGCACTACTCCACTGACATCGAGACACACTTTCACGTGACAGGTGTTTGTGTGGACATTCAGAAACCTGACGGTACGTCTGTGCACACCCAGGACACAGGAGCACAGTCACAGCTCCACAGGTTCAGCTGGTGACAGCAGGGTTCCTTTCCCAGGGCTTTGCAAAGACTCCCCTTCCTGCCTCCCACTTCTGTCTGTCCTTTGCTTCTTTTCCCGTCATGCCTCATGTCTGTAACACCTGCTGCTCTTCTCTCTCTGTCCTGCAGATGGCGCCCCTCTGAGTGAGCTCTCTTGGTCCTCCTCCTTGGCTGTGGTGGTGGTTTCCTTCTCTGGCCTCTTCACCTTTATCTTCCTCATGTTGGCCTGCCTGTGCTGCAAGAAGGGCGACGGCGGATTCAAGGTAAGACCTGTGGATAATCACCCCCGCCAGTTACCATTTGGGTGGGATTAATAACAGGGCACAAGACCTAAAAAAAAAGAAGTGGGGGGACTAACCAAGTTAGACAGTATAAAAGTGACATCATGACACATGACATCCCAGCAAGTGGCATTACAATCCACAACCTCACAGCAAGTGACATCACAAGAAGTGACATCAGATCTTAAGACCTCACACTTATGTTTATAAGGTCTATAAGGAGTGCATTTGAGGGAATTACCAGATTTAACAAATGAGATTTTGCGCTGGGGTTGTGACAAAAAAGTGACACAACCCCAACGTAAAAGCTGTGCCTCAGGTTTAACATTTATTTTTTTAAATCTCTGACACAAAGAAATTAACACAAGGAGGAACTTTACAGTAAATGTGTTCTGCTTAATTGGTTGCAAAGGCTACATTTTAAAAAACTTATGGGATTAAGACACCAGCTGCAGAAAGTTTTGTATGTCCTGTACATCTCAGGGAATAATAATAATGGTAAGATAACTCTGGTGATTAACACATTTGCTTGAGAGCTGTGTATGGTGTCCAGTCCCAGTTTTAAATCAAAGGAGCACAGAGGGTTAACATGTCTCCTGCAAAGCACATCATGACAGATTTTTAATTCATGTAGATAGGTAAATGGGCTACTGCTTTTGACATGGACATCCTTTTGTTACTTGTAATCCTTCCAATATAGCACAGCAAGCTTTGGAGACCATGTGGCTACTACACCTTGTAACACTCACAATCTTCTGTAACACATTCTGTGCAAAGAAATCCAGGGACTGACCAAAGTCAAAATCATGCATCTCTTCAGTACCTTTGAAGTGACAACACGTGTGCCTTTGTTTTCACTCCATTGCATTCGCAGGTGGGTGTGAGGCTAAAGATAGCTCCAGCGAGAACAAAAGGGGGCCTGATAGCCACTTAACTCTGTCCTTTGTTTTAACCCCAGCTCGAAGTTAAAAAAAGCTCCTTCACTACTGCCTGCATGTTGATGCTCAGAAGGAAAGCAGACAGTGTGGAG
This sequence comes from Pleurodeles waltl, assembly GCF_031143425.1. Taxonomy (NCBI): domain Eukaryota; kingdom Metazoa; phylum Chordata; class Amphibia; order Caudata; family Salamandridae; genus Pleurodeles; species Pleurodeles waltl. The sequence goes on along the minus strand of NC_090446.1, from coordinate 973,562,473 downwards.
GAGCTGCTGAATGAGTGGTGTTTAAACATTACACTGGGACGATTTCAGCATATTACAGTACGGCACAACTACTTGGCAGGGTGGACGGCATCTACCTTGTGAAAATAGTAGGTGGACTCCGTGTACCAGTGAGTACCCCTGACTTGAGCCCTGATTAATAAAAGAGCCAGTAGAATAATGCGGCAGTGAAGGGCCAGACTCTGCATTTTGGTTGACTAAATTATGCGTCAAGAAATGACAAATTATGTGTCACCATCTTTGGCAGTGTTTTTCACTATTTTCTCATTTTAACACTAATTTATAGAAAAAAAGTATTTCAAACTCTATGCAGTCTGCAATGGCTTCTTAGAAACGGGAAGTATACACATTCTCCAGATCCTATTTAATTTTTATTCACCAACAAGGAATAACTTTGTCTTGCATGGAAACGCACGAATCGCCATACCTTCTAACCCCAAGAGTAAAATGTACATTACTATGTATGATGTCACTTACTATTAAGTGAATGCCTGAGGACTGAATGACCAGTCCCCTACTATCTAATCTACTCTTTTCTTGCAAACTTGCATCCTGTAAATGTGTCATTTACTTTTTATGTTGGTTGGTAGTCATTCATCTAGTCTCACTCATCAGCCATCTATAGACTCAGCCTTCTTTATAGCGCCCACCCAGCCAAAAATTGTATTTCATACTATGTTGGACATTTCTGTTAGTAAGGATATTTGGATCACCTGCTACTGCCACTACACAGATTGCATGTGCACTGCGACCATCAACAGTGGTCCAGGCACTTCAGTCACCATTGACTAGTGTGATCACTATTAACGGTCGGTTCACCAGGGGCGACTCCTCTGCAATGGCAAAGGAGTGTCGCCCTACTGGCTAAGAGCCAGCAGCTGAAAAATAAAACAATATTTTACTATCATTTTATTTTTCAGCTGGTGGCTCAGCCAGCATGTGCAGGGAGGGGCAGGGCTCAGCATGGCCCACTCCCCCAGCCCATATGCCCCCTGCCCCATATGCCCCCCTGCCCCATATGCCCCCCCTCAACTTTGACTTTCAATGGGGTAGCAAGTATGCATAGTAAAGGCTTTTTTTTATTTAGGTTGATGTGGAGTAGAAAGGCAGGACCAGCCAGCACATGTAATACTTCATATACCGAGAAGCTGTGTTATTATCTTTTTTTTAAAGAAGCAAGACTTTATTAACATGAATAAGATATGACTTCAGGGAGTTTTGTGGCATAATCACTATTCTTTAGTCTTACAGTGATTCAGTAGCTAGTTATTTGATCTGCTAGATTCTGGGTCAAATCACAACAGGGATACAGTTGCAAATACAAACTTAACTGTACAGCCAATGCGCACAATCCGAATGTGTTGGTCACAATTAGACATCAACATAGTTCTCCAAGGGACAGAGAGGGGTGCACATCATCTTAGATCACTTTCTGTGACCACACAACCCTGCATCAATCTGATCAGACTGCAGTCACTCTGGTGTTTCCACACCAACTCCAGGACATTGCCACCATCCAAATACAACAGTAGGAGTGCTTCATCTGCAGTCCTTGGGGAATAGTTTCACTTTCTTTAGCAGAGTGAGAGTACAGAGCAGGCTGTCTTGGTGTTCTTGGCTTGAAGATGAGGTTGGCATCCAGAGTCAATCCGGATAACTAGGAATTGGGTGAAAGTTGGACTTCAAATCTGTCATGTTCATGAGGTTTGGACTCCTGGTTTTTTGTTCTTGTTGAATGGTATAATTCTGGTTTTGAGCACTACCCATTGGGATGGTGCTAGACATCCAGGTGTGAATGAGGTGCCAGCAGTATTTGAAGCATTGGATGTCTGAAGCATAGACCACTTTCAAATATAGATTTGTGTCACTGGCATATTGGTGAAGTTGAATGCTGTTGTTGGTGAGTAGTGTCCCAAAGGGCTGAAGGTGATGGGGACAAGATACAACTCTGGTGGACTCAGCGAGTGAAAGGGATATTGTGGGACCAATCATTCATGTGAATTAACTGGTGTTGGTTAGATTGATTTTTCACTGCACTGATTTAACCACTGATGGTCGACACACTGTGATAACTTTTGAGGGTTGATGCACTGTAGTCACCATTGATAGTCAATGTATAGTGACCTCTATTGATAGTACGGATGACCACTTGTCAGGGTCAGTGCGCTGTGATCACCTTTGAGGGTTAATGTTTAGTGATCAACATTGATGGTCAGTGCATAGGGATCAACACTGTTAATGCTCACTGCTCAGTTCTGAGGCTCCATGCACTGTGATCCGTTCCACTGATCCTTGCACTGTGCTCACCACTGATTGTCATCAGCACTGATGGTCAGTGCACAGTGATGACTTTGGAGGGTTTGTGTACTGTGACCGCCATTGATGGCCAGTCATCACTTTTCATGAGCACTGAACTCGGCTTCCTATTGGTGGCTGCATCATGCTTCTACCACCAGTGGCGATGGGCTGTCTCGAAGGGTGGACTGGAAGGATTGTACCTGGGGGAGGACCTCGGTATTTTCTGTTCCGGGTATTTCAATGTGGGAGTCTGGAATCTGAGGTGAAAGCACGAGAGCAGCTCTACAGGGAAGGGTCGGGGTGGGTAAAATACATTCATTAAAGGGGCAGGGACATTAAAGGAGGAGGTGTGAGCAGGTGTCAGAATGCTGCACTATACCTACCCCACATCTCAGCATCGCCCTTCAGCAGGAGCATTGTATGGGTGAGGCATTATTGAAACTGACATTTTGCACCTATCTAGTCTGATTTTGAAGGGTGTTTTCAAGGTTTGATATTTTCGGTGCTTGTCCTAGTTCTCTTGGCCAGGGATACAACAGAGAGCCACACACACCGGAACCTTCTCAGGAAATACCGCAAATTCAGGATGGCCTTATCAAGCAGATAAGCCTGGCTCTGTCCCTGCCCCTCTTCAAGCGCTTACGGAAAGATCCCTTCCCAATCAAACACCTAGGTATGAAAAGCCCTTTAGCCAGCTCCCTTTTGGCCTCCTTTTTACCCCCCCCCCCCCTAGCCTCTGTGAATATCCTTGAAATTTAGAATTATTTTATTAGGTCTTTAGTTATGTACATGTATATGATGCTTTTTTCTGACAAAATGCACTTTGCTTGTACGCTCTCCGTTACTTCATCTCTGTGTGATGAGAATGTTTTTCACTCTGCTCCTCGCCGTCAGTGTTGTACAGCACTCTGCCACCCTTTCCTGGCCTAGTCCATTCTTTATAAAACCGCAAAAACAATTGTTGGCCTGTGAATGGATACAGCCTGCATTCAATGACTTATCGCATTGCCCAGTAAGTCAGGAGGGTGAAACAAGGCCTCTGTTATTCTATAAAGTGGAAGAACGCCTGCGGCAATCTGTAATAAAACAATGGTCGCGTTTGTCGATAGTGTGTGGGTGAAACACATGCCCATGCTAGTCTACGGGGTGAAAGTAATTCTGAGATAGATCGAAGTACCTCTCTGTTAAACCCGTCATTTTCCCACCACCCTGGAGGTGGCTCTATTCGCAAGTGTTAGAAAGTCTTGCAAATGAATGAGGAAGGACGTCGTCGAGAAACATTACATGGAATGGAATACCGAGGAAACGATGGAGCTGTAGAAGCTGCTAAAGAGAAGGAGGGGGAAAGCGTAGGGGTAAATAGATGAATAGAGATAGGCAAGTCAGCAAATTAACAGGGGCAGAAGAGGTAGGAGTCAGCTTGACTCTAAGATCCATAGCACAAACTGAACCCTCGAAATATTTTGCATGTAAACTGTGCAACAAATGTCTTGTAAAACTATAAGGACTCGTCAAAATGTTAAAAAATGTATTAATTGAAGAAGAGGATGTGTTTCACTTTAGTACATTAAATTATACATTAGCTTTATATCAACGCATTGAAAGTAATTCATTAGGTACGATATTTGCTGAGTCTAAACTTGGAAACATTTGTGAACCATCCCGCACCCTCACAAAGATGCATTGATTAAATTAAGAGACTAGTCAGTTGTTCGCTAGTCCTTTGCCCTCCAGATAGGGCCTTTATCGGTATTATAGATTTAGCAGCATTGTAGCCTATCAAGGCATATACATGAGAGGCTTTTTTATGGTGCATATCCTGAGTTGAATTGTCTGAAACACTCTTAAATGTGAGTGTCAAGGAAAAGGAGGCGCAGTCACGTAAATTAATCTCATAGGATAACACAATTCGATATAGTAGCAAATAGATTGTTATCTCCTCCTTCACCCTTTTTAATACCAAAGCCCAGTAGTTTGTGTTAATTTTTGAGGAGCTAAACAGGTTCACTATGTTAAAGAAATACTGCTTTCTGATAGAGACCTCTAACCACACATTCCTCACCGTCTGAATATTCCCCAGGCGTCCGATTGGAGTGAAAAACTTTTCACCAGTACCTCTGCGTGCCAGTAGGTGGCGCTGTGCAGCTCTGTACTGATGCTATTCCACTCCGGAAATAACGTATGGAACTTATGTAGGCGCCACTCCTGCGCGCTGTCAGTTCCTTTCTCTCTGTTTCACCAGATATATATGCAATGTCTTGTCTCTTTGAGACCATTTTACATCACAAAATTTACAGTGTGCAAGGGAATGTCACTTCTCAAAACAACAGATTTTAAAAATTGTTGGGACTATTGCAAGCAAATGTCTGTGACCGATCATTAGGTTTGAAGGTGGTGCCTGGAGTTGAGTCACTACCCCAAGGCCTGCAATGACTGCGCGCAAACCCAAAAGCCATAAAGTGACTGTGAGGTAAAAGTCTACATTGCCAAGCACTGCAGGGTTTCATGCTCGGACCGGTCTCTGTCCAAGAGTTGATCTCAATCAATTTCCCGTTCAAGTAGTTGCAGGAGTTGATCCAGAAGCCGGTCATAGTCGCATTTCAGATCTTCAGTTAAGTCGAAGAAAAAGTATAAGAAATCTAAGCTGAACTCTGCCCCTTCCTGCCACTCTCATACCCTTGAAAAGGAGCACAGAGGTCGCCATGCCTCTATATCGGACTCCTGAAGTTGATTGGCATCAGAGCCCATCCTGTAACATGTCCCAGCACAACCAGAATTCCCAGAGCCCTCTTCAACACAGATTCAAGAGTTATACAATGCTGTTCTCAGACTCTTCAGATCCATCTGACTCTGTCTGGCATGCCTGAGGACCCAAGGTGCTGAGAGGCCCTCCATCGGGAAAATAACCTGTAGGTTTGCCCTTAGCTCCAGTTCGACCCTCCAAAACCACAGGATGCCTGTTTCCATATAACCATCCTGCTACCTGCATTTTGTGGTGGAATAGGAAAATTTCCAACTCTCTCTGCTCCCTTGTGGTCTCATCAATGCCCCTCAGGTGTTCACGAAAGTGATGGTGGTAGCTGCACATGTTTGGAGAGCAGGGCTCCAGTCTTCCCTTAATTCAGCGACTGACCGTTGAAGGCAGGCTTGCCCCAGGCAGCCATCAATCATCTCTAGCCTACAGCAACCGTCCGGTCATCTATGTGGTTCACTATCAACATGTCAAAGTCACATTTGATTTTAGATGCTCCCCTTTACCAGAGCCTTTCTGGACAGAGTTGAGTTTCGTGCCTTTCCCCCAGAAAGGTCAGTCCAGGACATTCACAACATGATCCAGATCTTTCAGCCTCTATTCTGGATTTCAGTGAGGTTAACTTCTGCCTGCTAAAACTGATGGTCTCCTGCATCCTGCTGGTACATTACAGCATGTGGCATATGCAGGCTCTGGAGTGGGATCTGAAGTATCAGTGGGCCCAGCATAAAGGGGACCTTTCTGAACACATCTAGGTTTCGGAGGAAACTGCAAAACATCTGCAGTGGTGGTTGCTGGCCTTGTGACTGAGTCAGTGGAAGACCCTTCTCCCTACCCAACCCAGAGCTGCCAGTGTTCGATGCTTCACTCCTGGGTAGGGTTAGCCATATGGGAGAGGTGAAGCCCAGAGGCCTCTGGAGAACTCCTGGCTCCATATCAACCTGCTGGAGCTGCGCATGGTGTTGAAAGTTATCCTTTCATCTATAAAGGGTGAGGCTGGTGCAGATGCTTATGGACAATACCACCGTCATGTGGCATTAATGCAAACAGGGCAGGGTGGTGTCATGAACGCTGTGCCAGGAGGTTCTACACCATTGGAAATGGCTGGGCAATCAAGGAATCTTACTGGTGGTGTTGAACCCCCTGTCAGGATCATTGAATGTAGGGCAAACAAACTCAGCTATCGACACCTAGAGTCGATCATGAGCCATCATGAGTGCCAGTTGTACCCAGAGACAGTACAAGATCTCTTCCACGAATGGGGAGAACCTTTGCTGGATCTCTTCGCCTCTGCCAACAACAGGCAGTCACGCGTTCCACACATTGGAGTTTCCAGGGCGTCTCTCGCTAGGGAGGGACTCAGGACTTCTATATGCCTTCCTGCCAATGCGTCTTCTGCCCCAAGTTCTGAAGAAGATGAAGACCAGCGGGGCCCAAATCATTCAGTGGGCCTGACTTGGGCCCGGAGACTGTCATATCCACAGCTCATATGCAGCTGTCCTGTGATCAGGCTACCCATCCAAGAGTATCTGCTGTCATAGTGATAACGCGTCCCTTTATGTCAATTTATACACATTAGGACTCGTTTTAGGCCAATGAATCTTTTGACCCAGTGGTGAGACACCGTAGGACGAGATAACTGATCAATATGTCAACAATATATCAATGATGTCACCAATATTTATCACCACAGTACACTTTACTTTGGATAAAGACATTGATCAAACTGTCGACGCAACCATGACCTTTCAGCCATGAATAACCACACCTTTTGATAGAATTTTATGAATTTTATTCCCTATTGATTACAATCTACTAGCAGAAGTGTCAATCTCAGAACCAAGAAGCATAAGAGCATAGTCACAACATGGCAACTGTGATAAGATTTCATCAATGTAAGAATCACAAACATAAGAGCATAACACAGTGTAAACATAGATCGGAATACAAAGAATATTACGTAAGTCTCAGTTCAGCATAGCGCAACGTCAGTCTTTGTCTATTTGTGTCAGTTAGAGTGATCACTTATCATAACCACGAATTAGCATCAGCATGTTGGGCTTCATGCAAAATAATTTAGAACACCAATTTAGAAAACATCTAACTATGGCCTCTATTAAAAAATACAGCAGTTGGTACCTAGAAAGGAAAAGCAAACAGACAGATTACAATAGCATTGTCATAATTACCCTCCAAGGATTAAATCAGCACACAGGATCAGTCTTCGTCTTCAGGACATCAGTCGAATCGCCATCAGTCTAACTGCGTCTAGAGGACAAGGGACACTTCCCGCGTAAGGAGGAGAAGCATAAAAGGGCAGTCTATGGGTGAGGATAGTTTATTAAGTTTCAAAGTCACCAAACAGAGTGACAAAGTTTCTGGATAAAATCGACAGCATTCCCTACCTAGTTCTCTCGTCCCTTTGTGACATGAGTTTTTATCCCTTTTCGTAATACCTTCCCCCAAAATTCTATTGGATATTCACTATACCCCACTATCTTTAACCTATCAAATTATACATTAGGTAATCCCAATTGTCACCCCACAATAATTTATAACACTTTGATTGGTCTTCATAATTGACGTCTTCGTAGGTGGCACATCCGGGGTTACTTCACCGTTTTGGCACGTTTCTCGGGTCATGAGTTTCTTTTGTCCATGGTCAAATGTCCTTGTACATTCTTTCATATACTTTTGTTTCAAAATCTGTATAAAACTTATACTAAGGCAACTAGCATGCGGATGGGAACAGGATGGAATTGGATACATAAAACGAAGGAAAAGAACAATTGCAGGGTCATGGCCCTTTGCGAGTCAGCACACTGAAAAACAGAAAATATGCTTTAATATGAGAGCTACACAGCTAAATCTTCAACTTACGCAAATTTTAAGGCCTAAGAGATTTTTCTATACAATGCAATATCATAACTGTTAATATAAACCATAGCATGAACAGTTTTATTTATCATTGTTAGTTTCACGTATATAATTGTGACCACACACGTTATAGTCGAATTTTCAGATGCATATTTAAGCATTACTCTAATTATTATCGTTTTCTATGCAGCATTGATATAAGCATTTCACGTTTAGCATATGTAATATTTAAACTATGCTCTCTCAGTCCCTCCTCTGATGACGCTCGTCATCACATAAACCTTTCTCTTGGTCCTTTCACTTTTAATTTTTCACCTTATGCATAATACGCATTTCAACATCTTGCCCTTTATGTGAACTTTCCCAGATTTCATTCAACATTTTCTCTCTTTCACTTTCTTCATTTCTCCTGGTTCTTTTAGTCCAATTTCTCTTTATTTTGTCATTAATTTTGCATGCCCCCCATAATCCTAATAGACAGACCAAAACAATTAATAGACCCATCAATATTTTTGCAAGTACCCCATTCCAAATGCTGGTAAACCAACTCCCAACTCTGGCAATTCCCTTTCCAAATTTCTCCCAAACACCAAGTTCTTTCAAATCCTTCAAATCTGTACTATCTCTAGTAAGGTTAGTAAGCATACTTCTAATCTTTTTACTGTTATCCGGAATGAATGAGCAACAATGACGCTCGTTGAGCATCTTGCAGACCCCTCCACTCTTAGCTAAAAGAATGTCTAAAGCAAGCCGATTTTGAAGAGTCATAGCTCTTTCTGCAGCAAGTTCAGTATCCATCAGGAGTATAGCCCCTGTGAAATTTGTCAGCATGTTATCCACTATAGTAGACAACTTTTGAATCTTCATAGAATTCAAGATAACCCCTACTGAAGGGATTATAGCTCCGAATATATCACCAATGACAGCCGCCACTGATTCTCGTTTTTGTCTAGGATGTTGTAATTCAGACGTTTTAGGTATCTGTTTTAAGTCATCAATCTGGTAAATCTTTGGGAATACTATTCCCAAATAACATGTCCCATACCATCCCTTAGGGAGACGGTAATAAGCATTAAGCCCACAGATGTAATAGATCCCAGGGATCGCTGGATCCTGTCCATTCAGCATAAAGGTCCATTTACTCTGAAACAAAAACACATGCCTGCACTCACTCGTTCCCACAAACAGGTTGTCCTGCTCAGATTTTGGCCTATATATACAAAGCCTACCTACATGTAATGCATATATAGCTAATTTTCCTTGTGTCTTGATTGCAGTGTAAGCATAATCATTTGCATATGTGCGTTTTTCTAACCCTTTTTCTAATCTTTCTTTCAATGCTTTGCGTCTATCATCAGTGTGAGCTAAAAAGCTTTTCTCAACAGGTGATAATAAGCAAGTCAAATTATTGCGATGTGCATAAGCAGTCCCGAATGTAAGCGTCGGCTCAAAGAATCCCCTAACTATTTTTATATCATGTTCTTTAGCTAACTTGTTTAAAAATTCAATCACAGGCACAAAAGAAAATACAACATCCAAGTTTGAATAGAAGTATTGCACATGCTCTTGATTATAGAGTCTTGTTAGTAGCAAGCTGCAACTAATCCCGTAAGTAAGAGGGAGGCTATGGTATGTAACTCCCTCCTGCACAGATGAAGGAATCTTAGTACATACATAACAATCTTTCGCATTCATGGTTTCCACATATTCATTTAGTAAGCGATAGAAGACATTAGTAGAAAGTTCCCCTTTTGCATTAGTTCCCTCATGCATGTGTCTTGCATCCTGCTCAAATATTTCCCACCGTGTTAGTGTGGTAGTTTCAGGTTTTGGAGTAGCATTAATAGTTTCTTTTTCTATCCATGGCATTCCCACAATCACTCCCACAATTATCACTGCACATACAACACCTATTATAAGTCCTAGCCAACCACACACATTACTTCCCTTGCTACTACTTCTATTGTAAGCCATATTTGTATAGAATCAGATAGTAGATCAACAATCAACTTGAGGATGATTTTGAATATTCTCTTTCTTTCTGTGTGTATTTACAGTGTCTTCACTCACTCCAGGACCCTTTTGTCAAATCAGGTTAGCAGCTTGTCGTAATCAGGTTTTAAAAGTCAATCCGGTTCTAGTGTCACTTTCGGTAATTTATTAAGTCTCTTTTTCAGTTTTCAAATTTTCAGATTTTTAACCAAGCTTTTCCTCAGATTCGTTCAGGTACCGTAGTATTAGCCTGGTACTTCTCGATCAAAACAGAATGCTAGGAATTCTTGTTGCCATTCAGATGTTGTAGCATACGCCCATTCAGGACCTGTATATCTTCTGTTTGCGACTCTTTTTCTTTTCAGCCTTCGTTCACGTGTTGTTCTCCTTCACTTAGATCTTCCACTCGAGATGTATCGTTCTCTTCTATTATTGTGTCTTTTGATACGTCTCTTATCTTGAGGAGTGGTCTATCTGGCCAGTTATCACCTTTATGTGTCTTCTCTTGATGTGTTTTTTCAGGACGCTGGACAGCACCCTCCTCTTGTGATATGGCGTTTTCACTTGATGGACCTGCAGTTGGCTCGGGAGACTCTGGTACGCTCTGATTTCTCTCTACAATTTCTCCTTCTTCTTCTTCTTCTGGGTCTGTGCCGGGTTCGAGTTCTAACCCGTATTTGTCTACTTCTGGGAGAACTTCTCCTTGATTTAGTTCTCCTGCCGCCTCTACTGAGATAGGCACTCTGTCACCTTTCTCGAACTCGTTGACTGCTTGAGGGACAAGGCTGTTCTCAGTGGGCTCTCCGATAGTCTCAGTTCCTTCTTGACTGTTTTCTGGCCCTGAGACTTCTCTTTCTGAAGCTGTTGTGCCGGAAACTTCGAGTTCCTCTTCAGCAGGACACGTTACCCTTTTCGTGTGACTGGCATGTATCCAATTTGGAACTCCGGCACACTTTACAGCAGTAGTAGTTGTCAAGATCACTTGATATGGCCCTTTCCAACGTGGTTCTAGACACAATTTTCTCACGTGCTTCTTGACAACCACCCAGTCACCAGCTTGTAGAGAGTGGCCTGCATCGCCAATCGGTGGCAATGTGTTAGCTTCCACCTGGTGAGAGAAAGAGCGAATCACATCAGCCAAACCCTTGCAGTAATCCAACACCATAACATCTGTAATATTCACTAGCGCATTTGCAGGTACTGCTGGTAATCTCATAGCTCTACCCATGAGGATTTCATGGGGGGATAGTCCTGTTTTCTTGTCTGGAGTGTTTCTCATTGACATCAGCACTAGAGGCAAGGCATCTGGCCATTTCATGTTAGTAGCTGCGCACATTTTTGCCATTCTCGATTTTAAAGTACCGTTCATTTGTTCTACTAGTCCTGATGCTTCGGGGCGGTAGCTACAATGCAGCTTTTGTTCGATGTTAAGTGCGGCACACAGGAGTTTAATCACCTCATTGTCGAAGTGTCTACCCCTATCTGACTCTATAGAAACCGGAAACCCGAACCTTGGTATCAGTTCCCTAAGTAGTAATTTTGCAACTGTAAGACTGTCATTTCTACGTGTGGGATATGCCTCAATCCAGTGACTGAAAACACACACAATCACCAACACGTACTTCAATTCTCCACAAACAGGCATTTCAATGAAGTCCATTTGCATCTTGTTGAATGGACCCCCAGCTCTCCCAATGTGGCTCAAAGTTACCACAGTTCCTTTCCCGGCATTCTTCTGTTGACAGATGATGCACCTGTGACAGGTAATTTCTGCGGCATGTCTGAATTTTGGGTTAAACCAATCAATTTTGAATGACCTGATCATTGCATCTCTTCCAAGGTGAGCCTGTCCATGGTAGAGTCTGGCAAACTGAGATAGAAGACTGTTTGGCAAGACTAGTTTCCCTTCCTCTTAGACCCACAGATCATCAGCCCTTTGTACACACTGCATTCTTTGCCAAGAGCGTTTCTCCTCTTTGCTTGCACGGCTTTGTAATGTTTTTAACTCATCTAATGTGTCGACTACCCGCAATGCAAGGTTCAGACATGTGTCATTTTCAGCTTGTGGTAATAATTCCCATTGGTCCTTGAACGATATACAGTTCAATGCGCAAAAACTTGCGACTTGATCTGCATAGCCGTTTCCCATGGACACAAAGTCTTGTGATCTAATATGAGCACTGCATTTCACCACGGCAATTTCAAGAGGTAACTGAATTGCATGTAACAAATCATTTATTTGCTCACCATTTTTCACAGGAGAACCAGATGAGGTCATAAAACCTCTCTGTGACCAAAGTTGGCCAAAATCATGTACAATTCCGAATCCGTATCTGCTGTCAGTATAGATAGTGACTTTCAAATTTACAGCTGGCATGCCTTAGTAAGGGCAATTAGTTCTGCCACTTGAGCGGAAAACACTCTTTCGAGCCAGGAGGCTTCCACGATACCAGTTATGGTACATACCGCATAGCCAGCTCTCAGTGTTCCAGCCGAATCTCTTAGACAAGACCCATCGACAAACATGATACAGTCATTTTCTTTCAACTGTGTGTCCTGAATGTCTGGGCGAGGTTTGGTACATAGCTCGGTTACCTCAAGACAATCATGTTCGAATTCTTCCTCATTTTTTATTTCAGTATTTTCATCAGGAAGTAAAGTTGCCGGGTTCAATACATTACAACGTTTGATAGTGACATTTGGTGACCCCAATATGATTGTCTCATACCTAGTGAGACGAACATTTGTCATGTGCTGAGTTTTATTTCGAGTCAACAGAATTTCAACCGAATGTGGAACCATTACTGTTAGGGGGTATCCCATGACTATGCCTTCACATTGTGTAAGGCTCTGACCAGCTGCTGCGACTGCACGCAAACAACCCAGTAAGGCTGCTGCGACAGGGTCCAAGGTAGCTGAAAAATATGCTACAGGGCGGTTTGCATCTCCATGGACCTGTGTTAAGACAGACAAAGAACAAGCATCACGTTCATGACAAAACAGCAGAAAAGGTTTCTCATAGTCAGGCATTCCCAATGCTGGTGCCCTGCACATGCATTCTCTTAACTCCATAAATGACTCAAATTCTTCCTTAGACAAGGTTATAGTATATGGCTCATCCTTGATTTCTTTGCCAGTCAGCTTTATCAATGGTTTTGAAATGATCGAGAAGTTGGGTATCCACTGGCGACAGTAGCCCACCATTCCCAAAAACATCCCGACATCCCTTTTTGTCATTGGGGGGTTCATTTGTAAGATAGCTGTTATTCTTTCCTTTGATATTCTCCTGGAACCTCTTTCAATCAAATTCCCTAAGTATTTCACCTCCTTCTGACAGTATTGTAGTTTTCTGGGTGACACCTTATGTCCATTCTTTCCCAGATGATTCAGTAATGCAATAGTATCGTATTTACAACTGTCTCTAGTTTTGGACGCAATTAGCAAGTCGTCAATGTACTGCACAAGAGTTGAATTAAAAGGCAGCACCAGTGGCTCCAAATCCTTCTTCAATATCTGATTAAAGATGGATGGTGACTCAGTAAACCCTTGAGGAATTCTGCACCAACTGTACACCTTATTCAGGAATTTGAAACTGAACAAAAATTGGCTGTCCTCATGAAGAGGTATCGAAAAGAAGGCTTGTGATAGGTCTACCACAGTAAACCATTCAGCATCGCAGGGGACCTGGAACATTATTACTGCTGGATTGGGCACCACAGGGCAACATTTTATCACAATTTCATTTATTTTTCTTAAATCCTGTACAATTTGAACTTTCCCGCAGGGCTTCTTTAAAGCCATTATGGGAGAGTTACATGGACTGCTCAAAACTTCTTTTAGAACTCCCTGCCTGAGAAAGTCTGCAATTATTTGTGACACTTCAATGAGAACGTCTTGGGTCATGTGGTACTGTGGCACTTGAGGGAACACTGCATTTGGCTTTATCTGGACTTTAACTGGTTCCACACCTTTTATTAGTCCTACTTCCTTTCCAGTCAGATCCCATACTTTTTCTGTTACCGTTCCCTGTAATCCGACAGGTAAATCAATCAAGGTATGCATCGGGAAGAGGGTAATCAGAGGGTAATCTTCATTTGTTCCTGTTTCTTCCTCTAAAAACTGACCTTTGTCTCCTTCATCGTCACTATTTGTCTGCACTTCAATTCCGTCATTGGAACAGGTAATTGAACATTTTGTCTTACACTGTAAGTCCCTTCCCAGTAGGGATACTGGACTCGAATCACAGACTACAAATCTATGTAGCCCCTGGAAGTTGCCAATCTCAACCTGCACTGGATCTGTAATTGGGTTAGTCAGATACTGATTTGCTACTCCAACCACTCTTATGGTACGCCCTGAAAGAGGCAATCTTGGAACTTCCGCACTTCTAACTGTGGAGCGTGTGGCTTCTGTGTCAACCAGGAACGAAACCTTGTAGCCCATCACCTTTCCTTCTACATATGGGCCTCTCTGATCCACCTCTAAGGATGCTGCAAGCCTGCACTCCTCACTATCTGAGCTATCATCCGACCAATCCTCATTCATGCCATTTTCGCCTCGTAATGGGAACTGTTGTATAGTATTATTTTGATTCGTTACCTGGTCTGTGACCTGTTGAGGAAGCATCACCTGTTGCTGTCCCATCGGAGCCATTGGTAATTGCATTTGCTGTCTAGGTACCATAGGAATCTGCTGCTGTACTGGTTGCATTTGTACTGACTGAAAACGCGGCATTTGCATCTGCTGCATGGGCTGTACCCTTTGCATTTGTACCAGATTGTTCTGAAAATTCGGGTTCTGATGTCTCATTTTCGGGCCCTGTACATTTTGTAATGTACCGACATTAGCACTTTGCTGAACAGCACCGTCCTGCACCATATTCGGGCACTCCCGTTTCCAGTGTCCCACGCCCCCGCACGTGTGACATGGTGACATCTTTTTCGCCCCTTGCACGTCATTTTGAATTACAACCGTATTCAAGTCTGAACTGCGGTTCACAAACCCTCGACCTCGACCCCTCAGTTGGGTCTGAAACACACCATTCATTTGTGGTTGCTGCTGTATCATTTGTTGAACTCCATTTCCCTGTATTCCTGCCTGTGCAGCCCTTATCTGCATCACCATCACTTTCTCTTTTAGCTTCTTTTGTTTCAGTTCAATCTCATCACTACAGTATTTCGCATACTGTAACACCTCATCAATCGGCTTTGCTTGCCAACAAATCAAATGATTCTTAATCATCTGGCTAACTTCTGGTCTCAGTCCTTCGACGAACCTAACTACAAGATGATTCATGTCCTTCGGTTCAATTGTCTCAGTACCACTATAGTGTTTGAATGCCTTTAGCAGTCTTTCGTAGTAAGCATGTATTGATTCTTTAACCTCTTGAGAGGTCCGATCGATTTTCTGCCAATCAGTCACTTTTGGCGACACCTTTTGTTTAAAAAACTCAATCACCTTATGATAATACTTCATCACCTCTTCAGAGGGTGCCCCGGTCACCTTATCTCTTGCCGGCTCCTTCGTCGGCCAATCTACCCCTCTCTTGCACTCGAGCCACAAATCAGGTGGAACAATGATCTCAAACAAGGTATTCAAGTCTTCCCAGAGACACTTTGCAAATTTCACAAACCTATCTGTTTGCTGATACCACTCGATCGGCTTCTCTCTCAATCTGGGATAATCGTTAGTAAAAGATAGAATGTCTCCTCTGGTCCATGGCACATGAACTAGGACACCACCAGCTGTCTCTCTCATAGGTAATATTTTTACTGATTCCAGATCGGGTGAGGCCTTGGCTTGATTAGACCCTAGACTGTCACCTTTTCCCTTGTCTCTTTTCTTTGCCCATCTGCCTTCCCATTTCTCCAGTGCACCCCAAATTTGTGCATTTTGCAACAATTCATTCAAATGTGCCTTCATTCCCGCAGACCTCATGTGCTCAAAATCTTTAGAGTCAAAATCTAATCTGTAACTCCTTTTCAAATGTTTAGTGTTACCGATATCAATATCGTATTTATCTGCCAGGTTCACTAATCTCTGATGCACCTTGTCTACTTCCTTGGTAATTTTGGGACATAGGAATCTTAATTCTGCTTCCGTGTATGACTCCAGTCTGTTTACTCCCATTGTACCTTCCACTAACTCAGCAGCTTCTGCCCCTAGTCTTACAAAGTTCAGGTATTTGTCTTGTTTTTCTTTTTCTGGTTCGACTGTAACCACTGCAGTCTTTTGTGAAGTATAAGTCTTTTCTAACCATTCATTTAGCTTTTGGACTGTAAAACCTTGTAACAAAATGTTCCCTGCATGCATCATTGGGGAATGTGAGATGTTCGTACTCATTGTCTGTGGAGTTAAAACTCCTAACCCTGCTTGACGCATTGCTTCGATGGGTGCTCCCACTGGACTAAGGTCCATTAAAGACCTCGGTTGTTCAATTGCTTGCTCTCCTGGGGCCATTATCTGGGGGTTTCCCAGAGACCCTCCTCTTGTCGCATCTTGAGTCATTACTCCCTGATCACATACACCAGGTTTGCCTTGTGCATACAACGGCACTGGTGGACCAACAGTAATTGGTAATGATATGGCAGCAGGTGTCTGACCCGGTCCCAGACTCCG
Source organism: Pleurodeles waltl (assembly GCF_031143425.1). Classification (NCBI taxonomy): domain Eukaryota; kingdom Metazoa; phylum Chordata; class Amphibia; order Caudata; family Salamandridae; genus Pleurodeles; species Pleurodeles waltl. The sequence continues at coordinate 973,545,918 of NC_090446.1, read as the reverse complement.
TGGAGCAGTGACTCCATAGGTCTGTTCCAAGGTACCCGGAATTGGTACTAATGGCGGACCAGCTACAGGGTTGTACCCTGGTATCAGCTGTGGTTGTGGTTGGGATAGTAATTTCGGAGTTGACTCAATCTGTATTAACTTTGGTTTTGTGTATATCGGGTCTGACGGAACTATCAGATTTGTAGTAGTCTCAAGTACTGGAACGTCTGGATAGATTCTCTGTATCTGCAGTGGAGGTTGCATCTGTATCGGTATGTCTGGTGCAGTGGGTACACTGACACCATTCTGTATCGAAGCCGTATCACTAGTCTGTACCGTATCAGCAACTCCCTTTTCCTGCGTCTGGTTCCCAGGATCCATGCTAGTGCTTGGAGCACTATCGCTCACCGCATAGGTGGCGGGCGATCATGTAGTAACCTGTCCATAAATTCCTCATCGTCTGAATCATCTTCCTCTTCCCAAGGTCTTTTATTCTCTTTAGATTTGCCTGAGTCTTTATCTGTCTTACAGGAGGCTTTCTTTCCCTGTGTCTCTTCTCCCTGCGCTATTGCTGGGAACAATTTTATCCCATCAACAATCCCCCTTCTCCACATTTTGCTCTCGTTATCCCATCTAGCCTCTGCATAAGATTTTTCTGCCCTTCTCAGTCTTCTCTGAAACTTTTCTTGCCTTTGTTTAAGAGCCATTAGATCCCAAACCGCTAAAGCTTCATACTGTGCTGGTCTCGGAGGTGGTTTTTGTACACTTAACATCCACCTCAAGTTTTCAGGAACCCTCATATTGAACGTTCCATGTTCCGGAAACGCTAAACATCCCTCCTTCTCTGTTAATTTGCGCTACTGTTTCATCCATAAACAAGGTGCAACACCTTTCTCTTCCATGACTATATAAGCTTGAGTACCTTCAGGTGGTGTAGGTTCCCCATCAGTTGCTACAATATATATGTCTCCTTTCAGAGCGCTCTTGAATGCTTTAACAAAATTCATTTTTGAGATTCTCTCTTATTTTTGTTTTTAATCAGAAGTGACGTAGTTCCCAGGACACTCTTCACCCACCTTTCTCAGCCTATTGCCTCTCACGGACGGCAGCCAATCCGTGCACGACCCCTCTCGACAACTGACCTATCTCAGCGCGGCACCACTGACGTCACACTCACGTACACACTGCAGCTGACAAAGTCTTGCGGCTCATCCGCTCCTCACTGAACCCACACAAACTAATGCAAAATATTGCGAGCACCTTAAATGACAACACAAATCTGCCGGTTTACTACAGGAAGGGTAACACATTCGCTTCAGAACTTTACAGAGATTTCACTTGAAGCCTCGGCCGCTACTTTCTCTTTATCAGTTCCTGCATACGCAAGCAGAATTCAACCCGCAAATTCTACTCTCGACTTGTCAATGGCTCCTTCTAGTGCACTTTAGAATTTGCCAAATCTCCATCGAAGGTTTCACACATACGTTATGATTCGAACTTGACTTGTCAACCACGCCCGATTGACCTATTAAACCGCACAGATTACAACATAAACCCAAGTGTCTCCCACACTTGTCTACATACTCCGGAGTCTTAGACCTCAACAGGTCCGTACATAACAACCAACCACGTGGATAATTTTGAGCATTAAGCGCCACACTCACATGAAGTACGCCGACTTCCCTACTCTCATACTGCGGAGTACGCCCACTCCTCCTAAAACAACATTTACTTGACCTAAATACACACAAATTTCACAATCACCTGCAAAAAGGCATAAGCTAAGCAAGCGCAAAAACCCTAAACCACATACATTATGGCGCTGAGAACATTCCCAACTCACTTAGGCAGGCTCTGAGATCCCGGGAAAGTCATGGTGAACTTAGAAACCCATCATACCTCCAATTTGCATTACCATAGAAAAACAAATTAAACAATGACTCTCCGTCCTAGGGCCCCCAAAGGCCAAACCGTCGCTCTGCTACCAGAATTGATAACGCGTCCCTTTATGTCAATTTATACACATTAGGACTCGTTTTAGGCCAATGAATCTTTTGACCCAGTGGTGAGACACCGTAGGACGAGATAACTGATCAATATGTCAAGCAATATATCAATGATGTCACCAATATTTATCACCACAGTACACTTTACTTTGGATAAAGACATTGATCAAACTGTCGACGCAACCATGACCTTTCAGCCATGAATAACCACACCTTTTGATAGAATGTTATGAATTTTATTCACTATTGATTACAATCTACTAGCAGAAGTGTCAATCTCAGAACCAAGAAGCATAAGAGCATAGTCACAACATGGCAACTGTGATAAGATTTCATTAATGCAAGAATCACAAACATAAGAACATAACCCAGTGTAAACATAGATCGGAATACAAAGAATATTACGTAAGTCTCAGTTCAGCATAGCGCAACGTCAGTCTTTGTCTATTTGTGTCAGTTAGAGTGATCACTTATCATAACCACTAATTAGCATCAGCATGTTGGGTTTCATGCAAAATAATTTAGAACACCAATTTAGAAAACATCTAACTATGGCCTCTATTAAAAAATACAGCAGTTGCTACCTAGAAAGGAAAAGCAAACAGACAGATTACAATAGCATTGTCATAATTACCCTCCAAGGATTAAATCAGCACACAGAATCAGTCTTCGTCTTCAGGACATCAGTCGAATCGCCATCAGTCTAACTTCGTCTAGAGGACAAGGGACACTTCCCTCGTAAGGAGGAGAAGCATAAAAGGGCAGTCTATGGGTGAGGATAGTTAATTAAGTCTCAAAGTCACCAAACAGCGTGACAACGTTTCTGGATAAAATCAACAGCATTCCCTACCTAGTTCTCTCGTCCCTTTGTGACATGAGTTTTTATCCCTTTTCGTAATACCTTCCCCCAAAATTCTATTGGATATTCACTATACCCCACTATCTTTAACCTATCAAATTATACATTAGGTAATCCCAATTGTCACCCCACGATAATTTATAACACTTTGATTGGTCTTCATAATTGACGTCTTCGTAGGTGGCACATCCGGGGTTACTTCACCGTTTTGGCACGTTTCTCGGGTCATGAGTTTCCTTTGTCCATGGTCAAATGTCCTTGTACATTCTTTCATATACTTTTGTTTCAAAATCTATATAAAACTTATACTAAGGCAGCTAGCATGCGGATGGGAACAGGATGGAATTGGATACATAAAACGAAGGAAAAGAACAATTGCAGGGTCATGGCCCTTTGCGAGTCAGCACACTGAAAAACAGAAAATATGCTTTAATATGAGAGCTACACAGCTAAATCTTCAACTTACGCAAATTTTAAGGCCTAAGAGATTTCTCTATACAATGCAATATCATAAATGTTAATATAAACCATAGCATGAACAGTTTTATTTATCATTGTTAGTTTCACGTATATAATTGTGACCACACACGTTATAGTCGAACTTTCAGATGCATATTTAAGCATTACTCTAATTATTATCGTTTTCTATGCAGCATTATTGATCATTGATATAAGCATTTCACGTTTAGCATATGTAATATTTAAACTACGCTCTCTCAATAGCAACAGGGAAGATTTCTGCACTAGCGCCTCCACAATCTACACCTTCATGCTTGGAGATTGAGGGTGTGAGCTACACACCTTTGGCCTTCCGCTAGAAGTGGTTGATGTCATCTTGGCAGCCAGGCATCTCTCAACAAAGACAGTATACCCTTTTTGTTGACAGATTTGTGGCTTGGTGCAGCATACTGCAGATCAACCCCCTCTCCAGGCAAACTTATCTGACGTTTTAATGTTTATCATTCACTGGGCAGGACTTTGCGTGTACACGGTTAAATGGTACCTTTCAGACTTTTTACGATTGCCAGACCTGACCTTATTATTTAAATCACCTGTTTTGGTGCAATTTTCAAAAGGTCTACAACATCTGGGTCCTCCCTCTCCTTTGCCATTCCCTTTGGTCCTCACATATTTGATGTGCACTCCCTTTGAGCTGCTTCACAGCTGCCCCTGTGGCTTGTCGCCATTAAGACAGTCATCCTTATTGCGATAGCATTGGCACGACAAGTAAGTGAGCTTCAAGCTCTCTTTGCCAACCAGCCACATAGAACCTTCTTCCAAGACAAACAGGTTTGACCAAAGTTGTGATGCTGTTCCTTATCAACTCCATACATTCACAAAGCATTACTGTCTGGTCATCCAGGTTCACTGGGAGGGGCATTTTGCCTGCTCGTACCTACAGGACTTTGTAGATGGAGTCCAATCACAGACCCACCTCCAAATAGGTACTGCTTTGGTATCTATTTAAAAGGTGAGGAATCTGCAGTTAGGTTACGGTTGGTAGCACACTTTATTTTTATGTTGCTATCACAGCTTTTCCAGTTGGGAACCTACCAAAAAGAAATACTTCAGGAGAAGCCACCTGCATGCGGGCAATTACACACATTAGAAAAAGAACTGGACTTTAGGGATCCCCAAGTACAGATCTTCATTGAGGCAGAAGTGAACTTCAGAGTTTGGCTGGAGTCACACGTCAGCAATAAGCTCACTCTTTGCTTGTTAGGTATTGTCTGAAACAGCGCATGTGCTGTTGTATGTGATACATTTTGTTAGCTTATAGGGAGCTACAGCCTGCCCATTGCTTACAATTGGATGGCTTCTTTGTCACTGTCCTTTGATTGCTTCAGTTTGATCAGTGCATGCCGTCATTATGCTTCTTCGTCTGTTGAAACCTACCTTGGAACATGGACCAGGCACTTGTATCCTTCCACTGCTCGCGCTTTTGGAACTGGTTTTCCTTTTACTTGAAGCCTTCCATAAGAGTGCATGCGCTTGCAGCCCCTTGTGTGCTTAGACCTCTCCCCGTGCAGTTCTCCCTTCCCCTATCCTTTTGTCTTCCTTCTGTCCCTATCTGTGTTGTTATTTGCTCCCTCCCACCCTCACCATCCCTCTACATGATGTTGCTTGTCCTTCCCATCCTTCCACCCCTCTCCATGATGTTGCTCGTCCCCCATCCATCCTGTTCTTTGCTTCCTCCTACCCTCCCGTGTTGCTGCTTGCCTCCTCCCACCTCATCCTGCATTGTTGCTTGCCCCTTCTCACTTTCCCCTTCAGCTACAAAAAAGCACAGTGATACAGCCTAGCCGTTTTCTTTTTTCAACTTTCAGTCATGCTGCACAGCTACAGTGATGTTGTATAACATGGCAAAAAGACATTGACAAAGCTGATTGTTCTCATAGGCTAGACCTGTTGGCTTTGCCAATGCTTGTTTTCACTGTGGAGTGGGGTGTATCTGGTCAGCAGTTAGTATAAATGGGCTGATGGTGACGTTGCTGTGTAAGTGTTCAGAGAGGACATAATGCTGCTTAAAAAATCACTAGCATAACACTTTCACAGTACTCCACAACATGAGTAAGAACTCCGGCCTCTCCAGTTGAGAGCACCGGTGTGACGATGCATTAAGTATCACCTCGTTTTCAGCTCGAGATTTCAAAAGGCCCTCGAGCTGAACCAGAGACGGCATCTGATTTATGCCTTGAGTGGCTAACCTATACCTAGGTAATAATAATGGATGAAGTAGACGTAAGGATAGGAGGGTGAAAAGAATGGGCAGGAGCTCCATAAGAGGGAGAGCGCCAAAGGGCAGAGATTGGGACTTCCACCCTATTAGCCCTTTTTACTTCCAGCAAAATACAAATGTTGAACTGGGTCTACAGAGAGGACATGCATTGTGTAAGGAAATGCCTCCTTGGCATGGTTACCCCCTGACCACAGGTGAGGGGATATGTGCATGAGTACTATGCCCCTACAGTATTTAAGCAAAACCTTAAGTGCAGGGTAGCCATAAGAGTATATGGTCTGGGAGTCTGTCAAACACGAACTCCACAGTTCCATAATGGCTACACTGAAAACTGGGAAGTTTGGTATCAGACTTCTCAGCACAATAAATGCACACTGATGCCAGTGTGCACTTTATTGTAAAATACACCCAGAGGGCATCTTAGAGATGCCCCCTGAAAACATACCCGACTTCCAGTGTGGGCTGACCAGTTTCTGCCAGCCTGCCACACACCAGACATGTTGCTGGCCAAATGGGGAGAGGGCCTTTGTCACTTTGTGGCCAGGAATTAAGCCTGTACTGGGTGGAGGTGTTTCTCACCTCCCCCTGCAGGAACTGTAACACCTGGCGGTGAGCCTCAAAGGCTCACCCCCTTTGTTACAGCGCCACAGGGTATCCCAGCTAGTGGAGATGCCCTCCCCTCCGGCCACTGCCCCCACTTTTGGCAGCAAGGCTGGAGGAGATAATGAGGAAAACAAGGAGGAGTCACCCCCCAGTCAGGACAGCCCCTAAGGTGTCCTGAGCTGAGGTGACTCTTACTTTTAGAAATCCTCCATCTTGTAGAAGGAGGATTCCCCCAATAGAATTAGGGATGTGCCCCCCTCCCCACAGAGAGGAGGCACAAAGAGGGTGTAGCCACCCTCCAGGACAGTAGCCTTTGGCTACTGCCCTCCCAGTCCTAAACACACCCCTAAATTCAGTATTGAGGGGCTCCCATAACCGAGGACGACAGATTCCTGCAACCAAAAGAAGAAGAAGGACTGCTGACCTGAAGCCCTGCAGTGAAGACGGAGACGACAACTGATTTAGCCCCAGCCCCACCGGCCTGTCTCCCTACTTCGAAGAAAACTGCAACAGCGATGCATCCAACAGGGTCCAGCGGCCTCTGAAACCTCAGAGGACTACCCTGCATCTAACGGACCAAGAAGCTCCCGAGAACAGCTGCCCTGTTAAAAAAACTGCAGCTTTCTGCAACAAAGAAGCAACTTTTAAAGACCACATGTTTCCCGCCGGAAGCGTGAGACTTTCCACTCTGCACCCGACGCCCCTGGCTCGACCTGCGGAAAACAAACACCACAGGGAGGACTCCCCGGCGACTGCGAGCCCGTGGGTAGCCAGAGTTGACCCCCCTGAGCTCCCACAGCGATGCCTGCAGAGGAAATCCAGAGGCTCCCCCTGACCGCGACTGCCTGTAACAAGGAACCCAACGCCTGGAACCAGCACTGCACCCGCAGCCTCCAAGACCTAAAGGAACCGAACTCCAGTGCAAGAGCGACCCCCAGGCAACCCTCTGCTTAGCCCAGGTGGTGGCTACCCCGAGGAGCCCCCCCTGTGCCTGCCTGCATCGTTGAAGAGACCCCCGGGTCTCCCCATTGATTCCTATCAGAAACCCAACGCCTGTTTGCACTCTGCACCCGGCTGCCCCTGTGCCGCTGAGGGTGTACTTTCTGTGCCTGCTTGTGTCCTCCCCGGGGCCCTACAAAACCCCCCTGGTCCGCCCTCCAAGGACGCGGGTACTTACCTGCTGGCAGACTGGAACCGGAGCACCCCTATTTCCATTGAAGCCTATGTGTTTTGGGCACCACTTTGACCTCTGCACCTGACCGGCCCTGAGCTGCTGGTGTGGTAACTTTGGGGTTGCCTTGAACCCTCAACGGTGGGCTACCTTGGACCCAACTTTGAACCGTGTAAGTGTTTTACTAACCTGTGAACTTAACATTTACTTACCTCCCCCAGGAACTGTTGATTTTTGCAGTGTGTCCACTTTTAAAATAGCTTATTGCCATTTTTGTCAAAACTGTACATGCTAATGTGATTATTCAAAGTTCCTAGAATACCTGAGTGAAGTACCTTTCATTTGAAGTATTACTTGTACATCTTGAACCTGTGGTTCTTAAAATAAACTAAGAAAATATATTTTTTTATATAAAAACCTATTGGCCTGGAATCAGTCTTTGAGTGTGTGTTCCTCATTTATTGCCTGTGTGTGTAAAACAAATGCTTAACACTACCCTCTGATAAGCCTACTGCTCGACCACACTACCACAAAATAGAGCATTAGAATAATCTCTTTTTGCCACTATCTTACCTCTAAGGGGAACCCTTGGACTCTGTGCACACTATTTCTTACTTTGAAATAGTATATGCAGAGCCAACATCCTACACATTGTCAAAGCCAATAGCCAGTGCATGTAAATACAGGTATTCACAAATGCTGTTTACATGCATTGTGTACACAAATGCTGTTTATCACATTAACATCAAACAAGTGGTCCTTGTGGGGTAAGTGTAGCCCTTGACTTCCACGGCAAGTAATGAAAAAACAAAATAATAAAAATCCTCCTGATGGGTCATTAATAACCTTCATTCAAACTTAAAGAAAATGATTACATCCTATTAAGTAATTCCTCACTTAATATTCTTAAGAAAAATAGTATTAAATATTTTTTTAATAGGGAAACAATTTTATGTTGCATATACGTAGGTGCTCCTATAAAGTGACGGCGCAGTGAAGGTGAGTATAAAGTGCACCGGTGTTATTTACATTTATATACAAATAAAATATGTCTCATGATCCTAAATACAACACCTGAAACGGCGATGTTGAAATTCACTACACAATGATCAACAGTTCACTTCAGAACATGTCGGCATTTCGACCCAAAACACTAAGGGCCTCATTCCGACCCTGGCGGTCATACACCGCCAGGGTGGAGGCCGGAGGTAGCACCGCCAACAGGCTGGCGGTGCTACATGGGCAATTCTGACCGCGGCGGTTTACCCGCCGGTTTACCCCTGCCCAAGGGAATCCTTGCAGCGCCGCCATGGGGATTCCGACCCCCTTCCCGCCATCCTGTTCCTGGCGGTTGTTACCGCCAGGAACAGGATGACGGGAACGGGTGTCGTGGGGCCCCTGGGGGCCCCTGCACTGCCCATGCCACTGGCATGGGCAGTGCAGGGGCCCCCTAACAGGGCCCCATTAAGATTTTCAGTATCTGCCTTGCAGACACTGAAAATCGCGACGGGTGCCACTGCTCCCGTCGCACCCCTTCAACCATTCGGAGCCGGCTTCATTGTTGGAGGGGCTTTCCGGCTGGGCCGGCGGGCGGCCTTCTGGCGGTCACCCGCCGGCCCAGCGGGAAAGTCGGAATGACCGTCGCGGTCTGTTGACCGCGGAGCGGTCTTCCGACGGGGTTACTTTGGCGGGCGGCCTCCGCCACCCGCCAAAGTCAGAATGACCCCCTATATTCATTAAAAACGGGTCATCATCAGGAAAAAACGTTTGTAAAGGAAGCAACAAGGTAGCCTGCTTGGTCTGGCACCAACCACTATTCTTTCAAAAATAAGCATCTAAAGGGCACATGTCCCTGTCTTCTGTTCTCCAAAAGGCCAATATCAGAATAGCCAGCTAAATCCGGCACATGCCACTAATTATTCACAACAGTATCCTCTCTTCAAGGCGCCAGTCACTGCCTTGTAATCGAAAAGTGGGCTGGAAATTAATTACACGCTCAGCGTCTTCCAGACCGGCATCTGAAATTAGAACCCAGTTTGAGGGAGGGGCAATGTATGGCCTAGGGTATGATTAATTTCCTGGAGTTTTTGGCCCCGGTGTCACTGCACCTGCTACACCCCTAAAATCATGACCCTAGTGCCTGCAAGGTAACTGCCTGTTTAGTAGTAACATTTAGCAATAATCTGTGTTTAGAGGGGCTCTGACACTTTGTGGCACTGGTGCCACTGCACCATTAAAACCGTGACCCTAGTGTCTGCACGATAACTGCACTTGGGAGTGCTTGTTTAGTACTAAATATATAGCAATATTTGGTGCTTACAGGAGTTATGACAACTTTTGGCTCCGTTGCCACTACACCATTCAAATCATGACCCTATTACCTGCATGGTAACTACACTTGCGACTGCCTGTTTAGTAGGAAAATACAGCAATATTTGGTGTTTAGATGGGGTCCTAAAGCTTTTGGCCCCGGTGTCACTGCACCGGCTGCACCACTAAAATCATGATTCTAGTGCCTGCAAAGTAAGTGCACTTGTGGCTGCCTGTTTAGTAGTAAAATGTAGCAATAATTTGTGCTTAAAGGAGTTATGACAACTTTTGACCCCTGTGCCACTGCACCTGTTGCGCCATTCAAATCATGACCACAGTGCCTGCAAGATAACTGCACTTGTGACTGCCAGTTTAGTCGTAAAATATAGCAATATTAAGTGTTTCGTGGGGTTCTGGTACCTTGTGGCCCCAGTGCCACTGCTCCTGCTACGCCATTCAAATCATGACCCTAATGCCTGCAAAGTACCTGCACTTGTGACTGCCAGCTTAGTAGTAAAATATAGTAATATCTGTCTGGTGTTTAGAGGAGTTCGGACAGCTTTTGGCCCAAGTGCCACTTCACCTGCTGCACCATTCAAATCGGGACCCTGTTTTACAAAAGCATATTGGCACACAAAGTCGTTTTGTTCAATGCGAGGAACTACAGGGGCAATGTGTGCTTTTTGAGACCATATTGCTTTTTGTCAATGTGTTACAATGGTGAGGGGCTGACAGCTCCCACAACAATAAAGTGTTACAAAAGCCATGTCAAAACAAGACACGTATTGACAAAACCAAAGATTGACCACCAATGTCGGATCGGTTGGCTTTGGTTACACTGATTTTCCATTGTGAATATTTTTTGGAAATGCTAGCATTTATCACATTTTATTAAATGATGCCTCAAAGAAATAGTACCTAAAATTTCACAATAATTTAGCAAAACTTGTTTTTCCTACCTGCATTTTTTTCCTGAAATTGTATTTTGAAAGAAAATATCATCAATCTTGCTTACAAGCTCCTGCAAGCATTTGCATCTAGTCAGAAAGCATTATGGGAGCATTATGCATAACCTCATATTGTTAAACCTTTCAATCATGTGTACATCCTTTTTTTACCGGAACCACTGTCAGTAATGCAGTGTGACCTTACATTTATTTTGATTGATCACCCTTATAATAAAGGCTTTGCATTAGTGAACGGAAGGTGTACTTGGGCCACACTGAACACGATGGCAGAACAGAAGAGCAGGAAGTGACCTGCTAGCCAATAAAAAGCAAGTGCATTCAAGCGATGTTTGAATGAACAAACTGGAAGTTCAGGTAAGTAAGGGACGTAGTAGGGGCGGTTTCTAAGGCCCTTTAAGGATATTTTTTAGTAAGATAAGATTTCACAAATGCTGGAGAGGCGAAGCCCTAAAATAAGCAGGGAATGAGTTGGGGATGATGGTCTGGGAGGAGCAAATGAGAAAAAACAATTGTTTGTTAGCAGTGTGCAGTTGCTGGGTACTCAGGGGTGTGGAATTTCTTAAAATATCTACTTGTCCAGTGGACAGGTTGCTTCTCAAATCTACTTGTCCTATAAAAAGATCTACTTGTCCCTTTGGTGCCATGTAGTGTGGCGACAAATTATGGCAGCAATCTCATTATGTAAGTGCTCTGATAATAGCCTCTCTGATTATGCCAGGGCTACTACCATAGTAGGGCTTGAATACTTGCAGTTTCAATCCCTACTGTAGCAATTTCCTTATTTTGCCACCTTTCTGCAGATCTGCATACTGGGGCTGGAGGAAGCAGTAAGCAATAGTTCTAGGGCTGGAATGCCTTTGAGTCTGCAAACCTACTAACCTGCATGTTTTAAAGATTTTTACCAGCTTCTCTCTAATATTTTCCCATAATAAGAAAGGTTGGACATTTACTCCTGACAATGGCAGAATTAGAACTTCTTCCAGGGTTGGGAAGAAAGTGGCTGGAGGGAAAATGAACTTGCAAATGCTCAATAGATTTTTACATGAGCAAATCTACACATCGTATTTACCCATGCTAAAATACAGTTCACAAATATTTTATAGGGTACGACATATACCATGGGTGCACTTTTGTGACTTTCTTTAAGAATTTGGGGCCACATGTAGGTAGGTTCAGATTTGCGACCTGCAAATTGCGAGTCGCAAATCCGAATGTAGGATGGTGTCCCTGACACCATCTGTGATTCGCAAGGGCTTTGCAAATGCCCACCTCATGAATAATCATGAGGTGGGTCGCAATTTGCGACCCCCTCGCGAATGGCGGCCCTCACAGGGATGGTGGCCTGCTGGAGACAGCAGACCACCATGTCTGTGACTGCTTTTCAATAAAGCAGTTTTTTTTTTGTAATGCAGCCCGTTTTCCTTAAAGGAAAACGAGATGCATAACAAAAATGAAAAATGAAACGTTTTTGTTTCATTTTTTCAGAGCAGGCAGTGGTCCAGAGGACCACTGCCTGCTCTGAAAAAATGTTTACAGTGACATTCACAATGGGGAAGGGGTCCCATGGGGATCCCTTCCCTTTTGAGAAAGTGTTAGCACCCATTTGAAATGGGTGCAAACTGCGATTGGTTTGCGCCCGCGTTCGCGGTCACAAAACAATCCTACATTGCACTGCGAGTCGCAATTAGGAAGGGAACACCCCTTACTAATTGCGAGTCGCAAACCCGTTTTGCGATTCGGTAACCAGGTTACCGAATCGCAAAACTGGGTTTGTGCATCGCAGTGTGCTTTTTGCATGTCGCAAACAGCAAAAGTCGCTGTTTGCGACATGCAAAAAGCTACCTACATGTGGGTCATGGTCCCTAATTAGGTCTGGTGTTAACAAAGACATTTTGTTTTTATTAAACTTCTATTTCTCTCTCTTTCGGCTGGCTTTACTGTGAGTGATCGCATTCTGCTCTTCCACAAGGAGCATATTGTCACACAAAGTAGTTTTGTTCAGTGTCAGGTACTACAGTGGCAATCAGTGACGTAACTAAACTGGAGGGTGCCCCTTTGTAAAGAACATGGAGGAGCCCCCTCTCCAGACTCACTCAGGGCAGGTGCTGTGCTGAAGGGGCCCCCTGGAGGGCGGCTGCGGGGCCTTTGTTATGCCGCTGGTGTGCTTTTAGAGAGTTCAAAAACTTTTTTGGGGGGGGTTTGCCAGTGTTTGTTACAATGTTGAGGGCCTGGTAGCTCCCACAACAATAAAGTGTTACAAAAGCCATGTCAAAACAAGACACACATTGATGAAACTAAAAAACTTATAAAAATATGTCAGATCAGTTGGCTTTGTCAGTGTTTGTTTATTTTCATGCTTCCCATAATCGTGTTGAAAATGGTTACACTGATTTTCCATTAGAAATATTTTTGGGAAATACTAGCATGCATCAACACATTTTACTAAATGACACTTCATTTGCATATAATCAGAGAGCATTCTGGGAGCATTATACTTAGCCTCATAGCCTAAACTTTTCAAACATGTATATACACGTTTTTTTTTGGGGTACTGGAACCAACGTCAGTAGTGAAGTGTGACCTTAAAACATTTATTTACAGCACTCACCCTAATAATGAAGGCTTTCAAATAATGAACCATAAATACAAGTTCGAACAGCATTATCTTTTGGAAACACATTACCTCAACTGCAGAGAGTTCCACTCTTTGTAATCAGGCAGCCAAACGGTTTGTGCTGCAGGGGGTTGGGCCTACTTGTCCCAAGGACAAAGTAAACTTAAAAACTTGTTGCCCTTGACCCCAAACAAGATGTCCCGGGCGCCCGATAGGAATTCCACATCCCTGGTACTGTTAAAAAAAAGAAATAATAATAATAATAACAAGCATTGGCAAAGCCAATAGGTCTTGCCTATGCAAGAGTAATTGGCTTTGCCAATATATTTTACCCAGGTTGTACACCAGAGTGGCTGCTGTTCAGCACCCATTGGGGTAAAGGAGAGTGATGTGGAGTGCAGTGTAAATGTGGAGGGGAGTGAAGTGTTATGGAGTGGCATAGAGAGTCACAGAGTGGAGTAGAGTAGAATTGAGTGGCATGGAGTGTCATGAAGTGGCATAGAGTGGAGTTGTGTAGAGTGTTCTGGAGGGACTAGTATGTTGTAGAGTGGAAGGGCATAGAGTGAAGTTGAGTGGCATAGAGTGGAGTAGAATGTTGCAGTAGAGTAGAGTGCTGTGGAGTGGCATAAGCTGTCACAGAGTGGTGTAGAACAGAGTGGAGTGGCGTATTGGGTGTTGCCCAGCATGGAGTGGAGTGGCATAGAGTTGAGTGTCATAGAGTGTAGTGGAGCAGAGTGGGCTAGTGTGTCATACTATAGAGTGGAATAAATTGGCATTGAGTGGCAGGGTTAGAGTTGCATAGAGTGGAGTAGTGTGGTAGAGTGTCCCAGGATACTCGTTTTCTGGTCCAGGGAGGACCTGGCCTGGCAGTTCGGGCTGGACTGTTCTCATGGGGAGGAGGGTCAAGGCTGATTTGCATATGTCTGAGTCCAAACTGGGGTGACGTGGTGAGCAAACCAATTATGGATTTAACCCAGATCTCTGACTGGAGGTGAATGTTTGACAGTGTTCAGCTTTCAGTCCATCATCTTCTGGTGTTGCTAGAGTAGAATGTAGTGGCATAGATTGCAGTGCAATAGAGTGTGCAGAGTAAAGTGGCGTAGAGTTCAGGGGCAAAGAGTGCAGTGTTACAGAGTAAAGTGTTGTAGAGTGCATTGGTGTAGAGTGCAGTGGCGTAGAGTGTTGCACAGTAAAGTGCAGAGTAGATTGGCATAGAGTGCATTGGTTTTGATTAAAGTGGTGTAGAGTGCAGTGGTGTAGAGTACAGCAGTGCAGAACAGAGTGGTGTACAATGAAGTGGATTGAAGTGATGCAGGGTAGTTTGCAGTGGCGCAGAGTGGAATGGTGCAGAGTGGCGTACAGTGCAGTTGCATTGAAAAGAGTGTTGTAGTTTGCGGTGTTGTAGACTGCAGTGGGGCAGAGTAGATTACAGTGGATTGGTGTAGAGTGCAATGGCATAGAGTGGAGTGATGTAGAGTGTAGTGGCATACAGTGCACTGGGGTAGAGTGCAGTAGAGTGGCATGGATTAGAATGGAGTAGAGTAGAGTGTAGTGGCATAGAGTTCAGTGGTGGGCAGTGCAGTGTTGCAGAGTACAGTGTCATTGAGTGAAGTGGTGTGGAGTTGTGCAGGGTAGACTGCAGTGGCGTAGAGTGGAGTGATGCTGAGTAGAGTGGCATAGAGGTCATTGGCGTAGAAAAAAGTGGGGCAGAGTAAAGTGCCATGGCATAGAGTTCAGTGGCATCGATTGCAATGTTGCAGAGCAGAATGTCGTAGAGTGCAGCGGTGTATAGTAGAGTGCATTGGCATGGAGTGCAGTGGCATTGAGTAGAATGGTGCAGAGTAGAGCAGAGGCGTAGAATACAATAGCTTATAGAGTGCAGTGGTGCAGGCTGTTGCAGAGTAGAGTATAGTGGCACAGAGCAGAGCAGAGTGCTGTGGTGCAGAATGCAGTAGAGTACATTGTTGTAGAGTAGAGTGGCATACACTGCAGTAGTTTCAGAGTAGATTGGATTGGCATAGAATGCATTGGCATAGAGTGCAGTGTTGCAGGCTAGAGTGGCATAGAGTGGAGAGGTGAAGAGTGCTGTGGCGAAGAGTGCAGTAGTGCATAGTAGAGTGGTGTGGGATAGAGTGGATTGGCATAGAGCAGAGTGGTGCAGAGTAGAGAGGCATGCAGTAGAGTGATGCAGAGTAGAGTGCAGTGATGCTGTGTGGAATAGCATGGAATGGCATAGTGTGGCATGGTGCACAGTAGAATGCATTGGTGTGGAGTGGTGCAGAGTACAGTGGAGAAGGCAAAGTGGAGTATGCATGGTGTGGTACTGTTCTGCCATCACAGACAACACGTCTTCAATTGAAATGACTCTAACACATGCACAGACATACAGTTTTACTGATGAAAATAGACAGCACACAAATGATGTGTGGAAAAGTCATTACCTAGTGTATGGATTTGTTTTCATTATATTAAAATATTTCTTTCCGCTACTCTTCAGAATTACCAAAAAATATGCTTCATTTGTGATTTCCCAATTCTGATATATTCTGAAATATCTGCACAGTTAATTTACAGACATTTACATTTTGTTCCATGCAGCCTTTGGACCAGCACACCCTCAATAGCCGCCATGACTGTCACATAATTCCTCTCACTCTGAAGTTAGAGAAAGAAAAGTAAACAGCGAGCGCTCTGGGAGACAGAGACTGACATTTGGCCTCTGTCTTTGACTGCACCACAAATGTGACAAGATAAGAACAAGATTTAAAGGCCTGTTTACAGAAATTCAATACTGGTGGAAGAATACAATAAATACAGTCTGGGCAAGGGAAAGGATGAACTCAAGCTTGACAGCATAAAACAAAATGCAAGCAAATGTGAGTTACAAACCACAAAGCCAATGGTAAGCAACGGGTGGAAAACATACCCAGGGAAGCTTTCCAAATGTCCTCAAGAAGAGATTAGCAAACCAGACAGAGGTGCTGTCTGTTAGGATTCGACCTAATATGGCAGGCAGGAGAAGCCAAGGAAGAGAGCACGGCAAGTGATGCGCTGCCATGGAGCGCTGAAAGAAAAATAAAATGAGTCACATCAGCAGTTGAAAGATACAACTAATCCAGTCAAAAGTGATGTGAAGAAAAAAAATCTCTGTTGGCTAGTCTTACACAAGAATAGTGATGAAAGCTATTGAATAAGAAATAAGTAACTTGATCAAGAAAGCCTTCCAAATCATGAGCAAGGAACCGAAAATAAGCCTATTCTGTGTATTGGATTGTAGACAACAGATCTTTTGACAATAGACAGCAAAGGTTGTTTGTAAGCAAGACCTCAAAATGAGGGAGAACCAAAGTGCGAAGAGTTGTGTTTTCCTATCAATTGTGTTCCCTTTATTCCCCTATGCTCTAACCTTATGGACTTTGGGTTACTGTCGTTCTTGTTTTTACTGTGTTCTCATTTTACCATGATTCTTGTGTTCTTGATGCAGATACTCCGTGTTTCACTTGTCCCTCCATTTCCACGTACCACCTCAGTTCTGTATGTTCTTTTTGTTATCTGTGTCTGATGTCTTTGCCTTGGTCACATTTCCTGTTTTTGCGTTTCTCAGGTGCCGTGTCTCTCATGTTTGCTCTTTCTGATGCCTGTTTCCCCATGGAATGATCCTCCACATATTTCTCATATTCCAATGTTCCCCTGGTTTCTTTCTGCCCTTGCGTTCCATGTATGGTCCCCCCTACCCTTGTTCTCCTTGTGTTTCTCATATCATGGGTGCTCAAGCATGTGTTCCTCTCGGTGCTTGTGCCACGTTTGGTCCTAAAGTTCGGTTTTCCTTAAGGCCTGTGTTGTCCTAGTTGTTGGTGCTCTTCGTATCTCAAGTTCCGGGTGTTCCCACTGCTTGTGTTCCTGTGTTTAGTTGTGCTCCGCATATATCACCGTGTTTTTGTTCCCCTGATTCTATACTTTCCTAATACTCCTCTTGTTACTGGTGCTCCAGTAGCCTGTATTCCAGTACTTCGGCGTTCTCCATGTGTGTGCTCTTTGTGTTCATTGTTCCATGTTCCTCCCAACCCAAGGTTCCATGTGCTCTTTTTTGTTTCTCATTCTCTGCGTACCGCCTGTTTCACACATTCCTGTTTTGCTCGTGTTGCGTATATTCTACTTGTATGTCACATCATCACATGTTCATCATGGATGTGTTCCTCACTCTAGTTCATTGTGGTACGCATGTTTCTCATGTTCCCTCTTCCCGTGTTCCTCATTTTGTGAACCCTCTTCGTGTTTCTCATATGTTATATGTTTGTGTGGTCGTGTTCCGCCTATTGTTTCTCGTGCTTCATGTGTTTCCATGACCGAGTTCCTTTGGTTCTATGTTTTTTTGGATTTATCACGTACTGTTTTTCACCCATCCCCACTGAGTATGTTCCTCTCGTTCTCATGGTGCGTTTCCTGTTTCTCATGCTGCTTTACCCTTTACCTCTGATCCCCCAGTACTGTGTCCAGGTGAATTTCATGTATTTAAAGTTGTGTTTCTGCTTAAAGTTTCCTTTGTGTGCGTTTCTCCTGTCCTCTGTGTTACTAGCGTCCTCGTGTTCACCTTGTCACTCGTTCCCACGTGTTTCTGTTCCTTCCTCGTGTTACTCGAGCTCGTGCGGTTTGTGCATTTCTTTATTTCTCAAGTTGTGGTGTTTCTCGTGTTCTGCTTTTCCCTCGTGGGCCCTCTGTGCTTGACTACAATCAGCCGCGCCCGGAGTGGGCTTCAATCATCCTTTGTGTCCGGGGTTGTGCTGCGGGCGCGCAGGGACGGCCTGGACGCGTTGACGCACAGACGATGCTGAGGATGGCGGTGGGCGAGTTGTAGTGGGTGCGGACTGCAAGCCGTCTCCATCGGGCAGTAGGGGTGGGGTCTAGGAGAGGTCAGGCATGGTGCTGCGCAGTTCTGGCGGTTCGTCTTGCCGAGCAGCAGGAACACCAAGGCCATGCTAACGCTGTCCTATCTGATCGCTAGTGCAGCCTTTGGCACTCGGGCCTTCTCCAGAAGGCGCCAGCAGCCATTCATTCCGGTAGGTAAGCGTGCCGCCTAACTAATCCACTAGGTAAGTCAGGTAACTATGTTGCCACTGTTCGCTTGCGTCTCTTGTCCGCCATTTTATAAGTGCCTGGTAAGCATCTCTGGGGTAAGCGCAGGCTCATGTAAATGTGCCTCCAGGTGAGTGTGCTGCCAGGTAAGTAAGCCTTCTGGTGCTGAAGTCCTTTTGCAAGTTGCTAAGCAAGCCTTTGGATAATTGGTCCTTCTGATAAGCAAAGCTTCGGCAAAGCCAGCCTTCTGAAAAGCACGATAGGCGCACA
Organism: Pleurodeles waltl; assembly: GCF_031143425.1. Lineage (NCBI taxonomy): Eukaryota > Metazoa > Chordata > Amphibia > Caudata > Salamandridae > Pleurodeles > Pleurodeles waltl. Next base: position 973,527,325 of record NC_090446.1, on the reverse strand, counting down.
CATTCTGGTAAGAAAGCTTTCTAATAAATAGGCCTGACAAGTAAGCTAATTTTATTGCAGGCAACGTTTCAGAGGGCCACCTGGCTAGGTAAGCAAGCCTTCTGTTAAGCAATCGTTGTGAAGGGCAGGCTTCCAGGTAAGGGCTTCGTTGGTAAGCATACTACCAGGTAAGAAGTTTTTCTGCTAAGCAGTTTTCCAGGTGAAGGAGCCGACTGACTACCAGAACCAGCCCTGGCAAAATGTTCAGCCTGTTTGCGCACAGCAATGTGGAAGTGACCATAGCAAGCGAGCCAGACCTTCTTTAATTGGCAGGGCCAGCTTTAAGGGGGGTTCGACTGGTGCAGCCGCATTGGGCGCTGACCAGGAGGGGGGGCGCTGACCTCAGGGCGGTGCTGTGTTTAGCAATGATTTACAATTTAAAAGCACCTGCAGCAGAGTTCCATGTGCGTTCAGCTGTCAGGCAACAATAAAAATGTCAAGATAACTCTTGTGATTAATGTTCCTGACAGAGAGAGAGATCGGACTTTTTTTCACTGGCCATTTTGACTCGCCATAAAGTACTGCAGAGGGTTAATATGCCTGCTGCAAAGAACAGATCTGTATTTTATGTGGATAGCTGAGTGGATTAGTAAAGCCAGCCTTTAGAATGAGCTTTAATACAAATTAAATGTGAGAGAGGGGCTATGGAAAGATGAGGGGATTTTTGCGATCATAAGTGGGGGGTACCCCAAGAAAGATTGTTGCACTGGGCTCCACCAGTACTAAAGCCAACCCTGCTAGTTGGTTTGGGAGGGGAATTTCTCCCCAGAAGACTATTTAGTTCAAACAGTGCAAATTACCACAGAGATGACTTCAGGGCTGGATGTTTTATCCCCTCCAACTAAAAAAACAGCCCACTGGGAACTGCCACGATGGGTACTTGCTCAGTCCTCCTTGAGAGGTATGCAGTCCTCTAGTAAGCAGGCAGCTGGTTCAGCAGTCCTGGTAAATACACCTTTTGGCAAACATGGCAACAGGTATTCGAAGACTTCTGCAAGTGAGCAGTCTGGTTAGTTCCCCACAAACCAAGAATAATGTTAGGTGAACATGTCACTGGAGAACTAGGCCGCCAAGAAATCCCACGAACAGGTAGCATGCTATGAGGTAAGCATGCTGCCAGTCAGGCATGCCACAGGCAAAGTCCGTGGGCAGTTAATCGTCCTCTTGTTGCCCAACTGTAACAAGTGTTTGTTGACAGGGCCATCCAGTGTAGAGGAAAAACACTGTTCTCTTTGGCTAGTCCTGCATCTATGACGATCCCCAATAGGCATTCTATAGGCATCCTACTGTATAATGTTGCTTTGGTGATGTCAGCTGGGGTTTTCACATGTGATATTTAGTGGATGATCCCTTTAGGCATGCAGTCAGGTACCTGCATAGGTGGCTTAGCGCGCCACCATGTAAGCATAGCTCCATGACTTTACCTGTTAGGGAAGCCAGCAGGCAAGTACGCACCATATGGGTAAGCACACAGTGAAAGGAGCATTGGCAAAGCCTATAGGTTTGGCTTTGGCACACTGTTTATTTCTTTTTTTTAAGTATGATATTAGCCAAGACTTTTTAACTTTATTGCACTTGTACTTATAATATGCTTACGGGTGAGGACTTTCAACCATACCTCTTACTCCATTGGTCTTTCATTGTGTCAATCACATTTTCCTTCTGCCCACTGCTGCAGACAGCCATTGGATAACTTCACTGTGATTGGCAGCATTCTGTCCTTTCACAAGGAGCACATGAACACACAAAGCAGTTCCCTCACGTGCCAGGAACTACTATTTCAGTGTACACTGAGTCCTAAAATATTATTGCTTCTTAGCCTTTTTTTTAGATGGAGTTCCCAACAATAAAGTTTTGTAATGACCATAACAAAACAAGCAATGACAAAGCCAGCATATGCCATAAAAATGAAAAAAAGAGAATATGCAGTCACCTAAGTGTGGCCACCTTATGCGTGCAATAATATTTTTAAATTAAAAAAAATCACTAATGCAGCTTTTTTTTAATCAATAATGTTTTTAAACACCAGTCATTTCAGATGTACAGTGCATATTATGATTATATGTGAAGAAAACAAGAATACATTATCAGCTGATCAAGCACTCAAATCATAGGCAGCTATATTGTAATGTCCCATAAATACTTCATAACTTACAGTTTAGAAAGGAGTGTAGGCAAAATAAATAGCCAGTATACAAGGTTAATATAAAGCAATAACTTAAATAAAAAGGCACGCTTTGAACCAGGTTTGCAACAGAAGAGAAATAAACTATTTTAGGCTGATATGAACAAAGTGAACATGCTTTGTGCAGTCACTCAAAGTGAAGAGAGCCATTGTGTCATTTGGACTGACCCGCTGCCCCATGTGATAAAGCACCTCTTTTGTTATGTATTGTATTGTACTGCAACATAAATAGCACTAATTTCCTCTGTGGGGCGAGGAAGTTCATGCCTACATGGTTAGCACACTGCACTTTATAGGGTGTGTGGTTGGAAGAATGATGTGTTTGTTTTGATATTATGTGGGAAATGTTTCCATACTGTGCATGATCTACTCAGGTGTGGTTATCGTGTTATGGGACATAGCGCATAGCAGTGTGGTGGATAATGAAGGGTGAGAGACATGCTCAGATTTATGATTTTCCGTATGCTGATAGCTTTGAACAGTTCTGCAGGTCCGTTTATGGTATTTCTTATGATATAATCTGGTTAGCTTGTTAGCCTGCACTGGATTGTCCATAATATGTATGATTTTATGAGAAACTGTATTCTGGCGAGCTGTCTCGAACACCAGACCTAAAATCCCCTTAAGTACCTTCTGCTTTGTAAGCATGCTGCTAGATAAATGTGCTTTCAGGCATGTGTGCTGCTGCTGGTTCAGTATCACAGTCTGCACAATGTCACATTCTGCTTTTTTCTTCAAGGTTGATGCGTGTCTCTGTTCATGCCCTCATGCCTCTTTACATTAACATGCACTGTTTTCCATTCCTTTTGAGGAATCACTTTTTATGCCAGGCTGTCCCCTTCCATATACAAGTATTTGTAAACATGTAGTTTTATTAGTAAAACCCTATGTCTGTGCAAGTGTAATGGTCATTTTAATTGAAAATGTGATGTCTATAATGACAGTGTGCTACCACACCATGAGTACTCCACTTTACACCACTACACTCTACTGTGCACCCCTCTACTGCACACCTCTCCTCTTCCCTCTGCTCCACTACACTCTGCACCTCTCCACTCTATGTGTCTCTATTCTACTCTACTCCACTCTACTCTCTACGAATGCACTCTACACCACTCTACTCTAAACCACTGCACTATTTGCCACTGCACTCTACACCTCTTCAGTCTAGGCCACTCCACTTTACCCTGTACAACTCCACTCTACGCCACTCTGGAACACTGCACTAATGCACTCAATGCAATGCATTCTATGCCACTCTACATCACTGCACTCTACACCACTGCACCACTATTCTCTATTTTGCACCACTCTACTTGTACCACTCTATGCCACTGCACTCTACTGTTACTCTACTCTGCACCCCTTTACTCTAATCCTCGCCACTGCATTCTACAGCATTGGATTGTATGCTGCGGACTTCTACGCTGCCGCACTCTACACTATGTTTTGAACACTATGTAAATGCACTCTACATCTGTCCACTGTACACCACTCCACTGTACGCCGCTCTACTGTACACCACTCAACGCAGCTCCATTCTGTGGCACTCTATGCCACTCCACTCTTTGCCATTCCAGTCTATTACACTATCTTTTAGTAATGCTGAACAGCAGCCACTCTGGCACAGATAATTGCTCTTGCAAAAACCAGATCTATTGGCTTTGCCAATGCTTGTTCCTATTAAGCTGTCTGATGTCCTTGAGGCCTGATCCGTGCCAGAGAAATAGTTAAAAGGCTGAGACAGATGTCGTAGTAAGGAAATGACTGAGATGAGGAGAAGAGAAAAAGTAGTCCAAGGAGGGAATTGGGGATGGAAGTTGATGAAACAGAAGACGCACAGGTGTACTGGTGACCATGAGCGGGGAGGAGTGAGTAGGGGCAAAAGGGGGAGTTGGGGGAGATGGTAGGAGTCGGTAGGTGTTGGGGAACAGGGGAGAGGAGGGGTAGGGAAGAATGGGGAGAAGAGCGGATGACAGAGATCGAGGAGAAGAAACAGCAAAGAAACAGGCAGAGAAAGGAACTGTGGAGTTGAAAGAGACTCTGAGAAATACGGGAGCTGCGCGCACCCTCGATGCTCGTCCAATAAAGTCTTTAAAAACACACTTACCTGTTGTAATGCGCTAAAGTACTGCTTTGGCTCACATATGTGCATGCCTTAACTCGCCCAGCTTGTTGACAAAACAAGGGCACATGTTTGCATGTCTCAGACTACACAAATGATGCCACTGCAGGGCTAGTGTATTGGTGGTTAGTGGTGGGGGGCGAACAATACACTCTGACTTTGGCGACCGAATGAATGAATGAAGAATTCACTATTTACAAAGCTCGATATACGTTAAACAAAAAGAGAAAAAACAGAAAAAGACAAAACTTCCGCAGTGAACTTTACTTTTTGCTTCTGCATGCAGCCGCCAGTGCCCTAACCGAGTCTCCTGCGGTTTTTCCTCTCGCAGGAGTTTGACAATGCCGAAGGCGAGGAGTTCCCGGCTGAATTCTCGGCCCAGGGTTCGCCGGCCGCCCAGAACGGGCCCGAGGTGTACGTCCTGCCGCTCACGGAGGTCTCGCTGCCGATGTCGAAGCAACCAGGAAGATCCGGTGAGTGCCAGGGCTGTTGATGGCATGGCGCATTGAGTATATGAACTTAAGCCCCCTTGTTGCAAGCTAGCCCATGCCGACGTGGTAAACGATCAGAAGCGAGCCGGGTGTGCTAGCACCCAGTACTGGAATTTCTATTAGAACATTGGAAGTTGGCAGCTCCATTGAAAACAATGGAGTGCTGCGGGCTTTTACTGGCCGGTAATAGCCCGCAGCGGCAACATTCCAATGGGCTTTGTTCACAGCAGCAGCTGTGAACAAAGCCTCACAGAGCCCGAGGGGATTCTAATCCCCTCGGGCTCCGTGAGCAATTTGTTTTTTTTAAGAGAACATTCTGCCCTGAGTGGCAGAATGTTCTAATAGCCTTAGAACCCGCCGTAGCGGGCTCTACCGGCTATTAAAGGCCCTTTCCCTTGTTAAATGCCCTCGCCTTCGGCTCGGGCATTTAACTCGGGAGCGGGCCTTTAATAGCCGGTAGAGCCCGCTACGGCGGGTTCTATGGCTATATTGTCAGCTTTGTGTCATGCTGGCAGAAGGTGTTGAAGGTCAGAGCAGAACTCAATGCTCACACCTCGCCACCAGCCTCACCCTCCCATCCTGGGGAAACAGACACTCACTCCACAAGCCGTCAGGAGAAACTAAAGTCTGGAGGTGTTTTTCATCAGATCCATGAGGCCTGCGTGTCTCTGTGGGAATGTTGGGTGTCTCTGCATGTGTGTGTGCTTCCGTAATTATATGAATCCTACCAAATTATTCAGCACACAATCCACACTAAATGTTTCTGTTGCTACTATAGCCTTAGAACCCGCCGTAGCGGGCTCTACCGGCTATTAAAGGCCCGCTCCCCGCGTTAAATGCCCGAGCCGAAGGCGAGGCATTTAACAAGGGAGAGGGACTTTAATAGCCGGTAGAGCCCGCTACGGCGGGTTCTAAGGCTATTAGAACATTCTGCCACTCAGGGCAGAATGTTCTATTAAAAAAAAAAATGTTCACGGAGCCCGAGGGGATTAAATTCCCCTCGGGCTCCGTGAGGCTTTGTTCACAGCTGTTGCTGTGAACAAAGCGAACATTGGAATGTTGGCGCTGCGGGCTTTTACTGGCCAGTAAAAGCCCGCAGCACTCCATTGTTTTCAATGGAGCCCCCAGCATTCCAATGTTCTAATAAATATTATAGGATTATTACTACCCAACTGAAACCCCTTTATCAATCTTAGATTTTTAAAAAACATCGACTTTAAGCGTGTTCGAATTCAGCACATGCTTTGCAGGTTGCATGCAGCTGGAACACACATCAAACAATTTTCCCATGATCCTTACTTGTAACCTCTGCGTGATACAAGGATTTCCCGCAACAAACTTATTACATAATTGAATATAATGCACATCTCTGTCACCACCATGTCACAAGCACTGCTGTGCAGCAGACAGATTTATGATTGTGACCAGAGAATACATACCTATCTTTCTTGCAAGTAAATTAACCGCCTGCGTTGACTTAATACGTAAAACTTATTGATGCACAGATCTCTTAAGTAGGTGCTTTAAGTCTCTCGGCTACTTTAATATGCATTCCGATTGTGAGCAATTAGTCAGAGGAACATACTCACTCATCATAACTCTAGTTCCACATAGCTGCACCCCTTCTGACTGTCCTTTGGGGTTTACTGTAATTATCAGCCACGAACCAAGTTAACAGGTGCAGAATATTTTTAAGTAATTTCTTCTTGTATTTTCTGCTTTGAATGTTTATTGAAAAGTGGAAAAATACAAGCTTTGACTGATTACCTAATTTTTACCACTCGATTTAAAAAATGTTGGTTATACTGGTAATATACTGGCGTAGTGGCAATCTGTGTGGTTAAGGACTATCTTGTCCATTTTCAGCTCTGCTCATCATTGAACGCCGGGTGCACCTAAATCTGCTTAGATGCTCAGCGTCAACGTTTCCCAAGAAAAATGCAGCACTACGAATGTGCGATGAAAAAAAATCCTTCCTCCCGTCGAGTTCTGTCCATAATGGTGATTAATAGCAAAGTATGTTTTTCAAAATGAAGTCCCCGCAATTCTTTCTGAAAGCCACATGATGGCGCCATCTCTCCGACTTTGAACGGCTAGTTGACTACTTTCTTGGAGCGGGACGATAATTGTTCATAAGAGGGAGAAAGCTTTGTTGAGAAGGTCAATCGATCTAATCGTTTGATGGAGAGCCTACTACGGAAAAGGCCGACTACCATTAGTTGGGAAATACCACATATTTTATTTAAACAGCTTTGAATACTTAAGATTGTGACAGCAAGCGCTATAAAACGTACTATTCTAATACATGCATGGCAACGTTTTAGTAGAGGAAAATAAGAGATGCATGAAAGCGTATTTAGCGAATCTATTTTCCCCATTGACCGCTATTAAAGCAGAGGCATTTTCAGGCGGGATCAAAATTAAGCCATTTATCGGGAATCTCCCTCGTCAGTCGGGTCTATTGGCATATATGCTACTACGCGTTCCCTCCATTCTGTTTAAATCACACAGATACAATTAGAAACGCGAATGGATACATAACTAAAGCATTTACATTAATAGCACAAATTAACTTCCCTAGAGATAAATTCCATGCAGGTATTCAGTACACCATCTCCAATAATCAGTGCCCCCTCTCCTGCCCCCCACCTAAGAATATGATGAGAGATCCCTGAATCTCGCATAGTTCGCAGACTGTTGGGACGGAAAAGTCCCCTGCCCTGAGTGCCCAACTGAACTGTTGTCTGGATCCCTATTGCTGATTTTTTGTCATAGGTGAACACGAATCATGCGTGTGCGCTTTGACATAGGCCTGTTGCAAGGATTGCAGTCTTGTCAGACCGGAAGGGTGGCCGAAAGCTCTATGTTCATAGTAGTGGAAGGCTACCTCCTTCACTAGGAGTTAAGCAGCACGAGAGCGGCAGTAGCAGCATATCGTGCAGTGAACAGGACCTTTTTACCCGGTGTCACTGGGTGAGGCCTACAGGCTCACTCAGCTTTTTAAAAGTTCCACTGCTGCGTGCTTAACACACCCTTGGCCTACATCAGGTAATTGGTGGAGTGCTGCTCAGCGCATGAGTAGTGTCTCTGCGTTGGTTGTATGTGTGCCTGGGAAGGATACAGTGCAAGAATGGAGCAGTACTGTGTAGTGCATGTGTGGTTAGTACATATGCTTTGTGGATGTGTGCCTGAGAGGAATACATTACATGAGAGATGTAGTGCTGTGCGGTGCGTGTGCTGGGTATATATGTGCTTGCGTGAAGTACAATACATGAAGAGAGAAGTGTTGTACAGCGCACATAGCGAGTGTGAATGATAGCAGTGTGTGTGTTTGTGAATAGACACACCCTGGTTAGAGATGGAGAAGCTTCCGTGCTGCACAGGACACACAGATTGAGCATGTGTACAAAATGCATGATGACATGTAAGGGTACAATGCATAGAGGTAGCAGTGCTGGACCCAAAGTGGGCTGTGAATGCACACTGAGTGAGGGTGCCTTGGGTTTGTGTATTGCTCATTCCTGTCAGCTAAGGACACACTGGAGGGAAAAGGGAGAGCCTCCCTTTACAGTTCAAAGGACTGCTCTTTGATTCAGTGATAGATCATAAATGAAGGGGCTTAGACACATCTCAGGAAAGGGAATGGGGCTGATAAGGGAATCGTAAAGAGGAGGCCTACAGGTCTGGGATTAACCTTTTGAACGCACATTTCATTATGGCTGATGTACAGTTGTGAAATCTGGTCACTGCAATTAATTGTGCTGTGGATCGTCATCTTCAGAGCCCCGCCGGCGGTGAAAAAGCATCTTTCATGAAGGATGATAAAATAGGAGAAGCCGCACTTCAAATAAAGCAGAACCCAAACCTAAAATTTCAAAGACCCAGACCCTAAATCACATTTGGTGTCTGGAAAAGGACTATAATAAGGGGAGGTTCAGTCCCCAAAAATTTGTCATCTGCCAAGCAGCCAGACTGACTGTGTGAGAAGGGAAAGCTCAGCAAGAATTCTGCTTGTGACCAAGACTGGGGGCCAAGGCCTGCTAGTCTCTCTGCTGGGTGAGAGGACATCACCAAGGGAAACCAAGACCACCCTCCATGGAGCCTAGAGCGCCAGCGTGTGCCAGCTTACCACGACCAGTGTGTGCTGTGTGGAAGAGGAGTAGGAGGGAGCCAGGTCCAGTGGGGAACCCTACAGCGAGAACTCCCTGTGCGAGGTCTGAGGACTCGACTATGCACCGATCGGGCCATAGCCCATGTGCAAGACTGTTATTAGAGGGCTGTCATTGACTGAGCCAAGTATCAAGTGCTGTGTGTGGGCACCAGAGGCCACCTGGTCTCATTGCAGGATCCCTGTATGATGGAGGGGGCCACCGCTGAAGAAGTTGTGTGATCAGCATGGCAGGACTTATGAATGCCTCACCAGCGACCCTGTATGCCAGGAGGGGCGATTGCACGTGAGGTGTCCGGAAGGTATCGAGGCAACCTTGTGTGCCAGGAAAGACTGAAATCATCAAAGACTTTGGGTCATCGCCTGAGACTGGAGTGAGGCTATAATCAGTGGTTCTAACCACACAGAAGGATCTCCCCTGACTGACCGTCGCGGCCCAGGAGGATGACGAGGAGGGCTAGGTGCCCTCTAGGGACTCCAGTCGGTAGCCGAAGGACTGAATTCCTCCCGGCGGGGAGAACCTGACTTACAACATCACTGTGACATGGAAGCTGCTATGAGCACTGTGGAGAGTGGCCACCCCACTCCAGAGAATGAGCCTGCTCCCGCCTGATGCAGTGGCATGTACCACAAGCAGCCCACCTTCTCTGAGCTGGATCTGATCACACAAGGGCCACGCCTAAGGCACCTGCTGCAAAGACAAATGCTTCTGTGGTGCAGGATTGATAAGACTTGAACTGGGCATTTGGGCCCTGGGGGATTGGCTGGTGAAGGTGCTGTGGCACCATGGACACTTTTAACTAAAATCCTGAAGTTTCAAAGGGAACTCTTGAGTAGGGCCTAATAGCTTGCATTCCCTGATGCGTCCACAAGTGAATGGGGAATAACACTGAACATGTTACACGAAAGAGGGTGGGACAGGGATCCATTTGACAACTACCAGACCCCTCCCCCCATCTCAAGGGGGTTTGTGTTGTTGCATTTGAATGTCGCATCACTTTGCATGTGTAGAGTTAGAAATAAAATGCTACTTTTTATTATAAAGGTAAATATTTGGCAGCACATTGATTTATTGTTCGTACTGTATGCATTTTGAGTTATGAGTTGTAGACCTCCTCCCCTCACCGCCCGAGAGATCCTTGACTGCTCAACCACAGCTACCACTGAGAGTCAAGTGCAGAAGGGGTACTTGGCCGAGCTGAGCAGGATCCATAGTAGGGGTGGCCCCAGGACATCAGGCGTAAAATGCTTCAACCACCCCCGGCACAGCAGGGCCTATGTTAGCCACCTGCCTCAGATTAGCAGTTCTCTGCAGATGCAGCTGTCACTGAGGGTGCTCCCACCCATTCTCTGAAGGGGCCTTGCAGGCTCCCAGGGCTAGAAAAATCCACTCGACCACTCGCATTGGTGAGTCTTATTTGATCAGGTCCAGCTATTTTTACTACTTACTCTCCCTTCTGGCAAGTTGACACTGAACAGGTGTTGTGTTCAGTTGAAAAGTAGAGGGGCAATAAAAGATGCCTTTAAATCCTGTTCTTGTGTCACATCTGCTCTGTGTTCACAGATAAAGGTCAAAAGTCAGTTTTTCTTACAAGTAATTTTCCTTCTGACTGCAGAGTTACAGGACTTTGTAAGGTGAACTGTGTGACCTGCTGCTTAGCGTGTAAAATAAAAGAATATAGGGTGTCAGGGTTTTCCTAACACACAACATTTAAATGACTAGGTCAACTGTGCAAACATTTCAAAATATATTTCAGTTGTTGTGAAAGCCCTTCTTTTATATTTCGGTGTGAAGAAAACATATTTTAATAGGATGAAGACAAATTAGAATACTTTACATGTTGATGTGCAAAGGATATGTTTTCTGAAACCCAATTTTCACAAATTGTTAATAAACTATATAGTTTTATCAGGAAAGCTGCAAGTTAGTGGAGAGGTTTTTGGTCATTTCTTGGCAAGTTACTGTGTGTAGATGACAATATGTTACCACATCATGGTTTAGTAATATATTTATTAAAATTGAGTCTTTAAACAAACTGAGAAGCACTCCTGCCCTGACGGCAATGTTGTTAATAAACTAAACGAAGTCCTAAGTTATGTGGGATAGACCGCATGAGTATGTGGACTAGATTTGTGTGATGCATGCAGCAAACTTTAGTCTACTTGATCAAACAAAAGAGGTTTTTTGTACTGTAGTAATGCTGAGCTCACATATTTGAAGGTGCAATCATATGTGAGAATTAATAAAAAGGCGACTTTGTAAACTATTTGCTGAGGATCACACAATTTGAGACCCGTTTACTGGTCAAGTACATTACAGTTAGGTAGAACAGATTATTTAAGTTACTCGACCTGCAGGTCTAGTAAAATTTTTATGATTTTTCTAGCCCTGGCTCTTCCTGGAAGAGAAGCCAAAAAGTAATTTGGTTTCTTTACAGGCCTGTTTCAGCAAGAAGTCAGCATGCTGCACGCAGTAGTTCAGTTAGAGACACAGACACAGTACTGGCAAGCAGAGCCCCTCCCCCTTCAGATGTGGGAGACTATCCCCCCACCCCACACTTCAGGCGCTATAGGGGTGTATGTTACACCTTGCTAATGCTGCATAACTTCCTGTAACTCTTACAGCTAACATTACAGATTAACTCTGTGCTCCATGGAGTAGTGTGCTCTCAGACTGGAAAGTGCTTAAATGCATCATCAGGTTTAGTAAGCCGTAAATAAATTGCTGCAATACAAAACAATTTAAACACATTTTGACATTCTGTGATAACCTTTGCGTGCTTTACCAGTTATCTTAGCTTTTTCACAGCATTGCAGTGAAGAGCGCAATATAGCATGCATTGACTCCCATTGATTGGCAATCTGGCTCATACTAGTACTTCTAGTTTACTGCTTTGTCTGTGGTATCCACTGGCTGCGTAACAGCTGTGAAGCAGCCATTCCTGTAGGTGACTCATAAAAGTCCCTATATGTGTTAATGCTTATTAATTATGTATCAAATTATGCCTGCTATAATTTGTCATTGCTCCCTACTTGCTGGCTGCGGCGTCTCCAGGTTAGTATTATCTGGCAAATACCCCTTGTTCGCGCCTGCCATCTGAAGGAGAGTCAGAGATTATTAGGAGATCTCTTATTTCCCTGGCTGCATGCTGTAAGCCTCACGTAGATCATAGGGTATATTGATTGTCACCAACACTATGGGTAGTCTAAGGGGCGAACCAATATACTGTACAGCCATTCATTCTTAAACACCTCTTACACCCTGACCAGCTGTAGTTTTATAGTATTGTAACCACAGTGAAAGTGTCTTTAGCCTCCAGAAGGATCTGCTGCAGCGTGAGAGAATCTAATGTTGACCAACAGCAAATAAGGCTCTCGTAGCCACAGTGCAGTTGCTGCTCCTACTGGTGCAGTTGCTAAGCATTCCACTGTACCCGTGGTAGAAAACCAGTGAATTCCAGGGGGACTAGATGAAAGAATATAAATTGAAAACTTCGAAGCCGGGAAGATAAATTGAACATTCAATAAATAATTAAACAGGAAAATAAATTCCTGCCATCATTTCCCAGTTGTAGCTTTGCGCTGATGTCTGATTCACTTATGTAGATTTATGTAGGGTTTTTACTCCATCGTCTTCAGGGAGACCAATATTCCCGATATGATTTGTTCTGACTTCGTTCTCCGGATCTTCAAGATGGATCAAACAGCATGTAGTGCACTAAATATGAGTGTAGGTTGAAGCTTTCATCCCAATAGATGCTGGAGCATGACTTTAAGAGGGCAGTCATTATACCTCCATTATATATTAGCTTTTCATAAATATTACTTTTAAATCCAAACGTAATACTGTGCCTTTGATATGACATTACTGGCCTTTCCGTTACTGACTAGCAAAAAAGATCACGTTAATCAGACATCTCTTATGTATTTTGTTATTAGTAAGGTTTCATCTTTTCATTTGTTGTGCACAGGCATTATATTTTCTTTACATTTGTAAATACTAACTTAGAAATATTTAAAAAATTGAAAGTGTACTGACAAACAAGTATAAAGCTGGAAACCACTTGAGACTGGTATGTGAAGAACAGTCTGGACAAGTGTAGAACGAACCTGCCCAGTTGTACTTATCTGCTGTCACATTCTACATTTGTATCTTTCAGACCATTTTACAATGTATATTATTCTGTGTACTATTACAGAATGTGAGAAGCACAAGCATAGTGGGACAGTCCATAAATATACCAGCAATGGCCATTGTGATGCTTTCTCTTTCGTTCACTGGTAAAAGAGCAATAATCATTCCAAGGGCAACCAACATAATTTCACTCCGATCGGATAGCCATGTTATTTCAGATACTGTACTTGCTCTACTTTTATAGTGTCAGTGAACCTTAGAACAGTGAGTCCTGTTTATAGATTGTCACTGTGTAGTTTGCATGAGGAGATGGTCTCCCTCGCTCAGAAATATATCTGAATCCAAGCAGACCTGAATTTTGCAAACGTTCATAATGCATATATACCTTTTAGCCCAAAAGGCATGTGAAGTAGTGCTTCACGCTATTTTGCCCTACTTTGGGTCAAGGGGTCTTCCCAAGGGTGGTACATGGCCATTCTCATGCAGCCACCAATGAATATTGACACAGCGCCCTGTCTACTAATATTTGTAGGCAGGACACTGCATCAGAAATGTATACTTCTTCGAGACAGGCTTAAAGTTGGAAAAAAGTTTTCTTTTTTTCTCAAAAAGTTTCAAACTTTGCATGTGTGCCATACTGTACAGCATGCATTCAAAGTTGGAAGATGTTTAAACTGTGTACAAAACATATGCTAAACATTACACAGATACCCTTGTACTATTCTGCAAGGGTTTGTGCATGGCACAAGAGAGTCTGAAGTTTGCCAGTGTTGGGAGAGAGCAACAATACCATATCATAGTAGATATGGCTCTCTCCTGCTACTTGCCTTTCACCCAAGGCAGTGCAGCAACTTTGGTTGGTGCTCTGCTTTACATGCTGTCTAATTAAATTTGCTCCCTGGTGTTAACCATGATGATGTATTAATCGCTAACCTACACAGCGCCTTCTGTTTGCCTATTGAAATTGATTTTTCACAAATCTCTGTTTGTTATTGACCTGGAGAGAAACTCCACATATCTCTGGATGTCATCCTTCTCCTCCTAGGTTACATTTTGAATGTGTCTGTTTTCTTGAATTGGCCATTTTCTAAATCCTCACAATTGTCATTGAGTAGGTGCATTTGTTTATCAGGAAGTTTCTGCGCTCCCCTTGAACTCATGGCCTTCTGAATTAGGCCTTCTATCACCACTTTGTTACTTCTGTCCCTCAGGTCATGGACAGCATTTCCCTTATAGTCTGACTGAGTTCTTTCACCATCTTCTCTTTTTTATTAGATCTGTTTTAAGACTTGATAATATCCATTAAGTCCTGTTTTGTCAATGGGATCATCAGATCTTCAGACTCAGCATTGGTAATCTGCAGAGGGATGGCAGGAGATCAGAAGTGTTTGGTACATGACTGTATACTGTTTTGGGTTTCGCCTTCATTTTTCTGCTTACCATGTCCCTGCTCCAAGAAACTATTTTACTCAGTCTTCGCTATTTGTTTGAGCTAGCTACATTTTACTAAGCTGTCTTCTATCGAGCTGGATGGAATCCACAGTATGACAATGTTATAGCCTCTGTCTTGTAGACACCACTGTTTCATCTTTTTCTGTATTCTTGTCCCCACCAGCACCTGCCTTATTATGTGGCCTTCTCCTCTGCCAGCTCATTACTCAGATATGCTTTGGCTTTCAACCCGCGTGGCACCCATTACGCTCCCCTCCTCCTCACTTTTGATATTTTTCCAAATTTTAGCTGCTCAACTAGCAGCCCCCACCCGTGCAAAGGGGCATACTGGGACAGCCCCTAGCAGTTCCCGACAACGGCTCCACTAATAGTTTTTTTACCTATGCTGAAGTGTGCTTGAACGATGGATTAAACCCAGATCTGTGACTGGGGGTGAGTGTTTGAAAAGTTTTAACACTCCATCCATCATCCTTTTGTGTTGCTATATTTGCCCTAAGTGGGAAGGGTATGCCCAGACGTGGGTTCCTTGCTCACTGTACCACTGGATTCAAGCTAGCTTGGTGAAGGGTGATACCCTGAAACCAGTCCCAGGATGATTGTTTTTGGTCCAGGGAGAACCTGGCCTGGCAGTTCTGGCTGGACTGTTCCCATGGAGAATAGGGTCAAGACTCATTTGCATATGGCTGGGTCCAAAATGGGGTAGCATGGTGAGCGAAAAAACAATGGATTAAACCCAGATCTGTGACTGGGGTGAGTGTTTGAAAAGTTTTAACACTTCGTCCATCATCCTATTTTGTAGCTGAAGTGTGCTTGTCTGCCACTGTCCTTCACTGAGCTGCCACAGATCAGGAAGCTCTGTGGCCGACAGCTCACCTTCTCTGCTGTTCCAGGCTGAACACCCCTGGGGTGTTTTTGGTGCTTGTTACCCAGCCCCCCCCCCCAATCTTTCCCAGCCGGGTGCTGGAGGTATAATAATGTGTCAGACTTCTCCACAGTCCTTCGCTCCCAAAATGCCGGTAGCACTGCCAATCTCTGAAGGTCCCACCGGGCACTTTCTTCTCAGGGGAGACTAACCAACAGAATCCCCAACTCCTCCCAAATTTTCTTCAAGTCAGTGATTCCTATTGGATCCTGGGAGAAGGGCTTGGGAAACCCCCCTAAAGTATCCTCTAGTCGTCGGTCTCAAGAATAATCAGTCCCATTACCCTGGCTTGCTCCCGATACTCAACAACATGCATCCTTACTGATGACCAAACACTTTTTTTTACAGATATATAGCTTATTAAATGCAAGTTGGACAAAGCCACTGAACCTAAGGCGATCACTGCACTGTATTATCACGTATAACGAATTATCCAGATCATCTGCTCTGCGTGTAAAATATTATTTTATTTATTTAGTTTTTAACATGTAAACTAAATATACATTTGCAGAACTCTGACCCAACTTTATATACATATCTCCTTACTCCTTCAAAATGCATTGTTTAAATGTAACCCTGTGTGGACTAACCCTACAAATGCAACTCCATGCATTGTCATATATTGTACACTCGTTATAAAGTATATTCTGCTAAACAACTTGACTCGTCCATAAAAAATACGATACCATGTTTTGGTGAGGTGCTCTATTTAACTTATTAAACATTCTACTTTTGGCTGCAATTACCATTTTCTTTGAGTGTGTAAAATACATTGGCACTGCAATGACTGCCTACTCTGACTTCCTTCTCGGTCTGACAGCTATTACCTGTAAAACAGCCATTGCATTTCTTGGTTCCCTTTTCACATTCTTACATCACTGTCTGTCTGTCCCATCTGACCGTCCTCTAACCTCCGCCTCTGTTCCTGAAAGACTGTACTCCAGACTATTGTTCTGTCTCCCCTGGACTACAAAAACTCGGTCTGTTTCGATTTCACTTTCTACCATTTAACCAGACTGAGAAGACACATATTATTGCAACCCAAATGTATTTTTCACCTCCCCCACCACACTCGTATTCCTTCCCACTTGTCGCTCTTCACTGGCTTCTGTTCATCAAATGGCCAGTTTCAAGAGTTCTCTATATTTTTCACCACACTGGGAAAAATACTTTATCCAACTATCTGATTGTACCCTGGATCAATAAAGTTAATAAATGAAGGCCACTCTTCTTCCTTTCTCATGGCAAAATAACTGTAATGCTTTTCTTTCCAGTATGCAACCTCTTGACTCAACACTTTGAAGTGTTGTTATTGTTACTCTGGAGTCCATCTGCTACTGAATTACAGGCTTATATCAGTTGGCTTTTGCTTTACTAATAGTAATGGGGTCAGAGTAAATACTTTCAACAGAATATTGAACCCATCACTTACTGGTAGTGAGCCATAAAGCCACGTCAAGACACTAACCACGTTACAGTCTATTCACATGCTTTTCATTCATGCCATGCAAGGCCATTCACACTGCAGCTACTGGCCCAACACTCACATTAACAAGCCGCCACCATTCATGGTGCCGTCCCATTCATATACCCACAGGACTAAAACACAAGTCACACTGCCACTCAGCCACTGATCACCCAACTTACAGGCAAACTTACAAGCAAACCAATACACACATTTCACCATCCAACAGCCAGGCATACGTCAAGCCAGCATCCACGCAATCAACACTGCACACAAATCCACTGCCAGGGTTAGTGCCTTGACCAGAGTTTTACTTCAACCTTGACATCTGCTCACTGTCTACCTACAAAAACAAACCTAGGTTAGGCTTTGACTACCTACTCACATCTGTCCCACCTGTAGTCATAATACTGTGAGGGTGCTAGATGCGCTGTTACTACCGCCTCACCAGTGCAGCCTGATTAGGCTCAGACAGACTTCTTTTTCATGCAAATTGAGCACATTCACTGTACTAAATCTCCTTACAGTGTGCAAAAGCAAGATGGGCATGTCTGAAGATGCACTTGAGCCACCTTCCTCAGACAGTGTGAGCAAATCTACCTTTTAAAACTGGGATACACATGCTGGGAAAGACTCTTTAAGTGTCCTTAGAAGTATTTCTAGAAAGACTAAGGGCCTTAGGCCCTCGTTACGACCTTGGCGGGCGTCTGACCGCTGGGCGGCCACCAATGCGGCCGCACTCCCGCCGAAGCCATCAGGAGATCCCCGCTGGGCCGCAACACAGGAGCCGGCTCCAAATGGAGCCGGCGGTGTTGCGGCTGTGCGACGGGTGCAGTTGCGGCCGTGCGACGGGTGCATTTGCACCCGTCGCACTTATCACTGTCTGCATGGCAGACAGTGAAAAGCTGCACGGGCCGTGGCAGGGGGCCCCTGCACTGCCAGTGGCATGGGCAGTGCAGGGGCCCCCAGGGGCCCCCGCGACTCCCCTTACCGCCAGCCTTTTCATGGCGGTTCAAACCGCCATAAAAAGGCTGGCGGTAGGGGGACTCGTAATCCCCTGGGCAGCGCTGCCCTGGCAGATTAAAACCGCCGGGACCACTGTGGCGGGAAACCGCCGGTCCCGGCGGTGCGACCGTGGCGCTTCCGCCGCGGTCGTAATTACCTGTGAAACACCGCCAGCCTGTTTTCGGTGCTTCCTCCAGAACAGACCCCCTTAGTGTTTGGTGGACAGGCTCCTCAGTCAAAACATGGTGTTTGTCCTGTCTATCATTGTGTGCAGTGCATGCATTGACTGAAATGTACTAGTGACACAGAATGTCAGCCATATTCTGACTGAGGATAAAGGCGGCAAACAGGCCACAAATGTGACATATGTGGCTAGTGGTGCAGTGATCTGTATGTCAGTCCTGCTCTGACCAACTGCCTTCTACCTATGCAAGATCCCTATGAAAACAAACCTAGGCTAAGTTTTGACAACCTGTTCATGCCTCTTTCTCACCCAGAGTCCCAATAACAAGAGGGTGTTCTGTGCACCTTTATCAGTACTTCCCTGTGACAGCCTGATTATATTCAAGAAGACTTGTCTTTCATGTGCTTTCAGTGCAGTCACTGAACTTAATCCAACTCCTTCCAGTGCGTGAAAGTACGTTGGGTGTCTGAAGATGCACTTGGGGCCCATTCCTCGGACAGTGTGAGCAAATCTACCTTTAAAACCTTGGCTAATCATGCTGGGATAGACACCACAAAGTTCCCTAAAGAGCATTTCTGGAAATACTAAGGGCTTTAGGGGTTGGTAGACAGTGTACTCCGTCAGAGCATGGTCCATGTCCCGCCTACTATAATTTGTAGTGCATTGACTGTAATACACATGTATTGGGGTTGACAGAACATCCACCACAGTGTGATGGAGGATGAAGGTGGCGAACAGCTAAAAGCAAGACCGTGTGTTCATCCTTACTGGAGTCAGTTAAAACACAGTGGCTCAAATTTAATTTAGAAAGAAAAACTCTTAGATTAGAGCCCTTTCTTTCCAAATTAGATGGAAGAATTAAAAAGGTACACAGCTACTCAGGTAATGGGCCACTTAAGGTACGTCCCACAAACAGCCATTTGGAGAAAATAGTAACTCTTAAACTGTGTGCCTTATTTCAGTCAGTTTCCCACAAGTTTACTTTTGTGTGGTACAAAGTGGGGCAAATTTAAAACAAAGGCCAGGCTGAGGGGCAGTAATATCTAGTTTCCTGCCTCCTTCCTTGACAAGCACAAACTCAGCATCAGTAATATTGGTAACTCTTTTGCAATGTTGCAGGAATGCAGTTGTCAACGTGCTGATTATACAGCCTTCCAATGTCCTCTACCACAGATGCAGTAGAGGCTACTGCTTCTATATCAGAAAGGCTTCCAAAAACACCAACTGAGAATCAAGGAAGGACCTCAGTCTTCTTATGTTGATCTTCTGCTAGGTAACATACATACGTATTGTATATTACCAACTGAATAGGATAAGTAACCATCTTCTTACAGCTTGTGTGAGTTTTACGACTCATTATATGGTTGAAGAAACTGGTCATGTACTTGTAATGAAGTATACATGGGGGGATTGTGGACTTCTACCAACTAACTCAAAACTGTGATCGGAGAAGTGCTGTCATCATGAAGTATAGTGAGCACATATACTTCACGTCTGTCTGAGAATTTGACTGTGCACAGCTCATTGCAATGCAAAACACTGCTCTGGCCTTTTTGGAGCTTCTTATGAATAAGCTCCGTAGGGAATCCTTGGCATTGGTTTCTAATTGTACCACAAGCCACATTGTCAGCTTTGTATAGTTTTCTAAACAGCTGGACTCCTGTATAGAAGCTTTTTACATAAATGTTATAAGCCTTATGAAGGAGAGATTGAGCAAGCTCCCTTACAATCTTTTCACTATCTCCTAATATGGAAGGGCAATCTGCAGGATTTACTGTGGAGTCCTGTATATACCCTCAAGCTGTACACATCAGCAGTAGACCACTCACACAGCTTGCACATCTTGCTGCTGTAACAAGCTATTTTACTTGGTATGTACTGCCTGAATAGCAGTCGCCCTTTGCGCAAGATGAGGACTCATGAGCTCCAGGAGTATAACTCTGTGGAAACTTGGCAGACAAATGTTCTACAACAGGCCAAATTTTAAACAATGTGCCATCGTATGGGTGGTCGTGGGGTAATGTAACAGAATTATCATTGAAATGCAGCATACACTGCTAAATCAAAACTCTGCCTCTGCCCATGACAGGTGCGAAGCTGGGCGTTGCACAAACTATACGAGTAGGCCAGTAGGACAGGATGGTAGGTGTATGCACTATTCCCATGTTTAGCATTAGGCCTATGTGTTTTTCAGTTCTCGCAAGTGAAGTGGGAGCCCACAGGTGTACCCTAATTTGTTTGGTGCACAATTGTCTTAAGGAAGTTTTCATCTAGCAAAAGTTGGGAGTAGTCAATTGGCAAGAAATGTGCAGCATTGACCTTCATCCAGCATCTCCAGTGGATGGGAGAATTTGTAACTGAACTAAATTAGGAGTCTGCCAAGTGAGTACTTTCCCTATTCTTGGGTGATACCTGCCTGCTCTCTGGATTGATTTACCCTATCACTGGCTCTCCGCTGCACAAATTGTGGTTGTGAAGGGGCATCACAGCTCCATGGCCATGTTTCTGTGAATCATTGGATAAGTCTCTGGCTGAAAAATCACTTCCAGATTCTGCTCCCTGACCCTCCCTTAGATGTTGTCTCAGTAACAGACCCTGCCTCAGATGTCTCTTCCTATATTTGAGTTAGAGCCTTGGAAGTAGTCATGCAGTCAGATGCCATCTCTGTTTTCTATCTAAACCTTTCTGGCCTAGTCAGAGGTACTTTTAGAAACGAATGCTGTATGTGTGCTATAAACTGAAAGAATGGAATGCAATGCTATGAGAATTAAAATGTATTAAAGTGTGATTACAATAATAACAACAGTCTCAAAAGGGAAAAAGTACTTATCTGAGTCAATGCTGCAAAGAACTTCTCCAAAAATGCTAATTAAAAAAGAAGGGAGAAATAGTTTAAATTGCAACACAGCCAATAAGGCAAAAGCACATTCTGCCAAATTTCCCCCCAAAGCCAGGAGAAATGTCTTTGTGAGACGTGCTCATTGTGAAAGAGAGTTATACAGGTGCCTCACAATGAAGTTAGCTATGTGCACCACTGCCCATCTGCATCTGTCCACCGTAGCAGAGGGCAGTGTATCAGCCAACATTAGACGGTGATCTTCACATTTTATTTCCACCCAGCCCAGCATATATCATTTGGGACGTGGGTGTGTGCACTTCAGCCATCAATCAGTTATTGTGGCATTCACCTGGTTCTTCTAGCCTGCATAGCATACATAATGGGACAATTGCTGAACCTACTTCAGCCATTAATCACTTATTCAGCCATTCATATTTTGTTTGTTTTGTATATTTGTTTGTTAGCGTACATCATTGTGTAATGGCTGAAAAGCTTCATTTGCTTCAGCCCACCAGAGCACAGGGTAATGTGCCCCCCAAGTGTATTTTGTCAAAAAAGCCCTGGGCCTAACAAATAAAAAAAATGGCTGTCAAATGTCCCCTGCCTTGGGCTTACCGATGGCACCCCCTTTCCTCCTTCCAACCCCATCCCCAGAAGGAAAAATCAACAAATGTGATTACTCCAGTGGGGCAGTCGACCCATGCCAGGTGGCTGCCAACACAACCCTTCACCTCTATGCACCCCCCTCCTCCCATCCCCACCCCCCAAAAACAGAAATCAATGGTGGCTAGTGGGATCCCTACTCATGGATTGCAGTGCCCCCGTGATCGACAAGTAAGGATCTGTTTGAAAATGGCTTCACTAGAAAGCGGCGGCTCTCCCCTTTCCAGTGATGACTTTTCAAACATTGTGCTGTCCAGGGGTGCCAGAAAGGCTCTGGGCAGCACAAAGAGAAAATAAAAATGTCTGCCAAATTTTCCCTTCCCCGTGGGAGGGAGCAGTCCACTCCTTCAAGGCACGGAAAATCAACAAATGATATTTGTGGCTCGTGGGGAGGGCGACCCATAGTAGGGGGGGCTGACCTGCTCACACAAAACTGAAGTCCCTGGTAGCCAGTGGGATACCTGCTTGTGGATCACAGTGCACCTGCAAGCCAAGAGCAGGGTTCTGTTTGAAAAAGGCATCACTGGAAAGGAGAGCCTCTCCCCTTTCCGAAGATGTCTTTTCAAATATTGTGTTGCCCAAGGATGTCAGAAAGGCCCCAGCAGCACAAGGAGAAAAAACATATAGGCCACCAAATTTTTCCCTCCCTGGGCGGGCTGATTGCAACCCCCACTCAGGGGCCGATTGACACCCTCTGGGAAGGGAAATTCTAAATTATTCAATCCCCCAGGGCGCTTATCTCCCTCGCCTTCCCACACACAAAACTCCAGACCCCTGGAAGCTAGTGGGATCCATGCTCGTGGATCGTGGTCCACCCACAATTAATGAGCTGGCATCTATTTAAAAAAGATATCGCTGGAAAGAGGAGGACTCCCGTAAATCGCAAATTTGATCTACGTGATCGATTTTCAGCGTCATCAAGACGGATCTGTAGATCTAGCACATCAGCTTGGCACTTTGCCAGAGATGGTTCTACCGTTGCCCGAGTATCCTCGAGATCAGAGACTCGTTGTTCGATAACTGTAATTCGTGAGTTAAGTTGCTGGATGTTACTACAAATCAGATTCAATTGTGATTCTGTTCTCTGATTTGCATCGTCCTGGGAAACTTTCAACGCTTTTAACTCACTTAAAATCTGCAGAAGTAAGTTGTTCGAAGGAACACTGGCATTTGCCATAACTATTGCACCCTGTGTAGAAACTTCACTTAGCTCATTAGGCCCGGCCGAACCAATAGGAGAAGCAGTAGAGGAAAAAATGTGGGTAGAAGATTCAGTTACTGCATTTGCCCCGTCTCTATTGATCAATTCCTGTGCTAACAAAGAAGCTGAGTCATCCACCTGCGGAGGGGGAGTGCGGCTGATACTTGATACCGGATGATCTTCCTTACGATTCTTCCCACCTCCAAACAAAGGGAAAAGGGGTCTAGAAGAGGATCCAATGTTCGCTGTTGGATCGCAGACAGTCTCGGAGCTCCAGCCGGGGATCGACTGAGTAAGTAATGGAGAACCTTTAAATAACCCCGGGCTAGGATCCAGATAAGATGGTGGGGCCCTTGAATCATCAGACAGACAATCCAAGCTAAGGGGGGAGCTGGACGAGTTGGCTTCTATGGGCGGAGAACTGAGAGGGAGAGGTGAAACAAGACTAGAGGCTGAATCCGTAACTGACATTAAAGGGGGGGGCACAGAAGCCTGAGCCTTGTGTAAGTGATTATCCGAAGGTGCTGGTCGCTTCTGTTTGGTAGTACGAGTTGCTCTGGGAACTCTGGCAGCAGAGCGGCCTGCGTAGTGTGGAGAACGCCGCATTCTCACCCCCACCCCCCCCAAAAAAAAAAAGAATTGATTTACAAACACAAAATTATTTTTTTTTTTTTTTAATTAAGTGTCCAGAGAGGGAGTCTGCCAAGAACTCCACCTCTAAATTCGTATTTTAGCAATGCTTACGAGAGTCCAAAACAAAAAAACAAAAAAAAACAAAAAAGGGGGGAAGAGGAGGGGGTATGAGACCTCTCGCGAGATTGTAAAAGAGTCCTTCGCCAGCCTTAATACAGTCTTTTTCCAAGTCCTTTCAACCATAAATACTCTTTTGATAGCGCTGAATACCGCTGAAGAAAAAGTAACCCCCGCCCCGTGTGCCAGGTGAAACAAGCCCGGAATGCTAGGCAAATCAGCAGAATTTTATAATCAAAACCACAAATGTCTTACCACCAAGCCCTCGCCTAGTGCTCAAGTCCCGATGTGCAGAGCGAAATCTTCTTGAAGAAAGAAAATCTTAATTCAAAGTTATGCAAAGTTATGTCTTTTCTGCTCACCGCACAATTTAAAATTCCTTGGGTCATCGCCTCTGCCCTGCAAAAACGTTCCTGGAAACCACCTGAGCTCGGGGGGTTGGTTTCCGTGCCTCCGATGTAGGTTTCCACCGAGACTGGCCTGGGCTTCCCAGGCCCGATAGGGAGCTTTGCGTCCGCACCCCCAGCGGTCCAAAATTCATTAGGAGAGCCGCTTGAAAAGGCTTCCGCATTCCGACATAATTGTCGGCATCAATCCAGCGAGGGACGCCTTGCTCGGCGTCCCTAGCAACTCAGCTCAGCTCAACTCAGCTCGGAGGCGGCTTTCGGGAGCGGCTTCCGCATTCCTGAGCAAGCCGCAGTGCGTCCTGTCTTGGCGCGCTCTCTCTCTCTCACTGCCTCACAGCCTCAGCCGCAGAGCGTGACGGGAGCTCTCGCGGCCATCCACCGGCGCACGTGAACAATATGCGATTTACGGGAGTCCCTGAAGGGCGCGAAAACGGTCAGACAGTTACGGAATTGGTAACAGATCTTATTAAAAGTCATGTTCTAACAGGGCTCGAGGATAAGTATCCGGATCTAACAATTATAAGGGCCCATCGGGTCCCTGCAGTCCAATCGTTAAACTCTAAATATCCTCAAACTATACTAGTGAATTTTGGTGACTTTCGTATCAAGGAACAGATCTTCCAGAAGGCAATTAGAACCAAAACTTTTCAGAATCCCGGGGACTATGCATTCAAGATCTTTTCAGATATGTCAGTGGTGGCAGCGCATCGAAGAAGAGAATTAAAAGAGATTATTCCAGCTTTTCAAAGAGCAGGGGCACAGGCTGGCCTCGTGCAACAATCTAAACTTAAAGTGTTTTTTCAGGGTCATTCAAATTTTATTCATACAGTTGACGCTGCTAAATCTTTGCTGCATGCAATTCAAAACTCTGAGCAGTCGGCACGAGTAAGGGGTGAGAAGGGGGAAGAACTTAATAAAGACCATAAGGTGATATATTGAATACCAAAAATGACAGCATCATAGTAGGGGACTCCCCCACCCCCCCAACTTTTTTTTTTTTGCCACAGCGCATGGACAGACTATTCTAATTTTCTCTCTCTAGCCTCTGGCCTAGGGTGCTATGACAAGGCACCTTGTTAGGGAAGAAGTGGGACAGAGGGTGGGGGAGGGATGTGGTCCCGGGTCATCCGGGCGGGAGGGCTCCAGGTGTGGGCCACTGAAGGGAGGGGGGGTGAGGGCGGGAGGCATAGATATCAGGATCTGTTTCTGTCACTGCAAAGGATTGTTATGATTGATTAGGGTATTTTACTCCAGATCTGGGGCTCCATAGGCACACTAGCTCAAGATTTAATCAAATCACAAAATCTCTTTTGCCATTAAGATTTTTATCCTGGAATGTTAATGGATTAAATAATCACAGGAAAAGGTCCGCTATTGAAAAGAGGGTATCTGCTCTTAATCCCTCAGTTATATTTCTTCAAGAAACCCATATTCCATTTAATAAAGTTTCGGTCTTTCAAATGTTTAAAAAAATGGCTGATTTTAAAGTACTTGCGGCAGCCTCAGCAGCTCATAGAGGGGTGGCAGTTTTTTTAGCTAAAACCCTGAATGCACAACCACTGGACTTTCTCTCTGACCCTGAGGGGCATTGGTGCTGGGTTCAGTGTATAGTCGCAATGGAGAGATTCATTTTTGTTAGTTTCTATGCTGCTCTGACGGACGATCCGGCCCGTATATAGGCTTGTTTCATTCCCTTTTGCATCTGACAGGGAAAATTATTATTGGGGGGGACTTCAACTTTCTTCAGGACCCAGTTCTAGACACTACCGTAAAAGGTAAAAGACAGTATAAACCTAAAGTAGCAAAGACCTTTCGAGATTATGTTAAGGTTTTGGCGCTATGTGATCCCTGGAGGACAAACACCCCTGATGTGAGGGAATATACCTGTATCTCCTCACGGTATAAAAGTTCCTCGCGCATAGATTTTTTTTTGATCTCTGAAACATAGTGCTATCGTTCTCAATCGGTCCAGCATTCTGGTCTCTCAGACCATGCCCTTTTGCTGCTGGAAATCTCACTCCACTCTACAGTTCACCTACCTCAGATCAGAAGGTGGATTTTTAATCTCCGCCTTTTGTCGGAAGAAGGGTGGATACAGACTTCTCAGGTTGAAATAAGGGATTTCTTTCAACGCAATCAGGGGTCTTCAACCCCAGCAATAGTCTGGGATGCATTTAAGGCCTACTTTAGGGGCTGGGTAATTGTCAAAGAGGTAGCTGATAAACGGGTTCTGAAACAACAAACTGCGGTATTGGAAGACGTAGTTCATAAGTGTTTAGTCACCTATTTGTATGCCCCTTCGGATACTAATAGAAAGGCCTTCGAAGCTGCCAAGAAAGCGCTGGCGGGATTTTTTTTAAAAAGGTTGATATAGAATATGGGTCTTATAAACAGAAGAGTTATGAAGAAAGTAATTTTACGGGAAAATTCTTGGCATGGCAAGCTCGAGATGGTATTTCTGGCAATGTTATACACGCGTTAAGATGCCCGGTCACTGGAGTTAGGCGCACTGACCCCAGAGACATTGACCAAATTATGTTGGAGCATTATAGACAAATCTATAATGATGCTTCAATTATAGATTCCAGGACCATTGAGAAGTTCCTGATGGGCCTTGATATTCCTTCCCTTTCAGATGAGGACTGTGTGGCATTGTCTCAACCATTTACAAAGCCAGAACTTCTAGACGTTGTTAAGAATCTCCCCACAGGGAAAACCTGTGTCCGGATGGCTTTCCGGCTGAGTTCTATAAGACTTTTATAAATGCATTTGCTGAGGAGTTCTTTGGCCTTTTAAATGGATTATTAAGGGGCAAAGAAATCCCCAGAACTTGGCATGCAGGGAATGTGGTCAGATTCCCTAAGAAAAATAAAGATAGGGAGGATCCAAATGCTTACCGTCCAATTTCATTGTTAAATACAGACTATAAAATAATGACAAAACTACTGGCTAATAGGCTCAATGGGGTAATTAATAAATTGGTGCATCCCGATCAAAACGGTTTTGTGGCTGGTCGACAACTGGCTACAAACACACACTACTTAGCAGAGGCCCTTGATTATTTCACGACTAATAGAGTCCCTGCCATTATTCTTTTGCTGGACACGGAGAAAGCCTTTGATTTGGTTGTTTGGGACACGCTTTTTTTAATTTTATCTAGTTATAAGGTACCCACTCAAGTTATTTCTTTAATTCAAAGGCTGTACTCAAACTCCGAGGCTAATATTATTAGAAAATCAAAGTGTGTCGGACAGCTTCAAATACAACATGGGACTAGACAAGGGTGCCCGTTATCCCCTATTTTATTTGCCCTTTTTATTGAACCACTCGCCATTAAAATTAGAGAGCATTGTCAGATTCAGCCACCGTTAAAATCAATGGGAAAGATAAAACTTTATGCAGATGATATTATTCTGTTTTTGGACATAAAACACTCTTCTCAGGAAGCGGCCTTTAATCTATTTAAAGAATTTCAGCAGATCGGTGGCTATAAGATTAATAGGACCAAGACTGACATTATTCTTTGTGGTACTACTCCTAGTTGTCTTCTTCCTGAATTAAGAGAATGTGTAAATCCCAATCCAAAAAGATACTTGGGGGTTTAATTTTCGTCCAATATAAGTGATCTCTATAAGATGAATTTCGCTCCTTTACTTCAGAAAACTCAGGCTCTACTGACTCGTTGGATGCCTCTCCCTCTCTCTATATTAGGCCGCATCACATTAATTAAAATGTCAATTTTACCACTTTTCAATTTCTTGTTTGCTGCTATTCCGTGTGTTCTAACACAACTTTTTAGCCGCTTTGAGTATACTGTACGCTGATAGGGAGAAGGGGGGACTGGCCTTGCCAGATTTCAAAGATTACTATTATGCATTTTTTGCACACTATTATGCTAGTTTTAAATTAGAATACTCCGTGGGCTCCAAAGTTTTTTACTGATTTTCGGGTATTAATATGCAGAGAGCATAATATCCGGAACCCAGCCCTCTTAACGAAATCGCCTAAAAAAGTTTGTTATAAAATTCTTAAATGGTTTCTCAAGAAAAGATTGGATTTTTTTAGAAAATATTTAATCCGTTCTGTACATTTTGACACTCCACTCTCACACAGATTTTTCTAGATTCAGGGACTCTGCTTAACGAAGTTGTGGTGAAAAGGTGGGAGCGCGCTGGATTTAGTAAAATTGGAGATTTTCGTGCTGAGGGTAACTGGGAAGCCCCATGGAAAATCATGATTACAGTCAACAATGATTTTTTGCTGGTCGGACCCTATAATATTTTGCTGCAGGTTTTTAGAGACTTGGATGTTAATTCTATCATTAATGCCTAATCATTGGTAACAGAATTAGTTACACCTTCGCGGATAGGGAATGCAGGGGGCATGGAGAAGGCTCTTGGTAGAAAGGGTCAAAGTGGATCTGGGGATAAGAGCTCAGATGAAATGGGTTAGTCAGGAGGGCATAGAGGTTTCAAGTGATTACTGGGAGATTATTAACCGCCTGAATTTCTCCGGGATACGAGGGGCTAATTGGCATCGAATTATATTTTTTAATAAATGGTTGTTGTACCGAACCCCGCAAGCCCTATCTCGTATGGGGATTGGCCACCCTAATATGTGTTTTCGTTGCAAGGAAATAGGAGCGGCAGGCTGGATACATACGATTGCGACATGCTGATGTATACAGAGATACTGGGAAGGGGTTTTTGCAATTTTAACATCCATTGCGTTGGTACCCATATCTCCCAGTATTCGCTTGTTGAGCTTGGGCTATGATCCATAGGCAAGACTTTCCTCTAGATTGGAGAAGCTCGTATTTATAGCCACTGCAGTGGCTAGGTAACTGTTGCTGAGAAACTGGCGGTCTGAATTATCTCCTACTAGTCAAGAATGGTATAATAGGATGGTCCAAGTTAGACTTCAGGAGACGAGATATGCTAGCAGAATAGGTAATGTTAAAAAGTTCTCTCTGATCTGGGGAAATTATTTCTTAGACAAGCTTGGCTGATCTTTCTTTTTGTTTCATTTTGTGAAAGTGACAATGTATCTTGTTGTATACTGATGTTTCTTTTTTCCTGATAATAAAATAATTTTAAAAAATTTAAAAATTTAAAAATTTAAAAATAAAAAGGAAAGAGGAGGAGACTCTTCCCCCTTCCACGGATGCCTTCCTCAACCCTCAAGGTTGCAGTTGGTGGAAGTTGTCCCACTTGGATGTTTGAGGAGCTTTACTCACTTGCTTCTGCTGATGCCGTCCAGTAGCGTCTATGACAACCGCGTGCTGTGTGACGCACTGCGGTCACTGGTGAGGTGGAAGTGCAGGCTGACACTGAAATGACTCCACGACAACTTCCACAAGTGCTTCCATGGGGCAAAGACTCCGTTGGGAGCTCCAAAGCTTTCCCTGAGGCCCCCTCGGAGGACGACCGGTTTATGTTCTCCACACTGCTTAGGTAGCATAGAGGGCGTCAACAGGTCAGACTCCAAACTGTAGGGTTAATGGTTGTCTTCTGAATAAAGCACTCCTTTGGGGTCTTCTGACTTGTCTATAGTTTATCCTTCTCATTGTGCATTAACCGGGCTGTCTTCCTCCAGGGGCTCAGCACATAGTCTGCCACACAGAATATGGAGATCTTGAGTCTCTCCTAACCCTCCCTAACCAAGGTAAAGATCCACAGATGAGGTGTCCACCCCCTGATAGGCGAAGAGGGGACATGAAAATAGGATGTCCAATTTCTTCCTCTTTGTTGTTTCAAAACTCTCATCATAATCGTAAAGGTTTCTGTAAATGTCTCTGTTAACCTCCGCCAGCAAGGTGATAGTCCACCCCTCACTTCACCACATGCCACATGAACTTCAGGTATGCAGATATAAAGTTGCTCCCCATTTCAGAGATTATATCGCCGAGAACATCAGCAAAAAAAAAGATTCCCATATAAGGTTCTATGCTGGGTAGAAGTAACATTTGAATGGTCCAATAACTAATTAATGACTGGTGTGTGCTCTCCCATTTGCCCAACAATATATGCTCTGCTAGGTGGAAGTAAAAATGTGAATGGCACAGTATCTGATCACTGGCTGTAGTGGACTCATTCATTTCTAGATGATGCATGTTTTGGTGAGTGGAAATAAAATGTGAATGGCACAATAACTAATCAATGCCTGAAATGGGCTGACACTTTGACCTGGGATGTTATGGGTGGAAACAAAATATGCTCTACTAAGGCATTGGTGTTCCTGAAAGGCTCTGTCCCACGGTATCATAATGCATGGTCCACTGCAACAAGGATGTATTCTTAACAGAGGTCTTTGGACCATGAAAATCAATTTACCCCCTCTCAAAGGGAACTCTAATAACTGGCAGTGGTACAGGGATAGTGTTGCCACTTTCCTGGCTTCCACCAAGTTGGCAAGCTTGAAATGGTCTACAAAACATATTTGCATCTACCTCCGTGTTTGATCAGTAGATACATGTGATTAAATGTTCTCTGGACCCCCGGGAGACCTATCTTAAGTTCCTTGTCGGCCAGTTTTTGGCATGAGGAGGTTTTACTACTTCTGAAGGGGAGAGCCTCTTCACACAGGACCACAATCAGAGGGCTTGCAGTAAGGCAACCCATCTTTGAATCCCATAAGGAAGCATCCAGCAACTTCACCTTTGACTTGAGCTTCACCCATCTTTCTGAAGCCCACCACAGTTGGGCTCTCTACTTGGACTTCAAAAATCTCTTACTGGCTAAAAAAGAACACTATCTCATGGTGCAGTAACGGTGCACTTTTGCCCCTGAAACCCAGCAACCTCTCTAATCACTAATTGGCTGCATCCTTGCCTCGACCTGTACAGTGTTCCGCTGCCTTTTGGCTAGATTTGCGTTGTACAAATAATACATACATACATCACAAGCTGTCAAGAACTCTCCGAATGACACCTGTAATCAAGCACCTGACCACCTGCAGGGTACACACACTTTCCTGCAACAGTGTATCAGTCTGTTGTTCTGGGACGAGGCCATACTCACTGCTCTTTTAAGGAGTACCTCTTAAGTAGCCCCTTTCACTTTGTGTGCTCCATGCAGGTAGCCTAAAAATGTCAGGACTACATCAAGTACCTCCCCATCTCCACAAGGTCATCAGGCAGCCAATTCCAAGATTGTTCCTCAATCCCACCACTAGTCGCGCTGCTTGACTTCCTACCCTGAGATACCTTGCACCTAGAATAGGAAACAACTGTGGTGTTAACCATCTTGTCCTTACCCCTGTATACTTTGGTGTGCTTCTTGGGCTCCACTTACCTCTTTCTCTTTTTTACTATGATCATGGTGATCCCACCATCCCTGGAGGGCAGTGGCCGCCTGTCCAGCCACAGAGGTGTGTAGAAATACTGATGTTTGTTCAGAGGTGCCTCAGAAGACTCAAAAGCAGCTTCTGTGGGATCAGCGATGGGCTACTCATTGTAGGAATAAAACTTGACTACTTGGTGTATCGAAACTGATGGTCTGTCTGAGCATTCCCTCTTGGTGTGTCCCACCTTGTCATAGCTAAGTCTACCACCCCACATGGAAGGAAATGTGATGTCCTTCCTTACTGTTGTAGGTGCGATCCAATGACCCATACACCTCGAGCTTTGTCCCCTCTGGGAGCCCTAGTATTTGGCATTGCCATATAAATAGCAGGGGCGTAGCTTCAGGGGGTGTGTGGGGTACCACACACCCCCTGAAGCTACTTAGGATCCAGTGCCTCAGAATCAGCAAAGATAGGCCTCAGCTACATTTAACACTCTACCTTAAGAGACCAAGTTAACAGGAGTTTGTACAGTGTGTAGTTGTAAGTTGCTTTCCTCTTTTCCACTCAACCATCAAACATTCTCTCAGCACTATGCTGCTAGTTTCAAATGAGATCCCTTGTCTCTTGTATGTTTTTCAAATTATTGTTTGGTTTACCTAGAGTGAACCCAACTTTCTCACTAGCAGGGGTGCCACCACCGTAAGGGTGAAGGAGCGCCCCCCCCCCCACCAGCAACAGAAGCTGCAAACTTTTCAGAACTGAAGGATAATAAATGTTGTGAAAGGGACGGGCCATGGGCTGACGAGCAGTGAGGGGGAGTGCACAACACTCCCCAGCAGAGCGCATGTGTGTTTGCCCGGCAGTCTTGGGCCGGTCAAACACACATGCGCAGTGTGCTGTCTCCAGCCCAGCACTGTGTTGCTGGGCTGGAGAGAGCCTGCACATGCTCCCAGTCTGCCTGGGACTGCCCTGGCTGGGCGCTCTCAGACGATGGAAAGAGGAGCAGCGTGGTGCAAGTCGGCGGATCAGGTAAGCTTTTTCTTTTTTTGTTGAGACGCGACTGCTCACCAGTGCATTTTTCATACATTCAGACTCAACTTAGTCATCCTTTCACAATTCACAAAGTGTGGCAATCGCAGTGAGTATAAAACAGGATCACTAGAGCCACTACTGTCTCCTCAGGAATGTACTCCTGCTGAGATCATGCCAGTTCAAAAACAGACTGCTACGCCAGCACATTTGAACATACAGTTTAGGTTTGCTGCTCTCTCTCTAGCAATATTAATCTGCGAGAGAGTAACATTTGCCAGCAAGGGAGCTCCACTGTGAATGGGGTAACCTCTGCTTGTTCTACCTGTAACTCCTTGTATTTCAGAGTGTTGCAAAGGTTCCTCTCCTTCAGCACTCTTTGCCTGCCCTTCTCATCTGTCTTCCTTTATCTCTATTACCTTGGCTTTTTCTCCCTCTATTGTTGAATCCTAAACTATTCCTACTCAGGCTCTTGGTCTCCTGATTCATCTGAAGCTCCACGCTCTTGAGCTCCAGGGGACCAGGGATTTACTGTGAGGGGTAATAGCTTTTCTAGTACGGTGGTTCTTGTGGGTTAGAAGCCGGGACACTTGTGCAAGGCCAAGTACTGGGGCAGCTGGATTTTCTGTTTCAACATGATCTTGACAGTGAATCTACCAGTTCTTCTGACAAGTACTTGTTTTAAAAAAGGAAAGTATGGGGTGGAGATCCATGTGGCCAGTTGGCTGCTCGAAGAGTGTTGGTCATGCACAGTGTTTCGGTCAACCCTCTTCTACACTCGGTCAAAAGGTATGCTCAGTAAGGTACTTGGATGAATAGGACCAAAAAACCTAAGTACGCTCATTGAAAAAAGCAAAGGTTAAAGTGATGTTACAGTTGGGTATGGTAATAAGATTTTATTTTATGATAAATAAAAACCCAGAAATTCAATGAAAAAAGCAAAGGTTAAAGTGGCGTTACAGTTGGCTGGAAATGTAATTCAGAATGTCATGTTTTAAACCTGAAATACCACTGATTCAGTTATAGTTGTTTGTGCTAAATATAACAAGCCCCCTACATGCACTGCTTATTACCTCAAATATTGCATCACTCACAACATGTTACATGACATCATTGATGACATCACTGATTACATCCCAAAACGACAGCGTAATTTATGAATAATCTGTTCTTTTCCCGGATAGGACTCCTACAAGATTGGCTCAGCCTCTTGCGGACTGCTCTAAGACATTACAGAAGAGGACTGCGATTGACTCAGATGTGACCCAATTCCCTGGCAATCCCATTGATAGGGATACCAAAACAAA
Organism: Pleurodeles waltl; assembly: GCF_031143425.1. Lineage (NCBI taxonomy): Eukaryota > Metazoa > Chordata > Amphibia > Caudata > Salamandridae > Pleurodeles > Pleurodeles waltl. The sequence continues at coordinate 973,493,674 of NC_090446.1, read as the reverse complement.
ATAGTATATTTACCACAAAAAAATTGCCATTTTGGAAACGGCACAGAAATCTTCACTCGGGGACTTGGTCAAAGTGGGTACTTTGGCACAGTTTAAAACATCGGTTGACGAAAACGATCTCCACAATTTTTAACATCTAGAGGAATTACCTATTCTGTGCGTATCTTCGAGAAAAGTATGTCTACCATACCCCTAACACTTTATACATTATGGGGAACAACAGGAAATTAACAGTTGGCTTAATGAAGCCGACCCATTTCACGAGGAACTACCTTGATCAGTCTCAGAAACAAATAGAATGATGACCTGGAGAGAGACCTCATTGAGGGTGAATGGAAGAGAATCCTGGCCTTCCCAGATATAGTGTCCCACTTTCACTCTTTACACATGACATATCTTAGAGAAAGAACTGTAAAATATACTGAGGGCCTTCCCCAGAATGACTTAGATTCTCAGATCCTTATTCTGGTTTAATTCACATGATGTGAAAGTATCGAGAAATCCACAAATATTAGAAAGAAGCTGTGGAATCTGTCCAGGTTTTGCAACACATAGGCCTGAACATTGAATTGTGTTTGCTGGGGCTTTTTGTCACCCTGAAGGGCTCAGAGCTGAATTCCTTCACATTGCTCTTCTACTAGCCGAAGAGTTAGTTAGCACATAGTGTTTGAAAACTGTTTGTTCCTCTTTGCCATGGTCCAAGAACTGGTACATTGGGAGTTCGGAGGCTGTGTGTTCCTCTCTCTGCCTTGTTCCAACAGCCTGTGATTAAGGTACATTGGGAGTTTGGAGGCTGTGTTCTCCTCTCTCTGCCTTGTTCCAAGAGCCTGTGATTAAGGTACATTGGTAGTTTGGAGGCTGTGTTCTCCTCTCTCTGCCTTGTTCCGACAGCCTGCGATTAAGGTGTATTGGGAGTTTGGAGGCTGTGTGTTCCTCTCTCTGCCTTATTCCAAGAGACTGAGATTAGGGTACATTGGGTGTTTGGAGGCTTTTTATTCCTCTCTCTCTCTGCCTTTTTCCAAGAGTCTGTGATTAGGGTACTTTGGGAGTTTGAAGGGAGTGTGTTCCTCTCACTGCCTTCTTCCAAGATCTTGTGATTAGGGCGCATTGGGGGTTTGGAGGCACTTCATTTCCTCTCTGTCTTGTTCCAAGCGCCTGCAATTAGGGTCCATGGATGTTTGGAGGCTCTTCATTCCTTTCTCTGCCTAGTTATAAAAACCTGACATTAGGGTGCATTGAGAGTTTGGAAACTCTTCATTCCTCTCTCTTCCTTGTTCCAAGACCCTGTGATAAGGCTGCACAATGTGTTTGGAGGCTGTGTGTTCTTCTCTCTGCCTTGTTCTAAGAGTCTGTGATTAGGGTACATCGGGGTTTGGAAGCTCCTCGTTCCTCTTTCTGTCTTGTTCCAAGAGCCTGTGATTAGGGTACATTATGAGTTTGGAGGCTGGATGTTTCTCTCTCTCTGCCGTGTCCCAGGAGCTTGTGATTAGGGAGTATTGGGAATTTAGAGGCTGTGTGTTCCTCTCTCTGCCTTGTTTCAAGAGCTTGGGATTACAATGCATTGGGAGTTTGGAGGCTCTTCATTCCCCTCTCCGTATTGTTCCAAGAGCCTGTTATTAAGGTGCATAGGGTTTTTGAAAGCCCTTCATTCCTCTCACTGCCTCTTTCCAAGAACCGGTGCGTTCCTCTGTCCCTTGTTTTAAAAGCCTGTGATTAGGGTGCATTGGGAGTTTGGAGGCTCTTCATTCCTCTCTCTGCTTTGTTCCAAGACCTTGTGATCAGGGTGCATAGGATATTTGGAGGCTGTGTGTTCCTCTCTCTGCCTCGTTCCAAGAGCCTGAGATTAGAGTGCATGGGGTGTTTGGAGGCTCTTCCGTCCTCTCTTTGCCTTGTTCCAAGAACATGTGATTAGGGTGCATTGGGAGTTTGGAGGCACTTCATTCCTCTGCTTTGTTTCAAGAGCCTGTGATTGGGGTGCATATGGTATTAATAGGTTGTTCAATCCTCTTTCTATCTCGTTGCAAGAGCTTATGATTAGTGTTTATGGGGTGTTTGGGGGCAGTTTCTTCCTCTTTCTGCCTTGATTCAAGGGATGATGAATTTGGTCCTTTGAAGCTGCATCTTCCTATGATCCAGGAGTTGGTACATGGGGCTCTTGGAGGCTCCTTGATCCTCTCTGTGATGGTCCAAGAGCTGGTACATAGGGCGGTTGGATGTTGCATTTTCCTTTTCCAGCCTTATTCGAAGAGCTGGTGCATGGAATCTGCATGCTCCTCTCTCTGCCTTACTTCAAGGCTTGGTGCATGGATGCTTCGGGCTGCATGTTCCTCTCTGCCATCTTCCAAAAGTTGTTGCATAGGGTTCTTAGACACAGCCTGTTCATATGATGGTCTTATTTCAGGAGTTGGTGCTTAGGGTGTTGGAAGCGCATGTTCTGGGGTCCCTGATCCAAGGGCTGTTGCATAGAGGGTTTGGAATCTGCTTGTTTATCTCTGTGGCTTGGTCCAAGCACTGGTGTCATAGGGTCCTTGGAGGCAGTTCGTTCCTCTTCCTGCCTTGTTCAAGAGCTGGTGCATAGGGTGCTTGGAGGTGGTTTGTTCCTCTCTATCTTTCAAGAGCTGGTGCAGAGGGTGCTTGGAGGCGGTTTGTTCCTCTTTCTGCCTTGTTCAAGAGCTGGTGCATAGGGTGCTTGGAGGTGGTTTGTTCCTCTATCTTTCAAGAGCTTGTGCAGAGGGTGCTTGGAGGCAATTTGTTCCTCCTTCTGCCTTGTTCGAGAGATGGTGCAGATGGTGCTTGGAGGCGGTTTGTTCCTCTTTCTGCCTTGTTCAAGAGCTGGTGCAGATGGTGCTTGGAGGCGGTTTGTTCCTCCTGCCTTGTTCAAGAGCTGGTGCATAGGGTGCTTGAAGGCGATTTGTTCCTCCTTCTGCCTTGTTCGAGAGATGGTGCAGACGGTGCTTAGAGGCGGTTTGTTCCTCTTTCTGCCTTGTTCAAGAGCTGGTGCATATGGTGCTTGGAGGCGGTTTGTTTGTCTACCTTGTTTCAAGAGCTGGTGCATAGGGTGCTTAGAAGTGGGTTTTGTTTCTGAAAAACAAGATATCAATGTCCTGACATGCCGATAATTGTTTCCTGCCTAGCCATACCTTGCATGGTGTTCTGAGGTAGGAAAAGACAGCCTGAGAATCCCGACTATACATAGGCAGGCTTTCTGACACCAAAGACATATCAGTTCTTTAGCAGCTGACTCACGGGGACGGTGTTTCCAGATGCAGAGCGGAATAAGTCTCTTACTTGAACTACACCGCCGACCCTTAAATCAACGGGAGGACAGAGAGGTGGGCAACTGGTAAATTCAAAATTTTCAGTAAATGTTCCATTACTTATCACCTCCAAGTAAGAGTCCAGGTAATCTGAAATCAAAAGCAGATGGGCGTTTGTGCCTGAATCGGGATTACATGAAGTGAGGGTTTCACACACTGCCAAGCTGTTTTCCCTGTGCAAATTACACTGGAAAAAAACTGGTGAAATTTGCAGAAGACAAGAGATGGGAAAGAGGCAATCGTGCAGCAATCAGGTGCTCAAATTCTGATACAGTATGTCAGAACTGGTTGTTAACACAGACCTGGAAGAACACTGCACCTTGTGGTACTATTTGCCCAGATGCTGTAACTGCAAAAATACAGACTCTCGTAATGAGGCCTGGTGCGGTCTGAAAGATCAGGCCCCAGACGAGTTGACAGGTATAACTCTGGAGAAACTGAGGGCGGGCCTAAAGACAACCTCAGAATTGTGGGGAAGGAGGAAGAAGTTGGGGGAACCACCACAAGTGGAAAGAAGATGAATTGCCCTTTGTTGGAGTGAAAGTGACAGGAGTGGTCAGTCATCAACAATGACACTGGAGCTAGAAGCCTCGTAGTAGTTTCTCAAAGAGCGGTGAAGGCAAGAAGTGCAGTAGAGCTGCTGTTGTGTCATTCACATTTTTCTTCCGCCCACCACAGTCTACAGCACAGGGCAGTGAGTCGGCCCAGTTCAGCCTTTGGCTAACTTAACAGTGAGTGAATGCATTCGGTTCTTTCACCAAGTGAACATCCACGCAAAGTAGTTCTCTTCAGTACCAGGGATTATAAATTGAAGTGAACTTTGTGAGGCCAAAAAAATGTATTTTTGCTTTTAGCCAGTGTTTACTTTTTCTATTGGTGAGAACCTAGCAATGCTTTATAAATAAATATTTTCAAAAACCATGACAAAACATTGACGCATTGACAAAGCCAAAGGGGTGGCTGCCAACGCCAGACCGAAATTCTTTGCATGTGTTAGTTGGCCAAAGTCATCATCTGTCAGGCTGTAAATAAGGCCTCCACTGTCAAGGTACTGGGACAGCTCGAGCTCCTGCTCGCTGACGTTTCCCAGGCCTAATTGTGAAGACCTCCGAGGGGTCTCTTCGCCTGCACTCTGGAGCCTGGTCCCCCCCAGTACCTAAAAGCCCCACATCGCCGAGGCTTCCACCGTGCATGGCCAGGAGCCCAGCACCACGTGCTCTTCATTGTTGTGGCGGGTATAACTTTTGACTTGGCAGGTCCTGTTTGTGCCTCGAAAGTGCCAAAAAGCTGATGCCAGTTACCGCTCTATATAATAATATATTGTTTATATACAGCATTGAATTGTGTCATAGTTCAAATATGGTGTTTTGTGATTGCTCAATAAAGAATTCGGGATTTGGAAAGCACGGCAAATGAGCTCGAGGGCCTCTGTATTGCAGGTACGGGGAGATAGATTAAGTGATTTGCCGAGAATCACAGGATGTTGAACCAACGCCGAGATTCGAACCTATTTTCCCCAAAACCGAAGTCGGCAGCTCAGGGCGTTACCCCACGCCCTCTCGCGACTCTGAGTTGCTCATTTTATTCAACCCAGTAGGGTGACCACCTGGCATTGAGGCAAATTCTGGACAGGACTGTAAAAAATTCAGGACAAAGGGTCAAAATTCAGGACAAAAATTCAGGACAAAGGGTCAAAATTCAGGACAAAAATTCAAGAACAAACATCAGTTTTACATACACACACAAGAGAGACCATGCCTCACTATGTTGTCAGTGCATTTATTTACTCTTTTTTAACCTAGCACTATTTATTCACTGTGGTCTTTTTGTGATTGCCTCCTGGTATGCTACATTTAGGTGTCACATTACGTCCTTGTTCAGTAGTAAATTAATGCCCTTCAGTACTGCGGCAAGGCCATCACCCCTACCCAAATCTACCAGATCTTTCCTGAAGAGAAAGTAACAGCAAAATTTTGATTGTGTTTCTGAACATTTTAAAACCCCTGGCAAACAGTTTGGGAAACATTAAGGTAATTAACCTTATGCTAGTTTAAACAAATTGAACAAAAACATCTGGCTTAACCCAACCGCCCACGGACTTTCAACTTAACGAGGCAGGGCAGATGGTGTGGGCGACAGTCTCACACCTAGGCCCATATTTATACTTTTTGACGCACAACTGCGCCAACGCAGTTGTGCGTCAAAACTTTTACCGCCGGCTAACGCCATTCCAAAGCGCCATGCGGGTGCCGTTTTTATTGAATGACGTTAGCCGGCGCTGCGGACTGGTGTGCGTCAAAAAAAATGACTCACACCAGGCGCCGCTGGCGTAGGGGAAAATGGAGGTTGGGCGTCAAAAAATGGGGCAAGTCAGGTCTGGGCATGGCCATTGGGCATAGTGGCATGTAGGGGGGCACAAATCAGGGCCCCCTATGCCACAAAAAAAATACGAAAAAAATACCTACCTGAACTTACCTTTCTTTCCCTGGGATGGGTCCCTCCATCCTTGGGTGTCCTCCTCGGGTGGGCAAGGGTGGCAGGGGGTGTCCCTTGGGGCATGGGAGGGCACCTCTGGGCTCCTTCCGAGCCCAGAGGTCCCTTAACGCCTGCCCTGACCCAGGCGTTAAAAAACGGCGCCCATCAGGCTGGGCGTCGTTTTTTAAGGCCTGCCCCCTCCTGTGCGTCAAAATGACGTCACAGTATAAATATGGGGCACAGGCCTTAAAGCCATTTTTTTTAAGGGAACGCCTACCTTGCATATAATTAACGCAAGGCTGGTTCCCCCTTCCAAAAAATGGCGCACATGGTGGAACTTTGACGCCCGCTGCGGCGGACGTCAAAGTATAAATATGGGGCAGGGTTTGCGCCGATTGTGCGTCAAAAATGTTGACGCACATTTGGCGCAAACAGAGTATAAATATGCCCCCTAATGTCAGAATGTGATGTACCCATAACTTGTCTGTGGTCTCACAGCACTAGAGTGTATGTCCGGGACTCTACATTTATCTCAGAAATGGGAGTCCGGACTACCAATCAAAGATAATAAAAGAGGAGGATGAAATTGAGAGCAAATGGGAGATCCACGGCAAGTAATTCAAAGGGTTGTTGCCAAGAACTGGGTAAATAAGGAAGAGAAGTACACGGTGGGACAAGTCCTAAAATCAGACAAGATGGGTCCACCAACACTATTCGAAGGTATTGGGAACCTGGGGAGTTGTCTCTGCACACAGGAGCGAAACAGAAGGGGCAATGTCAAGTGGTTGAACAAGCAACACCCACCCACCTTGGCAAACTCTTCTGGTGCAGTGGTCCGCTGTTAGTGCTTTTGAAGGGTGAGCAGGGGCCAGACCCCTTGCAAGGTTGTGCAAGGCAATTGCCCACTTTGTCCATGTCTTTATATGGTTTTAAAATTGAGCAAAAGCCAAACTAGAGATCTGGGTTATCCCTAAGTGTCAAGTACACATAGAATCTTCAAAATATTTGGGATGTAAATTGCAGAAACACAATTTACAAATTTTAAAATGTAATTAGTGTTTCTTTGACATATGGCACTGTTTTTGCCTTTATATACATTTAGATCTCAGATTGAACTGGGAACCAGTTACCTTTTGATACCTAATGATTAATATCTACCATTCTTACACTGATTTCCAGGAAGAAAATCTCGGCAGAGCGAACTGTCCCTCCAAGCCCAGTTTGCTTTTTGGTCTTCTCTTCTGCTTTCTGTAGTGGACCATGTGGCACTAGTGAAGATGGTGTGCTACCCCAATGATAGTATTATTTTGCAAACCTTCCCCTGCTTGTTCTTCATTCCTTCTTCAGACATGTCACACATCTGATTTGGTCACTGCGGCGCCATCAGGAGCTCTTTCCACTCTAAAGCTAACTGTGACTGCGGGTGGATTAGGTCTTCTTGACTTAGAATGCTATATTCAGCTGCACAGGTCCAATGGGTGGCTCGCTGGCTTTCTGCTCACCTCCCGGCATGAGATGGGGTTTATCAGTAAAGACTTTTAAGGAAGGCTTAATGCACTGCTCATTGTTTCCTACTGACCATTCTACGGATCACCATTCAGGGTTATCATGCACAGCTTTCTCTTGCCTTGCCAGAACCTGTACACCACTGCACTGACACTCTACTCTGCAACTCTGAACTCTACACCACTCTACTCTATGCAACTGCATTCTAGGCACTATACTCTACTCTACACCACTCTACAATACTCCACTGCACTCTATGCCACATAAGTCTACTCTGCACTCTGACACTGCACCACTCTGCATTACTGCACTCTCTGCTACTCTATTGTATGCCACACTACTCCACTGCACTCTGTGTAACTCTACCCCATGCCACTCTATGCCACTGCACTCTGCGCCAATACACTCTAAACAACTGCACTGTACGCCACTGCCCTCTACTCTGTACCACTGTACTCTACGCCACTGCTCTCTGTGCCACTCTACTCCACTCTACATCACTGCACTGACACTCTACTCTGCAGCGTTCCACTCTCCACCACTGTACTATACACCAATGTACTATGTACTACTGCATTCTATGCCACTGCACTCTATGCCACTCTACTCTGCATCACTCCACTCTACAGCACTTTGCTTTACTCTGCACCACTCTACACTACGCCACTGCACTCCCTGCAACGTCAGTCTACTCTGCAATCTATGACACTGCACCAATCTACACTACTGCTCTCTCTGCTACTCCATTGTATGCCACTCTACTCCACTGCACTCTATGCCACTCTACTCTGTCCCACGCCACTCCATGCCACTGCACTCTAAACCACTGCACTCTACGCTAATGCACTCTAAACAACTGCACTGTACCCCACTGCACTGTACTTTGCACCACTGGGCTCTACACCACTGCTCCTATGCCACTCTACTTCACTCCACACAACTATGCCACTAACTTTAAGCCATGCTGAACAGCAGCTACTCTGGTGTACAACATTGCTAATGGATAAAACACATTAGCAAAGCCAATAACTCTTTCGTAGATGAGACTTATTGGCTTTGCCAATGTTTGTTAGTACTATGAGGTACCGAGGTACCTGAAAAAACTGTGAAAAATACAATTACATCATAATAAAGGCTGCTACAAAATGCGCAAATACATTTCGGTTAAATAAAAAAAAATTGCTTCTCAAATACAGATTTGAATAATATACAGTTTATACCTAGTGATAAAAAATGTTATAACACTCAATTAAAACCACACACCCCACAGCTCACTTTGGAACACAATTACAATACCTCTCTGAAAGAAATATCTTTGCCACCAGGAAACTTCAAGTGACTCCTTTCAGTAAAGTCAGTGCAGGTTGTCAAGCCCCTTTGTATTTGCAGATTTACCAGTTGGGCACATTTGCATGTCTTTAGGGAAGGAGACCCCCTGGCAAGAAGGTCTGATTCTTATCTATCTGCCCCTCCCTCAGAGCACAGGAGACTCCCAGCCTTTCAGCCCAGCTGGGGAGACTGATCTGCCTGTAATTTCGCCCTGCCTCCGTTGTCCGTTAGGTGAAAGGCTAAAATTACGGACAAATGCCGTCCGTGAAGACTTTCATCACGGACAACGGACAGCAGGGCGAAATTACCGACAGTCCGTGAAATTTACGGACGGGTGGTCACCCTACAACCCAGAAAGACTAAAGACTCTTTTGTCTTCGTGTCCTAGCACGGGCCGTTCAGCATATGCCAAGATCATAAGCAGTGCAAGGCGATTTGTTTTACTTCGTGGTCTGCAGAAGCAAATTCCACTGACGGTCCTCTTCTGTCTACCACGGACGAAAAAAGGGATCCGAGCACAGCCGAAAGGAGGTCCAGTGAGAGCCAGATAGAGTGAAAAGGCCTAAAACCCTCCCAATTTCCGTGCTTGCTTGTTGAGATAATTATAGTGTTTGTGTAGCTCATTTGCCCGCCTCTCTTTTTTTAAGTTTGATTTGGCTTATTTTCCGTTTGGTGGAGTAGTTCCACCAAACGTATTCATAGGCGCTAAAGTTCTGGAAATCTGTCCCTGTCGAGACTTTCCTGTCTCTCCCAGCGGGGCGGCTTAAATCAGCTGATGCCAACGTCAGCCGTGTGGCACATCTGGACTTTTTTTGCACACATGCTCTTTCGATGAACCCTCTTGATGCCCCTTCTCCCAAAAGTGCTCTTAGGTTGCAGCAATGGCAGAATGAGTTTCTTTACAAGCGTCCCAAATAAAACTGAAATGGGCGAAATGAATGAATTTCCCCTGCTGGCGCTGGAATTTGAGACATGTATGTTACACGCAGTTCTCTGTAGCGGGCACCTAACACACTGAGCTATCTTGCCGTTTCCACTGCTTCTAACGGGACCCAGTGGGCTCCGAAGAGGCACCCACGGTGGAAACAATTCTGGTCAACATTTTTTGCAGCATTTTCCTGCCCCCGCCTCGGTGCGAAGAAATGTCCAGCACAGACCAGCAGTGGGCGAGGAATGCTGCCCCTGGCTGGAATACCATTACAGATAACGAGGTCGATTCCGGGCCTCATGGCGCACAAGAGGAGGCCTCAGAAGCGGCCGGAGTGGCAATGGAGCCCCTTTGTCCCTTGTTTTTGGGCCCTGATGTCACTGGGCCTTGCGATGACCGCCTCCGTGCCCCCGTGCAAGGCCGTGCCGGGTGTGGGTGGCACACAATGGTAACGTTTGTCGGCCTGTGCAGGGGATTGTGGGATTTCGGAGAGTGTGGGTGGAGTAATGGAGATGAAGAGTGGGGGGCCTTCGAAAGAGGGGGCATTTTGGGATGGGGAGGTGGGCAGTGACCGAGTAGAGGGGTAAACCGTGATGACACTGACTGACGTGCCACTCACTCTAGCAGCCATTCGCATCCCGGTGACCACGATGGAGAGAGGCGCCCTCTTATCGGAGTCTCTGTCGTACTTTCCCTATTTTTGGTTTTATGACGAGCGGCAGTTTTACTTCTTAGCGCAGGGTGCGTGGTGGATCCCTTTTTGGGTCCCATCATTACGCTACATTTTTGCACCGCAGGTCCCTTTTGGTGCCGCTCCAGGATAGGTGACAGATCTGTAGTTTAAATACTTTGGATTTTTTCGGCTACAGTAGTTTGTGGTAGTTTTTCCTAGCAGGATGCAGTTGCACTTGCAGGTGCGGCTCTGGCCCCATCCGTCTGGTTGCCAGCCACGCCCAGAATGTTGGGGGCATGTGGTGGACACCCGTGTCCTAGAACAAGATGGAAGATGGTGGGGAGAAGACGGGCTGACGAAAGTTTGAACATCTGCCTTTTTCTCCGGGCATTGGCACAAAGCTGGTAAGATACATCCACCCATAATCTGATCCAGGTGTTGAAATAAATGACTCGAGAAAAGTGTATTTGGCAAGTCAGTCCTTGGGGTTCAGCGGCCACTGGCGATAGCCTGGCACAGTGTAACGGAGGGGGAATTGTTGCCACATGAACTACCCCACTTAATCAAAATATTGGCATACTTTGCAAATCCCTTACCTCTCTACCTGCCTCTTTCTACTTCTCTGGCAAAATGGCGAGTCCCCGGCAGATAGCATAGATGGTGGGGAGGGGACTGTTTAGGATTCTTGGACGTGGTAATGGGCGGGTGGTGCCTGATCGAGGTGTGAACTTACGAGGGTATTATTGTAACGACAGCCTCATTGGAAAGACAGGTTACGGTCTACTTTGCTGAGATGTCTGTGAAGAGGGCCATGTCACCCTGTCTTTAGTTGAGCCCAGCACCCCAGTTTTGCAATGTGTTGACTTATGTGCCTAGTGGCAGATTCAGTAATTTTGCACAAGCAATAAAAGAGCACAGATCAGCCATACATCTCCCAAGATAGGGAGGATCCCAGGCAAGAACAAAAATTACATTTAAGAGCGGCGAAGGGCAGTGTGTGAATTTCAGTCGCCCGCAATAAGCCAGTATTCTGAACATACATCTAACACTGCTGAAGTATCCAATTAGCGTTGTGTCTGGACGCCCAGAGCGTCGAGAGCGAACAGGGCGGTGTGTTTCATCTCTGCAAATGTGCACCACGCAGTTCATGCTGCCTTTAATGTGATTTTGAGGCCTAAGTGTACAGTTCGTCTATGGCCCTGTACCAATTAAGTCCATAACATTAAGGCTGGGCGGCCTTCAGGAAATTAATGGACTTCTCGACAGGCCAAGGAAGGCCAGTGGATGTCCAGCCAGTCGGTCACAAGCAAGGCCAGTGACTCTGGAAGGCCAGTAGGTCTGTGGCAGAGTCAGTCGCGATACACTTAAACCAGTTCCTCTGGCAGGCCAATGGCGCGCGACAACATCAAACATAGGACTTGAAGGCGTCTCTGTAAGGCCGGGTGGGCTGGGACATAAAGGTTGCTTGTCAGGCCAGAGCCACTCGAAGGCTGGTACAACCACTTTTAAGTCCGTCTCGACAAGTCAGGGCAGCGCTTCCGAAGAGTCGGGGGGGCTGGAGCAGAATCGGTCATATGTCAGGACGGTGTCTCTGAAAGACAACATGGCTGTAGCAGATGCGGTCTGGAGTCCAAGTCTGAACCCCCGGAGCCTGTCAGAGGTGCAGAGCTCTGAGCGGTAACGGCGGTATGTACACCCCACAGCAGTACTTCAGTACTTTAAATGGAAATGTATAGAATGCCTACATTCCTTTGTTTCTGAGGGAAAGTCCCTACGCTCAGTGACACTGGAATTAGGGGCGCAGGAGGCGCCGCAGCACCCCGTAAAATCCCAAGGAGTTCACCTGGAGAATGAATAATGAGGGATCCTTCAAATGTTTTTCTTCTGGCAGTATTTGTTGTGTTTTCGAAGACAGACTGGCACATATCCCCTACTCCTTTAGTGAGGTGCTGTTATTGGTTCACACCCCACTCTAAAAATTGTTCCAGCATCATTGCCTAACCTTCTAAGAAGAGGTGCGGTATTTTTGTTGGGACAGTACTCGCCCCTCTCAGCAGCAAACAAGTACTCCGGGATGGCGAGTGTCAGTACTTTTCCGTATGTTTCCATGCCCAGCACTGCTCAGAAGCGGTAGGACTGACAATGGCGCCACCTCCCGGACAGTGGAAGTGCGGTGGGGGAGGGGTTTGGAGCGTCAGGGCTCCTGCAGACGCGCCACATTAACCACTCTGGTCCCTTTTTTGTGTTTTCCCGTTACAGTGCAGCTCCTCAAGTCAGCGGACCTGGGACGGCACAGCCTGCTGTACCTGAAAGAGATCGGACAAGGATGGTTCGGGAAAGTAAGCACCTTTTGTCGTTTCCATGTTTCATGTCATTGAAGCTGTTGGGGGTATGAGGACAGTCCTGAACAGCGAGGTGTAAACTTTTAAACGGGACCCGGCTCCAGAGACAACACTGAAATGGTAGCATTTCGCTCCCTACTTTGGGGGATAGAACATTCTTTTCATTCCTGATTGGAGTACACTTGATGTGGGTGAATGCGTAAAGCCACACGTTTACTTTTAATCCACGTGCATTTATTAATGTAAATCTTGCTTTCCTTGTCGGTGCCTTTTCACATGTTAACAAAAGATGTATTTTGTACCGTAGTTCCTTTTCAGGCAACAACAAACCTAGATCGTTTTCTTGAGGCAGCAGAGGCGTAGTTATCAATACTGCAGCAGGTGCATTGGCACCGGGGCCCGAGGTGCTGAGGGGGCCTTTGCTCCGCACTTACAGCTATTTTTCACCACCAGATCATGGGGTGTGGCCAGTTGTCTTTGCTTGCATTAGTCTGTCCGGTAACTTGAAGCTTCTGGTGTCTGCTCTGGATAGATCAGTGGGCAGTGCAGGTGGAAACAGGGGCAGAGTTCTGTGTATCCATTTACTTTTTTTTTCCCTCAAATATATTTGCTCCATTCTAGGGAGAAAAACAGTCCTGTTCTCTGCCTATCTAATGGGCTGTAAATATGCGCAGAGGGCTAGGAGTAGAAGGAAGGAAGTCAATTTGGGGATTTTCCATCACATGATGATGGCAGGATGAGGGATGGTGAGAAGCGCACCTTATGGACTCAGCATCCTTCTCCAGGTACAAAACACTATCAAAAGCACAGCAGCTTCACCTATGCCGAGTTTGAAAGCTCAGACTGGCACAGCAGTGAGGCAGGCGATTATTACACCCGTTATTTACAGTGCCAAGAAGCTGCAAGGCTTTGGTCTTGATATAGAGCTTGGGGGATGGATACTCCGTCACAGATCTGACGGATACCCCGTCCACCTTATTATAAGTACATTAGACTACAAGTGCATTAGGATGTACCCATCTTCCAAACACCAAATCAGGCACTCTGTCACCATCGTGATCTTTATGTACCACTGGAGGCTGGTCCACCCTCTCACAAGATGTATAAAATATTCGGTGCAGCTTCACGGTCGCCTGTGTCACACCTCTACCTCCTGATGTAATAACGACACAGTGCTTCATTTTCAAGAAGTTGCAGCCAGTCGAGGCCCTGTCAGACTCCGGCTCCAAGGAGCGGGAAAGGATGTGCTACCAGAAAGCGGAAGGCCTGTCGGCATCTCATCCATGGTTTTCCCAGACTCTGGATGGTCTTAATTTCTTAAGCCATTGTCTGCAGGATTTATCCTACTGAAAAAGAAAACATGATGATTAATTTGTATTGTGGCACTATTGGTGCATGGCTTTCAGGAGCGGCTCGCGGTGGTAGCAGGGGGCAGCACGCGGAGGTAATTAATAAAAAAGAAAAAACGTACCTGAATCGTCGCGACCACCTCCGTAACCACCGCGCTTCCCCTCTCCTGCAGGCAGGCACAGGCTCCCAGCCCGCCCTGTGGCCAGTCCCGAGCAGCTTCAGGACTGCGCGTGTGTGTTTGGCCGGCTGCAGACGGCTCAGTGAGGGGAGTGCAGTGGTAAGAGCATGTGGCCCGCCCTTTTTTCTATAAAACGATAATAAACACAGTTTATTATCGTTTTCAGCAAAAGGTTTGCAGCTGCTGCTGCTGGCGGAGGGGCGACACTCCTCTACCGGTATGGAGGAGCCGGCCCAGAATGTTGCATCGGACTGAGAAAAGGCCTGCGCTCACAGGTATGGGTGTGCCTGGCCTGTTAGCTATTGACTCTGGGAATACATTCTAATTCCTGCTCCCCTCGAAAGCAAGTTGTGTCACCCTGGACAGATGGCTCCATCAGTGGGTGCCTCGTTACCCTTATTTGTCAAAGGGAGGCGTGGCTCGCAGGCTGAAAGCGCAGTGTCCAGCTCTGGTACAGAAGAGGGATGAATCCCGGATCTTCGGGATGCCCACATGGCTTACATTTCCTAACAGCGAATCAAAACCATATCTTTTACCTCGCCAGTGGCTACCTCGAAGATCTGGGACTGACCCTTCATTGACAAGGGCGGCCCTGGGTCAAGTGTTGGAACAGATGCACATTTACACCATTCCCATTCAAAACCTATCATTTATTGGATGTATAACATGTTCTCAGCAAGGGCTGGACCATAATTAAAATAAATGATACGAAAGTAGGGGAAATCAAAAATAATCAACGCAAGCGGCCATGTTCTGGAAAAATGCCATCAGCTTAAAGCAGGGGGCTCTAACTCATGGCGCGCAGAACGCGGGGTTTGTCTGCAGCGAGCGGGAGCTCGGAGCTCAGACGGAAGGAGAGAAGCAGCAAAACCATAACTGAGCTCGACAAGGGTGAGGCGAGAAAGGGAGGAGGAATCGGGTTGAGATGCAGAGGTTTCGGGGTGAAAGCAGATGTTAACTGATGAGTAAATACGGTGTGGAGCATGGCCGTGAAAAGGCGTACCCAGAATGTAGCGGAAGCTGACATTGAGCTGTTCTGACCAAGTAATCCACCAGAAAGAGGTGAGCTATGGGGGGGAAGGCGACTTGTGCGGAAGTGTTTAGAGAACATGCAGGACGGGTTAATGAGTTAAACACCCGCTGTACATCTATACTTGTCTCCAGGTCATGGGTCTGAATCCCAGAAAGGCCACAATTAGCCTTCCATCCTTCCGGGGCGGGTTGAGTATGAATACATTGATTAATAGTGACAGCTACTTTTTACATTATTTAGAAACTACAGAATTGTGGCACGAAGCAGTATGCGAAAACATGCTGGGATGATGAATTAAGTAATTAATATTGTTAATAGTCAGAATAAGTATTTTTATAATTCAGACAAAGGTATGTTAAAGTGTCGAAGATCAAGTAGAAGAGGGCGTGAGGTGTGACCCAGGTGAGCGTGAGAAACTCCGTCCAAGCCGTGCGAAGACCAGAGCTAGAATCGCAGTTCATCGAAAACGACGAGGAAGGGTGTGAGGCAATCCAGAAACGAATGGCACCAGGCAGGAGAGAGTGACCGGGAAGTAAACCAAGAAAGTGAGATAAAGTTCCGAGTATATCATTAGTGTAAACATGACAAAATATTTAAAAGAAGAAGCGTGGAAAGCGGATGTTTACGTAGACTTAAAAAATGGCGAGGAGGAAGGGCAGGGCTTTGGAGAGAGGGCTGGTGGCCATCCATGCAGCCGAAGAGGTAACATCAGAGGGGTGCTTAAGGCCTGTCAAGTGCAGAACACAGACGTCTAAAGAAAGAAGAGCGCAGAATATAGTGATCACCGGCCGCATCAAAAGCAGTCAATCGGACAAGGGGA
This sequence comes from Pleurodeles waltl, assembly GCF_031143425.1. NCBI lineage: Eukaryota > Metazoa > Chordata > Amphibia > Caudata > Salamandridae > Pleurodeles > Pleurodeles waltl. The sequence continues at coordinate 973,477,723 of NC_090446.1, read as the reverse complement.
ATAAGAAGAGAACGAGAGAACATTCCCAGATACTTCCAGCCAATGGGCAGGGATAAAAGGGGCACCAGGACGTTCGAACTCTGAGAGACCCCTGGCCATAGACGACGCACTCCAGAAGTTTAAAGATAGAAGAAAGAAATATAGAGTGGCATTAGAGCAGTTAGCTCCTTTGCTTGACACACTTCAAGAAATAAGTGCACTTCATTCAGTGTCCACAAGAGGCCGCTGTAGGTCCACAGTCGTGGCTAATGTCTGTGAATGTTACCACTATTATAAAATCTATTTTGTGAGCCCCCGAGCTTTTCATACAGCAGCCAAGGAATTACCTACCTTATACCTTAAGCAAATCTCGCCGTAAGCTATACAATATGTGATTAAAACCTTTTCTTTCTTTATTTTTGTTTATTCTTTAACAGAGTCTCAGCCGCTGATTGAAAACACGCCAGCAATCCATTCATCCACGTTTGAAGGCGTGTTTCTCTTCCATATGACGATCCTCCTTGGAGTCATTAATGCATTGCTAGTGTGGGTTCTTCAGTGCCTTGTCCATCGTAATAAGCTGATGTACTTATTTGTTTGGAAATATTCACGTTCGTTCTCAAAACTAATCGGATTCTCTCATGGACTCCTCTGAAGTGAAGTCCCCCTCGCATTCATGAAACCAATGTATCGGGCCACTGTCACGGTGCTTGGAAGCCCAGCGCCGGCTGCTGCTCTCCGACAGGCCCCATTTGAAAATGTCGCCGAGTCCAGTGTTTTCTGGAAGAATTTTATTCTGTGCGAAGTTTACTCCCAAATCAACTGAAGTGTTGTAATTTCAGCTCAGTATTTCATACCAAAAAGCACCCGTTACCCAAGGTCTTTGGAGAGTTTGAGAAAATAGCCTCAGTAGAGTTTTTCACGATTTATAAATGCCAGAAGTCAGTTTCCCTCTTTTAGTAACACGGAGAATTACATGAATAGCTGGTGCAGCAGTGACGGGTTCAATTGTTTCATTCCGAACAGTATATACTCTCTCACCCTGAATGAATACTTGCATATATGCAGCTTCCACCCTCTTTTTCTGTCTTCCTTCTCCATGGTTGCTCACCAGTGTGTGCCTCCTTGTACCAGGCACCGGATACCCGGTAAATCCCCCCAGGCAGACATAGACCTTGTACACACTCTGAAGTACCTGATGAATGGGTTTATTACTTTACTACATTTATGAGTGCTGCATTCTAGTATAAATGCGTTCTGGAATTCTGCTAAAAAAAGCGGTAGTCACTGTGAGTCTGAGGGTATGCTACGTGTTTCTTCTTGGGCCTTAGCTGAGAGGGTTTTTGGCAGCAGGAAAAATAACGGCTGGGGGAACATCTTTTTGAAGCTATTCCTTGGAGAGGAGGGAAAAAGGTTTTTCATCAGAAATCAGTTAATGCCTAGAATCGACACGTCGCCGATGAGGTTTCATGTTAACGTGCCACACAGTAGTGAAATTCTTCCACACGGGTGTGCTTGGTGCCCAGTGCCGATGCCAGCGAGGAAGATTGACCCTGGGCCAGATGTGCCAAGTTTCCTAATTCTCTGGGGTCATCGCCTGAAGGTTTCCTGAAAGTGTCTGTGCACGCTTGATCTTAGTATGGCCAGAAGTTGTACATGAAGTGTTCCTTTCTCTGTAAGGGGAAGCAGGGTCCCTGCCCTTTCACATGCGTGCTGTTGAATGCTTCACAGCTCCAAGTTTTGCTAAGCAGTCCCCGTGCTTGGGTTCATGTTTGTATTAAATCACTTAAGAGGCGGTTCGAAGGTGGGCGAGGGGCTTCGGGGAGCTCTGCGTTGTGCGAGTGCGCCCACAGGTGCCTGCTGTTTTCTAGGTGCTCCTCGGAGAGGTGAACTCTGGGCTCAGCAGCACGCAAGTGGTGGTGAAGGAGCTGAAGGTCAGCGCCAGCGTCCAAGAGCAGATGCAGTTCCTGGAGGAGATGCAGCCATACAGGTAGGCATCGCCCAGGCATGCGCAACCCTTCACGCCAAGCAGTGCCCTAGATGTGAAATGTGTATATGATCCTGGTCTGGCACAATGCACCTTGTCCCACCCTATCTTTGGTATTTATTTACCTTCTCAGTTGCCCATGCTCTGTTGAATCTCCCAACAGTGTAGCTGTGTGCCTGTCCTGGCACGGTGTGTCTCACCACTCACAAGTATAAACGAGCCCAGTCTGGGGCAATCAGCTAAGACATTCTGCCTTAAAAGTATATATCATGCCTGCCTTGCCCATTAATGCTTTACCTTCCAGGGGCGGTAGGCAGGGCGAGGCAAAGGGCGCATTCGTATGAGCGCATGTGCCCTATGTGCTGGCGCTGCAAACACTGCCCTGCCCTGCCCTCTCACCAGTGTTTCTGAGTACGCCCTTGCACAATAAACAACTCTGTGCTCCTCACTGCTATATGGTTCTTTAGGTATAGGAAATACAAAGTGCCTTAGCACTTCAATGTGTTATTTTCTTAGCCTCTAAAAATAAACACGGTTCCCATCACCTGTGGTAGTTCATCTTGGCACACTAAACAATGCCTTACATTGCAACCCTTGTGTGTTTGTGGATGCGGCATCTCATTATAACTGTCAAATGACCACTGTCACACAACTTAACTGTGAGTGTTTTGAACCTGGTCTGGTGCAATATGCAGCAGAGACCCCCATACAATTTACAGAACCGGCCTGGCCAAACCAGTCTTTCCTCTTTCCAAGGTTTCCAAAATCACTTCCACTGAATTGAAGGTTCATAGCACCTCTGATGTAACTCCAAAGGGCAGTTCTGTTTGTACTGAGATTCTGTTGAATACTGCAAATTCTGACTGTACCTTACTCTCCGCAGGGCACTCCAGCACCCCAACTTGTTGCAGTGCCTGGCGCAGTGTGCCGAAGTGACCCCCTACCTGCTGGTGATGGAGTTCTGTCCGCTGGTGAGTACTGCACTCGAGCACTTTGATGGGACTGGCTGATAGTGTATGATGGAAAGAAGTAACCTACCATGTCCTCATCTCAGTCTATATTATTCATTTCAACCCCTTTGTTGTCTCTCTGACTTTTAGGTCAGAAGCAGGTAGGCGGTCTGTAATTGGTCAAATTTTGTGAGGTCAGGGCATGCGCTGTATGTCTTACTTATTGTGAATGTTGCCACCCTGCATCCACATAGACTGCTTCAGGAATGTTTACTTCATCCTGTTGATGCACAACTGTCAAGAGGGTACATGTCATGCGACACCTTCAGCCAGTTCTGTCCTGCAAACAGCATTTGCTTGCTTGAGCCCTCGCATTTACAAGCTGTAATGGAAGTCCCAGAATCCTGCAAGTGGTTGGCTAAAATGTCAGGGCTGGTGTTACATGTTACATGTGATGTGGGTCCGGTTGGCAGCAATACTGGTGCACACAGAACCCTATTTTTGCACTGATTTAATTTAGACTTTTTAAAGGGTAGATGGTGCGTAAAATGCCAGCTATTTTCTCATGGTATAATGTACCAGAGGGTGGCGGGCACGCCTCTTTTTAGCCCTAACAAGATGTAGACTTCTGGTCCATCATATTATCTGAGATGCCTCTGGTGGTACTGGAAGCATTTCAAAAGACTCTTGTTCTGAAGTAGGTGTTTCTCGGGTACTCTGTACATCAGATGTCTTGCTAAAATGTGAGGGAATGCACCATCTTCCAGTTGTGGACCCGTAGCCATGCACGGAAAACACCAAATCTTAATATTTTTATTTTGTTATGAAAACATTTTGTCAAAGAATGAACGAAAGGTATATTTGAAATTTGAAATGTATTTGTGGTTGTTTGTCTGTTAGGGGGGCTTTCAGAGTAGTGGGAGACTGATTGGGGACGCCGGGGCCTAGGGTCAGTGATGAAATGTATATTGCCATTGGTGGGTGCCAGGCTGTTGATGGCAAGATAGCAGGCACCAGAGGAATAGTTTAGGTGTGGGCCATTTGTAAGATATGATTCTCCATTGATTCCCACCTTAAACTTTCCTTAACATGGTTTTTGTAGGTTTAAGGTCGTGAGAGTAGGGTATAAACACTGAGTGCCAGGTTTGCATCACAAAAGTAGAGGTGTCAATCTCAAATGAGAAATACAATCAATAAGCAATTCTCTTAATAATCTAGCTCTTCTGTACTCTACATTTCAGAAGTTTTAGGTATATCTCCGCCTTAGTTCGATGATGAACTCCGATCCTTAATGAAAGCATTAGAAAAGACAAGCCTATGGTGGCAATCTTACAATCATTGTAATAAAATGTGCTATTAGGAAGAGCAATAAAATAAGTCACAAAAATCTATTTTTCCAACAGAATCTTAACCACACCTAATACTCAAAAAAATGTATATACAAATATAAAATGACTTTCCTGTAAGGTTCCTCCTTCTCATCAATTTGGTACCTTTAGGCAAGAATTAAGCGATTAGTAGCATAACCAAATTTGTAAAAATTAGAGCTTCAATTGCTAGCTCCGTTCCCACAAAAAACTATAATTGATATATCCTTTACACGCAGAAAAAAATGCCTACATTTGAACTGCATGCACCTCTTCTTTTCTGTCATTGATGAAAGAGTGTAAATCTAGATGCACAATGGATCCCATTTCCTATTAAATTAATTTAAAAATTAGGTGATTTTCCTTATGTTCAATATGATATATCATCAATGCCTCATTAAAGCTGGGCTCAGTTCGGGATCCTCTCATAAAGTCATTGTATTCCTGTTGTAGAAAAAGGCTAAGTTTGACCCTTTTTAGGGTCGAGCGCGCAAAGCACTTTGTCCCTGGTGTAATCTCTCTGTGAGCTTTTAACCACACCCGTCTTCCCCAACAGTTTGGTTGGTTCATCGGCTTGCCTTTTAAAATGTTCTTGATTTCATTAGTGGAAGGCATGCACACTTCATGCCTTTTCCGGTGGTTAGCCCTCCTCAAGTGCACCAACCAGCTACTGAAAACATTCGAGGCTCAATGTTTTCCGTATGGTTTCTGGACTACTTTTTCTTTTTATTCCGTAGGCAGCGCGATCTCGCTGGGCAGTAATCGAGCGATTTGTATGACATCGACCATGTTACGGTGATAATTACACTTTTGCCAGTTACATGGATAATTGCCCTATTGCAGATATGTTTCATTACAATCAAACTTTTGTTTCCTTTTGTGTGTCTGCTTCACACTCAGGGCGGCCGTTGGCTCACATATGTGAAACTGTTTTACTTTTCAGTTTATGTGGCAAGAAAAGTCCAGTTATGAGTTTAAAATGCGAAAAGCTCTAACTCTGGCAAATGCGAGACCCATTGCATTGCAAATGCTTGTTCTTTTCTAGTTAATGCCTTGTCATGTCACCCTCTTCCTAGCAGTGGCAACATTTTGGATTCTTATGTGACAAAACAACTTAAGCACTTTCTTGAAATCTTAGAGATACTCAAGTCAGCTTTTGCCCAAATTGGACCGCAGGACTTGCTCTTTTTGTAGTGATGGATGATCTACGGCTACGAGGAGGTGGTAGTTGATCTCTCCTCTGCATTTTATACCATTGTTAATGCCCTTCCTGCAAAACAACTTCCCAATATAAGCATTAGCTGTTTAGCACTAAATAGTTTTTTCTAGACCGGAACCTGTCACCCTTTAAACAGTTAACATGTGACACCCCCCTTGGTTTGTCTCTCTCACCCCTTCCTATTCAGCGTTTACATGAACCACCAGCTGTCATTTCTTTTCGGTTAGATTTATAGACTTACCCGTTCAATACCGAGTCATTGTTCAAGTTGAGCTCTAACATTTATGAATCTGCTCGCTTTCAAATCTGTCTTACAGCTGTCCATGGATGGATAAATCCGCACTGGCTCACGTTATCCCTGGCACTGACAAACGTGTGGCAACACTCTCTCTAGCTTATTTCACGTGGCCCTTGTCCTAAAATGTTCAAGAGTTTGAGTTAAAATTGATCCTGCTTTACAGATAAACTGTCAAGTGTGTGCCATGGTATCACTGCGTACTATCCACCCTTGCTAACTTTGACCTGTTCTTTCATATTTTACAAAGTTTTGCATTTCTAAGATGCACTTTGATAGAAAGAGCCGAGAGGCTGGCAGGTGCAGTTACTATATTAAAAAAACAAGTTTACCTCAAGAAAAAAGTCCCCTTTACACTGTTTACAACCCAGTCAAACCCAAGCAGCCAGACTAGTGGCAGGAGTTTTCAAATTCATTCCCACCACCTCAGTTCGTAAGGCTTCTCACTGGCTGCCATTTAAACAGTGCATCATCTTTAAAGTCACTTTCTTGATTTAATGTGCTCATTATTTGGCACAACTCCAGATTTAATTTCTCAGCAGATAAAAAAATATGTCTTACCACAAGAACTCTTCGTTCTTCTGATTGTTTATTCCTGCAAGTTATAAGATGTCTCAAAGCCTGTGTTGGTTCCATATGCATCAAGATCTTTGGAATAAACCACCTAAACAACTTCATCTATGCACTAATCACCTCATCTTTAAAAAAGCAAAAAACTGAAAATGTTGCTATGCTGCAAAATTTTGTACAGCTCTGGCCAGATATTGTTGTTTGTTTAGTCCTAGAAGACCCCAGGATGACATCACTCTTTCTACATATTATTTACATAACACTAGTAGTTTTTACATGTTTGTATTTTTAAAGAACAAGTTACTTACCTTGTGTAACACTCTTTCTAGTAGAGACTCTATCTAGCCCCATAGTCCTCACCTTTTCAATATTTCTAGGCAACAGACTGGATCTGGAAACTTTTCTGCTGTACCTCTGTGTGCTGATCGATGGTGCTGTGCCGCGCCGCACTGACACTGTTCTGCTACAGAAATGACATGCAAACCTATAAAGGTGCCATTCCCGCATGCTCACGTGAATTGCTTTCAAGCCTGTTCGCACCACCAAACCCAGAGGCCCACAAGCAAAATGACTGGTGTGTAGATCCGAGACTTGGGATCTTATTAATGGATAGAGATCAAGCACAGAACAGGAAGAATGGGAGGGTCCATGAGGAATCTGTGCCTAGATAGAGTGTGTACCAGAAAGACCGTTAACTGAAAGTAGGTAACTTGCTCTTCTAATAGAGACTTCTAGTTGTAGGTTCCTCACCTTTTGAATAGATACCAAACGAGTACCTAATTGGAGGTGGGTCTGTAGTTAGATTCAAAACATAAAGTCCTACAGAACGAAGCTATGCAAAATGTCCTTCTCGGCGGACCAGACTTTCCAAACATTAATGCTTTGTGAACATGTGGAGGGACGCCCAAGTAGCTGTATTGGCAAATGTCTAGGGTAGGGATTCTGCTCACCCAACACCGTGGTAGTAGCTTCGGCCTTGGCAGAATGAGCACATAGTCCTTCTGGAGGCTGCTTTTTAGCTAGTGCATAGCAGATGCTAATGTAGAGTACTATTCAGAGGGAGATGGTTCTTGTCTGCACTGCCTTGCCTTTTTTCACTCTAGCGATCCCCACAAACAGCTGAATATCCACACAGTGTTCTCTGGTGAGATCTATGTAAAAACCCAGCACTCCATTGGGGTCCAAACAGTGGAGTCTCTACTCCTTCTTAAAGGGATGAGGTGAGGCATAAAACACAGACAGGGTGATGCTTTGACAGATATGGAAAGTCGTCACAACCTTTGATAAGAAGGATGCATTCGTCCTCAGAACCAGTTTGGCTGGGAAAAAAAGTGGTGTACATCCGGTTAGCACTGAGAGCTTGAAGCTAGTGATTCTGGGCAAGTCACTTAATCTCCCCATGCCTAAAACCAAAATGATTGTGTCCTTGTGTAATGTAACTGATGCTCATGTAAAGCACTCCAATGCCTTTGGGTCAGGTCTGTGCTATATAAAACTGCAAAAAACAAAGAAGTTAAGTGTTTTGGACACTTCTGTCATCAAGCTATACTTGTGCTACATTTGGGTGATATTTGTGCCACATTTGAGCTCTTTTTTTTCTCTGGTGGCCAACTTGGGAGACTTATTTGTTATGCTCTCTAATTTCCTCATTTGCTGCAGTATCCTCAGTAGAAAATGCTTTCAGTTTTTAACATTGATTCCATCAAGATGGTGTTCAGATGTGTCACACTTTTGGCATAAATTCTGAATGTTAGCACTCTAGTTGCTCATTAGAAATTGTAGTAGAGCCGCTGATCACCACAGAGTTAATTGACAGTGTGCTGCTAGTGTTGAAAGTTCATGTTTCAGTCTCCATGTCAGAATGTTTTAATGAAATAGAAGAGGAAGATATTTGAAAACTCACTTAAAACGTGTCCTAATTTTTCTTTCTACATCTCTAACCATAATTTCTATGACAAAATCAACCCCCTCATTACGTTCCTAGATTTTACCACTTTGATTCAATCAAGATGGCTTCAGGTGTGTCACAATGTTGGCATAAGTAAGACTGTTAGTGCTCTAGTTGTTCTTTAGAATACTCTGGGAGGTTGAGGTAGAATCCAACTTGTTGGAAGTTCATGTTTTACTGAGAATGTCAGACTTCATTCTTGTTAGAGATGGGCTCTCTTGTTGGCAGTGGTTTGTACCCTGTCCAAGTAGAGACTCTCACTCTAGTCAGGGTAAGGGACCCATGCAGCTAAGATAACCCCTGCTCACCCCCTTGGTAGCTTGGCATGAGCAATCAGGCTTATCTCAGAGGCAACGTGTAAAGTATTTGTACACACACAGTAACACAGTTAAAACACTACAAAAGGACTCCACACCAGTTTAGAAAAATGGCCAATATTTATCTGAATGAAACAAGACCAAAACGACACAAATCCATACACAAGTAAAGATGTCACGTTTGAAAGGTTGAAAAGAGTCTTAATTCAAAGGAATCAATGATTGTATCTTTTCAGCACAAAGTACCCGAGATGCGTAAAAAACAAAGATGATTCGGGCCTCAGAGGAGGTGGGGCGTCAAAAAGCGAAGCAATGCGTCAGTTCCTTACTGCGCATGGGTAGATGTGTTGATTCTGTCCTCGCAGGAGAGGCGATGCGTTAATTTCCAGACACGCAGCCTCGGTTCCTTACTTCGGTGCGCTGTTGATGAGAAATTGACATCCAGGGGACCATGCATGGAAAATCCAGATGTTCTGTGTTCATGGAGCAGAGTACTGTTATTTCACTTGCAGGACAGAATCAGCATGCAGCAAGCCAGTACAACAGTTTAACAGGCAGAGTGGCAGTCCCTCCTACAGCATCTAGCTCTTCTCCCTGGCAAAATGTACTCAGTCCAGAAATGTTCTACAGTTGTGGTCTCAGAGGTCCAGACTTATAGCCATTTCTGCCAGACACATTCCAGGGGGTTGGAAACTGATTTGTGTAAGCACAGGCAGAGCCCTATTCAGGTGCAAGTGTCAATTCCTCCCACTACTGTAGCCCAGGAAGACCCATCAGGGTATATAGGGCACATCTCAGCTTACTTTGTGTGACTGGCTAGAGTGAATTCACAAACAGCCCAATTGTCATCCTGCCCCAGACATGTATTTCACAGACAGGCAGAGGCACAGAATGGTTAAACTAGAAAATGCCCACTTTCTAAGAGTGGCATTATCAAATATACAATTTAAAAAACAACTTCACAAAAATGTGTATTTTAAATGGGAGACCCCCAAACTCCAAATGTCTATCTGCTCCCAATGGGAAATTACACTTGAAAAACATTCCAAGGCAATCCTCATGTTAACCTAGAAGAGATATAGGCCTTGCACTAGTGAAAAACGAATTTGGCAGTATTTCACTATCAGGACATGTAAAACACACCAGTACATGTCCTAGAATTTAAACACACTGCACCCCGCCAATGGGGCTGCCTTGGACCTACCTTAGGTATGACGTACATGTAGTAAAAGGGAAGGTTTGGGCTGGCAAGTGGGTGTACGTATCAGGTCGGCCTGGCAGTTTAAAACTGCACACACAAGCACTGCAATGGCAGGCCTGAGACATGTTTGCAGGGCTACTCAGGGGGGTGACACAATCAGTGCTGCAGGCCCCCTAGTAGCATTGGATTTACAGGCCCTGGGCACACATAGTGCACTTTACTAAGAACTTGCTAATGAATCAAATATGCTAGTTCTGGATAAAGCAATTACTAGTATCATTTAGACAGAGAGCACTTGCACTTTAGCACTGGTCAGCAGCATCGGCGGCTTCTCCATTAGGGTGGACGAGCGTCCCTAGCGCCCCCCCTTCCAAGTCAGCAGCAGAATCTGCAAAACCTTTCACAACGAAAGGATAATAAATTGTGTTAATTATCCTTATATTATGAAAGGGGCAGGGCATTGTGGGATGACAGGAATGAGGAGAGTGCACTGTGCACTCCCCTCAGAGCGCATGTGTGTTTGGCCTGCCGTCTCGGGCCGGCCAAACACACATGCGCAGTGTGCTGTCTCCAGCCCCGCACTGTGGTACCAGGCTGGATAGAGCAGACACAGGCTCCCAGTCTGCCTGGGAGCGCCCTGCCAATCCTGTGAGGCTCTGAGCAGCAACATGATTGGCCACAGGGCAGGCTGGGAGCCTGTGCCTGCAGCGGCAGGAGAAAGAGGAGCGGAGGCAGACCAGGTAAGTTTTTATTTCTATTTTAAAATGTTTTTTATTGAATGTTACCCTCTTGCGGCGCACCCACCCCGCCCCTTGTGAACACAGCGAGCTGCGACTCATCAGCAGTGGTAAAGTGCCCAGAGTCCTAAAGCAAGCAAAAACGAGATTCAGCACAGGATCAAAAACAGAAGTTCAGAAGCAAAAAGGCAGGGGACACCCTGCAGAACAGCTATTTCCAACAGTTCTCATATGGCTAAGTAAGATATTGTGAATTTACAGAAAATATGCTCTCATTTTAGCTTCTGGAGCATATTCTCTATGGGACAATCATGAGAACACAGTTTTCTCTCAAACATGATTCACGAAATCCCAGCAGTGTAAAATCACCTTAAAACACACAACAATTCCTACAATTAGTATGGTACCATCAACAAATTATTTATATTGAAACTAACATTTGTTATCACTCTTTATTCGTTCTCCTTTTTGTGACCCTCAACACCTGCCATTCACTGCGATGCATGTCAGTGTGTTGCTATTATTTATATTGGTCCCAAGATGGCTGCCAGCATTTCCTGGTTGAAGTGCTGACAGTCAATCTGTGCTTAGGCTCCACCCAGATATACAAATTTGGATTTCCTTTAATATCTCAAACTACTGAACGGATTTACACCATTTAAAAAAAAAGTTTGATGTGTGATCTCCTGACCAAAAGCTACCTTTCTGCCAAATTTGGTGTAGTTCCGTCCAGCGGTTTGGACTGTAGTTGTGTTAAAATTCCCTGTTGGAATTAAAATGGGAAGTACACTTTTTTTTACCCCCGCTTTTTCTTGGCCCCAGCTTGACGGATCACACCAAAACTTTCCATGCTTAACAAGACCCTTGGGCACACTTTTTTATAAATTTTTGTAAAAATTCATCAAAATGGTAAGGTTTAGGCCTGGCAAGTGGGTGCACTTGCCTAGTTGAACTGTCAGTTTAAAACTGCACACACAGGCACAATTAAGTATAACTCATGCCCTAATGTAACTATAACTTGAGCCCTTCAAATGCACTGCTAATTACCCCACAAAATACGGCACTCATTGTATCTTTGATAACATCATTAATAATATCAATGGAATATCTGCAGTAAAACTTTTGACAAAAAACTGTGCATGGTTGAGGCGCAATTTAAAGATAACTTAGGGCACGAGTTATAGTTACTTGAGATAACTCTAACTATAACAGGTGAATTTCTATGGTTTTGTATGTTTAAAATCTGATCCTAACTATAACATCACTGTAACTGTTGATTTCATAAGTGAAAATAAAATATATATTCACTGAAAAAAACAAAGGTTATAGGGATGTTATAGTTAGGTTCTGAAGTTACTCACACAAAGCCATTGAAATTCAGCAGTTATAGTTATGGTTACCTCAAGTAACTATAAACTTGCGCCCTAAGTTAACTATAACTCACAGCCTTGCCTGCAGTTTTCTCATAAATAAAGTTATTGCACATGCTGCAGTGATACTGTCAAGATGCCACAGAAGGTGTCATCAATGATGCAATATGTGAAGTAATTAGATGTGCATGGCGAAGGTGCGAGTTATAGTTACTTGAGTTAACCATAACTGCTGAATTTCTATGTTTTTTTAACACACATACGTAAATATAATCAGCGGCTGGGGTTGGTTGAAGGGCCTGGCCAATGACCAGACCCAGCGGCCAACCCTCCTGCAGGCACCCAAACCCAAGCTGCGCATGCGTGCAGCCATGCGCAGCAAGAGGCTGGATGCAATGGGTGGGTTTTTTTTCCCCCAATTTTTCTCTGGATCTGTGGATTCACTGATGGATCTGCAGGTCCACGGATTGTTAAAAAAAAAAAAAAAATTGGGCAGTTTTTTGCCCATGAACCTGTCCTATAGTGTCAGGATACCTGTATCCTGACCCCTTATGTGTTTTTTTCACTCTTACTTTCCCACCTTCCAGCTGATGCGAGAAACAAAATGGCAGCTGCAACGTTTCTGTCAGGTTGCAGCCAGCCAGTCAGGGCCTTGCTTTTTCCCCAGATTCGCAAATCCAGACCCGGATCCATGGGTCAGGATCCACTTCCCTACATATCTACATTTGTTAAACTCTAATATCTCAGAAACTACCAAACGGATTTACACCAAATCATGAAAAGGGTAATCTGCGTACCAAGATCTAACTTTCTGCCAAATTTGGTGTAATTCCGTTCAGAAATTTGGGTTGTAGGCGTGTCTAAAGACCCTATAAGAAAATGAATGAGGAAAGGCGTTTTGAGACCCCCTGCTTTTCTCAGCCCCCACTTGACGAATCACCCCGAAACTTTCAAGATAGCAGCTGAACTGAGCAAAGTACACATTTTTAAATTTTCTGGAAGATTTGTCAAGCAGCGCCAAAGTTATGTGCAAAACAAAAAACGCTGTTCCTATGGAAACTAGCTCTTAACTATAACTACCTACTGGCGACCACTAGTAGGTAATATCTATATATATATATAGACATATATATATATATACACACATACATATATAGATACATTTATAACTATACATATAAATATATATTTTCACATGCATACACAAAATGGTTTAGTACATTAAAATTTTTGGAAAATACTTGTTCTGTTAAGTATTTCTCCACGCAATGTAATGACTCCTGAAATAAATCTAAGAAAACATACCTGTGATGTTAAGTCTCCCAGTGTACATACTGTGACATAAGGACTCCCAATGTACTACCTGCGAAGTAAACGGAGCACACCACAATTGCAATAGTCTTATTCATTTATGACTAGGTAATTAGTCAGAGGTTCTGAGTAACACAGAAGTGTTGCCAGATTCATTTAATGCTTAAGTTTTTCAAGCAGGTCTCTATCGCAGCAAAGGTGGCAAAGGATGTTGGTTTAATTTGAATGGCAATGTGGTCACCTTGGTTTCTGGCACAGTGTGAGGATGTGAGGGAGCAAGGGATGGAAAGAGCCAGTGACGTGGACCTGGTGACAACGCAATGATTTTGGTTTGCCTAGAGTTCAGCTTGAGTGTGCAATTGTGCAGGAGGGTGGGTTGGCTGACTGAATTGAAGAAGGCCTACACACTGTGTAGAATGAGGACAGAACACAGGTAGATGTGACATGCTGTGGGGATAATGTTGTGCACCCGAGTGAGGGCAGCTGCTGTTGCGTGGAGAGAGCAGACACCTGACCGGAGTTCACACTTATGAAGTGGTGTTCCAGAGGGAGTGAGAAGGACAGCAGTGCATGCACTTGCTGCAGGGAATGATTTGGTTCTAGAGTTAGGTGGTGTTGGTGGACACTTTAGTGGATGAAGCAAGGGGTTTTGTCTAGAAAAGGAACCAGAGGAAGTACAGAAGAGATTCCTGACTGGAGGATGGCAGTGAACTAATTGGTGTAAGCGGGTTGAGACTCAGTAGGCTGGAATTTAGGGAGGTCAAGTGTTCTGTGCATGATGAAAAGGAGGTAAGTGGGCTCCAAGATTAGCACAGATGACCATAATCTTAAATGAGAACTAGAGGAAGACTAGGTGACTGTCAAATAGTACAGCAAGGCACGACGAGGAGAGATTTTGAAGGTGCTCTAGCGATTTGTTTGAGGGGGCAGAGTGAGGAGTTGTCAAAATATTTCAGTATTAAATAGCTTTTACTATATTAAGGGTGTTTTGAGGCCTGTGATTGTTTGCTTGCTTGTACACTGCTCGGCATTCCAGGAGCACGATTTACACCATCAGGATTTTTTTAGAATGTGAATGACAAGGATGAACCGGGGTTGGAGGTGGATAAGGTGCCTTGACCGTGGCATTCATGTTATTAGCGGGGAGGAAGTGGGTCGGTCGTATGAGACTTTTGGTTTGCTCACTGTGGACTGGGTGGATGGGCAGGGCTCTGGATTAGAGCGTGGTGAATGTGGTAGAGTGCTTGCCATTGGAGAGAGTTGGTTAGGGATGGTTATTTTTCAGTTAATGATCAGTGAGAAATTGGTAGAAAATTATTTATTATTATTGTTAATTAATGTCCATGTTGAAGTCTTGGCACTTCATGGATGAAGAGCAGGGGTCTTCAAACTGGGGGGCAGGCCCCGATAGGGGGGCTCCAAGTGATCCCAGTGAGGGCGCCAGGCTCTGGCCAAAAGAACATTTATGTAGATAGCAGTGTTTGTATTAAGTAAAAAACATGTTTATTGCATTTTTAAAAAGGTTACAGAACTTAACTGCAATGTTTAAATAACTCTAGACATATTTAAACATAGCCAACTTAATGGAATAATTATGAAAAATTCTGAGGGGGGGGCGATGATTTAGTTTTTCCCACGGGGGGGGGGGCTATTAAAAAGTTTGAATACCACTAGTTTAGGGGAGATGAGAAGGGTGATTAGGTGGAGTGAGGTGGTGAGAGGTCTGATAACAGTTTCCGCAGATATAGCTTGGGTTGTTTGTACAGCTGTCTTGGAAAGGGGGCCACGATGGATGGCTCGTCTGACTTTTCTGTCTTGGAACTTGAGAGCCTGGCCTCCTAGGGAATTGCCCTTGCCCTCGTGAATACTTGCTGTTCATGTCCGTGTCGAGAAAGGTCTCCATGGAAACGTAGTATCCATCTATACTTACGTTAAGATTTTCCCATTAGGCTCTTTAAAACGCAATTACGCCTCTTGAAAGCTCCATCAACGCTGTCTTGTCCACTAGATACTTAGTTGAATCTTCTGTTAACTTGACACAAAAATATGACTCCAACATATTTAGGTTTACAGCTCAACGAGTCATTTCCACTCTGACAAGTCTAATGGGCACATTTTTAAGGACTTTACTTGCATGTCCCCTCGGGTGAGAAATGATTGCCCCTACAGCCAATTGTCCCTGAAAACTACCTGGACTTTTGGGTCAACGAGCTTCGTCTTACAGTTTGAGTGGCCTCTTTTCCCCAAATGACCATATATAAAAATGTAGATGTCACGCTACTGTTGAAGTTCAGTGAGATGTTCAGTGTTCTATGTCAGTTCAATACGTGCTGAATGTGGATAACACTACTAGTGCACTATGGACCTGAGCTCGTTTTGTGCTTTGCTACAGTTCACATTTCTGCACCTCCGCTTGGGAGGTGACAGAGTCAAGGTGGCATTGCTGTTGTTTTTTCAACATCAACCAGTTGAGGACGTTTATAGTTCTCGTGCGCTAGCTATTATTAAGCATTTTGTAAGTATTACCTTTCAGATATTTTAGTCAGTTTGGCAAAGAAGTTCTCAGAAACAGTTCTCTGAACCCTTGATGCCTGATGCTGCCTTCCTTTCAGATTTTAATGTCCTTTCTTTAGGATCTGATCTCGTTGGTTCCTAACAGGGAAGAGCCAGGAACTGCGAGCAAGCAAAATTTCCTATATGGTCACTCGGGTACTTTTATCCCAGACTCCCTCCAATGGCCAACACCCACTCTCCAACATCTCTGTTCTTCGTCCATGTATACATATGCTTTTGCATTGACTGGTTTGCATATGGAGATGTGTGAGATGGCCGCGCAGAGGTGATTGGCCGGGTACTTGTATATATGCATGCGTGATATCAGCTTTAGTTAAAAGATCAAGCAGCAGTGTCCCGCCTGGTATCAGTTCCTATCACTAAACTTACAGAATTACAGAACCACCGTCAATCTATCTTTATCTGTTAATCTGGCATCTTGTTCGGGACATAACCTTCCAATGTTCCCAGTGTGTAATGTGTGTGGTGTCAGGCTGAAAGCGTGTGGTGTTTATATCCGGTTACTCATGTGCTGTCCTGAACAGGGTGACTTGAAGAGCTACCTCCGGAGCTGCCGGGCAGCAGACCCCATGGCGCTGGACCCTCTGACCCTGCAAAGGATGGCCTGTGAGATATCCTGTGGTCTCCAGCACCTGCATAAGAACAACTATGTGCACAGGTAACATCTCTATGGGGCGTCTGTCTGAGGGGGTGGGGGCCTGCGTAAGAAATAAGCGAAGCAAACTCGTGGTTTAAACCATGCACCGCGCTGGATGCTCATCCCCGGGCTGTCTTAAGTCTGTATATGTCTTTAGTGGGATGAAGCTTCCACTGGTGACCGGGGATGGCACGCCACAGGGGCCCCCAGACCTGACCACGGGGAAATGTCTCGGGTTTGCCTGGCCACGTCTGTCTGCAGTGTCAAAAAAAGAACACACTACTCCAAGTGTGGCTTTCAGACACATCTGGACACAATATTTCGTATATGGCCATCAAAACAGAATACTCCAAATGCCCCATTGATGCATCAGATGTGACCTACAGAGCTATATACAATAATCCATTGTGATCTCTAAAATTAGGCCGAGTACTGCAGATGTGGCCATCAGAATACCACACAAGACTCCAGTTGCTTCCTCAGAACTGGCCACAGAACTCAGACTATGGCCTTGACACAGGGCTTCAGCTTAGACTACCACAAATCAAAACTACTGCAGTTTACATTGGTCGAAATTGGCATAGTACGCCATATGAGCCCTTACTTGTGATCTCTATTAAATATTTTATTTTTTATGTGTAACAAAAAAAACGCCATTTTAGCAGCACCAAGCGACTTCAGCCAGGATACGCACAGATAAGGTGGGAATCTCATCTAGACTGACAGGAATGATGGAAGTGGAAATGTTAGAGCTGAGATGTTGCTGATTGGGGGATTTCTCTGTGTATCTGGTTAGGTTTGTGGTGAGATGGGCCACATGGATGTCTGCTCCTTCTGCTGAATAGAACTTCTGTTTGTGCAATTTAATCTTGCATCCAAGGTCTGGAATGTTGCACGGTCGTAGCCACAGTTCCTAGCAGGAGTGGCGCAGAATCTCCATGCGTGCACGCTGGTGTACACCGAGGAAGGGATATATATGCTTGAGGAGAAAATAGATAAAGAGGCTGCATTTACTGCTGGAATTGGAGTACACAATTCAGTCTTGAGGTACTCAAGAATAATATAAAAAAGTAATTTTCTCTGAGAGAGCAGTGAATAAATGGAATAAATCAACAGCCAAAACAAATTCTTTCAGCAGGTCTCAACACGTATGCATGGGTAGAGGTGGAGACCATTTTGTGGCATTGTGTGCGTGCGACCAACTCTACTTTAGGCTTTTTTAAGTTGCGAACCTATCATGAAATCTCCAGATTGCTCTCAGATGTCAGACCTTCTCAGGTAACTGCAGGGACTACCTCACTGCGGAGGCTTTTATTTATTTTTATATAAAAAAGTAAACTATTTCTTGTTCCGAAGTGCAGTTGGATTCTACACAAGTGCTTATGACCACAAAGTATGGTTTACCCTTGTATAATTTTGCTGGTGTTAGTTATGGCACTATGTTATGGATTTTATTTGTGCTGACATTAAACTGTGTTAACATTTTACCTCTACAGTGAATGTTTGAACCTGTGAAGGAAACCGCTCTATTCTGAGGGAAGAAGGTTGTAACATCATTTTTACTGAGCTATACACCAATTTCCTCTGGTCTGCGTGGAGAAGACCTGTATATCAGTCCCTGAAGGCTCCGGAAGTTCGCTTCCTTTGCACCATAGTCAGCCCCTCGTCATCCCTGTCCTGTATGATCCCTCCCATTCTGAGCGACCCTGTGTGCTTGTGTCCCATCAGTCCTGGGTGCTCAGTTCCCTCCCGGGCTCAGCGGTCCTGTGTGTTACTTTGTAGTACATCAAGCTCATCTCATGGCAATGCTGCTCGTACTAGGTTACCACCTTTTCTGAGCAGTCTTGTGTGCTCATTTCCTGTTCCCCCGAGCTGTCCTCTGTACTCACTTCCTGGCCGGTCGAAAGTTCACCTGTTGCTTCTCATGAGTGGTCGCCAGACCCCATTCCCTGCTCTTCTTGTGCTGTTGTTTCCCATTAATGCATGAGTGGGCCTGCGCATATCATGTTCTGATTGTCTTGAGGCATCCTGCGTGCTCAGTTTCTGTTCCGAGCAGCCTGCATGCTCAGTTCCTGTACATCCTGATCTGTACTGTGTTTTTACCAACCATTTTGGAGCAGCCTTCCCTGCGCTCTTCCTGTGCGCTCCGAGCGGGCCATTGTGCTCATCCCCTATGTGTTCTGAATGGCAGGACTTGTTTCCCGTCCGCCCTGTGAGCTCAGTCTTCAGTCAGAGTGAGTCCTGTCAGTTGTGAGCAGCCCTGTGAGCTTGTACCTAGCTCGTGAGCTCATTTTCTGTGCATCCCAGTCTCCCCGTTGAACTTACTGCTGTCTATCCTGAGTTGTCTCTGCTTGCCTTCTCTCTATCCCGAGCAGCCCTATTAACCCCAAAGTCTCGGGTGGCCAGTCCTAAGTGGTCCTGTGCACTCGCATCTTCTTTCATCCTGAGGGGTAGCGTCCTCGCTTCATACCGTCCTGAGGGGTTCTCTGTGCTCAGTGATCCGGGTTTGGATACTCCTGGGCGGGAGTATGTTGGGTCCCTTTGAGTTCCAGGCGCTTCCATGATTATGTGGGGGTGTTTGTCGTCTGAAGCGCTTCCCTTCTCTCTGCTGGGATCCCCGAGGCGCGACTGCTTTGATGTCACTCCACGGCTTCGGAATGGTCGACTCTGTCCAACAATATCCTGATGCTGAGCGAGTGGGACATGGAGACTCCAGCATCAGTGATTTTGTTGAGGAGGGTGACCGCTGGCTTCCTGTCCAATGATGGCGTGTGTCTAGCCTGAAGGTGTGGTATTGTGTCAGCTGGACAACAACCTACATGATGGACAATACTTTCGCAGTCAAGTGATTCCATGGTATTGTAGGAAAATGGTAGCGAGCACACTGATGGCTGTGTGTGTTCCCGTCTATATACATCCCTCGCTTGTCTCAGATTGTCTACGCCTCTTTTCTCCATCTTCTCTTCCTTCTTGTGTGTCTGTCCAAATAACATTTCTCAGATAGTCTGTTCTTTCCATTACTTAATTCTTCATGTTATGTCGCCATGCAGTGACCTTTTCCAAACCTGTCTCTCTGCCTGTCAAATCGTTACCTGCCTCTCTCCGCTCTCAGTCGTCCGTATCCTCCCCAGGTTTTCTGGTCTCTTTGCGTTCTCTGGCTTTGCTGTAACACCTCTTTGTCCTGTTTTCTGTTTCCTGTTTGCAGAGCTCGACATTCGGGACTGAGGGGGAAAAGTGGAAAAATATGTAGAGATTCTGGAGAAAAAAAATAATTGAGCCAACACTTTGCCCAGTGTACACATCCAAAATTGGTAACAATTTTATTAAGCAGGTCTACTGGAACTGAGAAGCCCCAGATAGACTGGGCGGTGGGGCCAGATTGCAGTGCTTTAAATGGGCCGGTACTGTCCGGTACTCAGTGCTGGCACTTTTTTATTTGGAGAGGGAGAGTACCGTCTCCCCAAGAAAAACGCAATACTTTTAATTGGCGAGTACCAGCACGTCTCAGAAACAAGCAGGTACTCTGATACAGAGTACCTGCACTTCTGTTTTTCCATTTCAAGCACTGGTAGTAACAAACGATAGTACGTGAGCTTAGCAGACAGGAATGGAGAGCAGGTGCAGGCCATCTCTGCAGACGTAGGAAGGGAGAACGAAAGTTGCCACCCTGAGCTGGTTGCAGGCAGACACAAGCTGGAAACACTGATTGAGTGTTTAACCAGCTCAATGCGTTTCTGTGCTTTTGACACCCACTTCCGCTCCCTGATCCTTCAGGGCTGCCATAAGGGCAAATGTGAAATGTGCCTCAGTGGATATATACAGGGAGTGCAGAATTATTAGGCAAGTTGTATTTTTGAGGATTAATTTTATTATTGAACAACAACCATGTTCTCAATGAACCCAAAAAACTCATTAATATCAAAGCTGAATATTTTTGGGAGTAGTTTTTAGTTTGTTTTTAGTTTTAGCTATGTTAGGGGGATATCTGTGTGTGCAGGTGACTATTACTGTGCATAATTATTAGGCAACTTAACAAAAAAAAATATATACCCATTTCAATTATTTATTATTACCAGTGAAACCAATATAACATCTCAACATTCACAAATATACATTTCTGACATTCAAAAACAAAACAAAAACAAATCAGTGACCAATATAGCCACCTTTCTTTGCAAGGACACTCAAAAGCCTGCCATCCATGGATTCTGTCAGTGTTTTGATCTGTTCACCATCAACATTGCGTGCAGCAGCAACCACAGCCTCCCAGACACTGTTCAGAGAGGTGTACTGTTTTCCCTCCTTGTAAATCTCACATTTGATGATGGACCACAGGTTCTCAATGGGGTTCAGATCAGGTGATCAAGGAGGCCATGTCATTAGATTTCCTTCTTTTATACCCTTTCTTGCCAGCCACGCTGTGGAGTACTTGGACGCGTGTGATGGAGCATTGTCCTGCATGAAAATCATGTTTTTCTTGAAGGATGCAGACTTCTTCCTGTACCACTGCTTGAAGAAGGTGTCTTCCAGGAACTGGCAGTAGGACTGGGAGTTGAGCTTGACTCCATCCTCAACCCGAAAAGGCCCCACAAGCTCATCTTTGATGATACCAGCCCAAAACAGTACTCCACCTCCACCTTGCTGGCGTCTGAGTCGGACTGGAGCTCTCTGCCCTTTACCAATCCAGCCACGGGCCCATCCATCTGGCCCATCAAGACTCACTCTCATTTCATCAGTCCATAAAACCTTAGAATAATCAGTCTTGAGATATTTCTTGGCCCAGTCTTGACGTTTCAGCTTGTGTGTCTTGTTCAGTGGTGGTCGTCTTTCAGCCTTTCTTACCTTGGCCATGTCTCTGAGTATTGCACACCTTGTGCTTTTGGGCACTCCAGTGATGTTGCAGCTCTGAAATATGGCCAAACTGGTGGCAAGTGGCAAGTGGCATCGTGGCAGCTGCACGCTTGACTTTTCTCAGTTCATGGGCAGTTATTTTGCGCCTTGGTTTTTCCACACGCTTCTTGCGACCCTGTTGACTATTTTGAATAAAACGCTTGATTGTTCGATGATCACGCTTCAGAAGCTTTGCAATTTTAAGAGTGCTGCATCCCTCTGCAAGATATCTCACTATTTTTGACTTTTCTGAGCCTGTCAAGTCCTTCTTTTGACCCATTTTGCCAAAGGAAAGGAAGTTGCCTAATAATTATGCACACCTGATATAGGGTGTTGATGTCATTAGACCACACCCCTTCTCATTACAGAGATGCACATCACCTAATATGCTTAATTGGTAGTAGGCTTTCGAGCCTATACAGCTTGGAGTAAGACAACATGCATAAAGAGGATGATGTGGTCAAAATACTCATTTGCCTAATAATTCTGCACTCCCTGTATGCTACCTAGCCAATTATATAATGTCAGTTTCTGCACAGGGGTGCCCCAGACTCAGTTTGTGAAGGGGCATGTATCTCAGCCTAATGGGGGCGGAGGGCCCATTGAAAATTCATGCTCCCTTTCTAAAGGTACCTTGGGAGGTGAGCTAAATGTGCACCACCTTTGGGGTGGCACAATTTTAGCACATCTTGTCAGTGCCTTTTTAGGGTTGATGCAAGCACTTTAGCCTGCTGTAATCTCTCTGTAGGAGTCTTTAGTGTCAAGCGCAAGAACTCTAGCCCGCTGTAATCTCTCTCAGGACTTTTAACCACGCCCAACCAATGCCCATTTGTTTCGTTGGTTTGTGGACTTGCCTTTTAAAAAATGCTTGCTTTCATTTGTGAAAGGCATGCATACGTCATGCCTTTTCCTTTGTTTAGCCCTCCTCGAGCACACCAACCACTGAAACATACAAGGCTCCATGTTTTCAGTATGGCTTCTGGACTACTTTTTTTTGTAATTTCCTATGCAGCGCAATCTCGCTGGGTAGTAGTCGAGCGTTTTGAATGACATCGACCCTGTTACATGGATAATTGCACATTTGCCGATACGTTTGACAGCGAGCAAACTTCTGTTTCCTTTGTATATTCCTTCTTGCTCATGGCGTGGCACTTTAAATCACTGAGGTGGTTTGCCTTGCTCATAAGGGGTGGGTGCAGCGCACTGGAGGAAAGGGAGGCTAAAATGTAATTAAAAATAAAAATAAAAACTTACCTTGCTCCTCGCCACGCCGCTCCTCTCCTCCGTTGCAGGCTCCAGGCACAGGCCCCCACCCTACCCTGCGTGGCCAATCCTGATGCTCCATCCCTGCAACACAGTGCCGGGCTGGAGAGAGCCTACTGCGCCGCATGTGTGTTTGGCTGGCCCAAGACAGCTGGCCAAACATACATGCTTACTGAGAGTAGTGCACAGTGCACTCCCCTCACTGCTCACCATCCCCGTGGCCCTGCTCCTTTAACAAACAAAACGATAATAAGCAGGGTTTATTAT
Organism: Pleurodeles waltl; assembly: GCF_031143425.1. Taxonomy (NCBI): domain Eukaryota; kingdom Metazoa; phylum Chordata; class Amphibia; order Caudata; family Salamandridae; genus Pleurodeles; species Pleurodeles waltl. The sequence continues at coordinate 973,454,841 of NC_090446.1, read as the reverse complement.
TGTTTTGTTTGTTAAAGGTTTTGCAGCTTTTGCTGCTGGCTTGGGGGTTTAGTGGGGTGGAGTGACGCTCCTCCGCCCTAACGGAGGAGCCACCCCTGTTAAATCTGTATTACTTTTCATTTTTAATTTATGTGGCAATAAAAGTCCGTTAGGACTTTACAACGCTAATATCAATAAGTCAAGCAAGTGCAACACCCATCACATTGCAAATGCTTGTTTTGTCTGTGTTCCTACATCTGTTAAATGGCATTGCCTCATTTGCATGGGGCCATGCTCCCATGCACTTTGGGGAATACAGATTTGTGCACCAAATGCTTAACTTGTAATTGCCCAGGTAAACCAAAAACGATGAAGCTGCTTAGTGCAGTTCCGGGAAAATGTGTGTGTTGTGGTGCGTCAGTTCTGTAGTGCATCAACATGATTAACACTAGGCATTTGCCATAAACTGTACCAATAGTACTTAGTTGACAAAAATCAAGAATCCACACACGTGAAAAACCTCGGTAGTGAGATTGTAATTGTGGTACATAAAAGACGCGTTTCCTTGATGTTATTCCAGATCTAAAAGACAATAATTCAGAAGTCTAGGCCCAAAGTTTCTCCTTGTCTTCATCACTTTAGTGTACATTTTCACAGGCAGTCAAGAGCTGTGCTCCATTCGCATTCTGTGTACGAAGCTACCTGGCCTGATCCGCATAGCCCGATCAGAAATGCCCTTCTGATCTAATGACATACTAAGAGTACATTGTGGAAATGGAATAGATTCCACCGTTTCCTCACTGCAAATCTTCAAGGGTCTTGAAGCCTACCTGTTAACTACGAAAATCCTTTTCCTCAATTTTTCCTTGAAATCCTCCTGTCACAGGCATCAACACAGTAGCATTTTCCACAGTTGCCATTAGATGGCGCCATTGACCAATGATGCGTTGTCTAACATGCACCTAGTAATGGAAGCTCCTTCCACGTGTCCCTCGTCTTTTAAGTATCTTTCAGTGCGAGATTTTACCACTGCGGCGTCAGCAAGGATCTGCCAGATGTCACCATAAGCAATGACAGTTTGGATCCTGAAAAGCCCTACTCTTTTAGGTGACGTCTGTTTCATTTCTCCCACCCACCGAAGATTACTGAATCTGTAGCTCGCCGAATCCGTGCTCTGTGTTTTTTTCACACTAGATGACTAATATTTTTTTCTAGAAAGCAAAATGTCGCCTCCTGAATCATAAAGTCTTAAGCTTTGTCTAGAACGTAAAGGCATGTTTATTTCCTGCCCACATTCCTCTAGTATGAGGTGTCGGGGACCCGAGCATGACGCACGTGCCCTGTGCCGCATGCACCTGAACAATACGAGAGAGAAGTGAAGCGGTTCAGAGTCGACATTTCAAACGCCTTCCTAATCCCGACAGGCTCGTCGATGGCATTCTTCTTTCTCAGAGAAAAGCCTCAGCTGCATTCTTGCTGCTGTGTGCGCAAAAAACTAACGCTTCTCTTATTCCCATTGGAGCTTCCAGTCAGAAAAGATGCTACTGTAAAGAGACGCCCCTCTTATTCTTCACCTAAGCTCTTTCCGGTTCCAAGCACTTACAACATCAGTAGTGAGTTTTCCCCCTGCTGGTTTAAAGCCTTAGAAGACTGAAAACGTTAATCAGGCCAAAATCTATATTTTTTTATCCTCAAGCATAATTGGTGCCTCCGCTGTGCTCCTTACAGCTGCTGCCTTTCACTCATCTTCGGCGGCGCCTTCCCGCGCTGTAATCAGGCCAGTTGCTTCAGCTCCTGGCCAGATCCCTTTTTAGCGAGTTACAGTGTGGGGTTGGGTTGCGTCCAAACCCCCAGTGGGTGCCTGTTGCAGTTAGCGGGCAGGGGCTTCATGCAACAATCGGGAACTAATCAGGTAGGAGGCACATTTTTTGTTTCACGTTAGGACCTTGGAATGCCGCAACACCACGTAGGTCTTGTCAGGACCACATCCTCCTCCCAACTGTGCCTATCTCCTGGCTTCCGCTGCAGACCACAAACGGGTGATTACATCATCTTCTCTCAGACACGAGCTCAGACACACAGGGAATGGGGACATGCACGATACTACACACCTCCCTTTCTTACAGACAACAAACACGTGAACACACAGTCTGTTGTGACGGGACAGTCATCCCCAACCGGGGTCGGACCGAAACGAAAATAGGCCAAGGCACCATAACAGAAGAGGCCCCCATTAGTTATATAGACAACAAAAAAAGTGTCCTAGATGAGCAAATCGGGCAGATTTTGAACTTGTAAAGACAAGCTGTCTTCATTGATGTCTTTTAGGGGTCACCAGAGGTCACAGCTTACCCCTTGAAACCCCTGACACTTTTTTTGTGACTCCTGGTCTTCAAGTTGGCAAAATCAGTGACAGAAACACATCGGCAGTATGGACTTCGGTTGAGGGCTCCTCTATCTTTGTTTTCGCTCAGTTTTTTTTATTACACTACTAGTGAATAAGGGTATATTATTCACTATTAGCATAATAAAACAAGCATTTGCAATGCAACGGGTCTCGCATTTGCACGAGTGATAGCTATTAGCATTGTAAACTCCTAACCAAACTTTTCTTTCCACATAAATTAAAAGAAAAAAACGAGCGGGATTGCGCTATGTAAAACCCAGCGTGATCACGCTGAAATTCAAAACCAAAATAACGAGCGCGATCACGCTACATGGAAAATAAAAAGATAAAGTACTACAGAAACCAGGCCGAAAACATGGAGCCTTGTATTTTTCAGTAGTTGGCCGGTGTGCTCGATGAGGGCTAAACACCAGAAAAGGCATTACGTATGCATGTCTTTCACTAATAAAATCAAGCAGATTTTAAAAGGCATGCCCACGAACCAATGACAGAGACAGGCGTGACATGGGAGTGGTTAAAAGCCCAAAGTGTGATCACGACGTGGACGGAGTGCTTGTGTGCTCCACCCTAAAAAGGAGTGCAATTAGCTGGATTACCTACTCTGGCTACTGAGGTAATAAAAAATGCTTTTAAATGTGTGTTGTGTTTGTGCTTGCATGTGAGTGTGTGTTTATGTGATCAAGTGTGTGCAAGTGTGAATTTATGTGCGTGTGTGTGTGTGAAAATGAAAGTCAAAATGCATGTGATGTCAATTCCGCTACTGCTGGCATTTTGGTGAATTGACATTCATAGGTGTTTTGAGCATTTTGCAAGGTAAAATAGACTGTGTGTATATGTGTTTGCTGCAAGCAATGCTGATGGTAATATTAGAGAAATCAACAGTAAAAACCATCCCACGAGACCATAAAACAGGCCTACACACTGACCTTTCAGATCAGCCCTTCAAGCATTGCCTGATTGCCCTATAGATCAGACACTTTCTACATCTTCCACAAGAAACACACAAAATCCCGTGCGGACAATACTCTGCACCATACAATTACACATAAAAGTGCAGCCTAGCACAGCAGTACACTGAACTCACAGTCACACTAACTGGCCAAACCAAGATGACAAAGTGCCAGCTGGAGAAAACACTGAATCTGCACCTAGTACATCTCCCACTGGAAGCTGCACCAAAAAAAGTTGTGACATCTTACAAGGACAATGATGACAGCCTCCAGTAGAGGCATACTGAAAAAAACATTGGTATAACACCACAATCAAACACTAGAGAAGACAAGCAACACCAGCGCAGAAACCAGTTCACGCCAGCAGGTAAAGAAGTACCGACCTGGAACAAAATAAAGCTGCATTAAACACTACCAATCCGACACATAACTGACTGACTCCATTATAAGCAAACTGAATAAAACCCACCACAAAACAATCACATACTCAGTTTCCTGTATGACACACCTGTCAAATCGTACCATTCGTACAGAATAAGTACTCAGGAGAAATGTGTAACTATCAATATCACACAACACTGCGGCGAAACATTTGGCTGTCACCCACAACACCATTGTGTACTACACTTATCCACATTTTAACTCCACAGGTCTTGCAATCTTTTGTAACATGTATTTCTCCTCTTACAAATTGCACCCATGGAGTACAATCCCATGAATCTTCTAATAGGAGGATCTTACTCTTCCAAAGTTTGTATATCCTGGTGTACGCCTCACACAACTTTTAGCGATAAGAGTACTGCTCTTTCCTCCCTTTGTACCAACACACAGACAGTTGTACTACACTCGTATCTCCTGTGACTGTTTGGTACTTTCCCACACTCCTGTAGCACATGGACACACACAGCCAACATGCATCTGTGCAACAATCCACAGATGGGGGTACTACAACCTCCTCTCCAAACTGCTCACTATTTTTCATATGGAGTTGAAAGAGATTGCTCACACAGTACTCTCAAACAACTACTGGTTGATAATTTTAACCTCTCAACCTCTCTTGCAGTACTAAGCATTCAACTTGCCACAATACTTAACATAAACTGCAAATGCCAAGCAACAGACCTCAACTTACACAGAAACTTGCTAACCCGTCAATGCATTACCAGTAAGATATAATCACTGAAAAAACAAAGGTTACAGGGACATTATAGTTTGGAAATAGAATTTAAAAAACATAGAAATTCACTTAAAACAAGGGTTACAGGAATGTTATAGTTAGCCTCACATTTTAAATGTAAAAAAACGTAGAAATTCAGCTGTTAGAGTAATTATAAGTAACCCTAAGTTAACTATAACTCGTGCTCTTGCCATGCACCGTTTTTCCTGAATAATTTTCTGCAGATATTACATTGATATTATCAATAATGTTATAAAAGGCGTTATGAATTCTGTAATATGTGGGATAATTAGCAGTGCATGGTGAGGGCGCAAGTTATAGTTACCTTAGGGCACAAGTGAGCCTAACTATAACATCCCTGTAACCTTTGGCGTTTTAAGTGAATATCTATACTTTTTAAAATTCTATTTCCTAACTATAACAACCCTAGAACCTTTGTGTTTTTTCAGTGAATTTCTGTTTTTTTTAAAACTTAAGGTAATTAAAATTTCTATTGGTTAATTGAACCACCGCCGTGCATGTCTTTTGGCCGTGCGTGGCGGGGTTGACCACCAGGCCTGGCCTGCAGCCAACCCCCTAGAGCAGAGGTCTTCAAACTGGGGGGCAGGCCCCCCTAGGGGGGCCTCAAGTGATCCCAGGGGGGGCGCCATACTCTGGGCAAAATAAATATTATACAGATAACATGCCTTTGTTTCAAGCAGAAGCATGTTATTGCAGTTTTTAAAAGGTAACAGTACTTAATTGCAATGTTTATATAGGTTTAGACCTATTTAAACATTGCCATTTTTGTAAAATAATTGTGAAAAATTCTGAGGGGGGCCCAATGATTTTTATTTTTCAACTGGGGGGGCGCGGCACTGAAAAGTTTGAAGACCACTGCCCTAGAGCTACCCAACTCCACACCACACTCAGCCTTCGGCCATATGCGGCTGGGGTTGGCCGCAGAGCCTGGCCTGCAGCCAGGCCCTGCAGCCGACCCCCTGTGACCACCCAATCCCGCACCACACATAGGCTTTGGTGTGAGTGTGGGTGTGAAAGTGGGTGTGTCTGGGTGTGAGAGTGGTGTGTCTGGTTGTGAGAGTGGTTGTGAGACTGGGTATGAGAGTAGGTTTGAGAAGGTGTGTCTGGTTTCGAGAGTGGGTGTGAGAGGGTGTGTCTGGTTGTAAGAGTGCGTGTGAGAGGGTGTGTCTGGGTGTGTGAGTGGGTGTGAGGATGTGTCTGGGTGTAAGACTGGGTGTGAGAATTTGTGTCTGGGTGTTAGAGTATTTGGCTGGTTTTTTTTATGTTTCTTGAAAACCACAGATCCACCTGTGGATTTACATTGGGGGTCACGCTGAGCCCCACAGTTGGATCTGTGGATCTCGAAAAATGGAAAAAATATGTTTGTAGGCATTTACTGACCATTAGTTACTATTTAGTCGCATCTTATTTACTGCCAGGGGGTCACGGAACGTCTACCTGACCCCATTATCTCCACTGGCCCTACATTTCAGCCCCGGGGATCGTTTCTCAGATAAAACATAATGGCGGTTGCAACTTCCCTGTCAGAATGCGGCCATCCAATGAGATTCTTGCATTGCCACATGTATATGCGAATCCACCCTCAGTGCATCTGTGGATCCTCCGCGGCCCTATACATCTATATTTTTCCCTCTTGAATATCTTCAAAACTACTGAACAGATTTACACCACACCACATCACAAAAGGCACAATCTGCACCCCAAGATCTTGCTTCCTGCCACATTTGGAGTAATTCCGTTCAGCGGTTCGGATTACAGAGTGCCTAAAAACCCTATGGGAAAATGAACGGGGAAAACACATTTTAGGACCCCCCCTCTTTTTCTCGGCCCCCTGCTTGACGGATCACCCCGAATCCTTCAAGACAGTAGCTGAACCGACTGTTGTATTAGTTTTGAAAGTTTCATAAAGATTCATCAAGCGTTGTCAAAGTGATTGGCAAAATAAATAACGCTTTTCTTATGGAAACTAGGTCCTAACTATAACTACCTACTGTCAAGCGCCAGTAGGTAATATATATATATAAAACCTGTGTTTTTGTTTTCACTATCATTAGTGTCACTTGCGCTTAGTAGCATTTATTTTCCTTCAGTTGTAACATAAATATTGCTGAATGCACACAAGACCCTCTAAAGGCATGAACTAGTCTGTGCCACAGTCAACTCAATTGAGAAATCGTACTTCACACTCACCAACTCTGTTCCTTACATCACAATCACTGATGAATGTGTTACTGTCCGAAGCTCCATGGATCATGTAAGTGGTGTTTAATGTAAAGAGGATTTCCTACATCTTTCCACTGTCTCCACAGCAGCATTTCCACAGCACTATTCTTATCACACCATCTCCATACCACTTCCATTAAGCGTAGGAATATACAACTGGACACTTCCCCTCAGTTTTAAACTCCCCTCAGCTGACTCCTTGTCAGACCTTGCCCACCTTCCTCATTCTGCTCCTCCTGCTTAGCAGCGTAAGCTGATACCACTTGCCAATGGATTTGAGGGTGGGTTTCCCCAAAATAGCCCTCCATCCTTACTTGGACGTCTTCCTTTTCACAACTGCTTCTTTCTCGTTAAAAATGGCCTCTATCTTGCTGCATTTTCACGCAGGTCCTTAAATACTTGTTGTTGAAGTTGCACCGGAGTCTTGCTGCATTTCACACAGGTCCTTAACTTTTTGTCAACTTGTTGTTGAAGTTGGAGGGCTTAAAGGAGTCTGGAGCCACTCTGGTAAGAGGTAAGCCTTTCCTTCATGCTAGGCCCTCAGGTTACAGCAACAGCAGGGCCCCATCCTTCTTCCACCTTTACCTATCTCCTAGTTCCCACTCCACACCAACATTCTATTACATCATGGACTCTCTCCAGACAACAGCTCAGATATAGAGGAAATGGGGACACACATGATACTACAGTACCCACATTATGATCTCTTGAAGGCAAAACAGTAATGGCTGTACCTTTAAAGTCAATATTTCTCTGGCTGATTCTACTCTATCCTTCCCATTCAACACATGTGGCAGATCAAATTGTAAACCATTGTGAGAAGCACAAGTTGTGGTCTTTTCTGATAATGAGACCCCTGTAAAGTAGATCACTAGGTTATTTTGTTTTCCACAGTTTTATCAAGCACTGCATGTCACATTTCTGTTTTATTCACTTTGATTTTCCTTCTGGGTTGGTTTCCAATGTTCTGGAGTTTTCAGAAATGGAGGTAACCTACTACATGTTATTCATTGTACCCCTCAAAAGCCTGCACAATTCATACAAGATGGTAAATATCCTGACACTTGTGCCCTTTGTTCTGATGAACAAACATTTACGTCGATGGTCAAAAGCCGCCATAACCTTGAGAATTACTTTTGTCTACTGTTTAAACCTAATTGCATCAGCTTACTGAGACCCTTCCTTCACAGGATAGAGTTACTGAGCCGCTCTTTCCTCTTCTTGAGACCTTGATAGACCTCTCGCGAGATATGAAGTTCTTGCTGATAACTATGTCATTTGATAGTGAGAGGCTATTTGGCAAAATAGCAAACTGCTCACTGAAGAGATTCTAACAGAGCTTCTGCATGTTCACTTGGCCTGCCAATTTCACCAACAAAATTGAATGTTATATAAAGTTGATGTTCTTCCTTAAACATGTCTTGCCAGTCAGTACAAGCTGAAGAAGCACTGTTTTCACCCTTGTCCTCCAGAGTCACCACAGCTAAGCCACTGTTTAGGGCTTAATCTTCATGGCTTGTATCACTACAGCTGGGAGACTTGTGTTGGAATTCCTTTCAAATTTAAGACAGAGCTGGTCCTACACTAAAGCTACTGAAGGAAACCGGCTGCCTTATGGTGCCACAGCAACAGGTGAAAGGATGTGGCCAGTGTGCACGAAATGGCTTAAAATGTCCATTTTGCTAGGGAAGGGGGCGCACCCAAATGGCATACTGTCATTTTGTTGAAAGGATCAAACATCCTTGCTCTACAATTTGTTGGAGGGAAATAAATTCAGACCAGATTTTCATATTAGGGTACAGCCAACCATTCTTTGTGAAGCCCACACCATAGAAATGTATTTTCCCCCACCACAACTATCATGATGAAGGTAGTCCTATCTTGTCTCAAGAGACGGAGAGTTCTGTGCGATTCTTGAGAAAAACACATTAAAGGGAGCCTGCTCAGAAGCTTTCTCTGGGAATCCATCAACCCGGCTATTTTCAAATGAAAGCTGTGCTTAGGATATCAAATCCACGCCGGTGAACACCTTTCATGCTGAAAAAAATTCCTCTGGTTAGTAATATTTATAGTATCATATAGATCACTAGTTTCTCTTAGACAGGAAGCCCTCTATCCCCTCTTCCTCCTTTTCTTCCTCCTCTCTATCTACTGTTGTTTTTTCCCTTTCTTTCTTGCTCTTCCTATACCCCATCCACCCCTCTTCTCCCAATCACTGTTGTTTGTACATAGTATACCTCTACCCTTGCCTGAAACCTAGTTTCCATGTCATTGTACCTCTAGATACCTATACCATAGTACCATAGTACCTCATCCAATGTACAACATCCAGTGTCCTTGTTTTTCCACTTCGTCCTATATCCTAATACCTCTGTCCCAGCCTAAACCCTGGTGCACCCATCACTACCCACACCTTAGTACCTCAGTCTGTCCTTAGCTATATCCTTGGCTTTATACCTCCCGTCCACAAATGTGTACCTCTAGTCGTGCCTATATTCTACCCTACTCTACCCCTACCTGTACTCTTCTACCTCTACCTCTTTCATAGCACCTCCAATCTTGCATATACCAAGTACCTCCACCTGTGCATCTCTGTGTACATATGCCATAGTACTTCACCCCCTGCCTGTACCCTAATACTGTGACCCCAGTTGTCCCATTTCCTGACCCCCATGTCCTCACGTCAACTCCCACTTCTTCCCCAAACTAGAACCTCTGCCCTATGCCCTCATACCTCTCCCATAACTATATCATAGTATCTCCAACTATATCATAATATCTCCAACTATATCGTAGTATCTCTAACTATGTCGTAATATCTCTAAAACTGCCAATACTGTAGTCTATACCCTAGTACCCTTGCTTTTACTTATACTCATTTACCGTTTTCCATACTTATGCCCAAGTACCTCGTCCTTTACCTAAACACAATAATTTTTATCCCTTCATATACCCTCGTACTTTGAATTCGCCTTGGAATATCTCTTCTCCATTCTCCTTTCATTAATCCTGCTTCTTTATCTTCCCATTGTTTTCCTTTTCCGTTTTTCCCTTCACTAAAATATTTCGGGAAACAGGGTTTGATTGAAAATCCATCAAAATGTAGTTTCCCCCAACCTTGGAATTTGAGCTTCTATCCTTCATGTTGGATTTTCTCCATCACTGGGCACAGGTGTCTCAAGAAAGGATGTGAATATAACTAAATCCTTCAGAAAAGGTGGAAAGGCAGCTATTCCAGGTATTTTCTGCTTCACAAAAGGGAGGCATTTTGGGTTGGAAGTTGAAAACCTTTTTGTTCTTTTAACTCTTTCACGCCCTGACTTCTTTCAGTTCGTACAATCTCCTTATATTCAGTGTTCTTGTCCTAGTTCCACAAAGCCCTCTGGCATCGTCCGTACTTCATAAATAAATGCATTAAATAAATAGAAACAGCTCCATCAGAAAACAAAAATTCAAGATGCTTACTACTTTGGGTCAAAGTTTTCAAGGCTTTCAAATTCGAAGCTGGATAGTGCCATTAAAACTTAAAGACTCGTATTTCACAATCCTATTTGAAAATGCCCCCAAAATTACTGGATTGTATTTGTACATAGGTTTCATAAAGTCCAAAGTTACATCGGGATGCAACATGGTGCTACAGACTATTTGTGAACAAGGCACCGGGGATAGCGGTAGCAACTTGGGTGGAGTAAAGTCACCCCGTTACTATGGTGGCCGTTAAGGCCCACTAAAAAATGAATAATTACCATGGCAATTGGTAATTCTGGGTCTGATTGCCCCACGTAACTCCTCACGTTGGCCAAGAATGTTTTCATGTTGGCCAAGACTTGCACACAGAGATTTCGGCTGCTTCCAGCATCCAAAATCAAAGAGTGAAAATAAACAAATCAGAAACGTTACAGCAGATCTCATTATTATAATGGAACCAGTAACTACTGCTTGCCAGACACAACACATTTAAGTGGCCATGTATAATTAGGACCTAAGAACAAAAAAAGCAACTTTTTAATGCTTTTTAAACTTCCTCAAATTGGGTACGAGTTACAACAGAATGCTAAAAAAGTAGACAAGCAGAAACAAACAAGCCCCAAAAAATAATTCAGGCAGTAAAGGGATACTACAGAGGGACTAGCATAGGCAATGCCAGTAAACCGGGTTTGTAACTCAAAGTGCCTGTTCAGTGCCTGATGAGTTTAAACACTCAATGAGTTATTATACTTGCACTCTGTCTCTCATTCTTGCACTCGGGCATAAAATCATCCACCCACTTACTCAATCTTGTATTTATTCACTTACCCATCCACAAACAACAAACACTCAAGCTTGACAAGCATATGGGTGGTAAGTTAAACTTGGCAGGTATATGCTTCCAATACAAAAGTAAAATTAAATGTAGCAGCATGCTTCTGTCTTGCAGTTGTATAGTACATAGTATATTATTGTTTTCAGTTTCCAGCTTAGCTGCCACTTTTAGAAGCAATATGTTGGCCATCTTTGAGCTGTAAAAAAACCATGGTTATTTAGTTCCTCTGTGAGATTCAATGTAACAAAAAACATTCTACAGCCTTTAACACAGTGAAACATCAATCCACCCATTAACACTTATTAGCTTTAATAATTGCATTTCACAATAAGTAAACCAGACCTAAAACCTTTGCCATAATGTTAATAATACACAGGTCAGACCTAAGGAACCTGAGATAACTTCCCAATAATCCAATCAAGCTTAAAGCCTTCATCAATGGCTTGTCACCATAACCAACAAAGACGTCCCATCAGGTACTAGGTCAATAAATTACAGATACATGCAAAGTTACAGTTCACTAAACAATATCCCTCTGAAAAGTGCTTTATATGGATTATCACATTGGTAATCTTTAACTCCTAGTGTTTCTCATAAGGTGTAAACAACACTAAAGCTCTTCCCTGCAACAGTAATGTGGAAGATTCCAAGTAATAAAATGTCTGTATACGCCTTTACCATAGTGTAAAGACAATCCACCCTTTTGTCTGTTTGCTGTAGCAAAGCTTTTCACTACAGGCTTACTAGCTTTGTGGTAACGTTTCATAGTAAATATTTCAGACCTATGGAATCTGGCACATATTCCCAAAAAGCCTATCATGCCTATAGGTGTTATAATTGGCTTGTTACTATAAACAACGCAGGCCTACGTTCTGCCTATCCTTTCTCACAAGGCTACCCTCAGCTACACAGTCAGGCAATTATAAATCTATAAGCAATTGTGGATAGCAAAACCATTCAACCCCTCTAAAGAGGAAAACAAGAAGTATGAAAGTACATGTCTTGTACCCACATAGGTTACCAGGGGGAGCAATCCACAGCAAAACTCTTGCCTACAACAGTAATCTGTGAGAATCCATGTGATGCAGTGCTTATCAATAGACTTTAACACAGTGTAATAATCCATCATTAAAGACCTATTGGATTTTTCATATGATTTTTACAACAATTAGGTCAACCTTACTTTGTTTTACATTTTCAGAAATGAGAATATACCTATTCTCTCTGAAACAGTTTTTTCCAGTGACCTAATTAAGCTTTGTAGCTGGCTTGTCACCATAACTAGCTAAGGTCTGCAGTAGTCCACATATGTTTTTCTACAAGGCAGTTAATCATATACAGTCCTAAGATAGCAAATATTTACAAAACTCCAATTGACAAGAACAATATACAGCACTTCTGAAACAGTAGAACAATGCGTCTCAATGTGCAGATCTTCTATCCAGAGAGATTGTCACAAGGAATAGTGAACTCCAAAACACTTCCCTATTAAGGTAATCTGTGCGATTTTATGTAACCAAGCACCTATCTTCAAGCATTAAGTCATAAAAAGTCATACACTTTTCACAATAAATAAGTGAGGCCTACTGCATTTGTCTTAACCTTTCACAACAAAATAGATCAGGCCTGTATCCTTTGTCAATGACTTGACACCATGACCAATGTAGAACTGCTGTATTGAGCATAAGTGTTCCCACAAGGCAAAAAGTGCAATACAAGCACTCTTCTTACATGAAAGCACACAATTTCTGCCCAATCCAAGACTGTACTCAAAATTAACAACAGATGGGCGGAGCCAAAGTCCCTCTTGTAGTTGTCATAAATGCACTACTGTAAAAAACTACAGTTGGCAAAACACTGTTGTTGGAGGCAGCACATTCTGGTTGGCTAAAATAGGGCCCCAGCCAGGCAGAACCCACCACTCCCGTCAGGGGTGGGGGATTTCACTTACTTAAACTGTGCTCACCCTTGGGTAGCTTGGCACAGAGCAGTCAGGCTGATCACATAGGCAATGTGGAAAGCAAAGATACAGCACTTCCACGCCACAACCAGGCTGCGAAGCACAAAGGAGACTTAACACTCAGTGTATGTCTAAAATGATTGTATTCAACACAGAAATTGTCAACACAGTATGATTATAATGTAACTCTAAGACTATGCCTCAATTAGCAATGGAAGTCACAATATGATGCACAGCTGTGTTAACCACTGCTACTGTATGTACACATGAGGAAACTGTACATTCCCTCACCGCACCTACATAAGGTGCCAAACATTGTCAGCACAAGACCCACCCTAGAGTTCCCCACAATCAGTGTAACACATAAATTCAGGGTGCTCCCCAGTTCCAAACAATAGCAGCAAAATGTACATACAAGTTGCGTAGCACTGCGGCCAAAGGCGCACTAATAATACGTAATGCCAACTGTAAGAACTTCCTGACAGGATAAACGTGACCAGCAGCACCACAGTATTGCCTTCACATTCATCCGCACATCCACTGTGCACCATTCTGTGCCACGGGTATCAGCTGGTGCATGCACACAACCACTTGTAGGCATTGACTCCCGGCACCCTAATGCTATGCCATGAAACTTGTATAGTGAATGCCACTACGTTTGCAAGCAAACTGGGTCTCCGAACTGAGCCTCGACCACCAACCAGCTTCAGCTATTCCGCCTATACACGAACCAAAGATTGCATCACCCTTTCCCTGGTTACTGGGCCACTCGCGGGTAAGTCAACAGTCTCAGTGTTTCGGAGTCGGGGAAAGGAAAGACAACAGCCAGTAAACAATAAAAGAGAAGACGACCGGGCTCACAACGGGAGGTTTACTCAGAGGTCTGGAAAACACAGGTGGAGGGTCAAGTGGGCCTTTGTTAAACACCAAGTTTCCCAGCCCAACCAGACAGTTCAATGTTACCAAAAAGTTAACAATTTCAGCACTTCCGGAATGGAGAGGCGCCATTGGGGCTTGTTGACGTGAGTCGCCCTCAACACTTCCAGTTACCCACAACAATTTACTAGGCCCGCACCTCCTGCCCTAAGAAATGCTGTGTCTGGGGCACGAAGACTCAAGTTTCCACATGAAAAGTGCTCAATGCTGTACCTCCACAAAAAGGAGGCACTACATCAGGGGTTCACTGATCTGAGTCATCCTGATCATTCGATCTTTCACAAGCCAATTCCAAAGATGGTTTCTCCTTGGACAGAGGCACCCGTCTGGTGCGTGATGGCTTGAATCGGCCCAATGTCTTGCACACAATGACTTGAGTAGACCATCCGATCACACTCAGAACTCGGTTTCCGTACCTCTTTGGAGTGAGGTGCACTGTCTAGTACACAATGACTTGTAGTCGCACCAGACATACCCCTTTCCCCTCTGGCCACCCACTTTAACACAAGTTCAGTCATGCAGTACGAGGTCAAGTACAGCACAACTCATGTTGCAGCCCCACCTCCAAGGGTTGCAACCAATGAACAGGGCACTACATACATTGAGCATGCAGCCAAGGCTCACAGGAGAGAAATGTGACACAGTCGACAATAGCGGGCCCAGCCAACAAAACGGTTGAGCATGCAGTTGTCCGCATGATGAAGGACCACTCACCTGAAGTGCGGGCAGTACTTGGCAAGCTCCACGCCAGGCAATTACGGTCTCCAGACATAATACTTAGGCCACGCTAACGCCTCTGCTGCCTCGTGAAGTCCAGCATATGGTGTAGATGCAGCAGAGGGCACTGTTCTCCAGATATTACCGGTCATTGATGTAAGTTAATCTCAGGAGGTCGTTGATGTCCCTGAGACCTCCTCAGAGAACAGGGGCAATCCAACCTGCCCTTGGGGAGTTACCCTTCAGGATGCTACACAGCAGCAGGCAATCAGCCTCAAGTCAGTCTCTATGCAGGAAAGGGACAGTGGATCCCCTCTTCTGACAGCTATCCTCCTGTGCACAACAGATTCCTCTTGTAGTGTACCCACTAGGTCCAGCAGCACCAGTCCTGCATCCCTATAAAGGTTACTCTGCCTCGTAGACATAGAGTACTCCTGTTTATACTAGATGGCTCCTTTGAAGTTTGGGGTGCTTCAAAGGGTTCTCCTCTGAACCACAGGTGTCTCCCCTAAATTTCCTTCCTGTCCTCTCTGAAGCTCTGAAATGCAGATCTTTATCTTTAGTGGGGCCATGCTCTGGCCACGAGGCCAAGTGTCAAAAACCTCTTCCCACAGTCTATCTATCCAGGTCCCAAATGGCAGGGATCTGTTGTTCTGGATGCCTACATTTTATAGGGGTTACCAGGGGAATGCACAGATGTTCTGTACCCCCATGACCCGTCGAATGAAGCCTAATTTACAAGGCACCAAAACCATTTCGGAACCTAGAAATGCCCACTTCCCCGAAGTGGCATTTCTAGGGCATCGATGACAAAACCACCTTTACCATCAGATGGAGTGTGTAATTCTGAATTCAACTGTACTAAACACAATGAGGCTACTCCCCTGCAATCCTCTAGTGCAGCCAGACTTAATTCTCCCAAGTTAACTTATGGGTAGAGCAACGCTCATAGGTAGTGCAAACACACATGGGTGTTCGACACTCCCTGGGCACATTTGCCCTGGTGCACACTCATGCCGTCGGGGCATGTGGGAAACCTTCGATAAAGCCACCACAAAGGTGCAAGTGCACCAATACTGGCTTGTCCTATCAGGCTCAGTTCTGTCCTAGATTATCATGCATAAATGTGCACACCCTGGCAGGTAATGCCATCTTCTGTACCTATATAGGAAAGCCACCAGGGTGCCAGTTGCACACCCCAGCAAGTGATAATAGTCGCCACTCACAGTTGGCAACAACCGGGTGCAAGTATGCACACATTGACAAGTTGTGCCAGTCTTGTTTACTTGTTTAAGCGAATGTCGCCCTGGTGCAAGTAGCCACCTCAAGGCCAGCTATGCCAAGCGCTATATATATATATATATATATATATATATATATATATATGGACTCCCACATGCTCATGGGCATGGAGAGGCTCACTGGGCCTGGCTCACTACACGATCCGGCGCCCCTTGACCAGGATGCCCCTATTGGCAAGCTGTGCCAGGTGCAACATACATGAGATTCCCCATTGTGTAAGTGTGCACCCACTGGCCGGCGATGCTAGGCGTAGTACCTCTGATGACCCCGTGGCCTCTGTGCACACCTTGGGCCCTGCCCTGGTGGGATCCACACGTTTGTCAGTGCCACCTACCCTCCAGTGGAGGACATGCGCGTGCACTCACCCCGCCCATACAAGGGGACAGTGCCAATGGCCCACGACCTCTAGTAGAGGACTGGCCCACCCTTATGGATGTGGCCGAGCCCCCCGCCATAGGTAGAGAACACCCACATGAGGGTGCTTCCCTGTCCAGACAGGGTACACCTTTGTATCCCTGCCCTACCCTCTCCCTACCACCAGCCCCGCCTTCGGGGCCCTCCGGGGAAGGCGTAAGGCAGCTCAGAGTTGGCCCCCGCATCAGGACTGCCACCCTGAGTGCAGGCCTCTTCCGTAGGCCTGGGACATGGTTAACTGTGTCTTCTAGGGGATGGCACACCCAGTGCACATCACCCCTAGTAGCCAGGGCCGTACCCGCCCCCTGCATGTGATATACTTGTTTCACAGGGCCCGCTGGGTACAGCACCTCAACCATGGCCTGATCCCCACTTCCCACCATAAGTAGGACGAGCGTGCCCTCTTTCCCACTGCCAGACAGTGGGGACCCTCCAAGAGTCCTAACGGTCAAGCACAAAGAGTCAGCAAAGACTGGGAGAAGAAAGCAAAATGTTTCAGGAAAATTCCCCCAGCAGAGCCATGTCTGACAACTATACACCCCTTCCTAAATGGTGTCACAAGGAATCTCAATGCACGCATCTTCTACCACAAGATTCTGTTACAGGGGATAACCAGCATCAAAACCCTTGCCTGCTACCGCAATGCGAGGGATTCTCTGAAACAAAATGCATGTCTCCAAGCTGTAACACAATGTAATGCCAACCCACCCTCAAACATGTATTGACTTAAACATATGTTTTGCACAATAAATACAACAGGCCTATTGCCTTTGTTGTAACTTTTCATAATAATCAGATGAGGCATTAACTTCAGCCAGAAAAGTGGGCTGCTACAAGTTTTTGGTTACATTTCTAGCTACAAGCTTTTATTCTGACAAAGTAGTTCTGAGGGTTTGCTCTTCCTTTTGTCTGAAAGGTGTTCGAGTTTCATCTCCTGTAGATAATTGCTCTATCTGCGTTCTGCTCGCCCCCATATTCTTCCAAAGTGGAGGAGCGCCTCCATCATCTCAATCCTAGGAGGGCGATTAGTTCTGATGTAGAGAGAACGAAGAATACAGTGTTGACAATCAGCTCATTCTGGCTTATACTTTTGCTAAAAACGTCAAATCAGCAACAAAATATGTCTTTCTAGTTGGGTCCTGTTGTACATTAAAATGTGTTGTGACCTGGCTCTTAGTGACACTCCAGGAGGGACCGAGGGCCCACTATACATGTGTTTAGACAGCTAATTTTACCCATGTAAGAGACATGACCCTTCTTAAAAGTTGTCCAGCTCCAGCCTGGTTATAAGGCTATATGTTCCCTAAAAATGTATAGCCTTGATTGTGATATGACAAATGAGTCTCAATTTGGTTACGGGTTTTGAAACACCTTTTAATCTTAAAATCAGTAAAAACTGAGCTGCATTTCTCAAACCCTTCTCGTCTTCTGACTGCTGCTATGCAAGTCTTTCAAGATTAGGAATCTGCTGCAACACGTGTCTTTTAGAAGAACTAATATCCAGTAGTGGTTTTTTGGATGGATAAAATAACTTTTCACACATTTCTCTTTGCCCTCCCAAAGTAATATTTAAATCATTGTTTCCTATGATATTGCCTCCGTCTTTTTGACAGATCTGAATCAACCCATTGGGAGGTTCTTCTTTGGACTCACAATGTCACTGCCTGTTGTGACGCCTGACAGATCTGTGGCCTGTGTCACAGTAGTGCCCTCATTCGCCAGAGGGATGAGCCACTTAAGCTATGTTTGGATCCATTAAGCTACTTGAAAATACTTCAAGGTGAGAATTCTGCAAGAAGATACACTGGGCATCAGAAAAGGCATTTCCCTTTTTTCTTTCGGGGCTGGTAGGGTCGCTGGAGTTTGTGCTTTACTGTCCCATTTTAGGTCGAGCGCGCAAGCGCTTTGACCTGTTGTAAGAATTGTGGGCTTTTAACCACACCCACCGCATGCCCATCACGTTCACTTGTTTGTGGGCTTGCCTTTTGAAAACTCTTTATCGTTGGTAAATGCTTTACGTTTGTCACTCCTTGGGGCAGTTTTGTTACCGCCTTGGCCATCGACCCTGTTACATGGATAATTGTACATTTGCCTTGTTTGACTGCGAGCAAATTTCTTTTTCTTTTTGTGTCTCTCCTTCTCACTCATGGCGGCCATGGCGCTTTGAATCGGCTCGCTTATGTCAACTGTTTTACTTTTCATTTTCAATTTAAGTGGCAATAAAAGTCCAGTTAGGAATTTACAATACTAATAGCTCTAACTGGAGCAAATGCGAGACCCATTACATTGCAAATGCTTGTTTTTGTAGTTGACTTTTTATATGAAGTCTAGGCGCATGGGCAGAACTAACTATGTAGAGGGGAACTCATTCTTCTGATCTCGTGAGGTTGTTGGTACTTTGCACTTCTTACTTTTGGCATATAACAATGAACAAGATGCTCTTGCGTCCTGCCACTAGGTTGTGGGTCCGGCTTTGGTTTGCTTGGCTGATGTCGTTCAACATGTTATGTGCATTTGTTACATGCACTATTACAAGTGTATCCTGGCACTGAGCCAGTGTGTGTGCCTAGCCCTGCTTATGGGAAGTTGGGGAATTGCATAGAAACGCACATAGAAAGTAAATAGAGCTTCGTATGTGGGAAAGAAGGTTGACGAGACAACGAGAAAAGGTTGATACTGTCTTTCCACAGAACTTGTGAGGAGGACTGACTTCTGCAGTGCCCCTCGCCCCTCCTCCCCCCGTAACAATACGTGCCTAGAGATAGGCTACTGCAGAGCGGGGTGTTCATTCTCTGCATAGCACCGGGGAGGTTGTGCCTGTTGTGTTTTGTCAGAAATTCGTGAAATAGTGTTTCCTGTCATGGAGGTCATCGTTAGGATTTCTTTTTCAACAGAAACGTTAGTGAACGCAGAGAACAATCACGCAGACGTAAGGGTCGCAATATAAACTGTGAATTATAAATTTAATGAAAGCAAGGATGTCTTCCTAGGTGGCGTCAGACCCCTTGCTGTCCCTTCCCTGGAGCACATATTTTTTTGTATCTAAAAACGGGTGTTTGTGGCACCTGGCAACAACAGAAGTGTCAAGAGGGCCTCCCAGTAACCTTTTGCCCAGGGCTTAGCTGCTCTTTTCAAGGTCTTTCATCTAAAATCTTGATTCTCGCGCTAGACTTGACCAGAATGAATACTGATACATCACTAAATTAATATTTTCCGTGCAAGGGTTTGAACAGATGGTCCAACAGTTTGCATTATTACCAGACTGAGGTGTTCTTTCAGTACCTGAGCTGCCTCAGAGAGAGAGAGAGAGAGTGTGTATATGTATATTGCATGTCTGCTGTCATGTTCTTCGTTTCTATTTTTCTTTCCCTGCTGTTGTATGTCGGTTGTCTCCTACTTTACTTCTTTATAATCACGCTCTACCTTTTGATTTGCTTTCATGTTCCTCTCTCAGTCTTCTTTTCTTCTTCTCCCATATCTCCAATTGAAGATCTTGGAACATGGCCACATCTGTAAACGAGTGTCTTCTGCAGCTGTTTTATATTTTCAAAGCGTTTTATTCAAAAGGTTTAGTGTTTTTTTTTTTTTAACTTAGAAGGAAGGAAAGGCGTGGTTGGTTTACTTGGATGCGGGTCTGAGGCTCATAGGTTATGCCCAGATCTGTGCCAGTTGAGCGACCTCAGCAGCATCCACACAAAATGTCATGTCTGGTGTTGAGTGTGGTTTCTAACCACTCTTACCTAATTTTTCCTTGTACAGCGATCTTGCTTTGCGAAACTGCCTCCTCACTGCTGACCTGACCGTCAAAATAGGTGACTACGGGTTGTCCCAGTGCAAATTCAAGGTAAGTGGCAGTCACTCACAGGTGACCATGTGGTAGACGAGAAGGGCTTCTCCAGTGTCTTACTCAACATGAATACCAATAAACAAACCTCCTAAAATAGAAAATCTTTATATTCCCTCAAACGACTGATAGGGTGATACCTCTAAATGTGGGTACTCGCGAACATTTCCTCAGGGACCGCAAGCTATGGTCTGTGGTGTGCACAAGGGCTGCATCAGTGGCAGCATGATGGTAGTAGGCCTTTGTGGAGGTTTAGAGGAACCAAATCACATACATGCTGTGGTCATTGAGAGTTGGAGTTATTTTGAGGGTTTCCTCCCATACTGCCCTCTAAATTAAGCCCATAGTCTCTAGAAGAGTCATAGATAAAACTATGCTATTCTGTATCTGAATCTCTGTCCCTCTACCACACGTTGGAGTAAGCCTTTCTGCTTGCTCCTGTTACCTTGGGAGAGGCAAGTGTAAGAAGGAAGTAACATGATTATTTAATTGGAATAATGCACAACATGAAGCCAGAAAATCTATGGTAAATCGCAGCTTCCCCACATGACCCATCTGTTTGATCCTAGGCAAATGCCTAATTTCCCTTTGTTTCTTTTTCTTCATTATGACGTAAAAGCACCTTGAAATACACAGGTTCAGGATAAATACTCCACAGTCCTCTTGTGTTTGATTTAATAAACTATAATGTTGTCCATGCATAATAACTACCCTGACCACCCAGAGGGATCCAAGTGGCAAGTGACTTGCATCTTAGTTTACTATTGGCATTGTTCTCAGGGTGTAAGGAGGCATGACTATTTCTACACTCATTTTTTAAAAGGATCACTTTCAAATAAAACACTCCTGAATGCACTTCTCTATTCTGCTGTAAGGCTTCTGCATGAAATATACTTTTTGAATTTTGAAGAGACTTTATCATATTTTTACATGCTTGTTGCAAGATGTACTGAAAAATGAATGTGCTCCTAAACGCAAGCTATGCAGGGCACCTTATTTGCTTCTTTTCTTTTACTCCAGTTAGCCTGTTAGTAACCACTTTCCCGTTTAACATATTTTTTAATGTTAGTGCTTTCTGAAGTAAACAGCAGCCCAGTGCAGTCACCAGTCATTCAGCTGGGGGGGCGCAAGTGAAAGTAAGGAGGGCTGCATGCGCCCCCCCCATCCTATACTTTGAGTACCACAGCTCTAAATAAACAAAAAGAATGCGAGGCAACAATGCTTGTGTTTTTGATTTTTTGCACGCCTTTTGAGCATTATAAATTGTAAAATTAACTTGTGTGAGAGACAATGTGTGGGTGCAAGGCTGGCTACAACCAGTTGCCACAGGGTGTTCAGTTGGGCCAATGAATCGGTCCAAATACATACATTACAACAAAGCCAGCTACACACATCTTTGCGTGTAATACAAAAAGTTGTAGTGTAAGGTTATTGACAGATGCACGTTCTCCTCTTTTTATTTCTCATTCAGCTTCTCTACCCACCTAGACCTTTTTCAAGGCTTTGCTTGCATCTTTATGGCATATTGAGCTGCAAAGTCGGAGTAAGATTCTCACAGAAACTTAATCTGAAATTGTGCTCTTACCTTGCGGACAATTAACGCTGGAACAGTTATCCTTAGCCACAGTATAGTCACTGATAGATTAGCACCTTAAAAAAGATGTTGTTCAGATGGTCAAGGTGACTGCTATGTTTCTGCTTGAACTGCAAAGTTCTCAGAAGGCTAATCCATCTGGGACACAGCAGGGACTATCTTAAAATACCAAAGAGATTGCCACTTTGTCGGCTGCGTCACAAATTGAAAAGCCTTCTGCCAAAATGCATGCCCCACTCATGAAGTGTCGAAGACCAAAGATGCTTGTTTGTAAGAACAATTAAAGACAATCAAGTGGACCCTTTGAGGAAAGTGAGGTTGGGGCAGGAAGAAGAAATTAAAGGGGCTTTGTTTGTGTGATACATATTCTGCTAGAATGTTTTTTATATTTGGGGGTGGAACGGGTGATTGCTGAGCCATGTATCTCTTTCACACTGGCCTGTCGTACCTAGTGGTGATGACGGGGTGGCTTGTCCTGACACTGACTATGTGAACCTGGCAGGAGGATTATTTTGTGACGGCGGACCAGCTGTCGGTGCCCCTGCGCTGGACAGCGCCAGAGCTGATAGATGAGGTCCATGGTAACCTGCTGGTGGTGGATCAGACCAAGGCCAGCAACATCTGGTAAGTAGGCCCTGTGCCCACCGTGGGGGTAATGCCTTCGCTGATGGAAGTTAGTGATGGTTTAACTGCTAGGACTGTCAGAGACTGATTGGGGGTGACGAGCCAGGCTTTGTGCAGGAAGACTTCCCTCTCACAGCTATATCAGTACACCGCAACCCTCACCTGCAACTCCCCCTCTGCAGCTCCAGTACCCAGATTCCTCCACAGCTCTGCCAATACTCTTGAGTCATGACCTGCCGCTTACTTTGCCATTTGAGGTTTAGATCCATACGCAGCTCTCCCAGTATGGCCTAAACATGACCCGCGGTTAAATGCACTTCCGTTGTACCACAGTCGCCCTCAGCATCCCCTACGGGAAGGTACAACTCCAGCAATGCAGCTTAATCTTGACCTGCAATATCCTCTGCTGTTCAGAACTAGGGCCTCGGATGCAGCTGTTCCACTGCACCTCAAAGCACCATAGCCCTGACGCGCCTCTGCTTTCCATGTCAGAAGTCCACCTGAGATCAGCACACGGCTCTCAGTCCTGACCCCAGCACACGCTGCTTCATTACTGAGACCCGTATACAGCTCTATCAGTAACCTTAATTCAGAGCCTCAGTCCCCCCAGCCTTGCTGTCACCGTTCAGAGGCTCGCACAAAGTGCTGCCATTGGAACTCAGTCCTCACGTACAGCGCCTTCTAAAGGAGACACAGCCTGACCTGCAAAACGGTCCACTGCCCAGCATAAGAGTCTGAGACACAGCTCTGCTGTTGCACTTTAGTCCTGCCCTGCAGCCCCACTGGTATTCCCGGCCTGACCCTCCCCCAGGTATACCCAGCGCTGACCGAGCCTTACCTGCAGCTTCCTTCCTTACCTGCCCCCTGCCCTTCTCTGCTGCACCAGTTTGGTGACTATGCTACCTGAACCCTCCAATTGTTACCCCACCGCGCTTGCGTTGCCTGAAGCAATCCCTGCCTGTGTGTGCCGCTGATCTGCATGATTTCCTCCTCCTGCACAGGTCCTTGGGAGTGACTGTCTGGGAGCTGTTTGAGTTAGGAAGCCAGCCCTACCACCATTACTCTGACAAACAGGTGCTCACCTACGCCATCAAGGAGGAGCAGCTCAAGCTTCCTAAGCCTCAGATGACGCTTTCGCTCTCTGACCGCTGGTGAGCAATGTCGGCCCTTCATAACCTAGCAAAGTATCTCAAGGGGTTTTGGTTGAAAGTAGGACTCGCATTCTCTCATTTTTAAAAGAGGTCCTAGGAGTCAATGTTTTTATCTTTATTATTCTCAGGACAAGGAGGTGGGTATAGTCCTTGATGAGCACCATCTTGGAAAGATTCTTTGTGCTCTGTCTCTGTTCGTGTGATGTTGCCCCTCCTGCCTCTGGGGTCTTCTGCAGCTGGTGCCGGCCCTAATGTGGCAAGCTTCTTTAGGCAGCAGGATGCTAGTTTACATCACAGATTATCCTCCATGCCGGACTGAACTCCAGAAGATGATATCAGAGAGGGTCTTTTGAGGGTGTCCCTGAGGAAATGTTAAAGATGCAGGGGATGTAGATATTTCCTGAGGTATACCTATTATAGAATACAATATGCTTTCCATACACTCTTATGTCAGTGAACGTCCCTTCTCCAAAGTTGGTGAAGTAGCCTAGAAAGAGCTCTGTTACAGTTCAAGCAACAAGAACACAGAAGAAGAGTCGAATTTAATGG
This sequence comes from Pleurodeles waltl, assembly GCF_031143425.1. Classification (NCBI taxonomy): domain Eukaryota; kingdom Metazoa; phylum Chordata; class Amphibia; order Caudata; family Salamandridae; genus Pleurodeles; species Pleurodeles waltl. The sequence continues at coordinate 973,430,690 of NC_090446.1, read as the reverse complement.
ATTACCTGAATTTATGATATGACTTTAATGCATATGTAATGTGCAAGACTGAGAGCACTGATGTGGCATCCTTTGAAGCTGTGCAAACCACTCTTTAGGCTCAAAAGTGCAAGCTTCTCAGGCTTCCGATCAGTGCTGTTTTCTCAAACAAATACTTGCTTCTCATCATACCTTCCCTGGAACATTTGCCCTCTACCTAGCAATACAGACGAGAGTTGCCCATCTAGAGTTCAGACTCCAATCCCTTTCAAGCCTCAGTCTTGCTGCTGAGCCTGGAAAAGGGAGTGCTAGTCTCATGCCACTTGGTGGATGTGTGGGAGGAAATAGAGGAATGGGGGGACATAGGGGCTTATTATTATTATAAGTCCCAAAGGGTAGGTTGCTGCCAGTGTGGCAGCCGTCCCGCCGGGCCCATTACGAGTTTCCTGCTGGGTCAATGGGCGTAAACACAGTTTCTGCCCGCTGACCCAGCGGGAAACGGCCTACAACATTGTCTCTGGTTCATAATAAAGCAGGCGGCAATGCTGTAGTGCGTAGGGTGCACCAGCACCCGTGGCAATGTTCACTGTCCGCAAAGCAGACAGTGAACATTGTGACGGGGCCCCCCTGGGGTACCCTGTCTCCGCCAGACTTTTCATGGCAAGGTTACCTCTATGAAATCGCTGGCGGAGAAGAGGGTCGTAATCCCCAGGGCAGCGCTGCCCTGGTGGATTAGTGCCGCCAGCATCCCCAGACCATCGTGTAGATGAAATCTGGCAGTCAAACCTTAGCACTACCACCGCAATTGTAATATGGAGCTCGGACTGCCGCATTAGTGGCAGTCCGACCGCCACCGCCACCCTGGCGGTCATTGGATTGCCAGGGTCGTAATGAGGCCCATAGTGTTTAAGGACAGGCAGCACAATGGTGAAAAGGAAATTGACTGCAGAGGTGGATCACAGGGAGGCCTTATGTGAGAGTGTAAGAGGAAGGGTATGAGTCCTATTTTTATACAGTAGACACCATGCAAATACATAATATATTAGTTATTCAGTAGATCATTGTGTATTTTTTTATCTAAATATGTCCCCCTCTATTACTGCAGGTATGAGGTGATGCAGTTCTGCTGGCTGCAAGCCGAACAGCGCCCCACTGCAGAGGAGGTGCACCTGCTTCTTTCGTACCTGTGCCTGAAGGGCACCACGGAGGCAGAGGAGGAGTTCGAAAAGCGTTGGGAATCCCTCAAACCACACTCCAGTGCTAGCCATCGCAGCACGCGGGTCTCCTCCTTCCCGCTGCTGGCTCACTTCTCAGGTGATGCCTTTCATACTGATGGTGATGACATCCTAACGGTGACTGAGACAAGTCAAGGTCTCAACTTTGAATACAAGTGGGAACCCTCCAAGCCAGACCATTTTCATGCACTGTGTGGTAACTTGAGCCCTGGCAATGCACACTACCAGGACATTTACTGCTCAGCCACCTCTTCCGGCAGGCTCAGCCTGGGGGTCTCACCCTCTGGCTATGAACGTAAACCTGAGTGCCAGAGCTTGAAGACTCACGGGGTGGTGCCTGTCCTCAGCGCACACAGCCCATCAGTGAGTAGTGAGTATTACATCCGTATTGAGGAGCCATCTGACTGCCACGCTGACTTGGACTACACTATGTGCTCCTACAGCCCAGAGTACAATCGCCTCTCCCCCAACAAGGAGCTGGGCTGGACAAGAAAGAAAGAGCGAGGGGACCTCTATGATTCCGATAACAGTTCCAGTGTTTTTTTGACTATGGAGCCCTTGCTTGGTCAAGACCCACCACCCAGCGATACCTGGGAAAATTCAGACTTCTACCCAGCCTCCAAGCACAAAAGCAAAGCATTAACATATTATGAGCAGTCCCCATCTGATGGGGCAGATCAGTGTTTATTGGAAGATGACTTTGAGGCGCAGGATGAGTGGAAAACATCCTGCTGCAAGAAGACTGCTTTTGAAGACCCACTCGGAGTGTCCCCGACGATGAACTGTTCCTTCAGGAAAAACAGCCGTTCAAACAGCTATGAAGATGAGCGCGATGCAGCCTTTGCCGAAAGGCTGATGGAGCTCACCAGGCAGAAACTGGCTGCCAGTAGGCACCATGTCAAAAGCCCTGTGCTTGAATCTGTCATTGTGGAGTTGGAGGATGAAGGGATATGCGAAAACCCATCGCCTAGGGATGAAATGTGTCCGGGGGACCAGTTCACAGAGGAAGCCCAGAGCCCTTGCTGGAGCTCCAACTGCTCTTCCAATAACAACATTAGCAACTGCTGCCCACCCCGGCCACCTGATGACAGCACTAATACAGATGCTTGGTGCAACCGGCGCACCACCCAGTGCAGAGGAGCAGTTACGGAGCCCTTTGGTCCTGAATCTTGGCAGAACACCGATTTGGTAGATGCACTTTGGGAGAACAATGTCTCACCTACAAGGGTTCATCGACCTGCTGAAGAGGAGGAAAGTGTCCAAGCGGACTGTGGCTCGGAAGTGCATTGGAAGTTTGACATAGACAGCACCCCAGGCAAAAAGGATGACTTGCCAGGTTTGGGATCCATCGACAGAGAGCAGCATTTAAATCCATCTGTTTCACCTGACCTGGCTTCAGAGGCGCTTGGTTCTCTACTTGGCACCTTTTCTCAAGAAACTGTGTATAGTGATTTTTCAATCACAAGACAGCCTGATGCTAAAGAGGACGATGGTGGATGTGCTTCACTGATGCAAATTCCAAACACAGAGACACCAAACGCTGACCTGGCTCGATCTCCTGAAACAAATGAAGTCACCTGTAGTCCTTGGGACACAGAGCCACAGCTTTCTAGAAATGTGGCAATCCTATCTGACGTGATGGAAGATTCGGTTGGCAGCAACAGTGAAACCGGAATCACCACTTCCTTTTCCACTACTCATAGCCATGAGCAAATAAAGGTTCAGTCCGATGAAGCAGCTGCCAATAGCCTTCGAGATCTGCCCTCAGAAATGTGCCAAACTCTCACTTATGAGCCAGATGCAACCTTATCCAGCATGAGCTTTAATGAGACTGATAATGGCAGTGATGATGATGATGACACCACTGAACTGACATCTGGCATTTTTATGGATTTTTCCTCTGACTACCCTGAGCACGCCGACACTGCCCCTTTATTCAAATCCTTACAGAAGCAGGTGGGAACGCCGGATTCGCTAGAGTCCCTGGACATACCTTCTGTGGCCAGTTCCTGCGATGCTTGCAGCCCTGTAGTCTACAACCTATGCAACCAGCCCAGGGCACTAGATAGTGGCTATGACACTGAGAACTATGAGTCTCCAGAGTTTGTCCTGAAGGAACCTCATGAGACACGAGAGCCAGATGCAGCTGGCGAGGTCACAAAGTCGTCCAGCAACTCGACATTAGCCGATGTCGATGGTCCTGCAAGTGACATGCACATGTCTTCTTCCTTCAGCAGTGAACTGCATGTCCTGGACGAGAAGAACCCTTATCGGGATTCTGCTTATTTTTCAGATTTCGATGCTGACACCGACAGGTACTTAAAGGAAGAGGAGGACGAGGCTCTAGAACTAGAGTTTCATGAAAAAAAGGAGGAACCTCCTGTTCTTACAACTTTGAAACGAGGTTTGGATGAACCACACTCACCAGAAAGTACATTGGAAGCAATGGACCTTAAATGTGATATTCCAGAAGATGCCCCCACTGGAATGTCTTCCAGTGACTTATCAGACACGCCCACTGTGGTAGACCTAAACACACTGGGCAAAACTAAAATTCCAATTTCACCCACATTGACTGATGGGGATTTGGGAAAAGGAACCCTTCTAACACAAGGCACTGTGGCAAAGGCGGAATCTCTGGATGAAGGTCTGGGGATGGAATGCAGCCGAGGTGTGTCTACTGCCCATGACCTGTTACCCGTGGCCAAAACACATGATTTGCCCTCAAGGACATTTCTCCTAACATCTGTTGAGCTAACTCAAGAAGATAGACTCCTCAGTGGACTGAAGGAGAAGAGTGTTCAGGGCCTAGATGGGATTGTGCTCGACGGAGGGAGCCTGGCAGGAGTGTGCAAGGATAAGACCAAGTTGGTTCCCAGTCAAAGGTTTAAAGTGAAAATTAGTACTTTAGATGGCCATGATGTGGGACCGTTGGAGAGCCGCTGTTCACCTGAAGCAGAAGGGCGGGTGGTGTGGCAGGGGGACCCTGCTGCAGGTCAGATTTCTCTTGATGTTTCGTTGCTGCATGGAAAAAAGGAAACACGGCAAGGCCCTGTGGACCGACTTGAAGAGGCCGATGAGGATGAGGACACAGAGGACAGTGATGAGTCTGATGAGGAGCTCTGCTGCTATAATATCCAGGAGCCCAGTGAGGACAGTGAGGAGGAGCTGTCGACAGCACCAGTCATCATTGCTGAGAGTCACAGTGCTCGGAACCTGCGCAGCCTCCTGAAGATTCCCAGCTTGGTGCCTCACACCTTTTGTGAAGACTTTGAGCGCAAGAAGAAGGCTGTGTCCTTTTTTGATGACGTCACAGTGTATCTTTTTGATCAGGTAAGCCTTGCTTTCATTGATAGATGTGAGGTTTAACTCAGTTTGAAAGTATTTTAGCATACTTATATGTTGTCGATAAGAAGCCCCACCAAGCTTCCCCTACAAGAAAATGTTTGTATCAAAGTCATTATTGATGTCTTACGTGTTTAGGACACTCAACCCCAGTGTTCAGGGCCATTAGGGCTCAGGATGCCTGGGCGTTCAGATCATTAGCATTGTAGATGACTAGATGTGCAACAGTTGACCAAAATAGCTGCTTTTGTGAGCAAGGCCCTTGTGCCTAAATTTGGCACTTAAATTTAAAAAGGTCTCTTAATTGCTCACAGTAGTGATCTGAGCAAAGCAAATCCTACCAACCAGATCCTTATGAACCCTGCATATTTACACGTTGGAAAATATACCTTGCGTAGATAAATGTTTTTTTCACTTAAACTGCAAACCGCAAACTATTTATGCATGCACACTGTTTCACGTGGTAAGTGTTATTACTGCAGAGTCCGCGCTAAACAGAAAACCTGTATATCCAGAAGAACTCCTCTAGCAAAGAATGTAAAAGCAGGAGATTTTTGAGACTACAAAACCATTCCTATTAAATCGTTGATTTCAGTTGTACATCTGTATAACGTCCACATTGGTTTTTGTTATATACATGCTTATTTAAAGTGTGAAATAAAATACATAACTTAGTATGAATAACCCCAGAATGTGTCAGTACTACTCAGTCAAAGGTGCAGAAATGTGGATGTATGCAGTGCTAACAAAACCAAAAATGTTGACTTCATCCTTCTCTACAGTTCCTCAAAGATCGGGGTTCACCACATCTAGGGTAAGACAAGCTGCTGTGGAACAGGGGAGGATAATGAACCCCACCACATAGATAGCACAACTGAGGTTTGATTAAAGCAAAACATCCAGAAGGCAACAATGGCATAAGCAGGCTGCTAACGTATTGCAAAATGTTGTATGTACATTATGGCAAGGGGTTTGCAACTATTTTTGTCAGCAGAGTATTACAACGTTTCAGAATTGTTTAACCATTTGCAAATTTTCCTAGTTTACCTTCAACAGAGTGATATTTATTTTGCATGGTGAGACTCTTTTCGCCGTATGAAGAAATATTTTTCACATTAGTCAAACCCATCTTAGGCGAAAGATGCATACATATTTTTCTCAACAAGTTTTTCTTGTTCTAAGCTTTTCTATGCACATCGCAAAAATGTTTGCAGATTTTTTTGTCTACTGGTATAGCTTTTTGAGATACAAAGGCAATAAGAGGCTGAAAAACATTAGGGGCCTAATTCTAATATTCTGGTATTTGGGTGCTGTAAAACTGCCCTGAGGAATATTGAGTTCCACAGTACGATTTTACCTCCCCATTCTGAATGTACCTGCTTCAAAAGAGGAAGAACCTGCGGGGGACGAGTTTGCTTTTGGATTACCTGGGTTTTTCCTTTTTGGGTCGATTCCAATGTGTTGGTATCTATTTGGGCTTTTAACCACGCCCACCTCACACTCTTCACTATTGCTCGTTCACAGGCTTGCCCTTCAAAAATCCTTTGTTATCATTGGTGAATGCTTTACATTTGTCCCTCCCTGGGGCGGTTTGGCTACGCCTTGGACATCTACCCTGTTACGTGGCTAATTGCACTTTTGCCGATACGTTTGACTGCGAGTGAACTTCTTTTTCCTTTTGTGTGTCTCCTACATGCTCATGGCACGGAACTTTGAATCAGCTCGCTTATGTGAAACTTTATTACTTTTCATTTTCAATTTATGTGGCAAGAAAAGTCCAGTTAGGAGTTTACAACGCTAATAGCTCTAACTGGAAGAAATGCGAGACCCATTTCATCGCAAATGCTTGTTTTTTCAGCACTTTTCTCCATGCAGATTAATTCAATGTTTACCTTGTGAAAACTGCGAGGGGAGTATTTCTTGAATATGAGTTATCTTTACACAATTTCTAATGATAAATTGGGTACAAAACCCGTTGTGTCCGACTTAGAATTAGTGATCCACTCAGAATGTGAGTATAACAGTTTTCTGCAAAGTAACCATTTTCTTAGTTATTAATTAACGCTACTAATTGTTGATAAGGTCACTATTTTCACGAGTTTCAAATCAACTTTAGTAAAGATTAAAAGTATTCCATAGACCATGGCAAAGGTTACCAAAAAATTGTACACTCCTTATAATTTCATAATTTCAATTTGATTTATGACACAGAGTCATTTACTGCACAAATATAAATACTCTAGAATTATAATTGCTTACAAAAACGTTTCTGCCATTCACATTTCTCCCAACCTGGCGATCGATCTCTAAATATGGAGTGAAATGTCCTTGCCATTTTGTGCTAAGAAGTGTTGTTAAGTAACGGAAATTTTACGTTGAGTTCTGCAATGCAAGTTGCCTTTTTGACTCAAGACTCATCTCTCAGTGATGTACTTACTATGGCGTGCAAACTGAATAGGCCAGGTCGATTGAATGTTGCTGGGATTTTCCTGATCAGAAGGATGAGTGTCAACAGAAGCTTGCTCTCTTCTGGTCTGGGAGCATGTAGGAGATAACAATAAATGAGTAGGGCAACGGAGCTCATTAGAACAAAAAAGATGTCCATATTTTCAAATTCACAAATAAAAGGACAAGTTTTTTATTAAAAAAAAAAAAACATTAAATTGAATTTGGCCAGTGTGTGCATTAATGTTTAGTGAGTATTGTGCATGTATAATAATCTCAAACTGGTGGCCCAAAAGTCAAATTAAATGCAAAGCAGTGGAAAACCTCCAACTGCAACCTAATGCAGTACCAGTCTCTTATATAACAGGGGAGTGGGCAAGTAAAGCCCTTAGACCTCTTAAAGTTAAAGATTGATGTAAAGTTGAAGCTGCCCCAGCATATGGACACGTTCCAGTCAAGAAAAAAGAAGATTAATCAAGGAGATCATTGTAAAGTAGACCCTTCCTGTATTTGGGTAGCTGTCCACCAAAATGACCCATCAAAGCCGAAATGTAACTTTCATCCTTTTTCTTTCTTCAGTGTAGTTTTTGGGCAAACACATTTGTGAAAATCGGAGCCCTCTCTCTGAAGAAGCTCCTCTGCTGCTCAGATAAAGACAGTGAATACAATAATACCAGGGATGTAGTAGTCACAGTAGGAGCAGATGGACCAGGATTATCTCGGCTAATTACTTTCTCTACAGAGCCCGTTGCCTATGCACACTGTGGTCGCAGAAGGGTAGACCAAGAGACCATGTACATATTTGTTAAGGTCAACGAAAATCATTACATATTTTTCAACGTGCATATTCTGCATACAGTTAATTTGCAGCTGTCCGCAGTTTCTAGCACCAAGGGTCAGTGAGTCTTCAAGGCAGGAATTTTACATATATAAAAGCCAACTTGGAGGTATATTTGTTGAAAGATAATGTTGAGGACAGAGGATGAATTCTCACACTTGGATTAATTTTTTCATGTCCAAATTCTTGCTCGCTGTCTTTAAAGCGATTGTTCTGTTATGTGGGTACTGTGGAAGCGGTGGGCCAAGCAACACACAAGCACAGGTCTGTGTACCATCATTAAATATAGTATCTTAATACTCCATAAACCCAGATTATGAATCATGTTTTTCAGGAGAGCCCAACGAAAGACCTTGGAGAACAGGACTTCCCAACAGTAACCGATTCATGCCCCCTCGCTACTGTCAGTCCCTTGGAGAGGCTTAACACTTCCGATGACTCCTCTGATGGGAATGTCTCAGAAGAAAGTGAGTATTGAAGGAAGGTGGAATGTGAGGATCCTGAGTGTCTGCGGAAAACAGTGCAGATCCTCAACTTTGATATTAGCAGTGCTTTTTGAAGATTGGCTGCAATCATGGCAAGCCCGTCTGGGCGAAGCGTGGGTACACGTCGGAGTGTCTATGTCCTCCTCAGTCTCTCTTCTGGTGCAGCAAGGCTGGAGCATCAAGAGTGAAAGCTGTGGAGTGGTGAAAAGTTAGTGGCATGGAGTGTCGTAGAGTGGAAGGGGAGTAGTGTTGTAGAGTGAATTTGTTAGACTAGAGTGTGGTAGATTGGGGCAGGGGGAGTACAGTGTCATAGAGTTGAGTAAAGGGGAGTAGAGTTCAGTGGTTCATTGGCATAGTGTGTTGAAGAGTGCAGTGCTGTAAGGTGGAGTGGTGTGGAGTCTGGTGGAATGGGGTGGAGTGGATTGAGGTAGTCTGGTGGATTGGATTTGAGTGGGGTGGATTTTGCCTGAATGGGATGAATTGGATGAAGTTGGGGGGATTGGAGTGCGTTGACTGGATGGGGTTGATTGAAATGGGGTGAGGAGGATTGGAGTGGAGTGCAGTGGAGTGGGGTGGAGTGGATTGGGGTGGGGTAGATTAGATTGGATTGGGTTGGGATGGGGTGGAATGAGTGGATTGGATTGGAGTGTGGTGGAGTGGAGTAGGGTGGGGTGGGTTAGATTGGGGTGGATTGTAGTGGGGTGGAATGAGGTGGGTTGGATTTGAGTGAGGTGGATTGGATTGAGTGGTATGGATTGGATTGGATTGGGGTGGGGTGGGTGGATTGGAGTGGGATGGATTGAAGTAGGGTGGACTGGAGTTCAGTGGATTGGAGTGGAGTAGGCCAGATTGAGTGGAGTGGACTGGATTGGAGTGGGGTGAACCTTTTGGAGTAGGGTGGGTTTTGGAGTGAGATGGATTGGAGTGGGTTGAAAGGGATTGATGTAGGGGGGATTAGAGTGGGGTAGATTAAGGTGGATTGGATTGGTGTGGATTAAGGTGGATTGGATTTGAGTGGAGTAGATTAAAGTGAATTGGACAGGAGTGGGATGGATTGGAGTGATATGGGTTGGATTGGAGTGGAATCGATTTGAGTGTGTGGATTGGGTTGGGCTGGAATGGAGTCTGCTGGATTGATGTGGGGGTGTACTGGATTGGAGTGGGGTGGATTTGAGTTGGGTGGATTGGACTGGAGTTGGATGGACTAGATTGGAGTTGCATTGGAATAGGGTCGATTGGATTGGAGTGGGTTGTATTGGGGTGAGGTGGGGTGAGGTGGATTAGATTGGTGGGAGGTGGAATGGATTGGAGTGGGGTAGATTGGATTGGGCTGTATTGGACTGTAGTGCGGTGGATTGTGGTGGATTTGAGTGGGGTGAAATGGGATGAAGTGGGGTGGATTGGATTGGGGTGAGGTGAGGTGGATTTGATTGGAGCGAGAGAGATTGTTTTGGATTGAGAAGGTTGATTAGAGTTGGGCAGATAGTTTTGGATATAATGGGCAGATTGGAGTGTTGCAGATTGTTTTGGATTGCAGTGGGGCATATGGGAGTGGGATAGATTTTTTGGAATTGGAGTGGGGCAGACTGGAGTGGGGCAGTTTGTTTTGGTTTGGAGTGGGGCAGATTGAGAGGGCTAGATTGTTTTGGTTTGGAGTGGGGCAGATTGGAAAGGGGGTAGTTTGTTTTGGATTGGAGGATCGGATAGTTTTGGATTGGAGTGGGGCAGATTGTTTTAGCCTGGAGTGGGATGGATTGTCTTGGACTGGAGTGGGACAGATTGTTTTGAAATGAAGCTGGCAAATTGTTTTGGATTTGAGTGGTGCAGATTGGAGTGGGACAGCTAGTTTTGGAGTGGGTGGGTTGTATTGGGTTGGATTGGATTGGGGTGAGGCAGCTTGAATTGGATAATGGTAGATTTGGATATGGGGTGGTTTGGAGTGGGGCAGATTGCGGTGGGGCAGAGTGTTTTTGATTGAAGTGGGGCGGATTGGAGTGAGGCGGATTGGAGTTGGGCAGATTGTTTTGGATTGGTGTGGGGTAGATTGGAGTAGGGCAGATTGGGGCAGGGCAGATTGTTTTGGATTAAAGTGGTACAGGTTGGAGTGGGACTGATTAAAGTGGGCAGATTGTTTGGATTAGAGTGGAAGAGACTGGAGTGCGGCAAATTGGAATGGGGTGATTGGAGAGGGGCAGATTGTTTTGGATTGGTGTGGTGCAGGTTGAGTGGGACGGTTTGCAGTGGGACAGATTGAAGTGTGGCAGATTGATTAGGATTAGGGTGGGAGAGACTGAAGTGTGGCAGATTGGAGTGGTGTGGGTTGGAGAGGGGCAGATTGTTTTGGATTGGAGTGGGCAGATTGGAATGGGGCACATTGTTTTGGATTAGAGTGGGGCAGATTGGAGTGTGGCACATTGTTTTGGATTTGAATGTGGAAGATTGTTTTGGGTTGGAGTGGGGGAGACTTGAGTGTGGCAGATTGGAGTGAGGCAGATTGGAGAGGGACAGATTGTTTTGGACTGGGATAGATTGTTTTGGATTTAAGTGGGGCAGATTGGAGGAGTGCACCTTGTTTTGGATTGGAGCGGGCAGATTGCAGTGGGGCAGATTGTGTTGGACTGGAGTGGGGCAGATTGGAGTGGGACAGATTGTTTTGGAACAGGGCAGATTGTTGTTGGTTGGAGTGGGACAGATTGTTTTTAATTGAAGTAGGGCAGATCATTTTGGATCGGAGTGGGGCACATTGTTTTGGAGTATGGGACGCTGTTTTTGTTTAGAGTGTGGCAGATTGGAGTGTGCGTATTGGAGAACGGCAGATTTTTTTGGATTGGAATGGGGCAGATTGGATAGGGGCAGACTTTTTTAGATTGGAGTGGAGCAGATTGTTTTAAAGTGGAGTGGGCAGATTGATTTGGATTGGAGCGGGCTGATCGTTTTGGACTGCAGTGGATTGTTGTGAGTTGGTTAGGACTGGGGTGAGGTGGATTGAATTGGATACAGGTAGATTGGATATGGGGTGGTTTGGAGTGGGGCAGTTTGAGGTGTGGAAGTTTGGAGTTGGACAGATTCCTTTGGATTGGTGTGGGGTAGATTGGAGTTGGGCAGACTGGAGCAGGGCAGATTCCTTTGGATTGGTGTGGTGCAGGTTGGAGTGGGACGGTTTGAGTTGGACAGATAGAAGTGGGTTCGATTGTTTTGGATTCGAGTGGGAGAGACTGGAGTGTGGCAAATTGGAATGGGGTGGATTGTTTTGGATTGAAGTGAGGCAGATTGTTTAGAATTACAGTGGGACAGATTGGAGTGTAGCACATTATTTTGGATTGGTGCCAGACAGATTGGAATGGGACAGATTATTTTGGATTGAAGTGGGGCAGATTGTTTTGGATTGCAGTGGGGTAGATTAAGTGGGGCAGATGGTTTTGGATTGGAGTGGGACAGATTTTTTAGTTTGGAGTGGGGGATTCTGGAGTGGGGCGGATTGGAGTGGGGCAGATTGTTTTGGGTTGGAGTGGGACAGTTTGGAGTGGGGCTGATTGGAGGAGGCCACCTTGTTTTAGATTGGTGTCTGGCAGTTAGGAGTTGAACAGATTGTTTTGGGTTAGAGTGGGGCAGATTTGAGTGGGGCAGATTGATTTCTATTGGTATGGGGCAGATTGGATTGCGGCATATTGTTTTGGACTGGAGTGGGACAGATTGTTTTGGATTAGAGTGGGACAGATTGTTTTGGACCGGTTTTGGACCTGAGTGGGACAGATTGTTTTGGACTGGAATGGGACAGATTGTTTTGGATTGGAGAGGGGCAAGTTGTTTTGGATTGAGTGTGGAAGATTGGAGTGGGGTGGATTGGACAGAGGCATTGTCTTGGATTGGAATGGGTCAGATTGGATTGGGGCAGAATGTTTTTGATTGGAGTGGGACAGATTGTTTTGATTGGGGCAGACTGGATTGGGGCAGTTTTTTATGTTGAAATAGGGCAGATTGTTTTGAAGTGGCGTAGTGCAGATTGTTTGGGATTGGAGTGGGACAGATTGTTTTGGATTGTAGTGGGGCAGATTGTTTTGGATTGGAGCGGGGAAGGTTGTTTTGGATTGAGTGGGGCAGATTGAAGTGGGGTGGATTGGACAGCGGCAGATTGTCTTGGATTGGAATGGGTCAGATTGGATTGGGGCAGATTGTTTTTGATTGGAGTGGGACAGATTGTTTTGATTGGGGCAGTTTTTTATGTTGAAATGGGACAGATTGTCTTGGAGTGGCATGGGTCAGATTGTTTGGGATTGTAGTGGGTCACTTTTTTTCGATTAGAGTGGGGCACATTGTTTTGAAGTGGTGTAGGGCAGATTGTTTGGGATTGGAGTGGGGAAGATTGTTTTGAAGTGGCGTAGCGCAGATTGTTTGGGATTGGAGTGGGGCAGATTGTTTTAGATTGGAGTGGGGCAGATTGTTTTGAAGTGGCGTAGCGCAGATTGTTTGGGATTGGAGTGGGGCAGATTGTTTTAGATTGGAGTGGGGCAGATTGTTTTGGAGTGGCGTAGGGTAGATTGTTTGGGATTGGAGTGGGGCAGATTAGAGAGTGGAGCACATTGTTTTGGATTGGAGTGGGACATTTTGTTTTGGATTGGAGAAGGGCAGATGGGAGTGGGCAGATTGTTTTTTAATTGAAGTGGGACAGATTGACGTGAGATACATTGGAGTAGGGCACGTTTAGGAGTGGAGCAAATTGTTTTGGATTAGAGTGGGGCAGATTGTTTAGGACCGGATTGGGGTAGATTGGCGTGAGACGGATTGTTTTTGATTGGAGTGGGCAGATTGTTTTCAATTGGAGTGGGACAGACTTCTTTCGATTGGAGTGGGACAGACTTCTTTCGATTGGAGTGGGACAGATGTCTTTCGATTGGAGTGGGGCAGATTGTTTTGGATTGGAGTGGGACAGATTGTTTTGGATTGGAGTGTGGCAGTTTGCAGTGGGGAAGATTCAAGAGAGGCAGATTGTTTTGGATTGGAATGGGTCAGATTGAATTGGGGTAGATTATTTTGGATTAAGAGGGACAGATTGGAGTGAGGCATATTGGAGTAGCTCACATTGTTTTGGATTGATGTTTGGCAGATAGGAGTGGAACCGATTGTTTTGGATTAGAGGGGGGGCAGATTGTTTTCATTGGCGTGAGTCAGATTGGAGTGCAGCTGATTATTTTGAGCTGGAGTGGGGAAGACTAGATTGGGACAGATTGTTCTTGATTGGAGTGAGACAGATTCTTTTGGATTAGCAGATTGTTTTGGGTTGGAGTAGGGCAGATTGTTTTGAGTTGGAGTGGGGCGGATTGGAGAGACGCAGATTGTTTTGGATTGGAATAGGTCGGATTGGAGTGGGGCATATTGTTTTGGATTGGAGTGGGGCCGATTGGAATCGGACAAATTGTATTAGGGCAGATTGTTTTGGAATGAGGCAGACTGGAGTGGGGCATTTTTAATGTTGGAACGGGGCAGATTGTTTTAGATTGGATTTGGGCAGATTGTCTTGGAGTGATGTGGGGCAGATTGTTTGGGATTGTAGTGGGGCAGACTGTGATTGCACTGAGGTAGATTGTAGTGGGGCAGATTTGTATTTTAGATTGGAGTGGGGCAGATTGTTTTGGAGTGGCACAGGGCAGATTAGGATTAGAGTGGGGCAGAGTGTTTGGGATTGGAGTGGGGCAGGATGGAGGGGGCACATTGTTTGGATCAGACTGGGGCAGATTGTTTTGGATTGGAGTAGGGTAGATATAATGGGGCAGATTGTTTTGGATTGGAGGCGGACAGATTGGAGCAGGGCATATTTAGGAGTAGAACAGATTGTTTTGGATTAGAGTGGGGCAGATTGGAGTGCGGCAGGTTGTTTTGGACTGGAGTGCGTCAGGTTGTTTTGGACTGGAGTGGGGCAAATTGTTTTGGACTGGAGTGGGGCAAATTGTTTTGGACTGGAGTGGGGCAGATTGTTTTGGACTGGAGTGGGGCAGATTGTTTTCGAACGGAGTGGAGCAGATTGTTTTTGATTGCAGTGGGGCAGATTGGGATTGGAGTGGGCTGGGTTAGGAGGATTAGAGTGTGGTGGATTGGAGTGGATTTCGGTGAGTGGTTTGGTTTAGAGTATGGTGGGGTGGATTGGATTAGTCCTGGATCAACTGGATTGAGTGGAGTTGATTGTAGAGGGGTGAGGTAGGGTGGATTGGTTTGGTTTGGAGAAGGGTGGATTGAATTGGAGCCAGCTGGATTGAGGTGTACTGCACGATTATGTGTTAAAGCATAATTTCAGAAATTACACCTAAGAAAGAAACAATGTCACTTTGCAATATTTAGAACAAGATAATCATCTTTAGAGAACAGTGCTTACGAGCAAAAACAAAACGTGTGCAAAGTGAGAAAAGAAGACTTGGTAAAATAAAAAAGTTGACTATAGAAAATAAATTGTTGCAGTTTTGTTTGTCCTGCTGGGCAAAGTTTTGCCAGCCACACGCCTTCTGTTTGCAGGGCCATAGAAGTTTAAAAGAAGTACATCGATCATGTCAGCGCAGTGGCTTCTTTCTTTCTGAATGTAACTTAGACAACAGGATAAGAATTCAGAGACCCCCAAAGGGAGATTAAAGAACTGCCCACTGCAAGCTGACTGGTGCAACTGGAAAGGACTTTGGGGGCCAAGAAATGGTGATCCCCTCACACCATTGCGCACAGATAAAATGGAGTTTGAGAGTGAGGCGGACAGTGATAGATCAGTCCCTCCTTGTCTCTGTTGGTGGGGATGCGCGAGTGGGACCAATGATGTCAGCTGGCCAGTAGCAACAGGGTGATTGCCTTCAGTGATGCCTCAGTGGTGCTGGGAGCCTCCCGCGGAATAAGTGGATGCTCAAGTGCTTGTGCAGCATGTGAGGGTATTCACATAGTGCGCATCACATAGTGCGCATCACATAGTGCGCATCACATAGTGCGCATCATCTTGCAGCCATGTGGCTGAGACTTGAAAATGCAAGGTGTTCTTTTTGTTATTCTTGTAAGCTAAACGTTTTAAGTGTTTTCTTTGGACATCCCTAACACGAGGTCTATCACAAAGTCAAACGTCTAGAAAGGGTGTGCAGTATGTGTTGGTTCTCACATAAGCCTCTTTTTGCTTACTGACTAGAAATTTCAGGTCAAACCCCTCTTCTCACCTCCCTCATTTAGTAGTTCTCATCCTCACAATATCTTGGCATTCACTCACGCACTGCATGCTGCCATTTTGGGCAATAAGGCCACCTTGCCTTCCACAGCTATGCTATGCAATGGTCATACAGTTTTTTAGGCGGTTTGGAAACTTTGGCCCTTCCTCAGAGGGACGTAAAATTAAAAGTGAGACAGAGTGGACGTCCTTAAACTGACGCTGAGACTAGGAACATAAGCCTGTCGTGCTGGGAGTGATTCTGGGGCCGGTGCACCCTACCCTGAGAAAGCCTGGCTTTGTTTAATTGACTCTCTAACTAGTCTATAGTTTAACCTTAGGCAAGAAGACGTTTTGCCATTTCTGAGGGTGCTGCATTCCGAAATAGAGTTGCAGGGATGCATTTTGGGTTAGAAATAATCAGGAACCTTTTTAACCCTTGGCGTGGTCTTGGTTGCCTTGCAGGTGGCGGTTTCGAGTGGGACGACGATTTTCCTCTCATGGCGGTGACACCCTCCTTCCCTTCCTCGCTGACTCCTGTGGACTCTGTCCTCGCCACCACAGCACAGGCGCAGAAGCAAGTAGTACCCGTCCACTTCTCTCGCTTTACGGTGTCTCCAGCGGCTGTCTCCAGGTTCTCCATCACACACGTGTCAGACTCTGACATGGAATCGGCCGGAGGTGAGCATTGGTGGGGTCCGCATGGGTTACGGTGGGACACAGAAGTGGAGAGATGTAGAAGGAGACCGGTCACATCACTGCATGCAACGAAGGAATGCCAGAACTATCCCAGCTGTTGTTCCATACACAACTGTGATACATGAACCACCGTGCACACGGCTGAGAGCATTCATCCTCTGTTACATTTAACAGGTCTGTTGCTGTGCGCACAACCGGGATGCAAGGTCGTTGTTATACACAACGACCTCACATCTGCGATGTGAGATTTAGTTTTGTACATTGCTGTTAGAATACATCAGCTACAGTTCGGATGTCTGATCGGCAACTGTAGTATAATGTCTGTTGTATGCAGCTGTGATGTTTCACAGGGTAGTTGTACACATCTGGGATTTAAGATTTAGGCAATATTGTCTGTTGTACACAGCAGTGATGCCAGGCTGACTGTTTTGTACAGCTCTGCTTTTCAAAGTGAAAAGTATCCCATAGCCATTCAGTGAACAGAAGTATACACATCAGTAATAGACTCTAACGTTACTAATAATGCAATAGGGACAGACCATTAATTCTGCACTACTTAACCATTTCAAAAGGGGAAGGTTTATTTAGAATTTGCACTAAGAACAGAAAACCCAATTGGTAAGCGATGAAACTAAATTAAATCAAATGCAGAGTGAATACAATCTTCATGATACCACTGTTAATGTAAGAGAAAGGCACAAAGCAAACACTCACAAAGCATGATATATATATTATATATATAATATTGGATACTAAATGTGTCCTTTAAAATAGAACCGGAAACCAATGTTGTGCAATTAGTTTTCAGAAGAAATTAATGTTGGACATTCTAACAGGAGGAAAACCATGGTATTAAACACGAATTTCTAACTCAACTGTTTTTGCCTCGTTAATATTTTGTGTATACAAGTTTAAGAAATAATTTTAGGTTGAAATATCCCACGATGCCATCATCATGTTTCAACCCCTTTCTGTCAGTTTTCAGGATGACCATCGGGTCAAAGACCGGACTGTTAAACAAAACTATTTTGAAACTATTTTTACAATTTGTGAAATGAAAAAATAAGTACTTGTGGCTAAGGCATCATTGTTCGTCTAAATATATTCTGCCTACTTCATGTTAAGGTGTATTTACACCATTAAAATGGCTGGTTGGCCTATTAAGAATATTGTCAATAGTATCATCAAAGTTTAATACCATTGTGATATCTTTAAGTCCAGTGACAATACTTTAAACTCACCTAATAGGAGGTAGATATCTAGCCTAAAATATACATTAAAAAGCATTGTATTCATTAGTTTCAAGTTATACATTAAAAAGCATTGTATTCATTAGTTTCAAGTTATACATTAAAAAGCATTGTATTCATTAGTTTCATTTACTTGACCTGCAGAATGTCTAACCAGCAGGCTTGTTCAAGATGACTTGTCGAATGTTCCACCAGTGAACAACCCATTTTATTAAAAGAAAGGCCTCTCCGGAGCGTGGGGCTTACAGCGCAAGACGAGGCACTTGTGTACAGTTTAGCAGTTGACTGAGTAATGCTGTTAGTTGTGATGTCAGAGTAGGTGTTGTACACACAGCTGTGATGTCAGGCGTGCTCGTGTAAAAGCGGTGACGTTTGATCAGATCGGTTCTCATATCCAGATGTATGCAGATACCGCTGGTCGGTGGTAGGCAGCGGTACTGTAATTGTGGGTGCCTGGAGTACAGAACTGGGTAAGGATGAAAGAAGGAGAGGAGCCTTACCTCACCAGGGTCGGCCTGACTGCTCTGGCGCTTTCCCAGTGCGCTGCTGGCGAGGGAGCTATTTTCACAGCTGAAGGGGCTGCCATGGCCCATCCATTAACGCCTTCATGGACCTATTCTAGGCAGGTCCTTTTGTGATGTGGGGCTGCATTGGACATTTTTGCCAGAGCTGATTTTGGCTTCCAGTCCGGCCTTGAACCTCTCACTGAAATGCACTGAGTTTGAGGGGATTGGAGAGAGGGACAGCCTTTCGTTTCCCTGCCAAGGACATTGAGTTTGACTGGAAAAATCAAGAGACAAGCATTACAGTTGATTGGAGAGGATGGTTGACTGGCCAATCACCTCTCGGTGAAACGGAATGGCAGTGCATGACCATTTTAATTCCACAAGATATCATACCCCAACCCCCATTTTTGCCTTACTTAGCATAGGCACAGTTCGGATTGCCCACCTATCTACCTAACTTTATTCCACGTCTCTTGACCATTTGTTTTCATAAGTCTGAGCCCTTTCACGCATTGACCTTCGATTCAGTGATTAAATGACTACATGCCAGCGAAGCACTATGTTCGCAGCCTTGGGTATTTTCATATGAACAGACTTTGGCATTCTGGGTATACACCATGATGAAGCTACATTACACCAGTTTGACTGTTATCTAGAGAACGATTGCATGGGCTCTGATTACGAGTGGCACAGTACAGGGCCACAGTAAAATCACATGTGACTTTACCGTTACTGTTGCAATAACTTCAACCTAGTACATTGCAATAATGAGCAAACCCACATGGAATGGGGAATAACCACATGGGACCAATTTTCAGTCATTAAATCACATGGAATGTGCCATTCTGTGGTGTTTTACTGCATGTGTGTACCATCTGCACTGAGCAGGTGCTAAATGTACGCGTGGGGCTGTGTGAGGGGGGGAGAGGGGCTGGGGGGAGTAATGAAGGGAAGGGAGAGCTATTTTTTTTATTTTTTTTATACCATGAGAGAGCACTGTATGTCCCCCCGTTAGGAACGTGGAATGCGGCTTGGCTGTAGAATTATCGGCCGAGACACTCAGTTAAGGTACTCCCACACCCGGGAAAACCAGGTGAGGAAAAATCTGCCAATTTGGAATCAAGCAGAGCTGAATTCAATACGGTAATTCGGTTCTGCACGGCTTGTAATCTGCCCAGTGGGCTCCAGGTGGCACAGTGCCCTTGGGTTGCGCTATACGCAGGCGACATCAGTACCATTCTTCTTCTCTCCCTCTCTTTATTTGGCAGAGGTTAGGGCCCATATTGCTGAACGTAATTCATGTATAACAAAAGTGAACATTGTCCTTTTTTCTGTTTCCTTTGATTCCCAGGCAGCAGTGAGGACGGTGAGAGGGAGTGAACAGTCGGCGGCACAGCGGGGGGTTCTTCGACCCCATGAATTGGATCAAGGAACGCAGATGGCAGTGGTGGATACACCGATGGCGAGAAGAGGATTTGAGATTTGTACAAAGCTGTATCATCAGTGCCTCAAGTCCTTGGCTGCACCCCTGGCATCATGCCACAAAAATATAGGAAATACATATCTATTTTTAAGGCAGGTTTTATGAAAGGGGCATTTGTTTTTGCTGCTATCAAAGAGGCATTTCCCCAGTCCACCCATCATGTGCGGTGGTTGGTATGTGCGGGTGCCTGAATGCATGCCCACACTTACAATGGGTGTGTATGCATGCAAATACACCGAGACAGCACTGGACTTAGAGACGGCTCACCGCGCCAAGCATCACATGCTTCTTATGGCCTTTGGCCCCTCATCCTCTCCCTTCGCAGAGTATGTGCTCTGCCACCTCTTGGTTTCTGTACTACTCCTTGATTCCTGGAGTATCCTCACAAGCTTTGCACGCCTGCACTTTCTGGACAGGGTGGCAAGCACTGGTAGGTTAGTTGAATGCTCCCTGATTGCAGCGCGGCACTTTTTCCTCAGTCGGCTGCACACTTTATATAATGGGATTTTATTTTCTTACCTTGTGCCATTTGCTACCCTTTTTGGTTGTCACCTACTGATGTTTTTTTTAATTTTATTTTTAAAAAACATTTTACCCTAACGCTGTACTCTCCTTGGAGTTTTTTATTTGCACTCTGCCAGAGAAAAATGGCATAAACACTATATATAAGACATGCTCTAATGCCTACTAGGGAAATAGATTGCACAAGGAAAAGGAAAGGGCAGGGTTACCGACTAATTTAAGTCAATGGTATTCTAGTATGCAGGAACTTGGACAGACCTCTCATGTACCGCCTGTTTCTGTGTGTGTGTATATACAATATAAAGAGACAGTGCGCAGCTGGTATTGGGCAGCTTCGTCCCAAAGACGATGGATGACTTGCATCACTATTTCAAAAAGGAGTCTGCAACTATGTATAGCGCATATCCCCGCCTTTCGAGCCTAACCATCAATTCTTTGTGCATATTTTTTAGACAATGATGTCTGTACTTTCATTGGAACATTTCTTGGCAACCATTGCTTCTATTGAGAAGGATATTTGAGCTTTTCACGCTATGTCTGCATGGATGCTTAACTTCGCAGTACTGAAGGCATCAACTCTTGAGTCCCAGCTGGCCCTCGTGAGAATTGACTGGAGAGGTACATGTGGAATGCATTCAGGAGAAAGGGAACATCTTGAGTAGCCGCCCTTAACAGCCCCTCTGTTCTCTTTCACCACATCTTCTCCGGTTTGAAAAGTATTGTGACATTAGAACAGCAAGAACCATCCCTCAGCAGTTTCTTCAGGTAACACTGGCCTACACGCATCCGCCATTAGGTAATAGAGCGGGGGTGAGAATTTGTTCTTCCATGTTTGGTTTAGTATCGTTCAAGATCAATATAGTCCAGCTATACACAACTACCAGTGACACTAAAACTGGACATCATGGTTGTTTCATAAGACTAACATTCGGGATTGCGCCATAGTCTTGTGAAGAACTGGAGATTGTGCCCAAGGAGAATGAGAAACCTCAAACCAGGATCTGGGGTAAGGGTGCTTCGGATGAAGGGTCTGAATTCCAGTTCAGTTCCAGATCCTGTAATGGATGGGTAGCCTGAAAGTCCTCTTCTCGAGGACACACCGTTCTCCTCTGTGGCCTCATCCACTCCTAGAGATTGCCAAGCATCGTAGTGCATAGAGAAAACGAAGATCTTTCATAATTAGTAGATGTTCTACCTTTTGCAAGTTAAACTCGTCTTACTAGTGTAGCAAAGCAGTTTCACTGCTATCTGTACTATTTTTGTAAAAATTAAAAAGTACTACTATATCAACTAAATTAATAAAAAGAGACGATATAAGTTATTATTGCCAAAGAGATGCAAAGAGTTTGAGGCATTGAAGTTTTCTTTTTTAATTCCTTTTGATGTTGCTGTTGTTTTTTTTATTTTATTTGAGATGGTATTAAATTAAGCTCTGGATAATTGCAATTAAAGAGGAGATACTGAAATAATCGTTTACTAAGAAGTGACTTATGCATTCTCCATACAGCTCCGTTGGCACATTCGGTTCTTGTTCGTTCTCTCTCTCTCTCTCTCTCCCTCTCTTCTAGAACTCTGGTGTCCTCCCTCTCTATCAGTGTTCTGTCTCCCTACACTCAACACTTTTCCATTTGTGCTGTTTCCATATGATTTCCTGTGTTTCTGTAGGTCAAAAGGCCATTGCTCTGCTCTTCTGGTACCTACCTCTATCCTCCCCTCTGTTTTCCAGTGCCCCTTGAGTGTTTTAGTGTACCATGTGCTTTCACCCAATGTAACGTTGTTACCACTCTTAGTACGCCTCTTTAACTTTGAGTTTGTCCCCATGCCTAGGCCAGGTTTCAGCCCCACTAATCTTTTGAGGTTTTCTGTGGGATATCTATACACGCCTTTGTACAATCTCCATATCGTCTTGCACTAGCTTTGTAGTTTCTCCCTATGCCCGGCGTGTGTCTCATTTTTCTTCACACATTTTTCTGATGCCTTTGTGCTGTCTCAATATACCCATGTAATTTTTCCTTTTATCCGTGTGGTATCGCACTATGATCTTGGCATGGGTTTGCCCAGTTCCCATATGTATGCCATGATAGGCATGAAGCATCTCTAGATATGTGTTATATCTCCATATTACCTTGTGTATTCACTACACTATTTCAGAATCTACCTATTCCTTACTTAGCATCTCCCTGTGCCATCTCATTCTGCCTTTTTGCCTCCTTGTGACATCATTGCATGTCTGCCGATAAAGCCCTCGTACCGTGGTGGTTTTTTGATAGTCCTTTGTGTAATCTCCCAGTGCCATGTAGTAGTTCCAGGTGCCATTTTGTTAACTCCGTATGGCTCTCCTGTATGTCTGTGGAATTTTGATATCTCAGTATGTACCATCAAGACCTCGATGTCGTTTACTCCTAACAGAAACTACCCAACCCTGTTCAGGAAAGCCATGTGCAGCCTGCCACCAGTTATTTGTATTTATTTTATTTTAAATTATTTTCATTTTTTAATTCAGTTTTTCATATCTTGCTACGACCTCGTGGTATCTCTCTCTGACCCCACGATTTTGCACATTTGTTATACTGTCTACCATCAGCGATTTCAGCAGTTTGCCTTCCGCAGTGCTTCCCTCTCCTGCCTGTGTGTTTTTTCTGCTGTTTTCTTTCTCGTGCTTGCTTGCCTTCTTTAATGGTTCGAGCAGCACGCATTGTGATGGAGCTGACCAAACAATTATCTAGGAATATTCAGCTGGCCTCTTCATTTGTTCTGCTATCAGCAAGAGATATTTGAGATGCTTAGGGCTTGAGGCAGCTGCGGCCAAATCCCACAGGAGGAGTGAACCAGAAGATCTCGAAGTAAGGACATGTTCTTGCCGACCATAGCTAAGGTATGAAGAGCTTTTAAACTTGACATGTTACTAAGGGGCATGGAGAAGCTACAAGTAACCCTGGGCTAGGTGAGACATGTTTGCCGATGTAGTCTTCATTATCATTGTATTTGATGACCACAGATGGCGGCCTGGAAGACAAAATTAAATGTTTCTCGCGAAGAAATGGATGTGCTCGTATAAAGCCTTGTGCACTAAATGAAAGGCTTTGTGTTTTATGACAAACATCACAGATGGGGATGACGTGACCCTTCCTACTCCATTTTTGTCAGACTTGTGCGGCAGCATTCTGAATCATTTGGAGGTAGTGTTGATGTTGTTGGGAGACTCAAGTATATTGAATTAAATTATTCTAAAACCCGTGACTATTCAGGCATTCTGAAGAAATATAAAAATGCTGTAAAATATGGATCTGGAAAAGATAGGTTCGAGTCAGCATCTTATTTTGAGTGGCTAATGACAAGCCAGGGACAATTTTAATGCTCAGTTTGTTCAGCACCGGGACAGGTGCTGAAATTGGACCCAGGGACTATTGCCTGAATTTACTCGTTGTTAAAGTCCCTTTATTGATTGTGAGTTTATAAAGCACAATGTGACGTTTAGGCATCCTGGCACTAATTAATGGGTGGGTTCTGTGTTTGTTTTTCTCCCTTACAATTTTAAAGACTTCAGCACTAGTAAACATGTGCAAATTATAAACCGTGGCACCCATGTTTTCATCCATATTTAGAAGGTGTGTGTCATTTGTTTAATATTTAAATGAATGAACCAAAAGGAAGCCTATAAGGTTGTGGCCATCTCTTCTAGGCATGTCCCAGCATATCAAGACCTCCACGCTAAAGGCACCATCAACTCCAAGGGCTCATTCGGCACAGAAAACTCAATTGACGACAAGCTTCAGAGCAGCCAACTCTCCAACACCTTTAGGAGGAGTTAGATGCTCGCTAAAAGCATCCCTGTATCCATCTGCAGATGGGCAGACTCTCCACCAAGCTGTTGCCAAAGGCACAGGAGTCTCTTCCAAGGAAGAGAAAATTAACATTTGGAACCTCCTCCACCCCTAAAGCACAAGATACCCCCTCCCTGCACGACCTTGTCCTCTTTCTCCTCCTCTCCCCATTTCTCCTCCTCCTCCACCATCACTTGCTCCACTAACTCATGCCCCACTTCCTCCATCTTCACCGGTGGGATCACCATTCCATTCTCAGCCCACTGTATCCGCTGAACCCTATGACCCCAAGCCAAGGGGTTGCCCGTGGGAGGACTAGGATGTCAAACCTGTGGGTGACACAGACCTCAATTTGTATCCTGCCAAACATTATCCCCCCACCCCAGCTCCCCTGATGAAACTACTACGTACCACAAGGTCATATACAGGGCAGCCTAATATAAAGTCAATATGCATGTTGTCCAGTAAGCAGATGACTTCATGGTCCAAATATTTTCAAAGACCCAACGTACCCTTCAGTTCTGCTTAATCCTTAAAGGGATGCGCGTCTTGAAGCCCCAGGCTCGACTTCTGACCTCTCAGTAAGTACATCTTCACAGAACATTTCCACATGGTCACTGCACGATGTCATACCTCTGCTGCAGCAAGGTGACGATGAATGCACTTGATCTCAAGGCTGCCTACTTCCACATACACATCCACCCCGTTTACCTATCCACCAACGCTTTGTTGTAAGTGGTCAACATTATCAGTTTAAAGGGTTGCCATTTGGTGTCACCACTGCCCCTATGGTATTCACAAAATGCCTTACTGTGGTAGCTGCCCATCTCAGAAGGAGCAGAATTCATGTATTAACCTACTTGAATGATTGGCTGATCAAGAATGCAAGCAAACAGTGTATTTCTCATACCCAAGCCCCTATATCTCTCCTCCACAGTTTGGGCTTTACCATAAAAACTGATAATGATCTTGCAGGCCTGTTTAGCAGGATGCAACAACAAGTCTACAAGTGGTAACTCCACCCGCAAGTCCTCCACCTGTACTTTCGCTGTTGGGATCTTCATCACTGTACATCAATGTACATCTGTTAGAAATGGGGTTTTTAGTTGTCAGTCGGTTTGCACCCTGTCCAAGTAGGGACCCTCACTCTAGTCAGGATAAGGGAGATACCCAGCTCAGATAACCCCTGCTCATCCCTTGGTAGCTTGGCACAAGCAGTCAGGCTTATCTCAGAAGCAATGTGTAAAGCATTTGCACATAACACACAGTAATACAATGAAAACACC
Organism: Pleurodeles waltl; assembly: GCF_031143425.1. Classification (NCBI taxonomy): domain Eukaryota; kingdom Metazoa; phylum Chordata; class Amphibia; order Caudata; family Salamandridae; genus Pleurodeles; species Pleurodeles waltl. The sequence continues at coordinate 973,405,628 of NC_090446.1, read as the reverse complement.
ACAAAAAAACAACACACCAGTTTCAGAAACATAGGCAATATTTATCTATGTAAAACAAGACCAAAACTGGAAAAATCCAACATACAGTAATAAAGACGTGAATTTTGCTGCAAGAATTACTTACAAATACTGTTCCTTGAAGTCTCTAGCTCCATCTGGGGCTATCACTGCGTCGTGAACAACAAATCCAACAGATCAAACCAGTCGCGGGCCAGCTTCGGTGTCAGGGAGACCCACAAACAGTACCTTGGAAAGGTAGGACACTGTGATCCTTGTATTGAGATCCGGAATGCGGTGTCGCAGGCGCCGATTCCAGAGGTCGGTTCGGGAGTCGTCGGGCCCTCAAAGTCACACGTGTTGCAGATCAAACTCTGGGCAGATGACGAAGTCAGGAGCACTGGCTTGGATGGCATTGGGACTGCAGTGCAACACAGGACGATGCGATGTGCGGTGCCCACAGGTAACGGTGCAGACAGCGGCTCAGTGACAGCGTTCTGCGGCTTCAGTGAGACCAGTGCTGTGCTGTGAAGCGGGGCAGTGCGACATGTGGTGTCTCCAGGTCACGGTGCAGGCAGCATCATTGTTGCTGAAGCGCTGTCGTTGGTAGGCCCAAGGTGGTGGTGCGACACGGGGTGGGGTCCATGCGGCACCTGGGGGTTGCAGTGCAGACAGGAGCGTCTGTTGATGACACTGGAGTCAATGGCACTGGTGTTGGTGGACCTGGGCTGTGGTGCGGGATGGGACGGTGCTTGTGTACCTCACGAGCGGTGTCCTCAGGTCACGGTGCAGGCATCAGTGTCAGTGTGGAGCATCGTCGTAGGGGATGCCAAGGCTGCGGTGTGAGCAAGGCGATGCGGAGTGCGGGGCCCACAGGTCACGGTGCAAGCAGCGGCTCGGTGACAGCATCAGGTGGTGGTGTTGGTTAGAGCAGTGTTGCAGTGCGATGTGGGGCACGGCTCCGTGTGGTGGCGTCGTTGACAGCGTCGCAGTGGTTTTTCTTTTATTGCAGCACAAAACACACAGTTCCCAGTGCTGTAGGCAGATGAAGCCTTTGATATCCCTTAGACTTCCATCAAGAGGCAAGGTCTACTCCAATCCCGTGGAGAAACTTCACAAGCAGGGTACACAGCAACTTCCAGTCTTTGCCCTCTTTAAGGCTGAAGCAGCAACCACAGGCCATTCCAGCAAAGCACACACAGCAAAGAGGCAGTACTCCTCCTCCGGTTCTTCAGCTCTTCTTGGCAGAGGTTCCTCTTGATCCAGAAGTGTTCTCCTGGTCTGGGGTTTTGGGTCCACTACTTATACCAGTTCTGGCCTTTGAAGTAGGCAAACTTCAAAGGGAAGCCTCTGTTGTTCACAAGATCCTGCCCTGCCCAGGCCTGGCCCCAGACACATTCCAGGGGGTCGGAGACTGCATTGTGTGAGGACAGGCACAGCCCTTTCAGGTGTAAGTGTTAGCTCCTGCTCCCCACCCCACTCTAGCCCAGGAGACTCATCAGAATATGCATGCTACATCCCATCTCCCTTTGTGTCACTGTCTAGAGGGAATTCACAATAGCCCAACTGTCAGTCTGACCCAGAAGTGGAATACACAAGCAGGCAGATGCACAGAATGGTTTAAGCAAGAAAATGCCCACTTTCTAAAAGTGGCATTTTCAAACTGACAATCTAAAAAACTACTTTACCAAAAGGTATATTTTTAAATTGTGATTTCACAGATCCCAAACTCCAAATCTCTATCTGCTCTCAATGGGAAACTACACTTTAAGGATATTTAAAGGCAGTCCCCATGTTAACATATGAGAGACAGGCCTTGCAACAGCGATAACCGAATTTGGCGGTATTTCACTGTTAGGACATGTAAAACACACATAAGTACATGTCCTACCTTCTAAATATACTGCACCCTGCCCATGGGACTACCTATGACCTACCTTAGGGGTGCCCTACATGTAGTAAAAGGCAAGGTTTGGGCTTGGCAAATGGGTAAACTTGCCAGGTCAAATTGGCAGTTCAAAACTGCACACACAAACACTGTAGTGGCAGGTCTGAGACATGATAATAATCAAACGTGGTGTGGTGGCATAGCACTTAAGGTATAACGTATTCATCTACTTCACATGGCCGTGACCATTTGTCACATATACAGTTTATCTAAAGAATGTAGCACTAATCCAGCAACTGGGATATATCTTTTTATGGAAGAAGTGGTCTCACAAACTAATAGTGTCATGCTTCATTCTTGACCGCCTCTCCCCATCCTGGTAGGGCAATACCACCAGTGCGGACTCAACCTCTAGGTAAGGCTTACACCTTACCTTTCTCTCTTCCCTCTCCCTGTCACTGCTACCCCTGCGGCCCTGCCCCCCTTTTTCGCGCTGTTTTCCCGCTCACGCTTCCCAGCTGTCCCCTCCCCCCCTCCTCCCTACTTAATGGCAGCTGGGCGCTGCTGGAGCGCCAAAGGCAAGCCCATCTGCACCAGTCCGCGGCCTGACTGCGACCAGCGCCAGGACCCCTGGACCTGCCACCCGCCTCCTCTACACACCAGCAGCACTCATCGCACTCAACTCAGGACATAACAACTGTAAGCATACATCACCAGCTGACACCTACGGACCTTTCAGCTGCCGCCAATCCTACACCACCACCAAGACCTTGGACCCGGCACAACCTACCCGCAACAACACTGACACCAAAGACCCTGAAATGCATCCTCCTCAACATCCACTCCGTCCATAAACATGCTACCGAAATCTGGGACCTCCTTGACAGCACCATCCCGTATGTCGCTTTCCTCACCGAGACCTGGGCCAACACCACCTCAGGCCGGACATCGCCATCACCATTCCCCAAAGATACAAAATCACCCAGAAAGACTGCCCCAGCTGCCCGGAGGGGAATCGCCATCATCCACAAGTCTAACATCTGTCTGAGCATACACTCTGAAGACTCCACAAGCCTGATGGAACACCTCCATTTCAAACTACAGACCAGCCAGACATCCACCCTCATGGGAACCCTCATCTACCGCACAACTGGACCCCTCGTACCCTTCGCCGACTCCATCACTGACTGCATCACCGCACAAGCCATCACAGCCACCAACTACACCCTGCTGGGAGGCCTCAACTTCCACCTCCACAACCTACAAGACCCCAACACCGCATCCCTCCTAGACAACCTCCACAACATAGGGCTGCGACAGATTGTGACGGAACCAACGCACTCACCCTTGACCCCATCTTCACAACAGGAACCTCCGTTACCTTCAGCCACACCTCCAAACTTCCATGGACAGACCATTGATGCTTCCATTTCACCCTCAGCACACCCACTGTCATCAGACCCCAGCACCAACCATCCCATAGAAGCTGGGCAAGAATCACTGATAACCAGCTCACCATCACCCCTGCCAACTCCACGTTCTTCATCACACACAACAACGACCCGAACACCGCAGCACACACCTTTCACAAATGGATCACTGACTGCGCCACCACCATAGCCCCCCTCAAAAAGAAAAACAGCACATATGCCAAGAAAGCCAGCTGGTTCCCCGCAGAACTCCAAAAATCCAGACGCACTTGTCGACGCCTCCATAAAATCTGGAGAAAGATCAAATCCACAGAAGCCCAAAGCAACTTCAGAGCCGCCACTACCGCACACCACCAACTCATCAGGAGCACCAAAAGGAAAGCTATACAAGACAGAATCTCCTCACACGCACACAACAGCAACGAACTCTTCAGCATCATCAAGGAGTTCGCCCAACCCAACAGTGCAACAGCGGACATCCCACCCTCACAGTACCTCTATGACAGACTCAACACTTACTTCCACCACAAAATCAAGACCATCTATGACAGCTTAAATGAGGACAACCTACGTGCAGAACCCCCTCCACCAAAACCCGACACCAACAAACCAACGATCAGCAACTGGACCCCCCTCATCACCGAAGATACACTGAAGATAATGATGTCTATACACTCCGGGGCCCCCACGGACATGCCCCCACCACTTCTTCAACAGAGCCGCTGACACCATTGTCCCCAAGCTCCACCTCACCATCAACTGCTCCCTAGCTGCTGCCTCCTTCCCCGATGACTGGAAACATGGCAAGATCAACCCCCTCTTTAAAAAACCCTCGGCAGACCCCACCGACCTCAATAACTTCAGGCCCATCTCCCTGCTCCCATTTCCATCTAAATTCATCGAGAAAGCCATCAACAGCCAACTCAGCACTTTTTTTGAAGACCACAACATCCTCAACGCCTCCCAATCCGGATTCAGAAAAAAACATAGCACCGAAACAGCCCTCCTGGCCGCAACAGACGACATCCGCTCCCTGCTGGACAAGGGAGAGACGGCAGCACTCATCCTGCTGGACCTCTTGGCGGCCTTCGACATGGTCTCCCACCACTCCCTGATACGCAGACTTCCCGAAGCCGGCATCAGAGACAAGGCCCTCGACTGGATACAATCCTTCCTCTCCAGCAGAACACAATGAGTGAGACTCGCCCCCCTTCAATCGGCCCCACACCTACCACCTGCGGAGTTCCCCGGGGATCCTCCGTTAGCCCCACCATGTTTAACATCTACATGGCACAGCTGGCCACCATCATCAGAAGCTACGGAATCAACATTGTCTCCTACATCGAAGACACCCAACTCATCCTCTCCCTATCCAACGAACCCAACACAGCCAGACACAACTTCCGTGAAGGCATGGGATCAGTCGCCAGCTGGATGAAAAACAGCTGCCTTCAACTCAACACGAACAAGACAGAAGTACTCATCATGGGCCATCAACCTGACACGTGGAACGACTCCTGGTGGCCACCCACCCTCGGAAACCTGCCCACCCCCACGAACCAAGCCTGCAACATCAGTAATCATCCTGGACTCCAAACTCAACATGGACCACCAAATCAACTCGGTCACTTCCACCTGCTGCCGCACCCTCCGCCTCCTACGCAAGACCTTCAAATAGATCCCCCTCAAACACAGAAGGACTGTCACACGCCCTCATTACCAGCAGACTCGACTACGGAAACGCACTGTACACCGGGATCAACAAGAAACTCATCTGCAAACTACAGAACATCCAGAACGCCACCACCAGACTAGTCCTTGACCTGCCTCGACACTGCCACATCTCTCAACACCTGCGCACACTACACTGGCTTCCCATAGAGAAAGGAATCACCTTCAAGATCCTCACCCACACACACAAAGCCCTCCACGACACCGGACCAGCCTACCTGAACAGGCAACAACTTCCACGTACCCCACAGGACCCTACGCTCAGCCCAGCTCTCTCTCGCCGAAGAACCCTGCATCAGGAAAACAAGAACAGGGGGACGCTCTTTCTCCCATCTTGCAGCCACTGCCTGGAACGCCCTTCCGCTCCACATCAGACAGACCACCCCCCTCCTCAACTTCACAAAGGAGCTGAAGACATGGGTTTTTGGAGAACTACCTCACTGTTGAACGCTACACGCCCCCCCTCAGCGCCTTGAGACCCTTGCAGGTGAGTAGTTGCGCTTAATAAACACTGATTGATTGAGATTGTTCTGCTCAGCAGAGATTGGAGACTGAACGCAGAGCCGTTTTGGGTGAATGAGTAGCACGAATTCAGGATGACAGTAATGAAAGAAAAGAGATATAAATCTTGACAGGAGAAGGGTCTAGGCAGAATGCCGAGGAAACCTGGAAAGAAATGGATGAAGAACGATGAGGGGGTGCTTTGAGGAAGATTATGGGCCGGGAGAATTTATTTAAGAATTGTGTGGAGTGTATCATGAACAAGGAACAATACCAGTAGAAAAAGAAAGGCTAACAAAAGAATGGGGAATGCACGAAGAAGATGCAATATAGAGAAAAGGTGAGAGAAGCGGGTTAGAGGTGCGGCCGTGAGATTAGCTTTGCATAGAATACGTCAGCATGGGAGGCTGAAGAGCAGGCGTTAAAACAGAGGAAAGCCTGAGGAGAGAGAGGAGGAGCGACGAGTGACAATTTTAAATATGAAGAAAGAAGCGAAATCAGAAGCCAACACGGTCAGAGAAGCTGGTTCACGCAGCAATGAGAGAGACGTTGATTAAAAAGCGAGAAGAGGTGGTGAGGGTAGGGGAAAGCGAGAGGGTTTTGAAAGTACAGCTGTTTACCATGCAGAAGAGCAGAGTCACGGGAGGAGTAGAAAAGGGAAAGGGATGCAAGATCACCATGGAGACGAGACTTTTTTCAAGCTGTGCTCTGCAGTTCGGAGAATGTTGCAGGCAGAGAAGGCAGGTGTAAACCAAGGCCTGGTTTACAAATTGTGTGAAAGAGGCAAGTGGAAAAGTCAAGGATAGAGAAAGCACTCGAAAAATGGAGGAGCCGATCTATGGGGGGTGGGGGGGGGGGGGTTGGAGGGTACAGAATCAGGAAAGGATTGAGAGGATGGCACGAGTGGAAACATCAGCAGAAAGGAGATCACAATTGAAGATTATCAATGCCTTTGCTGTGGCTCCTGTAGTTCTGACTACCCTTAGGATCCAAGGATCAATTCACTGAGAGCTTTACTGGCATCTGCTAATACAGTCGTCTCTTTAGACGATCCCAGTAAAGGAGCAATTGGCTATGGTTTTGCCAGTGGTCCTTGGGTACTAGCATCCGCTCAACCACCTGCCCTGTGAATGACATCTACTTGAGCAAGGGTGAAAGGTGAAATCTGTAATTCTTATCTGGCATCGATTGGTGTTGCCAGAAACCAGCTGTGGGAATCTTTCTCATACTCCACATGTCCATTAAATCCCACCTCATTACTAGCCACCTTCAACTCTTCTGACCCGTGAGAAGGCGTGCAGCGAGGTGGAATACAAAGTTGTTTTTTCCATGCCCTAACCATAAACCATCTGAGACACTGACTTACTGTGAAGTCATGCTTCTTTTATAAACAACAGCCTTCCAAAGTTACACCATCACTTCCAAAACACTTCAAGCCACTTGTGCTTCCAAACCTTACACCGTTTCACAGAGGGATAGTTTGGCCTTACTTGCTTAGTCTTATTTCGTCTCTAATGTACTGACCAAATAACATCGCAAAAAACAAGTGTGTTCTCTACATTCTTAAGAGTATATGTTTTATATAGACAGACCATTATTTAGGTCACACTTCTATAGACCTTCCCTATTTATAATCCGCCTATATCTCACAGAGTTCTACATGACATTAAGTCCCTGTTAGTCATGGCCTTTTCATCTTTTGATGGCAGCTTCTCAACTTAACCTGACCATTTTCTTCCCTGTACCCTACACCTGAGGTATTGCTCCCCAGTCACCATCACAGCGCCATTAGACTCCCTGCTGGAGTGCTCTTGCATCACCTCACACCAGAAACAAACATGAACTCTGTAAATCCATCACATGCAGACAATCCCCCCCCCAACACCACCACCTCTACCTCTGTAAACCACCTACTATATCCTGTCGGTCCTGGATAGAAAATGTTAACGCTTACACCACGGAACTAATGCCCAAATCAAGTCTTCTTTTCCAAAACGCAAGTCCCCCTACTTGCGTCTTGTGCCAGTCCCAGTGGCAGTGTCCTAATCTCTGGGTGCATCATTTAAAAATTAGATAGGCCCATGTTATCCCTGGGTCCTGGGTAAGAGTGATAGTACTCCTACGTGAAAATTCTGCTACATACACTGGTCTCCTGATTGTCCTCTTCCACAACGTAACAACTAGGCCCATGATCGGTCACAGATTAGCTCACTTGTTGGGTGATACCCACAGAGACGTGGAGGAACCCTGTACAAGTCTGTGCATACATAGTGCACCCCAAACTCATGACTCCTTTTGTGTGTCTTACTACTGTTTCTCCATCATGACCAGAAGACTCCCATCAGCGCATCTGACTCAAACTGTGATTTACTTTCTTCACTCCCAATGTGAAAGCAGTTATTACCCACAAAAAGGTATTATGCAATAAAGAGCCTAGAAATGTGGCAAGGTGTGTGGAAGTATTTCTTCACTTTCCAGTGTTGCACATAAGAAGTCAGAGGGACCAGCCCACAAAGAGCACGGACAGCCACGGCAAGTGAGTGAGGAGTAAGTGAAAAGTGAGAGTAATTTAACTTAGGAGAAGGGGTGACATGTTGGTGAGATTTACCCTCACCATCTAAAAAAGCTACAAAAAAGGATGATAAAATGGTTCATTGATAATAAGAGGCATGACAAGGGAGTGGAAACTGAAGAGAAGTAAAGGTGAGGTGGAATGTGCCCCTGTGCCAGCTTCCAAGAGGAAACAGCGAGGCAAGTTAAAATACTATGACAGGTGAGGTAAGATGGCCGGAGTTCTGGAGTTCACAATACAAACTATGGAGAGGCAAAGTAGGTGTTGGATGGAGTGAAACAATCAAACTGTCATGATTATGATAGATAAATGTCGTGGCAGACATCTTTACACATAGCATAGATAAATTAATCATGGGCTTCCAACCCTATGTCCTGCTGTCTTTGCTTCAACATGCACATGGCACAGTTGTCACAAGAATGCTAGTGCCACAAAAAGACCGACCCAATTGTGAAGCGTCCTCAGTTTAGGCACTACACTAGTGACTGGAATTCTATTTTTGACAGTCCTTTAAAAGGGCTGAACAACAAGTCACTCACCTTTGGTAATGCTGTTTCTGGTAGGGACTCTATGTAACTGCAGATTCCTCACATTTTGAATACTTCTCTGGTGTCACACTGGATCCGAAAATGTTTTAGCAGTACCCCTGTGCGCCAATAGGTGGAGCTGGAGGCTCTGCATCAGCAACGTTCTGCACCAAATGTAATGTGCACAGGTCTATATAGGCATCACCCAAGTAGCAAGAATGTTATGTTATATTGATTCGTATGGAACACTAATCACCCACGAGGGTACCCAGGTGCTTGGGCAGGTGTGGGGTCCCCCAGATGCTTTTGTGAAGAGCTGGGTCTTTAGCTTTTTGTGGAACTCAAGAAGTGAGGAGAAGGCTCTGATGTGTTGAGGGAGGTTGTTCCATGTCTTGGGTGAGATGTAGAATGGTTGACCTCCAGTTTTGCTTTTGCAGATGTGCAGAATGTTTGCGAGTGATAGTGAGTTAGCGCATAGGTGTCTGGTGGGTTAGTGAAAGTGTATGCAGCTGCTTGGGTTTTCTGGTATTTTGTTGTATAGAGCTTTGTATGTGTGTGTGTGAGAAGTTTGAATTGGCTGTCTTGTGAATGGGGGCCCATTGAAGATTCCTGGGGTGCAGTGATGTGGATGTTGTGTAACGTGGGAGGTCAGATATGAGTCAGCAGTGTTCTGGATGGTCTAGAGTCTGTGTAGGAGTTGTTTGAAGGTTCCAACATTAAGGCCCATATTTATACTTTTTAGCGCCGCATTTGCGTCGTTTTGTGACGCAAAATCGGCGCAAACTTACAAAAACCAATTGAATTTTGTAAGTTTGCGCCGATTTTGCATCAAAAAACCACACAAATGCGGCGCTAAAAATAGTATAAATATGAGCCCAAGAGTATTGCAGAAACCCAGCCTCCTGGTGATGAGTGTTTGTGTGACGTCCATCTGGTGTTCTGAGGCAGCCATTTGAAGATCTTTCGCATCATGCATAGGATGTTGAAGCAGGAGGTTTACATTGTGTTGACTTGAGATGTTATGTTGACCTTGTCATCTAGGATGATCCCTAGATTTGATTTTGTGCATGGTATGTGGGTATGGGTGTTGGTCCTAGCTCCAGAGGCCACCAGGTGGAGTCCCATGGAGAGGTCTGCTGCCAAAGGCCAGTACTTCCGTCTAGTCAGAGTTAGCCGCTGGCAGTTGGTTTGCATCCAGTCTGCTGCCATGGTCAAGCAGCTGGTGAATTTGGTGAAGTTGGTTCTGGTGGTGGTAGTCTTGTCCATCAGGGAGAGGATGAGATGGGTGTCATCGGGCTAGGAGATGATGGTGACGTATTGTGATCAGATCAATGTGAGCGGTGTCATGTATATGTTGAAAAAGGTGTGGCTGAGGGATGATCCCTGTCGGACTCTGCATATCATTTTCTTGGTCTCTGATGTGAAAGAGTGGCAGCCTGACTCTTTTAGTTCTTCCCTTGAGGAAGGAATAGATCCATTTGGAAGCAAACTTTTGTAGGCCAGTCACGTGGAGTCTTCTGATGAGGGTATTATGTGAGACAGTGTTGGAGGCTGCAGAGAGGTCAAGCAGGATACAGAGTAACAGTATAAATAGTGAGGGTCATTCTAATGCTGTGGAGATGCAGTCACTTCCATCAACAAGCAGGTGAATGCTCCTTTAGGATAAATATTTATTAATGCAGTTATTTCTTTTCAGTAGCATGCAACATTGCATTTCTACCAGAGAAATCTTATATATGGGTAAAGAATGGTATGTAGGTATACACAACATAAGTGACTGGGTTTCTGAATAACGAAGCTGTGTTATTGGGAGGCAGTGAAACAACAGCAAGAAAGCAACAATTTGGCAATGGTACATAGCAATAGGTTTTCCTCTCATGAGATAGCATGTACAGACCCCAGGAGGCCAGGACACAGTGAGTTCCACTGATGATGGCTAAGAAGGTGAAGAGATCGGAATACTGATGGTGCATTGGGTGGTTTGGGTGTGGCCAGCTGGTTGTGGTTGATGGATTGCAGATTCCTCAGACGTGTTTACCTCGTCAGTTTCATGGCAAGGTAGTTTGATGAGGTACAGGAACTTTTTTATATACATTTGGCAGCAATACTTGGACTGCCGTGTTTTCAGCTCAGTGCCCACTAGCTTTACGATAAAAGGGAGTGGTGGACGTGTAAACTAGGGTGTTGGTGGCAAAGTTAAGGAATTTTGAGGAATTCATTTAATTCTGGGGGCAGATTTAGAAGCCTGTAGCGCCACCGGACCGCCACTTTTTGTGACGCTCTGGTGGCGCTAACCATTGCTCTATATTTACAAAGAGGTGTAAAGCCACTTTTTGTGGAGTTACGCCTCCTTGTAAACTTGGGCCCCTCCGATGTAGTTTTCTGCATCTGAAAGGTGTGCAATAAACGAGGAGGAATGCTTTTATTACTCCTGTTTTTTTGCTTTTTCTATGTGTGCTGCATTCTGCAGCACACATAGAAGAAGCCAAATGCCATAGATGATTGTTGAGGTGCAGGAAGGTGTTCCTTCCTGCACATAAACAATCATTCCAAAATGATGCTTTGGTACTTCTATGTGTGCTGCATTTTGCAGCACACATAGAAGTGCCAAATCGCCATTATAGTTTGTTTACGAGCAGGAAAGGACACCTTCCTGCACATAAACAATCTATCCCCTCAGTGCAGACAACCATGCACTATGGTGCAAAGATGCCTGCGTTGGCGCAGGCAGGTCAATTCAGCACCGGCGCAGGGGGAAACACAGGACTACGGTGTATTCCTGTAAATACGGTGCATCCCTGCATTTCAAAAGTGGCGCAGCACCATACTGCACCACTTTGGCATAAATTAGGTTCTTGGTGTGGTCAAATGGGAGAGATGGCTGAATTTTTCTTATATTTAGAACCTGGCTTTGGTGTTGATAAATGACTAAATATGCATTAAAGGGTTGTAGAGAGCCTGAAGGTTTCTAGTAAAGGAGGAAAAGACTGGATGTCTGGAGAAAAGTGGAGAGAGCTAGGTGAAGGGGTGGGTGCAACGGAGGAGGAATCGTAAAGAACCCCAACTCTGAAAGAGTTCAGCATGAGAAATCTTAGGGCCATTCAGTGGGCACTCAGATTCTGAAAGTGCTAGGGGACCATACAAACAATAGTAAAGTGATGTACAAATGCACATACCACACATAATACATTAATTTTTAAGCAGTAATCTCGCTAGCAATGCAGCATCACACTAACATGTCTATTGCTTACCGAACAGCAGTCACATTCAAAAGTAATTTGTTTTGCCCAGTTATACCACATATAATGAAAAACAATAAAATTCTTTCTCAAGTTGATATTAAACTCATGGGGTGCCCAGCACAGGCCCAGGAGAGCTGGATCCTACATAACAACTGACATTGGTAACGAATGGATTTGCATTCAATGATTATAAAATTATATTAAAAGGGTATCCTAAAAACGGGCATGGCCGAGCCCTCTTGGGCATACACTGGTATCCTTTGCTTTTGAGCTATGATTTCACAATGATCATTAGTTTAAACTTTCTATTGTGTTCCCTTGAGTTAATTTAAAATATTGGAGATCCATCACTTTGTTGGGGACATAGCCTGGAAAGGGTTCTGTCCATTAACATCGGGGCAAATTTATAAAGGTTTGCACAATGCAACGCTTTACGAAAACGAGCTGCATTGCACAACCTGACAAATGTACCTTAATCTCATATTTACAATGTGTCGCACAGCAATGATAACATTGTCAATGCAAACAAAAATAATACCGCCGTCGTGACGCTAAAATCGATCTATTGCGTGGATTAGTAAATCACAGTTAGGGCCTTGCGAAGGCTTGCGTCACTCAGGGACAATGCAAGTCCTTAGTAAATCTGCCTCTTTCTTTGCACCAAACTTGATTAACACGATCGCTCCCCTTGCTTCGCCACGTGCTGGCTCCTGCGCATGCGGGCTGACATTCTTAAAGATCCCGCTTAAGGAAGGAAGCTCTTTCTTGAGCAGACCGATAATATATATCATTTATTTTTAATAAGACATCTCTTCCACGGAATCGGTACTCGAGGACCAGAAAAAAAAATCATATTCAAGTTGCAGCTTTGACAGCCTTCGAGGAAAACACAATTTCTGCACAGAAACGCGCAGACATGTCTAGGCCAATTACTAAAAATCAGGTACCGCTCGCACTGGCACTTCCTAGAAACCGAAAAGACACAACGTCTCTCAGGATAGATATAATGCAGAGTCGATGCACCTAAAAAACAGAAGTTTGCAAATCATAAAACCTTGGATGCAAATTACGAATCCAGTCACTGCACGCGCCCTCATTCCAGAAAGAGTGGTATTTTTACTGATGTGATAAATGGGGAAACGGCACAGGCAGAAAAATACAACCCATTCCAATATCTTGTGCAGGCATAACCACATTCAATTCAATAATGCTAATTTCCCGTCAGGGTGTTTGGCTTTCATTACGCAGAAACAAGACTGTCTAACACAAGCGCTGGTAAAACCAACAGTCATACCTTTGTGCTGTTAGAATTAGCAAACGGAAAAAAACGGAGAGAAAAAAAGGCGCAGTGAAGTGACCGTGCATGCACACGTTACCATGCATGTGTATTCTGAGGGAATGACGCAGGTGCCAGTCTTATGTGTATTTAACAACCCAACATAGCAAACTCCACATGGCTCGATAAAGTTTAGTGCAAAGGTGATTTTGCACTGCAGAGCGTCCCACAGCAAATTGCAGCTACCAGGCCCTCCAAAAGAAGAAATCGATTAAAAAACATGTAATGGAATGCGAGAGGCTCAGGCAGTAGGTGGTTGCGAAGCAAAGGGGGCAAGGGAACAACAGAGCACCCAAAGCTGCGTCAGGAGAGGCTGAACAATAAAACAAGCATTGGCAAAGCCAATAGGTCTCGCCTACGCAAGCGCTATTGGCTTTGCCAACATTTTTTAGCCATGTAGTATACCAGCGGGCTGCTGTTCAGCATGGCTAAAAGTTAGTGGGGTACAGGAGAGTGGAGTGTCATAAAGTGGAGTAGAGTGTAGTGGCACGGATGGTGTAGAGCAGTGGTCTTCAAACTTTTTAATGCCGCGCCCCCCGAATTGAAAAATAAAAATCATTGGGCCCCCCCCTCAGAATTTTTCACAATTATTTTAGAAAGATGGCAATGTTTAAATAGGTCTAAACCTATTTAAACATTGCAGTTAAGTATTGTTACCTTTTTAAAACTGCAATAACATGCTTTTGCTTAAAACAAAGGCATGTTATCTGTATAATATTTCTTTTGGCCAGAGTTTGGCGCCCCCCCTGGGATCACTTGAGGCCCCCCAAGGGGGGCCCGCCCCCCAGTTTGAAGACCTCTGGTGTAGAGCAGAGTTGAGTGGCATGGAGTGGAATGAAGTGGAGTGTCCTGGAGTGGTGTCGAATGTTGTGGAGGGAGTAGAGTGTTCTAGAATAGAAGGGCATGCAGTGGAATAAAGTTGGGTGTCAGCGTGGAGAAGAGTGTCGTAGAGTGGAGAAGAGTGTCTTAGAGCGGAGTGGCATATAGTGCCGTGATGTGAAGTAGAGCAGAATGGAGAAGCATAGAGTGTGTTGGATGGAGTGGAGTAAAGTGGCGTAGAGCAGCATAGATTGTCGAAGAGTGGAGTAGTGTAGGAGAGTGGAATGGCATAGAGTGGAGTAGAGTGGTGTCGAGTGGAGTGGTACAGAGTGTCAGAGTGGAGTGGCACTGAGTGGAGTAAAGTGGATTAGTGTGTCATAGATAGAAGAGAGTGGAGAAAAGTGGCATGGAGAGTTGTGGAGAGCATTGTAGAGTGGGAAAGAGTGGAGTACAGTTTAATAGAATAGAGCATCATAGACTGGAATATTGTAGAGTGTAGTGTAGTTTTGCAGAGTGGCCTAGAGTTAAGTGGCTTAAAGTGAAATGGTGCAGATTACTTGGCGTAGACTGCAGTGGCATCAAGTGAACTGGTTTTGACTAAAGTGGTGTAGAGTGCAGTGACGTACAGTGGAGTAGAGTGTTGCAGAGTTAATTATAGTGGTGTAGAGTGCAGTGGCATAGAGTGGATTGTTTCAGAGTAGAATGATGTATAGTGGAGTGGTGCAAGGCAGAGTGGAATGGTGCATGGTAGAGTGCAGAAGTGTAGAGTAGAGTGGCATTGAGTGCAGTGGTGCAGAAAAATAGGGGTGGAGCGATGCAGAGTGTAGTGGAGTAGAATGCAGTAGAGTTGAGTGGTGCAAAGCAGAATGAAGTGGCATAGACCATTGTGGTGTAGAGAGCGGTGGTGTAGAGTACAGTGGTGCAGAGTAGAATAGAGTGGTGTAGAGTGCAGCAACAAAGCACAATGGTGTAGAGTAGCATAGCATGCAACGGCATAGAGTAAAGTGGCGCAGAGTAGAGTGGCACTAAGTTCAGTGGCAGAGAGTGCAGTTTTGCAGAGTAGAGTGTTGCAGAGTGTAGTGGCATAGAGTGGCATAGAGTGGCATGGAGTAGAGTGGTGCAGAGTAGAGTGGCGTAGCGTGCAGTGGCGTACAGTGTTGCAGAGTAGAGTATAGTGCCGTAGAGTGCAGTGATGCAGAGTAGTTGGCATAGAACGCATTTGTTTTGGGAAAAGCGGTGTTGAGTGCAGTGGCCTACAGTGCAGTGGTTTGAGTAGAGTGGTGCAGAGTAGAATGGTGCTGAGTAGAGTGGTGCAGAGTGAAGTAGAGTGTCAGAGTGCAGGAGCACAGAGTAGATTGTTTCAGAATAGAGTAAAATGGCATGGATGATGTGGGAATAGTGGAGTGTTGCAGGGTGGAGTGCAGTGGCATTGGGTAGTGGTTCAGAGTAGAGAGGTACAGAGTAGAGAGATATGGAGTGATGTAGAGTAAAGTGGCATAGAGTGGAGTAGTGTCAAGTGGAGTAGAGTGGCGTACAATATCTTGTTTCATAGTAGAGTGAAGTGGCATAGAGTGGAATGGTGAAGAGTAGAGAGCAGTGACATAGAGTAGTGGCCTAGAGTGCATTGGTGTAGAGTGCAGTAGAGTTGAGGTTTGCAGAGTAGAGTTCAGTGCTGTAGAGTGCAGTAGCATAGAGTGCAATGTTGCAGAATAGAGTGGAGTGGCCTAGACTGGAATAGTGTAGCGTGCAGTGGCGAAGAGTTCAGTGGTGCATAGTAGAGTGCACTGGCATAGTTTAGAGTCATGTAGAGTAGACAAGCGTGGAGTAAAGTAGCATAGGGTGCAGTGTCAGAGTGCAGTGATGCACAGTAGATTAGAGTGGCGTAGAGTGTATTGGCATAAAGTCCTGTAGCGTTTTGCAGAGTAGAATGCAGTGGCGCAGAGTAGAGTGACGGACAGTGCAGTGTTGCAGAGTAGTATGTTGTAGAATGCAGTGGTGTAGAGTGCCATACAGTGCATTGGTGTGGAGGGCAGTGGCGTAGGATGGTGCAGAGTCAAATGATGTAGGGTGAAATTGTGTAAACTGAAATAGAGAGCAGTGGGAGAGAGTGCTGCAGAGTAGAGTATAGTGGCGTACAGTGCAGTGGTGCAAAGTAGGTTGGCATTAGGAGCAGGGGTGTAGACAGAGTGGAGAACAGTGGTGTTGGATAGATTGCAGTGACATAGAGTGGAATGACAGAGTGGAACAGAGTGGTGTAGAGGGTAGTGGTATATGGTAGATTGTTTCAGACTAGTGTGCAGTGGCATAGCTTTCAGTTTTGTAGAGTGTAATATTGTAAATTACAGTTGTGTAGAGTAGATTAGAGAGGATTGGCATAGAGTGCAGGGCGTAGGATGAAGCGATGCACAGTAGTGCTGTGTTGTACAGTGCACTGGCGTGGAGTGCAGTAGAGTGGCGTGGTGTGGAGTACTGTGGCATAGAGTGCAGTGGTGCAGAGAAGAGTGGCATAGAATTATGTGAAAGAGAGTAGAGTGGGTGGTGTAGAGTGGTGCAGGATAGAGTAGAGTGACAGAGAGCAGTGGCAGAGAGTTCAGTTTTGCATAGTAGACTGTTGTAATCTACAGTGCTGTATACTAGAGTGTCAGAGTGTATTACCTTGGAGTGCAGCTGCAAAGAGTGGCATAGAGTACTGTGGCGTAGAGTACAGTAGTGCAGAGTAAAATAGAGAAGCATAGAGTGCAGTGGTGAAAGTGTTGCAGAGTAAGGTATAATGGCAGACTGTGCAGTTGTTCAGAGTAAATTGGCGTAGTGTGCATTGGCATAGAGTGCAGTGATGCAGAGTGCAGTAGCGAGGAGTGGTACAGAGTGGAGTGGTGCTGAGTGCAGTGGCACTGAGTAGATTATTTCAGAGTAGAGTGGAGTCATGCACAGTAGAGTACATTGGCGTACAGTAGAATGGTGCAGTGTGCAGAGTAGATTAGGGTGGCGTAGAGTGGATTGACAAAGTGCATAGATGTAGACAACAGTATTGCAGAATAGACTGGCATAGAGTGGAGTGCCACAGAGTGGAGTGGTGTAGAGGGCAGTTGCAAAGATTGCACTGGTGAACAGTAGGGTTGTGTGGGGGAGAGTGCATTGTCATAGAGTAGAGCAGTGTCAAATAGAGAGGCATACACTGAAGCAATGTAAAGTGGATTGGTGCAGAGTACAGTGCAGTGATGCAATGTAGTGTGGAGTGGGGGTAAGGTGGAGTATGCATGGTATGGTAGCGCATCCTCAGTTGAAATGACTATTACATTAGACAGGCATACAGTTTTATTGATATAAGTATGCAACACACAAACGATAATATGTATAAATGTCAGCATCTAGGG
Source organism: Pleurodeles waltl (assembly GCF_031143425.1). Classification (NCBI taxonomy): domain Eukaryota; kingdom Metazoa; phylum Chordata; class Amphibia; order Caudata; family Salamandridae; genus Pleurodeles; species Pleurodeles waltl. Next base: position 973,388,211 of record NC_090446.1, on the reverse strand, counting down.
GGTCATTACAACATTGGCGGTAAAAGCCGCTTACCGCCGTGCAGAAGACCGCCAACACACCGCCTCGGCCGCGGAATTCCGCCACAGCTATTATGACACACATTTCGGAATCCGCCAAAATTCAGACACCCACACAAGTCCGCCACACCAAAGGTCAGTGATAAACTGGCGAAAACAAAACCTCCACCATCACGCCAACAGAAACACGCCCATGCAATCACGACCCACGAATCCAACGGCGGTCTTTCAACCGTGGTATTCCATTGGCGGTACACACCGCCGCGCTCAAAATACACACACATCTCCAAAATACCGCCACATTGGACAATTCGAAATACACACACCTGACACACATACACACACCACTCCCACACAATCAATACTATATAAAACACACACCCACATCACCCACAAACCCTTACGACCAAAAATTTAGACGAAGGCCAGAGAGACAGCACAGCATAGACAACCCCACCATACAGAGGCACACAACACCATCACCCACACTACTTCCACGCACAAAACACCACACACCAATACATATCACCACACTCATCACCACATACACCACCCCACACATCACCTACACCACCCCATGGCACGGCAAAGACACCCCAGGTTCTCGGAGGAGGAGCTCAGGGTCATAGTGGAGGAAATCGTCCGGATAGAGCCACAGCTATTTGGATCACAGGTGCAGCACACCTCCATAGCTAGGAAGATGGAGCTATGGCGAAGAATAGTCGACAGGGTCAACGCAGTGGAACAGCACCCAAGAAATCAGGAGGACATCAGGAAGAGGTGGAACGACCTACGGGGGAAGGTGCGTTCCGTGGTCTCCAGGCACAACATCGCGGTACAGAGGACTGGCGGTGGACCCCCACCTGCTCCCCGACAACTAACAACATGGGAGGAGCAGGTCTTGACTATTATGCATCCTGAGGGCCTCGGAGGAGTCGGTGGAGAAATGGACTCTGGTAAGTCAAATCTTAACTATCATATCCCCCACCCTACCTGCATGCTATCACAGACCCCCACCCGCAACCCCTCCCCTATCACTCCAACTCCTCACATATGTACTATTAACACAAACCACCCATCCCAACACCAAGCCCTGCATGACACAACAAAGCATGGACACCCATCACTAAAGCATGCCCACTGCACATACCCATAACACCCCCCTCAACCATCATCACACAAGCCCCCACACAGGAGTGCTAACACTGGGGTACACGCTCACCCATCCATTGCACACCATGACACACACAGATGCAATAATCATGCTTTTATACCCTTGTAGGACTACTACCCAACGTCACCAGACAGGAGGGTCCAGACATCTCTACCCCACCCACAGAAGAGGCCCACAGTGATGACAGCAGCTCTGTCCTACTGGATCCAGATGACCAGCCCGGACCATCGTGGGCCTCGGGACAGTCGGTTCCCCACACCCAGTCACAGGCCACCACAGACCTTCCACCCTCTGGTAACACCAGCACAGCACCCACCCAGCGGGCCCATACCTTCGTACCCAGGACACGTCAATCAGCTGTGTGTCCACCACTACAGGGGACCCAGGATAACCCACCACCCCAACAACAACAGGGACCTGGGGGCAGTGGTAGTGGGCACACGGTCCAGGGGATGGAGGCACAGGAACACAGGGGAACTGGGAGGGCTGCTGTGCGACAGGTGACGGACAGGCCTAGGGAACCCACTCTCCACGAGGCCCTCTCCTCCATCATGGGAACCTATCACCACTCCCAGGAGATGATGGCAATGGTACTGGCCAAGTTTCAGGAGACCCAGCGCATGCAGGAGGAACAGTATTTGGGCTTCAGGGAGGAACTAAGAACCATCAGCTCCGCCCTGGGCACCATCGTAGGGGTGCTGAAGGAGATACTTAACACCAGGAGGGACACCGTGGCACTCCAAGGGGCCCCTGACACTAGCATGGACGAAGAACTGCCCACCACCTCCGCCGGCGCTAGTGGACAGGAGGCACCCGCCACAGGACCACCACCCCAGCACCCCACCCCCTGCAGACGGAGAACCACCCTGCAAGCGGTCCCTGAGATCCAGGAACAGGACAGAGCACGATGCCAAGACCCCTGCCAAGAAATGAGAACACCCTGATTGTCATCCCACTGTCCCACTTTGTAACCCTGTCCATACTGGAACTGCCCCAGCTCCACTTCCTATGCCCATATGGGCAGTGCACATGTGAGACTAATAAACTGGACTCTGCCATGGACATTACTCCACCATCACCCATCACCATTTTACCACCCCCCTCCAATATTTAGCACTTCAATAAACACCCTTGAGGCACAAAACAATCTGGAGTCAGTCTGTGATTTTGAAAATGTGTATTAGCAATGACAGTGACAAAATCCATTCTCAAATGTAATGTCAACATACCTATGTCACACATCTCAAGTCCATGAGGAATCTAAGCAGATGACACACGTTGGTAACCACACCTGTGAAACCGTAATGGAAATGTACAACTCAGTTACCATATACTGGTTGAAATCGACAGACAGGATAGAGGTAGAAGTGTGAAAGTACTTGTAGTAGGCAGGAATGTGTACTCATCTGTGTGTTACTGGAAATATTGCTGGATAACTGAGTCCCTGTTGTCAATGTCTTCTTCCTCTGCTTCCTCCTCATCACTGTCCACAGGCTCAACAGCTGCCCCAACACCGTCATCTGGACCATCGTCCTGCAGAAAAGGCACCTGTCATCGCAAAGCCAGATTGTGAAGCATACAGCAGGCCACGATGATCTGGCACACCTTCCTTGGTGAGTAGAATAGGGAACCACCTGTCACATGGAGGCACCTGAACCTGGCCTTCAGGAGGCCGAAGGTGCGTTCGATCATCCTCCTAGTCCACCCATGGGCCTCATTGTAGCGTTCCTCTGCCCTGGTCCTGGGATTCCTCACTGGGGTCAGTAGCCATGACAGGTTTGGGTAACCAGAGTCCCCTAATAGCCACACCCGGTGCCTCTGGAGTTGACCCATCACATAAGGGATGCTGCTATTCCACAGGATGTAGGCGTCATGCACAGAGCCAGGGAACATAGCATTTACCTGGGAGATGTACTGGTCTGCCAAACATACCATCTGTACATTCATCGAATAATAACTCTTCCGGTTCCTGTACACCTGTTCACTCCTGTGGAGGGGGGGCAGAGCTACATGGGTCCCATCAATGGCACCTATGATGTTAGGGATATGTCCAAGGGCATAGAAGTCACCTTTAACTGTAGCCAAATCCTCCACCTGAGGGAAAACGATGTAGCTCCGCATGTGTTTCAGCAGGGCAGACAACACTCTGGACAACACGTTGGAAAACATAGGCTGGGACATCCCTGATGCTATGGCCACTGTTGTTTGAAATAACCCACTTGCAAGGAAATGGAGCACTGATAGCACCTGCACTTGAGGGGGAATCCCTGTGGGATGGCAGATTGCTGACATCAGGTCAGGCTCCAACTGGGTACACAGTTCCTGGATTGTGGCACGGTCAAACCTGTAGGTGATGATTAAATGTCGCTCCTCCATTGTCAACAGGTCTACCAGCGGTCGGTACACCGGAGGATTCCGCCATCTCCTCACATGTCCCAGCGGACGGTGCCTAGGAAGGACAACAGTGACCACAGAGTCAAACAACTCAGAGGTATGTACCCACAGTCTACACAGAACACGAAACATAATCCAAAAAGTTGACTGTATGTGTGTTGAGTCTAGGCCGAGGTATGTGTGACGCAGTTGAAAATGAAGCCATGTGGGCCCCTGAAATGGCGGCTGCCTGACCTCTAAACTGGGACTATGGGATGTGAGGTAACTGCGCTGGCGTTGTACACCGTCGCAGTAGGCGGTGGAAGACCGCAGCGCAATACTGCATTGGTTAACATTGGACCCTATGGGTCCCAGGAGCCAATGACGAAGTGCGCCGGCGGTGATGATACGCACCCCCACGGACGTCACCGCCGCGGACGTGACCGCCATTTTCTATCTGTTCAATCACTCGATACCTGATATTCGACAGGAGAGGACCTACACTGCAAGTGCTGCTGTGACCTCGGTCTGGAAGAGACAATGGCTCGTGCGTCTGGGGAAAGGGCCCCTGCCTTCACTGCTCAGGAGTTGGAGAAGCTCGTGGACGGGGTCCCCAGTTCACGCTACTCTACGGTCCTCCAGACCAACAGGTAAGTACAGAGCTATGCCTGAGTGTAGAGGGCTGGTTGTAAGAAGGAAGGGGCCACAGTTCTGCGTGCATGAAGGACTGTGCCACATGGCAAGGCTAGGGATGTGGGCCACTCACTTCGACGGTGCAGTTGCTAATGACTTCTCTTCTTCCCCTGTACATTTCATCTAGGTCAGCGCCCACCAGAAGAAGGATATTTGGCGTGCCATCGCCAAAGACGTCCGGACCCTGGGGGTCCACCACAAACAGAGCACCCACTGCCAGAAGAGATGGGAGGACATTCGCCGCTGGAGCAAGAAGGACGGCGGAGGCTCAGCTGGGGATGGCCTCCCAACATGGGAGGGGAGCCCATCGAACCATGACCCCCCTGATGTTCCGGATCCTGGCGGTGGCCTACCCTGAGTTGGATGGGCGCTTGAGGGCATCACAGCAGACACAAGGGGGTGAGTACAACATCATTCTACAGGCTTTGCGCGCAGTGAAGGTGTCTGGGTGGGGGAGGAGGGCTGTGGGTTCCCCTAGGCCAGGGCGAGTTCCGTAGGCTAGGCCCCTCCGTAATGCAGGCCATGTGGCACTCCACCCCACCTCTGTAGAGTGCCAAGTACAGGTATACATGCCCCTGGGTCATCTATGTGTGCAGATGTCCACCATAGCCAGGTAGGCCATATCCCAGGAACTGCATCTGTAGAGCCCAACAGCGTGGCGTAGTGCAGGGGGCTGTTGTGTCTGTATTGTCCGCCAACGGTAGCGGTAAGCCATGCACTCAACCTGTCTTTCTTCTGTCGTCCCCCCCCCTTTTTGTGGTCTCCCTGTTCTTGTGTGCATCAATATCATCAGGCGGAGGTACAGTGGCACCGGAGCACGAGGGAGCTGCATCCCACATGGCCATGGAGGGCCACACCATGGACTCTGAATACACCAGTGGGACGGAGGGCGAGGGGAGCTTCACAGCGGTCACAGGATCTGCAACCAGCGACACAGACTCGTCCTCCGATGGGAGCTCCCTTGTGGTGCCCCCCACTTCTACAGGTACAGCCGCCACCCCCCCTACCAGCACCGCCCTCCCAGCAGCCCCTCAGCCTTCGCCCCGTGCCCACTCACCCAGGAGGGGGGGGCATCACATTCGCCCCAGGCACCTCAGCCCCTGCCCCTGTCACCTCTGCTGCCCTCAGTGAGGAGGTCATTGACCTCCTCAGGTCACTCACTGTTGGGCAGTCTACCATTTTGAATGCCATCCAGGGTGTAGAAAGGGAATTACAACACACAAATGCATTCCTGGAGGGCATTCATTCTGGTCAGGCTGCCCTTCATCGAACCCTGCAAACTATGGCCTCAGCACTGATGGCAGCTATTGTCCCTGTCTCTAGCCTCCCCACTCCAACTTCCTCCACCCAGACCCAATCCCCTGTACCCCAGCCTATCCCAAGCACACCATCAGACCAGCATGCACACACGTCAACACCCAAGGGAAGCTCAGGCAAACATAAGCACCACACATCCCGCAGGCACTCACGCAAGCATCACACACATACAGACACAGCAACATCCACTGCCTCCACTGTGTCCCCCTCCTCGTCGTCTCCCTCCTCCCTCCCAGTCTCGTCTACACTCTCACCTGCATGCACTACCACTACAGCCACTAGGTCCCACACCAGCACACCCACCAGCACACCCCGCTCACCTGCACTCACCACCCCCACTACCATTTACACGTCCCCTGTGTCCTCTCCCAGTGTGTCTGTGACGCCCCCTCCCAAAGTACACAAACGCAGGCACACACCCACCCACCCAACATACATCCACCTCACGACAGCCTCCAGCGCATGCACCTGCACCCAAAGCCACAAAAGTTACACCTCCTACAACCACCTCCTCTTCCTCCACTCCCAGACCCCCTCCAGCTACCCGTCCCAGTGTTCCTAAGAAACTTTTCCTGACCAAGCTTGACCTCTTTCCCACCCCCCTCCAATTCATAGGTCCCGTACTAGCACCTCAGCCAAAAAATCTCTGGGACCAGTGGTGCCTGTTGTTAGAGGTATGTGGAGTGCACCGGGCACCAGGGCAGCCAGTGTGACACGGAGCCACAGCACAGCCAGTCCCCCCCCGGTGAAGCACCAGAAGTTGGACAGTGCCCGGCGGGAGTGGGGGAAGACTCCAGCCAGCAAAGCCGCTCACAAGGGTCCCGGGGGGAGTGTCCACTCAGCTGTGACTCCTCCCAAGGTGGGGAAGGGGCAGAAGAAATTGCCAAAGTCTGGGAGGAGCAGCACGGTGGAGAAGACCGCCATCATCCCGCTGCCCAGAAGGCCACCGCCAGCCCCATCGTCACTGGCCAGGAGGCCACCGCCAGAGTCAGTACCCAGGAGGGCAGCCCAATCGTCACTGGCCAGGAGGCCACCTCCAGAGATCGTCAGTGGCCAGGAGGCCACCGCCAGAGTCAGTGCCCAGGAGGGCAGCCCCATCGTCAGTGTCCAGGAGGCCACCGGCAGCCACAGCCCAGCTGCCCAGGAGGGCCCCGGCAGCCACAGCCCAGCTGCCCAATGAAGAACCGCCAGCCCCAGCCCAGCTGGGCAATGAAGGACCGCCATGGCAAGCACCGCTGAACAGGGCAAGCACCGGTGAACAGGGCAAAGACCGCCATGGCAAGCACCGCTGTACAGGGCAAGCACCGCTGAACAGGGCAAGCACCGCTGAACAGGTCAGAGACTGCAAACTCAAGCACCGCTGAACAGGGGAAAGACCGCCATGGCAAGCACCGCTGAACAGGGCAAGCACTGCTGAACAGGGCAAAGACTGCCATGGCAAGCACCGCTGAACAGAGCAAGGACCGCCAACTCAAGCACCGCTAGCCCATGAGCGGCAGGGGCAGTGACGCAACTGGGACCGTCACGGGGAGAGTGATGCACTCTGGGCACCAGTCCCCCTCCAGAACCAGTGGAGACATGCATCCACTCCGTCTGTCCTTAACAGGATGAAGCACTCTGGGCACCAGTCCCCCTCCAGAACCAGTGGAGACATGCATCCACTCCGTCTGTCCTTAACAGGATGAAGCACTCTGGGCACCAGTCCCCCTCCAGAACCAGTGGAGACTGTTATCCACTTGAGAGACTGTGGCTTTGCACTCCCCAGGATGGTACAGTGGGCAACCCACCCACTGTAGAGACTTGAGATACTGTGGCTTTGCACTCCCCAGGATGGTACAGTGGGCAACCCACCCACTGTAGAGACTTGAGAGACTGTGGCTTTGCACTCCCCAGGATGGTACAGTGGGCAACCCACCCACTGTAGAGACTTGAGAGACTGTGGCTTTGCACTCCCCAGGATACATCAATGGGCATGGAGCCCCCTCGTGGATCTGGCGTGGTGCACTCATCCGGCTGAGGTGCCCCCCCTTCCCTTCCCCCTGAGGTGCCTGTTGTATTTCTATCTGATGCCCCGGCAGTGTTCTCTCCGTTTTGATCAGGTATCGTGTGTGGGCCTCGCCCATGCATTTTGGGCCCAGCGGTCCACGGACAATGAATGGTGCATTACCTGCACTACTGATCATGATGTACATTTTGTTGAATGTGTATATATATCTGTATATATTTGGTTACTGTATTTTGATATATTACAATGGTTGAACTCATTTCCTTTTGTCTTTGCATTCTTCCGGGGGGTTGGGGGTTGTTACTGTAATGTTTGGATATGCATTGGTGTGTGTGTTGTAGTGGGTGAGGGTCGGGGTGGGGGTGTTGCGTGTGTGTGTCCCTGACTTTTGCCTCGCCCCTCCCCTATGTCGTAGGTGCAGTACTCACCGTTGTCTTCGCCGCCGGCGTTGATGATGGTCGTATAGGAGCAGGAAGACTATCGCAGGGAGAATTTGGAGTTCCGGTTCCATGGTGTCGTCGTTCCTCATGGGGTGTGTAGAGGTGGGCGTTTTCCCTTTGAAATGGCTGTTTCCGCCGTGTTTTTATCCGCGGTGAATCCGCCCCGGAAAAGGTGGCGGATTGGTAGGTTGTGATACTGTGGGCGGTACATTGTCTCCCGCCTGTCTGTTGGCGGTGACCGCCAAGCTGTTTGTCTGTACCGCCGTGGCGGTCGGAGTGTTAAAGTGGCTGTCTTTGTCGGCGTTTTCCGCCACGGTCATAATTCAAATTTTTTACTGCCGGCCTATTGGCGGTCTTACTGCCGCTTTAACACCGTCCGCCAGGGTTGTAATGACCCCCCTAGTGTATTAATTTGTTTTGATGGTGTTAAAGTAGTAGCATCCACCACACTTCAGAATCACTCACAAAATTGCTTCCTCTGTGCTTTTCTAAATCTGATATGTTCTGAAATATCGCCATAATTCATTTACAGATGCTTAAAATCTGTTGTGTGCCAAAAAATATATAACATCGTACAGCCTGCCTCAAGCACAACCCCAGAAGCCAGCATACTTGTCACATAAATCCTCTCACTCTGAAGTCAAAGTAAGAAAAGTAAACACCAAGCTCCCTTTAAGACAGAGCCTGAATTTTGACCTCTGCCTTTGAACACAAAGCAAATGTGACCAGATAAGATCAAGATTTAAAGGCCTGTTTACAGAAACATAGTACTGGTGGAAGAATACAGGAAATAGGGTTTGGGCCGAGGAAGTGACAAACTCAAGCTGGCCAGCCTAAAACTAATGGAGCAAGCAAATAGAAAGCAAGCATGTGTGAGAAACAAAACACACAGCCAATGGTAAGCAAAGGCTGCATTCCCAGGGTAGCTTTCTGAATGGCCCAAGATGTCATTATCAAACCAGACAACTCCTCTTTCTGGTAGGTATCGATCTAAAATGTAGTAAGCACCTGGCATTGATGTCAGCACTTACCAATGGAAGGGCTCAGGTCAAATACTTCTGTGTATTCTATGCACCCACAGAACACAGATGGATCACCCACTAACCCAGTGCAGGAGGAGATCCAGCTGTGTAAATGGAGGCCCAAGTCCAGCAGGAACTTCTGTACACATCCTGAACCCCTTGTCTAGGTTATAGCCCAAATTTGGTGCTTAAAAAGGTGCACCAGTTTTACCTTATTAGAACACTTCTGAAATTTCCTGTCTCAAAGTGGGATTCACTTCTTAAGTAATTAGTATGGAGAGTGACATAGATGTAAGTCACTAACTACATCACAGCAAGAATCACACAATGAGTGCATAATAGTTTAGGTGTGCACCATGGAGATCATTTAGGGGTCACAACTGTGACCCCTGGCTTGGCCCTTGCGACTCCAAGCACTGCATTTCTGATCCCTGGCCTGAGAGGTGGCAACATCAGTGCCAGGAACACACCAGCTCATCCTTATGTACATCAGTTGGGGCTCCAATCTCCTTGTTTTTTGTCAAGTTTTTTTTTTAAATTATACTAATAGTGAATAACTATATTTACTATTAGTGTAATAAAAATGGAATACAATTAGCCGCAATATGATTCTCAGCGGCAGTGAACGCAAGTGTTAGCGCGTCAGAACCTTGATAAGTAAACTTACAAGGAGACACGCCTAGGCCGATGAACCTTTTGACCACGTTCGGAGACTTCCCAGTACGAGTTATCTTTCTGGCATCACAATCAATATATTAATAACTCAATCAATATTCGCAATATCTAAACAACAAGTTAGTCGATAACATCCAATAAGGATCAATAAAGCGAACACACCATGGCCTTCCAGTCATGAATAAACCACGCCAATTTAGTTAAGAGTTAGAATATTTATTTCCCTATTTGTTACAATCTAATAATCATCTCCGTTAATCTCAATAGCAATCAATCTCAGTAGTAATTCTTCAAACTTGTAATTAAAACACAATTAATCAGAGTATAGAGCATATAAGTTCAGCATTAACAAGTCATTAGTAAGAAGCAGTTTGGCAAGTTGCAATGATACGTGATCCAACAAAGCAAAAATCCAGTCATTTGTCTATTTGCGTCAGATTTTGGTGAACACCTTAACTAACCTCGAATTAGCATCAGCATGTTGGGCTTCATGCAAAACAATTTAGCAAACACAAATTTGGAAAACATCTAACTATGGCCTCTATCAAAAGAGCAGTTGGTACCTAGAAAGAAAAGGCAAACAGACAATTACAATTTTCATAAGATAGTTAACCCTCAAATGAATCAGCAACCAGCGTCTGTCTTTGTCCTCAGGACATCAGTTGATTCAGCATCAGCAAGAACAGGACAGGGCAAAGTCTCAGTATGGCATAGCTAAGAATAAGGCTTTTCCCTCATAAGGAGGAGAAATTAAGTATCATGTAAGGAATGGGCTGAGGATGGTTCAAGTATCAGTACAGCAAACTCTTAAAGAATAAAGGCTAAGTATGGCTAATAATGGCTGATTTCTCCTCGGGTCATGCAGTTATATTAAGACTGTCGAACTAGCCTTTAATTCCCCATTGGATCAATTTTGGTGCATCATTATCTCTGTCCAATAATTCTCCACGAACCTTACTAGAATTTTCCACAGAACACAGTTCTCATGCAGTTGATTGGCTCCTGTAATTGACGTCTTCATCGGGTGGAATTTCAGGTAGGAAAAGTTACACTTTACACTCTAGTCAGTAGTCCCATTGTCTTCTCCTAGTCTAGGCAGCCTTGCACCTGTTACGAATTACACTGTTGCATTCGGCAAGAATGTCTCCTTGAGCAAGTCGGGTCCCATGGGAAAGAATTTACTACGGCTACACACATATCTAGCTTATGGAAAAGTACAGCTTAGTGTCCTTCAGGAAGACAGCACATTGCACGTTAGAAAAACACAGCCTAATATGAGACCAGGCAGCTAGGCCCAGACCCTCGCTAACTAAGGCCTAGTAATTTAGTTAACAAACCCCTAATATGTGACTCTAATAATGATATGCTAATACAAATTCAAAACATTAGTACATTATTAATTCATCATTAATAAGTTTCATTAGTCTCCGTATACAATGGTAGCCACTCCCTGTGGGCACATTTCAAACGCGTACATTATTTTTTACATTAACACATTTTCTATGTGGCTTCATTACATAATATATTGTAAGCTTTTCATGTTAATATTAATTTTAAATGTCAGACTCCAACAATCCCTCCCCTGATGACTCTTGTCATCACACAAACCTTTCCCCTTACATTCTAGAATTCCTTCATCTCAATTTCCTCTCTCAATCGTTCCCCTTGTGATTTTGCCCTAAACAATTTTTCCCTTTGTTTTTCTTCCCTCCTCTTATTATTTTTCGCCATTCTCAACTTTATTCTTTTACTAATTTTACATGACAGCCATAATCCAAATAAGCAAGCTATAACAATCAATATTCCCTGTATTATTTTCACCAATATCCCATGCCAAATATTACTAAACCAATTTCCCACTGATGCAAGTCCTTTCCCAAACTTTTCCCAAACACCTTGTTCTTTCAGTTCCTTCAAATCTGTGCTATCCCTAGTTAAGTTAGTAAGCATACTTTTAATCTCATTACTATTGTCACGTATGTAATCACAACAATGACGCTCATTAAGCATTTTACAAACTCTGCCATTTGTTCGCTAAAAGAATGTCTAAAGCAAGCCTGTTTTGAAGAGTCACAGCCCTCTCCGCAGCAAGTTCAGTATCCATCAGGAGTATAGCCCCTGTAAAATTTGTCAGCATGTTATCCACAATAGTAGACAACTTTCGAATCTTTATGGAGTTTAAGATAACTCCCACTGACGGAATTATCGCCCCAAATATGTCTCCTACTACACCAGCAGCAGTTTCTCTCTTCTGTCTAGTACGATGTAATTCAGACAATTTCGGAAACCTTTTCAAATCCTCAAGTTGATATATCTTTGGGAAGACTATTCCCAAATAACATGTCCCATACCATCCCTTTGGAAGATGGTAATAAGCATTAAGTCCACATATATAATAGATCCCAGGGATCGCTGGATCCTGTCCATTTAACATGAACGTCCACTTACTCTGAAACAAAAACACATGCTTACATTCACTCATTCCCACAAACACATTGTCATAAATGACTTTTGTCTAAATATGCAAAGCTTGCCTACTTGTAGTGCATCTTAAGCTAACTTCCCTTGTTCCCTAGTTGCGTTATAACCCTCACTACTTGCAAAAGATCGCTGCTGCAATCCTTTCTCCAATTTACCCTTCAATGTCCTTCTTCTATCTTCTATGTGATCTAGAAAGCTTTTCTCTACAGGTGTAAGCAAACATGTCAAATTATTGCGGTGTGCATAAGATGTACTAATTGTTAATGTCGCCTCAAAGAATCCCTTTAACTGTATGCTATTGTACTTAGCTACACTACTCAAATCCTCTATGATAGGCACATAAGAAAACACAAGGTCATGGTTCGAATAAAAATATTGCATCTGTTCCTGGTTATAGAACCTTGTAAGTAACAGACTACAACTTATCCCATATGTTAATGGCAGACTGTGAAAGGTAACCCCTTGTACCGAAACAGGAATCTGTGTACACACATAACAATCTTTCTTATCCATTGTGTCAACATACTCACTCAGCAAGCGATAGAAAACATTAGTGGATAGTTCCCCTTTCGCGTTAGTTCCCTCATGCAAATATTTTGTATCCTGCTCAAACCTCTCCCAAGCTGTTAGTGCAGTGGTAGTCTCAGAAATTGTAGCATTGTTAGTTCCACTTTTATCTGTTAGTGGCATACCCACAACCACAACTACAATGAATATGACACACACGACACCCAAACCAACACCCAAATATTTACAACGCCTACTCCCTCTATTATCCTCTCTAGCGTTAGCCATGATCTGTAAGGAATCAGAAAGTGAAAGATGATTAGTCCTAACAACAACCAACAGAGGATGGTTGAAACTCTCTCTTTTTTTTTCTTTTTTTTCAGCAAAGTTAAAACAACCAAAAGTCTTTCTTCAGCAATTATTTACAGCTTTCTCATTTACTCCCAGGATCCTTGTCAATTCAGGTTAGCAGCTTGTCAAAATCTGTTTTCAAAAGTCAATTCAGGTTAACAGTGTCACATCCGGTAAGTTATCAGTCTCTTTTCTCAACTTTTCTTCTTCAATTCAGTTCTTAGATCAACTCAGTCTCTTTGGCCAGACTCAGGTACCAAAGTACTGACCTGGAACCTCTCGATCAAAACAGAACGCCAAGAACTCTTCTTGCCATTCAGCTGATGTTGCGTATGCCCACTCAGGACCTTCGTACCTTCTGTTGGCTACTCTCTTTCTTTTCAACTTGTGATCACCTTGCAATTCTCCTTCGCTCAGGTCTTCTCTCCTTGTTGTGCCAACCTCTTCCTCTATTGCATCTTCGACAACCACTTTCCCTTTCTTCACTTGCAATTCTGGCCAATTATCTCCTTTCAGCGCCTCTCTGGTCTTTGATCTTTCCTGATGCAACCCTTCACCCTCCTCTGACTCTATGGTATTTTCTCTTGATGGACCTGCAATTTGCTCAGGAGTAGTCTGGACACTCTGACTCTCTTCCGCCTCAACTCCTTCGCCTTCTGGGTCTGTCAGGGGCTCTAGCTCATTTCCATATTCGTCTGTTTCTGGGAGAACTTCCTTCTGACTTGGCTCTCCTGGTGCCTCAGTTGAGATAGGCTCACTGTCACCCCTCTGGGTCTCTTCTCCTTTGTCTCTTACTGGAGTGACTAAGCCGTCCTCAAAGGGCTCTCCTTCTGTCTCACTTCCCCTTCGATCACTCTCCGGCCCTGAGACTTCCTTCTCTGTTGTTGGTACTTTCAACAACTCAACTTCCTCATCAGTTGGACACATCACCTTTTTCGTGTGACTGGCATGGATCCAGTTCGGAATTCCCACACACTTCACAGCAGTAGTAGTCGTTAGTATTACTTGATATGGCCCCTTCCAACGTGGCTCCAAACACGGCTTCCTTACGTGTTTCTTGATGACAACCCAGTCACCATCTTTCAAGTTGTGCCCTGGATCATTTATCGGTGGTAGGGTGGTAGCTTCCACCTGGTGAGAGAAAGAGTGTACCACGTCAGCCAGACCCTTGCAGTAATCCAACACCATATCATCCGTGATATTCACAAGAGCATTTGCAGGCACTGCGGGCAGTCTCATAGCTCGGCCCATGTTTTGTTTAGATAACTGTTACCTATTTTTCAAAAACAGTGTTGTGTCATTTTGTAGTGGGTTCACTGGGTAACTGTGTGTGTTGGTACAAATACTTTACACATTACTTTTGAAGTTAAGCTTGCCTGCTAGTGCCAAGCTACCAAGGGGGGGAGCTGGGGTTAAGCGAGGGTGATTCTTCTTTAACTGATTAGAGTGAGGTTCCTTGCTTGGACAGGGGATAACCTGAATGCCAACCAAAGACCCCATTTCTAACAGCTACAATTGTCAGAATGCATTCCCAGGTCAACTTTCTGAAACTCCACAAGATGTCTTTGGTGTACCAGACAGCTGAGATACAATCACACAAAAAGGAAGGAAAGCCATAGAATAAGAAGAAACAAATGACAGTGACAAAAATCAGTGGGTAAGCTCTAACCCCACTGTAAGTTTTTAGTATGGTTCATAAGAGGCCTTTTAGAATCAGAGGACTAAAAACTGCCTGGTTAGCAAGAATTACAAATTGTGATTTGCTGTGATGAAGGTTTGCAAGCAAGTTTATGTCACTACATCTAGCTGCACTGTCCAAAGCACAGGCTCATTCTGATCACTATACATTTGGGTAGTGACAGGGGAATGGTTTCCCACCATGGTCCCTTCAATAAACACTTTTATGTCTGTACAGCATGGCATGTTTGGAAAGCCTGCATGTAAACACTCACGATGGCCCGCTATCCTCCAGCCATGCATGTAATGGAGGACCTTTACAGCAAGTGCCAGGTAACAGAGGGAGCCAGAGTTGGTCAGAGACAAGGCAGCTAACCAGTTGCTGGACCCCACCCATGCTTTTACACAAGGTTCTTTATTGTAGACTCTTCTATCCTTTGCTCTAGTCCCTAATTTTTAAACCTTTCCTTCTGAGAGCAGAATATTCTACCTTCGCTGAAGCAAGCGTTAGGACTTCTTTTGAGACAGAAAGCCCCTGCATGGCTATGTAAAACAGTACCACCATTTCCATGTTTTTTTTCTGACATGCTCTATGTTTGACCCCTATAGGGCTCCTTATTCTGCAACTGCATGGGAGGTGCTCCTTTTTTTAACAACAAGTTCTTAAGGTCTGTTGAAAAGGGATATACACAATGTGTAGCGCCAGGACAAGTAAACTGCCCCTACACCAGACTTTGAAGTGTCTGACAGTGGAATTCTTCCAGGCATATCTGCCTTTATACCTTTATCCTTGTGGGGAAACAGCTCTTCAAATTTAATAAGAATTGGGAAAGCCAAAAGGTCTTGCCTATGTGAGATCTATTGGCTCTGTCAATGTTTTTTTCAGACATGTTGCACAGCAGCATGATCTGCTGTGCAACATGGCACACCAGCATGATCTGCTGTGCAACATGGCATAGCAGTATGAGCTACTATGCAACATGACTTAAAGTCAAGGACAAAAAGTGCTATGACGCGGATAGCATTGACCACACCATGGCAGTTTCTTTTTAAGCCATGTTTCACAGCAGCCCGCGCTGTTCTGCAATATGTTTAAAAAAAAGTGGGAGAGGGAAGAAATATTAGGGAAATGTGGGAGGGAAGGGTGGAAGCAGCAATAACATGATAGAGGAAAAGCACAACAAGGGAGGTGCAGGGGTGTGTGGCCAAGATGGCGACCGCAGCAGCAGCATAATCTGCAGCTCCGATCCTGGCCGTACAAAATCTCCTGTTAAATAGGCGATCCCCGATTTATATCGGTGGATTGCATTTCTCCCTGCTGACCTGGCGCCGCTGGAGGTGCCCCGACGGTGATTGCCTACACGGAGGCTCAGTTGATCCGGACGGAGAGGTGGGAGGCCCGAGTCGGGCCGATCGGAGGTGCGGCCCTCGGTTACCCTAAGCCACTCGGGCTATCATCAGAAACCCTGCGCTCCATTCTGGAGCCCGGACAGAGCTGAGCGGGCCACGTGCGTCCGAGAAGACGTGCCATGTGGCGCGGCTGGCTAATCTGCGGCACACATCGGGCCGTGTGGCCCTATCGACGCTGGCCCTGGGGGCCCACGGCTCGGTGCGCTCCCTTGCAGGTCTGTCAACCACAGTATTTAAAGTGGGAGTGTGAAATATAGAGTCGCTGCGCTACTGACACGCGCCATAAGTCGCGGAGCCTATGTGAGAGCCAGGTCTGTGACCTGAATGAGAGTGGCCCGGGCATCTGACCCTGCATCTGCCCCTGCTACGCACCAGGCTAACATCCAGCCCCAGGAGCGCTACCCAGAGCACCGGGCATTCCATCTCGCCCCTGGGGAGCAGGCTGAACTCCACATCCCGAGGTCTGCTCTTGCCGCTATATGTTGAGCGGTTACTGTGTGGGAGTATGTGAAGAGATGTGGCCACAGAAACCTGCTCCAACTGTGAGTAAGCAGGCACAAAACTCTGAGCACTGAACAATCTCTTTCCTGCACCATTGATATACAGGGGTGCAATTTGGGTGGTTTTAGTCAGAAGATTGCCATTTGGGTGCCTCTTTCGCTGCTGTAGGGACCAAATGGGCAAACCAAAAATGGCGAAAGCACCTTCTGGGGCTAGGGATGCCCTGGAGCATGATACGACTGCCCAGGCGTTGCGGCAGATGGAACTCACTTTGCACAACCATACTTTGCAATTTGAGAAGGTGTTGCAGGCTACTGTTGAAACCAAGACTACCCTGGAAACAAAGATTGGCGAAGTGGCAGAGGATGTCAGGCTGCTCAGGGCCGACCAACGCATGCTGGCGGACCGGGTCCGGGGGACGGAGAAAGACCTGGTTGGACTAGCTCCGACGGTCCAGGCACTACAAGAAAAGGTACTACGCTTGTCATCAGAGGTGGACGGACTGAAGTGCAGGGCTGATGATGCTGAAGGTAGATCTAGGCTGAACAATATCCACCTGGTGGGGTTTCCAGAGAGAGCCGAGGATCCCTGTGTTGAACTATTTATAGAAAAATGGCAAACAGAAACTGTATTGCGGGACAAAATCCCTCATTTTTTTTCGATTGAACGCGCATCCTCGCCCCATAATAGCCCGGTTACTTACTTATCAGGACAGAGACCTCATACTTTAGACGTTTCATAAAATGGTCCCGCAGCACTTTGAGAATGCATCAATCACAGCTTATCCAGACTTCACTGCGGACGTCCAAAAAAAAACAGAGCTCCTTCTACCAAATAAAAGAGCGCCTTCGTGAACATAACTTTAAATACGCGCTCTTGTTCCCCGCCAAACTGTGTGTCCAAGACAGGCCTAAAGCGCATATCTTCACCCCCCCAGATGATGCATGGACCTGGCTCCACGGCAAGGGTCTTGCCCGATCTGCGCGCCCGGAAAACACAGAGGGGGGATGGACATCCCCCAAGGAGAAACACAAACGGCGACCGCGTTCCAGGATTAAACCAACTGTGGAACAGGTGGCGGAGGAACGTTTTCGTCTACTTAGACAATGCGATTTGTAGCGGACCCTCTAGTGGAAACATTGGAACATGGCAATACTGACCCAAACATGAAACCCATTTGGATTCTCGCTTCTCACCACGCGGTCAGCGGATGAAATTTAACTTGTGGGTTGCTGTGACTGACTGTCTAGGTGCTGAACACCCGTGGCCTCCACGCGCTTGGCTAAGTTGTCATTGGAGTGCGTACTGAGGTGCAGAGTGTGGGGAGTGGCACATGACCTGGGGCCTTCCTCGACGGTGTGCTACGAGGCAGGTTGAGCAAGTCCATCCGTTGGGCTAGGAATGGATGCCTCTAAAACTGATCTACGTCACCCACGCCCGCTCCATATGGACCGGTTCAACCCTATACCTGCTTGCAGGACTTGTTCTGTTTTTTGCACACTTAGGGCCTTATTTATACTTTTTGGTGCAAAACTGCACTAACGCAGCTTTGTACCAAAAGGTTTTGCACCGGCTTGCACCATTTTTTAGCACCAGCTGGGCACCATATTTATGGAATGGTGCAAGCCGGTGCAAAGGGTAGGCTAGAGTAAAAAAAAAAATGACTTTAGGCAGGTTAGAGTCAAAATAAATGACTCTAACCAGATTAGCGTCATTTTTTGATGCTAAGGGACATATTTATACTCTGTTTGCACTAAATTAGCATCATTTTTTTAGATTGCATTTTATTTTGGAAAGTGCCATAGGGGGCCCTGAAATAGGCCCCCATACATGGCACAGGGTGAAATGGCCAGGCCCAGGGGACCCTTGTCCTCTGTGCTGGCCATTGGGGTGGTGGGCATGACTCCTGCCTTTTCTAAGGCAGGAGTCATGTGGCATGGTAGGTTTAACACCATAAAATGACGCTAATCTGGTTAGAGTCATTTTTTTACTCTAACCTGCCTAAGGTCATTTTTGGGTGGTAAACCCTCTTCTTCTATACCGCCAGCCCCACCCGACTAAAGTCATTTTTTTTTTTACCCTAGCCTACCTTTTGCACCGGCTTGCACCATTCTATAAATATGGTGCCCGGTTGGTGCACAGAAATGGTGCAAGCAGGTGCTAAATGTTTTGGTGCAAAACTGAGTTAGTGCAGTTTTGCAGCAAAAAGTATAAATAAGAGCCAATATTTTGTAAGTTTGCGCCACTTTTGCGTCAAAAAATGACATTAATACGGCGCAAAAAAAGAATAAATCAGGGCCTTGGTGCTAGATGGGTCTAGCACCAAAGTATAAATATGGAGTTAGTTATGCACCGAATTAGAGTAAAACAATTATGCTAATTCGGTGCAAACAGAGTATAAATATGCCCCATGGTATAAATATGTCCCTAAATATGGCGTTAAGGCCATAGAGTCATTTTGTGCACGGGAACGCCTACCTTGCATCTCATTAGGACAAGGTAGGTCTCCACTTCTAAAAAATGACTTTAACTCCATTAATTGGGCGCTAGACGGGTCTAGCACCAAAGTATAAATATGGAGTTAGTTTTGCACTGAATTAGAGTAAAAAAAAATTATGATAATTCGGTGCAAACAGAGTATAAATATGCCCCTTAGTGCTGTTGTTTATTGGTGTTGTTATTGCTTTTGTTTGTTCTCGATGGGGTTCTCTTATTGTATTTACATGGGACCATTATATCACTGCCACACAATACACTTATTCTGGAGGGTGGTGAGAACGGGGTGGGACCTTTGCACCTCCCCACCATTCTCTTTTACTGCATTCCCATGTTTACACAGGGTCAATTGCATACACCAAGATATAACGTGCTCACATGGAATGTAAGGGGGATGGCTAATTTGCGCAGGCGACAGCATAAACATGCCTACTTGAAATGTCACCAGATACATTTTGCCCTGCTCCAGGAAACACACTTGTCAGACACCACCCTGGGTAAAACTCGGATGAATTGGAGGGGACAACTGTTGGGCACGGGGTCCTCATCCTTTGCCCACGGGGTAGCAATCTGGATCACTCCGGGGGTACCATATGTGGTTGCCTACACGTGGATTGATCCTGATGGCAGATATGTGGTAGTGGAAGGAAGCCTAGATGGTACACCACTGGCACTGGTTGCGTTGTATGCACCCAACATTAATCAGCCTGGTTTTCTGCACACATTATCAACAGGCCTGTTTCGTGATCCAACAGTAGATAGCATCTGGGGCGGGGACTTCAACTGTGTCATGGATGTCCACATAAATAGGTCCTTCCCGCCACTTCCGACTGCGCCCAGCGGTCGCATCTTGCGCGAGCTGACTGCTTAGAAATCGACAAACGGACTGAGTGATGTCTGGCGAATGCGACATCCGACACAGCGCGAATATTCCTTTTACTCCCCCGTCCACGCTCTCCACACCAGGATAGACATGATTCTCACATCGCCAGCTGTAATACATAAAATCCATGCGGGAGACTACCTGGCTCGCACTTTATCAGATCATAGCCCTCTTCATGTGACATTGGGTTGGGGAAATCCGAGCACACGTACCCCTACATGGCGCCTACAGGTAGAGGCGCTGGCGGACCCCCCCTTTTGTGCTGAACTTGCTCAGTGTTTATCCACTTACTTTTCTACAAATGATAACACCATGTCTAGCTGTCCGCTGTCCCCCCTTCTCTTTGCTATCGCCATGGAGCCGCTGGCAGCCAGGCTGCGCACACTAGCGTCTATATGGGGCATCCCGGAACTTAATACACATCATATCATTTCTCTGTATGCAGATGACGCCTTGATATATTTGCATGATCATTCTATGTCCATGGTCGGTGTTATGGAAATACTTGACACCTTTGCAACCATATCTGGCCTACGGGTCAACTGGACTAAATCTTGTATTTTGCCTCTCTTCTCTGTACCATCAGAGCTTCGCTTGGCTCTACCAAATTATCAGTTGCCATGGTGCCACAACACTTTTAAGTATTTGGGCGCGTGAAAGCTAGATGGGAAGAGGTACTTCCCTCTCCCTTGTCCCAAAACGGCTGGACGGCGGCGCTATCCGCTGTCAAAAGTGTTTCTCGCAATACCAGACTTCGATATACTCAGTTCAACTATATACATCACTCCTATCTATCCCCGGCCCGCATAAAACGTATATATCCGGGTTTGGACTCGGTGTGCACAATTATCAGCAGATTTCTATCACATGGTATGGGCATGTCCCCCTCTGGTTGTAGTATGGCAACGCATTATGAAAACCATTGCCGATATTACAAATGATACGCTGCCATTGACACCAGAGTCATACTTGCTGGGTCTGCGCCGACGCTCCAAAGGGGATAAGCATGTACACAGGTTTATTGATTTGACCTACATGATGTTTAAACACTTAATAGCGACTCACTGGAAAGCTCCACATACTCCGGGATACAATAACTGGTTGCAAGACCTGATACAAAGCTCTTATGCAGAAGCGTACACATTACGTCAGCTTCAACACCGGGGCTTGGCCCAGGGAGGGTCTGAAATATGGGGCGTCTTTATTGACACTATAAAGGCCAAAAATGACACCCATCCACCTTGAATTGTGTATATACCACATTGTATTGGGCAGTCAAAGGACTTCCTCCTACTCACAGGCTATCTGTACCCTGACAGAACTTACCTGCATATCTTGCTTGCTACGCCGTTAAGGGCGTGGTGGGCTACTGTGTGTGCGGTTCATTATTCATGCAAAGGACCCAGGGTGAGAGCCGCAGACCGGACCAAACAGGGGGCTTGTCCCGACTACCACTTTTTCACACCTTGGGACTAAGGGATGAGTAATGAGGCACCAATGAATGCCCAATGTATGTATATAGGTGTACATAAGCATAAACACATTTAATTTAAATGCTCCTCAACTAAAAAAGTGTTAAATCTTACCACCGAGACAAAATATAATTAACAACGTTCCCTATTGATGTGGCACAGTCCTTATGAAACAATATTACACTATACTCCCATGTTTATTTCATCATCTTTATATATACGTTATTATGTATGTATGTACATGCCCGACCACTCAGTGGCTGACTGTTTTGCAGAACCTCAATATGTTTAATAAAACAGATTTTAAAAAACCAAAAAAAAAACAAGGGAGGTGCAGGGAGAAGAGAGTGGTAGCATCAAAGAGGGACAGCGACACAGAGAACGTATGAGTGTAATGGGACATAAGTACCATACACAAGGAAAATTGGGAAGAAATGGTGCCTCAATCACAGTGCGAGCATCAGATGTGAACTAATTAAGTTGAATCAAACTGTGCTTGGTCCATGCTCCACAGAAAGGAACAGAAGTGATGCTTGCCCTGTGCTGGCCAAATAGAAGGCAGCAAAGAAGAGTGACATTGAAGCCAACAAATTGTAAGAAACGGACGGGCTGTAGGCCATTTATTGTAAACAATGCATCTCGCAAGCAAGAGCAAATGTAGTGCATGCGCTGTTGCAGGCTCAACATGAAAATGTGTTTAGTCTATCATGGCAGGGTCCTCTGCCTAGCCTCTTGTGAGGTATATGTGTGTTGGTGTGCTCCTGGCTTTGTTCCACATGGTTGGTAGGCATTTCTACAGACACAATACCCATTTAATGCACTGCTTTACTGTGTTTCTATTCTTCAGACAACTTATTACTTTTTAATTGAAAATATAAACACACTTGTACAATTGCTAAGAAATCCCTATCATATTTTGCCACTTCTTATGTCAGACTGAACTCGTCTATTATTGAGGAGTGAGGGGGGCAGGCTGAGATTTACATTGCGATCAGCTAGTATTGCTACCTGTTCCCCCAACAGACTACAGCTGTTGCACTCTTGCACTGACAAGCAGACATCAGGACTCAAGACTGTTTTTTTCTAGGCCCTGCTTTCAACAAGGAGATGCTGGCTGAAGCTGCAGGGTGCAGCAGTGGGGACTGACCCTCCCAGCTGCTGCCCAAGCCCGATCATTTACCTTGATCTGCTTCTTGTGTGGCCCCCGTCGGGTCACTAGAAGCTCACCCTGTTTCAGCAGAGCAAACTCTGAAGCTATCCCCAGCAGCTCCAATCTCTGGACTGTGGCTGATCACCCTTCACCAATGCCAGCCGTGACCGGGCACCCAGCAAACCAGCTTTGCTGGAAAGGTTGCATGGCTTCGTCACCAATGGGGGCTTGTTGATGTCCCTCCCTAGACTGCCACTGCTATAGCAGAGGCCCCTCCTGGACGTCCTCTCATTGTGACTAGAGATGGCAGGAGGCCTTGTGTTGGTTGTTTGCGAGCAACTGGAGGCGGGGAGTGGCTCTTTGACCCTGCTGAAGGCATATGCCACCTCCTAAAGCCACACCCAACTACCTTGTCTTTGCCCTTTGCTCAGGTCGATGCCTGTCCGGGGTCCCCATCTGCCAGCACTTGTGCAAACTTTGGGGTTGGTGCATGCAACCCAGCACCATGGCCACCTGCAAGGAACATAAGAAAGATCCCAATATGAAAGACCTTCTTACCAAAGAGGCAACTAAGAAACATGACCAGCATAGGGAGGGGCCTAACGATGACCTAGGTCAACCCGAATTGCTACCTACCAGCCCTGGAGTAGATGACTTGGAGGCTCCCATCACCAGGTCCTTCCTGGAGACTTTATTCAGGACCCTGAGGGACAACTTTGCGAGCCTCCACCACAAACTAATGGCTGACTTCAAACAAGTCTGCATTGACTTCAACTATTTGGGCAATAGGGTTTCCCCTGTAGAGGAGGATGGGGACGCTTGAAAGGAGAAAATCAACAATTTACATAGGGTACTTGTGAAGCTGAAAGATCAGAACATATATCGACAGGCGCACCTCAAAGATCTAGAAAATAGCTCTTGTCGCTCCAACATTCGCATAATTGAGCCCTGCAGGAGCAGTGAATGACAGCATTGAAGACTGTCAATTGACTCTTTTATCAGATCCTTCCAGCATTCACAGACTCTGATATCCACTTGGATCACACCCATCACACTGGACAGGCTGACATCCTCACCTGTGTCCATCATTTCTGACAAAAAAAGGACATTATGGCATCGGCCTGGGCTGCCAGGCCTGTTACCTTTGAGAGTGCCACACTGTGGCTAAACCAGGACTTCTAGCTAATAACACTCCACAAATGATCCCTCCTTCACCTGGCCAGAACATTTCTCCAATCCAAATAAGTCAAGTTTAACTGGGTCACCCATTCCAACTCACCTTCCAGTTAAATGATGCCACCAACTTGGTCCATAAGTTCAAGGAAGCAGACTCTAATTCGCATGTGGAGGGATCAGTGGATAGACCTGTAAATGACGGCAAAAGACACCAGACCACCCTCTTCCTAGAGATCCCAGCGGTGGACTAGACCAGGCCATGAAGAACTCAGCACATAAACCCTCCATGGAGGAGAGCTGCAGGGAGAAGTCGGCACTTGGCCATCAACTACAATCTCAGGTCACTATGGCAGCATCACCAGGATACCAACTGATGGCTCTGCGAGGAACGTTTCCTGCTCTTGGCCCACGCACCTGACAGCTCCCATAGTGGCCTCCTCCCAGAACTCATCCTGAACTGACTTCGGCACACTAACCTTTTTGCAACAGGACGTGGCAGAGCCTCGATCACCCTGAGAGCTGTAACAGATCCTGAAGGTGACGATGGTTGTAATGAGGTTACATTCCTGTATCCAGTTTGTTCCACTGTTTGGAGCTTGGTTCCAGTTGCCAGATTGTCCAGCCACTATTGCTAATAAGATGGAACAGTCACACAAGCTTAGGCTGGGTCCCGTTGTTCAAGGCCCTCCACGCGGATGCTCACACAAGTGCTGCATAATTTAAATCACAGATTCTCATGTTTGAGATACTCAGTTTAAATGTCGATGGTCTCAATGCCCCAACTAAGCACTGGCGATTTTAGCTATGCTCTGAGACACTGGAGTGGACATCTTTCTACTCAAAGAGACTCACCCCCTTAAAAAGGACTACCTCACACATATGCACGCAGTTTCACTTCTCTAATTCTAAGAAAAATACAGGGGTAGTGATGCTCTTGATAAAACAGCTTCCCAGGTCAAGTTGTTTGCACAGCTACTGAGCTCCCAGGGCGACTCTTGGCCTTGCAAAGTCAGATAGCCGGCTTTACTATTGTTGTGGCGGTGATATACACTCCTAACGATTACCAAGAAACTTTCTTGTGATGCGCTCTCGCTTTAGTAGCAGCGTCCTCCACCCCATACCTCCTCATAGGGGGGGAGTTTAACCTCATTTTACACCCGACCCTACACCGCTCGGTCCAAAGGGCTGGACACGCCGGTGTTTTTCCAGCTAAGGGACTGCGCCAGCTCGCCTGAACAATGACAAGAGGTCCTTGTACCCCTCCTTCCGTGATTTCACTCACTATTCGGCCGCGCTGCTGCCCTATGCCCAGCTGGATTATTTGTTGGTCTTCCCCACGCTGCAACCTATGTGCGGGATGCTGCCATTGGAGCCTCCGGACTCTTCGACTATTCCCCTATAACCATCTCCATTGCGTTCTTTCTCTCTCACCCCTAAAACCACTTGTGGTGACGAAACCACTATGCCTCAACACCAGACGGTTCAGGCTGAGACATCTGTTGTATGCAGGACGCAGGAACGAGGTAGGTTTTATAGATTTTATTCCATGCAGCAAAAAGCATCTTGTTTGTACAGCTTCCAACTTAAAAGTGCCAGCCTGTTCCACCCTCACATTCCATTCCCAATCCCCACATATTTACATTCCATTTATACATTCCTTAAAGCGACCGCAAAGGAACGTAACAGAATACAACACATTTCCCCCCTTAACAAAATAACAAATGGAGTAACCACATAAAAAGAAATGAATAAATATGAAGATATATACCAAGAACAAAGATGAATGGCATAAATAACTACACATAATCAACTAACCGTGAAGATGTCTGTCTAATAAGCCCATCAAACTTCACTCTTGATGCAATAGAATCACCTTCAACACCTTCATCCATACCGCTCCTTCCATTGCTATCATTGCTCTCCCAATCTCTATTGTACACAGAACTATCAGTCTCAACAAAACATTCTTCTTCATCAATCACACCGCTAGCACCTCCATCAATCGCATCCGCAACAAGGGGTTTTACAAACCTCACACCCACAATGGACCCCGAACCCGTAAGATCCAATTTACCACCTTTTCCAGGAGGACACCTTGCTAGTCTGTTAACATTCCAAACAATGCCATCCTGTGTAACCGCTTTCTTATTGAACACCTTTACAACCTTCATGGCTCTTCCAAACTTAGGCATGTCTTTTCTTATAAATCCTGACTTTCTTACCCTGACCCAATCACCTACAATTAATGTGGGCTCTCTCACCTTCCATTTCCTATCATATGATTCCTTGCTCTTTTCCTGCTTTGACATCACATAATCTTTAACTCTCTCAATATCAAGCACACCATTACTTTTAGCGCATATCTTTTTGAACCACCAGGGACAAAGCTTAGACACAGCATCTCTACCTCTTAACAATCTAAATGGACTGACCCCTGTGGTGCTATGTGGGGTAATACGGTAATACCACAACTTCTCTCTTACCTTCTCCTTCCAAGCTCCTCCAAAACTCCGTGCCCAACTCATACATTCTTTAAGTATGCGATTAAACCTCTCCACCTGACCATTCTCTTGTGGTTCATACAAAGAGGTGGTCACATGTTTGATGTTGCAGTACTATAGGAAACTTTGCATCTCTTTCGAAACCAGTTGAACCCCATTATCAGTTACAAGAATCTCAGGATACCCTTCCTTCTCAAATACTTCCTTAAGGAATTCAATGACCACGAGGTCACTTGCGGAACTAACTTTACTTCTGGCCAATTGGAATGGTAATCAACAAGCGCCAAGGCAAACCTTGCTTCATGTGGTAGAAACGAGAATGGACCAGAAATATCCAATCCTAATTTTTGCCATGGGGAATCTGGCCATGGTACAGGACGCAAAGGTGCAGGCACGGTCTTCAGCATTTTTTCAGCGTTAATACATACACTACACTCCCGAACGGTCCTCTCTGCCATCTTATCCATACCAGGCCACCAAAAAGAGGTATGTATCAATTTTTTCATAGACGACATTCCTGGGTGACCAAGATGGGCCAAACTTAAAATCACAGATTGCATGCCTGTAGGTGGAATACATTTCCCCTTCTTAAATAAAAGATCATTCTCAATTTCCAACTCCTCTCTTATCTTAAAGAAAGGAGACACCTCTTCTAATATCTTTTCCCTCCTTGGCCAACCCAATTTCACATAACCTTTGACTTGTTGTATCACAGAGTCCCCTTGATCTTTTTCAAACCATTCCTTCTCCTCCACAGATTTAAACTCTTTAGCAATGAATTCAGACACTACCGAAACAATGTCCAAATCTCCTGACTCACCACTATCCGGCTTATCAGGGGCTTCTTGAGGTAGACGCGACAAACAATGTGCCACTGAATTGCTTTTACCAGGCACATACTCAACGTCAAAAGAATATTCTTGCAGTCTCGATACCAATCTTGCGATCCGAGCAGTTGCATTCCAACCACCACCAGGGGATAAAATGCCCACAAGTGGCTTGTGATCAGTACGAAGTACAAACCGTGAGCCCCATATGTAGTTGCGAAAATGCTCAATTGCCCAAACACATGCAACCAAATCCTTCTCGATAACTGCATACCCCCTCTCTGCCTCATTCAAACTGCGAGAAGCAAATGTAACATTCCATTCATCCTTTCCAAATTTCTGTGACAAAACACCTCCAATACCATACATACTGGCATCCACTGTCACGATAGACAGAGCTTTCATATTGAAAGGTCTGAGGGTAGGTGCACACGCAATTTCCTTTTTTATAGTTTCAAAAGCACGTTATTGCCTATCCGACCACTCAAACTCCACATTTTTACGGGTTAACTCTCTCAAAGGTTCCATTTTAGTCGCAAAATTCTCAATAAATTTCCTGTAGTATTCACATAACCCTGCAAAGGATAAAAGCTTTTCACGATTGTCAGGCATAGGTGCATCCACTATTGCCTTAACC
Organism: Pleurodeles waltl; assembly: GCF_031143425.1. Classification (NCBI taxonomy): domain Eukaryota; kingdom Metazoa; phylum Chordata; class Amphibia; order Caudata; family Salamandridae; genus Pleurodeles; species Pleurodeles waltl. Next base: position 973,360,425 of record NC_090446.1, on the reverse strand, counting down.
AGAGAACTTTTTGGCACAACTCTGTCCCCTGAGATGGTGTGCCCCAAATACTCGACAGACTCTGCAAAAAAATGACATTTTTAAAGTTCAGAGTTAGTCCATTCCTAATGAATACCTCGCACACTTTTTCCAGATGGTCTCTGTGTTCCTGTTCTTTTTAAGAATAAATTAAGACATCATCCTGGAAACACTTAACAAACTTATCCATTTCTTTAAACATTATAAACATTGCCCTCTGGAACACAGATGCTGCTGATGCTAATCTAAAAGGCATACCTTTAAATTGATATAGACCATGTGGCGTGATGAATGCAGTGAGATGACAAGAGTCTTCTGTGAGTTAAATCTGGTGATAGGCTGACCTCAGATCCAACGTACAGAATATCTTCGCTCCTTGAAGCATGCTAACAACTTCATTAATATTTGGTAGGGGATGGCAATTAACTATGATATTATTATTCAAAGCCCTCAGGTCAACACAGAGCCTCAACAATTTATCTGGTTTACGAGCCAAAACAATGGGAGAAACCCATTCAGATGACTCCACTTCCTCAATGACACCCTCTTTCACCAATTCATCCGAACTATTTCTCAACTCCTCGCGTATACCAATGGGAACATTTCTTAATTTCTGTGCAACCGGTTTGGCATTCTCTTTGAGCTTAATTCTATGGCTGTAATTTTTTAATTTTTTTAATTTGCCTAGTGTTTCGGAAAATACTTTAGGAAATTTGGATGTAATCCAATTAGATTTTTCCCCAACGCCCACCAACATCACAGGTTCAATTGCCCTGGGGTTCAGAATTATACCCAACTCAGCTTGATCCCTCCATTCCAGGACATTAACGCCTTTCTCTGCAACATAGATCTTGATCACAGCAGTACGCCCTTTAAAACACACAGAAGTCTCCACATATCCAAGAATATTGATTGTTGTACCGTCAAACCCCTCAGCCACTATGTCGGAGGAGGCTAAGTTTGATACATTCCACAGTGACTTAAACTTTTCTGCAAAATAATCATATGTGATGATCGTCCAAGGAGAACCAGAATCCGCCATGAGTTCCAGTTCTTGACCTTCATCAACTATTGTACACTTCGGTTGTTTCACAACTTTTACAGTTTTGTCGATGACATTATTTTTTATAGAAAGTACTACACCCTTTACCCTCTCATCCTGTACATACAAGATTTTCCTCCTATCATTTCCATCACCGCTTTTAATATCCCTACACACTTTGGCAAAGTGTCCAGACTTTCCACATTTGTTGCATTCTTTACCAATAGCAGGGCATTGTGTAGAATCTGCAATGTGACCCAAACTCCGGCACCTATAACATGACATTCTATCTGTTTTCTTACTCCTTTCATCTCTCTTGTTTCCTGTAGTACCCTTCAATGTGAACTTATTATAGCCAGTATTATTTCCAGCAGCCCGACTACATCCCCGTTCGTTGAGTTACTTTTTTCAGCATCTTGTACTGTCCTCATCCATTTTTCTGATTGTTCCAGTGCTTTGGCCATATTTATTACGTCCTGTAATTTTGGATCCCCCATCACCCATAATTGTTCCTGAATCCTTTTGCTCCTCACATGTACAATGATCTGACCCCTGATCATCTCATCAGTGATGGGTCCAAAATTACAGTGCATTGATAAACTGCGTAAACTCGTAAAAAATTCATCAAATGCTTCACCTTCCTGTTGAGTTCTGGTATAAAATTTAAATCTGTTCAATGCAATGCTCGTGGTTGGCTTAAATCTATTCTCAAGTTTGCGTAATGCATCATTGAACACATAAATTTCTTCATCCTGAACTATCACTTGTGGTAATGTCCTAAAAATAAGCTGCCCTTCTGAGCCTAAACAATGTAATAGAGTGTGCTTCTTCCTCCCCTGACACATTCCATCTTCATCAATTGCTTTTATGTGAGTCAAAAATTATTCCTTCCACGTGGACCAAGGAATGGGTTGGTCCCCTTTTATTTGTAAAAACTTTGCAGGAGGCTCAAATTGCATGTTGGTTTAATATATGTTTTTTTTTTTTTTTTTAAGGAAAAAAATATATATATTTCTTCCTTTTTCAACAAAATTAACTAGTTAGAGTACTTTAAAGATCTTGCCGCTATAGAGTTCCTTCTAAAAGGTAACAGTCTGTAAAAAAAAACAAGCGCTTTTTACATTTGGGTCCATAAAGATATGTGTCTTCGGTTATAAACAACCATAACAGGCTTTGTTACTGAACGAAAAAAGCACAACAAGCGTTTTCCAAAATGTGCTCGTGAAGAAAAGAGTCAGCGGTCGCTAGACAACCCTAAATAAACTCAGCAGGTGTTTTCCAAAACGTGTTCGCCCACAGAAGCGTCATATGTTGCTAGACAACCCGACATAAATACAACGAGCGTTTTCTAAAACGTGCTCGCGCAGAGAAGCGTCATCGGTTGCTAGGTAACTCAACCGTTACAGTTTCCTGCTTCCCGTTACGTGGTTGAAATGATAAAAACAAACAAATAACACCCGAGGGCTAAAGCATACTTGCCCATCGGGAGACCTCGGCCCGTCTCTGAGTTAGCGTCTTTTGAAGATATAGGGGGTCATTACAACCTTGGCGGTCTTTTTACAAGACCGCCGCGGGACCGCCGTGCTGAAGACCGCCAGTGGTGGCGGTTTTCCGCTCAGCGTATTATGACTGTTGGCAGCTCTATGTCGTTTTTCCGACGGAGAGCCGCCAACAGCCATAGTGACGGGCGGCGGGGAAGTGGAGGTTGCTCCACCTCCACCGCCACGCCAACAGAACACCGCCCAGCGAATCACGTCCTGTGATTCGGCGCGGCGGTGTTCTGTTGGTGGTGTGGTGTCGGCGGAGCTGCCCCCATGGCTCCCGTCCCCTCCCGGAGGATCGATGGAACAGGTAAGTTGATCGTCCATTAGGGGAGGGGGTTGGGCGGGTGGGGGGTTGTTGTGTGTTGTGTGGGTGCATGGGGGTGTGCGTGGGTGTATGTAGAGGGGGTTTGTGAGTGCGTGTATGCTTGCGGGGGTGTTGCGTGTTTTGGGAATGAGTGCGTGTATTTCTGTAGGTATGTCAGTATGGATGTGCGCGTGTATGTTTGAATGTGGGTGTGCGTGTCTGACTGTGTGTGTGGATGTTGGCATGTATGTCGGTGTGTGTGCGTGTATGTGTGTTGGTGGTGCCTGCGTGCGTGTCGGGTGTGTATTTGTAAGGTAATGTCGGGGGTAGGGGTGGGGGGGGTCCTACCACCTTTGGGGGGTGGCAGGAGTGGTGGGGGGTGTAGGGGAGGGAGTCGGGGTGGGGGTGGGGGTGAGGGACACCCCTATCAGTGCCAGGGAAGGAATTCCCTGGCACTGATAGTGCTTACCGCCATGGATTTCATGGCGGTTCCTACCGCTGAAAATCCACGGCGGTACGCCAGGTCAAAATACCGGCTGTGGTATTGTCACGGCCGCCAGGCTGGAGACCCAGGTCTCCAGCCCAGCGGTCGTCTCTGCCCTGGCGGGCGGAACGGAGAAGCGGCGGATGACCATGGCGGTAACCGCCATGGTCATAATCCTCAAAAAAAGACCGCCAGCCTGTTGGCGGTCTTACCGCCGCTTTAACACCGTCCGCCAGGGTTGTAATGACCCCATAATGTCTTTCCCGTTCCGACATCTTCCTCTGAAAGTCCGTTGACTCGCAGGATCACTTGAACTCCCACTTCGTCCGGCAGCAGTAAATCACCGGAAATAACATGAAAAAGGTACTCAGACCCTCATCGCCAGTTTCTGTTGTATGCAGGACGCAGGAACAAGGTAGGTTTTATAGATTTTATTCCATGCAGCAAAAAGCATCTTGTTTGTACAGCTTCCAACTTAAAAGTGCCAGCCTGTTCCACCCTCACATTCCATTCCCAATCCCCACATATTTACATTCCATTTATACATTCCTTAAAGCGACCGCAAAGGAACGTAACAGAATACAACACATTTCCCCCCTTAACAAAATAACAAATGGAGTAACCACATAAAAAGAAATGAATAAATATGAAGATATATACCAAGAACAAAGATGAATGGCATAAATAACTACACATAATCAACTAACCGTGAAGATGTCTGTCTAATAAGCCCATCAAACTTCACTCTTGATGCAATAGAATCACCTTCAACACCTTCATCCATACCGCTCCTTCCATTGCTATCATTGCTCTCCCAATCTCTATTGTACACAGAACTATCAGTCTCAACAAAACATTCTTCTTCATCAATCACACCGCTAGCACCTCCATCAATCGCATCCGCAACAAGGGGTTTTACAAACCTCACACCCACAATGGACCCCGAACCCGTAAGATCCAATTTACCACCTTTTCCAGGAGGACACCTTGCTAGTCTGTTAACATTCCAAACAATGCCATCCTGTGTAACCGCTTTCTTATTGAACACCTTTACAACCTTCATGGCTCTTCCAAACTTAGGCATGTCTTTTCTTATAAATCCTGACTTTCTTACCCTGACCCAATCACCTACAATTAATGTGGGCTCTCTCACCTTCCATTTCCTATCATATGATTCCTTGCTCTTTTCCTGCTTTGACATCACATAATCTTTAACTCTCTCAATATCAAGCACACCATTACTTTTAGCGCATATCTTTTTGAACCACCAGGGACAAAGCTTAGACACAGCATCTCTACCTCTTAACAATCTAAATGGACTGACCCCTGTGGTGCTATGTGGGGTAATACGGTAATACCACAACTTCTCTCTTACCTTCTCCTTCCAAGCTCCTCCAAAACTCCGTGCCCAACTCATACATTCTTTAAGTATGCGATTAAACCTCTCCACCTGACCATTCTCTTGTGGTTCATACAAAGAGGTGGTCACATGTTTGATGTTGCAGTACTATAGGAAACTTTGCATCTCTTTCGAAACCAGTTGAACCCCATTATCAGTTACAAGAATCTCAGGATACCCTTCCTTCTCAAATACTTCCTTAAGGAATTCAATGACCACGAGGTCACTTGCGGAACTAACTTTACTTCTGGCCAATTGGAATGGTAATCAACAAGCGCCAAGGCAAACCTTGCTTCATGTGGTAGAAACGAGAATGGACCAGAAATATCCAATCCTAATTTTTGCCATGGGGAATCTGGCCATGGTACAGGACGCAAAGGTGCAGGCACGGTCTTCAGCATTTTTTCAGCGTTAATACATACACTACACTCCCTAACGGTCCTCTCTGCCATCTTATCCATACCAGGCCACCAAAAAGAGGTATGTATCAATTTTTTCATAGACGACATTCCTGGGTGACCAAGATGGGCCAAACTTAAAATCACAGATTGCATGCCTGTAGGTGGAATACATTTCCCCTTCTTAAATAAAAGATCATTCTCAATTTCCAACTCCTCTCTTATCTTAAAGAAAGGAGCCACCTCTTCTAATATCTTTTCCCTCCTTGGCCAACCCAATTTCACATAACCTTTGACTTGTTGTATCACAGAGTCCTCTTGATCTTTTTCAAACCATTCCTTCTCCTCCACAGATTTAAACTCTTTAGCAATGAATTCAGACACTACCGAAACAATGTCCAAATCTCCTGACTCACCACTATCCGGCTTATCAGGGGCTTCTTGAGGTAGACGCGACAAACAATGTGCCACTGAATTGCTTTTACCAGGCACAAACTCAACGTCAAAAGAATATTCTTGCAGTCTCGATACCAATCTTGCGATCCGAGCAGTTGCATTCCAACCACCACCAGGGGATAAAATGCCCACAAGTGGCTTGTGATCAGTACGAAGTACAAACCGTGAGCCCCATATGTAGTTGCGAAAATGCTCAATTGCCCAAACACATGCAACCAAATCCTTCTCGATAACTGCATACCCCCTCTCTGCCTCATTCAAACTGCGAGAAGCAAATGTAACATTCCATTCATCCTTTCCAAATTTCTGTGACAAAACACCTCCAATACCATACATACTGGCATCCACTGTCACGATAGACAGAGCTTTCATATTGAAAGGTCTGAGGGTAGGTGCACACGCAATTTCCTTTTTTATAGTCTCAAAAGCACGTTATTGCCTATCCGACCACTCAAACTCCACATTTTTACGGGTTAACTCTCTCAAAGGTTCCATTTTAGTCGCAAAATTCTCAATAAATTTCCTGTAGTATTCACATAACCCTGCAAAGGATAAAAGCTTTTCACGATTGTCAGGCATAGGTGCATCCACTATTGCCTTAACCAGAGAACTTTTTGGCACAACTCTGTCCCCTGAGATGGTGTGCCCCAAATACTCGACAGACTCTGCAAAAAAATGACATTTTTAAAGTTCAGAGTTAGTCCATTCCTAATGAATACCTCGCACACTTTTTCCAGATGGTCTCTGTGTTCCTGTTCTTTTTAAGAATAAATTAAGACATCATCCTGGAAACACTTAACAAACTTATCCATTTCTTTAAACATTATAAACATTGCCCTCTGGAACACAGATGCTGCTGATGCTAATCTAAAAGGCATACCTTTAAATTGATATAGACCATGTGGCGTGATGAATGCAGTGAGATGACAAGAGTCTTCTGTGAGTTAAATCTGGTGATAGGCTGACCTCAGATCCAACGTACAGAATATCTTCGCTCCTTGAAGCATGCTAACAACTTCATTAATATTTGGTAGGGGATGGCAATTAACTATGATATTATTATTCAAAGCCCTCAGGTCAACACAGAGCCTCAACAATTTATCTGGTTTACGAGCCAAAACAATGGGAGAAACCCATTCAGATGACTCCACTTCCTCAATGACACCCTCTTTCACCAATTCATCCGAACTATTTCTCAACTCCTCGCGTATACCAATGGGAACATTTCTTAATTTCTGTGCAACCGGTTTGGCATTCTCTTTGAGCTTAATTCTATGGCTGTAATTTTTTAATTTTTTTAATTTGCCTAGTGTTTCGGAAAATACTTTAGGAAATTTGGATGTAATCCAATTAGATTTTTCCCCAACGCCCACCAACATCACAGGTTCAATTGCCCTGGGGTTCAGAATTATACCCAACTCAGCTTGATCCCTCCATTCCAGGACATTAACGCCTTTCTCTGCAACATAGATCTTGATCACAGCAGTACGCCCTTTAAAACACACAGAAGTCTCCACATATCCAAGAATATTGATTGTTGTACCGTCAAACCCCTCAGCCACTATGTCGGAGGAGGCTAAGTTTGATACATTCCACAGTGACTTAAACTTTTCTGCAAAATAATCATATGTGATGATCGTCCAAGGAGAACCAGAATCCGCCATGAGTTCCAGTTCTTGACCTTCAACAACTATTGTACACTTCGGTTGTTTCACAACTTTTACAGTTTTGTTGATGACATTATTTTTTATAGAAAGTACTACACCCTTTACCCTCTCATCCTGTACATACAAGATTTTCCTCCTATCATTTCCATCACCGCTTTTAATATCCCTACACACTTTGGCAAAGTGTCCAGACTTTCCACATTTGTTGCATTCTTTACCAATAGCAGGGCATTGTGTAGAATCTGCAATGTGACCCAAACTCCGGCACCTATAACATGACATTCTATCTGTTTTCTTACTCCTTTCATCTCTCTTGTTTCCTGTAGTACCCTTCAATGTGAACTTATTATAGCCAGTATTATTTCCAGCAGCCCGACTACATCCCCGTTCGTTGAGTTACTTTTTTCAGCATCTTGTACTGTCCTCATCCATTTTTCTGATTGTTCCAGTGCTTTGGCCATATTTATTACGTCCTGTAATTTTGGATCCCCCATCACCCATAATTGTTCCTGAATCCTTTTGCTCCTCACATGTACAATGATCTGACCCCTGATCATCTCATCAGTGATGGGTCCAAAATTACAGTGCATTGATAAACTGCGTAAACTCGTAAAAAATTCATCAAATGCTTCACCTTCCTGTTGAGTTCTGGTATAAAATTTAAATCTGTTCAATGCAATGCTCGTGGTTGGCTTAAATCTATTCTCAAGTTTGCGTAATGCATCATTGAACACATAAATTTCTTCATCCTGAACTATCACTTGTGGTAATGTCCTAAAAATAAGCCGCCCTTCTGAGCCTAAACAATGTAATAGAGTGTGCTTCTTCCTCCCCTGACACATTCCATCTTCATCAATTGCTTTTATGTGAGTAAAAAATTATTCCTTCCACGTGGACCAAGGAATGGGTTGGTCCCCTTTTATTTGTAAAAACTTTGCAGGAGGCTCAAATTGCATGTTGGTTTAATATATGTTTTTTTTTTATTTTTTTTAAGGAAAAAAATATATATATTTCTTCCTTTTTCAACAAAATTAACTAGTTAGAGTACTTTAAAGATCTTGCCGCTATAGAGTTCCTTCTAAAAGGTAACAGTCTGTAAAAAAAAACAAGCGCTTTTTACATTTGGGTCCATAAAGATATGTGTCTTCGGTTATAAACAACCATAACAGGCTTTGTTACTGAACGAAAAAAGCACAACAAGCGTTTTCCAAAATGTGCTCGTGAAGAAAAGAGTCAGCGGTCGCTAGACAACCCTAAATAAACTCAGCAGGTGTTTTCCAAAACGTGTTCGCCCACAGAAGCGTCATATGTTGCTAGACAACCCGACATAAATACAACGAGCGTTTTCTAAAACGTGCTCGCGCAGAGAAGCGTCATCGGTTGCTAGGTAACTCAACCGTTACAGTTTCCTGCTTCCCGTTACGTGGTTGAAATGATAAAAACAAACAAATAACACCCGAGGGCTAAAGCATACTTGCCCATCGGGAGACCTCGGCCCGTCTCTGAGTTAGCGTCTTTTGAAGATATAGGGGGTCATTACAACCTTGGCGGTCTTTTTACAAGACCGCCGCGGGACCGCCGTGCTGAAGACCGCCAGTGGTGGCGGTTTTCCGCTCAGCGTATTATGACTGTTGGCAGCTCTATGTCGTTTTTCCGACGGAGAGCCGCCAACAGCCATAGTGACGGGCGGCGGGGAAGTGGAGGTTGCTCCACCTCCACCGCCACGCCAACAGAACACCGCCCAGCGAATCACGTCCTGTGATTCGGCGCGGCGGTGTTCTGTTGGTGGTGTGGTGTCGGCGGAGCTGCCCCCATGGCTCCCGTCCCCTCCCGGAGGATCGATGGAACAGGTAAGTTGATCGTCCATTAGGGGAGGGGGGTGGGCGGGTGGGGGGGCGTTGTGTGTTGTGTGGGTGCATGGGGGTGTGCGTGGGTGTATGTAGAGGGGGTTTGTGAGTGCGTGTATGCTTGCGGGGGTGTTGCGTGTTTTGGGAATGAGTGCGTGTATTTCTGTAGGTATGTCAGTATGGATGTGCGCGTGTATGTTTGAATGTGGGTGTGCGTGTCTGACTGTGTGTGTGGATGTTGGCATGTATGTCGGTGTGTGTGCGTGTATGTGTGTTGGTGGTGCCTGCGTGCGTGTCGGTGTGTATTTGTAAGGTAATGTCGGGGGTCGGGGTGGGGGGGGGGTCCTACCACCTTTGGGGGGTGGCAGGAGTGGTGGGGGGTGTAGGGGAGGGAGTCGGGTGGGGGTGGGGGTGAGGGACACCCCTATCAGTGCCAGGGAAGGAATTCCCTGGCACTGATAGTGCTTACCGCCATGGATTTCATGGCGGTTCCTACCGCTGAAAATCCACGGCGGTACGCCAGGTCAAAATACCGGCTGTGGTATTGTCACGGCCGCCAGGCTGGAGACCCAGGTCTCCAGCCCAGCGGTCGTCTCTGCCCTGGCGGGCGGAACGGAGAAGCGGCGGATGACCATGGCGGTAACCGCCATGGTCATAATCCTCAAAAAAAGACCGCCAGCCTGTTGGCGGTCTTACCGCCGCTTTAACACCGTCCGCCAGGGTTGTAATGACCCCATAATGTCTTTCCCGTTCCGACATCTTCCTCTGAAAGTCCGTTGACTCGCAGGATCACTTGAACTCCCACTTCGTCCGGCAGCAGTAAATCACCGGAAATAACATGAAAAAGGTACTCAGACCCTCATCGCCAGTTTCTGTTGTATGCAGGACGCAGGAACGAGGTAGGTTTTATAGATTTTATTCCGTGCAGCAAAAAGCATCTTGTTTGTACAGCTTCCAACGTAAAAGTGCCAGCCCGTTCCACCCTCACATTCCATTCCCAATCCCCACGTATTTACATTCCATTTATACATTCCTTAAAGCGACCGCAAAGGAACGTAACAACAGAATAAAACAACATAGGAACAAATTACCCTCTTCCTCCAAACCAAAATACACCTGACGTTTCTCCCTCCTTCCCCTGGGAGACCTTTAAATCTGTCCTCAAGGGCTCCCTTATTGCCATCTCTGCCCCATTCAATACCCTCTGGTGAGAAAAATGCATGGACCTTGAGCATCGCTTGAAAGATCAGGAGGCCTGACATAAGCAAACTGGGGCACGTGCATTCCGGAAGCAACAGTCTGTGGCCGCAAAGAGCTAAAGGCTGTTGATTATTACAAAAGTGAATACACGTTGCTGTGGGGCAGCAAAAATACCAGACTGGTGGTAGTAAAGCCAGCCAGCTGCTAGTGGAAAATCCCAGGCTAAGAGGCACAGAGAGTGAGTTGCGCGAATTCTTGGTCGGGATGCACAGAGATGCAGATGTACGAGGATAGTTCTCAAGAATTTGAACATTTCTATTCGACCTTTACGCCCCAGACCAGTTTGAGCAGTCTGCTATAACTTAACACGTTTCTAGGTCTCCCCTAACAGATTTTCCTTCCCTAAAAGTGGCTCGCCTTGAGGAGGATTTTCAGCTGCATCGGTCAGCTCAGGCATCTCCTGCCTTACGGCTAGAAAGGCACCTGGATCCAGTGGCTTCACCTCGGCCTTCTACAAGGCCTTTTGCCATCAATTAGCCCTGCTCCTGCTCCAACTATTCAATTTCATCAGTGACACAGGCTATTTACTGCCCACTATGTGGGACATGGTGATCGCCATGATCCCTAAGCCGGGGAAGGACCCAGTCCACTGCTCCTCCTTTCGGCCTATTTCACTTCCGAACGTTGATGCCACACTGCTTGCTGGGACATTGGAGGGCCATCTGCACCCATATATGCAGGGACTGGTGGACCCTGACCAAGCGGACTTTATTCCAGAGAGGAACTGTAGAAACAATTCTAAAGGTATCTTACACCTTACTGATAAGGCCTCTTGCAGGCCCGTGCTGTTGGTCTCTCTCAACGCTGAGAAGGCATTGGATAGGGTGCACAGCCCTTTCTGCAGGCGACCATAGAAAGATTTGGTCTGGGCCCCCGGTTCCGAAAATGGATTAGAAGTGTGTATGTATGCCCCCAAGCTCAAGTAAGAGTTAATTCTTTCCTCTTGCATCCCTTTACAGTCTTTTGGTGCTCTTTACATGGAGCCCTCGGCTGAAAGAATTAGAGAGAACCAGCAGATCACTGGGATCATGAGGGGAGGGTGAGACCATAAACTGGCACTCTATGCAGATGATATTCTGGTTTACTTAATGGCCTCCTTAACTTCTGTCTGGGCCCTCATACCAAGCTGCACTTTTTCGGGGAGGCCTCAGGCTTTCAAATCAATATCCAGAAATCTCAAATCTTCAACCTGTTGACTCCGGCCAGACCATCTTACCTTGAAGATATTGTCCCGCTGACCTGGGAATCCCAGGCTGTCTCATATCTGGGTCTTCTTCTGTGACCATCAGTAGTTAGCACAGCGGAGCACACCTACAAAGTGCTACTAGCTGGGGCCAACTCCAACCTGCAGAGCTATTGCTCTGGGGGTTTTCCTGGCTGGGCTGTCTTGCAGTGGTCAAAATGACTCTCCAACCCAAATCCTCTTTGTCATGCAAACCCTCCCCGCTCAACACCCCCCCTTCTATTCTCTAAATTACAACACATGATTGAGTCCTTCATATGGGAGGGTAAAACAGCTCACGTGGGCTGACACCAAGGAAACTGCTTGCAGGCAGATGGCAGCGTTGGCATAACACACCTCACCACTTACTATCTTGCTATCCAGCTACTTTATATGCTGGAGGGGCACAGGCCTATTTCTCAAAAGCATTGAACTTTTATAGATCAGGTAATTGCCAGACTGGATATCAGGAATGTCCTTTGGTTTGCATCACCCATGGGGATCCTATTCCTCACTGGTACATCAGGCCACTCGTGGCTTGAGACAGGGTCGCTGTCCCTAAAGGTCCCAGCACTTCACTTTCTACCATTACCCCGGTGATTAGCAACCCCGACTTCCAACCAGCTGCAACTGAAGAGGTGTTTATTGCTTGGCAAGAAGCCAACTGCAAGCGCTTTAGGGATTTTTTTGTTTTGGAGGGCTAGATGGCCTTTGACGGACTATATCAGGAATATGAGCTACCTGAATCTCAGCCTTAGCGCTACATCCATTTTCGCCACTGGATGGTCCAACCCTCCATTAAGCCCCATGCTGCCTGGCCTCTCACTCACTTTTAACAATGGCCTATCACTAAGATGACAAAAATCTGTTATCGGTACAAAATGTTACTAGTTGTGCCTTCTCCAGCCAGAGTTGAAGCACAGCGCCGCTGGGAATCAGAAATGGTAATTGATAAAGAATGGGCATATATACGGTAGAGCACTTATCTCAGCAACTAGTGCGACCATCAAGGAATCCATGCGTAAAAAAAGCCCATTACCAGTACTATACCCCAGAGTGCCTAGCTATGTGGAAACCTGGGGCATCATCCACCTCCTGGTATCACTGGAACACTTACACACCTGCTATGGTCCTGTCTTAAACTCAAACCTTATTGGGATGCAGTGTAGGCCGACATTGATAGTATCTTTGATACAAACATCCCGCGGCTCCCTCGCTATATCCTTGTTGGCCTTCCCAACTTCCTCACATTCCCCCTTTATTCCTCCAAAGGCAAGGTAATCACCTTAGCACTCCAAATGGCCCAGCAAGTGCTCACGGCCCACTGGGGTACGGACTACATACCGGAACATATTGACTGGCTCCATACACTGTGGGACACTCTGGGCACTGCGAACATTTCTGCCACCATCAATTGCCAAGTGGGACAATTTGAGAAGCAGTGGGGCCCCTGCGTGTCTCGTCTAGCTAACAAATTCAGAGAACTCTTGTGCCTCAAACACCTATGAGTACTGTACCTGATGGACCTGGACTAATGTGCAGTGGTGTGTTGGGGCCCAAGCCTGAGAGACAACCTCTCTGTCCTCAGCCTAATCTTCTTGCTAGTGAGCGATGGGATGTTTGATTTCTTGTTCTTCGCCTTAATGTTAACCACTCTGATGGCATTACCAGCCCCGCCAGCCAGCAGATGTAGGTGAGAGTATTTATTATCCCTGTTGATAAATTAAATAAAACTGATTTGAACTATAAAAACAATGGGGGAAGTTTACTAATGCTTTGTGCTGGGTTAGCGTCATAAAAGTGATGCAAACACAACCAAAGTGTTGTGTTGGGATTTACTTTCCAGTGCTACCTTCCGCAACTTCGCATTGGGGTATTGGGTCCTGTGAGTGGCATATGCAACCACCCATGGGGTTTGACACAAATCCTGCTTTGTACTCAAAAAGTATGCTTGCCTGAGGGGCAGGACGATTTAAAAGTCTCCACAGTTCGAACTTTGCATGTGTGATTAACTGCACATACAAATCAAGATGTCAATGCATAGTGTTTGTACTGAAAGGGTATCCTTCTAGTACTAATCCAATACTTGAGAAGAAAGCACATATCCTTGCACTATGATGCAAGAGTGTGTGGGTTAGTGCATGAAGGTCTAAAATGTGCCAATGCTGGGGGAGAGAAAAACAGTGCCATATCTTAGTAGATGAACTGCTATTTTATTCTCTCTCCCAGCTGTGTTGCACCAAAAATTAGTAAATTTGGTCAAAGGTTTCATAACACATGAGGTAGGCAGTAGCAGGCCATCTTTAGTAAATATGGCTCTGAGCTGCTTTCTCCTCCTAGCGCAACCCAGTACAGCAACTTTGCTGTACTGCATTTCATGAAAAAACTGTAAATCCTCCCTATAGTGTTTTTTACAGGTAATCCTGCTAAGTGCCACTCCTTGTTTTGGCACCATAGCTTCCAAGCTTCTATTTGACATGGAGGCAGTAGGAATAAAATTCAACTTGGTGATCGTGGCATTTTTACATCATGTGTTGGCTCAGTATGGGACCATTCTTCCATTTTTCCTGTAACTATACCATCTGCTGCACATACTACGCTATAGAGAATTTGTTGCCCCTTTATGTTTCTGAGCTATATTTTCTACAGCTTTACTGAGTTAATGTGTGCACTGAAAACAGTGCAGTTTCACCAAAATCAGCTCCTAGACTTATTTGCATGGAGCATGGGCACTGAATATGTTAATGAAATGGCTCCTAATCCGTCTGTATGAATTGGTGCTGCTTCTACAGGCATGATATTTAGACCATCTCAATGTAAACCTAAGAACATTTGTATTCTTTGTAACTGAGTATTGGGCACAGTGTTTAATGGGAGGGTATCAATTCTGGAGGCATCCATATGCATAGTAAACTTTCTTGCCAAAATCCTGATACCTCAGTGTAGGAAGTTGGCTCTGTATGTACTATTTCAAAGTAAGAAATAGCATGCACCGAGTCCAAGGGTTCCCCTTAGAGGTACGATAGTGGCAAAAAGAGATAATTTTAATGCTCTATTTTGTGGTAGTGTGGTCGAGCAGTAGGCTTATCAGAGGGTAGTGTTAAGCATTTGTTGTACACACACAGGCAATAAATGAGGAACACGCACTTAAAGACAATTCTAGGCCAATAGGTTTTTGTATAGAAAAATATATTTTCTTAGTTTATTTTAAGAACCACAGGTTCAAGATTTACAATCAATACTTCAAATGAAAGGTATTTCACTTGGGTATCATAGTATCATAGGAACTTTGAATCAGCAAAATAGCACATACAGTTTCAGCAAAAATGGCATTAAGCTATTTTAAAACTAGACACAGTGCAAATTTCAACAGTTCCTGGAGGAGGTAAGTATTTGTTAGTTTTGCAGGTAAGTTGGGTCCAAGATAGCCCACTGTTGGGGGTTCAGGGCAACCCCAAAGTTACCACACCAGCAGCTCAGGGCCGGTCAGGTGCAGAGGTCAAAGTGGTGCCCAAAACACATAGGCTTCAATGGAGAAGGGGGTGCCCGGGTTCCAGTCTGCCAGCAGGTAGGTACCCGCGACTTCGGAGGGCAGACCAGGGGGGTTTTGTAGGGCACCGGGGGGTACACAAGTCAGCACAAAAAGTACACCCTCAGCAGCACGGGGCGGCTGGGTGCAGAGTGCAAACAGGCGTCGGGTTTGCAATGGAGTTCAATGGGAGACCCGGGGGTCTCTTCAGCGAAGCAGGCAGGCAAGGGGGGGGGGGACTCCTCTGGGTAGCCACCACGTGGGCAAGGGAGAGGGTCACCTGGGGGTCGCTTCTGCACTGAAGCAGGCTGTCGCGGTCAGGGGGAGTCTCTGGATTCCCTCTGCAGGCGTCGCTGGGGGGGCTCAGGGGGGTCAACTCTGGCTACTCAAGGGTCGGAGTCGCCAGGGAGTCCTCCCTGTAGTGTTCTTTCTCCCCAGGTCGAGCCGGGGGCGTCGGGTGCAGAGTGGAAAGTCTCACGCTTCCGACGGGAAATGTGTGGTCTTTAAAAGTTGCTTCTTTGTTGCAAAGTTGCAGTTTCTTTGGAACAGGGCCGCTGTCCTCGGGAGCTCTTGGTCCTTTTAGATGCAGGGTAGTCCCCTGAGGCTGCAGAGGTCGCTGGACCCTGGGGGACGCGTCGCTGTTGCAGTTTTTCTCGAAGTGGGGAGACAGCCCGGTAGGGCTGGGGCCAAAGCAGTTGGTGTCTCTGTCTTCTCTGCAGGGCTTCAGGTCAGCAGTCCTTCTTCGTTTTCAGGTTGCAGGAATCTATCTTGCTTGGTTCTGGGGGCCCCTAAATACTCAATTTAGGGGGGTGTTTAGGCCTGGGGGGTTAGTAGCCAATGACTACTAGCCCTGAGGGTGGATACACCCTCTTTGTGCCTCCTCCCTGAGGGGAGGGGGGCACATCCCTAATCCTATTGGGGGAATCCTCCATATGCAAGATGGAGGATTTCTAAAAGTCAGAGTCACCTCAGCTCAGGACACCTGAGGGGTTGTCTTGAGTGGCCAGTGACTCCTCCTTGTTTTTCTCATTATCTCTTCTGGCCGTGCCGCCAAAAGTGGGGCCGTGGCCGGAGGAGGCGGGCATCTCTACCTGCTGGAGTGCCCTGTGGCGCTGTAACAAAGGGGGTGAGCCTTTGAGGCTCACCGCCAGGTGCTACAGTTCCCGCAGGGGGAGGTGAGAAGCACCTCCACCAAGTACAGGCTTTGTAACTAGCCACAGAGTGACAAAGGCACTCTCCCCATGTGGCCAGCAACATGTCTGGTGTGTGGCAGGCTGGAAAAACTAGTCAGCCCACACTGGAAGTCGGGTATGTTTTCAGGGGGCATCTCTAAGATGCCCTGTGGGGTGTATTTCACAAGAAAATGTACACTGGCATCAGTGTGCATTTATTGTGCAGAGAAGTTTGATACCAAACTTCCCAGTTTTCAGTGTAGCCATTATGGTGCTGTGGAGTTCGTGTATGACAGACTCCCAGACCATATACTCTTATGGCTACCCTGCACTTACAATGTCTAAGATTTTGCTTAGACACCATAGGGGCATAGTGCTCGTGCACCTATGCCCTCACCTATGGTATAGTGCACCCTGCCTTAGGGCTGTAAGGCCTGCTAAAGGGGTGACATATCTATGCCATAGGCAGTGTGAGGTTGGCATGGCACCCTGAGGGGAGTGCCATGTCGACTTAGTCATTTTCTTCCCACCAGCACACACATGCTGGCAAGCAGTGTGTCTGTGCTGAGTGAGGGGTCCCCAGGGTGGCATAAGACATGCTGCAGCCCTTAGAGACCTTCCCTGGCATCAGGGCCCTTGGTACCAGGGGTACCAGTTACAAGGGACTTACCTGGATGCCAGGGTGTGCCAATTATGGAAACAAAGGTACAGTTTTAGGGAAAGAACACTGGTGCTGGGGCCTGGTTAGCAGGCCTCAGCACACTTTCAAATCATAACTTGGCATCAGCAAAGGCAAAAAGTCAGGGGGTAACCATGCCAAGGAGGCATTTCCTTACACTCAGCTTTCAGAAAGCAAATGTCAGCCCACTCTCAATAAAGGAGTATTGACTCATGGAGGTCCTGCTTGTCCTGGACAGATACACTGATCAGAGTTCAGCTGCAAACCTGCTGGCCACTGTGCAGCAATGTGTAGTGAACAGAGCGCTGAAGCCATTTGATGTAAGTCATGTTCCCAAAATGGGCATGGAAGTAGGTCCTAGTGGTCCAAAGACCTTGAGGATGGCCACAATGGCATATTGAGTGATGACTCAGCATGGCCCAACTGTGTCACAGTGGGGGCATCCATCACAGAAAAGTGCTTAGAGGTAAGGGCAGCCTTTAAAATATTTGATAGCACAGGGCTCCAAAGCCATGAGTGCATCAAAATCAGATGTTTTCCAGAATCTACTAAAAACAAATATTCCCTTTAGTAGTGTTTTATTGGTTATAATCAATGTTAAATGAAAGAATGAACACTCCTGAACTCAGCTAGTAACAACCTTACATTACTGCTCCAAAAGAATAAATCTTTGTCACCATGAAGCCTCAAATGATTTCATCAACTAAAACCATTTCTTGCCTCTGAGGCAGACTGTGGATCTGCCGAATAACCAACTACACACATGTATATTTCTTCCAGGTAGCAGGCACCATTGCGAGAAAGCTTGTTTCTTTTTTCACTGTCCGCCTCTCCCCTGGCTTCATAGTACAAGGCAATCCCTCACTTTCCTTTCAGAAAGAGGCACCTAAAGGTTAACATTACCAGTTCTAGAACAGTTTTTTTTTTTTACAAAAAACAGAAGAACTATTGTAGTAAAATTAAAAGACAATGTAACACCATTCCCAACAGATCCCATCCACTTTAACCACTGGCTCAGAGTTGTGAGCATTTTAAGACTGCTTTCGTTGGAAGCCTTTGTTTAATTTCCTGGTGGATCCCTGATGCAGAGGAATGCTGGCAGTGCTAAAAGAAGTCACAAGTGACTAGTAGTTGTACGGTGAGGCAACTTTGAATAGGGTACTGCTCATAAAAACAAAATGGAGATCAGCAGTGTCATTGGTATACACCCTTTAGAAGCGGGAGAACCTGGTCCTGATCATTTGCGACCTGCAGAAAAATTAAGGGACATATTTAAGAGCCCCCAATGCCACCTTAACACCACTATAGCTTCATTTTTTTAATGCTAAGGCAGCTCTAATGTGGCTTTTTCCATGTGCCATATTTACAAAGTGGTGCAATGCATGCATTGAGCAACTCTGTAAACCCTTGCCGTACCTTGGATTAGAGCTCACATCTTTCCTTTAATAAGTACTTAAGGGAAGCAGAAATATTTGATGTGACAGCTTTGGCAACCATCTCTTTCATGTGGATGACAGTCTCAATATATTCTGACAACCACATTTTCAAAATAATTGTGAAGACTGATGAAGACAGTGTCTGTAAATTTGTGTAAATTTGTATATATGTTTCTGTAAATAATTGTGATCTAAGTCTATTTGGACATTATATATGTGACTTTTTTTGTCGCTTTGGTTTTATGTCCAAAACAATAAAGAGAATAACTTTTTTGTAATTAAAGTACATTGCCAATGATCAATTTAGAAGTTCATTGTGAGTAATTCAATATTTGGATCTGTCCCTAATATTGTACCACTTTTGTGCCTGCGCCAGGCATAATGTTTGCTAGAAGGGCATTCTGGCTCTAGGAGGCCCGCAAAAATGCCACATTGAAATCTAACAGATTTCACTGCGCCATTTTTGGCATCATTTTTAAAGCTTGCTTAGAGCAGGCGTTAAAATGAAGCTCCCATAGAAACCTATGGGCCTCCTTGCACTTTGGTACACTAGCATATCATTTTTTGACGCTACTGTAGCAAAAAGCCACTATAGCTAAAAAATGTTGACGCTATTGTGCCAACGACTGCCATGGTGCGCTGTATCATAAATCAGTGGAACCATGATGTTGGTGCTGGTAGCGTGGGCACAGAAGAAGTGGCGCATCAGCTCTGATGCACCACTTTTTCTAAAATATGGGCCTCAGCTCTCCAGAGAGCATTCAGACCTCACTTGTGTGGCCCTATCAATGTTGTTTCCACTGGGCCAACAGGAGCATTGTCTGCCCTCCTGCACCTGATAACACAGAAAAGTGAGGCGGGATGCGGGAGGGGTCAGCTGTATCACACAGTGGAACAGAGCAGCTATGGGATGTGTTGATGAATGCAAGTTGGTGGTAAGCCAGATGACTCAGGAGCAACTGTGGGAAAAGCAGCTCATCCGCTAAGTACTGATGCTCAGAAGAGTGAGTAGTGTATCCCTTGGAGTCCGAGGAGAGTAGGATGTGACTGTGAATGCATGGCGAGAGGTGTACACTGCATGTGCACTGCGAATCATGTGCCCATTTGATTGCAGCATTTTAAAGCCAGGCTTACTGGCATCAAAGCTTGCTTTGGTGTTACAGGTTTTCGTATGAATTCAGAGCCACAAAAGCATTTCTTTGTCATTAGTCACTATGAAGTGAAAAAGTTAGCTCAATAGAGATTTTTGTCATTGGTTCCTGCATGGCTCGATTGAAAGTAGCCAACTGATACATTCTCAGTTTTCATTCTTGTTCATCTAAAGCATTTCTTGAACTGAGGTGAAGATATTACATGCCAGACAGTCTCCTTTAGCTTCTGGTGGGAGAACTATAATATTTAAGTGGATGACTCTCACAACAGTCTCAAAGCTTTCATCCCTTTTTGGGAGGACCTTGGTATTTTATACCTTTTCCAGGTTTTTCCAGGTCTACTTTATACCTCTTCCATTTATGCCAAGCCATGTGCTGTATGAAATTATGACATGGCCACTTCCTGAACCCCTTGCTTGCAATGTGTGTGTTCTGGTTACCAGCTATGTTGCTTTCCTTTAGTTTGTCCTATTTCTCATTGAGTTGAGTCACTGAGGCCCATATTTATACTTTTTGACGCAAAACTGCGCCAACGCAGTTTTGCGTCAAAAAAATTAGCGCCGGCTAACGCCATTCTGAAGCGCTATGCGGGCGCCGTATTTATTCAATGACGTTAGCCGACGTTAGCCGGCGTTAGCCGCCGGCACTGTCTGGTGTGCGTTAAAAAAAACGACGTACACCAGGCAGCGCCGGCGTAGGGGGAAAATGGAGTATGGGCGTCCACAAATGGTGCAAGTCAGGCTGAGGCAAAAAAATCGCCACAACCCGATTTGCGCCATTTTTTTTCGACGCTCATCCCCCATTGAAATGACTCCTGTCTTAACAAAGACAGGAGTCATGCCCCCTTGCCCAATGGCCATGCCCAGGGGACTTCTGTCCCCTGGGCATGGTCATTGGGCATAGTGGCATGTAGGGGGGCACAAATCAGGCCCCCCTATGCCACAAAAAAAAAAAAAAAAATACTTACCTGGACTTACCTTAATGTCCCTGGGGTGGGTCCCTCCATCCTTGGGTGTCCTCCTGGGGTGGGCAAGGGTGGCAGGGGGTGTCCCTGGGGGCAGGGGAGGGCACCTCTGGGCTCATTCTGAGCCCACAGGTCCCTTAACGCCTGCCCTGGCCCAGGCGCTAAAATTCGGCGCAAATGCAGGTTTTTTAGACCCGCCCACTCCCGGGCGTCATTTTTGCCTGGGAGTATAAATACAACGCATATGCATCGCAGTAATTTTTTAAGACGGGAACGCCTACCTTGCATATCATTAACGCAAGGAAGGTGTTCACGCAAAAAAATGACGCTAACTCCATGAACTTTGGCGCTAGACGCGTCTAACGCCAAAGTATAAATATGGAGTTAGTTTTGCGTCGAATGTGCGTCGAAAAAAACGACGCAAATTCGGCGCAAACGGAGTATAAATATGCCCCTGAATGTTCTAAATGGCTTGGTTTAGCCACAATCCGGTCTTCAGAGGATACTGTGAATCCGGAAGTTGCCTTCTCCTACCTATTACGTTTAGGAATATATTAACATGGGGCACACTTAAATCCGTCTTTCTTGTTCTTTCTTGCTATTATTATACCCTAAAGAGATGGTCCATCAATGATTCCAGAGAGCAAGCACTGCTGTGGACAACTTTTCAAAAGTCTTTCTTTCATTGCTTAACTTGGCATATTCTTCCTTACATTCATGTAGTATTCTTGGTTGGTCTGGCACCATTTACCTGGCAATGTTATCCTGTTTTCCTTTTTTATGCATTACCAATGTCTCAACCCAACTGCATCCCCAACTCTTGTTGGGTGCTCCGTGAAGCCTGTCCCCTTGGCACTGGTCACTCTAAAAGGGGGGATCCAGACTAGAAAAAAAGCACAGCTCTACTTATCATGGTCTGTTTCTCTTTACTCTCACAATTATCAACATAGGAATTCTAGAATGATCCTGTATGAAATTATCTTATTAGTTGAGGGGGGTAGGTATTCACCTCAGGCAATAACCACAATGTTTGTCAGGCTGAACCTTTAAAGTCACTTAATTAATCTGAGCTCAACCCCACAATAGCTTCAAGAGGAGGTCAGCCTAATGACATTCGGAGTCCACTTCTTTGTCCTGGGAACAAGAGGGAGAGCAGGACCAGTCTTCTAGGTTCTTCTTGGGTTTCAGACAGCAGGTTCAGTCATCTTCTGATCTTCCACGGGTCCAGGAGTACCCCTGGTGTTTCCCTACCTATTGGGACGTTCCAGGGACTAATCCTACTTGGGGCATTTTCAAGATGCCTAAAGTATTCCCCAACACTAAACGTGGGCTCTGAAGGCTGGGGTGTGTTTGGAGAATGTACTATGGTAACCTTAGTGTCTTCCCATATCTAACATTAAAATCCGATTTTAGGCAGTTCCTGTATCCCCAACGAACTTAGGGGCATATTTATACTCTGTTTGCGCCAAATTTGCATAATTTTTTTAATGCAAGTTCAGTGCAAACTTAACTTTACATTTATATCTTGACGCTAGACCCGTCTAGCATCAAAATATAGGAGTTAACGTCATTTGTTGGATGCGTGAAACCACATTGCGTCAAGTAGATGCAAGATAGGCATCCAAAAAATGACTTTAAGCCCGTAGCGCCATATTTATCCCTTGTGCAAAAATGACGCACAGGTGGGAGGCGGAACCAAAAAATGACGTTAACCCCGTTTTACGTCAAATTTTAATGCCTTAGTCTGAACAGGCATTAAAATGAGGCACATGCACCACTATATATGGAAAATTCACATAAGGAACATTTGCTACCTCCAGGAAACATTGAAGTCATACTGCTCCACCTAGGCACACGCTGCAGACTTCCTCAACGACAGCTGCTCCCTCCACTTCCACAACAGCAACTCCAAACACAACCACGGCACCCACAAAGGCAATGCAGAAGGCAGGAGAGGATATTTCAGCAGAGGACAACCATCCATGGCCTCAGGGAGCAAGACATCACCAGGACTTACCATCTCAACCAGGAGTCCATTCTACACCTGCTGAACAAGATTGCACCAGACATTACAGCAAGGCTGCAAACTCCTTACAGCATACCATCCATAACAAAGCTCCTTACTGTTCTGCATATGCTGGCTTCTGGATCCTTTTAGACAACAGGGGCACTAGTGGCTGGTGTCTCCAAGCCATTAATTTCTGTTTATCTGCCACTGCCTAAGGTCCTAGATGCCATCATCTACTTCACTCCCCCCCACATCTGCTTCCCAAACACCCAGCAAATGCAGCAGGAGACCAAGCAAGGATTCTATCTGATTTCTGGGTTTCCGCATGTGCTTGGTGCAATGAACTGCACCCATGTGCAACTGGTGCCACCTGCAGCTATGGAACACCTATACAGGACACGCAAGCACACACATTAAATAAATGTGCGGGCCATTTTGAAGCACTATAGGCTCTTCACTAACATCTCAGCCAAGTACCCCGGCAGTGTCCATGATGCTTACATAGTCCGGCACTACACCATCAACAAGCGGTTCCAGGATGGACAATATGTCAATGGCCTACTTGTCGGTAAGCCAACCAGCCAATCAATACACACACAACACACCAACACTGTAGGACAAACAACATATACACCACAACAAAGACTTATGGGAATGGGACCACAGATGTACTGGCAACAACACATATGCAACATGCCGCAGTACACCACAATGATTGGACATCACAAACGCAAGCACCCATATGTACCTAACACTGTCACAAACTAACAGCCACACCACGCGAAGGACAGGAAGAGCTATATTCTCTTTGCATACAGAATAAGACCACAAACCATAATGGTTGACCACTAAGTATACTTCACAGACATTAGACCAAACCAACAATAGCTCCACCATGTCAATGGCCTATGGCATGAGCATGTAAAGAAAGTCATACCTATGCAGATTCCCACCTCGTTCATGGTGTGCAAAACTCAGGCACAATCCACATCAAATGCCACCCAAAGTGGTGCCAAATACAACTACATCCCATCAACACATGCCTGACATACCTGTAGGCTGCACATATATCTGGTGAATGCAATGTATTGCACATATAGGAAGACTAATGTACCTGCCATTATAGACAATGGGGAAGAATCATGAGAAATGGTGCCACAACTACTCAACTGACACCTCACATGCCCCACTTAACGCCCCCTAACACCATCATACCTGTACTGTAGACTACCAATAGTACACCATGGTGCAGATTCACTGCTAAACTGTATTGTACATGGATGCAATAGTAGACCCCTGTAGGAGTATGGAGGACATGACTGGCCATACATGCACTGTACCAAGTGACCTTTCAGAAAAATAGCTGGGCCCCCTCCCAAAGTCTGCACGGTGCATGTGTAATAAGTCTGGCTGAAAATCCAATCACTGAGAAGCTAGGACGTACTCTGGTACCAAATGTGATCATCATGTTAATATGTGATACAAACCCTTGGACACCTGGATACTCCTCATGAGTTTGTTGTCTGGCAGAGGCCGTTTGGTAAACTTCCACCACAGTTAGACCGCCATTGTGGTCTAAACCAACGTAGGAAGCTGGCCTGGTGTGTGGTGGGTACATATGGTACTTACACTTCATACCAGGTCCAGGTATCCCCTCTCAGTGAAGTGTAGGCAGTGTCTAGAAGCCAGGCTCTCTAGAGGTAGCTGTGGGTGAGCAGCCAAGGCTTATCTAGGAGACATGCAAAGCTCAAGCAATACCACTACAGTCACACAGTACTTAAACACAAGAAAGAAAACACTTGGTTGTACAAAAATAAAGGTACTTTATTTTTGGAACAAAGTATCAGAAAATACTAGAGAGGCAACCCTCCAATAGGAGGTAAGTAAATACAATATATATATATATATATATATATATATATATACTAATAAACAGTAAGAGGCATAAAAAAGTTAGAAATCAGTGTAAAATAGCAATAAACAATAGTAGCCCTAGGGGCGAGCCCAAACCATATATATAAAGAAAGTGGAATGCAAACACTGGACACCCACCTAGGTAAGTAAATTGTGTAAAGGGGAGCTGGGAATACTAGGAAAACACAGGTAGGTAATGTGACCAGCAATACAGGAGTAAAACACTGGAATTCCCCTAAACCACCCCAAAGGATTAAAAGAAGAAAAAGAAGACACCCCGAACAACCTGCAAGGAACCAGCATTGGAATACCAAAGATGGAGACCTGCGAAGAGAGGGGACCAAGTCCAGAAGTGTCAATGGAGTCCAGGGGGCGTATGAGATACTACCCACACAGATGTACCTTTTGGAGTTGGTGGATGAGGAAGGAAGATGGGTCAGCACTGAAGCACAGAAACTGGAGAAGAGTTTCTGATATGTGCAAAAGGTGTCCCACGTGGGAAGCGGGATTGCAGATGCCTTGGCAAAGGCAAACTCGTGGTTGGAGGAAAAGGGGTGCTGCTGGGGAGGGCCAGGAAGACTGTACCCAGGAGAGGGAGTCACAGAGGACCCTCTGTGTCACAGAAGGCCTACAGGAGCAGGAGCAACACCCACAGATGTCCCGTAGGACAGGGACACAGAAGTCACTGTAGCAGCCCACGCAGTACCACAGAAGTTGCTCTCACGTCGTCAGAAGACCACTCAGTGGCCCAGGAGTTACAGGTTGGAGTGCTGGAGCTACATGTTGCCTGACGTTCCCCTTGGAGGTGAAGCAAACAAGCCCTGGCTGCTGCAAAGGACGCAGTGCACAGGGGTACTGTCTTGCGTAGAGTGTAAATGACTTACCGCCACCAAAGTACGACAGCTGGTAGAGAGGACCAAGGGAGACTCTCCCGACCACCACCCGTGATGTAGGACCCAAGCCACTCAGGACGAGGGGAGATCCATGCAGCCAGTCATTGTTGCAGCCAGGTACCTGTAGTTACAGGGGAGTGATGCCTTCACCCCAAGAGAGATATCTTCTTCTTCTTGTGCAGGCTGAAGAGTTGCAATGTTCTGAGGATGCATGGCCGAGGAAATGTTGCAAAGCTGGCAGTTATTCTGGATACAATGTTGCAGAAGAGTTTTCCTCATGGATCTGCAGCTTGTAGGTTCCTGGAGGGTCCAGTCGCAGTTCCGGGGGCCAGACGTCAAAGCAGAGGTTCCAGAGGAGTCCTGCTGGAATCTTGCAAAATGAATCTGAGGACCCACCCCAGAGGAAGACCCTATATAGCCAAAAGAGGGGGCTTGGTCACCTACCTATTAGAGGGTGCCTCTGACGTCACCTGCCTGGCCACTCAAATGCTTCCAGAGTTCCCTGCCAACATTGGATTCAAGATGGCAGAACCCAGGGACCCTCTGGAGGAACTCTGGGCACCACCCCTGGGGTGGTGATGGACAGGGGAGTGGTCACTCCCCTTTCCATTGTCCAGTTTCATGCCAGAGCAGGGACTGGGAGTCCCTGAACAGGTGTGTACTTGTTTATGCATGGAGGGCACCAAATGTGCCCTTCAAAGCAAACCAGTGGCTTGGGGAGGCTACCCCTCCCAAGCCAGTCACACCTAATTCCAAAGGGAGAGGGTGTTACCTCCCTTTCCCAAAGGAAATCCTCTGTTCTGCCTTCTTGGGCTTGATCAGATCAAGCAGAAGGAGGGCAGATATCTGTCTGAGGGGGTGGCAGCAGCTGGGCTGCCCGGAAAACCCTATAAGACTGGTGGTAGCAATGCTGGGTGTCCTCTAAGGAACCCCTAGAGTGCATGGAATCATTCTTCCAATACTTGCAACAGTATTGGGGTATGATTCCGACATGTTTGATACCAAACATGCCCAGGTTCGGAGTTACCATTATGTAGCTGAACATAGGTAGTGACCTATGTCCGTTACACATATAAAATGGCGTCCCCGCACTCACGAAGTCCAGAACAAATGGGTCTGGAGTTCATGGGGGCACCTCTGCTAGTTCAGGGGAGCCCTCACACACAGGTACCTGCACCCTGCCCTCTGGGCTGAAAGGGCCTACCACAGGGGTGAATTACAGTGACCTGGTGCAGTGACCTGTAGTGAAACTGGGTGCGGGCACCCGGTTCACACAGACTGCAATGGCAGGCCTACAGAACCCTTTGCATGGGCTTCCTATGTGTTGCAGAATAACTGCTGCAGCCCATAGGGATCCCCTGGAGCCCCAAAGCCCTTGGTACCTAGGTACCATATACTAAGAACTTACATGGGGGCACCAGTATGCCAATTGTGGGGAGAAAGGGTTAGTAGCAACCAAGTTTGGAGGAGAGAGCATAATCACTGGGGTCCTGGTTAGCAGGATCCCAGTGAACACAGATAAGCACACTGACAACAGGCAGAAAATGGGGGTAACCATGACAAGGAAGAGGGCACTTTCCTACACCTGCTGGCCCAATTAGGACTTCACTGCTGGGTCTATGGGTGGAAACATTATTTTTCTTATGCCGGCCCAGCTGGGAAGAGTGCCAAAACAATGCAGCTGGTTTGTAAGTGATCCGGCTGCAATGTGGCATTGGAGTGGGTGCAGCAGCACCGGTTGCGGTTATTACTGCATATAATTTGTGCAGTGGAAAGCACTATAGGTCTGTCCATGTGGGCCCGGCACTGCCCATGTCAAGTGCATGGCCAGTGGAAGGGGCCTCCTGGGGGCACCTGACAGCCGCATTCCGCCAGCCCTTGCATGGCGGTGCGACCACCATGCAAAGGCTGGCAGATTTGGGAGTCCAAATCTGGAGGGCTGCGCTGCTTGCAGCGTTGCCCTGGTGGATTAAGACCGCTGGGACCACCATGCAGCTGGTTGGTACCAACCTGGCAATGTTGGCGGTCCTACCGTGGTGGTCCCATGACGGTCATAATGTGGGGGTCATACTGCCACAATGAGTCTGGCATTCTTGAGACCGCCAGATTTGTATTGAGGGCCAAGATGATGGGCACAACCATCATCTGCCACTAAGGCCTAGTAAGGGTTATACTGCATGTGTAATGCCACATGCCTACATCGACAGAATAGGCTGGCTTTGAAGGGCAAATATGCTGGCCACACATCTGACATCATTGTGCTGCAAGGAGGTGGTAGCCTCCATCTAATATAAGGACCCTGCTACTAAAATGGACTACACAAAACATGCTACATACATGATGAGCATATGTATTTGAATTCAGATAGTCATATACAGGTCCTTGAGTCAATACCCAAGAAGGACATGTACATCAACACAGTCAAATTGAACCATATTACAAGACCTGAAACATACACAACACCATAAACACCTCTGAGCCACCACTCAAACTGCAACTAACTACTGCCATGGAATATTCCAGGTCCCTCTGAACTCTTCACTAAATTTCTCCCTCTTATCTTTGCAGCTGATGAAGGTTATGGCATACAGTTGTGGGTCATGACCCATTTGCAAATCCAGCTATTAATGAATAGCGTGCCTACAATGAAGCATACTGGAAAACACGCAATGTGGTGGAGAGGAGCTTTGGCCTTCTCAAATCCCTGTTCAGGTGCCTGGACATGACAGGAGGAAGCCTCCTGTATGCTCCCCCGCTGGTACACAAGATCATACTGGTATGTGCTATCCTGCACAAAATGTGTGTCAGAAACAATATCCCCTGGGATGGACAAGTAGATGTGCACAATGAGGAGGAGGAGGAGGATGATGGGGCTTAGGACCTTGAGGGGGACCAACCAAACCCAGCGGCAGGAGTCCACAGGAGACAGACAATTGTTGACAACTTTTATGCATAGTCAATCAAAAAGTACTTTGTAAATACCTGAAATAAATTGTGTTCAACAACATTATCCCTGGTCTACTCCTTGTCCAATACATATATCATTGGAAAGTGAATCTAACCTCAGCGAGTGTGTCAGAAACACAAAAACAACAAGTATGATACACACATCTTTGGTGATGTAGAGGGTTCTACAGACTTAGGGGGTGATTCTAAGTCTGGCGGGCGGCGGAGGCCGCCCGCCAGACTTCCCCCTCCAAAATACCGCTCCGCGGTCGGAAGACCGCTGAGGGTATTCTGGGTTTTGCACTGGGCTGGCGGCCGACCGCCAAAAGGCCGCCCGCCAGCCCAGTGCAAAACTACCTTCCCACGAGGACGCCGGCTCCGAATGGAGCCGGCGGAGTGGGAAGGTGCGACGGGTGCAGTGGCACCCGTCGCGAATTTCACTGTCTGCAATGCAGACAGTGAAATTCTTTGTGGGGCCCTCTTACATTGGCATGGGCACTGCAGGGGCCCCCAGGGGCCCCACGACAACCCATACCGCCATCCTGTTCCTGGCGGGCGAACCGCCAGGAACAGGATGGCGGTATGGGCTGTCAGAATCCCCATGGCGGCGCAGCGAGCTGCGCCGCCATGGAGGATTCAAATGGGCAGCGGAAAACCGGCGGGAGACCGCCGGTTTTCCACTTCTGACCGCGGTCAAACCGCTGCGGTCAGAATGCCCAGCGGGGCACCGCCAGCCTGTTGGCGGTGCCCCCGTCATTTTAGCCCTGGCGGTCTTGCACCGCCAGGGTTAGAATGACCCCCTTAATCTCACATATCAGTGACACCCAAATCCTTGGCATGTGACTTCTGAAGGCCAAGATCCATGCACCACTACATATATTGTTACATCATGTGGGCAATGTGCAATTTCATGGGCCATTTACCAACACAACACCATCCATATCAGGTAGCATGCAAGGGGGGAACACATAAGGTAGGGGCTGTCAGGAAATGGAGGTTAAGTAATGTCAGAACTGAACACTGTCCGTACTCTGTGTGAGAGTAGCTTGGCCTGCACCATACATGCGTGTCAAGTGGGGGACATCATAGGTAACGTTGCTTGTTCAGCAATTGCCCGTGGAATTTAGTCAATGTTGGAAGCTGAGCCTGCACAGTGTGTCTATGAGAATATATACTGTCACTGCAATAGGTCACATCCCTGACACATGGAGGACTGTAAATCATGTATGGCACATACACATTGGCTGGGGAATGATCAATGGCTTGGCAGTGGCATAAAGTAGCTAGGGGTGTTAAATCCATATACAAACACAATTACAGATTGTATGGTCTATGATTTTCAATCGGAGAATGCATCTGCCAAATGATAGTCTGACTGGAATGTAGGCAGTGTGTAACACACCCATCTAAATAGGATGCACACCTGTCACACACATAGGCTTGTTTCACACATGCCTACTGTTAATAATGAGAAATACATGTAGACTATGTAGACTAATGTATGGGTGTCCATCCTAGGTAGCAACGGGTATGTCATTATCCACAGTGATCGACCTTTGTCTGCATGTCTACACAGCATGCCCCATATAACATTACACAGCAAATAGCAATACAAACCACTCAATGTCACTTACATGACAGATCTATTGCATGATACCAACTGTAACTAAGTAGCTCATACAGGTACTGGCCTCCAATATTACAATCATGTGTGGCATGTGCGAACATGTGCAGCATTCTCCTATACAGTCAGGGACCCACATCACACTGAGTGGAAGTAGACACAGCCATATCGCTAGCATCTGGCACAGGATAAATACAGCACTAAGAAGATTATACACCTCAACATCAATCAGTAAGAGTCAGCTAGGTTGTGGCATGCTGGGAGAATTGCATTGCCATGTTCAGTGGTGGATGTGGATGGACAGCTCCGAGACACCTATAAATTCTTGCTGATACAACACGCCATGGCACGTGGAGACTACTCAAGTGCTGTGGCATGTGCAATGCTATGTGTCTGACACTCATTACATCTCACTAATATCGCCAATGGGACATAGACTACTGAGTTGACAGTTGTAAGAGAAGGGAATATTTCCATATCATACAAGTTACATATTGTATCCTGTCCCAATATCACCTAACAATGTTGCTGTAGAAGATATGTACATGGTGCTAGCACACAAAAGACTGGGAGCAACGGAGGACACAAACATACCTCACTAGTCATGGCAGATAAAAGGGATAATGACCAGCCAAACACCAAAACAGACACTGTAAGACACCAATGTCTCCATGTCAAACTTTAACTGATGCACAAAGAGGGTGGGCACGTTAGTACGTGACCCACACATGTTTGTCACCACCAGACCATGGTAATTGCCCTTCTCATGGTACTAGAACAGGGGGCAGTCACATACAACTCCATCTGAACCACTTCATTTGTCCAATCTTTACATCAGTTATTCAGCCCCTAAGCAGGCTAAACATGGATACAACTTTGGACTCCAAAATATCCATACATGTCCTACATGTGTAAGCACACAACCTCTGTACCTGAGAGGGGAAGGCTGATATTTCGTACTGCATTGGAATTAATCACAACCAGGTCTGTATGTCCACATTTGTGCATGTCTTCATCTACTAAGGAGTGTGCACAGGCTGGAAATTAGCTATCATAAATGGTGGACATCCTAGCTCAATAAATCCACCCACCACTGCTCTGACAACATCAACGTATGATAATGTCAGATGCTTGATGCATGTGCACAGAGGGCAGAGTGAAGTGGATCACCATTAACCTGCACCTTCACAGGCAACCATGGGTTTGTGTTGCCACACAAACTCACATATTGATGAAGATAGATAGGCCTGCCATCTATGGTACACTGCACACAGTACGGCATTGTATGTGACAGTCATGACTGACATGATGTTGATAGATCAGAAAATACATTTGGAGGCAGGCACACATATCCCACATATAGAGTATAAATGCACCCATCAGTTGTGTACTGACATACAGAATATATGTGCCAGTTATGTGACTACATAGGCAATAGTAAAAAGGACATCTTCTGTCTATGCAGGACAATGTCAATGTGAGCTTGCACATCCCCTTGACACAGCAATGTCGTGATGTGTGACACAAACGGCAAAACACATGTCCATACAGACACATGGTATATAGCATTGTTCACCAGTACACGTGTCCATAGCATCTGCAGCAACTAAGATGCATAGTTATAGGACAGCTACACATAGCAGATAACTAGTTAATTACGAGAAGTAACCAGTGAGTAGACACACATGCACATTAAAC
This sequence comes from Pleurodeles waltl, assembly GCF_031143425.1. NCBI lineage: Eukaryota > Metazoa > Chordata > Amphibia > Caudata > Salamandridae > Pleurodeles > Pleurodeles waltl. The sequence goes on along the minus strand of NC_090446.1, from coordinate 973,328,770 downwards.
TTGACAGGGGATACGTGATGTCAATGCAGTCCCAGTCCATTGCATACTCTGAGTACAAAATGTAATGGTTGACACTTGCCTTAGCATGTGTATGACACAGGACCTAAATACAAATATATTTGTAGGTATGTAGACATGTATTGCCCACAGACATAACTATATACTCCATCTGCTACTCACTAGTCCTACACATATGTTAACACTTAGCACACATGGGCCAACATACATGTGGACACAGTGTAGGACACATGCACATATGCACAAAGTATGAGTGAGTGCCTACAGTTGAGTCATGAATACACATATTGGTTACACATACTAAAGACACCGCAATGATATCCATGCATATACTTGCACATGTAGCCAAAAAACATATACCACATAGTAAAACAGCCCATGTAACATGTGAGATAAATCAGGGTGCACTCAAGGGCCACAATGGAAACAAATGACAAAATTCCGATATGCGTAAAAAAATATATGACACTAATGCATCAACACTGCACTGCAACATTGGAAAAATGATGCCTGGTCCCTGAGCGGCAATTCAACGTTACCAGTACTCTCAGTGCACCATGAAGAAAAAGTTGTAAAAAAAAAAACACGCATAATGCCAATAATGTGACGCACATGTCCAGGAAGTGATGTACAAGTGTAGTTTCACTTTCACTTCACAATCTGTTCCCTCGTAACTGTGTGTGGTTGTGTTTTGGAGGTGCTGGTAGATTTGTGGTGTGTTTGGAGGTCTTGTTGTGTTCCTTGTGCTGTGTCCTGTGTTTTTGGCGTATAAATTGCCTATTTACTTGTTATTTGTATTAAAAGTGTACTGTTTATTGTCATTGTATTGTGGGGTGTCTGACTGCGGTAGTTTAGTTGTTGGGGTAGTTTCCTTTTTATATTATTTTGGGTGACGTCCTGTACCCTTTTGTAATGTCTGGAAAAGGTAGGAAGGGGAGAATGTCGCCTGATAAACTGGGGGGGTTCATATGGTCCATTACCTGCATTACCTGATGCTGCAACTGGGTGGTGGGTGATCCTGGGCTACCCCACAGAGGCAAGGCAGCTTCAGTGGGGCAAGGTTGTTTACTATCTAGCGAGGATATTCAAGACCGGACGCAATGAGCACCAGCTTAAGCATCCGTGGGCAGATCTGATGGCAAAGGAGCAGGGTCTGCTGGATCATTTGGGAATAGAAATCAGCGGAACTGTTGGTAAGTCTCCCATTGCCATACAATCGTCTGCATTTAGCATTTGACTGACAGTTGCAGGTAAGTGTGTGTGCTGCTTGTAATGGTCGTGAACATGTCATTTGCAGCCTGTATGAGGAGTCTCCGCCCCACTTGAGGCCTGCAGTTCAAATGTCGTATAATTTAGCCAATGCAGGACACATGTATGATGAACCCTGCATAACCATCACGAAACGGCATATGTAAGTGCCCCTAGCGCAACCTTGGCGCTGCCATAATCTCATATGATTAACGGTAAAGAGGCGCTACCCTGCCATTTACCCAGCATAGTCTTTACAAAGTGGCGCAATGCATGGATTGCACCACTTTGGCAAGACTTGACACACATCATGGCTGTGCCAGCCGCAGAGTATGCAAGGGGGCTGTTCTGGTGCAAAGTGGTCCTCCATATTAGCAAAAAGAAGTCAATGAGACTGCTGCACCCCATTTGTGGCGGATTTCCTAACGCCTGCTCTTTGTAGGCATTACAAATAGGCTCTCATCCTGATAAATGGGCCCCTGGGTGCTTAGAAGGACTCAGGGGAAACAAATTATGATGCTAATCCTGTAAAGCGCCAGACTAGTGCCAAACAATTTTGACTCTACTCTCCCTAACTACCACAATGGTCTATTGAAGACGGCACACACATGGTGGTATCAGAAGTGTGCTAGGGCCCGCACTTCAACAGGCCCAGCACTAGGTGCTGCGCAACTTCCATATCTGTGGCCCCAAGTGTAGTGATGCATGCACAGTTTAACTTACTAATTATACAGCCAGGAATGATGCCCCTGCCATGAAACAGGCATGAAAGGGTGTGTAAAAATTAGTTAGGGAGGGCAAAATCCAGACCTCAGTGTCACAACACTTATTCCAAAGTATGAATTCCAAAAACTGTAGGGTTGCTGAGTGAAGGTGTGAAATTTGTGCATAGAAATGTTTGAGAAAGGCCCCTATGTACTCAGCAGAGGGGTTTGTGATCTGTAGCATCTCCTGCTGAGTGCATCATTGGCCTTCACATGTATACATGATGTTGGCCCACACTGCCATCACACTGTGACTTAATAATGACTATGCACACACATGGATGTTAGTAAGGGGTGCACGAAGGCCCACCAGGATAGTATAGATGCAATAGGTGCTACAATACTGTAGTCCTATCTGCCTCTTGGTGTCATTATGCAAGGCCATGTTAGGGAGCCTGACCATGCACTGGGTCCAGACTACTGTCAGTTCCATTTGACCTGTGCATTGTGTATCAGAGTCAGCTTATACGGTCTCCATTACCAGACACATGTGCTGGGTCTGTTCCACTCACCTGCTGCTCCTCACTGACAGTATGGGGCTGCACTACTTCAGCTCCATCACTGGCACATCACTCACTAACCTGCAACACCAGATGCATCCTCTGACCACTGAGCAAGTGTGTCTGTGTTGAGCCATATTCTTATGCCCATGTACTCATCCCTCACTGGTTCAACAATGGTATATCATGGCAACAATGGCAGGGCACACACCATTGGCAATACATTCATGTTTCAGATCAGTCAATGTGCAGGGAGTTACAACTGTCTTCGCATGAGTTCACTCACATTGCAATTTTGATCATGTTACTGCCTTGTGATGTCACACACATTTCACTTACTTCACTGAAGGATGTATGATGTCAATCTTCAACACCTTGGAAAACCCACACAACCCTGGGTAGCAGTTCATCAGTTTGCAATGATCATGACATAGATCTATACTACATCTGATGCTGGCTGACCTGCTATGTGTGTGATAATGGGCCAGCCACTGCAACGAACATAGCATGGCCCTCAGGTTGGATATACATGCCCAAGCTGTCCCAAATGGCAATGGAGGTGTTGTGCTAACACACAGCTGCCTGACAATGCCATGTAGACATGGTGCTGTATAATGCATCAGAAGAGTGTCATGGACAGTGATGGTTTCTTGATGTGTGGGTCTACCTCATCAGAGAGTATGTGTGATTGAGTGAATATAGTTGTCTGTCAGATTCACTGATCTCCCATTAAGATCACTTCTTCACACAGCCCAACAACTATACACTGAACTATGTTGTCCATTTGCATTAGCTAGGATTTACACCAAGCAATGTTCTACATTCATGTCTTACAGGTGGACATGCCCCTTACACCATCGGAGAGGTGGCGAGATTTGATGCAGCCAGTAAGTGTCATATTGTGGCTCCTGTTAGCTACTCCAGGGTTTGGTGTGAGTCAGTCAGAAGAGTGGAATGCAATGAGTGACATCGTTTTCTGGACTAATGATTAGAAATCAGAGGAGGATGGATGGTGACATCATGGGGCTTGTGTAAGAGGCCCAAGCACCACCGGAGCTTCTATATTTGAGAAGCTCCGGGGACGCTATGCCCTGCACCGTGTATACATGGTGGGTCTAGAACACATTTTGTGGCTTCGCATTAACTTGTCAATACGGCCCCTCCACATGCAGGACTTTGTGTGGAAGGAGCGTGCAATGGGTGTTGCAGTGGCTGTGCCACAGCAACACCCATAGCAATTAGAAGGTGTCCCAGATCTACACATTTTCTTACACCAGAGGCTGTAGCAAATCCTGAAAACACACCAAGGTGTGGCTTTAGCAGGCCACAACGAGCTAACTTATATGTTGCTGTGCCTTCCATACTTTGCTCTTTCAAAGGGTGCTGCATTTGGCAGAAAACTTTGAAAGTGATATGTCCCTTTGAAGATTTTGTTTGTGTAGAAGGTGTCCCTCCATGCACAATGACTATCTCCCCCCTCAATGCAGCTAGCTAAGCAGCATGGGGTAAGTGTGGCTGGGTCAAGTACTGGAAGCAAGATTAGCGCCGGCGTAGGTGACAACACGGTGATGTGCCCTCTCCTATTCAATGCGGCACATCCCTGTGTTGTGAATTTTGAGGAGTGCTGCGTTGACAATTGTCCGTCAGCATAGTGCTCTGTCACATTCCCATCATGTATGTTGTGGGGTTGTACAATGAGATTAGCCTGCATGTAGTTCTAAGGGCAACATGTTCTGGCATGGAATTGTGTATAAAAGGAATAGTAATGGCTGACCACATATTTATGGATGTCTTTCATCATAGGTCACAGGCCAGCTGTATACGCACATAGTTTGCCTGTTGTAAATAACCTTGTCACAGCACCATAATCAGCAATGTGTGCCATACATGGTTCACACATGATGACAAGATGGAACAGAACAGATGTAGGGGTCCAACTGCATTACTCTCTAGGGGGATTCTGTAGGAGACATACACAGGTGCCACAGTACCCTCCAGAGATGATGAAGTAGTGGTACAGCAAGGAGCCATAATGTCCTGAACTGCAATAATCAGTGTACACAATGTATGAACAACTCCACTCAAAATGCTTCAGGTCAAAGTCTATTTATCTCCTAACACCAGATGCCATCAGTGTAACCAATATGGTGCAGCCACCACGTAATTGTGACTGATGTAGATCATATCACAGATGCATAAGAAGGCAATGCTGTGTGTGAAGCTGGTACCGTGAGGCTATCTGAAATGCATCTGACGAGGATGTGAGATGCTCCCGGGTACAGTTGCAGCGCAAAAAGCTGTGACACAATTGCTGTGGCCTTCAGGGCATCCATACAGCCACCATGTGAGCGCTATTGAACACACGTAGGACTACATGGCACAGGGTAGGGGGCTCCAGTGCTGTAATGTCTTGACAACAGTGATGTGCAAGTCAGGATTTGCCCAACCTTTCTCATATCAAGGTAGCATCACTTGTACATGTGGCTACAACTTGGGAAATGCAGCTGGGCCCCAATAATGTAGGCGTAGTCCAGGTTTTACACCTGGACACATGAATGGAATGTAGATGTACTACAACATAAAATACCAGCTTTGTAGTTGGCAGCCCCCCTAACAATTGGCCCACTCCTACCCTCCATGATGAGTGCTCAGGCCTTGGGGCAACACCAGGGGTGTTGAGCTGATGGATTGCATGCCCAACCCCCTTCTGTACAGGGAGACAGAAAATCCAAACATGTTGAGACACATGATGCTCAAAGTGTAGATGTGAGTGATGTTGAGCGGTCCATTGTTAGTTCCTATCAGCTGTGGCCCCTCTTGATTTACAATGGATTGACGTCATCCCACTGACTTGTACAAGATACTGTGATGTATAGCTGGATATAGAAGCAGATGAGGTGCAATTCAATTTTTTGAGGCATGTTTGTAGGACTGTATGTGTAATCAGCTGTAGCAGTGCAAGTTACAAATCTGCACATACTCCACTCAATGCTGATACTGATGGTTGCTTGTCCTCATTTTGCACCTGCCAACATGACCAATGATGAAAGGCGCAAGTTCAACCGGAGGTCCGAACGCTACTGCCACATCCTGGAGGTTCACGCAGGTTACTGCCATATGGCATGCCATTTCCGTTCCGAAAAAGCATCTGGGGAATGGCGGGCATTCCCACATGGGGGACCCACTCATCCAACCAAGACAAAGGAAGGAGCAGGAACATCAACGATGCAGGGGCTCCCAGCTGCACCCACCCCATCCACATCTGCAGCACCAGTCATCACCCCTGCACAAGTTTTGCCACCACCAGCCGCTGGGCCATCAACATTTAAACAGGACTTACGTCGGGACATCAATTTGATACTCCAGCGTTTAGACAAGTTGGAGGAGGCTCTAGCACAGGAACGCAAACTCCTCAAGTATATAAAGAAGAAGGTGAAAAAGTCACAGAAATGAACTTGGACTGTGATGGACTACCTCCCAGTTCCTTCCCCTCCCTTTTAAAGTTGTACGATATTTTAGCTTGGGTTTTATGTTGTTAGTGGTAGGTTAGTGTAGTGTAGCCATTAGTTAGGATAAGTGTAGTTGGGGGGTGGGTTTCTAATCTTAGGTTTTTATTGGTGGGTTCTTGGGCAGGGAGGTCATGTTTGGGTTTATATGTGTTTTTATGAAAAATGTAAAAGAAAAAAGAAAAAGAAAAATACAAAAAATATATATTTGTTTATGCCACAGGATTAGTTAGTATATGTGTAGTTATAGTAATTGTTGTCTTATTTGTTTCTTGTTTCCTAAGTGGGGTGGGGGCCAATGTTTAGAGTGTGGTGTTTTATCTGTAAGCTAAGTTTACCATAGGTTAGATAGATTTAGTTGTATGATAAGAATAGTTAGTATAGGTTAGTTTAGGATAGGGTACGTTATAGTTGTTTTTGGGTAGATCCTTTTAACAATAAAAATCTTGTTGTCACTTGTAGGAGGCTGGACTGGCTTGTAGTGGGTACCAAGAGGTACTTACACCTTGCACCAGGCCCAGGTATCCCTTATTAGTGTAGAGGGGTGTCTAGCAGCTTAGGCTGATAGAAAAGGTAGCTTAGCAGAGCAGCTTAGGCTGAACTAGGAGACGAGTGAAGCTCCTACAGTACCACAAGTGTCATATGCACAATATCATAAGAAAACACAATACACAGATATACTAAAAATAAAGGTACTTTATTTTTATGACAATATGCCAAAGTATCTCAGTGAGTACCCTCAGTATGAGGATAGCAAATATACACAAGATATATGTACACAATACCAAAATATCCAGTAATAGCAATAGAAAACAGTGCAAACAATGTATAGTCACAATAGAATGCAATGGGGGTACATAGGGATAGGGGCAACACAAACCATATACTTTAGAAGTGGAATGCGAACCACGAATGGACCCCAAACCTATGTGACCTTGTAGAGGGTCGCTGGGACTGTAAGAAAACAGTGGAGGTTAGAAAAATAGCCCACCCCAAGACCCTGAAAAGTGGGTGCAAAGGGCACCTAAGTTCCCCAGAGAGCACAGAAGTCGTGATAGGGGAATTCTGCAAGGAAGACCAACACCAGCAATGCAACAACGATGGATTTCCTGACGAGAGTACCTGTGGAACAAGGGGACCAAGTCCAAAAGTCACGATCAAGTCGGGAGTGGGCAGATGCCCAGGAAATGCCAGCTGTGGGTGCAAAGAAGCTGCCACCGGATGGTAGAAGCTGTGGATTCTGCAAGAACGACAAGGGCTAGAAATTTCCCCTTTGGAGGATGGATGTCCCACGTCGTGAAGAGTCGTGCAGAGGTGTTTCCGTGCAGAAAGACTGCAAGCAAGCCTTTCTAGCTGCAAGGGTCACGGTTGGGATTTTGGATGCTGCTGTGGCCCAGGAGGGACCAGGATGTCGCCAATTGCGTGAGGGGACAGAGGGGGCGCCCACCAAGACAAGGAGCCCTCTCAGAAGCAAGCAGCACCCGCAGAAGTGCCAGAAAAGGCACTACGAAGTGGAGTGAACCGGAGCTCACCCGAAGTCACAAAAGAAGGTCCCACGACGCCGGAGGACAACTCAGGAGGTCGTGCACTGCAGGTTAGAGTGCCGGGGACCCAGGCTTGGCTGTGCACAAAGGAAATCCTGGAAGAGTGCACAGGAGCCGGAGTAGCTGCAAAACACGTGGTTCCCAGCAATGCAGTCTAGCGTGGGGAGGCAAGGACTTACCTCCACCAAACTTGGACTGAAGAGTCACTGGACTGTGGGAGTCACTTGGACAGAGTTGCTGAGTTCAAAGGACCTCGCTCGTCGTGCTGAGAGGAGACCCAGAGGACCGGTGATGCAGTTCTTTGGTGCCTGCGGTTGCAGGGGGAAGATTCCGTCGACCCACAGGAGATTTCTTCAGAGCTTCTAGTGCAGAGAGGAGGAAGACTACCCCCACAGCATGCACCACCAGGAAAACAGTCGAGAAGGCGGCAGGATCAGCGTTACAAGGTCGCAGTAGTCGTCTTTGCTACTTTGTTGCAGTTTTGCAGGCTTCCAGCGCGGTCAGCAGTCGATTCCTTGGCAGAAGGTGAAGAGAGAGATGCAGAGGAACTCTGATGAGCTCTTGCATTCGTTATCTAAAGAATTCCCCAAAGCAGAGACCCTAAATAGCCAGAAAAGGAGGTTTGGCTACTTAGGAGAGAGGATAGGCTAGCAACAACTGAAGAAGCCTATCAGAAGGAGTCTCTGACGTCACCTGCTGGCACTGGCCACTCAGAGCAGTCCAGTGTGCCAGCAGCTCCTCTGTTTCCAAGATGGCAGAGGTCTGGAGCACACTGGAGGAGCCCTGGGCACCTTCCAGGGGAGGTGCAGGTCAGGGGAGTGGTCACTCCCCTTTCCTTTGTCCAGTTTCGCGCCAGAGCAGGGCTGGGGGATCCCTGAACCGGTGTAGACTGGCTTATGCAGAGATGGGCACCATCTGTGCCCATCAAAGCATTTCCAGAGGCTGGGGGAGGCTACTCCTCCACAGCCCTGACACCTTTTTCCAAAGGGAGAGGGTGTAACACCCTCTCTCTGAGGAAGTCCTTTGTTCTGCCTTCCTGGGCCAAGCCTGGCTGGACCCCAGGAGGGCAGAAACCTGTCTGAGGGGTTGGCAGCAGCAGCAGCTGCAGTGAAACCCCGGGAAAGGTAGTTTGGCAGTACCCGGGTCTGAGCTAGAGACGCGGGGATCATGGAATTGTCTCCCCAATGCAATTGCATTGGGGTGACAATTCCATGATCTTAGACATGTTACATGGCCATGTTCGGAGTTACCATTGTGACGCTATACATATGTCGTGACATATGTATAGTGCACGCGTGTAATGGTGTCCCCGCACTCACAAAGTCTGGGGAATTTGCCCTGAACAATGTGGGAGCACCCTGGCTAGTGCCAGGGTGCCCACACACTAAGTAACTTAGCACCCAACCTTTACCAGGTAAAGGTTAGACGTATAGGTGACGTATAAGTTACTTAAGTGCAGTGGTAAATGGCTGTGAAATAACGTGGACGTTATTTCACTCAGGCTGCACTGGCAGGCCTGTGTAAGACTTGTCAGATCTCCCTATGGGTGGCACAAGAAATGCTGCAGCCCATAGGGGTCTCCTGGAACCCCAATACCCTGGGTACCTCAGTACCATATACTAGGGAATTATAAGGGTGTTCCAGTATGCCAATGTAAATTGGTGAAATTGGTCACTAGCCTGTTAGTGACAATTTGGAAAGAAATGAGAGAGCATAACCACTGGGGTTCTGGATAGCAGAGCCTCAGTGAGACAGTTAGTCATAACACAGGTAACACATACAGGGCAAACTTATGAGCACTGGGGCCCTGGCTGGCAGGGTCCCAGTGACACATACACTAAAACAACATATATACAGTGAAATATGGGGGTAACATGCCAGGCAAGATGGTACTTTCTTACATCACTGCAAACAGTTTCTATAATTGGTGTGAGTCTCAGGATTCTCCCAGTGAGTGCACTAGCCAAATTGGGGAAATGGCCTTGGGAATCCGTCCTGCCTACAAAAGCCTCATTTACCATGTGCTATCCCTATTGACAACTGTCACATTAACTGCAACATCACATCTACTAGTCCATCCATCTGCCATCCAGTGTACCCACCACTCATGATGGCTATGTATACTTTGTATTGGACACGTAGGTCTTGTACTTCAGCTGTCAGTGTTGGGGTCCTGTAGTAGGAATGTTGGGAACTGTGACACATCTAACAACAGCCACAATTGGAACTCTATCCTGCAAGACTGACCGGTGGCCATCACTAATGAGGTTAGCTACCTCTGTACCACCCCAATGAGTTCTTCTGGTACTCCCAGCTGACGATATTGCCCTAAATTTGCTTTTCAGCCATACCTGCCGTATATGGTAAGGGAACCATTTATTTGTCCTTCATTTGTGACATACTCAGTCAATTGCTTGCAGGTGATGAGACCAGCATACACATTTGTCATGTTAGGATCCTTGTGTGTAGCTTTGTGCCCCCACAGTCCTGCACTCATGTACTGATATTCTGTGGCCAATGACATGGATTCACACATTACAATCATTTAGCTGTGTTGATGGACCACAATAGACATAAACATGCTGATTGTGTACAAGGTGTTTATTTACAAGTGGAAGTGTTGTAGTGAGATATTTACAATATCCAGGTCAGTGACCCCCTTTGTGAAATCCAGATATTTGAGACATGATACAAGTCCAGGGTTGAAGGACATGTCATGAGACATGCTTCGGAGTAGTGCTGATAAGTGTGGAGGAACAATAATTGCCAATTGGTAAGTGAGAAACAATGACAGTCCATAGCAGACAAGTCAACAGTGTATGGGTGAAGAGTGCTCATATCACATATCACAACACTGGCATGATCTTTAGCACAGAACTAAGGAAAACACTGCCCATGTGGCATAGACTGGTGCTACAGGGTACTCTTCCGAGTAAAGGTGATCTGGTCTACATCGTCATCCTCCGATGTTTGTGGTGTCTCCTGTGCCACTGGTGGTGGTGGGGAGGTAGAGGGGGCCATACACACGTCAGTGGTTGAAGATGTGGAGTCCCAATTCCTGGCAGCCGCCATTTGTGATATAACATATGGCATCACTACAGCAAGGAGGAACTGCAGATTTTTCAGGACAGAAGCAACATCCCGGTGGTAGACAGCCGTGTCTTCCCTGAGGGAGGCAACTTCATGCTGAATGGACTCTAGCTTGTTCTTTATCATGCTGCTTCCAGTTTTGGATGGCAGTTGTTGTACCATCTCCCTCATGGCAGCAGCTATGTCCTTCAGACACTGGTGGACTCCACACAGTGGGGAGCGTGTGCCATGGTTGGCAGCTGTCTGTTCATTAGCTGTCACGAGGCACATGCACATTCCCTCTAGGCTGGCTTCCACGGTCTCTATCCCCACCTGCACCTGCTTGGCCAGCTACCGCTGGACCGCTACCACTTTCTTCTGGAAACTTGTGCCTGGGTCTTCGGAGTCCTTAGCTGTGTCTGTACTGGCAGGTTGTAAATTTTGGGTGTTGGGTGGGTCATCTGGGATGGCTGCTACATTGGTTGTCCTGACCTCGAGGTGGTGTCTGGAGGGATGCCAGGACATCCTGGAGAGTCTGTTGGCTGAAGGTTGTCATCTGGTTATCCAGGTCATCGTAAAACTCTAGGACAGGCATATCAGCAGGAGAGCAATCATCCTCTGCAATGAGATGGTGTAAAATAAGTCTTTCTATGTTGTGGCAGATGACTTGTCACGTCATTGATTTGCTATTGGAGGCTCAGTGACAACTTACACCCCAGACATTGTTCTTGTACATTATGAGTGCAATTTATCAGCCCTTTGCCCCACCTGAGTGTCATGTAAAAGGAAGCTCAGGTGGCGCAATAGGCTACGTCATATTTACAAGGTGTGATGTATTTCCTTTTGGTGACTTGACACCATCTTGTTATTGTGGCCGCTTCCTATGCATCAATTTGCATGGTATGGACTTGCAATGGGTGTTGCAATGGTCAAGCCACACCAACACACATTGCAATTTGCCTCTTCCCCAGTTTTATGTGTTTTGCATATACCAGGGCGGCACTAAAACCTCACACCACCCCAGGGATGGCATTACCAAGGCACAATATTGTAGTTTCCTTTGAATGATCCTCATGTTGATGTATGTGTATGTGTGATACATTCAACAGCACACATGGACCTACCAGACTGCCGTTTCAGTTTCTGGCTGTGCTGGAAGATGCCCCTCCTACATTACTAATGTCTCCTCCTCAATGCACCCAAACTTGCACTATGGTGCAAGAGATGCAGCATTGTGGCAGTGCAGCTAATTTAACACTGGCACAGGGGTGGACCCAGGGATGGTCAGCATGGGTATCATTTGTTGACCTTAATATCATTATCTACATGACAGTGCCTGATGACACCAAATTATGGACAATGGCAGATGACTCATTTTCAACTTTGATCAGGGCCTCGAGCTAGTTTGATGGAGATTTTGCAGCTAGTTGTACTGGTGCATACATGGACCTTCATTACAAGTCTGGCAGTCCTTTGACCACCAAACCGCCAGTGGCAATATGACCACCACCGACAGGGCAGGTGAAAGTGACACATGTTGACCATGGGGAAATGCCCCATGAGCCAATGGCCTGGCACTGGCAGGTTGCCGGCAGCTTACAGACTGGCAATGCCACCTATCTTGTGACACCAGCCCAGCATTACAATCAGCGCTACCCTCCAGGTATGTTACCGCTTTTCCACCAGCCTTTGCATGGCGGTAAAGCACCCCTGCAAAGGTTGTTGGTAATTTGGTATGGTGTGGCCCTAGGTGCCACTGCACATTCCATGCACCTGGCATGGGCAGTGCTGGGGGCCCCATGGCCAGACCCTTTGCCTGGTTTGCAGTGACAAGTGCAACGTGTGCTGTCACACCCAATGCACCCCAAGATTGGTACAGGCTCTATTTGATCCAGCAACAATGTTGTGGTAACTGACCCACAGAGCTGACATGAGGAGACAGATTTCCACCTGCCATCCCAGCGTGTAACTCATACTGCCAACACGGAGGGTATACTGCACTAGCAGTCTTACCAACGCCAGACTTGTGCATGCGCCATCCCCGCCCGTCAATTTGATATTGTGCACTGTAATGTTTACAGACATACACCATATGTTGTGTTTGTGTGATTGTTTCCCCATTCCTATGTGGCTCATATGGGTGTATCAGAGTTGTTGTGGGCTCAGCCTGAATGTGTTGTGTCCTACAGATTACAATCGGTAGTACAAATGTTCACCAGTGGCACAGATCTGATCAGCGTCAATAGGTGTGGCTCCACACTGCACCAGGTTAGTTACGCAGGTAGTGCCATGTTTCCTGTGATACGGGACCACCCTGCAATTTCCCCAGCAGCTGTACAGATTAGTTTTCCCTGCCACCAGACAGGCTTTCTTGCTGCATGATGGAGAAGTGGCTGCCTTATGAGAATGTATTGTTTATGTGCAGGGTGGTGTTGGTTCCTGCGTGTTTCTGAGTAATTTTAGCTAATGTGACATTTTAGTGTGTGCTGTACGATGCAGAACACATGTGTTTTGGCAATGGGACACAGCAGTTGCAAAGTGTTTCTGCAAGAGACACCACCATGACGTTACCCCAGGAATGGTATTGACTGACTTCCTAGTCTTTGGTGTCTCAGTTTTGTGGGAAGGGTAGGTTTGACTGTCTGCAAGAGGTGTTGTGATGACACAGCCACAGTAATTGGACAAGTCTTCCATCCTGTGCTGCCTATGTACATGTTGGTATATAGCCCTGGTGATTGACGTATGTGTTGTGGTGCCTGGCATGGCCAAGGCGTGTACATGTGTTGCTTATGTTTGAATGCTGCAATTTGTCCTGCTGCACTCCTTTCGCATGCACTGAGTGTGTCCTATGTGCCTCCCCCTTCCAAAATTTGTAAAATTGGCAGTTATTTCCCCCATGCAACTTATCCTGCATTTGTGGTGGTTGTTCAAAGTCTGCGCTGTCCTGTCCTTGCATTCCTGTAACCAGCTCTTCCAAGATGACCGCTGCAACCATCTCCTCCAACTCATCGAGGTTCTCCTGTGGTGCAGGACTTCCACCTCCAATTTGCAGTCCTACCTTCCTGTTCCTGGCCATTTTTTCCTTAGTTCTTCGCTTACAATTATGCTAGCGTTTCTTGCACTCGGTGACAGTTCACTTCACCTCTGCCATACTGTTGATTTTGTCCAGTATTTGCTGCCACATTGCCTCTCTCTTGCCAATTGGTAATTTGGAGGTGATGAATGGCTGGTGTTGGTGCTCCATCACCTCTCTCACAAGGATCTTATTCTCCTTCTCACTAAACGGACACTTGTGTTTTTTTCTTTTCCTCCCCTGGGACTTCTGTGTCTCCTCCTGGCTGGTTCCTGGGTATATGGGGTCACCTGGGAGTCTCTCCTGGCCTGCTGCTTCCATCTTCCCTCTGCTTTGCAACCTTTTCTGTTTTAGCGTCTAAAGTTGATGGAAATGCGGGATTAAAATGGTGCATATTCACTTGCGACATGTTTACATGCCGCAAAACGGGTTAGAGTCATCTTTGCAGCCTTAACATCGATTTGTCTTACAACAGGGCGCAAGGGTTTATGTCAAAATGTTTTACTCTAACCATTTCTTAGCACCTTTGTGCATCATGGTATAACATTGATGCCCTGATGGCACTAAAATATGGCGTAAGCCAGCGCTAAACTTTTTGACACAAAACTGCATTTGCACAGTTTTGCTTCAAAAAGTATAAATCTGGACCTTAGGGCCAGAGGTCTGGTAGAACAATTCTGAGCTTTCTGCAACCAGACAGGGATTTACACAAAATGTTTTACCATTCTGTTTCCCTCCACTGAAGTGAGCCCCAAATGTTATATGTAAACCCTGCAGACACAAACAGGTCTTGACACTCCAGCAGTATCTGATACTGGGATGTCAACAAGAGGCCCACTCCGATGAAGTCCAATCTGGTGCGGGGGGACAAAAGAAGGGTATAGGCCTGGGAGTTAGCTACATCCACTTTTGACAGGATAGGCCTCTTTGAAGTTAATCAAGTCCTTGGCCCCGGCCCACAGACCATAGTGTCAAGGGCACAATAACACCTCCCTTCACCCAGGGCCTTTTGCCCCTGTCCTGTAAACAAGTTCACACCTCATTCACCCTTATTCAAATGCTAATTACTGGCTGGAAGAAGTGGGAGAACAAAATGCAGGTTTAGCTTCTAGGGACGTCAAGCTGGGAAAACGTAACTTTTTAAAAGTCATCGTTCCATAAAATTAATTACAAATCTGACTTCACCAGTAAATTGTGCTTGTAATAAATAGTCCAATATGTCCAAAAATTACATTTGTAGTTTTTCCCTAGGTGGAGATAACATTTATTAAACTTAGGCCCGTAGTTATACTTTTTTAGCGCCGCATTTTGCGTCAAAAAGTGGCGCAAACTTCCAAAATACAATTGTATTTTGTAAGTTTGCGCCACTTTTGTGTCAAAACATGACGCAAATGCAGCGCTAAAAACATATAAATATGGGCCTTACTATTGTATCCCAGTGCTTTCCTAGAACAGCCAACCCTGCCATGATAAAAATAGGTTTTCAGAGCTTTCACTGTAAGGACATGTTTAACATAAACCATTTACATCTCCTGCTTTTAAATACCATACACCCTACTTTATGGGTAATGAGGCCTACCTTGGGGTAACAGAAATATTTGAAAGGAAGATTTAGGCCTGTCAACAGGGGCAATTTTGACGGGTGAAATTTGCATTTAAAACCTGCACAACCAGGCTACTGGTGGCAGGCCTGCAGTCATGTTTACATTGTCTTTGTAGTGGTTGGCACAATGAGTGCTAAACTCTAGATGTCATATTTAAGTTACAGGCCCTAGGTACACTTTAGTATCATGTAGTAGGTATAGGTAGGTTAACTATACCAATCGGGTTTATACCAATTTTATCCTATTAAAAGGAGGAGGACAAGCACTTTACCTCTAGTTAGCATCTTTAACATGCACAGTGTTCTGCTGCCAGCAGAAATGGAGTTCAGTAAAAGACAAAAAATCAGGGGTGACCCTGCAAAAACAGCTCCTTCCGTTGATGACATCTGCTTGGGTTTTGATATCTATTGTGTTATCATTCACTGGTAGGTCTTTTTAAGGGCTGAGCCTCCTTATTTGGAATCTTTATCCACTTCCATAAGCCAAGCGCCACTCCTCCTTCTGCTCATCTGTAGCACTGATGCCAAGCATCTTCACATCTCTAGGTGTCAGCCTCCTTTTTATCAACCTGCCAGCACGGGAATGGTCCTAGCCTCACCACATCCAAGTGTCTCTTGGGCACTAAGGCCCATCATCACTTCAGCAGGTGAGTGCATGAGTGCATAGTCCACATTCCAGGCATTTTTATTCCATGTAAAGCCCATCCTTTCCTTTGTGAAGAATTTAGAAGCGGTACTCAGATTATCAGTGTTTAGCTGCCATCTTAGAGCCTGTTGGTCTCATTCCGATCAAGAGGAACATCTAAAGCTTCAGGCTTCACTAGAAATGTGGCACTGATTAAGCCCTCTAGAAGTATAGTCCTTTATTACACTTGTCCTACAGCTTCACGCTGCTCCATTCTACCATGGGCACTGCTGCAGTCTGTGCCCAGGTAAATCTGAAAGACAGGTAGATGTACAACTCTGCTCTTTCCCAGTTCCCCAAAGACGCTTCTAAACCACAAAACGTGGATGCCTCTTTGTACAGATATTACACATTTGACCACAACAGAACACTCAGTGGGGGATTCTACTGCAAAGAACGTGCTTGGTGAGTTGTATTGATGTGGACTAGCAACAGATTTAGAGGTTAGCGGACAGGGTACTCCACCACAATTGTAACTGAGTACCCAGACTGCCAAACTGACTGTCCGCCGGCACGATTTAGAGTTGGGCAGGCTGCCTTCCTGTTGCCAGTGGTGTCCCTGATGAATCTGCTAGTGGAAACCTTATACCAACAGCCTGAAAGACTTGGGATCTCGGTATAAGTGCATCAGTCTGTCCGATCTGTTTAAAGCAAATGGTATTGTGCCTGGTGGTCCTGAAAAGAAAAAAGGAAAGTGACCTCCACAATCTGGGAGAATACTTCCTGGGTGTCAGTCTTTTGTTGGGTCTTGCCTAAGACAAAGCATGCAGAGACCTGTTTCTGTGACTTTAGTGCACACGAGTCACATACACTTCTCCCATTTTAGTGAACAAAGCATTCTGAGATGTTGAAGGGCTCTGTGTGAACATGAAATATTAATCGGATTGAGCCTGACTCTCAACATGTTCAGGCTTGAATGGGTAAGTGTTGGTGCCACAGGTAGCTCTGTGCATGATCCCTTGTGCCACCCCTGCTGCCATGACAGCATCCGCTGCTGTATCCCAAGGGGGTTGCGGGGCCCGGAACTGCTGACTCTCTCTTGGGCTGGGAGATGGCTATCAAACTGCAGCCTGTGCTTTACACTTTGATGCACGAATCTCTCTTTATTCGGATCTCTGCCAACCCGTAAAAAGAAGCCTTGGCAAAACTAATAGATCTCTTTTATGCATGCATTGTTGAAAGTAGATAAAAGCACCATGATGCGGCCAGAGTTGAAAGCATCGTAGAGATTTTTTTTTATTTTCACCTGTGCTGCACAGCAGCCGCGCTGTTCTACAACATGGGTGGAACAAAAAGTAACGTTGACTGCCAAGAGATCTCACATAGGCAGGGCTATTGACTTAATCAATATTTTTGTTAATTTGTTTTGGAGTTTGTTTGTGTAAAACAAAAAATATTTCTAAGTCTTTGCATGAAACAAGGTGGCCATTCAGCAAACTTTGAATGCTTTTAGGGGAGTCGCCATGATGGCTGCTTCTCGGAAATAGAAACAATCATTTGCACTGCAATGGGTCTTGCGTTTGCTCGAGTTAGAGCTATTAGCACTGTAAACTACTAACCGGACTTTTCTTGACACATGAATTGAAAATCCAAAGTAAAACAGTTTCAGATAACTAACCAGATTTTTCTTGCCATATAAACTGAAAAGTAAAAGTTTCACATAAGCGAGCCGACGGCTGCCATCAGTGCAAAGCAGACACACAAAGGGAAATAAAAGTTTGCTCGCAGTGAAACCTATTGGCAAAAGTACAATTATCCATGTAACCGGCAAAAGTGCAATTATCTATGTAATTGGCAAAAGTGCAATTACCTATGCAATAGGATCAATATCATGCAAAGCTACTACAGCCCAGCAAGATCGCGCTGTGAAATAAAGAGAAAAAGTAGTTCAGAAACCAGACGGAAAACATCAAGCCTCGTATGTTTTCAGTAGTTGGTCGATGCGCTAGAGGAGGGCTAAACACCAGAAAAGGCATGACATGTGCATGCCTTTCACTAATGAAAGCAAGTAGATTTTAAAAGGCAAGCCCATGAACCAATGAAAGTGACTGACGTGACATGGGTGTGGTTAGAAGCCCAAAGAGAGATTACAACAGGAGGTGGAGCGCTTAGCGCTCGCCCCTAAATAGGGATCCAGGTAGGCAGAGATGGCTAAAAAGAGTTTAAATACTGTAGCCAGTAGTATGCCTGGGAAGGGTATGTCATGACTTTCACTCCCCTGACAGACAGGTGGCGTAAAGAGGACCTTAATTCGACCTTGTAAGTAAAATAGCCAATTTCAAGTCATGATCTCACTAGTTTGACTAAACTGTATAATTTTGTGTAAATATTTTTATTGCCCTGTAAATCTCTTTCCTAGAGTTACAGGACTGAGAGTGTTCACAAATAGGCTAAAACTTAAAAATAAGTCCTGTGAAATAAGGGGGGATGTGGTCTACTGCCAAAGATGATGGATGCATAATCAGGACGATCCCAGGCCTGTCCATCGGTCTTAATTCACCTATGATAGAAGAATCCGGCCACAGAAAACGCCCTACCTGTAGCCAGTGTTAGGACACCAGAAAATGGAGGTATCCCCATGACCCAAACATAGGGGCAGATTGCTTAGCTGGGCCCGGCTACGGTGGTCTGTTCTGGGGGAGGTGAAGAAGAGACGTACAGTGTGACCGCGGAGGCCGACCAACTTTACGGCTGTATGGTGGCTCTTAGCACAGTCACTGTCTCTGATCCCTGAGTAACCCGAGAGCAGCAGTGACAGCATACAGAGCGGCCGCACCCTCCGCCGACAGGGCATTTTGAGCCACCATGGGGTGTGGTTGAAATCTGCTTTAACCTGTGGGCAGTGTTTCCAGATTTTAAAAGCCTTCTATAGCCCAAAGCTGTTGAACGACCAGCCCAAAGTCAGCCCAAATGAACCTATCCCAGCCCAAAAAGTAGCCCAAACTTTGTTAGCGCGTCAGGACCTTTATAAGTAAACTTACAAGGGGATACGCCTAGGCAGATGAACCTTTTGACCACGTTCGGAGACTTCCCAGAACAAGATAACTTTTAACATCACAATCAATATGATAATAAGTCAATCAATATTCGCAATACCTAATCAACAAGTTAATCAATGACATTCAATAACATCGAGAAAATACACCCACCATGACCTTTCAGTCATGAATAACCACAAAATCTAATTGAGTGTTCGGATATTTATTCCCTATTAGTTAAAATCTAATGTCATCTCTGTTAATCTCATTAGCAATCAATCTCATTATTAATTCTTCACACTTGTAATTAGAACACACTTAATCAATTCATGGAGAACACTTATTCAGCATTATCACATCATTAATAAGAAGCAGTCTAGCAAAGTCTCAGTTCTGCAAGATTCAACAAAGCAAGAACCCAGTCATTTGTCTATTTGCGTCAGATTTTAATGAACACCTTAACTAACCTCGAATAAGCATCAGCATGCTGGGCTTCATGCAAAACAATTTTGCAAACACAAATTTGGAAAACATCTAACTATGGCCTCTATCAAAAGAGCAGTTGGTACCTAGAAAGAAAAGGCAAACAGACAATTACAATTCTCATCAGATAGTTACCCCTCCAACGATTCAACAATCAGCATCAGTCTTTGTCCTCAGGACATCAGTCGATTCAGCATCAGCAAGGACAGGACAGGGCAAAGTCTCAATATGGCATAGCAAAGAATAAGCACTTCCCTCATATGGAGGAGAAGTAAATATCAGGTAAGGACTTAGATAGAGGATGGTTAAAGTATGAAGAAGAATAGCAGCAAAGTCTCAAAAGGACAATGGCAACGTATGGCTTAAGGCAGAATGTCAGAATAATGGCAAAAGTGTCCCAATAATGGCTTGTTTCTTCTCGGGTCACGCTGTTATATCAAAACTGTCGAACTAGCCCTTAATTCCCTATTGGATCAGTTTTGGTGCAGCATTCTCCATGCGCCTTACTTGAATTTTCCATGAAACACAGTTCTCATGCCTCCAATTGGCCCACGTTGTTGACGTCTTCATCGGCAGGAATGTCAGGTAAGAAAAGTTACACTTTACGCTGCTGTCAGTAGTCCCATTGTCTTCTCCTAGTCTAGACAGCTTTGTACCTGTTACGAATTGCACTGTTGCATTCGGCAAGAATGTCTCCTTGAGCAAGTCGAATCCCATGAGAAAGAATTTACTACGGCTACACACATATCTCTAGCTTCTGGAAAAGTACAGCTTTGTGTCCTTCAGGAAAACAGTAGAAAAACACAGTTTAATATGAGACCAGGCAGCTAGGCCCAGACCCTCGCTAACTAAGGCCTAGTAATTTAAGTTGACAAACCCCTAATACATGACTCTAATTAGGATACGCTAATACAAAACCATACATTAGTACATCATTAATTCATCATTACTTAGTTTCGTTAGTCTTCGTATACATTGGTGGCCACTCCCCGTGGGCACATTTCAAACGCGTACATTAATTTCTACGTTAACAAATTTTTCTATGCAGCATTATTACAGAATATATTGTAAGCTTTTCATGTTAATATTAATTTCAAAGATCACACTCCAACAACTTTTAACACTGCACTAATGCAATCGTAGGCTGAAGCAAACATTTTAAAGCATAAATCAAATTTCTATTGTAAGCAAATATGTGAAACCCACAGTGCCGAGATTATTAATTGCATTACACACTAACAATGGAAATAAACATGGAAAAATGGTCATTCACTTCTTATGATGAGCAGCAAATTGGAACAAGTAGTAAATCTGGACTTGGTGAGACATGTAAATCTTTGATTATGTGCACAGCAGTCCTTCTTTGACAAACCTTTTGACATTGAAGCCTGTAGCAGCTACTTTATTTTCTTTTGTTTGGAGACAGAAAGATGAACATCGCTTTGATCAAGTTCACAGCAGTCCTTTTGACACCAGTTTTGGCATTGGAGCCCCTTGTATCAGGCAGATCATTTTCCTTTGTTTGCAGACAGAAAGCAAGGCCAGTAGCCCTTTCCTAGGCCGCAAGATGCTTGTTTCAGAGTGTGAGGCATGCACCGATAAGTGAACATGGCTGGTTAAGTGAACATTCAGTCACATACGGTTTGATCCTTTCTAGGATTCACAGCTTTTGGCTGAACATCGCTTTCATCAACTTCACAGCAGTCCTTTTGACACCAGTTTTGGCATTGGAGCCCTTTGTACCAGACAGATAATTTTCCTTTGCTTGCAGACAGAAAGCAAGGACAGTAGGCACTTCCTAGGCAGCAATATGCTTGTTTCAGAGTGCGAGGCATGCACCAGTAAGTAAACATGGTTGGTAAAGTGAAACTGCGAATGGTTCATTCAGTCACATACGGTTTGATCCTTTCTAGGATTCACAGCTTTTGGCTGAACATCGCTTTCATCAACTTCACAGCAGTCCTTTTGACACCAGTTTTGGCGCTGGAGCCCTTTGTTGTAGACAGATCATTTTCCTTTGCTTGCAGACAAAAAGCAGGGGCAGTAGCCACTTCCTAGGCAGCAATATGCTTGTTTCAGAGTGCGAGGCATGCACCAGTAAGTAAACATGGCTGGTAAAGTGAAACTGCGAATGGTTCATTGTAGGAAAGTACCATCTTGCCTGGCATGTTACCCCCATATTTCACTGTATATATGTTGTTTTAGTGTATGTGTCACTGGGACCCTGCCAGCCAGGGCCCCAGTGCTCATAAGTGTGCCCTGTATGTGTTCCCTGTGTGATGACTAACTGTCTCACTGAGGCTCTGCTAACCAGAACCTCAGTGGTTATGCTCTCTCTGCTTTCTAAATTGTCACTAACAGGCTAGTGATCAATTTCACCAATTCACATTGGCATACTGGAACACCCTTATAATTCCCTAGTATATGGTACTGAGGTACCCAGGGTATTGGGGTTCCAGGAGATCCCTATGGGCTGCAGCATTTCATTTGCCACCCATAGGGAGCTCTGACAATTCTTACACAGGCCTGCCACCGCAGCCTGAGTGAAATAACATCCACGTTATTTAACAGCCATTTACCACTACACTTAGGTAACTTATAAGTCACCTATATGTCTAACCTTCACCTGGTGAAGGTTGGGTGCTAAGTTACTTAGTGTGTGGGCACCCTGGCACTAGCCAAGGTGCCCCCACATCGTTCAGGGCAAATTCCCCGGACTTTGTGAGTGCGGGACACCATTTCACGCGTGCACTATACATAGGTCACTACCTATGTATAGCGTCACAATGGTAACTCTGAACATGGCCATGTAACATTTCTAAGATCATGGAATTGTCACCCCAATGCATTGGGGAGACAATTCCATGATCCCCCGAGTCTCTAGCACAGACCCGGGTACTGCCAAACTGCCTTTCCCGGGGTTTCACTGCAGCTGCTGCTGCTGCCAACCCCTCAGACAGGTTTCTGCCCTCCTGGGGTCCAGCCAGGCCTGGCCCAGGAAGGCAGAACAAAGGACTTCCTCAGAGAGAGGGTGTTACACCCTCTCCCTTTGGAAAAAAGGTGTTAGGGCTGGGGAGGAGTAGCCTCTGGAAATGCTTTGATGGGCACAGATGGTGCCCATCTCTGCATAAGCCAGTCTACACCGGTTCAGGGATCCCCCAGCCCTGTTCTGGCGCGAAACTGGACAAAGGAAAGGGGAGTGACCACTCCCCTGACCTGCACTTCCCAGGGGAGGTGCCCAGAGCTCCTCCAGTGTGCTCCAGACCTCTGCCATCTTGGAAACAGAGGTGCTGCTGGCACACTGGACTTCTCTGAGTGGCCAGTGCCAGCAGGTGACATCAGAGACTCCTTCTGATAGGCTCTTACCTGTGTTACTAGCCTATCCTCCTTCCTAGGTAGCCAAACCTCCTTTTCTGGCTATTTAGGGTCTCTGCTTTGGGGAATTCTTTAGATAATGAATGCAAGTGCTCATCCGAGTTCCTCTGCATCTCTCTCTTCACCTTCTGCCAAAGGATCGACCGCTGACTGCTCAGGACGCCTGCAAAACTGCAACAAAGTAGCAAAGACGACTACTGCAACCTTGTATTGCTGATCCTGTCGCTTTCTCGCCTGTTTCCTGGTGGTGCATGCTCTGAGGGTAGCCTGCCTCCTCTCTGCACCAGGAGCTCTGAAGAAATCTCCAGTGGGACGACGGAATCCTCCCCCTGCAACCGCAGGCAACAAAATACTGCATCACCGGTCCTCTGGGTCCCCTCTCAGCACGATGAGCATGGTCCCTGGAACTCAGCAACTCTGTCCAAGTGACTCCCACAGTCCAGTGACTCTTCAGTCTGAGTTTGGTGGAGGTAAGTTCTTGCCTCCCCACGCTAGGCTGCATTGCTGGGTACCGCATGATTTGCAGCTGCGCCGGCTCCTGTGCACTCTTCCAGGATTTCCTTCGTGCACAGCCAAGCCTGGGTCCCCGACACTCTAACCTGCAGTGCACAACCTTCTGAGTTGTCCTCCAGCGTCTTGGGACTCCCTTTTGTGTCTTCGGGTGAGCTCCGGTTCACTCCTCTTCCAAGTGCCTGTTCCGGTACTTCTGCGGGTGCTGCCTGCTTCTGTGAGGGCTCCCTGACTTGCTGGGCGCCCCCTCTGTCTCCTCATCCAAGTGGCGACATCCTGGTCCCTCCTGGGCCACAGCAGCATCCAAAAACCCTAACCAAAACCCTTGCAGATAGCAAGGCTTGTTTGTGGTCTTTCTGTGTGGGAACACCTCTGCAAGCATCTACATGACGTGGGACATCCATCCTCCAAAGGGGAAGTTTCTAGCCCTCTTCGTTCTTGCAGAATCCACAGCTTCTACCATCCAGTGGCAGCTCTTTTGCACCCTCAGCTGGCATTTCCTGGGTATCTGCCCACTCTCGACTTTGTCGCGACTCTTGGACTTGGTCCCCTTGTTCCACAGGTACTCTCGTCCGGAAATCCACTTTGGTTGCATTGCTGGTGTTGGTCTTCCTTGCAGAATTCCCCTATCACGACTTCTGTACTCTCTGGGGAATATAGGTGCACTTTACACCTACTTTTCAGGGTCTTGGGGTGGGCTATTTTTCTAACCCTCACTGTTTTCTTACAGTCCCAGCGACCCTCTACAAGCTCACATAGGTTTGGGGTCCATTCGTGGTTCGCATTCCACTTTTGGAGTATATGGTTTGTGTTGCCCCTATACCTATGTGCTCCTATTGGAATCTACTGTAACTTTACATTGCTTGCATTACTTCCTTTTGCTATTACTGCATATTTTTGGTATTGTGTACATATATCTTGTGTATATTTGGCATCCTCATACTGAGGGTACTCACTGAGATACTTTTGGCATATTGTCATAAAAATAAAGTACCTTTATTTTTAGTATATCTGTGTATTGTGTTTTCTTATGATATTGTGCATATGACACCAGTGGTATAGTAGGAGCTTTGCATGTCTCCTAGTTCAGCCTAAGCTGCTCTGCTATAGCTACCTTCTATCAGCCTAACCTGCTAGAAACACCTCCTCTACACTAATAAGGGATAACTGGACCTGGCACAGAGTGTAAGTACCCCTTGGTACCCACTACAAGCCAGGCCAGCCTCCTACATTCATTCAGTCACATACGGTTTGATCCTTTCTAGGATTCACAGATTTTGGTTGAACAACACTTTCATACAACTTCACAGCAGTCCTTTTGACACCAGTTTTGGCATTGGAGCCCTTTGTAGCAGGAAGATCATTTTCCTTTGCTTGCAGACAGAAAGCAAGGGCAGGAGCCACTTCCTAGGCAGCAATATGCTTGTTTCAGAGTGTGAGGCATGCACGGTAAGTAAACATGGCTGGTAAAGTGAAACTGTGAATGGTTCATTCAGTCACATACGGTTTGATCCTTTCTAGGAAGCACAGCTTTTGGATGAACATCACTTTCATCATCTTCACAGCAGTCCTTTTGACACCAGTTTTGGCATTGGAGCCCTTTGCAGCAGGCAGATCATTTTCCTTTGTTTGCAGACAGAAAGCAAAGGCAATAGCCACTTCCTAGGCAGCAATATGCTTGTTTCGGAGTGCGAGGCATGCACCGGTAAGTAAACATGGCTGGTAAAGTGAAACTGCAAATGGTTCATTCAGTCACATATGGTTTGATCCTTTTTAGGATTCACAGCTTTTGGCTGAACATCGCTTTCATCAACTTCACAGCAGTCCTTTGACACCAGTTTTGGCATTGGAGCCCTTTGTAGCAGACAGATCATTTTCCTTTGCTTGAAGACAGAAAGCAAGGACAGTAGCCATTTCCTAGGCGTGCGAGGCATGCACCGGTAAGTAAGCATGGCTGGTAAGTGAAACTGCGAATGGTTCATTAAATCACTTACTCTGTTTGCTGCAGGTTGTTTCAAATCACTGGAATGGGCATGCAATTCTTTATGGCAGTACTTGAATGCAGCCTTGGTATCAGCTCATTTTACAGGGCATTCAGTCCTTTTAATTCAGAAACCACTCTTTTTATTATATTGAGCCCACTTGCCCATGTTGCAATAATTAACCTGCAACTGCTTGGCAGCTGGGATAACCTGCTTAATGAATAATTATCTTGTTAAGACGACCGGGGACTACCTGAAACTGCAAGAGACAAAGGGGGTGATTCTAACCCTGGCGGTCGGTGATAAAGCGGCGGCCAACCCGGCAACAGGCCGGCGGTCCAAAAAATGGAATTCTGACCCTGGCGGGAACCGCCAACACAGCCCGCCACATTAACACTCCGACCGCCACGGCGGTACAGACAAACAGCGCGGTGGTCACCGCCAACAGCCAGGCGGCAGACAATGTACCGCCCACAGTATTACAACTCACCAATCCGCCACCTTTTCCGGGGCGGGAGCCCCGCCGATAAAAACACGGCGGAAACAGACTACGGACGGGAAAACGCTCACCAAAACACACTCCACGAGTACGGAGGACAGCATGGAACCCGAATTAAACATCCTACCTGCTCTCGTCTACCTTCTCATCTACCACGAGTACGAACGCCGGCACAGACGACAACGGTGAGTACTGCACCTACGACACACGGGAGGGGGGAGGAGGAAAGGTTACGGGCACACACATATGCGACCCCCACCCCCCCAAACTATGTACACACCAATGCAGAGCAACAATGCACAGTGACACCACCCAAACCCCCCTGAAAAATGCAAAGACATAATTAAATTGTGAAGAAAAATTTATATAAAAAATAGACTCTGATATGTATCGGTCAACTATGCAAAATATCCATAACAAAATAATACTATACACACTGCAATGGAGAACCGAGGCAATTAGTCCTCTACATCAAAGTTAAATAGAACAGTCCGTGGGCTACAGTGTAGCGACACAAGGGCAAAGCCAACACAGGAGACCTGAGTCCTTTGGAGAGAACACTGCAGGGGCATCTGATGAAAAAACTACAGGCACCTCAGGGGGAAGGGAAGGGGGGGGCCACCGCAGCCACATGAGTCCACGACGCCAGATCCACGAAGGGGCCACCATGCCCACTGTGCCATCCTGGGGAGTGCAAAGCCACAGTCTCTCAAGTCTCTACAGTGGGTGGGTTGCCCACTCTGCCATCCTGGGGAGTGCAAAGCCACAGTCTCTCAAGTCTCTACAGTGGGTGGGTTGCCCACTCTGCCATCCTGGGGAGTGCAAAGCCACAGTCTCTCAAGTCTCTACAGTGGGTGGGTTGCCCACTCTGCCATCCTGGGGAGTGCAAAGCCACAGTCTCTCAAGTCTCTACAGTGGGTGGGTTGCCCACTCTGCCATCCTGGGGAGTGCAAAGCCACAGTCTCTCAAGTCTCTACAGTGGGTGGGTTGCCCACTCTGCCATCCTGGGGAGTGCAAAGCCACAGTCCATCAGGTGGATGACAGTCTCCACTGGTCAAGGAGGAGGCATGGTGGGCACAGTGAACCATAAACAGTGCTTGACAGGAAGGGCCCAGCGGAGCGGTGCTTGAGACGGCGGGGCCCAGCGGAGCGGTGCTTGAGACGGCGGGGCCCAGCGGAGCGGTGCTTGACAGGAAGGGCCCAGCGGAGCGGTGCATGACAGGAAGGGCCCAGCGGAGCGGTGCTTGAGACGGCGGGGCCCAGAGGAGCGGTGCTTGACAGGAAGGGCCCAGCGGAGCGGTGCTTGACAGGAAGGGCCCAGCGGAGCAATGCTTGAGACGGCGGGGCCCAGCGGAGCG
The DNA here is from genome assembly GCF_031143425.1 of Pleurodeles waltl. Lineage (NCBI taxonomy): Eukaryota > Metazoa > Chordata > Amphibia > Caudata > Salamandridae > Pleurodeles > Pleurodeles waltl. The sequence continues at coordinate 973,301,575 of NC_090446.1, read as the reverse complement.
GTGCTTGAGACGGCGGGGCCCAGCGGAGCGGTGCTTGACAGGAAGGGCCCAGCGGAGCGGTGCTTGACAGGAAGGGCCCAGCGGAGCGGTGCTTGAGATGGCGGGGCCCAGCGGAGCGGTGCTTGAGACGGTGGTGCCCAGCGGAGCGGTGCATGACAGGAAGGGCCCAGCGGAGCGGTGCATGACAGGAAGGGCCCAGCGGAGCGGTGCTTGAGACGGCGGGGCCCAGCGGAGCGGTGCTTGACAGGAAGGGCCCAGCGGAGCGGTGCTTGACAGGAAGGGCCCAGCGGAGCGGTGCTTGAGACGGCGGGGCCCAGCGGAGCGGTGCTTGACAGGAAGGGCCCAGCGGAGCGGTGCTTGACAGGAAGGGCCCAGCGGAGCGGTGCTTGAGACGGCGGGGCCCAGTGGAGCGGTGCTTGAGACAGCGGGGCCCAGCGGAGCGGTGCTTGACAGGAAGGGCCCAGCGGAGCGGTGCTTGACAGGAAGGGCCCAGCGGAGCGGTGCTTGAGACGGCGGGGCCGAGCGGAGCGGTGCTCTTCTGAACGGCGGGCCCTGTTCAGCGGTGCCTATTTTCCCGGCGGGGCCCTGTTCAGCGGTGCTCTTCTGCACGGCGGGCCCTGTTCAGCGGTGCCTATCTTCACGGAGGGCCCTGTTCAGCGGTGCCTATCTCCACGGCGGGCCCTGTTCAGCGGTGCTCTTCTGCACGGCGGGCCCTGTTCAGCGGTGCCTATCTTCCCGGCGGGGCCCTGTTCAGCGGTGCTCTTCTGCACGGCGGGCCCTGTTCAGCGGTGCCTATCTTCCCGGCGGGGCCCTGTTCAGCGGTGCTCTTCTGCACGGCGGGCCCTGTTCAGCGGTGCCTATCTTCACGGCGGGGCCCTGTTCAGCGGTGCTCTTCTGCACGGCGGGCCCTGTTCAGCGGTGCCTATCTTCCCGGCGGGGCCCTGTTCAGCGGTGCTCTTCTGCACGGCGGGCCCTGTTCAGCGGTGCACATCCAGTAGGTTCAAGGGAGCCAGACCTGGGCTGGACTCCCTGCTCAGTCGCCCTCCGACCGTGATGTTTCTGGACCCTTCGGTGACGGAGTCCTGGGCCCTTTGGTGTCCTCCTTTACAGCTGGGATGTGGCATGTGGGGCCCACCTGCTCCGCGCTCCTGCTGGCTGACTTCTCCGCCCTGCTGCCCTTACGCTCCTTAGATGGGGCTCTCGGGCCCTTGCCTCCCCTAGATGTTGTGGCTGGTGAAGTGGGCGAACTCTGCTCCTTGGGGGCAGCCGTGTCAGTCCTCGCACGGCGGCCCTTGTGTTTCCTGGTCCTCTTGCCGGGGGGGGGCTGGATGTGTCCTTGCTGCTGATGGAGGTGTCACTGCTGGCAAAGGGTGGACTCCAGAACCCATGCACAACAGTGACACCCGAAGCTGGGCTGGTGGTGGCTGTGGTGCTCTTGGGACTCTTTGCAGATGGAGGGGGTAGGTCATCGGAGGGAAAGAGGTCAAGATTAGCCAGGAAAAGTTTTTTAGGGCCAAGGTAAAGGGTAGGAGAAGTGGTGATGGGAGTGGAGGAAGAGGATGTGGTTGTAGGAGAGTCAGGTGTGCTGTCATTGGGTGAAGGTGCAGGTGCTGTAGGCTGTCGTGAGGTGGATGTCTGTTGGGTGGGTGGCTGCCTGCGTTTGTGTGTCTTGGAAGAGGTGGTGACAGACACAGTGGGAGAGGACACAGGGGACGTGTAAATGGCAGTGGGGGTGGTGACTGCACGCGTGCGGACTGTACAGGAGGGTGTGGTGGTGATGGAAGCACTGGCTGATGTTGGTGTGCATGCAGGTGTGAGTGTAGACGTCACAGGGAGGGAGGAGGGAGACGAGGAGGAGGGGGACACAGGGGTGGTAGTGACTGTTGGAATATCTGCATCTGGGTGTTGCTTGGGTGAGTGTTTGTGGGATCTGTGGTGCTTGTGTCTGGATGAGCTGCCCTTGGGTGTTGAGGTGTGTGCAGGCTGGTCAGATGGTGTGGATGGGATAGGCTGAGGAACAGGAGATAGAGACAGGGTGGAGGCAGTCAGAAGAGGGAGGCTGGAAACAGGGACAATGGCTGCCGTCAGTGCTGAGGCCAGAGCAGTGAACGATCGTTGATGGGCAGCCTGACCCGAATGAATGCCCTCCAGGTAGGCATTGCTCCGATGCACCTCCCTTTCTACCCCCTGGATGGCATTCAAAAGGGTAGTCTGCCCAACAATGAGCGTCCTCACAAGGTCAATGAGCTCCGCACTGAGGGCAGCAGGGGTGACAGGGGCAGGGGCTGAGGTGCCTGGGGCGAAGGAGACGCCCGCCTTCCTGGGCGAGCGGGCACGGAGCGTAGGCTGAGGGGCTGCAGGGAGGCCGGGGCTGGTGCGCTGGGTGGTGGCTGTACCTGTAGAGGCGGGAGGCACGGATGTTGCTGCCACCGCTAGGGAGCACCCATCCGAGGACGTGTCTGTGTCGCTGCTCTCACCACCGGTCCCCGTTGTGGTGCTCCCCTCGCCCTCCGGCTCACTGGTGCCCTTGGTGTCTGTTCCTGGGCCCACCGGGGCCTTGTGGCTTGCAGCTCCCTCGTGCTCCGATGCCAAATCTCCTCCGCCTGATGATGCTAATGCACACATGCACAAGAAGATGAAGAAGAAGGGTGGGGGGAGAAAAAGAAGACCTGGTTGAGTGCATGCAATGTCAACACCGTTGGCGGAGAGGACAGACACAGGAGCCGCATGCACTAAGCCGCGCATTCGGGGTACACTACTCAGTACTTCTGACTCGGACAACAGGTCAAGAGACGACAAACGCGCACATGTGTGAGGCTGGACCATCAATAGCTGTACTTGTCACCCTACAGAGGTGGGGGCCGGTAGCACAGGGCCATGCCTAAGGGAGAGGACTACACTACAGAAAGAGCCCTGGCCTAATGTCACCCACAACCCTCCTCCCCCACCCAGACGCCTCCACTGCGCAGAAAGATAGCAGAATGTGCTGATACTCACCCCCTTGTGTCTGCTGTGATGCTCTCAAGCGCCCATCCAAATCAGGGTAGGCCACCGCCAGGATCCGGGACATCAGGGGGGTCAGGGTACGACTGGCACCCCTCCTAGGTTGGGAGGCCATCCCCATCAGTGACTCGGCGGTCTTCCTGGTTCCGCGGCGGATGTCCTCCCACCTCTTGCGGCAGTGGGTGCCCCGTCTGACGTGGACCCCCAGGGCCCGGACTTCCTTGGCGATGGCACGCCAAATCTCGACTTTCTGATGGGCGCTGACCTATGTGACATGTACAGGGTGGGAAGGAAACATTAATCAACTTACTGCATGTTAGATGTGATTGGCCCCCCCTCCCCAACCTTGCAATATAGCACATGCTCTCATCTGTCGTGCGTTGCACTCCTCATTCGCCCCCCACCCCACCAACTTACATCCACCCCACTCCACACAGGCATCGCCCATTCCATGTGCACCCGGTGTACTCACCTGTTGGTCTGGAGGACCGTAGAGTAACGCATACTGGGGGAGGACCCCATCCACGAGCTTCTCCAACTCTTCAGACGTGAAGGCAGGGGCCCTTTCCCCAGTCGCAGCAGCCATTGTCTCTTCCAGACCGAGTTCACAGCAGCACTTGCAGTATAGGTCCTCTCCTGTGGATGATCAGGTCTCGAGTGATTAAGCAGATAGAAAATGGCGGTCACGCCCGCAGCGGGGCGTACCGCGGCGGTGCGTACTGCGACCGCCGGCGCACATCGTCATTGGCTCCTGAAACCCATAGGCTTCAATGTTATCCAATGCGGCTCCGTATAGCGGTCTTCGACCGGCTACCGCCACGGTGTGCTCCGCCAGCGCAGTGACCTCACATCCCATTGTCCCACTTCACAGGTCAGGCAGCCGCCATTTCAAGGGCCCACATGGCATAATTTCTACTGCGACACACAGGCCTAGGCCTTGCATTGCCACACATACACGCCTTTCAATACATAGATAACCGTGTGCTATGCAAGCTGTGGTGAACGTACCAGTGATTAGCTTGACTCTGTGCTCCATGTTGTCCTTCCTAGGCACCGTCCGCTGGGACTTGCGAGGAGAAGGATGAATCCTCGCGTGTACCGACCGCTGGTGGACTTGTCGACAATGGAAGAACGCCACATCATACTACGATACCGACTTGACCGTGCCACTATCCATGAACTGTGTGCCCAGCTGGAGCCAGCCCTGATGTCCCCCATCCGCCAACCCACAGGAATTCCCCCTCTGGTGCAGGTGCTGTCAGTCCTCCATTTTCTTGCAAGTGGCTCATTCCAGACAACAGTGGCCATGTCATCTGGAATGTCTCAGCCAATGTTTTCTAAAGTTTTGTCTAGAGTGTTGTCTGCCCTGATGAAACACATGCAGAGTTACATTATTTTCCCTGAGGAGGTTGATTTGCCCACTGTGAAGGGTGATTTTTATGCCCTTGGACATATTCCCAACATAATTGGTGCCATTGATGGGACCCATGTAGCCTTAGTCCCCCAAAAAGACGATGAGCAAGTGTACAGAAACAGGAAAAGTTACCATTCTATGAACGTCCAGGTGGTCTGTTTGGCTGACCAGTACATCTCCCATGTGAATGCCATGTTCCCTGGTTCAGTGCATGACGCGTATGTGATGCGTAATAGCAGCATCCCTTATGTGATGGAACAGCTACAGAGACAACGTGTGTGGCTAATAGGTGACTCTGGTTACCCCAACCTGCCTTGGCTATTGACCCCAGTGAGGAATCCCCGGACCAGGGCTGAGGAACGGTACAATGAGGCCCATGGGCGAACTAGGAGGATCATAGAAAGGACCTTTGGCCTCCTGAAGGCCAGGTTTAGGTGCCTGCATATGACAGGGGGATCCCTGATGTATTCACCAAAGAAGGTGTGCCAGATCATCGTGGCCTGCTGTATGCTTCACAATCTGGCATTGCGACGTCAGGTGCCTTTCCTGCAGGAGGATGGTCCAGATGGTGGTGTTGAAGCAGCTGTGGAGCCTGTGGAGAGTGAAGAGGAGGAAGACTCAGAGGACGACACAGACAACAGGGACAGAGTTATCCAACAGTATTTTCAGTAGCACACAGGTAAGAATCACACACGCCATTTTAATTTTCCTGAAAGCCTCCAGCTTCTCAACTTTGTCTATGACCCCCCAGTTCTTTAAAACTGATGTTTGATTTTCCCTTCCCTTTTCAGTGCTGTATGACCCACTGCGTGACTTCTGCTTGGTTAGCCCATGGACTAATGCTTATTGATCTCGGTATGTGTTCAGCACAAAGTTAACAGAACATAATTGATCGGTAATGTGTTATACATATGTAAATAATACAGCCTGACTCCAGCATGATTTCAGTGCATTGAGTGATTTATTTTTGGTGCTAGATAATGGTACATGATATTAACACGGTGATGGGTGGGGGTGGAGTAATGTCCATGGCAGAGTCCAGTTCTCAGTCTCACAGGTGCATTGTCCATATGCCTGTGGAAGGATGGAGCAGGGGCAGTTCAAGGTTGGACAGGGTGGCAATGTGGGACAGTGGGATGACTTCAGGGGGTATCTCATGCTGGCGGGGGTCTTGACATCCTACTCTGTCTTTTTTTTGGATCTCAGGCTCCTCTTGCGGGGTGGTTGTTCTTCAGCAGGAGGTGGGGTTCTGGTGGCCTGTCGTTGTGGTGGGGCATCCTGTCCACTAGCGCCGGCGGAGGTGGTAGGCTGTTCCTGGTCCGGGCTAGTGACAGGGGCCCTGTGTGGTGCCACATGGTCCCGCAACGTGTCTTCTATCCGGTTGAGGGCCTGGACTATGCTCCCCATAGCGGTAGAGATGTTGGTGAGATGATTGGTGAACCCCATGTAGCGTTCCTCCTGCTGTGCCTGGATCTCCTGGAACCTGGCCAGTACCGTCGCCATCGTCTCTTGGGAGTGGTGGTAGGCTGCCATGATGGTGGTGAGGGCCTCTTGGAGAGTCGGTTCCCTGGGCCTCTCCTCCCCCCCCTGTCGCACTGCAGCCCTCCGAGTTGCCCTGTTTCCCCCGGCCTCTGTCCCCTGGACGGTGTGCCCACTACCACTGCCCCCAGGTCCCTGTTGTTGTTGGGGTGGTGGGTTAGCCTGGGTGCCCTGTAGTGGCAGACACACCGCTGATTGACCTGTCCTAGAGACAGAGGCATGGGCCCGCTGGGTGGGAGCTGTGCTGTTGTTCCCAGAGGGGGTTGGGTCTGCTGTGGCCTGTGTTTGGGGAACCGACTGTCCAGAGGTCCCCGATGGTCCGGGCTGGTCATCAGGTTCCAGGTCGACAGAGCTGCTGTCATCACTGGGGGCCTCTTCCGGCGGGGGGATGGACATTTCTGGACCCTCCTGGCCGGTGTGTTGGCGTTCAGGTCCTGCATGGGGTAAGAGAGTATGGTTATTGTTTCTGTGTGTGCTATTGTGTGCGATTTATGGGTGCCCTTGTCCCCCAGTGCTGTCATTCCCTTGGGGGAGGTGTTGTGGGGGTGTTTGGGGGGGGGGGATGTGCAGTGGTCATGCTTAGGTGATGGGTGTCCATAGTTTGTGGTGGCATGCAGGGGTTGGTGTTGGGTGGGTTGTGCTGGAGAGACATTCTCAGGGAGGATGTGTGATGGGGGGTTGGGGGTGAGGGTGGTGGTGGGGGTTAGCATGCTGGGGGGGGGAAGTAGTTGAGATTGTACTTACCAGAGTCCATTCCTCCGTGTACTCCAGCGAGGCCATCAGGATGCAGGATGTTTAGTGCCTCTTGCTCCCATGCTGTGAATTCGGGTGGAGTGGGTGGGGGTCCCCCGCCAGTCTTCTGCACTGCGATGTTGTGTCGCGAGACCATCGAGCGCACCTTTCCCCGTAAGTCGTTCCAGCGTTTGCGGATGTCGTCTCGATTTCTGGGATGCTGTCCCACCGCGTTTACCCTGTCCACGATCCGCTGCCATAGCTCCGCCTTCCTGGCTATAGTGGTGTGCTGCACCTGTGAGCCGAAGAGCTGGGGTTCAACTCTTATGATTTCCTCCACCATGACCCGGAGTTCTTGGTCCGAAAAGCGTGGGTGCCTTTGGGGTGCCATGGGGTGGTGTGGATGAGGTGTGGGGTGGTGTATATGGTGAAGAGTGTGTTGTTGTGTGGTGCTTTGTGCTTCTATGTGGTATGTGTGATGGTGTAGTGTGCCTCTGTGTGATGTAGCTCTCTATTCTGTGATGTGTCTCTCTCTCCTTCGTCTCTGATCTTCGGTCGTAGGGGTTTGTGGGTGATGTGGGTGTGTGTTTTATAGTTGATTGGATGTGTGGGAGTGTTGTTTGTATGTGTGTCAGGTGTGTGTATTTCAAATTGTCCAATGTGGCTGTGTTTTGGAGCTGTGTGTGTATTTTGACCGCGGCGGTGTGTACCGCCAATGGAATACCGCGGTTGAAAGACCGCTGCGTGGATTGGTGGGTCAGAATGGCATGGGCGTGTTTGTGTTGGCGTGGCGGTGGAGGTTTGGTCATCTCCAGTTTTCCGCGGCCCGCTGATGAGGCGGCCTTCCTTGGATGTCGGGTTTTTGGCGGATTCACAGTTGGTGGTCAGAATGACCGTGGCGGTTTGCCGCGGCGGTAGTATGGCGGAGTTCTGACCGGCGGTAAGGGCCTTTTACCGCCGAGGTCAGAATGACCCCCAAAGTGACCATCTCTACATCTGTACTGGCATAACTAACTGTGGTAGTCCTAGAGCTAATGCATGGCAATTGCATTGTCTTCATCGAAGTAAGGAAAGATAGGCTTTCCTGCTCTTGATACGTTTCGTAGAGCAGTCTTGATGCATACCAGTGGTACACATAGGACACCACAGAAAAGTGTAACTTTTAACACATCATATTGCTTGAAAAACATACATGGCTGGTAGTAAAGGGAAACTACAAATGGTTCATTGAATCAGGTTCTGGTGCAATTCTGATTTCTCTCCTTTTCTAGCTATTTGATATTGTTTGAAGTGGCAGCAAAGAGGATCACAAACACACTAGGTGCATTAGAATGTGAATGCTGGCGTGTTCGACAATTGTAAATCTCAGTCACGAAGGTTGCAAGGAGATGTGGCTGTAAAGGGGTCCATGCAAATAGTCATTCCCTTTCACCTTTAGACAGGAAGCAAGTCCAACATCCATATTAAGACATGTACTTTAAAGTAGGCAAAGCTGGTAATGGGAAACTGCGAATGACTCTTGGCATCTCTCAAGGGTTGCAAGAACGTTAAGTACCAGATTTTCTCCATTTTCTGTACAGGATGGCTTTAATCCCATACAGCTAAGATAGCCGCTTACAACTGTGTGATGGTTTTGACTATAGTACTTTAGGCACAAGCGCATACGTTTTCTCCCAAGCCTACTTCCACAGAGCCACCGGTCAATAAAGAGATATCCAGATGTTCTAAATCTTGTTGCAGCCTTTCTTCAAAATATGGCTGTCAACCTCTACATCTCTTACTGGCATAACTGTGGTGATCCTACAGTTAATACATGACAGTGGCAGAGGATCCATTAAAGTAAGCTCATGGAAACAATGACTGCCTGCAGCATCTGTGTAGTTATACACTTCCATTCATACATCTACCAGGTCTGATGTCTTAGCAAATGAGCATAAATTGTTTTGGGACTTCAACCGTAGATCATCTCTACATCTGTACTGGCATAACTGTGGTAGTCCTAGAGCTAATACATGTCAATGGCACGGTCTTCATCAAAGTAAGGAAAAATAGGTTTGTCTGCTCATGATAAATTTTATTGCGAGTTCTTGATGCATACCAGTGCTAGAAATAGGACACCATACAAAAGTGTAATTTTAAGATATCATGACACATTTCTGGAGCATCTTTCCTGCAGGATATTGTGCAAAATTTTAATTTTAAGGCATCATAAACGCTCTACACAATCTGCCATCACTAGTCCTGTGTTTAGCAAGGCGAAATTAATTTCAGGGACAGGCCTCCATCCAATGTGAGATACAAATACCTTGGCCCGGGGTTTTGGTGAGCGGAAAAACCATTTGTAAGTTTCTCTGAACATCAATTCTATATTACTTGGAATGCTCCTTATTCCTTTCTTAGCAATGATCTTAAAGAACTGGTAAATGCAGCACACAAGCTGGAAGGAAGGTTGCTTATCTTTCAACAAGGTGAATGCTGAGTGATGCTTTCCGCGCATGAAGCTTGCCCATCTATGCCTATTAAATTTCCAATCTCAAGCCTACAAGCTTCAAGCAAGTTCTTTACTTCAATGTCCGTAGCTTAAAGTAGGAGAAACTGGAGTATGGTGCTATTCTGGGCTTGGCACCACCAGAAGGATTGCCATGCAGTGCTCTGGGATTGACAGTGGCAAAAGCAGGTCTGAGAAAGTGTTCGTCTGGTCCTATCACTAGAGGGCTGGCAGGCATGGCTCCTTCTGCAGCTAACAGTGGTGAGGGCAGGTCTGAGAAAGTATTCTTCGGGTCCTGTCACTAGCGGGCTGGCAGGCACGGCTCCTTCTGCAGCTGACAGTAACAAGAGCAAGTCTGAGAAAGTGTTCTTCTGGTCCTATCACTATAGGGCTGGCAGGCATGGCTCCTTCTGCAGCTAAAAGTGGTGAGGGCAGATCTGAGAAAATATTCTTCTGGTCCTGTCACTAGAGGGCTGGCAGGCAGGGCTCCTTCTCCAGCTGACAGTGGCAAGAGCAGGTCCGAGAAAGTATTCTTCTGGTTCTGTCACTAGAGGGCTGGCAGGCACAGCTCCTTCTGCAGCTGACAGTGGTCGAGGGCAGGTCTGAGAAAGTGTTCTTCTGGTCCTGTCACTAGAGGGCTGGCAGGCATGGCTCCTTCTGCAGCCAACAGTGGCAAGGGCAAGTCCGAGCTGAATGCATTCCTTGGGGGAAGGGCTGAATTTTGCAACGTTAATCATACATACTACTGTTAAATTTTTCAAGCAATTGCGGCGGTGGTACAAACGAATAGGACTCAATTCCAATGCGTTTCAGTCCAAACTTTATGTAGAGAATATTTGATAGTAGTTTTAGGCCCATTCTATTTCGTCTATCATTTTTCAGCAGCGTCATTTGGGAAAATACCCTTTCAACATGAGCATTGGATATCAAGAGTGTCAACATTTTTATAGCACCAATTGCAAGCTCATGAAAGCAGTGTTTGCCAGCAGCATCAGTGTAGTTATACACTTCCTTCCAGAAGGATTCCATGTTAGAAGTCTCAGGAAATGAACATGAGGATATAATTCTCCACTGAGACTCTAGTACTTTAAATCGGTATGTGAAAAATGTATGTGGTAAGTCAGTTACAGGAGGTTTGCAATCTGCAAGCACTTTTTGGGGACTCAAAACTTCTAACTTTTTAAGTATGCTTAGTGACTCTGGAAGGCGAAATTGATATTCACATGCCAATACTTTCAAGAACTTCAGGCATCATTTCACAATGCCATCCTTTAAAACTGAGGTGAGTTTACTTTCTTCCAGCTTCTTAAGGAAAGCAAGTCCAAGACCCAGATCCTCTTGAGAAAGATAAATGACAGAACTTTGTAAATCTAGGCTCTGCAACTGTTCGTGATGATTACTGGTGAAAACACTGGTTTAAGTATCCTTTTCAGTGTGGACATGTACAGAGTATATAGGTCGCGAAAGATGTGGCGTGCATCTCCAGATTCTAGCTGAAAGATTTTATTAACAACCTTTATGTCTTGAAGAATAGGCTTTAAGAAAGTAAGGTAAAGTAGGTCTCATCGTGGTACATTTCTTGGAGCATCCTTGCTGCATAGCAGTGTTCCACATAGGATACTGTGCTAAAGTGTAAGCTTAAGGCATCATATTGTTCTAATAAACACCCTACACAATCTGCCATCACTAGCCACCGTGTTTCGCAAGGCAAAATTAATTTGAGGGGCATGCCTCCGTCCAATGTCAGATACAATTCCCTGTAGTCGGCCTGGCGTTTTGGGGAGTGGGAAAAACAGTTGTATGTTTCTCTGATCGTGAATTCTACATTGCTTGGAATGCTTCTCATGGCTTTCTTTGCAATGATGTCCAGGGAGTGACAAATGCAGCGCACAATTGCAAGGAAGGTTGCTTATCTCCCAGCAAGGTGAATGCTGAGTGATGCTTTCCACACTTGACGCTTGCTCCATCTGTGCCTATGCCTATTAAAGTTTCAGTCTCAAGGTTCCAACTTTCAAGCAAGCTTAGCACTACATTTGCTATATCTTTGGCACAGGTCTGATTTAATTCTAGCATTCCGAGGAAGGCGCCTATTAATTTTTTATGCTTTCTGCTGAAATACTTCACACAAATGCAAAACAGTTTTTTTTACTTCAATGTCTATTGATTCATCAATTAATAAAGAGTAAGGTGATGTTCCGATATCCTTCAGCATTTCGTCTTTGAAGTATGGGCCCAACACAAAAGTAATTAGTGCTGTAAATTTGGTACGGTGCACTCAGAAGGCAGGAAATTCATCCTTCAAAATTTCAGCATATCCATCTACATTTTTTATGGCTGTGCAACAAGCAGTTTGTATGGCAAACCTAATTTCTCTTCTTTTCTGGTCATTAGATATTGAAGGAATGGGTTGTACAAAGGATGCCATGGAAGCACTTGCTGAATTACAGCAAGAGAGGTGTTTTGTGGTTGCTGCATGCTGCTTCAAATCATTGTAATGGGCAGGTAGGTCTATATGGCAGTACTTGCAGGCTGCTTTGGAATTATCCGATTTGACAGAGGCAATCCATCTTTTTAATTCAGGATCCAACTCCCACTCTTTTCTGTATATTTTTTTATATTGTGCCCACTCGCCCATGGTGCAACAATTAAACTGCCAGGTCAGCTGGGAGCTGATCAATGATGAACTATGTCAAGATGAGAACCCAGGGGACTACCTGAAACTGCAAAAGAAATTGCAATCATTGTCCCTAGTTCACATAATCATGTGCAAAGCAATAAAAAAACACTATCTAGAATTGCCAACGGTTAGTGAGCATACCTCTACTTTAAGTGTCCAAGGATATCATGTACTTATTTTGGGGTACAACACCAGTGAATTCAATGGAGATTTTAAGTGGTGTTGACTCTGCGCTGGGGCAAGTGATTTGTTTCAGGGCAGACAATTGCCTCTATGGATTTGTCATGTTTTGAAATGGAAAATGAGCCAAAGGATGGCAGCTCCCTCATATTCAAGGTTAAATAAGCTCTAGCTTTTAAACTGGTTTTATAATAAAGCAACAACAACTCACTGATAACTGCAAAAAGTAATACATCTTAATGGACTACCCCTCATACTTACTCAACTTTTCATGCCGAACTCAAGTTTGTGGAAAGCAGACCCAATCATGTTTTCCCTTTGCATTTTACAGTTCAAATCCTGTTAATCCCAATATAATGTCAGCCCCAACAAGCAAAGATAACATTTGCTATATTATCTCCGTCATTAACCTATGATAATCAACACCCCCCCAAATGGATTCAAAGCACAACCATTGTTCTTTTCACTGCCTTTCAGATGCACACGGTAGATAAAGGTAAAATGCAAGTAGCCATCTAGCATTCCCAGTGTGTATCTGTAGTCTACTCTACTACTGTTCTACTTTCTGAAATTTTCATTAAATGGGCAGCAGACCAGCATTTCACTCATTTCCTGCCTCCTTCAGACATACTCAGGCACTACTCCTACACTTGTATTAGCGGGCTACCTCTACCCTGGACTTTGGAGGTCAATAGGGCCCTGCAGAAAAATATATCCTTGTGTGAGGTGAAAAAGGCTGTTTGTGTGAGGCGATAGACACCCTTCTGCAAATTTCTACCAGAGGCCAGAACACAGTGACCCAAACTCCGTGAACGGGAACTTAAATTATTGGTAAATGCTAGTGTTTTGTGTCAAATGCAAGCAATGGCTACGCTGAGCAGAGCATGACAACAAGTGATGTCAATAATTTAGGCACTAAGATCCCGAACAGAACCATGCAGTGAGGCTTTTGCTTAGCTCAGCCAATGAGACCACATTTGGGCTTGCACTGCCTGCAACTGGAGTGAAATCAATGAATAAATCAGCTAAGCACACAGCTCAAAGTGCATTAAAAACAAAGTATGGGAACAGTGATGCTGCGTGCAATGGGGCGGGGTTAAACGTGCGGCTAAATAAAACCAAAATATTCTCTTTCAGGTAGCCACATACATAACTCATGCCTTAAAATAAAAAATTAAAAAGTTAAGTTAATCACTGTATATTATGAAACCTCTATTAGTTAATGCACTGAAAGGTCTGTGTGTAACCAAAAAGCCACAGAATTAAATCTTCGTTGCTGAAATGGAAAATTGTGTGTGGTGCAAATGTAAGTCATTAGGTTAAACTTGCATTACTGGCAGTATAAGATAGACTGCTACCAAACGTGCAAAAAGGTTTCAGATAAAATGGTTTAAGTAATACCCAAACTGAATGATTTATTTTTATTTAACTGCCCTGCAAAGCACGCACTGCACAACTCAGCTGGTAACCCCCTTACATTACGAGTCGAAAACAATAACTCTTTGTCATCACCAACCTTCATGTGATTCCATTCAGTGCTTAATTTGTGCTTGTTGTTTCCGGTGCAGAGCACCAGCACTTATTTTTGAGTGACGGCACTCTTTTTTCCTGCCTCAACCATTAACTGCGAGCAAAAGACACATATGGGAAAGACGGAGGAATGCTAAAATGAAAAAAAAGCGCTGGAAAGGGAGCGAGCAGAAAGCTGCAGGAGTGAGGTGAAATGGCAGGGACTGGCTTAAAATGGACAAAAGAGGCCCAACATGGCTTCAGGATTACGCTGCCCTAGTATTCCGTATTTTGCACATTTAATTGCAGCAGCCGCATGTTTAAGAGGAGAGCTTTGGACACTGGCACGTTTTTATTTACAAATTAAGCACTGGCTATGCCACCCTGGATGCCACACATTCTTATTCAATCCTGCCATGCTTTACATCCTATTCACTCTCAATCCACAACTAGCCCCTGAATATTAAAAATAAGGAATACATCTACTTACAAGTCACAAAGGCACAAATTGAAGTACACTTACCTTATCTTCCGCAGCTGCGCAACAACCGGACGCATGTCAGTGTAGGTAGGGGCCGTAGGTAGCGCATACACAACAGGAAGGGGCCAGGGGAGTGTCTCCCCTCTTCGGGGCCCCAATATCACTCTCTGGGACTGGCGTTAATTTTGGGTCCAAGCACGCAACACACGTGTGACCCCCACACGTGTGCAGGCTGAGGCTCACGGCGGGGCCCAAGAGAAGAGCCACCCACACACACCAGACACCACCACCTGGCACGTGCGCAGCCAGTGAGTGACAGTGCGCACAAGTCGCAGCCAGCACTTTAAATAATGCCGCAAGGGTAGGCCAATCATTTTTGGCAGGGCCATCAATTGGTAGTGCTTTAGAGCGCTTCTAGATTGACGGCCTTCTGCCCCAACAACAATTTCCATGATCACACGACGACTCACAGTCAGTCACGACACTGACTCTCACTCGCATTGGAGAGTGACGCACGTGATGTGAGCCGTCGTGTGACAACTTCACTGCACACAGTGCGCAGGGCTGCCTGGCCTGCCTGGCTGACACAGTGCCGCACAGGCGCAGCCCGCGCTGCCACAGAGGCAGGCTCAGTGTCAGTGAATGTTACTTGTCAGTCATCTCGGCACAGCAGCGCTCTGCGCTGCTGCGAAGGCGCACAGTCGCAAAAGTCTGTCTGACTCGTGACCGTCACAATGACGGAGTGGCGTGAGTGACGCGTCATCACTGAAGTCCAAGTTCATGGACCATGATGACAATGAACTTGCACTGGAGCGGAGTCACCGCCCAAGGTAAAAAAAATCTGCACAACATTGAAAGAGAAGCCCAAAAAATAGCCCCCCGCCAGTTGACTATTTTCTCGCACAAATGGGAAAAATGTCACCAATTTGTAAGGGAAATGCTGCTGTGACAAGAGCTGGGGGAGGTGCTGTGAGAAGGCTGAGGAGAGCAGAGAGCGGTGAGTCTAGAGAACGGTGGGGGAGATACATTGGCCCGGGGAGAGTGGCCTGATACAGGAGGACTTTGAGCAAATCTGTGGATAGAAGCAGTAGCCCACATGTAATTACACGGACAATGAACAGCTGAAAGTGAAGGACTCAAAACATTGCAGAACATGAACATGTGAGTGGAACAGATTCCGTCAGCTAGTGCTTGTACAACCTTGAGGATTGGTCCCTCCCTGATCTGACATTTTACAGACTGTGAGGCACTCAAGACAGGGAACAGACAAGGAAATACCTGGGTGCTGCTGCGTGTGGACTACCACCTGATTGACTGGGAGAGCCCTGAGCAGGGTTCCCCCCACCCCTTCGCTTGAGGAACTGTGCAAAGCCACTGTCTTTGCAACAATAGTATAGACTAGGCTGGCTGCGCAGTGCTGATATACTAGGCCACATACAGCAGTTAATGCACCCACAGCAGTTGGATTCTCAGTACCATGGGCCATACCAACGGGAACAAGCATTTGAATGCAATGGATCTTGCGTTTGCTTGAGTTAAAGCTATTAGCGATGTAAACTCCTAACCAGACTTTTCTTGCCATATAAACTGAAAAGTAAAAGCAAAACAGTTTCACATAAGCGAGCTGATGGCCGCAATGAGTGCAGAGCAAACACACAAAAGAAAACAGAAGTTTGCTTACAGTGAAATGTATCGGCAAAAGTCCAATTATCCATGTAACCGGCAAAAGTGCAATTATCCATGTAACCGGCAAAAGTGCAAATATTCATGTAAAAGGGTCGATGTCATGCAAAGCACTCTACTACTGCCCAGCGAGATCACGCTGCCTATGAAATAAAGAGAAAAAGTAGAGCAGAAACCATAAGGAAAACATGGAGCCTCGTATGTTTTCAGTAGTTGGCCGGTGCGGTGGAGGCAGGCTAAACACCGGAAAAGGCATGACATATGCATGCCTTTCACTAACTAAATCAAGCTAATTTTAAAAGGCAAGCCCACAAACCAATCAAACTGATGGGCTTGACATGGGCGTGGTTAAAAGCCCACAGAGATATTACACCAGGGACAGAGCGCTTTGCGCTTGACCCTAAAAATGGTATACCCACTATAGAGCTTAGCATGCATTATATGAAAGCTCCCCTGTGTTGTTGTCTAAAGAATGCATCCTGCCCACAAATATAGACCTACCAATAGATAAGTTGGATGTTATCCTTAGAGAAATCTGAGAGTCTAGATCAGCGCTGAAGCAGCGCCTACAGACCATTGCCTCAGATCTCGGTTTACTTAAAGAAGACCATAGCAAACTGGTCGATAGGGTGAAAACCAGCAAGTCTGCCGTTACCATCATCACACCCTGGCAGACCAAAAGATATCTGCTATTGCGTAGGTCCAGCGACAGGTAGACGTTTTACAGGAAAGGGGGGAGGATGCTGAGGGAAGGGCATGGTGAAATAATGTTCGAATTATTGGCCTGCTGAAGAAAATTGAAGGACAGAATGCCATGCAATATGTTGAATTCTGGCTGAGAACAGTAGCGCTGACCGGCCTTTCGGGGCTTATCCACAGTTGAGAGAGCTCATCATCTCCCTGCAAAGAAGTCACCAGCTGGTGCACAACTGTATTCAATGGTAGCTCGAATCCTTAACTACAGAGACCCGGAAGCTGTCCTCCGTGGTGCACGAGAAACAGCACCTATCATGATAGACAATGTTCGAGTATCTCTCTTTCCCGATTATGCACTTTCAGTTCAGGGTCAGTGGGCTTCCGTCCAGGTGGCCAAACAGCGACTCCAATCATAGGGCCTCCCCTACGCACTATTGTTCCCGGCCCGGCTGTGGATTGTACATGAACATAGGAGTCACTTCTTTGACATGCCAGAACCTATTTGGAATTGGCTAGAACAGCACTTGCCACACTGGAGCAGACCAGGAGCATTCCAGTTGTTGCTGCCCAAGAAGCAGAGGCCAACGCAGAGAGGGAGCTGAGACTCGGAACAACAAACTCAAGGTGGAGGTGCCCCAACCCTACAACAGGTCTTGGAGAGACAGAAGGAGGCCCTTAAATTGGTGGCCTCCTTCCGGGGCCCCTGTTCACCCCTCCCCCCGTTCAGCATTGCCTCCTTGTCAGATGGCACCTTCAGCTCAGACTCTGAGAGCAGCATCGCTGTGTTTCCCTCCATCACTCAAAAGACAGTGAACAAATTGTAATATTGAAAACCTTGTAAGCACATACAGTGTAGGAGATGGAGGGGGGGAACCTGCCTGGAGAAGGGGAGAGAGAATGGGGGTTTGACCCTATTGATAACTTTGATAGGCTGTTTGTCTAGACAATATCCGAGATTGAACATCGCCAAAACTCTGAGGAACAACTTCTAACACAAGAGCACTACTAAGTGATGATTTCAATCTTTGATCCCGCTCAATTGACATTAGGTGGCCTATCCTAGCACATATATCTGAGGATGCCATCTCCTTTGTGTCACTCATTTCTCCCTGGATAAACTAGAAATGGCTCAATTTAGATGGTGGGCCTGGGCCTGCCTGCACTTCAGCTCCCAATTAAACAGTTTTCTTCCACAGAACGATGTTCCATCAAGACTGCCTATTACCCCACAGGCGATTGCACAAACTGTTTTGTTAGTTACATGTTTTTCTTTTAAGGTTTAGTCGAGGGACATTCTCTTGCTGGACCTAGTATTGAGATTTGTTATGATCTTCGTTTATTCAAGCACAACATCTCCGAGACTGCAGTATATGTTTTAATATGTTATTAGCAGAAACAGCAAGATTAATTATCCTTTATTAAGTTGAATACTAATGTAGGTTGTGTGTCAGTATACTACACTTACCTGGAATGTGTGTGGAATGGGATCTATCCAAAACTGGCATAGAATACTAGCTCACTTGCATCAACGTAAGGCACATGTGGTCTGTTTGCATGAATAACACATAATCAGTCATGAGGCTACAAACTACATAAGAAGTGAAGGTGGCAATTATATTATTATACCTCATACTCTGCCTTCACACAGGGGCAGAAATATGGATATGCTTTGGGGTATTTTTTTGCTGTCCAAGATTCTAAAATCAATATAAATGGCAGGTATGTGCTACTCCGGGGTACGCTAGATAGAGTTCTGGTGGTGGTGGGGAGTATATACGCCTCGAATACGGACCAGGATGTGTTTTAGCACACCTGTCTACTGTTATGGCTGAATGGGCACAATTCCCTGGCTTTAACACGGAAATACGTCTGCTCCAGGGAAGTCACCTTCCTAATTCCTTCATGCATGAACACCTCTTAAGATAAGTTCCTGAGCTCGCATGTTCTCACTAGATTCGTTTCCATTTATGGAAATATAAGCCTCACACACCTAATAGTGTCATGCTTCATCCTTGGCTCCTACTCCCCAACCTGGTAAGATCAATACCACCAGGGTGGACTCAACCATCTGTCTCCTCTGAGCAGATGGGAGTTCTTGATAAATAATTACTGGATAAAAAGACAGGGATCCAGATTTATAAGAATACTTTGTGTTTATCCTTGGTAATTGCTTTATTAGTCGGAAACACAGGTATTGTTAAAAACATACGTTGAGGACACAATAGTGATGATTCATGTCACCTATTTAAGCCAACATGTTTCTGCCCATTCTTACGAGCCCCTATGGGTCTCAGGCATTCATCAGGGCCAAGGATCCCTATTCACCAATTTATTTTTACATCTATAGTGCACTCTACAAGACGTTGTCTAGAGAGTCAGCAAAGAGTCCTACCTTCCATAACGTTACAGCTTCATAGGGCACCTGTGAGTATATACAGCACAAGAAATCACACCAGTTCTGCCCTGGATTTCATAAAAACAACCCACTAATAAATCCAGTGTCCACACGTGAAAGTGCACATTTCCACTCCAAACAGTGATACACAGTGATCGGGTTCATGCATTAGCCTCTTTCCAATTTCGGAAGCCTGTACAAACAACACCAGAGGATCTATAGGGTGGACAATACTTCTGTTTCAAATACACCTATACATTCTTACCCTGCATTAGCGGGCCTCTCATTTCATGGTCCATGATCGGGGAGACGCCCTTTTGTTGTCACACCCTAAGGAATCACAAAACTGCTCAGACAAAGAATTTTAACACATTACAGCCCGTCACAGATGATATCTTTACTTAAAGGTTAGGCCGTTTATGTCATTAATGTGTATGGGAACCATATTCACACAGGAGGGGAAAGACAAATTAGGTGGAGCTTTTAACTCCTCCTACCTTCCGGTTGGGCCCGTATACCCCACACTATCTCGCAATAAGTGAGGCCAGGGAGCCAATCTTACACTCACAACCACACTAGCATAGCTATATTGTTCTTCGGAACACAACATTTAAAAAAACGTTTAAAACTTAAACAAATTTAGGGGGACAAAGAGCAACAATTTAGATGATTGAAGGAAATGGCTGAACGAAATAGCCAAAATAAAAACCTCCTACGTTGAGAAGCTGTTCCCTGGGTCTTGGGTGGGGATTTTAATGTTGTGCTTGATGTACACCTTGACCTCTCACACCCTCCATTGCCAGGCATCTGCTCGTTTAGGCACGCTAAGGCACTATAGAACTGGGTGCAGGGTTGGACACTATTGGATGTGTGGTGTAGCTGCATTGATGGTATGCCTGAATTCTTGTTTTACTCCCCTACACATATGCTACATTCACGTCTTGATCGCATTTTATGTACCAATTCGCTCCAAACCCATGTAACACATAAACAACTATTTAGGGAAAACCCTATCTGGCCATAATCCACTGGAGGTCACACTGTCCTGGGGCTGAGTACCCACACCAGTGCCTACATTGCGATTAGAGTCACGGATCCTGGAAGATGCAGCTTTCTGGAACACACTGGCCACGGCGATAGGAATGTACTTTATTGAAAACACTAACATAGCATCCTCCACGGTAATAGAGCAGATGGGCCTTTAAGATGGTGGTGAGACAACAATAAGTTCTGTTATGGAAGCCTGCCAGATGGTCACCAGAGACCTCATCGGAGAAAGGCAGCCTTGAACCTCTGGAAAAGGAGGTGGCAATGGACGCCTCTAGATCTCCGGCCTTGCAAGAGGCCAGATTAGAATATGCAGAGCTCCTAGAGTGCGTGAATGTTATAGACCACAGAGTGTAATACCTGTAAAGCACACATAGTGAGGCAGATAAGTCTCGCACGCTTCTGGCCCAGTTAATTTGAGAGTCGACTTCACCCACTCCAGTCATTCTCATACTTACTCCCCCAGCAGACCAGTGTGGACACACAACTTGGAATCAATACCCCGCTCCATGAATATTATGCAGCATTATACTCTGCCCCCTCCGGTGGGCCCGGGGGAGATGCAGTCGTTCTTACTGGACTTGTCCCTACCCCTATTACATGCTACTGACAAAGTGATCCTTGCGGCTCTAGTTACAGCAAGTGAAATCCAGAAGGCTATCTAATACCTAGCACGAAATAAGTCCCTAGGAACAGATGGCCTCCTTGTTGAATTTTCTGCCACTTATAGTACACGACTGGTACCACAGCTAGAGAGACTGTACAGGGCCTCCTTAAAGGTGAAAATATTGCCTCCCTACCACTAGGCAGGCATTGATAACTTTGATACTGAAATAGGGCGAGTCTCCGCCTGACATGTCCTCATACAGACCACTATCACTGTTAAATACGGAGTATAAAGTTCTGAGCGAGGTCCTAGCAGACAGGCTCCTCCCACTCTTTCCCTAAATGATTCAGACATACCAGTGTGTATTTGTCCCTGGCTGGAATTCCTCCCTTAACATATAATGGACTCTGCCTGTGATCCATATACGAGAGCAGGGTTTTTAAAATTAGACCTCTGCCAACCCTTCAATACCCAAGGTTGAGACTATATGCTTGCAATGCTTGATGGATTTGGAGTTCCCTCATCCTATGTTTGGTGACTCTGGTTGCTTTATACCTCTTCTACAGGAAGAGCATGTACCAAAGCATATATATCGGATCCTTATTTTATTTCTCATGGCACCCAACAGGGCTGCCCACTATTGTCCTATTTGTAATTGCCTTAGAACCACTGGAGCAACACATCGGGAAGGAAGTGGGGGGATACCAACAGGGCCAGTGATACATTCAGTTTCATTATATGCATATGACATTATACTATACCCAAAAGATCTCGGTCTGAATCTAACTGGGGCAGTCTAGGTTTTCTCTGATTTTGAGTCCCTGTCAAACCTTCAAGTTAACACCACTAAATCATATGCTTTCTCATTTGAGGGAACCGCTATTGGACAGACATTGCCCTTTGGGGAGGTGATCATACCTGTAGCATCTACTACTTTCCCTTATCTAGGAATACAAATGTATAGAACACCATTGGATTTACTGGATGGGAATTTGCAGAAAGCAATACATTTCCTCAGAACCCAAAATAGTTTCTGGATTCCGCTTCCGCTTTCAGTGGCAGTCTGTCTGGCACTTGCCAAAATGGTGATGCTGCAGCGTATCCTTTTATTTTGTAAACTGCCGGCATTGATCCCTGCCCATTATTACAAAACATTGCATACACTTCGCATAGAACTGGTGTGGGGTACTAGTAGGCGAAGGGTAAGCCATGCCAAATTACAGTTAGGGGGAATAGGATCCCCAGAATTCAAAGCCTACTGTACAGCAGGGCAACTGCAGTGACTTTCCTACTGGCTAGCTGGGCAGAATCCACAGGAGATAGGCTACTCGCAGACTTTATTAGATAGAGACAGGCTCCATGGTTTGATGTGCCCTTGGTCCTCCACCCCTCATAGAGTTACTTTATTATTATACATTGCTCTCATATATTGGAAGACTGCCATGCACTACACAGCCACAACTATAGCATATACTGGGGGGGGGGGTGGCCTGGCTGCCGGCACTTTGTGAGGCTCTGCCGGGCCGCGGGCTGTTTCTCCTTCAGTTACCCCTAACGGGCGACCCGGGTGGCGGCGGACTGGGTGTGGGCCCATGAGGGACTCGCGCCATGTTGGATGCGGCAGCGGTCCGTTGTGAGGGCTGACACCAGAGTTCCTCGCTCAGAGGAAGAGGCCCGGCTGCGCGGGATGGCACAGAAGTGCGCACGCGCTTGGGCGGTTGGAGCTCCCGAACTGTGATGCTCCCGGCGGCTTGTTAGCGCCGGGGGCGAGTGGATAATCCGGGGGGCCTCTCACCCCTGGGTGGCGACGGCCCTCGGCGGCTAGATCGAGCCGCGGCCCTCGCGGCCCCTGCGGCCTTTGCGGTCCCCGAGGCCTGGTGGCGCAAGCAAGTGCCGGCGAGGGCGGGGCCGGATTTGGTGGCCAGGGAGTCGCGGTGGGCTGCCTCCGTGAGGAGAGTTAGCCGACTTGGGAGGCCCGGGAGACCTCGGATGAGTGCCGGCGCCTGCTGGGGGCGCGCTGCTAGCACAGAGAAGATTGGAGAAGCGGCGCTGAGGAGCACCTCGAGGAGCCGTTGGAGCTTTTGGCGGGCCTGGTGATGGTGGACATGTGCGGGGCTGCCTGAGTGCGGCTGGGATAGCCGTGGCGGCGTGCACTGGTGAGAAGGAGGAGGTGGCCTGATCCTGGTGGGTCAGAGCCGAGTCAGTGGTGGCTGACTGGGTCCCGGAGCCTGGAGGGGAGCCCTTGTGCTGCCACGCTGGTCTTGGGCTGGGCCCGACCCTGACCTGCGTAAGGAGGAGATACTGCACTGGAGCTGGTGCTTGCGGTGGCTAACGGCGTAGGCGGGCGCTGACTGGACTGTTGTGCGGGATGTCCAGGAGCACGTTTGATGTCCTGCGTGTCGTCTGGCTGACTGGCGAGGTGAGATCAGAGTGGCTGCGAGGGGGCTCCTTGTTGTTGGGATACCCTTGAACTGGAGATCGTTCTTTCCACCGTTCGCGCAAGGAGTCGGTTATAGACTGAGCGGAGATCATGGGCAAGGCTGATCAGCATCAGGCAAAGCTCACCTTTGATGGTGGGAAAAAGAGAAGTGGGGCTCCTGTTTCGCAGTCCTGTAGTGACGGACCCGAGGAGGGAGGCTCGGAGGCGTCGGTGAGGTCCATGTTTTTAGAGCTCAAGAACAGTCTGGCTGGTATTGACGCAAAGCTGGACCATGTGACTGAACAGCTATACCACATCAAAGCTCGTGTTGACGATCATATTCCAGATTTGAGGTGCTGGAGACGTGGATGTCGGAGATGGAGGACGCCCGTCGGGGGGTAGAGACCAGATTGCTCAAATGGAGCGCATTTTGGAGGTGATACGGAATAAAAATGAGGACTTAGAGGCGAAGTCGCGACGCAATAATATTCGCATCGTTGGACTGCCGGAGGCCACCGATATGGGCCGCATGGAGGACTTCGTGGAGAGCATGCTGTCTGACCTGTTTGCGGGCGAGCTCTCCCGGATGCTGGTAGTCGAAAGGGCCCACAGGTCTCTGGGTCCTCGGCCCCCGCCGGGTACCCCTCAGCGACCAATTATAGCGCGCCTATTGAACTATAGAGATCGAGATACTGTTCTCCGTTTGGCAAGGGAGAGGAAGCCGCTGGTGTATAAAAATTCTGAACTCAGCTTCTTCCCTGATTATACCCCAGGCGTGCAGACGCTGAGACGTGCCTTTTTGCCGACCAAGCGCTTGCTGAATCAGGCGGGCGTCAGATTCGCCCTGCTGTACCCTGCTAAGTTAAGGGTGCATCATGAAGGAAAGGTACTGTATTTTACGGATCCC
This sequence comes from Pleurodeles waltl, assembly GCF_031143425.1. Classification (NCBI taxonomy): domain Eukaryota; kingdom Metazoa; phylum Chordata; class Amphibia; order Caudata; family Salamandridae; genus Pleurodeles; species Pleurodeles waltl. Next base: position 973,277,798 of record NC_090446.1, on the reverse strand, counting down.
AAACAAGCGGCCAAGTTTGCTAGACGCTTGCCTAGGCGGCCGGAGACAGCGAGGCCGGATGGTTCCGGCTCTGAGAGAGCTACCTTGAGTAACAATGACTAGCTAGCGCGCTGATGGGCTGGCGGTGCTGAATGAGGCTGATGGAATGTGAGGATCCGTCTCTGCCCATAGGATCGCCCTATTGTTCAATTTGCTGTTCGGCCCTTGTGCCCCTCTCTCCTAGTTTTTACTGGGTGGAGAGCTGACAGGCCGGTTATCGCCCCTAGGATGAGTCCTGATTACTGTGTTTATGCTTTAAAGGGGTGGTTTCGGGGTTTGGGAGGGTGGGTTTCTGATATGACCCGATTGGGGGGTCTGTGTGGGAGGGAGATGGGGTGGGCTCAGTTGGCCTGTGCGTTCTTTGTTCTCTATGTTTTTCTTGCTGTTTTCTTACACGCTCTTGGCAGGTCAGGCTGTGCTTTCGGGCGGTGTGCAGTATGTATGTGGGGGGAGGGATGGGTACAAACAGTGTGACTATGGTCCGATGCTTGACGTGGAATGTGCGTGGGCTAAATGATAGACGGAAGGTGCGTCTGGTGGCAGCGTATATTAAACGACATGAAATAGATATCTGTATGCTGCAGGAGACCCACCTGGTGGCGTCAACGCTGGGTAGGCTAAGGATGGGGGGGATTGGCGAGACTCACTGTTCGACCTATTCGAGTTACGCGCGGGGAGTTGCAATTTTGCTACGCAAGGGTTTACAGTGGCGCACCCATAGGGTGGTTGTCGACCCAAACGGCAGATATGTTTTGCTGAGTGGCATGATCTGACAGAGTCTGCCGGCTCGTTGCCGTATATGGTCCCAATGTGGACGACCCAGAGTTTTTCTGAGAGCTGTGGCATTTGGTGGAGTCGCTGGGTGCTGGTGCGGTGATTTGGGGTGGCGATTTTAATGTGATCCTGGATTCACGGATGGATTGCGAGAGTGCAGCTAGAGTGCAACATGTTGCAGCGGCGAAGGCGCTGGCTGCGGTGATGTGGGGTGGTGCTTTAGTGGACCTGTGGAGGCAGTTGCACGGAGAAATTAGAGAGGGTACGTGTGTGAATTCTGCCCACTGTAGCTGGTCCTGCATCGATCGTTGGCTGGGCACTAGAGACGTGGAAGTTTGGACGAGGTCGGTGGAGCATCTTCCTCGCACTTTGTCTGACGACGTGCCAGTGAGGTTAGTGTTGGAGATACCCTGCGAGTTGAGCCGGTCATTCATGTGGAGGTTGCCTTGCGGGGCGCTTCATGATGCGGCATTTCGTGCGGAGGTGCGCAAGGCTATTGGGCTATTCTTTGCAGAAAACCGGGGCTCGGTGAGGACGGCGGGTACACTATGGGAGGCGTTTAAGGTGTTTCTCAGGGGGATATTCCTCTCGAAACAGCATGGAATGTTGAGGACCCTGCGGCGAGAAATGGCTGGTCTGGAGGGGAGGATTGCAGAGCTGGAGCGGCGTTTGGTGGCGAGTTGGTCGGGCAAGGTGCAGGCGGAGCTCCAACGAGAGGTGTCCATGTATGAGGAGGCCTCCCTCAGGGAAGTCTGTTTTATGGGGAGGCACGCCCGGGCCCGTCGTTATGGAGAGGGGGAGAGAGCCGGGCGCACACTTGCTGATATGCTGCGCAGGCCCTGGGCAAGTAACTACGTCACTGAGATCGTGGGGGCTGAGGACGAGTGTGTGACTGGGACAAGTGGCGTCATGCAAGTTTTTACAGAGTATTTTGCGCAGCTATATGCTGCTCAGAGGGTCTGGACGCGGAGGCGGCGCAGGCGTATTTTGCTGGCATTGCGTTAGTGTGGTTTGACGAGGCGCACCGGTCGTACCTGGATGTTCCATTCTCCGTGGAGGAGGTGACTGCTGCGATTCGTGGCTTGCCTGCCGATAAATCCCCTGGTAGTGATGGTTTGACTCCCGCGTTTTATAAAGAATATGCGGATATTCTTGCCCCATACCTCTTGGCGGTATACGCGGAGTCATTGGAAACTGGGATCCTACCTGCCTCGCTCCGGGAGGCACTGATCGTCACGATCCTCAAACCCGGGAAGGAACCGGCTCGCTGTGACTCGTATCGTCCACTCTCTATGATCAATATTGATAACAAAATCCTGGATAAAATGATCGCTGCACGTCTGCTGCCGCTGCTTCCTAGACTGGTGCTCCCGGATCAGTCGGGATTTGTACCTGGGAGGTCCACATGTCACAACTTGCGCACTTTCTCTTTTTGGTCGCGGGCTCGATAGAGGCGGATGACAGTGCAGCTGCGGTGTTTTTAGATGCTACCAAAGCTTTTGATTCTTTAGCATGGGAGTATATGTTTGCGCTTCTGGCCCGGGTGGGCCTCAGCACGCGCTTTGTGCAGTTGATTAGATTATTGTACACTCTGCCCACTGCTCGGCTGCGGTTAAACAGGTGCCTGTCGGTCCCATTTCCTGTCGCCTGTGGAACGCTTCAGGGTTTCCCATTGTCCCCGCTACTTTTTGCAGCGGCAATGGAGCCCCTGGCGGCAGGGCTGCGGCAGAAACATAACGATAGAGGTTTGCAGTTTCGGCAGAGGCCCGTCTTGGTATCTATGTACGCGGACGACATTGGGCTATATGTGCAGAACCCTGGCCGGAATTTAGATATCTTGCTGGATGAGATCATGTACTTTGGCACCTTCTCAGGCATCACGATCAATTGGACTCCGAGGGTGGCAAAGTTTGACTCTTGGTATCCCATAGCATGGGCGGAGGGCCCGGTACGTTGTCTGGGGGTCCAGCTGAGTTGTGATGTTGACACTCTCTGGCTGGCTAATTATGGTGATGCAATGTCGTGGCTGAAGGAGAAGATTGAGGCTTGGCGTGCCTTACCGCTCTCGTTGATTCGGCGTATTGCTATTGTGAAGATGGTGGTTCTGCCCAAGTTCTTGTACCTCTTTGTTAATCTCCTGCTTCCGCTCACGAGGGGTTTCCTGCGGCGCCTGCGCTCTGTTCTGATTCGTTTGGTGTGGGCGGGTAGCCAGTCTCGTATTTCTTGGGAGAGGCTGATGCTGCTGTTCGAGTTAGGTGGGCTCGCTGCTCCAGATTTGGAGTTATACTATAATTGTGCGCAAGCGCACTTTGCATATTATTGGTTGCGTCCAATTTGATATTTACCGCATTTGGCACCAGAAAGTGATGCAGTGTGGCCTGATGGGTTGGTGCGAGTGCTTGGGAGCCGGGCTCGGCCTCGGCCCAGGGGAATTGACATGGTGGCGTGTACGGCGAAAGCGTGGGGGATGCTGATGCAGTGTTCTGGTGTTGATATACAGTTTGCTCCTTCGTTGCCCGTTATGGCGGTTGCCAATGCCCAGACGTTTCGAGATGGGGGCATGTGCAGATTTCTTCGGGAGGCCAGCTTAACGGAGCTGGGAGATTGGTTTGCTGATGGTCGTCTGATTACCCTTTCGGAGGCACTCGGTGACAGTGGCGTAACTGCGCTGCAGCGGATGTATGCTCTCAGGGTTGGTGCTATGCTGCGGGCTCGATTCCCTGGCCTACCAGAGGCTCCCCCGGAATGCCCTGCTTTGGAGGTGCTGTGCTGCGTGCGGTCGCCGCGTAAACTAGTTACTAAATTGTATGATTGCATTCAGGAGCAGAGGGGCGGCATTGGGGCGTCTTCTAGGGCCCGATGGGAGAGGGCCGTGGGTGAACCTATCACGGAGGAAACATGGCGGAGCTGCTGCGCACATTTGAGAGCACTGTCCCCGAATTATAGGCTGTGGCTGCTGCATTTTAAGTTTCTGCATTGCTTATATTACACTTGGGCCCATATTTATACTTTTTGATGCAAATCTGCGCTAGCGCAGATTTGCGTCAAAATGTTTAACGCCATTCCAATGCGCCAGCCGGGCACCTTATTTATGGAATGACGGTAGCCGGCACTGCAGCCTGAATAGCGTCAAAATAAATGACGGTAACCAGGCAGCGGAGGCGAAGGGAAGACTGGGGGTTGTGCGCCAAAGAATGGTGCAAGTCAGATTAGAGTGAAAAATATAGGCTCTAACCTGACTAGTGCCATTTTTTGACGCACAATCCCCATGGAAATGACTCCTGTCTTAGTAAAGACAGGAGTCATGCCCCCCTGCCCTATGGCCATTCTGCCTCTTAAAAAAAAATACTTACCTGTACTCAGTCCCCCCATCCATGGGTCTCCTCCAGGGGTGGGCGAGGGTGGCAGAGGATGTCCCTGGGTGCAGGGAAGGGCACCTGCGGACTGCTTCCATGGTCTCCCACCATGGAAATGAGCCCACAGGTCCCCTAAAGCCTGACCTGACCCATGCGGTAAAAAATGGCTCAAATACGGCTTGGCGCCATGTTTTAAGGCCTGCCTCCTCCTGTGCATCATTTTGACGCCAGAGGATAAATAAGGCGCACATGCCTTAGAGTAATTTTTTGCACGGGAACGCCTACCTTGCATGTCATTAGCGCAAGGTAGGTTTTCACGTACAAAAATGGCGCTCACTCCATAACTTTGGCGCTAGACGGGTCTAGTGCCAAAGTATAAATATGGAGTTAAGTTTGTGCCGAATTTGCGTCAAAATAAATGACGCGTATCCGGCGCAAACAGAGTATAAATATGCCCCTTGATACGTTGGGTATACCGAGGGCTTTGGGAGCACTTACAGATACCCCAACACCTGTACAAATTAAATGAGGAGATCTGGGGCAGGAACTCAGGGATAAAGAATGGGCTTTCCTGCCTGTATATCCCAAACCAATATCCTGAAACACTATGTTTTCGTTTATACAATATTCAGTACTTCACAGGGCGTACCCAACACCGCACAAGCTACACGTAATGGACCCAGCGGTCACCTCTGCTTGTCCCAGGTGCGGTATAGCAGACACAACATTAATGCATATGCTTTGGAACTGCCCAGCTTTGCCCTCCTACTGGCCTCGGATCTGAAATATACTGGCGGGCCTATGTGAGAGAGATACCTGGCTTTCATTTGAATCTTGTATATAGGGTATGTTTCCCCTATCTAAGGTACTAAAGTGTTGTCGTAAATTGTTGATTTGTCATTGTTGTTGGCTTACGGCCTCTTGACCAGAAGGTGGCAATCTACAGCGGTGCCTACTATATTAAAATGGTGGGAGGAGGTAGAGAGATGGGCTTTGGCTGAAAGCACGACTCTCTGGAGAGAGCAGTATAGGGGTCTGCGGAAGAAACCGATTGCTCTGGAGTGGGACATTTTGCTGGAGTCCTTCATGGAACTACATAACACTGACAGAAATAATATCTGATCCTGTACAAGGCAGAAAACTTTGGGTTCATTGCCACTGCTGTGCATCCTTAACACAGTTGATACCACACCAACATAGGTAAAATGACTTGGGCCCCTGACATTGTGTAGCCAACTGGGTCACGCAATAGTGCCATATTCCTCATTTATCATGCTGTTCAGAGACATTAATGAGAATGTTGTATACCACCATGTCGTTTAGCTGCATGTTCCACTTAGCATGTATATATAGGGAGATGTCCAGTTCGAGGAGGGTGGGAGGGCTGGGTGTTTCATGGTGTTAATTGTAGGAAATGACAGACACAAGCTCTCAGGCCACAGGCAGTTGGAATAGTACAACATAATTTCTCTTTCTGCAGCTGTGGCAGGATATCTTTGTTATCACCGAATTGATGTGACCAAGGCTTTATGCCCAGTATCTTTTCAACTGTACGAAATGTCTGTGTCAAAATGATTTTTGTTTGAAAACGTAATAACGTTTGTTTAAAAAAATAGAAAGTGTTATAAAATAAATCTGATAATGACAAGGATTTGTTTTCTAAAGCTAGGTGCCACTGCCGCTTCTTTGAGCAATCAGTATGACTTCCGTTTCATATCCCTGCACAAAATATTGGTACAGTGGTGGAGCCATACAGGATACATGCAGGGGTGTAGCTTCATCAGTAAGACTGGTGGGTGGAGGGTGGGCTTCAGATTATCCAGCAATCACACTGGCATTTAAAGTAAAAATACATCGGGACACAGTGGTTAGAAAGTGTAAAATACAATTTATTTAGGACAGGATTGCATCTTATACATAACATTGTACATACTCAACTTCAACCCTAACTTTAAAACCCCACCCCTTTGAAAGTCCTCCTTTTCACTCATTCCCTCACTTTTCCTCCATTCACCCATCTTCCACTTCATTTCACCCACACATCCCCCTTTTCCTTTCATTCCCTGCCTGCTTCAGGCATCCCCCAGACTATCATCCTTCACCTGCTTCTTTCTCCCCCCTGGAAGGGTGGTCAGGCCCACACCTGAATCTCCACCCTCCCCCATCTACTGCCATACTGCACAAACCTGTTAGGCATTTTGCTGCCCCACCAACAAGCCCACTGCAGCATTGCACAACCTTACACCTTCTCCTTGACCCACATCTTTTCCCCCCACAAATTCCCCAAAATTAAGCAAAGCTCTATAAGGTAATATGCATTGCCCAACTCGGATAGGTGCACACCATCAGTCCTGAAAAGCCCTGCCTTCTCTTTTGTAATCTCCTCGTGCTTCAGCACCTTAAAACCATGCACCCAGCAGAAACCCCTCATTGATCTATTGAGGTTTCTCCGAGCCCTCTCCATAGCCACATGCTTCAGCGCCCCTCTCCACTTCCTCCTAGGTACAAACTCAGTCCAAACTAAGCAGGTACTGTGCATCTTCTGACAAAGCAACACCAGATCTTGTTGCATATGTTGCAGTAGGGTGAGCCCCGAAAGCTTCACCACGTCATTTTCCCCCAGGTGCAATAGCAGAAGATCTGGACAACCCCAGTTTGGCATCATTGATGTTAGAAAAGGAAGCAAGTTATCCCACCTTATACCGCTCTTCCCCCACCACAAAACTTCATGACGGCTACTCGGCAGTCCCAATGAGTGTCCATAAATCTGCCTCTCTGCGTATTTAGCCCCCCAATGTATAAACGAATGACCGACCAGCCAAGTGACCATCTTTCCCCTCATGGGTCCAGTCACGCAACCAGCAAAAAGAACAAACTTTAGTACAACATCTATGAGTCTCCCCACCCCCTTATATACCAGCCCTCGCACCTTCCTACTCCTCAGTACCCTCCCCACAGCTCAAGACCTCACATCTCGCTCACAGCATCTAGACCTCCACCTACCAATCCGCCAAATCACAGTCCAGTCCCAACCTAAATGTGCTGCCGCTGTAGCCACCCCTATTCTGAATGAATGAGTCCCATAGCACTGGGCCTGTCTCCCGATCAGTCTTAACGAATTCACAAAACAGACAACAACTGGAATGCTGTGAGCTTCTCGCCACTCGAATGACTAAAAACGCCGGCCCCACCTGTCGCCCATTGTGACCGAAAACTGATCCACTCAACAACCGGACAAGCAGCTGTATCCCCACCTTTCTTCAACCACACCCATTACCCCTTTCCCAACTGATCCGTCTTGGACTTTCTAAGCCATATGCTCAAGCGCCCTCTCGCAGACATACGTCACCCACTTTCACAGCTATGGACCTACCCACACCCAAAAGTTTAGACACCCGAAATGCCCCAAAAAACATCCATACCATGCACAGCCTAAACAACGCAAGTTCATGAGCGTCTGTACAACAAACCGGCAGCACATGCAACAGTTCCAACAATAGATCAAATGTAATGGGTTCCCTTGCCGCCTTGCCTGACCCCGCTGTGGCTCTACCCCACCCTTGCAACATTCTAATCAGAATCTCATTTTTTGCTGGGCCGCAACCAAAAAACAATTTACCATAAAAGGAAACACCAGCAAACTTGCTCCCAATCGTGGCGGACGAAAAACCTTTTTGCCTCAAAAACAACACAAAACGTAAAGCTAGATATTGAAGCATGTCATCACTCTGCACCCAAAAATCCCCTTCAAGGCATTCAAAACTCTGAAATTCCAACCATTCCAGATGATAACTCTTCTGAGTAGTTTCCGCTAATGACATCTCTACCAGCTTAATGATCATCACACCCCCCCACTCCCAAAAGTTTGCTGTGACCGCTGACTTGTGCCGCTCTGCTCCTGGTGCCAAACTGGGTAACCGTTGCCACAGTGCATGAGACAGGGAATCTGCAATAGCATTGTTCACCCCAGGAATGTGAGCTGCTTTAAATATAACATTTAAAGATAGACATCTGAGCATGAAACACCTCAATAAATGCAACACCCTAAGATCTTTAGCCCTCTGTCTGTTCACCAGTTCTACAACCGTAATGTTGTCCATGTGAAAAACTACCATCTTGTTAGCATGTTTGTCTCCCCAAATAGTCAAGGCCACCAACAGAGGAAAAAATTCCAGGAACGCAATACTCCTGACTTGTGTCATCCAATGTGCGGGCCACTGCTTTGCACACACCGGTCCGTCCCAAAAGACCAAATCCAGAGGCCCTGACTGTATCCGAGAAGATTTGTACCTGCCAGATTGTGTCCTCTTCCTGAAAAATCATGGAAACCCCATTGAATTGTGTTAAGAATGTCTCCCACACTCTGATGTCCTCTCACAGCCCCACCGACACACAAATCTTAAGGTACGGGAGGGAGGCAAATGTTCTGCCCTCCCTGACTACCCTACAGGCAAAGTTGAAGAAAGGATAAGTTACTTACCTGTAAATCCTAGTTCTCTTCCAGGGGTATCCTCATCAAAGTCATAAACATTGAATATTCCCGCCCTTGTGCGGGGACCCCGGAGCATATATATAAAATACATACATATTATCATGTGTAAAACAGCAATGCAGGCTATAATCATAAATAGGCTAAAATGTTTTATTTCTATGAAGTTTTTTTTTTTTTTTGTTTTTTTTTATATTATAAAATCACAATAGATCATAAATATCTACCTAAGCCCCCAAAAACTGGACTTAGGGAAGTAAACAGCAGTAAATAGCAGAGAAAAATAGAAAAAAACTACATTGAAAAACAATGAAGCATTCTTAGCCAATAGGCTGCATGCAGGTTAACACAGGAGAACCATAAAAACTTTGGCACCGTGCCTTTAAGACCCTGAGCACCTCCAGTATCCCACCATGCCTCAGGGGTGAAGGGAAGGTGACAGTTGGTTCACAGTTAGGTCAGTACTTTTTTACGGTGACAATCTGTGTAACTGATCAGAAAGATAATCTGTCCTGCACTTCCAGGAGACTTGAGTCCGGGGAGGAGGGTGGGTTGTTTATGACTTTGATGAGGATACCCCTGGAAGAGAACTAGGATTTACAGGTAAGTAACTTATCCTTCTCTTCCAGGGGATCCTCATCAATAGTCATAAACATTGAATAGATTAGCAAGCCCATCCCTAAACTCTGCGGACTGTCTGAAAGAAGTGCAGGAAAAGATATATATTCATGCAAATAGATTTCTAAGAGAGGCCTGCCCCACCTGGGCATCCGCTCTTGCATCCGAGTCTAAACAGTAATGCTTAGTAAAGGTATGCACAGACTTCCATGTAGCAGCCTTACAAATCTCGGAAATTGGTACATTGTTAAGGAGGGCAGCAGTAGCCGCTTTTCCCCTTGTGGAATGCGCTCTTGGCCTAGCCAGTAATCTCTTATTAGCCAGTTGGTAAGAGTTAACAATACAAGACACAATCCATCTTGATATCGTTCGTTTAGACGCTGCCTCTCCTGTTCTTAAATGACCATAATTTAGAAACAAATGGTTAGAATGTCTAATCGGTTTTGTTTTGTCCAAATAGAATTTCAGCACTCTTTTCAAGTCTAAGGAGTGCAATGCTTTCTCAGCCGGAGTCTCCGGCTTGGGAAAGAAAGTCGGTAAAGATATAGTCTGATTGATATGGAATTCTGACACCACCTTCGGAAGGAAAGATGGGTGAGTTCGCAGAACCACTCTATTATCGTGAAAAACCGTGTACGGTTCTCTGCAAGACAGAGCCTGAATTTCGCTGACCCTCCTCGCTGAAGTAATGGCCACCAAAAAAGCCGTCTTCCACGTAAGGTGCTGTAAAGAGGCCTTGTGGATAGGCCCATAAGTTTTGACAGGACTACATTCAGTTCCCATGGAGGAGAAGGTCTCCGAATGGGAGGAAAAACCTTTTTCAAGCCTTCTAAAAAATCCTTGACTACAGGTATCGTAAAGAAGGATTCCTGAGAAGGCGACTTACGATACGCTGTAATTGCAGACAAATGAACCTTAATAGAAGATACCTGCAGACCAGACTTCGCCAGATGAAGTAAATAGGATAGTATGACGTCCTCCTGAGCTCGTATGGGATTTATACCTTGTTGAGAGCACCAGATGTAAAATCTCTTCCACTTAAAAGCGTAAGAACGCCGCGTGGAAGGTCGTTTTGACTCTTTCAAGATGCTCATGCACTCCTGTGAGAGCCCTAGGTGCCCATACTGTAGGAATTCAGGAGCCATGCTGTCAAGCTCAGAGAGGGAAGGTTGGGATGTAGGATTCTGCCTTCCATTCTGCTCAGGAGATCCGGTCTGCACGGCAACCTCCTGTGAGGTCTTTCCGATAAGTTGAGTAGGTCCGTGTACCAGAATTGGCGGGGCCATTGTGGCGCTATCAGAATCATTCTGGTTCTGGAGTTGTAAAATTTGTTGATTACTGCCGGTATGAGGGGAATCGGTGGAAAGGCGTAGAGAAATGTCCCTGACCAGTTGATCAACAGGGCATTCCCTTGAGATCCCGGACGGCAGAACCTGGATGCGAAGTCTGGGCATTTCTTGTTTGTTTCGTCTGCAAAGAGATCCAACTGAGGTCGACCCCATTGACCGAAGATGTCCTCGACGACTTCGTCGTGTAGCACCCAGTCGTGCGCGTCTTCCAGATGTCTGCTCAGGAAATCTGCCTCTACGTTTTGCTGACCTGGCAGGTGTACCGCTGTGACAGACATTCCCCTGGCCAGGAGCCAATGCCATATCGTTTGGGATTCTCGAGACAGAGGTAGTGATCTTGTTCCCCCCTGTTTGTTCAGGTAATACATTGTGGTTGTATTGTCTGTCTGAATTAGGATAGATTTCCCCTGAACCAATGGAGAGAAAGATTTGAGAGCCAGATGGACTGCTCTGAGTTCCAGTAGATTTATGTGATAGTTCTTTTCCTTGTCGGACCACAGACCCTGAGCTTGGAAGGAACCCAGATGAGCACCCCAACCCTGAAGAGACGCATCCGTTACCAGAGTGTCGACTGGAATTGTCTGGTGAAATGGAGAACCTATCGACAGGTGAGGTCTGTGCATCCACCATTGTAGTGATTGAAAAGCCACTGCTGGTAGTCGAACTCTGTCCTCCCAGTGACCAGTCTTTTGGCTCCAATTGTTCTCTAATGCCTCCTGAAGGGGCCTCATGCGTAGCCTGGCATTCGGGACAATGAAGATGCATGAAGCCATGGAGCCCAGAAGCGATGTCACCTGACGAGCTGTAGGTGCATCGGCTGTTAATAGATGTTGACACTTCCTGTGGATTGATAAAAGTCGTTCCTCCGAAGGATACACTCTTTGGAGCTCTGTGTTTAGTATCGCTCCCAGGTAGTGGAGGTTTTGTGTTGGAATCAAGGTTGACTTGTCGTGGTTGATTTGAAGACCTAGAGACTCGAAAGTTCTTAGAACGATATCTCGATGTTTTCTCGCCTGATCCGGAGATGAGGCCTTCACTAGCCAGTCGTCCAGGTAGGGGTAGACGAATATTTTTTGTCTTCGAAGGTGTGCCGCTACCACTGCTACACATTTTGAAAAGACTCGGGGTGCAGACTTCAGGCCGAATGGAAGGACTCTGAATTGGTAGTGCTGTGACGCTATCTGGAAACGTAAAAATTTCCGATGTTTGGTTGCTATTGGGATGTGAAAATATGCATCCTGTAGGTCGATGGAGCACATCCAGTCTCCCTGATGCAGTTGCGGGACAATCTGGTGAAGGGCTAGCATCCTGAACTTTTGTTTTCTTATGTACTTGTTCAGGAGCCGTAAGTCCAGAATTGGTCTGAAGAGGCCCTGTTGACCTTTTTTCGCCACCAGAAAGTAACGGGAGTACACCCCTTTTCCTTTTTGTGCCGGAGGAACCTTTTCTACAGCTTTCTTTTGTAGGAGTGCGAGAACTTCCTTGCGTAGCAGGCTGAGATGAGAAGGAAAACACCTTGCTGGCGGCAAGTGTGGAGGAGGTTTTTTGAAAAGGAGAGAATAGCCATGTTCGACAATATTGAGCACCCATTTGTCTTTTGTGATTGAGTGCCACTCGCGAAGATGATGCGTAACACTTCCCCCCACCGGAGTGGTGCACAGTGCTGAGGGAAGCAATGCCTCATTGCTTTGATGGTGTCTTTGCTGTAGACTGTTGAGGTCTACTTGACCCTCTGTCTCTTGTGGGTCTACGTGCCTGAAACAGGGGACGTCCCTGTCGTTGTTGTGGCCTTTGAGACCAGTGAGGGGTTTGAACCCTCTGCTGGAATGGTCGTCTGTCATACGGCCTGTACCTCCGCCTGAAGTCTTTTTTACGTTACAGGCCCACTGCCCTCATCGTGTCGACTTCCGTTTTCATTCGGGCCATCTCTTCATCCGCGTGGGTACCGAACAACGAACTCCCGCTGAATGGGAGGTTCAAAATGCGCTGCTGTGCTTCCTGTTTCAGACCCGTGAGCCGTAGCCAGGAAGACCTCCTAGCGCAGATTCCGTGCGCATACCCATGCGCAGCCAAATCCGCCCCGTCCGCCGCCGCGCTGATGACCTGGTTAGATACTAGGCCCCCTTCCTGCAAGATTTCCTGGAAGTCCTGTCTATCTTCCCTGGGCAACTTTTCTGTAAATCTGTGGAGTGAGTCCCACAGAGAGCGGTCATATCTGCCCAGAAGTGCTGAGGCGCTGGAGACCTTCATAGCAGATGCCGCCGTACCGCACATCTTTCTCCCCAGAGAGTCTAGGTGTCTGCTCTCCTTATCCGGGGGGATTGTGGAAGATGATGCCACAGAGTGTGTTTTTCTGGCTGCGGCTAAGATCACAGAGTCCGGTGGCGGATCCTTCCGCAGGAATAAAGGATCTTGTTCCGGAGCTTTGTATTTCTTTTGAATCCTAGCCGGGGCAGACTTGAGAGTGGCTGGAGACAGAAAAGTGTCCATAGTCGGTTGCAGCAAACCCGGTACTAGTGGCAGCAGTTTTCTCGAGACTGATCTGTGTTGTAGGGTCTCAAAGATAACTGAGGATGAGGTGGCCGGCTCCGGTACCTCAATATTTAGCTTCTGCGCTCCCCTTAGAAGAACCTCATTAAAAGTGGTGATATCATCCACCGGGGAAATCCTAGCAGGTGGAGAATCTGTGAGTGTGGGGGAGTAGCGCCCAACAGACGATCCTGAAGAAGACCAAGAAGGTGATCTTCTGCGTGGTGTTCGTGACCTGGTTCTCCTTCGGGAACGGGACCTGCTCCGAGAGGCTGTAGCAGAGTGTGCAGGTCTTGTGGTCGGCTGACGAGAAGCAGAACGAGCCCGTCCTGCTCTAGCTGTAGGCGATGGCGTTCTCGGTAATGAGGCAGTAGGAGAATACATCCTAGAGTATTGTGAATCCGGGGATGCTGTGATGGGAGAAACATGCCCCGATGCTCTGGAATGGGATGATGCACTCCTTATAGAGACCACCGGTGAGGGAGCTTTGTCCGCTGGCTCTACTGCCTGTGACACAGCTGAAGGTTGTGTCGACGTCGATTGTATCCTCGACGTCGAAGGTTGCGATGGCTGATCTGTTCTCGACGTCGAAGGTCTTGACGTCGGAGGTCTTGCCGTCGAGTGTCTTGACGCCGATCGCCTATCGCGGGACCTGGACCTACTCGCCGTCGTGTGTCTCGACGTTGAGTGGCGAGTGGTCGACGGCGGATGTTCATGCCGTCGAGGTGTTTTTGGTGTTGTGTCCTTCGACGCCAAGGGGTGAGACGTTCTCAACGGCGAACGGGAGCGCCGGAGATGACTCGACGCCGAACGGCGGCCTGCCGTCGACGGAGATGTACCCCTGTGTCCATGCTTCGACGTTTTGTCCCTCGACGTCGGTCTGGTCGCCGTCGACGGCGATCTATGCCGGTGAGACGGTGGTGCCGATGACGTCGATGGAGAACAAACAGGTACAATCCTACCTGTCGACGTCGATCGGGCCATTCCTTCTGCTGTAGGTCTGGGAAGTGAAGAGGATGTTGACTTTTTCCTCTCCTGAAGCCCATGTAGCCTGATCTTCTCTCTGTCTTTGAGAGTCCTCCTTGACATGTTCTTACAATACTTGCAGGTGTCAGGACAGTGACTCTGTGGCAGGCAGACAATACACAGAGAGTGTGGTTCTGACTGGGCTTTCTTCTTCCCACAAGAAGGACATTTTACAAAAAGAGATGTCATTTTCTGTCAAAAAAGACTTCCAAACTCAGACAAAAGATGTTATCTGTCGAGTAAATAGGAAAAACACTATTTTTAAGGATTTTTCTGAAGAAAAACTCAGAAAAACTGAGAGCTCAATGCTCCAGGATCCTCTCAGAAGAAGCCGGAAAAAAGAACTGACCTAACTGTGAACCAACTGTCACCTTCCCTTCACCCCTGAGGCATGGTGGGATACTGGAGGTGCTCAGGGTCTTAAAGGCACGGTGCCAAAGTTTTTATGGTTCTCCTGTGTTAACCTGCATGCAGCCTATTGGCTAAGAATGCTTCATTGTTTTTCAATGTAGTTTTTTTCTATTTTTCTCTGCTATTTACTGCTGTTTACTTCCCTAAGTCCAGTTTTTGGGGGCTTAGGTAGATATTTATGATCTATTGTGATTTTATAATATAAAAAAAAAAAAAAAAAAAAAAAAACTTCATAGAAATAAAGCATTTTAGCCTATTTATGATTATAGCCTGCATTGCTGTTTTACACATGATAATATGTATGTATTTTATATATATGCTCCGGGGTCCCCGCACAAGGGCGGGAATATTCAATGTTTATGACTATTGATGAGGATCCCCTGGAAGAGAACCCAGGCGCTGTTGTGCCAATCGAAAATCGATCTTATGCAAGGACCGGACCTGTCCCAAAAAATCCAGGATCTCGGCCACCTTTCCAACCGGCAATCTTGTCACTAATGCTTCTGTTTCCAGTTCAATCACCAAAAATGTCAGCACACCACTGGGCCCCTCAGTCTTTTCCAGAGCCAAAAGAACCCCCATCTCTGGGGCCATTCTTTCAAAACCTGCCAACGCCTTCCTACAGGACTCGGAGCCAGCCTTACCCACAAAAAGGAAATCATGCAAGTAATGTGTCACCTCCCGATGCCCACACACTTTCACAAAAACCCATTGGAGAAAAATACTAAAAGCTTTGAAAATCACGCATGAAATGGCACAGCCCATCGGGAGTACTCTGTCCACATAGATCACCCCATCTAGCTGCATGCCCAGTAATGCAAAATCCTCAGGATGGATAGGCAGGAACCGAAAAGCCGCTTTAATGTTGCATTTTGCTAGCTCAGATCCCCTGCCGCACCCACGAACGAGCCGAATGGCGTCGTCCACTGAAGCGTACACCACCTTCGTATCTTCCTGCGCGATGAAGTCGTTCACCTACACACCTTCCGGCCAGGACAAGTGATGGATGAGGCGAAACTCACCCTTAGTCTTTTTGGGAACCACACCCAGAGGTGAAATCATCAAGTTTTCCATAGGCCATTTGAAGAATGGACCAGTAATTCTGCCCTCTGCAACTTCCTTTGCCAGCTTATCTGCTACCACCCTCTGCATTTCTTTGGCAGATCGCAAATTGTCCGCACATCTCTTCTGTCTCGCCCTTGATAACCTATCCAGAACCCTTCCTTGAAACCCCACTCCAATTTGCATGCTATGTCCCCGTTCTAGTGCATGCGCAATCATGGCAGCAATACCTCCAGCTTAATTGACGTAGGCGCCCTTCGGGCAGGAGTGCCTTGCATCTCTCTACCCCTCCTGTTCTCCACTGCTCTGCTGGACTGGCGAGCAAAAAGCACTGCATGACTGGGTGTCTTCCCCCGCATTTAGAGCACTCATATTTGAATTTACAAGGATGTCTTGAGCAGAAACCCTTATTAAAGTTCCAACATGCCCCTGAGGTAGGTATCTGGGGTTGCTGTACAGTACCCGCCCCCCCTTGGTTGGAACGGGACTGAAAAGGCTTGTACACCACCAGTAGGCCGCTAGCGGTATGTGTCGATGCCATGGAATGTGATGAAGCCATCCACTGCATCCATAATTCTGAGTCTACATCCCCCCAGGGCTTAACAGGATTCACGCTTACGTGTGCCCAAAACTCCTTATCATAGCTCAGTTATGCGAACCCCACAAAATGCATTTGGGCTTTGCATATAATATCCATGTACTTAAAAAGCGCAATGGCCCTGTCTGGAAATTTCTCGCAAGAGAGACTGGCATATATCAAAAAGGCTGAGGTCTAGTTGTCCATAGTGATCGATACCCTCGGCCGTCTAGCTAACTCCACTTTTCTTCTTTGGAGCCCTCCTTAACCTGTATGTCTCTATGGAGTAGTTTGAAAAGATCTACGTACTCATGCTGCCAAATCCTAGCCTTTGTCTTGTCAGCCACATGGGAACCTAAAGGCATCACAAGGCCCATATAAGGAAGCCGCTTCTTGTGCCCCTCTGCGACCTTGTCATCCCCCTCCTTGCCGTATCCTATTGCCGTTCCCCCAGCATCACCTGAAGTAAGCATATCCTGTAGTGCCTTCTGCTTACCGTCCTAACCTGTGCCGCACTAGCACCAGGTGTGTCATTGATTGATTGATCACCCACACCTTTGGACTTGTGCGTTATAGTCACAGCCGAAACTTGAGGCCGTGTTGCGCTCTGTTGGCGTCACCTTCTTTCTGCCAGTCTCTTTTTCTGGCTTGGACTCTCCTCGACTTTCAAGGCTGTGTGCACCACTCGTGCCCATCATGCGGCTGGACCCCGCGGCCGCACAAGCCTCCTGACTGATCTCTAGTTCCTGTGGAACCCATACCCAACTACCCTGTCTAGCCCCAGGGCCTGAAATGCCCCCTGCCCCCCTCTTTGCCCACCTTCCTATTGGGCTGCCGCTCTCTCCCTAAGGCTTCGTCTCTGTCCCTGCATAGCTAGGCCCACTTTTCAACCTTCTCTGCCACAGCCCTCCTCTGTTCCTTGATCCTGGACTCTATGTCCACTGTGGACCAATCCTGTGCCTTGGCTCGCCCTTCCGCAAAACCTGTAAGTGCCTCTCTCATATGTCCTGGGGGGCCCTCTGTGGCCCTTTCTGCTCTTCACTGCCCACCATGGCCCCAGCCTCCAGAGCCTTGCTCTGTCCCAACCCCTAGCCCTGCCTACCTGCCCCTTTAGCCTTCTTCTTTCAAGAGGCCCCGCCCATGCCACCTGCTCTGACTCCCTCCCTGCCCAAAGAGATATCTAAAGGGAAGCTACCCTGAGTACAGGGCCCAGCCATCTCACTCTCCTGGTTCCCAGGCTTGACACCCACCTGCCCCATGTTTGCTGGTCCAACAGGACCCAACGCGAGCTCCTCGCCGTGGGGCCCTACCCCTTCCGCCTCAGGCCTGTTTGGCCCCACAAGGAAAGGGCCCGGTTTGGAGCCGGGGAGGGGAAGGGGGGAGGGGGTGGACGCGCTGCGGCCCCTCCCCCCAACTGATTTCTTTCTTTTAGCCTGTTCAGACGATCTACACGTGGCAATTGCAGCCGCGACGCCGATGGAGGCCACGCGCGTTGGGCGCGTCATGCTGACCTAGGCCTGGTGTAGAACACCAGGCCCGAGCAAATCAGCACGACTGGCTTCCCTTCCACACAAACCCTATTTAATTTAACCCTTCCCTTATTCTCACCCCCATGCAACCATGAGCCAATCCTGTCACCCTAAAGCCGACTTTCAAAACAGAGTGGAGAGAGGTGTGTACGTTTTTGTCTATATGTATGTAAAAAACATCCTGGTGAAATCGCACTTACATCTCACCATAACCGACTAAGACACCACACCATAACCGACTGGAAGCACCTATAGACAACTATTTACCAGAAAATACAGTTATTAGAGGCGGTGTAACGCCCCGTCCCTCCCTCCCCCCACCCACCCCTTAGGGGAAGCTGCGCCCCTTGATTGACTTTGGCATGGTAGTTCCATTCGGACTCTTTCTTTGAAGCAAATTTTAATATTAATACATAACACCGTATATGCCCCTGCTCCCGTCACTCTCATGAAGAGGCGACTGCTGGGTGCACAGGACCTGCACACTGCTCTTCGCGCCGCTCTTCGCACCCTCCTGACAGCAGCACAATACCACTGGCAGCGCCAACGACGTGAACGCGGGCGGCGTAGGCGGCAAGGACGGGAATAGCTACTGCCTGGGAGAGAAGGCACAAGACCGGCACAAAGCTACGGGGGGCTGCGGAGTGCGGCGGGGTAGAGATAGTCGGGGGGGGAGGCGGGGTATACCATCGCCAGAGAGCGCGCACACACACAGCGAGTTTAAGACGCGCGAGGGGGCCAGGGGGTGTTTTACTTCCACAAAGTCTACATTACTTCATAAATCAGTGAGGCTAAGGGAGCTGCGAGAGGTGGTGCATTTCCCACAAGGTCAGCATAATGCAATATGAGGTATTTCGAAGACGGTGCCTCGAGAACAGCAAGGCGTGGGAGGACTAGGGGACTAGGGTTATTCTCAAAGAAAAATACCGCACCTTTTAATATTTATTTTTTTTGGGGGGGGGGGGTATTCTGTAAGCAAAGTACTGAAAAACAGCTTGTGCAGAATTCTCTATATTCTTTGCAGCATGACAAATCGGTCTGCTAACCCTTGTGTTTTAATGTTTAATTTGTTACTTTCAGTTTATTTTTTAAAGGGAAAACATACCAGATTATGATGAGGAAAATATACCGGAATTTGATTATTTCCCCGATTTCTGCACCTGTCTTGTGTTGAAAATACCGGCCAGGCTGGCAAGATCATGGTAAGCAGGCAAATCTAGGGGAGCACAGGCTGATAAGTAGGTATACCCCACCCACAAAGCTTACAAACAGATAAGGGCACAGTTTATAGACAGGTTATAGGAGTGGCAGCCATTAATACACGGATTCCATTTAGCGGTTTGGAAGTGTTGACATCACAACTGCCTAAACATAAAGGCCCAGATTTACTAATGCTTTAGTCGGCGCTACCGGCATGCAAAGCAGCAGCAATTATTTACTTCCATTATAAAAGGTGTTTTGAACTGGGAGTGTGCTTTTTTAACAGAACCAAATCCACTTAGAGCAACTTTGTGTCAAGGGGGCATTACTGGGAGCTGATCAGCACAAACACCAATAGGTTTTCAGAGTTTAGTCTACTAAACTAGTATATATTGGAACAGACAAAAAAAATATTAAGTGCCTGATTTATACTTTTTTAGCGCCACATTTGTGTCATTTGTTTATGCAACAGCGGCGCCAACGTACAAAATTTGATTATGGCCCATATTTATACTTTTTTAGTGCCGCATTTGCGTAATTTTTTGATGCAAAAGCGGTGCAAACTTACAAAATATAATGTAATTTTGTAAGTTTGCGCCGCTTTTGCATCAAAAAATGATGCAAATGCAGCGCTAAAAGTTAGGCCCTATATTTTGTACGTTTGCGCGGGAGATCGGTCTGCAGTTGGAGAGAGGATGGAGGGGTCCACTGATGGTGTATTCAGTAAGGAGAGGGCAGTTGTGTGTTTCCAGATATCTGGAAATGTTGCTGAACAAATGGACATGTTTAGGGTGGATGTGAGCATGGCGCTAATGGCGTAGTTGTTAGAAATGTGGTCTTTGGTTGGCAGTCAGGTTACTCCCTGTCCAAGCAAGGACCCTCACTCTAGTCAGGGTAAGGAGAATCACCTTCAGTTAACCCCGCTCACCCCCTTGGTAGCTTGGCACGAGCAGGCAGACTTAACTTCAGAAGCAATGTGTAAAGTATGTGTACCAACATACAGAGTAATAAAGTGAGAACAGTACAAAATGGACACCACACCAGTTTAGAAAAATAGGTAATATTTACCTAAATCACGCAAGACCAAAATTACAAAAATCCAACATATACAAGTTAAAATATGAATTTTCAAAAGAATAAGAGTCTTAATCCTTAGAAAACAGTGAGAATGCTGATGTTACACAAAGTACCTGGTTAACATAAAAAATAAAGCCACACGGACGAACGTGTGTCGGCAAAGGCCGCGATGCGTCAATTCCTTCCTCGCAAGGGAGGCTGTGCGTCATTTTCTCCTCCGGTCGGGTTGGCGAACCATAATTTTTCTCCCTCGCAAGACAGCAATGTTTCGATTTCCAGACGGGGCACCTCAGATTTGCGCAGAGTCTGGCTGATTTTGACGCCCGGAGACGCATGGAAAATCCTGTTGTACGGTGTTAGAAAATCGCGCTGTCCGGGGTTTGCGTCATTTTCAGCAGATTTTAGCTGTGAAGCTGGTGGTGCAACGTTTATCAGCCGCAAAGCTGATGGTGCATCGTAAATGTCCCTGCACAGTGTTCTGTGCATGGATTTTCAGCTCTTGTCTGCCAACTTCACCTTTCAAGGGCCCAGGGACTGAATATGGCACCACTTGGCAGGGCAGGAGTCTCAGCAGAGAGTCCAGAGGTTAACAGAGGAAGTCTTTGATGGCCCTGAGACTTCAAAACAGGAGGCAAGCTCAGTTCAAGCCCTTAGAGATTCTTCTCAAGCAGTAATGCACAACAAAGTCCAGTCTTTGTCCCCTTTAACAGGCAGAAGCAGCAACTGCAAGATAGCCCAACAAAGCATGGTCACAGGCAGGGTCAGCACTTCTCCTCAGCTCTTCTCCTTGGCAGAGGTTCCTCTTGAACTCAGAAGTGATCTAATTTTCAGGGGTTTCGGGTCCAATACTTATACCCCTTTCTGCCTTTGAAGTAGGCATACTTCAAAGGAAAGTCTCTGTTGTGCACAAGATCCTGGCTTGCCCAGGCCAGGCCCCAGACACACACCAGGGGGATGGAGACTGCATTGTGTGAGGGCAGGCAGAGCCCTTTCAGGTGTGAGTGACCACTCCTCCCTCCCCTCCTAGCACAGATGGCTTATCTGGATATGCAGGCTACACTTCAGCACCCTTTGACCCATATTTATACCTTTTTTACCGCCTAATTTGTGCCGCTTTTGCGTAAAAAAATGACACAAATGTAGCGCTAAAAAAGTATAAATATGGGCCTTTGTATCACGGTCTAGAGGAGAGGTGCAAACAGCCCAACTATCAAACTGACCCAGATAGGGGAATCCATAAACAGGCAGAGTCACAGAATGGTTTAAGCTAGAAAGTGCCTACTTTCTAAAACCGTCATTTTCAAACTAACAATCTAAAAACCAACTTCACTTAAAGATGTATTTTTAAATTGTGAGTTCAGAGACTCTAAAATCCACATTTCTATCTGCTCTCAAAGGGAAACAGCACTTTAATAATAACTAAAGGTAGCCCCCATGTTAACGTATCTGAGAGATAGGCCTGGCAACAGTGAAGACTGAATTTAGCAGTATTTCACTGTTAGGACATGTAACCTACAGCAGTACATGACCCACCTTTAACATACACTGCACCCTGCCCGTGGGGCTACCTAGGGCCTACCTTAGGGGTGCCTTACATGTATAAAAAGGGAAGGTTTAGGCCTGGCAAGTGGGTACACTTGCCAGGTCGAATTGGCAGTTTAAAACCGCACACTCAGACACTGCAGTGGCAGGTCTGAGCCATGTTTACAAGGCTACTAAGGTGGGTGGCACAACCAGTGCTGCAGGCCCACTAGTTGCATTTGATTTACAGGCCCTGGGCACCTCCAGTGTACTTTACTAGGGACTGACTAGTAAATCAAATATGGCAATCATGGATAAGCTAATTACAAATGTATTTTACATAGGAACACTTGCACTTTAGCACTGGTTAGCTGTGGTAAAGTGCCCAGAGTATCAAAAACATCAAAAACATTGTCCAGCACACATCAGCAACCTGGGAAGCGCAGGCAAAAAAGTTAGGGAAGACCACGCCAAAGATGCCAAGTTTAACAGTAGTTAAAAAAAAAATTAGATCACTTTTGGACTAGAGCATGTGGGCAATGGTGACATGTATTTTGTAAAAGCAGGGTATTTTTCTCAGTTTACATAATTGGAGATATAACTATCAAGTGTTTATTGTTGGTCAGTAAATAAGTTATAGTGTATATTATCTTTTGATTATAGATTGTAGAAGATAGGATCAGAGTTTCCCTTTTGTGGGTTTTTTAAAGAAAGAACTGTGCATTCGCCGTGTGCCCTTGAGAAAGTGGGTGACCGGATGGTCACGTGGCACCGAAATGCACGTCGGCACAACTTTCTGATTTAACAGAACACCTTATCCTTTTCTCTCTCGTTGGACCCTGCATATCATGAACTGAATTGCCCTATGCTGAGAATGATGGTTTCTGTCATCTGATTGTATAAGGATGTACTAAGCAGACTCCAACCAATTCCATAAAGTTGTGACAATATTAGGATTTTGAAAAAAATAAAAAAAACAGTTGAATTCTGCAATATATAATTTGGGGTTTTTCTCTTTGGGGGGTCATTCATATTTAAATTGTCCAACTAGTATCAATCTTAAGCTTTTTTTAAGTGAGTTAGGTGTGGGAGTGAGTTGAATGGTTTGTTTGATGGTTCTATTTATTAGGGAGTGCAACAGGGAGGTCCTACAGTTTAATTAAATTATTATGAATTATGGTAAATAAGCATATTTAAGAATATCAGTGAATAAAATAGGTATGTTGGATTATAGTATGTTTGATTACTTGTTTCTCACTTGAACTTTCCTTTTTCATCTTTGGAGGGATTCTATTTTGTAACCAGTTTGGGGGGTGGGTTTTCCTTCTTTTGCTTTAGATTGCGTCCCTGTCCCTCTCCTGTATTCATGCTTCCCAGGGAGCCCTTTAGGTATTGAAGCGAGTGGGAAGTAGTCCTATTGAATAGGCTTAGTGGGGGCAAGGTTCTGGTAGGCCCCTGGAGTGGATGGACTTCCTGGTGGTGGTAGTTTCATCCTGGGTGATGTCAGGCCATGAGATAAGTGTTGGCTTCTTGGATAAGAATGGAAGTTGATTGGCGAGGTCTTTTGGGTCTGGGGGTGGGTTGAAGTTGCTGCATATGGTGATGATTGTGTTGCTGAAGAATAGGGAGAGTCAGAGTTCCTCTGAGGTGGTGGTTGAGTTGGAGGCAATCTTTCACAATGGTGAAGATTCCCTTGATTCTGTTGGTACTGGCATCAGTGTGGTCTGCCAAGGCGGTGCGTTTAGTGGTCCGCATCAGTTGGTGGTTATATTTCAGGGTAGAATGAAATGTGCTTTTTTTCTCCGTTGTCTTTGCTCATTATATGCGCTCCTGTTGTTTCAGAGCATCCTCAGTTCCAGAGTTCCTCCGTTTAGTAACTAACTAGTCTGGATATTGTAGTGCTGTTGTTCTTGAGTGGTGTCACAGGGTCAGCGCACAAAGTGATCCAATTGTTGAACTTCTTGATGGCCTTGTGGAGGCTGTTTCTGTGTTTGGCTCTGAAGATGTTTAGAGCAATGGTCCAGTCTTTGTCCAGCATGTTTTTTCAGTTTCAGTGGGCTTGTCTGTGGTGTTTCAACTATGGCAATAACAGCTAAGGCAATAAAAGCAGCAAAAAGTGTCTCATTTTTTTTCTTATTTGTCTTCTATGCCCCCACCCAATATCATCTAATCCAGCATATTGCCTAGGCCATATGTTGTAATTTATATGCAATATCTGCATTTTTATTAATGCCCACAACCTTTCCTTGGGTTTCAAATACGGCGCTAACTCCCTCGAATTATGTGCACTGTGATTTTCGTTTGTCACACACCAGAAACAAGTTCAACGCATTTCTGCTACAATGTAGCATTTGTCATGATAATGAACGCCATATTGGATCACAATTTAAGTACCACATGTTACTGAAAAAACACTGTAAATATATGGGCATCAACAATCTAAAAATAACTTAACCCCTTTGTTTTCAAGAAAGAGACATGATTATGTAAATCATATAACTCAACAAAATTATATTTTACTCATGTACCAGATATTTTGTTACAAAGTCATACTCTAAATCACTAATTTCATATAAACTCATCAATGAAAAAATATTGATCAATATATTTAATATGGAAAATATATTGAGAACAAAAGTGCTTGTGCATTTTATCATATGGTCTGTATGTCTGATTTTGTTCATTACTTCTTAGTGAGCAACTAGTCTGGTGCTTAGTTTTAAGTCCAAAGTTCTCATAGTTTGCTCCATAATATGTTCAAGATCATGTCTCCAATGTCCATGCACAACTGAAAACAAATACTTAAAATGCTTGAATTCATAATCCCAAAACAATCAGGGTGAGGTGGCCGTTCTTAATTATGACATTATTAAACTACTATAGGTGTAATACATTTCAGCATCTGTATTTGGACCATTACTTTCCAAAATGTATCGGCCTTCTAGTCCCCTCAAAGCTTTTTCTCTGCCCCTTCCTTGTATAAGCTATCTATGACACTGTAACTTTGCAAATCGCCATTGCCCTGATGTACCTGTCAGAAATATCTTGCTACAGGGTACGCATTGTCTTGGTAATAGTTCACAGGTGTTGTATTATTCTCTTATGGAGCAGATGTTTCATGCTACCTGTATGTTTTTTCTTGCATGGACAAGTTAACATATAGACCACATGATGATCTCTGCAACTATAGTAATTCTTGAGATAATTCACTGTGCCCAATAGTTGATTGTTAATTGATTTTATATGCCCAATAGTTGATTGTCAATTGATTTTATGTTCCTACCATGTATATATGCTTTAAACTTCATATACTTAAAATAATCTCTTTTTTAACCAGCTATCTGACACTTCTCTTTTGATACCACTGTATACTGACTTATGTTGAATGGAAAGTGGTCTTCTAAATACCAACGTAGGCCTGTTCATGATCTTATCACCCATCACTGGATTGCTCTTCAAAATTGGCCAGTACTTCTGAAAAACTTGTCTCAAAGACTTCCCGGTTGCTTGTGGTTCTGAATATATGGGGGAGATTTAGGGAAAGTGACACTTCCACTTTCCCTGCGCCCCTTAGCAACCCCCTACCGACACTATGCACGCTGTATTTAAATTATGGCACACCAATGCGCAGGGTAGGGGGCAATAGCATAATTTTCCATGATGCTATTGATGTACTCTGCAGGAGTAGTGCCAACAAATGTTTGGGCCCTTATCCGGCAGAGTACATAGGGGCCCATTATAAATAATGGAAGCCCCTTTTAACGCCTGCTCTGAGCAGGCATTATAAGTGCTGTACAAAATGACGCAAGGAAATCTCGTAGATTTCCTTGCGCCATTTTTTCACCCCCAACCCCAATGGGGTAATGCCCTCTTTGCATACATTATGCTTGGCGCAGGCATAATGTAGTGCAAAGGTTTACAGAGTGGCGCAATGCATGCATTGAGCCACTTTGAAAATATGGCTCAAGGATTTTGGCTTTGGGCCACATTCGCATAAAAAACAATTATGCTAATGTGGCGCAAGTTGGCTCTAGGGGCTTATAAATATGCCCCTATGTACCTTTATATCTGTCTCTGTATTTTTGTCTGTTTTAAAGAGTATATTTTCTCTTTTTATAGTTTTTTTGTACCTATCTGTTGCTTTGTGTAGTGTGTCTTCACTATAACCTCGTTTTCTGAATCTCTGAAGTGTTTCTTGCCTCACAGTCGCATATAATGCCTCACTACAGTTGTCGTAGGACTCTCGTCATGAGTACGAGACTGCTGAATTCGGGCGGCAGCACCACCACATGTGGGAAACTGAGTCTTATACCACACTGTCTGGTAGCATGAAAGACAAACAGAAGCAGGGTTTGGTTTAATATATGTATTGAAGCAACTGTGTTCTACGTACAGAGGCATGAATTGCAATTATTAGGAAAATGAAACACAACTTTATTGTCATTGTGACAAGGAATGAGAAACAGATAAAAAGCCCCAACATCCTGTCACACTAGTGAATCTGAAATCCCTACTTGCACTACTAAAATCTACATGAGTGTTAGCCCTAATCTGCCCGTACTAGTCTCTGCAAGGAAGACCCATACCTGAATAATTAGCAGGGGGGTTGCCTGTCGGTCTGCTGGCAGTCCTCCCAAGTGGCTGCAACGAGAAGGCCGAGTTCAGCAGAGCTGTGACGACATGGTAGCGTGTGAGATGGCTGGCTGGAATGTTGCCCTTTAACCTGGTTTGTGGCATCTTGTTGTTTTGTACCAAAACGTATTGTTGTTCTGAAAACTGCCCTGACGTGGTAATGCGTATTTTCTGTGTAGGGTAGACATTGTACTCTTGGACAGGCAATACTCGGTAAATTATCATGTGCAGTCTGTGAGAAAGTAGCCTCTTTCTAGCCTTGTTACCCCCACTTTTGGCCTGTTTGTGAGTGTATGTCAGGGTGTTTTCACTGTCTCACTGGGATCCTGCTAGCCAGGGCCCAGTGCTCATAGTGAAAACCCTATGTTTTCAGTATGTTTGTTATGTGTCACTGGGACCCTGCTAGTCAGGACCCCAGTGCTCATAAGGTTGTGGGCTATATGTATGTGTTCCCTGTGTGGTGCCTAACTGTCTCACTGAGGCTCTGCTAACCAGAACCTCAGTGTTTATGCTCTCTCATTTCTTTCCAAATTGTCACTGACAGGCTAGTGACCATTTTTACCAATTTACATTGGCTTACTGGAACACCCTTATAATTCCCTAGTATATGGTACTGAGGTACCCAGGGTATTGGGGTTCCAGGAGATCCCTATGGGCTGCAGCATTTCTTTTGCCACCCATAGGGAGCTCTGACAATTCTTACACAGGCCTGCCACTGCAGCCTGAGTGAAATAACGTCCACGTTATTTCACAGCCATTTTACACTGCACTTAAGTAACTTATAAGTCACCTATATGTCTAACCTTTACCTGGTAAAGGTTAGGTGCAAAGTTACTTAGTGTGAGGGCACCCTGGCACTAGCCAAGGTGCCCCCACATTGTTCAGAGCCAATTCCCTGAACTTTGTGAGTGCGGGGACACCATTACACGCGTGCACTACATATAGGTCACTACCTATATGTAGCTTCACAATGGTAACTCCGAATATGGCCATGTAACATGTCTATGATCATGGAATTGCCCCCTCTATGCCATCCTGGCATAGTTGGCACAATCCCATGATCCCAGTGGTCTGTAGCACAGACCCTGGTACTGCCAAACTGCCCTTCCTGGGGTTTCACTGCAGCTGCTGCTGCTGCCAACCCCTCAGACAGGCATCTGCCCTCCTGGGGTCCAGCCAGGCCTGGCCCAGGATGGCAGAACAAAGAACTTCCTCTGAGAGAGGGTGTGACACCCTCTCCCTTTGGAAAATGGTGTGAAGGCAGGGGAGGAGTAGCCTCCCCCAGCCTCTGGAAATGCTTTGTTGGGCACAGAGGTGCCCAATTCTGCATAAGCCAGTCTACACCGGTTCAGGGACCCCTTAGCCCCTGCTCTGGCGCGAAACTGGACAAAGGAAAGGGGAGTGACCACTCCCCTGACCTGCACCTCCCCTGGGAGGTGTCCAGAGCTCCTCCAGTGTGCTCCAGACCTCTGCCATCTTGGAAACAGAGGTGCTGCTGGCACACTGGACTGCTCTGAGTGGCCAGTGCCACCAGGTGACGTCAGAGACTCCTGCTGATAGGCTCCTTCAGGTGTTAGTAGCCTATCCTCTCTCCTAGGTAGCCAAACCCTCTTTTCTGGCTATTTAGGGTCTCTGGGGAAACTTCAGATAACGAATGCAAGAGCTCATCCGAGTTCCTCTGCATCTCTCTCTTCACCTTCTGATAAGGAATCGACTGCTGACCGCGCTGGAAGCCTGCAAAACTGCAACATAGTAGCAAAGACGACTACTGCAACTCTGTAACGCTGATCCTGCCGCCTTCTCGACTGTTTTCCTGCTTGTGCATGCTGTGGGGGTAGTCTGCCTCCTCTCTGCACCAGAAGCTCCGAAGAAATCTCCCGTGGGGCGACGGAATCTTCCCCCTGCAACCGCAGGCACCAAAAAGCTGCATTACCGGTCCCTTGGGTCTCCTCTCAGCACGACGAGCGAGGTCCCTCGAATCCAGCGACTCTGTCCAAGTGACCCCCACAGTCCAGTGACTCTTCAGTCCAAGTTTGGTGGAGGTAAGTCCTTACCTCACCTCGCTGGGCTGCATTGCTGGGAACCGCGACTTTGCAGCTACTCCAGCCCCTGTGCACTTCCGGCGGAAATCCTTTGTGCACAGCCAAGCCTGGGTCCACGGCACTCTAACCTGCATTGCACGACTTTCTAAGTTGGTCTCCGGCGACGTGGGACTCCTTTGTGCAACTTCGGCGAGCACCGTTTCACGCATCCTCGTAGTGCCTGTTTCTGGTACTTCTCCGGGTGCTACCTGCTTCAGTGAGGGCTCTTTGTCTTGCTCGACGTCCCCTCTCTCTTCAGGTCCAATTTGCGACCTCCTGGTCCCTCCTGGGCCCCAGCAGCGTCCAAAAACGCCAAACGCATGATTTGCGACTAGCAAGGCTTGTTGGCGTCCTTTCGGCGGGAAAACACTTCTGCACGACCCTCCAAGGCGAGAGGGATCCTTCCACCAAAGGGGAAGTCTCTAGCCCTTTTCGTTCCTGCAGAAACCTCAGCTTCTTCTGTCCAGTAGAAGCTTCTTTGCACCCGCAGCTGGCATTTCCTGGGCATCTGCCCATCTCCGACTTGCTTGTGACTTTTGGACTTGGTCCCCTTGTTCCACAGGTACCCTAGATTGGAAATCCACAGTTGTTGCATTGCTGGTTTGTGTCTTTCCTGCATTATTCCTCTAACACGACTACTTTGTCCTTAGGGGAACTTTAGTGCACTTTGCACTCACTTTTCAGGGTCTTGGGGAGGGTTATTTTTCTAACTCTCACTATTTTCTAATAGTCCCAGCGACCCTCTACAAGGTCACATAGGTTTGGGGTCCATTCGTGGTTCGCATTCCACTTTTGGAGTATATGGTTTGTGTTGCCCCTATCCCTATGTTTCCCCATTGCATCCTATTGTAACTATACATTGTTTGCACTGTTTTCTAAGACTATACTGCATATTTTTGCTATTGTGTATATATATCTTGTGTATATTTCCTATCCTCTCACTGAGGGTACACTCTAAGATACTTTGGCATATTGTCATAAAAATAAAGTACCTTTATTTTTAGTATAACTGTGTATTGTGTTTTCTTATGATATTGTGCATATGACACTAAGTGGTACTGTAGTAGCTTCACCCGTCTCCTAGTTCAGCCTAAGCTGCTCTGCTAAGCTACCATTATCTATCAGCCTAAGCTGCTAGACACCCTATACACTAATAAGGGATAACTGGGCCTGGTGCAAGGTGCAAGTACCCCTTGGTACTCACTACAAGCCAGTCCAGCCTCCTACACAGTCTTTTACAGCCTTTGGCTGAGCACAAGATGAAATGTTGTACAAATGAGCTAAATAACAAATTCTGCGTGGAAGGGCAGCTGATAAAATTAATACAACATGACTGATAAAATGAAGCCTTTGCTAAAATAATAAAAAGGAATAAATTAAATTAACTACGTAAAAGGGCACAGGCCTAGAGCTGAAATAAATGTGCCCACATAGAGCGCTTAAATAACCCTACAACACAGCTATTCCTCTTGGCACATAAGAGCTCACCATGGGACTCTGTGAAGGGAATTGGATGAAAGCTGTCTGAATGCAGCAGACTAATTCCAGCCGTTGGTTTTCTATACATCCTAGTACATAACCTGTTGTTCATTAGCATTACTTCCACTGATGTTTCACTGATGGTGCTTGTGAACTGCAAAATTAAAATATTACAATTAATTGTGGTTACCAATTCTTCTGTTATTATCTTGGGGACTTTCCATATAAAAACAAGTCATCTATATATCTCAACCACACATTTTACATTGTGTGACCAGCCAGCATTCCATTTCTGTGGTATGGATCACCTGTTCCTCCCACCAGTCGATATGCAAGTTTGCATAGCCAGGGGCAAAATAGGTGCCCATAGCAGTACCCCTCTTCTGTCTGAACCATTCATTGTTAAATATGAACTTGATCTTGTTCAGACAGATTTGATACATTTCAACAAGCATCTTGTATGATCCTAAGATGGCGCTTATTATCGTGACCAAGGCTAAGTCATAGCCGAAATGCGCTGAGCTTGTTTCTGGTGTGTGACAAATATTCCATGCAAAGGAGAAGCTCAGCTTCGAGTTGTGCATCTAAAACCATCTGTCTCACAACGTATTTTCCAATAAATAGAGACATATCTTAGCCATATATTGCAAACAAGTCTACAAACTAGAAAACTGCAAAAGTTCAATTATGAAAGTGTGTTAATCCTATCAAAATATTTAAACCCTTGTTAAAAAAATACTTTTGAGGCTTAAGGTTTAGGCATGTAGGATTTTTTTAGAAAATGCATCATATAAAATATTCAGTATATTTATATTTATATTTTTTGATATGCTATTGCTACAATGTTACTGATTACTCCAACTACTATTCCATTTGTTCTGTAGTAAAACTGGCATACAATGAAGCCTTTATAAATAAAAGTAAGGATTTATTTTGCGTGTGTGTGTGTGTGTTCATTCGTGTGGCAGAAAGTTGCCAGAATGTATTAATATTCTGAGAGTCTCTGGCATTGTTATGTACCCAAAATAAATTTATTTCCAGGTAAGTGGAAGGAGTTGCGGCAATCATAAATTGTTTGGTCTTTCAGCCCAGAATTGGCAGGTGGATAAATACCTGGGCTTGCCAAAGAGCCACAAAAGCTCTTCGAGGTCATGTTTACATAATGTTTGTAAAATGTAACAAAAGAAATGGCAGGTGTATTGACGTGGGCCCAGGTTGTCATTTGCTATACAGAGGTCCTTCCTTCCACACAAGATACCATAACACTTCCACTCATACGTCTGAGGTAGCAAATGCTATCACAGTGCATGAGGGTTTCACCCTTTGTATTTAAGGTATCATCATACTGTGGTCTGGATATAGTCATGGGGCATTGTTTACTAAGGCTTAGCACTCATGCACATGTGGCAATAAAACAGCACAATGTTCTGCATCAATTTGCTTACCAATATAAAAGTAGGGGGTCACAACACAACATTGTGTAGTGCCATGCTATTGCCAGCTCTCACCATGCTAAGTTTAGACCTCTGCTGTTAAAATACTCTCTATTCATGGTTTTGTCGCTAAATTCAGAGCCTGAGTTAATGGCCTATTCTTGTGTGCTTCCTGAATATTGAATCAACAATATTGATGGCACAGAATATCGAGGAAAGAATACTGAAAATAAAACATTGACTGGTAAGTCTAGATTTCCCATACCTAACTCCACACATATGTGCCTGGGCAGTATATAGATGTGAAATTAGGAATAGTTAGGGATAGTAGATCTATATTTCCATCTATGTACTTACTTTTTGATATCTTGTCCCTTGATATTCTGTCCTCAAGATTAGTATGCCATGATATTGTTGATGTCAATATTCAGTATTCCCCTAACCTAGTCACACTGTCTTTAGGGTCCTGTTCCATAGCGATATATTCATGGTAGGGTAGTGGAATGGTTTTTCTTTTCAGTTAAGTTTTTTGAAGTTTCCGATGTTTACCCTTCACAAAGTTTGCAATATTTCCAGCATTACCTCAGCCATCACCAGAGTAAGGTATTTTTCTTTGCATTGTGCAATAAATGTTACATTAAAGCACTATCATTTTCACTGTAATCGCGCTGCTGTAGAACTCCCCCTTGGGGCCACGTTTAGACTGGGGTGGGACTTTATCCCCCAGACTGCCTTGCTGCTGGCCCTGCCCCATGTGGCTTGCGCTCT
This sequence comes from Pleurodeles waltl, assembly GCF_031143425.1. Classification (NCBI taxonomy): domain Eukaryota; kingdom Metazoa; phylum Chordata; class Amphibia; order Caudata; family Salamandridae; genus Pleurodeles; species Pleurodeles waltl. Next base: position 973,245,848 of record NC_090446.1, on the reverse strand, counting down.
TAAGCGCTATCGGACACTGCAGCACAGGACACACTGCTGTAGAACTCTCCCTGGGGGCCACGTTTAGAATGGGGTGGGACTTCATCCCCCAGACCGGCTTGTTGCCGGCACTGCCCCATGTGATTTGTGCTTTTAAGCACCATCGGACTCTGCAGCGCCGGCGCGCTGCTGTAGACCTCTCCCTGGGGGCCACGTTTAGACTGGGGAGGGACTTCATCCCCCAGACTGCCTTGCTGCCGGCCCTGTCCCACGTGACTCGCGCTCTTAAGCACCATCGGACATCGCAGCGCAGGACACAGTGCTGTAGAACTCTCCCTGGGGGCCACATTTAGACTGGGGTGGGACTTCATCCCCCAGTCTGCCTTGCTGCCGGCCTTGCCCCATGTGACTCGCGCTCTTAAGCACCATCGGACACCGCAGCGCAGGATGCGCCCGGGCTTGTGCCCGGGCGAAGACTGAGCCAAGAGAGGGCCAAGAACGGGGCCAAGAGCGGGCCTGTCTGTGCCCGTCTTTGCCTGTCTGTGGCCGGTCGAGGCTGTGCTGGGCCACCCCCTTTGGTCCATATCCTGGCTCGTTGCTCTTACGTTCTAGTAAGGACTAAGGTATAAGTTATAGATTCCAACATTCTTTTATGTGAATCTCTTATTTGACGCTATCTGGGGAAAATTTGTGTACGGGTTATTTCTCCCGTATGTGATTTTAAGCAATATGGGCAGACACAAGACACCGTTAGCTCCTGCCACAGCAAACTCTACATTAGATGGGTTTCTGCAAAGAGCAGTGGGTGCTCTTAGTAAGGAGATTGAAATGACAGAGAGAATACTATCACTAGCTTCATTACCCTCAGATAGGTTAAATAATTCAAATTCAGCCCAGACCTATAATCATGAGGGAGAATTTCAGCAATATCTGCAGGTTGTTCCGCAACCTGTTTTACCTTTCACAAATGTAAATCCTGAAACTTTGTTGAAGGATACTGATCTTCACATTTTAGTGGGATAACCAATACCCCAAGTGAATCAAAAACTCATTACCGCTAAAAGGAAAAGAGCAGAGGGCATGTTAAGATCAAAAAAGCAGAAAACTGTAATCCAGAAGACCATAATGAGTCAGAGTGGGGGGAAGAACCCAAGGTCTGGCCAGCTGACTAATGAGCCTATTGAAAGTTCATTGTTTTCACAGGAGGGGTCTTTCTTGAGTATAAAGAAGTTGTTTATTGAATCTTTACAACAGATATTGGAGAGCTTAGAGCAGATGGAGAAACAACTGAACCAATTCAAAGAAGGAGGGACTGAGAGATTTCTGGTCCAGTGTACGGTCTCCCAATACTAGTAGTCATATAAGGGTACACTGTTCCAAGGGGAGAAGTAATAGAAGGAATTCAAGGGGACCTAATCCTACAGGAGCAAGAACCCTCATGCATCCCAGTGGATGACTAGCTTCATCATCGGGAAAGCTCCTCGACAGGCCGGCGCTGCAATGCCTGTCGGGCTCCCCGAAGGGGGCTCTTGACCGTGTTGCTCTTATGTTAGCTGGTGGAATCAAGTCAAATAGATGAGATACCTTATTCTAGGTACCTGAGCAATATGGAGAGAAGGAAAAAATAAAATTGGTTATCCATCTGGAACACACATCAATTTAATCAGTATCAATTAGATGGAGACCAAGATTAAAACCAAGGTGAGAGTCAAAATTGAGTGATTATGCTCACTAACTCTCAACACTACAAGCACGAGAGGACTGAACCTATTAGGGTACCTCTTATCGTGGGTCTACATGTTTCGCGTCTAGTGGCCCAGCCGGATCCATTGACGCTTCATCAGGACCATAACAAAGAAAACAACTTCTCCAAAACATAAATTAGAAAGTACCCAAATGCGGGAATTTAAAAACCACAGAGCTGTCACTTACTTTAAGTACAACTGGCTATGTCAAAAAAAGGAGGTCGCCCATCCCCAGATTCAAGAGTGAGCTCCTTGGAAATCACATGCCAGGAACTGAAACTGAATCTGAATCTTGTTTGATACACATGGGTCTTGGGAGAGATTGATTGCACAAAGAGCACTCAAACTAGGAGCAGCATTGGACGCATTATTTAGATTTGCAAAGCAGCTTGGTGGTAAACCCTTTAAGGAATTGATACAACTACATAGAAGCAAATGTATTTCAATCAGGGTTTATGGTGCAGGTGTATGGGGTAGCTCCCCACTAGGGCAACTGCAAGTCACAGAGAATAGATTTTTAACTCGCCTATTGGCACTACCTCAAAGTACAGCGACTCTGATCCTTCACCTCGAATTAGGGGTAGATTATATTGAGGATCTTATAGGCTTAGCTCCCCTGTAACTATGGATAAAAATTTGGGCTACACCGAATGCTGCATTTTCCCGGTTAGTGTTAGCAGATTGTTTAAAATTGACCAAATGGCAAGCAATCCCTTGGCTGGTATATATCAAAAATATTTTTTTATGATCTTGGCTTACAGGCCCTTTTTGATTATCCGGAGGATATTTGTGTGCACACTAAAGACCGGGTTAAAAAACAGTACCCGGCATACAGGGAAGAAGGGCGTATTGTGAGAGCCCTTAACATGGTGTCAGTGACGAATTTCATGCAGCTTGAAAATATTTCAGGGGTGAATACATACTTGTTATGGCTAGGTATTATATAACAAGGTTGAGGATAAATTTGATTCACTACCTGGTAGCTTTTCCAAAAGCAGGGACTAGAATACCCATACATTCTTGTTGTCATTGTGATAACACCTCTATTTAATCTACACTGCACTTTATGCTTTTTTGTAAATTCTACTCTGTTTATCGGGCTCGCTTTCTCTGCCCTGTTCTTAAATATTTGCAACCCCCATCATATGAAAATGGTTTGAGGTACTGGCGATCTGCTGCCTCGCCTGAAATATGTTTGCTTTGTGAGTTTTATTATTGCGTCCAAAAACCAACGGAAAGTCTATGGTACGGGCCTGTGAATTCTTAAGGCAGTCTGATTTTTTTATTTGTGTTATTATCCAACTTCACGCAAAATGCACTTTAAGAGAATTAAATTGAGATATGTCGTATAGTGTAGTGATTCTGTAAAACTAACAGTTTTAGGGATGTTATTTTTTCATTTAGTATGATTAGACTAAAGATATTGCTGGAAGTGACTCAGATGTTTTGTTATTTTGCACAGCTGATATTCAATTAGGCATAGAATGTGCTTTATAAGAATAAAGCTGAAACATATTTTTTGATACGTCGATGTTTTCCTAAGGATTTTTTACTGTATATATTGGATCTAGAAGTAATATAAACAAATATATTTCCTGTTTTTATGTACACCTTTTATAGTCTGTTTTTAACTTTTTAACTGTTTTAAGATTTTAAGATTATTTGTCATATATATAATGATTAATGTTCGAAATTATATCCTGTGTACTTTTATGGTTTCAAGTGAGACCGAATAAAGTTATTTTGTCTGTCTGTCTGTCTGCCTCTGAAATTTGATCAGATGAGCTCATAAGTCACACTTCAAAAGAATATTAAGACAGAGTTAAGTGGCAGGACCAGGAGTGTCCAAGGAGACAAACAATAGCAGCGAAAATAAAAGACTGTTTTTGGAAATGGAAAATAAAAAGGGAAATGGCAAGCGAATAAATATAATAAAAGGAAATAAAGAAAAAGCAAAAAGGGCAGAAAATTATGGTAGGAGGACAGTAAATGAGAAGAAAAACAAGGTCACTAAAGTACTGGGGTGGGAGGAAGGGGAAAAGGAGACTAAAAAGAAAATCTTGAAGAAAGTAACAGATGAAGGGAGGGAAATGCATAGCTAGGAAAATGGAAGGAGGGATGAAGGAAGGAAAAAATGAATTATTGTGAGAAGAAAAAGAAAGGAAGAATGAAAACATGAACAAAGAGAAGAAAGAAAAAGAGAATGAGAAAAGGGAGGCATAGAAAAAATGGCAGGACAGAAGGGAAAAGGAAGAACGAATGAATTAAAGTAAGAAAGAGCAGACGGGGAGAAAAGAAGGAAGCAATAAAGGAATAGAAAAAGTGAAAAGAAAAAAAGTGAAATGAAAACAAAAGAGGAAGGAAAAGGAGAAGAGCAAAAGAAATGAAAAAGGAAAGCTGAGGTAAGAAAGGTAGATGAAGAAAAAGAAGAAAGAAACACGAAGGAAGGAAAAAGGAAAAAATAAGTAAAGGAAGAAAGAAGAAAGAAGAAAGGGACAAAAGAGGGAGAGAAGACATGGAAGGGAAGAAGGAAGGATGAACAAATGGATAGGAAGTAAAAAAGAACAAAAGAAATAAGTAACTGAAGCCAATAACTGGAAAAGGAAGGAGGAAGAACAAAAAAAAGAAATGATGGACACCAAGAAGTACTAAAGGAAGAATAAAAGAGTAATAGAACGAAAAACAAATGCAGGGTATAGACAACAAGCTAATAAAGAAAGAGGGGATAAGAAAGGGAGGCGACAACAAAAAAGAAAAAGGAAAATAAAAGAAGAAAGAAAGTGAGAAGAAATGATTACTCCTAGGAAAATAGTTTTCCTGAATTATATGGTCCATTATATAGCCATCCAAGGCATTGCTGCCTTTCCCTAGACCAACTCAGATATTGCGTTGGCTATCTCAGGCCATGGCTTAAGATCTGCATTGTGATATATGGTAGGTATGTGATTTATTTAGAGCCTACCTTCAGTATATGATGTGTATCAATGGCAGGTGGTTGCATTAGAGGTGGGCACATTTCCCCCTTTTTTAATTAGCAGTATGCAGATGCAAAACAGCAGAAAATCGACAGTTTCCGCTGGTATTACACCTGCCTCCCCGAATTTTAAAAAAATTGGAATGCAGACAAAATGGCCTGCAGCAGTTGAATTATTTGTTCCGTGCAGTGAGAAACGCACAGAATGAGGAAGCCTTGCGCCCCTTCAGCACTGTCGGGGGCTGGGCAGTGCGATTACCTTAATGGGCAGTTAATTACACTGCCTGGACCCCGACAGAGCTTCAAGCAGGTTCCTCAGCACGTGAGTCTGTGAATGGTGCCTATCCCGCATAGCGCCAGGAGGCCACTTCAGGGAGGCACTGGATGCAGACTTCCCGGTTGGGGAGATTCCTTCAAGAGCACTGGCATGGGTCCGGACAATCAATGTACCTTAATGTGGGATTCAGGATATTTTTTTTTTCTGGCTACTCTCTTGCTCCATGATTTGAGTCATGTTGCTTTGTGTGCAGTATCTCCTCACTCCGTGATCTAGAGCTCATCAGTTTTTGTTCTGGATCTTATTATTGCATTCAGGATCTTGTCAGTGTGGGTGCAGAGTCTTCTCGCTAATCTAATACAGTCTCTTCAGTATCTTTAGAGCCCTTTCTCTCGATTTGCAGGGTCTTTTCACACAGCATTGAAGGCTTGGCACCATTGCTGGAACTCAGCAGCCAAGGTTCTTGTGCCAGGGCTCATCTGCACTGTCTCCGGCCCAGCTGCCAGCGCAGTTCCTCGCCTGACCCGCGGCCTACCCCGGCCGGTGCACCGCTCCCGCCCAGTGTGCTCCTCGATTTGTCTCCCCTTTGCAGTCCTGTTTTGCCTTCCTCTGTGTTGTGCTCTGTCATTCACTTTTGTGCCCTTTGTGTTGTGTGCTTTCAGTTTTGCGCTCTCTGTACTGTGCTCTGTTATTCTGTTTCTGTTCCTCGGGTCCCCCTGTGATCCAGTGCATCTACTGTCTGCTGTTTGCTGTTTATTTACTGTTTGTCATCCACTGTTTTGCATGTTTGTTTGTTTATCGGTGCTCACCTGTACCACTGCTTCTCCTGCTGCACCTTCTTCCGGTTGCTCCCTTTCTGGCCCATTCTTGTCGGCCTCACCCACTGCCTCCCATGCCCCTCTCTCTCTCCCTATGACCTACTTAATAGAGGTCGCAGTGGGTGGGAGCAGTAGGTGCGCTGACGGCATGCCAGAGGGAAGCACATCTGCCCTGTCCGCACCTGGACCACGCCCAGCGCCAAGAACCCTGGCCCTCTGACTACCCACCACTACTCCTCCACAGGACTAAAAGTCCTGGACTCCAGACAAGACAACAACATCTGTTGCACCTCCCTTCCCCCTGAAAAACAGAAGGACCTCTCACCTGCTGTCACTGCGTTTCTCCTGCAACACAGGACCACCCACTCACACTGGAACTGCTGCCACACCCCACCAGAAGACCACAAACACTGGCAAACTGCTTGTTATGCAGTCTTCTCAATGCCTGATCCCTCTGCAAACATGCCACGGAAATCTGGGACGCCATCATCACTACATCATTTTCATCACCTAGACATGGCTCAACCCCTTCTCAAACCCCGACATACTGCAATGCCTGACAGCTACAAGATCATACACCCAGACCGCACCAACAAACACGGTGGAGGCATCGCCATCATCCACAAGGAGACCATCTGATGCACCACCACCAAAGAGGACTCATCATGGAAACCCGTAACTTCTAACCAAAACTAAAACCACCATCAGAGCCACCCTTGCCTACCGACACACAGAACCCAGGCCCATCTTTTGCAATGCCTTCTCCAACCTCATCGCCCCCTAGCCATTGACTGCAGACACTATATCTTACTCTGCAACCTCAAGTTCCACCTCGATAACCCCAAGAACACCAACGCCACCAACATCTGCCTGACCCAACCGGTCACTGACCCCACATACAAAGTAGAACACACACTGGACCCAATCTTCACATCCAGTGGCAGAGTCAGATACAGCCATCCTACTGAGATCATCTGGTCCCACCACACTATCGTCACTTTACCATCGATGGCACCCACAACAGCCCCACAAAAACCCCCAAAACAGCTCACGGCATCTGAAACAAAGTGCCCGAGACCCAGTAGATGCAGGCCTCAGCACCACCCAACGAGAAACTGCATAAAAGTTAGAATAAGCCGTCCAGAACTTCTCTGTCTGGATCACCAAATGCGCTGACAGAGTCGCCCCTGTGAAGCCAACCAGAACCAACAAACTATCGAGACAAGCCAGCCGGTTCACCCCGACCTCAGAACCATCAAACTCTACTGCAAATGGCTAGAAAATTAATGGCATGCTACCATAAGCACCTCCGAACCGAACTGCCTATAAAGCAGCCCTTAAATGCTATCAACACATCAAGGACGCTATGAATTCAGCACTCACAGACCACATCGAAACAAGCACCAACAGCACAAGAGGACTCTTCAATGTAGTCAAAGAATTTTCTAGCCCTTCAGGCACAAAAAAAACTATCTGCCCGTCATAAGACCTCTGCAACACCCTATCGGACTTCTTTCACAACAAGATAGTCACCGTCTACAACAACTTTGAATCCCAACCCACAGAGGGTCAACCTCCACAACCTAGACCCCCCCACACACACACACCAACCAAACCATCCCCTCCTGGACACCACTCACCACGCTGCACACCACCACCATTATGTCCTCAATCCACTCTAGGGCACCAGCGACCCCTACCCCCACCACCTCTTCAACCTGGGAATTAAAGAAATAGGCATAGAACTCACCGACATCCTCAACGCCTCCATCACCGTGGCAACCTTCTCCAACCAAGGGATACACACAGAGGTCAGACCCCTCCTGAAGAAACCATCCACCGATCCCAGTGAACTAAAAAAATACCATCTCATCTCTCCCCTCCCGTACCCTGCCAAAGTCTCGGAGAAGGCCATCAACATCCAGCTCACAGAATACCTTGCTTGATGACTCCCAATCTCGCTTCTGCGCCAACAACAGCATGGAAACAACCTTGATAGCAGCCACAGACAACATCAGATCCTTCCTTGACTGTGGTGATACAGCAGCCTTCACCCCTCCTCAACCTACCTGCAGCGTTCAACACAGTATCCCCCCACACCCTCATCAACAGGTTCAAAAGCATAGGCTTCCAGGACAATGCCCTCAAGTGGATAACCTCCTTCCTCGCAGGAAGGGTCCACCTTCCAACCTTTACTTCAGATCCTAAAAACATCCTCTGCGGCGTACCTCAAGGATCCTTCCTCAGCCCAAACTATTCAACTCCTACATGATCCCCACTCCCAGACATTGTCAGATCCCACCTACTTTGCGTCATACTCTATGCAGACAACACACAACTCATCCTATCGCTCACCGAAGACCCCACCACCAGCAGAACAAACTTCTGCAATGTCATGACCAGTGTCGCCAACTTGATGAGAACCAACTGCCTCAAGCTAAACTCAGACAAAACAGAAATGTTGGTCTTCGGGAAAAACACTTCCATATGAGACAACAGCTGGTGGCCATCCTAGCTAGGCCCTACACCGACCCTGCCACACCACCCACACAACCTCAGCTTCATGCTAGACAGTGATCTTACCATAAAAGGCCAAATCAAGGCAGTCTCCACATCCTGCTTCCACACCCTCCATATAATCCACAAGATCTTCAGATGGATCCCCACTGACACCAGGAAGACCGTGACCCAGGTCCTTGTCTCCAGCCAGCTCAACTATGGCAACGCACTCTACATCAGCATCTCCAACCAACTCCTCAGAGACTCAAGGTCATACAGAACGCTGCTGCCAGACTCATCCTAGACCTCCCCAAATATTACCACATCACCCACACCTCAGGAACCTCCACAGGCTCCCAATCCAGAAGAGATGCCAGTTCAAGATTCTCACACATGCCTACAAAGCTTTGCACAACCAGGGACCAACTTATATCAACCACCGTTTGAACATCCACAAACCTTCCAGACACCTGTGCTCCACCTCACTGGCCCTAGCACACATTCCCTGCAACTGCCACAGCCACAGTGGAGGCCGCTCCTTCTCCTACACCACCCCCAAGACTTGGAACAACCTGCCCCTCCAACTTTGTATATCACCCTCCCTGATCAACTTCAGGAAGAAGCTCAAGACCTGACTCTTCGACTGAGACCCTGCATCCTCAGTGCCCAGATACCCCAAGAGTGGTAATTGTAGGAGGCTGGACTGGCTTGTAGTGAGTACCAAGGGGTACTTGCACCTTGCACCAGGCCCAGTTATCCCTTATTAGTGTATAGGGTGTCTAGCAGCTTAGGCTGATAGATAATGGTAGCTTAGCAGAGCAGCTTAGGCTGAACTAGGAGACGTGTGAAGCCACTACAGTACCACTTAGTGTCATATGCACAATATCATAAGAAAACACAATACACAGTTATACTAAAAATAAAGGTACTTTATTTTTATGACAATATGCCAAAGTATCTTAGAGTGTACCCTCAGTGAGAGGATAGGAAATATACACAAGATATATATACACAATAGCAAAAATATGCAGTATAGTCTTAGAAAACAGTGCAAACAATGTATAGTTACAATAGGATGCAATGGGGAAACATAGGGATAGGGGCAACACAAACCATATACTCCAAAAGTGGAATGCGAACCACGAATGGACCCCAAACCTATGTGACCTTGTAGAGGGTCGCTGGGACTATTAGAAAATAGTGAGAGTTAGAAAAATAACCCTCCCCAAGACCCTGAAAAGTGAGTGCAAAGTGCACTAAAGTTCCCCTAAGGACAAAATAGTCGTGTTAGAGGGAAAATGCAAGGAAAACACAAATCAGCAATGCAACAACGATGGATTCCTGACTGAGGGTACCTGTGGAACAAGGGGACCAAGTCCAAAAGTCACAAGCAGCTCGGAGATGGGCAGATGCCCAAGAAATGCCAGCGGTTGGTGCAAAGAAGCCCTTACTAGGCTGAAGAACTGTGAATACTGCAGGAACGACAAGGGCTAGAGACTTCCCCTTTGGAGGATGGATCCCCCACGCCTTGGAGAGTCGTGCAGAAGTGTTTTCCCGCCGGATGGACGCCAACAAGCCTTGCTACACGCAAATCGTGCGTTTGGCGTTTTTGGACGCTGCTGGGGCCCAGGAGGGACCAGAAGGTCGCAAATTGGACCTGCAGAGAGAGGGGACGTCGAGCAAGACAAAGAGCCCTCACTGAAGCAGGTAGCACCCGGAGAAGTGCCAGAAACAGGCACTACGAGGATGCGTGAAACGGTGCTCGCCGAAGTTGCACAAAGGAGTCCCACGTCGCCGGAGACCAACTTAGAAAGTCGTGCAATGCAGGTTAGAGTGCCGTGGACCCAGGCTTGGCTGTGCACGAAGGATTTCCGCCGGAAGTGCACAGGGGCCGGAGTAGCTTGCAAAGTCGCGGTTCCCAGCAATGCAGCCCAGCGAGGTGAGGCAAGGACTTACCTCCACCAAACTTGGGCTGAAGAGTCACTGGACTGTGGGGGTCACTTGGACGGTGTCGCTGGATTCGAGGGACCTCGCTCGTCGTGCTGAGAGGAGACCCAAGGGACCGGAAATGCAGCTTTTTGGTGCCTGCGGTTGCAGGGGGAAGATTCCGTCGACCCACGGGAGATTTCTTCGGAGCTTCTGGTGCAGAGAGGAGGCAGACTACCCCCACAGCATGCACAAGCAGGAAAACAGTCGAGAAGGCGGCAGGATCAGCGTTACAGAGTTGCAGTAGTCGTCTTTGCTACTATGTTGCAGGTTTGCAGGCTTCCAGCGCGGTCAGCGGTCGATTCCTTATCAGAAGGTGAAGAGGGAGATGCAGAGGAACTCGGCTGAGCTCATGCATTCGTTATCTAAAGTTTCCCCAGAGACAGAGACCCTAAATAGCCAGAAAAGAGGGTTTGGCTACCTAGGAGAAAGGAAAGGCTACTAACACCTGAAGGAGCCTATCACAAGGAGTCTCTGACGTCACCTGGTGGCACTGGCCACTCAGAGCAGTCCAGTGTGCCAGCAGTACCTCTGTTTCCAAGATGGCAGAGGTCTGGAGCACACTGGAGGAGCTCTGGACACCTCCCAGGGGAGGTGCAGGTCAGGGGAGTGGTCACTCCCCTTTCCTTTGTCCAGTTTCGCGCCAGAGCAGGGGCTAAGGGGTCCCTGAACCGGTGTAGACTGGCTTATGCAGAATTGGGCACATCTGTGCCCAACAAAGCATTTCCAGAGGCTGGGGGAGGCTACTCCTCCCCTGCCTTCTCACCATTTTCCAAAGGGAGAGGGTGTCACACCCTCTCTCAGAGGAAGTTCTTTGTTCTGCCATCCTGGGCCAGGCCTGGCTGGACCCCAGGAGGGCAGCTGCCTGTCTGAGGGGTTGGCAGCAGCAGCAGCTGCAGAGAAACCCCAGGAAGGGCAGTCTGGCAGTACCAGGGTCTGTGCTACAGACCACTGGGATCATGGAATTGTACCAACAATGCCAGGATGGCATAGAGGGGGCAATTCCATGATCATAGACATGTTACATGGCCATATTCGGAGTTACCATGGTGAAGCTACATATAGGTAGTGACCTATATGTAGTGCACGCGTGTAATGGTGTCCCCGCACTCACAAAGTTCAGTGAATTGGCTCTGAACAATGTGGGGGCACCTTGGCTAGTGCCAGGGTGCCCTCACACTAAGTAACTTTGCACCTAACCTTTACCAGGTAAAGGTTAGACATATAGGTGACTTATAAGTTACTTAAGTGCAGTGTAAAATGGCTGTGAAATAACGTGGACGTTATTTCACTCAGGCTGCAGTGGCAGGCCTGTGTAAGAATTGTCAGAGCTCCCTATGGGTGGCAAAAGAAATGCTGCAGCCCATAGGGATCTCCTGGAACCCCAATACCCTGGGTACCTCAGTACCATATACTAGGGAATTATAAGGGTGTTCCAGTAAGCCAATGTAAATTGGTAAAAATGGTCACTAGCCTGTCAGTGACAATTTGGAAAGAAATGAGAGAGCATAACCACTGAGGTTCTGATTAGCAGAGCCTCAGTGAGACAGTTAGTCACTACACAGGTAACACATTCAGGCACACTTATGAGCACTGGGGCCCTGGGTTACCAGGGTCCCAGTGACACATACAACTAAAACAACATATATACAGTGAAAGATGGGGGTAACATGCCAGGCAAGATGGTACTTTCCTACACAACCCCCCCCCCAAACGAAGGACAATAAGACTAGCCATTACCTGATGAGTCTTCATTGTCTAAGTGGAAATATCTGGAGAGTCCATCTGCATTGGAGTGGCTACTCCCAGGTCTATGTTCCACTGTATAGTCCATTCCCTGTAGGGATATGGACCACCTCAACAATTTAGGATTTTCACCTTTCATTTGTTTTAGCCAAAGTAGAGGTTTGTGGTCTGTCTGAACAATGAAGTGAGTGCCAAACAGGTATGGCCTCAACTTCTTCAGAGCCCAGACCACAGCAAAGGCCTCCCTCTCAATGGCAGACCAACGCTTTTCTCTAGGGGTCAACCTTCTACTAATAAAAGCAACAGGTTGATCCTGGCCCTCAGAATTAAGTTGTGATAGGACTGCCCCTACTCCTAATTCAGATGCATCAGTTTGGACATAGAATTTTTTAGAGTAACAAGGGCTTTTCAGGACAGGTGCAGAGCACATGGCCTGCTTCAGCTCCTCAAAAGCTTTCTGACAGTTTGCTGTCCATAATACCTTTTTAGGCATTTTCTTGGATGTGAGGTCATTAAGAGGGGCTGCAATGGAGCCATAGTTCTTAATGAACCTCCTGTAATACCCAGTGAGGCCTAGGAAGGCTCTCACCTGAGTCTGAGTGGTAGGGGGAACCCACTCAATAATAGTTTGGATTTTCCCCTGAAGTGGTGCAATCTGTTCCCCACCAACAAGGTGTCCCAGATAAACCACCTTACCCTGCCCTATCTGGCACTTTGAAGCCTTGATAGTGAGGCCTGCCTTTTGCAGAGCCTCCAAAACTTTCCAAAGGTGGACCAGGTGATCATCCCAGCTGGAGCTAAAGACAGCTATATCATCCAAATATGCTGCACTGAAAGCTTCCAGCCCTTGCAGGACTGTGTTCACCAACCTCTGAAAAGTGGCAGGTGCATTTTTCAAACCAAAAGGCATTACAGTAAACTGGTAATGTCCTCCAATGGTAGAAAATGCAGTCTTAGGTTTAGCATCTTCTGACAATTTGATCTGCCAATACCCTGCAGTCAAATCAAAAGTGCTTAGATACTTGGCAGATGCCAGTGTATCTATAAGCTCATCTGCCCTGGGTATAGGGTGAGCATCAGTTTTGGTTACCAAGCTGAGACCTCTATAGTCTACACAAAACCTCATTTCTTTCTTTCCATCTTTAGAATTGGGTTTTGGTACCAGTACCACAGGAGAAGCCCATGGACTGTCAGAGTGCTCAACCACTCCTAGTTCCAACATTTTCTGAACTTCTTGCTTTATGCAGTCCCTGACATGGTCAGGCTGCCTATAGATCTTACTTTTGACAGGTAAACTGTCACCAGTATCTATAGTGTGCTCACACCAAGAAGTGGTGCCTGGCACAATGGAGAAGAGTTCTGAAAATTGTCCTAGGAGATTTATGCAATTATCTTTCTGCTCAGCAGTAAGACAATCAGCCAAAACTACACCTTCCACAAGAGCATCTTGTTCTGTGGAAGAGAAGAGATCAGGTAGAGGATCACTGTCCTCTTCCTGTCCCTCATCTGTTGCCATGAGCAGGGTGAGATCAGCCCTGTCATAGTAGGGTTTCAGGCGGTTGACATGGAGCACCCTAAGGGGACTCCTGGCAGTGCCTAAGTCAACCAAGTAGGTGACTTCACCCTTCTTTTCAACAATTGTGTGGGGTCCACTCCATTTATCTTGGAGTGCTCTTGGGGCCACAGGCTCCAAGACCCACACTTTCTGCCCTGGTTGGTACTGAACCAAAACAGCCTTCTGATCATGCCATTGCTTCTGGAGCTCTTGGCTGGCCTGAAGGTTTTTACTGGCCTTTTTCATGTACTCAGCCATCCTTGATCTGAGGCCAAGTACATAATCCACAATATCCTGTTTAGGAGCTTTTAAAGGTTGTTCCCAACCCTCCTTTACAAGTGTGAGTGGACCCCTAACAGGGTGTCCAAAAAGAAGTTCAAAGGGGCTGAAGCCCACTCCTTTCTGGGGTACCTCCCTGTAGGCAAAAAGGAGGCATGGTAGAAGGATATCCCATCTCCTGCGGAGTTTTTCAGGGAGTCCCATAATCATGCCTTTGAGAGTTTTATTAAATCTCTCCACCAGTCCATTTGTTTGTGGATGATAGGGTGTTGTGAACTTGTAAGTTACACCACACTCCTTCCACATGGCCTTTAAGTATGCAGACATGAAATTGCTTCCTCTGTCTGATACTACTTCCTTTGGGAAGCCCACCCTGGAAAATATTCCCAGGAGGGCCTTTGCCACTGCAGGAGCTGTAGTGGTCCTTAAAGGAATTGCTTCAGGATATCTTGTGGCATGGTCCACTACCACTAAGATAAACCTATTGCCTGAAGCAGTAGGAGGGTCAAGGGGGCCAACTATGTCAACCCCTACCCTTTCAAAGGGAACCCCAACCACAGGCAGTGGGATAAGGGGTGCCTTTGGAGTGCCACCTGTCTTGCCACTGGCTTGACAGGTTTCACAGGACTTACAAAATTCTTTTGTGTCCTCAGACATCCTAGGCCAATGAAACAATGGTACCAATCTGTCCCAAGTTTTCATTTGACCCAGGTGCCCAGCTAAGGGAATGTCATGTGCCAGTGTTAGGAGGAACTTTCTGTACTCCTGAGGAATCACTAATCTCCTGGCAGCTCCAGGTTTAGGATCCCTATGCTCAGTGTACAAGAGGTTGTCCTCCCAGTAAACTCTGTGAGAGTCACTGACATCCCCATTAGCCTGTTTGACAGCTTGCTGTCTGAGACCCTCTAATGTGGGACAGGTTTGCTGTGCCACACTCAGCTCCTCCCTGGCAGGCCCCCCTTCACCCAAAAGCTCAGCAGTGTCTGCTTCCAGCTCCTCTGGTGTAGGTTCTGCACAGGGAGGGAATTCTTCTTCCTCAGAAGTTGAATCCACTGTAGAGGGAGGGATAGTAGGAAGTGGTTTGCTTCTACTAGCCCTAGCTTTAGGGAGCACTTGGTCCATTGTTCCAGGATCCAAGCTTCCCTGTCCTTTTTGCTTTTTGGCCTGAGCCCTTGTCAAAGCAAAAATATGCCCTGGGATGCCCAGCATTGCTGCATGGGCCTCCAACTCCACATCTGACCAAGCTGATGTCTCCAAATCATTCCCTAATAGACAGTCTACAGGTAAATCTGAAGCTACCACAACTTTCTTTGGACCAGTTACCCCCCCCCAGTTGAGATTTACAACAGCCATGGGGTGGCTTTGTGTTATGTTGTGAGCATCGGTTACTTGGTACTGGTGTCCAAGTATGTGTTGTTCAGGGTGCACCAGTTTCTCAATCACCATTGTGACACTGGCACCTGTGTCCCTGTAGGCCTGGACCTCAACACCATTTATTAGGGTTAGTTGCTTGTACTTCTCCAAGTTATGGGGGCAAGCAACCAAAGTGGCTAAGTCAATAGCCCCTTCAGAGACTAAAGTAGCCTCTGTGGTCTCCCTAATTAGACCAACCCCAACTAAATTACCAAAAGTGAGCCCAGCTACTCCCTTGGATTGGCTATTAGTAGGTTTGCTCCCACCACCACTGCTATTAGTAGGGACACTAGGTGTAGCAGTAGGGGTTGTAGTGGTAGGAGCTGTGGTGCCTTTCTTTGGACAACTGGAATCTGTTGTCCAATGGCCTTTTATTTTACATAAATAGCACCATGGTTTCTTTTCCTTGTTCTGATTAAAGGAGGATTTGGACCCACCACCCCCACCAGAGTGTTTTTGTGGGCCTGATGAAGACTCATTTTTAGATTTGTCCCCACCCTTGTCAGAAGACTTACCATCCTTCTTTTTGTTGCCATCTTTGTCACCCCCTGTATGAACTTTTCTGTTCACTCTTGTTCTGACCCATTTGTCTGCCTTCTTTCCCAATTCTTGGGGAGAGGTCAGATCAGAGTCCACCAAGTACTGGTGCAACAAATCAGACACACAATTATTAAGAATATGCTCTCTCAGGATCAAGTTATACAGGCTGTCATAATCAGTAACTTTACTGCCATGTAACCACCCCTCCAAGGCCTTCACTGCCTGCTCAATGAAATCAACCCAGTCTTGTGAAGACTCCTTTTTGGTATCTCTGAACTTTATCCTGTACTGTTCAGTGGTTAAGCCATAACCATCCAGGAGTGCATTCTTAAGAACTTGGAAATTGTTAGCATCATTTTCTTTTACAGTAAGGAGCCTATCCCTACCTTTTCCAGTAAATGATAGCCATAGGATAGCAGCCCACTGCTTTTGAGGGACATCCTGTACAGCACAGGCCCTCTCAAGTGCCGCAAACCACTTGTTAATGTCATCCCCCTCCTTATAAGGGGGAACTATCTTGTGCAGATTCCTGGAATCATGCTCTTTTGCAGGATGACTATGGGGAATACTGCTGCTGCCACCATGGGTATCTAAACCCATCTTCTGTCTTTCCCTCCCTATTTCTAAAGACTGTCTATCCAAATCCAGCTGTTGCTTCTTGAGCTTCAGTCTGGTTTGCTCCACTCTCAATCTATTGAGCTCCCTTTCTAACAATCTGTCATCAGGGTGGGTGGGAGGGACATTTCTAGATACAGAGGTATGATGGGAATGAACAGATGGAGACCTGTCCCTTACAGAGGGCACCCTAACAGCTTGGCTACCAGTATAATGTGAGAGCACACCATTAGTATGGTGTGATTCAACCTCTGTACCAACTATGCTAGACTGTCTAGTAATGGGCAGGCTGAGAAGTTTCTTTCCTGAACCTTTTCCTGGGGGAGTCCCTGGATCAGATTGAGAACCATTAGCTACTTTTTCTACAGATTGGGCACTTATGGCCTTATCCTGTACTCTAAGCATATTAATTAACAGTTCTAAGGAAGGATTCTTCCCTACACTCAAACCTCTCTCTATGCAGAGACTCCTTGCTCCTTTCCAGCTAAGGTGATCATATGCAAGTTTGGACAGTTCAACATTTTTTCCTGTGCCAGACATTTTTTAGAGAGAGTTAAAGTGATAGAAAAAGAGGAAAAAGTTTTCAGAACTTTTTGGAAAGACAGAAAAAACTTTTTAAACTTTTAAGAACTTTTTTGAAAGTTTAGAAGTACTTTTCAGCACTTAGAAAAGAGTGAAAAGAGGAAATGCAAAACTTTTTGGCTATGTGTATATACACTGACCTTGTTTTGTATATTTTTCTCTTATGAAAAGTACAATGACAAGAGTGGTAAGTAGTCTCAAGCACTTATCCCACCACTGCACAACCAATGTAGGAGGCTGGACTGGCTTGTAGTGAGTACCAAGGGGTACTTGCACCTTGCACCAGGCCCAGTTATCCCTTATTAGTGTATAGGGTGTCTAGCAGCTTAGGCTGATAGATAATGGTAGCTTAGCAGAGCAGCTTAGGCTGAACTAGGAGACGTGTGAAGCCACTACAGTACCACTTAGTGTCATATGCACAATATCATAAGAAAACACAATACACAGTTATACTAAAAATAAAGGTACTTTATTTTTATGACAATATGCCAAAGTATCTTAGAGTGTACCCTCAGTGAGAGGATAGGAAATATACACAAGATATATATACACAATAGCAAAAATATGCAGTATAGTCTTAGAAAACAGTGCAAACAATGTATAGTTACAATAGGATGCAATGGGGAAACATAGGGATAGGGGCAACACAAACCATATACTCCAAAAGTGGAATGCGAACCACGAATGGACCCCAAACCTATGTGACCTTGTAGAGGGTCGCTGGGACTATTAGAAAATAGTGAGAGTTAGAAAAATAACCCTCCCCAAGACCCTGAAAAGTGAGTGCAAAGTGCACTAAAGTTCCCCTAAGGACAAAATAGTCGTGTTAGAGGGAAAATGCAAGGAAAACACAAATCAGCAATGCAACAACGATGGATTCCTGACTGAGGGTACCTGTGGAACAAGGGGACCAAGTCCAAAAGTCACAAGCAGCTCGGAGATGGGCAGATGCCCAAGAAATGCCAGCGGTTGGTGCAAAGAAGCCCTTACTAGGCTGAAGAACTGTGAATACTGCAGGAACGACAAGGGCTAGAGACTTCCCCTTTGGAGGATGGATCCCCCACGCCTTGGAGAGTCGTGCAGAAGTGTTTTCCCGCCGGATGGACGCCAACAAGCCTTGCTACACGCAAATCGTGCGTTTGGCGTTTTTGGACGCTGCTGGGGCCCAGGAGGGACCAGAAGGTCGCAAATTGGACCTGCAGAGAGAGGGGACGTCGAGCAAGACAAAGAGCCCTCACTGAAGCAGGTAGCACCCGGAGAAGTGCCAGAAACAGGCACTACGAGGATGCGTGAAACGGTGCTCGCCGAAGTTGCACAAAGGAGTCCCACGTCGCCGGAGACCAACTTAGAAAGTCGTGCAATGCAGGTTAGAGTGCCGTGGACCCAGGCTTGGCTGTGCACGAAGGATTTCCGCCGGAAGTGCACAGGGGCCGGAGTAGCTTGCAAAGTCGCGGTTCCCAGCAATGCAGCCCAGCGAGGTGAGGCAAGGACTTACCTCCACCAAACTTGGGCTGAAGAGTCACTGGACTGTGGGGGTCACTTGGACGGTGTCGCTGGATTCGAGGGACCTCGCTCGTCGTGCTGAGAGGAGACCCAAGGGACCGGAAATGCAGCTTTTTGGTGCCTGCGGTTGCAGGGGGAAGATTCCGTCGACCCACGGGAGATTTCTTCGGAGCTTCTGGTGCAGAGAGGAGGCAGACTACCCCCACAGCATGCACAAGCAGGAAAACAGTCGAGAAGGCGGCAGGATCAGCGTTACAGAGTTGCAGTAGTCGTCTTTGCTACTATGTTGCAGGTTTGCAGGCTTCCAGCGCGGTCAGCGGTCGATTCCTTATCAGAAGGTGAAGAGGGAGATGCAGAGGAACTCGGCTGAGCTCATGCATTCGTTATCTAAAGTTTCCCCAGAGACAGAGACCCTAAATAGCCAGAAAAGAGGGTTTGGCTACCTAGGAGAAAGGAAAGGCTACTAACACCTGAAGGAGCCTATCACAAGGAGTCTCTGACGTCACCTGGTGGCACTGGCCACTCAGAGCAGTCCAGTGTGCCAGCAGTACCTCTGTTTCCAAGATGGCAGAGGTCTGGAGCACACTGGAGGAGCTCTGGACACCTCCCAGGGGAGGTGCAGGTCAGGGGAGTGGTCACTCCCCTTTCCTTTGTCCAGTTTCGCGCCAGAGCAGGGGCTAAGGGGTCCCTGAACCGGTGTAGACTGGCTTATGCAGAATTGGGCACATCTGTGCCCAACAAAGCATTTCCAGAGGCTGGGGGAGGCTACTCCTCCCCTGCCTTCTCACCATTTTCCAAAGGGAGAGGGTGTCACACCCTCTCTCAGAGGAAGTTCTTTGTTCTGCCATCCTGGGCCAGGCCTGGCTGGACCCCAGGAGGGCAGCTGCCTGTCTGAGGGGTTGGCAGCAGCAGCAGCTGCAGAGAAACCCCAGGAAGGGCAGTCTGGCAGTACCAGGGTCTGTGCTACAGACCACTGGGATCATGGAATTGTACCAACAATGCCAGGATGGCATAGAGGGGGCAATTCCATGATCATAGACATGTTACATGGCCATATTCGGAGTTACCATGGTGAAGCTACATATAGGTAGTGACCTATATGTAGTGCACGCGTGTAATGGTGTCCCCGCACTCACAAAGTTCAGTGAATTGGCTCTGAACAATGTGGGGGCACCTTGGCTAGTGCCAGGGTGCCCTCACACTAAGTAACTTTGCACCTAACCTTTACCAGGTAAAGGTTAGACATATAGGTGACTTATAAGTTACTTAAGTGCAGTGTAAAATGGCTGTGAAATAACGTGGACGTTATTTCACTCAGGCTGCAGTGGCAGGCCTGTGTAAGAATTGTCAGAGCTCCCTATGGGTGGCAAAAGAAATGCTGCAGCCCATAGGGATCTCCTGGAACCCCAATACCCTGGGTACCTCAGTACCATATACTAGGGAATTATAAGGGTGTTCCAGTAAGCCAATGTAAATTGGTAAAAATGGTCACTAGCCTGTCAGTGACAATTTGGAAAGAAATGAGAGAGCATAACCACTGAGGTTCTGATTAGCAGAGCCTCAGTGAGACAGTTAGTCACTACACAGGTAACACATTCAGGCACACTTATGAGCACTGGGGCCCTGGGTTACCAGGGTCCCAGTGACACATACAACTAAAACAACATATATACAGTGAAAGATGGGGGTAACATGCCAGGCAAGATGGTACTTTCCTACACAACCCCCCCCCCAAACGAAGGACAATAAGACTAGCCATTACCTGATGAGTCTTCATTGTCTAAGTGGAAATATCTGGAGAGTCCATCTGCATTGGAGTGGCTACTCCCAGGTCTATGTTCCACTGTATAGTCCATTCCCTGTAGGGATATGGACCACCTCAACAATTTAGGATTTTCACCTTTCATTTGTTTTAGCCAAAGTAGAGGTTTGTGGTCTGTCTGAACAATGAAGTGAGTGCCAAACAGGTATGGCCTCAACTTCTTCAGAGCCCAGACCACAGCAAAGGCCTCCCTCTCAATGGCAGACCAACGCTTTTCTCTAGGGGTCAACCTTCTACTAATAAAAGCAACAGGTTGATCCTGGCCCTCAGAATTAAGTTGTGATAGGACTGCCCCTACTCCTAATTCAGATGCATCAGTTTGGACATAGAATTTTTTAGAGTAACAAGGGCTTTTCAGGACAGGTGCAGAGCACATGGCCTGCTTCAGCTCCTCAAAAGCTTTCTGACAGTTTGCTGTCCATAATACCTTTTTAGGCATTTTCTTGGATGTGAGGTCATTAAGAGGGGCTGCAATGGAGCCATAGTTCTTAATGAACCTCCTGTAATACCCAGTGAGGCCTAGGAAGGCTCTCACCTGAGTCTGAGTGGTAGGGGGAACCCACTCAATAATAGTTTGGATTTTCCCCTGAAGTGGTGCAATCTGTTCCCCACCAACAAGGTGTCCCAGATAAACCACCTTACCCTGCCCTATCTGGCACTTTGAAGCCTTGATAGTGAGGCCTGCCTTTTGCAGAGCCTCCAAAACTTTCCAAAGGTGGACCAGGTGATCATCCCAGCTGGAGCTAAAGACAGCTATATCATCCAAATATGCTGCACTGAAAGCTTCCAGCCCTTGCAGGACTGTGTTCACCAACCTCTGAAAAGTGGCAGGTGCATTTTTCAAACCAAAAGGCATTACAGTAAACTGGTAATGTCCTCCAATGGTAGAAAATGCAGTCTTAGGTTTAGCATCTTCTGACAATTTGATCTGCCAATACCCTGCAGTCAAATCAAAAGTGCTTAGATACTTGGCAGATGCCAGTGTATCTATAAGCTCATCTGCCCTGGGTATAGGGTGAGCATCAGTTTTGGTTACCAAGCTGAGACCTCTATAGTCTACACAAAACCTCATTTCTTTCTTTCCATCTTTAGAATTGGGTTTTGGTACCAGTACCACAGGAGAAGCCCATGGACTGTCAGAGTGCTCAACCACTCCTAGTTCCAACATTTTCTGAACTTCTTGCTTTATGCAGTCCCTGACATGGTCAGGCTGCCTATAGATCTTACTTTTGACAGGTAAACTGTCACCAGTATCTATAGTGTGCTCACACCAAGAAGTGGTGCCTGGCACAATGGAGAAGAGTTCTGAAAATTGTCCTAGGAGATTTATGCAATTATCTTTCTGCTCAGCAGTAAGACAATCAGCCAAAACTACACCTTCCACAAGAGCATCTTGTTCTGTGGAAGAGAAGAGATCAGGTAGAGGATCACTGTCCTCTTCCTGTCCCTCATCTGTTGCCATGAGCAGGGTGAGATCAGCCCTGTCATAGTAGGGTTTCAGGCGGTTGACATGGAGCACCCTAAGGGGACTCCTGGCAGTGCCTAAGTCAACCAAGTAGGTGACTTCACCCTTCTTTTCAACAATTGTGTGGGGTCCACTCCATTTATCTTGGAGTGCTCTTGGGGCCACAGGCTCCAAGACCCACACTTTCTGCCCTGGTTGGTACTGAACCAAAACAGCCTTCTGATCATGCCATTGCTTCTGGAGCTCTTGGCTGGCCTGAAGGTTTTTACTGGCCTTTTTCATGTACTCAGCCATCCTTGATCTGAGGCCAAGTACATAATCCACAATATCCTGTTTAGGAGCTTTTAAAGGTTGTTCCCAACCCTCCTTTACAAGTGTGAGTGGACCCCTAACAGGGTGTCCAAAAAGAAGTTCAAAGGGGCTGAAGCCCACTCCTTTCTGGGGTACCTCCCTGTAGGCAAAAAGGAGGCATGGTAGAAGGATATCCCATCTCCTGCGGAGTTTTTCAGGGAGTCCCATAATCATGCCTTTGAGAGTTTTATTAAATCTCTCCACCAGTCCATTTGTTTGTGGATGATAGGGTGTTGTGAACTTGTAAGTTACACCACACTCCTTCCACATGGCCTTTAAGTATGCAGACATGAAATTGCTTCCTCTGTCTGATACTACTTCCTTTGGGAAGCCCACCCTGGAAAATATTCCCAGGAGGGCCTTTGCCACTGCAGGAGCTGTAGTGGTCCTTAAAGGAATTGCTTCAGGATATCTTGTGGCATGGTCCACTACCACTAAGATAAACCTATTGCCTGAAGCAGTAGGAGGGTCAAGGGGGCCAACTATGTCAACCCCTACCCTTTCAAAGGGAACCCCAACCACAGGCAGTGGGATAAGGGGTGCCTTTGGAGTGCCACCTGTCTTGCCACTGGCTTGACAGGTTTCACAGGACTTACAAAATTCTTTTGTGTCCTCAGACATCCTAGGCCAATGAAACAATGGTACCAATCTGTCCCAAGTTTTCATTTGACCCAGGTGCCCAGCTAAGGGAATGTCATGTGCCAGTGTTAGGAGGAACTTTCTGTACTCCTGAGGAATCACTAATCTCCTGGCAGCTCCAGGTTTAGGATCCCTATGCTCAGTGTACAAGAGGTTGTCCTCCCAGTAAACTCTGTGAGAGTCACTGACATCCCCATTAGCCTGTTTGACAGCTTGCTGTCTGAGACCCTCTAATGTGGGACAGGTTTGCTGTGCCACACTCAGCTCCTCCCTGGCAGGCCCCCCTTCACCCAAAAGCTCAGCAGTGTCTGCTTCCAGCTCCTCTGGTGTAGGTTCTGCACAGGGAGGGAATTCTTCTTCCTCAGAAGTTGAATCCACTGTAGAGGGAGGGATAGTAGGAAGTGGTTTGCTTCTACTAGCCCTAGCTTTAGGGAGCACTTGGTCCATTGTTCCAGGATCCAAGCTTCCCTGTCCTTTTTGCTTTTTGGCCTGAGCCCTTGTCAAAGCAAAAATATGCCCTGGGATGCCCAGCATTGCTGCATGGGCCTCCAACTCCACATCTGACCAAGCTGATGTCTCCAAATCATTCCCTAATAGACAGTCTACAGGTAAATCTGAAGCTACCACAACTTTCTTTGGACCAGTTACCCCCCCCCAGTTGAGATTTACAACAGCCATGGGGTGGCTTTGTGTTATGTTGTGAGCATCGGTTACTTGGTACTGGTGTCCAAGTATGTGTTGTTCAGGGTGCACCAGTTTCTCAATCACCATTGTGACACTGGCACCTGTGTCCCTGTAGGCCTGGACCTCAACACCATTTATTAGGGTTAGTTGCTTGTACTTCTCCAAGTTATGGGGGCAAGCAACCAAAGTGGCTAAGTCAATAGCCCCTTCAGAGACTAAAGTAGCCTCTGTGGTCTCCCTAATTAGACCAACCCCAACTAAATTACCAAAAGTGAGCCCAGCTACTCCCTTGGATTGGCTATTAGTAGGTTTGCTCCCACCACCACTGCTATTAGTAGGGACACTAGGTGTAGCAGTAGGGGTTGTAGTGGTAGGAGCTGTGGTGCCTTTCTTTGGACAACTGGAATCTGTTGTCCAATGGCCTTTTATTTTACATAAATAGCACCATGGTTTCTTTTCCTTGTTCTGATTAAAGGAGGATTTGGACCCACCACCCCCACCAGAGTGTTTTTGTGGGCCTGATGAAGACTCATTTTTAGATTTGTCCCCACCCTTGTCAGAAGACTTACCATCCTTCTTTTTGTTGCCATCTTTGTCACCCCCTGTATGAACTTTTCTGTTCACTCTTGTTCTGACCCATTTGTCTGCCTTCTTTCCCAATTCTTGGGGAGAGGTCAGATCAGAGTCCACCAAGTACTGGTGCAACAAATCAGACACACAATTATTAAGAATATGCTCTCTCAGGATCAAGTTATACAGGCTGTCATAATCAGTAACTTTACTGCCATGTAACCACCCCTCCAAGGCCTTCACTGCCTGCTCAATGAAATCAACCCAGTCTTGTGAAGACTCCTTTTTGGTATCTCTGAACTTTATCCTGTACTGTTCAGTGGTTAAGCCATAACCATCCAGGAGTGCATTCTTAAGAACTTGGAAATTGTTAGCATCATTTTCTTTTACAGTAAGGAGCCTATCCCTACCTTTTCCAGTAAATGATAGCCATAGGATAGCAGCCCACTGCTTTTGAGGGACATCCTGTACAGCACAGGCCCTCTCAAGTGCCGCAAACCACTTGTTAATGTCATCCCCCTCCTTATAAGGGGGAACTATCTTGTGCAGATTCCTGGAATCATGCTCTTTTGCAGGATGACTATGGGGAATACTGCTGCTGCCACCATGGGTATCTAAACCCATCTTCTGTCTTTCCCTCTCTATTTCTAAAGACTGTCTATCCAAATCCAGCTGTTGCTTCTTGAGCTTCAGTCTGGTTTGCTCCACTCTCAATCTATTGAGCTCCCTTTCTAACAATCTGTCATCAGGGTGGGTGGGAGGGACATTTCTAGATACAGAGGTATGATGGGAATGAACAGATGGAGACCTGTCCCTTACAGAGGGCACCCTAACAGCTTGGCTACCAGTATAATGTGAGAGCACACCATTAGTATGGTGTGATTCAACCTCTGTACCAACTATGCTAGACTGTCTAGTAATGGGCAGGCTGAGAAGTTTCTTTCCTGAACCTTTTCCTGGGGGAGTCCCTGGATCAGATTGAGAACCATTAGCTACTTTTTCTACAGATTGGGCACTTATGGCCTTATCCTGTACTCTAAGCATATTAATTAACAGTTCTAAGGAAGGATTCTTCCCTACACTCAAACCTCTCTCTATGCAGAGACTCCTTGCTCCTTTCCAGCTAAGGTGATCATATGCAAGTTTGGACAGTTCAACATTTTTTCCTGTGCCAGACATTTTTTAGAGAGAGTTAAAGTGATAGAAAAAGAGGAAAAAGTTTTCAGAACTTTTTGGAAAGACAGAAAAAACTTTTTAAACTTTTAAGAACTTTTTTGAAAGTTTAGAAGTACTTTTCAGCACTTAGAAAAGAGTGAAAAGAGGAAATGCAAAACTTTTTGGCTATGTGTATATACACTGACCTTGTTTTGTATATTTTTCTCTTATGAAAAGTACAATGACAAGAGTGGTAAGTAGTCTCAAGCACTTATCCCACCACTGCACAACCAATGTAGGAGGCTGGACTGGCTTGTAGTGAGTACCAAGGGGTACTTGCACCTTGCACCAGGCCCAGTTATCCCTTATTAGTGTATAGGGTGTCTAGCAGCTTAGGCTGATAGATAATGGTAGCTTAGCAGAGCAGCTTAGGCTGAACTAGGAGACGTGTGAAGCCACTACAGTACCACTTAGTGTCATATGCACAATATCATAAGAAAACACAATACACAGTTATACTAAAAATAAAGGTACTTTATTTTTATGACAATATGCCAAAGTATCTTAGAGTGTACCCTCAGTGAGAGGATAGGAAATATACACAAGATATATATACACAATAGCAAAAATATGCAGTATAGTCTTAGAAAACAGTGCAAACAATGTATAGTTACAATAGGATGCAATGGGGAAACATAGGGATAGGGGCAACACAAACCATATACTCCAAAAGTGGAATGCGAACCACGAATGGACCCCAAACCTATGTGACCTTGTAGAGGGTCGCTGGGACTATTAGAAAATAGTGAGAGTTAGAAAAATAACCCTCCCCAAGACCCTGAAAAGTGAGTGCAAAGTGCACTAAAGTTCCCCTAAGGACAAAATAGTCGTGTTAGAGGGAAAATGCAAGGAAAACACAAATCAGCAATGCAACAACGATGGATTCCTGACTGAGGGTACCTGTGGAACAAGGGGACCAAGTCCAAAAGTCACAAGCAGCTCGGAGATGGGCAGATGCCCAAGAAATGCCAGCGGTTGGTGCAAAGAAGCCCTTACTAGGCTGAAGAACTGTGAATACTGCAGGAACGACAAGGGCTAGAGACTTCCCCTTTGGAGGATGGATCCCCCACGCCTTGGAGAGTCGTGCAGAAGTGTTTTCCCGCCGGATGGACGCCAACAAGCCTTGCTACACGCAAATCGTGCGTTTGGCGTTTTTGGACGCTGCTGGGGCCCAGGAGGGACCAGAAGGTCGCAAATTGGACCTGCAGAGAGAGGGGACGTCGAGCAAGACAAAGAGCCCTCACTGAAGCAGGTAGCACCCGGAGAAGTGCCAGAAACAGGCACTACGAGGATGCGTGAAACGGTGCTCGCCGAAGTTGCACAAAGGAGTCCCACGTCGCCGGAGACCAACTTAGAAAGTCGTGCAATGCAGGTTAGAGTGCCGTGGACCCAGGCTTGGCTGTGCACGAAGGATTTCCGCCGGAAGTGCACAGGGGCCGGAGTAGCTTGCAAAGTCGCGGTTCCCAGCAATGCAGCCCAGCGAGGTGAGGCAAGGACTTACCTCCACCAAACTTGGGCTGAAGAGTCACTGGACTGTGGGGGTCACTTGGACGGTGTCGCTGGATTCGAGGGACCTCGCTCGTCGTGCTGAGAGGAGACCCAAGGGACCGGAAATGCAGCTTTTTGGTGCCTGCGGTTGCAGGGGGAAGATTCCGTCGACCCACGGGAGATTTCTTCGGAGCTTCTGGTGCAGAGAGGAGGCAGACTACCCCCACAGCATGCACAAGCAGGAAAACAGTCGAGAAGGCGGCAGGATCAGCGTTACAGAGTTGCAGTAGTCGTCTTTGCTACTATGTTGCAGGTTTGCAGGCTTCCAGCGCGGTCAGCGGTCGATTCCTTATCAGAAGGTGAAGAGGGAGATGCAGAGGAACTCGGCTGAGCTCATGCATTCGTTATCTAAAGTTTCCCCAGAGACAGAGACCCTAAATAGCCAGAAAAGAGGGTTTGGCTACCTAGGAGAAAGGAAAGGCTACTAACACCTGAAGGAGCCTATCACAAGGAGTCTCTGACGTCACCTGGTGGCACTGGCCACTCAGAGCAGTCCAGTGTGCCAGCAGTACCTCTGTTTCCAAGATGGCAGAGGTCTGGAGCACACTGGAGGAGCTCTGGACACCTCCCAGGGGAGGTGCAGGTCAGGGGAGTGGTCACTCCCCTTTCCTTTGTCCAGTTTCGCGCCAGAGCAGGGGCTAAGGGGTCCCTGAACCGGTGTAGACTGGCTTATGCAGAATTGGGCACATCTGTGCCCAACAAAGCATTTCCAGAGGCTGGGGGAGGCTACTCCTCCCCTGCCTTCACACCATTTTCCAAAGGGAGAGGGTGTCACACCCTCTCTCAGAGGAAGTTCTTTGTTCTGCCATCCTGGGCCAGGCCTGGCTGGACCCCAGGAGGGCAGCTGCCTGTCTGAGGGGTTGGCAGCAGCAGCAGCTGCAGAGAAACCCCAGGAAGGGCAGTCTGGCAGTACCAGGGTCTGTGCTACAGACCACTGGGATCATGGAATTGTACCAACAATGCCAGGATGGCATAGAGGGGGCAATTCCATGATCATAGACATGTTACATGGCCATATTCGGAGTTACCATGGTGAAGCTACATATAGGTAGTGACCTATATGTAGTGCACGCGTGTAATGGTGTCCCCGCACTCACAAAGTTCAGTGAATTGGCTCTGAACAATGTGGGGGCACCTTGGCTAGTGCCAGGGTGCCCTCACACTAAGTAACTTTGCACCTAACCTTTACCAGGTAAAGGTTAGACATATAGGTGACTTATAAGTTACTTAAGTGCAGTGTAAAATGGCTGTGAAATAACGTGGACGTTATTTCACTCAGGCTGCAGTGGCAGGCCTGTGTAAGAATTGTCAGAGCTCCCTATGGGTGGCAAAAGAAATGCTGCAGCCCATAGGGATCTCCTGGAACCCCAATACCCTGGGTACCTCAGTACCATATACTAGGGAATTATAAGGGTGTTCCAGTAAGCCAATGTAAATTGGTAAAAATGGTCACTAGCCTGTCAGTGACAATTTGGAAAGAAATGAGAGAGCATAACCACTGAGGTTCTGATTAGCAGAGCCTCAGTGAGACAGTTAGTCACTACACAGGTAACACATTCAGGCACACTTATGAGCACTGGGGCCCTGGGTTACCAGGGTCCCAGCGACACATACAACTAAAACAACATATATACAGTGAAAGATGGGGGTAACATGCCAGGCAAGATGGTACTTTCCTACACAACCCCCCCCCCAAACGAAGGACAATAAGACTAGCCATTACCTGATGAGTCTTCATTGTCTAAGTGGAAATATCTGGAGAGTCCATCTGCATTGGAGTGGCTACTCCCAGGTCTATGTTCCACTGTATAGTCCATTCCCTGTAGGGATATGGACCACCTCAACAATTTAGGATTTTCACCTTTCATTTGTTTTAGCCAAAGTAGAGGTTTGTGGTCTGTCTGAACAATGAAGTGAGTGCCAAACAGGTATGGCCTCAACTTCTTCAGAGCCCAGACCACAGCAAAGGCCTCCCTCTCAATGGCAGACCAACGCTTTTCTCTAGGGGTCAACCTTCTACTAATAAAAGCAACAGGTTGATCCTGGCCCTCAGAATTAAGTTGTGATAGGACTGCCCCTACTCCTAATTCAGATGCATCAGTTTGGACATAGAATTTTTTAGAGTAACAAGGGCTTTTCAGGACAGGTGCAGAGCACATGGCCTGCTTCAGCTCCTCAAAAGCTTTCTGACAGTTTGCTGTCCATAATACCTTTTTAGGCATTTTCTTGGATGTGAGGTCATTAAGAGGGGCTGCAATGGAGCCATAGTTCTTAATGAACCTCCTGTAATACCCAGTGAGGCCTAGGAAGGCTCTCACCTGAGTCTGAGTGGTAGGGGGAACCCACTCAATAATAGTTTGGATTTTCCCCTGAAGTGGTGCAATCTGTTCCCCACCAACAAGGTGTCCCAGATAAACCACCTTACCCTGCCCTATCTGGCACTTTGAAGCCTTGATAGTGAGGCCTGCCTTTTGCAGAGCCTCCAAAACTTTCCAAAGGTGGACCAGGTGATCATCCCAGCTGGAGCTAAAGACAGCTATATCATCCAAATATGCTGCACTGAAAGCTTCCAGCCCTTGCAGGACTGTGTTCACCAACCTCTGAAAAGTGGCAGGTGCATTTTTCAAACCAAAAGGCATTACAGTAAACTGGTAATGTCCTCCAATGGTAGAAAATGCAGTCTTAGGTTTAGCATCTTCTGACAATTTGATCTGCCAATACCCTGCAGTCAAATCAAAAGTGCTTAGATACTTGGCAGATGCCAGTGTATCTATAAGCTCATCTGCCCTGGGTATAGGGTGAGCATCAGTTTTGGTTACCAAGCTGAGACCTCTATAGTCTACACAAAACCTCATTTCTTTCTTTCCATCTTTAGAATTGGGTTTTGGTACCAGTACCACAGGAGAAGCCCATGGACTGTCAGAGTGCTCAACCACTCCTAGTTCCAACATTTTCTGAACTTCTTGCTTTATGCAGTCCCTGACATGGTCAGGCTGCCTATAGATCTTACTTTTGACAGGTAAACTGTCACCAGTATCTATAGTGTGCTCACACCAAGAAGTGGTGCCTGGCACAATGGAGAAGAGTTCTGAAAATTGTCCTAGGAGATTTATGCAATTATCTTTCTGCTCAGCAGTAAGACAATCAGCCAAAACTACACCTTCCACAAGAGCATCTTGTTCTGTGGAAGAGAAGAGATCAGGTAGAGGATCACTGTCCTCTTCCTGTCCCTCATCTGTTGCCATGAGCAGGGTGAGATCAGCCCTGTCATAGTAGGGTTTCAGGCGGTTGACATGGAGCACCCTAAGGGGACTCCTGGCAGTGCCTAAGTCAACCAAGTAGGTGACTTCACCCTTCTTTTCAACAATTGTGTGGGGTCCACTCCATTTATCTTGGAGTGCTCTTGGGGCCACAGGCTCCAAGACCCACACTTTCTGCCCTGGTTGGTACTGAACCAAAACAGCCTTCTGATCATGCCATTGCTTCTGGAGCTCTTGGCTGGCCTGAAGGTTTTTACTGGCCTTTTTCATGTACTCAGCCATCCTTGATCTGAGGCCAAGTACATAATCCACAATATCCTGTTTAGGAGCTTTTAAAGGTTGTTCCCAACCCTCCTTTACAAGTGTGAGTGGACCCCTAACAGGGTGTCCAAAAAGAAGTTCAAAGGGGCTGAAGCCCACTCCTTTCTGGGGTACCTCCCTGTAGGCAAAAAGGAGGCATGGTAGAAGGATATCCCATCTCCTGCGGAGTTTTTCAGGGAGTCCCATAATCATGCCTTTGAGAGTTTTATTAAATCTCTCCACCAGTCCATTTGTTTGTGGATGATAGGGTGTTGTGAACTTGTAAGTTACACCACACTCCTTCCACATGGCCTTTAAGTATGCAGACATGAAATTGCTTCCTCTGTCTGATACTACTTCCTTTGGGAAGCCCACCCTGGAAAATATTCCCAGGAGGGCCTTTGCCACTGCAGGAGCTGTAGTGGTCCTTAAAGGAATTGCTTCAGGATATCTTGTGGCATGGTCCACTACCACTAAGATAAACCTATTGCCTGAAGCAGTAGGAGGGTCAAGGGGGCCAACTATGTCAACCCCTACCCTTTCAAAGGGAACCCCAACCACAGGCAGTGGGATAAGGGGTGCCTTTGGAGTGCCACCTGTCTTGCCACTGGCTTGACAGGTTTCACAGGACTTACAAAATTCTTTTGTGTCCTCAGACATCCTAGGCCAATGAAACAATGGTACCAATCTGTCCCAAGTTTTCATTTGACCCAGGTGCCCAGCTAAGGGAATGTCATGTGCCAGTGTTAGGAGGAACTTTCTGTACTCCTGAGGAATCACTAATCTCCTGGCAGCTCCAGGTTTAGGATCCCTATGCTCAGTGTACAAGAGGTTGTCCTCCCAGTAAACTCTGTGAGAGTCACTGACATCCCCATTAGCCTGTTTGACAGCTTGCTGTCTGAGACCCTCTAATGTGGGACAGGTTTGCTGTGCCACACTCAGCTCCTCCCTGGCAGGCCCCCCTTCACCCAAAAGCTCAGCAGTGTCTGCTTCCAGCTCCTCTGGTGTAGGTTCTGCACAGGGAGGGAATTCTTCTTCCTCAGAAGTTGAATCCACTGTAGAGGGAGGGATAGTAGGAAGTGGTTTGCTTCTACTAGCCCTAGCTTTAGGGAGCACTTGGTCCATTGTTCCAGGATCCAAGCTTCCCTGTCCTTTTTGCTTTTTGGCCTGAGCCCTTGTCAAAGCAAAAATATGCCCTGGGATGCCCAGCATTGCTGCATGGGCCTCCAACTCCACATCTGACCAAGCTGATGTCTCCAAATCATTCCCTAATAGACAGTCTACAGGTAAATCTGAAGCTACCACAACTTTCTTTGGACCAGTTACCCCCCCCCAGTTGAGATTTACAACAGCCATGGGGTGGCTTTGTGTTATGTTGTGAGCATCGGTTACTTGGTACTGGTGTCCAAGTATGTGTTGTTCAGGGTGCACCAGTTTCTCAATCACCATTGTGACACTGGCACCTGTGTCCCTGTAGGCCTGGACCTCAACACCATTTATTAGGGTTAGTTGCTTGTACTTCTCCAAGTTATGGGGGCAAGCAACCAAAGTGGCTAAGTCAATAGCCCCTTCAGAGACTAAAGTAGCCTCTGTGGTCTCCCTAATTAGACCAACCCCAACTAAATTACCAAAAGTGAGCCCAGCTACTCCCTTGGATTGGCTATTAGTAGGTTTGCTCCCACCACCACTGCTATTAGTAGGGACACTAGGTGTAGCAGTAGGGGTTGTAGTGGTAGGAGCTGTGGTGCCTTTCTTTGGACAACTGGAATCTGTTGTCCAATGGCCTTTTATTTTACATAAATAGCACCATGGTTTCTTTTCCTTGTTCTGATTAAAGGAGGATTTGGACCCACCACCCCCACCAGAGTGTTTTTGTGGGCCTGATGAAGACTCATTTTTAGATTTGTCCCCACCCTTGTCAGAAGACTTACCATCCTTCTTTTTGTTGCCATCTTTGTCACCCCCTGTATGAACTTTTCTGTTCACTCTTGTTCTGACCCATTTGTCTGCCTTCTTTCCCAATTCTTGGGGAGAGGTCAGATCAGAGTCCACCAAGTACTGGTGCAACAAATCAGACACACAATTATTAAGAATATGCTCTCTCAGGATCAAGTTATACAGGCTGTCATAATCAGTAACTTTACTGCCATGTAACCACCCCTCCAAGGCCTTCACTGCCTGCTCAATGAAATCAACCCAGTCTTGTGAAGACTCCTTTTTGGTATCTCTGAACTTTATCCTGTACTGTTCAGTGGTTAAGCCATAACCATCCAGGAGTGCATTCTTAAGAACTTGGAAATTGTTAGCATCATTTTCTTTTACAGTAAGGAGCCTATCCCTACCTTTTCCAGTAAATGATAGCCATAGGATAGCAGCCCACTGCTTTTGAGGGACATCCTGTACAGCACAGTCCCTCTCAAGTGCCGCAAACCACTTGTTAATGTCATCCCCCTCCTTATAAGGGGGAACTATCTTGTGCAGATTCCTGGAATCATGCTCTTTTGCAGGATGACTATGGGGAATACTGCTGCTGCCACCATGGGTATCTAAACCCATCTTCTGTCTTTCCCTCTCTATTTCTAAAGACTGTCTATCCAAATCCAGCTGTTGCTTCTTGAGCTTCAGTCTGGTTTGCTCCACTCTCAATCTATTGAGCTCCCTTTCTAACAATCTGTCATCAGGGTGGGTGGGAGGGACATTTCTAGATACAGAGGTATGATGGGAATGAACAGATGGAGACCTGTCCCTTACAGAGGGCACCCTAACAGCTTGGCTACCAGTATAATGTGAGAGCACACCATTAGTATGGTGTGATTCAACCTCTGTACCAACTATGCTAGACTGTCTAGTAATGGGCAGGCTGAGAAGTTTCTTTCCTGAACCTTTTCCTGGGGGAGTCCCTGGATCAGATTGAGAACCATTAGCTACTTTTTCTACAGATTGGGCACTTATGGCCTTATCCTGTACTCTAAGCATATTAATTAACAGTTCTAAGGAAGGATTCTTCCCTACACTCAAACCGCTCTCTATGCAGAGACTCCTTGCTCCTTTCCAGCTAAGGTGATCATATGCAAGTTTGGACAGTTCAACATTTTTTCCTGTACCAGACATTTTTTAGAGAGAGTTAAAGTGATAGAAAAAGAGAAAAAAGTTTTCAGAACTTTTTGGAAAGACAGAAAAAACTTTTTAAACTTTTAAGAACTTTTTTGAAAGTTTAGAAGTACTTTTCAGCACTTAGAAAAGAGTGAAAAGAGGAAATGCAAAACTTTTTGGCTATGTGTATATACACTGACCTTGTTTTGTATATTTTTCTCTTATGAAAAGTACAATGACAAGAGTGGTAAGTAGTCTCAAGCACTTATCCCACCACTGCACAACCAATGTAGGAGGCTGGACTGGCTTGTAGTGAGTACCAAGGGGTACTTGCACCTTGCACCAGGCCCAGTTATCCCTTATTAGTGTATAGGGTGTCTAGCAGCTTAGGCTGATAGATAATGGTAGCTTAGCAGAGCAGCTTAGGCTGAACTAGGAGACGTGTGAAGCCACTACAGTACCACTTAGTGTCATATGCACAATATCATAAGAAAACACAATACACAGTTATACTAAAAATAAAGGTACTTTATTTTTATGACAATATGCCAAAGTATCTTAGAGTGTACCCTCAGTGAGAGGATAGGAAATATACACAAGATATATATACACAATAGCAAAAATATGCAGTATAGTCTTAGAAAACAGTGCAAACAATGTATAGTTACAATAGGATGCAATGGGGAAACATAGGGATAGGGGCAACACAAACCATATACTCCAAAAGTGGAATGCGAACCACGAATGGACCCCAAACCTATGTGACCTTGTAGAGGGTCGCTGGGACTATTAGAAAATAGTGAGAGTTAGAAAAATAACCCTCCCCAAGACCCTGAAAAGTGAGTGCAAAGTGCACTAAAGTTCCCCTAAGGACAAAATAGTCGTGTTAGAGGGAAAATGCAAGGAAAACACAAATCAGCAATGCAACAACGATGGATTCCTGACTGAGGGTACCTGTGGAACAAGGGGACCAAGTCCAAAAGTCACAAGCAGCTCGGAGATGGGCAGATGCCCAAGAAATGCCAGCGGTTGGTGCAAAGAAGCCCTTACTAGGCTGAAGAACTGTGAATACTGCAGGAACGACAAGGGCTAGAGACTTCCCCTTTGGAGGATGGATCCCCCACGCCTTGGAGAGTCGTGCAGAAGTGTTTTCCCGCCGGATGGACGCCAACAAGCCTTGCTACACGCAAATCGTGCGTTTGGCGTTTTTGGACGCTGCTGGGGCCCAGGAGGGACCAGAAGGTCGCAAATTGGACCTGCAGAGAGAGGGGACATCGAGCAAGACAAAGAGCCCTCACTGAAGCAGGTAGCACCCGGAGAAGTGCCAGAAACAGGCACTACGAGGATGCGTGAAACGGTGCTCGCCGAAGTTGCACAAAGGAGTCCCACGTCGCCGGAGACCAACTTAGAAAGTCGTGCAATGCAGGTTAGAGTGCCGTGGACCCAGGCTTGGCTGTGCACGAAGGATTTCCGCCGGAAGTGCACAGGGGCCGGAGTAGCTTGCAAAGTCGCGGTTCCCAGCAATGCAGCCCAGCGAGGTGAGGCAAGGACTTACCTCCACCAAACTTGGGCTGAAGAGTCACTGGACTGTGGGGGTCACTTGGACGGTGTCGCTGGATTCGAGGGACCTCGCTCGTCGTGCTGAGAGGAGACCCAAGGGACCGGAAATGCAGCTTTTTGGTGCCTGCGGTTGCAGGGGGAAGATTCCGTCGACCCACGGGAGTTTCTTCGGAGCTTCTGGTGCAGAGAGGAGGCAGACTACCCCCACAGCATGCACAAGCAGGAAAACAGTCGAGAAGGCGGCAGGATCAGCGTTACAGAGTTGCAGTAGTCGTCTTTGCTACTATGTTGCAGGTTTGCAGGCTTCCAGCGCGGTCAGCGGTCGATTCCTTATCAGAAGGTGAAGAGGGAGATGCAGAGGAACTCGGCTGAGCTCATGCATTCGTTATCTAAAGTTTCCCCAGAGACAGAGACCCTAAATAGCCAGAAAAGAGGGTTTGGCTACCTAGGAGAGAGGAAAGGCTACTAACACCTGAAGGAGCCTATCACAAGGAGTCTCTGACGTCACCTGGTGGCACTGGCCACTCAGAGCAGTCCAGTGTGCCAGCAGCACCTCTGTTTCCAAGATGGCAGAGGTCTGGAGCACACTGGAGGAGCTCTGGACACCTCCCAGGGGAGGTGCAGGTCAGGGGAGTGGTCACTCCCCTTTCCTTTGTCCAGTTTCGCGCCAGAGCAGGGGCTAAGGGGTCCCTGAACCGGTGTAGACTGGCTTATGCAGAATTGGGCACATCTGTGCCCAACAAAGCATTTCCAGAGGCTGGTGGAGGAGGCTACTCCTCCCCTGCCTTCACACCATTTTCCAAAGGGAGAGGGTGTCACACCCTCTCTCAGAGGAAGTTCTTTGTTCTGCCATCCTGGGCCAGGCCTGGCTGGACCCCAGGAGGGCAGCTGCCTGTCTGAGGGGTTGGCAGCAGCAGCAGCTGCAGAGAAACCCCAGGAAGGGCAGTCTGGCAGTACCAGGGTCTGTGCTACAGACCACTGGGATCATGGAATTGTACCAACAATGCCAGGATGGCATAGAGGGGGCAATTCCATGATCATAGACATGTTACATGGCCATATTCGGAGTTACCATGGTGAAGCTACATATAGGTAGTGACCTATATGTAGTGCACGCGTGTAATGGTGTCCCCGCACTCACAAAGTTCAGTGAATTGGCTCTGAACAATGTGGGGGCACCTTGGCTAGTGCCAGGGTGCCCTCACACTAAGTAACTTTGCACCTAACCTTTACCAGGTAAAGGTTAGACATATAGGTGACTTATAAGTTACTTAAGTGCAGTGTAAAATGGCTGTGAAATAACGTGGACGTTATTTCACTCAGGCTGCAGTGGCAGGCCTGTGTAAGAATTGTCAGAGCTCCCTATGGGTGGCAAAAGAAATGCTGCAGCCCATAGGGATCTCCTGGAACCCCAATACCCTGGGTACCTCAGTACCATATACTAGGGAATTATAAGGGTGTTCCAGTAAGCCAATGTAAATTGGTAAAAATGGTCACTAGCCTGTCAGTGACAATTTGGAAAGAAATGAGAGAGCATAACCACTGAGGTTCTGATTAGCAGAGCCTCAGTGAGACAGTTAGTCACTACACAGGTAACACATTCAGGCACACTTATGAGCACTGGGGCCCTGGGTTACCAGGGTCCCAGTGACACATACAACTAAAACAACATATATACAGTGAAAGATGGGGGTAACATGCCAGGCAAGATGGTACTTTCCTACACAACCCCCCCCCAAACGAAGGACAATAAGACTAGCCATTACCTGATGAGTCTTCATTGTCTAAGTGGAAATATCTGGAGAGTCCATCTGCATTGGAGTGGCTACTCCCAGGTCTATGTTCCACTGTATAGTCCATTCCCTGTAGGGATATGGACCACCTCAACAATTTAGGATTTTCACCTTTCATTTGTTTTAGCCAAAGTAGAGGTTTGTGGTCTGTCTGAACAATGAAGTGAGTGCCAAACAGGTATGGCCTCAACTTCTTCAGAGCCCAGACCACAGCAAAGGCCTCCCTCTCAATGGCAGACCAACGCTTTTCTCTAGGGGTCAACCTTCTACTAATAAAAGCAACAGGTTGATCCTGGCCCTCAGAATTAAGTTGTGATAGGACTGCCCCTACTCCTAATTCAGATGCATCAGTTTGGACATATAATTTTTTAGAGTAACAAGGGCTTTTCAGGACAGGTGCAGAGCACATGGCCTGCTTCAGCTCCTCAAAAGCTTTCTGACAGTTTGCTGTCCATAGTACCTTTTTAGGCATTTTCTTGGATGTGAGGTCATTAAGAGGGGCTGCAATGGAGCCATAGTTCTTAATGAACCTCCTGTAATACCCAGTGAGGCCTAGGAAGGCTCTCACCTGAGTCTGAGTGGTAGGGGGAACCCACTCAATAATAGTTTGGATTTTCCCCTGAAGTGGTGCAATCTGTTCCCCACCAACAAGGTGTCCCAGATAAACCACCTTACCCTGCCCTATCTGGCACTTTGAAGCCTTGATAGTGAGGCCTGCCTTTTGCAGAGCCTCCAAAACTTTCCAAAGGTGGACCAGGTGATCATCCCAGCTGGAGCTAAAGACAGCTATATCATCCAAATATGCTGCACTGAAAGCTTCCAGCCCTTGCAGGACTGTGTTCACCAACCTCTGAAAAGTGGCAGGTGCATTTTTCAAACCAAAAGGCATTACAGTAAACTGGTAATGTCCTCCAATGGTAGAAAATGCAGTCTTAGGTTTAGCATCTTCTGACAATTTGATCTGCCAATACCCTGCAGTCAAATCAAAAGTGCTTAGATACTTGGCAGATGCCAGTGTATCTATAAGCTCATCTGCCCTGGGTATAGGGTGAGCATCAGTTTTGGTTACCAAGCTGAGACCTCTATAGTCTACACAAAACCTCATTTCTTTCTTTCCATCTTTAGAATTGGGTTTTGGTACCAGTACCACAGGAGAAGCCCATGGACTGTCAGAGTGCTCAACCACTCCTAGTTCCAACATTTTCTGAACTTCTTGCTTTATGCAGTCCCTGACATGGTCAGGCTGCCTATAGATCTTACTTTTGACAGGTAAACTGTCTCCAGTATCTATAGTGTGCTCACACCAAGAAGTGGTGCCTGGCACAATGGAGAAGAGTTCTGAAAATTGTCCTAGGAGATTTATGCAATTATCTTTCTGCTCAGCAGTAAGACAATCAGCCAAAACTACACCTTCCACAAGAGCATCTTGTTCTGTGGAAGAGAAGAGATCAGGTAGAGGATCACTGTCCTCTTCCTGTCCCTCATCTGTTGCCATGAGCAGGGTGAGATCAGCCCTGTCATAGTAGGGTTTCAGGCGGTTGACATGGAGCACCCTAAGGGGACTCCTGGCAGTGCCTAAGTCAACCAAGTAGGTGACTTCACCCTTCTTTTCAACAATTGTGTGGGGTCCACTCCATTTATCTTGGAGTGCTCTTGGGGCCACAGGCTCCAAGACCCACACTTTCTGCCCTGGTTGGTACTGAACCAAAACAGCCTTCTGATCATGCCATTGCTTCTGGAGCTCTTGGCTGGCCTGAAGGTTTTTACTGGCCTTTTTCATGTACTCAGCCATCCTTGATCTGAGGCCAAGTACATAATCCACAATATCCTGTTTAGGAGCTTTTAAAGGTTGTTCCCAACCCTCCTTTACAAGTGTGAGTGGACCCCTAACAGGGTGTCCAAAAAGAAGTTCAAAGGGGCTGAAGCCCACTCCTTTCTGGGGTACCTCCCTGTAGGCAAAAAGGAGGCATGGTAGAAGGATATCCCATCTCCTGCGGAGTTTTTCAGGGAGTCCCATAATCATGCCTTTGAGAGTTTTATTAAATCTCTCCACCAGTCCATTTGTTTGTGGATGATAGGGTGTTGTGAACTTGTAAGTTACACCACACTCCTTCCACATGGCCTTTAAGTATGCAGACATGAAATTGCTTCCTCTGTCTGATACTACTTCCTTTGGGAAGCCCACCCTGGAAAATATTCCCAGGAGGGCCTTTGCCACTGCAGGAGCTGTAGTGGTCCTTAAAGGAATTGCTTCAGGATATCTTGTGGCATGGTCCACTACCACTAAGATAAACCTATTGCCTGAAGCAGTAGGAGGGTCAAGGGGGCCAACTATGTCAACCCCTACCCTTTCAAAGGGAACCCCAACCACAGGCAGTGGGATAAGGGGTGCCTTTGGAGTGCCACCTGTCTTGCCACTGGCTTGACAGGTTTCACAGGACTTACAAAATTCTTTTGTGTCCTCAGACATCCTAGGCCAATGAAACAATGGTACCAATCTGTCCCAAGTTTTCATTTGACCCAGGTGCCCAGCTAAGGGAATGTCATGTGCCAGTGTTAGGAGGAACTTTCTGTACTCCTGAGGAATCACTAATCTCCTGGCAGCTCCAGGTTTAGGATCCCTATGCTCAGTGTACAAGAGGTTGTCCTCCCAGTAAACTCTGTGAGAGTCACTGACATCCCCATTAGCCTGTTTGACAGCTTGCTGTCTGAGACCCTCTAATGTGGGACAGGTTTGCTGTGCCACACTCAGCTCCTCCCTGGCAGGCCCCCCTTCACCCAAAAGCTCAGCAGTGTCTGCTTCCAGCTCCTCTGGTGTAGGTTCTGCACAGGGAGGGAATTCTTCTTCCTCAGAAGTTGAATCCACTGTAGAGGGAGGGATAGTAGGAAGTGGTTTGCTTCTACTAGCCCTAGCTTTAGGGAGCACTTGGTCCATTGTTCCAGGATCCAAGCTTCCCTGTCCTTTTTGCTTTTTGGCCTGAGCCCTTGTCAAAGCAAAAATATGCCCTGGGATGCCCAGCATTGCTGCATGGGCCTCCAACTCCACATCTGACCAAGCTGATGTCTCCAAATCATTCCCTAATAGACAGTCTACAGGTAAATCTGAAGCTACCACAACTTTCTTTGGACCAGTTACCCCCCCCCAGTTGAGATTTACAACAGCCATGGGGTGGCTTTGTGTTATGTTGTGAGCATCGGTTACTTGGTACTGGTGTCCAAGTATGTGTTGTTCAGGGTGCACCAGTTTCTCAATCACCATTGTGACACTGGCACCTGTGTCCCTGTAGGCCTGGACCTCAACACCATTTATTAGGGTTAGTTGCTTGTACTTCTCCAAGTTATGGGGGCAAGCAACCAAAGGGGCTAAGTCAATAGCCCCTTCAGAGACTAAAGTAGCCTCTGTGGTCTCCCTAATTAGACCAACCCCAACTAAATTACCAAAAGTGAGCCCAGCTACTCCCTTGGATTGGCTATTAGTAGGTTTGCTCCCACCACCACTGCTATTAGTAGGGACACTAGGTGTAGCAGTAGGGGTTGTAGTGGTAGGAGCTGTGGTGCCTTTCTTTGGACAACTGGGATCTGTTGTCCAATGGCCTTTTATTTTACATAAATAGCACCATGGTTTCTTTTCCTTGTTCTGATTAAAGGAGGATTTGGACCCACCACCCCCACCAGAGTGTTTTTGTGGGCCTGATGAAGACTCATTTTTAGATTTGTCCCCACCCTTGTCAGAAGACTTACCATCCTTCTTTTTGTTGCCATCTTTGTCACCCCCTGTATGAACTTTTCTGTTCACTCTTGTTCTGACCCATTTGTCTGCCTTCTTTCCCAATTCTTGGGGAGAGGTCAGATCAGAGTCCACCAAGTACTGGTGCAACAAATCAGACACACAATTATTAAGAATATGCTCTCTCAGGATCAAGTTATACAGGCTGTCATAATCAGTAACTTTACTGCCATGTAACCACCCCTCCAAGGCCTTCACTGCCTGCTCAATGAAATCAACCCAGTCTTGTGAAGACTCCTTTTTGGTATCTCTGAACTTTATCCTGTACTGTTCAGTGGTTAAGCCATAACCATCCAGGAGTGCATTCTTAAGAACTTGGAAATTGTTAGCATCATTTTCTTTTACAGTAAGGAGCCTATCCCTACCTTTTCCAGTAAATGATAGCCATAGGATAGCAGCCCACTGCTTTTGAGGGACATCCTGTACAGCACAGTCCCTCTCAAGTGCCGCAAACCACTTGTTAATGTCATCCCCCTCCTTATAAGGGGGAACTATCTTGTGCAGATTCCTGGAATCATGCTCTTTTGCAGGATGACTATGGGGAATACTGCTGCTGCCACCATGGGTATCTAAACCCATCTTCTGTCTTTCCCTCTCTATTTCTAAAGACTGTCTATCCAAATCCAGCTGTTGCTTCTTGAGCTTCAGTCTGGTTTGCTCCACTCTCAATCTATTGAGCTCCCTTTCTAACAATCTGTCATCAGGGTGGGTGGGAGGGACATTTCTAGATACAGAGGTATGATGGGAATGAACAGATGGAGACCTGTCCCTTACAGAGGGCACCCTAACAGCTTGGCTACCAGTATAATGTGAGAGCACACCATTAGTATGGTGTGATTCAACCTCTGTACCAACTATGCTAGACTGTCTAGTAATGGGCAGGCTGAGAAGTTTCTTTCCTGAACCTTTTCCTGGGGGAGTCCCTGGATCAGATTGAGAGCCATTAGCTACTTTTTCTACAGATTGGGCACTTATGGCCTTATCCTGTACTCTAAGCATATTAATTAACAGTTCTAAGGAAGGATTCTTCCCTACACTCAAACCTCTCTCTATGCAGAGACTCCTTGCTCCTTTCCAGCTAAGGTGATCATATGCAAGTTTGGACAGTTCAACATTTTTTCCTGTGCCAGACATTTTTTAGAGAGAGTTAAAGTGATAGAAAAAGAGAAAAAAGTTTTCAGAACTTTTTGGAAAGACAGAAAAAACTTTTTTAACTTTTAAGAACTTTTTTGAAAGTTTAGAAGTACTTTTCAGCACTTAGAAAAGAGTGAAAAGAGGAAATGCAAAACTTTTTGGCTATGTGTATATACACTGACCTTGTTTTGTATATTTTTCTCTTATGAAAAGTACAATGACAAGAGTGGTAAGTAGTCTCAAGCACTTATCCCACCACTGCACAACCAATGTAGGAGGCTGGACTGGCTTGTAGTGAGTACCAAGGGGTACTTGCACCAGGCCCAGTTATCCCTTATTAGTGTATAGGGTGTCTAGCAGCTTAGGCTGATAGATAATGGTAGCTTAGCAGAGCAGCTTAGGCTGAACTAGGAGACGTGTGAAGCCACTACAGTACCACTTAGTGTCATATGCACAATATCATAAGAAAACACAATACACAGTTATACTAAAAATAAAGGTACTTTATTTTTATGACAATATGCCAAAGTATCTTAGAGTGTACCCTCAGTGAGAGGATAGGAAATATACACAAGATATATATACACAATAGCAAAAATATGCAGTATAGTCTTAGAAAACAGTGCAAACAATGTATAGTTACAATAGGATGCAATGGGGAAACATAGGGATAGGGGCAACACAAACCATATACTCCAAAAGTGGAATGCGAACCACGAATGGACCCCAAACCTATGTGACCTTGTAGAGGGTCGCTGGGACTATTAGAAAATAGTGAGAGTTAGAAAAATAACCCTCCCCAAGACCCTGAAAAGTGAGTGCAAAGTGCACTAAAGTTCCCCTAAGGACAAAATAGTCGTGTTAGAGGGAAAATGCAAGGAAAACACAAATCAGCAATGCAACAACGATGGATTCCTGACTGAGGGTACCTGTGGAACAAGGGGACCAAGTCCAAAAGTCACAAGCAGCTCGGAGATGGGCAGATGCCCAAGAAATGCCAGCGGTTGGTGCAAAGAAGCCCTTACTAGGCTGAAGAACTGTGAATACTGCAGGAACGACAAGGGCTAGAGACTTCCCCTTTGGAGGATGGATCCCCCACGCCTTGGAGAGTCGTGCAGAAGTGTTTTCCCGCCGGATGGACGCCAACAAGCCTTGCTACACGCAAATCGTGCGTTTGGCGTTTTTGGACGCTGCTGGGGCCCAGGAGGGACCAGAAGGTCGCAAATTGGACCTGCAGAGAGAGGGGACGTCGAGCAAGACAAAGAGCCCTCACTGAAGCAGGTAGCACCCGGAGAAGTGCCAGAAACAGGCACTACGAGGATGCGTGAAACGGTGCTCACCGAAGTTGCACAAAGGAGTCCCACGTCGCCGGAGACCAACTTAGAAAGTCGTGCAATGCAGGTTAGAGTGCCGTGGACCCAGGCTTGGCTGTGCACGAAGGATTTCCGCCGGAAGTGCACAGGGGCCGGAGTAGCTTGCAAAGTCGCGGTTCCCAGCAATGCAGCCCAGCGAGGTGAGGCAAGGACTTACCTCCACCAAACTTGGGCTGAAGAGTCACTGGACTGTGGGGGTCACTTGGACGGTGTCGCTGGATTCGAGGGACCTCGCTCGTCGTGCTGAGAGGAGACCCAAGGGACCGGAAATGCAGCTTTTTGGTGCCTGCGGTTGCAGGGGGAAGATTCCGTCGACCCACGGGAGATTTCTTCGGAGCTTCTGGTGCAGAGAGGAGGCAGACTACCCCCACAGCATGCACAAGCAGGAAAACAGTCGAGAAGGCGGCAGGATCAGCGTTACAGAGTTGCAGTAGTCGTCTTTGCTACTATGTTGCAGGTTTGCAGGCTTCCAGCGCGGTCAGCGGTCGATTCCTTATCAGAAGGTGAAGAGGGAAATGCAGAGGAACTCGGCTCAGCTCATGCATTCGTTATCTAAAGTTTCCCCAGAGACAGAGACCCTAAATAGCCAGAAAAGAGGGTTTGGCTACCTAGGAGAGAGGAAAGGCTACTAACACCTGAAGGAGCCTATCACAAGGAGTCTCTGACGTCACCTGGTGGCACTGGCCACTCAGAGCAGTCCAGTGTGCCAGCAGCACCTCTGTTTCCAAGATGGCAGAGGTCTGGAGCACACTGG
Organism: Pleurodeles waltl; assembly: GCF_031143425.1. Lineage (NCBI taxonomy): Eukaryota > Metazoa > Chordata > Amphibia > Caudata > Salamandridae > Pleurodeles > Pleurodeles waltl. The sequence continues at coordinate 973,201,989 of NC_090446.1, read as the reverse complement.
AGGAGCTCTGGACACCTCCCAGGGGAGGTGCAGGTCAGGGGAGTGGTCACTCCCCTTTCCTTTGTCCAGTTTCGCGCCAGAGCAGGGGCTAAGGGGTCCCTGAACCGGTGTAGACTGGCTTATGCAGAATTGGGCACATCTGTGCCCAACAAAGCATTTCCAGAGGCTGGGGGAGGCTACTCCTCCCCTGCCTTCACACCATTTTCCAAAGGGAGAGGGTGTCACACCCTCTCTCAGAGGAAGTTCTTTGTTCTGCCATCCTGGGCCAGGCCTGGCTGGACCCCAGGAGGGCAGCTGCCTGTCTGAGGGGTTGGCAGCAGCAGCAGCTGCAGAGAAACCCCAGGAAGGGCAGTCTGGCAGTACCAGGGTCTGTGCTACAGACCACTGGGATCATGGAATTGTACCAACAATGCCAGGATGGCATAGAGGGGGCAATTCCATGATCATAGACATGTTACATGGCCATATTCGGAGTTACCATGGTGAAGCTACATATAGGTAGTGACCTATATATAGTGCACGCGTGTAATGGTGTCCCCGCACTCACAAAGTTCAGTGAATTGGCTCTGAACAATGTGGGGGCACCTTGGCTAGTGCCAGGGTGCCCTCACACTAAGTAACTTTGCACCTAACCTTTACCAGGTAAAGGTTAGACATATAGGTGACTTATAAGTTACTTAAGTGCAGTGTAAAATGGCTGTGAAATAACGTGGACGTTATTTCACTCAGGCTGCAGTGGCAGGCCTGTGTAAGAATTGTCAGAGCTCCCTATGGGTGGCAAAAGAAATGCTGCAGCCCATAGGGATCTCCTGGAACCCCAATACCCTGGGTACCTCAGTACCATATACTAGGGAATTATAAGGGTGTTCCAGTAAGCCAATGTAAATTGGTAAAAATGGTCACTAGCCTGTCAGTGACAATTTGGAAAGAAATGAGAGAGCATAACCACTGAGGTTCTGATTAGCAGAGCCTCAGTGAGACAGTTAGTCATTACACAGGTAACACATTCAGGCACACTTATGAGCACTGGGGCCCTGGGTTACCAGGGTCCCAGTGACACATACAACTAAAACAACATATATACAGTGAAAGATGGGGGTAACATGCCAGGCAAGATGGTACTTTCCTACAGTAATGCTGCCCTATACAAATACTGATTGTTAGAATTGATCGCTCTAGGTTGAGGATCCGAGCACTAAGCATTAAGGGGCATATTTACAAGCCCCTTGCGCCTCCTTGTGCCGCCATCGCATAATTTTGTTTATGCTAAGGAGGCGTTAAGGAGGCCCCCACCGTGCGCCATATTTACAAAGTGGTCCAATGCATGCATTGCACCACTTTGTAACCCTTTGCGCCACTTTATACCTGTGCCAGATATAATGTATGCAAGGGGGGCATTCCCACACAAGGAGGCTCAAACAAATGAAGCGGTGAAATTTACAAGATTTTACTGCATCATTTGTTCCATCATTTTTAACGCCTGCTGAGGGCAGGTGTTAAAGTGACACTCCCATAACAACCTATAGGCTTCCCTGTGCTTTGCTGGACTAGTGCCATAATTTATGGTGCTAATCCAGCAAAGCGCGACAATAGCGTCATAAACTATGATGCTATTGTGCTAGTGTGCCCCATGGTACGCTGATTAGTAAATACAGTGCTACCATGGTGATGTTAGGGGTCACAGGGCAATGTAAGAAGAGTGGTGCATCAGAGCTGACGTGCCACTTTCTTGTAAATATGCCCCTTGGAGTCTGCACACTTTGTTCAGGGTCCTGCAGTAGGACCCTCATCCCGAGTTGTACAGTACTGGGGGAACACAGACCGGCTATTCAGTGTTCAGAGTCTTGTTGCTGTATATTCAGATTTCATCATCCTTTCTTCAGGGTACCATCACCTTGTATTCAGGTTCTGCAGTGACAGCTCATATGTATTGTGCTTGCTACATACAGTGATAAGGCCTGCTTCATCAGTTAGTTAATCGAAAATCCCAAGCCAAGCAGTGCACTGGGGAGAGGCATAGTTGTGTAATACCCATAACATTCCTTCAATTTAAGATTTTTCAAGGAATGTATGACATTTTATTAATGAAAGCTAATAGGTATATCATCTTCTTAGCAGAGAAACGTAATGTGCATTAAACAAACAGTTACATTTAATTATGCATGTAAAATAAACATACGTGCATGCATAGAAAATAGGTGTGTATTATTGCCCTTAAAAAGTATCACAAAAATATGAAGGGTTGGTTCATCTGTTATGCACTCCCTCCTTCCATACCATGACACAGTCGTGCATCACATAGTTGCACATTAATTTTGACATTTTTTGCATGGAGGCGAATGAGAGACTGTCTTATGCCCTCATTATGACATTGACGGTAAGTCCCGCTTGCCGCCATGCTGACTGCCGCCAACATACCGCCGGCGCAGCGGTTTACCGCTGCCCATATTATGACACACACATAGCAATCCGTCACTATACAGCCACACACACAAGTCCGCCAGCCCAAAGGTCAGTGATAAACTGGTGGTAGAAAAACCCACACTGTCACGCCAACAGAACTACGCCCACAACATTATTGGCCCACGAATCACTGCGGCGGACATTCAACCGCGGTAAACCATTGGCGTACATACTGCCGCGCTCAAAATACACACACACATACAAAACACCACCACATTGGACAATTCAAACTACACACACCTGACACACTTACACACACCACACCCACACACCCACACCTATATAAAACACACACACACACACACACTACCCACAACCCTTTACGACAAAAAAAAATTATAACAGAGAGAGACACCAAGATCACCCACAGAACCAGAGCCACAGAACACCATCACCCATACACCATCCACGCACGTTACAGCACACACCCCAACACATCACCCCACACACCCTCACACACACACACCACACACACTATACTCATGGTACCACAAAGACACCCCAGGTTCTCAGAGGAGGAGCTAAGGGTCATGGTGGAGGAAATCATCTGGGTAGAGCCACAGCTATTTGGATCACAGGTGCCGCAGATATCCATTGCTAGGAAGATAGAGCTATGGCGGAGAATCGTGGACAGGGTCAACGCCGTGGGACAGCAGGAAGAGGTGGAACGACCTACGAGGGAAGGTGCGTTCCACAGCAGCAAGACACCAGATAGCAGTACAGAGGACTGGCGGTGGACCCCCACCTCCTCCCCCACAACTAACAACATGGGAGGAGCAAGTTTTGGCAATGATGCATCCTGAGGGCCTGGCAGGAGTAGCAGGAGGACTGGACTCTGGAAAGTCAACTCTTTACTACTTTCACCCCCCCCTACCTGCATGCCATCACATACACCCACCCCTACCCTCACCTCATCACTCCACCACCTCACATACACTCCACCATCACAACCCACCCATCCCAATACCAAGCCCTGCACGTAACACCAATGCACGTACCCCCATCACAGACCTGCATGGACACACATCACTAAAGCATGTACCTTAGAGAGAATCACCTAGCCCAAAAAATCACTACTCACACAAAGCAAATCTGACAGGGCAATCACAACCATAGAGGGCAACTCACCCATGCACAAGATGTCACACGCACAAACAATAACACTGCATTTACATCCCCACAAGTCCCCCATACAACGTCGCCGGAGAAGAGGTGCCAGCAACATCCAGTCCCCCTACAGAAGAGGCCCACAGTGATGACAGCAGCTTTGGACATCTGGATCTGGATGACCAACCTGGACCATCAGGGATCTCCGGACAGTCGGTTACCCAGGCACAGTCCCATACCACCACAGAGCCCCCCTCAGGAAATACCATCACAGTACCCACCCAGCGGACCCATACCTCTGTCCCCAATCAGCAGTGTGTCCACCACTACAGGGACCCCAGTCCACCCCACAAACACAGGACGATCAGGGACCTGGGGTCAGTGGCAGTGGGCACCTGGTTCAGGGGACAGAGGGACAGGACAACAGAAAATCTGGGAGGACTGCTGTGTGACAGGGGGAAAACAGGCCCAGGGAACCGACTCTCCAGGAGGCACTCACCAACATCCTGGGAGCATATCACCATTCCCAGGAGATGATGGGCCAGATACTGGACAAGTTGCAGGAGACCCAGCGGCTGCAGGGGGGACAGTACCTGGGGATCAGGGAGGACCTGAAGGACATCCACACCACCCTGGTCACAATTGCAGGGGTGCTGGCAGACATGGCTAACACCATGAGGGAGGCAGTGGCACACCACTGGGCCCCTGACACTAGCCACACCGATGAACAGCCCTCCACCTCCACTACCTCTAGTGGACAGGAGGCCCCGCCAGGGAATAGGACTCTTCTGATTGTCACCCTTGCATCCCACTCTGTCACCCTGTCCACCTTGAACTGCCATTGCTCCCTTTCCTATGCTCCCTTGGACAATGCACCTGTGATACAAATAGACTGGACTCTATCCTGGACTTTCCTTCACCATCAACCCAGCCCTTTCCACTACCCCCTCTACTTCTTAGCACTTAAATAAACACCAGTGAAAAAAAGTATGGAGTCTGTCAAATGATTGAACTATGTATTCATTTAACAAGCTTGAAACAGTGCAATACACAATTGTACAGAAATAAATACATAGGAATGACCTGTAGTAGGCAGCAGTCAACACACCAGGTGCCAGAGTGGGGCACAGATATCTGAAAATAGAGATGCCAAAGGGTACAGTAAGTGGCCATAGAATTGGGAGAATCTGCATTCCATGTACAATGTCAAACACAAAACTGTCAATGTAAAGTGAAGTTACAGTGTCTTACCTGTGTGTCACTGGAAGTACTGTTGTATTATTGCTGTTCTGTTGTCTTCATCCTCATCCTCTGCCTCCTCCTCTTCGCTGTCCACAGGGTCCACTGTTGCCATACGCCCATCTCCAGCCTCATCGTCCTGCAGAAAAGGCACCTGGCGTCTCAAGGCAAGGTTATGCAACATGCAGCAGGCCACGATTATCTGGCAGACCTTCTTGGGTAAGTAGTACAGTGATCCACCAGTTAGATGGAGGCAACGAAACCTGGCCTTCAGGAGGCTGAATGTCCTTTCTATTATTCTTCTTGTTCGCCCATGTGCCTCATTGTAATGTTCCTCTGCCCTTGTCCTGGGATTCCTCACAGGGGTCAGTATCCATGAGAGGTTGGGGTACCCAGAGTCACCTGCAAATATCGAGGGACAACTGTTAGACACACACTAACCCTTAGGGCCAACACCATACCCATACACCAAAATCCACTGGGTGGGAACCAGGGCTCACCTATTAGCCACACCCAGTGCCTCTGGAGGTGAGCCATCACATATTGGATGCTGCTATTCCTCAGGATAAAGGCATCATGCACAGACCCAGGATACTTTGCATTGACGTGGGAGATGTACTGGTCCGCCAGGCACACCATCTGCACATTCATCGAGTAAAAGCTCTTTTGATTTCTGTACACCTGTTCATTCCTCTGGGGGGTGGGGGGCAAATGCAATATGTGTTCTACCAATGATGTTGGGTATATGTTCCAGTGCATAGAAGTCAGCTTTCACTGTGGCCAAATCCTCCACCTGGGGGAAAACGATGTAGCTGCACATGGGTTTAATCAGGGCAGACAACACTCTGGTCAGCACTATTGAGAACATTGGTTGGGACATTCCTGCTGCCAAGCCCACTGTCACTTGGAAGGAGCCAGTTGCCAAGAAATGCAGCACAGATAAGACTTGCACAAGAGGGGGGATCTCAGTGGGGTGACGGATAGCAGATATCAGGTCAGGCTCCAATTGGGCACACAGCTCTATGACTGTGGCCCTGTCTAGTCTATAGGTGAGGATAATGTGCTTGTCCTCCATTGTTGCCAAGTCCACCAGGGGTCTGTACCCGGGGGTGTCTCCATCTTCTATTCCTCTGCAGTGGTTGTAATCTAGGGGGCAAGTGAGCAGCTGGTCAGTATTCTACATTTCCAAACATTACACTGCATTGCATGTTGTGACTGTAACAGTATATTGTTGGATAAGCCCAAATGGTGCCTATGTGTACTGTGATGCAGTTAGATGCCATGGCCTTCTCCACCCCCCCCCGAAATGGCGTCCGCCTGTCCTGTGTGGAAAGACATGTGGAAATGAGGCAGTGCCGCTGACGTTGTGCACCGTTGCGGGAGGCAGTCGAATACTGCTGTGCAACTCCTCATTGGTTGTCATTGGGCCCTATGGGTTACAGTGGCCAATGGTGATGTCCCCCGCAGTGACAGGATGCACCGCCACGGACGTGATTGCCATTTTCTATCTGTTCACTCACTTGCTACCTGACCTTCAACAGCAGAGGACCTACACTGCAAGTGCTGCTGTGACCTGTGCCTGGAACCTACCATGGCTCGTGTCACTGGGAAAAGGGCCCCTGCCTTCACCGCTGTGGAGTTGGAAAGACTGGTGGATGGGATCCTACCCCAGTACCGAATGCTGTATGGGCCTCCAGACCAACAGGTGAGTACACTTTGAGCACGATGCATGGGGCATGAATGTATGGAGTGCTGTGTGTGTGAGGGCCTCGTGTAGGGGGAGGTTGGCAGAAGAGTTCTGGGCAGCGTGATGCATGTATAGTGGGCTATGTCTGTACGTAAGGGGATGGGAGGGCTATGGTGGGCCATGAGTGTAACAGGCTGGACGGTCTGACTGCTTTTTCTATGTGTATTTTTCTGCAGGTCAGAGCCCATCAGAAATAGGGTATATGGTGTCCCATCGCCAAGGACGTGCGGACCCTGGGGGTCTCTGGCAGGCGGAGCATCCACTGTCGGAAACGGTGGGAGGACCTGAGACACTGGGCAAGGAAGACGGCGGAGGGCCAGCTGGGGATGGCCTCCCAATGAGGAAGGGGTGCCCGTCGAACCCTGACCTCCCTGATGGCCCGCATACTGCGTTAGCCTATCCGAAGCTGGATGGGAGCTTGAAGGCATCACAGCAGCCATAAGGGTCGTGAGTACAGTTTCCCAATATACTACTTGCGCATGGTGGGGTGATCTCCAGGTGGGTGATGTGGGCAATGGTGTGCCCCTAGGCCAGGCCGGACATTGCAAGGTAGGTCCCATGTTGGGCAGCGGCTGATGAACACCACCTCCTACCAAGCTAGTAGGCATCCACTACTGGGCAGGGGTCTGTGGGTGTCAGGTATGCTGCTATTGGCGTTAGGTATTCCTGGCCATGGCCTGGTGACTTCCATTGCTACTGGTTATGCATTGCCTAGTACGTAGGGCTGTTCCCTATGTGTGTTTGTGCCGTGTATGCCAAAGCTGGTGTTGCTGATGTCATTGACCAAGTGCATCCTTTGTCTCTCCCCCCCCCTTTTGTTTTGTCACCCTGTCCTTATGTGCATTAGCATCATCTGGCGGAGGAGCAGAGGCACCGGCGACAGAGGGAGCTGCATCCCACAAAGCCCAGGAGGCCGAATCCACCGATGGTGAGGGCACCAGTGGGACGGAGGGCGAGGGGAGCACCACGGCGGAGACAGGAGGGGACAGTTCTGACAGGGATACCTCCTTCGATGGAAGCTCCCTGGTGGTGGCGGACACCTCTGTGCCCACCCCAACTACAGGTACAGCCACCACCACCCGTACCAGCACCGCCCTCCCAGCAGCCCCTCAGCATGTTTCCCGTGCTCGCTCACCCAGGAGGGTGGGCATCTCCTTCGCCCCAGGCACCTCAGGCCCTGCCCCTGTTAGCCCTGCTGCCCTGTGTGAGGAGGCTATTGACCTCCTGAGATCCATCTCTGTTGGGCAGTCAACCATAGTAAATGCCATCCAGGGGCTGGCAGCCCATTTGCAACAAACAAATGCATTCCTGGAGGGCATTCACTCTGGCATTGCTGCCCAACAGAGATCATTCCAGGCTCTGGCCTCCTCCCTGATGGCAGCCATTGTCCCTGTTTCTAGCCTCCCCAATCCAACTTCCTCTACCCAGTCCCATTCCCCTCAACCCCAACCTATCCCAAGCACACAGGCAGACCAGCATGCACACAAGACAACACACAGGAGTGGCTCAGGCAAACACAAGCACCACACATCATCCCACAGGCACTCATGAAAAACACCATCCAGCTGCAGACATACCAACATCTGTCGCATAGGCTCTCATTATCCTAATGAGACTACTGGATTTTTGGGCGGCAAGATCGTTCACAGTGTGGGGGACTAAGTCTGACCCACGGCGAAGGACCCTTGTCACCCCAAATCCGGTTTTCGCTCCGGCTAACTAGCAGTGCCTCATCTCTCCCGAAGGGAGGAGACGATTGGGCAGCCGAGCGCATGACATCTTAGTACTTCCCAGGGAAGTCGTGGTCACTTAGGTCACAACCGGTTTTCTCATACACAGTGCGGTCTCATATATAAATGACAAAGGCAGTTTGAGTTTTAAAGATTGGTTTAATAAAACAACTGCATTTTAGATAACAAAGTGTGAGCTGCAATAACCAGAACTATACAACACAGTAGGATTGAAATAGTAACGAGGAGAGTGAAGCACAAGAATAAGGCTATCATAGTGCAACTAGATTATGTTCTCTCTAAGTTATATGTTGAGCACAGCCTGTGAAGCTCTAAGCCTGCCTTTCAGGTTCCCCCGGGGGGACATCAACCCTCATACCTGAGCAAAGGCCTGTAATCTGCATCAGCATCTGCAACGGGGCAGTCAGCATCTAGTTGCAGGTTCCTGGTCGGAATCTTCCTCTACGTGTACTGGGAATAGAAAGTGCTTTTATAACTAACACGCCAATGTTCTAAGAAACGTCCCTACGTAAAGACGTGTACTTTCTACGAACCCTAAAGACTAAGGGGCATATTTATACTCTGTTTGCGCCGGAATTGCGTCGTTTTTTTTACGCAATTCCGACGCAAAACTAACTCCATATTTATACTTTGGCGTTAGACGCGTCTAGCGCCAAAGTCCATGGAGTTTGCGTAATTTTTTAGCGTGGACACCTACTTTGCGTTAATGATATGCAAGGTAGGCGTTCCCGTCTAAAAAATTGACTCCGCGGCATGTGCGCCGTATTTACACTCCCGGGCAAAATTCACGCCTGGGAGTGGGCGGGTAAAATAAAATGACGTCCAGCTGCTTTTGCGCCGTTTTTTAGCGCCTGGACAAGGCAGGCGTTAAGGGACCTGTGGGCTCGGAAGGAGCCCAGAGGTGCCCTCCCATGCCCCCAGGGACACCCCCTGCCACCCTTGCCCACCCCAGGAGGACACCCAAGGATAGAGGGACCCATCCCAGGGACATTAAGGTAAGTTCAGGTAAGTTTTTTTATTTTATTTTTTTGTGGCATAGGGGGGCCTGATTTGTGCCCCCCTAGATGCCACTATGCCCAATGACCATGCCCAGGGGACAGAAGTCCCCTGGGCATGGCCATTGGGCAAGGGGGCATGACTCCTGTCTTAGCAAAGCATTTCAATGGGGGTTGGGAGTCGAAATAAATGGCGCAAATCGGGTTGAGGCGAAAAATTTGCCTCAGCCTGACTTGCCCCATTTTTTGGCGCCCAAGCTCCATATTCCCCTACGCCGGCGCTGCCTGGTGTACGTCATTTTTTTTCACGCACACCAGGCAGCGCCGGCGGCTAACGCCGGCTAACGTCATTGAATAAATACGGCGCCCGCATGGCGCTTTAGAATGGCGTTAGCCGGCGCAAATTTTTTTGACGCAAAACTGCGTTAGCGCAGTTTTGCGTCAAAAAGTATAAATATGGCCCTAAACTTCTACCACGTCTATCGGCAATGTACCAGACTGTATCCTTGACTGAAGCACAGAGCGAGCAAGAATGTATTGTTTGAGAGCACAGTGCTGAAGTAAGCTAAACAGTGTGATAGAATGAAATAAAAATAGGACCGTGAAACTGGTTATTGTAAAATAACAGTGCGAGGTTGAATAAAATGCATCTAGGGCAAAGTGCACATAGGCCTAATAAGTTAAGCAAACGTGCATAAAGCTACATTAAAAAATGGCTACATTACACATCCACTGCCTCCACCTCGTCCTCAACCTCCCTCCCAGGAGCGTCTCCACTCACACCTGAATGCACTACATGCTCATCCATTACCACCATCACCAGCACACCTATCAGTACACACCCCTCACTGGCAGTCACCACCCTCACATCCATGTGCACGTCCCCTGTGTCCTCTCCCACTGTGTCTGTGCCCCTCCTCCCAAAGTACACAAACGCAAGCACTCAGACACCCAACAGCCATCCACCTCACAACAGCATCCAGCCCATGCACCTGCACCCAAAATCAGCAAACAGCCATCTCCTACAACCACTTCCTCTTCCTCCACTCCCAAACCTTCACCCTCTTCCTGCCCCAATGTCCCTACGAAGCTTTTCCTCTCCACCGTTGACCTCTTCCCTACCCCTCGCCCCCGTCCTTCACGTCGGGCCAGGGTGGTCAGAACCCAGGCGAGCATCTCAGCCACCCAGGCCACGGCCACAGTAGTGTCAACAGCTACTGCAGGTGGGAGAGGCTCCAGGGAACCAGGCATCAGCACTGAAAGTGGGCCTGCACCAGCTGCCAAAGGGAAGGGCAAGGAGGCACTACCAGCTGGCAAAGCGAAGGGCAAGGAGGCACCACCAGCTGCCAAAGTGAAGGACAAGGAGGCACCGCCAGCTGTGAAACGAAGGGCAAGGAGGCACCACCTGTTGCCAAAGGGAAGGGCAAGGGGCTTGCACCAGCAGGCAGGAAGACACGAGGCCTGGTGCTGGGACTGATTCTGAGCCCCCACCACCAACCATGGCGGGTCAGCCGTCCAAGGCTGTAGGGGAAGGGCTGGAGCCTCCCCCCACCACTGCCTGCACCACCGCCAGCAGCACCACTGCCAGCGGCAGCAGCCCCAGTGGGCATCCGTCGGAGGCTGCAGGGGAAGGGCTGGAGCGTCCCCCCCACCACTGCCTGCACCGCCACCAGCACTGCCACCAGCACCGCCACCAGCACCACTGCCAGCAGCTGCAGCCCCAGTGGGCAGCCACCCGAGGCTGCAGGGAAAGGGCTGGCACCTCTCCCCACCACTGCTTGCACTGCCACCAGCACCACTGCCAGCAGCAGCAGCCCCAGTGCAAGTGCCGTCCGAGGCTGCAGGGGAAGGGCTGGAACCTCCCCCCACCACTGCCTGCACCGCCTGAAGCACCACTGCCAGCAGCAGCAACCCCAGTGGGCAGCCATCCGAGGCTGCAGGGGAAGGGCTGGAGCCTCCCTACACCACTACCAGCCCTGACACCAGCCCCGCACTGCCACCACTGAGCAGCCGTCACCACCGGTGGGCAGTGTGTAGTCCTGCCTCCATGGGCTGTAGTGCATCCTGGCCCTTGCAAATCCTGTAGGGGTGACACCCAGGTGAGAGACTGTGACCTTGCACTCCCCAAGATCTGCATCACAGGGCACAAGGCCCCCTCCAGAACCAGTGGAAGAAGCCATCCACTCACCCCATCCATGCCAGGATGAAGCACAGCAGGCACAAGGCCCCCTCCAGAACCAGTGGAAGAAGCCATCCACTCACCCCATCCTTGCCAGGATGAAGCACAATGGGCACAAGCCCCCCTCCAGAACCAGTGGAAGAAGCCATCCACTCACCCCATCCTTGCCAGGATGAAGCACACTGGGCACAAGGCCCCCTCCAGAACCAGTAGACGAAGCCATCCACTCACCCTATCCTTGCCAGGATGAAGAACACTGGGCACAAGGCCCCCTCCAGAACCAGTGGAAGAAGCCATCCACTAGATAGACTGTGGCCTTGCACTCCCCAAGACCAAGCAGTGGGCAAACCACCCACTAGAGAGACTGTGGCCTTGCACTCCCCAGGACCAAACAGTGGGCAAACCACCCACTAGAGAGACTGTGGCCTTGCACACCCCAGGACAAAGCAGTGGGCAACCCACCCACTAGAGAGACTGTGGCCTCGCACTCCCCAGGACCAAGCAGTGGGAAAACCACCCACTAGAGAGACTGTGGCCTTGCACTCCCCTGGACCAAGCAGTTGTGAAACCACCCACTAGAGAGACTGTGGCTTTGCACTCCCCAGGACCAAGCAGTGGGCATGTAGCCCCCTCCAGGACCAATGGCATTGTACCATCTTTCGGCTGAGGTGCCCCTCATTCCCCGTCCCCCTGAGATGCCTGTGTCTTTTCGACCTGATGCCCATGCAGTGTTCTCTCCATGTTGTTGCAGGGGTTAGGTGGGGCCTTGGCCTATGTGTAGTGGCCCTGTGGCCCTCGGACATTGAGGACTGGGCAGTGTCCCTCCATTTGTAAATATGTATATACTTTTTGGTTTTGAAGCACGTATTTATACTATTTTATCTTATTACCATCACTTTAATCAATTCCTTTTGTCCTTGCTTTACTCCTGAGGGGTATGGGGTGGATATGTAATGTTTTTGCATGTGGTAGTGTGTATGGTGTTGGGGTGGGGGTGTTGCATGTGTGTGTCACTCTCTTTTTCCTCCCTCCTTCCCTGTGTGCTAGGCGGCAGCACTCACAATGGTCGCCCTCGCCGGTGTTGATGTTCGTAATGCTGATAGAGGTAGAGCAGCATGGGGAAGATGGGCAACTCAGGCTCCATGGCATCATGGTTGTTCCCTGAGTCTCCAGAGGTGAGTCCTTAGCCTTCTGTGTTCTGTTTCCGCCATGCTTTTGTTGTTGTTGGTACCGCCCCGGTAGAGGTGGCGGATAGGCCTGTCTTAATACAATGGGCGGAACATTGTCTTCCGCCTGGATGTTGGCGATTACCGCTGTGGTGATTGTTGCTACAGCCGTGGTGGTTGGTGTGTTAAAGTGGCTGTCTGTCTGTGCGGTTTCCGCCATGGTCATAATTCCTTTTTTTTTTACCGCCGGCCTGTTGGCGGTATTACCGCCACTTTATCACAGACTGCCAGGGTTGTAATGAGGGCCTTAGTCTTGTTGTTTTCGAGGTCCTCATAGACCACCAAGCCTAAACCATACCGAGCCCATCATGTGGCTTCTGTCTTCCAGCTGTGCTCAAACTTTATGTACCAAGAATGAAACATAAAGTAACAATCTTTGAAGTAAAACAGGTATGAGAAAGAGATACCCATGTAATGGCTAAACTGCACAATGTGGAACCTGAAAACCTGAGACCATATTTACAAGAAGTGACGCATCGCTGCATTGCAGCTATGATGCGTAAAAATAGCGTGCTTCGGTATGACAGAATCCTACGCCATGGATGCATCGAATTTACAACATGGCACAACATGGCACACAATGGCGTAAGGTTCAAGTCTGTGTCAAAAAAATGACTCATCCGTGGGCGTCATAAGGAAATTTGAAGCTTCTGCTGCAAAAGTGATGCAGGGCTGATTTGCGGCACATAAAGTAACGCAAATCAGCCTTGCTTCACTTTTGAGTGCATAATGCTTCAGAAATTCTACAAAAAGTGGCACTTTCCAAACAAATGTTTTTCCCATTTAAACAAAGGAAAAAATGGAGCAGGCAGCAGCAGCTAGGGTAACAACCCCGGTAACCTAGCATCAGCCAGGATGTCCAGGCAGATGCCCAGTGGAAGAGGATGATGTAAGAGGATGATGAAATTCAGTGAGGAGGAGAACCAAATACTAGTAACAGAGGTGACAAAGCATGAATATCAACTCTTTGTCCCCTCACAATTGCCTTTAGGAAAGAAAAAGGCCATATGGAAATCAACAGTGTAGGGCAAGTCAAGAGGACTTTTACAGATTGCAAGAAGCGCTGCCACACCTAAAAGCACATGACCAAGGAGAAACTGGCCAGTAACTTGAAGGCAGCGATGCGCACCACAGGAGAACCTGAGGTCAAGGAGCAGCTGACGGCCTTGGAGGAGTAGGTGAGATCAGTCATCCCAGTCGAGTTGGTGGCAGGAGTGGAAGGACATGACATTGCAGTCCATGAGGACCAACAAGACACCCTGAGTAAGTGGCAACTAGGTACAATTGCACCAAATATATCAGGTTCTGTAGCGCAGCATGCTACCTTTCAGGTCCTCACTGCGCTGAGTGTAAGGGAAAGGGATGGAAATGGCAACATGTCCAGTCACACACCTGAGAAATGTGAAAAACACACACATCATACTCCCCATTCCACAGCCGTCATGTCTGTTAAGTCCATGTGTGATGTGCTGCACCAGTCCAGCCTTACTGTTGGGTCCTAGGGATTTTTGTGCAATGTATAACACCAGTGTCCAGGACTACAAGTCCCACAATACCAAGCAAAAGATCTGGGAGCATATTTAAAGTGAGCTTACGCTGCTGATGCGTCACTTTTTGTGATGCACCTGTGGCACATAGTGCAGACTCATATCCACAAGGCTGCACAAAGCCATGTTGCATGGCTTTTCATGGCCTCGTAGAAATGGTGGAAGGCAACGCAGTGCAAGTCACTGTTTTGCCTCACACCGCTTGAGGGAGGCATACCATGGGTGTTGCAGTGGTTTTCACACACAACACCCATAGGTTTTCATTTATTTACAAGAATCTGTAAACCTGGGAATGTGTCAAAACTGTACGCCTCCTCAGATCATGTGCAATGATGAGAAATATCTTCAAAATGCCTGTCTGGATTGTTATTGTGCAGGAAGGTCTCCCTTGCTGCACAAAACCAATCCTGCCAACAACACAGACACACTTGCACTATGATGCAAGTGTGACTGCATTGGTGCTAGACAGTAATTTGTGCACCAGCGTAGGCGGAAAGTACAGAAATGCACCCAATTTTCTAAATTTGGTGCATTTCTGCCCTTTCAGATTGGTGTAGGGCAGCTCGGAATAAAGGATTGCGGCGCTGCCCTACACCAATTCATAGTAAATATGCCGCCCGGACTGTAACACCACAATATGACAGGATCAGAAACCATGACCAACAAAACTTGGGTAATGCATGCCCCCTTGCACCATTATATGAGTGGGTTTCCCGTGGGGCATGCAGCCAAACCTGGTTTGCAAAGCCATGGAATAGAATGTGGGTATCAGAGGATCAGTTCCTCACACGAGAGGAGAGTCTGATGTTGGACATATGAAGTACCACCACGAAGGCCTATGTGCAGGGCCACGTTCAGATGGGCACAAGTACAACAATACAGGCCAAGGGCAGCACAACAAGGGACCATGGAGTGCTGCCCTGTGCCACAAATAAAAGGCACAAATGCTATTTATGCCCATAATACAGAGCATTCCTGTTCCTCTCCCTGACCTGTCACCCTAATGGCTGCCTAGTGTCAAGGCTGGCACACGTGCAACATGTTGCAAGGATGCATGATTTGAATTCAGGAATATCTTTGTGCAGGAAGGCATACCTACCTGCACAATAACAATACATGGAGGCTGGCTCAGCTTATGGTGTACACCTATTGTGTGGCACTCCATACTGAGCCCAGGCAACCTTTAGTGATAGTGAATAGGTGTCCAGATAGCAGAAGCTCTGTAGGGGTAGCTGAAGTGGGCAGCTAAACTTTATCCTGGAGGAATGTAAAGCACTTGCAGTATCACAGAAGTCAGACAGTAACTTAAGTCACAAGAAAGAACCACACAAGTGTTGGAAAAATAAAGGATACTTTATTACAGCACTACTACTAAACTGATATTGGTGTATCTTCCTTTGGAGATATTACATACAGTTACACACATAAAATACACATAAAATAATCATCAGAATTAGCATACACCTATACAGGGCCCTAGAGCCCTAGGGCCCTAGGGGAGGGCCAAATCATATGCTAAAAAAGTGGAATGTGAAAGTGGGACTCCAACAAAGGTAAGTGTGGTGGTTAGCTAGGGGTTGGGGCTAGTTAGGAACACCAGAGGTAAGCACAGTAGGTGACCCCAGCAACCAGGAGTAAATCAGTTACCCACCCAGTTGTCCCATAGGCGTACACAGAGTGTACTGGTTGGAGCTTGTTGAATTCAGAAGCCTTCCCAGTGGACCCCATGGACGCTGGCAGCTGGCTCCCACAAGGCTGCACAGGCAGAAATGGGGGTCCCCCTAGGGAACCCCCACAGTACATGGTATCATGCAAGTAACACTGGAATCGGTGTAGCTGCATGATTCCAACATGTTTGATACCAAACATGCCTACGTTCGGAGTAGCCATTATGTAGTTGGACCACTCGTGTTGGACAGTGTCCACTACATACCTTAACATGGCTTCCCTGCCCTTACATAGTCCAGGAGTTGGCCTGGGGCCTGAGGGGTACCCTGTTCATGCAGGGGTATCCTTACACTTGGAGACATACACCCTGCCCTTGGGCTGAAGGGCCTACCAGAGGGGTGACTTATAATGTCTAAGTGCAGTGTTTAGGTTTTCAGTCAAAGGGTGCATGCACCCTTTCACAGAGGCTGCAACGGCAGGCTTGCAGTCACAGTTTGCATGGGTTCCTATGAGTGGCATAATACATGCTGCAGCCCTTAGGGGAACCCCTGATTCACCAATGCCCTGGGTACCTAGGTACCATATATTAGACACTTACAGGGGTGCATTAGTACTGGCAGAGGCCCTTGGGAGCATCTGAATGGCCAGGTCAGGTAGGTGACGTCACAGCCCCCTCTAGGTGGTCACCCTGCTAGGTGACGAATCCTGCATCATAGGTGATGGTCTGGAGTGGTGCTTTTGGTCCTTTCTGCCAGCTTTCCAACTTGGGAGATGGCAAGCCCTTGTGTTTCCTTGCAAAACAGTACCCCTGTGCACCGTGACTGTTACAGCTACCAACGCTTGTTTGTTCCTCCTCCAAGAGATCTTCAGGCTCTGAGTAGCCCTGTCCCCCAGGAACTTTTCTTGAAATGCACAGTCTCCTGCCTACTGCTTCAGTGACATGGGACACTTATTCAGGAGTGGGCCTCACTGTGACTCCTGTGCCTGCTGCCAATTGGTTGTCTGTCGGGCTGCTTTCTCTTCTTGTGACTCTCCCAGCTGCTGAGGATCACCTCAGACTCCCCTCTTTGGGTTGAGTCCCCTGGACCTTGCTAGTCCTCTTCAGCCTTACAAAGCTTCTTTTCCATCTCTTGTATTTCCCAAGGCTTTCTGGTGGTACTCCAGCACCACTGGCCGACTGCATAACGACCGCCGACGTGGGACATCACTTGCATCACTTCTGGAACTCCCCTTCTGCTCCTGTGCTGCACTGCATGCTTTCTTTATCCACCATCGACCTGGTCCTGCATCCAGTGAAGGGTGGGTAGTGGCTCCTGCCACAAACGGGCACTCCATCATGAACTGGACTTGGTCCCCTTCCTTTGTAGGTGCTCTTCTGTCAGGATCCACCTTTGGGCTCTTCCAGACGTGTCTGGGTCTTGCACAATCCTTTTCCAAACTCCTCTTGTTGGTTTTGGGGAAAACCAGGTACTTACCTCTGCTCTCTTGGTCGCTGGAGGTCACTCTGGTACTCACCTCCCGGGGTTCCTAGTTCCTCCAGCTCCCCTGTACCGATTTCACTTCCTTGGGTGTGGGACTGACTTTCACATTCCACTTTCTTAGTATATGGTTTGGCCCTCCCCTAGGGCCCTCACTATTTGGTATTGCTTTTACCAATGTCTATTGCTTTCAATGCTATTTACTGATTGCTAATAGTGTGTTTACCTACCTCCAGTTGGGGATATTGCCTATACAGTATTTTAGTATGTGTGTTACTATAATAAAGTACCTTTATTTTTGTAACACTGTGTGGTTCTTTCATGTGTTTGAGTGGTGTTACACTGTAGTAGTATTGCATAAGCTTTGCATGTCTCCTAGATAAATCTTGGCTGCTCATCCACAGCTACCTCTAGAGAGCCCATGCTTCCTAGACACTGCCTACACTTCACTAATAGGGGATACCCGGACCGGGTATAAGGTGATAACACCATAGGTGCTCACCACACACCGGCCAGCTTCCTACAGTCTCCTAAGTGTTGCACTGGGGGTGCATGCAGATTGTAAATATGTCCCATGGTCCCTAGTGTTACACTACATTGCACACAGATACCATGATGGGTGGGGTGTAAGCACACAGGCGTAGCCTGCTATGGCAGCCAACACCATCAATCCTGGTATTTTACATACTTCATGGGGGGTAAGGCAAGTGATGCATAAAAAACTGAACTGTGTGTTTTGTAAAACAATAGATGCGGTTACCGCCGAATGAACGCACCGCAGTCAAAAGACCGCAGCGGTCATTCCAACTTTCCCGCTGGGCCGGCGGGCGACCGCCAAAAGGCCGTCCGCCGGCCCAGCGGGAAAACCCCTGCAACGAGGAAGCCGGCTCGGAATGGAGCCGGCGGAGTTGCAGGGGTGCGACGGGTGCAGTTGCAACCGTCTAGATTTTCACTGTCTGCAAAGCAGACAGTGAAAATCTTTGTGGGGCCCTGTTAGGGGGCCCCTGCACTTCCCATGCCAGTGGCATGGGCAGTGCAGGGGCCCCCAGGGGCCCCACGGCACCCGTTCCCGCCATCCTGGTTCTGGCGGTGGACACCGCCAGAAACAGGCTGGCGGGAAGGGGGTCGGAATCCCCATGGCGGTGCTGCAAGCAGCGTCGCCATGGCGGATTCCCTGGGCCAGGGGAAAACCGGCGGGAAACCGCTGGTTCCCCTTTTCTGACCGCGGCTTTACCGCCGCGGTCAGAATAGCCCAGGAAGCACCGCCAGCCTGTTAGCGGTGCTTCCGCCGCCCTCCGCCATGGCGGTTATAGACCGCCAGGGTCAGAATGACCCCCTATATGTGACACAGGTTGTCCTCTGTTAGTGCTATTAAATGTAAGTGTGGCTGAGGAAATTGAACTGTTACAGTGTTTCAATGGGGGCACATTACATAACAAGGAGGAGGGAAGTGGCATGTGTATTGCAAAGTAGCATGAGCTATGCACAAGCATCGCTGTGTTTGGCATTGTCACACATCTGTTGCTGCTGGGAAGGGATGACATGGAAGAGGGCATAGGTGACCTACATCTAACATGTGATGTGCACCAAGGGAAGATGTAGCATGTGCCAGGAAGGTGAAGGAAGAATAAAACCTAGACCACAATACACATGTAAAAGCAGGAGGATGACAAACCATGAAATCAGAAGTGAGAAGGTGAGCTAGGTTTCTATAACTGTGGACAGGAATCTGTGATGTTTTGAGGCTGAGACGTATGAGCAAAGGTGTGTGCCAAACCAGGTAGGTCCATGTCACACATAAGCAAAAATACTAGCATTTGTGGGTCCAAACAGATACATAGCTCACAAACACGTCGGGCAAATTGGTAGTGGAGCATGTAAATGTATACTTTGGTGTCACATGTGAGTCAATGTATGACCAGGTTTCCATCTGTGTGCTACAGTAAGTGGAGTCACTGAGCCCAAATGAGGATTGCTAGAGGAGTCATGTACACATTCAAGTGAGTGGGGATGAGTCTAACAATGTGTGAACGTCAGTGCTACCTAGCTACCTAGTTTCACTGTGTATATCCCCTCGGAGTCACTGTGTATATCCCCTAGGAGCTCACAAACGCTGGCCAGTGTTTAGACAGATAGCACATACATGGCAAGAACATGCACCTGCACATTCCTGCATGACCATTACGCACCTTATTAAGATGAATGCACTACGTGCATGCCAGACAGCACAACAAGGCAGACTGCCATGATGTAGCATGTGTAAGGCTGACAGCAGGATCAAATTGAATACATCAACAAACACTGTGACTATGACAGGAGCTGTGGCATGAGAAGTGGCCAAAGGGAATGACAGGAACACTGCTAAGCTGAAACAACGTTTGTGCAATGTGCACAGTAGTGCTGTGAATACATGAAAAACGTTAGGCATACCCATCATTAAAAGAAGTGCTAATCGCCAAGCTGGATGTGTACTTTAACCAGTGGTAGCTACTTCTCAACAGAGGTGGCAGGGAGTATTAAAAAAAAAAAAACACTTATCTTCTGTTGGGAGACACTGTTCTGTCCCTCCTTCGTCCTCTTCTCTTCCTTCCCTGACACCTGGAAGCACACAGGCTTCCAGACTCCCTTCCAATCACGATGCTGCTGTCACCAGCATGACAGCAGCATCATGATTGGTCTGAGTTTCGGTGCTCAGACAGGGAGTGGGACCCTGTGCACTTTCTCCTCCCAGCTGTGGAATACAGCCATGTAGAGAAATGCTAAGTGCACATGACTGTTTGGCTGGCCGGCCGTCTACAGCCAGCCAAACGGTCATGCGCACTTATGGTGCACTCACGACTCCTCCTCCAGCCCTTCTCCTCCAGCTGCTCTCTAACCCGGCTCCCTGAGGAAAAATAAAATGATAATAACATTGCGTTATTACCACTTTAATTTTTCCTTTTTCTTCACTGCACAAAGCAGTGAGGCAACGCTCCTCTACCTTAGCGGAGGAGCTGCCGCTGACCCCAACTCAACATATTAGCACTGGCAGGGAAGGCCAGCAAGCTGTGTAACTATTTTAATGTGTGGTATTACACAAATGAACACCTTGATTACAGAGCGGTATGTGAAGAATGCGCAGAACCTGCTATCTGAAAGGCAAACACACAGCCACTTTCCCTCAATACATAAAGGTCACATAGGTACCACACATCAATGCTGTGTTGAAAGTGAATGAATTCAAATACTGTATGTCAGCCAGATAACAACTGTCAACATCTAGCACTGAACATTGACATATATTCATTTTATTACAGAGGGAGAAACTACTTTTCCTGACCAGCTGCCTGACCTGGAAGACCAACCTTGTGTGGATGCCATCCTACCCCCCATGGACGATGACACCTTCCAGCAAATCCTGAATTACATTGTCTTGCCTTCTGGCAGTGTGAGGGGCTTACAGAATCATTTAATCTCCAGAGGAACCACCTATAACCCAATCTATCCCATCAGCAAGTCCCATGCCAGCTCTGGACTCTGAGGATCCGCATGTTGTATTTCAATGCCAAGTGGTAGGAATCCAGCGGCAGATGTTGGATGAGGTGCGAGCGGGGATAGAGACCATTGTGGGCAACCTAGAGGGAGTCCCAATAAGGTCACCTCAGATGCAATAAGAGGCACCTACACTCTGCTCCAAAAGATTGGAACAGTCCCTAGCTGACATTGCTGGTGTCATGAGACAGAGGCAACAACAACAGCCCTGTCAATGTGACACAAGTGAGGTTGCCACCCATCTGGGAGATAGATGTAACATCCTACAATCCATTGAGTGGAAGCAGAGCTCCTATATCAAAATGATGGGTGCCTTCCACTGTGAAGTTGTTGCTGTGCTGACAAGCCAGCAGGCCCTTCTCAGTGGTATGCTGCCTTCCTTGTTGGCACAGGCAAATGCTGCTGGCGACAGAGGAGGAGCCACATCTTCAGTCCCTGATGTGTGTGTGCCTCAGATGCCTCCTGCACAAACACCACCACTCTCAGGGGAGGCACACCACACGTCAGAGGAGGAAGAACTGGATTTCCCCACTTTCAGGCAGAGAACCTCTCAGTAAAATTTGTCTGTGCCACTTAACCAATTTCTTTATTGGACCTCTGTTGAGTAACATGCCATCGCCCTTGTAATCTGGCACTGTCTAGTTTGTGATTGCCCACCTGTTGCTCTTATCCATTTGTGGACTATCAATGTGGTCACCCTTCTCAAATGACAATTTGGATCTCCTCCTCACTGGAATTCTCATATCCTCAATATGTCACATGACATGTATCGCCCATGGACTCTGTCTGGACATCCTATAGCTCTAAAATTATGTTCAGGTTGTTGCTGAAATACCTTTGACTGTGATCCTACATCTTCACACATATGAAAATAAATGCACTGACCTACCTGTATGTTGTATGTCTGTTGATGATTGCACTAAATAGACCATGGTGGATGTTCAGATCCTAAAGACACTACCTACTAGCCAAGGGGAAATGTGTGTCATACAGCCATGGACAAATCTTCATAGGCCTAGGTAAATAGTTTTTGTGACCCCTGTGTGCATCTAAACTAGCAAGATCACAAGCATGAAGTGCAACAATTAGCATTCAGTCTACGGTAAGGGTGAATGAAGTCACAGCACAGGTGGGGACCACCTCCATGGCTACTAGCCATCAAACAACACTGCTATGACAATAAAATTGTGTTATGGTGATTGTATAAGTGGCTGGCATCAGTATGTGACCCACAATATCCTTGATTAGTGACAATGGTTTGACATAATCATCCATTCAATGCATGTAGCATAACTTACACGCAGTGCAACATTATGTGAATACCTGTTTTGGGTTGTGTATCCATTTACAGGAAGAGTTCCTGTTATAGTGCTTAATTATGTTTGAAGATCCCTTAAGAGATTCCATTGCAATCTTGACAGGTTCTTTTCTGTGGGTGTTTCATCTTGTTACACATGTCTGAAAATATTGCTTTGGAATCCTATACCATGTGCTTAACACAACCTAGGCAGATCTGACAACTCTTATAACTAAAACTACACTACCTTACTTATCTAATGTAAACTAAACCTAAACTAACCTGTGCTAACTAAACTACACTACCTTATCCTAAAATCTATCTAGAACTAGCTTACCTTAACGTATTTTACTCCCACACAACAGACATGTTGAACATCAGTCCCCAACCCCCTTAATACACATTTACACACAATAACAACATAAACTACACCTATACACAAACTGCCTAAACATAGAAAGCTGCATAAATATATTTGTTTGTATTTTTATTTGATTTTGTTTTGTTTCTTCTTTTATTAACACATATTCTACAAATCAGCCCCCACCCCCTAAATAACCTGTCCACCCATGCGCCCAACTAAGAACAAACCACACCTAAAATGTTAAAATTACTAAACCTAACCTATGCCTACACTAAATCCTATACTATGCTATAAAACCAATCTAAAATAACAACATGTATAAAACTGGGGAAGGGCATCAAGTCCAGTTGAGGATTATATCCCCTCTGCAGTTCTGTCCATGGACTGCGGTAGTGCCTGGACCTATCAGGATGTCAACCTTGTGCGTCAAACTGGCAACACGTAATTTGAGGTCCAATAAGTCCTTCAGGGCAGATGTTCAAAGTCAGTAGACTGTCCAGTGGTTAAAGGCATGGGCTGTGG
This sequence comes from Pleurodeles waltl, assembly GCF_031143425.1. NCBI lineage: Eukaryota > Metazoa > Chordata > Amphibia > Caudata > Salamandridae > Pleurodeles > Pleurodeles waltl. Next base: position 973,178,875 of record NC_090446.1, on the reverse strand, counting down.
TGTTCCAACTGACAGCTGAGTTGTTGAAGGGCCAGAACACCAAACAATCAATCTTTTGGCCCTCTGCATAATTCTGGCTGGTGCCTGGCTTCTTATGTGTTTGTGAGCTCTGGGTTGTCACCTACCAGGTCCCATCTGCCCTCCTCTTGATGTATTGGCGAACCATACGCTGGGAGGTATTTGTTCTGTGCTGAATGTGGCAGTATCATTCCACAAGAATGAGGTAGGCCTTCTGCTTTTCAGGTGTCACGTTGGCTGTTGGAACAGAACAAAATATATATCAGATAAAGCTGAACTAGGCACTGTTTCAATCAATATTTTACTTAATCTATTTGGGAACAACACATGTGGTATCTCTAACAACCCCCCCCCCCCCCCCCCAATTTTTTATTTTATTTTGACCATCCATCAGCAAAAAAAAATACTTCTCCTAATGTAACAAAGCCAAAGTACTCAGGTATTGCCATTGTTGGCATAGGAAATTGTATTGCCTGCCCAAATATATGTAGAACCATGTTAACACTGAGACTAATTAGGAACTATCCTGTTGTGTACACACAGTATGGTATACATGTTCCTTCTAATTAATCATTGGGATTCCTTATGCAGCAGGCAACAGGCTTGATTCCATGGTCAATGACCTATGTAAAACGAGTAATGTCTGGCAAGTACAGGTATTGCGCCTCACTGACTCTGTGTCAGGTATTTGAAACATGGATGGAGGGTGGCTAGCTACCTCACATCAAACAGACATCTTGGACACGTCTCCTATATTGACTAATAGAAATACCTGGACGACCATTACATGGCTCCTTTCATGCAATTGAAACAATAGCATGTGTCCCTGTACATAGCCTAGTGTCTGTCCATAAATGTCAGTAAGGAATGTCACCTTGATGCACATCACCTCACAGCAGATCCATGTGATGAATGTGTGCATGCATGCTGAGGATCTCATATGCACAAGTCTGTTGTGCTGTATCTTGCATGTCTTTGCCAAACTTTTATCAAGGGTGACAGTTTTGTTTAGAGCTGTTATGGGTAACATCGTGCAGACATGCCTTTGGTCCTTCACGCCTTTTTTGTCACAAAACATCATAAAAGTATGAGTATGTAACAAATATGGAACATGGGGTATAAGGCAGCATGAGTGAGGCCTTTAACTATTTTACCATGTGTGGAATGCTAACATCTGGCCCATCTATCCATACCTAATCTATCTGCACTGAGTTGTGAATCCGCACATCCTCCCTGGACTTGCCGTGCAAAATGTACATAGAATGCCATGTGGCCAACTACACTAGCAATGTGCATCTGACAGGCAGATTGGAGTAGAACCATTCAAAGCCATTTTCACTAAAAATTCCTTTTCCACATACTTAAACTTAAAAGCACCATGGCATTTTGCTCATTGCTCCTCTGTCACCCCATCTATCATGTGGGCCTGCATAGATTGGCAAAACATGCACACTGACATTAGTCCCTATCTAGTGCACATGGAAGTTTGTCCTACTTCATTTGTGAAGGTATCACTTTAGCTGGCACGTTCTCAAATCTATACATGTCCATGGCAATGCTCCACACATCAGACAGTATCCATGCTTGTTTCTTGGCTTCACAAAGCTCATAACATGTCAATACTGCACAGTAAATAGACATTGTCCATTCTTGCCCTGTACAGGCACATTAAGGGATTGTGAAAATCTGCCCAATAATGTATTTAAAATGGTTAGTTGGGCACCCAAACAGCCTGTCAAACTTTTGGCGTGATTACAGGTGAGTGTGTTCTCCTGTAACATACATGGAGTTTGGCACACACATTTTTGAGAGAGTAATGACCCGGCATGCCCGGTAACAACACTACCTGCATAGCACTGGTGAGTCCACAAGCACCTCTGGGCCTTGCATGCACTGCATGGCCTATGTGGGCTAATGCCAGGCCACTTTAAACACGCCTCTTTGGTATGCCTCTTTTTCTTAACAGGATTAGGCTACAGCATGGCATTCTAATCATAAAACATATATGACCCATGGGCAGGGTCAGATTGAGGCCAAGCATAGGCCCGGACAGCTCTAAAAAAGTATCCCACATTTGAGGAGTGCATCCTTTTACAAAACATTGCTTGGTTATTATCAGGAGGCTAATGTTTTGAGAAATGTCTGGTACATTAAGCATTTTAAAGCTTGTAGGGTCATTAGCATTGTTGAAGACTGGCAAAACAATTTTTTTTAGAGCGCACTACTCACCTGTGAGGGTCTCAAGGCGCTGGGGGAGGGAGAGGGGGGAACAAAAAAGAGGGGGGGGGGCAGGGAGGGTCACTGTTCGAACAGCCATGTCTTGAGGCTCTTTCTGAAGAGCAGGAGGTCTTTGGTTTTGCGAAGGTTGGTGGGGAGGGAGTTCCAGGTTTTGGGTGCGAGGTAGGAGAAGGACCTGCCTCCTGTGGTGGTGCGTTGGATGCTGGTGACTGTGGCTAGGGCGAGGTCGGCTGATCGGAGGTTGCGTGTGGGAGTGTGGAAGTTCATTCTTTCGTTGAGGTAGGTTGAGCCGGTGTTGTGGAGGGATTTGTGAGCGTGGATGAGGATCTTGAAAGTGATTCTCTTGTCTATGGGGAGCCAGTGAAGGGATTGTGGTGAGATATGTTCGTGGCGGGGGAGGCCAAAGACGAGGCGTGCGGCTGTGTTCTGGATTCTCTGGAGTTTGCGTTTGAGTTTGAGTGTGGTGCCGGCGTAGAGGGCGTTACCGTAGTCTAGTCTACTGCTGATGAGTGCATGGGTGACTGTCTTTCTGGTCTCTGGAGGAATCCATTTAAAGGATTGTTTTAGAGTGCGGAGTGTGTGGAAGCAAGAGGAGGTTAGGGCATTGATTTGCTGTGTCATGGAGAGGGAGGGGTCTAGGATGATGCCGAGGTTGCGAGCGTGGTTTGCGGGGGTGGGTGCGGGGCCTAGGGTGGTGGGCCACCAGGAGTCGTCCCATGTGGTTTTGTTGGGGCCGAAGATGATGATCTCGGTTTTGTTGGAGGTCAGTGTCCCTGAGAAAATAATCTACAGTGATGAAAGAGAAAAAGCAGCTCTGAAATTCCTCCTCTTGATGATTCACCTCAGATGGGTTTTATAGAACAAAACTTGTAATTTTCAATGGCACTTGCCCTTGTTTCTGCCCCCTTTTTTTAAATAATGTCATTAATTATTAAGGTCCTTCTCGGATGTTGACTGGTCATCATACTTTTGTTAATTGATGTTTTTCATTGTTAAACTGATACTAATGAGGTACAACATTTTCCCCAGACTGGGTTACAATGTTTTAAAGTGACAAATTAATAAAGTAATACCATAACAAAAGTTGAATAATTTGTCTTTTCTTGCCCCAAAATCTAGTCAACGCCGCCGCATTATTTGGTCCTCCCATGCCACATAATTCCACTGGCCCTGATTATAACTTATGAGCTGCAAGTAACAAAAGGACCTTGAAGTAGTAACCCACTGACCTTTCTACATAAAATGCAAATCTGTGATCTGCAAGCCACACATTGTGATTTGCAGCAGGTACATAAACTCTCTCTGCTAACTTATGCAGAGTTAAAACTGACTAGACAAAATAGAACTCTCTCTAGCATGTATGTAAGAAAACAGGCATGTCCTGGATAGATCACTTAATGAAATTTAGGCCAGCCAGGTCCAAGTGAAAATGGGCACAGCAGCTGACCTGGCCTTCCAGCAAGGACTTTCAGCCTTTATGCATTCCCACAGCCCCTCTCACTGGGACCTAAATGTGAAGTCCTGGAGGGTTCAGGTGAAAAGTGAATGACATTGCTTCACCCCTGGGCCGGGATGGCCCCATGGGGGCCGAGGTGAGAACTGACAACTATAAGAGAATGGCCCAGTGACCACAGCAACACCTGGTCTTTTCATACTCCTCCCTTTCCTGCTCACCATGGCCTCAGTGTGGCATTTGGGGCAGGAGGGGGCCAAGGCACTCTCCGACGATGATGCTGCAAGCCCCCACATCGTTGCCTCCTCCTCAAAGCATGGCACTATGTTTGTCTAGCCTGCATGCCGGCACCAAAAGACAATGACCTGGGCATGTGGGAATGGCAGGGATGGGAGGAACAATAGGAAACACTGTGGACAGTTCCCAGAGGCCCAAAAAAAGTGCAGCCCCTTGCTGGCACTTAGACACTGGTCCATCAGCCCGTGGCTGACCGCCCGCTTTACCAATCCAACCTTGCCCCTTGGAGGCATATTTACTAAACTTTCACACAACGCAGTGCGACAAGCAAAGTTGCTACGAAGCATTGCATGAAAGGGAGAAGACAGAAATGCTCCATATTTACAAAGATATGGAGCATGTCTTCTCTCTCCTTGCGCTGGCGCACTTCAGGCAGGGTGCAAGGGTGCCTGAGTTGCAAAAAGAATTGTTTTTGTGCAGGAAGGGATACCTTCTTACACACAAACAATCTCTTGAAACATTTTCCTCTTTCTAGCACACATAGACAGATAAAATATCGGGGAGAAAAAAAGTTTTTTCTCCTCATTTCGCCATCCTCTGGGAGGCATAGCGATTTCATGCAATCCCAGGTTTACACACCTTTGTAAATCTGTGATTGCGTGAAATCCATGGGTGGATGCATGGGAAGCCCATGTTCCACCCATGGAACGCCTCCCAGAATGAAATATAACAAAATGCAGTGCAAGCTGCTACATTGCATTACCCTTTCTTTATAAATCCATGAAGGTGGCGCAAATCGCCCCTTGCATGGCTTTTTAAATATCTACTAGCATTTTGCCTCATGGATGTACCACAAAAGTGGTGCAACTATGACGCAAAACTTTTAGTAGATGCCACACCTTCTCCCAACATTGCTTCTGTTCCTGTATAGGGTACCCCTGACTCACTGTACCCCAAATAGCAATCATGTTGGGCAGGAAGTGCGATAGTAGTCACAGGAAGCCACCAAACTCCTCCTCAGATAAATTCTTAGACCTGCCCCTTTCAGACATATCTCGCCCCAAACAAAACACCATTAACTTACACTAAAATCTACATAAAAGCTCCCTCTAACCCTAACACTACTAACCCCTTAAAAGAAAAACATGCAATAATACTGTGCACAAAACAACACAAAATACAAATACAAAATACAACAAACTTTTGGGGCACAACAGAGACAGCAACAACACCAACAAGACCAATAAGCAGCACCACACTCTCCAGCAACCAACAAACACCTCCATCAGCCAGCACAGACAAAAAGACTGTAAGGGAAGTGAAAGTAACTTCACACTTCCTGGTTTGCAGCATGGCAGATCCATTGCATAATTTCCTGGGCTGATGCATCACATTTTTACCAAATGCATCTTTTTTTGATGCATCCTTACCAAGATATGAAATGCGGATTTACGGACAATGCATAATGCTGTTTTTTAAAATTTTATTTTTTACACTGGCGTGGATGTGTGGCTTCCGGACTAGGCAAAGGGTGCAGTGCATCACACATAAGGCTAATGAGTTGGTTTCCATTGATGTAACTAGCATATAATGTGTTGTGCAGTGCAGGTAAAAACTCCCAGGGATCAGTTATTTGGTTCTAAATGTCAGACCTGACGTGCTTAACAACTTGGAATGTGTTGGATGTGTGTTAACAGTACACATATGTGTGACTCAAGCACCAATGGTGCAGACACTGGGACACGCAATATGTCACTATGAAATACACTGACATTTTAACAATATATTTATGTTTTACAGTTTGCAACATGCTTGCCTGAATGTGGTTAGCTGTGTAGTAGGTTTTTAATATACTCATATTGCAGTCCTATGCAAATGTGATACCCATTGCAATACATGATTATAGAAAGTCTTGTGTGATATACTGTCACCCATATTTATGGATAATTTGGGTACGACAGTGCAGCAAGTCTTCTAGCTTTGCGGCCATACACCAATGTGAAAGACCAGAAGTGCACTGTATTTGTGAAATATGGTGCATTCGTCTACTTTCCCAATGCTTCCTCACACAATTTGATGCCTTGTGCCAACACAGGCACCCTTGCACCATGTGGCAGGGGTGCGCATTGAATACAGGATTGTTTTTGTGAAGGAAGGGAAACCTTTCTGCACAAATACAATCCCAAGAGGTATTTCCTGTTTCTATGTGTGCTACAGAATGCAGCACACATGAAAATATGTAGACACAAGGAGAAATACAAATATTTCTCTGTCGTTACAGCTGTTCTGGGGAGGCATAAAGCTTTGACACAGCACCAGGTTGACATCGGTACGTATATCTGAGGCAGGGTCAAACTCCATGGTTTTTGTGTGGAAACACCCACTACAACACCCATACAATGCCTCTCTGGCACATAGGTGGTCATTATGAACATGGCGGTATGGACCGCCATGCTGGCGGTCATTACCGCCAACGGCATGGTGGGCCAGGCCGCCATATTCTGAATCGACGGCCAGGCCGACTGCGGGTACATTCAACCCGGCGGTGGAGGCCGGACCGGCGGTGGGATAATGATCCCATTTCCACTAGGGATTTCCTGGTGGGATACCCCACCAGGTAATCCCTGGCAGAATGCATACGGGTGACAGGAATAACCATTCCTGTCAACTGTATGTGACCCGCCAAGCCACCCCCTTGCCACTACACCCCCAACCTCCCCAAGCCCCTAGATCCACCCCCACCCCCGAATCCCAAAAAGGACTCCCCGAATCACCATCCCCAAAACCCCATGTTGCCCCCCCAGCTCGACCCTCACTGTCCTCCACTACCCACCCCTACATACAGGTCCCCCCAAACCCCAACCCCCCACATCTACATGTACTCATGCATACATGCACTCAGACACACATCCCCCCCACACATACACTCACGCACACCCCCATGCATTCGCACACTCACACCCCTCCCCCTTTCCCTCTCAGACAGCACTTACCTCTTCCGTCGCGCTGCTCCGGGAGGGAATGGGCTCCCTGGCTGCTGCTCCACTGCCATGGCCACCTCACCATATACCGCCACGCCTATAACTGCTTCATTATAGGCGTGACAGTGTATGGTCTGACGTGGCGGTGAGGGTGGAGCAGCATCCACCCACGCCACCGACCTCTAGCATGGCGCATGGAGGCCCTCACCGCCATCAATGGCGGTGAGGCGCCATGCTTCATTATTTGGCGGGATGCTGGCCACTGCCACTGGTGGTCTTCTATTGACCGCCGGCACGTTTGGCGGCAGGGCATCCCACCATGTACATCATGAAGGCCATAGTATAACAACACATCAAATTGCGCTGCCTTGCCTTAATCAATATCTATGAGGCCATGCAAAGTGGCTTGGCATGGCCTCATAGATATGGTTGAGAGGCTTGTGCCACCAAAGGATCGAACAAAGTGAGGTTCCAATGTCACATGACTCTTGTAAATATGCCCATATCTGTCTTCATTCTTAACTTATGATGTGTTATGGACACAATACACATGCAGGAAATGACATACACTGCTTCAGCCAGTCTACAGTGTTTGTGAACTCCTGGTCACAGATTGACTATGTGGATAGGTAAGGTATGTGGCTAGGCCTATATGCCACATGTTGCTATGTGCAAAACAACATTTTCCATACAGAAATACCCAACAACCACTATTTCATGTTGTGGGACACACACATCTGTTGACTGGGCTTGGTGTCTGGAACAATATGTGTGGCCCATGGTCATCTGGTCATTTGATGGCACAATGTGCCACTCTAACCTGGAATGCATCAGTGCATGCTACCTTGGCATTGGTGATATTGCATGTAGTCATACCTTCACTTTGCTTGCTTTTTAATTCACTTTTGTTTTTGCTAACACACATAGATGGAGCTGTACGAGTGACAGCCATTTTTTTTCAGAGTGAGACACACCAACATGGTCAAATACATCCCTGCATGTAACAGATGCATCCTTGTCTAGTGGGGAAAGTGTAAAAGCATTGGGTCAAGGGAGCCATTCCTGCACCAGCACAATTGAGGAATCCACATTTATATGTGTTATGTGCAATACCACAATACTTTTACTATGTGCTTGCAAGCATTGATGTAGCATAAGATGACTATATGGGAAGTACTGTTTTCCCATGCACATCATGTGTGCCTCTGTCAACAGTCATCAGGCTATGAGTTCACTATACTGTTCTCCACAAGTATGAGGCAGTACAAATGGCTAGATGTACAACACACACATGAAGTCATTGCACACTTTTTGCATTTCCACTCCCTTTGGATTGTGGCAGGATGGCTGACGGTTAATACAATACAGCAGCACACATACTCACAACATGTCCACACTGTGCCAAATTGCTATCTTTGTTTGGTTTATATCATCCCAAAGCACATGAATTTGGCACGTTATTGACATGTACACATATTTTGTTACACATTTTGTTATCCTGCGGTATTTGTAAGACATAGCTACATACCTTTGTGATGTAGCAAAAAATCTTAGGTGACATGAGAGTGTCTTGTTGTTTAGAGTGACTGTAAAATGAGATTGCTTACACCAAGGTAGAGTTCATTCACTTATTGCCATTACTGAACACTCTTTGAAACCAATAAATAATTTAGTGTCCAACAAGATACGTCATTTGTCTGTGAAAAAGCTCTGTACAATGTCATTTTTTTTGCTGTGTACTGGCAATTGAGGGTATGTTTTGACCTTGGTCCTCATCCTCAGCATCATTTACATCTGTGACATCCTGGTCCTCGTGCATCTCATCCCATGGGACATTGGTCTTCACACATAGGTTGTGCAAATCATACCATAGAAGGAGAGTACAGCAATCTCCCCAGAGAAAGACATCAGTACTCCAAAAGTCCGCTCCACTATACCGCTGGTCCTTCCAAGTGCTTTGCTGTAGTTCCACTTGGCCTCAGTCTGGGGTTGTGCAAATGGGGTAACGACCCATGGTTGCAGGCCAAATTCTTGGTCAGCTGAAAAGACAGGAAATTTAAATTCAGTCAATAATCATGATGGATGATGGACCCACGTCACTCATACACATTTTCATCAGTATGGGACCTACACTGACATTAAATGCCATATATGCCCTTTCTTTTTTCATATTACTGACATTGTACTACATATGCAAGTGACAATAGCATGAACGTGGTGATTATTTACTGATATGGAGAGTGAGTACGCCACTGAGGAGACACTTCTTACACGCTTCTCAATTGTGTTGGCTTGGGACCACGCTTGCATTTCTTGCATTCTATGTCCCTCATTACAACCCTGGCGGACGGCGGTAAAATGGAGAAATGTACTGCCAACAGGCTGGCAGTACGTTTCCCCATATTATGACATTGGCGGTTTGGCTGAAGCCAAACCGCCAATATACCACACCGTCCGCCACGGCAGTAACGACCGCCGGGCTGGATACTGCAGTCTCCAGTCAGGCGGCCGTCACTAGCCCGCCTGCGGGATTATGACTCCACCTACCACCATGGTATTCGCAGCTTCCTTACCGCCATGAAAACCATGGCGGTAGGCACTATCAGTGACAGGGAATCCCTCCCCTGTCACTGATAGGGGTCTTCCCTGCACCCCCTCCCCTCGCGTCCCACCACCCCCCTCTCCCACTCCAGACCCTCCCCACGACATACACGCACCTTCATACACATCTGACAAACGCATATACACACTCATACCTACATTCATCCACACATGTATACATCCATTCACACACACACATCCACACACACAGACATACATACATGCACACAACACAACATACATGCACTCACACATCCATACAGGCACACACAGACAACACGCATCTCACACCTGCATACACGCACGCACAGACACCCCCCCACAGCCCCACACACACCCTGTCGGAGCACCCAACTTACCTGCTTGCAGGGGGTCCTCCGGCAGGAGACGGGACGGGGCGCTGCTGTCAGCAGCATCTACCAGCAGAATACCGCCAGGCCGTATCATGTGTCATGATACAGTCTGCCGCAGTCTACTGGCGTGGCGCAGCTGCTGGCAGTAGCGCCACCTTACCGCCATCTGCCACCATGGCCGCAGCCAGAATTCCACTATCCTTCTGGCGGAATTCCGGCTACGGTCGTAATTTGGTGGATGGCTGGTAGCCTCGGCGACGGTCTTTTGGCGGCCGTCACCGCAGCTGTAGGCAGTATATACTGCCAATGTTGTAATGAGGGCCTACATGTCTAAATTTTAAATAGTTACCCAGTGCAGGTTATGTGGTTTCAATCATTCATACAGATTTGGATGTGACAGTAGTAGTCACAGTTGTTCAGTAGTTACTGCCATGGATGGATTAGTGAGTGCATGTCAATGTGGGACATCATTGTCTACACATGGCAGTGTACTGTGTCTGCTATGTTGACAGGACACAAGGGCACAGAAATACAGGAACCTAGCACTGTATGGTGCAACTAGTAAATTATCAGCACTGCACTGCCTCACTAAAGAAGGAGCAGTATAGGACATATTTTAGGGCATAGAGCACTGTCCTGAGTTTTCAAGCTGCCCCGGCACACAATAGGCTGCGTAGCACCAAGACAGGACAAGACAACTGCAACATGGTGAATGTGTGTCTGCATTTCCTGTGAGATGTACTTTCTGCATGATCGACTACCTTCCTGCACAGCCTTATAGGCCTGATAGTGTATGTCTGTGTGCCACGGAAAGCACCACACATAGGGGACAAGAGTGTTTGGGATCATTTTAATTCATTTTCCATGTTACACATGACCTGGGGAGGCATTTGTGTAGAGACATTTCACAGTGTAGCTGGTGTTGAATACATGACATGCCCCATGACCATAGGAGTTACATGTGGACACACAGACGACATACATGGAAGCCCTTCCTTGTACACAGTGTTGCAGCACAGCATTTTTCAAATTATTGCATTGCTTGGGATCTTCCCATCATTGAAAGGGACACACAGTGGCTTGGAAGGTCTTAACATGTGTGATTTGAAGGTTTGCATTGCGCATGTGTCATGGTGTATGCTTCAAGAATGAGGCCCACTCCTCCTACACATGCACTCTCTCAGTCACCAAACAAAGAGATGTATATATTACCATACATTATGTACAGTTTTTGGGTCTGTCATGAACTTCAAATGTACTTACCAAATAGTTGACTAGTCCTATAAGTCCCATTCTGGAAGCGCTTGTTGATGATAGAGCACCTGAAGAAGTAGGCATCATGAGCAATCTCAGGGTACTTTGCCAGCACATTGACGAAAATCCCCAGGTGGTCTTCTATTCCCTGTATGTTGATGGAATATATGTGTTTCCTACTGCGGTACAGGAGGTATGTAGCAGAAGGAGGCACCAGTTGCATATGGGTACAACCGATTGCCCCAAAACATGAGGGAAGCCAACAATGGCATTGAAGCATTGCTTGTTGTCTAGTTGTTGCTGCTGTGTCTTGGGGAACATGATCTACTGGGGTGTCAAGCTGATGATGGCATCCAGGATGGTGGGTAGGAATGTCGAAAAAAGGATGGTTGTGAAATTCCCACCACTCTGGCTGTGGTGGTCTGGAATGACTCAGATGCCAGCATGCACAGGACTGCCATCAGTTGGACCTGTGGAGGGATGTTGGTGCACCTCAGTGATGTTGTCTGCAGCTGTGGTACAATCTTGTTCAGGAGCTGTATAATGGACTACCTCCTCAGCCTATAGTAGGTGATGACCTCCTCCTCCCTGAGGTCAATGTAGGTAGTCCTTTAGCGGCATATCCACTCCCTTCTACAGTGCTGCCTCCATGGTGGTGGTGAAGGTGGCCTTACCCAGATCCTCCCGGGCAATCCTCCTCAGCTCAGATCTCCTAGAATCCAGGGTACCTTTGGAGAACTTTTGCACTTCCCTAACCACCTCTCTATCACGGGGAGTTTTAGATAAAGCTACCTTCAACTTAGTATGAGCCATAATGCACTCATGATTGAACCACCTGTCATGATGGCTTAACTTGTCTATTGAAGTTCAGGCCATTGTCAACAGCCACACAAAGCGACGTAAAGGTATCAACAAAGCTGCCATAGCTGCTTTAAAACTTCATAAATCACTTGGACCTGATGACTTCCCCACACAATTGTATAAAACCTGTAGTTCTGAACTCGTTCCGTACCGGACAGTACTACTCCATTACACGGCAGACTCTGAGTGGTCACCCCTTCTATGTGTGAGGTGTTAATTTCACTAGTCCTAAAACTGGGGAAAGATCTCCCTTTCTGCAGCTTCTACAGACCCATAGTGCTGTTAAACCTAAATGCCAAGTTGTATTCAAAGTTTCCAGCCAGAGCTAATGTTGAAATTATTCCACCCAGACCAGTCCAGATTTATAAAGGGAAGGCAGATGCATGACAACATGTAGAGGGTCATACACCTCATGGAGAAGGCCATCAATAAAAAAATATCCACTATTCTGGTAAGTCTTGATGCAAAGAAGGCATTCGACCAAGTGGACTGACCATTCTTATTTCATACTCTGCAACAGTAGGTGTTCTGTGATCGCTTTCTAGCAATGTTGCGGGCTAACCATGCTACCACGCCAGCCCAGACTTCTTCCCTACATTACACACCCTTATCACTTGTTTTATGTGGCAACATTGTAGGGCCTGCTTACCATATGAACTACTTTGTCAACCGAAGATGGCACCGTGGCCCTGCCCTGTCAGACTTCCAATTATATTATAAAGCAGCACAATGACGTGTTGTTTCAGAGTGGTCCCTCAGTGAATCAAATAAACAATGGTTATATATGGATAGGGCGATAGTTGGGAGAGTGATCTGGGATGTATTATGGAAACCCAAGGCAGACCCCCCTGCAACACATACTTGAGAACACTCACTAAAACCAACCTTAAAGCCTGGGACGATGTGAGTAGAAGGGCAGGTTGGACTACCTGTCCATCGCCCTATACCCCTCTCCACTATAACCCAGCGTTCTCACCTGCGCTACATCCTGGCTCTTTGACGCCTGGAGGGGGGGGTACCTCACCTTATCAGACCTCTTTCCTAATTGGGACATCCTGACCATTGCTAATTGTCAGAGGGACTTTCACTTGCCTGGCACTGAATACTATCACTATACACAACTATGACACTGGGCACTACACCCAGATATCAGATTAACTGCCACACGAGATCTGACTCCCATACAGCAATTTATCAAGTGAGCTGCCACCTCTACGGGAAAAATCTCATCCCTCTACTCATTGCTACTCTCCACACTCCTCACACCAGAACCACAACATATAGCATTCTGGGAACATATTCTAGGAGAAGACTTCCCTGAAGTGAAATGAAGCAAACTGTAGAGGGATATTGCACAATGTAACCACTTGATGAGCTCATGTGAAGCCCACTACAAAATACTTTTTGATTGGTTTTTATATCCGACTAAACTGAAAACCATTTTTCCTGACGTTTCAAACTTGTGCTGGAGGGGCTGTGGGCTATTGGGTGACTTCTGAAATATTTGGTGGGATTGTCCAACAATTTGTCCTTTCTGGGTGGAGATACTTGCCGAGATCAAAGACATTTTGGGATAACATATCCTGCAAACTGTTGGGCCTACGAGATCACACCTTTAAGCTCCAAACTTGTAGTGACAAAGCCATCATGTGGTTATGTTTAGGTACAGCCAAAATGGCAATAGCCTCAGCCTGGAAGACAAAAAAAGGCCCTGCATTAACTCACTGGAATGCCCAACTTTGGCAAAGCATTACTGTGGAGAAAATGATGGATATTTTTCTTGATAACTTCAAGAATTGTGAATACACCTGGGGCCCCCCAGTATCATAACCTTTCCAGAGGTCTTCCGCTGATCGCGTGTCCTGCACGCACACGAGCACTCCACCTCTTCCAAATGTAATCCTTGAAACATGGCCCCTGTCTCTTCCGCATCTGTAACTTGTACCCATTCTCAGCTGATAGATATTTAGCTTCAGTAAGTCCCACAGGTACCTCCTACACACTTCCAGTAGCCACTGTCTTCTATGATTCCTGGTTTCCATTGTTTGTGTTTCTTTCTTGGCTAATGTTTGGTTCAATTAACAGAGTCAATGTAACCTAAGCATTGGCTAATCTGTCAAAGTTTCCCCCAACATGGTGTATCCTGTGTACTTCAATAACTGCAATTAAATGGGATGGGACATCTGGTTTTGAAATATTACGTGTACATATTGTCTGATGAAAACTCAATATAAACAACTTTGAAAAAAAAAAATCTGCTTTGTGGGGTTCATCCACGATGTCAATATTGCGAAAGAATTAAAATTTTCCTTAACCTAATTGGCCAAAAAGGACCCCTTATTTATTGGCTCCAATTTAACTCTCATACCTTTATTACGTGAATTGTATAGTGGTAAGGTCTCCCGAATCCCATCCTTACATCCCAAGCAGAAATCAAGAGTAAAAAACAAAGGGTTGTGATCACTAATACAGGGAGCCTTAACTTCTTAACCCAATATGACTGCTGCCAAATCCAGGGACAGGATGAAAAAGCTGATATAGCTACCCTTGGAACCTCTCATAAAAGTGGGGAGTAATGGGTGACCATCCCCTCTAAATTCTCTTGTGACTACCAGATTCCTAGAGACCGTAAACCTGTCCAGTATTGTATTATCGTATAAATGTATCAAAATCAAATCAAATAAGTACGGAATCTGTAGGAAAATTATCTGATAATGAGCAGAGTGGGTAATAATGCTAGCTGAAATTGCTGTGAGTTTGACTGAGATTAGAGAAGCGAACCCCCCTTAGCTGCCCTAACTTGAGAGTAGAGCTGCAAAAGGAGTAATACCCTTCCACACTAAAGTCATCCTGGGACCATGTTTCCTGCAGAAAGATGTTGTCTGCTTTCCCTATTTCGGAAATCCCATCAAGGTGTGTAACCTTATTATGAATACCGGCTATACTCCATGACATGATCCTTGCGCCTTTCTACTCCAGAGCAACCTGGGCTGTCTGAAATGGGTGTAGAGCTCCCTTGCGCCGTACTAGGAAGAGCCTCCAAAGGCCCCTCCACCCAGTTCCCCATTTCCAACACAAGGACCCTCCTCCCCACCATGTCCTAATAAGTTCCTGACCCCATGGCTGCCTCCAACCTGCTGGAAAGTCAGTCCTGATCTTCTAAGGAGGCAAGTGGTTCAAAGGAATTCCGAATTTCAACACTGAATTCGTCAATCATGCCTCTTGTCTGACAAGCGCTTCCTTGTCTTCAAATATAGGTGAACGTCGTTGGTCAGAAGAAATAGCCCAATGGAAGTACTTGAATGGACCCTGAAAACCGACCTTGTGAAGAAAAAAACATCATTACGGATTCTACCAGGTGACATGACTTGAAGCTAATGGTTAGGCAGCCCTCAAGGGGTTCCTTTTTTCCTAGTCCAATCGAGGGTGTTGTTCCTATCACCAGAATTTCCCTAGAGTATTCAATTGGTCAGACAGTTTTATTCTTCAAGTAGTGTAGCACTTTGTTTTTCAAAGTAGAATAACTTTCTCTCATGTGAGGTGCTAAGCCAGGAACATCTTTCAATACCAGTACTTAAGGCATGCACTCAGGCCGGAGTTGGAGAAAACATTTAGCTGTACTGTGCCTTAAATGCACCGGGCGACACTTGGGTATCTTTTCTGGATTTCTTGTGCCTGGTGAACATCCATGTGGCTCAGGGTCCTTTCCCATAATTTAGTTCCTGGCTCCCATTGCATGGTCTTTGGGATCTTTGCTTAACAGGATACAAACTCAGTCAGCTTGCACGGTATTATGCAAAGTTTTAGGGATTGCTGGGGACCTTTCAGGAGGGCTAGGAGGGCATGCAGCAGAATGCTGCTCTACTAGGGTAAAATTCAATTTTGCCAACTCTTTCTCAATTGTCTCGAGCCAGGCAAAAAAATATGTTCAGCAAGCCAGTAATTGAGGACACCACCCGGCTACACAGAGCATCCACTTACTCTGCAGAGTGAAATGCTCCACCTCCATTTTTTCCTCCATTACAGCCCGGGATGATTGATTCAAAAGGCAGATGAGTCAGTGGGCTAGGGCACTTCCTCCTTGATGTAGCCCCACCTTCCATTCTCTTTCACTTTCCCGCTCGGCCTCTTGTCTTTGGGCCATTGATCTGAATCTGCAAGTGGGTCTGTCAAGCCTCCATGCGCCCCACGCACATGTCTATCGGGTAAGCGGGCCCAGAGGTGACAACTACGAAGCAGAGGTGTTCACTCCGACTACCACCCTCACATTGATGAAAACAAGGTCAAGTCTACAGCTGCTGGAGGCAACTCTGACAGAGACCACGCATCAGGGGGAAGGAGAGAGACAAAAGTCTTTCTGCCACCTCAATTTCCCTACTAAACACCCCCAAGTCTGCTGTACAAAGCCATCCAATGTAGATCCCTGCACCGGTAGAGACGTTAAGGAAGGGATGACAGTTGACTTTCGTTTCCCCCTAATGGTGCAGGGATAAAAGAGAAAAAAATTACAACAGTACCTTCTGGTAAATGTTATGGGGATGGCCCATCCCAGCCTCTTCCGGGCAATGATGGACAAATATGGGCCTGCTCCCGACACGTCCCGTGCTATGGGAGTTCTGCAGGGGCATTATGCACTTCCTGGCGTAAAAACAGCTTGGAGGGGCCTCCTTGCCGCTAATGTAACTGGGTCTTTGGGGTCACCACCTTGAATAAAGGTGCCCAACGCTGCAGTAGTGGTGCAGGGGTATTAAGCGCCTCCTGACACAAAAACAGCCTTGAGCGTTCTCCCTGCCTCTAGTGTGACTGGGCCTTGGAGTCCGTGTCCCCGGCTTTGAATAAAGGTGTCCCACTTTATGAGTCAAAACTGTGAGTGGATAAAAAACACAAAACTCTCCCAGAACTACGCTAACCCCTAGAGTTATCTTACCGCTATTATAATTGCCTCAAAATGGATGGGCATAGAAATATACCTGCAGCAGGTGTTTGTACCCCGTAAATTAGCTTAAAATGCCACCTCTGTGTGTAGCCAGTTAAGTAAGCTAGAATACATATAATATAACATATACTATTGGTTCCAATTTCTTTGCAACAATTTTGTTTTAATAAATACATAAGTTAAATATCAGTCTCTGCATTTCAAGCTCCGCCCCACTTGACTCCAGGCCTTTCCTCTGCCACAACTTGTAGTAAGCGCTGTATAAATGCAATTTCATTTTCAGCACTCTGCAGTATCATAATCTGATGGACTAAGACGAAATGCGTCTGCATTTTATAGAAATGCACTCTTTGCATTTTAAAGAGACTGTCATATTTGTACATGATGTGTGTTGTACGATTTACATGCGAAGTATTCCCAAGGCTCACCTGACGTGCGGACTTAGAGCCCAGCCAGACCCTTGACTCCCTCACCTTTTGGGATACAGCCAGAGGCTTAACACAGACCCCTGCTGTCCCTGCGGTGTGTGTGTTGGAGGTGAGGGGAGCCTTCAAGGGGGTCCCTTTTAGACCAAGGTCAATGAATATCTGTGAGATATGGGAGAATCAAGGGGCCCTCATCCACTCTCACGGGAGCCCCATCATATTGAGTAACGCCGCTGGATACACGGCACATCTCAAACTGTGTGTCTTTTTAGAAGATTGTCTCGAGTTGCCTGGTGCGGCAGTGCTGTCCCTGGCTGTTATAGAGGTCTTTTTCAGCTTTCCCCCTCAAGGAAGGAGCATCCCTTACCTATGCACGCGCGGCCCGCTTCCTCCGCTCTCCTTATATGGGCATGCGCTTCCAATCCGGCGATCGAGGTGGGTATCGTCGAGAAACAGGCGCATCACAGCGCGCCGATGCAAGGAGCGCAGTGTCAACAGGGGCGACTCCATTGGTTCACAGTAGAACCGCCTCATCAATTAAGAGTGTTTTAACCATCTGTGGCAGATGCTTAGAAGACTCGAGCTTCAGAGCAAGATAATTATATAGGGAGCCCGGTAGATATGTTCAAGTCTATATTGGGGATGACGCTGCTGCACGCTGTAGAAAACAGCTGCAGTGGACGACTGATTCGGGGCTATTCATGACCAGTACACCAGGAGAGGTCAACAGGCTGCTGTGTTCAAATAATATAGGACGCTGACTATATTTATAGCACGCACCACAAATGAAATTTTCTTGGTGCTCAAGCAATAGGGGCTATTATTACCTATCACGTGCTCCTCTCTGTTAATTGGTCCCTGAAGACTGACAGGCTGAGTTGTCTGTTTGGATTCACACCTGTGACCTGCTGGTTATAGCAGCAGACAAGCAGCTCTAGGCTTTGAAAGCGCATGGGTGCCTTTTCTGTTTTAAGCACCTTTTTAAATGTGTAGCGAAATGAAACCCAGGGAGCTATCAGCAAAAAGCTGCATGTTACCCAGAACGGGGAGCATCATCACTGATAAGAACATCTCTCTACAAAAGCTAAAACCTACTGTGATTCAAAACAGGCGCTTCCCTTGTGTCAATCAACTGTCGCATGCCAACTTTTTTTTACTTCAAAAATCGACCTGAGTACATTACTGAATAACTTTGCATCGTATAGTGCCAACTCCCAGCTAACTCATGCAAAGCGGGCATGTTAGGTGGGAACAGCACAAGCCTCCTTTGTATTCTAATCAAAGTCAAATCAACTAACTTCACACAAAGAAGAGCGACTTGCATCTAATGCAAAATGAAAATAGGTGCAAATGATTGGCAAAATAGTTATTGCATGATTTTTCTACACAAACTTTCCTTGAAATTACACATCCAACATTTATGCAATTGTCTGCTTGTAGAGATTGTGGATGGTACACCTACTGAACAAATGTCATGCAAAAATAGAGCCTGCATCATTCAAATCGTGTATAGCTTTACGCTAAAATGGCATGTTTTGTCCAAGAGTGGCCAATGACGTTGGTGCAAGTAGTGAATAAAACGTTCCTCTGTCCTGTTTGGTGTTCACACAATGCTGCACTGCAGATTTCCATGCGGCTTGCATTGCGCTAATATTGGTAAATCTAAGGCGGAATTTCTGGTGACATGATAGTGCCAAACTACATAAGTCATAAAACAAAACAATTGAACTTGCACATATTTTCTTATCGTTTCAGAAACTGCCCAATCGTCAGGGGCGATGCTACCATTGGCGCAGCTGTACCAGGGGGGAGCCCTGAGAAACCTTTTGAACCCTGATAATTGATGTATTTTGCTACCTAAACAGTTTTCAAAGGCGCCATTTCCCTTTCTTGCACTAGGACCCAAGGTATCCTTGCTATGCTACTCCCAGTAGTAAATACATACTATCCAGGACAATTTACTGGAGTGGTAAATTGTCCTGGATAGTATGTATTTACTACTGGCAGCCTTTCATCAGCGGGTTCCTCCTAGTTTCAGGGTTCATGAAGAGGCAGTGGCAATAAAAGTTATAAATATGAAACACCTATTGAATCTTAGAGATTTCAAGTGAAACAGTGTCACAATGCAAATATCGGTATAATCACAACCTAAACTGCAGTTCAAAGAAATTAAATTGAGAAAGAATGAGTATTTTTTATTTATTTCTGACGGGGGCCCACACAATGTAACTGTCTTATACAAGGTAGCAGCAAGAAAGACTGGTCTAAGATTATTCTGCTTGAGTTTCGTTGTTTAAGGATGTCACTAATATATTGTTTCTTCTTCCTTTTGTTTCCTCCAGTTTTGTGTGTTTGGATGAAAGGTGCAGGGTTTAGAAGAATATTTTAGATCTGATTAATTATTGTATACCCTGTAGAAGATATTGGAATATTAAAATCATATTTGACCTTTTGGCAGTGTTTAGTTCTTTGACTGAATAGTGAAATACCTGCCCCATGAATCTTGGCCAATATGAATAATATCACATTTACCCTCAAACACAAAATGGGTAAAACCCCTTGATACATTAGCACCTGGATAAGTCAGTATTGATAGCAGATCAACTGCCAAACACACTAGGCTTCAAATATTCAATGTAAGATATAGTGACAGGTACATGTAAAAAGAGTGCTGTCACCATGTACATGGGATACTGGTGAGAACATGAAGGAAGACTTTTCACATACTAACAAAATTTGTAGCATAGCTGCGAACTGCCCCATTGTTATGTGTGATACCTACAGCTAATCATGGCTTTTTACTCAACAGCACTTTACTGCTGAGGTTTTGACCTCATGGTTACAGCAATTGTTCAAGTCCTAGAAGACGATATGATGTCTGTTAAAAGGGCAGAACTGACTTAAAGTTAGACATTTCCTGGGGATACCTGGCAGCTATTAATGTCCACACAACTGCAGCTCCACCTTAACCCCTTGCATGCTGAGAACAGAACGGTTCTGTCCTCAGTCATGGTGGACGTGTGCGAAGGGCGGAACCGTTTCCTCCTAGTACCCTCCCACAGGGGATGCGCTGGTGCTCCCCCGTGGATCGCCCATTTCCACCCACTCACCTGGGATGGTAATGGAAGCTCTTCCGCTGCCACCCTCAGCACCTCCTGTCAGGGCCATGGACGCACCAGCGTCATCATATGCAGTCGACCGAGCTGGAAGCCATTTGTGCTTCCTATGTGGTGGAGAGAGGACAAAGTAAGTCCTTCTCAAGGGTCAGGGGATGGTTGTATTGATAAAGAGACACAGAATGAAAGGAAGGCATTTTCCATTCCCCCTGTGTCTGTTTTGAATTGATTTCTGCTCCACGATCTTGGGTGAGGCCCGCGATTGTGGAGCAGGAATCTATCCAAAAGACCACCAGGGAATTTTTGTACCTTTTTAGGGAAGTGACCCCTTAGACATGGGTCGCTTCCTAGGGGGCAATAATTTATTCATGTTTCACCCTCCCTCCCCCAAAATGGGACTGATTGGTAAAAAAAACAGGCAATCTTGGGGTAGATCAGCAGTTTTTTTGCCCTATCAGCCCCCGTGGGGATTGAAACCCACTAGGCACAAATGATTTTTTTATTTGTGCAAATGAAGGGAGCAACCCCTTGGGCAAGGGTATTTGGCCTGGGGGCCAAATACTTTTCCTATGTTTCAGCCAGTCTTGGGGCTAGAATGGCTGCTTTTTCAGGCGATCTTCCCCCGGGGCAGTGGAGGGGTGGAAATCCACTAGGTACCAGGGAGTTTTAATTATGCATTAGAAGGGCACGACCCCTTGAGCAAGGGTCTCTGCCCTAGAGGGCAACATGTGTTTTCTGTGTTTTGCATGATGTGTATTGTGTTGTCTTGAGTGTAATTTACTTTTGTTTTGCCTTTCTAGTGGGATATCATTGGTGCTTGCTGTGTCTGTGCAGAGTAGGTGCTGTTGAGTCTAGCTGTCTCTGGCAAGTGGGTGGTATCGTTTTTGAATATATAGGTCTTTGTGATTTAGCCACATTTTGTTTATTACTTATTTTACACAATGTTGGTTAAGGTTGACTTATTTGTCAAGTTACTTTTATTATTAAGGATTATGGCTAGCCACAGGATTACCACTCAGCGGATTGTTGGTATGCTTTTTTAATCTTCCTCTGACCATGTAAGGCAGAGGAGGAAGTGCAAGATTCTGGCAGTGAATTTTCTGCCCGAGAGGAATCATCTGATGAAGAAGCCACTCTCATTGTGGAGGAAGTGCTTGTTTTAGAGGAGGACTCTGTTGTGTCGATAGTGCAGCAGGAGCCATCCTGATTGCAGCCTGGGGCTGAAAGGCTTTCCATTGGAACTGCTGAACTCTGGGTTGCCCCAAAACATGGTGCAGCCAGCATTGCTTGCCTTTAATGGTGTCACAGAGTGTAGAGTAAATACTGTAAACTTGTTGCCCATAAATTACTTTCACTTGTTTACGGACAATGTATTTTTGAATGAGGTTATTGACCAGTCTAATTTGTATGCTGAACAGTATTTGAGGGACAACAGTGTCAGACTTAAGCCCCACTCTAGATTTAGCTGGTGGAATCCCACAAATCTGGATGAGCTGAAGAAGTTCTTGAGTTTAATGTTTTTGATGGGCTTAATAAGGAAGCTGTCACTGTCTTCATATTGATCTACTAGTCCCTTGATGGCAAGGGCTATATTTCCTGCAACCATGAGTCATGATTGGTATTTGCTTCATCTTCGGATGCTGCATTTTGCTGATAATGCTTCAGCGTTGCCACACATTGTAACCGTCTTTTCAAGACTTGGCCTGTCCTTGATCACTTTGTAGATCGATTTTCATAGACCTATGTTCCAGGGAATGAAATGGCTGTTGATGAGTCTTTGTTCTTTGTGTTCAAGGGCCCTTTGGTTTTTAGGCAGTACATTCCTAGCAAGAAGGCATGTTATGGAATTAAGATGCATATGCTGTCTGAGAGTATAACTGGATATGTCTATAATTTCAGAATGTAAACTGGTAGGGACCCCCCTGGTTGACCCTCTACTTTTGAAGTATTAAAAAAAATGTGTGGGAACTTTATAGAAGACTTTTTGACAAAATTCACCATTTATACATAGATAACTTTGCTTGTGGCACAAACCAGTCTAACCACAAAGGTTCCCCAAAATAGCTTGTTTGTAAAAACCCTGAGCAGTGCCCTGTGTAGTGGTGAACTTCTAACTGTGAAATTTGCAGACAGTAGAGAGGTGTGCATGGTGACATACATCCATGGTGAAAGTACTTCACATATGACTGTTTGGGGTCTGGTTGCTGAAGTGCGCTAACCTGTGCGCATTTTAGACTACAATAGGCACATGGCTGGTGTAGATAGAGTAGATCAGAGGTTGGAACCTTAGACTGCTGTTCGTAATGCTTACATTTGGTATACAAAGTTGGCTACACATTTATTTAATCTAGCAACCTTCAATGCTATTGTTGTATTCAAGCATTGTTCTCCAGAGTCAAAGATGACATTTGTTCAATTTCAGCAGTCTGTGATAGCCAGCCTTGTTGTAGTGAAACAGGAAAGTGTACATAGAGTTGGAGTGGTGGAGGATATGGCTAGATTGAAAGATCACAACTTTGCTGACCACATTCCTCCCACCCCAACATCTCCAGTAGGAGATGTAGAGTCTTTATCCGAAGAGGTGTGCAGAAGGAGAGCTGTATGTGCTACTCGAGTGTCCTTGTAAACCTGGGCTGCGTGTGCCCATGTTTTAAATTGTAACACACGCAACAGAGGTATTGTCAGAAACCGTGAGTGTAAAAGTAAACTGGTCTGTATTATTTTATAATTTTTGTTCAGATTTCACAGTTGGCATAGTTTGATGTATTTAGTTAGAGCTGTTGTGTCTATAGTTCTTGTTTTGCATCTACTTCCAATTGGTTTGTTTTTTCTTTTCTGTTAAAAAAAATGTGATGGCAGTGTGCGTGGATTGGTGCTTGGCTGGCGGTGTGCATGGACTGGTGCTTGGCTGGCGGTGTGCATGGATTGGTGCTTGGCTAGAGGTGTGCATGGACTGGCGCTTGGTTGGCGGTGCACGTGGACTGGCGCTTGGTTGGCAGTGTGTGTGAGCTGGCATTTGGCTGATGGTATGTGAGTAGTGGCCTGCTGCTTGTCACTACATCCCAGGCACCACGCCCATGAAGTAGTCAGGGTCCCTGACTGCCATTGCTGCCACCCTGTCCCACTCGGAGAGGCTATTCCAGGTCTGTGTTCTGCAGCGGCTCGATAACATTGAAAGCCGGGTGGAGAGCATAGAGCAGAGCCTGGACTAGCTCCAGACCCATATGGACAATGCTCTCTTCTATGCCCTTTTTTAAATTTTTTGTTTTGGAGGGAAGGACTTGTTGTGGGTGGAGAGTGTGGGCTGGAAGTTGGGACCAGGCTTTGCCTTGGACTCTAGTTGGACTTTTCGGGGATGGGGCAATTTGTTTGGGGAGAAGGGGGGCCTGTTGTGGATGGAAAGGGAAGGGGTTGGGATTTCTCAGAAATAAAAGTAGATAATTAATTTTATTTGATTTATGCCTCAAATGTTTATTTTGGTGTTTTACTTTGCACTGATATCTTTTAGTGTAACCTGTTTTCTAAATCTGCTAAACAAAGTGCATGTAATTTACTTATACCCTGCACTACTGCCCTTTGCCTAGTGACCTCTAGGGGATGACTGCCATTGCCTATTTTGCCTACAACAACCCAGATACACAAAGACATTTTATCAATAGGAGTTAATTACTAACTAAACAGGTTAATTTCATGCCATACGTTTTCTCTTACCTGAATAGATGAAGCAAAGGAGTCTCCTTACTGCATTTTTTTTTTCCCAAAGTGATATCTTAAGGGGGTTGTAGGTAGTAGTAGTAGTAGCAGGCTAGTGGGATAACAGGGAAGAAAGAAGGTGCCACTCCCACCTAGGGGAACTCCAACTGGAGGATTAATCAAAGGGTTATCCATCACTGTCAACTAGAGTGAAAGTAAATAGAAAATTAGTGGGTCATATGATATCATAACTTTAAGAAGACTGAGACCAGACTACCACAATGGCAGAATTTGACACACAACAAAGAAGACCTGATATGATTATAATCAATAATCAATAAAAGCAATATCATATTTTTCTGCGCAATGGTGGGGTGGTAGTATTTAAAAGCTAAACTAGGGAAATGAAATCATGGAGTCAGGAGAAGTTGGCTGAGAGTCAAGATTGGTTGGGCTGTAGTGGATCTTATTTTAGTTTTATTGGGACTCAGAAGTTTGCTTAGCCTTCTGGTCTGCAGACCTGTGCCCCATCACCTAGTGACTTTTAACTTGCTTAGCCTGCTCTGTTTTAGCACATTTATTTAATTAACTCTTCCAAGGTGGCTGCTATGTTTATAGTTAGGAAGATGTTTTGATTTCACGATATCAGTGCCACTCTGTGAAGGCGTCACTATCAGCGTAAAAGACAAGTGATATACGTAGGTATTCACATCATGTCTCTTTCCCACTTACGTGTGACAAGAACTGTACATTTGGAGGGAATTCTTTATGTAATTGCCACCCCAAGCATGCCCCCTTATCTATTGTTTGGGAACATACCTGCGACAGGGGTCTTATACGAGATCTGTATAAATACATCTCATGCAGACAAGGTTATCAGAGGGATTCCTACCAGATGCCAATAATGCTATTTATGCTACACATCGCCTTGATGCAGACCCATCCTTCATGTCCACACAGAGTCTGATCTAGAGACCTCATTCCAAGGTAACGAGGGTTGGGGGGGCATTTCTCAGATTAGGTTTATTACACCTAGCTCTCTTCCGGTTACAGATTAGGCTCTCCATGCTAGGGTTTTAGAGATCTTTTACATTTCATGTTTTTGCCAGATGGTGGGGGTCTTTGTATTCACAACTCTCACCTTCACAGTTCAGCTTCTTGCATTGTTCATTATCCTAGTCATTGCAGTGCATGCATTTTACAGTAGATTGCAGTTTGTTAATACAACCTATTGGAAACTTTACTGCAACTCTTTCATTGCCTGGGTGTGATTGAGACTTATTGATCATGTGAGAAAAGGGTACTTTCAGTTTAACCACAACTCCCCTGAGATGTCGCACTCTACAGTCCCTGCATAAAGGCTGCCAGAAATCACCTTTTACTGTTTGGGATTTTGGTAAGGTACTGCTCATGAGTTGGGAGGGTTGGGCAGACAGTTGCGACCTGTTGTAGGATTGGCTTAGTCGCCTAGAGCAAGAATGTAACTTCTACGTGGCACCACCAACAATGGTGTTTTGGCACTAATTCACAGATGCCCCGTGTATCTCTGTGTCACACACAACAGGTACCATAAGTACCATTACACGGAGATATCCGTGTTATTTGGGATAATCCTCCTCAGCTGAACACAGAGCACCTAACTAGGCTGTAGGTTATTCAAGCTCGATATCAAATGGACTTTCTCCCCATTTGTGTTCAGCCTCTTTACCCATTCCACAACATGGCTAATGCCTTTGACATTCCTGAGAATGTCAGACATGCATGAACACCACATCTAATAGGTCATAGCTTAACAGATGAGGACAGGAATGTCACATTCATTGTAGAAGCTCATGAAGCTTACCAAACAGAAACAGCCTATTCCTAGGTCACCTTTCCTGAGGAAGACTCTAGAACAGTGGTTCCCAACCTTTTGACTTCTGTGGACCCCCATTTTATCAATACTGGAGCCCAGTGACCCCCACTGACTCATTATTGGAATCCGGGGACCCCCACTGAGTCATTACTGATAGTTGGAACCTAATATTATTAAATTTTCTAAGCAGTCGTGGACCCCCTGAGGAGGCTTCGCGGACCCCCAGGGGTCCCCGGCCCACAGGTTGGGAACCACTGCTCTAGAACATACACATTCCACACATACAGAACTGCAAACGTACCACAGTGGTACCAAGCATACCAATATCTTGAAATACATATTACTTATCAAGAACATCAGAACTGGTTTAATGGTGCCCTACCACACGTAATACAGCCCGTAAAATTAGGTCTCTTAAGAAATGATGGACCAACATGGCCTATGTTTGCCACATATACACCACGCCCAGTTGTACAAACAATGCAGGCAGCGGATCTGCGCGACCTTTACAATGAGCTAGTAATATTACGTAGACGACTTGTTCCGTTCGTAATGCAAACTCTGAGCACAACACCAGCACGTACAGCACCACCAGCTCCCGCTGGATACCAATTGGCTGTTACTGGGATTAACCCACAAGCAGTACATTCTATGGTGGGCAAGATGTCCACAGAATGAGAGAAAATCCCAATCTGGATAGCCCAGAAAACGTATCAGCTGGAAGCTGTGTTTCCCCATACAGGACCACAGGAGAAACATAGAATTCGCACAATGCGCTTGCCATTCAGAATGGTTCCCTCAGTGGATGACTGCACCACATAGGGTACAGTCTTCACTGCAATATACACTACCACACATGCACATGGTACCCAGACACATGCCAATTTACCAGCAGTGTTAAAACAAATTCAGAACAAACATGTTGCTG
Organism: Pleurodeles waltl; assembly: GCF_031143425.1. Taxonomy (NCBI): domain Eukaryota; kingdom Metazoa; phylum Chordata; class Amphibia; order Caudata; family Salamandridae; genus Pleurodeles; species Pleurodeles waltl. Next base: position 973,151,926 of record NC_090446.1, on the reverse strand, counting down.
CACCAGCCCTAGACTTGGGTATGAAATTAACGTGTAACTTGACGCAATATCTTCAAAAAATACTCAGTAATATTAAAGGGGAAGCAGTAGCATTGGCTAAACGCCAGCGGCTCTGAGAAATTCCACACTTCGAACAGGAGAAACAGCTACTGAAAATTATTTCCGATACTTATACTAGTGTAGGATGGGATAGTTTGGGAGCCAAGCCAAGAAAGCCTGAAATTCAGAGTACCACCCCTAAGTAAGGTACCAAACAAGCACAGGAGGGTTCTAAAAAAGCGCTGGGATAAACAAAAACAAAAAAAGACAGAAGAAGTCTGAGAGCAGACTCTCAACACCCAGTGAACTCCGAAAGGAGATAGAGAGGCTCATTATGAACACGACGAGAAACCCCACCATGTTCATGCTGGCGGTCTTTTCATAGACCGCCAGCCCCCTTGAGAGCCAGCTGGCCAAATAATAAACATTATGCTGGGCCGAGACATTGCCGACTGCCTCAATACGGCAGGTGCAGCAGCACCTGTCATGCAGATCACTGCCCGTAAATCAGGCAGTGACCTGCACGACAGGGCAATGCATGGGAGCCCCCGGAGCACCTCTTCCGCCAGCCGTTCCCAGTCGGGGGAACCCGCCAGGGAAAGGCAGGAGGAAAAAGGGTTCATTATCCGGAGGGCAGCGCTGCTTGCAGCGGCGCCCTGTCGGATAATGAGATCTGCCATCGTCAGGCTGCCTGTCGGCGGTAGCCTGGGGGTGGCGGAGGGCTGCCACAGGCAGCCCTCCCTTGTACATTATATGGTGGTATTGTCCGCCGCCGCTGGCATGGCGGTCTGAACCGCCATGTTCATAATGAGGCCCATAATCTCAGAAATAGAGAAAATATAAAAGCTCCTGACAGATATACTGATTCACATCCCTCTTGTTCCTTTCAGGACTCACCGGATAGACGTAGTGAGAGAGTGGACTGGTCCGAGCAGCATTCTGGCTGCGTGAAACAGAAGAAAGACTCACAACGGTCTTCAGACAAGAAAGAAGACAAGTCCCCACAACAAAAGTCACAATTTAAAAAGAAAAAGGTGGCATCACTTTCAATTAAACATGCCAGCAAACTTGAGAACATTGCTGAAGAACAAGACGTGGGCAGTGACCCTGCTGGACATCGCGGCAAAAGTCACGATACGTCACGAGAGTCTGAAAGATCATCTGGATGCGATAGCAACTAGCAACTTCATTGCAGCCGAGACTGCAGATGGGCGCGTTCTCGCATCCGACAGGGTTTATGATTTAAATATCCAAATTGAGGGAGATATAGAGCGCACCATAAGTGTAATATTCTGGGATAAACTTAGTGTGAAATCCTATTGGCCGAAAGAGACTGGCCTCCTGAACACATCTGACCGCTCCCACATGGGGAAGATGTCATTTTGCCTTCTTTCTCTGATCTTGTTCCAGAAGCAGTAAAACAAGCCTACGCTGTCAACTGGGCTTTAACACAGGTACATGTGCTATACCGCAACCATGTAGGTTGGAAAATAATTCTCCTTACCATGTAATACCTATTAGGACTACACCCCAGCCACAGCCGCGATATCCTGTTATACACAAATCTAAAGCTCCATTGAGGAAGATCCTCACTCAGCTCGAGTACCAGGGTGTAATTGAGCCATGTGTCTCTGCAATGAATATCCCAGTTTTCCCTGTTGCAAAACCAGACCATTCACATAGAATAATATTAGACTACAGACACTTAAACAGTCATGCACGCACATACGCAATACAAAATTCACACAGCACAGCACTAACAACATAGTGCATAAAAATACAAAACAACAGTGGATATTTCCAACAGTTTCTTCTGCCAAAATTTAGCACATGAAAATCGGGACCTGAGTACATTCTCATTCAGTTCACAAAAACACTGGTATCGCTTGCCCCACGACTATAAGAACAGCCCAGGCTGTTCTCAGCCAGTGTAACATCGATATTGCATGATATTGATCCTGAGACGTTGTCATGTGTGGATGATGTCTATCTCACAAATGACAACCTCAACATTTACCTTGCCAGGGTCAATCAGTTTGTTCTAGGATTCGCAGCCCTTGGCTACAAATTCAGTTTTAGAAAAATTAAAATACCCTTTCTCAGTGCATTGTTCCTGGAATATGAGCTATTAAATAAGGGCAAGAGCCTGGCCCCACACTTTCTAGAAAAATGTGCACAAATCCAGCCACTGAATACTATCAAGAAACTTGGTTTCTTCAAATTTGGCAGAAATTACATTCCTAACTATGCACAACGCATCAAGCCACTCTATGACTTAAATCACCCAGATTTCTCTGGCAGACACTAGACAATTGAACACATATGCATCCTTAGGACACTTACACACCTGTGACAACAAAACAAATTTGGTCATCAGAATAATTGCTTGTGCCAGTGGGCTCACGAATGTCACTTTTAATGAAGGCGACACGGTGCCCATAACATTTAAATCACATTTATATTCCAATGCAGAACAACGATTTGTACCCACAGAAAAAAGTCTAACTGCAGTACAGATGGCTTTCATCAAGGAGAGGCCACTTGCCCAGGGAAAAGGCATTATTGTTGTTACCTCGGTTCCAGCCTTAGAGAGAGGATGTCACCAAAGCAAGCATTCCTAACGCTATAGCATTACATCCACGTTGGATTCAATGGGCAACTTTCCTGACTGCCACTGATATTGATTACATCTTTGATCCAAAACTTCCGACACAAGAATTTCTCCAATACAAACAGGAGTACCCAGCATCTCTTAACACCTTGCCACTTGACAGATACCACACTGTCATTTACACTGATGGTTCAGCAAAGCCAGCTGAAGGAACAAAACATCAACATTCAGCCACTTGCACAGCCTTGAGTGGAGTTATGAAGGATGGTGTATTCCACCCTCTGGATGCCTACATGCAGACTCTAGGGGACTGCACAGCAGAATTGGCTGAACTCAAAGCCCTAATACTTGCACTGGAACATAAGGGACCAAGACACCTTACATTGATAGTGTGTGATTCTCCCAACTGTGTCCAGTCCTACAATGATTATCTTAATCATTGGCTGTTGAACGGGTTTATAGACTTAAAACACAGAACTCTGTGGGGGAGGGTAGCTGATCTTAAGGATAAGCTACCTGATGCTCATGTAGTCCATACATTGGGTTACCAACATGTAGGAGTATACTTTATTGAAAAAACTTTGGCTGATGAAGTGGCCAAATTCGCAGTAGCTACGGCTTCTGATACAGCAGTGGCTCGTTCTCACACACGATTGAATAATGAAATATTGGCTGCTTTGAAAGCTTCGGCTGAAGGCACGCCTCTCCCCAAAGCATACCCTACAAAATATTCTTACCATATCAGTGCACAGAATGTTGCCTTTGCAACAATTCCTGGGGTTGGAGATCAGGTGATCCCCAACCAGGACCAGAGATTAGATTTCATCAAAGCAGTGCATGACAGTATTACATCCGCTCATGCTGGTGTCGAGGCCACAATAACACCCTTACAGAAACACTTCTGCTGGCCAGGTCTATACAAACAGACCAAGCAATATGTCCTTTGCTGTGACATTTGCCAGCAGATAAAAGGCTTAAACATCAAACACCCTCCGCAGACATACCTCTTAGTGTCCAACAGGCCACTACAATGTGTGTACCTGGACCACAGTGGTCCCCTTCAGCCTGACGGTGCATACAAATACATCTTAGTCACTGTAGATTCTTTTTCTAGATTTCTGTGGGTGTGGCCACAGTGGTTGGCTGATGCTCAAACTGTTGTAAAAGACTGGCTGATCTTCATCAGTACATTTGGGGCTGCAGCATTCTAGTCAGGCCACGTTTTATCCACTAAGGCGTTCACGGACACCATGAGGACGATGTGTCACAGTGCCCTTTCCTCGGGATCTGCACGCTGCTGAACAAAAGGCCCACCTCCTGGTGTCACCAACTCAGAAAGCTATCAGAGCACAGAGTTATGATGAAGCCAGGCGGGGGGAAGGGAATTAGGGTACGGAACTGCAGGGAGAGAAATCTGAAAAGAAACGGTTAGAACAAATATGCATATACTCATTCATAACAGTATAAACTCACCAATAGACTCTTGAATAAAGGCGTCTCCGTGGTATCAGATTGAGACCCTTTGTGAATTGGGCATAGCCGCTTCTTTGAATCATGGAACAAGAACAAACTGCAACCTCTGAACCTAGAGATGGCAAGAGCTTTGGACTATGGTCATACTCTGAATATCAATCATGTAACAATTATACATTCATAACATAAACTTTTGATCTCAGCCTAGAAATTCTCAAAGACTTAAATATGTATCTCACATATTATGCTTCACAAAAAACCATTAAACTGTAATTTGCTTATCTCCAACACATTTTCACATTTACTACTAAGGCCTGAAAGTTTTACTCATTGAACTTGAAGCACTTTGTTCGTTGGGCAGAAACGGCTTGTTTGTTGTTCATGAAGCGCTTTGATCATAATACATGATGCGCTTTGTTCATTATGCCAGAGAGCGCTTTTACTTGCTTTGTCTGAAGCGCTACGCTTGTTGTGCTAAGGGGCGCTTTACTCATGTGGCCTGAAGCGTTTTGATCCTCGTGCCAAGACCGCTTTACTCATCTGGCTTGAAACGCTTTGATTGTCGTGCCAAGGCTGCTTTACTCATGTGGCCTGAAGCGCCTTTGATTGTCTTGCCAAGGGCGCTTTACTTGTGTGGACTGAAGCGCGTTGATTATCGTGCCAAGGGCGCTTTACACGTGTGGCCTGAAGCGCTTTGCTCGTTGTGCTAAGGGGCACTTTACTCATGTGGTCCGAAGCGCTTTGATAGTCACGCCAAGGCCGCTTTACTCGTTTGGCTTGAAGCGCTTTTATCGTTGTGCCAGGAGCGCTTTACTTTTTGGACTGAAAGTGCTTTGCTTGTTGTGCTAAGGGGTGCTTTACTTTTGGAAGTAACAACTCCCTTCAAGATTGGGCTCATCAAGACCTTACTGCTACGAGTACGACCCACTTGTATCTGAATTCACCATGGAAACAAGGATACTCTGATTTGCTGTCAATCTGCCATGCAGGAAATCTGCTCTTCTTCAGAGGAACACCCACGAGGTCTGACTGCATCGAAGTCTTCAAAATAGTGAGCAATGTGCTTGGGTGTGGCTGAGCTTTATAGGCCTGCCACACCCCAAGATGGCCACTGCCTCTAGAAACATGGAAATTGCAGTCCATTCATAGAATAGCACTGATAAGTGCATCTTGTCCACCAATGTCCTGACCCTGCAGCTACATGAGCTTTACCGCAGGGCAGGCGACGCTGATAACCACTTCTAGAACAAGAGGGGATGACAAGTGTGCGCATGAAGTGCCGCAAATACGAGCAGCGGAGTTTCGGGCGGGACCTGGACCGCGCACAGCCTTATTCTTGACATTACACCCCTCCGTCAAACGCGGTCCAGGGCCAGGCTTATCAGGATGGAGGAGATGAAAGCGTCCCACCAAACGTGGTGCATGGACATGTCTTGCAGGTTCCCATGAGTCATTTTCTGGTCTGTATCCCTTCCAGGACACTAAGGCCCTCATTCTGACCCTGGCGGTTTGAAACCGCCAGGGCAGAGGGCAGAGGAAGCACTGCCAACAGGCTGGCGGTGCTTCCTGGCCAATTCTGACCGCGGCGGTAAAGCCACGGTCAGAAAAGGGCAAGCAGCGCCGCCATGGGGATTCCGACCCCCTTCCCACCAGGAAGAGGCTGGCGGGAACGGGTGTCGTGGGGCCCCTGGGGGCCCCTGCACTGCCCATGCCACTGCACTGGCATGGGCAGTGCAGGGGCCCCCTAACAGGGCCCCATTAAGATTTTCAGTGTCTGCTTGGCAGACACTGAAAATCGCGACGGGTGCAACTGCACCCGTCGCACCCCAGCAAATCCGCCGGCTCCATTCGGAGCCGGCTTCATCTTTGCTGGGGCTTTCCCGCTGGGCCGGCGGGCGATCTTTTGAAGATCGCCCGCCGGCCCAGCGGGAAAGTTAGAATGCTCCCCGCGGTCATTTGACCGCGGGCGGTGTTTGGGCGGTTTCCCAGTACCAAAGGGAAGACCCACGATATCTGGAGTCTAAGATAGATCGCACCTCATACTCCCAATGATCTTGGACTAATAGAGGAGCAGGTTGTGTGACACTTGAGGGCGAAGCAGGTTTAAGAAGTGAAGTGTGAAACACCAGCTGAATTTTCAAGGACGATGGCAATTTTAGTTTATATGTTATAGGGTTCACTTGTCGCAGAACTTCACAGGGCCCTATGAATCTTGGATGAAACATATTTTTAGTTTTGAATACAAAGTTTTTCGTGGATAACCAAACTCTATTTTTGTCTGTATACTGAGGACCAGGCTGGTGTTTTTTGTCATATTGCATTTTATATTTTGTCTTTGCTTGGTGTAGATTTGTTTTCAATTGTGAATGTACTTTTTTCATGTGTGTTAACATGTCCATGACTGCTGGAGTGGTTTGAGTAGAAGCAGGTAGCGTAACTGGAAAAATGTGCGGATGACGCCCATATAAACCATAGAAAGGAGCTGAGTTTATTGAAGAGTGGTGAGCGTTGTTATAAGCCAGTTCTGCAAGCCACAAGAGATCCAACCAGGTTTTAGGAGACTTTGTTGCATAACATCGTAAGTATTGTTTTAGAGTTTGGTTCAGTCTCTCTGTTTGTGGATGATAACTTGTGGATAAAGTCGAATCAATTCGTAAAGCCTTGTACCATTGCTGCCAAAAATGTGTAGAAAATTGTGTTCCTCTATCAGAGAGGATGACTCTTGGGAGTCCATGAAGGCGAACAATGTTTTCTAAGATGATAGTTGCTAAGGTGTTGGATGTTGGGAGACCTTTACATGCAATGAAATGAGCTTTTTTGGTAAGACTATCCACCACCACTAAAATGGTTGAAAATTGCTTTACTTGAGAAAGACCAGTAATAAAATCCATAGAGATATGTTCCTATGGATGATTGGGAACGGGTAGAGCTATCAATAGACCTTTGGGCTTGCTATGTTCGCTTTTGCATCTTGCACATACTTCACATGATTGTAGCATTTGCTTTAAGTCATGAACAAATGTAAGCCACCAAAAATACCTTTTCATGAGTTCTAGTGTTTTTTGAGGACCTGGATGACCTGCAAGAGGATGACTATGCAACCAATGAAAAGCTGTCTCTCTTAATTCCTCAGTAGGCAGGAATACTCGAGATTCGTCTAGAGGTAGGCCTTGTTGAATTGACCTTTTGGTGTCTTGTTGTAACCACTCTTGCCACTTGGTGATGTGAAAATGATTACGAATGAGATCAAAGAACTGCTCGCTGATATTAAACACAACACTTTTGAAGGCTTTATAATAGGCATGGGTTTTTGTTCAGTATGTGTGATCGAAGAAACTTGTCTAGACAATGCATCGGCCTTTAAGATTATCTACTCCTGGTCTAAAAGTCACTATGAAATCAAATTCTGCAAAGAATAACATACATCTCAGTTGCCTGGGAGTTAGTAGCCTGGCAGAGCTCATAAATTGTAAGTTTCTTTGGTCAGAGTATACAGTTATGGTGTGTGTTGCTCCCAATAGATAATGGGGGTCATTCCAACCCTGGCGGTGGGTGATAAAGCGGCGGCCAACCCGCCAACAGGCAGGCGGTCAAAAAAATGGAATTCTGACCCTGGCGGGAACCGCCAACACAGGCCGCCACTTTAACACTCCGACCGCCACGGCGGGACAGACAAACAGCGCGGCAGTCACCGCCAACAGGCAGGCGGCAGACAATGTACCGCCCACAGTATCACAACTCACCAATCCGCCACCTTTTCCGGGGCGGGAGCCCCGCCGATAAAAACACGGCGGAAACAGACTACGAACGGGAAAACGCTCACCTCTATACACTCCATGAGGACGGAGGACAGCATGGAACCCGAATTAAACATCCTACCAGCTCTTGTCTACCTGCTCATCTACCACGAGTACGAACTCCGGCGCAGAAGACAACGGTGAGTACTGCACCTACGACACAGGGGAGGGGGGAGGACGAAAGGTTACGGGCACACACATACGCCCCCCCCCCAACTATCAACATACCAATGCAGAGCAACAACTGAGTGACACCCCCCAAACCCCCCTGAAAAATGCAAAGACACAATAAAATTTTAATTTAAATTTATGTATAAATTAGGTTCATTGAAGTCATGGAAAATTATCGTCATGAAATATCAAAGCAAAAATCATGAACAGTGCGAAAGCTATGTACATAGTCAATAAGTCCTGCTCAGTGTGTCAAATATCCACAGTCCGTGGGCCAATGTCTACCAAACACATGGGCAAAGCCCACACAGGAGACCTGAGTCCGTTGGAGAGAGCACTGCTGGGGCATCAGATGACAAAACTACAGGCACCTCAGGGGGAAGGGAAGGGAAGGAGGGGCACCTCAGCCACGGGAGTCCACAACGCCAGAACCACAAAGGGGCCACCATGCCCACTGTGCCATCCTGGGGAGTGCAAAGCCACAGTCCATCAGGTGGATTACAGACTCCACTGGTCATGGAGGAGGCAGGGTGCCCAGAGTGCAGCGTGAACACTAGCTCGACACAGAACCGGCACTGTCAATGGGCCAGCGGAGCGGTGCTTGAGACGGCGGGGCCCAGCGGAGCTGTGCTTGACAGGAAGGGCCCAGCGGAGCGGTGCTTGACAGGAAGGGCCCAGCGGAGCGGTGCTTGAGACGGCGGTGCCCAGCGGAGCGGTGCTTGAGACGGCGGGGCCCTGTTCAGCAGTGCCTGTCTTCACGGCGGGGCCCTGTTCAGCGGTGCCTGTTTTCACGGCGGGGCCCTGTTCAGCGGTGCCTTTCTTCTCGGCGGGGCCCTGTTCAGCGGTGCCTGTCTTCACGGCGGGGCCCTGTTCAGCGGTGTCTGTCTTCACGGCGGGGCCCTGTTCAGCGGTGCCTTTCTTCACGGCGGGGCCCTGTTCAGCGGTGCCTGTCTTCACGGCGGGGCCCTGTTCAGCGGTGCCTGTCTTCACGGCGGGGCCCTGTTCAGCGGTGCCTTTCTTCACGGCGGGGCCTTGTTCAGCGGTGCCTTTCTTCTCGGCGGGGCCCTGTTCAGCGGTGCCTGTCTTCACGGCGGGGCCCTGTTCAGCGGTGCCTTTCTTCACGGCGGGGCCCTGTTCAGCGGTGCCTTTCTTCTCGGCGGGGCCCTGTTCAGCGGTGCCTGTCTTCACGGCGGGGCCCTGTTCAGCGGTGCCTGTCTTCACGGCGGGGCCCTGTTCAGCGGTGCCTTTCTTGTCTATCAAGGGAGCCAGACCTGGCCAGGACTCCCTGCTTAGTCGCCCTCCGACCGTGCAGTTGCTGGACCCTCCTGTGACGGAGTCCTGGGCCCGTGGGTGTCCTCCGTCACACCCGGGATGGGGCTTGTGGGGCCCTCCTGGTCCGCGCCCCTGCTGGCTGACTTCTCCGCCCTGCTGCCCTTGCCCTCCTTCGATGAGGCTCTCTGGCCCTTGCCTGCCCTTGATGTTGTGGCAGGTGACGGGCCACGACTTTGCTCCTTGGAGGCAGCCGTGTCAGCCTTCTCACGGCGGGCCTTGGTTTTACGGGTTCTCTTTCCAGGGGGGGGGTGGCTGTTCCCTTGCTGCTGGCCGATGTATCTGTGCTGGGAAAGGGTGGACTCCAAAACCCGTGCACAATGGTCAGACTTGATGCAGGGCTGGGGGTGGCTGAGGTGCTCTTCGGACTCTTACCAGATGGAGGGGGTGGGTCAGGTGGTGCAAAGAGGTCAAGTTTGGAGAGGAAAAGTTTTTTAGGAGCAATGGGAAGGGTAGGTGCAGTGGGTATGGGAGTGGAGGGAGAGGATGTGGTTGTAGGAGAGTCAGGTGTGCTGTCTATGGGTGCAGGTGCTTGTGACGTAGGCTGTCGTGTGGTGGTTGGCTGTTGTGTGGGTGGCTGCCTGCGTTTGTGTGTTTTGGAAGAGGGGGTGACAGACACAGTGGGAGAGGACACAGGGGACGTGTAAATGGCAGTGGGGGTGGTGACTGCACGTGTGCGGACTGTACTGGAGGGTGTGGTGGTGATGGAAGTACTGGCTGATGGTGGTGTGCATGCAGGTGTGAGTGGAGACGTCACAGGGAGGGGGGAGGGAGACGAGGAGGAGGGGGACCCAGAGGTGGTAGTGACTGTTGCCATGGCTGCATCTGGATGTTGCTTGAGTGAATGCTTGTGGGATCTGTGGTGCTTATGTCTGGATGAGCTGCCCTTGGGTGTTGAGGTGTGTGCAGGCTGGTCTGATGCTGTGGATGGGATAGGCTGAGGAACAGGAGACTGGGAGACGGTGGAGGCAGTTAGAAGAGGGAGGCTGGAAACAGGGACAATGGCTGCCGTCAGTGCTGAGGCCAGAGCATTGAACAATCGTTGTTGGGCAGCCTGACCCGAATGAATGCCCTCCAGGTATGCATTGCTCGGATGCACCTCCCTCTCTACCCCCTGGATGGCATTCAAAAGGGTAGACTGCCCAACAATGATGGTCTGTAGGAGGTCAATGACCTCCTCACTGAGGGCAGCAGGGGTAACTGGGGCAGGGCCTGAGGTGCCTGGGGCGAAGGAGATGCCCGCCTTCTTGGGCGAGCGGGCACGGAGCGAAGGCTGAGGGGCTGCTGGGAGGGCGGAGCTGGTGCGCTGGGTGGCGGCTGTACCTGTTGAGGCGGGGGGCACGGATGTTGCCGCCACCGCTAGGGAGCTCCCTTCCGAGGACGTGTCAGTGTCGCTGGTGTCACCACGGGTCCCCGTTGTGGAGCTCCCCTCGCCCTCCGTATCACTGGTGACCTCGGTGTCTGTAGCATGGCCCACCGGGGCCTTGTGAGTTGCAGCTCCCTCGTGCTCCGATGCCAATTCTCCTCCGCCTGATGATGCTAATGCACACATGCACAAGAAGATAAAGAAAAAGGGTGGGGGGAGAAATAAAGACAGGTTGAGTGCATGCATTGTCAACACCGTTGTCGGAGAGGACAGACACAGGAGCCTCCAGCACTACGCCGCGCAATCGGGGTACACTACTCAGTACTTGTGACTAGGCCTACAGGTCTATGGACAACAAATGCACACATGGGTGATGCTGGACCATGGATTGTTGTACTTGGCACCCTACAGAGGTGGGGGGCGGGGGCACAGGGCCATGCCTAAAGGAGGGGACTACACTACAGAAAGCGCCCTGGCCTAATGTCACCCACAGCCCTCCTCCCCCACCCAGGCACCTCCACTGCGCGTAAAGATAGCAGAATGTGCTGGTACTCACCCCCTTGTGTCTGCTGTGATGTCCTCACGCGCCCATCCAAATCGGGGTAGGCCACCGCCAGGATCCGGGACATCAGGGGGTCAAGGTACGACTGGCACCCCTCCTACGTTGGGAGGCCATCCCCAGCAGTGATTCAGCAGTCTTCCTGGTCCCGCGGCGGATGTCCTCCCACCTCTTTCGGCAGTGGGTGCCCCGTCTGTTGTGGACCCCCAGGTCCCGGACTTCCTTGGCGATGGCACGCCAAATGTCGACTTTCTGATGGGCGCTGACCTATTTGACATGTACAGGGTGGGAAAGGAAATTTCAACATTTTTCTGCATGTTAGATGTGATTGCCCCCCCCTCCCCAACCCTGCCATGTGGCACATGCTCTCATCTGTCGTGCCTTGCACTCCTCATTTGCTCCCCACCCCACCATCTTACATCCACCATACACAACCCAGGCATAGCCCATTCAACGTGCACCCAGTGTACTTACCTGTTGGTCTGTAGGACCGTAGAGTAGCGCATACTGGGGCAGGACCCCATCCACAAGTTTCTCCAACTCTTCTGAAGTGAAGGCAGGGGCCCTTTCCCCAGTCGCAGCAGCCATTGTCTCTTCCAGACCGAGGTCACAGCAGCACTTGCAGTATAGGTCCTCTCCTGTGGATGATCAGGCCTCGAGTGATTAAGCAGATAGAAAATGGCGGTCACGCCCGCGGCGGTGCGTACCGGCGCGGTGCGTACTTTGACCGCCGGCGCACATCGTCATTGGCTCCTGAGACCCATAGGGTGCAATGTTAACCAATGCGCCTTCGCACTGCGGTCTTCGACCGCCTACCGCCACGGTGTGCCACGCCAGCGCGTTGACCTCACATTCCACTGTCACACTTCTCAGGTCAGGCAGCCGCCATTACAAGGGCCCACATGGCTTAATTGCTACTGTGTCACACAGGCCTAGGCCTTGCATTGCCACTCATACAAGCCTTTCAATGCATAGCGATTCGTGTACTGTGCAAGCTAGGTGAACGTACCTGTGGGTTGCTTGACTCTGTGCTCCATGTTGTCCTTCCTAGGCACCGTCCGCTGGGACATGCGAGGAGAAGGATGAATCCTCCCGTGTACCAACCGCTGGTGGACCTGTCGACAATGGAAGAACGACATATTATACTTCGATACCGACTTGACCGAGCCACTATACATGAACTGTGTGCCCAGCTGGAGCCAGACCTGATGTCCCCCATCCGCCAACCCACAGGGATTCCCCCTCTGGTGCAGGTTCTGTCAGTACTCCATTTTTTGGAAAGTGGGTCTTTTCAGACAAAAGTGGCCATGTCATCAGGGATGTCTCAGCCTATGTTTTCTAAGGTGTCCAGAGTGTTGTCTGCCCTGATGAAATACATGCGGAGATACATTGTTTTCCCTGAGGAGGGTGATTTGGCCACTGTGAAGGGTGATTTCTATGCCCTTGGACATATCCCCAACATCATTGGTGCCATTTATGGGACCCATGTGGCTTTAGTACCCCCAAAAGACAATGAGCAGGTGTACAGAAATAGAAAAAATTACCATTCGATGAATGTCCAGGTGGTCTGTTTGGCTGACCAGTACATCTCCCATCTAAATGCCAAGTTCCCTGGGTCAGTGCATGACGCGTATGTCATGCGAAATAGCAGCATCCCTTATGTGATGGAACAGCTACAGAGACACCGTGTGTGGCTAATAGGTGACTCTGGTTACCCCAACCTGCCTTGGCTATTGACCCCAGTAAGGAATCCCCGGACCAGGGCAGAGGAACGGTACAATGAGGCACATGGGCGAACTAGGAGGATTATAGAACGGACCTTCGGGGTCCTGAAGGCCAGGTTTAGGTGCCTGCATATGACAGGTGGATCCCTAATGTACTCACCAAAGAAGGTGTGTCATATCATCGTGGCCTGCTGTATGCTTCACAATCTTGCATTGCGATGCCAGGTGCCTTTCCTGCAGGAGGATGGTCCAGATGGTGGTGTTGTAGCAGCTGTGGAGCCTGTGGAGAGTGAAGAGGAGGAAGACGACGGAGACGACACGGACAACAGGGACACAGTTATACAACAGTATTTTCAGTAGCACACAGGTAAGAATCACCCACGCCATTTTACATTTACTTCTGGCCTCCTGCATCTCTACTTTCTGTGTTTCCCCCAGTTCCTTTTAACTGATTTTTGACTTTCCCTTCCCTTTTCAGAGCTGTATGACCCACAGCGTGACTTCTGCTTTGTTTGCCCATGGACTAATGCTTATTGACATTGGTATGTTGTCATCACAATGTAACTGAACATTATTGCACCGTTATGTGTAATACATTTGTAAAGAATACAAGCAGACTCCTGAAATTTGAAGTGCAATTGATGATTTATTTTAAGTGCTGCATATAGGTCCATGATAGTAAAACGGTGATGGGTGGGGGTGGAGTAATGTCCATGGCAGAGTCCAGTTCTCAGTAGCACAGGTGCATTGTCCATATGCCTGTGGAAGGATGGAGCAGGGGCAGTTCAAGGTTGGACAGGGTGACAATGTGGGACAGTGGGATGACATCAGGGGGTATCTTATGCTGGCGGGGGTCTTGGCATCCTACTCTGTCTTCTTGTGTGATCTCAGGTTCCGCTTGCGGGGTGGTTGATCTTCAGAAGGAGGTGGGGTTCTGGTGGCCTGTCGTTGTGTGGGGGCCTCCTGTCCACTAGCGCCGGCGGAGGTGGTAGGCTGTTCGTCGTCCGGGCTAGTGACAGGGGCCCTTTGGGGTGCCACATGGTCCCGCAATGTGGTGACTATCTGGTTGAGGGCCAGGACGATGGTCCCCATTGCGGTACCGATGTTCCTGAGTTCGTCTCTGAACCCCATGTACCGTTCCTCCTGCTGTGCCTGGATCTCCTGGAACCTGGCCAGTACCGTCGCCATCGTCTCCTGGGAGTGGTGGTATGCTCCCATGATGGTGGTGAGGGCCTCTTGGAGAGTGGGTTCCCTGGGCCGGTCAACCCCCTCTCGCACAGCAGCCCTCCCAGTTCCCCTGTTTCCCCGGGCCTCTGTCGCGTGGACGGTGTGCCCACTACCACTGCCCCCAGGTCCCTGTTGTTGTTGGGGTGGTGGGTCAGCCTGGGTGCCCTGTAGTGGCGGACACACCGCTGATTGACGCGTCCTGGAGACAGAGGCACGGGCCCGCTGGGTGGGAGCTGTGCTGGTATTCCCAGAGGGGTTTGGGTCTGCTGTGGCCTGTGTCTGTGTGTGGGGAACCGACTGTCCAGAGGTCCCCGATGGTCCGGGCTGGTCATCAGGTTCTAGGTCGACAGAGCTGCTGTCATCACTGGGGGCCTGTTCTGGGGGCGGGATGGACAAATCTGGACCCTCCTGGCCGGTGTGTTGGCGTTCGGGCCCTGCAGGGGTAAAAGAGTATGGTTATTGCTTCTGTGTGTGCCATGGCGTGCGATTTGTGGGTGCCCTTGTCCCCCAGTGCTGGCATTCCCTTGTGGGAGGAGTTGTGAGGGTGGTTTGTGGGGGGGGATGGGTATGTGCAGTGGTCATGCTTAGGTGATGGGTGTCCATGGTTTGTGTTGGCATTCAGGGATTGGTGTTGTGTTGGGTGGGTTGTGCTGGTGAGACATTGGCAGGGAGGATGTGTGCTGGGGGGTTGGGGGTGAGGGTGGGGGTGTGGGTTGGCATGCTGGTGGTAGGGGGGGGTGAAGTAGTTGGGATTAGACTTACCAGAGTCCATTCCTCCGCCTACTCCAGCGAGGCCCTCAGGATGCAGGATGTTCAAGACCTCTTGCTCCCATGCTGTGAATTCGGGTGGAGTGGGTGGGGGTCCGCCGCCAGTCTTCTGCACAGCGATGTTGTGTCTTGACACCATCGACCGCACCTTCCCCCGTAGGTCGTTCCAGCGCTTTCGGATGTCTTCCCGGTTTCTGCGATGCTGTCCCACAGCGTTGACCCTGTCGACGATCCTTTGCCATAGCTCCGCCTTCCTGGCTATTGTGGTGTATTGCACCTGTGTGCCGAATAGCTGGGGCTCTACCCTAATTATTTCCTCCACCATGACCCTGAGTTCTTGGTCCGAGAACCTGGGGTGTCTTTGGGGTGCCATGGGGTGGTGTGGGGTGGTGTTTGTGGTGATGAGTGTGGTGTGTGTGGTGGTGTGTGGTGTTTTGTGCATGGATGTAGTGTGGGTGATGATGTTGTGTTCCTCTGTGTGTTGGGGTTTTCGATAGCTGTGCTCTCTCTCTCTCTCTCGCCTTCTCTCCGAATTTCTAGTAGTGGGGGTTTGTGGGTGTGTGTTTTATAGTTGATTGGATGTGTGGGAGTGGTGTTTGTATGTGTATCAGGTGTGTGTATTTCAAATTGTCCAATGTGGCTGTGTTTTGGAGCTGGGTGTGTATTTTGACCGCGGCGGTGTGTAACGCCAATGGAATACCGCGGTTAAATGACCGCCGCGTGGATTCGTGGGTCGTAATGGCATGGGCGTGTTTGTGTTGGCGTGACGGTGGAGGTTTGGTCATCTCCAGTTTATCGCTGACCGCTGATGAGGCGGCCTTCCGTGGATGTCGGGTTTTTGGCGGTTTGGCAGTTGAGGGTCAGAATGACCGTGGCGGTTTACCGCGGCCGCGGCGGTAGAATGGCGGTCTTCTGACCGGCGGTAAGAGCCTTTTACCGCCGAGGTCAGAATGACCCCCAATGTCTCCATTCTTTGAAAGCATTGGGAATTGCTAGTAATTCTTTCTCTGCTATGGTGTAATTCTGTTCTGCTTCATTCAGTTTTCTTGACACATATGCTATGGGGTGCAATTGTCCAGTTTCTTAGTGACGTTGGGACAGGATGGCCCCAACAGCGACATCGGATGCATCGGCTTCCACAATGGATGGTTCCTCCACATTGGGATGAGCTAGAATGGGAGCTGAAGTAAAGGCCTTTTTTACGTCTTGAAATGCTTCCTCTGTCTCTTGGGACCAGTTGAAGATGGCCTTTTCCTTAGCAATTTGGTAATTGGTGCTACCTTTTGGGAGAAGTGATGGATGAAGCGTCGATAAAAATTTGCAAAACCCCAAAAACATTGGATGTCACGTACTGATTTTGGTGTGGGCCATTCTGATACAGCTTGAATTTTTCTTTCAGTCATTTGCATGCCGTCAGGTGTTAAAATGGCTCTCAAAAATTCAACCTCTTTGGTATGGAATTCGCATTTACTTAATTTGCAAAACAAATTATGGTTTCGTAGAGTTTGTAATACCTTTTTTACATGTTCTTCATGTATTTCTTCAGAGTTTGAATAGATCAATATAGCGTCAATATAAACGATGACAAAGATGTCTAGGTATTCTCTCAGAACATCGTTTAGGAAATACTGGAAAGCTGCTGGGGCATTACATAGACCAAACGGCAACACTAGATCCTCAAAGAGACCATAACGAGTCTTAAAAGCCATTTTCCATTCATCTCCCTCTCAAAATCAAACTAGGTGATAAGCACCTCGTAAGTCAAGTTTGGTGTAAATAACGGCAGATTTTACCTGGTCTAACAAGACTGGTAGGAGAGGTAGTGGATATTTATATTTAACAGTGTTCTTGTTTATCACTCTAAAGTCAATACAGAGGCTCTCATTATGACATTGGCGGTAAAATCCGCTTACCGCCGTGCAGAAGACCGCCACCACTCCGCTGCGGCCGTGGAATTCCGCCACAGCTATTATGACCCACAGTTCCGAATCCGCCAAAATTCAGACACCCACACAAGTCCGCCACACCAAAGGTCAGTGATAAACTGGCGAAAACAAAACCTCCACCATCACGCCAACAGAAATACGCCCACACTATCACGACCCACGAATCCATGCTGCGGTCTTTCAACCGCGGTATTCCATTGGCGGTACACACCGCCGCGCTCAAAATACACACACATCTCCAAAACACAGCCACATTGGACAATTCGAAATACACACACCTGATACACATACACACACCACTCCCACACACTCAATACAATATAAAACACACACCCACATCACCCACAAACCCTTACGACCACAAATCACGAACGAAATCCAGAGAGGGACACCACCATCAACAACACTAGCATTCACAGGCACACAACACCATCACCCACATAACTTCCATGCACCTCACACTACACACCACTACATATCAGTACACTTATCACCCCACATACCACCCCACACATCACCTACACCACCCCATGGCACGGCAAAGACACCCCAGGTTCTCAGAGGAGGAGCTCAGGGTCATGGTGGAGAAATAGTCCGGGTAGAGCTATGGCGAAGAATAGTGGACAGGGTCAACGCAGTGGGACAACACCCAAGAAATCGGGACAACATCAGGAAGAGGTGGAATGACCTACGGTGGAAGGTGCGTTCCGTGGTCTCCAGACACCACATGGCGGTTCGGCGGACTGGCGGCGGACCCCCACCTCCTAACTAACAACATGGGAGGAGCAGGTCTTGGCGATTCTGCATCCTGAGGGCCTCGCAAGAGTAGGTGGAGGAATGGACTCTGGTAAGTCAAAGCTTTACTATTACATCCCCTACCCTACCTGCATGTCAGCACATACCCCCACCCTCACACTCATCCCCATCACTCCTACTCCTCACAAATGTCCCACTATCACTAACCACCCATCCCAACACCAAGCCCTGTATGCAACAACAAAGCATGGACACCCATCACCAAAGCATGCCCACTGCACATACCCATACACCCCCCTAAACCATCATCACACAAGGTCCCACACAGGAATGGTAGCACTGGGGTACACAGTCACCCACCCATTGCACACCCTGACACACACAGATGCAATAATCATGCTTTTATACCCCTGCAGGACCCCTACCCAACGTCACCGGACAGCAGGGTCCACACATGTTCACACCACCAACAGAAGAGGCCCACAGTGATGACAGCACCTCTGTCCAACTGGATCTAGATGACCAGCCCGGCCCATCGGGGACCTCGGGACAGTCGGTTCCCCACACCCAGTCACAGGCCACTACAGAGCTTCCCCCCTCTGGAAACACCAGCACAGCACCCACCCAGCGGGCCCATACCTCCGTCCCCAGGACACGTCAATCAGCAGTGTGTCCACCACTACAGGGAACCCAGGCTAACCCACCACCCCAACAACAACAGGGACCTGGGGGAAGTGGTAGTGGGCACACAGTCCAGGGGACGGAGGCCCAGGGACACAGGTTAACTGGGAGGGCTGCTGTGCGACAGGAGGCGGACAGGCCCAGGGAACCCACTCTCCACGAGGCCCTCTCCTCCATCATAGGAGCCTACCACCACTCCCAGGATACGATGGCAACGGTACTGGCCAAGTTTCAGGAGACCCAGCGCCTGCAGGAGGAACAGTATATGGGCTTCAGGGAGGAACTCAGAACCATCAATTCCACCCTGGGCACCATCGTAGGGGTGGTGAAGGAAGTACTCAACACCAGGAGGGACACTGTGGCACTACAAAGGGCCACTGACACTAGCCTGGACGATGAACTGCCCACCACCTCCGCCGGCGCTAGTGGACAGGAGGCACCGCCACAGGATCACCACACCAGCACCCCACCCCTTGCAGATGGAGAACCACCTCGCAAACGGTCCCTGAGATCCAGGACAAAGACAGAGAACGATGCCAAGACCCCCACCAAGAAATGAAACCACCCTGATAGTCATCCTACAGTCCCACTTTGTCACCCTGTCCATCCTCAAACTGCCCTAGCTTCACTTCCTATGCCCATTTGGGCAATGCACCTGTGAGACTAATAAACTGGACTCTGACATGGACATTCCTCCGCCATCACCCCTCACCATTTTACAACCCCCTCCAATATTGAGCACTTAAATAAACACCCTTAAAGCACAAAAAAATATGGAGTCTGTCTGTGATTTTGGAATACTGTATTAGCAATAACTGTGGCAAAAAGCTTTTTCATTGGTAATGGCAACATACCTATGTCACACAGCTCTAGTCCATGAGGAATCAAAGCAGATGTCACACAGTAGGACCCACATGTGTGAAATCGTACGGGAAAGTGACAACTCAGTGACCATACGCTGGGTGAAAACGACAGACAGTAGAGAGGTAGTAGTGTTTAAGTACATGTAGTAGGCAGGTTTGTATTCTTACCTGTGTGTCACTGGAAATATTGCTGGATCACTGAGTCCCTGTTGTCCATGTCTTCTTCCTCTGCTTCCTCGTCTTCACTGTCCACAGGCTCCACAGCTGCAACAACACTGCCATCTGGACCATCCTCCTGCAGAAAGGGCACCTGTCGTCGCAAAGCCAAGTTGTGAAGCATACAGCAGGCCACGATGATCTGGCACACCTTCTTTGGTGAGTAGAATAGGGAACCACCTGTCATATGGAGGCACCTGAACCTGGCCTTCAGGAGGCCGAAGGTCCGCTCGATCACCCTCCTAGTTCGCTTGTGGGTCTCATTGTAGCATTCCTCTGCCCTTGTCCTGGGATTCCTCACTGGGGTCAGTAGCCATGACAGGTTGGGGTAACCAGAGTCACCTGCAAATGGCGAGGGACAACTGTTAGACACACACTAACCTGGAGGGATATCCCCAGACCCAGACAACCATTCCCACTGACTAGCTTCCAGGTGCTCACCTAATAGCCACACGCGGTGCCTCTGGAGTTGACCCATCACATAAGGGATGCTGCTATTCCGCATGATGTAGGCGTCATGCACTGAGCCAGGGAACATGGCATTCACATGGGAGATGTATTGGTCTGCCAAACATACCATCTGTACATTCATCGAATGATAACTCTTCCGGTTTCTGTACACCTGTTCACTCCTGTGGGTGGGGGTACCAAAGCCACATGGGTCCCATCAATGGCACCTATGATGTTGGGGATATGTCCCAGGGCATATAAATCACCTTTCACTGTAGGCAAATCCTCCACCTGAGGGAAAACGATGTAGCTCCGCATGTGTTTCAGCAGGGCAGACAACACTCTGGACAACACGTTGGAAAACATAGGCTGGGACATCCCTGATGCTGTGGCCACTTTTGTTTGAAATGACCCACTTGCAAGGAAATGGAGCACTGACAGCACCTGCACTTGAGGGGGGATTCCTGTGGGATGGCGGATAGCTGACATCAGGTCTGGCTCCGACTGGGTACACAGTTCCTGGATTGTGGCACGGTCAAGCCTGTATGTGATTATCACATGTCTTTCCTCCATTGTCGACAGGTCCACCAACGGTCGGTACACCGGAGGATGCCGCCATCTCCTCACATGTCCCAGAGGACGGTGCCTATGAAGGACAACAGCGACCACAGAGTCAAACAACTCAGAGGTACGTACCCACAGCTTACACAGAACACCATTCATACTCAAAAAGTGGCCTGTATGTGTGTTCAGTCTAGGCCTAGGTATGTGTGACGCAGTTGAAAATGAAGCCATGTGGGCCCCTGAAATGGCAGCTGCCTGACCTCTAAAGTGGGACAATGGGATGTGAGGTAACTGCGCTGGCATTGTACACCGTCGCGGTAGGCGGTCGAAGACCGTGGCGCAATGCTGCATTGGTTAACATTGGACCCTATGGGTCCCAGGAGTCAATGATGATGTACGCCGGCGGTGACGGTACGCACCGCCGCGGACGTGACCGCCATTTTCTATCTGTTCAATCACTCGATACCTGATCTTCGACAGGAGAGGACCTACACTGCAAGTGCTGCTGTGACCTCGGTCTGGAAGAGACAATGGCTCGAGTCTCTGGGGAAAGGGCCCCTGCCTTCACATCGGAGGAGTTGGAGAAACTCGTGGACGGGGTCCTCCCCCAGTACACGTTACTCTACGGTCCTTCAGACAAACAGGTAAGTACACTGGGAGCATGATGTATGGGCTATGCCTGTGTGGAGAGGGGTGGATGTAAGAAGGAAGGGGGGAGAGTGCGGCGTGCATGAAACGACGGTGAGTGCATGTGCCACATGGCAAGGGTAGGGATGGGGGCCAATAACTTTGACGGTGCAGTTTGTAATAACTTTCTCTTCCCCCTGTACAAATCATGTAGGTCAGCACCCACCAGAAAAAACATATTTGGCGTGCCATCGCCAAGGACGTCCGAAACCTGTGGGTCTACCACAGACGGAGCACCCACTGCCGGAAAAGATGGCAGGACATTCGCCGCTGGAGCAAGAAAACGGAGGAGGCTCAGCTGGGGAAGGCCTCCCAACGTGGGAGGGGTGCACTTCGCACCATGACCCCCCTGATGTTCAGGATCCTGGCGGTGGCATACCCGGAGGTGGATGGGCGCTTGAGGGCATCACAACAGCCACAAAGGGGTGAGTACACTTGCATTCTGCTGACTTTGCGTGCAGTGGAGGGGTCTGGGTGGGGGAGGTGGGCTGTGGGTTTCCCTAGGCCAGGGCGAGTTCCGTAGGCAAGGTCCCTCCGTAAGGCATGGCCCTGTGGCCCCCCACCCCACCTCTGTAGAGTGACAACTACACCTATTCATGCCCCTGTGTCATCTATGTGTGCAGATGTCATCCATAGCCTTGTAGGCCATTTCCTAGGAATTGCACTGTAGAGCCCAAGAGCGCGGCGTAGTGCACGGGGCTTCTGTGTCTTGTCCGCCAACGGTAGCGGTAATCCATGCACTCAACATGTCTTTATTCTGTCCCCCCCCCTTTTTGTGGTCTCCCTGTCCTTGTGTGTATTAGCATCATCAGGCGGAGGAGCAGTGGCACCGGAGCATGAGGGAGCTGCATCCCACATGGCCATGGAGGGCCACACTACGG
This sequence comes from Pleurodeles waltl, assembly GCF_031143425.1. Classification (NCBI taxonomy): domain Eukaryota; kingdom Metazoa; phylum Chordata; class Amphibia; order Caudata; family Salamandridae; genus Pleurodeles; species Pleurodeles waltl. The sequence goes on along the minus strand of NC_090446.1, from coordinate 973,129,818 downwards.
ACTCTGAATTCACCAGTGGGACGGAGGGCGAGGGGAGCTCCACGACGGGGACAGGAGCTGAGACCGGTGACACGGACTCGTCCTCTGATGGGAGCTCCCTTGTGGTGGCGGCAACATCTGTGCCACCCCCATCTTCGGGTACAGCCACCACCACCCCCTTCAAGCACCGCCCTCCCAGCAGCCCCTCAGCCTTCGCCCCGTGCCCACTCACCCAGGAGGGTGGGCATCACCATCGCCCAAGGCACCTCAGGCCCTGCCCCAGTCACCCCTGCTGCCCTCAGTGAGGAGGCCATTGACCTCCTCAGGTCCCTCACTGTTGGGCAGTCTACCATTTTGAATGCCATCCAGGGTGTAGAAAGGCAGTTGCAACAAACTAATGCATTCCTGGAGGGCATTCATTCTGGTCAGGCGGCACTTCACCGAGCCTTTCAAACTCTGGCCTCAGCACTGATGGCAGCCATTGTCCCTGTGTCTAGCCTCCCCCCTCCAACTTCCTCCACCCAGACCCAATCCCCTGTACCTCTGCCTATCCCAAGCACACCATCAGACCAGCCTGCACACACCTCACCACACAAGGGAAGATCAGGTAAACATAAGCACCACACATCCCACAGGCACTCACGCAAGCATCAGACACATGCAGACACACCAACATCCACTGCCTCCACTGTGTCTCCCTCCTCGTCGTCTCCCTCCTCCCTCCCAGTCTCGTCTACACACACCTGCATGCACTACCTCTACAGCCACTACGTCCCTTACAAGCACACCCACCAGCACACCCCGCTCACGTACAGTCACCACCCCCACTACCATTCAGACGTCCCCTGTGTCCTTTCCCAGTGTGTCTGTGACGCCCCCTCCCAAGATACACAAACGCAGGCACACACCCACCCAACAGCCATCCACCTCACGACAGCCTCCAGCGCATGCACCTGCACCCAAAGTCACCAAACGTACACCTCCTACTACCACCACCTCTTCCTCCACTCCCAAACCGCTTTCAGCTACCCGTCCCAGTGTGTCCCAAAAACTTTTCCTGTCCAGCCTTGACCTTTTTCCCACACCTCCCCCACCCCGTCCATCTCATAGGTCACGAAGTAGCACCTCAGCCACAACATCTCCGGGACCAGTGGTGCCTGTAGTCACAGGTATGTGGAGTGCTCCGGCCACCAGGACAGCCAGTGTGGCACGGAGCCACAGCACAGCCAGTCCCCCCCCCCTGTGAAGCATAAGAAGTTGGCCAGTGCCCGGCTGGAGAGGGGGAAGACTCCAGCCACCAAAGCCGCTCCCAGGGGTCCCGGTGGGAGTGTGGACTCAGCTGTGACACCTCCCAAGGTGGGGAAGGGCCACAAGAAACCCGGCAAGTCTGGGAAGAGCAGCACGGCGGAGAAGGCCGCCATCATCCCTGCTGCCCAGGAGGCCACCGCCAGCCCCAGCCCCAGCCCCAGCCCAGCTGCCCAGGAGGCCACCGCCAGCCCCAGCCCAGCTGCCCAGGAGGCCACCGCCAGCCCCAGCCCAGCTGCCCAGGAGGGCCCCGCCAGCGCCAGCCCAGCTGCCCAGGGGGCCACCGCCAGCCCCATCCCAGCTGCCCAGGAGGGCCCCACCAGCCCCAGCCCGGCTGCCCAGGAGGGCCCCGCCAGCCCCAGCCCAGCTGCTCAGGAGGGCCCCGCCAGCCCCAGCCCAGCTGCCCAGGAGTGCCCTGCCAGCCCCAGCCCAGCTGCCCAGGAGGGCACTGCCAGCACAAGCCCCGCTGGGCCATGAAGGACCGCCAGCACAAGCCCCGCTGGGCCATGAAGGACCGCCAGCACAAGCCCCGCTGGGCCATGAAGGACCGCCAACTCAAGCACCGCTGAACAGGCCACCGCCAAATCAAGCACCGCTGAACAGGGCACTGACAAATCAAGCACGCTGAACAGGGCACCGCCAACTCAAGCACCGCTGAACAGGGCACCACCAAATCAAGCACCGCTGAACAGGACACTGCCAAATCAAGCACCGCTGAACAGGGCACCGCCAAATCAAGCACCGCTGAACAGGGCACCGCTAAATCAAGCACAGCTGAACAGGGCACCGCCGCTGAACAGGGCACCGCCAACTCAAGCACCGCTGAACAGGGCACCGCCAAATCAAGCACCGCTGAACAGGGCACCGCCAACTCGAGCACCGCTGAACAGGGCACCGCCAAATCAAGCACTGCTGAACAGGGCACCGCCAAATCAAACACTGCTAGCCCATGAGCGGCAGGGGCACTGACGCAACTGGGACCGTCACGGGGTGAAGCACTCTGGGCACCAGTCCCCCTCCAGAACCAGTGGAGACATCCATCCACTACCTCTGTCCTTCACAGGATGAAGCACTCTGGGCACCAGTCCCCCTCCAGAACCAGTGGAGACTGTTATCAACTTGAGAGACTGTGGCTTTGCACTCCCCAGGATTGAACAGTGGGCGAACCACCCACTGGAGAGACTTGAGAGACTGTGGCTTTGCACTCCCCAGGATTGAAAAGTGGGCAAACCACCCACTGGAGAGACTTGAGAGACTGTGGCTTTGCACTCCCCAGGACTGAACAGTGGGCAAACCACCCACTGGAGAGACTTGAGAGACTGTGTCTTTGCACTCCCCAGGACTGAACAGTGGGCAAACCACCCACTGTAGAGACTTGAGAGACTGTGGCTTTGCACTCCCCAGGATTGAACAGTGGGCAAACCACCCACTGTAGAGACTTGAGAGACTGTGGCTTTGCACTCCCCAGGATTGAACAGTGGGCATTGAGCCCCCTCGTGGATCTGGCATCGTGCACTCATCCGGCTGAGGTGCCCCCCCTTCCCTTCCCCCTGAGGTGCCTGTTGTATTTCTATCTGATGCCCCTGCAGTGTTCTCTCTGTTTTGATCTGGTATCGAGTGTGGGCCTCGCCCAAGCATTTTGAGCCCAGTGGTCCATGGACTATAAATGGTGCAATACCTGGACTTGTATTATTGGTGTAAATATTTGTTTATAGTGTATATATATTTTATAGTACTGTATTTTAATAGATTACAATGGTTACAATCATTTCCTTTGGTCTTTGCATTCTTCCGGGTGGTTTGGGGGGTGTAACTATAATATATAGATATGTATTAGTGTGTGTGTTGTAGTGGGTGGGGGTGGGGGTGTTGCGTGTCCCTGTATTTTGCCTCCCCCTCCCCTGTGTCGTAGGTGCAGTACTCACCGTGGTCTTCGCCGCCGGTGTTCGTGCTCCTGGTACATGAGCAGGAAGACTATCGCAGGTAGAATTTGGAGTTCCGGGTCCATGGTGTCCTCGTTCCTCGTGGAGTGTGTAGAGGTGAGCGTTTTCCCTTTGAAATTCCTGTTTCTGCCGTGTTTTTATCCGCGGTGAATCCGCCCCGGAAAAGGTGGCGGATTGGCCTGTCATAATAGTGTGGGCGGTACATTGTCTTCCGCCTGTCTGTTGGCGGTGACCGCTGCGCTGTTTGTTTGTACCGCCGTGGTGGCCAGAGTGTTAAAGTGGCTGTCTTTGTTGGCGGTTTCCGCCACAGTCGTAATTGCAAAATTTTTACCGCTGGCCTGTTGGCGGTCTTACCGCCGCTTTAACACCGTCCACCAGGGTTGTAATGAGGGCCCAAGTCTTTTTCCCTGTACAGTCAGTTGTGCTAGAATTTGAAAATGTTTGACATAACAATTTGTGCAGGAACACACTGAAGGGATTGTCAATTTGCCCAAGAGGTCCCCTTCATTTTTTCTTTGACACTTTAGTTTTCCTGTGAATTTTCCAAAGCAATCGCTATCTTTTTCTTTGTCACAAATGTTGGATCAATTTTACCTTTGGGTTTCTTTTGACATTCCTTTGCGAAATTACCCTTTTTTCCACAATACAGACACTGTCCATTTCTTCGCCGCATGTCTTTCCCATCTTTGGTCAATGATGGGTGAACAGTTCCGATATCCATCAGTTCTATAATAGGATCTGAGGACAACTGAAGATGTCTGGACCTTTCCATTCGCCAGTTGGGTTTCTTCCCATTTTTTCCTAACTCCTTTTCTTTCTGAGAGTCTATGATCTAACCGCAGGGTTAGATTAATTAAATCAGGTCAAGTTTTCAGTTTAAGTTCAACTTGGGCCAATACGTCTTTCAGTTAATCTTTTAGCCTTTGATAAATTACTGCTGACCTTTTTTCCTCTGGCCAAGCGGTTTCCACTACTAACCGGTTGAAGTGTGACAAATACGCTATCAAGTCTTTGTTTCCTTGGCGTAATTCTAGTAACTCTTTGTCTGCAGACATAGTTATTGCGTGCCTGTCAAATACCTTCTCAAATTCTTCTACAAAACGATGCCAGTTATACAAAAGGGGACTGTCTAATCGGACTAAAGACACTGCCCAAGTAGCTGCATCACCATTCAGATAGGATAGTAGGAATGCAATTCTAGATTGTGCGTCCAGAAAGGCACTGGGACACGTAAAATGTAGTTCCACCTGTGTGAGAAAAACTTGAACCTTATTGGGGTCCTCAGAAAACTTTTCTGGTGCAGCTAAAGGAATCTGTGTCGGCACGTTCACAGCTATGTTAGTAGGTGTGGAAAGCGTAGGACGGGACTCAGATTCAGAACCATCCACCTTACTCTGTAACTGGGTTACTTTGTTAACTAAATCGGCTGTAACATTTTTTGAGTCTGTAAAATCTCTTTGCATTTGAGTGACTACTTGCATAAGGGTGTCTAAGGTGCCCATTTTTGCGCAGCTCCCGTACACACCAGGAGGAAAGTATAAACTTGTGGGCTCACTATTCTGTCACAGTGCCCTTTCCTTGGGATCTGCACGCTGCTGAACAAAAGGCCCACCTCCCGGCGTCATCAACTCAGAAAGCTATCAGAGCACAGAGCTATGATGAAGCCAGGCGGGGGGAAGGGAATTAGGATAGGGAACTGCAGGGAGAGAGATCTGAAAAGAAACGGCTAGAACAAATATGCATATACTCATTCATAACAGTATAAACTCACCAATAGATTCTTGAATAAAGGCGTCTCCATGGTATCAGATTGAGACCCTTTGTGGATTGGGCATAGCCCCTTCTTTGAATCATGGAACAAGAACAAACTGCAACCTTTGAACCTAGAGATGGCAAGAGCTTTGGACTATGGTCATACTCTGAATATCAATCATGTAACATTTATTCATTCATAACATAAACGTTTGATCTCAGCCTAGAAATTCTTAAAGACTTAAATATGTATCTCACATATTATGCTTCCCAAAAAACAATGAAACTATAATTTGCTTATCTCCAAAACGTTTTCACATTTACTACTAAGGCCTGAAAGTTTTACTCATTGAACTTGAAGTGCTTTGTTCGTTGGGCAGAAGCGCCTTGTTTGTTGTTCATGAAGCACTTTGATTATCATACATGAAGCGCTTTGTTCATTATGCCAGAGAGCACTTTTACTTGCTTTGTCTGAAGCGCTACGCTCGTTGTGCTAAGGGGCGCTTTACTCATGTGGCCTAAAGCGTTTTGATCCTCGTGCCAAGGTCGCTTTTTTAATTAATTAATTAATCTTTATTTCGGCCATTTTGGCCATAAAAGATGTACACAAAAAACACACATATGAACATGTAAAACCATCAAGAAAAAGTAAACAGGAAACACATCAGATAAAAGACCATACAATTAAAATAGTAACTTAAAGTTAGATAGGAGCCTGCAACTTTAAAATACGGGTACGAATATGCCAGACATTGGTAAGGAATTTGGCTAGTGCAAACACAATTGGACCTGAAACATCAGTTTTTAAAATTCTGTACACCGGGAGGTACTCCCTAAAACCAAGGTTTCTAATAAGTGGTAGGAGCCAATATTTCCTGGCGGCCTTGTAAGTTGGACAAAACAAGACCACATGCAGATCGCTTTCCTCTGCTCCCACACATGTCGGACATAGCTTGGTAGATGGCAGTGTGGACCAGGAGCAGGTGTAAGATCGCAGAGGCAATGTACCATATCTCCATTGGAGAAATAGCTTCCTGGCCAGCACAGGAGACATAGCATCCAGAACCCTCTCCAGGCGGTATGAGTCCTTGCTTTGCGCGAATACAGATGTTAATGACCCCTCATTCTTGCAGACTAGGGCCATAGCTAATTTCTGCTCGTGGTAAGCACTGACCAAAGCTCTTCGTGGGATCCTTAGTGAGGCGTTAGCTGGATCCGACCACAGGTCAGGGAGGCCCAATCCCATACAGGACTTTTTTATATATTTTATCCACGGGATCTGTAGAGCTTTAGGGTGGGTTAAAAACTCCCTCAGTTCCGCCCTATAAGAAGAGAGTTCCTCGGTGCTCCATAGCCTTCGCCAGAAGACTATGGGTCTGAGACCTAATTCATCTGCTATTGGTCTCAGACCCAGATCCATCCTCAGGGGGAGGAGCGGAGTACTGGACGGGAGTGCTACTATCTGTCTAATGAAGTTGTTCTCAGTTATAGACAAACTGCAGGAAGCTGTATGACCCCACAGTTCCGCCCCGTACATCAAAGCTCCTCTAACCTGTGCCTTGTATATCTGGATAAGCGGCCCCAGCGGTCGATATGTGGAGCTTCTCATCAACCGAGCAATGCCACCAGTGGTCTGCACTAATTTAAAATTAACCCTAGTCTGGTGAGTTCCCCAGGACATGGTTTCATTCAACGTTACACCTAGATATTCAAAGGTGGAGACTCTCTCTAGACGTGAAGCTCCCAGTAAGGGGTTCGGGCGTGATCTTGGGGTTGGGTTCATAACCATAAACTTGGTTTTGTTAACATTGATTTCTAACCCCCTATCTGTGCAAAAAGCCACAAAAGAATCAAGGATCCTCTGTATCCCCATGGGGGTTTTGGACAGCAGCAGGGTGTCATCTGCAAACATGATTGCAGGTACCCTGATGCCATTCAATTTTGGGGCATCAGTGTATTCAGTTCCATTGAGATGGGCGATTACCCCGTTGACGAAGAGGCAGAACAGGGTCGGTGCCAATACACAGCCCTGTCTAACCCCCCTGTCAACGTGGAATCTGTCCGTTAATTCCCCGTGTCTCCCGCACCTAACCCGGGCATAGTTATTATGGTGCAATCTCTTTAAAATTATCAGGATGTCTGGGGGGACCCCCATCTCAGCCAGAACACTCCAGAGTTTCCCTCTGGGCACGAGGTCGAACGCAGCCCTCAGGTCCACAAATATAGTGTATAAACTACCCCCTTCCAATATTGCTGCCCTCCAATAGATAACGTTCAGACGAAAAACCTGGTCCACTGTAGAAACTCCCTTTCTAAATCCCGCCTGATACGGACTAAGGGCACCCGTTTCTTCCACCCAGTCCTGAAGCCGATTCAGCAGTATCCTGCCAAACAGCTTCTGTGACACGTCAATTAGACTGATTGGTCTGTAGTTGGCTGGGAGCAGGGGCAAGCCCCTTTTAAATATAGGAACCACCTCTGCCCCCAGCCAAGTACTCGGAATTTCCATGCCACACAAAACTCCATTAAACACTGCAGCCAGATAGGGGGCCCAAACACCGGGCTCCTGCTTGAACAGGTCCCCGGGCAGGCCGTCCAATCCTGGCGCCTTTCCAGCTTTAAGTCCCATTAGTGCTACCTTCACCTCCCCCACTGTTATCAGATCCCCGCCATACTCTACCAGTCCAGTACCGAAATCAATCTTAGTTTCTCCCTGCTCGGAACTGTAGAGAGACTGGAAGTGTGCCTGCCACACCCCTGCTGCAATATTTGGTTCTATTGCCGAATGGAGGTTCCCCGACCCCCCGTTTACTATTCTCCAAAACATTCGGTGGTCTCTTGTTGCGAGGGAAGTGGTAAGCTCCTCCCACTGGTTCTCCTCCCATTCGGTTTTAGCATGGATGACCAGTTTTTTATAAGCCCGTCTACTTTCTCGCAGCTTCTCTCTATCTGTTCCCTCCTTGATGCATCTGAGGAGTTCTCCCTTTGCCTTCCTGCAGACTGCATTGTACCATAAGGAGTTATGTTGTTGGATCCTCTTCTGATTCTGGACCCTAGTAAAAAGCTCAGAGGCCGCTCCCTTTATAAGGTCCTCATGAGCCTGATATAATTTCTCATGGTGGACTATATTGCCCACATCGTTGGCTAGCTCTCCCACTTTTTCCAAAATGGGGATTAAACCTGCGTAGAGCTTCGAAAGTTTCACTTGGCTCGTAGCTAGTTTATCCCACCTGATTCTTCTCCTGTTATTGTCTAATAGTAGTTCAGGTTTGGACTCCCCCATGGTTGTTATGGAGGCCTTTGGCCCAGGATGGCTAAGATCGAGTTCAAGGGCGTTATGGTCACTATCCAGTCTCTCCACCACCCTAAAGTCCAGGATAGAAGACCAGTTCACTATCTGTACAAGAGCATAGTCCAAGCGGGACTCTCTTCCCACTCTGTTGTACGTGGTTTTGCTTGGTACATCAGACTTAATACGTCCATTGCAGGCTCTAATTCCATGCTTTAGGGTGAGAGCAGTAATCTGCAAAGCCACAGGCGTCCATGCCTTTGGGGAAGGTGCTACAACAGAGGGTACTGACCACCTGAACTCTTCTTCCATGGGAAATCCCTCTACGAGACCGACCAACGGCTCGAAATGGGAATTTAAATCCCCTCCCACTATGTAAGGGATATCTCTTGGCATTTCCGCTAAATATACTGAAAGCTCCTCTATAGTGGGGGATTCACGCGAAGCTCCCACTGGCCTGGAGTAAATATTTATCAGGGCAAGTTTCGCTAGGTTCGGCCAGGCTAATAAAACCACTAGGATGTCATCTGATGGCACCGGTAGGCGTGAAGCCTGACATCCTAAGTGGGAAGCCACCCAAGTTGTGAGTCCACCAGAGGGGCGGCCCTTACCCTCCCACCTAGCCGAGATGGAAAATGACTCGTAACCTTGATGGTTGTAATCTTCCCTTGCTCAAGTCTCTTGGAACATGCAAACATCCCCGGACTCAATGTAAGTTATCCAATCTTGGATGCCCAGTTTGCTGGCTAAACCAGCCACATTCCACCAAATTAGTCTCATGTGCGCTGGAGAAGCCACAGAACAGATTGCAGGGATGGAGTGGGGGGAAGAGCCAGTACCAAAGCCAGAAACTACACCAATTACTCTAACAGGGTCATTTTCAGAAGTGGGTTCAGCCGGATCAGGCAGTTTACTGGGACCATTATCCAAGGTCACAGGATTTGAGTTCGGGTTTGGGGGCAGTCAGTCCACACCATCCAGACCATTCAGACAGTTAAAACGATTGTGGTCCAAAAAGGGAGTCTCCGAAGGTCGATAAACTGGACGTGGAGCATATCCCCTGTATCTAGATCTTCGTTCCACCCTTGTCCAGTTACCTTGTGACAAGTCATGGTGCAAGTGAATGGGAGGGAAACAGAAAGAAACTGGCAAAGTCTGTATGGTAGAATCCAGTGATCTATTTGACCCAGCACAAATGTATAGTACTGTTCCAGGGTCTCGAAAAGACACAATGATACAGTCCCCTGCTATTGATTTCCCCGACTTCCCCAACCATGGTACCCTTCTTACCATAATGATCTCATTGTTGAGGTGAGCTGGAAGAGGTCTGTTCCAATTCAACCATTTAATGGTTTTCCTCTTGAGTGAGTGATAGTTCTCATTTTCACCCAATTCTAGAGAGGGAACACCAGCCAACACCACCATGAGGCTGTTAGCCTCTGGTGGTAAGTCGGGTCCTCGTGGTCTAGGGGCAGGCTTACCAGGGAGTATACGTTGGAGTGCTGGGCCATCTGTTTCTGATGGTAGGATGTTAGAGTTAGTAGGTAAAATTGGAACTGGGATAGCCATAAGTGGCTGTAAAAGAGGGGCGGCAGTGGTGCCCAAGGGAGGCCCCGTGTGGATCGGTGGGTTTTGTATATTGGGGAAGGTTCCTATTGGTAGATTGGACTCAGTGGTTCTACTCTGTTTGTTGTCCAAAATTTTCAGGGTGGTTAAAGTTGCCTCCAGAGTGGTCAGCCTGAATTCTATTTTCTGCAAGCTCTCGCTAATGGGCAACAAGAGTGATCTAATTAAAGATTCAATGCTTCCCAAAGAGCTGCCGGGAAGTAATGTGTTAAGTGGGCTCTTCCCTTTGTCGCTAATGGAAGCAGTGGTAATAATATTAGTACCCTTGAGGGGAGTAGCCTTCTGCACATTAACTAAAGGCCTGTCCAACATAGGTACGGACTTGAGTGACTTTCCAAAATCAGAGTGGGGGATCTTTTTCTTACCCTGACCACCCCTCATCTTCCTTCTGCGTTTATTTGGTGGTAGGTCATTCACCTCTGCCACCACAGTTTGCTTTAGCTTATTAATCTTGATTTTGGCTCTGGTGTGTGTTTGGGTGAATAAGTCAACTGCCGAACTACTGGCGACTAATAGTGGAGTGGTGTCCGTAGTTTGTTTAGGAGGTGGGCCAGAAACGGGAGAACTATCCCGGAGTAATAGGGGAACGTCTTCTTGGTAAGAAAGATCCGGGCTGCCATTGAGGGAACCTTCCTCTTGGGAGATAGGATAGGGAGTTATGTCACTGAGGGGCCTATTTTTCATGTGTTCAATCGAGCGACGACGCTCTGTCCTACGCATCTCCAGAGAGGTTTCGATTCCCCCATCACCCTTTACCGATTTAAAGTAATTGTCCAGAGTCCCAGTGTTGGCTCCCCCCTCCTTCGCTGCTGCTCCACCTAGGGCTGATGATGGCATACCCAGAACCTTTTTCGCATACCAAGTAGGATCAAGGAAATGCAGGTGAAAGAGAGTGGGCCCAGCCCAGCCTCCTGCGTGCCCTGACGGCCACAGACGGTCCCGCCCTTGTCCCGGGCTTATCCCCGGGCGCTCCCGCGCGCTCCCGCAACGCGGAAGTAGCTGTTTGAAATTATAAGAAAAAAGTTAAGCTATGAGTGGGGCGGGGCTTGCAGGGAGAGCGGCCAGATGACAGGAGGCGCGGGTTAACAGGACTGCTGGAAGACGTAGTCCTGTCCCGACGCTCGCAGCCCTGCACTCGCCCAGTCCCTCACCGAAACCGTCCGTAGGTTTTGCACAAGCGGCTCTCCCGCCGCAGCGGGACACGCGAAGCGGGTTCCGCAAGAAGTAGAGGAGAGTCCAAAGGCAAACCAGCAGCAAACAGCAAGTCCGACGGTATCCCAGGGGAGTGGTGCTCAGAGGTGGTTTTTCAGGCTGTGAGTGGGGCGGGGCTTGCAGGGTGAGCGTTATTAAGGTCGGGTTTCGTTTGTCCCTATTTATTCTGTCCTTTTCTTCTGGTCATTCAGCCAGTATCCCTCTCTCTTTCTCAGGCTCCGTTCGGGTTCCCACTGTGTTCCGTCCTGATTGGAAGGGATTCCTGTCTGGTCTTGACTGGACGTAGCAGAGGGTCTGCCCGTGTTGTATCTAGTGTTCTCTCTTTCCTAGAGAGAGTGTTTCTTTCCTCTCTTTCTCTCTCTCTATTTCTTTTAGTAGTTTGTGAGGTTAGGGGGGGGGGGGGCGGTTATCGGAGGGGTCCTCCTTTCAAAAGATCTCCCCTTCCTTGCAGGACCTGCCTTTATCCTTCCCTGCGGTCCGTATGCCCCGTAACCACTGGGGTAGAAATCCCCAAGCCAGGTACGAACGTACCTGTAGGGGCCACGCCCCTCCGGGGACGCGCCCGGCTCTCTCGCGGTCTCCCGACTTTGTTTCTGCAGGGTAGGGAGGCGCCCTGGGGTTTTCCTCCGTCCTTCGCGGGTCTCTACTCGGACCGGGCTTGAACTCCGTCTCTGTCCGCTTTACTCGTGTGGCCTGAAACGCTTTTGATTGGCGTGCCAAGGGCGCTTTACCCATGTGGACTAAAGCGCGTTGATTATCGTGCCAAGGGCGCTTTACACGTGTGGCCTGAAGCACTTTGCTCGTTGTGCTAAGGGGCGCTTTACTCATGTGGTCCGAAGTGCTTTGATCGTCGCGCCAAGGCCTCTTTACTCGTTTGACCTGAAGCGCTTTTATCGTCGTGCCGGGAGCGTTTTACTCTTTGGACTGAAAGCGCTTTGCTCGTTGTGCTAAGGGGCACTTTACTTTTGGAAGTAACAACTCCCTTCAAGATTGGGCTCATCAAGACCTACTCGTATCTGAATTCACCATGGAAACAAGGATACTCCGATTTGCTGTCAATAAGCCATGCAGGAAATCTGCTCTTCTTCAGAGGAATCCCCACGAGCTCTGCCTGCATCGAAGTCTTCAAAATAGTGAGCAATGTGCTTGGGTGTGGCTGGGCTTTATAGGCCTGCCACTCCACAAGATGGCCGCTGCCTCTAGAAACCTGGGTATTGTAGTCCATTCATAGAATAGCACTGAGAAGTGCATCTTGTCCACCAATGTCCTGACCCTGCAGCTACATGAGCTTTACCACAGGGCAGGCGACGCTGATAACCACTTCTAGAACAAGAGAGGATGACAAGTGGTGCGCATGAAGCGCTGCAAATACACGCAGCGGAGTTTCGGGCGGGACCTGGACCGCGCACAGCCTTATTCCTGACACAATGGCTGTTGAACTCCATTACTGCTCATCCTACCATCCAGAGACAAATTCTGTCATGGAGAGGAATAATAGAGATCTAAAGCAGTCCTTAACAGCTAGAGTATTAGGTTCAGGTAGCAGTTGGCTTCATTATCCATATGGGGTCCAGAGAGCACTGAATAATCTGCCAAGATGGTCCTTGGGAGGACGCACTCCTTACGAGGTTCTCTTTGGGATACCTATGTATGTCCCAGATCTAGATGGCCCTGTTTTGGTGGCAGCAGATACACCTTTTGACATAAATGGACATCTCACTGTCTTACAGGAGCTTCAGTAATATTGTGATGCTAATTCATCCACCAGTGCTGCCACCTTAGGAATAAGGGATTTGCCAACAACTTCTACAGGCTGGATTCCTAAAGTCGGGCATCTGGTTTGTGAGAAGATTGCTGTCAATAATGAATTTGGCCCATCCCACAGAGCACCGGTCCCAGTCCTGGGAATACATGGCACCAGAGCAATCATCTTACCACCACTGCTAGGCTCTAAAGTAAACAGATTTGTCTCCATTGACAACATCACATTGCAACATTTGGCCGATCCTGCACAGTAGACCCAGAGGTCCCTTAGGTAGTTCCCAGTCTCCTCTCACTACCCAACAGGACATACCTCTTCAAGGAACAAACAACAACTCTTCTACTTACACCAGCATGTGCAACAATGCTACCAATGCCTCCTCCAGCATGGGGAGGTTGGAAAATGAGCTTTTGCTGATTCCTGTTACCACTTCACCGGCAACAACTGTCCAAGATGTGGCTGTCTTCTACTCTAACTCAACATAAACAAATTACATTGCCTACTATGAGCCTCCACGCTAAGTGGATCCATCCACCAGTATTTCATCGGCTCCTGTGTTTGCAAAAAATGCTTTTGATCATTTCATCGACCTTGATGGCTTTTCTTCGACTTCATCCACACCTGTAACTGAAAATGTTTCGAAGACATGAAAGCTGTACATATGGCTTAAAAAACCTATTTAGTTTATCCATGGAATTATCTGTGGATTTTTCTGACATTGCTTGCCTTTCTGTTATGGATTGGTTTTGTGACTGTTTTCTTTCTTTTGATAAATGGTCATTATCATCCCATGCCCTCTTCTGTAGAGACAGTGTTTATATAACTCCATATCTTTCCTCACAAAAGGTCCGAAGAGACTTGTCTTTTGTGAACGTTTTGGCTGTACCAATTCCAGATGGGATTGTTTGGGATAAAGTTCCATTTGATATACATGGGCCTACTGAGGTCATTCGAATTCCATATGTATTTAAAATTTCGATGACTGAGGTAATTACACCTGGTGTTGTTTCTGATGACTGGGATGTTCAAACAGTTGATTCAATGCTTGCTGAGCTGCAGGATTATACTGTATTTGAAAGTGATGATGTGAACACTAACACAAAGAATTATGGTGAAATGTTCTGTTCTAGTAATTGGGGACATTATTACCTACACCAAGCAACAAGACATAGATCAGTATTTAATTACACACAAGGGGAACACTGTTCAACTCCACATGTGTGGGGAGCCCAAAGCATTATTCAGATAAATGTTCACATTGTTCTGGGCATGACATTTAAAATGCAGAGTGATACTACTTCAAGTTACCACCTTCTAAAATTAGGAAGATTTTGCTGACAAACACTAAATTGATCTATTCAGATTACTTTTTTTCCCGCCTTGCCGTTGAAGGATACGAATACTGGAATAACACTATTGATGTAAAAGGTGTATGCGGAACACAAGATTGGCTTTTTCAGGGTACGGAATCTTTGTTTAGAGCATGCCTTATTCCTGTTCAAGTTATATGTTTAAATGATACAATTCAACAGACATGGAGGGTCATTCTGACCCTGGCGGCCGGTGGCCGCCAGGGCCACCGACCACGGGAGCACCGCCAACAGGCTGGCGGTGCTCCAATGAGCATTCTGACCGCGGCGGTTCAGCCGCGGTCAGAAGCGGAAAGTCAGCGGTCTCCCGCTGACTTTCCGCTGCTCTTTGGAATCCTCCATGGCTGCGGAGCGCGCTCCGCAGCCATGAGGATTCTGACCCCCCCTACCGCCATCCAGTTCATGGTGGGAAAGCCGCCATGAACAGGATGGCGGTAGGGGGTGCTGTGGGGCCCCTTGGGGCCCCTGCAGTGCCCATGCCAATGGCATGGGCACAGCAGGGGCCCCCGTAAGAGGGCCCCGAAAAGTATTTCAGTGTCTGCCTTGCAGACACTGAAATACGCGACGGGTGCCACTGCACCCGTCGCACCTTCCCACTCCGCCGGCTCGATTACGAGCCGGCATCCTCGTGGGAAGGTCGTTTTCCCCTGGGCTGGCGGGCGGTTTTACTGGAACCGCCCGCCAGCCCAGGGGAAAACTCGTAATACCCGCCGCGGTCTTTTGACCGCGGCGCGGTAATTTGGAGGGCGGGATCCTGGCGGGCGGCCTCCGCCGCCCGCCAGGGTCATAATGAGGCCCATGGTGCCTCAGATTAGCAAAAATGAAGGAAATAAATGCACCCAGTATATCCATACCTGCCAAATTCACCAATTGGCAATCCTTCCTAAATGTCACTGAGGGAGAATTGGATGCTATGATTCAGGATGGTGCTTATAATTCTTTCCAGTCCCAGCGGGTGGGTATTGTGGCCAATAGACACAAATCAGTGTCAGGTGCATTTTGTTAATTCTTCAGGGGGTTTCAAGATTAGCCGGCCAGACCCTCACTATGTCTCGGGGCAACACTCTGGTATAGTAAACACATGTAGTGTGGGTAAACTGTGCCAACAATGGTTACAGACTAACACCTTAGCAGGAGTTAAAGAATATCTTAATGTGCTATCTGAAGGTATAGACTTACAAGATTTCTTGGTAGGTCCAAGAAAGCCACGCTCTAAATGATTTTTGTATGCCGTATTCAATGAGATCTGGAAGCTTTTTCAAATGGAAGCAGCTGCACGTTTAAGGCAGATAGATAGAGATAGATAAAGAAGTTGGAAAATACTTTAGCTGTTGTCAATAATGGCATGAATACTCTGTCCAACAAAATATACCCCCTGAATTATATAGTGTCATCTGCAATTGACATCATTCAGAATGACATGTCCCTACCACATCGTGGACAAAATCAGCTGCATTCCATCATGCAGCTAGGTTGGATGTTACAGATTCTGAAGGATGGCCGTGTTCCATGGAAATACATTAACAGTAGTGACCTGTTTGCTGCTTTTAATTTATCCAGGGGCAACAGGCAATGGCTAAAAAGTAAGTGAGTTTCACCATGCTGCATACAGAAAAGTTAGACAAGCTGCCTTTAACGGTTGTAGAAAGTCTATCAACAGTATGGCTCACACATGGCATTATGGAGCATATTTATTCTCTGTTTGCGCCGGAATTGCGTCGTTTTTTTTTACGCAATTCCGACGCAAAACTAACTCCATATTTATACTTTGGCGTTAGACGCGTCTAGCGCCAAAGTCCATGGAGTTTGCGTAATTTTTTAGCGTGGACACCTACTTTGCGTTAATGATATGCTAGGTAGGCGTACCCGTCTAAAAAATTGACTCCGAGGCATGTGCGCCGTATTTACACTCCGGGCAAAATTCACGTCCGGGAGTGGGCGGGTCAAAAAAAATGACATCCGGCCGCTTTTGCGCCGTTTTTTAGCACCTGGTCAGGGCAGGCGTTAAGGGACCTGTGGGCTCGGAAGGAGCCCAGAGGTGCCCTCCCAAGCCCCCAGGGACACCCCCTGCCACCCTTGCCCACCCCAGGAGGACACCCAAGGCTGGAGGGACCCATCCGAGGGACATTAAGGTAAGTTGGGGTAAGTATTTTTTTTACATTTTTTTGTGGCATAGGGGGGCCTGATTTGTGCCCCCCTACATGCCACTATGCCCAATGACCATGCCCACGGGACATAAGTCCCCTGGGCATGGCCATTGGGCAAGGGGGCATGACTCCTGTCTTTGCTAAGACAGGAGTCATTTCAATTGGGGTTGGGAGTCGAAAAAAATGGCGCAAATCGGGTTGAGGCGAAAAATTTGCCTCAGCCTGACTTGCCCCATTTTTTGGCACCCAAGCTCCATATCCCCCTACGCCGGCGCTGCCTGGTGTACGTCGTTTTTTTTCACGCACACCAGGCAGCGCCGGCGGCTAACGCCGGCTAACGTCATTGAATAAATACGGCGCCCGCATGGCACTTCAGAATGGCGTTAGCCGGCGCTAATTTTTTTGACGCAAAACTGCGTTAGCGCAGTTTTGCGTCAAAAAGTATAAATATGGCCCTATAAATCTGCCCATTTCCACTTTTTGTTTACGGAATGCCTGAAACATCGTGCCGTGGGCAGATACAAGCAGCTAGGAGATAGCTATATTAAAGAAGAGTGGGAGTTGCACATTAAAAATAAATGTCTGAACGGCAAAACAGAGGTCTTTCTCAGTGGAAGCGAATGTAAAACTACTGTTAGTCATTCTATGATTTGTAAACAGGTGTCCCTTCATGGCCTTTGCAATGCAAGGGCCGCAAACTTGGCCTGTTTTCTGAAGGGTACTCCAGTCCCTTTGATTCGTCCAGCATTTCATATACTTTTGAATGGAAGCTATGTGGTCCTGGACGAACAGGGCTGTTGCGTTATGAGACCAGGAATTACCTACGCAATTTTAGTCTCCAAGATTGTAACTTGTTGCTGACATATTCTATTCCCCCCACACACAAACAAGAGATAAGAGTAGCAGAAATGTGGCCTCACATTGATACTACTAATGTAAATTATGATAAACTGAGCTGACTAAAGGTGCTACTGTTCCAGAAACAAGTTGTGCAGACATCAGCTAGAGAGACGTATGCTCTCCAGATAGCAAGCTCATCAGCCAAGATACAATCCTTATTAAATACCAACTTCCCAAAGCATTTTGGTGAGCTGGTATCGAGAATAGTCAACACCTCAAGCACTATAGGGATTGTGCACTTATTTAAGGCTGTTGAGTCTGGATTTGTTTCCATCTTCCAGACTGTCTTCAAAGTCATTCCATCGGCTATCCATTCACTCTTTTCAAGTGTGTTTGGCAGCTTCCACGAGCCTAGCTGTACCGTTATCGCCTGGTGCAGTTCTTTGGTGCTCTGTTGCTGGTGGACTTTGAGAATGATCTGTCATTGTAATTCCGGCCAATACTATGGTGTGTGCAGCCTCCGGTGTGCCTTGCTGTTCCACCGGTGCCTCTTCTGGACCGAGAACTACTGGTATTCCAGATGAGGGTTAATTTACAGCCTTGCCCCATGAGACTGAGGCTGATTCACAAAGCCACTTATGAGCCACCCTTGGTGAACTATCTGGCTCCTTCAGGCACTTTGGATGGTGCTGCCTTTGCGGGTGATCTTGCGCTTGAGACTGCTGCGCACTACTGCTCCGTGAATCCATCTGCCAATCCCGTCATCGATCTGACATCTGACGATGTGGATTCGTTCCTGGATGCATTTCCTTTCAATAACTTCGGAGACATTCTCCAAGATCATGACTATTGTTAGATAAATTTGAACATTGTCTTTATTCTAACATTTCAAAGTTATGCCAAAAGTGCCTTTTGATCTAATTAACTTTGGCCTGCTGTGCTTGCCATGGTCGACATTTTATCTTGTTGTATGTTTTAGCTATTTTTAGCTAGTTTTTAATGAGATATTTTAAATTTTTTATAAGATTTTAGCTTGTTTTAGTCAGAGCATTTTAGCATGGAATTATGCACCTTATCTGGCGTCATCATTATGGTTTCATACTGGTTCGGGCAATGGGGAGGGTGTAGTGGATCCTATTTAGTTTTATTGGGAATCATGAGTTCTCTTAGCCTTCTGGCTTGCAGACCTGTGCCCCCGTCACCTAGTGACTTTTAACCTACTTAGCCTGCTCTGTTTTAGCACATTTATTTAATTATTTCTTCCAAGATGGCTGCTACGATTATAGCTAGGAAGATGTTTTGATTTCACGTTATCAATGCCACTCGGTGAAGGCGTCAAAGACAAGTATATACGTAGGTATTCACATCATATCCCTTTCCCACTTACGTGTGACAGGAATGTAATGTACCTTTGGAGGGAATTGTTTATGTAATTGCCGCCCCAAGCATGCCCCCTTATCTATAGGTTGGGAACATACCTACGTCAGGGGACCTGCAAGATCTGTATAAATACATCTCATGCTGGAAAGGTTATCAGAGGGATTCCTACTAGATGCCATCAATGCTATCTATGCTACACGTCGCCTTGATGCAGACCCAGCCTTCATGTCCCCACGGAGTCTGATCTAGAGATCTCGTTCCAAGGTTGGGGGTACTTCTCATGGACCCGGTACTTGCAGATTAGGTTTATTACACCTAGCTCTCTTCAGGTCAGATATTAGGTTCTCCATGCCAGGGTTTTAGGGATCTTTTACATTTCATGTTATTGCAAGATTGTGGGGGTCTTTGTATTCACGACTCTCATCTCCACAATTCTGCTTCTTGCATTGTTCATTATTCTACTCATTGCAACTCATGCATTTTACAGTAGATTGCAGTTG
Source organism: Pleurodeles waltl (assembly GCF_031143425.1). Taxonomy (NCBI): domain Eukaryota; kingdom Metazoa; phylum Chordata; class Amphibia; order Caudata; family Salamandridae; genus Pleurodeles; species Pleurodeles waltl. Next base: position 973,110,713 of record NC_090446.1, on the reverse strand, counting down.
TGTTAATTAAACCTATTGGAAACTTAAATGCATCTCTTTCATTGCCTGTGTGTGACTAAGACGTATTGCTCATGTGAGAAAAGTGTACTTCCCGTTTAACCACGACTCACCTGAAATGTCGCACTCTAGAATCCATGCGAAAAGGCTGCCAGAAATCACCTTTTACTGTTTGAGTTTTTGGTGGGGTACTGCTCTTGAGCCGGGAGGGTTAAGCCGACAGTTGGAACCTATTGTTAGATTGGCTTAGTAGTCTACAAACAAAAGTGCTGTCATCCCTAAACCAGCAGTCTTGCCTAGAGCAAGAGTCCAACTACGACAGGACAAGGTTAAGCATTTACGCAATACACAACACAACAGGCCTTAATGATGATGTTGATGGGGCCAGTGTGAAATATTGCTCCGTTAATAAAAGGCCATGCTGTAAGTTGGTGTCACTATTACCACATCCGCCTCAGCAAGCGTGTGATCCATTTATGGTGTAAAATTAAGTCACACCTCAATAAATCACACAACACGGGGGAAGAGGGTTAGGAGGCTTGATGAATGGATGGGAAAGGAGATTTGGGGAAAGGTGAAACAAAGACAAATACTACACAAAATAAACTATGACAATATTCAACAGGGCACCGAGCAGCTCACCATCATCAATCTGTAAATGATGAAGGGAGAAGTATGACAAATAAATGCACTGCAAACCATCCTTCTGCCCCAGAGAGACCCAAAATAGTATATCTCCAAATGTCTTCTATGTTTGAAAAATACAAATTATTGAGGATTGAAGTTATTTAACCCACCCAGTTCTAAAAATGATGATTGTTAAAAGGAAAATGATACTGTATTGCCAAATTAGGCGGTGTATTCTTGGATGCCTGGATGAACCTGCCCAGAAGGTAAGCTGGAGTCTTGAGCTTTCATCTATTCGTACAGAAGAGGACTAGGATAAGGCCTGCGAAAAAAACAGTAAACTGTATCATAGAGGAAAGAAGGAAGACAAAAGGAAGCAAGGTAAGCTTCATGAGGAGTCAGAAGTGTACCAAGAAGACTCAGAGGCAGAGCAAGGACATAAGAGGAGTTTGACGTGTGAGCCAGGAATGCAGCAAACACATACTCAGTAGTATTCCCCAGCAACGCACCCCTCTCCAGTCCACAGAGCTGAGTGAGTACTAGGCCTGAGTCTTTCCTATCATCATGGTTTCTCTTTGAAGTCAATAACTTTCTAGCTATTGAGCTAATCCCGCTTTGAGTCCTTCTGTCCTCCTTCTCCTGATTCTGAGGAATTCCGTCCCAGTTCCAAACCGAGCATGGTACACCTGTGTAGTCAAGTGCACTGCTGTTGAACAACAAATAGAGAAACAAAACTGGAGTATTTTGTGTAGATTTGTGTTTGGTAACTAAAGTGACTGGTCTGGTCTGAGGAACCAGAAAAAAGAAGTGGACCCTGCAGATAAATTTCATGAGGTTTGAAAGCTCAATCACCTTCAGAAACACATTATCACACATCAGCTTCCAAACATTGTAAATCATCAGAATCAAGTTTAGAAATTTGTTGAACTCCCTCCGTCACTGTCAGCCGTTACATACACCATTAATCCTCACTCAGAATCTCTCAATTTATCATCGCTCAATGGTGCAATAGTTAGTAGATACCTGTTCCAATCCAATCATGTGGTTGAACAAGATATTATCTCCTCCACTGGTAGCAAGTAACATTGGAATTTGGCATTGCCACTGGCAGTCTTTTAATCAGTGATTCTATGGGGCAGCCCTGTCAGGTGATGAAAAAAAAGGATAGGCAAAAGCATGTGAGGGACACAGACATTGTCTCTAATGTCCTGAATCGAATGTAGGGGCTTCTTCACCGCACATGCGTCCAACTCCAATCTGACCATATATTAATATGTGACTAACAAATGGTGGGGCAGCATAAATCCAACACAAACATAATGTCCCACTAGCATTTTCTTTGCAAAGAAAGAAGTTAAACGAGAAATAATGAAAAAGTTCTATGGTGGCACTGGCATACTCAGTCCGGAAGTAAAGTTCGTCCTCAAACTCAGGTGGTTCACGCAGAATTTTGTCAGCAAACTTGATTCTGACCAATCATCCTCCTCCTCCTCCTGTGGTGTTTCGTGAACAGTGTAATTAGGTGGTATGAAATGCTGGTTCATTTTGATCATGGTTGATTTCTTCACGTTTTGAGGAGAGAGACTGGTCCATCTCACTGTAACTGTACCAGCTGCACTGAACACACGTGCAGCAGACACACTTGCTAAAGGACAAGCCAGATACTTTATTGCCAGCCTGCTAAGCTCTGGTCATTGGCACATTTTCCCATGCCAATACACCAATGGGTTTTGATCCACATACATACAGATACTCCTGGAACATCCTCCAAAGTGTTATTGGTGCTGCCAGATGCTCAATCTCTTTTGCCTTCACCTCTGCTGTGTCTGATTCCTCTGATGCTGTTGTTGCTAGTGTTCTTGGAGTTGGCTTCTGTGAGACAAGACTGTCCTCTCTGGAAGTTGAAGGTGGCACCCCAGAACTGCGGAGTGGTACTCTAAGTTCCAGCTGTTGTTCTTCTAGTTCTCCGGCTCACCCAACAACCCAGCTCTTGTATTTAACACATTCCCTTCAGAAAAAGAAATGAGAGAGGAAATAATTTTTTTGTGGCGTGGATCAAGTAGGGTGGATCAAGACTACCTTTTGGATGAGTTAATGCCATTTTGCAGCCTTGCATTACAAGTCACGCAATAGTTTAGACTTTCAACCAAGGAATGTGCTTCTGGGTGTTCATTCACAACTCTGAGTGCGAATCTTTCAGACACTTTCTTTACCTGATCCTGTAGCAGATGCAACAATGGGATAGCCTGGCCCATCATACTGTCCTCTTTTTTAACTTCCCGCATGAAAACCTCAAAGGGGAGCAGCATCTGTGTCAGGCATTTGAATAGGCCCCATTTTTCCACATCCATGGTCATAGCTTTCCCAGTTGCATCACCTCCTTTCATAATGACAAAGTCATGGATCTGTCTGTACTGCTAAAACAGACGTTGCAACCTAAAATAGGTTGAGTTCCAATGCATTGGCACCTCCAGTATCAGAGTTTTAATGGGTACTCTATTGCCACACTTAATAATCCGTAACTGTTTCCGGGATTTTTAAAAGAATGGCTGACATGAGTGCAGATTTGTCTGCAGGTGGTCAGTATGTTGCTGACTATGTCTTCTTTTTTCAGAAAGTCTTGCACAATCAGGTTGATGCAGTGCACCAAGCACAGGGCCCTGAAATAGGCACTGTCTGCTATGGCTGTTACTGCCACTGTCCATGGCAACAAATCCAATTAGGAGACCTCTAGGACGCAGCCATTCAGAAACCTTGCTATTAAATTCCCCCAAGATGTTTGCAGCTGTTTGTGATTTCTTTATGGTGCACATGGCTACTGTTTCACGCCGAACGCTCTTAAAACTTTCTACAGGGCCAAGACCTGTAGCTAGCTTTTGCTTTACCCCCACAAAAGAGATCCAATGTCCAGTGATGCACATGTAATCCGTCGCCTGACAAGTGGGCCACATGCCTGTCGTCAGGTGGATAGTGTAGACAACGCATTGCTGCAAAGCTTGTCCAACCAATTGTACCACCTCATGATGAAGCTCTGCAACAGTAACTCTGGCAAAGTAGGTCAGACTTGGAACTTCCATTTCAGGTATATGGCTGCAGCAAACTTTAAGAATCCCACTCCTTCCACAAAAGAAAAAGGGACAAGGTGCAGCCCTAACATTTTTGCCATTTGTACAAACGTGCTATTGGGAGGGTGCAGACCTAGGGCTCCTCCTGCCTAAACATGGCCATAATTATAGCATGGATTTTCTTCTTTTGTGGGGCCACTGATGCAGGTGACGTTTGAGATGTAGGTGGTGGTAGACTCAATGTACATCGTGGTGCAGTCACTGTTTGCCGTGGTGTCTCCATCTGACCTCTGATTCTTTCTGTGCCACTGTGAGGTCACTGAGACGGGCAATTCTGGTGCACTGCTGGGGACAGAACTGCTTTGCGTGAGGATGTCACTTCTTCTTTTTCACCTCCCACGTGATTTGACCAGTTGTAACTGAATATCCTGGCTCTCCTCACCTTCACCACTGCCACCATGTTCATCAATTTCTTTATGGTGCTCCTCCCAACCGATTGTGTGATGTTTTTTCATATGGATCGTCTGGCCTCCAGTACCATAGTGTGAACCAGGCTTACCTCAACGATCACTCACATGGTAAATGGAGCGTATTGCAATGTTCTCTTCCTATTTGATAATCATAAAAAAGTCAAAAACTGGGGAGAAGTACTTTCTTATTGGCCACTGCCAATGCCTGAAGCAGAACTGGAGGTAGGTAGGTGTGTCAATTGACTTTCTGCAGTGCAGACTTCAACTGAGGTATGGGTTGGTGCTGGGGCCTTACAAATATGGAAGCTGGTGGTGCTGCCTGTGCCGCATCCCTCAGAGAAGGTCGGATAGTAATGTCGGACTCCTCTGTGCCAGGTTCCACAATGACTGGCTCGTCGTCATTATCCTCCTCATCCTCATCATCCCCTTCCATGATTTTAAGGCTTTCTGGAATTTTTTCTTTTCCCTTGAAATAGTCTGGTGTCTCCCAGACTATGCCGATGTCCACTCCATGTCCCTATCATAGTCATTAGAAGTGGTGTTTCGTCCTTTTTCTTGCTGGAGATCTGAGAGCCATTGTACTACTTGGTGAAAGGGACAAATCCAATTCAATGTCACTGCTCGTCAGTGTCACCATGATTGCAGTGGCTGCCTTACTGACAGACATGGTCCTGACCTTAGGTTGGGGTGGTGCTGTTGATGTTGGAGTGCTGCTCCCAGTTTCCTCCCCAGAGGCTAGTGTGGCAGGCACACACTTACCAAAAAAGGTTGAGGTTGGCACGCCACTGATGGAAAGCTGCTTCTTCTCACTGGCCACTTTCTTGGGAGCATCTTTCTTTGGGCCCATGTTAAGCTCTAAGTTGGCAGTGGCACTAAGATGCACAAGTGGAAGAGTTTGGGGGACCAAAATAAGTGTAAGGCCTTATCTTTGGCAGTACTGCGGGTGATGTGAGGTCTCTTCTGTTGTGAAGCTAAAAGCAACGAAGCACAAAAAACAGCAGTTAGCGAAACGTGGCTTTGTTGCAGGTTCAAATAGTGCAGACAAATGTAATCTTAGTGCAGTTGGTTACTTATGTAGTAAATACCAACTCAAACATTTTAAAGTCAAACCACACCACCACACCATTAAATGTCATTTCAAATCAGGCAGCACAACATGCAGATATAGCTCTTTGCTTTATCTCCATCAGTTTTAAAGGCGACACCTAGGATAGTTAGAGATAGGTGCATGGGTAAATGGAATAATCCTTTAAAAAACCTATAACGGCAAGGTGGTCCAGGGGAATTGTATTAATCATTAAAAAAATTAATTATGCTGCTGGTTTGTCTGCAGGGCTCTGCAGCCAGGGTGTCCAGGAGGAAATGGAATTATTATGCACCTAAAGAAACCGAATGCTGTAGTGAGGCTATGCATCTTTGGTGGACCGATGGAGGAATGGATGTGGATGAATGGATAAAAAAAAAATGCAGAATTAAATAAAATTAAAATTAAAAAATGTTTTAAAAAAATTAAAAACTAAAATAAAAAAAGAAGAAATTAAAAAATAAAACTAATAAAGTAAAACATTTAACTAAAAAACAAAAATAAAACAATTAAAATACAAAAATAAAATAAAATAACTTAAAATTAAAATAAAAAATGAAATAAACAATTGAATTAAAAAAGAATAAATAAATGAAATAAAACATGAAAATAGGAAATTAAAATAAAAAATGAAAATAGAAACTTAAAATAAACAAATGATCAATGATTAACAATGTTTGTATCTAACCCTATGGAAAAAACACAGTGGCTGGATACACAAAATGGCTGCCGGCCACATGGTCAAACAACAAGAAGGAGCAAGGAGCCATGGCAAACAAAAATCTCTAGCAAGCCTATGGCAAAGGGACACTGACTGGATGGACAAAACGGCTGCCGGCCACAACGTCAAACAACAACAAGGAGCAAGAAGGCATGGCAAACCAAGAACACATGAAAGCCTATGGCAAAGGGACACTAGCTGGATGGACAAAATAGCTTCCAGCCACATGGTCAAACAACAACAACAAGGAGCAAGGAAGCATGGGGAACAAAGAAAGAACACGTGCAAGCCTATGACAAAGGAACACTGGCTGCATACACAAAATGGCTGCCAGTCACATGGTCAAACAACAACAACAAGCAACAAGGAGGCATGGGGAACAAAGAAAGACATATGCAAGCCTATGGCAAAGGATCCTTGGCTGCATGCACAAAGTGGTTGCCAGCCACATGGTCAAACAACAACAAGGAGCAAGAAGACATAGCCAATGAAGAACACATGCAAGCCTATGGCAAAGGGACACTAGCTGCATGCACAAAATGGCTGCCAGTCACATGGTCAAAAACAACAACAAGGAGGCATGGGGAACAAAGAAAGAATGCATGAAAGCCTATGGTAAAGGAACACTGGCTGCATGGACAAAATGGGTGCCATCCACATGGTCAAACAAGAACAACAAGGACCAAGGCTGAAGCATGGTGAACAAGGAACATATGCAAGCCTATGACAAGGGACACTGGCTGGATAGACAAAATGGCTGCCAGTCAGCCACATGGTCAAACAACAACAACAAGGAGCAAGGAGGCTAGGTAAACAAAGAACACATGCAAGCCTATGGCAAGGGACACTGGCTGGATGGACAAAATGGCTGCCAGCCAGCCACATGGTCAAACAACAACAACAAGGAGCAAGGTGTCATGGCAAAACATAAAACACATGCATGCATATGGCAAGGGTAGGGGGCACTAGCTGCATTCACGAAATGGCTGCCAGCCACATGGTCAAACAACAACAACAAGGAGCAAGGAGAACAAAGAGGAACACAGGCAAGCCTATGGCAAAGACACGCTGGCTGGATGCAGAAAATGGCCACCAGCCACATGGTCAAACAACAACTGCGAACAAGGAGGCATGGAGAACAAAGAACACATGCAAGCCTATGGACATAGACTACACAAAATAGCCCCTGGGCATACAGCATGGAGAACAAAGACAAATGGTGGACGATGACAAACACACACACAAATACTGAGACATGGTTTTAACACTGAAGAAAACAGTAATATTAATTCAGCTAGGCAAAACACGAAAAAGAACTCAGCTATAAAAATTTCACAACAACATTATATACATTCTCCTATGCCATCAAATGTTACCACACAACATATACACTTTATGCAAAAATAAAAATTATGAAATGCAAAAAATACCCAAATTTTTTTATTTAAACCAATGGCATTCCTGCCCTAGATTAAGTTTTAAAAAAATATATTACTGAAACATTTATTACATGCACTGATGACTACTACTACTGGGTCTACTGGCTGGATGGCCCTTTGGATATCTAGGCCACATAGTTAAATAATATTGCAAATGTTACAAACATGTAGAAACCGTACTGAGCAGTGCAACAATTTTCCTTTAAAAAAGATGAAATATCAATGAAATGCAAAATAAATAACTAGGCCACCTTCCACTATAAAAGTTGTAGAATCAGATTAAAGTACAAAGAAATACCGGTGCATGCGCAAACAAACATCACCCTTATTCAACAGTTTTTTAACTTACTTGCATGATTTCACAAAAAACTAAGTCCCTAAATACAAAGGTAGATCTAGGAGAGAAAGAGAGCGATCCTTCCACCTTGAAATCCAAGTGAAAAGTGACTCTAAGATGAACAACGCACTGAGAGGAGCCTGTTGGACAGGAACAGGAAGTTGGAGTCTCTGCAGCACTTCTTCCCTGTGTAAAAAAAAGGCTTCTCAATCTAAAAAAGAAAGTGAACGGGCCAATGGAGAAGAAAATCCACTCAAAAACTACTTTTGTAACTACAATTAGATGTATCAGGAGTAGAAAATCTACCCAAGGTGCATTCGTGCTCGCGAGCGGGCCGTTTTTGCTGCCGTCATGGCTGGAAGCAGCACGAGTGAACATGAAGTCTCGCACCCGCGACTAGAAACAGTGCGATTGAATGCAAAGTCTTGCACATACTAGCTAGCAGCCCGGGAGTATTGTGGTGCTCATGAGAGAGCACCAAAACCCAAACTCACGCTTGAACAAACTCCACTCCGCAATGAAAGGCAGAATTCGGGAACTGTGCGCTACTTCGCGTAGCTCGGAGTGCCTGAATTCCACAAATTCTGTCCGCGGAGTGGATTTCTGTATGTCCAGGCCTTGTAATATGCTGGCCCACGGCTGGCAATGTGATGGTCTTGTGTGTGTCACGTATGAAAGGCATGTAAAGCAGTTGGTGCTTTCTTACGGCTTTCCAGCTCACCAGCTGTGAGTCATTGGTTCAGTTTTTTGACCTTTCAATTAATGACAGTGCATTTAATTTCTGTGAAATCTCTCGTTAATAAACATTTTACATTCTGAACCTTCACTCACCCTTGTGCCAAATCCAACCAGTATGTATGCGTGCTTGAGGAGTAGATGGTTGTGAAGTAATATTCATATTTTCTGTCCTTCTCTGCCAGGGTGTGCATTGTCTCTAAGGAAAATCTACCAACTCTAGATATATTTGTAAACTAGACATCCAGGGGAGTACAGGGTGGTGTGCCGCTCGTGGATCCCAACAAGTTTTCTTACCCACAATGCCCTGCAAACCTCAAAATATGACTAAAGATTACACATTGTACTTGCATTTCTATGCCATATTCTTCCAGAATCAGAAGGAAACTAAAATATTCCTACCACCCAGGATTTCCCCGCTTGTACCAATAAAAATGATCCCCCACTTGTGGCTGGGTCTAGTGTCTGCGATAGGAACTGGTCAAGCTAACATCAATGGGAGTCCTTGCAAAAGGATCCTCCTTGACTTTGGTATGATTTATTCTAATAAGATCTTAGATAATAAAGCATGTATTGCAATAACTAGAACGATGAAGCGGAATAAGATTAAAAATGTGATAAGGAGAGTAAAACACAAAAATAACGCTACCATATTGTCACTATAGTTTGTAGAGATAGTGGCTACCTAGGCTATGTAAGAGCACAGCATGTTAAGCTTTAATTCTGCTCTTCAGGTTTCCCCTGGGAACACATCATACTTCATACCTGAGCAGGAGGCCTGTAGTCTACATAGGCAGCTGTAGCAAAGCAATCAGCAATCAGCGTACGGTCGTGGTCATCTGGCTGGAATCTCCCTCAAACGTACATGGGTCAAGTAGTGTTTTTATAATAAAACAGCTGATGTTCGAAGAAAGGATCCCCACGTAAGAGTGTGTATGTTTCTGTGACCACTGGAGACAAAGCGTACCCCTTTTGCTGGCAACCTATCTTACTGCTGCCTTGAGAAAAGCACAGAGTGAAAGGAAGGTCCTCATTACAACCCTGGCGGTCGGTGTTAAAGCGGGGGTAATACCGTCAACAGACCAGCAGAAAAAAAATGGGATTACGACCGTGGCGGAAACCGCCAACATAGACAGCCACTTTAACACTCCGACCGCCACGGCAGTACAAACAAACAGCGCGGCGGACACCACCAACAGACAGGAGGGGGAGACAATGTACCGCCCACCCTATCACAACACGCCTATCCGCCACCTTTTCCGGGGCGGAACCAACGCAAATAAAAACATGGCGGAAACAGTACACAGAAGGGAAAACACTCACCTCTCCACACCCCACAAGGAACCAGGACGCCATGGAGCCCAAATTGCAGATACAGCCGGCGATGGTCTTCCTGCTCCTCTATCAGGAGCTCCAACGACGGCGGTGACGACCACGGTGAGTCCTGCACCTACAACACAGGGGAGGGGGGAGGGAAAAGAGAGTGACACACACGTGCAACACGCAACACCCCCACCCTCACCCACAACACCATACACACAAATACATGCTGCAACATGACATATTGACATATACATCCCCCACTCCTCTGGAAGAACGCACGGACAAAAGGAAATTATTTGAATGAATGTAATCATGTGAAATATCATTATCAAAATGCTATATCCAGTATATACAATTATGTACACCAACTACACAAGTCTGGATAGTGCGCCAATCATTGTCTGTGGACCACTGGCCCCAAAATGCATGGGCGAGGCCCACACATGATACCTGACTCCAAACCGAGAGAACACTGGAGGGGCATCACATAGAAAATATACAAGCACCTCAGGGGGATGGGGAGTAGGGCACCTCAACCTGATGAACGCAAGACGCCACTGCTCCATGAGGGGGATCCATGCCCACTGCTTTATCCTGAGGAGTGCAAAGTCACAGTCTCTCAAGTCTTTTCAGTGGGTGGTTTGCCCACTGCTTTATCCTGGGGAGTGCAAAGCCACAGTCTCTCAAGTCTCTCCAGTGGGTGGGTTGCCCACTGCTTTATCATGGGGAGTGCAAAGCTACAGTATCACAAGTGGATGCCTTTCTCCACTAGTTCTGGAGGGGGCTTTGTGCCCAGAGTGCTTCATCCTGCCAAGGACTGAGGTAGTGGATGTAATTCTCCACCGGTTCTGGAGGGGGCTTTGTGCCCAGAGTGCTTCATCCTGCCAAGGAGTGAGGTAGTGGATGTGATACTCCACTGGTTCTGGAGGGGGCTCGGTGCCCAGAGTGCTTCATCCTGCCAAGGACTGAGGTAGTGGATGTGATACTCCACTGGTTCTGGAGGGGGCTTGGTTCCCAGAGTGCTTCATCCTGCCAAGGACTGAGGTAGTGGATGTGATACTCCACTGGTTCTGGAGGGGGCTTGGTGCTCAGAGTGCTTCATCCTGCCAAGGACTGAGGTAGTGGATGCCTTTCTCCACTGGTTCTGGAGGGGGCTTGGTGCCCAGAATGCTTCATCCTGCCAAGGACTGAGGTAGTGGATGTGATACTCCACTGGTTCTGGAGGGGGCTTGGTGCCCAAAGTGCTTCATCCTGCCAAGGATTGAGGTAGTGGATGCCTTTCTCCACTGGTTCTGGAGGGGGCTTGGCGCCCAGAGTGCTCCACGTGCAGTGTGGCCGGAACAATACACTCGCCTGGGTGTGGGTGCCACGAGATTGCCGAGGTACAGGTAGCATGATACGCCATGGAGGCAGAGACATACCCCACACAGCTGCAGCTTCTCATTCCATATGCAGGTGACAACTGTGATGACAGTGATGTTTCATGGAAGCTGCCCAGGGTCCTGGAATTCACCACCAGCCTTGGACGACTGACCACTGGGGATGGTAGCCATGTCTGCGGTGGTGCCACTGTCTGAGCATGTCGCAGGGCCGCTGACGGTGCTTGCGGCGGTGTCAGTCGCGGTGGTGTCAGTCGCGGCGGTGCTGGTTGCGGGGTCTGTGGCGGCGGTGCTGGTGGCGGTGCAGGTGGCAATGTTCTCCGCCGTACAGGTTGGCGTCGACGTGGACAGAAGGTGTGACACTGGTACCTCAGTCGGTGCCATCATGCCCTCTCCTGACCTGCCCTTCAGTTTTTGGTCCTTCCCCACCTTTGATGGTGGTGCAGCTGTCTTGCCACTATCCCCTTTCGTTTTCCCTGACCCCTTGGTGGCAGGTGTTTTCGGCTTCTCCCTCTGGGATGTGGGCACCTTTTTCACCTTGGCAGGTGGCGGAATGTCCTTGCCCTTGCTCCGTAGCACACTGGCAGCCCTGATGGTTGGCGCACTCCATGACCCCGCAGTTGCTGGCACCACTGTGCCTGGGGATGTGGTGGCTGAGGTGCTAGGTTGGGACCTGGAAAGCCTGGCCCTTGGGGAAGGATGGGGGGGGGAGGTGTAGGGAAGAGGTCAATGTTAGCCAGGAAAAGTTTTTTAGACACACTGGGACGGGTAGATGGAGGGGGTTTGGGTGGGAGTGGAGGTAGAGGTAGTGGTTGTAGGAGGCATACGTCTGCTGAATTTGGGTGAAGGTGCATGGGCTGGAGGCTGTTGTGAGGTGGATGGGTGTGTGCCTGCATTTGTGTACTTTGGGAGGAGGGCTCACAGACACACTGGGAGAGGACCCTGGGGATGTGTGAATGGTAGTGGGGGTGGTGAGTGCACGTGAGCGGTGTGTGGTGATGGGCGTGCTGGAGGTAGTGGCTGAGGATGCAGTGCATGCAGGTGTGAGTGGAGACGAGACTGGGAGGGAGGAGGGAGACGTGGAGGAGGGGGACACAGTGGAGGCAGTGGATGTTGGTATTTGTGCATGGGTATGATGCTTGTGTGAGTGCCTGTGGGATGTGTGGTGCTTATGTTTGCCTGAGCCACTCTTGTGTGTTGATGTGTGTGCATGCTGGTCTGATGGTGTGCTTGGGATAGGCTGAGGTACAGGGGATTGGGTCTGGGTGGAGGAAGTTGGAGGGGGACAATGGCTGCCATCAGTGCTGAGGCCAGAGCTCTCTGTTGGGCTGCCTGGCCAGAATGAATGCCCTCCAGGTATGCATTTGTTTGTTGCAAATGCCTCTCAACACCCTGGATGGCATTCAGAATGGTAGACTGCCCAACAGTGAGGGATCTCAGGAGGTCAATAGCCTCCTCACTGAGGGCAGCAGGGCTGACTGGGGCAGGGCCTTAGGTGCCTGGGGCGAAGGAGATGCCTACCCTCCTGGGTGAGTGGGCACGGGACACACGCTGAGGGGTTGCTGGGAGGGCAGTGCTGGTAGGGGGGGTGGCGGCTGTACCTGTTGATGCGGGGGGCACAGAGGGGCCCGCCACCGCAAGGGAGCCCCCATCAGAGGAGGAGTCGCTGTCAATGCTGTCTGCTCCTGTCCCCGCCGTGGAGCTCCCCTCGCCCTCCTTCTCACTGGTGGCTTCAGGCTCCGTTGTTTTGCCCTCCAGGGCCAAGTGGGATGCAGCTCCCTCCTGCTCTGGGGCCAATGCTCCTCCGCCTGATGATGCTATTGCACACAAGAACAGGGAGACCACAAAAAGGGGGGGGAGACAGGAGAAAGACATGTTCAGTGCATACAACACCACTACTGTTGGCAGACACAACAGACACAGCAGCCCTCTGCACTACGCCATGCACTTATAGTTCCTAGATTAATCACATGCCCATGGGGTACAAGGCCTAAGCCCGACTGCGGCACACCTGGAAGTCACAGGAGCCTGACTAGGTGTAGATGGCACTAACCACTAGTGGGGTTGGGGTGCCACTGAGCCTGCCTCACAAGGGACCTTGCCTACAAAGCTCGCCCTGGCCTAGGGGAACCCACTGCCCACCTCCCCCACCCAGACACCTCGTAATGTGCGCAGAGTCAGCTGAATGAGAGTGTACTCACCCCCTTGTGGCTGCTGTGATGCCCTCAAGCGCCCATCCAACTGCGGATACGCCACCGCCAGGATCCGGAACATCAGGGGGGTCATGGTGTGACGGGCACCCCTCCCACATTGGGAGGCCATCCCCAGCTGGGTCTCCGCCATCTTCTTGCTCCAGCGGCGCAGGTCCTCCCATCTTTTCCGGCAGTGGGTGCTCCGTCTGTGGTGGACCCCCAGGGTCCGGACGTCCTTGGCGATGGCACGCCAAATAGCCTTCTTCTGGTGGGCGCTGACCTAGAGGAATAGTACAGGGGGAAAGGAAAATCTTTACCCATCCGGACCGTCATACTCATTGGCCCATGTTCCCACCCTTGCCCTGACGCACATACACTCACCGTCCGCACGTGCAGGCCTCAGTCCCCCCCCCTATTTATCTTCCATCCACACCACACCAAACAGGCATTGCCCATGCAGCATGCTCACAGTGTACTCACCTGTTTGTCTGAAGGACCGTACAGTTGTGTGTACTGTGGAAGTGACCCCATCCACTAGTTTCTCCAACTCCTCCGAAGTGAAGGCAGGGGCCCTTTCCCCAGACACATGAGCCATCGTCGCTTCCAGACTGAGGTCAAGGCAGCACTTGCAGTGCAGGTCCTCTCTTGTTGAAGGTCAGGTATCAAGTGAGTGAACAGACAGAAAATGGCGGTCACGTCCGCGGCGGTGTGTACCGTCACCACCGGCGTACATCGTCATTGGCTCCTCGGACCCATAGGGTCCAATGTTAACCAATGCTGGATTGTGCCTCGGTCTTCAACCGCCCACCGCGACGGTGTACAACGCCAGCGCAGTTACCTCATATCCCCTTGTCCCACCTTACAGGTCAGGCAGCCGCCATTTCAGGGGGCCACATGGCATTAATATTAACTGTGTCACACCAACGTAGGCCTTGAATACACACAGGTACATTGCGGATTAATAAATGTGTGCAAATTACATTTTGTGCTACCTCAGTGTTGGCTGACTCTCTGCTCGCTGTATGCTCCATAGGGCACGTCTGCTTGGGCAAGTGATGAGATGGCGGCATCCTCCGGTGTACAGACCGCTGGTGGACCTGTCGACAATGGAAGAGAGACACATAATAGTCATCTACAGACTTGATCGTGCAACAATCCATGAACTGTGTGCCCAGTTGGAGCCAGACCTGATGTCAGCTATCCACCATCCCACAGGAATCCCCCCTCTAGTGCAGTTCCTGTCAGTACTCCATTTCCTGGCAAGTGGTTCTTTCAAACAACAGTGGCCATTGCATCAGGGATGTCCCAGTCAATGTTCTCTAATGTGTTGTCCAGTGTGTTGTCTGCCCTGCTGAAACACATGCACAGCTACATCGTGTTCCCTCAGGTGGAGGATTTACCCACAGTGAAAGGTGACTTCTATGCCCTGGGCCATATCCCCAACATCATAGGTGCCATTGATGGGACACATGTGGCCTTGGTACCCCCCGCAGGAGTGAACAGGTGTACAGAAACCGGAAGAGCTACCATTCTTTGAATGTGCAGATGGTGTGTTTGGCAGACCAGTACATCTCCCATGTGAATGCCAAATTTCCTGGCTCAGTGCATGATGCTTACATTTTGAGGAATAGCAGCAACTCCAGAGGCACCATGTGTGGCTAATAGGTAAGGACAAGGACCCTATACAGTGTGAATAGTTGTCTGGGTATGGAGTTGTCCCTATGGGTTAGTGTGTGTCTAACAGTTGTCCCTCCATATTTGCAGGTGACTCTGGTTACCCCAACCTGTCATGGCTACTGACCCAACTGAGAAATCCCAGGACAAGGGCAGAGGAACGCTACAATGAGGCACATGGGCAAACTAGGAGGGTGATTGAACGCACCTTCGGCCTCCTGAAGGCCAGATTCCGGTGCCTCCATATGACAGGTGGTTCTCTCTACTACTCACCAAAGAAGGTGTGCCAGATCATCATGGCCTGCAGTATGCTGCACAACCTGGCTTTGCGACACCAGGTGCCTTTTCTGCAGGAGGATGGGCCAGCTGGTGGTCTTGTGGCAGCTGTGGAGCCTGTGGACACTGAAGAAGAGGAGGCAGAAGAAGAGGATATCGACAACAGAAACAACATATTCATGCAATACTTCCAGTGAGACACAGGTAAGAAGATGTCACTGCCTCCCACATCTCATACTATTGTTGGAGCTAGCATAAGTCTGTAATTTTCACTCCGTGTATGGACCCTGACATGTCACTTTGCCTTTCCATTTCACAGATGTGGGGCCCACATGGTGCCCTCTGCTATATTTCCTCCATCCCTACAGCTGTGTTACATCGGTATGTGAACAAGTAAATTGACATCGCTATATTCCATGGTTATTGCAATTACACGTTTGTGAAAGCACAGACTGACTCCAGATTGTATTGTGATTGAAGTGTGTTTATTCCTGTTTTCCTGAGCCTCTGTCCCCTGAACCGTGTGCCCACTGCCCCCAGGTCCCTGATTTTCTTGGGTTGGTGGGTTTGCCTGGGTTCCCTGTAGTGGTGGACACACTGCTGATTGACGTGTCCTGGGGACAGAGGGATGGGCCCGCTGGGTGGGTGCTGTGCTGGTGTTTCCTGAAGGGGAGGCTCTGTGGTGGCTTGTGACAGTGTCAGGGGAACCGACTGTCCCGAGGTCCCTGATGGGCCGGGCTGGTCATCTTGATCCAGTTGTGCAGAGCTGCTGTCATCACTGTGGGTCTCTTCTGTGGGGGGACTGGATATGTCTGGTACCTCCTGTCCAGTGACGTTGGGTTGGGGTCCTGCAGGGGTGTAAAGGCATGATTATTGCATCTGTGTGTGCCATGTGTGCAATGGGTGAGTGACCCTGTACTCCAGTGCTTGTATTCTTGTCTTGGTCCTTGTGTGATATTTGGTTTGGGGTCAGTGTGGGTATCTGTGGTGGACATGCTTTGGTGATGGGTGTCCATGCTTTGGTGTTGCATGCAGGGCTTGGTATTGGGATGGGATGGGTGGGTTGTGATAGTGGGGCATATGTGAGGGGGTGAGGGGATGGGGTGATGGGGTGAGGGTGAGGGTGGGAGTATGTGATGGCATGCAGGTAGGGTGGGGGATATAATAGTAAAGATTTGACTTACCAGAGTCCAGTCCTCCTGCTACTCCTGTGAGGCCCTCAGGATGCAGTACTGCCAAGACCTGCTCCTCCCATGTTGTTAGTTGTGGGGGAGGAGGTGGGGGTCCACCGCCAGTCCTCTGTACAGGAATCTGGTGTCTGGAGACCACGGAACGCACCTTCCCCCGTAGGTCATTCAACCTCTTCCTGATGTTATCCCTTGTTCTTGGATGCTGTCCCGCCGCGTTGACCCTGTTGACGATTCTGCGCCATAGCTCCATCTTCCTTGCAATGGAGGTGTGCTGCACCTGTGATCCGAATAGCTGTGGTTCTACCCAGACGATTTCCTCCACCATGCCGAGGAGGAGCTCAGAGAACCTGGGGTGTCTTTGAGGTGCCATGATGTGGTGTGGGTGATGTGTGAGGTGGTGTGTGTTGTGATGTGTGAGGGGATGTGTTGTGTGTTGTTTGAGGTGCGTGGATGTTGTGTAAGTGATGGTGTTGTGTGTCTGTGGATGCTGGTGTTGTTTATGGTGGTGTCTCTCTCTGGCGTGGTTTCAGAATTCTGGTAGTAAGGGTTTGTGGGTGATGTGGGTGTGTGTTTTATATTGGATTGGGTGTGTGGCTGTGGTGTGTGTATGTGTGTCAGGTGTGTGTATTTTGAATTGTCCAATGTGGTTGTGTTTTGTAAACGTGTGTGTATTTTGAGCGCGGCGTTGTGTACCGCCAATGGAATACCGCAGTTGAAAGACCGCCGCGTGGATTCGTGGATCGCGATAGTGTGGGCGTTTTCCTGTTGGCGTGACGGTGTTGGTTTTGTTATCGCCAGTTTATCACTGACCTTTGGTGTGGCGGACTTGTGCGGGTGTCTGGATTATGGCGGATTCCGAGCTGTGGGTCGTAATAGCTGTAGCGGAATTCCGTGGCCGCAGCGGTTTGTTGGTGGTCTTCTGCACTGCAGTAAGCGGCATTTACCGCCAGGGTTGTAATGAGGGCCTAAGTGTCTTGTTTAAGAATGTAATGCTGACCTAGACGAAGAACAGCTAGATAGAGAAAATAAAACAAGACCGCAAATATGGCTATTGTTAAAATAATATAACAAAGCTAAAATAAAACATATCTAGGTTAAAGTGCACAGCGACAGGCCTAGTTTGCTAAAATACAGTGTGTAAAACTATAGCTAAAATGTTTACACAACAAGGTGTCTAGTGTTAAAAAGTGTAAGGTTGGCTAGGTTTCCCTAGGTGCCAGCTGAGCTAGTGTCCAAAATCTAGAGCTACCCACTTTGGGAAAAGAGGGTACGTTTTGGGTGGAAAAATGCACTGCCTCTATGTTGCGTTTTGGGTCGTTTCCTGTCACGGGCACTAGGTCTACCCACACAAGTGAGGTACCATTTTTATCGGGAGTCATAGCGGAATAGCAAGTGGATGGAAGTTTGTGGCTCCCCACAGATTCTAGAAATTTCCATCACAGAAAGGTGAGGAAAATGTGTTTTTTTAGTCAAAGTTTGTTGTATGCAAGGGATTCTGGGTACTAAAAGTGGTAAGACCCACCAAGTCAATCTACCATAGATACCCCTATGTGTCTAGTTTTGAAAAATGTACTTTCCTAGGTTTCCCTAGGCTCCAGCTGACCTGGGGTCCAAACTCTAGAGCTACTCACTTTAGGAAAAGAGGGTCAATTTTGGGTGGAAAAATGGGCTGTGTTCATGTTGCGTTTTGAGTCATTTCTTGTTGCGGGTACGAGGTCTGCCCACACAAGTGAGGTAACATTTGTATCGGGAGGCTTGCGGGAGCGTTGAATAGTAGAACATTTCTCATTACCAATTGGATTTTACTGCATTTGTGCCTTTCAAATGTAAACAAGTGTATAAGAAAGACGACATTTTGAAATAAACCCTTTAAATCCTATGCTAGTACAGGTACCCTCAAATTCAGCAAAGTATAAATAACCACTGCTCCTAAACTCACCATCTTGTGCTCATTTCAGAAATAGATACGTTTTCATGATACCCATTTTTCACTCTGCCTATTTTGCTATAAGAATTGGTCTATACTCAGTACTCAATGAAAGTCCATTGTATGGTAACAGCTCAGTTGTTTGCTCCGGATACCTTTGGTTCTTAGAGAACCTACAAACCCTATATTTCCCCACAACCACAGAGGTCTAGCAGACCTAATGGTATATTGCGTTTGTCAATCTGCCATTGTGACAAAAAGTTACAGATGAAAATGTTGTCACAAATTCTCCTACTAATTTTCAAAATGTCTTTATTTTACCAGTTATTTCACTTGAGAAAACCTTGAGGGATCTACACGTACTTGGAATTGTGTGTTGTTTTCAGAAATGATTAGCTTTTCTGAATCACCAATGTGTTTCACAGTGGTTTCCACCACGAACTGCAATAGGTTGAAAGCACAAACAATAGAGAAAATAGGCTACCTCTTAGAAAAAAGTCAAATCTGTGGTACCAAATTGTTTTTTTTAATCAGCTCCGCATGTTTCTGAAAGCTGGGAAGATGGTGACTTTAGTACAGTAAACTGTTTGTGGCTGCCATTTTGGGGGAAATAATGAACACTTTTATCTGGAGCGCTTTTTCCCTATTCTTTTCGAAAAACTCAAAATGTTGCTATATGTTGCTTATTTTCTCAGCCCTCCTCCAGGGGAAGCCACAAACGCAGGGTAGGGGAATCCACAAACCCTGGGTATTTTTAGAATCCACAGAATGTTTGGCAAAAATTACACAAATTAGGAGTGGATAAGCTTAAGTGGACAAAAAGCTATGGCACCCTAGGTGCGAACTACCGCAAGTAGCCAAAGAAGCAGCTCAGCATTGATGATGGTGGAGGTTTGAGGGGGGTGCCAAGCAGCAAAGGGGTTTATATAGTCAGACAAAGAGTGCAGAAAAGCAGTGGAGAACATGCTTAAAGTATCAAAATTCAGGTTCCTTCAAGTTCAGGTGCCTTAGAATGCAATGCTTCATATTAATCTGGTGCAATGCAAATTTGTAAGGTTTCACCAGGGAATAGGCTGTGGAACCCAAAAATGTGTTTGTTTGTATACATTTTCATAAGGAATGCCTATTTCCTATGTCACATTACATAGGGATTTCTTTCACGTTTTTATTTTCATTCATCATATAATACATGGGACCCTGCAATCCCTGTATAAAAAAACAATCTCTGGTATTGTGACACACCTAGTCACCTTTAATAAAGAAATGACTTCGCTGATCAACTGTAATAACATATTACATTTGCGTTCTGACATCATAATGCCTGCTACCAGTGTCAGCAGCCAAGGTGAAAGGCAGGTAGTGGAGCATATTTAAAATTGCACTTTAAAAACCATGAAAACCAAATGTGCCTTTTCCTTATGCTCTGTTTCAGTAGATGAACAAAGATAAGTAGAAAGGAGATATTTATGGCAACGAGCTTAGAGTTTATTTTTGCACGACTTAAGAAACTGTGGAAAAGAAAGAATCTTCCAGTGATTCATTCCAAGGCTAAAAAAAATCTAACTTGTAATAAACAGATTCTAATACCCTTTTGCAACAAATAACTGTTTTTTGCACTAGAGATTCTACTTTTATTCATGTTTACAAACATGCTATCTCTTTTATATGAAACAGCAGAAAGACTTGAAGTGGTTTGTGGGAAAGGGGATGTGTGAACATGTATTATAAGGAATAAAGTACAACCTGCCGTACAATGTAAGGATACCGCAAGTCATCTTGGAGTTCCTTGACCTTATAAAGGAACTAGATCACAGAACTTTTGAGTGACTTGCAAAATCCTTCTAATGTACGACAGGGGTTCGTTTATTTCCTACTTAATATAGATTATGCCTACCTCCTGCTTTTCTGCTGACACAGTTTTATAACTGAATTTCTCTAAAGATTAACCCCTTCTGTGGTGGGTAATGTTTACGTCCAACGGCACAGTGCTCATGTGCCGAGGACGTAACCATTACGTCCTCGGCACTGAGCTCAGAGTGAGCGCTAGTGGGCTTCCCTTCCACCCCCCCCAAGGCAGGGATGGAAGGGGAAGCCCTTCCCCTTCCACCCTTGGCCCCCCTCAGTGACGTCTGTTGACGTCAGCGCGCATTCGCGCGCTGACCTCATCAGAGGCCGCTTCCCCATCGCGCTGGAAGCTCAGCTCCCAGCGCGATTTCTCTTCCGATCATGTAATGGGGGCCCTGAGAGGCTTCAAAGGGAAGGAAAGGAATTTCCTTCCCATTGAAGTCTCTCAGAGCATTTCAAAAGCTGGATCGTAAAGCGATCCGGCTTTTGAAATGCCCACTAGACACCAGGGATTTATTTTGAAAAATAAAATTGGCATAAGGGGAGCGACCCTTTGGGCAAGGGTCGCTCCCCGGGGCAATATTTTTCAAGGCCTTTTCTGCCCCCCCCACCCCCGGGGGCAGATCGGCCTATTGTTGTTGGGGGGGCAGAATCCACTAGGCGCCAGGGATCATTTTTTGTTTTTGTTTTCAGTTTTTTTGTTTTGTTAGAGTTGGGGAGCGACCCCTTAGGCAAGGGTCGCTCCCTGGGGGAGCAAGTTTATTTTAGGCCATTTCTGCCTCCCCTGGGGGCAGATCGGCCTATTATTATTAGGACAATCTGCCCCCAGGAGGGGGCAGAAACCTCTAGGCGCCAGGGATTCATTTTTTTTTGTTGGTTTGGTTTTGTAGAGGTGGGGAGCGACCCCTTAGGCAAGGGTCACTCCCCGGGGGGGGCAAATTTATTTTAGGCCATTTCTGCCCTCCTGTGGGCAGATCGGACTATTGGTATTAGGCCGATCTGCCCCTGGGGGGGCAGAAACCTCTAGGCGCCAGGGATAAAAAAACATTTTTTTTTGTTTGTTTTGTTTTTTAGAGGTGGGGAGCGACCCCTTAGGCAAGGATCACTCCCCTGGGGGGCACATTGTATTTAGACCATTTGGGGGGCAGATCAGCCGATTTTTGCTAGGTCAATCTGCCCCCAAGGGGGGCAGAAACCACTAGGCACCGGGGATCTTTTTATTTGCATAAATTTCACGCAAGGGGAGCGACCCCTTAGGCAAGGGTCGCTCCCCGGGGGGCAAATTGTATTTAGACCAGTTCTGCCCCCCGGGGGGCGGCAAATTTATTTTAGGCCATTTCTGCCCCCCCGGGGGTAGATCGGCCTATTGTTATTAGAAACCTCTAGGCGCCAGGGATACATTTTTTTAGGGGGGTTTTTTGTTGGCTTTTTAGAGGTGGGGAGCGACCCCTTAAGCAATTACCCCTGATCCACACCCCAGGGGGCAGAAAGTCTACTAGATGCCAGGGAATTAAAAAAAAAATGCAACAAAAATATTGGGGTGGTGGCTGCCAAACAGTATGGGCCAGGTTATGCCCCCACCCCAACTGAAGGGGGTAAGAGTCTTTCAACTCTCCCCCGCACTCTAAAACATCTTATCTCACAGCAAGCAAGAAGACATTTTATTATTTTGGGTTTTGGTTTTACATTTGGGCCAAGAGAGCTTGGCTAACTCTCGTCCCACTTAGAAGGGTGAGGGCTGCACTTTATGGACTTTGGGACGCTGCCATGTAGAAAAATCCACAACACCTAGACACATCTGAAAATTAAACATCTGGGTGATTCCAGGGTGGTGTGTTTCACATGCACCCAGCACCATTTTTGTACCCACAATGCCCTGCAAACCTCCAACTTTGCTGGAAATCACACATTTCTCCCACTTTTTTGTGATGGAACATTCCGGAATCTGCAGGAATCCACAAAATTCCTACCACCCAGCATTGTCTCATGTATACCGATAAAAATGCTTTTTTGCAAACTGCCCTTTTGGTTCCCCCTCAATATCAACATGTTTTTGGCTCTACCCTTTCACCAGCACTTGGCCCACCTACACAAATGAGGTATCATTTTTACCAGGAGACTGAGGGGAACATTGGGTGGTATGAAATTTGTCCCAGTGCTGTGATCCCACACAGAAATGTGGGTAAACTGTGATTTGTTAGCTAAATTTGAGGTTTGCTGAGGATTCTGTGTAAGAAAACATTGGGGGATCCACGCAAGTCACACCTCACTGGACTCCCTCGGGTGTCTAGTTTTCAGAAATGTCTGGGTTTTGTAGGTTTCCCTAGAAGGCTGCTGAGCCCAGGACCAAAAACGCAGGTGTTCCCCCCCCACAAAAACAGGTAGTTTTGTAATTGATCATTTTGATGTGTCCAGATAGTGTTTTGGGGCATTTCCTTTCGTGGGCAGTAGGCCTACCCACAAAAGTGAGGTACCATTTTTATCGAGAGACTTGGGGGAACGCTGGGTGGAAGGAAATTTGTGGCTCTTCTCTGATTCCAGAACTTTCTGTCACCGAAATGAGAGGAAAAAGTGTTTTTTTGACCAAATTTTGAGGTTTGCAAAGGATTCTGGGTAACAGCTCCGTTGGGGTGGTATTCAGGCAACTTGCAGATTGATGCCGGGGTATGGGGTAGTCCCTGCACAGCTGTGGTAGGACTTTAGACCTGGATAGTTGGGGTTTAGGCTGTTGTCCTGGCAGCATCTGTAGCATGGATTTACAGTATGGTTTGTTACAGTTGTTTTACTGTATATCCGGGGTAGGGGTTTGATTGGCACAGTTTGTCAATATGTGAAATTGTTCCAACAGTGCAGGTATAATGGCGAGATGTGCAATGTGTACCTTCCTTGTCTTCCCATGGTGGGTTGGGATACGAGGGGTGGTGCTCAAATGGGAGGGATGCAAGTTCAGTACCAATATGGGTTGGCAGATTAATATGCTGATGTGGAATGTCAGGGGTTTGAAGAGATACGCCAAGCGCTATATAATTGCCTATCTTCGGGAAACGCACATGACTGAGGAGGAAGCAGAAAAACTGTCCTGGCGGGGTCAAATGTTCTCACCCTCCTTCTCCTCTTATGCGCGGGGTGTGTCTTTATTGGTGGCTCCAGGGGTTCCATTCACCCACTTATACAGTGAAGTAGATATCAAGGGTAGATATGTTCTGGTTGGAGGTATGTTGGATGGATCACCTATCATTATCCTCAAAACGTATGCGCCTAATACTGATGATCACTCCTTTTATACCAAAATACCAGAGTTTTTGGGGACAGTGTGGATAGGCCTATTGTTTGGACGGGGGATTACAACTGTATATTGAGCGGGGAACTGGATCGCCTCCCGCCAAAACTGGGGACTAAGCCTTTGATGGTGAAATCTCTTGCAGAAGTGATGACTCATTTAGGATTATGGAACAGTTGGAGAGAGCTGCACCCCGAGGGCAAGGAATACACTTGTCATTCCAGAACACATAATACACATACTCGATTGGATAGGTTTCTACTGGGCGGTCTTAATAGCTCGCAGGTGCTGGATGTTACACATATGGGTAGGTTCTTATCCGATCATGCACCAGTGCAGATGCAATTACAATGGGGGGCAGCTACCGCCTGTTGAGCACGTAGTTGGCTTTTGCCTGCGGGCTCCTCACTGATGTGGGGTGTCAGGAAAGGGTGGGTGAGGCCATCAAAGGGTACATGGATTTGAATTGGAACACAACACTGTTCAGGGGCCTGGAGTGGGAGGCTATGAAGGCAGTAGTACAGGGGGTGTGTATAGGTACGGCGTGCGGGGTACGCAGACAAATGGAGCAGGAACTTACAGATCTGGAGGAGAAATTAGGGGCTTGAAGCAGCGGTTACCGGACAAGAGAATGGCTGAAAGGGAGGAACTTAGGTTATACAAGGAGGTTAACAATTGTTGGGATACCTTGAGTCCGGTCACACTTAGAGGATACAGGCAGCGACTGCACCGGGAGGGGGATAAATCTTGGCGTGGATTCTGAAACGGGAGGTGGAGGCTCCTCCTATTTTACACATTATGAATACTAGTGGCGAAATGCTCACAAAGTGCACGGACATTCTGCAGGTTTTGGCTGAGCATTTGCAAGGGGTGTCGAGGGCTGGTGCTGCACCCCCAGAGGATGGTGTGGGAAGGTTTCTGAAGCGGATGCGGCTTTCGCGCTTGGAATTAGAGAGTAGGGATGCTCTGGAGACTGCAATCACTGTGGAGGAGGTGAGTGAGGCAGTTGCTGCGATGACCAAGTCTAAGTCCCCGGGTGGTGATGTTTTTCCTGTTGAGTTGTATCAAATGTTTTCCTTGTTTCTGAGGGAAAAGCTCCTGGAGGGGTTTGAGGAAGCCCGAGTGTGTGGCATGTTGCCAGAAACTATGTGTCAGGGCATTGTGTGCTTGATGCTCAAGCCGGGAGGGGATCCTGGTGACCCCTCCTCGTATCGCCCGCTTACCATGTTAAATAGTGATGTCAAGATACTTTGTAAGATTTTGGTCACTCGGCTCCGTGAGGTGATTCAGAGTTTGGTGCACGATGATCAATGTGGGTTTATTCCTGGTCGCAGCACGTCCTATAACTTGCGCCGTTTGGCACATGTTCTGCACGAGACTGAAGATGAGGAAGATGAATTGCCGCTAGTGTCCTTGGATCCGGAGAAAGCCTTTGACACAGTCGAGTGGGGGCTATCTCTTAGAGGTTTTGCAGGGCATGGGGTTTGGCCCCGGTTTCTGCACTTGGGTGCTGTTACTATACACTGCCTCCACTGCACAAGTACGGGTGGGGGGAGAGCTATCATACTCCTGGGAGATCGGTAGAGGCACAAGACAGGGATGCCCGCTTTCGCCTCTCATTTTTGCTCTGGTGGTGGAGCCACTAGCGATCTGGCTTCGAGAGGAGCTGGGACCGTGGGGTATCCAAGTGGGGCGGACCAAACATGTGCTTTCCCTGTACGCAGACGATGCACTGGTTTATCTTCGGGAACCTTGTGTCTCGGTTCCGATGATGCTGCAGAGGTTGAATGTTTATGGGGTCATCTCTGGTCTCAAAGTAAATAGGAAAAAATCGCTCCTGTTTCCCTTGGGGTCCCTTAGTGGGGTTCCGCAGGCTGATTTACCTAGGGCAGGATTCAGATGGGAAGTTGAGAGTTTCGGGTATCTGGGCATATGGGTTACTCATTCTATGGCTGCGCATGATAAGCATAATGTCGAGTGAGTAGTTGCCGGCCTGGAACGTTCAGTATTATTCTGGAACAGATTACCTCTTTTCGTAATGGGGAGGGCCTCTGTGGCAAAGATGGTGTTCTTACTGCAGTGTCGATACCTGGTCCAGAACTCCTGTATCCGTTGGATGCCCGGCTCTTCCGTCATTTGGATAGTCTCCTGATCTCTTTGGTGTGGGCTGGGTGGTGAAGTAGGGTGGCTCTACCGGTGTTGCAGAGGGACACAAGGGGGGGTGGGCTGGCGATTTCTAATATTAGACGCTATTATTACGCAGCACACTTGCAATATGCTGCCAAGTGGATGACGGATACTGATAACTGGGAGAAGAGAATGTTGGATGGGCGGACCTTGGTGCATATATTGATGTCGGGATAGATCTGACCCCTCTGCTCCCTACTTGATCAAGACCACTGCTAGAATCTGGGAGCAGGCAGTTAAACATGTACTCCGATGAGCCCCCTTTGACAGAGAGTTGAAAATATGGGATTTGGCACCCTTTCAGGACATGGAAAAGTTTATGGCGGTCATTATGCCGTTGGGGGGGTGAACAGAAGACCCCCGTTGGCGATGAGTACAAACCTGCCATATAATAAACTAAAATCCCTACCCCGCCAAATATCACCAGACCACCAGTCACCCAACAGGACCTTGTTGGTGGAAATGCTGGACCTACCACCCTGCCACCGCTGAGCACACCCACATCCAGCCCTCCAAATAATGATGCACAAATCACCTTGGCGGTCAGTGGAAGCTGAACGACCATTGGCGGTGCAGACCGCCACGGGCGGCAAGTGGACTCAACAGCAAGAAGTGCACACATTGGTAAGCTTGAAACCCACACACCTGACACACATCCATAACCCCATAAAACACTCACAGACACCCACCACAATCCTTTACAACCAAACTAGGCCAAAGAAGACAGAGAGCACCAGAAGCAGACACCGAACACCACTATACACGAGACGCACACCGACCCACATAAGAGCACCCTCACCGCATTTCCATCCCCAACACCATTCACCATACTCACCATGTCACCCCCAAAACATCCACACTTAACAGAAAGGGAGCTAAGGACCATGGTGGACAACATCCTGAAGGTCGAGTCACAAATATTCAGGGCTCAGGTGCAGCACACACCCCTCACAAGGAAGATGGAGCTATGGCAGACCACTGTCAACAGGGTCAATGCAGTGGGACACCATCCACCCACCAGGGACGACATCCGCAAGAGATGGAACGACCTGTGGGGGAAGGTCAGGGTCATGGTATCCAGGCACCACATTGCAGTCCAGAAGACTGGGGGAGGACCCCCACCAACACCACCTGAATACACTGACTGGGAGGAAAAGGTACTGGCCATCTTGCAACCTGAGGGACTCACTGGACTCACTGGAGGAATGGATTCGGGTAAGTCGTCTACATTTACCCCATATACATCATACCTTGAATGCATGCACCACCCCACCCCACCCACACCCACCAGGACCAATACCCCACCCAGGCCATAGCCACTGAATCCACCCCACTGCATGACCACAAACCCACTATCAGGCCCACATCCCTCCTGCTGTGCACAGCCACCTACCCCTGCAAGGATTCACAATGTCACTACACCACCCACAATGCAACTCCACACCCTAAGTAAAATGCAATGAAAACCTCACAAAGACACCATGGATGGTCCCAAAAAGTTACACCAGCACAAAACAGCCCAGCCCTGTCCCCCCCCATCCGTTCATGCATGTGTAACAGACCTGTCCATTTCCCCCAACAGGCACCACTACCCATGCCACCCTCACGGATGTGACAAGGAGTGCCTGTGTCCCCCATGGAGACAGAGGCACCTCACAGGACACTGGGGAAGGATTCCTGGACACTGATGAGCAGGCAGGCCCCTCACACAGTCATGGACTGTCACCATGCAGCAGCCCCATCCAGGATACCACTGACACCCCTACCACCCAGGCAAGAACAGCAGCCCAGGGCAAGCGTCCCCACACCAGTGTATCCAGGCCACAGACTGGTGGAATACAGGTATAGGGGCCACAGTTTTCCTCTACCAACAGGCAAGAAGGCGAGGGTCCCAGTACAAGTGGTACCGCCAGACCTATGCAGGGGACACAGGCACAGGGGGCCAGGGCAAGTGCTAGGGCCTCAGTGGGCCAGGGGGGAGGCCACAGGATGGATGCAGCAGCCCAGGACGTGATATCAGAGGTATTGGGGGCCTACCAGCATACCCATGACAGGTTGGCACAGATAGTATCCACCCTGGAGCACAGTCAGAGGATGCAGCACGAATACCACCAAGAGGCCATGGAGCAGTGGAAACAGCACAACGCCACAATGGCCAGCATAGCAGGAGCACTGCTGCAGCTGGTCCAAACCCAGTCTAAGACCCACACAGGACAGGAGCCCCCCACTACAGCACAGGACACAGACCGGACAATGCCACCATCAGCAGCAACATCCCAGGAACTACCCTCAGAGGAAACACAGGGGCCAACCATGTCATCCCCTCAAGGTCAACAGCAGGCGCCCAAACGGACCCTCAGGCCAAGATATGGGACAGGAACCCCTGCCAAAAACAAGGCCCCCTTCAACAAGTAACTCTGCAACAACCTGCACAGCAAGCATCCCACACAATCAACCACCACACAGTGCTAAGAAGCAATATGAACTAATGTAAGCATTGATGGACCCATCAATACTACCAACAAGGCTGCCACCATGTTGGCATTGAGGACAACCACCCATGACCAACTGTCATCACTGTAAATTGCACTATTCACTCCCTGCCACCAATAAAACACATATCACACCTGTAACACTGTCCCCTGTCATAATATGTGAACAAACTGAAGTATGGTTTCAACTGGCTTATAAGCACTTTATTGGCAATGCGTTGCATGAAAGGACTCTTGTGTGCCTAAATGTGGCCCCCAAATAAATGCACTAAATTGTATTTGCTACCATGCAGACTTGGACCCAGTTGGAAATAGAATATTCAACCCCCCCCCAGATGACAAACCACACTGACGGTATGTGTCACAAACCCCAATGTCAGCCCTTAGTCCCACATAGTACTGGAAGTAGAGTTGTATAAGTTGGGTTCTGTAATTGACATCTTCCCCTTCCCCATCATCACCATCAGTCTCCTCCCCTCTCTGAGGAAGCTGGTCAGGACATACAGCACCCTCCATCTCCAAGAGGGGGATAGAATTTCTCACTGCCACGTAGTGCAGAATGCAGCAGGCCACCACTATTCTACACACCTTTTCAGGCCCATAGGCCAGGGAGCTCCCAGAGACATGTAGACAATGAAATCTAGCCTTCAGGAGACCTATTGTGCGCTCTATCACCCTCCTA
Source organism: Pleurodeles waltl (assembly GCF_031143425.1). NCBI lineage: Eukaryota > Metazoa > Chordata > Amphibia > Caudata > Salamandridae > Pleurodeles > Pleurodeles waltl. The sequence continues at coordinate 973,081,791 of NC_090446.1, read as the reverse complement.
GTACGTCCATGGGCCTCATTGTAATTCCTCTCTGCATCTGTTCCAGGATTCCTCACTGGTGTCAGGAGCCAACGCAAGTTGGGATAGCCAGAATCACCTAGAAAAGGGTGCAATAAAGAGTAGTCAGTGTCAAGCCTCTGAGTCAGGCAGCCTGGCTGTCTGCTAGGTGGCAGTTAGTGACAGAAACACTGACCTAAGATCCACCCTCTGTCCTCTAGTAGTTGTTCCATCTTCTGCGGCACACTACTGTTCCTCAGCACAAATGGATCATTGACTGAACCTGGGAACATGGCATTCACATGTGAGATGTACTGGTCTGCAGTACATACCAATTGGATGTTCATGGAATGAAAGTTCTTTCTGTTTCTGTACACCTGTTCACTGACTCTTGTGGGTATGATCGGTATGTGGGTGCCATCTATGGCACCGATCACATGGGGAATGTTTGCAAATGCATACAAGTCCAACTTTGTGGCAGGGAGGTCAGTACTTTGGGGAAACCTCAAATAGGACTGCAGGTGTTGTACAAATGCATTTAGGTAGAAATCTTGTCCGTACCATGCTGAACATTGGCTGTGAAAATCCAGCACCCATGCCCACTGTCACTTGAAATGAGCCTGTGACCAGGAAATGGAGTGCAGAGAGCACCTGCACTTCAGTAGGGATGGCATGCTGATTACGATTTCCCGGAGTTAGTGCAGGATCCAGTAATGCACAAAGTTCAAGAATAGTTGCACGGCTGAGTCTGTAATTGATAATGATCTGACGCTGTCAACATCAGGACAGTGCGCACTCTACGGGCGACGTAATGCAAAAAGCCAATCCTTATGTAATGTAATAATTCATGCATTATGTGTTGATGCAGTATGTTAACCTTTTGCATTGCAGAGATTCATCTTGAAACGTCATTAATGCTGTTTGCAATGTATTACTCATTTTCAAGGCTTTGCTGCAGGATTAAGGGTGTGGTTAGGGTGTGGTCCATATTCTGAGCCTTTCTAGAATCCTTTCCTGCAGTCTGGATGGGTGTGGCACGTGGGCGGGGCCTGGGTCTATTTAAGGGACCAAGCCCAGCTCCATGTGCTCACTATTCAGAGGTCCCGGTGCAGAGCAACAGCATTTTCCTGAGCTCCTGTTCCGGAGGCCTATCTAGGATTTCCAGGCCCTGTCCTCATTTCCTTGGTGATCTTCAAGCAGGGCGGTAAGACGGAGGTCGGGTTAGGCCCGGCTCCGTTTTCAGAAATACTTGAGTTTTGGGCCTTTTGGTGAAATCGCGTGTGCAATGTTTTTCTTGGCATTTAACTCTTGCAGTTTAGATCGGCAGTGTGCGCGATCATTTCCTGGCATTTAAACCTTGATGGTTGAATCGGCAGCAGTGTGCACAATTAATTCTTGGCATTTAACTCTTGCAGTTCAGATTGGCAGTGTGCGCAATCATTTCCTGGCATTTAAACCTTGATGGTTGAATCGGCAATAGTGTGCACGATTCGTTCTTGGCATTTAACTCTTGCAGTTCAGATCGGCAGTGTGCGCGATCATTCCCTGGCATTTAAACCTTGATGGTTGAATCGGCAACAGTGTGCACGATTCATTCTTGGCATTTAACTTTTGCAGTTCAGATTGGCAAAGTGCGTGGTTGTATTTTGGCATTTAAACTTGATAGTTGAATCGACAGCAGTGTGCGCGATTCATTCTTGGCAATTAACCCTTGCAGCTCAGATCGGTAGAGTGCGTGATCGTATCTTGGCATTTAAACCTTGATGGTTGAACCGGCAGCAGTGTGCGCAATTCTTTCTTGGCAATTAAACTTGCAGCTCAGATCGGCAGAGTGCGCGATCCCATCTTGACATTTAGACATTATTGGTTGAATCGGCAGCAGTGTGCACAATTCATTCTTGGCAATTAAACTTGCAGCGCAGATCGGCAGAGTGCGCGATCGCATCTTGACATTTAGACCTTAATGGTTGAATCGGCAGCAGTGTGTGCGATTCTCTTGGCAATTAACCCTTGCAGCTCAGATCGGCAGAGTGTGCAATCATGTCATGGCATTTAAATCTTGATGGTTGAATCAGCAGCAGAGTGTGTGATTCATTCTTGGCATTTAATCCTTGTGTTTCAGATCGGCAAAGTGCACGATCATTTCTAGGCATTGAAATCTTGATGCACAGTTTGATATTAAAGTGTATAATAATTTCTAAGCAATTGAATCCTGAAAGTCAAGACAGAGGGGGTCATTCTGACCCTGGCGGTCATGGACCGCCAGGGCCAACGACCGCAGGAGCACCGCCAACAGGCTGGCGGTGCTCCCATGGGCATTCTGACCGCGGCGGTACAGCCGCGGTCAGAAACGGGAAACCAGCGGTGTCCCGCCGGTTTCCCGCTGCCCAAGGGAATCCTCCACGGCGGCACTGCAAGCAGCGCCGCCATGGGGATTCCGACCCCCTTCCCGCCAGTCTGGCTCTGGCGGTTTCCACCGCCAGAATCTGGCTGATGGGAACGGGTGTCGTGGGGCCCCTGGGGGCCCTTGCAGTGCCCATGCCATTGGCATGGGCACTGCAGGGGCCCCCTAACAGGGCCCCATTCACATTTTCAGTGTCTGCGTGGCAGACACTGAAAATCGCGATGGGTGCAACTGCACCCGTCGCACCCCATCCACTCCGCCGGCTCCATTCGGAGCCAGCATCCTCGTGGAAGGGGGTTTCCCGCTGGGCTGGCGGGCGGCCTTCTGGCGGTCGCCCGCCAGCCCAGCGGGAAACTCAGAATGACCGCCGCGGTCTTTCGACCGCGGTACGGTCTTCTGGCGGTTCCCGCCAGGCGGGCGGCTTACGCCGCCCGCGGGGGTCAGAATGACCCCCAGAGTGTGACCTTGTAGTATCATTTATGAGTCTAACGCAGTTTATTCCTGAATACTAATGTGTTCATTGATTAATGTTCTAATGTAGTTGCTATTCCAAGAAATAACTTGAGACAGTTCAAGGTTCAAAGCATAAGATGTTATTCTAAAAAAACGCTCATATGAAAGTTTGCATAATCCTTCTTTATTTTCCAGGTACCCAGAGCAAATAAGGTCACGATATAGGAAAGCTCTTGATCATTAATGTTATCCATACATAAATATTAGGAACAAAGTTTATGAAAGTCAATGTGAATAATCTTGCTATTGTGTTCTTAACTTTTGCTTCCGCAGGTCTCTTCCCCACTGTTCCCAGCCTATAACCCCATCCCCCACTTGGCCATTCTTTAACTCTGTGCTATAATAGCTAGTAGAGTTTGGAGATGCCAAGAGGTGGACATATTGGGAAGAGGCGCAAACCCTGAGGATCCGGACTCCCTGACAGACGCTCCACCATGGTCCGAATATCCACAAGTGGTCTGTACAAGTGCCCTTCCTCGCCACAAGGGTCGGTACCTAGGAGGGATTTCAAACATGTGTGAGGAACACACATACATAGGCACAAATTGTCATTAATTGTGCACTGCATACTTGATTGTAGGGACTCATAAGTTAGATGTGCTTGACAGATCTTCATCTACACCTTAATGAGGGAACAGTGTTTGTCATGTGTGGTTTTTTTAATGGTCACATGCATAGGTGCTTTATGTGAAATTGTACACATTTCTTTTTTAGAGATGCGTAGTTAATGCCAAAATGTCTGCCCCCTGTAATCCAGAACTGTCGTTGTGGAAGTGACCTCATACCGCTAGCGTTTGACGTAACAGCATAAGGCGGTGTTTACCACCGTTCGCACCGTCATTGGTTAACATGGATGCCAATGGGGAATCCTGGCGTATCATGATCGCCGCCACTGGTGATGGTGCACACCGCTGCGGTACGTACGCAAATTCATCATCCCAACTTAACTTGACTCTCTGATCTCGTGCGAACAGGTACTCCACTGTGTGTACTGCTGTGTCCTGCCTCTGGTCATGGAAGTGGCTCCTGTTGCAGGGGAAAGGGCCCCGGCCTTCACCCAGGAGGAACTGGAGAGGCTAGTGGACGGGGTCCTGCCGCTGTACGCCAAGCTCTATGGACGGCCAAAGGTACAGGTGAGTCGGGGTTTGGGGGGCACTGTTTGGGTGTAATGGATGGTGTTGTAAGGACATATGTGTGCACCTCTGAGCCTTCATGGGTCATGGTTTATGGCATGCTGCGTGCGTATGTCCTGTAAGTCTGACAGTACTGTCCATCCTATAGTGGATGTATAGCCAGCTCTACCTATTTTGCAAGTGCCTGACCTCTGTGTTCCATTTCTGTGTCACCCTTTTAGGTCAGTGCCCACCAGAAGAGGGCACTTTGGCATGCCATTGCCAAGGAGGTGCGGACCCTGTGGGTCTACAACCGGCAGAGCACCCACTGCAGGAAGAGGTGGGAGGACCTGCGGCGCTGGGCATGAAAAATCTGTGAAGCCCAGCTGGGGATGTCCTCCCAACGTGGAAGGGGTGCCCATCGGGCACCGACCCCCTCTCACGCTACGCATCCTGGCGGTGGCTTACCCAGACCTGGATGGGCGCTTGAAGGCTGCACAGCAGTCACAAGGGGGTGAGTACTCATGCCACAATCATAACCCTTGATGGATGTCTGTGTGTGCATTAGGGTTCATGCTGCTTAGTTGCAGGGACTCTGACTGTTGTCCATCTACATGATGACCCCCGTAGGGTGTCTTGGTCAGGTCTCCTACACGTCGGGTCCTTAGGTAGTTCAGGGTATGGGTGTAGAGCAGGGTTCTGGTCAGTAGTCAGGGTCATGGCCTTGGGCATAGTGAACGTGGCTGCTTGTTGGGGGTGTCTTCTGGGTCGGTGTAGGTCTGGCCACTATGTTCACTCTTTTCAGCTATTTACAAGTGTCTCTCCTGTTTTGTCTCCCCATCCCTGTTCTCTTGTGTTGTTTTTGTACATCAGCAACATCTGGCGAGGGAGCTCAGGCACCGGCAAGTGGGGATGCAGCGGCTCATGGATCCTCTGAGGCAGATGCATCTGACACCAAGGGGACCAGTGGGTTGGAGGGTGAGGGGAGTACCACCGGGGAGGCAAATACCACTGGAGGTAGTGACTCCGATACCTACTCTGATGGGGGCTCCCCGGCGGTGGCAGACCATAGTGGCCACACCACTACAGTGACATCTTCCGCCACCTCCCATTCCATCACCGCTCTCCCCTTTGCTCCCCACTGAGTTGCCCGTACCCACTCACCCAGAAAGGGGGGCATCTCCTTCGCCCCAGGAACCTCCTCCCTTGCCCCAATCAGCCCTGCTGCCCTTACAGAGGAGCCTATTGACCTCCTGAGAACCATCTCTCTAGGGCAGACAACCATCGTCAATGCCATCCAGGGGCTAGCATCAGAGATGCAGCAGACAAATGCCTATCTGGATGGCATTCATGGTGCTGTGTCTGGCCTACAGAGATCTTTTCAGGCTCTGGCCTCCTCTTTGACGGCAGCCATTTTCAGTCATTCTGTCCCCCCACCAACCTCCTCTACCCCTTCCAGCACCCAACTCCCTTCACCCGTCCAAAGCACACAATCTGACACGCAGTCAAGCACCTCAACACACAAGAGACACACTTCTAAACACAAGCACCACACCTCCCACCACAAGCATTCACAAAGCCAACATACACATGCACACACAGCAATATCCACTGCCCCTAGTGTGCCCACCTCTTCCGACTACCTGTCTGTCCCCTATACATGCACACACTCATGCACTGCACCTTCAGTCACTGTTGCTGCTCCTCTTACTGCAGTCACCAGAATAGCAGAAATCCAAACATGCCCCCCAGACACCACACCTGCACTCACCACAACTACTGTAGTTGACACATGCAGCACACTCACCAGACTTGCAGACACCCACACAACATACATCCACATTGGCAGCCTGTCTTCTCCCACTGTGTCCACCCCCCTCCTCCAAAAGCACACAAACGCACCAAGACACCCACCCATCACACATCCACCACACCTCAGCATACTGACACGCACCCCTACACCACTTACGTCCACACCCTCTGCCTCCACTCCCATGCCCTCATCCAGGCCCAACCCAATTGCTCCGAAAAAACATTTCCTCTCCCGTGCTGACCTCTTCTAACCCACTGGCCCACCCAGTCTTGTCCCTAAGCGTGCACACCTCCTTGCCTTTTCCACTCCTTCCACTTCACAGCCCACACCTGTCCGCCCTTCACATTCCCGTGCCCCTTCCCCTGAGAAGAAGCCCTGCGCAGAGCCAAGTCCATCTGGCTCTACCCGCTTGAAGCATCCCCCCACCTTCCAAAGCCAAACCCACACCCCCTCCACCTTCCAAGTGCAAGTCCAAGCCCCACCCCCTGTCGCAAATCCCCCCCCCACCACCACCCCCTCACCCGTTCCATGAGGTGCCTGGATGCCCCATTGTTGCCCCATTAGGTGGAGTACCGTGTACTTTTGGGAGTCAGGTTTGGGTCATTGTGGCCCATGGGACTTTTTGCAATACGGACTGGCCATTGGCCTTGTTGTAAATAGTTGGCTCTGTGAGCTGGAATAAATATTTATGTGTCGCCTTTGTTTTGGCGGCACATTCCTGAACCCTGGTCTTCCGTTTCATTGTTTGTGGGTGTCGGCCATTTGTATGTACTATGGTCAGGTTGGATTTGCCTTGTGTCGGGTAGGGACCTCTTGCTGTGGGGCGTATTGGTTGTGCTGCTTTGAAGGGTTGGGGGGGCGTTGCAGGGTGGGTGGAGTGGGTGGGTATGTAACTTACCGTCGTCATCTTCGTCGGCAGTCTCGGTCGTGGAGGTATATGGCAAGGAGCAGGGCTGGCATGATCTGCAGCTCTCTATCCATGTCTGCTTCGGCGCGTTGTGTGGGCCTCCGGTGAGTGTTTCCTTATATTTTGTTAATTTCTGCCTGGACTTGCCTGGCAGTGGTTCCCGCCCCGGAACTGGCAGCGGCCTAGTGGTTCATTATTTGAAGGGCGAGTTGGGCATTCCGTCGGCCTGTGGGTGGACTCTGCCGTCATCGTTGGCACTCCTCTACTGGCGGTGGGTGGTTTTCTGGATGCCTGTGTTTCAATTGGTTCATTATTTGGAGGTCCGGACCGCTCCTCTGCTGGCGGTTTTTACCGCCGGCGGTGCGGTTTGGACGGCTGAGTTCATAATGAGGGCCTATGTCTGTGGAGGCTTGGAGACTGGGGGGATGTAAGGTGGCTGGGGATCTTTACCCCAATGGCGAGTTTATCTCTTTCACTGAAGCTAAGGATTTGTTTGGTCTGGACCTTGGTCAATTCATGCAATAAGTAAAAATGGAAGGTGTGGCACGTGAGATTTGGAGTGGTTTTCTGGTAGCCCCTAAGACCTCTGCGGTGTTGAACGGCTTGATTAACTGTGGGGTGGGGACGCACTTGACTACCTGGTTTTATAAAGCCCTTTGGGAGGATCAACCAGGTGTGATTAGTGTGGGACGCAGGGCTTGGGAGAATGACCTGGGGGAACCCATAGACCTGAGCCACAGAGCGGGATGCCCTAGGTGTGGTACATTTGGTGCTTCCTTCCTACATCTGGCCTGGACTTGCAGGACGGTAAATGACTTCTGGCATGAAGTGGCAGCAAAAGTTGAGGAGGTTACGGGACTGGGGTTGGAGGCAACGCCGATGATCTGTCTCTTGGGAGTGGTGCAGAAACGATGTGGCTGGAGCATTCCATTTAAACTGGCACAGCTAGCGCTGGTGTTGGCTAGGCGCAGGGTAGCCATTGGTTGGATGAGGACACGGAATCCATTGATCTCCAGTTGGATACAGGATTTAATGGAATGGGGTGCAGCCGAGGAACAGCATATGCACCTGCCACGGAGGGATGAGAGGGCACTCACTGATGTAGCAGCTTGGGGAACCTTACTGGAACGGTTTACTGGTGTGGAGGACTTAAGCTCTGTAGGTAGTACAGCGGATGAGGGGGGTGAGGATACACATTGAACCTTCTGAGCAGGTGACGGACAACTATGGTTTCGACATGTTTCTGTTTTCTACAAGCTATATAATGTCTGTTTTTATGAGGATTTGGGCTAGGATGGTGGGATGGAGGGCAATATTAATGCAGTGGTTCTGACTGTCTCATGGCTTGGACTTTGGTGAATAATACCCTTTGGTACTGTGATATAATGATAATGTTATGTCTTCCTATAACCTGCACTGCATTGCATGTTATTGTTCGTTATAATTTGTAAACTCAATAAAAACTGTTTAAAAAAAAAAACGCCTACCCTCAGCAACAGCTCTTCCGACTGGATCAGGTGATAATTACATATTCACTGCCAGTCCACCACCCTTTGCAGCACTGTTGCTGTAGCCTGGCCTGTGTTGTGATGTTGATCGCTCTGTGAGCACTAGTGGTGGCCCCACCGCGGTTGAACAAAATATACAGCTACCTGGTGCTGCGTTACTCACTGAACGTGAGGTGCTAAACCCCAGGACCCTTTATTCCTTTTTTTCCATCACTTTCAGATTCCACCATTGAATCTCTCCAAGGCGGTATCTGTCTCGGAGATACCTTTGGTTCCAAACTTTAGTGGTACCTCCCATCCGCAAACATGCCATTCCTCCTATACCCACACATTGACAGAAAGAAAAACAAGAGGAAGAAAAGAAAAATGAAGGGAAAAACAGCGAAAGAAGAAAATAGAGAGAGAGCAAGAGCGAGAAAGAAAGAGAGAGAGAACACTGATTGATTAAGTATGTTCGCAGTAACGTTCAGTCCACCACAAAGTCTCTGAGGCAGGAGGACTTCATTGGACATTGCCTGAAATTTTATCTTCTGGTCCCTTGCTGCTTGGGAGTTTCTCTACGGCTTCCCTGACCTCCTGATGTTGAGCGCTCTCCCCAGACTGGCACCTTATCCTGACTGTCCTTACTCAGATCATTGTTGAACTCAGATGAGGCTCCGGGTTGCTGAGGTCCATCGATGTCTGGGGAGGGCACTATCGTTGAGAGTGGATCCAGGCTCCTCATGCTCTCAGACACAAGAATTCCTCATCCTCTCCCCTCTCCTCACCTTGGAGAAACTAAGTGGGGCTATCCGGATGATTACTGGGGGCTTTGTAGAGCTTGAAGAACAATATGTTCCTTGCCACTGTTTCACCATCTCTACTGGCAGTGATCCTTGTCCCTTTTACAGTGGGCACCTTCCACATGTCAATTTAAAAAGGTAATGCAAATTTGCTCCGGGTATGTCGGTTTCTGACCAGCACTTGATCACCTAACCAGATAACTCGTCTTCTGGCTCGTCTGGCTTTGGACACTTGATCATTATGTACTTGACGTCGACGCAATGCTTCCGCTACTTGATTTCTTAGGGCTGAAGGACATGAGGCATGGTGTCCCCCTCTGCCCATTGCATGCAAAGAGTGGTGGGACTCATCTTGGTAGTGGCATGCAGTGTGAGGCGATATTCTCACACAAAAGAGTAAAGATTCAGAGAACTTTATTCAATATCCGCATGAATCTTTCCACCTCGCCGATGGCCTGGAGCCACCGGGGTGTGACTTTCCTGTGGCAAACACCTTGTGACTGCAAATACTCTGCAAATTCTTGGCTGGAAAATGGAGGGCCAATGTCAGTTCAGAGTTTGTACAGTAATCCATGATTGACCATTACTTTTTTTTAACCGTGGTATTGTTTGGCTGGCAGTTGTGGACTCAACAATCTCAATTTCAGGGTACTTTGTGATGTCATCGATGACGACTAGCATATGCCGGCCATCCAGTATGCTCCCAAAGTCAGCACTGACCCTGTGCCATGGAAACGGGGGAATAGTCTCTGTAATGATGGGTGCTGATGATTCTGTGGAACTGGCAGCCTGACACAGCAGACACTGTCTCACTGTTTGCTCCACCACATCGTTGAGGTGAGGAAACACACCTTGCACCTCAGTCTGGACTTGGTCCTGACGATTCCCTGATGCGCAGTGTGTGCAAGGTCAACCACCCATTGTTGTAAAGTCTTCAGAATCATCAGCCATGGGCCTCTCATCAGACATCCTTCTGGTCACACCACCAATTCCAGACAAACACTGAGTAATGATGCCAGTGTCTGTCTTGGGTCCTCTGTGCGATGACATGCATTATGAATTAGGGTGCTCCAGGTTCCTAATGCAACTGCAGAGATGGCTAGTTGGAAGTACAGGGTTCTATAGAGAAGACGTTAAGGGCACCATTGTTGCCCTTGGTTGTACGTGTTCCTATTTGGATAGGTGAGTTTAGTGAGAGGTCAGTCAGAGACTGCGATGTGTGTGGGTGGGAGGAAAAAGTGGGGGGTGGGGGATGGAATTCCCTGCTTCATCATTTGACCACCTAGTCCCACCCAGGTAGGACAGTGCCAACTGGGCGGACTCAACCTCGCTGTTAAAGGAACAGGAGGGAGTGCGTAAATAAACTTATGTCCTGGAAAGATCGGGATCCAGCTAATCTAGTGAAGAATTAAGAACACCTAAGCAGACACCTGTGAGAAGTGACAATTTTAATGATGGTGTCTGATTGGTGTGATTAAAAAGGGGGGTTGGGACACCTCTGTGAGAACAAGGACTCACAGGGTCACCTATCAAATAGTAGCCAACATGTTTCTGCCCTCAGGAGTGAGCCAAAAGTGGTCTTGGGGCATTCATCAGGGCCTAGGATCCCTAAGCCTCACGTTGGAGGAAGACAAGACTAATTAAATATTTAAGAGGTGTAATGTAAAAGGTCTACTTTACCCAAGGAATTACCTTGAGGCGGCCTGTAGAGAATAAACAGATCATTTGAACAATCGTGACACACGCCACTGCAAAATCAAACCAACCACACACGTGTCAGGGGGATGCATTTGTGCACAAAATACATATGCTCATCGTAGGCAATATTCATGCACAAGGTGACAAAGTAGGTAAATCTAAGTAGGCAGGTAGGCAGTCCTACCACAGCAGGGAATTACATAGTCTTACCCTTTCCCTAGAGGCTACTGGCCTCTGGTATCCAGGAGGGGGAGTGTCCCCTTATAGTCAAACACTAAGGAAAAACGTGGAAGGAAACAGATAGGGAGAAAAGGTGAGGAATGTCAAATATGGGGGCGGGGGGACGGGGGAGAGTACAACCCAAGGGTAGGGTAGATAAAAAGAAGAAAAGGAACAGTGGGCGAGATTCCCACTAGGAATCCACCATCAGTAATAAATGGATACAGAGATACTGCATTATGAGGATAGTAGTCACAGGAGATGGCTCCAATTAATAGTAAAAAACAGGTAAAAAATAAGGGAAAGGGGAGGTGGAGAAGAAGAATCTTATCTGTGCTGTCTGTGGTCCATTCAATCACTCACTACATCAAAGGGGGCGCTCGCCGTGCGCCTATGCCGTCCTCTCCTGGGACCGCTTGGTACAAGTAGTCGAGGGGAGACAGTCTTTTTATGGTAGCTCGATATGTTGGGCGCGCGTAATTAGCACAATAATTGGCACTCGCCGATTCTCAGGTGGAAAGTATCACCGCCGCAGGCCCGCGGTGCGGTTCTGGCCTCGGTATGGTTGCCATGTGTGCCACAGCTGAGAGAGATCGCCGGCTGAGGGCAGGCGTGTGCCGAGGGAGTGCGGGGCTGGAGGCCTCCGGCCGGAGTATGGAGCCCAGAGGCTTCACGTGTTGACTGTGGCCGCTGGGAAATGTAGTTCCCAGCGGCCGTGTCGCGTGATGCGGTAAAGAGGAAGAGAAAAAGAGAAAAAAAGGAGGAGAAATCAGGCAGAGGGAGCAAAGGGGGGGGACGTGGAAGAGGGCAAGGTGGGGGGGAAGGGGGGTTTGAGAAACAAAGGGGGGGAAGGGAAGCAGAGGGGGGTGGGGGAAGGGAAGAAAAGAAAAGAAAAAGAGGGGGGGAGGAAACAAACGGATAGAGGAAGAAAGCTAGACATAATGCTAACACAAAAAGGAAAGCGGAACAGAAAAGAGGAGAAACAGTCTTACAGGGGGGGAAAAGAACGGAGGGAGAGGGAGGAGAGGAAGGGAAAAGAAGGGAGACAAAGAGGAGGAGAAAACGAGGACATAAGAGACAACCAGGAGAAAGGTAACAGAAATACCAGTGACACAAAACAGAGAACGCGGAGGGGGAAAGGGGGAGGAAGCAAGAAGGGGGAGGGTGGCCAGGAAGAAAAAGGGAGAAAAAGCTTGAGGACTCATTTATTAAGAGCGAACCAAGGGATCTCGTTGTTCAGACCGTCTATGTCTGAGTGTAATCTCCAGACCCAACGCTGTTCGGTCTGGAATAGTCTCTGTGTCATATTAGAAGTGGAAGGAGGTAGCTGCTCAATGACCGTCCAGTTTACCTCATCCGAGGAATGTTTTTTCAGAAGGAAGTGGTTGGTCAGTTTTGTTGCTTCTCGCTTGCAATGGATCGTGCTTCTATGTTTACAGATCCTTGTGGTGACCTTCCTGGTGGTCATACCCACGTATTTGAGGTTGCAGGGACATTTGATCAGGTAAATCACATTCTTACTGTTACAGTTGGTTAGGGATTTTTGTACCCATGGCGTCTTTAGGTCTAAATCTATAGTTGTAGATTTTTGTGTAAAACGACAGACACTACAATTTCAACATGGGTAGTGGCCTGTTGGTGGGGGCAGCCCCCATAGTGTGGTCTGTATGGTTGAGGAATTGTTTTTTCCTTTGGGTCTTGTGTGGACAATCATGTCCCGTATGTTCGTGGCTCTTTTGTAGGCATGTAATGGCTGTTGGAATGGTAAACCCCCAGATGTGAGGATTTTCCACTCCTCTTTAATGATTCTCTGAATCTTGTTGGAGAGTGGGTTAAAAGTAGTCACACACACTATTTGTTCCATGTCAGTTTTTTTTGCACGTGGTTGCAGTAACTGGTCCCTGTTGTTGTTGCGCGCTCTTTTGACCAGATGTGTAGGGTAGTCCTTGGTTTGTAGCTTGGTAGCCAGTTTATCAGCATGCTTGCGGTAGTCTGTTAGGGTTGAGCAGTTCCGTTGCAGACGCAAAAATTGACCCACAGGGAGGTTCTCCTTCAAGGACTGAGGGTGGAAGCTCTGAAACTGGAGTAGGTTGTTCCGGTCCGTTGGTTTATAATATACCTCCGTGGCCAAGGCTCCGTCATTTTCATAGATGAGAAGGTCAAGAAACGCTAGCCGGTTGTCACGTATAGTCATGGTGAAATTCAAGAACGGATCGGCTGCATTCAGCCAATTCAAAAAGGTGAGTGCCTCCTCTCTGGTTCCTGTCCAGACCAGTAGGATATCATCTATATATCGTTTCCAGAGCTTAATCTGTTGGAGGAAAGGGTTGTCATCATGGACAACCACCTGTCTTTCAAAGTGGTCGACGCAGAGGCATGCCAGGCTGGGTGCAAAAGTGCTACCCATGGATGTTCCTTGGATTTGTAAGAAGAAACTATCTTCAAACTGGAAATAATTCCTTGTGAGTGCCGTATGAGTCAGGTCCAGTATGAAGTCAGGGGGCGTGCATGACTCTCCTCTATTGGCTTCCAGGAGATTGCTGATAACCTGCAGGGTGGCCTCCTGGGGGATATTGGTGTAAAGGGATTCCACATCCAGGGTGATCAAGAGTTCTCTGGTCTTGTCAAAGGACACAGAATCTAGCAATACCAATACGTCTGTAGTATCCTTAAGGTAAGTTGGAATTCTTTTAACCAGATAAATAGTCTGCCAGATTTTGGGCCCCCGACCGATACACCACTGAGAACCAGTAATCCTGCAATTGGAAGATCCATTTCTCAATCCTTGGAGAGGGTTTAGAGGAGGAGCCAGTGAACAGAGGAATCAAGGGCTTGTGGTCGGTGTGAACCCTGAATGTTTGACCGTACAGATAGAGATGGAAGTGAGACAACCCCAATGCACCCCAATGGCCTCCTTTTCGATGTGGGAGTATCGTTGTTGGTCTCTGTCAGGGCATGACTGACGTTTGCCACTGGACCCCACTGTCCATTTGTTTGCTTTTGTGACAGTACGGCCCCTAGACCAAAAGTACTTGTATCCACGGACAGCTCTGACTCACGGCTGGGATCAAAATACGCCAGGGTGGTGTCTGCTCACAATGGTTTCTTGATCGCCTGAAAAGCCTCCTCGTGGGCCGATCTCCAGTTCCATGTGGTGTTGGCTTTGGTCAGTTCCCTAAGTGAGGGAGCGAGGGTAGTTAGGTTCTGGATGAAACGTCCACAGTAAGTAACATCCTCAAGAAACTGCGTACCCCAGTGACTGGGGGAGCTGTTTGGATGTTGTGGACTTTTGCGGGGTCTGCATGACCCCCTCCTCTGTGAAACGATACCCAAAGAAGGCAATGTCTTTCTGAAAGAAGGTACACTTTTCCTTGTGAAGTGTGAGACCGCTGTCTTTCAATCTTTGGAATGTCTCTCTCAGACAGTCTAGGTGTTCTTCCAGGGTAGGGGTGTGTACCAGAATATAGTCGCTGATATTGATAACACCATCAAGGCCAGCCAAACACCCCTATGAAGGTGTCCTGAAGAACTTTGGCGGCACTAGACACTCCAAAACTGAGGTGTTTATACCTTCTCAAACCCACATGGGTGAAGAATGTGGTGATTGCTCCTGACTCAGGTGCAAGCAGTAACTGATGATACCCAGCACGGAGGTCCATCTTTGAAAACCACCTTGAGCCACTGACCTTTGCCACAATGTCTTCAACTGTGGGCATCATGTGTCGCTCTTGTCTAATGGTCAGTTTGGGTAGGTGCATATCCACGCAGATTCTGACCTCTCCTGGCTGCTTGGGTTTTCGTGCCACCACGATAGGGGCCATCAATCTTCTGCCTTGGGGTGCAGGTGGAATGACACCCTCTGATGCTTGAATGCAACGGGCTGGGCAGTGCAAGTGTACAAGGAAGTCTTTGAGACATCCTATGCCATTGAATAAGGCTGCAAATTCTTCCACCAATTCATCCATGCTTCCCAGTGGATACTGAAGGCAAAAGTGACTAATTGCAAGTGTTCTGCTGTCAGGCAGCTCAACAGCATTCCAGAGCCACCTTTGGTTATATAGACTTTAGCACGAGTGGAGTGAGAGTCATTCTGGATTTTCATTGGGAATACTCCTGCGAGCTGGAGCAGTGATGAAGAGCCATACGCAAAGACTTGGTAGACATTTGTTGTAAGACTGCTTGTGTGGGAAGTGGTTTCAGGACATCTCGCGCCAGAATATTAATTGAAGCTCCTGTGTCCATTAGTGCCGGTAGATGATAACCGTCCAGGAGGATGTTTCATTTGGGAGCATGTCCCCGCGGATATCCAGTGGGTTGTAGATTGTGGATGAGGTGAACTGTTCCGTTCATATCATCATCATCGAT
Source organism: Pleurodeles waltl (assembly GCF_031143425.1). NCBI lineage: Eukaryota > Metazoa > Chordata > Amphibia > Caudata > Salamandridae > Pleurodeles > Pleurodeles waltl. The sequence continues at coordinate 973,066,473 of NC_090446.1, read as the reverse complement.
ATCCTCTTCATCATCTGGCTTTTCAGGAATCTGCATGGCGTGTACTGTTTTGTTCTTCTGCCCCTTCTTTTGTGCAGACGACCTGCACACCTTTGCAAAATGGTTGGGTTGGCCGCTTCCATGTGTGCCGCTCACACTTTTGAGAGTTCCTTGGATTGAACCACTGTCAAAATGTCAGACATTGGCATCCTAGGTACTTGTAGAATATTTTCCCTGCACTTGACGAAAAAACATCCTTGAATTAATTGAACTCAAATTTCATCATTAGCATTTGGTAGGGTGCAGGTGCTGGCTAGGTCTTTGAGACGAGCGTAGAAAGTGTCCACAGACTCACCTGGTAACTGACAAGTCCGGCCTAGTAGGAACCTTTCATAGTCAGGGTTTGCCAAAGGTCAAAATGAGCCGACACCTGTTTCAATGACGTGTATGTGAAAGGAGGGCCAGCTTCCACAACAAACTTCCCCAGCTAATGGCTCACTGCACCTCCCAAATGGGATGGCGTCTTTCATTGTCCAGTGCTATCACTGCAAAATAGGTCTCCAGACATTCCACCTAATCCTTCCACTTGGCCGGTAGGGCCAGAGGAGGGCCATCCATCACAAATGGTTCCAATGCCGGAATCGAGGTCATGATAGGTGGGGCAGGGAACCGTCACTTCCAACCTATAGTTCTGATCACCGGCTGTGGGTAAAGTCACGTACATACCCCAGGTACACCAGGCAGGTGGACCACAAGGATAGGTTGTCAGAGTGAGTGAGGTCTGATCTGTAGTGGAGGGTCATGTATGGAACAGGTCAGATTTGCATGAGACAGAAGTCCAGGGTCTGGATCGACCAATATGTGTATGAGACAGGCCACAGTAGGAGAACAGGCACGTCACCGGGCAGCCAGTACCAGCCTGAACCAGGCTACAGCAGCAACATGGGCACCCCTCTGGGCCGCTAATAACAGGTGGAAGAGTCAGGCTACAGCAGCAGCCTCACAGGCACCTTACTGGACAGCTACCAGTATCTTGGCAGTGAAATAAGGCCCGAGTAGTGCCGCCCAGTAGGGTCCTCAGCTGGTAGTACGGTGCAGTGGAGGAGCTGGAGCTTCTCCTGTTGAACACACTCTTGCACTGCCCCGTGCAGGTGCACGAGGTGATCTGGACGTTGGAGTGGTGCAGCAGAGCCACTGGATATGCTCCATATGCTGCAAAGTAGGAGATACTGCATTCAGTGAGGGGCAGGAGCAGCACCCAGCACTGTGGGGAAGTGCACCTTTGTCACCGGTGAGTGCTAGCAGCAGGCCAACCGCGGTTGAACAAAATGTACAAACACCTGTGGACTGCGTTACTCATTGACCACGAGGCGCTAAACCCTGAGTCCCTTCATTTCTTTTTTTCATCACTTCCAGATTCCACCATTGAGTTTCTCCAAGGTGGGGTCTGACTCGGAGATACCCTTGGCTCCAAACTTTAGTGGTACCTCCCATCCCCAAGCATAACAGCCTGGAGAGGTGAGAACAGTATGTATTTCTTTTTTATTCTCTTTTTTTCTCTCTCTCCCTCTCTTTCTTGCCTGCCCCTGACTAGACCATTGCTCATCACACTTAAGGTGCGATCACCATCTGTAATTACATCTGCCGGCAGCCACTTCATGCAGCCTGGTGTGAGACTTGGGGTGGCCAACTTTCTATTACCACTTCACAGGACACACATACTGAGACACATTGTCCAAGAAGACACCAGAATACATGTTTTTAGGGGAGTAGGGGGACTATGAGCCACATAGCTGATTTTTGAGGTTTCATTCTGAATGACCCTCCTGTTAATCAGGCCATCCTAAAAACCATAACTCCGCTGGAGAGCTAGCTTATCAAGAGTGATTACTAGACATACTCTATTTGAGTTTTAATCCCTTTATCTTCTCTTGCAGAAACATTGACTGCTTGATATTGATTTCGAAAATGAACAACAGTGAGGCAAATGGAGAGAAATAATCTTAAGCTTTTGAAACACCAATGGTAAATAACATTATTTACTGGGAATAAAACCAAGTATCCACAGGGCCTGGCACAGTGGGTATATTTTAGCCACAAAACTAGGATACTTCACATATAATATCCAGCTTTGCCGCTTCACCTAAATATGATACAAATAAACACTGTATTCTAAAGATCAGCAAGGATCACAACATAGTGACATTTCCCTGTTAAGGATAGCTACTTGGCCTTGTCATCATAATCACTGAAACCCAAGTTGTGGTCTTGTGAACTTGTAAAAATGTGGAACCATGAGAAACAGTTATTAATCCCAGTCTTCCATTTGGCCAAATGGTGTACTCTAAGCAATCACTTCTGCACTTATTCCAAAGGTCCCTTTTTAGCAAGACAGAGTATTTGGAATCAGTGAATAGGTTTAGCAAGTTGTGGTTAAAGAAAATGAACTGGATATTACATGGGAGTGAAGAAGGGCACAATCTCACAGTATCTTTACCAAAATGCAATATGTTGGTGAACGTATAGCCTTCGTAGCAAGTTGCAGTGTGCTACAGTCTTTGATCTACTACTTTACTAAACGGTTTGATCCTGAGCAGGTCATACTTTGCTTGTGCCTCTAACCACTCACCTGACAATATATAACCACTTTGAAACATACTTAGTGGAAGAACTAAGGCCCATATTTATACTTTTTCACGCAAAACTGCGCTAACGCAGTTTTGCGAGAAAATGTTTACCATCAGCTAGCGCCATTCCAAGACACCGGCCAGGGATCTCATTTATGGAATGGCGCAATCCGGTGCAAAGGGTGGGCTAACGTCATGGAAAATGGCATTAGACGGGTGTGGGTGGCCATATAGGAGAAGGGGGTTTTGCACCAAAAAATTACGTTAGGCTGGTTAGAGTAAAAAAAAGATGACTCTAACCAGCCTAGCGTAATTTCTTGACGCTAAAACTACCATACCACATGACTCCTGTCTTATAAAAGACAGGAGTCATGCCCACCACCCCAATGGCCAGCACAGGAGACAAGGGTCCCCAGAGCATGGCCATTGCACCCAGTGCCATGTATGGCGGCCCATTTCAGAGCCCCCAATGGCACTTTAAAAAAATAATAAAATACTCACACCTACTTACCTATACTTACCTGGGATGGGGTCCCCTATCTTCTGTTGTCCCTCTGGTGTGGGTGAGGGTGTTCCTGAGGAGGGCACTTGTGGACTTATTCCATGGTGTTCCACCATGGAAATGGGCCCACAGCTCCCCTAACACCTGCCCTGACCCAGGTGTTAAATAAAGGCGGTAAGCAAGCTTAGCACCATTATTTAGCCCCACCTCCCTCCCGTACACCATTTTTGCACGGTAGGATAAATAAGGCGCCTGGGCCTTAGAGTCATTTTTTGTCCGGGAACGCCTACCTTGCATCTCAATAATGCAAGGTAGTTTTCCACTAGCAAAAAATACTTAAACTCCAAAACTTTGGTGCTAGACGGGTCTAGTGCCAAAGTATAAATTTGGAGTTAGGTTTGCGCTGAATTAGCGTAAAAATAAATGACAGTAATTCAGCGCAAAGCAAGTATAAATCTGGGTCTAAATGTTATGGGCATGTTCCCAGGATAAACCCCTCCTTGGTTTTTATTTACACACTCAGGGCTGTTTATTGGCATGTGCCTGGTTTCTGTCCCTGCTCATAAAGCACCATGGTGAAGTACCTTTCTTGTGCTTCAACTCCGCCCTCTATCCACCTGCAGCTACCTCTTTTACAGCTCATTAAGGGCTGAAAGAATTAAAGTTGCTTGTTCTTTGAGAGAGTTAGAAGCGGCGGGGAACCAAAATGCAGGACAACTGGCGTCCTAAAGTGCTTATTTGCAGGCTGCAGGCTGCAGGATGGGAACCACGATTCCAGAAGAAACATTTTGTTTTTTTTTATTACTGGCGGTCGATGGCGGCAGACGTAACCCACGCGACTTGCTGTTAGCGCACTCACCCGACACCTGCTACAGAAGCACAAGCATCCAGGCCGCGTAACACTGACGGACACAAGGGAGCTCTCACTTGGTCAGGAGCGGACAGAAATTAGGAGGCTGTAGAAGATGTGAGACCAGCTGAGTAGCTGTGGTATGTTATGTTATGTTATGGGAAATTTATAGAGCGCATGGCTGCCCTCAGGCCTCCCAGCGCTTAAAGCGGAAATCTCCAACGGCTAGGCATGGGAGACAGATGTTAGTACAGCCAGGTGTTTAATAGCCGACGAAATGACAATTTGTGGCTAGTTTGCCAAAGAGAAAGAGGCAAGGAATTCCAAAGCTTAGCACCGATATAGGCCATAGATCTTCTGCCCCATTTAACTTTTTTTTATAGGCGGTATCACTGCTAATGCTGCTGATGATGACCTAAGATGTCTAGTTGGCTTATGAAAAGTAGCTAAGGTGTGCAGGAGCGGGGGTCCCTTAGCATGAAGAGCTCTGTGAGTGCAACAAAGGGCCTTAAACTTTAATTGTTACCCGATGGGGAGCCAATGTAGAGCATAAAAGGCGGGTTTGGCTGAATGATGTCTGGGCAAGTTGAAAAGAAGGTGAGCGGCAGTGTTCTGAAGCACCTGCAGCTTCTTTTTAATATAGTTTGGGGAGCCTAGGAACAGGGCATTTCCATAGTCCAGACGTGAGGTAGGTAATGCCTGTACAATGAGCTTCTTAGCAATGAGTGGGAGAACTTTAAAAATTATCCTAAGAAGTCTGAGTATCCCGAAACAGGTGGAAGATATTTTCTTTGCCTGATGGTCCATAGTGAGCCATGGGTCTAACCATACACCCAGTCTCTTAATGTGGTTCCTAGGCAGTGGAAGATCTCCTAATAGGTCAAGGATTGGTGTCACTTGAGATGGGAGTGAATAATGTCCCATAATCATGACCTCTGTTTTGTCTCCATTCAGTTTGAACTTGCACTCGGCCAACCAATTGGAGACTGCCCGTAAGCAGGGAGCAAGTTGAGAGTTAAAGGAATCATTTGGGGAGTAGAAAGAAACTACCAAATGGGTATTGTCTGCATAGGATACCAGCAAGAGACCAAATGGTTCCATTATCCTTGCCAGTGGTAGCATGTAAATGTTAAAGATCATGGGGCTTAGCGATGAGCCCTGCGGTACTCCCCACTGGCTCTTGAAACTGCTTGAGCATTGATGTGGAGGGACACAGCTCTGTTGCAACCAGTGGAGAGGGGGCCCTTCAATCTCAATTGCAGGGCCTAAGCAGTACCCTCTATTTTCCAAACAGCCTAACGGGTCTATACAGACAAGCCCTGGCCTATCTTTTGCCACGGAGAGCAATTATGAGTTGGCTCCCCTTCCTCGATTGGTGTCCCGGCGGCAAGGACATCCCAGACAACACCTCAAAGTCTGAACCCGAATGATGAAATGATGCAAATGGAACGAGGACATGGTGTTGCCTTAATGAAGTATCATATGCAGCAGGCATTGGGGGCGCATTGGGGAGGATTCGAAGCAGTACATAAGGAGTATGTTCGAGACAATCTTTGCTGCAATCAAAGAACTAAAAACAACACAGGCACAGTAAATAGCAGCTCTTTATGAACTTTGGCAAAGATTGAGGAGGGTATGGCCCAGCTCCTGGACAGATTGAAGGAGACAGAAGCTAGAATTTAGGACTCAGAGGATAAGGTGGTGTCTATGCAACAAGAAGTGTCCCAGCTGGGAAAAAAGGGGCACCTCCTCGAAGACAAATTGCTGGTCTTGCAGAACTATAACAGACAGTCAAGCCTTAGAAGCGTACGGGTGCCAGAAAGGAGTAATGGTCAGCAGGTACCTTTATGGGTGGATGCTTTACTGAAGAAAGTGATGCCTGAGTTAACGGGCAATCTGACAATCACTAGGGTCCATCGGGTGCCTGCTCAATGTCCTCCAATTGCCAAATACCTGTGAACAATTTTGGTGAATTTGGTGAAGAGCGTATTCTGTCACGAGCTATAGAAAAGAGATCACTTTCAACCCCTAAGGTGTCACAGTTTAAGATCTTTTCTGGTATGTCGGCACTCAAGGTGCGGAGAAGTAGAGTTTTTAAGATAATTGACCCATTTAAAGCTAAAGGCGCTTAAGCATCGATTGTCCAGCAGGCCAAGCTTAAAGTCTTGGTGAAGGGTCAACTTCATCTTTTTTCAGACACTGGGGAGGCCCAGAATCTCCTGCAGAATGTATCCATTTAGGTTGCCCTCTAACCAGTTAATTGGATTGTGCTTGCTGCTGATTTTTCTGTGCAGGGCTAGCAGGTATCTTTAGTAGTTTATGATGATTTCTGTTGTTACCTGCAGGAATGGATCCAGCGATAGAGAGATCCCATCTAAGATATGGTTGGCGTGTACACATTTGTGGTGCTGTGTTCAGATATGCATTTAGGGGGGTGGGACAGGGGTCCTCAGGGATTCCCTGTTGATGAGTGAGATGGGGTGCAGTGCCATGGCACCCAGGGTAATTTGGCGTGAGAGGGAGGATGTTTGGGTAAAATTCTCTCCTAGGGGCGCACAGGGTGGGTGTCAGGTGGGGGGGTGGTGTCATTTGGGTTTTTCAGTGGAAAATATAAGAGTTCGCAATTACGTTTTCATTTGGTGTCAGATCTTATGAAAGGATTTGGGAATATTTTTACCAGTGCAGAACTGGCTAGTAAGGGCAGGAAAGACAGTTTTTTTTCATTCAGCGATACAACAGGTTGCGTTAGTGGGATGGCACATTTAGATCCACATAGGATTCATGCAGAGCAGAAAATATATTTGGGATGTACTTGAAATCTCTGTATCTCTCAAGATTGCTTTTCTTGTGGGAGATAATGCAAGCACTTTATTGTAGCACGCTGCACTTTGCCAGTTTGTGGTGGGGGGGCCTTCAGTGGCTATGTAAGGCAGTTAGTCACTTTACTAATAGTGCAATAGTTGAGCATGTAGGAATGAGTTTGCATTTGCTTGAGCAATTCATTTTATCATATGACGGCATGGGTTCATCCCTATCATCTAAGCACTCTTTCTCTAATCTTTTTATGAGATATGATACTCCCAAATATGGAACATATTACTGTAGCACACTATTGCAGCCCCCTCCACTTTGTTAATTTTTGCCCGGAGGGGAGAGGGGGTCTCTTTAGCTGCTATGCAAGTATGCAAGGCATTTAGGCCCCCAGTATGACTTTGGCAGTCTCAAACTGAGACTGCCAAAGCCATGGGCGCCAGAAGACCGTCAGCGCTGGCAGTCTTCCGCCTGCCATAATAAGGATACTGCCGGATTTCTGCCACATTTACAGTGGAAATCCGGCAGTAGCCATGCTGACGGATGAGGCGCCTGGGCGGCGCTACCACCTGCGCCGCCCCGCCAGTAGGACACCACCAGCCGTATTTTGACTAAACAGATGGCCTGTTGGTGTCCAGAGGAAGGGGTGCTTCTGGCGGTAGCAGCGCCCCTTGCCGTTCATTAGTGGCTTGCTCAATAACTCTAGGATTACCATTGCTACAATATACGTTCCTATCCCTGATGTCCCAGCCCCAATAGCTGTGCTTTTCCAAGCACTGGTAACCATTCCCCAGCCTAGTAATTGTGACAGGAGATTTTAGTTTTCTTCTAAACCCATAGCTAGACTCTACTTCTCAGATGCGTAAGCAGAATAAACTGCAAATGGTTAAGGTTATGCTTGATTACATGAAAAATGTGAGTTTGGTTGATCTTTGGCATGAAAATTATGCTGAAATGCTGGAATCCTCCTGCTTCTCTGCAAAATAACTCTGCTGCTAGATTGGATTTTTTCTTATTTTCCCGAGAGCTGAAGCTTAGTAGCTATGCGCATATTTTTTTCCAGATCATTCCTTGATAAAAAATTGAAGTCTCAGGGATTAGGGGAGAAAGACCAGGTGGAAGGTGGAACTTTAATAAAGTAAATCTCGAAGAGGAAGAATGGGGTAAGGAGATACACAGGGAGATAACAAGCTACTTTGCTGCAAATGAGCAATGAAAATATGTGGAGCGCATTTAAGGCTACTACTTGTGATTGTGACTCCATAACCTCAAAAGATATTATACAGAGGAAGCAGCTATTAGCCTGCAGGTCTGGGTTAGACTAGGCGCTATATCATGCAAGCCTAGCGTATTCCCGTAATCGGAACCATCACAATAAATCGGTGCTTAAGCAGGCGAGAGCACATTTGCAAGATTATTATTATGAGCGAGGGTACACTGACAATGCTGCTTACCGTCAAAAGATTTACAAAGAGAGTGAGTGAGCAGGCGGATTTGTAGCCTGGCAGGCTTGAGAGAGCCATAGGGTTACACCTCTCTTTAATGAGGAAACCAAAACCGCCCTGATTTAAGAAACGTTCCTCCAACATTATGCAGCACTATATAGCGTATAGCAGCAGGATGTTATTGCTTGACTCAGGTGTTTATTTACCCAGCTTCCCATTCCAAAAGTACGACTCAGTCAAATTCAAGCTCTGTCTGACAAAATTTCCCTCGAGGAAATCGAGAAGGTTGGTAAATCTTTGGCTATTGGGAAGGCTTGTGGTGAAGATGGCCTACAGGTTGAGTTTTTAAAGACATTTGCACCGGTTTTAAATCCAGAGCTATTAAAGTTGACCAATTATATTCTGGAAAGGGGCAAGGTTTCAGTATCTTTTCTTACTGCTATAGTAGTCAGTTTTCCGAAAAAAAGACAAAAACAAAGAACATTTTAATTCATATTGGCCCATTAGCCTTTTGAATGTGGATTACAAGATCGTTATAAAATTACTCCTAATCAAGTGAGTAGAATTTTAGGCTCCATTATTAATCCAGACCAGTGCGGTTTTATTTCTGATAGGCAGCTATTTTCAAATACAAATTATCTGCTAGAACCTTTAGAATATATATATATATTTTTTTTACAAAAAAGAGTTCTGGCACAGGTTCTTTTATTACATGCAGAAAAGGCATTTGATTTCGTTTCTTGGGAAAGCATTTTTGTTACTCTTAGGGAATTTGGGGTCTCCGAGAGACTTATTCAGAATATTCCATGATTTTATAGAGGGGCAACAGTCCAAATAATTATTAATTCTCAGAATATTGGGGCCTGTGAGGTTACTAGGGGAACGCAGCAAGGATGTCCCTTGTCACCCATCCTTTTTGCATTATTTATAGAGCCCCTAGCAATAGCAGTGTGGACTGATATGCGCATAGAGCTTCCAATCAGGGGCATCACTATAACTACACTACATGCCGATGATATTGCTCTTTTTTAAAACCTGGTTTAGCGAACACAGAGAGGGTTTTTAAAGTCTTTCAAGTGTTTCAAGAGCTGGGCGGGTATACGATAAATAAACTAAAAATTGTATTATGTAATTGTATGTTTGACACTTTATCTGCAGAACTTCTCCCATTAGTCAGTTTAAGGTCCAAAAGATACCTAGGGATAAATGTTACAGAAAACTTCAATGACATTTTTGGGTTGAATTATTCCCCTCTGATTCGCAAGATGAAGGCACTTTAAAAAAAAAAACATAGAACAACCCACCTCTCTCAATTATGGGTTGTGTTGCCCTGATCCTAATGTCAATTCTACCTCTATGTATCTTTTTGTTTGCTGCTATACCATGTGCTCTTCAGAGTAAGCTTTTTAAAGAACTGGAGGGAATGTTCTCTGCTTTCATATGGGCCCATAAGACACCTAGACTGCTAATAGATCCATTATATAAACCAGTGAAAGATAGGGGCCCGATTTACCAACATACTATTTTGTTAATTTTGCACATGGTACATATAGGTTTTTTAAACTCCCTAAGAAGAACTGAGACAGAATTTTTTTTTCTCAATTTGATCTTTCACAAGTACAAGATTATTGATTTTCATGGCCTCATATGATTGTCTATAAAGGTTAGAAACAAGGTTTTAGATTGGTCCCTAAAATGCAAAGATCAATTGTTTAAGTGCAATGATATTCTGGCTATCAATGGAGACACTTGTCTTGGAGATATCAAGCTGGGAAGCTACTTCTATTAGATAACTGAGCCGTTTCTAGCTCGGAGTGTAATGGGTATAGTAAGGTCTTGGATTTTGTAAACTCTAACACCTGGAAAGCTTGGGTCAAAATAGAACCCTCCAGCAGGCACTTTAAAACAATGATCCACTGGTCTTACTTCAGTTTAAGACAGATTTTTTAATAATAACTTAGATGTCAGTCGAATTTGGGCCAGTTTGAACCTGGTGGAAGATTGGGTAGAAACTAGAACTCGAAGATCCATTGGAAGTTGGGTTTGTATCTTCAGACAAAAGAAGGCCAATTAGCTATACCTGAGGCTTGGGAAAAGTGGCAGTCCAAGGGAGGTCTTCAGATAACAGAGGAGACTTGGAATAAGATAAATGTATTACATTTTTCTATAATGAAGGAAGAAAATGTGGGCTTCTGTATCGGACCCCAGCTTTTGTGCATAAAATTAATTCCCAGGTACATGATCGATGCTTCAGGTGTTCTCTTGAGGGAGGGGGTAACTGGACCCATGTTATTTGGAGCTGTTCCAAAATAACCCAGGGAGCCCGGAGTATTGTTGTTGTTCCTTAGGGTTGAACCAACCAATAGATACCCACACAGCAGTACTGGGGTACTCACCTAATGTTGAGACTTCATCCTCGTAGAAAAAATAGTTTATTATAGTTGTAATAGCCAGATCAATATTTCTTCAAAACTGGCGGACAGAAGTGACCATGACATACCAGCCATGGTAGGCCAAAATGTCAAGCATTAAGGGGTTAGAGCATTGATACACTTTAAGATCTGGATCGCATAACACATTTCAGTGATTATGGGAGGCGCTTGGATAGGGTGGTCATCTTGTGCTTGCAGAGGTAAAATTAAACAGAATTGTACAATATCTAGGTAGAAACACAAGGTTTTTGAGAAATGTGCAATAAAAAATTAGTTATGGTTTGCATATGTTTTTTTCTTTGGGATCTGAACATGGCCTAATATCATGATATGTTGATTTATTGAACATGTTAAGGCAGAAGGTTGAGGCAGTGGGAAATGTGAAATACAAAATTATTTATTTTCTGGATGTGTATGTAGCTGTACCTGATGGCAATTGAATATTGTTTTATTCTTTGATGTGTTGGTTGATTGCAAATTTTGATTTGAAGGATGTATGAACTGTTCCAATAAAAAAAAATCTAGAACATGCAAAATGAAAGACCGTCAGCTACCCTACACGAAGGCCTCATTTACCCAAGACCAATCACCACACCCCAAAGGACAACATAAAAGTATAGTGAAAGTCCTTGTTAGATAAACAACATCAGGCTGTGGATTTAAATGTACTGGTACTACAGAAGCCTGCACTCACCTAGAGCCTTCTGAGCAGCAGTCGCTGCCTGATATGCTGTCCAACAGGTGCCATTGTTTATCTGCCTGGCCAGAGTGCTGTGGCTAGGTCTTGGCACCTATGATCAGCACACTTCAGCCCATTCACAAGTCAAAACTACACCACTTACTATTGTGACTCACAGTGAGAGCCCCAGTGCCCACACTGTGCAGGGCCTGTCTGAGCCACCAGGCCTAAGGGTGCTTGAGACCCAGGGGCAAGACTGCTAGACACATTGCGCTTCATGTATAGGCTCTCAACACTGATGGGTCACTGTGAGGCATGACTTGGCTCCCAGGAAACGAACCAGACTGTCAAACTACAACAAGCACTGCCAGTTCCAAGAGCACACACACAACAATGTGCCCACCCCATTGGTGCATGCATGCCAGACTTCACAGCCAGAGAGAAAAGTAGATGCCAAGCCTAACCATAACACACATCAAGGACGAAGAATCGGGTCCAGTCTCGGCAGACCCTGATAGCGTTGTCGCTCACTAACAGCAAGAACATTATTCATCCAGCAGGTATGGAGTGACTTTAAAGATTAGAGGTCTTGTTGTTACACACTGACTATGCAGTACACATCTTGTCACCAGTGCATGTATGTTTGTTAAACACACTTTTATTTATTATAAAGTACAATGTATAATAATGTGCTTAGAAGACAAAACAATAATCTTTAAATATAAAGTCAATAGACATTGGAATTTGTGTTAGTCCACTGGACAAAACATCAAACTGCTCAGTCTTCTCCGGGTTTTTTTGCATTGGTATTTATATAACACTTTCCCTTCCCTTTGTGAGACCTAAAGCACTTTGTACGCGGTATAGTCTTTTCATCTCTGGTAGAGCAATTTTATCTCTAATCAACAAGGCAGGCATTTTGGAGGACCACGTTCGCAACCTCAGGTGTTCTTGTGGTCTGAAAAAAATCTTAAATTTTCATAGTCTCTTTGGCACTGAAGGCTTTCAGGAGCTAACCATTTTTTTATTTTCTCTTATCATAATGACATGCATTGGTGTTAGTGCTCTCTGAGTTATGGGAAAGAGATGGCTGCTGATGTGGGATATATTTTGTGGGTCCTTGGATTGACTGGCTGTTAATGATTTTCTAGGTAGAGTTCTCAGTTGGTGCCCTCCTTTCCCTTGGAGAAGAACCAGATATTTACTGATTACCTAAATGAGAAGAGGTCTGTGGTTATACATTGTTTTGATTTGACTGTTAACACTACCTCAAACGTGCATCCTCTGGCTGAGTATTTGCAACCAAAATTAATTTTGAACTAAAGGTACTCTAGGTAGGAGTAGGAACACTGTCTCTCTAGTGAATACACAGTTATGTGAGCTTCAGAATTGTAAAGGTAAAATGCTATGGATGGCTCTATCTTTCATTTAAAAAAATAATTTTCATGTACTCTTTCATAACTTTTGATTGACAAATGCATTAAAGGCAGAAATGCATTACAGGTAGGAAACACGTTGGATGCATGTGTGATTTCCAAAAGTTGAAGTAAATGTATGCTGTAAAATCTACCATTTGAATCTATTTTTGTTCAAAACGTTCTTGCAGGGAAGAACCTCCCACCACCAGCACCCAACATGTTCAATTTTAGCCCAGACTCAATTACTATGTTCTCATCAAATTCCGTCCTACCACTTTTAAAATCCACCAGCCACCACAGGACATGACAGATGGAAAATAGGAAACAGGAGAGAGGGAAGGTGGGAGCAAGATTAAGTGAACAAGAGAGAAGTTTACAGACTGGCTGTTTGTGCCTAAAAACGACATCACCTCGATGGAAAGAGATCCAGTGCATTGAAGAAGTAAACCTTAGGCACCTGATGGAGAGGTTCATCAGTGGTTGGGTGGTGCGGAGCAATGGCGTAGAAGGCGACAGGAGGAAAAGAAGGGAGGAGGTAGAAATCTGGTTGATGAGGGTAATAGCAAGGGAAACCAGAGTGTGACAGAATTAGAAATTATATCACACTGTTCCAGAGACACTTACAAAGCCAAGAGATACCCTGTGGGGCAGGAGATTGGCTTCTTCCCCAATTTATAAGACACCGCTGGGCTACGATTTACGACTCCAAGTGCTCTTTACTCTAGTCAGACAAAGGCACCAGGGTTATAAGAGGAGAAATTTGAGATGGGAATCCTATTTTTAGAGAAGTAAACTATAAAAATATGTACTAATATTTAAATGAATGGCAATTATCTACCTTTATTTTTGTATCAATGTTTTTAACTGTTGAAATAATTAAAGTCATATGGATAGAGTACTATCCTGAAAAAGGACCACCCAATTATTCCATATTGTTGAATGTATACTTAAACAAGCATTCACAATGCAATAGGTCTCACATTTACTTGAGTTGGAGCTTTTGGCCTTGTAAACGCATAACTGGACCTTTTTTGCCACATTAATTGGTCAACCCTACCACAAATGTTGGTCCTTTCTGCCACATAATTCCAGTGGCCCTGCATATAACTAAAGGGCTAGTAGGCCTCCTGGAATATTTTTTTAACAAGGGCCTTAAAACACAAACTATTCCAAAGTGCACAACAGATTTACTTTCCAGTTGGTACAGGCGACATTGCCCGCAGGGCAATGAATAAATAACTGTACTCCAAGAATTCAAGTAAACATGTAAAAAAAAACCCTGGCGATTCTTTTTCATTCTGGAGAAAGGACATACTTTTGTCTAGTGGAAGCTTGGAGTCATCATAAGGTAGCACATATGGTTAATATGCCTGATGCAAAGAACGTGTAGTGAGCAGATCAGAGTGCACATAATTTAAAAACGATACTGCAGATAGAGTTCGCGCTCTGAGTGCTGTGAGCGCCATGGCAGCCAAGAGAATGTACTTTTGTCTTGTGGAAGCTTGGAGTCATCATAAAGTAGCACACAGGGTTAATGTGCCTGCTGCAAATAACGTGTACTAGGCAAATCACAAAGTGCATGTAATGTAAAAATTACTCTGGCGATTTATGTTAAGATAACATACTTTTGTCTAATGCAAGGCTTGGAGTCATCATAAGGTAGCGCACTGGGTTAATGTGCCTGCTGCAAAGAACGTGTTGCAAGCAGATCAGAGTGCACATAATGTAAAAATGATACTGCAGATCGAGTTCGCAGTCTGAGTGCTCTGAAAGCCACAGCAGCCAAGAGAATGTACTTTTGTCTAGTGGAAGCTTGGAGTCATCATAACGTAGCGCGCAGCGTTACTATGCCTGCTACAAAGAACGTGTACTAAGCAGATCAGAGTTCACATAATATAAAAATGGCACCACTGATCGAGTTCACGCTGTGAGCGCCATGGCAGCGACGAAGGACAGACAGAAGAAAAAAGTAGTTTGCCTATGCTGAAGTATATCGGCAATTGGGCGGTAACAAAACCATTCCAGGGTGAGACAAACGTAAAGCATTTACCAATGACATCAAGTGATTTTTGAAAGGCAAACCCACAAATGAATGAAAGCAATGGGAGTAAGGTGGATGTGGTTAAAATCCCACAATACTGACAACAGGTTAAAGTGCTTGCACGCTCGACCTAAAAAGTACTGTTCCTTTAGGAAATTTGGTTTTGGAGTATGTGCAACGATCAACAAAAATGAGTTTTGAATCTTGGGACAACTGACAGGGATTATGCAAGGTGCATCAACCAACATATAAATTAAATGGAATTAATTCAATTATATTTCATCGAACGGTGACTGTGTCAAGGCATTTATCGACATACATTTGTTAGAAGATTAGGCTTTCAAGGGAGACAGAAGGCTCGACCATAGCACTTGATTTGCTGAGTATGGTTTGGATTGGGATTGTAGGGGCCAGATGTAAGAAAGCATTTTGCATTCGCAAACGGTGCGAATGCCTGTTTGCGAATGCAAAATGCCAGTTCAGAATGTATGAAATGCATTCTGAACACAATTTTAAGGAATAGCTAAAATAGCGATTCCTTAAAATTGCGACCCTGTTTAGAGAGTCGCAAATTGCGACTCTCTAAATTAGAAATCGCAAATAAGGATTCCTTATTTGCAATTTCTTAGCACATGTATGAAGCAATTCCTAAATGCGATTTTGGCATTTAGGAATCACTAATTACCACCAAGTTGAACTTGGTGGTAACCATGAGCAAAATTTAAAAATGCATTTAAAATGCATTTTTAAATTGTACATGTCAAGCACACATGCCCTTTTGGCATGTGTGCACCTTACATGTCCCCCAAAATATTTTTGGAGTGCAGCAGATGGGGCCTTAGCCCCCCAGCACTCTGGGGTTTTGGATTTCCAAAATTGCAATTTCTGGTTCAGAAATCGCAATTTTGGAAAAGCAAAAAATTCGAAGATATGGGCCAACAGGCCCATAGCTGCGAATGGGGCCGGTATTGCAATTTGCGATTCGGTAATAACATTTGCGATTTTTAAGAAATCGCTATTACCGAATCGCAAATGTGATACATGGCACTTTGCGAGTCGGAAATAGCAATTTCTTAAAAATCACTATTTCTGAATCGCAAAGGGCCGTGATGATACATCTGGCCCTTAGGGCTTAATAGGACATCCTAGGTTGCCTACATTCTTTGCCTGTCTTCGCTCTCTTTTTAGCTGCAACATTTCTGAGACCGCAAAAAGAAGACAGATTTGAAAAAACTGGACACCATGGTTCAGCAGGATGGTGGCACAATAGTGGGACAGATTTGCTTTACACAAATTTCAGCAGAACCGCTCTTAAAAGGTGACTAACTCATATATATTGTGCTCATCCAGGCAATAATGTCTTTTAAAAGTGTGCAAGCTGGGCAACATTCCTACCTGTAAAATAGCAAATATATGCACTCCTCAAGCCACTGTCAAACAAGTGTCCATCTTTCTGGTGCCTTGAACTCTAATGCCCCCAGAATCTTTACTTAGCCAGCATGAAACACACTATTGTACTGAAGACTATCCATTTAGATATTGCTGTTTTATTAATGATTTTTCCTTTCTTTACTCACAAAGAGTTGATCGTTGATAAACAGTTTTCTGCTCTTCAGTGCCCATTTTGGATGTTAGCAGAGATTTGTAAAGAGTTTTTGCCATTTACATGGGCTTGCAGCATTGCGCTGGTTTGGAACCAAAGAAGGAAATGTGAACCAACAATCAACCTCAAGTTCTGAAGATTCCATCACTGACCAGAGTAATTTTTCTGTTTCATTAGGATCATCCGATGTGTGTGTGCAGTTAATAATTTGTGGGTATATTTAGCTATAGTGTGATTTGTTATGTGTGTAGAGGAGAATTTTACCAGTTTTGGGTACAGAACACCTGGAGATTTATTTATCTCCTTACCCGCCTTAAAATATTTGTAGGAGGTATCTAAGACTATGGTGTGTTGATTGGGTTAACAATCTCCCTTTCTATCGAGTTACCTTTTAGGCTTTGGAAGGGTTTTGGTGAAACATGGTACTTAGGCCCATATTTATACTTTTTTAGCATGCATTTGCGTCAGTTTTTGACACAAAAGCGGTGCAAACTTGCAAAATACAACTATATTTTGTAAGTTTGCGCCACTTTTGTGTGCAAAAGCGGCGCAAATGCGGCGCTAACAAATATAAATATGGGCCTTAATATCTCTGGAGACATACGTTAGTTTATGAAGAGTGAGCTTTGTGTAGTCTACTTTTATGGTGTCTCTGAGCTATACTGGATGCATGTGCTCTGCTTGAGGTTGTGATTTGCTATTGTATTTGGCACTGTTTTGGGCTTAGTGTTAACCAATTTTATGGAATGTCTGAGTTGAGCTGTACGTTTGCTAACAGATCTCACTAATGTGTTCTGTGGCATGTTGTCTATTATCTAAAGTATCTGCTGTGTGTACAGTATCTTCAAAGCATCAGTCACATCTGCAAGGCAAGTGGCATAGAAGTTAGCATATAGTGACTAATTAACCTTCATTTAAAGGGCCTAGCAGAGAAATTAACAGAGAAATGAAAATGTGCACGTTTGAATTATGGTGAACCATGTGACCGCCATTCGTATTTGACATCACATTTTAACATGAAGATATTTTGCATTTATATTAAATGAATTAGTGATATGAATTAACGCTGAGTGTTCTTAATTAGATGAATATTAACACTGAAGTATTAAACGAACATGAATTAATCGTACTTATAATGATTTAAATTAATTTTATTAACATGAATTATATGTGTGCAGAAAAATAATTGCACGATTAAACTGTTCTAACATGTCGTAAATAATGTTTGCAATTAAATAGTTTGCTTTGCTTATTTGATTTCAATTGCAAGGTGTGCAATAGGTTTTATATGTATTAATTGTATTAATGTGTATTAAGGATTCATTAACTTGCCTAGGCCAGGAAGATTTGTTTTGCAGCAGTAGAGGAAAACTATTTGCTTATTCTGTTCCTTTTGGCCTGAATTCTTTTCCCTAGGCTGCTGACAGGATATTGAATGTCCTGTTTTGTTGAAGACGAAGAACTTGTTTCAGTGTTAACTATGTTACAGTATTTGTTCTAACTGTCAAACAAGACAGGAAAGCTCAAGATTCCCATGTGAGAAAGCTTAGAGCTCGTTTTGTGTACGGTGAGAGAGGATTCTGATTTTGCAAACAAGTAGAAAATGTAATATTTTGTCGGAACTGTGTGAAATCATTGAAATGACTGTGCACTTTTGCTGAGAAAATCCAGAATAGTTGCAAACTTGATGGTGCAACCAGCAGCTATTGGACATTGGATTAAGTAGGTACAATGACCCCCCCCCCAAAGGACCAATCGGAGGACAATAGATATTTCTAATTAATGTGGAACTTTGAAACAAAAAGTCTACTCCTGCCTTGTCTTTTCTACGTTTCTGTGAGAGTCTATTGATGTCCCGCAAAGGCTGTTGTCATTTTCACCTCCTGTCCCTCTCAAAGAATTTTGCCATATATAATCTTGTATTATGAATTTCTTCTAGTCTTAATTGCCCCATTTGTTTATGCTGTTCAGTAATGATATGCCCAACTGATTCTGAACAGCTGACTTGCCCTGTGCACTCCGTGTTCTGCACTGTCCTGATGCTGCTGTCAACTGACGACGGCAGAAGGTAAACGCTCTAACTGATGAAGTATTCCTGTCTGCTGTCCCATGAGGAGAGGTAAAACTAAGTGTGGTTTCTTGCTTCCTTATCAGATTAGATAATTACACCAGCATAATTTATAGAGAGTAACCCTAGTTAGATGATTTTTCAAATTATTTTTGCCTTTTCTTTAGCCTGCATGCATTAGCCCCTCCCCACACGTGCAAATCTAAGATTTGTGTTGGTAATAAGGGTGGCCCAGCACTGAAATTGATTGTTAAAATTTTTATTTTGATGATTTACTGATGTTGTCACCATCATATGCCTTGAAATCTGACACTAATGTGCATAATGTGGTCTTGCTAATTTAAGTTATTCTTTTGGAGTGTTTAATAGTGCTGATGTTTAGTAGGGTAAATCTCTTTAGACGCTTTGGTTAGCCTATGGTTTTATGTCTGTTTATAATTTAGTTTTGAGCACCATATATGTGACATTGATGTTGGGATTGTACTAAAGCTTTGAAATGTTATTCAATTTGGAGTTTGATTTAGTATTAAATGGTTCATGGCGTCCAGAATTGGTTATGATTTTATGTCATTGATTTGTGATTGAATGAATCTGACTACTACACTCTTCACAAAGTCCAAAGATCCAGTTGATCTCTAATGGTGGGAATGGTGATGGCATCTCACCAGTGCGCTTGTGGTTTCTGATCCCAAGGTGGTAAGAAGACTTCCGTGAGGGCTTCAGCACACTGTACACCCAGGTGTATCTCTGTGTGTATGTATGGTTCTGTGCATTATCATGTGCAGTGTTGTGAACTCTTTTATACCTAATATGAATGTTTTCCTAGTTGGTGGTGCTGGATAATTCTAATGTGTTGAGTATTTGTTGCTAGCTGGGGAGTGCTGTTGTTACTATAGTGACACCAACTTAAATATGGTGTAGTGGCACTAGATTTGCATGATCAGTGTTCTGTTTAAAGTTTCCTGGTGGATTCAGGGTGTATGTATATAGATGTTTTAACCTCCCAAATAATGCAATTGCTCTTAATCCTTCAAAGCATGTAGTTGAGGAAAGAACTTAGGTTGCTTAATCATCTGTGAAACATGCAAGATGACATAAACGTGGGTAAATAAAACATACTTTCTTAATAACACTTTCTCTGAGCAGAATAGTGTGGGAGTTCAAAGTTACATGCTGCAAGGCTGTTTGTTCCTTAGCTGTAAACGGACAGACATCTAGGAACAGCAAAACAATGAACAGAATATGTTGAAGACTGTTCAAGGATGCCTGGCATGTTTATAATCAATCAGGGGCAGCTTCTCCGCAGTGGCGGAGGGGTGTCACCCCCCTGGCAGAGCCAGCAGATGAAAAATAAAACAATAGCTTGTTATCATTTTATTTTTCATCTGCTGGCTCAGCCAGATGAGTGTACAGGGTGGGGTTGGGCTGGGCCACGGGAGATGGGGTGGGGGGGGAATGATAGGAGAGTGCACTAAGTGTGCATGGCCAGCCAAACACACATGCGCTCTTAGGTGTCTCAAACCGAGCTGTATACACAGCTGGGCTTGAGAAACAGCGCCAACCCCGAGCTTGTGTAATCCTGATGCTGCTTGCATGCTATGTTTAGCATGGAAGTAGTGCCAGGATTGCTAGGGAGCCTGTGCTAGTATCCCAGCAAATGCTGGGACACCACAACAGGAGTGAGGCGGCTGGAGGCGGCGAGAGACAGCGATAGACAGCCACGCAAGGCAAACAGTGTTTTTTTAAAATGTTTTTTTAATAATGTTGTTTCCCCCATCATCTCCTCCCCACTTAACATATGCGGTGGCCACTGCTGTTCTCAGTCCCTGAGTGGTGCAACAGCAAAACTGAGAGAGAGAGCTGACCGAAGCATCTGAAAAATGGTTGGTCGAAAAATAAATGAAGGAACCCATTGTTTTACTGAATTCATTTTTCAAGTGATTTTATCATCTATCACTCTCCGAAATACTTGTCAGGTGTAAAATAGCTCCTCATGCATCCCAGTGAAAATGGAAGAACACACTTAAACAGTGAATAGAAAAATTATGGAACTAAAACAGCTCTACAGGATGATCCAAGATGTGATTAAAAATGTCTCAAGCTAATTGCAGAAAGGCCCAGGGTTAGAGAAGCTAATAGCTGAAGGAAGCTGTTCGAAAGCAACTCAAAGTAGGATTTACATACAAAATGTTCTCCATGAATACATTTTAAACATAAAAAGAATGTGGATCAACCAAAGTATCACAGATAGTGCCTGGAGCATGTGTCCCAAGACAGTCCAACCACACTGAATAGATGATGCCCTGCCAAAGTTTTGAATAACCTCAAGCTTGAACTGCAAAAACACAAAGACGCTCTGAAGACAGGAGAACCAGAAATATGTGTTGATTAATAGAGATAACTTCTGAACGAAATACCAACAATCCAGCTATACAACTGTCTGGTGACAGCTTAAGCAATTTGCACCAGAGGCTTCAAGTGTATACTCGAAATACAGTGGGCATAAACAACTGTCTATTGTTATGATGGGCACTGGTGCATATATGAACATAACTAAAATGAATCTTAATATAATGGATGGAAAAGGTAACCAAGAGGGACTCGAGGACTATCAAATGTTGATGGCGTCTCCTGGTCAAATTTGTTCAATGGAAGTCCATGTGCGCTGATGGTCAGACGAATGAAAGTACATCGAAAAGAAACTGTGAGATAGTACCAAAGAAGAAAATATGAACCAACTGCCATCATACGCTTATTCCAGAATCAACAGAAGAAGAGGAGCTATAATCCAAGGAGAAGAGCAGACTACAAGAATGCAGTTGAATCACTACCTCGTTGCTGAACCTTATCTTTCCCCACTAGACAGTAAACTCACATTTAGCTCGCAGGGGTGGTGCTATTTATAGACCACTTTGGAGGAGGGCTTTGCTTAAAGGAAACGGTAGACCAGGAGTAAACCTGTCTGAGGGGTGCGTAGAGTGTTCATCCAGTAGGATCTGTCAGGAGGTTGGAATTCTGATATGTCAGTACATGTGGAGTGAAGCATGCCACAAGAGCTCATAAGTGCCTCCCAACATATAAACACGGGATTTCCAGCCCACGAAACACTTTCTCTATCTGGGGTTAGCCGGGGATGGGGAGTGCCATCTGTTGTTTCTTTCACCACCCACTCCCGCGCGTGCCGTTATGTCATGTCGTTGTGTCGCTGAGAGACACGAGGCTCTGAGTCACCAAAATATTGCTCGCAAACTTCCAAGTTTTAGGAACAGAAGCCCGTGCAATTTTTAGGTATAATAAGCTGGATGTTTTACAGCAGTTCTGGACCACTGAAAGACTGTTAGCTTTAAAAAGAGAAAGAAGAAAATAGGAAGGTGTTTTTAAACTCCTGCAACTTCAGGCGATTAGCAGTTAATAATTAGAGGAATGGGTTTTCGGTACTTGTCAAAAATAAAGGTGGGGTGAGCACTGATGCAAGATTTCTTAAAATGATGGGTTTTAATGAGTTGGAAGGATCAGTTTAGCTCCCCTCAGTGTAAGCAGCAGATGCAAAGACCCCGTGCCAATAACATTTGCATTCAACTGCAGATGTTATTTGCTACAAATTACACCCAGGTGTGAAATAATAGGGAACAACACGTATACACTGCGTTTATGCCTGGTTTGCACACATTGTACCCCTCCTGCAATGCTTTCAACAGGTAATTACCACTAGGTAAACTCGTTTAGTAAATACCTGTGCAAATGCCAACTGCAACTTGCACTCAACTCCCAATTCAAATTCTAAAATGTGTAGGAATTGAAGTTGCACCCATTAACTTTCTCACTCATGATCCTACATCACTCTTGTTTCAATAGTTAAAGTGAATATTGTCACTATGTACAATACAGGTGTCTGCTGTGAAAAGACATTCCATGCTTTACCCTGGATTACATTAGGCCATTAGGAAGATTTATAGTGAACATCTGTCATTTGTGTCAAACAGATGAAGGATTTTTCTTTGAACCATTGCTAGTCCTCAATTAGTTGGTGCAGACAGACCCGTTGCTATCTTATAATAGGGGATGCTCATGAATCTTGCCACACTTCAAAAATAGGTTCCCTCATCCCTGTAAACAAAAATTACCCTGCCATCCTGCCACACAGACATAGTTACTAGGTGTTTGGATGAACTAAACACAAAATCTGTTTACAATATTGTAAAACATAATTTTGTTTTCAAGTCACATTGTGGACACTGTGCTCATCTACTCAAAAGGTATTGATATCTAAACATGGGAGTTGTTTGTTTACACATCTATAACTACAACACTTTCATCAGCTTCATCCCAATTGTTTTCAGGGAGAAAAATGGAAGTACTCCCAAGGCTGGGCTTACATTCCCCAACTGGACAAATATAATGAGGAGCCATGACCATCAATCGATAGGTCAAGGGAGCAGCGGGTCGAAAAAATTTGGGAACCACTGATCTTGTGGAAGGAACCTGGACAGGGTCATTAGTGTGGCTTCTCACGGGGACACCACTTGCACGACAAAGACAAGCCCGTCTGCATCCGACATTGACTGGAACATGACCAGAGCCAGCAATGCTGCCCTTTTATCTTCAGCCAAGACTTTAAAGTTAACTAATGGTAAGGAGACGTTGTTGGCCTTCTGCTCACCTGGTTGCAACTGCTTATTACTGAACACCTGGCGGGAGGCATAAAGCAGCAACGTCTTAAGTTTAACTTCGTAATACAAAAGAAGGTAGACCCTCCTAGGCTTATTCTCAGGGAATGTAGTATGCTGTGCCATAATTCTCCGGATCGCTAACAAGGGCAGCTTAGAGTTATATTGTCTGATTAACTCTAAATCAGTGGTTCCCAACCTTTTGACTTCTGTGGACCCCCACCTTATCAATACTGGAACCCATGGACCCCTACTGAATCATTATTGGAATCCTGGGGCACCCGCTGAGTCATTACTGAAAGCTGGGGACCTAATCTGTTAAAATTATTCCATTTTCTAAGCAGTGGCGAACCCCCAGGGGTCCCCAGACCACAGGGTGGGAACCACTGCTCTAGATCCCTAGTTAAAAAGAAATAGGAACGCTAGGACTTACTTAACGATAATAACTGGGATGTTTTTATTTGTAACGTGGCTAAGTGACAGTTCTGTTGCCGATAACGCATTGGCAATACTTAAGGGCTATGACTTCTCCTACCTGAACCAGGTAGATGGGATTGCCATAATTTTTTTAAATGATTTTCCTAAATTGCAACAACATGAACATGCAATAGTTACATAGCCAATCACTTGTAGGCTCAAAGTACACATATGACAATTAAACAATGCCGTAGACAAAAGACCATATTCCACCGGTGGGCTTAGGTATAGTCCATATACATTACAATGCCAGCATCTGGAAATTGATCCAATCCTTACAATACAACATGATGTATCACTTTCACCACATTTCAATGAAGACAGGTAGCATAAGATATATCCCGAAAATTACATATACAAGGCACTTACTGCTCAGTCATTCACCTTCAGGTTGTCCTGTCTCCTTCCCAATTAAATATGTTTGATAGGGACCCCAGTAGTTTTTCAGGTGATTCTGGGGTGGGGTTAATTCATTATATGTATCTGTTTGGGTATTGTAGTCGGGTTTCCACTATGTCCCTCAGTGTAGTCAGCACACTGCCCCAGAATCACTGTATGCCAAAGCAAGCCCATGCCATGTGGAGAATGCCCTTCAGTCAGTTTCTCAGTCTTCGAAGAAACTGTACAGATTTGAAAGATTTCTTGAGCCATGCAGAGGATCTAGCTGTCAAGTTTATTCAAAGAGGGTACTCACAGAGACTGATTAGAGATTCTCTAAATAGAGCTAGGTATTATGACCGTTTGTCTATGTTCCAAGAAAAAGCAAAGAAAGAAAATGACAGACTGATGTGTGCCATTCGCCATTCCAATTTAGATGACAAAATTAGACACATCATTAATTCTCAATGGCATCTCCTAAACACGGACACCAATTTTGAAACACTAAGCAAACCCCTCTTTGCCTTCAAGAGGAATAGAAACTTGCACAGTATTCTAGATAAATCTGTCATTAACATAACTAAAGAACTCACACAAAAGTCACTTATTAGGTTGGAACCCATCAAAGGTAATTATAAGTGTGGGAGTTGTCAGGCATGCCCGGAAGCGCTAGTATCTGACAATTTAACATGGAACGGTAAGTCTGTCAGTTTGTCATCCATGACCAACTGTAGATCTAAGAATATGATTTATTTGATTGTGTGCCCATGCAACCTGGGATATGTCGGTGAGACATCTAGGGAGTTCAGAATGAGATTCTATGAACACAAGTTGGCTATTAAGACCCTAAAACCTAATGCCCCATTGGTTGCACACATGGGAGTTCACAGACACATAAGGAATAAGATATCAGATGGACCATCTCAGAGAAGATTGTCCCTAAGAACAATTTGTGCTATGAATCAGTTAGGAAAAAGAGAGAAGTTTTTTGGATTTTTTATTTAGACACATGTGATAAAGGCCTAAATGAGGAAATACCTTGGCAAAATACTCTGTAACATGCCAGGCAGTATGCATATCTGTGAAGGGTAAGCAACCTAGCTTATTAATAAGTTAGCAATTCATAGTCTATTTCATCTTCGGTAGGGATCCGGTCTTCCCTTTATGATGATTCAGGCAATTCCAAGATGTCCGCTGAATTTTCTGTTCTCTGGGTATCCATTGAAAGTATGCTGGTAGCCTCTTTCTATGTTGCTGACTAATAGCACGTTTGCTGGCGGGAAGGAGGCCTTATAGCTTCCTCTGAGAACACTGCGTGTATTCCTCATTATTATGGTCAGCAGGAGCAGCAAGATTCACCGTCTACCAGCATTGTGTGAGTAAGTTTATAGAAAGTTTCAGTTGGCACATTATATAGAAGCGATTTCTGCCCGTATTATAATTGATTACATTAATTGCCTACCACAGCAGATAGGAAGTGAAGCCTAATAATTGCTTTTAGGTAGAGATTCTGTACAAAGTATAGTTACACAAGACTTATATAACTATATGAGTTTTTATTTGTTACTACCTTAGATTGCTAACATTATGTGAATGCGATAATTTTGGGGAGCCGTTCCAAGTACTCAGCTGTTTGTCAGGTACGGGCAGCATATTCTATTATATTCTACTGCTAATCTGTAGTGTGTTTTTCATTCTATCGCTTTTCTGTTTTGCTTTTCTTTGTTTTTTTGTTTTTTTTGTTTTTATCTTTAAAGGGTTAGGTGGCTTTTCAACTCATCTTGCAACTGGTGTCTGAATATTATATTTGGGAACCACTGAGGGATCTTTGATTCTTTCACTGATTCTAGATGTTTTTTTCACTTTTTGGACTTTGCTGTTGAATATCGACATTCACTTCCACAATACTAATATCATTGTCATTATACTCCTCAATTCCCTATTTAACTTTTATGTTGTCTTAATGCCATTCCTTTCTGGGTTGTTATCTAGTTCGCCAACAAGCGGGTGCAGCACCAGTTTGGAGATTCTGCCCTAATGAAGGTGGTGCAAAGAATTAAGGTGATATACTAATATTGCAAGTCCACCAAAACGTGCGTTGGCAAGAACATCAGTTGGGTACCACAAGAGCTAAGATAATGCAGTAACTTTGGATGGACATAGTGTAGATTAAGGCAACTGCCTAGCTTGGATGCAAATATATTAAGTGGATTTACCTTGAATTTTGAAACTTGACCATTTCTAAGTGGTTCGCATAACAATGTATAACTTTTATTTTGGACATTTATCTTGGAAATTCACTGATCTGTATTCAAGAGATCCTATAGCAATACCATGAACTTTTAGATTATAAGGCTGCCAATGGTAGATGCAATGTATATTGATGATTATGTGTGATTGTCTATGAACTAATATTTGAATGAATTTGTGATACTCTATGATTTTTGTGTTTACATATCTATCCAGCATTTGGTTGAGTGACATTCGTTTGTGCATGATTTTGTAGTCTATATTGTTCTGTTTTTTGTCTTGTGATGCAAGTTTTGTGGTTGTCCATTGTGTTGTGTGATTATATGTTTATTCATTTTCTATATATTTTGTTTGGTTGATATTATTATATAGGGAATTGATGCTGTGGTTTTGTTGTATTTAGAAATTGTCTCATTAAAATATCATTTGTTTGATTTATATTAAACAAATATTTTTTCAATACGTACAGCAGTGATCAATGATTTACAGTTTTAATTGTATAGGAGAGTTGTAAGTATTTTTCTTTGTTTAAAGTTTTGTTCCCTGGGTTTCTCTTCTTATTTTTGCCAGGGTCCCCTTTTTTTTGATTGGAGAATGCCCGTTTCTCCTTCCCCGCACCTCGTACAATCAGCTGTGCCACGTAACCCATATTTAAATAGTTTAAGGGTTGTGTAATATAACCTACTGATATATTTAAAATGAATCAGCTGGTGTCTCCCGTTAAGGGAAATAAAGTGAGCCATGGAGCAGCAGTACTGCCACTGTGCATCTGTTGTAACTGTACTGAAGTCCCTTTGCCATTCAGCCCTGGCTTTCATCAGCTCTGTTCTGCGAGTCTCCTGGGCGTAAAGCCTGGCCAGTAATTTACAAGGCGTAGCATCCTCAATGATCATGGAGAGGGCCTGCATGTCAGGAGGTTCTAGTAAGTTGTGTCCCAGACGGGCTCACATAGTGTGACAAGCCCAATGGTACTGATATCACATGAATGAGGTTGGCGTGTATGCTTGTTCAGTAACTGACTCCCAGGTGCGCATTGTACCCTCATGAAAAAGTCACCCATAGTCTTGATGCCCAATTTCCAAAATGCTGCACCTGCACCCCTTTCCTGCCCTAAAGGGAACCAGGCACACCATTCAATCAGTATTGAGGCAAATACAGCTGAGAGAGTGCCTGCCTGGTCATGAGGTTATGCATGCATGGGTGGTCGTATTTAAAGAGTCGAAGACCCCGTGGCAGATACAGAAGGGGGTGTGGTGACGACATGTCCTGCTCCATGTGCAAGTGTGGTAAGCCAGGAGGGCTATGGAACCAAGAGTGTGCGAACATGGAGTGTGCCGCCTTGTAATGGGTCTCCAAGTCAGGGGAACTGAGGCCACCGATGTTGTACAGCAGGGTCAAAACCTGCCACTGGACTCTGGGCTGTTTAACCACCCATGCTAGTCTAATCAGAAGAGAACAAAGTAGAGAAGACCGATCTAGGCAATAACATGGGGATATTCTGAAAAAAGAAACAACAAGCGTGGAAGCACCACCATCTTCCCAAGGGCAATTCATCCCATTAGGAATAATGAGGGATTGCCATAATTTATTGGTCTAAATTTACATGCTCTGCCACAAAGTTAGAAAGCCTTGAATTGATAAAAGGATTTGTCTTCTGTCTCACAATATCTGACAATGTTTTCTTTCTCAGGTGCTCTAATCAATCATCCTCTCAAATCATCTCCAAAGTTCCTTAAAGGACAGGCTAATGTGCTTGCTCCGTTCTACCCCGATCGCTGAAAAACTCAGAGTTCAACTGGATATGCGTCTCTCCTTCAAAGCGCATGTGAAGGCTATTTCCACCACCTGTTTTTTTTCTTCTTAAATCCATCAGGAAGACTTGGAAATATCTCCCTCTGACTATATGTAAAGACATTGTGCATTCGTTAATTACATCCCAATTGGATTATGTCAATGTACTTTATTGGGAACCCTATAAACATTGGTAAGTTGTCTGCAGGTTATTCAGAATGAAGCAACACATTTTGCTTTAAACATTCCTATAAGACAACCTATTTGACAAGGCTTGAAACAACTGCACTGGCTACCAGTCAGTTTGAGAATTAAATTTAAAGCACTGATGTTTACTTACAGGGCATTTAATAGGTCCACGCTATATTCAGGAAAAAGTTATTAGATATTTTCCACAAGTGCCTTGTGCTCTGCAAATGTAAATGTATTATGTATACCTAAAGTGCACAAAAGCAGAGCAGGAGGTAGATATTTCTCCTTGCTTGCCCCAAAGCGTTTGAACTCCTTACAGGATTATCTTTGTTCTGTCCCTAAGGAGAGTATTTTTTTTTAAGCGCACTTGAAGACTTTTCTCTTTCCTGAGATGTAACTAGTTCAGTCCTGATTCTATCTTAGCCAAGCTCTGGGACTTTTTGTTTCAAAGCAGCCTTTGCACTCTAAAAATACTATTTCATTCATGTATTCATTCATTCATTTATAGTGAGGTAAGGGAAGGATTGGAAAACAAAGCAGAAGAAAGAGATGTGCAGTACTTGCAGCGTAGCCCTGTCGGATAATGTAATCCGCAATCGTCAGCCTGCCTGACGGCGGTAGCTTGGCGGTGGCGGAGGGCCGCCACAGGCGGCCCTCCCTGTGTTAATAATATGGCAGTTCAGACCACCATGCCGGTGGCGGTCTTTTCTGCCGCTGCCGGCTTGGCGGTCTGAACTGCCAAATTCATAATGAGGGCCCAAGTTTTTAGACTTGATGGACTTACAGAATGGAAGAGAAGCACAACTTTTTTCATCATCTTTGCCTCTAGTTTTCACCACAGGTTCACTGTTGCCCCACTGTCCACCACCTTCTACTCTGATAGCACTCCCATTTACATCAATTATTTTGACCGGTGATCCAAATTTGTAATTACTTTCTTCAAAATGGTATGTCGAGACACATGTATAACATCACCTATAGCAAACTCAACATCTTTCATTATTTTCGTCATAGTATTCTTTCTGCTTATTTTGAATCGACTCCACTCTTCTTCTCACAGTTTCATCCATGTACAATGGCAAATTTCATTTTAGCCACTTTATCATCCATGTCGGAGAAAAATCTGTAGAAACTTTCCTTCCAAGCAATAACTGAAAAGGTGAAACTCATGTGGTAGAGTGTGATGTGATAAGATCAAAGCATGGACTTGATTGCATTACTCTCCACACACCTGTTCATAACAGCCCACTGGATGCACTCTTCTAAGACCCTATTCATATGCTCTAAGAACTCATCAGTTTGAGGATGATACGGGGAACTACTCAAAGGAACACCACAATTGGCATGTAGGAACTCAGTCATCACACTTGAAGCAAATTGAACACCTATATCGGAAACAAATATTGCAGGGACTCCTTCTATAAAAAAAAAACATATTTACTATATCCAGACAAATCAGTTTTGAGTCCTTCCTAAGAGACAACAGAGTGATCAGAAGGAAACAAATGCCTTAATTCCCAAAGGGTTTTGTACAGCTCACAAGTAATCATTGTGATTCATACTCCCAAATCCACTAACACATGTAATAACTTGTCCCCATCCTTGATGTCTAAATATGAGTCAATACAATCATTGGGAGTACCTGTTTTTACATCCTCACCGGCAATAACAATAACCATGTAATACAAATCATTCACAATATTCACAGCTCACTGGAAGGAACTATCTTGTCTACACCTTGTAACAGCTTGTCTTGAACTTCAACAAACTCTTGCAAAATGCCTCCTTCTGTTACAGGGCCTACAATTAAATTTTTTTGCTGGACATTGGCTCCCTCCACTGCTACCAGTTGCATTTTCACACCTAAAACATATATTTTGTTGTGAGAAAAATGGTTTTGACTTTGACACTGTCAGCTTGTGGTCTTTCAGACTCATTTCATTTGAACTTTTAACAGCTCCAATTGTTTCAGGATTCTTACTGTCAATTTTTTTTGCAGAAATCTGGCACATTTCTATGCTTTAAGCAGTTATGATAGTAACTTCCAAAGACAGTAACTTTTGTCTTATAGATTTATCCAAACAATGACTTACAAACTGGTCTCTAACTAAAGATGTAATATAGTAATCAGCATCTTCGCCCATTTGCTGTGCCCTTTTGAATAATTTGTGTCTAAGCACCGCTAAACTCGGCTGAATTTAAAATCTCAAAACAAGTCTTTAGACAGTTTCTTGGTACTCATCTAGATCTCCACCATCTACTACCACTAAATCAGGCAAATGTTTAAAGATTGCTCTTCCTTCAAATTCCAAAGAGTGAAACAATAAATATTTATTCCTTTCTGGTCAAAAACGGAGAGTTTCAATTACTACTAAATAAGTTTCAAAAACATCAAACCATCTTTTCCATTGTATCGGTGGATGACCTGGTGTTTGTGGAAATTGTGGTGGTGGATTCAGATTAGGTTGTTTCACAGGTTAACAAAAATATATAATAAAATAAACAAACAATAAATTACTTTAGAATATTTGCCAAGCCAAGAATTCGCAAAAGGAAGAAAGAAAAACAAAATTTCTATTATTAGAATGTAAACGCACACTAATATTGTAGTGTTGATCAGGTTGTAAATGGTGTACACGTCACTGTGAAATCCAATATTAAACACCACACATCATTCAAAAGTGGTTACTTAGATTTGCATCTCAACGTGAGTGACATGGATAACATGCATCAAAGTCTGAAGCAAGAAATATCTACTCTACCTACATAAGAAGTTACAGTGGGTGTGTGCACATCACCGTGAATGACACCAGCAACGTGCATTAAAGTGTGGATTAGGAATACATATACAGCTTGCAATACTTCCAGAAGTAGAAGGGTAGACCTCTCCCCCTGCAGTCAAGAGCAATTCCAGGGTAATGCTGTTCTCCAGTTGAAACACAACACTGTGGATGCGATAAGACAGGAGCGAAGTGCCACGTACAAACAGGACAGCAGCATCCACCAATGCATGCGTCCTCAACCGCAGAAACACATTAGCCTGAGGATGCAATCTTTAGGCTGAGCGCATTAGAGGAAAAACCATTGTGAGGTGAAGTGTCTGCGTGCTATGCTCACATTAGTGTTGAACCGGAGCGTAGCCAACTGCCAAGGCTGTAGTCCAAAATAAATAGAGGTGTGCCAAATATCAGCGACATGGTAAACTTGTACTCCACTAACTGCGGAAAACGCAACCAGTTGCGAAAGACGACTGACATTACAGACTGACCAACTGCCTTCCTTGACAACACCCTGCGAAAAAGACATGCAGGTCTGTGTCAGCGGCTCCTCTCATTGCCAGAAGGATGGGATCTTGAGGGAGAAACGCAGTGCTTAATTTGAGCTTGTTGTTTCCGGTGCAGGGCATCGGCACTTATTTTTCTGCCACACGCATTTACTGTGAGCAAAAGACACATATGGGAAAGACGGAGGCAGAAAAAAACAATAAAGCGCCACCATAGGAGAAAGCAGAAAGCTGCAAGAGTGAGCTAAAAGGGCAGGGAGTGGCTGAAAATGGTTTGAAGAGGCCCGAGATGACATCAGGATTATGCTGCCTCAGTATTCCGTGTTCGCACATTTAATTGTTGCAGTCGCGTGTTTAATAGGAGGGCTTTGGGCACCTGCACATTTTTATTCACAAATTAAGCACTGGAGAAACGACTCATAAAACATGCATCTGCACATAAGTTTATTTTCAGTGTAGGTAATGAGCTGCTGGCGGAATACTGGCTTACAATCAATTGCTTTTGCTGACCACCACCAGCATTTCAGACATTTTCAACCAAACACATTCTCACAATTCCATTGCTGCCAAGTAAAACCAAATGCTACACCAGCCCTGCAGAATCTACTCACTGTAAGTCAGGCTCGGTGTAGGAAAATGCCACTGTTGGCATGGTCATCCCCCACTTTTGCCTATTGTTGATGCCAGCTTTGATTGGAAGTGTGCTGGGACCCTGCTAACCAGGCCCCAGCATCAGTGTTCTTTCCCTAAAACTGTACCTTTGATTCCACAATTGGCACACTGTTAAGTCCCTTGTAATAGGTACCCCTTGTACCAAGGGCACTGTGGTCAGGGAAGGTCCCTAAGGGCTGCAGCATGTAGTATGCCACCCTCAGGGACCCCTCACTCAGTACATTCACACTGCTTTGCAGCTTGTGGACGCTAGTGGGGCTAAAAGACAAAGTCAACATGGTACTCCCCTCAGAGTGCCATGCCCACAAACCACTGCCTGTGGCATAGATAAGTCACCCCTCTAACAGGCCTTACAGCCCTAAGCCAGGGTGCACTATACCACAGCTGAGGGCATAGCTGCATGAGCACTATGCCCCTACAGTGCCCAAGTCAATTCTTAGACATTGTAAGTGCACTGTAGCCATACAGAGTATATGGTCTGGGAGTCTGTCATTACGAACTCCACAGCACCATAATGGCTATACTGAATACTGGGAAGTTTGGTATTAAATTTCTCAGCACAATAAACCCACACTGATGGCAATGTGCGATTTATTGAAAAATGCACAGAGAGGGCATCTTAGAGATACTCATGTATGTTAGCCCAACTACTAGTGCAAGGCTGACAGGTCTGTGGCAGCCTGCTAATTCCAGGTACGTTTCTGAACACATGAGGTGAGTGTCTTTGTGCACTCTGTGGTCAGAAACAATAACCTGTCCTGGGTGGAGGCGCTTCACACCTCCTCCTGCAGGAACTGTAACACCTGGCGGTGAGCCTCAAAGGCTCAAGCCTGGTGTTACATTGCCCCAGGGCCCTCCAGCTAGTGGAGATGCCCGTTCCCCGTACGAGCCCCCACTTTTGGCAGCAAGTCCAGAGGAATAATGAGAAAAACAAGGATAAGCCACCCCTCCAACAAGGTCCACTCCTAGGGTAACCAGAGCTTAAGGAAGTGACCCCTCTCCTTCAGAAATCCTCCATCTTGCTTTGGAGGATTAGGACCAATAAGGATAGGGATGTTCCCCCACTCCCCAGAGGGAGTGGACACCAGGAGGCTGTAGCCACACTCAGGGACAGTAGCCATTGGCTACTGCCCTATGACCCTAACACACTCCAAAGTTAGTATTTAGGGGAGACCCTGAACCCAGCTCTTCGGATTCCTGACGCCTCAAGAAAGAAGAAGGACTGAAGAGAAGGAGACAACAACTGACTCGGCTCCAGCTCTACTGGCCCGTCTTCTGCTTCAAAAAGTTGCAAGAAAAGAATCAATGCGTTCTGCAGGACTAGCGACCCCTGAAAAACCTCCAGGTGACTGCCTGCATAACAGAGGACCAAGAAACTCCTGTGGACAGCAGACCTGCCCAAAGAAAAGACCAAGAAACCAACTTTAAAGGGACTCTCACTCCAGAAGCGTGTGTCCAACTACTCTGCATCCGATGCCCCCAGCCCGTGTCTAGAGAAACCAACTATCCAGAGAGGACCCCCAGGTGACTCAGACGACGTGTCCACCCTAGGCTGACCTCCCTGCACCCCCACTACGATGCCTGCAGAGGGAATCCCGAGGACACCCCTGACTGCGAATGCCCGGGACAAAGATATCCGACGCCTAAAGAAGCACTGCACCCGCAGCCCCCATGCCGGTGAGAATCCGACCACCGGTGCAGCAACAACCAGCAGGCAGCCCTCACTCTTGCCCAGTCATTGGCTTGCCCGAGAGGTCCCCCTGTGCCCTGCCTGCAGCGCCTACGTGACCCCGGGGCCCCTTCTTAGAGTTCTATTGAGAATCCGATGCCCTGTTAGCACACTGCACCCAGCTGCCCCCGTGCTGCTGAGGGTGTGGATTTTGTGAGTACTTGGGGCCCTCCAATACTCCTCCAAATCCCCCTGGTCTGCCCTCCAACAAGTTGGGTATTTACCAGCAAGCAGACTGGAACCAGAGTACCCCCTGTCTCCATAGGCGGGCACGTTATTTTGGCTCCTGTATAACCTCTGCACCTGACCGGCCCTCTTTTGCTGTTGCTGGGTGTTTGGGGTTGCTTTGAACCCCCAACAGTGGGCTATCTATGCCCCGGAGACTGAAGCTGTAAGTGTGATACTTACCTCAGAAACTGTACTTTACTTACCTCCCCCAGGAGCTGTTGAAAATTGCAGTGTCCACTTTTAAAATAGCTTTTGCCATTTTAAAGAAAACTGTGCACAATATTGAAACTATTCAAAGTCCTGAGTATTACTACGCAAAGTACCTTTCCTTTGATGTACTTACCTGCTAAATGAATTGTGTGGTTCTAAAAATAAATTAACAAAATAATATTTTTCTATATAAAAACCTATTGGCCTGGAGTTATGTCACTGAGTGTGTGTTTCCATGTATTTCTTGTGTGTGTACATCAAATGCTTAACACTACCCTCTGATAAGCCTAACTGCTCAACCACACTACCACAAACAGAGTATTAGTATTATCTATTATTGCCTCTCTCAAGCCTCTTGGGGAACCGCTGGACTCTGTGCACACTATGGGCCTGATTCTAACTTTGGAGGACGGTGTTAAACCGTCCCAAAAGTGGCGGATATACCACCTACCGTATTACGAGTTCCATAGGATATAATGGACTCGTAATACGGTAGGTGGTATATCCGCCACTTTTGGGACGGTTTAACACCGTCCTCCAAAGTTAGAATCAGGCCCTATATCTCATTTTGATATAGTATATACAGAGCCAGCTTCCTACACTCGGACATTAATCCTTTGGCATTTATTCTTACACTCTGAAGATCAACCAGTTAACACTAATGTTCTATGTTTATTAGGTTAAACATGTCTGTGAGTAAGTACAAGTTTAATACATTGGTGCCACCCCACCCCCAGGTGGGGCTTCTCTGTAGTTATACATATCCTCCTGTATGATTCAAGAACATCATAGGTGTTCATGGACCATTGATACTCATGAGTGGTTTTGGTCTCCCAAAGGTAACCATTATCTTGGCACTTCATGATCATAAAGCATTATGGTCTTTATTTCATTATGGAAATAACTCTTGCTATTATGACCCTATATTGGTGTTCCTAACATTACCTCGTCCTGATGAGACCTTGACACTACAAAATGTGTTGAAATGCCATCAACAAAACCAATAACAAAAAAAAACAACTGCTGACACAAAGCATTTAAGTACTGATTTATGAAAAGTGTCGCTGCACTACTTTTCTTATGCCCCTCGGCACCCCCCTAATGCCACCATGTGTGTGCTGTATTTAATATACGGTGCACCATGGTGATAGTTAGGAAACTAGCATCAGAATTGTTTACGCTAGTTCGGCGCTTTGCAGGATTAGCGTAAAAAATGTTGACGTTAATCCTTAAAAGCACCCAGAGGCCCATTGAAACTAACTGGAGCCTCACAGCAGGTGTTAAAAGTGCCAAAATAAATGACGCAAAGAAATCTTAGCAGTGGAACGCCCTCTTTGCATACATTACGCCTGGTGCAGACATATTGTAGCGCAAAGGGTTACAAAATGGCGCAGTGCATTCTTTGCACCACTTTGTAAATTTGGCTCAGCGATTTTGGCCTAGTTGGGCCACATTAATGTAAAACAAATTATGCTAATGTGGCACAAGGAGGCGCCAGGGGCTCTTAAATCTGCCCCTTCGTGCTAGTGCAGATATATGTGAGCCCAACACTCCAAATATAATTATAAGTTGTTTTTTTTGTAAACACATAGTCGAATCTGCTTTTCACTTTCTTTCACTGCAACTATACCTGTGGTTTCTTTCTTTTCACTGGAGACATATTACACTCTTTTTTCTTGAGGTAATGACACCTGTTACTGTTATAATGGGAATTATGACATTTCGTGCATTAACATATTTTGCTGCAAGAAAAATCTTTATTGACATAGTTTACAAATAAGCATTTAGTGCACTCAGTGATTTCACTGCACAGTTACATTATTGTTTGAGTGAGCACCATGAGAACAATTGTTTTCTGACATAATTATTTGAAGTCAAGCTTGCTTTATCCGCGAAGAGACAGCTGCTGTAAAAGTGCATACCCATTAATGATTCTTGGATGCCAACCGGGGTGCCAGAGCACTACACTGGTATCAACTGCCCTACCTAAGCAGCCAGTAGTGTCCACCGCAGAACAAATGACTTTCTTCGCTGTATCATGGAAATCCTGATTGATCTGCACTAAATTAGTGTGAAATTAGCCCAGGACTGTCAAAACGAGATTACAGACCATATCCCACAATGCATGAGAGAGTCTTCCTAAGAAGCAACTGGCAATCACAGAACGAAGGGCAAAACTGGAAAAGGAAAACATATTTTTTCAAAGGCCTGCATACGTTTTGATTCCCTGTCAATGAAAGGGGAGTGGCAGAAAATGTGGGTTCAGCCAGTTCATAGATGTCTGGAAAACCAGGCTTTCAGGTGTGGGATGCTAAGTAAAGCAGACAGAGGTGGTCATTACAACCCTGGCGGACGGGGTTAAAGCGGCGGTAAGGCCGCTAACAGGCCGGCGGTAAAAAATTTGCAATTACGACCGTGGCGGAAACCGCCAACAAAGATAGCCACTTTAACACTCCGACCGCCACGGCGGTACAAACAAACAGCTCGGCGGTCACCGCCAACAGACAGGCGGGAGACAATGTACAGCCCACACTATTATGACAGGCCAATCTGCCACCTTTTCCGGGGCGGATTCACCGTGGATTAAAACACGGCGGAAACAGGAATTTTGAAGGGAAAACGCTCACCTCTACACAACCCACGAGGAACGAGGACACCTTGGAACCGGAACTCCAAATTCTACCTGCGATAGTCTTCCTACTCCTCTACCAGGAGCACGAATGTCGGCGGCGAAGACCACGGTGAGTACTGCTCCTACGACACAGGGGAGGGGAGAGGGAAAAAAACAGGGACACACACACGCAACACCCCCACCCTCAACCACTACAACACACACACTAATGCATATCAATACATCACAGTTACACCCCCCAAACCTCCCCGGAAGAATGCAAAGACCAAAGAAAATGAGTGTAACCATCGGAATATATTACAAACAAGTAGGCAGAAATATATATATATATATACACCATGTACAAAATATATATACCAGGCAGAGTAGTCGAGGTACTGCACAAAGAAAGTCCGTGGAACACTGGGACCACACGGTATGGGCGATGCCCACACAAGATCCCCGACCATGACAGAGAGAACACTGCAGGGGCATCAGACAGCAACTAAACAGGCACCTCAGGGGGAGGGAAAGGCGGGCACCTCAGCCGCTTGAGTGCACAACGCCAAATCCACGAGAGGGCCACATGCCCACTGTTCCATCCTGGGGAGTGCAAAGCCACAGTCTCTCAAGTCTCTACAGTGGGTGGGTTGCCCACTGTTCCATCCTGAGGAGTGCAAAGCCACAGTCTCTCAAGTCTCACAAGTGGGTGGGTTGCCCACTGTTGCATCCTGGGGAGTGCAAAGCCACAGTCTCTCAAGTCTCACAAGTGGGTGGGTTGCCCACTGTTCCATCCTGGGGAGTGCAAAGCCACAGTCTCTCAAGTGGATAACAGTCTCCACTGGTTCTGGAGAGGGACTGGTGCCCAGAGTGCTTCATCCTGTCAAGGACAGAGGTAGTGGATGGATGTCTCCACTGGTTCTGAAGGGGGACTGGTGCCCAGAGTGCTTCATCCTGTGAAGGACAGAGGTAGTGGATGGATCTCTCCACTGGTTCTGGATGGGGACTGGTGCCCAGAGTGCATCACTAACCCCGTGAAGGACCCAGTTGCGTCAGTGCCCCTGCCGTTCATGGGCTAGCGGTGCTTGAGTTGGCGGTGCCCTGTTCAGCGGTGCTTGAGTTGGCGGTGCCCTGTTCAGCGGTGCTTGAGTTGGCGGTGCCCTGTCCAGCGGTGCTTGAGTTGGCGGTGCCCTGTTCAGCGGTGCTTGAGTTGGCGGTGCCCTGTTCAGCGGTGCTTGAGTTGGCGGTGCTGTGTTCAGCGGTGCTTGAGATGGCGGTGCCCTGTTCAGCGGTGCTTGAGTTGGCGGTGCCCTGTTCAGCGGTGCTTGAGTTGGCGGTGCCCTGTTCAGTGGTGCTTGAGTTGGCGGTGCCCTGTTCAGCGGTGCTTGAGATGGCGGTCCTTCATGGCCCAGCGGAGCTGGTGCTGGCGGTCCTTCATGGCCCAGCGGGGCTGGTGCTGGCGGTCCTTCATGGCCCAGCGGGGCTGGTGCTGGCGGTCCTTCATGGCCCAGCGGGGCTGGTGCTGGCGGTCCTTCATGGCCCAGTGGGGCTGGTGCTGGCAGTCCTCCATGGCCCAGCGGGGCTGGTGCTGGTGGTCCTTCATGGATCAGCTGGGCTGGGGCTGGCGGTGGCCTCCTGGGCAGCTGGGCTGGGGCTGGCAGTGGCCTCCTGGGCAGCTGGGCTGGGGCTGGCGGTGCCCTCCTGGGCAGCTGGGCTGGGGGTCCTTCATGGCCCAGCGGGGCTGGTGCTGGCGGTCCTTCATGGATCAGCTGGGCTGGGGCTGGCGGTGGCCTCCTGGGCAGCTGGGCTGGCGGTGCCCTCCTGGGCAGCTGGGCTGGGGCTGGCGGTGCCCTCCTGGGCAGCTGGGCTGGGGCTGGCGGTGCCCTCCTGGGCAGCTGGGTTGGGGCTGGCCGTGCCCTCCTGGGCAGCTGGGCTGGGGCTGGCGGTGGCCTCCTGGGCAACAGGGATGATGGCGGTCTTCTCCGCCGTGCAGCTCTTCCCAGACTTGCCGGGTTTCTTGTGGCCCTTCCCCACTTTGGAAGGTGTCACAGCTGACTCCACACTCTCAACGGGACGCCTGGGAGCGGTTTTGGTGGCTGGAGTCTTCCCCCTCTCCCGCCGGGCACTGGCCAACTTCTGATGCTTCACAGGTGGGGGACTGTCTGTGCTGTGGCTCCGTGCCACACTGGCTGTCCTGGTGGCAGGTGCACTCCACATACCGGTGACTACAGGCACCACTGGTCCCGGAGATGTTGTGGCTGAGGTGCTAGTTCGGGACCTATGAGATGGACGGGGAGGGGGAAGGTGTGGGGAAACAGGTCAAGGCTGGACAGGAAACGTTTTTTGGACACACTGGGACGGGTAGCTGGAGGGGGTTTGGGAGTGGAGGAAGAGGTGGTGGTAGTAGGATATGTACGTTTGGTGACTTTGGGTGCAGGTGCATGCGCTGGAGGCTGTCGTGAGGTGGATGGCTGTTGGGTGGGTGTGTGCCTGCGTTTGTGTATCTTGGGAGGGGGCGTCACAGACACACTGGGAGAGGACACAGGGGACGTGTGAATGGTAGTGGGGGTGGTGACTGCATGTGAGCGGGGTGTGCTGGTGGGTGTGCTGGTGAGGGACGTAGTTGCTGTAGAGGTAGTGCATGCAGGTGTGAGTGTAGACGAGACTGGGAGGGAGGAGGGAGACGACGAGGAGGGGGACACAGTGGAGGCAGTGGATGTTGGTGTGTCTGCATGTGTGTGTTGCATGTGTGAGTGCCTGTGGGATGTGTGATGCTTATGCTTGCCTGAGCTTCCCTTGTGTGTTGACGTGTGTGCATGCTGGTCTGATGGTGTGCTTGGGATAGGCAGAGGTACAGGGGTTTGGGTCTGGGTGGAGGAAGTTGGAGGGGGGAGGCTAGAGACGGGGACAATGGCTGCCATCAGTGCTGAGGCCAGAGTTTGAAAAGCTCGGTGAAGGGCCGCATGACCAGAAGGAATGCCCTCCAGGAATGCATTAGTTTGTTGCAACTGCCTTTCTACACCCTGGATGGCATTCAAAATGGTAGACTGCCCAACAGTGAGGGACCTGAGGAGGTCAATGGCCTCCTCACTGAGGGCAGCAGGGGTGACTGGGGCAGGGCCTGAGGTGCCTGGGGCGTAGGTGATGCCCACCCTCCTGGGTGAGCGGGCACGGGGCGAAGGCTGAGGGGCTTCTGGGAGGGCGGTGCTGGTAGGAGGGGTGACGGCTGTACCTGTAGATGCGGGGGGCACAGATGTTGCCGCCACCACAAGGGAGCTCCCATCAGAGGACGTGTCCGTGTCGCTGGTCTCAGCTCCTGTCCCCGCCGTGAAGCTCCCCTCGCCCTCCGTCCCACTGGTGAATTCCAAGTCCGTAGTCTCGCCCTCCAGGGCCATGTGGTATGCAGCTCCCTCGTGCTCCGGTGCCACTGCTCCTCCGCCTGATGATGCTAATGCACACAAGAACAGGGAGACCACAAAAAAGGGGGGGGAACGACAAAAGAAAGACATGTTGAGTGCATGGAATACCGCTACCGTTGGCGGACAAGACACACACAGAAGCCCCCTGCACTACACCGCGCTCTTGGGTTCCACTGTTCATTTCCTGGGAAATGGCCTACAAGGCTATGGACGACATCTGCACACATAGATGACACAGGGGCATGAATAGCTGTACCTGGCACTCTACAGAGGTGGGGTGCCACATGGCCTGCCTTACGGAACTCGCTCTGGCCTAGGGAAAGCCACAGCCCTCCTCCCCCACCCAGACAACTCCACTGCGCGCAAAGTCAGCAGAATGAGAGTGTACTCACCCCCTTGTGTCTGCTGTGATGCCCTCAAGCGCCCATCCAACTCCGGGTAGGCCACCGCCAGGATCCTGAACATCAGGGGGGTCATGGTGCAACGGGCACCCCTCCCACGTTGGGAGGCCATCCCCAGCTGAGCCTCCGCCGTCTTCTTGCTCCAGCAGCGAATGTCCTCCCATCTTTTCCGGCAGTGCATGCATTCACCGTATGCCCCCTTCCTTCTTACATCCAGCCCTCTCCACACAGACATAGCCCATACAACATGCTCCCTGTGTACTTACCTGTTTGTCTGGAGGACCGTAGAGTAGCGTGTACTAGGGGAGGACCCCATCCACGAGCTTCTCCAACTCCTCCGATGTGAAGGCAGTGGCCCTATCCCCAGACGCACGAGCCATTGTCTCTTCCAAACCGAGGTCACAGCGGCACTTGCAATGTAGGTCCTCTCCTGTCGAAGATCAGGTATTGAGTGATTGAACAGATAGAAAATGGCGGTCACGTCCGCGGCGGTGCGCACCGTCACCGCCGGCGTACATCGTCACTGGCTCCTGGGACCCATAGGGTCCAATGTTAACAAAACAGCATGGCGCTGCGGTCTTCGACCGCCTACCGCGACGGTGTACAACGCCAGCGCAGTTACCTCACATCCCATTGTCCCACTTTACAGGTCAGGCAGCCGCCATTTCAGGGGCCCACATGGCTTCATTTTCAACTGCGTCACACATACCTAGGCCTAGTCTCAACACACATACAGGCCACCTTTTGTGTATGATTGGTGTTCTGGGTAAACTGTGGGTACGTATCTCTGAGTTGTTTGACTCTGTGCTTGCTTTTGTCCTTCATAGGCACCGTCCGCTGGGACATGTGAGGAGATGGTGGCATCCTCCGGTGTACCGACCGTTGGTGGACCTGTCGGCAATGGAGGAGCGACATTTGATAATCACCTACAGGCTTGACCGTGCCACAATCCAGGAACTGTGTACCCAGTTGGAGCCAGACCTGATGTCAGCAATCCGCCATCCCACAGGAATCCCCCCTCAAGTGCAGGTGCTGTCAGTGCTCCATTTCCTTGCAAGTGGCTCTTTTCAAACAACTGTGGCCATGGCATCAGGGATGTCCCAGCCTATGTTTTCCAACGTGTTGTCTGCCCT
Organism: Pleurodeles waltl; assembly: GCF_031143425.1. Taxonomy (NCBI): domain Eukaryota; kingdom Metazoa; phylum Chordata; class Amphibia; order Caudata; family Salamandridae; genus Pleurodeles; species Pleurodeles waltl. The sequence continues at coordinate 973,024,577 of NC_090446.1, read as the reverse complement.
TCTGAAACACATGCAGAGCTACATCGTTTTCCCTCAGGTGGAGGATTTGCCTACAGTGAAAGGTGATTTCTATGCCCAGGGACATATCCCCAACTTCATAGGTGCCATTGATGGGACACGTGGATTTGGTCCCCCCCCCACAGGAGTGAACAGGTGTACAGAAACCGGAATGCATGAATGTACAGATGGTATGTTTGGCAGACCAGTACATCTCCCATGTGAATGCCATGTTCCCTGGCTCAGTGCATGACGCCTACATCCTGCGGAATAGCAGCATCCCTTATGTGATGGGTCAACTCCAGAGGCACCGTGTGTGGCTATTAGGTGAGGACCTGGAAGCAAGTCATTGGGAATGGTTGTCTGGGGCTATCCCTCCAGGTTAGTGTGTGTCTAACAGTTGCCCCTCACCATTTGCAGGTGACTCTGGTTACCCCAACCTGTCATGGCTACTGACCCCACTGAGGAATCCCAGGACCAGGGCAGAGGAACGCTACAATGAGGCCCATGGGCGAACTAGGAGGGTGATCGAGGGGACCTTCGGCCTCCTGAAGGCCAGGTTCAGGAGCCTCCATATGACAGGTGGATCCCTTTTCTACTCACCAAAGGTGTGCCAGATCATCGTGGCCTGCTGTATGCTTCACAACTTGGCTTTGCGATGACAGGTGCCTTTTCTGCAGGAGGATGGTCCAGATGGCGGTGTTGTTGCAGCTGTGGAGCCTGTGGACAGTGATGAGAAGGAAGCAGAGGAAGAAGACATGCACAACAGGGACTCTGTAATCCAGCAATATTTCCAGTGAGACACAGGTAAGAATACAATTCTGCCTACTACATGTACTTTAGCACTACTACCTCTCTCCTGTCTGTCGTTTTCACCCACTGTATGGTCACTGAGTTGTCACTTTCCCTTACGGTTTCACAGATGTGGGTCCCACTGTGTGACATCTGCTTAGATTCCTCATGGACTAGAGCTGTGTGACATAGGTATGTTGACATTACTATTTCAAAAACATTTTGTCACTGTAATTGCTAATACACTATTTCGAAATCACAGATAGACTCCAGATCATTTTGTGTTTTAGGTGTGGTTATTTGAATGCTAAATATTGGAGGGGGTAGTGAAATGGTGAGGGGTGATGGCGGAGGAGTGTCCATGGCAGAGTCCAGTCTATTAGTCTCACAAGTGCCCAGATGCCCATATGGGCATAGGAAGTGGAGCTGGGGCAGTTTAATTATGGACAGGGTGACAAAGTGGGACAGTAGGATGACAATCAGGGTGGTCTCATTTCTTGGCATCGTTCTCTGTCTTGTTCCTGGATCTCAGGGACCGTTTGCGGGGTGGTTCTCCCTCTGCAGGGGGTGGGGTGCTGGTGTGGTGGTCCTGTGGCGGGGCGTCCTGTCCACTAGCGCCGGCAGAGGTGGTGGGCAGTTCATCCTCCATGCTAGTGTCAGGAGCCCCTTGTAGTGCCACAGTGTCCCTCCTGGTGTTGAGTACTTCCTTCAGCACTCCAACGATGGTGCCCAGAGTGGAGCTGATGGTTCTGAGTTCCTCCCTGAAGCCCATATACTGTTCCTCCTGCATGCGTTGGGTCTCCTGAAAATTGGCCAGTACCGTTGCCATCGTCTCCTGGGAGTGGTGGTATGCTCCCATGATGGAGGAGAGGGCCTTGTGGAGAGTGGGTTCCCTTGGCCTGTCCGCCCTCTGTCGCAAGGCAGCCCTCCCAGTTCCCCTGTGTTCCAGTGCCTCCGTCCCCTGGACCGTGTGCCCACTACCACTGCCCCCACGTCCCTGTTGTTGTTGGGGTGGTGGGTTATCCTGGGTTACCTGTAGTGGTGGACACACAGCTGATTGACGTGTCCTGGGGACGGAGGTATGGGCCCGCTGGGTGGGTGCTGTGCTGGTGTTTCCAGAGGGGGGAAGGTCTGTGGTGGCCTGTGCCTGTGTGAGGGGAACTGACTGTCCAGAGGTCCCCAATGGTCCAGGCTGGTCATCTAGATCCAGTTGGACAGAGGTGCTGTCATCACTGTTGGCATCTTCTGTTGGTGGTGTGGACATGTGTGGACCCTCCTGTCCGGTGACGTTGGGTAGGGGTCCTGCAGGGGTATAAAAGGATGTTTGTTAAATCTGTGTGTGTAATGGTGTGCAATGGGTGGGTGACCGTGTACCCCAGTGCTAGCATTCCTGTGTGGGAGCTTGTGTGATGGTGGTTTAGGGGGGGTGTATGGGTATGTGCAGTGGCCATGCTTTGGTGATGGGTGTCCATGCTTTGTTGTTGCATGCAGGGCTTGGTGTTGGGATGTGTGGTTTGTGATGTTGGGACATTTGTGAGGAGTTGGGGTGCTGGGGGTGAGGGTGAGGGTGGGGGTATGCGATAGCATGCAGGTAGGGTGGGGGATGTAATAGTAAAGCTTTGACTTACCAGAGTCCATTCCTCCACCTACTCCTGCGAGGCCCTCAGGATGCAGAATCGCCAAGACCTGCTCCTCCCATGTTGTTAGTTGTGGGGGAGGAGGTGGGGGTCCGCCGCCAGTCCGCTGAACCGCCAGGTGGTGTCTTGAGACCACGGAACGCACCTTCCCCTGTAGGTCGTTCCACCTCTTCCTGATGTCCTCCCGATTTCTTGGGTGTTGTCCCACTGCGTTGACCCTGTCCACTATTCTGCGCCATAGCTCCATCTTCCTAGCTATGGAGGTGTGCTGCACCTGTGTTTCGAATAGCTGTGGCTCTACCTGGACGATTTACTCTACCATGACCCTGAGCTCCTCCTCCGAGAACCTGGGGTTTCTTTGCCGTGCCATGGGGTGGTGTAGGTGATGTGTGGGGTGGAGTGTGTGGTGATAAGTGTGGTGATATATAGTGGTGTGTTGTGTGAGGTGCGTGGAAGTTGTGTGGGTGATGGTGTTGTGTGCCTGTGGATGCTGTTGTTCTTGCTGGTGGTGTCTCTCTCTGGCCTTCTTTCGGTATTTTTTGTCGTGGGGGTTTGTGGGTGATGTGAGTGTGTGTTTTATATTGTATTGGGTGTGTGGGAGTGGTGTGTGTATGTGTATCAGGTGTTTGTATTTCGAATTGTCCAATGTGGCTGTGTTTTGTAAGAGTGTGTGTATTTTGAGCGTGGCGGTGTGTACCGCCAATGGAATACCGCGGTTGAAAGACCGCTGCGTGGATTCGTTTGTCGTGATAGTGTGGGCGTATTTCTGTTGGCGTGACGGTGGAGGTTTGTTTTCGCCAGTTTATCACTGACCTTTGGTGTGGCGGACTTGTGTGAGTGTCTGACTTTTGGCGGATTCCTAGATGTGGATCATAATAGCTGTGGCGGAATGCCGCGGCCGCGGCGGTGTGTTGACGGTCTTCTGCACGGTGGTAAGCGGCTTTTACCGCCAATGTTGTAATGAGGGCCAGAGTCTGTAAAAAAGATCTGTGTCAACTAGCAACCTGCATATTTACCTATAGTTAAGTGCCATGTTTGGTCTAGTTGCCATTAAGGTGTCCATGATAGCTTTGGTGGAAGGAAAAAGCTTCTCCAGATATGCCTTTCCGAGCCTCAGAACACCTGTCAGGACATTATTCTTGACCTCAATGGATGATAGCTTTAGGTTGGTAACTTCTGCTGCACACTAGATGGCCACAGCTAAAGAAGCCGATTCTTCTGCTCAGTGACCAGGGTTTCAATCCACAGGTATCTTGCACATCCATGTATAAGTTGTCACCATCATATTATTAGGCAAAATCACCATCAACTCCAAGATTATGCTGACTTTGATCGGTCTGATCCAAATAAACTATGTAGTACTTGATGGAGGCTCCCCAGCACAGGCAGCATCCTATCTGAGTCAGAATTAGGTTGGACCAGTTGTGTTGGTACTGGCACATTTTACTTTGGCCGTAGTCTTCTAGGAGTCAGATAAAACAATCTATTCTTCCTCCAGTGTTGGCTGTGCCTGGGCCATTATCAACATGGCAGGAACCAGCGTGAATTGTGCTGCTGTTATTAAAGTCAAGGTTGATGTCGGCCCAATGTCAGAGGGTACCAGCAGAAGGGTCTGTCAGGATGCATAGATGGCATTGATGATGGATCGACCAATGGTAATCCAACTGGAGCCCTAACCAGATCCGTGGGGCTCAAAGGGCCACCAGAGGGATCAGGAAGAGTGGCCAAAATGTCATCTTTAAAATCCTTGATATGTTGCTAGTCAAACCCAGTAATTCAGGGTGCCTCGTGATGAGCTGGGGAATAGGGTCCTCAGTAGGAGCCAAGACAGAAAGGCACCTTGGTGACCCTGCAACTTTGCAGGTTGAGAGTGGTGGGATGGAGAAGAATTGCACTTTGTTTTCCTTTGTTTCTTTTTGGACTTTGATTCACCTGATGATTTAGAATGTGAGGGAGGCCTTTCATGGGAATGGTCTTGAGAGCGGGAGTGTGCCTGAGCCCTCAACTTCAACCATGGAAGTTATGAGCCTTCCTTTGGTTTTTGGCGTTAAGTTTGGCTCACAGTCCTGGATCACCTTGGGGATCATCAAGGCAGTCTTCACATGAGTTGGAGTCATGAGACAACCCTAAGCACCAGAGATAACCAAGTGGTGACTTGTCACAGATGTCTGTTTGTAATTCCTACAATGATTCAACCATGTAGTTTTAGTTGGGCACATGCCCCCTTGCAAACTGTGAAAATATTTTTCAAGGGAAAGTGTTTCAAAAGACAAAGTAAAAGTTTGGGAGCAAGCTCCAGACTCACGTGCAAATGGGTGGAAAAAAAATAATTGATGTCAGCATGCAGGGGTGGCGATTGCATGTGGTTCCGGCATCACTTCTGGGTGGATGAAGCAGATTCAGAGCTGCTCAGCGCCACCTGCTGGGGCAAGGGAGAGGTGCTGTGAAATATTTTCAGGTCCAATCTGGCACCTGAAGGTATTCACAAGGAGAGGAATCTGTGATAAGAAATATTTATCAGAAATAATCTTTCACAGTGCCCACTGCAAGGCCCTGCTTGTCTAAAGACAACATAAATAAGAGGACCTCAGATAGCTTTGCCTGTAAGTAGGTCAGTATCCCAGGCAACAACAACAGGTTACAATTTCATCCTACCCATGCTAATAATGTTTTTTGTGGAGGGACTTCTGGTGATGAGGATGACATCCAACATTTCAGGTGGCAAATCAAACAACAAGCATGCTCCATGAATGGCGGTGTAAATCGCACAGATTCAATTGGACTACCTTGCTGCTGAGACAGGGTGTCATTCCTATGTGGCAGCTTGATAGGAGGACACATGCTGATGCTCAAACTTTCCAGAAATCACACACCCTGGCCCAAACCGGAGCCACCAGGATGATTGGCCCAATCGTTCTTGATCTTCTTCCAAACTCAGAGAGGGAGAAGTAGTGGTGGAAAGGTGCACAATAGTCCCTTGTTCCATTCCAGCCTGAATGCATCTTTTAACAAGTCTTCTTGTGGAAACCCTAACATGCAAAAATGTTGACACTGTGCTTTCAACAGTGGCAAAACGATCTTGCCAGTATTCTTCCCACTAGTGCTCCATCAATTTCCAGAGATGCAATACCTCTTGGCACAGGACCCAGGACCTTACTCTGCCCTGCTTGTTGCAGTACCACATGGCAGTACTGTTTTCCATGAGAACCTGCACCAGCCTCTTCTTGATGGAGGACAGTAAAGCCTTCAGGGCCAGGCGAAGGCCCACAGGTCCAGAAGATTGATGTGGAGTTTGTGCCCCACTGGTGACCAGAGACCTCTGATCTCTGCCTCCTCCAAGTGACCCCCACAACCCATTAGAGATGCTTTAGTTACCACTGTCAATTGTGGTGGGGGAGGGAGAGCGGCCTACCACAGGATTAATTGTGGACAGCCAGTCACCAATGAAGATCTTAAGTAGTCTTCTCTGAGATCTGGATGATGTCAGAAAGGCAGCCTTGATGCTGGGCCCACTTGGACTTTCAGTTGCACTGTAGGGCTCACATGTGCCACCTAGCCGAGTTGAAAATGAGAATGCAGCTAAAAGGCCAGGAAGCCTCAGAGCCACCCTCACCTGAATCAAACTCTAAACATCAGGATAGTAGCCCGAATGTCCTAGACTCATTGCTGCAGAGGAAAAGCCTTGAGCACCAGAGAATCATCCCTATGAATGTGAGAAGATCAGGTGGGTCTTTGGCTTGTTTATATTGAAATGCAACAATATCAAAAGGTTTAAGACTGGAGTGGTCCAAAACTGACTGCAGAGAGCCTGTCTTCTACTGCCAGTCATTGGAGCACGGAAATACATGTACTCCTGATGGCAGCCACCTTCCCATCACTATCATGAACACATGGGGACCACTGATAAGGCCAAATGAAAATACTGAAAATTGAAAATGCTCCTGTTCCACCTGGACTCACAGGTAACAACTGCCGGATGGATGTATGATAATATATGACCTGCAAGTCCATGGACCCCATCTAATCTTCCGGGTCGATGCCAAAAGGGCATGAGCCAAAGTGAGCATTTTTAATTTGTCCTTTCACAAGAAAGTGTTCAGGGGTCAGATGTTGAAGATAGGTCGTGGCCACAGTCCTTTTTTGGGGCACGAAAATAGCAGGAATAACAATCCCTCCTTTATCAATAACAAACCCTTCAATTCTCTGAATGTGATACCTTCTCTATAGCACTTGTGGAGAGCAACAGGCGTACATCATGCAACAAGATGGACAGATGTCGAAATCCATTCTAGTATGTGAGGAATTGTATTATGTAGGGAGGAGATAAAAGGCAGCCTGTTTGAACAATTTGCAAGACCTATCTTTTAGATGTGATGGATTGCCACACTGGGAGGAATGCTGGATCTTGCCCCTCAATGTCGCTCACGGTGAACAAAAGTGGTTTGCTGACAGTTGTAGCCTGGAAGAGATTTTGTACATCTTTTGCCTCTGCTGGCCTACACATTGTCTGCCAGAACCACATCCGCAAAATGATTGAGCTGTCTACCAGATGGAAAGAATACTAATGCTATATGCCAGCTTTCTGGAGTAGCCCTAAATTTCCAGAACTGGTGCAGAATTGTTTGGCAGGCGTCAACAGCCCCAAAAGGTGTGGCATGCTGCAGTTTTGCTGTCCTCAAAGAGTTCCAAAGAGGAGTCTGCGTTCTCTCCAAAGAGGTGAGGTCCATCAAAGAGCATCTCCAGTAACGAACCCTGTACAACAGCAGATTATCCGATTGACATAATTCAGGCGTGTCTATGAAGGACAACATTGGCACCGACTGCCTTGCCAATGCAGGGCGTGGCATCCAAACTGGCGTGGATAACCTTGTTAGCCCTGTCTGCCCCATCATGTATAGTCTTAACCTAGAAGGCCAGAAGATCCTCTCGATCTATCAGAAAGATCTTGTTACGAATGCCCTAATGGGAATGTGCAGGGCAAAACAGTCTGCATTTACGGATCGAAGTGTCAAACTGTTAGAGTAAAACATATGCTTGCCAAAGGCATCAATCCTTTTGGATTCGGAGAGCAACACAACACACAGTCTGTGTTTACAGATCGGAGTGCCAAACTGGCAGAGGAAAACATATGCTTGCCAAAGGCATCAATCCTTTTGGATTCTCCTTCCAGATGATTAGTTGGAGATGAATCCAGCTTGCTTCCCCATGATTAAACTGATGATGGCTTATAACCTGATTAACAAAGTGGTGTTGGACTTAATACCTCCCCTAAGACAGAGCTTGACTTGCCACAAGGGCCATCAATGGAAGAAAGTGCCTTATTTGCAGGTGGTTCGAAGGATAGCTGATTTACTTGAATTTTAGCTGCCCTCCACTGAAAATAAAACAAATGTTTTGACATAAACTCTAACGCCTGGGCCAGCAGCTTCTGAGTCCTTGCTCCCATTTAACAATGCCCTCAGACACTGACAGCATTCAAATTCATGTTCTTGTTAGCCGACTGGTGGTGTGACATCACAGACTGGCACCTGGTGATCCAGACTTTTTCACCAGATACCCTATCCTGAAGAATGTTATTGTACAGGCCTCGACCAGTAAGGTAAATTCTAATTCCTTATCATCATCAGTATTCTGTGTTGCACCCTAAGCTGGCATCAGAAATGGAACCAAAAAGAAATGGAGCCTCTGCTGATAACTATGATGTGGTAGGAGAGCATGGTTAGAATCAGGGTTCATGACAACAGGTTGCACCTTTGTAATGTGATAGTGCCACACTGGTTGGTTCAGAATCCAGCATGGGTGTGGGAACTTGATTATCCACCAGTGCTATTAGCATCATTGTTGGGGTGGTGGGAAGTGGTGTTGATCTCAGGCTGGAGTGGAAGTCTGTACCAGAGAAGTACTAGTCGGGGACAGTCTGCACTGAGGAGGGACCAGCTAGCGATAACCCAACTGGAAGCCCTTGTAGTAGTTTGTCTCAAAGGCATGTCAGAAGGAGCCAGAAGCACATTAACAATTTGCTGCACAGCCTCTTTGAGGGCATCCATTTTCTGTAGGGCTTACAGCAGCCCTAGAAACTTGGGAGATGTGATGGGACCAACTGAGGGATCAGCTCCATGGAAGGTGGCCTAGATTGATTGTTACTAATATTTTGATGCTCTTTCTCTTTGGAGTCATGGTGGCTTTGTATGATGGTGATTACACTTGCACTTGGATGAGGACTTGCCCGAGAACTTTGAGTGGGAGGTGAAGCAGTCTCTGGGCTGTTCTCGTGACTGAGATGGGGCCAGTGACTTGGAGCAGGAGCAAAATCTGTGTCAAATCTGCAACTTCTTCTTGTGTTCATACAACTTTGCCTCATAATCTCAAATCCCCTTTGGGTGCATTAGGGCGCACTGGTCACACAACTTTGCGTCTTGTCCAGAGCTCAGGAACCAAATGCACACCTTGTGTGAGTCCATGATCAACACCTGTTTCCTGCATTTCAAGTATGGCCCTTTGCAGCTTTGTGCATGTCCCACTTTATACTGATTGCAACTAGGACCACTTATCCTACTGTTTGTCTGCTGTGAACCTGCTTCTTAGGACAAGGTGCAAGGAGGAAAGAGGGGGCACATTCCTGTGCTTTTGACCTGTGAGTCTCCTTAACACCTTTCCTCCCATTCAGTGGGTCATCCTTGTAGTTTCCGTTTTGAAGAGTATGGTACGGTTTTGCCTTCCGTGTTGCCTTTTGATTGCCTTTGAGTGGGTGCTTCCTCTGTCTCATTTTTCTATTTCTTATCCAGGACATCGCCCAGAAACTTTACCTTTTAGTCTTGAAGTTCAAATACTGGGGATACCTCAATGGTGATTGTAACTCTGGAAGACGGGAGAGGCTGCTCTGCAGATCAGGTGAACAGTGCCGCAAAGCAGCAGGAAGAACCCGAAGGGGTGCAAGCCCAGGCTCCTGCTGCGCAAGGGGCGACTAGGGCTCATGGCTTCTACTGGTCCTCCTTGCGTGCTAACTCCTCGGTGACACAGCAGCGGATCGACTGGACCAGACCACAGTGGTTGGTGTGCCCCTCAGATAGAAGAGGAAAGAACCACAACCTTGAGAAAGCCCCGGCTTATAATGCCAGAGGGGGTGAAACAGGTGTTGGCTGTTTCTTTTCTTCCTCTTGTGCCATTATTTTGGATGTTGCTTTCGCTAAAGGAAATGAAGTGTCTTTCTTTGAACGTTTGGAAGTAAAATAATGATTGAAGAAATAATGCAATAAACCTTGAATTTGACTGCTCCAAGAATTTTGTGTGGGACCTTACCTCTCTTCTACGCTGTGATTGTAACAGAGTTTAGCCCTAGCCATTCAATGCCCCAGGCAGCCTACCATTTTCAAATCTTAGGAAGCTCACCAGCTTTGTTCAGTTTTTAGTGCATTCAAATGGATATCCATCTCTGCTTCAGGCTGTGTCCCATGCCAATCCCTGTAATTTCTCCAGTAGGGCGCCTTGTATCAGCTCACTCCTACCTCCAGTTCAAGTTGTGGCCAGTCACAATTGTAGCAATTTCCGGGTCCAGCTTCAAGTGATTGAGTCTCTGATGATAAGTCTGTTAAAGGGGTGTTCCTGGTCACCGTCTTGGCTTATGTGCCCAGGGCCTGTGTTGGATCTGCTCATGGTTTTTCAAGAAAATCCTGATGTCACATCCTCACGTCATGTTTACACTTCATGCACACCTAAGTCAATGTACCCAAGGCAAACAAGCAGAGAGAAGTCAAACTCTGCTTTCATCAGACCTTCAAGAAGTAGGTGGTGTCCACTGCAGGTCTCCTTCATCTGGAATGCCCTTCAGGTTCTCTTACAGAAGAGGTGTACTCTTTTACTGCGGTGATCGAAAAAGCAGCAAATGTGTTAAAAAAAACATCATCCCTCTGAAGAGTCCAAAGCCAACTTACTGGCATAGATTCAATGGTTGACTAATTCTGCTTCTTCTGACCTCTGTTTCCCATCAATGAAGATCTCTTGGAACTAGCCCTTGCAGCTTGGGAACCCCTTTTCTTCTCCTTCTGCAAGGCATCAGATGGCTTTGAGCCAAAGGCCTGTGCATGTGGACTTCAAGGGCCATATTTATGAGAAGTGACACAATGCTGCGTTGCGGCAGCATTGCGTCAAAAAAACTTGCACTGTGGTGCGCCATTTCCTTGCAACGTGAATGCGCCAGATTTATGGAATGGCGCACCATGTTGTAAGGTCCAAAGGTGCATCAAAAATTTGTCTCATCCTAAAAACATTTTTCAAAAAAGACGCAACTTGGCATCAGGAAATCGGCCCCCTATGTGATGCAAAGCTGATTTGCGTGTATTTAAGCCCTTGTAAGTGACGCAAATCAGCATTGCATCTCTTAGGAGTGTGTTGCAGGATGCGTAAAAAAAGACACAATACAAAATTCTGGCCAGCAGAGCAAAACAAATGCACAAAATGGAGGGAGCACGATACAAGTCAGGAGGCCAACGATCCCAACCCCAGCCAAGTTGACCAGACAGCAGGCCAGAGGAAAAGAAATTTCAGTGAAGAGGCGAGCAAAGGAGAACCACATTTTAAGAGATGAGCTGACAAAATATGAACACCTTCTAATTGTCACCTCCAACTTGCCATTAGGAAAGAAGGAAACCATTTGGAATTCCATACTGGACAAAATCAACAATGTTGGGCAAACAAAGAGGACACTGCTGGAGTTAAAACAAAGGTGGCATGACTATACGCACAGGACAAAAGAGAAACTGGCCAAGAACCTCAGGACAGCCATGAGGAACTGAGGAGGACCTGATATCTAGGACTGTGGCTCATTAGAGGAGCAGTTGGCATCACTCATCCCAACGCAGTTGGTGGCAGAAGATGAAGGACAGGACACCACTGCAGTGGAGGACCAGGAGCAACTACAGGGTAAGAGAAAACAAGGGACCATTAAATTGATTTGTTATGCAACACAGCACAGCAAGTCACTTTGCTGTGCTGCGCTGCACTGCACATTGTGCATCTGAAAGGACAGGAATGTCTCACTTATTAATTCATGCATCACATAAGTGAAAAAATTGCCCTGTCACATATATTTATCACCAGCTCTGCCAACTTTCAATCATCTGTGTTTGTTGTGCTTGCACACAGGAACGTACCTTGGAGGTGTGTTTGGGTTGTTACACCCCCTTAATAAATGTATTTTCTGAAAAATAATTGGGTACAGGTGCCTTTGATCGGAGGTGGTGAGGTGTCTTGTCAGATTTCACAAGGAAGTTTTGCATAAAAACAGACAAAAACTCACACATAGGGGGTCATTCTGACCCTGGCGGCCGGTGACCGCCAGGGTCACCGACCACGGGAGCACCGCCAACAGGCTGGCGGTGCTCCCGAGGGCATTCTGATCGCGGCGGTTCAGCCGCGGTCAGAAAGGGTAAACCGGCGGTCTCCCGCCGGTTTACCACTGCCCTACAGAATCCTCCATGGCTGCGGAGCGCGCTCCGCAGCCATGGGGATTCTGACACCCCCTACCGCCATCCTGTTCATGGCGGGAAACCAGCCATGAACAGGATGGCGGTAGGGGGTGCCGCGGGGCCCCTGGGGGCCCCTGCAGTGCCCATGCCTATGGCATGGGCACTGCAGGGGCCCCCGTAAGAGGGCCCCGAAAAGTATTTCAGTGTCTGCTAAGCAGACACTGAAATACGCGACGGGTGCAACTGCACCCGTCGCACCCCTGCAACTACGCCGGCTCAATTCTGAGCCGGCGTCCTCGTTGCAGGGGCATTTCCTCTGGGCCGGCGGGCGCTCTTTTGGAGAGCGCCCGCCGGCCCAGAGGAAATGTCTGAATGGCCGCCGCGGTCTTTTGACCGCGGTGCGGTCATTCAGCGGCGGTACCCTGGCGGACGGCCTCCGCCGTCCGCCAGGGTCAGAATGAGGCCCATACTCTCTTCCTCTCTGCTTTACAAAACTTCAAAAATGTTGGTTATTTTACAAAATATTGTTTTCTCTCACTTGCTACACTTACCAATCCTCATTCGCCTCCCTTTCCACTGCCCCTTAAGCCCCTCTCATGCACCCTGCTTGTCATATAATGTATTTTGACACTCAATACCAACGTATTTGTTGTATAATTTGAAACTTACACCCCCCAGTCTTACTAACCAAGCTACGCCCCTGTCTGTACAGCACAGGATATCAAATTAATTAAGGGGCTTGTGGTCTAATCTGCAGCATGATAGACTTGGACTAGAAATCCCACAATACAATGCAAAAAACTGTGACTGTAGCTGCACAGCTTGCATGTTTTTTAGAAACTGTGCAGATTTGTCAGTGTCAATGGTGGCTCCTTTGCACCATGTAGCAAGTGTACTTATCTTAGTCCTATGCAGACAAAATCATACTGTAATGGAAAATCAAGCACTGTGCTTTGCTAGAGTGCTAACTTCTCATCCAAGACTGTACTAAGAGGCTGAATTTGTTCCGGCTCACCAAGCAGGATCACCTAAAGAGCCATGTGTACAGTCATTTGAACTAAACCATTTTCAACTCAGCTGTCCTGATGTGCTGGATGAGGTTGTTGCAGGTGTCGGCTGCCATGTGAGAGACAACGCTACACCCTGTCTTGCTCATATGGAAGTTGGGGATGGGAGATTATGCAAGTGAAGCACAGTAGACTTCCATGATTTTCTATTGGGAGCATAGATGGTGTGTGAGCTACTTGGGGCCCAGGTGGCATAGTGCCTTGTAGGTGTGATGGGGCTGATTGAACTGGTAGTGTGTCTGAATGAGGACACATTATTGTATCTCAAGAAGGCAAGGGGTGATGTGTATGCCACCAAGGTATGCTGAGTAATACTCCAACACTGCTGTGTATGATAGTTTAACACCTTTGTTACAGTTGTGCAGAGATGCTGAGGTAGGGGGAATTGGTGTACTACAATTTACATGTGATTAGGGCCTGGGGGATGGAGTCACAGGTAGCAGGAGGGAAAGGAAGATGAGAAGTCTGACTATGCAACATTTGTGAAAGCAGGTGGAGGTGCAACAGGGATTTGTAAATTGTCTTGGTGATCTAGGTGTCCCGAATGATGGTCAGGTGCCTGGGATGGTTGGAAGGCGAGGGGTTTGGGCTGAGTCATGTAGGCAACCAAGGTAGGTACATGTTACAGATTATCCTCAATAACATCTATTGAGGTTCAGTATGACCCATTACTCTCACATACAGGTAGGGACGCTGGACAACAGCATAATGTAAAGAATGTTGGTGGTGATTGTGTCTTCTGAGAGTTATCATATGATATAGGTGTCAGTGTGTGAGATGAAGTACAGTGTCTGGGTCCAAATGATGATTGCCTGAGGAGTTATGTACAAGTACAAATGAGCTGTATTCTGGAGATTAATGGGTGTGCTAGGAAACTACTGGATATCAAAATAAAACTGAAGTATTGTACATACATGTCTGTACCTATTCCTGCAGGATAGGAAGTTTGCTTGCTGTGTCGAGTTACATGGCTGTGTGACACATATGACCCCTACGCCACATAATTATTTAACAATTGCATGGAAAACAGCACAGAAAGGCAGATTTTTCTGGTTTACTGTGTGCAACGCAGAGTGCAGGATAATTAATCAAACATAACAAACTAACATGACTTTGACACTGCTATGGTATTAACTCATAGCTAAAGGGAATGCAGGCACCCTGGTGACATGTTGCAGTGGTCTCAGAGAGTGGGGTTAAGAACATAAAGTAAGATCAGTGCTGTCACTTAGCACAAACCTCACATTCTATGTAAAAAGTGGCCACTAACTGCACTCATTCTTTCTTGCAGGGCAGGCCAGCAAGTTGCCAAGCTGCATTGCGTTGTGTGTCATTAAACTAATACGTTTTATAACATATGTGCCACATAACCATGGCCATGTGTATTTGACAACCAAAAATAACCAGTATGAATGTCAGAAAATGTCAGCAAAAATACTTATGTCTGTATATATTACGGACAAATATTGACATATTTCTATCTATTTCCTGAGAAACAAACAACACCTCTAGTAGAGCAACCTGTCCCTGATGACCAATCTGTTGAGGACACTATCCTGCCCCCCAGTACTAAAAATCCAAACAAGAAAGGTAACAAGGGAAGGGAATTGTCCAAAGGCAGAGTCCACAAAAGTTGGGACATCTGAACCAGGGCCCCCTCCATCATCTCCACACATTCATGCAGGTCACCTATTCCTTCTGTATCCTATCTAGCCTCTTTGTAATTTTTTGCCACTTGCAAATGATGAAGTATTTGAATACAGATTCACAGCTTCTTCTGGGCCTCTGGGGCTGTGTGGCTGCAGGTGTAGCTCCTGGAACCTGTGGTTAGGGTGGCTGCTGCTGGCTTGGTCCACCCATGATTGGGCCTGTGGCAGATGTAGAGGTCGCAGATGTAGATCTATGATGGACATTCCAGGACCCCGCAGACATTGCTCGCTCAAACAGCTTGCCCATCTCCCTATAAGCTGTAGAGACATTTCTGAGGTGGCAGTAACAGTCTTTGCTCATTTAGAAGGTTTTGGCCTCTTCAACTTTCATGCTGTACAGGGTGGTAATGTAAAAACTGTCTTAGCTCATGTCTTACATGTACATGATATGTGTGAAAATAGGCTGACCTTTTAACACAATCAAATGAGCCTGACCTGCCCACTCCAGAAATAGAGAGGGATGTAGGGAGAATATACTGTTACTACATAGACATCCTCTTCATAAGCAAGGGAAACAGAGTCAGGTATTGTCTATGTAGGTGCCCAATATGCAATGTAGTCACCACAAGATTACAACCATATCATACAGAACAATGATTCACACTCATGAATATGTGCGGCTTTTACATAGGACACAAGCCCCAGAAATTGAAACTTTGAGTTTTGGGATTGCATCATGCCAGTGGGCAGATACCTGCTCATCAACATAAGTGAAACTGGTTGAGGTGACACAGTCCAGGTAGTGTGCCTCTGTGCTATATGCCCTATCTGGAGTCACACAAAGCAGTACACATTGCCGACTTAACTTACTCACTGTCAAAAAGCCAAAACATGGATAGTGGGTTGTCATTTATCTCCTAAAAACCATGACTGAGGGGCATTACAATAATTAACCCACAGGCAAATTTACTGAAATGTGACATGTATCTTCTGGTTCACACTTGTAGCTAAAAACATGGTGAGTCTTACTTAAACTTGTGTCTGTACACACATCTTCCCAAGGCTACATTTGTCTGCACACAATATAAATAACACAATACAAATCAGTAGTGTGTGTATGCATGCTGGAGTACTCATCTGACCAAGAACGTTGTTGCAGATGATGCAGGGACCCTTGCACCATGACTCTGATGGTGGTTAAAGTACCCCTGAGGCTGGATTACAACAGCCTTAACTCGTGGTGGGCTAAGAAATTGAAGATCTAGATGTCTGAGATTATTCACACACATGTAGACATGTCTTGTGTTGTCTGTCATGGGTCAAATCCATTAATTATGAAGAATTTGGCCCATCACAACAACATATGCCTCATCTATCATATTCAGAACTGGTTAGATTGTGATATCCACCCTGCTGACGCTGTCATACATGTTTTCACAAGTTTGCTTTTGATTTGACATACCTCTACAGTGACACTCATCTACAAACAAAGTGTAACCAAGCAGTTGTGTATGGCCATGCTTATGGTCAGTCACACTGAAATGGGGTCGTGGGAGAGCTCAAAAGTATGCAGAATGTCTGAGCAAAATATGCTGCATGCCGATGGAACATATGTGGCATAATCACATATTGTGTGCAACTCTAATTCAACGATACCTACCTGGTCACACTTGGTCTATGTATTAATACTGCACATCATCTGCATCTGTGTCAAACACAATTTTGGAAATGTGCAATAGAACCCTGTCCAGACATGCTTAGCAACACCATTTCACTGTGCTGCTACACACAGAGAAACAAAATTCCTTTGGTTTGTTGTATGGCCTAATGTGTCTGTGATAACCACATGGAGATTATGCACCAGATGATAGTTACTATGCCTAGGCCGCATGACTATAGATTTGAAAACATTAACACAAATGTATAGATGCTTAGATGCTGTGGGCCTGCTTACAAACACCTTACATTCACAAAGAAATTCCTCTTTGTTCATTCCAAATGAATCTGTGGGAAGGCTCTGTCATGTTGCCACACTGACAGCAAAAATTATAGTAGGTGAACGATACCTCCCAGAACACATTATTATGTCAGATTTCACACAGATATCAAACCGCTACATACAGGTACATATGACACATACTGGTAGCATTGCTGTCCTGGAAACTGTCAATCTCAGCACTTGTGAATGGAGATGTCTGCCTAGAAGACAAGAAGTCGGACATTGCATTGCAATATGTGCTTTTGCATAAGCTTAAATTTAAATCTTACAAACTATGGCCCTCATTATGAATGTGGCGGTGTGGTGCGCCATGTCGGCGGTGGCAGGAAATCCCGCCATCGGCATGGCGGCACCGACCGCCACATTATGATGACAGGGAGAGCCGCCATAGATGGTCCTCACCCACCCCCAGGCTGCCTCCGACAGGCAGCCTGGCAGTAGACGTCATCATTATCCAACAGGGCAGCGCTGCTGCCCCTCAGATAATGATCTCTTTGCCTCCAGCCTTTTTCTGGTGGGTTTACCTGCCAGGGAAAAGCTGGCAGAAGGGGTGCACCGGGGCACCCCTGGTGGCCCCTGCACTCCCCATGCATTTTGCATGGGCAGTGCAGGGTTCCCTGTGCAGTGCCCCATCATGCAGGTCACTGCCATCTGTGCGACAGGTGCAGCTGCACTCGACGCACAGAGGCATTGACGGCAGCTCCATGTGGCAATGTCCCAGCCCAGAGGAATGTCCATTATACGGCCGGCGGGGTTCCGGGGGAGCTGGCGGTCACTAGGAAGACTGCCAGCATCAACACTGTAGTGTAAACCGCTGTGTTCATAATGAGGGCCTATGTTATCCCAGTATTTCAGATATATACAGCAGCTTTCTCACACATATCTAAATATGACAATATTATTGGACACAGCTAGTCAGCTTGCACGGCTGAGATGGCTGAATGATGGTCAGAGGTATCCATCATTACATGCCTGAAGCATGCCTCAGGCATGTGGTGTATTCTGTAATGCTGGCCAGCATCATGTCAAACTCCGTTGTACCATGACACATGGATGACAGCATTGAGCCTCAATAGAACTAAGCAGTGCTTTGATGGGAAAGGACAGGCATATACCGTATGTGACATCGTAAAAGTCGTTAAAGGGTTTACTGGCAGTGGTGCACAGAGTGCTGATGAGTGGAAAATATTTGTATCCTCAAACTTTGTGCAAGGATGCATGCCTTGTCAGCAGGTTTCATGTTTTGGTGTTGCCCTGAAAAACCCGCAGTTCTTCACATGTAGATATTTATAAGGCATATTAATCTTTGTACATGTGTAGAACAATGCAGCACACGAGGAAGATTACACATAAATGGAGTTTGGACATATATCTCCTGCTGAGTCTTCAAAAGTGGTGCTCTGACAGTTTGGGAGCATCCTCTGTTTGTTCATGTATGTTACATAAGGGAATGCTCATAAGTACATGCATTTTCACTAAAAACTACCACCCACAAACCACTGAAACAGCCCCTTGTGGCAGGGTCTGGCAATGGAGCTACTGTCACTGTGATTGCTTTATACTTGCTTAATGTAGCAACTCTGATGCACACAAAGTTCTCTTACTTTATTTCCTTACATTAAGTTAAATTTACGTACATTTGCACGTTGTAAAAAAAAAAAATGATGCACGGTCCACGTTTATTGTTTGCATTATTGATATAGCTACATCAGTACATGCAGTTGGAACATACATACATACATACATACATACATATCTGCTGGTCTGCCAATCTTCAGTCCAAGGTTGTCGACGAGATGAGCCTCATGTGCCACCACATCAGCCCATTGATATTTAATCTGGATGAGGGTCTGATCTATGCCAAATGTCTTGTATTGATGCCAGCGCACACGCTCCCACCTATCTTTTTTGTCCTTGGGTAGGTAGCCCTGCTGACCTACCCCAAGAGGCCAGCATCCTGGGCAGATGATGGACTATGACCCAGATAAGTCCACGAAACTTTGCCACAGAAAACTTCTTCCCCCTCCCTGACCTATCCCTCTCCCTCCCTGTCACAGTAAAACCGAAAATAATGCCACTTATAACTATAACTACTCCTACAAGATCATACCCCAAAAAGACAAACTCCCAACAATACAGAGACAAACATATAGAGAAAACAATACTAATGGACAAAAAAGGTATTACAAACACAGATCGCATACTGAATCAATCAATAAATCAATCATTTGAAAAGCACTACACTATACTCCTACAAGATCATACCCCAAAAAGACAAACTCCCAACAATACAGAGACAAACATATAGAGAAAACAAAACTAATGGACAAAAAAGGTATTACAAACACAGATCGCATACTGAATCAATCAATCAATCAATCATTTGAAAAGCACTACACTATTACCCCTAGGGGTATTTGGGCACTGAGGGTGCTGCGTCTGGTTCGAAAAGCCAGGTCTTGAGCTGCTTTCTGAAGACTGCAAGGGAGGGTGCCAATGGGAGGTGGAGGTCATTCCAGGCTTTGGCGATGATGAAGGAGAAAGCGCAGCCCCCGCTGCGGGAGTGAGGGATGAGGGATGAGGGGGACTTGTGGAAGGTTGAGTGAGGAAAAGCGCAGGTGTCTCGAAGAGAACATGGAAGTTCAGCTGATGGTTGATGTAGGATGGTCCCAATTTGTGGAGAGCTTTGTAGGCATGTGTGAGTGCCTTGAACTGGACACTTTTCTGTACAGGGAACCAGTGGAGTTTCCGGAGGTGAAGAGTCATGTGGGAATGCTTGGGGAGGTCCAGAAACAGTCTGGCTGCCACGTTCTATATTGTCTGGAGTCTTCTGAGGAGCTGGGAGGGATGCCGGTGTAATGTGCTTTGCCATAGATGAGGGGACTGGTGACGAGGGCTTGTGCGACGATCTTTCTGGTGTTTAGACAGGATCCATCTGAATATCTTGCGGAGCATGCGGAGGGTGTGAAAACAGGAGGAGACTGCGTTGACTTGTTGTTTCATGGTCAGTTTGCTGTCCAAGATTATGCCGAGTTTGTGAGCATGGGCAGTCGGTGTGGGAGTGGGTCCAAATTCTTCCGGCTACCAGCTGTGGCCCCAAGAGGAGATGTTCTTTCCAAGATCAGTACCTTGGTTTTGTCAGAGTTCAATTTGAGACATCTGTCTCTCATCCAGTAGGCTACATCGGTCATGGCATTGTGGAAGTTGGTTTTGGCGTTAGAGGGGTCTTTGGTGACCAACAGGACGAGCTGGGTGTCATCGGCATAGGAAATGATGTTGAGTCCATGGGCTCTGAAAATGTCCCCAAACGGGGTTGGGGGGGGGGGGGTCAGGTATATGTTGAACAGCATGGGGCTGAGCAATGATCCTTGGGGCACACCGCATATGATGTTCTTGGGAGCGGAGGCAAACTGAGGTAGGCAAATGCTCTGGGTGCGTCCTGCGAGGAAAGAAGTGACCCAACTTGAGGGCGTGTTGTTTAATGCCGATGTTGTGGAGTCTGTCGATGAGGATATGGTGAGCGACGGTGATGAATGCTGCAGACAGGTCGAGGAGAATCATAACCACTGTTTTCCTTGGTCAAGGAGGGTTCTAATGTCTGTTGCAGCCATGAACATTTTCTCAGTGCAATGGTTGGCCCAGAATTCGGATTGTGATGCGTTGAGTAGGTGGCTCCATTATAGGTAGTCGGTGAGCTGTTGGCTGATGGCCTTCTCGAGTACTTTGGCTGGGAATGTGGGTAGGGAGATTGGTCGGTCATCTTTGAGGTTGCTGGGGTCAGCTGAGGAGTCTGGTAGAGACTATCTGGCAGCAGATTCCTTACCTTTGACTTTCCCAGGTGTCAGGCTGGATCTGTAAACATCTGCAGAGCAATACCGCTTATGCATTCTGTCGGGTGGCTCCATTTGGCTCTGCATGGCATCGTTGGTGCTAGATGTGATGTCACAGCCACCTATTTAGGCCCTACCCAGGCACACAGGTGTCAGTTACTTTTACCATATCTTTCCACACCAGAAGCACGGAACCATGGTAAAAACTGGTGCCATGTGTGTCAAAACTAGGGCCCTGAAAAGGAGATCTCTTAACCCTAGTAACAAGTTCACACAGCAGGGAGGCATGGGTGGGTGTAAGGAATCTGCAGTTAGATAGTCTCTACCAGATAATGTATTACCGAAGATAACTAACTTGTTCATCCGATAGAGACTTCTAGCTGCAGATTCCTTACCTTTGATTAGATACCCAAGCCATATTCTCCTGGCGGTGGGCTGCGGAAAATGTTATCAGACTAAGAAGTCCTGCAGGACCAAACGGGTGAAATGCCCATCCCTGCAGACCTGACTGTCCAAACAGTAGTGTTTGGCAAACGTGAGCAGGGATGCCCACGTTGCTGCCTGGCAGATGTCCAGGACTGAGACTCCATGTGCTAACGCCATGGTCACAACTTTTTCCCTGATGGGATGGGTCCTTAAACCCTTGTGCAGCCACTTTTGAGCCAGGGCGTAGCAAATCTTAATACCGAGAATGACCCAGCCCGAAATGGTCTACTTCTGTACTGCCCATCCCTTCTGGGCTCCCACATACCCGACAAAGAGTTGGTCATCCACCCAGAACTCATTTGTGCGGAGAAGATAAAATGACAATTCTCTTTTTGGGTCCAGCCAATGGAGTCACTCCTCTTCCTTAGAGGAATGTGGGGGAGCAGAGAAGGTGGGCAAAGTGATAGTTTGACACAGATGGAATGGGGTCACCACCTTGGGAAGGAAAGAGGCATGGTTGTGTAGCACCACTTTTTCTGGAAACACAGCAAAATATGGTGGCTTAGCTGATAAGGCCTGTATCCCACTCACTCTCCAGGCAGATGTTATTGCCACTAAGAAGGCTGTCTTCATGGTGAGCAGCCGGAGGGAACAGTTGTGGAATGGGCTGAAAGGAGCCCACATGAGATGTCAGAACTAACCTGAGATCCCACTGAGGCATGACAGGGCATAGGGGAAACATATTAACAAGCCCTTTAAGGAACCTATTTACAATAGGGTATTTCAAAAGAGAGGGTTGATCAGGCAGCCACAAAAAGGATGATAGAGCAGAGAGATAACCTTTCAATGTCCCCAAACAGGAACCCTGTTGGGCAAGACAAAAAATGAAAAGAAGAATATCAGATAAAGAAGCAGAGAGAGTATCGTTAGACTTCTCTGCACAATATCTTACAATTTTTTGTCAACTGCAGGTATTCTGTTTTTGTAGAGGTGCCAAGAAGATGTTACAGACTTCAGTTGCTGCCACTCAATCTCCACCCATGAAGGTGCAGAGTTGACAGGTTTGGGTGGAGGACCCTCCCCAGTGAAGATCCTCCTGAAGGGCAGCCTGATTGGAGGATCTATGTCCATTTTCAGAAGCTCGGGATACCAGATTCTTCATGCCCAATCCGGAGCCACACGGATTACTTGGGCCTGGTCATTCTGGATCTTCATGAGAACTCTGAGCAGGAGCTGCATAGGTGTAAAGGAGGCCTGAACTCCATTCACGACGAAAAGTGTTGCTGAGAGAGTGCCACCTTAGAATCTCCTATGTGCATTAATACGGACATTGCATGTTCTCTTCGGAGGTGAATAAATCTAACCACGGCTCTCCCCACTGCTGAAAGAGTCCTTGCACCACCTCCGAATAGAGATGCCATTTGTGATCTGCTAGGCCGAGTTCATCCACCCTTGTTTTCAGAGAACCTACCATGTGTTGAACCACAAGGGTTATGCCCTGCTGTTACAGCCATGTCCAGAGACGCAGGCCCTCTTGACAAAGGGTCCACGTTCCCACCCCAACCTGCTTGTTGCAGTACCACATGGCAGTAATGTTGTCTGTGTACACCTGCAGTGACTTCCCCTTGAAATAGGGAAGAAATGCTTTCAACGCTAGTCATATCACCCTGAGCTCCAACATGTTGATGTGAAGCCTGGATTCCGCCGGATATTAGAGTCCTCAGATCTCCAACTCTTCCAGATGGCCGCCCCATCACATAAGTGGCGCATCTGTCACTTGTGAGGTCTGGTTGAGGAACGGAGAGGAGCCTTCCTCTGAACCAATTGCGGTTCATTAATCACCACTGCAGGTCTTTTGCAGTTCCCTCTGATAACGTGCACCATGTCGGAGAGATTTCCCTGATACTGCGTCCACTTGAACTTCAGGTCCCACTGCAGAGCCTGCATATGTCATCTGGCATAGAATCATTCTGGCCGAAATCCAGGACAGAAGCTGAAACATCAGTATTATAGCCTGAATATCATGGACTCGCTGCTCAGGAGGATAAGCCAGAAACTGCACTGTGTTCAGAACTGCTGCGATGAGAGGAAGCATCTGAGAGGGAGTCAGGTGTGAATTGGACATGTTTATAGTGAACCCCGCAAGAGGTCGGCCGTGGTCTGGAAATGGGAGACAACAGCCTGGGGTGAACTTGCCTTCAGCAGCCAGTCATCGAGGTAGGGGAAGGCAAAAACCCCTAACCTGCGCAGATGAGCTGTGCCCACCACCATCACCTTGGTGAGCACCTGAGGGGCACTGGTAGGGCCAAATAGCAGCACGTGAACTGAAAATGTTTGTGAACTACCTTGAACTGCAGTTAACGCATGTGGGCTGACAGGATGGGGTTAAGGAAATACACCTGCAAGTCCAGCTCTACCACCCAGTCTTCTAAGTCTAGGGCAGACAAGATCTGGGCCAACATGAGCATCCTGAACTTCTCCTCCTTGAGGAACAGATTTGCAGTCTTTAAGTCCAGAATAAGACGTAGACCCTTGTTCTTTTTGGGTATCAGAAAGTAGCGGGAATAACAACCCCTGCCTGCTTCTGATATTGGGATCCTTTCTATGCCATTCCTGTGTACTATTTAGATGTGGACATGTGGCAAGCCTGGCCTTTCCCTTTCATGCCGTACATTGCATCACATTGCGTTGCTGTGTTGGTTGACTAAATATTTGGACCCATGTCCCCATTTTACTCAATGGATTTGAGAACATGATTGTTACATGTTTAGACCTACATCTAGTTGAGAAGATGTGAGTGACGATGTTTACATTGACTGTGACATAAAGACAACACGCTGAATGAGTTCAAACATTTATTCGCATGTTGAACATTTAAGAATATTTCAGTGAGTTTGTCTGTCATTTAAAAAAATTATGGGAAAAAAAACGGGAGTCAATATTCTTGCATCAGCATTGACCAGCCATTGTGGGGTGGAGGTCTGCACCATTGTCATCCTCCTCCTGCATTTAGACTGTCTTCTGGCTCCAAATCCAATGGCACATTTGTTCTGACACATATGGTGCTTAGGCTTGCACATACAAGAATTATCTTGTGTACCATGGGGGGCACAAGGGGAGTCAGGGGAGTATAACATTCTTCCCCCAGACATAGTGTGGTATCTAAGCCTGGACTTCAGAACAAAGAATGTCCATTCAACCATGTTCCCTTGTCCTGGTCAGTGACTGCTTGAACCATTTTTCTGGCTCTATCTGGAGATGCGGAGATGGGGTAATTTCCCAGAGCTGCAGATCATAACCTTGGTCAGCTGGAAGTAAAAAAATACATATAATCAACTGTAAATGATTATGCGCATTGTTACAGAGACATACATGTCAATGTGTGTTCTGTATACTGACTAACTCATAGATATTTCTTACAGTAGTGAACTTTACAGTTGACCACAGTTTGACACGTCTTTTCCAGTTATCTGCATCAATGCTAATGTTGGCCATGTCCTGATACTTTCAACACTTCTACATGCTGACTTTCATGTTCAAAAACAACAGAAGATGGATGGAATGCAGAACAAATCAAACATTCACCCCCCAGTCACAGATCTGGGTTTAATCCATCAGTTTTTTTGCTTGCCATGCCATTGTCAGCTCAGACCCAGCCATATGCAAATCAGTCTTGACCCTGTTCCCCATGGGAACAGTCCAGCCCAAACTGCCAGGCCAGGTCCTCCCTGGACCAGAAGCAAGCATCCTGGGAGCGCTTTCATGGTATCACCCTTCATCAGCCAGGTTAGCTTGAATCTGGTGGCATAGCAAGCACGGCACCCAGGTCTGGGCATACCCTTCCCACTTGGGGCAACAAATTGAAAAACAATAGAAGATGGACGGAATGCAGAACAAATCAAACATTCACCTCCAGTCACAGATCTGGATTTAATCCATAGGTTCTTTTGCTTGCCATGCCATTCCAGCTCAGACCCAGCCATATGCAAATCAGTCTTGACCCTGTTCCCCATGGGAACAGTCCAGCCCGAACTTCCAGGCCCGGTCCTCCCTGGACCAGAAACAAGCATCCTCGGACCGGTTTCAGGGTATCACCCTTCATCAGCCAGGCTAGCTTGAATCTTGTGGCATAGCAAGCACGGGACCCACGTCTGGGCATACCCTTCCCACTTGGGGCAACAAATGCAAAAACAACAGAAGATGGACGGAATGCAGAACAAATCAAACATTCACCCCCAGTCACAGATCCGGGTTTAATCCATCAGTTTTTTTGCTTGCCATGCCATTCCAACTCAGACCCAGCCAAATGCAAATCAGTCCTGACCCTGTTCCCCATGGGAAAAGTCCAGCCCGAACTGCCAGGCCAGATCCTGCCTGGACCAGAAACAATTATCCTGGGAGCAGTTTCAGGGTATCACCCTTTATCGGCCAGGCTAGCTTGAATCTTGTGGCATAGCAAGCACGGGACCGAGGTCTGGGCATACCCTTCCCACTTGGGGCAACAAATGCAAAAACAACAGAAGATGGACGGAATGCAGAACAAATCAAACATTCATCTCCAGTCACAGATCTGAGTTTAATCCATAGGTTCTTTTGCTTGCCATGCCATTCCAACTCAGACCCAGCCATGTGCAAATCAGTCTTGACCCTGTTCCCCATGGGAACAGTCCAGCCGAACTGCCAGGCCAGGTCCTCCCTTGACCAGAAACAAGCATCCTAAGACCGGTTTCAAGGTATCACCCTTCATCAGCCAGGCTAGCTTGAATCTTGTGACAGAGCAAGCACGGGACCCACGTCTGGGCATACACTTCCCACTTGGGGCAACAAATGCAAAAACAACAGAAGATGGACGGAATGCAGAACAAATCAAACATTCCCCCCAGATCACTGCACCACTGGATTCAAGCTAGCCTAGCTGATGAAGGGTGATACCCTGAAACCGGTCCTAGGATGCTTTTTTCCGGTCCAGGGAGGACCCGGCTTGGCAGTTCGGGCTGGACTGTTCCCATGACGAACAGGGTCAAGACTGATTTGCACATGGCTGGGTCCAACCTGGGGTGGTGTGGTGAGCAAAAAAAACTATGGATTAAAACCCAGATCTTTGTGACTGGGGGGTGAATGTTTGATTTGCTCTGCATTCCGTCCATCATCTGTTCTTTTTGGATTTGTTGCCCCAAGTGGGAAGGGTATGCCCAGAAGTGAGTCCTGTGCTCAATGCGCCACTGGATTCAAGGTAGCCTAGTTGATGAAGGGTGATACCCTGAAACTGGTCCGAGGATGATTTTTTTCTGGTCTGGGGAGGACCTGGCTTGGTAGTTTGGGCTGGACTGTTCCCATGAGGAACAGGGTCAAGACTGATTTGCATAGGGCTGGGTCCAACCTGGAGTGGCGTGGTGCGCAAAAAAACAAGGGATTAAACCCAGATCTTTGTGACTGGAGATGAATGTTTGATTTGCTCTGCATTCAGTCCATCATCTGTTCTTTTTTATTTTCATGTTCAGGCAGACGATTACTGTGATGGGTATCTCTGAAAGTTGTGGGTAACTCTAGTTATGGGCAATCACTACATGTGCAAATTAACAAAGTTATGATCTGATTTTGTATCTTATAGTTAGCACTAGGTAGGTTTGGACAGTGCCGACCTGTTTGACACTCACACACATATATACGTCCCTTTGATACATCTGAATGATGTTGCTTGCCTACATGACATTGAACCAGGCTTTGATTTGTTCACTTACTTTGTCATGGGAATTGTCTGCCTACATGTACTGCATTTGCAAATTGACATGGATAGTTATACATTTTGTTTTCAGCCTTGTTAATGCTTGCTGTCAGACACGTTAGACTGATCTTACATGGACACAAAAGGTATGGCAATGTGGGCCATTATTATGTAGGATACATTGATGTAGATACAAGTAGCTTTCTACTACAGACCTGGACACAATACTTTAGTTTTTCACATGTATGTATATGATTCTACCTTGTAGGGGACTCTGTAATTCTGTGCCTTGATTCTGTCTTCATTGATGTGGCTTAAGAATGTTGAGATTGGGAACCTGGGTACATTTTGAGAACTTGCCCTGGTTCCATTCCATTCTGCGTTAGTTACTGGTGTATGCCATATTTGATAGCATTGTGTTTGAGTTTGTAAGTTTAACATTGATGGCTTCTTATACAGGGAATTTGTCCTAGTTACAAAACAATACTAGTGATCTATCATATTGGTTACATATGTAATTGTGGCTTGATACACGTGTGTGTGTGTGTGTACTTAGACTGTCAGTATGGCTGGGACATGTATGTGTTTTGTAATGCTAGTCTCACACAAGATCCTTTCACACACCACTATTCTATCATGCATCTCAAACTAAAACCTCATGTGAACTTTTTACTGATATTAAGTTGTCTTGTGTATCACATGATTATTATCTTGATTTCTTAACCAGTGCAGATAATGTGACACAGTCCATTCAGACAGTGTGAGATGACTAGTAAGGAAATGACAGATTGGGAAATCATTGCCTACATGTTGCAGTAAATTGTTCCCACAATGTGCACATGGCATGGCACTAGGGGCCAGATATTGGACACATTTTCACAGTGCAGCACAGCAAGTTACACTGCTGTGCTGCACTACATTACTGGGAAAGGGCAGGAATGCACAGTATTTAAGCCATATAAGGACATTACTGTCCTTTCCCCCTGCAGTAGCATATAATGGGATGCCTAGCACAACCACAGGCACTCTTGCACCGTGGTGCACTTGTGCCTGCATTGCATGACTGATTGTTTTAGTGCAGGAATGGGTACCTTTCAGCACATAAGCAATCTTTAGAGGCATATTACTCTGTGTGCCACAGGAAGCGGAAGTGACTTGGAAGACGTCATTTATCCTAGTTACACATCACCTGGGAAGGCATTTATTTTACGCATTCCCAGGTTTACCATGTTTGGTATACATGACATGCGTTAATAACATAGGGAGTTGCATGAATGCACCCACACAATGCCCATGGACAATCCGTGGCACCTAACACAGGGACATCCAACAATGGCGTAGAAGCCTTGCTTGGTCTCCAGCTGTTGTTGCTGGGTCTTGGGAAAAGGTACTGGGGTGTGAGCCAGATGGTGGCATCCAGGGAAGTGGGTACGAAGGCAGAAAATGATGCCTGTGATATTCCTACCAATCTGGCTGTTGTGGCCTAGAAGGAACCAGATGTAAGCATGTGGAGCACAGACATCAGGTTGACCTGTGGAGGAATGTTTGTGGGCCTTGCAGTTGGTGACATGAGACTTGGCACAATCGGTCAATTCTATAATATACTCCTTCCTGAGTATGTAGAATTTGCTGACCTCATCTTCCCCGAGATCAATGAGAGTGATGTGCTGACAGAACACACGCACCCTCCTTCTTCACTGCCTACATGGTGGTGGTGGTTTCCTTGTGACTCAGAGCTGCAGGATCACAACCTCCATGGCAGAGCTGAGCTTGCCAAAGTGTTTTTAGATGTTCAGGTTTTTATACCACAGCCACTGGGTCATTTCCTATGCCTGGGTTACTGATGACCAGTTTTTTCTGCGCATTTCAGGCTTTGTGCGCAACATTCAAACAATTTGTCACACTTTGAAAAAGCCATAAATATTACTGCATTGGATCTGCATGAGTTTTCGTGTTGGAAGGCCTACCTTGCATATTTTCATTTGTGCATGGTGCAGCTTGTTTAGGCACTGCTTTTACTCGATGGAAGCTTTGAAAATCAATGCATTTGGGCAAAGGGGTCGTCTCATAGATATGGAGTACTGCTTGTGCTGCACCACAAGTGTTCGATGCAACAGCAACGCAAGCCTGTAATAAGTATGCGCACAAGATTCTCTCTGCCTGGCCTTCAACTGAGAGCTTGTGGTGCAAAATATTTCTTCAAAATTGAATCCCATTGCTTTCACTGCTACTCTATTTGATTGGTAGTCCAACAGCTTCAAGACTATGGAATGTGGGAATGGGACGTTTGTCCTAACACTCCTCTAACACTAATTTCTTGAAGTATTACTCAGACATAATTTGGGAGATCGCCCATGTGGCTACAGCCAGTCTGCTTGGGTACATGTGCAGTCCCTCTGTGCAAGAAGTCCGAGATGACCAAAGAGATCTTGAGAGACTAGCTGAATACCGCGGACTTCATGGCCAGGCCCATTGGCATCTGCATTATACTTAGGCAGCATCTCTGGATGTGTTTGATAGGATTCTCTTGGGACACGCAGGCAAACCTGACTGACATTCTGTTCAATGTCTTATGTTTTACACAGAGCTGGACCACAGAAAGCTTGTGTGGTCCTCCATTCCCCAGGGAGCTTGATTCACCAAAGCACCAGAAAGCTTTGGGAGGGGTTCATGTGGGCTAATCCTTTTGCCATGCACAGTCCTATCAGTCGATGCAGCACCCAAAGCAGTTTTTTCATGCCTTCCGTGTTTGTAGCAGAGCCTCGGACAGCCATTAGTAGAAGCAATAGTCCTCTTCCTCAACCCTCACCTGTGCTACAAAACAACTTAAATGCGCTTACACATGCATGTCTCAATGGCTGGCACATCGCTTATTTTGAAGCAAGCTAGCCAATTACTTCAGACCTAAGGGTTCTCCAGATTATGGAGAATGGGTATGCTCTTCCTTCCAAGACACTCCCTTTCTCATTCCCCTGGTTTGCTCACCAGTGCCACTGATCATGCCCAACTTCTTTCCAGCAAGATAGTGAACTTCCTGTGCAAAGGACCCATTTAGGTAGCTCCACTACATAAAAAGGCAAAGAGCTTCTTTCAGCTACCTTTTGGTTCCCACGAATGATGTGGGCCTCTGAATCTCTATGGACCACAAGGAGAAATTTAAAATACTGTCTTGCCCAGGTTCAACCTTGCCTTGGAGTACAAAGACTTGATTGTGTTGTTATACTTGCGGGCAAATATTTTCATGTTCCAGCCCTGCAATCCCACAGATTAAATCTGTAATTTCAGTTGTTTCCACTCACTCCCAGTTTGTGGTGCTCCATTTCAGCCTTACATCAGTCCCTCTGGTCTTGTTGGTGGCTCTAGTTTACCCTTGCAGGTACTGTTGGTAGTTGCAGCTTACCCTTGCAGGCAAGGTATACATGCTTGTATTCCCGTACCTTGAGGACTGGCTGATGAGCAACAGCTGTTGAAGTAAGGGTCTTCACAGCTGGTGTTAGACCACCTCTAGAACACAATTTCTGTTTTTCAATCTGAGGTTTTCTGACAGTTATCAAAGCACCATCTCCAGCCCACTGCACAAAAAGTATAGGACATATGTGGATCATCCAGATGTATTGGAGGTGGACTCCACATACAGATCTGACAGTCGTAGGGCTGCTGTGCCTCCTGGCTGTCTGCTAATCCCACAGAAGGCTGTACATGTGAACTTTTTAATAGTTCCTCAGTTTTCAGTGGGCTCAGCGCTGAGGGAGCTTTTTGTGTGAAATTGCCTTCCAGGACTTGCATTGGTAGAAGATAATCAAACTTGCCGTAGGCGGTTCGGTTCCAAGCTGGCACTGCCCTCATTTGGGTAAGGAACAACCTGAATGGCATGGAAATTATGGACTTTAGGCTCCCAAGGCATGCTTAACTTTGGTTTATAGAAAAGCTATTCAATGACAACACATTATTTTTGTGGTACGCCAATCTCATCCCTTGAGTGTGGAGATGCTGAGGTTGTGTTTTGGACCATTACTCACAACGCTTTGCTGTCTGAGAGCCATCTTGTGGGCTCTTTCAATCTGAGTGTGGACAAGCTGAGCAGGCAATGTCTTGACAATCACAAATGGCGCCTCCAGATGGAGGTGGTGCAGTCACTTGTCACCTGGTGAAGTTTGTCCCAGATGTATTTGTTCCCCACATTAAATAGTGCTTAGTGTCTGTTGCTCTGAGCCCTGTAATTTCACTGCAGGGAAGTGGGATTTCAGCCTGCAGTAACCAATTACATCCACCCTCTGAAATCTTCATGTCCTGAGGAAAATAAGACGTGGAGGGTGCAGGTGATGTTGGTTGCTCCAGATTAGGATCAAAGAGTCTGAAACTTGGGCTGATGTGCCTCAATATTGACTCTCATCTTCCACTCAGGTAGGAGCGCCTGTCACAGTAAGGGGCCAAAGTTATCCACCTTAACATTTCCAACCTACGTCCTCATGCACAGAGTTTGCGAAGGGAAATTCGAGAGCTTCCAATCTAACGTCTTGGACAGCATAGTCACTACTCATCATGTATCCACCAAATCCATTTACTCGGGCCATTAGTCATGTTTTGTGAGTTGGTGTGCTAAAACGGTCAATACACTCAAAGCAGTTGGCTGATGTATCATGATTTCCTATTTCCTTTGTCTGGCAGAGCCTTGCTCTTGGCATAGTTGAAGGCTCCTGGCCGACCTTATCCACTTTTCCGTGTTGAACCGATCATCCATAATTTTTAAGATCGCCTTTTGTGATGCAGGTGTTGAAAGAGCCATGTGTTACTTTGATCTCAGGTTTTATGACATGCATTTGGTTCTACCTTATTTCATACTGACATTCTTTGAGACCATGCAGCTGTTCTAAGACTCTTTCCTTTGAAGATCATCTTCCGTATTACAATCACCTCTGCTTGGCGGCTGAGTGAACTGCAGATCCTTTCTGTCTACTCTTTTCTTTTTAGAGAAGGTGGTGGTTTAACTTCCGACATCTTTGTTTTCTAGTGTGGTTTTGTGATTTCAAGTGGGACAATCTATTGACCTGCTGCAGTTTTTCCCCTCTTTGAATCCAACCACGAAGGAGGTATGGATGCATCTCTTGGAACTGCTGCGCCCTCAAACTTCTACATCAATAGAACCAAGTAATGATTCATGGATGACCAGATGTTTCTTGGCTTTGCCAGTTCTAAGAAGGCTGTGGAATTGAAGCAATGGAAAACACTAGGGGCTATAAGACGCGGGAAAAAATATTATTAGCAACAACACTGGCCCCTATACGAACAGCTATCAATTTTACTTAATATACATTGAATCCTGAAAGATAACATTTCAGACATTTTATTTCATATTTCATAGCCATAAATTAATTATATTCTCAGTAACTACAGGTGAAGACAAGTGTTCGGTGCACAAATCAGGTACACATTGTGATAGTCTTTTTAGTTCTAAACACACCGGGCTTATTTATGACCTTAACATCAAAAATAGCTGTTTAAATGCAAGTAAAAGAATGGTCAACAACGTTTTGATCTCCTCTAGATCTGGGATCATCATTAGGGATGGCAAAATGTGAAGAGAGCCTGAAAGCAAGTTGATAATACAGTTGAAGTTAATTTCAGTCCGATGTAGAACCACTTGCCACCATCGAGAGCAAAGTTGTCCAACGTCCACAGAAGTCTCAATGCATCTTGATCCTGATCTTCAATATGCACAGAGAAATATTTGCTCCTGTATGTCACAGACTTATCTCAGTTGGATAGCTTGCATGGTTGTTAAGCTCTCTGCTATTTGCGTAGAACTTGTAGACCATATTGAGTAATTTCTTTAACCTACCTTCACTCTTCTACCCACCCTTGTATCTATCCATCTTTTCTATTCTTCAGTCTTTCACTTTTCTATACCACCTGTCACCTTTTCTTCCTTAGTTACGTTGACCCTCTTGTTCTTTCTTTGCTTTTTCTATCTACCCATATTTTCTATTTATATTCCTATTTTTCCTTTTTATCTTTCTCGCTCATGTTCACTTTTTTTTAACATGGCTCTCTCTCTGAGCTTCCACTATCTTAATTATTTCTCTTTCCCTGCTTCCTTTGCTGCGTATGTTAGCCCACCTCCCAAACTCCTCTGTCATGGTATTTTCTAAGAATGTTATTTATGAGCACTGTGTCTGCAAACCTGCAGACAGAAAAGGCCCATAAACAACTGACACTTTCACTAGCCCAGCGGACCTAGAGGCAGCCCGCTCCTAAGCTGCTTAAGTGAGGGATTTCTTATGCAACTGGTGAGCATGACTCACAAGAAGCTTCTCTTCTCACATTTATCTATCTCAAACCACAAACACACATTCATGACTCATTCACTCATACCCAAGCAAAGGGACCATCCTGGTTCCACTGTTCAAAAGGCATAGAGGATCCTACAGTACTAGGCTACCATCCATCCATTTCTCTTCTGCCTCTCCAGGACAAGATCCTAGAAAGGGGAGTCAATGTCCAGCGTCTTTCCTAGGAAAGAGTTACTTTGACTGACACTGCACTATCTGAATGTTGTCCTCCCTTCAGTTCTGGACACCAGTTGTATTTTTCTATCATTCTTTTAACAACACTGATTATACTATGCTTGTCTCCATACTGTAGGGGCTGAGAATCAGGTCATTAGTCTAGGCATGACATGTTTTTTCTTCAGAACCGTTTAAAGTTGTAGAACTTTTTCCTTTCCACTTTGTTGCTAACCATCTTCTCCGTGAGACCCGTCAGGACTTTTCTCCCAGTCCTACTGTTTTTAACATTTATTATGCCCATCTGGCACTCCCTTATTCTTTCCAAACGTTTTGCCTTCTGTTTCTGTGCTGACACCTATCTCATCACCAGTGGCAATGTTGCAGCACTTCTTGGTACAAAATAGGTACTCCACATCTCTCTCTCACCATTTCAGTCAGTGATGTAAACACAGGCAAGACTGAAGTTCTGTTTTGAGAGGCTCTGCATCAGTTTGGTCATACTCTTGGTGACCTAATGCTCTTTGAGCTCCTTCTCAGTTTACAGCCTTGGTGCACAACTAGTCTGAAATGACAACTCCTGACATTGAAGAATGAGGTTAACTGTGGTCTCCATCTATTGTCTTCCAATTCTGGCTTTTAGAGTCTTAATTGTTGAGGCCATCATCTTCACCTGACTGGATCACGGAACCACTCCCTATCTTGGCCTCCTTTATTCTTCGATTGTCCGGCTCAGTTTTGGCTTGAACTGCCACATCTTCCGTTCTTCCCACCGTGCCACATTGCAGTTGCTCCCAGATAAGAAGCGGAGCCTCTTTAAATCGCTGTGCATCTGTTAACATGCCACTCATGTTACTAGCATTGCCTTCCTCTGTTCAGATTTCTTGCCCTATGTTCATAAGCATACTCTTCGTTCTTCCTTGTTTTACTTACTTCAGGATCCCAAGATCTGCCAGGCCTACATAAGAAGTCTTTTTGCTCTCCACAAGGTACCTCAACTATGAAAAGATAGTTCTCTCACTTTATGTCTGCAGTAATTTAGCTATGTTGAGGAACTTTTACAAAACTGGGACAGTTTACGTGTAATTCACCTTTTATTCACACCTAGACACGAATTTGGCTAGAAGTAGGTCATCCTTTGTGTGTCAAAAGCAGTACAGTCAATATATACAGACTAGATACGAAGATATCCAACGATCTTGTATTTTCCAGATGGTCAGGAGGGCTACAGACGTGTGCCACAGGGCTGGTCTCTGTCATAGGGCCAGGAGGACATGGTCAGTGTTATATTTTCAGGATAACAACTGATTAAATTGAATAAAATAATTTTATTTAGATCTGCTCTATGCACATTTATATTATGTGGCTGTCCTAATGGGGCATGGCTTCAACTCTTCTCAACACCTACTGCTAAGGATAATTATTGTATACCTACCTATAATTGTAGCTCATTTCCAAGCTTTAAAGAATCAGTGCAGGGTGGCCCTCGAGCTCCAAAGAGGCCCCCTCAGCAAAACTGGCAGGTGGTGGACCGGGGAGGAGGTCTGTACTTTGCAGAGGGGCTCCCACAGGTTTCGTTTCACCACTGACAAAAATTTAGCTGTGCAGTGCACAGTATGGTGGATGCTTTATTTGCTGATCTAACCCATCCTATTATAATGCATGGCCATCTCCCAGGTTGGTGATGCATTAGTTAGCCCTCCTCTATCGATAGCCACATCTCTGAAGCAGTGTAGGATCATGCTGAAGTCTGATGATAGGAAGCAAGACTCACATGGGTGTAAATGCTTTATAATGAGAAAATAATTTAGAATACTAGGTTTTCATTAAATTATGATATTATTTTAACTGTATTGTTTTCTGAAAATTCTGGCATGTTGCTGGGTGGTGGGTGAAGGTGATAAGTACAAGGCAACTAATGGAATAGATGAGGGTCCCACCCACCTTATCTTGTGGGGGCGTTTGGTTTGGTTACACCACTGTGCACTCCCTCCGGGATAAAATCAAGAATGATCAAACTGTCGATTTGTGCTTCTCTTCCAGCTTAGGGTGGACGAGTCTCCTCCTCCCACTAACTTCACCCAAGATGACAAGATCTACAGAAAGACAAGGTGGGTAATAACACAGCTCGCCTGCTGTGGATGACGTTGATCAACCCCCTTTGTTTTCATCTGGTATCTTTACCCAACAGTAAGTGTTCTGGTGTATTTTAGAAATTAAAGAAACAACCCAGTATTGACCGAATTGATCATGCAGTCTGATTTAAAAAACGCTATCAAATGCATTGAACACACTCTCTCTATAAGGTTAGCAATTTTACTTACTGGTGCTGTCCTGCTCATTTCAGTACACAGAATTAAACATACTCTAAAGAAGAAAAGGATCCTCTAAGAACTGTTTTTCAGACTGGCTGTTAGAGTCTAACCCACAGATAATATGTTTGGGCAAAAAAAAGGTGCTCTCATATGAGATTGGCTTTTTTGGCCATCACCCTTTCTGTAGAAGAAAACACAATACTTCCTAGAATACACAAAAATCGTTGAATCGGGGAGAAGCTCAATATGTGCAGCTGTCACATGACAATTATGTGAGCTTCACTAGCGGGGCTTTGGCTCCGCCCATATGTTGGGAGACAGAAGTACATGGTATGATTGGAAAGAATGTGTGCTTCCACAAAAATAAAGTGCTAGCCCTCCAGCATGTATTTATCCAGCTGCCTAAGCTTGAACTTTACCGGCACTCACGACATTGGAATGCTGTTGTCTCAGATAACTAGATAATTTATCTTGTTTTTCTCTGGCAGCAGCGCTGATAGAAGGAGGGCAGTCATTTACCTACATCGACTTTAAGGTCTGGTTTCATATTGCAACCGTCATCTGACCTTTAAGCCTACACCAAAACTATTCTACAGTTCTCTTCTTCCACACAAATACAGATTTATTCCTATGCTATCTAATTGTAATGTTTCACATTATCATACAACATTCCTTTAAAGCCAGACCTATTGGTATTACTGATGATTGTGTTGAAATATTTTGCAGCACGTGTGTGACAGCCTGAAAAATGGCTTCTGTCTTGTGCTGACTGCCTCCTGAAACTGGCTCAGCCATAGCTTGCGCTCAGTATAAATCCGAACTTGAAACACCTACCATGCCTTTTATACGCAGGTGGTCTCCTGGACACCTGCTTCCATCTTACAATGATGTCCCTGGTGTAAGACTGCCATCCTTTCGAGGAGGTCAAGCAACATCCTACTGGCTGCAAACACAGTACACTTCTCGTGTTTCACGCCCCTGACAGTTTGTTCGTAAATAAGTATCTTGAAACTCTTGCAGGGTCGGGAGACTCATGAGCCAAATCTACTACAGCTTCAAATACACAATAGTGGTGGCAGTCTTAATCGACACATTCTCATGGTGCTCTCCAAGTCCACAGCTGCATTTGTTAGGATGCTGTTAATCAGCTATACTTTTAACAGCTTTTTTGTGTTCGACTTTAACATGGCTCTTTAAAAGCAATTGGTCTGATTATCTACCTCCTTAACTCATCTCACAAGAACTGCTGCATGTATTATTGCTGGTTTACCTTCTCATTCAGCCCATCAAATTTACTTAGGAGGTTGGTTATTTTTTTGTAACAAGAAACATTTGTGATTGAGATGTTATCTGGCCATTTCTTTGTATAAGACGTTGTTATTGTCTTTTTATAGAAGTAATATTGTTCTACTACAGCAGGAAAATTTTTAGGTTGAAGCTTACCAGAGAGCACAGCTGTCTCATTTGCCAAAGACATCTGGGAGACATTCACAAAGAATGGGAATGCATCCTGCCCGTTGATTCCCATTGGCTTTGTGAAGTGTAACTCACATTTTTTTGGTTTTAGGCTGTCCAGATTGGAGCAAGTCCTTTTCACACTATCTCTCCTTGTATTTTTCTATGAGTGCTGCCTTCGGTAAATAGTCATGTAAATCTTGTTCTTATTTTGTCACATTTGCTGTGCATTCAAAGACAGATGTCAAATGTCAGGCTCTGTCTTCCGATGGGGCTTGGTGTTTACTTTTCTTTCTCTGACTTAAAAGTGGGAGGATTTATGTGACAATCTTGTTGGATACTGGGTGTAGGAAAGTATTTTTTTCTAACACACAAACATTTAAAAGAACCATGCAAGTATATGTAAACTATAGTTTTATTAATAAAAAGTTATGTCTGCGCAAATGTAATGGTCATTTCAATTGAAACTGTGCTATCTGTAACAGCAGCAGGGGCATAGCTTCAGGGGGTATTTGGTGTGCTACACCTCCCTAAAAAATTTATTCTATGGTAAATGGTTGGGTACAGGTGCTTTCTGTTGGGTCTCGTGAGTAGCCTGTCGGATTGCAACCTGAATTTGTACATGCACACAGACAAAAACACACACATACACATTCACTCTCGTCTCTGCCTTAAAACGTGGTTAGTTTGAAAACAATTGTGTTTTAAATACCTCTAACAATCCACACTCCACTGATTCCACTGCTTTTTAAGCCCCCTTGTGTCCTGCTTTTCATAAATAATTTTAACAAGATATGCCAGTGTTACTGTTGGGACATCTGAAGTGTACATAACCTAATCTTACTGACCAAGGTATGCCCTTAATAGCAGTGAAGTAACATGCCTGGCATACTCCACTCTATGCCACTCCACTGTACTCTGCACCACTCTACTCTATGCCAATGCACTCTACAAAACTAGGCTCTTCACAACTGCACTCAACACCACTCCAGTCTTGGCCACTGTACTAAAAAAAAAAAAAAAAAAAAACTCCACTCTACAACACTGTACCCTACGCCACTGAACTCTTTGCCAGTACACGCTACGCTAATTCACTTTAGTCTGTACCACTCAACTCTATGCCCATACATTCTATGTCAATCCACTTGGACATCAACCCTGTTACATGTTGAACTGCACTTTTGCTGATTCGTTTGACTGCAAGCGAACTTCGTTTTGCTTTTATGCGTCTCGTTCACGCTCATGCCGTGGCACTCTGAATATAAGCTTGCTTATGTGAAACTGTATTACGAGGTGCGAGTATTTATGAGATGCGAGACCCACTGCATTGCAAATGCTTGTTTAACTTATTAGCAGCTGCCTGGGCGCCATGTTAATAATGTGGTGGATGAGGCCAGTCTCTGTGGTGTGCTGTGCTGGGAATTTTCCTAGCTGCTTTGGCACCACATTTTCCTTGTTGAAGAAGGATGATAGAGGAGAGAATGAGCACAATGCTTTATAAGTGGGTTTGGGTCTCGCTTTTAAATTGGCCCACTCTATAATATAATATACAGAGTTTAGAAGTGGGAATAGAAAGAGTACTTATTTATCTGCTGCTTATGGTTGAAGAGTAGAGGTTCTAAACTCCTCCTCCTCGTTCTTTTACTTCTTCCTGTAACTGCCTGCAATTAGCCATCCTTTTGGTCAGGCAGTACAAGTGGAGAACGGTTCAGATAGTTCCAAATGTTCCTGAGAGTCCTGCAATTCAGAACCTTTTAAAGCAGGAATGGGTAGACTCTGAGAGGGTCTCGGTGCCCAGGTTTATGGGAAGGTTGTATGCGGTGATGAAAGGGAAAAAAAGGAGTTAACTTATGCTCTAACTCTTGACCCTTTAATTACTAACCTCAGTGGGAAGCCTGCTCTGATGACTGAAAACATGACTTTACAGGATCCAGTGCATAAGGCGGAGTCAGCTTTAAAGAGAACTCAGCTGGTTTCAGCCTAGCCTTAAGGTCTGAGATTTACAGTGTATACGTCTCTCTCGGCCTTTAGTTAAAGACTTCCAGGCACTCTTCCACCCAGGGGGTCTTTTCGCAGTTATTGGGTCGCATGAGGAGCAGGCCAAATTCTTCTCTGACATAATTATTGTTAATCTCAGGGCCCCTGTGATGGTCTCTACCAGCTCGCTTGCTGCAAGAACACATTTGAATTTGAGGGATTGGCTAGCTGAGCCTGCTCAAAAGAATTGTCTATTGAGGATGCCCTTTTCAGGTAGCAGGCTCTTAGGCAAAGAATTATAAGAGGTTCTTAATAAGTCTTTAAGAGCCAAAACCATGTACAGCCTTTTTGTCATAAACAAAAAACCTGGGAAGGGAGCAAAAGGAAATCTGAACACTACAGGAGGAGGATCAGACTTCCAACAGAGCAGGCCTCAGTTTTCTATTGAAGGTCGACTTTCCTTATACCCTGGAACTACAGATGCACTTTCTCTAGCCATGCCCCAAATTCTAACAACCAATGCCAGCAGTTTGGGCTGCGGAACGCTTTTGGAGGACCAAACAGCTCAGGAGCTCTGGTCCTTTGAGGCGAGCCACAATTCCTCGAACTGTAAAGAATTGACAGCAGTATGGAAAGCTCTACATATTTTTTTCGACCCACTTGACAGGACAATCTGTAGTGGCCTGAGTGTAATACTGTGTGGCAATGGCATATGTGAATCACCTGTTCAGCATAGCTTCTTTCTCCCTCAACAACTTGGTGTATCTCATGTGGGCTTAGGCAGGGAGCAATCTTCAGAGCCTGGGGGGCATTTGCATTCTGAAGTCTCAGGTAGGTTACTTGAGTCTGTTTTTTCCATCCTCTCAGGAGTTTGTCTTACATCTCCAGGATTTCAACAGAACCTCCAAAAGGAAATATCCTACCCTCAAACTGTTCTTCTAGGTAACCATTACCATGGGGAGCTAAATAACCTAGTTTGGCATCACCCATAATTAAGTATGTTTGATGACAGAATAGTGCTGTCCTTGGATTCCAGGTTATTGTATAAGAGCGTGTCATAGGGACCAGGAGACCAGTCTGCTGTGTTAAAAGAAGGAAGATACATGTGACCCCTACTAAGCCTCTTGGATGTAGTTTTACCTCTCTAGATCAGCTGACTTTAGAAATGCTGATAGACGCTTTGTGAATGTTGGTCCTGTGAAGAAAGGAGGAAAACAGTCTTCCTCCACCCTAGCCAGGTGGGTGAAGACAGTTATCTTTTTGGCTCACCTGACAGTATGTAAAGACATAATGAGGGTATAAAAGCCCAATCCAACAGAGGTATGGTGGCTTCGTGGGCTGAATCATCTGGAGTTTCCATTAGGGACATTTGCAAAACCACGATGTTGTCCTCTCTTTCCACTTTCATCATGCATTACAGATTAAATGCTGCACCAGGGACAGAGTAGTTTTTGGCTCGTGGATAATAATAGGTTCTATAGCTGCTTAAACTCCTTTTTTTTCCTCGGTTTTATTTTTTTATCACAGAGTGTTTATTTTGTTTTAATTCAGTTCCATTGTATTTTCTGTGGTTTCCTTAAAAGGGTTTTG
Organism: Pleurodeles waltl; assembly: GCF_031143425.1. Taxonomy (NCBI): domain Eukaryota; kingdom Metazoa; phylum Chordata; class Amphibia; order Caudata; family Salamandridae; genus Pleurodeles; species Pleurodeles waltl. The sequence continues at coordinate 972,984,151 of NC_090446.1, read as the reverse complement.
TTGTCAGGAGCTGAAGGGGGGCGTAACTTGTATTTTACTAGTGTTAGAACAATATTTGGGTTGGAATGCGAATACATTTCTCCCATATACTGGTGTTCTCACATATTCTTGTGGGGGCTGCTGAACGAGGTTTGCTTGGGCATGCCTCCATGAGTAAGGAATGGGACAAGGGCAGAAGAATAGGACACAGTGCTCAGACTATTTACCAGTAACCTTAATTGCTCTGATTCTTCTTTACGCGTCTCTTTATTTACATCCTTCTCATCCCACCCTGTTCTTTCATCAGCCATTTTCTTTTGGGCTTAACATGGAAACAGTAAGGGATAGGCTAAAGGGAAGCTTTATGAACATCCTTTGACCCTTTCATGGAAAAGGAAAACAGATTTTCAGCAGTGACTTTTGGGGAGTGAATGGGCACACTCCATGAGGAAGAATTGGAATAATGAAGATTACTGGTAAAAAAAAAATCTGAGCTTTAACTGAGTGATATGAGCGGTCAGCAGAAAAGTAGTGTGAGGTTCCGAATAAACATCAGAAACTAGCTATTCACAGAACAAGTAACAAGAAACGCATGCTTCTAACCATCGCACAGAGGTGAAGGTGAACAACGTTGTCTACCTTTAAATCGGTAACAGATATTGTAGGTATAGTGGGGCAGGGTACCCAGGAGGACTATGTACATGGTATGGTCTGTGAAACAAAATTAGGTGTGGTAACACATGGGTAGACTTATGTGGGCGTTGTGGTCCTGGTGTTTGGATATGGTAATGACTCTGCAATTGACAGAACAATTAGGACACCAGTCACAACACATCGAGACGAGTGGATGGCAAGCCCATCCGGAAATTTACTTTAATCAATACATTTATTCACAAACCCTAGCTACCAAATTAAAAAAGGCAGACAGTACATAACAGATCAAAGTAAACTTTGTGTACAGCTTTTTCAGCCTATAATACAAATTTGTGTTCTACAAGTCCCAGCCTTGGTAAACTTTGTACAGGCTGAGTGATTATACATGATAAATATACGCTCCTTCATTAAAATAACATTCAAGCAGCTGTGCCTGTGGTACTTGCAATTGTGTCATGGATTCGCTTGTTGACACATACGAGGACCTGCACCTCTCTATCTTGAGTTCTGAAGGCAGTGAGGCCAGACATATTGCACGTTAAGCACTCACCTACCCTATGTCCCGCACTCAATATTTTTAAAACATTTCTAAATCGTTATAAAGAAATCAACTTTGGCATAAGTCATTTTGACACGGCTGTGAAGTTGTACTTGGCAGAGTTTGGGCACACAGAATTGAGCAAGCCTTGTGGCTCGAAGGGTACCCGTCACCACCCGCTCCCGATGAAAACGGGTGGGGCACAAGAGGCAAAGTTTAAAACTAAACAACTTTGTTTTTAAGGCTGGTCGATTTTTGTGCATTGTAGGTAGCAGTCGGCGTACAAAATGACAAGAATACATAATTGTCAGTAAAACAGCAAAGCAAGTGAAACACTGCAGTTTAGCAACGACAGTCCCAAAAGCAACAGAATGGATTCCAGGTCAGAAAGTGCGCTGACGATGTGCGAACTCGTTAAAGGGTTTCTAGAACGGAGAACTCTGTAGATCGTTTTTTTTTTTTTTCGATCGATATGGAAATCAGTGTTGTTTTCACTTGAACGCATCCTCGATTCACAAAGGTTATCGCAAGGCACGGTTTGTGCTGAAACTGATTTCTGTACACTGCAGAGATGTGGCACTAGCATTTTCATAGCATTTTCTGTAACAGTCTTCGGCAAACGCCGGGCAGGTTCGAGGACAAGAACCTCATACAAATGGAAAGTTAGTAAAAACACTACCCACTGTTCAACACACACAGCACGTAGACAAAACAAGAAGGAGATTAGAGTACTCCCATGGGACTTTCAAAACTGCTTACCAACAAATCTGCAAGATTATTGCTCTGATACTCCATACACTGTTTCCACCAGATTACGATATTTAAGGACTAACACAAACGACATGCCCAGTCTGTTACCTCTGGTGTCCACCCCTACAAATCATACTTCCAGATTGGAAGCAAGAAATACACACGTTAGATGCCACAAGAGTTTACATTTTTGGCCTGAAAGTCCAGAAGGTAGCCAAAGGGAAAGCAGCCAACAATGAACATTTCCAGTGGATGCACCATCTCCATTACAGTAAGGTTGCCACTGCATTGGTACCTGAAGTTTAGAAGGTCAAATATGCCTTTCGTAAGACAAGTTAGGTGGGTACAAGTCTACGAAGCAGCCCCGTGGGCGTGTTCACATTTTTTAAACCACGTTGTTCAGTCAAGGAGTACAGACATCTAGAGAGTGGAATTATGAATGGACAATTAAAAAAAAAAAAACACTACACACAGGTTTTTCTTATTTTAAGATCGTTGATGTGGGAAAATTAAAGCGACCATAATCGGTGCCTGGGAGCTGGAGAGGATATCCACACTAAATATTATGTTTAAATTGAAATCATCATTAAACTTAGCACCATGATAGAAAATTACGTAAAGCAAAAGGAAGCAGCGTTATAATCTGAGTCTGCAATTACAGGTAGTACTGACCTCTATTTCTATTCAAATAGTTTACTATCATGATCATAAACACTACTAAATTTATTACACAGGTGCCCTGACCATTCGTCATCATCCTTCTCTAAATACACCTTCTGGCGACCACTTACCTTTGTCTTGTGTCATAACCATTGTGTTTTCGTTCACTTGTTCAATCACGATCTTAATTGAGATCCGGCATCTAATAAAAACACATGCTGAAAGGTGCAGCTGGAAAAACTATAGAAGCTCAAAGTGTGCATTATTTGGCACCACCAACGTCACTATCAGTGTAAGTCGAAGAGAAGAAGACTAATCCTTCACTATGGTTTCCTAGAAGCTATCAGGCACTAGTAGAAGAGGTCCACCTCAAACATTAAAAGAATCACAAATATCTAATTATGTCAGCAAAGGCTGTATTAGGGCATAGTCTGGTAATGACCTCAGCCTCAGGCTTGCATAAATTATGTTGCAGAACAATTTCAGAGAGAAGCAAGTTAACTGGAAAAACTGGGATGGGCTCCGACAGGTTCAACCTGTCCAGTTAAAAAGATCAGTTTTAATTTAGAAGTACATCTAGGAGGACCACTACCCCTTGATATAGGGCTAAATCAACATACACACAAACAGCCGAAGGAGTCTGAAGTTCTGTCAGTGCAAGGAATTCTACAGAGAGATATGCTCCATGATCAAGTCTAGTCTTCATACAGACGGAGCTGGTTTAATATAAACCAAAGCTGCTTATTAACAAATCACTATCTGGAAAACATGTACAAGACAGTAAAGAATCACTGCTGTAGTGCTGCTGTTGAACAGTTGAAAAAGCATATTCCACTCAACTGGCTTCTTTGAGAAATCCAGGCGTCCATGTACAATGTCCATATAATTAGTAGTATTCCACTATGAATTTGGGCTACAGAGTTCAAGTGGCACACAATGCATGTTGCCTCAGTATCTTGAGTTGTCTCTCATCTAACACAAAGGACATAAGGGAAGAATCACTGCGTGTCCATTCAAACTCAACCCAAATTCGTGATTTCTGTGTAGCGAATCACACCTTGCACTCTGAATTTGCTACAATGCACAGAGCGGCAGGGAAGCACCCCACACAATCCACAGTCTTTGGAATGGGTCTTTGCAATTGCTTGACATCATGACAGTGCACATGGCTTCAGTACAACAGGCTGAGTCCGATGTAGTTCCGTTTGGAGATCCATGCCACACGTAATGCAGAGTGCTGTGGAGAATCACCACCTGGCAGGCCAAGCTCAGTTTCTGTATCAACAGATCAGGGGAGCCGACCTGTCATGAGTGGTCGTTGGCTTTAGCTTAACTTCAGCAAATGGATTTCTGTAGAAAGATCAAGTACAACAGAATATCATTAGGTGAACATGTGTGTAACAGGGAGGTTCGGAAGACAAGGAGAGACCGACCCACAAACAATAATGCACAGAAAAAACATCAATAAAGTAGTGATATGGATTTCTCTACATAGTATACAGAGCAAGATTAGTGCTAGTGCGGGGTACAAGAAGTCATATCACTATTAAAACACTTAAGTACTGCAGAACTAAACAGAGATCCCAGTCTGACACCAATAGGTAGCACCAAAACATTTACCATTTGGTGAGGATCCATGTGATACTGGAATCTCTTCGGTAATTTGTTAAAAATAACTCACTAATTGCACTCTGCACCTGAAACGGTGGCACAAGATGAACAGAGATAGAAAGGTCTCCACACTGCCTACTTTCAGGTGCAGACTACAAAGAAAGGTACTTGTTCTGCACCAATGGAAACGCATCCTTAGACTCCCTTTCCCTAACATCTCCATAATGGCTCCCCGTCAACACCTATGTTAGCATCCAGGAGCTCTGCCTCGCCCACATACTCATCCAAGTCAAAGTTTCTATAGAACTCAACAAAATAAAACATCAAATGCATGGAAGCGCCCTACAGTCATCTGACCAAAACCTGCTTTGTGATCCTGAAGAAGTATAGTATGCAGATGAAAATTCTGTCTGAAAGAGGCTGGAATTAACTGTGCAATTTATTTTTCCATTTTTTAATTCTTTTGTTTATATGCACTAGCCCGTCAATATGGTGAGGGGGAGCGGCCAGGTGGGACCCTGTCCTGGCTTCAAGGCAGCAGGCGAAAGTCAGTACTATTACGTGCCAAATGGGCAAGCCACTGGTAGACAACAATGATAAACTAGCAAGGTTTGTGACATGTTATGAGCATCTTTGAGACCCGAAACACAGACTCTCATGCAGATTTATCTGCCTCCCTAGACGAGGTGTCCTTGGTTTGGTTGGATAATGGCCATCAACAGTTTCTAAGTCACTCGATATCGGTGGAGGAAATAGTATCTGTCAAGTAAGGCACCGGCTTCCAACGGGCTGACAATAAAATTTATAAAGCGTTTAAATATAAATTATCACCCTACTGTTTACATGTATATGCAGAAGCGCTCATGCATGGTGTCCCCCCTTCCACCACTGCTTGAAGGAGTAATCACAGTACTCTCTAAACCTGGCACAGAGGCCACACACTGTGCCTCGTGCAGATCCCTTTCATTACTGAATTGCAATAGTAAAATCTTTGCCAGAGGAACCGCGACCAGTCTATCCATATTGCTCGACAAGACAATCTCCCCGACGCAGGCCAACTTTGTACGGCACCGATCTACATCTATTAATCCCTGCACAGTGGTTGCTGAGCTGTGTCAACTTAAACTGGAGGTCGAGGCAGCAGTGCTACTATTAGATGCCAAGAAGGCATTTGACTCACTTGAGTGGCTGTTCCTTGTGGAGGTACTCAGGCTCTTTGGTATCCAGGAAGCATTTCAGGCTCTTATTAAGCTGCTTTATATTAACCCCAATGTTAGGATCACAGAGAACAGTCTCTTAACTGAATCATTTCAAATACATAGGGGCACCAGCAGGGTGTCACCTACTCCCTCTACTATTCATATTAGATATAGATCCCTTGGCCTGTTACCTCCATGAGTGACATCTGCACAGGGGGCTGTCCTTTTGCTCTGGTAAACTTGTATTATCAATGTATGTAGATAATATTCCGCTTTTTTCAGGCATCCAGCCATTAACGTATGTATCCCCATTGATTAGAGAAAAAAATAATAGCTCTGGTAGGCCTTCTCGTGCCATCATTAACTGGGACAAAACCAATATATGCCCACTAACCAACAACACAAGGCCCGACCCTCTGGAATATCCAGGTAGGTCACAGATGGAGTCAAATACTTGGGAGTAATTCTACATAGAGAGGTGGAATCCATTATCCATTTAAATTATGGCCAGGCCATTGATAGTTTGATGCCTGGGTTAAGCCTTCATTATCCTTAGCGGGCAGAGTGGCATGGTTAAAAATGGTGACTTTACCTCCATTTATGTAGTTACTCAAAAATATTCCCATCCTACTTAACAAGCACTTCTTCCATACACTTAAGTCCCTGTAGATCACTGTATTTGGGCTGGGAGGCAATGCTTGGATAGGTTCGGACACACTGACCCTCCAGTACAACCACGTGAGCCTCGAGGTCCCCGATTCTGAATTATACTAATATGTAGCGCTATGTGACCCATTGGTTCCATATGAATGCACTCCTTCCCTACCTGAAACCTGAAAAAGAATAGGTTGATGGCGCTCCAATACTCCCTCAGAGACACCCAAGGCTCCAACGAGAGATGAAAACGTTTGCCCGTTGACCTGGCTTGGCACACGGTGCAGCAGAGCTGGAACCCCCTTTTTATATTCCACAGTGATGCCTCTTTCAAACAATCCACTACCAACATTAACTCTATAAAGGGCGGTACAGACTACCCTACATAAAATGGCCCTATTTGAGGTAGGCCATAAGTGGAGGGGCAGTTTCTTACACTGCAACAACTCCAGGCCAGTGGAAACCTTACAGCCTTACATATTTTTATATCTGAGTTTCCACAGCTCAGTTCAGGAAAAGATTCCAAATTATCCAGCTGAACCAACATATTTTCCCCCGTTAACATACTTGATAACCTATTTCGATACGACAAGATGGGTATCACGATTATATGCAAGTGTATCACAGCATCAAGTGATCAAGGCCATATCATCCAAGCAAGCATGGGATGAGGACCTAGCATACCTATATACAACCTACAGTGGTAATATTGCTGTGCCCAAATGGGTCAAATCTCGTTAAACTATTGTCACAAATGTTTGTACTTCAAATATTGACATATGGCTTTCAATACACCAGCCCGCCACAACCATATACACCCTTCCTATCCTCATATTTGTATGCACCGTGGTGAGGAACATGCAGGCTTCCTCCATTTGGCATGGGAGTGCCCTTCTCTTCAGTCCTATTGTGAGGAGGCACCAACAGTGACAAATCATCACATATAATCCCACCCACTTCTCACGCTATTAGGATATTTCAAACACTCTCCCAAAGAGCCCAGATGCTTCACAGCATTAGCCCTATGCTTGGCCAAATGTACAGGCACAATGTATTGGGAAAGCCCCAACAATCCCAATCCGACTGACTGGCTAAAAGTTTGCAATGATTGTATAGAAACTTGCGCATTGATGCTCCCAATAACCTCACGGTCAAAAAAGCATATGGGGAACGCTTCAAGCTTAAATATGCAAGACACGGGCAAACCAACACCACAGACTCACCACAGTCAGAAGAAAACCCCTAAGTTGGACACTAGCGTTCTTACTCCAAGTACTACCTGAGAGAAACGTTTATTCCTGCCCCGAGAGAGACTAGGGCTATTGACTTGGGACAAGGGGAGGCTGGACAGATGACTGTGTTTTATGCTTTGCCAATTTGTGTATAAGACAATATCTTTAGATGTGACAATATCTAGGTGTGGTCTAATGTCGGTCTTATATTGTGATACAGATTATCACAGTTGAAACTTTTGGATCACCGAATCAGACATTGATAATGTACTGGATGCACCACTTTGCTTGCCTTTAAACTCAATAAAAACATTATTTTGTTCATTCTGTCCCACTCAAGCACCATATTCTCATGGACTGCCAGTGTCCCAAAGCGGAGTGTAACAGCTGAGTCCTAACAAGTGCTGCTGGCAGAGAGGGATTCAAAAGTACTCCACTGTTACCACACTTGGATGAGTGGCCACAGCTAGCTTTACTGTGAGGAAACTGCTATCTTTAAGTCATACGGCTAGATCCCTTAGATGGTCCCACTGGTCCTTATCTGTCAAGTGCTATGTTGTCAGGTAAAGGATTGCCAGAAACAACCTAAGGCCTACTGAGAGCCATGGAAAAACCAGACACACTGGACAACTGATCCATGGTGGAGGATGACCTGCTGGGCAAGGAAAATATTAAAGCAAAGTGCAGGTGAGCTAAAGTTTAGCAACCAAGCCATGCAGAGCCATCCCTACTCACGCAGGCATGGCCATGCAGCCTTGTTAGCATTCCCATAAGTCTCTTTCGAATCCTGTGCCCCGCAACCCCTTCTTCCTAAAAGCCACCTCCCATGACACGCTTATCTGCTTTCAGCTGAAAAGGCATCACAGCATTGGTGCTAATCAGTTGGGTCCTGGACTCCTGCAAGAGCATGTATCTTAGCATGCAGTAAAGGCCGAAGTGGCCAGGCAGTCTATGTTCCCAAGATAGTAGCAGGGAACCTGTCTTCATCGTGAAGATCAGATCACTATGACTCTGCAGGACCTTACCCAAGTGGAGGCAAGAGGTGCTTCCAGGCATCGAAACAATAGATGGCAAAATGAGTAACAGAGAAGAAAGTGAATTTGCCCCTCACTGGTACATATAATCTTGAGATCACAATAGTTTACGACACTCTATGGGGCATCAGAAAACTCAAACTATGATTAACTGAAACAATACGAGTTTTCCTATATGCCTTGGTACCCATAACCACATATAGGAGATGGCATATGGCTTAAGTTTTCGAGGTCTTGTGGCACCTAACAAGAAAGGCTGCCAGCCTCTTCATGGCAACATGTGTACTAGAAAGTATTGTGACCACCACGGACTGTAATATTTAAACGTTTACTTATCACAAGCCAGACAAGGCACAGGAACCTTGTTGGCATCAGAGAAACCTGGCTTCGATAATTATAAATTATTTATAATAAAAACATTTTTTTTTTTTTTAATATATACATTTTTGTCGAGGATGAAATGAAACTAAAAATCATTCGGACTTTGACCATTTTTGACTGTATTGCCTATTGTTTTACACAGCTTAGAAACAGAAGCTACAAGAACCGATGGAAGCCTCCTTTTGTTCACTTCGGGGTGCTAATATGCTTTTAGTACTTTCCAATTTCGCCATCAACATCCAAACATGCCCACCGAGCTAGGCTTAAATCAGTTGACCTCAGCGGTCAACGAAGACCACCACAGTACGAACATTCAGAGTCCTGGGCCAGCAGGTAAAACATGATGGACCACCTATGAAACTGCGAAACGAAACGTGAAAAATTCACAGTCCAAAAGGTCTGACATATGCACTTTACAGTTCAAGGATCTCGCCTGTAAACTGACTCTCTGTAACAGAAGTACTGAGACAACCCACCTGACCAGACCATCACAGAAAAGATATTTTAACCCTTCCTTTCTCAAAAAATCCATCCATGGGCATCTTAAAGCCATAAAACATCCTGTACAAGTCAATTCATTTACATATTCAAGGTAATTTGGAGTTACAGGACCACAACTTCAAGCTTTAAGAGTTGGCGAGTTTAAGCACATAAGTAGACTATGTATGTATCTAGGTACTGGACTACTTACTGTCGACCTCAAAGCCTAAAGGCCGAAAGGATGCAACTTGGCACCTTTCTTGAGTACGGGCATTTTTGCGACATGGCTTAGTTGGCAATTTATAATACCACCTAAGAAGGGGAATCTGCGCCGTCCCAAGGTATTATGTGAGACTCACAGATACACTGTGACCTGCACCCTTCGAGGAGCTGTGAAGGCTCTTGTGGCCCCCTTTTCGCCACCTTCCTTGCTCACCACACCCTCCCTGGTTTCTCTTTCCCTCCAGACACTGAAGCAGCATGTAGCACGTTACAAAATCAACAACAAGTAACTGATGTTACTCTGGGGACCAAGTAGTATTCACACCAACAGCGGCTTTCAGCTTTCCTGAGTAATAACTGGTCTTTGTGGTTTCAAAACCCGTAAGTGAGGAAGCTTCATGCACAGCATTACGTACAGCTAGAAGACAGAGTAGTCAGTCATACAGTGGCTATTGCATTCTCTGTATAAAGACGACTTCTCTGTAAATGATAGGGGCAGAGGCCTACATATCAGTGAAGGTAGAGATATAACAAATTACCTATGTTTAAGTAAGACAGCACCAAAGTGAATGGCAACTATACCATGCTAAGCAGCATTAAGCCTGAATGAGAAACTGGCTCCAGGTACCTTTTTTCCTCTCCTTGCACCTGGTGTGCAGTTAATTGTTCAACAATGCACAAGAGTGCATCTAGAGTTTGTTGCATTGTCTTTAGTCCAGTCCGGTTACAGACAAAAGTGTAGTTATGCGAATAATCCTGAATTCGATCTCAATACCTTTTCTATGCACTTTAGTGTTGGGGAGAATTACTGTACACCACAGAGAACATAAGTCAACAAGACAGTGGTGATGCACACAAGGGACCGGAACAGTGCACGATGGAACAACAGAGGAAAAATGCAAGACAAGATGAAAAATCACTTACCAGTATCCTCTCTGTGATGGCGCTAGTGGTAGGTTCCGCACTGTGGTGCTCTTTGTGCCCCTTCATCTCATTCTGCAGGATCAACTGCATGAAGTTCCATTCCACCTGCCTTCCGCCTTGGCTGCTGTGATTGGCCCTTGTACGACTAGCTGATGAGGCTCGCACACCTTAACAGTACATAGTTTTTCCTGTTTTAGGATGTCCTTTCATTGGTGTCCTCACTAAAGATGTTTTCTATGAGCAGTATACACGCCGTTCAAGGCTTGGGCGCACAAGAATAACCAAGTCTGACTGTGTAAAATGAAGAGGTACAGGAAAACACTAATATCCCTAAGGAGCCCATTAAGGGCCATTCAAATATAGGCAGCATGATAACATCTAACACTTGATGTTCTCTAGAAGGGGAGCATATTGAATTTTGGGTTCCTGTCACACACCCACAGAAAAAAGTGATACTGTTGATGCTAAAGTAATATCACATAATAATGTGAGATTTGCACTAAAGAATGCAGTTAATTTTGCAGCTCATATTAACAAGTTGATTGAGAATGAACAGCATCATCCATTAGCCATTGTTTATGCTCGAGTGTTGCGCTGTTTTAAGTGCTATTCCCGAGCCCTAGGCTGTAATACTGCATGGAGCACAAAGAAGGGCCAATGCTAACTTTTCTTACTCTCGTCTCTTCACTTGCACAGAAATCCCCGCCACAGGGTTTTCTCAGTTTTGAACACGTAACAGTGAAGCATGTTGCTGTTATGTCTCTTCCACCCTGATAGAAGGCATCTATTAAGATCAGCCATCAAGCTGGAACAGACTTTTTCAAATTCCGTTCCAAACACGAGGAGTTACTAAATAGGAGTAAGAAACTGAGAATCATGAGGACACTGCACATTTGCAATTCGCTGGAAATCTTGGAGTTCAAGGAATGTTCTAATATGGAGCTTGTAATCCATAACACTCCGTCATTCATTTAAATGTTTCTTTGAATACCCTGCCACTGCCGACAATGCAATGGCCTACATTTTATGCAAACATTAGGGTGGAATTTGAGAAATCTTTCAGCAAAGCACATCAAAGAATAGGCCATGATTAGAGAAGTACACCGACAACACAGTAGTTCTGTACCGATTATTCTACCAGATATGCAGCACAATAAAATAAAAAGTTGTGGGAAAAATGCTGAATGATTTATTAGTAAAGTAGGATTCCATAGCTTAATTTGGGTAGGTAAACCTAAGAAGTAAATCATCGAACAGATGAACAATCAATCTATAGTGAACAACCGATTTAAACCAACTAAAAATGGATGAACGTAGATTATAACACCAGGAAGCCCCGGTCTGAAGGGGACAAATCACTCCCAAAACACATTCAAATGTTATGTAAAAAAAATTCTTTGCAAGCTAAAAAGTGACAGCACACTAGCAAGATAACAGATGTACCCAAGTACAGTCGACAATCATTCATGATCTATAAAGAATTATTGATCTGACAGGCATAAATAATATTTTTATAACCATTTTCCACCAAAATTTCAAAATAAAGAGACAAGCACCACATATTTAACGCATAGCAAGAAAAAAGTAAACTATTATGTTCCGGAAATATAGGGAAGGTTACTCTCAAGGCAAAAGTATACACCATCTAATTCACAAATCGAAGCCCCCCTGTCAACCTGCAGACGAATCAAGAAAGTAGCACTTCATTACTTAATAGGATTAAGATATTCTGAAGGGAAATGATCTTGTCAGAGTATCAACACCTCTCTTTGTTTTTGATGACCCCCTACGGCTTCATATAAGGGCTTCTCATGGAACATGCATCTGTTCATTCCACGAAACCCCTCACTTAAAGTAGGGGGTCTGCAGCTGTCCACTACAGAGCTCTCTCTCTCGCTGGGCAATCACAATGCACCAGAATCTCTGTTTAATGTTTGGCTTCTAAGATGTGCAACAACATTGTGTTTGGAGTGACCAGAAGTGGGAGACTGAGAACCCTCAACACATTTTTTGGTGACCTCTCCAAAAATATCTATATGCAATGGCAACCCCCTTAGTATGACAAAAGGCGACTTCCTTAAAATGTCCCCACAAACAGGGAAGAGAGACTACCCATTTTCCACGGTCATATTAAGCTTATTAAACTCAATGCAGGTATTTAAACTAGATCAACTGACCACAGGACAACATGGCTAACGGTTTTGGGAATATAGGGGCATCACACCAATCTTCTTAGGAAGTAGCCTCTTGAAGCAATACAATTAACCCTACTCAGGAACTGTGCGACTTTCTGCCTGGTTTTATTTTAAAAAATGGTTAGTGATATATGCAATAAAAAAAATAATCAACGAAATAGAGCCCTGTGCAATAGCAAATTAGCAATATACGGCTGCTTCTCATGATTCTTCCAACACTGCATTATTTCTTAGAAATTACACCACTGGAGTCAGAGCGAGAACATCTTTATGCTCAGATTCAGACATCAAGCCTCAAACCCATTTTCGAAATAATACTGATGTCCAGGCAGGTTCGGGCATTGTTAATAATGCCTTTTGGAAGAGAGACACACATTTGTTATGTACGGCTCTCATAGAGAGCGTCTCTCGTTTATTTCAGTTTCTGAGTGTCATAACTCACTATGTCTTCACAACAGCTGATAACAAAACTGGTTATCCACTGTTGTGAGGTCATGAAAGGCCTTCTAGACAAGCTTGATAGGCTCTTTGAGAGCCTGTCAGCGCAGCTCTGCTTGTCTGCTTTGAGAGCAGAAAGCACAGCTACGGGAGGGGTAAGAAGGCAAGGAATGTGGTGGGGGTTGTTGGTCAAGCATGGCAAGGTAAGATTTTTTTTTAACCTTTAGGAAAGGGATACATAACAGAGGCCATGTTAAACCTGATTCCCCTTTTCCTCCCCTGCCACTGCGTAGTAGTTTAAAGCAGGTGTTTTTGCATGCCATCCAAACATACAGGGAGTGCAGAATTATTAGGCAAATGAGTATTTTGACCACATCATCCTCTTTATGCATGTTGTCTTACTCCAAGCTGTATAGGCTTGAAAGCCTACTACCAATTAAGCATATTAGGTGATGTGCATCTCTGTAATGAGAAGGGGTGTGGTCTAATGACATCAACACCCTATATCAGGTGTGCATAATTATTAGGCAACTTAACAAAAAACAAATATATACCCATTTCAATTATTTATTATTACCAGTGAAACCAATATAACATCTCAACATTCACAAATATACATTTCTGACATTCAAAAACAAAACAAAAACAAATCAGTGACCAATATAGCCACCTTTCTTTGCAAGGACACTCAAAAGCCTGCCATCCATGGATTCTGTCAGTGTTTTGATCTGTTCACCATCAACATTGCGTGCAGCAGCAACCACAGCCTCCCAGACACTGTTCAGAGAGGTGTACTGTTTTCCCTCCTTGTAAATCTCACATTTGATGATGGACCACAGGTTCTCAATGGGGTTCAGATCAGGTGAACAAGGAGGCCATGTCATTAGATTTCCTTCTTTTATACCCTTTCTTGCCAGCCACGCTGTGGAGTACTTGGACGCGTGTGATGGAGCATTGTCCTGCATGAAAATCATGTTTTTCTTGAAGGATGCAGACTTCTTCCTGTACCACTGCTTGAAGAAGGTGTCTTCCAGGAACTGGCAGTAGGACTGGGAGTTGAGCTTGACTCCATCCTCAACCCGAAAAGGCCCCACAAGCTCATCTTTGATGATACCAGCCCAAACCAGTACTCCACCTCCACCTTGCTGGCGTCTGAGTCGGACTGGAGCTCTCTGCCCTTTACCAATCCAGCCACGGGCCCATCCATCTGGCCCATCAAGACTCACTCTCATTTCATCAGTCCATAAAACCTTAGAAAAATCAGTCTTGAGATATTTCTTGGCCCAGTCTTGACGTTTCAGCTTGTGTGTCTTGTTCAGTGGTGGTCGTCTTTCAGCCTTTCTTACCTTGGCCATGTCTCTGAGTATTGCACACCTTGTGCTTTTGGGCACTCCAGTGATGTTGCAGCTCTGAAATATGGCCAAACTGGTGGCAAGTGGCATCGTGGCAGCTGCACGCTTGACTTTTCTCAGTTCATGGGCAGTTATTTTGCGCCTTGGTTTTTCCACACGCTTCTTGCGACCCTGTTGACTATTTTGAATGAAACGCTTGATTGTTCGATGATCACACTTCAGAAGCTTTGCAATTTTAAGAGTGCTGCATCCCTCTGCAAGATATCTCACTATTTTTGACTTTTCTGAGCCTGTCAAGTCCTTCTTTTGACCCATTTTGCCAAAGGAAAGGAAGTTGCCTAGTAATTATGCACACCTGATATAGGGTGTTGATGTCATTAGACCACGCCCCTTCTCATTACAGAGATGCACATCACCTAATATGCTTAATTGGTAGTAGGCTTTCGAGCCTATACAGCTTGGAGTAAGACAACATGCATAAAGAGGATGATGTGGTCAAAATACTCATTTGCCTAATAATTCTGCACTCCCTGTACATTTATAGATGGTAAAAAGTGAATTATGAGGATGTTTTTCACCTCAGGGTTCTGGGTGACATAGACGACTCGAGCTTCGCTCTCGTTGGTCTACTTGATGCCTTTCAGAATCCCTTGGTGAAATTCACTGTTACCCATTTATAATAATTATATAGATTATTCTAGTCTTCAACATATTATTGAACTGCCATCCTACTAATCCTACGACAGTCATGCCATTTCATTGAACTTAAAGCTGCTGAACAGTTTCAGGATCATTTGGAAAAGAACATGCTGTTGTCCGATCTTCATTTGGGATTTTTGCACTCCACAGGGTAACTGAGAGACGGGACTGTATTACAATGATAATTATATAGTGGTTTCATACACCTTGCACAATATAGAATACTTTCCTGAGTGGTCCAGTTGCATTATTTATATAGCACGTTATACCCCTGGCGAGGCTGCAAGTACTCAGACTGCATCGGATTACAGGACATCCTTCAGAAGGCATATCTGAAATGTTGGTGAGATGTTATTGGGGTGGATGAGATTTCATGATGTAGTAGGTTCATAGTCTCACTGAGTGTCCATCTGCATAGGTCTGGGTGTTGCCGTCTGTATGAAAAAGATGCAGCATACATGCAGGTACTTCACATATTGTGGGGTGGGTAGTATACATAAATCATCTAGGGTTGAATTTGATACATGGAGCACACCCAATGGTAGAGGAGCCCAGCCGCTGGAGACATTGTTAAACCACCAAGAAGCAGTATATGGGGTCTACTTAGGAGTGCCCGGTGAGCAACATTGGAGGTACAGATGAGCATCCCACTGGAGACAATGTTAAACCATTAAGGAGCATTATACAGAGTCTAAACAGTGCTAAAAGGGAACCAGAAAAATTCCACCTGGTATTAGCATTGTTAAGCCCCATCCGATTCTGAACCCAAATTGATGAGAACGGAGTAGCTTATTTTCCTCAAAGAAGATTTTCAGCCGTCTCGCCATGCAGCCTTCCATGATTTTAGCCTAGAACAGAAGACTGGGTAATGGGTCAAAACGGTTCAAGTCCTGAAGGTGAACATTAGGTCTTTATGCAGAAGTGTTGCTTGACCTACTTTGAGAATGTCAGGAACAATTCCAGTGAAAGACTCGTTTATCACCCATATAAGAGGGGAAAAGAAAGTTATTTCTCTTAGTATTTGGAAGAAATCCGGTCTGGCTGTCATTATGATAGAGTGGATTATTTCCTTGAATGTCACAACCAACACACCTGCTGCGATTTGCGGGTGTGCTGATTTTCAGAGACATCAATTTCTGAACTATCGTAGATAGCTTTCTTTTGCATTGTATGTTCTCTGTATTCTTTGCTAATAGCTAAATATGGTCTTTGGAAAAAAACAGTCCATGACAGTCTTTAATTTCAAAGGATTCTTTTTGTCTGCTGCCTCTAGCATGAT
The DNA here is from genome assembly GCF_031143425.1 of Pleurodeles waltl. NCBI lineage: Eukaryota > Metazoa > Chordata > Amphibia > Caudata > Salamandridae > Pleurodeles > Pleurodeles waltl. The sequence continues at coordinate 972,967,870 of NC_090446.1, read as the reverse complement.
TGAGTTCAGGGTGGAAACTGGAGTTTTTCGTGGGGTCAACAAGGACCGTTTGTGGAGACTTTGTTTTCAAGGTTAAGTCTGTTGATATTTCAGACCCTTCCCTTAAGGCTCTTGGGGTAGCTCCATGACACTGTTTTAGCACAGAGAAGTTTGAAGGGTATTAAGAAATGATCTGATCATTCAACACGGATGGTGAGTTGGTCTAGAATGTTTTGCTTGTTGAGACTATCCTGTTAAGTATGTTTCCCTTTGTAAGCACAGGGCTTAAGTATGTTTTCAGGTTCTTACTGAATATGAAAATATCAATGTATGTGAGAGTGGGAGGCATGTTACCCCAGTGGGGACTGAAGTCTCCATGAATAATGTAGAATGAAGTGGCGATGCCATTTTCTGCAGTAAACTCTAACTTGTTCTGCAAATACAGAAAATATCATGGTGGATATTACTGCTGGCTTTAGTTTCAGTGCTTGTTTCAATAGACAGGCATTGGAATGTTGATGGTTGGATGGATTTTAGAGGCTTACACTGACAACGTTTTGTGGATGACTGCCATTCCCACCCCCACCTCCACCCTACCCACTCACCCCCAGTTTTGCTTCTTCGTCTATGCAGGCAATGTCATAACCTGGTGGGATGGGAAAGCCAATGTTGAGCTGGGATGAGGTTGTAGACCAGGTTTCTGTAAAGAATTTTAATCCAGATCCTGTGATCTAATTATGTCCACAATTTCAAGACTGTGGCCCTCATTACAACCTCGGCGGTCTTGCCCTCATTACAACCTTGGCGGTCTTCCCTGAAGACCGCCGAGGTTGCGGGCGACAGAATACCGCCATTGCTGGCGGTACGTCTGGCTCCCTATTTCGACTTTTCTGCTGGGACAGCGGACAGTAACAGTGTTACCGTCCGCTGGCCCAGCGGAAAAGTCACATCAACATTCCTGCCGGCTTGTAATAGGCCGAGAACAGCTAGACTATTACAGAATTGATTACTGGCCTTGTTAAACAACATGTACTCCCGGAATTGGCGGATAACCATCAGGATCTCTCCATTATACGAGCTCATCGTGTACCGGCAGTGCAGCGACCTAATGCTAAATACCCTCGAACAATACTGGTAGACTTTAGTGATTATCGTATTAAAGAATGCATTTTACAGCAGGCGATTAAGAGCACAGTATATCAGATTCCTGGCGATTACACTTTTAGAGTTTTTTCAGACGTCAGTTGCCGCTGCACGTAGGAGGAGGGAACTAAAAGGAAATGATTCCAGCATTTCAAAAAGCTGGAGCTCCGGCCAGGCTTCTACAGCAATCAAAGCTAAAAGTATTTTTTAAGGGCTGGTCAAATATAGTCAATACAGTGGGTGCAGCTAAAACTTTGTTGCAATCTATAAGCAATGGCATGGGAGTGGGTTGAGGAGGGTAATATTTAATGGGATAAGCTTCATTGAAAATCTTTGCCTTTTTTTTTTTTTTTTTTTTAACAGCACAGCACACTTAGTTACTATATATGGTTTACCCTCTGGTGCTACTGATGACCAGGTGCCATGTCAGGGCACCCTAGTGGGGGGAAAGAGAGGAGGGCGGGTTGGGAGAGACTGGGAGGATATTTGAGGGTGGGGAATCTAGGGAAGGGAGCGCTCTGAGAGCCCCCTAGGCGGGAGGGCCTGGAGAACAGAGCACTAAGAGAGGAAGGAGAGGGATGGGGGTGGCCTCAGGGTGGGAGCAAGGGAACATACATGGGGGGGGGGGGATTAAAAGGTTGAGAATATTCAGTTTTTTTTAAGATGTAGCACAAATTGGGTACAGCTGGATAAGGTTTATTAATGAGCTAAACAACAAGTATGGCCAAGCTTAAGGTTGTTTCCTGTAATGCAAATGGCATTTTAAATTGGGAGAGATATAAGACAATGCTAAAATGGTTGACATCATTTAATCCTGATGTTCCTTATTTCCAAGAAACTCATCTAAAGAGTAATAGCCCCAAGATATATATTCCAAAACAGTATTCAGCAGCCTTATTCCCTTCGTCTGGGTTGGCAGTCAGAGGCATGGCAATATGTCTCAGTAACCATGTTGACTGCATCATAAAAGACGTTATTAGAGACCCTAAGGGGAGGTGGATCTGGCTTAAAGTCTTACAATCAGGAGTTCAAGTTAACCTGGTTAACTACTACGGGCCAGTTATGGATGAAGTAGAGTCATTAATGCAACTTTATAATAGCAATGAGTGCCACTGGCCTTTTGATTATTGGAGGGGACTTTAATTACATTCAAGATATAATATTAGATACCTCTAATTGGGCGAAAAGGTAACTAAAACCTAAAACTAAAAGACTTTTGAATATAATAAAAAATGATTTTCAGGTAATAGACCCCTGGCGAGAAGAACACCCTGTAGCCAATTAGTATACTTGCTTTTCACATCATTACAAAACTGCCTCCCGGGTAGATTTTTTAAAAATATCTTGCTCATTGAAGAAGGTAGCTTTGTATAGTTGGGCAAATGCTTTTTCCGATCATTCAGCGGTTATGGCGACGACAGAACCGGAGGCGGCTAGCAAAGAGAGCCAGATCGATAGATCTTTGCTTGCTAATCAGCAGTGGGTCACAGACATGAGTAAATTCATACAGAAGTTTTCCCAGCTCAATCGGAATTCTGCATCTCTGTTTTATGTATGGGACGCATTTAAATCTACAGCCAGGGGCCAAATTATTTCTTTTAACGTACCACAGACACAACAACGAGAGCATCAAATTAAAAAACTTCAGATGTCAATAGATAAGGTGACAGATGAGTATGAATACAGGAGAGCAGGAAGCGTCAAGGAATAATCTCAATCAAACGAGGGCTAAGCTTAAAGATTTTTTTTTATCTTTGAAGAAGTAACTAGCTCAAGGACTTATAAGAAGCAGGTTTATGAAGAGAGTCAACAGATAGGTAAACACTTGGCTTGGACAATCGTTAATGAGGACATGGAAATAGCTTGAGTATTTATGGCACATTATTCTAGAATATATGAGATAGACTATGCAGTTTCACTTTCACAATTAGATCAGTATTAGAAGCCTATCACATTACCTAAAATCCCGGTTAAGGTTCAAAACGATATTGCACAGAAGATTACGTCATCAGATATTAAGGAAGCTATCCAGAGAATGCCAAGTGCAAAAGGTTGAGGTGGTGATCGCTTTCCAATCGAATGTTATAAAACTTTCTGTGTAGAGCTTGTACCATTTTTGACAGAATTATGTAATGCAATACTCAAGGGAGCGGAAATACCCTCAGCGTTAAAAAGATCAACAATAGTCAGTTTTTTGAAAATAGATACAAATCCACTGAAAACTGATGCATATCGTCCAATTAGTCTGCTAAATGCGGACTATAAATGTTTAACAAAGGTCTGGGCTATCAGGATCACACCAGTTGCGCAACAATTAATACATAAGGATCAGAACGGTTTTGTAGCTAGCAGGATGATGACATCCAATACAAACATTTTGATACAGGCAATCGAGTACTTCTCGGTCAACATAATCCCTGCAGTAATGATAATGCTAGATGCAGAGAAAGCCTTCGAACTAGTCAATTGGGGAGCCTTGGTATACAGCCTAACTAAATTTGGTTTTCCTTCGCAATTTACTTCAATGATAAGGCAGCTGTATCAGGGTGCTCAGGCCAGAATTGTTAACTCAAAGGTTAGAGGCACAATTCAGATTAAAGGAGGTACTAAACAGGGAGGCCCTCTCTCCCCTATACCTTTTGCCTTTTTTTATTGAGCCTCTCACCCAGATAATACGGAGTTCGAAGGAAATCATGCCACCTGTAGCAGATATGCCCAAAATTAAGCTCTTTGCTGATGACATCATTTTATAATTAAAACCAGAGATCAACAATGTCCAAAGAGTACTGGATGAGATTAATGAGTTCACTCAAAAAGGGGGGATACAAGATTAATGAAAATAAAACGGATGTTCTTCTATTTAACGCAGGAACAGAGACTCTTCCGTATGCTTTGCATCAGCAAGCTAATTCATTTGAACCTATTAGGTATTTGGGAATTTATGTCACAAAGGATTATGGTCATTTGTTTAACCTTAATTATGTTAGGATGCTTGAAAAAGTACAAGCACTTTTAGACAGATGTAGAGTTCTACTGTTGACTATGACAGGGAGAGTCTCCTTAATCAATATGTCAATTCTCCTGCTTTTTCTTTTTTTTAATTCAATAATGCACTGATAAGAATAGCTCTTATTTCCGTGAACTGGATTCTATGATACGAAGCTTTATATGAAGTAAGAAAACCCCACGTGTAAGGATTTCAGTTATTCAGCTGAATAGTAACCAAGGGGGCCTGGCACTCCCTAATTTTCAAGTTTACTTTCAGGCCACATTGCAGGATATACTGGCACAACATTTGGCCATCAGAGGAATTATGGAAAACTTTTTGGTTACTAGAATGATCGCAGAATCAGCAATAAGTCTCCCAGCATTCATTAAAACTATGAAACTTCCCAAAAAAAACATATTCATCGTTTTAGTAAAAGACTAGAGATCCTAAGCAAAACACATCAAATACCAACGTGTTATATTTATCTACAACTACAGGAATGTAAATATTGTGGTCTACACTTTCCAGAAACGGTGATAGCCCAGTGGAATAGCAAAGGGTTTAAAGAGATGGGGGATTTCATTCTAAGAAATGGATACATCGATTGGGACACGGCAACTAGACTCTTTTTGAGCTTTTTTCAGATCTCCCATTTTCTTAGTGCTAATATACCACGGGAAAATACCCAAGAACACCCGACATGGATGGCTTTAATCAGATGTAAAGTACTTGGTACGGGGAACTGATATAGATTAAAAGTTGATCGACCGCCTCGACAATTACAGAATTCAGTGATCATATTTTCAGAACAACACAATGTGTAATTTCTAATGAGAAGTGGAAAATTATTTCAGAAATGGTTTATAAATCTTTGAGGGCAGCTAACTATAAAAGAATGTATTTTCTTTCCAGGTGGATGGCTTATTACACTTCTGAAAAGATACATAAAATGTTTCCGGCAGTTTCCGATCAATGCTTTCGCTGCCATCAGGGGGGCCGGGGAAACTGGTTGCGTGTTTTTTTTTTTTGATTGTCCCAAATTAACAAATTTCTGTTGGGAAGTAGAGAAGGTAATAAATCGCAGCTCTAATTCTAGGACTGAGGTAGATCCAAGCCTAGCTCTGTTTAGAGGTTCTGAGAAACACATCAGTAAGTAAAACATCAGCAATATTTTATAGCAATAGCTTTTGCAGTAGCTCGACCATTAATACTTCAGTTATGGCAGACTCAAACAATTCCTACCATGCAGAACTGGTGAACTAAAATGCTAAGAAACTAAGAAATATGAGAAGGCATACTCAAAACGTGTTGGGAGTATAAAAAGGTTCACAGCTATATGGCAGTACTTAGAGGAGTAGAAAGTAATGAACTAGGAAAGCTGGAACCCATTGTAAATATTGCTTGTTAATAAACAATAATAATGTATAACCTTTACAAGATGACTGAAACCTTGGTGATAGCATGATTACAATTTGGACAGAGACTTGAATCAATGTTTCGCTGAATCAAGGCATATAGCAAGGTTACCGTGATATCGCCAGCCAAAGAAAAATCAATTGTTATGGATTAATGCTACTTAGGTATAATTTTTGTTTTATTTTGTATATGTATATCTGAAATAAAAAATAAAATAAAAAAAACAAACAAAAAATAAAAAAACTATCTATCTGTTTGCAAACATATTTCGGCTGTTCTTGGTGCCCAGCTTGGTAAGTGAACTTTATCAGGGCTTGATACACTCCTACCTATAAAACTGTCAGTCATGCATTCATCTGAAGTAGGGGCAGAAAGCTTGCATCACTGCATTAATAGTTTGTATTGATAAACCCAAGACAAGTATAAAAAGAGTGTTAACAAACATTAAGATAAAAAAAATAAAAACATCGGGGAATTTCACTCTGAAATAATCATTATCTTTTAACACTTAGGGACTGATTATGATGTGGTCGTTGTATTCTGACCTGTGCGTAAACCACTGTTTACGCATAGGTTGGAATTACAATTAAAAGGTATTTAATGTATCTTGTAATTATTGGATGCGTTAAGTACCTCAAAGCTCCTTAAAGTTTGGCAGGTCAAACCTGCCAAAATGTATCAGGGGAAAAGCACACAGCATTTACCGTAGCATGCAGATTTTGGTGTTAAGCACCAAAATCTGCATGTTATTCCTCATACACCAATCATAGGTGCTATTCATCGCACCTGATAAATAACGTACTCCATGGTATCATTATTTATCAGGTAAACTAAATAGCACCTCTCCTTGTCATCAGGGCCTGAGCGGTGTAGAACGTTTTGAACTATAAGTAGAGTTAAGAAAAGAATAGGGGAATGGATGCTAAACAGAGGAAATAAGAGTGACAAAGATAATTGGCAATTTTCAGCAGTGACTGTCAACTGCTTGACTTTGGTGCAGTGAGTTATTGCTTTAAGAGTAAAAAGTAGTCCACAAACCTGACGGGAAACAGCGAGCCTCGCATGTTTTCAGTACTTGGTCACTGCGCTCGAGGAGGGCTAACCACCAGAAAAGGCATGACGTATGCATGCCTTCCGCTAATGAAAGCAAGCAGATTTTGAAAGGCAAGCCCACGAACCAATGAAAGACACTGACGTGACATGGACGGGGCTCCGAGCCATTTTCTAACTCCTAAAGCGTCTCACAAGTGAAACGCATGCGCAAGCCTAAAAAGTGGCATTGTGACTACTCCTTCTCTACTAAAAAAAAAATGAATGCGGTGAGTTAGGCTTTCAAGCCCCAAGAGGAAGGGATCTGTGTTATTCGCGTACAGAGCTCTCCAGTTCGGAAACGTGAATCCTGGGAATTATACGCTAACTTTTTGTATTTATTCAAACTTCTAAGTCCTCAACGGTGGAATGTAATGTTGAAATTTAGAATAGGCCTCCAGACCCTTTACGCTAATCCATTAGGGGTATAACATAAGGACGAGAATGGCAGCTTACAGTTTTTTATTGCATATGAAATTCCTGAATGTAAACTGTGTGCTGGTGAGATTTTTAATGATTTTGCACCATGATTATGTATTTATAGATTGAGTTTTATGGTCTTAAACTATTCTGTATTGTCTGCTTTTGTCTGGTATGATGTTATTTATGTTCTGTATTGCCTATGCCGTGTTTTTTTTTTTACTGCTGCAGAATGTCTAATTAATGTCTTATCGCTGTGTTAGTACAGATTGTTTGTTTTACTGTTGTAAGAGCTGATCTGGCTCAAATACATATACATTTTTGACTGACTGAGTAATCTGCATACAGGCCAATGAATAAGCTTTGGTCAGTCAGTAAAACTCCCATGTACTCAATGGGCAGGCTGAAGATTAGCAGTGAGTGAATGGATCCTTGAGGGCCACCACATGTTGTGGTGGATGGTTTTGACAAGTAGGAGTCTTTTCTTACCAAATGAGCTTTGTTTTTTATATTATTCAAAACCCCACAGAATGCTGCTGAACCCCATTTGGATGAAAGGGTGTACAGGCAAAGCTTCATGATCAACGCTATCAAAGGCAGCAATGAGGATAAAGAGGACAAGAAGAAAGGAGTCTCCATCATTTAACCAGAACAGCATCAACCTCTTTAATGTGTCTTGCGTCCATGCAGCAACATGGCCCAAACCCAGACTGGTAACCATGCAGGAAGGTGTGTCATTTGATCTTTCTATGGAGCCCAATTACAACAGCCTTGTAAATGATTTTACTTGCGATGCCAGTAGTTTAGAAAGTCATTAGGGTCCAGGTTTTACATATTGAAAAAGTAACATCTCTCCAGTCTTGAACATCCAGAAAGGCACTTTGCATAAAGGAGATGTTGATAACATTCAATAGTGGTGTTCATATTTTGAAATAAATTTGCTTCATGGTGGATGATGGGATGATACTTTACTAATATGACTAGGCCTTCATGGAATGCACTAGGCTTTTTAAGTCTTCTGTGGGAAGGGTGTGGAGTATGGTCCATCTGTTGGCGGGACTGACTTGGGAATGGTTGTGCTGTAGATCTCCATCTTGCCCTTGAAGTTGCTGATGGAGAATCACTTCTCAAGTGTGGAGTCTAACTAGTACCTGAAAAGTATCCTTTGTTGAGGGCATTCCTGCACTAGATGGCAGGGCTTGTCACACTTGCTTGTCCCCAGTCCCACCCATAGCAGGTCCTGAGCAATACTAGCTGCCCCTTCCACCCTCCTGCTCAGGGTACTACCACTCAGGATGTTGTCCACATTGGCGTGACAGGAGCTGTGCCACCAAGGATTATGGCTGACATGTGTGCTGCCCAGCTGTTTGGGTCACTAGTAAAGTGGATTCGTCTATGAACTGCAGGACTCGAGCAGTCAATAAAAGTCACACCGAGGACCTGGTCAGGTGATTGGCTTTTTTACATGCTGATGAGAGAAATACTCTCAGACTCTGCATGTCACCTGCCTTCCTCACCTTGAGCTCAGTTCTTCAACTGTGTTGATGGCTCTTCAGTCAAGAATATATTTCCACAAGTTTTCGGTTGTGGCACTCCTTGAAATTCCTTCTGCAGTGTTACCTTAACGACTTTCCTTGCATCCCTGAAATTATTCAACCTCCCCAAAAACGATCTGCAGAGTCCTCATGTTAGTGATATCTAGGGAGAGAGGGATATTGCGTTTTTTTCAAATATGGACTCCTTTTGAGCTCCAGCATTGTCCTCTGCACTTATTTAATAGGATTCTATTGCACACCCAAAGTTGTGCTACAGCGGTCTCTTGAGCCTCAACATTGTTATAAGCAGTTCCAGGCTGAACCTTTGTTTCTGACTGCTGTCTCAGTTTCCAGAGCATTAACAACTGATATAAGGCATGGAAACAAGAGCAGCCTCTTGCTTCTTTTGGCTCTAGCAAGATAAAGATACAAAGGTACAATGCCACTGATAAGCTAAATATTTTTCGCAGTCCATCGGTTCCTAGTATAAATCTTGTTCAAGTTTTATTTCCAGTATAAAGTTACCATTAACGTGAAATACATGTAAATAAAAAAATAAAATGCAGGGTGATTTAAATTAATGCAATACCCGAGAGTAACAGTAGTCTTGTATTCATTTTGGTATAAAAAAAGCTGTCACTTGTGAGAGACTGCAGAAAATCAGAGAGAACTGCCATCTGACAACACAAGCTCTGTGTCTACAAACCTGACTACAAACCTACATCGTCTTTGTGTGCCTTCTCTCATATGCCTACTCCTTAGCCCCACCTTTGCCTCTTTACCGTCAGCGCAGTCTTGGACATATTTGGCATTGTTCATAGGGACGGAGATTGGTGGGTTCTACATTGTTCCTATAACAACATTTAGATCTACAGATCAGTCGTGACTTCAGTCTGCCAGTAGGTAGTATTTGACCCTAAAACTTGTGCCTGCAGGTAGTACATAGTTGTTTCAAGAAAGTCCGATCACATTATAACAATGTCTGCCTGCACTTTGTTCTTGCCAAGCAAAGGTACGTTTGCTGTAGTTCCGGCTCTCACAGATAAGGGTTCTGACGGGCCAAAGGTACCTGGCGTCATGTGCATTGTCCTGTTGTTTTCCCTGTAGAAGTGTATTGATGTCTAGACTGAAATCCGATGCTGTTCTCAGGCACTGTGAAGAGTATTTGAAGGGAAGTTCCAGAAGGATGGGTTCATCTTTACAAGCTTTGAGTATCCTTTTGTGTGTGTTTGGGTAGGAGGGAGTGGCAGGTATACATAGAAGTGGATGGCAGAATGGTCTGTCCTGTTGATATTCAGAGGCATGCAAAATTGCTGTCCACAGAGTGCCAATAAGGCCAAAGATATTTCCTTTGAAGTGTGATTACCTGCCAACCAACATGACCAAGCGTGTATAACGGCATAAATCCAGATTGGTAAAAGGCTATCATCCTTCTGAGGTGCATAAAATGAATTGACAATTGATTGTTTGCAGAGAAAGGGTATTTGCTGTAACTGAAACACCACGGGCATGCCTTGTTCACGTAAGTAGACAGACCTCAATTATTTGGATTCAATTAAGTTCCACTTTTCATAGTCATTTTAAAATAAATGTACTAAAAGTCTCAGTTTAGGTCCCTGCTGGTGGTAATGAACTTTCACAAAATGTGTGCCATCTGCATTTCATATTGGCCCGGTTTCCTGCTTTCTTAGTTTTTATGCACTCTGTCCATGGGACTCTTTTCACATAAAATGTTACCACTGGTAGGAGGATAATTGGGGTGAAGCAATGCGGAGGACAATAACAAAGGTATGGAACACTTCACTAGCTGTCAGTGGTGTCAATGAATTCCCAGTTCACTTTACTCCTGGCTTTGGCGATTTATTTCGAGCAAACACAAACAATACTATGCCACCAGTACCTTGAAGCTATCCTATGAAGATCAAGTCAACTATGTTGAGGACCTCCTGTGTGTCCAGCAAAGGAAGACTTTGTTGTTGGCTTTTGTATGGCATATATACTAGACTAAGGATAGTGCATTATAAAATATTCCTAACCTTTAATAAATCTTGCTTGGTCGTGAAGTTCTGATTTCAGCACTGCATCCCCAAGACTCCATGACCCAAATCTTGGTGTAATTCGTGGCATTTAAGCCACATTCAGGAAGGCAATGGGCCAACATGCCAAGCAGTCGGTTAGGACTTTTGAGCTACCATTATTGCTGGCATTCTAACTTTACTAGATAGAAATATTTGCAAGTAGTCTTAGCCCCAATTGACGCATTATAACATCTGGCTTCAAACCAGTAAGGGCCAAGGTTCTTTGATAACAGGGATGCAATGGTCATGGATATGTTATCAGATAATATAAGTTTATCTAGATTATTGGTTTATCTAGCACTAATACCGAATCATAAATCTGTTTGGTAAGAATAAAACCTTTGAAATATTTTCACTTCACTGGAATCCAGTCTTACAACTTTATTTATTTTCATAGAAAGAAAATGTACTTATGTGTCATCCTCGTAAACGACCATGACTATTTTATTTGAATTCATGAATTGAACATCTATATGCTGGATCTCAGACACACCTACTCTTATGTTTGGAAGACGTGCCAGGGAAACGTTTTCCGCCTCAAAACCAAAGTCAAATTTATGCACCAAAAAGTACACTTGAATGTAAAACAGAGATAATGTGTTGCTTGACATAGGTTTTCATATGTGTGAACTATTGCACTGACATGCAAAGGACTCCGGAAGCTGAACATTCCCAGAATGCACAGCAGAGGTATGTAAGCAGTTATTATCTGATAAGCCAGCACCCACCCACCCCCCTCCCCCCAAGACATTCTGCTTTCAGAGGCTTAATTTTCAGTGGAGAATCCATTCCTCTTGAAATAATTTAGTTTTATTGACATTGGAGATTATCTACTTCTAAATTCCACTTTTATCACAGGAGGCCATTAAACTGTCTGCTTTTGTCAGTTACTGCGCAGGTCTCCATTCATAAGTGACCATCAGTAGAAGAAATAAATCATGAAAGAGCAGTTTGAGTGGCGTTCCGTTCAGCCACCAACAGTTGAGGACTGACATTTGTCACAAAAAATCAAAGACATACATATTTGCTTCTGAGCTAAACTTACTATGTTCTGCAAACACAAATGACTTAACTGATCTCAACTCAGCAAACGTGCTGTGGGGTCTATCACACAACTATGGGCTCTGAGAAAATGGTGGCTTCACCACCACGCCTGTTCCCGGCCGATGTCAAGACATTCAACTCTTAAAGCATTTAAGAAAGGAAGCATCACTGCTGTATGAAGTCAAAGCACAATTTACTATTGAGGTCTTTAATTCCAATGAGGCTCACACCACCCATCCTTAATTCACCAGCGAAAGCTTTGAGCTCGATGAGGAGCCTCCCCATAGAGCCAACAATTTTCAGTGCACTACATCAAGGTAATGAACATTCACGCAGGAGTAAGAAGAGAGCCAAGAGACCTAGTCAGGTAGTGCATACTATATAAATGATCTTTCTTGTTGTTTTAGGGCAGCCTTCACTCCCACCTTCTGAGAAAGTAGACCCCACTCAATCCTGCAACCAAGGATACTCTCTATTGAAAAGAAAAGTATCATGGAAACCTCCAGTTGCAAATGGACTGATTTCAACTTGACCACAGGAAGTGCTGATAGTTACACACACATTTTTGAATGTTGCATACCAGTTATGTTTTAATCTCTACTAATATATAGTCTGATTTCTGTTTATGCAGCTGAGAGTGTGCTGTCTGTGCTTTGTCATGGTTGTGTCAGGGGTACATTAAAATGTATCCAATTTATGCATAATAGCTACTTATGGGCATCCAAAACAGATCTGTTTGAACATTGACTGCTGGCACAGAGATTGATATTCTCATTGATTTATTCTATTTTTTCTTCAATGATGGGATCTTTCAGTAATTCACTTTATTTCCATTATATTTGCATGTCTCTCTCATTTCCTAAATCAAGTGGAAAGACTTTGATACGCTAGCAGAGTGTCTTCCAAAAACGGACTTAAATGATGTTATCTACCCTTGGGCTAGATCTTTCTGCATTCATCTATTATGGATCATTAAAGGGTTTGTATAGGTTCATACAAGAAATGTGGATCAGCTTTAAGAATTGGGTGACGCTTCTGAAATTTGAAACAATTCCACAAACTATTTTTGCTCCTCATCTGTCCCATGAAATGTTCCATGGAATCCTAGAATGTCTCCCTGCTATGCTCTCAATCATTGTGCTATAAACCAGATAAAAAGGAGAACTGCCACCTTCCAAATAAGGATGCATAACAACATCACAATATAATTTTTTTAAATGCTTGTTGATGAAAACTTTTGAGTTTTTCCTTACCCTTTTTCCTTTTTTTAACGCCGGCCATTTGCAACTGCAGTGCAGTCTGTTGTTCCATCTGTATTTTTTGTATGTTTATAGCACTGCTCAGTAATACTACATTCAGTAAAATTAAACAATACATTTCTAATTTGAGTGTGCATCTGCTATCGTATGTCTTGGTTGCTAGAGTCACAAGCAGCACAATATAGCAACAACTTCTGGAGTTCCATGTAGGTGTGAACTGATTCCATGCCATGAGTCAATATTCTCCAGTTTTACACTACTCTTCAAACCCTGCCAGGCCCTCTTTTTCTAATACAACTGACAAAGTGCTGGATTGCCGTGTGATCAGGGCACACTCCACAATACTTCTAATACGTGGGATGGACAAGTATTCTGAATATTATACAAGTAGCAAACAGCAATTCAGTCTATGGCATGCACCCAATCAACAGTCGATATAGGGCAACAGTTTCACCTTTGGGCTTTGTAGCCCTTATGATTCTATGTAAGAAACTAACAATACATTCTCTTCTTGCCGCGCCCCTTGACCTCCTACTCTTGCTCTCAATCCTGCCTACTGCACTCTGGTTTAGTGCTTGAGACTACGTACACAGAAATTACACCAAAGTTTGTGGTTTCGTTTATAGCAGCAGTGAAAAGAAGCATGAACTAGCTTAACTGTCTATAGTCTGTTTTTACACCTTAGCTCACAAAAGACGCTACATGTATGTGTGTTGCTCTTTCCATAAAGGGTTTCAATTGTAGGAGTGCGGTAGTTACCTGCGTCCTCCTATTTTAACAGATAAAACAAACTCAGGAAGGTAACGACATTCTCAGGCTCACACAATGCGTTTAAGTACAGATACAACAGATGGTCCTCTGTGTCCCGATCCTGGTGGCGCTCACCTGGGTCTCTCGCTCGAATATGCCAGTGTGACATGAGCTAACACATAAAAACCTAGACCTTCTGGCTTTGCCAATGCTTGTTAACCATGTATTTATGTTTTTTATGAAGCACCCCAGATTATGTTATTTGAAGTTTACTTGCCAAAATACACAAATGTATTTCTTATTCAGGCATCTGTCCAGTAAATCAGAAAGGCCCCGGATAGACTGTGGGAAAACAGTGTAATTCCACTGAGGGACAACTGCAGTTCAAGATATCCTACATCTTTCTGGCAGTTTATACCATCCCTCTCCCCCCACCCCCTCCACCCCACACACACACACACACTCCTCGCCTGGATCACCTTGTTCACCCTTTCAATGCAAATGAACCAAAAAAAGATTCAAAGCAGGACAACTGATGCTGATTATTTACAATGCATCCTCGTGGTCAGTGAAGAGCTTAACACCCACGGCCTATGAGGCCGACAGCAGAAGCAACAGAAACGTGCAAACATCGGAAGGGCACAGAAGCAATGACGGGAGCCTCGCTGAATGGGCGGTACAAGCCCGGTTAACTTGCCTTCTCTCAGCTGCAATGTATGCCGAATTAGGCCATACATAGGTATGTAATTATGTATGTATGTGGGGTTTGTCTAACACGAACACAGAGTTAAGGTTATAAAGGGCCGAAGGCACAGATACATCTGAATTGAATCTTGTGTTTGGTACTAGGGTCGGAGACGTGCGTTGGATGATCTATTATGCACACAATACTGCTACTTAGAAGCATCTTTTAAGCTCTTTGCTAAAAAAATCTTTTCAGCTCTTTGCTAAGTTAAGAACATTGGTATGGGTGGTCCTGACGGATACAGGGATGTCTTTCTAGAACCTGGAAACATTGAAAAAACTAGCCAACATGAGTTTTCCATCTATCGTATACTTCTTCATTGGCATCTGATGTTTTATTTGCTGTGGAAGGGTCAAGAACAATTGGAGATGGTAAGCTTGTCAGCCAGAAGGACGGGAATGCTGATCTTGATGACTTTATAGATGATACATTTGGCCTTGATGGTGGTACGGACAGACAAGGAGAACTAGTGGAGTTCCATTATGTCAAGAGTGAAGGGCTCATATTTTTTAGGTCCTTAATAAGGCATGATACGGCACAGAGGCTGCCCTAAAGAAAGGCCAAAGTGGAATCCAAGTGTGAGAACAGAGCATAGTCATCATCCGGATGTGAAAGGAAGACGGTTGTGCAGTTGCTTTCTAGTGGAACAGTTTGGCTTTGTTTAGTAGAGAGCTGGTACCAAGCCACCTTGATTTTCTAGGCAATGTGATCCCTGAGACTGAGATCAGTATCAAGGGTGAATTCAAGTAACATGGCGTTGGCGGAAAGTTGGGATCTGAATTTGTCCAAGTTCATGTCCTTGATCCACGACTGGCCTAGTTGCTGCTTAATGCTGTTGGAGAAAAGAAATTTGATTTTGGTGATGTTTTGTGTAAAGCGGGTTCAGGACATACATCTCTGAATTAGGTGCAAGCAGTGCTTCAAGAGTTGTAAATCTAGAGTGGTAGAGATTTCAGACCTACTAGCATTGTAATAATTTCCATCACATGATGGTGCAAGGGAAGGAGAGAATGGTTACTTTAAAAGGCGGTCCCTGGGGAGAGGGCAGGATCTGCCTCTATGCACCCCTCCAGGCACTGACAGAGCAGCCAACACTAACCTTCCCCATAGGAAAACCAAACTCCTTTAAAGTCACCTAAGAAGTCCTGGGGAGGTGTTTAAATCCGAAATGGTCTCCTGTGCTGCACGGTACCCACTCATGAGCTTGAAGCCCTCTCTATGCCGTGGTTCCCAGCTCATCTTACTGCTCGCCATGTAATAGCTCCTCTTCACAGGGTGAATTTGTTGAGTGCTGAAACCATGTGTCACATGGCAGCACAATGAGAGTTGGAAAGTCTGAGACTTTCAAGGAGAGATGTGTAGTGTTAACATATTGATGAATTTGTATGTGTTTATCGCTGAGTTAGAGCACCAAGAGTTTCCAAGTAGGCATAGTGGAGACCAGTGTTACTGTCCTCCACTCTAGTTGGAATGCAGCTTAGAGGGATAGCCTTTTTGGGAACTCCAAAATGTAAAAGTGTTGTGATCGCACATTCTCTGTTCAGTGGTGAAGAGACTAGTCCAGGATTCTCGCACTGCTGGAAGACCCCAAGCCACCTCAAGGAGCAGCTGCCATTTGTGATCTGCTATGTGTTGTCAGCTGAGTCTGTCCACCCTGGCAATCAAAGATCCTGCCAGATGGTATGCAACCTGGGAGACAGCTGGATGACACATCCCGATCCAGAGGCAAACATCCTCCTGACACAGGACAACACCCCATCTAGGATGTAGAGAGGTAAATTTGCTATTTGAAGAAATAATCCTGAATTAACAAAAGACTAGCACTCTATATCCTAGATAACTGTAACCTTGAGAAGTAACATGTCCCACACTCAGCTAGAGTGCAACTGACACCACCCTAAACAATTGGAGAAACAATAAAACACTTTTTTTTTTAGGCACAGCACAGCTTGTATGGCCTCAGATCCCTTATTTACAGGACCTTACTTGTTGCAGTAAGACATGGCAGTGGCACTGTCTGTGAGAACCTGCATCAGCCTCCCTTTGATAGTTGCAGGAAAGCAAGTGGTTCAACCACAACTCCAGCAAACTGATAGGGAGGCGGGTCACCATGGAAGACGAGTCCTTCGAATTCCACCTCACCCAAATGGCCTCTGGGAGCCCTGCTAAAATGCGTCCTTCACCACTGTCACCTCCGGGAGGGGTAGGAAAATGGGAGTGCTGCTGATCCAATTGAGGTTGAGCACCCACAACTGCAGATCTCTTGGCGTCTCCTCTGAAATTTGGAGACTGAAATCTTTTTTCAGACAGGTTCCCCTAGTGCTCAGCCAAATCAGACTTCAGATCCCACTACAGAGGTAACATGTGCCTTCTGGTATGGCTGTGGTAGGACACACAAGGCTTGTAGGCCAGAGCTATCCTAGCTGAGACCCAGAACACAGGCTGAAACACTGGGATCATAGCCTGAATGTCCTGTACTAGTCAGTCCAGAGGGGAAGGCCCTAAAGCACAATGATTCCAGGATTATTTTGGTGAAAGGAAGCCTCTTCAAAGGAGTGAGGCCTGGCTATGGCAGGTTTGTGAACACCAGTGATGTGAGGAGGTTTGCCGTCATCTGGAGGTGGTCAACAACTGACGGCTGCAAACCTGCTTTCATCCACCAATTTTTGAGGTGGGGGGTGGGGGGGGGGGGGGGGGGGGGGGGGGGGGGGGGGGGGAAACGGGGGACTGGTACATCGTACCTCCAAAGATAGATAGCAAGTATCGCCAACACATTTGTGAACACCTGAGGGGTACTGGTGAGGCCAAAAGGGAATGAGGCAACTTCAGGATAGGGATAGGTGCACTGCAGGTCCAAAGCCAACATCAACTTTACTCTAGCCAGGGCAGATGGAACCTGGGATATCATTAGCATCTTGAATGTGTCCGTTCACAAAAAATGCTGAGAGGATGAAGATACATAATAGGATGAACGTTGGTCCTTCTTCGCCATAAGAAAGTAGCAATACTAACATCCAGTCCCTACTTCGCAGGCCAGGAGCTACTTCTATGGCTCCTTCAGACAAGGTAGTCTATCTCCTAATGCAAAATGGACAGGTGATCCTCTGAAAGTTGCTCTGATGCAGCTGACTGGTGCAGCAGGTCAAAAAAGGAATGGTATGCAATAGACCCATTGGATGATTTGAAGCACCCATTTGTTGAATAGGATGCTCTGCCAACCTTGGAGGATGTGATGGACCCTGCCTCCCATAGGGTGACTGTGTGCTACTTCGGACACAGTGTTTTTTTTAGACTGCCGCTGGAGGGGCAGGGAACTGAGACATGCCCTGTCCCCATATGGCCTGGATATTGCCTTAAGGATGCAATTGCCAGTATTTTGCCCAGGGTGTCTCTATAAAACTATAATTACTTTCAATGTGCCAAGATCCAACAATAAACTTGCAAGCATCACATCATACTGTAACACTCACTCACTCATAATAATTCTCACTCATTCATTCATTCTCACTCAGATTCTTACACCTCCTTAATTCATTCTTAGTCTCTCTCATTTACTCAGCAGTATTCATTATTAATCTCACTCACTACCTGTCAATGATTAACTCACTTGGACTTGCACACATGCTCTCTCACAAAAAACTCTCATCCCCAAAGCAAACAACATACATTTAAAACACTTCTTACTTATCACAGCTACTACCAACGTTCCTTTTCCAGCAAAGTGTGATCCCTTTTATACTGCACTATTAGTTAATAATACAACATTATTCACTATTAGCACAAAGAATAAATTACCAAAAAGTGAGGACTGTGGAGCAGTCCCTGTGTTCATGGCACCGATTTTGCCACCTCTGAGGCCAAGGGTAACAAAGGCAATGCCAAGAGTTGCAAAGACAACACCAGGGGTCACAGATGTGACCCCTGACGACCCCTCAATGACATTCATGCATGGACCTCATCAACTGGTGGGCCAAAGCACCACACTTGTCCCAACTGCCTGACCTATTTTTAGTCATGACCGGATAACAAACTTGACCTTATTCAGGCTATCCTGAATGGTTTGGGCCAAGGACGCCCATAAGTGTTCTGGGTTTGCAGGTAAGATTGCATAGCCATGTCCCAGAGTGCACGGGTGTTGTGACCCAGACGGCTGCTGGAACGGACCAACCTCAAAAAAAGGCAGCCGATTAAAGCATTATCTTTCCAATCTTTTCTATACATTTCGACTCTCGATCTGGAGGGCTAGTTTGAAAGGGACTGGGATTCACTGCACTGGTGGACACTTGCAAAATCGAACTCTCAAGGTAGGGTTCCTGGATTAAAAACAAAATCAGGGCCGCCTGTAATTGGTCTATGGTGACACAGACTTGGCGACTGACCGTAGGGTCAAAACATGGTTTAGCCCAAATGCACAACAGCGTGTCAGTGAGGGCCTCGTCAAAGAGCAGAAAAAGTTTGGTGGTCAGAGTGAAGGACGTCATTGAGGACCATAGTTTGTACCTCCATAGTGGGGAGGTGCAGGTCATGAACTTCAGCAGTCTCCTGATTAACCTGACAAGGAAAGTACTTTTGTCAGTAGTTGGTCCAGGAGAGGAAATCAACCCAATATTGGGTGAGGTCCACATACCAGTTTTCCTCATCATAAGTTTGAGCAAACTCATCCCCATCATTCTGATTAGCGTCTCCATATGGCAGACTCTAGTTGGAGTCTGAGCCAAAAGGTTGGTACAGTGTCTGAGTCAGTGGCAGCAGGCAGCTTTAGGAGGGAGGGGGAGGGAGGGCGGGCAGGGAGGACCGCACACACACATTCTTTCACACACAGACACGCATGCACGCACATCCATTAACACTCATCACATTCAAACATGCACTCACCAAACATTCATTTTAAAAAGTTCAAACACACTCATTCTTTCACGCACGCATGCACGCACATCCATTAACACTCATACTATTCAAACACGCACACACCAAACATTAATTTTAAAACATCACACACACTCTTTCACACACGCACATCCATTAAAAACACTCAGAACATTCAAACATGCACACACGCACCAAACATTCATTTAAAAAAAGTTCACTCATTCTTTCACGCACGCATGCACATCCATTAACACTCATACCATGCAAACACGCAAACACCAAACATTAATTTCAAAACATCACACACATTCTTTCACACACGCATGAACATCCATTAAAAACACTCAGAACATTCAAACATGTACACACGCACCAAACATTCATTTTAAAAGTTCAAACACACTCATTCTTTCACGCACGCATGCACGCACATCCATTAACACTCATACCATTCAAACATGCACGCACCAAACATTAATTTTAAAAACATCACACACATTCTTTCACACACGCACGCACATCCATTAAAAACACTCATAACATTCAAACATGCACACACGCACCAAAAATTCATTTTAAAACATCACACACACACTTACCTTCGAGGTCCCAGTAGGGTTGGGACTGCTGCCTTCCCGCAATGGCTGACCTTAAGTCAGCCAATGAGGGAAGGCAGCAGTCCCAGCCTCGTCACAGAGTGGGATGGGGTCAGTGAGACAGCAGACCTCACCCCACTCTGTGACGAAGTGTCACTGATTGACACTCGCCCTGGGCGCATCAGGGCTTAAACCTGAAGCGCCCAGGTCTAAATCAATGGGTGACGTTTTCCTGGTCACCCAGGAGAGGGCCTCGGGGCACCTTTCCTGAGCCGAGGAGGTCAAGCCCATAGGAGCTGTGACCTCCTCAGCCCAGCAAAGTTCAGCTCAGGCAGCCAGGAGTCTGCGCAAATCGCACATGTCTCACTCCTGGCTGTCTGAGCTGAAAATGAAGAGTGTCTGTCAGGCTGACCTTTGTTCAGCCTGACAGACACTCTTCATGAGGGGCAAAAGGTGGGGGGGGTGTGGCCCCTCCGCCATAAAGGACGGACCGCGTCTGGTCTCAGTGTCATTGTGCAGTAACAGTACTGTGTCTAAGTCAGAAGAATTGAGCACTGGCCATGACACGTTGGGATGGGGCCTCCATCTAGACAAAATTAATCTAGGAGTTGGATCCATCTCCAACGCTGTCAGTGCCGGAGTCCATGAGGCCAGCACAAATTATGGTGCCGAAATCAAAGTTGTCACAGATGCCAGTGTGGAAACTGAAGCAGGTTCAAAGGTCCCTGATGGAGCTGGTGACAGATCGATTTAATGGTAACTTAACTGGAGGCCCCTGTGGATCTCTGGGGCCCAAAGGTGTGGTAGAGGGAGCAGGAAGTGTGCTGAAGATGTGCAGCATAGCTACCCTAAAGGTTTTGATCTGCTGAGATGTTGTTGGCAGATATGGAAATTAGGGGTGCATTTGGACCAGGGTTGAAATCAGCTTCTCCATGCAGTGGGAGCGAGATCGAGAAACACTGCAACCTCTTCAGCCTTCCCTGGTAATTGAGCGTAGCGGAAAGGGCCTGACTCCCACTTGGACTTCTTGTGTGTTTTTCTTTGGCTTTCAAGACTTTGGAAGCAAAGATCCATTGCAGGAACGACTTTGGAAGTAGGAGACAGTCTGCTCTCTCAATTTTAACAGGAATGGGACCTGCATAGAATGTTCAATGTTGCCATACAGAGCTTCACCTAGCACTTTCAGATGGCTTACAGGTTCCTTTGGGTGCATTCCTCACAGGTCTTGGAGTTGTGCAGGGAACGCAAACACCAGAGGCACACCTTGGAGGGGGGAGGGGGTCTGTCACAGACATACTTGCGACAGACCCTCCAAGGTTCAAACTCTAGTCGTAATGGGTGACATGTTCCCTTGCACACTTGTAGATTTGTGAGGAAAAATGGTTGGAAAAAAAAATATCTTCAGATTTCAATAAAAATAATGGTGCTCTAGATCCGCGTCTGAAGCCTTGGAAACAAAAGAACTGATGTCAGCGTGCATGGGTGCTGCTTATATGAT
Source organism: Pleurodeles waltl (assembly GCF_031143425.1). Lineage (NCBI taxonomy): Eukaryota > Metazoa > Chordata > Amphibia > Caudata > Salamandridae > Pleurodeles > Pleurodeles waltl. The sequence goes on along the minus strand of NC_090446.1, from coordinate 972,946,460 downwards.
GCTCAATTGGTCTCTGTGGGAGTCAACACAGAGCCGCACAATGCCACTTACCAGCACACAGGAGCACAGCTTTTTGAGTTTCAGGATCCAGTCTGGCACCCTAGAGACATTAATGAGGCAAGGAATCTGCAGTTTAAAGCATCAAATGGAAGCAATGTGATGCAGGATTCTTCAAAGCTACAAACACAGTGCGCCTATTGATACAGTCAGTGACAACAGAAAGGTCACCTGCCCTGGTGGCCTGCTCAATTAAATACACTGTCATTTAAAAAACCCTCTTCTTGATCATCATGATTTAATAAAGACTACCTACTCTTAGAAGTATTTGAGTAACTGGCTGTCTTGAATAGAGACTGGACTAGCTTGGAAGTGGAGCAGTTTTTATCAGGGTGGGTGCTACGAAGGGGGAGGGAAAAAAAACTGTTGCTAAACAGGACTTTCCCTTACCTAGAAGAACCTTCTTTGATTTTATTACCTAACGGTTCAGTTCTGGACATGAAGACATCAAGGCTCGTAAAAGAGGAAGGCAAAAATATTTCTGGAGGAAACTGAAGCAAACAAATGCAGTTAGAGGCATCTAGCCTTCAGAGCCAAGTACCCATGTGGAAGATTGTACTGAGAAATTCTTGTCCGCTGGTTTACTAAAGACTGTAAAACAGACTTTACACCTACAATCCCTGTGCCTCCAGAACCTTTTTTTTAAAAAAATTAGGAATGTGGGAGTTTCCCCTAGGTGTTCTCTTTTATTATGCAGGTCTCTTTTGGTGCTCAGAGCCGGAAAACAAGCTAAGTGGCAGTTCAAAGGAAGCAGCCAGTCAAGAGTCGAAAGCTACTTAGGTTCTTTTTTACCAGATCTTTCATGTAAATGGGGAGGGGATAGTCTAAGTCAACACGAAAGCTTACTGAGAAGCTGAAGGGTAGATCTCCCAAGAGGTTCCCCTACTGCCCAAACCAAAAACGCCAAGCAAACTTGATAAAAAAAGAGAACAAAAGCGCTTTCCAAATGGTCCCAGGGTAGTTTTAGGTATAGCTGTCTGTTGCCTAACATTTCAAGTCTCTTACAGTTTGATGTCCGATAAGGAAAACATCTTCCAGGAAGTCAGGGAAATGTGAGCAGACACACTAGCAGCCATATAGAAAGGGGCGTTCTGTACAGATTGAATCTTTGTTACTAAACTGCCTCCCACCCAGTTCCCAAGTTGCTGGTGGTTTGTGGTCTATAATGTGCGTATTGGGCTCTTGAGAAGTTTATAAAAAACACATTAATATTTGAAGAAATAAATCAGAAAAGACGAACCTCACTTACATCAAGTAAACGTCACAAATTGCTAAAACATTTGCGCTGCATGTGTGCTTTGTTTACAACCATAAGGAATAACACAAAATAAAACAATTATCAGATTAGTGGATCAGACAGTGCAAGCCAAGCAGGATCTATACACCTAGAGGAAAGTTAAGCGTGGGTGCCAAGATGGGCTGCTGGGAAGTGAGGGTTGAGGTGGGAGGCCGCCACCATCAACTAGGAAGGAAAAAAGGAGGAATCAACTGCCCACAGTTATAGATAACATGCGTGAAGCTGAAATAGGAGTACATGTTTAGAGAAAATCCACTTAGAAACACAGTAAAGATTGATAAACGTCCACCGAAGCAATGAGTAAAGATTTTGTGATCAAGTGCCGATTAGTGCTCCAAAAGAACAGATTGTGGTTTCAAGCAATGTGAGCCTAAGGAGACTAAAGGATGGCATGTGCGGCTCTTCCATTATCAAGAAGTCTTAAAGCATCCAAACACTGCTGAGCATGACTATGCTTAAGACTTGACTATGTGGATAGAGAGTTGTTCAGGCATACCTTGCTGTCTTGACGTGTTATCTCGTAGCCAGAACACAGTTCAAAACCGTTAAGCATTCAACTGCATTCTTTTTTGTGAAGTCTCTAATTCAACTGAGGAGCATTTTGCACCTTCTACCAAATCCCCTAGATATTTAGGATGTGGTACAGTGCCACACCACAATGGGCTGGTTCTAGTTTCAGGCATACATGTGAGGCCCTAAACACAGATTTAAAGCCTATTACAGACACCAGTTGGACTTCCAGAATGGGACTTCAGTACAATGGACTAATCACATCGCTTAGGGAAGGAGAACAAGTCAAGCTTGACCTCTAATTCAGCCCTGATCCACCTAGTGTTTGCTTAAAGGTGGCCAGATCTCAAAGACTTACCCTTGACACAGGGCTGCCCCACATATTTTTCCATCAAAACTGGAATTACAATAGGGCATCCATGTATTGTTAACCATAAACACAAACCAGTATTTAATACAGGCGCAACTCAAGAAGACTGCTGCAGGAAACTAAACGCTACAACCTCATCCTGCAAACAGCAAGTGGGTGTCAGCTTCCCAGAACAAAACTGTGAGACCGCACCTGCAGTAGTCTCATGGAATAATCTCTTTTGAGCTCCAGCAGACTCTTGGGATGACCCTGTGCTTTTAGGTTTGTGTTATGGTCGTCATAAGACAGAACTATGTGTCTGAACCAGAAGCCGGTCAGACTGTTTGTCTGCGCTAGGCTTTCCAACTTACACTAAAGAACTAAGTATATCAGCATAAAACCCTCAAAATACGAATATGGGATTATTGCACAATTCCTATATGTTGTCCAAATGAAACACTAAGGTTGTTCTTGTACTATCCTTTCAGATCCAGATTACAGAACCGGCAAATTACTGTCTCTGTATCGTTTGGAATCTCGTGCTGTCAAACAATTCTCATATGGGGAGTTCTGAAGTCGACAAATAGAAGGGACAATTAGCAAGCAGACTACCTTAAGAGTCCACGAGCACAGACAAACAATTCCAAGCTGGCAGGGCCAGACCAGAGCAGATAGTTTCTCCCTCCTACTCACAGGTCTCGGTCAAACCTACAGATGTGGAGATGCTTTAGTAAAATAATTTTTCCTCAGAGGATCGAAGAGAGTACAGGTCATGAGCACTATTTTTGATTTGTACATATTTTTCCCCAGATCTTTTCAGGTTATAAACAGTTACATTTTTTTTGCCAAATTGTTCTTCCCAAACAGGCACTCTTTAAAAAATAATCTTGGTGTCCTTAGGGAAAAAAGCAAGAGCCGCACTGTGCACATCTGCAGAAACGGCTCCGGGCTTGCATCCGCACAGACCCTGGCCTGGAGAAAGGGTGAAAGCAGGTTCCTTAGCACATTAGAATAAACGACTTACTAATGCCAGGCAGCAATACATCTCAAAATCTGGCAAATTCGGCATCAGCACTGTAGAGAAAACAGAAATGCAGTTTGTTGATGTTATCATGTACACGGAAATAAGATGAAAAATGTGCACTACTCAAATGCCGCATGGTACTGATTTTTCAGCAAGCCACATTCGGATAGGCCCACATCCTGGACCTTCGTTTAGTGCCAATACACCGTCAACGAAACACATTCTAAAATATTATACCGCAGCATTCGGCTAGGAAATTGATCATGTCAAAATGGAAGCGGGCCACACGGAAGGTGTGCTGTATTTAGACGTGCAGTTATTGGGTGAGGACAACTGCCCAGACAAATCATGAATGAGATCAGTGTGTGGTGCACTGGGAAAACTATCAGGAGGGTGATGACACCCCACTAGTGCCATTCCCCACCCTTGTCTGATTCTAGGACTCGGAGATGGGACCTTCAGACCTGAAAATAACACCAACTTCCACCTCAATGCAATAAATAAAACTTTATTCAAACAGCTCAATACAGGGCACATTTCTCATTAGAAAAAAAGTGCACTCAGCACTTAGACAGATTCTTCTACATTCATCCATTGAGAAGCAAATACCCGGATTAAAAATCTATACAAAGCTGCGACATTATCAAAGGTGACTTTCCTATTACATCTGTCAATGTTCTGTTCACGTAACAAAACAGTTGCCTTTTTATATAGAGTCTGTACATATAAATATATATATAAATATGTATATATTGCCAGCATTGTCCCATGACGGAGGCAAGTTTCAACGGTTTTGCACATCAGAAAAAAGGTAGTGTCAAAAGATTGGCACGGACGAACGCTCACAGGAACGGTAAGGGTTAAAAGTCAGTCAGCACTTGGGGTAGTCGCCCCCTTTTCCTCCCACTTCCCAGACCTCAGTGCGTGAGGAAGCAATAGAGGTAGCCATTAACGCCAATCCCACCGTGTTTGATTCTAAAGTTTCCAAGACATACAAAGAAGATGAACAGAATTTAGAAGAATAAAAGAAAAGGAAAACACATACATACAGCTGTCTCGTACACCAAAAACAAGACATCTTTCCTTTCAGCATCCTCCCCTAAAGCCCACCCCGACCCACCCAAACAGTCTAATTTAGAAATACATATCTTTGGATTAGCCTTGCTCACACATAAAAACACCCCTGCTCATTACAAGATTGCAATACTGAAAGCAAGGCAACAATATTTAAGACAAAGTATACTAAAAAATAGTAGGGAAAAAGATTCCCTCCCCCTGTAGTGGACATTCTATTTACACAGTTGTTCTAGAAAGGGTGACAGTGTAATCGCAGATATGCAAGTCATCCGCATCCATTAGTGCAACCAAAGGCTGAATTCAAAGTGGTAGCTTTACAGAAAAGAGCATAGATGCTGGTAAGTGGGGCAACACAGCACTCCTAACCCTCTGGACAAACAAAATACTGTCAAGGTCACAATAGGTTAGCTTAATGTAACAGTACGTAACGCCCAAGACCCTGGTGCTTTCATCCTATTACGGTCCCTGTTTAACGCCTCAGAAAAGGGATAGTGCATCTTTCTGACAGCCACAGGCACAATAAAAAATAGACCTGCTCTCCCTGCTACTTCGTGTAAACTGTATCCAGGCTGCTTCGAAGGGAGAACTCGGTTTGGCAGTTTCTGCTCTGAAGGGCTTTGAAAGCGAAGGCTCTAAGGTAAGCATCAGGGAGAGTTTTTTTGTAACAGCAGCAGGGGATTCCTTGATGGACTCAACAATATTAGAAAAGGAAAATGAAAACTCAAAGCAGTCCAAAGGGATCAGGTGATCAAAACAAAACAAAAAAAAACAAAAAGACAGAAGGAAAGGGACGAGGAAAGCTCTTGAAAAAGAACAGGTGCCGTTCCCAGAGAAGTTCTTCCTCACACAGTGGAGATCATTGTGGCATTGCCGCTGTGAAATAAAAAGCAGAGGAATATGCCAAACTGCTGTTTGCGGGCTTTCACAAACAAAAGACAAGAGACACAAAACGCCACTCTCCCCCGCCAATGCAGTATCCCTTTTCTGCAGGACCATAAAGACACACGGGGCTCTCCTAGTGCTATAAAAGGAAAATGGCAGCCAATGTGGCGGACCTCCATTCAGTCACGTAGCCTACCAGATTTTCTGGCTAGGTCACAGCAGTCAATCATTGTCACAGCCAGTCATTAGGTGCAACCACTACTGAATTCGCAGGTAGGCAGGTATGTCACTGCAAAGGAGGACCGCTAGACGACTGTTTTTATATGCAGCCACATAGCTATTTCAGATGAATCTCAAATCAGAGTTGGAGTTTGCCTTCGCTCCTGGATCTCAGTCTGAATGCCTTTCAGGATCAAAACAAAACCTCTCCAAGTGTTTCAAATGGACAACAATTTGAGGAGCAATTTATAAGAATCCTGAGCAAGCAATGACAAGTATTCAAATTGGTTTCATCTAACTAGCAAGTGTAAGAAAAATATGTTACTGACTTGTTAGTGTGTTTCTTTCGTGTTGGCAGCATCCATAGATTTACATATGGTGAATTATACCCAGTGCCAGGCTCTCACTTGACAGGGGGCAATACATTAACCAGACAACGTTACTCTATGGAAATGCCAGCACTGGAAAAATCAAAATTACAGAAAGAAGGTTAAAGAAACACTATGTCAAAGCTTGGCTAACATTCAGAGAAATGGCTCCAGGAAATGTATTTTCTAGAAATAAAAGGATGTTTAAAAGGCAAATCAGGCTGCAGAGGAAGGAACTGGCACTGCAAGAAATATAACTGAACGAGCCCAACCTTGGTGATCTACAGGCAATAGTCAGGCATAATATATTCTGATATTTTAGTATCTCTAGCCTTACAGGACAACAATCCAGAGATTGCTTATCTTTCAAAAACAAGTGCTAACATTTTCAGCATTTGCGCAATTCAATCTGTGGTTTAAAAGGCTTCTCCACTAAAACCTCAGCGCAGAACAGACAGAACACCCAAATATCACTCTACACTTACAACCCTACCTCAACAGACATGAAAGCATGCAAGTTACTGCTGCCCATGTCTGGCATGCCCTCCATCAATGTGGGGTAGAAAGCACATAACGAAATATAGCCATTTAAATCTAAAGAAAAATACATGTAACGGGGATGATTTAACCAAGGCCACATACACATATAGGTTTCATGTTCAGTACAGTCAAAAGTAAGATCTTACCTGCTTGTTGATCGTGCTGTTCCATAGTCCTCAAGTCCCTAGGACAAAGGAGAGAAAAGAGCTTGAAAACCTTTAGTCCTCAGCATTGGCTGCTAAATGAACCTAAAAGCCTACAGAAAAAACATTCTACCTCATTATCTTCCCCTGCTATAACAACTTAACACACTATGAAGAGCATAGAAGCCAGTGCAGGAGGGAGAAAGAAGCTGTCTCTAAGGTTCACTCAGCTTCCTTTGTCCAAACACTAATAACGAAAAGATGTGAACCCTCATACCATATCATTCCAGGCCCTCTGAGGTTCTTCTCAACATACCCACAACCATGTACTCTACCCTCAACGGTGAATATTACCACCGTGGGGTGATTTTGTGGGTAGCATCATCACGGGGTCTCAAATCACTTCAGTATCCTGTTAACCAAATGAACTGAAGGACATCTCAGTGATAAGGTAAGTTAAAGAATGTGAGTTAAAATTACCTCATCTCCTAAATTCCTATATATTAGTGTTCATAAAAAGGATAAGGTTAAGATTAAAAACAGGTGACGTGAGGATCAGCAATAAATCCTATACAAGTACAATTAAGGTCGACATGTTTCAGCCTGACACGGCCACTCAGGGTCCATGGCTTTCATCATGACCTATTGTTAGTAGATTACCTGCAACTTTCAAGTAATCATCAAATGTAGGCATGATCTGTGGTACACCTAGTGCTGCAACATTGGGAGCACAAAGGGAATGTTAAAGGGAGCTCTCCCTCTGTCCCACCGCAGGAAAAGGCCTCTTTTTGGAGAAACAATCAAAATCTTCCAAGGATCTGTAATGCCGTCCCGATCCAAGTGACAATAGGTCCGAGTGTTTTTAATCTTACCCATATTCTTTTAAGTACACTAATAAATAGGAAATTAGGATATGAGGTAATTTGAACTCATTCTTCCACTTACCTTCTCACTGAGATATCGTTCAGTTCATTTGGATAACGGGATATTGAAGTGAATGGAGACTCCATGATGATGCTACCCGCGAAATCCCCCCACAGTGGTAATATCCACCGTGGAGGGTAGAATACGTGGCTGAGGGTCTGTTGAGAAAGATCTATGAGGAGCCACATCAATACACTGTTTACCCCGCCAAAAAAATGGGTTTGTACTTCTTGCTGGGAGTCTGAAGTGCAGGGGGTACTCCAAGTGATGTTAGGGAAGGTGAAGAACTGAGCTAAGAGGTGATGGTGTCTCTTGTAGGCGAGGTCTCTTATTTTGGACAAAATTTAAAGCATAGCATGTTACTTACCAGGTTTTCACACTCCTCTATTTGGCAAGGGTGGGGACTAGCAAAAAACCCTTCTGTCAACTCGGAAATGCAAATATACTTACTGTCTGAGATAAAATAATATATCCATCCCACGTTATATTCCCTTCATGTACTAGAATGTACTTGTTTTCTTGAAACCGGTGACCGTATGAGGAATTGAGTTAAGTAATCACCTGTGGAACGTGGAAGAAAAGTATTGGTTTGTACCATAAGGTGTACCAAACATGTCATATGTGCTAGTAATCCTGGGAACAGAGTATGGTGGAGTGGCTGACATCATGTATACTCTTTCCTCTAAAGGGAGTTGTGAGGCATGACTAGTTTCATGTCAACTGAGTAAATATTGCCAATTCCAATAACACTGTATGAGTGCTGTACTATGGAAAATGACTGAACACTAGTTTGAGCAAATTAAATCAGACTCAGACAGACAGGAGCCCTACTGGAGATTCTTCCTGGGTTCGTTAGCATGTGTGGTGGAGAAGTAAAGGAAACAAAAGATCCTTGGTCACAGTGGAAATGATGGTCGCTATGCACATTAAAAGCCAGCACTGACCTACAGAAGGATCATATCAAGCAGGGTCAAATGTAAGGTGAGAAAAATAGGAAGCCATCAAAGGCACCCTGACCAGCAGGAGCACCAAACTGCAGATACAAGAAGACTAACCATGTGCCATTGGCAGAGGTGTCAAAAGATATCTTATAAAGTGGTACAAAACAGCAGCTTCAAGATCTTAAAGACACCTTTAAACTCAATGGGCTCTGTGTTTAGTATTTTTGGTCTCGCATGCAAGCTTATTACAAGCTTGTACAAGACAGAAAAACTTAACTGGAGAACAGTGGTAACCATTAATACTTCAAAAGTAAAGGGAAGAAAATAAGTTACTTACCTGTAACTGTAGTTCTCCAGTGTTGGAATCTTTCATAGATTCACATGCTTGAATCCTTCCCTGTCATCAAGGTGGGAGTCCCCAGTATTTCAGAAAAGCAATGTCTTAATAGACATATACTTTGTAGGCCCTAAGCCCTTAGTTTAGTATTATAACAGTCATTTATTAAAAAGGTCCAAAAACCTTATAGTCCAGTAGTCAGGCATCACAACCCTCTAGAACCCTCCTGAGAAAAGCTGCTTTCCCTCAGATTTTCTGAGAAATAGCGTGTATATATGGTATGTCACTGAGGGAAATAAAGGTGAGCTTCTCTGGTGAGGCGGGTGGGTCGCACATGAATCTATGAAAGATTACAATACAGGAGAACTACAGGTAAGTAACCTATTGTCTTACTCCAGTATTGGAATTTTCATAGATTTGCATGCATGAATCAGACTAGCAAGCAGTAAGAAGCACACATTTTCCTTCTTTCTCGCTCTTTTTTTTTTTAATAACATATAATTAGGGTTAAACCATAACACAGGTAGATGCAGAGGCTATAGCAACACATTGTGTATAAAATAGAGTAAGCAGATGGCGGTTAGATAGAAATGGCTCCCCTTTATTGAAAGAGGTGTGTTAGCACTGCCTGTCCCACTGCTGCATCTCTCAGGACTTTCGTATCCACACAGTATAGTGTTGAGTGAAGGTAAATGCATTTATCCATGTTGCTGCACTGCAGCTGTTAGGCAACGAGACTCCTGTGAACAATGCCATGGCTGTGGAGATGGCTCTTGTGGAATGTGCATGTACTGCAGAGTTCAAAGGCCAGTCCGCCTTTTGATGACAAAAAACAATCACACTTGAAATCCATCTGAATATGCTCTGTTTTGTTATAGGACAACCCTTCTTAGGTGCACTTTAAGCACTAATCAATCAATCAGGAATTTGTAAAGCGCACTACTCACCCGAGAGGGTCTCAATGCGCTGGGGAGGGGGAGAAGAGGGCAAGGGGGAGGGGGGGGGGGCAAAGAGGGAAGGGGGTGGAGGGGGAGGTGTTAATGTTCCAACAGCCAGGTCCTGAGAAGTTTCCTGAAGGTAAGGAGGTCTCTGGTCAGGTCTAAAGAGCTGATTTGTTTTTCAGAAGGTTTTAGTCATGTCCAAGTAGAAGTGTATGCATCGTTTGAGATCTAGCGAGTAGAGGGCTCACTTGACAGTTTGGAAAGAATGGTTTAAGGATTACAGGCGCATTAAGATGAAAGTCTGAGGGGACTTTAGGAATGAATGTTGGGTTACTTCTTTGAACTGAAGAAAAGGATGTTGGATGGTAAAAGTCTGAATCTCGCTAACCTTATGTGCAGATGTGAGTGCAAGGAGTTGAACCACATTCCAGGAAAGATACTTCATATCCGCTCTCTGGATAGGCTCAAACAGAGCTTTCATCAATTGTCCCAATACTATGTTGAGTTGCCATGTTGGAGGAGGGGCTCTGACTGAGGAAAAAGCTCTGAACAACTCCTTGAGAAATTGTTTCATGAGCCTGACAGATCCGATGATCTCCTAAAATGGAAAATAGCTGCAAGGTGCACCTTAATGGAAGCATGGGCTAATCCTGATTGTGCTAGGTGCAAGCAGTATGGCAACAAGTCTTCTGAAGGCAAGGAGATGGGATGCACTTTAGCAGCTGTACACCATAGACATACCCTCTTCCACTTTAGGCGGTATATTTTATTAGTACTGTCGGCCCGCGCCTTGGCAAGTATGTCTTTGCAATCCTTTGGAATATTCAGATGACCACATTCTTGGAATTCAGAAAGCAGGCTGATAGACTGAGAAAACTGGGATCCGCATGTTGAACTTGTCCCTGGCTCATCATCAGTAATGATGGGATCGTCTTGAGTCTGATGGGAGGACGTACTGACAGTAGGAGCAGCTCCATGTACCAGTGCTGGCATGGCCATGAAGGAGATACTGGTATAACCTGATAGGGCTCGACTTTCACCTTGTTGAGCACCCTTGTAAGGAGAGGAAACAGATGAAGGGTGTAAGCAAATATGCCGGAATTTGCAATAGAAAAGGCATCCTCTCACGACCCCTGATAGGGATGCAAACTTGCGAAGAACTGGCGTTTGGCATTCCGGGGTTTGCAAATAGATCCAGATTCGGTTTGCCCCACTGGGGAAAAATGGAGTCCAGCATTCTCTGGTCCAGTTCCCACGTGACAAGTGGTTCTCATCCTTCTTAGGGTGTCTGTTATGGCATTCTGGTGTTCTGGCACATGATCTGCCTTCAGGTGCACAGTGTGGCGGATACACCAGATCCAGACCAACTGAGCCTCCTGAGACAGTAGGCGAGATCAAGTTTCTCCCTGCTTATGTAGTGCACTGTTATGTTGTCTGTCCTGACAAGGACCGTAGAATGTTGAATCGTAGTAAGGAAGACTTGTAGTGCCAGATATAGTGCTCTTAACTCGAGAAGATTTATATGAAGGCCCTGATGTGAAGGAGACCATTTGCCACTGACCTGGAGGTAAGCTCCCCATCCGTCTAGGGATGCATCTGTTATGACTAGCGGGGAGGTTTGAGGTAAGAATGGGAGGTCCACTGAGATGTTTGCAGGGCTTGTCCACCAGTCGAGTGAGTTGAGTATGAGCGAAGTTACTTGAATGATATCCTCAAATGACCCTGTCACCCGTTTCTATTGGATATCCAGTGCTTCCTGAAGGATGCATATATAGGCAACAGTACGAAATGAGATGGATACAAGAGGACATCTTACCCAGGAGAGATTTGTAAAGTCTAACTGAAAGTGACTTACTTTTTTGCAGTGGTCTTGCTAGGGTTGTTAATGTTCACTCTCTCTCGAGTGTGGGGTAGGCCACATTGAGACTGGTATCAAGTATGGCTCCCAAGAAGGTTATTCTCCGGGCTGGTGAAAGCACCAATTTGTCCGGGTTCAGAGTGAGCCCTAGCTCGTTAAAAAGGTGCAAAGAAGTTGTGGTGGACACTTTTGTGGTCTGTTTGGTAGGCGCTTTCACCAACCAGTTGTCGAGTTAGGGAAATACTTGATGCCTCCGTTTCCTGAGATAAGCTGCAACTGGTGCTAGGCATTTGGTGAAGATGAGGGGAGTAGACTTCAGACCAAAGGGTAAGACTGGCAATTGCAAATGTTTGGTGGTTACCGTAAACCGTAGGAATTTCCTGTGCCTCGGATGGGTGTATATGTGAAAATAGGCATCATGGAGGTCTAGGGAGGACATGTAATCTCCCTTGTTAAGGAGCTGCAAAATGTCGTGGAGTGTGACCATGCCAAATCATTGCTTCTTGAACAATTTAAGTTCCCTCATGCCAAGAATTGGTCTCCATTGTTGCAACTTCTTTCTGATCGGGAAGAAATGGGAATATAAACCTTTTCCCTTGTGGAAAGAGGGAACTGTCTCTACGGCCCCTTTTTGCAACATGGTCTGTACTTCTAATTTCAGCAAGAGCGCATGCTTATGTATTTCTGGTTGGGGTGGAGTGGAGAGGAGGGGGGAGAGGGTCTTAGTTCAATTCGGACACCTTCTAAAATTTGTACAATGTCTAGGATCCACTGGTCATTATCTGCCCCCATCGATGTAGGTGGGCAGTAATGCTCCCTGGTACCCTGGAGGGGAAAAAGTGTGGTAGTCATCTCCTGGTTGCAGTCATTGACTGTGGGAAGTGTCTTTGAACTGTCTTGTGGACTTTCCTCTGAGAGGAGGTTGATTGTATGCGCTCGATGGTGGTTGTCTCTGGTAGTACTGAGAATGGATCTGGTAAGTACTGGAGGAGTATGCTGGACAGCGATACTGGTGATATCTTCCACGGATTACCTCTTCCTCTACGACCACAAAAGGGCATTTTCCTGTACTGCAACATGCCTAAAGACAGAGCAGTGTCCGTGTCCGACTTATCATTTGAAAAGCTTCATCAACATGCTTTCCAAACAAAGCCTCTCTATCATATGGCAAGTGAAGTATTTTTGTTTGAACTTCTGGTCTGAGGTTGGGAGCCTTACGTCAACCCTGACAGCGTGACACTGCCTCTCCAGGTAGTTGTTTACATCCGGTGGAGGCAATGTCTAAGGCACGTGTTGGAAAGTCACTGCTTTTGGCATGATTGTCCCACTTTGTGCCTGCTAACAGTGTGCTTAGACTGTTTTCACTGGAATCATGCTAACCAGGACCACAGTGATTGTGCTCTCTTCCTCTAAATTTGGTTGTCTAGGACCTTTGTGCACTCCACAATTGGCATACAGGTGTCCCCTTATAAGTCCCTAGTATATGGTACCTAGATACTCAGGGCATTGGGACACCAGCGTTCTCCCGTGGGGTGCAGCATGTATTATGCCACCATTGGAAGGTCATACAAAATGTGTCTGCATACCTGCCATTGCAGCCTAAGTGAAAAGGTGCATGCACCCTTCCACCACAGGTCACTACACCAGGTCACTGTAAGTCAGTGATACACTGGACTTTGTAAGTGCGGGGAAGCCATTTTACCTGTGTACCTGACACAGGTCACTCACTACCTGTGTCCAGCTACATAATGGTAACTCCGAACCTGGGCATGTTTGATATAAAACATGTCTGAATCATACCCAATACTGTTGCCAGTATTGGGTTACGATTCCATGCACTCTGGGGGCTCCTTAGAGGACCACCCAGTATTGCTCCTACCAGTCTTCTAGGGTTTTCCTGGCAGCGCCCTGACACCACCCCTCAGGCAGGTTTCTACCCTCTTGCTGCTTGACCAGCTCAGGCAGGGGGAGGCACAACATAAGATTTCCTGTGGAAGAGGGAGGCAACACCCTCTTCCTTGGAAATGGGCGCTACAAGGCTTGGGAGGGGTAACCTCCCCAAGCCACCGGTTTGCTTTGAAGGGCACATTTGGTGCCCTCCTTGCATAAACCAGTTTGCACCAGGGAGCCCTGATCCCTGCTCTGGCGCGAAACTGGACAAAGGAAAGGGGAGTAACCACTCCCCTGTCCATCACCACCCGAGGGGGGTGCCCAGAGCTCCTCCAGGTGGCCACTCGATTATGCCTTCTTCAAACCAAGATGCACAGAGGCCCCTGAGAGCATCTGAGTGGCCAGGACAGGTAGATGATGTCAGAGGCCCCTCCTGATAGGTGGTCGCCTTGCAACCCCCTTCCAGGGCTATTTAGAGACTTCCTTGAGGGTGGGTCCCTAGATTCGATGTGCAAGACCCCACCAGGACTCCTCTGCATCGTTTACTTCTACCTCTGGCCACTGGAACCGCAACTGGACTCTTCAGGAGCCAACAAGACTGCAACTCCTGTGACTACTTCACTTTGCAACATTGTTTCTCTGGCTCCTTCTTCACTTTGCAACATTGTTTATCTGGCTCCTTTCAGCAATGCCACAATTCCCCAGTTGTGCAGCATCTGGGGTAGGCAAGACTTCAACCTGTACCAAGAAGCAAGAAGAAATCTCCCTTGGAGTGATGAAGTCACTCCCCTGCATTTGCCGAACCTACAACAACGACGTCATGCTGCGTGGATCTGCACTCCTGGTGGTAGTCTGGACTGGCCCCCTTGGTCCTCTCAGCCAGCTGTCCAACTTGTGAGACGGTGAGCCCTTGCCGCTCTTTACACGACAGTATCCCTGTGCACTGCTCCAAGGGATCTTCAGGCTCAGAGCAACCCTGCCCCCCCCAGCACTTCATCCTGCCAGGCACAGTCTCCTCTCTGCTTCTCCAGCGATGTAGGACTCCTCTCCGGGTGTGCTGATTGGGCCTCACTGAGATTTCTTGTGCCTGCTACCAGTGGGTTGCCTGAGGGGGCTGCGACTGCTTTTGCTGTCTCTCTCAAATGCTGGGGATCAGCCCGGACGCCACTCCAATGGTCGAGTCCCCCTGGACCTTGCTGGTCCTCTTCAGACTTCTAACTCTTCTTTTGCTTCTCTTGCATTTGCCAAAGCTAGTTGGTGGTTCTCCTACATCACTGACCATCTGCGATGCGACGGCCGACGTGGGACACCAACTGCACCACTACAAGGACTTCTCTGCAGCTCCTGAGCTCCACAGCTGGTCTTCTTCCCAGTCAACCCAAATCTCACCCACAGAACGGTGGGCAGTGGCTCCTGCCCAGACTCTCCATCGTGGACTAGACTCTGTCCCCTTCTTTTTCAGGTCCTCTTCTTTCAGAATCCACCTTTGGTTTCTTCTAGACTGTTCTTGCAGCATCCAATTTCTAAGTCCTCTTGTTAGTCCTTAGGAAGACGAGATACTTACCTCGGCTCTCCTGGACGCTGAGGATCACTCGTTCTTCCAGCTCCCATCTAACAACTCCATATCCTTGGGAGGGGGACTTCACCTCGCATGCCACTTTTAGTATACGGTTTGGTCCTCCCCTAGGGCCCTAACTATTTTCTACAGTTTTGCCAATGCTTGTTTTCTATGCTAATCTGATTTCTATTTGTGTGTGTGTCTGTGTGTGTGTGTGTGTATATATATATATAGATATAGATATATGTATATATATACATACATATGTGCCTACCTCCAGTCAAGGGGACTGTCTATAAGTAATGTAGTGTTGTGTTACTATAATAAAGTACCTTTTTTCTTTGTAACACTGTGTGGTTCTTTCATGTGTGACAAGTTGCTGTGGGAATTTTGCATGTCTCTTAGATATGTCTTGGCTGTTTATCCACAGGTACCTCTAGAGAGCCTGGCTTTCTAGACACTGCCTACATTCACTAATAAATAAATAGGGGTTGCCTGACCTGGTATAATGTTCTAAACACCATAGGCATACACCACACACCTGGCCAGCCTCCTACAGCACGGTCAATAATTTCCAAGGAAGAGCTTTGGCCTTCCATCAACACTATCTTTGCTTCCTCTCTGAAGTTTTCGGGAAACTCATCCAAATATTGGGATATAACTAACCATAATTGTCTGTCATATCTGCCGAGGGGTGCTAAGGAATTTGAGGCCCTCACAGTAAGGGCAGACATTGCCAAAAGAACAAGTTACTTACCTTCGGTAACGCTTTTGCTGGTGGATACAATAGCTACCTGTGGATTCCTCACCTTATGAATTCACCCTTGCGCCAGCATCAGACGGAAAATCTTCTTCCCAGCTCTCCACGTCGACGAGGACGTCACAATTGCACAGCTCCACGCGACTCCGTCTGAAGTCACCGTGCCAATAAGAGGTCCTCGCATGCGTGCTGACATCAGTTTCACTGATTTTTTACGTGCCTTTGAGGCGAACAGGTGAAAACTGACTCCACAATAACTCCAATAAAAAAAAAAAAATATATATATATATATATATATATATAAAAATATATACACAAAACCTTCATGATGTAACATAATCAAAACCATAATTTATATATACAGGAAAAATATCAATATACACATACATCTATACAACCACATATGCTAGTGCAATCAGACAGGCAACGGGGAGGCGGGTGGGACTGTGAGGAATCCACAGGTAGCTATTGTATCCACCAGAAAAAGTGTTACTGAAGGTAAGTAACTTGTTCTTCTGATGGATACAACTACCTGTGGTTTCCTCACTTTATGAATAGAGTCCCAAAGCAGTACCGCACTCGGAGGTGGGTGCCTGTCTGATTACACCAAGAAATCCTAAAACACAGATCGTGCAAAATGGTCGTCCCTCCGAACCTCAGAGTCCAAGCAATAATGCTTTGCAAAGGTGTGGAGGGACGCCCAATTTGCTGCCTTACAAATATCCACCACCGGAACCCCCCCATGCCAGGGCTGAAGAAGCGGACTTTGCCCTGGTGGAATGGGCTCTGATACCCTCAGGGGGAACCTTTTTCACCAACAAGTAGCAGATCTTGATACAAAGGATAACCCACCTAAGGATTGTTCTTTTATGGATTGCTCTACCCTTCCTCTGTCCAATATACCCCATGAACAGCTGATCTTCCAGGCGAAAGTCCTTTGTCCTTTCAATGTAATAACTAAGCGCCCTTTTAGGGTCCAAGCAGTGAAGCCTTTCTTCCTCCTTCGAGGGGTGAGGAGGAGGGTAGAAAGATCGAAGGGAAATAGCCTGCCCTATATGAAAAGGAGTGACAACTTTTGGCAGGAAAGCCGCCCTGGTTTTCAACACCACTTTATCTGGGAAAAACAAGGTAAAGGGGGGGTTTAACAGAAAGAGCCTGAAACTCTTTAACCCGCCTAGCCGAGGTTATGGCAACAACAAAAACTAATTTTAGCACTAAAAACCTTAACGGGCAAGAGTGCATGGGCTCAAATGGTGACCCCATTAAAAAAGTTAAAACAAGATTTAGGTCCCAATGAGGCACATGAAAAGGAGTGGGAGGAAACTTATTAAGTAAACCCTTAAGAAACCTAACCACAATAGGTGATTTAAACAATGAGGGCTGATCCGGGAGGCAAAGAAAGGCTGAAAGAGCAGCTAAATAACCCTTAACCATAGCCACTGCACAACCCTTCTTTGCTAAGTCCAAAGCAAAAAAAAATATCAGAAAGGTGGGCCTTCAAAAGATCAATTTGCTTTTCTCCACACCAAGCCATGAATTTTGCCCACCTGCCGGCATAAACTTACTTAGTGGAGTGTTACCTGGCCGATAAAATAACATCCACTACATCTGGTGGGTGAGAAAAGGAACTCAGGTTGCCCCGTTCAATCTCCAGGCATGAAGGTGCAGGCTCTGGAGGTGGGGGTGTAGAACCTGCCCCTGCGAGAGGAGGTCTGCCCTGAGAGGGAGACATCGCGGAGGGCACAGCGATAGTTGGAGAAGGTCAGTGTACCACACCCTTCTTGGCCAATCCGGGGCTATTAAAATAACCTGAGCCCGATCTTGGTGAATCTTCCTCAGAACCCGAGGAATCAAGGGTATGGGGAAAATGCATAAAGCAACTGGTTGCACCAAGAGATCTGTAACGCGTCCCCCAAAGTTCCTTGCACCGGATACTGGAGGCTGCAGAATGACAGGCAGTGCGCGTTCTCACGAGTGGCAAACAGATCTATCACCGGAGAACCCCACATCTGAAAGATGTGCAGGACCAGATCTGGATGGAGACGCCACTCGCGATCGGCCGAAAGATGCCGACAGAGTCCGCATGCACGTTGTTCACCTGGGGCCAGATGATTTGCTCTCAAGCAAATCCGATGGTCCTGAAGCCAGGACCAGAGACGCAGAGCTTCTCTGCAGAGAAGATACGACCCTACTCCTCCCTGCTTGTTTATATACCACATCGCAGTAATGTTGTCCGTCAGGACCTGAACTGACTGACCGTGAAGGGACGGAAGGAAGGCCTTGAGAGCCAGACATATCGCCTGCAATACCAACAGATAGATATGAAAAGTCTGTTCCACTGGAGACCAACGAAACTTGATCTCCAGGTCCCCCAGATGAGCTCCCCACCCTAGAGTGGAAGCATCTGTCATGACCGTGGCCACAGGAGGCGGCAGTGAAAACGGCCTTCCTTGCGAAAGGTTTCCGTCCACAGCCCACCATCGTAAATCCGCTGCAGCGTCTCTGGAGATCGTTATCGACTCCTCGAGATCCCCTTTGTGTTGAAACCACTGCCTGCGGAGGCACCATTGGAGAGCCCTCATGTGTCAACGTGCATGAGTGACCAGCAGAATGCAAGCAGCGAACAGACCGAGCAGGCGTAAGACCTTGAGGACTGGAACAACCGCTCCATTTTGAAACATTGGAATCAACGCCTGAATATCCTGGATCCGCCGAGGCGGAGGATAGGCCCGATTCAATGTTGTATCCAGTACTGCCCCTATGAACAGGAGGCGTTGAGAAGGCTCCAGGTGAGATTTGGGTACATTTATCGAAAAACCCAGCCTGAACAACAACTGAGTTGTCATCCGCAAGTGACCCAACCCAAGCTCTGGAGACTTGGCTTTGATCAACCAATCATCCAGGTAAGGGAATACTGATATCCCCTTCCTTCGGAGACTTGCTGCCACCACTGCCATCACCTTTGTGAAAACTTGAGGTGCCGAAGTAAGACCAAACGGAAGGACCGCAAACTGGTAGTGCTGCGACCCCACCACAAACCGGAGATACTTCCTGTGCGACTTGAGTATAGGGATATGAAAGTACGCATCCTGCAAGTCGACAGACACCATCCAATCCTCTTTGTTCAACGCCAGAAGTACCTGCACTAGAGTCAGCATCTTGAATTTCTCCTGTTTGAGGAACCAATTCAAAATTCTCAGGTCTAGGATTGGTCTCAAACGACCGTCCTTCTTGGGGATCAGGAAGTATCTTGAATAACAACCCTGACCCCTTTCGTGCTCTGGAACCAACTCCACCACACCTTTTGACAATAGGGTCGGAACCTTCCGCTGTAACAACAGGAGATGGTCTTCTGAACAAAACGAGGGACGGGGAGGGATGGGAGGAGGAAACTCCTGAAAAGGGAGAGCATATCCTTTTCTCACAATATTTAGAACCCATGAGTCTGATGTAACTAACTCCCACTCGTGGAGAAAAAGACATAATCTTCCCTCTACAGGAGAAGTATGGTCGATAAAGGGGAGAAAACTATGGCTGCTTCCCTTGCTGTTGTCCTCCAGAGGAAGAGTATGATGTAGGGTGCTGCTGGGTGGCCCCTCTTGTCCTAACCCTCCCCCGTCCTCTAAAGGACCAATATGGGAGACTGGTAGGCTGCTGGACCGAGGACTGGGGTCTTCCTCAATAAAGTACTCCACGTCCAAACCCCCTGAACCTCCGAAAGGACCTAAAAGGGGTAGCAGAGGAGGCTTGCAATCCTAGTGACTTTGCCGTGGCCCGGCTATCTTTAAAGCGCTCTAGGGCAGAGTCTGCTTTATCTCCAAACAGTTTTTCCCCATAAAAGGGCAAATCCAACAATGTGGTCTGTACATCTGAAGAAAACCCAGAGGACCTCAACCAAGCGTGCCTCCTGGTAGCAATAGATGTACCCACATTGCCCTGGCCACCGAGTCCGTAGAGTCCAGGCCACTGGATTATTTGTTTCGCTGCAGCCTGTGCATCAGACAGGAGTTCCCCAAATGGTCTCTGTACATCCTGCGGCAAGTCAGTAACCATGGCCTCCGCGGAGTCCATGAGGGCGTGGACATATCTACCCAGCACACAGGTAGCGTTTTCAGCCTTGAGAGCCATGCTTCAAGACGAGAACGTTTTCTTTGCGGATTGCTCGATCTGCTTGGATTCCCTGTCCGATGGAATCACAGGGAAGGAGCCTGGAGCAGACTGTGTAGAGCAAGAGGCCTGAACCACCAAACTCTCCGGGGTAGGATGTTGTGATAAAAACCACAGATCACCAGGCGCCACTCTGTATCTCCTTCCCACAGCTCTATTTACAGCAGGTGACGATACAGGCTTCCTCCAAAGTTCTAATATGGGCTCTGTAAGAGCCTCGTTGAATGGAAGCAAAGGGTCTACAGAAGCTGAAGAAGGATGCAGGACCTCTGTTAAAATGTTAACTTCCGCAGTAGGCAATGAAAGTTCCAAAAGGTTTGCTGCCTTCCTGATCACTGTGTAAAAAGAAGCTGCCTCCTCCGTAAATTCCCCCAGTGAAGACAAGTCCCATTCCGGGGAAGTATCCAGCCCACTGGCCGACTCCAGGCCTTGATACTCTACAAAGGGCTCGACAATCTCTCCTTCCTCCAACAACTGCCTTTGATACTCTTCCTCCTTTAAGAGACGCAAGGCCTTCCTGCGTGACCTCAATTGAGCCTCTAACCTCTGCATCGACATGGAATTTGTCGATGTCCAAGACACTGGCTTCAACACCTGATGTTGAACAGGAGAGGAAGGTTGACTGCGTTCGAATCCATCACTCGGATCCAGTGCCAGCACGGATCCTAATGGCGCCGAAGATGCTCGTGGCTCCACCATCGGCGCCGGCTGACGGGGTGATGAAATTGGTGCCATAGATCTAGAAGGTGATGTCATGGGATCCACAGGGCCTCGAGGCGATGTCATCGGGGCCGGTCCGGTACCCTCAGCCGGATAGAATGACATAAACGGTGCCGCCTTGTACAGAGCAGGGGAGCCCAACCAAAATGCCAATGGACCCGTGGGACCAGCCGGTGCACCAGCAGGTGCCAGGGCATTGAACATAGAGAACATGGCATTCAAAAATGCAGCCGGATCCGCTCCCGGAGCCGGGAAGGCAGGATACCACTGGTCTCCCTGTTGCACCTGTGCTTGCTGAACATCGGACTCCTGAGCAGCAGGTGAAAATCGAGGCCTGTCCGGAGGTGCCACAACCTCAAAGACAGATGGTACCGGAGAAGCCTCAGGACTCTGGGGTTTAGGAGTCACCGGACTCACCTCCCACGGCGCCGACGAGATGGAGACCTCAATCTTGATCGGCTCCGAGCCGAACGGCGCCAAGAGTCATGACAGTGCCGTTTCTTATGCTTCTTCGAAGAAGCATGGGAAGAGGATCTACAATGGCTCCTATGACCTTTCGTCGCCTTGGCCAAAAAGAGTTTGGCCTCCCTTTCATTTAACACCTTTGGATTCATGCTCTGGCAAGACGCACACTGCTCAACGTCATGCTCAAAGCTAAGGCACCAAAGACAATCGTCATGAGGGTCAGTGACCGACATGCGACCCCCGCACTCTCTGCATGGCTTGAAACCGGACTTCCTAGTGGGAGACATTGTAACTACAAAGAGCAACAAGATGAAACCTCCAAAAGAAGCGAGAGCTAGGAGAAAACCGTTAGCGTCAAAGGCACGGAAAAAAGGGAACTGATGTCAGCACGCCGGCGAGGACCTCTTTTTGGGACGGTGACGTCAGACGGAGTCGTGTGGAGCCGTGCAATTGTGACCTCCTCGTCGACGTGGAGAGCTGGGAAGAAGATTTTCTGTCGGATGCTGGCGCAAGGGTGAATTCATAAGGTGAGGAATCCACAGGTAGTTGTATCCATCAGGAATCTTTTGCCAATGGTACCAAGACGTCTGCAGTCTTTATCAGGCGGTGCTGTCAGAGGTGTGGGGGGATTTCTTGACTGGTGTTGCGCTGCCTGAGAGATGACTATCAGGTATAGGGTGACCTGTGAGGCAGGCAGGAGCATCCTATGGGGCTTTGTATTTCTTATCAAGTTTGGGCAATATTGCAAGTACCTTAGCTGGTTTGTGCATGATTTTTAAGCCATGGCTTCACACAATCAATAATGGGTATGGCCTTGAATGTTTTCAGATAGGACTCTTTGAAGTGATAATGGAAACAGTTCTGTTGTGTTATAGGTACGGGCAGGTTGAATTGCCAGGCCTCTCTTTCTCAGAGGTTGTGGAAACCTTCTATGTCTTCTGGAGGTGACTCAACTGTAGGTGGTGTTTGGGATGCTGGTGTAGGCAAGATGTAATCATTCCATTCATCCTGAGGTGTTTGAATTTTACCTTCTTCTCTCTCTTCTTCAGAAGATGTTGAGTCATGTAGTGGCCCCACTAGAGGAGAGCAGTGCGAAAGGGGAGTTGTAGGCAAACGCTGTGGCTGAGGAGGAAGCAGTTGAGGGCGAATAGCGTCTGCAGAGGCTTGAGCTTGGTGCGCAGGAGTAAATACTGGAGAGAAACGTGTTCTATAATCTGCTAAGATTGATTGCAGATCTACTATAATGGCTAACAGAAGGAATACCATGTCTTGTTGGTACTGTTGAAATTACTTACATTCTTGTGAGTAATGTTGCTGATTATAATATTCGTCTTCCTCAGTGTAGTCTTGGTATTTGACATGCAGTTCAGATGGACTCCTTGCAGCTCCATAAAGGCCATTTTGATCAGATTCATCATCATCCAGCAGGTGGGATGGCAGGTGTGTTGAAACCTTCCTTGGTGAGGTTATAGATGGTGTTAATTGAGTGTGTCTCACAGACTTTAGCCTTATTTGGCTAGTCGACGATGTCTTTGAGAATAGAAGTAAGGTGGTGGGCCTTTGCCTTGTCGTCGGTGTTTCAATCATCAACAACTTGGTGGAATCCATCTTTGTTAAATCAGTTGTAGACAGTTGCTTCCCAGTCGCTGGCAGGCGCACCATCGACTGGATCATCGATGGAAGCATCAACAGTATGTTTGTTGTCTGCGACTCCGTCGGCGATGATGCAATGTCTATCTTCAATGGCAACGAAGACCAAGTCATCGATGATGACGTTATTGACGTGAAGGATGCTACCATCAACGCTGTGATGGTGGTGACCATAGATGTCATAGAGAAGACTGTGGACAGGGTCGTCAATGTCCGCATCGACAAAGATACCGCCAACGATACGTCCATTGGAAGTGCAGAGGACGTTTTTTTTGAAGACTTATTTTACCTTAGGTGGTGACGTTGGGGGCTCCAAAGTAGATTTCTATCTAAATGTTAAAGAGAAATCTGACTTATTTGGATCCTTGGTAATATGGCACGTTTACAAGGTGATTTGGAGGGCTGTGATGTTTTACAGAGCCCTCAGCAGAATATTTGGATGCCTTATTATGAGGTTCTGGAGAGGATGGAGTGACAGGAACCTCTCCAGAACGCTTCACTGGTGCTCTAGAAGAGAAAGTGGAGGAGGTTTAACTTTCTTCCTCAGAGACAGAGTTGTCTCTGGATCTGAGCTTTTGTAGCCACAGAAGAAGTCTTCCCTCACAATATTTTAAAGTTTTATAGAAAATGTGTAACAGCCTCTAGTCTTGTGCTTTGGGTAAAGACAGTATATAGAGTCCTTGTGAGGGTCCTCTATATGCAGTCTATTTTTCTTGCTTGTGCCACAATGTCTAAACAGCCCCATTTTTGGTGTCTCTGACATTTTGGTCATCAGGTTGAAGCACCACTGTGAAGTAGAATGAATAACAAACATTTGCAATGCAATAGGTCTTGAGTTTGCTCGAGTTGGAGCTATTAGCGTTGTAAACTCCTAGCTGGACTTTTCTTGCCACAAATTGAAAATGAAAAGTAAAATAGTTGACATATGTTAGCCGATTCAAAGTGACACAGCAGCCATGACCAGGAGCCGAAGGAGAGACACAAACGGAAAAAGACGTTCAATCACAGTCAAACATGTCGGCAAAAGTGCAATTATCTGTGTAACAGGGTCGATGGCCAAGGTGGTATAAAAAAAACTGCCCCAAGGAGGGACAAACGTAAAGCATTTACGAATGACAAAGGATTTTTTAAAAGAAAGCCCATGAACGAGTGATAGTGATGGGCGTGCAGTGGGCGTGGTTAAAAGCCCACAGCTTGCACGCTCGACCTAAAAATGTGGAAACAATGCTACTGAAGCAGCTGTGTCTGGAAGAAAACTGAGCAGAGCTCAGAGAAGACACCTTAGCACAATATGCAGTAGAAAAACTGAGGAAACGCAGCTTCTCTCAGGAGGGTTCTAGAGGGTGGTGTCGCTCGATCGATTGATTCTAAAGTTTAGTCCTTTTTTAATAAATGACTGATATGATACTAACTAAAGGCCTACAATGTATATGTCTATCAAGACATTGCTTTTCTAAAATACCGGGTACTCCCATCTTGATGACGAGGAAGGATTCAAGCATGTGAACCTATAAGAGTTCCAATGCTGGAGTAATATTATTTACTCACTCGGAGGAATTAGTGCTGCAATAAAAACATCTGGCAGTGGTAATTTTCTTAGCAGAAATCTTCTGGTGAAAAAACACTTTTGAACAAACCTATATACTACTATTGTTTCCAAGTTATGATCCAATCGTTATGGAGCAGTAGTGAGATTTCAAAGTTGAGCAAAAGACCAGGTGAGGTAGATAAACAAATTGCAGTACCTTACCGGATAACCATCAGCAAGAGTTCACAGAATGCCTCTTCAATTAACAAACCAGCATCATCAGTGTACCACTGGCACAGCAAACATAGTGCTCATCAACCTTCACAAGATTCTGCACCTAGCCATCCCCCATCCTGAAAATACTCACCTGTGCAAAGACAGGTGCTGCCACACTGTAAGGTCTGGGTTTGAAAGTGCTGATTGGCTGGGCAGGGAAGCCTCGAGCCGCCACACCATAATCAGGGGGTGGTATGGAGAGGTCATCCTTATCCAGGAGGTTCCCGGTGCTGCTGCTCTTACCAGGCTGCAGGCTGCAAAAATATAATTTAAAGGGAAACTTATCACTCATGGTTGGTCACCTCATAACCAACAACACTCTAGTTCCATAATAATACTGCACTTGTGACACTTATACCACATCTCCCTTCATGGTGACAACATTCCCCAAGGGCACCATCTTCTAAAGCCTTCTAGCAAATGTAAGTAAATGGCATGCCTGTGCAGCAGCATTCTATACATACGAACATGTGATAGCAACAGCAAAGGGCCCAACTTTTCAGCCTAATACTTCAATAGGAGGTTTGTAGTATTACAAATATATGCGACAAAAAAGCTCCAATTATAGAGCAGAATTACAACTACATGTCGCTCAAGCTACCAAGTAAAGCACTCTTCCTTCAGCTCCAATTAAGCCTTGACCTTATTGCTTCTCTACTGTATGACACCATAAGACTTACAGCTTACAATAAGACCCCACTCCAATGAAGAAAACTTAAGTCGACGCTGTACAGAAACGGATCAACATGACGATAAGGAAGCAGAGCTTGCTGCAAAATATATATATATATATATATATATGTATATATATATAGACACACACATATATATATATATATACACACACACACAAACACACATATACATACACATATACACACCCACACGTACGTTTCTAAACATCCAAATAATCACTTCAGCACTACAGACCGAGGGAAAGCGGTAGAATTTAAAAAGGCAACATATCACGTTGCTAGGCACACGCGCTAGCAACATCAACTCAGGCCATTTTAAAAACAGCTTTCCAAATAAAATAATGTTTGAAAACACAAGTACTAACTTAAACACTGAACAAAGATATAGGAGGACTGACTCATGGAGAGGTGCCAGGGCACTTGCTCGTAAGAAGGTACTGGAGCATTACTCACGTTCGGCTGCTGCCAGCGCTGCTCTCCAGGACACGTGTGTAAGAGAAGGGAAACCATCCTCGCCTAAAGGGACAAGACAGAAGTCAGAAAAGACAGAGAAATGGGTGGTAAAACAAGGTTGAATTGTACAGTTCATGGGCAGTCAGACAACCACAATCTGTGAAGAAGCTCTGCAAAGGTTAGTGACCGGTTGTGAAAGAAAAATGCTGCCAGGTGGAAGAACCGCTCAGGAATAAGAAACCTCTTTCATAAAGACGTGCTCAGTGCCAGCAAGGGCCTGTAGATGTAATGCTGCTATAGACATTCAACCAGCAGTAAATAAAAGAACCCCCTACTAAGCACTCCTTGATATCTCCTAAAATGCTCCTTTAATTGTGGCATTGCCAAAACTATTTTCTCTTAATGAGTTAATCATAGATCCATTATGTCCCAAACCAATGGTTATATAATCGCCCACCAAAGGATGAAAGACTGTGTTGTGCATAAAACACACGAACTGCTGGACAAACACCAGGGTCTGTGTCATGAAGAGAGATGCGCTGGCTGTTAAACGTCTCCTTTTGGATTTGAGGTTCACGCATATAACCCGGAATTTCTCAGAGTTAATGTAGGAATGTTTAGACAGCACGAGTCATACACAGACGGAGTCAATCCCTAAATATCATTTACAACTTGAGCTGTCTGCATTTCATGCAATAATTAAGAGCAATTCCAGTTGTATGTCTTAATTTTAGACACTTCAAACACTTGGAAAGGTGCTGCTTTTGCAAGGGCCCTAGGAACTGAATTAAAGACTGGGGATGCAGGTCCTCAATTCTACGTGCTTGGTCTAAACGGGGAAAATACCCCATATTAGGGCAAAGATGTGCTCTCTCCAGTGCTGGCTCAATCTTTCACCGCCTGCAGTCTCATTCTGTAGAGACTAGAGACCCCTATCCCCTGCAGGCGGGTGCTACCTATGTGCAATTGCTCCCACCTGTGAGGGAATGCATGGCGGCGTCACTAGCAACACTGACTTCCACACGTCCGTCCTATGTGATAGGCAATCAGTGCACTTTCCAATAGTTTATTTGTCTTCGCACCAGGATCTACATACAGCGCAGGTACAAGGACTGAGGATCACTCATTTCCATTGGGCCACACCTCCAAGCACAGGAGGTAAAGCCGTATATTTTGCCTCGGTGAGATCCATATTGCACAAGGGGTTGTCGTGCAAGTGTCGTCCGCATATTTTGTAATACAAAAGTGAAACACGGGTACAAAAATCATACACAAACTCTTGTTGCCCTCAGTGGCCGCTATGTGTAATTCAACGCCACGTACTCAAACCGACAGTGCCCCCTTAAACCAACTTTTAGATTGCTGTATTTATACTTAAATATTGTCCAAAGAACCAATGACTTCACACAAATGTTTAAGAACAAGCACCGGCAATGTTAACTGGTTTGTTTTATAACTGAATGTGCCTCTTCAAACAGTCGAATTAAGCCACTAAATCTGTCATACATGCACTGTGTCACTCATTCTTGCACTCATCCACCCATTCATTTATTTAACCACCTACCCACTGACTTAGTCTTGGATTCAGCCATCCAATATAAAACACACAAAACTCATCATACGCAAGATAAATTACCCTTTCACCTCAGTGTAGGAGCTTTTCCCCCGAAAAATGAGAATTACATTGTAAAACGCATGCATCGCTTTGGTCTTTCAGCACATTCCAGCCTAAATAATTTTACATATTTTTTAATGCAAATTCAACATGGTGTTGCATTTTCGTAATGAACAAACATAAATAATAGAACTCTAACGATATGTTGCGCTGACTGACTGGAGCCCAGTAATACAAAATGGGTGTTTCCCAGGAAATGTAGTCCTCACAACCAACTGTGATTGACGTATAGTTCACAAAATTGTGGCAGAATCATAGCTTATGATGTACTGTTCTTTTGATGAAAGATATCAAATGCTAAACTAAATAAGGCATCTTTATGACTAGATGGCCAGTAGAACACTCAGATATGACATATGTCAGTTTTTTTAGCAATTGTTTTCCAAAACATGGTAATTCCCTCCAATCTCCCTTATGAAGGAACATATCCCTGCTGAGGCACGGCCACCAGCTTTGTTCCTATGGGTCTGTGGTACGATTCTCCATAGCTTTAGGGTGCCAACCGGCCATTAACCAAATACAACATTTCGGAATAATGGAAAGCCCCTGCAAGTGAAATCCAGCTTCAGGGTACTTGACTTTTAATAAAAGACCATCTCCTGTGGGCTGTATGGAAACATACCACAACTGTATATGTTTAATACCAACAGACCATAAGGTTTCCAAAGCAGAGTGCCACACTGTCATCGCACTGATGAGTTAGCTGGGACAATGCTCTCTCTATACAAGGCATGTGTCAGATCTTCAATATTTTTTCACCAAAACGTGGTTACGTTCTTCAGTCTTCCCCACAAACGATTGATGTTCTTTAGATTTCTAAATGCAGGATGAACAGACTTGGTGGGTTTTCAATGAGTTTGAACAGGAATCCACACACAATACTCCTAGGAATGTTTTTGACTATGGAGATGCCACTGGAGATGTTTGCAGTACTTGGGTGCAGGGTCATTCGGCACCTGGTGTATATGCCAACCCCATTTCTGAAAACTAGAGGCACAGGGGAATCAACAGTGATGTGACTTGCATGAAAACCATTACGTTTTATTACTCAGAATTACCTGTAAATATCAGAATTGGAATAAAAAAAAACTAAAAACTAAAATAAAACCGCAATCACTTCACTTTTCAGTGACCGAATACCCTAGAACTTCAGGTAAATGGCAAATATCCAACCATATAACAAAACTGTACCCATGTGGGTGGACCTATGGGCCGGGACAGGAATAGGCAAAAACTGAACATGTGAAGACCACAATGACACCATATTGACCTCAGACAGTCACATATTTGGCGTGTTCCCATCAGTTACGATATACCCCACCTTAACAAGCAGTATTGTTTATATCAGTAGCTGTGTGGGAACACGGGGTGTTGGGAGATTTGCTATGCCCTACAAGTTCTGGAACTTTCCGTCGAAGTGTCAGGAGATCCTTTAAATCATTCTTGGTCTGTGCAAGGAGTTCTGGGTTAAAAACAGTGTCATCAGCACAAGCCACACTCCTCTATGTGCCCTGCGTTTAGAAATGTCTTGCGCTGGTAGGTTTTCCTAGATGTGGGATGACCCAGGCCCAGATTTGCATTTCTGTTCCCCATTAAGGAGGCAGGTGCTGTTTGGAGGTTTACTTAACTAAGACAAAATTCACACAGTGCCCTGGCTACTTGCTGGGGTGAAGTATAATGGGTGTCCATTTCTGCACCCCTGCGAGGAGTCAGGTTTGGCTTCGATTTATTCTGAGACTAAGAAAAAATCCAAACTGCATCCAGATCTGGGCTGGTGTGCAGCTGTGCACTTCAAGGAACAAGGGGTTGTTTTGATTTTTTCTGAGCCCAATAAAAACAAATCAAAACTAAGTCTGGGCTCGCAGATGGCTGCAGGTGTGTGTATCTGTACCCAGCAAGGACAAGAGCTGTTTGCCACTCTGCTCTGACACAGTTTCTTACTCTCCCAAACTTCTCTTTGACAAAGAAGAACTGGGAGATGAAAGGAGTTCTCTGAAATTGAATCAGGAAGCTGGTATTAATTGGGGAGGGAACAATACTAGTCGCTCCACTTCCAATCTCCAACTCATTCCTAATTTCTTCTGATGGTGGGGTGGTGGTGATGGGACGGAGGGAGACTAGGAGAAGTTAGACTGTTCTAGTCACTAACAGAAACACTGGCTCGAGATGGTGGGCAGCACAAATTGTCCTTCGCCTCTACTGTATTCCCACCCACCAGTTCAATCTGAGTTACCTGGTAGGGAAAGTGAATCCCTCTAAGGCCCATCCAGTATGTCTGACATTACTACTGACAGCACACACATTAACGAGGAGTTTTGGAAGTGAGCAGCAGGCTGCCTCATTAGGTGCTTTTCCAGTGCCTGGTACGGATCAGGCACTGGCAAACTCCTTCTACCTGATAATAAATGGAGTCAAGAATCAGACACATAGCTGACCGAGGTTGCCCTTCCTTACATACACATCAACAGGGCAGTGAGGGTTAAAATAATGCATGTACAAATATAGAAAGTGCTGCTGCATAAACACAGGATTGCCATAAAAATAGATACAAACTAAAAAACATTAGGCACGCATTTTGAAATGGTCTTGTGCACAGTGTATCACTGTTTCAAGGTTGCACCATGGCCACCAGGTTTAGAAGCAATGTGTTGGCCAGTCTGAAATGGTAAAACAAGGGCATACTATGGACAATAGCACTCCAATAAGCTGTCCAGTTTATAAGCAGTGGCCACGGAGATGCAGCATAGTGCAGTAGAAATGGGCAGCAAGTGAGAAGCCCAGTAACCCCACCTGGGGAGCTGCCAGGCAATCCAAAAATGAAAAATGAAAAAGGAGACAAAAAAGGAAAGAAATAAAAGGAGAATTATAAAAGGAGAAAATAAAAAATAGAGAAACACACCACTTGCCTTGAAACTGAAGCATATTTATTTTCAGATGGACGCGCATAATTTGTCAGGCAAAATGGTGTAAATTACAGGCAATAGAAACATTGGCTGAAGAAGGCTCACAAAGTGTCTCATGCTATGTGTAGCCCAAAGCAGGTACCGAATGTGAATCACACAGCAATAGACCTATGGATGAGGAGGCCTTACACAAAGGCCAGCCGGTATGTAAATGTACAGACAAACTTTTATTTATTTAGTTGCAATTATTACAAGACTTTTAACGCAAGGAAACAATTTGCTCTTAAAACCTATTGGTTTTAACACGTTTTCAATATAAAGAAGTCAATCCATCTTAGCCAATTGGCTTTAAAAATTGTTGTCTGTTTTCCATTATAAATAAGTCTGCCGTTGCTATAACTTTTCATAATAAACGGATGAAACTTACAGCAACGATCATAACTGTTTCCAGTGAACCAATTAGACACGATTATTTAATTAGCTTGTCACCATAACCAACTCAGGTCTATTGCACTGAACAAAAGATACACAACAAGGCATAACAGGCAAAACAGGCTCCCTTTTTCAGTGGAAGCCCACATCTGCTCAGATAAATGGAGTTAGGGGACCCAACATGTGGGTGGAGCTAAAGCTCATCTTTGTGTAGTGCCTCAAAGTTTTTTTTGGTTCACCAGGTGACTGTGTTGGTATGCCAGACCTAAAAAGGTTTCTGGTCCCAAAAGGGTTTTAAGGGGGCAGGGTCTGTCTAGGTCTAAGGCTCTGTAGTAATTAAAAAGGGACTTTGGAACTAGTCCCTGCTGGGGTCTGTTTTCATGTACTGAACTTTACAGGCAATAACTGAGTGATTTCTGAAAAACATTAAGGTGATCCATGTCAGTGATTTATTTCATGTTTATGCTTCATATGTTTTACTTAATATTGCACGTCTTAAAGAGTTTTAGCTAGCTCCAGGATGAGGAGCGTCTGTATTTGTTTCATGTAGCATATTACTCGTGTATATTTTGAACCGAGTCACCTCCTGGGATGTATAACAGGCAGCAATTGAACCCTCTGGGCTTGAGGCTGAGCAGTGAGTTCCTCACAGTGCCCGACAGTTGGTCAGAGATGGTCTTCCAATCCTTGTGCCTCTCTGCAGAGCTCACAGCTCAATTATCAAGTACTCTAGTTCCAATTTTTGCTCTGTGCAAATTTGCATGAAGGAGGTAAACAGCTGTCAAAATATTGACAAGAAAAAGAAAATCCAGTGCCTATTGGTGAGTCGGTGCGATGGCTGTTTGGGGCTGGTGACGTGAAGTAGATGGGAGGAAGTGAATTCAGGAGAGAGTGAAAAAAGAGTGCTGAAGGGAAAAGAGATGAGGCCTAACACATGCATGGAGTGGACAGAAAAAGTGTACATGTCTAACAGAGTGAACATAACAGGAGTGATTGAGACACTATGCAGACCACTACCCCTTTCACAGGTCTTAGAAATGTTTATTTCACAGTCTCATAATAAAACATTTTCAATATTAATTATTTCCAACAAAATAATTGACAAAGCAAATAGTCCTTGCTGTTTTTTTTGGAATATGTCAGTAGTGATATATCTAGCTGCAATAACAGAAAGCTACCAAAATACTGGTCTGGTATACACTGTGGAAATCACAGAATGTCAGTTTACGTGTTTATGCCACGTCTTCAATTGTATGCAGGCAAAGCTGCTTTTTAGAGACCCCAAACACACACATTTTTTCATCCCACTTAAAGCCCTGGGTTCCAGCAAAAAAAGACACTCCCCCTCGATGTTTGGCAGTAATCTGCATGTACATACCACCCTGCTCTTCTTTCACAGCGCTTAGGGAGTTTCAGGAGAAAATGCCTGCATCACCTTAGCTCATCCTCACTGCCTGCCACATTAAGAGGGCATGGGAACAGCTACTCGAGTCATACGCTCCTACTGCAGTACACCTGTGGCATCTTGGGTATGTTGGCCTGCAGCAGAAACTCCAGGGGTACAGCATAGCAGCTACCACATGTGGATCGCAGTAGATTTGACTGCACATTTATCACACCAAAAATGAAAAACATTTTCAAAGTCCCCGTGAGGAGATGTAACACTTAAAGGGCGTCGGGGGAGCTGTGGCTTCTTTACTTACAGTTTGGTTTTTTCACTCTCGCCATAGTGCCAGCCATCTCTTGCTTCTGGCACGAGCAGGGTGATAAAATCCCCCTCGTGGAAGCTCAGGAGGGTGCCGTTGTCCCCAGCAGCGTGAGAAAAGATGGCTTGCACTCTCATCCGTCCATTCTTCTCGAGTCCGGCTGCCATTGAGCTGGACCGGGGCAGTGTCTTGTTTTCAACTAAGGACAGAAAAAGAAGGTGCCAACCATTAGCGAGGGACTCCAGTTTGAGATCTTGGACGTCTGACTTTCTTTCAGACTGAAGAAAGCATAACAAGTGAAGAAAAATATTGTCCAGATGTTCTTTGACCGTTTGATGGCTCTACATTCAGTGAATGTGTAAAAGCCTATATTGTATGGACTACAAAATCCGGCTATTCTGCACATCTTCTGCCTTTAGCCCAGTCTCCTGCGTGCCTGCATTTTAGTTAAGAATTACAGCACTCACCCAGTAAATTGTGGCCACCCACAATGTTCTTGATGAGAGAATTCACTTCAACAAGGCCCTTTTATTCTCCTGGCAGGCTGATGGGATTAGGTTTATTGGGTAACTTTTCAGCTTGTGTGTAAATGGGACGACATATTTTATACGAAAAATGGTCACTGATACAAATAATGTGCTAGATGTGTTTCGTCGGCTATAACGTTGCTGTCTTTCCAAAGGCACACCATTAAGGGCTTATAACTTGAGGGGATCTTTTGCCGGAAGTAGTAAATGACTTATTTTAACCCACTCGTTTTCTCGTGCAGTCTAAAGACAATTTCTCCATGTTAGAAAGTAATAGTGCTGCCTTAGAATCCGGATAAAACTAAAAATATACTGCAAAGAAGCTACAAATCTGATGTTCTAATGAAAGTATTTTCCAAGCAACACGTAGTTAAATGGGTACGTGTCCATCGTACTCTGACAGCAAAACACCAGGGCTTCTCTTTTTTGCCCCAAAAACATTACCTAAATATTTCCCAAGTAGAAGTTGAAAAGCAGTTACATGGAAGCATGTGCAGACCTTTAGTAATGACAACAGTTAAAATATCAAAGCTAGGGCTAATTCCAGAGTTGGCTTATCTGTCCCCTAAAAACTACAGAAAAACATGTTTCTCAGTATTCCCTTTATTGTATCAAAAATATCCATCCACAAGCCGAAGGTTCCTTGCATGCAACAGTTCTCATTGGATACTTCATATGCACACAGACATTTGGAAACACTAAATGTACACATTTTTTGCAGCTTGATGAAAATAATCTAATAAGGTCATTGGTTGTAGGGGAAGTTTTGTGTACCCTAATTTTATTTATGTAGTAATTCCTTATCTTCCGTTCACCATGCATCATAAAAAGGTTCAGGCAAATGTCCCAAGATTCTCACATAATAGTGAGAAATGTTCAATGAAGCACACGACTAATCATTCAAGCAAGAGAAACAAAATATTTCATAAACTTTATCACGGTGGCCTTATCAAAATGTTAACCATTAGGGAATCCTCCACGGCAGCATCCATTTCATTGAAAGAAGGTGAAGGTTATAGTTGTATTCTAGCACAGTTTCCATCCCAAATGGGATACCAATTTGACAAAATAGCGCTACCTTGAAATTGCTTTTTATTGACGTGTCCCAATAGCGCCTCTGAAAGAACTGGGACTCCGGAGAGTTAGGTAGTGCACAGGGCCAAACTTTTGATACAGCACCACAACTTCACCAGGAAACAGTTGCCATTTGGAAGTGAAGAAGACAAAGACAAGATGCTAGGGCCGAGAAGTACTTACCGACTGGGTAACTGTTCTTTGGAGCCACACTCTTGCGCACAGGTAGTGTGTTGGAATAGGAATCACTCATTTTCTGTGTCTGAGAATGCGATTTGGGCTGTGTTGGCTTCATTTCAGGCCAGCGGTCATACATGTTGCTTTCGGAAGCAACCCCATTCATCAGAGGGGGCCCCTCGTGGCCAGCCATTCGCTGCAAGGAGAGAAAGCACATTACAATGCTAGAGTAACAAGTACTCTTCAGTATTACTTACAAGGAATTGCAGGCAGTCCCACATCAAATGTATCTTTCTCTAACAGTCTGACCAATTCCCTAAACCACCGGAAAGATGTAGAGGTGAATACTTGGATTTTATTCTAGCAAGTCATCTTAACAAAAGGAATGGTGACAGGAAAATTCACACAAGAAGGTATCGTCAAACTAAGAATATTCATAGGCAAGGTACGTACCCCAACAAATGGAGCCAGCTCGGGTGGCACAGGCAGGGGCTTGGCACCAGGGATGGGCTCAGAGATGGACAGGCTGGATTTTGAGGAGGTCATGGGGCCAGAGAGTATGGAGCCGTTGCTGCCAATGGCCATCTGTTGCATCAGCTGCATGGCACGGTCAGGGATTTTGTTGGGTTCACTGCAGGACTGCTGCCAGGATGGCACCTTCTGATTAAGCACATCTTTACCCTGCAGAGAAAACACATCAAGCAGTATGAACACACAGATACAATATTTTTTCTGCAAACCTACAGAAAAATTCCTTACTACTGATCCCTCAAACTGCATTGGAAAGCAGCCATTGATAGACATTTCATTGGGTAATCGGAAGGCAACCATTTTCCGCTCCTCTGCACCAATCAAAAGGCAAGAACCCTAGAAGAGACGCATGTGAACTTTGAAGGTGTATCCAGCAGCGTGACTCCTGTCCAGTGTTTGGCAACGTTCGTCCTCTAATCCCTCTATACCCTTGGCTGTCACCCTACTGCAAGTGAGATACTTCAATAGTTTATTTGTACTGTCACAAGAGGTCACAGCTGTCAAGGCTAGAAGAAAAAGACCTCCGTTGCTTCAGTAGAGCATGCACAAGCGAGGCATTCAACACATTTCAACAAGCCACAGAAGGGTAGTCACAACAGATCTCTGGACCCTCTCCCTTGGGGAAGATGGGATATGCAATGGTCTGTTGCCCAAGGGCCGAGGAACACCACTGCCATTCCTCCAGGCCTACTTATGTAAGATGTGAAGAGGTAAACCCAGCATGCTAAAGAAGTGGGAGTCCAAGGTCACGCATGTGTGCAGGAGAGACGCCCACGCACACAAGTCCAGGTGATCGTCTGGTGTAGAGACGGCAAGCGGGGTTGGAAAAGACATCAGTGAAAGGCTGCGGCAGTGAATGTGTGGAGAACCCGATAATAAATACAAACGCTATGGGGCGAGGCCTAATACTGCTCCGAGCAGAGCCGGGCGCATGTCACCCGGTTGGCCTCTGGGGGGCTGCAGAGCCCTGCCAAAGATCCCAGCTTGCTGTCCTTGGCTCCTCCGCCTCACTTGGCCCGCTGCACCAAAGATGTGGGCAGCACAAAGTGTGCATGTGGGAGTCTGGAACAACAGCTTTCATTTTTTTTTAATCGCTTTCGCCCCCCTCCCTTCGGATGAATTGATGAGCTCTTCAAGCTAGCAGGGATCTCGCAGTCTATGGTAAATGGCGGGGAAGCAGGAGCGCCTTTGTGAGCTCAGCTGAGGCAGGTAGAAAGGAAGGGGGGAGGGACCTGCTCTCACACTGCAGAAGAAACATGAAATAGCATGAGTCACACGCTATTGACAGAAAAAGGAGCGCCATTCTCTGCTGAAAGAAGGTGCACAGCTGGAGGTGCACGGTAGCCTCCTCTAGAGTGCTGGGGTGGGGAGGGTGGGGTAGTGTTTGTGGAACGGCGCTGCAGTGCTATAAGCACCACTACTATGATGAAGATGTCCGCTTCACCGGAAATGTAAACAAACCTGGATGTTGCTCTTTTCTGGAACCCGCAGCATGGAGATGAGCACTGCTGTAAGGCTAGCTAGCTTCACCAGACCACCACCATCACTGGTAGTGAGCCGGAAAACGACAGTTTCCTACAATTTGTTTTGGCATTAAATGCCTGTTAACTGGTTGCTGTACTCTGCTTTTCACCTATTGCATATGAGTGGGTGGGTACGGTTTCTGCCACAGTTTATTGCTCTAGGGCGTCTGTGCCTGTTCACCATTCCACAGTAGGGATGGGCAGAACAGGCTGTTTCCTTCAGCTTTATCACACTAGGGTTGGATGTAGAAATCTACACCTCAGCCCAGTGTCGTAGGAGCGGCTGGGCCCCCTTTCTGCATCATAGTATCCGTGTCATCATAAGGTCTTTGGGGACGGGGCAAGACATTTTGAGAGCCCCTGTATGGAACACGTTTACATACTTTATTTTTACCAATTTCTTGATGGTTCATACCCTCTGTGATGCTGAACAATACTTAATTATATTTCAAACTGCAACAGGGACACACAACAGTTGAAATATGTCCTGCCCGAGACACCAAAAAACCTTAAGATGATACTAGTTAAAGTGACTGATTCAGGACAGAGGTACGTTCAGAGGTTTAAAGAGAGAACCAGAACAGAGAAAGGCCAGACAGAAAAAGTTCACTTTCACAGGGTACCACTTATAATGTGGGGCCCCTGGGCACATTTCCGCTTTAACCATGCCTTAAACATCTCTGCAAACGATGGGATGGGATGGATCATGCACCAGTGTGCCCTGAACCGCAACTACTACACTTAGTTACCTATCATGAAGGCTCCCAGTTTTCCGTTTTTGCTCATTTTTACAGATAAATACAGACAGAAAACAAGTTTCCAGTCTATATTTATTTTTAAAAGTGAAAACAAAAATACTGAAAATTGTGCTTCTTATGAGTGACTTGCCACGCTCTATTTTGTGGATTCAGGGCCAACTACTGAGCAGATAGACAGCATGGGGAGTTAAAAAAAAAAAAAAAATACACAAACAGGATGTGATTTCCTTAAATACAAGCTTATGTTAACATATATATGAAGTATAATAATAACATTTACCTGTGGGTAGAATGTTTCGTTATATTTGGCTGCTTAATTTGCTAATACGCGACAAGCATCAAAGTATGATGGCATGTTCATCAGTATAAATAAATATGGAAATCTACAGTTTTGCAACTCAATTTATTCTCAAAACTAAATATGGGTAAATACCAATAAGATGGCCAAAAATAAATATGGATAAATACAGATGGAAATGTAAAAAAAAAAAACCAAAAAACAAAAACAAAAAGCCACACAACATGAAACCGGGAGCCCATCCTATATCATAGCATGAAATGGGAATGACACTACCCTTGTCGGACCCCCAGCACTGGGGCTGACTGCCTTCCTACCTTTGTCATGGTGGGATGGTACAGAGAGAGATGTCCTTTAGAATCGGCAAATTGGTCCAAAGCAGGAGTGTTAATGTTTAGAAGGACGTATGGAGCTGTCAGCGTTAAAGTCCCAAACACAGCAGTCTCCTTCAACCGCCGATTTAGCATAAAAATCATTTACTATTTTTTCTGCATACCACGTGTTGTGTTCAACACCTCTCAGCTCAGTTCCTTTACCTCCCATTACCCGCTCACCCAGTGGAGGAGCTGAGCTTTGGTGAATCAGGTGAGGCGTGGGAGGAATGGAGAGGTTTACACAGTGGTGTAGCTTAGTCAGTGAGATCCAGAGGCTGTGAATTTCAAACTTCCCAACTAAAAAGGTGTGAAAAACCAACACAGGCGCAGCAGACCCTACTCTGGGCCCCCAGACTCAACTACCAAGCTAAAAATACATTTTTTTGGGAGAGGGGGTGTTATACCCCAAACACACCCCTTACGGCATGCTCCTGGGTTTACATCAGAGCACTGACTGGTCTCTTGGTCTCTGAATACAATTAGCTGGCAACGGGCCTGTAAACACAAAAGGGGTCCCCCTGGTGCCTCAATTTATTCACCAGTAGTAGAGAGGATGCCAAATTTGGTTCCATCCAGAGCGTTCTCAGCAAAGCCATCTCTGGCTACAGAATGTGCCCCATTCCCCGAATTACTTTGTCACTTTAGGGTTGAGCATTGACCAAGATGTGCTCTTCGTGCCATGTCATGTCACAGTGGGAGGCCCGTAACTTCCCTTGCACTGCAGCTAGCTGCAATGTTCACCTTTTTATGGCAGTAGGCATGTAGAGTCTTAGCAACCTCATGCAGCACATACTTACCTTGGTGTGGTAAGCCAGAGAGTGCTTGGCAACAGCACACTGTTTTTCCACCAAGAAGCAGTACCGTCTCCTCTCCTCCATGAGTGCTGTCTTGTAACCTTCAGTTACATAGTTCTCCAGCTCACTCTGTCTGTTGCCGATTGTCTCTATATACTGATGAGGAAAAAGAAAAGCAAGTAATCAGACAAATCAAGCAAGACTGCTGCAGGAATAATTTCTCTGAATCTTTTCAAATCAGTCATCAACTCCCTCCTCGCTATTTCAGATCATTCGGAATACTACATCCTAATTGCATGCAACAACAAGGCCCAATGACCTAGCATCAGAGGTGCATCCAGCAGGACTGGAAGGACACTTAACAGCAGACACTGTCAACTGACACACTAGATACACAGCAAGTGTAGGTAGTGAAGCAGCAGTCAGTCAAGCTCATACTACATAAGGCGCAATCAAGTCCTATACAGACTTGTGATAATGCCTACAGCCCTGCTTGAAAGACATGTAACTACCGAAGACCCCTTGCAGCGTATCTCATTCTGCTCTTGGCTTATGTGACAATGTAAACAAGTGTCAAAACATACTTTTTCATACTATGCAGCGATTCCATTGTTTTTGCTTGCAGTTCATATAAAGTGTTTTTAGGGCCCCCAGTCCACACTTTTATTCCAATTAGAGGAAGATCTCTCCTATTGTCAGCTTGTACCCTTCTGATATTATCTGTTGCTCTTCTCTTATATCACTGCAATGAAAGTGGCACGTCTGGCTATGAGTAGGAGAAAGGGTTTCAGTCTTGGTGAGTGCTGGGCCTGTGCCCCAAAGAGCACATCTTCAGTGGTGAACCAGTTCTAAGGAGTGTAACTTCAGTTCACGCTAGATAGACTTGCTTCTCTTTTTTTTTTTTTTTATAGTCTCAGAAATCAACAATCCAAGCATAACTGTTGAACAGAAAATTGATACAATTATCATGGTGATTA
This sequence comes from Pleurodeles waltl, assembly GCF_031143425.1. Lineage (NCBI taxonomy): Eukaryota > Metazoa > Chordata > Amphibia > Caudata > Salamandridae > Pleurodeles > Pleurodeles waltl. Next base: position 972,907,082 of record NC_090446.1, on the reverse strand, counting down.
CATAAATAATCCTTGTTCGAAAATCTCAGTTTACAGCGTAGCATTTGATAGTCAACTGTTCAAAGACAGTGGGGGTCATTACAACCCTGACGTGGTGGCGGTCAGACCGCAACCATTGTGGTGGACCGACAGCCACATTGTAACTGTGGCAGTAGGGCCACACTCAGACCGCAGGCACCACCAGTTTTCCTCCACAGGAGAGACTGGCAGTCCTAATCTGCCAGGGCGATGCTGCCCTGGGGATTACGACTCCCTTTTCTGCCCACTTTTACACGGCGGTAGCATCGCCATGTAACCGCAGACAGAGACGGGGTGCAAGGGGCTCCACGAGGGTCCATGCAACGCCCATGCGCTTGGCACGGGCAGTGCATGGGCCCACCTAGCCAGTCCCTTCGTGATGATCACTGTCTGATTTGCAGATAGTGAACATCGCTGCACCCTACGCATTACAGCATTGCTACCAGCTCCATTATGAGTCGGCATCAATATTTTAGGCAGTTTCCCGCTGGGCCAGTGGGCGGAAACACCGTTTCAGCTCACTGACCCAACAGGAAACTCTTAATGGGGCCCGCAGGAAGGCAGCCACACTGGCGGCATCCTGACCATCGGGTCTTCGGCAGACAGACATTTTCGTCCGCCAGAGTTGTAATGACCCCCATTATCTTCAGATCTTAGACAGAGAATTTAGAGAAGAGAATGTGAAGACCACTGTTATCTTAGATAGGTCCTGAAGAAGTGACCAATGTTGTAAAGCATATACTGGCTGTTACATATGATGGAATGTTATTAACATACATACTCATTGGACACAATTCAACAATAAACTGCCTGAACAGAGAAACAAGTATTTAATACTTTTTCATATCTCTCTAACAAACTTTGGAAAACAGAGGTAATCAACTTCAAGGGGTGTAACTTTAGCTCATCTTGGCTAGTCAGGCCCAGCAATAAAGCATTTCTCAGAGAAAATCTGTATGTGGTGATGGTACAAATAAGCAATAACACTGCCAGAATGGAAGAACTTGTAATGTTCACACCAAGCTAAAAAACAGAAGAGGAAAGTGGAAAGAATTTGTTCGGGAGATCAAAGGTTATAATGGGGAAATGAAAGCAACGCAGCACCATTAAAGGTCTTCAGGAACATCAGTCCAGAGGTGCTTCACAGGCTCTTGTAAGGCCAGGAGAAATGTCTTGTCTGGGTGTAGCAACCCACCTTTTTGTTGGGATTTTGCAGATGTTCAAATATGTAGGTTGACACGCCTAAAGCAGTTGAGTTTGCTGGTACTTAAGCACTGGCCTTTATAACCCTAGTTCACTTGTGTAGACTCGGAGGGGCGGTTATCTCTACTGTAATCAAATACACAAGATTTTCTTGAAGAAGTTCTCGTTACTTAAACTCCTATGGTTCTGGACCAGCAATGGCCCAAAGATGCATTGGCTCTTCAGAAGTTCTGTTCTGCCACCAGGCAGTTTCTCTCTCAACAGTGACAGGTCAATTTATACTTGTGATTCAATTCAGAGAAGTACCATTAGACTCCATGCGCAGCCAGCTGCAGAGCAAATATCTATCAGAACCAAAGGCAAACAAGCCACGAGTCTTGGTTTCCAGTCAGTGCAGAAGACACAGAGTTTGAGATAAGGTTTTTAAAATGACTTGGCATGCCACTGAACAAATCAAGCAAACTGCCATCAAAATTCCAGCACGTTTATCCCTCCCACTGCACATTCAGTTCATCGTAATGCTACTGCTGCCCTAAAGCCATGTCTTGAAGTCAGCCTTCCAGCAGAAGCACTTTTAAGGCTGCAAATAATATGGATGAACCTTGGCTACTGAGTTCCTTCTCTAGGCTTCTGATCTACATCTTCATCCTGGTCAACTCAACTATTTTTAAAGACCGTATCGGAATACCTGGGGGCACTTTGCAGGAGATGGCCCAAAGCGTGAAATCTGCAGTCTCCCAAAAACCTGATCAGAAAAAGGTAGTTTTGCAACTGAGAGTTTACTCATACTGCCTTGCGAGCGGAGTCCGGCAGAAGCAGTGTCACTGCATGCTGAGGGAGGTATTTTTGCTCTTCGAAGGGTACATAGTACAAGCACAACAAAATTAAATATTTAGGTTTTTCTCAAGGAAGCGACATTTAAAAGTATGGAAATTAGGTTAAGAACGTAAAATCAGTCTGCAGATTTTAGCTTTTCGGGCCGACACCCTAAATAATTTGAGTTGCACTTTATAATCTGCCACCGAAAGTCAAAATAAGGAGCTACCAGGTAGGACCTGCAAAAAAGATGGTACACAACGGCCACCTGTGGGTGTCAGAATAAAAATCTTTTTGCAGCAGCTCTGCATGTGCTCCATTGGTTCATATGTAACAGGGTAGGGGACTATACCCATGATGTTGTCTTATGTTGATCTATCTGTAATCCTCGCCCCCTCACACAGTTCCAATCTTGTGTCACGAAATGATGACAAAAAAAAAAAAAAACGTTTTAAACAAAGTCCGTGTATCTGAAGCCTGAAGAGCGTGCTTCTGCAACCTCAGAAGAAAGAAGGCAAGTAAATGGCCATGTCAAAAATATCCAGGGAACACAGCTACACTATTTTAGAAGCATTCATTACACTTAAGGTAAACTGATGAGGTGTCATACTGGTCCGGAGGACAGAACGAGAAAAAAGAAGGAAACCGGAGAGGGAGAAGATAAGAGCACAAGGGGAGAAAGGATTGAATGAAGCATAAACTGCTTTCTTGCAGTGCTTAATTTGAAAATAAAAATGTGCTGGTGCCCAAAGCCCTCCTCTTAAACACGTGGCTGCTGCAATTAAATGTACGAACACGGAATACTGAGGCAGTGTAATCCCGAAGCCACCTCGGGCGTCGTCAATCCATTTAAAGCCACTCCCTGCACCTTCAGCTCACTCTTGCAGCTTTCTGCTTTCTTCCATTGCGACGCTTTTTCGTTTTTCTTTTCCTCCGTCTTTCCTATATGTGTCTTTTGCTCGCAGTAAATGTATGAGGCAGAAAAATAAGTTCCGGCCCTCCAAAATAAATGTCTGTGCTCCGCACCGGCAACAACACGCACAAATTAAGCACTGCTTGATTGTATAGTACCGATGCCGTCTCCAGGCTGCTCAGAACTGTTGAATGCCTTCATAAAGAAGTAGAAGATGGAAGAGGAGGAAATGAGGGATTCTGGATTCTTGAACTGCACCAATGCAGCCCTAATGCTGCTTGATAGCGAACCTCGGAAGAGTAAGAGGCACGAAGGCAAAAGTGGTATCTGTAAAAACTCTGAACTTGATTGTTTCTGTTTTCTAACCCCTCGCACAGCGCCCTCCTCCGCCTTCTCTCAGGCGCAAGTCCACCATGACAAACACATTTTTATATTTCAGCTCCCAAACTGTGCTGCTTTTAGGACTGGAAAACTAGGAGCAACAAAAGGACAATGTGTTGCAGTAATGTTAACCAATTAACGATGTCGGATAGCAATCATCAAAGTAAGACCCTAGGTAAAACCATGAATTCATGCCGTGCAGGCCGGACAGGCAATGTGTGCAGAGGGAGCTTCATTCTCTGCTGTGCCAAATATGAACGTACACTACAGCCCAGGCTTGCTCAAACAAGGAAGAAAGAATGTGAAACCGACAGGGGAGTGGAGCAGGAGGTTATATATTTAAAAAAACAAAACGCAAAAACAAAAAACACCAGCCTCTACAAAGAAAGAAAAGGAGCGTCAATGAGAAAAATAGCTCGCTCTAAAAACCCTGAACAAGGCTCTACTCTGAAGTACTGAAGGATTGTATGCGAGGGGATGGAAGTAGATATTCATTTAGGTAGTTTATATTAACTGCACCACCAAGCTACACATACTATATTCCTACCACTTCTGTGAATGAAATAAAACCATACCAATTAAAGAAAACAAGGGGTAGAATTTGGCAGTTTCGCATTACTTCTCAAACGCATTGCAGTTGCATTTGTATAGCGCTTCTTAACCCTGGCAAGGCGGGGAGCCTGCCACAACGTAGGAGTGTTTGGCCACATGATAGAAACACGCTGCTCCAATCAATGTCAATAATGTTTTGATGCTGTATATTTGAGGAGAGGAAGAAGTTGTGCTCTTTCAGCTTTATGCCTTGGGTGTGTAGTGAAGCAAAAGAATTGAGAGCCAAGATGCTTCGGCTTACAGACGTTAACCATGAATAAAGAGGAAATGCGTGACTGCACTGTGACCTACACCGGCTACATGTTGCAAGTGTACAGAAAAGTTTTGGGTGAACGGAGAAGCTGCTGCGCATATGCATGGACTGGCGCAAAAGAGGGTGAGAGATAGTTGAGCAAGAGATAGTGCCTACCATCCATAGTGCCATCTGATCAAGTTTCATGTTATCTAATCCCTCTACTGGTGCCAAAAACTACGGTCAACTAATTGTGCAATGCTCTTTGGAAAAGCCAGATCTTCACTGCCTTTCTTATGGATGTCCATCTTTGATGGCAGCGAATTCCAAAGCTTTGTTGCTTGTACTCAGGATGGTTCACTGATGTATTTCTTTTTGTATCAAAGTATGGTCCCATGGGATGGAAGTCTAGAGCCGACTGTTAGTTTCTGTGAATATCTTTGCAGCTTTATTTGGAAGAAGGAAGGACCTTTGACCTAAACTGGCTTCAGGGTGAGTCAGAGTATATGAAAGGCTAAGCACATGGTAATAGGAAGCCAGTGAAAAGCTTAGACGGAAAGGAAGTGGTGAAATGGATAGACAGCAGAAGATGCCTTGGTGAAAACACTAGTAATTTTTGGGGCAAAGATGATGAGGCCTGCGTGGCAGATTAATTTACATATTCAACAAAAAAACAGGACTAGGAGGTGGTAGCTTAGAGCTTCTGCAGGAACCTTAGATACGAGAAGATTCCTCATAAGATTTGTGAGGGGTTTAAGGTGCTTGCTGAGACTTGAAGGCCAAGAGCAGGCTGCAGTCTAAAGACAGTCTCCTAGGGTTCTTGTAGCTAGCATGATCAGGAAAGCTCCTAGATTACCTTCAGCCATGGGACTAGAGTTAAACAGGAACTCGGAGGTTGATGAAGGAAGTTATTACTACTGAAGTCCACTCTAAGTATGAAAAACGTTTGTGTTTTAATTCAGCTATCAATTTTCATTTCTTGTTACGTTCAGGAGCATCTTCCTTCAGTCATAGTATTACCTGAGCAGTTCTGGGTTTTTTAAGCAATTTCCTAAATCACACATAGTTTGGCTGTGGTTTTATAAGGAAAGCTTTACAGAGTTTAGGGTCTGGTGTCCATATGCACCAGCAACTGTTTTTTAGGTATTGTAAGATCAGGGGCGTAACTTGGTTAAGTAATATTGAGGGGGTGTGTGGTGCTTCAAATTTCCCAACAATCATGCTGGTTAAAATACATTGTATGAGAAGCAGAGTAGAAAGGCTGCTTAAGAAGCAGCAGGAATGGAAAGGAGTGCGGATATTGACAGGTACTTACAACTCAATATTTTGAAAAATAACCATATTTTAAGACCTTTAAAACAGAGGGCGAGGGGATGTGCGTGTTTGTATCTTATCTGCATGTGTATGTAAAAATCCCCAGGGAAATTCGACAAACACCTTACCATACCCAACTTGAAGCACCTGTACCCAAATATTTAGTACATAATACATTTATTGGAGGGGGGTGTAACACCGGAAACCACCGGCTCATATTAAGCACTGGTTGGGAGACAGAAGGAACCCTGGAAGGAAAAGATTTCGAAGAAACACGGTCTTGCAAGAAAACAAGTAGGCTCCTGAGGCCTGTGACTAAATCCTTTATGAAGTGGGGAGCAAAAGCTACGCAAGTAGTGAATTCCGAAAACACTAGCAAGCTACCCTGGTGGGTGGGGGTGGGGAGAGCTCTACAGAATCCACAAGGTGAGAGCAGGCACGTCTGCCAGGCTGCGAAGAGAAGTTGGAGAACGCCCCCACACTCAAGGATAGGTGGTGCTGCTACCCACACAGATGAGTCAGAACAGCCAACACTGCTGCTTCGAGCCCGGATTTTAACCACTTAGCGGCCGGCAGGCAAAGAATAAGCAAAGAAGCAAAAGCTGCTCTTCCTAGGTTCTCAATCTGCCAACAGACCAAAGTCACTGTTTAAGTACCCTGCGGCCTTGGTAACCACAACAACCGCCACAGCATCCTCTGGGGTGCAATGAGTAAGAGGAGCATTATTGGAGATACAAATGGACGGTCACGGAATGCTTGCACAGTTAAATTCTTCTTAGACATAAATATTTATTTAACTAAAAAGAACAGTTCATGGAAATACAAGCGTCAGTGACAAACAGTGCACATTCGCTCAGGTTGGAAGAGGGTCCTGCAGGTGCTTGACCGACACCTAAACGTTCTGACGACCCGGAGTATTTGGATGATAAATAATGAAGCATTCAGCTGAAGGCTCATGCTTCAGACTGAGAAACGTCAGCTCCACACGACTGAAGGTCAAGTCACAGAAGCCTGAGCTGAAAGGTTTCTCGTGTTTGGTTAATGTTTCAAACTTACTTGCACGAAGAAGCCCAAATGAACAAGCAGAAGCACTGAGGCCCAGAGAACTATGGCCTGTCACCCACTGGTCAGGACAGGTCCAAGGAATACAGATTCTGTCCCAAACCAAAATTTAAACGGACTTCAGATCTCATTCCACTGTTCAGGATGGTGTGCTGAATCCACAAGTACCATGGATAAAATGAGGGAGACCTGGGACAGTCTGGTGAGTCAATGTAATTTCCGACCAGCACAATTCTCTGATATGCTTTACTTAAAATGCATTGAGAATACATAGGTACTATGCTGCAGAACATTAACCAAATACCTCCATCGGCAAGGGTAGAATTTTTTTTTTTTAAATGTTTGGCACAGACGCTGCTTTAGCTGCCTTGTCAGCCTCATGCAACATCCACATTTTGATGAAGAATTTGTGTTCCCAATTTCTTGGGTAAAGGAGACCCAGGATTTACCTGCTCCATTTCATAAACAATGTTAAGGGAACAGCATCTGTTGAAAAAATTAAGTCGAGCTGGCTCCTTCTTGTGATTTCCAACACTGTTTGTGCGTTATTCAACATTTGTTAATGCATGCGAGAAATGACAGAGATAAGACTAATGTTGAATCTCAAAGTGAATAAGACGTGAGCACTGCGCAGTTAATTCAAACATGTGATTCTACTAGGACAGACATTCACTCCTCATATTGTGCAGCCAATACAGCACAGACATTTTTTTTTCTTTACAGAAGACTGACCAGACACCATATCTATGACATAAATGTAACAAGTTGATAAGTGAAAATTCATGTTCCTGCTATTGTGTTAAAGTATATGTTACAAATTATGTTTGTTAGTATATTAGTTTTGGGGGCACTTTGGAACTTAAGTAATTATGTTATGAAAAAATCTTTCATAAAATAAAAATAAAAAATGAGCAGCTTGGTCTCATAGTGGAAGGTATCCCAACGAAGAGTAGTTAAGTAGATTTACTCTTAGTGTTTGCATTCTAACAGATTACAAACTGGAAGGGAGCTGAAAAAACATACTTATAATTCATGGTTGAATGGTATGTGCCATTATCGCATTGTTGATTTGGCCAATTTTAATTCTCCAAACTTGTGTATTGAGAAGAGTTTAAAATGGCAACATTTCATATTCCTCCAGATCCATATCAGGAAGCGTTTTGGTTTCAGTAGCTAATGAAGAGGTTCAAAACCCTCTCTGAAATATATAGTTCGTTGGCTTCTGTAATATTTCCCTTGTTTAATTTCCTGTAACTAACGGCAGCATTATTGTGTGAATACAATGTGTTTTCAATAAATGCAATATTCTATTACATACTCTTGATTTTTGTGTGTACATTTTCAAACTGACTTACATAAAATGCTATTGCTAAATATAATATTATAAAATATATATAAATATACAATTATCTTCATCAGTACAGTAGGTCTAATTTCAGATGTATACATTTAATTTATTTACCTTCATGGATGTTAGAAATGGAGTCTCTAGTTGGCAGTGGTTTGCAACCTGTCCAGGTAGGGACCCTCACTCTAGTTAGGATAAGGGAGCCACACAGTGAAGATGATCCCCTGCTCACTCCTTGGTAGATTGGCGCGAACAATCAGGCGTATCTCAAAAGCAATGTGTAAAGTATTTGTGTGTGTGTGTGTGTGTGTGTGTGTGTGTGCGCACACACACACACACACAGTAACAGTGAAAACACCACACAAACACCCCACACCAGTTTAAAAAAAATAGCCAATATTTGAGTAAAACAAGACCAAAACATAAAAAAAAATCCAACATTTGTAAGTAAAGACATAATTTTTTCAAAGATTAAAGCTTAGCAAAGCACTTAGAAACAAATAGCTCCAACTGGGGCTACCACGAAATCCTGATGGAGTCACTGGCAACAGTCCAACGCCACTCGCAAGGGAGTGCGGGCTGGTCATTGAGTTGCATGTAGAGTACCTTGGAAAACAAGGAAACAAAAGATGTTGCACGAGTCGGGGAGGTGAGGGGGTCACTGGAGTCAGTGTGTCGTCAGTTCCTGATTGCTACCGGGGAGGTGAGGGGTCAGTTACTTACTGCTAGGCGGGGGAGGTGAGGGATCGGTTCCTTACGGTTGCAGAGGAGGTGATGCAGCGTTGTGAGCGAGCTGTCGGTTTCTTACAACCAGACGGGGTCAATGAATCCAGCAGGTCAAGATGCTAGGCGTCGACTACGCTGTGCTGCATTCACACCACAGATGCTGCAGCAGAGTCAGGTTTCGAGGATATCAGTGACACAGCACTTGGGACTCATGTTGTGGCAGGACTTTAGAGGTGCTGCGTCGGGCCTATGGCATCAGTTGCGGTCGTTGCACTCAGCAGGGACCATGGCTCGGGTGCAGGTAGTGTCACAGAGTCGGACAGCGGCACCAGTTCCGAAGTTGCTCGGGAGCCGATGTGCTTGTTTCTGCTTGTTTACATCAGAACTCACTCCCAAGAGCCCAGGAACTGGATTTGGCACCACTTGGTAAGTCAGGACTCTCAGCAAGAGAGCCCAGGTGCTGGCAGATGAAGTTGTTAATGTCCCTGAGACTTCTCAACAGGAGGCAAGCTCAGTCTAAGCCCTTGGAGAACCTTTGGAAGCAGGATGTAGACAGCAAAGCCCAGTTCTTTCACTCTCAGGATAGAAGCAGCAGACCAGCACAACAGAGTAACAGGCAGACTGTCAGCCCCTCCTACAGCATCCAGCTCTTCTTCCTGGCAGAATGTCCTCAGTCCAGAAAGATTCTAACTATGGGGGGTGAGGGGTTCAGTACTTATACCCATTTTATCATTGAAGCAGGCAAACTTCAAAGAGTAGTCTTTGTAGTGCACAAGCCTCGTCCTTTCCCTGCCATGGCCCGAGACATACCCCAGTGGGTTGGAGACTGCTTTGTGTGAGGACAGGCACAGCTCTATTCAAGTGCAAGTGTCAGCTCCTCCCACCACTCTAGCTCAGGAAGACCCATCAGCCTGGTGATGGGCCATCAGGATATGCAGGGTACATCTCAGCTCCCTTTGTGCAAATGTCTAGAGTGGATACACAAAACTGCCCAACTGTCATCCTGACCAGAAGTGTATTCAGCAGAGGCACAGAATGGTTAAGCAAGAAAATGCCCACTTTCGAAAAGTGGCATTTTCAAACTTACAGCTCAAAAAACAACTTCACCAAAAAATGTATTTTTGAATTGCGAGTTCGGAGACCCCAGACTCCATATCTGCTCCCAATGGAAATTAAACTTAAAGATATTTCAAGGAAATCACCATGTTACCCTATTGTAGAGAGAGGCCTTGCAATAGAGAAAACCCTAATTTAGCAGCATTTCACTATAAGGACATGCAAAACACACCAGTTACATGTCCTACCTTTTAAATACACTGCACCCTGCCCATGGGCCTTCCTTGAGGGGCGATTTACATGTAGTAAAAGGGAAGGTTTGGGGCTGGAAGTGGTTGCGTTTGCCAGGTCGAAATGGCAGTTTAAAACTGCACACAACCACTGCAGTGGCAGGTCCGAGACATGTTTACAGGGCTACTCGTGTGGGTAACACAATCAGTGCTGCAGGCCAACTAGTAGCATTTGACTGCATGCCATGGGTGCCCATAGTGCACTTTACTAGGGACTTACTAGTAAATCAGATATGCCAGTCATGAAGAAACCAATCACCAATACATTTTAGAGAGAGAGCATATGCAATTTAGCACTGGTTAGCAGTGTTAAAGTGCCCAGAGTCCTAAAGCCAACAAAAACAGGTCAGGAAAGAACAGAAGGAAGAAAGCAAAAAGCTTGGGGATAACGCTGCAGCAAGTGCCAGGTCCAACAGATGTGGTAATACTTTCCATATGTATATTCCGATTACAGATGAGTTACATTTTGTGTATGTTCTGATCATTCGGTATGCTACATATATACAAGAAAACACCTCCTACCAAAGACTAAGCATGAACTCAGTTGAAGGACCACTGACAGCTTTGCAAACAGTTTAGACAATCCTTTATGGAAAATAACTTCCTTTTATTAGCTCAGACAGGTTAGTGACAGGCTATAGAATGAACAAAACGGAGGGAAACAGTTCACCACAATTCTACTATTATCACTACAAACAGTGCAATAAAGCCTTTGTCAGTCTTCAGGAGGCAAAAACCCTAAACAAGGGCTTAAGTTTCCATGGAAATGAACAAACACAGTCAATCCACTGACAAACAATTGGTGTCTTCAGAAATAGCTATAAAGGAGCATATAGTGCATGTCTATGTCTTATCTTGAGCACAAACTCTAAAGGAGACCTGGATGAGATGCCCCCGGCAGCAGGGTATGCCCAGGGTTCATTCCATCAGGGTTCATTCCATCCTGAAATCATTCGCAGGAAAAAAATATCAAGTAAAAAAAGAGGAGGGGACATTTTGCAAACTGTTGCTCCCTCTAGTAAACGATGGGGCACATCAGCATCAAAGGTTGGTGGCGATAACACAGCAAAACCAGCTGGTGGACCACACCCACCACATACAATGGAAGGCACTGTCTTTTCCTTGAAGCCGCCTACTGAAAACCAGGATACAAGTCATCAGCTACATTCCATATTAAAAACGCTTTTCTTCCCGTCGTTTGCTCTTGAACAATCTGTGGAGCATGGCTTGCTTGAAGTCTCTTGCCAAATATGTTGCTTCTACACAGGAGCCACCATGGTTAACTCAAAGTGATGGGCAGTAAGCTGTGGGGGTGGTGGTTGGGCAGGCACATGTACACACTCACACTAAGCAAACCATGAGACAAAAAAAAATACTGCACTTTCACAACCTGTACGAACAGGTGCATTACTCACGAAAAAAGCAAACATTTTCAGACAGTCATTTGTCCAAAGCCCATTATGACTTCACTGGGGTCCCCAGTACTACAAAAAAGGTTGCAAAAGGTTTGCATAAAAAACAATGATTTGAAAGTGCTTAATAGGGAAAAAATGGCCAAGGAGAACTAGTCCGAGAGAAGAGCTACCAGAGGGTGGGTTTGTTTTCTTTGAAACTACCAGACGAGGCGGAAACATGACAATAACCTGCAGGTAGTAATGGTCAAATCAAATCCCCGTCTGAGCAAAATGAAAAGGATAGAGGAAGCTTCTTCATTTGACAGAGTTACAGAGAGGTAAGGGTGATTTGTAATCAATATGCATATGATTAAGAACAGGACATAACTTCTGGTGAAGGTCAGCTGGGAAGGGGAACTGAAAGGAATTCTTGAGAAGGAGAAGGAAATAAATATTTAAAGAAGTTAAATAAGCCTACAAATTTGGCAGTATATTTGGTGCTGAACAACAATGTAATCTTGAGCAAATACTGGGCACCAGTTAAGAAGTTAAAATTTAAGGTATAAGAAAGATACATTTATGGCCTATAAGAAAATGAAAGCTGCTGACAGTCACATGACATGAACGTGAAAGGGCATGATGTAGCATGCAGAACTGACGATTCCAGACAAAATAACAGAAATTCAAACTGCTGTGTATTTTTGGCTGGGCCCGTATAATATTTGCTTTCCTCAACGTGGGAAGATATTTGCCATGAACGGCTTGTTAGTAACAGAAAAGTCACCATATGGGATTGGAAGAGAGATGCACACATCAAAAAGGAAGTTTATGAATCATATACTGCAAAAGGAACAAGTTTAAAACATTTGCTGGAAGGTAGGTGTGGACATTTGTGATTGAAATGCTGAATGTTAATACTATGAGTCATGCAAATGTCTTGTTCTTCACCATCGTTCCTTTTGACTTCTTTTGTGAATGCTAGGTGTGCTACTGTTCATAAATAATGAGAGGTAAAAATTCTTCCATAGTAGGGACTCGGGTAAAGGCGATTGGGATTATCAAATCAGATATTTTATCTTCAAGCCATTCCATTCCATTCCACCCTAGGCATTTCGCTTAACGTTTTTATTTTTATTTAATGGAATTAAAAATTAGAATTGGCATTGTCAAATCCAACAGGTCTAGCCTTGTAAGTTTTTGAAATATTTTGTCACTGCAAGCACAAGCTACAAAATAGAAAAATACTGTCGTCGAAAAGTGGTGCCCATATACCTGTAATAAAAAGAAATATTGTGATTGAACCCTAAACGACTAGTATACATATAACAGGTATATGAACCCTTTTAATTTTAACAAACACCACAGAAAAATATAATTATTATCGTAAGTAATGAATTGTCTGAGTTACTGTAACATAAACAAAGTTTAAACATATGACTTACTAAAAAAAAAAAAAAAAATTTTTTAAAGAAAATGAAGCATTGGCAAAGTTAATTATCGGGCCAACAGCCCTAGCAATGAAGTGAACTTATTTGTAGGCAAAGGTGATCAGCTAAAATGCTGTCACTCACAGTGACAAAGATCGAATGACAGAAGTGGCTCACCCATTAACCCGTGCTGGATGCTACGTTGATCATAACTAAAATATGAATTTTTAGAACTAGGGTCTCTATTTGGCAGTTAATTTACACCCCGTATAAGTATGGACCCTCACTCTAGTCTGGGAAAAGGTAAGAGTAAGGTAGATAGACAGCTCAGATAACCCCTGCTCATCCCATGGGTAGCTTAGCACAAGCAGTCAGGCTTATCTCAGAGGCAATGTGTAAAGTATTTGTACAAACACACACAGCAACACAGTGAAAACACCACAAAAAGACTCCATGCCAGTTTAGAAATATAGCTAATATTTATGTAAATCAAACAAGACCAAAACAACAAAAATCCAACAAACAGAAGCAAAGATATGAATTTATAAAGTAAAAAAAGTGTCTTAATCTAAAGAAATCAATGGATGTGTTGTTTTAACATGAAGTACCTGGTATGCGTCAAAAATAAAGCCGCAAGGGTGACGGTGCATCAGATAAGCAAGCAATGCGTAGATTCCTTACTTGCAAGTAAGGCAGTGCGTACATTCTTTACTCACACTGGAGGCACGCATAGATTCTTTAGTCGCAGGGAGGCCATGCGTCAATTCCAGGTGTGCAGCCCGGGTCCGTGCGGTGATGTTTGCAGAATTTGACACCCAGGATCCGTGCGTTGAAATTTCAGACGCGCTGTGCGAAGAGTCGGAGTTGAAAACAGGTGCTGTGTTACTTCTGCAGCTGCGAGGCAGGCGGTGTGTCAAATTTTCAGCTGCAGGACGGGCAGTGTATCAATTTTTTCTGGTGCGCACACAGCAGTGCGTGCATATCCCCACACAGGTTACCAGATTCCACTTCCAAGGGCCCAGAGACTGAATTTGGCACCACTTAGCAAGTCAGGACTCCCAGCAGAAGAGCCAAGGCACTGGCAGATGAAGTCTTTGATGTCCCTGAAACTTCAGAACAGCGGGTAAGCTGTGTCCAAGCACTTGGAGAAACGTCACAAGCAGGATTTCAGAAAGCAAAGTCCAATTCCTTTTCTCTTCAGGCAGAAGCAGCATCAGCAGGCCAGCACAGCAAAACAAAAGGCAGAGTGGCAGGTCCCCTTCAAGTGGCAAGCTCTTCTCTTTGGCAGAGGTTCCTCTTGATGTAGAAGCAATCTAAAGTCTGGGCTTTTGGGTCCACTACTTCTACTCCTTTCTGCCTTTGAAGTAGGCAAACCTCAAAGGAAAGTCTCTGTTCTTGAAAAGATCCTGCCTTGCCTAGGCCTGGCCCCAGACAATCCAGGGGGTTGGAGAATGCATTGTGTGAGGACAGGCACATCCCTTTCAGGTGCAGGTGTCAGCTCTTCCCTCCCCAATCTAGCCCAGGAGACTCATCAGGATATGCAGGACACCCCTCAGCTCCCTTTGTGTCACTGTCTAGAGGGAATTCACAAACTGTCGGTCTGACCCTGACGTGGATATCACAGGCACACAGGGGAACAGAATGGTTAGGCAAAAAATGCCCAATTTTTAAAAGTGACATTTTCAAACAGACAATCTAAAAACCACCTCTACCAAAAGTATTTTTAAATTGTAAGTTCAGAGACCCCAAACTCCACATCTCTATCTGCTCTCAATGAGAAACTGCACTTAAAATATATTTAAAGACAGTTCCCATGTAAGCTATGGGAGAAATAGGCCCTGCAATCACATTTGCCAGTATTTCACTATCAGAACATATAAAACACACCAGTACATGTCCTACCTTTTAAATACACTGCATACTGCCAATGGGGCTAACAAGGGCTTATTTTACAGGTGACTTGCATGTAGTAAAAGGGAAGGATTGCCAATGGTAAGCGGGTACACTTGCCATGTCGAACTGGCAGTGCACAGCTGCACACACAGACACTGCAGTGGCAGGTCTGAGTCATCTTTACAGGGCTACTCATGTGGGTGGCATAATCAGTCCTGCAGGCCCACTAGTAGCATTTGATTTAAAGGCCCTGGGCATCCATAGTGCACTTTACTAGGGACTTACCAGTAAATCAAGTGTGCCAATCATGGAACACCAATTACAAATATCCTTTAGACAGAGAGCACTTGCACTTTAGCACTGGTAAACTGCCCAGAGTATCAAAACCAGCAAAAACAAATTACAGCACAGGGACCAAAAACAAGGGGTCAGAAGCAAAGAGTACAGCGAAGACACACCCAGGGCTGCCAAATCTAAAATGAATAACTGAACAGCTCAATTAGAGAGAAAGAGAGCAGATTCACAGCCCAACTTTATGTATATATGAATGTATTATCAATGTTGCAAATGGCCCTTTCTGCAGTGCCATTCCCAACCTTTTTGTCTGCCTCGGTCTCTTTTAATGACCCTGTTTGTGTTGCTTTCTAGACTCTGGGCACTTTACCACTGCTAAAAAGAGCTAAAGTGCATGCGCTCTCTCCTCTAAACATGGTATAACTGGTTTACACCTGTTTGGCATATCTAATTTACTTGTAAGTCCCTAGTAAAGTGCACTATATGTGCCCAGGACCTGTAAATTAAATGCTACCAGTGGGCCTGCAGTACTGATTGTGCCACCCACTTTGGTGGCCTTTCAAACATTTCTCAGGCCTGCCACTGCAGAGCCTGTGTGTCCAGTTTAAACTGCCATTTTGACCTAACTTCCTCTTTATTACATGTAAAACAGCTCTAAGGTAGGCCCTAGTTAGCCCCAAGGACAGGATCAGAGTATTTAAAAAGTTGGCCATATAGTTTTAAGTTTAACATGTCCAGATAGTGAAAACTGCTAAATTTGTTTTTAACTATTTCAAGGCCTATCTCTCCCATGGGATAACATTGGGATTACCCTAAAACATCTTTTAAATATAACTTTCAATTGGGAAAATATAGAAATGTAGAGTTTGGAGTCTCTGAACTCACAATTGAAAAAATTACAACTTAAGGTAAAGTCAGATTTTAGATTTTAGGTCTGAAAATGCCAATTTTAGAATGTTGGCTTTTTAAAAAAATGTTTTTTACTTTAACCATTCGTTGGGGCTCTGAATACACATTTGGGTTGGGTGAGAATTGGGCTCTGTGCATTGCCTCTAGACAGCCACAACCAGTGGGAGTATAGGAGTGACTTTATGGGCCTTAATGGGACATTAACTAGCTTGACTGGGTGGGGTGGGGGCTTAGCACTGCCTCACCTACCCCTGAATAGGCTTGTCCTGTCCACCCACAATAGGGCTTAACAACTCTGTACTGTCACTCCAGCCAGCTAACGTCATGGCAGGCCTGGATTTTGGATTCACTGTCCCTCACGACATCAAGTAACCTTTATACAGCTAAAGTACAGACTTCTAAGCACTGTTTTTACATTTAATATTTACAAATTCTTATCTTGACTTCTACTGATTGGATTTTTGTCATTTTGGTCTTGTTTTAATCAGATGCATATGATTTATTTTACTAAAGTGGTGTGGAGTGCTTCACTGTGTTATTGTAATTAAGTGTTGCACAATTACTAAACACATCGCCTCTGAAGTTAAGTCTAACTGCTCTGTGCCAAGCTAGCAGGGGTGAGCACAGGTTAATTTAGGGTGTGTATTGAACTTACCCTGACTAGGATTGTGGTCCCTACTCGGACAGGGTGAATACCTCTGCCAACTAGAGTACCACATTTCTAACAATCTATTTATGATTTGTTTTTGTTGTTTTTTAAACACGAGGTTAGCAAGAAGACTAAAGTTGCCTCCAGACTACACCTAAACACAAGAAAATATCAGCATTTAAAGTGAAAGACAGGGAAAGTCTGTTCTGAGAAGCTGCTACATTTTGGGGACATTGCATGTTTGCCCTAACAGGCTGCCTCTTTAACCCACACAGGAGAAACTTAAAACACAGAGTGCAAGAACATTTAAGTGCTGTACTAAAGAGTTCCAAGCAACAGAATGTCTCTCACGTTATTCTCTTTAGAGTATTCTGCTTTTAAATGCTAAACGTTTCCAAAACAAGGAGAAAGAATCCAATGAATCTGAAAGAGAATTGTTTTAAGAATGGTTGGTTCTTAAGTGCGAAAGTCCAGATGTCTGTATATTGATTTCCGATTTGGATTACATTTACCAAGCTCTCCACCAAGTTTTTTTGCATAACAGGTCAGAAAAGCAGCCAGTTCTTCATACACAAACCACGATCTCATCTGCAGTACTGCATGGATTTAAAGACAATATTTAGAGCATAACTTCCATTCATTACTGAGACTTTGCCAAAGAATGATCTCTGCTCAGACCATCGTTCATCTGGAGTGGCATCCATTTAGCAAGACCTTACTATGCAGACTCCAGATTCTTGTATAATAATCCGTAGTTTGCTCTTTTCTGTGCAGAATTGTCTTAATCCCAAATTCACAATATCTTGATAGTAGACTTCCAATAGGTTTCCTAAGCCTCAAATGTCAATCATGCTGGGAAACAGATTTCGAAACACACCACAGCTAAGCTTTTCTGGTGCACAGTAGGCCACATTTTTATAATAAGTTCGTCCAGAAAGCATCCGGTGAAAGATGTATTTTAAGTGAGTTGAATGGATCACCAGAGCAAAAAGAGGGTTTGTACTGTCAGTCTCCTCCTCTCTCTCAGAATTCATCCGATGAGGAAGCTAAAGTGCAGCAGATAGCATAATGACACTGACTAGACCATTACTGATCTCGATTTCAGCTCTGTCTTTGATAAATAAAGCTGCAGCATTCAAATCAATTTTTAAAAAAAACAATTACATTCTGCTCATCAGCTTTGTTAGACCCAGTGAAGGACTATAGTACTAAGGAGTGTAGAGCATTTTAGACATCTCATTCAAATTTCAATAGCACTGATCACCTACAGCTGCACTGAGCAATGATACAACAGGAGAACACTTTTGCAATTGGTGTAGCTCTACAAATACCTCTACAGCATTCCAGGTACATTGCTAGAGATTATCAGATGTTGGAAGCCAGTAATCCAGTGGAGGCATAAGTGTGCTACAATCTGAATTTTCATGGTCAGGTTTCCACTCCCGGCAAAGAAAACATGAATATACATGACATGAAAAGGACTTCTCAGTCACACAAACACATGCCAAGATTTCATACTGTTCATCTGCTGCGGGGGCAGAATTTCAATATGTCACTTCAAACCAATAGTCATCATTTTGCATCACGGTCTCTTAGAAATTAAATTAAAAAATCAAAATCCCACAAAAAAGGACCTAATTTGCTTTTGCACTAGTATTATGGTTCGGATATATCAAAAGGGGTTATGATTTTAGGTTGTCGAGTGCATTGTGAATGAAATTCCAGGTGAGAGGTTTGGCTTTCCTCGCTGCACCAAAGGAGAAATATTGGATCTAAATAACCCTAGAGCACTCCCTTCAAGGTATATTAATATGGAATCAATGTATTGTTTTCATATTACTGAAAGCCGAAGACCTCCGTGTCTGTACAATAAATGTCCAGTGGAGACAGGGTCTGGGAAGGCGAATCAGAAGCAAATGAGCGGGTAGATCATCCTTTCTGCCCAAACCTACACACAATACATTTGCGGGTCTGTCGGAGCAAGGCTGAAGAAACACTTCCTTTTGCCTCACCCTCATGCCATAGGTACTAAAAATGGTCATTTGGTAAAAATCCCCCTACAATAAACTCATTTCAGACAGAAAAACCAAGGTGCAAGGCGCTCAAACTTCGAGGCTGAAATGTTGATTTCTTTCTATGCCCCAGACTGGAACGAAAAGAAGCAGTTCCAGACTGCAGTCTTCGAAGCGTGCAACTGTGTCTCTTACATGATAAGGCTGTAGAAGGCAAAACAGAGTCAGATCACCCAGCTGCTGGAGGCTTGCCTACGACAACCGGTAGGCCAAATCCTAGAACACTTCCTTTGTGGGCAAATTGCCATTAATCTCTGCCCCAGAAACCAAGCCTTCCAAAATTAGCCATGTTTAAATAGGTCTCGACGAGAAGGGGACGCAATCACCAAGATTGAGGGACATCAAGTAATAACAGCTTAAACAGTATGTTCCTCTGCATTATTTCTGCTGCCTCCTTCACTGCAGTGGCCAGGGAGCCCTCTAATAATGCATTGTTGAGTCAGGATGGGACAGGCAGATACCCTGATGGCACAAGTTAAAGATGATACACAAAAACCGACCCTGGGAAGCTACCTTACCAATACGAGCCATTGCTGAAATGCACCATCTGAGAAAAAAACAGGATCACTAGGCTCTCCCAAAATCATTTTACTTCAGAATTCGGAAAAACATTACTGAAAAATGACTCCTAAACTTTGCCTTAGTTAGCGCATGCAACTCTTCTGTTTACAAAGGGGCGTAAAAGAGACAGCTGCAAACCCTGTGGTGCAGGGGCCCTCACCCAACCCTTAAGGGGGCCCATTTGGCCCAAGAACACTGAATATCTGAGAGATATGGGAGAAAAAGGGGCCCCTCTTCACATTCTGCAGAGAGGCTCCATTGTCCAGCGTTACACTACTGTGTCCATAGCTTTGGTATTCTTTGTGATTAACATTACTAGAGTGGAAGAACTTTTTGGCTCATGAGTAGCATTTCAATGTAAAAAGACCGCCTACCAGAAACATCTTTAGAGCTAGATCTCCATGTTCAAATCTCACTAAAAACATGAAGCAGTACAAAGAAGCACAGGTTATATAATTTAAATGAATGCCATTAATTACCCCGAAGGAGTGCACCATTTCTAGAAAAAGGAAGAACCAGTGAATTGAGCTCTTTCTACATATCAGACTCACTACTGGCTCAGGAAATACTCTGAGCAGTACAAGTCAGTGCCACTGTATGGCCACAGAAACCAGTCAGATGTCAGGCAACAATAGGGGCGGCTCCTCCATTTGGGTGGAAAAGCACCCCCTCCTCCCCTCCCAGCTGCAAACCCTTTCCAGAGACTGTTTATTATTCTTTTCTTGAAAAGGGGCAGGGCATTGGGGGCGTCGAGCACTTTAGGGGAGTGGACAGAGCACTCCCCTCAGAGTGCATGCGTGTTTGTCCGGCCGTCTCGGGCCGGCCAAACACACATGCGCAGTAGGCTCTCTCCAGCCAAGCAACACAGTTGCCAGGCTGGAGAGAGCCTACGCAGGCTCCCAGTCTGCCTGGGAGCGCCCTGGCTGGGCGCTCCCAGTCAACCCTGTTGCTGCTTTGAACAGTGTCAGGATTGGCTGCAGGGCAGGCTGAGCATGTGCCTGCAGCAAGGAGACAGGGTAGTGGAGCAGCGCTCTGCAGAGGAGGTAAATTTATTTTTTTTATTTAATTATTTACCCCCACCCCACCACTTCTGGTTGTCGCGAGCCGTGATTGCATGAGACACAAGACTGTCTACACCTTTGGCCTTTCAGAGAACCTAATCTGAGGCGAAACCAACTGAATTCCCATAGGCTAATTCCACTGTATCTATTTTTGTCTTTTTGCCCCCGAGTTGGTCTGAAGACAGATTAGGGCAAGGGCTGAAAGACAGGACAAGAAGCTCCTTGAGACAGATTTCATATTGCTTTTGATCCACAAACACTAAACCTCCTTTCTCGCCCACTGTAGTGGCAATGTCTACCACTGTATCCTCTCTTTGGCCTTTGTTGCACCAAGTAGATTGAGAAGCTGTTTCCTATTCTCTTCTACTGAGCAAGAGCTACATTAAGCAGTCTTTCCGTAATCCCTGCCGCACCAGTTTTGCCTGGTCAAGGATTACTGCAGGACTGCAGTGACACTTCAATCCTCACAACGTGTTCAAGATATAGCTAAAACCCTAAGTGGTGCTGGGTGAGTGGTGGGAGAAGGAGGCACAGGCCCAGCAGCCATGCATGACGGATGTGTGGCCAGGGTTTTTATGTACCCCACATGAAGCAGGTGTGGGGCATCTAGACTGCATTCATAGCATATAGAGACCGGAGGAGTGCACTTCAAATTCCATTCCTTATGGAGAAAGGTTGTGCTTTTTGATGCACTCTGTGGTCTGCCAATATTCACTCATCACTGTACAGGTGCAAGTAGCCATCACCCAACCTTTTCATGGAAATATCCTTTAGGGGGCGTGTTGATCTGTAGAAGAGCAACAACCCTGTGCCTGAAGAGACAGATTTAACTGATGCTCACTTGGGGCATCTAAGCTCAGACTATGGACAGGGAAGGGTGGTGGGCTTGAGGGGAGTGGAGGTGACAGAGGCACCCAGTGCAGCCCTTTAAGAACCACATATGCTACTAATTAAAGCCAAGCTCTGCAGTTACTGTACTGGTAATATCCTAAGCGGTGTTGCAGTGTCTGCAAGAGTATCCTGATAAAACGGTTATGCTACCAAGTGCTACATTGTCCACAGTAGGAGCTGATAGAAAAGGAAATGCTGTTATATATATTTTTTTAATTAGAAGATGGAGAAAACGTCAATACACAAAAGTTATCATTTTCACAATCCTAGTTTGAAGTCCTTACCAGACAAACCTTACACTCAAACACTTGTGTCAGAAATCTAAAACCCAACTAGCTTACTCGTCAGAATAACTACAAAAAGTGACAAAAGATCCCCCTAAAGCTGTACAGGTACCTAAGTTGGACGTTATAATTAGAACCCCACCTCGAGAAGAAGCAGTGTGCTTCTGGTTCACAGAAATACTTGAGCTCACCTTGGCCTTGGAAAACGGAACACTGAAATACATGTGCACGGGAGTACAGCAAGGAAAAACAAAAAACAAAAAACTGCGCCATT
Organism: Pleurodeles waltl; assembly: GCF_031143425.1. Classification (NCBI taxonomy): domain Eukaryota; kingdom Metazoa; phylum Chordata; class Amphibia; order Caudata; family Salamandridae; genus Pleurodeles; species Pleurodeles waltl. The sequence goes on along the minus strand of NC_090446.1, from coordinate 972,885,402 downwards.
CAGGATGGCCAAGAACAGGGAAGATTAGAGCCAAGTGTGAAGAATTTCAAATACAACCGCAGGACTTCGGAAAAGTTCTGTATACTTTTAGGAAAGTGTTTCACCTAAGGATAAGACAACTTTGAGCAAAACAGTTTTATGTGCAGAGGCTCTCCGTTTTGCTTTGTTACCAAAACTACATGGTACGGCCCCTCCACCGGAGCGGAGGAACGCCAAACTGCTTAAAAAAACAAACAAAAAATGCCCCCAGAACGGAAAAATAAAATGACAAACTTTCATTATTGCCATTTTATTTTTCAACACCCCGTCCGGAACAGAGTGTCAGGACAGAGCGGGCCAATTGCTGCTGAGTGGCAGCAGGGAGCTGTGCACTTGTTTACAGTGTGCATGTCTCTTTGGCCAGCCGTCTTGCGACGACCAGCCTCACATGCACACTTTAAACTCTGGAGAAAGCACAGGACCCCAGCGCTCGCGAGTGCTGGGAGAGGCCACTCACGCCAATCCTGTTGCTTCTTTCATGCTAGTTACCAGCATGAAAGCAGCACCAGGATTGGCTAGTACAGTTTCCTGGGTCCAGTTGTGCGTTGGAGTCAGGAGTGATGACGAGAGAAGAGATCGTCCTAAGGTAAGTGTCTTTTAAAAAAAATATTATTATTACTATTGTAACACCCCACCCACCCACCCACTTATTGTAAATCCGAGTCAGCCACCACTGTGGTAGGTGCAACACACCAGAACTAAGTTGATGCATTTCTACTCTATCTGAAACAACGCCCAGTTTTTGGTGAAAGCCCACACCCAGGAACTATGGCTTTCCATATTTAAAGGACAACGTCACTACGAACGACAGCAATTTAAAACCAAAAAAAAGACAACCTGTATTTAAAAAAAAATCTTTAGTAGCAAGTAGGACTTGGCGAAGGAGGGATTAAGGCAAATAATAAAGTATTACATAAATCGGCCCGTAAGGCGCTGCAGATAAAAACCCCAGCAGCTTGCTGGGATTGGCAGCCACAATGATCCGACAGCCATGCTCTATAGGTATGAGCAGTGGTGTTATGCACGAAGACATGATGCACATCTCTGTTTGAACAATGTCAGTCAGACTCGAAGGGAAGGGCAACGTCTTCCACCCAAGGATTACACTGGATGGCCTCTGCCCCCCTGCTTTCCAACACACACAACAACGTATACTTCGGGCTGCCAGCGACCATCATTTCGATTCAAAACAAACGATGCACGATAGACAAGTCTTGTTCCGACTTGCTTTGCTGTAGACAAGTGTCAAAGCATGCCCTGAGCATCAAGGTACTTATGAAACATGAAGGTGCGGGAATTGTGTTCCTGAAAGTGAAACTTGAAAAAAATGTGTGTGATAAAATCAAGTGATTCCCAGGATTTCAGAGGTCATTTAGAGGCTAGTGCAAAACTGGCCGCAAAAACTGCCCTGTGCAAATGTGTGGCTTTTGTTTTCAGTAATGTCGTTATTTTTTTGCTGCCACAAAAACGGGGGGTAAAACATTTTTGAGCCAATGCTGATGCTTTATTATCCCATTTATGTTGTTCTAGCCTACAGTTAACACACTAGATAAATGGTGTAACTGACTCTAAATCGCCAGCAGTAGTGCAAAAAGGTCATATATCTCTTTTTCTCGCCCTACCAGAATCTACATGACAACTAAAGTAGGAAAGTAGACCCTGAAGACCTCTGTCGGCAGTGCTTTAAATGGAAATGTAGAGGTGCAGGTACTCACTATCTAGAGTATCTGTTTTCCCCCAAGAAGTGCTGGTACACTCCTATTAAATGTATTGCAGGAGTGCTGAGAAGTGCAGGTACTCTTGCAGGTACTCTCCCATTAAAATGAAAGAAGTGCCAGTACCCTGTCAATTTAAAGCACTGACTGTCCGGCACTTTCAGTAGAGCTATCCTGCTACAGACGAGGGCTCTTGACTTCTGAAGGCTGTGCTGTAGTACGGAGTGGCCGTCGGCAGCAGAAACTGCGTGCGTTGAGTGATCCTTCTGAGTAAGAAGGGGCTGCGTTCTAATGAAGGAACACCACACAGGCCTCAAACCTGTAACCAAGGAGCACTGGAGGCCTCAACTTTTTGAAAAGGTGCAGCACACGGGGCTGAAAATTCCGGTGCACAAGCATTCAAAACCTTTTTGAAGACATCCCAGTATAGAAATATAGAGAAAGAGATATATATATCGAGAGAGAGAGAGAGAGAGAGATATATATATCTAGAGAGAGAGAGATATATATATCGAGAGAGAGAGAGAGAGAGAGAGAGAGAGAGAGAGAGAGACCCCAGTGCCCCAATGTAATTATATGAAGGATGAAAGTGGGTAGTACAAGAAATAGCCACATCCCTCCTCACCAATTTCTGTACAGGAACGTAACTTTCCAGGGGGCACGCAGAAAGCGCCTAAGCATTAAATAGCTACCAGAGCTGACAAAACCCCTAGGGCATATAGTATCGCCCCCTGGTGAGACCATGAACTGTTGTACCGTAAACAATCACTGTGCAGACATGGGGACTACTTGAACATTCCAGTGCCCACAGTACCAATCATGTAAGACAGTAAGGGCACAGCACAAGGGGATGCAGAGAAGATCAGTGCGCTCAATCAGAATCACTGGCATCTGGTGAAAAGGTGATGCATTGGTCACACCACAATACTATTCTACAAATGGAATCTCTGCAACAGGAACATAAGCGAAACCCACTAAGGTTTAAAAAAAAAAAATTAAAAAAAGGGGAGGAGGTCGGCTGTAGCCCAAACTAACATTGGCTACCATCCGTCTGGGCAAGTGGCCTCAAATTTGTCAATGTCTGTCACAAGATAGTCCAGACGTCACCATAGTACACGTTCTTAAAGTCATCCACAAGTTAAGAACGTCACTTGAATTCAAAGTGGATGCTGTAGCAATAGACCTGAACCTTATAGCTACAGATCTTCGGGCTATTACAGACAGTCCGTAGACTGACAACAAACTGTAGACTCTGCAAATCAGGTCTCCACCTTATATACAAAAGGTGGATGACCTACTGCAGAGAACAAAAGTTCTGGAAACTAAATCCACTGATGCAGAAGGGAGATCCCGCTGCAACAATGTCAGACTGGCGAGCCTACTGGAGCAAATGGAAGGAAAGTGGCTAAAACTTTATCTGGAAGATTAGTTTGAATTTCATCATAATCCAAAGGGGTTGTGGAACTTTTTTTCTCTCTCTCTAATTGAACAAGCACATAGAACACCAATTTACTCTACCCCCATGAGAAGGCGCTACAGAGCCATTATTTCCCCATCTACTCACCTATGGAGATAGATCTGTACTGTTGCAGACTTCTAGGCAAAGGGAAATTGTACAAATCAAAAACACACAGGTGATGTTATTTGTGTTCTACACAAAACTGTAGAACTCGTGCTGCCCATTTGAAACCGCCCAGAAGAAATCTAGAAAATAGAGTCTCAGATACATGATGTTTTTCCTACTAGACTTAAAATCCTCCACAAGGGCAAAGCATACTGCTTTGCAGATGCGAGCAAGGCCTGGGACTGAATGACAACTCTAAATCGCCCAAAAGAACAAGGAAAAACACACACAAAGATGGTGATCCATACCACGCTCTAGCGACAAAGAGCTGGATACTCAGAAACATCCTTAGTCCAACCAGGCAGTATAGGAGGGGGCCAAAGTAGACTAAGATACAGGAAACCTCTCCTCTGAAACTTAAGCACTTGATGAGAATGTCTGAGGGCATGGTAAGCTCAGAAAAACACACAACAATAGGGCTAATCCAAATGCTTACATGGGCCCCACCTTCCTCACTTTCAGGACCCTTCCTAAAGGTAAATGGTTTGTCCCAAATCATCAAGCCATTAGTCACAAGGGCCAGCGCATGGACAAGTTGTTACCATCACAGTTCTTTGCTTTGTTAACTGTATGTTTTTATCTAGGTTTGATCAGTGGTGGCTGCCGCATGTTTATGGCGGGGAGGCGGAGGGCAGGAAGGGGGCACAATAGTAGTAATAAAAAAGGAAAAAAGGCACTTACCTTCAGACGTGTTCCGCGCAGTGTCATCCTGCTCCTGGTAGCTCCAACGCACGGGACCAGAAAAGCAGGCTCTCTCAGCACTCACCAGAGCGATGGAGGCCTGTGTTTTCTCAAACCCGCTGTCTTAAGACAGCTGGGTTAGAGATGTTTAAAGTGCGCATGTCTATCTGTCCCAAGACGGCCAGCCAAAGAGATATGCGCACTTTAAACAGACGCACAGCTCCCTGCTGCCACTCAGCAGCAATTGCCCGTCCCGTCCAGACACTCGGTTCAGGATGGGGCACTGAAAAATAAAATGGGAATAAACAAAGTTTACTACCATTTTATTTTTTCTGTTATGGGGGAATTTGTTTGGCGGAGCAACACTCCTCCGCTCACATGGCGAGACCGTCTCTGGGTTTGATAACCCCTGGTAATCGTAAATTGAAATGTTACTATAATATAGTAACCTATATACCTATTGTTGTTGATTGATTCACAAGAATATCAATGGACAGCATAATGCAGTCTGCGACAATGATGGTGTGTGGAGGAATGGGAGCACATTAGACAGCCCAATTGTAGTTTAGTATGAAAGTTAAAGTGTACAACATAGAAAGTAAGGAGGTTCATAAAAATACAACACGAGGTAGATATCATGAAGCAGTATATACACGATTACACATTTCATGTTCAGCAGTGCAAATGATTAACATATTTATGTGGAATGTACAGGGACTGAATAACTACTCCAAGACAGCGAGGGTGAATACATACTTGCATAGATATAATTGACCTGTATACAGGAAACACATCTCATACCAGAAGAAGTTGATAAGGTGCGCCAAAACAGAGGCTGTTTCTACCATGCAAGCTATAGTTTGTATGAAAATGGAGTTCGAATATGGGTGCCCCTAAAAATAACCGTCACAGAGAGACAAACCTATTTGGATGCAGAGGGTAAAGACACAATACTATGTGGGAAGCTAAATTGATGCGATAGAACAATAGTAGGTGTGTATGCACTGAATAAAGATTTATTTATATATATTTACATCTCTGCACATTGTGCCACATTATATGGGCTTGGTTCCAATTTGGGCAGGGGGCTTTAAATGTGTGCAGGAAGGAGAAAGGTTCGATACAACGATTGCCAGGATTGCTTATATACAAACAGCAGGCGTCACTCTCACTGCACCAGGAAATGAGGCACTTGCTTTTAACAGATATAGGGAGAACACAGAGCCCTTTTAGACAATAATACACTCACAATGCCCCATCCTCCAACTCATTCTCCAGGACTGATTATGTGCTGAGGGATAGCTTGCATACACAGTATTTGACAGGCATACAGCACGTGGAGTGCATGCTGCCAAACCATTCCGTATATATTTTGAATACAGCAGACACCACGATAGGGACAGAATCCCTACATGGCGATTAAAGACTTTGGTCCTCTAAGAAACAACAATCGGCGAAGCTATAGGCACTACTATTGAAAATTATTTTGAGTCAAATATCAATTTCCCAACTAGTAGACGTAGACAACAGGATGCTCTGAAAGTAGTGGTGAGAGGCATGGCGTTCTCCCAGGTCACGTCGCTGGTTACGCAATTAGATACTTCAGCATCAGACAAGGAGAAGGAACTGACTGCTGAGAAGTGCAACACCAGAACTCGTCCAGACGGAGGGACGCCTAATAACCCTCCGTGCTGAAATCATTGAAATAAACAGATGAAAAAAAACTGCTCCAAAAGAAATCGTTCAGAGTTCTACATAGAGAGGGAGATAAGGCGAGCAGACTATTGTCCTGGATCTTGAAGAGGACCAGATGAGATGCCCCCCTCATGCATCATTGCTATCAGAGGTTCTCAGCGAGCTACTACACCTACACAGGAAGGTATAAATGCATTGTTTTATACCTACTACAAACAATTATCCTGAAACTCCCACAAAGTAAGTTATCAGATGGACTACCAGATACTTATGTTACAGAATCAGAGTAAATTGCACCAAGCGCAGAGAGATCTATGAGAAACACCCATAACACTGGACAAAATTGTGTAGGCCATCAAGGATTTGAACACAAAGTGCCAGCACCTGATGGTGCCAGGCGTCCCGTCAGATTGGCAAGCAGGTTACAGCAGATATAGAAGTAGTAGACAATGGCACTTTGCTGAGATTTGCCTGCAGCAGTAATGGTTTTTCCCCCCACTAAGACTACACTTCAAAGCCTATTGTCCAATATACCTGCTCAATACAGACAAAGAGGTACTAGGCAAGGTACTTGCTCTCCAACTACAAAACCAAATGTGTGCCTAGTACATAGTGATCAATGCAGGTTTGTACCGGGCAAGCATACTGCCCTTAACACTAGGAGTCTGTGAAAGGTAATGAACGAAACTAGGAATAGTACTGAAGAGATGGCGCTGTTGTCACTGGATGCAACAAAAGCCTTTGAAACATTTTGTGGTACTACAGGTTAGCAGCTTAAGAAGCAATTAATTTTGTCCCCTTATTCATAAATATGTTTAAACAATTATATACAAAACCGCTAACAAAGGGGATCATTTTGGAAGAATGGGAAATTGAAGAGAGGCAGACAACAGTGGAAGGTGGCGGGGTGGGGATGGGTGGCTGGCTCTCGCACCACTCCTGTTTGCCCTAACCACGGAGCCCTTGGCATGTCAATGAACTTACAATGAACACCTGGGCAGTAAAACTATGGGGCCGCAGGCACTTAGGGCCATATGTACGAACACATTTTCCCATTGACACAGAATGGGAAAAACACTTTGCTACATCTGGCCCTTAGCCTCTATGTATGCAGACAACCTCCTGCTAGGTTTAAGGAAACCAGCAGAGGCAATGACACCATTCTTAATGCTAGTTGAAGACTTCGGAATCCAATCAGGTCTCAAAGTAAACACACAAAAATCACTCCTAAACCAGTTACTGGTTTCTCTTAAGGTCCCTCAATGGGGCAGGTCACCGCTTGAAATACCTTGGGAATTGGATGGGTTTAGGTACTTGGGAAGAATAGTAACAGAGGGGCACGCGGAGTTCACAAGATTTCCGGTTCTCTCTTCCGCTCTCCATGAGAGGATGGAGAGAAATAGCATAAATGCGTGCCAGTTCCAAAGCGGTTTAAGTAAGATCCAGGGACATTATATAAGTACCTGTCAACCATATTAAATAATTTTGTGTGAAGAAAGAAAAACAGTAGAGAAAAGTTGACCATACTCGCATGCACATGTGAGGACGGCAGCCTGAGAGTTCCAGATATGGAGCCATAAGGCTGGTTTAGATAGGAGGTAACTATAGACAAAGACTTAATTGCCAGAATTAAAATGGTGAAGCGCCTATTTTCGGGAACTGCAAAGCCCCAGACATAACCACTTTGTTTAAAGACATGAAATCCATATGGAAAAGATTTTGTACTAGATTGGGCACGTAAATGCTTTGGACTTACCAATATGTCAAGTATCAGAATTTGCACAGTTAAAGCATGCACTGGATTTTTCAAAATGGAAAAGAGAGGATGATATAGGACAATGGGAGATATGTGGGAAACGGTCCTGTCTAACTGGATGCTGCTTTGGCAGCCTTCCGTGTGGGTATGGGTCAAATCCTGCAATATTATGACTTACATAATGCTCACCATAAAATGAGGTGGGGCACAAAAGACATATCTAGAATGTTCTCATTGTGGGAACTCCTGCTTTCAGCTGACCAGGGACGTGGCAACATTACTTGATGTTACACAGCAGTACATGTCGACAGGCGGACAACGATTGTGCTTAAGGACACATCGGGAGACGGACTGTGGACTTATCTTCTCAGACACCAAATAGGGAGTACACTCGCACTTATTACGGAGGCATCTAGTAATGCACGTTTTTTGTGTGCTCCACTTGAATGTTATCCACAAAACCTATACAGCTCCAGCTCTGTTGCACGCAATTAACCCCACACGACCCAAATTCTGTGCCAGCTGCAACAATCTGGAGGCCACATATTTTCACCTGTCTGGAGCTGCCCTACGATTGAAAACGATTGGAAAGAAGGTACTGATTGCTACAAGACGAACAATCAACTTATAATTTCTCGGTTATCAAAAACGTGACTACAGGGTATAAATGCCATCCCTTCAAAACACAAAAATAAATACTGTTTTTGTACAATTCACTTCACTGCTAGCTAAAGGGTGCATTGCAAGTAGATGCCAAGATACCTACTCTGGCCAATTAAAACGTTGTAGAGTGGTCTGCAGCAGATTAGATCCAAATGAAACTTGTCAGCACAGATGAAATATTACCAGAAGACTTGGAAGCCTGGAGGATGCTGTCATTGGACTTGATTTACCCAGCCGACCCCCCCCATAAAGTAAGAAACTAGATTAACCCTTGTGATTATGTAAGTGTATGCTCTGTTCATTAAGTATTTGTATATTTTCATATGCTGTGCATTGTTACCAGGGGTAATATTCCAATATGCTTTATCAGTAATATACCTGTGTGACTTAACATCATATATTTAAAAAAGAAACGCACAGGCCATATTAGGCAAATGTCACTCCATCCATCACTTTCCACACCACTGGTAGAGGAAGTCTCGGCACTGGTATAGCAAGGGCCCAGCATTTGACAAATGTGCACCTGAATGCCAGCAGTTGAATCTAAAGGAAAAGGCAGCAGCAAGACTGCAGAATATGACACCAAGAGCTACAACCGGTCTCAGAGGGACAGCCGAGGAACTTTCAATGCCCGGATGTAGAATATCACTTGAGTGAAAATGGTGTAGGAAGTTGCTTAATCACTCACAAATATGCTTATACATTCCTATTGGTGGGCTAAACAACTTCTCTTTAAGTCTGTCCGTATTCTACATATCTCTCATGCCTTAACTGCACATGTTCTGTAAGCGATGAAAGCCTGTACTAGACTGCCCTGCTGAAATTCTTCTACCAGGAAAGGATCATTGCACTTTCTGCTTTTTGTGAAAAAGAGAAGCTTATTTTGCTATTACATTCTTTGCCTGCTCTATAAAAGAATCAAAGCTTGCACAGCTACTACCTACTTTGCATATTTCCTATGACAAGGAATGCTTGCACTGCTGCACCCGTCTTGTGCTAGATGGTAGCTTACACCATTTCTCTGCAAGATCTTTCTCTTCTATGAAGAAAGACTGATGTTGCTCCATCTTATGAAACCAAAAGTATATATTAAATACAGTTCATAACATTCCATATAATCAGGGACTGTGTCACAATATTTGGTATGATATTTCAAGATCTGTAATCTTGAGGAATGAGACTGACACCGTGAGGGCAATATTCAAAAGCTGAAACGCGGTGCTGTGAAAGAGAAGTAGTGTCCATAGCTCGACGCTCCTGTTTTGAATCTTATAGCAGGAAGAAATGTAAAAGATAACTGACGAGAGGTTTAATGTCATGCATAATATTTTGCCAATTCTTACACTGTTACCATTATGGACTCAAAAGCCCAGCATGTAAAGTGATGTTGGCTACATTCAAAGCAAAACTATAAGCTCCATAATGCAACATACCGTCGGCTGAAACGTGAGGAATGCTGGGTGGTATTAAATGCAGGGCCACAGCAATTATGAGGTAGTGGAGACCCAAATAATGCAACAGCTTTTACTAAACTATGCAGCAAGGAATGGCAAATACACTTCATAATGTGCCAAAATATGTAGCAGTATTATTTCTTCATTTTGACAGTTTAACTACAATTAACAGGACCTTGGCACTGCTCCAGCACATTAGTACCAGTTGAACACCAGAACACAGCAATCAGCAACTGAAAGTCACCGGGTTAAACTTTGCACAGAATCTACAACCGCTCAGAATTACGTGTAGTGCTTTAACAGGTTTTGATTCATTTGAGCTAGAAAAAGAAGGTCTTTCTTTGATGAAATCTTCAAATTCTGCTGATGGTGCATCATCTGGCAAACAAGGACAATCCATGATTGTGCAGAAAAGGATGCAGTCACAGAAATGACTAATTTTAGTGGCCCTTTTTATAACTCACGGTGCTAATTGCCAGACTTTGGAAATGCAAAATAACATTTGGCTCTAGACATTCTGCATTTTCTTCTTGTAGACAATGAACAGTTAAACATCTCAGCGGCTGAGAGGACAGTCTTTCGAGTGAAGATGCCAGCATCTCACTGTAAATGGGCTAATTTCAACATTCCTTGGATAAACAAATAGTGGTTAAAAAGATAATTATCATGCATTCATTCTCCACCAATAGCTTCAATGCAATTGTGTTCAGTTAAGTTGCATTGTCACATTTTGACTAAAAACCTAATAGATGTATAGAAAGATATTTATCAGAACAGTTCAAGCAGTCACTCAGAAAAGTAAAACAATGTGCTGTCACCCCTCTTCCTGAGCCCAGTTCTAGTTAAAGGTGATGAGGCTCCCCTTCAATAAATGCAGATTTTTTTTTAGAAGGTTTGGTTCAAGAAGTAACCTGGAATAAACAGCGTCATACGTGGCACGTTGGCAGGTAGCAATAGCAAACCTCAACTAGTTAAATAACTCGCTTACTCCTCGATCCGTAAAGCCTACAACTCCACAAATAGCAGCTGGGCCTAATTCCTACTTCACATATTTGTGCAGATGAATGCTACAAGCAAGCAGAATTTATTACCCTAAACAATTACCAATAATGTATTCAGGTCACATTTGCCTCTAGTACACATAAGGGCTTCAAAGATACTAAGGGCCTCATTACGACATCGGCGGTCCTTTAAATGGAGGTCTTTTGTCCGCCATATTAGGAGTTTTCCGCTGGGCTAGCAGGTGAAAACAGCGTTTCCCCCCGCTGGCCCAGCAGAAAACTCACCACAACATTGACGCCGGCTCGTAATCGAGCCGGGGGCAATGTTGTGGTGCGTCGGGTGCGACAGCACCCATCGCTCATTTCACTGCCCGTAATTCGGGCAGTGAAATGTGCGACAGGGCTGTCCATGGGGGCCCCTGCACTGCCCATGCCAAGTGCATGGCAGCACAGGCCCCCCCCCCTCAAACCGCCTTTCCGCCTTTGCATGGCGGTCTCACCGCCATGCAAAGGCTGGCGGAAAGGGGACTCATAATCCCCAGAGCAGCGCTGCCCTGGCGGATTGCGACCGCCGAGACCACCAGGTTGTTGACAGGCGGCAACCTGGCGGTGTCGGCGGTCGGACCATGGCCCATCTGCAATAATACAGTCAAAATAGGGCGGTCGGACCGCCCTGTCTGCAGTGGTCTGACCTCCCTCGCGAGTGTGGCGGTCTTGAGACCGCCACAATCATAATGAGGGCCTAAGTTGTTCCACCTCCAAAAGCATGCATCTCATCTGCTCGCTGGCAATACGCAGGTGTCTCAGAAAAAACAGCACTCCCCCTGTATGGCTGTCATGGGAACGGGTACCAGCTCTGAGTACTAGACACCACAAAGAAGCCAGGGCACACTACCATATTTATCAGGGGAGCACATCCACGGGTCGCATCGGAGAGAGTGAAACAGTCGAGGGAGCAAACATCCTACAAACACATAAGAATGCTAGGTTCAGACATACCTGCATCTCTTTTTCCGAATACTTCTGAGGGTTTTTGCTGCCTTGGCTCTTTTTCCGCAGTTTTTTCAGCTCGAGCTGGCATTTCTCCAAAACTTCACCTTTGTTTTTCTGCTCTGCCTGATATTTCTTCAGCGCAGCCTTAACATTTGTATAGAAAATATGGGAAAAACAGATGAATACGCATCCACCCATTAAACCCTTTTGTCAAAATTAATGATAATAAATCAAATTTGAGCATGGAGTTACAAGCAGTATTATAGAGGAAGGGAAATGTCAGTTTCACTACCTACTCCTCTCAGAAAAGTATCGGCACTATCCCAATAAAGGTACTACTTGTGCGAAGAAGTGCACTGATGATATGTTAAAAGTCTAGCACTGCAGCTGAGCAGTAACAATATCCGTTTGAACTAGAAAGTGCCAATGATGAAGCCCCATGTTTGTTAAAGGTTAGCATTGTGTGCCCTAAGCACAATCACTGCTGTTGAGAAAGCAGCGTCCAGGGGACTTACATTAAGATACCTGGCATCCAGTTCCACCTTTTGTTCGAGCTGCGTGAGGAGTTCATTGTGGAACGATTTCAACTGGAAAGGTAAAACACAGAAGGTTAGTGACTGCAGCCAGGTTTCTTCATGCAGAAAAACATAACAGGTGCCAAACATGGCGAGGCTGATCGTCTAGGGAAACATGGAGGCACCCCAACTGAGGTAGAAATGGAAATGAAAGTGGATGATGACAGCCCGGATGTGTCAAGCACAAGGCATTCTGCATGTGGACAGGAAGGTCAGCTGACTATCATAAAATGTGGGATGTCTAACTAGAGAAGCTAGAAAGAACCACGGGGATTACATCCGTAATGGGAACCACCTGGTCACAAACTGGCAGACAATCCCGGATGGAAAGGTGGGGGACACATGGATGATAAAGCGCAAACATTAATTTAAAAAGCTGCAATATCCATAATAAAAAGATTTGATGAACATTCCTGAGGTGTTTTGAAAACACAAACTATAAGGACGAGAATACCGTGACCAGAAGCCAGGCAGAGAAGCGGTGCAATGGACACAACACAGGTTTAAAATCCTTCACTATGTGTTACTTGACCACTTTACTACAGCCCCAGCAACTATACCTTAATGCCTTATAAGCCACGCCATCCTTGTTCTCATATGCGTACACTGACATTCAATCACGCTGTACTGTTAGAACACACTTACTTTGCCAAAACAGACTGTTCCCCCAAAGAATCACCTGCACTGCTATCAAGTGGATCTGGATGTACACAATCTTACCCAACAATAGAGAAAAATAAGCACAACAATATGTGGAGATCCCTGAAAGCAGAAACTGCCCTGCCAAGAAAAGTCAGTTAGAAAGTCAGTCAGGATTCACTTACCATTTCTTCTAACTGGTTCTGTATCTGTCGGTGAACTTCAGCCATCTGAAAGAGAACATCCCCTAGAGAAGAGAGAGAAACCAAATAAGGTGAATTGATAGTTAGGCAGTAGCAGCACAGGTACGCATGAGATCGTCAAAGTACCTGGTAGAGATGGGTTGGGTTAGAACACAAGGCAGGCACAATAGGACCAGAAACGCCAGGCACTTCATGTTTGAGCCAATGGGGTCTACTCAAATTTAATTAGGCAACAAGGAGAGGTGGGAACATTCACGGCATACTGCAAAGAGTTTCAATACACAAATTCAGATGTTGGAATAGTAAAAATGCAGATATATGAAGGTGGAACTCGGAGCTCTGTGTACTTACCTACCTGCCTGGCCGGTTTTGCTTGATGCAATATACAATAATTATCTCACATTTACAAGTGAAGGGCCTGGCCCTTTCTTATTTTAGGGAGGATTTTTTTTGCATTTGCAGAGTTGGCTGTAGAGCCTTTCCAGCCACCACAAGCGGTCAGGAGCAGGCCGGCAATGCAGTGTTCTTGGGATAACTAACTAACACACACACACACACACACACACACACACACACACACACACACACACATCAACCCCCTTCCCCCCCACACCTCCAAAACTCACAACTGCTGCAAGCTGGACAAGCAAGCAGTCTGTGTTACTGTGGTATTCTGACATTGTACTCCGTATTATTATTTTAGTGTAAGTTACTTTGACTATGTAATTGCATTCCACTTTGGAATGCAGCTTTGTGTTGTTTAAAACCCTGTGCGGAGAATTATCTGAGCAGTCAGTTGATCATTGATCTTCCTGTCCTCAAGAGCTTTCTCTGCCGTGGGTTTATTATTGAATAAACCCATCTTATTTATTTGTACTGGATCTCGTGTCGTGAGCCTCCTTATTTGGATAGTAACCTCACACTACAGTTATGGATGAAATATTGTTATAAGTCTTGGAAGACTTCTACAAGACCCAAGACTAAACGCCTAGGGACAGTGGGAGGCATACAGCCAACATTTGAAACGTTTCAGGTTGAGATCCAATATACTGAGACTGTAAGGAGAGAGCATCATTTTTCTTTGCCTTTACCACAGTTGGTCTTCCAAGTATAAACAAGCATTTATAATGCAATGGGGCTCGCGTTTGATTGAGTTAAAGCTATTAGCGTTGTAAACTCCTAACCAGACTATTCTTGCCACAAAAACTAAAAAGTAGAACAGTTTCACATAAGCGAGCCACCATGAGCGCAAACAAAGCAAACACACAAAAGGAAACAGATGTTCTCTCGCTGTGAAACGTATTGGCAAAAGTGCAATTACCCATATAACAGGGTTGATGTCCCGCAAAGCGCTCTACTACTGCCCAGCATGATCCTGCTGCCGACGAAATAAAGAGAAGTAGTGCAGAACCATACAGAAAACATGGAGCTCTGTATGTTTTCAGTAGTTGGGTGGTGCACTCGAGGCAGGCTAAATACCGGAAACTGAATGACGTGTGCATATTTTTCACTAATGAAATCAAGCTAATTTTAAAAGGCAAACTCACGAACGAACCAAACTGATGTGCTTGTCATGGGCGTGGTTAAAAGCCCTCAGAGAGTTTACACCAAGGACAGAGCGCTTTGCGCTCGACCTTAAAAAGGAACAGTTTTCAAAGAGTCAGATAGTGTAGAGTGTTCAAGTTCAGATTTACCAACGACGAACCCTCGGCCATGCTGTAAACTCAGTGAGAGGCATGGACGATACTCAGTTATGAGCAAGTTTTTGTACTTTTGTGGAACAGATGCAGAACCACAGGGTATACATACAACTTTATTACAGCTTTCTTGGTATAATTCAAGGCACGAGATGAGTCAGGGAAGGGGACGAGATTGCAGAAGCAAATTTTGAACTGGTCCCCACACAACAGTAAGATCCTAAACTGAGACAACTGTCTGCATTTTTTACCCTCGGCCCTGTCACACTTTAACCCTCTAAAGCAGTGGTTCCCAGCCTGTGGGCCGGGGACCCCTGGGGGTCCTCGAAGCCTCATCAGGGGGTCCGCGAAGCCTCATCAGGGGGTCCGCGAAGCCTCATCAGGGGGTCCGCGACTGCTTAGAAAATTTAAAAATATTAGGTTCCAACTATCAGTAATGACTCAGTGGGGGTCCCCGGATTCCAATAATGATTCAGTGGGGGTCCCCGGGCTCCAGTATTGATAAAATGGGGGTCCACAGAAGTCAAAAGGTTGGGAACCACTGCTCTAAAGCATTCTCAAGGTCCCCAATAATATGCTTTACAAGAAAGGCGAGTAGTCCAGCGGACAGAACATCCACACCTGGAGCCTAGGATCGCAAGACCCTAATTCCCCCCCCCCCCAAAGAGCACTGGATCACAAAGCACCACAGATACAGTTGGACCAAAAAGCGATGGCTTGCAGGGCAACAGATTCAGTTGGTAGGGTTTGGACGGACAATTGTTCTACTGGAAGATGGATTTAACGATTTATTTAACCTACACCCACACAATGTAAAACAAGCATTTGCAATGCTACAGGTCTCGCATTTGCTCGAGTTAGAGCTATTTGCGTTGTAAACTCCTAACTGGACTTTTCTTGCCACATAAACTGAAAGAAAGCGATCGCACTGAAACGAAAAACTGAGCACAATCACGCTACGTAAAACCTAGCACGATCACACTGCGTGGAAAATAAAGATAATGTAGTGCAGAAACCAGGCTGAAAACATTGAGGTTCTTATGTTTTTTTTTAGTAGTTGGCCGGTGCGCTTGAGGAGATCTAAACACCATAAAAGACATGCCTTTTACTAATTAAATCCAGCAGATTTTAAAAGGCAAGCCCACAAACCAATGAAAGTGACCGGTGTGACATGGGTGTGGATAAAAGCCCAAAGAGAGATTACAACAGAGAAGGAGCGCTTGTGCACTCGACCTTAAAAATATAGATTTAGAAGATGGACAATTTTATATATGTTAGATGCAGAACAATAACTTTATTCAATGTTTGAACTCCCTAGTTTGCCATTATGACCAACCCTAGACTGCAAGAAATCCTATGCTGGCACAGGATAAGACACTAACCATACCTTCCAAACATCAGCCCATGGCAGCTGGGCTACAGAATCACGTCATCAGGCTCTGGCACAGGAAGCGTGCTGTGTCATGTAGTCTAGGAAGCATGGCTCTAGAAAAGAGATATGGTGCTGTGCATGTCATAGAATCCAGACTACCCTTGTGCAGGCAAGTACAGCATGCCACATCACCTACGAAACAGAGAAACCTAGCAACCTGCAGCGACTGGTGGGATCAAGATGCAGTTATGTCTGAGATAGATATATATATTGTGAACTTCACCAAAAAGCAGCAGGGCCCTTTTAAAGGTCAAAGATACAGTCAATGACCGATTTTGAGATGTTGATGGTTCTGAGAGGGAATGTGGGATGATAATTCGTCATGGTGTAGTGTTCTACAAAGTGCTGCCTTTTCAGCTCTTTCCTAAATTGAAGCACGGTTCGAAAAGTCCGGATGGACACGGGACATCTAGTGATGGACGTGCCCACGGACCTCAATTCGGACCCTTCCACATGTTATTCCAGCAGGGAGACAAGTAACTAAGCGGCAACACCCTGACATACAGACATGCAGAGAGGCCAGCTGTGACCAGCATCGAGGCAATCGTGCACAGCAGTTAAGCTTTCTATTCCGATCAAATAGGTGCCAAGGAGCATTTAGCAGTTCAAAAAAAAAAAAAAACCTCAATGCTGCTCATTCCTTCTACAGGCCCAGAAATCTGGATGTTTAGATTACAGTAGGTAGACAAAACACCTGCTACCTTGTCTGTCCAGTGGTAGGAATGGACCAACAGTCAAGGCCAACTCTAGTGAAGTGGCGAAAATGATGTAGCCAGATTCAACAAAAACAAATCTCCACAAGGTAGCTCAACGTGCTCGGCACTCGCTGCTGAAATCTAGTGTTCTTGCGAGGTTGTTTAAGAGTACAACTAAATCATGTGACAGTAACCCTAACTGACATCATTTAGAAAAAGCAAAACTACAGTACTATGGTCTTTATAAACAATTTACTACGATTAAATGTTACCAATGTAAATAAAATTGTCCGATCAGAGAAAATAACTTTACAAAATGAATTTCTATTTTTTTTTTTTACAGCTCAAGTACAATACTAAAAATAAAAACAGAACGTTTTAGCCGTTACTGTGAAATACAACTACAGTTTAAATTGCGTGGCTCTAAGTAAACCAAGGGGGCATTCGTGACTTCTATAAAGTAACGGCCCGATTAAATCCTAAGGGCGTATGTCAATATACAAGTCAATGCTATCCTATGCACGCTCAGTACCATGGATAGGCCCCCTAAGAGCTGCTGGAGAGGAGCACTACACTGACAGGAGGACCAACTGAACTTTAGGATTCGTCGGCCACGAAGTTTTCCCCACGATCATGGATATGACAATATGCAGATTTTAACGAATTTGTTTCTAGCTCAAATGGATCAAACGTTACTAAAAGCCCGACTACACGTATGCAGGCCTTTTGTCAGAAAGAGACAGGTCACCTTTCAGTTGCTTATTGCTGTACTTAGATGTTAAACTGACAGTAAGGGTAAAAGGTTTCACCCTCTTAATATGTTGTAAAAATGGCAATCCCATGAAATACTGTTTTACAATACGCTACATCACGCTGCAAAATTTGCTTTTTCTTGCCACATAATCTTCACAATCCTGCCGCATAATTTGGCCCTCCTCTTGCGCATAATTACAGTGGCCCTGAGTGAGAGTCTCTGGGAGGCATAGGAGTTGTGACAATTGGGCCGTCTGTGTGGTGTAACGTTTGTGATCATTGCGTTACAGGTATTGACATCTCTCCCTGCCTGGGTTTTCTTGCTGTTGCAGCAACCTTATGGTTATGGAAATGATCTGGGATTTGTGGAAAAACATTTCCTAACATCACATTTCTTTTTTCTACATCGGTCAAGTGTTTGTATTAAGAAGAAAAGGAGGGCTGCAGAAGCTGGACTTCGAGACCGCTGGAAGGTCATTAAGGGATGCTTCTGGGCAAGTTATTCTTCTGTTTTGCTGACCCTCCCAAGCTTCACAGTTTGGGTCCTGGTGTACAGCAAAGGTGGGTAACCATGTGAGCCAGAAATCTAGGGCGATCCAAGGTTTCCGAATCTTGATAGGACAAAACCGCCGATGGTGTTGTCATCCAGTCATGAAAGAGGGCATTTGAAACGGCTTCCAAGGTAACTAACAGGCTTGGCAGTAAGCTCTGTGTCTCAGCCTAAAACTCGGGAGACATTCCACAGTGTCTCAGGAAATAACTGTTCTAGTGCACACCATCTTGGTTCTCTATAGATAAATAACTAACAAATTAGTATATATGCTCCTCAACAAGTAATTTCACTGGTAGTGCAGCAAAATTAATGCACAATCTCTGTCTCATAGGGAGCTACACGAAATAAACTTAGAAGATAGTAACTATCACCCATTGGGTAGTACAGCACAAACTATGACATCACCAACCAGGCAGTCTCAACATACTCTGCTGAGTAAAGGTCCTGGTCACCCAAGCATAAAAGGGGGTAGACTTTGTGTCTTTCAATCTCTATCAGCCCCAACAATCGCCATCCTATCTAGCTTTGCTGCAACAAACCATTACCTGTTGGCCACTGACAGTTCATGAAAGTCTACCCTCTAATTTACTTCAAAACTGACCTGCAGCCCCTTCCTTTTGGGTGAGGGATCAACCACCCACTGTAAATACTTATCTAAAGCAGTTTAAGCCATGTTGTTGGTTCAAAGAGTTTATTTGTACACACCAATGCAATGGTTATTAAAGCGTGCTAAACCCCTCAAATATATTCCAGCACTGTGCAGGGCCCATAAAAATTGTGGAATGGGTGTTGAATTTAAAGTAGAAGACTTTCACCCCCTCAGCAAAAGGCCTAGGTTTGTTTTTTGTTTAAGAATTTCCACATCTTCTGGCAGATTGTTCGATAGACGAGCAGCATCACATACAAAAGATCTCACTCCTGCTAAGTCGTGCCAATGTGCCACTATCATACTCTGCCCACACACCATGGTAATTTCTTTGCCACAAAACACTGGCATGTCATACAATCTGCTACCCCAATATAAACCTAGCACACAGCTCCAGTGAGCCATCACAATTTAGAGATGCAACTTTTCAGTCTCTACACTGAGACCACCAAACACTCCCATTAACATAGCAAATAAACCAAGAACACTACTGCTACTGTTCAGTTCTGGAATCTCCATACATTCCTGCTAGGCTTGTCCTGCTCTTCGAAGACAGTCTTACTTGTAAGAAAAATAACCTTATTCATGACCTAGGAAGAGATCTTTAACTTGGTGCAATCCTAAACCGAACAATGCTTATCCAACAAGAACAGACTGTTAAACTCTTGAAGCCTCAGATCAAATAAGGAACATCCTGTCGCCTACGAACATTGTGTTTCTTGCCCACTGCCTATATCATCGGCAAAATACACTGCATAACTCCCAGATCCACACTCAAAGAGATAGACTTACTTTTGAGCACTCACTCTGATCTAGGAAGGCAAGAGTTCTATGTTATGATTTATCTCAAGCTAGAGAGGGTGGAGGGTGGCATAGGCCTTCCAAACCAAGAACTGAACTATATTGTGGCTCAGCTCCAAAGTCCGGCATCCTTGTGCATGGGGCAGGACAACTGGGAAAAATGTCTATTCAAGGATTGCTGGGAGGAGCCACTCCCAATTTCATTGATTAGAGGCAGGAGAGTGCCCAAGCACTGCCTGTTCCATTGATTAGAGGCAGGAGAGTGCCCAAGCACTGCCCGTTCCTTATCATGCACACTGCAGCCATTTGGGAGGCTGACACAAAGGATAATGAAGTGCTCCCAATTTTCAAGATCTGGTGGTTACAATCTTTCTGCAGAATTAGTAGAGATATGACTGTTGCCCAATGGGAAGATGCTTTATGTTGGGACACTTATATGACGGTTTTATCACATTCGAGGAGGCACAACTTCAATTTGGGAAAGGACCTGGAAAGTTTTTACAATATGCAAAAATATCTAGAATGACAGAGGCGATTTGGCCAGGGTTCCTGACTGCCCACCACTCTTTGTGGTCCTGGCTGCACTTTTGGAGCTGGGTCACACTACGCATGCTATCTTTCACTTCTATAAAGTACTGAAAACTGACAGACAAATAACTGATCTCTCCACATGACAAAGTCTCTGTAGTCCAATATAAATTGGACTCGTTTAATAAATTGCAGGGTGGTAAATGTGGTCTGCTGCTTTTTCAGACGTCTATTCTGATGAGTCAGTAGTCAAAGCAAAGGTATACAACGATTTACATTACCATCTTTGTAAAGACTCTGAAGGAAGATGTGAGGCGGAAGATCAGAACTGTAAATTGGAAAAATGCCCCTCCCACTAAGAATCTAAGGACTTTTTGTTGGCAATACAAAACAGAAGCATGGAATACAGGTCTAGTAGAAACCCACAATTCAGTTTAAAATCTGCAGTGCTTGCAAAATCTGTTTTTACATGTTTTCATGGAATCGTGAGGTATAAAGGATTTAAACAGAACATACAGGTGGCTGGTACAGAGGATGTATAGGGAACTAGATCCTTTTTGAAAAGAGGAACTTTCTCTTCAGTTCATTTGCTGAGCGTAGACAGTATGGCTTTCACCAAGGTGTTTGGACAGTGGTGAGGAGAGGGAGCCAGAAGAATGCAAGGGATTACAAAATACATTCTGAACTCCTTCTGAGGTAATCTCCCTATATCTCAATAAGAATCTCATACATGCCAGCCACCCACTGTTGTGTTAAAAGGTTTAGATCAAGCCACAAAAGTGGTTTTGCTGTGGTTGGGGTGAAAAAATTATGAAAACTGTTGGTGGCTTGTTCTGCCCAGATCTCTATATGGGGATGGTCAAAAAACTGCAGTTGTTGTGGGTATGGCAAGTCGAGGGACTAAAGAAATGATTACTCAGATCGACAATTTTATCAACAGTTCTGCATGTTTTTGAAAAGTGGAGAACGATACTCAATGACTGAGTAAACTGAACGGTGCTATTGTGGCCACGCCAACACTAAAAAAATCAGCAGTGTTAAACGTGTCAATGTGGCTGTTTCCCACTAGAGGGCAAATGTTAGATTAAAAAGGGAATGAAAATAACACTCCCGTAATTGGTTATTGTCAATATTTTATCAAGTTTTATTTAGTTCACCATTATGGGAATTAGCAACTTTAAGATTTGGATTTATTAGCTTACTTAGCCAGTCACCACTCCACACCTGCTCTTGACCCAAATTCAAATGGCTCCATGTTGTTCAAAGCCTTTTAGAAGTGTAAACTAAACGGTTACTATAACAATCCTAAACTGTCCGAAACCACGGAAACTTTGAGGTAGAACATCAGATCATTTAATTGAGCTTCATGGAAAAAAGCGCTGGACTCATTTGATGAGAGCAAATTCAGTGAACCTCGGAAAGTAACAGCTGCGGCAACACCTGCTAAATTATACTTGGGAACAACAGGCTGGACACAAAGATATTTCACAAGCACACGATAATGTGGCTTTCTCTGCAAGATTTTCTCCACTTTTATGTTTTTCAAATAGACTGCTCTATACTTGCAAAACTGAACTGCTGGGTAGAAGGACTAAAAGGGAAACTGACTAATGTGGATTTCTATGTATAGCCATCTACTCAGATACTGACAACACGGGATATCAACAAATATAAAGGTGGTTTGTTTTTAGAAAGGGGAGGGGCATAAGCAGATCACCAAGGAAATTCAAGATTAAACATACTCGCAGTTTTCCGAGCGCACACTTGGGCGCGCCATCTGCAGTGCAATAATCACTCACCTCACCCAGCAAGTGAGAAACAGGCCGTGCTCGGACAGGCACTCATCACTCAGACAGGCACGAACCAAGAAGGGAGGGAAACCTTCGCTGGCGAAACGCTAGGATGAAGCCGACACTGAAAATGAGGATTTTAAACGAGAAAGAATCAAGGGGTTTATAAAAACCTGCATTTACCAGAGGCTGCCATCCTCAACGCAGGAAGACTGCAGTCAGCTCTTTAAAGAACTTAAAAGGTTTATTGTAGGTGCCCAAAGTTCCACGTGGATAGAGCCATATGGACCCATCTCTGCTCACAGAAAGGATGGCTCACAGCACCAGCACTCTCATGCATTCGACATCCCTTGCTTCTGGGACCATGTCTGTTCTCCGTGACCGTTCAGCGGCATGCTTTGTTTTCTGTAAACGAGCTCTGACGTCGAGTCGGAACCTTGCCTGTTTGAGCAGGCTACATAAATACAAAGTACTAGTTGAGCAAGAAACTTCTGTCAAATTAGCCGCACTGCTTCCTTCAAGTGTGGTCACAAATGTAGGTCTCAAGCAACAGAGAACATGCCGCAAATACTCTAGGAACACAGGCAGGTGGGGTGGGCGCGCGCGCGCACACACACGCGCGCGCGCTAGGAAGAGCTCTTACACGCTGACTAGTTACTAGCACGCGCCCAGCCCTGTGGTTTGGTTAAACCAATGGGAGGTTTCAAAAATACTTCAAACTAGATGGAAGCAGAGGCCAGGTCTCCAAGAAGACTGCCAGACGGACTCACTAGTTGTACACATTAATTACAATTGCCATATAGCGAGATTAAAAAATAATGGACTTTTGTTCAAATAAAGGGGTGACAGTGGTCTTCCCAGGGGCACATCCTCAATAGTGCAGCAGGTGCAGTGACATCGGGGCTCGTGGGTGTCTGTGATGCCCATAGCACCTCCGTTTTTGCTGTATGTTAGTTACTACTTCTGTTAGGTGGGCTCATTTTCTTTGCTTGTGTTAACGCAAATGTATTAATTAGAAATTATCAATGAATGTTTATGTATTCTGAATAATGAATTTAGTAGAAAGTGAATAATGTAGAAAATAATGTGCACGTTTGAAATTGTGACCTCGGAGGATGGCCACCAGTATTCACGAAAAGTACTAAGACTAACTTATACGTAAATAGAGAAAATGTATTAAAATAATGTAGTAATGCGACATATTGAGAGATGTAACCTATGTTTTATTAATTGTAGGCCTTAACTTAGCAAATGTTTTGGCCTAGTTTTTCCAGGCCTCATGCAGAAGCTGTATTCGTAACGTTTCATGAAAAGTGCTGACAAGATGAACTAACCGTGAATGCTCATTGTTTAATAAAAGTTTGCTTAGCTGAAGCTTCTACGTGAATCGACGAACAGGAGATGATGGAACCAGAAATGTAACGATTAGTGTGTAAAGCGCACTGAATGTACTTTCCCAGGACTCTAACAATAAGGACACTGACTGGATAAGAAGATGCAACATTTTTGATACCTGACGAGCCGGATGATGAGAATATCGTACAGTGAACCAATCATCAACATGAGAACTGTAAAATATTAGAATTCATAGATTTGGAACAGTAAGATTATTGGATAAAGTCATAACGGGTGATTAATTGACCAATCAAAAATTAGGGGATAGTCTGGTTGACTTTGATATAATGACATGACAGAGGGAAGAGATGCAGAGATGTTAGGGGAGAGGTTTGCAAGAGTAGATCTTACATCGAAATTTGCGTGACCGCAGAGGTGACTCGAGGTTCTGTCATTGGGCTCAAACTCTCTGATTGAGAGCCTGATGTGATGCTGATCGACTGATGACCTGAGGACGAAGACTGAGCCTGTTGCTGACCCATAACGTGGATAGGTAGGATATGATAATGTGACTGTATTGTATTTTTATGCCTTTTCTTCCTAGGTACCAACTGCGCTGTCTATATAGTATTCTTAATTTAGATGTTTTTCTCCAAATTCACGTTCTAAACTGTTTTTCGCATGACGCCCCACATGCTAATGCTAATCTGGGTTAGGTAAGGCTTCCCTTACAATGACGGTTTTTGACAAGATTATATGACAAATGATTGACGGATAATTCTGCTGAACTTATGCCACTAATTGGGTTATTGGGTTTGATCTTCTTATTGATTTGTGCTAATGCTCTAGAATGTGTTTTGATGCAAGCTTTGATGAGATTATGTTCATGGCATGTTCTTATTAATTGATTGCTGGTTTTATTAAAGTGATTTGAGTTTTTGAATTAATCTCATGATTTAGTATTGTAATCAAAAGGGCAATAAAACTGCTAAAACGTATATGGAGGTGTGGCTATTCATGGCTGAAAAGTCATAGTGTGATGATAATTTAGTTCTTGATTAATGCTTTGTCTAATGTTTATTGAATTGTGCATTGATTATTGTGTACACTGGTCGCATCATAGCTAGGATACTCCATGCGAATCAAAAGGTTCATCGACCTATACGCGTCACCTTGTAAGTTTACTTATTAAGGACCGACGCGCAAACACTTCTACTAGGGGCAGCTACACCCTGCTACCCCACTACCTGCGCACAACTGAAACCTCAGAATATGATGTAAGAGAAAGACAATAGATCCATTTATATACCCATCTTTTTAAGTCTTTGAAAGAAAAAAAAACGCATAGCTCGCTTACTATTCGGGTTTACTGGAGCTTTCCCAGTAGTGAAGACAGCATGCCTTTGTCCCTTTCTTGCTCTTCCAACATACCACAGATTAAAAATCTCAAAGAAGAGCTACTCAAGTGATGTTTCTCTGCACTCTGGGAAAGCACAGGAAATCTCACCTTCATACATTCTTAAAACCAACAAATTGCTCCTAGCTGTGACATTGTCAGCCGTCTTACGGCTTGCAAATTGTATTTCCCAATTCTACTATCGTTAAAGACCATGCATCTTGTCTGGCCTGGGAAGGATGACTCTGTCTAAGGATCGAGCTGCTTAAAGGTCTGCAATCATACCAGTCCCTTTTAGGTTTCGCTTGACAGTTCTCCTACTGCATGTTTTTGTGAACAACAGAAAAGTGCTACTGAGAAACAGTCTGAGGCTCTGTCACATGGAGGTTTTGCTTTAGCACAACATTTGATTGGGCAGAAATTGTGTCCTTTAACCACAAAAGAAAGCTTGCACTCCACTTTATGCCTGGTGGGAAAGGTCATGCTCAATTCAACAAGACTGAATTAGTTATGGTGGTACACCAATAATCAAGGCTACAGGCATAGTCACTAGAATTATGCTGAAGGGAAGGACCAAATTAAACAGCAGGATTTACTAAATTGTGCGGCAAGAAAAGGGAAATTATGCAGCACATTTTTTGATAGTATTATCTCATTAGTTTGTCAAATTTAGATGCTAAAACCACCTGGGCAAAGGTTTCCCTCACGAGTACCAGTCTGGCACCCAAATACAGCAATAAGCAACAAAAAGATGACCAGTCAACCTTTGCGAAGGGTTTTCTACTGCGTAGCATGTGTGGCCACATTTTTAGTAACTTCTGACCCAGTTGAGCTATTAACAACATTTTTTTGTTAAAAGCCGCAAATTATGCAGCAGATGATGGGTTATGTGGCAACTGCTGCAATTCCATAATTACGCGGAAAAAAAAAAAACACCCCTGCAAAAATTGCATAATTCCAGTGACCCAGGCTATGGGCTGGGTCTAGTCTGTTTATTATGAAAAGGTATGATAAAGACAGTAGACGTCACATATTTATTGTGACAAACAGATTAAAGTCAATAAGCATTTAAGGGTGGGCTATTTCTACTCTGTATGAAAGCCAGCAGAGAGGTATTTTCTAATAAGGAATCTCACAGATTACTGTAGAAGACAAGGTTTGTGGTTACCTCACAACCCCCGCACTCCCTGCCCAGGGAAAGAGGGCTTGAAGTGCTGAGGCTTGAGGTAGCGACAGCTCACTATATCACTGCTTCACCACCTGCTTCCCTCCAATCCTTGCTGCACCTGCATGCTTCTCTTAACTGCTCTCATTACTCCTGCATGAAGGACCACACAAGAACCAAAAGGATCCTCCTGCGCCTTTCTGGTGGCAGGAGACACCTCCCATCTGCCCCCCCCACCCATCTATTCTGTGGCCACCGGACCGGTCCCAGCATCTGGCCGTAAACTGGGCACCATTCTGGCTGCAATAGGCTCCACAACCGGGGAGGGTCGTCTGGAAGACGAAATTGATTCCTTAATGGTGGATTTTGGCATACTGAGACAGAAAAATGGCTGCAAGGCTCCAAGCGTGTTAGGAATTTGAAGCATAGAGTGAAGGATCAGTAGGGTAGGGCCAGGCACAACAACATTAGACTTGTTGGTCTACCGTAAAAAATATAGGGGTTTCCATGGTCATCTTTCTTGTGGCTTGGTTGCAGGAAGCTGTGGCCCAAGAGGGATTGCCCATATTATTTGCCCTTGAAGGGGCACACTGGGTCCCAACTTGTCACCTTGTGTCTAGCTCTCCACCATGTCCTGTGGTGGGCCGCCTATTGCTGGTACTATTTACTGCGGCACGTCTGTAGTTCAGGCCCCTTTTCCGATGAGTATTTAAAAGTATCCATCTTTCCTCACACTACTGCTGCTGTATAGAAACTCAGGACTTCTCTTAATGCAGTGAAAAAGTGCTTACGAGACCTGTCCATCACTTATTCAGTCATGTTCCCTGCCAGATTACGAGTGCACCTTCATGGCAAATCTATTCTTTTTGATTACCCCACTGTGGCCTGGAACTGGATCGACATCTATGACTCTTGGAGCTTCCCACCAAGTGGCTACCACCCCCTCCAATGGCTATGAGATCAGCCGGTCTGGTCGATTAGTGGACTAATGCGTCCACTGTAGGAGCCTGTGTTCGACCTCATGGTCACAGGTTCAATTCCAGTGGTGCACTCAGCCTTTCATCCTTCTGAGGTCGATAAAATGAGTATCATTGAGTTGGGCAACAATAAACATCTGTTATTCAGCGCCTTGATACACTCAGGTGATACGTGCACTTTACAAATACACATTATGTTAAAGGTCACGTTTATCGAGGTGTAGGCGCATCTGCCATATGCAGCAACAAGCTCCAGATTGCAGGTCTTGGGCATTAGCCGTGGCAGCCTAAGTGGGTTTCATTGCTGGTCGTGTGGGGAGTGAAGCATCCACGGGTGAGGACTCTTGGTCAGGCACAGAGTTTTTCAGCCTAAGACTCCAGTGTTCTGCTCCCTAAGGTCAAACCCAGAAGAGCAGCTTACATGACATGACATTTAATGGTAGCAATACTATGAGAGTAATTTCATGTTTGCATGGCTAAATGGGCATGGATCCTTCTACAATATACAGTTTTTGTTGGTGGGATTGGGGGGGGGGGCCTGAACTTCCTGGCTGGTGTTTCTCCCCCCCCACTTCACTAAGCTTCAAAGAAGGGCCCTATGTAACCTTCCTTAAGGTGTGATTACGTTAAGCCTCAGAGTGTTGTTGACAGTGCGCGGTTTCTGGTCTTTGGTCGGGGGGTGGGGAAGGGGGAAGGGATTTGGATGGGTTTGTTGTTTACCCACCCTGGTGGGCAGTTCTCGGTTTGGTTGCCCACTTTGGAGCCTTTCAGCTTGAGATACTGTTGGTGCGGCCAGGAGTGCTTGATGTTAATGGAGAGGTTCATCCACTCTTGACTGGGTTACACACCTCATGGCTGGCGCACCTCCTCTATTGCTTGTCATTACTTGGGATGTGTTCCCCAAGCAAGAGATACAGGGTCCAATAATTTCTCAAAAGACGCAAAGCTCAGGTCATTTTTCTACAGAAACTCATCTGACCAAAGAAGAAGGGACAACATTACAAAAGCGCTAGCAGGGGAAAGTGTATGCCACTACCTCCTCAGCATTTGCCATAGGCCCTCAATTGGATATTAGCAGGAACACAGTTTTTGCTCCACACTGAAATCACAGAACCAGGAGCATATTACACTGTGCCTGGGAGCAAACTGGATGGTAGAGATATAGCCCTCATTAACATTTATGCCTCGAACACTGATGAACCAACCATCCTTGCCACCCTGGCACCACATCTTCACGGTGTTACACTATCCTTTGCTTATTGGTGGGGACTTCAAATGCATAGTTGATGTTCACTTAGATCACATCCAACCCCTCCCTTCCTCTTTGATTACAAAAGGCGCTCACTTAGTCTTCCAATGGGTTGGAGAGTAAGGTCTTATTGACTCCATACCTATTACTATTCAGGTATGCACAATTTGATGGTTGAGCTTGACATATTTCTTTACACATTGCAAATTCATGATCTGATATGCTGGACAGAATATTTGGCAAAAAACTAATTCGGATCACAATCCCCTGCATGTGATAGTTCTAGATCATGCACCCATACATTGAAATTAAACACTGCAAACTTGGATGACTTGGTCCTTAGATCGGTCCTGGAGGGCACGTACGATGAGGGCATCACACCCCCTCCCCCACTCAAGGTGGAGTGGGAGGCCTTCAAGACGGTCCTGCCTAATATGTATGTCCCTCCTCTGAATCGCTTGAAGGCTGAAAGGGAAAGCCACCTTGAACTGTTGGAATGACTTAAAATATGTGACTCCCAGACCTATATAAAAAAGATGCATAACAAAGGCAACAAATCTGTACGGTTGTTGGCTTATTGGCCCTAACAGAAGCCTCGCTCAAAAACTTAGGATAAACACTGCATGTAGCCACCCAGTATATAACCAGGGTATCAAAGCGGTTTTCTTAGTATATTACTCTTGTCTCTATGATCAGCAGGAAGGTGTGGATCCACAAGCCATCCATGACTATGACTGTACCGTAGCCACTGGAATGCCGCAGATGCCGGCAGCAGTGATGACCGTATTAGGTGGTGAGATTACAATTCAGGAAGTTCAGGAGCCCATAAAGGCACTGGTTAGGGGTAAAATGCCTGGCTCAAAAGGGCTACCCATCGAATTACATGCCACTGGTCACAGCTATCCATGTCCTGGAAGTCTCCCACGGGAACTCCCTGCAGGAATGGTGCTGCAAATTACTGAAATAGGCTGAATGTGAGGAATCATTATTGAGGCAGGATGCACAGAGGGCCCAGTAGTGTCCTGATCACAAGAAGAAATAGGGTGTGATACTCCAGGATTGCCTGAGCATTGATGACAGGATTGCATGAGCATTGATGATCAAGGGCAGTTACTGCCCCTGAGAAGCAAGACTCTGCTGATTAGTAATGGGCATGAATGGCGCATCCAGTGAACACAGCTTGTTAGAGGGCAGAGCACAGTCTGCTGGAGTGGTTTTGAGACTGTAGGGTGGAGATTGCAGAGTGGGACATGGTGGTTTGGATAGCCCACTCATCCTCTAAGTGCTCAACATTAATTTCCCCAGATTAGGCTTAGGTCTCCGCAGTGGCAGTCTGTTATGGTTTATCATGTAGCGTTGGATTGGTGATTTCCTTACCTTTTCCTTTCTCCCCCAATACTACCTATTTCCCCTCATTATCTGCTGCACTGAATGTATGTCCTTTATCAGCTATTCAGTCTTCTTTCCGCAAACACTCCCCATTTGCTAGCAGATTGTCATCATCCACCACAGTTACACTGCTTTTTATTGTTTCTGCAAACTATCTGTTTGCTGCTGCTTCAATTTCATATTTATGGTATGTTCTTTCAATATAAGCTCTATAAAATATGTTAGAAATTTACATAGGTTTGAAGGGTTTATTCATTAAAAGTTATAATAAAGCCAGTAGGGAGGACTTACATTTGTGAAAGGCATGTGCGTAAGGCAATAGGACTTCAAGGGTGGATTACTATTGCACTGTGTTTAAGCCTGTAGGCATTTATTTAGATAAATGAAATTTCCCAGTTAATGGTAGTAGGCAATGTTTTAGTATTGTGACACACTCCCCCTCCCATTCCTTCCACCCCCTGCACAAACCTTCGGGACAAAATATTTGCACTAAAATAATCCTTATTAAGCCCTCATTGGAAGGATTTTATATTAGCTGTAATTTTTAACATATTTGTAATTGTATTCCGGTATACCTAATAGTTGTCTTGTGGGAAAGCTTATGCGCAACAGCAATACAGTAGGTAGGCTGTTATGGTGACAAGCCCCTGATGAAGGCTACAGGCATAAATGGTTCATTGGAGATAGTTATTTCAGATCTGTTTATTATGATAACCATTATTTATTTATTATGAAATGCATATACTAAAGCTAATAGGACTTTAAGGGTGGATTGCAACTGCACCATGTTAACACGTGCAGGCATTTACTTGGTTACATGAAATCTCACTTATTACCTTTGATAAACTTCTAGGAGTAGAAATTTTGGACTTGAATCATTCTCTATAAAATCTATAAGGAAGGCTTTTCAGTGTAAGTTGTCTGCCAGAATCTTTCAATAAAAAATGAAGAATAAACAAAACACATACATACATATGGATACAAAAACAGATGAGTCAGCCCTCTTCTGTTACCGCTGTGTATGGGTTTCATTTACTCTCTGCTCCCATTCATGACAGCATACAGCTTTAGGACATTGGTCAGCCCACTTTAGCCACTGGCTCTGCTGCCCTGTGATTGACCGCATTTAAGCTCACGTGTTCATATCCACCAGAAAATAAGGTGCTTGAGTGCCTGAGTTGGTGGGCAGCTCCTTTAGTTTTCCACTTCCTCCTATTAAATATCCTCTTTCATTTCTGTCCTTCTTTCATTTTTAAAGACTACTACAGTAACCCAAACAGTGCTACCTGCTTGCCACTCATTTCATCTGCAGTATGACATCCTACACAGCCACTGCCTGTAAAGCAGGTGACCATATATAAGTAATAATCTGTTATCGTTGGATCATTCCAAGAGGGCGAACACATTTATTCTAAAAGTGGTTGCCATGCCGGATCGTTAAGCAATTTTTTTTATATAGAACACTATTTCAAGATAGCCACCCCCGCAACAATGTTGACATTATTGCAACCATGGGGGCGACATTTTTAGGCAGCATGTTTTCTTTTTTCAACTTTACCCTTTCAAATTTTTTTTGCACATGTTGAGTTAGTGTGTTTTCTGGTAGCTGTTTAGGTGGGTGAATTTAAGAATGAGTCAGTGGGAATATGAATAGATGCACAATTGTAAGGAAGAGTGGCAGTGCATGTATGATAACTTAAGTAGCGCCGAAATCTCTTAATGAGTAAAGAGGCACTTTCAATTATAAGCCAGAGTTATTGGCATTATCATTGGTAGCTATGACCATTTGTCTTCGGGTTAGTAAGAATTGAGTAACTTTAAAAAAGTACAGGTGATCACTCTATGTACAGCTTCCTAGCACACACACCAGTGACGACATTACCACAGTATACATTAGAACTCCAAGGGATACAGTAAACTAGTGGAAAGGATATTCAATGGGAAACCACTTGATAAGCACTTTGCCTTCCATGTGGTCAAAACATGTGATGGGAGGTTGTGGAGGGGCATATTGTGTTGCTGTACTGCAGAGGGGTTCTTTACATTGGGTCTCCAATTCATGGAGATGAGAGTCTAAAAGGCATAGATATAGGCTTGCTAAGTCTAACCTGACTGACAGTGGAAAAACAGCCCCTGCACGAATGTGATTTAAATAAAACAAATCTAGTAACAAAGTAACACTGTGCTGTGCAGACAGAGGTTATGAAGAGAGCTGGGGAGCGGTGGTGGAGGCTGGAGATTGGTAAAAGAGGGTGCAGATGGGGACGGTCAGTGTACAGGCGAGAGGTTTGCAGTAAGAATAAGCTGTGGCAAAGCCAATAGGTTTCGCCTATGCAAACTCTGATGGCTTTGTCAATGCTTTATTTTACACATTTAAAAAAATAAGACTATGCACTTTCAACGCTGCAGCCTACCGGATAGAGGCAGAAAGGAGAGGATGTGTCATTATAGCCAGAGCTGCTGATTTCGGAGCTAAGCAAGCCAATCACTGCTTCCCACCAATCACAGCATTGTCCCTTTGATAGCCATGCCTCTGGTGGCAATGAATGGAAGCCCCTGTGGCCGGTAAAACATCCTTGCATACCGGCCACTCTGCATGAAACTGAGCGGCTGACCGCAGGTGAGGGGTTTTACAGGATGTTTCATGCCTGACGTTTTCACTGACCAGTCAAAGAGCAAGGGAACATGTGCTATATAAGCCAACCACAGAGTACAGAAGGGGGAAACAAGGAATGTGGGTAGTTACAATAGAAGATCACCGTGGAAACTGTCAAACTAGGTAGGCAGTCACTGTTGTATGCAGAGCAAAGCCATCTTGAGTTCATGCATTACACCTTTAATAAAGAGAAAACAGTAATAACACATACTCTCTTCCAGCTGTGGCTGCACTGACTGCTACCGTACCCGGTTTAAAGATGTTCAAACGTTCTGACACACAAGTAGGACTACAATGGCAATACATGTTTTACTGTGACTTAATGTCACAGCCATCATCCTAGTGGGCACTTTAGTAGAAAGAACCCATATCAAGGTACATCCAGGAACAGTAGTGTAAATGATGTCAAATTTAATTTTGAGTTACATTGTATCATCTGTTATTATCTTAAGGTATATTTGTAGATACAAGCGGGAAACTACAGTGTGTACGACCACTTCGCAGCACAGAAGAGGGGTATTTTGAAGCAGAATGACCTGAAGATAGGAGAGGATGTGGTGTAAGGGCTATATCGGATGATCTTGAAGCTAGGGAACCGGGTTCGAGTCTTGGCGGGTGGCTCAACATCATTTTTTTTTTTTTTTGGAGTTTTATTTAGAACAAACTATCGAAAAGTACTCAAGAGCTTCACATTCTGGGCAAATCACAATACCTCCGTGCCTGTGAATGCATCTATCTCTAATGCAACTGTTGGTCACGTAAAGCTCTCCGATACCTTCGGTTGAGTATGCATTATTTAAAATTATTAAAAAATAATAAAATAAAAAGAAAGAACACACAGCAGGAGAGGGTGGTAAACAAACACAATGGAGTGTGGGAAACAGTGGGAGGTCAGAGGAGATAGGAAGCATAAATAATGGGCAGTGGAAAGAGGGAACATATGCACTCTTATGGAGTGTGGGGATGACATTTTAAAAAAGTACCTCAGAAGACCACAGCCAGTGTAAGAACACTGGCCGCCTGCTACTGATCGCCAATAAGAAAGAGTACTTGGTCCAAGCTCCAGCCGAGAAAAGAGAGGAGGTGCAACCTGATGAGAAGCTGAAGCTGACCAGTGAGAAGCAAGAAAACAAGAGTGACCTGCAAAGTCTAGGAATGGTAAGTAGTGGGAGGGCTGTAAGCCCCTTTTAAAATTATTTTTTATAACAAAAGACTTTGCAAGCACAGCACAACCTCTGTGCAGGCAAATCCTAAAAACTGGATTTCAAGTGGGCATGGAAAAACAGGGCTACGATGATGCTAGCAGAGAAGAAGTTGCAGTTAAAAGAAGAGAATGGGGATTTGAAATGTATAGAAGGGAAAAGAAGAGGGTCTCCGGGGGTAAGGAAGGAAAGAAGAGCAAAGGCCCAGCCGGAGTGGCAGGCATCAGGGGCCAGAGCCTTAACCCAACAGACAACCCAGCTGACCGCGCACACCTGGATAAAAGCGGAACCTTCCCAACTCCTCCCTTGCACCTACAGCACAGCAGGCCAAGCAAAGAGCTAAATGAAGGGATGTGCGCACAGGAGAGGAGGGGTGCACAGACACCAGTGATGGCACCAAGAGGCCTGCAAACAGGTACAAAGGAATGGGAAAAGACAGCTAAGGCACAAAAGGCAGCAAAGTAATGGATAAATGGAAATGCTTGAAAGGCTGGCTTAGGACTGAAGCTAAATATTAAGAGTACTGTACAAGTACAAATGCACATCACACATGGCTATCATAGTGGTACATGACAGCCATCATTGGATAGAAGTGTTCAGCTGTAGTTCACATTGGCCTTGCAGTTTTTGGTCACTTCAACACTACCCACATAGCAGCTCTTGCATATGGTCATTTGTACATCAAGTTGGCTTATGTCTTGTTAACATTTTGATGGCTTTATAGTAATAGGTGTACACGGAACCAGCTCCAGAAATAAAAATGAAGTGGATTATAAAAGAAAGGTACAATAATAACTAAGCAGACAGTAAAAGAAAGAGCGTCTATATGTAATCAACTTTTGACGCATAAACAAGAATCAAAAAAAGAAAACAAAACCCTGTCAAGGACTTGTACGTAACAAACCTAAAAAAAGACAGAACTAATAATACGAAACATAACTAGAAGGAAACTAAGACATATAATTATTTTGAAAAGTGGTTTATAGATACAAATACAAAATTAAGTAAATCAATGCATGATGAATGAATTTATAACTAGTCAAATATCTTGTTTATTGTCCTGATGAGAACTTTAAGTTGTACAGCCAAAATAAAATGACTAAGAGAGGAAAAATACATTTGAATTGAGGGAGTGCTCTACATTCAGTTAAACTATCTCCACCAAGTTTTTAAAAATCTTTAGCGTATGAACGAATAGTATCATTGGATACGTGGCTGAAATTGCTTATGTATGATGTATCCTTAAAATAAATAAATTACAGATTGTGTTTCTATTTACAATTGTGCATAATAAAAGATTAATTGTATTGAAACTGAATTTTGGGGTCAATTAGTTTATTGCTTTGGGTATGTCGTAATTATTGTTTATGAGGATCTGTGGTGCCTAGATACCTACCTATTTTGGGCCCACTGTTGGTATGTAATAATATTGATCATTTTATGTACCTTTTGGACTTAAAAAAACATTATAGGAATAAATTCTTCTGTGCTTTACCAATGTTGGACAATTGTGTGAGAGATAAAGTGCTATAGAAACTAGCTTACTGTTCTTCCCTTAAATTATACTACACAAGGGGTACTCTATTTTCTTATGCATATGCCCAGGTTTCCAGGGTTATTGAGCTTGCACCACGCACACCCTCCTAAAAAGTGTGCGTTGGTTGCCTTGGCATGGTCCTCTATGCAGAAGAGGTGGTTAGCGTGGGTGCTAGTAATAAATGTTTTTTTTAGAGGTTCTCAGGGAAATAAAAGGGCAAGGTTGGCATCCGATTATGGGCCTCATCACCACTGCTCCAATCATTTAAGATGAATGATCATACGTGGGGTGTTGGACTCAGTCTTGCCCTTGGTTTGGGTCCTGTGTAATACTCATCAGTAATGTAAGGGTACACGGTTTCATGTGAGAGCTAGGCCACATCATTCTTTTCTTTTGAATATTAGAAGAGTCATAAATTATTTTTGTTTTTCCAGACTAGTTGAACTTATCTAAACTTTTCTTGTAAATTATTAACTGTATCGTAGTTTTCAAGTTCATCTCAATCATCTTTAAATAAGTCTTGCTTATGTTAACATAAGCCAGCCGTGTGTGCACTCCAAGATATTAAGGACCAAAATTTGCAGAAAGCTTTGTCATCTAGAAAGGTTCTAGATTACTTATAAGTCTTCGACGGGCAGTGATGGCCCCAAGTTATTCCTTTATAACTGTGCCATGATGTACCGTCTGTATCAGTTTCAATATTGTGAATTTATTCTAATTGCCAATCTGCAGTAACATATGTGTTCTAATAATGTCATTAAGGGACAGTGCAATTATGATATTTGTGGTCATATCATCATTATATGCTAAAATGGTATGATCATTCATGGTGTGAGGATAGAGAGAAGAGAAGTGAGAGCTAGAACAGACGAGGAGAGAGGGTAGTATAAAAGACTAATTACAGAACACTGCAGTAACATCCAATGCAGCTATGCCACTACTAAGCTGACAACTCTTTTTTTTTAAACCCAGACACAGCAAAGATGGAATAAAGGGGACAATTACCAATAGATTATAGCAATTTGTACCACTGAATAAAGTCATCTTTCTTTCTTTTGAAAAGAGCAACGATGGATACACAAGGTAAATAGAAACCCTCGATGGTTTACACAAGAAGATACCATGGGTAATAAGGAGTATGAATATCAAAGGTTGGTTATTTTGATAAATACTGTCATGCTATTCTGAGTTCTGAACATATTTTAAATGCGTTCATTCAAACTAAGAGTATTACAGGCCCACTGACCACGTAAAATAAAATATTGCTTCTACAGACTTGGTTATCTCACATAACTGGGCCATGCAGAGGACACTGGCAATTTGCACTGCGTCTTCATACCTTCTCCAATAATTGTAAAAAACATAGCAAAAATCCAAAAAAACAAAAGCCTAACACCTTAGACCTAGGGATATTATGACCCCATGCTTATATCAATATGATCTTACCTCGTTCAGTACTTATTTATTGACTAACCCTATTTTGTGACTCCTGGATATTAATTAATCCAATCCAGGCAGTGTTTTCCCAAGTGTGAATGTGATAAGACATGCTCTCTACCTCCTCACCTTTGTTTTTGATTGCACTGTGTTTCTTGAATTGGCTCACTGATGGTATTCCCTTTACATGTGACATAAACAGAAGTATAAGCATGTTGATTTTAGAATCTGTTTTAATAAAACTGACTTGCTATGTTAAGGCAATTACAGCATGTCACAGTGAGCTCTTCTCATATATTTAGCCCTTGCTTACATGTTGTCTTACAGATTACAATACACAGTGGTGCAAAAGGGCAGTTTATGGACCTAGAATTTCTGGTTCCGTATAGAATATCTTCTCGTGAATGGACTTATGTTTTTCTTTCACTAACACGTCTCACTCACACCGATCTCCGAGACACCTGCTTACTTACACATAGTCAAAAGAGTTAGTATAAATACATTGGGTTCTGCTCTGAACAACGCCTCAGACACATGTTTGTTTCTTCTGTGGGCTGAAACAGATAGACCAGTGACAACAATAAAGTTTTGGACTTCTGCTACGACATAAGTAGCTTTAACTGATGCCGGACATCACTTAATTCCTTCCCCATCTTCTACAGCGTGGCCTCACCTACCATACATCAATCCTGGGGCAAAAGAGGACATCACACTGGAGATGAGTCCTCTTGTGATGCAAAGCTTCCATGAGTGTGATGAGAAAGGACCCTTCATCCTTAAAACCGATTAGTCCATGATGAAAACTTTATCCGTAATTGACCATAAAAGAAAATAGTGCACATTGCTTCAATACTAAGAGAGGTGCTCCCATTCTCTTAGTTTCCCCAGAGTACTTTTTAGTTTAACAAACATTAAGAGGGTGTTCTCTACCGGGTTTTCCGCAAGCTCTCTCAGTTGGTGAGTTGCCTGACAAACTTGCATGGTCTTGAAGGGTGGTGCACAGCAGTCCTGCATTGTTCCTACAGTGCACCACATAGTGCGGATACATGATGGGATTATGAAGCTCTGAACCCAGCGTGCTTTAGAGTTTGAAGAATTCAGAAAGTAAAAGGAACGATTTCTGCTTTGTGACAACTGGCTTAGCATTTTAGAAAACTCTTCTTAACCCTATTAACCCAAGCTGAATGCTGCAAAATCAACAAAAAGAAAAACTGGAGCAGAGAGTAAGATTCCGGAATGAAAAAAAGAAAACAAAGCCCCTTCACACAGGCTATACTTTTCAGGAAATTGTGTTTCTAATTGTTTGTTGCTGTTCACACAAAAAACATTTCTAAAAGAGCTGGTGAACATAAGTCCTCAGCTATGGTGTATGAATGGATGGCGGGGAAAGAGGCACTTAAAAGCAGGCAGTGGTGGCAATATAAACTTATTACGTATAAAAATAGCTGTGTGCTCATGAGCCAAATTAACAAGTTACTTATCTTTAGTAAAATCTTTCTGATGGATACTCTAACTGTGGATTCCACACACCTTGTGAATATCCTTAGTTGCAATACTGGATCCAGAAACTCAAAAAGCAATGCTGCTGTGTGCTGGTAAGCAATATTGTGGAGCTCTGCGCTGACTTTGTTCCAAGTAACAAACCAAGCCTGTATATAAGTGCCACTCATGCACACTATTATCAGTTTCTTTTGTAGGCCTGTCCACACTCTCCGTTGCAGAGCCCATAATCAACTAGGAAGGACCAGGATGCAGAGTCCTAACTTGAGACCTTTTTACATGGATAAGGATACCATTTCACAGAACGGGGAGGTGGAAAGGTGGTGAGAAATCAGAGATTATCGTTCAAAAAGGGTTACTGAAGGTATGTAACTTTTTCTTCTGGTGGACACTTCTAACTGCAGATTCCTCACCTTGTGAATAGATCCAAACGCAGCACCTCCCAAATTGGTAGGTCTGGGGAACAATTCAGATCAAAAAGTCCTGCAGAACTGAATAGGCAAAATGCCCAGCCTGATTGACCTGTCAAAGTAATAGTGCTTAGTAAATGTGTGCACCGACGCCCATGCAGTAATCTGACAGATAGCCAGGAAAGGCAGTCCATGTGCCAACACTGCTAGCAGTCTTTAGCTTCTGGAGGATGCTTCTTCGCTAATGCATAGCAGATCATCTTAAAGCGGACTATACATTTTGAGACATTCTGCTTCTGCACCACCTTGCCTTTCTTTGCTCCCAAGAATCTCACAATGAGCTGTTTGTCCACCAGATTTTCTCTGGTACAATCAATGTAGAAATTCAGTGAACATTTGGGATCCAGTCGATGTACTTTCTCCTCCTCTTTTGAAGGGCTGAGAGAAGCAACAAGTGTTAGAACCATAATAGTTTGTTTGACATGAAAAGGAGTCACTACTTTCTGCAGAAATGCAGCTCAGGTTTTCAACATCAGTTTCTCTGAAAAAAAATGAAAAGGTAGTATAAAGCGGTTGGACTGAAAGGGCCTGGAACTCACTCAGGCAACAAGTGTTATTGTAACAAAAAAGATAGTTTAAAGGTCACGAGATGTAATGGACAACCGTGTACTAGATAGAATGGGGTACACATTAGGAAAGTGAGAACCAAACTTTAGTTCCACTGTCGCATCACAAAGGGTTTTGGCAGAAGCATATGTACAAAGCTTTAAAGAAATGTGAAGAGCTCTCCATTAAAACAGCTGCAGAGATGTGTGGCCAAAAATGTTAGAAGTGAATGTAACCTCAAAGAAAAAGACACCTGTATAAAGCTCAGTTTCAACAATTCCAGTCTAAAGACCCCGGAAAGCTTCCTCCCTTATGCATTACCCTGTATGATCATGTGAAATACTCAAAATGCAAATCACTGAAAAATACATTTCCCTTGAACACCACATTTGAAATGATAGATCAAAATTATAATTATGTTCTGAATGAAAATCGGCGCTACTGATTACACAGTAACAAGAGCCCTTTACAAGATTAAGATGAAATGAGACATGTCAGCTATGTTAGGACTCTCTCCCCACTTCGAATTCAAAAGGACCGTACAGTGGATGTGCTATTAAAACAACCAGATAAACTGGATGGAAGAAAACGGAATTGGAAAAAAATGCGCACTAATTAGATACCTAATGCGCATTCCATGTCCTTCAGGCACCTTGAGCACACACTAGACGAAGAAGGAAGACATCTTACTTTGCCTGATACAGGTAAAATAATGGCTGGGAAATTAGGTTTGGAGTTTCTGTATCAACTATGGTCAGATTCTTCTCCTAGAGCAGGGAAACCCACACAGATTTTCCAAATAACCGCTATGCGAGTTAACTTTCTGATGCAATGCTTGATAATTTTTTATGTAGTTCTTCTGAAAAACCGACATGAAGCCATGAATGTCAGTTTTTCAGAAGAGCTGCATGAGAAATAAACAAGCATTGCATTTAAAAAGTAATTCACATAGCGGTTATTCGGAAAACTTGGATCAGTACGTTGAACAAACGTTAGTATCCTACATTAGATGCTGTGACCGTATTCATTAGTGTTGGTTTTTCGCACTGCCCATCACAGACCATCAGACAATCTCTTGGGTCTGGGAGCGATCGAGACCTGCAAGAACACTAGCTGTAACAAGGAGAAAACAGCTGTATACCCTCAAGAGGATAAACACACTTAAATCAGCACAGATTTAATGGTGTATTAGTTTGTTTAATGAAGTCAACAGGCTGCATGCTAGAATGAGTAGAAATCGGATCCTGGCAACTGGTCTCACAGAATGTCAGCAAGAACAAAGCTTTTATGTGCACCAAATGTTCTATTAATCGATCAGAATAGGCAAGACAGGTATTTCTTCTCTTCTACTGTTTGCATTATCACGTTAATCGCTGAGTGGGAAGAAGACCCGCCCCCACACTATGCTACTGCATTGTCAAAAATAGATACAAAGTCAAAAAATGCCAATAATCTCCCCTTGCCTCTTCCTCAAACACCATTTGCAAAAAGGAACCTCCCCTCCCTCTCGCTCGCATTCCTTTCGGCTGTTTATAATAGACGTACAGTGAGGTGCACTTCGGCTGACAGCAGTGGAATGGATAATTACTACCCTCTCACTTCAGCAGTGTCGGGAGCAGGCCTAGCTACTGCCGCAGGTGGCTTATTCGGTTTCCTGCACTTCGGGGATCCCATAAAGTCCGCTCACAGCAGGTCTCCTAAGACAGCAGGTTAGCATTCATCGGTCCAAGTGCAATTCCATGACCCTTTTATACAGGCTCAAGCACGCTGAAAAATGTAGAACTTACCATGGGGGCCTAAACTCGATCATACCAACCGCACATTTTAAACTGAAGGCTAAGGAAGCAGGGAACACACTGCTTATACACATCAAATGTACATAAACGCAGCGCAATCTAAAGCAGAAAATTAATACAGCATGCAAGTGAGGCCCCAGTGGGTTTACCAAACACAACTTAAAAGGGAATCCCGCCATAGCATCATCCAGCCATGAAAGAGGGGAGGCATAGGATATAGATAATACAAAGTCGCAGTGTAGTACAATTCTGCATACTCGTTAGGCAAACGCTGAAATCCCAAGGACTGCTGCAGATGAGTCATTTATGAAAAATCTGATCTTCAAACCAGGAACTCCGCTACCCTCACAATAGCTGTGTTCATCAGCCTGAAGACAATAATCTTGGCTGGACTTAAGAAGTAGAATATAGAATAGCGAGCTAGAGGGTATTTTTATCATCCGCTACCACTAGGACAATCTAGAGATTAAGCAAGTGGAAGGAAGTGGTTTGAATCTCTCTTAAATATGTTTTAGAGTTAAGCATACATGCAAAAATCCATTTCCATTCTAAGGAGAAATTATGTAAATCTACTTTTAATACTACCATAGCCCTCTCAGACATACGGAGTTTGATCCTAAAGTGAGGATGGGGTGCAAGCAATGCTGTTAAGGAAAACGTGTTACTTTTTCTTCTCAAGAGCAAATAGCACAAAGGAAGACCGCGAGAGACAGGAAAAAATATTGGTCAGTTTTCACGTGATCATCTAGCCAGTTTTCCAAACTGCCTTTATTACATTTATTAAAGTTATAGCATGGTAACCACGTCTGTGCAAAAAAAAGTTAAAAGAAGACACGTCGTTATCCAACACAGAGGTATAAAAGGACCCACAAAGTTAATCTACTTTAGCTCAGACAAGATGTAACGATTTTAAAAACACCTACCAGTAAACTGATAATGAAACACAACCACAACAATGGTCAGGTTTAGCTCACAAGTCAACAAGATCCATGCAAAGGGTCACCCACTCCACGACCAGATAACTTTCACATATCACAAAGGTCCAGCGGTGGCCTGTAAAGTGGTGGGGCGAGCACCCCATCCCTCCAAAGCCCTCAAGTTAACTACCTCTCCCACCAAAAGCCCAAATAACACTAACTAAAGCACAAATGTTACACCTGCATGCACTACACATTTACATACAGTACACACTCATGCATCACACATTAAAAAGAAAAAGGTACTTACCCATCAGCTGCACATTCTGCTCTCTGATAGACAAAGAGCTCCCCTAACCAATACAGATGTTGCTCTCATGTTGTTAACCAGCATGGAAGAAGCACCTGGATTGGATGGAGCGTCCCGGAGGACTGTGCCTGGTCTCAACCCAGCTGTTTTACGATGTCACTTTGGCCGGCAATTGTTTGTTTATAAATAGACGTGTGGTTTCTCTGGGGGCCACGATTACTTCCCAAGGGAAATCACACATCTATAAAAAAAAAAGTTTTATATATATATATATATATATATATATATATATATATAATTTCATTTAAAGAACTAAAGGTTATAAGAACGTTATAGGTAGGCTCACATTTTAAACATACGAAACCACAGAAATTCACCAGTTATTCATCTTAGGGCATGAGTTATAGTTACTTGAAGTAACAAACTATAACTGGCGGTCTCGCCATGCACAGTTTTTTTTGTCAAAAATTTTACTACAATTATTACATTGATATTATCAATGATGCTATCAAAGATGTCATAAGTGCAGCAACTTGTGGGGTCATTAATGCAGGACGAGGGCACGAGTTAGTTACTTGATGTAACTAACTATAGCTGGTGAATTTCTATGGTTTTGTATGTTTAAAATGTGAGCCTAACTAGAACGCCCCTGTAACCTTTGTTTTTTCAGTAAATTTCAATTACTTTTTTATAATGTATAGTAATTTTCATTACTATACGCTAATTCAACCACTGCCATGCACAACCTTTGGCCATGCGTGGCGGCGGTTGGGTAGAGGGCCTGGCCACAGGCCAGATTCTGAGGCCAACCCCCTATAAGCACCCATCTTGCACTGTACACAGCCGTCACCCATGCGCAGTAAGGGTTGCCCTCAAGGCCAGACCTGAGCCAGTCCCTGCGACCAAGTTACCCTCCCCCCCCAAAACTACCCAATCCTACCGTACTCTACTCTGCACACACCCCTTTGACCATGGGCAGCGGGAGTTGGCTGCAGCCTATCTCTCTGGGTGTGACCTTCAAACTGAGCTATTGCTTTTTCTTTTTTAAAGCACTATCTGGGATTTCGAGGGTGTCCGGGGGGGGGGTCCCTGCTTGCTGAACCATTTCATATCTGTTCCCTGTGATGAAAGATGCTCTTTTTGACATCAGGACCTGCTTTACTGTTGTCAGAAAGTGGAGTGTTTGCTTTGGCATGGCTGCAGCTTCAAAGCTGCAGCAAAGCCACAGCAAATAGCTATGTCCTGGGGGTGGGCACCCCGGGACATATCAGGAGCCGGGCCTGGGACCTGTACCTCCTGTGCACATAGCCCAAAGGAGGTGGTGGTCCCCAAGGCTAATGGGGGTCCGAAACAGATCCCCTTTACATTATTTAGTATGCGCCCCTGGGAGATAGTGGTCCGCAGGGCATGGGGGTGGGCGCACGGCCCCCTCGGCTCATATTTCATCATTTGGCCGGGAAGGTGGTGGTGGTCCCAGGGGCTGTGGTGAGGCCATCAGTCCTCCCCCACATTAAAAAAGCATTTTTGCCCCAGGGGGGTGGTGGTCCCCCGTGTGCGGGGGGCAGTGCAGCCCCCCTCTCATGTTAGATTATTTGCCCCGGGGAGGTGGTGGTCCCCAAGACTGTGGGAAAGAGGCCATCAGGACTCCCCACGTGAAAAAAAAAAAAGAGCATTTTTTCCCTGGGGAGTGGTCCGCAGGGGGTTCGCGCAG
The DNA here is from genome assembly GCF_031143425.1 of Pleurodeles waltl. Taxonomy (NCBI): domain Eukaryota; kingdom Metazoa; phylum Chordata; class Amphibia; order Caudata; family Salamandridae; genus Pleurodeles; species Pleurodeles waltl. Next base: position 972,841,876 of record NC_090446.1, on the reverse strand, counting down.
CCCACCCTGTTCATGTAACATTAATCGCCCTGGGGAGGAGGTGGTGGTCCCCGGGCCTGTAGTGGGGGGGGAGGCCATCGTGCCTCGCACACATTAAAAGAGCATTTTTGCCCTGGAGTGGTGGTTCCCTGGGGCCAGGGGAGGAGGGCCAGGAGACCCCCCCACCCCTATTAAAAACAAAAAAAGTGTCCCTGGGACCTGGCCCACCCGGGGGCTTATTTAAAAACAGGCACGGGAGCCCACGCTTGCTTTTTGTTTTTTTAATTTATTGCAGATTCGAGACCCGTTGCCGGGTGGGGAGCCTGGTAGGGTTTTCCCTTTGGGAGCCCAGCACCAGATTTAAGGGTCAGGGTTTTCATACCCTGTGCCCTTTTGTATTTTTCATTCATTTTTTTCAGGGACTCAGCTTCAACTGCGTGCCAAGATGGTTGCCAACACTTCAATGGCTTAGTTGTTGAAGTATTGTCAGCCAATCAAATCTCAGCACGAGATAGGGAAGGGTTATGAATCCTTCGCATTCCTAGTTATAAAGATTTAGGTTTTCCTTAATTTCTCAAATACTAATGAACAAATTTACAACAAAACATAAAGGAATCGCTTTCTGGACTAGGACCTACCTTTCTGCTAAATTTGGTTTAATTCTGTCCAGTAGTTTCAGCACTATCATTGTTCAAAATCCCTATGGAAAAATGAATGGGGAAAATGTGTTTTGGGTCCCACCGATCCCACCCCACCACCCTTTTTTTTTTTATATAAAAACTAGGTCCTAACTATAACTACCTAGTGCCAATATATATATATATATATAAATATATATATATATATATAAAGAGATAACTTGTCAATGCATGTGTGGTTTCCCTGGGGGCTGCGACCGGCCCCCAGGGAAACGACACACACATATATAAGTGAGCTCTTTACATACACATATGGGCAGACACAGACACAGACACAGACACACACCTCTCTTTTAGGCAGCAATAAAAAAGTCAAGATAACTTGTGATTATGTTCCTACTAGAGAAAGAGATTGGACTTTCGTCTAGTGAAAAGTTTTGGCGTCATAAGGTAGCACAGAAGGTTTATATGCCTGCTGCAAAGAACAGATCTGTATTTTATGTGTATACCTGAGTGGAAGAAGCGAAGGTAAGTTGACTGACATTTAATGTTACACACATCATACACTTACACCCACCAGCAATTTTGTGACCATGTCTGCTTTCTACGTAGGCTAGTGTTTTAGAGGGACAGTTTAGCCAGTAGCAGAGATGGCTTGTCGTTGAATGACTGCTGCTCAAGCCCTAACTTGGGTTATGGAGGTCAGCTCTGAGGCAGTCAGCAGAGCCCCATTCGACAACTCCTCTTCCAGGGATTCTGAGGGAGACTATGAGGATAGTCCCTTCGCAAGCAGTCTGTGCAGTGGGACAACAGCAGGTTAGCCCAATCCATAGAGCAGGTGCATGAGGTGGGAAGCACAGATAGAGTTGCTCCCTTGGTACCCCCCTCCAATTAAGTAAAGCCCCAAATTCCACCTTTTACTGGTGACGTTGGATGTAAAGTAGATATGGGCACCTTTTGGCCAATTGACTATGTGCCATTTCTTTTTGGATGTTGACTTCCTTCAGTAAATTGTGCAGCAAACAAATCTGTGTGCCAAACAATTTCTGAGGGAGCATAGAGGCACTCTAGGGCACGCCAGTGGACTCCAACTTTGCTGGCAGAGTAGAAGATATGTTTGAACTTTACGCTCAAAATGGGCTTAGTGCAGAAACCCACCTTGCAGTCCTACTGGACGACTCACACGGTTTGGGTAACGTTCCCACCCCCCATTTTTCCACACAGAGCCACAACAGGGAAAGGCCTAAAATCATATTGTGGAGACATCAAAATTATCTATTACAAAACAGCCTGGTTTTGCAAAGCGGACACCTGCGTTTTTGGTCCTGGGCTCGGCAGCCATATAGGGAAACCTACCAAACCCACATATTTCTGAAAAGTAGACAACCGGGGGAGTTCACAGAGGTGTAGCTTGTGTGTATTCCCCAAAGTTTTCTTACCCAGAACACCCTGTAAAGGTGAAACATTGAATAAAAACTCTATGTTTCCTTGCATTTCTGTCACACAAACTACAGGAATATGCAGGGATCCACAAAATTCCTACCACCCAGCGTTTCCCCATTTGTCCTGATAAAAATGTTTCCTCGCTTGTGTACCTAGTGTCTGAGTCAGGAATGATCACCCCAGAGTCAACAGTAACCCTGATGTAAGGACTACCATTGAGCATTGTGTGATCCATTCCTGCCACAGGCATTAAGACCAGGCACACCAGTAGGGTAGCATTTTTATTGGGACAAGTTGGGGAATGCTGGGTGGTAAGCAAATAATGACTGCTTCTAAACTCCATATATTGTGCCCATTTTAGAAATGTATAGGTTTCCTTGATACCTATTTTCACTGTTATGTTTTACCCAATTAGTTGCTGTATACCTGGTACACAATGAAAACCCATTGCAAGGTGCAGCTTATTTATTGGCTCTGGGTACCTTGAGTTCTTCGTGAATCAAGAAGCCTTAAATATACCCACAACCAGAATTGTCAGATGGCCATAACAGTATATTGCTGTTGAAAATCTGCCTTAGCTGGAAAAAGTTACAGATGAAAAGGTAGACAGAAATGGCTGTTTATTTCAAGTCAATTTCAATATTTTTAAATTTTAACTGTTACTTTCTATAGGAAAACCCCTGAAGGATCTACACAAATAACCCCTTGCTGAATTCAGAATTGTGTCTGAAACGTTTCCAGAAACGTTTAGCTGTCTGGGATCCACCATTTGTTTTACACCCATTTCTCTCGCTAACTGGAAGGAGGTTGAAAAAAAAAAAATAGTAAAATTGGGGTATGCCCCGGTAAAATGGCAAGACTATGTTGAAAAAAATTGGTTTTCGGATTCAAGTCTGCCTGTTCCTGAAAGCTGGGATGATGGCGATTTTTAGCACCACAAACCCTCTGTTGATTAAATTTGCAGGGAAAAACACAGATGCTTTTTTCTGCAGCACCTTTTTCCATTTTTCCCCAAAAACTCAAATTTTAGCTGTATCTTGCCTAATTTCTCAGTTCCCAACATGGGAACCTGGGTACCTTTAGACTCACCAGGATGTTGGGGAAAAAAAAAAAAAAAGAACACAAATCTGCAATGGCTAGCTTATGTGGAAAAAACGTTATGGAGCCTTAAACTCTAACTATCCCAAATAGCCAAAAAAGGGCTCAGTACTGGGTGGGAAAAAGGCCCAGCAGCTAAAGGGTTAACAGAAGGCCTAAGAACACACCTCCTACAAGATTGGAACCACTATATTTACAAGAATAAATGTGCTCAATACTCTCTTGCTCGAGAAAAACATTCTAAAATCTTTACACAAAATTCATGTTAGGTAAATATTTATTGAAGCACACCAATGTAAAGCTCATTACCAGTTTGAAATAGGGTTAAAATTTACAAAGAATAAAATGACTTGCCCTATTTTAAAAAAGATAAACTAATTTAAGATTTATAAATGGCACCTCCTTCCCTCGATATTTGTAAGCGAGTCTCAGTACCAACTTTGACATACACATTAGAACTAATTCTCAAACCATTACATTAGTGTGAGTGCCTCTTTCCACTGCTGGTATGGAGTCCATTTTCCAGCACATACCTCTGGCAGCAAGATCTCTCTTCATTTATGCCTCAAGACGATGGAGTGCGCAACTTACTTTTGCCTCCTGTCATGTTGCAGATCCCAATACTGCCTCTATACCAAATGACTGCGCCAACTGCCCTGCTGCATATTCTCAGTTCCTTCTTGCCGAAGCCTCCTTCTGATCTCAAAAATCTAATCAAGAAGTCCTGATTGAAAGCGACACACTATGGGTAGTTTCCTGCTTGCTCACTACTTCACCTGACTACCTCCCAGCGAAAGACTCATTGGGTCTAGACACTGCAGCACGCTTCCAGCAAAACACAAGGAATAGCAGCCATAGCGTTTGCTGCTAGCACTTAGATTGGGGGGAGTGGAGGAGGGGGACAGGGGTGGAGTGTTCTAACTCTTGAACTCGGGTCCGCTACTTATCAGTAGGAACCAAAAAAGTGCAAGGATTCGTCAGAAGTTGTACCTTTCAAGAGTACCAACATTCATTACATCAGACCCCATGACAAATAATACATGAATGACCTTGGTCTTATCAACACCATCAGCTTAGCAAACCACCAACTTGCACTCCCTTTCCTCCATCCAACTATTTACATTCGAGCAAGTACCCCCTTATTTAGCTTTCCTCACAACTTTTACTTCCCAGAACTACATTTTGCAGCAATTTTGCATCCTCCTTACGGTGTATATTGAAAAAGTATTTCTTGTTTTTAAGTAAATGTAGGTCTTGAACAGCAATAGTTTAACTAAAACCATCACAGTTGCTTTAAAAACAGTAATAGGAAGTTTACTGCTTGGGGTGAAATTTTCCCAAACGTTTAGGACGGACGAAAAAAGTGCCTAAGTGGGTGGCCTTTTTTACGCCAGTTGAGCAGTAGCCTTTCCTGTTTGCAGCAAAGGAGTTTGTCACGTGAAAACAACGCTAGTCCAGCTACTGTCGTCCTCCATGTGAACTCAGATACTGAAGGTTCAGAACGAGAACTCTCAACACCAAGAAAAAAGCTACTCAACACAGAAAATCCAATTAAGAGGATTTCTCAAGCTCTAAGGACTCACTATTACCATTCCAATCAGAGGCTGACAAGCTGCCAGGGGCGGCCGCTGGAAACAATGCACTGCGGTCAGACTCCGCTCTAAGAACATGAACCGGAGCTTGGCAGCCCAAGGTATTAACAAAAGGAGCTTTTATACTCTATTAGGAGTGGAGCGCTTTTAGTTAATTTTACAGGATCAGGGGGTCCTGTAGATTTCCCTTGCAAAGTCAACACTTCAAATAACCTCACCCCAACGGACTGTGATCACAAGGCATTGGCGTGCCATGGGAGGATGGGAATCCCATTTTTGGGAAACACAAAAGAACATTTTGAATCTAGATCCTCTGCAGCAACGTGGGTTTGCAACGTACAGGAAAATCATTATAATCACAAATGCCTCGTAAGGCAAATGTATAGACTAAACCCATATTATATTTTCTACTATACAGGTTTCTTAAGACAGAAACCTTCTACACAACTGAATATGCTACAAATTCTTTAAAATATATTTAGACTGCAGCCTCGGCTCCTCACATAGTAGTACTTATATCTCATCTCATGCTATGGGCTGGTCAATTATTCCAAATCCAACTGACTTATTAAACTACAGTTCAACTTAAAGCACTCAAAACCACCACACATTAAATTATTTATTTTATGTGCACTGCATATAGAAAGCAATATTCTTTGCTTGGCTTTGTTTTCACTGCAGCAGTTTTTATGTTTAAGTCTCGAAACTTAAGTCAGACCTATTGGCTTTGACAACACCCATTTTTTTTAAGTGGCCTTTTCTTGATTCCATTACATTGTGCAACAAATATTTTGCCATGCTGATTTTGTTTTTGGTCACACCCCAGTCTCAACTACGGCCCATGTTGTGGTCATCAGATCGCTGTAGAGTATAACTTGTAATAGACATTTTAGTATTCATGAATATTAACCGCCCATTGTAGCACAGCCAGTGGGTCTGAAACCACAATCACAGAACACATACACTGTGTAGCAGGCATGAAATAGCTACGCTAGAAGCTGTGAAGATCAATAGTCTACTTCCACCCAGATATCAGTTTCTAGTGGACTATTCTGCAAGCTCTAAAATGCAACTACTCACACAGAGATTGTGTTACTGATTCAAACTGCAACTCGAGTTTACCATGTATGGCAGAAACCTAAGACCCACTGTTCAGCATCCTCATCACTTCAAGGACATTTTGTCTCCAGTCTCGTGCAGAAACTTTGTAAAAACTAGTTGGCCTCCATAAATGTTCTACAGAAGTCAATGACTTAGTAAGACTAAAATAGCAGTCTGAACAATGCTCTTTGTGATGCACTGGCCTTACACGCTCTAGAAGTGAATATATCACACTTATCAGACAATCAGAACCATATGCTGTAACATCAATGTTTAAATTAAAAGGCTCTCGGCTATCAGGAAATATGGGGAATATATAGTCTAAGGCCCAATTACAACAAGCATAGTGCCCTGGAAAGTAAGAAAAAAAAAAACTAAATGATCACCTTGTTCTAACTCGTAGTACTCCTACTGTTCTATCCATAGGACCCATATAACGTCACCCATGATAACATCACCTTTGATCCCACTTCGAGGGATGGTATCAAAGCTACGAGTGCTTGTAGAGCTGTACTGCATCTCAAAGGCCACCGCACAAGGTCAGAGTAAAGGGAACTTTACAAACAAACAGCATGATACAGAGCTCAGAGAGTGCTACAAAACATTTGCTAGTCGGGCATCAACCGGGAGCAGAAATAGACTTGTAAAGGTTTAGCAAATAGCACAACAAATAGCACAATCACTGCAGAACACCGCACAGCAATCCTAGTTAAAGGAGGGGTGGGAGCTGCAGCATGCACCAGAGGTAGACTGAAAAATCAACCAATTTTGTCAAAACGGGGCGGTTGATTTTATAGTACGTTCCATTTTACTACCCCCCCAAAAGTATCAGCAATAGAACTCAAATCTGAAGCCAGTTAAACAGAATGGGTCAGACTCTACCGATTCACAGAAACCCAGTGTCTACTGGTTTATAAGAGGCAAGAACCAGACTGGAACATCTTCAGAGCCCCTAATGGCACAGTTGCGACCACTCTCCCACAGTCATCCAGGCCTTGCAGAGGCATGGCCTGTAAATAAATCTATCCATTCCCCAGAAGCCCTGTGAACAGCAGCACCTGACCAGGAAAGCCTGCAGGCAGTAATCGCCATTAATTTTTAATGCATACAAATCTCATCACCTAACTCTTCAGTAATAAGCCTAGGAAAAGCCACGCTTGTTGCTCTAAGGCTATCCTGAGGGGACAGGGGGCGGCCTAGTGCATGTACTAACAAACTATCAGCCAAACTCCCCAAAAGGGGGATTCTGAGAAGAGATTATTAATAGAAAGGAAATTAGGTCTCGAAGGAGAGCTAAAGCAATGATGCAGAGGTTTATTTTGCCGAGCTGTGGAGAGAATTCCTCCAGAGATTAAAAATTCATAAATAATAAATCATGAAATCTGCTCGAGAATCTCTCCCGGGACAGGGAGGTATAAAATACTGGAGAAACGCGGTTGTGCAAGAAAAATAAAACACCCTACTATCGGCATAAGAAACTACGATCTAGTACGCGTACAGCGAGGAGCTGGGGTCTCGCATACTTATTACACAGCATGCTTTGCTCGGGAGCTCCGGTTTCTCAAACCGTTACTAGGAGAGAACCCGAGGACATTCCCCACCACAAGAGACCAAGCAGCCAAGCCTCTCGTTTGCATGTCAAACAGCACTAAAACCACAAACACGGCTCAAAGGAATCCTGCAAATTATTAATCTGAGGTCGATATGCTGCTCAGTGAGCCAATTGACCTGCTGAATTTACGTGATCACACATAGAACAGATTTCTTCTAAGAAGACAAGAATAGTGCTCCATCAGATACGTAATAGTAGTTCCGTTTCAAGCATGTGTGGCTGCTCCCTAATGGAGAGGAACCAATTTAGTTCGAGAGGAGGAAGTGTCCACACGGGCATGACAGGAACAGCGGTCTTAAAAGCAAATGGAAAAGCTGCAATTATACTGAAAGTGAGGTCATGAAAAACGAGTGGATGCAGTCATGCGTAGCTCTCCTAGAATGGAGCTGCTCTAAATGGGCACACTGGGCAGTGAACACAAACCAGGTTTTAACCGGTATGACTGGCAAGTGCAGACTTTAGCCTCTAAAAATGGGGCAACTTGTTACTGATGCAAACCATAACCTCAGACACACCCCTACACCCAATGTACACACCCCACGCATGCCCCTCTTCAGGGCTTTTAGCGTGGTCACCTTCAAAGAAACGACCCCTGACGATCTTGTAGGAGATAACGATAAGTATTCTGGAGGAGGGGCGGGGTCAACAGATGATTTTACATGCGTGTGTATTATACACACATACATGTACACACAGACAGAGGAAAAGCAATGATTAAAGTGACGTAACAGTTAGGTGTTGGGATGAGAAACTAGCTAAACAACAAATAACCCCAAAACTGTCAGGCTCTTTAAGAACAGTACAAATATATAATTGATTGTGAGAATGGAAAGGACAATAACAATTATTACAAAAATGTTATAAATTCATTGAGAATTGTAACTTTTTCTTTAATGTCTAAAGTAATGTGATAATTTAGCAACAGAAAGAACAGTAAATATAACATTTTAATGTAGAGTTTCATCATGTTTTCTTTGCCATGATTATTTGCCTCTCTCACAAAATTGTGAAATAGTATTTGCAAGTTAGTTCACTAAACTATATCTAGTGTACATTAGTGTCTGAGTTCAATGTTAGCTTGTATCCCATTCCAACACCTAACACTAACGTCACTTTATATGTTTTACACACACATGTGAATTATTCATGAGCAAGGCAGCGAGGACTACCGAAACGCGTTGAATTTTGCTGTTTGCCGAATAAAGGAATAAGATTTGGACATCGTATGTGGCAGAGACTTTTTTTCCGTAAGTGGAAACGTGTTTGTCGACAATAAGGGGCTCCATGACCACTGTCTCTGCTGCCTGTGTGAGGACGCTGGGTAGCGCGGTTTTGAAGCAAGTAGAAAATAAAAAAAAAAAAAAAAATTTATATATATATATATATATATATATATATATATATATATATATATATATATATTTCCCCCCCCCCACACTGAATAAAACCAGAAATTCTATTTTTTTAACAAAGTGATTTTAATTACTATATTATTGCAACCCCACCACACTCGGCCTTTGGTCATGCATGGCGGGGTTTGTCGCAAGGCCTGGCCTTGCCGCCAAGCCCTTATAACCATCCAACCCAACGACACACATGGCCTTTGGCGCTGCGCAGCACAGGTTGGCCACACAGCCTGTCTGTGTCAGTGGATGTGTGAGTGGGTGAATGAGTGGGTGGGTGTGTGAGTGGGCGCCTGAGCCTCTGAGTGCATGTGTGAGTGAATTAATTAGTTTGTGAATGAGACTAGTGTTTTTCATTCAAATGTTTCCATTTTGAGAATACTTCATGGAACTTCGTGAAAATTTACAAATATTCATGAATATCACACACGGACGCAAAATTAAATTAAACCTATAATTTGCCCCCAAAAGACCCCTATATCGCACCCCTGGGGTCAGGGTACCTACACCCTGACCCTTTATGTCACTTTCAATTTGAATTTCCACCTCCGGGGACCGTGTCCCATGAAATAAAAACGTTGGTCGCAACTTACTAGTCAGGTTGCTGTCAGCCAATTAAACGCTTCTTTTCACATGCATATTCATGAAAATTTGCAAATTTTCACGAAATAATTGCAGCCAGAGATATACAAATTTACTAGCCCTTAACTATCTCCTAAACTACTAAACAGATTAACACCAAAAAACAGCACAATCTGCATAGTGCAGGTAGATTTCTGCCAAATTTAGTGTAATTCCGTCTAATGGTTCAGGCTGTAGACGTGATGACAGGCCCTATGGGAATTAACACGGGAAATGCAATGTTTTTTTAGCCCCCTTTTTCTGTCCCCACTTGACAGATCACCCGGAAACTTCCAGTGCACAAATAAGAATCGTCAGCCCACCTTTTTTTTTTTTTTTTTTTAAAGCTGCGTGAAGATTAATCAATTGGTGCCAAAGATATAGGAAAGTAAAAAAAAACGTTTCTAAGGAAACATGGTCCTAACTATAACTACCTAGTGGCGACTGGCACCAGGTTAAAAAAAAAAAAAAAGAAAAAGTGTGTGCGTGTGTCTGTGTGTGTCTGTGTGTGTGTGTCATCGCACAAACACTACAGGATTTGTTTTCAAAGCAGATTTAAATCACCGGCAATGCGTTTCAATCTTTGCAGTCTTTATCACGACCTAGATGAAGTGCACAACCACCTCTAAACAAAATCCACTAACAATAGACATAGAAACCATATGCCAAGCGTGCATACATACATCAAATGACATCACTCATAACATATTCCATGACATCATTCATGGTATCACTGAAGACCTCCCAAGTGAAATTACTTATGACATCTTCCAAGCTTCTTTTGTACACATTGCTCCATAAATAAGTATAGCACTGGAACTGTGAAAGTAAATACAAAATAGCTCAGAAGAATGAGGCATTGTTAAAGCTGCCACAGACAACTCCCTTAGGTGTAGAAGGCAAGGGTTATGTGCCACACTGACCCCATACCATACACTTCACAGGTAGCTTAGTTCACATTAACAATCAGCCACAGATATATGGGAAACCCTCACTGCATACGATGTGCTATCTGAATACAACTGTTCAGAGAAAGCCAAGTTCCTAAAACTGCTGAGTCTTTTTCAAAACGAATGCCCTATTACAGGCAGCTTTTATCTGTATCAATCCCCTGATAGTCACCAAACCTACATTGAGAAATGAAGCTGATGCCAATAGAGAAGATACACTATGGAGTATTAAAAAAGGACCTACAATGAACAGTGTACACTCTATGCATATGTGGCAAAAAGACACTATTTGCTTAAAATAAGCAACGTCTGAACGTGCTAAAGATTATACTACTTGCAATCTTCATACGGTGGTGAAATCTTTACAGATATCCCATCTTCTTAAGCAAAACAAGCACATGTACATAGCTTAACACCTGGTGCACACAGTCTTCAATGTTGCGTGGAAATTGTCATGCCATACCCCCGGGGCCTGAAAAGTTTTAAACATGGGTGCTCATCCAGGGCACCCATCATATATTTGCTGGGTGCCACGGGGGTTGCCCAAGGCCCCCGAAGCCACAGACAGCTCCCTACATGCAGCAGGAGTCATCACTTCTCCTGCAACTGATGCTGCTCCATCTGGGCAGGAGCAACATTGTTATCCGTTTACCTTCCCGCATCAGTGGGGGCAGTGAAACAGATCAAAAGTCTGCTTCCAATGGGAGGGAACATTTTCAAACACATCACTCGCTGGGAGCAGACTCAGTGTTTGCTCCTTCTTAGAGTGAGTTTTGAAAATGGCCAAGCGAGAGCAAATACCGGTTTCCTGGCCCGTGCCAGTGCAAGCAAGGAAATGCTATGTTCTGGGAGTGGGCTCCCAGGGACATGGTCATGGGAGGATGCACAGAGAACAAAGTAGCTGTATGAGGCATGGTCTCTAACAAGACAACTGCCTGATGTGAATGACCACTCTGTCCTTAGTCTTATTAACATCTCAGAAGTAGAGGACTGCTTCAATACTCACTCCAACTTTTCATATTGGGAGAGTCTGGTCCTAAGTTTAATAAGGTTTGGCCCATGAACAAATGTCTGGGGTAGGTAAAAACAGGTTGGAGTCACTTCTGAGGACTACTCATCTCAACTTTATAACACCAAGGTAATTAAATATATTTTGTTGACACGACTAGCACACAAATAGTTAAGAGACTAGCTAAAAAGAGGCCTAGTCGAACAGAAATCATAAGAAAGTTATCTGGACCCGAAGTGACAAGCCAACACCAAGAGTAAACTAGTGTGGCTGCCCTAAACAATACAACATGTTCATTGGGCAATCACTTTATTAATATCACTTATTATTAGGCATTTTTAATGCACTCAACCAGCCCACCTTCAACCACTGCACCATACTGGCAATCGGTCTGCATCTTGTGCAAAAGCAAAAAAATCCAAGTCTTTGTTTTTTTTAATACAGCTGTGAAAGCTGGTATGTGGAACGGTTGTAGGACGCAAACTTTTTTTTTTTTTTTTAAAGATAAGAAACAAAGGCCCTGGTAGAGAAAGTGATTTGCCCATGATCACACAAACTAGTCAAGTGAGGCAGGCAAGACCGGAACGTTGTGTTGCAAATTTAAGCAGAGTCCAGATTTGTGACCAGAAGCCACACTGAAAAGAGTACAGACAAAGCACGAAACATACACATTCCTTTCGAAAGCAACAGTGGGCTAGATCATTACTGTTTATGCAGACTTCCTGGGAAACAAACACCCTGGAGTTTGCCGTCAGGTGCAGACAAAAGATAATTTGAACCCCATATAATTATTTTAATTTGTAAGGTATGAGTTTCCATTAAGGAAACCAGTGACTAGTTTTCGGAGTGAACAGTTTTACTAATTGTAGAAATAAGTATGCTTAATGTGTGACAAGGGGCCTTACTGCTGCCTACATCAAGGATGTGAACCCTTAGCAACAGGCAAAAACGATGGGAGTCAGGCCGGCACACCTTACTGGAGTGAATGACAAACAATATAGGAAGAAGGTACTTTATTACTGATGAGACAGCCAACGCCTGTGCACAAGACTGGAGATTCAAATGTTTAGCACATTACACTCCGATTCTTCGACCGACAAACAAGGCCACAGAGCAGTGTACTGCCTGCAGTGCCATGCCTGGGGACTCTGCACTGGGTCACTTCACCAGTTTAAAAATTAATCTGTGATCCGGTTTTTCTGACCCCGAAGTACACAAACAAGGTGTGTTCCGTACACAACACTAGCAAATGTTCACTCCCAGATCATGTCGACATTCTACTTTCCCCCAAAAAAGACTTAATTAAAAGAGTCGGTCTCCCCACCACGCCATATGCTGACAAGGAGAACTTTGGCCATTCTACAACCATATAAAAAGGGACGTTCTTGGTTTTAACACCATGAATACATTTTCTAAATCTTCCAAGTTCTCTTGTACACGGAGCACTGCATAAAAGCAGTGGTTCAATGAATTCAAGGCAAAGTCTAGAAGACTGTTGGTTATTTCAGTAGCGCTTCTCGTAGGTCACGTTTTTATATATATATATATATATATATATATATATATATATATATATATATATATATATATATATATATTGATGCAATTATCTTCCACAAATGACCATCAACCACAATTTAAAAAATCTTTCTGAACAATTGACTACATTGGGAAGTTTAAGCCTGAACGACTACCTGAAATTTAGCAAAATACCACAGGCTAACACCTAAAAGGGCGGCATCAGAGTCCCTTGTGCTATCCCATCCTTTCCGCTAGAGTCAAAGAGAACGCTGAAACACTTCACAGACTACACTCTCTTAAGAGGATCACTGAACTTTACGCCATTACAACGTACACATTATTTCCTCATCCGTGGATGAAGGAAATAATAATACAAAATCATAATTAGCAAAGTCTCCACGTCTTTTGATTGGGTCTAAACTGCAACTAATTTTTTATAAAAGATTAAACATATTTTGAAATCGAAATAGCAGCAGAAAGAATTGCCACGTTCCAACCAAAGCCACCCCATACTGAAATAATTAAAAATATACTCTAAACATACTGAAGATTTTGGATATATATGTAGAGTATATATATATATATATATATATATATATATATACACATACACACACACAATTTGTCTGTATTACACCTGTACTGATGGAGGGTGCCCTTGGACACGTGGTCGGGAACTGTGCACGACGTCGTCTAGGTCCGTCAAGTTCGTTGCAAAATTCTCACTCTCCTTCCATATTATGCACAAAAAGGAGTCGGTACACATGCAGAGTGCTGGTACAGGTGTTTTTTAGTCATTGTACCACGTGATGTAATGCCCCGGAAAAACAGGAAGAGGGTCAACCTATGCAGAACGTTTAGGGGAGGCATCATTTGATTTTTTTCAATACAAAGTACCAAAAACATTCTCTAACACTAAAGCATTTGAAAGGAACTTCAACACAAGCGCTTCGACGCCTCGTCATGGGTAGTAAGCGCTATATAAATACTATTACAATACAATACAAAGCCATCAAGTTAAAATGCTGGGGGAGGTTACCTAGCGTTCAACAAAATTAAATTATCCAGCACAGCATGCAATTTCTATCTTTCTTCTCTTTTACACGTCAAAGGAATGCTTTTACTATGAAATATCCCGTACAAATGTCAATAAGTAATTGCCCGGGCACTGATCGATAATTGCACCACCATCGCCACAATCCCTGGAATCTCAACCCCATGACATCAAGTCCTTAAGATTTCCTGTCGAGCCCATATGCGCTCTTCCTGCTCAGGACAATTATGTACACTGCAGATAAAAAAAAACTCTAATCACATCAATAAGCAACTCCCTACTATTGCAAGAAATAAGCAGCAACCAGTTGCAACTTCCACAAAAGCATTTTCCATAACTTTCTCAACATTTTGGTAAAATGTTCCTAACGTAATTTTTGTTTTCACACTGCGTGGAAGACAAATACAAGAGTTTCACTGCTAGCACGTGGTGTGCTACTCACATTAGTAGAGCCGATGGCTCCTGACACAAGAGCAGTACTGTCCGAGTGTATGACACCATGGCAGTCTTGTGGGACGTGCAGCTATGTGGGCAGATATGCAACTAAGACTGCAGTGAGCCTATGGCAAGGGCAAGGACGTAAGCGAAAAATGCTGGGCAAAGGCATATGTGAAAATTCAAAACCTAGTGTTATGTCTTAGAAAGGATTCAGGTCTCCGAGCAACTGATAGGAGACACCTCTCAAGAGGGTGGGATTTTAGTTCAGGGACTCGCTAGACGTCAGGACCTATTGCAAAGCAAAAGCAGAGCACAGCAAGGGTGTTTTTAGCAGGGGCGTCTCCGAACGTCGCACCACTGGCTAAGAGCCAGCAGCAGAAAAAAAAAATATATATATATACATATATTTGAATATCGTTTTATGTTTTTTGCTGCTGGCTCAGCCAGTAGCGAGGGGCGGGGCTGGGCCTCAGGAGGTGGGATGAGGATTTTGTGCATGTGTGTTTGGACAGCCGCTCAAACACATGTGCACTTAAGTTTCTCCAGCCAGGCTGTATACACAGCGACAGAAGAAAGTGCACAGGCCCCCAGGTCGTGTCCGAACGGCAGTTACTGCAGCTCACACCAATCTTGGCGCTGCTTACATGTTATGTTTAGCATGTAAGCAGCGCCAGGATTACTGGGGAGCTTCTTCTGGTGTCCCAGCAAATGGTGGGACACCAGAACAGGGAAAGAGGACAAACAAGACAGTAGGAGAGGACGCAGCAGCTGAGAACTGGAAGTTTTTTTTGTTTTTTGTTAAATTTATTTCCCCCTCCATGCCCCTCATATCTGCGGCAGCCGCCTCTGGTGTTTAGTGTTTCCGAACAGTTTCCTTTTACATCGTACCCAGTTTATTTCATTTACACAAATCAAGTCACATGTAGCGCATATTGGTGGAGTATACAAATACTGTGCACAGGGACATCTTAAGGATTTTGGGGGCTGTAGGCCAAGCATATTTTGGGTGCCCCTGTTCAGAACAGCTTTGTATTTATCATCCAATTTCATCTCTTTCATGTCCTTTTTTGGCCACATCACTGACACTGTACAGACACGCTCATCCAAATTCTAAATGTGCTTACATCTAATATTTAGAGATAGTGACGTGTTTTAATATTGTAACACAACAGCAGTTCACTAATATCACGACAAATAATCACTGACACCTTCCCATTTTTCATATGCGAGGGAAGTCCTGTTTTTATCTAAAGAAACGTTTTATGGAGGTTTCATGAAACAAACACTACATTTCTCTACAAAATGTTTGCAAGATAGTCACACATCAACCACATTAAAAAATACATGAAAGGAAAACGGTATTTAAAGCAATCTGTTTAAAATTATTCAAGGTCATCAAGACTGTCTGCAGAACAGAGTTGGCTCTATCAAGGGGCCCCCGAAAAGCTGGGGCACTGGGCCAGAGCCCACTTTGCCCATGCCCTAAAACGTCTGACTATGCACAGATTTGTTGGAGAAAGCAAGTAGGTTTCGAGTCCTGTTAATGAGACAACTGAAGATACCTAATCGCTGAGCAACAGGCATAGGCACAAACCAAGCATAGCATTGCAAATTAATCCACTTCAAGTGAAGGACTGTACATTAAACTGAAACTTAAAGCACATTTTTTCATTCTAAATTTAGTTGAAAGGCCAGTAGCGGTTTTGATCAAAATGGCAGGAACTGGTTTGATCCATTTTTATTACTTGTTTTCTTACTTTAAATTCAAAAGGAAGGTGAACTGATGTTACAGTGTGCTTTAAATGCTTGTTTGGCTCTCAGTCTACAGTGTTCAGCGGCCTCAACTTACCAAGTTCTTTAGAGCCTTGGCTTTCACTGGCCAATTCTCCCATTTTAACCAGAGCATCAAAGTAGCCTTTGGCCGCAAACGTTACACCTAAAAAGAAAATACAAATAAAAATTGCACAGTTTCTTACAATGATCAAAAAAGGTACAGCATAGAAATATGCGACTATTTATTTTCGTCTTTAGCATACTGCTAGCTGCAAAAGGGAAAGAAACATGGCTTGTAGCAAGGATCTCATTTTTTGTCACATCAGGTTTCAATCAATAATTTGCCCATAGCTCAATGCACAGAACACCCACTTCCTGTTTTGTCCATTCCATCAGACTTTTTAGCAATTTGTAGGTTGTTTGGATGGTGGGTGCTCTTAGCTCTTCTAACTTTTAAGACATGCACGGATTCACATTACCACATTTTCGCTCTATGGAAAGAACACGGATAAAAAGTCCACATTTCTAATCGGGCAAAAAAGGACGCTTTACTAGTCAATGGGGACCTGACCCAGGTAAAAAAAAAATGGCTGGCTCTGCAGTAGCATAGGTTTCTCCAACATTAGTACCTTTTACATATTTGGTTAAATGGTTACTTGGCACCATCTTCAGACACTGGACAGTCAATGAACTGAATCCTTATTTAGCCTCTCCAAGTTATCCGAAACCAGTCGTTGAACTGCCATTTATGACAGTCTCTAAAAAGAGGACTCCCATGGAACATTTTATTTCAGATAATGAGAAAGAAGATAAACGGCCATCTACAGTCGAGGTAGTAAAATTGGGAAGAGGGACGGCGGTAGGAAGAGGGCTTCTATGCTGAACTATGGAACCTATTAAAGAAGCAATGGGTACAGATTAGCAACTCCTCCAGCATTTTATCTTTGTTTCCCAACACTCTTGGCTCATAGGTATAACAAGCATTGAAAGTCTACAGGCAGGTTATCGAGAGAAAGCACTTCATTGAAGAGCTGTGAAATGGCCAACCTAATCCACTGCCCAGGAAATTTACTTTATAGAAAAGGGGAAGCAATCTATGTGTGGCATCATCACAAATTTCTGGCAATGTGGATTGTCACACCTGGACTGCTGTCAGTGTTTTCATGTAACCGATCTCAGTGTTTCAATGTGAGACCGTGTTTCCTGAAGTTAATAGATTACTTTAAGTTATTCAAGATACAAGCCAGTGGCTTTTTGCTTTAGTGACATACTGAGCAACAACTAACATTCCATCAACATAACACAAGAGGAATTCTGATGTGCTAGGTAAGTAAGGAAGTGAAAGACGGAGCGACACTAGGTAGAAGATTTACAGATAAAGTAAAGCATTACTATGTAAATCATGAACAATAAAAACCTCCAAGTGATCTCAAAAGCAATCCATCCTTATGAAAAAATATCAAAGCATGACATATAAATTCAATTTAAGCTCAAAAAGGTAACAGGGTCCACTAAGAATTTTTATATATCTAGACATTTCACGAGAGACAATATCTGTTTAAGCCATATAAAAAAAGAACTTCATAAAGGCACTCAAATTATGAGCTAAGACAAATCAATTTTGCATACCAATTTATGGCTGAAAGATAGCCAGGGATGAATCAAAACAGACTGCCACACTTGCACGAAAAGCAGATTGTTCTCATGTGGCAAAGTTCATACATGGTGGATTACAAAAGAGCAAAGTTACGTCGTTCTGGAGCTTGTGCAGTAACTAAATAGGAAGTTTCCTAAAAGGGAGCTGCTCAAGGTACCAGCACAACCTATTGCCGCCAGTACTACCTGGGTTGGAATTCTGAATAACGATTTTTTGGGGGGGCTCGGGGGTGGAGAGAACAGAAGTTGGGTAGAGAAAATGGTAAGTGCTCTATTTTGCAAAAAAAAAAAAAAAACCACACACACAGGATAAAATTTTCTACCAATGAGCTTCAGTGCTTGAGTTCACATTCCCAGTGCACACTGCAAATCTTTTTTTCAATGCTTCTGAGTGGGAAAATGTATAATCTTCAACATTAACAGACCAACCAAAAACTTCGGGATATTAATATTTAATATCAATAGTAATTGCTCCCCTTCTACTGAAATACACTGTATAAAGTTTCACTTTGTGTCAGTTTTGGAAAAACAGATAGTTGTTGGCTGTGGTAGATGCGTCAAGTTTTCCTTTCATCCGGTCAGAAACCAGTAACCATAAAAGGTAGTAGATATATTGCTATTCAGCCCCACCCACCCCTCCCCCCGCAATCACAGGGTGTCCACTTCATTATCCTGGAAACAGTAATTTTCGTACAACTAACATTGTGTAATTAATGGAGAGTACCAGAGTGGGACTGTTTTTAGATGCTGTAGTTTCACGGGATACTAACACCTTCAGGATAGAACGTTGTGGACATAAAGATGGGAAAATAGGCATGTCTTTGACTGTCTGACTTCCACTTTGTCATCCCGACAGCCTCATATGAAGAGGCTAGAGAAAATGACGTCTGAATGTGATCACATTCCCAGTTGTGTTGGGAAAACCCATGATCAACAACCACTCAAAGTTCAGTGTAAATTGATAACGTTAAGTGACAAGATAACACCAAAAGAGTTCTAAGAAATTGTGTTTTTACATAATGTGACAGTTCTACTTGATCACTGAATAAGATAGCCACTTTCACATAGTAATTATACTCAAATATGGAGGGGCCAACAGCAGCAATTAACTGGGCATTAAATGATGAATTTTCCCAAAAGCATAAAAAAATAACTCCCTTAATAATTAATGTGAAAGGCGGCAATCCACAGAGCTCCTTCAAAGCAGTCCATAAACCTTAAGGAAGGAGTATTAGATTGATGAACATCTTTGGTGAACTGCATAAAAATAAAGGCTTAGCTTCATAGCCTAGAGCATTTGTTTGCATGAAGGTAGATATTGTTTTAAGACACTGGCAGAAATTCTAAAGACTGAGGTTCTGTGGACAGTCTCGGAATTCAGGGGGGTGGTGGGGCGGGGAGTGGGGATAGTTGGGGACCTCACTACCATATTTTGGTTGATATTTGTTAATTTCTCTAAAGTTGCAACTGTGTTGTGAAGTAGGCAAACAATACTGAAAGTCTGATCTAGTGCGTAAGTAATATCTTCTATCCATGTTTAATTTTAGTAACACTTTCCATCTATTTCTCAAAAACAGTGGCATTTGGCCACTCTGCTGTAGGCTCTATTTGACAAATCACATCAAAAACCGAACCCCTCAACCCAATAGTTTGGACTAAAATGGAAGCTTTTGGCCAAGCATATTTGAGAACAATGATCCAAGGAGCAACTTGCCAGAAGCTGGATTCTTGCATTGTGATGGAAGCTAGACAGGTATGTTATCAATTAAGTTAGTTTCTTTTTTTATTAAAATATTCACTTCTGTTCTTGTAAAAAAAAAAAAAAAAAAAAAAAAAAAAAAAAAAACATGATGGATTCAATCTTGCACCAAGACTTTTCCCATAAATTACAGGTAACAATTCCTGCTGCAGATGTTACCCAGGTACAAGGCACATGGCGCATGGCGCATACCCGGATGATGCTTAAGCCTACTTTGTGTGTCCATAAAACCTTTGCTTCTCTCATGAAAGACTCCTTATGCTAGGCTAATCCAATGAAAAGGGACACAATTTGGTCTAAAGGTTGATGCGCTCTAATGAGGGACAAACTAAATTCAAATGCCAGATATTTCTCATTAGCTTTTGAGGCAAGTGGAAGTGTATATAAAGGACAAGTTACTTACCTTTGGGTAACACCTTATCTGGTAGAGACAATATCCATTTGCAAATTCCTTACCTTAGAATTTCCTCAGGCATCAGTCTGGATCCTAAGATTTTTCTTGAGCAGTACCCCTGCGCGCCATTAGGTGGAGCTGATCGGCTTCGCATCCGTGGTTGGCGTCATCCGCGCCAGATATGACCTCACCAGTCCTACATAGGCACCACCCCAGATCACTTATGTCAGTTTCTTTTCATAACTTTCCACGCCAGAAGCGCAGGGCCATGAATAACACTGATCACTGGTGCGTCAAAACTAAGGCCCTGAAAGGGAGTCCCGGTCACTAGAAATCAGTTTGCAAAGCAGGGAGGATAAGTGGGTCGGTATGGAATCTGCAACTACATATTGTCTCTACCAGATAAGGCGTTACTTGTCCATCTGATCGAGACATCTTGTTGCAAATTTCTTACCTTAGACTAGATACCCGAGAAATATCATCCCCCAGAGGTGGGTCTGTGAACTAAGATCACACTCCGAACAGGCAAAGTGCACATCCCTACGGAACCAACAGCCCAGGCAGTAATGTTTGGTAAACATGTGCAGAGATGCCCTTGCTGCTACCTGACAGATAAAGGACTGTAACTCTGCGTGCTAACACAATAGTCGCAGATTTAGTTCTAGTAGAATGAGCATGCAAACCTCAGGGAGTTGCTTCTTAGCAAGTGAGTAGAACATTTTGTTGCAGAGAATAACCCATTTGGAGATGGCTCTCTTCTGCACTGCCCGACCTTTCTTCACACCCACATAACCAACAAAGAGCTGATCCAATTGGCAATCTTTGGTGTGATCAAGGCAGAACGCCAACGCTCTTTTTTGGTCCAGGCGGTGGAGTCTCTCCTCTTCCTTAGAGGGATGCTGGGTGCGTAAAAAGGAGGCAAGGTGATAGATTAGCCTACATGAAAGGGCGTAACCACTTTTGGCAGAAAAGAGGTCCTAGCAGATGGAAAGGTACAAATGCTTAGATGACAAGCTTGCAGCCCATTCACACTCTGGACAGATGCAATGGCCACGAGGAAGGCTGTTGTCAAAGTGAGAAGCCTGCGAGGACAACTGTGGAGCGCCTCAAAAGAAGCGTACATCAGGAATGTCAGAACCAAATTCAACTACGCCAATGACCGATGCAGCCGATCGATGACACCTAGCACACAGGGATACTGTTTGAGGAAAAACTACAGATCTCGATTGACACCAGAGAAAATTCTAAGATAAGGACTCTGCAACTAGATGTCTCTATCAGATAGATAGGTTAGCAGAACAAGCATTTCAAAGGCAGATGGTTGAAATTAAGACCAGTCCTCCAATCCTGAAATTAAAACTCAAGTGCTTTGAGGTAGACAGTTTGAGGGAATATATAGAGTTAAAAGCAGGTGGATTTCCTGTAATATCACACAGCCAGCCATCTTTACGGGCCTCTTGACACAAAACCCCTTCCACTGGAACATTCCACAGCTATCTCATGTGGAGAAAAGTTACCCTTTCATTCACAAAACACATAAATCAGGTAGAAACTGTAGCCTTAGACATAAAATGGATGCAGTGTCCATTAAAGGACTTAATTGCAATGTGCAGGATATCCTGAAGATAAAAAAAAAAAAAAAAAAAAAAAAACACTTCACAACCCAGGCGCGCTTCAATCTTGAAGGTTTTCCTGTATAGTTTTTAGCCAAAACTAGAGGACCCTTCTGGATTTGCCAGAAAAATGCTCAGGGGTATTTTCCATCTTCAGGTGGAAGTTCAGGCAGTTTCCTTTGTCCACTGCTATTTGGCTAACATATTGGAACAAAAACCTAGCAGTCTTGCCATCACTGATTCTCTAACTGAAGAACAAGTTACTTACCTTTGGTAATGCTTTTTCTGGTGGATACAATAGCTACCTGTGGATTCCTCACCTTATGAATTCTCCCAACGCTCCAGCATTCAACAGAATTTTTTTCCTAGCTCTCCACGTCAACGAGGACGTCACAATTGCACGGCTCTGCATGCGACTCCGTCTGACATCATCAGATCCATAAGAAGTCCTCGCCGGCGTGCGGACGTCAGTTTCACCATTTTTTACAGTGCTGAGGCGAACAGGTGAATACAGACATCACAAGCACAACACATGTGCGAACTCTCTCTCTCAATATATATATATATATATATATATATATATATATATAAAAATAAAATCTAAAACTTTAGCAGTACTCTTGGTATGACTAGACAGGCAACGGAGAGGCAGGTGGGACTGTGAGGAATCCACAGGTAGCTACTGTATCCACCAGAAAAAGCATTACCGAAGGTAACTAACTTGTTCTTCTGATGGATACAACTACCTGTGGATTTCTCACCCTATGAATAGAATCCCAAAGTAGTCCCACACTCTGAGGTGGGTGCCCGACTGGTCAAATCAAGAAGTCTTGCAAAACAGAACAGGCAAAATGGCCATCCCTCCTAACTTCAGAGTCTAAGCAATAATGCTTTTCAAAAGTGTGGAGGGAACCCCAAGTTGCTGCCTTACAAGTATCAGCAACCGGCACATCTCTAGCCAAAGCCGAAGTAGCAGACTTAGCTCTGGTGGAATGGGCCCTAATGCCCTCGGGGGGAACATTCTTTGCTAGTGAATAACAAATCTTTATGCAAAGAATTACCCACCTTGAAAAAGTCCTCTTGTGGACAGCTTTATCCTTCATTTTGGCCACATATCCAATAAAGAGCTGATCATCAATTCTGAATTCTCTCGTCCTTTCTATGTAGAAGCTCAGGGCCCTTCTCGGATCCAAGCGATGCAGTCTTTCCTCCTCCTTTGATGGATGGGAAGGAGGGTAAAAAGACGGAAGAGTTATAGATTGTCCCAGATGGAAGGGAGTAACTACCTTAGGAAGGAAAGCCGTCCTGGTTCTCAGCACCACCTTGTCAGCATGAAAGGTAATAAGAGGTGGTTTCACACTAAGAGCCTGAACCTCAGTCACATGTCTAGCCGACATGATGGCTATTAGAAAAACGGTCTTTAAAACTAAAAGCCTCAACTGGCAAGTATGCATAGGCTCAAACGGTGAACCCATCAAAAAAGTCAGAACTAAATTAAAATCCCACTGAGGCATTAAAAAAGGAATGGGAGGAAACTTGTTAGTTAACCCTTTAAGAAACCTAAGAACTGGGACTTAAATAAGGAAGGCTGATCAGAAAGGCAAAGAAAAGGCGACAGCGCTGATAAATAGCCCTTCACTGTCGCAACTGCGCAACCCTTCTGTGCCAAGGAAAGTGCAAAAGGCAAAATATCAGACAAATGGGCCTTTAATGGATCTATTTGTCTCTCTCCATACCAAGTAACAAATTTCACCGATCTACCGGCATAGACAGTCTTGGTGGAGTGTTGCCTGGCCGATAAGATAACATCCACCACTTCTGGAGGGAGAGAAAAATAACTCAGATTTTCCCATTTAATCTCCAGGCATGTAGGTGCAGGCTCTGCAGGTGGGGGTGTAGAACCTGCCACTGTGACTGCGAGAGGAGGTCTACCCTGTGAGGGAGACAGAGCGGAGGGCACAGTGAGAGTTGAAGGAGGTCTGTGTACCACACCCTCCTTGGCCAATCTGGGTCTATTACTATGACTTGGGCTCAGTCTTGACGAACTTGAGTAATCAAGGCTATGGGAGGAAACGCGTAAAGCAGTTGGTTGCACCAGGCCAGCTGAAACGCATTCCCCAACGCCCCCTGTACCAAATACTGGAGGCTGCAGAACGATGGGCAGTGCGCGTTCTCGCGAGTGGCAAACAGGAGGAGCTCCCCACATCCGGAATATGTGAAGAACCATGTCTGGATGGAGATGCCACTCGTGATCGGTCGGAGAAGTGCAGACTGCGACTGTCCGCACGTTGGAAGGAAATGACTCCTTGGCATGGTTACCCACTGACGTTTTGCCTTTGCTGATGCTAAGTTTTGATTTAAAGTGTGCTGGGACCCTGCTAACCAGGCCCTAGCATCAGTGTTCTTTCCCTAGACCTTTGCATCCACAATTGGTACAGCCCTGGCACTCAGATAAGTCCCTTGTAACTAGTGCCCCTGGTACCAAGGGCCCTGATGCCAGGGAAGGTCTCTAATGACTGCAGCATGTCTTATGCCACCCTGGGAGCCACTCACTCAGCACATGCACACTGCCTTAGCAAAGACTAAGTCGACATGGCATTCCCCTCAGAGTGCCATGCCAACCTCACACTGCCTGTGGCATAGGTAAGTCACCCCTCTAGCAGGCCTTACAGCCCTAAGGCAGGGTGCACTATACCACAGGTGAGGGCATATGTGCATGAGCAATATGCCCCTACAGTGTCTAAGCAAAACCTTAGACACTGTAAGTGCACGGTAGCCATAAGAGTATATGGTCTGGGAGTTTGTCAAACACGAACTCCACAGTTCTATAATGGCTACACTGAAAACTGGGAAGTTTGGTATCAAACTTCTCAGCACAATAAAAGCACACTGATGCCAGTGTGCAATTTATTGTAATATGCACCCAGAGGGCATCTTAGAGATGCCCCCTGAGGTGTGGCCAAGATGGCTGCCGGAGCGGACGCTTGAACAAAGAGCTCCGCTCACGGCCCACTTATATAGTAATTATCCTGGTCCCTGTCGTGCCCACTGCCGTTGGCTAACCAGCAAGGAGGCAACATCGAGGACTCGTGGGTCACGGGAGCATATCCCGTGCCGAGACGCCGGAGAGTGTGGGGCAGCAACACGGCCGGTGTCGGAGAACGTGGGATCTGGCTGTTCGGGCTGTGGGAGGAGCGGCGGTAGCGCGACGCCGGATCGGTCCCCCAGGGTCCCCTGGCTGTCTGGCTGGGTGGCCTGAGAGGCGAAGCGGAGGGGGTAGGCGGGCACGAGCCGCGACCGGGAGCTGACTCCCTGAATTGCTTACCGGGGCGGCTCTCTCCGCGGCATGACCACACCGGCTTCCTTCTCGGGCACGCACGAGTCCCGGGCCCCTCCTTGATCGAGCGCTGTGTGCGCTGGGGCCGGAGCCAGGCGTGCTGGCTCGCTGGTGGCGGCCGTCCTCCTGCACAGCGGAGGACTCGACACGTCTGGCTGCCGCATTAAAGGGACAATCGGCGTGGCACAGCAATCTGGTGCCGACCACAGTAAAGGACAGTGGGAGAAATACGTAATAATGAAAAAAAAAAAAAAAGAGAACAAACAAGAAAAAGAATGAAACAATAAATACCCCAATAAACTACATTAAAGTGAAACAACTGCCTCTGGGGTGGGGCTGGCGGCGACATCAGTAGTTAAACAGGTGGAGGTGAAAAGTACTGGGCGAAACAAAAATAAAGACACAAAGCATCAAGGAGTGACGACAGTGGATAACAGGAAATAAGGTGAGCTGGGAGAGGAGAGCGGTAACGCATAGGACATGGCACAAGCAACGAGTTTCGAGCACAGGATGAACTGCTTGTAAAGTTAGCATTTTGTACAAACTGCCACGCTCTCAAATCAACCCCTTCGGGATACTACACCCAGCCTACAAAAGCGCTGAACCACCAAATCAGTGATCGCCAGTTTCTTTCACCAGGCACTCCACTTTTCCCCCCCCCCCTTCGGCGCACTGTAGGAGATATGCCAGACCTAGGCACCAGCAGCGGCGACTAGCTGCTGAGGAAATCTGAAGACAGTCATACTGACGCATAAGAGGCTCAATCGGCCTCCATCAGACCCTTACACAATTCCATTTGGATAAATCATTATTTCAACAGCTGTGGACGCCCAGTCGGTGCGTCTCATAGTAACAACCTCCTGAGCATTAGGGGTAATTGCTCGAAGGATATCTCATCCCTCCACCGCCAAACCTGCCGCACACCAAAAACACGGCAGCGGTACTAGTCTCTCACCGGAACACTCGCCATGTAGGAAGTCTGTACCCTCAATAGATATGACCCGGACTGCCCCTAAGAGGGTTCAATCACCGTAGCACCCACCGGCCCCCCTGACAACTCAGAATCGCCCGCCTCTCGCACGCGGGCCTTCTCAACTGATCTGCCTGTGCCCCCCCCGGTGACCCCACCCAATCCGGTCCAGCCCCGCAGCCCGGGAGGGGCCGCCACCCGGAGACGCTATGATTAAACCGAAACACCCCAAACCAGGGACCCCCACGGATGGGGAGCCTGGCCTCAACCAATCCACCTCCCCCACCACCTGAACGGTACCCGTATGGAACTGAACTGCTCGGACAATAGTTTAGGCACCGGTTGTGCCACTTTGTTCAAATTCGGGCTCTGCCCGAAATATCCTTTTTTTTTGTTATTTCTTCTCCTTCCTCTCCTCCTATTCCATCTTGGAACTATCCCCTTCCTTCAGGGCCGATGTTGCTGGCGGGCGGGTGAAGGGGGGATGGACGGGGCGTGCGCGTAGCAGGCTGGCGCGTTTAGCAGACGAGACTGGGGCTAGGATCAATTTACATGGCTCCTCATAACACCATTCAATACAATGAATAAAGAACCAATATACAATATAATAACCTGGAACGTGAAGGGAATGTCGGGAATAAAAAAAAACGCAACAGGATACATGCACATCTGAAACGACACCACATCCACATAGCCATTCTTCAGGAAACACATATTACACCAGAAGATATTACACGGCTAGAAAGGAGATGGGCGGGACAGGTCTATGGCTCTGGAAATTCGTCTTTCGCCAGAGGGGTACTGATCTGGATAGCTCTGGGGGTCCCCTACACGGAACAACACAGCATAACTGAGAAAGAGGGCAGGTACATACAACTAGTGGGCCTGCTGGATGGGGAGATTTTAGTAATTAACGGGCTATATGTCCTGAATGTTGAACAGGGCGAATTCCTACAAAAAACTATCTCTCACTTATCAAACGACTAAACTTCATCCTGCATCTGGGGCGTGGACATGAACTGCGTCCCGCAAATAGATATGGATAGATCACACCCCCCCATGGTGGCCGCCCTAATAACAAAAAACTCACAGATGCTACAATCATGGATGACAGACCGCCGCCTGATAGATTCATGGAGACATCTACACCCTCAGGACAGGGAATACTCCTATTATTCCCCGGTGCATCTCCTCCACACCCGAGTAGACCTTATTCTCACTTCACAGGATTTAACGCATAAAATAACAGGCGCGGACTACACTGCCAGGGTAATCTCAGATCACTGTCCACATCAGATGGGGCAGACCACGTGCTTGTATCCCAACCTGGCGCCTTCAAACCCAGCTATTACATGACCCTCCGTTCAAAAAAGAGATAGCCACACACATTTCTTCTTACTTCCCCCAAAATGATGGGACAACGAGCTCCAGAGCTAACGAGTGGGATGCACACAAGGAAGTCATAAGGGGGGCATGCATATCAATGACAGTAGGAGTACGTCAAACACGGACACGAGAGCTCCGCAAACTAGAACAAGAGGTTCACTCCTCTGAGTGTAACTTTGCTAAGGGCACAATCACACAGGCAGAGCTCACTAGCATACGTACTCAATGGAACGAGGTAGATAGTCGGCTCAGACACTTTGATTATCGTCATTACATGGCCCGTACACATGCGGAAGGGGATAGATCAGGCAAACTCCTGTCATGGCTTACAAGTAACGAACGCCGGAATTCCCCCATAGGAGCCATCCGCCTTGACACAGGATTAATAGTAAATACCCAAGCAGATATTAACAGTGCCTTCAGAGAGTATTATAGCTCACTCTACAAAGCTCCGCCCCCCCACCCTCCGCAGCACTATTAAGCGAGTTCTTTAACGGTATTAGCTTAAATTGCCTAACTGCCACTCAGGCGGCGGACCTAGATAGACCGATAGATCTCGCAGAAATACAACTATCACATGGCAAAGCACCCGGTAGCGACGACATACCCATTGAATATTACAGCACATTCCCGGCTCAAATATTAACCCCATATCTAGCAATGCTAACGGAGGCCCTAAAACGTGGCCAGCTACCCGATACTTGCTGCGAGGCGCTGATAGCGGTACTACCTAAAACTGGTCGCGACCCACTAGATGTACGCTCATACAGGCCATTATCGTTGCTGAATACAGACTACAAATTACTCTGTAAAATCTTAGCCAACCGCTTACTTCCATGGATACCGGAACTGGTTCACCAAGACCAGTCTGGCTTCATACCTGGCCGCAATACTTTCAGCAACATTCGGAATTTACTACGCCTAATGGCAGACTCCCCAGAGGGCGACCATCATCAGGTAGCAGTGTCACTAGACATAGAAAAAGCGTTCGACACCCTAGGGTGGCCTTTTCTGATTGAAACTCTCTGTCGCATGGGCTTCGGACGGACATACATTGACTGGGTAAAGGTGATTTATGCTAGCCCATCGGCGAGGGTCAAGACAGGCGACATGATCTCTTAATCGTTTAATATAGAAAGAGGAACCAGGCAGGGATGTCCATTATCCCCACTCCTATTTGCTCTAGCCATTGAGCCATTGGCTGCTCGTCTCCGTGCAGTGGCCCCGTCGTGGGGCGTCCGTGACGGTCATACACACCGGATAGTGTCCTTGTACGCAGACGATGCACTAATTTTCCTCCGAGATCACACGGAGTCCCTGCCCGACTTGCTGAAGCTGCTGCATCAATTTGGCTCGGTGGCCGGGCTGAAGGTGAACTGGTCAAAATCATGCATATTTCCCATGCGCCTGGTTCCTGAAGCATATAGGTTGCCCTCTAACCCGGGCGACTTGAAGTGGTGTTACACCACTTTTAAATACCTGGGAATAAATATATACCACGATGCACGGGACCTCAGGGACGGCAATCTCGGTCAAGCGATCAGATCCATTAGGGGCTCCATGCCCTTCTGGTGCTCGCTCCCATTCTCGCCTATGGGTAGTCTCGCCATAGCAAAGATGATAATATTATCACGCCTGTTGTACTTCTTCATGGCCCTTCCATTGGCACTACCCGCCTCCTTCTTCAAACCCCTGAATAGCTTATTAACAGCCCTGGTATGGGGCAGTGGCCGTCGGCGCGTGGCGTTATCTAAAATATACCAAACACTTATAATTGGCGGATTAGGGGCTCCCAGATTCGAACTATATTACGCAGCCGCTCAATTGCAATGGATATCTATTTGGCTCGGAAACCCCGTTAGCGCAGAAACACAGTCGATTCTTTCAGATCTTGGAAGTACGGAGGTATTGCACTACCTCATGAACCGCGAGTGCCCTAAACGCTGACGAAACATTTTATTGAACACTGCGTACTGGGTATGGGGTCGATATGCTCTAACTGGCGATAAAAAAGCCACAGTACTCCCCCAGGATCCCACTATTGGCTCACCTGAAACTTGCTAAAATAGCAACCAAGGTAGGCTTGGGCGTATGGTACGACAAGGGCATACGTACAGTCTGCGACATATACAATGAAGGACAGCTCCTAACTTATGAGGCACTGGCCGACAAATACAATCTGGGTCAAGGTAGTTTTATAGCTTTCGGAGCAGTACGACAAGTAATACGTTCTCGTTGGAAGCGTGGAAACTCGGAACCAAATGTTTCCTCTACACTCCATGACTTGCTAGAAAACATAGTCATCCCAATAAATGTATAGAGAACATATAAAATCCTAACCACTCACATAGAACATAGACAGGAACAAGCAAAAAATAGATGGGACTGCGTGCTATCAGAACCCCTCTCACAACCCACACGGAATCAATCTATGAAAATGATATATGAGGTATCACGCAACCCTCGTTTCCGCTACACCCAGTTCAATTACGTGCACCAAACATACCTATCACCCCACCGCATAACGTGTATGTTCCCTCAATCGCCGCAGACGTGCCCTAGATGCGGAACCAACAAGGCCACCTTCTTCCACATGACATGGGACTGCCCCCCAATCCGAAACGTATGGAACGACATAATAACCTTGCTAGCCGAGTGGACAGACATTACACAGTCTCCCACACCCAAACTATCCTTACTGGGAATAGGACAGAGTCCCAAAAAATGGAAACAAACACTCAGATGTATAGCCCTAATGCTGGTGATGTATAGACGCCTCATAGCTATGCACTGGAAAGCACCGGGCATTGATCAACGGCGTGTTGAGCTGTTGCGATGGGCCAAGGCTGAGGCACAAACGCTGCAGCTCCTCTTGGAAAAAGGGATCTTGGTTAAGGGCCTAGACACTTGGAATCCCTTTGTGATAGCTATAGAAAGCAAAGATGACAAACGACCTCCCTGAATATCTACTCACCAGGCAACACCCGGTGCTTAAAAAGATGCATCTAGCACACTAACACAATCAGATATCTCCACAAATACCATAAAGTCGTAATCCAGCATACACAAATGCGACACGGCCACGTGGGGGCACCCAGTCATATCGATAATAAATAAAAAAATTAAAAAAAATTAAAATTAAAAAAAACAGTGGTTGCACTAGGGCTGAACTAATCGAAAGAGAGTGAGCACACGGTTGCATCGCCAACCCTGCAGAGACCCACAGCCGTGGCCGCTCCCTCTTCCCAGAGGAGGCCCCCCCCATCCACCCCTATTAGCCCAGAGACCTGGTTTCCAGGTTTGCCTTCACTCACCTCCGGGCGGCGTACATGGCTGCACAGCTTAGGCTCAGAGATGGACCCGCTAGACTATGGGTGGGGGGTTGTGTCCTTTCGCCCCTCTGTCTCCTTGCTGCCTCCTCCCCTCCCCCGCGCGTGCTCGTCCAGTCCCTGATCTTTTCATCGTGTTCCTCCTCTGCACCCTCTAACTGTCGATTATTATTTTGCATGGTAGGCTAGTATTGCGCTCTAATTGAACACTACCTACTCAGCCTACCGCGCACGTGCGCGGGGGCTCCCGCGCCTCAGTGTATGCTTGGGTGTGGAGGCCCCGGTCCGGGAATAGTAAATGTGGCTATCAAAGGAAAACTGTAATATACTACCCCCTGTACCGCATTGTAACTACCTGTACCTTTCTTTTGTGTTACTTGTTGCTTGATATAACAATAAAAACATATAAAAAAAAAAAAGAGATGCCCCATGAATACCAATCTGGCTTCTAGTGTGGGGCTGACCAGTTTCTGCCAGCCTGCCATAACCAGACGAGTTGCTGGCCACATGGAGAGAGTGCCTTTGTCACTCTGTGGCCAGGAACAAAGCCTGTACTGGGTGGAGGTGCTTCTCACCTCCCCTTGCAGGAACTGTAACACCTGGTGGTGAGCCTCAAAGGCTCACCCCTTTTGTTACAGCACCACAGGGATCCCAGCTAGTGGAGATGCCCCCACTCCGGCCACTGCCCCCACTTTTGGCGGCAAGGCTGGAGGAGGTAATTAGGAAAACAAGGAGGAGTCACCCACCAGTCAGGACAGCCCCTAAGGTGCCCTTAGCTGAGGTGACCCCTGCCTTTAGAAATCCTCCATCTTAGTTTTGGAGGATCCCCCCCAATAGGATTAGAGATGTGCCCCCCTCCCCACAGGGAGGAGGCACAAAGAGGGTGTAGCCACCCTCCAGGACAGTAGCCATTGGCTACTGCCCTCCCAGACCTTAACACACCCCTAAATGTAGTATTTAGGGGCACCCCAGAACCCAGGAAATCAGATTCCTGCAACCTGAACTACAAAGAAGGACTGCTGACCTACAAGCCTGCAGAGACGACGGATGACGACAACTGCTTTGTCCCCAGCCCAACCGGCCTGTCTCCAGAATCGAAAACCTGCAACTAACGACGCATCCAACAGGGACCAGCGATCTCTGAAGCCTCAGAGGACTGCCCTGACCCCAGGACCAAGAAACTCCAGTGAGCAGCTGCTCTGCTCAACAACAGCAACATCTTTGCAACAAAGAAGCAACTTTTAAAGAACTCACTCTTTCCGCCGGAAGCGTGAGACTTCACACTCTGCACCCGATGCCCCCGGCTCGAGATCCAGAGAACCAACACTACAGGGAGGACTCCCTGGCGAATGCAACCCCGTGAGTAGCCCGAGACGACCCCCCTGGACCACCACAGCGACGCCTGCAGAGAGAATCCAGAGGCTTCCCGTGACCGCGACTGCCTGTAACAAGGGACCCAATGCCTGGACCAAGCATTGCACCCGCAGGCCCCAGGACCGGAAGGAACCGAACCTCAGTGCAGGAGTGACGCCCAGGCAACCCTCTGCCTATCCCTGTACCGAGAAGCCCCCTCCCCCCCCCCTGTGCCTGCACCACTAGAGTGAGCCCCAGGTCCCTCCATTGAAACCTATACAAAACCAGATGCCTGCTTTGCACACTGCAGCCCGCCGCCCCTGTGCCGCTGAGGGTGTGTTGTGTGCCTACTTGTGTCCCCCACAGTGCTCTACAAAACCCCCCTGGTCTGCCCCCCGAGGACGCGGGTACTTACCTGCTGGCAGACTGGAACCAGAGCACCCCTGTTCTCCATAGGCGCCTATGCGTTTTGGGCGCCTCTTTGACCTCTGCACCTGACCGGCCCTGAGCTGCTGGTGTGGTAACTTTGGGGTTGCCTTGAACCCCCAACAGTGGGCTGCCTATGCCCAGGAACTGAGACTTGTAAGTGTCTTACTTACCTCACAATCTAACCAATACTTACCTCCCCCAGGACCTGTTGTTTTTTGCACTCTGTGTCTACTTTTAAAATAGCTTATTGACATTTTAACAAAAACTGTATATGTTACTGCTCGAATTCAAAGTTCCTAACTTACCTGTGTGGAGTACCTTGCATATTATGTATTTACTTCAAATCTTGAACTTTGTGGTTCTTAAAATAAATTAAGAAAATATATTTTTCTATATAAAACCTATTGGCCTGGAGTAAGTTTTTGAATGTGTGTTCCTCATTTATTGCCTGTGTGTGTACAACAAATGCTTAACACTACCCTCTGATAAGCCTACTGCTCGACCACACTACCACAAAATAGAGCATTAGAATTATCTAATTTTGCCACTATCTTACCTTTAAGGGGTGCCTTAGAGGTACCTCTGCACACTATCCCTTACTTTGAGATAGTATATACAGAGCCAACTTGCTACACACGTACATTAAGAACTCCGGCCAGATGGGTTGCTACTATGCAAACCTGATGGTCCTGCGCCCAGGACCGGAGCCGTAGAGCCTCTCTGCAGAGAAGGTACGACCCTACTCCTTCCTGCTTGTTGATGTACATCGCAGTAGTGTCTGTCAAGACTTGTACTGACTGACCGCGAATGGACAGGAGGAAGGTCTTTAGAGCCAGACCTATCGCCTGCAGTTCCAACAGATTGCTGTGAAACATCTGTTCTACTGGAGACCAAAGTCCTTTGATTGCCAGGTCCCCCAGATGAGCTCCCAACCCTAAAGTGGAAGCATTCATTATGTCTGTGGTCACCAGAGGTAGAAGACAAAATGGCCTTCCTTGAGAGAGGTTGCCGTCCATAGTTCACCATCGCAGATCCACTGCAGCATTGCTGGAGATAGTTATCGACTCTTTGAGATCCCCTTTGTGTTCAAACCACTGCTTGCGGAGGCACCACTGGAGAGCCCTCATGTGCCAATGTGCGTGAGTGACCAACAGAATGCAGGAAGCGAACTGACCGAGCAGCCTTAGGACCTTGAGGCCTGGAACAGCCGCTTCCTTTTGAAACATTGGAATCATCGCCTGAACGTCTGAATCCTCTGTGGAGAAGGGTAGGCTCGAGTCAATGTTGTGTCAAGTACTGCCCCGTGAACAGGAGGTGCTGAGAGGGCTCCAGGCGAGACTTGGGCATGTATACCGTAAAGTCCAGGTTGAACAACAACTAGGTTGTCACCTGTAAATGGTGCAGCACGAGCTCTGGGGACCAGGCCTTGATCAGCCAATCATCCAGGTAAGGGAATACAGATATTTCCTTCCTTCTGAGGTCTGCTGCGACCACTGACATCACATTCGTGAAGACTCGAGGTGCGGAAGTAAGACCAAAAGGAAGGACTGCAAACTGGTAGTGTCGCGACCCTACCATGAACTAGAGATACCTCCTGTGCGACTTCAGAATAGGGATATGAACCAAAAGCATCTTTCAAGTCGATAGACACCATCCAGTCTTCCTTGTTCAAAGCAAGAAGTACCTGTGCTAGGGTCAGCATTTTTAACTTTTACCGTTTGAGGAACCAATTCAAAATCCTCAGATCCAGGATAGGCCTCAAATGACCATCCTTCTTGGGAATCAGGAAATACCTTGAATAACATCCCTGACCCCTTTCCAGCTCCAGAACCAACTCCTCTGCATCTTTTAACAAAAGGGCATGCACCTCCTGCTGAAGTAACAGGAGATGCTCTTCTGTGTAAAATGCATGACGGGGAAGGAAACTCCTGAAAAGGAAGGGCATAACCTTTTCCCACTATGCTCAGCACCCAAGAGTCTGATTTAATTAACTCCCACTCGTGGAGAAAATGTAACAGCCTTCCTCCTACGGGTAGAACATGTTGGTAAATGGAGTGAGAACCAAGGCTGCTTCCCTGGTTGGATCCCCCCAGAAGATGAGGATGAGGCAGAAGGCTGCAGTGTGGTTCCTCGCATTCTAACTCTCCCATGGCCCCTATAGGACCTGTAGAAAGGGTTGGCAGGCTGCTGGACTGTTGCCTTCCACAAAAGGACGACCCACGGCCAAACCCTTTGAATCTCTGGAAAGATCTGAAGGGCGCAGAAGAAGCCTGAAGACCCAAAGATTTTGCAGTGGCCCTGCTATCCTTGAATCTTTCCAGGGCTGAGTCTGCCTTAGTCCCAAACAGTCTCGCACCATCAAACATGAGGTCCATCAACGTATCCTGAACATCAGAGGGAAAACCAGAACCTCTGAGCCAAGCATGCCTCCTAGTCGCAACGGAAGTTCCCATGGCTCTAGCAACTGAGTCTGCAGTATCCATACCTGATTGAATGACCTGCTTTGCTGCAGATTGACTGTCCTGCAACACGTTACTCACTGTGGTTTTTCTGGTAGCCATTATTTCTCCACTCACCCTCTACTCTCCCACCCAACCACTGAAGAATCTTGAGA
Organism: Pleurodeles waltl; assembly: GCF_031143425.1. NCBI lineage: Eukaryota > Metazoa > Chordata > Amphibia > Caudata > Salamandridae > Pleurodeles > Pleurodeles waltl. The sequence continues at coordinate 972,806,804 of NC_090446.1, read as the reverse complement.
AGTCCTAGATGTAGGCCAGAGACCAATTATGCATGGTGTCTCCCCTTCCCATAGCTTATGGAAAGATACTTAACTACGTTTCCATCGACCCAGCCACCTCTGAATCCAAGTACCAAATGACCTCTTCCCCTCCTGCTGCTCACGGCCTACCTACTATAACGGACCTTGCAAAAACATTAAGGCTGGGTGACTAAATGCAATGTCAGCCAAAGTGCTCACATTCCTGGCATTTGGTTTAGAAAACGCCAGAAGAGTACAATGATCCAAGGAGGCAGGTTGCCGGAAGGGAAGGAATGGTGCCTTAACTGTTGCAACATGTACTTTCAGCTCCTCCGTTATGGTGGAGGAGCATACCCCCCGCCCCTCCGCGATCAGCAGCCGATGCAAACCTTTCACAATAAAACGATAATAAACTGTGTTTACTATCGTTTTATTGTTAAAGGAGCGGGGCCATGGGGGTGACAGGGACAAAGGGGGAGTGCACAGCAATTCTCCTCAGTGCGCATGTATGTTTGGCTGGCCATCTCGGGCCAGACAAACACAAATGCACACTGTGCTCTCACCAACCCAGCACTGTGTTGCATGCCTGGCAAGTGTAGACACAGGTTCCCAGTTTGCCTGGGAGTGCCCAGCCAGGGCGCTCCAGCCAATCCTAACGCTGCTTTCATACAGTGTTAGGATTGGCCACAGGGCAGACTGGAAGCCTGTGCCTCCAGTGACCAGGTAAAAAGAGCGGTGCGGCAGCAAGGCAGGTACGTTGTTTTTTTTGTTTTATTGAATGTTTATTTTGTCCCTCACCCTTCCGACACGTGCTGCCCCTTCACCTCGCTGCGATCCATGACTGCACCCAAGAGAGGATAGCAACCACGTGATGACATATAACCTAACAACAACAAAAACGGATCACTTTGAGTTCCCCTATCCAAGCAATCAAGCATGAAAGAAACTGAACTAATGGCACTCGCCAGTCATGAGAAGTTATTGAGTTATAAAATCAATGAAGCAGAGGATATCTGCCTACCCCTTTTGTGCGGGAGAGTCTGAAACAAATGTTGGACAAAGCTGGTTAATAAAGAACTTGACAGAAACAAAAAGCTCTAAAAGCCCAACCTATCTTCACAGCACTGTACAGTGTTTGTAACTCTGATCTTGTAACAAACTGTATAGTGTCATGAAACCATAAAGTGCCCAGAAAGATGACAGTTTACATCCATGTGGTAAAAAGATAACTAACATGATCATTGGCATGAACAGCCATGCAACAGGGAGGCCAGTGAGTTGATGAGTCAGCTGCAGGTAGATATATCCACCAGAAAAAAGCATTCCCCAACCAGTCCCACACTTGGAGGTGGGCCCATGCGGTCCATCCCAAAAAATCCTCAAGAACTGAGAGAATGAAGTGACCATGCCTCCTCATTTCGAATCCAAATAAGTGTTTCACAAAAGAATGAAGGGGTGACCAAGTTGCCACTGTGCAAATATCTGCTATAAGTACTCCTCTAGCTAGTGCTTATGTAGAAGATTTGGCTCTGGTAAAATGATCCTCAATACCTTTGAGGATCCTTAAGTGCCATAGCATAGCAGAACGTGATACATAGGATAAATCATCTTATATGCCAGCTTGTGGACTGCCTTGTCTTTCCTTTTTCCAATGTATCACACAAAGTGCTGATCATTCATTCTGAACTCAGGTGTTCTTTTCACATAGAAGCTTACAGCTATTTTGGGATCAAGGCAATAAAGTATTTCTTCCACTTTGGTTGGATGTGGAAGAGGATAAAAAGTGGAAATAGTGATAGACTGACCTAAGTGGACGGGAATCTCCAACCAGTCAGTCAATCACAAGCTACCAGTAGCTCCCACACACCTTCAGAGTGGCTCAGCAGCCTTAAGTTCATTGTTAATGACCCACAGGGTCACTTTTTGTTCTTTTAAACTTAAGGGAAGTCTTTGTTTATTTTACAATATAATCATCAGGCTGCAGACAGCAGAGCCAAAATGAGCAGTGCTTTGTCAGATTTATGGGGCAGGCTGGGGCACAGAGAAGGCACTGAAAATTTTAACTTTTAAACAAAAAGTCTTTGTTAACACAATATTATGTGGCAACAAAATGTCACTGAATGTTTTTCAGTGGGAGATATTTAAAATGAAAATTTACCTTATTGATTAACTCATTTCAACATTCTCAAATTTAATTTCAAAGTGTCACATTTACAAGCAGCAGGCCTTTTGCTCCCAGTGGACATTGTACCATATTGATAACTTTTTATTTTTTAATTTTTTAAAGGGGAGACATTTAAAGTGAAGAAAACTTTTTCCATGAAACATTAAAGTTTTAATGTCTTCCTCCAATTAAAATTAAGCCAATTTCGTCTTAATGTTTTATGAAGCATTTTCTTCACTTAAAATTCCTCCCATTTAAACAAATTTATTGTTCTGTAATAAATATGGCACTATGGGGGTCATTACGACCCCGGAGGTCGGGGCAATAGTGGAGGTATTACTGTCAACAGGCTGGCAGTACATATCTATACTATCTATACTATCAAAGCCAAACCGCCAAGTTAACACACCGATCGCCACGACGGTAATGACCGCCGGGCTGAAGACTGCAGGCTCCAGCCCGGCGGCTGTCGCTAGGCCGCCCATGGCATTATGACCCCGCCCACCACCATGGTTTCCGTGGTTTCTGTACCGCCACGAAAACCATGACGGTGGCACTATCAATGCCAGGGAATTCCTTCCCTGGCACTGATAGGGGTCTGCCCACCCCCTCGACACCACCCACCCCCTCACACCCCCGCATATACACACATACACACCCATACACACATTCACCCACGCATGCATACATTCGTACACACTAACAGCAACACTCAGAAACAGATATCCAGCCACACACGCAATCGCACGACAACATGCACGTACACACACACCCTCTCATGCACACACGCATTCACAGTGTCACACACACCCCCCACAACACCTCCCTCTCCTGCTGGAGAATCCGACTTACCTGCTTGCAGGGGGTCCTCCGTCAGGAGACAGGAAGCGGCGCAGCTGCCAGTGCAGCATCTGCCAGTAAAACACCATCAGGCCGTATCATGGAACACCTTACTTCCGTGAGCCACCATGACCATCGCCGGAATTCCACCAGCCTTCTGGCGGAATTCCAGCTACGGTCATAATTCCATGGACGTTCGGTAGCCACGACGACGGTATGTTGGCGGCCGTCACCGTGGCGGTAGGCGGCCTTTGCCGCCAATTTCATAATGAGGGCCTATGTCTACAGGCCACTGGAAGCAAGATGCCTGGCGTTTGTAAATATGACACTTGGAAATGGGAGAAAATGTAAATGATGAGTTATGGGGAATTCATATAAACAAAGTTAACTTTTCAGTGTAATTTTCTCAATAGTACCATGTTTATAAGTGAAAAATACATTCATTATATGAAGTGGGAGAAATTTAAAGTGCAGAAAAATGTTCCATATTATGAAAATGTTTGCAAAACATTTCCCTGCACTTTAAATTTCTCCTATTTAGAAAAATGGTTGTATTTGTGTTGTACATGTAACTGTGCCACATATGGTGTAACGTATGTCCTGTGCCACAAGTATTTACAATACAGTCTCTCAGTCACCTGTACACATAACCCATTCATACGCACAAATGCTCATACATCTCCAAACACCATTTTCTCAATGACACACATGGCAGCCCTGTCATAGTGCCTGTAGAATTATTTTGTTCAAACCTTAGTATCTGGCTCTATGGACATTAGGCTTAAAGGCTAATAAGCTGGGTGTGGGGATGACTGGTAGCAATGCGCGAGTTGCTTAGCCTTCAGTCGCTAATGATGATTTTTCAATGATCAGATGTAGCTCTCACTATAGAAAAGGTTGGAAACCACTGGTCTAGAAAGAAGGAAGGCTTCACACTCAAAACATGAAGTTTGCTTACTTGTCTAGCCGATGTGACAGCAATAAAGATGATAGTTTTGAATGTTAGTAAATCGTAAAAGATCATTATATAAAGGTTCGAATGGGGAACACATTAGATAGGTAAATACCAAATTGAGATCCCATTGTGGCATAAAGAATGGAGGAGTGTACTCGTTTTTGAGACCCTTAAGGAATCTTAGAACAACTGGGAATTTAAAGAGTGTTTCCTTGCGCAATAAGTGATATCCAGCACTTCAATAGGTAAAGGAAAGGCACTCACATTGCCCCACTCAATTTCCAGGCATGTAGGTGGAGGCTCTGGAGGTTGGGGTGTAGAACCTGGCCCCACAACTGCAAGAGGAGATTGACCCTGTGAGGGAGATGCAACGTTAAGCATAGAGAGACGTGAATGAGGTCTGCCTGGTCAGTCTGGGGCTATTAAGATTACTTTGGCCCAGTCGAGGCAAACCTTCCTCAGCTCTTGAGGAATCAACGGAATGGGAGAAAATGCATAATGAGTGGAAAGTTCCACTTCAAGCGAAATGTGTCCTCCAATGCACCCTGCATTGGATACTGGAGGGGCACAGAATTTTAGGGAGTGCACATTTGAGAGTGGTATACTGATTTGAGGAATCCCCCACATTCAGGAGATGTCCTGGACTACCTCTGGGTGAAGGCGCCATTCGTGGTCAGAAAGATGATGCCAACCGAGAGTGTCTGCTTTGACACGGAGTAACCTGGCCAGGTGATTAGCTACCACTCACATCTGAAGGTCCTGAGCCCAGGACCAGTGTTGCAGAGCTTCTCTGCAGAGAAGAGACAACACTATTGCCCCCATTGCTTTTAGATGAACCACATCACAGTCATGTTGTTTATCAAGATCTGGACTGACCAACCACGAAGGGGGTGGGGGGGGGGGGGGGGGGGGGGGAGGGGGGAGAAAGGCCTTGACTGCCAGTCGTGTTGCATTTTATGCACATAATCTGTTCTTCTGGTGACCAGAGGACTCTGATCGCCAGTTTCTCCAGATAGGCACCCCACTCAAGGGTGGGGTTATTCATGATCATTGTTTCCACAGAGCAAGAGGTTGAAACAGCTGTCTTTGAGACAGGTTGTTCACACTCCACCTTGCAGTGTCCCTGACGATTCTGATACAGGCGTGCAGCGCTCTGCAGTGTTCGAACCAGTGTCTATGGAGGCTCCACTGGAGGGCCCTCATCTGCCAGTGTGCGCAGGTAGCCAACAAAATGGAGGAGGTTAGAAGGCCAAGCAAGCACAAGATCATCAGGTCTGGAATGCTCACTCCATCCTGAAACATCGCGATCATACCCTGAATGTGGTGAACCCTCCAAGTAGGTCGGAAGGATTCATTTACCCAGTACTGCCCCAGTGAACAGGTTGCCCTGAGATGGCACTAGGTGAGATCTTGGTTTGTTCAAAGAGAACCCCAGGTCAAACAACAACAGAGTTTGTAAGTGGTGAGAATCCATCTCTTAAAAACTGGCATTGATGAGCCCATATAGGTACAGAAATGCTGGAATTCCTGACATTCTGAAAGGGGCCGCAACCACTGCCATCATTTTTGTGAAGGCACAGAAGTGAGGCTGAACAGAAGGACCGTGAATCAGGAAATGAGGAAAGCAACATACTTGACCCTGTTCTTGCTCTGGAACTAACCCCACTATGCCTTTTGTAGAAACCTCTGAAGAATATATAGTCACTTTGTGGTAGAGGAACAGGTTTAGGAAGGTTCTGGAGGGGGAGGCGGTCTTTTCAAAGGGAAGGACATACTCCCCTTCAACAATTCGTAAGAACCAAAGGCCTGAAGTGATTTTCCCTCCACACTTGTGGAAAAGAGTATACCCACTCTCCACCTGGTAGCATGTGAATGAATAAGGCAGGACTAGGGCTGCTTCCCTGGTGTGGCCGCTGAGGAATAAGACGAAGAGATGGAAGTGGAGGGATGGGTAGAGCATGCTGTCTTACTTTGCCCCACCCTCTATATTGTCTATAGAGAGGGTTCACCTGATGTTGCTGCTGCGGTGATGAGCATCGTTGGTGCCTTCAGAAGGAGAATCCTCCACCGATGCCACAAACATGTTTTAAACTGGCATTATTCTGTGGGTTGAGTCTGTAGCCCAAGAGTTTTCAGAGTAGCCTTACTTTATTTAAATCTTTTCAGTGCTAATTCTGCCTTAGCACCAAAATGTCAAGGCCCATCGAATAATAAGTCCATTAATGTTGTTTGTATATTCTGTGAAAATTCCAAACTTCTCAGCCAGGCTTGTCTTCTCAGAGATATTGAAGTCCACAAAGCTCTGGCTACTGACTCCGCAGTGTTCTGTCCTGATTTAATAACTTGTTTTGCAGGTATCTGGTCATCACTTATCAGCTCCTTAAAGTGGTCTTGAAGCTTAGCAGAGTTTGCTTTGCAATCGCTTCCTAAGCAGAGTTTGGCAAAGCATGGAAATAATGACCTATCAGGCAGTTTGCCTTGAGAGATTTCAATGCCATGCTTCCCGCAGAAAATATCTTGTATTTGCATACTGTTCCATTTTCTTGGACTCCCCTTCAGATGGTGTGGATGGAAATGAACCAGGAGTCAGTTTTAAGGAAGAAGACACCTGCAGCACTAAACTTTCAAGGAATGGTGGGATGTCAAAAAGGAGAGTCCCCAGGAGCAGGCTTATATCTATGAGCTATCTGTCTGGATACTGCAGTTGAGTTAGTAGGTTTCTCCCAGACCGCTAAAATGGGCTGAGGGAGGGCCTCCTTGAAGGAGAGAAGTGTTTTATTTGCTGTGTGAAATGAATCAACACAGGTCTCTATAGATGGAAGTGGAAGATCCAACATCTCTGCAACGCTCTTTACCACAGCATGGTAGGAAGTTACTGCAAGTAGAGGGAGTCCTGTTGGAGATAGTGATTCCTATTCCAGGGAGATATCTAGACCCCTTGGCGCCCTTCAGTCCTTCAAAGTTGGGGGTCAATGAGGACCTGAAGATTTAGGCCTGGGACACACCTTGGAAGCATCCCCTGTAGAGAAACCTCACCTGGAAGTTTCAGCAAGCTGTGGTGGAGGCAGGCCTAGATACTACCTCAGCCAGAACTCAGAATCAATTTCAACAGAAAGGAATATGTACACTAGTAGAGAACACCAGAGTTGAACTATTCCTGAAACACCATATTTTACTGAAATATATTATTGCACTGCATAGCAGTACTGGAAGATTAAAAATAAATAACACCACAGTAAAATGACACTCGGTTCAGTTCTTTTAAAGCACATCACCAGACTGAAGTACCATGCACACATCATGTGCATGCTCGAGAACTCAGTATTTAGGTTTTTTTGTAAGCATTCACATTAGTCTGCAGACATTAGTGATCACGGATGCTTTGGAAACATCTTCACATCTACATGGGGATATGATGCCAGTGCAGCACCTTTAGGTTTGTCTTGATCCACACACATTCTACTTGTTGAAGAGCATAACCAATTTGCACTAACGCTCGTCATACCAACTAGCTTTGTCATGATTGACTCCATTACAAGTACCCAGAAGAAATATGGCTAGAAGGGTGTTGGAAAATGACTCCGAACCGGGGACGTACAGCTTCTGTTTTGCTACTATAGTAAGCTACTTGTTTTAGTTGAGAGCTATGGTTTAAGCAGTAGAGTTCTGTTAGTGAGGAGGTCCTGGAAGTATTTTGGAGAACGTAAATTGAGATTAGATGAGTTTCTATCTGAAGAGAAGAATGGATTCTTGTGTTAGTGCTTATTTCTCAGAGTAGTGTCACTTTACAAGTTCTTCCTCGCCATGGTTTTTTAAAGAATTATGGGGTGCGATCAAAAGGTTTTCTTCAGAATTTAGAGTAGCTGCTGCCAGGAGGTTTTCTTTGTAAGACTGATTCTTACTGCTCGTTTTTAATCAAGAATAGTACTGTAACATCTTTTGACTGAGCTAAAGTACATTATTTAAAAGTAGGGATATGGTGCTGTCTGCGTATCAGAAATTGTCCACTCCTTTGGAAAACCACTACATTCAGTGAAATGCTTCACAAAGAAGTGGTCGGAAAAAGGACAGTAACAAAGGCATGGCACTTAATTAACCCGAGGTGCAGGCTGGTGAAGCAGAAGAGCCTTGGCAAGATTAAGGGATTAATATGATCAAAGCAGCACACTTAATTTCATTAGGCATAGACAATGACAGATTTACATAATATTTTTCCAAGCACGATCAAGGCCTTCAATACATTAACTGCGGATATCCACTGTGTGAGAATGAAAGAAAAAAAAAAAAAAAAAAAAGATTATTTTGTTAACCTACTATCAAAGAAAAACGTTCTGGCTAGAGTGATAAATGTAGGTGGATGAGCGGTGTTGCGCAACAAAGTGACAGTTACCCAAATCCCTTTATCTCTAGACCTGGAGAGACACTCAATTGTTTGCAGCAGGAATCTCATCTGCAGTCAAAATAGTTGCCAGTGACGATACAGAGATTGGTCATAGTGCAGCGTGGTTGCCTAGATACCCCTTCCCAAAAGATTTGGTGATTGTCTTCTATGCACTACATATCATTGAACTAGAAAATAAAATGAAACGTGAACAGTGCAGTATCCAGGGAGTCAAAGACTGAACTACAGAAAATTTAGACTATAAACTTCTTTGCTGTGGTTGACACAACTAAGTGCCTCGAGTTTAGAAAGGATAAGTAATGCACTTACATGGAACAGTTAACTGCTATTAAAGGCAAAAGCCCAATTCCCCCAATCATGTTTCGAACTAATGCTCATCTTCAGACATTGATTTCTTATGGGTCATTTTACCTCACTTATGGAGAGCTAATATGTTGAAGTACATAAATACAGCCATCCTTTTACTTGCCTTCATATGCAAGTGAAATATCTTGCAACACAAAAGTAATACAAATAGTGGAATCGGCCAGACTCAACACAATATTTCATATTCCAACTTTTGTCTTATAAAATGTATGTACCCATCTTTCAAGGATTAAACACAGTCCTGTAGGGTTTTAAAAGGAGTGCAACCAATAAGGACAATGGAAGTGAGCAAATTGTCAACATAAAATATATCACCTCAGATATTTCACAAACAGAATGAAATGTTTGAGAAACTTGGATTTATCCTTCAGAAACCACCCAGAAAAAACATACATCATGGATCTGGATGTACCGGTACTGTTTACAAAGCTAGTCTGTCAGGACAGCAGGCCAGTAAGATGCCCGTATCTGCACTGCACAAAAGTTACATAATAAAAGGACCATGTGAATAGGGAGCATGAAAGAATTAAAGTACTGTAAGAAGGAACTGAAAGCCAATGATGATCAATGGGTTGCAAAAAAGTTAAGCAACACTATGGTACAGATAAAAAAAAAAAAACTCAAGTTCAAACTTTTTAAGGGAAGCTGTTTTGTAATGTTAACCTTTAAACCAGGAGTCTCCAGCCAGTCGATCACAAGCTACCCGTAGCTCCCACACACCATCAGAGCAGCCTTGAGTTCATTTTTAAGTAAGGACAAGGTCACATGCTTTCTTTTAAATTTAAGAGAAGGATGTGTTTACTTTACAATATGATAATCAGACTGCAGATGATAAAACCATAAGGAGCAGTGCTCAGTCAGATGTATGGACCAGAGTGTGGCACAGAGGTGATGAACTGAAGCACTGAAGAATTTAACTTTTAAACAAAAGTTCCTTTGACTCAATATGGTGTGGGAACAAAATAATGTCTCTGAATGCTTTTCTCTGGGAGACAAATAAAAAGAAAAAGTTACCTTAATGATTAAGCCATTTCAATTTTCTCATATTTCAAAATGTCATATTTAAAAGCAGCAGACCTTTTACTCATAGTGGACTCTGTGCTCTATTGATAACTGCAAAATAGTATGTATTTTAAATGAGAAATTTAAAGTGAAGAACATTTTCTATGAAACATCAAAGTTTTAATGTCTTTCTTCAATCTAAATTAAGACAATTTCGTCTTAAAGTTTTATGAAGCATTCTCTTCACTTGAAATTCTTCCCATTTAAACAAATGTATTTTTATGTAATAAATACGGCACCATGTCTACAGGCTACCGGGAGCCAGTTGCCTGGTGTTTGTAAGTGCGACACTAGGAAATGGCAGAAATTTTAAATAATGATTTATATGGAATCCATATAAACAAAGTTAACTCTTCAGTGTAACTTTCATGACAAAGTGCCATATTTAGAAGTGAAAGATACATCCATTATATTAGGTTGGAGAAAATTAAAGTGCAGAAAAACGTTCCATATTCTGAACATTTCTGCAAACTATTTCCCTGCACTTTAAATTTCTCCCATTTAGAAAAATGGTTGTATTTGTGTTATACATGTAACTGTGCCAAAAGTACATACGACCTAGTCTCTCAGTCACTGTACACATATAACCCATTCATACGCACAAATGTTCATACATCTCCAAAGACCATGTTCTCACTGACAGACATGGCAGCCCTGTCATAGTGCTCTTAGTATTTTCTTCAAACCATAGCATTTGGCTCAATTGACATTAGACTTAAAGTCAATTAGGCTGGGTGTGGGGATGTCTGGTATCAATGCGTGAGTTGCTTAGCCTTCAGTCGCTCACGATTATTTTCACTGATCAGAAGCAGCTCTCACTATAGAAAAGTTTGGAAACCCCTGCTTTAAACCAATGAATTAGCAATAGGAGAGAAACTAGAGAAAATATATCATGCAGAGGAGTCACAAAACACATCTGCATGCCCATCAACAAGACCTGCATAAAGGGAATCTGGACATTCAAATATTAGTGGGGTACAAGATTCTGCTAAAAATCTTTATTCTAAAACTTCTCCTGCATCCTAAAGGATCATCAGCTGTTCTGTCATTATTCCACAAATTAAGCAATTTCTTCCCATTTGTTAGAACAAACTAAAAGAGTACATGAGGCTTGAATCAGAAGATTATCAAGAGAATAGTAAACCTGTTGCAACTCGCAGAGTCCAACAACTCCTCCACGATTTATCTCCCTTACCTCTTCCAAGCCAGATTAGTGTGCATCCCAAATTCTATCAAGCCATTTATTGAGAGAAGTGCGAGTTCTTTTGGAGTGTCAGAAAAAAACTAAAGTTGTCTTTCACCAGACATAAATGGCTTGTACAGTCATTAAACTGATGTATTTTCTGGCACAATTTTTTCCATCATCACTGCCTTTCTTAGCAAGAGAGCACTGCCAGAGAATTTGACAATGGCCATCTTTACTTGTCTTTTTTATTTTTTTGTATGACATTTCACAATCCAGTAAAGTCTGGAGAAGCTCACATATTGATTGCAACCCTCTCAGTTTTATGTCCAGAAGCAGTCATTGTAGGGATTTTGTGGAAACAATTTGCAGGAATCCATAGCTTGACAGGGCAGTGGCAAAGAGGGTTGTTATTTCTTTAAGAATTTGGTAACTGAATACCATAAACCATGACTATTAGAATGACACTGTCAAAGTCAACCATGACTTGGGAAGATAGGTTAAGCCAGATCTATGCCATTGAAGTAAAAAAAAAAAAAAAAGTTAATGTACTGTCTGAGACCAGGCCATATTTTTACACTAACAGACATGAGTCAGAAACAGCAGGGTTTAGATAAGATGGAGAGAATACTTTAACTTCAAAGAGCCCATAATCCTGGGATGCCAATCACACAAGTTGCTCCCCGCAGAGATCCAATAATGGAGTTAGGGAAACAAACCCATGAACTCTCTGATGAGACCATGATTCAATACAGAATGACTCTACATTACATTTAATAAGGACAATTTAAGCCCTATGCTTTCTGCATTCAAAAACTGACTGACAAACTAGAATATGTTGGTCTGTTGAGAACGTTCGCTGATCCACCAGCAGTTCAAGCTTTGCTTTTTTATCACTGGAAAGAAATTGACTTCAATACATTTGAAACTCACTCGAGAATAAGTGATAGTCAGTATTTTGAGACTGCTCAGAGGTTGTGAGCTAGACAGATCACCTTTCCTTTATCTACTTTGAATCACAAACAAACTTGATGAGGTTCCAAAAGACGGGACCAACATTTTTATAATGTCATATCTTAGGATGCCTTACTGCAGTGAGCAACTGGATGGGACATTACTTGCACAGACTAAATATAAATAAACACAAATCCTAAATATGTGAGGCACTTGAAATTCCCGGCAGTCTCCCTGGATAGTAGACTCTGGCCCCTACCTACCCCGTGCCAAACAAGTCAAGATTTTGGGCATCATAACTGATGCCCCTATCTGTGGTTTTTAATTCCTAACGTCTGACACCCAGGAATATAGTTTAAAGTCAAGGGCAATAAGTTTTCAAGTTTATGCTATCCACTAGACAAGTAGCCCAAACTCCTCAGTAAAAATCCTTGGATTGCCAGGTTTCACACAACTTTTGGAAGAGGATGATTTGTTGCTAATGCATGATATATATTCATATGGAGAAGTTGTTCAAACATGTATCAGGGGTGTGGAATTTAATAAAATATCTACGTGTCCATGTGACAGGTTGCTTCTTAAATCTACTTGTCCCTTTGGTGCCATGTAGTGCAGCGACAAATTATTGCAGCAATCTCATTACGTAAGAGCTCTCTCTGATATTAATCCCTTTCTGATTATGCCAGGGCTACTACTATCGTATGATGTAAATACTTGCAATTTCAGTCCCTACTACAGTCATTCCCTTATTTTGTCACCTTCCCGCAGGTCTACATACCGGGGCTGGCGGAAGCAGTAATAAATAGTTCCAGGGCTGTAATGCCTTTGAGTCTACAAACCTACTAACTTGCATATTTTAAGGACATTCACCAGCTCTTTTCTAATCTTTTCCCAAAATGAGAGGTTGGAAATTTACTCCTGATAATGGAAGAAGTAGAAGTTCTTCCAGGGTTGGGGAAAAAGTGGTTGGAGGAAAGTAAACTTGTAAATGCTCACTAGATTTTCACATGAGCAAATCTACACATGTATATTTGTTTGGGCTAAAATACAATTCACAAATATTTTCCAAGAGTACGATTTCCTGGTCTACTTCTGTAAGTTCTTGTGAATTTATGAAAGCCACTAATTTAAAGAGGTGAACCATGGATGCACTTTTGTGACTTTCTTTAAGATTTAGGTCCCCAACTAGGTCTGGCATTAACAAAGAACATTTTGTTTTAATTAAACTTCTATTTCTCTCTTTATTGGCTGCTTTACTGTGAGTGATCGCATTCTCCTTTTTTATAAGCAGCATATTGGCACACAAAGTAGTTTTGTTCAGTGCCAGGAACTACTGTGGCATTGAGTGGCGTAACATAACAAGAGGGCCCCCCTGCAAAGAACATGGAGGCCACCCCATCCAGACTCACTTAAGGGCTGTGCTGAGGGGGCTGCGGAGCCTTAGTTACACCATGTGGCAATGTGTGCTTTTTGAGACCAAAACCCCTTTTTTTCTTTTTGCCAGTGTTTGTTACAATGGTGAGGGCCTGGCAGCTCCCACAACAATAATGTTACAAAAGCCATTTCAAAATAAGACACACATCGACTAAACCAAAAACATATCGGATTGGTTGGCTTTGCCAGTGTTTGTTTATTTCCATGCTTCCCATAAACTTGTTGAAAATCTTAACACTGATTGTCCGTTAGGAATATATATATTTTTAATACTAGCATGGATTAACACATTTTACTAAATGACACTTCAAAGAAAAGGCACCCCAAAATTTGTTGTAGTGAAGCATTTTTTTTCCTACTTGCATTTTATTTTCTGAAAAATTTATTCTGAAAGCAAAGAATCATCACTCTTGCTTACAAGCTTCTGCAAACATTTGCATCTAATTAGAGAGCATTCTGGTAGCATTATACTTAGCCTCATATTGCTAAACTTTTCAAACACTTTTTATTTTTACTGGAACTGCTGTCAATAGTGCAGTGTGACCTTAAAATGTTTGACAGCACCCTCCCGATTAATGAAGGCTTTTCATTAATGAACCATAAATACACATTCGAACAGCATTATCATATGGACACACATTACCTCCACTGCAGATAGTTACCTTCTTTGTAAACTGGCAGCCAAAGGGTTAGTGTGGACGGAGGTAGGGCCTACTTGTCCCAAGGACAAAATAAACATTAAAACTTGTTGCCCTTGACCCCAAAACAATGTGTGTCCAGCGAGAGGAATTCACATCCCTGTTGTATAAATGATTCATTAATGCAAACAACTATATTATTAGGGAAAGCTCTCAAAGGAAAAGTAGCGAGCTGATCTTCCATTACTGACAATGGTTCCAGTATAACGTGTACACACGTAGACATTTAACAATTTGAGGCTATGTATAATTCACCCAAAATGTTTTCATAAGCTATTGGGCAACACTGAGGCCCTCATTATGATTTCAGCGGTCTTTTGCAAAGACCGCTGAAGCCGCTGCAGCCAGCAGACTGCCAGTCTTGGCAGTCTACTGACCGCCATACTTGGAATCACTGGAAGACTTCTGCCCACTTATGGGCAGAGGTCCAACTCCGAAGAGGCGGTTGCTTTGCCAGCACCACCACAACACCAAGACTCCAAGTTACGAGTGGTAATATGGCTTGGCGGAGTCTGGTGGTGCTGCAAGTGCAAAACTGCAAGGAGCCATCCTTTCCTCGACGACCAGCTCGCCGGAAAAGGTAAGGTGATCGTCAAAAAGGGGGGTTGGAGTGGGGAGTGGTGTGTGCATGTATGTATGTATGTGTGCGAATGGGGGTGTATGACTGCGTGCTCGCGAGTGAATGGGGCAGTCTATGTGTAAGTGTGTGGATGAGATGGGTTGCATGTGTGTAAGTGCAGGTGTGTGAATGGATGTGTACAGTTAGGGGGGATTGGGGGTGCGTGTAGGCAGTGCAGGGGGGGTGTCTGTGTTTGCCTGTGAGTGTGAGTATGCGGAGGGGATTGTGAATGTGTGAGTGTATGCAATTAAACGTGAATGTTTGTGTGCGCTTGAATGGGGTTGTTCGTATGTGCGTTTGCATGGGTGTGCCCGAGTGCGTGAATGTGTGTTTCAGTGTGTGTCTCCGAGTGAATAGGCGTGTATGTATCGAGTGCGTGGGTGAGTGGGGTGTGTGTTTGTAAGAGTGTGTACTTGTGTGGGTGCATGTGTGTGGACATGTGGGGGTGCATGTGCCAGCAAAAGGAATGGAGATTCCTGTTGCCAGGTGCGTTTACGCAAGGGTTTTCGTGGCAGGGTGACTGTCACAGAAAGCCTGACGGTCTGCAGCCTTGTAATCCGGTCAGCAGGCTGAGGCCTGCCACCGGGTTGAAGGTGCTCACCGCCGGCCCGTCAGTGCAACCGCACCAGCTGGCCAGGCGGCGTTGTGGAGGTTTGGCTTTTGCCAAACCCCACAACTTGTGATGTAGCGGTCTTTACCGCCGGGTCTGCGGCGGTAAGACTGCCACTGTGAGGCTGGTGGTCTCATGACTGCCAGCCTCGTAATGAGGGCCTGAATATCATTTCTCTGAGGCATAGTTCAGTAAAATGTGTTTAATGCATACCAATATTTACACAAAGATTTATAATGAAGCACCAGTGTAAACCCATGATGGGTATCAGTACAGGCAAAGTGAAAATAAATTAGGTGCCCAATTCTTAAAAGAAGTCACATCTTCTGGTATATATCCATGCACTGTTGCAGATTTAAAATGTTCTGGAATTGACAAGAGTTTACTTAACTGTACTCCTGGCAGACGTTCGCAATTTCCATTTTGGCAAAAGCAACGATACATAGATTTGGTCATGCTAAGATCTGCTGAGCAATTGCAAATTCACTTTCTCTACACCCCTTTTATCCTGTACTCTGAAAAACATTTTACTCCTTTGTTTGTAGGGAGTATTTTCCAAACGTTACCAATTTGCCAAGAGATTGGAGCAGAGTCTGTGAATACCCTAATCATGTAAGTCTAGGGCACTCCAACCCTGAAACTACTGCTTCCCACTTTTTTTCCCCCCAGGCAGTGTATGCAGATTTGCAGAAACATGGCTAAATCATAGCCTTGCAAGAAACCAAACTTGATAGAATGTAGGCTATGACATAATTGGAGAGGCTACTATCAGGTCTGATTTGCTTCCATTATTGGTCAACTCATTGCATGGCACCAAAAGGGAAAAATGATTTGTTTTACAGGACAGGTAGATTTCTGTAGCATCCTGTCCGTTGGACAAATGGGTATTTTATAAAATTCCACACAACTGCCTATTCTGATAGGCAGTCAGATGTCCTCAGTCATCTCTTTAGCTTTCCAAGAGGCAAAAATCGCCCTTTGTTGCCGTTTCTATCTACAGAGAGCAGGCATGCCAGTCTTGTGGCTCTTAGTGGAGCAAAGCTGGGCTACTGCAATAGTCTTTACTTGGGCATATAACCAACATTGCTGTCTTGACTGTAATCCATCCAAAGAAATCAGGCAAATCATCTGGTTGCATTGCAGGTGCACCCAGTTTTAGTCATTCTAGGCCCAGGGGTGTGAAATTTAATAAAGTATCTACTTGTCCATGGGACAAGTTGCTTTATAAATCTAGTTGCCCTGTAACAAAAACCCACTTGTCCCTTTGTGCCATGTAGTGCGGTGACAAATTATGGCAGCAATCTCATATAAGGGCTTATAAATTATTTTGCCACCTTTCCACAGATGTACATACTGAGTGTTAAGGTAGCAGTAAGCAATAGTTCCAGGGTTGGAATGCCCTTTTGAGTCCGTGCAAACCTACGAACTTGCATGTTTTAAGGGGGTTTCACCAGCTCTTCTCTAATCTCTTCCCCTACTGAGAAAGCCTGGAAATGTATTCTTGACAGTTTGGGAAAAAGTAACTGGCGGGAAAGTGAACTTGTAAATGATCAGATTTGCACATGAGCAAGTCTACACATGCATGTTTGCTTGAGCCAAAATGCAGTTCACAAATATTTGCTACAGATACCATTTCCTGCCCTACTTCTGTAAATTCTTGGTAATTCATGAGTCTTAAATCTGCACTAATGCAAGGACATATACCATGGGTGCACTTCTGCGACTTTTTTTTAAGAACTGCCCACTAATTAGGTCTGGCATTACCCAAGACATTTTGTTTTTATTAAAATTCTTTGTCTCTCTCTGTCAATGCGTGTGTTTGAGTCTAAAAAATATTTTTGCCAGCTGCCACAACAAAGTTTTACAAAAAACATGTCAAAACAAGACGTGCATTGATAAAACCAAAAGGCTAACAGCCAAGGACAAACCTACTGACTTTGATAAAGCTGGTTTATTTTCAGGTTTACCATATTCTTTTTTCCATTAGGGATATGTTTTTTGGATATACTAGCATGCGTCAACGCATTTTACTAAATGATGTTTCAAGAAATGGCACTTACAATTTCATAGTAGTTTGGCAAACATTTTTTCCTAATTGTATTTTTTTACTGAACGTTTTGATTTTGAAAGCAAAGGATCCTCAATTTTGGATTTAAAGCTTCTGCAAATATTTGCATCTAATCAGAGAGAACTGTTGGAGCATTATACATAAGCCTTATGTTGTTAAACTTTTCAAATATGTGTATACCTTTTAATAACATTTCCTTAGTGTGCTCACCCTAATAATAATAAAGACTTTGCAGTAATGAACCATAAATAGAAGTTCCAACAGCATTAATGTATGGACACAAATGTTATCTTTACTGTAGACAATGCCCTTCCTTGATCCATAATGTAGTACTATAAACTGGCAGATAAAGGGTATGTGCTGCAGGGGGGTGAGCCTACTTGTTCCCAGGACAAAATAAGTATGGAAGCTTGTTGTCCTTGACCCAAGACAATATGTCCTGGGTGTCAGGCTATAGGAATTCCACACCCCTGTAGGCCTATTGTAAACAAAGTTGTTAGATCTGTCAGCCTTAGGGTGGTCTACCCCCCACCGCACCCCCCAACTTTTGGTCTCCCCCTCCACTTTTTCCTTACCTTGTTTGTGGTGGTAATAGGACTCGGCACACGTTATCACTGCTAACCCGCGCTAAAGTGCTTGTGCGGTCTCCTCTAAACATGATAATGGTGTCTTATATCCAATTGGCATATTAAATTTACTTATAAGTCCCTGTAAAACAGATGCTACTAATAGGACTCCTGCACTGGTTGTCCCACCCACTTAATCAGCCCTTTAAAATATATGTCTCAAGCCTGCCCTTGGAGAGCCTGTGTGTGCGCAGTGTAAAGTGCCCTTTCGACCTGGGGAATTTTTTTTTTCATTTTTTTGGTCAAGCCCAAACCTTCCTTTTTAGTACATATAAGTCACCCCTAAGGTAAGCCCTGGACAGCCCAGAGGGTAGGGTAACATATGTAAAATGCAGAACATGTACTTTTAAGTTTTACATGTCTTGGAAATGAACAACTCAAATTCGTTTTTCACTACTACAAGGCCTATCCCTACCATAGGATAACATTGGAGTTGCCGTATTACATTTTGTAAATGTAATTTCCAAATGGGAAGAGAGTTGTTTCATGTTTGGTGTCTTCAGAATCACCATTTCAAATCCTAACTTATGTTATAGTCAGATTTTGAGTTGCAGTTCTGAAGATGCCACTTTTAGAAAGTTGGCATTTTTTTGCTTTAGCCATTTGGTGCCTGCAGCCTCTCTCTGGTCACATGACTGGGTGCAGATGGGCTTTGTGTATTCCTCCTAGACCACCACACACAATGAAAGTTTAGGTGTGACTTGATGAGCCATCACTGGCAGGGTGGGAGGGAAGAGCTGGACACAGCCTCACTTACTCATGGATAGGATGGGTCTTAACCACACAAAGGGCCTAACGACCGTGCACGGTTACTCCAGCCAGGCAGGGGAGGCAGGGAATTCCTTGCACTTCAAAGCCAATGTCTAGAAACTTCACTCTCCTTCCAGAACCTTGGTATATAAGGAGGACCTCAGACACCACCACTTCAGTACATTTCTGAACCTGTGGATACTCTGTCAAAAAGAAGGACTGATGTGCTGCTGAAGGACTGCCCTCTGCTGGACTCCTGCTTTGCTATGCTGATGTGCAGCCTGCTGCATTCCTGTGTTGGTGAGAACGACTGGTCCTGCATCTCTTGAACCCAGAGTGACTCCAAAGGCTAGAAGGCTGGCCTCTTGGTCTGAAGCCTCAGGTAAATGGCAGGCTTCCAACAACCTTGCCGGTGCATCGGACTATGCCATCTGCAAGTCTGCCCTGCCAAGTGGTGTCACCCCAATCCTGGCCCCTTGGAAGTGGGCCTAAGTTGTTCTGCCAGCCTGTGGATTCAGCGGAACAGACATCTTCTCCGTAGCGCAAGCCAGAGCAGAACCGTTGCATTGCCTCATCTGCATGGATTTGACCCTTCGCAAAGAATGGCACTTTTGCGCTGCAGCCCGCATCACCCTCGAAGCCGCCACTGTGCGAAGCATCCTAAGTGCAGGCCCTCAAATCTCTTGTCAACGGCAGTCTCAACAATGATGCAGACTCCATATTGCAGCTCTTCAGAACTGACACATCGCCCAGACTGTGCACTGCATTCTAGACATTGGATTCAGCATCGCAAGAGCAGTCGGCGGGATCATCAACATCGCTGCAACAGGAGTTCACACCATAGCCTCGCCCCCATATCTCGGAACCAACCCATCACCTCAGCGGTGTGACGTATCTTCAAGGCGGATCTATTCAACACCCCTTGAACCAGGATTAAAGGTACTTTTGTTCAGCAGGCCTATATGGGTCCCAGTCGCCGGCCCGCGCTCCATTGCGGTCGGCCTGAACTTTTGCCTTTGTTCTGATCCAACATGACCAGACCTGCCTTTTGGCGCTATTTTCTTTTAAGAGGATTGTTTTTTTAAAAAAAATATTCAATATCTTCAGTTCCACTAATTGGCTTTTTGTCATTATGGTGTTGCTTTACTTATTAAATACTACTCTATTTTTCCACTGTGTTATGGTGTGTTTTTACTGTGTTAGTGTTTGAAGTGTTGCACAAATACTTTATACATTGCTTCTAAGTTAAGCCTGACTGTTCGGTGCCAAGCTACCTGGGGGTTGAGCACAGGTTAATTTGGGGTTTGCTTGTGCCTTACCCTGACAAGAATTGAGGTTGCTGCTTGACCAGGGATCACGCACAAATCAGCCAACAATCAAATTTCTTACAGAGATTCACTGGCTTCCAGTTCAATAACACATCTTCAAGATGCTTTGTGCTGTTCCCCACTTCCTAAACAGCAAAACTCCACAGTCTATCTCTAGAAGATTATATCAGAAATTTCAATCAGAAGGTTTTGTTAGTCTTTGCACTCTGAATATCAATAAAGCTTGCATGAGGGAGGGAGGTGGCTGATCTTTCTCTGTACAAGCCTCACTCATTTGGAATTCCCCGTCTCATCGTACCCAACTAATTTCTAGACACTTCTCATTTTTGAAAGTCCTTAAAACCTGGCTTTTCCCATAATCCTCTTCCCCATCGGTGATTTGCTTCAGGTAGCAAGCGCCAAAAGACCTTCACGTGGTTGCGCAGTCAAAAAAAGATAAATCCGAATTAGTCTGAAAGGCTAACAAGCAGCAGGTACAGTTTGACACACAAGCATCTCTATAGAGGATAAAATCTGAAAACTTCTGCTACTGTCCTAGTGACTGGACAGGTGCGCAGGTCAATACAAGTTCAAATATTGCCCACGAACTAGAGGAAAACTCACTTTTTATTACAGCAGAAATCTCACCTGCAGCCAGCAAAAGTTCCAGTGATTAAGTTTTTTTCCGCATTGTGCCTCACTAAATTACGAAGCAAAAGGAAAAAAAAAAAAAAAAAAAAAAAAAAAACGCACACAACAGAAAAGTCAACAATTTCATCACCGGAAACTTAGACTGTGCCCACCCCTCTGCTCTGGCGCACAGAAGAAAGTGGCTGGATTTGACTAAGGAAAACAATTTGCTTACATGGAACAGTTAACTTCTATTGTGATCAAAAGCCCAACTTTCCAGTTCAATTATCTCTTGAGCCTACAGTAATAACAAAGGTTTTGCCTTGAACAACTATCATGTTCTGTCAGTGGTCAAATCATATTTGGATGGAAGCTTTTTTTGGAAAAACCTCTTGATTTCTGGTGGTCAATCACAAGACTTACTGGTCTTGGCACCTCAAAACCACCTCCATTTTGCGCACTTCAGGTTTGGCATACAGAAATGTTACGGTTAAATACATGTAGAAGTCGTGGCCAGGGATCCACTTTCATATGATTCCCAGTGAGATTTGAAAGTGAGCCCAGAACAGCTCATCTAGACCCGCCTACCCCAACAATTCGACCCCTGCTTGGGAAGTCCTACAAAATTAGTCACGCATAATAGACCTTCCACCCTTTCTGCAGGTCTGAAACCCACATTAACCAATTGAGCGCAAATCACTACTTACCAAAAAATAAAACATTGATCAACAATAGATTACCGATTGATGTATTCTGTTAAAGTTTGCAATCCGAGGCAAATACAATACACCTGGTCAAACGATTTTACTGCTCTGTTCTGCATGGAAGATGTGATGTTCTACCAGCACGAGTGCAGGAAAAACAGTGTGGTGGAAGAAGTGAACAAAAGAGGTGAAAAGGGTGTAGAAGTGGTGGTGAGGGGAGGCAACCCTCACCCATCATCAGAAGCATGTATTCAAAAGAAAAACAAAGAATAAATACACTAACCACACAAATACTACGTTTAGATGTAGGACAGTATAGTTCCTAGATACACCATTCACTACTGTATACAATGTTTTCACGCAGAACCACTGAAACCGCACCAATATGTCATGCAGAGAGCCTACTGTGTTTCATGTCAGTGGCCACCTTAGTTAGTCTCATCCTGGAAAAGCGAGTTCATACCCACACTACACTCATGTTAGCAGAATCACCTGAGCAACTCTCAATTGTTGAGAAAGAGCAGGCTGGAGGAGGGGATGGGAGGGGGCGGCGTTGGGAGCTCGGTCCCAGTGGGACGGCACACCAGGCATGAAGAAGAGTAAGGAAACATTGGAGGCTTAACAAAGGTCAGAAGGTTTTTCTACTTTACCAGATTGTTAGTAAACAAGCTACTTCCCACAAGTCAATGTGTTCTAGGAGTTGGCATCAATACCTTGTACTCTGGTTAATCATTAGATTCTGGCCCTGTATTACGATTCTATCTTTACCAATTCAATTTGCTTGTCTTTGCGTTTAAAGCGCAGAACAAATTACCACAACATTAATAGCGGGAAAAACAATGTTAACAGATGCCATTGACTCTAGGTTTTTACTTTTTATTATGTTCACAAGCTGAAATAAGAGCTCTCAAACTTCTTCCAGTGTCTGGTGGAAAATTGGTTACATGCTATGATTAAAAGTAAAATCACAGATGGTAAGGATGAGAGAAAAAAGACTTTCAGAACAAGCAAGGGTCTCGCATTTCAGAGACAGCAGGGGAAGAATGAATAAAGGAGACATACAATCAAAAAACGCTTACTCTGAAAGCTTGGTAGAGCTGCTACTTAAACAATGTTGTTGCCGCGAGTCAGAAATATTACCCGTGTTGCTGATATTGCTTTAACTTAAAGAACACTCCCACTGTAAGGAAAGGCATCTTAACATGGATTACTACGCACGAGGTGAGCATCTTTAAGACTGCGTCAAATAACTAGAGAGCAGAAATTACATGTTCAAAACTAAAAATGTAACAATTATGCAACAGAGTTAACATATGGACAACCATAAAATATTTTTCAGAAAGAGTACCGAAAAAGTCAAACAGCCTAGAGTGTGGTCCAACTACATTAGAGATGCGGCCAGGGAGGGGTGAGCAATTATACTATGTCGAAAGGGCAAGGGGCACAATCCAACAACGATGTGCGCTGGAATGCAGTTACAATGTTAAGGTCTAAGGTGCTCAGACAGTGGAACACATTTTGGGATCCAAAACACAGCAAGCTAGCACTTCTTACAGCTGAACTATTTCTCAAAGTATAAGCGGTTATTTTGAAAACCTCCCCTCGGTCACTTCTATTTGATGGCAACTGTATTGCCATCAAGTGACAGTGAATCGGGTGAGCATTACTAGGTGAATGGTGCCACACAGTTTCACTCAAATGAGGAACAGATTTTCAGGGGCCTCTTGAACAGACTGGCACACAGTATTGTGGCCATAGTTCACCCTGCAGTGGGACTTACTGCAGTAGACTCTTAAAATGCACACAGTTACGAATCTTCAGAGGCACCCCTGCTGCAGTATTTAGGTCTGCACATTTCAAATATAAAAACCTCATTTAACTGCCTATGTGCCAGTTTCTTGTAAGTATCACAGAATCTGGCAGACTTTCCTTTTTATACTGTGCCCTCTCCGCATGTTTTGAGAAGTAAGGGAGATTTATCTTCACTTGAGCTTATTTGTGTGTCTGGATTTCCGATGGTTTATTGAGCAATCAGGGTAATCGTACTGCACATTTACCGATTTTGCTGATCGGAGGCTCAGATAATCCCACCAAAAGTGGAGTCAGAGGTAATTATTAAAATACATATGCTTGTCCATACTAAATAGCATTAACTACATTAAGGGCCCCGGTAATATTACAAACAGTGTGGACAAAGGCAACTGGCATCCCCTCTATCACCATTGATATAAACAGTGGTTGCGGTACTGATGCCTCATGAGCTAATCTAGCGAAAAGTATTCTACTCTGCTCTCTCCATGATGCCATTCAGTCTAATAAACCGAGTTTAATGTCTAAAATGAGATCACAGTTCAGATATAAGGCAATAGGCTCCATCACATGGAGCACATGCATTGGAGAATCAATGCTTCCAGCCCACACAAATAGGCAGCTACTTTCTTCAAAAACAGCAAATAAAGTAGTTCTGTCTGATTAGCAGGGGCACTGAGAAACCTTAAATAAGGAATCTTTAATCTTGCAATTGTGAAAAGACTCAAGGAGTTCCACTCTACGGAATTCCACGAGTTACCTAAAAACTCTGCAAGATTCTGCAGAGCTCTGCAAGATTCCACAGAGTTCCATGGGCAACAGAATTCAGTATATTGTGCTGCTCATGCTGATATTTAGCGCCAGGAGCTTGTCCAACATTGTAAAACCAGCAGAAACGGGACCACGTGGCACGCCATATGGAGCTACGTCTTTCTGCCGCTGCCACTTTCTACTCGAGCTGCAGCTTTTTCAACATGACCTGTAGCGACCTGCAGCGACTGTCCTTCTTGAGAAATCTTGCCAGAAGCCAGTCTAGCGCGCAATTTTTTCCACTCGTTAACTTAACTTTGGCGAGCCATGCACAAGAAAAAAAAAAAAAAAAAAACCCTCAGCCACACGGTGGTTGGTGGAGTTGTTCTGGAACTCTGTACTCCAAGTGGCAAAACTCCACAAACTCCGCCTGAGGAGCAGAGGTTACCACCTACCCCAAACAACAACTGGCCTGTGTGCTGCCTCAGTCCCAAAAAAACAAACTGGTGCTAGTTATGTTTTTCAACAGTTGTGACATCATGTTATCTTGCATAACAGTTTTTATAACAGAGGATGCACTTGCGGCATGGTGTGGCTGGGCAGGGTTCATAAAGTACACAACTTTCATGCAATTTCAATGGTTTTTATTGAAAATATGTTTCAAATCGTAGTATTGAGTGCTATTTATCAAGGTATCATTCATTGGAGTATTGCACAGTAAAACGAAGGTCAGTGTTGTACAGATGAGTGTTGTAGAGTGGAGTATTGTATAATGGAAGTAGTACAATGTAGTGGGGCAGAGTCAGAAATAGTGTTGTAGAGTGGAGCTGTATGCAGTACAATAGCGTGTGGTACAGTGCAGATGCGTAGAGAGGATGACTGCGCAGTGGGGCAGAGTGAGGAGAAGTCTCAAAGTGGAGTTGAGTTCAGAGGAATTACATAAAGTATTGTAGAGTGAAGTAGAATACAGTGTATTACCGTGTTGTAAAGTGGCAGCTAGTGGATTTTAGTGTAGTTGTGTAGTGTACAGTCAAGTAAACTCTTATAAATTGGAGTCCTGCCCTCCAGAGTAGAATAGAGGGCTGTGTAGTACAGTATTGAAGAGAATTGTTTAGTGGACTAGAGTGTTGTACAATGAAGTGTATGGGCAAAGATTCGACTTTTAGAGTTAGACAATGCAATGGAGTGTACATGGTTAGAGTGAAGTAGAGTCATGTATAGTGCCATAAAGTACAACATAGTTTTATAGAGCGCAGTTCTAGAGAGAAGCAGTGTCTCATACAATGGAACCACGTAGAGTGTGGTGCCATACACTATAGTGGAGTACCATAAAGTGGGTACCATATAGTAGAATAGTGTACAGTGAAATAGCATACAGTCTAACAGTGTACAGTGGAGTGTTGAACAGTGGATTGGCAGAAGGACGAATAGCGAACAATGGAGTGTAGTAAAGTGGCAAGCCACATCAGGGAATAGAGTTCAGTGTAGTGGAGTGGTATACAGTGGAGTAGCATACAGGGACGTAGTGTAGGCTGGAGTGATATACAGTACAATGTGATAAACTGGAACACCATATAGTGGGCTGGAGGACACAGGAGTGGCATCCAACAGAACAGCATAGAATGGAGTGTCAGAGAGGTCTGTGGTACATTATAGTGGCATACAGCGGTGTGCCATACAGTGGAACAGCATAGAGTGCCGTGGCATACAATGGAGTGGCATAGACTGGACTACATCCAGTGTAGTGTGTACAGCGGAGCTGCACACAGTGGAGTCACAAATTCTGCAGGGGCATACAGTGGAGTGGGGTAGTGTGGAATAGCATGTAGCAGAGTGTCCCAGAGTGGAGGTTTGTCCAACGGAATACCACAGAATGGGATGGCTTACAGTGGAGTGGTGTAGAGTGGAGAGGCATATAGTGGAGTCTCATCCAGTGGAGCTGTGTGCAGTGGAATAGCGTAAAGTTGAGTGGTGTATAGTGTAGAGCCGTACAATTTACTGGATTACAGATGTAGTTGAAATTTTGGAGGACTGTGGCTTATGGTGTGCAGTGTAACCTAAGGCAGGGAGGTGCGCTGCACTGGGTTGCTGTGCATGACCAAGCAAAGTGGGTGACATTTGGTTGCTTTGCGTACTTTTGGAAATGTTGGACAAATATTGTGCTGCCCTTGCTACACTATGTGTAACAAAAGGGTAACACAATATATCGTGCCACCGTACACTACGGTGAATTAGTGGTATACTGTGGTACATACGGATAAACAAGCCAGTGTGTATGTAACTGGCTAATGTCTGCCTTTACTATTTCAAATCCGCCAAACCAGCAGAACGTGCTCGCACCATACGCGAGGGAGCATTACAAGCACCTCAGTAGCTGAAGGAAGTGCTTTGGGCAATTCATATTTATGTAAAAACACAAATAAGGTAAGTCAGTGTTTGGGCGCCTGTCAAAGTCTAAAAGTACAGATTTTTCATCTCTGCTAATCCTGAAGAGGCCCAAAAGGGAAAGGGCCGAAACGCGTCGACCTTGGTTTGTGTAGAGGGGTTGCAAAGAAAAGAGCTGACCTAGAAGGATTTTGGAAAGACATCTCGGTATTAAGGTTAACAAACAAAGAGGATTAGAGATGTGACAGCAACCATCTCTTTCATGTGGATCTATATCATTTATATTGAAGTTGACCACAATAGGTACAATTTAGGAGATGAGTGAAAGACCTTGAGCAGATAGTTATTTTCAAAATTCGGCTTTAATTTAAAAGAATCCATTGTAAAGTATTCATTTGTTTTTATTTTGTATTGGACATAAATGTATTTAATGGCCCTTGGAGTTGGCAAAGTAAATATGAATTATATTAGGATGTAATTAAATTGCATTTTCAGTGACTGATTTATGGATTCATTGGTTATGAATGAGTTTGATGTTTTCCCTACTATTTGACCATGTTTTATATACATGGTTGATCCTTTACCCAGGTTTAGTAGGGTTAATTGGGTAAACCCCCTTTTTTGGTCAGGTTTACCATTTTAAAAGGCAGCCATAATCCTTTTAGTGGACTTTTGGAATGTTGTGTCTTAGGATCTGAAACATAGGCAAGAAATAGATTTTATTGTTCTTCCCAACTAGAAATTCAACTGTTAGAATTATTTCAAGTAACTATAACTTGTGCCCTAAGGTAACTAACTTGCGTAATCACCATGCAGTTTTCTCATAAATAATTTTACAGCAAATGATAATGGTATTATCAATTATGTCAAAGAAAATATGTCATGAGTAATGTAATATCTCTGATAATTAGAAGTGCATGGCAAGGGCACAAGTTATAGTTACCTTAGGGCATTTCTATGGTTTTGTGCGTGTAAAATCTGAACCGAACTATAACGTCCCTGTAACCTTTGGTTTTTCCAGCCTATTTCTTGGATGGCTGTAGCATTAAGTAAGATACCCATCGCAATGCACCGGGGTTGAACGCAGTGCCTGGCTCCCTAATTTCCTTACTTACTGCAGTAGCTTCAGTAGGAAATCCTTTCAGTTTTCCACTTCTATTCCATCAAGATGGCATTCAGATGTGCCACACCTTTTGCATAAATTCAGAATGTTAGCACTCTAGTTGCTCATTAGAACACTTTAAGCTGCTGATCACCAGGGAGTTAACTGGCAATCTGCTGCTGGTGTTGAAAGTGCATGTGTCAGTCCGCACGTCACAATGTTTTAATGAAATAGAAGAGAAAGATATTTGAGAGCTCACTTAAAGCATGTGCTATTTTTTTTCTTCTTTCTACATCACTAACCGTAACTTAATGACAAAATGAACCCCCCATTTTGTTCCTTTCTAAATTAAATATTTTAAGTTTTACCATTTTGATTCAATCAAGATGGCTTCAGGTGTGCCACACTTCTCATATTGTCAGCACCCTTAGTTCTTTAGAACACTCTGGGAGGCTGCAGTAGAACTCGATGCAATCATCTGACAGGCTGCTCATGTTGGAGGTACAACAGGAAGATATTTTAGAGCTTACTTAAAATGTGTTCTATTTTTTCATTCTTCAGGACTAACCATAATTTCTATGACAAAATGAACCCCCTCGTTTTGTTTCTTTCCAATTTTTTTTTTTTACGTTTTACCAGTGCGATTCAATGAAGATGGCTTCAGGTGTGCCACACTTATCATATTGTTGCACTCTAGTTGTTCTTTGGAACACTCAGGCAGGCCGCAGTAGAGCACAGAGAAATCAAATGGCAGACTGCTCCCTTTGGAAGTACATGTTTTACTGAGAATGTCTGACTTCATGGTCATATGGCTGAGAAAGATAGTGTGAATTTACAGAAAATATGCTCTTCTTTTAGCTTCTGGTGCACCTTCCATAGCCTATGAGAAAGTCATGAAGAAACAGTTTTTTCTCAAACATGATTCATGAAATCTCAGAAGGGTAAAATCACCTTAGAACACACCACCAATTCCTACAATTAGTATGGTACCATCAACAAATTATTTAAAAGACTTTGGAATGGACAGGGGTTGGTCCTTCTAGTCAGTTAGGCCCCTTCCTGACAGATAGTCACATTTTTAAACAAGTATTGTTAAAGCCAATAGGTCTCACCTATACAATAGCTATTGGCTTTGGCAATGTGTTTTTGCCATTGCACATCAGTGGGGCTGTTGTTCCGCATGTCTAAAAGTTAGTGGTGTGGAGTGTGGTAAAGTGGAGTGGGGGAGCAGAGTGTCGTAGAGTTGAGTGGAGGAGAGTAGAGTTCAACAGTTTAAAGGCAGAGTGTTTTGGCGTGAGGTGGAAAAGGCTGCAGTGGACTGAGGGTGGAAAGGAGTAGAGTGGGGTGGATTGAATGTAGTGGGGTGGATTGAAATGTGGTGACTAAATTGGATTGGGGTGGGTGGACTAGACTGAAGTTATAGGAATAGGGTGGGGTGGATTGGACTGGGGTGGTTTTGAGTGCGGTGAATTGGAGAGGGGTGGATTGGACTGGAGTGGATTGAATTGGACTTTGAGCGAAAAGACTGGTGTGGGGTGGATTGGACTAGAGTGGGGCGGGTGGATTCGACTGGGGTTGACTGAATTTAATTGGGGTGGGGTAGACTGGACTGGGGTGGATTGGACTGAAGTGGGGTGGACTCATGTGGATTGGAGTTTGGTGAATTGGAATGGGGTGGTTTGGACTGGAGTGCGGTGCAGTGGGGTTGAATTGAGTGGGATGGAAAGGAGTGGGCTGGATTGTATCGAGTGGGGTGTACTGGCTTGGGATGGACGGAAGTGGGGTGGGTTAGGGTGAGGTGGAATGGAGTGGGTTAGGGTGGATGAATTTTTGGAGTGGGGTGGAGTGGACTGGATTTGAGTATGGTGGATTGTGGTGGGCTGCAGTGGGTTGAATTGGATTGGAGTGGGGGAAATGGAGTGGATGGTCTGGAATGGAGTGGGGTGAATTGGACTGAGTGGGGTGGACTGTATTGGAGTGAGGTGGGTTAAGGTGAACTGAACTGGAGTGTGATGGACTGGATTGGAGTGGGATGGACTGAACTGGGGTAGAGTGGGTGGACTGGAGTAGAGTGGGGTGAGGTGGATTGGAGTAGGGCATGTTGTTTTGGACTGCAGTGGGGCAGGTTGGAGTGGGGCAGACTGTTTTGGATTTGAGTGGTGAGGTTGTTTGGAATTGGATTGGGGCAGATTGTTAAATTTCTACTGGGAGGGACTGGAGTTGGGCATATTGTTTTGGACTGAAGTGGGGAAGACTTTTTTGGAATGGAGTAGGCAGATTGTTTTGGTGTGGAGTGGGACAGAGATAAGTGGGGCAGATTGTTTTGGATTGTAGTAGGCAGATTTTGGACTGGAGTGGGGCAGATTTGAGTGGTGTGAATTGGGGTGAGGTGGACTAGATTAGAGTGGGGCAGATTGCTCTGGACTGGAGCGGACCCTTTGTAAATGGGAGTGGGGGCACACTGCTTTGGATTGGAGTGGGGCAGATTGGGGTAGGATTAACTGAAGCAGGGTAAACTGGAATGGGGCGGACTGGACTGGCATGGGGGAACTTGAGTGGGGCAGACTGTTCTGGAATGTAGTAGGGCAGACTAAGGTGGGACAGACTGTTTGGGATCAAAGTGGGGCAGACTGTTTGGGATCAAAGTGGGGCAGACTGTTTGGGACTGGAGTGTGAAACAGTGGAGTAGGGCAGATTGTTTTAGATTACAGTGGGTAGATTGTTTTGGACTGCAGTGAGATGCATTGGAATGGGCAGATTGTTTTGGACTTGAGGGAAGACTGTTTTGGACTGAACAGGGTAGATTATTTTGGACCGAAGAGGGTAGATTATTTTGGACCGGAGAGGGACAGATTTGTTTTGGATTGGAGAGGGACAGATTTGTTTTGGATTGGAGAGGGACAGATTTGTTTTGGACTGGAGAGGGACAGATTTGTTTTGGATTGGAGAGGGACAGATTTGTTTGGGATCAAAGTGGGGCAGACTGTTTGGGACTGGAGTGTGAAACAGTGGAGTAGGGCAGATTGTTTCAGATTAGAGTGGAGCAAACTGTTTTGGATTGTAGTAGGGCAGACTGGAGTGGGGCATTTTGTTTTGGATTGAAGTGGGGCAAACTGTTTTGGAATGGAGTAGGCAGATTGTTTTAGATTGGAATGCAACAGACTGGAGTGGGGCAGGTTGTTTTGGATAGGAGTGTAGCTGGCTGTTTTGGACTGGAGTGCAAAAGAGTGGAGTGCGGCAGACTGGAGTGAGGAAGATCGGAGTGGGGCAGATGGTTTTAGATTAGAGTGGGTAGATTGTTTTGGATTGCAGTGGGGCAGACTGGAATGTGGCAAATTGTTTTGGATTTGAGAGGGCAGACTGTTTTGGACTGAAGAGGGTAGATTGTATTGGATTGGGGCAGATTTTTTGGCTTACAGTGGAGCGGACTGAAGCGAGGCAGACTGTTTTGGACTGAAGTAGGACAGAGTGGAGCAGGGCAGAGTGGTGAGATGGACTGGATTGCAGTGGGCTGAATTGAGTGGGAGGGATTATTAAGGACTGGAGTAGGGTACATTGCTTTGGATTGGAGTAGGGCAGATTGAGGTGAGGTGGACTGGAGTGGGGTGGACTGGAATGGGGCAGAATTGATTGGAGTGGGTGCACTGGAGTGGGGCATTTTGTTTTAGATTAGAGGGGGGCAGACTGTTTTGGATTGAAACGGGCAGACCGTTTTGGACTGACATGCGATAGTGGAGTGGGGCAGATTGTTTTCTATAGGATTGGGACTTACTGTAGTGGGACAGATTGTTTTGGACTGAAGAGGGGCAGATTGTTTTGGTTTGTACTGGGACAGAGCGGAGTGGGGCAGATTGGTTTGGATTGAAGAGGGGCAGATTGGAGAGGGCGAAGTGGACTGGATTGTGGGGTGGATTTCTTTGGAGTGTGTCTAATTGGATTGGAATGGAGCAGGGAATATATGTTTGGATTAGAGTGGGGCAGATTGTTTTAGATTGGAGTGGGGCAGATTGTTTTGGACTGGAGTGGGGCAGACTGGAGTGGGTGAGGTAGACTGGATTGTGGGGTGGAGTGGATTGGATCAGATTGTTTTGGATTGGAGTGGGGTACATTGTTTTGGAATGGAGTGGGGCAGATTGTTTTGAATAGGGGTAGACTGGAGTGGGGGAGATGGACTGGATTGTGGGGTGGATTTCATTGGAGTGGAGCAGGGAAGATAGGTTTGGATTGCAGTGGGGCATATTGTTTTGGATTGGAGTGGGACTGAGTGGAGTGGGACAGATTTCTTTTAAATGAAGTGGGGTAGATTCTTTTGGAATGGAGTGGGGCAGACTGTATTAGGGACGACTGGAGTGGGTGAGATGGACTGGATTGTGGGGTGGACTGGGTCAGATTGTTTTGGATTGGAATGGGTCAGATTGAATTAGATTGGAGTGGGTCTGTTTTAAGTTGGGAAGATTGTTTTAGTATGTATTGGGACAGATTGGAGTGGGGCCGATAGTTTTGGATTGGAGTGGGACAGACTGGAGTGGGTGAGGTAGACTGGATTGTAGAGGGGCAGATTGTTTTGGATTGGAAAGGGGCAGATTAGAGTGGGGCAAATTGTTTTGGATTGGAATGGGACAGATTGAAGTGGGGCATATTGTTTTGAATTTGAGTGGGACAAATTGTTTTTGGAATGGAGTGGGCAGATTCTTTTGGAATGGAGTGGGGCAGACTGTAATGGGGACGATTGGAGTGGGTGAGGTGGACTGGGTCAGATTGTTTTGGGTTGCAGTGGGTCAGATTGATTTAGATTGGAGTGGATCAGTTTGAAGTTGGGCAGACTGTTTTGGTTTGTACTGGGACAGATTGGAGTGGGGTAGATAGTTTTGGATTAGAGTGGGGTAGTTTGTTTTGGATTAGAGTGGGGCAGATTAGAATGGGGCATATTGTTTTAGATTGGACTGGGACAGATTATTTTGGAATGGAGTCGGGCAGATTGTTTTAGAATGCAGCAGGGCAGACTGGAGTGGGTGAGATGGACTGGATTGGATCACATTGTTTTGGATGGGGTGAGATTGTTTTAGATTGGAGTGGAGCAGATTAGAGTAGGGCATATTGTTTTAAATTGGAGTGGGGCTTATTGTTTTGGATTGAAATGGGGCATATTGTTGTTGGAATGCAGTGGGGCAGGTTGTTTTGAAATGGTGTGGCAGGTTGGAGTGGGCGAGGTGGACTGGATTGTGAGGTGGATTTCGTTGGAGTGGGTCGGATTGGAGTGGAGCAGGGATGATAGTTTTGGATTTGGACAGACAGTTTTGGATTGGAGAGGGGCTAATAGGAATGGGGCAGATTGTTTTGGATTGGGGTGGGGGAGATTGTTTTGGATTGGAGTGGAGCAGACTGGAGTGGGGCAGATTGGTTTGAATAGGGGTAGACTGGAGTGGGGCAGATTGGAGTGGGGGTGGGCTGGATTTCATTGGAGTGGGTCAGACTGGATTGGAGTGTAGCAGGGAAGACAGGTTTGGATTACAGTGGGGCAGATAGTTTTGGATTGGAGTGGGACATAGTTTTGGATTGGGGCAGATCGGAGTTGGGCATATTGTTTTGGATTGGAGAGGGCAGATTAGAGTGGGGCATATTGTTTTGGATTGAGTGGGACAGATTGGAATGGAGTGGGGCAGATTGGACTGGATTGTGGGATGGATTGGATCAGATTGTTTTGGATTGGAGTGGAGCAGATTGTTTTGGATTGAAGTTGGGCAGATTGTTTTGGATTGAAGTTGGGCAGATTGGAGTGGGGCAGACTGTTCTGGATTGGAGTGGGGCAGATTGTTTTGGATTAGAGTGGGGCAGATTGGAGTGGGGCTGATTGTTATGAATAGGGGGTAGACTGGAACAGATTGTGGTGAGGTAGACTGGATTGGAACGGGGAAGATTGGAGTGGGGAATTGGAGTGTGGCAGATTGGAATGGGGTGGATTGGAATGGGCGAGGTGGACTGGATTGTGGGGTGGATTTCATTGGAGTGGGTCAGATTAGATTGGAGCAGTGATGATAGTTTTGGATTGGAGTGGGGCAGAGTGGTATGACTGGAGTGGGGCAGAGTGTTTCGAATAGGGGTAGATTGGCGTGGGGCAGATCATGGTGAGGCGGACTGGGTTGGAGTGGGGCAGATTGAACTGGGGGATTGGAGTGGGGAAGATAGTTTTAGATCAGAGTGGGGCAGACGGTTTTCAATAGCTGTATTGGAGTGAGGCAGATTGTTTTAGATTGAAGGGGCAAATTGGAGCGAGTGGGTTGGGAGTATTGGAGTGTAAGGATTGGGATAGATGGGGCAGATTGGACTGGAGCGGGGCAGATCGAAGTGAGGCACATTGTTTTGAGTTGAAGTGAGGTAGATTGGAGTGGAGCAAACTGTTTTGGATTGGAGCAGATTGTTCTGAATCGGGGCAGACTGGAGTGGGGTGGATCGTGGTAAGGTGAACTGGATTGGAGTGGGTGGATTAGAGTGGGGGATTGGAGTGGGGCAGATTGTTTGGATTGGAGAGCGGCCGATTGGAGTGGGGAAGATTATTTTAGATTAGCGTGGGGCAGATTGTTTTGGATTGCTGTATTGGAGTGAGGCAGATTGAAGGGGGCAGATTTGAGTGGATGGGTCCGGAGTATTTGAGCGTAATGAACTGGAATGGAGTGGGCAGACTGGGATGGAGTGGGGGACAGTGTTTTGGGTTGGAGTGAGGCAGACTGGAGTATGGTAGGTTAGGAGAATTGGAGTGGGTTGGGGTGAGTGGGTTGGATTGGGGTGTGCTGCAGGATTGTGTGTTAAAGTATAATTTCAAAAATTACACATAAGAAAGAAACAAAGTTGTTTTGCAATATTTAAAACAAGAAAGTCATATTTGGAGAACTGCGCCCACAAGCAAAAACAAGACATGAATGCAAAGTGAGAAAAGAAGAGTTGGCAAAATAAATAAAAAAGCTAACTATAGAAAATACAACTTTTCAGGGTTTTTTGTCCTGCGGGGGCACATTTTTGCTAGTCATGCACCTTCAACTTGCAGGACACTATAAATTAAAAGAAGTAAATAGTACCTCAATCACGTCAGAAGCAGTGGACGGCACTGATTGATTCAACTTAATCAGTGCTTGGTCCCTGCTCCACAAAGGGAACGGAAATGACGATTTGGCCTCCAGTGACTAATTACGAGGCAGTAAAAAACAAACAAACAAAAAAAAGTGTGCCAAGCAAGCCAACAAATGGTATGCCACGGGCGGGATCCAAGCCCTTTTTTGTCCCCCCCCCCCCCACCCCCACCACTACAACAGTGTCTCGCTAGCACATGCGGGCTCGACAATAAAAATGATATTGCTTTGCAAGTACCTCATCAAAGTGCATGCTAAAAATAACATTGTAAGGAATGTCCCAAAATAAAAAAAAAAAATAAAAACAAGACACTACTAAGTGGCCCAAAACCAGTAAAATCGTGAAAGTGCGCTGTTAAGATACACGCATTTGTGACTTTATTCACCCTCCGTATTTAGTAGGTCAAAACTTCCTTTCTTAGAAAAAGTTTGAGCACAAGAAAATGTTTAAGTCAGATTATTCTGTCTGAACCTCGTCGTTGCAGAACTTCTGCAATGACCGGAGCTATTCCTCTTTATACAGTTGAAATAAGTAGGGATGGTTAAAGAGATGTCAATTTCCTATATTTTGGGGAACGTTATCATCGAAACACAAAACCCTACGTGGACTGATTAAATAATCGGGAAGTACTTACTTGCCAAGGCTTTCTCGTAGTTCTTCCCCATGGAAATGAAATTTCGCAGAGTAGGGTTGAACTGCTCCATTATGGTCTAAAAGGGAAATTAGAGAAAACAATTCAGGTAAAGGCGATTGGTATTTCAGAGAGCTAGCACAAAACTCCAACTAGGCGCAAACCTCAGGAACTAAGAGGTAAAGGCGAATGCATTGGAAGGGGAACTGGCCCACACAATGAAAACAGTAAATTGTAGCGTTCGTTGTCACATTGTCTCTCCGGTCAGAGTCTCTCGAACGACTGGATAAGACAGACTCTAGAGAGGGAAACTGGCTTGCAGTGAAATTAACAAGAGTCTCAGACCTATAAAAAGTCCGGGAGGGCAGCAGCACAGTCAGTTCCATATCTGTCAAAACGGACGAGTAACTCCCTCTGCTTTATTCGTCCTGGACTTTTGAAAGGATCCGTCTACTTAGGAAATCTCCTTAACTCCCAGCCCCTATTTATCTCTGAAAAAAAATAAGGTCCTTTTTAATAGCAGTCATTACAGAAGCACACAGACAGTCTGCCTGCAAGCACACAAACCCTTCACAAACTATTAGCAGTGGGCCATTAATGAAGAAAAAACAAAATAATACATTACTGCAACAAAACAGAAAAGTCACACCCAAACAAACCGCTGATCAGATGGCACAATATTGTGAAGACGTTTCACTATGAAAAAAAAGTAATGGATGGAATGCATGAATTAATCTCCGCCGCTTCGGAGATACTCGGGTTGCTTCCCAATCCACTCTGTTTTTGCCTGCTAAGCCACTCCGGGAAGTGACTAGCCTCTGCAAATCAGATGCATTCCTTGCTCGAAAATGAGCAATTGAGCCCGAACTGCCACGCCGGGTACCTAGACAGCAACACAAGAAACCTTACACTTGTTTCAGCCTTGTCGGGCCTTACCAGTGCAGTTTCAGTTCTATGGCAAAGCAAGCAAGAGACATCTCGCATGTGCATCGTCGTTAGAGTATCTTACTCCGTTAAATAAACAACAAAAAAGGATGGAAAGGAACGCGGCCCCAGTAATTAACAGTGGCAGAGATTAATTCAAGCATTCCACCAATCTTTTTCCCCAGGTATGCACAAACATAGTTCCCGTGTAACTGAACTGGAGTGGCACCTCACAGGCGAGGCACGGATAAGGCCAAAGAGGGCCCTGACCTGATTATTTGGGGAGGGCCATTCCTAGTGGAGCAAATGGGTAGTCTCTGTCTGGAGAGGCATGAAGCCCCCGCACAAGAAAAACAAGAAAGAAAAGTAAAGATCAATTGGAATGTGGCTTCCAGTAATTGATTACCAGTGGGTGAGATTAATTTACGCATTCCACCCATGCCTTTTCAGTTTGTTTTACTAAACAATATTGAGAAAAGCAGAGAAGAGGTCCCTTTAAAAATAGAAAGAGGAACTGAGGAGAAATACAAGGAGAGAAAGTGAACAAAACAAATTAAAAACACAAGTTACTTTATTCAGCCTATGTACATACCAGTGAAAGAAAATCTTGCATTTAATTTAGCTGGGGGGTAGGGAAACCAGGCCATCTAAGAAAAGAACCTTTGTCAGCTTTCAAATGATGGCAAACCGGGTCCCCCGTTCAGCTTGCGGCTGTCATTCAATCTTGGTGAAACTACTGGATGGCATGTGAAAACCAGTGACACGTTCAACCGAGGGACAATGTGAATAAGCCGAGATCTATTTGGCCTTCGTGTTCTCTTTTAGCCTGCTGGTAATCAATCCCAGAAGAAAAATAAGGCACTATGAATGGATTGGGAACACGTCAACCAGACTTCCAAAACGAGCACCATGGGCCTGGTCTGTATACAGTTACAGAAATTACAAGCAGCACAACAGGATATTTCTTGTGGCACATGTTCAAAGTGTACACTAGCTAGCATTTGACAGCTGGAAAGTGTGAGATTTTTGGGGAAAAAGAAAATTGGGAGAATGCATTTTCTCCATGCATATACCGTGAAACAAAGCAGAGACATTTTAAGTGGAAGACATGTAAGAGAAAGCCATTTTTGACTGCAAGAATTTCGAGTCTCCCGCCTTATTCGGGCTGTTTGTATGTCTGAAATTGAAGCAGCTTGACAAAAGAGTCTCTTTTTTTTGCAAAAAGCAATCATTTGCCACAAGGTTCATTTTTGTAACAGGGGATGCCGGAGAGACCTTCACTTAGACAATACACTCAGGTTTTTTTATGCTTTAAACACAAATCTTTATACAGTACTTGTATTGACTGCGGTCCGGTAAGGCCAACAGGGATGTGCCTTGTGCTACCCTCATAATGGTGGAGGGCTAATGCCTGCACTAGGAACGGAGTAGCAGGAGTGCAGTTTTGGCAGCATATTGTTTTCATAAGGGTGAAATCAAGTAATATAGCCAGGCTTTACATTGGCCTACATCAGGAACAATGTGGGGAAACACAATTTGCCAGAGTGCCAGAGTGTGCTACAGTACATGGAGACAGCCTGCGTTTGTTTGGCTCATGTACATGCTGTCACGGAGCACTCATAGTGTGCTACCCAGTGCTTTATTTGTAAAATAATAGGTGCCAGTGAGCAAAGCGTTGCTTAGCCACCCGCGGCTGCCTTTATAGAATGTCAGTATGCCGAATACCAAGGGCGCGCCACCCCGAATCCACCCCAGGCCTCTCTAATTCTCTGCCAGGCATCCCTCCCACTCAGTGCTTAACTCCAGCCGGTGGTTTTCAGTGCAGGGCGCCGGCATTTATATATTAGGTCGGCGCTTATTCTTCTGCCTCAATCATTTACTGCGAGCAAAAGACACGCCACGTTTAATTGCGGTAGCCGCGTGTTTCAGAGGAGAGCTCTGGGCACCTGAAAGTTTTTATTTACAAATTGAGCACTGCCTCCCCCTTATCTCACTCTTACAGTTCTGCTTTCTTCTTTGGCGACAGATTTTCTCTTCCTCCAGTCTTTCTGGTTTGTGTGCATTTCCCTCTTGCTATTGGGAAATGTTTGATGAAGAGAAATAAGCGTGGTCCCTAAAAATACGTGCTGGTGCTCTCCACCGGCTCAAATTAAGCACTGGTGCTTCCGTACATGGAGACAGCTAGTTCCTCTGTTTGAGTGCACTGTGCCAGTATGTACGTTTGCCAGAGTGTGCAGCAGTACAGGTAGATGGTGAGTGTCTGTTTGAATGCATTGCACTGGTATGTACGTGAGACAGTGCGTTACGGACCATTGGGACGGTGTTTTCCTGGTGGAGCACACTGCGCTGTTAAGTAGGTGTGTACAGGAAAGGTACAGTATGGGATGGGCGACAGCATGCTTGCATGCATTGCTAAGGAAGCATGAGTGCCTGTGAGGGGTAAAGTGTATGAGATCTGTGGATCTTATATTTGGAACCCCAGGCTTTTCTGGAGGAACATGTGGAGCTGAAGAGACGCTCCCAGACAGATGTCTGGATTGCTGCGTTCATGAGAGCTAGGTGGGACACGTGCTGGAGGAAAGAAAACCCAGGCTCTTCAGTGCACTTCAAAGGAGACTTTTTTATTATATAGAAAGGTTGCTGGTGAAAGGATCCTGGGCACATTTCATGGAGATCAGGCTGGTAAGGGAAGGGAATTATAAGGAGTAGAGCTGGCTGCCATTTGTAACACTTTGAAACACATATCACTGAGACTGCATCCAAGTATGGTCCTATAGTCACTCCTATGGCTCGTGTTTTGTAACTATCAAATTTAGAGACACTCTTGCTGTGATAGACTGTTATCTGGAAGTAGAGCACAATGGAGGAATTGACACTTCAAACTAGGAAACTGCTAGAGCACAAACTTCAAAGACAGAGTCACTAAATCACATGTGTGTCTCAAAACAGATTCTAAAAAGGAGCTTGAGACTCCAACCTTGCCAAACTGAAAAGGTACATCAGTATGTAGAAACTCAGCATAAGTTCTGTTCGTTTTGACCAGGAATGGGGACATAGCACAGGAGAATAAAGAACACTTGCCAAGAGCACCAGCTTCTTTCTGAACCAAGATCAGCAGACCCTGTGAGAAGGAAAGACGTGGTGGGAGCGAGGTCCAGTGGGGATCCT
The DNA here is from genome assembly GCF_031143425.1 of Pleurodeles waltl. NCBI lineage: Eukaryota > Metazoa > Chordata > Amphibia > Caudata > Salamandridae > Pleurodeles > Pleurodeles waltl. The sequence goes on along the minus strand of NC_090446.1, from coordinate 972,767,538 downwards.
CCAGAGTGGATTCCGGGAGCAGGGTGTGAAATTCAAGTCTGTTAGGACCTTTGCACTGATGGAGCTGCCTGCCCTTGTGTGGAGAACACACAAATCTCTTAGCCTTTCGAAGCTCATAGCAGGTTGGGCCTGGAATGTCAAAAGCAAAAGGTCTCAACACCCATGGCAGGGCACAGTAAATCTCGCTTACCCAGTGGCGCTCTGAAAGTGGTTCTGACACAAATGTTTCATACAAGTCAACGCTTTACTATGGCGTGGTCCCGTGCACAGATACCCCCAAATGAAAAGTAAAGTATCAAATGTATACCATAGCAACAACACCTCAAACAGCTGGGCCATAAACTGCCTCCATTTTATCTATTTAAGGTTGGATTTAAAATAGATCTTTTTGAGGGGAGGAAAAGTTTCTCTTTTTTTATTTATTTTACTTTTTTTTTTTTTATAAACAAGGCACACTTTCAATTAGACACATTTTGGAACTAGTGGACAAGGGGGAGTCAGTACACAAACATTTCTCCCGAAATTAATACTTTGAATAAATACATATCCACTTCGATGACTCAAATTATTTTTCCTCACTAGTTCAAATATTTGCATGCCGAGACAGACCCACTGGAAATGCCATGCTCAGTTGCTTAGGTTGGTTGCTAATAAGAATAACATGTTAAAGGATCTGAAAGGCATGTTTCTGCATAGACTAGCATGACTCAGGAAGGAGAGTAAGAGCTCAGTTATGAGGCTGAGAGCCTGTGAACAAATGTCGTTAAACCCAGTCAGCACGAGTAGGACACAGTTCTTTGAGATCAAAGGCAGAGTTGGTTTAGTGATGGCCTTGGTAATGTACAATTATAGTCCCAGAGCTACAAAAAGCCACCAGATCGCTCAACAATCCCGCCAATCTTGTGAGCTCACAATGTTAAACTGTACCACCAAGGATGCATTGGAATGGCAACAAAATAGGTGTGATTCTACCATGGTACATATTCAAAAGACCATGGGCATTTCACACCAGTCCAAACCTGTACCAGGTCAGAGAACAGCCACGCCCAAAGGCATCTCTAGAAGATAATTTTAGTAGGAGCACACATTGTGCCTAAGATAAAACTGGTCTCATAAAACTTTTGTAGGTGGTATTTGCTTACATTTTTAAAAAATGACTTTGTACGAATATGTGTGTATAAATATATTTCACACAAAAAAAAAAAACAAAGACCAAAGGTTACTGTTAGCATCAGGATTCAAAATTTACAAGCACAAAACAATAGAAATTCAGCTGTCAGAATTATCTGAAGTAACTACAACTCATTCCCTAAGGTAACTATAACTTGCGCCACTGCCATGCTGTTTTCTCATCAATAATTTGCACTGGAACTGTTAGTGATATTATAAATAATGTCACAGATGTCATGAGTGATGTAATATGTGTTGTAAGTATTAGTGCATGGCGAGGGTGCGAGTTACAGTTACCTGAAATAACGAACAATATTCTATGGTTTTGTGTGTGTAAATTCCGATCCCAACTATAATTTTCCTGTAACCTTTATTTTTTTAAGTGAATTTCTAATGCAGTGAAGGGTTGGCCACAGGTCCTGGCCGCAACAGCCAACCTTCTCATGTGCATCCAACTCCCCCTATTCTCCCCCCAAATCACACACAGCCCTGCGTGCATCCAACTCCATGCCATGAGTGGAAAGCAAGGAGAAGGCACTCGAAAAACAGGGGGGGGGGGGAGCAAGAAATTAAGCAGTGTAAAGAAGGGGAAAGCAAGGAGAAGGAACACAAAAAAGTGAGAAAAAGCAAGGAGAAGACAGGAGCAAGAGCGGTGCAACAGCAAAGGAAGAGATGTGCTCTTTAAAAAAAAAAAAAAAAAAAAAACAAACAACAACATTTTGCAGTGGATTCAATGTGATATTGCAGCAAACTGTTTTTTTAAATAAAATATTTTGGCCCTTGGCAGCGTTCCTGTGGGACCCCACCAACAGGCCCTGGGGGGATTTTAGGATATTCCTACCCTGCCCCCTTCTGTTATTTTTAAACTTTTTGCTTGAGTTCGAGTTCCAATATGGCTGCCAGCACTTCCTGGTTGAAGTGCTGCCAGCCAATCAGATCTCAGCAAGAGATCAGTCGGATCCACGTCCCTAGATATACAAATTTCTGTTCTCTTTAATACCTCCAAACTGCTGAATGGATTTACACCGAAACACAAAAAGATCTTTCTAGACCAAGATCTGCTGTCTTGCCATATTTGGTGTGTTTTGGTTCGGGTTGTAGTCATGTTCAAAACCCCTATGGGCAACTGCATGGGCAAAACGTGTTTTGGAACCCTAGTTTTAGTCAGCCCACACTTGATAGTTTACTCTGAAACTTTCCAGACAGCAGCTGAAGTAAGTAGCATACTAGTTTGTGAAGATTCATCAAACAGCGCCAAAGTGATTAGCAAAATAAAAAGGTTTGTTAATGGGAATTAGGTAGTAATTATATCTACCTACTGGCTTAGATGGGATTAGAATAGATAGATACAAAGTCAGATTTTTCTTAGTGGAATATTTTTATTGATTTTAAACAAGTGATAAACAAGGACATTGTGTTAAAAACACTTGCATGACGTATGAGTACATAGCAAAACCCAGTATCCCCAAAGATGAACAATACATTGTCAAATACAATTACCTGTATACTTTTGTGTGTTTGGGGGTGGGGGGGTTACCACAGTCATTCCTGTGTAGGCATTTCATAGTCCCCCTGGTTTCTCCAGGCCATAGTACTTACACCAGGGCCCCCAGATCATACCATATTTCTTCGGCAACCTCAGGCCTTAAATGTCACCTTTTCAGCTGCCATTTATAAATCCATCCTCATTTCCAATATATTGTTGGTGATTCAGGGTCCCCCATCTGCGGGCAATATCCCTCTTGGCCATCACAAGACCCAAGTTAGAAAAGAGTAATTGTGTTCTTGGGATATCAGTATCCCTGGAGATGCCCATTAGTACATATTTGGGATTAGGGATCTATTGAGTATATGGCCTAATTCTTGCATTATTTTCTCTGAATAATGATGGACAACCGGGCAGTCCTATAGGGTATGCAGAAATGTTCCTGGTTGTGTTCTACACCTCGGACATTCCGGCGACAAAGCCTGATTCGATCATAATATGTTCTATGCAGTATTTTGAGTTGCACAAGCCTCAGTCTTGTTTTTATTGCAACTTCTCTAGGGTGCATGAGAGCTATCTCCCATTCAGTATCATCTATTTCTCCCAGCTCCCTACCCCATGTTTCTTTAAAGCTGTGATGAAGCCACAGTGGGGTTTCCTGTGTGATCTTTCCTGCCCATCCCAGACATCTACTAGTTTTGAGCCAGGCCTCAATTACCACTTGTTTCGCTGGCAACAACTTCTTCCAGCCCTGGCCTCCATAAAAGTAGTGCAGGTAGGGTTTTGCCTGAACTTGGAGGTGTTCTACTTGGTATGTGGGGCGGTCTGCAGGTGTATGTCGCCACTTATTAACCCCTTCTGTGCCGCGGACGTAGTGGTTACGTCCTGCGGCACAGTGCTGCTGTGCCGAGGACGTAACCACTACGTCCTCGGCACACAGCCCAGAGGGAGCGCTCTCGCTCCCTCTGTGGGGTTCCCCCCCACCCCCCCCAAGTCAGGGATGGAAGGGGAAGCCCTTCCCCTCCCACCCCCAACCCCCCCTGTGACGTCAGCGCGCGTGCGCGCGCTGATTAGTCACAGGGTCTCCCCCATCGCGCTGGAAGCAGAGCTTCCAGCGCGATTGAAAAAGAAATGCTTTTGCATTTCTTTTTCAATCCCATGGGGGAGGCCCCGAGAGGCTTCAAAGGGAAGGAAATGTATTTCCTTCCCTTTGAAGTCTCTCACAGGTTTCAAAAGCCGGATTGCTTGCAATCCGGCTTTTGAAACCCCACTAGACACCAGGGATTTTTTTTTTTTCTTGAAATTGACAAAAGGGAGCGACCCCTTGGGCAAGGGTCGCTCCCAGGGGGGCATTTTTTTAGGAAGGCCTTTTCTGCCCCCCCTGGGGGCAGATTGGCCTATTATTAGGCCGATCTGCCCCCAGGGGGGGCAGAAACCTCTAAGCACCAGGGACCATTTTTTTGTGATGAATTCTTTTTTTTTAGGTGGGGAGCGATCCCTTAGGCAAGGGTCGCTCCCCTACGGGGCAATATATATTTAGGCCATTTCTGCCCCCCTTGGGGGCAGATTGGCCTATTTTGATAAGGCCAATCTGCCCCCAAGGGGGGCAGAAACCATTAGACACCAGGGAGTTTGTTTTTGCGCGCGAATGTCACGCAACAAAGCAACCCCTTTGGCAAGGGTCGCTCCCAGGGGGGGCAATTTTTTGGGAAGGCCTTTTCTGCCCCCCCTGGGGGCAGATCGGCCTATTATTAGGCCGATCTGCCCCCAGGGGGGGAAGAAACCTCTAGGCGCCAGGGCCAATTTTTTTTTTGTTCTTTTTTTTTTTTTTTTTTAGAGATGGGGAGCAACCCATCAGGCAAGGGTCGCTCCCCTGGGGGGGCAAATTGTATTTAGACCATTTCTGCCCCCCTGGGGGCAGATTGGCCAATTTTAGGTCAATCTGCCCCCCAAGGGGGCAGAAACCACTAGGCACCGGGGATTTGTTTTTTGGCGCCAATGTCACGCAGGGGGAGCGAACCCGTAGGCAAGGGTCGCTCCCGGGGGGGGGGGGGGGTGGGGGTAAATTTATTTTAGGCCATTTCTGCCCCCCCGGGGGACAGATCGGCCAATTTTTAGGCCGAACTGCCCCCGGGGGTGGGGGCAGAACACTCTAGGCGCCAGGGCAATTTTTTTTTGTGTTTTTTTTTTTGTTGTTTCTTTTTTTAGAGATGGGGAGCGACCCATCAGGCAAGGGTCGCTCCCCTGGGGGGGCAAATTGTATTTAGACCATTTCTGCCCCCCTGGGGGCAGATTGGCCAATTTTAGGTCAATCTGCCCCCTAGGGGGCAGAAACCACTAGGCACCGGGGATTTGTTTTTTGGCGCCAGTGTCACGCAGGGGGAGCGACCCCGTAGGCAAGGGTCGCTCCCGGGGGGGGGTGGAGGTTGGGGGGGCAAATTTATTTTAGGCCATTTCTGCCCCCCCGGGGGACAGATCGGCCTATTATTAGGCCGAACTGCCCCCGGGGGGGGGGGGGGCAGAAACCTCTAGGCGCCAGGGGAATTTTTCTTTTTTTTCTTTTTTTTTTTTTTTTTTTTTTTTAGAGATGGGGAGCGACCCATCAGGCAAAAGTCGCTCCCCTGGGGGCCAAATTGTATTTAGGCCATTTCTGCCCCCCTTGGGGGCAGATTGGCTGAGTTTAGGTCAACCTGCCCCCAAGGGGGCAGAAACCACTAGGCACCGGGGATTTGTTTTTTGGTGCCAATGTCACGCAGGGGGAGCGACCCCGTAGGCAAGGGTCGCTCCCGGCGGGGGAGGGTGGGGGTTGGGGGGGCAAATTTATTTTAGGGCATTTCTGCCCCCCCCCCCCGGGGCCGGCTGAGCTACAGGCCAAACACCACAGGTAGGCACCTTGCAAAAAACACCTCTGTTTTCTGTGAAAAAATATGTTGTGTCCACGTTGTGTTTTGGGCCATTTCCTTTTGTGGGCGCTAGGCCTACCCACAGAAGTGATGTACCATTTTTATCGAGAGACTTAGGGGAACGCTGGGTGGAAGGAAATTTGTGGCTCCTCTCAGATTCCAGAACTTTCTGTCACCGAAATGAGAGGAAAAAGTGTTTTTTGGGCCAAATTGTGATGTTTGCAAAGGATTCTGGGTAACATAACCTGGTCAGAGCCCCGCAAGTCACCCCATCTTGGATTCCCCTGGGTTTCTAGTTTTCAAAAATGCACTGGTTTGCTAGGTTTCCTCAGGTGTCGGCTGAGCTACAGGCCAAAATCCACAGGTAGGCACTGCTTTTTATAAAAAAATGTGATGTGTCCACGTTGTGTTTTGGGCCCTTTCCTTTCGTGGGCGCTAGTCCTACCCACACAAGTGAGGTATCATTTTTATCGGGAGACTTGGGGGAACGCTGGGTAGAAGGACATTTGTGGCTCCTCTCAGATTCCAGAACTTTCTGCCACAGAAATGTGAGTAACATGTGTATTTTTAGCCAAATTTTGAGGTTTGCAAAGGATTCTGGGTAACAGAACCTGGTCCGAGCCCCGCAAGTCACCCCTCCTTGGATTCCCCTAGGTCTCTAGTTTTCAGAAATGCACAGGTTTGGTAGGTTTCCCTAGGTGCCGGCTGAGCTAGAGGCCAAAATCTACAGGTAGGCACTTCGCAAAAAACACCTCTGTTTTTTTCCAAAATTTAGGATGTGTCCACGTTGCGCTTTGGGGTGTTTCCTGTCGCCGGCGCTAGGCCTACCCACACAAGTGAGGTATCATTTTTATCGGGAGACGTGGGGGAACGCTGGGTGGAAGGAAATTTGTGGCTCCTCTCAGATTCCAGAACTTTCTGCCACAGAAATGTGAGGAACATGTGTTTTTTTAGCCAAATTTTGAGGTTTGCAAAGGATTCTGGGTAACAGAACCTGGTCCGAGCCCCGCAAGTCACCCCTCCTTGGATTCCCCTAGGTCTCTAGTTTTCAGAAATGCACAGGTTTGGTAGGTTTCCCTAGGTGGCGGCTGAGCTAGAGGCCAAAATCTACAGGTAGTCACTTTGCTAAAAACAGCTCTGTTTTCTGTGATATGTCCACGTTGTGTTTTGGGGCATATCCTGTCGCGGGCGCTAGGCCTACCCACACAAGTGAGGTATCATTTTTATCGGGAGACGTGGGGGAACGCTGGGTGGAAGGAAATTTGTGGCTCCTCTCAGATTCCAGAACTTTCTGCCACAGAAATGTGAGGAACATGTGTTTTTTTAGCCAAATTTTGAGGTTTGCAAAGGATTCTGGGTAACAGAACCTGGTCCGAGCCACACAAGTCACCCCTCCTTGGATTCCCCTAGGTCTCTAGTTTTCAGAAATGCACAGGTTGTGTAGGTTTCCCTAGGTGGCGGCTGAGCTAGAGGCCAAAATCTACAGGTAGTCACTTTGCTAAAAACAGCTCTGTTTTCTGTGATGTGTCCACGTTGTGTTTTGGGGCATATCCTGTCGCGGGTGCAAGGCCTACCCACACAAGTGAGGTATCATTTTTATCGGGAGACGTGGGGGAACGCTGGGTGGAAGGAAATTTGTGGCTCCTCTCAGATTCCATAACTTTCTGCCACAGAAATGTGAGGAACATGTGTTTTTTTAGCCAAATTTTGAGGTTTGCAAAGGATTCTGGGTAACAGAACCTGGTCCGAGCCACACAAGTCACCCCTCCTTGGATTCCCCTAGGTCTCTAGTTTTCAGAAATGCACAGGTTTGGTAGGTTTCCCTAGGTGGCGGCTGAGCTAGAGGCCAAAATCTACAGGTAGTCACTTTGCTAAAAACAGCTCTGTTTTCTGTGATGTGTCCACGTTGTGTTTTGGGGCATATCCTGTCGCGGGTGCTAGGCCTACCCACACAAGTGAGGTACCATTTTTATCGGGAGACTTGGGGGAACATAGATTAGCAAAACAAGTACTATTGCCCCTTGTCTTTCTCTACATTTTTTCCTTCCAAATATAGGAGTGTGTGTAAAAAAGACATCTATTTGAGAAATTCCCTGTAATTCACGTGCTACTATGGTCACCCCGGAATTCAGAGATGTGCAAATAACCACTGCTCCTCAACACCTTATCTTGTGCCCTTTTTGGAAATGCAAAGGTTTTCTTGATAGCAATTTTTTACTCCTTATATTTCAGCAAATGAATTGCTGTATACCCGGTATAGAATGAAAACGCACTGCAGGGTGCAGCTCATTTATTGGCTCTGGGTTCCTCGGGTTCTTGATGAACCTACAAGCCCTATATATCCCCGCAACCAGAGGAGTCCAGCAGACGTAACGGTATATTGCTTTCGATAATCTGACATTGCAGGGAAAAGTTACAGAGTAAAACGTAGAGAAAAATTGATGGTTTTTTCACCTCAATTTCAATATTTTTCTTTTTCAGCTGTTATTTTCTGTAGGAAACCCTTGTAGGATCTACACAAATGACCCCTTGCTGAATTCAGAATTTTGTCTACTTTTCAGAAATGTTTAGGTTTCTGGGATCCAGCATTGGTTTCATGACCATTCCTGTCACTGACTGGAAGGAGGCTGAAAGCACAAAAAATTGCACAAATGGGGTATGCCCCAGTAAAATGCCAAAATTGTGTTGAAAAATTGGGTTTTCTGATTCAAGTCTGCCTGTTCCTGAAAGCTGGGAAGCTGCTGAGTTTAGCACCGCAAACCCTTTGTTGTTGCCATTTTCAGGGGAAAAACCACAAGCCTTCTTCTGCAGCCACTTTTTCCAATTTTTTTGAAAAAAACGAAATTTTCACTGTATTTTGGCCAATTTCTTGGCCTCCTTCAAGGGAACCCACAAAGTCTGGGTACCTCTAGAATCCCTAGGATATTGGAAAAAAAGGACGCAAATTTGGCTTGGTTAGCTTATGTGGACAAAAAGTTATGAGGGCCTAAGCGCGAACTGCCCCAAATAGGCAAAAAAAAGGCCCGGCACAGGAGGGGGAAAAGGCCTGGCAGCGAAGGGGTTAATAACTATCAAATGAGCCGCCCAGTAATATGCCCTAATATGTGGTAGGACCAGGCCTCCGTCATATTGATTTCTCTGTAAGGTCTGCAGTGCTATCCTGGGATGGCTTCCTCCCAATATTAATTGACGCATTTCCCAGTTGATCTTGGTAAAGTACTCTTCGGGGATGGGATAGTAGCTATTTTGCAGTATGTAGAAAAATGTAGGCAAAGTTACCATTTTGAACACTGAAGCGCGGCCCATCATAGTCAATGGTAAGTTTGCCCATCTGCTCACACCCTTCTGGAAGGGTGTCGGTACTCTACAGAGATTTTGTTCCAGATCTTTCTCTATTTAATGTAACAAATACCTAAGTAGTTGAACCCTTCCAGTTTTATGCCTATGCGACAAGGCAGATCGTCGAGTGTCGTCTCCACTCCAATTGGGAATAGATGTGACTTATCCCAATTTATACTGTATCCCGAATGGACCCCATATCCGTCAAACACCAGAATAGTCTCCTCAGGGCGAGATATAAAGTCAGATTTAAACATTATTGTAATCAAACACCATTACTTTGAAATAAAAGGAGTTTGGCAAAGTGCAATTTTCCCATGTCCCCATTTCCTTGCCGTCCGTTACTGCTATTCCTTTCTCCTCCTCCCTTGTGTTGCTTCCCCACACCCATCCACTTTTTTTTTTAAATTATAAACATATTCCACTGCAGCTGTGAAACATGGCTTAAAAAAAGCCACTAGGAGTCCGTCAACGACAGCCACATCATAGGACGTTTTAGGTCAAAGCCTAGCAAACACTGAAGCTCTCTGTTTTGCAGGAATATCTTGGGGAAATTCTTAAAGTTTGCCTGGGGAATTACATTCTGCCTATTGCTTACTATTGGCTTTGTGGTATGTAACTCACATTTGCCTGCTTTCTATCTGTTATCTTTATTTGTTTTAGGTCTCCTGCTTGAGTTATTACCTCCCGTGAAGCACAGCCTGTACACCATTGCTCCTTGTACTCCCTTTCTGTAAACAGGCCTTTAAATTATGCTCTTATCTGGTCACATTTTCTGTGCATTCAAAGACCAAGGACACGTCATGCTCTGTCTTCCAAGGAACTTGATGTTTACTCATCTGTCTCTGTATTCAAAAGTGCAATGGTTTATGTGGGAATCCTGCTGGCTACATATGTGAGATGAAAGACCGTAGGATGTCATATTTTTTTTAGGCCACAACATTTAAATATCTGTAAATGATCTGAGAAAATATTTCAGAATATATCATAATTAGGAAAGCATATATGAATCACATGTTTTGCACTTCTGAAGTGCAAAAGAAACAGATGTTAATACGATCAAAACAAATCAATACACTTGGGTTTGGCATTTCCACACATTGTCTGCGTGCAGTATAGTTTTATCACCAAAACTGTGTGTGCAAAAGTAATGGTCATTTTAATTGGGAATGTGTTTTTTGTAATGGCAGTGTGCTATCACACCATGCATACTACACTCTACCAGGGATGGGAATTCCTACAGCCCGATGCTCAGAGCATATTGTTTGGGGTCAAGGACAATAAGTTGTCAAGTTTAATTTGCCCTTGTGACAAGTAGGCCCAACCCTCTGCAGCACAAACCCAGTGGCTGCCAATTTACAGTACCACATTACTGAGCAGAGAAAGGAAATGTCTGCATTTGAGGTAATATTTGTGTCTATATCTTCATGCTGTTCAAACTTGAATTTATTGTTTATTAGTACAGAGCTTTTATTTTTAAGGTAAGGGTTCTAAATATATGTTGTAAGCTCGAACTGCACTACTGACTGTGGTCCCAGTAATAATTTAAAAAGTGTGCACACGTTTGCAAAGTTTAAAAATATGAGGCAACGTATAATGCTCTCAGAATGCTCTGTGATTAAATGCAAATATTTTCTGAAGTTTGGAAGCAAGATTGATGATTTTTTTGCTTATGAAATAAAATGTCCACAAAAAAAAAAAAAAAAAAAAAAAAAAAACAGGAAAAAAATGTGTTGCTAATCTACTGTGAAATTTTAGGCACCATTGCTTTGAAGCATAATTTAGTAAAATGTCTTGATGCATGTTAGTATTTCCAAAAATATTCATAATGGTAAGTCAGTGTAACCAATTTCAACAAGGATTATAAAGAACATGAATATAAACAAGCATTGGCAAAGCCAATAGGTCCGACGTTGATGGACAGTCTCTTGGTTTTATCAATGCGTGTCTTGTTTTGACATGACTTTTGTCGACCTTTATTGTTATGGAAGCTGCTGGGCCCTCACCAATGTAACACACATGAGCAAAAAACAAAAATATCTTTTGGTCCCAAGAAGCACACATTGCCACAGTAATTCTTAGCACTGTACACAACTACTTTGTGTGCTGATATGCTCGTGAAAGAGCAGATTGTGATCATTGTAATGTAACATGGATTTGTTGTCACTCATGAGGGCATGCAGGCGCTAAGTAGGAGCAGGTTCTTTCTGCAAGTAGGATCAATGGCAATTAAGTCAGGAGAGAGAAAGAGAGAGAGAGAGAGCGAGAAAGAGAAAAAGGTCTTGGTTAACGCCAGACCTAATTAGGAGGCCAATTCTTAAAGAAAGTCACCAAAGTGCACCCTTGGTACGTGTCTTTGCATTTGTGCTGATATGCGTTTTTCATGAATTCACAAGAATTCACAGAAGTAGACCAGGAAATCGTACGCCTAGAAAATATTTTTGAACTGTACTTTAGCACGAGCAAATCTGCAGGTGTAGATTTGTTTATGCGAAAATCTGTGGAGCGTTTTCAAGTTGATGTTTTTTCCCCCAACCCTGGAAGCAGTTTTACTTCTAACCCTTGTCAGGAGTAAATCTTCAGCCTTTCTCAGTATGGGAAATGATTAGCTTGGAAAAAACATTAAAATACACAAGTTAGTAGGTTTGCAAAAACTCAAAAGGGCATTCCAACCCTGGAACTATTGCTTACCGCTATCTTCAGTCCCAGTATGTATATCCGCGGAAAGGTGGCAAAATAAGGAAGCTGCTAGTGTTCAAGACCTACTATAGTATTATCCCTGGCGTAATCAGAGAGGTTATTATTAGATCTCTTATATGCAATTGCTGCCATGGTTTGTTGATGCACTAAATGGCACCAAAAGGACAAGTAGATTTTTTGACAGGACAAGTAGATTTATGAAGCAACCTGATCTATGGAAAAGTGGATATTTTATTAGACTCCACATCCCGGACTCTACAAAACTCTACTCTGACACTGTACTCCCCTCTATACTACGCTACTCCACTCCACTTCACTACTCCAATCTATGCCACTCCACACCACTCTACTGAATTCTATGCCATTCCACTCTATGACCTGAAATTCAGCAACACTTTACTCCACTCCAACTGAGAAGCAGACTGAGCAGCAGCCACGCTGGTGTAGAACATTGCTAAAACCCACTGGCAAAACCCATAGCTCTTGCAAAGGTGAGACCTACTGGCTTTGGTAATTCTCATTTTTCCTCGACTTTAGAGCCATGCTGCATGTCAGCTCGTGCTGCTGTGCAACAGGTCTTAAAAACACAGCGGCAATGCGAACAGATCTTGCATAGGTGAGGTCTATTGGCTTTGCCAGTGCTTATTTTTCTGTTTTGTTTCCTGGTTCATTCAGCAGCTGTGCTTCTGAAGCACAAGGCGGGGGCAATACAAAAATAAGCGGATAATCTGCCCTATCTCCAGAAACGCAGCTGGCCATGCCTGCCTCCCAACAGTGAGGCAAAACATTGTGAAGGTTACAGGAAGGAGAATAGGTGATTGGTGATGAAAGTTGTAAATGGTCGGGGAGCATTACAACAGGGTTGCAAGCAGCTAGCAGTGAACATACAGATGGGAGCAGAGTTAATGTCCAGTGAATGTTATAGGAAAGCAGCGAGATGGCTGAAACTGAAAGTCGCAGGAGGGAGGAAAGGGAGAGCTACAGGTTAGGAATCAAAGGGCCCTGGAACAGTCGAGCAGTCATAATGCTTAGCTTGCAATGCCGGTAAAATGACTGGGAATTAATTAAATATAGGGTTCTCACAACTTTTTTTTTTTTTTGCAGTTTTCTATCACGTGAAGTCGACCTAAAGTTACTGGGGTGCTTTATGTGAAAAACAGCTACATTATACAACCACACAATAATTTTTTAGGTTGAGTGAAATTAGGTGATTTGTCCAGAATAACAGGATGTTGAGCTGACACTAAGACTCAAATCGGCTCCCTCAGTTCCAATATCGGCAGCTCAGGCCACAAGACCACATCCTCTCCCACTACTTCTGTGAAAGATCATTAGGCACTGTTAAGACCATCGTCCACCTGCATGGCATAAATAAGCTGCTTAATACGGTGCTCTGGTATAGTGTACTTATAAGGTTCAGCCCAAACACAAAAAGCATTTTCTTTGAACAACAGGGTTGGTTACTAGGCATATGCGCCAAGCAGTAGGACGACACTTGTATGCAGCACGAGATATTAAAATATGCTGGAAACAGAACTAATTATGATGTATATCATCAGCCGCAGAAGTTGGTCCATAAAACAAATTATGCACCTTCTATGCAAGGCTGGGTAGTTTTAGACAATCTGACAGTTGGAAGTAGGACATACGTGTATTTGAGCCTGAAAGTTTACAGTAAAGATGAAGGTTAACCCCTTCGCTGCCACGCCTTTTTTTGGCTATTTAGGGTAGTTTGCGCTTAGGCCCTCATAACGTTTTGTGCAAATAAGCTACCCACGCTAAATTAGCGTCCTTTTTCGCCCCACATCCTAGGGATTCTAGAGGTACCCAGACTTTGTGGGTTCCCCCGAAGGAGACCAAGAAATTAGCCAAAATACAGCAACATTGTTTTTTTTTTTTTTAATGGGAAAAAGAGATGCAGAAGAAGGCTTGTGGTTTTTTCCCTGAAAATGGCACCAACAAAGGGTTTGCGGTGCTAAAAATCACAATTTTCCCAGCTTTCAGGAACAGGCATACTTGTATCAGAAAACCACATTTTTCAATACAATTTTGGCATTTTAATGGGACATACCCCATTTTTACTATTTATTGTGCTTTTAGCCTCCTTCCAGTTAGCAACAGAAATGGGTATGAAACCAATGCTAGATCCCAGAGAGCTAAACATTTCAAAAAGTAGACAAAATTCAGAATTCAGCAAGGGGTAATTTGTGTAGATCCGACAAGGTTTTCCTGCAGAAAATAAACAGCTGAAATTAAAAAATATTGAAATTGAGCTGAAAAAAAACTGCAATTTTTCTCCACGTTTTACTCTAACGTTTTCCTGCGATGTCAGATTTGTGAAAGCAATATACTGTTACGTCTACTGGACTCTTCTGGTTGCGGGGATTTATAGGGCTTGTAGATTTATCAAGAACCCTAGGTACCCAGAGCCAATAAATGAGCTGCACCTTGCAATGGGTTTTCATTCTATTCCGGGTATACAGCAATTCATTTGGTGAAATATAAAGAGTGAAAAATAGGTAGCAAGAAAACCTTTGTATTTCCAAAATGGACACAAGATAAGGTGTTGTGAAGCAGTGGTTATCTGCACATCTCTGAATTCTGGGGTCCCCATACCTGCATGTGAATTACAGGGCATTACACACTGTCTTACATTTGGAAGAAAAAAAAAGGAGAGAAAGACAAGGGGCAAGAACACTTGTTCTGCTATTCTATGTTTCCCCAAGTCTCCTGATAAAAATGGTACCACACTTGCGTGGGTAGGCTTAGTGCCGACAGGAAATGCCACAAAACACAACGTGGACACATCAAATTTTCCCAAAGAAAATGGACGTGTTTTTTGCAAAGTGCCTAGCTGTGGATTTTGGCCTCTAGCTCAGCCGCCACCTAAGGAAACCTACCGAACCTGTGCATTTTTGTAAAACTAGACACCTAGGGGAATTCAGGATGGGGTGACCTGTGGGGGTCTCACCAGGTTCTGTTACCCAGAATCCTTTGCAAACCTCAAAATTTGGCCACAAATACACATTTTCTCACATTTCTGTGACAGAAAGTTCTGAAATCTGAGATGAGCCACATATTTCCTTCCACCCAGCGTTTCCCCCCCTCCTAAGTCTCCCGATAAAAATGGTACCTCACTTGTGTGGGTAGGCCTAGCACCCGCAAAAGGAAACGCTCCAAAACAATATGTGGACACATCAAAATTATCAAATACAAAGCTACCTGTTTTGGTGGGGGGCATCTGCGTTTTTGGTCCTGAGCTCAGCAGCCATACAGGGAAACCTACCAAACACAAACAGTTCTGAAAACTAGACACCTGAGGGAGTCCAGGGAGGTGCGACTTAGATCCTCCACTGTTTTCTTACCCAGAATCCTCAGCAAACCTCAAATTTAGCTAAAAAAAAGTGACATTTTTCCCCACATTTCTATGTGGCATCACCGCAACGGGACAAATTTCCTACCACCCAACGTTCCCTTCTCCCAGTAAAAATTATACGTCACTTGTGTAGGTGGTCCAAGTGCCTGTGACAGGGAAGAGCCAAAACATGTCTAAATTAAGGGGGAACCAAAACGGGTCCAAAAGGGTGGTAGGAATTTTGTGGATTCCTGCAGATTCCGGAAGGTTCCATCACAAAAATGTGGGGAAAATATGTGATTTCCAGCAAAGTTGGAGGTTTGCAGGGCACTTTGGGTAAGAAAATGTGAAGCACACCACCCTGGACTCACCCAGATGTTTAGTGTTCAGATGTGTCTTGTGGATTTTTCTACACAACAGCATCCCAAAGTCCAAAAAGTGCAGTCCTCACCATTCCAAGTGGGACGATTTTGAGAGTTAGGCACGCTCTCATGGCCCAAATGTAAAACAAAAACCCAAAATAATCAAATGTCCTCTTGCTTGCCATGGGATAAGATGTTTTAGTGTGCGGGGAGAGCTGAAAGACAGTTTATCCCTTCAGTTGGGGTGGGGGCATCACCATGCCCATACTGGTTGGTAGCTACCACCCCACTATATATATATATATATATATATATATATATAATTATTTTTTTTATTCCCTGGCATCTAGTAGGTTTTCTACCCCTCTGGGGAGTGAATCGGGGGTAACTGCCCCATCTGCCCACTGGTGAGCAGAACAACTGGCCCCATTTATTTGAGGAGGGTTAGAAATTGGGTTTTTGGTTGGCAGTCAGGTTACCCTCTGTCCAAGCAAGAACCCTCACTCTAGTCAGGGTAAGTCACACACAATCCAAATTGTCCTGTGCCCACCCTCTGGTAGCTTGGCATGAGCAGTCAGGCTTAACTTAGAAGGCAATGTGTAAAGCATTTGTGCAATAAATCATACGAGAACACCATATAGCACCACAAAAATACACCACACAGTGTTTAGAAAAATATATAATATTTATCTGGGTATTTGCAGGTCAAAACGATCAAAGATGCAATATGAGTTTGTAAAGATATCACTAAAAAGTGATATGAAGTGTCTTAAGTCTTTAAAAGCAAACAAAGTCTCTTTCAAGCACAAAGTACCTGGTTTGGAGTGGAAAATCTCCGCAGAGGGCCGCAGAAGAGGAGATGCGTGGAAAAATGGTGTGTGCGTCGGTTACGCCCCTTCACACACGGACTTGCGTCGTTATTTTTCAGGCGGGGAGATGTGCGTCGTTCTACGGGAGGAAAAATGATGTGTGCGTCGGTTGCGCCCCTTCACACACGGACTTGCATCGTTATTTTTCACTCGGGGAAAACGTGCGTCGTTTTCAGGCACGCGGACCTTCTTCTATGGATTGCGGGATTACCAGATGTCTCAGGGTCAGTGCGTGGATTCTTCGGCTTGTTTTCCGGCTGCACGTCGTTCCGGGAGGCTGTGCGTGGAATTTTCTTTCTCACGGCAGGCGTCGCGTCGATTTCTCCTCTGGAAGTCTGGCGGCGTTGTCCATGCGAGGCCGTGCGTCGAAGTTCCGGTCGCCCCGTAGGCGTCGAGCAGCGTCGGCGTGCAGTGATTTTCTCGCCGTGGAGCAAGCTGTGCGTCGAAATTTTCGGCGCACGAAGAGTCCAAATGAAAAAGAGAAGTCTTTTTGGTCCTGAGACTTCAGGGAACAGGAGGCAAGCTCTATCCAAGCCCTTGGAGAGCACTTTTACAGCCAGACAAGAGTTCAGCAAGGCAGCGGGCCAACAGCAAGGCAGCAGTCCTTTGTAGAAAGCAGACAGGTGAGTCCTTTGAGCAGCCAGGCAGTTCTTCTTGGCAGGATGTAGTTTCTGGTTCAGGTTTCTTCTCCAGCAAGTGTCTGATGAGGTAGGGCAGAGGCCCTGTTTTATACTAAATTGTGCCTGTGAAGTGGGGGTGACTTCAAAGAGTGGCTAAGAAATGCACCAGGTCCCCTTTCAGTTCAATCCTGTCTGCCAGGGTCCCAATAGGGGGTGGGGTAGTCCTTTGTGTGAGGGCAGGCCCTCCACCCTCCCAGCCCAGGAAGATCTATTCAAAATGCAGATGTATGCAAGTGAGGCTGAGTACCCTGTGTTTGGGGTGTGTCTGAGTGAATGCACAAGGAGCTGTCAACTAAACCTAGCCAGACATGGATTGTAAGGCACAGAAAGATTTAAGTGCAAAGAAATGCTCACTTTCTAAAAGTGGCATTTTTAGAATAGTAATATTAAATCCGACTTCACCAGTCAGCAGGATTTTGTATTACCATTCTGGCCATACTAAATATGACCTTCCTGCTCCTTTCAGATCAGCAGATGCCACTTAAACAATGAATGAGGACAGCCCCAATGTTAGCCTATGAAGGGAGCAGGCCTCACAGTAGTGTAAAAACGAATTTAGGAGTTTTACACTACCAGGACATATACACTACACAGGTACATGCCCTGCCTTTTACCCACACAGCACCCTGCTCTAGGGGTTACCTAGGGCACACATTAGGGGTGACATATGTAGAAAAAGGGGAGTTTTAGGCTTGGAAAGTACTTTTAAATGCCAAGTCGAAGTGGCAGTGAAACTGCACACACACAGGCCTTGCAATGGCAGGCCCGAGACAAGGTTAAGGGGCTACTGAAGTGGGTGGCACAACCAGTGCTGCAGGCCCACTAGTAGCATTTAATCTACAGGCCCTAGGCACATATAGTGCACTCTAATAGGGTCTTACAAGTAAATCAAATAGCCAATCATGGATAAAACAATCAACAGTACAATTTATACAGAAAGCATATGCACTTTAGCACTGGTTAGCAGTGGTAAAGTGTCCAGAGTTCAAAAGCCAACAACAGGTCAGAAAAAATAGGAAGGAGGCAAAAAGTTTGGGGATGACCCTGTCAAAAAAGCCAGGTCCAACAGGGTGGGGGTATGGTCATACCCCACCTCTTTTTTTGAGAAAAAAAATAAAAATTCTTCCCTGGTCTCTTGTGGGTTCTCTGCAACCCCCCCCCCCCACCCCTTGGGGGCAGGTGAACCTTCCAAAATAGGCTGAGCTGCCCCCAAGGGGGGGCAGATATGGCAAACTAATGTGCCCCCATGGGGAGTGACCCATCCCTCAAACAAAATACACACACCAATCCCTGGTGCCTAAGTGATTTCTGCTCCCTCTCGGGGCAGATCAGCCGATTAAAAATAGGCCGATCTGCCCCCGGGGAGGCAGAAATGGCCTAAAACAAATACACCCCCCAGGGGAGCGACCCTTGCCTAAGGGGTCGCTCTCCATCTGTAAAACAATAAATTTAAAAAATCCCTGGTGCCTAGTGGTTTCTGCCCCTATGGGGGCAGATCTGCCTAATTAAAATGGGCTGATCTGCCCACAAGGGGGGCAGAAATGGTCTAAAATACAGTTGGAAAGTAATTTCCTTCCCTTCGAAGCCTCTCAGGTCCTCATCCCATGCCAAAGCATTTCTCTTCCAATCCGCACTGGAAGCCGAGCTTCCTGCGCGGTGGGGCAGCCTCTGATGAGGTCAGCGCGCTGACGTCATCAGACGTCACTTGGAGGGGGTCGGGGTGGAAGGGGAAGCTATTCTCCTTCCAGCCCTGCCATCGGGGGTGGGGGCACGGCCCGGGGGATGGTACTAGGAAGTAATGGTTACATCCGCAGCACCTCCACGCCGCAGCCACGGACGTAACCATCACGTCCATGGTGCCCAAGGTGCTAAATTATTAAAACCTGGACTGCTCCATGTTCCAAAACAGAACACTACAGATTTAGACTGCAGAGAAGAGGGTGTGTTAGAAATGGGAGTCAGTTTGCAGTCTGTCCAAGTGGGTACCCTCACTCTAGTCAGGGTAAGGGAGGTACCCAGCTCAGATGTTCACCCCCTTGGTACCTTGGCACAAGCAGTCAGGTTCATCTCAGAGGCAATGTCTAAAGTATTTGTACTAACACACAGTAACAGTGAAAACACCACAAAAGCACTCAGCACCAGTTTAGACAAATAGCCAATATTGATCTGAGTACAACAAGACCAAAACAACAAAATTCCAACATACACAAGCAAAGATACACATTTTCAAAGATTACACTTCAATAAAGCGCTTAGAAACACAATACCTCTAATTTGTGCTATCACAACGTCATTTACGGAGTGGCTCCCAACAATCCGACGCCACTCGTGAGGAGGACGGCGCCAGCCAGAGTTGCACAAACCCCCACGTACAGTGCCTTTAGTAAACGAGGAAACAGGCCGATGCACGGAGTTGGGGAGGGGAGGCGTCGCTGAATTTGGTGCAGCGTCGGTTCCTTACTGCAGAGCAGGGGAGGTGGTGTGGCGTCGGGGCAAAGCATTGGTTCCTGACGAGCCGGCGGGTCAAGACGTGTTCAGTGACCTCACTGGGTCGGGGGCAAGCCACAGCGCTACAGGCACTGCAGCGGATTCAGGTGTCATGGACGTCACTGACACAGCACTCATGGAGTCATGGGACTTCAGCGGGCTATGGTGGCGTCAGGCCTGCGATGTCAGTCGCGCTCGTCGCACTCCAGCTGAGACTACAGCTTTGGTTGCAGTCGCGGAGATGGGCAGCAGTGTCGGTCCTAGAGTCATCTAGAGTCAGTGCACCTGGTTCTTTAGGCCAGCTCTTAGCCCCCAACGCCAAGAAACTGAAATAGGCACCACCTGGCGAGTTAGGATCCACAGCAAGCGAACCCAGAGGTTGATAGGTGAAGTGTTTGATGTCCCTGAGACTTTTTAACAGGAGGTAAACTCAATCCAAGCCCTTGGAGAAACTGCACAAGCAGGATACACAGCAAAGTCGAGTCTCTGTCTTCTTTAAGCAGAAGCAGCAACTGCAGGCAAAGGGGCAGTACTCCTTCGCCAGCTCTTCTCTTTTGCAGAGGTTACTCTTGCTCTAGAAGTGTTTTAGAAGTCTGGGGTTTTGGGTCCACTATTTATATTAACTTCTGCCTTTGAAGTAGGCAAACTTCAAAGGAAAGTCTCTTTTGTTCTCAAGATCCTGCCTTGCCCAGGCCTGGCCCCAGACACACTCCAACAGGTTGGAGCCTGCACTGTGAGAGAACAGGCACTGCCCTTTCAGGTGCAGGTGTCAGCTCCTCCCTTCCCACTCTAGCCCAGGAGACTCATCAGGATACACCTCAGCTCCCTTTGTGTCACTGTATAGAGGGAATTCACAAACAGCCCAACTGTTAGTCTGGCCCAGGTGTGGATTCCACTGGCAGGCTGAGGCACAGAATGGTGGTTAAGCAAGAAAATGCCCACTTTCTAAAAGTAGTATTTTCAAACAGATAATCTAATAAACAACTCTACCAAAAGATGTATTTTTAAAATTGTGAGTCCAGAGACCGCAAACTCCATATCTATATCTGCTCTCAATGGGAAACTGCACAAAAAGATATTTAAAGGCAGTCCTCATGTTAACCTATGGGAGGGAGAGGCCTTCCCTCTCTCACCACTATTATTTTCGCTTGCTATGGAGCCCCTGGCAGCTGCCTTGCGTAGGGAGGGAGGTAACTGGGGACTCCCTCTGGGAGACGACTTACACAGAGTGTCACTGTATGCCGATGACCTCTTACTATATTTCAGAGATATTACGCAGATCCCACCAGTGGCCGGTTCGCTACTGCAACGCTTCACGACGATATCCGGCCACAAGGTTAACTGGTCTAAGTCATGCCTCTTCCCATTCGACCCGGACCTCCAGGACCCAGGACTTAGCCTAGCCGGGAGTCTAGTCCCATGGCAACCAAACACATTCAGATACCTGGGCATCCGAGTCTACCACAGCAAGGAGGATACATTTGAGGGTAACCTTGCAAAAGCGGTGTCCTCAATCAGGTCCCAAATGGCGTTTTGGGGGACGCTGCCGCTGTCCGTGGTGGGCAGGATAGCACTCCTAAAAATGGTGGTTCTCCCGTGGCTCCTATACTTCTTTTCCAATCGCCTATATTACATACCTCCCAGATTCTTCAGGGCACTGGAGACGGGACTGAGGGAGTTTATTTGGAATGGCGGCCGCTGCAGAGTTGCCCTAAAGAAGCTGTACTTGCCGACTGATAGGGGCGGACAAGCGGTCCCCAACATGGAAAACTATTATCTAGCAGCCCAGCTTCAGTGGATATCCAACTGGTTGGCCGGCACACAGCTTGCAGACACAGCATCAGAGGAGGAACCATGGCTGCTCCAGCAGATACAGCATTTATTCCACCCGCTCACGCACGCACAAACCCCACGGCAGCTGTACCTCAGAAGAGCCCATAAATGTTTCCGCAGATCGCTCTACTTCACAAGATCGGTGATGCCTTTTGCACCCGCGCTGGCGGGCAGACCAAGGGGCCCCAGGGTCACATCAGACTCCGAGTTACATACATGGCATGAAATAGAGCTACACACACTGTCAGACCTCTACGAAGAAACCCAACTACTATCGTTTGCTAGACTTCAGGAAATGGGACTTCCATCTGGCCAATTTCTTTTACACTGCTCCCTGGTGAGGGTGCTGGGGTCCAAGTGGGGTGACATCACAACAGCCCCACCTACCCACTTGCTGGTCCAGTACTTACAGGTGATGGGCCGTGGCCAAAATCAAATTAGCTGGCTAGCGGACGCCTTGAGAAGCCAAGCCACCCCTGAAAATGATACATTGCGTGTGGCATGGGAGACAGACACCGGCAACTCGATCGCGCCAGCACGATGGAGGTCTGCTCTCTCTGGCCACCTTAACATACCATGTAATTCCCAATTCCGCCTAATCCAATACTATACAGTGAACAGAGCCTATCTCACACCTGCACGCGTGAATAGATACTTTAACCGGCAAGATGCGGCCTGTCCCCGATGCCGCGAAACTGGGGCAGACCTGTTGCACATGGTGTGGTCCTGTCCTGGCCTGGTCACCTACTGGAGGGTAGTGATTGACAACTTATCTAACTGCATAGCACAATAGATACCCTTCACATGGGAGGCATGCATCCTAGGACTGTTCCCCATAAGCAAACAACGAAGAGCAGAGGCGCGCTTCACAGACCTAGGACTTATTGTGGCGAAAAGACTAGTGACCCGCAGGTGGAAATCGCCAGACCCTCTGCCGGGCAGGCCTGGAGGCGCTCGCTTGGGGTGTGGGCGGGAGCAGAGGGCTTGGCACTGAGACAAGAGGAAATCCTAGGGCTGCGACAATTCCCAATCTCCACCTGCTGGGAAGAGCTCTTGCTACAGCTGCGTAACATAGAAACACACCCAATAGAGGAGGGACTGGGCTAACAGACGAGTATCAATGGCCGTGTAAATGCACCATACAAGGGGACCGAATGTGGAAATTAACTAGACACACTGTGGCACCATGGGGCGGGAAAACCACACACATTAAACCAGATAACTGACCCAGCCATTCTACTGGTAAACCAATCTGTTGTAATTGACCCCCACCCCGACACGGAAACAGTCACGCCCAAAACGCCCGCATAACTGACTGACCCCGGCAAATGTTGTTATGGTTCCTTTCCTTAAGTTTTTTCTTTATTCAAATGTTAACCTATATAAAACTCAGTGTCTGTTTTCTTAACAAAAGTACCATAACCGAACATTTGTGATTGAAAAAATGTTATACTAATGAATGCCACCAAGCGCTGTGCCGACCTATCAGACACTAGGCATACAAATGACCACTCTAGCTGCACCCACAGAACAAGAAGAACGCAACACACTAGGAAATAAAAGCCATACAGGATGAAAACTAAAAGCAACACAGTGGTTGTGATGAACACCCGAACAACTATAAAGATATGCTGTAAAATACACTGCATTAATGTGTTGCCAATATACTAAATATTTCTTAATGATGTAAGCAACACACATCAAGATATGCTAACCTGTAGCAAACACCAAAATATGTAACAATGTAAATTTTAAAAAATGTCAATAATCAGATTTATGAAAAAAAAAAAAATGGGAGGGAGAGGTCTTGCAATAGTGAAAAACAAAATCTGGCAGTATTTCACTATCAGAACGTGTAGAAACACACCAGTACATGTCCTACCTCTTAGATACAATGCACTCTGCCCATAGGGCTTCCTACGGCCTACCTTAGAGGGGACTTACATGTAGTAAAAGGTACGGTTTGGGCCTGGCAAGTGGGTACACTTGGCAGGTGAAATTGTCCATGCAAAACTGCACACACAGACACTGCAGTGGCATATCTGAGACATGTTTACAGAGGTACTCATGTGGGTGGCACAATCAGTGATGCCGGCGGCCTACTAGTAGCATTTGATTTACAGGCCCTCGGCACCTCTAGTGCACTTTACTAGGGACTTACTAGTAAATCAAATATGCCAAGCAGGGATAAACAATTATAATCACAATGTATACAGTAGCACTTGCACTTTAGCACTGGTCAGCAGTGGTAAGGTCCCCAGAGTACCAAAACCAGCAAAAACAAAGTCCAGCACACAGTCAGAAATACAGGAAGCAGAGGCAGAGGCAAAGACAGAGGAAGCCATGCCAAAGGGTGCCATGTCTAACAGGTTGGTTATTCCAGAGCACTACATAAAGCACACCAGGTTTCTAGAGTAGTGTCTTGCACCAATAGGTTTCATACCTCAGCCAAAATCCATTTTCTGGAGAGGCCGCTGGATGGTGTCTACTAAGATGGAGGTGTAAACGAGTGGCTCCTGAATTCAGAGCACTAAATCATCCATTGGTCCTTCAAATACAGTCCCATTGCCCCAGATACTGGCCTGCATGAGCTACCGTGACCTGCTAGGAGCCAGTCTCAGATGATTTAGTGGCCACTTGCAGTGGAGGAAGAGACAGACACAGCAAGGATTGCAGCAGCACTGCGGGCCGACCCTTGTTGCTGCTGGGCTCTGTGTTCTCTATAGTCTGCACCCTGAACTTCCTGCTGGGGTGGGATCTGCACAGTACACATCGCGGCTGCATTGTTCTAATTAGGTGAGCATCGTCGGAGGGGGTGTGTGGCTCAGCCACACACACCTAGGCCGTGTTGGCTTTTGCACAGAGATTGCCGTTAGAGAAAGGTTCACAATCAGCTACTGCTCTGGACTCCTGCTCCTCCATAACACGCAACCTCCCCCCACAAACAAAGAGTGCCCTCACAGCAAGCAATGCCACTGAGTGGGGGTGCCCGTACAAGTACTAGGGACCTACAGCCTGGGCTGCTGAGCGAAGAACAGGACACTGGGGGTCTGTTTGGGCCTCACCGATTCACACTTTTATTACAAACTAGGCATTACCGATCTGTTCTGTCTGTTGCGCTAATCAGCATGTGAAAACCTGCCGCCAGGCAAGACAAGCTCTCCTTTGACAGCGCTAAAAAGCCCCAGCTCGCATGAGAGGGACTACATGGCGGAGGACTCCATTGGCCCCCATCAGGGCCCTGTGACAGAGGACGATGCTGAACTGCGGACGTTCGCACATTTCTCTTGGAAATGAAAATGTCAGCCCACTATCACCACTAAAATGGACTCACTCTCCCAGCAGCTAGACGACATGGACAGACTAAACCAGCAAACTACAAGCATTGACCATGCCGAGCAGTGCCTTTCTGATGTGGAAGATGAGGTTGTGCAATCAGAAAAGGTGCACAAAGACCTTCAACAGGAGATCAGAAAGCTTAAAACCAAAACAGAAGATCTGGAAGCTTGCTCGCAGTGCTTTAATATCTGCATTATAGAAGTACCAGAATCCACAAATATACAGATAACTGAAACCTATGTTGAAACGCTGCTTTGCACAGTTTCCGGTCGTGGAAACCTCTCAAAGGTGTTTGTTGTTGAAAAGGACAAACTGTTCGCTGGTGTCGCGAGGCTCCAGACACACCTCCATGCCCAATAATCTCAAAACTGATGAACAAAAGAGATAAAATACGGCAGCTGGCTTGAGAACAATGCAGCATACAGTAGGATGGCGTGGAGGTCTCTTTCTAAACTGACTTCATGCAGGTAGTCTAACAGGCCCTTAGGAAATTCCTTCAGGTGAAAAAGAGACTAAAGGGAGATGGAGATATCATAAGCTATGCTGCACCTCGGTAGGCTGCTCATCTCAGTCAACAGGAAGAATCATCTTATGGACACACCAGACGAGAACAACAAACTTGTCAAACAGTTATCCAGACAGCCCAGGGAATCCAGAACAACACATACAGACTCCTCAACAGATTGGTTTGATGATATAGAATGAGCCAGTCCTCCCTGGTGCGACAAATGCAGTCAATGGATCAGCACTGCTCTGCCCCCCAAAGAGATGTGCTACTTGGTGTGGAGTCTGAGGGAGTTTTGTTGCCGCCCAAAACTGTGGTGGACTGGTAACTACAGGAACTGTCAGATCCAATGTGATGGAGTTTGACAGGCAAACTCACCTAGACTACAAGGACACAGCGCTGGATAGGCAGAAGCCCACAGAAAACAATAAAGGCTAATGAATATCCTCTCCCAATTTCAAAGTTTAGGCTCATACCGTATTCCTAACTTGACTGCCGCTATTTACCCCTTTTCTTCCACAGTTCATGGCTCCCACTCCAATTTGGACTACTGGCTGAGTTCCAGGGACATAGTAGGCTATCGTGACTGTCTCCTACCTGTCCAGGACTCTCTCCAATCATTCCACAACCCTATTATCATTGTTAGACCCCATTCACTCCCACAGCCCAGGGATGTAGAGATTGAAACCAACAGAAATTCTTGACTCAGTGTTTGTCTCAGAAACTCGTCCTGCATTTGTTTGTTACTTCGATCTCAAGAAAAAAAAACGGTCACAACTGTTGCTTCCCTGTGAAATGCTTTCAAAGAGGTGATCCACGTTGAGTGCATCTCAAAAGCGCATGTCATACTTACATCTATACTCTCATCACTTAACAGGTTAGACACTGACATACGACGACTCAAAGTATCAACAGTAAGCTCCTTCCAAGCTAGTCGAGCTTAACTTAAAGTGCATGGAATTTCACGAGGAAGCTGAACGAGAGTTGAAGTTCTTCGATAAATACTCCACTACCTGCCATTATGGGGAGAGTGATAGACCAGGGAAAACACTAACTGGGATGTCCATCCTCCATGTGCCGCTGCAAATATTAGGGTGGATTCCGATCATGGAACTCCACACTACACCTCACATCCTTGATTTGTCATTACTGCAAGCTTTATAGATCGCAGTCCCCTACTGCCATGCAGCTCATCCTCAATTATCTGAATCATCTGAATTCTGCTACTTTTGTCTGGCTAGACCCCCAACAATGTGAACCACTAGGTCAGTCTATCACTTTACAAAAAAAAGTCAGGGGTGTTATCCTTTCCAGGAGAAACGGAGTCTGCCCCTGGCGGGGATGGCCTTCCCATAGAGTTAATAAAACATATACTGAAGAATTAGCACCGATGTTGCTAGAGGTGTATAATGAATCGTTTGAGCATGGCTCCCTCCTGCCTTCTCTGTAAGAGACAATAATTGTCATGCTCCTAAAGTCTTGTAAACTGCTACATCTGCTTACTCTCACGCATAAATGTTGACAATAAAATACTGGGCAAAATCATAGCCAATCAACTTCTCCCAATTATACGATCTGAACAATCAGGTTTTATACCAGGTAGATCCACCTCTGACAATCACCAAACTGACCAAATGTTACTGGTGGTTTCCGCGTTCCTTCATACTACCAAAGCATTCAAGTCTGTTGAATGGAATTACATGGTAACCGTGATCGACCACAAGGGCACTGAGAAAGGTTTCTTAAAATGGCTAACTTTGCTATATTCCGACTTGGTGGCAAGGGTTGGGGTGAAAACCCGGCTCTCGGCTCTCTTCCCAATCAGCAGAGGAACCAGAGAAGGGTAACCCCTTTCCCCATATTCTTCGCCCTGGCATTGGAGCCACTAGCCTGCATCCATAGGGAGTTTCATCATCACTGTGGCATAACATTGGGTACACAACACAGGTTACTGTTGATGTACTGGGACAACATCCTACTCCTAAACATCCAGAGCCAAATAAGACACCCATATTAGACGAAATTACGCAATTCGGATGGAGTCCGGACTAAAAAAAAATTCGGCACAATCTATGCTTTTGGCTATCACACCAACCCATGCTCCCATAACCCTTTGAATGATAGGCTGAGCTGGTGAAATATCTAGGCATCTATTATCACAAAGACATATTGGTACTCAGTAAGGCAAATTATGAGACATGCATATCTGGCATTTCTGATATGGTGGATCGCTGTATCAAATTACTGTTGTCGGTGGAAGCCAGGACCACCTTCGTAAAAATGGTAATCCTTCCTAAACTACTTTATCTCTTTCAAAATATACCTATCCCGGTCACCAGAGCTTTCTTCGAACACTTTACATCAAGGAAGTTAAAGTTGTTCTTGGCTAATAAACAACCCCGGATTGCCTGGTCAAAAATGTAACTGTCATACAAGATGGGTGGTTTCTCAAGCCCTAATTTTGAAATCTACTATTTAGTGGCCCAGGTACAGTATGCACACAACTGGGTAAATGACCAAAGGTCCCCTTCAGCCCCCCAAGTGAACGTTGAGGCCGGTTAATTCACCCCACTTCATTGCCTCATGCTGTGCTATTGAAACTTCC
Source organism: Pleurodeles waltl (assembly GCF_031143425.1). NCBI lineage: Eukaryota > Metazoa > Chordata > Amphibia > Caudata > Salamandridae > Pleurodeles > Pleurodeles waltl. Next base: position 972,739,905 of record NC_090446.1, on the reverse strand, counting down.
CCGTCCATGTGATCAAATACACACATGTCCATTGCATGTGCTAGCATTGGACCATACTGACAGATTAGACACCGGTCGAAACATGGCACTCTCCGCACATTACTCTGCATAACAATACAACACTGGCTCCCACAATGAAAAAAGGTGGTTCAAAAACAGTTACATGCACATTCATTATTCACACTTTGCTATCCGTTTGTCAACAATAGGTTTCGAGAATAAACGAATTTTCAGGGTGGCATTACAGGAAACCCACTGACTGCTCTCAGGCATCATTTTCGCCGGAGTACTTGGAGGGAACTACACCCTTCATTCTCTCAGGAGCCACCAGAATGCCAACTGCTAACAAAGCTATTCATAAACTCCTCACCCAAACGTATCACTGGGATGTACAACACTGTCGTATCCAGGTCACCACTACCCCTTGGCCTACTAGATTCTGTTGGGAGCGTGAACTCTGACAAGACCTGTCTGACGCACAATGAACATACTGCTGTGAGCAGACCCAGAAAAAAAAAAAAAATCTTCAAATAGCAGTTTAAGGTTTATACATCTTAAATTAATAGAAAGAGCGTATTACACCCCATTGCGATATTTAAAATTTGCCCCCCGCCCCAATTCAACTTGCTGGAGATGTGGGCCCTGACACTAATTTCACACATGTGACTTTGTCATGTCCTGGAAGTTCAGCATATTGGCTGACACTGACCACGGAAATACAGTCAATGGCAATTCTGTACTTACACATATCGTAGAACTCATTGTTTACGTCAAGGAAGTTCTGAAACCCTATCGTAGGATAGTGGCTCTGGCTCTCCTGCTGGGGTAGCTTAGAATAGTCATGTCTTGGAATTCTAAGGCCCCTCGTAAGTATTCCCAATGGATCCTAAAAATCATTACCTGCTCTGACCACACAGAAAACTACAATCTGCTCCTTCCCCCATCCTCAGGACCCACTGGTATATGGGCTCCTCTGCATCCCTACCTGGCTGGTCTGAACCACGCACCATGTAGTCCTACCTTGGCGCCTGTTACATGTCCTATCTCCATAATCTCACAACAGGTGTAGTGAGCCCATAGGTGGTAACTGCTCTATTGCGCTATCGCTGGTATACAACAATCGCTGCAACATGCAGATGAGGGCCCTGTGTACTTGAATATGCGTTTGTTATGATGATGTCAATTGCCTAAACGAGCCTGCATTGTTTTGTTTAAAATACAAGGAAACGTAAAAAAGAAACAAATCTCCTAAATTGTCAATGCCCTTTGACAGCACGATTCTTAATGTTTAACCACGGAGCACGACTGGGCATCCAAGCTCTGCATTAGCCCCGTGCAGGTTAGGCTTTCTGGCCAAACACCCAAGGCCGGACCTGGTGCTGGGCATGTCCCCAGGAGGCTGCAAGGGTGGGGGGATGGATCTGTAGCAGTGCAGCAAATTAAATGCACTGCAGAATTTCATGCATATCCAACAATTTCAGGCAATAATAAAAGTGTCAGGATAACTTTGGTGATTATTGTGCCTGCTAGAGAGAGAACGGAGCTTTGTCCAGGCAGTGTTGGCTCATCTGAGGTAGGGCAGAGTGTTAATATGCCTGTTGCAAAGAACATATACTATGCAGATTACAGAATAGTATTTTATGTGCATAGCTCAGTGGGATACCGCTTATGTCATAGCGATCCTTTTGTTATTTTGCAGTTTATAAATTACGATTGAGGCTCCTAGTTTTCCATTTTTACAGATAAATACAGGCAGAAAACTAGGTGTTCCCTGTCTGTATTTATTTGTAAAAGCTGAAAAATACTGAAAATGGTGTTTCATATGAGTGGCTCTTCATGCGGTCTCCTGTGATTTCCTGGACAACAGCTGAGCAGATAGACAGCATAGGGAGTTAACAAAACTGATTGAGATTTCAATAATTACAGGCATATGCTAACATATATTTGTAGTGTAATACTGATATTTATCTTTGGGTGTGGTGTTTTGCTAAATTTAGCTGCTTAATTTGGTAAAAACACGACAGGCAATAAAGTATGTTTACCGGTTAAATAAAAGGGGAAAAATACAGTTTTACGACTCCATTCTCAAAACACAAAATAAATAAGGATAAATACAGCCGGAAATGTTAAAAAAAGAAATACCATTAAACCGGAAGTCCTAATTACAACCATAATCTAGCACAGCGAGTTATGAACTAGCATCAAAGAGCTGCATGCAAACGGCATGGTACAGATTATAAAGTTATGTTATTTTCCCCCAGTCTTTGATAATCCTACTTTTGCATTAAAAGGGTTTGTTTGGGTAAAAATACATTATTAGTAAAGTAAACCCTAACCTCTGTGTTATGTTCTGAATCTTGAGTTTGTTTCTCAAGACCAAGCGCTCTTAAAAAATTAAATGCCTACCGGTATGGATGATGTGAATCCTAACCTTGTAGTCCCCTTTGTCTTATATAACATTTTCTATGCACTGATTTACACAAGTATGATTCATTGTCTCTAGATATATGGGTGATGTAAAGTACTCAGACACCCTACGCTGATAAGAGAGGAGCTATAAAACAAATGAAATACATGTCAGAAAGGGAATACAGAGAGATAAACGGCACATTTAGAGGATGCTGGTATCTTTGAGTGGCCCCAATAAAGATTGTAGTATCCTTGTGCTCTGCAAGGTCATCATTTACTATGCTTAAAGAATGAATAGAATTGAATATATAATGAACAAGCATTTGCAATGGTCTCTCATTTGCTTGAGTTAGAGCTACTGGCTTTGCAAATGAATAACTGGACTTTTCTTGCCACATAAAATGGTCAACCCTGCCACATAATTTGGTCCTCTCTGTCACATTATTCCAGTGGCCCTGCATATAACTAAAGCACTTCCATTTACTTTCTTCCTCTAGTTGCAGCAAAAAATGAAAATATTACCATTATTTATTATAGTTATATCATTATTTTGTGGTCCCCCTAACCTAGTGTGGGGACCCAAAGAGGACCTAGACATGAAGAGCACATTGTGCGGGCCGTTTTGAACGTGGTACCATTGTCCTAGGACCACCACAAGGTCAGTTATGGACTGTAATGCTCAGAATAGCCCCAAGATGACACCACAATGAAAACAGCATTTGGAAGAAATATGGTCATGTAACCATATAGTCAGCCCCTAGAGGGCATTACCACATAAAATTAGAATGGCAGAAAACTAATATTACAAACAAGGCCCTTAAAAACAAAAACTACTCCCAGCCATAAAACACAAGTTTTGGCCATGAGAGCTTACATAGACACTGAATGATGGGAGAGGTTACTGTTTTTGGTTATTGACTTTTCACCCCTCCCCACACCACTTCACCCTCCATCCTAGTGGTGGGACCCAGAGACAGAAAGAAGATGCCGTGCTGAACTGTTTTGTAGGGGTCCCACAGGCTGAGTTATGGGCCAAAATATTTTGTGAATAAAATGCCCCGCAAAGCATTATGGGGCGAGTTTCTTCAAGTGCAGTGAAAATTGTAGTATCGACTCTCTATCACCTCTCCCGCTGTGCCGGGAGGGCCACGTTGACGATTTCTGAAGAAAAGCCGACCCAAGCACTGGATCTTACAAGCTGGCCTCTGGCAGAGCCAGAGCGCCCGACAAGTCAGTCCAGCACTGTCCACTTGAGAGCGGGCTTGTAGGCCTCGCACCATCCCAGCGCACCAGACCCTCGCAGAACGGACTTCCAGGCCTTGCTACAGATACACGCTCAACACAATGTTTCCATTCTGGTGCCTTAATCGACACAATTCACAAGCACCACGTGCGCACAACACACCTGTGACGACATCGAGATCTCATTCGGAAAACGCCTGGCCTTGAATGTGCCGTACACTGGTTTATTTGAACCGTAGTACTTCAGCAGTCTAGCAAACAAAACGTGAATCATCAGAGGGTGGGAAGATTAATAGGATTACATAACACGACGAAACACTGGTCTCCTTTCATACGCGGCCACTAATGAGCAGGTTGTCAGCCGTCACCGGGTTGTCCTCGTGAAGAATTCAGCCATATAAACAATAAACACAGAAAGCCTCGTCTCGAGCTAAACACACTATACTAAATGAAAAAATAACCAACTCAAGAGCAAAAACCTTCCTGCCCCTAAAGCAGTGTGCTAAACCATACCATAGCATGCTTGGCGCCAAAGGCACTTAACTGGGTAACCAATGGCAATAGTACCCGACTCAAGGAAAAGTGGGCCAGTTCCACTTGCGATATGGCACCTGCACACAGATTTGGACAACCCACCGTGCTTTTTTAAATTAAATACCGCGAAGCTCCAGAACCGGAGCATAAGTATAAATGCCCTCCAAAGACTCCATCTTTCTGAAACCGTAATTCTGGATGCACCTAGAGCAAGTTACAAGGTGAAAGGATAGCCAAGGTGGAATTAAATGACAAATGAGCCACATGGTGGACGGTGCTTCTTCTGCAAGGCACTTTAAGAACATAAGCACTACGTTTATAACTAAGAATAGGACCAAGAAGGGTTCCTATTGAAGAACAAAATTGACAGATGCACATCTGAAAAAAGAACCAAAGGAGGTACAAACATTCCCAAAGAAAAATGTTATTTTTACTTTGAGAGCTAGAATTGGTCAAATAAGTTACATGGAATTATTAAACAGCCATGCCTCCAAAGAACAGGGTCCGAAACAAGATGGGGGTCCAGGATCTGCACTATGGGTTAACCAGGATTACTCGGCAGACAGCTTGAAAAAGGAGTCACCCTGATCGACCGCATGGTGGGATGACGCAGAGACGTTATCCACCTAAACCATGGCAACTAAAGCAAACAAGGCGTATTTGAATAGGATCTCTGCAGCTTCACTCAAACACACGCATTACTTAGTGTACCTAGCTGGCTGCAAAGTTTCACGGTTAGTTAGCATGGCCGCAAAAAAAAAAAAAAAAAAAAAAGAGTAATGCTGAAGAAAAGGACATGGTTGGCAAGAATAGTTATTTTTCTGCAGCTTCAACGAAGCACTGAAACAATAAAAGGAGAAGGGCTTTAGGCAAGGGGTCTCAACCAAGGCATGGTCTACCATGGCAGAAAATAAACTAAAATCATGAACGAGCACCTGGCTACAGCCAAGCAACATGTTCTGGCTAGCCCAACACAGCTCTTCGTCACCCAGCTGCATCCAGTGTACCATACCCTACCTCGCAGTCGCATGGCCCAACCAAAACATAAGCAGGCCACCCTCACCAAGATACTCATTACCACCTAGCAGCGCACCCCACTGAGTGGCTCCATTAACAGATCAAATCAGAACAGAAGGAAGGACTAGAAAAATACAAACACTCGCTGAAACACAGTAATAAATTATACAAAGGACAATACAGGCCTCCAAAGCGGACATCTACGTTGTGCCCAGCGTTAGCCTTAATGATCAGCTTTTAAGGCAGCTTTAAGGTATGCATATTAGACCTTTCCCCAAACACAAACAAACCACAAAACACCAAACATACTCGCTTCCCTGCACACTGCAGGCGTAACCTATAAAACAGAAACGTATTTTATTTCTGTTCCTTCAATACTTAACTGCCATTTATTTTTGCATTTCTTGTTTGTGTTGGAACGAAACTCAAAGTCCACGCCTGTCATATGAAAACTCATCACAGCCAATCGGTATGATAATATGAATCTTAATCACAAAGCGGTAATTAAAATAAGGGCCAAAGGAGCAGATGCTCAACTACCAAATATATAAAATAAGCCCATACCACTGCATTGCTAGGAAATAGAAAACATAGATTTCATTCAATTTGTAGGGCTTAAAAGTAAGTGCTGACACCTCTGCATATACAGACACGTTTCAAGCAAGCTCATATAGTACTTGATGTACAAATTTTGTGCGACAGCTTTAAAAAACAAAGGTGGTCTCACAACAGCTTAACTGTCAGGAAAGGGTTTGGGTGATTGTATGGATGTCAAATCTAACCAAGCATCCATAGGAAAGGGTTCAGCTCTAGAACCAAAATGATAGGCAATAATTTGCACCACACAGGACTACAACATTCAGTTACCAGATGCAGATAAAAGGCCCCATTTCTGGGCATACACTCAGTCAGCACATTAAGAGTGTCAAGTAGCACTGAGCATGTCACCAATATCCCCTTTTCACTTTACACATCTGAAAACAAGAGCCAATCGCCCCCATGTGAGAAGCACAAGATACTGTTCTACTTAGGAGGGCAGAGCGAGGAACGAAATATTCCACCAGTAAAGACACAATGTACATAATTACCTAAAGGGATCTTCCTGATTTACAAGTGTGATACAATCAGATTCGTCACTCAAGCACACAGGAGCAACACACCTGTATGTGCATGAGAGAAGCATACTTTATTTAAATGGTTATGGCATCTGCACTGATGAAAGAATTTCACCGGCCAAAAGAATGATTGCATTCTGGGCCACAGTTTCCACAAACTAAGATCAGAGTCAGTATAATTTGTAGGCAAGGGCAACAAACACCACGAATCACATTTTGGAATCATCTATTGCAGCAGCTCGTGTCAAACTGGACCCTGCTGTGCCTATTCACTCTCGACCAGACCTTAATCATGGAGGCACAAGGGTTTTTGGCATGCTCTAAAAGAAGTGGATTGATGTTACTACAGAAGATATGAGACAGGAAAATATAATTCATTAACATATCCTTTGGTTACATTCAACATTTAAATTTTACATTGATATACTAATGGGTAAAAACATCTCCATGAGGCGTTCAGAATATTCCTGCACGTTGCATAACAACGTCGATTCTTTAACGCAGTTTCTACGGGGAGGTGAAAATTGCAAAGCTACAGTACCATGACAACATGGCACTGAATCCCGCTCGCAGCGAGGCAATGATGGGATTCAGAAATGCACGATGAAAAGCGCAGGTCCAACAAAAAATGGGGACAGAAAAATGATGCACCGCAATGCGACATCTTTCAGCAAAGCGTACTGTTTGTATAAAGCTGCCTGCAGTTAGGGCTGGGTGAGCAGCTCGAGAACAGAACACGCTGGGAGAGGAGAAACGAGCATGATTGGCACCACTTCCGGAGGAAGCACTGCCGTCCCTTTTTTGGTTGTGTTCTTTCGATGGGTACCATCGTCACTTGTTGATAGAAGCTGCAGACTTAACTCAGAGGGAATATCCTGGAACACAGCCCTGAAACACAGGAAGGCTATAGGATATTGGCAGAAGGAAGATGCAAAGAAATGAATGCACAGGGCGTACGACTCTGCCGGCTGATGGAACCGCAATCTACTCTACATCAAGAGAATTAAATAACGTTCATTAGAACTGAATATCAACAAAGGCAGCGGTTAGATTTTAGCACGTAGGCATTGTTTGGAGACATGCAAAGCCAGCAAACGAGACCATTTCTATTCTCTCTTTAAAGCCAGCCCGGCAGCTCCTAGAAGCTACACCTCCATAATTACACTCACACAAAGTATTGTTCAGCAATGTCCAGCATAGCCCCATCTATGCATCGCAAAGCGACAAAAAAAAAAAAAATTATATATATATATATAAAAATATAACTGCCCTGAAATCCTTACTGGAAGAAACTGCAAGTTAGTGGTAACAGGACTCACTGTTTAGAGAACCCGAAAATATTTAAAGATAAGACATAACCACTGGGCCGCATGATGTGGAACTCAATATGCCCCAGTGAAATCAGGCTATCCCGATTACACACATTTGTTTATGGTGTTCAAGGGACCTCTGGCCTGCAGTAACACAAGCTACTACAATTGGGCTATGCTTGTCAGCATACTTCAGAGTCCTCATTGGCAATGCATTACTTGTTACTCCTCATTCCAAGAAGTTTCTGGCAAGGTGCCCAATTTAAAAAGGCCTTGTTATGAAAGCAGAGCCATGCAGAAATGCCAGCACAGTCCTTTCAATGCCGTTGCTGTGTAATGAAGGCACTGGAACTTTCCTAGACTATCCATATCTCAAGCTGCCTCATTTCCAGATCTGGATTCTTCAAGTTTACTTTTGCTGTCTGGATAGCCAGTAGATACACCCCAGGACTTTGGCACAAAGAGCATATAAGAATTGTCAACTCTCACCCCAAATTACAGCATAACAGACAGTTACACAGCCGTTAAAGCTACGAGCTGCAAACAAATCATCAGCATACTGCCAGCCTTCCTTAAACTACTTACCAACAGAGCCCACCACTGCTGCAGATGTGGTACTGGAGTAAGATTCTAACCCACAAGAGTATAGGAAGACTTCAGGCTGTATAAAATTAGATGGAGAAGCAGTAAAAGTGACAAGTAATTTTCGATGTGCAGTATATAAAAAATGTTTTAAACGGCGACTCCAGAGAACTAGACCATTATTCCAACAAATTACCCAGATTGTTTTTTAAATGATGCCTAGAAGCTATTTGATGTAAGTTCCATTTTCCATCACGCCACTTTGCCCTTATCTCGCAAAAAAAACTATTAAAAGCAGTGACAAAGTGCAAAACTTTGTTCAACTTGAAAAGGGCCTGTGTTGTGTCTAAAGATGCAAGCGATAGTTCAACTCTAACTGAAGGTTTCCAGTGGTCTGTCCAAGTCTAATTGCAAGTAGGGATTTGTGCACAGTTTTTTTTTCCCTGTAAAGCAGACCAACCAAGTCACCCTACATTAAACATTTTACCTTTCTGCGACTATCTGGCCACTTTGAGAGTCACTGTTCTATGGCAAATACCTACTTTAAGGATAAACATCAAACATGTCCACAAATGTGACTGAAATAGAAGTGGTGTTCTTAAAAAGGTAGGATGTTGTATCCCATATATATTCTATGCTGATCACTACCGAACACATAAATGGAGAGCTCAGTAGGACCAAAAATAAATAAAGCAAGGGGCAAATTACATTCCACACACATTACATGGGTACAGTGTTTGCACTGTAAAAGCACAACAATGACCAAAACCCACGCCATTATGTAATGGCCGCTCCCACGGCAGACGTGCACGTTCCAGTGGCGTTTGAAGAGGTGCCTTTGAAACAGCTCTGCAGCTTAAATAGGGTAGGTAACTATGAATGCTTCTAGATGAGAACGAGGTGTCAAGATGAAGAGTGCCAGGTTCTTAACGTTTTCTCGATATAATTATTACGCAAATGTAGGCAGCTGATTGCCGAGGCAATGAGGGGGAAGCAAAGCACACCACAGCCAGCTTATTAAGTGCAAATCAGTCTAAGGGGAGCTCGGCTTCTGTGGAATAATTATGAAGGATCTCTTAAGCTACATGCCGAAGGAAAGTCTCCCTCTGGGGGGCGGGGAGCTGACGCTTGCACACGTTTGGAGCATCAAGTTGCAGAAGACATCACATTCAAGCACACGAGACACAAACTGCCACCCCCGAGCAGAACGTCGGACTGCTTCATCGCAGGTAGGCAAGTGCCCCCACCAACGCCCACACAACACCCACGTTCCCCTCAGCGATGAATCACTCCAACAGATGTGTTATTCACCGCCAAAAAAACGGCGCATGCATACAATTATTACAGGCCTTGTCAGGAGAATAGCTTATTTGTACAGCTTTCAAAAAAGGATGTCGGAAAGAACTGGACATAATAAAGTGAGCATCTACTGTCTTTTGTTGACCACACTCGACAAGAACATGCCACAAGATCAGCTGGGTTCCACCTGTTGCATTACTGCAGCCTACAGTCTATTTGCAGACTCACTCACTGTCTTGCAAACACCTTCCAACTCCACCTGGGCCAGATCATTAGCACATGCCACACTAATGCAACATAACATTACCAACACTTTGACAGCTTTGAAGTCTGCATCAGTGTTACTGAAAATGGAAGCACAATATTCTCTGAAATAATGCAACCGGAAAATATTTTAGCAGAGTGCCAACATTTAGCCTTTCAGCAACTTCAGAGATTGTTCGGTCATGTGGGTGCCTTATGGCTTTGTTTGCCAGATATGTGTGGAGTTACTTAGCATAAACAAGTGGCAGCACCTCCTTGTCCAACGCTGGGGATACCACTTGGATGGATACATATATGTGATGCAGTAATCCACTGTAAGGGATGCCATCAAAATGTTTTGCAATTCTCGTGCCACATGTAACTGCATACCAGTGTTGGAGTGTAGGTTCTGAAGCATATTTCCAACTATAAAACAAATCCTCTGTGTCAATGAGTAACTGTCGGTAAAGCATCCTAGTATTCTTCAGCTAGAAACACTACAAATCTACAGTCAACCAATCAACATTTTACAGTCCAATGCTCAACCGTTCAGACCAACTACATAGGATTTATTGCTCATCTCCACTTATTGAGAAACACCTCATTGAGAGCCCCTACATACTGGGCTAAAAAATAAAATAAAAAAAAAACACACAACAGCTTGTCCAAACAAATTGAGAACCACTCCAGAGGGCACATACAATCTCAAAATTCAGTTGGATATTAGTCCATCTATCGGACACCATCAGGACAGCCCCACCCACAATGGTGTGATATTTCTGCCATATGGAACCAAATGAAAGCTTCTAATCTTAACAGCAATTCCAGTCATATGGTTTATTCTAAAACATACCCAGCCATTACACCAAAGGATTCACTCACATAAGTCTTGTTTGTCCCAAATAACTATAACATGACAAAGGTGCAGTCAACACTACCCAGGACTGTGTCAAACAAATTAAAATACAGCACAAGCGAAATCAAAGTTAATTGTGCAAAGTTTCGATTTTGATAATGAAACAGTGTTAAAAACAAAACGTAGTGCATCATGCTACACAGATGCACAAGTGTTTAAGAAACCCGCTTCAAATCCTGTGAAATAGCCAGGAGTTTCCAGGCTTTAAAGACCAAAAGGGAGTACTGTGTTGACTCAAGGAGGAAAGCAAGGCTCGCGATGGGCACAAGTGGCTGCTCCTTGTTGACACACTATTACCAGCTAAATAATATTGCCATCAAACCGGAAATCCCCTTCGTAGTTGTTAATCTATAACAGTCAATATCATAGAGAAAATGACATGTATGTGTCCCAAGCATATGCCTAAAAATATATGCCAGAGAGAGTAGACATGACACATTTACACACAAACATGCACATAATGGCATCATCAGTTTGTTTCAGGTGGTGATACTAAAACGTACACATTGAAAGGATTTAGCACATAGTACCACACCAAGGAACAAGTGGAATTTGTCACCGAGTGGAGACATATCATGCAGGTGCACTGGTGTGGCTTAGGACAACTGGCTGAGTCACATCCACTGGATATTTAAATCCAACAGCTCTTAAACCACATCTTCACCACAGACAGTAAGTAGCATGGGCTTAATAACATGGACACAGCAAAGTGGTGCACCATATCCTTAAACCCAAATCGACCAACTACCAACTTTATCTTGCTTGGGAAAAAGTTTAAGCCAATCTGCCTCCCCTGGACAGCTAATAGTAGAGAAGAAACCTATCAGCTCAAATCGCTGCATGAGGGTTCCACCCTATGACAAGACACCTTGCAGCCTTTCACTTCTAAGCAGGCTCTATCTCTCCCACTGTTCTTCCTTGAATAGGAAAGCTGGCCGGATGAGACAAACATTGCTCAACAACACTCCTTCCAAACTTTTCTCTGGGAATCAGCTTCTGCATCTTTTTAACACAAGTCCCAGATATCATATGCCTCACCACTCTTGACTAAAGCCTACACAGCTTCAAGGTCGACCTTTTTTTTTTTTTTTTAAATCAAGAGCCACTAGCTGGGTAGCTTTCCTTTTTACTTAAAGCTGGGAGAAGGAGCAAACCTTTTATGTGACAGAGCTCCGAAAGCAATGCACAACTGACAAAGCAGGCTGATTGTAGTCAAGGATATGCTCTCAACTGTGTAGCTCTTACAATACAGGAAATATGCTACAAAACAAAAACAAAACAATTTTTTGGGGGGGAAGAACGCTGCACCAATCCAATTACTGCTGTGATCAGGCAATCAAATATTGAAGCCTTTACCACTGGCCACCACCAACGCACAGAAACTAAAAATTGAAACAGCCAGACTCGCGCCATTAAAAACGGTACATAGAAGGCTCACATTTTGCAACATAAAAGTAAAGAATGAGGAGCTCTGGCAAATATCATGTACCAAAAGTCATTTGAATAGATAAATATCAGTAGACATGTTCAAAGACAACGAATAACTCGAGCACTATCTACAGCACGAGGAGTCGAATCTGTTCTTGAAAGATTCATGTGCGATTACCATACACTTGTATGGTTCCCAGACAACCATATTAATTCGGATGTCTTGCTTATTACGCAAGTCTACAAGCATCATCATTCTAAGGTAAAAAGATCAAACTAACTATAGAAGGGTAATATTGTAAATATGACGATGTGTCATCAAACAAAGAGAAGCATGCCTTTTATGGTAAACCGATAGAGATACGAAGGGGAGGTGTTGAATAGGCATGTTAGAGGTTCTTAGTACGAATGAAATGAAAAGAGCTACTGTTTACAATCTGACAATGGGGCATTTCTAGCTAGCATTTTCCCCAGAATTATGAGGTTTAGGTAAATAAGTGTACAGTTTTATGTGCATCTTACTTTTTCTGTCCGATCTGGTCTCGTAAGATAATAATGACATTGTAGTGCTATACTACACAAAAGCACATAATATTATTAAATACATCTACATAGAGGACTCTCACTTTCCTATAGGGTTCGAGTGTGTTGCTAAGGAAACAAACTAAGTGGATTTCACAGAACGGTTAAAAAAAAAAAAAAAAACTCTAATACATAACAGAGCTGTTATGTCGCATAACGCTAGTATGGAAGAACGTTAAAAAAAATATTCTGCCACCTTCGATGCTGCGAATATATAACCACAATGATCTAGAGACCAATACTAAAAGACCACCAATCTGTCTGTCGGTCGACCATGACCACTGTTGACAACTGTTTCCGAACAGGAATTTTAACACCTGCTGTGAAACACATAATGCAACGGATATATGATCAATGGCACCTTCCAGAAAAGGAAAACAAAAAAAAATAGATACCCATTTAAAGTAGTGAAGCTAGAAAACAGTTTGTGCAACTGACCCTTGTAGAACTACTACACAACCCGACAACTGCCCACTAACTACTTAGAAGTAGAGACACTGAAGAATCACTGAGGATTAAAAATAAGAAGACAGTTCGAGGGACCCAAAACCCCACAGCTCTTGTATCATCACTCAGATTGTCTGTGACCCCTTGTAAAAGATGCATCACAACCAGTTAACCATAGATTTGCAACTGCTAAGGAACTTCCAAGTCACAAACAAAGGGTGCAGAGAATTAGTTTTCCACTGAGAGGTATTATTCATCGATAGATCATACAATTAACTTTTAACCTATAACCTTCACAAAATTACTATATATTTTGTAGTTATCTAAGAGGAAGTAAAAAAATAAAAATAAAAAATAAAAGGGATTGGGCTGTATTAATGCAATGCAATCATGAAGTTTGCCAGAAGCAGTGTGGAAAAGAGTAGAGGTCGTCTGTATGCAAGGTAGCCTCATAACTCTAGCCTAACCAACAGATTCCCAGTCTGCAGTGGTGTCTCCAGAAGTGAATTTTAAGGAGGTGCTCCCATTGGGCCAGAGATAAAAATGGTTGGTCCACCTACAATGAAGGACAGATAGACAGAGATAGATATATAGATAGATAATGCTTTGTAATAAAAGTTAACTAGATAAATTAATGTGTGCTGCAAGTAGTTTATTTGTTCCTGTGTTGCCCCTGCCACTTTCAGCAGCTGTTGTGGTGGGGCTTAACTGGAGGCAAGACAAATAGAGCAGTGGCACGGGCACTATTCGACCCCCTCTAGAGACGCCACTACCAGTCTGAGGCTTTCATGTGACAGTTGCAATCCGTTTGCTTCCAGTGAGCACAATGGACTAACAAATAACACAGCAACCATTTTACAGAAGTCCTCGGAGCTGTACATTTTGTGTCCAGCTGACAAAAAAACGACGTAGTGACCATACTTTGGAGGATCTGACTAGTGCCCTTCCACTGCGTGACCAGTGTGCAGCTTTCCATCCATATTGGGAAATTGTTTCACACTGAGTTGACACTGTACAATTGCAAATGTTCTGTGATGCATCGACCCTTGCGTCACAAATGAAGAATGCAGTGCTACGATATAAACATCCAAGAACTTCCCACAAACTGAAAAAGATGGAAATAAATATACCTCAAATGTACACACTTAGCTGTGCAGAAACAGTGCACTGTTCAAACTTGGACTCAAGTTATTTAAATAAACGGTTATAACGTTCGACAAAAAAAAAAAAAATTAAAGATGGAAAGCAAAACAAATGACAGAACGTATATAGCCCTGCATTCCAAAGTTATGTGAAAAAAAATAATGTAGTATTACTCAATATTACTGGGTTTAAAGGTAGCGCGGCTGACAGGGGAATGTATGGGATGGGAATATGTGAGTGGAGAGGGAATCCTAGTCTGTGTGTAGGGGTGGAGAAGTTCAAACGGACAAAGACAGGAAAGGCAAACTATACTGTGAGGGGGAAATGGGAGATTAGGTTTGTTAGAAGGCGTGACTGGGCTCCTCAGTGGGTGGCAGAAGGTGTTACTGAGATGGGTGGAAATTCGTAGGAGGGTGCAACGTGCAGATGACTGTGCAGTGACCTAATCTGTAGGATGGTTACGGCAGCTGTGGTAGGGGGCCATTGAAGGAATTTGGAGGGCAATTAAAGGATGCATGACTTAAGGATGCAGTACATGGGAGAGAGTGGCAAAACTAGAGTCGTACCGTTAGGGGTGGAAGAGCAGATGATCATAATAGGAGATGTGGTCAGAAGAGATGAGGCTGGTGGGAGCCATATGGTAGCATGGCAAGCAGTAGGTGGGAGTAAATTAAAAGGTGTTGAGGGCAAAGAGTAATCATAATTTGATTTTATGATTCAAGAGCAATGCAAAGAGGAAGTGTGTCTATATGCAAATATAATGAAACTAAATATATTGACCAGAAAGGTGGGCCACCGGGTTGCCAGGTCAAGATTCAAGCAAGCTGATCACAGATGTCAGCTGCAAATACCTTACTCACTAAGCCATTTACCCGGTAGTGGTATGATTAAGAGCTGTGCTAGTTATGATCTGCAGGAGGGTGCCGGAAGAAAATGTGCCAGTGTGTGGTGGGGGTGGAAGTGGGATCGGCCATGCAATGAATAAATACATGACTTATTAAATATAATGATTCAACATGCTTCAAAAAGAAGATAAATTTGAACAGGAGCAGACATTCAGATCGATGCGTTCAGAGAAAGGAGACTGAAAACACATCAGCACTGTGCACGCCTCTCAAATCAACACAAGGAGCACACTTAAAGAACAGCGCCTCTACACCACACAAAGGTTAACTGCGATCATTCCTCCTAGAGCAGCAAAAATGTGGATTATCCACCATTCCGAGATTAAGTCACCCCCAAACTAAGACAAGAGGCGACATCACAAAAATCTTGCCCCACTCAACATCAGGTATGGTGTTCCAGAGAACCTTCTGCACTGCCTCCCACACACTGAACAAACGATATACATATATATATATACACACACACACACACATATATATACATACATACATACATGCACACGCGCGCGTGTACAGAGATCTCCGTCCAAAATAAAACAAGAATCTCTGCCCTCCTCCCCCCAATTATAAGAAAAACATTTTTTTTTAGAACACTGCACCATATGAACAAAAAAGATCGGTGATGGTCAAGAACAGAAAACGTCAGGACAAGTTGCAACTCTAGTGAGGTAAATGTAAACGAAACCGCAGTCAGAAGAAGGGATATAACCATCCAACACAACAGCTATCCCCAAAATAAGATAAAACCCTATAGGAAAAAGTCCATCCTTGACAGAACATAGTACATCTAACCTGCAAAATCTAGAAGGCAGACCACTCTACCCAGTCCAAAGCAATAACCCCTTCCCTATCTCGATCAAAGAGAAGCGTAATAACATCAAACACAAAGGTAAACACGAAAGTTCACCTTAGATACAAGTCATTCCTTTTCGGAATGTAAGGCCATGGTTAGGTAAGGCAAATTGTTGTCATAACTAAATAAGTTTACTGCATCCCTCTTAAAGCCCTTACAGCTCAACAAAATGGTTTATCACGTGTTTCTAGATTTTGGCAAGACTGTCGGCTAGTTGCAGACACGCCCCTTACCCCACCCCACCCCACCCCACCCCTCTCAAAAACAAGTGAAGTCTTTACTCTCGGCTGGCACTCAATAAGGTGCACCTGTGCCCTCACCTTGTAGACCCCCTCCGTGAGACGGTGCACCTCGTCAGAGCGCTGCATACTGGCGGTGGTCAGGGCTGTGATAAGAGTCTTGGTTTGAGCGGAGACAAGCAACAGGAGAACCGAAGCCCGGTGACAGAGTGAAACGCTAGGCGGGCCGGCTTCAGCTCTTATATCTGCCACCGCCTCCTCCACTCCCCTCCTTTCCCAAGCACAGCGCCATTTGGCATCTCAGGCACTGCGCCCTCTGTCGTCCACCGTCTAACGCTACTGTCTCTAAGGCAATGCATTCACTTCCGCCACACTTCCGGCACGACACCGTCGTAGCTCTAGAGAGCAGCGTGCTCCCGTAGATGCGAGCGCTATTATTGGACGACATAGGAAGAAGCGCTCGCGTCTTTGCGTCTCATTGGTTATTGTAGTTATCATTTCGCTGTCACAGGTGTCTGACTGGCCAGGAAGTCGCAACGTGATTGGTTAATCTCAAGTCAACCTTGTAGTGTGCGCTTGATGTAGTGTATGTAGAATTTCTTTAGGGTAGATGAGAATGGATCTTATTTGAATTGGTTGAAACATGTAGAGCAAGACTAAGGATGTTAGAGACCATTCACGTCCAATAAAACATTCACCACTGATTTAAAAGTTGCCCAAAGTTACCATTATTAAAGCACATATTAAGTGACTGGTGACCGTGAGACAGTTTTAAAATCTCCTTTTTTCACTTGAGTTTGCCAAACACACCTCGGGCGTTGTAGCACACCCAGATGCAGTAGGCATCAAGATTCTTTTTATGCAGGAGCAACGTTATAATCTATTAAAACAAACACAAGAGATTTTTGTACACAGCACACTCTGAGCTCACAAAGGAAGGTGTTCTCCTGTGTAATAATTAAGAAAAATTAGCTCTATACAATTTTGCCTAGGTTTGCACGATTTGATGAAGCCAAGATTGATGTCAGGGGAACCAGGTATCTCTTTCCCTCCTTTTTTACATTAAATCTTAATGTGCTTTTCTTTAATTCCTGGCGCATGAGGTGGTGAACACATCTGGCCTTATTTGGTCTTTTATAATTTACTTATAAGGGGACGAGTTAGAGGATCGATGGACCTTTTGATTACGCTTAGAGCGATTCCACCATGTACACAATCTTTACTCATAATCTGCCAAACAGCAAAATAACATGTTCAACGAATCAATTTATCAAAAACCTTGGCCATGAATAACTATGCCTTTTAGTAAAATTTAGAACGTTTTTTCCCTACATTAACAATGCTAATATCACGTAAATTAGTCTCAATAACAAATGATAAGCATATATAAATAACACCGGCTGACCAAATCGTCGAATAAAATCTTGATTTAACTAATGCATTTATAATAAAACATTAAAGGGTTACAGTGCAAATTAGTAGATCTAATAACTGAACAACAGAGATAGCATACATCTAGATTCAACAGGTGAACAAAATCAACTTTGTTAATAAAATTTGTCAACACATTGGGCATACTAACTAACCCTCCAATTAGAACAGCATATTTGGGCTTCATGCAAAACAATTTATGTAAAAGTTAAATTGGAAAACAGCTAACTAGGGCTCTATCAATATAGCGGTTGGTACTTAAAAGAAAGAACAAATCTACAACAGAAACAATAGCATTTAGTTATACCGCTCCTTAATGGATCAGCAAGTTGCAATTTCTCTTCGTCAGCTGGACAGCCATCTGGTCGGTATTAGCAATGGGACAGTGAAAAGGACTGACTCAGCCTCGTTGGACTCTAAGTTAACTGAATCACCTAGGGGATCGTTAAATTTAGGAATCAGCATTTACCATTAACAGACTAATCAATGAAGCTAAAGATAGGAAGAAAAACATCAGGAACTGCCCAGCTCCACGAACAGGACTATTAAGGGGTAGAGAATGGAATAGAACAACCAAACTGTTAGACAAAGGACAGGGAATAGGTTCTAACAGGACTAGAATGGAAAAGCATCTCCAACGTCTTCTGCAAAGTGTAGTTTGGATATATCAAAATCCATAAAGCATTTTCTCACGCCGTCATTGGTCAGAAAATCATACGTTTACAGAAGGACCAATAGTCTACGAATTCTAAAATATAACTAGATAGTCTTCCACCAGTGCTTAATTTGTAAATAAAGAGGTGCCGGTGCCCAAAGCCCTCCTCTTAAACACGCGGCTGTTGCAATTAAATATGTGAACACAGAATACTGAGGCGCCCTAATCCTGAAGCCATCTCGGGCCTCTTCAATCCATATAAAGCTACTCCCTGCCCAATCAGCTCACTCTTGAAGCTTTCTACTTTCTTCCTTTGTGACGCTTTTTCGTTTTTCCCATCCTCAGTCTTCCCCATATGTGTCTTTTGCTCGCAGCAAAAGCTTGAGGCAGAAGACTAAGCCCCGGCCCTCAAGAATAAGTGCCGGTGCTCGTCACCGGAAACAGCAAGCACAAATCAAGCACTGTCTTTCACACATCCGATGATTGGCTCCTCTTCTACCGTTCCCATCATCAGCTTCGTCAGGCAAGTTTTTAGTTGCAATCCAAGCTGCAGTCAGCACCTCCATTGTTAGCTCCTGGGAACGTCTTCTTCACACGCATCAAGTTTATAAAGTAGCAACTTCTAGTACAGGAAGTTTCAGTAAGCAGTTCTCATGAGACAGTTTAACAGATTTACAAATTGCTTGGTCAGCACAGTGCGAACAATGAACAATATAAATTCTATGCTTTCACAAGACATTTACAAACATTTATTAGGCCATGGAACTTAACATGAGGCTTTGTCGACTAGGCCCAAACCTTGTAATTAATCAAAGCTCAACATTATTTAAGCAAATACATAACATTAATATATTAGTATAACACATTAATACATGTTATTCTACGTGTGCACATAATCTAACCATACATGTGAAATTTTTATTAATTGTCTTACAAGTTATAGTGGCCACTCAAGTGTGCACATTTTCCAAGATGCACATTTTTTTTCTGTTAGCCTAATTCACGTAAATTCTTAACCCATTATTCAATACACAGTTATTAGTCATTAATTCAGCTTTCACAGGTTAGAACATGGGTAGCAGAAAGAAGCCAAATGAAAGCACAGCTCGTTTTGGGCTTGAAGTTCCAAGATGACCTTGAGCTGAGTCAGAGCCAGGCACCTGGCTTGAGCCTGGCTTGAGATGTCAGCGGCTCACCCACTTCTCACAACGACATGTTGCAGATTCCACAATGTCTTAGAGGGAAACAGAGGGATGGAGTACGCAAGATAGGTAGTTTTTAGACACTACAATGATGTACTCTTGGAGTTCTGTGGGGTTGATTTTAGGGCCCACTTCAGTGTACTAGATATTTTCAGTAGAATACGCTAAGATGGAAAAATCTCATTGGAATAACAGGCTTTCTTATTAGCCCTAACTGGATAGTTATGCCTTCTCATTTGTTTAATAAATCACTTTTTGTCTGAATGATTATACGATTATTCAAGCCAGGCTTGTGCCAATTTTCTTAGTGCTATCTTTTCAGGTTTTAGTTCTGGAGTATACCATTTGCAGTTAGAAAATGTTTTTTAGGGAAATATTTTGCAAAGGAGAAATGGTGGCTAGTGTTGCTGCAAGATGACTAAGTTTTCCAATTTTATTTGGCAGATTCTCTTCATCCTTAATGCACAAAGACTTGCAAACACATTTTCATCCTTTGCAGGAATCAAATGCGTAACAAGGTCGATGGACCTTTGAACCCAGAAAGATGTGCGGTGAACCATCTACAATTACTTCAACACCACCCCAATAATTTAGACACCATGACCAATGTGGCCACTGAAGGAAAACTCTAGTCAAGAATATAGTGTAAAACTTTATTACAAACACAAGGTCAAAGTCATGTAGACAATACGCAAACCAACTTATAGAGATACATTATCACCAAGAGTTGCCCAAGGAGATGAAATACAATCAGGCATTCTAATATCAGTAAAACTAAGCATTCAAGAAGAAGAATACAGACAATCAATAGAGATATCTGTGACACAGAAATCACACAGTGCTCAGATTGCACAATCATTAGTCAATTCAAATTTAGCAGAGTCAATAATCTTTGGCTGGACATAGGTCAACCCTACAGCTAACCAAAATTGGGAAATACATGTGTGGGGAGGAACACATGGGTAAAATATAAAAGAACAAAAAGGAGAATAATAATTTGCAAAAAGGATTAACTTGGGCTATGGGTCACTAAGTAAATAATAGAAAAATAAAATAAGCGTCAGCATATTGGGGTTTCTAATCTAAAGGGGCATTTCAAGGGGAATTGACAAATGGCAGAGAGGAAAATACCTCTCCAAGGGACACAGCATTCAGGGACTCTTCATTAGCATAGCATCTGGTCAGCAAGGCATCTGCAAGCATCAGAAAAGTGTCTGTCCCTGACCAAAAAAGGACTGCTCTGCTCTGGGCGATGTTCAAATGTCCAACACTATATCAGTTCACAAAAAGCATTCTTAGTTATCAAAGGTGTCAGTTCATATTAGGCCCATCATCCAATTAAATTGATCACCAGACTCTAGGGACAATTTCCCAAGTCTGCCACGAACTGCACTCGGCTTCTCACCTCTGGATGCAGGATTGGAGAAAACACCTGATCTCCTGCTGGTTCTGGATAATCCCAGATAGGGGCGACCCTTTCTAGTAGCCACAGTGCCACTTGACAGAGAACGCCTAAGCAGACCGTACCCTCCAGAAGGAGTCCCGGAGGAAAAACCCCAAGCAATGGGGAAAATACCTCAAAACAGGAACTCCTGAAAAAGAAGAAAAAAACAGGACTTGAAAAACAGGAAAAAGGCAAAAATCTCCAAAAGCAAAAACAGGAACGACGAACAGGAGTGAAGAGCACCACCAAAAGGAAGTGTTTGCAACGCAAGTTAGAGCAAGACTGAGTGACTTATATACTGGAAAAGAGGAAGTGACTTCACAGGAAATTAAATGAACCAATCTTGAATTGGGAAAAGCCCAAAGAAAAGTATAGGGAAAAGGATGTAGTATATAAGAAAAGGGCATGCTGGGAAATGGAAACAGGAAGAAGACAACATGGAGACCAGCAGGAATACAGAGGAAAATGAAGAACACAGAAACCAAGAAAAAAGGAAAAAAGAGACCACCACTGATAGAAGAAAAGACAATTCCCTAAAATAGGTAAGGGCGACGCGACCAGGAGTGCAAAATATGCTTCCTTGAACGCCTCGCCAAAACGGGGAAAAAACGCACAGGACGGCGCTCTGAAAATTGGAAGCGCGATCTGACCGCGGTCGAAGAAAGGGACGCCGCGGTGAGGCGCGGCGTCACAGTAGGTCCCCTCCCAAGGCCCCAGGTTTGTCAGGGTGACGGGCAAAAAACAGGCAAACCAAGCGGGGAGCATGGACGGAGGAGGCATCCTCCCAAGAGCAGTCACTGAGAGGGTATCCCTTCCAGTGAATCAAAAACTGCAGTCTGTTCCAAAAAAATCGGGAATCACAAACTTCCTGTACTTCATATTCAGGATGGCCGTCTAAAGAAAGAGGAGGAGGACACTGGAACTGTCGGTGGTATGGATCAGGAACGTAGGGCTTTAATTGGGACACATGAAAAACTGGATGAACCCTCCAAGTATGAGGCAATCGCAGTCGCACAACAACTGGATTCAAGATTTGTAAAATCCGAAAGGGTCCATAAAAACGTGGTTTGAACGTATTGACAGAAAATTGGGAGGGTAGAAATCTGGAGGAAAGCCACACCTTGTGGCCTACTTGATACGAAAGTGCCATTTGACGATAACGATCCGCTTTCCGTTTCATTGCGTGTTTAGAAGCTAAGAGAGTTGTATGAATTAGGCCCTGGATTTGGCAGATCCGATGTGCAAAAGAAGTGACTGCAGGAACAAAAGAGGAGTTACAGGGAACAGTAGACATGGCCCTAGGATGAAATCCATTGGTGCAATAAAAAGGTGTGGCCTTGGTCGCACTATGAACTGTGTTATTATAAGAGAATTCGACAAGGGCAAGAAACTCTGACCAATTACTTTGAGTGGCATTACAGTAACATCTCAGATATTGTTGGAGTTCCTGATTCACTCGTTCAGTTTGACCATTCGTCTGTGGATGGAAACCAGAGGATAAGGACACCTCAATGTTTAACAAGGCACAAAAAGCTCTCCAGAATCGTGATACATATTGTGGCCCTCTGTCTGAAATTACCTCTTGCGGAATACCATGGAGGCGAAAAATATCCCGCATGAATATGCGACTCATTTCAGGGGCTGTTGGTAACTTTTTCAAGGCTGTGAAATATGCCATCTTGGTGAAGGAATCAACTGTTACCATGATGACGTGGTTACCAGAAGAGGATGGTAAGGAACAAATGAAATCCGTGGAAAGAGTACACCAAGGAGCTGAGGGAACTGGTAAAGGTCTTAATAATCCTGCTGGTCTAGTTCAGGGTGTCTTGGGCTGGGCACATACTGGACATGCTGAAACATAGGATTCTGTATCTTTCTTAAGGGAAGTTCCACCAAAATGATCGTTGCAGCAGCTCCTGGGTTTTCTTGATTCCTCGATGCCCGGCTATCGGGGAATCATGACACATTTGTAATGTCTCCATCTGGACTTTCTTAGTAGGTAAGAAAAGAACCTTCTGATGATAGAAGTAATCATCTTTCTTCTGTAAGAAGGGTGTCACTTTATTCCATTCAGAAGTAGAAAGAAACTGGTACTCAGTTTTAACGCGTTCTTGAAAAGATTGAGTAGCTCCTATGATTCTACTAGACTCAATAATGTGTGGAGAGGAGATCTTAGCGACGTCAGGATATCAATGGGATAAGGCATCTGCCACTAAATTCTGGGAACCAGGTATGTAAGTGATCACAAAATCATACTGGCTAAAGAAGAAAGCCCATCTTGCTTGGCGACTGTTGCGACACTGGAAACTTAGAAGACATTGTAAATTGCGGTGGTCAGTCCTGGCTTCAAAAGGCTCTCTGGAACCCATCGAGAAATGCCTCCATTCCTTACATGCTACTTTGAGAGCAAGTAATTCTCGTTCCAGTACTGAATAATTGCGTTCTGCTTCTGTCAAAATATGAGAAAGATAGAAGATAGGATGTTCCAATCCATCGTCATCTTGTTTATGAAGCAGAACTGCTCCTATGGCTCTGTCAGAGGCATCTGTCACAACTATACATTTTTTGGTAATGTCAGGGTGTCGCAAAATGGGTGCTTGGGTGAAGGACTTCTTTAATTCTTGAAAAGCACGTTCAGCATTTTCAGTCCAGACGAAGCCCTTTTTCAAATTCTCTTTCCTAATTGTTTGGGTAATGAAACTTTGTTGGTAGGCAAAGTTCTGAATAAACTGGCGATAGAAGTTTGATAGCCCAATAAAAACATTGCGTTTCTTTTATTGACTATGGAGAAGGCCAATCAAGAATGGCTCTGACCGTGTCGGGGTCCATGGATATTCCGTGGTGATTGATACTGAATCCCAAATAATTAACTTCGGTCTTATGAAATTCGCACTTCTCAGGTTTACAAAATAACTGGTCTTTCCAAGGCTTTCCAAGACCTGCAGTACATGTTCCGTATGTCGCTCAGGATTACGGGAATATATCAAGATATCATCCAGATAGATTACTACATATTGGTTTAATAAGTCAGAGAACACTGGATCCATTAATCGTTGGAAGACAGAAGGTGCATTGGTCAATCCGAAAGGCATGACACGATACTCATAGTGTCCGAAAGGAGTATGGAAAGCTGTTTTCCATTCATCTCCTTCTTTGATTCGTAAAAGATGATAGGCAGCCCTTAAATCTAATTTGGTGAACATCTTGGCTCCTTGGATGGCATCCAATAAATCCTGAATTAAGGGTAAAGGGTAACAATCCTTAATTGTTATTTTATTGAGTCCACAAAAGTCGACACATGGACGCAGATCTTTCGTCTTCTTGGGGACGAAGAAAAGAGGAGCCCCAGCAGGAGACGTAGAAGGAGCAATTAACCTGTTCTGTAAGTCGTCCTTCAGGTATTCCTTGAGCAACTTCTTGTCTTGGTCTGTCAATGAATACATTCGACCAAAAGGTACAACTTCATCGGGAACCAATGGAATAGCACAGTCATACATTTGATGAGGAGGTAGAATGGGATTACTGTGTTTCTGAACGATCCCAATATATTCCTGATAACATCTGGAACTCCCTGAATCATATTTATGGTGTTAGTACTATCCTTAGTTGACTGACAGGACCTTTTAGGAGACCAATAGGAGTTAGTGGAATAACAGTTATGCTGACAAAACAAAGATGTTAAAGATATGGTTCTCATTTCCCAATTGATATAGGGGTTGTGCCAGGTTAACCAGGGTATTCCTAAAATCATGGTGTGATTCGGTGAGGCTATAAGGTCAAAGGCAACATGTTCTTGGTGCCCCCCAAATGTCAGACAGAGTGTAGGAGTAGAGGCCACCACAGGACCTGAGGTTAAAGGAGAGCCATCAACCGTGTGTACCTGCTCAGGGGTTTCTTTAGGAATACGTGGAATTCCCTTATTGTTAGCCCAGGTCTCATCCAAATATATTCCACTGGCTCCACAATCTATGAGCGCTAGGAGATGTTCTTCTTGACCCTGTGAACTTTGCAATGTGACCGAGAGGATAAACAGGGTGGACATACTTTCTCTGGAGGAACATATCGATTATACTTCAGCTCCTCCCGTCTCCTTCCTCTTTACAGAGGACGAGAGTTGCTGTTTTCCGCAGGTCTGGAGGGACGAACAGGGCAACTACGAATCAAATGGCCAGCTTTACCACAATACAGACAAAGTCCCTTTCATCTTCTATCCTCCTTTTCTGATTCAGTTAATGGACCAGGGACTAGATCAATCTGCATGGGTTCTTCAGTGGGGGATTGAGAGGCTTCGGATGGGACATCGTCCGTTCGCCGACTGCTGGTTCGAGAATTACCAGGCTGGTATGGATCACGCGTTCTTCTTCTCTCCATCTTGCGCTCTCGTAGTCTATATTCAATGTTCATGACTTGATCCATCAATTCCTTTAAGGAATGGGCTGGAATAGAATGTACAAGTTCATCTTTAATTTCTTCATGCAGACCTCGTCGGAACAAGGTTACAAAGGTGCGTTCCACCCAAGAGGTTTCGGCTGCCAACTGTTTGAAACAAGTTAAATACTGCAGAACGTCCTGATTGCCCTGCTGTATATCACATAAGGCCTCCTCAGCTGCTGCTTCCACCCCAGGCCTCTCAAACATCTGTTTGAAGAGAGTCAAGAAAGCAGGGTAATTAGTCAGGACTGGATCTTCTGCAGAGACCAGAGGAGTCGCCCAAGCAAGTGCAGGACCAGACAAGGCACTGATCAGATAGCCCACCTTAGCCTTATTGGAGGAAAATTGGAGTGGACGAAAAGCAAAGAAGACCGTTAAGATATCGAGAAACTCCTTTATCTTCAGAGGATCTCCTGAATATCGAGGAGTAGCAGCAGATACAGGTGGTATATCCATTGACTGGGAAGACAGTACTTGTCGTAGTGCAGGGTTTTCAGCCCGTAATTGCTGTAACTCTTGAGCCTGTTGTTGGACTGTCTGCAGCATGGCCTGTGCATTTTCAGCCGCCTCTCCCTGTGGTCCTTCCATGGCTGCCTCGCAACGCAGAATCTCTTGGCGTTGCAATCTGTCACGAACTGCACTCGGCTTCACACCTCAGGATGCAGGATTGGAGAAAACACCCGGTCTCCTGCTGTTCTGGATAATCCCAGATTGCGGCGACCCTTTCTAGTAGCCACGGTGCCGCTTGACAGAGAAGGCCTAAGCAGACCATACCCTCCAGAAGGAGTCCCAGAGGAAAAACCCCAAGAAATGGGGAAAAAACCTCAAAACAGGAACGCCTGAAAAAAAAAGAAAAAAACAGGACTTGAAAAACAGGGAAAAGGCAAAAATCTCCAAAAGCAAAAACAGGAACGACGAACAGGAGCGAAGAGCACCACCAATAGGAAGTGTTTGTAACGCAAGGTAGAGCAAGACTGAGTGACTTATATACTGGAACAGAGGAAGTGACTTCACAGGAAATGAAACAACCCCATCGTGAAGAAAAGGGCATGCTGGGAAATGGAAACAGGAAGAAGACAACATGGAGACCAGCAGGAATACAGAGGAAAATGAAGGACACAGAAACCAAGATAAAAGGAAAAAAGAGACAAGGAAGAGAGCACCACCGATAGAAGAAAAGACAATCCCCTAAAATAGGTAAGAGCGACGCGACCAGGAGCGCAAAATATGCTTCCTGGAACGTGTTGCCAAAATGGGGAAAAAACGACCGCGGTCGAAAAAAGAGACTCCGTGGTGAGGCACGGCGTCACAAAGACTGTCATGGGAACATCTCCTTCCCGTGTGACTCCAAACAGGTTGAAACATTTGTATATGATCTCAGTCCATGTTCCTGCAATACAAAGTTCTCAAGGACAAATAGATATGACTTTCCACAGTTAGACAATAGACTTTTTCGCAAATGCAACTTTGCTTCTCACAGGAACACAATCTGAAAGAAGACTTCTCATTATGAAAAAATAATTCAACACTTTTACATGACTGCAAAATGTAAGCTCTGTAGGCCACAGTTATGCTAACACAAGAGAAATATTTAATGCACTTGATTTAATTATTTTTAGTAAAACATATATAATATGCAAACCTATACATTCATCATTAATAATATTTAATCAGTATGAGTAAAACTTGTAATTTTAAATGAAAAAGCTTTATTATTGCATTACATTAGGTATAAGTGTGCCACAACTGTTTGACCACCTCCATGGAATGATTGCAGATCTCTTCCTGAAGTAATGCAAGCCTACGCAAATCTGCCTCTCCAGGTTGCATTGCCAGAATAGCTTCAAACCAGAGGGCCTGAGCTGCTTGGTGTGTTAGTTGTGATAAGCGCTTCCGTTCGTGGGTACGCACAAATCCTTTGCCTAAGCCCCTAATCACTGCTTTACTACCCGCCCATAAGGTCCCAGTAGAGGGGACCGTTCCTTCATTAATGTCGAAGTAGACTTGCAACTCGGTCTGCAGATATTGAGTGCAGTCTTTGTTCTGTAAATACCAGGCGCTGAGACGCCGGGGGTGCCAGGATTCTCCTCCTGCACTTCCAACTTGCACAAGGAGAGGAGCCTGATCGGAGATGTCCCTTGGGAGAATTTGAATGTGGTTGATGGCCCTGCAATCACCAGCTGGCGCTACAATGAGATCTATTGTAGATTGCGTGTGGTGCACTGCTGAAGTATGCGTAAATTGTTGGGCCCGCGGATTCCATGCTTTCCAAACATCACTCAGTCCTAGTGATGCAAACCAGTCTGTTATGTATCGTGCTGCTATACGTCGGGAATTAGAGGAGGGCTCTGACGTGTCTGCCTTCAGGTCAGGGACTACGTTGAAGTCACCCCCTATCAGTGTCATCCCCTGAGGTAAGTTCAGTAACACCTTTGAGAGGTCTCTCAGACAAGCCTGCAGAGCTGCTGGGGGAGCAAATACACTTACCAAGTTAATCGTGTAACCCTTTATTGTGCCCGTTAGACTTGCATATCGCCCATATCTGTCTCTAGTTACTTTATCTACCATCATAGGAAAGGAGCGGCGCAGTAGGACAGTCACACCCCTGGAACCCAGAGTGAAACCAGCGTGATAGACTCAATCATATCCTCGTCGGGCCAGGAAGGGGCAACGCCCTCCCATCAGATATGTCACCTGTAACATGAGGCCCTCCGATCCATGTCTCTGGGCAGATGCCAGAACTACTGTACGTTTTAACTTGTCCAGGAGGCCATTAACATTCCAGGACAGAACTACAAAGGGCTGTAGCATGTTCAGTGTGGGAAACTATGAGACGATTCAGGGTTTTCAGACCCCAAAACCCAATCTCGCCACTCAGTGTCAGTACCTTGGAATCATCTATTGGAATGCATGTCCCTGGAATTGTATCTGTCTGCAGAATGTGTGTGTTCCTATCTGTACAGATTACCAGGAAAGTGCAACAAATAAAAACCCCAACAAACCAGAATAAACCCTTGCCAAACATCTTATAGTTCCATCCTCCAGCTCCCACCCATCCCCATACCTACCCCCAGAAGCATCTGTCGCCCATACATAATCAAAACTTCTACAAACTCAAAATATCAACTAATCAAACCAGTAAATCGTGGATGTCCCTTCCATAGTGCAGGATAACAATCAAGTTAAGATCACCTTAAAAGTAATGCAGCTCTCATGATCCCCAAACAGAAAACAAATGTCCGGCGGTCATGTCCTTTGAGATATTAAATAACAGGGCAGCAGGACAGGTTAGTGTCACTACTTGAGATTGCCCTACCAGGGGAGAGCCCTTTGGACAGTTCCCCCATTCTCGAGGTCTGTGTCCCTTCCACCGTGGTCCCCCCATTCATCGTCACCTGAGTTGGGTCCCTTTGATGTACCAGCATTCTAGATGTTGACCTAGCCCTCTGGGACGACTTACGCCTCCAGGAGTGCGGTCATTTCCATTGGGTTCTGGGCTGCTCCTTGGTGCGGCGCTGAACATATCGCTGGAATTATGGCTCTAAAACTGTCAGCCAAATTTCTGAGGCACTTGCTCCTCATTTAACTCTGGAGTTTGATTTCTCATCCAAGACTGGTTCTTTGATGTTGTCCATGTGACACATTTTTGGAAAAACTACTCCCAGGTATCAAGTTCCATACCAGACTTTCAGCAACTTTTAATAAGCTTTGTTCTCACATAAAGAGTAAATGCCTGATATCACAGGATCTTGTTCATTTAACATAAAGGTCCATGTGGTTTTAAACACAAAAATGTCTACATTCACTAGTACCTACAAAAAGTGTATCTGTCTTCGAATTTGGTGTAAATACAAATAATTTTCCTACATGTTGCCAATCTAAAGCTAAGAATCCTTGACTCTCAGGCACTGAATGTGTCCCATCTTTTTCGCAATTTTCCAAACTGCCCCTTTTCTGTCTTGGTTTTCATTGCCGTTCTTCTGTCATCAACTTGTCCAATTAATTCTTTTTCTACTGAGCTAAGTATGCAGGTCAAATTATTCTTGTGGGCATATGCAACTTCAAATGTCAAGGTAGGCTCACAGAATACTCCCACAATGTCAATGTTTTTCGCTTTAGCAATACTACTCAGGTACGTCATGATAGGCACAAAAGAAAATACCAGATCATAGTTTGAATAGAAGTATTGGTAATACTCCTGCTCATACAACCGTGTTAGTAACGGACTACAAGAAATTCCATATGTTAGTGGCAAGCTGTTCCTGCACTGATGATGGGATTTTCGTGCAAACATAGCAGATTTGGACTTCCATGGCTTCAATGTTTTGATATAATAATTTGTAATACACATTCAATGTAAAGTCTTCTTTAGAACTATCAGTGTGTAAACGTCTCTCATCATCATACAGGGGATCCTGATTTGTGAGTGAATCTTCTAAATGTGGGACACTTGTGACTGAAAATTTCTAACTTTCATCCTTAACAGGCAAACGCAATCCAATAATCATCAAAAGGATTACAATCACATATGGCACTGCTAAACCTACACACTCATACTTATATTTACTCTTCTTACTTTTATCAGGATTCATGACTTGTCTAAATTCAGACCACAATATATTTCCAATTAAAAATAAAAATCGAAAATCAAAAATGCAATAGTGCCTTTCAATTATTTCACTGTCTATTTCAGTCTTTTCTTTGTTTGAACAAAGCAAATTCAAAAACAGTCTCTTCAAAAAAAATCCAAATGTTCATCAAAAGTCTCTCTTATTTGCAAAAAATCAAAAGTTCCTTCTCCAAGTTCAAATGTATTTAATAATCGACCATCTGGTAATCGCTGATTAGCACTTCATGCAAATAGTGTCTCGGTTCATCAAGTGGCAATGAAATTTCAAAGTTCAGTTGCAAGGCATTTTCAAGTTTGAAAATGTTCAGCTGAAGACAAATTGTTAACACAAAAGACAACAAACTCCTTCTCCTATTCATCAGCAGTAGAATAAGTCTATTCTGGAGCAGAGTATCTTCTACTTGGCACTCTTTTTTTCTTTGACCTCCTTGTAACATGACCCCCAGGTTCACTGTCACTTCGATCTGATTCTTCAGTTACTTTAGCAATAGTAGGATGCATTTTTATCACTGGCTCTGGGCTTTTCTCTGGCCACTAATTTCCAGTAACAGCTCTTTTCTCTGGCACGACTGGGAATTCAACATTATCTGAGCTAGCAGTAGTTGCCAGGCTCTGTCTAGACCCTTCTGTACTTTCAACTGCTGTTGATGCGCTGCGATTTTCACCAGACCGTGCATGCTCTGCATTAGCCATTTGTCCAGTCCCCAAAGCCTGGCTAACCTGGACCCTTCCTCTCAATGTAACAGAGCCTTCAAGAGCAGGCGCTGTGTCATCAAGAGGACTTGGAACTTTGCATGTGTGGCTTGCATGAATCCAATTTGGAAGAACAGCAGACTTCACAGCTGTCATTGTTACTAGAACAATATTTCCATTGTGGCTCCAACCATGTCTTTCTTACATGCTTTTTCACTAACACCCAGGTACCAGGAATCAGGTCGTGACAAAGTTCTTGTTGCGGTTGTGCAGTTGCTTCTTCAACCAGTTGAGACAAAGTAAGGACCACATCAGCTAGTCCTTTGCAATAATCCAAAAAAAAGTCATCTGTAATGTTCACACGAGCCTTCGCAGGCGCTGCTGGCAATCTCATAGCTCGCCCCATGACGGTCTCATGCGGCGACAAGCCTATTTTTCTGTCAGGTGTTCTGTGCATACTCATCAGGACATGAGGCAATACATCTGGACATTTGAGTGTTGTAGATGCACATATTTTCAACAGTCAAGACTTCAGCATTCCATTGCTCTGCTCTACCAGACCTGAAGCTTCTGGTCTGTAACTGCAATGCAATATTTGCTCAACTTGTAATTCTGCACACAATAATGTAAGGATCTCACTATTGAAATGAGTTCCTCGGTCTGATTCCAGAGACTTCGGAAACCCAAACCGAGTTATCAACTCCCTTAATAGCAGTTATGCAACTGTCATTTCTTTGATTTGGTTAGGCCTCTCCCCAATAGGAGAAAATGTACACCACAACCAAAATATACCTCAGTCTATTGCACACAGACAATTCAATGAAATCAAGTTGCATTCTGTTGAACGGTCCACCTGATCTGCTTATATGATTCAGTGTAACAACTGTGGGCCTCATTCTGAGGCTGGCGGGCGGCGGTAGCCGCCCGCCTGGTGGGAACCGGCAAATGGCCGTTCTGGTTTTACCGCTGGGCTGGCGGGCGACCGCCAGAAGGCCGCCCGCCAGCCCAGCGGGAAACCCTTTCCCACGAGGAAGCCGGCTCCGAATGGAGCCGGCGGAGTGGGAAGGTGCGACGGGTGCAGTTGCACCTGTCGTGAATTTCAGTGTCTGCTAAGCAGACACTGAAATTCTTTGTGGGGCCCTCTTATGGGGGCCCCTGCAGTGCCCATGCCATTGGGCACTGTGCCCATGCCCAGGGGCCCCACGACACCCCATACCGCCATCCTGTTCCTGGCGGGCGAACCGCCAGGAACAGGATGGCGGTATGGGGTGTCGGAATCCCCATGGCATGGAGGATTCTGTCGGGCAGCGGAAAACCGGCGGGAGACCGCCGGTTTTCCTCTTCTGACCGCGCCCAAACCGGCGCGGTCAGAATGCCCTGCGGGGCACCGCCAGCCTGTTGGCGGTGCTCCCGCCGAAGGACCGCCGGGGTCGGAATGACCCCCTGTGTGTTTCTCTACATTCATCTGCTTACACATTATATATCTGTGACACACTGCGCCTGCAACCAATATAAATCTAGGGTTGTGCCATGTTTGTCTGAATGTTCTGATCATTACATCTCTACCAATGTGAGCTTGTCCACGGTAATATCTTGCCACCGGGGACAATAAAATATTTGGCAATACTGCTTTCCCATCACTCTATACCCAAACATCATCCTCTTTCCTCTGGACACATCCTGCCCTAATCTAACCCTGCTTATCTTCTCCTGTCCTGTCCTGCAATCTTTTGAGTTCTTCCCAAGTATCAATAGCTGTCACAAAGAAATCTTGAGTTGTCTCATTGTTACTTCCATAGCTCAGTTCCTCATTAAAGGAAGTGCAATGCAAGGCACAATACCTCGCAACTCATCAGTATAAGTATTTCCCAAGGATATGGAATCAGTTGATTTCTGATGAGCTGCACATTTTACAACTGCAATTTTCAGAGGTAACTATAATTCTTTCAGCAAATGATAAACTTTGTCACCATCTCGGAGTGGTAATCCAGAAGATAAAGCCTCCCACGGACCACAACTGTCCAAAGTCATGAATTACACCAAACCCATATTGACTATCAGTGAAGATGGTCATTTTGAGCTGTTCAGAAACACAGCATCCTCTAGTAAGAACAATCAATTCGGCTACTTGGCAGAAAAGACTCCTCAAAACTGTGCAAACTGCATAACCAGCTCCCAGGGCACCACCAGAAGCTTGTAAACAGGAGCCGCCAACAAAAAGGACATAGTAATTTTCATCCAAGGAGACATCTTGAATATTGGGTCTTGATTTGGTGCACAGTTCAGTCACATCAACATAATCATGCTCAAGCTCATCTTTGCAGTTTCCATCATTTTCAACAGGATCTGGCAAAAGAGTAGCCACATTCAGAACATTGCATCTCTTTGTATTGACATTAGAGGAACCTAAGATTATTTGCTCATAGCGGGTCAAACAGGCATTGGTTAGATACTGGGTCTTAGTATAGGTAAGTAAAACCTCCACTGAAAGGGGGATAAAAAATTCAGAGGATGGCCCATAACAATGCTTTCACACTTTTCGAAGCTGATGCTCACAGCTGTCACAGCTCTTAGATAGCCAGGCAATGCTGCAGCTACAGGATCAAGTGTGGCTGAAAAATATGCTACAGGTTAGTTGGCTTTTCCATGTAACTGTGTCAAAACAGAGAGAGCGAATCCATCCCTCTCACAGCAAAACAAAGAAAAACATTTGTTATAATCGGCATTCCCAGAGCTAGGGCTCGGCACAAGCTTCCTCTCAGCTCAGTGAAGGCTTTCATGCATTCATCATCAAATGGTACTGGATCAGACACATCCTTGTGTGTCTCTCTGTAAGGGCGTGGACATAAGGGAAACATTTTGAATCCATTGGCGGCAGTAGCCAACCATTCCAAGAAACATTGTGACTTCCTTCTAAGGAACTGGGGGATTCATCTGCATGATTGCTGAAATTCTCTCTTGGGACACTTTCCTTGCCCCTTTCTCTATGTGGTGACCTAAGTATCGGCCTTCCTTTTCACAGTACTGCAACTTTGCTGGGGAAACTATATGTTGATTTTCTCCTAAATAATTCAAGAGAGCTATGGTATGTCTCCTGCAGACTTCTTGCGTATTTAATGCAACCAACAGTTTATCAATATACTGCACTAAGACTGAATAATAGTGCATTTTAAGGGACTCCAAAATCTTCTTCAAAATCTGATTACAAATTGATGCTTATCTCGTAAACCTGTGAGGAGTACAAAATCATGTTACAATATGACTGCCAAATTTGAAGGCAAAGAGGAATTGGCTTTCCTCATGCAAAGTAATGGTGAAAAAGGCTTGGCACAAATCAATGACGGTAAACCATTCTGTTTCACACGGGATTTAAACTAAAATCACAGCTGGATTCAGTACCACAAGACAACATGGAACGACTATCTCGTTCACTTTTCTCAAATACGGAACTATGAGATATTTTCCATTGGCTTCCGCAATCCTAAAATAGGGGAATTACAAAGACTTCCCAAAATTTCCTGCAGAACACATTGCCCTCAATCAAGGGTGTTATTCCCGCAACTCTCTCTGGTATCATGTTGTATGATGGTATCCTCAGATATACTGCATTTGGCCTCACTGATATTTCGACTGGCTCAACTCCTTTTATAAGTCCCATATCCTTTCCTAAAAAATCCCAAACCTCAGGAAGGACTGCTTCCTGCAGTTTTTCTGGCAAATTATTACACGTCATCGCTGGGTACAGCGAGACAAGTGGGTACTGTTCTACTATTATATAATGGACATCTTCTTCATCATTTGTTTGTATTTCTATTCCTCTGGGCGTGCAGATAATGGAACTGTTTAACTTACACATCAGGTCACGCCCTAACAGATTTACAGTTTACTGTGAAGTGGCCCTCAGCCGTAAGCTATTGAAACTGGCTAATATGAAACGAGATCTAAGTTTCCTTATGCTAAATTCCCTGATTCATAACTGGGCTTGCTAGTGCTTTATTTACAACTGGACTTGAAATGGACTGTGCTGTTTTAACAGTCTGGATGGGTGGGTAAACCATGGACACTTGTGTCACTGAATTTGCAGGTATAGCTGGAACTGTCTGAATCGGGGTCTGTGCAGCTGGAGCAGTTGGCACATTCAGGGCTATATTCTGTTCGACTTCACTACTCGTTTCTGCCTCAACTGAACGATACGGTGGGGGACGATTCATCAGAAGCTGATTTATGAACTCATCTTCCGAATCACTCTCATTTGTAACTGTCTTTTTACCCTCATCTTCTGTTGTCTGCTCTGCCTTTGCTGTCAGTTTCTTTTGAGTCTTAGGTTTTGTAGTCCCATCACCTTCTTCTGCAATAGCTGGAAATATTCTCACTCCATCTAGTATCTCTGTTCCCCACCTTTTTTGTTCTGCATCCCATTTAGTTTCAGCTAACGTCTTAACTGCTTTCTGCATTCTATTCTTAAATTTCATTGTTGCTTTCTGTCTTGCAACAAGATCCCAAATATCACAGACCTCAAATTGTGCGAGTCTTGGTGGAGGCTTTATTTCACACATTACTCTTCTCAAATTGTTTAATACTCTCAAATTAAAAGTTCCATAATGAAGAAAAGCTAATGAACCCTTTATCTCGGTTATTTCACACCATGTTTAAGCCCTACATATGGCGAAACTCCTTTTATTTCTGGCACTTCATAAGCTGGAGTTCCCTCGGGTGGGACCTCTGCACCCTCTCCAACTGGAATAAACACATCTCCCCTTAGCGCACTTCTCAATACTTTGAAAAATGTTTTTTTTGCACAAAGTCAATTACTCGCATTGGCAGGATTGGAGTGACCGGAGTTTCTGAGCGCCCCCCTTCTGAGGTGCTGACTCAGATGAGTTTGCTGAACTCAACCCAAGCGTGCTGCACTCAGCATTCGTAGAGTTCCTCACATGCGATCATGCCACCACAGCGTCCAGAGGATATTTGCAGCTCCTCCATGCAAGATAAGTCTGTGGTCCATCCCACGTTTCTGCAAATCCTTTGTCCCAGTGCAAGTATGCTGGGGTCCCCACAACACCTTCCCTTCTCTGGCGATGACCCCAGCCAGGTCTCCCAACTTGCTGATTTGGTGACCTGTGGCATACAGGGTCGCCGTAGACTCACTGTTCACTGGCTCGGGCCCAATTAGCATAGCGAAGTCCTCAGTGGCAGCCCCTCCTGGCATACGGGGTTGTGGCTCACCATGGTACAAGGGCTACAGCCCTCACAGCACAGCAGTCTTCTTACAGCCTGCTTCTCACTAAGCGGGGGCTCTGAACATATCAGTGATGCAATGCACACAGCTAACTTCACAGTGACCCGGCTCTATCACCTGCCTGCTTGCCAAGATCAGTGTGCTCTGTGATGAAGAGGAGATCATCGGAGAGAACGAGGTCCAATGGGGAACCCTGCTGAGTGTACTGTCTTTAGCAGATGATGGCTGCTGCACCAATTGGGTTGTTGCCCATGTGCAGGACGAAGTTGGCGACCCTTGTATGCCAGACTAGACTCCAGGGAAGTACAAGCGTCTTGGATTCCCCAGATGATGTCCCCTCGCCCAGTATGGAGACTAAGAGGCCTTGGCCCCAGTCCTGGTCACAGGTAGAAGTCTTGCAGAGGTTACCCTCTTCTCACAGCTTGTCCGTTGACAGATTTTTAGATCTCATGCTCCCCTTCTTATATTCCATTTCCAGGCACCAAATGTGATTTAGATTCTGATTTTTTGAAGTTTATGTTGGGTGAGTGTGCTTCCTTTTGAAGTGCCCACTCATCTGCTCTCTCTTCCTCTTGAAAGAAGTCGGTCACATCAGGAAGGACCCCAGATTTGATAGCCCCACAACACAGGCCATGGGA
Organism: Pleurodeles waltl; assembly: GCF_031143425.1. Classification (NCBI taxonomy): domain Eukaryota; kingdom Metazoa; phylum Chordata; class Amphibia; order Caudata; family Salamandridae; genus Pleurodeles; species Pleurodeles waltl. The sequence goes on along the minus strand of NC_090446.1, from coordinate 972,703,278 downwards.
GTGACTAGAGCTCACACCTGGATGTCAGCCACAGTGATATGAGTATCAACAGGTTAGCCCTGGGGCTCAGCCCTACTCTTTAGGATTCTCTTTTCAGCCCCTTACTCCTGAGACATTCCCAGGCCCCTTCTTTGTGACCTCTCTGAATCAAAGAACACCTTTGAAGTGTACAGGGATGCATGTCTATTACCATGTGGAGGACTTTTGGGTCCCAACACCACTCCTTTGATCAACCTCACATCAACAAGCCGATCCTCAAATTCTTACACCTGCATCACAGTACCCTACCCCTATCAATTCAGGTATCTTCAGATGTTGGCATTATCTTATGATTTCAAAACACCTACAAACTAATCAAAGCACTTTAGATACAGGGGAATTCAGGGGCATGGCTCAGGGCTTGAGGATTTTGCCTATTTCTTGAGTGCTTGCTCCGGATCCAAGCAAAAATCATGCTTGTCACTCATAGGAGTGAAAGTTATCCAAACATTAAAGTGAGCATGGAGTGACAGATTCCTCCTGGATGAAGTTGTGAACTATGGAGAAATACTGTGTCACTAGTACAGAGCATCAAAGGCGGCCATTCCTGCAAACAGGTTGGGCCAGCTGTAGCGGCACAGCCCTTACCAACTTGAAGCGACAATGGTGTGACTTTAAGGGCAATGCGTATCTCTCCTGAAAAACAGTTTGATCAGTGAATAGTGAGACGGATTCCCTTTTGCAAGAGGCCCATGTGCACTGTGTTAAGTTTTGCTGCAGGCTTTATGTAAGGATGAGCCCCATGAGCCCTCATACTTATCTAAATTGAACCCCGGGGTACCCTCTGCCATGTTGCCTTGCGGCTGGAATGCCTGTGAGGGGACAAAGAGATGCATTAGCTCCAACACCCCCTAGGAGTCAACCGCATAGTTAATAAGGCACAACACGCTCGGTTTGAAGAGTGCAATGGGTATTTTTCTTTTTCTCATGTGAGGTACAATATCACTTTCTCCACACAAAGACCCGGGTGGAATTCACAAAAACAAGGGTGTTAATCATACCCCTTTTTGATGGGAGAATGTTTCACTGTGACTGTTGTACTGACATTAGGAACTTACGGGTGCCATAGAAAGAAACACCCCAATGTACTCAGAAAAGAGAGTTCAGAGAGGCTTGATTTAGACCCGGGCTGGATCATGCACGGTTATCTCTAACCTAAGTAATATCACAGGCGAGGTGAGGGTTAAGTGAGACTAAAAGATATGCAAACCTCTTACTTACCGCTCTTCTTTTTCTCGAGGATCCTGGTGGATACATGTTTTCGGGCACATCTAGAGAGAAAATAAAAGAGCCCAATATCAGCCATATGGAAGAAAAGGAAGAGACTGCCCACCCAAAAACCCCACGAAATCTCCAAAAAAGAAACTTATAAGACTTACCCTGTGGCACCCCCTTTCCGCCAGCCTTTGCATGGCGGGCTACCATCATGCAAAGGCTGGTGGAAAAGGGACTCGTAACCCCTGCAGTGTTGCCTCTGGTGGCAACCTGACGGTGTCGGTGGTCCGACTGTGGCGACTCTGCCACAGTCGTATTGTCACGGTTGGACCACCTCTTTGGCAGCGGTCCGACCGCGACCGTGACCCTGGCTGTCTGGTGACCGCCAGGGTCATAATGAGGCCCTTGATCTTTTCACACTCTGAAACTTGAGTGATAATCTTGTACTGAATACATAAGGTTGTACTGAAAACAAAAATGATATTGAAAGTTCAAAAGCTATATTCAGCAGCACTTTTTTGGAACACTCTGAATTGTTTTTCATCTGCTAGATTACCAGTTAATTTCTTTCCTTAACACAACCACTGAAGAAAAAGCAAACCTTTATAAAGGCTTAGAGCTTAAAAATTGCAAAGGCAGGGGTGTGGCATAGCAGGCAAGCATGGTGGCCGCCTTCTGAGGACGCTCACGGTTACCTGCAGTAATCCTTCATAATTCCCCCATCGTTGGCCCCTATTGGGCACGAAATTACACCGGTGGTCTGGTGCTGTGCTGAGCAGAGCAGGCACCGTGCTGTCAGGAAGCGGAGATGCACGGATGGTGCCAGAGACGTTAGGAAATTGCGACGGCACTGGGCAGGAGTTGATGCGCACTACGGGAGTGGTCGCTTGAGGGAAGAGTGAAACAGCTTCCCCTCCCGCGATCCACACCATGTGGATCTGTGGCACTGGGTGCCCTCCCAAAGAGACGGAAGAGGTGAGGAGGAATCGTCATCCCAGAGCCGTGGCCTGTATCATGCCTGGGAGGAAGGAGGTTGGTGGAGAGGACCACTGGTGTGGAGGCGAGGCTAGGAGTGGTGTTTGGGCATCTCCTCATAAGCAAGTATGCCTCCTGTGGTCAATGGCCTCCGCTCAATGAGTCCGGGAGGGCCTGCCCTTACATGTGCCCTTAGGGGTGGACTCCATTGTCCCTGCAGTGATTTGCGGAGGGATGGCCCGGATGGCCTGAGATTGGGCCTGTGGGCCCCTAGCAAAGGTGTGTCCTAGTCAAGTGCGGGGCTTGGTCCTGCTTCCTCAGTCCTCGGAGGCTCTGTGGGGCTGGGTGGTAGATCTGATCACTATTGGATCGGCGTGTGGCCTGGCTTTGAGGAGCAGGATGCTTTAGGCTGTCACACGCGGCAGTGGATGTTCGCAGGCCCCGCAGTACTCTTGGGGCAATTAGGCAGACATCGGGGTGGAACCCACCCCAGTCTCTGGAACTTCCGCTGAGTTGGACGGCTGCACACTAGCTGTGTGACAAGGACAGCATGATTGCCTAAGATGACCAAGGATAAGCCGCCACCCGGCCCAAAACAGAGTACTATGGATCAATTTACAAAATTGAGTGGAGCACCACTGATGGCGGGCCCCGGGGGACAGCCATTGGTGCACCCACATACTGCAACACTACTGGCAGCCATTATCCAATCAAAAGACATGCTTGATGCAAAGATTGGAGCGGTCCGCTCCAACGTTACCTTGTTAGGACAAGACTTGCGGAATGCAGTAGAACAAATCCCTGAGGCTGAAACTAGAGGCTCAGGAGTGGAGGACTCACTGCATACCCTGCAATGTAAGGTCCAGAGCTTGGAGATGATCACCAAAGAACTGGCATCACTGGCTGAGGATGCTGAAGGGAGAGCACGCAGAACCAATCTGTGCTTTGTGGGATTCCTCAAGGGCTGTGAGGGAAACGCAGCCAACGCCTTTCTTGACAATTGGATCCACTCACTGATGCCTGAAGGGTCCCTGTCCGTGTGTTTTGGAGTGGAGAGAGCACACAAGGCACTGTCACAGAAACCACCACCCTTAGCATGCCCGCACCCATTAATAGCCTGGCTGCTGAATTATGCATACAGAGAAGCCATCCTTAAATATGCCCATACACAGCCCAAACTTACCAATACTCTGCCATCATGACCTTCCCGGATTACACCAGCAGCAGCAGAGACAGGCGTTCACTAAAGCCAAACAAAGATTACGAGAGCCCAACTTGGCTTATATGGTGGTATACTCAGCTCACAAGAGGGTCATCTATGAGTCACACTCCGGAAGAGGTGCTTCGCTGGACGGATGAAAGGGTTGTGCTGAGGGCTCATACTCCTCCGCAGACTCGGACTCCTCCCAGGGTCTGGATGAGTCCCGTCAGACCACAGCTTCTAAGAAGAAACAGAATAGATCCCGCTCTACATGGTGCAGCCGGAGGCCAGAGGCAAAGACCTGAGGTGGGACAGTGCGGTGGAGTGAGGAAATGCTGGATTGAAGTAGCACAACTTTTTTTGGGCCGAACGATGGAGGGAAGATTGTAATTTTGCCACCTTGGTGATTAGATATGGGTGTTAGGGATCCATTGGTTGCAGATCGTGGATACTCCCAGTTGGGGTTCTGCTAAATGCATGCAGTGATAGGTACTTTAGAGTTTTAAGAGTATAGGGATGGGGGTTGGTTGGGTTTGTTTGTTTGTATTGTTGGTTTACACTTAGGCATTGCCTTGCATTCTACACCCAGGCTTGGCCTCCCATAATCCAGGTAGACATCTATCTACATGCACACAGAGTCTATGGGGAGCCCTAACACATCATCCGGAGTCTTTTGGATCCTGTCATAGAATGTGCGGGGGAGCTTGACGGTATTAATCAGGGAACGGTAATGAAATATGCAAATCAGGCAGGGGCACACAACCTAATGCTGCAGGAGACACACCTTCTTGGATCTATGGCCCAGTGCCTGGTTGGATACGGATACCAACAGATATATCATTCTGGCTTTGGTAAGGGTTCTAGGGGCACATGAATACTAATTCAACCTACTCAGTCATACCTAGTGGGGCAGGTCTGGGCAGACCGGTTGGGTCGCTATACAGCAGTGACAGGCACACTATACGGGGAGATTCTTACTTTGTGTTGTGAATACTCTCCCCTTTACTGGGACAACCTCTGCTGGATTAGCTTGACTCGCCTGTGGGGGTCCTTCCCTGGGGGGCTTCTGCTGTTTGGGGGTGACTGGAATGACGTTATGAGGCTCAGTGTAGATAGGAGTCATAGGCAGCCACCGGTGCGGGGTCTGACAGAACGAGGCTGGCGAGGATGACGAGCGCACTGGGGCTCACCGAAATATCCAACACAGCCAGGCTTTACATACCTATCAACAGTACATGGTTCACCTTCTTGGATCGCTTATTTCTTCATCCCCACAATACTTGCACATAGAGCCTCAAACAAAGAGGTAATGGCCAGGGGATTACCTGATCACTCTCCACTATTGATGACACTGCTCATGGGCCCAGCCAAACCCCCCTTCTGGTGGCGTATGTCACCCTGGCACTTGCAGACTTCCGAATATCACCAAATTATGACTGAGGGAATAGCAGAGTACTTTATTCATAATGAGGGCTCTGTGACGAGTAGTGTTAAACTGTAGAAGGTGCTAAAGCCCGTGTTGCGGGGTGTTGATATTAGCTTCTGCACGGAGGAACGGAGATGTAAAACACATGACATTAAGGCTCTAGAGGCACACATTAAATCACTTGAGAAGAGTGGGATGACTCCGGCCGGCCGAGAGGAACGTAGGCAACTCACCCTGGCACAACATTGATTCAGCCAGCTCCTTATGCATGAAGCTAAACTAATATGGCGCACCGGGCAGAGTAGATTCTAGCAGTGGAGGACAAATCTAGTAAATTATTAAATCGGCTCTGCCAACAACAATCATGCACACAAAGCTTACTGTTATTAAGAGATGAACATAATGCCCTGATACCAGATCCACATACACTGGCCCAAAAATTCACTGCATTCAACAAGTCGGCGTATACGCAAAAGGAGATACGCACACACAAATCCATCCTGGATTTTGTGAATGACTTACCTTTGCATGCATTGTCTGCGGAGGCCTGTTGGAGCCTAGAGGAGGCCTTGGCGGAGAGCGAACTTGCTCTCACGCTAACTGGCCTTTGGACGGGTGAAGCCCCTAGCCCTAATGGATTCCCATGTGAATTTCTAAAGGCTTATATGTCTCAATTAGGGAATCATCTAGTAAACATTATCCAGACGTAATTGGAGGATGGGCTGCTGCCACCAGATGGCGTCATTCTGAAATTGAGGTGTTTCAGAAGCCAGGCCACCCACCAGAAGAACCTTCCTCATATCGCCCAATTTCGTTGTTAAACTTCGAGGTCAACCTCCTCGCAAGGGCACTTGCAAATAGGCTGCTATCATACATACTTGAGTTAATTCACAGGGACCAGGCTGGGTTCATGTGGGTCAGGCAGCACACCATAATATACGTACAGTTTCTAGTGCGCTGGCTTAAGCCAGTTTGCCACGGAGGCCCAGCTGCCATCTTGTCAGCGGACCTAGACAGAGCATTCAACTCTGTAGACTGGACATATTTGTTCACTTTATTATGTAGGTTAAACTTTGGACCCAGATTTATCTCATGTATTCAGCGGCTATATACAGATACAAAAACACACACCTGAGACACATACACACACCACTCCCACACACCCATTACAATATAAAACACACACGCATATCACCCACAAACCCCTACGACCACCATTACAGAGAGAAGGCCAGAGAGAGACACCACCATCCACAAACTAGCATCCACAGGCACTCAACACCATCACCCACACAACTTCCACGCACAAAACACCACACACCACTACATATCACCACACTTATCACCATACACACCACCCCACACATCACCTACACCACCCCATGGCACGACAAAGACACCCCAGGTTCTCGGAGGAGGAGCTCAAGGTCATGGTGGAGGAAATCGTCCAGGTAGAGCCACAGCTATTTGGAGCACAGGTGCAGCACACCTCAATTGCAAGGAAGATGGAGCTATGGAGAAGAATAGTCGACAGGGTCAACGCAGTGGGACAACACCCAAGAAATCGGGACGACATCAGGAAGAGGTGGAACGACCTACGGGGGAAGGTGCGTTCCGTGGTCTCAAGACACCACTTGGCGGTTCAGCGGACTGGCGGCGGACCCCACCTCCTCCCCCACAACTAACAACATGGGGTGAGCAGGTCTTGGCGATTCTGCATCCTGAGGGCCTCGCAGGAGTCGGAGGAGGAATGGACTCTGGTAAGTCAAACCTTTACTAATATATCCCCCACCCTTCCTGCATGCCATCACAAACTCCTACCCGTACCCTCACCCTCAGCACTCCACCAACTCACATATACCCCACTATCACAAACTACCCATCCCAACACCAAGCCCTGCATGCAACCCCAACGCATGGACACCCATCATAAAAGCATGCCCACTGCACATACCCATACAACCCCCTAAACCATCATCACACAAGTCCCCACATAGGAATGCAAGCACAGGGGTACACCGGTCACCCACCCATTGCCCACCATGACACACACAGATGCAATAATTAAGCTTTTACATCCCTGCAGGACCACTACCCAACGTCACCAGACAGGAGGGTCCAGACATCTCCACCCCACCCACAGAAGAGGCCCACAGTGATGACAGCAGCTCTGTCCAACTGGATCCAGATGACCAGCCCGGACCATCGTGGGACTCGGGACAGTCGGTTCCCCTCGCACAGGCAAAGGCCACCACAGACCTTCCACCCTCTGGTAACACCAGCACACCACCCACCCAGCGGGCCCATACCTCCGTACCCAGGACACGTCAATCAGCTGTGTGTCCACCACTACAGGGAACCCAGGATAACCCACCACCCCAACAACAACAGGGACCTGGGGGCAGTGGCAGTGGGCACACGGTCCAGGGGACGGAGGCCCAGGAAAACAGGGGAACTGGGAGGGCTGCTGTGCGACAGGGGGCGGACAGGCCAAGGGAACTCACTCTCTTCAAGGCCCTCTCCTCCATCATGGGAGCATACCACCTGTCCCAGGAAACGATGGCAACGGTCCTGGCCAAGTTTCAGGAGATCCAGCGCATGCAGGAGGAACAGTATCTGGGCTTCAGGGAGGAACTCAGAACCATCAGCTCTGCCCTGGGCAACATCGTAGGGGTGCTGAAGGATATACTAAACACCAGGAGGGAAACTGTGGCACTCTAAGGGGCCCCTGACACTAGCATGGACGATGAAATGCCCACCACCTCCGCCGTTGCTAGTGGACAGGAGGCACCGCCACAGGACCACCACACCAGCACCCCACCCCCTGCAGATGGAGAACCACCCCGCAAGCGGTCCCTGAGATCCAGGAACTAAACAGAGCACGATGCCAAGACCCCTGCCAAGAAATGAGACCACCCTGATTGTCAACCCACTGTCCCACTTTGTCACCCTGTCCATATTGGAACTGCCCCAGCTCCACTTCCTATGCCCATATGGGCAATGCACCTATGAGAAAAATAGACTGGACTCTGCCATGGACACTCCTCCGCCATCACCCCTCACCATTTAACTTCCCCCTCCAATATTTTGCATTTAAATAAACACACCTAAAGCACCAAGATCTGGAGTCTGTCTGTGATTTTGAAATAGTGTATTTGCAATTACATTGACAAAATTTCCAGGAAATAGTAATGTCAACATACCTATGTCACACAGCTCTAGTCCATGAGGAATCTAAGCAGATGACACACGTTGGGACCCACACCTGTAAAACCGTAAGGGAAAGTGACAACTCAATGACCATACACTGGGTGAAATAGACAGACAGGATAGAGGTAGAAGTGTAAAAGTACTTGTAGTAGGCAGGAAAGGTATTCTCACCTGTGTTTCACTGGAAATATTGCTGGATCACTGAGTCCCTGTTGTCAATGTCTTCTTCCTCTGCTTCCTCCTCATCACTGTCCACAGGCTCCACAGCTGCCACAACACCGCCATCTGGACCATCCTCCTGCAGAAAAGGCACCTGTCGTCGCAAAGCCAAATTATGAAGCATACAGCAGGCCACGATGATCTGACACACCTTCTTTGGTGAGTAGAATAGGGATCCACCTGTCATATGGAGGCACCGGAACCTGGCCTTCAGGAGGCCGAAGGTGCGTTCGATCACCCTCCTAGTCCGCCCGTGGGCCTCATTGTAGCGTTCCTCTGCCCTGGTCCTGGGATTCCTCACTGGGGTCAATAGCCATGACAGGTTGGGGTAACCAGAGTCCCCTAATAGCCACACCCGGTGCCTCTGTAGTTGACCCATCACATAAGGGATGCTGCTATTCCGCAGGATGTAGGCGTCATGCACTGAGCCAGGGAACATGGCATTAACATGGGAGATGTACTGGTCTGCCAAACATACCATCTGTACATTCATCGAATGATAACTCTTCCGGTTCCTGTACACCTGTTCACTCCTGTGGGGGGGACCAAAGCCACATGGGTCCCATCAATGGCACCTATGATGTTGGGGATATGTCCAAGGGCAGAGAAGCCACCTTTCACTGTAGGCAAATCCTCCACCTGAGGGAAAACGATTTAGCTCCGCATGTGTTTCAGAAGGGCAGACAACACTCTGGACAATACGTTGGAAAACATCGGCTGGGACATACCTGATACTATGGCCACTGTTGTTTGAAAAGACCCACTTGCAAGGAAATGGAGCACTGACAGCACCTGCACTTGAGGGGGGATTCCTGTGGGATGGCGGATTGCTGACATCAGGTCTGGCTCCAACTGGCTACACAGTTCCTGGATTGTGGCACGGTCAAACCTGTAGGTGATGATCAAATGTCGCTCCTCCATTGTCGACAGGTCCACCAGCGGTCGGTACACCGGAGGATTCCGCCATCTCCTCACATGTCCCAGCGGACGGTGCCTATGAAGGACAACAGCGAGCACAGAGTCAAACAACTCAGAGGTATGTACCCACAGTATGCACAGAACACCAATCATACACAAAATGTGGCCTGTATGTGTGTTGAGACTAGGCCTAGGTATGTGTGACGCAGTTGGTAATTAGGCCATGTGGGCCCCTGAAATGGCGGCTGCCTGACCTCTAAAGCGGGACAATGGGATGTGAGGTAACTGCGCTGGCGTTGTACACTATCGCGGTAGGCGGACGAAGACCGCGGCGCAATGCTGCATTGGTTAACATTGGACCCTATGGGTCCCAGGAGCCAATGACGATGTACGTCGGCACCGCCGCGGACGTGACTGCCATTTTCTAACTGTTTAATCACTCGATACCTGATCTTCGACAGGAGAGGACCTACACTGCAAGTGCTGCTGTGACCTCGGTCTGGAAGAGACAATGGCTCGTGCGTCTGGGGAAAGGGCCCCTGCCTTCACTACAGAGGAGTTGGAGAAGCTCGTCGACGGGGTCCTCCCCCAGTACACGCCACTCTACGTTCCTCCAGACCAATAGGGAAGTACACAGGGAGCATGTTGCCTGTGTGGAGAGGGCTTGTTGTAAGAAGGAAGGGGGCAGAGTTCTGAGTGCATGAAAGACAGTGAATGCATGTGCCACATGGCAAGGGTAGGGATGGGGGCCACTCACTTTGACGGTGCAGTTGGTAATGACTTCTCCTCTTCCCCTGTACATTTCATGTAGGTCAGCGCCCACCAGAAGACGGATATTTGGCGTGCCATCGCCAAGGACGTCCGGACCCTGGGGGTCCACCACAGACGGAGCACCCACTGCCGGAAGAGATGGGAGGACATTCACCGCTGGAGCAAGAAGACGGCGGAGGCTCAGCTGGGGATGGCCTCCCAACGTGGGAGGGGTGCCCGTTGCACCATGACCCCCCTGATGTTCAGGATCCTGGCGGTGGCCTACCCTGAGTTGGATGGGCGCTTGAGGGCATCACAGCAGACACAAGGGGGTGAGTACACTATCATTCAGCTGACTTTGCGTGCAGTGAAGGTGTCTGGGTGGGGAAGGAGGGCTGTGGGTTCCCCTAGGCCAGGGCGAGTTCTGTAGGCTAGGCCCATTCATAAGGCATGGCCCTGTGTCCCCCCACCCCACCTCTGTAGAGTGCCAAGTACAGCTATTCATGCCCCAGGGTCATCTATGTGTGCAGATGTCGTCCATAGCCTTGTAGGCCATTTCCCAGGAATTGCACTGTAGAGCCCAACAGCGCGGCGTAGTGCAGGGGGCTGCTGTGTTTGTATTGTCCGCCAACGGTAGAGGTAAGCCATGCACTCAACCTGTCTTTCTTCTGTCCCCCCCCCCTTTTTTTTGCGGTCTCCCTGTTCTTGTGTGCATTAGCATCATCACGCGGAGGTACAGTGGCACCGGAGCACGAGGGAGCTGCATCCCACATGGGCATGGAGGCCCACACTACAGACTCAGAATACACCAGTGGGACGGAGGGCGAGGGGAGCACCACGGCGGTCACAGGATCTGCAACCAGCGACACAGACTCGTCCTCCGATGGGAGCTCCCTTGTGGTGGCGGCAACATCTGTGCCCCCCACTTCAACAGGTACAGCCGCCACCCCCCTACCAGCACCGCCCTCCCAGCAGCCCCTCAGCGTGTGCCCCGTGCCCGCTCACCCAGGAGGGTGGACATCACCTTCGCCCCAGGCACCTCATCCCCTGCCCCTGTCACCTCTGCTGCCCTCAGTGAGGAGGCCATTGACCTCCTCAGGTCACTCACTGTTGGGCAGTCTACCATTTTGAATGCCATCCAGGGTGTAGAAAGGGAGTTGCAACACACAAATGCATTCCTGGAGGGCATTCATTCTGGTCAGGCTGCCCTTCATCGATCCCTTCAAACTCTGGCCTCAGCACTGATGGCAGCCATTGTCCCTGTGTCTAGCCTCCCCCCTCCAACTTCCTCCACCCAGACCCAATCCCCTGTACCTCTGCCTATCCCAAGCACACCATCAGACCAGCCTGCACACACCCCACCACACAAGGGAAGCTCAGGCAAACATAAGCACCACACATCCTACAGGCACTCACGCAAGCATCACACACATGCAGACACACCAATATCCACTGCCTCCACTTTGTCCCCCTCCTCGTCGTCTCCCTCCTCCCTCCCAGTCTCGTCTACACTCACACCTGCATGCACTACCTCTACAGCCACTACGCCCCTCTCCAGCACACCCACCAGCACACCCGGCTCACGTGCAGTCACCACCCCCACTACCATCCTCACGTCCCCTGTGTCCTCTCCCAGTGTGTCTGTGACGCCCCCTCCGAAGATACACAAACGCAGGCACACGCACACCCAACAGCCATCCACCTCACGACAGCCTCCAGCGCATGCACCTGTACCCAAATCCACAAACGTTACACCTCCTACAACCACCACCTCTTACTCCACTCCCAAACCCCCTCCAGCTACCCGTCCCAGTGTGTCCAAACAACTTTTCCTGTCCCCCCTTAACCTATTTCCCACCACCCCCCCCCCTCCAACTCATAGGTCCCGTACTAGCACCTCAGCCAAAAAATCTCCGGGACCAGTGGTGCCTGTTGTTACAGGTATGTAGAGTGCACCGGCCACCAGGCCAGCCAGTCTGTCACGGAGCCACAGCACAGCCAGTCCCCCCCTTGTGAAGCACCAGAAGTTGGACAGTGCCCGGCGGGAGAGGGGGAAGACTCCAGCCAGCCAAGCCGCTCACAGGGGGGTTTCGTGGGGGGGTGGACTCGGCAGTGACTCCTCCCAAGGTGGGGAAGGGGCAGAAGAAACCAGCAAAGTCAGTGAGGAGCAGCATGGCGGAGAAGACCGCCATCATCCCCGCTGGCCAGGAGGCCACCACCAGCCCCATCGTCGCTGCCCAGGAGGGCCCCGCAAGCCACAGCCCAGCTGCCTAGGAGGGCCCCGCAAGCCACAGCCCAGCTGCCCAGGAGGGCCCCACAAGCCACAGCCCAGCTGCCCAGGAGGGCCCCGCAAGCCACAGCCCAGCTGCCCAGGAGGGCCCCACAAGCCACAGCCCAGCTGCCCAGGAGGGCCCCACAAGCCACAGCCCAGCTGCCCAGGAGGGCCCCACTAGCCACAGCCCAGCTGCCCAGGAGGGCCCCACAAGCCACAGCCCAGCTGACCCATGAAGGACCGCCAGCCACAGCCCAGCTGGGCAATGACGGACCGCCAGGGCAAGGATCGCTGAACAGGGCAAAGACCGCCATGGGAAGCACCGCTGAACAGGGCAAGCACCGCTGAACAGGGCAAAGACTGCCATGGCAAGCACCGCTGAACAGGGCAGAGACTGCCAACTCAAGCACCGCTGAACAGGGCAAAGACCGCCATGGCAAGCACCGCTGAACAAGGCAAGCACCGCTGAACAGGGCAGAGACTGCCAACTCAAGCACCGCTGAACAGGGCAAAGATCGCCATGGCAAGCACCGCTGAACAGGGCAAGCACCGCTGAACAGGGCAGAGACTGCCAACTCAAGCACCGCTGAACAGGGCAAAGACCGCCATGACAAGCACCGCTGAACAAAGCAAGCACCGCTGAACAGGGCAGAGACTGCCAACTCAAGCACCGCTGAACATGGCAAAGACCGCCATGGCAAGCACCGCTGAACAAGGCAAGCACCGCTGAACAGGGCAGAGACTGCCAGCTCAAGCACGGCTGAACAGGGCAAAGACCGCCATGGCAAGCACCGCTGAACAGGGCAAGCACCGCTGAACAGGGCAAAGACTGCCATGGCAAGCACCGCTGAACAAGGCAAGCACCGCTGAACAGGGCAGAGACTGCCAACTCAAGCACTGCTGAACAGGGCAAGCACTGCTGAACAGGGCAAAGACCGTCATGGCAAGCACAGCTGAACAAGGCAAGCACCGCTGAACAGGGCAGAGACTGCCAACTCAAGCAACGCTGAACAGGGCAAAGACCGCCATGGCAAGCACCGCTAGCCCATTAGCGGCAGGGACGCAACTGGGACCGTCATGGGGCGAGTGCTGCACTCTCTGCACCAGTCCCCCTCCAGAACCAGTGGAGACATGCATCCACTACCTCTGCCCTGCACAGGATGAAGCACTCTGGGCACCAGTCCCCCTCCAGAACCAGTGGAGACATGCATCCACTACCTCTGTCCTGCACATGATGAAGCACTCTGGGCACCAGTCCCCCTCCAGAACCAGTGGAGACATGCATCCAGGATTGATCGATGGGCATGGAGCCCCCTCGTGGATCTGGCGTCGTGCACTCATCCGGCTGAGGTGCCCCCCCTTCCCTTCCCCATGAGGTGCCTGTTGTATTTCTATCTGATGCCCCTACAGTGTTCTCTCCGTCATGTTCGGGTATCTTGTGTGGGCCTCGCCCATGCATTTTGGGCCCAGTGGTCCACGGACTATGAATGATGCAAAACCTGGACTACTAATCATGGTATAAATTTTGTTTATAGTGTATATATATATGTATATATTTGCTTACTCAATTTTGATATATTACAATAGTTACACTCATTTCCTTTTGTCTTTGCATTCTTCCGGGGGGGGTTTGGGGGGGTGTTACTGTAATGTATTGATAAGCATTGGTGTGTGTGTTGTAGTGGGTGAGGGTTGGGGTGGGGTTTGGGGTGTTGAGTGTGTGTGTCCCTCTCTTTTGCCTCCCCCCTCCCCTATGTCGTAGGTGCAGTACTCACTGTGGTCTTCGCCGCCGGCGTTGGTGATCCTCGTAGAAGAGCAGGAAGACTAGCCCTGGGAGAATATGAAGTTCCGGCTCCATGCTGTCCTCCTTCCTCGTGGAGTGTGTAGAGGTGAGCGTTTTTCTTTCAAAATGCCTGTTTTTATCCGCGTTGTATCCGCCCCGGAAAAGGTGGCGGATTGGCCTGTCATAATAGTGTGGGCAGTACATTGTCTCCCGCCTGGCTGTTGGCGGTGACTGCCAAGCTGTTTGTCAGTACCGCCGTGGCGGTCTGAGTGTTAAAGTGTCTGTCTTTGTTGGCGGTTTCCGCCACGGTCGTAATTGTAAAAATGTTACCGCCGGCCTGTTGGCGGTCTTACTGCCACTTTAACACCGTCCGCCAGGGTTGTAATGACCACCTATGTGTTTAACTGGATTTTATGTGAGTTTGTTGAGGAATTCTGCCTGTCTGTTGGAGGCACCAAGTAAATGTACTGCCAAATGATGTTACCACTTTTTAGAGCATATGACTACATATCCATTCTAAGGTGGTACTTTCAATGAAGGAGTGTACCCTTGTTTGTTTACGTAGTACATTGTGAGGGTGAACACTTCTTTGATAAAATTGCAACAGGGCCTTGAGGGCAGGAACCATGGCTTTCAAATCTATGGGATGTTTTTTAGTGACTACAGGTTGTAAACGTTGGCAGATAATGTCCCCCTAGATATTGTCTAATGAGCACGAATCAGTCGGCACCCCCAGGCTGAAATGAAATGCACCCCTATAAGCAGTCTGGTCTGTTGAAATGCCACTGTTGTAATACGATAATGTAAGCCGTCCCAAGATCCTTCTCGAGACATGGTTGTGTAGTGTCGGTGGCATAATGTTTAGAGGGGGGGTGAGCTCCAGTGGGCGCTCTCAGAACAGTACACTGTGCACGGGCGGCAGGCCCATGACCAAGTCCAGGGGATAGGGGCCTCCCTCCAGGTAATTTGCAGGGGGGCCCTCAAGTTTCCTCATGCCACTGTGTAGTGCATTATTGAACATACCACCCGCGCCCGCAGTAAGGACGGACTGGCTGAGATCCCAGCTTTGGTCAGTTGCTGCCTGCAATCCGAGGCCGGACGGTCCTTGTGGGTTGCAGGCATTTTATTGCTTGAACTCAATCAATTGTTCAGTGCTCTTCAAGGAATCTTTGTCGGCGTTTCACTCCAGCCACAACATACCTTAGTCGATGCCAGAGAGGTACAAATCAGTAATGGCTGGATTCCGATTTACAAGACTCATTCTCTTCCTGCATAGAAATCATTAACAAGAGGAGGCCTCATGGATAGAATGCAGTCCCCTGCTGGTCACATGTGCATTAATGTGGCATGTAGATGCAAGCCCGACTCTTTGTTCTGGCTTTCATATCCATATTGAAAGTTGCCATCACCCAATACTCAGCTATCTGTTGTGTTAATGGCCACTCTTCTCTACAGTGAACCTAGTAGTCCTCTCCAACAACCATCAAAAACCTGCCCACCTGACTTTTAACAGTCACTGTGGTTTGATCTTATCTTAGCACTTGCTGTCTTCTGGTCAATAGTACAGGAGGTTGCTCATGTTGAAGCCACTATGACAACAGGTTAGTTAGAGGCAAATATATGGAGCAATGAGATTTGGTGTTTGAGTGCTAGCATTAAAGAAGAATTTGATGCAGAAAGGGGTATTTTGCTTATTTTATTACATTGTAATGTGTATTATTTTGGGAAAGGGGAAGTAAAACAAATTAAACCACAATTGTGATGCTTTTTGCCAGTTCCGTGAGGCACTTGGTGACTACTGGGCAGTTTTCTTGGCGGGTACAGCGGTTTGCTTCAGTTTCTAGGGGTCTTGGATATTACTGCAATGCAAAAAGTCCTTTTGTATATTTAACTTACACTCCTTTAGCAGTTTGGTAGAGCAGTCAGGGCTTACTATAGGAGTTGCAATAGGTTTGGGTCTACGTACACTATCACACAGAAATCACACACAATAAAGGTTCATTCAAAGTCCAGTTAGTGGAATTTCAATGAAAAATTAACATTAAATTATTTACAACCAAGAAAAGATGGGGCAATTTAAAATAAGAACTACAAACAATAGATATCCTAGAACTACTAGGCCCAGAGGAGTGACCTGAAGGTGATTATAATAATGATAAATGAGGAAGAGCTAACCTAAGATTTATTGAGGGGTTTAATTTAGGCCTCTGAGATTTGATGGTGATAACCATTCATCTATGACTGAACCATCAAAACCTTGTCTTTGATAAAATAACTACGGTTTAGTCCCATGTTCTTAGTCAATGTACGGTACAACATTTTGGGGGTGATTCTAACTTTGGCGGGCGGCGGAGGCCGCCTGCCAAAGTTCCCCCAACAGAATACCTCTACGCGGTCAGAAGACCGCCACGGTTATTCTGTGTTTCCCGCTGGGCTGGCGGGCGACCGCCAGAAGGCCGCCCGCCAGCCCACCGGGAAACCCCTTCCCACGAGGAAGCCGGCTCCGAATGGAGCCGGCGGAGTGGGAAGGGTGCGACGGGTGCAGTAGCACCCGTCGCGATTTTCAGTGTCTGCAAGGCAGACACTGAAAATCTTTTAGGGGCCCTCTTACGGGGGCCCCATGACACCCCTCACCGCCATCCTGTTCCTGGCGGTCAAAACCGCCAGGAACAGGATGGCGGTGAGGGGGTCGGAATCCCCATGGCGGCGCAGCAAGCTGCACCGCCATGGAGGATTCCTCAGGGCAGCGGAAAACCGGCGGGAGACCGCCGGTTTTCCGTTTCTGACCGCGGCCATACCGCCGCGGTCAGAATGCCCTTGGGAGCACCGCCAGCCTGTTGGCGGTGCTCCCGCGGTCGTTGACCCTGGCGGTCAATGACCGCCAGGGTCAGAATGACCCCCTTTGTCTGCTCTCTGAGCAACTTGCATTGATTTCTGGACAGTAGAGAAGGGATTAGAAAATTAATTCCCTAGTTCACTGAGTTCTCCAGCTTGCAGAGACTGTCTCAAAATCCACCAAAATGAACTAAAATCAAAATGTGTTCTGTGAACTGTGATTGGACTTCCTTGCTATAATGTTAGTTTAGTACCTATAGTGTGCAGGAGAAACTCCCAGCTTCTTTACCCAAAGGGTGGCAGTGAGTTTTGTGTCCAAGCAGCCAATTGTGGAATTGCCTGCTCCTTGAATTGCATCTGGAGACATACAAACTGGCTTTTCGCTACAAATTTGAAACCTGACTCCTCCATGTGCAGTCTTGTCACAGGCAAATGCAACAGTGTTATATCTTTGCCAAGACCTTACCAGAGACTAAATGCATTCAGGAGCAGTCGCGGCTAGCAGGAGTTACAGGGGTCGAGGCGGCACGCACGGGTTGGGGTGAGAGATTTATAAAATGAAAAACAAAATTTTAAAAAACAACTTATCTCTGTGCCCGCCGCCAATCCTCCGTCGTCTTCTCAGCAGGCAGGCACAGGCTCCCAGCCTGCCCTGCAGCCAATCCTAACACTGCTCAAAGCAGCTTTAGGATTGGCTGGGAGCACCCAGCCAGGGAACCTGTGCCTGCTCTCTCCAGCCCGTCAACACAGTGCCGGGCTGGAGAGAGCATACTGAATAGCTGTATTGGGCCAGCCCGAGATGGCTGGCCAAACACACATGCGCTCTGAGGGAAGTACACAGTGCATTCCCCTCACTGCTCGTCACCCCCAATACCGCACCCCTTTCATAATAAAAGGATAATAAACATAAACATAGTTTATTATCCTTTCGTTGTGAAAGGTTTGCAGCTTCTGCTGCTGGCGCGGGGGCGACGCTCCTCCACCATAGCGGAGGAGCTGCCACTGTTCAGGAGTAGAAGAAGCTCTCTTCACTGTGTCAGGCAGCATATTATTGGCTGCCACACTCCATGTTTGGTTAAGGATCCTTGCCATCAAGACCACTCTGGCACGTCTGCACAGAGAGGTGTTATCCCCATGAACGCGAGTTCACCAAAATGCCAGGTGTAGTGGAGGTACATCACACTCCCTTTGATCTTCAATTTCACTCACATACAATTGTTACATTATTTACTATTAATGTAATAAAAACCTTAAGAGAAAACTAAGAGTTGAGCCCCCACCGATGCTGCCACTGTGTCCCTGTCACTGATTTTGCCACCTCTAAGACCAGGGGTCACAAAGGCAGTGCTAAGGGTTGCAAGGGGTAAGTCAGGGGTCACAGCTGTGACCTCTGGTGACCCCTAAATGACCTCCATGATTAACCCTGGTGCAAGGAACATCAGACATAAATGCAGAGACGTTTTAAGGCATGGGCAAAGTGGGTTTGGGGCCAAGGCCCCAGCCTTTCAGGCGGCAGCCTGATAGAGCCAGCTATTTGCTGCAGAAAGTCTTGCCCTGATGACCTTCAATATTTCTTATATAGCTTGTTTTAAATGTCGTTTTACTTTAAGTTATTTTTTATGTGAGTGATGTGTTAGAATCTATTTCAGATGTTTCATGCCACATCCATAAAAACGTTTCTTTTAGATCGAAACAGAACCTCACATATAAGAAATGGGAGAGTGACACAGCGATGATTTAAAGAAATAAAAGCAAGCTGCTGCTATGTACCAATATTAAAAACACACATCACTATCCCTGAATATTAGATGTAAAAATATTAAGAATTGGGACGAGAGTGCAGTGGCAGCTGGTGAGTTTTGAAAGTGGTGGGGCGTAAAAGGTGGGAATGACTGTAATGTAGCGAGTGTACAAGTAAGCCCAACTGAGAAAATGTGGGCTGATGAAGGGGGGATTCCCGGCCCAAGAAATGTTTGAAAATAAAGAGTGGTAATATACAGATGGGAGGAGAGGATAGAGTGTGAAGGGGACATTTTGCAGAGGGAATGTGCGGGCACAGGAGTAGGCGTAAGAAGGAGGGAAATATAAAGGGGAGATGAAGATGAGAGAAAGCACAAGTGTAAGAGGGGAGGGGTAAGCAGGAAGGTGGGAGAAGTGTGAAAGGTTGGAGTATGTTAGAAAAGAAACCTGGGAGGGTGGGACATTGTAAGAAGGTGAGGAAGGTGGGAGGGTGCAAGCACGTAAGACGGATGGAAGCCTTGGTTGAGAGAGAGAGGGAGCGAGGCAGGTTGAGTGACAAGTCAAAGAGATGAAGGAGAGAGCGATATGGGAAGGGACACCAGGGAAAAGTTGGAGAAAAAATAGGGAAAATGTAAGAGAAAGAATAGTTCGGCAAGTGAAAGATCAGGGGGGAATGGGGGAGAGGGTCTGGAAGAGTGTGAGTGCAGAGTGGAGAGAGTAGAGGCAGAGGGGGAAGGGATTCAGGAGTTCCTGGCACAACGCAGTTTAGGCAACTAGTCGGGAAGCAGGTGAGCGGCCCCTCTTACTGATCCTCTGTGAGTTACTGAGTATTAATTGCCCTTGTCCAGCACTGTGCGCTCTGCCCACTCCGGCACAACATTGTGCACAGGATTAGCCTCTGTGCAGCCTTCTACAAACAGTCAACATTGGTACAGTATTATACACACTCCAGGACACTGAAAACACTGGTGTAGTGTATTTTAGAGCAGACAGAGATTCCTTGCACAGGAATGTGCGTGGTCAGCTATCATAGACCCCATTGTAAGTATCACACCTCTAACACCATTGCACGCACAACACTGTACACTTAAATTACAAGTTACTTACCTTCGGTACCGAAATATCTGGTAGAGACATATTCTAGTTGCAGATTCCTTACCTTAGAATTTCCCCCAGGCGTCAGACTGGATCCAGAGATTTTTCTTCGAGCAATACCCTTGGGCGTCGGTAGGTGGCATTGGTCGACTCCGCGGGCGTTGTTGGCGTCATAGTTGCCGTGATGACGTCGGGAGTAGTATATAGACGCTGCCCTCGTGCAGTGACGTCAGTTATTTTCTTTCCATGCCACGCGCTCATCCAGAAGAGAGCTACACTGGTCTATTTTTGACCGAATTCGACCGTTTTGTCCTCTCACACGATATTTTCACTTGCGAACAGCGCACTGTACTTATATGGTACAACACTCTTCAATGATTGTACTCGAAGACTAAGATACAAGGCTTCCCGCGTCCGCACTGTAATATGATTATAACTCTTACTGGCATATGTTTGAAGTGTTAATGTGCCGAAACAAATGCATTTATTAGTGCCGCAACTTAATGATATGCATTTTATCAAGTCAAGAGGATGATAAGCTGAACCTGGAATGTGAACATGTCACTGCAGGTTTAACACAGCAAATCCCACTGGTTATCAGGTAGGAAATACAGGCTTCGCTGAGAAGCATGCAGTATAAATGGATCGCTACTCAATGGGAAACAAGTACAGAACACACGTCATTAAGTGTACTTTTCACACATTCATTCAGAACTGTTAACACCGAAGCCATGAATCCTACCTTTAAACACACCCTATACTGCTTCCTGAAAGGAGATGGGAGCAAGTGACCTCGAGTTGTAATGACCTCAATTGAAAATAACGAGTTAATTTTGTGTCAAACAAAATCCCATCCGGGAGCGCAGCAGATGAACTTTAAGACCAGAAACTGCAATACGATTTGGGCGACAGACATCAAGTGAAACATTTGCGGATAGAAGACCCAGAGAAAGTACAGAGGGAGAGGGAGCATTTCAATGAAGCATGTACTTGCAGTCTTCTCCTAATTACAGTAGGGTATTATCATTACACTGATCACGGTATTATCATTATACTGATTAGAATTGACAGCACCTGTCACTAACGTGACTGCACATTGTAATAAAGCAGTGCACCCTTATCCTTGGCACACCAAAATGAGAGACCACTGTGCAAGTACCCGTCTTTTATGACCCCAGTGAATTGGGACGGCCCTGTCCTAGCACTGTTCGCGCTGTGTTCTATAGCATACATATTAAACAATATGGTATCTAAAAGTAAACACAACGCCCTGTCAATCTGCTACAGAACTTTGAAACTCTTACCTGGACTACATAATCCACCAAATTTTCTCCCCGGTGCTGGTACCGCTGATCCTGTAGGTGGGTGTACAGAAGGTGCGTTTGGGACAGTGTGCGTACTGTTGGTCGTTATGTACAATTTACACACTTTCCACCGTAGGGCAAAAAATAGAGGCGGTCAGCATAAGCCTGGACGGTGAAAGGAACCCGTCCAACTGGACATGCGCACTTCTTTCTGCAGCGAGCGACCCGTGTGAACCTCTAAAGCCCCACCCCACCCTAATTCAGGCATCCACTTGATACTGTCATCACCACCGCTTCACAATCAAAATAAAACATTTCTTTTTACAATGAATTCGGGTGTTGGGGGCAACTAATGGGGGGGGGACGTCCTTTACGCTCACATAGAGGAACCGCTCCTGCAAGTGTGCCAATGAACTGTCAGTGACCTGGCCACAGAGGGCATGAAAGAGCTGGAACTGGATCATGATTTCAAAGTCTTTCTGAACAGGGACTCCCAAAATATGTTTGGCCCAAACCCCCAAAAGCCTAAGATGTTGTTGCATAAATGGCCTCAGGACTGTGGAATTCAGTAGTGGGCAAAGTAAGTTAAACCTGAGCTTCTTGATGTGCCAAATTAATTTCAGGAAAAAGGTGTGAAGAGGTCTTATAAGCTGCCCTTTCTGAGATAGTATCCATAGGCTGCTCTCTAGGGTACTCAATCCAATTTGAATTGGACTCTTTCCCTGCATTGTCATTTTGCTTGCAGTAGTTCGGACTTCCATTAGATTCTACTTCTGGTTATTCTTTATTGACTGTTGTTGCTTCCTTGATTCCAGAGGGTGGTGGGCTTTGGCACCTTGATAATCACTTCAGTATCCCAGGCCCAGCTCTCCCCATGCTGCTGCACTGCTCTTGCTCCTGTCTTCTCTTTGCTTTCCCCCATTTTTTAGTGCCTTCTCCTTGTTTTTCCCCTGTTCTCACTATTTTCTCCTAGCTTTCCACGAGTTATTGTGTGCCTTCTCCCTTGCTTTTCCCTCATTTTCACAGTTCTCGCCTTACTTTTTCACCATTTTTTGTGTGCCTTCTCCTTGCGTTTCCTCCATTTTTGAGTGCCTTCTCCTTGCTTTTTCCAAATTTTTGTCTTCCTTCTCCTTGCATTTCCCTTGTTTTCACAGTTTTTTCCTTTTCCACTCATTATTTATGTGCTTGTTTGTCATTTTCACTGCTTTCTCCTTGCTTTCTCCTCCATTTTTTGTGTGGCTTCTCCTTGCTTTTCCCTCTTTTTCACTGCTTTCTCCATGCTATATCCCTCATTACTGCTCCCACATGCCACCTGTTATTTCCCACCTCCTGCCTGGCCCCACCCACAGCCTCCCAGTGCCCCTTCCTTCCCCTAGAAGCTACTAAATGAAAGCTGCAGTACGACCACATTGAGCAGGACCCAGGCCCAGCTCTCCCCGTGCTGCTGCATCACTCTTGCTCCAGTCTTTTCCTTGCTTTTCCCTTGATTTTTGAGTGCCTTCTCCTTGCTTCTCCCCATCCTCACTCCTTTCACCTTGCTTTTGCCCCTGTTTTTTGGGTGCCTTCTCCTTGTTTTTTTCCTCGTTCTTACTGCTTTCGCCTTGCTTTTTCCAATGTTTTTTGTGTGCCTTCTCCTTGCTTTTCCCTTGTTTTTCACTGCTTTCTATTTGCTTCTCCCCATTCCGATTTTTGTGCAGCCTCCCCATGCAACTCCAGACCATCTCCTCACTTCCAGAATTCCGAAGGGCCCTCTGGATGTGGCTGTTCAAATGAGCCTCCTGGAAGTGCCTGGATACCCTGTCGGGTAATTAGCCACACTTAACAAATCCTGATTGATTGATTGAACCTATAACCAAAAGTAAGAAGATTGCTAAGGAGCTTTTTTACACTGTGTGTTTTTTCCTCATAAGTGTAACTTTCTTAAGGAGACATTTGACACCTTTCACACGTGCAGAGTGGCATTGTGGCTACTGGAAGGAGTCTCATTTGCCTCCCCCAAACAAGAAGGGTACACAACAACCTTCTCAACGTCCTATCCCTAACATGTAGTCTAATCATGATCACTATCTTAAAATGTGGTTTTAGTACCAACAAGCATTTGAATAATCAAGTATTTGATAAAATAAATAAATACTAAATATAAGTTGCATGGTGACAGGCTTTCACCTCATAATTGGAATCCAAAGAAGTTAGACACTTGAGGCCCCAGTATCTTTGATTCTACTTGAAATTATTCCAGTGCCGGGGTAGCTTGGGATTCAGGAGCACCCTTTAACAGTGTGCATCCACCTGGTCAGAGTAGCACCATGGGTTTAGCTGGCAATATCTCAAGAACGGTTCACTGTAAGAAGATAATGTCAAGAATTCAAATTTCATCACCTTGGGCCATCTCCAATACTCCACTACTTGGAGATTTGGGGATCCCTCCGAGGCGTAATTTCCGGGCTCCACTCCCAGCTAAACCGTCACCTTGTTTCCCTCCCACTTTTACTCTCCACTAAGGCAAAATGGCAGGCACTCCTCCACACTGAATACGAATTGGAGGATTGGGCTGACATAATTGTGGCCAGAGATTGGGGGGCCAGAGAAGCTGTATTATCCTTTTTGTTTCTGGCTCTCTTACCTTATAGCTCAGAACTAACCCCTGATCAGTAGCGTGTCATATCAGATGTTCGCTATTCCTACTGCTTCAAGTCTAGCACCAACCCCTCTCACCCATTAATCAACATGATGTATATTGGCTCAAAATCTGCTTAGTATGTTAAGACATCCCTGACACCTCGCCATCCCCCAGTGTGTTCTTGAAAGGGCGATCAGCTAAGTTATCCCATCGCCTATCATCTCCTTCACTATTCCTTCAGCATGTTTATAGATTATCTTCCCCAAACCTATGCATCAGATTTTCCTTCTTTTACTCCAATCTCTCTCTTTTGTCAACTGTCCCTGCCTTACAGACCATGTGATCTACAAGAATCACTCATCCCTTCCCACGGATCTCTCTGTTAGTGACCCCCCCACACGTCGTTTCCCTTGCCCCCACCCACAGCGGCGGTCGCTACAGTGGGGGAGGTGGGGGAAAACTGATAGAAGGGGAGTAGCCCGAAATATGAACCGATCATGAATTCTATCACGGGGACACGATTGGAGCCATGAACGTATCCTTATACACTTATTAGACTGCTTGTGGTGAACTATCAGTTGCATTGTACTATGGAGTTATGATATTGGTATTGAAGCCATGTTTGACATTTGTTCGCCCCAGGTCATATGTTATCTTTGCACGACTATAGACTCCTCCATTTCTGTAACTACTGAGTCTTTGTAAGGGACATTTGTCTATTGCATGTTGAATGTGATTTGAGCAATATGTTAATACTCCAGTTCTCGATTGTTGATTCTACAATCTTTAATAAAGAAATACAACACAAAAAAGAATTCAAAGTCCAATTTGATCAGATGGAGGCGTTAGATGGAACACCAGAGATCCTTAGAGGTGTCGCCTAGGTTCTCATTATCCTAATGAGGCTACTGGATTCGGACAGCAGAATCACTTGTACTGTGGGGACTGAGTCTAATCCTGCACCATGTGACACATGTCGGCCTAATCTGAGTTTTGTTCCGGCTAACTAGGAGTGCCTCATCTCCACCCTAGAGCAGGGATGATTGGGACAACTGGGCGCATTACATACATGACCCCCTCAGGGAAATCGTGGTCACTCAGATCTCATCCGTTTCTTTCAGTTACATTAGTCTCACATATGCAAGGACAATCAGAGGCAGACTATAGTTCAATATGGTTTTATTGAAGGAACTGCATCTTAGATATTAAAACATGTATTGCAATAACTAGGACGATGAAGCAAAATAGGATTAAAATTGTGACAAGGAGAGTAAAGCACAAGAATAACGCTACCATGTTGTTTATTAGGGTCTTTAAGGATAGTTCCTGCCTAAGATATGTTAGAGCACAGCATGTTAAGCTCTAAATCTGCCCTTCAGGTTCCCCCCGGGAATACATCATCCCTCATACCTGAGCTAGAGGCCTGTATTCTATATAAGCAGCTGCAGCGAAACAATCAGCAATCAGCATACAGTTGTGGTCATCTGGCTGAAATCTCCCTCTAACGTGCATGGGTAAAAGTAGTGTTTTTATAATAAAACATCTGATGTTGCAAGAAAGGATCCCCACGTAAGAGTGTGTATGTTTCTGTGAACATTGGAGACAAAGCGTACCAGTTTTGCTGGCAACCTATCTTAATGCAGCCTTGAGAAAAACACAGAGTGAAAAGAAATGTCTTGTGTAAGAACGCATTGCTGACCTAGGCGAAGAACATCTAGATAGAGAAAATAAAACAAGGCCGCAAATGTGGCTACTGATAAAATAATAAAAACAAAGCTGAATAAAATATATCCAGGTTAAAGTGCACAGCAACATGCCTAGGTTGCCAAAATAACATGTATAAAACTATAGCTAAAATCGCTACACAAAAGAAGAAGGGGGAAAACTATTGTTCCTGCTGGAATTGAAAATATCTAATATATTCATTTGAGACATTCAAGAGGGGCTCACTCAATGCCCGGAGTACATGGTTAAGTCAAGACAGGTTATTGTGTCTCTGACTCTACACATGCGCAGCACTTTCCGAGTCACATCATGCTGAGCACCTATACAGCCCCAGATGTGCTGGGGTGCAGAGAATCTCTCCAATGGCAATGTTTTTGGACAAGCATGCAAGCCACTGTCACCACATCAGATCACATTTTGGTTTTGGCCTTTATCATGTGGCAGGAAGATTATACTTCTTGCAGGTCTTTGCTCTTTGCTATTATGACTGGTTTGTTTCAAAATCAGTCCTCTACACAGTAGGCAGTTTCAGGTTTCATCCATAGTGTCAGCTTTAGTTGAAGCAGATCTACTCATTCTCCAGCAGGTAGCAGCTACTTCAGAGAAATTCCTAGACAACAGAGAAATGGTTACTGAAGGAAACCCATCTTTTTGACACCCCATCAGGAGTAGCTGTGGCCTGCTAACAAACCCCAGGTACATGTGCTCTGCCTTATATATATTTTCCTGTTTAAATTGACACATGCGACACATTGGTAAGTTAGCTGTAACTTGATATAAAAGCTTTGCCCAGCTGTACAAAGCTCAAATGTATGTTGCAAGATGGAAGGAACTGTTTCCCCAGTTGCTTCTAAAACAAAAAGATAACATACTTAGAAACAAATGTGCGTGCAACAGGCAAGGGTCTAGGTTTAAAAGTGCTTCCATAGGCAAAATAAGCTATTTTCTTACTTTATTAGAAAATATTACAAACTTCAGTTTTGCAGAATGTGGGTAAATAAATATGTTAACATCACTGTGAGTGTCATTATCTACACTCTTTTGCAAAGTTTTATAAGCTCCAGGTTACCTGCTTGAAGCTCAGCAACAGTGCTAGCAAATACCTAAACCTGTTTTTCTGGCTGAACCCTCTGTGGCTCCCACCTGTTTGTTCCACTTCACACTTAGGGCCTCATTTTACAAGGAGCTTGAGACGCTGCTGCATAATTGTTTTTGATGCGGCGGCGAAATATTTACTCCACGTTTAAAAGTGATGCTAGAAGCCTCTAGTGTCACTTTTCCTCCTTGTGCGTCATTTCTCCTTAGCAGCGGATCTGGATGTGTCAGATACTGACAATGATACGCAAGGTTGGCATTCGCTCTTTAAAAATCACCAAGACCAACACAGCCACATTTACTAACTTTTCAGAAAATTACGCTCCCTTTGCAAACGTTGTGCAGAGTCTCCAATGCATAAAAAAAATATTGCCTGGTCACACCAGGTGTAAAAATGAAAGATTAGCACAGTTACATAAGGAAAACATACCCAAATCACTCTGGCAAGCTCTTGGACACCATGGGGCATATTGACAAGAAAGTGGTGCATCATGGATGATGCGCCCCTTTTCTTGCGCCTCACTCCACCCCTATCGATACCATTTGTGCATATATTTACCATACTAGTATATGTAAATACAGGGTGTGCCCACGTAACCCACTAAACCTGGGCAAGAAAATATAAAAGAAAAAACTGTGTGGTGGGGACGGATTGTCAAAAACCTATTCCTCTCCAGAGCACACTAATTGCTCTGGGGCAAACAAAGAAAATTAAATCAGCACTTTTCATGTTTTTTTTTTTTTACAAAGAAAAAGAAGAAGTCCTCAGTCTCGAGTGCCATTCACAATTATTTATATCAAAAACAATACCATCTTTTGAACAAATTTAGACATAGTCTCAACGATTAAATAACATCTTTGTCTTCCACTGATCAAGTATTATAGGCTGCATTTTTAATACAAAGACAGTCCCTTTGTGAAGTAGTCCCTTAGGGCTTAGATCAAATCAATGCCCTCTCATAATTCAAGTACCGCATTGCCCTTGACCAATGTTCTAAACTCCAAATCAAGATTAAATGAACTCCTCCAAAAGTGTATGTCGACACGTTTCAGCCCCGCAAATTTCAGGACACGGGGGAAGACATATCAGTCTATGAAAACACTAAGGGGGTCATTCCAACCCTGGCGGTCGGTGTTAAAGCGGCGGCTAACCCGCCACCAGGCTGGCGGTTAATTTTTTTTAATTCTGATCCTGGCGGAAACCGCCAAAAGAGACCGCCACATTAACACTTCGACCGCCACGGAGGGACAAACAAACAGCGCGGCGGTCACCGCCAACAGACAGGCGGGAGTCAATGTACCGCCCACCCTATCACAACCCACCAATCCGCCACCTTTTCCGGGGCGGTAGCCCCGCCAATAAAAACACGGCGGAAACAGACATTTCAAACGGAAAACGCTCACCTCCATACACCCCACGAGGAAACTGGACAGCATGGAACCCGAACTACACATCCTACCAGCTATTGTATTCCTGCTCCTCTACCAGGAGCACGAACGCCGGCGCAGAAGACTACGGTGAGTACTGCAGCTACAGCACAGGGAATGCAAAGACAAAATGAAATGATCATAAACAGTCGAATATATTGTATTATTGGCATATAAAAATATCACACATTTAAAACTAATATATACATAAATATTAAAAGTCCGATACTTTTAGCAGTCATTGTCCGTGGACCACTGGGCCCAAATCACATGGGCAAGGCCCACACAGGATACCTGACACCAACGGAGAGAACACTGCAGGGGCATCAGATAGAAAAACTACAGGCATCTCAGGGGGAAGGGAAGGGGGGGCACCTCAGCCACATGAGTACACGACGCCAGATCCACGAGGGGCCTCCATGGCCACTGTCCCATCCTGGGAAGTGCAAAGCCACAGTCTCTCAAGTCCATACAGTGGGTGGTTTGCCCACTGTACCATCCTGGGGAGTGCAAAGCCACAGTCTCTCAAGTCTCTACAGTGGGTGGTTTGCCCACTGTTACATCCTGGGGAGTGCAAAGCCACAGTCTCTCAAGTCCATACAGTGGGTGGCTTGCCCACTGTACCATCCTGGGGAGTGCAAAGCCACAGTCTCTCAAGTCTCTACAGTGGGTGGTTTGCCCACTGTTACATCCTGGGGAGTGCAAAGCCACAGTCTCTCAAGTGGATGACAGTGTCCACTGGTTCTGGAGGGGGACTGGTGCCCAGAGTGCTTCGTGCAGCCCTGCCCGACACAGATGCGGCACTGCCCCTTCCGCCAATGGGCCAGCGGTGCTTGAGACGGCGGTGCCCAGCGGAGCGGTGCTTGAGAGGAAGGGCCCTGTTCAGCGGTGCTTGAGACGGCGGTGCCCTGTTCAGCGGTGCTTGAGATGAAGGGCCCTGTTCAGCGGTGCTTGAGACGGCGGTGCCCAGCGGAGCGGTGCTTGAGATGAAGGGCCCTGTTCAGAGGTGCTTGAGACGGCGGTGCCCTGTTCAGCGGTGCTTGAGATGAAGGGCCCTGTTCAGCGGTGCTTGAGACGGCAGTGCCCAGCGGAGCAGTGCTTGAGATGAAGGGCCGTGTTCAGCGGTGCTTGAGACGGCGGTGCCCTGTTCAGCGGTGCTTGAGATGAAGGGCCCAGTGCAGCGGTGCTTGAGACGGCGGTGCCCTGTTCAGCGGTGCTTGAGATGAAGGGCCCTGTTCAGCGGTGCTTGAGATGAAGGGCCCAGTTCAGCGGTGCTTGAGATGAAGGGCCCTGTTCAGCGGTGCTTGAGACGGCGGTGCCCAGCGGAGCGGTGCTTGAGATGAAGGGCCCTGTACAGCGGTGCTTGAGACGGCAGTGCCCTGTTCAGCGGTGCTTGAGATGAAGGGCCCAGTTCAGCGGTGCTTGAGACGGCGGTGCCCAGCGGAGCGGTGCTTGAGATGAAGGGCCCTGTTCAGCGGTGCTTGAGATGGCGGTGCCCTGTTCAGCGGTGCTTGAGATGGCACTGCCCAGCGGAGCGGTGCTTGAGATGAAGGGCCCAGTTCAGTGGTGATTGAGACGGCGGTGCCCAGCGGAGCGGTGCTTGAGATGAAGGGCCCAGTTCAGTGGTGATTGAGACGGCGGTGCCCAGCGGAGCGGTGCTTGAGATGAAGGGCCCAGTTCAGCGGTGCTTGAGATGAGTGTCCAGTGCAGCGGTTCCGGCCCAGGCATGGATGTCACTCGCCACCTCACATGTGGCTGGCGGGGCCTTCCTGCCCATCTGTCTGTTGGCTTGCGGGGCCCTCCTGGGCTGCCGTACCGGGCCTCTGGGTGTCCTCCTGCACACCTGGGATGGGGCTGGTGGGGCCCTCCTGGGCAGCTGGCCTGCTGCCGGACTTGTCGGGCGTGCTGCCCTTCCCACCCTTCCCTGGTCGTCTGTGGCCCTTTCCCACCTTTGGCGGTGTGCCAGGTGGCACCCCACTTCCAGCCGGAGCCAGGGTAGGGATTTTGGTCCCTGGTGTCCTTGGCCTCTCGCGCCGGGCACTGGTTATCTTTGGGTGTGTTTCCGGGGGTGGGCTGGTCGTGCCTTGGCTCCTAGCAGAACTAGTTGCCCTTGAGGGTGGGGGACTCCACAGTCCTTGGACAACAGTCTTGATCAGTCCTGGTTTGGTGGTGGCTGAGGTGCTGATTGCAGTCTTATGAGATGGACGGGGTGGGGGAGTTGTTGGAAAGAGGTCAAGTTTGGAAAGGAAAATCAATTTGGAAAGAGAGGGACGGCTAGGTGTAGTGGGTATGGGAGTGGAGGAAGAGGATGTGGTTGTAGGAGTGTGAAGTCTGGTGTCTTTGGGTGCAGGTGCTTGGGCTGGAGGCTGTCGTGAGGTGGATGGCTGTTGGGTGGGTGGCTGCCTGCGTTTGTGTGGTTTGAAAGAGGGGGTGACAGACACACTGGGAGAGGACACAGGGGATGTGTAAATGGTAGTGGGGGTGGTGACTGCACGTGTGCGGAGTGTTCTGGTGGGTGTGCTGGTGATGGACGTAGTGGCTGAAGATGTTGTGCATGCAAGTGTGAATGGAGACGTCACAGGGAGGGAGGAGGGAGACGAGGAGGAGGGGGACACAGTGGAGGCAGTGGGTGTTGGTGTGTCTGCATGTGGATGTTGCTTGTGTGAATGCTTGTGTGGTGCTTATGTCTGGATGAGCTTCCCTTGGGTGTTGAGGTGTGTGCAGGCTGGTCTGTAGGTTTGTCTGGGATAGGCAGAGGTACAGGGGATTGGGTCTGGGTGGAGGAAGTTGGAGGGGGAGGCTAGAGACAGGGACAATTGCTGCCGTCAGTGCTGAGGCCAGAGCGTTGAACGATCGCTGATGGGCAGCCTGACCCGAATGAATGCCCTCCAGGTATGCATTACTCCGGTGCACCTCCCTTTCTACACCCTGGATGGCATTCAAAAGGGTAGACTGCCCAACAATGATGGTCCTCAGGAGGTCAATGACCTCCTCACTGAGGGCAGCAGGGGTAACAGGGGCAGGGCCTGAGGTGCCTGGGGCGAAGGAGATGCCCCCCTTCCTGGGTGAGCGGGCACGGGGCAAACGCTGAGGGGCTGCTGGGAGGGCGGTGCTGGTGCCCTGGGTGGCAGCTGTACCTGTTGTTGCGGGGGCACGGATGTTGCCGCCACCACAAGGGAGCTCCCTTCAGAGGACGAGTCGCTGCCACTGACATCAGCACGAGTCCCCGCTGTGGAGCTCCCCTCGCCCTCCGTCCCACTGGTGTACTCAGAGTCCGTTGCATGGTCCTCCAGGGCCATGTGGGATGCAGCTCCCTCGTGCTCCGATGCCACTTCTCCTCCGCCTGATGATGCTAATGCACACATGAACAGGAAGACCACAAAAAAGGGGGGGAGGAGAAATAAAGACATGTTGAGTGCATGGATTACCGCTACCGTTGGCGGACAAGACAGACACAGAAGCCCCCTGCACTACGTCGCGCACTTGGGGTCCACTACGCAATCCGTGGGACATGGCCTACAAGCCTATGGACGACAACTGCACACATAGATGACACAGGGCCATGGATACCTGTACTTGGCACCCTACAGAGGTGGGGGGCGGGGCCACAGGGCCATGCCTTACGGAGGGGCCTAGCCTACAGAAATCGCCCTGGCCTAGGGATACCCACAGCCCTCCTCCCCCACCCAGACACCTCCACTGCGCGCAAAGTCAGCAGAATGTATTTGTACTCACCCCCTTGTGTCTGCTGTGATGTCCTCACGCGCCCATCCAAATCGGGGTAGGGCACCGCCAGGATCCGGGACATCAGGGGGGTCAATTGACGACTGGCACCCCTCCTACGTTGGGAGGCCATCCCCAGCAGAGCCTCCGCCGTCTTCCTGCTCCCGCGTCGGATGTCCTCCCACCTCTTCTGGCAGTGGGTGCCCCGTCTGTTGTGGACCCCCAGGGTCCGGACGTCCTTGGCAATGGCACGCCAAATCGCGACTTTCTGGTGGGCGCTGACCTATGTGACATGTACAGGGAGAGAAAAATTGCCATCACCTTCTGCATGCTCGATGTGAGTGGCCCCCCATCCCCACCCTTGCCATGTGGCAAATGCTCTCATCTGTCGTCTGATGCATGCCTCAATCGCTCCCCTCCCCACCATCTTTCATCCACTCGACTCAACCCAGGCATTGGCCACAAAGCATGGTCCCAGTGGACTTACCTGTTGGTCTGGAGGACCGTAGAGTAGCGCATACTGGGGGAGGACCCCATCCACGAGTTTCTCCAATTCTTCAGAAGTGAAGGAAGGGGCCCTTTCCCCAGTCGCAGCAGCCATTGTCTCTTCCAGACCGAGGTCACAGCAGCACTTGCAGTGTAGGTCCTCTCCTGTGGAAGATCAGGTATCGAGTGATTAAGCTTAGATAAAATGGCGGTCACGCCCGCGGCGGTGCGTACCGCGGCGGTGCGTACCGCGACCGCCGGCGCACATCGTCATTGGCTCGTGAAACCCATAGGCTTCAATGTTAACCAATGCGGCTTTGCGCCGCGGTCTTCGACCGCCTACCGCCACGGTGTGCCACGCCAGCGCATTGACCTCACATCCCATTGTCACACTTCACAGGTCAGGCAGCCGCCATTTCAAGGGCCCACATGGCTTAATTTCTACTGCGTCACACATACCTAGGCCTTTCCTCAACACTCATACAAACCATTCAATGCATAGTGAATCGTGTTGTGTGCAAGCTGTGGGAACGTACCTGTGGGTTGATTGACTCTGTGCTCGCTGTTGTCCTTCCTATGCACCGTCCGCTGGGACATGCGAGGAGATGGAGGAATCTTCCCGGGTACAGACCGCTGGTGGACCTGTTGACAATGGAGGAACGACATGTCATTCTGACATACAGGCTTGACCGAGTCACTGTACATGAACTGTGTGCCCAGCTGGAGGCAGACCTGATGTCACCCATCCGCCAACCCACAGGGATCCCCCCTCTAGTGCAGGTGCTGTCAGTACTCCATTTCTTAGCAAGTGGGTCATTTCAAACAACAGTGGCCATAGCATCAGGGATGTCCCAGCCCATGTTTTCCAAGGTGTTGTCCAGAGTGTTGTATGCCCTGCTCAAACACATGCGGAGCTACATCATGTTCCCTGAGGTGGGGGATTTGCCTACAGTGAAGGGTGATTTCTATGCCCTTGGACATACCCCCAACATCATAGGTGCCATTGATGGGACACATGTGGCTTTGGTACCTCCCAGCAGGAGTGAACAGGTGTACAGGAACAGGAAAAGTTATCATTCCATGAATGTACAGATGGTGTGTTTGGCTGACCAGTACATCTCCCATGTTAATGCCGAGTTCCCTGGATCAGTGCATGACGCCTACATCCTGCGGAATAGCAGCATCCCGTATGTGATGGGTCAACTCCAGAGGCACCGGGTGTGGCTATTAGGGGACTCTGGTTACCCCAACCTGTCCTGGCTACTGACCCCAGTGAGGAATCCCAGGACCAGGGCAGAGGAACGCTACAATGAGGCCCATGGGCGGACTAGGAGGGTGATCGAACGCACCTTTGGCCTCCTGAAGGCCAGGTTCAGGTGCCTCCATAAGACAGGTGGATCCCTAATGTACTCACCAAAGAAGGTGTGCCAGATCATTGTGGCCTGCTGTATGCTTCACAACCTGGCTTTGCGACGCCAGGTGCCTTTTCTGCAGGAGGATGGTCCAGATGGTGGTGTTGTAGCAGCTGTGGAGCCTGTGGAGAGTGAAGAGGAGGAAGCCGAAGAGGACGACATAGACAACAGGAACACAGTAATAGAGCAGTATTTTCAATGACACACAGGTAAGAGTAGACACCGGCATATTATATTTACCTAAAGACTCCTACCTCTCTACTGTCGGACTTTTTCCCCCAGTGTATGGTAACAGTGTTGTGACTTTCCCTTCCGATTTCAGAGCTGTGGGCCCCACTGCGTGACATCT
Source organism: Pleurodeles waltl (assembly GCF_031143425.1). Taxonomy (NCBI): domain Eukaryota; kingdom Metazoa; phylum Chordata; class Amphibia; order Caudata; family Salamandridae; genus Pleurodeles; species Pleurodeles waltl. Next base: position 972,669,458 of record NC_090446.1, on the reverse strand, counting down.
GCTTTGTTTCCCCATGGACTACAGCTGTGTGACAGCGGTTTGTTGGCATCACAATGTGAATAAACATTTTGGCACTGTCATGTCTAATACATTTGTTAAAATCACAGACAGACTCCAGATTGTTTATGTGCAATAAGTGTGTTTATTCAAGTGCTCTAATTTGGATGGGTGGTTGCAAATCGGTGAGGGGTGATGGTGGAGGATTGTCCATGGCAGAATCCAGACTATCAGTATCACAGGTGCATTGTCCAAATGCCTGTGGAAAGTGGAGCAGGGGCAGTTTATAAGTTGGACAAGGTGACAATGTGGGACAGTGGGATGACAATCAGGGCGGTATCTTTTGCTGGCGGGGGTCTTGACATGTTACTCTGTCTTCTTCCTGGATCTCAGGGCCCGCTTGCGGGGTGGTTCTCCTTCTGCAGGGGGTGGGGTTCTGGTGGCCTGTTGGTCTTGTGTCGGGCCTCCTGTCCACTAGCGCCGGCGGAGGTGGTAGCCAGTTCTTGGTCCATGCTAGTGACAGGGGCCCTTTGAGGTGCCACAGTGTTCCGCAATGTGGTGATTAACTCATTCAGGGCCACTACGATGGTACCCATGGCGGAACTGATGTTTCTTAGTTCCTCCCTGAACCCCATATAGTGTTGCTCCTGCAGAAGCTGGATTTCCTGAAACCTGGCCAGGACCGTCGCCATCGTCTCCTGGGAGCGGTGGTATGCTCCCATGATGGAGGAGAGGGCCTCGTGGAGAGTGGGTTCCCTTGGCCTGTCCCCCCCCTGTCGCACAGCAGCCCTCCCAGTTCCCCTGTTTCCCTGGGCCTCCGTCCCCTGGACCGTGTGCCCACTACCACTGCCCCCAGGTCCCTGTTGTTGTTGGGGTGGTGGGTTAACCTGGGTTCCCTGTAGTGGTGGACACACCGCTGATTGACGTGTCCTGGGGACAGAGGTATGGGCCTGCTGGGTGGGTGCTGTGCTGGTGTCCCAGAGGGGGGAAGGTCTGCTGTGGCCTGTGACTGTCTGAGGGGAACCGACTGTCCCAAGGTCCCCGATGGACCGGGCTGGTCATCTAGATCCAGGGAGACAGAGCTGCTGTCATCACTGTGGGCCTCTTCTGGGGGTGGAGTGGACATTTGTGGACCCTCCTGCGCGGTGACCTGGCATTCGGGTCCTGCAGGGGTATAAAAGTATGGTTATTGCTTCTGTGTGTGCCAATGGCGTGCAATGGGTGGGTGCCTGTGTACCCCAGTGCTGGCATTCCTTTGTGGGGGCTGTTGTGACGGTGTTTTGGGGGGGGATGGGTATGTGCGTTTGGCATGCTTTGGTGATGGGTGTCCATGCTTTGGGGCCGCATGCAGGGCTAAGTTTTGGGATGGGTGGGTTGTGATGGTGAGACATTTGCAAGGGGTAGTTGTGATGGGGGTGGGGGTGGGGGTGAGGGTGGGGGTATGAGTTGGCATGCAGGTGGGGTGGGGGGGATGAAGTAGTAAAGATGAGACTTACCAGAGTCCATTCCTCCACCGACTCCTGCGAGGCCCTCAGGATGCAGGATGTTCAAGACTTGCTCCTCCCATGTTGTAAATTCTGGGGGAGGAAGTGGGTGTCCGCCGCCAGTCCGCTGTACCGCGATGTTGTGCCTTGATACCATGGAACGCACCTTCCCCCGTAGGTCGTTCCACCTCTTCCTGATGTCGTCCCTATTTCTTGGGTGCTGTCCCACAGCGTTCATCCTGTCGACTATTCTACTCCATAGCTCCATCTTCCTGGCAATGGTGGTGTGCTGCACCTGTGTCCCGAGCAGCTGGGGCTCTACTCGTACAATTTCCTCCACCATGACCCTGAGTTCATCATCTGTGAACCTGGGGTGTCTTTGAGGTGCCATGGGGTGGTGTGGGTGATGTGTGGGATGGATTGTGTGGTGCTAAGTGTGGTGATGTGTATTGTTGTGTTGTGTGCAGTGCGTGCTAATATTGCAGGGTGACAGTGAATTGGGCGTCTGGGTGCTCGGATGTCTTTTCTCAGTGCGTGTTCACGAATCTCTAGGAGTGGAAGTTTGTGGGTGATGTGGGTGTGTGTTTTATATTGTATTGGGTGTGTGGGAGTGGTGTGTGTATGTGTATCAGGAGTGTGTATTTCGAATTGGCCAATGTGGTAGTGTTTTGTACGAGTATGTGTATTTCGACCGCGGCGGTGTGTACCGCCAATAGAATACCGCGGTTGAAAGACCCCCGCGTGGATTCGTGGGTCGTAATGGCATGGGCGTATTTCTGTTGCCGTGACGGTGGAGGTTTGGTCATCGCCAGTTTATTGCTGACCTTTGGTGTGGCGGACTTTTGTGGATGTCGGTATTTTGGCGGTTTGCCTGTTGTGGGTCAGAATGACCATGGTGGTTTACCGTGACCGCGGCGGTGTTATGGCGGTCTTCTGTCTGGCGGTAAGCGCATTTTACCGCCGAGGTTGGAATGACCCCCTAAATGCTAGTTTTAAAACCCCTAACCACAAAGCTCACACTAATAAACTATCCATGTTTCTTGTGTAGGGATTCATTACTCTGCCGGTGAGCAACAAGTTTAGACCGAAACGAGCATCAATAAATCATGCAGTGCAAATCACTTTGTACCTCGGTGTGTATATTATGACATCCTGTACATCAACCGCCGTTATGTTGCACCAATAGTTCATGCAACACGTAACTTAGTAATGTGCACTCATTCCACCTATCTGTTATTCAGTGTGTACCACACTTCAAAACCAAAACGAAGGGAGGTTACTTAGGCTTCCAAAGGCCATCTTTATACGGAGAAAACCACTGCACAGATGCCTACCATGCATCCACCTGCCCGTTCGGGGTTACATAAAGCTATCGTACATAGACCAAAAACATTATGAGTTACCTCTGCTGAACTTCCAGTGAAGCCCGGACCCGAAGTCATGGTCACGAGTGCGTACCTAGAATACAGAGATCACAAAGTGCAGACTTTCACACAGCTCTGCCATAACGCGAAATCAGTGCAACCATGCCCGTGAAGGGAACCATGAATTAATCAACTAAAACACGCCCACGGGGTGTGATCAAGTGTTGCTGGAAACGTGGTGGCAATCTTGAAATGGTTAGCTTTAAGATGTGCCACCTACGGGTTGATGTAAAAATTAACTGCTATATGCATAGTTACAGTTATAATTGTCATAAAAAACAAAAACAACACAAAGTTTGTTCTAGTCCTAAACAGGGCCCACTAAGTCTCTATTGATTGTCGGGAGAGCAATGAGGGGGAACTACTTTACATAAAACCCAATAACTGAAAATACAAGAAATGTACAATAAAATGCAACCCCTTTCACCATAAGACTCTTACAAAAAATAATTACAAAAAAATAAACAAAATATATGCTCAAGATTAGTATACAAAAGAAAGAGACACTGTGCATCGATCTCACAAGCATATTGACAAATATGTATACTTAAAGATTGTTATATAGAAGAAATTGACATTATGCATTGATCTCACAAACATATTATTACAATTCCAGCACTGGAATATAGAACTCTAGATATACATAGATGCGGACCTATGGTAAAACTGTCTATGTAATGCTGTCGCTTTTTATATTAGGGTGCACCATGGTGCACGTTAGGCCAACAGCGTAAAAAATGTTGCCACTATTGTGGCACTTTGGTGGATTAACACCAAGAATGATGGCACTAATCACCCAAAGTCAAGGGAGGCCTATTGAATACAATAGGAGCATCACTTTAATGCCTACCTAAGGCAGGTGATAAAAATGACGCTAAAAATTACGCAGGGAAATCTTGTACGTTTCACGGAGCCATTTTTCTTGGCATCCTAACGGGAATGGCCTGCTTGCACACATTATGCCTGGTGCAGGCATAAGGTGGCACAAGGGGTTACAAAGTGGCGCAATGCTCGCATTGTGCCACTTTGTAAATATGGCAAGACTAAAATGCCTCCTTAACGCCACATTAGCATAACAATTTTTTAGCTAATGTGGCGCAAGGGGCTTGTAAGTATGCCCCCATGGATCTACTTCTACTGCAGCTTGGCGTACCAAGAAGACCCCCACCACAACCACCACTATCACTACCAACTCCACCATCACCGCCACAATCACCACCACCTGCACCACAGAGGCAGCGCAGGAGAAGGGAGTGTATATATTGACAGTGTACCTCACTAATTGGACTTAGGGAGGAAGACGTAATCACCCTTTATCCTCTGAGAAGGGAGTCCATCGTACAGCTGCTTCACCTCATTGCGCTAAGACTACATCAACAGTCATCAGGGTTACCAACATCCCTCCACAGACAAAACTCCTGGCTGTGCTACACATGGTGGCCTCAGGGTCCTTCCAGACAACAGCAGCCTGAGTGGCCGGAATCTCTTAGCTATCATTCTCCTTATTCCTACTCTCTGTTCTGAATGCCATCATCTGGCTTACATCCAGCTACCCCAACATCCAGCAAATGCGTCAGTAGATCAAATAAGGATTCTGTGCTATAGCTGGCTTCCCACATGTTCTGTGTGCCATGGACTGCATGCATACACAACTCGTTCCCCCTGCTCCAACTGCCCATCTCTACCACAACAGGAAACTCCATCAACGACTGGCCATTGCTGACCATCGTGTGTTGATCACTAATGTGCTGGCAAAATACCTTGACAGTGTGCATGATGCATACATATTCCGGTCTTCAGTCATCAACAATTCCAAGATGGACAATATGGGAATGGCCTACTTGTAGGTAAGCAAACACCAAGTACCTAAGAGACCCAATAAAAAAAAGAAATGGGGGACACAATATACAGCTCACTGTCTTCCTACACAGATAGGGACTTCAGGGCTGTTCCACATACATGCACCGTGCTTCGTGTTATATATGACATGCAAATCACCCTGCCATACAAGTGAATATATTGCAAGCCAGTTTTGCAAAGGTTGCATGATGTAAAGGCACACAGCAGTCCATGGCAGGCAGAACATCTTGCCAACAACCATGTCCACTTGGGGTGCGGGTGTTCCTATGCAACACACATCGTCCATCAGTCGTGTCATGGCTTCCACACTAGGAACTAGATGCAAAGTGACAAACGGCTCACGGGCAGGTGACTTTTAACTGTACAAATGAATAATAATCAGCAAAATAACTCCCATGTCACATGTGTGATATGTAATGCTACACATATTCATCACTCACCTTGCCTCTGAGGCAGCAGCCTTGGCTGAAAGCTGCACCTGCACACACAAATACAATCCTGCAAGCAATGACGAACCACTACAACCCATGATGCAAGTGTGAATGTGTACTTGCTAGGCAACTTGTGTGCAAGTCAAGTTTGAAGGGACCATGAAGTACCAGAGGCCCAAAATACTATGTACCAATTCCCCTTCTCAGAGACGTTGTACAGCACAGGAAGTTGTATAGCTGGACTGCAGAGGCCCACTCCCAAATCTTCAGGATCCATGTGTGTTGGGCACAAATTGGGCACAATGCGGTCACACATGTACGCAGTGTTCCCCCATTGTGACATTCAACCATGGATCAGGAAATGGCAGTTGTGACACCATGTCACTCAGTTGGTAAATGTGAGTGCATACTGTGTGGATGGCACTATGTCAACTGTCCTGGACAATATTGTCCTCTCAAATGCTTGTGCCAATGTAATGTAGGCCAACGCCAACATCTGGGGATGACCATGGAGCCATGCATGTGTCTGTGTCAGCCATGTCTGGTATGTGACCACCTACATAGGGATGGCCTAAAAAAAGCAAACCGATTCACATTATGTCTCTCCACAAATGTAGTGTGAACACATAACAGAGTGGACGGAGCAATGGGAAATAGACACCACCAAAATCTGTTGCAGAAATATGACAGACCGGATGTTGAATTGTATGATGTATCCGCTTATGCACTGCATTTGACATCACATAGATTGGTTGAATAGGCCCCTGTGAACGTCATGACACTGGCATGATTGATACATCATATGGTCATTGCTGGGAGAAGTGCATGACAATATCACTACATCCTAACACACATGGGCAGGACTTTAGCCAATACATTTATAATAAATATTGACACTGTCTCTTTTTTACATTTCAGCTGACCAAGGATATGGGATACAGCATTAGGTAATGATCCCATATGCAAACCCACAGACCGAGCCAGAGAAGGCATACAACCAGGCCCACATCCGGACACGTAATGTTGTGGAGCAGTACTTTGGCTTGCTCAAGACCCGGTTCTGCTGCCTCAATGTTTCTGGGGGTAGACTGTTAAATTCCCCCCCGGTCTTCAAAATGATTGTTGTCTGTGCCATACTGCACAACATAAAGGTGCGCACAAATATCCCCTGTGATGAAGATGAGCAACTGGAGGACCCAAGGGAGGAGGAGGAAGAGCCAGCTCATGATGGCGACATACAAAACAAAGCCGCAGGTGCTTGCAGACACACAAACGTAGTGCAGAATTTCTTCACATAAGTACATGTCTGTGAATGTATGATAGTGCTTCAAAATGTAAATAAATGATAAAATGTAACACATGTCTTGGAATTTATGTCTCAGTTCCAGGAGGGATGGCTCGCTGCGCTCATAAGGAGCGGGATGGGTCGGGCGTAGGGGGTGTGTGAGGCATGTGGGAGCGGGTCTAAAAATGAATACAAAAAACAAAATCAAAACTTACCTTGCTCCTCATCGTGCCACTCCTCTCCTCCATCTCCCTGCAGGCACAGACTCCCACCCTGCCCTGCGATCAGTACTGACGCTGCTCAAAGCAGCATCAGGATTGGCTGGGAGCGCCCAACCAGGGCGCTCCAAGGCAGACTGGGAGCCTGTGCAGGTTCTCTCCAGCTCAGCAACACAGTGCTGGGCTGGAGACAGCCTACTGCGCATGTGTTAGCCGTTCCGAGACATCTGGCCAAACATACATGCGCACTAAGGAGAGTGTACAGTGCACTCCGCTCAGTGCTCTTCACCCGGGTGACCCCGCCCTTCTCATTGTGAATGGTTTTGCAGCTGCTGCTGCTGGTGGGGAGGGAGGGCGACACTCATACGCCCTAACGGAGGAGCCACCCCAGAGTTCTAGTAACAAACAACTCACCCACATCCAGGAAACCATAAGTAGGCCACAACAGTCATCAATCAAGTGTGAACACTGTCATCATCCTCAAAGTGTCAGACACAATGTACTGATCTTTGAAAAGTGTGGTGTGTAATGTTTGCATTGCCTGTCGAACAATCATGTTGTATTGAAAACACACATATCAGCCAAATATGTGTAGGTAAAAAAGAAAAACAGACAGATCTGACCTCTAAGTGATGCATTAGGCCCACACTTGATGATAATGTAGGAAAATAGTGGTCATAAACTAAGACAATAGATCAATGTGAGATATGTGACTACTCAATGGCCAAAATATTCTTCTTACTGGTGACAATTCACCACATTCACGGCATTTGCACTCACATGTCTGACAAATAGTAAGTGCATCACTGAGAACATTACACCTGTATTTGTAGCACATTGTCAGTCAAATCAGTAACCATCTTGCATGTATGCCAAACAATGTTATAGCACACCTCATACTGTTGGCAAAATGTATGAGTCAATCAGGATACAGAACAATTTGTATATGGATATGGGGTCATCAGCGGTCATGAATATTTACCAAATACACCTCTACTTACTGGGCAGCTGACAAAGGATATAGTATTCAGCTGTGGGTGAGCAATTCTCAAAAATACACCCATGCGGAAGCCCAGCAGAGCCACATTCATGTCCTATACACGACCTGGTACATTGTGGGCAGGACTCCCATATTGCACAAGTACTACTTCAGGAGTCAGGATATGTTTGTGGGCCACTTACCCTACTCACCACCAGTGCTTAGTTTGTACTTGCTTTTTCCGGTGCGCAGCACCAGCACTTATTTTTGAGGGCCGGCACTTATTTTTCTGCCTCAAGCATTTACTGCAAGCAAAAGACACATATGGAAAAGACGGAGGAAGAGAAAAACAAAAAAGCGTCAAGATGGGAGAAAGCAGAAAGCTGCAAGAGTGAGCTGAAGGGGCAGGGAGTGGCTTTAAATAGATTGAAGAGGACAGAGATGGCTTCAGGATTATGCTGCCTCAGTATTCCGTGTTCGCACATTTAAGTGCAGTAGCCATGTGTTTAAGAGGAAGGATTTGAGCATGGGCACGTTTTATTTACAAACTAAGCACCGCTCGCCACTAATGGTTTCCTAACTAATACTAGTGTGTTGCATATGTCCCATGGCCCAATGACAATGAGGAGCAGGAAGGACAGGACGATGAGGATGAGGAAGATGAGCAGCAAGCACAAAATGTACCATCAGTAGCAGCATCATGGCTGATGTACCATATACTAGAAATTTTGTATGGCACATGCATGAATGACTCCCGCAATGTCACAGTATTATGACTAAATGTATTTGTGTACCTATGTAAAACAACACCTAGAAGCACAACCAGTGTGCAGGCAAGTTACCTGCCTAGTCAAAGAAAACATAAGAACATTCACATCGCATCTGCTCATACTTGCCACACAGAACACCAATGTAACTATGTGTAACAATCAGCGCTGTTCAACATCTGGTACACCTACAATAGTATGCATGGCAAAAACCTTTGCCAATAGGTCCACCATTGTCAAACACAATAAACATGATGTGCCAATGTAGATAGAGTACAATTGCTCTTTGTATCACGTGTACAGCTAACTATTTGGATGGCCTCATACTTGTAGAGAAAAGTAAAGTCAAATCACAGTATGATGACTGAGATGTGACCCACATAGTATGTGCATGGGAACACAAACCAACACCTACAGTCTAACTATGCAACATACAAATCTGCAACCATACATCAAAACCATTAGAGCGCATTTCACACATAAAGACTTAATATTGCAGTTTCCCAGTGCAAGAGTGTTTGCCTGGTAAGAATGTGCACACATTTGTCCCACTAGGCCACAATGTCAATGGAAAAGGCAGTGATGTAGCCTACCGTTGGTTGGTGTATTGCACTCAGATACAAATAATGGCTACATTCCCATGATTACAGTCTTAGTGCAAATGTGAAGACACAACACCAAGGGCCTCATTATGAGTCTGGCGGTTTTGAGACTGCCAGACTCACGGTAGCGGTCCGACCACCACATTACAATCGTGGCGGAGCCGCCATGGTCGGACCGCTGATACCGCCAGGTTGCCGCCAGCAGGAACGCCTGGCGGAATGGGGGACCGGGGGCCCCCATGCACAGCCCGCTGCGCATTACACTGCCTGAATTACGGGCAGAGGAATGCACGCGAGTGCTTGTGCACCCGCCGCACCGCCATATTGCCGCTGGCCCGATTATGAGCCGGCTGCATTGTTACGGCCCTGTTCACCGCACAACCAGCAGGCGGAAACGCTGTTTCCACCTGCCGTCCCTGCAGTGAACTCCAAATAGGGGCGGCAGTGTTTGGACCGCACAGGCGGTCTGTCAGCGGCTTGAGTTTGGGGGTGGCCTGAGCCGCCCACCAGACACATAATGAGGGTCCAATTTCTGAGTATGAAACAACTGCCCATTACAAATCACAAATAGCAAGGTACATACACCCAAGATGTCAGACACTGATGCATCCCAAGATATGTTTTTTTAATGTGGCTGACATATCACAGGTGAACATCATGTCTGAATGCGTACCCATCTCCCAACTATCAGTAATCACACATTTCAGACACATATTGTGATGGGTGCCAATGGCAAACATATATATGATTAGACTACACATGACTAGTTGTGGCTAGGCAAGCTGCCTTTGTAATACACAAATTCAAGAGTAAACCTGTGGGAAAAGAGAAGGAGCTATTGCCATGTGAATGTGCAACAGATATCCTCCAAAACGCAAGCCCATACAGTTGATGTGTGTGTAGTACAACATTCTATGATGAGGGTTTCTGAAGGCTCACTGTTTACCGTTGGTTTGCACTTATCACCATGGGTCAATTATGCCACCACACAAACATAGCAAATGTAGGGAGCCAGTTTGTCAACTGGATGCTAATTACACTGTAGATTGTTTGCAACACACAAGGTCGGGCACTGACTGTGTGGCTATACTGCAACCAAAAGGCATCCTAGAATGGTAAGTTATACAGATATGAGCCTAGGGACCACAGGTCGAATACACTGGTGTCACCCATCTCATGGCTCGTCGGTTGGCACAAGCCTTTACAACAGTATCCACGAGGCCATGCAAAGTCCAGCTGTGAGGATCATCCTGGACTCATAGCTATAGAGTAACTGAATGCACCCCAAGAGGCTCACAAGTGTTACTCTGTGTACTTTGTGTATTGCAGGTATCTTGTTGGTGCATCAGTACTGGACAATCAACGTGGATAATCTGGATGACCAATGTAAACAAGGGGATGCCAACTTGGGGCTGTAGAAAAGGCTCACAAATCCACTCAATCTACTGTCATTTTGCATCAGAATTCACTCAACACTTTCCTGCACATTAACCATCCATAGCACAGTCCAACATGGCCAATGTGAGGAACAGAATGCAGGACACATGGAAACAGATGGGCCAAGGTCACTTCAATTGATACATCCTTGTTTAGGCTCTACTGGGGGTGTCTGGCAAGTCTGAAATAAAGCCTGGTCCACTTGAGTCTCATTACCTGTCACAGTGTTAAACTCCATGGGTATTGCATGTGTACACCTGGACTTGATCAGCAGGGAGCGTGACCTCGTCGACTACCTTGCAATTTAAGTTGGTGAAACTGTTGGTAGATACACATGCTTTGGGAAGAAGTATTTGGATCACACTTACATATAGATGTTTGGTGGCCTTAGGGCCTCATTTACTGAGTTTTGACACAGGCAAGGCCACAAGTCTTGTTGCTGCGCTGCCCTTCATCTATTAGATACAGCACATTCCTGTCCTTGTCCCCTGCACTGGCGCACAAATTGCTGCCGAGCGCCATGGTGCAAAGTTGCCTGGTTTGCAAGGATGATTATTTATGTGTAGGAAGGGGCACCTTCCTACACATAAACAATCATTAATGGCATTTTCTTTGTTTATGTGTGCTGTAGAATGCAGCACACATAGGAAATGGAAAAAAACAGGGATAAACAATACAATTTTTCACCATTATGCCACTGTGATGCCACCTGAGAGATAGGCGTAGGAAGATGATGCATTACCAGACTTGTGAACATGGCCTGGGACACTGTGCCACCGAACATAAAGAAAATTATGCTCTGGTGGCACAGTGCGCCACTAGGGCTCATAAATGAGGCCCATAGTTTCAGTGGGTCATATCTTTCAGTGCACCAATGCCATCACCCCACAAAGTATATCTTTGACAGACAAAGCATTACACAGAGGTTTCAGAATACGGGGCTGTCATACACCAACAGTGAGCAGGGCGCCTAGCATACCTGGTGTCCACTTTCTCTGGTAGCAATATGGTGCACATGTTAACAGATGTGCTATGTGCACCCTGAAAAAGTGTGTACCTTTACAATTCATGGCCTGCTGCCAGGACATTTTCTAACATATGCTGCTCTCAGTGACGTGCTTTTTCAGTAGTTGTCTTATTTTGTGACACTCCAGTTAATCATGTCTCATGTAAATGAGGCCTGATGTATGTAACTCTGTACATAAGTCTGACATGCAGACTGTCATACATCTGAATATATCTCATACATGTGTGTCAGATTTTAAGATACTGAGCTTTGGGGATGCATAAGACTGTATGTTCAATGTCTAACACTATGCAGCACTGACAAATAATGGTGTCTTTAAAAGAGGGAACAAGGACGGCTAACTTGTGATGTTTATAGCATAGTCATGTACATGTGAAGAAAAGAGTAAAGCATGGGTATTGCTAGTCCTGGCTGAGTGTGATCTGTGAGTCATGTAGGTGCAAAGTGCCATGACACTCCGCCACCCTTGTGAAATATTGGGGTAGTGTTTCATTTGAAATGGTTGGACAATGTGCCCAACAGATGCATGTATTCTTTCATCACATGTATGTATTTGCCCTACCAATGTATTTCATTGGGACATTTCAAATGAACCATTTACGTTGTTACAACCAGAAGGGATCCATGGGCAATTGCAATTCATGTGTAATTTTCAATATTTAACCACAGTCTTTGTGTTCTACAATCAGGGTGCAATTTCTCATGTTATGTCTTGCAGGTGGACCAGAGCTTTACACCGCTGGAGACGTTGAGAGCTTTAGCTACCGCAATGCTACCAATGAGTGTCATCTTGTATGTTTAATGGGTAGGGCAAGAATTGTGTGAGATGCTAGCTGCTTTGTGCAATGGCATGTTCAATGTGCATCTATTCCAAATCAAACTCCATTTGTTGCATATGAATCTAGACAGGAAGGTAGCGGTTGTGTTCTGCATTTGTAGTCACCTCTGACTAATGTCAAGGAGGATCTGATTGTTATCACTGAGGGGCCATACATTTGCTGGCATAACCATAGCACAACAACCACAGTGCCAGGATCTATGAACATATGTGGTAGTGATTCATAGGTGAACATGGCAGGGGATGGTATACCCAACAAATGCTTTACAGATGCACATATATGCTGTTGATGCTCACAGCGCAATCTATGTCCAATGTGTATGGCTAGACCACACAGGGAATGATTCACAGCACAGTAATGACAGTAAGGTTATGTGCCAGAATGATAGGGACCCAACAAGCCATGCAGGGTGGCATCATCTAGTTTTAGCATTATGTTTCTGCTGTGTGTGCCACGAGACCATCACAAAAAATGATGTTCTTCCGGGACTTAGGGACCTGTGAATAAGGTCCTAAGTGTAGCAGGACAGAGGCTTGGGAATGTAGTAGAAGTATCCACTCGTGTTGTGTGATGCCCCATTCTCTATGTTGGATGGATCAACATTGCTATCCCCTGCCATCTTCTCAGATATGCCAGTGTGTGTTGCTCCAGAGGAATGTCTGCACATCATAGTCGACAATACCCAATCCATCTTTTGGTAGTTCTGGACATGACAGTCTCCAAAATATTCCAGAAAAAGGGTTATTCTATGAACAGCGTTAGCCATTGCCATCAAAAGATCCCTGTACAGATGAGATGTCGGGCATGCATGCACACCCCCTTCAAATGGTTGGCCAGAGCGCTGGTGTGCAGCAAGATGACATGAATATCTGACATTTATGTACAGGCAATGGACTGCATAGTGGGACACATGCAGTTACTTTGGGAGTATGTGAGAAGTTGTGGCACAGCCAACCATGTACTAACAGGAGTTCTTATAGAAGTTGTTCCATATATTTTTGTGTGATGTGAGTGAACTATCCACCCTCCATTCTCACATATGATACTTGGCACGTGTAAAATATATGTAGCAACATGTCCAGATATGAGTCCTTGCCATATCATCCACCCAACGTTATGACACAATACATGTAATTTGCAGTCTTTGCTCATCTTACTTTGGTTAATGCCAATGGAATCTAGGGCATGGCAGGATGCAGAAGGGACACTGATGATCAATACAACATGAAGTGTGTGTCATACCATGGTTACAAAACAACATTATTTCTCAGCAAACTCAATGCTGACACGGTCCTGCCTAGATGTTTCACAATGGTGAATTGCTCTTATGCAACATTTGCTTAGCCTTGGTACTTTGACCATGGTGATTTTGGAGATGATAGATATTTTACAGATGTATGATCACTTTGACCTTCAAGATATGTTTGGAATATGCAAAGTGCAATATATGTTGATTGAAGAAAGAATTTATGTCTAATGGGTGATTATCATTTACCAAGTTAACCTTTGCATGACATGTTTTCTTTATGGTTAAACGGGGAATGTGACCCCAGACCAAAAGAAGCAGCACCAGATAACAGGTTACCTTTACTGGCACATTCATAAAGTACACAATGCATTTAGGAAGATGGGGAAGACCTTTGAGAAGGAGAAGGCATCAGTGCTTGAAGTGCATTCCCACAAGGTGTACCAACCAAGGAAACGCCTACCACCAGCAAGGCTCAGGGTGCAGACAAGGGTGGGTCTGCAGTAGTAGGACCGTCCACGTCTACCAGCAGTCACACACACAAAACTGTCTCCCATGCTCAAACCCAAGGACTCACACAGGACTTTGAGCAGGACATGTGTAAAGAAGTACCAGACCTCAAGTTTCATATTGCCAGCCTGGAGCTTAAGATGGACAATATGCTCATCTTGCTTCTGGAGATTAAGCAGGCAGAGCAGAGACACTAAGGGGCAGGGTGAGACACACAGACTCTTTCTCCCTTCCCCTTCTAGATAGGTGTTTTTGCTGTAGGTGTTTTTAGATAGCTTAATTTAGGTAAGTTAGTGTAGTGTAGGACAGTGTTAGTAGTTTGTAGTTATTCATAGGGGTGGATACATTTGTAAGGGTTTGGTTTTATTAGGAGATTTTAGTGGGTGAGGGTTGATGTGTAAGTTATGTGTTAATAAAAATAATTAAATAGAAAAAAGTGAAAACATACAAAAAATATATATTTGTTTAGGGATAAATGCTTTGTTAGTTTATGTATAGCTGTAGTTCCTGTTGTTTTTTTCTGCTGATTTTTTTTAAGGGGAAGTGGGGCTGATGTTTATCATTTGCTTTTAAATGTATAGAGTAAGGTAGGTTAAGTTAATATAGGTGTAGGTAGTAGTTAATATGAGTTAGTGTAGGTTAGGTTAGGATAGTTAGATTTTGTATGCTAGGTAGTGTTAGTTACATTTATTTAAGATTTAATTACATTTAGTTGTTTGCTACCTATAAGTCTCCATCATAATTTACTGTGTGGGAATTACCATGTCTTCTTAGGTAATGTTAGGTACACACCCTTGTCTTTGCTAGCAATATTTGGCTACATGTGTGACTAGGTTATTCTGCTATGAACAGGTACCTGTCAGGTTGGCCATGGAAACACACGCGCTATCTACAAACATCGTTGAGCAGTGTACGTAACAATCTGGATGTGAATAGATACACAACTCAACACAAGTATTCACGTACAATTGCTCTGTGTAGGTAAGTCATGCAACATTTATTGGAGGGATGTTGTTGTAATTACACTCACCCTAATCAAAGGATTGTTTACTGACACACTGATGCCTTCTCCTTTCACACTCACACTTGCATCATTTGCTTGTCACCACAATGTTGTTTGGTTGATACTATCCATGGTTAGACCAGCCACCTGTGGTGTGAGTTAACTCAGCTATCACAATGACTGTATGATGCATGTTGTACTTGATGCTTGGGAGCCTTGGTAACTGTTTGCTAGTCCATACATATCAGGTTTAGTAATATGTTTCCCTCTGTCTGTGTGGCTTTGTCTCATGTGTAGGAGAGGAGTGCTTCGGTGAGGAGGAGGACCACATTTCCCTTCAAGTAGATTGGCCACTATTACAGTCCACAAATGTGTGGGGTCAACAGGAGAGTCAAATTGAGGACAGCTCCAGTTGTTTTGACACTGACATGTTGTTAAGCACAGGGCAAAGGAAAAAGAAATGCTACTGGGCACTTTTTCAGGAAAAAGTAGGGCAGTCCACATCTTTTTCATCTGATGTATACGGTGCCTCCCGTGAAAGGGGTGTTGAGGGTATTGTATGTGTTGCAGTAGAGGGAGGCACACACACCTCTGGATCCCATGTTCATGGCAGCTTTTATCTGTGACAAAACATAAGGCAGCACAACAACAAGGAAGATCTGTTGGTTTTACAACACAAAAGCAACATCACAGTGGTAGGAGCCCCTGGGGGCAATGAGAGAGTCCTACTTCTGCTTCATGGACTCCAAGACGTTTCTGATTACCCCCAGCCATTTGCTAATGCTTCTGCCTCATGACACCAGCGATTTCAGCCAGGCACTAGTGGAGGCCACAGAGCAGAGAGTAGGTGCCTCGTATGGCAGAGGAGTTGTCCTTATTTGGACTGAGGCACCTTTGGACTGCCTCTAGGGTGCCTGCCATGCTGTCCATCCCTGCCTACACCAGCTCCCACTGGATGTCTACCACAGTCTTTTGAAAAGTTAGTTGTGGATCCTGGGAGTTCAGTGCTCTGAGTGGGCTGGCAGGTGGTGTCTGTTGGATATTGAGCAGATCATCTGGAGACCCTGCAACACTGTCAAGCTTCCTAGCAACCGGAGATGGTGTCTGGATGGCTCCCAGGATTTGCTAGAGGGTGTCCGAGTTAATGGTTTGCAGCTCGTCATCCACATCGTCGGTAGAGTCCAGGACAGTCAGCTGGCCAGGAGGTACGGGTTCATCCTCTGCAATGAGGTAGACAAATAAATTAGATGGCAAAGCAAATGATTTCAAGAATCTGCGGCCTATTGCTCTGCTGCCTTTTCAACCTAAGATCTTTGAAAAACATATTAATGAAGAATTGGCCAAGTTTCTCCAAGATTCTGGTAATCTAGACCCTACTCAACATGGTTTCAGAAAGAACCATAGCACGGAATCCGCTCTCATTACTACATCAGATACTATTCGAAAACTAGCTGATGAGGGAGTTGGTGCCATCTTGTCAGCAGCTTTTGACACCATTTCTCCCCAAATTATGAAGCATCGCCTGCATCAGGCAGGTGTTAGAGGTACAGCTCTATGAACTTTGAAGTCTTTTTTAGAAGATAGATCCACCATAGTAACTTGTGGAGATCTTAAGGCACCCTCATATCAGTTACCGTGCGGGGTTCCTCAGGGTTCCTCGCTTAGCCCCACCCTTTTTAATTTGTACATAGCACCATTGGCCAGACTTATTCGTTCGTTTGGCTTTCTGGCTGCCTCTTATGCAGATGATACTCAATTAATCATTCGTGTACATAAGAATTGGGAAAAAGCCGCTGACCATTTCTATCAAAGTATGCATTAGGTTAATAGATGGCTGGGCCTGAATTGGCCCAAAATGAACGGCAATAAAACTGAGATTCTTTTTGTTTGTAGCAGGAATTTATGGAGCTCACAATGGTGGCCATCAGCATGTGGAGACTTAGCTCTAATAGGAATCTGTGGGTCATGTCCTTTCAGCCACAAGTTAATTCCATCACTAAAATCTGTTTCTGGATATTGAAAACATTGAAAAAAATCTTTCCTTATTTAGAAGAAGAGCTTCGAATTATGGTGTCCTTTGCCCTGGTAATCTTCGAAATAGATTACTGTAATGCTCTATTGCTTAATATTGATAAGCTTTTACTTAGCAAACTTTAACTCATCCAAAATACTGCTGCTCGTCTAATACTTAATCTTTCCCGTACAGCTGCGGCCAGTGCTAGTTTGAGGCAACTGCACTGGTTACCTGTGATGAAATGTATTACTGTTAAGACAATATGCCTAAAACATAAAGCTTTATACATGAGCAGCCCTGAACATCTGTCATCAGGGCTTCGTTGGTACGTCCCAAGCCTTCAGCTTAGGTCTACAGGCTCCAACTTGGTTTATGTTCCGTGGACCCGTGATGCTAGATGGGGTGACAAGGCAGTCACAGTGGCTGCGGCAAAATATTGGAATATGCTTCCTTTCATGATGAGGAAAAAACATAATTTCCTAGCCTTCTGAAAGAAGCTAAAAACTTGGCTCTTTCCATAGTAGCTGTGGCTAATTCTTTTTCTCCTTTTTCTGTCCTTTCTTAGTCTTCTCACTCCTGTTGCTTAGTGCTTTGATGCCTTGGCGGGAATGCGCTTTATAAATATTAAATATATACAAATACATAGAAAAATGCTAATAGTGATCTCTGTTAGATGTTAACATGAATTTTCAGGTTGACATTCAAGGTTTCAGATGTAGCATTTTCAGTTCAACAGTGATGTGTAGAAAACCTGTTAGACATGGGGATTGATGCCACATTTTACAGTATTAGTGATGGCAGCACCTCTTCATTGTTTTCACCAGCACTGTGTCCATTCTCTGAGTGGATGGGCCTGTCCTTCTGGGTAGTTGGCAATCACTGACATTTCCCCCATTTCAATAACACTTGTAAAGTACACTGTTCGACAGAAAAGAAAAAGAGACACAACTAATACACAGGGAAACACAAATAGTCAGGAGCATAACAGCCCTCACACATCCAATAGGATGTCAAGCTTCATCACTGGGTAAGCTCCTCATCAGACCGGCACTGCAATGTCTGACGGGCCACCCCTTTAAAAAAAAAAAGGAGGTAGCTCTTAACTGGAGTTTTTACTACCAATGGTAGATATGCCTGTAATGGATACAAACTATAGAAGAGGAGAGAAAAGAAGGTGAAACGTAAAATTGGCTCTAAACCATAACCATCACATTTAATAATTCAGAAAGTGGTTCAGGCCAAGGTTAAAAAATATATGGGGAGTGCTTGTAGAGATAATGCTCAGCCACACTCACATTCTATATGTGTAGGGGAAGATGAACACTATCCAAATTCCTATAGTACTAGGTCAACATGTTTCACGTCTAAGTGGCCACGTAGGATCCAGTTACGCTTCTTCAGGACCAATAACATAGCTTCTCCTGATAATAGTACCCAGACCCATTTAGGATACAATGAAGCAGATAATATCCGGTCACTTACTCATACCAACTGCACGTCAAGGTCAGTCTAATCAGCAAGTTACTCTGTAGAATCTAAAAAGCAATAGTACATATTCTAAAGAACAAGTTGTGTTTCGAAAAGTGATTAAAAACAAAGTATGGCTAGTGCTGAATAACCACCGTGCGCGTGAATGGCAAATGTGAAGGCAGCCAAGGGAAACGTAAGCTTAACATCCCAAATTAAAGCAGAGGCTCCATAGGAATGTACGCGCCCAGAAACAGGTATGCGGTACTGAACAGAAATAATATACAGTAAACCAGATTTTGAGAGGCATGGACGTGTAACACAAGTACTCGTACAATATTGTAAATCATAACTCACACATGTTCTCAATGTCAAATGAAAATCCACATGATCCAGTAATGTTAAGGAACTCAGTTGAGTTTGACCCAATCGGAATACTATGAAAGACTAAAGGTACTACCCAGAAGGAACACAAAAAATTCTAAAGCAACAAGTTCTCAATAAACCAGAGCAGATCCTGTGACGCCAACCAATGTACTGTGGCTGGTTGGCAGGAACAAAACTAACTGTCACAGCATGGCCAGTAGGGGGAAGGAGGGTACTCACTCGCAGTCCACCTGGTTCCGACCGGGGACCTACCCGGGGGTCTCGTTCCTGCAGACAACAGTGGAACGTGACCTCGACATTTATAACACACAACAGGCTCGATTGTGCGCGGAACCCGGAAGTACTACCGGCGTTCCTATTGGTTGTGCACGGTCATGTGGCCACGAAAAGGAGAAGAACTAGAAAAAAGACTGATTACAATAGGAAAATCAGTCCAGGAACACAGAGCAGGCGTTCCTATTGGCAGTACATAGTCATGTGGGCAAGTAAGCAATAAATATAGAAACAGGCCTATTTGGAAAGACGTCGATATGCAGAATATCGGCATACGTGTGGATCATGCTTAGTCATGAACTAAAGGCTATAAAACTTAGCCTGCTCGTGGCTGATAAAAGCCATGAGTGAGATAACATCTATCTCAAAGTGCAAAAGGTCAGATGTACAACACTGAGAAAAAATGATGGTAAAGAGATGATCAAATATGTGTTGGGACCTAACGCACAAAAGTGGCAGTAAGGATGACGTGAACTGCCACAATATATGCAGCAAAAAAGAAGAAAAGAACAGAGCCGAGATCTGAAAAATATATAAACAGGGAAACTCTCCTCAAAGGGTGACAGTATATGTACACAAATGTGTCATGGTGAATATGTCCAGTCATGATGTTATGTTGCCCCAAGGGATGTCATCATTGAGTCCCAAAATATGTGTCTTCAGTCTAAAGACCCAGCGTTGTTCAATCCTAAAGAGGATCCTGGAGTCATGGTGTGAAAATTGAGGTGCCCACGTTTCTGTGACCCATGTTGCCTTCTCGGATCTCTTGATCAAGATTGATAAAGGCAAATTGATGTCTGGTACATACCATAAGAATACGGACTGCAATAGCCTATTACTTTATGAAAGTCACCATCCGAAGGCTCTGTGCGACAATCTACCCTTTGGTCAGTTTTTTAGACTACGCCGCAACTGCAGTTCTACACGGTTTTTCGAAACTCAGTCAACTGATCTTAAGGCTAAACTGCATGAGAGACACTACCCGCAGCACGTTATCAATTCTGCTTATAAGAGGGCTCGCAACAACCATAGAGATGCACTATTGCTGCCTACTGTGAAGGAGCCAGAGACTCGGTTGATGTACGTCTCTACCTATAGTCCCTTGTCTATCTCCGTGAAGAAATTGATTAACAAAAGATGGGCAATCCTACTGAGTGGCGGCACACAGGTTCAAAAGCCCTTGTTTGCATTTAAAAGGACTGCAAACATTAGGGATCTGGTGGTACACACCTGCCCACGTAGTAGCCAAGACTTGCCTCAACAGACTTCCCTATGGAACCTTCCTCCAGTGTCTAGCCACTTTCCATGTGGCACATGTAATGTTTGCCCCTTGACCAAACGTGTGGAGAGATTGGATTTGGACCCCGTGGGCATATGACACCTTAACAGGCATACCAACTGCAACACACGCATCTGCATCTATATGATCACTTGCCCATGCAAGCTACGGTACGTGGGTATGACCCCTAGACCGGTCAAAAATAGGATTAACGAACACTGCAGTAATATCAGGTGTGCCTGCACAACTACCAAATTAAGTGTACATTGTTTGGAAGCAAAACATGGCCCTGACGATTTATGGTAGGTGGTACTGCAAGCACCTCAATTTTCACACGAGGACTCCAGGATCCTCTTTAAGATCGAACAAAGCTGGGTCTTTAGACTGAAGACACATATTTTGGGACTCAATGATGACATCCCTTGGGGCAACATAACATCATGACTGGACATATTCACCATGACACATTTGTGCACATATACTGTCACCCTTTGAGGAGAGTTTCCCAGTTTATATATTTTTCAGATCTAGGCTCTGTTCTTTTCTTCTTTCTTGCTGCATATATTGTGGCATTTTACGTCATCCTTACTGCCACTTAGGTGCGTTAGGTCCCAACACATATTTGATCATCTCTTTACCATAATTTTTTCTCAGTGTTGGACATCTGACCTTTTGCACTTTGAGATAGATGTTATCTCACTCATGGCTTTTATCAGCCACGAGCAGGCTAAATTTTATAGCCTTTACTTCATGACTAAGCACAATCTATATGTACGCCGATATTCTGCATATCGACATCTTTCCAAATAGGACTGTTTCTATCTTTTTTGCTTACTTGCCCATATGACTATGTACGGCCAATAGGAATGTCAGCTCTGTGTTCCTGGACTGGTTTTCCTATTGTAATCAGTCCTTTTTCTAGTTCTTTTCCTTTTCGTGGCCACATGACCGTACACGACCAATAGGAACGCTGGTAGTACTTTCGGGTTCCACGCTCAATTGAGCCTGTTGTGTGTTATAAACGCCGAGGTCACGTTCCACTGTTGTCTGCAGGAACGCGGCCCCCGGGTAGGTCCCCGGTCGGAAACAGGTGAACTGCGAGTGAGTACCCTCATTTCCCCTACTCTGCCCTTTACCATATATACTTCTGTGATAAATTGCATTCTAGTGGCCATGCTGTGACAGTTAGTTTTGTTCCTGCCAACCAGCCACAGTACATTGGTTGGCGTCACAGGATCTGCTTTGGTTTATTGAGAACTTGTTGCTTTCGAATTTTTTGTGTTCCTTCTGGGTGGTACCTTTAGTCTTTCATAGCATTCCGATTGGGTCAAACTCAACTGAGTTCCTTAACATTACTGGATCATGTGGATTTTCATTTGACATTAAGAATATGTGTGAGTTATGATTTACAATATTGTACGACTACTTGTGTTACACGTCTATGCCTCTCAAAATCTGTGTTTACTGTATATATGATTTTTGCTCCGTGCCGCATACCTGTTTCTGGGCGCGTACATTCCTATGGAGCCTGTGCTTTAATCTGGTATGATAAGCTTACGTTTCCCTTGGCTGCCTTCACATTTACCATTCACGCGCACAGTGGTTATTCAGCATTAGCCATACTTTATTTTTAATCACATTTTGAAACACAACCTGTTCATTTGAATATGTACTATTGCTTTTTATATTCAGTGCAGTTGATATGAATAAGTGACCGGATATTCTCTGCTTCATTGTATCCTAAATGGGTCTGGGTAATATTATCAGGAGAAGCTATGTTATTGGTTCTGAAGAAGCGTCACTGGATCCTACGTGGCCACTTAGACGCGAAACATGACGACCTAGTGCTATAGGAATTTGGATAGTGTTCATCTTCCCCTACACACATGGAATGTGAGTGCGGCTGAGCATTATCTCTACAAGCACTCCCCATATCTTTTTTAACCTTGGCCTAAACCACTTTCTGAATTATTAAATGTGATAGTTATGGTTTAGAGCTAATTTTACGTTTCACCTGATGTTCTCTCCTGCTTCCATACATAGTTTATGTCCATTACAGGCATATCTACCATTGGTATTAAGAACTCTGGTTAAGAGCTACCTCCTTTTTTTAAAGGGATGGCCCGTCAGACATTGCAGTGCCGGTCTGATGAGGAGCTTGCCCAGTGATGAAGCTTGATATCCTATTGGATGTGTGAGGGCTGTTCTGCTCCTGACTAATTATGTTTCCCTGTGTTTTAGTTGTGTCTCTTTTTCTTTTCTGTGGAGCAGTGTTCTTTACAATTATTATTGGTTCCATTAGGGAGAGTGTACACTGGACCGGTAATCTCTGTGTTCCCTCTCTTATTATTTCCCCCATTTCATCACACTCAGAGGTGCTTATCTGCAGAGTGTCACATACCATGTGACTCAGGCCCAAACCCTTGTATGTGTACATGCCTCCTCTGATTAGCCACTTTTGGTACACGGGTTAGTGTCACACAGTGATGCTACCCTGATTCTACATTCATTCTCACATGCCTACAACTCATGGATTATGCATACCCATATCCAATGGTGCTACATGGTGTTTTGTTTTTGAAAACTATGGGTCTGGCATCATCCCACATGGTAGTAGTGTTGTAATCAGTGGGAAGTACCTACATATTATTCCCACATCACCAGGCCCACCCACTTCAGCCTGGGTACTTCCATGACTCCTGTCATTTGTGGTGGCTAAGTGGTTATTGGTATCCCTTGTTAGGTCCCTGTTTGACATCTTCTAGATTTTCCATGTGGCACCTTGGGACAATGTTGCATCATACTCCCTACTGGCAGGTGCTACATGTCCTCCCAGGTTCACATGACATGTAGGTTGTAGTCCCCCATGAGCTGTTCTCTGCCATCCCTTTCCAGGTGTGACAGAAGTGTTGCAGTCAGACCCAGCAATGTATGTGTATTTGTGTGGCTACATTGCAGAACACATTTCTATTCCTCCCTTCCCAGAATGCACAGTCTCCCCATTCAGCACCTATGATACACAGCAGTAACAGTGGCCCACCAGGCTCACACATCATCATTAGCTTATACACACTTGGTCATGTGGTGTGCATCTCTTGCATTCACACACCCCCTCCATCCAGTATGATTGATTAGTTGAGGGAATCATCCAGCTGCTCCTGAGGCACCAGACTTCCACCTCCAGTCTGCAATGTTGCCTTGCGGTTGCTGGCCAGTTTTACTTTGTCCTGCACTTGCAATATTGCCAGTGCTTTTTACAATCGATCACTGTTCTCTTGACCTCTGCCACCCTGGTGACCTTGTTCACAATGGACTGCCATGTGGCCTCTTTCCTCCCTAATGGCAATTTTGAGGTGACAAAGAGCTGGTGTTGATCTCTGTCACCTCAGAGACCAGGATTTTATTCTCCTCCTCACTAAACTTGCACTTCCTCTTCCCCTCCTCCTGGAAGTCTGTCTGGACATCATGGCTGGTACTGGGGTTGCTGGGTTTGTCCTGGGGGTTCTGGTTTCCTGGGTTCTCCATGTCTGTTTATGGAGTGTGTTCTGTTTTTTTTTTTTTCAAAATGTGACGTTTGTGACTGTTCTTTGAAGCTTTTGGCGCTCTAATGTGACAATAGGACGGCTGGCATCAAAATACGTGCCGCTATTCAGCCAACTGTCACTTTTGCAGAAGTAGCGTAATTCTTTCCCTGGTGCGGTGCACAGCCTAGCGTCACTGTTTTTACACTACCAAGATCCTAACCCCATGGCGAGTCATTTTCTAAATATGGCGCAAGCATGGCATTAGGATCTGTCGTACCGTGGCGTTAACCTTTTTGACATATCGCTGCATTGTGGCAGCGATGCATCGTTTTTTGCAAATGTGGCCCTGAATCTTCCTGAAGTGGCAGTGGACAAATGCCTATCTTCGGAGAATTGCTGGAGAAAAGGGCTGAGAAAGGTAAACCTTATTTTCTACATTTTGGTCAGATCTCCCTGTGAAAGAAAGCCATGGCACTTGGTCTCTGTGTTGAAAGAAAATCCTCAGATAGCCAGAGCCCCTCATGCCATGGGATGGGGTCTGGAGAGATGCAGACTGGGTGGAACTGGATAACTTTGGGATAAGTTTGGTGTGAGGGAGTGAGGGAGTGGGACACAACAGAACCAGGCTTCTGACAATTTGTTTATCTGTACTGAAAAGGAAAAGTAAGGGGTATGCCTGAAAAGGGAAGTCACTTTGCTGACAATATTAGTCAGAGAAACTATGAGAACTTTAGTTTGATTCGGTCAGGGGTTGAAGGCAACTAGAGACTTGGTGAACCTTATAAACCTGATGAAGACTCTAAGGGAGAAAACGATCTGATACAGATGAAGGCAACTCTTCATACTGCTCTGTATGACTCATTCCTGTCTGTTTGGCTGTTGGTGTTTCCGAAGGATCGGGCTAGATTCACACAGATGACACACATACTTCACACATAGGATACTGTACTCCCAGAGCAGTGCTTTCAGGCACATCATCAGAGGATGGGTGTGCTAGGAGTTGAGTGGGTGTTCCTGCTCTACTGGGGGGGTGGAGGATGAAAACTAAGAAGTGGCATCTGGGTCAGGAAAGGAGCATTAGTTAGACAGTTATTCTGGAGTTAGCTTTTAAACTCTGATAAACGTGGTTTGCACTTGTGAATAAAGGGTGGAAGCAGCAGTACAAAGCCAGTGTGCACAGTTCATAGGTGCCTGACAATGTCATGTGTTCTACGTTTCTGGTGGTGGTTGCCATTTCTTTCCTTGCCATTATTGATTTGGAGCTCTTCTTGGATTCTCTCCAACCATCACCAGAAGTAGCGTCTCTGAACCCAGAAAGGATCTCTCAATACTTATTGGATTAGTCATGGTCTACTTGCTACAGGTGTTGGTAAGTACGCTGGACTTCTATGACTATTTTCATATCATATATTGCCCCAGGCTTCTTTATGCTCTTGCTGTGATATTCTTCTTTTAGGGTCACATTGTGGGTAATGCTGGAATGGACAGGTGACTTTAGATCAGTGTCTACCCACAAAGCACCGCTCAGAAGAGCTCTGAAATTTGGTGGTGTTTTCCTTCTCCCTTGTTTCCCTTTTTTCCTGGGTCTGCTTCCCTACAAGCAACTACTGTTTGGAGGTAGAGCTGGAGAGAAGGGTGGGGACTTTGTGACCAGCCATTATTTACAACTATTGCTACATCTGGATTCCTGACATGAAGGGACATCATTTTGCCATCAGAGTACAGCCACCTCCCTTTTAATCTATGCTGTGTCCTTAGGTATGTTTACTAAGGTGTTCTCTGTGTGACCTCAGATCTTCAATTGATTATGGGGGCCTTCTCCTGGTCTCACAAGAGTCTTGTTAGAGAGTTTAAGAAGTGAAAAAGGGGAAACATAGTGCAAACGTAGATCATGAATGTAGAGGGTAGCTCTAAAAATAGCAGTTTTTGTTAACCGTTTTCAACAGCTATAAAATTATTTTGTGTTTTCAAACGTTTTTAATTTGTTTTGGTATTTTAAAATGTTTTTAAAATGATAGAACAAAAACATACAACTCGAGGTGTTAAACAACCTTCTCCTTTAAAACATAAAAGTGAAACATTTACAAAAACAGGGCATTTGTGGTCTTAGACAAGCCTGTCCTGGGCAAACTTGCTTGATTCTGATGGGAAAATAATCTGCTTATACAAGCAGAAAAAAAGCCCTTTATTCAGGTAAGCAGGGTTATTGTCGGCCTCTGCACTTAGAATCTGCACAGCCACAGTATCTCCTGGAGCAAATGATATTAAGACCTCTGTAGAGTTGTGTAGCTCTGCAGCATGAGCCAACTCTGCCTGTGTAAGCCCTTGCAGATTAATAGACCTGAGGTGTCTCCACATCCCTGTGATACTCATGCTATACTGTTTTTTGGCTCACCTGAGTGAACTCTTTGCTGCAAAGTAACAATTAAAAAAACCTTATTTTTCCAAAGTAATGTTTGAACACAACATGTATTATAAAGTCATTCTATTATACATACACTCACAAAAATAATTATTTTACTTTCAAAAACCCTACAAATTCACTGAATAAAAACAAAGCTTAAAGTAACATTATAGTCATGTGTAATAAAAATATCTGTTTTCATTTAAAGAAAAAACTTTAAAATTCACTCAAAAAAACAAAAGTTAAAGGTAGGTGAATTTCTCTGTGACAACGTGAGTGTTTTGAACAAAACAAAAACACAGAAGTTCAGCAGTTATAATTAGCAGCTCAAACTATAACCTGCACCACGCCATACACTGCTTATGATCTCACATATGACATCACTCATGATATAACTGATGTCACCTAAAATGACATCAGCAATGACATCACTGATTACATCACTGATCATATCATCCAATGAGTGTGCTAGCTTGTTTTATAGTTTACATAGTGATGGGTAACTACTGCAATACGTTTCTACCTATACAGACTGGGTCTAGCTAATGGGTTTAGGTGTTTACAAAATCCATTTGTTCCTACTGTTCCATAGTTCTGTAGAGGTACTGAACATGTTATAAGTATTTGCATTCAAGAGTAACAGTTAACCTTTGTTCGTTATGCTTCACATAACTTTTTCTTTCTGCATAAAATGTTTCCAACAGGAGAAAGAGTCTACATAGTAGATGCTAAGGTTTGTAAGCAACCTTGAATGCTGGTGAACTCCATCACTCCTGACTCCAGCTCTAACCACCTTAATCTGGCCTCCTGCCATCAGGAAGTGGCCAGTTGGTCAAATGTAAACTTTAATTCAATGAGGACAAGGCAGAGTTTATGGTACTGGGCAATAACCTCAACAAGAAGGCCCCTACTCTTACACATGATTGTTTGGCAGGACTCCCCAAAGAAGTGACAGAAGAGTCTTGGTGTGTGGCTGGATTCCAGCCTGACTATGGAGCACCAAGTTTACAAACTAGCAGCTATTTGCTTTGGTGTCCTAAGACTTCTGTGAAAGGTCTTTTATCTCCTACCTTTCTTAGCCAGAAGACTTATAGTCCAAGCCCTTAACCTCAGTTCTCCAGGACATGTGATATAAAGGCTTCAGATGATCCAGAATGCCACTGCTTGGCTTCTTATGAATCTCCCTAGGTGTCAATCTGCAAATATGGCTTTCAAAGACCTCCATTGGCTACCAGTTGAACAGCATATTCAGTTTAAGGCACTTTGCATTTTGCATAGGTCATGTCACAATAGAGGTCCTACCCTACTGAAATCGCTAGCTATCCCGTACACTCCTGGTAGATCTTTCAGATCTTCTTCCGTTCATTTGCTTCAAGTTCCCAGGGTCAAAAGATCTCACTGTGGGGGGTGGGGGAGGATCATTCTCTCATCAGGCCCACAGACTCTGGAACTTCCTTCCAATGGAAATACATCATTTTGTAAGGCTGTGAAAACCGGGTTTTATACCTTTTGGTACCTTGGGTAACCTTTCCTCACTTGGATCTGTTCTAGTGCTGGGAGGCCGCCGAGAAGCTATGTGCTTTATAAGGACTCACAGAATAGAACAGAAGACTGTGCACCAGGTACTGTATGTGTTCTTGTTTTGCTTCAGAAGATAGGTATCTGTAAAGTTTTCATCACAGTATGAAGGATGCAGGCATTATGATCTTTAACATCTTCAGATCTTGTTTTTTGAACAACTAGTGTCTGTTTTGACAACGATTGCAAAGAGTGTGCACTGTTCTCAGTAGATTTGTTTTAATACTTTGGTGTATTTCTCATGAGAGTTTCACTGCTTCTTAACAGTGTGGTACAGAGTAAGCCCCCTCCATAGAATGAATACTGTTTATAGTACCACTTCTCTACTGATATAAACTTAATTTCTCAATGTAGGTTTGGTGACTGTCAGGGGTTTGTTACAGATAAGTGCTGTCTGTAGTAAGTCACTCCTTTTGGAACAGATGTTCAGTATTTTTAGGAACTTGGCTTTCTTTGAACAGCTGAACACAGATTGAACACCATATGCAAAGATGGGTTTCCCATATATCTGTGGATGATGGTTACCTGTGAAGTGTATGGTATAGGGTCAGTGTGGCACATAACACATGCTTCCTATACCTAAGGGAGTTCTTTCTGTAAGGGCACTAATGATACATCATATTCTTTGAGCTATATTGTACTTACTTTCAGAGCTCTAATGTCATAGACGTTCATAGAGCAATATGTATAAAAGAAGCATGGATTTCGTCATCAGTGATGTCATCAATGATATCATTTGAGATGTTATCAGTGATGCCATATAACATGTCATGAGTGGAGTAATATATGAGGTCATAAGCAGTGCATGGTGGGGGCGCAAATTATAGTTAGCTTTTTTAGCTCAAAACATTAATGTTGTCACTGACAAATTCACCTAACTATAACTTTACTTTATCAAAACATATAAAAGGGTGTTTTATATGAGATTGTGCTCACAGATTCACACCAAAGGTACAACTATGAGTCCACAAAAACGGTTCCCCTGGGAGGGGAGATCCACCTAACTCCCCCTAACAAATCCTATTCAAGGGATTGACAAAACGGAATAAGAGTCCAAGGCACACATCAAGAGTGAAATAAAGTCAGTGTCATCCTTTGATAAATCCTCCAGTTCCATCTTGCTTTATTTCATGCTTGAGGAGTTCTCCTCTGAC
Organism: Pleurodeles waltl; assembly: GCF_031143425.1. Lineage (NCBI taxonomy): Eukaryota > Metazoa > Chordata > Amphibia > Caudata > Salamandridae > Pleurodeles > Pleurodeles waltl. The sequence goes on along the minus strand of NC_090446.1, from coordinate 972,640,269 downwards.
ATTTCTGTACATACAATCACAGTTCCAGTTTTTCACAGTTCCAGCCAACATGTGTTACGTCAAGCAAAAGTAATCGCTAAGACCGGGCTGAAAAGTAACATAAAATCAATTATCAGACCCAAGTGCTTGCAGGTGCCACTCCTAGTATGCACACTACAAAGCGCTACTTGCCTAATCAAATATCTTCAAAATTGTTGATCATAGTGAAGTGGAGACCATATACATTGTGTCCATTGTTCCTATAACGAAGCAATAGGGAGAAAAACGAAAAGAATCCAGCTAAAAAACATTGGTCGCCAAAAGATAAGGCTTCAGTGTTCTAGTAAAAGGACTAAATGCATTGCTCACCCATAGTACCAGCCAGATCCATATTAATGAACTTCGTATATCCTGTCCAATCCTTATTCTTGATGTTCCAGTAATATCTATTCCAGTGTGTCTAACAAAAGATTAAGGACAGAATCAGGTGCTTTGTATTGCTATGTGGATCTCACAGCACAAACTTACTCTCTATTGACACAATAGATCAAAATATTACGACTATCCAACCAGTGAGTATGCGGTAAATCGTGTAGTGCGGGTACCGTACTTATTCTCCAAAAATATACAGTCCCACCTAACAGAACCAAATGTTCATTCTATGACCATGTTACTCATCAAGAACATCTGGTCACTACATCAATAAATTCATCTCTCAGTAGGACTTTGAGGTATACTTTCTCCATATTTGCAGTAGTGACATCAACATGTTATCATCATATTCATATATGTGACTCACAAGCATACACAACATGCATACTATGTGCGACACTGTCTACGCATTAGTGACTAACGGAGACGAGTAAAATAAGATGACACTACTTCAGTGGCACAACTGATACTGTGCGATGATTTGTTTGGTGTGAGATAATAGCGATGCAAAGCAGGTCGGAGTAAACAAATTTTTAACATGGCGGCCGCTACGTGGATAGCCATGTTTGTCCTTCTTGCATGTTGGCACTCTTAAATTCAAGACAACAATGGCGCAGACACACACGATTCACAAGCATAGAGGCTCTTTAGGAAACATTACGAAAATTATGTTACATTGAAACTTTTGGTAAGTGGATACCGGGTTCTAGTTAATGTATACTGTCAATATTGTCCACATATTAAAGATTGACGGAGATGAACAAGTATGATGTTAATATTTCGGTGTCACAACAGCAAATATGGGGAAATTATATCTCGAAGTCCGACTGAGAGTTAAATATATTGATGTAGTGACCGGATGTTCTTGAGGAGTACCAAGGCCATAGAATGAAAGTTTGGTTCGGTTAGGTAGGACTGTATATTTTCGGAGAATAAGTACGGTATTCGGACTACACGATTTACAGTGTACTCGCTGGTTGGATAGTCGTAATATTTTGATCTATTGTGTCAATAGAGAGTAAATTTGTGTTGTGGAGATCCACATTGCAACACAAAGCGTCTGATTCTGTTCTTATTCTTTTGTTATACACATTGAAGTAAATATTACTGGAACCCCAAGAATAAGGATTGGACACTATGGCCCCCATTATAACTATGGCGGAAACTGCCGCCTACCATCACGGCGACGGCCGCCAACATGCCGCCACCGTGGCTACCAGCTGTCTTCGCATATTATGACCGTCAACGGTATTCTGCCAGAAGGCTGGCGGAATACTGCCGAAGGTCATGGCGGCGGGCGGCGGACGGCGGCGCTGCTGACAGCAGCACTGCAACACTAGCAAAACACAGCTGACCGTATCATGACCAATGATACGTCCTGGTCGTGTTTTGCTGGTGGACGCTGCTGTTGACAGCAGCGCCACGGCCCGTCTCGAGCTGGAGGACGCCCTGCAAGCAGGTAAGTCGTGTTCTCTGACAGGAGAAGGGGGTGGAGGGTGTTGTGTGTATGTGTCGGGGTGTTGTGTGTATGTGGGGGTGGGGGTGTGTATGTTTGATATGTTTTGGTATGCGTGCATGTGGGTGTGAATCGCGTTGAATGAGTGCGTGAATGACTGAATGTGAGTGTATGTTGTGTGTTGTGAATGCGTGTGTGCGACAAAGTATGTTGTGTGTTGCAGTGTGTGGGTATGTATGTGGGCATGCGTCGGTGGAAGTGGGTATGCGTGTGTGCATGTGTGTATATGGCTGCGCGTGTGGGCGTGTACATGTGTGGGGGGCAGAAGAGGGAGAGGGAGGGGGGTGTGGTAAACCCCTATCAGTGCCAGGGAAGGGATTCCCTGCCACTGATAGTGCCTACTGCCGTGGTTTTCATGGAGGGAAGATTGGCACAAAAACCATGGCGGTTGGCCGGGTCAAAATCCTGAGGGTGGGATTGTGACGGCCACTGGGCTGGAGACCGAAGTCTCCAGCCCAGCAGCCGTTACCACCTTGGTGGTCGATGTGTTAAAGTGGCTGTCTGTGATGGCGGTTACCGCCAGGGTCAAAATCCCATTTTTTTTACTGCCGGCCTGTTGGCGGTATTAAAGCCGCTTTAACACCGACCGCCAGGGTCGTAATGAGGGCCTATATACGAAGTTCGTTGAAATGGATCTGCCCTTTACTATGGGTGAGCAATGCATTTAGTCATCTTACTTGAACATTGAAGCCTTACCTTTTGGCCACCAATGTTTTTTAGCTGTATTGCTTTCATTTATCTCCCTATTGCTTTGTTATAGGAACAGTTGACACAATGTATACAGTCTCCACTGCATTGTGATCAATAATTTCGAAGATATTTGAGAAGGCAAGTAGTGCTTTGTAGTGTTCATACTGGGTGTGGCACCTGCATACACTTGGGTCTGATAATTGGATTTATGCCACTTAGCCTGTGCAGGTCCAGCACAATCGGGTCTCTTTTCCTTCAGGATGAAACTTTCTCTTTTAGTGATTCACCCTCTCTGGCTGGAAATCATTCTTTCCAAATGCTAACAACAAAAAGGCCTCTAGAGAATTTGATGATTTTTTGATGTGATGAACACTTATTGGACAGGTGATCAGGTTTCCATGTATAGACATCTTTCTATGGTTTTGGCACAAAGCTGGGAGTGGAACATATATGTTTTGGACTGCATACATTTGTTACAATGGCAGGTATTTATGTTACTTTTCAGCCCAGATGAAGTCTTAGCAATTACTTTTGCTTGACGAAACACATGTTGGCTGGAAATGTGGCTGGAACTGTGAATAACTGGAATTCCGATTGTATATACAAAAATGTCAGAGGAGAGCACCTTATGCATGAAATAAAGCAAGATGGAACTGGAGAATTTTTATAAAAGGATGATACTGCCTTTATTTCACTATGGACGTGTGCCTTCGGCTCTTATTCTATAACGTTACTTTAACCTTTGTTTTTTTCAGTCAATTTTTTTTTTTTTTAATTTTCTTACATAAGATTTTATCCAGGTTTAAACACATTTTACCAATGTAACTCAAATAAAAAAGTAAATATCAAACCATGAAACATCAGCTTCACACCACCCACAGCCATCTTCTTCAAGGGAGAGAAATAGAAACAGAATCATTACATTTACCATAGTATATTGTTCATCAGTCTGAAAAAAAACAAGCCGTACCTCGGAGGTTCAATTAGACGGTTGTGTGTTGCCCCCCTGGCAGGAACGTCAATTGCCAGATGTATGCGACAATAGGTATGGTGTAAGAGGCTCCCATATGTCTTTGGTCCTTAAAGTGTTCGGTAATTCCTCCATAGAGAGTTCCAGACAGGGTGTACAATAAACCATGTCTAATATCCAATGTTTTTGGTGGGTTTAACTGTGCAGTCCCAATATAGCGCCACCCTTCTTTTTGCCAGCAGCACGGCCACAGCAACATATTTCCGTGGTGGGGCATCTTTTATCAGGCCTAACAAGCAAATCGCCGGCACACATCCAATAGGTGCCGTTATCATTTCAGCTAGCGTGTCAGTGACGAGTCCAATATTGGCTTACAGCTGTACAAATCCATGCCAATTGCATAAAACCTGCCTCCCGCCTCCCACACCAGGTACAGCTGGCCTCAGCCCTCAACCCATATTTGTACAATTTTGCAGGCATGTAATAGACATGATGGAGAAATGTTAAATGAATGATCTGTAAGTTGCAATTGGAAGTGAGGCTACGTAGTTATGCACAACAGAAGGACCAGTCCGCCTCCCCCATAGGGTTTGCCAGAAGAGCGTTCCAGCACTCCCTCGCCTCATCCGTGTGCTGCACCCGACCCGCCTGTAGTGCATTATAAAGATGTGTAATCAAGATGCTGGCGCGTTTCTGAGGTGAGGAATACTTGCAAATCTGTGAGTGCAGATGGTTCCCCCGGGAAGCTGGGGTACAATTTACGCATTGCTGCTCTAAGCCTGCAATATAGGAATGTTGCAACTGGAGCGGGCCTAGTCATATTTAGAAATGCTTCGAGCGTTAGAAAGGTGCCATCAGGATACACATATTCAATTTTCACCAGACCTGCCTGTGTGAATATTCTCAATGCAGTGTAATCCTGAGTAACCGAAATCGCAGTGTGATTCCGCAAGGGCATCTCTGGGGCGTATCACAGCAGTCACCCCGCCATCCCGCCCATCCTTCCCCATGCTGACAACATTGACCGAAGTGTGTTGATTTCTGTCTGTGGTGTGCCCTCTCTTTTATGTGATATGAATGCAGATAGCTGAATAGAATGAGCATCATCATGCTCCACCGCAGCATGAGGTATGAAGCCGTGTGCAGGGCCAATAATGAACATGTGTGTCTGCGCTCAAAGATAGTAAATGTAGAGGTCAGGCGCACTGAGCTCCCCCCTCACCCTGTATGGTGATGTGAGTACATCCCGGCCAATTCTTGACTGCTGGCCTGCCCATACCAGTGTATTCAGCAGAGTACGAATTTTCCGGAAGAAATGCATAGGGAGGACGATAGATATGTTGACAAAAGGTAGAGAAATTTGGGCTGAATTCCCACTTTTATCAATGCTTCTCTATCCGCCAGTGTTAATGGCAGTCTCGACCAGCGAGATACTTGATCGTCCAATTTAGGCAGCTCTCTGCCATAGCGTTCCTTCATCACCAATTCCCGGTCTCTATTTATCCAGACCTCCAAATATTTAACTGGCTTAGGCCCATATTTATACTTTTTTTGCGCTGCATTTTCGTTGCTTTTTGACACAAAAGCGGCGCAAACATACAAAATACAATTATATTTTGTAAGTTTGCGTTGCTTTTGCATCAAAAAATGAGTATAAATATGGGCCTTAGTGTCCAAAACCTTCGGGAACTCCACCGTGCACTGTGGGGTCTCCAACGTAAGCGGGAATACAACCGATTTGGACCAGTTAATACTGAGCCCAGAGTAGAATTCAAATCACACATATTTCTGTACTACTGGTGCCAGGTTTACGGAAGGATCACAGACATAAAACCATATCATCTGCATATAATGATATGCTGAGAGGGCGGAGATGAAACTTCAAAGTGGCTGTTGCATGCCATTGTCTAATTATACATGCCAGCAGCTCCAAGACCGTCGCAAATAATAATGGCGATAAGGGGCAACCGTGCCACATACCTCTACCTATCTCATCAGATACATGACCATTGACCCGTACCCTAGCCATCGGTTCTGCATACAGCAAGCGGATCCTGGGAACAAATCCCCCATGCAGGCCAGAATGGCAAACATATACACCCATGCAATAAAGTCAAATGCTTTGGCAGAATCCAACAGTACCACTGCCGCATGCATGGTAGGGCCCAATTAATGCAGCAGAGCAAAAGTAATACGCAGGTCATGTGCAGTAGAATGGGACAGTATGAAACTGGATTGATCCAGTAAAACTATGTAGGAGGCTGGACTGGCTTGTAGTGAGTACCAAGGGGTACTTGCACCTTGCACCAGGCCCAGTTATCCCTTATTAGTGTACAGGGTGTCTAGCAGCTTAGGCTGATAGATAATGGTAGCTTAGCAGAGCAGCTTAGGCTGAACTAGGAGACGTGTGAAGCTACTACAGTACCACAAGTATCACTTGCACAATATCATAAGAAAACACAATACACAGTTATACTAAAAATAAAGGTACTTTATTTTTATGACAATATGCCAAAGTATCTCAGAGTGTACCCTCAGAGTGAGGATAGCAAATATACACAAGTTATATGTACACAGTACTAAAAATATGCAGTATAGTCTTAGAAAACAGTGCAAACAATGTATAGTTACAATAGGATGCAATGGGGACACATAGGGATAGGGGCAACACAAACCATATACTCCAAAAGTGGAATGCGAACCACGAATGGACCCCAAACCTATGTGACCTTGTAGAGGGTCGCTGGGACTATTAGAAAATAGTGAGAGTTAGAAAATAAGCCCTCCCCAAGACCCTGAAAAGTGAGTGCAAAGTGCACTAAAGTTCCCCTAAGGACAAAGAAGTCGTGTTAGAGGAATAATGCAGGAAAGACACAAACCAACAATGCAACAACAATGGATTTCCAATCTAGGGTACCTGTGGAACAAGGGGACCAAGTCCAAAAGTCACAAGCAAGTCGGAGATGGGCATATGCCCAGGAAATGCCAGCTGTAGGTGCAAAGAAGCTTCTACTGGACAGAAGAAGCTGAGGTTTCTGCAGGAACGAAAAGGGCTAGAGACTTCCCCTTTGGTGGACGGATCCCATTCGCCGTGGAAAGTTGTGCAAAAGTGTTTTCCTGCCAAAAGAACGCCAACAAGCCTTGCTAGCTGCAAATTGTACGGTTAGCGTTTTTGGACGCTGCTGTAGCCCAGAAGGGACCAGGAGGTCGCAAATTGGACCAGGAGAGAGAGGGGACGTCGAGCAAGACAAGGAGCCCTCTCAGCAGCAGGTAGCACCCAGAGAAGTGCCAGAAACAGGCACTACAAGGATGCGTGAAATGGTGCTCACCCGAAGTCGCACAAAGGAGTCCCACGTCGCCGGAGGCCAACTTAGAAAGTTGTGCAATGCAGGTTAGAGTGCCGTGGACCCAGGCTTGGCTGTGCACAAAGGATTTCCACCGGAAGTGCACAGGGGCCGGAGTAGCTGCAAAAGTTGCGGTTCCCAGCAATGCAGTCTAGCGAGGTGAGGCAAGGACTTACCTCCACCAAACTTGGACTGAAGAGTCACTGGACACTGGGGGTCACTTGGACAGAGTTGCTGGATTCGAGGGACCTCGCTCGTCGTGCTGAGAGGAGACCCAAGGGACCGGTAATGCAGCTTTTTGGTGCCTGCGGTTGCAGGGGGAAGATTCCGTCGACCCACGGGAGATTTCTTCGGAGCTTCTAGTGCAGAGAGGAGGCAGACTACCCCCACAGCATGCACCACCAGGAAAACAGTCGAGAAGGCGGCAGGATCAGCGTTACAGAGTTGCAGTAGTCGTCTTTGCTACTATGTTGCAGTTTTGCAGGCTTCCAGCGCGGTCAGCAGTCGATTCCTTGGCAGAAGGTGAAGAGAGAGATGCAGAGGAACTCGGCTGAGCTCTTGCATTCGTTATCTAAAGTTTCCCCAGAGACAGAGACCCTAAATAGCCAGAAAAGAGGGTTTGGCTACTTAGGAGAGAGGATAGGCTACTAACACCTGAAGGAGCCTATCAGAAGGAGTCTCTGACGTCACCTGGTGGCACTGGCCACTCAGAGCAGTCCAGTGTGCCAGCAGCACCTCTGTTTCCAAGATGGCAGAGGTCTGGAGCACACTGGAGGAGCTCTGGACACCTCCCAGGGGAGGTGCAGGTCAGGGGAGTGGTCACTCCCCTTTCCTTTGTCCAGTTTCGCGCCAGAGCAGGGCTAAGGGGTCCCCTGAACCGGTGTAGACTGGCTTATGCAGAATTGGGCACATCTGTGCCCAAGAAAGCATTTCCAGAGGCTGGGGGAGGCTACTCCTCCCCTGCCTTCACACCATTTTCCAATGGGAGAGGGTGTAACACCCTCTCTCAGAGGAAGTCCTTTGTTCTGCCATCCTGGGCCAGGCCTGGCTGGACCCCAGGAGGGCAGATGCCTGTCTGAGGGGTTGGCAGCAGCAGCAGCTGCAGTGAAACCCCAGGAAGGGCAGTTTGGCAGTACCAGGGTCTGTGCTACAGACCACTGGGATCATGGGATTGTGCCAACTATGCCAGGATGGCATAGAGGGGGCAATTCCATGATCATAGACATGTTACATGGCCATATTCGGAGTTACCATTGTGAAGCTACATATAGGTAGTGACCTATATGTAGTGCACGCGTGTAATGGTGTCCCCGCACTCACAAAGTCAGGGGAATTGGCCCTAAACAATGTGGGGGCACCTTGGCTAGTGCCAGGGTGCCCTCACACTAAGTAACTTTGCACCTAACCTTTACTAGGTAACGGTTAGACATATAGGTGACTTATAAGTTACTTAAGTGCAGTGTAAAATGGCTGTGAAATAACGTGGACGTTATTTCACTCAGGCTGCAGTGGCAGGCCTGTGTAAGAATTGTCAGAGCTCCCTATGGGTGGCAAAAGAAATGCTGCAGCCCATAGGGATCTCCTGGAACCCCAATACCCTGGGTACCTCAGTACCATATACTAGGGAATTATAAGGGTGTTCCAGTAAGCCAATGTAAATTGGTAAAAATAGTCACTAGCCTGTTAGTGACAATTTGGAAAGAAATGAGAGAGCATAACCACTGAGGTTCTGATTAGCAGAGCCTCAGTGAGACAGTTAGTCACTACACAGGTAACACATTCAGGCACACTTATGAGCACTGGGGCCCTGGTGAACAGGGTCCCAGTGACACATACAACTAAAACAACATATATACAGTGAAAAATGGGGGTAACATGCCAGGCAAGATGGTACTTTCCTACAAACTAAGGAAGCCAAGAGTGGTTGTAGTCTGACCACCAGTATTTTGGCCAGTATTCTCATATTGACATTCATTAAAGACAAAGGGTAATAGGAGTCACACGCCTCCGGCGGTCCATCTGGCTTCATTAGGGGCCCAATCAGCACCTCACGCAAAGATGGAGGAAGAGTCTGATTCTGATATGCTTCATCATATATAGCATGTAAATGCTGCACCTCATAAAAATCAACTGTCAGCCCATCAAGGCCAGGGGCCTTACTATTCGGGAGTGACTGTTCTGCTTTGCTTTGAACCAAGAGGGAACAATGCCAAGGAATGCAGCACTCTTAGTTTGATTCATTAATTTATTGAGGCACTTCACAGATATCAAATAAAAGCACACAAATATATGAAAATAAGCATTTAACTTGAATACAGTAAAACAGGTGTAAATGCCAAAATACTCACATAGTTAAACAATGACAGACAGAAACCGTGCAATACACCAACAATGAATATATGCAAGTAAATATATTATATTATATATATATATATATATATATATATATATATATATATACACAGTCAAGCTGGATAATTAAGAATCATAATGCATCACCATGGGGGTCGAATCCATTATCTTCATTGCCAACATCAAGCTGGGGAACCCTGAACGGCTGAGACAGGAGAACTTCCCCAGTGAGATCTAATTGGGCATCCACTCTCAAAATGAGCTCCTCTGTGTCAGTGTTAAGTTTTCCCCTCTTTATAGACCTTAAATTAACTCAAGAAGAAGATTCTAGTAATCAACCCCTCCCTTCAGTTATTGACTTCAAATGCTGGCTGTACTTTGTCTGTGTCGAAAACACGCAAAAGCACTGGCCAGGCCCCAAAGTGAATTCCTGAGACAGAGCTGTACCTTTACCGGCTAAAAACATTCTCGCCCTGCTACATTCTTATCACCTCCGCTTCCCCCACAATATATTCCTTGATCTGGTGAGAAGATCGACAACACATTCATTGTAGTAAACAAGCTTTGTGGAAAAAGTCCTGTGCTACCAATGTGACAGCACCTGCAGCTAAGCACAAAATGGAGTCAGTGGTCAAGATAGAGTTGGTGGTCGAATAAAAATAGCACTACAGTGACCTTATAGCCTCCTTAACATCCCCAACCATGATAAGCTGCACCTGTCCCTGCGACAGCCACACCAGTGTTACATCTCCCAGGTATTGGTTTATGTCTGCCACTGTGGCAGTGGGTCTAGTTTCATGTAACTCTGCATAGAATTGCTTAAAGGCAGCTAGGATATTACGCATGTCAAAAAAATTCTGCCCCTCTTTCTCAACTATCTTCACTACTGGTCAGTGCTTCGTTGGTCCTCAGATTATGCGCCAGCACTCACCTGTGTTTCCCTCCGTCACCATACGCACGTGCTACATGGCGTTTAGATAAGAACTTTAACTCTTGCGCTGCTAGATCATGATATTCTCTCGAGCGCTTCTGTATTTCAGCCAGAATAGCCAGGTCTGACACACTCTCGCAGTCATGCTGAAGGTCGTGTAATGTAGACTCTGTTTTGCGTAACTGGGTGCGTAACGCCTTTAGCATTCCTTCCTGAGTGGATATATAAATCCCATGAATCGTCACTTTGAAAATCTCCCACAGCATGCCCTTCCCTTCCACAGAACCAACATTTTTAACGAAATATTTGGCAATTGTTGAGTGGACCTCGTCCTTAAAGACTGCGTCCAGTAGGGCTATGGCCCTGTACCTCTATGTAAAAGGAGAAGTCACGATGGGCAGCACCAATCACAGCTTTACCGGTGCATGGTCACAGAGGGCCATGTGTATACTTTTTGACGCAAAACTGTGCAGACGCAGTTTTGCGTCAAAAATTTTACCACCGGCTAAAGCCATTCCTTCGCACCGTGCGGGTGTCAAATTTATACTTTGACGCGCGGCAGCACAAACCACAGGTGTGAGTAATTTTTTTTTACTCAAACCAATGCGTCACATCAGAAAGGAAAATGATGTTAACGCGGCGAAAATGACTGTGGGCCGGTTTATGACGTCACAAACCAGATACGTGCCATTTTTTTGATGCAATTGCGTCAAAAAGCAGCGCAAACACAGCAAAATGTGCTAAGGAGAGCCAAAATGGATCCCAGATGCTTGCACAGACTCCAGGAAGATGACAACAGACCAGGAACCAGCCAGGAGGACCCACACAAGGCCCGGGACAGGGAGAAGAAGAAAAGAAAGCATTGCTTCAGTGCAGAGAAGCAGCAAATTCTGGTGAAAGAGGTGACGGAACACCTGCACCAACTGTTTGTCAGCTCAGAGTTGCCAATTAGTAGGAGAGAGGCAATATGGCAACAAATTGTTGACAAGAGCAACAGTGTGGCAGAAGTACGGAGAACAGTCATTGAGTGAAAGAAACGCTGGCATGACTGCAAGCGCAGGACCAAGGAAAAGATGGCCAGGAACAGGAAGGCAGCACTGCAGGCTGGAGGTGGGAGTCCAGCACCGCAGGAGGACCTGTACCACATGGAGATGATGGTGGCAGCCGTCATCCCTGATGAGATCGTCACAGGGATTCAAGGACAGGACAGTACAGACTACCAGGAGACAACACACATGTAGGGTAAGTCGCATGGGGAATTAAAATGCACAAATGTTTACTGTAAGCAGGGGGGGTGGACATGCCTCCTACACATTGTATGTAAGTCATGATATTCAGGGAGTGGCATGGGTAAAGGGGCACGGCACGGGGGCATGGGCTGCACAGAGGAAACCTGGGGCACAATACTACACTACACCAACAACCTTTGCATGGGGGTATGCTGCCATGCCAAGGATGTTGGAAAGGTAAAGCCAGGCCAGGAGGGTAGGGTATAACGTTAAACTGGCAGCCCATCACACGTCAGCCAGTATTCTCCCTACATTAACTAAGGCCCAATTAACAACCTGTGGCCATATCTGCAAGTGGAATTTAACATTGACAACAGTTGCCACTACCACCTCCGCTGTGTGTGCAGGTCAAGTAGCTAATGGCAGTAACATCCCCATGGATCAACACACCAAATTAGAGGGTTCAGGATGCCAACTTTATCAATCCCTTGAAATCAATACAAATGTCCCAATCCTGTCAAATGTGATTGTCCATAGTTGCTACAAACATCAGCCATTGTCATAAACATTAGGAGGTACACAGCACTAATGTCATACCCATGGTGCATATGTCAGGGTCCACCCTGTTCCTGGGTCACAATGCAACATCCCAAATTTCATACAGCTCAGACAACAGCATTGAGGGATAGGACACCTGTAACTGGCTACAGAAATACACCTGCACAGTCAGAGGAGGAAATGGAACACTGCTAGGACAATTAGTGCAATCCAATGTAACACACATTCCCCAACATCAGCAGTACACATTACCAATGCTCACATCCATATTGTGCCATAACAATGCTATACATAGTATATGCTAGATCTCAACATCATATAGGTGGATTTGAACGATCAGAGACTGGGGCAGTTCCAGATTGTTAAGTGTGGTGTTAGTGCTATCAGAACACCCACAGCCAATGAAAGGCCTCACCATGAGAATGGAAGTAGACGGAGGGTTGAGTAGGACAAGAAGGTGGCAATCCACAATTTGGCCAGAACCTAGAGGATGTGATGCTAACAAGTCCAGAAACTGACCACAATACATGTGACATGCAGGTGGGGCATAGGCCTGGGATAATGCTAATACGAAAGACAGGAACAATGAACAGGAACGAAGATCACAATGTGAAAATAATCGGAAGGCAAGCATGTCACATTACAAATGCCACAACACAGACACACCAATTGTAACATATCTCATTGCAGAGGATGATGGCTCCCCTGCGGATATGCCTGTCCAGGACTACCCTGATGACATGGATGACGAGCTGACAAACATCAGCCAGCAGACCCTCCAAGATGTCCTTGGACCCCTCCAGACCCCACCTTCAGTCACAAGGAGAAGCACAGAACTAGCAGCCATCACAGAGGACCCACCCACCACCCCAATTGTACGACCTGCCAGCTCCAACACAGCTGAGGACTCTGACGACCCTGGCACCAGCTTTGAGGGAACTGTAGTTGAAGTACAGCAGGAGCTGGCCAAGGAGGTGCGGTGGGGATGCAAACTATGGCAGCCAGCCTAGAGGGGGTGTGTTTGTGCATGATGTCAACTGAAGAACAGGCAGCAGCTATGCAAGGGAGAACAACAACTTGCAGGAACTTGAAATAAGGTTGAAGGAAATCAGCACAGCTGTAATAGAGTTGACCCAACACCTACAACAACAATCCTGTCAATGCGTGCACAAATGCACTATTGAACCCCTCAGGGCCGACCTGGCTGCCTACCACAGTGATGTGGCTGCTATTCTTAAGAACAGCAGCTCCTCTTTGCTGCAGTACTGCCCTTTATAGCCCCACAGTTGGCAGCTACCGGGATGTCTGACTCCACATCTTCAAACACTGAGGTGTGTGTTGCCTCTTCACAGCCACCACCATCAAGGGCAGAGGAGACAACACACACATCAGAAGATGAAGACGTGGAACAGATCACCTTCACCCGTAAGAGTACCCGGTAGCACTAGTCCCTGCCACATGGCCACCTATTACCAAGGTCCTGTGCTTTGTAACATGCCATTCTTGCAACAACTGTACTCAAGCACTGCTCTTCAGCCCACTGTTTATCTTGTCACCCTGCCCTGTGATTGTCTCTCACTACCATAGTGGCAAATCCTGTCCCTCTGCACTGTCTGACTCTTCACCCCAGCATGTCCAATGACATGTCCTTTTGCACTTGTGTAGGATCACAATGGAAGATGTCACACTAATGGACTCACAATCATGGAAAATGTACATATAGCACTACAGCACTTTCAAATAAATAGTTCTTACACAACAACTTTGTCTTTGTGTAATGTGACACATCAACTGTGATGGCCATCAGTGATGTTTACCTAAGGTCAATGATTATTGATTGTCAATACACCTGACATGAATGAATGTTGGCTGATAACTATGCACAGTAGTCTGGATTGTACCATTAGCTGTCCTTCCTGAGGGTTAGTTCTGAGGAAAATTGAAATTACACACCATAATGCGGTGTTGGACAGAATAACGCTTCCTTAAGAGATGTCTAAGCCAGAAAATGGTGCCTTCAATTTTTTCTTCAAGCCAAAACTTACATATGTGACATTTGACCCAATTTTTACCTAACACACACCATACAGCATGAATGGATGTGTCTGAGTTTCCATACAGATAAGTCACCGGGCTGAACATTGTAAAAAATGATAGGTGTGAGTTATGTATACCATACTACATGAAGAGCATACTACCACTCACCTTATAAGGATCCCCTTGGACATCAGGCTGCAGGCAGACTTAACACAGTGTCCTCAATACCAAATCTGATAGCAAAGTATGTGAAATTGAAAACATACATCACAAATTATCCACACTTTGGGATCCATTGTAACCGTGAGTGGTGGGTGCAATGGATGGCAGAATCTTAGCTAAGTAGCTTTGGTGTAGCTGCCAATGTAACAGCTCAGTTGGGATTTGGGTGCAGCATGGGACACAAAAGCTAATACAAAAGAGACACTGTTCACTCATGCCAAGGCCCTGATCTACAAGCATTTGACACATACTGTAAAGGGTTACCTAGATATTTATTAAACAGTAAAAACAGAAGCTAAAACCAGGGGAAACACCTTACCTAACCTAAACTATTCTAACTACACATTACCCACAACTGGCCCTAACTAACCTAAGCTAAACTTACTTATCACATTTAACAAAACGATCTAAACATCAACCCCCCAGCCCCCTTATAAGACGGGACACATAGAGGACAACATATACTAACCTAAACACATACTATCTTATACTAAACAAATATATATATATATATATATATATATATATATATATATTTTAAAAAATATATATATATTATATATATATATTTTTAAAATGTAAACACCAAATCCCCAACATCGTCCCCCCCCACCCACCTACACACATAATAAAAAACAGTTATAAAAAGTATCATACCCCACACCCACTACTACGAACTAAACCAACAGCCTATACTAACCTAAAACTAAGCCCCCTAAATCCACTGATTTAAAGAACCAGGAAAGAGGAGGGAGGAGAGGGAATCATGGCTGAGTATAATGTCTACAAGTTGGCCCTCCGTAGGGTCTTTTTGATGGCACGCACCCTCCGATTCACTTGTTACACCTCCTGCTGCAGCCTGGACATTTTCTGCAACACACGGTCCAAGTTCCGTTGCATCTGTAGAAAAGCTACAGGGTCTATGACTGCAGCAGGGGTGGTCTGGGTGCCAGTGGAGGAAGTATGGGCCTTTGTCGGTGCCATGTCTGTAGGAGGAGGTGCAGGTGGTGCTGTGACAGGTCCTGGAGCTGTGGATGTTGACGGTCCAGAAAAGGTGCCTGCTACTGTTGGTGCCACGTGGGTGGTAGTGGGTTGCTGGTGGTGGTGGCTGTGGAGGACACGGAAGGGCCCCATTGGGCAAATGCCCTCCACACTCCGGAGGCTCTTTCATGGCGATAACGCCTTGCCATGTTGCGGAACCCCGACTCCACATCCAGAATGTGGCAGTAATGCATTGCCCTGCGCGGAAACTCCCGAATCTGGATGGGATTCATATTGGCAGCTGTTATGACAAATAGAAAACCAAACATTAGGTACTTCATTGTGTGAAATGACTTCAGAAGTAAATCAGACAATACATCTAATGTACCAGAAACAGCCCATTTCATCATACAGATCACTGATTGTCCCTGAGGCAGTACATGCCAAGCCAGCCTACACATGTCCCATCATCAAACAGCACAGCTAAACTCTAAAAGATGGGTAACAACTTGAATGACTTTGGCATCATTGTTCAGCCATGTGTGAGGTAAAAATAATGCTGCAAGTCCTCCACCACTGACAGGTCAACAAGTGACTATGTTCTTGATGACAATCTAGGGCCACAAGATCTGCGAGTTGTAAATGGAATTGCCACGATAGAAAGCAGTTGCTAATCATGAGTGGGCATCCTAGGTTTGGACAAGTGACTTACAGATGTACATGTCTGTGTACTAAACTTGGATCATCAGTCCTAGGTACACTATTCACAACCCCTACGCCTTTGCCTGAGGGGGGGGGGATTGGACAAGCAACAAATACTTTCAAACAACAAGGACACCAAGGAAGCTTTGGACAGCTGTACATGGGTTTGGCCAGCACACCACAGGTAAGGAGGAAGTCCAACTAGGATACACCGAAACCTTGGACAATCCCATTCACACTTATCTTTGGAAATGCAGACCATTGTCAACGTCATTTCCTGCCAGTTACCTATGACTTACAACAAGCAGATAGATGCAAGCACACACCTGGCCATGAGCTTCATGCACACCTAGGCCATTGTGCCTCATCCTTGTAGCACAACATGTGGAGCTACATCCAGCTAGGAAGTTAAACATGCAGGCAAACATGTTAATTAGTGAATAGGGAAGCTGAAGTCTGTGGGTAAGACTTTGGCATCCCTATTCTGGGAGAATCAGGGTCTGACTTGCTGACTAAATCACTAATATGGTCCTGTGCTACATTTACTGATTTTAAGTTTTAGCCACATAACTTATCCCTATTCACATTGCCGTGCCTACAGGACTGACCTACAATCCCAAATTATGACAATACACTAATGATTGGCTAACTCAAAGATGGGGAAAAAATGATACTCCACTCAAGGAACATATCTGATCATTGACCAGCGCATCACACCTTGCTATTTGTCCAACACACAGGAGTCAATCACACATCATCAGCAAACACAGCACAGAATAGAAATATCAACACTTACTGGAGATGTCTGGGTCCGCAAATCGAGCCACCTCTCCGATAGTGTAGGGTGCAGGTCCACCTGTAAGGCATGGAAGGGAGAAATGTGCTCAATGTCTGTGCACTGTACAACACTTCCAAATCCAAATACTATGTGTAATATTAACTCAGAAAGTCAAGCCTCTCAGACATGATGATACTGCATCCTACATACCACTGCAAACATGTACAGACCCGGGGACTCCAGTGAGTGAGACACACATATCTGCACACATGCAGTGGCCCTAACTATCATGTGGTGGCAAACATGAGCCTTCATTAGTTAGCAGACTAATTCATGGAGTTTATTCCTCTTGTAACTTGTTACATATGTGTCAGAATCCAGTTCAGACATGTATCACAAAACATTGAGGAACACTATATTTCCTGTAAAAATCTGGATTTAAAACGTGTTTCCTGATACACTCACAGACCATGCATGAAACATATGTTAGAGCCACATTAGCACCATCAATTTCCGTGAAGGCAGCACTAATTTACAGGCTCCTGTTGTGTTTTGAAAGTTAGTCTAGCTGTTGCGTCAACAAATGACAGTAATGTGTAGGAATTATTGTATATCTCACAGGCAACTGTGGCCCATATTTATACATTATTTGCGCTGCATTTGTGCTGCTTTTTGACACAAAAGCGGCGCAAACTTACAAAATACAGCTGTATTTTGTGAGTTTGCGCCGCTCTTGCTTAAAAAAATGACACAAATGCAGTGCTAATAAAGTAGAAATATGGGCCTGTATGTTTAACTAGCATTCCACATGTTCAAAAACATTGCCTGCAGCATATGAACAAATCAGCTACTGTCACTACAGAGCATTTAACTGCGCACATTACTCTGATTTGTACTCACCAACAGGGCCACCAATCACAATCCCCAGGTGGTCCAGCAGGTCTTGCTCCCGGGCAATCAGGTCAGCCCAACGGTGTTTCAGCTGGTGGTCATTGCGCTGTGTGTTGTAGATTCACTGTAGATGGTACAACACCTTTGCCCACTGGAGCCTCCTTGTCTCTGTGTGATAGCCCTGTATCACACTACCACCTGCTTCAGTCATTAATCGCAGGAAGTGGCACACCATCCAAACAAAGCCACCCAGTTCCTCCTCTCCCATACTGCCAAGACAAGGCCTACCCAACATGCTTGCACCAAAAAGGAGGGAATAAAGGGGTACGGAGGAGAACAGAGGGAAAGGAGGACAGGGAAATGCAAAATAACTAACAGAACACAGCCCAACTATCCCCAAACTAACACTACCCACAACAGACTCCCAACACGACAAATACAAATGTTGACACCAGAAATTACCAAAAAACACTAACACAGGATACCACAGACAGTTATGAAACACAAAAAGACAATTTAAAGACCACACTGGAGACAAATTCACAAAATGCACACAGATACAAGTCAAAATACAGCCATACAGTCAGGAAATATCACAGACTGCAAAGTGAAAGTGAGAGTACACCCACTGTACCAATTCTGTAAACAGGATATCCTATTACATCACTTCCTGCCTCAAATGCGGTGCGTTTTTATTGTTATGCATCAAAATATTATGATGCTTGCAGTCTGTGCGTCATTTCTTTTTTATGCACATGCTTAGAAATAACCCCGCATCCATATTTTGAAATATGTTTCATACTTAACCAATTTCAGGGGGTACAGTGTGGGAATTACCGCTCAGGGCCAATGGATGTTTCATGGCAATGTGTTTCAAATTTTGACGCATATGCGTCATTTTTTGACACATGTGCGTCTTTTTTTATGCATATGCATCAAAATCTCTGTCTTTAACTGGGTTTGGGTCATTTTTCATTTGCAATAGTACATGACATTTGTGACAATACAGAGATAGGCTGATTGCACCAACATTGGGCATTCCGGTGTATGGGCACATGTGACTGATCCTACTACTGTGGACCATGATCCTCTACTTGTTGTACCGGATTTGCACTCTTCACTGACACAATAGATGGCCAAACGTGTGGAATACAATTAGGTATTACCCAGTGTGGGCATGTTTTGCATCAAGAGGGGATAGCAAGGCGACGCAACTCAATAGAGTAACTCAGTGCCTATGGGTCAATGTGTGTGATTTGGCTACTACTATTGTTGTTGTCCCACTGTGTGACCATCACAAGACGCATTTTTGCAAATCTGCTTGTATGCGTGCGGAGTCAATTTGTCCAACCCTCAGATGCTAATCAGCGTGGAAATGAGAGAGAGCATGTGTTAGTCATACACATAGCAACAATTGCTGTGTGCACTTCATAGGTTTTTTAGAACATAAGCACCACCAATGACAAAGCATGCACAAGATAGATAGCAGACGGTTGTTCATGGCAATGTTCCAAAACTTAGCCATCACATGTCCTGAAATGTTGGATACTACTTCCTAGGCACTTGTTTGTTTACTCACCATGAGTCAGGCATGGGATAATGCTGTGTGGGTACGGTGTTTGTGATACCGAGTCCCAAATATAATACACAAATGTCATGTCATGCCACAGTTGGAGTCATCTAAAAGAGCCATGTCTCTCCTGTGGCAGTGGAGGACCAGCAGACCAAGCAGCACGTATTCACATATTTCCAGTGGTAAAATGCACAGAGGTGTCCGGTTCAAGTGTGTGGGCCTATGTTTGACCTCTATCATTATTGGGGTCCATGTTGTCACAGTTACGTGAAGGTCTAGTCATGAGTCTGTGGAGCCATTTCCTGCATCTACAAAGTATCCTTCACAGATCAATTGAAGGAAAGCCAATGAGAAATTGAGGACACACATGGGGATGGTCTAGCACTGTCACTGCAGACGTGTTATGAGACTCACAACAGGGCAACCTTGGTGTGCTGACAAAGTTAATGTCTCAGGATTCTTATACCGGCAGGTGTCCTCACAACATTTGTACACAGGTTGGCCTCTAAAATTCCCACTGCATCCGGGAACATCAGTGCCTCTGTGCTGATTAATCTCACAGCTATTCACCACGCAAGCCCCATCAATATGTTGGGGGCAATGTGAATCAGCGTGTGGACTGTCAGGGTCCTAACATGTGTTGGCATTTCATGCACATTATCTGACGTTGTTTATTGTGCTGGGTACACTATAACTATTTGTCACTCCTGCATACATGAAACCCAGACAAGGGATAGCCCATGATTTTGCTATTTGGAGACAAGTTCCACCCCATGGTATGATAAGTAAACTGATTATGCTATACAATGTATTTGAGTATGCATTGTAGACCCACCTGACACAATACCCCATGAGGAAAGTGAGGGCTGGGAAAGAAACTATGATAGAAATGTAGCCACAGGGAACGTTTATGGTAACGCAAAGACATGAACCAGTCAGGCTAACAAGATGCAGGGTCAAATAGGATCCAAAACTTTAACAAGGCAAATACACAGTGGTCAGACAGAGACTGGTCAAAGGTGGAACAACACTGTGGAAAATTAAAACTGTGTTTCTCATGTGTGTTGGAACGTAACACAACAACCCAAGGGCTGTGTTACACAGCTGATTTTTACAGGAATGCATAACAGTGTTATACATAAAATGGCAGCTTCTATGCTGCTACAGGCAGCTGCAAGGGCAGTGCATGTTCAAATGGTCTTCATGGAGGTGCTCACAGGTGTGTGCAGATTCAGTCTCTCACAAGTCCTATAGGTGAGATTCAAGTTAAAAGGGCCAACAGTACATTTCACATGGGAAGCAATGTACAGGTGATTACAGATCCTACAGACTACAAGGCAGTGCATTATTTAACCAGACGTCCATGCAAACAGAAGTACAATGACTATGGCATACCATACAAAAGAGGGAAGCACACTGTATTCACATTGTGAGTTTGGGTGTGTGTAGAAGAGGGATTATCTGAGTACACATATTCCCATTCCAGGGACCTCTGAAGAAGGGTGGGGTGAGACAGGGAACATGGGTGTGGCTGGACTTAGGACATGGGCTGCTATGTGCAGGGGATGTCTTGTGAGCAATGCTAGTCATACCTGGGGCACTTGTGCTATCCATTTGCTGCTTAATTGAAATCTTGTCAAACATAGTCCTTGCAAATAGAGGTGATGTAACACTTACTGCTGTCAAGGGTCTGGTCATACCTTCTTGTCACCAATCCAATACCACATTCACTGCCTAATGTATGAGGCATTTTTTTCCCTTATTGACTGATGGTGTCTTAGTTGTGTGCCATATGCTGCGATGAACCATGTTGCCAACATGTATGTGTGAAATAGCTGTGGTCATCTGCTATTGCCCTTCAAATGTGAAATGTACAGGATATATGTCATTTACAGTGTGTGTGACTTTGGCTGTACATTCATACGCATCAAATTTGATGTGTATTTTTCTGTGTCCTAATCTGTATTTCTGCAATGCTCCATGAGGCTACACTCAGATTCTGATAGTTAGAGATAATGTTATGCAAAAATGATTATCCAGACCATGATATAGTGATTAGTATGGGTGTTTATTGACACATGGTAAGAGAGTGGTGATGGATGAGTAGAGTTAAAAGAAATTTTGGACAATACATTGTCTCCAATGCAATCCTGCAGCTGTGTTTGGATGGTCCCACTCATGTTGATGGACAGCATCCTCCTCTTCAGGCATTTGTGAGTCGAGTTTATATAGGGGAATGTTCCTTCTTACACATATGTTGTGCACGATGGCACAGGTCAAAATTATTTTGCACACCATTTCTGGTGGGTATAGGAGGCTGCCTCCGGTGATGTCGAGGCACCTGAATCTTGACTTCAGGATGCCAAAGGTCCTCTCGACTATGGTGCGTGTCCTCCTATGTGCCTCATTATAGGCAGGCTCTGCTGCAGTGCTTGAGTTTGCAAATGGGGTCATGATCCATGGCTGGATCCCATACCCCTGATCAGCTGAAAGAGAAAATGAGTGAGAACATGTTGATGTAGCTTGCACCATATTTATCACTTTGCATTGCAGTTGTTCTCTTGTGTTGTCTGTGACTCATCGGTGTTTGTGTTATTGTGTGGAATCCTAGGCTTCTAGGATGTACCATCAGCACTGGGTTGTTTCCTTATCTGAACGGGTGTTTGGCTGATTGACCGGATGTCAGCAGTATTTTTGTAGAGTTGCAGTACAGTGTGTACTCCCTTGCATTGTGTCATGTGAAAGAGGTGTCCCTATGTCTTAACAGGGGGTGAGATGATACTTCCATACACACATTCAATTCCACAGTGTGGTAACACGGTTGAATCTATATACCCTGGACATCCCATCCAATTTCACATATGCAACAGAATTATTTAAACATCAGTGAAACCCTTAGATTTGGCTAGGTGACAATGTACAACACATCTCCGTACATTGTCAGCACTGATGTGTTGACAATTGACTATGGACTAATTTCACATGTGTGACAAGTTCTCTGCAGACCTATTTCTCTGCCCTTGCCAAGTCGACTCAGGTTGTAACGTGTACCTATACTGCAGAACATGTTCTAGTTCAGATGGCTAACTTGGTAGCGAGGTTGTTATTTTGAGTTTCAGAAGGTCCGTATGCCTGTACATCTGTTGTGTGTGTGTGTGAATTTGTCGCAATGCGTATGTGCACTTTCAATATTGTTCCATCAATATGTGTTCTTTGCACAGTCCACTTGCTTATTGGTAGTGGGCAATGTGAGAGCAGGAGTGATGTGAGCTATTGGTACAGCCTCAATGATTGCATGTGACCTTCATTGTAGTCATCATCATGCTATGTGTGTCATGGTGTTTGACCTGCAGCAAAACTCATTACACACCCCTTACACAGTGCGTATTGGCTGGAAGGGTGTTTGATTGAGTGTCATTGATGTGATATTGAAAGATAAATCTTACAAATTGTACTGCCAGCAGGGGCCATGTCATTGTGTTGTTTTAAATTGTCCCCTTGTGTCTGTGGAGTGGCATCTGTTGTTATTTCATACTGTCATTTGTCCATGGGTGTGTATCCCATTGGGTGAGGATATCAAACATGCCTAGCGGTGTCACAACCTCATTGTCTTCCTGGCCAGGTGTCGATGTTGTGGTGTATGTGTTGTGTGTCCTAGAGGGTTGCTGTGCTGTGTGTATATAACTGGGTTTCTGTACTTACCAACAAGTAGGTCATTTCCATATTGTCCATCCTGGAAGTGTTGATTGATGGTGCAGTGATGGAAGATGAATGAATCATGTACACTCCCAGGATACTTTGCCACAATGTCGGTGATCAATCCCCGGTGATCAACAATGGCCTGCACATTGATGGAGTGAATGTGCTTCCTGTTGCGGTATAGATGTTCAGTTGCAGAAGGTGGCACAAGGCGTACATGTGTGCAGTCAGTGGCACCAAGGACTTGTGGGAAGCCATTAATTTGGTAAAACCCCTGTTTTGTCTCCTGCTGCTTCTGCTGTGTGTTGGGGAAGCCGATGTGGCGGGTGTGAGGGAGATGATAACATCCAGTACTTTGGGTAGGAAGGCGGAGAATGATGGCTGTGAGATCCCAGCAACCAGGGCACCAGTGGTTTGAAAGGAGCCACTTGCCAACATGTGGAGTACAGCTAGTAGCTTGGTTTCTGGTGGAATGGTGCGGGGTGTCTGCAGGCTGGGTGCCAACTGTGGCTCAATGTAGCGCAGCAGCTGCTGAATGGCTTGCCAGTTGAGCCTGTACCTCTGAATGATGTCTTGTTGGTGGAGTCCCAGAAGGGTTGTCCTGGTGCGGAATATCCTCTCCTGCCTTCTATGTTGCCTTTGGGGTCTCTGCTGGTGTTGTGGAAGCTGCTGTTGTTGGACCTGTGCTCTGCGTCTGCGTGCATGCTGGATGAAAAGCACCTCCGTGTCTTCCTTTTGGAGCTCTGCTGTTGCTTCTGTGTGTTTTCATTAAATACAGGTGTGTTTGCCCCATTTTAACGCCTGCCCTGACCCAGGCGTTATTTTATGACGCAAATCGGGCTGTGCGCCATTTTCCGCTTCCGCCTCCCGGCCGTGTGGGATTTTTGCACGATTGGATATATAAGGCGCACAGGTGTTTAAGTAATTTTTTGGACGGGAACGCCTACCTTGTATGTCATTAACGAAAGGCGGTTTCCTGCATCCAGAAAATGACGCACATAGCAGAATTTTGGTGTTCAAGGGCTCAGGCGTCAAAGTTTAAATATGGTGCACGGGTTGCGCTGATTGTGCGTCAAATTTTTTGACGCACATTCGGTGCAAACAGAGTATAAATATGCCCCAGAATGTTTTGGGCAAATGCTGAATTTCCTTCACCCATGGGCAGACCTCCCTAGGCACTAACTAGTAATCTAACCTGGACCATGTTCCATGCACCGAGGACACAAATGTACCCTCCCATTTGTACGGATTGTGCATTCGCCAGGCATCTACCATACCATACTCCTCTAAACCCTCGCAGATAACCTTTGCTGGCTGTGCTAGTCAGACACTGCAGCCCTATCCAGGCTAGGGTTCAGGTATATATTGATATCCCATCCCCATTGAACAGTGACGGATGGCAGATCATGTAGCTGTCTCCACATGGAGGCGTAGAATTCAGGGCCATCCATATTAGGCCCATATGTATTAACTAGTGTAAGAGAGGTGTTGTATAGGCATCCCTGCACCATTGCCAGTCTACCCTGCTCATCCTCCCTAAAATCTTTCACAGTGAAGGGAACACCTCACTTGATTAGTGTCAGCACCCAACTTGCGTATGAGGCATACAATGAGGCCAGCCTATATATACCGCCCATTGTGAGCCCAGGTTTTCATCAGTGTGCACCTTTAAGTGCAACTTCTGGAGGAGAGAAATCTGAATATCATATCTATCCAAATACTGGAGAACCAAATGGGTTCTTGCTGGGTTGTTAAGCCCTCAAACATTCCAGGTGAGTAGGTTGATGCTAGATGATCTGTTTCTTCTTACGTTGCAAATACTTCTTGCTCCCTCTTGGTATTTTTCTTTCTTCCAATCAGTATTGGGACTTCCTGGTTCTTCAGTTACTAAATTCAAGGTCCTGACATTTCCTGTACATCCTAAAGTCTCCAGCTCCCTCCGTTTCTATTGTTACCTGGAGCCTTGCTGTCAACTAGGAGGTTTTTTGCCTTCCAGCTTTTTCCTCCAACCAAGGCTCCTTCTGGTAGGCACTGGTTCATGACAGATTGGGATGCCCAAACTGTTGTCCTTATTCAGGTACTATGGATCCAGCTCAGGCCTAAGTGCAGACAGATTGATCAGACTGAAGTTTTGGTTCAAACAGTCCAGCAACAGACACAAAAGTTCACTACTTCACAATGAAAATGAAGCCCTACGTCAAGCTCTTGCTGTTAGAACTTTTGATGTTTCCACCGTTTTTTTGATGATTCCACACTAATACTGAGGCCCGCATAAATTGAAGGGATTTTTGGATTCCCTGACATTTCTTTTTGGCTTCTGTCCTGCTCAGTTTTCTCAAGCTAGAGCTAAGGTTGGCTACCTAATTAATGCTTTTTCTGGTCCAACATTAATTTGGGAGACCCCTTTAGTAGCCACAGAAGATTCTTCCCTCTAAATTACTTAACTTTTCTAACAATATTCAAACTAACATTTGAACAACAACAACTTAAGTTCCCTGCAGAGGAAGTTCTTTGTGAAATCCAGCAAGTCAGTCAGAACATCCTGACCTACATCACCTGTTTTCGCCAGGTGGCAGCAGAAACCAAGTGCACAGAACGTGCCCTTGTTACCTTGATTCACAGAGGTCACAGAGAAGAGATAGAAGATGAGCTAGTTCACCTAGCCCGAGCTGAGTCTATTTCCACGCTATGGATTAGACATTAATAACTGAACATCGCCTTTGTGAATGCCGGTGTGAGAGATGTCTCTTCTTCTGTGGGAAATACCTGATTCCCATCCAAAAGGCTTGCATCTGAGGAACAATGTGCTTTTCTTGGCGAAGAGCAAATGCAGATTGGTCTTGCCCACGGAACACTTTCAGATCCTGAAAGAGAGCATCATCGGCATGGGCTATGTTTGTATTGTGGGTCACCTAAGCACCTAATTCGTGTCTGCCCTATTAGTCTGCAGATGCCCTCAGAAAACATGAGATCCCATCATTTTGACAAAGCAGAAAAGAGGGGAATATCTCACAACCCTTTTATTGGTATGTCTGGAGATAACAAGTTTCGCTTTTCCTCTTGTTGGTGCAGCTGGGGCTTCCTAATGGAAAATCAGAGAAGGCACTGGCACTCCTTGATAGTGGTGACATTGGTTTATATAAGGCTGAAGGTTTGCCTAAGGAAAAGAATATTCTCCAATGGAGATTCTGGAATGTGTTCAGACAGTAGATGGAAATCTCTGGTTTCTGGACTGGTTAAGAGGATGACGACCCCTTTGCAGTTGATCTTTGAAAGAACTCAAGAGTTTGTTTTTTCAATATTATTTATTAAATCAATATTACTGCTTCTCCAGATCATCTTGTGATTTTAGGATTGCAATGGTTGGTTCGTCACAACCCAAATATAAATTTGGAAACCAGAACTATTTTTCTGTCTTTCCAGTTCTGTAATAAGTCTTGTTTTGCAACCGAGCATTATAGGACCCCTAAAGAAAAACCCATGATCGACTGTAGTACTATCAATCTCCTTAAGAGAGTTCCAGATCAATATCAAGATTATGTTGAACTTTTTATGAAACAGAAAGAATTTTTTTGATCCTCGTTGCAAAGTTGACTGTGCTATTTCTATAGAACCAAGAGGGTGCTGTTCCTTTTGGCAGACTTTACTCACTCTTGGGATCAGAAAAGGAAGTTGTGAGACGATACCTGGAAAACCTTGAGGCCCCAACAGGGAACTTGAGCGACTTCCCCTGCTGGGGCCTCAATGTTTTTTTTGTCCCAAAGAAGCCTAATGAATTAAACCATGTATCGTCTTCAGAGGGTTAAATAAGATTACGATCAAGGACAGGTATGCTTTACCACTAATTAATGATATACTGGAATCAATCTGGACCTTCAAGATTTTTACCAAGTTATACCATTGTGGGGCATACTATCTTTTTTTTTATTAAGGAGGGGGAGGAATGGAAGACAGTTTTTAGGACATCTCCTGGACATTTTGAATATCATGTAATGCCCTTTTGGTTGATTAATGATCCAGCGATTTTTTTACGCTTTAGAACTAATTCTTTGCTGACAAACATAACCAATTTGTTATTATCTATCTGAATGACATCTTGTTTTTGTTCCAAGGATGTCAGCAAGCTACTAAACAGCCGTAGCCAAAATCAGTTTTTTTGTTAATTGGAAAATGTGAGCTTGACCATTCTGAAGTAGAATAGCTAGGTTTCCACTTAAACACTACTGGAATCTCAGTGGATCATTGAAAGGTTTCTGCTATGTTAGATTTGCTGACGCCTAACATCAGAGAAACTCAGTGTTTCCTTAGATTTTGCCAATTTCTATCAGCAAATTATTGGAGAATTCACTCTATATATAACCAGAGATCTTAGGATGGAAATGCTTCATCATGGTTTTTAGTGGGACATTCGAACTAAGGAAGCTTAAAACAAGCCTTTACTCAAGGCCCACTATTGGAGGATCTTACTAAGAAGTTCATTGTGAAGGCTGATGCCTCTGACAGTGCCTTTGGAAATGTGCTCTTACATGACAATGGCCTAGGAACACTCAATTTGTTATTTTTTTCACATCTTATATGACTCTGAAAGAAGCTACTCTGTCCTGGAATGAGAACTGCTAGCTATGAAGATGGCTTCTTCTGAGTGAAGACATTTTTTTAAGGGAGCTCGGAAACCATTTGAAATTCAAACATACCATCAAAATCGTCAGTGTCTCTGGAATGTGCAGTGCAGAAATCGTTGTCAGGCAGGTTGGGCCTGTTTCTTCAACCAACAAGAATTTCTCATTGCTTATATTATTGGCACAAAAAATATCTTAGCTCATGCTCTTTCTCGCAGATTTGCTGAATCTATGTCCCATTTTAGTCAGAATATTCTATCTTCTCACAAATTATTGGGGCAGTATAATTTTTCCTTGACTGAGAACAAGCTAGTTATTCTAAAGTTCTGAAAAATTGGGAATCCTTACAAGGATTCATTTGGAAGCAAGTTAATTTGTTTCAAGGGAAAGACTTTATGCATTCCCTCCAGGGCAACGATACTTGAAGTTTTTCATTTTTAAAGTGTGTCATAACTTAACTCTCCTATTGCCGGTCATAGAGGCATTAAGTCAATTCTGATGGCCTTCTGTTTGAGAAGATACTGAACTGTATGTCAGTTGTTGCTCTTTTTGTGCCCGACATAAGACTTTTGACACCCAACCTTTGGGAAGCTTAAAGTTAAGATAACAGATCTTTTCTGATATTTTTTTCCCCATTCTGAAATTTGTCTCCACAGTTAGATTTCCACAATCAAATCAAAATTGGAATAATTGTGGTATTTGAGATTTGTTCCTGAGCATCAGAGTGTGAGGATTGCAATGAAGGAATGAACTGTGAGTGAGTGTGATACTTTGCTAGTGCATTGTGGGATTTTTAGTTTGAGAGTGCTGATTTGTATGGAGTCATGAATTATACTGTGCATGAGATCTCTGGTTATGCACTTTTGATTTATGGTTCATCTGGTGCACTGATTACTGTAATTGTGATGAGTTAATCATATTTCTGATTTAAGGTTTGTTTTGCATTTTGCATCTTTTGATGCTCTACTTCTAACTAAGAGGAAACAATGTCAAAGAATGCAGCACTACTAGTCTTAGTAATGAATTTATTAAGGTACTTCTCAGATATCAAATAAAAGCCCATGAACATATGAAAATGAGCATTTAACTTGAATGCAGTAAAACACATGTAGATGCCAAAATATTCACAGCAGTTAAACAATGACAGACATAAAATGTGCAATACGTCAACAATGAATGTATGTAAGGAATATATATACATGCATAGTCAAGCATATAATAATTAGAATCAAAATGCATCACCATGTGGGTTGAATTCTTCATCCTTGCCAGCATCAAGCAGAGGACCTCTGAACGGCTGAGGCAGGAGGTCTTTCCAACATGGGATCTGTTCCCTGAACCGTGCGTCCACTTTCGAGGCAAGCTCCTTCTACTGCAGTGCCAAGTTTTCCCACTTGATATACCTCAAACAAACTCAAGATTCTAGTGATCTCCCCCTCCCTTTGGCTCTGAAAGTGCTGGTTATACTCAGTCTACATCAAAAACACACAAAGGAACAGGCCATGCGCCAATGCACATTCCAGAGACAGAGGAGCTTTACTTTTCCTTGATGAAAACATTCCCAGGCTGAGGCTGTCTTATAACGTCTGCTGTCCATATCCCCCATGTTATGTTCCAACATGGTGTAATCCTGTGCTAGCGAGAAAAGCCCAAACACGTTCTGTGTGGAAAAGGTCGGTGTGGAAAACCCTGCGCCGCCACTGTGACGGCACCTGAAGCTAAGCACAAAATTAAGTCAGTGGTCAAGATGGAGTCGGTGGTCAAATACACATAGCAATAGACTCCACACTTTGACCAGTGTCTCACATAGAATACGCTGTCTAAAAGTAACCCTTTTTGGTCTAAACATAGTAATTAGGTTAGGTATGCATTGTATACAGCAACATAGCATTATTATAATACAAATTACTACAAGTAGTCCACCTAAAATGGACCTACTTTGGCCTAAATCAGGAAGCCAGGTAAATAACCAGTCCCACCAACCTTTGTCTACATCTTGCTTCACCCCTTCACCAATTCATGCAGAGCTTCAATGTGGGTTTGGATGGATTGAGAATGATCTGACAGGTTAAAGCAGCACATACCCTCAAATTCTAAGCAGCCATGATCATGCGTCAAAAGTAAATAGTCAATGGCTGCCCTGTTTTTCAATGCAGCTTTCTAGTGCCTTGTATATCTAATAATAAAAGCAATAGAGGTATGATTAAGATTCTTGACCATCAAACATGCTAATTTGTTAATAACTAGAGTATTATAAACATCTAATGCTTGAACTCCTACTATAGAACTGCTTAAGCTCACATATTCTGATTTAGATAATAACTGAATTTTAGAGTGACAGTCTTTGCTTAATTGAGCTGCTTGCCTTGTGTGTCGAGTATGTGATACAGAGTGACATGGAAACATCATAAGTCCTAACTATGTAAAAGCACATGGCCCTCCAGTTATATTGGCAGGAATGTACATATAGGTGGTATTACCACATGAAAACAACCACCCTGGCGGTAATTTGACAAGCTTGATGTGACTAGCGGCAGTCAAGATGTGTTCACAAGACATGCTGTTGGTGACATTTCTACTTGCTTTATCGTTTCTTTGCTGGCATAGCACTTGTTCCCAAGGATCACTTGAGGAGACTCCTTTGTTGCTTCAATGCTCATTTGAGCACATTTTGAGCACATTTTGTGATTTTGTAAGTGTTGCTTAAGTTGTAAGAGATGTCACTGGCAGTAATATTGTAAGTAATCATGTGTGTTAGATTATCACATTCCGCATACCTTGTCTCTTGGCAAAACCAGCAATATTCATAGAGTCTGAAGTGTGTTAACGTGTCACTTTCTTTCACAGCTCCATCCTTGTTAGTGGCGTTAAAGATTTGCAGCAAAATGCTGGCAGGTGTCATTATAGCAACTAGACATGTTGAAATAGCGTAAACTGTACTTTTCATATTTGCCATGCAGAAATCCAATCAGTTAAGCACAGTGTGTGCCAGGTAAGTCCATACATTATGAGGCTGGCACAATAGAGATGTTGATTGGCGTTGTTGGTCAGTCACATCAGGACTGGGGGCTTTCGGTCCCTCCCAATTCCACTCACACTCACACTCACCCGAAGGGGGACCATGTAGAACAACTAGCACACAGATACCTTGTAGTATGATCTGTAAAAGAGACAAGTATGATCATTCTCACAAATAACTTTTATCAGCTGGTACATACTCCCATCTCTCATGTCCTGGCTTCATGACTATCAACTCATTGTCCTTGCCGCTTGCTACAATTTCAGCTGGTTCAGGAGGATGATTTGGGGATTTCTACCCACACCTTAGCACCAGGATTTTTCTCACTTGAGCCAAAACCTCCCTCCCCACATATTGTAAGAAGTGCTGGGGCAGTCCCCTGTTAAACTATTCCTCCATACACTGGAATAATGATAATCTGAGCCATTCTGTCTCCAGGTTGTATTATCAAATCAGCATCTCCACTGTTCAATAAAATCACCTTAATTTCTCCTTGGTAGTCTGCATCGATCACTCCCCCAATACGTGAATACCATTGAGTGCCAACTCAGATCGAGGAGCAATCAATCCGAAATGCTCTAGGGGAATTTGTATTCTAAAACCTGTCTCAATAAGCGCCATGTCTTTTGGATTCAATCTGTACATGTTCAAAGCATGCAAATCAAGACCTGCAGATTCTGGTGTGGCTCGGTAGGGAGCTAAGGCTCCTGGTTTTATCTCCAAATACATGATAGTATTTGAAGCAACGTGGGGTTGCATCTGTAATGCTGGGGTTAAAATCTGCATTAATGGTGTTTCTGCATTTGTCAAGGGTCTATTATTAAGTATCAACAAGGCCTCGTGTATTAATCTCTCCAATTTCTCAGGGTACTGTCCGCTAGTTTTCGTAATTGGGCTTTTGATAAGCTGTTCATTCTCTCAATCAGTCCTGCAGCTTGTGGATAATATGGAATATGATAAATCTACTCAATATTGTGTTTTGAACAATAATCTTCCACCAATTTACCTTTGAAATGTGACCCATTGTCACTCTGGACTCAGAGTGGGACTCCGTAATACAATATTAACAAGTCCAGCGTTTTGATGGTGTTGCATTGAGAAGCACGTTTACATGGAAATGCAATCAGATATCCAGAATAAGTATCCACCGCCGTGCAAGGGTATTGACATCCGCGACTATTCGGTAGTGGCCCAATGTAATCGTTTTGCTATATCTGCCCCTCCAACTTCCCTCTCCCCAACTGACCGCTGACAGTTTGCAGGACAGATCTCTGTTGTGTATGTTGACAAATAGGACACTGCATGAACATTGTTTTTTATCAAATCTAGGGGAATGTGCATCCCTGTAATATCTGCCCACCTATTAGTGGTCTCCTCTCCCAGGTGTCCACATTTTTGGTGCACCCATTTAGCCATCCCAACCAAGTCAGAATCCTGCATTACCACTTCTGCCTCTGAGATTTTGGCCTTGTTGTCGGTGGGACAGTGGGAATCTACATAATATACAGTGACTGTACTTTGCTCTTGCATTGCCCAAATTTCCTGCCACAATTCTTTGCCCCACACCTCCTTGGAATGTATTTGCCAGTTATGTGCATGCCATGTGGGAAGCCAGTTGGTTAACCCATTGGCGGAGGACCAAGAATCAGGATAAATGTGACATGTACCAAGGAGCCCCTATTTAAATGCTTAGTATACAGCGTACAATTCTGCGTATTGACTACTCTTCCCTTCTCCTGTAGAAGAAAGCAGCTTCTTGGTTACTGGGTTATACAACACTGCCTTCCAATGTCTTTTGGCCCCCACATACTTGTCTGAACCATCAGTGAACCCAACATGCTACCTATCCTCAAGGGACAAAGATTCAAATGGCTCACCCTACCTTATGGGTGACTCTTTTGTCTCTGGAACTTCCTGCACCATCTCATCATCATGCAGGGGGCCCTGTGCCACCTGTTCATGTAGGGCCGCTGTTCCTGCTGGTCCCACTCGGGCCCTGTCCTGTATGTACCATTTCCATTTAATGACTATTGCTTCCTGTGCATGCTCTATCCAGTGTGCTTTAGGTGAACTCATCACCCACTGCATTATCAGGATCTCGGGTCACAGAATCACTTCATGCTCTATGGTCATTTGCTCAGTATCTACTAGAGCCCAGTAGCACGCTAGTAACTGTTTCTCAAAGGGAGTATATTGCTTTCCGGCATCTGGTAGCATTTTGGTCCAGGAACCCAGGGGCACAGTCTTTCTTCCCTGTTTTTGCCACATACTCCAAATTGCATACTGCCCCTGAACGGTTACATGTAACTCAGTGTTTTCTTCCTGTACTGGCCATAAGTCTAACGCCTGTTGAATCGCCTCCTTTGCCAAATCAAGTAAACACTGCTGCTCTTTTCCCCATTCAAACTCATGCTTCTTTCGAGTCACTTTGTACAGAGGGGCAAAAATCTGACTCAAATGACGAATATGCTGTCTCCAAAAACCAAACAATCCAATGAATCGCTGAGTCTCAAGCTTATTATGGGGTGTGGCAAATTCTAGTATCTTTTGTCTTGCCTGCAGCAACACCTCTCTATGTCCTTGATTCCACTGAATTCGTAGAAACTTCACATTTTGAGAGGGTCCTTGCATCTTATCTGGAGTGATCATCCACTCTTTGCTTTGCAAATGTTCCTCCACCCTGCCCGACTGAGTTTGCACCTGTTCCTGTGTTTCTGCTTGAATCATCATATTATCGATATAATGAGACAACTGCACCCCTGGAATGATAGGTATTTCTTCCAGGTGTTCTGCCACCAGCCGCTGACAGATGGTGGGGCTGTGTAAATACCCCATAGGCAAAGATAACATCTTAAATTGTCCTCCATTCCACAAGAAACTGAATTGTTCATGACTCTCAGGGGCCAATGATATGGAGAAGAAAACATCGACAAAATCAATGGTTGCATACCAGGTCCCCTTTGAGTTTTTGTATCCTCTCAATCAAAGTAATGATGTTGGGGACTGCAGCAGTGAGAGGAGGTGTGATAATCGATTGTCATTCTGTAGCACCCACTGGGGCCACCACACTTGCCTCTTTCAAATCCATGATAGTCTTACTTATCTCCTCATGCTCTCTTGGGATTCGGTACTGTTTCAAATGAACCACCTTTGTGGCTGGAGGCACCTTCACTGGAGGTATCTTTAGACAATCCAACCTCACTGCTGCAGCTGAAATGTATCGCTTTGATCCAAATTGACAATAACCATCATCTGAGTAGAAAGTAATTCCCTTCAGAATGTCAATTCCCAGTATATACTCTAGGAAGGGCACAATCAAAAATAGTGTTTTCTCTTTTAGGGGTTCTCTCTATTTTCATTTGAACAATAGTCTACAATGCAATGGTTTGCTTTCCACCCAAACCTGTGATGGTGTAGTGCTGACTAGTAAGCTTTTTCGGATTCCCATATATTAAACAGGTCTCCGCTCTGGTGTCCACCAAGGCCTGAATCTTTTGAACATTTTTCTTTTTCCAGTGAATTTCTAAATCCACATGGGGTCTATAATCTTTGCAAGCCCATCCCTCTACCGGAGTTTGTCTTATTTCCTAATCTGATTTAAATCTGTTGACTTTTGCCCAATTCCTCTCCTTCTCTGTTCTCCTCAGTCAACGAGTCAGTATACAAATCTTCCTTCTTCCCACTCAGAGGAACACTTTTCTCCTTCTCTCTTCCTTCCTCCTGCATCTGGGACTTGCCCTGATTCACTCGTTTATTATCCTACTTATTCACCTTGCTGCTTCCCTCTTTTTTGTCCAACCCTCGCTTGCGATACATTTCCTACAGACTCTTGGTATCTATCCCATCTATATGTTCTTTGTTGACACCATCCTTCAGCAACGCCATAAATATTGCTCTCTTAGATACTGTGTTATTATCTGTGCGACCTTCAGACCTCAGACGTCTCTCAGATTTCATCCAATCTAAGAGCTTTCCTAACTCACAAACTGCCTCTAGCACATCCTTTAAGGGATTATCTGTCTGAATGATTTATAGGGTCATCACATATTTGTAGGCTGGAGGAGTGAAGCAAATTATTTTGTTCCGCACTGACACAGAGAGTGGTCCATCTAACAGACAGTGAGCATCACCCAGGAAAATGGCAGTTTTCGTTCCCTCCTCCTGAATTCTCTGCATTGCATCTCTTAATGTATTCCAGGGCTTATCATTTTGTGGCCAGTCTGATTCTGTAGGATATTTTTGATTACACTCCATAATTGCTAACTGCAGTAGGGTGATCTGTTGGTTACCCCAATAGCCCCTAAACTGCTCCTGTACAGTGGGATCAGTGCTAAGTATGCAAAACTTTGGAGCATCTCCTACATCTAGCATTACTCCAGATGCTCCTGTGTCAAATAGTCGCACCATCCATGTAAGCAATGTTTCCCCAGATCTCTGTCTAAATCTGTCTATTATGTCATTTATCTCCTGTTGTGTATAATCCTCTAGAGAGTCCATGGCTGCCCTCTCCAGTGTATTGAGGTCCATGTTATAACTGCGCATGAATCATTTTCTGCTCATCCACCTCAACCTGACCACCACTATTTTTACAAAACTCTTCACTAGAATCAGAAAAATCAGTGGAATCCCAAATATTTGAATCCCAAGTGTCCGGATTCCAGTCTAGCCCTGCTTTAGCAATGGCTAAATGAACTTTCTTCTTTTTAACTCTTCCCTTGCGCTTTTTAGTACTTATACTGAGCAACGCGCAGGGCTGCTTTCTCTGCCACAGACTGATAAGTATCAACTTTATCTTGCAGTAATTTATTCTGACAGGACAGCATGGTTGAGTTATTCTTGGCTTCAACTAGCTGCCTCTCCAATTGCTGCTTTTCTTGTTTTAACTGAACACATTTCTCATGCATCTTTCTATAAGCAGATAACATAATCAGCACTGTCTGCCCCGTCTGCCTAAGATAAATAATTCCTGTCCCTTATCTATGGGCACTTTCTGCAAACAGTTTAATACCCGAGTTGGTTCAGCATCCACAAGACATATGCTCCAATTTTCACATAGCCCCGCAGTGCATGCCCATTCATTCGCAAGACCATTATAGGGTGTGTTTTCCCACCCTGGCATGTCTTTTGGCACCTGTGAAACTGCCTTCGATTTTTTGCCAAACATTTTCCGAAATCCTGCAGAGTGCCGCCAAGATGTGTTGCTCTACCTTGAACTAAGAGGAAACAATGCCAAAGAATGCAGTATTCTTTGTTCTAGTAATGAATTTATTAAGGCACTTCCCAGATATCAAATAAAAACACACGAAAATATGAACAAGAACATTTAACTTGAATGCAGTAAAACACATGGAGATGCCCAAATACTCACAGCAGTTAAACAATGACAGAAAATGTGCAATACTCAACAATGAATAAATGCAGTGAATATATATATATATATAGATACTCAAGCTAGATAAATAAGAATTAAAATGCATCACCATGGGAGTTGATTTCTTCATCCTTGCCTTCATCAAGCAGAGGAACCCTGAACTACTGAGGCAGGAGGTCTTCCCAACATGGGATTTGTATCCTGAACCGTGCGTCCACATTCAGGCAGTCGCGCCTCGCAGCGTGTGAAAGGGGCGATGCGGCGCATGGAGAGTGGGGGGAATAAACATTAAATTAATTTAAGAAAAAACACTTACCTTGATCGCTGCTGCCCCTTACACCACCGCGCTGCTCCTCTGCTGCAGGCACAGGCTCCCAACCTGCCCTGCGGCAAATCTTGACGCTGCTCAGAGCAGCGTCAGGACTGACTGGGAGCGCCCAGCCAAGGCGCTCCCAGGCAGACTTGGAGCCTGTGCATGCTCTTTCCAGCCTGGCAACACAGTGCCAGGCTGGAGTGAGCACAGTGCGCATGTGTGTTTGGCCAGCCCAAGTCGGCCAGCCAAACATAAATGCGCACTGAGGTGGAGTGCTGTGCACTCCCCCTCACTGCTCATCACCCCTGTAGCCCCGCCTCTTTGCAAGAAAACGATAATTAACACAGTTTATTGTCATTTTCTTGTAAAGGTTTAGCATCTGCGGTTGCTGGCGCTGGGCAACGCTCCTCAGCCCTAACGGAGGAGCTGCCTCTCTGTTCAGGTGAGCTCCTTCTACCTCAATGCTAAGTTTTCCCACCTTATATACCTTGAACAAACTCAAGAGGAAGATTCTAGCACTCTCTCCCTCCCTTCGGGTATGAAATTCAAGCGCTGGCTGTACTCGGTCTGCATCAAAAATACGCAAAGGAACTGGCCCTGCCCCAATGCGCAATCCAGAGACAGAGGAGCTGTACTTTTCCTTGATGAAAATATTCCCAGGCTGAGGGTATCTTATCAAGTCTGCCATTCACATACCCCAGGTTACGTTCCAACACGCTATAACCTGTGTTGGTGAGAAAGGGGCAAACATGTTCTCTGTGGAAAACAAGCTCGGTGTGGAAAAACCCTGTGCCGCCACTGTGACGGCACCTGAAACTAAGCACAAAATGGAGTCAGTGGTCAAGACGGAGTTGGTGGTCAAATACACATAGCATTACAGTGTCAAAAGAGCCTATTTGATTTCTATGTTTATTGTTGATTAAGGTAACCAGATTTGTGGTAATCTTAGATCTCAAGATATTTTTGTTGAACTTCTCTACAAGTGGTTACGTGTTTATGTGAGGTGCCACAAAACACAAAGATAGGGATTTCTGAATTAAAACAAATCTTTGAGTTGAATGTGTTCTGACTTGGATTAGATTGGTATTTGTTTATTCTTTGGTGCACAGGAGTAAATTTGCTAATCTAATTAAGTGGATTACCGCTGATCGTGAATCTACCATTATGCAATTGACAGTGCTGAATTGATACTGATTCTCTTCAACTTGTGAAATTGGTCTTTCCTTTTTTAAATCTTATCTAGGTTGAGCAGACAGGGTTTATTTGTGGGTACACGGGTGAAGGCATTGTGTTGATTTCTGTTCACGAAGAAATTGTGCTGTAATATGTCACCGGAGAGCGACACAGGAATTGGTGCGACATCACCATGATTCACACTCTCATTGGTTAGTTGCCATTGTAGGTTGCATTGTGATTGGTTGACCTTTGCCATAGCCAGGGTGCGATTAGTTGATTGTCTGATTCTTTGTTTTTGCACGGTTATGTATATTTTGACTGAAAATGCGCAAAGTGTCAAAAGTTGTTTATATAGTTTTTTAGTGTAGGCTGCGAGTGGTCAGCTGATTTCCACACTAGATTATGAGCTCAAGCTGTCGAATGTGGAGTAGGATCTACTCATACTCTCCTGCAGGCCGCTGTAGTTCAGGTCCTACCACCTTTCCAATGTATTTTCAATTTACTATAAACTCCTCCGTGGAACTCACTAAGGCTTCATAAACACATACTCACAGAGGCCTATAACCAGAATACTGTGAGCTTGCACAGATTTTACAAAGGTTGATCATTTCATCATCACTAGTGTGTATGTTTCACATCCTCATTTAGAAAACTGCCCGAAAATGGTTCTCTGTTCTCAAATATTGACAACTGCTTGCATGAAATCTATCCCAATTTAAACATAATTCGTAGAATGTTTTTGACAGTTCCTGTTGCAGTAGCCTCTGGGGAACGATCCTTTTCAAAGTTGAAAATTATTAAGAATTACTTGCACTCTTCAATGGGCCAGGACCGACTGGCTGGCTTGGCACTGATATTAGTTGAACATGAATGCTGGACGAACTCACGACTACAGTGAATTAATAAAATAATTTTCAGTACCGAAAACAAGCAAAGTTCCATTTTTGTGAATAAGTAGCATTATATATTATGGTATCACAAGTGCACTTGTATAGTTACATTTTATTTGTTTTAGTTGTTAACAATCTACTAAAATAACATGATTATCAATGAAAAACAATTTGACTTGTGTCATGAGGGCAGTACAGTATACTCTGCACAGGGCCCAAAACATCCCACTGACGATGGACCTAGTTTTTCATACATGTGTTTGGTTAAACTACAGGAATGAAATGACATCAGTGATGAGAATTTGCACTTTCCTTTTGAGGATACATTTAATGTAAAAAAAATTGAAAACCTAAGACATGCATTGTGTGAGAAAAAGCTGCAAACTAGACCTACACAATTTGAAGCATTAAATGAATGGGATCAAGAGACAATTGAGGAGGAGAGGAAAAGAATGAAATAGTAGGTCAGAAATACAGTGAATGGCTATAGTCAAAGTGGGGAATGCAGAGAAAGTCATGGGGAGAGGAAACTGTTGGTGTGGGTATTTTTCGTGGAATATTTAGTGGAACTGACAATAAGAAAACAGAATAAACCTGATTAGTCAAAAAATGAGAGCTGAAGAGAGCCAAAGAAAATGAAAATTATTCTGATGAGGAGGATCATTTCTTAAATGCTATTTTAGTTTCAAGACTTCCTCCTCATACTAATGATACACAGATACCACAACTGCCAGCGCATGATTTGGGTGCAGATGAAGCAAGCATGAGTATGCATTAAATAACAGCATTTGGCATTGCAAGTGCCCAACCAGGGCCGGCTTTAGCACTGGTGGCACCCTGTGGTACAGCCTTTTTTGGCATCCCCACCACATGACCACATCTTCGGATTCCCTCACTACCACCCGACAAATGTGCCCCTCATCCGTCCATAGCCCCCTTTCACATACATTTATATGTTTTAAAGTACTTGTAAAGGCTGACTTTACTAATCCACTCAGCTATCCACATAAAATATAGTTCTGTTCTTTGCAGCAAGCATAATAATCCTCTACGCTACTTTATGGCAAGTCAAAGCTGCTGATAAACAAAACTCCCATTTCTCTCTCTAGCAGGAACATTAATTACAGAAGATATCTCAACATTTTAATTGCTTCCTGAATGCTGGAAGCACAAGAAACTGTTCAGGAGGTGCTTTTAAGTTGCAAGTTTCATAAGTTATTGCTAAACACAGCGCCCCACTGAGGTCAGTGCCCCCCCAATCCAGGTCAGCACCCGGTGTGGCGCACCGCTCGCACCACCCAAAGCCGGCCCTGTGCTCAACTGAGGATACTTTAGTTTGTTCTAGTGGAGTTACAACTGTTGTTGATACCATAGTTGCCATGGCTGAGGCTGTTGTTACTACATTATAGTCAACAGAAACAATTAAAAAATACATTAATTTTATTAATTTGAACATTTAGGGGGTCATTATGACCCTGGCGGTATTATGACCGCCAGGGCCAAAACGACGGGAGCACCGCCAACAGGCTGGCGGTGCCTCCCTGCGTATTTGGACCGTGGCGGTAGAGCCACGGTCGCACTGCCAGGGCCGGCGGTATACCGCCATTTTAGCCCCGGCGGTGATAATCCACCAGGGCAGCGCTGCAAGCAGCGCTGCCCTGGGGATTATGACTCCCCTATCGCCAGCCTGTTTCTGGCGGTTTGCACCGCCAGGAAGAGGCTGGCGGTAAGGGGACTCAGGGGGGCCTTGGGGGCCCCTGCACTGCCCATGCACTTGGCAT
This sequence comes from Pleurodeles waltl, assembly GCF_031143425.1. Classification (NCBI taxonomy): domain Eukaryota; kingdom Metazoa; phylum Chordata; class Amphibia; order Caudata; family Salamandridae; genus Pleurodeles; species Pleurodeles waltl. Next base: position 972,600,216 of record NC_090446.1, on the reverse strand, counting down.
GGGCAGTGCAGGTGCCCCCAGGCAGAGCCCCGTCGCGCATTTCATTGCCAGAATTTCGGGCAGTGAAATGCGCGACGGGTGCTACTGCACCTGCTGCACATCAGCATTGCCGCCGGCTCCATTACGAGCCGGCAGCAATGTTGATGTGACGTTTCTGCTGGGCCAGCGGACGGTAACTCTTTTACCGTCCGCTGGCCCAATCGGAAATGTCAAAATAGGGAGCCTGCCATACCGCCAGCAATGGCGGTATTCTGGCGCCCTCAACCTCGGCGGTCTTCCATGCAGACCGCCGAGGTTGTAATGACGCCCTTAATTTGGGAAACATTTTCAAATTTTTTAGGGTACAGTTGAAGTGGAAAGACTATGGCCCTCATTATGACCTTAGCGGCCAGGTGACTGCCACGCCGGAGATGGTGTAGTACCGTCGCCAGGCTGGCTGTAATGACCGCCAAATAATGACCATGGCTGTGATCCCTCCCATAGACAGCCAATGTACCACACCAACCGCCAGTGCAGTATAACCACAGAACACGGCGGTAGCCACCTACATGCAGGCGGAAAACAAGGATCCGCCCACCAAATTATGACATAGCACACCGCCAGGATTTCCGGGGCGGTAGCAACGCTACCAAAAGCCTGGCGGAAACACATCATATAAAAGGAGACACTCACCTCCAGGGACACAGAGGAGTCTGCGATCGGCATGGAACCTGAACTGCACGTCTTACTAATGCTGTACCACGCCATGGCCATCCTGGAGCACCAACGTCGACGAAGACGACGATGGTGAGTACAGCCAAATTGCACACAAGGGAGGAAGCGAGGGGAGAGTGGCACACACACACGCATAACACACGTCATACACTCAGACACACAGACACACACCCAGAACCAGCAGCATATTAAATTGACTTAAACAGGACCCGGGAGCAAAGAAAGCCAGAACACATATCTCTGTTCCAACCACTGTAATCCTGGTGGGTAAAGAGCCCATATCCCAAAAATACAGAACTGCATATTTACATGCAGGCCCAATGGCCAGTTTGAAGTCTGTAATGCCCACAAGCAAAAGGTCAAGCCCCAACTTGACTCCTAACAATATTGGGACTCCACTGTTCAGGGGCATTATGTTGGAAATGGGCAGGCACCTCAGGGGGTAGGGGGAGTGGGGTGGGTGGGGATTGCTTCTCAATGGGAGGGGGTGTCACGTACTGCGCTGGACTTCTCACCTCTGGATTTCGGATTGGCGAATACACGAAGTCTTCTACAGGTCCTGGATACTCCCAGATAAGGGCGACCCCTTCTAGTAACCACGGTGCCGCTTGCCAGACTACGCCAAAGCAGACCGTACCCTCCAGAAGGAGTCCCAGAGGGAAAAAACCCCAACACTGGGGAAAAAACCTCTAACAGGAACTCCTGAAGGAAAACAAGAAAAAACAGGACTTGACAACAGGAAACAAAAATAGGCAATATCCAGGGTAAAAGGCAGGAAAAAAGGAACAGGCAAAAATATCCCAAGGCAAAAGCAGGAACAAAGAACAGGAAAAAATCTCCCAAGGCAAAAACAGGAACAAAGAACAGGCAAAAAATCTCCCAAGGTAAAAAGCAGGAACAAAGAACAGGAGCGAACAGCACAACCAGAAGGAAGTGTTTGCAACGCAAGGAAGAACAAGACTGACTGACTTATATACAGAGAAAAGGGAAGTGACATCACAGGAAAGGGAAGTAACACCATCTTGGATTGGGAAAAGCCCATAGACCAGTATAGGAAAAAGGAAGTAGTATAAAAGAAAAACAGAGCATGCTGGGACAAAAACACGAAGAAGACAAGATGGACACAACATGGATAGAGACAGGCAAAAGGACCAACAAAAAACCCACCACCAACAACAAAAGAAGAAAAAAGGCTAAAAGTAAGTGTAGCGCGACCGGGAGTGAAATATATGCTTCCCAGAAAGCATAGTCAAAAAATGCGGGGAACGGCGCTCCGAATATCGGTAGCGCGTTCCACCCGCGACGACAGAAAGAGACGCCGCGTCAGATCGCGGCGTTACAGTAGGTCCCCTCCCCGAGGCACCAGGTTTGTCAGGATGATTGTCAAAAAACAGGCGAACCAAACGGGGAGCATGGACGGAGGAAGCATCCTGCCAAGAACAGTCACTGAGGGGGTATCCTTTCCAATGGACCAAAAAATGTATTTTGTGTCAAAAAATTATGGAATCACAGATCTCCTGGACTTCATACTCAGGCTGTCCGTTGATAGAAAGAGGAGGTGGACGATAGAACTGGCGATGGTAAGGATCAGGAACAAAGGGTTTTAACTGGGACACATGGAAAACAGGATGAACCCTCCAGGTATGAGGTAAGCGGAGACGCACAACTACAGGATTCAGGATGTGCGAAATTCGAAAGGGTCCATAAAAACGTGGTTTGAACTTATTGGTGGAGAACCGGGATGGTAGAAATCTGGAAGAAAGCCATACCTTGTGGCCCACTTGATACAAAGGTGCGGCTTGCCGATAACGATCCGCCTTTCGCTTCATAGCTTGTTTCGAACCTAGGAGAGTTGTGTGAAGTAGGCCTTGGATTCGACGGATCTGTCGTGAAAAAGAAGTGACTGCAGGCACAGAAGAGGATGTTCGAGAAACAGTAGTGAAAGTCCTCGGATGAAATCCAAAAGTACAATAAAAGGGTGTGGTCTTGGTCGCACTATGTATTGTGTTGTTATAGGAGAACTCGGCAAGAGCAAGATATTCCGACCATTTGCTTTGTGTGGCATTACAGTAACATCTCAGATACTGCTGAAGTTCTTGATTAACTCGTTCCGTTTGCCCATTCATTTGTGGATGGGAACCCGAGGATGAAGAAATCTCACTGTTAAAGAAGGGACAAAAGGCTCTCCAGAAACGTGATACATATTGAGGCCCTCTGTCCGAAATGACCTCTTGAGGAAGACCATGGAGGCGAAAAATATCCCGTAGAAAAATGCATCTCATTTCTGGGGCCGTTGGTAGTTTCTTCAAGGCTGAAAAATGGGCCATCTTGGTGAATGAATCTACGGTCACCATGATTACTTGGTTACCAGAGGAGGTAGGTAGAGAGCATATGAAATCCGTGGATAGAGTACACCAAGGAGCGGAAGGAACTGGTAAAGGTCTTAATTAACCTGCCACCTTAGTTCGGGGTGTCTTAGTCTGGGCACAGACTGGGCATGCTGACACATAGTTTTCAGTGTCTGTCTTTAGCGATGGCCACCAAAAAGATCGCTGAAGCAGCTCCTGGGTCTTCCTGATACCTCGATGACCGGCTATAGGAGAATCATGGCACATTTGCAGGGCTTCTGTCTGCACCTTCTTGGTAGGTAAGAAAAGAGCATGTTGATGATAGAAGTAGTTGTCCTTCTTCTGCAAAAAAGGAGTCACTCTATCCCATTGTGAAGCAGACAGAAACTGGTACTCGGATTGAATGCGTTCTTGAAAAGATTGAGTAGCTCCGATGATCCTGCTAGACTCAATAAGATGTGGAAAGGAGTTCTGGGCTATGTTAGGATATCTGCGGGATAAGGCATCTGCCACTAAATTCTGGGAACCAGGTATGTACGTGATCACGAAATCGTACTGGCTAAAGAAGAAAGCCCATCGAGCCTGACGACTGTTGCGACACTGAAAGCTCCGAAGACACTGGAGATTACGGTGATCAATCCTAGCTTCAAAAGGCTCTCTGGAACCCATCAGGAAATGCCTCCATTCCTTACAAGCTACTTTGAGAGCGAGTAGTTCTCGTTCCAGTGCAGAATAATTTTGTTCAGCCTCTGATAGAATATGAGACAGATAAAAGATAGGATGTTCCAATCCATCATTGTCTTGCTTCTGCAGCAGAACTGCTCCAATAGCTCTGTCTGAGGCATCAGTCACAACGATAAATTTCTTGGTATTGTCAGGATGACGCAACACGGGTGCTTGGGTAAAGGCTGTCTTTAATTCTTGAAACGCGCGTTCAGCCTCCTTGGTCCAAACAAAACCCTTCTTCAGGTTCTCTTTCTTAATTGTTTGTGTTATGAAACTTTGTAGGTGGGCAAAGTTCTGAATAAACTGACGATAAAAGTTTGATAAACCAAGAAAACATTGTGTTTCTTTAATGGATGTTGGAGAAGGCCAATCTAATATGGCACTGACCTTGTCAGGATCCATGGGTATTCCGTGTTGATTAATACAAAACCCGATATACCTTACTTCAGATTTATGGAACTCACACTTCTCAGGTTTACAAAACAATTGTTTTTTCTTGAGTCTTCCCAGGACTTGCAGGACATGATCTACATGGTGCTCGGGATCACGGGAATATATCAAGATATCATCCAAATAAATGACTACATATTGATTGAGTACATCAGAGAAAACTGAATCCATAAATCGTTGAAAAACAGAAGGGGCGTTGGTCAGTCCAAATGGCATAACACGATACTCATAGTGCCCAAAAGGGGTACGGAAAGCTGTCTTCCACTCATCTCCTTCCTTGATCCGAAGGAGATGATAGGCACCCCGTAAGTCTAATATAGTAAATATCTTGGCTCCTTGAATGGCATCCAATATATCTCTGATTAAAGGCAGTGGATATCGATCCTTAATCCTTATTCTGTTGAGTTCACGAAAGTCCACACAAGGACGCAGATCCTTAGACTTCTTTGGGATGAAGAAGAGAGGAGCCCCAGCGGGGGACATGGAAGGAGCAATCAAACCGTTGTGTAAGTTGTTGTCTAAATATTCCCTTAGCACCTTCTTTTCTTGGTCTGTCAGAGAATACATTCGACCGAAGGGGACGACTTCATCAGGAATTAAAGGAATAGCACAGTCATAACTGCGATGAGGTGGCAAAATAGGATTACTAGGTTTCTGAAAAATCCTGATATATTCCTGATAACAATCTGGAACCCCCTGGATAATATTGATAGAGTTAGTGTCATCCTTAGTTGACTGACATTACCTCTTTGGAGTCCAATAAGAAGTAGTGGAATAACAATTCTGTTGACAAAATGAAGACGTTAGGGAAATAGTTAGTGTTTCCCAATTGATATAGGGGTTGTGTCGGGCTAACCAGGGAATTCCCAAAATCATGATGTGATTTGGTGAGGCTATGAGATCAAAGGCAACGTGTTCTTGATGCCCCCCAAATGTCAAACAAAGAGTAGGAGTTGAGGCCACCACAGGTCCTGAGGTTAACGGAGAGCCATCCACCGTGTGAACCTGCTCAGGAGTTTCTTTAGGAATGCAGGGAATTCCTTTACTCGTAGCCCAGGTCTCATCCAGATAGAGTCCACTGGCTCCACAATCAAGGAGAGCCAGAAGATGTTCTTCTTGATCTTGTGAACTTTGTAACTTGACCGAGAGGATAAACAGGGTGGACATGCTTTCTTTGGAGGAACATATTGATGGTACTTCAGCTCCTCCCCTCTCCTTCCTCCTTACAGGGGACGGGAGCTGGCGTTTCTCGCAGGCCTGGAGGGACGTACCGGACAACTACGGATCAGGTGGCCAGCCTTACCACAGTATAGGCAAAGTCCCCTTCGTCGTCGTTCCTCCCTTTCTGACTCCGTCAATGGCCCACGAACCAGATCTATCTGCATGGGCTCTTCATGGGGAGGTGGAGAGGCTTCAGATGGACTATCTTCCGTTCGCCGACTGCTAGCATGGACGGTACCGGACTGGTATGGAGCTCTAGTTCTACGTCTTTCCATCTTGCGCTCTCGAAGTCTATACTCGATGTTCATAGATTGATCCATTAATTCTTTCAAAGAACAAGCTGAAGAAGAGTGTACAAGCTCATCTTTAATTTCTTCACGCAGGCCTCGGCGGAAAAGGGTTATGAAGGTGCGTTCTACCCAGGAGGTTTCAGCTGCCAGCTGTTTGAAGCGGGTTATATACTGCAGTACATCCTGATTACCCTGCTGAATGTCACATAAGGCTTCTTAACTGCTGCTTCTACCCCAGGTCTCTCAAACAGTTGTTCGAAAACAGTCAGGAAAGTGGAATAGTTAGCCAGGACTGCGTCATCTGAAAAAACCAGAGGAGTCGCCCAAGCAAGCGCTGGACCAGACAAGGCGCTGATCAGATAGCCCACCTTAGCCTTATCAGAAGAAAACTGGAGTGGACGAAAGGCAAAGAAAACCGTCAGGGTTTCCAAAAATTCCTTCATCTTTAAAGTATCTCCGGAATATCGAGGAATAGTAGCAGATACGGATGGTATGTCCATTGATCGGGAAGACAAGACCTGTCGTAGCGCAGTGTTCTCTTCCCGTAACTGTTGTAACTCTTGGGCTTGTTGTTGGAAAGTCTGTAACATAGCTTGAGCATTTTCTGACGCCTCTCCCTGTGGATCTTCCATGGCGCTCTCGCAACGCAGAATCTTTTGGCGTTGCAATCTGTCAAGTACAGCGCTGGACTTCTCACCTCTGGATTTCGGATTGGCGAATACACCAAGTCTTCTACAGGTCCTGGATACTCCCAGATAAGGGCGACCCCTTCTAGTAGCCACGGTGCCGCTTGACAGACTACGCCAAAGCAGACCGTACCCTCCAGAAGGAGTCCCAGAGGGAAAAAACCCTAACACTGGGGAAAAAACCTCTAACACGAACTCCTGAAGGAAAACAAGAAAAAACAGGACTTGACAACAGGAAACAAAAATAGGCAATATCCAGGGTAAAAGGCAGGAAAAAAGGAACAGGCAAAAATATCCCAAGGCAAAAGCAGGAACAAAGAACAGGCAAAAATATCCCAAGGCAAAAGCAGGAACAAAGAACAGGCAAAAAATCTCCCAAGGCAAAAAGCAGGAACAAAGAACAGGAGCGAACAGCACAACCAGAAGGAAGTGTTTGCAACGCAAGGAGGAACAAGACTGACTGACTTATATACAGAGAAAAGGGAAGTGACATCACAGGAAAGGGAAGTAACACCATCTTGGATTGGGAAAATCCCATAGACCAGTATAGGAAAAAGGAAGTAGTATAAAAGAAAAACAGAGCATGCTGGGACAAAAACACGAAGAAGACAAGATGGACACAACATGGATAGAGACAGGCAAAAGGACCAACAAAAAACCCACCACCAACAACAAAAGAAGAAAAAAGGCTACAAGTAAGTGTAGCGCAACCGGGAGCGAAATATATGCTTCCCAGAAAGCATAGTCAAAAAACGCGGGGAACGGCGCTCCGAATATCGGTAGCGCGTTCCACCCGCGACGACAGAAAGAGACGCCGCGTCAGAGCACAGCGTTACAGGGGGCTCCTTGGCCTATGGTTTGGGAGGGGTCTCCTTGGCCTTTGTTTTGGGCAGGGTCTTCTTGGCCTTTGTTTTGGGAGGGGTCTCCTTGGCCTTAGTTTTGGGAGGGGTCTCTTTGGCCTTTGTTTTAGGAGGGGTCTCCTAGGCCTTTTGTGTTGGAGGTGGCTCCTTAGCCTTCAGTTTTGGAGGTGGCTCCTTGGTTTTGGCTTTTTGTTTGGGAGGGGGCGGCACTTTAGCCCTCTGTTTTTGGGGCAGAGGAGTGTCCCTGGAGCGGGGGGCTGGTGTCGCACTCATGTGCCCCTTAGTGGCAGCTGAAGACTTCTGGGATGGAACAGGGTCAGACTGGATGCTGGAGGTCCTGGGCTGGGAGTGTGGGACCTTCCTCTTACAATCAGGACCGGGTAAGGGAAGAGGTCAAGGCAGGAAAGGAAAAGCTTCCTAGGACAAGTGGGGCGGGATGTGGGAGGAGGGATGGGAGTGGAACTAGAGGGAGTGGTTGTAGGAGTAGGAGGTGTGGTGGACTTGGGTACAGGTGAATGGAGAGTGTACATATGTGAGGTGGATGGCTGTTGGGGGTCTGAGTGTGCAAACGTTTCTGTGTCTTTGGAGGGGGCAGACAGGGTGAGGGAGGTCAAACAGGATGTGTGGATGGATGTTGTGGTGGTGTCTGCAAGTGAGGTGGGTATGATGCATGAATTGGTGATGCTGGTGACTGCACGTGGTGTGTGGGGTGCAATGTCGTGGTGTCTGCTGTTGTGGTGATTGTGGGCAAGGCTGTGCAGGTGGCAGGTTCAGGGACTGTTGACGCAGTGCATGCAGGTGTGAGTGCGGATGTGACTGTGAGCGAGGGGGAGGAGTGGGAGACAGTGGAGGCAGTGGATGATGTTGTGTGTGCATCTGGGTGTTGGCTGTGTGAGTGCTTGTGGACTGAAGTGTGCTGCCTGTGTTTGTCTGTGCTAGTCTTGTCTGATGTTTTGTGTGCATGCTTGTCAGAATGTGTGCGTGGGATGGGTTTGGGGTGAGGAGACTGGGAAGTGGTAGTTTGAGGGGGGACGTTAGAAACAGGGACACTGGCTGAAGAGACCAGAGCCTGAAACAATTTCTGTAGGATCCAAGCCACCGTGAATGCCCTCCAGGAAGGCATTGCATTGCTGCATGTGGGATGCCATCCCTTGGATGGCATTCACTATGGTTGACTGCCCTACAGAGATAGATCTCAGGAGGTCAGAAGCCTCCTCACTGGGGGCAGCAGGGCTGACTGAGGCAGGGTCTGAGGTGCCTGGGGCGAAGGAGATGCCCACCTTCCTGGGTGAGCGGGCATGGGCAACTCAGTGGGGGGCTACTGGGAGGGAGGTGCTGGTATGTGGGTGGCGGTAGAACATGTAGCTTGGGTGGTCCCAGAGGGTTCCGCCACCACCAGGGAGCTCCCATCGGAGGAGGAATCAGAGTCAGTGGTATCAGCTCCTGTCTTCCCATGGTGCCCCCCTCGCCCTCCGTCCCACTGGTCCCCTCAGCGTCGGTGGGCTCTGCCTCCTGAGTCCCGTGGGATGTAGCTCCCTCACTCGAAGGTACCCCTGCTCCTTCGCCAGATGATGCTAATGCACACATGGACAGGAAGACAAAAGGAAAGGGGGTAAGAAAGGGAGCACAGGGTCAATCACAGCACCAACAGCACAGATGGCATACATGTCACTGTCACACACTAAGACCAAGAATGGGCAGTGTGGACCACACTGGCATACCATTGCCTAATTTCCACAGCAGGTAGGAGCCAAACACTGCCATCTGCACACCAACTGGGACCAACTAAGCCCTGTCTGCCACGGAAAGCCAGCTATCTAGCTATCAAAAGCATGCATTTCACCCAATTAACCTAAGCTGGACCATGCTGGTTGTTGATTTTCTTTATTATGATGAAGACTATATGGGATTCTCAGCAGTTTCAACATGCCACTTTCAGTACCACAGTTCTCCTGATCTTATTGCTGTAAGTGGACACCGCAACCATAGGCTAGAGTTCGCTCCATGATTTGATAGGCTCAACAGCTACCTAGAAACAGGTTATTTGTGTCAGGATGATATATCAGAGGATATACCTTTGGTATCACTGGTTTTTGCACTGCTGAACCCAAAATATTGCAGTGTTAGAGTCTAGAGACCACTAGGGGTGACAGATCAGATATCAAGTGAATGTAAAGATGTATGCCTTCTTATTGACACTGAGAAGGCAATGTTAATCAAAACCTCTCACTTTAGCATTTGGTAGCTTATGCGCCTCACTCGCTTGTATAGTGATTTGATGCATGTTTTTGGTGCATGCATCTTTGGCTGTGGTGCACAAAGGTCGTTCATTGCCTCACATGGAAGAACAAAAGTAGAGGGAACATTGCACAGAAGTTAAAAGACTAGTGACAATTCAAACGTGTTTTGGATCAATATAAGCACATTGTTTGAGATTATCGTTCCAAAGGATTTGTGGGCTAAGTGTGAAGTGATACTACTGAGCTGACAGATGAACTTCAAAGAGTAGCTTCTGATGATGGCCCGCTCATATTGTGATGGAGAAATATAAAGCAGTCATTAAGCATTTGAACAAGAAGATAAACTTGGCAAAGATTATAGAGACACACAAGAGCCTAAAGGGTCAGTATATACACATTGTGAGAGACTTATGCAGATTTATAGAAAGTACAGAGTCAAAGATCCAGCACGTGGAGGCATTAGTTGTTTCACATAGGTTGCATTCTTCGGTTTGCATTGGAAGCTTAGTTCTCATATTCAGCAGAGTGTGATATGTTTGCAAATCAAGAGTACTGATGAGATACTCAAGTATGGCAAGTATCCCAGTGATTATTTTGACGCAAAGTAGAAAAAGAAGAAGTTCAAGGTCATACAGATGAAACAGCTTCAGAAAGGCGGTAAAAATCAGATGATGAATTTAGGTTGTGATTCTGGTTATGTTGATTTTTTCCCAAATAAATGTTTTTATTAAGTTTAATTGTTCCAGATACATAGCAAGTCACATCCTTCTCTATGTCTTTTTGTCTGACAATTCAAAAATATAGGGTTATACTTTTACATGATAATGGTAATCTTGGGATCTTCAGTATACTAAGGGCCTCATTACGACTTCGGCGGTCCTTTCACAGGACTGCCAAAGCTGCTGCAGGCAAAAGACTACCAGTAATTGAGGTCTTCTGCCTGCCATATTAGGAGTGTTCCACTGGGCCAGCGGGCGAAAACAGCGTTTTGCCCACTGGCCCAGCCGAACACTCACCACAACATCGACGCCGGTCGGTGGCAATATTGTGGTGCATCGGGTGCGAAAGTACCCGTCATGCCTTTCACTGCCCGTAATTCAGGCAGTGAAATGCACGATGGAGCTGTGCATGGGGGCCCCTGCACTACCCAAGCCAAGTGCATGGGCAGTGCAGGAGCACCCAGGAGCCCCATTAACCCCCTATTCCGCCAGCCTTTCCATGGCAGTGTTTACCTCCATGGATAGACTTGCGGATGGGGACTCGTAATCCGCAGAGCTGCCCTGGCGGATTACAACCGCCGGGATCGCCTGGCTGCAGCCAAGGGGTGTCGGCGGTTTGACCAATGGCAGCTCCACCACGGTCATAACAGGGCTGTCGGACCGCCCTGTCTGCGCCGGTCCGACCACCATCGCGTCTTAAGACCGCCAGCCTCGTAATGAGGCCCTAAGTCTTCTTATCATGGTGTCCAGAAGTACGGCTAACCGTGCCAGATAAACATTTTACCTTGAACATTCCCATCCAGCAGTTAGTTAATGTCTAATGTCCTCTAATCGTAGCACAAATTCTTCATCTGTGGCCCATTTCATGAATTCCACCTTCCATCTGCTATGATGGGGCCCATCCGGTGATCTCCATTTCATTTCCGTAGCCCTCTTGGCAATAATGAGACCCAGCATACACATTTGCATTTCCTCAATATGTGTGTATCACGTTGTGTGCTTTAAATCTTGTGTAATCTTATACCAAAAGTCAGCGATTATCAGGCAGCTCCATACCACATGCAAGAAATCTACAGCTTCTGTGTTGCACTTCGGGCAAGTCTTGTCTGTTTTCTCCACTGTGGTATTCAGTTTGTGTGGTGTCAGGTAAGTAGTGTGGGAGTAGTTAAGGTGGGTATTTTTTAACACAGTATTTCTGGATATCCGACAGGTATTTTGTAATGTGTGTGGTCCATTGTTTGTCCATCAATCATCTGTTCAGAGCTTCCTCCTAGTGAGCTCTTGGCCATCTATGTGTGCCCTAGTCATAGAGACCATGGTTTTGTAGAGCCAGGAGATTAGTTTCCGTCCACCCTGAAATGAGAAGATTGTGTGCAGGATATTGTGTGTTGAGTGTTCTGTCAATCCTATTCTCCAAGTGTCACATATTGCACCAGAGAGTATGATGTAAGTCAGGAATTGGAACCGCAGGAACTTATCCTTGTCCACTAGGGAATTGTAACTCCGGAGCTCCCTTTTAGCTGAGCATTCCCCCTCCGTGAGTAACCCTACCTCTGTCAAGCTTTCCATTCTCTGGGGTGTGAAGTGTCCCCCTCTCAATGTTGGGAGTCCTACTTATGGTAATACAGGAGTGTACAAAGGTCAGTCTTTAATTTTGTTAACTGTCCTACTCCATATTCGTACCACCACTGCCAGCAATTTTGGGCAACTGGTCATAGCCACCTGCTGGCCCAGCAAAACTGCCACAAGGGCTCCCTTGTTGCATGTCTCACTCAGGTGACCTACATCCTCCCTTTGATCACCATTGAGCCATCGGGCCACATAGTAGAATTTGAGGTTAGAGATAATGGTTATATTAATGATGCAAATTGTGCAAATTCTAGAGTGAATTTTTGAATGCAGAGAATTGGTATTCAAGTAAGTAATATGATGTCAGCACAAACTGGAAATTTGGTTTTGCAAGGCAGGGGTAGTGCACTTGAAATAACATTCTGAAATGAATACGAATATGAACATTCTTAAGAAAAGTACTGTTTGTCATCTGTGTTGGAAATTTGGACACTGGTGGTGCAATCACTGAGAATCCAGATCAAAGCCTGAATTAATTTGTTCCTCAAGTGTTGCAGAATGCATATCAGTCACAGACACAGTTTACTGCTCCAGCCCACCGGACATTGGTTTGACTGTACCTGTAGCAACAGTGTTGCAGAAAACACGAGAAACAAAATGCCCTAATACCAGAGTTCAGTGTTTCAATAGAATCTATTGATTCAGAATGGTGAGTTTTCCCCAATATTCACCAAATGTGACTAATTCACAATGACGGTGCCTGAGGGAGGAGAAGGATTGCATGTGTGGTGCAGTCCTAGAGGTAGACGACAGTGGCCCATAAGTAAATAGCAAGGTGAGTGGCCACCTCATATCTTTTTTAATCAATACTGGTGGACCTCGCTTTATGATTCGTTCCATGGAGGTCCTAAACCTACCCCTCTCTGGAAGAGAATTCCAAGTTGTAGGGATTAGTAACAAGCAGATTACTAGTCAGGTTTCGGTGAGCATCCATGTTAAAATAGGTTCTATAGAAAATTATCACCAATTCATAATAGTGTGGTTCCAGTCCTGTTAGTTTGTTGGGAAGGGTTTTGTTGTGCAAGATGAATTGTGTGAGCTACTGTACACTGGATCGTGTTGCAAACCAAACTCAAGTTGAGGATGTAGAGTTTAAGATAAAATCACAACACTCAAAAGTTCAGTTATTTCCAGTTCTTCCAAATATAATCTGCCTCCTGATTTAAGGCACATAGTGAAAGAAAAAAAATGGCTAAAAACTACAGAGCCAGTGAAAATGACAGTTGTCAGATTTAGTTTGTCCTCAAACTTGTCAATAGAAACGTTTATGAGGATTAGAAGAAGGAATGAAGCCCATCAAAGAAAAAATTACAGCACAGGATATCCTGCGATAAGTGCTTGGTAGACCATGCAATTCTCCTATAATAGCCATTAAGAAGAAAAGTGGTAATTGGAGAGTAGTGTAAGACGTTCACAAGATTAATAAAATTGTAGTTTGATGTTGTCCAGTGTTACTGATTCCTGCTACGATTTTGTTTCATATTCTTGCAAATGCAGAATGATACAGAGTCATTGACTTGTGCCAAACATTCTTGTCCATTCCTCTTAATAAGGATAGCTAATATATTTTTGCATTTACCAAAATGTTACTTAAGTTGGCACCAGTTGTTCCTGGTTAAATCTAACATTAGTAAACTGTCTTCTCTTTCCTTTTTCTTCCTTCTATCTTCGCTCAAACCGTCACCAATATACCTGAGACTCTGCTGTGCTCGTGGGGTGGTGGCGGACGGGGACCAGGGTGTGTGGATGGGGGGTCACGCTGAGACTACTTTTAAAGTGTGCCCTATCCAACGTATAATAACAAAATACAATGGGGTCCTATAATATACTAATATGGAACGTAAGAGGACTGGCGAACATAAACAAGAGTAGCAGAATACATGCATATCTCAAGCAACACAATATACATATATCCATTCTTCAAGAGACGCATCTATCCGTGCATAAACTAAACATAATCAACAAAAAATGGTCGGGCACAATACATGGCACCAAAACGTCCACATACACAAAAGGGGTTCTAATCTGGATCACTCCTGGGGTGCCGTACCTGATTAATGAAACACAGATAGACACAGATGGCAGATACGTCTTCCTGAACGGCGTACTAGATGGCAGACAATTAGCCATAACTGTCATATATGCACCAAACCAGGTCAGGGCGAGTTCTACAAGGCTACATCTAAATTACTATCACACGACTTATCAATACCCATTGTATGGGGAGAGGACTTTAATGGAGTTCCGGACGTATCATTAGACAGATCCCATCCCCCATTGGAGAGTACACCCAGCAAGATAATATCTCGGACATTAAAATCTTGGATCTCAGAGAGGAGACTACACAATATATGGAGGGACCTACACCCAACAGCTCTAGAGTACTCCTTCTACTCCCCGGTACACAAACTACACACATGCATTGATCTAATACTATGTACAGACGAGATCACACACCTAATCTATAATGCCTTTTACATGGCTAAAACACTGTCTGACCACTGACCACTGATAGCCACACTAAGATGGGGCAGACAACATACATGTATAACCCACATGGCGACTGTAGCCCGCATTGCTTCATGACCCCCCCTTCCGCAAAGAAATAGCAAATAATATTGAAACCTACTTTAAAACTAACACAGGATCAGCATCAACACGTGCTATAGTGTGGGATGGGCATAAGGTAGTGATGAAAGGCAGGTGCATGGCAATAGCAAGCAGAGTCAAGCGTATACTGACCTCAGAACTCCATGACATTGAGAAAAGCAAACGCATAGCAGAATGCAAAACAGCGCTGCAAGGCGACGCTGGCAATGACATATCCATTCTACAAAAGCAATGGAACGAAGTTGAATCCCAACTGAGAAAATTTGATTACCGCCACTACACGAAGCGCCTCTACATGGAAGGAGACCGCTCTGGTAGAATGCTAGCATGGCTAGTGAAAGGAGAACAAAAACGCGCTCCTATTAACGTCATCCGCCTTGATACAGGTAGAATAGTCAACACACAGACAGAAATAAATGACGCCTTCAGACACTATTAAGACACCCTTTACAGAGCAGGATCTCCCCCATCACCGGAACAGATAAAAGTCTTTCTCCAATCTGCTCAGCTGACTCACTTAACAGCAATTCAAATACTAGAGCTAGACAAACCCATAGAAATAGACGAAATAAAACAGGCTATGCAACAACTAGCCCACAATAAGGCTCCAGGGAGAGACGGACTCCCAATCGAATACTACCAATCTTTCCCGACCCAGACATTGGCTCCTTATCTAACAATGATTCAGGAGGCATATACCATAGGGCGACTACCCAACTCTTTACGAGAGGCATTAATAGTTGTCCTTCACAAGAAAGATCTGGACCCTCTGGATGTCCATTCATACCGCCCATTATCTTTGTTGAACACAGATTGTAAAATACTGGGGAAAGTACTGGCGAATCGCCTCCTCCCAATAATATCCACCTTAATTCACCCAGACCAATCCGGGTTCATACCAGGATGCAATACTTTCATTAATATCAGAACCTGGTACGTCTAATAGCTGAGACCCCGGGAACTGACTATACCCGAGTGGCGGTGTCCCTAGATGTCGAGAAAGCGTTCAACACATTAGGATGGCCATTTTTGATGGCCACACTAAAAGAAATGGGATTCGGCAAAGTATTCACACGCTGGATATCAGTTCTGTATGCTGACCCAAGGGCAGGAGTCAGGCCGGTTTTGACCATTTCTGAGGAATTCACAATAGGGCGAGGCACCCGACAGGGTTGTCCCTTGTCACCGCTCCTTTTCGCGCTAGCAATAGAACCTCTCGCAGCTAGACTGCGTAGAGAAGCAACACACTGGGGTATACCTGGCGAAGAGAGCTATTGCATTATTTCCTTATACGCGGATGGCGCATTAATATCTCTTCGCAACCACCCCAAATTCCTACCTGACCTGCTTCAACTACTGAATTCTTTCGGGCAGTTATCTGGGCTCCATGTGAACTGGGTAAATCATGCCTGTTCAAAATGAGACCGCAATCGGACTGACAAGACAACCCGGACACTGTTAATGGCTTACAATGGAGAAACGTCACTTTTAAATATTTGGGCGTACATATTTATCATGAAGAAGCAGACCTAAAAGAAGGGGACCTAGGACGAATGATAAGATCAGTAAAAAGCTCATTGCCCTTCTGGTGCTCCTTGCCACTTTCACTGATGGGTAGAGTTGCAGTGGCTAAGATGATAGTTCTCCCCAGACTATTATATTACTTTACCGTACTGCCACTCGTGCTACCAAAATCTTTCTTTACACAACTGACAAGAATATTGACCGACTTGATATGGGGAGGGAAACGACACCAAGTAGCCTTGGCCAAAACTTATCTTCCTCTAGAGAAGGGAGGGATGTGTGCCCGCAGTTCGAAATATACTTACGCGGCGGCACAAATACATTGGATCATGACATGGCTGAAAGATCCACATGGCCCAGAAAACAGCACTCTAAACACAAATATTGGGCACTTAGATGTACTAAGGTGGCTCCTTGTTCACGAGGTAATCCCTCAACACCATAAAGTATTGCTAAAAACAGCCGAACGCACATGGCGCCGGTATGTAAACACAGGAACACGCGCCCCATTACACTCACCCAAAATACCACTACAGACCATACCGGGTGTTGACAAAAGGTGTCCAGACGATGGGGTACCTCTTTTCGGAGGGACAACTCCTCTCATACGAGACGTTAGCAGAAACACACAATCTAGGCAGCGGCGAATTCATTGTATACAGGTCATTACAGCGGTTGATACGAAATGCATGGAGAAGCAGTAATAAAGAACCACAAACATCACCAGTCCTACACAAACTACTCCAGGGCTCGGGAACACAACCAGATTTCTCTTGGCTATATAAGACTTTACGAGCCAACCCAGAAGTAGCACAATCACAGGCCAAGATCAATTGGGAAGAGGCACTACACACACCTCTAAGCACACCAGCATGGTCCATGGCACTCACAACCACACACAAGATATCACGCAATGCCCACTTCCGATATACACAATTCAATTATCTACATCAAACATACTTAACACCAGCCAGAATACAACGCATGTTCCCGCAAGCAGGATCTGATTGTCCAAGATGTGGTCGCTCACCAGCCGATTTCTACCACATGACATGGGACTGCTCGCCATTGCTCCACATATGGCAAGATATAACTAAGCCGACCGCGCTTTTGACCAGTCTGCCCCTATCTCCAACCCCCGAATCTTGTATTCTGGGAATACGCAAAAGACGCAGTAAAGATAAACAGAAACAGAGATGCACAGACCTGGCGTTCATTATATTAAAGCGACTCATCGCGACACATTGGAAATCACCAAGTGCCCTTAGAGTACGCCATTGGACATCGGACTTATTACGATGGGCCACAGCGGAGATACAAACGCTACACGCACTCTGCGATAGGGGAGTAGTAATTAAAGGAATAGAAGTATGGGAAGCTTTCATAGAACAGCTGGAAGAGAAAGATGACACCCGCCCCCCTGAACTGCACGTGCAACACCAAATCGAATTGCATGATTACTACCCAATAAGATCGATAACGCAACCATACCAGCACAATGACCTACCCAGACACTGAAAACACGCGAAAGCATGGACAAATAACTCAGCTGCAATACACAGTGCCTCACAGATTTCTCATACCCCATACTATTTTCCTCTGCTATAATATAAGTTCAATGATCAAATGCCCCTCTACCTCCCTGTATGTCACTCTCCTTGCCCCGACTCTCACTCCGACAATTAATAGAACTCCATATATTCCTTCAAGGTGACTTCTTCTTTTCTCTCCCTATTCTTCCTTTCTTTCATTAATGCAATTAAGAGCGAACTATTAACGCGTACTCATTTTAATTTTGAATAAGCAATTAATCTGTTAACGCACTATGATGGGCGCAGGAGCGACTAAAGCCAATATCGTAACTCATTGCTTTATCATAATCATGCTTGTAACCACTGCACTATATTTAACAAAGTTAATAAACAGATTAAAAAAATATATATATATTTTTGCATTTTGGTTCCACCATAAGGTTCTAATTTGGTATCAAATTTCACAGGAGTATACCCAAAGCCCCTCAAACTTTAGTCGGACCCTAAAGAAAGATTTGGAAAGTCTGTAGCTGCCCTGCAAATCAGTGCTGGTGCAGTACGCAGATGACTTTATGGTAACATCCAAAACTAAAGAAAAGTTGGATTACACCATGCTCTTAAAACATCTTGTTGAAAATGGACATAAGGATTCACCTACAAAGAGAAGTGATTTACCTTGGATGTCACATTGAGAAAGGAGTGAGATAAGTGCCCAAAGAACGCACTTCTGCAATCCTGGAAATGAATCCTCCAACTACCCAGAGGGAAGTGACAATGTTTTTGGGAATGGTTGGCTACTGTCATCATTGGATTCCAAGCTCTTCCCTGATCGCAAAGTCTTCATTAGGGCTAACTCACAGCAACATAGTGGATAAGGTCCCATTCAACACTGAATATACGAGTGCCTTTTTAAAATTCAGAGATAAACTCTGCAGAACACCAGCTTCAAAAATGCCTAATTATGACAAGGATTTGTATCTTTTCTGCTATGAAAAGATAGGTGTGCACTATCCCTACTTGTAAAAAAGCATGGCGGAGTAAAGCAGCCACAGCAGTTGCATGCTAGGCCATAGAGCAGAGCACAGGGATTGTGATGGTTTACTAACTTATTGTGGTAGTCCCATATTCAGTTGAAATTTTGCTGATTTCTATATGAGCGCAGAACATGATAAACAGCTGTGTTACATAGTATGAACAAGTTATATTTGCAGCTGATTATATTTCATTCAGGAGATTAATACTTTGACTCCTGCAACACTGCAGCCAATTCCAAGCAATCCGGAAAATAAAAACTCCAACCACAATTACACTGATGTAACAGAATTGGGTACCAAACCAAGACCAGACATAAAAGACACTCTGCTTGACAAATCAAATCTGTGTTTGTAGATGTTTTTTGTCCGAAATATAATCAAGGAATACTGAGAGCAGCTTATGCAGTTTGCTCTATGTAATAAAAAAGATAGGCTTTTTGCAGGTTTCTCTCAACTTTTTGCCCCATTTTGGAATACTAGCTGCTGGGAGGCCTGCTGTACAGACTTCAGTGACAGTATTCTGTCCCTTTTCAAATTATATATTTAATTGGGTGCCCCAAATTGGCATGTGCTGCCTTATAGGTTCCTGGTATATGGCACAGAGGTACCAAGGGCATGTAAGGCTGGCTGGCCACACAAGAGCTGCAGCACTGGTTGTACCACTCCTTGTGTGACAAAGTGAAAACGTGACTTTCATCTGCCATTGCAGACTGAAAAGACTGTGCATGCACTGCACATAAGACTTTGCCATTACTACTAATGTCGAACCCCACTTGTCCTTTAGTTCTGTATGAGACTCCTCCAAGACAGGCCTATGAAGCCCTAAGGCAAGCAGCTGAATATTGTTAAGAATGACATATATTTTTTATATGTCTATACAGCAAAGCCCTGAAGTGTCAGTGTTTGCTGAGGGCAGTTAAGTAGCCTTATAAGGTAATAGCATAGTTAACAGTTGGCACTCCAATTTATCTACCTTCTGACAGAGGCTACCTAACTATGTCAAGTCAGGTATCAGCTTAAAAGGGACATCAAATGAGACTCAATGGTGCAGTCAATAGTTATGTACAGTTTAATGCTGATCCAGCTAGTCCAGTGACTTTACAGAGTCACAAGGACTGAGACAGGTGTCTGCCTGCCTGGAGAGATGTGTGAACGACTCCCAGGCTCAGGACAAAGGCTGATGCCACACTGAAGGTGTTACCCCTCCCACAGGAAGGGCTGCAAAGGGTGATAGCCCAAAATGCAAGCATCAAATAGTGTTGCTGCCTTTGAAGGGCCGCTGTTACAATACTCCAGCGCAGGAAGCCTTTTGTTTCCCCTAGAGAGGGTAGACCCAAGGCCAAGGAAGGGAAAACCACTTTCAGAACCAGTTTTCCGTGGACGTGCTGCCCATGGTAGCCACACCCTCAAGAGTGGGCTACCAAGGTCCTCAACCTTGAGGAGGACTTCAGCCATGTTGGTTGTGGTGTGCAAGATTGCAAGATGCACTCTGGGGTAGCCAGATGCCACACATCACCAGAAATGTGTCACCAGGTAGAAGCCCATTGGCTTGTGACCTTGTCGTCCCCTCTGGACATTTTACTGGGCTAGAAGGAGCATCGCTGGCACCCAAGACTTTAGTACTCACTGGATTTGGACCAAGGACAAGAAGAAGACCACTTTCCACCTGTTGGAAGTGCACAGAGAGAAAGGGTGTGATGTTGGAGCAACAGCACCTCCTGCAGTTTGGGCTAGCAGAGTTTGTCCCTGTTCTGTATGCCTGGCTCAGAGAAAAGTTAACCCTTGGCCACAATCTGAAGCAGTGACTCCAAAGGTCGGTTGGCTGCCCCCCCCCCCCCAGAAAGGCACTGGGGGGCAAACTGGAAGCTGGAAGAACCCAAACTGCATTCCTGGAAGCCATTGCAGCTGTTTTGCCACTACCAGACGCCAGGTACTTCAACGGGCAATTTGGAAATAGCCCTTTGACCCCTGTATAGAGGACTTCATGAGACCCAGACATCTATGGCCGTAGTCGCCCTTCACTCACCTGTAGACCAAGGAATCAACCGACCTTCACCCCCTGGACCACACAGCATCGGTTACATCCTCTGAGGATACTTATGCCTGAATCCCTCAGCATCAGGACCACTCCATGGTTGTCAATATTGGTTGTCCTGTGGCGTTTGTAACTCTCTTTAAGAATGATTTGGTGGCCAATGGCCACTGTCCAAATTTTTTTTAAAAGAATTCTAGACCCTTTTCTTGTTGGATATGGTCACGCAGCCTGCGTTTGAGTCTCCAGACTCAGTGTCTCAAACTTTTACAAAGTTTCAAACGTTTGCAAAGTTTTGACTTGCCAATGCTTGTTCACGCTTGATGTTAATGTTTTTAAATGCTTTAAAACCCTCAAGAGTGGGCTACCAAGGTCCTCACACTTGAGGAGGACTTCAGCCATGTTGGTTGTGGTGTGCAAGATGCACTCTGGGGTAGCCAGATGCCACACATCACCAGAAATGTGTCACCAGGTAGGAGCCCATTGGCTAGTGACCTTGTCGTCCCATCTGGACATTTTACTGGGCTAGAAGGAGCATTGCTGGCACCCAAGACTTTAGTACTCACTGGATTTGGACCAAGGACAAGAAGAAGACCACTTTACACCTGTTGGAAGTGCACAGAGAGAAAGGGTGTGATGTTGGAGCAACCGCACCTCCTGCAGTTTGGGCTAGCAGAGTTTGTCCCTGTTCTGTATGCCTGGCTCAAAGAAAAGTTAACCCTTGGCCCCAATCTGAAGCAGTGACTCCAAAGGTCGGTTGGCTGCCCCCCCCAGAAAGGCACTGGGGACATTAAAGCTGGAAGAACCCAAACGGCATTCCTGGAAGCCATTGCAGCTGTTTTGCCACTACCGGACGCCAGGTACTTCAACGGGCAATTTGGAAATAGCCCTTTGACCCCTGTATAGAGGACTTCATGAGACCCAGACATCTATGGCCAGAGTCGCCCTTCACTCACCTGTAGACCAAGGAATCAACCGACCTTCACCCCCTGGACCACACAGCATCTGGAAGATCCTTTGAGCATCCTTATGTCTGAATCCCTCAGCATCAGGACCACTCCATGGTTGTCAATATTGGTTGTCCTGTGGCGTTTGTAACTCTGTTTAAGAATGATTTGGTGGCCAATGGCCACTGTCCAAATTCTTTTTTAAAGAATTCTAGACCCTTTTCTTGTTGGATATGGTCACGCAGCCTGCGTTTGAGTCTCCAGACTCAGTGTCTCAAACTTTTACAAAGTTTCAAACGTTTGCAAAGTTTTGACTTGCCAATGCTTGTTCACGCTTGATGTTAATGTTTTTAAATGCTTTAAAACCCTCAAGAGTGGGCTACCAAGGTCCTCACACTTGAGGAGGACTTCAGCCATGTTGGTTGTGGTGTGCAAGATGCACTCTGGGGTAGCCAGATGCCACACATCACCAGAAATGTGTCACCAGGTAGGAGCCCATTGGCTAGTGACCTTGTCGTCCCATCTGGACATTTTACTGGGCTAGAAGGAGCATTGCTGGCACCCAAGACTTTAGTACTCACTGGATTTGGACCAAGGACAAGAAGAAGACCACTTTACACCTGTTGGAAGTGCACAGAGAGAAAGGGTGTGATGTTGGAGCAACCGCACCTCCTGCAGTTTGGGCTAGCAGAGTTTGTCCCTGTTCTGTATGCCTGGCTCAAAGAAAAGTTAACCCTTGGCCCCAATCTGAAGCAGTGACTCCAAAGGTCGGTTGGCTGCCCCCCCCAGAAAGGCACTGGGGACATTAAAGCTGGAAGAACCCAAACGGCATTCCTGGAAGCCATTGCAGCTGTTTTGCCACTACCGGACGCCAGGTACTTCAACGGGCAATTTGGAAATAGCCCTTTGACCCCTGTATAGAGGACTTCATGAGACCCAGACATCTATGGCCAGAGTCGCCCTTCACTCACCTGTAGACCAAGGAATCAACCGACCTTCACCCCCTGGACCACACAGCATCTGGAAGATCCTTTGAGCATCCTTATGTCTGAATCCCTCAGCATCAGGACCACTCCATGGTTGTCAATATTGGTTGTCCTGTGGCGTTTGTAACTCTGTTTAAGAATGATTTGGTGGCCAATGGCCACTGTCCAATTTTTTAAAAAAGAATTCTAGACCCTTTTCCTGTTGGATATAGTCACGCAGCCCGCGTTTGAGTCTCCACACTCAGCGTCTCAAACTTTTACACAGTTTCAAAAGTTTGCAAAGTTTTGACTTGCCAATGCTTGTTCACGCTTGATGTTAATGTTTTTAAATGCTTTAAAACTTCATATCTCTGGAACCCTAATGTGGATTTTAGTCATCGAGAACTCTAAAAATTCATAAAAATATGTTCTATTTTCACAAATTGTTGATGTGTCTCTTTCTTGTTTGTTGACTTTCTTATTTCGTTGTTTGGTGCTGTTAAATGTTTTACATGTTGTTCCTTTGCTAACCCTTATTGCTCTGTACCATAGCTACCAAAGGACTGAACTGCAGGTTAAGTAAATAACTCTGACTGGACACAAGTAGATAGATGTGAGTGTACTGCACAATAAGTCCCCAACTTCACTATATAGTGCACCCATTTTCTTTCACTCTATCTCTGAAATTTTTGAAGCATCATTCTTGTGTAATGTAACCTCAGCACGAGTAGCAGAATTGGTTGCCCTGATGCGAGCATGCTGTCCGGCTAATGAATTAAGTGTAACGATCTACAGAGAACCACTATGGATTTGGAGTTGTACACAATTTTTGGCAGTGTGGTCACAAAGGAATTTCATGGCATCCTCTGGTACACCCACTAGAAATGGCACATACCTTTACATTTGTTGGAGGCTTTGAAGCAGTCTTAAGTAAAATAAGTTGTAAAGTGTACGTACTATAAGTTATCATTATGTTATAAGGAACAATGATCCCTGTGTCACATTCAAAAGTGTACTTCAAGTAACAATTAGGACCAGACACAATGTCTAATAAATCAAATAAAATCACATTTATTTAACAAGTAAATCAGAGAATAGTGGGTAGCACAAAAAAGTCAACAGAGAAAAAAAATTCCATCAGCTAAAAAAAAAAAAGAAAGAAGAGAAAAGAAATGTTAGTTGTCAAGTAAGTAAATTCTGTATTCCTAATAATCGATCGGTTCTGTATTCCATAGACGAGTGAGTTGAAGATAAGAGTTAAGTGCCTAGGGCCTTACAAATGGGTGAAGCCCAACCCCAATGTGACCACCGTCATAACCACAAATGGAAGTGAGGTTGTATTAGGAGTGCCCACCCTGTTTCAAACCAATAGGGCCAAGTTCAATGTCAGGATGTGTAAAAATTTCCTTAGGATATACTGAAGTGAAGAAATCATAATTAAGAGGAAGATAGGGAATAATCTAGCTGGTGGAGTAAAATTGGCAAGTATTTAACTTAACGTCATACCTGTACTCTATGAACCTGCATCTCAACTGAGCTTAATGCCATAATCGGGTCTCTAAAGAAAAGTTTCAGTGGTAAACAGGTGTACCGTGCAAGAGATGGCAGGTAGTGGGTCCACCTAATATGTAAAACGGAGGCAAAATCAAGTCTCTGAGAGTGACAAAAAAATTGGACTGACACATTTAACTAAACTTTTTTAGGGAGCAGTCAACCCAACAACCTACAGACCATTCCTATTTGTAATTTGTCAACCCATTGGCTGACGTCAACTGAGATATCATTAAGTAGGGGCTTTTCATTTGCACCCACCATTTGCCCCACTTTTTCGGTTTTACAGACCAAAATTCTTTGGGTCTTATGCAAGACAAGATTACAGACATTTTCTGCTGACAATCCATATGTCGCTACTAATGACAACACTGGCTTTCAGCCACCATCAAAATTCAAGGGTGGGGGATAGTTCTGCAAATTATTGACCAATACAAAGCAGAAATCATGAGACAACTTGCAAATAGTGAACACTATCTTAAACTAAACAATGGCCCCATTAAAGAATGGGATGATTTCAGATATTACCTGCAGAGGCAAGACAGAAGGTTTTGTAAGCCACAATAAATAGCTATTTCTTAAAACTAAGACCCAGTGCACCCCAGTGATCTATACCCTACCAAAGATGCACAGAAATAAGGAATCCTCGCAAGGTAGACCGATTATCTCTGGATGCAGATCTATTTTTTAACCTGTGGGGAGGTTTATAGACTTTTTTTATCCAGGACTTTGTCCTCCTTACGGCAAATTTTGTTTGGGACAGCATGGATCTCACTAAGCAGATCAAACCTTTCCCTTTCGACTAAAGTAAGTGCCTGCTTGGCACAATGGATATTGAATCATTATACACCAAAACCCTCCAATTGGAGGGTATTGATGTCTTTGAAAAAATCTTAGCTAAAAGAACACTCCCATATCAAGTGCCTAGATCATTTATTGTTGAGTTATTCAATTTGACTTTAACACAAGTTTCAAGTTCAAGTTTAAGTTTAACGGCTCGGTAAATTAAAACCATCGCAATTCCAAAATGCATAATAATAATAAACATACTTTGCCTACTCATTATGTTAATAGAAACCCATAATAAAAACATAAAAGCTTATTTGAAACTAAAACATATCATGGTAAAGAGTTGTGCATAGCTAAAATGTTCTCCACTTAATTCCAACCTTGGTCTAGAACTTAACTTTAGGACTTTCTTACTCCCTTACGAACACTATAATAGTGAATGAGTGAAGCTGAGTGAGAATCCTAAGTAGTACCTAGGGCTGTTTCCTGGCTGGAATTAAACTTTCAGAGCTTTCCTAATCATAAAATAATGGCCCTTGCACACTCTGCTTCAACTTTATTCCCTAATTCTTTCTGAGCCTATACCATGAATTTGGTCCCTCGACAGGAAAACGTGATTGAAAGTCCGCTGAGCCAGCTTATAATGGCCGGTCTGCATGAGCGTATGTTCAGTGTATTAAAAATGTTTTTTAGATATAATATCCTGAGGCCTAGCAAAGCCGGGCACGCACAAAAAATGTGTTCTAGTGACTCTTGTCTGTACCCACACAGTCGACAGGAATGTGTCAGATCCTGCTGTCTCCATAAAGGGACCATATCCTTTGTTTCCATCAACCCAAAGCGGAAAAGCATGAACCGATGTTTCAGCGACTGGTTGAAGGTTGCTGCTAGGTATTCCTGTGCCCGTAAATATGACTTTAACACATAATTTCTTCTACTTTAACAATGACTTTTACCAACATGTCAAAGGGACTTCCATGTCTCAGCTCCTCTTACCCCCTACATGCATCACCTCCACACAATAAATAAACTGAGGTCTTACCATAGCTTGATAGACTTGCAGTACTGGTCGAAGAGATGGTCCCCATATAGTTTATCAAATGTCCTTAGCCCCGCAATTTACACCAATGCTTTATCCTGTAAGGAGGCAAGATGGTCCTTCTAACCTAAATTATTGTATTGTAATCGTATTGTATTGTAATCCTATTTATATAGCGCTTACTACCCCTGACGAGGCGTCAAAGTGCTTTTCGATGAGTAGCACGCTACTCTGGAACCCAACAAGAATTAGTGATGGATTAGTATCGTTAAATAATGAGTACAGTTTTTGTATTATTATGAGCTAATTTGAGCCGCGGATATGAGAGTTTGTTAGTTAGATTGACTGGAGTAATGGAGGGGGTGGAGGAGGAAAGAAATCCAGAAATGTTAATTGGGAGTATTGTAGTCTCCACAGTGATTGGTTCTTTGAGATCTACTACACTACCTCCATTTTTTAGATTCCATCTTGTAAGCAGACTTCTTGATTCGCTAATTTTAGGGCTGCTACATCTTTTTAAATATGTCAATGCTCTTGGCTTTTAAATGGCCTCACATCTTCGTACAAAGTAATTCTGTACATTTGAAACACTCATATTTGTAATTTTGTACCTTATGCAACAATACTTTTCGATTATGAGCGCTCAGCACCTTTGGTAATGCCCCTGCTATATTTAACAAGCATTGCCAACAGGTTTTGGCTATGTGAGTACTATGGTTTAAGGCATGTTGCAGAGCTGCACCAGCTGCTGTCTAACATGGCTTAAAGTAACTACAAAAAACAAGCATTTGCAATGCAATGGGTCTCGCATATTTCGAACAAGTTAACCCGTTATCTTTTGATTAGAGCGCCCACCAGCAAACAAAAAAACATTAGTGGGAACTCAGAAAAGATGACTTAAAAAAATAAAATAAAGTTAGCTTTATCAAATAAAACTTCACAATTTCGTTTGTCCTGCAGGGCACGTTTTGCCAGCCGCAAGCCTTCTGTTTGCAGGGCACTTCAAGTTAGAACAAAATATTATCTCAATCACATCCGGAGCAGAAGACAGGCACTAATTAAGTTGAAATCAATTGGTGCGTGATCCCTGCTTCACATAGAGGAACAGAAATTATGCCAGACACGCCTTGACGAATTACAAGGCTGTTAAAAAAGAGTGCCACGGAAACCAACAAATGGTGAGCAACAGACGGGATCCAAGCCCTTTACTGAACACAACAGTGTCTTGCACACGAGACGCATGCGCTAGCGTATGCACTCACAGGCTCGACCCTACAAAAGTGCTGCAACAAGACTGGGGACGGCGAGTGGAGGAGGAATGCAAGAATGAAATAACAAGGGTAGGGGGTGGCTGTATGTGCAAGCAAGGATAGCGGGCAGTACATCTTTAGCTTGATCGCTCAGCCACTACCCATCCCATCCCACCTTATGCCAAATCAATAAGGCGAGAGGCCCTGGGCTCCCCAGCAGGCTTCGGCTTTTGATTGCTTCTGACAGTCTACCTGGGCCCGTTGATTGAAAGAACCAGGCAAGATGCCTTCTGTCGGTCACAATTTAGGATTGTGTGCGGACCCTGAGAGTAAACAGCATCCCCACTACCTGTGGGATACATGCACCCTAGGAATAGCAGAGGAGCACCCCACGTTTAATGCAAGCTCTGAAATGTTCCATATGCCTTGTAAGCACTCCGAAGTGATCCTGGCACGAGTCCGATAAGGACGAGAAAAGGATCGTAACACACCGACACTGGTGAAGGCCGAAATCTATTGGAGTCGAAATCTGTGAATGCCAAAGTCCTGAAATGTGACGTGGAAGCGCAAAATCTGAATGCTGAACGCTTAAAATGCCAAGAAGAGCACTTGCGCATACAGTTTATATCCTGTGCTGCTATTCACTTAATGTGTGCATCCTGGTTTATTCAGAGTATATATCGGAAAGTATATGTGAAACCATGCGATAAACAGCATATGGCCCAGTATAAGATTCCTTGGAAGGTGAACCCCATGATAAAAGTACTGTCCCTGTTTTGTCGAGGCTTGCAACAGAATCAGTGAGGCTGCTATTAAAGGTGGGTGTGTACAATTAAATAAATATGTGTATATATATATATATATATATATATATATATATATATGTGTGTATATATATATATATATATATATATATATATATATCAATAATAATAATAATATGAGCCATGTAAGGGTGTACAGAGGCCCTCAGTGCCGTTCTCGAATATAACCCATACTTGTTAAATGCATAAAAACAAAACAGGTGCACAACTGAATGAACTGCGAGATGTGTTAGCAATTTTGGCATTTCAAACTTAGAAAGCGTTCTGTAAAAGGACGTGGAATATACAAGGGTTCCAGCAAACTGTCATCCAAATGCACCCTCTGCGGGAGAACGCAATGATATTTATTACTGTGAAATGAAAGTCCATCGCCTCTGATGGAAGGCGAGAGCTGAAAACACCCTCCTGCAGCCAGCTGCTCTCACACTCAAGACAATACAGCGCTTTTCTTGTCATCCCAAGATAAGCTTTGGTTTGCGCCGGAGAGCAACATGACAAAAAATAAAACAAGAATTGGGGGTAGAGCGACACAAAGGTGGTGAGAGAGAAGAAAGAGGCAACACGAGCAAAAACGTACCTCAATCATAGCGCGAGCAGAGGAGAGACACTAATGAAGAAGAACCACTCTGTCTCGTCCATGCGCCAAAGCAATAAGTGATGCCGGCCTGCACTATCCAGTTAGGAGGCAGCAGTAAAGTGACACTGAAGCCAACAAATGGTAAGCAAAGGGTGGACTCCAAGCCCTTTTTGTAAACAATAGCACCTCCCAAGTGAGAGTGCATGCATTAGCACATGGCTGTGTCAGACTCGATTCTAAAAACCATAAAAAAATAAATAAATACAAGCCAAACCATCACAACATGCTGGAGAATCATGAGTAGTAGAGGGTGAAGACAGACAAGCCCTAAAAAAAAAAAAAGCACAAGCTTAGGTATTATTAACGAAAGTTAGTTCTGTAACTTCTAATAAGGGTCCCTGCCATTCCAGTAATCACCAGCAGAGCAGTGAGAATAATAAACTGTATGTAGTTTTAATTTTCTTCTTTTCAGTGGCCCCCGAAATACCAGCTTCTCCTTTCGGGTTTCAATTTTGGCTAATGACAATTTAAACCTTTTAGCCACACATAAAGACGAGAAGCCATACTCGCCAAACTAGAACCCTTTACTTCAGTGGTTTCCAACCTTTTGACTTCTGTGGACCCCCACTTTATCATTACTGGAACTCGTGGACCTCCACTGAATCATTATTGCAATCCGGGGACCGCCCAATAAGCCATTACTGAAATCTGGGGACCTAATCTGTAAATATTATTTAATTATCTAGGCAGTCGCAGATCCCCCGAGGAGGCTTCGCGGACCCCAGGGGTCCCCCGGACTACAGCTTGGGAACCACTGCTTTACTCAATAAATGCCGAATACAATAAAGTAAATGAACAAAACATGAGGAAAAAAAACCGACAGCTTCTTCACGCTAGAACCTCTGATGCTTTATGGGGTACTGAATGCACTGTGATGCCATACTAGTGTCAGACTGCCAGCCACACAATTACCACTTAACTATAGCAATTAACCTTAACATTTTCTGCAGTGCTTACTGCTGCAGTTTTGCCATATCATAGTACTGCAAATAATAGGTATTGTTGCCCTAACTTGGTGGTAACACAGTGTATGCACTCTAGCAGGATAAAAGCTGGGTTTACCTCACTGGAATTTAAAACAATGGTCCAGAATTTTAGGTCAGGTGCACAACTCTGGATAGATACTCTACCGCCTATGCCCATGGACTTCAGGATGCCTTCCCGTGAAACCGTCTAATCCTGCATACTAGCGCTATATACAATTCGAGCATCATGTGTGTAGAGATGTTCCATGGTCAACTACTCTCTTATGTGCAGTGTTTGTTGACAAAAGACCTACCAGAAAAACATGTGACCGACTCCACTCCAACCCTATCAACCTTTCAAAAGTGCTTGCCTGTTGAAAAACACCATGTAATTTGTCTGCCAGTACGCCTCTACGTGGCAGGAAATGTGGTCTGGTTACCAAAGCCTGAGCCAGGTTCTAATCCTGGATCTTGCACTGTGTAATCCTGAGACAATAACTTCACATCTCTGAAACTCCTTCCCTTTTTCCCCAAAAACAGGAAACGCTCAGCAATGAGGTGAACGGTGTAACTGAAGATTTTATCAAACAGAGCAATTTCAGAGTTCCCTAGGTTGGAAAACTAGGATTTGATGAATTTGAAAACCTTGGATGCAAACAGAATCCCCTCTCCAAGAATAGTGGGCGAGGGACTTCAGTTCACTTTCCCTCTACTTCATCGCTTGATTTCTTGTACGAGTTAAGCCTTCCAGTGACAAAGCAACTGAGGTCTGTCGACTACTCCCATGAAGATTTAATTCCAATTGCATTACCTCTTCTTTACTAAGTATTAATTTCACTATAAATATCCCCCCAGTTTAATGGCAAAACCGTGTCCTGGAAACTCTAAGTTAACAGGACTATACCCCTCACTCATTCTCAGCCTTAACCCAGTCCTTTTTTGCATTACGTCTAGGTGTGCAAACCAAGTACGAACAACATAAAATGAAACTATCAAGTGACCTTCCAGCCGACTGATTACAAATACTGAACTGCCAGCGTTTTCTGGTATCCAATGGCAAAAATACTGGTATGAGAATTAAAGTTTACCTCTTAATATTTAACCAGATGAGACGTCTCATTTGGAAACAATTTCGGGGAACTCATTTAGACAACAACAGATTTTTTTTTATATTGCAAAGTCTCCTCAAGAGGCCCAGCAAAACTTGAACTGAGCAATGACCCAATGACTATCCCAATCTTTCCCGCCAGGGCTTGGACAAAGTCTAAAATGGTTAGAACAGAACACCCTGAACACTCTCCTCTTTGTGGCAAGAACGCTGCCCCTGAATCTCCGAACCTTCCGATTGTTCCAGCAAAACACATAAACCATAAGACTCCTCACTGCAACAATACATTTTTGATATATTTAACTAAACAAACTACAGAAGTGTTATATTCCTAGTCTAGTCGTTTGACATTTCAGGACGCCAAGGCACGCCGAGAAGCATGAAAATATTACTTTGACCTACTTCATACGTGTGTTTACAGTCACACTTTTCTTCAGAATGCTGCAGTTCAGATTTAACTCCGTTTCAGAGATGGGGAAGCCTGTTAGATTTTGTATAAAGAGCAACCCTAGAAGCGGCCCTTGTGCTTCCTTCGTACCTTCCCACCTTCAATACTCTATTGGATACCATAAAGAGGGACAACAGCATAATAGAGAACACACTGTGCCTGGATGAGAACCATCCGGCTGGGTCTGATAATGGATGCTAAATTCACACCAGTGCCTAGGGACCCTTGCGAATGCAGAAGTGCCTAGAAACCCTTGAGAATGCAGTAGTGCCTAGGGACCCTTGAGAATGCAGGAGAACATGAAGCAGAATAAAGTGTCAGCTTCATGTTCAATTACACACCTATCTGTGACACGTCATTTTAGGATTCCATAACGGAAGAAGTCAAAGGATTGGACTGAGGAGGAACAGGTCCCGCCCCTACCCCCACCCCCAAAAAATATTTAGTGGCAGGTGTTACCAGATTCTGCACAAATCTCTTTCCTTTAGGTCTTTCCGTGTAATTGCTGCCCGAGAAGTCTGAGCAACAGTGGTTTGTCAAATGCATGCAGAATGCACTCTCCTATTCCTGAGCCATCCATTTCAGTCTGGGGAATCATGCTGTAAGGACTGCTCTCACCTTATAGCAATGAGGGCAAGACAAAGGGTAATGGGATATCAAGTGATGAAGACGTCAATTTTTAAGTGGCATCGAACCAATGCTTAATTTGTAAATAAAAACATGCCTGTGACCAAAGCCATCCTCTAATTACAGCAGCAGCGTGTTTAAAATGTGTAATCATGGAATTCTGAGGCAGCGTACTCCTGAAGCCATCTCAGGCCTCTTCAATCCATTTAAAGCCACTCCCTGCCCCTTCAGCTCACTCTGCAGCTTTCTGTTTTCTCCCATAGTGACATTTTTTTGTTTTTGTCTTCCTCCGTCTTTCCCATATGTGTCTTTTGCTTGCACCAAATGCTTAAAGAAGAAGACTAAGCGCTGGCCCTCAAAACTAAGTGCCGGTGTTCTGCACCAGAAACAACAAGCACAAATTAAGCACTGCATTGAACCATTTATCCTCTCCAAAAGCTGAGGTAATGTTCGATTAAATTTTGATAATGATATTTGTATTCCACACTAGGCCAACTCTATCTTGAAAATAACTTCATAATTTAATACTCAAAATTCTACCCTTCACTTCTAAGAATCATCACACACTGCTGGTTTCCTAGATGGTAACGATACATTTGATACAAAGTCTGCCCTACCTCCCAAACACAGTGCTTCACAAACTCAAAATAGTACAAAATCATGGCCAAACAAAACCTGATCATAGGAAACCCAGGGTTAAATTGATTGGCCCCCAGCAATAAACTGGACTTTAACTAAGGCTTTGTTAAGAGTTTGAAGTTGGTACAAACTTATTCTACTCAAGATCGCAGACTGTAGGAACACAGGGAAACATTATCGACCAATGACAAGATGATAAAATATCTGAATATTTTCAAAGGCGTACAGATTCTGATATTGGAGAGTCACATCTAATTACACAGATAAGCATTTTTTAAAGTTATGTAAATTGCATATACCAATACAGTCCTTTAATTTTGGCTTGCTCTGGGGCACTCCTTACAGTGGCGTGTGACAGTGCAGCAACTGTGCAATAAATGTGTATACAATGATTACCTTCAGGCACTGGGGTGATGCAGTTCACTTTTAGGTTCATATTAGCAATAGGCACAGCACATATATCCTTCCCCAATCTCTGAATAGGAGGTAGAGTGAACGTTATTTCATATTTGTGCAGTATTTTCAGAAATCCCACCTTCACCAAGAATTATGCGAAAACCATACCCCTAGGTATTTATATTTATACACTCTTTCTATTTTAGTTTTATTAATTACCCAACTCATATTCTTCCCTTTCCCTATTTTAAGCTCTTTATTTCTTTCATATTTATTTTCAATGTTTTCCTAATGCAATAATCCCTGAATATGTTCAACCTCCATTGTAGTCCAATTCCCGTGAATTCCAGCGAGAATAGTGACTTTGGTTTTGGCCCTGGCGTCACGTTAATCTGAGCATGTGAGCAGCAGCCAAGGCCTATCCCTGACTATGTGAGATCTTGAATCAGCCCATTATAAGCCAAGGACTGCTGTCCCTGTTCTGTGTATAGCGCATAAGGTGGTATTGATAGCGTACCATGTTTTGGGAGGATCAATAGTGTAACCATAGCTTTTTATCTGGGGTACTGAGCGTGAGGCCTACTTGTATAAAGTTCTGCTATTGTTTGTATGCCCAGAAACTTGTGCAAAGATCCCTTGTGTATGTCAAGTGTGTTTGCTTGTGTAGTGCGAGTAGCACACGTGTAGTAGTAGGCTGTGTGTGTGAGTAAATCCAAGTATTGAAGTTTGTGGAATGTATTTTGGATGCCCCAGCCCTAACATAGCACAAAATGAAGGGTGAGGAGTGTTCTCCCAGACAGTGGAAGTGGATTGCCTGAATTCCTGTGGCTGGAAGGAAGAAAGCCAGACAGTGAGAAGGATGGGGACAGGACAACCTTTGGAAATTCCATGAGGCTTTTTGTTAGCAGGGGCTGAAGATTAGTCTTCCTGAGACTGCCATTTGGCTGATGGTTCGGATGCAGTGTGGGACGTCAGTTCTGTTGTCGGAGGTGAGGAAGTTTCCAGGTCAACTCTGCTCTTTTGTCTGTCTGTGAATAATACTTCAGTTGAGCTGATCACAACCAGGTGCAGAAATCACACATCTCATTGTGCTCCAATTTGGAAACAGACCCAGTGCTGCCTGCTGTGAAAAGCATCACTGTACCCAAAGGCTGTCTGCAGAGAACACTTGAAAGACAGACTACACCAAACTTCTTATACAGTTTGCGGTAATTGATCCACAACCCCTGTCTGGAAAGTATATATAAAATGGGGAGCCAAACCATCCTAGATTGTACCAGTTCCAAGTCCTTCATGACCATTGAAGGGAGCGAGCCACAGAGTTCTCAAATGACTGATGAACAACTAGGACTGGTGGCTGCTTGACAGCCAGTCTCCCGGAGGTGAGGGGGCATCACCTGAAGTCTGCACTTTCTGATGGAGGAGCTGAAGACCTGACTTAAGTGCCTAGAGGCCTGCCTACCTACTGAGAGAAGAAATGAGCCTGCCTGGTCCTGCAGGAGAAGAGAGTGCCCTCAAAGAGAGAGGCCCTGTGTATGTCTCTGGGGACTGAGGGATAGCCAATTAAAGCTGACTCCCTGAAAGCATGCTCGGTGTGGCCTACATTGCAGAGGGTCATCCTGGTCTCTCATCACTGGTTCTTGGCGGGAACTGTTTCGAATTGCTGTGCCTTCAACCTGGTCAAGGCTGCATCTGCTATGATCATTTTTGACCCTGTAAGGGCTGCAACTGCCTTTGGCCTTATCGGGACTGCATGTGCCATGATCATGAATTAGCCTGGTCGGGGCTGCCTCAGAACTATCACTGTTCAGCCCAATTGGGTTGCAACTGCCATCATATGGGCAGAGCCATGCCTGCCATGATTGTCCTGATCGGGGCTGCATCTACCGAATAGTGTGGATGATGTGGGCAGAACCCACAACATCCACACTATTGAATGAGATTGCCACGATTGGGACAGCACGTGCACCAGAACTGAGGCAAGGCAGACAGGCATGCATACTAACTACCAGACAGCTTTGAGAAATCCTCACGCAGCCCCCAACACAAATTACGTTTAAATTCAAGAGTAAATTATGAACCTTGTACGCGTTTGGTTATGGACCACAAATTAACTGAAGCACATACATTCTGCCATGGTTGGCATGAATACAGCTGTGAAATGGAGCTAGATCCTCTGTGCGCACCTCTGAAATTAAAGGGAACTTTCTGCCAAGCCTTACCAGAAGACCACTGAATTGGTAGCACACTCCTCAAGGCTTCTTGCTATCCTGTTCACCTTCAAACCTAAATCTAAATGCTTCCACCGCCAAAATTCAGGCTTCAACCCTACTGAGCTCCCTCTGCGTACCTTATGAGAATGCAATATTATATTGTTCATCACGCCTCACAGAAGAACCCACTTCCTACCTTTTGGCAACAACTCACTATCAATTTACATGTCATTAAAATATTCAAATTTTCAAAACTATCACCAATAAAGAGGCCTTCTTAAATGAATTTTTCATTTCAGAGTCATCTTCTCTTCAGCATATATAGAATGCATTCCCACAATCACACATCTCAAATGTTATTGTTTCAATAGCAAAATATATATGTAATTGCAATGAGTTAATAGCAAGTCTCACAACGCTGTGATGATAAAAAAAAAAAAAAAGATACCGGAATGCACTTTCACACTTGATGAATGCAGGCCAACCTCGCTGCACATAAGCCTCAACCTATTTTTAACACTTCATCCATACTTTCTGCATGCCGCCCCTCCTGCTCTGCCGCCCCAGCATAACCTTTTGTTCCATCCGAAACGGACGCTGCCACTTCCTCAGGTACACCTACCTCAGGAAATTGTGATCCGCAGAAGCGACGTGCAGTTGTCTTTTTACAACACAGGAGATATTAAAGCTCTACCATATTCTGCTGCCATTTTGAGCTCTCTCTGACAAGGCCGACAGAGGACCTATCACTACTTCCTGGTGATTGATGCAGTATCCTAGAAGTTAACGGTACTTTTATCTCTTCATTGCAGATTTCTGAGAAGGTACGCCTCCAGGCCATAGGTACTTACATAGGTGGCAACGATGTGCCTTCTACCAATAGCAAACAGCCTGTCATGTTCCTTTTGAGTAGGCCTGCTGGAATCCCCAGCAGTCCCTGAAAATGTATGCAGGTGGAAAAAGTGAATAACACACGCTGTAAGAACCAAAACAGTGAGTTAGAAACAAAGGACTAATGCCCATACTTATACTTTTTCAGCTCTGCATTTTGATGCAATAACGGCACAAACTTACAAAATTACAAATGTTTTCAGGACGGACCTGTTTACCCTCTGGGCCCTCCTCAAGGGAAGGGCCACTTCTTTGGCCATTCTGGTGCTAATGCGGTCTGACTCCCTACCTCCACCGGCCATAGCCTATGCATCAAGGTAGCACAGACTTACTAGGCATCTGGTGCTGTCCTTGGGCTTTCTTGTTCTGGTGCTCTTGACTGCCCTGGGCACAATGAGGTTCTCTCCTTCTCTGTTGTTTGGACACATGATCTTTGGTTTTTGGGGGTAGTCTGGGCTGGGATGGCGAAGTTTACAAGTCTCTTCCTTGGGCTGGGCCACGCAGGTTGGCAGCAGTCCTTGGAGCGCACACTTTCTTGCGGGTCTAGGGTGGTGGCCAAGCGTACTGCTGGGCATCTGCTTCCCACTGACTGTGGAGTAAGCACACCTGAGTGTTGGTAACCTGCTTGAAGACCCTGCAGGTCATGAAAACACCAGGCCAGGAATTGCTTGTTATATTACAACCAAATAAAAAATGGAAGCTGAGATAAGGTTGATCTTTTTTAACCAATCCATCATGGTGTTGTTCTTAATTCCTGTTTCCCCAGGTCATTTCCTGCATTTCAGGTATAAAAGGCTGCAGAGAAATCACTGTGTTGCAGCAAAGTTAGAGTTTCTGTGTAAGTTGTAAGGCAGATCTAGCTCCAGCTTCCTCTAGTTCTTTAGTCCTTCTGCTTCAGATCTGTTTTAAAGTCTTAAGTTTGAATACTTCAGTATCCTGTTTTTCTAACTGCCCTAGTGAAGAAGGAGTTTAGGCCTTCAAGGTTTTTTATCCTTCCCAGAGTTGTGACCATTCATTCCAAACACACAATCCTTCTCTCAAGCTATACTTCGTAAAGATGCAAGGTGGCTAATGGACGGCTTTACTCCTACCTTGAACTCACCAAGACCAAGCTTCTCAAGAATACTCAGAGTCCAGCCCTTGATATTGCTTGATGTTGCAGATGTCATCTTAACTGTCTGGAACCCACCACAAAGTCCATTTATGTGGCTTACTGGAAGAAGTTTGTTTGGTGGTTTGAGTCGGAAGGTCTGAACCACTTTCAGTTCCGCCTTTCTGACATCCTCTCCTCCTAAGCAGGGACTGTCAGTGGCTTCTTTAAAGAGTTATTTCTCTGCACTTTCCACTTTCGTTTGTCTCCTTGACCAGCCTTATTAGTTTAAGTCACTATTAGTGGAATATTTTCTAATAACTTTCCTCTACTTGTTTCCTCCACTCCGTTTATTGATCATCAGTGGGATTTAAATCTGATGTTAACATTCCTCACAGCATCCCATATTGAGCCGATGATCAGTTGCCCACTTCAACTTCTGACCCTGAAAACTGTTCTTACTGGCAATAACTTTGGCCCTTAGGGCCAGTGAATTTCAGGCCTTCTTGTTCCTGCCACCCTTAACTGTATTCTATCCATATAATCTGCCTTCATTCCTTTATAAGTGGTATCTGCCTTTCACATGGGTCAGTCCACCACTCTTTCATTCTTCCACCCTCCTCTTTATCCCAACAAGGACGAGTAACTGCATAGATTAGACCGCATGTGGGTGTCAAAATGCCTGGTTGGACCACAGTAACAGGCGGCACAAAGTCTCACGAGACAACTCACACCGCACAGTAAACTGTTCAGCACCGCAGTCCAAGTCCATAGTCACTCTCCCAAACATGCCTGGTCTTAAGCAGGAGCGGCTCCTCCGCTAAGGTGGAGGAGCGTCGCTACCATGGATTTTTGAAAAAGGAATTTAAAATGATACTAACATACGATATGCTATCATTTTTTTCTTCCTAGGAGTAAGGGGTGGGCGGGGCTGGGCTTGAGGGAGGGGCTGGAAGAGGGCTATGCACCACAATGTGTGCATGTCTCTGGCCAGCTGTGTTGGGCTGGCCAAACAGACATGCACACCTTGCATGTTTTCTACCTGGCTGTATTGCACAGCCAAGTAGAGAACATGCACAGGCTCCCAATCCCAGTCTGAGCGACAAAGCAGGCCGCTTACAGCAATCACAATGCTGCTTTCATGCAGGTGACAGCAGCATCGTGATTGGCTGGGATCCTGTGTGTCCCCAGAAACAAGAAGAGGACGAGGACGGAAAGGAGACGAATGCGTCTCCCCTCAAAGGTGTTTTTTTTTATTATTATAATTTTTCTTTCTGAACGCCCCCCATTCCCTCACACCCCGTCCCGCCACCTCCATTCAGTGGCAGCCACCACTGGTCTTAAGTGAAAGTTGTTCAATAGGAGGCCTCTCATACTGTACTCCTTTACGCCATCACGTGGGATTGCATAAACCAGAAACCACAACCGTTTAAGTGCGTGAAAAACCCAGCCTTAGTGAGACAGATGTGTATCATATACATTAGCCAGCCTTCATCTTACGAACTAAATCATGGCTTCATGATACAAACTTGATAGCTAATAAGACTTGAATTTCTCCCACCCCTAAAACAACCCACCTTCAATACTTCGCTAGCTGTAACTCTTCAATAACTCCAGCCAGCGTCCCTTCAAACAACTTGTGTTCATTGCAAAGGACAACCTCCGAGCTTTCTCAAGCCCTCCACCTGTTGCCTCTCTCGAGCTCCTTCTCCCGACCAGAAGCGTAAACAACATTCCTGTGCCCTAAACATAACCTGCCAACAACACCTTTGCAGCTGTTCATCAGCGACAAACTTTGTATCAACAGAATCACTTCCAGAAAATACAATTGCATTCAATAAAACCCAGTAGACTATTGTTACAAGACCTAAAGGGAGGGAGGAGAAGGGAACCACTACTTAAAATATGCCACCCCCATGGCCGATGTGCTGCTTAACTTACACTGGAAAATACCTTATCATAGTACTCCTGTCCTTTCTTACCAAAGCCCTACTGGTTGAATCCTTGGCCACTCTCCACCCTCTGTGGTTCTTGGACTGTACCACCAGCTCAAACTCACTAGAGGCTGAGCTCCTGGCATCCCCAGGCCACTAAACTCCTATTGGGCAGGGCTGCACACCAGAAACTACAACTGTTTGTGAAAAAAGCAGCCTTAATGAGAGAGGTGTATTTCATATACTTAACCTGGTGTTTGACTTAAGACTGAATTATGGCCACACTCTACAAAGGTCAAACTTAGCAAGACTTTCCCTCAATATCTAACATAACCCATACTTAATACTTCCTTAACTATAACTCCTAAATAACCTCAATTATTGTCCCTGATAAGTTGGTTCATGGTCAACCACCTTTCAAACAATGTGTGCTTTTATTGCGAAGAAAAACCTCCATACTCCTTTAGCTGATCCACCAGACTAGCAGCATAATCAACCGTTCTTATGCACTCAATAGAACCTACAACCTGCTGCCCACCTTCCTCAGATGAATGTTTCTGCCTCGCCAAACTAAAACTAAAACCATTCTCCCCAAAACTTTTCAAGAATATCCTGCACTTCCATCAAATACAACTCTATGCCTATAAAGGACAAATAGACGTTGTACTCTTTAAAACAAAAGTTAACTTCATAATTAAACTCTGAGTGATACCCTACCTACATTTTCCTACCTATATCAATTCTTCATCTTCTTATTAACTTTTAGTCTGGTCATGTCAATTTTTGAGGCTTTAACTCACTTCTCTCTCTCCTATGTGGAATCAGGTTTATCCAAAGTATATATGTTCCGGACCAAAAACCTTTCACTACACTATAATCTTTCTTCATATTTTTCAACAGGGGCAGGGCTTTCATTTGTACCAAGTTGTTCTCACCTAGGTGGGTCAGCAACACATCAGGACATCTTCTGCCCTTAAACAAATTAGCAAGCACAAGCAGCAACTCTCCATATCACACCTCATCGTTTCATCATCAATTTATCTGCACTCTTGTGTTGTCAAACCCCAAACTATCTTTGTTCTGCCTGCCGTGCTGTCCATTTTATGAACGAATGTCCACAAATTCACACAATCATAACATTACCCACTAGGGCAAGAACTCAACCTAAAGCAAAAGTATTTAGGAGGGTGTCATTAGGACCCACCTCTTCAACCCATTTAGGGCCCCGGGGACCCACCCCTTAGGCCGGGGTATAATTAAGCGGAGGGTGAGTGTAGCCCCCTTTCCCAAGCCAGTTTCAGCCCCGAGGACCCCATCTACCAGGGCCCAATCAATTCATTAAGGGAAGATGGCATGCAGTCCCCTTCCCCAAGCCTTTTTCGGCCTTGAGAACCATATTTCCCGCAGCCCAATTTAACTATTTAGTGGAGGGGACCGATCCCCCTCCCCGAGCCACATTTGGCCTGGGGGACCCCATCCCCTGGGCACCAAAGTATTCTTTAAGGGGGCAGGGGCTGCGCAGCACCCCTCCCCGAGCCTTAAAAAGCCTCTGTGGACCCCATCCAAAGAGCCGTAACTTCAAACAAAAGGAAGAGTGACCATATAGCCCCCCTCCCTTAGCATTTAATGGCTCCCGGGACCCCATCCCCTGAGGCTGGCTCATTTGCTGTGTCCCAGGGAGCCTATCCCTGGGATACAGTGGTATACCTGCCTGCACAGGCGGTGAAACATGTCTTTGCTCCCGTCTTGCTGGAACTTTTCAAATTTCTTGCCAAACGGGAGCAAACACATAAGTCTGCTCCCGGCCAACAGGAGCTTTAAGAATGCTACGGCTGGGTGGGAGCAGACTTGTGATCTGTTACCCTGCCCACACTGACGTGAGCAGAAAAATAGATCATATATTGCTCCCATCCGAAAGGATCATGCCAAAAGCAGCTGCTCCCTTTGGGTGGGACCAATGCCAGCTCCCCTTGTGACCCTCTCATTGTGTTTGGAGGGTGTCCCAGATGAGTTTCAGGCACCTACCTATTATAAAAAAGAAGCCCTGGAGGATAGGGTTCAAAGTAGGCTTGGGGAGGGCCACCACACGAGCCTGCACCCCTTTTAAAAAAAATATACGCCTCTGGGGAATGGGGTCCTTATATCCTAATGAGGCTCCGAGAGGGGGACCACGTGACCCTCCTCTCCTTTTAAAGTTTCTTTATGCTAAAAAAAAACTAGAAAATCACTGAAAAAGACAAAGGTTAAAATAACATTATAGGTAGGTAAAATGTTCAGTGACAACACACCGTTTTAAACTCCAAAAGCCACTGAAATGCACCAGTTATAGTTCTAGTTACCTCAAGTAACTATAAACTTGTACCTTCACCCAGGGTATCTAATTAAAGAAGTGTGTTCACTGTTCTGCATGTAGGCAGCTATAACGGCCAGGTGCAGGCATATTGAAATAGAGATGAGGTCTGATTTTTGTAAGCTAAGAACATCACAGAAGATGTATTGGCCTGGAGGGTTAAGCAGTTCTATATGCCCAGGAATGCAGTATTGGACAAACCTTTTCCACTTGGTGGCAGAGCAGCTCAGCATGCTTCTTTGAAGATGGACAAGCACTCTTGAGAGATGTTGCTGTCACAAATTCTAGTATCTCAGGAGCCAGATCGCTAAATTGAGCCACTTGGAACTTAAGTGCCTGATTTTTCTGTGGTTCTGCGAGAGAAGGTCTGGTGTGATTGGAAGCTTCTCATGGGTAACCACAGACATTTCTAACAGGTTGGAGGCCCATGGTAGTCTGGACCCAGTGGAAGCCACCAGAATGAGAGTAGTTAGTTTGCTGCAGTTTCCTGACCACATACAGATGGAATTGGAGAGGTGGAAAAGGGTAGGCAAATATCCCTTACCAGTTCACCCGTAGTACATTGCCCATGGACTGGACTGTGGGTGTGAGAACTTGGAGGCAAAGGTTTGACATTTGTGTTTTGGGTAGTGGCAAAGAGGTCAACCTCGGGTACTCCTTATTGGATGAAGCAAAAGATTAGGACTTGTGGGTGGACTTCCTGTTTGGGGACTTGTTGCCATATCCTGCAGAGCAGATTTTCAAAATCCTTGTTCACTGCTGGAAGGTACGGAGCCAGTAGGAGTATCTGATGGTGAATGGCCCAATGCCATATCCTTTACTCTAGCGCTGATAGTTGTGGTGAGTGGGTGAGTGCTGTCTTTTTTAATTTTTAGAGGTAATACATGGCAGTCATGTTGCTAATTTGTTTGAGAACTACTTTGCATTGAAACTGCTGGAAGAATGTTTTCAGTGCTAGCTGGATGGCCAGCAGCTCAAGGTAATTGATGAAGAGGTCCCACACTGCTGTGGGGACCACATTCCCTAGGCAGTAAAATGCTTAAGATGCTGAAGATGCTCTCCCCACCCCAAGAGAGGTGCTGTGGTGATGGTCATCTGTGGAATTGGGCCCATGTAGGGCTGCCCTGAAACAAGTTGTTGCTGTTTCACCATTGCAGAGAGGAATGGGTGCTGGCCCGTATCAACACTAGATCCTCCCATTGAGAGGCAGTCCTGAAGCGGGCGCATGTGTAAGTGAGTGTTGAGAACAGTGGCTATGCATGAGACCATCATACCTAGAAGGCTTATAACTGCTCTGAACGTCGCTTGACGATTTGGCTGAAAAATAGGCAGTAGCTGCTGGAAGGCCTGCACTCATGCTTGACTGGGGTAAGCCTTGTTTATTATGGCTCCTAGAAAGGGCTGAACCTCCAGATGTCACAATTGAGACTTGACGCTGTTTATTGTGAAGC
Source organism: Pleurodeles waltl (assembly GCF_031143425.1). Classification (NCBI taxonomy): domain Eukaryota; kingdom Metazoa; phylum Chordata; class Amphibia; order Caudata; family Salamandridae; genus Pleurodeles; species Pleurodeles waltl. Next base: position 972,557,487 of record NC_090446.1, on the reverse strand, counting down.
TCAGTTGGAAGGAGAGAAATAGATGTCTGGATGTGGGTGAGGCAGTGCTGCTTGCTTGAACTCTTGATCAGTCAATCGTCTTAGTATGGGAATATATAACTGCCACCCTGTAAAAGGTGGGTTGTGACAACAGCAAGGCATTTTGTGAGCACTCTGGGGCAGTGGTGATCCCAAACGGGCAACACTTTGAACTTATAATGCTTACCACGAATCGTAATTAGCAGTGATGAGGAGGGTGGATCGGAATAGGGAAGCAGGCGTCCTTTAGCTTCAGAGCTGACATAAAGTCACCTTGCCCTAGAATAGGGATAACATCCTGCAGAGTGACCCTAAGGAAGTGTTCTGAGAGGATGTACTTGAGGGGCCTGAGATCGAGAATTGACCTTAGAGATCTGTCCTTCTTGGGGATGAGAAAATAAGGGGGGTAGACTTCCTTGTTTTTGTATTTCAATGGCACTGGTTTTATTGTGCCCTTGAAGTTAAGTGCCTGAACCTCTTCTTGAAGAAGGCGCTTATGTTCTGCAAGGTTGTGTGTGTGCTGGGTGGGATGTTTGTCAGGCTGCAGTGAGTTTCGAACAGTAACCATGCTGTATGATGGAATGTGCCCACTGGTCTGCGGTGATCTCTTACCAATGTGGAAGAAAGCACTGTAGCCTTCCCTTGACTTGTGTAGTGTGATCGAGGGAAGAGTGAATGGGGAAGTGAAAGTGAGTGGCTGCTTGGGGGAGGCAGCTCCCCTTGAGTACCCCTGTGTCGACTATTGGTGGTATTGTTGCTGACTTTGGTAGAATATGGGAGATTTGGGGGATATCTTTTTACTACCTCTCCCATCGCCTTAGCCCTATGAGCGTAATTTTTCAGTTTCTCGAGCATCTGATCCACCTCATCTGAACTGATGTTCCCCATTAAACCACAGATTTAACAGATGCTGTTGGACTTCTTGCTTGAAACCAGAGACACTGAGACAGGCATGACACAATGGCAGTGTCAGCTGCATCGAGAGCACAGCAGGTTGTAGTGTTGAAGATAGTTTTGCCTTCAGCCACAAGCTCCTGACCGTGCCTTTTGCATTCTTTGGGCAGATTTTGTAGGAGTTCCTCCATTTCAACCCACTGTGCCCTGTCACATCTAGCAAGCAGGCCTACCGATTTGGCTATATGCCAGTATCTGGCTAATTGCCCTGCCACTCTTTTACCCACTGGGTCAATCTTTTCGCTCTCCTTATCCAGATGTGGAGAGCCCTCTGTACCTTGGGCATGAGTGTGCTTGTGGGCTGTGTGAACCACAGGAGAGTCAGGTGGAATGTGGCCAACGATGTGAGGCAGGTCATTGGACAAGGGTTTATATTTTTTGTCTACCCTTGGCATGACAATAAATGCTTTGACTGGTTCCTGGAATGGGTCGGGCACAGTCTTCAGCATCACCTTTAGAATGGAGAAACTGGAGTGTACGCTGTGTTTTAGATAAGGTTTTGACCAGGAGGTCATCATCTTCCTGGATGGCATTGGTATTTTACATTATGGTATGTAGCTGCCCTGTTGATGACCTTATGCAAGGAGGTAGTATCATCCAGTAAGGATGCTTTTGCCGGAAAGTGGCCAGGGTCTGTGTTGCCCGCAACATCAACATCATAGTGGTCCCATGGGTCATCCCTCAATTCCGGATCATAGGGAGCATCATACAGCCTGCCTGGGTACAATGGGCTGTGTTCCACCTCCCCATTTAAAGAGTGCTATGACCTCTGTGATGAAGCTAGTGGAGATGGCACATGTGGTGGTGGCAGCGGAGGTGGAGGAGGAGGAGAAGAAGGAGGAAGAGGTGGAGAACAAGCAGGGATTGGACTAGTGCCCCTGTCCTTGTGTCTCTTGTGCCTTGGAGAAGGAGTAGTTTGCTCATCTAGCTACTCCTCGATGGACAACTTCTGCTTCTTTAGTAAAGTGTTTTGTGGCAGTGGCAAGGGCTTGGTGGTAATTTTTCTCATCTGTAGGTGGATAAAAACCCTCTTTTGCCGCTATTTGAGCTGGCACATGGTCTTGTCGTGCTTGCGGGAGAGTCAGAAAGGTGTGCCAGAGCATTAAAGAATGATTCATGAAGCTTGGAATGTGATGTTTTGACCAAAATTAAGAACTGAATTAAGAAGGGAAAAGAAAAATTGTACAGAAATAAGGTTTGGTGAAACAAAACATACTTGACAATAAGGTGCATGGAGCCTTTAGTAAAAGCTGTCCTGCTGCAAAATAAAAATGTAGTAGTTATGGTTTACCTGGGCATTTTTCAAAATTATGTAAAAAAACGAAGTATAAAGTTAATTGTGTTGATGATGAAAACATTTCCCAGAGAAGAAGAAACAGATTTGAGTAACACAGTCATGATTTTGATTGAAAACATTGGGCCTGATTTAGATCTTGGGGGGACTACTGCCATCCTGGTAGAGCGGCAGGCCCAAGTCCTCCATCAAGTTGACGGAGTTCGGACCGCTGTATTTAGATCTATGGTGGTTCAACCTCCATTTGCGTCGATGGAGTGTAGTCCGTCGCACGAGTGGTATTCCGCTGCGAATGCAGCAGACTCCAATGCTGGCTTATAGCACTCCGTCGCTGTCAGGATGGTGGGATTGCGCAAACTATATTCAGATAACACAGTCATGCTGGCGGTGTACCTGCGGCTGTCTCCCGATGACAGGAGTCCATCGCAGAACCTGTTCAGCATTTTACCATGGCTTTGGCTATTGGATGGATGCTAGTAGAACACACCTGGTGTATATTGGTCAATTGTGAACACCAGCAAACCACACTATAAAACACACTTCATTTCAGACCATGATCCTTTACCATTCCACTGCAGAACACCATTTTGCTGTTGCATTTGCCACACAGAAGTTTCTATTTTTTCTTTTTCTGTTTATTTTCCTTTCACTTTTTTTGATTTCCCATCAACTTTTGGGGCACTACATAATTATTCTAGTAAGTCACTTTGGCAGGGAGGACGAATCCACGTTTTACAGAGGAAGAAATGCAGTCATGGTGGATGAAATTATTAGAGTAGAACCACAATTATTTGGAGCCGAAGTACAAAATAGAACCAAATCTCAGAAAAGGCAAATGTGGACCAGAATAGTTGACAGAATGAATTCTGTAGCAAACAGTCTACACACACAGAAGGAAATTAGGAAGCGGTGGAATGACCTGGGGGGAGAGTGCATTCAATGCCCGCCAAGCATCACGTGGAGACCCAGAGGACAGGTTGTGGTTCTCCCAGCCCACCATTACAACTCTTTCTCTGGGAGGGGAAGGTCTTGCAGATCCTACATCCTGAAGGCTTGTTAGGAGTCCCTGGTGGGGTGGAGATTGGTAAATTGAATTTAGCGATGTCTCACTAATCACAAATGTAGTTTTTGCCCTTAAGTTAGCTGTTCAGGATGTTTGGAGACCCTCATCAAAACATACATAGCTAAACTTGACTCACCACAATATCTTGTTTTATCCTAATATCATGGTTGGATCTCTCTTTTTAACAATGCTCAAAATATTCTGTCAGACTATATCCATGGATCACCCCTTGCATTTGCCTAGTTCCTTGCTTTATTTCAATGTATGTTGCTATACATAAAAACAGGTTCCAACCACCACCTATTTGCACAGAAAAGAACAGTGCTTGTGAGTGTTTTTCCACCTACATCACTCACATATGTGTGTACATATTGTAAATGTCTTTTCATTTGCACTGCAGAAATTTGAATAGGTATGTTTTGCTCACATTTTAACAAGTATTGTCAATGGCATTTACAAATGACTACAACTACTATGAAACCCTGTTAATGTCTCTGGAAAAAGATAATGCAATGTGATGTTGGTCAACCTCAATTTTCTTCCATATATGCATATATGTCAAAATGTTATGCATTTGTCACTCACCATTTCATGCTAAGTATGAAAATGTAATTTATTGTGTTGATCTAGTATGTTGTCATTTTCTTTTTACTCCATTGAATTGATCTCATTGCTTACATAATTCATAGTTTGTTGAATCAAACATTTTGAATCATGTTCAGTGGTATGCTAAATTTAAGTAGTTTTGATACACAATTTACTTTGCAGTGTTCATATGATGACTAATGCCATTAATTCTAATACTTTGTACTATAGTATTTGTTTTAGCCTGCTACGCCTTGCAATGGTTTAGTTCTCAATTCTCCTCACTACTGTGTTAGGTCAAATGTCTGGTACATGTAGTGTACACTTTATAAATAACATTTTTCATTTCAGAACGTCTCTTCAACATTATTACTTCAACATCTGTGTAAATTAACCTGCATGTGTAAATTAGTTAAAATTACACAAAGACCTAATCAATCCAATCATAATTTTCACTTTTAGATTGCTTCACTTGTAGCTGAAGACACATTTGAGGTACAATCCAGACTTTTAATTTTGTTTTGTTTGTAATTCATTTTAGGTCTAACACCCAGGGCCTGTGGGCCACCATCTGCAACTAAAGACACCTCCACTCCAGACCATGATCAAGCCTTCAGTGAAGACACCACTCCTGCAAGTCTGGATGATGTGGAGATGCCTGATCCATCTGGTCTGTCTGGGCAGACAGCTCCAGTAAAACTCACTCGGTTGACACCTACACCTCCCACCCTAGCTGCAACAACACCTCAGCCAATGGATACCTCCACTATATGTGTCCAAAGGAACATCACACCAATCTTATGTCCTCCAGTCCCGTCTTCTGTTGAGCCAACACCACCACCTCCAGTTTAGCCATGACCCAGTGGGATGGGGCACACTGCCTCAAGGGTACAGGGTAGTGTGTGTGGGGGCAGTGGGAGGGAATCAGTGGGCTAGCAAGGTGAGTCCACTCGGATATCTGTCAGCCAGATCACCATCGACCAAGTCCTGGTAGCACTACAGCAGTTCCAAGACATGATGGGCCAGGTCCTTACAGAGGTCCGGGAAATTAAGCATGTGTAGAGATGCAGAATCACAACTCCAATTTGTGCTCCCTGAATGGGGTGATGTTTGAGATTTACCATCATATGTGCAGAGCATTTCCTGTACCATCCTCCACTGTCTGTGGTCCTTCAACATCAGTACAAAATACACCTTCCTCAACCACAGGTAGGGGGGCCCTGCCACATAGGGAGCCTGTTCCTCCTACCCCAGTCCCTGTGCCCCCCCCTCCTTCCTAGAAGTGATTGCAATCCGGACCACCAGGAGAGGATGACAAAGCCTCCGCCTCCAAGAGACGTAGATCCTAATTACCTCCATTGTGTGTCTATCATTCGCTCGGTGGACTACTTCATGGACACATTTACCTTTTTTGTGGACAGTTGTATTTTGTACATTGGATTTCAAACTATTTTAGATTGCCATAAATAGTTTCATCCACCATGATGGGCTTTATTTATTTCTTCTTTTTCCTTTGATTTTATGTCTCAAACTATTTTTAGTTCATTTGCATTAATAAAATAATTTCACATGACACAAAGTCAAAGTTTCAAACAAAAAATAAGATATACCAATTAGGTTATGTGTTTCCCATTTCTAAAACAAACAATTCTTTGTCAAAATTTTAGGTAATTTTTATAACCCATGCATTACTCCACTAGTATAGACACATATGTATGTCAAGCCATAGCATACTGATCTCCCTTCTCGTTGGCTAAATCTTCATTTTGTGTTAAATGTATGAAACTGTTAATGTGTATCATCATTGAAGAAAGAATTTCTTGTAGCACTGTCCTGGGTCAATTTTAGTTTGCCTGGGTACAAGAGTTTAGCTTAACTTCGGCTTTCAGGCCTGTGCCCTTTTACCTAGATAATATGCTAGCCGGTGAGCAGAATTTTAAACATTTCAAGCACTGCAGGGATTGTGCACTTTTTTAAGGCTGTTGGTTTTGTATTTGTTAGCACCTTTCATACCCTGTGTGGAGTCATACCTTTGGCCATACATTCAATCTTTTTGAGTGTCTTTGGCGGATTCCCAATTACTTTGACATTAATTGGCGGCATATTGCTACTGCTACTTTTTCTACACAGTGGCTGTCCCATCTCAGCCAAGCAGAGTGATGGAACTACCACCAGCAGAGCTGGTGGATGAATACACTTGTTGTAGAGGTTCATAATAGACAATGCTGTCCGTCTGTGTTGAATTGGAGTAGTATAGTTCTACATCTTGGACGTGTATTGTCAGTGAATTTGAATCAGCAGAAGATCATTCTCTGCCCTCCTCTTGCTCTAGGAGGCAATTGTAGCACTGTTAGACACAAACAAAGAAATAGCAGACTCAATTGTAGCGTTGTTGTACACATTGGTGCTTGAGAAACATTTACTGCTTGTAGAGGTATGTCCTGTTGGGTAGAGAGAGGGTGCGAGTACTACCCAAGGGACCTCATGGTCTACTGTGCAGGATCAGCCACATGGTGCAATTTGACGTTGTCAATGGAGACTAATCTGTTCCCTTTGGGACCAGGCATCAGTGGTATGATGACGGTTCTGGTACATGAATTCCAAGGACTGGGATTGGTGATCTGTCGGATGGGCCAACCTCCTTCTTCACAGCATTCTTTTCACTGACCAGATCCCCAACTTTAGGAATCCAGCCTGTAGATGTTGTTGGCAAATCCCTTATACCCAAGGTGGTGATACAGGCGGATGAATTGTCATCTCGAAATTGTTGTAGCTCTTGTAAAACACTGACATGTTCATTCATGTCAAACGGTGTGTCTACTGCCACCACACCAGGACGATCAAGATCTGGGTCATACATAAGTATCCCGAATAACACCTCATAAGGGGTGCAACCTCTCAAGGACCTTCTGGGCAGATTATTTAATGCTCTCTGGACTGCATATAGGTGATAAAGCCAACTACCGCCTGAACCTAATACTCTTGCTGTTAAGGATTGCTTTAAGTCTCAATTCCTCCTCTCCTCAACCGAATTACCCTCAGGATGGTAAGGGGAGGACTAAAGGAGGTCAACACACATTGTTCTCATGAACAAGCAGAACCACCGCACTCCAAAGCATATTGCTTAAATACAGTATACGTAAACAATTAAAATGTAGTAGATCCGCAAGAAAATCATTCAGAGTCCTTATGATGTTCCAGTAGGTCTTTTATTCGGATTGTTAGTGGTGAATCCACAGTGCAGTCCAAATAGGTACAGCCAACACGTGTTTCGTCACACCTGTGACTTTATCAAGGCTGCAAAACTATCTACAGTCAGGGGTTTTGAGAGATGTACAAGTAAACTGGAACATTGGCAATTTAAGAGACCGATATAGGAGTGAGTGTGCAAAAGACATGGCAACATCCAAACGTGTGTAACAGTGACATAAAGCACCAAAAGTTTGAAATGGATCGGATCACATAACCTGTTTCAATGTCAAAATAGCAAGTGGAGATCAACAACATACCCTACAAGTGATGTAAAAACGTCAGCACCAAAACATGCGTTGTAAAAAATTATGTACAGTGGAATCTTGAGCTAAGATACCAATGTTAAGTGGCTAAAGTGGCAGCTAATCACCAGTGTGCCCAGAAGTGTAAGGAGATGTAGGAAACACCTACCTATAGAGACTGATATTGAAGGGGTAACTCCCAGGCATATGTATGAGAAGTACCTGGGGAAGGCTGAAGAAGTAAAACGAGACAGAAAAGAGAGGGTTTAAGTCGGGCAGGGACAAAAAAGTGTAAGGTCGGAATGTGTTGGAGTAAGTAAAGGTAAGAGCAGGGAGGTAAAAGGTAGTAAGAGGGTAAGGCAGAAAGAGGAATACCTGTATTGTATTGTGTCAGGTATAAGACCGTATCATCCTGAGATCCGTAGGTTCAGTGATAAGGTAAACCTGGTAGTACACACAGGAATATATCTGTGTAAGTTCCAAAGATTTCAGGAGTAGGGTGGACCCTGGTAAGTCCTAAGGGGAGTAAATGTGAGTATGTAGAAGTTGTCATGTCATAAGATATGGTCCCATTGCGTAGAAGGTAGGAAAGAAGTAAGTGGTTCTCATAACGGGAATACAAGTGAAGAAAGTGCAGAGGAAGACCGATAGTGATAAAGCGTGTGAAGGTGAGAGGGGCACTGAGACAGTGAGGGAAGGGCAATGTGGAGTCCAAAGTGCGTAGTCATAAGTAGTAAGCGCTCATAAAAGGAGCACTATTTCGTGAAAAAACATGCCGGGAGAAGTAGTGGTAAAGGTTGATTTGGCATGGGCGAAAAGGTAAGGAGTAGTAAAAATGACAGTGCAGTGATCAGCAATCAATTGAGGCCGGGGGTAAAAGCTTAACCAGTTAGTGAGCTATTGAGTTATAAGAAACTGGCGTTGCCGGCGCAACAGTGGATATAGCAGCTAGGGTGGGGAGTGCGAGGGCAGTAAGGGAAGCCAATGTGGATTTAAGAAAGGAAACCTGAAATTAAACATGAAGTAAGTCCAGAGTGAATGCATATGTACACAGCGGAAAAATGGAGAAATGAACCACTGTTTGAGGCGCGCAATCCAAGGTAAAGTACAGCAAAGAGGAGCAGCAGTCAAACTTACCGAAGGTTGAGATCAGTCTGATGTCTGTTCATAGGATAAGTGTCGGTAAGCGGTGAGTCGGTACGGGGTTATATGGGGAGAAGTGAAACGTCATGGGGGGGGGGCCGTAGGAAGGCCAATGGGGTAGCCCGGGAACCCAAAAGGGTCTACAACAGCAGTAAGTGGCGGCCATGTTGAGAGAAACAGGTACCATGTGCAGGAACCTACGTGGACTATTGATAACCTTACCCAGAAGCCGGAGAGAGTAAACAGGTATGTATATACACATTGTCCTCATGGCGTCCCTTATTGCCCTAGAGGCAAAAGCAGTGCCCTGGCCCTGCAAATCTTTAGGAACAGTTTGAGCGTCAGCTGACCATTGTGGCCATATCCACAGGAATCTAGAACAGAAATCAATAGAGACTAAGATGTAATTATATGCACCATCAAGTTGTAATGGACCACAATGGTCCAGGTACTCACATTGTAGTGGTCTGTTTGACACTAAGAGGGAAGTCTACAGTGGGCATTTAATGGTGGATCCTTTTATTTGTTGGCAAAGGTCACATCAAAGGACATATTGCTTGGTCTGTATGAATAAACCTGGCAACCAAAAGCATTTTTGCAAAAGATAAATGATGGCCACCACACCTGCATGAGCAGAAGCGACACCCTGATGTACTGCTTCCGTGAGATCTTGGTTGGGGATCACACAATCTCTCACCCCTAGAATTGTTGCAAATCCAATATTCTGAGCACTAACATGGTGGGTATACTTTACAGGGTATGTTTTTGGTGAAGGCTGGCCTTCAGCCAAAGCTTTCACAGCAGCCAGTGTCTCATCATCCAATCTCATATGAGAACTAGTTAATGCAGCAACAGAAGCCACAGCTTCTGCAGATTTAGCAGTTTCATCAGCCAAAGTATTTCCTACAACATGTACTCCTACAAGCTGGCGGCCCAATGTATGGACTACATGAGCATCTAGTAGTCTGTCCTTAAGATTAGCTACCATCCCACACAACATTCTGGGGGTCATTTCGACCTCGGTGGTCTTTTCACAAGACCGCTGGGGGACCGCCGTGTTGAAGACCACCAGTGGTGGCGGTTTTCCGCTCGGCGTATTATGACTGCTGGCAGCCCACCGTCCTTTTCCGGACAGAGAGCCGCCAGAAGCCATACTGGCGGGCTGGGGGGAAGTGGAGGCTGCTCCACCTCCACCGCCACGTCAACAGAACACCGTCCACCGAATCACGTTCTGTGATTCGGCATGGCGGTGTTCTGTTGACGGTGTGGTGGCGGCGGAGCAGCCCCCATGGATCCCGTCCCCTCCCGGAAGATCAACGGACAAGGTAAGTTGATCGTCCGTTAGGGGGGGGGTTGGGGGTGTTGTGTGATGTGTGGGTGCACGGGGGTCTGCGTGGGAGTATGTAGAGGGGGTGTGTGAGTGCGTGTATGCATGCAGGGGTGTAGTGTGAATGGAAATGTGTGCGTTTCTGTCTGCATGTATGTCTGTATGGATGTGTATGTCTGAATGAGGGTGTGCGTGTATGACTGTGTGTGTGTCGGTTGGCATGTTTGTTCGTGTGTGTGCAGGAATGTGTGTTGGTGGTGCCTGCATGCGTGTCAGGTGTGTGTCTGTGTTGTGATGTCGGGGTAGGGGTGGAGAGGGGGGTCCTGCCACCTTTGGGGGTGGCAGGGGGGTGGGGGGTGTCGGGGACAGACTCGGGGGAGGGGGTGGGGGTGGCGGAGACCCCTATCAGTGCCAGGGAAGGAATTCCCTGGCACTGATAGTGCTTACCGCCATGGATTTCATGGCGGTTCCAAACCCCATGCACTCCATGGCGGTAAGCCGGGTCATGATACCGCTGGTGGTCTTGTGACGGCCGCCGGGCTGGAGACCCAAGTCTCCAGCCCAGCTGTCATCTCCGCCATGGCGGTCTGATCGGGGAAGTGGCGGATGACACCGCCATGGTCATAATTCCAAATTTTTTACCGCCGGCCTGTTGGCGGTAAAACTGCCACTTCTCCGTCAACCGCCAGGGTCATAATGACCCCCTCTGTGTTTAATGTTGTTCCCCTTGGAGTCTCTGAACCCATTTAAATGCCAGTGATTGAGATAATCATTGTAGGACTGGACACAGTAATACAAGTCACACACAATTAGTGTGGGCTGTTCTGATCCGCATGTTCCAGTATCAAGATTAGGGCTCTAAGCTCTGCCAGCTGTGTATGGCAGCCCCCTAAAGTCTGTGTATAGGTTTTTTTGAGGGTGAAATGCACTGTCTCTCAATACCCCACTTACGGCTGCAAAAGCAGCTGAATATTGACGTTTAGTGCCTACAGCTGGTTGTGCTGAACCATCACTGTAAATGATAGTTTGGTATTGATCAAGTGGTAGTATGTTAGTAGGCGCGGGTAATTCTGCTCATATTGGAGAAATAATTGTGTTTATTAGTTTGGGTCAAAAATGTAATCAACATCAGTGGCAGTCAGAGAGGTTGCCCATTGAATCCAACGTGGACTTAATGCTTTAGTGCTCCTTTTCTTCTAATAGAATATCACAGTTCTAATTTCCCCAAAATATTTGCTCTGTCGCACTCCATTTGGATATTTAATTCATAAACCCTATTGGGAGGGGAGATGCACCTGTCCACTGTCTCTATGGTGAGAAAGTCATTAGTTGCTGTCACATCCAGATGATCTATAAGATTCTGGTGACAAATCGTGACCTCTACCACGCTGTCTAGCAGAGTAACTGCCTACGTCCTGTTCTTCATCAACATTCTCAGCATTACTGTCATGTTTAATGAAAATTGCTGCCACCTTTTTCTTTTTAAATTGTGGCTTTTGTTGGGGAGATCCTTTTTAACATAAGCTTCTCAGGAGCATTGTTAGTCCTTCTTCTGCTTTGCATAGTCAGTGTGGAGTTCTGACTGGCCCAGTCTCTCACTCCATTTATCCTGCGTGTCCTGGAAGGAATTAGAGGGTCATGTATTAGTATATTGGTACCTATCAGGTATTTTTTTTAATTTCTCTAGTTCAGAGATTCTCCTCTCTGACTTCTTTTGTCTGTGTTTTTTTTTCCTCCCTCCCTAGATAAAACAGTCAGTTTTATTATTTGCTTTTATATATTTTTGCAATGCTTGCATTTTAGGAGAAATGTTTTTATTCCATAATCAGTTGGGATTCCATGAAAGCATCATTATCATTAACGTGCGTATTGTATTGTCATCATGTCCTTTGCTTCCTGTTGTTCAAGAACAGAATGTGAACACGTCAGGCATTTATTATGATATTGCAGATACAAGTCTGCGCACACAATCTAACATTTAGGTACATACCCACATCAGGATATCTGTAAGAACAGTAACATGTGCCTTATAAAAACACCTTATGAGACCAAGGCCATTAGCAGGGGTTCCTCCCAGGATATTCCATTTATAGTACACGCCACTTTGCGCAGACCTCAGCCTTTGTGTCTCTGCAAAGCCTGATTTGAAACTGGATGCTGAACTTGTCCGACAGCTGCCAACTGGTGTAGGAGTGACTCAGTTGCATACAAGCAGAGGTGCTGCCGCCCCTAATCCAGCAGTCTCATAAAGATACGACAGCACACCACTGAAAGTTGGTTGTGACATGCCTCCAGATACTGCCACAATGTATTGGAAGGATCGTGTGGCCACAAAATGAAGTACTGCTATGATATTCACTATTGGTGTTATTTCTATTGTATTCCTATGATGAGGCAGAAGATCAAGCTCTAGCTGCTGACGTAAATCCAGAACAGTTTGCCTATTTAATTTGCATTGTTTATAATGTTCCTTTTCTCCATGCTGGCAAAGTCTGGAAAAGGTCTGAAGACTTGAGGGTGTTGTCTCCTACCCCTCTGTGATTTCATATGTCTGCATTTAAGAAAAACAAAGTAGCACTTGAAATGGCCCTACATTACTTTGATAATCAATGCCATCTCATGTCTTTGTCACAATACATATCTTAGTGACATATCTGTACACTACATTTTGTGTTATGTTTCAATTTCAAATATTTTTTTACGTCTGATATTTTTTCCTACTAATGGGTACATAATACGTTTCAAATGTATTATTTACACATTATTTATTTTTTCAAACATACAACAACAGAAGTATAAAATACACCCCATCACTATGAATGTTAAACACAGCAATGGTTTACATTTTAATGTGTAAAACTTTTAAAATAACAGTGTTGTACGTATCTTATTTTTGTAAACAAATTAGCCACCATTTTGAGCGGTGTTGATGCACATTACATTTAAAAATACACTGCTTCACATACTAAAATGGCACACACCTGACCTTGAAGTCAGGAGATTGGCTATCCGACGGCCATAGGCAGAAGTTGACGGCATAGTAGGTGTAACACTCCATGATGGACACAGCCTTAGGCTAATGTATGTGATGGCTATGCACGAAAGCCTGCACCTGTTTCCATCTCTGGCACGGATTGTGTTCGCAGTATACTTGTACACGGCGTCTTGAAAAAAGTTCACTTGTCTCCTAAGACTGCAGCCAACAACACCTCCTCCACTTTTGCTGCTGCTACCGACCTCTGGGAGCCAGGATTCAAGGCAAAACAGGTGACTGGGCCCCTAACTTCTACCATGAGGAGTTGCGACTCCTCACCACAGATATCCTGTCCATGTACAGCCAGTTGTATGGGAACCCACAGGAACAGGTGCATCTTTGATTGGGAAATGTTTTCTGAATCTTCTTCATACACAGGCTTTTTTGTCCCTTTTTATTCATGATTGAAGTGTTCAGATTGGAGAGTAGTGAACTCTATAATGTAGGAAAGGACATAATGATGTTTGACAAGGTTTCAAATGTCTGTAACTAGAAATGAAAAGTCATCTGAACGAATAAGCTGAATTTTCAGTTCTTTTAATCACAAATCCAGATTTAATTTGACAAACTGCATGCCACTTATTTCCAGTGGCCAGTAAACACTGTACTAGCAGTCTAAGTGAAAATTACAACCCCATTTTGAAATTAGAGAAATATATAGCGCTAGAAGAAACTTTCAATTACTTTTTCTGAAAGGTGGGTGCCTGTATGTGTTAGCCATGTAATGATGCTAGATATGGGGAAAGGTGTATTCTGTGCTGCAAGTATAAATGACACAGGCTTTCAATCACCCATACAAGTATGTCCCATTACTACACACACTTAGGCCCTCATTTCAACCTTGGTGGGCGGTAACCGCCTAACGGCCGCCTATGCAGCCAGAAACCTGCCGGCAGCATTTCAACATCCCCACTGGGCTGGCGGGGATGTGGGCCATAACATTACAGCTGGCTCCTAATGGAGCCGGCGGCAATGTGGCGGTGTGGCAGGTGCAGCAGCACCCGTCGCGCTTTCCACTGTCTACCGCCATGGACAGGCTGGTGGTAAGGGGAGTCAAAATCCCCAGGGCAGCGCTGCTTGCAGCGCTGCCCTGGCGGATTGCGACCGCCGGGACATCCATGGCGGTCCAGGCGGTGTGACCACAGCGGTACCGCCGCGGTCATAATGTGGCATTTCGTACAGCCAGCCTGTTGGCGGTACGAACGCCACTTTAACCCTGGCGGTCAGTGACCGCCAGGGTTGAAATGAGGCCCTTAATCTCCAAAAATCATTGTCTCTCCCTGACACACATGGTAGGCCTCCCATACTGCCCTTAGTCAGTGTATGTGTTTCAATCCATAGTACCTTCCTTTAATAAACTTTGGCATTAAAAACAATGGAGTGCTCTGGGCTTCTAATGGCTGGTAGAAGCCTGGAGCTTCAACATTCCAATGAAGATGTTTGTGAGCTGGATTAGTAACATGAGGACCTTGAAAATGTTTAGGATAGTCAACAGGTTACTACAAAATAGCATTTCCTTGGGAACAAAATGTTGGTAAGTAATCTGTATTGACTTTTTAGAAATACTTGTGAGAGATGTTACAAAATGATGTCACAGCAATACAGACAAAGCCACACAAAATGTTTTGTTTTCTTTCTTCTTTCACATCCATACAGATCAACGCCCATCAGAAGAAGGTGATATTGTAGGCCACCACCAGTTGGTGCAGACCCTGGAGGGTCTAGTAGCAGCACAGCACCCGTTGCCGAAAGAGGTGGGAGGACCTACTATCCTGGACCAGAAAGTCAGCCAAAGTCCAGCTCGGCCTTTCCTCCCAACATGGGGAGCACGTGCGCGCACCCTGATGCCGCACCATGACCCCCTCAATGACCAAGATACTTGGGGTGGCCTATCCGGACATTGAGGGGCAGTTGAGCACAACAGCAGCATCAATGGGGTAAGAGCTAGTGTAAGTTCAGCATGTTAAATAACTAAGTATAGCAACTAATTTTGCAATCAACATTAATATGTCAAATATGTCCAATGCAGAAGAAGAGTTCTTGAAGATCTAAGTTTTGCCTAAGGTTTAGAATGATGTGTTGTGTAGATAAAAATTTGGGAAAAGACACCACCCTATTTATGTTCACTACTAAAGGACTGATTTAAGCAGACACGTACCAAATAGGCCACTGGTCTTTAATGTGTCAGGTGTGAGACTCCTTCATTACTGTGAATGATGTTGCATTAGCTCTATTGTAGGTGATATAGCATAACATTCTAAAATTGATACAGTAGATCTTACAAACGTCACATTGTTAAGTTGGTTTTATATGCAAACAAGAGTAAGCATGTGAGCCAAAATGATTAGTAATATCAGGTGGGTAAATGGCAACATTTTTGTTTTAAAACATATCCCAGATGTGTTTTAAAACAAAAATACGACTTCTTACATGTTAAAAACTACAAATTTCCATGATGTCTTACTTCTTCACACGTGTGCATGTAAGCCAGTTTTTGTGAAAAATAATTGTGATAGGCATATACAATTTTTGGCACAACTTAGACAGACATGTGTACACATTGGTGATAGAGTACCACATACCATAAACCATTTTACAATATCCTTTGTTATGTCCAGATAATAAATCAATGGATGGAGAAAAATTGGAAAATTAAAGGGACTTTTGCAGATGGAAAGTTCTATCACATATATATATTTTGGAATATTTTATATGGAAAACTCAATATCAGGCTCAAGTCATGACTCAGTTTGTAAATGTATAAATGCATCAAGGTGTAATTGTTAGCATATTGTGAACTGCATGTGAATCTTTGATGAAACAACTATATATGAAACAGGTGTATATAATATTTACTGTGGTTTCGTAGCAATTTGTGCCCATAGTGAAAACCAACATATTTTGTGAAACAATTATACAATGGTAAATCAGACTTCTCATAACCAGAGATATTTAGGAGAAAAATGTGAAAATGTTTTAGCTTTGTACTGAAGTTGATTCGAAATGCGTCAAGGCCTATGTATTTACGTATGCTGTATGAGTCACTTGTTGTCGGATCGCACCTTACGTAAGCAGGAGTGATATGGAATTCCTGACGTGAGTTCCCAACTTCCCACAAAGCATAATCAGTCCACCAACTGTCAAAAACAATCAAAGATAAGCGGGGGAAGAGGGGATGGAAAAGGAAAGAAACAAAACATGTCCCTCGAAAGTGGTGCATTTAATTGTGTGTGCCCAACTGAGTCGTGTATGCCTTCCTGAGTAAGATAGAAATTATAGAAATAGTCGCTAATTGTCCAATAGAGTAATGTAGTATAATGTGTGTAATTTTGAAACAACAGATATGCCCAATTATAATACCTGAGCAAAACCCCTCTTCAATTGTGTGATAGATAAATGATTGCATAAAATAAAATGTGAAATCTAGAAAAAATATAACAGAGCATAAGTACTGTATGATAACAAACTAAGGAAACAAACCTTGCCACTAAACTCATGAGAAGATTCCACATACCTTACAAAATCCAAGTACTTGGCAGTAATAAATGTCAAAACAAAAACAAAAGGAGAAATCAATTATAAAGTATTTCTTAAAATTCATAGACCTATGTCCTGTATGTCAAGAACCAGCACTAATGTATCCTGATAGAAGTTACAGGGAAGTTTACTTCAAAGCCAAGACAACAAAGGTCCCTGATGCTGGCTGCCAATGTCAGATAAGTACATAGCAAAAATAATTAATGCAGGGGCATAGCGCGTTACCACCTATTCACAGAATTGTAGGATGCATAAATCTACATGTCCTTTTGTTTTCTTCACAGGTATACTTCAGAAGAAAATGCAGGAGCGTCTGTAAATGAAAATCCCCGGATCCCAACACAGGAGAATAACCGGCGGAGAAACCACTGACAACGCTGACATGGCGTGCTGTGACTGGAAATGGAAGGAACGTGCCTGGCTGCAGGAGCTGCTGATGCTCAGCCAGAATGCAAAGCAGTTTCCTGCAGGGTGAGAGGGGCTTTAATGCTGCCGTGCTCCACCCCTGCCACATCCACTATGCGGATCACTGCAGGCGTGACAGTACACCCCTCAACAACTCTCCCCACAGGTTTTGACTTGTGAGAGAATCACCTATGGAACTGACAAAGCAAACGGGGGGCATGAAGATGGCCAGCAGGCTCCCATGTATGATGTTCAGGACCATAACCCTTCCAGTGAACCAAATACTGAAGTCTACATTGCACTCTTCTGGAATCCACAATTCTTTTCACCTCAAATTCCGGCTCATCATTCAACATCATGGATAAAAGTTTTGTGGGACATTGAGTACCTTGAGCAGCAGGATTTAGCAAGGAAACATGGAAAACAGGATGTATTCGCAAGATAGCAGGCAGCTCCAGCTCATCACAACTGAATTGATCTTCTTAGTGATTTTATAAGGCCCAATATAACGAGGCTTAAATTTACGTGAGCCTTTCAAGGCAATGTTTTGAGTGGAGAACCACACCATATCAATAATAGAATAATCTGGATTGGGACGGTGATGAAATTCAGCGTTTCTCTTATACACTACTTTTGCTTGTCTAAATTGACCTGAGCAGTTCCCTGTATACCATGTATGTGATCTACCAAATCTTGGCTAGGAGGTAGAAGAAGACTGTAACAGCAAAAGCCGAGGATGAAAACCATAAGTGCTATAGAAAGGAGAACATTTTTTAAAAGAGTGCATCCCATTATTGTAAGCAAATTCAGCATCCCAGAGAAATGTGTCCAATCAAGAGCGGAATGCAAAAACTGACATCTTAAATACTGTTCAAGGCCTTGATTTACTCTTTCAGTTTGGCCATCTGTTTGCAGGTGATAGCGTGTAGGCCTGAGAGGAGTTTGCGTAGCCGCGCTACATGGAACTCCACTACGCTGAGTTCTACTAGCGGAAGGAGTTTCTTGCCGCGCCATTTTCATGACGTTCAACATCCTTGACAACGGAAAGTACGTGCTCACATTGGAATTCTTGCGTGAACGATACCATGCAGTTCGCATGGGCGTGACCATCTTGCTTTTTTGCTTGTTATGGTGCGGGGGCCTACTTTTCTATCCTTCCATATCCCTCCCATCCATCTGTTTTAAAACCTTTTCCCCTAGTTTCTTTTTATTATATTACAGTTTCTCTTTCTCTTTTTATATTTTAACTTTTTTCCTAAATGTTTTGATTTTTTGCGACTTTTTTACTTTTTCATTTTTTGTTTTACTTTCTTTTCCCTCCCTTTTTCTATACCCTTCCTTATCTCTTCCCCCGCAAGTCCCCAGCACCATGGCACAGAGGGGGCGGCAGTGCCAGTCTCCCAGCTGCAAGCGTCAGCCTCCTTCCTTGTAAGGGGTGGCGATGTCAAGGGGTGTAGCCCCGTGTCATTTCTTTCTGAGTTGGAGTTGGCTGCCTTGGTGTTCTATGTGCAGCGCTACCTTCCCTCCACCTTGGCAGGAAGCAGCAGGCCCGGGTCTGGGGACGGCCTCCGGGAGTGCCAGCAATTCTGGGAGAAGGTGCTCCGGGCTGTGCGCCGCAGCTCTGGAGTCTGGCGCACCCAGCAACAGCTGATTCACCTGTGGGCCGACATCCTAGATCGGGAGACGGACCTGCTCGACCTGCTAGGCATTGAGGTTGGGGGGCTGGATGAGTATTAATGAATTATTAGTTGTGTTCTAGGCTAATAGCTTCTTCACAAATAGTAAGCATGTTGCTCACATGCAGGTAAGGTAACTTTATGTTACAAATATAATATTATGCGATCGTCATCTAGACAGGTGGTAGGTGCTACCTAATTGTACTTGTTTTTGTCGTTTGCTTGGGATGATTAAGAAGTAATGCAGAGACCCTTCCTGTGCCCTGTCTAAGATAGTCATCGTTAATATATTAGTATTAGTGAGTTTGCATGTTCTCTCACTTCTCTGTGCCTTTATTTTATGTAGCTTGTACAGTGCCAACTGCCAAGCAATTTCCCAGTGATGTGGAGTAGTTTTGCAGGCATCCAATCTATGCATTGAGAGATTAAGAATGAGATTAGAACTGTAGAAATCATTCATTGCAATGTATTATTAATTTTGTAATTAGTAACATTGCAATTTATTACTAAACTTTGCTTGCGTCAAATTTTTAAAACCAAGTGCTAAATATAATTCATTATGGCTTCCATAATGGATTTACTTGTGCTCTAATTTTTCCCTTTCAACATTTGCCAACTACAGTGAGTCACAATACTAGCCAAACCTTAGTCATATGATATTGGTGATGAGGTACTGATTGATCTGTAAAGTGTATACTCTAGCTACCCATCCTAATCCCCTCTATCTTACCCTGCAGTTGAGTATGTAAAGAAGATTTATTTCCTTGCTGCAAAGGAAATGTATAAATTTGGAAAAAAGTAGTTATTACAAAGTATGGTGGAGGAGGGTCATGAGTGCAGTTAGTAAAGTGGTCCATAAGTAAGTGCCTTGATTTTCCTGAATGGGATAGTCTGTGACGATGCGAATGCGCCATATACAATCTATATCCCATTCCTTAATCCTTTTCCTGTACTGCAGTGCATCGCTTTTCCCTCCGCCTACTTATGGCAGACAGGATGTCTGCATGATTGATTATATTATACTCTATACCATGTTTCATTCTTAGTATTCATCAATCTTGTAGTCTAGGTATAAAGAAGAACAGGGCCATCGGAATAAAATAATTTTCTAGTACAGCTGTCCCAGCTGTAGACAGCAACGAGTACGAGTAGGGCGCCAACTGAGCTAGCAATGCCACCATTAATTTAGCACAACAGGAGAGAGAAGAATAATTGTACTCCATAGTGCATATTATGGATGTGACAGATATCATCTTAAAATTGAGGCCCATATTTATACTTTTTGATGCAAAACTGCGCCAACGCAGTTTTGTGTCAAAAAGTTTAGCGCTGGCTTGTGCCATTTTTTAGCACCATCCGATCATCATATTTATGCTATGATGCACAATGGCACTAAAAAATGGTTAGAGTAAAATATTTTGACATAAACCCTTGTGCCCTGACGTAAGGCAAATCGACGTTACTGCTGCAAAACTGACTGTAACCCTTTTTGCCACACGTAAACATGTCGCAAACAGATATGCACCATTTTAACCCCGCATTTGCTTCAATTTTAGATGCTAAAGCAGGAAAGGTGGCAAAGCAGAGGGAAGATGGAAGCAGCAACCCAGGAGAGACCCCAGGGTGATCCTATATACCAAGGAACCAACCAGGAGGAGACACAGAAGTCCCATGGGAAGGAAAAGAAAAAGTGCAAGTATCAGTTTAGTGAGGAGGAGCATGAGATCCTTGTGAGAGAGGTGACAGAGCACCAATACCAGCTATTTGTCAGCTCCTAATTGCCAATTGGCAAGAAAGAGGCAATATGGCAGCAAATAGTGGATACAATCAACAGTGTGGCAGAGGTGAAGCAAACTGTCACCGAGTGCAAGAAACGCTGGCATGATTGTAAGTGAAAAACTAAGGAGAAAATGGCCAGGAACAGAAAGGCAGCACTGCAAACTGGAGGTGGAAGTCCTGCACCACAGGAGGACCTGAATGACATGGAGGAGATGGTTGCAGCGGTCATCCTGGAAGAGCTGGTCACAAGAATATAAGGACAGGACAGGGCAGCCTTCCAACAACCACCACAAATGCAGGGTAAGTTGCATGGACATTATAACTGCCACTTTTTAAAATGCTAGAAGGGGGAGGCACATAGGAGACACTCAATGCATGCGAAAGTAGTGCAGCAGGACATATTGCCCATGAATCAAATTGTACCATTCAATCATAAGCAACACGTGCACACACCTTCGTCGTGCCATGCACCACAACACATACAAAACCTGGCTATAGGTCAATCACCAGGGCTATATACCAACATGTACATATGCAGCCCATAGGATGGAAGGCATGTCTAATTACTGTGCTTGTGGTTGTGTCATCACAACACCTCTCGCAGACAGTCAAACCTACCCTTCCCACACAACTGAGACATCAAAGACTAGAAAGTCAGTCAATACCATTCCTGGGTAACGTCATGGTGGTGTCTCTTGAAGAAACACTTTCCAACTGCCATGTCCCATTAACAAAACACATGTGTGCTGCATTTTACAGCACACATTAAAATGGCACCTTAGCTAACATTACTCAGACATGCGCAGAAGCCAACACCAGCCGCACATAAACAACACATCCTCATAAGGCAGCTGTACCTGTATGGGTGCAGGGAAAACTAATCTGTGCAGCTGCTGGTGGAATTGCAGGGTGGGTCTGTATCACAGGAAACATGGCACTACCCTGTGTAACTAACCTGGTGCAGTGTGGAGCCACACATATTGACGCTGATCAGAAGTGTGCCACTAGAGAACATATGCACTACAGATTGCAATCTGTAGAACACAACACGTACAGGCTGAGCCCACAACAACTCTGACACAACCATGTGAGCCACAAAGGAGTGGGGAAAAAATCATACAAACACAATATATGGTGTATGTCTGTGAACATCACAGTGCACAATACCACATTGGCGGGCGGGGGATGGCGCATGGGTAGGTCTAGCATTGGTAAGACTGCTAGTGCAGTTTACCCTCCGCGGTTGGCAGTATAAGTTACAAGTTGTGATGGCAGGGGGAAATCTGTCTCCCCATGTCAACTCTGTGGGGCAGTTACCACAACATTGTTTGAGGATCAAATAGAGCCAGCGCCAATCTTGGGGTGCATTGGATGTGACAGCAGACGTTGCACTTGTCACTGCAAATCAGGCAGTGGATAGCACAAAGGGTTTGGCCATGGGGCCCCCTGCACTGCCCATGCCAGGTGCATGGGATGTGCAGGGCCACACCACACCACATTACCACCAACCGTTGCATGGGGGTTGGACCGCCATGCAAAGGCTGGAAGTACAGCAGTAACATACCTGGAGGGTAGTGCTGATTATATGCTGGGCTGGTGTCACAAGATAGGTGCCACTGCCAGTCTGTAAGCTGCCGGCAACCTGTCAGTGCCAGGCCATTGGTCCATGGGGCATTCCCCATGGTCAACATGTGCCACTTCCACCTGCGCTGTTGGTGGTGATCATATTGCCAATGGCAGTCTGGTGGTCATAAGACTGCCGGGCTAGTAATGACGGTCCATGTATGCACCAGTACAACTAGCTGCAAAATCTCCATCAAACTAGCCCAGGCCCTGATCATAGTTGAAAATGAATCAACTGGCTTGTCCAAAATTCAGTGGCATCAGGCACTGTCATATAGAAAATGATGCTCAGATCAACATATGATACCCATGCTGGCCATCCTTGGGTCCACCCCTGTGCCAGTGTTGAATTAGCTGCACTGCTACAATGCTGCAACCCTTGCACAACAGTGCAAGTTTGCCTGCACTGAGGGGGAGACATTAGTAGTGTAGGAGCACCTTCCAGCACAGCCAGAAACTGAAATGGCAATCTGCTAGGTTCATGTGTGCTGTGGAATGTAGCACACATACACATACATCAACACGAGGAACAATCAAAGGAAACTACAATAACGCGCCTTGGTAATGCCATCCCTGGGGTGGTGTAAGGTTTTGGTGCGGCCCTGGTGTATGAAAAACACGTAAAACTGGGACAGAGGCAAATTGCAATGTGTATTTGTGTGGCGTAATCACTGAAACACCCATTGCAAGTCCCTACAATGCAAATTGATGCATAGGAACGGGCCACAATAACAAAATGGTATCAAGCCACCTAAAGGAAAAACATCACACCTAGTAAATATGACTCAGCCTATTATGCCACGTGAGCTTCCCTTTATGTGACATTCAGGTGGGGCAAAGGGCTGATAAATTGCACCCATAATGTACATGATCAATGTCTGGGGTGTAAGTTTAACTGAGCCTCCAATAGCAGATCAATGATGTGACATGTCAAATGCCATAACATTGAAAAAGTGATTTTACACCATCTCGTTGCAGAGGATGATGGCTTTCCTGCTGATCTACCTGTCCTGGAGTTCTCTGATGACCTGGATGACCAGATGACAACCACCAGCCAACAGACTCTCTAGGATGTTCTGGTATCCCTCCAGACACCACCTACAGTTGCACGGAGGACAACCAATGTGGCAGCCATCCCAGAAGGTCCACCCAAAACACAAACTTTACAACTTTCCAGTACAGACACAGCACAGGACTCCGAGGATCCAGGGACAAGCTTCCAGATGACAGTGGTAGGAGTCCAGCGGGAGCTGGCCAAGCAGGTGTGGGTGGGGATGGAGACCGTGTCAGCTAGCCTAGAGAGAATGTGCACGTGCCTTGTGACAGCTAATGAACACACAGCGGCTAACCAAGGCACACACTCCCCACTGTGTGGAGTCCACCAGTGTCTGAAGGACATAGCTGCTGCCATGAAGGAGATGCTACAGCAACTGCCTTCCCAAACTGGCAGCAGCATAATAGACCTCCCCACCACCACCACCAATGGCACAGGAGACACCACACACATCGGAGGATGAAGATGTTGAACTTATCACCTTTACTCTGAATAGTACCCGGTAACACCAGTCTATGCCATATGGGCTGTGTTCTCAGTTCTGTGCTAAAGATCATGCCAGTGTTGGCACAGTAGGATATGTGCACTCTTCACCCACACACTGTTGACCTGTCTGCTATGGATTATCATTGTCTCTCACTTACCAATTGGCAATTATTGTTCCTCCACACTTATCAACACTACTCCAAAGCATGTCCCATGACATGTCCCTCAACCCTGGACTTGTATTGTGTCACAAATATCTGGATTTCAGAACTGGGGTCACTGACCTGGATATTGTAAATATCTCACTACAACACTTCCACTTGTAAATAAACACCTTGTACACAATTAGCATGTCTACGTCTATTTTGATCCATCGACTCAGCTAAATGATTGTAATGTGTGAACCCATGTCATAGGTCACAGAATATCAGTACATGAGTGCAGGACTGTGGGGGGCACAAAGCTACACACAATGATCCTATCATGACAAATGTGTATGTTGGTTTCATCACCTACAAGCAATTCATTGAGTATGTCACAAATGAAGGACACAAATATGGTTCCCTCACCACATATGGCAGGTATGGCTGAAAAGCAAGTCTAGGAAAATATCGTCAGCTGGGAGTACCAGAAGAACTCATTAGTGTGGTACAGAAGTAGCTAACCTCATTAGTGATGGCCACCGGTCAATCTTGCAGGATAGAGATCCAATTGTGGCTGTTGTCAGATGTGTCACAGTTCCCAACATTCCTACTACAAGACCCCAAAATTGACAGCTGGAGTACTAGACCTACCTGTCCAATCCAAAGTATATATAGTCATCATGAGTGGTGGGTACACTGGATGGCAGATGCATGGACTAGTAGATGTGATGTTGCAGTCAATATGACAGCTCTGTTGTCAATAGTAATAACACATGGTATATGAGGCTTTTGTAGGCAGGACGGATTCCCTGGGCCATCTTCCTAGTTTGGCCAGGACACTCAGGGGGAGAATCCAGAGACTCACACTAATTACACAAAGGCCCTCAATATGACATTGGCGGTAAGTGGCGCTTACTGACTTGCAGACTGCCGCCAACATACCGCAACCGCAGCGGTATACTGCTACGTGTATTATGACCCACAGATAGAAATCCACCACTATACAGACACACACACAAGTCCGCCAGCCCAAAGGTCAGTGATAAACTGGCAGTAGCAAAACCTACACCGTTACGCCAACAGAAATACACCCACAGCATCATGACCCACGAATCACCGTGGCGGTCATTCAATCGCGGTAAACCATTGGCGGTACAGACCGCTGCACTCAAAATACACAGACTAACAAAACAACACCACATTGGCCAAATTGAATAACACACACCTGACACACATACACACTCCACACCCACACACCCACAACACTATAACACATACACCCACACTACCCACAACCTTTTACGACCCAAAGAATTTGACAACTGAGAGAGAGACAAGCCAGGAGCACCCACTGAATCTGAGCCACAAAACACCATCACTCATACACCATCCATGCACCTCACAGCACACACCCCAACACATCACCCCACACACCCTCACACACACCACTCACACTACACCCAGAGGACTGGCAGTGGACCCCCACAGCCTCCCCCACAACTAACAACATGGAAGGAGCAAGTCTTGGCGATCATGCATCCTGAGGGCCTGACAAGAGTAGCAGGAGGACTAGACTCGGTAAGTCAAATCTTTACTACTTTACCCCCCCACCTGCATGCCATAACAAACTCCTACCCCTACCCTCACCCCCATCACTCCACCACCTCACATATACCCCACCATCAGAACCCACCCATCCCAATACCAAGCCCTGCATGCAACACCAATGCACCCCCCATCACAGACCAGCATGGACACCCATTACCACAGCATGCACACTAGTGACAATCACTTAGCCAACCAAATCACAACTCACACAAGCCAAAGCTGCCTTGGTAATAACAACCATAGAGGGAAACATACCCATGCACAAGATTTCACATGTAGAAACAACAACACCGCAGTTACATCCCCACAGGACCCCCACACAACGTCACCGGAGACGAGGTGCCAGCAACATGCAGTCCCCCCCCACGCCTGGATCAGGATGACCAACCTGGCCCATCAGGGACCTCTGGACAGTCGGTGACCCAGCCACAGTCCCAAACCACCACAGAGCCTCCCCCCTCAGGAAACACCAGCACAGCACCCACCCAGCGGGCAGATCCCTCTGTCCCCAGGACACGTCAATCAGCAGTGTGTCCACCACTACAGGGACCCCAGGCAACCCCACAAACACAGGACGATCAGGGACCTGGGGTCAGTGGGCACACGGTTCAGGGGACAGAAGCACATGACAACAGGGAAGCTGGGAGGACTGCTGTGCAACAGGGGGAGGACAGGCCAAGGGAACCGACTCTCCACAAGGCACTCACCAACATCCTGGGAGCATACCACCATTCCCAGGAGACCATGGGCCAGATACTGGCCAAGTTGCAGGAGACCCAGTGGCTGCAGGAGGGACAGTACCTTGGGATCAGGGAGGACCTGAGAGACATCCACTCCACCCTGGTCACCATTGCAGGGGTGCTGGCAGACATGTCCAACACCATGAGGGAGGCAGTGGCACACCAACGGGCCCCTGACACTAGCCACACCGAAGAACATCCCTCCACCTCCGCCGACGCTAGTGGACAGGAGGCCCCTCCACTGGAACAACAGGCCACCAGAACTTCCCCCCCTGCAGAAGGAGAACCACCAAGCAAAAGGTCCTTGCGATCCAGGCAGAAGACAGAGAACATTGCCAAGACTCCTGCCAGGAAATAGGACTCACCTGATTGTTACAGTTGTGTTCCACTCTGTCACCCTGTCCACCTTGAAATGACATTGCTCCACTTCCTATGCCCCCTTGGACAATGCACCTGCGATACCAATAGACTGCACTCTATCTTGGACATTTCTCCACCATCAACCCAGCCCATTGCAATACCCCCTACACATATTATCACAGAAATAAACACCCTTGGAACAAACACAAGTATGGAGTCTGTCAATTGATTGAAATATGTATTGCTTAAACAAGCTGTAAACATTGCAATTCAAATGTACAGTTATATTTACATAAGTATGACCTGTAGTGGGCAGCAGTAAACACACCAGGAGCCAGAGTGGGGCACAGATATCTGAAAATAGAGATGTCAAAGGGTACAGTAAGTGGCCATAGAAATAGGGAAATCAGGCTGCCATGTACAATGTCCAACACAAAACTGCAATGGAAGGTGAAGTTACAGTGTCTTACCTGTGTATCACTGGAAGTACTGTTGGATTATTGTAGTTCTGTTGTCCACATCCTCTTCCTCTGCCTCCTCTTCGTCACTGTCCACAGGCTCCACCGCTGCCACACAACCATCCCCAGGCTCATTCTCCTGCAGAAAAGGCACCTGGAGTCTCAAGGCCAGGTTGTGCAACATGCAACATGCAACGATGATCTTGCACACCTTCTTGGGTGAGTAGTACAGGGATCCACCTGTCAGATGGAGGCACTGGAATCTGGCCTTCAGGAGGCCAAAGGTGCGCTCAATGATCCTCCTTGTTTGCCCATGTGCCTCATTGTGACGTTCCTCTACCCTTCTCCTTGCATTCCTTGCTGGGGTCAGTAGCCATGAGAGGTTGGGGTAACCAGAGTCACCTGTAAATATCGAGAGATACCTGTTAGGCACACACTCACCCTTAGGGACAACGCCACACCCATATACCTACATCAACTGGGTGGGGACCATGGGCTCACCTATTAGCCATACCTAGTGCCTCTGGAGTTGATTCATCACATATGGGATGCTGCTATTCCTCAAGATAAAGGTATCATGCACAGAGCCAGGATACTTTGCATTGACATGGGAAATGCACTGGTCTGCCAAACACACCCTCTGCACATTCAGAGAGTGAAAGCTCTTTTGATTTCTGAACACCTGTTCATTTCTCCAGGGGGGGGCAACAAAGGCAATATGTGTACCATCAAAAGCACCAATGATGTTGAGGATATGTCCCAGTGCAGCCTTCACTGTGGCCAAATCCTCCACCTGGGGGAACACGATGTAGCTGCGCATGTGTTGCAGCAGAGCAGACAACACTCTGGTCAGCACGTTTGAGAACATAGGCTGTGACATCCCTGATGCCATGGCCACAGTCGCTTGGAAGGAACCACTTGCCAGGAAATGGAGCACTGACAGGACCTGCACTAGAGGGGGGATACCTTTGGGGTGGCGGATAGCTGAAATAGGGTTTGGCTCCAATTGGGCACACAGATCTTGGATTGTGGCCCCATCAAGTCTGTAGGTTAGGATAATGTGCCTGTCCTCCATTGTTGCCAGGTCCACCAGGGGTCTGTACACGGGGGATGTCTCCATCTCCTATTCATCCTCAGTGATTGAACTCAAGTGAAAAATGGTGAGCAGAATGTCATCTTCAAACATGTACTCAGATTAATATGCAATTTTTGTTTTACAGAAACAGTATGTGAACTTGTAAGTCAGATGATTTTTTTTAAAGATATGTTTATTGATTTTCTTGCTAGCAATAGAAAAATACACAACTTGCCCCAACTTCCCCCCCCCCTCCCAGCCTCCCCTTTGTGCCTGCTCCGGTCTTTTATTATGTTATGTTTCCCCCTGCTATGTTTTTTCCTTGAGATTGTTTTTCTTCCCCTTTGGTCACCGCCCCCCACAGTCCCATCAAGGCTGGTTTGATATAAATGGTATATGCTTGCGTTATTATGATTAGTCCTCTGTGGCATCCGTTCCTTCCGATGATGAACTTCGTTCCTCTGGATCATTTTGTGGGTCTTTCAAGCGATCGAGCAAGTCATCCCACCCTTGGGCTCCCTCCACACTCCCGCCCCTTTCGCCACTTCTTGGTGCAGGGTCTCTCCTTCTGCTTCAGCCCATCTAACTAGTGCCTCTTTCCATCTTAGTATCTGCAGGCCTCAAGGGTCTTTCCAGTGCATTGTGATCTCTCGTTTGGCTAGTAGCAGCGCTAGGTCTATGAACTTATTCGTAACTGTTTTCTGGTGAGGTCTGGGGAAACCCCCTAGTAATGTCGCTGTTGGGATGGGCAGGAGTCTCCTATTTGATATTGTTGTGATGGTGCTTAATATCTCCTCCCAATAGTGTTTCACTGTGCTGCACGTCCATAGCATATGGATTAGGCCAGCTTCTGGTTCCGCGCATCAGGGCAGATACTGTTTGCATTTAGATAAATTGAGGCTACCTTTGCAGGGCTTAGATATGCTCTGTGGAATATGTACAGATTAATCAGTTTGAGTCGGGCGTTTCGGGAGACTTTATATATATGTGCTGTGATTTTCTCCCATAGTGAGTCGTCTATGTTTTCCTCAATGTCACCTTGCCGTTGGGTCCTCAGTCTATCTAGGGGATGTAGTGTGTCTTTTTGTAGTGATTTATAAAGTGTTGATATCACTTTCTTATCTCTGCCAATTGTGCATATATTATGGCATCCAGCATGAGTGGGGGGTTCCCTGGGTCCTTGCCTCCAATGTTTCTGTATTAGTGTTGTGATTGCTCTATGTGTGAGGAACATCCCTGCTGGGACTCCATGTTGCGTCATCAGGTCTCCATATGTTAACAATTCTCCATCTCTAAAGAGGTCACCTACCGAGCTGATGCCAGCCCTCTCTAGTTTTGTAATTCTCACAATATTGTTGCCCCCTGGTAGTGCGGTTAGGCTGGACAGGGGGAGGACTGGTGAGTATGGATGTGTGATTCGTGTGCGTTGTAAGCTTCATTCCCAGCAGTGGCTCAATACCTGGAGCTCCAGTGGTCCTATCTTGTGCCCCCTCCTGGTGCTAGAAGTATCCCCACAATGACTGTGGCCGGGGATTCCCCGGTGTATGTTTACGATTCTATCTGGAAGGTTGAATGCCACATCCTGGCCAACCATTGAAGTTGCCGCACCAGGTAATACAATTCCATATCTGGGGCTGCCAATCCCCCTTCAGTTGTCGGCCACTGGAGTTTATGTAAAGCTAGTCAGTGACGACCTTCTCCCCATATGAAGTTTGTGATAATAGAGTCGATCTCTTTAAAAATTGACTGGGGGATTATAATAGGTAGTGTGGAAAAGCTATATAATAGTCTTGGTAGGGTCACCATTTTTACCAGAGCTACTCTGCCTGTCACTGATAAGGGTAATGTTTTCCGAAATTGAACGTCCGTTTTCAGCTTCCTGATCGCCCTGTTTACATTTCCCTCCAGTAGATCTCCCATGTCATGGTATATGTGGATGCCTAGATATCGAAACGTGGTCTGGGACCAGCTCAGTTCCCGCCTTTTTGTGATCCGGGGCACTCCCTGTTGTAGTGGATATAGGAAGGATTTCTGCCAATTTATGCGGAGGCCCAAAACACTGCCGAATTGCTCCAGCAGTGTCATCGCTCCTGGTAGATCTGTGTTGGGATCTCCAAGGAATATCAACATGTCATCTGCGTAGAGCGCTATCTTGTGTATCTGCTTCCCTATCGCGAGTCCCTCATAGTATGTTCCAGATCTGGCCATGTGTGCCAGTGGCTCCATCACAATAGCAAAGAGCAGGGGCGACAGCGAGCAACCTTGTCTTGTGCCCCTTCCAGTCTTGTATGATTGGGATATTATTTTGCCCGTACAGACTCGTGCTGCGAGGGTTGAATATAATAATTTCACCCATTTGATGAATCCCTGTCCGAGCCCCATCTGTTTCATTACTATTTCTAAGCAGTCCCATCTAAGGCTGTCAAATGCCTTTTCAATGTCTACCACTAATACTGCTGCTATGCTAATGGTCGGGGAGTTTGAGTGCATTATATTTATGAGTCTCCTGATGTTTGTGGCAGTATTACGGTTCGGAATGAAACCTGTTTGGTCATTATGTATCAGATGTTCCATATGGGGCAGCAGTCTTGTGGCCAGGGCACTGGTCAAAATTTTGTAGTCTATGTTGAGCATGGATAGTGGGCGGTAGGAGCGAATGTCTGTTAGTGGGCGCCCCTGTTTGGGCAGGGGGACCACAATGGCTTAATTCGTAGATGGGGGCAAACTCCCAGTTTCAAGCACCTCCTTATAAAGGTCACTTAATCTCGGTGGTAGGAGGTCAACATATGCTTTATAAAATTCCGCTGGGAATCAGTCTGCCCCAGTTACGTTTCCCCTCGTCATTGCCTCCACCACTACCTTCACTTCCCGAGGGGATATCAGCTCCCCTAATGTTTGTTGCTCATCTCTGTTTGGCATGGGGAGTTGGGTGTTTGCAAGGTTGTGCAATTGTTCAGGTCCTAAAGGTGTAGTTGGGGGGTGCACAGGGTCGAGTAATATTCAGTGAAACATGCATTGATCTCACCTTGGCCATATAATCTAGTGCCCATCGGATTTACTAGCTCCATTACCAGTAAGTGTTGCCTTGGTGGGGCGGTGAGCCATGCTAGCAATGCCCCCGCTTTGTCACCTTCTGCGTGCTGTCTGGTGGTATACTTCCTATAGTCAAAGCATCTAAGTTTTTCCAGGGCTATAGCTATTTTATTCTTAGTTTCGGATGTGTTCGGGGCAAGCTCGGGATTGTCAGGTCTGTTACGCTCTAGGGTTCTCAATTCTAATTCGTTTTTGTTAATATCTCCCTCCAGAGTTTTCCTAGCCCCTGTTACCCCTGACATGCAGAGACCCCTCATAGTCACTTTGAATGCTTCCCATTCTTGGGATCGGGTGGATGCGGTGTCTTGGTTGTGTTCGAAATACTCTTTTATTGTGTCTCTTATGTTTTGCCGGAAGGCGTTGTCTTCTAGTGTTTCGGCCCTGAGCCTCCAGTCCGGTATTTGGGAGCGCTCTCTTTTACAATCTAATGTGAGTAGTAATGGGTTGTGGTCGGATATGGTTTGGCATAGATATTATGCCCTATGTACTGCACTGTTCACATCAGGGGATGTCAAGAAAGTGTCCAGGCGGACATGTAGGTCATGCATGTGTGAGTAGAAAGAGTAGTCCCTTTCCCGGGGGTGGAGGTGCCTCCAGGAATCCAAAAGGCCCCAATTTCTCTGCCACCTCACAAAACCACTGGCTGTCTTAAGTATAGGAGAGTGTGACAGAGGCGGGTGTGATCTATCCATCTCAGTATTTGCAATACAGTTGAAGTCTCCTCCCACGATTATAGCCTGAGTTAGATGTGATCCCCACTTATTTGAGAGTTTGTTTAGGAATGTGATTTGGTCTTGGTTGGGAGCATAGATGCCCCCTAGTGTGATATCTCTTCCTCCTAGTCCCAGTACATATCATCCCTCTTTGTCAATAAATGTGTTCGCTTTCTGAAATGGGACACCAGGGCGGATCCATAACAGAACCCCCATGCATAGGCTGAGTATTCAGTGGCATATACTTGTCCTCTCCATCGTTTCGTAAGTGCAGTGACTTCTTTGTTAATGAGATGTGTTTCCTGTAGTATGGCTATGTGTATGCCCTGTCTTTTAAGTTGATTGTAAACTTTACAGCGCTTATGCATGCTGTTCAGTCCTCTGACGTTCCAGGTGAGGAACTTGTAGTCTGACTCTCTATCCATAATTTGTAGAAATGGGTGGTATGGGGGGTTCTGACTTTTCCTGGTAATTGTTATGGGCGGTGCAACGGCCAGGGGTCTGGTAAGGGGGTAGTGTAGCCCGGAGCAGGGTCATCTATATTAATCATATTAGCTAATAACCAAACATTTCTCTTTATATCTAAACTCCCTCTCCACAGGACCGGATTCCCAACTATCCCCGTCCAAACTTCCCTAAACTTGAGAAACATTGTATATGAGGCAAGAGTCGAGTATCTAACCCTTTGCCCCCTCACTGTTTCTGGGTTGCTTGAGAGTGTGCCCCTTCCCCCAGTTCCCCAATGTTACTTGCTGTTCTGGATGGCAGCAGCGCTTTGGATCGGGTCGCCCAAGTTCTAGTGTTCATTGTGTGTTGGCTTCCCCAAGTTCCATTGCGATGCCCGTTCCAGCAGTTGTGGTGATGTTCCTCAGCGTACTTGGTCCGTTGTGTTCTTTCATCGTGTGGCTTTCCGGGGCTCCTTGATGATGTCACCTCTTCTTCAGATGATCTTGTCGGATGTCCCAGGGGTGACTTGCGTCAGGTTCTTTGTTGCGTCTAAGGATGAGTAGGAGGCTCCGTCTGACAACGACTCTCGCTCTGATTGAAGGTCAGATGAGTGCGTGAGTGTGGAACCTTCTCTGCCCAGGGCCGCCGCAGCTCTCACCACGTCCTCTCTTTCTTGCAGTGCTTGATCGCGCGGTGGGGCAGATCCCACAAGAAGTCTCTCTTTCTTACTATGTGATTCCTTTAGGCGGTGCTCAGTTCTTCCCCTACTGCCCTGTCCAGTCGTCCCCAGTGTGTCCAGCCATTCCTGTGCTTGTTGCGGCGAGATGAAGAACAGGGTATCGTTGTTGGTGATGATTTTTTGCTTGGCCAGGAACAGCATGGCATAGCCTATTGATCTTGCTCTGAGTCGTCTTTTGATCTCTGTGAAGGTGGCTCTTTGCTTTTGAGTATCTCTGGTGAAGTCCGGGAAGATCATGACCCTCCGGTCACCTATCTTAATCTCCCCTTTTTTCCATGCCTGGGATAATATAAAGTCTCTGTCTTTAAAGTGTAGTAATTTTGCTATGATCGGATGCGGGTTGTCCCCTGGTTTGGGGGTGGGGGGGTGGGAGGGGGTTTAGCAGGTACTCTATGGGCTCTTTCTATTGCTATGTACTGTGACAGTCCTTCTGGGGCTATCTCTGTGCGTATCCATTGTTCCAGGTAGGTTTCCATGTCTGGGGCTTCTTGTTCTGCTTGCTCTGGTAGGCCCACCAGGCGAAGGTTACTTCTCCTCACTCTATTTTCAGCATTTTCTGCACGTACTTCGAGCTTTTTGATCCGTGCTGCCAGTTCGGTTACTGTTTTGGAGATCTTCTCACTCTCAGGGGTGAGGTGTTCCAGTGATTTTTCGTTGGCAACCACTCTATCTGTTAGTCGCCTGTGGTCGTCCCTGAGAAGCGTCAGATCTACTGATAGTGAGTCTATATTTAGTTCCAGTGCCTCCATAGATGCTTGGATTGCTTGTAGTAGTGTGTCCAGGGAGGTCTCTTTATCTGGTTCCACATTTCCTCCTTCTTTATGGGAGTTCCTCTCCTCCGCAGTCCCATCTTTCCTTCTGGATTTGCCCATTTTCGGTCGCTTTTTCCTTATCTCCAGGCTGAGTCCTTGTAGATTTTCACCCTTGCCGTGTTATATATGTCTGTGACCTTGTTTGGGTGTGCCTGGGTTCTTTTATTTTTCCTTCCCCTTCTTCTCCCCCTTCCCAATTTAGTCCTGGGCTGTTCGTTGCCCCACAGGCTTTGGTTGCCCTAGTTTCTGCACCATCTATGGTCGAGGGTGCGCCCAGTGTGGTGGTTAGTGGGGTTTAGTTGGTTTACGTCTTTGGGTGTCCCAAGCTTGGTCCTCAGGCCCACAATCACAGCCTCAATCGTATGTGCTTTCATAGCTTCTTTCTTTTCAGGGCTTAAGGCCGTTCCCACGTCCGAGCTCTCTGTTTCTTTCTGCCAAAATGCTGTCTGTGTGCCTATTCTGTGTGTTCCATTCAGGCCAAGGGGGCCGGCCCCCCCGGTCCTCTGGGGCCTGGGGCACGTCCGGAGTTCAACCGCCGGGCCGGCACCCCCGGCCTGCCCAGCCTCCACCTTCCTCGCCTGGGACGCGGGCCTGCCTCGCCGTCCCTGGCGTTTCGTTCGCGCTTTAGTGCTCACCGCTCGGGGGTCGGGTTCTTCCTTTCTTTTGCCGTCACACTACGTTGCACGGGGGTCCTACCTTGCGGTTCGAGCTCGATCCATCCAGTCGTTTGTCTGTCTTGGGGCCGTCACTATGCCTCGCAGCTCCGTCCCGCGGTCCGAGTCCGTCCCGACCCGAGTGCCTGTCCGTCTCTCCTTCTACTGCTTCTAGTAGGCAGTGCAGTGAACGCTGTCCTCCTCAGCACGTTGTTTCCTGCGCACTGGTGTCGGTACCGTCCGACAGAGCTTGGCTTTATTTGCTGCCTGCCGTTTGCGCCGCCATTTTGCTGGTAGGGTCTGCCGTGCGACTCGGGTCAATCGCTTCTCCGGGTCTGGCTTTGCTTTTTGTTCAGTGAACTCCGATCCTCGCAGGGGTGTCCCCGATTGCTGTGATGTTTTTGGGTGGGGGTTGGGGGATCAGAATAATTGCCTATAAGTTGGAGGCCGTCGGGAGCTCCGCTTTACGCGTGCTGCTCCATCGGCCTCAGGCCACGCCCCCCCACTTGTAAGTCAGTTGATGTGCCTATGTCTGCTGTGACGCAGTTAGGTGCCATAACCTGTGCCCCCTGAAATGGCGGCTGCCTGACCTGTGAGGAGGGACAAGTAGAAATGAGGTAATTCTGCTGGTGTTGTGCGCCGTTGCGGTCAGCGGTCGACGACTGCCGTGCAACACCGCATTGGTCATTATTGGGGCCTACGGGTTCCAGGAGCCAATGGCGATGTACGCCGGCAGTGACAGTACGCACCGCTGCGGACTTGATAGCCATTTTCTATCTGTTCACTCACTTGCTACCTGACCTTCAACAGGAGAGGACCTACATTGCAAGTGTCTGGAAGTGAATGTGGCTCGAGTGTCTGGGAAAAGGGCCCCTGCCTTCACTTCGGAGGAGTTGGAGAGACTCGTGGATGGGGTCCTACCCCGGTACCCTTTACTTTATGGTCCTCCAGACCAACAGGTGAGTACAGTGAGCATGATGCGTGGGGCATGAATGTATGGAGTGCTGTGTGTGTAAGCGTCATGTAGGGGGGGCTGAGGGATCCTGGGCATAAGGGGATGGGAGGGATATGGTGGGCCATGAGTATGACAGTCCTGACGGTATGACTAATACCTTTTCTGCTGTATTTTTCCTGCAGGTCAGCACCCATCAGAAAAAGGGTGTTTGGCGTGCCGTCGCCAAGGAGGAGCGGACCGCAGGGGTCTTTGACTGGCGGAGCACCCATAGCCGCAAACGGTAGGAGGACCTGCGCCACGGGGCAAGGAAGACGGCAGAGGCCCAGCTGGGGATGGCCTCCCAACGAGGAGGGGTCCCCGTCGTACCCTGACCCTCCCTGATGTTCCACATCCTGGCGGTGGTCGATCCGGAGTTGGCTGGGCGCTTGAAGCCATCACAGCAGCCACAAGGGGGTGAGTACAGATTCAGATTCTTGACTTTGCGCGCATTAAGGTGTTACCTGGGTTGGGGATGTGGGCTGTGGGTGTCCTAAGGCCAGGGCGAACATGGCAGGGTAGGTTCCATGATGGGCAAGCTCAGATGTACTCCAACCACAATAATGTTGGTGGGCATCTACTACTGGGCAGGGTTTCAGGTGTGCAGCTAATGGCGTTAGGCATTGTACTCCATGAGCTGGTGACTAGCATTGTAACTGGTAGTGCATGGCCTAGTGCATAGGACTGTTCCCTGTGAGTTGTGTACGCCAACAGTAGTTAGTGCTGTTGCTGGCATTGACCAAGTGTATCCTCTGCGTCTCCCCCCACTTTTTGTTTTGTCACCCTGTTCTTGTGTGCATTAGCATCATCTGGCGAAGGAGCAGAGGCACCGGCGACAGAGGGAGCTGCATCCCACATGGGCCTGGAGGCCGAATCCACCGACAGTGAGGGCACCAGTGGGTCAGAGGGGAGCACCACAATGGAGACAGGAGGGGACAATACAGACAGCGACTCCTCCTCCGATGGAAGTTTCCTGGCGGTGGCAGACACCTCTGTGCCCACCCCAACCTAGGTACAGCCGCCACCCCTGTACCAGCACTGCCCTCCCAGCGGCCCCCCAGCGTGTTTCCCATGCCCGCTCACCCAGGAGGGTGGGCATCTCCTTCGCCCCAGACACCTCAGGCCCTGCCCCAGTCAGCCCTGCTGCCCTCAGTGATGAGGCTATTGACCTCCTGAGATCCCTCTCTGTTGGGCATTCAACCATACTGAATGCCATCCAGGGTCTAGCAGGGCATTTGCAACAAAGAAATGCATACCTGGAGGGCATTTACTCTGGCGTGGCGGCCCAACAGAGAGCATTCCAGGCTCTGGCCAACTCACTGATGGCAGCCATTGTCCTTGTCTCCAACCTCCCCCCTCCAACTTCCTCTACCCAGTCCCAATCCCCTCAACCCCAGCCTATCCCAAGCACACCTTCAGACCAGCATTCACCCAAATCAACACAGAAGTGGCTAAGGCAAACACAAGCACCACACTTCATCTCACAGACACTCACACAAGCAACACCCAGATGCAGACACACCAACATCCACTGCCTCCACTGTGTCCCCCTCCTCCTCCTCGTCCACCTCCCTCCCAGTAGCATCTCCACTCACATCTGCATGCACTACATCCTCATCCACTACCTCCATCACAAGCACGCCTATCACTACACGCCCCTCACTGGCAGTCACCACCCCCATATCCATGCACACGTCCCCTGTGTCCTCTCCCACTGTGTCTGTGACTCCTACTCCCAAAGTACACAAACGTAAACACACAGACACCCAACAGCCATCCACCTCACAACAGCATCCAGACCAATCACCTGCACCCAAACACAGCAGACTGACATCTCCTACAACAACTCCCTCGTCCTCCACTCTCAAACCTTCACCCTCTTCCCGCCCCAGTGTCACTAAGAAGCTTTTCCTCGCCACCATTGACCTATTCCCTACTCCTCCCCCCGTCCTTCGTGTTGGGCCAGGGTGGCCAGAACCCAGCCCAGCACCTCAGCCACCCAGTCCATGGCCACTGTGGTTTCTGTAGCTCCTACTGGTGTGAGAGGCTCCAAGGAGGCACCCGTCAGCACAGCCAGTGTGCCAGCACCACCTGCCAAGGCCAAGAAGGGTCCACCACCTAGCAAGGGCAAGAAGGGGACATCAGCCAGCAAGGGGAAGGAGGCACCACCAGCCAGCAAGGGCAAGAAAAAAACACCAGCTGGCAGAAGCAAGGAGGCACCACCATCTGCCAAGGGCAGGAAGGGGCACACAACACCAGCCATGGCACTTCAGCTGTCCAAGGCTGCAGGTGAAGGGCTGGAGCCTACCACCACCACCACGGCCAGCACCGCTACCTGCACCATGACCAGCACCGCCACCTGCCCCGCTGCCAGCAGCACCACTGCCAGCAGCAGCAGCCCCAGTGGGCAGCCGTCCTCGGATGCAGGTGAAGGGCTGGAGCCCACCACCACCACTGACAACACTGCCACCTGCAGCGCAACTGCCATCCACTGAGCAGCCGTCACCGCCGGTGCGCAGTGTGTAGTAGTGACTACATGGGCTGCAGTGCGTCCTGACCCCTGCAACACCTGTTGGTGTGACACCCAGGTGAGAGACTGTGACCTTGCCCCATCCAGGATGAGGCACACTGGGCACAAAGCCCCCTCCAGAACTAGTGGAAGAAGGTATCCACTCAACCCCTCCTTGGCAGGATGAAGCACACTGGGCACAAAGCCCCCTCCAGAACCAGTGGAAGAAGGCATCCACTCACCCCCTCCTTGGCCGGATGAAGCACACTGGGCACAAAGCCCCCTCCAGAACCAGTGGAGAAGCCACCCACTTGAGAGACTCTGGCTTTGCACTCCCCAGGACCAAGCAGTGAGCAAACCACCCTCTTGAGAGACTGTGGCTTTCCACTCCCCAGGACCAAGCTGTGGGTAAACCACCCACTCGAGAGACTGTGGCTTTGCACACCCCAGGACCAAGCAGTGGGCAAACCACCCACTAGAGAGACTGCGGCTTTGCACTCCCCAGGACCAAGCAATGGGCATGGAGCCCCCTCCAGGCCAGTGGTGTTGTACCATCTTCCGGCTGAGGTGCCCCCCCATTCCCCATCCCCCTGAGGTGCCTGTGTTTTTTCGACCTGATGACCCTGCAGTGTTCTCTTCGTATTGAGCCAGGAGTCAAGTATGGCCTAGGACTATGTGTTATGGCCCCGTGGGCCACGGATATTTTGGAGTGGGCATTGTCCCTCCTTTTGTATATATTGTACCTACTGTTTATTGTTTAAGGAGGTATTTATCTAAAACTGTACTTTTACACTCATTTTAATCCATTCCTTGTGTCCTTGTGTTATTCCTGAGGGTTACGGTGTGTACATGTAATGTTGTTCCATCTGTTTGTGTATGGTGTTGGGGTGGGGTTGTTGCGTGTGTGTGTCACTCTCTTTTTCCTCCCCCCCTCCCTAGTGTGCTAGGTGCAGTACTCACTGTGGTCGTCTTCGTCAGCGTTCATGTTCCTGGTGTTTGAGAAGGTACACCAGCAATGGAAAAAAGTGCAGCTCGGGCTCCATGGCGTTGTGGTTCTTCCTTGAGTGTCGAGAGGTGAGTCGTTTCCCTTCAGTGTACTGTTTCTGCCGTGCTTTTGATGGTGTTGGTACCACCCCAGAAAAGGTGGCGGATAGGCCTGTTATAATGCTGTGGGTGGTACATTGTCTTCCGTCTGGCTGTTGGCAGTTACCGCTGCTGTGTTTGTTGCTACCGCCGTGGCGGTCGGTGTGTTAAAGTGGCTGTCTGTGTTTGCGGTTTCCGTTGTGGTCATGATTTAATTTTTTTTACCGCCGGCCTGTTGAAGGTATTACCGCCGCTTTATCACCGACCGCCAGGGTTTTAATGAGGGCCAAACTGTTTGCAATGATAACAATATATTTATTACAAAAATGATCTACTCAAAAACAACTAAAACCTACCCTATTCTAAAGTACCCTGTACTAACTATACTTATCATACAACTAAATCTATCTAAACTATGGTAAACTTAACTTACAAATAAAACACCACACTCTAAACATTGGCCCCCCACCATTCTTAAGAAACAACAAACAAGTAGGACAACAATTACTATAACTACAGATGTACTAACTAATGGCCTAAACACATTTTTTATATTTTTTTTTAATTGTTTTATGTTTCATGAAAACACATATAACCCCTACCAAGACCCCTCACCCAACAACCCACCAATGAAAACCTAAGAATAGAAATCCACCCCCCAACTACACTTATCCTAATTAATGGCTACGCTACCACTAACTACATAAAACCCAAACTAAAATATGGTACAACTTTAAAAGGAAGGGGAAGTAACTGGCAGGTAGTCCATCACAGTCCAAGTTCATTTCCATTACTTCTTAACCTTCATTTTAATATACTTCAGGAGTTTGCGGTCCTCTCCAGGGGCCTCCTCCAACCTTTCCAAACGCTGGAGTATCAGGTTGATGTCCCGATGTAAGTCCTCTTCCAATTGTGATGGCCCAGCAGCTGGTGGTGACAAAACTAGTGCAGGGGTGTTGACTGGTGCTGCAGATGTACATGGGGTGGGTGCAGCTGGGAGCCCATGCATTGTTGATGTTCCTCCTCCATCCTTTGTCTTGGGTGGGTGAGTGGGTCCCCCGTATAGTAATGTACGGCATTCTCCAGATGCTTTTTCAGAACTGAAATGGTGTGCCATGCGGCGGTAACCTGCATGCACCTCCAGGATCCGGCGGTAGCGTTCGGACCTCCGGTTGAACTGATGCCTTTTATCGTTGGTCATGTTGACAGCTGCAAAATAAGGACAAGCAACCATCAGTATCAGCATTGGGTGGAGTATGTACATATTTGTAACTTGCACTTCTACAGCTGATTACACATACAGTCCTATATACATGCCTCAAAAAAATTGAATTGCACCTCATCTGCTTCTATATCCAACCATACATCACTGATATCTTGTACATGTCAGTGGGATGACGTCAATCCATTGTAAATCAAGAGGGGCCACAGCTGGTAGGAACTAACAATGGACCGCTCAGCATCACTCACATCAACACTTTGAGCATCACATGTCTCAACAAGTTTGGATTTCCAGTCGCTCTGAGCAGAAGGGGGTTGGGCATGCAATCCATCAGCTCAACACCCCTGGTGATGCCCCAAGGCCTGAGCACTCATCATGGAGTATAGGAGTGGGCCAATTGTTAGGGGGGCTGCCAACTACTATTCTATGTTGTAGTACATCTACATTCATGTGTCCAGGTGTAAAACCTGGCCTGTGCCTACATAACTGGGGTCCAGCTGCATTTCCCATGCTGTGGCCAACATGCACATATGCTACCTTGATATGAGAAATGTTGGGCAAACCCTGACCTGCACAATCACTGTTGTGAAGACATTACACCACTGGAGCCCCCTGCCCTGTGCAATGTAGTGCTACCTGTGTTCAATAACACACACATAGTGGCTGTATGGATGCCCTGAAGGCCACAGCAATTGTGGGACAGCTTTGTTCATTGCAACTGAATCCAAGAGCGTCTCACGTCATCAGCAGATGCATGTCAGGTATCCTCACCTCAACAGCTACATACACAATATTGCCTTCTTATGCATTTGTGATGTGACCTACATCAGTCACAATTTACATGGTGGGTGCACCACATTGGTTACACTGCTGATATCTGGTGTTAGGAGATTAATAGACTTTGACCTGAAACATCTTGAGTGGAGTTGTCCACACATTGTGTACACTGATTACTGCAGTTCAGGACATTATGGATCCTTAATGTACCACTACCTCATCATCTCTGGAGGGTACTGTGGCACCTGTAGTGTGTGTATGTCTCCTACAGAATCCCCCAAGAGAGTAATGCAGTTGGAACCCAACATCTGTGCCATCTTGTCATCAAGTGTGAGCTATGTGTGGCACACATTGTGGATTATGATGCTGTGACAAGGTTGTTTAGAATAGGCATGCTATGTACATAAACAGCTGGCCTGGGACCTATGATGCAGACATCCATAAATATGTGGTCAGCCATTACTAACCATTTTACACACAATTCCATACCAGCAC
The DNA here is from genome assembly GCF_031143425.1 of Pleurodeles waltl. Classification (NCBI taxonomy): domain Eukaryota; kingdom Metazoa; phylum Chordata; class Amphibia; order Caudata; family Salamandridae; genus Pleurodeles; species Pleurodeles waltl. The sequence continues at coordinate 972,516,097 of NC_090446.1, read as the reverse complement.
ACGATGCCCTTAGAACTACATGCAAACCAATCTCATTGCACAACCCCACAACATACAGGATGGGAATGTGACGGAGCAGCATGCTGACGGACAATTGGCAGCGCAGCAGTCCACCAAATTCACAACCCATGGTTGCTCCGTATTGAATAGGAGAGGGCACGTCACGGTGTTGTCCCCTACGCCTGCACTAATCTTGCTTCCAGTACTTGACCCAGCCACCCTTACCCCATGGTGCTTAGCTGGCTGCGATAAGGGGTGATAGTCATTGTGCATGGAGGGACGCCTTCCTACACAGCCAAAATCTTCAAAGGGACTTTGCACTTTCGATGTGTGCTACCAAATGCAGCACCCATTGAAAGAGCAAAGTATCGAAGGCGCAGCAACATATATGTTAGCTCATTGTGGCCTGCTAAAGCCACACCTTAATGTGTTTTCAGGATTTGCTGTAGCCTCTAATATAAGGAAATGTATAGATCTGGGACACCGTCTAATTGCTGTGGGTGTTGCTATGGTACAGCCACTGCAACACCCATGGCACGCTCCTTCCACGCAAAGTACTGCATGTGAAGGGGCCGTATTGACAAGTTAATGTGAAGCCACAAAATGTGTCCCAAGCCCACCATGTATACACGGTGCAGGGCATAGTGTCCCCGGAGCCTCTCAAATATAGAAGCTCCGGTGGTGCTTGGGACTCTTACACATGTCCCATGATGTCACCATTTATCCTCCTGTGATTTCTGATCATTGGTCCAGAAAAATACATCACTCATTGCAGTCCACTCTTCTGACTGACTCACACCAAACCCGGCAGTAGATAAGAGGAGCCACACTATGGCACTTACTATATGCATCGGGGTCTTCAAATCTCGCCACCTCTCCGATGGTGTAAGGGGCAGGTCCACCTGTAAGACATGAATGTAGAACATTGTTTAGTATAAATCCTAGTTAACGCAAATGGACAACATAGTTCATTGCATTAAGCTGACTCTGATACACAATGCAGAGGTCAAATGGAACTGCCAGAAGTCTGGACCCAGTGCATGGTCAGGCTCCCTAACATGGCCTTGGATTATGACACCAAGAGGCCGATAAGCCTACAGTATTGCAGCATCTATTGCATCTATACTGTCATTGTGCACCTTAGTGCACCCCTAACTCACATCCGTGTGTGCGTAGTCATTATTAAGTCACAGCATGATGGCAGTGTGGGGCAACATCATGTATACATGTAAAGGCCAATGATGCACTCAGAAGGAGATGCTAGAGATCACAGAAACTTCTGCTGAGTACATAGGGGATCTTCTCCAACATTTCTATGCACAAATTTCACAACTTCACCAGCAGCCCTACAGAGGATTTGGAATTCATACTTTGGAACATTTGTTGTGACACTGAAATAGTTTGGCAGTAGTCTGGCGCTTTGCAGCATTAACATCATAATTTTTTCCCCCTGAGTCCTGCTAAGCACCCAGGGGCCCATTGATGGTGATGGGAGCTTATTTTTAACACCTGCACCGAGCAGGCATTAGGAAATCCACCACAAATGGGGTGCAGCAGTCTCATTGACTTCTTTTTGCTAATATGGAGGACCCCTTTGCACCAGAACGGCCCCATTGCATGCATTGTGGCTGGCACAGCCACGATGTGTGTCACGTCTTGCCAAAGGGGTGCAATGCATGCATTGTGCCACTTTGTAAATACTACGTGGGGTAAATGGCAGGTTAGCACCGCCTTACCATAAATCATATGACACTATGGCAGCACCAAGGTTGCACTAGGGGCACTTACATATGCCCCTTCGTGATGGTTATGCAGGGTTCATCATATATGTGTCCTGTACTGGCTAAATTGTATGACATTTGATTTGCAGGCCTCAAGCGGGGCAGAGACTCCTTATACATGTTGCATTCGACATGTTCACAACCATTAAGAAGCAGCACTCAGACTTATCTGCAACTGTTAGTCAACTGCTAAATGCAGCCGATTGTATGGCAATGGGAGACTTACCAACAGTGCCACCGATTTCTATTCCCAAATGATCCAACAGATTCTGCTCCCTTGCCACCAGATCTGCCCACCGATGCTTGAGCTGGTGCTCATTGCGTCTGGTCTTGAATATCCTCCCCAGATGATAAACAACCTTGGCCCACCGCAGCTGCCTTGCCTCAGTGGGGTAGCTCAGGATCACCCGGCCACCCACTTGGATCATGAGGGGCAGGTAATGGGCCACCAACCAGATGAACCCATCCAGTTCATCAGGAGACAATCTCCCCATCCTACCCTTCCCAGACATTAAAAAAGGGTACAGGACATCACCCAATATAAATAATAAAGGAAACTTAAACCCAACGCCTACCCCAAACTCCCCAACAACTAAATTACCCCAGACATACACCCCACAAAACAATGACAAAAACAGTACACTATTAATACAAATAACAAGTAAATAGACAATTTATACACCAGAAGCACAGGACACAGCACAGTGGACACAATGAGATCTCCAAACACACCACAAATCCACCAGCACCTCCAAAACACAACCACACACAGTCACAGGGGAACAGACTGTGAAGTGAAAGTGAAACTACACTTTCTGTACCATGCTTGCAGGGAGGACATCCATGTGCATCACTTCCTGGGTGAGTGCATCACATTTTTAGCGTGATGTGTGGGGTTTTTTAATGCATGAGTCAAGCATCGATTTTTCTTAATGGTGCACTGAGAGTAGTAGTAACATTGAATTGCCGCTCGCGCCCCTGCGACATTTTTGCAACTTTGCGGTGTGGTGGTGATGCATTAGCGTAATTTTTTTTTACGCATCTCTGAATAGCGTCATTTTTTCCAATGTAGCCCTTGAATGCACCCTGACTCATTTCACGTTCCATGGGTTGTTCTACTATGTGGTATATGTTTTTTGGCTACATGTCCAAGTCTATGCATGAATGTCATTGGTATGTGCAACCAATACATGTATTAATGACTCAGCTGTAGACACTCACTCATACTTTGTGCATATGTGGATCTGTCCTACACTATGTCCACGTGTATGTTGGCCCATGTGTGCTATGTGTTCACATATGTGTATGACTAGTGAGTAGCAGGTGGAGTACATAGTTATGTCTGTGGGCAATACATGTCTACAAACCTACAAACATATTTGTATTTAGGCCCTGTCTTATACACATGCTAAGGCATGTGTCAACCATTACATTTTATACTCAGAGTATGCAGTGGACTGGGACTGCATTGACATTACGTATTCCACGTCAAGTTGAGTGTGCATGTGTGTCTACTCACTGGTTACTTCTCATAATTAACTAGTTATAGGGCAGCTACACATGTGCCATGGATTTTCCTATGTATCTTAGTTGCTGCACAGGTTTTGGACACATGTGTTGGTGAACAATGCTATATGCCATGTGGCTGTATGGACTTGTGTTGTGTCGTATGTGTCATACATCACAACATTGCTGTGTCATGGGGATGTGCAAGCTCACATTGACATCTTCCTGCATAGACAGAAGTTGTCCTTTTAACTATTGCCTGTGTAGTCACATCATTGGCACCTATGTTCCGTATGTCAGTACACAATTGATGGGTACATTTATACTCTCACAGGTTTTGTAACAACTATGCCATTATGTTGCTGCTAGATTAGCTTTTGTACTGAATCCATTCACATTACCATGGCTGTCCCATTATCGTGGTACATGTGTGCATAGATCTTTGGGATATGTGTGCCTGCCTCCATATGTATTTTCTGATCTTTCAACATCATGTCAGTCATCTACATTGATCGGGTAGTAAGGGTGAAAGATAGCCTCACTCCTAAGGAAGTAGACACAATTATGGGATTTACAGTGTGGTGCAGGAGGTTAGAATGCCTTACTACCCATAGGCATGGATAATGTGTATGTCTATACACAAAACATAATACATAAGATAAACCACAGTACTCAATAACAACAGTATGAAGCAAAAAATGTCAAGCTCTGTAATACATAATTGTTGTTGAATAGAAGAGAATAGGCATTTTTTCTCAGGGCCAGAAAAAAGTTAACTTGCTAATACTTAAGAAAACAACATGTCACCGCCAATAACGTTCCTCATAGGAGGCCCAATAACGGTGCCAATATGCTGGTAAAACATTAATATAATGAGGGGAACCCCCCAACAACAAAGCGCTACAGTTAGCAACACGGAAGACCATGGCCCCTAAACGTACCGCAAACGGCCGAGTGCCATGTCGCTTGTTGGGCTTTAGTCCGGCCAGAGAGTAAGTGGCACATTGAGCTTCCATATAAAAAGGAAGTCTCAACGCGTGAGGAGAGGAAATCAAAACAGAAAAAGGACTATACTGAAGAAACTTGTAAGGGGAACGGTAAACTGACAGCTAAAACGGCGGCCATATTGTATTGGAAAAAAACTACTGAGTACTAGAATTGTAAGAGAAAAAAGGAAGAGGAGGTAAGTAAGCCAAGGCAAAGGAGAATATAAGGAGAGGAAGGGGAAAGTCAAATAAACAAAATATGATGAAATATGAGAGAGAAAGAAAACCCGTCCCAAGTGGAGAATGGTTTATAAAGAAGTGATAGCCAAACAGAATTTTTCACAACATCCATGAGTTGATGAAAGCCCCGGTATTGGAAGCATGCACACAGTATGTGACAGACAGCAAAAGGTATTTGCATAAAAAACTTTGGTGAAGCCGCCATGAAGGCCACAAGTCTGTCAAATAAGGTGGCATTCATCAATATACTGTGATACATAAATCATGTGTGTTTCAAATTCTGATAGGCATTATGTGAATGACCCAAGCATGAATTAATACATAAGTAAGTGTGAGAAACATGTACAAGAATTGAACCAGACAGCATGCCAATATTAATATATAACATGTAAAAAAGACATGTAAAAAAACATCGAAGATGGTACAAGGCTAGCAAGAACACGGCATTTATGTATGTGCTGTAGTCTGTAAGCCATACATTCAAATCCTGTTCCAACGTATAAGAATTCAATACCATGAGATCTATACAGTATATGCATGAAAAACAATAAGCTATTTAAGCATAATATTGTAACACCATATGGTCTCGGTAAAAGTGTACGAAGGAAAAAAAAGAAAAACTAGCTAAGAAATACATGTAGTTCTCGATCCGTATTGAGACCCATTTCAACAGCTCGAAGTTTTAAGATCCATTTGGACTCACATCTGCGTAAGTCCTTGGTCCTATTCCCAAATCTGGGTGAAATGTCCACAAGGGCAATCCCATGAAATCTAATATTGAGGACATCCTTTTCCCCATGGAGTAGGTTGAAATGTGTAGCAAGAGGGTAAGAGAGAGTATGATTCCTGATTGCTCGGATATGTTCTTGTATTCTTTCCTTTAAAGGACGTATGGTGCTGCCAACATAAATCAGTCCACACACACAAATAATACAGTAGACAGTGTACTTTGTGTTACAGTTGATGAAATGTCTAATTTGATAGGTGACATCCGTATTATAAGAAAAGGTCGTCGTTTTATTAAGGGCCATTTGACATGACACACAGCCACCACTTTTAAAGAAACCGGTAGGCTTTGTGGAAAGCCACGTGGATTGAGGTGTAACCGCCAATGGTAAAAGAAAGCTGGGACATAGACGATTTCTTTGAGTTTTGCCCCTGCTGTGTGTGATGAGAGGTGTTTTGTTAATTACAGAGGCCAGGCCCGGATCTAACATCAGTAGATGCCAGTGTCTTTTAAGTATCCGAAACACTGGCATGCTTGCAGGGCTGTTCCTAGTAATGAAGGGAATGGCCTTTTTTCTGTCAATACGGGTTTTCTTGGTGCAGCTTCTAACAAGTAAGGAATGCCGTTGTTTGGGCGCTATGCGTTTGCTGGCCTTGACAATCAAGTCCTCCGAATAACCCCTAGCACGAAAACGCTGAACCAGGCCTCCTAGTTCTTCAGTAAACACTGTGTTGTCACTACAGTTGCGGCGTACACTCACCATCTCCCCATAAGGTATGGCTTCAATTTGAGACTTGGGGTGTGCATGGAGAATAGAATTGCAAGCTGTCAGTTTTCTATACAATCTGGATGAAATCTTATTCCCAGTGATGTATAGAAGAAGATCAAGGAACTCAATTTGTGTATTGTCACACTTAAATGTAAAGGTTAGATTGAAGTCATTTGAATTCAAATAGTCTACAAGTATGTTCAAATCCTGGATGCTACCTGTCCAAATAGAAAATATATCATCAATGTACCTGCCCCAGAACAGAATGTTTTGACATTATCAGGGTCCTATACACGGATTACTTTGTTGTCGTGGTCTTTTCTACATTAATGCGTATTACCTTACACCTGAATTATAGGAGTTAATTTCCGTCGCTTTTTCTTGGTCACTCCTGTTACAGTCTGAGACGATGAGTTACCCTACGTGGTGTTCTATGCACTAAACTGATTACCTCACTTCATCCATTAGCCTTGAAAAAGTCACCAGTGTGACGAAACACGTGTTGGCTGTTTCTGGATTGATGTTCTTTCCCACTGGATATATTTGGGACTTATTAGGGTCCTATACACGGATTACTTTGTTTTCATGGTCTTTTCTACATTAAGGTGTATTACCTTACACCTGAACTACAGGAGTTAATTTTCATCGCTTTTTCTTGGTCACTCCCGTTACAGTCTCTGAGACGATGAGTTACCCTACATGGTGTTCTATGCATTAAACTGATTACCTCACTTCATCCATTAGCCTTGAAAAAGTCACCAGTGTGACGAAACACGTGTTGGCTGTTTCTGGATTGATGTTCTTTCCCACTGGATATATTTCGTTCATCAATAAAGAGACTATGTTTTGTGAAAAGATGTGAACAACCGACGTGCCTATTCTCTTCTATTCAACAACAATTATGTATTACAGAGCTTGACATTTTTTGCTTCATACTGTTGTTATTGAGTGCTGTGGTATATCTTATGTATCATGTCAGTCATGATTATCTCATACAATGGCATAACACTATGTAGATGGCAGGCCTACCCATCTACATCAATATGTGAGTTTGTGTGGCAGCACAAACCCATGGTTGCATGTGAAGGTGCAGGTTAATGGTGGTCTACTTCACTCTTCTCCGGTGAATGTGCATCAAGCATTTGACATTATTATACGTTGATGCTGTCAGAGCAGTGGTACGTGGGTTAATTGAGCAGGTATCGCTACCATTTATGATAGCTAATTTCCAGCCTGTGCACACTCCCTAGTAGATGGAGACATGTACAAATGTGGACATACAGACCTGGTTGTGATTAATTCCAGTGCAGTATGATATGTCAGCCTTCCCCTCTCAGGTACAGAGGTTGTGTGCTTACACATGTAGGACATGTATGGATGTTTTGGAGTCCAAACTTGTGTCCATGTTCAGCCTGCTTAGGGGTTGCATAACTGTTGTGACGTAAAGCTTGGACAAATTAAATGGTTCAGATGAGTTGTATGTGACTGTCTCCTGTTCTGGAACCATGCAAAGGGCAATTACCATGTAAGGTGGTAGAAAATATGTCTGGGTCATTTACTAACGTGCCTACCCTCTCTGTGCATTAGTTAAAGTTTGACATGTAGACATTGGTGTCTTGCAGTGTCTGTTTTGGTGTTTGGTCATTGTCCCTTTTATCTGCCATGACTGGTGAGGTATGTTTGTCCCCTCCATTGCTCCCAATCTTTTGTCTGCCAGCACCTTGTACACATCTTCTACAGCAACATTATCAGGTGATATTGGGATGGGATACTACATGTGACTTGTGTAATGTGGAAATATTCCCTTTTCCTACAACTGTCAACTCAGTAGTCAATGTCCCATTGGTAATATTAGTGAGATGGAATGAGTGCCAGACACATGACATTGCACATGCCACAACACTTGAGTAGACTCCACGTGACATGGCATGTTGTATCAGCAAGAATTCGTGGGTATCTCAGAGCTATCCATTCACATCCACTGTTAAACATTGCAATGCAATTCTCCCAGCATGCCACAAACCTAGCTGACTCTTACCATAACTGACTGATGTTGTGGTGTATAATCTTCTTAGTGCTGTATATATCCTTTGCCAGATGCTAACTATATGGCTGTGTTGTGGGTCCCTGACTGTATAGGAGAATGATACACATGTTCACACATGCCACACATGATTGTGATATTGGAGGCCAGTTCATGTATGAGATATTTAGTTACATTTGGTCACAATGCAATGGATCTGTCATGTAAATGACAATGAGTGATTTGTATTGCTATGTGCTGTGTAATGTTCTTATACGGGGCATACTGTGTAGACATGCAGACACAGGTCATTTGTAGATAATGGAATACCCATTGCTGCATAGGATGGACACCCACACATTAGTCTATATGTATTTCTCATTATTAGCAGTGCTCATGTCTGAATCAAACCTATATGTGTGACAGCTGAGCAACCGATGTAGATGGGTGTGTCACCCACTCTACCTACATTCCAGCCAGACTATCATTTGGCAGATGCATTCTCCCGTTGAAAATCATAGACCATACAATCTGTAATGTGTTTGTATATGGATTCAACACCCTTGCTGCTTTATGGTACTGCCAAGCCATTGACCATTCCCCAGCCAATGTGTATGTGCCATACATGATTTACAGTCCTCCATGTGTCAGGGATGTGGCTTATTGCAGTACCAGTACATATTCCCATGGACACACTGTGTAGGCTCAGCTTCCAACATTGACTAAATACCATGGGCAATTACCGAACAAGCAACTTTACCTATGATGCCCCCCTTTGACACACATGTACGGTGCAGGCCAAACTACTCTCACACAGAGTTGTGACAGCATTCAGTTCTGACATTACTTAACCTCCATTTCCTGACAGCCTCTAACTTATGTGTAGCCCTCTTGCATGCTACCTGTTAGGGATGGTGTTGTGTTGGTGAATGGCCCATGAAATTGCACATTGCCCACATGATGTAACAGTATATGTAGGAGTGCATGGATCTTGGCCTTCAGAAGTCACATGCCAGGGATTTGGGTGTCACTGATATGTAAGTTGTCTGTAGAACCCCCTACATCACCAAAGATGTGTGAAACAAAATTGTTGTTTTTTGTTTCTGACACACTCCCTGAGGTTAGATTCACCTTCCAAAGGTATATGTTTTGGACAATGAGTAGACTAAGGATAATGTTGAACAACATTTATTTGAGGTATTTACAAAGGACTTTTCTGGTTGACTAGGTATAAAACTTTTGAACAATTATTCTTCTCCTGTGGACTCCTGCCGCTGGGTTTTGTGGTCCCCCTCAAGGTCCTCAGCCCAATCATCCTCCTCCTCCTCATTGAGGACATCTACTTGTCCATCTCAGGATATATTGTTTCTGACCCACATGTTGTGCAGGATAGCACATACCAGTATGATCTTGCATACCAGCGGGGTAGCATACAAGAGGCTTCCTCTTGACATGTCCAGGCACCTGAACCAGGATTTGAGAAGGCCAAAGCTCCTCTCCACCACAATGCTTGTTTTCCGGTGTGCTTCATTGTAGGCACGCTGTTCATTGGTAGTTGGATTTACAAATGTGGTCAGGACCCAGAGGTGTATGCCATAAACTTGGTCAGCTGCAAAGATAAGAGGGAGAAATTTAGTGAAGAGTTGAGAGGGACCTGGATTATTCCATAGCAGTAGCTGGTTGCAGTTTGAGTGGTGACTCAGAGGGTTTTGTGTGTTGTGTATGTTCCAGGTCTTGTAATATGTTCAATTTGAATGTGTTAATGTACATGTCATTCTTGAGTACTGACTCAAGGGCCTGTATATGATCATCTGGATTCTAATACCTATGCTCATCATGTATGTAACATGTTTTGTGTAGTCCATTTTAGTAGCAGGGTCCTCATATTAGATGGAGACTACCAACCCTTCTTGCAGCACAGTGGTGTCAGATGTGTGGCCAGCATAGTTGCCCTACAAAGCCAGTCTATTCCATGAATGTAGGCATGTGGCATTATGTATGCAGTGCAACACTTAGTGGGCCTTAGTGGCAGATGATGGTTGTGTCAACCATCTTGGCCGTCATTACAAATCTCGTTGTCTCAAGAATGCCAGATTCACAGTGGCAGTTGGACCGCTGAGGTCATGGCAGTATGACCCCCCACATTATGACCGTGGTGGACCCACCAGGGTTGGACCGCCAACATTGCCAGGTTGCCACCAGCCAACTGCCTGGCAGTCCTAGTAGTTTTAATCTGCCAGGGCAATGCTCCAAGCAGCGCAGCCCTCTGGATTAGGACTCCCAAATCTGCCAGCCTTTGCAGGCTGGCTCCACTCTCATGCAAGGGCTGGTGGAATGAGGGGTGTCAGGTGCCCCCTAGAGGCCCCTGCACTTGCCATGCATTTGACATGGGCACTGCAGGGCACACATGGACAGACCTGTAGCGCTTTCCAATGCACAAATTACATACAGTAATAAGCGCTATGGTGTTGATGCACCAGCCCCAACGCCACATTGCAGCTGGATCACTTACAAACCGGCTGCAATGTTTTGGCCCTCTTCCCAACGGAAGTGAACTCCTAATTGGGCCAGCAGAGTTTAGACCACAATGGTGGTCTAACTGTGGTGGAGGTTTACCAAGAGGCCTCTGCCGGACAACAAACTTATGATGAGTGTCCAGGTGCCCAAGCTTGTGTATCACATATTAGCATGATGATGACTTACTGCACATGCACAGTGCAGACTTTGGGAGGGGGGGCAGCTATATTTCTGAGGGTTCACTTAGTACACTGCATGTGTGGTCAGTCATGTCCTCCATACTCCTACAGGGGTCTACTATGGCACCCATGTACATTACAGTTTAGCAGTGAATCTGCACCATGGTGTACTATTGTTAGTCTACAGTACAGGTATGATGGTGTTATGGGGCGCTAAGTAGGGCATGTGAGGTATCAGTTAAGTAGTTGTGGCACCATTTCTCATGATTCCGACCCATTGTCTATAATGGCAGGTACATTAGTCTTCCTGTGAGTGCAATATAATGCATTCGACAGATGTATGTGCAGCCTACAGGTATGTCAGGCATGTGTACATGGGATGTAGTCGTAGTTTGCACCACTTGGGTTACGTTTGATGTGGATTGTACCTGAGTCTTGAACACCATGAATGAGGTGGGGATGTGCCTAGGTGTAACTTTCTTTACATGCTCATGCCATAGGCCATTGACATGGCGGAACTATTGTTGATTTGGTCTAATGTGTGTGAAGTATACTTAGTAGTCAACCAGTGGACATTTCTAGTGGTTGGTGGTCTTATTCTGTATGCAAAGAGGACATAGCTCTTCCTGTCCTTCACGTGGTGTGGCTGTTAGTTTGTGGCTGTGTTAGGTACATGTGGGTGTCTGTGTTTGTGATGTCCACTCATTGTGGTGTACTGTGGCATGTTGCATATGTGTTGTTGCCAGTACATCTGTGGCCCCATGCCCATGCATCTGTGTTGTGGTATATATGTATTTTGTCCTACAGGGTTTATATGTTGTGTGTGTATTGATTGGTTGGTTGACTTACCGACAAGTAGGGCATTGCCATATTGTCCATCCTGGAACCACTCATTGACGGTGGAGTGCCAGAATAATAAGCATCATGGATGCTGCTGGGGTACTTGGCTGAGATGTTGGTGAAAAGCCCACGGTGGTCCACAATGGCCTGCACATGTATTGAATGTGTGTGCTTGCGGTTCCTGTATAGGTGTTCTGTAGCTGCAGGTGGCACCAGTCGTACATCGGTGTACTCCGTTGCACCCAGCACATGCAGAAACCCAGCAATCCGATTGAATCCTTGCTTAGTCTCCTGCTGCAATTGCTGGGTGTTTGGGAAGCAGATGTGGTGGGGTGTGAGGTGGATGATGGCATCTAGGATCCTAGGCAGGTAAACAGATATTGATGGCTGGGAGAAACCAGCCCCTAGTGCCCCTGTTGTCTGAAAGGATCCAGAAGCCAGCATATGCAGAACAGTGAGGAGCTTTGTGATGGGTGGTATGTTGTAGGGAGTTTTCAGCCCTTCTGTAATGTCTGGTGCAATCTGGTTTAGCATGCGTAGAATGGACTCCCGGTTGAGACGGTAAGTCTTGATGATGTCTTACTCCCTGAGGCCAAGGAGGGTTGTCCTCTGCTGAAATATCCTCTTCTGCCTTCTGAGTTGCCTTTGTGGGTGCCGTGGTGGCATTTGGGGTTGCTGTTGTGAAGGTGGAGGGAGCAGCTGTTGTTGCAGACATCTGCTGCATGTGCCTAACTGGAGCAGTACGACTTCCACGTTGTCCTGGAGGTAAGAAATGTTCCTTCTATGAATTTTCCTTATATAGTGGTATATGTATCTCATTTTAACGCTTGGTCAGACCCAGGCTTCACAATTTTGACGCAAAATGGGGTTAACGTCATTTCTTGGGTCCACCTCCTACCCGTGCATTATTTTTGCACAGGGGGATAAATATGGAGCTACGGGCTTAAAGTCATTTTTTGGGCGGGAACGCCTACCTTGCTTCTCATCAACGCAAGGTGGTTTTGCAACTCCTAAAAATTACGTTAACTCCAATATTTTGACACTAGACGCTCTAGCGTCAAAATATAAATCTGGAGTTAAGTTTGCGCTGAATTTCCATTAAAAAAATGAGGCAAAATCAGCACAGAGTATAAATATGCCCCTGAATGTCCTGAGGTTACCACCAAATATATTGCTAGTGTGCCACTACACTACATGATTTTAAACAAGTGTTTTGCTCAGAGCATTGTTTACAATTTCTCTCTTTTCTTTCTTGCTTTCGCTATTCCTGCTCCCACCATCACGGCAGTAAATAGCAACCCAGCTGTGGCGGATTAAGCTGGAGGCCATATAGGCCGAGTACCAGCGTCTGGTGATTCTTGAGGAAGAGTAGGATGGGGTGGCAGCAGTTGCTGCTAGTACTCAGGGTCCCAGCCAGGCCCCTGCACCTCCAACCCAGCAACACCTCTGTCATAGTGTGAGGGCAGCCGATCGCTGCTGTCCACCCCCCCCTCGGAGACTGTGTTCCAATGCAGCATCCTTCAGAGGCTGGCGCAGTTAGAAGCCCGTCAGGCACGTGTGGAGGGGTGCCTCATAAAAATCCTGGCCTGCCTTTAGTGCTTTCCTCTGCCCCTTAACCTTTTATTTTGCTGGGTGGGACTTGTTGTAGGTGGAGAGGGTGGGAATGGGTTTTTCCAGACTTTTATTTAATATTTTTAATTCTTCAAGTCAACATGGACAAATGGAATTTTTTCGTTTAGAACGTTGGTTGGGGAAAATGACATTTGTTTGGGGATAGGGGTGGGCCAGTTGTGGGTGGAAGGGGTGGGTATTTATTCATTTTGTTAGGGATGTGGTAAGAGTAATAGTTATTTACAGTTCTTTATGCCTGATCAGTATAGGGAAAGGTGCGGAAGACATTGTGACGCGAAGGGTTAATTAGCTTGAGCAGTGTAGATGAGCGTGATGCCTGCTGAAACCCCCGAACAACGTGGAAAAGTTAATAATGTTATTTACAAGCTTGTTTGTGTAGGAAACTCCGTCTCAAATTTGAGAACGAGAGTGCAGGGAGAAGATGGAATGAAAACAAAGGCTGGGGAAGGGCAGAGCAGCCAAGAGACAAGTGCTGATAACATAGCTAGAAAATGCCAGAAAGAGATAAAATCTAAGCTTCGAGTTATTTAAGCACTGAAGTGCGGGTGGGGGATTTGAAGCTCGCAGATGGGGTTGTGAAAGCTGCCATCTCCAGACCCAGTGCTACCTACCTGTTTGCTGTGCAGAGACCGTGATGCTTGAGAGGGGGAGAGGTCCAAGCGGGTGGTAGAGGGCTTCCCAGCATTTCGTGGACTAAGTTAAGTTCCACACAGGGATGAAAGGCCTTTGTTTCTCTGCTCTATTATTATGATTGATTATTATGCTTGCACTGTGTTTATAATCTGAAGTATTCAGCTCGTTTATATTTTGCTTTCTGAACATCGTAGTGTGAGCCTGCTGCAGTAATAGAAACATGCATTTTGGTGTGCAGTAAATCAAAGCTTATCTGAAGTATTCAACTCATTTATATTTTGCTTCCTGAACATCGTAGTGTGATGCATTTTGGTATACAGTTAATCAAGGCTTATATCTGTCAATGAACTCTTTGCTTATATATATATATATATATATGCACAGATGCTCTTTGTAGTGTACTCATATAAAAATAGATGCTTTTCATTGCTATTGTTGACGTGCTAAATGCATACATTTACCTGAAATTCTAGTAAAGCTACATTGTATTCATAATTGCAGTGTGGTCCTTCATTGAGCATCCTTATTGACTTATACCGAACAGGTGTCAACCAGTCACCTGGATAAGACAATGCCTAAAAGCTTTTTTGAGGTGTTTCCCTTTGCATTGCTACCTTTTTCACAGCATGTTTTCAAAATCTGTTAATTGTGTATTTATTTTAGCACAGCATGTTTTACAAATCTGCTATTAGTGTATAACAAATATTTATGCAGTTAGGTAACCTTATCCTAATACTCTCCTAGTCTCTACAGTGCATTCTGCAAAATATGACCCATATGAGTGGGGTGGAGAGATATGTCATTGCCAATTATATTGCCTAACTAAAGGTACAACAATGCTCCGTAATTCTCTTACCTGAATGGATGAAGCAAGGGCTGCATGGTTTCTCAAAGTACCATGGTGGTGTAGTAGTAGCATGCTAGCGCACTAACAGTGAAGGCATTGGAAGCGAGGTCCCACTCTGCCTAGGTGAACTCAAATGAAGATCCTGCACACTGAGTTGAGGTTGCTTCTACCACATCCACCCCACCAAGTGGGTGATTAATCAATTGTCTAAATTATTAAGTGTGAACACAACAGTTGTGGAGGAAAAAAGAGAAACAATACCTCCTCTTTGTTTGTGATACCATCAGTATCCTCTAGGATAATTCATGAAGACTGTCCGTTTGGAACCTATGTTGGGGATTCTTCCTTTTGGAATAGGTGGTCTCACACACATAATAGTCTCCTGCTTCATCATTGGCCACCTGTCCCCACCCTGGTAGGACAGTGCCACCTGGGCGGACTCAACCTCGTGGTTAAATATCCCCAGAGGGATTTCTCAGATAAAGTTATTCTGGATAATACAGGGATCCTGTCATCTTTTAAAATGACCTAACAGATGACTTGTGGAGATTACACCTTTAATAGTGGTGTCTGTTTGTAAGAATAAAAACAAAAATTGCACTTTTTTTTGTATAATTACTCACGCTGTCAAAACAATCATGAAGGCCAATATGTTTCTGCCCTCACATTGAGCCATAACTGATCAGGGGCATTCCTCAGGGCCAGAGATCCCTATCTGTGCATCTGTGATGTGGATCCTATTCTATTTCACAAATGAGAAAATCTACTTAACATCCAGCATACTCAAGGCTTACCTGAGTATTATTGAAAGGTTGGAGGTACCCTTTAAGGGCTGCAGGCCCCTGGTCTGGAGTAGGGTTGATTCAAAGCGGCTGGGGTGAGGTCCAAGTAGGTATTTGATGGTGATGCTCCGTTTGACGAATGTGTGACTACAAGGGGTACATGTTGAGTTCACGGTTACAACTGTGGGAGGATGTGTTGGTGTTAGACCTCTCATCTCTCTGATGTGTAAGATGGGTAAATTATTAAGTAACACAATCACACAGCCAGGGCGATAAGAGTTAGGGATTTGATCAATGGATGGGAAAGGTGTGACAAAAAGACCAACACAACACAAACACAATATTCATCAGCAGCCTGTTATGGGAGGAATAGAAAAACATGAATATGTATGACATATATAACTTTACATTCTGTCAGCCCCAGTGAGGCCCAAGTTGTATATATCTAAAATAGTTTGGTCAGCTATGTTTGCAAAATAGTACATAACATTCATCGTTGGGTGAAGCTAACACACACAGGGGGTCATTCTGACCTCGGCGGTAAAAGGCCCTTACCACCAGTCAGAAGACCGCCATCATACCGCCGCGGCCGCGGTAAACCGCCACGGTCATTCTGACCCCATACTGCCAAACCGCCGAAAACCCGACATCCACGGAAGGCCGCCTCATCAGCGGGCAGCGATAAACTGGAGATGACCAAACCTCCACCGCCACGCCAACACAAACACGCCCATGCCATTACGACCCACGAATCCACGCGGCGGTCTTTCAACCGCGGTATCCCATTGGCGGTACACACCGCCGCGGTCAAAATACACACACATATACAAAACACAGCCACATTGGACAATTTGAAATACACATACAAACACCACTCCCACACATCCAAGCAACTATAAAACACACACCCACATCACCCACAAACCCCCACAACTCGAAAATCGGAGAGAAGGCGAGAGAGAGAGCGAGAGAGCACAGCTACCGAATAGGCCAACACACACAGGAACCCAACATCATCAACCACACCACATCTACGCACACATCACCACACACCACCACTCACATCACCACAAACACCACCCCACACCTCATCCACACCACCCCATGGCACCCCAAAGACACCCCAGGTTTACGGACCAAGAACTCAGGGTCATGGTGGAGGAAATAATAAGGGTAGAGCCCCAGCTCTTCGGCACAACGGTGCAACACACCACAATAGCCAGGAAGGCGGAGCTATGGCAAAGGATCGTCGACAGGGTCAACGCTGTGGGACAGCATCCCAGAAACCGGGAAGACATCCGAAAGCGCTGGAACGACCTACGAGGGAAGGTACGGTCGATGGTCTCTAGACACAACATTGCTGTGCAGAAGACTGGCGGCGGACCCCCACCCACTCCACCCGAATTCACAGCATGGGAGCAAGAGGTCTTGAACATCCTGCATCCTGCGGGCCTCGCTGGAGTAGGCGGAGGAATGGACTCTGGTAAGTCTCATCTCAACCACTCCCCCCCCCCAACCACCAGCATGCCAACCCACCCCCTCACCCCCAACCCCCCAGCACACATCCTCCCTGCCAATGTCTCACCAGCACAACCCACCCATCCCAAAACCAAACCCTGAATGCCAACACAAACCATGGACACCCATCACCTATGCATGACCACTGCACATACCCATCCCCCACCACAAACCACCCTCACAACTCCTCCCACAAGGGAATGCCAGCACTGGGGGACAAGGGCACCCACAAATGGCACGCCATGGAACACACAGAAGCAATAACCATACTCTTTTACCCCTGCAGGGCCCGAACGCCAACACACCGGCCAGGAGGGTCCAGAATTGTCCATCCCACCCCCAGAACAGGCCCCCAGTGAGGACAGCAGCTCTGTCGACCTAGAACCTGATGACCAGCCCGGACCATCGGGGACCTCTGGACAGTCGGTTCCCCACACACAAGCCACAGCAGACCTAACCCCCTCTGGGAATCTCAGCACAGCTCCCACCCAGCGGGCCCATGCCTCTGTCTCCAGGACAGGTCAATCAGTGGTGTGTCCGCCACTACAGGGCACCCAGGCTGACCCAACACCCCAACAACAACAGGGACCTGGGGGCAGTGGTAGTGGGCACACCGTCCAGGGGACAGAGGCCCGGGGAAACAGGGCAACTGGGAGGGCTGCAGTGCGACAGGGGGGGGAGGACAGGCCCAGGGAACCGACTCTCCAAGAGGCCCTCACCACCATCATGGGAGCATACCACCACTCCCAGGAGACGATGGCGACGGTACTGGCCAGGTTCCAGGAGATCCAGGCACAGCAGGAGGAACGGTACATGGGGTACAGAGAGAAGCTCAGGAACATCGTCCTGGCCCTCAACCAAATAGTCACCACATTGCGGGACCATGTGGCACCCCAAAGGGCCCCTGTCACCAGCCTGGACCAGGAACAGCCTACCACCTCTGCCGGCGCTAGTGGACAGGAGGCCCCCACACAACGACAGGCCACCAGAACCCCACCTCCTGCTGAAGATCAACCACCCCGCAAGAGGAACCTGAGATCACAAAGGAAGACAGAGTAGGATGCCAAGACCCCCGCCAGCACAACATCCCCCCTGATGTCATCCCACTGTCACACATTGTCACCATGTCCAACCTTGAACTGCCCCTGCTCCATCCTTCCACAGGCATATGGACAATGCACCTGTGCGACTGAGAACTGGACTCTGCCATGGACATTACTCCACCCCCACCCATCACCGTTTTACCATCATATCCCTATTTGTAGCACTTTAAATAAATCACTAGTTGCACTTAAAACACTCAGGCGTCTGCTTGTATTCTTAACAAATGTATTACACATAACGGTTCAAAAATGTTCAGTTACATTGTGATGTCAACATACCAATGTCAATGTGCTTTACTCCATGGGCAAACAAAGCAGAAGTCACGCAGTGGGTCATACAGCTCTGAAAAGGGAAGGGAAAGTCACAATTCAGTTGAAAGGAACTGGGGGGAAACACAGAAAGTAGAGATGCAGGAGGCCTGAACTAAATTTAAAATGGCGTGGGGGATTCTTACCTGTGTGCTACTGAAAATACTGCTGTATAACTGTGTCCCTGTTGTCCGTTTCGTCCCCATCCTCTTCCTCCTCTTCACTCTCCCCAGGCTCCACAGCTGCTACAACACCACCATCTGGACCATCCTCCTGCAGGAAAGGCACCTGGCGTCGCAAAGCCAGGTTGTGAAGCATGCAGCAGGCCACGATGATCTGGCACACCTTCTTTGGTGAGTACATTAGGGATCCCCCTGTCATATGGAGGCACCGAAACCTGGCCTTCAGGACCCCGAAGGTCCTTTCTATGATCCTCCTAGATCGCCCATGGGCCTCATTGTACCGTTCCTCTGCCCTGGTCCGGGGATTCCTCACTGGGGTCAATAGCCAAGGCAGGTTGGGGTAACCAGAGTCACCTATTAGCCACACACGCTGTCTCTGTAGCTGTTCCATCACATAGGGGATGCTGCTATTTCGCATAACGTACGCGTCATGCACTGACCCAGGGAACTTGGCATTTACATGGGAGATGTACTGGTCAGCCAAACAGACCACCTGCACATTCATAGAATGATAACTTTTCCTGTTTCTGTACACCTGCTCATCGTCTTTTGGGGGTACTAAGGCCACATGGGTCCCATCAATGGCACCAATGATGTTGGGGATATGTCCTAGGGCATAGAAGTCACCCTTCACAGTGGCCAAATCACCCTCCTCAGGGAAAACAATGTAGCTCCGCATGTATTTCGTCAGGGCAGACAACACTCTGGACAAAATCTTAGAAAACATAGGCTGAGACATCCCTGATGACATGGCCACTGTTGTCTGAAAAGACCCACTTGCCAAGAAATGGAGGACTGGCAGAACCTGCACCAGAGGGGGAATTCCTGTGGGTTGGCGGATGGGGGACATCAGTGCCGGCTCAAGCTGGGCACACAGTTCATGTATAGTGGCTCGGTCAAGTCGGTATCGAAGTATTATATGACGTTCCTCCATTGTCGACTGGTCCACCAGCGGTCGGTACACGGGAGGATTCCTCCTTCTCCTCGCAAGTCCCAGCGGACGGTGCCTAGGAAGGAGAACATGGAGTACAGAGTCAAGCAACCCACAGGTACGTAACCACAGCTTGCACAGTACACGAATCGCTATGCATTGAATGGCTTGTATGAGTGGCAATGCAAGGCCTAGGCCTGTGTGACGCAGTAGAAATTAAGCCATGTGGGCCCTTGAAATGGCGGCTGCCTGACCTGAGAAGTGTGACAGTGGGATGTGAGGTCAATGCGCTGGCGTGGCACACCGTGGCGGTAGGCGGTCGAAGACAGCGGCGCAAAGCAGCATTGGTTAACATTGAACCCTATGGGTCTCAGGAGCCAATGACGAGTTGCGCCGGCGGTCGCGGTACGCACCGCGGCGGTACGCACCGCGGCGGCCGTGACCGCCATTTTCTATCTGCTTAATCACTCGAGACCTGATCATCCACAGGAGAGGACCTATACTGCAAGTGCTGCTGTGAACTCGGTCTGGAAGAGACAATGGCTGCTGTGACTGGGGAAAGGGCCCCTGCCTTCAGTTCCGAAGAGTTGGAGAAACTTGTGGATGGGGTCCTGCCCCAGTATGCGCTACTCTACAGTCCTGCAGACCAACCAGTAAGTACACTGGGTGCACGTTGAATGGGCTATGCCTGTGTTGAGTGGGGTGGATATAAGATGGTGGGGTGGGGAGAGAATGAGGAGTGCAAGGCATGACAGATGAGAGCATGCGCCACATGGCAAAGTTGGGGAGGGGGGGCCAATCACATCTCACATGCGGAAAAATGATGATATTTCCAATTCCTCCCTGTACATGTCAAATAGGTCAGCGCCCATCAGAAGATCGACATTTGGCGTGCCATCGCCAAGGAAGTCCGGACCCTGGGGGTCCACAACAGACGGGGCACCCACTGCCGCAAGAGGTGGGAGGACATCTGCCGCGGGACCAGGAAGACCGCCGAGTCACTGCTGGGGATGGCCTCCCAACCTAGGAGGGGTGCCAGTCGTACCCTGACCCCCCTGATGTCCCGGATCCTGGCGGTGGCCTACCCCGATTTGGATGGGCGCGTGAGGACATCACAGCAGACACAAGGGGGTGAGTACCAGCACATTCAGCTATCTTTACGCGCAGTGGAGGTGCCTGGGTGGGGGAGGAGGGCTGTGGGTGACATTAGGCCAGGGCGCTTTCTGTATTGTATTCCTCTCCTTTAGCCATGTCCCTGTGCCCCCGCCCCTCACCTCTGTAGGGTGACAGGTACAGCTATCCATGGTCCTGCATCACCCATTTGCGCATTTGTTGTCCCTAGACCTGTTGGCCCAGTCACAAGTACTCAGTAGTGTACCCCGATTGCGCGGCTTAGTGCATGAGGCTCCTGTGTCTGTCCTCTCCGCCAACGGTGTTGACAATGCATGTACTCAACCATTTTTTATGTCTCCCCCCACCCTTTTTCTTTATCTTCTTGTGCATGTGTGCATCAGCATCATCAGGCGGAGGAGAATTGGCACCGGAGCACGAGGGAGCTGCGACTCACAAGGACCCGGTGGGCCATGGCACAGACACCGAGGCCACCATTGATACGGAGGGCGAGGGGAGCTTCACAACGGGGACCCGTGGTGAAACCAGCGACACCGACACGTCCTCGGATGGGAGCTCCCTAGCGGTGGCGGCAACATCCGTGCCCCCCGCCTCTACAGGTACAGCCGCCACCCAGCGCACCAGCTCCGCCCTCCCAGCAGCCCCTCAGCCTACGCTCTGTGCCCGCTCGCCCAAGAAGGCGGGCATCTCCTTCGCCCCAGGCACCTCAGCCCCTGCCCCTGTTACCCCTGCTGCCCTCAGTGAGGAGGTCATTGACCTCCTGAGGACCATCATTGTTGGGCAGACTACCCTTTTGAATGCCATCCAGGGGGTAGAGAGGGAGGTGCATCGTAGCAATGCAGACCTGGAGGGCATTCATTCGGGTCAGTCTGCCCATCAACGATCGTTCAATTCTCTGGCCTCAGCACTGACGGCAGCCATTGTCCCTGTTTCCAGCCTCCCTCTTCTAACTGCCTCCACCCTGTCTCTGTCTCCTGTTCCTCTGCCTATCCCATCCACACCATCAGACCAGCCTGCACACACCTCAACACCCAAGGGCAGCTCATCCAGACATAAGCACCACAGATCACACAAACATTCACCCAAGCAACACCCAGATGCAGACATGCCAACAGCCACTACCACCTCTGTGTCCCCCACCTCCTTGTCTCCCTCCTCCCTCCCTGTGACGTCTCCACTCACACCTGCATGCACACCACCAACAGCCAGTACTTCCATCACCAGCACACCCTCCAGTACAGTCCGCACACGTGCAGTCACCACCCCCACTGCCATTTACACGTCCCCTGTGTCCTCTCCCACTGTGTCTGTCACCCCCTCTTCCAAGACACACAAACGCAGGCAGCCACCCACCCAACAGCCAACCACCTCACGACAGCCTGCAGCCCATGCACCTTCACCCAAGGACAGCACACCTGACTCTCCTACAACCACCTCCTCTTCCTCCACTCCCATAACCACTGCACCTACTGTTTACCTGGGTCCTAAAAATGTTTACCTCTCCAATCTTGACCTCTTTCCCTCACCTGACCCACCCCCTCCATCTGCTAAGAGTCCCAAGAGCACCTCAGCCACCACCAGCCCGGGTTCACGTGTCAGCGTAGTCCATGGATTTTGGAGTCCCCCCTTTGCCAGCAGTGAGACATCGGTCAGCAGCAAGGGGACAGCCAGCCCCCCCCCTGTAAAGAGGACCCGGAAAGTGAGGGGCCGCCGCGAGAGGAGTGCCACGGCTTCCCCCAAGGACCAAAGTTCGGCCACTTCACCTGCCACAACATCCAGGGGAGGCAAGGCCCAGAGAGCCACAGCGAAGGAGGGCAAGGGCAGCAGGGCGGAGAAGTCAGGCAGCAGGAGCGCGGACCAGGAGGGCCCCACAAGCCCCATCCCGGGTGTGAGGGAGGACACCCAAGGGCCCAGGACACCGTCACCGAAGGGTCCAGCAACTGCACGGTCGGAGGGCGACTGAGCAGGGAGTCCTGCCCAGGTCTGACTCCCTGGAATTACAGGACAAGCACCGCTGAAGAGGGCCCCGCCGTGCAGGAAGGCACCGCTGAAGAGGGCCCGCCGTCCAGAAAGGCACCGCTGAAGAGGGCCCTGCCGTGCAGGAAGGCACCGCTGAAGAGGGCCCCGCCATCCAGAAAGGCACCGCTGAAGAGGGCCCGCCGTGCAGGAAGGCACCGCTGAAGAGGGCCCCGCCGTCTAGAAAGGCACCGCTGAAGAGGGCCCCGCCGTCCAGAAAGGCACCGCTGAAGAGGGCCCCGCCGTCCAGAAAGGCACCGCTGAAGAGGGCCCCGCCGTGCAGGAAGGCACCGCTGAGGAGGGCCCCGCCGTCCAGAAAGGCACCGCTGAAGAGGGCCCCGCCGTCCAGAAAGGCACCGCTGAAGAGGGCCCCACCAAGACAGGCCCCGCTCCGCTGGGCCCTTCCTGTCAAGCACCGCTCCGCCGGGCACCGCCGTCTCAAGCACCGCTGGGCCCTTCCTGTCAAGCACCGCTCTGCCGGGCACCGCCGTCTCAAGCACCGCTCCGCTGGGCCCTTCATCTCAAGCACCGCTCCGCCGGGCCCTTCCTGTCAAGCACCGCTCCGCCGGGCACCGCCGTCTCAAGCACCGCTGGCCCATTGACAGTGCCGGTTCTGTGTCGAGCTACTGTTCACGCTGCACTCGGCCCACCCTGCCTACCCCATTGCCTGTGGAGACTGTTATCCACTTGAGAGACTGTGGCTTTGCACTCCCCAGGATGGCACAGTGGGCAGCCCACCCACTGTAGAGACTTGAGAGACTGTGGCTTTGCACTCTCCAGGATGGCACAGTGGGCAGCCCACCCACTGTAGAGACTTGAGAGACTGTGGCTTTGCACTCCCCAGGATGGCACAGTGGGCATGTTGGACCCTTCGTGGATCTGGCGTCGTGGACTCATGTGGCTGAGGTGACCCCCTTTCCCTTCCCCCTGAGGTGCCTGTAGTTTTGTCATCTGATGCCCTAGCAGTGTTCTCTCCAACTGACTCAGGTCTCCTGTGTGGGCTTTGCCCGTGTGATGGTACACTTTGGCCCACGGACACTTGCTATTTCAGTGACTGTGCAGGACTTATTGCCTCTATTTATCGTTGACGCAATGTTTTAACTTGGTTTATATTATTCAATTTCCAATTTTAGCATGACTTGAATGAACCTATTTTATTAATATATTTGGTTTCTCACTTTAATTGATTCTTTTCATTATTCCGGGGGGTTTGGGTGGTGTCCGTTTGACTTGGTGCTCTGCATTGTTGTGTAGATAGTTGGGGGGTGGGTGTATTGCGTATGTGTGTGCCCGTAACCCTTCCTCCTCCCCCCTCCCCTGTGTCGTAGGTGCGGTACTCACCGTTGTCGTCTGCGCCGGAGTTCGTACTCGTGGTAGATGAGCAGGTAGACGAGAGCAGGTAGGATGTTCAATTCGGGCTCCATGCTGTCCTCCGTCCTCGTGGAGTGTATAGAGGTGAGCGTTTTCCCGTTCGTAGTCTGTTTCCGCCGTGTTTTTATCGGCGGGGCTCCCGCCCCGGAAAAGGTGGCGGATTGGTGAGTTGTGATAGGGTGGGCGGTACGTTGTCTGCCGCCTGCCTGTTGGTGGTGACCGCTGCGCTGTTTGTTTGTCCCGCCGTGGCGGTCGGAGTGTTAAGGTGGCGGTCTGTGTTGGCGGTTCCCGCCAGGGTCAGAATTCATTTTTTTTTGCCGCCAGCCTGTTGGCGGGTTGGCCGCCGCTTTATCACTGACCGCCAGGGTCAGAATGACCCCCACAGTTCTTAAAAAAAGAATATTGAAAGAAAAATGATACTAGTCTGTATTGCCAAATTAGGTGGTACATCTGCAATCTTCTTGGATTGCCCTGTCAATCTTTTTGGCTGCCTGCCTGAAGCTCTTCGATAAGGTAAGCATGAGTGTTATAGTGCAGGACAAGAGGAAGCCTGTGGATTGTAAAAAATAAATGATTATCAAGATATTGTAGAATAAAGAAGGATGAAAGGGCAGGTAAGCTTCCTGAGGAGTAGTGTACCAAGAAGACTTAGAGGTGGCAGAGCAAGAGCAACAACCTTTGCGATCAACCACCAAAAATCACAGAGAAGTGTCAGCATGTATCAGTATGATCAAACTTGCAGCTGTCATGCTCATCATAACATTTAGCCTAGAGCACTGCATAATGTGACATTATCATCCATGACATGTCTGTCTCCTCCATTTTCTTACAACAGGCCCTCTACCCAACCACATAGTTTCACGTTTGAGCCAGCCAAAAGACACACACAACAGCATTGCATTTTCCAAATCAAGTAATTGACGCACCTCTTACCACCAGTCCACAGATTGGAGTAAGCCTCTTAGACTCATCCTCACTTCACCCATGTTGATTTCCATGAAGTTGATATCTTCCTTCTTCTGGCAGTTAAGTTGTCAAATCACGCTCTGATTCCTTCCATCATCCTCTAGAATCTGTTTAAAGATTATTATGTCCATCTCCATACCAACTGCTCCCGAGAGTCATAGTCTCATGTCCCAATTCAGTTAGAGCAACCTGTAACTGTTTAACAACAAGAGAAACATCAAGTACTTTTTTTCTGGGCTAGAATTTTGTTTCTTAGCTAAATGGAGTGGTCGGGTCACCTTTGACAAATGTGAACCAGAAAGCAGAGCACTAGAGAACAAAGCAGTGTGAAAACGCTGGCAAACAAATTTCGGTAAGTGTCAAAGGGGAAGGGAAAAAAATTACTTCCAGGAAACAAATTATCACCTATTAATATTTTTATGCCAACAACATTGTAAATCTATCACGGCACAAACACAAGCAAGCGTAGTATATTTAAACAAAATAAACACCCACTTTCACTATCTGTCACCATTAGACATGAGTTACATGAACCATCTAAATTTTCAGCGTTGAAACAATTATACCTCATATCAATTGTTGAGGCATATATATAGCATTACTTACCTGTTCCAGTCAAGCATAGTGGCATATTGCTGATCCTCTTTGATTCAGGAAATGAAACACACATTGGCCAGTTGGCCAGTAAGTTGTAAATCAAATATCTGGGGCAGTCCTGCTAGGGGACAAAAGAAAGGATAGGCACAGAATGAAGGCAGGCATTGTCTCTCAAATCTCACTGAATTGATTTTGGGGGAGCTTCTTCAATGCACACTGTCCAACTACAATTCAGCCAAACATGTGCCTAAAACAGTTGTGGTTAATTTGTCATTTAGACAGAAACAAACAATATACCATAATAAGGTTCCCACAGCTAGCTACTTTTTTTTCACAAAGCAGTTCATAGTAGAACATTTTATGGTGTCTCAGGTCTAGTCAACAAAGTAGAGTTTGTCCTCAAACTCAGGTAGTTAGCCCAGACGTTGGTCAGCTAACACACTACCATGACCTGAGTCTGACCAATCATCACCCTCACCCACCTCCTGTTGTACTTCAAGTATGCTGTAATTTGGTGGTATAAAGTGCTAATTCATTTTGATCATGGTCAATCTCACTACATTTTGGGGTGAGAGACTGGTCCTTCTCACTGTCGCAACTGCACCAGCTGCTATGAACACACACTCAGCAGACACGTTGGCTACAGCGCAAGCCAGATACCTCAGCAATCCACGTCTTGTAGGTTGAAACATCCCCGTCTGAAAAAGGAATGAAAGTGGCCAGTAATTGTTTGTACTGTGGGTCAAGAATTGTGACACAGATGTAATGTTTAGATGACACAATGTCTCTTTGAAGCCTTATATTAACAGATAAGCAAAGGATTAAGCTCTCTGCCAACTCCTGAGCATCTTTTTCATCCACACCTGCATATGTTTCAGACACTTCCTTTAGTTGTTTCTGCGGTATATGCACCAATGAGATAGCTTGGCCCATGGTACAGTCCACCTTGCTGACTTACCGTGTGAAAATTTCAAAAGGAAGCAGCATCTCTGTCAGGCATTTTACCAAGCACCATTGGTCCATCTCAATGATCACGCCTTTCATAGTTGCATCCCCCCTTTGCATGACATATTCGTTGATCGGTCTGTACTACTCAAACAGACGAAGTAACACGTAATAAGTAGAATCCCAATGTGTTGGTACCTCCTGTAGGAGGGCTTTAACTGGCATTCTATTATCACACTGGATAATCCTCAACAGCTTCCGGACTTTAAAAGAATGGCTAAAATGAGTGCAGCTTCTTCTGCATGTGAACAATAAGTTACTGACTCTGAGTTCTTTTGTGAGGAAGGCTTGTACAATGATGTTTATGCAGTGGGCCAAGCACAAGTCCCTGAAATAGCCACCATCTGACATGGTCTTAACTATATTAGTGCCATTGTCCATGGCACCAAATCCAATGTTAAGCCCTCTGGGGCACAGCCATTCAAAGACCTTGCTGCTAAAGTCATCCAAGATGTTTGCAGCTGTATGTGATTTCTCCATGGCTAACATAGCTACTGTTATATGCTTCTGAGTACCATTACACTTTCAGCTGTGTCAACACCTGCAGATATTTCTCTAACCCCAACAAAAGAGATCCTGTGTGCAGTGATGCACATGTAATCAGTGCCTTGGCCACTGGTCCACATGTCTGTTGCCAGGTGGATTGACTGGACAGCACTCTGCTGCAAAGCTTGTCAGACCAATTCCAGCACATCGTGATGTAGCGCTGGAACAGCAACTCAGGCAAAATAGGTCCAGCTGGAAACCTTCCATTTCGATAGCCGCAACAAATTCCAGAAAACCCAATCCTTCCACAAAACAAAAAAGAAGGAGGTCCAATGCTAACATTTTAGCCAGCTTCCCATTGTACAAACGTCCCGTTGGATAGTTGCGGTCCTACTGCCCCTCCTGCCTAAACATGGCAGTTATACTAGCCTACATTTTTTTACTTTGCTGGTGCCACTGATGCAGGTGACGTAGAAGGTGGTGATAGGCTCAATGTGCGTCTCAATGAGGGGGAGCCTCTGTAGGTTCTTGCCTTGGTTTTTCGACCTGACTATGAGTCTTCCTGTGCGATTGCGATATTGCTGATGTGGGCGACGATACCACTGCACCGCCGGGGACAGGGCTGATTTGTGTGACAAAAATGTCACCCTCTTCTTCACCTTCCCCTTCCACCATGATCAAATCAGATTCCATGCTTTCACCACCTTCACTAACACTACTTGCAGACTTTTCCTTTTAGCCACTAAGGTGCGCCTCCCAGAGGACTGCATGGTGTTTTCTCAAATGGGTTGTTTGACCTACGGTGGTTCCACAGTTTGTACCAAGCTTACCCCGACTAACACTTGCTCTGCAACTGGAGCATATGGCAAGGTTTGACTCCTTTTCACTAACCGTAAAGAAGTCCCAAACTGGGGATGTCAACTTTCTAACACTGGTGCCACTGCCAATGTCTGGAGAAGTGGTGGTAGGTGGATGTTGTTTTCATGATGTTTGCCTGTCTGCAGTGCCACCTTCTACTGAGGTGGGTGTGGATGTAGGTTGCACCTAGGGCCTTTTAAATATGGATACTGGTGGAGGTGGTAGTGTTGGTGCCACATCTCTCTGAGCAGGCTGTTAAGATGGGGTAATGTTTGACTCCTCTGGGGCTGGACTAATATCCATGACGACTGGCTCGTCGTCAGACTTGTCATCCTCCTCTACATCATCCATAATTCGAAGGCTTTTAGGAACCTTCCTTGTAGCACATAGCTTCACAAGCTGAAGAGATGTCCATGTGGTGGTGAGCGTGCTCACATGTCACATTGAGCACAGGCCTTCTGTTTGGCAGTACTGTGGGTGATGTCTTTCTCTTCGTGCACCTAAAAGCAAACATGCAAGAAGGATCAGTGAAACGTGGCATTTTTGTTGCAGCTGCATTACTAGTAGAAACAAACAATATCATAGAATGGTTACTTAAATAAACATATAAATAATTATGAAATACTATGTATCCATTCGTAAAAACCCCACCAACTTTAATTTTCATTATCATGCAGAGTCATGAAGGATTAGAATGAGCAACAACTACAACACACAGATTGTAATTTTAGCATCAAGTTGGCATGTGGCACTCAAGGAGGTGCTAGTGACAAATGGAATAATAATAATCCTTGAATAATGTAATGTTATGCAATGTGGTGCAACTGCCTATGGCAGACATTGGGGCTAATGGGGAAAATAGGAAAAAAGAAATCAACCAAAAACATTTCAAATAAAAAAAAATATATATATTTTTTACAAAAAGCAAGAAAAAAGTTAAAACAAGTATTTAAATATTATTATTATTGTTAGAGAGATAATATAAATGTAAATACAATAAAAGTTTTGAAAAAAATTAGAAGAAAAGGATAATAAAAAAATATATATTTCATTACTGATGTACTGGGGCAGAGGTCTTCAAACTGGGGGGGTGGGCATGTTAAAAGCAAAAAGCAAAAGCCTGTTATTGCATTTTTAAAAAGGTAAGAGTACCATACTGCAATGTTTAAATAGGTCTAGACATATTTAAACATTGCCATCTTTATAAAATATTTGTGAAAAATTCTGAGGGGGGGCCCATAGATTTTTATTTTTTCAACTGGGGGGGGGGCGCGGCATTACGAAGTTTGGAGACCACTGTTCTAGGGGAAGGGGACCAGCATAAAAAAGCACAGGGATGCGGGAGGCAAGGAGGGGTGGAGGTGAAAAATGCAAAACAAAGTATATAATAAAATATTTTTAACAAATGCTCACACAGTACTTTTAGTAATAAGCATTGACCCTCTAGTCCTAAATAAACACAGAAAATGTCTGCCAGCCACATGCTCAAACAACAACCAGCAAGGAGGCATGGCCACGACAACAAAGAACACATGAAGGCCTAAAGCACACTGGCTGCCTCCACAAAAAGGCCACCAACCACATGGCCAAACAACATCCAGCAAGGAGGCATGGTCACCACAACAAATAAGAACACATGCAGGATAAAGCATACTGGCTGCCTACACAAAATTGCAGCCAGTTACATGGTCAAACGACAACCAGGAAGGAGGCATGGCCACCACAACAACAAAGAACACACGCAGGGCTAAAGCACACTGGCTGCCTGCACAAAATAGCCGCCAGCCACATGATCAAACAACAACCAGCAAGGAGACATGGCCACCACAATAAAGAAGAACATATGCAGGCCTAAGCACACTGGCTGCCTACGCAAAATGGCCACCAGCCACATGGTCAAACAACAACCACCAAGGAGGCATGGCCACTACAACAAAGAAGAACACATGCAGCCTTAAAGCACACTGGCTGCCTACACAAAATGGCCGCGATCCATGTGGTAAAACAACAACGAGCAAGGAAGCGTGGCCACCACAACAACGAAGAACACACGCAGCCCTAAAGCACACTGCCTGCATACACAAAAAGGCCACCAGCCACATGGTCAAACTACAACCAGCAAGGAGGCACCACAACAAAGAAGAACACATGCAGGACAATTGGCTGCCTAAACAAAATGGCCACATGAAACAACAAGCAGGATGAATAGAAAACAAAAAACAGATAGAGGTACAGGACTATAATTTAGACTATACAAAAAGGGCCCCAAGCCATATGGCATGGGGCACAGAGACAAATGGTGACCTATGACAAATACTCTCACACTCTGGCCAGGCAAAGAAGGCATTGGTACAGGATTAAAAAACAGCATTAAGCCAGTAATAGTAATTCTAAAAGCTCAAATTAAAGGGGCAAAACATTTTACAACAACAACACACGTCATACAAAGGCATCAAGTGCTATAACCCCCACCATACACTGTTTGCAGAAAAAGAATGTGAAATATCGCCTAACACAATTTTGTTAGCTTTAATTTAATGCCATCCATGGTGTTTCAGTTCCACAGACACCACAAACAGTTGTTTTTTCAGCATGCACCCATGACTAGTACTGGACCTACAGCTGAAAGGCCTATTCCATTAGCAGGGTATGCCACTTAACATTAACATTCAATTTAATGAATATTGCAAATTTACAAAACAAAACATGAAGAAAATTTAGTGAACTGTTAAACATTTTTCCCTTGTAGAACAAAAATTGCAAGTGAAGCTAACACTAGGCCCCAAATGCAGGCCACCCTTTACAATAAATCAAAAAATCAAATAAAAGCATAGATAAATCCTGGTGCATGCCGCTATCAAACAAACAAGTTGGACAACACCCTTATACAAGTGTTTTTAACTTACTTGTGAAATCTCAAGTACAACAAAGTCCTTAAATGCAATGATACATCCAGGAGACACAAAAAAGTCACCCTTCCAGCTCGAAATCCAAGTGAAAAGTAACCAGGAGAAGGATAAAGCAGACAGAGTTGTAGATTTTGGCCGCTTCAGCTTCACAAGGTTGCAGCAGCAGCCGATCGCGCTCACTGGTGCTCACCTATATCAAAAAAGATGCATCGGAAGTCTCTGGTGTGGCGCTAACTCTCATGAGTGGGTAAAAAATCTTGTTTGTGCTCACGAGAGAGTGGAAGTCTTTCGTCTCACATCTCGCATGCGCAAAATGACAGAAAGCGCACGCCAACTGGGGTAAAAACTCTGCTACAGAGTGCGGAGACTATCGGTAACTCTGCATTCTCCACGGAACCCGGACTTTCTGAGTTCCGCGAACTCTGGAAGCAGAACGGTGTTTTTTGCCAAGGCCTAATGGCTAGACGACAAACGAATATCAATCTGCAATATGCTACCTAACCCCTCCAAAGTTTTGACCCAAATTGGGAACCTCAGTCTAAAACAATAATAGATGGAAGTCCATGTAAGCATACAATGTGCTATAAAAACATACTTGAGAGTTCTGTAGAAGCCTATAGGTCTTTCATAGGTATGAAATGAGACATTTTCTCTAAAGATTGTAGTATTCCGCTGTTGAGTTTTAGGTAGTTCCATAATAAAGTCCTTAGAAATGTGTGTCATGCTCAGGAGGAGTGGATAATGGAATTAGTAAGCCAGCAGTCTATCATGATATGTATATCTGTGGTATGATCTTCCCAGGGAATATCAACATACACAAAGAGATGATGGGGAATAGATAGAGAGGAAATAGGAGTTAAAGCTGGTGAGACTTTAAGACCTGAACTACGCTAAACACTTGTCTCAACACGTTTCGGGCAAACTAGTTTCCAGACTCGTCTCTTTTTTGGGTTTTACAGGGCAGTCACGTAACAAGTGTCCCTGTTTTCCCCAGTATAAATAAAGTATTTTATCTCTGCATCTCTGTCGTTCCTCATCACTCAAAGAACCAAGCATGCTACCTATTTGCATTGGTTTTGGGTCTTCTATTATCTTTTAATTTTCTGTCTTTCTCTCCCTATGTACTAACACTCTGCTATCAGAGCATTCTTTTTCTCTGCATCGTTCACTTAGGGGGTGATTCTAACCTTGGCGGGCGGCGGAGGCCGCCCGCCAAAGTTCCCCCCTCCAGAGCACGGCTCCGCGGTCATAAGACCGCTGCGGTGATTCTGGGTTTCCCACTGGGCTGGCGGGCGACCGCCAAAAGGCCGCCCGCCAGCCCAGTGGGAAACATCCTTCCCAAGAGGAAGCCGGCTCCGAATGGAGCCGGCGGAGTGGGAAGGTGCGACGGGTGCAGTTGCACCCGTCGCGAATTTCACTGTCTGCAATGCAGACAGTGAAATTCAAAGTGGGGCCCGCTTACGGGGGCCCCTGCAGTGCCCATGCCATTGGCATGGGCACTGCATGGGCCCCCAGGGGCCCCACGACACCCCATACCGCCATCCTGTTCCTGGCGGGCGAACCGCCAGGAACAGGATGGCGGTATGGTATGTCTGAATCCCCATGGCGGCGCAGCTCGCTGCGCCGCCATGGAGGATTCAGAAGGGCAGCGGAAAACCGGCGGGAGACCGCCGGTTTTCCTCTTCTGATCGCGGCCAAACCGCCGCGGTCAGAATGCCCTGCGGGGCACCGCCAGCCTGTTGGCGGTGCTCCCGCCGATCCTGGCCCCGGCGGTCTAGTACCGCCGGGGTCAGAATCACCCCCTTAGTCTGTGATCAGGTTTAACTACAAAATCAATTAGATTACTACAGGATTCAGGAGGATCCACTACTTTAGTCAATAAGGCCCTCATTATGACATTGGCGGTAAGTACCGCATACCGCCATGCTGACTGCAGCCAACATACCGACGCTGCAGCGGATTACCGCTATTCATATTATGACACACACATAGCAATCCATCACTATACAGCCACACACACAAGTCCGTCAGTCCAAAGGTCAGTGATAAACTGGCGGTAGCAAAACCCACACCGAACTACGCCCACAACATTATGACCCATGAATCACCGCAGCAAACATTCAATGGCGGTAAACCATTGGCGCTACATACCGCTGCACTAAAAATGCACACACACACATACAAAACAACACTACATTGGACAATTCAAATAACACACCATCCACGCACCTTACATCACACAGCCCAATACATCACCCCCACACACCCTCACCCACACCACTCACACTAAACTCATGGCACCACAACGACACCCCAGGTTCTCAGAGGAGGGGCTAAGTGTCATGGTGGAGGAAATCACCAGGGTAGAGCTACAGCTATTGGATCACAGGTGCAGCAGACATCCATTGCTAGGAAGATGGAGCTATGGCGGAGAATCGTGGACAGGGTCAACACCGTGGAACATCACCCCAGAACAAGGGATGACATCAGGTAAAGGTGCGTTCCGTGGCAGCAAGAGACCAAAGAGATGTACAGGGGACTGGCGGTAGACCTCCACCTCCTCCCCCACAACTAACAACATCGGAGAAGCAAGTCTTGGCAATCATGCATCCTGAGGTGAGGAGTTGCAGGAGGACTGGACTCTGGTAACTCAACTCTCTATTACTATCACCCCCCTACCTGCATGCCATCACATACCCCCACCCTTACCCTCACTCCCATCACTGCACCACCTCCTACACACCCCACCCCTCTCAATACCAAGTCCTGCATGCAACACCAATGCATGGACCCCCATCACAGACATGCATGGACACCCATCACTAAAGCATGCACACTAGAGGGAAACAGCAAGCCCACCAAATAACTACTCACACAAGGCAAAGCTGCCAGGGTAATAACAACCATAGAGGGCAACACACCCATGCACAAGATGTCACACACAGAAACAATAACACTGCATTTACATCCCCACAGGTCCCCCAGCCTACGTCAACAGAGAGGAGGTGAGAGCAACATCCAGTCCCCTCTAAGAAGAGGCCCACAGTGATGACAGCAGCTCTGGATGCCTAGATCTGGATGACCAACTGGGCACATCAGGATCTCCGGACAGTCGGTAACCCAGACATAGTCCCACACCACCACAGAGCCTCCCCCTCAGGAAACACCACCACAGTACCCAACCAGCAGGCCCATACCTCTGTCCCCAGGACACTACTCTATCCTGGACTTTTCTCCACCATCACCCCAGCCCATTGCACATCCTCCTCTACTCTACAAGTATGGAGTCTGTCAAACTATGTATTCATTTAACAAGCTGTAAACACTGAAATACAACTGTACAGTAATGTATACATAGGAATGACCTGTAGTTGGCTGCAGTCAACACACCAGGAGTGATAGTGGGGCACAAATATCTGCAAATAGAGATGCCAAAGGTTACAGTAAGTGGCCATAGAAGTGGGAAAATCAGCCTACCATTGCCAATGTCAAACACAAAACTGTCAATTAAAAGTGAAGTTACACTGTCTTACCTGTGTGTCATTGGAAATATTGTCGAATTATTTCACTTCTGTTGTCCTCATTCTCTGCCTCCTCATCTTCACTGTCCACAGGGTCCACTGCTGCCACACGCCCATCTCCAGCTTCATCCTCCTGCAGAAAAGGCACCTGGCAACGTAAGGCAAGGTTGTGCAACATACAGCATGCCACAATGATCTGGCAGACCTTCTTGGGTGAGTAGTACAGGGATCCACCTGTTAGATGGAGGCAACAAAACCTGGCCTTCAGGAGGCCAAATGTCCTCTCTATGATTCTTCTTGTTCACCCATGTGCCTCATTGTAACATTCCTCTGCCCTTGTCCTGGGATTCCGCACAGGGGTCAGTAGCCATGAGAGGTTGGGATAACCAGAGTCACCTGCAAATATCGAGGGGCAACTGTTAGACATACACTAACCCTTAGGCCCCACACCATACCCATACACCAACATTCATTGGGTGGGAACCAGGGCTCACCTATTAGCCACACACGGTGCCTCTGGAATTGAGCCATCACATATGGGATGCTGCTATTACTCAGGATAAAGGCACCATGCACAGACCCAGGATACTTTGCATTGACATGGGAGATGTACTTGTCCGCTAGGCACACTATGTGCACATTCATTGAGTGAAAGCTCTTTCGATTTCTGAACACCTGTTCATTTCTCCGGGGGGTGGGGGGGGACAAATGCAATATGTGTACCATCAATAGCCCCAATAATGTTGGGGATATGTCCCATTGCATAGAAATCAGCTTTCACTGTAGCCAAATCCTTCACCTAGGGGAAAACGATGTAGCTGCACATGTGGTTAATAAGGGCAGACAACACTCTGGTCAGCAAT
This sequence comes from Pleurodeles waltl, assembly GCF_031143425.1. NCBI lineage: Eukaryota > Metazoa > Chordata > Amphibia > Caudata > Salamandridae > Pleurodeles > Pleurodeles waltl. Next base: position 972,480,869 of record NC_090446.1, on the reverse strand, counting down.
ATTGAGAACATTGGCTGTGACATTCCTGCTGCCAAGCCCACTGCCACTTGGAAGGAGCCAGTTGCCAGGAAATGGAGCACAGATGGGAATTGCACAAGTGGGGGGATCCCGGTGGGTTGCCGGATAGCAGATATCAGGTCAGGCTCCAATTGGGCACACAGCTCTGTGATTGTGGCCCTGTCCAGTTTATAGGTGAGGATAATGTGCCTGTCCTCCATTGTTGCCAAGTCCACCAGGGGCCTGTACATGGGGGGTTGTCTCCATCTCCTATTCATCCGCAGCGGTTGCAATCTAGGGGGCAAAACGGTGAGCAGCTGGTCAGGATCCCATATTTCCAAACAGTACACTTCATTGCATGTTGTGACTGTTACAGTACATTGTTGGATAGGCCCAAATGGTGCTTATGTGTACTGTGTCTCAGTTAGGTGCCATGGCCTGCCTTGCCCCCCCCCCGAAATGGCGTCCATCTGTCCTATTAGGAGGGACATGTGGAAATGAGGTAATTCCGCTAACGTTGTGCACCATTGTGGGAGGCGGTCGAGAACCGCCGTGCAACTCCTCATGGGTTACCATTGTGCTCTATGGGTTACAGTGGCCAATGGTGATGTACGCCGGTGGTGACGATATGCCCCGCCGCAGACGTGACTGCTGTTTTCTATCTGTTCACTCACTTGCTACCTGACCTTTAACAGGAGAGGACCTACACTGCAGGTGCTGCTGTGACCTGTGTCTGGAACCGACCATGGCTCTTGTCACTAGGGAAAGGGCCCCTGCCTTCACCGCAGCAGAGTTGGAGAGGCTGGTGGATGAGGTCCTACCTCAGTACCGAATGCTGTATGGGCCTCCAGACCAACAGGTGAGTACAGTGTGAGCACAATGCATGGGGCATGAATGCATGAAGTGGTGTGTGTGAGGGCCTCATGTGGCGGGGGATGGGTTGGTGTAAGGGCCCTGGGCAGCATGCTGCATGTATGGTGGACCATGTCTATGCGTAAGGGGATGTGAGGGCTATGGTGAGCCATGAGTGTAACAGGCAGGACGGTCTGACTGATACCTTTTCCTATGTGTATTTCTCTGCAGGTCAGCGCCCATCCGAAAAAGGGTATATGGAGTGCCATCGCCAAGGACGTGCGGACCCTGGGGGTCTACGGCAGGCGGGCCACCCACTGTTGGAAACGGTGGGAGGACCTGGGATGCTGGGCACGGAAGACGGCGGAGGCCCAGCTGGAGATGACCTCCCAACGAGGAAGGGGTGCCCGTCGAACCCTGACCCTCCTGATAGCCCGCATACTGGCGGTGGCCTATCCAGAGCTGGATGGGCACTTGGGGGCATCACAGCAGCCAAAAGGGGGTGAGTACAGTGCCCCAATATACTACTTGTGCATGGTGGATTGGCATCCAGGTGGGGGATGTGGGCCTGTGGGTGCTCCTAGGCCAGGCCGGACATTGCAGGGTATGTCCCATGTTGGGCAGAGTCTGATGTAAACTTCCTCCAACCAAGCTAGTAGGCATCCACTATTGGGCAGGGGTCTGTGGGTCTCATGTATTCTGCAATTGGCGTTAGGTGTCCTTTTCCATGGGCTGGTGACTAGCATTGTGACTGTCAGTGCATTGCCTAGTGCATATGGCTGTTCCCTGTGTGTGTGTTGTGTATGCCAACGGTGGTGGTGTTGCGGCCATTGACCAAGTGTATCATTTGTCTCTCCCCCGCCTATTTGTTTTGTCACCCTGTCCTTATATGCATTAGCATCATCTGGCGGAGGAGTAGAGGAACTGGCAACGGGGAGAGCTGCATCCCACAGGGCCCAGGAGGCCGAATCCACTGACGGTGAGGGCACCAGTGGGACAGAGGGTGAGGGGAGCACCACGGCAGAGACTGGAAGGGACAGTTTGGACAGTGATACCTCCTCTGATGGAAGCTTCCTGGTGGTGGCGGACACCTCTGTGCCCACCCCAACTGCAGGTACAGCTACCATCCCCCGTACCAGCACCGCCCTCCCAGCAGCCCCTCAGCGTGTTTCCCGTGCCCGCTCACCCAGGAGGGTGGGCATCTCCTTCGCCCCAGGCACCTCAGGCCCTGCCCCAGTTAGCCCTGCTGCCCTGAGTGAGGAGGCTATTGACCTCCTGCGATCCATCTCTGTTGGGCAGTCAACCATTGTGAATGCCATCCAGGGGCTGGCAGCCCATTTGCAACAGACTAATGCATTCCTGGAGGGCATTCACTCTGGAATGGCGGCCCAACAGAGATCAATCCAGGCTCTGGGCTCCTCCCTGATGGCAGCCATTGTCCCTGTTTCTAGCCTCCCCCCTCCACCTTCCTCTACCAAATCCCATTCCCCTCAACCCCAACCTATCCCAAGCACACAGGCAGAAGATCAGGCACACAGAACAACACACAGGAGTGGTTCAGGCAAACACAAGCACCACACATCATCCCACAGGCACTCACACAAACACCATCCTGATGCAGACATAACAATATCCACTGCCTCCACTGTGTCCCCCTCTTCCTCGTTGTCCATCTCCCTCCCTCCCAGTACCCCTCCCCTCCCTCCCAACACCTACATGCACTACATCCTCATCCACTACCACCATCTCGCCTATCAGTACACGCCCCTCACTGGCAGTCACCACATCCATGCACACGTCCCCTTTGTCCTCTCCCACTGTTTCTGTGCCCCCTCCTCCCAAAGTATCCAAACGCAAGCACTCAACAGCCATCCACCTCACAACAGCATCCAGCCCATGCACCTGCACCCAAAATCAGCAGACACCTCCTACAACCACTTCCTCCATTCCCAAACCTTCACCCTCTTCCCACCCCATTGTTCCTAAGAAGCTTTTCCTCTCCACCGTTGACCTCATCCCTTACACTCCCCCCCATCCTTCACGTCGGGCCAGGGTGGTCAGAACCCAGGCGTGCACCTCAGCCACCCAGTCCACAGTCACAGTACTGTTGACAGCTACCGCAGGTGGGAGAGGATCTCGGGCACCAGGCAGCCACACTGAAAGGGTGCCTGCACCAGGTGCTTCAAGAAAGGGCAAGGAGGCACCACCAGCTGCGTCTAGGAAGGGCAAGAAGGCACCACCAGCTGCTACAGGGAAGGGCAAGGAGGCACCACCAGCTGCTACAGGGAACGGCAAGGGGCAAACCCCAGCTGCTAACCTGAAGGGCAAGGCGCCTGCGCCAGCAGGCACAAAGGACAGGAGGCATGGTGCTGGGACTCATTCGGAGCTCCCACCACCAACCATGGTGGTTCAGCCGTCTGAGGCTAAAAGGGAAGGACTGGAGCCTCCCCTCACCACTGCCAGCACCGCCACTGCCACCACTGAGCAGCCATCACTGCCGGCGGGCAGTGTGTAGTCCTGCATCCATGGGCTGTAGTGCGGCCTGGGCCATGCAAATCCTGTGGGTCTGACACCCAGGTGGAGAGACTGTGACCTTGCACTCCTCAAGATCTGCATCAAAGGGCACATTGCCCCCTCCAGAACCAGTAGAGAAGTCATCCACTCACCCCATCCTTCCCAGGATGAAGCACACTGGGCACAAAGCCCCCTCCAGAACCAGTGGAGAAGCCATCCACTTGAGAGACTGTGGCCTTGCACTCCCCAGGACCAAGCAGTGGGCAAGTCACTCACTTGAGAGACTGTGGCCTTGCACTCCCCAGGACCAAGCAGTGGGCAAACCACCCACATGGGAGACTGTGGCTTTGCACTCCCCAGGACCAAGCAGTAGGCAAACCACCCACTTGAGAGGCTGTGGCCTTGCACTCTACCGGCCCAAGCAATGGGTAAACCACCCACATGGGAGACTGTGGCTTTGCACTCCCTAGGACCAAGCAGTGGGCAAACCACCCACTTGAGAGACTATGGCCTTGCACTCCCCAGGACCAAGCAGTGGGCAAACCACCCACATGGGAGACTGTGGCTTTGCACTCCCCAGGACCAAGCAGTGGGCAAACCACCAACTTGAGAGACTATGGCCTTGCACTCCCCAGGACCAAGCGGTGGGCAAACTACCCACTTGAGAGACTGTGGCCATGCACTCCTCAGGACCAAGCAGTGGGAAAACCATCCACTTGAGAGACTGTGGCCTTGCACTCCCCAGGACAGCAGACAGGGCATGTTGCCCCCTCCAGGACCAGTGGTGTTGTACCATCTTCTGGCTGAGGTGCCTCCCCATTCACCGTCCCCCAGAGGTGCCTGTGTATTTTCGACCTGATGCCCCTGCAGTATTGGTGTTGCAGGAGTGAGGTGGGGCCTAGGCCTATGTGTTGTGGCCCTATGGCCCACGGACATTGAGGACTGGGCAGTGTCCCTACATTTGTAAATATGTATTTACGTTTGTATTTTGATGGACTTATTCATAGTATTTTATCGTATTACACTCACTTTCTTCAAATCATTTTGTCCTTGCATTATTCCTGAGAGGTACTGGGTGAATATGTAATGTTACAGTGTCTGGTTGTGTGTGTGGTGTTGGGGATGGGGGTGTTGCGTGTGTGTGTCACTCTCTTTTTCCTCCCCCCTCCCTTGTGTGCAAGGCGGCAGTACTCACCGTGGTCGTCTTCGCCGGCGTTTATGTTCATAATGCAGCAGAAGGTAGACAAGCATGGGGTATATGTGCAGCTCAAGCTCCATGGCATCGTGGTTGTTCCCTGAGTTTCCACAGGTGAGGCCTTAAACCTTTGAGATCTGTTTCCGCCAGGCTTTTGATGTCGTTGGTACCACCCCTGAAAAGGTGGCGCATAGGCCGGTCATAATAGAGTGGGCGGTACATTTTCTTCTGCCTGACTGTTATCGCCCTGGTGCTTGTTGATTCCACTGTGGCAGTCGGTGTCTTAAAGTGGCTGTCTGTCCAAGCGGTTTCCGCCGTGGTCATAATTCCATTTTTGTTACCGCCAGCCTGTTGGTGGTATTATCGCCATTTTATCACCAACCGCCAGGGTTGTACTGAAGTCTTTTAAATTGTCATTCAGTCCTCTGTAAAATAAAGCACTACGTTTGGCCTCTGACCATCCTGCTTCAGCCACTAGTCTATTAAAGTGTGAGATATATGTCATAAGATCCTTTGTACCCTGTATCAGATTCAGTAACTCAGTTTCCACTGATTTCATTAAAAAATGAAGGTCTATCAAATAGACTCCTTAACTCAGTTATAAAAACATTGTAATCATACAGTAAAGGATCATTACGTTCCACAAGAGGACTAGACCAAGCAGCTGCCGTACCCCCCAAATATGACCAAACAAAAGCCACTTTAGATTGTTCAGTAGGAAAACAAGAAGCCTTACACAGAAAGTGCAGAAATAACTAGCTCATGAATGAGGCGTATTTTGTGGAAACCCCCATGAACCTTTCATGTGGTGCCAACTGAATAGATGGAGGAGTTGTGACATGAATCACTGAAGGTGCAGAACCAGAAGGACCAGCAGGAGAAAATCCCCAGAGATCATCTGACTAGTTCCAGGAGTAGGATTAGGAGTACCGTCATGTTGTAATGCATCTACTCTCAAAGAAAGAGCTTGTGTCTTTTTTTGCACGTTCGCTAAGTCGGCTAACGTGACATCACGCACTTCCATATCGCTTGGGCATGGTCTCAGCATTCTGCCAGATGTCACCTTACCTTCCACAGGAGCAATATGGAATTCCTGATGTGAGTTCTCAACTTCCCATACCACCGAGTCAGCCCAACAACTGTCGAAGCCAATCAAGGATAAGTGGGGGAAGAGGGGATGGAAGGGAGAAAAAACACAGGTCCCTTGAAGGTGGGGCAGAGAAGTGCGTGTGCCAAACTGAGTCCTGTACGCCTTCCTGAGTGAGACAGAATGGTCAGAAAAAGTCAGTAAATGTCCACTAGACAAATGTAGTATAACGTGTAATATTGAAACAACAGGTATGCTCATTTTAATACCCCAGTGAAACCCTTCTTCCTTATGTGATAGATAAATGGTTGCATAAGATAAATTGTGAAATCTAGAAGAAATATAACAACCTGCCCCCTGAAGTCATGAGAGGATTCTACATACCTTAAACAATCTAAGTACTTGGCAATAATAAATCTCAAAACAAAAAGAAAAATCAATTATAAAGTATTTCCTAAAGTTCATAGTACTATGTCCTATAAGTCTAGAACCAGCACTAGTGTATCCTGTTAGAAACCACAGGGAAGTTTACTTCAAAGCCAAGACAATGAAGGGCCCCAGTGCAGGCTGCCAATGCTTACATAGCAAAAATAATTCATGCAGGCACGTAGTGTGTTACCGCCTTTAATGGAATTGTAGGATGCGTAAATCTTACTTATCCTTTTGTTTTCTCCACCGTTGTACATCGGGAGAAAAAGGAGGCGCGCCCGTAACCGAAAATCTCAGGATTCCAAGAAATTAGAAAAACTGGTGGAAATCCACTGACAACACCGACACAGCGTGCTGTGCTCTGGAAATGGATTTAAAGTGACCGATGGCAGGAACTGCAGACACTTAGCCAGAATGCTAAGCAGTTGCCTGTGGTGTGAGAGTGGCTTTAATGCTACTGCACCCCACCTCTGCCGCACCCGTTAGGTGGATCGCTGCAGGTGCAACGATTGTCAATCCACCGCAAAATAATATTCTCAATTTCTTCAACAACATAGGTATCTACATAGTGTGCTTCCATTGATAAACTAGTTCAGTATAGAATCCATATAATCTTTTTTTTTTACATTTGAAATATACATTGGTTACTTGAAGTAAGTGTGAAATGCCCAAACAAAGTAAACAGGCCATCAGATTATACAGCTATTGGTAGAACATTGCAAGATTTGTTGACACACATTGATTTATGTTTTACTTTTTGTGATTGCAAATAATGTTGATTTTTATGCCTTGTAGACACACTGTACACATGTATTTTTGGTTTATATCCTTTCTGGTGACATACGTTCAATATTCTAAAAAACAAAGCCCACTCATTAAGAGGAGTTAAACAATTCCTGCAAAGAAATTAAAATGCATATGAGAGTCAAGCTCATACATCATATGAGAACTATCATGGGGAATTGCAAAACTGTGAACAAATGGTTTCTGAAAATGTTCTCTACATGCATGAGATAATGGTAATAAAGAACCAAAGCTTGAGAGCCCTGAAGCAGGTGAAATATGAAAACTTGGAAAATGTTTTTGATCAAACTTCATGATCAGTTCTATTTACACAGATACAATAAAACTTTTGTATCTGTCATTTCAGCATCATCAGGAGCAGGCAGAGGAGACATTGGCTATGTAGGCGGGGAAACAGTTGGCCACTGTGGTTTGGGTGCTGAGACCACCAACATCAAGGGACCTGGTGCCATGGAGAGTGTGGAGACTGGCATAGTGGCCACAAGGCCAACATCTTCATCTTTGGAGGCCTCCACAGAAGACCAGTCACTAGTGGTAGCAGACCCTACAGCTACTGTTCCACCTGCATCCTTGTCCACCGCCCAGATTGCAACCTCCACCCTTCCTTTTGCTCCCCCCATTTGGGCAAACCCGTCCCCCCTAAAGAGGTGGCATCTCCTTTGCTGCAGGCACCTCCCTCCTACCCCCTGGCTGCGCTGGGTGAGGAGGCTATTGACCTCCTACAGAACAGCTCTGTGGGCTAAACTACACTCACAAATGCCATCCAGGGGCATAGTTGCCATATGCAACAAGTGGTAGCATACCTGGAAGCCATTCACAGTGCTGTATCTGGCCTACAGAGGTAATTTCAAGATCTAGCTTCCCACTTACTACAGCTTCCCAACCATTCCAACCTTGTGCCCCAACTTCCATCCCATCCCAGTTCCCTATTCCCAGCCCTGTCCCAAGCACTTCATTGCATGCACCCACTCACACAGACACAAGCAGCACACACACAAATGCAAACACACAAAGAAACACAAGCTTGCGCCCAGTCAACACACACTCACTGCTACCACAGCCCACACAAAACCCACCATCACATCCACCACCACAACACCCACCACCACACTCACAACATCCATCACCATGGACACATCCACCACACCCACACTCACCACCACCACCACTACCCCATCCACCAGTACACCCACGACCACCAGCACACCCACAAGCACCACAACCACAACATCCATCTCTACATCAAATTCTTCCAAGTACAGTCACATACACCGACATGCAAAATAGTATCCTCCAGATGCACACGCTTACAATCACCAGAATACACTATACCGACAAAACCGCACACATCCAAACATGCACACTCACAGACAAGGACAGACACCCCAACCCCCACCAAACATAAATGCACACACTAACCTGTACACTACACAGCTTCCAAAACACACCCACCCAAAGATGAACTACATAAACCAGACCCACATGCACAAATGACAGAAACACATACAACACCCACTCCAGCTTCCTCTACCTCCCAAACCCCATCGTCTCCCACCCCTTCTCCTCCAGATGCTTCTGCTCTTGCCCTGTCCTTGACTCCTGTCTGACCCACACCCGCCCCAAGGGAGAAACATCATAGAGGTGCCTGCTCTGCTCACTAGATGTCCCTTATTGAGGAAGTCGTACTGGCAGTGTATTTAGGAGGCAAGTTCAGGGCCTGGAGCCCACAATGGCCATTCTGGACAATTTGTATTTTAGAAGAATATATTTCCATTTTTTATTCTGATTGAGAGAATTAACTCATGATTGGATTAGATTTTCATTTATTTTCAATACCTTTGTCCTGGCATTCATTTTAGATTCTTAGTAATTAATTGCTGATAATGTTATTTATGCTGATGTGTGTGACATACACTTATTCTCATTTCTGACGGTGACAAACACAGGTATTATGTTTTGCATATTTATACAGTACTTACAATAGTGTTGGACATTTGTGATGGACATGTTATTTTTGGTGCAAGAATTCATAATGATACTGGACACTTGCATAACAATTTATCCATGTTAATATTTTTGTAACTTGAGAGTGCAGGTGTGTTTATTTTAACATGATATATGTTAATAATACACACATATGCAATAGACAGGAAAGATGACACGTTGCAGTCAAATGACATCTAATGTTTGACAGAAATTGCACAAGACTAGGGGAAATGTGACCTTACTACATCTCAGATATGTTTGAAGTTTAGAGGTAACATTAGTCGTACATTCTGTGTGAACCCACCTGTTGCATTGTGTAGTTCACTTACTACATTATATTGGATTTCTGTAGTTACAATGATGTGTACTCTTTTTGTATCTGATATGGTAGTTTATGGTGAAAGATTACACACACCTGTATGGACACATTTTGATTTAGGGGGTGATGTGACTTTATGTGTAGGTGTCCATCAGCATGAAGGCAGTTAGTACCAGATTGGTAAGTGTTAATGATCTATCGAGATGTGTTTCTTTAAGTTTTTCTAACTACTACATTACACACACACATATGCATTGCACATCATTGCACTATTGCTTGCAAGTTTGTTTTAAACCTGTAAGAGTCCAGACCTAATGTACACAGACAATTCCAATGATGACAGGGGAAGCAGTGACTTACCTTGGGTACCGGCGACGATGGGGTTGATTCTTGTCATCGCCCAGTAGCAGCAGCAAAGGTAGGATTTGCATAGCTAGGTTCATGGTGGCAGGAAGTGGAGAAAGTTGGAAAAGGTAAGTTTCATGCTTATATCCCTCCCAATCCTTCAACTCAGGTGTGGAGGTTTAGCCACAACAGTTACAGCGGCGGGAATGAACATCATGATTGGTCCAGCGGTAAAACTGTCTGGAGTCCTGCTGCCAGCCGCTCTGGTCTATGGTGCCATGAACGCTGGTGTAGAATCCTGTAGAACTCATCTATGGGGCAGCCAACATCTAAATAGGGCAGGCGGACCACCAAGGTGACGGGTGGGAAATCTGACCGAAAATGGACGGCGAGACCGATTCCACCAAGTTCTAAATTAGGCCCTTAGTTTTGAATGTTAGAGACAGTAATGTAAAAAAACTGGAACATCAATGACGATTGCAGTCGCTCATTTGATATTTATGCATTATCCAGGTCCCAGTACACTACTGTGAACGAAGGAAGGACAAATTTGTCATTAAAATTGGTGGAAAACAATTTCATTAAGACAGACAACCAGAATGCTATTGCGTAGAAACAATATTGAAGGATTGATTTATAGCTTTGCATGTGCACAGTTATTTCAAACACTGGTGATGATTTACATTGCTTGTAAAATATTTTAAACTAAATTGATAACATATAAGAATGATGTTCTCTGTGATATATGATATGATAAGAGTAAATGTCTAAACATAAATTAAAAAAGAATACATAATTGAGGAACATGTGGCAGTTCAATTGATTGATTGTTTTCAATTTAATAACAGTTTAATCATATGCTGTAAGATACTTTGTATTATATACATAACTGGGAAATCTGATGCATACCATTGTAAAATTCAGACATGAAAGTCAATTTGGACTAACCTGGTCAGGAAATTCTATTGGTGGCCTGGTATTGATATGGCGATTGAAAAGGGTTTTAGACAGTGTTGGAAAATGGGTTATTGGTAGGGCAGGTAGGTACCTACACCTAGCAACAAGCCACTAACCTCCACATAGGTACAGTTAGGTCTCAGTAAATTAATCCCAGCTCAACCCTTGGTAGCTTGGCAACGAGCGTCAAGGCTTAACTTAGGAGACAAAGTGTAAAGCATTCAAATATCACAAAACAGTAATTAAATAAAACACAGGAAACAGTTTAAAAATCCAAAACCAATTTATAAAAATAGCTTATATTTTTATCTTTAAAATGACACAAAAACGATTAAAATCGGTTCAGGGGAACCGGAGATATGAATTTTTAAAGTATTATTATTTTCTAGCGCTTAGAAACAAAAAGCGCCAATCGGGTCATCTGGTTGCACCAGGACCGGGGCAAAGTCAAACTTTCAGGCCGACCGCGATGGAGCCCTGCTCGGCTACAAGTCGCGGGAGGCCTCGGTTAAAAAGTTACCTTCTGACTTAGTCTCTTTTTTGATGTTTTTCTTCCCCGGGACGAACCTGCCAGTTGAATCCGACCTCCTGGAGCCCTTGTCCGGATACGCGAAGTCGGTTTCCTCGGTGGTGATTTTTACCTTCGGACTTAGTCGTTTTTTCGAGATGAAAATCCTTCGACCGGGGTAAACCTGGATCTTGATCCGACGTCCGTGGAGCCCTTCTCGGATACGATGGCTGGGAGGTCCCGGTCAACTTTTTACCTTCGGACTTAGTCTCTTTTTTTGGATGTTTTTCTTTACCGGGACGACCCACGAAGTCAGGCCGGGTCGCGGTTGAGGCAAGCCGGCTAGAATTTCCGCGTCGGGTCGGTCACTTTATGGAGCTTTTTTTCAAAAATTCTCCAATCTATTCCAAACTTCTGGGGCTTCACCCAGATGTTCTTTCAAGGTTCTTTTGGGGTCCACAGCTCACCCCAAGGGTCCAGAAGTTCTGTGATGGTCCTTGGGAAGTGCGGACTTCAACTCCCAGAATGCACCTGGCGCAAACTCCTTTTTGGCCACTGGACAGTGGTCAGCTGGTCACTTTTTCAGGAGTTGGTGCAGGGGACTCTGGATAGCAATTTTTCACCTGTAGCAAACAGGGAGTCCCTCCTTGAACCAGTTGAAGCCAGGCAAAGTCCTTCTTGTGGTGAAGCCAAAGTGTGCAGCTGGTGCAGTCTTTCTGAGTGCAGGGTCCAGGTGCAGGCCAGGGGTCCAGCAGGGCAGTCCTTCTTCTCCTTGTAGTTCCTTCTTCTTGAAATTTGGTGGGGATCTGAGGTGTGGGGGCAGGTCTGCCAGTTTTATCCTTGCTCCTGGGTGAAAAGCAGGGGGGCCCTGGTTCTCCAATCAGGGACAGGGTCGTCCCCCTGTGATGACCACTTCCTGGGAAGTGTGGCAAAAATCCATCCCAGAAGGCAACAGTCTCTAAAAATCCAACATGGATGAATCTGATTTTTGGAGGTTACATCTGGCTGAGCCCACCCACTGGTGTGGCTAAAAATCATAAACACACCCCTCTCCTGCCCTCTCCTAATCTAATCAAGGGGGCACCTAATTGTCTAGGGTTGCAGGATGTGGGGGTGTTGCTGGGTGCTGCAAATGTCCTTCTCTGCCTTTGAAGACCAGTTTGGCAGCCCTCCCCCTTCCTGCCTCACCATCTGCTGAGGGGAGATTCTCTCCCCCAAGCACATTCCTTTGTGTGAAGCCTGGCCACTTCACACCTAATCAAGGCAGCCTGGCAGAAGCTGCTGCAGGCTGGCCAATCAGAGCACAGCAGCAAAAACAATGCAGAGCTGAAATTGGCAACTTTTTAGGTAAAGTCTAAACTTTTTACCTGGACAAGTTATATTAAATCCAACAACTGGAAGTTGTGGGATTTATTACAACAATCAATTTGATACCAAATTCTTGGTATGTAACATTTAAGGAGACTTTAAAATTTAAAATAAAGTCTGCCCATTCTAGCCTATGAAGGCCATTTACTTCAATGAGGGAAAAACTAATTTGGCTGTTTTTACCTCACCAGGGCTTATAAATCTATTTTTATAAAGTCCCTGCTTATAGTTACATGGCACCCAGCCCTAGGGGCACATAGGGCACACCTTAGGGGTGACTTATATGTAAAAATAAGGTAGTTTAAGACTTTGGAAGTACCTTTAATTCCAAAGTCGAATTTGCATATAACTTTAATTTAAAAGCAGCCAGCAAGGCAGGCTTGCTTTTAAAATGACACTGGGCACCTCAGCAGTGCACCTAGGTGTTCACCACCTATGTTGTGGTCCCTAAACCTACATGCCCTACCATATACTAGGGACTTATAGGTAGGTTAACTTAGCCAATTATAATTAGCCTAATTTGCATATCCATTTTACACAGAGCACTGGCCCTGGGACTGGTAAGCAGTACCCAGGGCACAGCCAAGAGTCAGTAACCACCAGTACCTATCCAGAAAGAGTGAGGGAGATCAGGCAAAAAAAAAGGACTTTCCTACAGACAGGGTGACTTGTGTTACATTACAGACAAATCTTTGAAGACACTCAAATCGACCAGTCATGACGTTTATGTCCCTCGTGGTCTTTTGGACGGTGTTGTAATGAAGTCTTTTAAATTGTCATTCAGTCCTCTGTAAAATAAGGCACTACGTTTGGCCTCTGACCATCCTGCTTCAGCCACTAGTCTATTAAAGTGTGAGATATATGTCATAAGATCCTTTGTACCCTGTATCAGATTCAGTAACTCAGTATCCACTGATTTCATAAATGAAGGTCTATCAAATAGACTCCTTAACCCAGTTATAAAAACATTGTAATCATACAGTAAACGATCATTACGTTCCACAAGAGGACTAGACCAAGGAGCTGCCGTACCCCCCAAATATGACCAAACAAAAGCCACTTTAGATTGTTCAGTAGGAAAACAAGAAGCCTTACACAGAAAACGCAGATGACACTAGTTCATGAATGAGGCGTATTTTGTGGAAACCCCCATGAACCTTTCATGTGGTGCCAACTGAATAGATGGAGGAGTTGTGACATGAATCACTGAAGGTACAGAACCAGAAGGACCAGCAGGAGAAAATTCCCAGAGATCCCCTGACTAGTTCCAGGAGTAGGATTAGGAGTACCGTCATGTTGTAATGCATCTACTCTCAAAGAAAGAGCTTGTGTCTTTTTTTGCATGTTCGCTAAGTCGGCTAACGTGACATCACGCACTTCCATATCGCTTGGGCATGGTCTTAGCGTTCTGCCAGATGTCACCTTACTTTCCACAGGAGCAATATGAAATTCCTGATGTGAGTTCCCAACTTTCCATACCACCGAGTCAGCCCAACAACTGTCGAAGCCAATCAAGGATAAGTGGGGGAAGAGGAGATGGAAGGGAGAAAAAACACAGGTCCCTTGAAGGTGGTGCAGAGAAGTGTGTGTGCCAAACTGAGTCCTGTACGCCTTCCTGAGTGAGATAGAAAGGACAGAAAAAGTCAGTAAATGTCCACTAGACAAATGTAGTATAACGTGTAATATTGAAACAACAGGTATGCTCATTTTTAATACCCCAGTGAAACCCCTCTTCCGTTGTGTGATAGATAAATGGTTGCATAAGATAAATTGTGAAATCTAGAAAAAATATAACAACCTGCCCCCTGAAGTCATGGGAGGATTCTACATACCTTACAAAATCTAAGTACTCGGCATTAATAAATCTCAAAACAAAAAGAAAAATCAATTATAAAGTATTTCCTAAAGTTCATAGCACTATGTCCTATATGTCTAGAACCAGCACTAGTGTATCCTGTTAGAAACTACAGGGAAGTTTACTTCAAAGCCAAGACAATGAAGGGCCTCAATGCAGGTTGTCAATGCTTACATAAGTACATAGCGAAAAAGAATTCATGCAGGCACATAGCGTGTTACCGCCTTTAATGGAATTGTAGGATGCGTAAATCTTACTTGTCCTTTTGTTTACTCCACAGGTGTACTTTGGGAGAAAAAGGAGGCGCGCCCGTAACCGAAAATCTCAGGATTCCAAGAAATGAGAAAAACTGGTGGAAATCCACTGACAACACCGACACAACGTGCTGTGCTCTGGAAACGGATGTAAAGTGACCGATGGCAGGAACTGCAGACACTGAGCCAGAATACTAAGCAGTTGTCTGCGGTGTGAGAGTGGCTTTAATGCTGCTGTGCCCCGCCTCTGCCGCACCCGCTAGGTGGATCGCTGCAGGTGCAACGATTGTCAATCCACCGCAAAATAATATTCTCAATTTCTTCAACAACATAGGTATCTACATACTGTGCTTCCATTGATAAGCTAGTTCAGTATAGAATCCATATAATCTTTTTTTTTATATTTGAAATATACATTGGTTACTTGAAGTAAGTGTCAAATGCCCAAACAAAGTAAACAGGCCATCAGTTTATACAACTAATGGTAGAACATTGCACAAATTGTGAACGAAGGAATAGAATCGCTGATATAGACTCCTGTAGTACTCATCTATGGGGCAGCCAACATCTGTTTGGACATATCTTGTAACTGAATGATGCCATGGGTTTATCTTCGTCTGAGATCATGAAATGCAGAACAACTAGGTCCTGTAGTCCTGGTTAATTATTCAAGAATCAACAAGTTAGTTTGCCTATGGAAGAAGTAAGACAGAAAGACTAGAAACTCTCATAAAAGTATTAGGAATAAGAACTATAAGGAATACTATGATTAAAAATAAAGCTAAGAACTTTGATGTGAAAGTAGGACAATGGGTTAGACTAAGAACGCTGGGTAAGGTACCTAAAGATGAAAGCACATTTTTTGAACCCCTGGAAGTCATAGAAGTGAATTTGAGTTATGGCAAGGTTTCAGTGTCAATTCAAATTTCATTTGCGTTGCCCTTGGTTTTGAAGATAGTTGGAAAAAATACAATGGAAAGGAAAGCGTGAAGATGATATATGATCTTCAGAAGTTGTAGATGATGTGCATATATCAGCATTCGATGTACAAGAGAATGAGGCGAAGGGAAAACCTTGGAGCATTGCGTGGCTGATGTTTATGTGGGTGTGGGTGCATCTATGGTGACTTAAGCGCAGAATAGGTTACCGGTGGGAGGAATATGTAGGGAGCCGGAGATAGAAGAGAATGGTAATGCCTGTGAATATCATTGTGAATTGAGTAACAAAGAATTCCTTGATGTTAACAATCATTATGAATTATGTTTCTTTTGAGTGGGTTGATTTACATAAGAGTAAGAGGAAACCCTGAGAGTGAATAAAACTTTTTGTAAGTGGAGAGCATGTGTAATTTCACAATTATGTTAGTAACATTTGTTTCATTATTGCAGAGAGGTAGCAAGGATTATCTTTGTTATCATTGCACTATTCTTGTTTTTCCTTAAGGAAGTAATGGTATAAGCATGGTGCAAGGGTGCCTGTATTGGAGTTAGGCAGCACACAGTGCGCCAGCCCCAGAAAAGAGCAAAAGTGAACCATATCTTAGTAGGTGCATTTCTGCTCTCTCCCTTTCAAACAATGCAGCAAGTTACCTTGCTTTGTTGTATAAAATATTCGTAAATCTGCCTCCACTTATCTAGGGTATCAGGAAAGCAGAATGACAGTTTGAACAAGATAGAACAAGATAAATGTAGGTTCAGCTGCTGGTGCTATGCAACTGTATATGTTTTCTTACTTACATTTCTAAAATGTGCAGTTGCCAGTAAAGGTGTCCGTGTGCTAGTCAACCTGAGGGTAAAGAGTAGTTTTGAGCTTTATTATTAATTGCACACAGATCCAGCAGAAGGGAATGTTAGCCACTGGTAAGAAAAGGTGCGGCTTCCCTTACTCCTCCTTCTGCTCCTTGGTACCAGTAAAAGATGAGAAGATGCAGAACGTGAGGAGCATGTCGGGGTACACCAAGTACAACGCTGACATATGAGGAGGTACCTTTATCGTGCAGTGCTTTAAAGATGACACAGAGACTATTGTAAAGTGAACGTTTCCAGGGTGGCAATATACATTTCAACATTGCATATCTGTTGTTAGGGAATCAGCCAAGCGCAAGGAAAGATAAATCGTTTAGCAAAGAATAGGGGAATCTGTGTGTGCAGTTGCAGAGAATGATGGAAAAGGAGCTGAAGTGCATTCTCATGACCAGATGTCAGAGTTGCAACTTAGGATAAGGAAGAGAAAAGAGAGATAGAGAAATATTAAGGTGTTTTGCCATAATTACGTAAAAGTGTGAAATGACAAGTTTCATGTCTATGCTGTGTGGGTGTGTAAATGTTTAGATGAATCATCAGAATGCCTGGTGCAGATGGGCTGCACTGGCAGAGTTTGTATACAATAATTCTCTCCACTCGTTTTCAGGAAGATTTCCTTCCTTCGCCTCAATGAGTTCCATCTGCAGCAGTAGCTTCTCAAGACCACTGCCTCCACAGTTTCAACGGTGGCAGTGCTTCCGCAAACAAATCATACCTTCCAAAGGGCTGGACGTCAACACCTTCTGAGAGTGAAGCAAACATTTGTCAGATACCAGTACCGTCATGTCAGAAGAGACAGGGTGTTATTATCTATGAAACACCTAACAATTCCTGGTCTCATCCAAAATGTATGCCTCATTTTGTAGTTCAAAGGGAAGGTGGGCACTTAATCAGTTCGACTTACGCTCCCCTCACAGTGGCCTATCCACCTGGTATTTCATGCAACCCAAGTTAAATACACTACCTGAGGTGTAGTTAGCACTCCTCCCCTACTCTTGTTACCTGGGTTTACAGACTATAAAGAGGAGGAATTTTTATAAATATCTGAGATCATTTGCAATATATGGTTGCGCTGAGGGGTGATGATGAGTCATGGAGGGTTCCTTTGATGGTGTACTGTCGGGGTTCAGGCTCAGCGAAGACAGGGGATAAGGTGTATGTCCAGTCAGGGCTGGAGACTGGGGGGGATGGGAGAGTGGAAACTAAATAGACTATGACCACTAGACCGCTAACTGATACCGATACCCTAAGACACTTACCGCCTGGGTTTTAGTATGCTTCCAGAGCACAAGGAGTAGAAACTGTATTTAAAGCCATTTTGAAATGGAGCCTGTGGGTGTAAACATATTGTTAGTTGCTGTGGCTCTCTGCTTTGTACTAGTTTGCATCCTTTATTCGTCCCGAAGATCTTCTCTCTCAGGGCTCACCTAGGGTGTGATTCCAACATACCCAATCACTGGTAACTGGCATCTCTAGTGATCAGAGGCCCCTGAGACTGTTGCCAAAAGTAATGAAGTACTCTAGGGAACAAAGGAAGAAATGGCAGTGACGCCCGGTGCACAGTTTGCAGGTTCTTGTTTAGGTCTTAAAACCAGATATCTAAAAAATGCAACCTAACCTGCTAGAAAACCATATTCACAATTTCCTTTTCACAATTCATCTCTGCATTTGCATGATGCATGTCATACAGCACACCTGTTAGCTGTTAACGTAGTTAACCCTGCTCTGTTCTCGCACCCTTGCAGTGCATGCGGATAGTGCTGCCACTTGAAAGATGCCCGCGTGGTTTATTGTCCTGTAACTTATTCCTTCCACTGATATGAGCTCAAGTGCATTCATGTCAAGAGAAGATACTTAAATATGCATAAGAATTGGCATTCACTATTTAATTTTCTTCTCTTGTCAATGTTCATATGTAATTGTGTGTAGCAAGAGACTCCAAGTCAAGTCGGCAATTGCAATGCTTTAGAAAACAGCTCAAAAGCATAAATACATTGATAAACAATTGAATATGATTCCATAAATAAAAACAAAACAGTTCAAGAGGTAATTATCCATAGATATTCCAACCTGTAGGAGACCTTTTAAAATTAACGTGTTTGTCAACACTACTAAAATGAGTGTGAGATTTAGTACACATAGAGTATATTTTGATGAATATCCCTGGGTGAGTCTTTTCTCATGTATGAGTTCCACGGGATTTACACATATCAGGACCTAAAAACAAATTAGGATTGTATCATGTGATTAAGTACAGTTATGGGAAATTGGAGAGTTAGACATGCTGTGCACTTTGTACAGATTTCCTATATGAACCTCTAGGAAAGCTGAATTATAAACAAGTGTTCCATTGTGATTTACGGTGCTAGAAATGCACATCCTGGTTGTTTACAATAATAATGTGGTTTGTGAACATGTTCTATTAACTTTAGTGTTAACAAGCACATCTTTCACTTTGTTGCATATCTACAAACAAAGGACTCTGTATCGATTGGTAACTGAAAATTCTCGCATATCCATGTTTATTATTGTTACTTTATACACGTTTACTTAATGTAAAACGTATATTGAATATTGCTATTTGTTCAAATTGAGATAGTTCATATAAAATGTCAGTACATTTTAAGATTATGCACAATTGGACAAAAGATAGCTAACATATGATATTAGGAAATATAGTTAGGTGCAATACAACAGTACCTACAAGAAGATGTATATTGCAATGAATGTGCATGGGGATCGCTATATAGCATAGTCTTTGTGTCAAGGTTTATATGTCCAAACAATGTTTATGAGTTAATGATAGAGTTATGTCTTTGTGTGATGGTGTTTTATGTCCAAATTATGAGTATGTGCTCATGAGGTAGACACATAAATTGCATATGCTGTACATGTATTATTTGTTTTATAAAACGTATAAACATTTAGATGTTTGATAACTTTTCGGCGCACTGGTATTGTGTTTCCATACTATTAGAACATGGTGTTCGGTAAAGACATACATTTATTGTTTTACATGTGATGATTGGATGTTTTTTCGTATATTTACCAACAGTTTTGAGAAAGAACCCTGCCTGCGAAACACATGTTGGCTGTAGTTGTCAGAATTGGTACCTATGTGAAGAACAATCTACTATTTGGATGCTGCATGAACAATGAATTGCTATTTTTTAATATTACAAGAAATAAATCTTGACTTAATAGAAATATTTCTCTGATTGCAATAGGAGATGAAGTGCCGGGTAGTATTCTTGTTTACCCTCAAACTTAATTATTCTTAAATTATGCCATAAGTGAATATATAATCATAAAAGCAAGCGATCTGGTTGTTCACAAATGTCAGGTATAAACTCTGGGGTCCTAAAGGAAACTCTTTGCACCCTGTTTAATTCCTGCACCTCGCACCCTCTCCCAGCACCCCAATTAGTACCCCAAAAAGATCCAGCCTTTTGCCCTAAAGAAAACATTTTAGCACGCCTCTAAAAAATATTTTGTTCTGTGTCGAAACCTTACCATGACTATTCATATTTCTGCAATAAAGCACTTTTAAGTATTGCATTGAAATTGTTATTATATAGTGCTTCCTACCCATGACAAGGCATTGAAGCACTTTATGGTGGGTACTTGCTACTCCATAACCCAAAGGTAGTGGTTAACTCAGTGGTTATTAATTATTGTAAATTTGTTGGTTATTGGGTTAATCTTGTGCTTTACGGAAACTGAAGCCTTTCCTCAATTTTCTAGTGGTGGATTAAGTTAATAGGAGTTAAGTGTAATTATTAGAAAACATTAATGCAAGTGGAAAAAATGGGATGAGCGAATAGGATGGAGGAGATAAGATATTGTGCGATTGCAAGGAGAGAGCACACAGAAGGAGAAATTGTGATTTATGGCAGTGAGATGGGTAGATAAATCAGAAAAGGTTAGGTATTGCAGGAATGCTTACTCAGAAGGAGAGTTTAGGATTTGTATGGTTTAGTTTACTGATGTATAGTAGACAATAAGGTGACAGGTATTTAATAGAGCAAGGTCCACTCAGAAGCACTAAGGCAGGCAGAGGATGATGCGTAGGGACAGTGTCATTGAAACAGAAAGGTAGGGGGGACGTAATCCCTAGCTATAAATCATGATAATTTTCACGTGTTTTTTAATATTGAGCTAGAATGCACTGGGCGAAATATCAAGAGTAGAATAGTAAAATGGAAAGTTGATTACCTGTGGGCATGTGATATAAGTTGTGTTTTAGATTGTTCCATTTTGCAGTGATACAGTCTGTTAGTTATTTATATAAATATTGACCGGTATTTAAATTGTGTGACTTAGGACTTGATTTTTTATTATGTGATATGTCCTGATGGTGAACCGCTAAAGTTTGTTTGATAAGATTTTGAGGAGTGGACAATTACTGGTGCTTGCATGGAATCATTCTGCTATGTGTTAGTTTTAGACAGATGCATGGGTGGTAGGTTTCTGGAAAGATGTGGTTCTCCCCAATAGTTTTGGTTGTTTGTAAAGAGATTCTGTTTCTTTAGCACTTCCTTGATCCTAAACGGTCCTGGACTGAATCCGTCTGGAGGTAGAAAATGAGAACCTATGGATTCTTTTATGTATCACATTAGGAATAACCAGGTCTTCACCATCCTTCTGAATTCTGGGTGTCTTTTGGTGGCTCTCATCTTTGCAGGGTGGGAATTCTATATTTGGGCTGCCTGTTTGGAAAAAATAATGTCAACAATGGTTTTATGAAGTGCAGTGCAAGTTTGGAACGTAAGTTCCTAGGTTGGGAGTGTCTTTTGATGTTTGCTTGAATTTGGGTCTTTTGCCATTATTAACTCTATGTTTAATGCACAGCAGTTTGAAAGAGGATCTTCTTGATTTTGGGAGTCAGTCTAGGGGTTTTACTCACATTTAAAAGTAGTCTTGCTGCTGAGTTTTGGATTTTTTAAAGCCTTCTGATGGTTGATCTTGGAATGTTGTGCTATAGTCCATTAGCATAGCCACGTTTTTGAGAGGATGAGTGATGTTGTTGCTTGAGGAAAACCAAGATGTGGAAATATGCGTCTAAGTGTTTTAATTGTGGGGAAAGTTGACTGGGACGCTGTCTACCTGCATATTCATGGAAAAAGTTAAAGAAGCTTCTGAATATTTCACACTTGTAACTGTTTTGGGTCACGGTCACAGTTCATCTGGCCAAAAATATATAAGGACATCATTTTTCCATTCCCTGCAAATCTCTATTTCAATTTTAGACGCACTCATCTTGAGGTGATTCCACATCATCAAATGAGGCAGGAACGTTAGTGTTACAAGAGTCCAAGTATTTTATATAGTGTGAATGTGGCCCAAAGGCACTAGCATGCTTTCCTTGAGCCCAGATTACATTACACTACACAAGGTCAGATTATTTCTTTTTTTTTTAGGTACAGGGTGGGGATTAAAAAAGTTGTCAGAATCACACGATGTTGAGTTGACACCGGAACTCAAACCTGGTTCCCTAGTTCCAAAGTCAGGAACTAACTGGGATTACGCCAATGTTGGCTAAAGGAAATTTTTAAAACTGTGCAGGGTAGGGGTCAGACAGGCAGCTGGCTGGGCTCCTAGCTTTAGGTCTGTAAAATCTGCAGTATTTTCTTGGAAAGCTGATACAGATGGAAATTGTATATCTGGTGTGATTGTTTTTAAGACAGTAAAAAAAGCTCCATGGGGCCCCCAGGGGCCCCGCGACTCCCCTTTCCGCCAGCCTTTTCATGGCGGTTCCTACCGCCATGAGAAGGCTGGCGGGAGGGGGACTCGTAATCCCTTGGGCAGTGCTGCAAGCAGCGCTACCCTGGGGGATTACAACTGCCGGGACCAACGTGGCGGTAAACCGCCGGTCCCGGCGGTGCGACCGCCGCCCTTCCGCCACCCTTCCGCCGCCCTTCCGCCGCCCTTCCGCCGCGGTCGTAATACCAAGGATTGCACCGCCAGCCTGTTGGCGGTGCAATCGTCGAAACAGCCCTGTCGGTCTTTGACCACCAGGGTTGTAATGAGGGCCTTAATCTCCCTGTGCCTAAAATTGAATGTGACCTTGTCAAATGTAACTGGTGCTCATGTAAAGTGCTCCAGTACCATTGGGTCCAGACTGAACTATATACAAATCTGTAAAAAAAAAAAAAAAGGTCTGAGAGGTGCCCTTTACTTTTTCAACTCTTCATTCATTTAGGAGACCACCTTGTTTTAGCCTTTCTTTGAAGTTTTGTTTTGGGCTTTTTTGGGGGGGGATTAATATGTCAAAGGACATCCATCCATAGAGTGTTTGCACTGAGTTTAGTTTATTGACTCTGTTGTTTCTAGTTGAATATTTATTGCTAGATGTGATTTCATCTCCAGGACGTTTGTTTTGTTCTACTGTAAGTTGTAGGTTTTATTTGGGATCTTGAAAGATAGGTAATGATGTGATGATTGGTCCATGCAACAGGTGGGTTTTGTTGAATAGTGGTTAGGTCTGGGGTAGAGAAAATCACATGCAAAGTATGACCTGCCAAGCCCAGAGATGATTTTTTTGTAAGTTTTCTGTATTTAGACCTGTTATGAGAGCATTTAGGTGAGACATATTTGGTTTAGGAAATCAGGGGTTTAGATTATCAATTATAGATATAGTGGACATTTTTGTTAATATATTTTGAACTGCATCCAAGAAAGCATCAACAAAAGCTTCATTGTTGGGTGAAAGTAGGGCTGAGTTGGCATTATTGTGAGAAGGACTTCATAAGCTTGTTTAATCACCTCTTCCAACATATTGGTTGTTATGCTGTCATTAAATACATTGGCTAGTCCTCCTACTTTTTTCCCTTCTCAGTTATGCGTAATGACTTGATATCCAAAGAGGAAGCTTCATGTAGTATTGGGTCCATGTCTTTTCCACCAGTTTTCAGTGATAAATAATAGGTGGCAAGTTTAGCTCTACTCAGTGACATAATTTCTGGCACAATGGTAATATATTTTTCAGCACAATGATGACAATACTCTTTAGCACAGGGTGGATTATTCCACAGCTCCTGGACCAGAGACTGTCCTAGCCTCTAAACACCAGCCTTTGCTTAGTACCTAAGGCTGGAAGACCCATATCCTCAAAGGAGGGATGCAGCTCACCCTCCAACTGTCCTGAGAGGCAAATGGATTTCCTTATTTTGTTTGGCACTACCACTAACTTCCTGACTCGAGTACACTGATGTCTATTAGGGTTCGCAACATATATTTTGAGTCAGGTGGCTGTTGGTTTTCTAGTAGCAAAGCACCTCTGTTTCTGATATCGGAAAACGTACGCCAGTGGGGATATAGGAGTAAGGGCATCAGATGGCCCATTTTATTTACTGATAACAGTCTCAAATCCTTTTTTCTGTCAGTCACAAACAGAGAAAACGTCACAGGGTGTGGGGGCAATTGGTTTATTGTTTTTAAGAAACTGCCACTTTTCAGATGGTCTTCATAAGGTCACTGAAGGCCATAACTATTCCTACCTTAATGCAGTAAAATTAATAAAAACACACAGGCCCAGCACAATCTATGGAGGCCTAGTGAGAGTGAGAGCAGCCCAAGTGGCCATGCAGCTGTTCTGTCTTTGTGTCCAACTAATGCAAATCCTTTAAGGTGGAGCAAGGTATCTATCATTGATATCTAGTAGCTCTGCTGCAAGTCCTTGAGGGATATTGTGTGGGACCCAAGAGCTGGCCTTCATGCTGTGAGTCCGGGGTGTCCAAGTGGTGCATAGGCACCATGGGAACTCCTGCAGGGCAGCATTACCCTGCCAGACCAGTCCCTGAGCAGATAACAACATTGGTCTTTTTGGCCTCCTCCATTTTTTTAACTGCCTAAGAATACGGGTCAACGGGGCCAATAACTATGTGAAGCCCTATGCTTGTGATTACAATTAATTAGAATGTGAAACCCTTGTGCTGCCTTTACCTGTGTCCATGTCTAATGTTTTGGTCTGACTTGATATCACTGCTGTCTGTTTGACCCATTGTTACCAATTCTTTTACATCTACATACAGTGGACTTTAGCCCAATCTAGCAGAAATATTAACTCTCACCTCGTGCATTTGGATGTTTGTTTTTTCACTCTGCCTCCTATGAAGTGCTTCCATTGAAATGCATGAGGGACTATTTTACATCTCAAAAGTATGCTGATTCTTTACACATTAGATTTGTGATCTCGTAGATGCATGACACACAGAAAGCAATTGTTTTTTTTTATTTTGTTTTTCACTGCAGCAAGCTATGTAAAAATATTTAAGCCAGACCTTTTACTTTAACTAAATTTTTAGAGGCAAAATGAACCAGTTATGCAGAGAAAGTTGGGCTCCTTAACAAGAGTACTTCATTACATGCTGTTGTGAGGGAGGGTATTCACTCCTTGGGTAGATATATAATTTGGCATTGTGCTCTTGACTAGTTTGCATTTGTGAACAATTTAGTCTTGTACCCAATGAGTAGCATATTTTCTATTGTTATCTTGGACGGCTTTGACAGCTGGAATACCATATTTTACATATATGTGTTCAGAGAACCAAAGGCATCTTAAGGATTTCAGTGGCCCAAGCAATATATATTTTGGTGCCCTTTGTTTGAAATATCTTTAAAGATATTACCCTTTACAGCTCATTTAGGCCCTCATGATGTCAAACAATATTAAATTATATGTTAAACCTTGAGAAACAGGGACAATCAAAAACAGCCAAAAACTCAAGCTGCCTTATGTCCACTAGGCAAATTGTACCAAATGAAATCTTGAACAAACATTGATAAAGCCATTTATTGTTGTTAATGGATCTAGATAATTTTCACTTGCAAGAACAACAATTTATGTGGAGTTCAGAGTCTAACCAACTTCATTACTCCTATTGTAGGAGAAACACGCTAATGGTGACTTTTTAGATGATTACTGGGCTAGTGCATAGTATTAAAATAAGACATGCATGAAATGATAGCTTTAGTTGTCAAATATCTGTAATCACAATGTACTCCCTTCACTACTTGTGTTCTTGCTCAAAAAGTGAAAAGCATTGCTCTGAAGATTTTCACCAATCCATTGGGTAAAATCTAATAACTTTCTTCTAATTTCTCTTCTCCTGCTTTGTCCCTTTTCTCCTCTTTATACGTGGGCACTTCTCTGGTTAGACAGTTACCTGTGACCCTCCCAAGTAAGAGAAATAGGACAGGGCAGGGTAAAAGAGATGGAAAGACACATAAAGAGAACAGTATAGCTAAAAATGTGAAGTAAAGAGAGAGATGTAGAAAGATAAGAGAGGTACCAAGGGAAGTAAAGTAAATAGAGAAAGGTGAGGAAACCAGAAGGAAAGATAACAATAAATGGAAAGAGGAATGTTTTAAAGTGTGGTTGAGGGCGATGGAGATAGGTAGAAGCAAATGTGGAGAGGCAGGGGAGTACTGGACACCAAGAGGTGAGGAAGAAAGAAGTAATGCAGGAAATTTAGGGGCATACTTACAAGAAAGTGGTGCATAAGTCCTGATGTGCCACTTTTCTTGCGTCACACTGCATCCCGCCTAATGACACCATGTGTGCGCCGTATTTGTAATACAGCGCACCATGGCGCACATTAGAATAATAGCATCAAAAATGTTGACGCTATTGTATCGCTTTGCAGGATTAGTGCCAAAACTGATGGTGTAAACCCTGCAAAGTAAAGGGAGGCCCATTGAAAACAATGATAGCGTCACTTTAACGCCTGCCCCAGGTAAAAATTACACTAAAAAGAGCACAGTGAAAGCTTGTGAATTTCACTGCGCCATTTTCACAGGCCTCCCTGCGTGGGAACGCCCCCTTGCACACATTATGCCTGACGTGGGCATAATGTGGCGCAAGGGGTTACAAAGTGGTGCAATGCATGTAAATAAATTACGCAAGTGTTGCGCAAGGAGGTACAAGGGGCTTGTAAATATGCCCCTCTATTTTCTGAGGTATGGAGTTATTTGCTCTCCAATATTCAATAGTGTTTTTCGATCAGTTGCTGAATCTGCATAATTGGCGTTTGGAAGAAGAGAAGAAGATCTTGCAGCTCATCTCCACTCATGAACACAGTTGTCAGCATTATTTTTTAGCATTAAACAAGGAAATCTGTCGAGAACAGATAGTTCATTCTTATTGAGCGTGTGCCTTCAGAGTTATGTGGTGTGCTCGGAAACTGAGGTTTTAGAATGTGGGGTTAAGGGTTCACTTGGGAAATGGGGTGCCTGGCTATAGTATATCACATGGAGAGATTAAGGTTCCAGTCTATGGGATAGTCACATAAAAAGATGCTCATGCTGTAGGGAATACAAGAATCTTGACAATTCAGGATATGGATTATACATGAAGAGTGAAGCTTCAGCCTACCAGATATATGTATAATGTGAGCTGTATATGGGGAGTCATGTTGCAGATTAGAAAAGGATACACCGAATGTAAGGTTCCTGACTATGGTTTACACATGGAGAGTCAATTTTTTCCTTTGGAGTTTGTGAGAAAATGTAGTTTATTAAATAATGTCGTTGCGCGACTTGATCGTGTAGCAAAACTCACAAATCTGTCTTGGATGCAGCCAGGCTCGTTTGTAAACCCATAGCTCAACCCTGGGTAGCTGTGAATTTGAGCAGTCAGGGTTTAACAACTGAAATACTGTAAAGCATTTAGAAGTACCAAAACAACTGAACAGAAAAGAACTGTGAAACAATTTATAAAAATCGATCTTATTGTTATTAATTTTTAGACACCAAAACAAACAAAATTCACCAAAGGGCCCCAGAGACATTAATTTTTAAATAAGTTGTAAATGACAGCTTTTCACGTGAAATACAATCAAGCATTGGCAACTACCATGGTTAGTGGTTACTTTGAAAACTTTTGAAATCTTTTTATAAATCCATGGTCGGGTACTCAGCCCCACTTTGGGCTACCACCTCTAGTAGACCGCAAGTCAGAGGGGCCAGTAAGGCTTAGCAGGACAGTTATCTTGCACTCAAAGCAGTTTCCAGTGCAGTTCCATGCTTTGTGGGGAAACCCTCATAGAATTAAATGAATTGGTCCTGATGCAAACAAGAAATTGGCAACTACCATGGTTGGAGCTTACTTTGAAAAATGTTGAAATCTTTTTATGAAGTAATGTACGGGTACCCCGCCCCACTTTGGGCAACCGCCTCCAGCAGAGAGCAAGTCAGAGGGTCCAGTAAGGCTTAGCAGGACAGCTACTTTGTAGTCAAAGCAGTTTCCAGCCCAGTTCCACGCTCAGTGGGAAACTCTCATTGACTTACAGGAGTGGTCCTGAAGCAAGAGATACAAGGGGTACTGGAGGCTGAGAATGCTGACTGAGTTGATGGGGGTCTTCCTGGTGCCACCCCTCAGTCTACAAACATTGTCAGCAACTTTGGCCATCGATATTGATGTCCCTTGAAGTCCTGGTGAAGCTCAGCCACTGGTCTACTGGTTTCACAGGGAAACCAGCAGTTCCCTTTAACTGCAGCTGGTCTGTCTTGGGCAACCAAACTGCACTTTGATTACTCTCCCAGGTCCAGCAGACTTGCGTGCAACTTTTGAATGTCAGAGTCCAGTCTCTCAGGCTGCACTTAAGTGGTAAGCAGGGACCAAGCAGTTGTGACTACCAATTCTGCCAAGGTGGCTTCTACAGCTTTTCTCGCCCTGGTGCTGGAACAAGAAGTCACAAAACTGAGGAGTTCACCTCTTCTGTCTGGGACTCAAGGATGACCACTGGAACCATCCTCTCTTTGCTAGCCTAGGAGCAGCAGGTATAATCCAACCTTTGGTGCAGCCTCTCTGTGCTGTTTCAAGGAACAGCAGAGCAGTCCTTCTTCAGTCCTTTCTCCAGTAAGTATGTGATCTGGGGTGTGGGTCCCAATGGTGCTACTCTTATGCCTATAACTTGCCCCATCTAGCTACCCCAGAGGGCACTGTTCTGCCCACTCCCAAGATGACAGAACACCTCTCTTGATCTATGAAACATGGTAGCCCACCCTAGAGATGTGACTACATGAAGACAATGCGCCCACTGGAGTACCCGTTTGGCAACTGTTTTCCCCTCTCTGTCCCTGATGCTAACCTATCTACCAGAACAAATGAGCTGTCCACCATATGATCTTCAAAGACTGCTTCTTCTATGAAGCCTTTTGGGATCACACCCTGTGTGGCTTCCAGCCAGGTAGAGGTTTCACCTCCTTCAACCGCATGTACCTATTGTGTCCTTTCCTGGGAGTCACTGAGGAGGCAGAAGGCTGTCTTGTGGCCAGGATCTGCGAATTGCCACTGGAAAACTTGGACAACAGAGTGGCAGCTTCCTAAAGTTGCCTTTTACTCAAAAGTTGCATTAAATTCAACTTCGGCATCAATTCAGGTTAAATGCAACAATTCTTTTGATACCTTGAAGTACCAATTTTGGTAATTCCATTTAGAAGTTTACACAGTTGAGTTGTCTACGAGTAACCCTGTACTTGCCAATTGGACTACTACCCTTTCCACAGTAAAAATGACAATTTAGGGTTTTTAGTGTTAGGACATATAAAATTACATGCCCCACTTTTTAATGTACAGCACCCTGTTTTATGGCTCAACAGCTCTATGTTACGGATTACTTCTATATATCAAAAGTGAGGTCAGAATTTTGTCATCAGTTTAAATGACAATGTTGAGTTGGCAGTTTTAAGCTGCTCTAACAGTTTGCACTGTTGAGCTGGGAGACATATTTTGCTTTGTCACACTCATGGCGGCACAGTAAGTGGTGCAGCCATGAGAGACAAAGTAGCTCACAGGCCCTAGGTACACCTAAGTACTTTATGCCAATACTTTGTGACTTTTGCCTATTGGGTATAAGCCAATGAAGCATACACTTTCAAGGGTAAGAGCACTGGCACTGAGGACTGGTTAGCAGGCCTCGGGGCACTCTCGGGTTAAAAAACCCGCAGCAGCAGTCCAAATCTTTTGGCGTGAGCATTCAAAAAGAGGCATTTCCTTACAGGACTGTACACAGATATTTAAGATCCAATGTACATACAATAAGTTAAGTTCTTAAACAGCCATATAGATTGGCAGTGTGAGCTGTGGCTGCAGAGCTATACACAGAGAATGAGTTGGAAGGCTATTGCAAGGCTAAATATAGTGATGAATCTTGTAGGCTACTGAGTGTACCTGAGCTGCGAGTTTATAACCTATTGTGTATGCACAAGAAATGTGATTACAAACCATCGGGACACAGAAAATATTGACATTTCTTTTGTTGCAGCCTGTAGGATATATACAGGAAATTATGTTCCCCTATTATGGACAGGGCTGTTCTGGGGAACCAATATCAGCCATTACAAAAATGCCCAAACCAGCCCTCATCCCTTCAGCTCCTCACACAATTTCCTCTTTCCATCCATGCATTATCTATTTTTCTCTTCCTTTACCCTCTCTCTCTCTTCTCCCTCTCTGGTCGCTTTTTCTGTACCTTTCCCCTCCCCCATTCTCTTTCTCTCCCTCCTGAAGCCTCTCCTTGCCTCCTGCAAATAACCTCTGGAAGCAACGAAAGTGAGGGGAGCATGGGCTTTCAAAACCAGTATCCAAGGATTCCAGCCCACCAGGGAAATGTCCATGCCTGGTGGAATAAAAGGCCTGTCTGGACCTGATTATGGAGTGGAAGTATAAGGAGCGAGTGTCGTTCTGTTCTAAGGAAACATATGTGGAATTGATGATTTTTCTCTGGCAGCAACACAGAAGGGAAGGGGCAATCATTAACCTACATGGATTTTTAGGTCTGGCTCGAGAGTGCAACAATCACCTGACCTTTTAACCTGCACCAATATTATTCACCAGTCCTTTGCTTCGACCCAAATACAAATCCATTCCCAATCTATCTACTTACAATGCTTCAGTCCCTTAAAGCCAGACATACTGGCATTGCCAAAGCTTGTTGAATGTGTATCCCCTCACATTTGACTTCAGAAGAGGGATAGGATCACAAATATGCAACATTCCTAATGCCCGATACCCTCCCTGTAACGCAATGTCAAGGTGGACAGGTTTTATCGTAAATACACTTAAAGACGTGCATGACAATTACCGCACTACCACAGCTGAAGAATGTGAATGAAATGTAGCCTGGGCATGCACGGCATGTCAGGACTTCCCTGGCAAACTAGAACTACTTCCCAAAACTGGAGCTCTTGAAAGAGTGGATCGAGCCAAAGACTCCTCTTTTATCTGCAACACGGACCGTGGAACATTAGATGAGTAATGTCCTGAATGGGGCATGTGTCAGGCAGCCAGCATGTACAGGAAAGCGTGGACTTGGCCCATGGCCCTTCCATCAAACTGGACATGCGGCTTTTGTAGACGCAACGGGGTTTAGTTTGGGATGCAAAGTCTACAGTCGATTGCGGGTTGCCGGTTGACCTGGAAGGTAGCGAGGGGGCCGGGTGATCTCATTCTACCTTTGGGGTCTTAAAGCATTACGCGCAGAGGTGATTGGTATCTATTTGTGCTTAATTGAAAAGCGAATTTATTGAATTTAACTGTAGTTTGTGGGAAATGATCCCGATGTTTTTTATCAGGAATGAGAGAGGGGCGACCCCAGAATGAGTTGCTTCCATTATCATTCAAATGTGGCTAATTCGCTTCCAAGTGTTAGTGTCATTTTGACAGAAAGGTCTGGAGCTCCATGCCACTCAAGAAATCGCTCTCTGCTCTTTGATTGGCCATATGGCAAAATACAAACACTTATGCAAGTTATACCCAGAAGAAACTCGAAGAGAGGATCGCAGCCTACACATCTGATTTAAGACGGGCCACATCTGGACTTCTATTTGTTACCAATGCAGATTACTACCTTTTAGGTCTGGCTTGACAGCGCAGCTGTTGCACACCTTGTGAAATCAATCTAAACAAGCATTTGCAATGCAGTGGGTCTCGCGTTTGCTCGACTAAGAGCTATTTGTTTTTTGTAAATTCCGTACTGGACATTTTTTGCCACATAAATTGAAAATAAAAAGTAAAACAGAAGTGTGCTTGCAGTCAAAAGTATTTGCAATTATCCATGCAACAGGGTCGATGTGATGCAACGCTGCGTGATCACGCTGCTTAGGAAATAAATAAAAAAAAGTAGTCCAGAAACCATACGGAAAACACAGAGTCAAGTATGTTTTCAGTAGTTGGCGGGTGTGCTCGAGGAGGGCTAAACACTGGATAAGGCATGACGTATGCATGTCTTCCACTAATGAAAGCAAGCAAATTATAAAAGGCAAGCTCAGAAACCAACCAAACTCATGGGCATGCAGTGGGCGTGATTACAAGCCCATAAAGAGATTACAGCAGGGACAGAGCGCTTTGCGCTTGACCCTAATAAGAGCTTTCAGAAGTACTACAGTGAGGGGTTTTGGCTCTGCCCACATGTTGGTGGGCATTAGTAATGCTTTGAATGTGAACAAGTTGTTTTTTCCTACAGGAAAAGTACCTCCCCTCCACACAACTGTTATTATTTTGTTTGTTTATCCAGCTGCCCGAGCCAGCAAGAGTACAGAAGCCTGAGCTTGAACTTTCAGGCATATGTTAAAGTCAATAGGCATTTAACGTTGGATTGTTATTACTCCATAATAAAGCTCACATATATGTATTTTGTTACAGAAACCCCCATAAAAAACTGCAGCAGGCAAGGGTTTTGGAGTGGGTTACCACCTGCGACAAACTGTGGAAATATAAGACTTGTTCTATGGGAAAATCTTTATTTATGTCCTCTTTGGCACAATAGTATTCTCTCCAGTCAACTGTAATTTTGTACACCTTTTTGATTTTATCACTGTGTGCCCGATGGTTGCCTTGTAGAAAACCTTACTGTCGAAGCAGTAGGCTTGAGTTGGTTATGTTGACAAACTATAGGCCTGATTGGTGCACTGGGAAATGTTATGTACAATGCTATAGGCCTGATCTACTTATTATCAAATGTCATGGAAACAACAGTTGGTCTAGCTTATTTATTGTGAAAAGCATTTGTTAAATTCAGTAAGCCTTTAAGAGTTGGTTGTTATCACTTTGTCTTAGAGACTACAGCCAGATATTTTTTTTAGTACATGTATTCTCACAAATTATCATAGCAGGCAATGGTATTTGCATTGGCCACCCACTTTGATAAACCCAGATGATTTTCACTGCAATGAGTCTTGTTAGGACCTTTTGAGAGGAGTTGGGTATTGTTTTGCAAACTACATTGTCCTGCATATTTGTAATTCTATAACTGTGTGTATAATGTTTGCCAGTTAATGTGCTCTTGAAAGGGCTTGTTCTGGTTAAGTTCTAAAGTCGATAGTAAAGGGCATAGGCCTTATTGGTAGACTGGGAAAAGTCATGCCAGATTCCATAGGTTTGATCCGTTTATTATTAAATGTTCTGACAAATCAACAGGTGTGACCAACTTATTGTGAAAAACATGTATTAAAAGCAATAGGCTCTTAATTTCTTTAAGTATGGCGGATGACCCATTGATGCCCTCTGCGCTGCCTCCACAGTGTGGAGGACATGAATAGGTTACCCTCCTGAGGGGCTGTGGCGAAGCTCAAGTGCTCCTACCGAAGGCTTCCTCACTTGTCAGCTTCTGTGGAGGCTGATGCTAAATCTCTTCTGCATCAGTCACCACTGCTACCCCATCCCCTTAGTGATGTCAGTGTGCCCACGGTGTGCTGACATCACTGATCCCACTAATAAGGTGCAATAAGGATCAAGTAAGGAGAGCTCCCTGTGCATCGGGTGGAATTTTTCCCAACTAGACTCCACCTCAGTGATTGAGGGAGGCATCTCTGAAACCAGGAGAGTCTCTCCTTTCGAGCAACACCTTTCTCAAGCTGATCCCTACTTGTGGATTTGGGATGCACAACGATCCAAGTGCAGGGATCCACTAGACACCTGGCATTACCTGTTGTGGAGCGGGGGGAGGTAAGCCCCCAGGGGCATGGTCGACCCCACTTAGGGGCATATCAAATTATATATTTATGTTTTACCTTCTCTGGAGGGAGGGGCAGCACTTGGGAAGGGAAAATATGGTGTCCATTTCTCTTGTACCTGTAGCTCTGGGGCTTTTTGGTGCCCTCTTCCCAAGAGGTCAGTGTTAGTCCACTTCAGCCACTGATTAGTTATTGTGACATTTACATTTTATTTCCACCCAGCACAGAATACGTCTCGGGCAATGGGTGACCCCACTTCAGCCATTCACATTTTGCTATTACCACTGTATTTATGAGGCTTTGGTAGGTGAGCTGGCACATTACTCTTTGCTGTGGTGGATGGAGACAAAAAATGTACAGCTGAATAACTGATCAGTGGTTAAATGGATTGGGTCAACGCCCTGCTGGGTAGAAGGACAATATGAGCAGCACAGTAACTTATAAATGGCTGAAGTGTTTTCACCCAGTTCCTCCCAGCATCTTCTGTTCTACGTGGAAATAAAATGATCAGTGCCAGATGTGAGCTGACACATTGCCCTATGATGTGGTGGGTGGAAAGAGAGAGGCACATGGTGCAAATGCCTAACTTCATTATGAGTCATCGCATTCTGCTGTTTGACAAGGAACAAGTCTCACAGACGTTTCTCCTGGCATTAGGGACAAACGGGGCATAATATGCTCTTCTCTTATTGGGTGTATTGCAACATGAACAATTTTTTTCTTAGATTTTTGGAAGAGGTTCTTGGCAGCGTTGGATCTTTGGAGAAGTTCTTTGAGTCAGGTAAGTGCATGTTTTGAGACTGTTGTTGTGATCACAATTTACTACACTCTCATAGCATTACATTACATTCTTTTAGTTCACGGCTCAATCCCTCAACCACTCACAGACACATACACAACATACATCTCTACAGGTGTATCTGCATTCTTCTAGGTCAGCAAGTTTTAGTAGGAAAACAGAGAAGTTGTCTCAATGGATGACTGCTTCCAAGGCTCTAACTCAAGTAATAGAGGAGAGTCAGAGGCAGGGTCTTATATAGAAAGTATCATAGGGAGAGGTTTATAAAGTAGTATCTGGAAGTGATTTTTCAGTCACAGTCCCTACCAATGACAACGTATCTTTGAGTGATTGAGAGGAAACATGACCCTGATAGTCTTGATGTCCCTTCGCAAGCACAAACTGTGCAGCAAAGAGGTACAGGGTAGACCAATGCAGACTGTAGGCAGGTACCCCGCCAAGCACAGAGTATTCAAATTGGGAGACTCCTAATTTAGTTCTGTCAGAAATTGACTCCATTTGGTGGGAATGCTGAATGTAAGATCAATCCAACATTTTGAGCGACTATTGACTAATTCCATCTTTTTTAGAATGCATTCTTCCTTGAATAAACTGTGCAGTGAACAAATTTGTATGGCAAACAGTTTCGGAGTGAGCATGGAGGCACTCAGTTGCCTCACTCCAGGGCACATCTGTAGAATCCCACTTCACTTGGGGAGTTGAAAACATTTCTGTGCCTAATGCAAAACTTTGAAATAGTGCATAAACTAATCATTCAGTCCTACTAGTCTCCTCGTATGGTTTGGGCAACACCCATTTTCATACTGGTCATGAACAGAGACAGGTTTTTGATTTTGCAGCGTGCGCTGCATTTTAGTGACTATTCTATTGCATTTCCCTGGGACTACCCAGACTATGATAGGTTGTTCTAAATTCAGTCTGTTGTGGAACATTTTCTCTAGTTTGTAGGTATTTATATTCCTAGAATATAGCAGCAGATGAGTAATTGATCTTGCAAAAGGGTAGCTGATGTGCAGGAAGTACATACCTAGTAAAACAGCTTGCTACAGCATCAAGTGGAACATCTGCTATAGTGTTACTGATTATGTGTACAGCCTGAGAGGAAACACTGTGAAAACTTTGCAATAAAGCCTGCAAGTTGTCATTCCATGTTAGGAGTTAGTGAGAAGATGGTATGGGAGCTTGTCTAATTTCTCCTTCATAAAGGTCATAACATTTATGTGGGTCATTTATATGTGGGAGTCCAGCAGTGAACTGTACAAGGCTGGCACTGTGGTTTGCTGTATCATTTGAAAGCAACACAAAGACTTCCCTCAAGAGCTTGTTTGCAAGCATTTCCAAATAGTCCTGAACTGTGTGTTGGATTGCAATAAACTGCTCTCTGTCAAATTATCTGACAAGTGATAAGAGCACTTTCCCAATAACGGTTTGGCAGAACTTGGCTGCAACAAGTACATAGGTGTAGTGGGTAAAAATAACTAGATTCTTCCACCATATAATGTGAGTCACAAAACGCACACATGGTATAAGATGTTTGCTACTCGCCTGATTCAACTGGCAACAAACAATGCTTATGTTGTCTATTGGCAGAACACCACAGGACGATTGATATTCTTCCTGGAGTTTAAGTTGGCTGTTGTTGAAAGCCTTACTGCTGTAGAAGCAATAGCCTTTATTTCTTCTGTTGTGAAGGACGTTGTAAGGCTGCAGGATGCGCACTTCCTGAATGTATTCTTTCAAAAGAGCCTCCAATCACTAATGCAGTCTGTGCTCAGCAAGAAATAAGGCAGTAGAGGGGATATTACTGTCCCAGTGCCCATCCCAGCCTGGCCTACGTTTTCTAACTTGCTTCGCTTTATACCACACAAAAGAGAAGTACTAGGAAACTTACTGAAGTAGGGCACATAAATTAGGAGTTACTATCTGCCCCCAAATGACTGTGCATTGATACAGAACCTTCCATGTGCCATTATCTGAGTAGTTCTGTAGACTTTGAAATTTGTCCATCAACTTTTGAAAGAAGAACTCTACTCCAAGATTTTTCTTTTCTAAATTATATTTGAGCCACTTTGTCTTTATTGACTCCATTAAAGTTGCACATATTAGTCTTGCTGTTGGCTGCTTGGCACCTTCATCCTCCTTTAAAACGTGGTGAAAGCTCTGTCCATGGCATTACAAGTGCATTTCAGTCAGTGCACTCCACATAACGGTGTACAAGCCATGCACCATGTTTTGAGTGAGTACCCTGTCCACCAAACCCTAAGACTCTTGGGCCCATATTTATACTTTTTGACTCAAAACTGCGCAGACGCAGTTTTGCGTCAAAAATATTACTGCCGGCTAACGCCATTACTGTGAGCCGTGCAGGCGTCAAATTTATACTTTGACGCACGGCAGCGCAAACCACAGGTGTAAGTCTTTTTTTTTTTACGCACACCACTGCGTAACGTCGTAGAGGAAAACAACGTTAACACGGCGGAAATGACTGTGAGCCGATTTACGACACCGCAAACCGGATATGCAGCGTTTTTTGACGCAATAGCGTCAAAATTCCCCGCAAACACAGCCATTTCAGCAGAGGAGAGCCAAAATGGATTCCAGATGCCTGTACAGACCCCAAGAAGATGACAACAGACCAGGAACCAGCCAGGAGGACCCACACAAGAACCAGGACAGGGAGAAGAAGAAAAGAAAGTGTCGCTTCAGTGCAGAGGAGCAGGAAATTCTGGTAAAAGAGGTGACAGAACACCAGCACCAACTTTTGGTCATCTCAAAGTTGCCAATCAGTAGGAGAGAGGCAATATGGCAACAAATTGTTGACAGGATTAACAGTGAGGCAGAAGTACGCAGAACAGTCATCGAGTGCAAGAAACGCTGGCATGACTGCAAGCACAGGACCAAGGAAAAAATGACAAGGAACAGGAAGGCAGCACTGCAGACTGGAGGTGGGAGTCCAGCACACCAGGAGCCCCTGGACCACATGGAGGAGATGGTCGCAGCCGTCATCCCTGAGGAGACTGTCACAGGGATTCAAGGACAGGACAGCGCAGACTACCAGGAAACAACGCACATGCAGGGTAAGTCGAATGGGAAACTAAAATGCACTACTGTTAATTGCAACCGGGGGGGGGAATACCGACTACACAATGCATGTAAGTCATCATATACATGGAGTGGCATGGGTAAAGGGGTATGGCATGGGGGCATGGCCTGTACAGAGAAAAGCTGGGGCACACCATAAAGCAACACCAACAACATTTCCATGGGGGTATGCTGCCATGCCAACGATGTAGCAAAGGTAAAGCCACGCCAGGAGGGAAGGGCACAACGTCAAACTGATATCCCGTCACACGTCAGCCACTATAACCCCTACATTAACTAGGGCCCAATTAACAACCTTTAGCCATACCGACAACTGGAATGTAACATTGACAACAGTTGCCACTACCACCTCCGCTGTGTGTGCAGCTCAAGTAGCCAATCGCAGTAACATCCCCATGGATCATACATACCTAAATTAGAGTGTTTAGGATGACAACGTTAACAATCCCCTGAAACAAGACAAATGTTCCAGTCCTGTCAAATGTGAATGCCCATAGTTGCCGCAAACATCAGCCAATGTCATCAACATTAGGAGCTACACAGCACTAATGTCACACCCATGCTGCATATGTCAGGGACCATCCTGTGCCTGGGTCACAATGCAACATCCCAAATGTCATACTGCTCAGACAACAGCATTGAGGGGGAGGACACAAGTAACTGGTCACTGAAATACACCTGTCTGTCAGAGGAGGAAATAGGACACTGCTACGACTATCAGGGCAATCCAATGTATCACACATTCCCCTACATCAGCTGTACACATTACCAATGCTGACATCCATATCGTGCCATAACAATGCTATGGATAGTATATGCTATATTTCAACTACATATAAGTGGATGTGAAAGATCAGAGACTGGGGTAGGTCCAGAGTGTTAAGTGTGCTGCTAGTGCCATCAGAGCACCCACAGCCAGTGAAAGGTCTCACCATGAGAATGGAAGTAGACGGAGGGTTGACTAGGACAAGAAGGTGGCAATTCACTATTTGGCCAAAACCAACACCTAGAGGATGTGAGGCTGACAAGTCTAATAACTGACCACAATACATGTGACATGCAGGTGCGGCATAGGCCTGGGAGAATGCCCATCTGAAAGTCTGGATCAATGAACAGGAACCAAGATCACAATGTGAAATCATCACAAGGCAGGCATGTCACATCACAAATGCCACAACACAGACACACTAATTGTACCCTATTTCATTGCAGAGGACGATGGATCTCCTGCGGATATGCCTGTCCAGGACTATCCTGATGACATGGATGACGAGCTGACAAACATCAGCCACCAGACCCTCCAAAATGTCCTTGGAACCCTCCAGACCCCACCATCAGTCACAAGGAGGAGCACAGAACAAGCAGCCATCACAGAGGACCCAAAGGAATTCACCACTGCAGTAAGGGAGTTGCCACAACACCTCGCACCCCAAACCTTCCACTGCATGCACGAATGCAATCATGACCCCCTCAGGGCCGACCAGGCTGCCTACCATCGTGATGTGGTTGCTATTCTTAAGAACCAGCAGATCCTCCTTGCAGCAGTACTGCCCCTAAGACCTCCACAGGTAGCAGCTACCGGGATGTCTGACTCCACGTCTACACACACTGAGGTGTGTGTTGCCCCTTCACAACCACCACCACCAAGGACAGAGGAGGCAACGCAGGTAGCAGCTACCGGGATGTCTAACTCCACGTCTACACACACTGAGGTGTGTGTTGCCCCTTCACAACCACCACCACCAAGGACACAGGCGACAACGCACACATCAGAAGATGAAGACATGGAACAGATCACCTTCACACGTAAAAGTACCCGGAAGCACTAGTCCCTGCCACATGGCCACCTATTACCAAGGTCCTGCGCTTCGTAACATGCCAATCTTGCAAACACTGTACTCAAGCACTGTTCTGCAAACCACTGTCTATCTTGTCAGCCTGCCTTGTGATTGTCTCTCACTAACTCATTGGCAAATCCTGTTCCTCTGCACTGTCTGACACTTCACCCCAGCATGTCCAATGAAATGTCCTTTAGCACTTGTGTAGGATCACAATAGAAGATGTCACTATAATGGACTCACAATCATGGACAATGTACATATAGCACTACAGCACTTTTCAATAAATAGCACTTACACAACCACTTTGTCTCTGTGTAATGTGACACATCAACCGTGCAGCAGACCACTGAATTTTGCCTCCTGTCAAATTACATAGCTTGTCAATACAACTGTCCTGAAATAATGTAGGCTGATAACTATGCACAGTGGCCTGGATTCTATTCTACCATACTCTGCCCTTCCTGAGGGTAATACCTGAGGAAAAGAAAAACTATACACCATAATGCTGTGCTGGACAGAATAATGCTTCCTCCAGGGATATCTAAACCATAAAATAGTGCCTTCAAAATGTTGCCTCCATGCAAAACTAACACATGTAACGTTGCCCACAAATGTAAGCGAACAGTCACCAAACTGCTTGAATGGAGGTGTATGAGTTTACATCCAAATAAGTAATCATGCTGACCAGTGTAACAAATGATCTATGTGAGTCATGTACACTATACTACAAGAGAGCTTACTACCACTCACCTTATAAGGGTCTCCTTGGACATCAGACTGCAGTCAGACATAACACAGAGTCCCCAGTCATAAATCTGGAAGCACTGTATGTGACATTGAAAACATACTTAATGAAAAAAACACGTTGGGATCCATAGTAACTGTGATTGGTGGTTGCAATGAATGGTCTAATCTTTGCAAGGTAGCTTTGGGGTAGCTGCCAATGTTACAGCTCATTTGGGATTTGTTTGCAGCATAGGACACACAATGTAATACAAAAGAAATACTGTACACTCATACCAAGACCCTGATCTACAAGCATGTCACACATACTGTAAAGGGTTTACTACATATTTATTAAACAGTAAAAACAGAAGTGAAAACTCGGGGAAAAGCCTTCCCTACCCTAATCTACTCTAACTACTCATTACCCACAACTGTCCCTAACTAACCTAAGCTAAACATACTCATCACATTTAACGAAATGTTCTAAACATCAACCCCCCACCCCCCTAATGAGATGGGACACATGGAGGACAAAAGATATTAACCCAAACACATACTATCCTATACTAAACAAATATATATATATATGTATATATATATTTATATATATATGTATATATATATATATATACATATATATATATATATATATATTATTTTTTTAACACACAAGAACTCCAACATTGCAAACACACACTCAAAAAGAAACAGTAGAAATATTCAGGACCCCCCACCCACTAACACTAACTAAACTAACATCCTATACTAACCTAACACTAAGCCCCCTAAACCCACAAAGTATTAGAATAATGAAAGAGGAGGGAGGGGAGGGAATCATGTCCGTCAACACTGCTGCAGGTTGGCCCTCCGGAGGGTCCTCTTGATTCACCGCACCTGCCGGTTTACATGTCGCACCTCCTGCTGCAGTCGACTCATTTTACGTAGGACATGGTCCAATTTACGCTGCATCTGTACAAAAGCAGCAGGGTCAATAGCTGCAGCTGGGGTGGTCTGGGTGCCAGCTGAGGAAGTGTGGGGCCGTGTAGTGTCCATGGCTGTGGGCTGCCCTGCAGGTGGTGCTGTGCCTGGGCCTGGAGCACTTGCTGAGGTGGTTGCCGCAACGGTCCCAGCTGCTGGTGGTGCCACCTGGGTGGTAGTGGTGGTGGTGCTGGTGGTGGCTGTGGTGAGCAAAGAAGGGCCGCCTTGTGGGAATGCCCTCCAGGCTCCGGAGGCCCATTCGTGACAGTATCTGTGGGCCATTTTTCGGTACCCAGACTCTACCGGAAGTATGTGCTGGTACCTCATTGCCCGCCGTTGAAACTCCCTGACCTGGATGGGTGTCATATTTGCAGCTGTGAAGACAAATAGAAAAACTAACATTAGGAACTGCATTGTGTGAAATGGCACAAGAAGTAAATCAGACAATACATCTATTGTACTTGTAACAGCTCATATCATCATACAGATCATTGATTGTCCCTGAGGAAGTACATGGCAAGCCAGCCTACAAAGGTTCTATCAAACATAGCACATCCAAACCCTACAAGATGGGTAACAACTGGCATGATTTTGGCATCATAGTTCTGCCAGTTGTCAGCTAACAATCATGCAGCACATCCTCCGCCAATGCCAGGGCTAAAAAAGGCATTGTATGGGATGGAAATCTAGGGCCACATGATCTGCAAGTT
This sequence comes from Pleurodeles waltl, assembly GCF_031143425.1. Lineage (NCBI taxonomy): Eukaryota > Metazoa > Chordata > Amphibia > Caudata > Salamandridae > Pleurodeles > Pleurodeles waltl. The sequence goes on along the minus strand of NC_090446.1, from coordinate 972,439,485 downwards.
GTAAATGGACTTGCTAGTATAGTACTCATGTGGGAAAAATTAGTGTGTATACTAGGTTCAGACAAAATATTCACTGATTTACATGTCTGTGTACCAAACTTGTATCATCAGTCCTAGGTACACTATTCACAAACCCATGCCTGTGTTTGAGGGTGGGGGGGTGGACTAACAACTAACAATTTCAAACAACAAGGACACCCAGGAAGCTTAGGAAAGCTGGACATCTGTTTGGCTCAACACACACACCACAGGTAGGGAGTATCTCCAAATAGGAGACAGCAAAACCTTGACCAATCCCAGCACCACACTTGTCGGGAAATGCAGACCTTTATCCACATCATATACTACCAGTAAGCCATGACTTACAACAAACACAGAGATGGAAGAACACCCCTGGCCATGAGTTGCATGCACACCTAGGCCATTGCACTCAAGTGCCACATACTCGTAGCACTACATGTGGAGCTACATGCTGCTAGGAAGTTCCTCCTACAGTTTAATCAGTACATTAGTGAATTGGGAAGCAGAAGTCTGTGAATAAGCATTTATCAGCCCCATTCTGGGAGAATGTGGGTCTGACATGCTGACTAATTCACAAATTAGGTCCAGTGCGACTCTTTCTGAAACAAGTGTTATCCACATGACTCATCCCCATTCACATTGCGGGGCCTACAGGACTGACCTAGAATCCCTAAATAAGACAATAGGATAAGGATTGGCCAACTCAAAGATGGTGATAAAATGAAATTCCACTCATGGAACAAAACAAAAGATTGGCCAGCGCATCACATCTTGCTATGTGTTCAACACACAGGAGTCCATCACACATCACCAGCAAACACAACACATAACAGACATATCAACACTTACTGGAGTTGTCTAGGTCCTCGAATCTAGCCACCTCGCCAACAGTGTAGGGTGCCGGTCCACCTGTAAGGCATGGAAGGGAGAAATGTCCTCAATTTCTGTGCACTGTACAACAATTCCAAAGACAAATACTATGTGTAAGATTACATAAGTAAGTAAAGCCACTCAGACATGATGATACTGCATCCGATATAGCACGGCTAACATGTACATACCATGGGTCTCCAGTGAGTGTTACACACATATCTGCACACATGCAGTGGCCCTAACTATCATGTGGTGGCAAACATGCTCCTTCATTAGTGAGCAGACATAATAATGGAGTGTATTCGTCTCATCATGTGTATCCAAGAGAGACATCCAAAGCCACTTTCCTTGAGGAGTGCATTACCAGTCAACCAGCCATTGTGCCCATGACAAATTTATGACACACAGGTACAATGTACAGAGGGGCAGGGACAGTTGTTAGCCCTCATGTTGCACCAACCATAGAGATATGAACCCATGTGCATACCTTTGGCCAGCCATCCCTAAACGAAAGGTGGAACAACAAACACCAAATACCAGTCTAAGATGTTAGCTGAGGGCAGCAAGAACTTGTTCCCTATGTGTACAAATCCAGATCTGACATGTATCCGAAATGAAGAAGGGCCACAATATTCCCTAAGATTTTTGGAATTTCCGTGATCGCTTTCCTTACACACTCACCAGACACACATGAGACATATGTTTGGCCCACATTGCTATCATCAATTGACGTGAAGCCTGCACTCATTTTCAGCCTCATGTAGTGTTTCAAAAGTCAGTCTAGCTGTTGCGTCAACAAATGTTGGTAATGAATTGGAAATTTCTATACCTCACAGGCAAATGTGACCTATATCTATACATAATTGGCTCCTGATTGTGTTGCTGTTTGACACAAAGGCGGCACCAACTTACATAAAGCAAAAGTATTCAGTAAGTTTGCAGAGCTCTTGCTTCCTAACAGCTAGCAATTGTGGTCCTTAACATAGTACATAAATGACCTTGTATGTTTCCGAAGCATTCCACACACTCAACAACATTGCCAGCAGATATTGTACAAATCATCTGATGTCACTACAGAGCATTTAATTGTGCACATTTACATGAATTGTACTCACCAACAGGGCCACCAATCACAATCACAATCCCCAGGTGGTCCAGCAGATCTTGCTCCCTGGAGATAAGGTCAGCCCAGCGGTACTTCAGCTGGTGGTCATTCCTTGGTGTCCGATAAATGCGTTGCAGGTGATGCAAGACCTTTGCCCTCCAGAGCCTCCGTGCTTGAGTGTGATACCCCTGTATCACCCGCCCACCTGCCTCAATCATAAGGGGTAGGAAATGGCACACCAGCCATATAAAACCACCAGCTCCTCCTCACCCATCTTGCCAATACGAAGCCTACCCAACATCTTAGCAGCAAAAGATAAATTGGGGATGAAGAGGGGGAAAGTAGAATAGGAAAAACTTAAACTAAACAACTAAAACAGCCCAACTAGACCCAAACTAACACTACCCGCAACAGACTCCCAACAAAACAAAGACAATACTATACAACACAATTGTACACAAAAAATACTCAGACAGGATACAACAACAATTTTTTATTCACAAAATGACAAGAAATGAACCACAAAAGAGACAAAAGCACAATTTGACCAGACAAAACTCTCAGCACAGCTACACAGTCAGGAAGTATCACAGACTGCAAAATGAAAGTGAAATTACACCAACAGTACATAATCTGTAAACAGGATATCCTATTACATCACTTCCTGCCTAAAATGGCGGCCGTTTTTATCGTTATGCGTAAAACAAAATTGACGCATACAGTCTGGGCGTCATTTTTTCCGACGCACAGGAGTAGAAACGAGCCCGCAACCATATGTTTGGAAATAGTTTAACACTTACCCAATTTTCTGAGGTACAGTGTGAAAGAGTCAATGGTGTTTTCAGGGCATTATGCGTCGTTTTTCGGGCATAAGCGTCATTTTTTTAGCTTGTTCGTCATTTTTTGACGCGTATGCGTCAAAGTTTCAGGGCATTACTTGGGTTTGGGTCATTTTACCATTTTAATGTTATGTTACATTTGTGACACAACTGAGATAGGCTGATTGCACCCACTTTGGTCATGACGGTGTATGGGCACATTTGAGACATCATACTACTGCAGACCATGATCCGCTACTTCATTTACAGGATTTTCACTCTTGACTGACGCAGTAGATGGCCAAACGTGTGCCCTACATATATGTATTGCACAAATTGGGCATGTTTGGCGTCAGGAGAGGATAGCAAGGTGACACACATAAGTACAATACCTCAATGCCTATGGCTCAATGTGTGTGCATTGGCTACTAATGTAGTTGTTGACCCAGTGTGTGTGCATCACAAGATGCATCATTGCAAATATGCTTGTATGAATGTGAAGTCAATGTGTCCAACCCTCACATGCAAGTCAGTGTGGAAATGAGAGAGGACATGTGCTAGTCATTCATGTAGCAACATCTGTTGTGTGCACTTCTTAGTTTTTGGGTAACGTAAACATCACAAATGACAAAGCATGCACCGGATAGATGGCAGACGCTTGCTCATGTCAATGGTCCCAAACCTGCCCATCACATGTCCTGGAATTTTGGATACTGCTTCCTAGGCACTTGCTGGTGAACCCACCGTGAGTCAGGCACATGTACAGACTAAGTGGGTACCATTTTATTGACACGGAAAGCCAAAGGTGAACCACAAATGTAATATCACGCCACAGTTGTGGTCATATGACTGAGCCACAACTCTCCTGTGGCAGTGGTGGACCAGCAGAGGAAGCAGCACGTGGCCACATATTTCCAGTGATCAATTGCACAGAGGTGTCTGGTTCATGTGTGTGGTCCAATGTTGATCCTGTATATTTTTAAGGGTCTATGTTGTCATAGTTACGTCCAGGTCTCATCATGAGTCAGTGGCGGCTATTCCTGTATCTACTGAGTTTCCTTCGGAGATCAATGGAAGTAAAGCCAATGAGGACATAAGAACCTACATGGGGATGGTCTCACCCTGTCACTGCAGACGTGTTATGAGACTGTCAACAGGGCAACCTTGGTGTGCTGAGTGAGATCATATCTCAGGAGTCATGTTCCGGCAGGTGTCATTACAACATTTGTACACAGGTTGGCGTGTAAAGTTCCCACTGCATCTGGGAACATCATAGCCTCTGTGTTGATTAATCTTGCAGCTATTCAGCACGCACAGCCCATCAATATGCTGTGAGCAATGTGAATCAGCGTGTGAACTGTCAGGGTCCTAACATGTGTGGACTTTTCATGTACATTATCAGAGGTTGCTGGTTCTGCTGGAGGCACCATACCCAATCCCTGCATACGGCCCTGGTACACTGTCACACTTTGTCGCTCGTGCATACATGAGACCCAGACAAGGGATAGGCCATGATTTGGGTATTTGGAGACAAGTTCCCAATTATGGTACAATAAAAAAGCAGATTATGCTATACAATGTATTTGAGTATGCATTGATGAAGCACCTGACAAAATACCCCCAGAGGAATGTGAGGGTTGGGAAAGCAAGTATGCTACATATGTAGCCACAAGGAACCTTTAGGGTAACGCACAGACAGGTGCCAGTCAGGCTGACAGGATGCAGGGTCAATTAGGATCCAGCAATTTCACAAGGTACATACTCAGTGGTCTGACTAAGACTGGTCGGAGGAAGAACAAGACAGGTGACATGAAAAAATGTGTTTGTCCTGTGTTTTGGAGGGTGACACATAAACCCAAGGGCTGTATTACACGGCTTGTTTTTCTAGCAATGCATAACAGTGTAATCGACAAAATGGCAGCTTCTAGGCTGTTCCAAGCATCTGCAAGGGCAGTGCATGTTCAAATGGGTGGTCTGCACGAAGGTGCTCACAGGTGTATGCTGCATCAGTTTCTCACAAGTCCTGTAGGTGAGATTTGAGTTCAAATGGCCAACAGTACCTTTCACATGGGAAGCAATCTACAGGTGATAACAGGGCTTAGAGACTACAAGCCAGTGCATTATTTAACCTGACATCCATGCAGACAGATATACTATGACTATGGCATACCATACAAAAGGGTGAAGCACACTGGATTACTATTGTTAGTCTGTGTGTGTGTAGAGGAGGGAATATCTGGGTACACATATTACCATTCCAGGGACCTTTTAAGACAGGTGGGGTGAGACCAGGAGGATGGGTGTGTCAGGAGTTAGGACATGGGCTGACATGTACATGGAATGTCATGTGCGCAATGCTTGTCATAGGTGTGGCACTTGTGCTGCCTATGTTCTGCTTATATGGAACTCTAGTCACAGATAGTCCTTGCAAAGATAGGTGCTGTACGACTTACTGCTGTCAAGGGTCTGGTCATACATTCCTGTTACCAATGCAATAGCACATCCACTGCCTCATGTATGAGGCTTTTTTTCCCTTATTGACTGATGGTGTCTTAGTTGTGTGCCATATGCTGCGATGAACCATGTTGCCAACATGTATGTGTGAAATAGGTGTGGTCCTCTGCTATTGCCCTTCAAAGGTGAAATGTACAGGACATATGTCATTTACAGTGTGTGTGAATGTGACTGTTGTATAATACGCATCACAATTGCTTTGGAAATTTCTGTGTCCTGATTGGTATGTCAGCAATGCTCCATGAGGCTACACTCTTATTCTGATAGTTAGAGGTAAAGGTGAGCAAAAATGATTACCCAGACCATGATATTGTGATTATTATCAGTGTTTATTTACATATGTTGATACAGTAGTGATGGTGAGTTGTTTCAAAAGAAATTGTTCACAATATGTTGGCGCCAACGCAATCCAGCAGCTGTGTTTTGTTTTTTCCCCCTCATGTTGCAGGCCAGCATCCTCCTCTTCCTCCTCTTCAGGCATTTGTGGCTCTGGTTCTCATAGGGGAATGTTCCTTCGTACACAAATGTTGTGCAGGATGGCACATGTTAAAATGATCTTGCAGACCATTTCTGGTGAATATAGGAGGCTGCCACCAGTGATGTCAAGGCACCTGAATCTCGACTTGAGGATGCCAAAGGTCCTCTCGACTATGGTGCGTGTCCTCCTATGTGCCTCATTGTAGGCACGCTCTGCTGCAGTGCTTGGGTTGCCAAATAGTGGCATAATCCATGGCTGGATCCCATACCCCTGATCAGCTGAAAGAGCAACTGATTGGGATCATGTTGAAGTAGCTTGCCCCATTAATATCACCTTGCATGGCAGTCGTTGTCTTGTGTTGTCTGTGACTCTTTTGTGTTATTGTGTTGATTACTAGGCTTCTAGGATGTACCATCTGCATTGGGTTGTTTCCTTGGCTGAACGAGTGTTTGCCTGCTGACCGGTTGTCAGCAGTATGTTTTGGGATTTGCAGCACAGTGTGCACTCCCTAGCATTGTGACTTGTGATACAGGTGTTCCTGTGTCTTCACTGGGGGTGAGATGATAGTTCCGTACACAAATTAAATATGACAATGGTGGTAACACGTTAGCATCTATGTACCCTGGACATCCCATACCTTTAGACATATGCAATGGATTAATTTAAACATAGGTGAGACGCTTACATTTTGCAAGGTGGCAATTAGCCAAACCTCTCCATACGTTGTGATCATTGACGTCTTGACATTAGACTATACACTAATTTCAGATGTGTGACACGTTCACTGCAGACCTATCAAACATGCCTAGCGGTGTCACGACTTCAGTGTGTTCCTGTTCACATGTCGCTGTCGTGGTGTATGTGTTGTTTGTCCTAGAGGGTTGCTGTGCAGTGTGTATATAAGTAGGTTTCTGTACTTACCAACAAGTAGTCCACTGCCATATCGTCCATCCTGGAAGTGTTGATTGATGGTACAGTGACGCGAGATGAATGAGTCATGGACACTTCCAGGATACTTTGCCACGATATTGGTGATCAATCCTTGGTGATCCACAATGGCCTGCACATTGATGGAGCGTGGGTGCTTCCTGTTGCGGTATAGGTGTTCAGTTGCAGCAGGTGGCACAAGGCGTACATGTGTGCAGTCAATGGCACCAAGGACGTCCATTAATGAGGTAAAACCCCTGTTTTGTTTCCTGCTGCTTCTGCTGTGTGTTTGGGAAGCAGATGTGGCAGGGTGTTAGTCCGATGATGGCATCCAGTACTTTGGGCAGGAAGGCGGAGAATGATGGCTGTGATATCCCAGCAACCAGGCACCAGTGGTTTGAAAGGAGTCACTTGCCAACATGTGAAGTACAGCTAGCAGCTTGGTTTCTGTTGGGATGGTGCGGGGTTGTCAGCAAGCTGGGTGCCAACTGTGGCTCAATGTTGCGCAGCAGCTGCTGAATGGCTTGCCAGTTCAACCTGTACCTCTGAATGATGTCATGTTCCCTGAGGCCATGAAGGGTTGTCCTGGTGCGGAATATCCTCTCCTGCCTTCTGCGTTGCCTTTGGGGTCCCTGCTGGTGTTGTGGTAGCTGCTGTTGTTGTTGCTGTGCTCTGCGTCTGTGTGCATGCTGGATGAGAAGCACCTACATGTCTCCCTTTTGCTGCTCTGCTGTTGCTTCTGTGTGTTCTGATTAAATACAGGTGTGTTTGCCCCATTATAACGCCTGCCCTGACCCAGGCATTAATTTTTTACGCAAATCGGGCTGTGCGTCATTTTCTGCCTCCGCCTCCCGGCCGTGCAGGATTTTTGCCCGGTAGCATAAATACGACGCACGGGCATTTAAGTCATTTTTTGGAAGGGAATGCCTACCTTGCATATGAGTAACGCAAGGCGGTTCCCCGCATCCAGAAAATTACGCACACAGCGGGATTTTAACGTCCGCGGGCTCGGGCGTCAAAGTTTAAATATGGGGCAAGGTTTGCACCGAATGTGCGTCAAAAGTTTTGACACACATTCGGCGCAGACGGAGTATAAATATGCCCCTTGGTCTTTCCAGAAGTGTTCTTTAGGGAATTTAGTAGAGTCTGCCCCAGAATGTTTAGCTTCATTTTCAAAGGTAAATTTGCTGATAGTGTCTTAAGAATGAGCCACAAATACATCCTCAGACACCCTCAATTTACTTCTACACACTGGAAGGAGATGGATGTAGAGCACTGAGTGCACTCACAGCTTATGGGAGAGAAGTCTTTCTGTGCCTAGTCAGGTTTCCACAGTGAGGCTTTAGCAAAGGTGCAGCTGTCACCCTAACAGTATTATGACTCTGGGTGAGATATACATGAACAGTAGTCAAAGTTCAGCCTAGGTTTGTTTTCATATGGAGTTTGTGTAGGTACAAGGCAGGTGTTCATGGTCAAAGTGAAACAGTGGTCAAAGCACTAAACCCAACAGTGGGTGGCGGAATGTGTGGCTTTTGGCTGAAAGAATGTGTGACTAATAGCTGACATAATGTGTGACTGGGGATTGGTGTGGTTGTTGGCCGGCGGAACGTGTGGCTGTTGGCTGGTGGAAAGTATGTATTGGTTTGATAGAGGTATGTTTGTACAATTATTTGGCTGATTAGTGGTTGAGTGGCAGTGTGATTGGTGTTTCAGTCCTATGGGAGTATAATTGTGAAGGCCCTTGATTGGTGGAGGTTTGTTGATATGAGTGTTGTGTGTTTTTGGGCTGTGGCTAGCAGTGTAAATGGCTTTGTGTGGCATACATGAAATACGTGATAATGGACCCTAAAGTGGTTGGTGTCTTGGGATAGCTTTACAGCTCATTACTACTGAATGATGGGTTCAATATTGTGATACTGTCAGTAATATTTACTATTTGACCCTATTACTAATGGTAGTAGTGAAACAAAACAGTATGAATTTGTAATTCAGTTGTGGATAGACTCTGAAGGATGAATAACAACCCTTCACATGTTTTTAAATATGAACACCCAGCAGTGTCCAGAGTGGTGTAATGTGCATTGATCTCATTCACATATTCATAATGCCCCTGCAAATTTCATGCTTTTCCTAAATCACATGCTACTCACATTTCTGTGACGAACATTTTCAGAATCTGTTGCTGTCCACCAAAATTTCGACTACCCAATGTTTTAAAACCTGTTCAAATTAAAATACTATCCCCTTGAGTGGCTTGGTCTAGCACCTGTGACAGAAAGAATCTTAAAATACATAGTGGAGCACTGGCAATACAGAAAGTTGCAGTATTTGGGCCCGCGGTTGGTGGTCTTTCAGGGAAAACCATCAAACCTAGATATTTCTGAAAATTAAACACCCAGTGGCTAGACTTACATGGATCCCATAATGTTTACTTAAACCCATCGCCCTGCAAATCTCAACCTGTGTATTTCCTTTTTTTCCTTCATGAATCTGCTGGTATGCACAAATTCTTACCACCCATCATTCCCCCACTTTTCTCAATAAAACTTCGGGAGATCCAAACAAATCACACCACCCTGGACATCTCCGGGTGTCTAATTTTCAGAAATGTTTGGGTATGGTAGGTTCTTCTTGGATGGCGGCTGAGCTAGTTCCCAAAACATGCAGCTACCCATATTGTAAAAAAAAACCAAAAAAGCTTGGATTTTGCTGGATGAAATTAGATGTTTTCAGGTTGCGTTTTGGGACGTTTTGTTTTGCAGGCATTATGCATGGTCATGGAAGTGTGGGCCTGTTTCTATCTGTAGATGTGTAGGAATATAGAATAGTCGGGTATCCATTATTACCAATATAATTGCTTTGTATTTGTGCCTTCCAAATGTAAACCAGTTTGCATCAAAGAAGACATTTTGCAAAATGCCCTTTGAATCACATGATAGTATGGGATACCACAGAGGTGTACAAATAACCACTGTTACTAAACTCAGCATCTGGTGTGAGTTTCATAAATACATAGGTTTTCTTCAGATTCATTTTTCATTCTTTATATTTTACAATATGAATTGCTGCATAGTGGGGACACAATGAAAAATCATTGTAAGGTGCAACTCAGTTGTCATCAAATCTTTCATTTATGCCAATTGTAGCAAAAACAAATATGGCCACTCATTATGATCAATGTCATTCCGCCATCAGGCCACACGGGCAGCCTTAACTCCGCAGGCCCTATTTGGAGTTTCCCACAGGGCGGGCGGGCGGGCGGGAACAGTGTTTCCACCGGCTGACCCAAGGGTGAACAGGGCCTTAACATTGCAGCCAACATCTCACACAACATCTATTAGCTTATGGACTCACTGATGAGAGTGGGGATGTTACATTTGTGGTAGAGGCACACAATGGGTACAGAACAGTAATTTTCTATTCCTGGGTCACCTTTCCAGCAGCAGATGGAAACTCACACTTTCTCACAATTACACAATACCAAAACACACCTGCAAAATACACAGCATATGCATATTTAGAAATACCACTTTCTTATCAAGAAGACCAAGATTGGTTCGAAGGTTATTCAAAATGTTAGATTAAGCCACCCTAAGTAATGAAGGACCTACATGGCCAGAAGTAGCCACATATACACCACATCCTACTATAGCAAATATGCCAGTAGCGGATATACGCCACTTATATAATAATTTAGTGGATATACATATATAGAAATGAATACTATTCGTAATGAGGACTTTAAACATTGCCCCAGGAAAGGCTGATCCAACAGCACCACATTTGGCTAAAACCGGGATAAATCCTGCAACTGTGCATTCAATAATGGGTAAGGTACCCACCAAATGTGAAGTAATTCCATTTTGGTTAGCACAAAAAATAAATGTGCTGGAAGCAGTGTTTTCCTATAAGAAATCCCAAGAGAAACATAGAATTCTCACAATGTGCTTGCCCTTTAGGATGATTCCCTCAGTAGATCACTGTGCCACTTGGGGTGTAGTATTTGCTGCAATTGACCCTACCGCACATGGTACACCAAGATGTGCAAATCTTCTGTAAGTGTTAAAACAAATACATGATGAATACGCGGCTGCCCGCTGTGGATTTGGGAATGTAATTAATGGACAATTTTGCCACAGTGTCCTCAATTATATTAAGTAATCTCAAGGGGGAACCTGTGGCAGTGGGTCAGGGGCTCAGGAACATTCCTCAACAGGAAGACGAGCTGTCTTAGATTATTGCAGAGATGTACACTAGTATAGGTCGGGATAGTGTGGGAGCCAGACCAAGTAGACCACAATTACAAGGTAAAGCCATTAAGGATAATACCAAACAAGCATAAAAGGGTTCTAAAAAGACACTGGGGAAAACAGAAAAATAATAAAGATGAACAAAAGCAAAGAGGAAAATCTCCACGTTCAGAGACCTTAGAAAAGCGTTATAACCTTAGCAATAGGGAAACTTTAAAGTCTCCTGACAGATACCTATATAATGACACTCATCCATCTCGTTCCTTTGAGGACTCATCTGACAAATGCAGTGAGGGAGAAGAGCGGCCAGGTCACCGAAATGAGTACGTGAACGCAAGAAAGGAGTCAAAATGCTCATCAGAGGTTTTGGTTAAAAAGGACGAGAAACCTCTACAACAAAAACCCCAGTTCAAAAAGAAAAAGATTGCTGCAATTTCAACTAAACATGCCACACAGATTTAGAACTCTACTAAAGAACAGAGCCTGGGCAGTGATTCTGCTAGACCATGCAGCAGAGGTCATAATAGTTCACCAGACTCTTCTAGAACTTCTGGATGTGGCGCCATCTAACGACTTCCTCAAAGTGGAAACTGTGGACAGGTGTGTCTCCTCATCCAATAGGGTTTACAAATTAATAATTACAATTGAGGGGTACATTGAGCACACCATCAAAGTGATCTTCTGTGGAAGATTAACACTAAGTTACAACATAAGATTTGCAGAAAAGGATTGACCACCTGAATATTTCCATATGCCCCACATGGGGAAGACGTAATTTTGCCTTCTTTCTCAGTCCTTGTTCTAGATACAGTAAAAGAACCTTACGCTGCAAGCAGACATTGGACACCCGAACAAACATGAATTTTCAGAGCATTACAGATAGACATGCTTGAAGCAAAACACTTACACACACACATGCCAATAATACAAACTTGCTAATCTGGGAAATTCCTGGGGCCATCGAGTTCACCTATGTTACATTCAATGAAGGTGACACTGTACCCATAGCATACAAATCTCATTTGTACTCCAACGCTGAACAGCATTTTCCACCCATAGAAAAAATACTGACTGCTGTCCTAATAACTGTCATAAAAGAGATACCACCAGCCCAAGGGAAATGCATTATTGTCGTTACCCCAATAACAGCCCATGAGGCTGTCATAAAAGCAAGCGTCTTGAAAATAAAAGCATTACATCCATGTTGGATTCAACAGGCTTCCTCCTTGACTGCCACCGATGTTGAATATGTTTTTTGATCCAAAACTCCATACCCAATAATTCCTTCAATATGAACTTGAAAATCCCATGTCCACCAACATTTTGCCTCTTGAGCAATATTGAATCATCAATTACACAGATGGTTCAGCTCAACCAACACCAATACTCAGTGGTGTGCACCTCTGTTTACGAGGTAATGAGGGACTGTCAATTCCAGCCTCAACAAATCTACACGCAGACCCTAAGGGACGGCACAGCACAGCTTGCAAAGCTTAAGGCTCTAATCTTGGCACTGGAACACAAGATCCTGAACTTTCAACCTTGATTGTGTGTGATTCGTACTACTATGTCCAGTCCTTCAATTAATATTTACACTACTGGCACATAAATGAGTTCAGGGAAAAACCCTAAAACACAAATTCTTGTTAGGAAGGTAGCAGATTATAAAGACAAGCTCTAATGGTCTCATGTAATACATACATTAGGTAATGAGCGTGTTCGATTACACTTTGTAGGAAACACTTTGGCTGATGAAGCTGCCAAGTCTGCAGTAGCTATGGCTTTTGTTGCTGCAATTACTCATTCCCATTCGAGAGTGGATGATTAAACATTGGCTGCTGTGAAAGCTTCAGCTGATGGCAAGCCCTTATCAAAAGCATATCCTGCTAAATACTCCTACCACTTAAGTGCTCAAATCATTGCCTTTACAACAATACCAGGGGTGGCTGATTGCAAGATTCCCAACCAAGTCCCAACCAAGACCAAAGATTAGATCTCATCAAAGCAGCACACGAAGGGGTTGCTTCTGCCCATGCTGGTGCGAAGGCTACTATCTCCCTGTTGCAAAAATGCTATTGGTGGCCTGGTCTATACAAACAGACCAAGCAGTATGCTCTCAGTTGTGACATTTGCCAGCAAATTAAATAATCCACCATCAAACGCCCACGGCAGAAACCTCTCTTGGTTTCAAACAAACCATGAAAATGTGTGTACCTGGACCATTGCAGTTCCTTACAATCGGATGGTGCATACAAATATATTCTTGTCGCTGTTGATTCATGCTCCAAATGTTTATGGGTGTGGCTGCAACTATCGGCTGACTCTCTAACTGTTATTAGAGATTTGCAAGTCTTCATTGGGACATGTGCAACTGCAGAATTACATTCAGGGACACCATGGCAATAATGGGTGTTGAATTGCATTTCTTATCTCCATATCATCCTGACGGAAATGTGAATGTGGAGCGGAAGAACTGAGACCTAAAGCAATCCTTATCAGCTAGAGTATTAGGTTCAGGTTGTGGTTAGCTACATCACCTGTATGGAGTCCAGAGAGCACTAAATATTCTGCCCAGAAGGTCTTTGGGAGGACACACCCTCTATGAAGTCCTGTTTGGGATACCTATGTATGTCCCAGATATTGATGGCCCCGGTAAGGTGGCAGCAGAAACAGCATTTGACATAAATGAACATGTCTCTGTCTTGGAGGAATTACAACAGTTCTATGATGAAAATTCATCTGCACATGCCGCCTCCTTGGGAATGAGGGATTTCCCACCAACTACAGGCTGGATTCCTTGAGAATCTAATTTGTGAAAAGATAACTATGAAGAAGGAGTTTGCAGCCCTGGGAATACACTGTACCAGAACTGCCATTCTATCACTGCTGCCTGGTTGTAAAGAAAACCGCTTTGTTTCAAATGACATTGTCAAATTATACCATGTGGCATATCCTTCACAGTAGACCACTAGCGTTGAATGTGCTGGACGAAAAGGATTAAGCAGTGCTGTTCTGGGAAGTTGATGTTGAAAGCAACAATTATTGTGTTTTAATCCACTTTGACACATTGTCCTGAGGATGGTCTCATGGGCGGTTTGTGTCTTGGGAGACTGAAACATCCACCTTATCACGTCACTTCCTAAGAATGAACTATTGCAAAGGATAAGTAATGTCACTTTTGCTACCCCTGGTATTTTGATGAGTCAACTATATGCATACACAATAAACTGCTGATAATGTTGATGAACAATACGTGAGTTAAAAAAACACACTTAAATATGCAGGTAAACAAATCTTCCATAGATCCAAACTGACATTTCAAGTATATTGATAGGTGTGTATTGACCTACAGGGAAAGTCAAAGGATCTTCCAAAAGGTACACAATGAGAATTCCTAGGGGGTGACTATTTATGAGCTGTCTCATTCTGCAATTTTTTTCTGCATGCTTCGTCTTGCAGTTTTTTCTTCTAGTGGACTCTTAAAGACTTCCCATGTGCTAGCTTTGATAAATTACCACTCTGACCCAGACCCTCTCTCACCCAGAAGTGTCCAAAGTGCTCCAACATTCATTCTTATGGTCTTTTTTTACATGTCTGGTTGCAGAGCTGGAATCCACTTCTATCTCCAGTTCAAACTAGTTTATTTGTGGACGCTTCAAGGAAAGGCCTTTAAAGGGATCCTTGCTGCCAATATGATTACCATCTGAAATACAAAATAAGTATTGCATCTGGCTAGAGCTGAGCAACTGTCCTGCTCCCTCTAGACCTGAATAAACACTGAACTCCTGCTTTGGTACTTTGAAACTGCAAGAACTGTGCTAAAGCTTCCAGGAATTTGAAACTGTAAGTGGACCATCACACTTCTGCTGGTACAAGTTTGGGAAAGCTCTTCCTAATGGGACCAGATAGGCTGCCTGTGGGACCGTAAGCAGCCTAAACATGAAGAGCCAGGGACCAGTCCAAGGCTGCCTGTCTGTTCAACAAGGAGACTTTGGGCTCTGCTGGAGTGACAGACTAGTTACCCCGGAAGAGCTGATCCATGACTGAACTATAGCAAATAACATCAAATGTGACAAAGTGTAGGTCAACAGCTTTGCAGTGGTAGTTCAGTCTGGAAGGCTTATCGAAATGCAGTCCCAAAGAACCTCTGTAACCTTGGCAGGGATCCCAATAGTTCTGCGCAACAGCCTAAATCCCACCTCTTTCCAAATAGATTCAGGGCATAATGCCAATATCCCCCTTCTGGGATATGAAGGTGTCTACAGAAACCTGGAACTCCCATTCTGAGCATCAAAGGTCCTGGTCCACCTTTAATGGCTGCTCCAAATTCTGAACTGAAGACTTTGCTGGCTGTTTTGTTATGTTGGTTTGCTTATCCCTTACAGCCCACATTTAAAAGAGGGTTAAGGCCAGAAGAGATTCACATTTTCTATACCCGTGTTACTCAGAATATCAGTGCTTCAAGTTTACTTGGTAGCTGTCACTCTATTCTTAGAGCACTCCTAGACCACAGGGGCACTGAACATTTTCTACCCCAACCTACAGTTCCGAGATATGGGCGGATACTGAAAATGTCGACTACGATCGGAAAGTTTTCTTATGCTGGCCCTTTTATTGATCAGTATTATAACCAGGGTAGACTCTGGGGCACTGTTTGATTTTCTGAACGCTTGACTGGATACAGCCATAAAAGCCCAGTTGCCACTCACACTTTGGGGGAGGGGGTTTGACCTTTGACCAAAACTAACCCCCTTCAGTACCCAAACCTCTTGATTTTCCTTGAACTTTTTGCTGTGTTACACTTCGGGCCAATTTAGAGTTTGGGGGATGGGGGTTCACTCCTTTAGTGCAATGGAGTAAAGTACTCTGTTGTGCTGACGAGTCTCCACTTACCAAATGTTGAGATGTCCATCAGCCCAGCAGACACTTCTAGCATAGTAGCCACTGCTTTCATGGTAACTCCTGTCAATGCATTGTAACTTTGACAGACGGCTCCGTAAACATGATGGAGCCGCACACCAAATTTACGATGTTTTTTTTATTTAAAAAAAAAAAAAAAAAAAAAGTGGGATATTGTTCCTTGCCAATGGAGTTTTCTCATGTGACAAGGGGAGCATTTTTCAGTTTTCACTGTCCCCCACCCCCAGGTTTTACCTGGCAGTGACAGACAGTGATAACTGCCCATGTGTTTGCCCACTCTAAATCATGTGGTAGGACACATGGCCGAACCTCCAACAGCCCTTACTCCTTCTGGCCATCAGACGTGCATATAGGCAGTGGAGAAGGAGGTCTGCCAAATTCTAAATGAGGCAGACGGACCATTGCTGTCGCAACAAAGTACTCCGTCTGCCAAACTATAAATCGGGCCTAGTCTGCAGCTTGTATTCACTCATTGACTGTAATATGGTTAGAAACATTACAGTAACCCCAAACACCCATGCCCCCAAAGTGTTGGTAGAGTTAACTCCTAGTTTTTCATGGTGTTTTATCTTTTTGTAGCAGCTGCATGTGCAAGCCACTTAAGGATATTTCTGTTGTCAGCCCTGCCAAGTGCCACGCATCTTGTGCTAGATTAACACAGACTGATAAAATCCCTGCATCCCCGCAAGCATCAGAAAGTATCACGCAAATGCATGGCCGTCAAACTTAGCTGAGCAAGTTAAACAAAACAGGCACTAGCACGGCCCTCTCTGGGTTCTAACAAGTGACCTGTGAGAACATGAAGCACAGCACTCTATCAAAAAGGCTCTCTTCAACTTCAATGACCTGGTCTGTTCCCTGGAGGCGGGGTCTGGCGGCCCACCTCTTTCTTGCACGCTGATTGTGGATACAGTGTAGGTACCCTTCATGGATCCTCAGCGTGCTACCTACCTTCTGGGAGCTGAGAGTGTTTTTTCCCAGATGGTCAGTTTTTTCAGAGCCAGGGTTGTAACCCCTAAGTAAGACCCCAAACAGAAGCAGCTGTAGGAGCTCGCTTGGTCAATAGGCAGGTAGTTCTACATTGACAGAGAATAGGCAGAGATGGGGCTGTGCATGCAGTGTAATTTCAGCATCTGCCTGACACGGGCAGCATTTCTCTAAGTGTGTTGCTATGAGTAAAAATATGCTTATTAAACTTAATTGAATACCTATGCAGTAATATTTTAATATGATAAAGCTGCATTGGGGCAAAGTATTAGAATTGAGACCTATTGTGTGTACGTTTTGTGGCTTTGTCTGAGCTATGTTAAGGCCGAGAACATGTGGTCTCCTTAATATGCTCTTATGCCTGGGGCTAAGCATGGATGCATTTCGCATCCTTTTACATTTGTTGTCACAAAAGTTAGCTATAGGCTTTTATGCTTGCTGTATGCTAAAGAACAGTCCCACTTTAGAATGCTCAGCAACATCTGCAGCTGCATGTCCCTCCTGCACAACTTCTGTTGTTCTTTGAAGTAAAAATAAATGTCAGTAGCAAGGCCTAATTTAGTGTAGCCTAAATTGTCATTTGTAATATCTCCAGCAAGGCTATGTAGTCAGCAACCCAGGTAAAAATGGAAACCACAAGTCCCAGAGTGCAACATGGTAATAGCCAGTGTTTAATTTGTAAATAAAAACGTGCTAGCGCCCAAAGCCCTCCTCTAAAACACACGGCTGCTGCAATTAACTGTGCAAGCAAGGAATTCTGAGGTGCCATAATCCTGAATCGGGCCTCTTCAATCCATTTACAGCCTCTCTCTTGCCCTTCAGCTCACGCTTGCAGCTTTCTGCTTGCTCCCATTGTGACGCTTTTTCGTTTTTCTCTTCCTCTGTCTTTCCCACATGTGACTTTTACTCGCAGCAAATGCTTGAGGCAGAAGACTAAGCACCGGCCCTCAAAATTAAGTGCGGGTGCTCAGCACCGGAAACAGCAAGCACAAATTCAGCACTGGTATTAGCCTAAAAAACCATGACTGACTGGACATGTCATACTTGATCAGGTTACTTTGGGTAAGTATGCAGGACCTGTTGTATCATGGCACAGTAATGCTGACCAGACAGTGGTGTTAGAGAAAGGTACTATTTACAGAACTAGTTAGTGAGTTGTACATGTCCTGTACATGTACAGATCGTGATAACAACAGAACCCTTACTAGAAAGATCCCCTGTACATTGTAGTTTACCAGGTCAAAAATCAGAAGAAAACTATAGGCATTTGTAATTCATATGTTGTGAGGATGGGGCATAGCTTCGATTTGTAATATCTGTTCATGGTTGATGCTTCTTGTGTGCAATGCATAATGTTGGCATTGTAAGCTCATATAATCGCCACCAAGTGGCTGCATCTAGTGTGACTGGCACTTTTGGACAGCTCTTTTGCTTAACCGAGAGCATTTCCATTCTATTGATTGCTTGTTCTATTGATTACTTGCTGTATCTACAGCCGCTCCCCATTGTTTAATAAGGGATAGGCTTGAACGTCACAGAATGCAAAATTAATGGGCATGTTACAAAAGGGATGCAGTTGCAAGAGCTCGCTTAGGTATCCCGGAGCACAGTCACTATTTTAAGCTCTCTTCTCCACTGTAACGTTGGACAATGTGGCAATATCTGAAATGCATCGCCTTGCATGGATGTTACTGCTCTGTTCAACTCATGACAGTAGCAACACACAAAAGGATAATGGACGGAGTGCTGAACAATGCAAACACTCACCCCCAGTCAAAGATCTGGGTTTAATCCATTGTTCTTTTGCTCACCATGCCACTCCAGTTTGGACCCAGCCATATGCAAATCAGTCTTGACCCTGTTACTCATGGGAACAATCCAGCCCGAACTGCCAAGCCAGGTCCTCCCTGGACCGGAAACAAGCATCCTGGGACCGGTTTCAGGGTACCATCCTTCATCAGCCAGGCTAGCTTGAATCCAGTGGCACAGTGAGCAAGGGACCCACGTCTGGGCATACCCTTCCCACTT
The DNA here is from genome assembly GCF_031143425.1 of Pleurodeles waltl. NCBI lineage: Eukaryota > Metazoa > Chordata > Amphibia > Caudata > Salamandridae > Pleurodeles > Pleurodeles waltl. Next base: position 972,420,564 of record NC_090446.1, on the reverse strand, counting down.
AGGGCAACTTTAGCAACACAAACGGATGATGGACGGAGTGCTCAACAATGCAAACACTCACCCACAGAAGGGTGGAACAAGGGTTAGAGAGGCAGACCCTGATGCAGAGATCTGGCCCGGGACCAGGGTTCAATTCCTACCTCGGTGGGTCTTGGGCTCAATTCCCTTGGACCAGATAATTCTCGCCTCTGGGCCTAATCTAATTAAGTGGTCCCACTCTGGGCAATAGCTTACTTAATCTCCACAAAGGCCCTGACAGCACTTGGATGCCTTGGGTTTCCCAGGAGTGGGTGCCTCACAGGGAAAAGCCAGGAGGGGTTCCACAGCGGTATGCGTACAGCACCTTGAGACCCTAACGGGTGAGTAGTGCCCTATACAAGTGCGAAGTTTACGTTTACCCCAGTTACAGATCTGGGTTTAATCCATCGTTCATTTGCTCACCATGCCACCCCAGTTTGGACCCAGCCATATGCAAATGAGTCTTGACCCTGTTCCTCATTGACAGTGTCACACAAAGTTGCTCAAATGTCACATATGCCCTGAAAACACTGAACTTTCACACTCAAGCAAAGTCAACACTTGGCAGCTGTGTGTTGTGTTTCACCCTTTGCTGTTCTACTGGTTTATTAAACATGAGACCCCTCTGGCAGGATATTATTCTTCCCGGAGTGCGATAACGTTTGTGTTATATTGTGTATGAGACCAACGCCCGAGTCCTGCCCAGCCACATGTGGAGCGTCAAGGAAGTAAAAGGTGTCTTGCAAGCCAGTGAAAGGGAAAGACCGCCCTAATAGTGCTAGATGTAACCCGTGCCTCAGACCCTGGAAAAAAGGCCAGTGGCCAGCTGTGTCCCAAGCTTTCTAGCCTAACTAACAGAGGGACCAGGCTGCCGGGGAAGAGTATGATGTCACTGTAGCCAGCAACGCCGACCGCTCCTCTCTGAGGAAAAAATATAATTTAAGTGAAATGAGGGCACGGTGTCCTGGAACGAGGGTCCCCTGACATTTGTACCTCCTCCGCACATTAGCTGAAAAAACTCAGAAAAGAACAGAAAAGACAGGTGGTTCTCACGCTGCTATCAGATCATTCTAAAATAAGAGCGACGCGGGATTAACATGGATTGGTATGTGAAAGTGTGGCAAGCGCTTCTTATGCAACGCTGACTATGCAGAGTGAGCCCGCCACCTTTCTAATTACAGACTTTCACCCCATTTATGTAAATCAGGGTTTTATATATCCGACTTGATAAACGAGTCCGTTCTCAACTGCGCTGGACGAGACGGTTTTTCCACCACGTGGGACGGTTTCCAGCAGCGTCCTGGATCGAGCACTGTATTTCTGTTTGGCAGCGTAAGGCAAGAAAAATAAATATGTGAACCCTGGCAATAATCTATCCTTGAGCGCACCCACGGAACTCGAAGAATGTAAAACCGAGGCTGTAGGAAAATGGCATTCCTGCTTGGTTTAATATTTGGGCGGTCATTTCTCCCGCGTCACCTCAGTCACGGTTCCAGTTCTGAGGCAGGCCTCGGGAGCGTCGCGGGCGCAGGGCAGGATGGAGACTGTGCCGTGGTGGCACGGTAACAGGGGCCCTGGGGATGACAAGCGTGCGGCTGTGGGTGGGCGGTCGTGTGTTGGCATGGTCGTGAGGTAAGGGAGCTGAGAGTAAGACAGTGTTATCCAATGATGTGACTGCGTGTTGGGGGCGGTGCAATAATAGGGCAGAGGGTGTGGGTTGCTGCGTAATTACCGGGCTGTGCGGAGGAGTTCGAACCGTGACAAGATTTGTGTAGCGCAGTGCTTTAAATGGGCAGGTACTGTCCGGTACTGAGTACCTGCACTTCTTTAATTTGGAGGGGAGGGTGTCTGCACTCCTCAGCACTGTTGCAATACATTACATTGGATGAGTACCGGCTCTTCTAAGGAGCAATCAGGCACTCTAAATAGAGAGTACCTGGATTTTCACTTAAAGCACTTGTGAGGATTGTATGGTAGGGGTTGTACGATGAAAGTGAGCTGTGATGACAGGACGGTGGACGCTGTTCAGCTTATACCAGGCAAGGGGTTGCGGTTTATGGCAAGATGTTAGATACTAGGACCAGGGGGCCACATTTATCAATCTTTCACTCAAAGCAACATAGCAAGAAACTTTGCTGCGCTACGTCAAAGGGAAAGAACAGGAATGCGCCGTATTTAACATTATGTGGCACATTCCTGCCTTTCCTAGCACGGACGCCCTTTTGGCTGCCTAGCACCAAAGCAAGCACCATTAAGTCATGTTGCATGTGCATGCTTGTGGTCTGGTCCAAGATTCGATTGATTGTCTCTAGAGAATGGCTGACCCAAAGCCTCTTAGAATAAGGATGGAATACAATGTAATTGCAAAGAAAGGCAGAAGCACCATACACTTCAGACCTAAAAAAAATCAAGTATGTGGACTCATGCTAAACAAGTCCTTAAAACATATCCATGAAAACCTTACAGTAATTACAAGATCCAAATAATTGGCCGGTAGTACATGCCTCATATGCTAGGCTAAACTCGCAACTGCTGTTATGTGGATTTTTAGTCAAGCAGTGTTGAGTGAAGCAAGGTGTTTCCAATCCAAGCAAACTGCAACAAACCGCATATGTGAATCCATATTTACTGAATAATCGTGTCAGAGTCCCCATTGGATGTCACTTACCCACACCTCGGCCCAGGTTAACTAACGTTCATGCAGCTCTGCTTGAAAATTAGCAATGGTGCGATGAGTAAATCAAAACAATTGTGCAGCACCAGATTTAGCAAGGGTCGTGTATTAGAGATGTCAATAGCTGCATCCACACTAAAAAAGCTATTTCAGTGCAGTACTATGTAGTATATCAAGGCAACCCAGCAGGGTCTTCTTGCATGAGATTCGTACTACAATTTCACCCTCCAGTACACACTAGAATGTAAGGACAACCATCTAAGGATAAGCCACGCATACCGTGCAATTTTGCATCATACACAGAAATATCACGCTAAATTTCACTTGACCCTTGTTTGCACCTAGTTTTATTTAATGATAAGAATTCAGGCAAAGGAGGGTCTCACTCTTTTAGCAAATATGGCTTTGCGTAAAACCCGACTGGTGTTTGCACGGTTTGTATCCCATTTGTCTTTCTTTAGCATACATTTTAGGGGAAGCTTGCACACCGTGACATGAAATATCTTTGGCCCAGTGCTAGCCTCAACTTTTTCCAAAAAATAGTTTTTGCGCGCACAAGTTGTTTGCCACTGCCATTTGCACCACACGAGTGCCCATGCAAGATCTGGGCCCTATAGGTGAAGAGGTTCTTAGGAGATACTGTACTATAATATTTTCTCTCTTGAAACATTTAAATGTAGTACTTGGTGAAGCCTACCCTCAAACACACTCTGTAATTAATAACATTTTCATTTCGACTTGGGTGGGTATTAGTTCCATCACACTTCATCTTTTTGTGAACATTTAGGATCTAGAAAGGAGCAAATGCCCAAAGTGCTTATCCCAGTTCATGGAGTTGGCACCCTAGAATGAGGCTAAGATTGAAATCCCCTGTTCATCAAAAGCGACTTTCCTCCCACCATCTCGATGCTGTAAAGGCATCTGTTTAGGAGAGCTGGTGAGTCATTTCCAGACCACACCAGATCTTTAATTTTCAGCCCCTGAAATGTAATTTTCTATCCAGACATGGAAAGGAGTGAAAGAGGGATTTCTTGTGCATTTCACCAAACACCCTCAGTAAGGATTATGGCCAGAACTACTCCCTGGGGTCGCTGAGATTTAATCCCGAAGGTCATTGCATGCTCTGGCGAGCTAGCAACATCTTCCAGAATCTAGGGAGCGTGAACCACCATTTCTTCTGCTTGTCCTTGTCTGACTCGATGCAAGCTACCTGTTGCAGTTGGTGGGAGGGATTCTCATTTGAGCCCAGTAATGCCGCTGCATCACAAGACCGCCCCACATGACCGACCCAGCATTTTGAACATCTGCTCTGACAACCAATAATTTCCTCAGGCCATGCAGCTTCATCTATCAGGCTTAATCACTCAGCACTCCGCAATGGACTCTTGCGTGTGTCTCTAAATGGCCGGCGCACGCTCTAGTGAGCTGGTGACAGCTCCCACATCACCTCATTTCCTTTTCCATAACTTTTAATTAGCCTTCTATGACTTAATCATAATAATCATAGAATGACAACCTGATAGGTGCTGTTTTGTTGAATCTTGATTAACTACGGACAGTGGGGTGTCAATACCCAACTTTATACTATCTTGGTGTCTCATTTTATATCATGGTGGGCAAAGCAGCAGGGAAAGGGGACGAGCACTTCCTTTGCAAAAATGACCTGACCACCTTCATCCTTGCATGTATCACCAGTTCCACTGGATGCAAACATTGTCTTATGCCTTAGCGCCGTGACTGTCCCTCACATACTCCAACTACTTTGCTAGTTTGTACCGCCTAAGAGCAAAAATAAAGAAGTTGATTTTATAAACAATTTGAATGACCTACTAGGGGTCCTGCAATAAAAACCTTTTAGTCATTTCAAGATCTAAATAATTGGCCCAGTAGTACTCACCACACGTGCTAGGCTAAGATCACAACTGCCCTCATATAGGCTGAGTATTTGCTGAAGCTGTGCCACACAGTGGATTGTGGACAAGCAGTGCTGAGTAACTGGGTCTTTCAGTATTTAGTGCTATTAATTGAGGTCTTCTTGCTTATTGTTATTGGGACTTCACTTTATGGTTGGATGTGCACTCTAACCCACTTTCTTTCCACTGCTCTCTCTTACGTGTGGCTGATTAAAGCAAGTGTTTGATTCCACGCGGATGCAATTTAACAACAAAAAGGTATGCTATTGCAGTTGGCAAGATTATTCCTATGTCATGGTCAGAACTGACTATTGACTTCATGGTGCATTAACAATCTGGTCACCAGCTACACTTAGGCTATCCATCCTACAGAGGTCTCCCAAAACGAATATCCGAAAAAGCCTTTTACCCCCAGTAAGCGTTCACCCGGAGAGCCATCTGATGGCCTCAGTGGAATGAACCCCTCAGTGATGGTTATTCGCCCTAGGAGAACGGAAGTCTACATTGATAGCAACAAGATTCAAACCTACAACTTTGAGGTTGCCCTCAATGTACCACAGTAAGAACATTGGGCACTGACCTATTTTATTACTGTGTCTGCTAGCTAAATCTATTTGCAGTAAGATTGCCTCTTGTATCAAGATACCTGCTGTAGAGATATGTTTATACAGCAACTCTCAGGCACGCATTCAGAGGATTTTGGGCAATTTGATGTAATATAAAAATTCGGATAATCCCATTTACCACAGATAATCATAATATTACTGAATAATTAAAATTAAGTTGGGAATAACAAACACTGTGGCCCATATTTATACTTTTTGACGCTAAACTGCGCTAACGCAGTTTAGCGTCAAAAAGTTTTGCGCCGGCTAACGCCATTCTGAAGCGCCATGCGGGCGCCGTATTTATTGAATGGCGTTAGCCGGCGCAAGCAGACCGGCGCTGCCTGGTGTGCGCGAGAAAAACCACGTACACCAGGCAGCGCCGGCGTAGGGGGAAAATGGCGCATGGGCGTCTTAAAATGGGGCAAGTCAGGTTACGTCGAAAAAATCGTCGTAACCCGACTTGCGCCATTTATTTTCGACGCCCATCCCCCATCAACATGACTCCTATCATTGTAAAGATAGGAGTCATGCCCCCTTGCCCAATGGCCATGCCCAGGGGACTTCTGTCCCCTGGGCATGGTCATTGGGCATAGTGGCATGTAGGGGGGCACAAATCAGGCCCCCCATGCCAAAAAAAATTATTAAAAATAAATAATAAAATACTTACCTGAATGTCCCTGGGGTGGGTCCCTCCAGCCTTGGGTGTCCTCCTGGGGTGGGCAAGGGTGGCAGGGGGGGTCCCTGGGGGCAGGGGAGGGCACTCTGGGCTCATTTTGAGCCCACTTGTCCCTTAACGCCATGCCTGACCCAGGGGTTAAAAAGCGGCGCAAATGCGCCGTTTTTAGCCACGCCCACTCCCGGGGGTCTCTTTTGCCCGGGAGTATAAATACCACGTAAAGGCCTGGGAGTCATTTTTTAGACGGGAACGCCTCCCTTGCATATCATTAACGCAAGGAAGGGGTTCACGCTAAAAAATGACGCACATTCCGGGAACTTTGGCGCTATTCGCCTCTAACGCCATAGTATAAATATGGCGTTAGTTGGCGTTAGTTTAGCGTCGAATTTGCGTCGAAAAAAACGACGCAAATTCGGCGCAAACGGAGTATAAATACGGCCCTGTGTTTCCACATTGTTTGCATAGATTTGGTGCAAACCACGCAGCAGCTTTTTGCTTAAGCTAATGAGCATGGATCTCCCGTGCCCTGAAGAGGTATACCACTATTTGTATGCGTCAGCACCACTTCCTCTAAATATAAATATCCTGTTAAATCACCGAATGCTAATTTCCACACACTTGCCACGGTTGTTCACCACCTCTGGACGATTTCTAAATCAGGGCCCACAGTACAGTGCTGCCAATATAGCTCAGATGGCTCAATGCAATTGATACAGCTATTTGCCTGTAATCTTCTGGCTAGAAGGTTAAAAAATCACACAATATCGTACACTTCTGCAGAACTCTGTGTGACACGCAGGACACATGTTCGTGCCCAGTACGAGCATCACATGTTTGTGTTCAGCTCCATCATTTTTTGCACAGTTCCTCTTTTAGCCAGTTGCTCACAGGCACTATCTCCCTAAGAAGTTATCTGTGTTCTGTGCCGGCTGCAAATATGTCTGTAAGGAGCGAGCAATACGTTTAACTCAAATAGTTATTCCTTTGAGCGTGTTGAAAGGAATACCAGTGAGATGGATAGTAATTAATACCCAATTAGATTAGTAATTTGGTTTGTGTTGTGTGCTTTATAAATTGTCCTTTAACAATGTAATTATTCGTAAATGCCTGCATTAATAGTGCTAATTATATAACGTGCTTTGAATAGTCATGCTATTTCCCTTGCTTGTATTGAAGACAGGATGCAAAGTATAGGTAATTCCTGCTTCTAACCTTGTTGTTGTATCATCACACGCATTTTCCATAGCAATCCTCGATACTTTTTAACAGCTAAAAACCTTTCTTTTTAGCCTACGTTGCTAGCCTTTCCCTTTTGGGCAGAATTCTAGCGCTGGGACACTTCAATGAAGTAGCTATGCGCTCTACAGATCTGATGATGATTATTATCACGTTATAGATTAAGCAAAGCCAAAATCCTTTCACATCTGCACACCTCTTGGCCAACCAGCGAATATTGTGTACTTTTACCCCTTGCCATCTCGCCCATGTCACCCCGTCCTCATGGGAAAGGTGCACGTTTCCAACTAAGTTGACTCATTTCACCTAGTCCACCATCAACTCTTCACAAAAAAACATAACTGACTGCCCATCATGTGACGTAACTACAGAGTGAGTCGTAGGTCCTTGTTTCTTTTGTTTTAGTAATCACTGGACTATTTGTCACAATTACCTCCCAGGACTCTGTGCCCACTGCTAAGCGGTCTGCATGTGGGGCTTTCCCTGACCTTCTTATATACCCATGTACTGAGGTCCAGCAATATTCTGAGCTTTTCTAGTGTTGGACGTAGCCCCCTGACCTTGTGCTATATCTGTTTACTGACTCCCAACCTCTTGAACAATATTTAGACCGTGCCTTTCATTTGGGATCCATGTCAGAATTTATGACAACCAGAATGCCTCTCTTCCCAAATATGACTTGTCCCAGGAGCCACGGCTTTGTGGCATATTCCAACACTGAATTCCTGCCTCATTGCATATTTTCAGGGCTTAACTTGTATTCCGAATGCATGAAGGGTTTGGTGGCAATCCTTATGGTTCACTTCCTAGAATTCCTCGTTCGCTGCTTTGTTCCCACTCTTGCAGGCCGAGATGGGTGAAGTAATCCGACCACGTGTGCCTGGCAGGTGCTAATTAGTGAGCTTTTTGTAAAGCCTCTCTTTGTTACAATCTACAGTTGGTCATTGATGGAGTATTAATATTTGCTTGATCCTTGCAGATAATCTGGACTCCTATGCTATGTCATTACCTTGCTTTATGAAGCTGCACTGTGTAGCTGTACATCCTTGTTTCCAGAGCTAGTACAGGTCAGTAGCATTTCCCTGCATCCTGATCTAGGACCTTCACAGTGCAACCTTATTTCATGAACTTCCGCTGCTTTCAATAGTAAGTACTTACTGGGCTCTGCAGTGGCAGTATGATGCCGTTTTACCGGCCAATATTACCCCACCCTGGAACACCACATCTACGGAAAACATGCAAAATCAGGGAATAACTTTTGTAAAGAGTGAGTCATATTCAGCTGACTGCTTCTAAGCTGAAAATGTGCTGATAACACCTGAGCTGGCGGCTTTCTTCTCCTTGGCTTGCTCATATCTGCGAGGCACACCTTTCCAAAGGCTGATTACCAGTTGCAGCCATCTTGGAGTGTACAATCCATTGCCATCCTCACCACCTGACCACCATCTGGGTAAAACAACATACTTTTGGCACACTATGACTGCGGAATAACAAGGGAAAGTTACATTCAGTAAGCATGAGCTACGAATTCTTGCAGAGGTGGCCATCTGCTCTGAGGTCAGTGCCAAGGTGAGAGGCAAATGTGGAAGGCCATCACTCAAAAGGTACATGTTGTCTCTTCTCATCCTTGTACCACTGGAAACTGCAAGAGGAGGTCCCGGAACCATTTGAGAGAGTTTATGTAAAAACACTGGTGGGAAAGCCTTCCAACTGGCCGAGGACCACAGGTAAACTATACGGGCCCTAGGAGAGGAGGTAGGGCTACAGCATTATCAGCCTGCCCAGCATCGAGGCAATAGATAGGATGCAGGGGACGGAGGTGTTGAAGAGGGTGATTGAAGAGAGTGAGTCACCCAGGAGGGTGATTTAAATACATTCACATTCACTAGACATGCAATAGCGACCACGCAAGATACACTACCAGGAAAAATGCCAGTTTGTTAGATAATTAAGCGCTATTAAAAAAAAAAAAAAAAAAAAAAAAAGGATTTGACAGATTGGGGAATAGCATTAATTCACGTCATGTGAGAGATACAGCTCATTCAACACTAAGAAGCCAACGCTTAAGGTATGAGGAACGGCACTGTGTGCCTTTAATGTTGTGTCTCGATGGAATTGAGTTGACAGGGCAGGCAGGTCCCAGAGGTGGGAGTCAATGATAATACTGGGAAATTGATTTGAAGGTGGAGGCATTATCACACAACTTGGATGAATACGTTAACAGGTCTTCTTAGTTGTATGCTGTACGTGACTAGTTGTTAACCAGATGCACCCCTACTGTACACTATGATGACACAGCACAAGGGGAGAGTGAAGAGTCCGCTACACGCTGTGTACCTCCACCTGCAAACAAACACAGGGCCCGGATAACCTTCTCAGGCTCTTTTACCACCAACTCGTCAACCGCAACACCACAACCCTGTCAGTAGCTCTGGCAGCACTTGTGTTGCAGCACCTGCCTCCACTGTAACAAACTCACAGACACCGGCACAGTCCCCGTTACAACCGAGTCATGTATAACCAGGTCTACAGTTGTGCAGGTAGCCGCAGCGCTGCCTCCAACCACCAGTTTCCCATCCCACCTGCTGCTACTCTGATCAAAGCTGCGCTCAGTGGCACCGCCAGTACATCTGCTGCAGCTGTTCACAGGTGACAGCTTGCAGCACGCTTGGTGCAGCTGCTCTCATGTAACAACCTTCAGCACACCTGCTGTGGCTGCTCCCAGGTCACAGCCTGCAGCTCACTTGTAGATTACCTTCTGTGGATGCTCTCGGGTCCCAACCTGCAGCTCGTCTGCTACGGCTGCTCTCATGTCAGGTTGCAGCACACCTGCTGCGGCTGCTCCCAGGTCACAGACTGCAGCACAGCTTCTGTGGCTGCTCCCAGGTCACAACCTACATCACACCACCTGCAGCTGCTCCCAGGTCACAGCCTGCAGCACACCTGCTGTGGCTGCTCCCAGGTCACAACCTGTAACATGCCTGCTGCAACTGCTTCCATGTCACAACCTGCATCATACCTGCTGCATCAGCTGCAGATTCTCCCTTGTCACAACCTGTGGAACACCTGCTGTGGCTGCTGCCATGTCTTACCCTGCGCAACACAAAAGGATGATGGAAGGAGTGCTGAAACTTTTCAAGCACTCCACCCAGACACAGATCTGGGTTAAATCCTTTGTTCTTTTGCTCACCATGCCACCCCAGTTTGGATCCAGCCATATGCAAATCAGTCTTGACCCTGCTCCCCATGGGAACAGTCCAGCCTGAACTGTCAGGCCAGGTCCTCCCTTGACCGGGAACAGGCATCCTAGGACCAATTTCAGGGTATCACCCCTCGTCAGCCAAGCTAGCTTGAATCCAGTGGCACAGTGAGCAAAGGACCCACGTCTAAGAATACCCTAGCCACTTAGGTCTTAACCTGCAGCATGCTTGCTGCGGCTGCTCCCACATCACAGCCTGCAGCACACCTTTTGTTACTGCTCCAAGGTCACAATCTGCAGCACAAATGCTGCCCTGGCTCCCATGTTACAACCTGCAGCACACCTGTTGTGGTTGCTCCCAGATCACAACCTGCAGCACACCTGCTGCTCCCACGTCACAAGCTGCAGATCTCCTGCTGCGGCTGCTTTCAGGTCACAGCGTGCTGCGGCTGCTCCCAGGTCACAGCCGGCAGCAAATCTGCTGCGAATGCTCCCATGTCACAACCTGCATCACACCTAGTGCAGCTGCTGTGGCTGCTCCCACATCACAGTCTGCAACACACCTGTTGTTACTGCTCCCTGGTCACAGCCTGCAGCACACCTCTGTGGCTGCTGCCGGGTCACAACCTGCAGCACATCTGCTGTGGCCTGCTGCGGCTGCTCAAATGTCACGACCTGCAGCACACCTGCTGCAGCTACTCCCAGGTCACAACCTGTTGAACACAGCTGTGGCTGCTCTTAGGTCACAGCCTGCAACACATCTGCTGCAGCTGCTCCCAGGTCATAGCCTGCAGCACACCTGCTACAGCTGCTCCCAGGTCAAAGAGTGCAGCACACCTGCTGTGGCTGGTGCCATATCACAACCTGCAGCAGACATCATCGTGCACGAGGAGGGGTTGAAGGAAAAGGAGGTTGGGGAGGAGCAGATTTCCAGTCAAACGCAGTGGCAGACATTGAGGCATGGGGTTCCGATGGTAAGGAACAAGCACAGACAGCTCTGAGATGTGTAGCACAAACCAGCAGTGAAAGAACTGTGGCACAGACCTTGCTCCAGATTACCAAAATACTCTCCCTATGAAGACATTTCATGGCATACTCCAAGCCATCTCTGGGGAATCTATAGTGGCGGTGGTTACTGGAAAGCATGTTGAGTCACTAAGGGATAACTTTGCAAACTTTGTCAGGCTACAGCTACAGGAGTACAGGTCTGCTGTTACACACCAGATGCAGATGTGTTTTGACAACAGATTTACCCTATGACAATGTGACCCTGACTTGGCTGAGGAAAAGCCAAAAGGAGGACTATTTGCCATTTGACCCATGGTATTAGGCATCTCGCAAGCCATGTGCCACCATGTTGGCAGCTCTGGGGGTACACATCGGTGCCATAAGAGCCATGAAACAAAGTAACTTGTGATACCTCCCTCGCACATTTGCCAGAACGGGTGAACGGTAGCTCTAGCCCCCCTGGCCACCTCATCCCATCTCACTCATCCCAGCGGGCCTCACCCATCAGGCCTTGGAAAATGTACAACTCACTGTACCACCTCATAGTTCTGGGAAAAAAAAGTCTCCAGAGGCCTATTTATATGCATATGTTTATTAATAGGTAGGGCGGTAATTGCAGTATGCAAGACGGTGCAGTATCAGAAGATCAACATCAGAAAATCGTCTGACGTAATTATTATTTCCTGGATAACGTCTACACAAATATTTTCCTATTGTAGTTAGTAAAAAGTCTACACCTGGTGGGATGATATTCTTGTAAATTATATTTATGTTGTACTGTGTTTCTGTACACTGTTTCCTGACAGTCGTGCAGGAGTAGCAGGAGACAGGATATAGGAATAGTTTAGGTGTTAGTTGGGGAACGAATAGGGGTGAGGTGCTGCTACCAGGAGAGATGTATAATTCTGGGATTGAGTGGGAGGGAGGATAGGGCGGCAGATATGTCAGTAACAGATGTAGATTAGTGGTTATTTAGGGAGCAGGTGGAGTTATGACTGTGCGAGAAAGGATGAGTAAGTTCCCTTCAATAAACATTTTGTACATTTAAATATGGGTGGACCTCCAATTATTACCTAGTATTTAGGTGTGTGCTCAAGACATCTGTTGAATGTGAAGGTACTGATACCGATGCAGTTGGTGAATGTGCCTAGGTCTCTCCTTCATTGTTACTTGGCCTTTCATCAAGCATGTTATGTTATGTTGTATGTAGGTGTATATTAGGGATAAAGTACCCCGTGCCATACATTGTAAGGATACTGCAAGTCACTGAGGAGTTCCATAACAATATAGAGGAACAAGGCCAAAGGCTGAATTCATTTATAAGATTATGGAACTCCGAGGTAACTTGCAGTATATTGATCATGTGCGCCAGGGGGTAAATTATCCCATATAATTATGGTCACACCATCACCTTTCCCACAAACTACTTTAAATTTTGGTGCATAGCTCTTTCATATGAAAGAGTGAGCATGTTTGCAAACATGAAGAATAAAAATAAAAGTAGTGCAAAGTTAAATACATCAAAAACCTGTTAGATCCATGTTGCAAACAGTTCAATACAAGTTGTTTAAAAAAAAAAAAGCTGCAATAGTGTGGAATGTGTAGAAAAATGCAGAAAGATTCTAGCTTTCCTCTATCTAAGGAGTGCAAAAAATAAACATATTCTCTCTGCTTGTCATTGTAAGCTACTAAAATAGAGCAGAAGAAAGCAAACCAATGTTCAATTTGTTGCTTTAAACAATTGCTTTAATTATGCTCTGTGACATGACCTCCCTGTCACTTTGGCTGCTGGCTCTGGCAGTAGACATTGTGATGTCAGAACACAACTGTAATAACCTTATAATAGTCGATTTCTGTATAATCGGTGACTTGGTGCAGCACGAGTTGCCAAAATATAAAGAAATCAGTGACTGCCATTCACATTGGCTATACAGAACCCTATGTATTTAGTGCACTATCACCCAAAATGGTATCCTGGCACTGCACAGATGTATGAGGCTTGTCCCAGGGAGACTTACTTGAAGAGCCAGGTCTTCAGCTTCTTGTGGAATTCAAGAAGAGAGGAGGAGGCTCTAATTTGAGGTGGGAGGTTGTTCCGTGCTTTAGGAGCAATGTATGAGAAGGCTCGACCTTTGGATCTGTTTATGTGGATGCATGGAATGTGTGCTATTAAGAGTCCAGCCAAGTGGAGTATATATATATATATATATATATATATATATATATATATATATATCTCCAAGTGACGGTCACCTCTTGGTAGTTATAGTTAGGACCTAGTTTCTAAAGAAAAAGCATCTTTACTTGCCTATATCTTTGGCGTTGGATGATGAATCTTCACAACATTTTTCAAAAAATACAAAGCTCACTTCAGCTGCTGTCCGGAAACTTTCATGGTGATCTGTCAAGCGGGGGCTGGGAAATAGGGGGAGTCCCAAAATGTGTTTCCCCATGCATTTTTCCAGAGGGATTTTGAACAGGAATACAGTCCGAACCACTGGACAGAATTACACCAAATTTGGCAGAAAGGTAGCTCTTGGTTCAGAAAGCACCATTTTTGTTATTTGGTGTAAATCCATTCAGTATTTTTTGAGATGATAAAGAACATTAAAATTTGTATGTAGAGGAACGCAAAGGCTCCGCAAAACCTCCTGATCTCATGCTGAGATCTGATTGGCTGCCAACACTTCAACAAGGAAGTGTTAGCAGCCATCTTTGGACTCTGCTTCAGCCGAGATCCTGAAAAAAATGTTTTAAAAAAAGAAAAGGGGCCTGGGTAGGGACACCTTCACCTCTTAGTTCTGGTGGGCCCCCACCCAGGACAAAAAGGCAATTAAAAAGAAAATATTATGGGGTCACGAATCCGCACACTATCACGAAACTGCAGCAAAAAGTTTTAAAAAAACAAACGTGGTCTCCTGAGCTTGTTTTAATAAAGCCCCTGGGTGGGCCAGGTCCCAGGGGCATGTTAAAAATAAAGACGGGGGCCCACCCAGGCCCCCTCCTGCGCATATTTATGCCTTAGGGACTGCCACCTCCACAGGGCTTTGTTTCAATAGTATGTGGGGGTGCCGCGCGGCCCCCTGCAGCCCAGGGACTACCTCCTCCCCAGAATAAAATGAGTAAATTATGTAAGGGGGGTCCTCGGACTCCCTCAGGACCCCACCACCTCCCCAGGGGCAATATGTTAATATATGCGGGGGAACACTGCCCTCCCGCAGCCACCTCCCTGGGGCAAAAGAAAGCATGAATGCGGGGGTGTTGCGGCGCCCTTGCAACCCCAGGCACCACCACTTCCCCAAGGCAAACATGCAGGGGGCCGTGCCACCCCCCTCTGAAGCCCCAAGGACCACCACCTCCTCAGGGCTAACTTTCAATTAAATGTGGGGGGGCGCACACCCTCACAGCCCTGGGGACCGCCACTTCCTGGGGCAAACATTCAATTACTGTAGGGAGGCTACGTGGCCCCCCGCAGTCCCAGGGACCACCACCTCCCCGGGGCTAACTTTCAATCATTTGCAGGGGCATGCAGTGCCCCCGCAGTCCTTGGGACCACCATCTCCCCAGATTATTATTTAAATTAAGCGGGGTTGCGTGGCCTACAACAGCCCTAGGGACCACCACCTCTCCAGTGCTGAAATAAAAGGATGAAGGGGCGTTGCGGACCCTCAGCCCCAGGGACCACCACCTCCCCGGGGCACACTGAACTTTGGAGGGTACTCCCCCCCACCCCCCAAGGCCCTGCTCGTGCTATGTCCCACCCCAGGACATAGCTCTTTGATGTGACTTGGGGGAAGATTTGATGGCTCCCGCCAAGTCAGAGCAAACACTCCGGTTCCAGCAAGTAAGAGCTGTCAAACAGCTCTTGCTTGCAAGGAGCGGAGGTTTCCTCTGTTTCACTGTTCGCAGAGATACAGGCAGGGAAACAAAGCAACAAATTGCTCTCACAGACAAAGAGCTGCATCTTTAGCAGCTCCCTGTCTGTGACAGTAATGCCGGCTCCCGCATGAGGCAGAGGGCCAGCTGGGACCGCAGGGGACCCGAGGCTCCCTTCACGTTCGCATTGCACACTGGGTGCCCTGCGGTCCCTCAAGGACTGACGGCCAGGCCCAGGGGGATGGGGTCCCCGGGGCTGAAATCAGCATGGGGTGGGGGCTGCGCGGTCCCCCCCCCAAAAAAACATATTAAGACCAGAACCCAGGAGATGGGGCTGCAGTGGCTGAAATTGGCTTGGGAGGGGGGCTATGCAGCCCCCCTCCTCCATTTTTTTAAGGCCAGGCCCCGGGAGATTGAGTCCCTGGGGCCTAGATTGGCCTGGTGAGGGGGGGCCACCCCCCCTTGGAATTTAAGTCAGCCCCTCTCCCCCACACTTGATATCTACCCAACAAGGTAGCACTTCCTACCTACCCAGTAGAACGTGCTCCAGTTTGATAGACATTTTGTGCTAAGCTGTGGACTCTTTTTGGATAAATGAGCATGTGAGCTTCAGATTGGGCCATGATGCTCATTTCACAGACATTAAACCTCAGCTGGAAGCACTTACAAATATAAACAGCTCTTGCTTGCAAGGAGCGGAGGTTTCCTCTGTTTCACTGTTCGCAGAGATACAAGCAGGGAAACAAAGCAAAAAATTGCTCTCACAGACAAAGAGCTGCATCTTTAGCAGCTCCCTGTCTGTGACAGTAATGCCGGCTCCTGCATGAGGCAGAGGGCCAGCTGGGACCCCGAGGCTACCTTCACGATTGCATTGCACACTGGGTGCCCTGCGGTCCCTCAAGGACTGACGGCCAGGCCCAGGGAGATGGGGTCCCCGGGGCTGAAATCAGCATGGGGTGGGGGGGCTGCATGGTCCCCCCCAAAAAAACATATTAAGACCAGAACCCAGGGGATGGGGCCGCAGGGGCTGAAATCGGCCTGGGAGGGGGGCTATGCAGCCCCCCTCCTCCATTTTTTGAAGGCCAGGCCCGGGAGATTGGGTCCCTGGGGCCTAGATTGGCCTGGTGAGGAGGAGCCACCCCCCCTTGGAATTGTAGTCAGCCCCTCTCCCCCACACTGGATATCTACCCAATGAGGTAGCACTTCCTACCTACCCAGTAGAAAGTGCTCCAGTTTGATAGACATTTTGTGCTAAGCTGTGGACTCTTGTTGGATAAATGAGCATGTGAGCTTCAGATTGGGCCATGATGCTCATTTCACAGACATTAAACCTCAGCTGGAAGCACTTACAAATATAAACGTAGGCGATGGCCCTTTTGAAACTCCACTTCTGGAAAAGACATATGATCCTAATTCCTGGTCTTGGCGAAGGCAAAGCAAGTGGGTGTGTTTACTCCGCAGTATCAAATTGAAAAACAATCTGAAATCCTTTGTGGAGGCGAATGCATCTTTCATCTACTGGAGTGCAATCAGACACTCTCACACCCACATAGACTCATGCACTGCTAATTACCCCACATATCACAGCACTCATGACAACTTTTTTTAACGTCAATAAAAATATCAATGAAACATTAGAAGTCAAATTATTGAAGAAAAAACTGTGCATGGTGGGGTGCAAGTTACAATTACCTTAGGCTTCAAGTTATAGTTACTTGAAATAACTCTATCTATAACTGCTGAATTTCTCTGGTTTTGTGCGAGTAAATTCAGAACCTATCTACAACGCCCCATAGCCTTTAGTTCTTCAAGTCAATATATAGATATACAAATATATATTTTTGACATTGTTCTTGGATTACATGCAAATGTGATAGTATCTTCACTCAGTTTTAGGGTGTAACGTGACGAGTTATGCATGATTACTGCATCAACATTTGCAAGTCAGTAGTAACTGGCACCTCGGATGGACAGTTGCAGTAGTAGGTGTTCTTGGTGCTAACCTGTGGCTTTTGTTCTGCCATTATGGAAGCTGTAGGGTAGCATTACAGTTTTACACATCTTGTGTCGGAAATCCGTAACTTTGTTTGAGTGATAATGAAACTGACTTACTAAGGTACATATAGTAAGTTTATTGGTGCGTGATATTTGCAGTCATGTTTTCCAGTGGTTAGCAACTGCTCTTGGCTGGAGGAGGATTGAGATGGTATTTCCTTTTGTCCTGCATGTTTCCCTGCATCTTGTAAGGGCAGAACATTGTTTTTTTTTTCTGAATACAATGTTACCACATGCAGCATTTTGCCCCGTATTTGGCACAGTAATCCATTCCTATTATGCCATATTGCATGCAGTAAAATCGCAGGAGGGAAAACTGGAAATCAGGCTGAGCAAAATTATCACATGAAAGCAAGCAGTGGTTCCACTCAACCTTACTCATAATTAGGGCTAAGTATGCTGTTCATTCGCTAAAATTTGAAAAATGGTATTTTGGATGTGCCTGGTGAGATTTTTCAGGAGTCACTTGGATCTGCATGCCTACGGTTTGCCCTCATTACAGAGAAACTACAAGATTGCTTCCTATTTGTTTCTGCCCCAGCATAACTGGCATTACTAAAAGGAAATATCACATTTTCTACAGGCCACTGTTCCCGACCTATATGCTGATCCTATGTTCAAGCAGGTTCTCAAGCAGCTTAATACAAATTAATAAGCTCTGGAAGGCCTCGTATTGATGTTATTCTAATTGCAATGTCGGTATGAATCCTCACCATCAAAATGGCTTTTATTAGCGTGACAGACACTGCAAAATTATATAAAAATACCACATGTGGAGAACTACTGTGAGTTTGATGCCCTTGATCAATTACACATTTAGCGAGAGGGAGAGCAAATTTTGTCTAATTAGTGCTGGGTGCTCGATTGCACTTGTGTAGTTTTTTTTTATGTATTTAGAAAAAGCTGCTGCTCTGCAGATCTGTATAACATACCGGTTACAGCTTTGAGTCTTAAAACTGGGCAGACGCAGTCTTTCTAGACCTCAGATGTCGATAAAACGAGAGTAAACAAGTTGTTTTCGCAGTCTTTTGTAACAAGTGCTATAGAAAAAAAAGCTGTTAATTATAGCTAAACTCCTGAAAGGGGCAGCATTAAGAGCAGTGGGGGATGCAGTATTCACCACAGTGGTCTGTCCTTCTGACACTGACCCCTCCTCAACAGTGCTAGGCTCCCACTAAGTCCCAAAACACCAGCTTCACACTGGCATGTGCCACCATTGAACACCGACCACAGCTTCTCACAATGCTCTCAGTAGGTAGCTCCTCAGCCACACTAATGATGATTCCTCTTGTTGCCCAGCACTTACTATAACATTACAACAGAGGCCCAGCTAAAAAACCTACCACAGGATGGATAGGAAAAGGATTTTCCTGTTAGAAAGACCCTCACCCACCATGGTTACCCCTTGATGTCATGCTTCATCACTGGGTTTCTTACCGTTCCGCTACTGAACGGGGCTTCCTACAACCTACGGGATATGCGTGAACACTGATATAGTCTTGTAAAAGTGAATCACAGGAGGAATAGGAGTGGTGGGGTGGTGGGTGGGTTAAAAATACCTGCCTCCCAGTAATACCAATGATTTAATAGATCTCTTGGAGGCGGTGATTTCCAAGCTCTGCTGTGAGGAAAATACATTCTGCCTGCTGAGTTGGCAGAATTTGGCAATTCCGCGAAACACTTAGAACATCTAGTTCTGGCCAAATTCCGCTAATCGTTGTGTGGTGGACCTTGACATTTACACTGATTTTTCAGCACTGGTCACACTACCAGCGCTACATTTCAGTGCAACAAGTCTGCATATTTTCTGCCTGTTGGCAATCTCACTGAGTTTTTAGGTAAGTCTGCAGAATTCTGCAAAATCAAATTTGGCAAGTTCCACCCACCCCTAGAAAACATGCATTTAACTCAGAGATATTTAGAATTAATATATGCGCTTAAGATGCAGAAAAAAAGCAGAGGCCTCTTCTGTGCTGTTGTAGTGCAGAAAACACAATCATGATACGACCCCAGGTCCTCGTTCTTAGCACCAGTTTATACTTCTTGCCTTACATGCAAATGTAAATCTGCCACACTGCCGAGAGAGCTTTTCTCACTGCCCCTTGATTCAAGTGTTTCACATTGCTCATCAGTATCTGCTTCCCACACTGTCAATGGTGCATATCACGTCTGCTCAGATGAGAAAAAAGTGAGATTAGATTTAGATTTGCATTTCATGCTGCTACTAATGGATATAACACTTGTTAATGATCTTCTCCTGAGTTATAGGCCTGAGATGTCTGTATTAGCACTGTTGGAACATTCCATCCACTTAAGATTCTCTGTTGTACATCAAACACAAAGAAATGTTGGAAGAGCAGAAGGACCGCGACAGCTATTATTGGCCCTCTTCCACTTCTTTCTCTTCAATGGAGTGCCTATCACTTCAGTGTTCTAATATAGCATTTTTATAGCCCACTGCTGAAAGCTATAATGGTTGTTAAAGGCATTTTTACTGAGTTATAGGCCCAAGCTACAGGAAGGGAGACCAGATGGCTCCAGGTGACTGGGGCACTACATTTCCATTCCTGGATTTTGCTTTTACAAATCATTGCTACCAGGCACCTTCATCCAATTGGCTGAAGTAAAATATACTTTGACTACAACTCTCAGAATGCACTGATATGTTAAATCAAAACTCAGAACTGAAAAAGTTGTGACATGGAGCTGCCTGGTCAGCTTAAAGCAAGCTCATTCAATTATTGGTTTCTCAGTTGAAACAGCTATTTAGAATGTAAAGAACTGACACATTACAGTTAATTTTCACTCTTTGTGCAATAAACACCTTCAAATGGAGCTCTGTGCTGACTCTAACAAAACCAGCACAGCCCTAGACTGTAAGTAACATTGCCAGATCGCTATGTGTACACCAAACACCATGGATCCAGGCCTGTGTTTTGCTATTTATTTATTGTTGTGAATTTATATTGTACTAACATGGCCAAGAGGCATCAATGGTTTGTACAAGAGAACAGTTACCAAACAATCACCGCAGGAGTACATTAGGTATACAAACTTGCATCAAGAATAAATAAGTGGGAGAAAAGCTAAACATGAGTGCAGCTCCCAAACGATGAGTTCAGGAGTACATTTGAGATCCAGCACTGGAAAATTAAAGCAGTCAGTTCAAGAGCAAGTGGGAGAAAGTCTTTCAAGGAGAAGAGATTTGAGATATTTTTTGAAGGTAGCATGGCATGTGGTCATATGGATAATAAGAGTGAGTGAGTTCCAAATTCTTGCGGAAATCTGAAGAATGACTGGTTCATGAATCACTCTCGTATTATGGTGTAGGGCTCCAGGAGAAGGGATTGAGTGTTTCTTTAATGCCGTTTCGCACCCACAATTATCAATTTTTCAGTTAGGTATGCAGAAGAAGAGGTGTGCTGTGCCTTGTGTGTAGTGCAGGCAGTTTTATATTGGGCTCTCACCTCAACAGGTAGCTACTGAAGGGTTAGCAGGATGAGAGTAATGTGGTCAAATTTCTTGTGACCGGTAACAAAGCGGCTGAATCATGTAGAAAGGCTCTAAACTTGACAAATCATCTTTATTAGGTGATAGTCCAAACAGTGCAAGTGACACAACAAAACCTGCCAACTCTCCGAATGCAGTAAACGTATAAACCGAAACCCAGAACAGGAAACGTCGTATTAAGATAGGTTAGCTGGCAATCCTCCCTGTAAGGACGCTCTTGCCCAGCATATGCAGACTGTGCCAGATTGGCATTTTAGAGTAAGTGGAAACTTTTTTTGTTTTTAGTTTAAGCCATCCTACCAGTGTCCTGAACTGGCACTTCCAAACGCTAAGGTGGAGGCCCAGCCGGCAATACAGGCCTTGAGGGGGCCGTAACCATTACCTTGCAGAGGGCCTAGGACAGGTTGGTCGGAGGTACCTGTATTATAGTAAGATGGCACGGAGCAAAAGGTCAGATCCTCTCCTTCCCACCACTTCAACCTCCACAGCTTGTTTACCCTGGCCCTTTAGAAGTGGCGGGAAGGGACATATAAAGAACGTGAAAAAAAAGTGTGCCAGGCAGAGGCACGGGGTGGGGACAAAGGGGGAGCAAACAGTGCAAAAACCTGTGCAGCAAAATGGGGGTCCCACATTGGGGTACACAAATAAGCGGCCTTCAAAATGACCAATCACAGGGGTGGGGGCGGGCAGAAAAAAGTGGGCTGCATGTAAGGCCCTGCACTCCGCGAGTAGTGGCACCGAGACCCCCAACCCCCATCAACACCTGTGTTGGTGTCCTACCTGAGCCTTTTGGAGACTTTTCCTACAGTGGTTCTGAGACCGAAGAAGCAGCAGCAGGCAGGCAGCAGAGCATAAAAAGGGCCCACAACTCAGCACTTCTGGACACACCAGAGTCAGTGCGCTTGGACTACACCAGGAGGTAACTGGCTAAACTTGCCTGCGGCACATCCGAGCAGGAAAAGCACCTGACGCCTGGGGCCACTGGAAGGTTGCACACCTGACGGCAGGTGGGGCTCACCAGAAATTCATTTTCCTCAGCCAAATGCAGGATCAAGAAAGTCTTTCCCCCAGCTGCACCGCAAGGGAGCAAGCGATCCAGAAACCACGACCATGTAGATTGCAGTGGAGCAACAGGGAGAGGCTAGCGGAGGCGACCACAACCCCACACACCGGGAAACTGAGCGAAAGGACAGCATAATGGGGTTTCCGTAGGTGTCATCCCATGAATGTCCGCCCGTGGATATTCAGGCAGGTGGTACAGGCCAGGAGAGCAAGGTTGGCCACTGGACAGTTTAGATTCAGGGGTGGAGTTTAAGCGACAGTTAGGGCACTGTCGCTTGGATCATTCCCCTTTCTAGCACAGTGGTCCTAGAGGTAAGAGCTATATAATTGGGTCCTAGGTTTCAAGACTTTTTCTTGAATACAAGGAGGTAGTGAAGTAATAATTTATCTGTTTTAGTAAACAGACAGTATTTGAATATGGTGGATAAAAATCAGGCAGTGAGGGGGTATTGAAGATACTGTTTGAGGCCAGGAAGAAGGATTTGTTGCAGCCTGAGGTACTCTCACAGGCGTGGATGGTACTAACTCACCCGAAGCACTCAGCAGCAGGTGGGGTACCCGCCGTGATGTTGGCATGCTCCCCACCTCAGACCAAAGTGAGGGCAAAAGTAGCAAAATTGGAGCAGCCCCAACAGGCGGTAATTATGACGGAAATGAAAGAAAAGCATGCTCTTACTGTAGAGGAACAAGAACTCACTGCTGGGCGAGGCAGGACTCGCGTTCAAGCTCAGGCAGGTAAAAGGTCTGCCAGCTTTAAGCGGAGGCTGCCTACATTGAGCCCTTCCAGACAGTCAGGGCAACTTCAGCTCTGCCTTCACGGAGTGCTAAGGCAGGGGTGACAGGCTGGCAGCAGCAGTGTCCTCACGCGTCGTTCTAGATGTGAGCACGTGTGACGTCAGAGCAATAAGTAGAGAGGAAGGACTAGAGCCTTCATGAGATAGGCAGCCCTGGGACAGGAGAAGAGCATTTTCAATGAGGACAAGTGTCCCAAGAGAATGAAAAAGCAGTGCATTATCAGTCACCACATAGGGTGGAGAGAGACCTTTATGGTTCCTTCCAAGTACAGCTTATCTCCCAAAGAGTCACAAGGCAAGAATGACAGCACAGTAACTTACAAAGCACAGAGGCACAATATTGTGACAACATAAGAGGTGAGAAGGTGGGGCAGGGGAAAGTACAGCAAAAGGAGGGTGCTCTGTACATGGGAAAAGAAGAAAATAAAAAATGAAGATGGTTTTTGGTGGATGAGGGGCCGGGTCAGGATAATGACCAAACAATGAGACCTAAGGCAGGACCCAGGACTACCCATCCCACAGGTTGGGGCAACCTGCTAGACAACGTGGGGACGATGCCACAGATGTTATCGGGCTGTGACGAAAGGAGACCAGAGAGGTTACGACGGGCCTCTGGAACCCGGTACGAAGACCTTCTGAGGTGACCTTCCTGACGGCGAGGGATGGAGATATGCTAAATACATCAACTAAATGAATTGACATTGATTGGAGATTTTATGACAGGGGTGTGGGGATGGTGACAGGCCTGGAGTGAGTACAATGGTGGATGTACAGGAAATGGAATGTGAGCTAGATTATGATGAGGAGGAAGAGGAATTAGAATAAGGGGAAATTCCGCATTGGAAGGATAAAGAAGTAGATCAACTTAAAAAGTCAGGGTGGGAGGGGACAACTAATTTCTCTGGTACTAGTATCCTTACAGAGGAAGGGAACACGAAGGAAAAATCAGTAAGACAAAGATCAACGTAGGCAGGATGAAGGGGACGGGAATGACAGAGGTGTCTAAACAAAAGCATCGGTTGCAAATAGGAGAGTCCCAGTGGTGGAAAGGCTTGGCGTTTTTGCATAAATTGCAAGTTATGAGCGTGGACATAAGGGTTGGCCCATCAGGAGTGGACCAAGGGGCTGGCACATAAATTGAAAGGGGAGGGGAGAAGGGGACAGTGTCAAAATAAGAGATGGGAATGTCAACCAGAAAGGACAAAAGGAATGAAGGAAAAAAGCACTGGGGAAGAAACCAAAGGGAAGGATGCAATGCCTGAAAAGGAATCTTAAAAGGCAAACGCAACTCTGAAGGGACAAAAGGGGATGCTGACATAACAGCTGTTTTTCGTAGGCTTTCTTCTATAGGAGTGCCCATGCCATTGGGGGCTCACCTTTCTAACACTACGAAGGTGAAAATCTGGAAAGGTGCGTTCATTGGTGTATATATAATTACTTTCTAACACTACGAAGGCAAAAATCTGGAAAGGTGAGTTCATTGGTGTATATATAATTACTACATAGGGAACTGCAGTCAAAGGAAGGTTTTAGTGAGGAGGCTTGGGAGTTATCTAGGCACCCGAGGATGCCAACTAACAGACACGTGGACATCTGCGTTTTTTATTTTTGCAAGCATTTACTGTGAGAAATTCCCTGATCAATCAGCAGCCATATTTAAATACATAGACACTTTTAGGAAGGCACATGCAGAGTTTGGGGGCTACGCTTGGCTTCACTATGATGAGGAGTTTAGGGCTAGAATAGTCCTGAAGCCAGCTAAACCCTGGAGAGAAGTAGATCATGAGCTGTGGGGTCAGTGGATGAATCCACAGAGAGACCACTGCCCACATTGCATACAGCCAGTGGTTTAGCAGTACCTTATCGGCCTTTTTTAAGGCAAACCCACCCTGGCAGGGGTGGGCAACTGGAACAAAGGGGAAGTTAGTGTCTCTGGGACTTGCTGGAACTTCAACAGGGGTTTCTGTAATAGAACCATGTGTAAATACAAGCACATGTGTTCCAAGTGTGGGTGGAGACATGCAGTACTTCACTATTATGGTGAACTGCAACAAGGAGGGCCAGTTGGCCACGGCAGGGGCTGGGGGTGTTAATTTATTCTGGAAACAAGGCCTTCTTTTGTGGTTGAAATTGAAGTATTGAGGACCTGGCTGCCATTTTATGGTAACAGGGAGGCTGTGGTGACACTACTGTGGGGTTTTGATGTTGGGTCTTTGACTTGGTTATCAAGCCCCTAGGGTCAGACGCTTTGTAGACAATTCTCTTCCAGCTAGACAGCACCCGATGGTGGTTAAAGCTAAACTGAAAAAATAAGTTTCAGAAGGAAGAAGGGCAGGCCCCTTTAGTTCTTGGCCTTTACCTGATCTTATGGTTTCCCTGTAGGGGGTAGTACCTAAGAAAACAGCAGGTGAGCTTAGGCTTATCCATCATATGCCATGGCCCAAAGGAGCTTCTGTTAATGACTTTTTTGTGAGGGAAGATTCCGCAGTACAGTTTGCATCTCTGGATGTAGCCATGGCATTCATTCGCCAGACTGGCGTAGGGGCTGAATTAGCAAAATGTGACATCAAATCTCAATTTTACCAGTTCACCCTTCTGATTTTCTGCTGTTGGGAATTTACGTTGACAATGATCTTCCTATAGGTTGCGCTGTTTCTTGCAGGTTGTTCTTTTTTGCAATGGTGCTTTACTGCTCATACTGGTCATGAAAGAGTTACTCACTATCTAGATTACTTTCTTTTTGTGGGTTAAGGCAATACAAATGTTTGTGAGTCTGCATTGCAGGCTTTTCAGGTAGTGGCAGAAGACTTCAGGGTCCTATTGGCCCCTAAAAAAAAACAGAAGGCCCCAGTTCACACCTGGTATTCTTGGGAATACATTTGGACACAGTCAAGATGGAACCAAGTTTGCCAGAAGCTGAGGTGCAAGAATTGGTCAGTTTGTTACACCAGGCCTTACAGGCAAGCAAGATGCAACTTAGACAAAAACAGTTGTTAGTTCACTTCAATTTGTCTTGTTGGGTGGCTATAGTTTTCTGTTGTAGACTAGGTTTTGTAATGGCAGGTGCCTCTTTGCCTCACCACAGGGTGCAAATTTCTGCAGCCTTGAAGGCGTAAGTGTGGCTGGTTTTCCTAAAAGGTTTCACTGGGGTGTCAATGTGGTCAGTGGAGTAGAATTTTCAGTGGCACGTTCACATATTTTTGTATGCTGCAGGTTCTGAAGGTTTCTTTTGGGATGGCAGATGGTGTGTGGAACAATGGCCACAACACCGGAAAACAGAAGGCAGGAGCATTGCCCTTTTTTAAATGTTCCCCTTGTTAGTAGCACTAGCAGTATGGAGGGGACCTACTAAAAACAACTCTGTGCTGTTCCACAAGGAAAATAGGACAGTGGTTGATCTGGTCAATGGTCAAAGAGTGAAGGATAGGAGGCTCCTCAAGCTTTTACAGCGCTTTATGTTAGGATCCTTAATGCAGAACATTGTCTTTCGTGCTCAGCATGTGCCAGGCAAGGATAATAACAGTGCAGACACTTTGGGGAATATTTATACTCTGTTTGCGCTGGATTTGAGTCATTTTTTTAAGCAAATCCGGCATAAACTTAACTCCATATTTATATTTTGGCACTAGACATGTTTAGCGCCAAAATATTGCCGTTAAAGTCAATTGTTTTCTTTTTCATAAATCTGTTTATTGGTATTTTATTATTACATTGCTTCATATTTTGACAATTGTTACATTTTAGCATAGTATGGTGTGCTTTGTTTATACCATTACACATTGGTTGATACATACGAATCGCATTGCTACAGCATATTGTACAGCATATACTTGTAGTTATTCAACTGTTCAATCTAAGCGTTGTGTTGGCTACAATTGTCTTACAGTGTTGTTTTTACTGTTTGGTGTGCTTTATTGCTGTTGGCTCGTTGCGTGGCTGCAGTTTGGAAAGTCAGCGATGTATCTAATGTCCATCGGCTAGTGCGTCATTGACAGCGCCAGCCGGTTTAACATTATTTCCGAATCAAATGTTCAATTGAGGAGATTCTAGTAAGGAGGCAGAGATTATGAAGTTTATATGTATTAACTTTTAAATGGAAAGAAAAAAAAAAGGAAACAAAAATAACGATAACATTGCAGTTAACAGACACTTGCACAAGTTTCACACGTGTAAATATTTTCCAGTCAGGGTGGGGATCTCATCGTTACAAGTCTATTTGCTGACAGAGGGGCTGGGCCGGGTGCAAGGTCAGGTGGATACTATCTCTTTGCTTCCCAGTATCGGAGCGTTTCTCGCTAACTTTCACATTCAGTTCCCACGTGTGGTACATTTTCTCGTCTGTAGACATTTGTTTGTATTATTCCATTACCTCCCCTTTTGGGTGTACTCCCATGTTACGCAGTCGCAGCAGCATTCCCTCCCAGTTGGCGGACAGCGGAAACTGTCTCAACCCCAGGACTTCTTCCTGTGCAAGCGCCGTGCCCTCAGCCCCGTCCATACCTCGAGAGAGCACCTCCAGGCCTGTACCGGTGGCGGATTCAGTGATTTCCACCTACGGGTCACTAATCGCTTTGCCACTATGAGTCCTAAATCCGTGAAGCGTACCTCCGCTCTGCGTTGCTTACTTCTGGGGAATAGTCCTAGAATGCATGCCTCCCATGTGAAGGGTATTTGTTGCGATATACAGTCAGACAAGTTGTCAATTACCACCCTCCAGTATGAGCCCAAGTCAGGACAGGACCACAGAATATGCAAAAGTCTACTCCGATATCACGGCATCGGGGACAAGCCGCATATCAGCGAGCGTAAGTATCGGTTCACGCGGGCTGGGGTGAGGTAGGCTCTATGCACTATGTAGTATTGGATTAGGCGAAATCGAGAGTTGCGAGGCACATTGAGGTGGCCCGAGAGAGCAGATCTCCATCTTGCCACCACAATCGAATCGCTGGTGTCTGTTTCTCATGCCACGCGTAGCGTTTCGCTTTCATGGGCAGTCTGGGTTCTCAGGGCATCTGCCAGCCAGCTGATCAGGTGCGCCCGCGACCCACCGCCTGTAAATACTGAATCAGTAAGTGAGCAGGAGGCGCCACCGAGATGTCTCCCCATCCAGACCTCAGTGCCCTCACCAAGGAGCAGTGTAGTAAGAACTGGCCAGGCGGCAATCCCATCTCCTGAAGCCTGGCCAAAGGGAGCAGCTGGGCTTCTTCATAGAGATCTCCCAGTGTGTATAATTCTATTTCGTGCCATGTGCGTAGTTCAGATTCTGAAGTGACTCTGGGGCCTCTTGGTGTGCAAAATAGTGCTAGGGCAGGTGCAAAAGGGATTATCGAGTCTGTGAGGCGGTGCGATCGGCGGAAGCATCTGTGGGCTACCCTAAGAAAGAGTTGTCGTGGGGTCTGCGCTTGTGTGAGTGGGTGGAATATATGTTGTATCTGTTGGAGTGAACATGGTCCACTCTCTGATGCTGTGTCTGCGTGCTGAGCATCAGCTAGCCATCTGGATATCCACTGAAGCTGAGCCGCTAGGTAGTAATGTTCCAGGTTAGGGACTGCTAGTCCGCCCTTGTCTAGCGGTAGGTACAGTTTTTTTTTTTAGAGCAACTCTACAACGGCCGCCATTCCAAATAAATTCTCTCAGTCCCGTCTCCAGTGCTCTGAAGAAACCGGAAGGAACATACTGCGGGAGGTTAGAGAAAGTACAGGAATCGGGGCAAAACCACCATTTTCAAGAGTGCTATCCTGCCTGCTACTGACAGCGGTAGTGTCCTCCAAAATATCATTTGGGACTTGACCGAGGATGCAGCCCTCACAAGGTTGCCCTCAAATATATCTTCCTCGCTGTGG
Organism: Pleurodeles waltl; assembly: GCF_031143425.1. Classification (NCBI taxonomy): domain Eukaryota; kingdom Metazoa; phylum Chordata; class Amphibia; order Caudata; family Salamandridae; genus Pleurodeles; species Pleurodeles waltl. The sequence continues at coordinate 972,392,092 of NC_090446.1, read as the reverse complement.
TAGATAGGAATACCCAGGTATCTAAACGTATGAGGTTGCCATGGGACAGGGTTCTCGGCCAATACAAGTCCCGGGTCTGTGAGTCCCAGGTCAAAGGCAAAGAGGCAGGATTTAGCCCAGTTTACTCTAAGGCCAGATATTGACGCAAATTGTTGTAGAAGCAAGCCGGCCTCAGGGGGGATCCGCGTGACATCTCGGAAGTATAGGAGAAGGTCGTTGGCGTATAACGACACTATGTGGAGGCCATCCCCTAATGGGATTCCCCAGTTACTCCCCTCCTTACGCAGGGCCGCCGCTAAGGGTTCCATAGCGAGTGAGAATAGAAGTGGTGAGAGAGGGCAACCCTGTCTCGTACCCCTGGGCACTCGGATTGGCTCCGATATCTCGGGTCCCAATCTCACTTGGACTAGTGGTCTGGTGTATAGTAATTTAATTAAGCGAATAAAGGATGGTCCTATGCCGAACTGCCGCAACACTTTGAACAAGTAGGGCCACTCCAGGGAGTCAAAGGCCTTTTCCAGGTGTAGGACAAGGCAGCCCGCTCGCAGCCAGTAATGTTTAGCATATTGCATGACTCTGAATAGCCTTCTGATGTTGTGGGAGGTGTCTCTGGCTGGGACAAACCCGCTTTGGTCCGGGTGTATCAGACGCGGCACTGTCGGTGCAAGGCGCGTCGCCAGCAGTTTGGCTAAAATTTTATAATCGGTGTTCAGCATCGCCTATGGTCTATACGAACCCAAGTCCACTGGGTCCCTCCCGGGTTTGGGAAGGGAGACCAGTAGCGCCTCCCTTTGCGTGGTCGATAGATGGCCCTCCTGCTCTGCCGCCTCGTATACACGGAGCAGTTTGGGTGCCAACTGTAGCGCGAAGGCCTTATAAAAGTCAACCGGGATCCCATCTGGGCCTGGCGTTTTGCCGGACGCAAGTTCACAGATACTAGATCTAATCTCTTCCAAGTCGAGGGGTGTTTCAAGTGCCTCAGACTGATCGTCTTCTAAATGTGGGAGCTCCACTCCGGCAAGAAATTCTGCGCCGGTGTCGCCTCCAGGATGTGCCCTCGAGGTGTAGAGTGCTTCGTAATGTCTTGTAAATATGGCTTGTATTTCCCTGGGTGCGTACAGTAGTTCCCCAGTCTGTGAGCAAATTTCCACTATCGGTTTCCTCTCACAATCCCGTCTGATTAGCCAGGCTAAAAGCGTTCCTGCTTTGTCGGCCGATGCATGAGTTCTCGCAGAGTGTGCAGTGTAATTTAGACATCATAGACGCTCCAATAACAACAAGTGTTCGGCGCGTACTGCCAGCAGTCTCAAGTCATCAGTTTGATTATTGGCTGCTTCCCTCTCTGACTGTAACAGGACCTGCTCCACTCGGGTCAGTTCACGTTCAACGGAGTGGCGCAGGTTACACTGAGCTCCCAGACAGTGCCCATGCACGAAGACCTTAAATGCATCCCACTCTATCAAACCCGACAAGGCTGTGCCGTCTTTTTGTTCAAAGAATTCTGGGATTACGGCGCACAGTGACGCTCTGAAAGCAGCGTCTTCCAGTAGCTCCGGTCTCAGTCTCCATGTGGGAATGGCTGGACGAGGGGATACCCAGCATAGGTGCGCAATCAGGGGGTTGTGGTCGGAGTGTGTACGCCCCAGATATTCAGAGTTCACCACCACCGGGGCGAAACTCATGTTGCAGAGTATTCTATCTAGACGCACGTGTAGGGAGTGCGGGCAGAGTAGAAGGAGTAGGTCCTGTCCGCCCTGTGTCGCTGTCTCCACACGTCTACTAATTGCCATTGTTTGGTCCAGTTGACCAGACTCCACGAAGCAGCTACCACTGGCGATGTGGGCAGCGGGGAAAGGAGCGGTCTAATTCCACATCAAGCACACTGTTGTAGTCCCCTCCCAGCAGCCACGGAAGGCCGCTCCAGCCCGCCAATTGGTGGGATAGTTTATGTAGAAAGGCCGTTTGGTCTGTGTTTGGGGCATACATAGAGCCCAGTACAACCGTGTGTCCCGCGAGTCTTCCCTTGACTAGTACGAATCTACCCTGTGGGTCCACGATCTGCTCTTCCGCTACAAAGGGAGTGCCAGCTCTAATCCAAATAAGTGCACCCTTGGCATATGCCGAGTGTCCCGTCGCATATAATTGCCCTCTCCATCGCTGTCGCAATCGGGGAATTTCGGGGCTCGCTAGGTGTGTATCCTGTGAGAACGCTATGTGGACTGAGTGACGTTTGAGGTAGGAGTAAATGGCATACCGCCGCTTGGGTGTGTGAATGCCTCTTACATTCCAGGTAATTGCTGTGTATGTGGCCATATTATAGGCATTGAGTTTCCTTTCGTGCCTCCCCGTCCCTCCCCTTTGTATAGTGTCACGTCTTTTTTTCCCCCCTCTTCCCCACTGGCAACCAAGGATTCAGTAAGTGTCGACCGGCAACAATAAAACTTAACTAATGCCATCAGAGCAGACAAACAAGAGGTCACCGCCCAAACACAACAACAAAACCAACAAAGTGTTGTCACACATCCATACATTGTATGTCTCCACTGATAGGAGCTTGGGGGGAGGCCGAGTTTACAGAAGGGTGTGAGTCAGCCAAGGGCCGCTTAACCGGTTGTGGCGGATAACAGAAAGAATAGAGGGGAACATAGGGGGAGCCCCACACCTCCCTGTCTTAAGAGAGTACAGCGCTCAGGGCAAGTTATCGGGCCATCTGGTGCGTATGTAGTTGCTTATGGGCCAATGCATGTATTCTGCAGTCAGAACCGTGGCCTGCTCATCTCTCAAGTCACATCCATGCAAATATCTTTGGCTGGGTAGTTCACGCTGTGTGTGGTCTCTCAATATTGTTCAAGATTTCCTTAAAAAAGTTCGCCTGCAGTGGCTGGTGTCACAGGGGGCCCTCCAGTGAGGTCTGACCGCGATAGGCGGTCCGGCGTGAGAGGGCGGTCACTGGTTGGGAGTGTTCTGTGTCTGATCCCGAGGGCAGAGGTTATGCACTTATCGTTGCGGCAGTGTGTATTGCCTCCCTTCTCTCCTGGATTAGCTGTTCCAGGTCTGGAGCGCATTTCGTTGGTCCAGTGTGAACTGTGTTTCTTCTTCAGTCTTGTCTGGTTCGACTGCGCCTGGGCGTCGGTCCAGTTCGTTCAGTTGCGCCTCCAGAGGATAGTCCCAACGATTCAAGCCATTCCCATGCCGCCTCAGGGGTGGGGAAGAAATGTGTTTTGTCTTCCACCACAACTCGCAGTCTAGCGGGAAATAGCAAAGAGTAAGTTAAGCCTAGGGATCATAGCTTACGCTTCAGGGGCAAATAGGAGGCTCTGTCTCTTTGTACCGTTAGGGTGTAATCTGGGAATAGCAAGATCTGCGCGTTGTCCACCTGTGGAGGCGGGCCGGCCCTCACTGTTCGTAATATAATGTCTCTATCTATGTAGTGGAGAAGCCAGATGATGAATGGGCGCGGGGCACTTCCCGGTGGTCTCGGCATACGGTGTGCTCGCTCCATAGAGAAGAAGTGGGTAAGCTTGCCCTCTGGCACCAACCCTCGCAGCCAGTTCTCCGAGTAGGCCACAAGATCTCGATTTTTGGTGCCTTCTGGTAAATTCACTACCCGAATGTTGTTTCTTCTGGAGCGGCCCTCTGCGTCCTCGACTCGGTGCTCCAGCTCCTTCACCCTGGCTTGTATATCCTCCATTCCAGTTTTCAGTTGGGTGGTCGCAGGCATTAATTCGTTTACTGTGGCCTCAATCTCATTGTTTTTTTCTGTTAACTTGCGGTAGTCAGCGTGTAGTAGAACAAGGTCACTTGCCACTTTGTCTATCTTGGCTTCCAACGAAATGCGGGCATGTTCCAGCGAGTCTCCAATGCGCTCTACTGCAGCGAGTACTGCGTCTAGTTTTTGGCTGTCTTGGATTGACGAGTCTTGTGGTTTCCCAGTTCCAGCGCCGGAGCGTAAACGTCCCGTCCCGGCCATGTTCTAGTTCTTGAGGGGCCTCTGCTCAGTCTCGGATCATCTATCACCGTTTTGTCAGCTACCGCACGTGTTCCGCACTTCGATCTGGTCACGGTTGGAGCAGCGAGGGAGCCAGCGGGCAGCCCGCATCCAGGTCCGCGCAGTTCGGTGTCAGGACACACTTTCAATAGGCACCTTGGGTTCTGCGCTGTAGGTTTCCCCCCATAGCTCGTCCAGTGGAAGGCTGCACCTGGTGACGACTCTTGTGTGGTGTGCCGTTCTCTCTGCCCGGTTCTCTGGCACCTAATTCTCTGTCACTGAGGCTCTTTACGGTGTCGTTTGTGCCCAATATAGCAGGGGTGCTTGGTGCCAACGTAGGGGTGGGTTAGGATACCCCCGCGGGTTCAGCAGGGGTCCAGATCCTCTCCATTCAACAGCACCTCCTGCGCCTCTCAGCTCAGATCCCCAGATATCAAGGGGGGGACCCTCTCCGGTCCATGACTGCAGTCAGAGGTGGATGAAGGGGATCTCCCGGCTCCCCCGATTCCCCAGAAGGTCCGCAGGCACCGCTCAGGCCCACACCTAGTCCCAGTGTGGGGCCTGTGCGAGCCGCGGCCTCACCTGTTATTCACTGCCGGGGGGGGGGGCGGGCACCGTCCCTCCTCCCCAGATCGTGTTTATCAGCAATCAGGGGAGGAATCCAACAGGCCTTAGGTCTTCCACTCAGCTCAGGCCTCTCCGGTTGCTACTTCCCTTTCAGCCGCTCCACCTCGCGGCCCAGTGCCCTGGTTCAGCCCCGGCTTGGTTCCGCCGTCGCAGGCCTCTTCTTTTTATTTTTTTATACCCCCACCCGGGTCGTCCCATCTCGCGGAACGATGCTACGGAACAGCCAGTAACCGGGGGGGGGACCCGGAAGGCGCCAGACAATGCGCGCGGCCCCGGCTGCCTCCTCTTTTCCAGCCACTTCACCTCCCGGCCCAGTCCTTAGGTGCGGCTCGTGCGATCGCGTCTCTGTTATGCTGCCACCTGCCGCCACACCTCCCCAGGTCGTGCTGATCAGTATATCAGTCCCTGGGTGCGTCGTTGCTCTTCCTATGGGGGCTGCTCACCTCCTCTCTGCCACTCCGTCTCACGCCCCGGATCACTGGGTGGTCCCACGCGGCCGCCAGGCGCAGGGACCCCGCCCGCAGCTCACACGAGCCCACGGTCCCCCCCAGGCCCCGATTCAACTTGTTGGGGAGAGGAGTGCCCCCCCATCCCCCTCCAATTGAGGCAGATTAGTCGGATGCGGCGCGGAGCTCTAAAGGCTCGCGTCCGCCATGTTGAGTGGCTTGGCCACGCCCCTGCCGTTAAAGTCAATTGTTGCCTGCGGAAAACTACCTTGCGTCGATGAGATGCAAGGTAGGCGTTCCCGGGCAAAAAATGACTCTAAGTCCCTAGCCCCTTATTTATCCTCCCATGCAAAAAATCATGCACCATTTTTAACACCTGGGTCAGGGCAGGCGTTAGGGGACCTGTGGGCCTATTTCCATGGTAGAACACCATTGAATAGCCCACAGGTGCCCGCCCCAGGGACACCAACACCAGAGGGACAGCACAGGATGGGGGACTTCATCCTAGGTAAGTACAGGTAAGTATATTATTTTTATTTTAAAGTGCTATTGGGGGCCCTGATGTGCGTCCCCCCTACGTGGCACTGGGTGCAATGGCCATGCCCAGTGGACCCTGGTCCCCTGTACTGGCCATTGGGGTGGTGGGCATGACTCCTGTCTTTTCTAAGACAGGAGTCATGTGATATGGATGGTTTTGCATCAGAAAATGGCGCTAGGCAGGTTAGAGTATTTATTTTTTTACTCTAACCTGCCTAACAGCATTTTTTGGTGCAAAACCCCCTTCTTCCATACCGCCAGCCCCACCCGGCTAACGTCATTGTTTTTTTTAACGCTAGCCTACCCTTTGCACCAGCTTGCACCATTCCATAAATATGGTGCCCGGCTGGTGCACAGAAATGGTGCAAGCTGGTGCACAGAAATGGTGCAAGCTGGTGCACAGAAATGGTGCAAGCTGGTGCTAAACTTTCTGGTGCAAATCTGGGTTGGTGCAGTTTTGCACCAAAAAGTATAAATCAGGGCATTTATCTCATTCGCAGTGGCAAAGATTCATTGATTTGGCACCCAGAGTGGATCTGCAGAAGATAATGGTACCGCAGGAGGTTTGGGACATGGCATAATGAGGATATTGGACTTAGTGGAGAAATCTATTGCCCCAGGTACCTGGAAGCATACAGAAGAGCGCGGGCTGAGTTTTTGGGAAGTGGAGCTTGCTGTGCAGAGGAAGGTCAACGATGTTGTAAGATTCATCATGTTTAACAGACAGAAAAGTGTCAGCCACTACCATAGTGGGTAAACTAGCGGGCATTCGTTTTTATAGCAAATTGTTTTGGGTATACAAACTGTCTGCAGGTGAGTTGGGAAAAAGAATACTGACAGGGTGGGAAAGAGAATTTCAGAAGAGGACTGTAGGAAGAGAAACGCTAACCATGGGTAAGTTGCTTAAGTTAGTTCAAAGTTTGCAGCATCACTGTTACTGTAGCTTTGAAAGTAAATTGTTCCATCCTTGTATGATCTGGTTATTTTTTGGGGCTTTTAGGATAACAGAACCTTTGGAGGGGAAGGGATGGAGGATTTGCGGTTGAACATGTAAAAGTGAAAGGTGAGTCTATCAGAATACTCTTAACCCATTCTAAGATGGATCAATCAGAAAAGGGCAGCAATATTCTGTTTCACAGAATTGGGGGCATTAGAAGCCCAGTGGGGGCATGACAACAATTCAAGCAGGTGGGAAGGGCTCATGGGGTTTTTGTTTTTATGCACCAAGATGTAACTAGATTGACAGCAGGTCAAGTTTTAACAGTTATGAGAAAAGTTTTAACAGTTATGAGAAAAGTTGTATCATTTATGGGGGAAATCCCAGGAGAATTTGGGATGCACTCTTTTAGTATAGGTGCAGCATCAGAAGCTACGACAGGCCTCGAAAATTCTACTTGCCCACTCGCTATGGCAAATCATATTTTATCAGATCGAGCTATTTTTAGGACCGACACAAACCTTCTGGCGAGTTGACAAAGAATGGGTGTTCTGTTCAGAAAGAAAGTAAAGGAGGCCTTTTAATATTCTTTTTGTCACATTTGCTCTGTGTTCAGAGACAGAGGTCAAAATTCAGTTTGTCCTTCAATTAATTTTTCCTTCTGACTGCAGCGTTCCAGGAGTTTGTCAGTTTACTTCCTAACATTTAAACAGCTAAGTCAGCTGTACAAACATTTCAAAATATATTTCAGTAGTTGTGAAAGCCTATTGTTTGTACTTCTGTGGGATGACAACAAATCAGAACACTTTACTTGGTGATGTGCAAAGGATAGATGTTCTGAAACCCAATTTTCAACGATTTGTTAATACATTGTATAGTTTTATTAGTAAAGCTGCAAATTAGTGGGAAGGTTTTTGGGCATTTCATGAAAAATATCTCTCTGTAAATGACAGTGTTTGACCATATCATGCTTTAGTAATATATTTATTAAAAATGAGTATTTAAACATAAACCTAGAAATACTCCTGTCCTGGTAGAAATGCTCTTAGTAAACCAAGAGGCAAGTAATGGATCATGTGTCACCTATATGTGGGCTAAATTATTTTTATACATGGAGCAAACTTTTAGTCCATTTAATCAAAGAAGTGTTTTTTGTGCAGAAGAAATGCTGAGCTCACATTTTTTAAGGTAAACTCATACGTGAGAATGAAGAAAAAGGCAACTCTGTAAAGTAAAACATTTGCCTAGGATCACACAATTGAAACCCGTTTATGGGTCAAGTACATTATTCAATTTACTCGACCTGCAGGTCTAATAACATTTGTATGATTTTTTTTAGGCCTGTACGAGATTGAGGGTCTCGGTGCGGGAGGTAAGAATGTTGGGCAGATGGTCTTCTAAATGCTGTTTGCGCTACATTAGAGGTTTAGACGGGTTGTGAATGGGAAGCTAAATTGTTTTTCTTATTCTAGGTTGCATGGCGGGACTGGTTTTGGCGACCTTCACAGTCTGGATTGTAGGGCATTCTTTTGTGAAATAGATGGCGGAGCATCCTGAGAAAAGACCATGTGTAAAGAATTTGGGTTTTTGATTTGAAGATGTGCAATTGAATTGGTGGGGTTGGGTGGGAATGAAGTGGGGTCAGTTACTTCCTTATTTGTCTAATCTGATTGGTAACAGATCTTGTCCTGATGTTTCAATTTTGCATTTGGGGGGAAATTATTTGGTCAAAGAATCTGGGCTGGGGTTGACTAAAGCTATGAAGGAAGATCTGTACACAATAAGCAGGTCATAGCCGGGAACGCACATAATTTCATACAGCTGACCCTGGGAGGGGGAGATCAGCAGATGAATCCTTTCCCCAGAGAACTGTGCACCCTAATAGAGCAGAATTGGAGTGGCTGGTAGAAAACTCACTGGCGCCCAAAAAAGGGACAAGGTACTTTAAGTTCCTAGAGACTTTTCTGAGGGTTACAAATGTTGGCAACTTGGAGTGCCAAAGCATGCAAGCTGCAGTGGAGCAGTTATTTGAATCGACTTATCAGAAGGATAGGTCGAGGTCCTGCGTGCAAGCCCATCTACCAGCGATCGAGCAACACTGTAAGGTTTACACAGGGCAGGACCCAAATAGGAGTCATTACGTACAGGCAGTGGTGAATGGCTGGGGACAGCTGCAGCCACCAGCACCAGATAGCAGACTCCCTATAGACTTTCCAAAGCTAACAGCTCTACACGGCATTCTGTAGAGGGTCTGCCATGACCCCCTTCTAAATGGTGTTGTTCAGGGCAGACTTTGCAGTGGCATTTTTCACAGTACTCAGGGTGAGCATATTGTTTCCTACTCTAGAACAGTGGTGGGCGACTATTGCCTGAAAAAGGGGAATGTAAACACTGGGGATGGTAACTTGGTCCTAAGGACTGGCAAGTGTAAGACAGATCAGCTGGGGAGAGGGAAAGAGGTACACCTTCAGTGCATTTTCACAGTGGAGAATTGCCCAGTTTGATTGATCAGGTCCTACTAAGATGCTAGGCCAGAGGAGGGGCATTCCACTGTTTATCTATGAGGATGGCTCCATCCTTACCAGGTTCCAGTTTGTGGGGGTTCTGCATATGGCAATAAATGTGGCAGGACTTGCCGGAGGGCAGATTTTGACACGCACTCATTTAGAATAGGGGCTGCAACAACAGCAGCAGAGCTTGGCCTCAGGAAAGAGGTCATCATGAAAACAGGCAGATGGCAGTCCGGGGCGTACAAGGCATACATAAGAGGTGATGGGAAATGACTAGGCAAGTCAACTCACCTTTCGCAATCTTTCATCGGGCATCAAGGCAGAAGGAAGGAGGAAGATTGTCTGGTTCATAGGGCACTCTTACGTGTCAAGAGTGCAGAGGTTGGTAACACAAGGGCAGAAGGACATCCTACAACGGTGGCCGAGTGTGGCCATAAAATGGATGGGCACACCGGGCATGAAATAGGGGCAGCTACCCCCCACAATAGAGAAGCTGGTAACTAAGTGAGAGAAAAAAAGACATAGGGGCATATTTATGAGCCCCTCGCACCAGCACAATCCTTGCAACCATATCTCAGAGTCCAGGCAAAGCCACTTCACATGGCTTTAATTGGCCTCAAAGAAATGGAGTAAAGTGAGCCAGCGCAAATCGCTGCATTGCCTTACACTGCGCAAGCGAGATGTTTCATGGGTGTTGCGGTGGGTGTTCCCACACAACACCCATGGATTTTGATGCATTCCCAGATTTACCAACCCTGGTAAACCTGAAGATGCACCAAACCCTTACGCTTTCTCCTGGTGATGCACAATGAGGGCAAATATCTTTATTTCTCCTTGTTTTTCCTCACAGGATAGTTTTTGTGCAGGAAGGTGCTCCTGTATGTGTATCCTGTATGCAACTCAGGCACACTTGCACCATGGTGCAAGGGTTCCTGCATTGGTGAAAGGCAGCCCATTGTGTGTCAATGCAGGAGGAAAGGACAGAAATGCACTATATCCCTTCAATACAGCCAGGGCACAAGTCCTGAAAAAGAAGTGGAGGAACTAACCAAGTTAGGCAGTATGCAAGTGACATCATGGTGTGGGACATCACAGTGCGTGCATCACGACACGTGGCACCGCTTGTAGAATCACAAGAAGTGACATCAAATCTTAAGCCCTCACACAGGTTTAGCAGGTCTACCATAATTCCATTTGAGCGCATTGCAATATCGAACAAGTGAAACTTTGCATCAGGGTTGTGCCAAAAAAATGATGCATTCCTGATGCAAAATGTGGTGGGCATCAATTTATACATTTATTTATTTTTAAAACCCTGCCACTAAGAAATTGTCAATAAGGAGAAATGTTGTAATGCATCTGTTCTGCTTAATTTGGTGCAGTTTGCATTTTAAAATATCTTATGGGGTTAAGACACCTGCTGCAGAGATCTGTGTGTGCCCAATAAATCTCAGGGGAATAATAATAATGGTAAAATAACAGCAAGTCCCAGTTTTGAATCAAAGTAGCATAGAGCGTTAATGTGTCTCCTGCAAAGCACATCATCTAACAGCAAATGACAGATTTTTATTTTATGTAGCTAGGTGAGTTAGTACTTTTAAAACAGAGATCCTATTGTTACTCACAGTTCATAAATTGTAATCCTTCTAACATATTACAGCAAGCCATGAAGCTATGAAGGACATGTGACTACTACACCTTGTAACTCTATCTTATGTACCACATTTTGTACATTGATTTACACATTTATAGAATTTAGTGTCAATGTATAATGTGCACGTGATGTAAAGTGCTTGGACTCCCAGAAATAGTAGTGTAATTGTATTTACACAATGCTTACTACCACTGACGAGGTGTCGAATGAGCAGTATTATAAAAGAAATAAAACAAAATAGTGGTATTTAAATTGTTATTTATGCAAATACTGGAACAGACCAACAAGACTGACATTCTTAAATGCATGAAAAACTCTTCTATACAGGGACTGAAGAACGTAAAATGCATGCCTCTCTTAAGTATTTGTGACGTAATAACAACAAACTGTGTTCCTTTGTTTCCCCTCCCTTGCATTTCCATCTAAGTGTGAGGATCAGTTAGCTGCCTGTCAGGATAGTGGAACAAAAGGAGGCCTGATGGCCCCTTAACTTAGCCTTTGTTATCGGCCCACCTGGAGTCTGAAATATGAAAGCCTCCTCGCTTCCTGCACCTTGCTGCTGGAAAACGAAAGCAGACAAGGTGCTGGTGCTGCTGAATGTGTCCTGGTATCTGAAAATTACATTGAGACAAGTTCAGCATATTTCAGTGGGGCCAACTTCATGCAGGGTGGACAGCGTCTACCCTGTGAAAATAGTGGGTGGACGCCGGGTACCCCCGACTTGTACCCTGAATATGGTACATTCCTGCCCTTTCCAAGTGATGCAGTGCAGCACAGCATCATTACTCACTGCACTATGCCATGTGGCACTTTTTCATACATCTGGGCCATAGTACTGATTCATTTTGGGGGGGGCATGACCTGAGCACCCTAGGGAGGGAACAGCTGTTAGGAATTGTGAAGCAGGACCAACCTGGCAAATGCAGGGTTACGCGCCCCGACAGTAATCATATGGTCAGAGATAATCCGAGGTTTTGAATTGGGGGGAGCTTTGTCACACAGTGTGGTGGAAACATCACGGAGGAAACTGAATATCGAAATGTATAGGTTCTGTAAGAACTCAGGATTCGACTTTTTGAAACATGGGTTAATTAACCTGGAAATACTATGAGTCTATTGGGATGATGGGGTACACCTCGCCGGGGTGGGAATGCAGATGTTTTTGGACAACATCAAGGGGCCCTGGACATAGCGGGCTGCCAGTGAACCTAAGCAATAGAAAGGGGAATCTTCAAAGGCGTGGTCATCCCTTAGCGGCGTGGCGGGTAAAAAGTAACAACAAAAGGCAAAACCCCGGGTGCAAGGAGCTCAAAAGGGGAACAGGGTCAAGTTAATACTCCACAGGCTCTGGCTTGCCAGAAAAACAGGGCCAGCAGGGTAAAGCAAAGGGGATTTTGGAGTACCAAGTAACTCAAACTTGGCGCTTGCAGCTCGAAATCCTGACCTGGAGGCAGACATACAGAGTAAACGGACCAGTGGTAGCAAGTTGACGCCGGGAATCAACAGGGTACGAGAAACAGTTAAAAAAACACCCCAACCTGGTAACAAGGAGAAGAATGCAAAGACATTGAGATGGAAGAATCATAATGCTGTTTGAAATTGGGTCACCGCCCGTGAACGGCTACTTGGTATGTTTTGTTGTATGACCAATAAACTGCGGACAAAGTTAACCCACAATACGTCTTGCATCCAGTGCAATTCTGAGAAAAAATGAATGTTGTAAAAAAAATTATGTCAAATATTCTGATGTCAAGGTGGGGTTTTGTTCATGACCTCATGTCCCGACTACTTGGAAAAAGGCGGAGGCCCTACCAGTGAAGTGAGCCTTGAGGGGAACATAGCCATAACCTGGTAGACGCCCCAGGACCGGCTGGACAGAGGTATCCATAGTATGGTAATATGCACCAGAGCAAAAGGACGGGCCCCCCACCATCCCTCTCTCTCCCCACAGTTGGTTTATCCTGTCCTCTAAGACATGGTGGCAAGGGACAGGTAAAAGGCGCCACAAAACGTGCCAGGCAGAGGCAATATAAGCGGGAGAAAATGGGGCAAGCGGCACAAAACTCTCCATAGCAAAATGGGGCACCCGCATTTGGGGACACAAACGGGCGACATTCAAACTAGCCGGTCACAGGAGTTGGATGGGTCACACAAAAGCGAGCTGCAGGTAAGGGTCCCCGCACTCTCCAAGAAGAGCCGCGCCACAACAATACCTGTTTGGCGTCCAGACAGAGTTTTTTCCACCCACCCACCATACAAGGCAGAGACAAAGGGCCGGGCTTGAGCCGCAGGGACCTGACAGCCAGGAGCATAGAGGCGAGGCAGTGAACAAAAGTGGTGGAGGTAAAAAAAAGGACAACAAAGGGCAAAATCCCTGGGCCCAAGCAGCCCAGAAGAGGGGAACAGTTATTACTCCGTAAGGTCGGGGATGCCAGATGGCAGGGCCAGCAAGGTATGGCAAAGGGGATGTTGGGAGTACCAAGCAAAACAGACTCAGCACTTGCAGCCCCAAATCCTGGCAAAGGGGCTTGACACATGAAACAAACAGACCAACGGTAGCACGTTGAAACTAGGCATTTGCAGGGTATGAGAAACAATTGAAAACCAGCCCCAACTGCTAACAAGGTGAAGAATGCAAAGACTTTTATGTGGCAGAATCATAATGGGGGTCCCAGTGGTGGCACCCAAAGGTGTCCACCCCTGAGTTTCTTTGGGTGGGTGGTGCATTCCAGGTCAGGGGTTCTCCCGTTGGCCAGTTTAGATACCGGGGCGGGGTTGGAGTGAAAGATAGGTCCTCTGTCACCTTTTTGACGTGACAGTTAGTGCAAGGTTAGCCTGAAGGTAGGATAGAATTTTTTGTGCTAACAATTTGTGGTGTTGCTGTGGTAGGCCCAAAGTTTGTTTACCCTATTTGTGGCATTATTGGCATTAGTTAAGAGAAGTAAGGTCTGGAGACAAGTGTATTACAGGGAGCATTATTGTGGAAGGTGTTGTGATGGCAGAAAAAGCCCAGGCAGTACTTGAAGCACTGAGGGTATTGTGTGAGGCTAGGCAAAAGGATCTGATAAAGCCAGGGGTCCTCTCGTAGGCGGGGTGGGAATAGCTCATCCTACGCGTTCAGCAGCAAGCGGTTGCCGTTTTAGCCTGCTATCCATTGCAAGCCAAATTTAAAATTAAGGCTGTGACATTTGACATTAGGTCGGTTGGTGCGGGGATGGTGGCAGCGAAAAAGAAGGAGGGTGCGCTTACCTCAGAGAGTGAGGGTGCCTCTGATCAGGCCGTTGCGGGAAGGCATATATGTGTGGCCCACAGCAGGAGCATTCAGCGAGTGCAGCGAGACAAGGTAGGAGGAAGGTGCCACAAGTGGGGAGGACAAGCGTTGCGCCAGCTCCACCCCTGCAGAGTTCGGTGACCGTGCTGGGCCAGAAGGTGCTGCCTAAATGCTTGTGCGCGTTGGTTAGAGCAAGTACTCATGAGAAGTGCAACGCAATAGAAGGAGGTCTCATTGCTGGGGTTTGAGGCCAGGCAAACATGGTGCAGAGAACAAACATGTACTTTTGGTCAAGAAATGTCATCAAAAAAACATCCATACCGTTCAGGCTCTGCAAACAATTGAAACAGGAAGTGAGAAGGAAGTTTTGGATGAAGGATTATTAAGAGGCAATGTTTATAAGCAGTTAGGAATGATGCATACAGAATTGGCAGTAGAGGAATTGGTGGATCAGTCCTGTGAGCAGTTGCTAACAAAGAGTGGTCAAAGCTCTGGAATGGCACAGGATAGATGGGTGTGGGTGCCAGATCATGACACATAATTGCAGGATGTTAGTCATAAGGGAGGTAAAGGGACGAAGACCACTGATCCTGCAGGTTTGAGTGAACTGCAGGGCCCCGTGGGGATAATGCCGCAGAAGCAAGACAGCTGTTGCGATTTATAACCAGACTGGTTTCAAGCAACCTGGGTCAACCAGCCCAAAGTGAAGGAGAGGTCTGAACTGACCATTCTGACATTGAGGGCGCAAACATTGTGCGGCAGCCTTGTGAGTTTGCCTTGTCAGAAGTTAACTGGAAAACCCTTGATAGGGGTGTGGGAGATGGGGAAAGACCAGGTCTGAGTGGATTTGATGCTGGTGCAGATTTTGACTGTGAATTGGATTATGATGATGATGATGATGAAGAAGAATAATTAGAAGAGGGAGAGATTTCCCACTGGTGTGAACAGCAAGGGGTGATGACTGCTTTGGCTGGGGTGGGGGGGGGCACACTAATGTTGTTCACACTAGTACTTTATTGCAGAACAAACCTGCGCCTGTGGCTGAGAGAGCATAGGAAGACATGGAGACACTCTGCAGGGAGAGGAGAGAGGAGACGATTGGACTTGGAGAGTAGGAAGCTGATGACAGGTGAGCAACAATGGTGGCGGCGTTGAGATTTGAGAAAAGCTAAGAGTGCTATTACGGTGGACGTAGGGGTTTGCCCGTCTACAGATGAAAAGAGGGCGAGGACGGACTCCAGTGATTTGCAGGTAAAGGACTCAGATTGTGAGGTACCAGAAACTGTGAAAAGGGTGAGAGCAAAACAAACGACAAAAAGGGGACAATGGGGACCTGACAACTAGTAAAGTATATGAAACCGGGGAAGATGCTGAAGGGGACAAAGCTGTTGGTTTAAAGCAGTTACCTTATATAGGATTTTCAATGCCTTTGGGGTGTATTTTTCTTCTTCAACAAAAAAGAAGATATGGAAAGGGGAATATGTACAGAGAGCTACAATCCAAGGAGGGTTCAAGGGAAGAAGCGTAGGAATTGCCAAAATGACATCAAACACCTACTAACATTGATACAAGGACATTGCCATTTTTTTATCGACATCATTGTTTATTGTGAAAAATTCCCAGACAATCTATTTCTATTTGTAAGTACATGGATACTATAAGGAAAGCCTATATGGAATTTAGGGGTTTTGGATGGCTTCACTATGATGAAGAATTTAGGGCAAGGATCGTTTTGAGGTCCGACAAACCATGGGCTAAAGTGGACAGTGAGCAATGGGTGCAATGGATGTACCTTCAGAGACCTCCACCTTCTATGCATACAGCCAGTGGGCTGGCGGTATCTTATCAGCCCTTTCAAGTTTCAAGTGAAGTTGTGGGCAGAGGCTCAGCACCCAATCCAGGGGTGTGTTGGAGATTTAACAGAGGTTTCTGCCACAGACGTCCATGTAAATACAAACATGCATGCTCAAAATGCAGGGGGAAACGTGGTTTTGAACTGTTTTGGGAAGCAGGCCCATTTCAGTGGCAGTAACCAGGGTAGCAGAAGGGGAACATTTATACCTAGACAAAAGGACTATTATGCCAATGTAGTTTGATGTTTTAAATCACTGGCTGGATTTCTACCCCAACAGGAAGGATGCACTAATTTTCAAATGGGGGTTTGAGACAGGTTTTCAGTTGGGTTATCAAGGACCTCGAATAAGGAGGTTGGCTGTCAACTTAATGTCAGCCAGGGAACATCCGGAGGTGGTAATGAAAAAGTTGACTAAGGAAGTGAAAGAAGATAGGAAGGCCCGTTTGAGTACTGACCTTTACAGAACCTGATGGTTTCTCCACTTGGGTTGGTGCCCAAAAAGACTGTGGGTGAATTTAGGTTGATCCATCATCTTTCCTGGCCAGAAGTTGTATCAGATCATGATTTTATTGCTTGGAAAGATTCTGCAGTTCAATTTGCATGGCCATGGCCGTTCGTTTGATAAGGAAGGTAGGTGTGGTTTCTGAATTGACAAAATGTGACATTAAGGGCCAGATGTACCAATTTCCGATTTTGCGAATCGGAAATTGCGAATTGGTGCAACTCGCAATTTCTGAGTCGCAAAATCGGAAGCAGAACGGTGTCTCAGACCCCGACTGCGAATCGCTATGGGGTCGCAAAGACCCACCTCATGAATATTAATGAGATGGTTCGCATTTTGTGACCCCATAGCGATTCCCTGCACTCACAGGGATGGTGGCCTGCTGGAGACAGCAGACCTATATGTCTGTGACTGCTTTTTAAATAAAGCAGGTTTTTTTTTTTGTATTGCCGCCCGTTTTCCTTAAAGGAAAACGAGTTACAATACAAAAAAAATAACGAAACCGTTTGTTTTGTTTTTTCTGAAAAAACATTTCTGGCAACGTTCACAAAGGGGAAGGGTTTACGGTCACAAAGCAATTTAGCATCGCGCTGCGAGACGCAAATAGGAAGGGGGCACCCCTTCCTATTTGCGAGTCTCATTCCCATTTTGCGAGTCGGTACCAACTCGCAAAATGGGAATGAGCATCGCGATGCGCATTTTGCATGGCGCAAACTGCGATTTTCGCAGTTTGCACCATGCAAAATGCTACCTACATCTGGCCCTAAATCTGCATTTAGGCTTCTTCCTGTACTTCCTAGTGACTTTTCTCTGTTAGGAATTGAGTTCCAGAATTGTTTGTACGTTGACAAAGTGCTTGCTATGGGTTGTGCGATTTCATGCAGATTGTTTGCGAAGTTTAGTTCCTTCGTGCAATGGTGTTTCATTTTCGGGACAGGTCATGACAGTGTTACTCATTACATGGATGATTTTCCGTTCATTGGCGCAGTTGGCAAGGACTCATGCCAGACCTCATTGAAAACTTTTGAGAGATTGGTACAAGAGATGGGTGTTCCATTAGCCCCTGAAAAGATAGAAGGGCCTAGTACCAAGTTGCTCTTTTTAGGCATTGAATTAGACAATCAAGACGGAGGCAAGATTACCACAACAGAAAGTGCAGAATCTGGTGCAGTTGTTGGAGAAGACGGTGTTGGCAAGTAAGTTGCAATTGAGGAACTACAGCAGCTTCTGGGTCACCTTAATTTTGCTTGCAGAGTAGAAGGAACAAGTCATGCCTTTTGTTGTCGTGTGGGGTTTGCTATGGCAGGTGCAAGATTTCCACATCACAGATTGAGGTTGACATCAGATTTAAGAGGAGATTTGGAGGCATGGCTGATGTTGTTGCAAGGCTTTAATTGTGTGTCTCTTTGTGATCAATGGATGAAAACTTTAATTGGATGATGCTAATTTACTCTGATAAAGCAGGTTCTGAAGGCTATGGTCTTTTTTGGGAAGAAAGGTGGTGTGCAGAGAAGTGGGCACTGAAATGTAAACAAGATCGCAGAAGCAATGCTTTCTTTGAGTTCTTTCCATTGCTGGTAGCACTATCTGTAAGGGGTGAGTGATTGGCAAACAAGAATGTTACATTTCATATTGACAACAGGACTGTGGTGGCTTTGGTGAATGGCCAACGGGCCAAAGATAGGAAATTGCTGAAATTGTTACAGAGATTTATGTTAGGTTGTTTGATGTTAAACATCGTTTTTAGGGCAAAACGTGCCGGGAGCGGACAATAACATTGCGGACGCTTTGTCTCGATCGCAGTGGCAGAGATTCCGTGGTTTGGCGTCCAGAGCAGATTTGTTGAAGACTCAAATCCTACCGGAAGTTTGGGAACTAGCAGATTAAGAGCTATGGAGTTGGTAGAAAAGTCCATCACATTGAGCACGAGAACTGTACACAGAAGAGCCTGGGAGGACTTTTTGCACAGTGGGGCACAAGGGAGGGACCAGGATGACGTAGGTATTGCAGCTGGGTAGGAGGACGTGGTACTCTTTACTATGTCAAACGTAGATAGGAAGGTTTCTGTCCCAACCATTTCAGGAAATCTGGCAGGTATTAGCTTTTGTGGTAAGTTTTTCTGGGAATATGAGTCCGCAGCAGGTGAGCTGGGGAGGAGGATTTTAGACGGATAGGTGAAAGAATGCAAGAGGAAACAGTTTTTCAGGGAATCAATAACAAGGAAACAATAAATATTGTTGGATCATGGCTTACAAGATTGTTGTTACTCCAACTTTGAGGTTTTATTGTTTAGACTGTGCATGTCTTGGACACTTTTTGGGCATTTAGAATTCCTGAGTTACTGCGAGGTGCAATCAGTGGTGGTATGAGAGTGGAACATGTGGTTGCCACAGACGATACTGTGAAAATCTTTCTGGCAGAGTCAAAAAATGATCAGATGGGGAAAAGTGCCCAGATTTTATTTCACAGTATTGGAGGTGAGGTATGCCCGGTGGGTGCATAGCACACTTTCAAAGTAGTGGGTGGGTGAAGAGGTGTTTTTGCTTTTAGGCAGGAGGGTGGGTCTTGGTTGACTCTACCAAGAGTGATGAGGAAGGTATTAACAGTAAAACGAGAGGGTCCCAAGCACTTCAGAACACACTTATTTAGAGTTGGGGCAGCGTCTGAGGCTGCAGGTTGGGTTTCTCGCTGCAAGAATTATGCAAGTTGGGCAGATGGGCATATGACTGATGTTTGCGATATAGTACACAATTGGACCAGCAAGATTATGGTGTGTAACATCCTTTTCTCATTTCAGGTTGCAAGGCTGGACCTCTTACAGTGGTATTTTCCATATGGGTTGTGGGCCATTCGTTTATCAAGTGGGCTGCAAAGCACGCGGAACAGAGATCTTATGGGAAGGATTTGGAATTCTTTTTGAGTATATCAATGTTTTGTGGTGGGGAAGAGTGGGATGAAGTGGGCTCAAATGCGGAATCGGATGTCTGATTTGCTTTTGGTGAGGCAGTGTCCAGATGTTTTACTCCTAAATCTGGGGGAGAATGACGTGGTACAGGAGTCTGGCTTAGGTCTATTGAAGGCTATGAAGTATGATCCTGACTTAATTGGAAAGTCTTCGACTGATACGCGGGTTGTTTGTACAGGTTTGGTGCCATGTATAGTTTGGTGTGGTGCTTTGAAATAGGCAGCAATAGAGAAAGCCAGGAGACAAGTGAATAGGGACATGCTGAGGTTTTGTAAGTCTTGGGGTTTTATTTGGACTGAGCATAAAAAAATACGAAAGAAAGATTTTGAGTTCTTTCTGGAGGATGGAGTTCATCTTTCTTTTCTGGGGAACGAGCTCTATTTATTGGAACTTAGGGAGTGTTTGTCCAGAATATTAGCTTATATAGGTTGGTACTAGTAGCTGTTTGGACGACAGCCACGTTATGTTGTTTTCTTGTTCGTTTTTTGTTACTTGAGGCTGTTGGAGCGATAGCCTCTCCTATGCTCATCACAGCATGGGAATGCCCGTTCACATTAGGAGGGGCAGGGAAAACGCCTTGTCAGGGGGTTTTCCTGGTTGCAGAAAGCGAAGAGAACAGGACAAGCCAGAAGGGTTGGGAGCCTTGCAGGGTATGCATAGGAGAGGGAATGCAGAGGAGAGAAGGTTGGGTTTAGTGTGAAGGACAGTGAGTGGAAAGTAAGAGGATGGCGAGGAATGAGTGTTTGAATGGTGGGTGGGGCAACGGTTTCACCATTTCGTGGGGCTTTATAGGTTGGGGGGTAGGATTGTTCTTTGTATTAGTGAGGTGGGGTTTGAATAATGTTAATGTAAAGATGGTTTGGTTAGTCTCCTTACCTGTCCTAATAAAACGGCCTTTTTCTCTCTAACAGGTCTGGTTAACTGCGCCGTCATGCCCGATACCAAGTTTGAAATTATGTGTCCGCCTGCCAGTGCCTACTTGACATATGTTATATGACCAATAAACTGTGGCCAAACTTACCTTACGGGAAGTCTTACGTCCAGTGCAATTCTGAGAGGAAAAAAAGGAACATTAAAAAAAAGTGTAAAATGTTGTGACGTCAAGGTGGAGTTTTGCTCATGGCCGTATGGCCATACTGCTTGGGTTATGTACCATGGCACTAAAATCGAACTTTTTTTTGATTTAGTGAAGAAAGGAACGTGTCGTGATGGTTTGTCGCTCGTTCGTTGTAGTGGTTGCACTGAAAAGCTTCGAGTTTGACTCTCGTGCCCTCTGGTGCCGGATCTTGGACGTGACGGCGCAATCCGGGCTCCAGTGTTCGGCTTCAGTTAGGGTGGCACGGGCTAGGGGTTGTACTAAGCTGCAGTAGGGTACCACACGCTCTTCTGCCGGCTAGCAGGCAGGTAGGTAGCACCACGCCAGTATATGCCAGTGACGACGCCTCCATGTCCGTCAGCAACGGGTGCGAGGTTTGTTGTGTCACTGTCCCTTATTTGGCTAGTTTCCAGCTGAAGAGCCGGTAGGTGGCGGGGGGGGGGGGGTATTGTTGCCCCAAACCGGAACTCAATATGGGCCAACATGAAGCCTTTCGGTTCTGCGGTGTTGGCTTTCTGCACTAGATACTGCAACCGAAGAAGCAAACCGCTGCAGGTCAGTGGCGCTGCTTTCCCCCGCTATAATCCAAAAGTAGGCTGACCCAAATGTCGGTGGCACGGATGTATACATCCACTCACGATCTCTCCTTCCTTAGCTCTACTCTCGACTCCATTCAAAACTGGATGATAACTCATCAACTGATCCTGAATCCCTCCAAAACAGAATTCCTCCTCCTCTCCTCCTCACTTTCTCATCCCCCAGTACAATCATGGATGGATCAGATCAATCTAATGAACAATAAGCCCATCATTGTCGAGAGCGCAAAATCCCTTGGTGTCATACTTGACAAAAAACTCAATCTACTCTCCCACATCGACTCCATTGCAAAGTCTGCTCGACACCAACTGCGCCTTCTTTGGGGGATGCGTCGCTTCTTCCCGGAGCACGACCTTAAAACCCTGGTCCAATCGCTGGTTCTCTCTAGATTGGACTACTGCAACTCTCTTCTTACTGGCCTTCCCAAATCCCACCTTTCCCCCCTGAAGTCTATTCTCCATTCAGCAGCTCGTTTCATATATGGGGCCAAAAGAAGCGACCACATCACACCCATGTTATCCACCCTCCGTTGGCTTCCCATAGAGGCAAGATCTATCTACAAAACTGCATGTATCACCCACAAAGCCTTGCACTCCTCCTCCCCTCGCTACCTGGTGAATAAACTGAAACTCTCTGGGGGCTCCAGACCATCACGTAATGCAGAAAAGTTATTGCTTGAACCTCCCATTTTCAAGAAGGAAAGATCGATGGCCCAATCCTTTTCAGGCAACGCGGAGAGAATCTGGAACTCACTTCCGCCTCAGCTTCGGACCACCACCTCTTCCCAGGCCTTCAAAACTGACCTCAAAGCTCTCCTCCTTCAAAGACACTTCCAAAGTTAATTCAAGCCCTCTGTTTTCTGAAGGAAGTCCTTCCATTATAGGAAATTCTGTGCTCCATGCCTATAGAAGTGCCTTCCCAGGGTGTTTTTGTGTTTTGAGTGTCTGCCATTTAGTGCAGTATTATACCTCTACCTGTATTTTGTACTCGTTTGTAACATGCACACAGCACCTTTCCTTTTCAATGTATCATTTGCTACCTCTTATTTCTTGTTTGCTTTTGATACATGCACAACGGCCACCACTGCCTCATGTATCGTAACTATTGTTTTAGTGTTTTGAGTGTCTACCATTTATTGCAATTTTTTTACCTCTACTCGTACTGTATTTGCTCTTGTAACCTGCACACGTCACTTTTTCCTTTCATAACGTATCGTTGGCTACCTCGTTTATTTTTTGCTCTTGATACGTGCACAATTATCACGATTGCCTCATGTAATGTAACGCGTGTTTTTGTAACAGGCACACTTGTAATTCTTCTCCTCTTGTATCTTTACCTTTCCTATTGTGAAGCGCTCTGACACCTTCGGGTAAAGTCCGCGCTATATAAAAACGAATAAAATAAAATAAAATTAAATAAAATCCCTAGACAGAGGCCTATGTGCGCACTGTTTCAGTTGTTTGAGAGCCTAAAAAACAATCTGTGCAGTCCATTACTGACATCGGGCACCCCCTGTGGGCAAGAAGAAGAACTGGTAACCGAAAGCCGAAGGATTAGTGGGCACATGCGTATAGTTATATATACTTAGAGCAACTAAGGCCCCTTTTACGCTACTAGTTCCTCAGAGTCTTTCTGCTGGAAGAATGGCGAGCATACCCCTCGCTGCTCCAGTGGTTCATCCATCGGTTAGTTAGCAGCGCGCTCCCTATTGTTTGCACGGTCAGCACAGCTCTGCCTGCTCTGGTACAGGATGTAGCTCTGGCATGAGAGTACCCAGCAGTTTTCCACTTAAACCCTCTGGTCCCGCGCCGATGTTGGATTTTTCCCAGCTATGGTAATTGGCAGCCCGCTGCTGCATCTAATAGGCAAAGTAACCATTTCTAGCGGTGACCCTGGCTTCTTGCCCAGGATCTTTCTTGTTAAGGCACAAAAGCAGATATCAGCCGTTCTAATTGGCCCCAGCAGGCCGCTGAGGTTCCCATCCAATTGATTGTCGAAGTCCCATACATGCCAGTTGCTGTGATTTTGCGGCAAAGAGAAAATGGAGGCGTCTTATAAGAAAGTTCAGGTTTTTGAAGAGCTGAAAACGCCTGACCCCATCTGAGGGCCAAACTTGTACGACGGCAGCCGTTGGGGGCACTCTCTATGATGGTGACGTCACTGTATCTCGTTTGGAGGAAGTGTAGCACAACAACGGCTGTGAAGTAGTTTAGGAGGAGGGAAATTCCAGCTCACTTGTGAATGCCTGGCTTGGAGCTCAGAAGCCAGGGTCATTTCCATCACCTGCTAATAGCGTGACCACCTGCATAGAGGCAAATTCTGGACAGGACTAGGACTCTAAAAATAAATTCAGGACAAAGGGGAAAATTCAGGACAAAAATGCAGGACGAAGGGTCAAAATTCAGGACAAAAATTCAAGAACAAACATCAGTTTTACAGACACATCCGATGACAAACGTAAGTGATCCTGACACACCCAAGGAGAGCCAATACCCCACTACGTTATCAGTGCACCTATTTACAATTTTCTACATAGCACTATTTATTCACTATGGTCTTTTTGTGATTGCCTCCTGGTATGTTACATTCAGGTGGCACATTACGCCCTCGTTCAGTTGTAAATTAATGCCTTTCCACATGGTGTCATGGCCATCATCCCTATCCAAATCCACCCAATCCTTCTTGGAGAGAAAGCAACATCAACATTCTGATTATGCTTCTAAACATTTTAAGACCCATGGCAAACAGTTTGGGAAACATTAGGGTAAGTAACCTTATGCTAGTTTAAAGAAGTTGAACAAAAGCACCTGGCTCCCCACCATCTCCGGTGGAATTCAAACCAAAAAAAAAAAGTAAGTACATTTAGAGAGCTTCCTTGGGAAAGGAGTTCGACTGTTACTTGTTACTGGCTTTGTGGTTTGTCACTCATTTGTTTTGGCTTTCCAGCTGGAGGTCATTCCTTCTCTTGCCCACATCTTATTTACAGTATCCTTCCGAGTGCTCCTTTTCTGTAAACAGGCCTGTAAATCTTATTCTTATCTCGTTACATTTGCTGTGCATTCAAAGAACAAGGTCAAATGCCAGGCTCTTTCTTCAGGGGGAGCTTGGTGTTTGCTTTTCTTCTCTGACTTCAAAGTGAGAGGATTTATGTGACAATCCTGCTGGATACCGGAGGATAGGAAAGATTTTTCTATCACATGGCAACATTTAAATGAACTGTGCAAGTATTTCAGAATATATCACAATTAGGAACCCAAAGCTATTTTTTTTGTTAATTCTGAAATGTGTTTGAAACTAATGCTTTATTATGATTAAAACAAATTACTACTCTAGGTGATGCAATTTCCACAGGTCATCGTCTGTGGACTGTATGATTTTATTAGTAAAACTGTATGTCTATGCAAATGTAATGGTCATTTCAAACAAAAACATGTTGTCTGTAATGGCAGTGTGCTACCACACCATGCATACTCCACTCTACTCTGCACCACTCCACTTTACACCACTCCATGCCGCTGCACTCTAAACCACTGCACTCTACGCCAATGTACTCTACATAACTACACTGTACACCACTGCACTCTACTCTGCACCACTGTACTCTCTGCCACTCCACCACTGCACTCTGCCACTCTACTCTGCAACACCGTGCTCTCCACCACTGAAATCTACACCACTCTACGCTGTACAACTGCATTCCATGACAATAAACTCTATGCCACTCTACTCTGCATCACTCCAATCTGTGTCACCCACTCTACAAGACTACACTCTACTCTACTCTGCACCACTCTACGCAACTGTACTCTATGCCACACAATTCTTGTCTGCACTCTATGCCACTGCACTCTAAACCACTCCACACTACTGGAGTCTCTGCCACTCACTCTGCACCACTGTAGTCTACTATGCACCACTCTAATCTATGCATCTGCATTCTACGACACTGCATTTTAAGCCACTGAATTCTATGGTGCTGCAGTCAATGCCAATACCCTGTACATCACTATATTCTGCAACACTCTATGCCAATGCACTCTGCAGCAGTCCACTATATTGTATGCCACTCAACTCTATGCCACTCTACGTGACTTCACAGTATGCCACTCCTGAATACAACACTCTCTGCCACTCCACAACACCGTACTCCACTCTTTAACACTCCCCTGCACTCTTCTCTATGCCACTAACCTTTAGCAATGCTGATCAGCAGCCACTTTGGTTTACAACATGACTAAAACACATTGGCAAAGCCAAAAGCGCTTGCATAGACGAGACCTATTGGCTTTGCCACTGCTTGTTAGTACTATGAGGTCAGGAGGTCCCTGAAAGCACTGTGAATGTGTAAGTCATTATTTTAAACATGCATTACACACAGCATAATATAGGCTGCCACAAAATGTGCATATACATTAAGGTTAAATGTATAAAGAGCTTTTAAAGTATTGATTTCAATAATATACAGATTATACCTGGTGCAAACATTTTTGTAATAAATATCATTTAAAAGCATACACTCCACAGCTCAGCTTGGAACACCTTTACAGTACCTCTCAAAAAGAAAATATCTTTGCCATCAAAAAGCTTCAAGTGACTTCATCAATTAAAACCAAAACAGGTTTGCAAGCCCCTTTCAATTTGCAGATTTACCAATTGCGCAGATTTGCATTTCTGTCAGGAAGCAGGCACCCTGGCAATAAGGCCTGTTTGTCATCTGTCTGCCCGTCCCTCAGCTTCAGAGCACAGGGGGTTCCCTGCCTTTCATTCCAGCTGGGGAACTGAATTGTCCTAATTACCTTTTGTCCTTTAGCTGAAATGCTTCAATTTCGGACAAATGCCATCCGTTAACCCCTGCATCACGGACAACAAACAGTAGGGCTAAGGACAGTCTGTAAACAGTCCGTAAACTGGTTCAGTGGTGGAATATGCCATCAGTCATTGGGTTAGACTATCTACCCCATCTTGTTTTCAATCTATTTTACGTACAAGGTGATGATACACATAATTCTATCCTGCAATAACTCTCCGCTGCACTCCTGCGTAAATCTTTTCTTAGGGTAATGCCAGAGACATCGTTAGTCTACAGCTTTACACTGTCTGTTTCAGCCTTTCTGCCTTTTTCCACTGGTTTATGGAGTTCTGCTCCTTTTCTGTCCAACACTTTTAACACATTGCATATTTTCACTCTAGTCATACAGGTGTAGCTGTCTCTTCCTTGTCAAAGCTTTGCTGCATTGTTCTGAGCCAGGAAGCTTATGAAATGCTCACTCACACATCCCAGGTGGACAGGTTCCACATTACCAGTCCCCCCACTGGGAGCCAGATTTATCATAGTGTTGCATTGTCCTTGCATCACACATTATAATGCAGGGTAACACAAAACTAAAGTCAGATTTATGAACCAACACAAGGACACCTTGCGTGGCCCTGCGTAGCTTGGTAAATCTTGAGGCATGCAAGGCAGCGTAAGTTACTGCCTTGCGTTACTCTGCCCCAGAGAGACATTCCATAGGTGGAGCACGGATTCCCCCATGCATCTACCCATAAACTTTGGTGCATTCCCAGATTTACCATATATGGTAGACCTCGGAATGTGTCACAATACAGTGCCTTCCCCAGGGGAGGTGTAAGGGGGAGAAATATTTGTATTTCTCCTGGTATTTTCCTCTTTCTTTGTGTGCTGCTTCTAGAGGAAAACAGTTCTAAGTATTTGTGGAGGAAGGTGTCCCTTCCTGTACAAAAACAATCCTGCCTACAACACAGGCATGCCTGTGTTGGCAGAAAGCAGCTCATTGTACACCATCTCAAGTAGAGTACAGGAATGTGCCATGTATGTTAATTATGGCACATTCCTGCCCTTTCCCTTTCATGCAGTGCAGCGTAGCAAGGTGTTTTTCTGAATTGGGTGAAAATCTGATAAATCTGGCCCTGGGACCTTATCCAGATGTGTGGATGCCCAGGTAGGTCGAAGACAGAAGTTGGTGGCAGATTCCTTCCTGGAAGAACAAGTCTAACCAGACCTGTTGTTGATGAGGTTTCACATCTCCAGCGATCTTCAATAGTGCATGTGCAACTCCAAAATCTTCTCCCATGCTTGCAACTCACCTCCTGCCTCATCAGTATCAACAATGGGTTCAAAATGGCACATGGCATTCCAGTGTCTCTGGACAGTGTTGCAGAAGTCAGAAAATCAGACAACATTCAACTTTGTAAAGTAGAATCTTTATTCTCCTCTACATCAATTTGGTGTGGACTATACTTTTCATTCGTGAGGGCTTTCTCAGGAGCAAAAAGATTTGCGCTTCTCAGTATGCAAGCTGTTTTGAAGCAGCACAATAGAATAAAGGCACTACATTACAAAGGAAAGTGAAGCACTTATCTGTCGTCTAAACATCTCCTTAAAGAAACTTAGGCACAATCCAGAGGAACTACAGTATAGATGCCATGGCCAGTGCTGATGCAAAAGCATAACTATACAACAGGTAAGTTTATAGAAAAGAAAGTGTATTGAGTGCAATAAATGAGGGAGTCCACGGAGGAAAGGGGCACATGCTGAAAGCTGAATGACAAACAAAAGCGTCACAGAGAATTCCAAATGATAGATGTACATTCTGATCAGGAATTGTACAGTGTGAGAAATCAAAAGTAAACACATTTCAACAAATATAAAAAAAATAATGAAAAAAGGTGTGTAAACGTCTAAATCTAATACATGACACGATATAACCCATATCCCTACCTGAGGACAATAAAACAACATGTAATATATGTATAGACCCAGTGGCAGTCTCAGCTCCTACCCTGAAAGTTTCAGGGTGATCTGTCAACTCGGGGCAGAGAAAAAGGGGCAGGGATTCCCATACTGCATTTTCCCAATGCAATTTTCCATAGGAAAATTTAACAACGATACCACAAAAACTGCTGAACGGAATCCTGTTTTGAAGAGTGGGAGGTGTGGGGCTGGGCGGAGTGCGGGGTAGGGCAGGGGGGATGGCGGTGTGGGACCTTCCTTGGGGGCCAAAACATGTTTTTGTTAATTTTACTGCAAAGTCACAGAGGATCCACAGGTCTGTGGTAAATTTAACAAAGAAACAAACAGGCTGTTGCCCTTTTGAAAAAGAAACCTGGGGTGGACCAGGGCGCTGGAAAATGCTGTCACATAGGGCCTGATTATGACTTTGGCGGATGGGCTACTATATCCCGCCCACCATTTTACAAGTTCCATTATGTCCTATGGAACTTGTAAGATGGCGGGCTGGATATCTGTCACTTTTCTGATGGAGTAGTCGATCCGCCAAGGTTGTAATCAGGCCCATTATCTTTTGGGGATGGTGGTGTGCTGCCCCCTTCCTGAGTCTTTGGGAAGCTCCAAGGACCCCATCCTCTGGGGCCCCCTTACATTTTTAGGGGAGGCAGGCATGCAAGTCCCACTCCCCAGAACCATTACCAGTCGCCCTGGATCCCATCCCCGGGATGGCAGTATATTTTCAGAAGGGGGTGCTTGACCCTACCTCCTCAAGCTTTCTAGAGGGCCAAGATACCACTTCCCCCAAGGGTGCACGGACCTAAGCTATTATGAATAAAACCCAGAGATTCCATCCCTCGGGGCAGCAAAACATTTACGTATTGTGTGGGTGCCCCATTGCCCATCCCAGACACCCACACCAATATGAGCCATTGGACTGCGTGGTTGTGGGGGAGATAGAAATATATATATATATATATATATATATATATATATATATATATATATATATATATATATCCCTTTCAAAGCAATAACACAACCAATAATAAATATCTAATCTACAGCAAATATAGTAAAATCTCTGATTTTGTATTTGTCAGGTAAGTTAATATTCAGACGTCTGTTAGATGTACATAAGATAAGATCACTAGCACTTCCACTGTTACACCCACTGCTATTACGATGTAAGATCATCATTACCAGATTTTGCATCATTAATGCAATTAGGCACATACCAAGTCCAATGACATTTTTTAATTGTACTCTCTCTGCACTTTAGATATATCAACAACCTATGTTTATACCACTATCCCTTATTTTCTAAAATCAGTGAATCACGTGGCCTTTCAACCACCTTTGTCTGAACAGTGAACCTCAAAAACCTTTTAGACACTCTACTGGGTTTCTTGCTAATCACCAATAACAAAATCAAAATATATTTAACATTGTTGAACTGTCATAATATTGTTTAGTTTGAACTTGTTTTTCCTAGACTCATCCTTTAACCTCTTTTATTAACTTGGATGAAACATGACAACTATTGTCCACTTGTAAAAAAGGAGTCAACTTCCTTTCAACCTTGCAAGCTCTCAATAAAAGAAACAGTGAAACTCCTATAGTGGAAAGAGAGGTACTATTATAGGTACAGCCTTTCCTTGCAAGTACTCTTACACATCCAACTTATTTGCCAACACACTTTGCTTACCCTCCTTTAAAAATCTATTAGTCCTTCTAACTATACCACACCTCTTATCTGGCAAAAAATATGTGCTATCATCCAGTGGCAACCAGCAATTCGAGCAGGAGGTAGTGGGCGGTTCACACATGTATACATTCATGCATCTACATTCACACTCAACCACACCCGTGCATTTACAAGCTTTCATACACAAACCCAACATTCATAAGCAGCGCTTTGACGACTCATCAAGGGTAGTAAGCGCTATATAAATGCTATTACAATACAATATAATACATTCATATGCACACACCCATTCACAGCATACACGCACAAAGACACATACATTCTTGCATATACACACTCACCAAACATTTTAAAAAATACTTACCGGCTGCACTGGTGATCTCAGGTGACAAGAGGGAAGCCTTTTTGTTCCTGGAGGATTGGGACTGCTGCCTCCACTCATTGGCTGTGCTTGTTAGGTGCAAGCCAATGAGAGGAGGCAGCAGTCCCTTACTTGTCAAAGTGGGATGGGAGTCAATGAGACATCAGACCACCGGCCCACTTTGTGATGAGTATCACAGATGGACAGTCGGCACTGGGCACTTCAGGCTTAAATCTGAAGCATCAGGTCAGAGTCCGTCTGTGACATGTCCCCTCGTCATGAGGGGGAGGACTTCCAAGCACTTTGCCGGACTGAGGAGGTCACACCCACAGGGCTGTGAAATCTTCAGTCTGGTAAAGTTCAGCTCAGGCAGCCAGGCGCCTGTGCATTTAGGGCATGTACTAACCAACTAACTGACCTGAACATAAAAAGTGTCTGTCAGGTTGACCTTTGCTGAGCCTGACAGAAACTCATTATGTTTGTAAAAAGGTGGATTGGGGTGGGACCCTCCACCCTGAAGGAAGGGCTGCTACTGCTGTTATCCAGTACAAAATATCTGAGTCTCCCTCCCAAAACAAAAATACTCTTCAAAAAGTCAACACCACATCAGTTGTTGCCTGAGGACCTAACTTGTATCCATTTTGGAAAGTAGTCACATAAAACAATCAAATCTCTCATTTTACTAGACACTGACGAAAAAGGACCCATGAAGTTCAATTGTTCCCATGGACACTTCCATTTCGCAATGCAAAGATTTGTCTTTGATCTACCAATGTTTAGCTGATGATAATCAAACTGTGCATACGTTAACAAACCTTTCAACCTGACCGTCATTTCCAAGCCACCAATATGTTTTACTCAGTGTGCCATGTAGCACTAAAAACAGGATGAACGCAATATGCTCAAGTTATTATTCTTTCACGTAAGACAAAAGGAGGAACTATGCCATAACAAAACAGCTCCTTGAAAAGAAACCTGTGCCAAAGTTCTTAATTGACTATCCAACATTTTGCCATGTAGCTATCCATTAATCAAAAATCCCCTAACTTCTTTTAATGTTCTGTCCTCCTTCCATTCTTCTTCAGTTATGGCACCATTACACATGGCCACAGCGTCAGTGGCAGCAACAGCACACTCATGTTCATTTTCACTTTTAATTTACATATATGAAACTTCAACTGGTAATCTTAATAAGCATTCAGCTTTGACATTATTGCTGCTCTCAATATGCTTGATGGTAAAGTTATACTATTGAAGTTTTGAAAACAAATGGACCAACCTAGCTGAAGCTTTTCCTAGACCATTACTTGAAACTAAATATACTGATGGTTTGTGATCTGTTAATACTTCAAAACTTGTACCCCATAGAAGGTTTTACATTTTTCAATGTTGAAGCACATGCAAGTATTTCCCTTTCAAAGGTGCTGTAATGTAATTCAGCACCTCATAATGATCTTGATGTGCACGCAATAGTGTGGTCTTAACCATTTATGTTTTGACAAAGCACCAATGCCCACCATACTTGCATCTACTATTAAAGTACATCTTCAACCACTTTCAAAAGGGCTTAAAGTTGGTGCAGTAAGAAATATTAACAAATATTTAATCCTTAAACAAACTTCATGCCTTTACTCATAAGTGATCTTAAAGATTCAACAATCAATACATGCCAGACACAAATTGTACATAAAACTCGTTCATGCCTAGAAAATGATCAAAGGGAATCTTAATCCTTAGGCACAAGCACTTTCAAAGTAGCATTCAACAAGTCAGTCTTTGGTTGGATCCCCTCAGAGGTAATAGTGGGACTGAAACATTTAACACTATCAATCAAAATATGCACTTTTCTATCGTCACAGTTACACCATGCTCCCTTAAAATGTACAAGACCTTCTTTAAGATATCTCTGTACTGCAATACTACTGGCAAAAACATTAAAATATCATCCTTTGTTTGGACCCCGGCTCCATCTCCAAACAAATTTCCATTACATTTTGAAAAGTGCTACCTGCAGATATTAGCCCAAATGGTAATCAGATATACTTATAAAGACCAAAAGGTGTAATAAAGTGGTTAAATGTTCAGAACCTACTGTCAACATGATTTGATGATAAGCAGATCTAATATCAAGAGTTGAAAAATATTTAGATTGTCCTATAAAAGTTAGCATTTCATAGATCCGAGGTAAAGGGTGTGTTTCTACTATGTTAATATTGCTGAAAGAGTAAAGGTCTGCACATAAACAGATCTCCCCTGATTTCTTATTGGTTATATAACAATAGCCTAAACCTACCCAGACAGTTCTACAATACAATCACACCTTCAATATACATTTGATCCAACAATTTTGTAAGATCCTCTCTACCATGTAGAGGAACGGGTCTTGAATTGTGTGCCGCAGGAACTATACCAGATTTAAGTTTAATGCAATGTTCTTCTCCCCTCACTCATTCAATTTAATCCAGAAACGCACTCTCATATCCCTAAAACAAACCATCTATATTCACATCATTTACTTCTATGCAAGTGACCAGCAATTCACCCAGAACTACAGGACACCCCGACCCAGGCTTGCATATGACTCCAAGACTGGCTAAATCAATCTAACCAATAGATCTTCCCATAAAATTCAACACATCCGTGAAGTAACGCAACATCTCTATGCCGAACACCCTGAAAGCTTTGGGATTGACATAATACTGTAAAAATGCTTTGGTACCACTTCTCAATAAAGCACTAAAAATAGTTAACATTTTTTCATCCAAAGAATTAATCTTCTATAAACTATAAAATACTTAATTGAATGAAAACATGATGGTTTTAAATATAGATGAATATAATTTCTTATGACAAATCTGCATAATTCCTTTTCTATTACATTACTGTATACTGATAGCTCACACAATGTTAGAAAAAACACAAATTTCTAATAATCATGCGCTACCCCAAAGTACAATTAAAAATTCCATGTGTGGGTAGAAGGATGTGCTCTGCACAATCAGACAAGTTTCTTAAACTGTTTAGAGGTTTAGCTTGAGGTGGCCCACTGCAGACAGCTGCGGGATGCTCTGAAATCACCAGTATTTGGTGTAATGCAATTTAAGGCTGACGTGCACGGCCAACGTAACTCTGGTTAGAACAGATTTCTGTTATGCTCAGCCTACTGCATGTTGCTGTTGACATGCACATGCCACATAGCTTCTGTCAATCAGTACATCAGTGAGATGCATTTTCCTTTTTGTGGGAACGCTTAAAAAGTTGTAACACCCTCCAAGCCGCATGCAATGGCCAAAACACAAAAACACAATGCTGCTTCCAGTCTCATTTCTACTCACCTAACAACACCGCTTCAGTGCTCTGCCACAATGTAGAAACAAACTCTAAGGTTGTAAACTTGCTCTGCTGAGTGAACTCCAAAGAAGTGATCAAGCCTAATCCTCATCCCATCCACATTGCCAGTATGCTGAAGCAGGAACTTCACCATACAACAATAAGTTGTAGAAAGGAGAATTTATTGAGTACAATGAACAATGGAGTCCACGAAGAAAAGAACAGATATTGAAAGCTGGAGAGTATCAAGCAACTGGCATTACAACTGTATAAACTAATGCTTCATTGAGAATTTCAAATGATGCTTGTACATTCCAACCAGGAACTGTATGGTGTGATACATCCAAAGTAAACTTACATATAAAGTAATATGAAAGAATATATGAAAGAAGCTGTGAAACTGTATAAATGTTAGAAGTGGCACTATACAATAGTCACCAACTGCAATATTCCATTGGAAATGACATTCACTTAGTTTCCCTTTTTATCAGAGGTACACCCACCTCCCTGTCACAAAACAGTATACAGATTTTGCAATGTATATGTACACAGACTATGATGGGCACTAAAATATATCAGGTCAGTTGGTTTAGCCGCCACTGAAAATGCAGATTTGGATACAACATTCAAGTTTAAGTTCATATCTGGACAAGCTACATCGGTCTATCGCTCTCCCTAGCTGGCTAACTTCCACTGAGCTGGACAGTAACACTATTTTTAAGAGCCAAAAGACCATTTTGTTCTTGTGTGCTATGTTCACGCCCATTTGATAGGGTGCAGCAACATTGTAGAAAGCATAGGGTCTATGAGACCTTTTCTGTGGGTACTGAGCTGTCAATTGTTACTTGGCAATATCTGGGGTTGACACTCTCTCATGTTTTGGGGCTTTCAGATCGTCACACTTTGATTGGTTAAGGACCCCCTTTCCACTTTTCACATTACAGCGACAACTTGGAAAGGCGGTAAAGGCTTACTGTAGGAAGTGATTGTATGTCTTGACTCCAACACAGTAATCACACACATATAGCTAATTAGAGCTATATCTTTTAAAAATATGCTTTTATATACAGTAGGTACCTTTTGGGTTGGAGATTTGGTTACAAACATTATTATAGCACTCAGGTGGTACGGTGATTTAGTCAGTTTATCATTATAGGTTATGGGAACTATTACACTAGTGGAGGTAATTGCATTGACAGACTCTGGATCCCCTCGCTCAGTTTATTTAGTTTCTGTGTAGGATTTGTTTCAGACAACAGTTACAATGAATCATTAAGATATGATTCTTATCTGATATGATGTTTGCTTTTAGAATTAGATGCTCTGCAGTTGAGGGGTAAGAAAAGTCATCATAGAGAGCCACCAGTATGAATGACTGTATTCTAAAGCCAGTAATTCTCTGCTATGATGTAACAACAGTGAGAAATAGAACTTGTAATTTACTGTTGGTACATCAGAAAGGTATTTCATGCTGCTTTGGCAGAACTATCTGAAAGACTGTCAAAGCAGCCTGGGAGAGCTGGAAGCACAGCTTCTGGGTGAGAGGGAAGGCACAGAGAGTGGTGGGGTCAGTGGCAGGAGGTCAGGTATGTTTTTTAACATTTCGTGTGAGGGGAGAGGCCAAGTTATGTATGGCTCTTCCATGATATCTCTGACCATGGATAGCATTTGAAAGCAGCAGCAGATGATTTCAGAGGCCATATATCATACACAATTATAGATTGATAAAAAGTGACTTATGGGGGTGTTTTTCACCTTAGAGTTCTGAATGACATCATAGACAACTTGAGCTTTGCTCTTTTTCTCTATTTGATGTCTCTCATAACCCCTTGGTGAAAAGCATCCCCGTAATTCATATTTATAATTCTATATGTTATGCATAGTTTTCCTCGAAAGCCTCTTACTGTCTACACGAGATTCTAAATCTGGTATGACACAGAAACAGTTAATGCAAAACTCATTACCCATTGTTGTGCATCATAAAGGCCTTCCAGATCAGGCTGACTTGGCACTCTGAGAATCTGTCAGCATAGCACTGCTTGTCTCCTTTGACTGAAAGCAGTAAAAACAGCTGCAGGAGGGGAAGGAAAGCACGGAAGGTGGTGGGTTTGTTGAGGATGGAAGGTAAGTAGGCTATCCTGTTTTAGGTTTAAACCTATAATAACTGATTAAACCCCTCCATAAAGGAAACAGCAATCATCAGTGTAAACAAATAAACACGGATAATCACATGCACAACCATTGAATGTCCTTCAAGGAAAGGAAAGAGTAAAACCTAGCCATTTTTATTCTTCCAGAAGGGGCAAACAACATGTAACTTCGTTATACAATGTATCAGCAAGAAAGGCAGGTGTAAGAATATTCTGCTTGAGTTTTGTTGTTTAGGAATGTCACTAAAATATAGCTTTTTCTTCCTTTTGTTTCCTCCAGTGTTGTGTGCTTCGAAGAAATGTACAGGGGCCATTAGCATCTTTTAGGGCTAACCTAAATGTTTTATAGATTGTAGACACATCAGTAACATTAAAATCATATTTGATCTTTTGGAAGTGTTAAATTCTTTAACTGACAGGTGACGTGGCTGGAGCATAAGAATCTTGGCCAATATGTACTATCACACTTACCTGCTTTTGATAAATCAGACCCATTTCTATAGTGGGTCACCTGACAAAAACCCCAGGGTTTACACATTCAGTGCAAGGTACAGTGACAGGTACATATGAAAAGAGTGTTGTCACTGTGCACATGGGATAGTGGTGAAAACATGATACAGTACTTTCCACATAAGTACAACATTCATAGCTGCAAGTTGTCTCATTATTATGGATGATAAATTCAGCTAATCCAGGCTTTTTACCCAATTGCACTTTACTGTTGGGGCTTTTGAGCCCATAGGTATAATGTGAACAGCTACATTTCACGTTCCAGAAATCAATGTGATGCTAGTTAAAAGGCCAGGACTGACTTAAAGTGAGGCTGTTGCTGTGGGGGTACTTGTCAGGTATTAATGTCCAGACAACAGCAGCACCACCTTAATGTAGCCAGGCAAGAAGTGTATAAAACATGGCCAGCATGCTTAATGCATTACATTTTAGGTGCTCTTGGACGTAGGGCTGCAAATAATCTGTATAATTCGTATTTGTAAAGGTTTCACAAGGTACCATGCAGTTGGACGGGTTGAGGATCCCATACAATATCATAATATTCAGTAAGAAGCA
Source organism: Pleurodeles waltl (assembly GCF_031143425.1). Classification (NCBI taxonomy): domain Eukaryota; kingdom Metazoa; phylum Chordata; class Amphibia; order Caudata; family Salamandridae; genus Pleurodeles; species Pleurodeles waltl. The sequence continues at coordinate 972,355,748 of NC_090446.1, read as the reverse complement.
GGTGAATGACCTCCAACTGTATTCAGTAATTTGTTTATTAAAACATTTAAATATAGCACTCTTGATGTTTAAATCTCAGTACTATTAGTAACAGAGTCCTGACAGACCGAGTGTCAGAGCTAATGGAATGTGAGATTAGGTAATAATGTGTTTTTGAATGAGTGCAAAATGCACAGACTTTCTATACTTAAAATAGTTTAACATAAGTCCATTGGACACACTGCCAATATGAAGACACTACATACCCTGCATTACTTCCCTTTATATGAAATACCTGCTTTTATAACAACTAGTGCAAAAAACAACATATTTTATACACAATGGAAAAACACAGTTTTTGTCTGTTTTGGGTGTTAGGCAGTAAATAAGCATTGATTTCAAACAGTTTGCAAAATACTGAGAAAAATCCACTGAAATCCATGAAAAATAAACACTGAACACAGGACACAGGACAGCCTACGTTTAAGGTGTTTTTTTACATTTGGGCCAAGGAGGAGAGGCAATGTTATCATGGCTACCCCATTACTCCTCTGCCCTGCACAGCAGTTGAAAGCAGAGATGGATGATTTTGGGGACCTTACATAACATAAAATTATAGATTGGTCAATTGTGAATTACTAGGATTTTTTTTCACCTCAAGGTTCTGAGTGACATCTTAGACAATTGGGGCTTCACTCTCACTGTCTTGATGTCATTCAGAAGCCCTCAGTGAAAAACACTCCTGTAATTCACTGTCACCCATCCATGTTTTCATATGTTATAGACGGCTCACTAGCATAAGTGCTAGACTCTAAATCTGATAATTCACTACTACTTACTCATTGTTGCTACGTCATGAAGGCATTTCAGGCTGCTCTGCCTGGGCGCTCACAAACCCTGGCAGTGCAGCACCGGCAAAGCATAGAACACATCAGGAGGTGAGGGGAGAGGGAAGGAAGGCACAGATGGTAGTGGTGGTTGGTGGCAAGAGGCCAGGTCTTTTGTAACTGGACTGAGAGGCCATGTTATGTATGGCTGCTCAATTACTCCTCTCTCTGTGCATAGTACTTGATATCATAGGCAGATGAATTGGGTGGGCCATACATAATATGAAATTATAGATAAGTAACAGTGAATAATGAGGACGTTTCTAGCCTTGGGGTTCCGAGGCTCATCATAGACAGCTCGACCATTGCTCTTGTTGCATATTTGATGTCACTCAGAACCCCTCAATCAATCAGTCGATTTGTATAGTGCAGCTAATCACCTAAGAGGGTATCCATGTGCTTGCATGATACGAGAGACTAAGTTGAATAGCCAGGCTTTTCAGACTTCCGGTAGAGATGGGGAGGTCCAAAGCTGCAAGGGAGGTAGTTCTATGTTTTCGCTACGAGGTAGGAGAAGGAACGTCTTCTGCTCATGCTTCTGTTGATGCAGGTGTTGTGGGCAAGTGAGGGCACGCAGAATACAGTTGTCTAGCTGATTGATGGAAGTTTAGTTGGTGGTTGATGTAGGCCAGTCCTAGGTTGTGAAGGGCCTTATATGAACAAGTTAGTTGCTTGAATTGGTATCTCTTCTGTGGTTGGGAGCTAGTGGAGTTCTTTGAGATGCGGGGTGTTGTGAGTCCATCGGGGGGATTTTAAGGACGAGTGTGGCTACAGTGTCCTGAATGGACTGTAGTCTCAGGAGGAGGTGTGCAGTGATCCTGAGTAGAGAGCATTGCCGTAGTCCATTCGGCTAGTGATGAGGGCTTGTGTGACGGTGTATCTAGTGTTGACGGAGAAGACTTGAAGATCTTTCTTAGCATGCGCAGAGTGAAGAAGCAGGCACAGGAGTCTTCGTTGATCTGTGACTTCATGGTCAGCTTGCCAATGTTTCTTGTGTGGTCAGATGAAGGGTGGGGGGTTTAGGGTGGGAGAGGTCAGTCCTAGTTCCGTGGGCCTCCAAGAAGCATTCCAAGGGGTGGTGCTGTTGCCAAAGATCAGTACCTGCTTTTAATCAGTGTTGAGCTTCAGGCAGTTTTCTCTCCAGTTGGCAACCCTCATCATGCATCTGTGGGAGCTAGCTCTGGTGGTGGTGGGGTCCTTGGAGAGGATGAGTTGAGTGTTGTCTGCACATGATATAATGTTGAGCCGTGGGATCTGACGATGTTGGCTAAGGGTGTCATGTATGTGTTGAAGAGGGCGGGGTGAAGGAAGAGACCTAGGGGACAGAGCAGATGATTTCCTTGAGTTCGGAGGTTAATGGAAGGAGGCAGGAGTTCTGCCAGTGAGGAATGAGGCCATTCACCTGACAGTGTTCCTTTGGATGTCAATGCCATGTAGCCTAGTGATCAGAATGTGGTGGGATACGGTGTTGAATGCTGCTGAGAGGTTGAGGAGGATCAGGGCCGCTGTCTATCCTTGGTTGAGGGCTTGCATTTCTTCTGTAGCTGCAATCTGGGCAGTCTTGGTGCAGTGACTGCTGCAGAATCTGGACTGGGAGGTATCAAGAAGATGGTTTTGCTCAAGCTGATGGCTTTCGCCAGCTTAGCTTGGCCAGAAAAAAGTGCAAGGAGATGGTCCCGTAGTTCCTGGGTTCACTGGGGTCAGCTGAAGGCGTCTTGACTAGAGGTTTGATCTGAGTATGTTTCCAGTCTTCTGGAAATTAGGCAGTTGAGTAGGACAGTGAATTTGTGGCTGATTTTGTAACTTCCAAAGGTGAAGATTTGGACTGCGTAGGAGTCAATGGAAGCTCTTGAGTGGATGGAGTTCATAAGTGCAGCGGTTTTCTGGGTGGTGAGCAGGTTCTATGTGGTCAGTCAGTGAGTGGTCTGTGTTGGTTGCGGTGGGGGGGGTGCAGTCTGAGGAAGTCAGTAGGCTTAGGTTGAGGTTCCACATTTTTGTAGATAATGGTGATGTTGTCATGGAAGAAATTGGCAAGATTGTCGCAGAGCACCTACAAGAGGGTGATGCTGTTCTCAGTGGCTGTGAGGTTGGAAAATTCCCTGACTATGTTGAAGAGTTCCTTGCTGTAGTTGGTTCTGGAATCGATGGGAACAGCTAGGATATCCTTCTCCTTCTCCTTCAGTAGCTGTGGTAGAGTTTTAGGGAGGTCTTAAAGGAGGTCCTGTCAGCAGTGTCCCTGCTAGTGCATCATCTTCCATCCCACTGTTTGCAGATGCGCTTAGCTGTTCTGAGTTCTAATTTCTTCTTGTACCAGCTGGCCTGTTTTGTGGACCTTTGGTGATTGCGGTCGCTGATGGAGGCAATGTTGTTGGCACAGTTTGCGATCCAGGTGTTGAAGTTCCTGACACCCTGATCGAGGGATGTGACATGGTCGGGATTGGAGCTTTTCAGGGTGTCGGTCCACTGGATGTCGGTTATTTTGCTCCAGCTGCGGTGGGGGTTCTCTGTCGAGCATGGAGGGTGATGTGTGTGCTGGGGATGTTGAATTGGATGATAAATTGGTCGGTCCAGGTGAGTTTGGTGACGTGGCTGTACATGATGCGGCTGCTGGAGGTGAAAATGGGGACAAGCATGTGCCCTGCAGTGTGCGTGTGGTCAATGACGAGTTGGGCGAGTCCTAAGTTGTTCATGCATTCGAGGTTGGTGAAGTTATTATTGCTGTGATGGTCAAGGTGTAAATTGAGGTTGCTGAGGAATATAGAGTCCTTGGAGTCAATGGCGAGGGCTGCGATGAAGTCGGTGATGAAGCTGAAGAAGTTGAGACACAGTCCATCGGGGGTGGTAGGCGAGGGTGCCTCTGATGGTCGACTTGCTGTGAGTTTGGAGCCTGAAGTTGAGGTGTTCCCTGGCCAGGGTGGGGTTGTCCATTGTGGTGGTACACAGGATGGTTTCTTTGTAAATGAGGGCATTTCCTCCTACGGGTTTGCTAATGTGGTCCCTGTGGGTGATGCTGTATCTGTTGTGGTGATGTCAGGGGTGGATGAAGGGTTGAGCCAGGTCTCGGTGAGAAAAATGACATGGGGTGAAAGTGTGTAGGTAGGATCCCACATCTCAGTAGCATATTCACTGTTACCCATTGAAAATTCTATATTCTATGTATGGCTTCCATTGGAGTCCTTTGACATGAACACCAGGTTCTAAATCTTAATATGCACTGCAATAACAGTAGTTGTGTCCCACTGTTGCTACGCCATGAATACATTCCAGCGTCCTCTGACAGATCTCTCTGTGAGCCTGTAAGTGCAGTTCTGGCTCTAGAACTGCTTTGGGGGTGTGGAGGGAGATTGAAAGGGTAAAGAAGGTAGTGAGGGTGGGTAATAGGATGCCAGTTTCTTTTTATCATTTGGGACATAGAGGAGAGGCCATGTTATGTATGGCTCCCCATTACTTCTTTGCATAGCAGTTGAAAGCAGGGGCAGATGATTTGGGTTTCACTGTTGCCTATTTATTGTCACTCGAATCCCTTGGTCAAAAACATCCCTAATATTCAGTGTTTCCCAATGTGTAACATTCACACAATACCCAAATGCCCACCACCCACAAGTGAGCAAAGTGATCTCAATCCAAAGAAGCAGAGAGCGGGGGAACCAACTGGCATAAGGAGTTAGGGCAGCCTCGAGTCAGTGGGGGCGACCGAGGCTTCAGAGGCTGTTACTGGTTGGCAGACACTGTTCAGAAGCCTCATGAGGTTTGAAATAAGTCCTGCTGTAGTTAAAGGATGAGTGGACGGCAGCTTGGGATTGGAGCCCAAGGGTGTTTACAAACTTTCAGTGCCTATACACATGATACAGTGCCTCTGTCCTGAAACTATCAAAGAATTTACTTTGGTGGTGGAACCAATTCCCTCGGCAAGAGGAACTCTGTGTTAATGAATTTTATGACAAGACCGGAGGCTCCTATTATGCGTTCTTTTCTTGCTTTATTTAATGAGCAGCAGTCAAGAAACCACAAATCCCATAAGGCTTAACATCTGTAGCCAATGGGATTAAAAACGTAGTTCAAAACACCAGAACCAATAGTCATCACGATATGCTATTATGACGTCACTTGACTGCAAGCAGCCCTCTTTTCTTGCTGCTGCAGTCGAGATAAGTCGCATTTTCTTTTATCCAAATTAATTTCACTGTATATTGTTTGAATATCGCTGTTTTATAAACATACAGCATTGTTGAATTTATTATGTACGACGGCAAGTTGCTGCATGTTTATTTTCTGATTCGGTCCCTCGTGCACAGCGCTCATGTTATTTCAGCTGAGCGCTTCAGTTTTCACTTCAGCTTTTGGTTATTTTAACGAGCGTCGCGCGTTTGGGATTCCAGGCATTCCTCTCTGGCCGGCGGCAAGTTACTGCATGTTTATTGTTGTTCCGGCCCCTGCACAGCGCTCCTGTTCTCTAGAGCTGAGCATTTCAGCTCTCACATCGGCTTTGTTTCTTTAACGCGCGTCGCGCGCGCTCCGAATTCCAAAGATTCTTTTGCCTCAGGCAGCAACCGTCTTTCGGATTGCTCCTGAGGCAAAGACGTCGGGTGAAGAGCGCTTCCGGGAGACTTCAAATTCTTTATTCAGAGCAACTTTAGTTGCTATATTTCGACGATTACCCTACTATTAACCCCTTCCCTTTCCTTTTTTCCTAAAGGACCCTGTTTTTTCCTATTTTAGTCCTCTTAATTTAAAAAAAATAGATTATACAAATTTATTTCTATTTTAATTAATAAGATACCAAATATTTTAAATTATATAAATATTTTATTGGCATTAGACACAATGGAACCTGGCGCTTCTATGGAACAGGGTGTTTCCACTGAACTAGAAGATATGAGACATGAACTCTGTGATTTTATCAGAAGTTCTGTCCATCAGGCAGTATCTTCTTCATTACAAAAATTATCAACAAATCTGGAGAACAACCTTTCTAATTTAATATCCAAATCGGCTCAGACTGCGGGGGAAAGCAGTAAGCGTCCACCAACAAAGCCAGGTATGGGGACGCAAATGGAAGGTGAGACCATCTCACGCACGCCAGAGGACGTGGTTCCTCACAAGGCTCCTGCCAAGGAGTATAATAATATGGCCTCAAAAACTTCTTTAAAACGGAAATTTAAGGAATGTAATGTTCTTCCTGTTATTTCTCCAGTTATTCAAGATTCAGACGAAGACATGCCTGATGTAGATTCAGATTCATACATATCTGACAAAGACGATGATGATTCCTTTTCTATTCCTCCTCCAAAAAAAAAATCAAAAATAGCCTCTTCTACCCCTTCTCTTTTCAACTCAGAAGGGTTTCCTATGTTTGATCCCTCTCAAATTCATCATCCCAATTCTACTGAGTGGTTTCCAGCTGACCATGTGGGTCGTTATGTGGCACAAAAATTATTTTCACCCCTGGACAAACAAACTAGATCTAAATTAAAGTCTGAATGTCCTCGTCCCGTACTTTCCAACAAAGCCACCATTACCCCTACTATTGATGAACAAATGTTGACTTTTTTCACCAAACAAGGTAAAGACCCTCGCAAGGGTGTTGATAAAGCGTGGTCCTCTTGTCAGGACAAACTCTTAGACGTTACGGGGCCGCTTACTAGGATTTTTGATCTTGTCGAAGCAGCCAGACTAGACGGTTCCTTCCTGGACCCAGAGGAGTTATCTTTATGGGTACAACGATGTTTCTGCCTTTTAGGAAATGCAAATTCTTCCTTTATACACGAGAGGCGTAAAGGCCTCCTTATCAAACTTGATCCTAAACTCGTAAATTTGGCAACCGTTCAACCTCAGCTTCAATCAGATGGACAACTTTTTGGAGACTCCTTTATAAAAGACCTCAGCAAATATGTTGCTACGTTCACCTCTCTAACCAAAGCCCAACAGTCAATGAGGAAAATGTTTCACCATCGGGTTATTGCCAGGGCCGGTAGAGGAAGGGGTCGCTTTACCGGCCGTGGATCCACCTATCAAGGCTCCAGAGGTTATTACAGTTCATACCAACAAGACTTCAGACCTCAATTTTACCCCCAACGTGGCAGAGGATACTGTGTAAGGTCCGCCAGACATTCCAGAGCCGCCAACCCAACAGGTAAGCCTCCTAGTCGATTCTTTCCCGACAGGGGGTCGTATTTCCCATTTTCTGTCAAATTGGCAAGCAATAACAACAGATGCTTGGGTGTTAAACACGGTTCTAGGTTACAAAATAGAACTTTATTCTACTCCGGTACAAACCTTTTTCCAAGCTCCTCCCCATTTTTCCACAGAAATGGTTCACCTAATTTCTCTAGAGGTAGACACATTGTTACAGAAACAAGCGATTGCACCCACTCTCCCCCTTTCTTCGGGATTTATCAGCCCAATTTTTCTTGTTCAAAAGAAAAACAAAAAGATGCGTCCAGTCATCAACCTAAAACATTTCAACCAGTTTGTAGTATACCGGCATTTCAAAATGGAAACAATTCTCCATCTCAGAGACATTCTCCTCCAGAACGACTGGATGGTCAGGCTGGATCTACAAGACGCTTACTTAGTAGTTCCGGTTCATGCGGAATGCAGGAAATTCCTTCAATTCCAGTGGTTGGACAAAATGTATCACTTGACCTCTCTGCCCTTCGGTCTATCGTCAGCTCCATGGTGTTTTACCAAACTCATGAAGCTCGTAGTAGCTTTTCTAAGAGCTCAGGGGATAAGATTATTAATTTATCTAGACGATATCCTCATCCTAAGTCAGTCCTCACAGACTCTCCTAGTCCACTTACAGACCACTTGCTCTCTGTTGGAGGAATTGGGTTTTATAATAAACAAAGAAAAATCCCTTCTTATACCCTCCCAAATCGTAGAATTCCTGGGATTTCAAATCAATTCTCTTACAGCTTCCCTTCTTCTACCCTCGTCAAAAATAAAATCCATAAAATCAGAAATTTTGCAAATTCGCCGCAATTCCCTAATTTCCCTCAGAAATCTAGCCCGAGTGGTAGGTCTTCTCTCTTCCTCTATCCAAGCAATTTTTCCGGGTCCCCTTCACTACCGTTCTCTTCAAAGATTAAAGATTCAACACCTAAGAAAGGGGCTTTCGTATTCCGATCTCGTCCCTTTAGACATAGAGTCTCGCACAGAGCTTCAATGGTGGACAGACCATTTGGACGCTTGGAACGGGAAAAGTATCTTTCCATCAGCCCCAGATCTTGTGTTAGAATCCGATGCAAGCCATCAAGGCTGGGGAGCCCGGTGTGGACCCATCTCGACTGGGGGTACATGGTCAAACGAGGAGTCCAAATTGCACATCAATTGTTTAGAGATGCTTGCAGGCTCCTTTGCAATCAGAAGTCTGGCAAAGCACAAAGTACATTGTGCAATCCTGCTCAGGATGGACAATATATCTGCGGTCAGATATATAAACCATCTTGGGGGTACAAGATCCAAACCCTTGGCAGACCTAGCCAAGAGCTTTTGGGAGTTCTGTCTCTCAAACCATCTTTCGGTACATGCAGAGTATCTCCCTGGAGCTCTCAACACGGTGGCGGATTGGCATTCTCGTCACCTTCGAGACTCCAGCGATTGGAGACTTCATCCTTCCGTGTTTCACAACATTCAATCCTTATGGGGCCCGTTCTCCATAGACCTTTTTGCATCCAGTCTCAACACACAACTCCCTCAATTTTACAGCTGGCGTCCAGATCCCTTAGCCTTAGCATCAGATGCTTTCTCACAAGACTGGTCTCATTCCCTCAACTATGCTTTTCCCCCTTTCATAATGATCAACAGGGTTCTGGCTCAGGCCAGACGTCAACACGCCTCTCTCTCTCTCATAGTCCCGTTTTGGCAATCCCAAATTTGGTTTCCCACTCTTTTAGAATTGGCAATAGATTTTCCCTTGTTAATTCCATCCTTTCCGGATCTGCTTCTAGACCCTCTTCAACGTTCTCATCCCCTTATCCTGAACAATATTCTCACCCTATCTGCTTGGAAAATCTCAGGGATCCCCAATCTTCCCCTGTCATTTCGGCAGAAGCTTCCCATTATATCTCAAACTCCTGGGCCCCAGGCACCAAAAAAGCCTACAAGGCAGCCTGGTCTTTATGGGACTGCTGGTGTGTGGGAAGACAAATTAATCCCTTTTCAGCAGATGTAATTTTTGTCGTAAATTTTTTAGCCTCAGAAGCCAGTAAAGGTAAAGCATTTCGCACTATTAATCTTTACAGATCCGCTATCTCTTCCAACCATATTCATGTTCATGGGAAACCGGTAGGCGAACACCCCTTGGTATGTAGATTATTAAAGGGAGTAAAATTTTCCAAGCCTCCGCTACCAAAATACAATCAATTGTGGGACGTTAATATTGTTTTGAAATATTTGATTGCATTACCAGATAATTCAAGTTTATCATTAAAGCTTTTATCTGCCAAATTAACAATGTTACTATGCTTAGTTTCTATCAAACGTTTATCAGATGTTAAGGCTTTGGACGTCTCCAACCGTCAATTCACTCCGTCGGGAGTGCTGTTTTCGGTTGTCCGACGTACCAAGACCAATTTGTCGTCAGTCTTTTATCCATATTTTCCGCTTCAACCAAAATTGTGTGTGGGACAGTGTCTCAAAGTTTACGAACACAGGACCGCAGATTTGAGAACATCCTCTTCCCAACTTCTCATATCTTTCAGGAAACCCCATAACCCGGTTTCTTCTGCTACTTTAGCCCATTGGGTAAGACTAATCATGTCCTTGGCTGGTATAGACGTTTCCAAATTCGGGGCTCACTCCTCTAGGGGGGCTATGGCTTCCAAAGCTTTCTGGGCTGGATCTCGTTTGGAGGATATTCTCAAATCTGTGGATTGGTCCAATGATAATACTTTTAGAGTATTCTATTGTAAATTAATTGATAATGCTTCATTGAACGTGATTAATATGCTTTAAACTCGCATAATAGGAGCCTCCGGTCTTGTCATAAAATGTAGATTTTCCTAGTCTATGACGGAAAGTCTTAATTTTATTAAAGTCACGGAGGCGAGTATTATCCCACCTCTTGTATAGCTTTGTTTCTCCCTCCCTTTCTTTAGTTCCGGCTTCAGCCACTCAGACAACGTCCTAATCAGATCTCGTCAGACCATCCAATCATTTCGCTTCCTTCAGGATTCGGATCATCTCTGTCGGTTTGGGCGGACCATCCTTGCCGCTGCAAGCTCCTGGATTGTTTCTCGGATGTTTTCGCTTTCCTCATGGCACTGTTTATCCTCTGTTTATTACTTCCTTTGTTCACCGTTAACTGACTACATTTGCAAGAAAAGAGGGCTGCTTGCAGTCAAGTGACGTCATAATAGCATATCGTGATGACTATTGGTTCTGGTGTTTTGAACTACGTTTTTAATCCCATTGGCTACAGATGTTAAGCCTTATGGGATTTGTGGTTTCTTGACTGCTGCTCATTAAATAAAGCAAGAAAAGAACACATAATACTCGCCTCCGTGTCTTTAATAAAATTAAGACTTTCCGTCATAGACTAGGAAAATCTACATTATATTAACTTTGGAACTATGAACTTTGTAGTAAAGGCGTATTCACCTGCCCTTGAACTTCTTTACTACTACGGAGACATGGATTGTATGGACTGAAGTATTCTCAGCTGCATTTGTTTTAGGCTCTTTTGTGGTGTTTTGAGATATCAAATTCTGATGCAATGTTAATGCATGTACTATGTTGCAATTTATCACCCTATGAAAAATGTTTTGCCATTAAAATTCTACTGTAATTACTTCACATTTTTGTTACACAATAATTCCTTGATTATCTGCCACCCCCACCTATTACGTCTTTCCTTACTGCTTCCTATATCTATTTTTTTTAATTACATCTGGCCGGACAGTGACAATCTGTGATCCAGGATATTGATATTGTAATAATTTTCCTAGCATGTCGGTAAGATTCCTTCAAACTGGAGGATTCATTCCATCTTTATTCAATGTGAGCAAATGACGTGTGGTAGCCCCAATTCCAATTTTGTGAGATAATGCTGTGGCCCTAATTCTGTACCTCAACTTTTATACTAGACGTTTTAAGTTCACTGATTTGTAAATAGATCCACAACTTATATTTTGTATAGCATAATTCATGTATGTCCCCATTTTATTTTTTAGAAGACAAAATGCAGGAGACTACTTTGCAGTGAGTTCCATAGTTCAACATTGGCCCTCTTTTTTCTCTCTTAAATCAAATTAATTTGTTTCAGCTAAAACCAAGTCTCACAAGTTGAACCAGAACCCAGATTCTTCTCGTGCTCAATTATTACTTATGTCCTCGTGATGAACCTGGAAGCAACCCTTGATGCGAAAACGCTGTCAACACTCTTTGCAAGTGGACTCGTTTTTTTCTATAAATTCAAACGTCAGTGTCCGGAGTTTCAATGATTGGCCTATGGCTAATTTTGAATACTTTTTTCATTTCCATTTCTTTATTCACGTATATTGGAAGTTCAGGACATTTTGAGCCAGCTTATGAAATATGCAGGTTTTATTTATCCTGCTGGTCTATTATGAATTATTCAAAAAAACCATGGTTGATGACTCAGTGACCACTAAATGACTATATATACAGATGAGTCTGCAGAGTGAATCACTGTTTCTTCAAATTCTATTTAGCAAGGTTGCTTTGACGTACTGAGTCAAGCGAAGTTGGGAACTGACCTCAGACACTGGTGATGGGACACTAAGGCAAATCAACTGCTGACCCCTCCACAATCAGCACTTTGGAGCCCCCCTCATATTAATGTCATCTACCGGTACCAAAGTAAGGCGACAATTGGGTCATACCCAACCTTATTCACATGCTATATTTCAGAATTGCTCTTCCCATCCTATGAATTCAGATGATCTGTCACAATCAAAGATTCTGCAAGTACCTCCAGAAGCCACGCCACTGGTGATTTCCCTAAAAAATGGTCCCCCACTACATTCATACCAAACTGAGCATCCTATCCAAGTTTGGTATCCAAGTTACTCTTTGGATGGGAAAGCTCTTGGAAACAGCTATAATGGGCGATTGTACAATGATATTATTGCTATACGGAGATTCCCCTGGGTGGAGAAAGGTCCAAAAAGGGAGGTGGGAGTGTTGTGTTGTTATTAATTTCAAGGACCCACAATTGGTTGGTTTTCGGTTAGATAGACTAAATTTTACTGATATCGTGGACAGTGGCATAAAATCGACCCCTTTAGGCTACATTTACAAAACAATCAACTTCTGATAACGCTTCTGTTCATGGCCCAAGGAAAGGGATCCCTTGGATTGAGACCTGCAGTATGTTTACCTCCCCCCTTCTTGACTCCATGGAGCAGGTAGATTGACCTCCAACCAAAGGGAGATCAGTGGGCATCGGGTCTGTTGTCCTTGATTTGATCCCTCCCATGATTTCTCTTGTCCACAAGGTTAATGTATCCACAAATGATGACTCAATAATTGAATGTACTGATAATCCTTTGTTCTGCTGAACTTGAGCTCTGGCCCAACAAAGCCTAATGTATCAGTTCATGTTGTTACAATAGACTACACTCCACCAGACTCTAGTAAGCATTCTATTTTAAAATCACCTGCAGCTATTGGCCACAATTGTAAGGTAATGTCCTGGAATGTGGCCAGTCTTGCTAGTAAGTTGAGTGATCCTTCCTGTCACCTATTACAAATGAATGTAAAATTATAAGTTTGCAGAAGACCTGGGTACATGATATTATACATATAAATGGTTTGATCTCTTTTGCCACCCCAGCGAACTCCTCTATGAGTGATCGGCACAAGTGTAGCCTGCTAACTTTGATTTCTCTTTCTTTCGTTGGCAAGATCACTCAAATCAACGGCAATTCCCCTCATTTTCAATTCTTACTCATTTATATGCCTGCTAGACAGTCAATTGTTATTGTCAACATTTATCACAATAACTTTATTCAGTGCAATACTAAAATTTCAAAGTAATTAGATTATCTACTTAGTAATGTACTTTGTAACTTAGAGGGGGCAATCTGTAGGAATTTGGCACAGCAACTTCAATAGTAAACTATGCACCTTTTCATGTAACGCAGTTCGTGGCATCTCGGGGTATGCTGATAACGTGGATTATCTGCACCATGTAGAGAAATTTTAACCAGATTATCACCAGGTTCGAATTAGTAATAACAATGGACTTGGTTCCAATCATGGAAGAGAATCAAGTTACTTTTACAGGGACGGGTAATGGAATGGAATGTATGAATGGTATGATTGATTATATTTTTATTTCGAAATCTATGGGACACTTGGTTGTACATTTCAATACTTTGTATAGTGGTTTAAGTGATCATAATCCTTTGATACTTACCCTGTCCCAGAGAAATGCACTCTATACCTCCATCCATTACAGAAGTATATTAAAATGAGTACTATGAGAAAACGGGTAAGCAATAACTCAAAATATTTGTTGCATGAGCTGGTGGGTAAAAATAAGGCGGAAATGTTGGTTTGCTTAGGAAATCGGGATGACCCACTTGCTCTACTTAGGTCCTACAGCACTATTTGTAGCATGGTCACCACATTTTTAACTGCTATGGCCAATCCTAACAACACATATGGTAAAAAATGGGTTGTTTATTTGCTCACCAGAATGTAAAGAGGGCACTCAAGAAAACGCCTCAGGTGGCGGAGGAAGTGAAGTTATATAGAACTAGTTACAAACCCGTGATTAAGGAGAAAACGATTAGACAGCATGCCAGGGAACAAATATGTGAGGCGAGTAGAAGGAATGATGTGTCTCTTTTCAGAAAAATTGTAAATGCGTCTTTTTTTGTTGTTGAACTGATGCCGATAACACCATTTTGGATACTGTTATACCTTCCCATCTGTGGGTAGAAAATTTTTCCAAAGTGTATGAAAAACCCATAACATATTTATGAGGAAATGGTGCTTTGTGCGGCATAGGGTTGGACTGAACTGATCTTCCAGTGATCACTCTGAAAGAGGTACTCACCGCTATTGAACAAAGCCCAAGGAATAAAGCTGAAGGCCCAGATGGGGTCCCCATTGACGTGCTTAAAGATAACTAGTTCCTCGCACCACTTTTAGTAAATAAGGTTAGGAGTGCCACGATGATAGGGCCACCAAGGTCATGGTCGTACTCATCTATTGTCCCCATCTCAAAGAAGGTAGATGGAGCTGATCCCACATTCTACCACCCTATTTCCCTGATTGACTACAACTAAGATACTCTGTAAAATCCTGTTAGGTCATTTAGAAGCTTGGTCCTCTGAAATGCTATATTATGTGATATCCACTATGGGTTTAGACAGGGTCTGAGTACCACATAAGAGAGCTTGAATCTCCATCTTATTATTAGAAAGTATACAAGGGTGAGGAAAGGCTGTATTCCTTTGGCTTTTATGAACCTCGGGCTCTGCATTTTATTGTGTAACTCGGGCAAAGCTGTGGGCCAGAATGCTTGAAACTGGAGTGGAGCGTACACTGGTTCAGTTTTTATATCAACAGCACACTGATCTGACTGGGTATAGTATGTATGGGCCAAACGGAGAGTGTATTCCCCTTTGAAATTGGGCTAGGCATTAGGGAAGAGTGTGTGCTTGCTCCCTTTCTTTTCTGTCTCTACCTAAACAAGCTTGATTCTTCACTGCTGTGTGTAAAGGCCAACATACCTAAGTGGGGACTAGACACCTCCCTGTACTGAAGTATTCTAATGGGTAGAAGGGCAGTCAGTATACAGAGGTCATCAGAAAAGTTTGCCTAGTTTATGGATGACTTGGGCCTGTCTACAACTGTCTCCAAGTCATACATCAGGGTATGTTGTTGGCAGTAGGAGTAAAGTGAAATCAGACTATTTAAAATACCAGACTAGTATGTGCTCCTAAATTCACAAGTAAATTTAGTGAAAGTCAGGAAATTACAACGGAAGCAGTCTATAGCTGCAATTACCAGGATTTCTGCTAATTTGGGCTCTAGTCCTGCAGAAGTGATGACTAATATTTATAAAGCTAAATGCTTCATGTGGCCACCTTTGCTGCTGGGATTTGGTGAACTAGAGAGGTATCAGACCTCCAGGTGACTGGAAATGAATTTATGAAAATATTGAGATCTGTTCTGTTAGAAATGGTTTTTTTGGTTGGCAGTCAGGTTACCTACCCTCTGTCCAAGCAAAAACCTTCACTCTAGTCAGGGTAAGTCACACATAATCCAAGATTATCCTGTGCCCACCCTCTGGTAGCTTGGCACGAGCAGTCAGGCTTAACTTAGAAGGCAATGTGTAAAGTATTTGTGCAATAAATCATACAATACCACCATCTCGCACCACAAAAATACACCACACAGTGTTTAGAAAAATATATAATATTATAAGGATAATTGTAGGTCAAAACAAACAAAGTTGCAATGTGAATTTGTAGAGATATCACTGAAAAGTGATATAAAGTGTCTTAAGTCTTTAAAAAGTAAACAAATTCTCTTTCAAGCACAAAGTACCTGGTTTGGAGTGGAAAATCTCCTCAGAGGGCCACAGAAGAAGAGATACGTGGAAAAATGGTGTGTGCGTCAATTTCTCCCCAGCACACACGGACTTGCATCGTTATTTTTCACGCGGGGAAGTCGTGCGTTGTTTTCCGGCGTGCAGACAGTCTCTTTCTGTGGATCGCAGGGATTACCAGATGTCCTGGGTCTGTGCGTGGATTCTCCTGCTTGTTTTCCGGCTGCGTGTTGTTCTGCGGGGCTGCGCGTCGAAGTTTCGCTCTCACGGCAGGCGTTGCGTCGATTTCTCATCTGGAAGTTGGGCGGCGTTGTCCTTGCGAGGCTGTGCGTCAAAGTTCCGGTCGTCCCGAAGGCTTCGCGTCGATCAGCGTCGGTGTGCAGTGTTTTTCTCGCCGCGGAACAAGCTTTGCGTCGAAAATTTCGGCGCACAAAGCGTCCAAGTGAAAAAGAGAAGTCTTTTTGGTCCTGAGACTTCAGGGAACAGGAGGCCAGCTCTATCCAAGCCCTTGGAGAGCACTTTCACAGCCAGACAAGAGTTCAGCAAGGCAGCAGGGCAACAGCAAGACAGCAGTCCTTTGTAGAAAGCAGTCAGGTGAGCCCTTTAGGCAGCCAGGCAGTTCTTCTTGGCAGGATGCAGGTTCAGGTTTCTTCTCCAGCAAGTGTCTGATGAGGTAGGGCAGAGGCCCTGTTTTATACCCAAATGTGCCTTTGAAGTGGGGGAGACTTCAAAGAGTGGCTAAGAAGTGCACCAGGTCCCCTTTCAGTCCAATCCTGTCTTCCAGGGTCCCAGTAGGGGGTGTGGCAGTCCTTTGTGTGAGAGCAGGCCCTCCACCCTCCCAGCCCAGGAAGACCCATTCAAAATGCAGATGTATGCAAGTGAGGCTGAGTACCCTGTGTTTGGGGTGTGTCTGAGTGAATGCACAAGGAGCTGTCAACCAAGCCCAGCCAGACTTGGATTGTAAGGCACAGAAAGATTT
The DNA here is from genome assembly GCF_031143425.1 of Pleurodeles waltl. NCBI lineage: Eukaryota > Metazoa > Chordata > Amphibia > Caudata > Salamandridae > Pleurodeles > Pleurodeles waltl. Next base: position 972,339,373 of record NC_090446.1, on the reverse strand, counting down.
AAGTGCAAAGAAATGCTTACTTTCTAAAAGTGGCATTTCTAGAATAGTAATATTAAATCCAACTTCACCAGTCAGCAGGATTTGGTATTACTATTCTGGCCATACTAAATATGACCTTCCCACTCCTTTGAGATCAGCAGCTACCACTTCAATACTGTATGAGGGCAGCCAATGTTAGCCTATGAAGGGAGCAGGCCTCACAGTAGTGCAAAACGAATTTAGGAGTTTTACACTACCAGGGCATGTAAACTACACCTACCTTCCCCCCACACAGCACCCTGCTCTAGGGGTTACCTAGGGCACACATTAGAGGTGACTTATATGTGGAGAAAGAGGAGGTTTAGGCTTGGCAAGTACTTTTAAATGCCAAGTCGAGGTGTCAGTGAAACTGAACACACAGGCCATTCAATGGCAGGCCTGAGACAAGGAAAAGGGGCTACTTAAGTGGGTGGCACAACCAGTGCTGCAGGTCCACTAGTAGCATTTAGTCTACCGGCCCTAGGCACATATAGTGCACATTACTAGGGACTTATAAGTAAATTAAATAGTCCAATCAGGTATGATCCAAGATAACCATGTTTAAAGGGAGAGAGCATATGCACTTTAGTACTGGTTAGCAGTGGTAAAGTGCGCAGAGTCTAAAAGCCAGCAAAAACAGTGTCCAAAAAGTGGAGGGAGGCAGGCAAAAAGTTAGGGGTGACCACCCTAAGGCTGTCAGGCCTAACATGTCCCTTCTGGTACGTCCACATACATATGCCACTTAGAACTTGGGTTACCATATTTGGAGGATTACGTGAAACTTTCCCCTTTGATGTTGTGGGTTATTGTACGGTCCAAGCCAGAAACGATACTTAATCGACCTGTAATATCAGACTGCCAAAGGCATGAAAACGCTCATAATATTCAATTATCTAGCCATGTTAACAAGGCTTGGTGAGGTGGCAGAAAGCAGCAAGCAGAGGATGACCACTTATCAATATTTATCAACCACCGTTTACATGGAACCTTACCTTTATTTTGTACCTAATCATTATCACAGATTTTATTTGGTTAGATTTTGTTTTAATTTTTAATAGAGCTCAACTTTTGGTTTCCTATCTAGATCTGTGTAGTAAGACTCACACCTGGTACCTTGCACGTGATTCTGAGTTTCCACAATCTATGCGGATTTCCTTTTTTTCTGTAACCTCTACACAACTCCAAGGAAAATGTTTTTTCTGCCTTCATTAAAGTCTCTAATAATAAGGAAACTCTGACCTACGCTGTTGGATCTACAACTTTTACAAACTGAATTTGTCGGCTTAACCGTACACACATTTATTTCGGCTGTGGTCAGGCTAAGAAACATGGTTGGCAAGTAATTCTGGGTCATGGGTAAAGTAATTGCGCTCTGTACTCGTGTTTTAGTTTTAGCGCTTTATTCCTAAAATGATTATGGTGCTGAAGATCTGTGACTGACCTAACTCTGTACCATTATTTATGGATTATGTCTGTATTTTATTATGCATGTTAGGATCCGACCTAGATGAAATTGAGCTTTTCGTCTTTTAAAAATTTTAATCATTCAATTTAGAATTCCAAAATTATTATTGTTTAATGATTTTCTTGCACACGGATGATTACTTAAAATGTATTCTGGCTCTAGGTTTTGTGTTCACGTTCGATGATGTAGTCTAAATTTTAATTTTTGTTGTAAAAATGCTCTTTTTGCTAATGAATGCTTTTATAGTTTACTATAAACCGAATAAAGATCTTCTAACTGACTGAACCCATATTTTTGTCAAGCTCATCTTGGAGTGGGCACATTTGAATGTAACAGTGAGGAATGTGCCATCTCCACGACCAAATTCCTAGCCCTGGATTGGTACTGATGAACTGAGGATATCCTACTAGTTTTGAACTGATGAGCAGTTGCCAATACTGAGCGCATCTGCTCTTGAGAAGAACACACCTTGGCAATTTTTGCATCTAGATCAGATCCCAGAAACTGTTTCTGAAGGAACTGTTGGGATGATTTTTCTTTGTTTAGACTCAGACTCATCCTGTGAAAGAGATATAAACAAGGAGTAGCGGATCTTACTGGCATGCTCATTGGGTTCTTTAGATCAACCAATCATTGGGTATGAAAATCCATGGAGTTCTTTCGTTCAAGAACTCAGTAACAAAAGCCATGCATTTTGTGAAAATTTGAGGGGTTAATTTAGGCCTAGAGGAGATAACCTTACATTAGAATTGGCAGTCTCCCATCACTCCAGAATTAACAGTGTTGTTAAAATGTTGCCCCTCCTAGACTGTCACTACGTGGAAAGACAGATTTTGAACGTATTTGTTCAAATGGCGCAAGTAGAGAATTGGATGTTAAATTCCTTATTTTTTTCCTGATCAGAAATGATCTTGAATAAATTCATCTGTTCCAGTGAGATCTGGGGACCGGCTTGATGTCTTTCTGCAACAGAAGGCTGATCTCACTGTAGGAGATGCAGGTGTTGACTAGTCTCTTACACTGGAGGTGAATTCAGGGACTGAGAGTCTTTCGAGAAATTTGAGGGTGTAATCACACTTGTCTGGATCAATGGCTTATCAGTCAGAAGTGATATAATGTAACTTGTCCAGGTAGTTGGAGATCCACTGCCCCACAAAGTCCTGCAAAGTGGTATGTTGGTGGCGGGTGCCAGAAACGAAATCAGTTTCTCTTGTCCTGAGAACAAGGCTGGACATAACCCGGTGTCATGGTGATTTGCCTGGCATAGGTGAAGTGTGCGACACTCTGGGTGGTGGATGGGATTAATACTGCTTTGATGCTGGTAATTATATGGTGCCTAAATAAGTTTGTTGAGTTTTGTCTCGAGTTTCACAAAATGGAAGCCTCTAAAATTGAAGTATAAAAAAACTTTGGTGTGATGCTTCAATAAATTTCAGCCACTGGTAATTACTCGGCTGGATCCCAGTTCATCATTTTTGTTGCCTACATTGCCAATCATAGTGGACCCAGCTATATGAAAATCAACCTTGATCTTGCGCCAGAAGTAACAGTCCAGTGGTAAAGTGAGCACAGAACCCTGTTGCACTTAGGGCTTCACATTGAAGTAAACAAAAAAAACACCTCACTGATGAGCACTAAGTAGTTCAAACCCAGTATCGGGTTGCTTGTGGTCCCTTTTGGAAGGGGTCTTGCTTGGCAGCTTGGGGCAAACTTTTCCAATGAGGAGAAAGGTAGGTACTGATTTGCATAAAGCAGGCATTTGGCAAGAATGCAGGGTGGGTAAAAAACAATGGACTGGAATGCAGCATTGAGGGACTGCCAGGGACCAAGATTAGTTTTAGCATTCCACCCGTCACTTTGTTGTTGTTGAATTTTAAGCTCCTAAGTGTGACCAGTATGTCCGGACTTGAGTCCTGTGCTCACTGTGCTATTGGACTCAAGCTATACCTTCCTAATGAGACCTAAGTAGGTCAAAACCAGTCTAGGGTTGCTTGTAGTCCCTCCTGGAGGAATGTCACCCAGAGCGATTGTATGTGGCTGGCTGAGATTAATTCAAACTCTTCAGCCATCAGCTTTTTGTTGCTGTAGTTTAGTCTCTAAAAGTGAATCACTCCCAGTGAACATGCCACTTGTGTATCTATTTTTATTTATTTCATGGGTTTTTGTAGAGATAATGCATTCAGTCACTAGGGGTATCTTGGCACTACAACACACAAAATCAAAAACAACTGTTGCAAGAAACCGTGAATACAGGAGATACAAAAATAACAGTTTGCAGAATTTAGCCAAATTATCTTCCTTTCATAGAAAAAGTGACAGCTTATTCCACCATGTGACCATGGACACTGAAAAAGCGTGTCCACCCATTGACGTTGGAATTCTAATTACAAATGTATCCTCGGAACAGATGTGTCTGGTGGGGTGGTACCACTGAAAGTTCTTGGTGAGCCGCGAACAACAGAAAATTACACACTGCCTTATGGTTTAGGCACATAGACTTGAAAAGTATACGTTTTCTCACAAGCAGCCAGTGTAAAGCAATCAAGGCTGGAGTAATAGAGTTCCTCGGACGAAGACCCACATCCAGTCTGGCTGTGTAGCTCTGGGTTAACTGAAACTTCTGGACCGGAAGCTCTGGGAGGTCAAGGTGTATAGCATTGCAGTACCCTTGGTGAAGAGATACAAATGCGTTATGCAATGGGATCTTGTGAGGGAATGAGAAGAAAAGTATGATCTGTTTCAACAAATGAAGTTGTAAAAACATTATTTAAGTACTGCATTGATTTGAGAGAGTAGGGTTAAAGCTGGATCTACTTTTAATCTCAAATTCTTCACTACTTGGACTGGTACTGGTTTTGGACCTAAAGATAGAGGCCAGAAACTAGTTCCCAAAATGGAGATGGTGTCAATGGACAAAGGATTTCCATTTTATCTCCATTCAGTTTTAGATAGATATGGCTCATCCACCGATTTTTAGTGATGCAATCAAAGAGTTGGTTCGCAGCCATCTCAGCATTAACAGAGGTTTTGATGGTTAATTGGCACAAGTTGAAATGAGATAGGCCAGTAAAATCATATACAGGTTAACAAGTAAGGGAGGGAATAATTAAACCCTGGGGACTCCAGAAAGACATGGTCTGACCCAAGATGTGTAAGAGGTGGAAGTACACCCCGATAGGTAGTTACTAAACCATGACAGCAGGAAGTCTCTTACTTTCACATTCAACGTCCTACCTATGAGGATTTGATGGCACACTGTGTGTAAGGCTGCCAATAAATCTAAAATAATCAGAGAGGCAGAGATGTTATTATCTACACAGTGGTGCAAGTCATCAAAAAATGAAAGAACAGTAAATTTCATACTGGAGCCAAGGTGAAAAACCATTTGTTCTGGATATAAAGTGGCATTTTGTTCCAGAAAGGTCGATAACTGGTCAAAAACAGCCTTTTTTAACAGCTTGGCCAAGTAAGACAGCTGTCAGATCCGATGATAATTGGCCAGAGTGTCTAGATCTAGTGAGAGTTTTTATTAATCAAGGGGGGCACACAGGCCAATTTCAAGGTGGCAGGGACAAGACGATATATATGTATTTATAATGACTCGGCATTGCGCAAATCTCGGTTGCTGAAGGTTTTATGCAGCTTTAGGGACAAGTGATCATTACGGGGCCCTGTGGCCTTACTCGTTAAAACCAATTTGTTAAAACCGTCAGAATGAACAACACTGTTATAATATTAGTGGGGCAAGGCAAAATAATATCTAGTGGGGGTGTTCCAGTGCCACGTGGAACTCAGCCAAAGATGCTTGAATCGTTAAAATGTTATTTGAGCAAATCAGTAACCACATTGTATTTTTCAAAAGAACAACGTCTAAGTCTATTTGTTTTGGGGATTATGAAGTTCTTTAATCCCTGTAAACATGACAGCCGTTGGGTTAGATGTATTCAACATTTTGGTAGAATAAAAGGCATGTTTAGTTGTTTTTTTTTTTTGGATCAAGCGCACAAGTGATTTGACCTGTTATAAATATTGTGGGCTTTTGACCACCCCCATTACTTTCACTCGTTCCTGGGTTTGCCTTTAAAAAATCCTTTATCATCATTGGTAAATGCCTTACGTTTGTCCCTCCTTGGGGCGGTTTTGTTACCGCCTTGCAGACTGCCCCTGTTACATGGATAATTGCATGATTGCTGATAAGTTTGACTGGAAGCAAACTTTTTTGTTTTTGTGTCTCTCCTTCGCGCTCATGGCAGTCATGACGCTTTGAACTGGCTCCCTTATGTTTACTTTTTATTCTCAATTTAAGTGGCAAGAAAAGTCCAGTTAGGAATTTACAACGCTAATAGTTCTAACTCAAGCAAACGCGAGACCCATCGCATTGCAAATGCTTGTTCTTATTTTATATTCTACAAGGCATTGTTCACAGGTCTGCTAAATAGAACCTTGCCATTAAAGGGCATGTCACAGATGAGGTTCTGCACACCAGACCTGCTGCAAGACCGCAATTCTTGCGAGTTGAAAGTAGCATGTAGTGGCCACAACCACGGCTGCTTCAATTAGGGCAACTGAACAGCATACCCTTTCACATAGAATGCCTTGGTCGACGCATGCTTCTCATCTGTAGGGCATGAGATGTTGCCCACAATCAGTGGCCAGGTATATCCACTAAATTAGACACCTTGATAGATCTTGCAGTCACAAAAGACATTCTTATGCCAAATGTGTCTAGCTTGTTGTCATTCTTGTCAAGCAGGCGTCTGCGTTATAAGCCTGGCTCTGAGGTGTCAAATGTTAATGGAACAAGTACTGTCCAGTGCATTATTTAGCCAGCCTTGAAACTGCTGCTGTGTAGAAGGCCGAATTCAGCATAATTTTTTTGCCTTCCAACCAAATATTTTCAATAATGAAAGCAGAGCAAAACACTTTCCGTGGTAGGTCTCTAAAACCAAAAAGAAAGCAGTCAATCTCTGCTGTAGCTAATGGAAGCTCAAACCGCTTCAAAGCCCTTTACGCCAACAAACGGAATCTAGCTATGTCATTTGGAAGGGAGTCTGCCGGTGGATGCTGGACCTGTGTAGGTGGCACAGAGTCCCATTTGTCATCTACAGATATGTCTTCTCGCATCTCACCATCTTCTTCATCATCTTCATTAGAGTCCACTTCAGCAAACCTGGGGTGCTTAACCTGGCAACAAATGTGGCAGTTGTGGGGAGGAGACAATGAAGGTTGCGGACATGGTTTGGGTTGGCGGTGGTGGAACAGTTAGCTGAATTGGTTGTTCCAGGTTGTTGAGGTGCAATGGACACCAATCCTGACAATCTTGTGTAGAAGTCCTTCATTGTGATCTGAAGGCCCTAGTAAAGCCAACTGGGACAAGGAGCACTAGTGGTTCAAAATATAATGGGGCAGGATAAACTTTGCATCCTTATGTGGCCGCACAGTTGAATCTGATGGGTCATAGTAATATGAGTAATCATAATAATTGCTGTTTTGATGTTTATCTTGCTGGTCCAGACCCAGATCATGCTACTCGTCGTCCTGGTAATGTATGTGCAACTGGCAACGTCTGTGAGCAGATCCAAATGGGCCTTGGGCCTATTTCTCCCACTTAGTGTCAATAAATGTTGCTGGGAGCTTGCTGGATATTTTGTCAGGCAAGGTGTGGGCTGGTTGCAGAAATAAGGCTGCTTTCTTGCTCACAGAGCATTGATTAAAGTGCTGTAGTTGTTTGTAGGTACATGAGCAATGGATGTGCTGTTGATGACAGTGTAGAAAATATTGTTGCCAATCGTGGTTTTGCTGACAAAGGTGATTGTAACAACGCCTTTGCAAATGATGAATGTAGTATCATCAGTGGTGGAGCTACAGCTGATACTAGGACAGAAGTCATCAAAGAAGAACTCCTCAGAGTCATCTCCAGAGGTAACAGATATTGTCTGGATGCAGCCTTGTTCAGGAGTAGCAGCAGTCTTCCCTCTCTTCAAGGTTTCTCAGATAAAGTTCAACACTTTCTGCAGTTCTTGTCCTTATGAGCTTGGATACAAGCAATATATATATATTCCTCATCAGTATACCCTCACTTGGCTGTTTTTTGTTCAGCACAACCTGCATACTTTAAACAAAACTTTCTTGAAGGGGTCAGATTGTCTATAGGATTCTAGTCTGATGGAAAGAACTGTCCTATCCCTTGGCTAAGGTCGCAAAAAAAAACACTCAAACAGGCAAGGACTGGTATAATATTTGGAAATATCACTGAAAAGGACCAATATTAGCTTTATAATTGCTAACCTGAAGTACAAGCAGAGTTCAGAGAGAGACTACGATCACACACTACATGTAGTAGAAACTTCAGATGCAGTGGGTTATGGTGTAGGGGGTTGAATTTGTTCGCCTTTCACCTCAATTGCTGAACTGGTGTGATTTTCAAAGAGGTAGTAAGTTACTAAATAAACAATTTTCAAGCATTCTGGGCAGTCTAATGGATTGTATTACTATTAAAATGTTAAGGGGAACTCACAGATAGACAACGGGAGAGATTCAACCCTGTGAATCTATGAAACATCCAATTCTAGAGAAAAAGGATTGCTTTTATCGGTATAAATAAGGATGGAGGTACATCACCAAGAAAAGCATCACACGGTTCCTGATAAAGTCCCAAATACCCATCATGGGAACTTCCCATTTCCATACTCAAGGAAAGCCATGGCGAAAAAGAGATTCAGGAGAATGTTAACATAGACACATTACCCAACAATATTGGGTACAAAAGGTAACATGGAGACTGGCTATTTGACTACAGCAAGGAGGACAGAGTCTCGAAGGACACAGAGACTGTCAAGGCATCAATCAGAAATTGCAGTTTATATGCCACAGATTTTTATGCAACCCTCCCTAGAAAAAGAACCCATGTAATGGGTAAGAACTGTTCTGCGTCAGTTTCAAAATGTTTGCATTAATTGTTGTTAGCATCGAGTGCTGAACAGTGACGGAAAAAAATACGTTCAATACTTTTTTATTCCATTTTTAATGTTAAGGCACCGATTCTCTAAATATCGAGTTACCGGCCAGTTTCTTTGCAACAGCATATCGAAAACCTTTTATGTCTCTCTTTAAATAGGATTCTTTGTTTTTCCATTTGTTGTCTCTTAATGCTAGGTCAGGGGATGAGAGTAGAGTGAATGTGTGTGGGTAAAGTGTTTGAAAGTGTTGTGGGCCGGGAGACTTCCACAGCCATTCTGTTCCCCCACTGCAATTGTTCTCAAATCTAAACCCAACAATGGTTCGGTTAAAGTGGATTTTAAACTTTTTAGTCTACATTCCAAAGCAAAAGAACTAGACTACCTGAAAAGAAATGCTAATCCCTTTCCACCTGAGGCTACTGGTGCTTCCACATCACCATCTGGAAAGGTGAGATAAACATTACCATAAGTGAGAAAAGTACCAGATCTTCACTCACCCCAATTAAAAGGTCTCTGAATAGTACAAAATGCATGTCAATTCGCTTTTAAGTACAAGCGTACTTAATGTATGCTAAAAGGAAATAATTTAAGAATTTTTGTATGATTCACATTTCTGTACTTTTTACATCTTTGCAATGTTTAGGATATTTAAGTTAACTTTTTCAGTGTGCATTTTGATGCTATCTTAATCTGTTATGCATTGTTTGTACCTATTGTCATAAAGTTAATCAGATAAGAGATCTCAAGAAGCGGTGTTATTAAAAATTGGGGAATCTGACTAGCTGTAAGAGAAGAAACAACAACAAAAAAACACGGAAAAAGTAGTATACTTTTAAAAAGGTTGATGTTTCGGAAGTAGCCAGCTGAAGGATTGAGCAGGAAAAACAGTTGAAGCAAATTTCTCTCCAATGGCACCATTTTAAGAAAGCTGGGTGTACTAAATTTTTTTATGAAATTTCTTGAGGATTCAATCTGGGAAAATATATGAATTTGGGGAGAGTGCTTCAGTGATGACAGTACAAATGACAAACTATATAAGTAATTCCCATAGAAAAGACGGTTCTCAAAGAACACGCGTACAGTGCTTTAGCTGTGAAAAAAGGGTAAATTAGTGTGATTGCTCGCAGAATTAATTTGTCACTGAGAATAGAAATTAGAGCTTTGCAGCACTTTTTCGATTTTAACAGAGATGTGTAACACATCTATTGGGCACATAGACCCTTTACAGTTAAATAAGTGCATGGCGCCATTGGGCTAATTTTACTATCTTTATCGGTTTCAAGGACAGCAAGCGAGTGGGTTGTCAAGAAGGAATGCTGTACCTTTTTTAACAGCTGACTAATCGTTTAGGAGTGTAGTCATCACTGAAATATCTGGGGCCATATGGCTCAGTTTTATTCATGTTAACTTCAGATAGGGATTTAACAAATCCATAGGCGTGCACTGGGGTTGTGGTGGAGTTGTCTGGTGGTGCCACATCAATCAGTTACAAGTGATAGCCAAGACAGTAACGCTGAAAACCAAGACAGTGACGGTTAACACACTAACAAACATAAGTAGCTGCAAGGAAATGCTGCCTCTTCAAGGAAGTTTGAGGTGTCCTGCTTTAAGGGTAACTAGATTAACCATGCACTTTAAAGTCATCTTATGGAGGATGTTTGCTAGACTGCAATATTGGAAATGGACATAAATTCGTGTATTAGTGTCCAGATTCTCAATTGGGGCATGGCAGATATAAATTTTATTTTAAAGTGATGGGAGTACCTGGGGACAATGTGAAAGGATAATAAGAGATGTGCAAAATAATGGACTCTCCAGCTCACCACAATCCGTATAGAACATGACATGCCAATATCAAAGAAAATTAATATATTTGGGTTTATACTAGCTGAGTAGTAGGGCAATGCAATGTACGATCATGACGTTCTTTTGATAGGTGGCCACCAATTTCTAACGAATACTGGAATCACCAAGGAAAACATTTAGGGGCATGCTACAGAAACATGACCTTTTGGTGCTCAAATGGGTGTTATGAACCTCATTGTTTGTTGTTTTATGGACCTCGGCAGGATAAAAGAAAGACTCTATTGTGCAGAAACTCAAACTTGTGGCCAGCAAGTTTCCCACAGATCTCTACACAGGTTTCAGGTGATTCTGCTAAAAAAAAACCTTTATAAATACATTTTGTCTGAATGTTATGAAGGCATGGCATAGTCAACGATGTTTAACCCTTTTCTAGCCAAAGTTCGTTTGAAAGTCAAAGTTCTGTGTCCCATTATTTCAGGAAGTTCCACAAAGAGAGGGACTTTGGCTCCACCCACATTTTGATTCCTTTTGGTACAGCATTTGACAGGGCAGGTTATGTGTTTGTCTGCTTACAAAGTAGTCTCATTGCCTCTGCTGTGCCCTCGGGCTTTCACATGTTGCTCAGGCACATGTGAGCAAGGACACACCTGGGGCCGTAATATAAATTGTGTTCCAGGACGCAACAGACATGTGGCAGGTTTGTGCACCCAGGAGGCACAATGATATTACCGAAGGGACCGCAGAAATGTGTGTGTCCCCTTCTAGAATACTGATAGTGCTAGCACACATGTAGTGGCAGGGTTATCACGAGAGGGTGTGGCCTCACTCGCATGGGGGTGTGGCCCCAAGCAAATTAGGAAATCCCTTTGCCTATGCACCCATGCCATATTATTGACAAGGGCACAGAGGCAAACATGCCTTTAGGAGGACCACTGAAAGTGCACCACATAAGCATGGGGCACTTTCAGTACGCCTCCTAAAGGCAGTCCTCTGGGGGGAGGAGAAAGGGGGTCCTGTGCCTCCCCACCGACATCACCCTGTAGACAAGTGCAGTCATTCACTGCACCCGCCAGCAAGTGGATCTCCAATACCCCATTGAAGAGCAGGCGGGTTGAGCCTGCACTGAGAAATACGGAGCAGCTTTTAAACAACTGCTCCGTATTGCACTTGAATGGGCTGCCCCCAGGGCACAGCAAGTTTGCAGCTGCCCTAGGGGTAGGGCGGTGTTTGTAATATGCCACACTTTCCTCGATTTTGTACAGCCCACCTTTTGAAAGGTGCGCTATATTCAAAATACAGTCTTTTGGTTATTGCATCACGGGCTAGGTATTTTTTTCATTTTATAGATGTAATAGTTATGTTACGTGGATTTTCAGAGCCCGCTTATCACCTGAGAGGGATCCAGGCACTGGGTAGGCCAATTTATCTCCTACTAGAATAGCTAGGTCTTCAGATTCTTGTGGAATTCAAGAAGGGATGGGGAGGTTCTAATGTGGAAGTTCACTCCTGTGCGTTAAGGTTGATCATGATTGTTAAACTGACAGGCATTTGTGAAGCATTTCTTTAAAATAGAGAAAGAAAGAGCATGTTTTATCCAGGTTTGTTGGTGTGTCTGTTTCTATGGTTAGGCAATCTCACAATTCGAATTGAAATGTAAGAGAAAAGAATATTTCCAAGACTACGGGAAAACACTTGTGTTCTGTGAAAGGAAAGCAAAGGACTGTGGGCTCAGACTACGGGAAAACACTTGTGTTCTGTGAAAGGAAAGCAAAGGACTGTGGGCTCAGACAGAGCCCTTCTCTGCACCCTTCTCCGTCCCACCCCATCTCTGATTTCATGGATATGAAAGCTGAAACACTCTAAATACACTGCTAGCTGGCAGGGCAGAGAAAAAGGGGATGGTGTCGATAGTGGGAGATGTCTCCCGGCCATCGAGTAACTTGTAGTGGTCTCCTCTGTGTTGGTGAGGAGGGGGTCTGAATGTGTATTGTACACCACCATGGATTTAGACAGACGTGTTTCCCTCATTCATATAACGTCTCCTGTGCTCTGTGCCACAGCCTGTACCCTAGTGTCAACAGGCCTCATCTGACACGTCTGCCTGGCTCCATAGCTGTACCACCACCAGCCACACCAACATGGTCACTGGCACCAACTCCTGCATCACTGCTACCACTAACATTACCATCACAACCACTGACAGAGTACCACCACTACAGCACCATTACCACCACCACGGGTACCACCACCACAGTCCCATCGTTACCACCATGTCCACCACAATTAGCACCACTACCACTAGTACAACCACCAAACATAACACCAGTACTATCACCACCAGTAACAACGCCAGTCGCCAGTACCTGTGATAATTATTTCACACTTGCCCTATAATGCAGCAGTGAGTGAAACAAGTTCACATACTGCTCATAAATATTCATTAAGAGAATATTCTTTCCACCCTATCGAATGTGTTCATAGTAAAAGGATCTGCCCTTTAGGAGCAGATTGTGATTATCATAAGCTATTTAGGATCACCCCATCTACTTTGGCTTGGGGAAGTTGGGCACAGGACTTTTTGTAAGTATGTTACTGCTGTCCCATTTCGTCGGAGTTTTATTGGTGCTGTATAATATGCTAAACTGTGTGGCACTGCCAAGATCCTGCCTCAATACCCTTAAGGGTAGTGCAAGGGTACCAAAGGTTTATTTTAAATAAAATCTGCAAAACAACATTTTAAACGTTTTTTTCCCATAGGGCAAAATCGTGTCTCTGGTTCGTAGCTGTCCTCAAATTTTCTTTCTTTGTTCGTCCATAATAATGTGTGTCCAACATAGGTCCAAGAAGGTCTAATTCATCCCAGAATTTCTGAATAACCACTACGTAAAGGATTTTCGTTTAGATGTATTGTATGTACATGTTTGTGGAACACCTGACATGGATCTGCTGCTCCTGGACCTGAGTTCGTCAGACATCTAATTGCATCTGTCTGAAGCTTTCAGGATCTTTGACTCGTTAGTGGCTTTTCATCATCACTGGAATATGCACATCATGAGGAGAAGAGGCTCCATTTGACCTTGGGTATTAAGGTAGGGAGGAGATGGAGAAAGATGTTTCCAGTGATTACATGTTCAAAGTATAGTAATTCAAGAGATCATTGCATTTTAAGTGTCAAAACAGCCACCACATAAATCTTTATGGCGAGGTTTGCTTTGTTTCTATGCTAACCCCATCGCTCTTTTGAGATTCGCACCGATCCCTTTATTTGTTGTTCCGAATATAAACACCGCACGCATTTAATTCTATCTCCGTGTTTCAAAAATTGCGACTTTCAAGGCTTCTGTTCGTAGATGTATCTTCTCGAATGATGACGCGTAGCATCAGATGTTGCATTGTACTGGCCTGGGGTTGCTTCTGACTGCTGCTGAAAGAGAGGAAGGGGGACACAGCACCCTTTGAAGCAAACACGTGGAGGGACCGGCAGTCTCGCCCAAACAGCAGTCAGCGGAGAAAGGTTCAAAAGAAGTGGCAGCAGCAATGGTTTCCAAAGGACTGTGGGCAGCAGACTGGGCGTGGAGACAAGGAAATAACAGTCGCTGGAGGCTCACCCTAGCGGACATTGCCCTGAAATACAAGTTACGATTTGGTTGGAAATAAGAGGCGGCATGCGAGGGGTATCCTGATGCTGTAAAAAACACCTTGTGTTTACCTTCCTAAAGCTTATAAGTATGAGGACGCACTGACAAAGGCAACAGGTCTCGCTTTAATGTGCAAATGTGGGGAATTACATCTGCCTCAAGTAGCACAATTAGCCAAGCCCTACTGGCTTTGACAATGGTTGTTTCCTATGCGGAGAGGAGGGATGGGGACATTCTCAGCCGCGCACATATGCTACCAGCCTTGTACTAACCGCACTTCTCCTGTACCTCCCCCCTCCCCCACAAAGCTACTGCTCTGGAGGGTAATACTTTCTTTCACTTTCCTTTCCTTCTACAGTTGTAGTGCTTCAGCCCAAACTTGCCGCAGCTGAAGTAAAAATGGAAAATAAAGACACCCTTTTAAAGTCTTATTTTACTGATTATTTGTTTACTTCCAGTTCTTGTAGTTCATGAATTTTTAAATGGTTGTAAACCTTTTAATTCACTTTATTTTTTTTAGTCCTGCAGAGGATTCGACACTGGGTCTGTGAGTTTATCCAAAAGTGTTGGTCAAATTGTTTATCATCGACTTGGCTTTGGTTCCATCAGAGTAGGTTTTTTCAAACCCGGAGTTTCAATATGTTAACGCAGCCCCGTGTACAGTGGTCAGGCTTCTACCTTTTGTCTGCGAGCACAACAAAACCGGGCAATGGAGCCCTGGACTCTCCAGTGAACGTAGGGGCATGAAATGCCTGAGCACCACGGCGTGGATACAAGTCGAGATATCTCACACTGCTGGTGTGAGTAAAGTATTTTTCGGTGTACCCAAAGCGCAAGATACTGCTTCCACAATATCTGATTTCGCTCCACTTGAGAAGCTGGTGAGACCAGTTTGCATACTTCACAGTAAAACATTTACTAACGGGTCACGGAAGGGAGGCTCTAACACTACACAAAAGATAAAAACAGTAAAGTTACTACAATCAATGCTCAAAACAAACATAAGGTTAGGAATGCCAGAGGGCAGAAGAAAGGTTTTGTATTTCTTTGTGAACCTACATACACCAAGAAGCATCCAATTTCTGACAGGAGTGAGTCAACATAATTTGGGGACTGTGACTGACGTCATTTATTGTGCCTCTGGCTATCACCAAGCATGCAGCGAAACCAGTCTAGGACCTCCATCTGAAGAATCTATTCCTGCCAAAGGATTGAATTCCAATTTTTAGCAAATGTTTTGTAAGTGCGATTGGACACCGAGTCCCATTACATAAGGTTCATATTTCAGAGGGCTGGAGTGCTGTGCACAGTGACAGAGGGGGCTGAGGCAGAGAACGTGTGCTGTACGCGAAGCAAGAGCAAAAACAACAAGTGATGGACGGAATGCTGAACATTGTCAAACATTCACCCCCAGTACAGTGATCTGGGCCTAAATCCATCGTTTTTTTGCTGCCCATGCCATTCCAGTTTGGACCCAGCCATATGCAAATCAGTCTTGACCCTGTTCCCCATGGGAACAGTCCAGCCCGAACTGCTAGGCCAGGTCTTCCCTGGACTGGAAACAAGCATCCTGGGACCGGTTTCGGGGTTTCACCCCTCATCAGCCAGGCTAGCTTGAATCCAGTGGCATGGGAAGCACGGGACCCACGTCTGGGTAGGGCGACAAAGCAAAAACAACAAGTGATGGACGGAATGCTGAACATTGTCAAACATTCACCCCCAGTACAGTGATCTGGGCCTAAATCCATCGTTTTTTTGCTGCCCATGCCATTCCAGTTTGGACCCAGCCATATGCAAATCAGTCTTGACCCTGTTCCCCATGGGAACAGTCCAGCCCGAACTGCTAGGCCAGGTCTTCCCTGGACTGGAAACAAGCATCCTGGGACCGGTTTCGGGGTTTCACCCCTCATCAGCCAGGCTAGCTTGAATCCAGTGGCATGGGAAGCACGGGACCCACGTCTGGGCATACCTTTCCCACTTAGGGCGACAAAGCAAAAACAACAAGTGATGGACGGAATGCTGAACATTGTCAAACATTCACCCCCAGTACAGTGATCTGGGCCTAAATCCATCGTTTTTTTGCTGCCCATGCCATTCCAGTTTGGACCCAGCCATATGCAAATCAGTCTTGACCCTGTTCCCCATGGGAACAGTCCAGCCCGAACTGCTAGGCCAGGTCTTCCCTGGTCTGGAAACAAGCATCCTGGGACCGGTTTCGGGGTTTCACCCCTCATCAGCCAGGCTAGCTTGAATCCAGTGGCATGGGAAGCACGGGACCCACGTCTGGGCATACCCTTCCCACTTAGGGCGACGCAAGAGGCGCGGAGAGCAGTAGCAGTGAGACACTTGAACAGAGATGCGAAGTGGGGGATGTGCTTCAGGCGAGAGATGCAGAGGCTGGCTGTGCTGTACAGGGATGTGAGGAGAAAGACAGATGTGCTGAAAGTGAGAGATGCAGAGTGGGAGATGCCCTGGAGGAGAGCCTCAGCGGTGGAGTGTGTGTGAAGCAAGAGATGCAGACCGAGAGTAGTGACCTGGAGTAGAAGCAACGGCCTAAAGAAGAGACATGGAGAACTGGTGTTCTGACCTCCTAAGGAGAGTCACAGAGAGCAGCAATGATGTGACTGCAGTTACAGATGCGGAAAGCACCACTGATGTGCTCAAAGTGAAAGGGGTAGAGCAGGTGGGACGTGCTAGAAGGGTGAGATATGGAGCAGGAGCTGCAGAGTGCGAGTGAGCGGGAAATGTCCTGAACAACTCATTGTAAACAACGTGGACATCTCGCACGCAAGCGTAACCACGCTTGCAGGAACAACAACTGCCTTTTTCTGTGACTTAACCACCCATGTGCCTAGCTAGGCACAGAAAAAGGCAGAGTGGATTGGGAGAAGAGGCGGTGAGGTAAGTGGAGTTGGGGCAGGGGTGGGGGCCGGGTGGGGGGTTTGGGCATTTCGTTTTTTAGAGGTTGAGATGTGGGGTTAGGCTATTTTATTTTTTAGGGGTGGGGGGGGTTGGTTATTTTTATTTAGGGCTTAGGGTGGGGCCAGGGTAGTTTATTTTTAAAGGGGTGGGGGAAGGTTTAAGGAAGGGAGGGAGGAGAGAAGAGGAGCAAGGACCGGGAGAGGATGCAGTGAGGTAAGAGGGGTTGGGGCAGGGGTGGTGTAGTTTTTAGGGGTGGGGTGAATTTAGGGCTTAGGGTTGGTGGAGGGTCAGAGTAGTTTACTTAGGGGGAAGGTTTATGGGCTCAGGGCGGGTGGAGGCTCAGGCAGTTTACTTAGGGGGGAGGTTTTAGGGCTCGGGGCCGGTGGGGGGGTGTCGGGGGTAATTTTGTTTAATGGGACGGGGGTGGAGGTCAGGATAGGTTTTTCATTAGGGTTCAGGGAGGGTGAGGGTTCAGGGTACTTTAGTTTCTAAGGTAGGGGTTGGAGGTTAGGATACTATTTTTATTAGGTGTCAGGGCGGGTGGGGTGGTCGAGGTAGTTTAGGAATTATGGGTGGAGGTTTGTTTTGGGCCTTATGGCGGGGGTAGGGGGCATGCATGATAGAACCACGCATGTTGTTTTGCATGCCGTTTCCACACATGCCTATACTAGGTATGCTTATACAACAAAATTTGTTGTAAAGGCATGCGTGGAAAAAACGTAGTTGTGGTTCCGACTGCGTGGTTAAGGCATGTGTTGTTCATGCATGTGTGGTTCCATCATACAATCCAAGTGAGCTGCTGAAATCAGTAGATGCTGAGAGTGGCACGCTTTGCTGGAGAGCTGGTCTTAACACCTTGGCAGTGATTTGCTGTGCTATCTGGAGTTTCTGCGTTAGCATACAGAGTGCACAATGGCCCAAAAGTGTTGCGAGACGGTCACTCATAGTCTTGGGTCACTGAGAGTGCAGGCCAACCCTGGAGATGAGATTCAAGCTTCGCAGCAACTTCAGATCGCATATTTAAGTTATTGTTGAACACATCCTTCAAGCTGTGCACCTTGGGGACAGGGACAGCCCTACCATCTGACCAGCAAGTTCACCTTGACCTAACTTGACGTTGCTCACAGACACTCCCACCAATCACGAATGCTACCTTTTGCCACATACAAGCAAGGACAATACAACATGTTGTATGCGCGGGAAAGCAATCTAGATGCAGAGAAATTCAAGAGGATCACAAACAAGCTGTGGTACAACATAAGCTTTTCTGAGCACAGGAAACTCTAGACCTGGCATGGAAAAACAGTAACGGATATAATTAAAATCAAACATTATACATATAGCAGGTTGAGTTTTATTATCATTTGATCTAAAATTACATTCCTGTAATCTCTCCTTCCGAGGAGGGCAAAAAGACCAAAATAAAGACGATCCTTCTTCTTATTCTGTGTACGTATTATAAATACTATAATAAAAAAAGATACCAAAACTATACATACACTTCACCAGGCTTAATGGAAAGTGTTACAGGGTGTTGGTGGTGGAGTGGTCGGTAGCGGCATTTTGTCACTGGCTGATGCATTCAACAGCCAGGAAACGCCTGATCAGTCGCCTGCACACCCAAGATGCCACTTGCTGTCTCAGCACTACCACTCATGCAGAGTCACCAGTTTACCGTCAAATGATGCGATTTCTCTTTAGTCTGACTTGTAATTGACTTAAGCCAGCATCTGGTCTTTCAGCGGTGCTGACTTGTTTGGAAATCTCCCAATCTGAACAGAAGGCCAGTCCACCTTAATGGCGCCATAGTATGTTTTAACTGCATGATATAATGCAACACTTTTTCAAAATCATATGTTCACTCCACAACAAAATCCAATAGATTGCCCAACACGAAATCTGTAAGTCACAGTATATCTTTGTCGTAAACCACAGGTGCAAGGTTTGAGATCATTGGCCCTTTTATCACCTCAGCTTCAATGAGCAGACAATGCCCACACAGTAGGTGCAGTCATCATATAGCTCAGTCCCCCAAAAAAAGGCAAAAAGTGATGCCTAACTCATAGTACAACGGTCCCTAGCTTACTTCTGGTGCTAAGGGCTTAATTTTGGTGGGCAGAAGGACGGACACGGAGATAGTCAAAATGATTTTCCCAGGAACACACAGTTTTAGTCAAGTGGGACACAGGATACAGAATGCAGGGCTTCTGTTAACACAATAAACAATGTTGATGCTTGACCACTTCACCAACTCTTAGGGATGTTCCAAGGAGCCGTGGTGAGCTGCAGCAACGCTGCCTGCTCATGAGTCCTCAACCTCACTTGGCAAAGTACAGGTTTTATAAGTACTAAGGTTTCATGTGGGTGCTCCCGGTGTTTTAGTTACCATTGTAAAAGCCAACAAACGCAATCCAAACGCGCAGCACCACACAAGCACCTGCAGTAAATAACACTCTTTCTGCCCCTCCCCCCCCCAAAGAAAAGGGAGCGCCATTAACGATTGCAGGAGTGTGCAGTCTCCGACATTCCCTAAAGCCCTGACTGCTTTTAGACAATCAAAATGTACTCAAACTGTTATCAGTTGCGACAACTTTTTTTTGCAGGACATGGACTGGTAACTGCATGCGCAGGGCTTCTCTTCAGGTGATATGTCAGGAGCTTGGGAAATGCGCTTTCGCTTTAGACTGAAGCGAGTTAACTTCCTGGAACATGGTTCACTGATGGTACTGCATTTAAATATAAACTACGAAAAAAGGAGTACAAACCCGTCATAAAATATGCACGCAGATGGCCTCCGTCAAGTGTGTCAAGCACACCGGGCGACAAAGGATTCACAAAGTGTCAGAAAGGATACCCGAACTATTCTGAAAATCTGAGCTGGGTAAAATATGTAATTTCTGCAGATTTTGAGACACGATGATAACGGAAAAAAAAGAAGGAAGACCTGATAATCTGGTTGGTTTTTGGGCCAACTGTAATCTGTACTGAACCACGAAATTAGGGAACACTCGATATAGCTAACCACAGCGAGAACAGCGAGGTCAACAAATATGCATTTCCACCATTCAAAAAAAGACATGCTGCCTGGAAACCAGGCCTGGACGACTCGCACATGATGTTCCAAAGCCTTTCTGCAGCACAATTTGTGGACAAATCCCCAAGTATTCAGCTCTAACACTAGTGCCCAAGTCCACTTGTTTTAGTGCAACAAACCAAGTCTTGCCCTACACTATCCCCTCCCCTTGTTCAGTGTAGTGCGCAGCACTCAGCCCAAAATAAAAACACAACTGGACATAACTTGGTGTCGTAGCATCCCAAATGTGCGTATTCATGTTAGTAGATGAGCACCGTCAATAACCATCCAGGGAACAAGGAATACACAAATACCCTACGAATAGGTTTCTCTTCAGGACTGAAAAGGGTGTACACATTGTATGGAGCGTCCTGAGGAATACTGTGGAGGTACAGTTTGAATAAATAATGTATTAAAGAAAATGGAAAGCACACCATGGGTACACCAGCATGCCTCTCCACAAAAGGTATCAAACCATTTATAAAATCTCTAGAAGCAAAATTCATATTAGTAATAATTGTAAAGCCTGCACGTGTGATGTATACGGGAATGGAAAGCATTCTGCAGACCACGAGTAATCATCTACCAGCCGAGTTTAGGTATCCAGATAATGACAGTACTCATGAAATCAGGTCAAGCCATTCAACAGATTAAATACCCCGTAGTCTACACCCAGCTCCCACTTGGACTGCTCTGCTGATGTATTTTAATCAGATGTACCATCAGAGACATTGCACAAGGAAACACTCTCCTGTAAAGCATGCTGTTAAAGGAGTTCTTCAAGGTAAAAAGTACAAATTGTGAAAGCAATGTCCAGGTTTCGTAATGAAAAACAGATCCCGACATGAAGAAATATGTTTTACTTCTAAACATAAAGTAAAATACTCCTCTACTCCTAAAAATGTTATCTGGAGCCTGGACTCATTACATTGAACTGATTAACTTCTTCCGAGATGCCAGGGGACTGTCAGTGGTGGGCAACTTAAGCTCTGAAAAAACAATGCCTCCAAGCAGCAAGAATAGTGGTCTAAACCCTATGTGCTGCCAGTCACACAAAATGTGGTACAATGCCAAGTAACAGAGTGGCGCTAAAGAAGAATTCCCTTCAACAATCACTGTGCCTTAAGATCAATTTTCGCCAGTGACCTAAGATGAATCTTTCAGAATCCATCCCAAAGACAGAAACTTTGGTTTTACGATAACTTGAAAGCTCTCGAATCACAGGATAATCCTTTTCTGCAACAGCTAGCCCACAACCCTCCTGATTTTCAAGTTCTCTAGAATGCTGTTCCTGCTTTACTCACCTTAAGGGCGGCAGAAGTCTGACTCATTGCACACAATACCATAAGACGTGCAATAAACTCAGGCATCACAGGCCCTTCAAGAAGACAGAGCACCACCAGAAAACACCACCCCATTAAACCGCTCCCAATGCACCGCACCCACACTTGAGTCATAAGTGTATTTCAAGCACCCTTTATCATGGGGCAGATACAAGTCATAACATTCTCACAGCCACAATACTTTGTGGTTCTGGTTTGTGCTGACAATGAGCAAGCACTATACCCAGAGATTAGTTCGTCTAAAAGACTTGTTGCTCACAGTGCTACACGGGCTGCATCAACAGGAGCACCTTACGCAGAACTAAAACAAAAATGCAAGTGTAGAGAAGGACCAATGAGAGAGCCAAACCTGGAATCTTTCTCTCGGTAATAATGCAGCTTTTTAAAAATCGTCCAAGAGGTGAAGGCAACTTACTACCACCTCAGAGTTTCTGATATGTCTCCTTTCAAAGTAAAGGGCCTGCACTTCGACTTTTAGAGCCGCACCCAAGTAAACGCACAGTTATAATAAACAACCATTGGACTTCAGGACCTGGAAGTTCCATGTCTTCAGGACACTTTTCAGGGAGATTCAATTACTTTACAATGCCCTCGATATGTCGACAGAAGGAATAGATTTAGAAAAAATCCTGGATAGAAAAGTGATCTGTTTCTTGATGATTGGTCGGTGGGTCATTGTTCAAGGTCCAGGGACTGCACTTGGCGCTGCTGGGCCTGGGTCACAACGCTGGGTCGGGTGACCTCACTGAAATTTCCACACCATGCTGGCACCTTCTCTGAAACGTCGTTAGGACGCAGCCACCAGCTGTGGCTTCGGCTTGGCTTTCGCAGCTTCTCTCTCTGTGTGGAACAAAAAAATGGTGACATGAACATGGGATAGCTTGAAGTCTTTTCATATATGAATGTCGCTCTGCCTGTGGGTGGGGGTATAGTTATTCTTGCACAGGAAATACCTCCCCACTAGAGTATGCTCACCTCATGAGAATCGGATTTTAGACTATAGTATAATCTTAGAAAGATCTAGGCCCTCATTATGAGGCTAGCGGACCTTGGACCGCCAGACTCGCGGTGGCGGTCTTACCGCCGCCGGGCAGGTGGTAAAGACCGCCATGTTACGACTTCAGCAGTTTGGCCACAGCTAAACTGCCGAAATGCCACCTGTACTGCCAGGCCGGTCGGTGCGCCAGGCCGGAGTTGAACACCTCCCTCCCAGCAGTAGAAGTAATAACGCCATCGGCATTACGACTCAGCAGAACGCCAGCATTTCCGTGGCAGTCGTACCGCCACAAAAATGCAGACGGTCATGCACCTGGTGACAGGAATCTCCATTCCTGTTGCCTGCAGACACACCTAGATTCATGCACCCCCACTCACCCACACATACGCTTACATACACCCCCACACACTTGCACCCAAACATGCACTCAGGTACACCCATTCACTTACACCACACACACACACGCGCACACATGCACTCAGACATATACACTCGCATGCACGCACTCAAACTAACACCACCTTCGCCCTCCGCATTCACACAAACATACACACACTCGAACACAACACCGCCTCCCCGCCTCAGCATACACGCACTCACAAATGCACACACAGACATCACCCCCTTCTCCTACCCCTGCATGCATACATACACACACACACCCACACACACACTACACACAACATCCCCCCCTCCTTTTGGACGATCAACTTACCTGCTTCAGCGAGGTGGCTGCCCGGGTGGGGATGGGTCCCGGCACTTTTCACCACTGGCACCGCACTGTTGTGCAGGAAAGCGCTGTGCCGTATTACAGATCAGAATATGCCGGGTGGCATCCTGTTGGCGTGGTGGTGGAAACTGCCTCTAGTACGACATTGGCCAGGCCGACGGTGGCTGATTTCCGCCCGAAATCGGGCAGAAATTGGCACAACGTCGTAATAGAGCGGTCTTCGGACCACCAGCACTGGCGGTCTTTCAAAAAGACCGCCGAAGTCGAAATGAGCACCTCAAGTGTTTACAAAAGAGTGGAAAAAAATCCATGGACAGAAGATGTTTGAGTCATACTAAAGGTAGATGGAGGTGAATGCTGGCGTCCAAGTGACCTGTGCAGAAAACCGTAGGCACTCCTCAAATGTTAGAACAACTGACTCTCAAACAATACATCAAATGGAAAACACACCTGATTCAATTACGCTTTTATTAATCTTAAAAAGGAACATTGCATCACTAGACTAAACTGCTTTGGATGGAGACATTCAATGTCACAGTTTCTGCTGCAAGTATTCATTTTCAAGACAATGACACCAAACCCAAGAACATTCCACCATTAACATTACTCCATACTCCAGAATCTCTCTCTCTATGAAAATTAATCAGAATAAAAAAACGCCTTTCCATAGTCTCTCTCTGTGTGCCCACCAAGAGCTTGTTTCTAATCAAAAGAATTGTGATCAGGCTTGGTATCCACCACCAGATTTCTTTACCGGTGTTGTATCAAAGGCTGTATAATTTTTACAACTAGGTTAAACCCCTTTCCTTAACGCATACCTCCATTTTGGTGGCACTCCTTCAGTACTAAGATGGCAAGCACTGTTCATTTCTAACAGCTTGTTATGAAGCGTAAAATTTCCCTCATTATCTGTCCTTCCTCTGCCCCCCGTGTTACAAGTTGTTTTTCTTTGAAGAAGTCTTTTCGAGTCACGGGACCGAGTGACTCCTTCTTTTCAGCTCCATTGCGCATGGGCATCGACTCCATCTTAGACTGTTTTCCCACAGAGGGTAAGGTAGGAATGATAGAGTGGATAGAGTGTAAAGAAATAGATGTCCATGCAATGGAATAGAGATATATATACATATGTACAAATTTAAATGGAACTTAAATGGCTACAGGCTCCCGGGGAGGAGGGAAGGCTCATGTGAATCTGCAGCGGAACATGTCACGAACAGATGTACACTGGGTAAGTGACATTTCCCGTTCAATGGCATGTGTAGCTGCAGATACACATGCTATGCATAGACTACGAATCAGTTCCCCTCCCATAAGCGGTGGTCAGCCTGTAGGAGTTGAATTTGTTTGAAATAGTGTTCTTCGTACAGCCTGTCCTACTGTGGCTTGTTGTGTTGCTAACACATCTACACAGTAATGCTTGGTAATGTATGGGGTGTTGACCAAGTGGCTGCTTTACAGGTTTCGGTCATTGGTATATTTCCTAGAAATGCCATTTTTGCTCCTTTCTTCCTGGTGGAGTGTGCTTTTGGTGTTACTAATAGCTGTATTTTAGCTTTTAGGTAACAGGTTTGGATGCACTTTACTATCCATCTGGCTATGCCTTGTTTTGAGGCAGGATTACCAGTAAGGTTTTTTTTGAATGCAACAAATAACTGTTTAGTTTTTCTAAATGATTTTGTTCTGTCAATGTAATACATTAAAGGTATTTTAATGTCTAAAGTATGGAGCGCTCTTTCTGCTACTGAGTCTGGCTGTGGGAAGAAGACTGGAAGTTACACTGTTTGATTTAAATGAAACTATGAGATGACTTTAGGTAGGAATTTTGGGTTTGTGCGAAGTACAACCTTATGTTTGTGTACTTGTATAAAGGGTTGTTCAATAGTGAATGCTTGTATTTCACTAACTCTTCGTAATGAAGTGATTGCAACGAGGAATGCAACTTTCCACGTTAGATATTGAATCTGACACGAGTGCCTGGGTTCAAACGGTGGACCCATGAGCCGTGTGAGTACAAATATGAGCCGTGTGAGTACAATATTGAGATTCCATGAAGGTACTGGTGGTGTTCTTGGAGGTATGATACGTTTTAGCCCTTCCAAGAAGGCTTTGATGACAGGCACTCTAAACAGAGACTTGTTTTGTATATTTTGTAAATAGGCTGAAATAGCTGTGAGATGTATTTTAATGGACGAAAAAGCTAAATTTGCTTTTTGTAGATGAAGTAAGTAACTTACAATGTCTTTTGTGGATGCGTAAAGAGGTGTTATGTGTTTGGATTGGCAGTAAAAGACAAACCTCTTCCATTTGTTTTCATAGCACTGCCTGGTAGTGGGTTTTCTTGCTTGTTTGATTACTTCCATACATTCTGGTGGAAGATGTAGATATCCAAACTCTAAGACTTCAGGAGCCAGATTGCTAGATTGAGTATTGCTGGATTGGGGTGCCTGATCAGTTGTTTGTTGTGTGTCAACAGATTCGGCCTGTTTGGTAGTTTGATGTGTGGTACTAGTGACAGGTCTAACAATGTTGTGTACCATGGTTGACGTCCCACGTTGGCGCTATAAGTATGCGTTTGAGTTTGTTTTGACACAGTTTGTTGACCAGAAATGGAATGAGCGGGAGAGGGGGAAAAGCGTAAGCAAATATCCCCGACCAGTTGATCCATAGAGCATTGCCTTTGGATAGAGGATGTGGGTACCTGGATGCGAGGTTTGGGCATTTTGCGTTCTGGCTGGTGGCGAATAGATCTATGTCTGGTGTTCCCCATTGGCAAAAGTACTTGCGAAGTACTTGGGAGTGAATTTGCCACTCATGTGTTTGCTGATGATCCCGGCTGAGACCGTCTGCTAATTGATTGTGAATCCCTGGAATGTACTGGGCAACAGGGTGATTGTTATTGTGAATTGACCAATGCCAAATGTTTTGTGCTAGAAGACAAAGTTGTGATGAGTGGGTTCCTCCTTTTTGGTTCAGGTAGTACATTGTCGTCATATTGTCTGTTTTGATGAGAATGTGTTTGTGAACAAGAAGAGGTTGAAAAGCTTTTAGTGCTAGGAATACCGCTAGCAGTTCTAAGGGATTTATCTGAAGTTGTTTGTGTTTGACATCCCATTGTCCCTGAATGTAGCGATTGTTGAGGTGTGCTCCCCATCCAATCATTGATGCATCTGTTGTAAGAATGGCGTGAGGCACAGGGTGTTGAAATGGCCACCCTTTGTTTAAATTTGTAGAATTCCACCACTGAAGCGAGATGAGTGTTTGGCGGTCTATCAACACTAGATCTTGAAGATGACCATGTGCCTGTGACCATTGTTTTGCAAGGCACTGTTGTAAGGGCCGCATGTTTAGTCTTGCATTTGGGACAATGGCGATGCATGATGCCATCATGCCCAACAGTTTCATGACAAATTTGACTGTGTACTGTTGGTTTGGCTGGATTCGTGGTAATATGTTGTGGAATGATTGTACCCTTTGTGGACTTGGGCTTGCAAGTGCTCTGTGGGTGTTTAATGTGGCTCCTAAATACTGTTGAACCAGTGCTGGTTGTAGGTGTGATTTTTGGTAGTTTATTGAGAACCCTAGTGTGTGTAGGGTGTTTATTACATAACATGTATGGTATTGGCACTGTGTTTGACTGTTGGGTTTTATTAGCCAGTTGTTGAGATATGGAAAGACATGGATATGTTGTCTTGTTATGTAGGCTGCGACTACGGCAAGGCATTATGTAAATACCCTAGTAGCTGTTGTTATCCCGAAAGGTAACACTTTGAACTGGTAATGTTTTCCTTGTATTAAAAATCTGAGATATTTTCTGTGCGCTGGATTGATGGGTATGTGAAAATACGCATCTTTTAGATCCAGTGTTGCCATAAAATCTGGTTGTTGTAACAATGGGACTATATCCTGTAGTGTTACCATGTGAAAGTGTTCTGATAGAATGTAAAGACTGAAAGTTCTGAGATCTAGTATTGGTCTTAATGTTCCATCTTTTTTGAGAATGAGAAAATACAGGGAGTAAACCCCTGTTCCTTTTTGATGATGTGGTACAAGCTCTATGGCTTGTTTGAGTAATAGTGACTTTACCTCTGTTAGCAACATTGAAATGTGTTGAGAGGAGAGTTTGTGTAGTTTTGGAGATATATCTAGAGGAGTTTGTGCGAACTCTATGCAGTAACCATGTTGGATAATGGATAAGACCCACGGGTAACCAGTGTGTGTGGAACTTTTGCAGTCTTCTCCCACAGGGGAAGTGTGGTGAGGGAAGATGTGGATGATGTCACTGTTTGGTATGTGTGGGTTGCTTTGAGGGCTGATATTTTCCTCTAGTTCTGGGAAATTGTCCTCTGTAGGTTCCCCGAAACCCCCCCTCTCTGGTATTGTGTCTGGTAAGAGGGTTTGGATTGCAAGGTAGATGACTCAGATGTTTGGGGTCTAAAGCCTCCCCTATATTGAGGCTTTCGAAATGAGCCTCTGTATTGAGTTGAGTAAAGCGCCCCCATAGCTTTGGCAGTGTTGGCGTCTTTTTTCATTTTCTCAATGGCTGTATCAACCTGTGTGCCAAATAGTTGGTGTTCGTTAAAAGGCATGTTAAGAACAGCCTGCTGGATTTGAGGTTTAAAGCCTGACGACCTAAGCCATGCGTGTCGCCTAATGGTGACAGCCGTATTAATAGTTCTTGCGGCTGTGTCTGCGGAGTCTAACGCCGACCTGATCTGATTATTGGTAATTGCCTGTCCCTTCTCTACTATTCGCTGGGCTCTTTTCTGTTGATCTTTGCGGAGATGCTGGATAATGTCTTTCATCTCGTCCCAGTGGGCCCTGTCGTATCTGTCCATTAGCACTTGGGAATTGGCTATACGCCATTGATTAGCTGCTTGTGATGCCACCCTTTTATCAGCAGCATCACATTTCTTACTTTCTTTATCTGGTGGGGGGTGCGTCCCCAGACAACTGGGAGTTAGCCTTCTTCCTTGCTGCGCTGACCACTGCAGAATCTGGGGGTAGCTGTTGGGTAATAAAAGCTGGGTCTAAAGGATGCGCTTATATTTATTTTCTACCCTAGGAGTGATCGCTCTTGCTTTAACTGGTTCCTGAAAGATTTGATGCGCATGTTTTAATATGCCAGGAAGCATGGGTAGAATCTGGTAGGTGGCGTGAGTTGAGGACAACGTAATAAATAAAAAAATCATCCTCAAGAGGTTCTGTGTGCATGGCTACGTTATGATATGACCCTGCCCTAGCTAGAACCTGCGTATATGAGGGGCTATCCTCTAGGGGTGATGGCTCCGACGGATAGCACTCTGGACTATTGTCAGAAATGGGATCATCATAAAGGTCCCATTGGTCAGTCTCATCCTGGTGTGACTGTGCAGAGTGTACTGGAGACTGTGCAGTGGGGGTAATAGGTGGGGAGACAGTTAGGTGAGGAGGAGACTGGTGAGGTAGAACTGAGGAGGCAGAGATTTTTATCTCTGTTTTGGCACTTTAGCCAGTGGCTGGTCAGTGTCCAAATGTCCTTGAAAGGCCAGCTTCCTCTTTGTTTTTAGACGAGGTGCAGTGAGGATTTTGCCAGTGTCTTTATGAATTTGGATTCTGGCCTGTTTTTCGTCAAATTCCTCCATTTGTGTAAGTTCTTCCGCAAATCTATAGCTTTCTTTCAATTGCTTGGAAAGTCCATGCTCCTCTGTATATGTGTGTTTTTTCAGCTCCGAAGCCGGTTTCCTCGGGATCGAAAGGCCTGGAGTAGTTGTTGGCCTCGGCTCCGAGAGGGATTTTCGGGGCTTCGACTCGATGGGTCGGTGCATGAGGATTTCAGAGCCTGTGCTTCGGCTCAAGTCCGAAGGCTTTGGTGGTGTGGCCTTTCTCAGTGCCGGAGATGTTGCTTGGTCACCGGAAGTTTTCTTATGGGTGGAGCCATGGCCTTCTGGCAGTGGCGTCCCCGAGGCCTTGTGTTTGGGCTTGGATTGGGTCGGGGCAAGTGTACTCACGTGCTGGCCCGCTGTTGTTGGTCTGTCGTTGTCGGACTCCTGCTCGGAGTCGGACCCTCAGACGGAGACTGCGGTGTGAATCATCTCCTCCTCTTCTGCATCGAGGCGTTCGGTGCTTCTGGACGCCATCTCTAACCTTCGCGCTCTTTGGTCTGGCAGAGTCTTTTTCGAGCGGAAGTATCTGCAGGCCTCACAAGTATCCTCTCGGTGGTCTGGAGATAGACACAGGTTACAGACTAGATGTTGGTCCATGTAAGGGGAATTGGCGTGGCACCGAGGGTAGACTCTAAACGGGGTACGGTCCATGAGGCTTCAACAAGACTTTTGGTCGGGCCGACCAGGCCCGAGTTGGGCGCGGGTGCCCCGAAGGGCAAGTAGAGATCTGTGTCCGCCGGTACAGAGGTGTCGATGATGGATGGTACGCGATCGAAAACAATACCGACGAATTTAGAGAGTTTGTTGTACTTTTCCAACTCTTACAACCGGAGTGAAAAGAAACATGTCCGAATCCGATGGCGGAAAGAAAACAATCTAAGATAGAGTCGATGCCCATGCGCAATGGAGCCAAAAAGGAGGAATCACTCGGTCCCGTGACTCGAAAAGACTTCTTCGAAGAAAAACAATTTGTAACACTCCGAGCCCAACACTAGATGGCAGGACCTGTGCATAGCATGTGTATCTGAGCTACACATGCCATCGAACACATATATATATAGTATATATATAGGAAGTCAAGAACATTTCCAGACCCTGTAAACAAGCAAATTTACTCTGGTGCAAGAATAACTAAACACTTAGGGCCTCATTACAACATTGGCGGAGGGGATTACTCCGTCCCAAACGTGACTGATATCCCGCCCGCCGTATTACAAGTTCCATTATATTCTATGAAACTTGTAAAATGGCGGACGACATATCCGTCACTTTTGGGACAGAGTAATCCCCTCTGCCAAGGTCGTAATGAGGCCCTTAGTACCCACTGTAAATTACTCAAGAACTTCTCCTCATTATGATCCCCCACAGTATCTAGGCTATGCACACAAGCCACCTGTGTGTGTCTATGATGCCTTAAAGGGGTTTAGAAAAAACACATGAGCACGATTATAGACAGTAAGGTAAAGGAGAAACCTGGAACTAAGTAAAGAGAGGTGAGTAAAGTTGGAAGAATACCTGGTTTCTTTTCTGGCAGGGGTTCCGTGGGGGCCTCTGGCAGCTCTAGCTCTTCCTAAAAATTCAGTAGAAAGGACAATGTTTGAGAATTAAAGGACTAAAACCATTGGATGGCTGAGTTGTTCTCCTGCACGAGCAATCCATGCCACTTCACAGCTCAAGAATCAACCCCAGACCAGAAATAGCTCCATAAATCACCACTTTACTAACTCAGTCATCCCCCATCGGCACCCCTAACAGATCCACATGAACGTCCACACCCTGGCACACACTGGTCATTAAGGTGAAAGAAACCTGTGCAAGCATATAGGAAGGCATCAATTCTTAATAAAAGACACACGTTTAAAAAAAAATTAACCTTAGAAGAGACATTTTCAGCTTGAGAAATGTTGGTCATTTATGTTTGTGTAAACTGCACAATACTGTCATTGTCCTTACTCATAACATGCACCAAGCAGCCAATCAACACCTTCCTCATCAGTTGTGATCCCAACCAATCGCCTATAAACACAGTACATCACTGCCTACCATCAGCCTACTTACAACTTTCTAGTCACCCTGTTATTCTCGTCCAGCCACAGTGCCAGAAAGGCCCCAACCACAACCAAACAAGCAGACTAAAATTCACCATTCAACCAGCCTTGTCCTTCAACTTACCAATCTTTGTCTGTTTACTAGATGCAATTATCACTTTGCAGATATAATCCACTTCAACATTAATTTTTCCAATTGAGCCTTTCTTTCACCTATTTGTTTATCTCCTGATACTCTTTTTGGTAAACGTCTAGCACTGCTGGGAAAGGTGACAGACCGGCATGTAGTGCAATCTGGAGATTAAGCATTTCCTATGCATCTCTAAAAGGTTAGTGCACAGCCCCATCATCCTTATCGATGCACTAGCCTGCTGTTAAACCGTAACAATCCCCTACTGGCAAGCCTGCCTCTGCTCAGGGGCTGCCAAGATGCCAGCCTGTGACCTTAAGCAGTAAACCTAAACACTCAATCACATCAAAGGAAGAAATAAATTCTTCAAAACACACTTATCCAGTGTCATCAAGAAGCAAGAAATCAGCTTCTGCTAATGACAAAATTGACACTCCATGAAAACGGGCGCCAGCATTGCATCACACCATACCTGGGTCAAGGCATCCAGCTCCTCCAAGATGGCCTCTTCATCTTCTTGGGTCAGGCTTCCAGACAGCATTTCATCTATTTGCTAAAAGTATTACATTAAATGAATTAAATTATTAAACTAAATTAAATAAATTAAAAGGCACAGCACATTGTCAGCTGCATTAATTTAATTAACTTTATCACAGATGACTAAACTACGGAGTCACAGAACAAAAACAGTATAAAAACCATCTATAGGGATGGGTTAAAAGGCAAGCCACGTGGCATATGCCTATTAAAGACCAAGGATCTTGTAGCCCCACACTCAGTTTGAAAGTCAAGCCTGACTCATCACACAGGTACCGGAGAGGTGATCTTACAGATACTGGTCAGCAGAAAGCCATAAACAACGTACAGCCCACTGACCATTAGCAATTTTAAGTGTGGACACCAGACTTGAGGGCTACACAGAAGTCCACATTAAGTTCTGCCCAACGACCATTTGTAATTTACTTTGTAACTTACTTTTCTATGCTTCAAGAATGCTCAAGGAATGGCTAAACACAGTGCAGCAAATGCCAATTCTTGCTTTTTATATCATTAATGAATACACATCATTGTCAGTGCACACACAGATCCGCATCTCTAAGGTCAGATATTTAAATCTGATACAGGTGATTTCACTAAAGAAAGGCAAAGCTTAAACAAAAACGATAGGGGCGATTTTAGACTAACATGCTTGCATGTCACCGTTTGGATAATGAGAGGAGAAAGAGTGTATTTCAATTATTGGATCTATCAGGGAAGGCTGGTATCTGAAGGCATGCTGTATTTTTTAATCTACACTCTTTTAAACAAAAAAGAGAGTGTGAAACTAATTGCACACTTAAAAGAAGGCTTGCTCAAATTAAGTATAAGACTGCTGTTAGAAATGAGGTCTCTAGTTGTACCCTTTCCAAGTAGGGACCCTCACTCTAGTCAGGATAAGGGAGATACCCGGCACGAGCAGTCAGGCTTATCTCAGAAGCAATGTGTAAAGCATTTGCACATGACACACAGTAATAAATGAAGACACTGCTAAAGGGCACCACACCAGTTTTAGAAAAATAGACAATATTTATCTATATAAAAGAAGACCAAAATATGATAAAAATCCACAATACAGGAATAAATATATTAATTCTGCAAGATTTACTCAAAAATACAGTTCCTTGAAGTAGATAGCTCCACCTGGGGCTATCACAGCATCGTAATCAACAAAACCAATAGTTCAGGCCAGCCTCAGCGTCGCGGGCCAGCTACATTGTCGGGAAGAACCGCAAACAGTACCTTTGGAATTGCAGGGCTTTGTGATACTCGCGGTGAGCTTGAGAAAGCGACATTGCAGTATCGGTTCTGGAGTCGGTGCGGGGGTCATCGGCCCTTGAAGTCACACACGTTGCAGATCGAACTCCAGGCTGATGAAGTCAGGAGCGCTGGTGTGGATGGCGTTGGGGTTGCAGTACGAAGTGGAACAATGCAACATGAGATGCCTACAAGTCACAGTGCAGACAGCGGCTCGGTGACGGCATCCAGCTGCGTCAGTGAGACCAGAGCTACGGTGTGAAGCGGGGCGGTGCGACGTGCAGTGTCACCAGGTCACGGTGTAGGCAGTGGCGTTGTAGTTGCTGAAGCGCTGACGACAATAGGCCCAAGCCAGCAGGGCGGGACAGTGCTTCGTGTACCTCACAAGCGGTGTCCGCAGGCCACTGTTAAAGCAGGATGCATGGTGACGACACTGGAGTCGATGATGCTGGTGTTGGTGGACCGGGGTTGTGGTGGGGGACGGGACGGTGCTTCGTGTACCTCACAAGCGGTGTCCACAGGCCAGGGTGCAGGCAGCTGCCCCGGTGTCAGCAGGAGGATCGTCGTCAAGGATGCCCAGGCTGTGGTGTGAGCAGGCAATGCCGGATTGCGGGGCCCATAGGTCACAGTGCGAGCAGCAGCTCAGTGAAGTCGTCCGATGATGGTGTCGATGAGACCAGGGTCGCAGTGCGAATCGGGGCAGTGCTGCTCCGTGCGGCAGGTCACGGTACAGGCCAGCGGCATCGTTGGCGGCATCGCAGTGGTTTCTCCTCTTGACAGCACAAAACACACAGTACCCAGTGCTGCAGGCCAAGGAATCTGAAGTCTTTGGTGTCCCTGAGACTTCCAACAGGAGGCAACCTCTACTCCAAGCCCTTGGAGAACTCTCTCAAGCAGAACACACAGCAAAGTTCACCCTTTGCACTCTTTCCAAGCAGAAGCAGCAACTGCAGGCAGCAAAGCAACACAGCAAAGGAACAGTACTCCTGCTTCAGCTCGTCTCCTGGGCAGAAGTTCCTCTTGATTCTAGAAAGAATGTAAAAGTCTGGGGGTTTGGGTCTTCTTCTTATACTCTCTTCTGCCTTTGACGTTGGCAAACTTCAAAGCAAAGTTTCAAGTGCTTGCCAGATCCTTCCTTGTCCAGGCCAGGCCCCAGACACACATCAAGGGATTGGAGACTGCATTGTGTGAGGGCAGGCACAGTCCTTTCAGGTGTCAGTGACCACTCCTCCTTCCACTCTAGCTCAGATAGCTCATCAGGATATGCAGGCTACACCCCAGATCCCTTTGTGTCACTGTCAAAAGGAGAGGTGTGAACAGCCCAACTGTCAAACTGACCCAGATGGGGAATCCACAAATAGGGAGAGTCACAGAATGGTTTAAGCTGGAAAATGCCAACTTTCTCAAAGTGGCATTTTCAAACTCACAATCTATAAACCAACTTCACTAAAAGATGTATTTTTAAATTGTGAGTTCAGAAACCCCAAAGTCCAAATTTCAATCTGCCTTCAAAGGGCATCTGCGCTTTAAAGTTATTTAAAGGCAGCCCCTATGTTAACCTATGAGGGAGATAGGCCTTGCAACAGTGAAACCCAAACTTGCCAGTATGTCACTGTTAGTACATGTAAAACACACCAGTACATGTTCGATCTTTTAAATACACTGCACCGTGCCCCTGGGTCTACCTAGGGCATACCTTAGGGGTGCCTTACATGTACCAAAAGGGGAGGTTTGGGCCTGGCAAGTGGGTACACATGCCAGATCGAATTGGCAGTTTAAAACTGCACACACAGACACTGCAGTGGCAGGTCTGAGCCATGTTAACAGGGCTACTTATGTGGGTGGCACAATAAGTGCTGCAGGCCCACTAGTAGCATTTGTTTTACAGGTCCTTGACATCTCTGATGCACTTTACTAGGGACTTACCAGTAAATCAAATATGCCAAATATGGATAAACCAATCTAAGGCATACTTTATCAAGGGAGCACTTTCACTTTAGCACTGATTAGCAGTGGTAAAGTGCGCAGAGACAATAAACCAGCAAAAAAGGAGTCCAGTAAACCATAAAAACACAAGGTCAGAAAGCAAAAAGACAGGGGAGAGAGGCAAAAAAGCTGCTAGGTCTAACAACTGTATAATACGATTTTTGTTCAATAAATATGTATTGTTTTTATTCACATGTGTGTATATCCTCTTAAAGTTTATTATCACAAGTTATAATAAAAATAAAAAATAACTTAGGTATTGCTGGAGTCCGGGGTTTATTCGCTATACTAATGGTCTGCAATAGCAGCATTAACGCTTGAGACCCATTAGAAGATGATGGAGTGGTACGTGGCGTGTGGGTCTGCAGCACTACATGCCATGAACAGATGTACACTGGGTGACATTTTCCATATACATATGTATATGTGTATATATGTGTGTGTGTGTATATATCTATATATATATATAGGTATGTATATATGTATAGATATGTGTGTGTGTATGTACATATATATGGATTATATGTGTGTGTATATATATTTATAGATTATATGTGACCCTTGCCCACCACAAATCTTCAAGAACATTCTTCTATCTACTTCTGCTGCCACACCTGTAAGAAGAATCATCAACAACTCTTTAACTTCAGGAACTTTTCCTGTAGACCTGAAAAAGGCATACATACGACCTTTATTAAAGAAAACAAACCTAGACCCGCAAGACCCCAACAACTACAGACCAATCACAAATGGACCTTTCCTGGGCAAATTGACAGAAAGAGCAGCATTCGCCCAGATGTCACAATTCATTGAAGACAATTCTATACTTTCAGACTTCCAAACTGGATTCCGCCCAGGAAGAAGCACTGAATCGGCACTCATAGCAATCTGGGATGATCTTAAAAACACAGTCAACAGAAATGGAGTTGCTGCACTACTTCCCTTGGACCTCTCAGCTGCCTTTGATACGGTTGACCATGACACCCTAATTCAAAGACTCCACAAAGCCGGCATACAAGGGATTGCTCTCGACTGGATTACTTCCTATCTTCAAAAAAGATCGAATATCATCCACTCACCCCCCTTCTCGTCCGAACCCTACCTCACAAAAGCAGGGGTCCCCCAAGGGTCAATCACCTCACCTTTGCTTTTCAACATCTACATGATATCTTTACCAGAACTGATCAATGATTTCCATCTCACATGCTACAACTATGCAGATGACACACAAATACTACTTAAATTAGAATGCCACAAAAACATTGAAAACTCACAAATCTTCAGTTGCCTCAGAGCCGTTGATCAGTGGATGACCTGGAGCCATCTCAAACTAAATACCTCCAAAACAGAAATACTCATATGTGGTGACTGGAAAATGTATGACCCTCTGTGCGTCTGGCCTGACGATCTCGGATCACCTCCTCAATTATCCAAGGAAGTTAAAAACCTAGGAATCACCATGGATTCCAAGTTAACTATGAATGCCCAAGTGGACAAATTAGCACGAACAAGCTTCATCACCTTGAAGACTTTACAACGCATCTTCCCCCACCTCGGATTTCCACACAAGGTGAAAGCTACTATCTCGCTTGTACTATCCAAACTAGATTATGCCAATGGCCTCTACCATGGATCATCTCTATCTGTTATGAAAAAACGACAACGTATCCCGAATTCCGCAGGCAGGCTACTATTACATGTAAAGCCGCAAGCCCACATCTCCCCTGCCTTGAGAGCACTACACTGGTTACCCGTTGCCAGAAGATGCACTTTCAAGCTGCTTTGTATCACCCACAAAGCTATACATGGAACAGGACCGCTTTTTATGAGAAACAAATAACCAAATACATCCAACAAAGAAACCTCCGCTCAAGATTGGCACCCCGCCTTAGAACACCACCATACAAGAAAAAGACTATAGGTGGTACATCCTTCTCTGTTCAAGCAGCCAAAATATGGAATTCATTACCCCCAACTATAAGAGCCACAGATAACTTTCTTGTCTTCAGAAAACTACTCAAGAGTTGGCTCTTTCCTTCATAACCACCATATTCAAACAACTATAAACTGCATATGCCTATGTTGATAAATATTTTTTTCAGATTATGTGTATATTTCTAGTTATGTATAGTTTCTTTAAAAAATATGTATCGCTACTATGTCATAACAATAAAATACACACACACACTCTTTAAAACTGTTTGACTAAGTATATTTTACCCATGGTTCTATTTATGTATTGTATGTGCATATGTGTGTGTATTCATGTGTGTGTGTATATATATATATATATATATATAAAAAAATATAGATATATATACATATATATATATATGTATGTATGTATGTATGTATGTATGTATATGTTGTTTCTGTGCTTGGCATGTTTGTGGGTCATTGCATGGCTCCTGGGTGGGTTGTTATACTAGATATCTATGAATTC
The DNA here is from genome assembly GCF_031143425.1 of Pleurodeles waltl. Taxonomy (NCBI): domain Eukaryota; kingdom Metazoa; phylum Chordata; class Amphibia; order Caudata; family Salamandridae; genus Pleurodeles; species Pleurodeles waltl. The sequence continues at coordinate 972,302,379 of NC_090446.1, read as the reverse complement.
CTGCTCTCATCTTATCACACTTATCTATCCATCATAATATGTCATGTCGCTATCAAACTATCCTCCATTCTCATTCTGACTCATCCCAAATCCTTTCTACTACTTTCTTCTCCTAAATAACTCTGCCTAAGCTCTTCCCTCCGCTTCCACATCTAACTCACCAAACCTCACTCTACTACCGTGACCTCCCACACAACCCTACTAAATTCTCCCGCATTTATCTCACCCTGCTACTATGCTCTCCCTAACCCTTCCACATACTCTTCCCTCCTCCATCCCCCTTTACTCATCCCAAGCCTTTGGGTTGAGTAAATTAAGGATATACTCCCAATTAACACTTCTGGATTTCTTTCCTCCTCCACCCCTCCATTACTCCAGTCAATCTAACTAACAAACTCGCACTCTCATATCCCCGGCTCAAATTAACTCATAATAATACTAAAACTGTATTCATTGTTTCCCCCGACACTAATCCATCACTAATTCTTGTTGGGTTCCAGAGTAGCGTGCTACTCACCGAAAAGCGCTTCGACGCTTCATCAGGGGTAGTAAGCGCTATATAAATACGATTACAATACAATACAATACAATAGTCCAAGAAGAGGCCTGTTCATAGCAGAAGTCTCTCCAATTTATCAAAGGAGAATTTCAGTCAAACGTGGAGTATTCAAGCAATGACCATCCCTGAATAAACAGAACTAAAGTTTTAAAAATCAGTGAGGCCCCTTGCATGCACCTGTGCAATAGGTGGCATTGGTTATTTGTATGATTCTGGAAATAGTTTAGACGTTTGACAGCGGGTGTTAAAACTGATCACAAAATCATTGGAGCAAATAAACAACAAGTACAACCTCAGAAAGTCTGGGCTGACTGCACTATTAAATTGAAGAACAGAAGGAAGGGTGGCGCATCTGTGGGAATGTGGAAAACCCTTGCATCACGACTCGGGCAAAGGAATTCTACAAAGATAACATTAGTCACAAAAATACCAGAGCCCCTCCTGGTGCAGCAGGTCATAATGATGGATGACAAAAGAGTCATCAGCAGCGATAAATGAGCAAGGTTCAGGACACCGAGGGGGGGACAAATGGCAGAGGAGCTGATTAGGTATGGGTGGGAAATGTAGCTGGGGAAATGGGCGATCACTCAATAAAGGCATATTTGGCCCTCCATCAAGCTGCATAGGCATAACACATGGAAGGATTTCAACTAAGCTTAAGCTAGAAAATAGGCTAGATCTTTATCCTCTAATCCCACATATTGACGCAGGAGACCGATTTTTTACTACACAAGCACCGAACAACCTCTCATGTGCACGGCACATGCGTTAAGCCTCATGTAAACATTCCCGCTACTGTGAATGTCCCTAAAACATACCAGTAGTTTCACACCTACCCTCTGGTATTCAATGGATTCCTGGGTTTCATCCATGATTCGCTCCACCTCCTCAATTGACATTGCCTAGAAGTAAGAGAGAGAAAATCGCTGATCATTTCAAGGACCAAAGGGCAATTGCATAGCCTCGAAGTATTGAAGACACAGCTCTCACCTCGTGCATTTTTTTCAAGCAATCATTTCCAACTTTAAGCCCCTCAATGACTTTCATCTCAATCTGCGTAAATTCGATGTCTTGAACCTGGAAGAAATGAAAAAAATGAGGGACTGACGACGATCTTCAAGAGCCTGAACTGCTCCACCGTCAACACAGCACCACTGAACCCATTAGAGCACTGAGGGGCCTAGGCAGAGTGACAAACCAATGCACCATGTATCCAGCACAACAGTTATGGCATTCTCTCTCTGGGTGTACAGCCTGCACCAGTTCACCCTCATTCTCTTCTTCGAAGGCTTCGGGCATCACTGTTAATGACCGTCACCCTTTACAGACTGAAATATGAGACTACTGCTGTGGAGTTAGCACTAAAAGCTGGGAATGAAGATTGAAACCACCAAAAGAACAAGGGGGTCTTATGGAACAGCTACTGTACACTTCGGGAACAGAAAACAGTAGAAAAACGGGACAAGAGCAGGTGAGTAAGTGAGGATTTGACTGTTTGATTTTTTCCAAAGATCAGAAGACGAGTGCAACTGTCTTGCACTGCCTGGAATGTATCCCTAAAACCTGAAGTCACACCCAGTAGAACATTTAAAAAGGCTTGTTTCCCTTCTCGCTTTCTCCCCACCCTGCAGCACCCTCTTTTCAGAGAACAAGATAAAGGAATGTAAGATGAAGCACCCACTTTTGGGATATTTGCACTGCCCCATCTTTTTAAGGCAATAAAAAAAAAGAACATTCAGCCATTTAAGTCAATTCACCTTGTACGGGACGTAGGTACCACCTTGCAACTCAACCGCCCCCAAAAACATGTCATGTCAAGAGAAGACATAAGACACGAGTAACGCTACTAAGCATGCACCCCATGTGCAAAAATCAGACAGGAATTAGGTAAACTGATGGCTGGCCGTCCTTACCAGTTGGCAGATTCTATTTTTGTTAATAACATGTGCGAGTTGTTCTCTCAGCTGCTGGCACCATGACATTCACTCATCATTCACTCATCAAGTGGGCAACATCCATGTGCTTGTATTCCTCTACAATATGAAGTGCACAGTTCTGACGCACAACGGAGCCCATCGCAATCTGACAAAGAGAAGCATTCTCGTTTCCTCTGCCAGCAGACACTCCAACAACAATACATAAAAAGCACAACTCTCAAAACTGCGAGTCCATGACTTTGTATCATGCTGAAATCCCGGTCTATTCAGGCAGTAGGCTCACCAATGTCTCCGGAAGTGGTCATAAGGTAGACCTGGGAGAGCAGCCCCCCAGAGTCGTGCCTGGACAATGCTTACCATATGCTCCAGATTACTGATCTGCGTTTCTGTCTTTTCTAGCAGCTGCTCCTGGTAACGCTTTTTCTTGATCAGCAATTTGGCTTTCCTGTTGAGCACAAAAAGAAAAGCAGCCATTTTAAACTTCACAGGTAACGTCGAATGGGATGTTCATAATTTAGACTGGGATTTTTTAACTCCATCACTGCCAAAAAGATGATGGGGACGATTTCAGAAGTTCAAGGGAGATACAATGAAGACAACACGTCAATGGGTGAGAAATAGGATCCATAAAATGCTGTTGTCCTTTCCGTTACTGAAACTGCTACACACGAAGAACTAATCTTCATCTTTGTTGGCCACTGTGGGAATATCTTCGAATTCATTAGGAGTAAAGCTGGCTCCTCGTACAGTCAACGCCAACAACAACACATGTACTTCAACTAGCATGTTTCTCCTGACCCAACGGTGCAATCATGCACCGCGGTAACACTCCAAGAACCTCAAGCCCAAAACCGCAATGTTGAACACAGTATTTTGTAGACTGGACACCAGCAGACACTGTAGTATGCACATTACAAATACATGCACCCATACTCCCCTCTGCCTCCACTGCCCCCTAATCTCAATGACGTAAGCAGGGAGCCAAAAGTCAAACACATTTGTTCTGTTAGCAGTAAGAGATTCAAACATTAAAGGCGTGGTGAAGAAAGCAGCGATGGAAAAACACCTGCCCGCTGACCATGGAAAGTTAAAACACTCCAATGTAGTCTTTCATACTTGGACTTTGCACCCTTTAGCCACTGTTTACAGTCAAGAATCAAGACGTCAAGTCCACATAACCGGATGCAAATACCTGCTGAGGGAGACCCATGTTCTTCCATGGAAGCTCCATCTAGAAACTGACAGATGGGCTACCTGGAAGAGTTTTAGTGGCAACATAACCATACATCATCATCAAAAGGAAAGTGGTGCATAGGTGAAGTCTTGCTTGTTTTTCAGATATGAGGAGAAGTATGAGCTACATCACAATCAAGAACATGTTCACCTCACAGGCACAAAGAACTGCCACACCACAGGCAGCAATAGCACTAGCTTCACCACACGTACAGCACAGGTAGCAGCAGGCCAGGCTAAACTCACACCAACCCAGGGAGAACACTGTCAGCTGGGGCGCAAGCCTCTTATAAAACTAATCAGGGAAATGGCTAGACCTGCCCCATCAAATCTCTGCACAGTCAATGCATTACTCTAATAAAGTGTTTAACATAATCCTTAAAATTGATTATATTACATATCCCGCCCAAACAACCAAACCCAGGCTTCCCTCAAATTAGAATTGAAAGAAGTCCCTTTGGGATAGAAGGGCACCTACTGGCAGTGTGAGGCCATTCAACTCACAAGAACTGATGATACATGCTGAAGTCACCCCTCCAGAAACCAAAGAAGAACACTGGCTCATGAGGAGCTGCATGATGTCAATTTTCTCAATGCAAGGGCTACGCCTGGTGCACTCTTAAAACTCTGCTGCCCTACTCTGCTGCCCTACTCTGCTGGCCTACTCTGCTGCCGTTAATCTAGCCTCCACCCAGCCCAAGGAGTCCAAAGACCCACACAAAGAGTACCAGGATGCTCTTTTGTCCTCACCACAAATAGAAGAGTTTCCGTAAGAACCATCTGCAAAAGTGTATGTTGCAGAGCCATACCTCTGCCTTACATTAAGAATATTCCTCAAGCGCGAGACTGGCCCCGAGAAATTTTCCCTAGAGCAGCTCTCTAGCAATGCCAGGCAGTGCAATGCGGTCAAGCCACAATGTCATCTGCCAAACATGATGTCATCAGGGTATAACAGGTGCTAACCTGCCTAATGACATACGTTCTGGATATTTTTTATGCATGCAAATAAGGCATGCAGAGGAAAACCAAGACAGCATCAACAACAGTGACAATAACAGCACAAACACGTTTACACATCTTGGGATCTTACTATGTAAGGTACTGACTCATCAGGGGAGGTACATTATATACCCACCACAAATATTGTTCGCAAAAGTAACTTTTACTTTGGATGGATGCATTTCCTGCAGATTACTTACCCTGAGAATGACTCCCTAAAAAATACTCACTGGAAGGAGGGAATGAGCAATAGCAATTAACTAAGGTAGTCATGCAGCATTACCCTCACTAAATATCAGTCACTGAGTGTTTGGTTGTGATCAAATACTATTTAGGAAATATATGCAGGGATTACCCCATGGCTGCCCAGCAGATGTCAGCAAATGGAATGCCATGGTGAGAACAGTGGAAATGACATGCTAAAACCTGAACCAACTTTGGCAGATGGTCAGCTCTCTCGCTGGGGCTGGGAAAATGGTCATCGCCCCAGAGACTCACTTATGTGCTATGTGCAAATCCTTATTGTTGAAATTGACTCAACAATCAAATCATTAACTTGCAGAGGCATGCACCCCCAATTACAAATGGATACACTGCACACCCAGACTGAATCAGAAGGGTTACGCCTGCTACACGTCCTCCTACCATATCTATCACCCCCTACCTTTCACAGCTAACTTCCTGGATTACAAAGAGCCTCGGATCCACCCACATGGGTTACAATTAAGAAACATCTCATGAAATGTGATAGGCCCCTAGATGTCGTTTGTAAGCATCAGGTCCATTCTCTGCAGAATGAAGACCCAGAGATTAGAGCCATGCAGGTTACACAGAAGGCCACTCACAGCCTTCCGAAAATCAACTCATGGCTGAATGCCTCTGCCCAGATATGGCACAACCAGGAGATATACACGAGGCCGAGAGGATTCTATTTCATAGATGGTATACCGGCAGGTTAGTGGTGCACCCTTGAAGGGATAAAAGTTTGTTACATAATGGTTGTGTAAAGTAATCTGTTCCTTAATAATTAGACCACCTTTCACAGGTGGACTTTATTAACAAGCTGCATATCATGAACGGTTCTTTCACAGCTTCCTTTCACAACTTATGTCTGCAATTATTAAACTGTTTCTAGAACTTAATGATGTAATACTACTTCCTGCATCTTTGAGTTTTGACCTGACTGTATAAAATGAACATTTTCAAAGATATATATGTATATATACTCACTAAAAAAGTAAAGGTTACAGGGATGTTATAGTTAGGTTCAGAAAACCGTAGAAATTCAGCTATTACAGTGAGAGTTATTTCAAGTAACTATAACTCAGCACTCTCCATGCAGTTTCTCATTAATAATTTTACAGCAAATGTTACAGTGATATTATGAATGATGTCATAGATGATGTCATGAGTGATGTAATATCGGGGGTAATTAGCAGGGCATGGCGAGGGTGCGAATTACAGTTATCTTAAGGCACAAGTTATAGTTATTTGAAATAACTTTTACTATAATAGCTGAATTTGTTTGGTTTTGGGAGTAAAATCTGAACCTAACTATAACATCCCTGTAACCTTTAAGTTTTAGTGAATTTCTAAAGATTTTTTAATTTTATTTCCTAATTATAATATCCCTTTAACCTTTGTTTTTTTTGTGAACTTCTAGTTTTTTTTTTTAAACATTAAGATACCCATTGTAATGCATGTGTAGGGGGGGGGAGGGGGGGGGGGATTGGACGCAGGGCCTGGCCTGGCATTGTATTAATACCCACCCAAGCTTGCCACTCCTGCCTCTTCCTCCTTGGGGTCTATTGTCCAAGACTATGCCCCTGATCCCTTATTGCAGCACTGTGTGGCAGTTGTTCTGCCACTGCCTTTCAGGCCTGCCCTGAACAGTTACTTTGCTGCCCTATCCAAGTCACACTTTTGGCAAAAATTCAGAAGGTTAGCACTGTAGTTGCTCATTAGAACACTTTAGTAAACCGCTGATCACCAGGGAGTTAACCAGCAATCTGCTGCTAGCGTTGAAAGTGCATGTTCATTCTACATGTCATAATGTTTTAATGAAACAGAAGAGGAAGATATTTGAGAACTCACTTAAAAAGAGTCCTCATTTCTCTCTACAGCACTGATCATAATTTCTATGACAAAATGAACCCCCTGATTTTGTTCCTTTCTAAAATAAATGTTTTAAGTTTTACCAGTTTGATTCAATCAAGATGGCATCAGGTGTTCCACATTTTTTGTCATACGTAAGAGTGTTTGCACTCTAGTTCTTTAGAACACTCTGGTAGGCTGCATTGGAAGACAAGGGGACCAACTGACATACTGCTTCTGTTGGAAGTTCACATTTTACTGAGAATTTTCAGACTTCATTCTCATATGGCTGAGAAAGATAGTGTGAATTTACAGAAAATATGCTCTCATTTTAGCTCCTGGGGCACATTTCATAACCTCTATGGGAAAATCATGAGAAAACTGTTTGCTCTCAAAAATAATTAATGAAATCCCAGCAGGGTAAAATCACCTTAAAACACACCATAATTCCTCAAATGAGTATGGTACAATCAACAAATGATTTATAATGTAACTAAAAATTATCACCCTTTATACATACTCCTTTTTGTGACCCTCAAAACCTGCCATTCAATAGAATGCATTTCAATATGGTGCTATTCATGAATATTGATCCCAAGATGACTGTCAGCACTTCAGCCAGAAAGTGCTGACAGCCTATTGGATCCCACCATGAGGTCTGTGCTTAGGCTCCGCCCAGATATACAAATTTATTTTTCCTTTAATATCTTTAAAACTACTGAACGGATTTATAGCAAATAACAAAAAGTGTGCTTTCTGGATCAAGAGCTACCTTACTCCCAAATTTTGGTGTATTTCAGCGCAGCGGTTTGGGGTATAGTTGTGTTCAAAATCCCTATGGGAACTAATATGAGAAATTCACATTTTTTAGGCCCCCTCCCCCTTTTTTCTCGGCCCCAAAACCTTTTATGCACAAAAAAACCCAGCAAGACACTTTTTAAAAAGAAAACTCATGAAGATTCATGAAACGGTGCCAAAGATATAGCCAAGTCAAAAAACGCTTTAGTTAGGCTCACATTTCAAGTATACAAAACCATAGAAATTCACCTGTTATAGTTATGAGTTATTTCAACTAACTACAACTCCTGCCTTAAGGTAACTATAACTCACACCACATCAAGCAGTTTTTTTTAACGAATATTTTTACAACAAATGTTACAGTGATATTATCAATGATATTATAAAGTATGACATGAGTGCTGTAGTATCTAGGGAAATTAGCAGTGCATGGTGATGGCACGAGCTCTAGTTACCTTAAATAAATAACTATAGCAGGTGAATTTCTATGTTTTTGTACATTTGAAATGTGAGCCTAAATATATCGTCCCTGTAACCTTTGGTTTCTTAAGTGAATTTCGACGGTTTTTAAAATGTTATTTCCTAAATATAAGTTCCTTGTAACCTTTGTTTTTTTCAGTTAATTTCTATGGTTTAACATAAAGTAATTTTAATTATTATACATTAATCCAACCTCCGCCGCGCAGTCTTTGGCTGTGCGTAGGGGGGGTTGGCCGCAGGGCCTGGGCTGCTGCCAACCCACTTTAACCACCCAACCCCACGCCACTTACAATGAGATATATTCTATAGAAAAAAAAATATTTGACAAGTAAAAAGAGTGAAATCACCTTTCTGTATGTACCCTACATTTCCGAAGTTGAAAAGAATTTAAAGCTGAAAAATGACAACTGACACACCTAGACTAGAATCCTCAATTTTCTGTATGCGTTTCTGAGACCTTAACCACTAGGCCACAGGGGATTCTTTATTACGTTGTGTCCAAACTTCTTAATGACATTCAAGCTAAAGATGGTGATGGGGAAAAAGATGTAAATGTTCCATCACAACTTACGATTAACATTCAAAACACAAGTGAATAAACAGACGACCATGAGATACCACGATTTGACCCTGCAACTTACTGAGTGACAGTCCAAGAGCTTTACAAGTAGGCCAGAGGTGACTCTGTTCTGCATCTAAAGGTAAGTATAATGTTCCATCCAACAATCTTGCTAGTATGATGCTCTGAAGTCATTTTAAGGAGAGACAATCGCAATAACAATGTCTCTCTCTTCCATCCCATTATGGGATGGAAGAGAAAGAGGAAGAGAGAGAGAAAGAAAGAGTGAGTGAGTAACAGCACCGCGGGGGAGCCCCAGTGGTCCTAGCCGGCTCCCTGCATCCTGTGGAGGCCAACATTGCTCCCAAAATCAGACAGCTACTTTAAATAGCAGCTCTCTGCGTGTGGAAGCAATGTTTTCATCTCTTACCTTGCAAGTATATTTGTCTGTTGTCAGCTCCCGCCAAGCAAAAGAAAACAGATACCACCTGAGGTAGTCCCTAGGGCCATTGTTGGCTCACTCCATCATTTCAATGTAGCCCAGGGGAGGTGGTCCCCGGAGCCGGGGGACTGGTACGGGCCCCCTACTTTATGTTATTTGAGCCCCAGGTAGGTTGTGGTCCCCGGGGCGTGGGTGCTGCGAAGCCCCCCATACATTATATTTATTAACCTGGGGAGGTGGCGGGCCCTTGGGCCGCGGGGGGCGCTTGGGCACCCGCATACATAATAGTTCATTGCCCCGGGGAGGTGGCAATATCTGCGGCACAGAGAGCCACACGGCCCCCACATAGTATAATACTCTTGTCCTATGGTCCCTGGGGCTTTAATCACCCCTAGGAGGGGGGGGGCCTGAACCCCCTCCGATACTTTATGAAAGCCCACAGAACCTGGGCCATCCGGGGGCTAAATGAATAGCAAGCCCAGGAGACCGCGCTTGCTTTTTTAATACAAGGCAAAATTCCTGAATATTTGAGATTTTCGCTGTGAATTAAAAAAAAACTTTTTAGCGCAGGGGGGTCCCTTTGGGACCCCTGGACCAAGGCTAGGGGGGTAGGGAAACAGTACCACGCCCCCTTTGCTCAAGTCTCAAAATGGCTGCCAACTCTTCCTGGCTGAAGTGTTGGCAGCCAATCAGCTCTGCACAAGATCGGCAGTAATTGTGAATTAGTCCCGATTTGGATTTTCTTTCAATTCTCCTAAACTACTGAATGAACTTACACCAAATTAAAAAGGCTCCCTGCAGACCAAAAGCTACCATTCTGCCAAATGTAGTGTAACTCCGTCCAGCGGTTTGAGCTACAGTCCCATCTAAGAAGTCTATGGGAATTAACATGGGAAAACACTTTTTTTTTTTAACCCTCCCTTTTTCTCAGCACCCACTTGACGGATCACCCAGATACTTTCCATGCACAACAAGATTTTAGAGGGCCTTTTTTTTTTGGGGGGGGGGGGGGGGGGAGAGGGGACAATTTAGTGAAGATTCGTGAAATGGTGCCAAAGATACAGGCAAGTAAAAAAAAAAAAAATCTATGGAAACCAAGACCGAACGATACCTATTGGCGTAATACATATATATATATATATATATATATACATATATATATATATATATATATATATATATATATGTAAAACCTAGTAGCAGTCACCACTAGGTAGTTATAGTTAGAACCTAGTTACTATATAAAAAATGTTTTTTTGTTTTTTTTGTTTTTTTTTACTTGCCAATATCTTTGGCGCTGCTTGATGATTCTTCATGAAACGTTTTTTTAAAAATGTGCCTGTCACGTCAGCTGCTGTCTGGAAAGTTTTGGGTGACCTGTCCAGGGGGGCTGAGAAAAAGGGGGGTCTCAAAACACATTTTCCCCTTCCATTTTTCCATAGGGTTTTGGAACAGCGATAGCGTCGACACTACTGGACGGAATTACACCAAATTTGGCAGAAATTACACCAAATTTGGCAGAAAGGTAGGTCCTGGTCCAGAAAGCGACCTTCTTTTGTTTTGGACTAAATCAATTCAGTTGTTTTTAAGAAATTAAGGAGAAAACAAATGTGTATATATAGGGATGTGAAGGATTTGAGACCCCTCCTGATCTCATGCAGAGATCTGACTGGTTGTCAACACATCAACCAGGAAGTGTTGGCATCCATCTTGGGACTCGGTAGCCTTAGGTGGAACTAAGTAAACTATAATTCCCGCCACCTCCAAGCACAGTTTGTCAAAAATGTTACTGCAAATATTACATTGACATTATCAATGATGCTATCAAAGATGTTATGAGTAATATAATTTGTGGGGTAATTAGCAGTGCATGGTGATGGCACGAGTTATAATTACCTTAGGGCACAAGATATAGTTACTTGAGATAACTACCTATAACTGGTGAATTTCTACTTTATTATGTTTAAAATGTGAGCCTATCTATAACATCCCTGTAACCTTTGGTTTTTCAGTTAATTTCCTTGTTTTTAACGTATGGTAATTTTTTTAATCACTATACGTTATTCCAACCACCGCTGTGCATGGCCTCTGGCAGTGCGTGGTAGCGGATGGCCACAGGGCCCCGTGCACAGCCCTCACCTACGCCCAGCAAAGGTCGCCCGCAAGATCTGGCCTGCAACCAGACCCTGCGGCCAATCCTCCTTTAACCACCCAACCCCAAGCTGAGCACGGCCCTTTAGGCCTGCGCGGCGGGAGTTGGCCACAGCCGCCCTGGGTGTGCGAATAGTTGTGAGAGGGTTATCTGGGGGTGAGAGTGGCTGTGAGAGTGTCAGTCTCAGTGTGAGTGTGGACATAGCAGGAACCGGCCCTAGGGGGTGGCGGTCCCCAGGGCCATCTGCGGCTCCACAAGGGTCCCCCCTCCAATGTACACATGGCCACCGGAGTTGGTGATCCCCGGGCTAATTGGGCCTGAAATTATATTATTTAGTAAGTGCCCCAGAGAGGTGGCCCGGAGCACTGGGGGGGAGGCCATTGGGCCTCCTCCACATATCAAAAGCATTTTTGCCCCAGTGGCCTACTCATATTGTCTTACTCGCCCCAGAGAGGTGCTGGCCCCCAGGGTTGTGGGGGGGCCAGGAGGCTCCTTCTTTTAAAAAGAAAAAAGAGTGCCCCAGCACCTGGCCCACCAGGGGTCTTTTTAAAAAAGAAGCATGGGAGCCCGTACTTTTATGTTTTTTTTCTTTTTTTTATTCTTCCGTGGATTCACAACTCCATCGCGATTCTGCTTTTAAATGCTTTTTAAATGCTTTTTAGCCCTGGAGATGTCCCTTTGGGATCCCAGCTCCAGAGGCAAGGGGTCAGGGTGTTCATACCGTGGCCCCTTATGTATTTTTTATTCTTCTTTTCTGGGACTAAGTTCAAATTGGAGCTTAATTTAAAAAAAAAAAAAAAAAAAAGGAGGGGCCTGTGCAGACCCCCCTCCTGGGGTTTTAACATGTCCCAGGGACCACGACCTTCCTGGGGCTAAACAAAGAATGAGGCACGAGACTGCACAGACCCCTCGGGCCGCCATCCCCCAGGGTCAATTTCGACTATCTCCTGAGGTGCCCACTCATGGGAGATAACCGTTTGCTTCCACTTGGCGGGAGCTAAGCAAGAGCAAACACTAATGGGCTAATTTGGAGTTTGGCATTACTCTGTCACAAACCTGACAGGTATTCCATCCAATGCATTACTGTCTCCAAATGCTATAATGGGATCTTAATATGGCAATGGGATATACGTCACATTTGTGACGGAGTAACTACCTCTACCAAACTCTTTATCAGGCCCTAAGTCCACTCCCAGTGGGAGCTGTCAAACCCTTCATCGGTTTCCTTGCCCGCTGCCACGCGGACAGGGAAACAGATGAAATATTACTCTGCACGCAGGAAGCTACATGTTTAGCAGCTCCCTGCGTGCGGGAGCAGTGCTTGCTCCCACGGGAGGCTAGAAGCTGACTGGGACGACAGGGGCCTTCAGGCTCCACCCACGGTTCCCATCAACAGAAACAGGGAGCCATGGGTGGGGCCACTACACCCCGGTTTTGTGGCTGGGGCCCTGGAGATGGGGACCTCAGGGATGAAATCAGCCCGGGAAGGGGGCCACACAACTCCACCTCCCAGTTTTAAATATGTATTTTGCCCTAGGCAGTTGGGGGGGCCCCTGTGGCCAAGCCCTTGCCACATATGGCCGAAGGCCATGCATTGCATGGGTGCTTACACGGGTAGGTCGCAAGGACTGGCTGCAGGCTAGGACCTATGACCAACTGTGGCCGCACATGGTCAAAGGCTGTGCGTGACACGTGGTTGGGTGCCTACAGGTGGTTGGCTGCCAGCCTGGCCACAGGCAACACCCTGGAGGCAACCCTAGCCACTAGATTAACGTAAATAAATAAAATTACTTAACGTTAAAAAAACACACAGAAATTCACACAAAAACAAAAAGAATCAAAGATTACAGGGACATTATAGTTATGAAATAGAATTTTAAAAAACAAAAGAAATTCACTTGAAAAACCAAAGGTTACAATAACGTTATAGTTAAGCTCATATACCAAATGTACAAAGCCATAGAAATTCAGCAGCTATGGTTCGACTTATTTCAAGTATCTATAGCTCGTGCCCCAAGGTAACTATAACTCGCTCCCTTCCCATACACTGCTAATTACCTCAAATTTCATCAGTCATGACATCTTCTATGGCAGCATTGAAATTATCACTTCAACACTTGGAATAAGGCACCCACGTAGCAATACCACCCAATCCTTTTTCACCAGCCAGCACAAAAGCTTTAGATCAGAACCCATACAATCTGGTGTTTGGTCTGATGTATTCGAGTGAAAAGTCCCAGGTCAAACTACAGTGAAAGGCCATCATAGCAGTTATATGATAGTTTCCAAATAATGTCTTCTCTGCTGGTGAAAGAGATTAAGTAGACACATTTACCAACTGTCACGAGCACAAGACAGTAGCTAGCACCATATCCAACTAGAACTCACTGTAGGTAGCTGTTGGGAAACAGAGTACAGTTAAGTGTTTTAAACAGCCCTAAACACCAGGGCTAATCATGAACTGTGCAACCCAAACACGTGACCCATATAGAAGGTTACAGAAAAGGATAAACATTTTCACACCCCTCTCTCTAAAGGGTGGTATAAAACATCAAGCTGCACTGCAAAACCATGTGCTAGTTGCAATACTTTAAATAAGTAATGAATGCACAAATGAGCGCTGTACAATTTACTATGTTTCTATTAATCTATAGCACATAAGTTAAGTCTAAATCTAAGATCTGCTCCAATGTGCTGCTGTAATTAAGTGCCCCCCTACAGTCCAATGATAAACAGGATGGTCTTGTCATACAATATTACAAACATTTCCTACAAAATGTCTCAAGTAGTTTAGCGAGCCAGTGATATGTTCAGAGCTCTAACACATAGTACACAAATGTGCCCTTCTCATATGTGTTCTGGCATTTTATATGCACATTACCAGTTTGGAGTGTTTCCACTCCGCAATCAGTGTGGTACCTCAAAAACTGAAAACCCACGGACTCCCCAGAACGTCAGATGGATAACTTTGGACCTGCAAGTGCCAAATACATCTGAGTAATATTGGAGTAAATTGTCAGGTTCCTGTGGGCCAACTCACAGCCAACATCCAGTCTGGAATATGAGGGGCAGATCACTGCAAGCCAAAGGGTGTACAGACCTGTGGAGCAGAGCCCTTCAGGCCTCCAAATGTTAGATAAACTCTAGCGTAAATCGCTGCAAGCATTCAGTGACTGGGCACTTGGGGTGGATCATAAGTATACAGTATAGTTCTTCAAGCAGAACATCCGGAGCTCTGAGGAGGAACAACATCTGGCTTTAGATCCCACCACTCACTCTTTCTTGCCGTCCCGCAGAAGCTGCCGAGCCACTTCTCGTTCCTTCTCCAGCTGCAACATAATCTTTTTCTGATACATCCTTAGTTTATCCCGCTGCTGCTTGAGTTGCTGCAGGAGAAATGACAAAGGAGGATTCATTACACTTTCAGAATACATTGTGGACTAAAGAACCCCCTAGGAGCATATAAGTGTCTCCCACAGGCCACCAAGAAGTCCCAGTTTCAAAAATGGACAACTAGGTAACAAGAGCTTTTCTGTTCTGGCACTGAACCCTCTGGAACGGACTCTAATTCTTGGTACTATCCCTCAACTGACAACTTTTCACAAGTTCCAGATAAGTACCTTCTATAACAGTCTACTAGCTCTCCATTTTAGACTCAAACGAGTGGTCCAGGAAAAAAGCCATACTTTCCCCACTCCCCTCCCCACCCCCTCCCGGGTTTACCAGTGCCAAGGGTACCAGTAACTCTAGGGTGGGGAAAATTAAGCCTATTACAAGTTAGGTCCACAAAGAAAGAGAAATTGACCGGGAATTTGGTATTTCTAGTTCAAATCCCTCTGGAATTTCTTATTTTAGGCCAGGTTGATTTAGGAAGCCAAAAACTCAGAGTGAAAATTTAAAAAACTTGCAATTTAGACAGGTCTGGTAACAAGGGAATTAAGGGGCCACTTGTAATGAGAGCTTTAGTATTCTCAGTCATGGCCATCCCACTGATTTGCATGTGTAAGTGTTATACTTAATACTTTAAACACAATAGCATAGCACCACATAACAGAACGTGTAATGGTAAGTCATTGGCAGTTGTATTTTAACAAGTTCCATATTAACAATTATTAGAAACCAATGACTTTGCCAATGACTGCATCTTTACCACTATCATTATCAGTTTTCAATTTCATATTCATTAAATTCCCAGCATATGCATCCCGGACTATATGCACCCTTAACGGGACAACTGGAAGAGTGTGATGAAATGCAACACAGAGCAGTTGCAGATTCAGAGTATCTGCACAAATCAATGTTGTATCTCACCTGTAAGGTTGAGTTATGACTAGGGCCGTGCTGAGCATGAAGGCAGAAAGGAGGAATTGTTTCTGGGAAGTTCAATCCGGAGAGGAAGTTTATGTAATGCCACATGCGTAAATGTGATGAAGGACCTACTGGTGTGCAGAAAGAAAGGGCGTGAAGTATCTCTTACATGGTAGCACAGGGGTGGGGGTATCTAGGTAAATGTAGAATTTGACAGAAGCAGATATCCTGCATCTTTTATGCCCTCAGGGTGTGAATGGGCCTTGGGAAGACTACTACACCTTAGCATGTGTTTTACCAGGATGGGTAATGTCCCAGGGTTTTGGAAAGCATTTACAGACTGCTCGTAAGACAGATTTACCATGGTCCTATTGAGTGGGAGTGGCGCTGGCATGGAATCCCAGGATTCTCAAGATTTAGGCACTGCGCCTTGCCAAACTCCAATTCTTAGCTTGCAGCTGGTCTGCTCTACCACTGTTACCGGTACAGAAAAGAGATAAAGGTGTTTTCAGGTAGGATAGTAGTTTTATAAGATGTACCCAACCATGACTTAGGGATTTCACTCAGGGTATAGTCTCTTTAAAAGCACTTTCCAAAACTCACTGTGCTGAACTAGAAAAAAAAATCCAAAAGGAGCAGACTCTTCTGAAGGCTTCTGGAGCAAATGCTTAGTAATATTTATAAAATGCAGTTGGTTTCACACTCTGACTGCATACATGTAGACCAGTCATTTGGAACATGCTGCACCATTACTGTCACCTTAGCCTATGGACAAATCAATCATGCACTTGCATCTCCGAGCTAGCCCTGGGGAGCTGGCATGTGTGGTATACCAAAATTCCTTCTTCGACATATCTAAGCACAGCTGGAGGCTGTCATTGTTTGACAATGAATGGAAGGGGAAACATCACTTACAACGCAGCAAATACAACGCAATGCATTTATCACAATGCCTTTACCACGCATTTGTGTTTACCACGCACAGCTTTATCATGCATGCCTTTACCACAAATGCACCTTTACCATGCATGCCTTTACAGCTTATTTTGTTGTAAAGGCATGAATGGTAAAGGTATACAGGTGGTAAAGGTTTTAAAGGTAAGTATTTTTTTTTTTAATTGTAAGGGCATGAATGGTAAAGGTGTATGCGGGGTGAAGCTTTTAAAAGTAAGTACAGGTAAGTATTAAGTGGTTTACTGTTATATACAGGATTTTGAGGGTTTAGGGTGGGCAATGGTTATTGGGTGGTAAGAGCATTTTTAGGTTTTAGGGTGGGTATGGGTTTTTTGTGGTAAGGGCATTTTTAAGTTTTACAGGGGTATGGGTTTTGGGGTATTAAGGGCATTTTTAGGATGGGTATTGGTTTTTAGGTGGTAAGGGCATTCTTAGGGTGGGTATGGGTTTTTTGGTGGTAAAGGATGTTTAGGGTGCACATAGGATATTGGGTGGTAAGGGGATTTTAGGGTAGTTACAGGTTTTGGGGTGGTAAGGGGTGTTTAGAGTTTTTGGGTGGGAATATATATATATACATATACACACATATATATATATATATATATACACACACACATATATATATATATACATATATATATATATATATATATATATATACATACACATATACATACATATTATACGTACCTCTTTAATTTTTACCATGCATATGCCTTTACAATGATTTTTTCGTGCTAAAGGCATATGCTTGTTAAAAAACATGTTGCTGTAAGTGCATGTGTGGTAATATCGCATGCGTTGTACTTAACGCGTTGTAGGAATGCGTGATAAGTGCATGCGCTGTCCCATCATACAACCGAATGGAAGGAAGTTTAATACTAACCCTCCCCTAGTTCTGGAGAGCCCGAGTGGTGAAATGGCACAGATGACACAATAACCTTAACTCTCCCAATCAACTGCTGCAAATTGTGATAGCACAGGGGAAGACAAACATGAAATCAGTTCTTCTAGCTAGTCCGGGGGGTGGGGGGAGGGGGTCCCCTTAGACAGGTGAGAAAGAGCAATAGCTTTGCCTCTCCTGGCAAGCTCAGGAGGTCTGCCAAAAGGTGATGAAATACTAAACACTACTTATAATAAGGTGGTATTTAGATGCCTGGTCACTAAACCCACACATAGTAAGGAAGCATGTAAGCCAAAGAAATATTAACAAATGAGCCTTTGCTTACCAAAGTCCCTCTTGATTTCTGATAGGTATTAGCTTTTTTTATGCATTATAAAGCCAATGCTGATCCAGTTATGGCTGAAGTCACCAGAAGCATGTCGTCACTGATCAAATTTTATAAAAAGGCAAGGCAGGAAATGTACCTACGATCTCAGGGGTGATGCTTAGCTATAGGGCATCAGCAGGGAGCCGGCAACCTCGGGCACGTCATGGTTCTGCCTACATTGCTGTCACACAATCAACAGTCAATAAAACAAGTCAGTTGGATTCAACACTAAAATAAATAAACGTGACTCATCAAATATTTACGAAGACTTAAAGTATACATTGACAAACACCTTAAATTCCTCTCTGCAAATATAATTGGCCAGTGCCAAAACACGAAAATGGACATGTGTGCTAAACCATCTTCTTATTACTTTGTCAGAGAATACACAAGGTTTATTCCCTTCCTAGTATATCTTTCGGATAGTTACAAATGTAAAACAACCTTACAGTGGTATTTGTCCTGGAGTTGAAAATGTGAAATCCATTCCTACTGAATTTTTCATACAATTCACCATGTAATACTCGTTCCTTGTCAGACAGTCCACAAAACCCCAACCCTATGATGTTTGGCATAGGGTTCACGATGTAAAATCACTTCGTATTGTAGTTGTCAGTTGGCAACTCTCTCCTTGTTGCATTTGACACACCTCAAGATGTAAAACCCCTTGTACTTGTCAGAGTTCACAATATAAAACTCTTTCCTACGGCATTTGCCAAGTAATTCCCTATGTAAAATCACTTCCTATTGCGGTTATCGGAATTTTCACGGTGAAAAGCCCCTTCCTACTGTATGTGTCAAACAGTTCACAATCTACAGCCATTTCCTGTGGAGTTTCTCGTGTGTTTACAATCTAAAATCCCTTCTTAGTGTATTTAACGGAGGCTTCATAATGTAAACCCCTTGCTATTGTTTTTGTTAGAGATCACAATGTAAAAATCCCTTCCAATTGCAATTGTCAGAGGTTTCACAATATGTTGTTTGACAAGGAGTTCTAAAAGTAAACCCCCCCCCCATCATATTTCTCGTAGAGCTTGCAAATTGAAACTAGACCTGAGCAACATAATCTTGTGGAATTTCCAGCATTTTCCATTACAATTGATATGCGAAATGTCTGAGAGTACGACATTATGCCACACTGCGTAATTGAGACTTTGTTATGATAAAAATCGTATTGAAGGAGGTCTGGAAGAATGTCAATAAACTCAAAGTTAGTGACTGACTGTTTGAAAGGAAATGCATCCTCACATCAAAAATGGAATCCAGGGCGTGTTTTGCGCTAAAAAAAATAGTGCAAAATGTTGTAGCCGACATTTCCTTTAATAAAGCACATTAATGCTTATTTTGGGGGCTTTGTGCATAATTTCCAAAAAGGAAATTCTCAGAATTTCATGCAGCCCTAGTAAAAATCCTAATTGTGTTCGCCAGAAAGTTCACCCGAAACCAATTCATACTGCATTCAACAAATCGGCTTCAAGAGGTATCGGGGTTGGTAAAAGCTACTGGCCCTGTTTCGGCTCCTTCACCTCTGGTGTCCAGTGGCTTCCACACACCAGGCTCACGAACTACACCTTTTAACGCTCGAGGACAACGAAGCAGAGCACACCAAGGCTCACACAGGGAGGTCCGGTAGGCTACACATTCGCAACACTAACGTTCACTAAATCAAAGTCCAGACAGTGCTTCTTCCTTAGAACAGAAAGGCGCTTTAATGCACAAACAAGTAAATACTATAATAGAACGTATATTTACAACGCGTGTAGTGGAATTACAAACCTACAACCATCCTGCAGCGGCCTTGCAGATTAACGAGGATGCAAGTCACGTAACCTAAATAAATATCACAGTGGGAAACTGTCAATTTAGTCTTGCTGACATTATCTATGAGGTACAATATGATAATTTGCACACTAGCACGCGCTAGTCGTAAAAACGAGCGCTGATCTTATGTGTGTCTACTGGACAACATGAGGTTATCCACAATCAAAAAGTTGAAGTCTACAGGCTTTGTCCAGTCGTTCACAATGTAAAATTAATTCCACTGCCTTTGTTATCATATGTAAAAGTGCTAAAGCTTACAAGAGCTGACCTAAAGAATATATATTAACATAAACAGTCTCTCAATCTGCAAACGCCAAGCTTTCACTGACTGGACCTAAAAAGGATATATGTACTAAACCCGTTCATACTGCATTTATCAGAGAGTTCACAAAGTAAAACCCCTTCCTGCTTGACATTATCTCAAAATCAAGTTCAAACTGTAAAGCTCCTTCCTGGGGTATCTGTTGTAGTGTTCACAATATGAAACCCTTCCACTTATATTTGGCAGAGGGTTCATAGTGTAAAATTCCTTACTATTGCGTTTTATCAGGGTTCACAAAAGTAATACCTAATCTAGTATTTCTCGAATAGTTCAAAACGTCAAGCATCTTTCTATGCTGTTTAATCAAGGAGTTCACAAGGTAAAAACACTTCAGAATGCAGTTGTCAGAGTTCACTGTAAAATCCCCTTCTATTGTATTGGGCAGCGTTCACCGTGTAAAGGCTCTGTATGTTTTATACGCAAGCAGTTTAGTATAAAATTCCTTCCTATCACATCTGTTAGAGTTCATTATGTGAAACCCCAACCTAAGGTATTGGTCACAGAGTAACACCCTGCAAAGTATTTTTCCTACTGTACTTGACATGGCGTCTGCTTTAGAAAATAATGGTCTACAGGCTTTAAGGCAGTCTCATAAGAATTCATCAATAAAGGTCTATTTGCTTTACTAAACCCATGCGTTTTGTGATAAATAATTCAGATATGCTGCCTTTGTCATGACCTTTGTAATAAAGATATCGAGCCTACGGCACTCAACATAACGTTTGTCAATAAACCAATCAGGCCTACAGGTTGGGTCGTTGGCTTGTAGCCATAAGAAGTTCAGGCATACCGTACTAGGCATACTTTGTGCAATGCAAGCACTCTTTTCAACATAATTGCACAACTTCTGTCCAATCAAATCCAGCACACAGGAAGATCAAGAAGTGGGCAGCCTTTCCAAAAAGGTCACCCATCTGTATTACATTGTCAAACGACTGCCAATTTTTGACAAAACCCCACTGATCACCATATATTATCTAGTAGTATTGTATTTTGGTTGGTCGCAGGGAGGGGCCGTTCATGTCTGTTGTTGTCTGCGTTTAGGAGCACACACAATCTGTGAGGTGCACTGTTGTGGTTCCGTACAGGTGTGAGTAGAACAATCGCTTCTGCCTGTGACATCAAGTACAGACTGGAACAGTTTCAGAAGTGTGGGAATTAGGGAGGATGCAAAAGTTTTTGCAAAATATCCCATTTAGGACTGTCACTTTAAATGATTTCAAACTATGCATGGCTACAAGGACTTCTTCCTTGGAGAATGGGGAAGACACTGCCTCTTTCTGTTCAGTCGTTACCACTGGATAGTCTTTTTTATCTTCTAGTTCCTTCCCTGAGGCGTACAATGTCTCATTAAAAAAAAGTTGAAAAAGTACTACTTTGCCCCTATTCCTACACCTACATTGTGCCATATTTCGCTTTTCGGGGGGTGTATCCTATCTCAATTTGGCTTCCCCTTTAGCAAGCAGTAAGAAGTTGTTTACTGTGGCACAGACCCTTCACGTTAGAATCACTAATGCCCTAGTGAAGGATCTATGTAACAGTAGACCTGTTGACTAGCATCATGTGTAGTTGTCCACTGACGGCTTGAACCCTCATGAAGTCAGCTCTATGCCCAGACGTTTTGTGTTTTCCCTCTGTCTCCTTCAAGTCTATCTCCTGGGCCTCCTGAAACAGTTTCCCGTTTCTTTAATCAGCTGCAGTTACTCACATTAGCTTCCCCACAATACCTTTTAGCACTTCCCAGGTAGTCTCCCACTTCACATCTGACATGTTGTTTTGTGTCATACTGTGTGATTGTCTCTACTGTTGCAGCTCTATTAGGCAAATCTTGCAGCAAATAACTCTTGAACCTCCATTACCAATCCCAGGGGTCTACACGTAGTCTCATGGAGGTTACTGTCACTGTGGCATTGGTGGATGTAGTTATGGACATCACAAGCCCTATTTAATTCACTAGACTTGAAAATCACAACAATAAGCAAGTACGCCTTGTGGTCATCAATCAATCAATAAAAAAAATGTATAGAGCGCGCTACACAACCGTGAGGGTCTCAATGCGCTTGGGGGGGGGAGGGGGAGGAGGGGTTTACTGTTCGAACAGCCATGTCTTGAGGTTTTTTCTAAAGAACAGGAGGTCTTTGGTTTTGCGAAGGTTGGTGGGGAGGGAGTTCCAGGTTTTGGGGACGAGGTACGAGAAGGGCCTGCCTCCTGTGGTGGGTCGTTGGATGCGGGGGACTGTAGCTAGTGCGAGGTCGGCTGATCGGAGGTTGCGGTGGGAGTGTGGAAGTTCACTCTTTCGTTGAGGTAGGTTTGGCCGGTGTTGTGGAGGGATTTGTGTGCGTGGATGAGGATCTTGAAAGTGATTCTCTTGTCTATGGGGAGCCAGTGAAGGGACTTGAGGTGTGTTGAGATTTGTTCGTGGCACGGGAGGTCCAGGACGAGGCGTGCAGCTGTGTTCCGGATTCTCTGGAGTTTGCGTTTGAGTGTGGTGCCGGCGTAGAGGGTGTTACCGTAGTCTAGTCTGCTGCTGATGAGTGCATGGGTGACTGTCTTCCTGGCATCTGAGGGAATCCATTTGAAGGATTTTTTCAGTGTGCGGAGTGTGTGGAAGCAGGAGGTTACTGCATTGATTTGCTGTGTCATGGAGAGGGAGGGTCCAGGATGATGCTGAGGTTGCGTGTGTGGTTTGCGAGGCCTAGGGCAGTGGGCCACCAGGAGTCATCCCATATAGTTTTGTTGGGGCCAAAGATTATGATTTCGGTTTTGTTGGAGTTAAGCTTGAGGTGGTTTGTTGTCATCCAGTTGGCGGTGTCGAGGAGAGCAGCGTGTAGGTTGGTTTTGGCGGTGGTGGGGTTGCGGGTGAGGGAGAGGGAGAGGATGAGTTGGGTGTCGTCTGCGTAGGAGAGGATGGTGATTCCGTGTGGTCGGAGGATGTTGGCGAGGGGGGTCATGTAAATGTTGAAGAGTGTGGGGCTGAGGAAGGACCCTTGGGGACTCCGCAGATGATTTTGGTAGCGGTGGAGTGGAAGGGTGGAAGGCGGACTCTTTGGGTCCGGTCGGTGAGGAAGGAGGTGAGCCAGTCTAAGGCTTTGTGATGAATTCCTGTGTTGTGGAGGCGTGTGCCGAGTGTGTGGTGACAGACAGTGTCAAAGGCCGCGGAGAGGTCTAGGAGGATGAGTGCGACGGTCTTGCCTTTGTCGACTCTGGTTCTGATGTCGTCAGTACATGCGATGAGGGCGGTTTCCGTGCTGCAGTTCTTGTGGAACCCAGATTGGGAGGGGTCAAGTGTGTTGTTTTCCTCGAGAAAGTGGGATAGGCGGGCGTTGACTAGTTTCTCGGCGACCTTGGCGGGGAAAGGAAGGAGGGAGATGGGGCGGTAGTTGGAGAGGACCTCCGGGTCGGCTTTTTTTTTTTTTTTTAGGAGAGCAGTGATTTCTGCGTGCTTCCAGGGGTCTGGGTAGGTGGCGGAGTCGAATGAGGAGTTGATTATGTCACGGAGTATGGGGGCAATGGTTGGGCTGGCTTTGTTGAAGATACGATGAGGGCAGGGTCGGATAGGGATCCAGAGTGGATGGAATTCATGGCTTTTACGGTTTCTTCGTGTGTGGTAGGGGCCCAGGTGGTAAGTGTTGTGGGGGGGTCATGAGTGGGGTTTGAGTTGGGAGAGTGGGGGTTGTGTGTGGTGGCTGTGTGTGGTATGAAGCTGTTGTGAATGTCCAGGATTTTGAAGTGGAAGTGACTGGAGAGGGCGTCACATAGGGGCCGCATGTGTGTGGGGTCTATGCTGCTGGCTTTGGGTTTGGATAGCTCTTTAATGATGGTGAAGAGTTCTTTGCTGTTTTGGGAGTTGTTGTCAAGGCGTGTCTTGTAGTTAGCTCTTTTGGTGGTGCATATGAGTTGGTGGTGGGTGCGAATGGAAGTTTTGAGGATGGAGAAGTTGGTTGTAGAGGGTTCTTGTCGCCAGATTTTCTCTGCTTGGCGGCATTTGTGCTTGGAGTCTTGGAGTTCGGGGGTGAACCAAGGGGCGTTCTTGATGTTGCGGGTGGCGATGTGTTTTCTGAGGGGGGGCTAGTGTGTCTGCGCAGGTAGTGATCCATTTAGAGAGGTTGTGCGCTCCTGTGTTGGGATCGTTGGGGGGGGGGGGGTGGGGGGGGTTATGAGCCAGTTGGGAGTTCAGGCATTCTGTGGGGATCTTGTCCCACATGCGGTAGGGCGTGGTGTGTTGATGGTGGTGTGTGGGGGGGGTTTGGTGAAGGAGAAGTGGACGCAGTGGTGGTTGGTCCAGGGGAGTTCGGTGGTGTGGGTGTAGGTTATGTGTTGGCTTGAGGTGAAAATTGTGTCAAGCGTGTGTCCTGCTGAGTGGGTGGGTGCTTTGACCAGTTGTTTGAGTCTGAGGTTGGTGAGATTGTCTATGAGGGAGGTGGAGTTGTGGTCTTGAAGGTTCTCTAAATGGGAAAAAAAGGTGTAGTATCTAACTGTTGGGTGCAACACCCTCCACGTGTCGATCAGTATCAGCTCCCCCGCCAGGCATTTGATCCTGTGATGCAACATTTCTCTTGCAACACAGTTGCAAATACCTAACCTATCTTACAATGTCTCCACCCTCTGAGAAGCTTTGTAATTTATGTAGAATTGCGGTCAAGAACCTTTCTTGTCCCTAATGTGACTGGTAAATGAACACTATAGTAAATCTATCATCTATCTCCCACCCTCCATTTCACAAAGGCATTTCTACCATGGTTGTCTTTCAGGGTCTCAGATATCATTATCCCTGCCGTGTTCCTCATAAAAACTTAAACCCCACATGTTTTGTTAGTAGCTGTGGCATCACGTTGAGCTGTGCAGAATTGGAACCTCTCAGAGTGACCCCTTTCAAAGTAGGTTTACTTCGAAAAGGCCACTTACGCCTGCACTAGTCAACATTCACCCTTGCTCTTTATTGCTGGGGGGGGTTAGCTCCCTCACTTTATACTTTGGATATTTTCACCTCTGTCCAGTTTTACTTCATACATTTTCACCCATAGTTAGTCTTTAGGTACCTCTCCCTGTCTCTGGTTCCTCCCAACACTCCCAGTCTGTACCCTGTAATAACATTAACTCCAGAACACAGAACAAATTCAAACAGTATCCCATACAAACCAAATGAGTGCACATGACTTTGAGCACATGATCCACAGTCGCATCTCGTGACCATCCCTCTTTTAGGGCTAATAGATCTAGGCTTAAATCCAATAAAAGCAATACAAATCTAAAACTCTTCAGTATTGCTGCGTGAAGCTTCAGCATAGAATTCTTATTGGTTCCACAATGCAAAATTTGACTACTGACCTACACAGTGTCTGGCTGCCCATCCGTGTTCATCTTTTAAAATCAGTGCTGTCAAGAGCAATCCTACAGCTTTTGTCACTTTTTCCTTCTGCGAAGTGATCTATCCTGCCGCGAGCACTGACTCTGTATCTTCCAGTCACTCTCCAAACCCCATGACCCTAAACCACTTCACTCAGCTTGAACCTTATTTGTTGTCATGCCATCTTTCACCAACGTGATGTGATGGTTTTCATCTCTGGTTTGGAATTGTATCCTACATGGAAATGTCCAGAGCTGTTACATGTTTTTTTTTCATTTATCTAAGGTGAAGTATGCAATATCCCATAGGAGATGGGCAAAGTATTTTTCAAAGTTCAGAGGGCTTTTATCTTGCTCCCTCTGCACGACATTGTTGGCTGAAAGGATGGCAATTGTGCCAATATATCCCTGGGAACTAGTAATTTGCACGTCTCTGTAGGCTCACCATGTGTACCATTTCTACATACACCACTTCTGCTTCTCTGTGGTCCAATATTTGGGTGAAAAGCATCCTAATAACCTCTTTATCTAACCCCTCACATTTCAATTGCAAATCCTCAATCTGGTTGTCTGCTGCCACCAGCTTGCAACTGGTGTTGTTCTTTATGGTGTATGTGGGTTATGTTAAGTATTCAATGCGGATCCGTTCACCTCCTATGGTGTGTCTCATATTTCAACCCAGAGGGCATGCAGCCGCCCACCCTCCCCCGATGAGTGTACTTTCTCATTTCCTGATACTGGATGGCTAGTATTCACGCTGCTCTGAGGCACTCCCATCCTCCTCTACCTTATCCACCTTAAGTAGTGCCTGCCCTTTTATCCACTTTCAGTAGTGCTGGGTTTTCCACCTACCAGGGCAGTCTACATGCTTCATCTATGTACTTCGTGCAGTCACCACTGCCTAGGACTTTTCTTTCGTCTGTATCCATTTCTGTCCACAAAGTCAGTCCCTACCAACGCATGTCCAGCTGGCCAGTCTGTTGGTGCTCCTCCAATTGTATTATATGTACTCTTTGGTTGCACCTTTGGAGCAGTAGGTGCTTTGGTTGGGAGCACGACAGTATGACACTTTGGGACAACGGGGAGGTGAGGTGGTCTATTCAGCTCGCTGCTCTGTATTCCATGATATTCCCAGTCTGATACCATTTATGTTTCCACCAGGACTGCAACCGTAGTCTTGGCAGACAATCTCTACCTACCCATCCATCAATCAATCAATAACCCCCTGCTGCGCCTCCCTTGCTATAGAATTGGAGTGAAAAAATACAGCTTTCATACAGTGTCAACCAGGAAAAAAAGCTCTTCCTGCACGGCTTAGAATTTCAACGCAGCACCTGAATGTACCACGAAATTCTGGAACAATGCCCTCTGGACAGATGAGACCTAAATGGAATTGTTAGGTGTAAGGCACAAGTACATGTTTAGCGAAAAGCAAACAAGCATTCCCCCAAAATGCGTTCTGGTAAATATTGGTTTTATCAAACCAGATATTGAGGTCTCCTAGGTTACAAAGGTTTTGGTCATTGATAGTGCTATTCACTGTCCAGAAGAGAATGCAAATGTGCGAAGGTAGCTTAATGGATGTTGTATGTGGATTCTATTCCATCTTAAGAATCTGGTACTAAAGAAGATGCATGACAACTGTGTTTGGGGGTGGGGAGCAAGAAGTTCTTTTGTCCCTTTTTTTGATTATCCTGATAGCGGAGCTAGATCTTTGAGCTACAAGGTGCTGGTATGGATGCTGAACCTGGTGCTTAGACTTATGTGCCCAAGAATCTTTTAACCTTTCTACATTGCAAATGAGCATTCTTGTGGGAGATCTAGTAGATTGGCATTCTTCTTTGTTAAATGGTGAGAACAGTATTGCTTTAGTGTAGGTGTTCTTATGGCAGATTTTGTTATTGCCTTATTTATGTACCATAGGATTTTAGACAATTTAAAGTTTTGGCAATGCCATGCGTTTCATGTGTGACATTAGGTAGTAAATGTTATGCTGGGATTCTAGGCTGCTGTGCAACAAACTTTAGGTAGGCTTTTGAGTTCACTTATTCAGATTCATTAAGTACGTATTTGACTAGGTGAGGTCTGGGACAAAGTTGGCTAGTGAGATTGTTAGGAGAATTAGTGGTTTGAGTAGAGGGTGAGTTATGAGGAACAGATTTTCTATACAGTTGTAAGTGGGCAGGAGCAAATTAGGATGTGAACCTTAGTGTGGAATGGGGTAAGACTGTTAATATTCCACACATTCTTAAACCTTTATCAGTGCAAACAATCGTCTGCTTAATGTTTGGAGTGTATAGTGACAGTGTGTCTTGGGGGAAGTGGTCAATTGTTAGGGTAGGGTTTTTTGTATCAAATTAGAGCACTGTGGATACGATAGCTGAAGGTGTGAGTATAGTAGATGAAGAAGGTATGAATACTGAGAGATTAGTGACAGACATTGAACGGAAAAGGTAGGGTTGGTGATGAGGCAGGCGTGAGTGAATTGTTAAAGGGGAGTGAGTTTGGTTGCTAGAGGGATGTTGTTTACTAGTACGGGGATATGTGGAAGGATGATTTAAGTGGTGTTTGAAAGACATCTGGTAGGGTGAGTGCAAGTGGTTTGAGGGGACCAAAGTAGTCCTCAAATGCTGGCAAGTTTACACAAGAAATTCCACTTTGGTAGGGGACACAACTGAGGAAACTGATGGGCAGAGAAGGATTCATGAAGTAGGACCACACTGCCATTTCCAAGCTCAGCAATGTATGGAATGAAATTCCTTTGCCAAAACAACAAAAGCAATCTGAATAACACGTATCAATTCAATATGGACCTACAATTAAAGGCACACCCTTCAGACGTACCAAGTAAAGATAAAAGCTCTTGAGTTTAATACATTAGCTGCTAAACTAGTCATCGAATGTTCAAGACTGTCCTGCACTGAATACTAATCTCTAATGCTTTGCATTGCTTTAGGAGGCTGCAAATGTGATTGAAGAGTCCACTAGAAGCCATGAACTGGACAGACTATTTGATGGATCCAAAAGAACTAGCTATTGCTACTCTTAATCCAATAAGAAAACCTCTACAGAATGTACTGTAGTCCTAAAAGCTTATGGCATGTGAACAGGGCTCAATCTCCACACTATACTAGATGCCACACAGTAAAAGGGGACTTCTTTTATATGATATGGCCTTGCCTAACAATTCAAGGATACTGGCACAATCTCATCAGGGGTGTGGAATTTATTAAAATATCTACTTGTCCAGGGGACAGGTTGCTTCTCAAATCTACTTGTCCTGTAAAATGATCTACTTGTCCCTTTGGTGCCATGTAGTGTGGCGCCAAATTATGGCAGCAATCTCATTATGTAAGAGCTCTGATAATAACCTCTCTGATTATGCCAGGGCTACTACCATAGTAGGGCTTGAATACTTGCAGTTTCAATCCCTACTGTAACAATTTCCTTATTTTGCCACCTTTCTGCAGATCTGCATACTGGGGCTGGAGGAAGCAGTAAGCAATAGTTCCACGGCTGGAATGCCTTTGAGTCTGCAAACCTACTAACCTGCATGTTTTAAAGATTTTCACCAGCTTCTCTCTAATATTTTCCCATAATAAGAAACGTTGGCCATTTACTCCTGACAATGGCAGAATTAGAACTTCTTCCAAGGTTGGGAAGAAAGTGGCTGGAGGGAAAATGAACTTGCAAATGCTCAATAGATTTTCACATGAGCAAATCTACACATGCGTATTTACCCATGCTAAAATACAATTCACAAATATTTTATAGGGGTACGACATATACCATGGGTGCACTTTTGTGGCTTTCTTTAAGAATCTGGGGCCACATGTAGGTAGGTTCAGATTTGCGACCCGCAAATTGTGAGTCAGAGCGAGTCGCAATTTGCGAGTCGCAAATCCGAATGTAGGATGGTGTCACTGACACCATCCTACATTCGCTAGGGCTTCGCAAATGCCCACCTCATGAATAATCATGAGGTGGGTCGCAATTTGCGACCCCCTTGCGAATGGCGGCCCTCACAGGGATGGTGGCCTGCTGGAGACATCAGACCACCATGTCTGTGACTGCTTTTCAATAAAGCAGTTTTTTTTTTTTTTTGTAATGCAGCCCGTTTTCCTTAAAGGAAAACGAGATGCATTACAAAAATGAAAAATGAAACGTTTTCGTTTAATTTTTTCAGAGCAGGCAGTGGTCCGTAGGACCACTGCCTGCTCTGAAAAAATGTTTACAGTGACATTCACAATGGGGAAGGGGTCCCATAGGGACCCCTTCCCTTTTGCGAAAGTGTTAGCACCCATTTGAAATGGGTGCAAACTGCGATTGGTTTGCGCCCGCGTTCGCAGAGCAATCCTACATTCCACTGCAAGTCGCAATTAGGAAGGGAACACCCCTTCCTAATTGCGAGTCGCAAACCCGTTTTGCGATTCGGTACCCAGGTTACCGAATCGCAAAACTGGGTTTGTGCATCGCAATGTGCTTTTTGCACGTCGCACACAGCGAAAGTCGCTGTTTGCGACATGCAAAAAGCTATCTACATGTGGGTCTTGGTCCCTAATTAGGTCTGGTGTTAACAAAGACATTTTGTTTTTATTAAACTTCTATTTCTCTCTCTTTTGGCTGGCTTTACTGTGAGTGATTGCATTCTGCTCTTCCACAAGGAGCATATTGGCACACAAAGTAGTTTTGTTCAGTGTCAGGAACTACAGTGGCAATCAGTGACGTAACAAAACTGGAGGGTGCCCCTTTGCAAAGAACATGGAGGAGCCCCCTATCCAGACTCACTCAGGGCAGAAGCTGTGCTGAAGGGGCCCCCTGGAGGGCGGCTGCGGGGCCTTTGTTATGCCACTGGTGGCAACGTGTGCTTTTAGAGTTCAAAAACGTTTTGGGGGGGTTTTGCCAGTGTTTGTTACAATGTTGAGGGCCTGGTAGCTCCCACAACAATAAAGTGTTACAAAAGCCATGTCAAAACAAGACACGCATTGATGAAACTAAAAGACTTATAAAAATATGTCAGATCAGTTGGCTTTGTCAGTGTTTGTTTATTTTCATGCTTCCCATAATCGTCTTGAAAATGGTTACACTGATTTTCCATTAGAAATATTTTTGGGATATACTAGCATGCATCAAAACATTTTACTAAATGACACTTCATTTGCATCTAATCAGAGAGCATTCTGGGAGCATTATACTTAGCCTCATAGCCTAAACTTTTCAAACATGTGTATACACGTTTTTTTTTTGTACTGGAACCAACGTCAGTAGTGAAGTGTGACCTTAAAACATTTATTTACAGCACTCACCCTAATAATGAAGGCTTTCAAATAATGAACCATAAATACAAGTTTGAACAGCATTATCTTTTGGAAACACATTACCTCAACTGCAACCAAAGGGTTTGCGCTGCAGAGGTTTGGGCTTACTTGTCCCAAGGACAAAGTAAACATAAAAACTTGTTGCCCTTGACCCCAAACAAGATGTCCCGGACGTCGGGCGATAGGAATTCCACATCCCTGCTCATACATACATTATGCTCAGTGCTAGGAGGATTAATGGACTTCTCTCCAGAATTGTTGCTCTCGGGAGCGATAGACAAGATCAAGGACCCAAAAGGAGCACACCCTCCAGTTAAAATGGGCACTCTCTTTGCTAATAAGGATATCATTAAACAATGGAGGTTATGATCCGCTACCCCAAGAGAGGAATTGATGAATGGTATGGACAGCTGTTCTCATCTCAAAGAACCAACAAGCCAAGCTCATGACTGTTCCCACAAACATAAGCAGATATGTCTCATGCTGTGGTGAGAATACCTTAGATTATGACTTTCTAATGTACCATAAAATGGCCACTATACAAGGGGCAGGGCGTGGGACACAAAATAAAACTTGCATGTTCTACCATCGAACAATTCTGAAATGTGATGTGATGTACTTCCATCAGATGTTAAAATCCAAAGTGTTTATGAAAAATACATTTGGATTCCAATGAATTAAACTTTATTGCCCCCACGCTGGTGTGTGGTCTCATTATTCTAAGGATAGTTCACATATACACTGTATCAGTTCTCTGTCGTCCACCTACGTGTGAACTGTTGCCATCTAAGGGAGAGCTGAGTGCCCAGAGTAGTACATCTATGAGGACCACCAAAGTGTAAGAGGATGTGTTGTGGGGATACATGAGGATAGTAGGTCTAATGGGGGCCACCAAGGTATGTACTTTGAGATTAGATGTGCGAATGTGGCTTTTGTTGTTACTTTAACTGAGGATGTCTGATTCAGTTTTCTTCAACTTCAATAGCTGTGTGTGAAAAAGAAAGTGGGCCCCAGGATTCAGTAATGTGTAGAACCTCATTTAGAAGCAATAATGGAAAGTTTCCTGTAGGAGATTTATCAGGCTCTCATTTCGTAATAAGAGTTCCCCTCTTCCTTAGAAAACATTCATTTATAGAGAGTACCTCAAAAGGGTTAAGGTTTGCACTTTGACTTGACCTTTCCAAAATCCGGAATCTTTTCTTTTTCAACTATCCAGTTCTAGATTTACTGCTGTACATTTGATACTTGTTCTGCTGGGTGATCCAATTATGGCTGTTGGATACATGCTCTCACATTTTCCAGTTCAGAACAGCTGGGTAGAGAAAGAAAGCTAGATCATTAAAAAACCAAGATGCTGAGGTGGGAGGTGGTTTGGGAGCGACTAAGGGATGGGAAGGGCCAGGTGCAAGAAATACTACCCCCCCAATAATTTGCAGTGGTAAAAGCGTGTGATCTGTTGACATTAGAATGTATGATTATTTTCTCCACCTGCAGTAACTTGCAGCGCTATTTATTTATGCCCCATGCTTATGCTACTTTCTGAGATGGTCAGAGTAAGAACCTACCTATATTTTTTCAAGTCAAGGTAGTGTGAACCAATAAAAATGTCTGTTAAAAAAAAAATCATACTACTCACAACTCAGTTTAGATGCCAGCAACGCAACTAAAGGATACTTCAACATTTCCTCTGAATTCCAGCAACTAGAATGCATCTCAAGGTAATCCAAATACTCCTAAAACTGTGTAACACAAATGAAGAACTGAAAAATATTCTTCCCAACAAAAACAACCAATAAACATAACGCATCAAAAATCAGGTCGAAACACAATAACAGCAACCCAAACTCAAAACTAGATGTATGTATTCAACTCTCCATGAAAGAGACGTACTGGTGGCTCTTTTGCTGACTTTGCGACCCCCACTATTATTTAAAACATCCTCAATGCTACCTCTGCAGCTATGGTTGCCAGAGAGATAATCAATAAATCACGTTTATCTGAGGAATTCCCAAACAAACTGAAAAACTATCAAACCAACATTTAAGAAGCAAGGGCTGGACCCAGAGATCCCGACACACTACAAACCTATAATGAATGGATCATCCTTGGGTAAACTAATTCAAAAAGGTGGATTCATCGAGATGTCATAGTTCCTTGAAAGAAACCGCCTCCATTCTAACAGGTGCAGAATCAGCACTAATTGTTATCTGGGATGACAATAAGCATACTGTAGATTCTGGCAGCATTGTTGCACTACTCCTGCTTGACCATCCCACAGCTTCTGATACTGTGAACCACCAATTATTTATTAAAAGACTAAATGATACTGGAATATGTGGCACCAAACTGTAATACATCTAGTCATACTTCGGGTGAGACGGCTCAAAATGCATCATAGCTCGTTTCCTATCATTGTCATTCTCACAAGCAGCAACATTTGCACCACAGTTTTTCAACATATAACAGACTCCGCTCCCTGGTCTATTTCAATCATTCAAAAAAACATGCTACAGCTACTCTGCTGACAAACACATTGCCCTTAAGGTGGAAAAACACATCAGATGTCGGGACATCAGTGCTCACTGTCAACTTGAAGTTTATAGCTAGATAAAACAAAAACGTTTCAAACCAAACCCTTCTACAACTGAAATTCTCCCATGTGGAATATGGGAAAAGTATTACCCAACTATGACCTGCCGCCAATTTGCAAAGGTAAAGAACTCGGGTGTGACCAGGGGTTCCAAACTTAGACTTGAAAGTCAAGTCAACAATGTTAGAAGAGCCTTCTGCGTCATGAGAATTCTACAACAGGTCAACCCATACCTAGCTATCATCACAGAGTACAGGCATCAATATACCATTAGTGATAAAAAGGCTATATTATGCAGTCGACCATACACCAGGCTTACAAAATGCCCAACTGTCAAACTCCAAAGAGTACAAGTCTACATCCTAAACAGATGTGACCACATCAGATCTATGCTCAAGGCATTGCACTGGCTACTGGCTGAAAGATGAATATCCTTCAAAGCCCTCTGTGTCAACCACAGGCCAAACCACTGGACTTGACCTATTTTTGTATACTGAAAATTCAAACATTAGATCCAAAATAGAGGCTGTTGCTTAAGAAATGCGTTCAGAAGAACTCCTGGAACAAAGACACAAGGGAATCACAAGCAGCCTCCTGTAATCCCAGCCCTTCCCAGGTCTTCAGAGGGTGGGGTCAGTGATGCTTGCTGACCCCACCCCCCGACCGGGGACAGGGTAGGACGGTGATGTAGCCTCAGCAGTGACTAATAAGCAGCCCCTGGAAGTATCGAACTGATGAGCTACACGCCATGGGCAGCTTCTAAATAAGATGCTGCTGCGCGTCATTATTGGGTGCTCAGTAAGGACCCAGCGCCTGGACTGGCGCTAGGTCAGCCCTACTCAGCCTAAAGTAAAAGAAAACACCCCCTGGCGCATGTGTCACACTGGATAAAGGCCTGACTGCCTGACCCTCGAGTGAGCAAGCTCAGAGACAGGCAGGCACCGAGGCACACAGTTGTTTTGTTAGGTATGTGGATGGTTGCTTCTGCTTTTAGCAATTAACATCCACATGCCTCACAAAATTAGGAGGGAAGAGGCCTGATGCTGAGGCACAGGAACCGCCCCTGGTTACCAGACACCCCAATGCCGAGCTTCACGGACTTAAGGGCTAATGTCCATAGATCCAAACACTATGGTTTGAAAAAATACTTTGACTAAGGGCGCTATCACAGGGCTGCTATGTGTGTAACTGATAGCGTGGTCTTTGGGGATGTATTAACGTGTGCGTATGAATGAAATGTGTGTATAGGTGACTGAGAGCCTGTGTCCTATGTGCTTGTGATATATGACAGAACTTTCGCTAAATGTGGCACCATTACATATAGAACACAAACATACAAGCTTTTTTTTTTGAGTGGGAGAAATTTTAGGTGCAGAGAAATGTATTGCAAAAATGTTCAAAACGTGGAACATTTTTCCACGCTTTAAATTTCTCCATTTAATTGAATGACCATTTTTTCACTTAAAAAAATGGCAGTGTCTACTGCCCACTGGGAGCAAGAGGCCTGCTGTTTGTAAATGTGACACTTTGAAATGGGAGAAAATTAAAATGAAGAGATAACTTAAAACACTAAGGTAACTTTTCATTTTCATTTTCTCCCATTTAAAAGCATCCAGAAACATAATTTTGTTCTCATGCTCCAATATTGAGTTGAAAATGATTCTTATTTAAGAGTTAAATATCTCAATGCTTCAGTTCTTCTCCTCTGTGCTCCAGCCTAGGTCATAACTGATTGAGCACTGCTCGTTATCAGGTACTGCTATCTGCAGCCTGATGATAATGGTATAAAATAAACACAGCCATTCCCCAACTTTAAAGGGACAATGTTACCCTGTGCTTATTTAAAAAATGAACTCAAGGCTATGACCAATTCTGAAAGTGTCTGGGAGCTACTAGTAGCTCATGATTGACTGGTTGGAGACACCTGCTCTATATATTATCCTCCTCCCCCTGCCCAACCCCAACTCACCCCCAACCCCAATAACAAAAAAAAAAACACTAGAACAATAAATCTGCTCTCTAAAAAGGACCTTAATTTGGTTTGCAGCACCCATTTGAAATAAAAGTTACAAGGACAACAAAATAGAATGTGTCCCTAACCAGCCGCTCAGGCGGCCTCACCCTCGTCCCCTCCCCGAAAGCCTGAAGTGTCTGTCAGTCCACTAGATTTTTGAGCCTTCTTATTGCCATTGCTGTTCTCTCAAATATGTAGATTTAGCACATTTTGTTTTCCCTCTGCCAAGTCTGCTTGAGAAAGACCGCTCCTGTTGTTTCTTATGCAAACTTTGCCAAATTGGTCACAGCGCCCTGTGACTCCCAGTTCTTATCGTTATCCGATTCTTCGAACTTTAACATGCTGAAGAATTCTTCTGCTTCAAAATTAACACAAACTCCTCATTTTCACTATTCAGAGTATAAGCCTTTTCGAATGTGCATCCCCAACTAATAAAATCACCATAATATGAAAGATTTTTGTTACAGGTCTGAAGTCCCTCTGTTTCGGAGTGTAACCATGGAGAATTCCTGGCAGAGCTAAATTCGGAGATCTTGGAAGGTGCCTCAGTCTTCTGAATGGATTAAGGGGCGTTGACTGTTATAAAATATCTACTTGTAAGCAGGGAATGCTTCAGAAATCAACTTGTCCTGTCGTTATATTAGGATTCTGTTAGTAGCCTCACTGATGATGTTATGGCTCATATGTTAGAGTTTAGATTCTAGCAAGGCTTTAGTTTCCCTCTTTTCCCAAAATAAAAACTCACACAGGGGCTGCAGATAGAAGACTAGCGGTAGTTTCAGAATTGGAATGTCATGCGAGTCTGTGCACACCCAAAAATTAACATGTTTGAGTATTCACCAGCTCCCATCCAATATTCTCCCATTCTGGAAAAGACAGAAATATAGTCCTAACAATGTGCTACAATGGCTCCCAGTCAACCAAAGGATCACATCGAAACTCCTAACCCATCCCCACAAAGCACTCGCCAACGCCGGACCAGCATACCTCAATGATCGTCTCACCTTCTACACCCCGAACCGTCAGCTCCGCTCCGCTCCGCCGACCTCGCCCTCGCCACCATCCCACGCATCCGCAGGACAACAACCGGTGGCAGATCTTTCTCTTACCTCGCTGCCAAGACCTGGAACACCCTCCCCATCCACCTACGTCAGACCAAGGACCTACTGACCTTCAGGAGACTCCTGAAAACCTGGCTGTTCGAGCTGTAGCTACCCTCCTCCCCTCCCAAGTGCCTTGAGACCCCCAGGGGTGAGTAGCGCGCTCTACAAATGCAATGATAGATTGATTGAAACGTTTTCCAGGGCGGGAAAAAGAGGGTGTAAGGAAGGTGAATTTGCCACTACTCTGTAGATTTTTGCATGGAAAATATGTGTGTATATTTGCTCATGCAAAAATGGGATTCACAAACATTTATTAGTAGTACAGTGTCCAGGCCTTCTTCTGTATACTCTTGTAAATTTGAGAAATCATAAGTCTGCAACAGTGAAAGGACATACCCCTAGGGGTGCACTTTTGCGACCTTCCTTAAAAATTGTGACCCCAATTTATTTTCGTGTTGCCTGTAATGATGTCCACAATGGTTTTATACTGACTCTCCAGTATGAGTCTTTTTTAAATGTTTGCATGCCTCAAAGAAATGGTATTCAACATTGCTCAACAGCTCAGCTAAATGCTTTTTTCAAGACACATTTCTTGCTTCCGGCCTTGCTTCCATGTATTTGCATGTAATTTTATATAACTAGGAAGCATTCCAAATAGCCTCAAATTGTTAGCATTTTTAAAACACAAACACATTTTAATGTGGACAAATACCAGTTATAGAAGTTGAACTCACTGCATTTCCTTAGAATGCTCATTATAATAGTAAACTCTTTGCACTGATGAATAACAAATACAAGTTTGAATACTTACATACATATGGATACGAACCTTGGCTCAGTGGAAGATGGAAGACTTACACAGATGTATATAGCGGTACTGTAAACTGATGGCAACAAAATTGGGGCCTTCTTGTCCAGAGGACACAATAAAGTAGAAAAGATGTAATCCTGGACCACAAGCATTACGTCCCGGTGTGCAGCGATAGGAATTCCATAGTGTTGGAACTGTGATGATTATCTTTTCCTTTAGAGGAAGGTCAGCCTGGACAAACAACTAGGTATCTTCAATTGTCGCTCTTCTCAAGATTCACCAGGATTGAGAATGTTAAAGGTCTTGGGACCTGATACAGAGTAACCAAAGTTTGGCAGTATAAATGTGATCCTCCATTTTACAGTATTTTGTGCCTTAATAGGGACAGAATAGAACTTTGCGAGCCACCTATTTTAATCATAATTGTATATAAATATTACAGTGCTAGATTATATTGTCTTTAGGAAGATTTCTGGTATTTGACAAGACTTACTGACTGACAATAATATCTAGTATGTCCAGGTACATTCATTTTCAGATTGTACGGTTACTAGATTGGTGTTTAATTGCATATTTTCATTGCATATTTTTTCCTACCTAGACCTTTGAACTATGGATGGATTTCTAAACTGATATATTACTAAAGCACTCGCTCGGTCTTGACGAAAAATCCACATCCCTGAGTGGACATTGCCAAATGTATTGAAATGATGAAGACTGTGGTGTACAATACCTAGAAACACACACAACATTTGAACGAAACCTTCACTGCTAAATCAGCGCCACCTCAAATGTCAGGAGGGTTTTCAAGGCCAACATGTTACCATCCCAGTCTCCTGGTAAGCAAAGAAGTAAAGGAATCTCACCTTCGTTATTATTTAGTTGTCCCTGTGTCCATAGGCATCTGAGAAAATAGGCAACAATTTCAGTGGTTGACGGT
Source organism: Pleurodeles waltl (assembly GCF_031143425.1). Lineage (NCBI taxonomy): Eukaryota > Metazoa > Chordata > Amphibia > Caudata > Salamandridae > Pleurodeles > Pleurodeles waltl. The sequence goes on along the minus strand of NC_090446.1, from coordinate 972,264,328 downwards.
AATTTTTAGGAGGGGGCAGGTGGGGTACACAGTGAGTCTCTCTCTCGCAGCTCTGCATAGGAGGTCCCAGTGGGGTTGGGACAGCTGCCTTCTCTCACTGACTAACCTAAGGTCAGCCAATGAGGGAAGGCACAAGTCCCAACTCGTCACAGAGTGGGTTGGAGTTAGTGAGAATGCTGAACACACCCCACTCTGTGACGAGAGGTCACTGATTGACACTCAGCCCTGGGCGCTTTAGTGCTTAAAACTGAAGCGCCCAGGTCTGAGTCAATCAGTGACATTCCCCCCTCGTCAAGAGGGGGAGGGCTTTGCAGCACCTTTGCCATGCTGAAGAGGTCACGCCCATAGGGCTGCGACTTCTTCAGCCCAGCAAAGTTCAGCCCAGGCAGCCAGGAGCCTGCGCAAATAGCGCATGTCCAACTCCTGGCTGTCTCACCTGAAAATGAAGAGCGTCTGTCAGGCTGACCTTTCTTCAGCCTGACAGACACTCTTCTTGAGGAGCAAAAGGTTGGGGGGGGTGGCCCCCTCTGCCCCAAAAGACGGGCCACAGCTGATTTGCTGAGAGTTTGCACTGATCTTCCAGCTTTCTTATTTGCTAGTCGCCCGTGAAGGGGTGATTTGTCATTGTTTAGAGCTCAGAATTCAGATACAGCATCTGGTTAGCCAATGGCTTTTTCCATAATGGAGTGACTATGGCATGTTCTTTCTGTGGCACTAGCAATTATTTTTATGGTCTCGCCGGTGGACTCTGTTCTTAATTAAAAAGGGTATGGAGCCCACCCGTTCCTTACCATTTGTTGGCTTGCGTGGCACTCTTCTTTAAAGCCTCGTAATTCAGCACTGCAGGACAAGCATCATTTCCGTTCCAGTCTGTGTAGTTTTTAAGACCGTGTGGGATGGATTTTAGGGTTCAGGGTGCGGGGGTCAGGTTAATTTTTAGGACAGGGTAGGTTTTAGGGTGGGGGTCGGAGTAGTTTTTAGGAAAGTGCGGGGTAGGTTTTAGGACAGGGTAGGGTTATTTTTAGGATTTAGGGCAGGGTAGGTTTTAGGATTGGGTAGGTTTTAGGTTGGGGTAGTTTTTAGGACAGGGTGGGGTTTTAGGACAGTGTAGGTTTTAGGACGGGGGTAGTTTTTAGGTCAACGCGGATATGTTTTATTGTTCAGGGTAAGGGTAGGGGCGGGCCGGGGTGGTTTTCAGGACAGGGTGGGGTAATTTTTAGGACAGAGTAGGTTTTATGATTTAGGGCAGGGGGGTCGGGCTAGTTTTTAGGACAGGGTGGGGAAGGTTTTAGGACATGGCTGGGTAGCTTTTAGGGTGGGGCGGGTAGTTTTTAATTTAGGGCAGGGTATGTTTTAGGGTTTAGGGTGGGGGTCAGTCTAGTTTTTAGAACAGGGCGGGGTAGTTTTTAGGACAGGGTAGGTTTTAGGGTGGGGTGGGAGGGTCAGGTTAGTTTTTAGGACAGGGCGGGGTAAGTTTTAGGACAGGGCGGGGTAAGTTTTAGGACAGGGCAGGTTTTTTAGTTTAGGGCAGGGCCGGTTAGTTTTCAGGACAGGGTGGTGTGGGTCTTAGGGTTCAGTGTGGGGGGTCTGGGTAGTTTTTAGGACAGGGCAAGTTTTAGGCCAGGGGTCAGGGTAGTTTTTAGGACGGGGGGGGGGGATAGGTTTTAGGATTTAGGGCTGGGTAGATTTTAGGATAGGGTAGGGTAGGTTTTAGGGCGGGGTGGGGGGGGGTCGCGGTAGTTTTTAGGACAGGCTGGGGTAGGGTTTAGATCAGGGTAGATTTTAGGGTTTAGGGCGAATGTGGTGGGGTCGTGGTAGTTTTTAGGACAGGGTGGAGTACGTTTTAGTGTTCAGGGTGGGGGTCAGGGTAGTTTTTAGGACAGGGCGGAGTACGTTTTAGTGTTCAGGGTGGGGGTCAGGGTAGTTTTTAGGACAGGGCGGGGTCGTTTTTAGGACAGGGTAGGGTGTGTTTTAGGGTTTAGGCCGTGTTGTTTTTATGACAAGCGGGGGGTCGGGTTCGTTTTTTGGACAGGGCGGAAAGATTTTTCAAAAGTGGGCTTGGGGTGGTCGGGGTAGTTTTCAGGGGTGGGTGGTGTAGTTTTAAAGACAGGGTAGGTTTTAGGGTTTAGGACCGGGGTTGGGGTACTTTTTAGGACAGGGCGGAGTAGATTTTAGGACAGGGCAGGGTAGCGTTTAGGACAGGGCAGGGTATGTTTTAGGGTTTATGCCAGGGGGAGTAGTTTTTAGGGCAGGGTAGGTTTTAGGATTTAGGGTGGGGGTCATTTTTAGGACAGGGCGCGGTAGGTTTTAGTGTTCAAGGTGGGATTGGTGGTCGGGATAGTTTTCAGGACAGGGCGGGATAGGTTTTAAGACAGGGCAGGGTAGCTTTTAGGGTTTAGGGCAGGGGGTCAGGGTAGTTTTTAGGACAGGGCGGGGTAGGTTTTAGGTTTCAGGGCAAGGGGGGGTCGAGTAGTTTTTAGGACAGTGTAGGTTATACGGTTTAGGGTGGGGGTCTGGGTAGGTTTTAGGACAGGGAAGGTAGCTTTTAGGGTTTAGAGTGGGGATGGAGGGGTTGAGATAGTTTTTAGGACAGGGCAGGATAGGTTATAGGGCGGAGGGTAGGGGTAGTTTTTAGGACAGGGTAGGTTTTAGGGTGGGGTGGGAGGGGTCGGGTCGTTTTTAGGACAGGGTGGGGTATGGTTTACTACAAAGCAGGGTAGGGCGGGGAGTTAGGGCTCAGGGCAGGGGGTGGAAGGGGCAGTTTTAAGGGTTTGGGCGGGTGGAGTATGGTGTCAGGTGTAGGGGGCAGGGCGGGGGAGACTATACCACACATGTTCCTTTACCGAACATGCTTTTACAACGAAATTCATTGTAAAGGCATGCTTGGTAAAGATCATACATCCACTGATTCAACTCAATCAGTGCCGTCCGCTGCTTCTGACGTGGCTGAGGTACTTCTTTTTAACTTCCCTTACACAGATGGCATAGGGCAACAAAATTGCAAAATGTTGTTTTCTATAGGTAACTCTCTTTTTTTATTTTGCCAAATCCTATTTTCTCACTTTGCACTCATGTTCTGTTTTTGCTTGTAGGTGATGTTCTCAAAAGATGATTATCTTGCTCTAAATATTGCAAAAGCAACATAGTTTTGTTCTTATGTGTAATTTCCAAAATTATGTTTTAAAAAATAATCGTGCAGTAAACCCCAATCTGCCCGACTCCAATCCACGCAAATCCACCCCACACCAATTGAATCCACTTGAAACCAAACTACTCACCCCAATCCACCACACTCTAGTCCTCCCGACCCACCCCATCCCACTCCAATCTGCCCCACTCCACTAACAAAAACAATCTGCCCCACGCCAATACAAAACAATTTGCCCCACGCCAATCCAAAACAATCTGCCCCACGCCAATCCAAAACAATCTGCCCTTACTCCAAATCAAAACAATCTGCCCAACTCCAAATCAAAACAATCTGCCCAGGACCAATCCTAAACAACCTGCCCATCTCCAATCCCAATCAATCTGTCCCACTTTAATCTGCCCCAGGCCAATCCCAAACAATCAGCCCTACTCCAATCAAAACAACATGCCCCATCCCAGTCTGCCCCACTCCAATCCAAAACAGTCTGCCCCAAGCTGTCCCACTTTAATCCAAAACAAGCTATCCCCCTCCAGTCCAAAACAATCTGCCCCACTCCAATCCAAAACAATCTGCCCCACTCTGATCTTGAAGAATTTGTCCCACTCCACTCTGCCCCACTCCAATGCAAAACAATCTGCCCCACTCCAATGCAAAACAATCTGCCCCACTCCAATCTGCTCCAGTCCAAACTAAAACAAACTGCTCCCTCCAATCTGCCCCACTCCAATCCAAAATAAACTGCCCACCTCCAATCCAAGACAATCTGCCCCACTCCAATATGCACCTCTCCAATCTGACCCACTTCAATCCCGAACAATATGCCCACTCCACTCTGCCCCACTCCAATCCAAAGCAATCTGCCCCACTCCAATCCAAAGCAATCTGCCCCACTCCAACCCAAAGCAATCTGCCCCACTCCAACCCAAAGCAATCTGCCCCACTCCAACCCAAAGCAATCTGCCCCACTCCAACCCAAAGCAATCTGCCCCACTCCAACCCAAAGCAATCTGCCCCACTCCAACCCAAAGCAATCTGCCCCACTCCAACCCAAAGCAATCTGCCCCACTCCAACCCAAAGCAATCTGCCCCACTCCAACCCAAAGCAATCTGCCCCACTCCAATCCAAAGCAATCTGCCCCACTCCAATCCAAAGCAATCTGCCCCACTCCAATCTGCCCCAGCGCTCCAGTCTGTCCCATCACTCCAGTCCAAAACAATGTACTCCAATCCAATCTGCCCAGCGCCAATCTAAAACAATCTGTCCCACTACAATCTGCAATACTCTGATCCAAAACAATCTGTCCCACTCCAACCCATATCAATCTGCCACACTCCAATCTGGCCCACCATTGATTTTCCATTAAGAGTATATATATATATATTTTTTTAAATACCAGCATGCATCAACACATTTTACTAAATGACGCTTCAAAGAAATAGCGCCTAAAAATGTAATTGTAGCGAAGCGTTTTCTTTCCTACTTGCATTTTTTTCTGAACATATTATACTGAAAGCAAAGAATCATCAAGCTTCTGCAAACATTTGCAACTAATCAGAGAGCAATCTAGGAGCATTATACTTAGACTCATATTGTTAAACTTTTCAAACATGTGTAAGCTTTCTTTCTTTTACTGGAACCACTGTCAGTAGAGCAGTGTGACCATAAAAAGTTTATTTACAGCACTCATCCTAATGATAAAGGCTTTTCATTAATGAACCATAAATACAAGTTCAAACAACATTAACATATGGACACACATATTACCTCCACTGCAGACAGTTCCCTTCTTTGTAAACTGGCAGCCAATGTGTTTGTGCTGAAAGGGGTTGTGTCTATTTGTCCCAAGGGCAAAATAAACATGAAAACTTGTTGCCCTTGACCCCAAACAATATGTTCCAGGTCGGGCGACAGGAATGCCACATCCCTGAGCCAGTTTTCTCCTGTCATTGTAGTAAGCTGGTCTTGATTTTTAAAGTCAGAAAGGAGTTTCTAAGACAAGGGTTTTGGAGGTTTTTAGCTGGAGGGTCCTAAAAAGGACTTGATTTTGGTACTTTTCATGTTTTTTTACTTTCCTGAATGTCATTAGAACACTCAGGAGAAGCGCTCATGATTTAAACCAACTAAAACACCTTGAACAAGCATTTCTCCACGAAACATGCATTAGCTGTTTTTCGTAATATAGGACACCTACCCACTGAAAAGATTAATTTTGTAGCTGTGGATTTAAAGGTATATAATCTAATATGTTAATCTGTTTAAATGTATCTGTTGATGTAGCATAAGAAGATATAGAACCATACAGTAGTGACTGTTTTATTTGCTTTTTTTAACTATCCAATCTTTGTACCATTAGGAATTAGGCTGCATTCTAAATGACAATGACATTACTAACACGTAGGCGCTTCTGATTACTTAAGATTTTCCCCTTGCCAGGCTATATGCCAATAACTATGGTGCAAAACCTGTTTGTCAATTCTCTAGCAGATTTTACAATGGTGCCTGAGATTTGGTGGTGCCGACTGTACACGTTGTTACTTGAATTTCTTCAGCAATACTGCAGTTTAGGATGTGGTCTTTGCCAAACTCGCCTAATTCAGTCCAGTCTTGGCCATGCACAGCTTGCCTTGAGGCTACTCTCTTCAGTGAAATAAATTAATGAATTTTTGTTGGCTGCAGTTTGAGCAAGGACTACAAGGCTTTGCTCTCAGAATGTCTTCTCTTCTTTGGGCAACCAGTGCACACCAGGAAAAGGACCTTTATTTCCATATCATCTACCTCACTTAAAACAATACTCACTTTTACAACTCATATGTCTGACTGCTTCACAGAAAGCTATGTTTCCTCTGTGTTGATATTTAACATCAATTGGTAAATTAAAAAATATTTGTTTTGGTACATGCAATGCACTGGTTCCTCCTGGGAGGGTTTGTTCTTCTATGAAAGTTCTGCTGCAATAATGCTTATGAAAGAGCCTGGTCTCTAGCTCCTCTATTTTTTATCTGGTACTGTGAAGAATATTTACTAAATTTTATTCAATTGATTTGACATGAGGTTGCTCATCTAGCTTGGCTAAGGCAAGGGTTTTCTTCATGGGCATTCCCTTTGCGCTCAACTTTCGGTGATCTGTTTGGCTGTTGAATGTTCTTTAGCTGCATGCATTATTCCCTCTGCATGAGCTGGCACAGTTAGGTTTGACAGTCCCTTACAATTTGGGGCGTTACTTCATCAAAGTCCCTCATCTCATATATGCTAGTGTGGAGGTTATTGGTGAGTTGCCTTATTCATGCAAAACATGCAACAACAGAAACCACTCAGACTGTTTATCTAGATTTCAAAGCAGGTGTTCACCAAAGCGACTAGAAATGTGAACCTGTCATCCAATTCTAAATTAAAACGGGACTAACATATACCATATAGTCAGCAACTCATCTTCATTAGTCTTCATATAAGGGTATTAAGTGTGGCAAAAAGGACGGTGTGCTTTTCTTGAGCAACCCCACATCAACACTACCCTTCTGAAGCCATCACCACCAGACATGAAACACCAGAAATGGGCATCAGCACACTTTGGTGCCAGTGCTTGCAGGAACTATCTAGTGGTGAAGTAGTGGCACACCAAAAGTTCAATACATACTTATTGCCAGGAATGGAGGAGGGAAGAGAGTAAATATAAAGAGTAGACAAATGGTGATGGCAGAATGAAGCAGTAAAGCAGAAAATGTGGGTGATTCAACTTCAACATGGTGTCAATGGTCATTTCGCAATATACTGTAGGTCGGTAGTATGAACCTCATTAGTGTTCCATCAGAGAGCTAAAGCTGTCTGTAGCTAGAAGCTGAAAATCTTGGAACTTGTAACACAAAGGCAATGACAGATCCTGCAAAAGCATGGCTATTACAATATAAGGCTCAGTACAAAAGGGACCATGCCCCCTTCATAATACAGACAATCCAATCACCAAAACTGATATACTTCCTGCATACAAAACTAAGTCTTGTTTTCAGTTTATATGTAAATGTGTGTTCATTATATCTATATTAGAAAAGTGTATTATTGTCTTTCAAAAGCTGTTCTGCCCTGTTCGTGGTGGTGGTCACCTAATTTGTTCTTCCGCAAGCCCCATGAGTTAGCTTTTGACGTAACCTGACCCATTTCTCAATCAACTCCACAGGTACCCTCTAATCCACTTAATGGCTCAGTGCTCTATGGCTTCCAACAAAAACTCTAAATTGGCTGAATCTCTGCTTTTCTTGTGCAAAAGAGACACTTTGGGAAATCCGGGGGTTGAGGAAGAAGGATTATGTTGCCTCCTCCATGAATCAGAGTGTATGTGACATGGAAAATTGCACCAAGAATGCCCTTCAAAGTAGACAGCAGTGGACTAGTGTCCCAGTACTGGTTATAGCACATAACGCTGTGGTGGCAGGGTACTGTGCTCTGCAAATGTTATGTATGACCTGACCTTTTTATTGGTGTCAGTGAAAGAGTGGCCCACTTACCTCTGTTGAGTAATGTTACGCTCTTGTGAGGGCTCCAAAACTTTGAAAGGCCATTATGTATACCTTCTGAGTGAGTGGGAATGTACAATGAATGTCTGACACATGTATTGTAGTAAGAGAGAGAGAGACTGCAGCATGGCACAAGATGGTGAAGACTCAGACACTGAAGTAAAGATGATGGAGAGCTTCCTTTAGATATTCCATGAAGAATTTGTTAGCAAAGGGGGTGCCGACTAGTTCTCCCGGACCACTGCCATTTGGTAGATAGCAGACGCATGGATTGCAGTTTCTATTGTTCAAGGTGCGAAAGCTTTAAGGCATGCCTACATTTTTGTCATTGTCTGATCACTGCTTCAGAAAGGCTGATGACAGACAGGTGCAAAAAAACTCACTTAACTGTGCTCATGCTGCGGATGTTCCTGCTGTGAGAAGTATCACTTTACACGAAGACTGTGTCTGGCCAGCAGCCGGAGAAGGTCACTTAAAAGAGAACCAAGCCAAACTGATCCTAAAACTCAAGACAGAGCCTCATCCTGTGTCTGGAAACTGCATATAAAAGTAAGATCCAAACCATCCAACTCTGTATCAATTCTACGTTTTTCTTGACCAGGGAAGGGAGTGCTTCTCAGAATACTCAAAGAGCAGTTATATAACCACGGGTGGTGTCTGCCTGACTGTCAGCCTCCCAGAGGTGAAGGGACATCGCCTAAAGTTTAAATTTCTGCTGAAGGAGCTGAAGATCTGCTTAAAAAGCTTAGAAGCCTCTTTGCCCTACTGAGAGAGGGAAGAAGAGTGTTTGGCCTTGCAGTAGAAGAGACTGTCTTGGAGGAGAGGCCTGTGTCTTCCTAGTGAAGGGACCCCAGAGAAAGAAAACGACCTAAGACAGTGTACCAGGAGATGCAGGCACTGAAAAGATCCATAGCGCCCCGTTACACAGTTCATGAAGTGAGATATACTAAGTATTTGACAGAAAAGTGTCAGCTTGCAGCTGCCACGGAGGAGCAAAAGACTGCCACCGCAGAGTAGAGACCCCAGTTTGCCTAGAGACTACCGATGCCTGAAGATATTGCTGCAAGGAAAGCCAATCTGGATGCCACAACTACCAGTGGTGAGCGCCTTGCTTGCAGCCAATCAAGAGAGCCACTTCTGGGGAAGCAGGTGCTGCTGCGAAGATCCACCTCCCAGTTTTCCAGTGTCATCTTGAAAGACTGCTGCTATGGTCCCACAGTAAAGAGTGGGCACTGCAAAGGTGGGAGGATGGAATCCCACCCGCCGCACACTTGGAACTGTTGGTAACAACTTTCAGGTAAACTGTTGGATTGGGCTACATACCTTAAACATTAATTACATTTGAGCCAACAACACCCAAGAATAACCCTGCATAAAAACCATAGAAGGGTGGGGATGGTAAGAACAGATATTTTGGTCGGAGGGAGAATGATTACTGGGAAGTGAAGTGACTGCTGTGCCTCACTGATGAAATACAGCATCCTGCAACTGTCTATTTCGCATCCAATTAATTGGACAGTATTTTGTTTGCTGTGAGATTGAAAGTAGTATCTTTGTTTTTTGATAAAGGTAAGCATAGGGCTGAATATCACCGTATTGTATATGTTGGTTGAATGTTGAGTTCTGAGCTCTTGCCCCCCCCCATGCTACTTCCCAGAGAAGCCTGTTAATTGCAATCACTATCCTGAGATGCAAGTGAGGTAAGGGCTGTACTTGGTCCAATCTGGAGAGACACTAAGGTGGGCCGAAGGACAGCAAAAGATCGCCACACCCATGGCTGGGGCACAGCAACCTCTGCCTGCCCTTCCCCAAATGAGATCCAACACTGCCCTACAGTGGGGAAAAAGAACACTAATTAGATCAAGAAAATGAAAAAAAATGATACAACAGCTAAGAAGCAGAAAAGTGGTAGGTTCAAACGTAGCTCCTGCATAGGTAAGTACCTAAGAAGAGGAGTGGGAGACAATTTTATATTGTTCCCTGGATAGTTCTTTGAAGGAAAGATAGCCTATGAGAAAATAATGCTATTTTCTTTGGCATGGAGTTATTCTTTCATTTATGTTTTCCTATGTTTATATTTCTCTTGACTCTGAGAAAGGAGAGATAGTCAATGGATGGCTATGTAAATGTATTTTGCTTTACAGGAGTAACATGTCATGGTGGGGGCGGAGGGGTCATCTCAGATGACCCAGGAGTCACATTAGCATGAAGTAATAAGTTCTTTATTCTGGTTGGAGCCTAGTTACAACCTCAGCTGTGAAATCTCTGGTCATGCCACGTGACTAAAATGCAAAAGGGATGCATTCTTCTGACATACATGATCACTGTAAGCAGTTCAAATGAAAACACAGTATTGATGTCTATAGCACATCTGGTCTGTTACAATGCCTACAGCATGAACATAAAGGTTAAAAGCCAACTTCTCAAGGCACCAGGCATAACCAATCTAATTACATGTAGAAGGATATTGATCTTCCCCAACCAGCAACAAACTAAAATCCCTTCATATTAGATGGATGTGCACCCCTGCCCTAAATTACACAACTGTGAGTGAATCTGGTATCATGACCTTCCTTAGGCCCAGCAACCACAAAACCATGTGAATGTGCTAGACCTAAAACGGACTATGCAACTCAGAGTCTGGCTCGCCTGAAACAGATTATGCAACTCATAGTCTGGCTCTGAGATCAAGTGGGGAACACCAAAAGTGTATCCCTTAACATTTACAGTTGATAGTGGTAGAGGTATGGTGTTTTTCAATCCACAGTGTTGGGCATGCCTTTTCTTGTTGCAAGAGAGGGTATAAGCCTTCTGGCACACTCATGTAAAGTTGTACTTCTGTGCAATGCTCAGATGCTGAGCTAACATCCCAAAACTTATTTTAATCCTGGCTCCCTGACATACCTCCGTAAAAAAATTGTTGTCCAGAGATTTTCATTTTTGATTTGTGTTTTTGGATCCTTAGAGAAGTAATTTAGCTTGGGCAGACATTGCTGATCCGGACCAAATTTTCCTGGATGACATTTTTAAAAATGGCAGATGAGTTGCAGTGATGACGTAATATTTCAGGAACCAAAAAACCAATATACTTCATTTTGGTGTCAAAACATAGGGTTTGGGGGGTCAAATAGTCTATTAGAGAAAGAAAATAACTCCTCAACGCAACCTTTCTGCCATTTTCCAAAATGGCGGCAATATAAGAGGAAGAAGAGACATATATAGAAATGAAACAAATAATAATGGTTTTTAATCCTTTTGAGTATCCACCAAACATTGTTTATGATCTGAATATGAAAAGAAAATTATATCACTCCTGTTTTAGACACATTTTCACAGTTCCCTTTATTTGTTTCAGCAATCGCTTGTGGAACGTTTGCAGAATGTTGAACATTTGAGAAGAGCACATTGACGGGGACATTGTTTTTTGTTGCACAGGTTTTGCAAGTACATGTACGTGTAAGTTCTGTGGGTAGAGGCTTTAGAAATTTAGTACATTTTAGCACCCCCATTAATAACTTCCCAACCAAATTTACACAGATCTTTCTCTACATATGCATGATCCAAAATATTTACACATCTTCCGATTAAGTAGAACACTCTTTTAATGTGTCCACGCACAGAATAGGACGTCAGTGGAAGGTCTGATCTCTTGAACGGGACTGATCTCTTGAACTCACTGTACCAAAGATCGTCAAATGTGTGACAGTAAGAACTCGTTTTCCACACATGCAGAAGGTATTTTTCTACATCTTTGAAGTCACATTCTTCTTCTGTCTCAGCAAATCCTTTTGAAACTTTGCTCCAATTATGCTCAGTTTCATTACCCTTAAGAAAATGTACCTTTATAAGAACACTGGGCATCTCTGAGTCACGTTTCTTGTACAGAATATGAAGTGGGATTAAGGGGCTCATTATGAACCCGGCGGTTCAGACCGCCATGCCGACGGAAAAGACACCTACCGGCATGGCCGTCTGAACCGCCATATAATAAACACAGGGAGGGCCACCTGCGGCGGCCCTCTGCCACCGCCAGGCTACCGCCGACAGGCAGCCTGACGATGGCGGATTACATTATCAGACAGGGCAGCGCTGCAAGCAGCCCTGCTCTCCGGATAATGAAACCTGTTTCCCCCAGCCTTTCCCTGGTGGGTTTCCCCTCTAGGGAAAGGCCGGCAGAAGGGGTGCTCCAGGGCCCCTCTGGGGGCCCCTGCACTGCCCATACAATTGATTTAAAGGCAGTGACCTGCGTGACAAGTGCTGCTGCACCTGCCGCACTGTGGCACTGACGACGGCTCCGTGTGGAGCCGTCGGCAATGTCCCGGCCCAGCAGAATGTTCGTAATGCGGCCGGCAGGGTCTCAAGGGGGCTGGCGTCAATGGAAAGACCGCCAGCATGAACACGGCGGGGTTTCCCGCCGTGTTCATAATGAGCCCCTGAGTGTCTTTTCTCACCTATTCCATAATGTACCCATAACTCTGACCCAATACTTGACTTATGAAAATTGCAACAAATTTAAGTAACATAATAATAACATCTGTGTCATTTGACAGTACAATGACAACTTGAAAAATTTCGAACAGCCAACTTAACATGTAGCACACCACGAAGGTCAGCTTCCTCCAATTTGCGGCTAAGTTCTTGAACAATACGGCCCATACCTTTTGAATATCTCTCTGCAGGCACCAGCTCCCCATTGAAAATCATTCCACTTGCAATACTTGGAAATTCAGGGTTCACTGAAGGATCAGCAATGTTTTGGTGAGTTAACATCTCCAAGTTAATCTTGTTTGATGTTAACCAGTATTTATCAAGTTGTGCAGGTATAGGTGCACGCAAAGTCAATTGTTCCACTTGTAGACATTCTTCCGATTCTCTGACATTCTCTGACAGATAGTTCTAGATAACTGTCAAAGACAATGTGCAGTTCTTGCAAGGTGTACACTGTAGAATAGTCTGAACTACCTCTCTGAAGTTTTGCATAGATGAAATCTTGACCATTCACAATTGTGACATATAGTCCACAACAACAGCAGTTTTCAGCAAGGACACCGTTTCAAATTGAAATTCTTCAGGTGAAAGTTTTTTTCAAGCTCTACAAGTTTGTGCTCAACTGGTTTTGTTGCAGCACCTCCATCAAATAATGTGTTTGTTGAAACAAGATAATGTGACAGAATGTCCTTGATAAAGTCACCCCTTTCTTTTGCTAGATTCATCTCTCTATGTACTTGCAAAAGTTGTTTTTTTGTAACCTGTTTTGTAGTGGCTGGTTGGACAAAACTCCTACTATGGCAATTAAAGCGTGGAAGTTAAGCTTTGGTGATTAGGTCAAACAGCCTTTTCTCTTTCAATACAAATCTCTCCCGCTTCAGTTCTGTGTATAGTTTCAATCCATCTTCCAGGACATCTAGTAGACGTGTCTTTATATTCTTATCCACATAATGTTTGGTCACAAAGTTGTGTAGTCTCACAGGCTCAGTCATCTCAAAAGGGTTTCCTTGCTGCTGCATGAAATGAAGAAGGCTGTCAACATGTTTATTAAAATGTTCCCCTCTCTTTCCCATAAATTCATGGTGAGGAACAGTTTCACAATGGTCTACTAATTTTGAATTTGTCATCCCTCTTAAAACATTGCAAAAAGAAAGGACTTCATGGTAAACTAGCTGCCATTGAGCAACATATTCACTTTTACGTGTCTGACCAACAATTCCTTGGAGCTTTTCTGTGATCTCTGGATCGTCTGTTCCAGTTTCATATCTGGAGCCATAGCATTGAACCTTCCCTCTGTCTTTCAACACAAAATATCTTTGGATTAATTTTCTGTAGAGGTATGGTTTTTCCACCTCTAGCTTCTTCACTTTTTCCAAATACAAGGACCAATATCTCAGAAAGTTTATGCAATGGAATTCATGAAACACAGTAATCAGTGACTCCACAGTCTTCACATACAGCTTCTAATCACCTTCCCGATCAGCATGTACCAAGTTTTTCACTAGACGTCCCCGCTTTAGGACCGTCTACTACTAGACCCTATCCCAGAAAAGTCAATATCCCTGACATCTTTAAAAAAAAAATAAAAAAATACATCCCTGGATCTCTGGTGCTCTCTCTGGGAGGTCTGGGACTGAGACGATGGTCACATACATGACTGACTGGCAGGAAGGAGCCAGATTCCGACTGATACAGCTTAGAATTTTACACAGATAATACTATTTTAGATTCCTCCTACAGCAAATGGGGTATATCGACTCCAATCTTTGTAGCAGAGGTTGTGGTCAGGTGGGGTCATTCTTCCATATTCTTTGGAGCTGTCCAGTAATCCAACATTTTTGGACACAGGTGTTGCAAGTGATGTCCCAAGCAACGAGCTTCACAGTTCCACTGGACGCTATATGGCTTGTACTGCACATAAAAGGGATGAAACCTGGCCTAGACATCAACAGACATGGCTGAAACTAGCAGCAGGCATGACCAAAAGAGAGATAGCCAAAGCATGGGGAGGGAGCAGACCCCCAACAATACTGGACTGAAAAAACAATATGGATTGATGTCAGCAGGCAGATCAAGTGATCCATCAGAGCTGGGGCTTTCCCAGGAAATATGACAAACTTTGGTCCCAATGATGTAAATACAGAGACTTGTGAACTTTCGCACAAATGGAGGCCAAGGGAAACAGAGAGAACCTAAGCAGTGGCCTTAATGGACGGTATGTTAGGAAAATGAACAGTGTTCTGTGGTGATATGAATCAGGGATGTTGTGTTTTGTTTATGTGACAAACTGATATTATGTAGCTACTCTCCTCTGGATGCACACCAAACTCCGAACTTTATATACTTTACTGTGCACTTGTTTGAATCCAATAAAACGTTTTTTTTTTTTTTTTTAAATAAATATGTTTTTCAATAGAGCTATTGTGTTAAACATTTCTCCAGTACTTACAAAGTTCTGATTTTTCTTCACATTCTTCGACAAACTCTACAAACATGGTTTTCTGATTTTGAACTTAGTGTACTGAACATTGCCTGGCTTTGCATTACATCTTTTGAATGAAATGCACCCTGTGCCTTGTTCACTTCTGGTTAAGATATGTAAAACCTAACTTGTCATTCTTGTTCCAGAAGGCATTCCAACACAAGATTCAATAACCTCAGATATGATGAGCATACCTTGTAACATAGTTCCGCTCAATACTGACTGGACAATTTTCCATACAGAGATTTCAGCCTCAATAAATGCACCGTCTATGCCACATCCACTGAGATAACTTCCTGCACATCGCAACACAACTCTTCTCAAGTGGAAAATGCCCATCAATGGATAAAGATCATCGAATTCTACTAGACTGCTCCAAAAAATGTCAGCTACGTTACGGAAAACACCTTCATGGCAGGAAAGGCTGGTCTTCAAGCCGAGCATGCACATTTTGGAAATTTTTAAGAGCTGTGAATAATGTTGCGTAGTTTGTGACTGGAGATGGTATCACTAGTAAAAACCCAACCTTCTTTAGAGGGACGGTATTCTGGGAAATCAGAAATGAATTACAGCCCGCGGAGGAACTGGCTTTTCTTCATCCTTCAGTCCACACCGAATAATCAATATAATACATTCAGTTAAATCAGCTCTGAGGACTGCAGCATCAGGTAGAAGAAGATGTATGTTCTCAGCCACTTTGAAACTTTCTGGTAGGCAGGGTCGTGTTGATGGTTTGTAGTGAATTTGCACACATTGGCAAGGCAGTTGGATGATAAGTTTGCAGCTTCATTTGATTATGCCTAAGGCTGACACAGCTTTTTTTCCAGAAGCTACTTCATTGGTAGAGTCTTGAAAAAGCAGCATGGCAGTATCACGTGTGCTGGATATTCTAGACTAAGATGAACCATCTTCAAAAATCAAAATTATCGAGAGCAGCAATTGTAAGTCCTTCCCTGATAAAGTGACTTGGAATAGGTGTGCTGTCAGATTCACAAGATTTTACTTCATGAGCTGATAAGTTCTTGCTCCGTAAAATGTCATTACTTGTTGATACACCAATCCTATTCATTGAAGTGATTAGCTCTCAACTTTTACACTTGTCATATATTGCGTGAGCAGTCATCATGTGTAGCAGAGTTTCCTTTTTGCTATGATGTAATTCTTAAAACATGATTTGGAAGATACAGTAGATTTGCACAGCACAGGCCTGTCGGTTCATAGGATTGTCTTCCACTTCTTTCTTATATCTCCAAAGTTATCATCAACGTTGTTGGCTTCTGTCCTGAACTCAAGAACTTTAATTTGTAACAGTTTTGCTTTGTTGATATTAAACAATGGTGTAAAAAAAAATAATGTAAGGCAATATCAGACATTCTTGTTGACTCACATGATTTGCGGATTCTGGAGCATCACAAAATTGTCATTAAGTCCAAAATCAAAATCTTTCAAGACGTTCCTTAGAATGGTTCGTGCTGATTTAACTGCATCCTGTGAACTTATTTTGACAGCAAGAACTTCCGGAGTCAAATCAACAGAGAACACCATTAAGTGGCTCATTCGTTTTGTTAGACTGACAAAAACAAATTCTGTCATTGTACATTCTCACCAGAAAAATCTTAATTATTATGGATCAATACATTTTCATCAATGTTGACCATTATTTTTCTGATCTCACTGAGTGTGAACCAGAACCAGCACTCAAGCGTGGTTTTGAAACTTCATTTGCTTTTTCACTACATGCCAACTTAACTGAATGCTGGCAGTTATGCTGCTGTTGGGAGCTCATTGTACATTCATATTTTCGAATGTATGCACGCATGCAGTTCGGGTGGACATACAAATCTGTTGCAAATACATTCACCTCACTGTTTAGATCAGCCACTCTGCTGAAATCTTCATCTTGGAAGAAACTAGCTGCAGATGAAAGCATGTTTGCCCATTGAGACGCACACACTCTGTACTTTGTTCTCTCGTTAATCTCTTTGGCCTTTGTTCTGGCTAAACCATAGATAACACATTAAAGATCCCCTTTTTTCTGATTAGTTGTTGGAGGTGGGCGAGGGGTAGCAATCGATCTTCTAAGTGGATGGTCATTGTTTTTTTTTATTGTCGCTTTCTCAGAAGAGTTGGATTCTTGTTGTGATTCACTGGTTTCTGCTATTTTCTGACAATTTGTTTCCAGGCTTTTTTTCATTGTATACGACTTGTAGCACTTGTTGTTACAATGATAAAATATTTGACCCGCTTCACCCATCAGTTTCAATCTTTTGTGAACTTCATCTTGCCATATTTCGGCAGCATATCGAACTCTCTTATGACCAACCAGTTGATGATAGCTTTTATTTTGGATTAGTTTGGCTTATGACTCATTTTTCTTTGGTGAATGAGTGCTCATATTTTGTAGTTAGCAACACTCTCCCAGGAGGTAAAGATCTTCTGCTAAACCTGCTTCGCTCATGTTTACGAATTTGAATCAACCGAAAACCTGAAACAAAAATAATATTAAAATACATTACCAATACGATGGCTAAAACACATCATTACAGAGCAACCATTTTTGAAAATGGCAGGAGGGTTTCTCTGAGGGTGTATTTTCTGTTTCTATAAGACTACGTGACCCACAAAACCTATGTTCTGACACCAAAATGAAGTACAAAGGTCTCATGGTTCATAAAATATTACATCCTCACTGCAACACAGCTGTCATTTTTAAAAATGTCGCCCAGAAAAAAAAAAAAAAAAAAAAATCAGCCCAGATAAGCAATGTCTACACAAGTTAAATTACTTCTCTAACAATAAAAAAAAATACAAATCAAAAATAAAAATCTCTGGACAACATATATTTTTTTTTAATGGAGGCATATCAAGGGGCCAAGACTATTTTGAACATGTGGTGTGTGTGTAGGGTGCCTGCTAACAGGACTTCATGCAGTTTAAGAGCATGAGTATGCTATAAGTGGGATCCATTCTGGGTTGCCCATGGATTTGACATGGCACAATATGGAGAAGTTGGTACAGCGACTCCAGACAGTGGAAGTGTATTGCCTGTATTTATGAGCTTAAGGGTGTAGTTCTAGACACAGAAGTGCGAAAGGGAAGCAAACAGAGCGGTCTTTAGATATTCCATGTGATCGATTTAGTAGGTGATTTCCGATTTGTCCTTCCTGAACACTGCCATTCAGTGATGGTAGGAGGAAAGGGGTGAGTCAGCAGATTCAGCTGTTAAAGGAAGGGACGTTTCTAGGCATGGCCTGATGCGTTTGCGTTTCCTTGAGTGGCCAAAAGCATATAATGTTCATGTTACAGGTACACCTGCTTGGAGCCAGCATCATAACTCCTGCCGTGAGAACCATAATCTTCCACAAAGAATTAACTTTACCTCAGAAAGAAAATGAAGTTATGAAAAAGAACCATCGCAACCCAGTCCCTGAACTGTAGACATTGGTTTCATATCCCTGTCCAGAAGCTATGTATAAAAGGGAGGCCCAAATCTTCAAATTATGTTTCATTTCCAAGCTGTTTCACTGACCAAGGACAGGAGTGATCTGTGCAGTACTCAAAGAGCTGCTGTGATCCAGTGGTGGTACTGCTGATAGCTAATCTCCCATAGGCTAGGTGACATTGTCTGAAATCTGTACATCTTGCTGGAAAAGCTGTGGGTCTGTCACGGTTTTGCCAAACAGTTGCTGTTTTTACCAGCCAAGACGGAAAGAAAGAGGCAGGGTCAGCAAAATGATCTTCAGTGACCACAAGGATGACTGCTCACCCTATCCGGAGAACAGCTGCACACCTGTGTTTGGGAGCTCCGAATGTGCACCATGGTCAGGTAAAACACCACCTTAGAGCCATTGTCTTTGAACTGGTTACACAGACTTTGCTGGGACTTTGAAAGATAGATACAACCCGCATACAGGAACTGCATTGTAAAAGAATACACTATTTCACTATGCCACAGTGACCATGACCCTGCAGTCATGTCTAAGACTTTCCCTTGCCCTGAGCAGTAAAACCAGTAGACCCCCCCAATCTGCCTCCCAGTAGTACTACTCCTTTATTACCAATTACTTTTTTGCTGAAATAAATGTACTTCCCCTTTCTTAAAAGAATAACACTGAGCTGTGTATTCACGTATTACACCTGTGGCATGATTACCTGAGCTCTGAGTGCCTATGCCCAATTATTCCTCGCTGAGATGCCTTGCACTGCTTGCCCTCGTTACACTGACAGATGATTGCAGTTGGGTCAACCTGGCCCAGTGCCGAGCATCATAGGAAGGTAGGACCATGGACATCAGTGGCAAACGGTCCTAAGTACCATGGTTGAGGTCCAATAATTCCTACTTGTCCATTAGGCCCCGAACTAGTACTCTCACACACATCATTTACTCTGGTACAGTTTGTCTAGACTCTGATGTCTTTTTGCCATAACACATGGATAAAGCCTACCTTCAGCACACTCAAGATTCACTGATACCAAACACATAGTAGTGTACTCTCTTGTCTCAAACTATGATGCACAATTTCATAGAAGCATGCTCAGATTTATTGATCATAGCACCACATAACCTGAGAAATGGAGGTTGAGTGATTTCAGAGTCTTTAGCATTAAGGGGCAATATGGTCGTCCTGAAGGGGTCTTAGCTCTCATGGTGTCATAAAATATGAAATAAAGGCTTATGTAATATTTTGGGGATTTACCAACTTTTTAACACTGTTAATAGCAGGTCTGCTATTAAGTAAAAAGGCTAAGGAGAGGAAAAAAGAAGGCACCGATTTAGTACTAATACATAAGTATTTTCTTCACAAAAAAAACAGGATAAACAGCTAAAAGATAAGCTTGTTTTATTAGGAAATATTACTTTGAAATTCCCAAATAGGCCAATTTTATTGGTTAGTGATTTCAGCACAAAGATTTCTTTTTCTGTGAAAGATGAGTTGCAGTTGGAAAAGGAAAATACCTTGGGAATTCTGAGTCAGGCCCAGATGACCCAGCATGGGGATGGGAAAGGAAGGAAACTGGACATATTATAAGATAGTCCGAATATGACTATCATAAATGGTAGATGCACAAGCGGATCAGACGGCATAGTACATTTTGAATAATGGAAATATGGCTACACTGACTGACTATGCTATAATTTGTTCTGAAACTTTTAGCATAGCAAAAGATCTTGTAATCAGGGAATTAGTAGGGAGTGATCATAAACCTCTTTTGCTTTCCCTGCATAGCGGTCCATATTTAAGAGATCACTGGCAGAATAGCCTACCAGTTTGTTCAGGAATAAGCGTAGGCGAGTGTGGTCTGCTAAACTGAAATACCAAACTATAAATAATATTGACATGCTCCTGAAATCCCAAGTTAATCATACACCTCTGTCAATCCCTAAAGTTTACGATAGTTTGATTACCTCAACAAGGGAGGCAGCAATGGTGGGCTTAAACGGTGGTAGAGCAAGGAAAGATAGATTGCATAAGGAGAGGGTAAAGACTGAAATAAATGAGAACATAACGGAGGTCCATGAGGAGGGCGGTACTAGCAGAGAGATATTAAAAACAAACTACATAGCACGATTTACAGAAAATAAATCAGAAAAATGACTTGGAAGGAGAAAGCTAGAGCCTGGAAGAAGGCTGTAGTTTCTCTTGAAACAGGAAGAGCAAAGCTTTTAGAATAAAGTCAGCAGTGTAATTGGGCTGATGGAAAAAAAAACAGAAGCATCACCAGTGGCCGAAGAAGAGTAGGTCAGGTATATATCAGATTTATGTAAGCTAAAAGAAGAAAATAGGGTGCTTATAGGGGATTTTACATATCACACACTCAATTTTGGGTTGGCGGAGTGGCTGCAGCACTCCAATACCTCCAATCGAGTTTTCGCTTCAAACTGCCAAGGCGCACGAAAGGGAGAGACAAAAGCCAAAATGAAATGACTCAGATTGGGTAACAGTGTGAACAATGTGATGTAAATGGTAGTCATGCAAAGCACTCCAATGCCGCCGATTGAGTGTGCGCAGTATGAAACTTGAAAGCTCCATGTCAGACATGGATTGCGACGCAAAGGGGAGAGACAAAAGAAAAAAATAGTGTGCCCACACTAAGTGGGCAATAATCAGGGTCAGTCTGCAAGGCGGTAACATAGCCTCAAGGCAGGACAAAAGTAAAGCATTTACCAATGACATCAAGGGTTTTTTAAAAAGGCAAGCCCAGGGACGAATGAAAGTGCTGTGCATGAGATGAGTAATATTTACGCAAAACATCTGTAAGGTTTACTGGAAGAATGGACAGGTAGTGGAAGAATTCTCTGAAAGGTCCAGGGGGAGATGAAGCAGTGTCGAGAAAAATAGTTAATCCTAATGGCCTTAGACAGGGGTGTATATTACCCCCTCTCCGGTTTTCAATTTACATTGTTGATGCACTGCTAGCACTAAACCAGGTTCAGTCATTTCCACCTATATGAAGAGCAAAGGTTTTTTTATCATTGTACTATGCTGATTATACAGTTCTATTGGACCTCACTCCAGTAGGTCTTCAGAAGCTACTTGAAGCATTTTCAAAATACTGAAAGGTAAACGATCTGCGAATAAATATGTCCGAAACTAAAGTAATGGTATTTTCCAGAAGAATTGCTCAGAAAATAAGAAACAAGTGGTTGCTAAGTGGTGATCAAGTTCAGGTGGTAAAATAGTATAGATATTTAGGACTTCTTTACAGATATAATTTGAATTTTAAAGCTCACATAGACAACCAGGAAGCTCGATCTAAGGCTATTGCAGGTGCCTTACTTAGGATGGATCTTGCACTGGGGCACAAATCCGCAGAAATACTAAGAGAGACCTACAATGCTAAAATACTAAATTTGCTTTTGCACGGTTTTGAGGTCTTGGCTCTGAAGAATATAGTGCGGTTGCAGATTACTGAAATTATTATTTGGAAAAGATTACTTGGCCTGCCCAAAGGCTCGGTGACCAGTGCTCTGAGGTTGGAGTTGGGTCTCAACAATATACAAATATAAGCAGAAAATTCCTAATTATTGGGCCTGCCTCAGTGAGTCGGCAGACTGCTCTCTGAGGCCATTAATTAAATCTTACTTACGGTGAATGACAGACGTATGGGCTGCCAACCTTCAAAATAGCAAGGTTTCCCTGGACTCATCACTAGTGTTAGATCCTCAGAGTATGCCTGTGTTGCAGCAGAAATTAGAAGAAAAACATGTGATAAAAAAGGATTCTAGAAACACTGGCCTATAGGATGTGGGGATAAGAAATACTTTACTTCATTTAATGGACTCTGGCTATGGTGGGGGCATGCAACTGTATTTGTGTGACATTAAAAAAACTAACATTAGAAAGTGGTTATTGAAGGTCCAGCTTGGGCAGGTGCCTGCCTTTATATATTGGAAGCTGAACAATCAGGTTGGGGCGGAGAGTTATATGGTCCCTTTTTGTGAAGCTGCTTTGTTGTCTCTACCTCATGTAAATGTATTTTGCACATGTTTTGAAAAAGAAAGAAAAGGTTTGCAACTCCCTTTTTAGAACTTAACAGGTTTGCCGTGTTTGTGATTTAATGTAGGTAATTTGTATTCTGACCTATTATGAATTTTTATGGAAGAGTGTAAAACATTTATTGTTTGCATTGCTTTACTGGCATGATATCAAACAATTAAATAAGTACTATACACTCAGATTCTTGAACTGTGATTATTAGCCTAAACAAAACAACACAACCTAATAGCACTATGACCTTTGTAAAAACACATTTTGTTCCAAAAGCAGTATTCTGCATTTGTTTTACAAACTAATCAAACTCCTCACTTATATACTCTGTGTATGCCTTATGCACACATTCATACCTATCAAACAGGGATTTCTTAATAGAACCAGAACAACAATGAAATGGCTACTAAATACCATGCAATGGTATTAAATACCATGCAATCTTATTAAGTATCTAATTTAGCAAGGAAGGTAAATCATATTTCCCCACAAAATAGCAATTCATACAATATTGAAAAATTGTAAGCTACCAAAATGGAAGATTTACCATTCACATACAATAAACAGATCCACATATTTTCTCAAATATTACTCAATAGAATGTTCTTCCTTTGTTATAATGTTATCCTCTAGTTCTTCACAGAAAAATCTGAGGACAACAACTCCAACAACTTCTGGCAAGTACAGGAGAGTGTCAGTTCTGCAAAGGTTACTTATGCCCTTCCACACAGGTCAACCGTCTCCATGAAGTCATAGTTCTTTTTATTTTGTAACCAGCCACAGTTTTTCTAATAAAGGCTCAACAAAGGACTTTACTTAGTTCCTTTTCCCTTAATAATGTTGGTCCCTCAGTCTTCATGGCCTACATATCATGAGATTCAAAACAGCACAGACAAAGTTTAAAAGATGATAAGAGGCAAAGAGCTCTTACGGCTTGCACTTCTTCCTAGATGCACTCAATGGATCTGCAAACATTCCTACAGGTGAGGCTCTGGAGGTCAGAACAGTCTTGATCCAGGTCTGCTGTGTATGACTGTAGTATGGCAAAACTCTTGTGCTTCTCGCCCCACAAGACCACTGGTCAGCTTGCTGACATTATTGACACTGTCATAGGTGAATCGCACAGCGCAAAGAGCAACATTGTATTTGCTGTTCAACTTAGGTCATCGAATTGCTTTTTCTCAAAAGAGTTAAGTTTGGTGGGGGGGGGGGAATACTGACACCTGTATACACATGACTTCACAAACTCCACACACTAAAGACAAGTGAGCTGAAAAACTACAGACCCATCTCTCTGCTTCCTTTCCCAGGTAAAGTAAGGGAAAAGGCAGTCAACCAGCAACTCACCGAATTCCTCGAGACACACCAAATCCTAGACCCATCCCAACCCAGATTCAGAAGCAACCACAGCACTGAAACAGCACTCCTAGCAGCCACCAACAACATCCGCATCATACTAGACCACAGAGGCACGGCTGCACTCACCTCCTCGACTTCCCTGCTGCATTTGACACCGTCTCCCACTCCACCCTCTGTGACAGACTACACTACGCCGGCATCCGAGATACAGCACTGAATTGGATCAGGTCCTTCCTCATCGGAAGAACACAGTGTGTCAGATTACCACCGTTCACGTCTGAACCCAAAGACACATGTTGCAGAGTGCTCCAAGGATCATCATTCAGCCTGACGCTTTTCAACATCTACATTGGCCGCTAGCCAAGATCATCAAACAACATGGGCTAAACATAGTCTCCTACGCCAACGATACCAAACTGATACCTCTTCCCGTCTGATGACTCTGCAAAGGCCAAGAGAAATTTCTACAACGGATGAGAGCAGTCAGCGCCTGGATGGAAGCCAGCTGCCTCAAACTCAACTCAGACAAGACAGAGATCCTCATAATCGGCTCCACCCCTTCCGCCTGGAACAACTCCTGGTGGCCTACCACACTGGGAAACCCCCGCTCCCACAGACCACGCACGCAAACTGGGCATCATACTGGACTCCTCTCTATCCATGACCCGCCAAGTTAACGCTGTCTCATCGTCATGCTGCCACACCCTCCTACTCATGAAAAAGATTTTCAAGTGGATCCCCTTCGACAAGAGGAAGACAGTCACCCACGCACTCGTCACTAGCAAACTGGACTATGGCAACACACTCTATGCTGGACTATGGCAACACACTCTATGCCGGCATCATTAAGACACTACAATCAAGACTACAAAGAATCCAGAATGCAGAAGCCAGACTCATACTGGACATCCCCTGACACAGCCACAGCTCCTCCCACCTCAGAGACCCACACTGGCTCCCCGTCAACAAGTGCATCACATGCAAACTCCTGATCCACACGTACAAGGCACTACACAACATTGAATCGGCATTCTTCAACCACTGCCTCGACTTCTACATACCCAACAGACATCTCCGTTCTTCCCAGCTCGTCCTTGCAGCTATTCCAAATATCCAGAAAAACACAGCAGGAGGAAGATCCTTCTCCTACCTCTCAGCTCAGACATGGAACACACTACCTCTCAAGCTCAGGCAGACCGCATCACTGAGGCAGTCAGAAAGGACCTCAAGACCTGGCTCTTCGATTGAGCAGCACGCCCACAAACAGTGCCTTGAGACCCTATGGGTGACTAGCTAGGGTTTAAAAATCACTGATTGATTGACAAAACTTCCTACGGTACAGCTAGCCTGTCACCAACAGTTCCTTATATGTTTAATACCATAAATGCAATAACCACTGCTCCCCCAACACACACTTTCATCCTGCTATACCGACATGCTTGCAGGTCCACATCCTTAGTGTACGCGTGACACTAAAGATCAATCTACCACAATGATTTGAACAGGATAACACACATCGAAACAAAACTTTACTTGATCAACTGGGTTAGTAAGTACAAGGACCTAACACTGTCAAACCAATTTACCGGCAGTACAAGTCCTTTTCAAGAGTTAGGAGCCTATAGTCAATCACATGACTCCCAATATAAGCTCTAAAAAGTCCTGAACACCCAGATCAGGAAGGTTTCGTTTCACAGTTTACTTGTTTCAACTACACATAATAAGTCAAGTGTCCAGCAGCCCATCTTAGGCCCAACTGTCTAGCACACACCCTGTGTCCACGCTCCTCATAGGGCTCCTCCAGCATAGCAGACAGCTCTGACACCACTGTGGGCAGATTTGGGGATGGGCAGCCTCAAACTACTCCATTCTGGTCACAAAGCATCAATGCCCCTTTCTTCATCTGCCAGAGACAACTTAATCATGCCTCCAGATGTTGCCTGCATCTCCATGCAGGTTTTTATATCTCAGTGACCAGGATGTTGAATTCTGAGTAAGAGGGTCTTCATATAGATGAGAATAAAGCCACATCAGTGGGAGGTAGCCAGTCTTCTTCTATGTAGTTTAAGTCTTAGTTACTGCCTCAGCACCTATCACGCCCCCAACCTGAAAACCGTAACTGCTAGGTTAGCCTTAACACACACACCCCAACATTCCATTACCTCACTTATTCTCACAGCCCTACTCACCACTCCAAGCAGCAGTTCACACATGCAAAGAAAGGAAAGCCGCAAGACAAAACAGAGTGTGATTTGTGCGTAACTGATTTTTAGTTATATTATAGGCCAAAAAATCAACAAACACTATGAAAAAATGGGTCCTCTGGCTCGGTAGAGTCGAAAGGGAACCAAAATAGGACGTGCGATCCATTGGACTAACCACCGGGTGCGACACTGTACAAATGCAACACAACATCCTTATATTCAATGTCCTCCCACATCATCCCCTCAGTCCTGCTTCTGCTCATACCTCTCCAACAAGAAAGCCTTATAGTTCCAAACTCTGCTGCCTAGCCTACTCAAGCCACTCCCTTTTCAGCCACACCCCCTGCAACCTAAGCAATTTCCTTCCTATATACCCCTCCCCAGGTCCATTTCCGTTCATGCCCCTACACTTACCAGTACCGCTTTGTCCTGCTCAGTGACCCTGCTGCGCCGCTTCCTCCCAAAAATGTTACCCATCTCGTTCCGGTTACTACTACTGCTGGGCTCAGCATCCCCTCGAGTCCAGCTTCTGTCCTGAGTCTGACAGTGCTTCCGCTCCCGCCCGGCAACAACGACCCGGACAAGGCAAGTCTTCTAGAAACAAAAGAAGGACAGTCACAGGCTCACCTAACAGAGTAGGCGCCATCTTGGAAGGGAGGGTAATGGACAGAAAATGCCACAACAATATTTCATATCAGAATATAAAAATAATAAAATTCATAAGTTAATTGCTTGTTTTACTGGTACAAGTTCGCCACCTTACAATATTTCCATTTTTAAAACGCGTATGATTGTTAATAAACAGTTTATTAAATGAGTTTACCATCGTTTCATTACGGCATTCCCACCACTAATATAAAACAATGTGCAGATTTTGTATTCCGCAATCTCGCTTTTAGTTATAGGTAAAAACAACAACGAGAAACTATATCTCGCGGCTGCCAATACGAGCACACACATCTGTTTAACTTTTTTCTCGGTCTCTTGTTTGTTTTAACAGCATTGATTTTGACTATAGATAACCGAGAGCTAGTAAAGTCTAGAGCGGACATTGCATCATGACTGGCGGACACATTTAAATAAGCAACACTTTCCCGAAACAACAGCTTTAAGCAGTCATCATGCTCAGGTACACCAAAAAACTAGGAACATCGAAGGACTCCTGGCTCTCTGTATTCAAAGCTGCCAAGGTTTTACTTTATGTGTGACACTTCTGTATTCTCGAGGGTATTTATGTCACACTTCGATTGACACATTACTGTAGAAAAGTAGCATCTTTTTTACCATAATTACTCCCACTTTTTGCCTGGTATCAGTGTGCTTAGACTGTAGTACACTAGGATCCTGCTAACCAGGTCCTCAGTGTCTGTGCTGTGCTCTCTCTTCTAAATATGGTTACATGGTAACTTTTATACCCCACAATTGACACATATGTGCACCCATGTAATTCCCTAGTATATGGTACTCAGGTACCCAGGGCACTGGTACACCAGGGGTCTCCCATGGGCTGCAGCATGTATTGTGCCACCCATGGGAGCCTTTGCAAACTGTGTCTGCAGGCCTGCCATTGCAGCCTGCGTGAAATGGTGCATGCATCTTTCACTTTAGATATAAGACTTTCCTTATATTGCTGTCACTGCACCTGGACACTGAGTCACCCCGCCCAAGTGTGGGGTGCATTGTCCCGAGCGTGAGGGCACCCCTGCATGAGCAGAAGTTCCCCTACAGACCCCAGATTCTATTCCCTGGATTTTGTAAGTGCGGGGAAGCCATTTTATGGTATGTAGTGGACACTGGTCAACACGAGTAGTCCAGCTACATAATGGCTTCACTGAACCTAGGCATGTTTGGTATCAAACATGTTGGAATCACGCAACTACACCAATTCCAGTGTTAGTTACATGATACCATGTACTCTGGGGTTCCTCAGAGGACCCTCCAGATCTGCCTGTACAGCCTTGCAGGGTCTGCCTGCTATCCCACGCTGCTGCTGACCTCCAGACACTGTTCTGCCCTCCTGTTCCTGAGCCCGACACAGGCAGGGTAAGGCAAATGAAAGGGTTTCTTGTAGGATGGAGGTGTGACCTCCTCTCCTTAAGAACTAGGGGCCATATGTACGAACACATTTTCCCATTGACACAGAATGGGAAAAACCTTTGCTTCATCTAGCCCTAGGCGTCTCTGTGGTAGGGTGGCCTCTTAGGGCCACCAGACTGATTTGTGGGACGTATTTGGTACCCTCCTTGCATAAACCAATTTGTACCAGTACAGGAACCCCTGGTTCCCACTCTGGTATGAAACCACACAATGGACAGGGGAGTGACCACCCTCTGTCCCGGTCCTCTCCTAGGGAGGTGCACAGAGCTCTCCTGAGGTGGCCACTTGATTCTGCCATCTTGGAAATAAGATGTACAGAGGCCACTGTGAGCATCTGACTGGTTACGCCAGGTACATAATGTCCCTGACCCCCTCTGATAGGTGAGCCACTGCAAATAGTGTCCAACTCCCTTTTAGGCTATTTAAGGGTTCCATTGAGGGTCGGCCCCTAGATTTTGTCAAACAAGACTCTACAAAGAACTCTCTGCAGCGCATCTTCTGTTCCCGGCTTCTGGAACGGCTGCTGGTCTACCTTAGTAACTGAAACAAGACTGTATCCAGTTGGGAGGGATGCCACTGCACCATTGTTTCTCCAGCTCCTGCAAGATTTCTGCAACATCGATGGCTGTACATCATTGTTTCTCCAGCTCCTGCAAGTTTTCTGCAGCATCGATGGCTGTACATCCTCCAGGGTCATGGACTATGTTGGCATCAAGAAACAAGAAGGAATCTCCCTTGGAGTGAAGGAGTCTCTCCCCTGCATCCACAGGCACCTTAAGACGACAACGACCTGCTGGTGGAATCTGCCGTCCCACTGACATCGAAAGGCTCTGCAACACAGGTGGTGGTTCTGTGGCCCTCTCCAGGTCCAATCTGTCTTCTGACGAACTTGGGAGATGGTGGGCCCTTGCTGCAGCCCCTGGAATGGAACCCCTGTACAATGCAACTGTTGCTCTTACCAAGGCTTGTGGACTCTTCCTCCAGGAGACCTTCAAGCTCCAAGAAGCCCCGGCCTTTAGCACTCTGCAACTCCAAGTTCAGCTTTCACTCTGCAGTTTCTTCAGCGTGGGACTCGGCCTCCCTGCAACTCCCTGTGCCTGCTGCCATAGGGTCACTTGTGGGAGCTCTAACGATTCCTTCCGGCTCCCCTCCATGCTGACGGCCACTCATGACTCCCCTCCAAAGGTTGAGTCTCCTGGAACTTACTGGTCCTCAAAATCCTGCAAACATTTTGGAACTTCTTCTTGCATTTGCCAGTGCTTGTTGGTGGTCCTGCTGACCACTGACCCTCCCTTGCAATCTGAGAACCGACGTGGGGCAGCTCGTGGGTAATTCCAAGGATCTTCCTGCATCCCTTGGACTCCGCAGCTGGACTTTTTCCTTCACTGACCTGCAGGAACTTTACGTCTAGGAGGGTGGTGGGCATTGCCTACAAGCACCGCCTGGATATCTCAGAGTGGTCTGGACGCTGTCCCCTTCCTTTTCAGGTACTTCTTTGTCCGGAATCCACCCTTGGGTTCCACCAACCTAGTCCACGTGTCACGATAGCAGCTGGACAAATGAGGCTCCCATTGATTCCAACAAAGGTTTTCAATGTCACTTCACCCCTATGCACCAGGGCTTCCTGGTGTAGGTACTGCATTTCTCTGGGTATCCACGGGTGGGGGCCACTGTCCAACCTTCCTTGTACCAAGTGATTTCCTTGGGGGTCCTCTGCAAAGGGTCCTGAATCCTGAAATTTCCAACCGACAAGGTCCTGTGTTAGCCAATGGGAAACCTGGCTCGATAACAACTCTGCACCTGCGCACCTATGGGGTTTTTAATACTTGCCTTTGTTAACTCCTTACTCCTCCAGCCCTTGGGGTTCTAATACACTTACCTTGGTTGGGCTCCTCTATTCTTATACCACTTTCTTAGTATATGGTTTGCCCCCCGTCCCCCAGAGGGCTCCATGTATTCTTATGCATTTACTGTTTGTTTCTAAGTATATATTTTGTGTAGATATCTCCAAGTGGAGATATACCACTGTTAGGATAGCAACAGTGTCATAATAAAGGATACCTTATTTTTGTAACACATGGTGTGGTTCTTTCTTATGTGAACATCACTGATTACTGTGGGGGCTTTATACTCCTCTTTGATAAGCCTGAGCTGCTCTCCACAGCTACCCCTAGAGAGATTTGGTTATCTGTGCACCAAAACACGATCACTAAGGTTTGCCTGGACTCAATATAGGGTGCCATGCCATAGGTGTACACCATAAACTGAGATAGCCTCCTACAATTAGCACAAGTAGGCCAAGCCATGATGAACACACGATAAAATCAATTTAACACATTTCCCCCATTGAGCAATGTAATGGTCTTAAAAATGGTCTGAAAAGGTCCTTAAGCAGAAATACAGCAACACAAGCAAACGGGACTCTCTTGCCTGTTGAACCTGTACCCTGTGGGGAAAGGAGGCCACCAACCCCTTGACTAGTGTGAATATATCTAAACCATAGCAAATTTACAGGGTGACCTAGCTATGCATTTAAAGAATCAGTGCTGTAAGTTCCATACATCTTTTTAAAGTCACTGAGCGTGCTCCCTCAATAATAACAAAGGAATAACATGCAGGAAGACATAGAAAAGCAAAGTGGGAGATTTTAAGATAATCAGGAGAATGTATTTCACCCATTGACTTCTATTGCAGTAGAGGCAATTTTAGGTGGGATACAGCCAAAATAAAGCCATGTTTTGCTTCAAAAATCAGGAGTACCCCTCCTGAATGGGGTCTATTGGCATGTATGGAATAAGGCTGAAAGGGATTATATTTAATGCACATGCATCTGATCCTGACACTGTACCCCACACTACATTCCAAGACTAAGTCATAGCTCTTAAAGCTTTCTGTAGATGATGTACTTGGTAATATACTGAGCTCAAAACACTACCCATTTCTTGTGTTCCAATGATAGCGGCATTACTCACAATGACTATACAGCTACCTTCGAGTCACATAATCTTGTAGATCAAGTCTGATCCGAGGGCACACAAAGTGCCCAGTGTTTTAATTTATAATAAAATGATATTTTCCATCCCTCTTGCCTAACTCCTCCCTATTCTTACCGTGTATGGCATGTTATTGGCATAGACCATAAACCACTTAAAGTTTTTATTTGTGGGGTATACCTTTTGTTATTAAGACAGATCATAAACCTCTCATTCCTATGTTTTCCAGCAAATGTTTTGAGAAAGCTACACCTGTAGGAGGCTGGACTGGCTTGTAGTGAGTACCAAGGGGTACTTGCACCTTGCACCAGGCCCAGTTATCCCTTATTAGTGTATAGGGTGTCTAGCAGCTTAGGCTGATAGATAATGGTAGCTTAGCAGAGCAGCTTAGGCTGAACTAGGAGACGTGTGAAGCTACTACAGTACCACTTAGTGTCATATGCACAATATCATAAGAAAACACAATACACAGTTATACTAAAAATAAAGGTACTTTATTTTTATGACAATATGCCAAAGTATCTTAGAGTGTACCCTCAGTGAGAGGATAGGAAATATACACAAGATATATATACACAATAGCAAAAATATGCAGTATAGTCTTAGAAAACAGTGCAAACAATGTATAGTTACAATAGGATGCAATGGGGAAACATAGGGATAGGGGCAACACAAACCATATACTCCAGAAGTGGAATGCGAACCACGAATGGACCCCAAACCTATGTGACCTTGTAGAGGGTCGCTGGGACTATTAGAAAATAGTGAGAGTTAGCAAAATAACCCACCCCAAGACCCTGAAAAGTGAGTGCAAAGTGCACCAAAGTTCCCCTAAGGACAAAATAGTCGTGTTAGAGGGAGAATGCAAGGAAAACACAAATCAGCAATGCAACAACAATGGATTCCTGTCTGAAGGTACCTGTGGAACAAGGGGACCAAGTCCAAAAGTCACAAGCAGCTCGGAGATGGGCAGATGCCCAAGAAATGCCAGCGGTTGGTGCAAAGAAGCTCTTACTAGGCTGAAGAACTGTGAATACTGCAGGAACGACAAGGGCTAGAGACTTCCCCTTTGGAGGATGGATCCCCCACGCCTTGGAGAGTCGTGCAGAAGTGTTTTCCCGCCGGATGGACGCCAACAAGCCTTGCTACACGCAAATCGTGCGTTTGGCGTTTTTGGACGCTGCTGGGGCCCAGGAGGGACCAGGAGGTCGCAAATTGGACCTGCAGAGAGAGGGGACGTCGAGCAAGACAAGGAGCCCTCACTGAAGCAGGTAGCACCCGGAGAAGTGCCAGAAACAGGCACTACGAGGATGCGTGAAACGGTGCTCGCCGAAGTTGCACAAAGGAGTCCCACGTCGCCGGAGACCAACTTAGAAAGTCGTGCAATGCAGGTTAGAGTGCCGTGGACCCAGGCTTGGCTGTGCACGAAGGATTTCCGCCGGAAGTGCACAGGGGCCGGAGAAGCTTGCAAAGTCGCGGTTCCCAGCAATGCAGCCCAGCGAGGTGAGGCAAGGACTTACCTCCACCAAACTTGGGCTGAAGAGTCACTGGACTGTGGGGGTCACTTGGACGGTGTCGCTGGATTCGAGGGACCTCGCTCGTCGTGCTGAGAGGAGACCCAAGGGACCGGAGATGCAGCTTTTTGGTGCCTGCGGTTGCAGGGGGAAGATTCCGTCGACCCACGGGAGATTTCTTCGGATCTTCTGGTGCAGAGAGGAGGCAGACTACCCCCACAGCATGCACAAGCAGGAAAACAGTCGAGAAGGCGGCAGGATCAGCGTTACAGAGTTGCAGTAGTCGTCTTTGCTACTATGTTGCAGGTTTGCAGGCTTCCAGCGCGGTCAGCGGTCGATTCCTTATCAGAAGGTGAAGAGGGAGATGCAGAGGAACTCGGCTGAGCTCATGCATTCGTTATCTAAAGTTTCCCCAGAGACAGAGACCCTAAATAGCCAGAAAAGAGGGTTTGGCTACCTAGGAGAGAGGAAAGGCTACTAACACCTGAAGGAGCCTATCCCAAGGAGTCTCTGACGTCACCTGGTGGCACTGGCCACTCAGAGCAGTCCAGTGTGCCAGCAGCACCTCTGTTTCCAAGATGGCAGAGGTCTGGAGCACACTGGAGGAGCTCTGGACACCTCCCAGGGGAGGTGCAGGTCAGGGGAGTGGTCACTCCCCTTTCCTTTGTCCAGTTTCGCGCCAGAGCAGGGGCTAAGGGGTCCCTGAACCGGTGTAGACTGGCTTATGCAGAATTGGGCACCTCTGTGCCCAACAAAGCATTTCCAGAGGCTGGGGGAGGCTACTCCTCCCCTGCCTTCACACCATTTTCCAAAGGGAGAGGGTGTTACACCCTCTCTCAGAGGAAGTTCTTTGTTCTGCCATCCTGGGCCAGGCCTGGCTGGACCCCAGGAGGGCAGATGCCTGTCTGAGGGGTTGGCAGCAGCAGCAGCTGCAGAGAAACCCCAGGAAGGGCAGTCTGGCAGTACCAGGGTCTGTGCTACAGACCACTGGGATCATGGAATTGTACCAACAATGCCAGGATGGCATAGAGGGGGCAATTCCATGATCATAGACATGTTACATGGCCATATTCGGAGTTACCATGGTGAAGCTACATATAGGTAGTGACCTATATGTAGTGCACGCGTGTAATGGTGTCCCCGCACTCACAAAGTTCAGTGAATTGGCTCTGAACCATGTGGGGGCACCTTGGCTAGTGCCAGGGTGCCCTCACACTAGGTAACTTTGCACCTAACCTTTACCAGGTAAAGGTTAGACATATAGGTGACTTATAAGTTACTTAAGTGCAGTGTAAAATGGCTGTGAAATAACGTGGACGTTATTTCACTCAGGCTGCAGTGGCAGGCCTGTGTAAGAATTGTCAGAGCTCCCTATGGGTGGCAAAAGAAATGCTGCAGCCCATAGGGATCTCCTGGAACCCCAATACCCTGGGTACCTCAGTACCATATACTAGGGAATTATAAGGGTGTTCCAGTAAGCCAATGTAAATTGGTAAAATTGGTCACTAGCCTGTTAGTGACAATTTGAAAGTAATGAGAGAGCATAACCACTGAGGTTCTGGTTAGCAGAGCCTCAGTGAGACAGTTAGGCACCACACAGGGAACATATACATGCACACCTATGAGCACTGGGGCCCTGTGTGACAGGGTCCCAGTGACACATACATATAGGCCACAAACCTATGAGCACTGGGGTCCTGACTAGCAGGATCCCAGTGACACATAACAACCATACTGAAAACATGGTGTTTTCACTATGAGCACTGAGGCCTGGCTATCAGGATCCCAGTGAGACAGTGAAAACAGTGACAAACACCCTGACATACACTCACAAACAGGCCAAAAGTGGGGGTAACAAGGCTAGAAAGAGGCTACCTTCTCACACAACCCCCCCCCAAACGAAGGACAATAAGGCTAACCTTGGCCAGTTGAGACTTTATTGTCTAAGTGGTGATAAGTAGAGAGTAGCTCTGCAATAGACTGGTTACTCCCTTTATCATCCACTATATGGTTACTTCCCTGTGGGGATGTAAACCACCCTGTTTGAAGTTTTTTAGCTAAGCAACAATGTGAAGATGTATTTTCAGAGTTTCTATCAGTAAGTTTTAGTTTAGAGCAGTGGGAATTGTCCACTGAACCTATTTGTAGTGATGGAAATGCCAGACAGGGATGCTGTCTCAGAAAAGCCATGGCTGGGCAAAAACTTTGTCCATTTGGCTGGAAGAGAGAACAGGGATGCTGTTTCTCTTGAGCTGGAGCAGGGCAGGGATGCTGTCCTATGAGCTCCACACTAGGGCAGGGATGCTGTCCTAAGTGTTGTGAGGCAGTACAGGGTTTCTGCACTAAAGTTTCTCTGGGAGGGTTGGAGGGATGCTCCATGTTAACTAAAATGGTGTTCTTTTTGTCACCAATGTTAGTTATCCCACAGAGAGGTACTTCCACCTCAGGGAGTCCAGCTTTGCCAGCTGATGATTCCCTTGGAACAGGTGCCACCCCAGGAGAGGTTTCTCCCACCACAGGAATAGTATCCTGAATGGTAGGGTGGTTAGGGGATACTGTGATACCCTTTTTACCTGTTGATGGAGAGGGATCCTGAGTTTTCAGGCCTTCTCTCCTTTGCTTTTTCATTTCACTTGAAATGAGAGGGAACAATTCCTCAGGGATGCCCAGCATGGCTGCATGGGCATAAAACTCTACATCAGCCCAACCTGAGGCCTCTAGGTCATTACCTAAGAGACAGTCTACAGGTAAGCTAGGTGATACCACCACCTGCTTAGGGGCAGTAACTCCACCCCAACTAAACTGAATTATAGCTAAGGGAAGAAACTTAGTGGAGTTATGGACATCAATAATCTTATACTGTTGTCCAATGATGTGTTGTTCAGGAGGCACTAGGTTTTCAGTCACCAAAGTGAAACTGGCACCTGTGTCCCTGTAGGCCAAGGCCTCAACACCATTTATTGAAACTGTCTGCCTGTACTTATCCATTGTAAGGGGACAAGCAGCCAGTGTGGCAAGGCCAGTGCCACTAGGTGTGACAGAAACTGTCTTGGGACTGATTACATCAGTTTCCACTATGGACCCATAAGTGAACCCAACTACACCCTTTGCTTGACTGTTGCCAGCAGTCCCACCACTAGTACCACTACTGCTAGGGGCACTAGAGCTTGATGTATTAGTGGTGGTAGGCTCAGGGGGTTTACCTGGACAGGACTTATCCCCTGGCCTATGGCCTCTGTTCTTACACACAAAGCACCAAGGCTTTTTAATGTGTGCAGGTTGGGAAGAAGAGGAAGAATTTGTTTTATCCCCACCCTCTGAAGAGTGTTTAAGATTTGAAGTGGGATCTTTGGTTTTACCCTTATCCCCATGCTTATCTTGAGATTTTTCACCATCTTTCTTCTTATTGCCATCTTTGTCACCCCCTGTATGAACTTTTCTGTTCACCCTTGTTCTGACCCATTTGTCTGCCTTCTTTCCCAATTCTTGGGGAGAGGTCAGATCAGAGTCTACCAGGTACTGGTGCAACAAATCAGACACACAATTATTAAGAATATGCTCTCTCAGGATTAAGTTATACAGGCTGTCATAATCAGTAACTTTACTGCCATGTAACCACCCCTCCAAGGCCTTCACTGCCTGGTCAATGAAATCAACCCAGTCTTGTGAAGACTCCTTTTTGGTATCTCTGAACTTGATCCTGTACTGTTCAGTGGTTAAGCCATAACCATCCAGGAGTGCATTCTTAAGAACTTGGAAATTGTTAGCATCATTTTCTTTTACAGTAAGGAGCCTATCCCTACCTTTTCCAGTAAATGATAGCCATAGGATAGCAGCCCACTGCCTTTGAGGGACATCCTGTACAGCACAGGCCCTCTCAAGTGCAGCAAACCACTTGTTAATGTCATCCCCCTCCTTGTAAGGGGGAACTATCTTATGCAGATTCCTGGAATCATGCTCTTTTGCAGGATGACTATGGGGAATACTGCTGCTGCCACCATGGGTATCTAAACCCATTTTCTGTCTTTCCCTCTCTATTTCTAAAGACTGTCTATCCAAATCCAGCTGTTGCTTCTTGAGCTTCAGTCTGGTTTGCTCCACTCTCAATCTATTGAGCTCCCTTTCCAACAATCTGTCATCAGGGTGGGTGGGAGGGACATTTCTAGATACAGAGGTGTGATGGGAATGAACAGAAGGAGACCTGTCCCTTACAGAGGGCACCCTAACAGCTTGGCTACCAGTATAATGTGAGAGCACATCATCAGTATGATGTGATTCAACCTCTGTACCAACTATGCTAGACTGTCTAGTAATGGGCAGGCTGAGAAGTTTCTTTCCTGAACCTTTTCCTGGGGGAGTCCCTGGATCAGATTGAGAACCATTAGCTACTTTTTCTACAGATTGGGCACTTATGGCCTTATCCTGTACTCTAAGCATATTAATTAACAGTTCTAAGGAAGGATTCTTCCCTACACTCAAACCTCTCTCTATGCAGAGACTCCTTGCTCCTTTCCAGCTAAGGTGATCATATGCAAGTTTGGACAGTTCAACTTTTTGGCCTGTGCCAGACATTTTTTAGAGAGAGTTAAAGTGATAGACAAAGAGAAAAAAGTTTTCAGAACTTTTTGGAAAGACAGAAAAAAACTTTTTAAACTTTTAAGAACTTTTTGAAAGTTTAGAAGTACTTTTCAGCACTTAGAAAAGAGTGAAAAGAGGAAATGCAAAACTTTTTGGCTATGTGTATATACACTGACCTTGTTTTGTATATTTTTCTCTTATGAAAAGTACAATGACAAGAGTGGTAAGTAGTCTCAAGCACTTATCCCACCACTGCACAACCAATGTAGGAGGCTGGACTGGCTTGTAGTGAGTACCAAGGGGTACTTGCACCTTGCACCAGGCCCAGTTATCCCTTATTAGTGTATAGGGTGTCTAGCAGCTTAGGCTGATAGATAATGGTAGCTTAGCAGAGCAGCTTAGGCTGAACTAGGAGACGTGTGAAGCTACTACAGTACCACTTAGTGTCATATGCACAATATCATAAGAAAACACAATACACAGTTATACTAAAAATAAAGGTACTTTATTTTTATGACAATATGCCAAAGTATCTTAGAGTGTACCCTCAGTGAGAGGATAGGAAATATACACAAGATATATATACACAATAGCAAAAATATGCAGTATAGTCTTAGAAAACAGTGCAAACAATGTATAGTTACAATAGGATGCAATGGGGAAACATAGGGATAGGGGCAACACAAACCATATACTCCAGAAGTGGAATGCGAACCACGAATGGACCCCAAACCTATGTGACCTTGTAGAGGGTCGCTGGGACTATTAGAAAATAGTGAGAGTTAGCAAAATAACCCACCCCAAGACCCTGAAAAGTGAGTGCAAAGTGCACCAAAGTTCCCCTAAGGACAAAATAGTCGTGTTAGAGGGAGAATGCAAGGAAAACACAAATCAGCAATGCAACAACGATGGATTCCTGTCTGAAGGTACCTGTGGAACAAGGGGACCAAGTCCAAAAGTCACAAGCAGCTCGGAGATGGGCAGATGCCCAAGAAATGCCAGCGGTTGGTGCAAAGAAGCTCTTACTAGGCTGAAGAACTGTGAATACTGCAGGAACGACAAGGGCTAGAGACTTCCCCTTTGGAGGATGGATCCCCCACGCCTTGGAGAGTCGTGCAGAAGTGTTTTCCCGCCGGATGGACGCCAACAAGCCTTGCTACACGCAAATCGTGCGTTTGGCGTTTTTGGACGCTGCTGGGGCCCAGGAGGGACCAGGAGGTCGCAAATTGGACCTGCAGAGAGAGGGGACGTCGAGCAAGACAAGGAGCCCTCACTGAAGCAGGTAGCACCCGGAGAAGTGCCAGAAACAGGCACTACGAGGATGCGTGAAACGGTGCTCGCCGAAGTTGCACAAAGGAGTCCCACGTCGCCGGAGACCAACTTAGAAAGTCGTGCAATGCAGGTTAGAGTGCCGTGGACCCAGGCTTGGCTGTGCACGAAGGATTTCCGCCGGAAGTGCACAGGGGCCGGAGAAGCTTGCAAAGTCGCGGTTCCCAGCAATGCAGCCCAGCGAGGTGAGGCAAGGACTTACCTCCACCAAACTTGGGCTGAAGAGTCACTGGACTGTGGGGGTCACTTGGACGGTGTCGCTGGATTCGAGGGACCTCGCTCGTCGTGCTGAGAGGAGACCCAAGGGACCGGAGATGCAGCTTTTTGGTGCCTGCGGTTGCAGGGGGAAGATTCCGTCGACCCACGGGAGATTTCTTCGGATCTTCTGGTGCAGAGAGGAGGCAGACTACCCCCACAGCATGCACAAGCAGGAAAACAGTCGAGAAGGCGGCAGGATCAGCGTTACAGAGTTGCAGTAGTCGTCTTTGCTACTATGTTGCAGGTTTGCAGGCTTCCAGCGCGGTCAGCGGTCGATTCCTTATCAGAAGGTGAAGAGGGAGATGCAGAGGAACTCGGCTGAGCTCATGCATTCGTTATCTAAAGTTTCCCCAGAGACAGAGACCCTAAATAGCCAGAAAAGAGGGTTTGGCTACCTAGGAGAGAGGAAAGGCTACTAACACCTGAAGGAGCCTATCCCAAGGAGTCTCTGACGTCACCTGGTGGCACTGGCCACTCAGAGCAGTCCAGTGTGCCAGCAGCACCTCTGTTTCCAAGATGGCAGAGGTCTGGAGCACACTGGAGGAGCTCTGGACACCTCCCAGGGGAGGTGCAGGTCAGGGGAGTGGTCACTCCCCTTTCCTTTGTCCAGTTTCGCGCCAGAGCAGGGGCTAAGGGGTCCCTGAACCGGTGTAGACTGGCTTATGCAGAATTGGGCACCTCTGTGCCCAACAAAGCATTTCCAGAGGCTGGGGGAGGCTACTCCTCCCCTGCCTTCACACCATTTTCCAAAGGGAGAGGGTGTTACACCCTCTCTCAGAGGAAGTTCTTTGTTCTGCCATCCTGGGCCAGGCCTGGCTGGACCCCAGGAGGGCAGATGCCTGTCTGAGGGGTTGGCAGCAGCAGCAGCTGCAGAGAAACCCCAGGAAGGGCAGTCTGGCAGTACCAGGGTCTGTGCTACAGACCACTGGGATCATGGAATTGTACCAACAATGCCAGGATGGCATAGAGGGGGCAATTCCATGATCATAGACATGTTACATGGCCATATTCGGAGTTACCATGGTGAAGCTACATATAGGTAGTGACCTATATGTAGTGCACGCGTGTAATGGTGTCCCCGCACTCACAAAGTTCAGTGAATTGGCTCTGAACCATGTGGGGGCACCTTGGCTAGTGCCAGGGTGCCCTCACACTAGGTAACTTTGCACCTAACCTTTACCAGGTAAAGGTTAGACATATAGGTGACTTATAAGTTACTTAAGTGCAGTGTAAAATGGCTGTGAAATAACGTGGACGTTATTTCACTCAGGCTGCAGTGGCAGGCCTGTGTAAGAATTGTCAGAGCTCCCTATGGGTGGCAAAAGAAATGCTGCAGCCCATAGGGATCTCCTGGAACCCCAATACCCTGGGTACCTCAGTACCATATACTAGGGAATTATAAGGGTGTTCCAGTAAGCCAATGTAAATTGGTAAAATTGGTCACTAGCCTGTTAGTGACAATTTGAAAGTAATGAGAGAGCATAACCACTGAGGTTCTGGTTAGCAGAGCCTCAGTGAGACAGTTAGGCACCACACAGGGAACATATACATGCACACCTATGAGCACTGGGGCCCTGTGTGACAGGGTCCCAGTGACACATACATATAGGCCACAAACCTATGAGCACTGGGGTCCTGACTAGCAGGATCCCAGTGACACATAACAACCATACTGAAAACATGGTGTTTTCACTATGAGCACTGAGGCCTGGCTATCAGGATCCCAGTGAGACAGTGAAAACAGTGACAAACACCCTGACATACACTCACAAACAGGCCAAAAGTGGGGGTAACAAGGCTAGAAAGAGGCTACCTTCTCACAACACCTTGTAAATCTGACTGGATATTGAGATTGCAAGGATACAACTTTAACAGTGAATATGTTCCAGGGGTGAAAAACCAAGTAGTGGGCTGTTTGCCGTGC
Organism: Pleurodeles waltl; assembly: GCF_031143425.1. NCBI lineage: Eukaryota > Metazoa > Chordata > Amphibia > Caudata > Salamandridae > Pleurodeles > Pleurodeles waltl. Next base: position 972,223,952 of record NC_090446.1, on the reverse strand, counting down.
ATGCATGTAGAGAGGAGCGGTCAGGAAATTAACCCTCCTGAAGAAGCAATTCTATCCCTAGAAGTGCCTGCAATTTGTAAGGAATAATAGGAGCAATGTGGCAAGGATGATGAAACCCTAGTTCCAGTTAAAGAAAAAATAATTGAGGGTTGGCCTGATAAATGTAAAGAATTACCAGAAAATCTCCAACCTTATTGGAATGTAAGACCATAAAACGTTTGTTGATTTTTACCAATGTTTGTTTCAATGGTGAGGGCCTGGCAGCTCCCATAACAATAAAGGGTTACAAAAGCCATGTCAAAACAAGAAATGCATTGACAAAACCAAAAGACACACAAAAAATGTTGGATCTGTTGGTTTTGCCAGTGCTTGTTTATTTTCATGCTTCCCACATTCTTGTTGAAAATGGTTAAAATGATTTTCAATTAGGAATATCTTTTGGAAATACAAGCTTGCATCAACACATTTTACTAAATGACGCTTCACAGAAATAGCACCTAAAATTTCATAGTAGCGAAACTTTGTTTTCCTACTTGCACTTTTTTCTTTTATTTTATTTTGAAACCAAATAATCATCCCTCTTGCTTACAAGCTTCTGCAAACATTTGCATCTAATCAGAGAGCATTCTGGGAGCATTATAGTTAGCCTCAAATTGTTAAACTTTTCAAACATGTATGTACATTTTGTTTTACTGGAATGACTATCAGCAGGGCAGTATGACCGTAAAACGTTTATTTACAGCGCTCACCCTAATGAAGATTTTTCATTAATGAACCATAAATACAAGTTCGACCAGCAATAACATATGGACACACATATTACCTCACCTGCAGACAGTTCCCTTCTCTGTAAACTGGCAGCCAAAGGGTTTGTGCTGCAGGGGGTTGGGCCTCCTTGTCCTAAGGACAAAATAAATATGAAAACTTGTTGCCCTTGACCCCAAACAATATGTCCCGGTCATGGGGCGATAGAAATTCCACATCCCTGCCCATGCAGCTTACCCTGCATATGTGTTGCTTCCTGGTAGTCTGCACTGTCCTGTCCTGCGATTCCTGTGACGATCTCCTCCGGGATGACGGCTGCAACCATCTCCTCCATCTCGTCTAGGGCCTCCTGCGGTGCTGGACTCCCACCCTTCAGTCTGCAGTGCTGCCTTCCTGTTCTTTGCCATTTTCTCCTTTGTCCTGCGCTTGCTGTCATGCCAGCGTTTCTTGCCCTCAGTGACAGTTCTCCTGACCTCTGCCACACTGTTTATCTTGTCGACAATTTGTTGCCAAATTGCCTCTCTCCTCCGAATTGGCAATTTAGAGGTGATGAAAAGTTGATGCTGGTGCTCCGTCACCTCTCTGACCAGTATTTCATGCTCCGCTGCGCTGAAACAACACTTCCTTTTCTTCCTGTCTCTCCCCTGGGTCTTGTCTGTGTCCTCCAGGCTGGTTCCTGGTAGATTGAAGTCTCTCTGGGGTCTCTCCTGGCTTCTGGAATCCATTCTGGGGCTCCTTAGCACTGTTTGCTGCGTTTGCATTGCTTTTTGACGCTATAGCGGTGGAAAATGGCGCATATCCGGTTCGCGACATTTTCTGCGTCGCAAACCGGATTAGAGTATTTTTCCTGGGTTAGCGTCATTTTGCTTTACAACACGGCGCAATGGTTAGCATAAAAAAATGACTCTAACCAGTTCCTAGTGCACCGTGCATCAAAGTATAAATTTGACGCACGGGTGGTGCTAAGAAATGGGCGTTAGCCCGCGCTAAATTTTTTTACGCAAAACTGCATTAGCACAGTTTTGCATCAAAAAGTATAAATATGGCCCTCAGTTTTCTAGACAAATTCAGGAATAATGAATGTGTATTTATGTTTGTATTGCAATGATATGAAAAGAGTTCATAGGTACATTAACTCATTTTATAGCCACTATAAATTTCTTTTTTTTTTTAGGTTTGAATTGCGCATGTTGGGCTGGCTGCAGCAAGATAGCTGTCCAAACCGACAGGCGCACTTCAAACTGTAGTGGCCATCCCTCATTGCTGCCAATCAGCAGCAATAATGCTCTAGACCCATTCCGCCCTCACACTCTGTTCGACAGAGAGTAAAAAATCTAATGGTAATAACATTATTTTATCACCATTTCCTTTTTCACGCTTTTGGAACGTTCCTCCGTTTCTATTGAGGAATCACTGCTGCACATTTTACACACAAAAAAACATAGAAATTCAGCATTTATACTTGTCTCAAGAAACTGGAACTCGTGACCTAAGGGAAGATGCGCTGTGCCATGCACAGTTTACTCATCAATAATTTAATTACAAATGTTGCAGTGATATTATCAATGATGTCATAGAAGGTGTCATGACTGATTTAATATGTGCGGTAATTAGAAGTGCATGGCAATAGTGGGAGTTACAGTTACTTTTGGGTACGAGTTGTAGTTTCTTGAGATAGGTATAACTAACTGCTGAATTTCTATGGGTTTGTGTATGCAAAATCTGAACCTAACTATACCGCCCCTGTAACCTTTGTTTTTGTAGTGAATTTCTAAGTTGTTTTTTTTTGTTATTGAATTTTGCCATATACAATAACGTACATTAACACAAACGGGTCCCCTCGTCTTAGCAATGAATGAAATAATGTAATAATCCCTTCAGCCACAGCATTGTCCCATACAGCAAGAGAAAATCAATAAACATATCTCACAGTGAGCTTCAATATCAAGGGGCACTTCTCCAAACCACCTCACTAGCCGTCAAACGGCATAGTCCGCAACGCCGGTGCAGAGGCAAGTTATAATCAACAGAGAACTCAGCATAACATAGCAGAGGGGAAAAACAACAGGAAGAACAACAAACAGAGAGGCAGGTGGAGATCCCAAACAAACCGTGCAAACCCATCTCAACGGCGCAAGATCAGACCAAATCTAAGGGGGGGGATGAGTCTCTCGCGTGGGCATCACCAGTCGCATCGCTTACATACTTCGGGAAGCCAGATATTCATTTAACGGGGCCCAGATGTCCTTAGGGCGAGACCCCTCAGGCATGAGTTCCCAAAAGACCATCAGTTGATCATGACAAAAAGCAGCGTCTCGCAACCATTCAGACTTACGTGGCACCCTCTTCCTACCCCAGCACATGGCAACCCTACACTTGGCCAGCAACAGGAGCAGGCCCACCAGACGTCTGTGCGGCCCCTGGATCTCATCCACACATCCCAGCAGCCCAACCCTGGGGGAAAGGGGCATCTCCAGATCAACCATTTCAGTAATCGCTTGCCAAACTTCTACCCAAAAATCGTGGACTTTCGCACACTCCCACGGCAGATGCAAGAAGCCTGCATCCGGCGCCCGACATCGAGCACAGCACGCATCCAAACGTAAGCCCATAGAGTGGAGCCCCTTGGGTGTATGATACAGTCGGTGCAAAAACTTAAAGTGCAGCAGACGCAACCTATAATTCGGTAAGAGAGCTCTCATATGCGCACATCAGCCGTGCCACATTGCCTCTGTGATGGGCTCTCCCACATCTCTCTCCCAGGCAATCCTGGAGGACTCTCCAGAGCTACCTCTCTGCTCTTGCATACAATTATACAGCTTGGTGACCAGCCTGCCCGGGGACCGCACGCCGCAAAGCACCTCCAGAGCGCGAAACTCCGATAGGGTTCTGGCCGGACCAAGGAATCAGTCTCGCAACACAGCACGGACCTGAAGAGCGCACAGGCGCTGCAGCACCGTACCCTCACAGCCAGCCAGCGCCTCAGAGACGTCAAGTAGGCGACCGTCCACCAGCCAGTCTCCCAGCTCAGTCAAGCCAGCATCCTGGAGAAAACCGCGCACCCCGCGATCTCGGAACATCCGAGCATCAGCAACCGCCATGATGAGCAGCGAAGGAGCAAATGGAGCAGTAACCCCAGAATGCTGCATCAACGCCCCCCACGCTCTCATCGTACATGCCACTGTGTTTATTCCCTTAACACGGGGCTGCACCCAGCTTCCAAGTACGCGCATTAAGCCATCCGGCCACACAGAGTCACTCTCAGGGCCAGATGCAGCAAGTAGCGAATCGGATTCAGCCAATAATACGCGAAGTGCGCCTGTGCGCAGTGGTAATAAAGCTCCAGATTCAGAGCAGCAAGCCCGCCCAATTCAAACGGCAGTGTCAGTCTCTCCCAGGAAATGCGCAGCTGTCGTCCCGCCCACGCCAAACGAATTAGTGTGGAGCGCAGACTTCGTAAGTAGCCCCTTGCGAGCGGAAGGGGAAGATTCACAAACAAATACAAGAACTTAGGGAGCACCACCATCTTTGCAATGGCAATGCGCCCAATTAGCGAGAGTGGCAGAGCGTGCCAGATCTCAACCTTTTCCTCCAGCCACGACAGTGCAGCACTGTAATTAGCCTGTCGTAGTGTGTCAACGTCACGGCTCAGCTGTATACCCAAATACCGCACTGGCCCCTCTGCCCAAACCAGAGGGTATCGAGAATCAAATCGCGTCTCACTGGGGGTCACAGGCAGCACCATCGATTTCGACCAATTAATAGTGATACCAGAGAAGGTGCCAAAGCGCACGACTTCATCCAATAAAATATCCAGATTCTGACCAGGGTTCCGCACGTATAGTGCAATGTCATCAGCATTCAAAGATATCAGAACAGGTCTCTGTCGAAACTGCAAGCCTCTATCATTGTATTTCTGTCGCAACCCCGCCGCCAAAGGCTCCATAGCTGCCGCAAAAAGGAGGGGCAACAGCGGGCACCCCTGGCGCGTACCGCGCGCAACCGGGAATGGAGCTGACACACATCCGTTAAGTCGAATCCTGGCAGTTGGGAGAGTATACAACAGTCGAATCCAATTCACGAAACGCTCGCTGAGTCCCACTCGGTCTAAAAGCGCAAACATATAGTCCCAGGCCAGGGAGTCAAAAGCCTTGGCGGCATCGAGAAATACCGCAGCCACATTATCTTCAGCCCCCAAAGAGCCCGCCACCGCAAAAAAGGTGCACACGTTGTGACACGTAGACCTTCCAGAAACAAATCCCGTCTGATCCGGTAGCACCAGCCTAGAAAGAAGGGGCTTCAGACGCGCCGCTATCATCTTTGCCAGGATTTTATTATCAATCTTTATCATAGAGAGGGGACGCTACGAGTCACATCGGGTAGGATCTTTCCCAGGCTTCAGAACTGTTACTAACAAAGCTTCTCGGAGTGAGACCGGCAGTGACCCAACCTCCAGGGACTCCGCATACACCTCCAACAGGCACGGGGCAAGAATATCCACATATTCTTTATAAAACGCTGGGGTCAGGCCGTCCACACCTGGGGACTTATCGCCAGGTAAACCACGGATCGCCACTGCTACCTCCTCCACAGTGAACGGTTCATCCAAATACGCCCTGTGCGCCTCTTCAAACCATACAAGCGCAATATCCGCAAAATATGTCTGTGTAGCCTCCTCATTTAGGCCCACCGGGGGCGCATAAAGCCGCGCAAAATATTCTGTAAACACCTGCATGATACCATTCGATCCAGTCACCCTTCCGCCCCCATCGTCCACAACCTCATAATTACTGGCCCAGGGCCTGCGAAGCATATCTGCAAGTGTTCGTCCCGCTCTCTCACCCTTTCCGTACCGACGAGCTTGTGCATGTCTCTCATGGAGACCTCCTCATATAGGGACACCTAACGCCGAATCTCAGCAAGGACTTCTCTTGACCAACTAGTAGCCAATCGCCTCTCCAATTCTATAAGCCTTCCCTCGATATCAGCCATTTCCCGTCACATGGCCTTCACGATGCCGTGTTGCTTCGATAGACACACTCCCCGAATAACAACCTTAAATGTCTCCCATAAGATACCCACAGATTCCACAGAACCGCGATTCTCAGCAAAAAATAGCTGTATCGCCTCACGCACTTCCTTCAGAAAAATCTCATCCCGGAGCGCCCCACTGGGTAACCGCCACAGAATCGTCTGACGCAGCTCACTAGGAATCACTAACTCCAGCCTAACCGGCGAGTGGTCCGACAATGTGCGGGGATATGATCCACCGCTCTCGTCCAGACCTCCACATCTCTGGTACCCAGCCAACGATCTATTCGGGACCAACTGCCATGGACGTAATTCAGACACGTTCCCTCTCTCACGTCTGCATGCTTCCGTCTCCACAAGTCCACCAGCTCGCCACTCCGCATCACTGCCGCCAAAGACTTTGCCGCAGAGAAATGCTGCACCCTGGCCACACTCTCGCGACCCATCTGAGCATCCAGAATCACGTTGAAATCACCACCCCAGATCACTGCCCCAGCACCCAGAGACTCCACAAGACGTCACAGCACCAGGAAGAACTCTGGGTCATCAACATTCGGTCCATACACTGCCACAAGACGACAGGCCCTGTCGAGTAACGTACCGCTCAGTAAAACATATCTGCCATTCGGATCTACGATAACCTCTCGCGTGCGCCACCGCAACCCCTTGCGAATTAAAATTGCAACTCCACGAGCATAACCAGAATACGTGGAGCAGTGAGCCTCGCCGAACCACCCAACTTTCAGTCTGCCCACCGAGGTTGCCACCAGGTGCGTCTCCTGCAGCATACAAATATCAATGTTATGTCACTTAACATATGCAGCCACCAATCGGGCCTTCCGCTTATCATTAAGCCTACGCACATTCCATGTCAAGCATCGAACCACCGTCGCATCATCACCCCTCATCCCATTCCACATACATCCAATGTTGCACAAGAAAGCTCATCCACACCTGCCAGAAACAGAAAGAAGGACCAACCAGAACAACAATTAGAACAATCATTCTACAATCAGAAACAACCCAGCCCTCCCCCCCACCCAAACAGGCCCCCCAATCGGACCCTTTCAGTATCCCACCCAATTAACCCCACAGCCCACCCCTTATAGCTAGAGCAAAAAGTGATGGGACTCATCCCAGGGGCAGTGGTCGGCCAACAGCTCTCCACCCAGAGTACACTAGTGGAGAGGGGCCCATGGGCCAAATAGCAAACCACACAACAGGCAGACCCGCGCAAGAAGCGGCCCCGCGCACCCCCGCAGCCCCAATCAATGCCCTTAGGCCAATCAAAGCCAGTTAGTCATTATCACTTAAAGCGGCGTCCCCCGCCCCTGCCCCCCCGACCCCGCAGCCCCGCTCTCTGGGTAGACGTCTAGCAAACTTGGCTGCCTGCTTCGGGTCCGTGAAGTACAGCATCTTGCCCTCATCCCACACCCTCAGTCTGGCCGGATATAATAAGGCAAACCCGACTCCAGCCTGGCTCAGCAGCCGTTTGGCAGGCAGAAAAGCACGCCTCTGAGCCTGTACACCAGGGGTGTAATCAGGAAAAAAGTTGATTTACGAGGTCTTGTATACCAGCGGCCTTCTCTCCCTCGCCAGGCGAAGGACAGCATCCCGGTCTCTATAATTAAACAGGTGTGCAATAATTGGGCGCGGAGGTGTTCCCGGCAGAGGCCGGGGTCCCAAGGACCTGTGCGCCCTCTCCACCACCAGCATCCGTGAGAGCTCGCCAGCGAACAGTTCCAGCAACATACTCTCCACAAAGTCTTCCATGCGGCCCATATCAGTCACCTCCGGCAGCCCTACAATACGGATATTATTACGACGAGACCGTGCCTCCAAGTCCTCGTTCTTATTCCGTATCACCTCCAGGATGGGTTCCATTTGTGCAATTTGTTCTCTATCACCCCGGCGCGCATCTTCCACCTCTGACGTGTGCGACTCCAGAGCCTCAAACCGGGAATCATGGTCATCGACCCGGGCTCTTATGCGGTCAAGCCGTTCCGTCTCTTGGTCCAGCTTGGCATCTATACCAGCCAAGATAGTCTTGAGCTCCAAAAACATGGACCGCACAGACACCTCAGAGCTTTCCTCTTCAACCTCGACATCACTAGACTGGGAGGCAGAGACAGCACCCTTCTTTTTACCCCCCTCAAAGGTGAGTTTCGCTTGCCGTTGGTCAGATTTGCCCATAGTTCAGCACAGCACGCACGGCCTACTGACCGCGCAAGGGCAACAAAAAATATCCAGAACAGTGGGCGCCCACCACCAAGACCGCTCTTCCGGCTGCCCAACTCGCTCTGCAAGACCACCAGTCAGCATCCAAGTCACCAGGCCCACATCAAAACTCACCACAGAGCAGACCAGCCCGCGTTGGCGCCCACAGACGCTCCACCGGCCTCAGCTCCCGCACAGAAAATCTGTGCTACAGTGGGTATCCAGGTCCCAGTCAGACCCAGCACCTCCAATAGAAGGGCACTCTGCAACGTCAGGCCTTCAGTAAATCACCACGTGTGGGGCAGCAGCACCGCCTCCAGGCCGCCTTACTCTTGGTTCCGCAGTCGGCCCAAAACTCCAGACAGGCCCTCCAGGCAGCGTAGTGCAGGGTCTCCGGCGTGGTTTGGCAATCCCTCCCGGGCACCGCCACGAGGGGAGCGCCATAGAGCCAGGCCACGACCCCTCCCAGCCGTCCACTCACTTGTGCCGGGGGCCCAGGCCGCCACAGCCCTCAGGTCCGTCCCCACCTCTTAGGGCAGAACCTGCATCCCACACCGGGCTCGCTCCCCACGCGCCTCCGGGCCGACGAAGGTCAGGCACCACCAGCTGCAAATGGCGGCTAAAAACCAAAAGGGCCGCTGGGCCCGAGAAAGCCTCCTCAACCGCAGGGCTGCGGAAGCCCTGGAGGCCACGCAGCAGCAGGGGCACAGGAGCGTGAGGGCCGCGGCACGACCCAGCCGCCGACCAGGCCCTCGCACACACTCTCGCTCCCGGCTCAACACACTCTCCGGGAGCGGCCTCAGTCCTCCTCACCTCCCTGCCTCAGAAACGTGCGCGGGGCCGAGGCCGACGTCAGGCCCGCCCGCCCGCGCGCCGCCAGGTCACAGCGCTGGACTCGCCCACTCCCGCTGCACTTAAATCATCCCCGGGGCCCCCAGGGAGGCACCGCCCGGCCCGCCCCCGCCGCAGTCGCCTGTAGGATTAGTAAAATGAAGTAATGGCCCGAGGCCCGGCGGAGCCTCACTTGGTGTCGGCCATCTTGCCCGGCGGCCAGGCCACGCCCCTCAAGGTTTTTAAAAAAAAAATCTATTTCTGAGCTATAACGTCTCTTTAACCTTTGTTTTTTCAGTGAATTTCTAGTTTTTTTTTTCAATTACCGTACGTTAATTCAACCGTGGCTGTGCACGGCCTTAGGCCATTGGCTGCAGGGCCTGGCGTGCAGCCAATTCCCTGCATACAGGTAACCCCACGCTGGGGGTTTGTGATTGGGTGTGTGTGGTTGTTCGGGTGGTTTTGTGGGTCTGTGAGTGGCTATATGGGTGTGTGAGTGGCTATGTGTATAAGTGGGTGTGTGAGTGGCTGTATGGGTGTGTGAGTGGCTATGTGTATAAGTGGGTGTGTGAATGGGTGCATAAGTGGTTGTGTGGGTCTGTGAGTGGGTGTGTGAGAAGTTGTATGGATGTGTGAGTGGTGGTGTGTAAGTGGGTGTGTCAATGTATGAGTGGATGCATGAGCGGCTGTGTGGAACTGTGACTGAGTGTGTGGGGGTCTGTGGGTCAGAGGGTCTGAGTGAGTATGCAAGTGGTTTTGTGGGTCTGCGAGTGGCTGTGTGAGTTGGTGTGTAAGTGGTTGTGTGGGTCTGTGACTGGGTGTGGTAATGGTTTTGTGAGTCTGAGAGTGGGTGAGTTGGTCTGTGAGTGGATTCATTTTTTATTTTAATTGGGTTCTGGTTCCATGGACCTGTCACGGATTCACATGGTGGCCGCACTGAGTGCTATAGAGGATACACATGTGCCTAAAAAAAAGCTTTTGGTCAATTCTGTCCCTCACAAGCCCCTCCATCAGACCCATGGGATTGGAGCAACTTTACTCCGACCCCTTCAATCTGTTTTAAGTTATTTAATCCCCCCACCCCTGGGGACCAAGTGCTGATACACAAAATGGTGCTGCAGATTTCCTCTCAGATTGCAGATTTACTACTGAACCGATCTACCTCAAATTACAAAAGGAGATCTTTCGGAATCAAGATCTAGCTTTCTGCCAAATTACTTGTAGTTCTGTCCAGCGGTTCGGGCAGTAGTTTTGTCTAAAATCCCTATGGGAAACTGCGTGGGGGAAAACACGTTTGCCCCCCTCGCCTGATGAATTACACCAAAACTTTCAAGACAGCAGCTGAAGTGAGTGGCAAACTAGTTTTGAAAATTTCGTGAAGATTCATCAAACGGCACCAATGTTATTAGCAAAACAAAAACACTGTTCCTATTGATACTAGCTCCTAACTATAACTAACTACTGGTAGGGAATGTTTATAAATAAAAAGTAACACAGATATTTGCCAGTTATAGTTTACTGAACTAACTGTAGCTTGAGTCCCTGCCATGCAGTACTTATGACTTCATATATTAGACGTGTTAAATGACATGATTGATGATATCATCCAAGTTAATGCTCATTAAATTACCCTATAAATCCCTAGTTCATTTTAGAAAAAAAAGTAGGTAGTTGAGGGCCTTCAAACACACAGAGCATACATCGACATAACTACATGTATGCATGGCCAAAATAGAAATAGTGTAGTTATGGAGATCAGTCTGATTCACTATGGTACAAGTTATGTGGTGCACACTTTAGCTACCAGTAAACCTTTATGTGAAAACAGTTCTTCATTTAAACAAGGTAGAGACAGGGCACAACTAATGTGTGTTGCAGATGTACATTGCAAATGGGTTGTAGCTTAAATCAAAGTCCATTTGTAAAGGTTTTTTTTGCAAACTGCAGAGGGTTGTTCATAGGATCTGGTTGTGAATGCTTTATCAGTCAATAATGCATAGATGTGAAGCAGTTGAATAAACATTCTGTGCGAATTTCTGTTTTGTTTACATAAGCAAATATCCTATTACTATACCTGTAAGAAATTGAGTTTTTGATTGAGAGGGGTGAAAACCCATCTCATGCAACAACCACAATCCTTGTCAGGGTGAACCACAAAGTCACTAAATTAACCTGGCTTAACCCCCTGGTAACTTGGTACAAAATCAGTCAGGCTTAACTTAAAGGCAATGTGTAAAATATTTATACAGCATACAAACAGTACTAAAGTGAAAACACTACACCAATTTAAAGAATAGAGTAAACTTGTATAAATAAAATTAGACCAAAACAAGAAAAATCAAATCAGTAGAACTGTAGATATGCAATTTTAAATGTTTAAGGAATAATAGAACCAACAAACAGAAAGTGCTAACTGTGGGTGCCTGGACGCACTAGACTGAGACAAAGGGCCCGATTTAAAGCTTTGTGGACAGGGTTACTCCATCACAAATGTGACAGATATCCCATCCGCTGTATTACGATTCCATTATTTCCTATCGAAATTGTAATACGGCGGACAGGATATCCATCACGTTTGTGAAAGAGTAACCCATCCACCAAAGTCTAAATCAGGCCCTAAGTCACATGTTCAGACTGACCTCAATGGAGTGCAGGCTGGATACAGGGACCAGTTTAGTCCCATGGAAAAAGTTACCTTCTCGAAATCAGGCGTGCAGAGTTAAAAACTTCAGGACTTCGCAGAAGGAAGTTAACAGATGCCAGCCAAGGGTCCAGAACTCTTGGGGTTCAGGAACCCATTCTAGCAGAGTTCAGGTAGGTCCAGTTGCATGCCTAGGCAGCACCAGAAGCAGCAGGTAGGCTGGGCAATTGCAGGAAGGCCTCTGGAGCCAGTTGTGTCCCTGGAGCTCAGAACAGCAGGTCAGCCAAGTGACCCTTGGATTCACTAAGGTTTTACCAAGGATGAAGCAAGCAGGCCCTGTCTTCCTTTTCAAAGAGCAGGACAGGTCTCAATCAGCAGGGCAGTCCCCTGATGAACAAGGTTCGCCTAAAAAAACAGGGCAGTCCTCTGAAGAACAAGGCAGTCCTCAAACATCAGGGTAGTCCTCTGGTAGCAGCAGGGCAGTCATCTGAAGGACAAGGCAAGTCTCAAACAGCAGGGCAGTCCTCTAAAGGACAAGGCACACCTCAAGCAGTGTGGTAGTCCTCTAAGGAACAAGCCAGTCTTCTGTAATGTCCACAGTTCCAGGACTGTACTAATAAGTAGCTCAGGAGGTCCCATGTTTATACTTGGTGCCGCCCTTTGAAGTGGAAGAAATTTCTAGTTCACCCCCAGATCTGGTTATAGAAACTTCCTTTGTTCCCTGGCCCAGGCTTCAAGTGGTCTAGGGTGAGAATAGACTGGTGTCATGTTCTTTGTGATTGTGCTGGAGGCAGCTTTTTTAAATGTAAGTGGGGAAGGGAACAGCTCTGCCTCTCTCATCCTGACAGTATGGCCCTCTCACAGCTACACCAAAGTCATGTTGTTCTCTGTCTGGGCCCAATACACATTCCTGATGGGGGAGCAATTACCAAGTCCAGTCAGGAGGATGACAAATTCTAAAAGCAGCATTTTCAAAATTGTAATCTAAAATCCAACTTTACCATTAAATAGGATTTTAAATTAAAATGCATTTGAGTTCAAACATAATATTGTTACCTGCTTCCAATCAAAGTGTACCGTTTATTAATTGTAATAAGGTAATCCAATGTTTCCTGTATAAGAGGTAGACCTTACAGTAGTGAAAAACATATTTAGGAGTTTTTCACTACCAGGACATGTAATTCAATTAACCCTGCCCTATGGGCTGTTTAGGGCCTATTTTGAAAAATCTACTTTTAGTGGGTGGCAGAATGAGTGCTGTTGCCCACTAGTAGTGTTTAATTTACAGGCCCTGGGTACCCATGGTATCATACATAAGGGACATACTACTAAATGAGTGTGCCAGTAAGGTTAAACTAGTTGTACCATGTTGTGGGGAGAGGGGATAGGCACTTAAGCACTGGTTAGCAGTGGTAAAGGGCACAGTGTTCTAAAAGCAAACAAAAATGGGTTCAGACAAACAGGAGGCAAAATGTTTGGGGTGATCCTGCAGAGAGGGCCAAGTCCAACAATACCTAAATATAGTGTCACTTTAACCTTTGTTTTTTTTCAGTAAATGTCTGAGATTTTTGATTATATTCAAAGTTGAGCATATGTCCAACCCCCTCCGCAACCTGCAGCCAACGTTTCCCACAGTGCATAGCCTCTGGCCTTCAGTCATGCACAGTAGAAGCTCGGCCGAAGCTCAAGGAGGTGACCAACTCCCCATGAGTCAAACCCACATTTCAGGTTTTTTTTTCAGGTACAGCAGTACCCGCCATGCAAGCTTCCACTTCATGTTGCAGTGGTACAGTGGAAGCTTTCTTGAGGTAAGTTTGAATCCTATTGTGGCACCATGGGGTGGAAGCTTGTGCAGAGGCTCCCGTTGTAGCACCAAAGTATCTCACGGGAGGGCCACACTGGGTCGTGTGGGTGTACCACAGTACCGGTGGCCCAAAATTTGTTTTTAATTATAACCTCTGGGACTCCCTCTAGATCCCCCAACAAGTGCATAGCCCCTACCCTGCCACCCAGCACATGTGAAATATGAACACAAAATTTACAAACTTCATATGTCCTCAAACTGAACCAAATTCACAGATCAGATGGACAGGGATAGAAGCAAATTTTGCATAGAAGATCTGGATTTTACTTAACATGGGAAAGTATAAATTCCACACACCACCAAATATGGTAGATATATGGAGGAAATGGACTATATTGCCTACTACTAATTAAGCAGTGTGACTGACATACATAAAGGTGCCAATGTATCACCTATATAACTTGCTACAGTTACATCTAGATATCAGTCTGTAGTAATATAGGGTAGGAACTCTAGGCAAGCAGGGTCTGCATTAGGGGAAAACATATCAGTAGGGACTCCAAGTGCATCTCAGTTTCATGCCTTTGAAAAATAACTTACTTTCCTTTGGTAATGCTTGTTGGATAAATCTATCCAAATACAGATTTGTCAACTTCTGAATACCCCCAGGCCGAAGAGTCAATCCAGAGATTTTTCACAGCATTGCTCCAGCGCAATATTAGGTAGCAATGCGTGGCACTGCGTCGGCTTTGCCTACCCCAGAGCTACATATATGTGCCACCACTGCACACTGACGTCTGTTTGTTTCTTGACTCTGTCTGTGCTGTCGGACTCAAAGTGTACTGACTGATCAAACATGGCAGTGTGCAGATCTCTAAAGTGGAATCTTTTTATTGTTTTTCAAAAGGGTCCATTCAACACACAAAAGGTGATGGGAGGAATGCTTACAATAAGTGTAACCCCTGGCAGTTGCTGGGGGTAGCATACCAACCCACGTGCCATCTCATATTAGACCCTACCATATGCAAATCAGTCTTGACCCGGCTCCAATAGGAACAATCCAGCTCGGACTGCCAAGCCAGGTTCTCGCTCAATGGCTGTGATGAACGGAAGCCAAAAGGGCACTAGTAAGGCTGAAGGGCAGCATTGAGCTCCCAGCCCACCTTGAAGCGCAGGTAACCTCTGTGGGGCTGCAAAAACAGAACACGAAAAAAGTAAGTCCATAGCTACAACCCAGTTTTCTGGATCCAGGGCAGAAAGAACTTGTGCCATTGTGAGTATCGTGAATTTGTCCTTTTTTAGGAAAAAAATTGAGAAGGTGAAGGTCTCAGATAAGATGGAGAGCTCCATCCTTCATTGGCACCATTAAATGACAGGAATAATATCCAGTCCCTATTTCAGATGCCGGGCACCTCTCTAAGGCTCCTTTGTATAAAAGAACCTTAATCTCCTGCTGCAAAATGGACAAATGATCATCCTACACCTGCTCTGATGTAGGTATAAGTGAGGCGGGTCTGAAAGGAATGCTAGGACAGAACCTTGTTGGATTATTTAGAGCACCCATCTCTCAGATGTGATGCTCTGCCATCTGTGGAGTTAATATCTTATTCTGCTTCTAACAGGATGGCTATGTACTGCCGAGAGGGAAGCTGAAGCGGTTTGGTGGCAGTAGCGGGGAGGCAAGAAATTGAGCAGGGACTAGATTTCATTGGCTGAATCACAGATTCTGTTGCTGTGGAGGTGTACCATGCATTGTCTTTATGACAAGCCACTTCCAAAGCTTCATAAGGGACAAAACTGTTGAGCATATTACAGTACAAGCACAGAAAAACTGAGGGAGCCCTGCTTTCCTTGAAATGCTTCAGGGCCAAGCCAGACCTCTGAAGAGAGATGGACGCCATCAAATGGCATCTCCATCAGTGTCACCTGAATGTCACTTATGAAGCCTGTGGATCTGATCCATGCTTGGTGTTGAGGAACCACACTGGAATGGGTCGCTCTTCTCAAGCAGTCAGCGGTGTCCAGCCCAAAAGAGATGACATACTCTACTGCATCCAGGCTGTCTTGGATAATCTGCACAAGGTTGGTGGAGAATTCTTTAGAGACTGTTTGTAAGAGCTCTCTGATCGTATTCTATGCAAGTACCACTCCAGGAGGCAACTGGCAAATACTGGGCAGAGAGTGATGCTAGCTGAGAAGAAAATTCTCTTCCTCAATACCCCCACATGTTATAATTTCTGTTTCTGTTTCTCCTGGCAACCTATCTGTTGACTGGTGGGCAAAACCAAGGTTTGGCCCAAGCACCATCAATGTGTCCATCAGGTCTTCATCAAAAAGGAGAAGCGGTCCTGTGGAAGTCTGCCCAGGTTGTAGGACTTCCATCAGGACGTTAGTCTTTACTTCTACAGACGGACGTTGCGGTCGAAAACTTCAGCAGTCAGTCAGATCACCATAAAAAACACTGATGCCTCTGTGGAGAGGCAAGGGGAAGGGTTCAAGCAATTATCGGGTTAAGTTTCAAACTCACTGGTGTCTTACAGGTCTGTGGAAAAATTGTCCTTATCATAATAGCACAATTAATTATCCCTGCCATCTTCACCACCATGTTGAAGGTGTTCAGAGCCTGAAGCAAAAGGAATGTGGATCATTCTAGGTGAAGGCAGATTTCTATCTGAGTCAGACTAAGGTTGGGACAGCTGTGCCAAAGGCTATGGAGGGCACAAGTTTGGTCAATTTGTGTCAGGATAGCTATTGAGTCTGATAAGGAAATGAGTTCTCTTGATGGTATTGGTGCTGGCATCAACACACAAAGGATCGAAAAAGATTGTGGCATCAGATTTGAAGATGGGTTGGGCATCGGCCCCGGAATCGGTGCAGACCCTTCAGCAGAGTTAAGAGAAGCAAACACTGAGGATATATCTGCCAATGATAGTTCACCTTAAGGTCTTCTCGCATCCTTGAGGCTCAAAGGCTTACCTGAGGGAGCTAAAACAGTGTCAAGATGTGCGGCAATCCTTCCCTGAAAGCCACAATGTGTTGCAGCATCAGCAATAGATGCAGGAATTCTGGTTGCATTGGTATAAGTTGCTGAAACGGTTCTTTGGTAAGGGACAAGGATCAAGCTTGGGAAGCACTTTGATGTCATGTACCTTCTCCTGATGAGAGTGGTGGATGAGGGAGCCACACTTCAACTTCTTATGTTTCTTTTTTGATTTGAACTTACCTGATGACTTGGAGTGTGAAGAGGACTTTTTGTGGGAACAGCCTTAAGAGCAGGACTGGCACCTACACACCTTCCAACAGTGTTTATCAACATAGAACCTGGCTTTATGGTCCTGGAACGCCTTGGGATTCATCCAGTTGCTGTCCCCACACAACATGGATTTGTGTGAAGCCCCTAGGCACTGCAGACATACCTGGTGGGGATCTGTCACAGCCATCTGTTTCAGTGCTTAATTTGTAAATAAAAATGTGCCGGTGCCCAAAGCTCTCCTCTGAATCACGCGGTTGCTGCAATTAAATTTGCGAGCACGGAATACTGAGCCAGGATAATCCTTAAGCCATGTCGGGCTTCCTTAATCCATTTACAACTACTCCCTGCCCCTTCAGCTCACTCTTGCAGCTCTCTGTTTCTTCCCTTTGTGAAGCTTTTTCGTTTTTCTCTTCCTTCGTTTTTCCCAAATGAGACTTTTGCTTGCAGTAAACGCTTGAGGCAGCAAAATAAGTGCCGACCCTCAAAAATAAGTGCCCACAATGGAAACCATTGGCTCAAATTAAGCACTGATCTGTTTGTGACAGTGATTATAAGGCTCAAACCCTGTAGTCTTCAGAGAAGACATAGGCGGTCATTCTGACTACCGCCGCCCGCCATGCGGTCACCGCCATTTGGCCGCTCCGCGGTCAAAAGACCGCGCCGGCCATTCTGGCTTTCCGGCTGGGCCGGCGGGCGCCCGCCGGCCCAGCGGGAAAGGCCCTGCAACACAGAGGCCGGCTCCGAATGGAGCCGGAGGTGTTGCAGGGGTGCGACGGGTGCAGTTGCACCCGTCGCGATTTTCACTGTCTGCATAGCAGACAGTGAAAATCATGCTGGGGCCCCCAGGGGCCCCACGACACCCGTTCCCGCCATCCTGTTCCTGGCGGTAAAAACCGCCAGAAACAGGGTGGCGGGAAGGGGGTCGGAATCTCCATGGCGGCGCTGCTTGCAGCACCGCCATGGAGATTCAGCCCAGACAGGGGAAATCCGGCGGGAAACCGCCGGGTCCCCCTTTCTGACCGCGGCTTTACCGCCGCGGTCAGAATGGGCAGGGAAGCACCGCCAGCCTGTTGGCGGTGCTTCCGTGGTCATCCACCCTGGCGGTCGATGACCGCCAGGGTTGGAATGACCCCCATAATCATTTGCACACTGTAAAGTAAACATTTGATTAAAACTCGCCAACAAGAAGAGACAAATTGGAGGGAACCAGCTCCAGATCCGGGTATGAAGGCGTGGAGAGAAAGGAACTGACTTCAGCATTGGGGGGTTGCATATATGTGGCACGGCATCACTTCCAAGGCAGGGCCAAGTCGATGCAGAGCCACATGACACTGCCTATGTTAACACAGGGGCAATGCTTTAAAAAATCTCCACGTCCAGTCTGACTCCTGGGGGTATTAGCAAGGTGACAAATCTGTGGTTAGAAGTATCCATCAATAACATCTAAATTAAAAGTTCAGAATAAAATAGAACTGCTTTTGAGATTAGCTGACGGATTAACTAAATGAACAAAATCCTGTCCAAGTGCAATAACAAAATCTGATCTGGTAAGTCAGATTACTGAGGCATTGAGGTATCTGTGTAATGCAGTAATATTAGAGGCACAGGCAAACAAATGTTGACAAAGACATAATGATATGGTCCTACAGATAGTAGAAAGTTTGGCATCTGCAACGGCGACAATGCATAGACGCACATCTAATAAGCAAGTATAAATGGCATGTCAGATCAGTGATGTAGCCAGAAGGCTGGCACAAATGACATATACCTTTGAAGAAATACAAACATCTAATGTGTCTAACAGATCCAATTTTGGCAAACAATAAAGCAGAGACAAATCTAGTATTAGTAGTGTCTGTTGCATCACAGATTTGTCCTACTATAACAACTAGAAGTCAAACTTTGCATTCTGAGTCTAGTCTAACAACATGTACAGTTGATAAATCTAATTCGAGAGCTACCAGTCGTAAATGATTTCATTTGTTAGGGAAAAAATTGTAAATAGTATTGCTCAAAATAAAAAAATTAAGTTCCCACTTTTTGCTCACTGATACTGATGTTGTTGATTGGTAGTGCACTGGCACCCAGCTAACCAGGCCCCAGTGCCAATACTCTTTCCCCTAAAACAATTCAAATGTTCAATTGTACCCCAATTGGCAAGGACTTTAGTACCCCTGTAAGTCCCTAGTAAATCTACCCCTGGTACCCCATGCATAGGTACTAAGAAGGGCCCCTAAGGGGTGTAGCATGTATTATGCCACCCTAAGGGACCCACACACAAACTGCATGCAGACTCCCATTGCAGGATGCGTGAAATGGTGCAGACCATTCAGAAAACACATCTTTGCACACCCCCTGTGTGCAATGCCCACTCATAATGCATGTACTGTATGTAAGCTGGCCTTATAGCCTTAAGGCAGGGTGCGTTATACTACGTGTGAGGGCACCTCTGCATGAGCAGATGTGTCCCGGTAATGCCTATTTCCATTGCTAGACATTGCAAGTGATCCAGGAGTCAATGTGATAACATGTAATGGACACTGGACATTACGAGTTACCCAGCTACATGATGGCTTCAATGAAATTAGTGGTGTTTGGTATTAAAACACCTTACCTTAACAAGTCTGTACTGATGCCAGTATTGGATTTCTGAAGCCATGCACCCAGAGGGCACCTTAGATGTGCACCCGTACACCTACTAGTTATGAAAAACAAATGACAGTGGCTGTGCAAAAAAGGTTCTATAGTTATAACGCTATATCACGTGGGTGCCTAGCAATACCACACCAAGCCACTTAAGGTGCAAAATCCAGGTTGAGAAACAACCCAATCTAATAACATCAAGTATCGCGGCACACCACCGAAAAGTCCATAAGTCAGTCCTTTGTGTTGTTGTCAAGAATCATATTTCAACGCAGTATACTTCATCAAGAATTTTTTTTTTTATTCATTGGTTTAATTATACATCTCCGGTGTTGACCACAAGTGTTCCATGTGCGCAAGGCATCCTTCAAATGAAAATACAGCCGACACGTGTTTCGTCAAAAAGACTTTTTCAAGGCCAAAATGCCACAAAAGCGCCTCATCAGAACGATATAAAGATGGATTCAAATGTCCTCGACACGTGTTTCGGCTTGTCAGGGTCGTTTCATTATTACATTCTTGATGCTTTGAAGTTGATTTATTTCTGACATTAAAAGACATTTGGAGGACATTTGAATCCATCTTTATATCGTTCTGATGAGGCGCTTTTGTGGCATTTTGGCCTTGAAAAAGTCTTTTTGACGAAACATGTGTCGAGGACATTTGAATCCATCCTTATATCGTTCTGAGGCGCTTTTGTGCCATTTTGGCCTTGAAAAAGTATTTTTGTCGAAACATGTGTCGGATGTATTTTCATTTGAAGGATGTCTTGCGCACATGGAACACTTGTGATCTACACCTGAGATGTATAATTAAACAAATGAATTAAAAAACAATTATTGATGAAGTATACTGCTTTGAGATATGATTCTTGACAACAACATAAAGGACTGACACCTACTAGTTGCTTAGTGTGCTGGCTGACTGGTACAGTCCAGTCTGCACCACAGATGAGTTTATGGCCCCCTGCAGGTGAGAGCTGTACTCTCAGAGGCCAGAAACAATGCCTGCCCGGCTAAAGGTGATCGCACCTCCTGCAGGATGGGTAGTGAATTTAGCATATCAATGCAAGAGGCTTCAAAGACTCTGCCAACATTGATATGTGACCCCAGTGTTCCCCCACACCTCTGGAACACCCCCGTCATTTAGCACCAGAGCAGACAGGAAATTTGGTATTCAGAAGCTATGCCACACTTACAGGCTGGTCACACCCCTAAGGTTGGCGATCTGAAGTGGACAGTAGAAGAAGGGTTTCATAATCTTGGTTTTGGTGAATCTAGGAATTCTGGGTCAGGATTATGCCCACTCCTCACAGAAAGTGGTATAGACACCCCAGGTCTGAGTGGCCCATTGGCCACCACCCTACACTCCCCATAACACCCCAAAATTGAGTATTTAGGAGACCCCTTAACACCAGATCAATGGAGATGACTGCCTGGGGAGATAAGAAAGACAAAGAAGAGCAGTCACTGCGAGAACGAAGGACTTACACCGAATTTGGCACCAAACCATGCCCTGCTGCTCGTACCTCGACAGTTGCACTGACCCTACTCATCCAAAAGCTGTGCATCTTTCCAAGCCCTTGGAGGAATATCCAGCACTTCGCCAACCATCTAGCATCTCCCTTGGGGTGGAGGAGCCATTCCCCTGCATCTACAGGCACCAACCACATTTGTCCAGTACAAAGTTTTGCTGGCCATCTGGCCCACTGAGGAAACATCATGCCAAGAGGAAATTTGTGTGGCTCTAGGAGGTTAGCCCCCTCTCTCTTCCGAGTTTTGAGATACTAGATCCTACCGGAGCCTTCCTGCACCAATACCCTGAGTACCGGAGCATTTGCACCAGCCAAGACTTGTTCGTCGTCCAGACCAAACACCAGCGCCTTGAAACCTGACCTGCTGACGAGGGACGTCCGGACCGATAAAACCACACCAAGAGTAGCCCTACTGTTGTGTTTTCTGTCCTCCAACACAAGGGACCTGCCAGCCAATAACTTCCGCACCTGAGCTCCCCAATCCTGTTTTACGGCAACTGACTGTAGCCCCTTGCTCTAAAAGCCCTCATAACCCGAGCCCCCCTGTGGGTTCTGCCAGAGTTGCTCTTATGTCTCCCCTTGCAGCCTGTGTTCAAAGATGCCCATTGCTTCCAACGGACATAGCGTTTGAGGCTACCATTCCATCCAGCACGTCTGCAACCGGACACGCCAGGGCAGGTAAACAAACTGCTGGTGGTTCCTTGGCCCCCTAGCACCTTAAGTTCCAAAGGGCACTCCTGAATGTTGATTTGCAGTATATGTCTTTCCTCCCACAGGATATCATTACGCCGCTCGAGGCCACTGCCTCTAAACCGTTATCTGTGCAGATTTCTTGTTTTCTTGTAAAATTCCTATCTTTGAAAGTACTTACTTGATATTGATGATTTTGGTGTTTAAAATTACATAAAAGCTGTGTTATTTTTATAAATTGGCCTTAGATTAATTTTTAGTGTGTGTATCATTTATTGACTCTCTGTACAACAAATGCTTAACACTTACCTCTGATAATCCTAAACTGCTCAACCACACTACCACTAATAGAACACTTGGGATTATTACAATAAGCCCTGTAAACCAAATAGGGGTCGTCTGGACTTTTTGCATGGTGTGCCCTTACATAGGCTCACTACATAAAAAGCCAGCTTCTTACAAAAGTGTTATTGTGTAGCCACAGAAAATGGCATATTTTATCTTATTGTTAGGGTAAAGGAATACATTTTGATTTTTAAATATAATGGTAAAATAAAGTAAACTTTATTGAAAAACAAATAATCTATTGTTTTACCTAAAAAATAACGGACACTCGCAAAATACTGCATTATTGACCTTCCGCAGCTCTGATAGCATCTTCTCCAGGGACAGGTCCAAAAATACTTCGATCGTCATTATCAGAGTCTTCAGAGACTGTTTCTGAAAGCATGCCCCTCCTAAATCGAATGTTTTGTGGCATTGTACGTGTAGGATTAATTTGACAACATGTTGCAGGTTTATAATCCAAGTCACCACAACATTTATGAAGACAAGGAATTCTCCCTTTCAGTAATAAAGCTGCCCTTTCTGTAAATGATCATGTGTGCAATATTGTATCTCCTTTCTCTAGCAGATCTTAGTTGTAAATAAGGTGTTAGATTTTGCGGTTGCAAGGAATATGCACAGTCTCTTAAACAAATATAAAATTATGTAACATTATAAAGTAACAAACAAGTTACTTACCTTGGATAACACTCTTTGTGGTGGATACTCTCTCTAACTGCAGATTCCTCACCTTTAGATTATTCCCCAGGCGCCAGACTGGATCTGGAAATGTTCACTGTTTGGTGGCACAATGAAGCTCTGTGTTTGTCTTGTTCTGCCCTGAAGGTAATGGAGCAGAGCTGGATTTAAGCACCACCTCCAATGTCTCGTTCTTGTTTGGCCCTTTTAGCACCCTCAGATGTGGAGCACAAATCAACTGGAGTTACTAGTGAGTAGATCTTTAATATGGTGCATTTGTAGATGTTAAGTGGTGTCTTTTTAAATAACAGGTTCCCTTGCTCAGGTATGGGGGATGATGTCTTCCCAGGGGGGGGAAACCTGAGGTGGGGATTAGGGCTTATCACGCTGTGCTCTAACATAGCATAGGTAGGAAAGCAATATATTATTCCTAGTGACAGTATGGTGAGACTGGTTTTCACTCTTCTGGTCACAATTTTGCTTCTAGAGTGTTATATCATCCTAGTTACTGCAATACATGTCATTTTACCTAAGATGCAGTTACTTCAATAAACCTTATTGAACTATACTCTGCTTCCATTTGTCTTTGCCTGTGTGAGACTAATGTAACAGAGAAAGGGATGAGATCTGATTGACCAGGATTCCCCTGAGCAGTCCTCTTTGTCATGCGGCTGTTTGCCACAATCATTCCCGCTCTCGGGTGGAGATGAGGCACTGCTAGTTGGCCAGAAAACTGGGATTAGGTAGACAGGTGTCACATGGTGTGGGATTGTAATCCGTACCCCACAATTCAAGTGATTCTTCTGCCCAAATCCAGCAGTCTCATTATGATCATGAGAACCTACATGACACGGCACTGAAAATGTTTGGTCAGGCACTAATTTTAAGATCCTCCTAAGTATCTCTGTCTCACTATGTGCTAAAGGCACCTCAATGCTATATACAGAGACATCTGTGGTATTCAGGATTTCCTCCTCAGCTAGGTAGGTAGTACCTATCCAATGTTGTAGGCTGTTCAAGCTTGAATCTTAAAAGGATCAATCCCCATTTGGTGTCCATGTCTCTGAACAAATACCTTTACCATTAGCATAGCGAAACTGCAACAGGTAGAAATTGCAGCGAACATGCGACCACCCCTCACTGCACATTTATTTACAAATGGCCTCAGAGGCCAGGGGGGGTCCAGGTGATATAACAGACATTCAAGTGATGTGGGCTTGTAGGGGATGCCAGCTGAGTTTCTTTTAGGTGGTTGTGATACTATCACACTTCTTGATGGTGTTTTGGAGTGAAGCCATTAACTTTTATTGCTGGCACTTATGTCTGAGCACATTCGTAATAGTTATCACTGGCTTTTAGCATTAAAGTGGTCATTATGAACATGGCGGTAAATGCCGCACCGCCAGCAGTGGCGGTAACTACCGCCAACAAACTGGCGGTCCGGCCCGCCAAATAATGAAGCACATGAGAAACAAGTAGCGGTCCATCCACACACCGCCATCATTTTAGTGCCAACGAGGACGGAGGAGGCCACCCACAGGCCGGAGGAAAGGAACTACCCACCCACCAAATAATGAAGCACAAGACCGCTGTCAGTTCCGGGGCGGGAACCCTTTGTGTGGCGGAAACGAACACAATAAAAGGAAACACTCACTGGAGGTATACACAACACACCAACGCAGACACGGAGAGAGAGTTGGAAATAATGCCAATGCTGCTCCTTGCCATATACCTCCACGACCGTGACCACCAACAAAGACAACGACAGTAAGTACCGCAAACTAGTACACATGGGAAGAAAGGGCACAGTTACACACCTACCCCACCCACCGTGCAACGCACTACTAACGCCTCCTATCATCCCACACCATACACACCAGAACAAGAAGTGCTTACCCGACACAAGGCAACAAAGACCTGCACCAAAGCACACACATGTGCCCACCACACCCCCACAGTGAAACGCTGAAACAACGTCACCATAATGTGCCAACAGCACTACTGGGCACTGCAATTTATTAAATGTAAAAAATGTACTGTCCAAATAAGGCAATTGGCCAGTCCATGTGAAAGACCCTGAAGGGCCAAAATAGGCCAGACTTGACTCCTGTGTGTGCACAGAGTACTCAACATGAAGGGGGCATCAATGGGGCAGCCAGGCACCTCAGGGAACAGGGGCAGGGGGTGGCGGGGATGGGGACTTACATCTGGAAAGGGAGGGCTTGGGCTTAGGTTTGGGAGGTGGAGGGGGTTTGGGCTTGCCCTTGGAAGGTGGAAGAGTGGGCTTGGACCAGGGTGTGGCAGAGGGACTTGGGGCAACACAGGGCTTCTTTCTCCCTGGGGAAGGGGCAAGGGAATGGGAAGGGCAGACTGGAGTGGACTTAGACGTGGAAGGAGTGAACTGGGCAAGGATATGGGCGCATTTAGGGATGAGACGGGGTGGGACAGTGGGTTTAAACAGGTCAATACGGGAGAGGAAAAGCTTCTAGGGGCAGTTGGGTGGGATTTGGAGGAAGGTCTGGGAGTGGAGGTAGTGCTTGAACCAAGTGTAGGTGTGGAGACGTGGATGCAGGTGCCTGTAAAGTATGCTGATGTGTGGTGGATGTGTGTTGTGTGGATGTCTGTGAATGTTAGAGTGTTTTGGGAGGGGTGGTGGACACAGTGGGACAAGACAGGCTGCCAGTGCACATGGATGTTGTCTGGGTGTCTGCAGGTCTGGTGAGTGTGTTGCAAGTGTCTGACAATGTAGTTGTGGTGAGTGCAGGTGTGGTGTCTGGGGTACATGTCTGGATGTCAGATGTTGTGGTGACTGCAAGAATGGTGCCAGCAGCAGTGACTGAGGGTGCAGTGCGTGTGGGTGTGCATGGTGAGGTGACAGACAGGGTGGCGGGGGTGGTTGACACACTGGGGGAAATGGATGTTGTAGTCTCTGCTTAGGTATGTTGGGTGTGTGCATGCCTGTTGTGGGAAGTGTGGTGCATGTGTTTCTCTGTGTGCTTTTTGTGTGTTGATCTGTGTATGGCTGTTTGTATGTGTGCTTGGGGTGGGTGAAGGGAGTGGGGTGCTGGGAGGGGTAGAGGTGGTGGGAAGGGGGACGGAAAGACCAGGGACACTGGCTGCCATCAAAAAGGAGGCCAGAGCCTGAAACGATCTCTGTAGGCCAGACATGGCACCGTGAATGCCTTCAAGGTATGGACTGCATTGCTGCATCTGGGATGCTAACCCCTGGATGACATTCCTGATGGTTGTCTGCCCTACAGAGATGGTCCTCAGGCGGTCAATAGCCTCCTCTGTGAGGGTAGCAGGGCTGACTGGGACAGGGGATGAGGTATCTGGGGCGAAGGAGGCGCCCACCCTCCTGAGTGAGCAGGCACGGGCAACTGGGTGGGGAGCAACTGGGAGGGTGGAGATGGCAGGGGGGGTGGCGGAAGATGACGTAGAATGGGTGTGCCCAGTAGGGTCCGCCATCACCAGGGAGCTGCCATCGGAGGAGGTATCAGAGTCCCCCTTGGTACTCCCCTCACCCTCCAACCCACTGGTCCCCTTGGTGTCCACCGACCGTGCCTCCTTGGAACCGTGGGCCTCTGCATCCCCACTTGCCGGTGCCACTGCTCCCTCGCCAGATGATGCTGATGTGCACAAAGGACACAAGAGCACAGGGGTGGAGAGACAAAACATGGGAGAACTCTGTAAATAACTGAATGAATGTACATCCCTGGCTCACGCACACTTTCATCCAGGTCACACACCTACACGCAGCACCTACAATAGTCATGACTGTGCCCCTGACTAGTGGCCACCACATTAACACCACATTAACCACAGGAAACACGGACCTGATAAACTGGGTGGAGTACACACATGGGGGACTATGCCCAGCGAAAGCACCCATCAGTCAATGAGCCTACAAACCATCCAAGATTACAGAAAGGGACCCCCCCCATGGGCCTATTGGGACCGCCCAAACATGCCCTCACCCCATCCATGGGTCTTTGAGGGGGCAGGACTGCAGGAACACACCTGTCTGAGTACCTGGCACTAGACAACATACATATCACAGCACCCATACACATCCATCAAAGAAGTATTACAACAGTGTTGGTACTCACCCCCTTGTGGCTGCTGTGCTGCCTTCGAGCGCCCATCCAAATCCGGATAGGCCACTGCCAGAATGCGGGCCATTAGTGGGGGTCAGGGTCCGTCAGGCACCCCTTCCTCATTGGGAGGCCTTCCCCAGCTGGGCCTCTCCGGTCTTCCTGGCTCAGCGCCTCAGGTCCTCCGCCAGTTGTAGACCCCCAGGGCCCGCACTACCTTGGCAATGGCTTGCCACAGTCCCCTCTTCTGATGGGCGCTGACCTGCATGGGACACACAGAGCAGAAAAATATAAATCAGTATGTGTGCTCCTAATACAGATGACATGTCGTCCTCTATGGAACGGACATTTTAGAAAGCCATGTTATCAACACACATACAGTACATGCCAGATAGTCTACGGCTGGGCAGTCACAAATCGAACACACATGCATACAGGCAACTGCCACAATCACACACATCCACGGATGACAGCCGCCAACTCTCCTGCTACTCAGGTTGGCCATACAACTTGGCATACAGGGGTAGGACCCCATCCACCAGCTTCTCCAGTTCCTCCGTGGTGAAGGCCGGGGCCCGTTCCCCTGTGGCTCGCACCATCTCAGGGACCAGAGTCAGGACACAGCAGCACACGCAGTGGAGTACTGCCCAGCACGGGAATCAGGAGACTGTGGCAAGGGTTTGACAACATGGCGTACGTTCCTCAGTGGTGTGCACTATCACCGCCGATCATGATAGGCCCAGGTTCCTCATTGACAACCATGTAATCAAATGATTGGGTGCACGGCCATGACGACTGCCGCCAGAGGAATTATGTCACTACCACTCCCTCAGACGCAGGAGGCAGCCATCTTGCTACAACCACGTTATCATACCCTGGCCAGGGGCCCCATTCAGGGCCTCCTAGTCTCCGACCTTAGTCACTTGCTGACATGAGTTTCTGATCCTAACATGCATCCATCTTTGGAAATGTGTCCACACTGGTTTGCTATTACAACAGAGTTGACTCTGCACGCATTTGCCTGATGGTGTACTTAATACTTAGCATCTGTGTGTAAACTATGTGTTGCACATTAATTGATACAGTAACGTCATGTGTTGCAGGTGTATGTGTGCCCTTCATATGTGTTCTTTCCTCCCCCATAGGTACAGACCCATGTGGAGAGGGAGGGCCCCATCTGTGTACAGACCGCTGGTTGATTTTAAAACCATGGAGGAACGTCACATCATTGTCACCTACAGACTCAATCGTGCTACAATCCATGACCTCTGCTTTACTGGATACTGTACTGAGACCGGCTAATCGGAATCAGCATGCCATCCATACTTAAGTGCAAGTGCTATCTGTACTCCATTTTTTGGCTACAAGCTCATTTCAGGTGACAGTGGGCATGGGTGCAGGGGTCTCACTGCCAATGTTTAACCTCGTCCTGACAAAATTCCTGGATGCATTCGTCCAAGACCTGCAGACATATGTCCAGTTCCCCCAAAGGGCTGAACTTCCTGCCATCAAGTCTGGATTTTAAGCCTTTGCTAACATCCCACATGTGATAGGTGCCATTGATGGACCCCACATAACTCTCATACCCCCAAGAGTGAATGAACAGGTGTACAGGAATCAAAAGAACTTCCACTCCATGAATATACAATTGGTGTGTACTGCTGACTAGTACATATCACATGTAAATGCCAGTTTCCCAGGCTCAGTCTATGATTCCTTTGTCCTGAGAAACAGCAGTGTACCACACTCATAGGTGAGTGTGTATGACAATGGTTCTGTACATGGTGGGTGATTGAGTGCACCATAGGTCTCCTGAAGGCTAGATTTCATTGCCATCATCTCTCTGGGGGATCCCTGTGCTATGTCCCTGACAAGGTGTGTAAGATAGTGGTGGCCTACTGCATGCTGCACTACTTGGCTGTGAGGAAAGCTATCCTCCTTCTAGAAGAGGTGTGTGCTGCCCAGCCAGCCCAGCAACCTCAGAAAGGGGATGAGAGTGATGGTGAGGAAGGTGAGGGGGAAGATCTTAACTCCAGGACCCAGCTGATACACCAATATGTCCAGGGACCCTAAGGTATTGGTCAATGATGCCGTTGTCTTTACTGCATAGTTTCAGTCTGCCTCATGTAATTGGTAATGTGGTGCCTATAGTCATGGACACTGTTAACTGAGTACTGAAGTGGCATGTGCCAGGGAACCCAATATTGTGTACATTGTGACTTACTTCAGACACTACAGTGTGTGGGATCCCCTCCTGCAATAAAGGTATGAATATGAAATTGACTGGCTAATGCATACGCACTCACAATTTTTAACTCAAAATGACGAGGGACATATGATTTGAGTGCACATGTGTTTTTATTAAGTGACACAAATTTGGTATATCGTTGTCCAGTGATAGGGAGTTAGCTCATGGTGCATATCCATACTCTGGTGCATGTGCTCAGCTGTTGGTGGCACTGGGTTTTGGTCCATGTGTCCATTGGTAGATGGTGTGTTGGTAGTGGCAGGTCAACAAGGTAGCACAGTGGCACACAAGGGAGACAGTTCAGGGCAGAGTTACTTCTTAGCTGGGGCCTTGGTCTTGGCTGGTGTTCCAGTGGCATGTCTGGGTCTGAGGGCACGTTTGAATGACTGGACCTGGGCTGCAGGGCTAGGGGTGCTGGTCTCCTGTGTGTTCTCTGGCAGTGCCACCAGTCCAGTAGCTGCTGCAGATGTAGATGGCAGGGCAGTGTCCTGGCTAGTGGTAGGGGCTTGCAGGTGGGTGGAGGTCTCAGGCCTCTTAGTGGTGTGCTATCTGGAGCCTTTGATTCTGCTTTAAGGTGGCCAGGATCAGGCCCATCCTGTCCTGGGTATGGTGGTATGCTCCAAGGACCTCTGAAATCACCTCCTGGGCTGCAGCATCCATCCTCTTGCTTCCCCCCTGGGCCACTGATGCCCTCCCACTGGCCCTTGCCCCCTGTGCCTGTGCCCCCTGCACAGGTCTGGCAGTCCCACTTGCACTGGGGCCTTCATCATCCTGCCTGTTGGTGGGTGGAGACTCTGGCCTCTCTACATGCGGGCCGCCAGTCTGTGCCTGTGAGACACTGGTGTGAGGTCATTTGTCCAGAGCTGATGTTGGTGGCTGGGTGGTAGGGCTGTCAGTGGTATCCTGCGTGGGGCTGTTGGAGGGTGACAGTCCAGTACTGTATGACAGGCCAGGGTATTCCTCACTTTCCATACATACCTCTCCAGTCTCCTGAGTGGGGCCTCTGTCTTCGTGTGAGGCGCTGGCACTCCTTGGCCTTTCCGTCCGGGTGGCATGGGTGGTGGTTCCTGTGGGGGGAAATGGACATGTATGTATCATGTACTATTTCGGAAATTGATGCTCAGCTCTGCCCTATTTTGTGCTTTTATTCCCCTGTCATGGCATGCAGGGTCCTTTCGTGTACTTATCTTCGCATTTTGTGTGGGGAGTGGAGGTGCATTGTGGGTGCTGTAGTGCCACCATGAATCCTTGCAGGGGTAGGTGACTGTGCACAGGGGGCAGGATGGGACCGGTTTGTGGGATTGTGGGCATGCAGGGAAACTGGTTGTGGGTGTTGTGGCCGGGGTGGGGATGGGGTCCTGGTGGTAGTGAGAGGGGTGGGGTGCTGTATTCATTATAGGTGGTGTGACTGATAAGGTATTGTAGTTGACTTACCCAAGTCCAGTCCTCCAGTGAGGTGCTCTGGGTGCAGGATAGCCAGTACCTTATACAACCAGTCGGTGTAGTTGGGGGTGTGGGTGGAGGTCCTCCACCAGTCTTCTGTACGGCGATGTTGTGCCTGGATACCATTGACCTCACCTTCCCGCGCAGGTCGTTCCATCTCTTCTCGATATCCTCCCTTCTGGGTGGATAGTTTCCCACTGTGTTTACCTTGTTGACAATCGTCTGCCATAGCTCCATCTTCCTGGCGATGGGTGTCTGCTGCACCTGTGCCCCGAATAGTTGTGGCTCCACCTTGAGTATTTCGTCCACCATTGTCCTCAGCTCCCTATCTGTGAAGCGGGGTCCTTATGGGGTGCCATGGTGTGTGTTGTGGGTGTATTGGTGACGGTGCTATTGTGTGGTTATGTGTGTGGCTTATGGGGGTGTTTGGGGTTTCTGTGTATTTTGGTGGTGTATTTGTGCGTGTGAATTTTTTTATGTTGTGTTCAGTGTATGCGTGTTGTGTTGTCAGTCTCATTCGTGCTATTGGCGATGCAAAGGATTGTGGGGTGTATATGTGAGTGTTTTATAGTTGTGTGGCTGTGTGTCAGGTGTGTGGGTTTCAAACTTGCCAATGTGCGCATTTGTTGTTGTTGGGTCCCATTGCTGGCCGTGGCGGTCCGAACCACCAATAGTCGTTCCGCATCCCCTATCTGCCACGCTGATTTGAGCATCATTATTTGGTAGGCGGAGGATTTGACTGCATGGCGGCGGCGGGGTAGTGTGTACTGTCTTTCCGCTGTTGTAGGCCCTGGCGGTGGGTGGAGGTTGCAGGATTTTGGGAGGTTTGGCTTTTTGGCATCATAATTCGGCAGTGTCCAGTCTTCTGCCAAAGGCGGTCTTCTGTTCACCGTCACCACGACGGTCGGCGGTGATTGCCGCCAGGTTCATAATGAGGGTCTAAATCTGTCTTGAGGGGAGTTAAGCATCAAATACTAATTCCACATACAGGCCTAGATGATTGTCAAGGCACTCCTTAAACAGCGTAATATAATTTCCAGGTAGAGGCCAGTGTTGTGCATATTCTTGGCAACCCAAGAGGTATTTCAGGTACAGCTTGAATATTACTGGAGATAGGATGGATCAACGGAGGACTCTGCAGGTAGCAAGTAAGGGGACTGATCCTCAAGTGCTCATGTCAACAAGTCGGGAACTGTTGCGACCCACAGAAGGATGATAACATCAAAACCCATTTGTGAAAGGAGCATCAGTGATTTGGAGTGTATCATCGAATAGTTGGACAAGGATTCCTTCAGTGCAGCATTGGAATCTGAATTCAGGCTAATTGCTTTCATGAATGGTGCTGTTCTTGATTTTTTTTCTATGCTGTTGAGCGGAGGCTTCCTTAATTATGAGCTTATCCAGGAATAGTCAGTGAGTGATTAGTTGTCCCAGTTGTCAGGGCTCATGTATTTCAAGAAAGACAGTATTTGTTCAGTATTACGTGAGTTGTTTGTCCTTTCTTCGGTGTGGGATGTGTTGATGTTTAGTAGCGGTTTAAGGTTGTCAATAATATTAGAGACCATGTTAGCTTACAAGAAACTGTAAAAAGGACCTCCAAAACAGCCGTCCTCTACAAATGGAAGAGAAGTTGGGGCCTGATGTACGAAGGTTTTGTAAATCACTAACTATTCACAAAATGATTTGCAACCTTCAAATAGGTCTGTTCTTATGTTTCATAAGTCAGAAAAAGTAGTTTGCTAAAACTGAATTTTTAACAATTTATTTTGCGATTGCTTTTTGCATTGTTTGAATTGTGAATCTCAATTTCTGAATTGTAAATTGGATGTATTAAGCAGTTGCAATTTGTGAGTATTTCCAAAAGCAGCAAAGGGCTTGCGCAACACCAACTTGAGCCATTGATGGAAGTCCAAGTTAAAGAAGAAGCATAAGAAGTGGGATTCAACCCCACTCCACCACTCTCTGTCCAAAGAGAGGTTGGGAGGGCTTCAAGGCGTCTATCAAACTTGTCCCCAATCCACGGTCAAAAAGACAGTTCTACACATGGTCCTGCTGCGCCTAAGTGTCCCAGGCTATCAGCATCATTGCAACAGATCGAGGCCTTTAAGGAGGCCATGGTGTGTATTTTTGGCACTCTTCCGGCTCCCGCTGATGCACTTTCCTGCCCCAAGGATATACAGGAACCTGCATTTAGTTATGGCTGACAGATACATTCTTGGCTGTTTGAGCCCCTAGGAACCTACTTAGGGTTTTGCTGACTTTCATTCTGACTCCAAGACCACCTCCTCCTTCTTCGACAAAGGTCCTGATGTCTCCAGTGGCAGAGGTTGAGCCCCTGCAATACCAGCTTCTGATCCTGGGCCTAATCTGTCTCAACCTTGGCCAAGGTCACGCTTTGATTCCCATCCTGTGCACCCAGTTCCCATACTATCTGTTTGAGACAAAACACTCCCTATACCACAGAGCCGTCAGAGGCTCCATCATCTTCTTGGCTTGCATCCTGAGCGAAGTTTGCAACCATATGATAATGAGAATGACATCTCTGCATTAGGATGATGACAGTAAGTTCAGTGGGCTTGATACCTCCCCTGATTCATTGTTGATTTCGCCTCTTGGCCCCCAGTGGAGTGTTCATTTATCATAGTGATTAGACATGAAGCTGAGGTCCTGGACTTACAGCTGCCTTCTGTTGAAGTCCAGACAAATGTCCTTAATGAGGTTTTTCTCCCTGGACCAGTCTCATCTGAGTTCTTACTTACATTTAAAAAACCTCGACTGACACTCTTATGGCACTTGGTCTAAGCCTTGCTTTTTGCCCACCAGTGAACAGCCAGATAGCCACATGCTACAGACTGGCACCTGGAAATCAAGATTTTGCTACATACCACCCTACTCCTGATAGTTTGGTGGTCCAGGCTTCCGACAGCAAAGTGAACCCTAGTGCACTTCACACAATTCCACCCAAAGAGCTGAAAAAGATTAAGGTCTTCGGGAAGCAAATGTTATCTTCAGCCAGCTTGGCTTGGAGATCAATCAATGCGGTCTACGTATTACGTTGTTATACAGAGGCCCTCTGGGACATGGCCAGCAGGCTCATGCTGACAGTGTCAGAGGAATTTCGGTCCTCTATGGCCTATATCATTCAGGATGGGCAGAATGCAGGCAAATATGTAATTATGACTGGCCTGAATACTACTGATTACTTGGTGTAAGCAGAGGGCACAAGAGTGGTGGTCTGTCACAAAGCATGGATGCAATCCACTGGCTTTTCTAGAGAAGTGCAGGCATCCTTTATGGATGTGACTGTTGATGGTCCTGCCTATTTGGTGAAATGGCTGATTCTGCCCTTTCACACTTTAAGGAAAGTAGAACTACAGCATGTTCCTTGGGCCTTTCCACACCTGTGTGACAGATTCCTCATCAGTTTTGACCTTTCAGGCTACTCCAGAGTGTTGGCGTATATCATTCCAGTCCTCTTTTGGCAAGGAATGAAGATCAAGCGGACGTTGCACAGGTCACCAGGGACACCATTCTTATCAGTCTACTGCTCTTGAGTAATCAGCCCCCAAGTCACTTTAGTTTTTCCTTCGCAGCACACAGTCCCCCTAGGAGAGGCAGGATCAGACATCTTCTCTCAGGGTGGCAGTCCATCCTATCTGAAAAATGGGTCCTTCAAATCATCCAGCAGGGTTATACCCTCCTGGTTCTTTCCAACACACCACAGCTTCCTTCCACAACAGAGGGTCTTTCACAGGACATCCAGCAGGGTTATGCCTTCCTTGTCCTTTCCAGCCCACCACTGCGTCCTTCCACATCAGAGGCGCTTTCACATGAGCACCTAGCCATTTTGCTGCAAGATGCGATGGCTCTAGTGGCAAAGAGGCGGGTGCCGATCTGTATGTAGGGATCAGTTGGTAATCCCACTATTTCCTCATGCCAAAGAGAACAGAGTCCTACATCCTGTTCAGATTTTCACCCTCTGAATTCCTTCCTATGGAAGGACACATTCAAAATGTTTACACTGACCCAAGTTCTGTCTGCCCTCGATTAAGGCGATTGGATTGTTGCTTTGGACCCACAGGATGCATACTTCAATGTGTTCATCCTGTAGCCACTCAGACATTATGTGTGGTTCAAGATCAGTCAGGAGCATTTTCATTTTTCTGTGTTTCCCTTCTGCCTAACCAGTTTCTCATGGGTATTCATGAAAGTGATGGCAGTGTTTGCCGCCCATCTTCCGAGGGTGGGGATACTTGTGTTCCCATTCCTTGGTGACTGGCTTTTAAAAGTAGGCTTGCCACAGTCAGTTGTAAATCACCTCCAGAGGGCTCTTGAGCAACAAGTTGAAGTCACATCTGACTCCTTCACAGAGGCTTCCTTCCATAGGAGCTGGCCTGGACATGTTGTACTTAAGGGCCTTTCCTCTGTTGCAAGGAGTCTAGGACATTTGTGCTATGATTTCGAAATTTCAACCTTGGCCCTGGATCTCTGTGAGAGCACCTTTGAGGCTTCTTGGCCTACCCGCCTTATTCATTCCTCATGTCCTCTTAACCAGGTAGCATATGTGGGCTCTGCAGTGGGATCTGAATCCTCAGTTAGCCCAGCACCAAGGAAACCTGTTAAATGTCCACTACCGTAAACCAACAGGGAGGATCTTTAAATGCCAGTGCGCATGAGCTCAGCTAGTGACGCCTGTAGGTTCACGAACAGCAGTTGCATCCTAATGCAACGCAGAGCATGTTTTGACAGTGTGGAGAGTCCAAGCTGGCTTTTTCACCACCATCGAGAATGTGCAGTGTCAAAACATCTGTGCACTGGAGTTTCCAAGATTGAGCTTTTTAGGAGACACATTCAGGCTAGAGTGGAGCATGGCATTCCTATATATCCTGCCTCTCCTGCCCAAAGGTCTGAAGATCTGTAACAACTGGGCCAAACTCATCCTCGAATCTCTGGATTGGGCCAGGAGAGTGTGGTAATTATAAATAATGGGCATGAGGATCTGTCTTCTGATCAGGTTCCTGCCTCGAGAGGTTCAGGGTAACCTCCATGCACGGAGACTGAGCAGTGGCAGTTGATTACATTCAGTCTACTACCTGAGGTTGTGGGTGTCATCCACGCAGCCAGGCATGCCTCTACAAATACAGTTTATGCCATGTGCTGGGATGAATTTGTGGCCTGGCGTAGATACCCCTTATAAGCCAAACTGGTGGATGTCACACTGTTTTGTCTTTGGCCCAACAAGGCCTTGTAGTGAGCACTGTTCCACATGTGCTCTCTCTGTAAGCTGTTGCACAGGTGCTCATTGTGATTACTTCAGCTAGTTGTGTGAGTGAGCTTCGACTCTCTGGCTGCAGCAACCTTACACCAGCTTTTTCCTGGACAAGCTGGTGTTGAGAACCAGGGTGGTGTTTTAGCCAAAGGTGTGATTTCTTTTCATGTTAGGCAATCCATCACCCTTGTATTGTTCCTTGTTCTACTTCACTGCTGGAACAAGGAGAAAAGGCTCCATTGGCTGGACCTCACAAGCTTTTACATCAATAGCACCAAACATTATTGGGTAGATGATCAGCTTTTTGTGGGGTTCTCTGGGCAAAGAAGAGTAAGGCGGTGAAAAAAGGACTCTGTCGACATGGAGGTCCTCTGCATTAAGACCTGCTATTTACTGGCCAAGAAGCAGCCTGTGGAAGGACTGAGTGCTCATTCCACCACAGCCAAGGATGCTACCACTGTGCTGGTTCATGAAGTGACAGTTCTTGACATCTGTCAGGCCTCATGTGATCTTCATCACATACGTTCATGAAGGACTACTGCCTTGACGGCTAGGTCCAATGAGAGGGACATTTTGCCCATTTAGTCCTGCCTAACCTTTTGATCAGATTCCACTCCACAGACCCTCCACCTTGGGAAGCTACTGCTTATCCATTCTATATCTGGTTAGAAATATTCATCAGAAGAACAAGTTTCTTAACTTTGTTCCCATGTAGGCCAGTCTAAGCAAGCAGCTGTAGCGAAGACGTTCAGTGGTCAGCATGCAGTCATGGTCATCTGGCTGGAATCTCCCTCTAACATGCATGGGACAAAGAAGTGTTTTTATAATAAAACAGTTGATATTGTAGGAAGAGGTCCCCACGTAAGGATATGTATGTTTCTGTGAATGTCAGAGACACAACGTACCACTTTGCTGGCAACCCTATTTGACTGCAGCCTTGAGGAAAGCACAAAGTGAAATGAATGCTATGCTAAGAACATAGGGCCAGATGTTTCAAGGGGTTTTACCCATTCTGTGTCTATGGAAAAATGTTTTAGTACATATGGCCCGTAATGCTTTCCTAGGTGAAAGAACAACCAGTTAGAGAAGATAAAATAACACTGCAAATGTGGCTAATGCAAAAAAAAACAAAGCAATGCTGAATAAAACGTAACTAGACTCAAGTGCACAACGGCAGGCCTAGTTTGCTAAAATAACGTGTCTAAAACATGGCAAAAATAGCTACACAACATTATCGGTGGTGCTGGGCCTGCACTCAGATGGCTTACATCCTAAGGGACATATACACCGTAAAAACAATTGCTTAAGTCTCCGAACATCTGAAGACACTACCACCATTTCCCCACTTTAAAATAATTTTCATATTGCCATCAGCTACCTTAAAAGCACAATTCAGGAATGTAATGACCACAGAACTGGGCAATCTTGGGTATGATTTTCCATGCATATTGGACAATTTGGTAAGTCTTCAACATCTGGAGTCTTGAGAGCTATCTTCACTTTTTGGAGGACAAATACATCCCATCTTACTCATTCACTTCTTCATAAAAAATTCTTAGATTAACCAAGATCCATCAACAGTCCTAACTAGCCTAACCAGGGAACTCTAAGGGACCCAGATTTGTGTCACCTCAAAAGTCAAAATTAAGTGAACCCAGTCACTAGAACAGGTGAGATATTTTCTACAGGAAAGCAGTGTTGCTTGTAACACCTTACTAAAAGTAACGAATGGCTAGTTAAATTGCTTCCTTTTTAGTTTGAAATCAAAAGAAAAGAAAGCAATACAGTCATGCTCAACATGTGCCATTGTCTTCAGGTATATTTTGATGGTACAGATGATCACTGTAAGTAATGTGAGAAATCTTAGCACGACCAATAACACAGTTTATGTATGAGACTATGATTGGGGCACATGCATACATCACTGAAACAGTTTGTATCTAGTTGGCAGTCAAGCCAGGATATGAACCGGAATTGTCGTCCGTAGAGCCTAACTCATAATAGTTTCTCCACCAGCCCCAGATCTTGTAGAACATACAGTGACATTCCCTGCTGCAGTATATCACCTTTTCTGCTGCCGTGTACATTCCCTACCCTTCCGCCATTCCTTCACAGTCGGCAACTCCGGCCCCCCAATATTTAGCCACTTCTCTTTTTGCCGTCAGCCAGTACACTAAAAAAAAGCTTGAAGCAGGGCATCTACGTTACCTGGGATCCCCAGTAACACAAACCTCAGGTCTAATGGGAGCTACACCTCCAGTATATCTGAGAGTTCCTGTATAATTGTCTTCCAGTAGGCCTGTATATAGGGGCATTCCCAAAGTATGTGTAGAAATGATCCAACCACCTCAGCACACCACAGACATAATGGTGTGGTTAGCTCTCCCCATGTTATGCAGCCTGAGGTGGGCGTACAATGCCTGGAGAAGTATCTTGAAATGAATTAGGTGCAAGCAGGATTTAATAGCCACTTCCTGGGGGTGCATTAGTGCTGCCTCCCAGTCTATGCCTTCGAGGTCACTCACGTCTCATCCCCATCTTTCCCTTAGCTTACCCAGCATCTCAGGCATGATGTTATTGATTGTCTTATACCTGGAAGCGATACCACCTTTTCCTAACTACTCCATCAATATCTGCCCTTCCAGTGGGGCAGATTCTGCGATCTCATTCCCTCTGCCCGCTACACATTGCATATTTGGGCGTATTTTAGAAACCGAGACGGGTATAAAATATGTTCCTGCTGCGCTGAAGAGACGGGTATAGTGTTTGCAGGGCCCATTATATAAAGGAGTTTATCATCAGCAAAGAGTGATCTTTTTTCCTCTTGTTCATCTGCTTCTGATATCAGGATCCCTTGTACCTGCCTTACCACTCATGCTAGAGATTCTAATGTGAGAGCAAACAGAAGTGAGGACAGGGGTCATGCCTGTCTGGTACCTGGGATTTCAGTGGAAATCTTCCCATTTAGCCCGACAGTCGCGACTGGGTTGCAGTAAAGCACAACCAACCATTTTCTGAACTGAGAGCCGAACCTGAATTTTCGCAATGTCCAGAAGGGCCAATGAACATTGTTGAATGCCTTTTCAGCATCCAGGGAGAGGAAGACATGTGACGTCTCACGTGCCTGCACAGGTGTTAGCCAGTTTTGCGTTTGCCGTAGGTTGAGCCGCGTCATCCTGCTCGGCATGAATCCCAGTTGATCACAAAGCTTTGTGTGGCTAAGGTGGCCAGCAGTTTCATCTACACGTTCAGCAATGAGATCGGGCAATAAGAATCACATTTGTCCCTGGGTTTCCCCTCTTTAGGAAGTACAATGATGGTGGCCTTTCAGGGATTTTGGGGGAGTTCCCTCATCAATCCCACTTCCAGAAACAGGCCCAGCAGACGGGGCCCCAATTGATTTGCATATCTCTTGCAGAATTCAACAGGAATACATTGGGCCTCTGTGTTTTTCCCGGACCACAGTTTGGCTATTGTGACCTGTATCTCATTAAACGTTAGCTCTTTCTCCAGGGACTCCCTTGTGGCTGCATCTAACCCCGGGGTGGGAGCTGGCGCAATGGTGTCAGACTTATGCAATGGTCAGGCCCTATAGAACTGCTCGTAGTAATGAGCAAGCTTCCCACAATTTGAGCATCCATATCATAGGAATCCCCATTTGCACCCACCTAGCTTCCTGTTCCCTCCTACTCAGACACGTCAGAAGTCTAACTTCCTTATCCCCTGACTCATATGGGTGATGTATTGTGGCCATCGTCTGCTCTTTGGCTCCCCTCTCGTTACAGGTCTCAGTATTCTGCTTGTAGAGCAGCAACTTACCAAAGAAGAAGGTCAGCACCCCATCGATGGATCCCTTGAGCTGCAATATCTGAGCTTCCAGCTCCTTTACTTCCCTTCTTTTCTTGTGTGCGGTCAAGTTCTGGGTCTTATCCCAGAGGACAGTTTTATGCACTTTCCACAATAACGCTTTGGACCCCTCATTTTCTGTAAAGTACAGCTTGGTATTCACCAGAGTCCCCCATGCAACATCCCTGTCTTGTAAGTCCCAAGTGTTCAGCTTCCACCCAGTGGCTTGTCGGTCCCTAAAATGACCCAGTTTGACAAGAAGTGGTGAGTAGTCCAATAGTCCCCTCGCCAGGTACTCTGCATGAGGTATGTCTCCTACTTCTCCCGTGGGCACAAATACAAAAACTAGAATCAAGTAAACTCTGTGGGCCCCTGAAAAGTACGAGTACATCTGATCGGTCGGATGTAGCTTTCGCCACACATCAGTTAAGCCAACACTGCCAGCAAACTGCGCTTGTGCTGTCAATAAAGGGGGAGCAGTCTGGGCACCTATGCGACCAATGCCCCATCCATAATGTCATGAGAATCCCTGCTTAGGACATGCATTGTGGAAGTTATTTGAAGAAGGATATCTGTGACCTTAGTTAAGGTGGGTGCCTGCAGTCGCGGAGAGGTGTATATGCTCAGCAGGTTCATTCGCCTACATACCTGCTGCAGGGTACCACCCAGGTTTTGGTCACCTGGAAGGAGGGACACTTCCTCACTAGTATAGCAACCCCTCAGGCCCCACTTGTGAACCCAGTATGCGCCAGTATAATGTATGCCCCTCTCCCTAGAAAGCGGAAGTGTGTCCCCTGGAGATGTGTCTCTTGGAGGAGAACCACATCAGGTTGCAACCACCTAATGTACTGTGAAACTTGCCCCTTTTAACTTTGTTACCTAAACCATTGACATACCAGGTCAACACCATAAGGGGTGGGTCCTTTGTCCCACTGGTGTGTGTCATCTCCCTAAGAATTGCTGTAGTGCTACTGCACATCTGGTTGTGCTCTATCTGGGGTTAACTCATGAACATGTAACATTGATATCACCAATATCAAAAACCACAAAACATAACATACCCCCCAACAACTATCCTCCACCCACAATTTCTCCCCTCAGCATAGAACCACATCGTCAGACCCAGAGCATGCATGAAGAGAGTATGAGAGGTCTGTAGCCCACCAGCCACCTTACCTCACTAACCCACAAATAGCTCAAACGACTGATAGGTTGAATAAGAGGAATTGAGACAGGAAAAGAAAAACAAAACAAACTCTCAGAAGTCACTGGGAGTCACAATGGGAGATTTATCCTGCCCCCGTCAGAAGCTCCGCGTCTTCATTCAGTTGCCAGACACATCTTGATTCTGACTCACTTCTCCCACCCTGGACATGTGACCCAGGTGTCCGTGTTCCAAGACTGCAATTGTCTCAGCTAGTTTGTGCGTACTTTCAGAGTCTGGCAAAGAGTTTCCTGCTGAAGTGCCCTGGTATACGTCACCCAGTGCTGTGCCCTGCTTGGTCTTTTTTGCTAACCAGTTCAACTTGCCCTCTGTGTCTGAGGAAACCCCGGACCTCCACTCCCTCTGTCGGTCAGTCAGTGGGGTTCTTTATGCCACAGCATCTGTGCTTGACTCCAGCACCGTCTCCCAGATTTGTAAACTCTGTGTCACGTCCCCCCACATAGGAAGCAGTCTGGCCAGATGTAGGAAGCTGGAATGGTGTATGGTGGGTATCTGAGGTACTTATACCATGTCCAGGTAGCCCCTATTAGTCTAGTGTAGGCAGTGTCTAGATACCAGGCTCCCTAGAGGCAGCTGTGAGTGAGTAGCCAAGGGTTATCTAAGAGACATGTAAAGCTCAGGCAATACCACTGTAGTCACACAGCACTTACACACATGAAAAAAAACACTTCAGTGTTACAAAAATAAAGGTACTTTATTTTAGTGACACAATACCAAAAAGTACTAGCGAGGCAACCCTCCAATAAGAGGTAGGTATCACACGAAATACGTACACTAGTTATCAGCAATCGGCATAGAAAGTGCTGGAAAACAGTGCAAATGCAAGTAGACAATAGTGACCCTACAGGGAGCCCAAACCATATACTAAAAAAATGTAATGCGAACACAGGACCCCCACCTAGGAAAGTGGAATGTGTAGAGGGGAGCTGGGGGTACTAGGAAACTCCAAAGGTAAGTACCACAGTGCCCCGTAGCCACCAGGAAGAAAGGAGTAAGGGCCATATGTACGAACACATTTTCCCATAGACACAGAATGGATAAAACCCTTTGCTACATCTGGCCCTAAGTTACTTGATTTTACCCAAACCACACAAAAGGAAGAAAAAGAGGAAAATGCAACACCCAGACAAGACTGCAAGAAACCAGAAGTGGCTTCCTGAAGAGGAAGACCTGCAGAAGAAGGGGAACAAGTCCAGAAGTCACAGAAGAGTCCTGGAGGAGTTGTAGCTACTACCAACCCTGCTGCGGATGCAGGAGTTGGTCGACAGTAGGACAAAGACAGTCAGGAATGTAGCCCTGGAGCAGGTGAAGAGTTCCTGCAGGATGCAGTTGATGTGGATGTTTGAAGTCGGCCAGTGGCATTGAAAAGCCACAAACAAGCCTTGGCAAAGGCAGAAGTCGCAGTGAAGCAAAAGTGGAGCTGCCAGGGACCAGCAAGGTCAAGAGAACTCAACTCATGGGGAAGTCTAAGGGGGACCTTCAGCAAGGCAGGGAGTCCAAAGAAGAAAAGGCAGCCCCCATATGAGACCCACTGGATGAGGAACCAGGAGTCACAGAGGAGCTAACGCGCACAACTGGAGAAGCATGCAGAGGGCTGTGCGTCGCAGAAAGGAGGGCTGGGGCTACACGGAGTTTGAAGATCTCTTGGAGGAGATGCAAACACGCCTTGGTAGCTGCAAGAGACATGGTGCATGGGGATACTGTCCTGTGGGGGAAGGCAAAGGCTTACCTCCACCAAAGTTGGACAGCTGGCAGAGAGGACCAAGAGGACTACTCCGGACCACCACTCGTGATGCAGGATCCATGCAGATCAAGATGAGAGAAGATCTGAGCGGCCGGTCATCGTTGCAGTTGGTGCCTGTGGATGCAGGGGAGTGATTCCTTCACTCCAATGGAGATTCCTTCTTCCTTCTCGTGCAAGCTGAAGACTTGCTGCCCTCAGAAGATTCACAGCTGGGGAAATGTTGCAGAAGCTGGAAGGAGCCGTGGAAACAATGTTGCAAGCAAAGTCGTCATCGTGGACGCAGATTGTCGGTTCCTGGTGGGTCCAGTCATTGTTCCAGTGACTAGAAGTCAAAGTAAAGTTGCAGAGGCGGCCTGCTGGAATCTTGCAAGCTGAATCTGAAGATCCACCAAAGAGAGAGACCCTAAATAGCCCTGAAAGGGGGATTGGTTACCTAGCCAGTTGACCACCTATCAGGAGGGGGTGCTGATGTCACCTGCCTGACCTGGCCACTCATATGGTCCCAGAGTTCCCTGCCACCCTTGGATTCAAGCTGGCAGACCCAGGGACCCTCCAGAGGAACTCTGGGCACCACCTCTGGGGTGGTGTTGGAAAGGGGAGTGGTCACTCCCCTTCCCATCGCGAAGTTTCGCGCCAGAGCAGGGACTGGAGGTCCCTGAACTGGTGTAGACTGGTTTATGCACAGAGAGCACCAAATGTGCCCTTCAAAGCATACCAGTGGCTTGGGGAGGCTACCCCTCCCAAGCCATGCAACACCTATTTCCAAAGGGAGAGGGTGTTACCCCCTCTCCCAAAGGAAATTCTTTGTTCTGCCTTCCTGGGCTTGAACTGTTCAAACAGCAGGAGGGCAGAAACGTGTCTGAGGGGTGGCAGCAGCTTGGGCTGCCAGGGAAACCCCAGAAGTTGGGAGGAGCAATGCTGGGGGTCCTCTAAGGAGCCCCCAGAGTGCAAGGAATCATACTTCCAATGCTGGCAAAAGTATTGGGGTATGATTCCGACATGTTTGATACCAGTGTCCTATCACCTATGTCCAGTATATGCATAAAATGGCATCCCCGCTCTCACAAAGTCAGGAAAATGGAACTTGAGTTTGTGGGGGCACCTCTGCTAGTGCAGGGGTGCCCTCACACACAGGTACTTGCACCCTGCTCTCAGGGCTAGGAGGGCCTGCCATAGGGGTGACTGACAGTGACCTGGTGCAGTGACCTGTAGTGAAAAGGGTGCATGCACCCTTTCACGCAAGCATCAATGGCAGGCCTGTAGAGAGATTTTGCATGGACTCCCATGGGTGGCATAATACATGGTGCAGCCCCCTGGGAGACCCCTTGTGCCCCAATGCCCTGGGTACCATATACTAGGGGCTTACATGGGTCACCAGTGTGCCAACTGTCCAACCAGAAACACAGAATTCAGAGGAGAGGGAGCATAACTATTGGGGTCCTGGTTAACAGGATCCCAGTGAACACAGTCAAACACACTGACATCAGGCAGAAAATTGGGGTAACCATGACAAGAAAGAGGGTACTTTCCTACACCAGAGGTCTCCCCTACCACTGACTATCTGGGTGGCTGCTCCTCCTACCATGTTAATTCCTCTTCCAGTGAGTGAAAAAAGTACACCTTGCCCTGAAAGAGGACCTTGAGTTTCGAGGGGAACAGCAAAATATACTGTAGTTGGAGGGCTTTCAACTTCACCTTGACGGAGTCAAAGGTACGCTGCTGTTTCACAACCTCTCATGAATAATCCAGGAAGACCATGAGTTTTGTATATTTATAATGGACCTCGCCCAGCTGCTGGAATTCTCTTAGGATCATATTGCAGTCCAAAAAAATTAGAAAGCAAGCAATCACTAGCCGCAGAGGAGCACCTAGGATCGGGTGTTGCTTGGCGCCCAACACCCTGTGGGTCCACTCTATCACGAAACAGGATGAGAAATGTTTGGATGTGAAAGCTGCTCTCACAGCCTCTTGTTCAGAAAGGCTGCCATGTTAGATCCCTCCACCTCCTCTGGGAAACCCACAAATCCCAGGTTGTTCCTCCGTGTGTGGTTTTCTGCATCATCCACTCTTCATACCAGTTTTTTGTTGTTGTGGCGCAGAGCTCCTTGAACTTCCTACTGTCCCTACCATCCAGATCCTATTCTCTGATGTTGTGACTCTTTCAGACACGTTCCTTAGATCCTGTCTTAGGAGAGATACCTCGGACCTCACCTCCCCAGTCCTCCCTTCCAGCAGCCCCATGGTGTCACCCATGTCCATGCAGCCTCGACAGCTTTGCCAATTTACCAACATTGGCCTTTGACCAGTAGCCCACTCACTCTGGATATGGTTGGGGGCCTCTGAATCCACTAGTCAGGGTTGTCCACTGACCGTTGTGATCAGAGTCAATGT
This sequence comes from Pleurodeles waltl, assembly GCF_031143425.1. Taxonomy (NCBI): domain Eukaryota; kingdom Metazoa; phylum Chordata; class Amphibia; order Caudata; family Salamandridae; genus Pleurodeles; species Pleurodeles waltl. The sequence continues at coordinate 972,179,260 of NC_090446.1, read as the reverse complement.
GGAGGGCGGGAGAGAGCACATGTCTACAGCAAGGCCCCACATCAGCACCGTAGTCTAACGTAGGGGAAGGGTGGAGATAAGGAAAAGGGCAGCTGCACCGCTGATGTCACTTTGGGCCCAGCAGCCGGGGGAGCAGGGCGACGGTTGCTGACGTCCGTGGACACCCTCTTCTTATCTGATGGCCGTCTCTGCCTGCTCGCACCACCACAGGCCTCGGGCTGTAGCCTTCCACAGCTCTCGTCTCACACTTGGGCAGCCGAGGCTGCATCAGTCACTCAGCCACTGTGTGTAAACCCCTACAGGGGGAGCGCTGCAGGAGTCACACCGTCAGCATTGGGGGATGGCAAAAGGGATGCACTGCGGCCAGTAGGGTCACCTGGCTCCTCTGCAGTTTTAGGCCTGTCCTCCTTATTCGGCTGGCAGCCATGCTCAGCACCAGTCACCGCCATGTTGACTTTTAGCCCGAGCCACTGTGTCTGTTCACTCGGCTATGCAGTCATGACCCTGCACTGCTAATGGTTGTCACTATTGTGCTCCGTAATGTGGGAGTGCCGAAAGGTGGTTGCAGTGGCAGATTGGTGACCGGATTACTTCAGGATAAGTTTCCAATTGCCAGGGTTCTCAGAAAATGCAGCTAATCAGCCATCTTGCTGGCCACACCCTCATTTATATTGCTTCCTTGATCATCTGATTCAGTCATTCCACCTACTTATTCACTTATGGGTGTCATACAGCTATTATTTTGTTCTAAATATCACTCCTAGCTAAACGCTATCAAAATTTAGAAATGGGAAATTGTGGCCCATTATAAAATATCAAGGGGCATATTTATACTCTGTTTGCGCCGGATTTGCGTCATTTTTTTTAACGTAAATCCGACGCAAAACTAACTCCATATTTATACTTTGGCGTTAGACCCGTCTAGCGCCAAAGATCTTGGAGTTTGCGTCATTTTTTTGCGTGGACACCTTCCTTGCGTTAATGATATGCAAGGTAGGTGTTCCTGTCTAAAAAGTGACTCAGAGGCATGTGCGCCGTAATTACACTCCCGGGCAAAAATGACGCCCGGGAGTGGGCGGGTAAAAAAAAATGACGTCCAGCCGCTTTAGCGTCATTTTTTAACGCCTGGTCAGGGCAGGCGTTAAGGGACCTGTGGGCTCGGAAGGAGCCCAGAGGTGCCCTCCCATGCCCCCAGGGACACCCCCTGCCACCCTTGCCCACCCCAGGAGGACACCCAAGGATGGAGGGACCCATCCCAGGGAACTTAAGGTAAGTTCAGGTAAGTATATATATTTTGTTTTTTGTGGCATAGGGGGGCCTGATTTGTGCCCCCCTACATGCCACTATGCCCAATGACCATGCCCAGGGGACATAAGTCCCCTGGGCATGGCCATTGGGCAAGGGGGCATGACTCCTGTCTTTGCTAAGACAGGAGTCATTTAAATGGGGGTTGGGAGTAAAAAAAATGGCGCAAATCGGGTTGAGGCGAAAATTTTGCCTCAGCCTGACTTGCCCCATTTTTTGACGCCCAAGCTGCATTTTCCCCTACGCCGGCGCTGCCTGGTGTAAGTAAAAAAAATTTACGCACACCAGGCAGCTCCGCCGGCTAACGTCATTCCATAAATAAGGCGCCCGCATGGCGCTTTGGAATGGCGTTACATTTTTTCACGCACAACTGCGTTGGCGCAGTTGTGCGCCAAAAAGTATAAATACGGCCCCAAGTATTTGGGAAGTCCCTCTCTACAAAAGATGCCCACTGTGAATCCGATGGCTAACTCTGACATCTATTTCTTCAGAATTTTCAGGTATGGCCACTCGAAATAGAAGTCCTACAGGACCATGACATAAACAGTCCTCCTCTTTCCTCATAAGAGCATAGAGTGGGCAAATGACTTCCAATCTCAATTTCTTCCAAGGCCTCACCAGTAGAGACATAGGCATGGGCTCTACTATGCAGACCTTGGTAGACTTGTACAAAGTATGTACTCTTTCATCCACTTACTGACCATGCAGTACAACCCCGGCCACCAAAGTTATTCACATATCTTTCTATTTATACCATATAGAGATGTCACTCATACCCAGGTTTTATTTATGCCATTTCTTTGACATGATGGCACAACTACCTTCTACCCTCCATAAAAACACAATATCCCATGCCAATTCTCCTTGAATCTTGAATGAGGACGAATAAGTTCATCCTGTAGCTTCCTTTCCTCTGGCCACTTCAACAGTGTGCTCTTTGACCTTTCTAACAGGGAATCTAGAGCATGATCCCAGTCCTGCTCAGAAACGACACCTCCTACCAAACATCCACCAGGCAACCTTACATCACTAAGGGCAAAGGCTACCTGCCATTCATTCTCCTCAAATTGCTTGTCACAAACTGACAAAGGTGAACATGACAGGCAGTCAGCCTGCTGGTTGTTCCCCCTGGAAATGTACTTTACCTCAAATTGAAATGTCAAGAATGTAGCAGTTAATCTGACTAACCTAGTCATTAATGTTTCCCCCCCATTAGGTGAGAGCAAATACACCAGAGGTTTATGGACAATCCTAATTTTGTATGCACTCCCCCCCCCACAGAAACATCTGTAAATATTCAACTGCCCAAGTACAGGAAAGAAACTCCCCCTTGATAACAAAGTATTGTCACACAGCCTCCTGTATCCAGGTATAGGCTTTGTCTTTCACTGAGCATTTCCCAGGTGGGCTGGAGCCCTTGGAGGCAGTTTTGAAAGACGAGGGCTGCTCCTGCTGCCTCTGTCACTTTCTCCAGCTCCCAGAGGTTAATTGCAGCAGGCACACGGATGCTTCAAGAGCAAAAGAAAGGGAGGGCGGATGACGGTAGAGAGAAATCAATCAGAGAGAAGAGAGAGAGAAGGAGAGAGAGAGTGGATGGATGGAAAGGCAGATATTGCCTGAGGAGAGAAAGGGGGCGGGGCTGGTTTGAGCATTTTTGCCAGGCTGCCTTTGGTACCCTGGCCGGGCCCTGCCAATACCATCCATGTTCTACATGCCACAACACACTCTTTCTGACAACTACATTGTCAAATTGCCCAAAAACCACAGTTGCTCTCACTGACTGCCACAATACATTGCCTATCCATAACAAAAACTTTCAAACAGGATGCACTAGTAATTTCTTCCTTAAGTAATCTGAAAGCTTTCCCCTGCTCAGCCCCCCACTCAAACTTAATATTTTTGTAATAGCAGTATCAAGAGTTCAACTTTAGCCAACTAATGGGGATAAACTTTGAGTAAAACTCTGGGAATCCCAAAAAAGGGCATTAACTGTTCGGTACATACACTGCTTTAAGCATCAAGAATTCCTTTTATGTGTCCTTTTCCCATCTTTGGAGATAGTATGGCCCAAATACTCAAGATTGTCACACCCAAATTGACACTTCTTAAGTTTAAGTGCAGACCACATCTGACAGAGTCTGGAGTACTATTTCAAGGTTATTGTAATTATATTCTCAATCCTTGTCAAACATGGGAAATATCTTGGAAGATAGTAGCACTATTCACTTGCTTTAGTGTTTCCTCCATTATAGCTAAAAGACAAACTCAGTGCAAGAAAACCAAAAATGCATGCACTTAAACTGGTACATACTCTCCAGGGTTACAAATGCATGCTATGTTTTGATTCATCCTACAGTACAACTTGATCTTAGGCACTTGTGAGGTCAAATTCAGAGAACACTGCCACTCCTAGCAAAGTGGACAACATTTCATGCATGGCTGGGAGTGGATATACAAATGGGGATTATCAACTCTGTTGGTCAAAAGTGAGATGCAAATTCCCTGAAATTTAGAGAGAAATGTTTAATGGGGTGCCCCAAGGAGATGATGCCACTGGTACAGTCTGTTGGCGTCATTCAAAAGATTAAAGGTACCCCTTCTTTTGACCAATCTACAAAAATGCTTGTTACACTTGATGTGGTTTCGCTCTATACAAACTTACCCCAATATAAAAAATTATCAGTATTCAATCTCTATTTCTAAAAAAGAAAAAAGCGACAAAGGGTTCCTACTGAATTTGTTTTCTCACCTGCCAAGACTCCTTTCAAGAAATTGCTTTCTATGAAATAGTGTATCCTTGTAAAAAAAAAAAAAAAAAGAACTTTAATGGGCAGGTCATTCGTCACAGAGGTAGCTATTCTTTTCATGTTGTAAGACAAAGAGAGAGATGCATTTGTAATAATAACTCATACTTTGAAAATATCTCCATAAGGTTGAGATATATTGGCTATGTTTTTTTGTATCTGCAATGGGTACTATTAAAGAACTGAACCAATTTTTATTTTTGTTAAATACAAAATATCCAGACATCAATGTTTTTTGATGTTTGGGTTAAAGAACAAGACAAGGTGTTGATAAACTCCTTGTATGAAAAACCCACTGAAAGGAGAAGTCTTTTAAGATATGACAGCTTCCATCCAAAAAGCCATTGGGGCAGTCTGGGCAATCACTGAGAATCAGGCAGATTATTATAACAAAGATTACTATTCAAACATTCAGAAGATCTTATCAAAAACATATGGAGAGAGGCCACTTTTTGCCTTAAAAAAGATAAGCTTGAATAATCATTTAGTTCAAGCATACACAAAACCAGAACATGTTCATTAGAGACCTTTAAGGGAGACTTAGAACATGTCTTGCCACTACAAGACCATCCCAGATGAAGAACCTTCTCTGCCAACAAACTATTGAGGGTAATAGGTTCTGCTATAACCAGAAAAATGGGTCATATTTTAAAGCTGTAAATCTAAGAATGAAATGCACGGGATCATATGCCCATGCCAAAGACTCTACATTAGAAAAACTAATCGAGAGGTCAGAAAAAGGATCCACCAATGCAAGTCTAGAATCAGGTGTAAGATGATACAGCTCCATTAGTCAAACACTGTCTACAAGAAATACTCTGAGAAGCCACTATATTTGATTGCTCTTGAAGTCATTAAGAGAGGAGGAAATCTGGATGATCTCCTAACTAAAAAGGGAGGCAATCCTTTTCATGAAACTTGAGATATATAACAATAGGGTAAACACAATTTCTGAAATACATAATATTTGAATTATTACAGTAGATGTGTCTACCCCTGCCCCTCCATCTGTATTACAAAGACATGCCTCCATATTGGATTAGATGTAATATTTACTGATGCTTGTACAGTCTTACATGTGTGAATGTAACTTGAGACATTTCAACATTTGGATACCTCACCTGATTCACAATACCCTGAGGTTTATCAAGACCTTGATTTCAACATGTAATACAATTCATTTTACTTTGCTGAACTTCTTACATTTTGGCCTCACACTAGTAAATACCACTATCTGAACTCAATGTCCCATACGAAATTAAGCACTCCTTGAGGAAACATGCAAAGAGATTTAAAGATCACGCTTCGTAATAGCGGTTAAGAAATTACAATAAAAGCACAGTATTCTGTAGAGATTCCTTCAAAGCCATTTCTTCTGCAACCCACATTTTCTAATTAGGTCAAATTTATTAACTGTAACACCATTTCTTTAGATTGACTACAATGCCCCTGAGACCTTTGATACCAACTTCGGAAGAATCAATGATGTCACATCTCCCCTAACTCCTAATCCTTGTCTCAATCCCTATGAGCATTCTGCCACCACTAGCAGCGAAGAAAATTGTGTGACCACTCCTTGAAACCAATCATCTTTTAGAAAATAAGAGGTCACACTTAGCAACTTCAGTGCTGCATTACCAGAATGACTACAATTCCCTTGTGTACTGTACCACCATTTCTGCCAGAAGAAGTGGCATTACTACTCCCATTAGCATTGACTAAGTGTTCTTAATGGTACACTGAAAGGTTGACAAATAAATCAGACGCATTGAGATGGTAATACAGGCTGACTGTCCCTGCCTCCGTGACAGGCAGCAGTAGGAAGCTATGCTGCCGGCCAAGGACATGCCGATTAAACGATGTGTGTCCACTTCTCGCCCTCTTCAATGAAAAGTAGAAAGAATAGGACTTGGGCCCTCCAGGAATTACACAGGTACACCCACCCAACCAAAAATGCTCCTATATTTAAATACTGGCTAACATTTATGTTTCTCTGTTCCTTTAAATTGTGTTCCATGTGATCACTTTTCAGATTGCTTACCATTCATACTTTCCAAGTAAAAGGGTTTCAATAATTTAACACCACAAATCAAGTGCACACCATAAAATCACACAGCATCTTTTTCCATGCTACCTGTAACATCAATGACATGTCTCATTCCTGGTTTCAACGTTTCTCCTGAGTGAAAAGACATTCTTCCTCAATTTCTTCACATTTAAGGTGCAGAACCACCTGGTGTTGCCACGTAACAGAACACTACAAACATCCTCTAACACAAAACAGTGTTTTTTCCACTCTATTTTGTTCAAATAGGATACCCACATCATCAAAGTGTGCCCCTTATCCATAATCCCTATCCTGAAGACATCCACCCACCAATAATATGGGTTGGGATGCGTCAACAACAGATTTCAGTGGGTCCAGGAAATATCATCACACCACAGAGCACTATATATATATATATATATATATATATATATGTATATATAACAGGAAGAATCCACCAATACGGTGCAGGGTTTTACCCCCACTGCCTCTTTCTTACTCCACCTCCTCTGGATCAGACTTTACATGAAGGAACCATTAAGAACCTAGCAACAAGGTAATATTGCTCCTCCTCACCTTCTTGCTGTATGCGTAAAACATTTGAACCAATGGCCATGCAGATAACTAATTTAGTAGCTTACACAATTTACACCAAGAATTCACAAGTGTTTCACTGGTGGTGGTTTCTTTTTTCATAGATGGAAATTGGTGTTTTTTAAAGATATGAATGTTGAAAAAGTACTATTGTTAAAAAACATTCTCCAAACGTTATGATGATTAAGAAACAAATGTTTGTATTCATGACTGCTCTTACGGGTATTGTGATTAATTTGAATATTCACTGTCAAAGTATTTCTCTGTAACGCGAGAGCTAGGGATGTTTCATTTTGTTTTTTATTAATAATGTTTTTATCACAAGGATCATTTAGGATTGCCTGAAGTTTGCTTCTGCACGATAATGGGACATTCTGCATGTGATGTCTCTCAGTGATCCTTCAACATGAGCCAGTTATTACTCTTGTTATATACTTATCATAATCAGAGTGATCACAATCATTCCCAGAGTCAATAATTTACATAGGAGGTTTTGTCCTAGGATCTAGTCCTCTCTTCATTTCCTTCTGATGTGGCCAGCTGAGACAGGGTCGCCTTTTCCAACACACATATTTTGCCAGAGGTCCTCCACTTCTTAAAGATCATGTCTCTTAACATTTTCAAGGATATGTACCATCCAGGGACAAATATCAGTGAGCAACAGCATCCTATTTTTTCCACAAACCATGCACAGGAGCACGCCAAAGCCTAAACCTCATCCACATCAATCAAGAACTTAGATCTTAGTAAACCCTTGCATTTTACCTCCATACCCACACTTAAGATAGCGTTGAGAACTAAAAGGTTCTTTCTTTCTACATTTATTGCAGTAGCTGCCAGAAACAGGACACTTTATTGAGTTGCATGTACGGCCTGGTGCTGTCACATCTACATCATATTAGATCATTCTTTCCCTCCGGATCAAGTTAGTATCATTTTTCTTCCTAAACCTTTGCCCACTCTCTCGCTTGCCAATTCTCTTAACTTCAATGTTATGTGACCGTCGAAATTTCTCCCAAAATATTTCCACTTGAACAATAATTTTTGGCAATGCAATTCATGTTTTTAAACATTAAGTCAGACCCTACCATAGCTTTTGCAATATTTGTGTGCTATTTGTTTTCAAATGTATTTGCTCCCTAAGAACGTGCTTAATATTATTATTATTAATCTGGAAGCCATAATAAGCTGATAAGGTTCTTATAGTAGCAACATAGTTTATGGTTGACTCACAACAACCTTGCTTCCTAGAACAGAACTTAAAGCGTTCCACACCAGTGTTCCCTTTCCAACCTTATCTAATGAGGAGTTTGACAGCATAGTCTCAAAGGCATTCATATTGGAGGATTTTTCTAAGGCAAGCAGCAGTTTGAATTCTAGCACAGTCTCACTCCCAACATTGTTTCTGGCTTGTGCACTTGTCTCCCTCCAAAACATCCACAGAGGTCAGGAGCATTTCATACTATATATTCCACTTTATTGGTAGCTGACCTGGTGTATGTATGAAGAATGGTGTAATTAGTATGCTAGACATAGTGTAAAGTAATGGTGAATGACTCGTCTCTCAGTATGATCCCCAAAATGTCACTGCAGTCTCAATAGGTAACACAGGAGTAAAAGGCAAAAGTGAAAATGGTTCCTTATCCCAAACTCATAATTAAAATTTTCAGGGTTACCACACTTACTAGCCCAGATCATTCAATAAATATTTGATCCCAAGTGGGATTATATGCTGCATTTAAATCCTTACCAATAACTGCCCTTAACCTTGATGACATCTTGCCTGTTGTGTTGTTCTGAACAATAACTGCTCACTAATGTCTCGGTATGCTACATAAATTACTGCAACAATATAAACATCAGGGGAAACACCATTAAGCAAATTCATGCAAATGAAATAACCTTTATAAATTATGAAAACAAAAGGTCCAATTAAACCAAAATGGGTCAACTGATGCAATTGAAATAAACTAAATTAACCACAAAAATTCATATGCAAATAAAACTAAATCTCATAATGCAACAGAAGAAAGAAAAAACGGAAAATTCTTAACAAGCTATTATAAAACATTTAAAACAATCACACCTGACATTATAAAAATCAATATACCAATTACTCTCCAGTTTCTGGGAGACCGGGAAAGATAATATTCCTTATAAATGTGTATGTAAATCCTCCTCACTATGGAGACCTTTAGGGTTCTTAGTATTCAATTCATTTATACATCTAAGGTCCAACTTTCTGAGTGCTCTTTCTCTGTCACTTCCTCTGATATTTGCTGGCAGTGCATTACTCACAAAATAAACCAGCCCCTTGGTGTCACTACAGTGACATTGTTCAAAATGCACTGCATACACACACATGCTAAGTGTGATGTTCACGCTACATAGTAGGCCTCAGTTCAAGTAACTCATGTTAAATTAAATATTCTGGGCCGTATTTATACCTTTTGGCGCACAACTGCGCCAACGCAGTTGTGTGTCAAAAAATTTAACGACGGCTAACGCCATTCCAAAGCGCCATGCGGGCGCCTTATTTATGGAATGACGTTAGCCGGCGGAGCTGCCTGGTGTGCGTAAAAAAAAATGACTTACACCAGGCAGCGCCGGCGTAGGGGAAAATGGAGCTTGGGTGCCAAAAAATGGGGCAAGTCAGGCTGAGGCAAAATTTTCGCCTCAACCCGATTAGCGCCATTTTGTTTTACTCCCAACCCCCATTTAAATGACTCCTGTCTTAGCAAAGACAGGAGTCATGCCCCCTTGCCCAATGGCCATGCCCAGGGGACTTATGTCCCCTGGGCATGGTCATTGGGCATAGTGGCATGTAGGGGGGCACAAATCAGGCCCCTCTATGCCACCCAAAAAAAATACTTACCTGAACTTACCTTAAGTTCCCTGGGATGGGTCCCTCCATCCTTGGGCGTCCTCCTGGGGTGGGCAAGGGTGGCAGGGGGTGTCCCTGGGGGCATGGGAGGGCACCTCTGGGCTCCTTCCGAGCCCACAGGTCCCTTAACGCCTGCCCTGACCAGGCGTTAAAAAATGACGCTAAAGCGGCTGGACGTCATTTTTTTTGGCCCGCCCACTCCCGGGTGTCATTTTTGCCCGGGAGTGTAAATACGGCGCACATGCCTCGGAGTCATTTTTTAGATGGGAACGCCTACCTTGCATATCATTAACGCAAGGAAGGTGTCCACGCTAAAAAATGACGCAAACTCCTAGATCTTTGGCGCTAGACGGGTCTAACGCCAAAGTATAAATATGGAGTTAGTTTTGCGTCAGATTTGCGTTAAAAAAAACGACGCAAATCCGGCGCAAACAGAGTATAAATATGCCCCTCTGTGTTTGGTGTGTATTTTTTACTTTTGTTTCAGGAGTCAAGCTGCAGTAGTTTACATTAATAAGAATGTTATGATTATTATGAATTTCCACACCTGTGCTGAGGACAGGCCGACCGCGATGTATCATCCTGCTACTCGATATCTCTTGAAGGTCGCACAGCAGAAAACGTCCATTGTGTGATGCTGGGAAGAGGGCCGACGCCTAATCTCTGTCATCCTTGTGGGGCCTGATGCTTTTCACTGTTATTAATATAATGTTGATTTGTTAATATTAAGGCGTAGTCCGGGACTAAAGGTCCACCTGCTTGAGTACAGCATGAACTTGAGTTTGTATCAATGATGTGCAATGTGCAAATCCAATGCCACTGTAACAGTGGAAAGACACAAGTGGGATAAAATGCAGTATTCCACTGTCATTGGAGCTTGGAAGACCAGATTGGATTTTATGCAGCTTGGAGTAGCCTCGATGATTGCAGTACAGTGCTGACTCAGTATTAAAATGGAAGTATGCATTGCTCCTGGCCCGCTTGTATCCAGTGAAGCGAAGATGCACAGACCAATAATACAGCTTGGATTGTAGGAGTGGAAGTTTCCTTTCAGCATAAAGGATATAACAAAAGCAAAGAAGGGGAGGCACAGCCAGGACTGATGGCTATCATCAATTGTCAATTTATACACCCCCCTTCAAACCCCATAAAGATCCACATTATGTATTGACATCATAACATTTACAAACCAGTGGTTTCCATGTCCTAACTGCACAGTCTCACCAAAGAGGAGGTAAGACAACCAAAACACCATACTTAACAGTTCAGATCCTGCGACGTTGTAAAAAGTATTTATACTCAGTGACGTTTTCCAGCTGTTACATCAAACAAAATCAAAATAACTTGGCAGCTGCAGCAGAGATCCCGGTCTTGAGGTTCCTGCAGGATTAGGAGGGCCTGCAGCTTCCACTCGTTGGCTGAGTGGGAGGACTTCCAAGCACTTTGCCTGCCTGAAGAGGTCACATCTACAACTCTGTGACATCTTCAGCCCAGCAAATTTCAGCTCAGGCAGCCAGGTGCCTGCACATTTAGTGCAGGTCTAGCACCTAGCTGCCTGATCGAAACGTAAAGAGTATCTGACAGGCTGACCTTTGCTCAGTCTGACAGACACTCCGTGTTGGTCAAAAGGTGGCAGGCGTTGCCCTCTCCACCCTGAAGGATGGGCCGCTGCTGGTGCAAGTACTGGCTTACGGTCAGGCCCTATGGCCAACCTCCACTGTGCATGGTCAAAGGCCATGTATAATGGGGTTAGTTGCCTGCAAAGGGGTGGGCCATAGGTCAGGCTATTCAACTGTCCCCTACTGTGCAGAGCTGAAGGCTGTGTGCAGCACGGAATGTTTACTCACAAACAGCAGAAGGTCAAACTTTGTGGCCAATCACAGCTGCACACAACCGAAGGTTGCGCACAGCAGGGATTGCTTAGGTCAGACCCTGAAGCTAATCCCATAGCACATGGTCAAAGGCTGTACATAGTGAGACTAGTTGGGGTTAGTTGTCATTGAAGGTTTGACCACAGGATCTGGCTAGAAGCCAGGTTCTGTGGCCAACCCTTGCTCCGCTTGGCCTTTGGCTGTATGTCTTGGGGGCTGTCCGCCCTTGGAGGGTTGGGAACAGGGCCTGGTTGTAAGTCAGGTCATGCTGATAAAAACCATTGTGCACAGCTAAAGATTATGAGCAGTGGGGGTTGACAGCATGCAGGGATTTGGCTGTAGGGTCTGCCCAGTCTCCGAGTGCCACCCCACTGCATACAGCCAAAGGCCATGCACAGTGTGGGTTAGTCATAGAGTCTGGTTTTCTGATTTTATTCTAAATTGTTGTGCTTTTTCTTCAGATTTCACCTATGTTTGTGAATAGAGTCCAGCCAGGTCCTTCTCCAAACCCTACTGTAGATGTCCTTCAGATGTAGGCAATGGAGAATGGCGGCAGGGCCTTCCCAAACCTATACATGGTCAACCCCTGCTGTATATGCCCATTAGTTGTGCGCAGAGGTAATTCGTAGCAGGGGCTGTCATCAAGCCAAGCCCATAGCCCACACCCCCTCGTGCTGCCAACACCTGCTGTATACGGCCTTTGATTATGCATAGCAAAGGATAGCCCATGGTCTATATTTTGTAAAGAGCTATGAACACTCAGTACTTACTAACACAAATCTAAAAAAAGGGTAGAAACAAGTGCACATCAAAATACTAATAATACAAATTGTTTATTGTTGTCAATAGTATATTGAATATACAAACATGTGAAAAGCTATTACATAAGACAAAGTACTACATATAGACCTATACATTACATACATACTCCTATCACACCACATTCACACACCAAGCAAGAAAACAGACTAGCAAATTGGGAGTGACAAAAATTCATAAAACAATTCCCAAAAATTATAAATCAATTGTCACCAGTATATCTCTTCCCAATATCTTCAAAATAAATTCTAGTTTCTGTAGTGTTTTGTCTTATGTAATAGTTTTTCATATGTTTCTATATTCAAAATATTGACAGTAATAAACAATGTATATGTATTATTAGTATTTTGTTGTGCATTTGTGTCTGCCCTTTTTTAGATTTGTGTAAGTACGTAGCGAGTGTCCATAGCTCTTTTGGAATTCAATTTGTTCTCACCTGGGTTGGAACTCAACATATTACTAGGGGGCCCTTTTCCTGACAGTACGCAGCCACAGGGTCTAGCCTCTGGAAAGGCCGTATGCCCAAACCTCTGCGTCTGGCCAACCACTGCTACCTATGGCCTTCAACAGTTTGCAGCGGGAAACGTCCTTAACCACGTGTCCTTAAAAATGCAGACATTTCTCAAGCAATGCTGGAACAACACTTTTTTTCTGTGCCTTAACCACACATGTGCTAAACTATGCATATGCGTGGTTAAGGCACAGAAAAAGCAACGTGTTGTAAGACGGCCTGGTTCAGGGGTGGAGTGTGGATTTAGAGATTTGGGGGTGGGTGGGGTGTGGACTTTTTTTTTTTTTTTTTTAAGAGGCAGAGGTGGGAGGTAATGGGTATTTTGTTTTAAGGGCTTAGGGTGGGGTAGTTTTTTTTTTAAAGGGGTGGGGGAAGGTTTAAGAAAGGGTGAGAGGAGGAAGGATCAGGAGAGGATGCGGTGAGGTAAGTGAGGTTGAGGCAGGGTTGGTGGGTAGTTTTTAGCGGTGGGGTTGGGTGTCGCTATACTTTAGTTTTTAAAGGCGGGGAGGTCAAGGTATTTTTTTTTAAGGGCTCAGGGCAGGTGGAGTCGGGTTGTTTACTATTAGAGGGGAAGGTTTTAGGGCTCAGGGCGGGTAATGGGGTAGTTTCATTTTTAAAGAGTGGGGGGATCTGGGTAGGTTTTTTTTTAGGGATCAGGGCGGGTGAGAGTGGTCGGGTAGTGTCGTTTTTAGGGTCAGGTGGTGGGTCGCAATAGTTTTTTTTTTTTTAAGGGGTCAGTGCGGGTGGGGGTGTTTGGTAGTTTAGTTTTATGGGGCATTGGTGGTGAGGGCGGGGTAGTTATTTTTTTAGGGTTCAGGGCGGGTTGGGGTACTTTAGTTTTTAGGAGTGGGGTGGGGGATTGGGACAGGTTTTTTGTAGGGTCAGGGTAGTTTATTTTTTAGGGGTGGATAGTCGGGGTAGTTGTTTTTGGGGCTCAGGTGGGTGGGGGTTTGGGTTAGTTTAGTTCTTATGGGCGTAGTGGGGGGTCGGGATAGATTTTTTTTTTTTTTAAGGGCAGGTGGGGTGTCATGTAGTTTGGTTTTATGGGGCAGGGATGGGGTTGTTTTTTTTTTTGTTTAGGGTTCCGGGTGGGGGTTGGGATAGTTTCTTTTAGGGTCAAGGCGGGTTGGGGTTGTCGAGGTAGTTTAGGTATTAGGGGTGGGGGTAGTTTTGGGCTTCAGGGTGGGTGGTGGGTTGAATGAAAAAGCACATATGCTGTTTCGCATGCTGTTTCCACACATGCCTTTACTAGGCATGCTTTTACAAAGAAAATTTGTTGTAAAGGCATGCGTGGAAACAATGTGGTTGTGGTTCCGACCGCGTTAAGGCATACGTTGTTCTGGCACGCGTGGTTCCATCATACAACCATTTGCATCAGGGGTTGGCCGCATGCCTCTGACAAGGTCTTTCACTTAAGCCTCAACTGGTTTTCGACTCTACACAAGTGAACAAGCTCCTTTATGCAAGGCTTCTGACTGTGTGCAGTGAAGGTTGTGTGCAGGGTCTGGCTTCCAGACAGATCATGCTCTGTGCCCTCTGCCGGCAGTCAAACCCCGCTGTGCGGTGCTAAATCAAGAAGCCAACTGTTATATATATTTTTGGGATCCACAGATCTGGGAGCAAGCTTCCCTACCATGGTGTGGGTGCAAACGTCCCTGATTAGGGCAAGATATGTGGCACAAAAACTGGTCCTGCATATCCAATACTATGATATGGAAGCTTGTATGGAACCGCAACACCGTGGTAGGAAAGCTTGCTCCGGGAATAATGCAGTAGTTCTACAAAACACACAGGGGCCTCACTGGGTTCAACTGTAGTACACAAATCTAGCAACAAAATAATCCCCCACCGCCCAAAAAGGCCAGGGTATGCTTACCCTGCCCCCTATGGACCGTTTCTCAACTTTTTTCAGGACTCTGGAGCAAGTTCCCTGAGCTCTGTAATGGCAGCTGCATTTTCTACAGATGTTGTGGCCAGCCTATCAGATTGTTCCTTTACTCTGGATCCTTCTATAGATCTGTGGTACCAAAATGGCAGACAGGAGAAAAAGCTCCTGCAGTCAATCAGAATGGAGCCTTTTTTCAATTTTGGATTTGTAGAGGATTTACAATACTGGTACAGTGGATCCTCCACAGATTAACGGTTCGGGTATCACCAACTTTTTGTTAAGGTTAACCCCCACCCTAACACCTCTTTAAATGCTAATTTCTCAAACTACAGAGTGGATTTATATCAAATAAAATCGCTCTCTGAATACAATCCTAACTTCATTCCAAATTTGGTTTATTTTCGTTTAGCAGTTTTTTCTTTTTCAAAGAGCAAACTATACTATAAGGGTTACAATGGTAAATTACACTTATGAATTGCCCATTTTCTAGCTTAGTACTTTAGTACTGTTTAACTAATCTGTACAAAATGTGGCAAACATTTAGCATGTTCAGCTCACTACTAATGTTTTCAAATTTTTGCTGACTCATCGGAGGGCACATTTGCAAGGGAGGGGAGCAACAAAAGTTCAATTTACTAATAACTGGGATACAGTTTCATGAATCAGAGTGAAATTTAGCAAACCTTTATCATGTTTATCTTTTTTCTTGCAATACCAAATTTTGAACAGATCAAAGGTGAGAAGACTTGAAGGAGTGGTCACACAATACTTTACATACTAATAACTTTGGCACTTTATCACAGAACTGCATGAAATTTGGGAGGCCCTCGTGTTTAGCTTAGTCTTGATATATTGAGTTTCATGTAAATCTATTGAGAAAGGGTTGCGTTAACTAGGTGGAGTCGAAATATGTTTCATTTGCAAATAAAATCAGCAGTGGTAAATTAATCAGCATAAGATTTGATAGACTGTTAGTAAGTGCAGCTCAGAGCAGGAATCTCACGTTCTATGCAGATGCAACAATGGGTGCACAGTTAAAGCGGGGATCAAAAATTCCTTTATTTGCTACTATCTTTGGTGTCGTGGTCTGAACTAGTATAAAACTTGATAGAACCCTGGCATGGGTACCCGATGCTTCATATGTGGAATTTCATGATAATCGATCAATAGGGAACAGAACTCCAAATTGGGGGGGGGGGGGAGGGGGGGCAATGTGTTAATTTGAGAACCTGTTGCAGTCTGTCAACCCACACTGTGTATGGCCTTCAAACATCAACAGCACAGGTTTTCCATAGGTTCTGCTTCGTAGCCTGGCTGGCCTTGTGAACCGTGTTTTTAACTGGTTCCCAGACCAAACTTTAGTACTGCGGAGTTGATACAGGCAATAGGAGCTATGGGCTTCTTGTCCAATGGGGGCTTTTATTTTCTAATGTAGGTCCATGGAAAATCTGTAAACCTGGGTTTCAGGACTATCTTCAACATTAATATCTCTAACTTGTTACCCTTGCAAGCTTGCTGAAACATTATTGCAATGCTATTATTTTGAAGACTACTGAATGACTTTGCTCCAAACCAACCAACAACATTTCCCTGAGTAAAGTTTTAGTTTTATGCCAAGTTGGCTATAATTCCCTTCAGGGTTCCTTCATGTAGCGGAGGGCAAAGCTTCCTACAGGGAATACAGCTTTTTTGACTATTGCTTTAAGTGTAACCCCTCCACCCATCGGATTTGTAACAAAGTCAAAATATCACAAGTAAGCTAAACATGGTGTCTGCCAAGTATTGAGCACATCTGTAAAACTGTGTCAAACATATTAGCAAATTATTTTTTAACCACTGCCCTTCTCAGATCTGCATGAAACCAGAGATTCCTGCCACCCTAAGAGCATGCCAAATTTCATGGAAATTCATTCATTAAAGAGCAGCACGGTTATTAGCAGATAAACTTGCCTTTACCCCACCTGGAGGGATCTGCACGAAATTGACCAACAGAGGATAAACCTGGTAAGTAGCTGCCAAATATTATAAGTAGCAGCCAAATATTATAAGTAGCTTCCAAATATTGTAAGGAATCAACCAATATGCTTTGATCCCCACCATTAAGAGTGCCCCATTTGATGATTTTGCACAAATTGAAAAATATAAAGAGCTAGCTAAGTATGGCAAATTTCATGGATATTTGTCAAACTGTGTAAATATTATAGGCAAATCAAAAATACAACTTTCCAATTGTGAATATATCATATATCTATCTCTGACCTCTTCAAGGGCAACGCAAACACCTCTTTAAATACCAATTTCTAGAAAGCTACATAGCAGATTTATACCAAACGAACAAAACACAATCCTTAGGTAACATTTTAACTTTGTGGTGTGTTTGGTGTAATTCTCTTCACCTATTTTTTCTGTATTGAAGAACAAAGAACTCTATGGGAATTAAAATGGGGAATGGAACTTATGGCACCTCCCTTTTTTCTGAACCCCGCTTGATGGATCTGTCAAAATATACCATGAGGGACCCAGACTGGATTTACATTTTTGGGACAGTGCAGAATCGTAGAATGGCATCAACGTTATTAAAATATATTATCTAAGGAAACTCACAACTAACTATAAGTAACTGGCAGCAAATATGTTGGAGGCCCAAATACTTCTTCCATGTATTCACACAAAGTACCTTGCAAGAGGGGCTGTTGGGAAAAAGATCACAGAATTGAGGTGCCTGTTTATTTCATGTATATAATTACAATTCATTAATTTCGAGCACAAAATGTTGAACAAAAGATTATATTGTACTGCAACATTTATGTAGTGCATATTACCTCTGGGTGAGTTGCAGAAGCACTTGTCTACATGGGTAGCATGTTCTACTGTGTCGGGTATATGGTTGGACGTATGTTATCTTTGCTTTGATCCTATGTGGGAAGTATTCCCATGTTGCACGTGAGAACCACAGTACGGTCATTGTGTGATGGGACGCAGCATTAACCAGTGTGATGGATAAACAAAAGTGAGAGGCATGCAGTTTATGGTTTTCAATAAATTGGTTTCCTTGAACAGCCCTACTGTTCACTTTATGGTATTGCTTATGATTATAGTCCTATTAACTGGTTACTGCACCATTCTGAGGTATTTCGAGCTCCTACCTCCAACAAACCTGATGTTAACTTTGGAGCCTTCTAATACAGATACACTGTATGGATTTTGTGTCTTAAATGCTACTTATGGATTTGCCACAGGGTGGCAATATAAGACCATAAATTCACATAGTAACTGAAAACCGCATTAATGATTGAGAACGTTTCGGTAGCATCCCTACCAAGCAAGAGGTAATGTGCAAATTCACAATTTGTGGAGAAACATCATCGCTCTGGTAAAATAGCCCTGTTGCCACATTAGCGGATAGGTTCCTAGATAGAATCATAGCATGACTGATCTACCGTACTATCATTCGATGAAGACAAAATAAGTACCACTGAGTTGAGAAGAAAAAAAAACAGTTTGAATGCTCAGCGGCAATTCACAGACTGTGAAATTGGCTACATTGTCAGAGGCATTACAGGCGCAGAAATGTGTTTGCTTAGTACGAGTCTGTTGCCTACAGTTTAGGGTGACCAGACGTCTCGGATTTCCCCAGACAGTCCCGGTTTTTAGAGGACTGTCCTGGTGTGACGACGCTTCTCCTAGTTTTAAATAAATGTCCCTGTTTTTAGGACAAAGGCCATATTATTAAATAAAAATGTCCCGGTTTTTGGGACAAAGGTCAGATCATCTAGGGAAGCATAAGTTAAAGAGGCCTACAAAGTATGAAATAATTAAAGTAGTTTGTTACTGTCAGGCTACCTGTCTGCAGAGAGACGGAGTGGGGCGCAAAGAGACGGAGTTGGGGGCAGAGAGAGGTGGGTTGGGTTGGGGGTGCAGGGTGGGAGTTTAAGCCATAGCTAATTTTATATATGTAGTCTTGTACAGGTGTGTGTATGTGTGTGTGTGTGTGTAGACACACACACGTGTACAAGACACACATACATGTATAGGCACACATTCACAAAGCTACCAAAAAAACGGGACAGGCTAGATATAAAAGTGAGTAATGTCTTTAGTCCTTCTTTTATGTCTGACCTGTCCCGGTTTTTGCTCCTCAAAATCTGGTCACCCTAATACTTAATCCTGTGGTATAAATTGTATTCTTTCAGAAGGAGACACGTCTGAGATACTTCATCGAATAAATGTTATGTCGGTAAAACATTCCAGTTATAAACTGTGGTAGACTGGTAAAGAAGCATAAAGCACAGAACGAACCGAGGGGTGGGGCAAGGCTGCCCTCTGTCCCCAGAACTGTCCAACGTGTACACAATGACACCTGTTTGATATCAGTGACCGCTGTGAATGCAGAGGATTAACGAACAATGCCAATTCCTTCCGCAGAATATGGCGGGGGGCCCCTGAGACTCCCACACCACACCAATATTCATAGGCTTTAGGCTCAGTGAGGCCCCCCAGGAAGGTTGGGGTCCCTCTGCGTTGTAGCGGCACAGCGGCGCAGCTAAGGTGCCATGAGCGCCTTCCCCCAGTTTGGTAGTAACACAGAGGTATAATAAAAAAAATTCTAGCATTCGCGCTAAGAATTTTTCAATTCTATTAAGGACACGGAGGCGAGGATTATGCTTCTCTTTCCATGCTTTATTTTAACAGCAGCCAATGAAAATCATGGAAAGTAAAAAACTACATGACCCAACATTAGTCATATCACATGATCAACCATAGAGGAGGAAGCCTATAAAGTGTTGCATCACACCCAGCCACTCCTCTTTCTTTGTTCAAAATTCGCAACAGAAAAGTCAAAGATTAAACGAAATCCTCCAACGAAAAATCCTGAGAACAGATGAACCAACATCCGACTTGACCGGACGAAGAACGAAATCGCGGCAATCCGCCTTACTTCTCATCATTTCCTAGAAAAAATGAAAAAGTCCAGGCCATAAAAACTGAATAATACAATAAATATTTATATAGCCATTATTCAAACGGGAGGGAAACACTGAAGTACAGTCATTAACATACAAATCAAATAACATGAACTTTACAATTATGTATACATATTTTACACAGTGCGGCGGGATAATCCTCGCCTCCGTGTCCTTAATAGAATTGAAAAATTCTTAGCGCGAATGCTAGAATTTTTTTTATTCTATGTCAGGACCGAAGGCTCAGATTATGCTTGTTCAAAGCTGATTCACCACCACCGATGCTATATCCACAATAGGTTTATAATAAAACGTTTTAAAAGTTGAAGGCGAGGACCAATCCGCTGCCTTTAAAATGTCCTCTAAACGAGAACCCAAGCTTAAAGACTTCGATGCCATAGCTCCTCTGGTCGAATGAGCACCAAATTTAGAAATATCAATACCTGCTTCACTCAGCAACCAACGCATCCATCTAGCGAGAGTGGCTGAGGAAACAGGACGATATGGTTTAACCAAAGAAATGAGTAATTGACCTCCCATATCAGAACGAAACTCTTCTGTATTCACCTCGTAAGCTTTAAGACATTGTACCACACAAAGCTTGGGATTATCTCTAAAACAGGGGTAAGATACAGACTTCAAATTGCATTTTGTTCTACGCGAAATGGAAAAAGATACTCCTTCAGGAGAAAACACTCTCCCAGCCAAATCCAGAGCCCTAACATCAGAGACTCTCTTACAAGATATCAAGCACAATAACATGGTGAGTTTAGCTGATAATTGTTTTCTAGACAAAAATCTATTAGAAGGCCAAGATTCTAAAAATCGAAGAACCACATTAACATCCCAAAGGGACGAATAACGGGGACGAGGGGGATTAGCTAACCTAATACCTCTCATTAGTTTGCAAACAATAGGAGACTCTCCGATGGACTTACCCTCCACCGGTATATGACCAGCTGAAATAGCGGATCTATAATTATTAATAGACCGGTAGGCTAACCCAGAAGCTGCTAAAGAGGAAAGATGATTCAAGACCAGACAGTTGCCTGCTGAAGAAGGAACTGCACTCCTAGCACTACACCAAGCACTCCATCGCTTCCACGCTGAAGCATATCGTTTGTGAGTACTGGAGGACCAGGCACCCGCAATGAAGTTGGAAGACTCCTTCGAAAGTCCTGGGAGGACCCATCTTTCCCTGAAAGACGCCATGCCATCAGGGATAACTTGCCTGACAGGATCAACGGATGCGACAGACCCCGAGGGTCCTGGAGAAGATTCTCTCGGAATGGAAGGAGGAGCGGATGAGCACAACTCAGCTCCATAGCCACCGGAAACCACGCCTGCGACCTCCAAAGAGGTGTCACCAGCACTAGGTCCGCTTGTTGGCGTCTGATCTGTGCCAAGACTCTGGGAATCATCAGGAAAGGAGGAAAGGCATAACCCAGTTCCCAAGACCAGTCCTGAAGGAAAGCATCCGTCCTTGATGCCTCTGGATCTGGTCTCCAACTGAAAAAACTTTTCATCTGACGATTGAGACGGGATGCAAACAGATCTATCGAGAAGGGACCCCACCTCGCAGAAAGCATTTGGAAAACTCTGGGATGTAACCTCCAATCGCTGAAGTCCCTGAGGTGACGGGAGTTCCAATCGGCCACTAGGTTGCTGGTCCCCGGAAGGTATTCCACCACCACCGAAATCCTGTGCTGAAGGCAAAAATGCCAGAATTCCTTGGCAATCTCCGCCAGAATGCGGGAACGAGTTCCCCCCAACTTGTTGACATATCTCACTGCTGAAATATTGTCCATGCGAAGCAAAATACAACAATTCGTCTTGACGGGGGAAAGACTTTTGATCGCAAAGAAGCCTGCTAGAAGTTCCAGGCAATTTATGTGGAGATTCAACTCCGAGTTGGACCATCTGCCTCCCGTGGAAACTGGTCCGCACCGGGCTCCCCAGCCCCAACGACTGGCGTCGGACTCTATCACTACATCTGGGAGAGAACTGAATATGGCTCTGCCATTCCAGGCTGCCATATGCTCGAGCCACCAAAGCATCTCTGCCCTGGCTTCCTCTGAAAGGGGAATCTGGTCTGCATACCGAAGCCCTTTCTGAAGATGAGATATCTTCAAACGTTGAAGGGCTCGGTAGTGCAATGGACCTGGGAAGATCGCCTGAATCGAAGAAGAGAGCAGGCCCACCATGCGAGCAATCGCTCTCAAGGAAACAGTCTGTTTGGATAATAGACACCTCAATTCTCTCTTGATTGAACGTATCTTCCCTGATGGAAGAATCAGAAGGGACTGCAGCGAGTCTATCTGGAACCCCAGAAAGTCTATACGATGAGAGGGAACCAGAACCGATTTTTGAGCATTTATTATAAAACCCAGATCTTGCAGCAGAGACACTGCCCATTCGAGATGATTTAACAAGAGGTCTCGATCCTGGGCCATGATAAGAATGTCGTCTAGGTATACAATTAACCTGACCCCTCGAGAATGAAGGAATTCCACTACTGGACACATAACCTTTGTGAAACACCAAGGGGCGGAGGAGAGACCAAAAGGGAGAACCTTGTACTCGTAAAAGTCCGTCCCCCAACAAAACTGAAGAAACCTCCGATGGGGAGGAAAAATCGGAATTGTCAAGTAAGCGTCCTTTAGATCCAGTCTGACTAACCAGTCTCCTTCTTGGAGAACATCCCTCAGTAAATGGATACCTTCCATTTTGAAATGGCGGTAAACTAAGAAACCGTTGAAGTCTTTTAAGTTGAGGACTAGGCGCGAACCGCCCCCTTTCTTGTCTACCAGAAATACTGGGCTGACAAAACCTGACGGATGATGGGGAACTCTGATAATGGCACCTTTTTTGAGAAGAGACAAAATTTCTGCGGAAATAAGACTGTGTTCTTGAAGGGAAAAAAGTCCCTGTCTGGGAAGGCATATCTGATAAGGGGATTCGTAAAATTCCAGCTTGAACCCCTGAACGGTCTCTAGGACCCAAGCATCCGATTAAATCAGACGCCAATTCCCCAAAAAATTTTGAGTTCTGCCCCCCAAAATCACATTTGAATTCAAGACCAAGCTCACCTGTGGCTCCCGACTCCTGGGAGAAAGATTGTTGACCTTTGGCTCTCCCTCTACGGAATCTGCCTCGGCCGTACCTAGGCCTTGATGGGTAGAAGGTAGCTGTAGAGGGATCGTATCCCTGATAACCTCCTCTTCCTTGTTGGAAGGAACCACGATGGGGGCCTTGCTGATTGAAACGGCCGAAAGCATGCCCTCTGTAGCGTCCGGCCCCACGAAAAAGTGGACGTAGCACTCTCCGGATGGATCCTTGCGCTTTGTCCAGACTGGCGTAGGTGGATACAAATTTAGATAGTTCCTTCATGAAGGGCGAACCAAATAGTAAACCCTGTGCTACGGGTCCTGATTCTGAAACAGCAAGATCTGCTAGCTTGGGATCCAATTTCATCAAAACCGACCTGCGTCGTTCAGACGAAATGGCGCAATTAGCATTGCCCAAGAAGCATAGAGCTCTCTGAGCCCAGCCTACCAAAATATCAGGGTTAATAGGATCACCCGATTCCTTGGCCTGAAAGGCTAATTCGAGGATCTTGGTTAGAGGACCAGAAACGTCTAAGAGTTTATCTTGGCAGCCACGCCATGCGCGATCAATACCCTTCTTGGGGTCTTTAGCAGATTTTTTGAGAAAAGTTACTAGGGTAGGATCTAACTCCGGAGTCTCTGTAACTTTGGATGGAAAATCTGGTCTTGGACACTCTGATCTTAATCTCGAGCAAATATCTTTATCAAAACCATGCCTGATATGGGCCTCGACATAATCCGCCACCTCAGGGGGCGGTAGCCAAAGAGAGGATCTGGGGTGAACAATGTCCTCTGGTTCGAAAGTTAACACCTTAGGGGTGGGAACCTCCTGGTGATGGACTTTCTTCTTACGTTTACGAGGAGGCGCATCCTCCTGTTCTGATGAGGGCTCTGAGGAAGATGATGAAGGTGGAACCTCCTTACCCTTTTTACGCGAACCCGCATTGTAATCATGCTCTCTAGCCATATTTCTTATCAGGGATTGGAAATCAGCAGCATGAGGGTTGGAAAATTGCTTTTCGGGTTGCGGAATTGCCGCCAAGGCGGGATCCTCCAATGTAGAAGCGCTCCCAGGGGCTGCCCAAACCTGTTGTTCTACTAGGCCCAAGAGGTGATGTTTGAAGGGCTGAATGGCCTGAACTAAGGCCTGATTAACTGAGTGACGCATATCTGCGTCAAGCGCATAAACTAAGTCCTGGTCAAAAGAGCCAGCAGTATCCTCCATGTAGTACAGTTCCTCGGCTGGGTCATCATAGCCAGCCATACTGAATTGCAGCAGATATAAGCTCCAGAGGAGCAGTATAAATCAAATACTAACAACAGGAAAATAAATCAGGACAGTAATCACAAAAAAGTCTTTAAGATGTGGAGGGAGTTGTCCTGGAAGGGTAAAAACCCTTAAGTCAGGCCCAGCCTGAATCAAAATTGTTCCAACCCCAGTGTCCCAGCACTGGGGCGTAAAACAGGAGCTGAGCCGGTGAAGGATTTCTCAGAGGGTCTTAAAAGCGAAATATGATGCTTAGGGGGAGAGAGGTAACACCTCTAGATAAGTTTCCCAACACTGGAAAAGCTATCTGCGCAGGAGCGCCGATTATTCCCGAGGCAGTGCCTCTTAAATGCCCTCTAGGTGCTAAAAAGGAAAAAACTGGGCCGCGCTCCGATTGAGCGTATTAGTCCGACCCGGGAGAAAAAATGAACTAAATATGCCAAGCGCTCCGAGCGAGCGCGGGAAGCGGCAATAAACGCTCCGACCGAGCGGGCGGCAAAAGAAGATGAAATGGCCCCACCGAAACGCTCCGCACGCAAGCAGAAACGGAGGTCCGGTAACAAGAATGAGGCCGGCTTCACACGCGCGTCCAATAACACGCGGTGGAGCCGAAACAGGGAGATAAAACGCGGGTCATAAAAAACTGGCTCACGCTGAGCGCCGATCATAAAACGAAGGAAAGGGAAGAGAAACCTTACCGGCTTGTTGATGGACTGCGCTGGAAGCGCGAGACCACGCTCCCTGCTCCCACTCCACTAGACTCGTAAGCGTTCAGAGACGCTTAATGAGGGAGGGGAAAGGCCCGCTCCAACGTCATTTAAAAAACACAATACAGTTAAAGCAAATAGATAAATCACACTTATCTGGCTGCGAAGCAGCAAAGAAAGAGGAGTGGCTGGGTGTGATGCATCACTTTATAGGCTTCCTCCTCTGTGGTTGATCATGTGATATGACTAATGTTGGGTCATGTAGTTTTTTACTTTCCATGATTTTCATTGGCTGCTGTTAAAATAAAGCATGGAAAGAGAAGCATAATCTGAGCCTCCGGTCCTGACATAGAATTGGGTGTAGTAGGGCACTCATACCACTGGGATCTGGTGCCGATACACTCGCTGCACTATTTACAGCTCCGCCCCTCCAAGGTTGCCTTGGATGAGGTAACCAGGACGTCGGGAAGGATACTCCTTGTTCTGTTCAATGCAGATGACTCCATTTTGTTCCTCACAGCCCTTTCTGCTTTCAAGAAACTCGAGTAATGGTGGCATGTAAAGACAGATGACATTAAGTGATGCTGGCACACCACGCACCTACGAAAACAAAAACAATCAGTTTTCCAGTCAGTAGGAAAAACCTGGAAACGGCGAGGCTACTATAACTAGAGCTCACAATGACCGGCATCCAGACACCTGGGCTGGTTCTAGGTCTGGCAATCGATGCAAAGCTGGGACAAATGTAGACTTGGGGAAAAAATATAAATGACACTGAATATTTTGAAATGCAAATAAGGACAGAATTCCTGTTTTGAGTTTGAGGAATGCCAAACGAAATACTACAAGTTCATCTTGCTTTCTCCTCTGTTGCTAAAGGACTGAATGAGTGAAGTAAAATATGCAACCAAAAATAGACCTCAGGAGCAATAATTAGCTGTTTGACTTGCTTATGAAACGGTCTATCAAACTTTCTCGTGCCCTAGCGAGCAGGATCTCTTCAGAAGGTATGAAGCTTTGGAAGCGCTCTTGGGTAAAACCCCCACCCACCAGGGATTTAGGACAAAGTAAACTGCACATGACACTCTGAGATCAACGCGCCGAAATAATCTTCTCATGGGGAAGGAGACAACTAGGCTCAATAGTGGCACAAAGACCTTCTTTTAAGCAGGGGCATTCACAATGTGAGATACAGCGCGCCTAACCACTCTGAACTATAAGGATGGCATCTGCTGAACCATTAGCTTCGTCCGTCCAGCCTGCATCATCTGCAGGAAACACCGAAGTGATCATAGAGTGAGTCAATGATTCTAATGCAATGAGGCAGCATGTGTGAGTGCCTTAAGCATTGTAAAACCCGAATAGCGTCTTAGTGGGAAAATAGGACGCTATTCTATGCATATGTTGTGTTTTGTTGTTACAGGGTGGGCTTAAAATGGGACAAGGGGTGATTCCATATACACTCCCCACCGTCTGCATTTTTGGGTCGCCAGGGGGATCTTCTTAATTTGTCCTGATGGCTGGTGGTGGTGGGCACGTTCACTTCTTGTTTGGGATCAGAACTCATTTTTCACCATCAAGAGAGAAGAGAAGGTAGAAAAGAAAATTAAAATAACATTCCCAAAGGGAGACATCAAGAATGAAAATTAACTTTCAAACTGATATAGAGAAGAAGTTTGGAATTGTGGAAGAAAGAGGCATGAAGTGTTTTAGGACAGGAACGTCCTCTTGAGGGAGAGCAGGCCTCTGCGATGCACATCCCTGAGTGCCCAACTGTATATGAAACTAACAGACAGGCCTTTTTGTTGGCCCCAGAGCCACGCTTATCTAGCATGTGCACAGAGGACCAGGTCTACCCATGCAGTTGCTAGGTCCGGAATCCGTTTGGTGATCTGGAGGGGCACAACAAGCATACCCCCAGCATCAGTACATACGCTGACAGTGTACTGAGTTTTGTGCATTTTCGTGTGCCCAGACTTTTTCTCAGTGTCAAGTGGAGTGTGGTCTTAGTCCTGCAGCACTGGAGAATGTTGTGTGTGCAATGCAATATCTCCTCCCATTCCCTATCTGTGTGCGTGTGCTCCAGTTCATTCTCCCATTGCATTTGCGCTGCGGTGCATGGTAGGACAGCCTTCCAAACAAGTTTATATAAGTCGGAGACCAGGTGCTCACCCTTGGATTTGGAGATGAGCCATTTCTCAAAAAGGTCATTGAGCGAGCTGTGAGCTTCTGAATCGTAGGTTGGGTCACCCAGTGGCAGAATTGCATGTAACGCATACGCTTCTTCTCTGGTAGGTTGCAGTCCTCCTACAGCCGCTCAAAAGACTGCAGCCTGTCCTGATCAAGGAAGTCCCAAACTCATCCTGTGCCTGGAATGTATTGCCGACTTTTGCCGGCAGGAAGTTGGAATACAATAGGGGTCATTGGGGAAGGCACAGATGTCAGGCCCAAGGGGAGAGCAATGCCATCACTGGCAGTCATGTTGGGCTGCAGTATAGGGGAGCTATACACCCCTCAGTCTGTGCCTTTAGGGTCGCCAGGGAATCTCCACATAAGCATGCTAGCAACAGTGGTGTAACAAAGGCCTCCGTGGAGCTGGGGGGTGGTCCCCCCTAACACAGTACTCTTGCCTGAGAGCTCCTGAGTGAGACCGAAGGGGGGGAACCTCCCAGTACAGTGCAGGGGGGCCCCTTCCCTCAAGTTTGGTTACGCCACTGGGCTGGCAACTGATTGGTGCATAAACCGCCAGTATTTCTTAGAAACCATACAATACCATTCCACAAAGTTCCATAGTAAGAAATAGTGTGCACAGAGTCCAAGGGTTCCCCTTAGAGGTAAGACAGTGGCAAAAAGAGATATTTCTAATGCTCTATTTTGTGGTAGTGTGGTCGAGCAGTAGGCTTATCAGAGGGTAGTGTTAAGCATTTGTTGTACACACACAGGCAATAAATGAGGAACACACACTCAAAGACTTACGCCAGGCCAATAGGTTTTTATATTGAAAAATATATTTTCTTAGTTTATTTTAAGAACCACAGGTTCAAGATTTACAAGTAATACTTCAAATGAAAGGTATTTCACTTAGGTACTTTAGGAACTTGGAATGAACACTATCATGTACAGTCTTTGTCAAAATGGCAATAAGCTATTTTAAAAGTGGACACTGCAAAAATCAACAGTTTCTGGGGGAGGTAAGTAAAGGTTAGGTGTGCAGGTAAGTAAAACACTTACAAGTCCCAAAGTTGGGGCCAAGGTAGCCCACCATTGGGGGTTCAAGGCAACCCCAAAGTTACCACACCAGGAGCTCAGGGCCGGTCAGGTGCAGAGGTCAAAGAGGTGCCCAAACCACACAGGCTTCAATGGAGAACAGGGGTGCCCCGGTTCCAGTCCGCCAGAAGGTAAGTACCCGCGTCCTCGGGGGCAGACCAGGTGGATTTTGTAGGGCACCGGGGGGGACACAAGCAGGCACAGAAAGTACACCCTCAGTGGCACTGGGGCGGCCGGGTGCAGTGTGCAAACAGGCGTCGGGTTTTAGGTAGGAAGTAATGGAGGGACCTGGGGGTCACTTCAATGATGCAGGCGGGGGGGGGGGGGCTCCTCAGGGTAGCCACCACCTGGGCTAGGCAGAGGGTCGCCTGGGGGTCACTCCTGCACTGGGGTTCGGTTCCTTCAGGTCCTGGGGGCTGAGGGTGCAGTGTTGGTTCCAGGCGTCGGGTCCCTTGTTACAGGCAGTCGCGGTCAGGGGGAGCCTCTCGATTCTCTCTGCAGGCGTCACTGTGGGTGCTCCGGGGGGGTTCTCTGGTTACTCACATGTTCACAGTCGCTGGGGAGTCCTCCCTAAGGTGTTGGTTTTCTGCAGGTTGAGCCGGGGGCATCGGATGCTGTAACAAAAGGTGTGAGCCTTTCAGGCTCACCGGCAGGTGTTACAGTTCCTGCAGGGGGAGGTGAGAAGCACCTCCACCCAGTACAGGCTTTGTTCCTGGCAAAGGCACTCTCCCCATGTGGCCAGCAACATGTCTGGTGTGTGGCAGTCTGGCAGAAACTGGCCAGCCTACACTGGAAGTCGGGTATGTTTTCAGGGGGCATCTCTAAGATGCCCTCTGGGTGTATTTTACAATAAATTGTACACTGGCATCAGTGTGCATTTATTGTGCTGAGAAGTTTGATACCAAACCTCCCAGTTTTCAGTGTAGCCATTATGGTACTGTGGAGTTCGTGTTTGACAAACTCCCTGTAGACGGGTCTCGGAGACCCCGTCTAACTTACCCCAAATTCACCATTACTCGGCAGACTCCCTGGAGACGATGTTGCGTTCCCCTGACAACGAGGGGACGCCACGCCGGAACAGCTACGACGACTTCTGGGTTCCGGGAGCAATACAAAAGAAGGACAACGATCCGGGAAGGAGAGGAGACGCGACGGAGAAACAGTGCGAACAGGAGAGAACGCCAACCGAGAGAACAGAGTCACCGGCAGCCCCATCGAGAAAACAGGAGTTGGACCGCCGGAGATGTACAGAACTGCGGGAAACGGCGAAAAGAGAGACGCCGGAGAGACGAGAGTGCCGCCACGACCTCGGAGGGTCGTGGCTTAACAAGGTACGGTCCCTCCTAGGGACAGGGGGGTTACGGGGAACCTCGGGCACCGGGAAAGGCACGAGGGAGGCGGGAGGAAGTACGGGGAGGGTGAGTGAGACACAAGGGAAGGGGAAGGAAGGGAACCAGGCACTTTATGGACACCAGGAACCCTGAACCCCACCACTGACCACCCCCTCACGGACTCACCCTGCTTGCTGCCTTTTCCCTCATGAGCACAATAAACAGCCCGTTTCCACAGAAGGACTTACCTGTTCCTTTCTTTTCCCTTCATGCCCGGAGTTCGAGGGAGACGCCCACATCCTTCCAAACCAGGACCGACCAGAGGGAGAAGAAACCTAACGGAAAAGGGAAAGAAATTGAGAAGAGCAGAAAACCAAGGCTTACCAAATATATAAAAACATTGAATAAGAGAATGTCCTGTGAATAAAACAGAGAATAAAACTTCAAATATAAAAAGCAGATACCCCTTCTCTGACTCTACTTGATCCGCTCGTAACGCAGCCTACCACAGTGGTGTCAGAAGTGGGATCAGTTCCCGGTGGGCTTACGAGCGTGGTTTATCATGAGTGAATCCCCATCCCTCGAGGATATGATTAAGCAACTTGCAGAAGGACAAAGACACCTACAGTTGGTGTGGGAAGCACACCAAAGAGAGGCCAAGGAAGACCGGGAGGCCTTACAATCGGCCTTAAAAAGTCAGGCTACAATCTTAGCCAGTAACCAACTAGTGCATGAGACCGCATTACAAAAGTTAACAGATACAATAGCGACCAGTAAGGTACATCCAAACGTACCCAGTTCGGTTCTACAAAAGTACCAAGAGGGGGAAGACCCGGACTCGTTCTTTACTAATTTTGAGAGGGTAGCCTCGTCTGCTCAATGGCCAGAGGACCGCTGGGGTCAGTATGTGGCACCCCTGCTTACTGGATTCCTACAGACCGCATAGCCGGGTCTGGTGGCTTAGTGGACTAATGCGTCCACTATAGGGGCCTGTGTTTGACCTCATGGTCACAGGTTCAAATCCCGGCAGGTTCACTCAGCCTTTCATCCAAAATTCTGAGGTCGATAAAATGAGTACCATTGAGTTGGGTAACAATAAACATCTGTTATTCAGCGCCAAGATGCCTGCGGGTGAACCTGCGCTTTACAAATACACATGTTATGTTATGTTATGTTATACCAATCCGCCAACCCTGATGGGACTACCCCCTACAAAGATATAAAAAAAAGTATCCTGGGACGAGTCGGACATGATACGGAATATTATTGTTTAAAATTTAGAAAAATAAAATGGAGTACGAACGAGGACCCTCGCTCCTTCTACTTTCGGGTGAAAGACTTGGCCCTAAAATGGTTGGGACCCATAGGGACAACCCGGGAGGATGTCATTAAGACAATTACTTTAGAGCAGTACTTAGATTCCCTGCCCCCTAGTACTAAGAACTGGATACGACAACATCCAAAAGTGGACACGGAGGTTGCTATTGATTTGGCTTGTGCTTTCCATCGCTCCACAGAAATTAAGCCTTTGTCTCCGAGACCTTTCCAAAAACCTCCCATCCCTCCATCAAAACCAGTTCCCAGGTATATCCCAGAAGAAATACGGTTCCCTAAACCCGCTGAATATCACCCTATGCAGTCCCCACAATGTTTCCACTGTGGAGAGTGGGGCCATATTGCAAGAATGTGTCCAAGGAAAGCTGAAGGACCGGAACCCATGGAAATTGGGGTCACGCGACGTAGAGTCCTATGTACAGGGAAAGGGAATGAGAAATTTAGATACGCTGTCAACATAAATGGACAGGTCATTTCGGCATTAATTGATTCAGGGTGCAGCCAATCTGTAATCCGAAAGGATCTAATCCCTTTTGATACCTCGGGTACTGACCGCTGGGTCTCCATCTGTTGTATACATGGAGACAAAGGAAGTTATCCCCTCACAATGGTTAAAATTGAATGGGGTCCCTTTCAGGATATGGTTTCAATAGGGGTGATGGATCGATTAATCGAGGACTGCATTATAGGGACTGATTATACTCGATTCTATGACCTATTAGATCAAGTCCGCAGAACCGCTGTAACTCCCGAGTGGTGGACCGAGGCCCCCTTTTCCGATTCTACCATAGAAGTACCACCCACCGAAAGAAACTCACACGAAAGGAGAAAAGACTTGAGAGAAGACAGTATCAGGAAACCCGAAAGACGAAGGAAATTCCTAATCTAGTAGCGGAAATTAGCAGCAGGCCCATCTCCTTCCAAACCAGCCAGAGAGAAGATCCTACCCTTTCCCACGCCTGGAACTCGGCCAAAACGGAGATCACCAATGAGGTGGGTCCTTATTTTCTTATCAAGAAAAACCTCCTATACCGAATAACTATAACTGTTAAGGGAGAAACCAAGCAACAGTTAGTAGTCCCTGAACCATTTCGAGCCCAAGTACTGTTTTTAGCCCATAATCAACCCGGGGGAGGTCATTATGGTCGGGAAAAAACAGAAGAATATCTGATGCGAAAATTCTATTGGCCCGGAGTGTATGCACAGATACGCAGATGCTGTTCCCAATGTCCTAGATGCCAATTAACTGAACCAGGAATGCCCAGGAAAGCACCACTATACCCTTTACCCATTATTGATATCCCTTTTAAATGGGTGGGTATGGATCTTGTAGGACCCCTACTTCCCTCTTCTAAAGGACATACTTACATTTTAGTCATAGTTGACTACACGACGAGATACCCCGAAGCCATACCCCTCTCCAGCATGACCACCAAAACAATAGCACAAGCCATGATAACAGTATTCTCCCGAATAGGTTTTCCCCAGGAAATACTGACAGATCAAGGTACACCCTTTATGTCAAAACTCATGAAACAGATATGTCAGATATTAGGGATCACCCAACTACTGACCTCGGTCTATCACCCCCAGACAGACGGGCTGGTAGAACGATATAACCGTACTATAAAGACACTGTTGAGGAAAACTGTGGATGAATCCGGTCGCAACTGGGATCAGAAACTTCCCTTGGTCCTATATTCCATACGAACCCACGAACAATCTTCCACAGGACACAGTCCCTTTGAATTAGTTTTCGGGAGACAGCCTCGTTGTCTCCTAGATATGGCCGCTGAGACGTGGGAGGAAGAACAGGAAGAAGGGAAACCCCTGATTGACTATATCCACCAACTCAAAAGTCAGTTGCAGACCCTCTGGGAGGATGTCCATAGTCATTTAGTCATGGCTCAAAAACAACAAAAATCCTACTATGACAAGGGAAGCAAAATACATTCTTTTCTCCCCAATGACCAGGTCCTCATCATGCGACCGACATCTGAACATAAACTGATTGCTAAATGGCAAGGACCCTATAGGGTTATTAGAGCAGTCTCTCCTGTTACTTATCTATTAGAGATAAACACCGGCCCGCGGAAAACCCAAATTTACCATATAAATTTATTAAAACAATGGAGACCTTCAGAAGAGACTGAAGAGCAAACGAACGCCGGTTGTTTTGTCTCTTCTACCGAAGAACGGGAAATAGATCTATACCCTTTACGAACAACACATCCAGAAGAGAAACCCAGTATTAATAAAGAACTCACCGAAACTGAAAAAACCCAATTAAACACCCTAATCGAACAACATCCCCATTTCTTCTCAGAAATACCGGGAAGAACTTCATTGATATATCATCACATTAAAACACCTGTAGGACATGTAGTGCGTCTTCGCCCTTATCGCATCCCTGAAGCACGAAAACCCATCATTGAAACCGAAGTCGAAACAATGTTAGCATTAGGGGTTATTGAACCCTCCAACAGCCCCTGGAATTCCCCAGTAGTGTTGGTTCCTAAACCAGACGGATCGATAAGATTTTGTATTGATTTTCGCAAACTTAATGTGATCTCCCTGTTCGACACCTACCCTATCCCCAGAGTGGATGACATCTTAGAGAAATTAGGGAAGGGCTCGTTATTTATCAACCCTTGACTTAACCAAGGGATATTGGCAGATACCCCTCCACCCCGATGCCAAAGAAAAGACAGCCTTTTCAACCTCCTCCGGCCTTTATCAATTCAAGGTTTTACCTTTTGGTCTTCACGGCGCTCCCGCAACTTTTCAGCGCCTGATGGATCAAATCTTAAAACCCTTCCAGACCTTTACCGCGGCCTACCTAGACGACATTGTCATCTTTAGTGAAACTTGGCAAGATCACTTATTGCATCTCCATTCAATCTTCTCTGCCTTAACGGAAGCCGGTCTAACTGCCAACCCTAAGAAATGTTTACTAGGTAACACTGAAGTCTCATATCTAGGTCATATCATAGGGAGTGGCACTTTACAACCGCAGAAAAGCGAGGTTGAGGCCATACTTCAAGCAGCTAAACCCAGGACGAAGAAAGACCTACGATCATTCCTAGGCTTAGTAGGATACTACCGCCGATTTATCCCCAATTATTCTACAGTTGCAGCCCCTCTGACTGATCTCCTGACCAAACAAAGACCCACGAAACTGACTCCATTTACCGACTCCCAACAGAGTAGTTTTGAAAGGCTAAAACAGTCCCTTACCACAGACCCGATTCTAAAATGCCCTGATTTTTCAAACAGTTTTCACTTATATACTGATGCTTCGGACGTCGGTCTCGGAGCTGTACTCACTCAGCCAGATGGAGAGGGATTCGACGGCCCTGTGGTTTTTCTAAGTAGAAAACTGTTTCCGCGAGAGACCCATTACCCAACTATTGAAAAAGAATGTCTCGCCATCAAATGGGCGGTAGACTCCTTGCAATATTATCTTTTAGGCAGGTCCTTCGTTTTATTTACTGACCATGCTCCTCTCACATGGCTTGCTTCTCACAAAGACTCTAACTCCAGAATCTTGAGATGGTTCCTAGAACTCCAACCCTTCACGTTCCAGGTACGCCACATCCCTGGTTCCCAACAAGGTCCAGCCGACTACCTCTCCCGGTTTCCTCCTTCCTCCTCCTCGGTCCTCGAGCAGTCCCGATCAAGGGTAGGGGATTGTAGACAGGTCTCGGAGACCGCGTCTAACTTACCCCGAATTCGCCATTACTCGGCAGACTCCCTGGAGACGATGTTGCGTTCCCCTGACAACGAGGGGACGCCACGCCGGAAGAGCTACAACGACTTCCGGGTTCCGGGAGCAATACAAAAGAAGGACAACGATCTGGGAAGGAGAGGAGACGCGACGGAGAAACAGTGCGAACAGGAGAGAACGCCAACCGAGAGAACAGAGTCACCGGCAGCCCCATCGAGGAAACAGGAGTTGGACCGCCAGAGGTGTACAGAACCGCGGGAAACGGCGAAAAGAGAGACGCCGGAGAGACGAGAGTGCCGCCACGACCTCGGAGGGTCGTGGCTTAACAAGGTACGGTCCCTCCTAGGGACAGGAGGGTTACGGGGAACCTCGGGCACCGGGAAAGGCACGAGGGAGGCGGGAGGAAGTACGGGGAGGGTGAGTGAGACACAAGGGAAGGGGAAGGAAGGGAACCAGGCACTTTATGGACACCAGGAACCCTGAACCCCACCACTGACCACCCCCTCACGGACTCACCCTGCTTGCTGCCTTTTCCCTCACGAGCACAATAAACAGCCCAGTTCCACAGAAGGACTTACCTGTTCCTTTCTTTTCCCTTCATGCCCGGAGTTCGAGGGAGACGCCCACATCCTTCTTAACCAGGACCGACCAGAGGGAGAAGAAACCTAAAGGAAAAGGGAAAGAAATTGAGAAGAGCAGAAAACCAAGGCTTACCAAATATATAAAAACATTGAATACGAGAATGTCCTGTGAATAAAACAGAGAATAAAACTTCAAATATAAAAAGCAGATACCCCTTCTCTGACTCTACTTGATCCGCTCGTAACGCAGCCTACCACACTCCCAGACCATATACTCCTATGGCTACCCTGCACTTACAATGTCTAACGTTTTGCTTAGACACTGTAGGGGCATAGTGCTCATGCACATATGCCCTCACCTGTGGTATAGTGCATCCTGCCTTAGGGCTTTAAGGCCTGCTAGAGGGGCGACTCACTAATGCCACAGGCAGAGTGAGGTTGGCAGGGCACTCTGAGGGGAGTGCCATGTCGACTTAGTCATTTTCTCCCCACCAGCGCACACAAGCTGAGAGGCAGTGTGCATGTGCTGAGTGAGGGGTACCTAGGGTGGCATAAAACATGCTGCAGCCCTGAGAGACCTTCCCTGGTATCAGGGCCCTTGGTAACAGTTACAAGAGACTTACCTGGGTGCCAGGGTTGTGCCAATTGTGGAGACAAAAGTACAGTTCAGGGAAAGAACACTGGTGCTGGGGCCTGGTTAGCAGGGTCCCAGCACACCTTCAAATCATAACTTAGCATCAGCAAAGGCATAAAGTTAGGGGGTAACCATGTCAAGGAGGCATTTCCTTACACAACCCCCCCCAAACGAAAGAGGATGAGACTAACCTTTCCCAAGAGAGTCTTCATTTTCTAAGTGGAAGAACATGGAAAGGCCATCTGCATTGGCATGGGCAGTCCCAGGTCTGTGTTCCACTATAAAGTCCATTCCCTGTAGGGATATGGACCACCTCAACAGTTTAGGGTTTTCTCCTTTCATTTGCATGAGCCATCTGAGAGGTCTGTGGTCAGTCTGAACTATGAAGTGAGTACCAAAAAGGTATGGTCTCAACCTCTTCAGGGACCAGACCTCAGCAAAGGCCTCCCTCTCAATGGCACTCCAAGGCTGCTCCCTGGGGAGCAACCTCCTGCTAATGAAAGCAACAGGCTGGTCAAGGCCAACTTAGTTTGTTTGGGATAGGACTGCTCCTATCCCATGTTCAGAGGCATCTATCTGCACAATGAACTGCTTAGAGTAATCTGGAGCTTTTAGACCTGGTGCTGTGCACATAGCTTGTTTCAGGGTGTCAAAGGCCTGTTGCCATTCCACAGTCCAGTTAACTTTCTTGGGCATTTTCTTGGAGTTACGTTCTGTGAGGGGTGTCACTATTGATCCATATCCCTTCACAAACCTCCTATAGTACCTAGTCAAGCCAAAGAATGCCCTGACTTGAGTCTGGGTTTTTGGAGCTATCCAGTCCAGAATAGTCTGGATCTTGGGTTGGAATGGCTGAACTTGGCCTCCACCTACAAGGTGTCCCAAGTAAACCACAGTACCCTGTCCTATCTGACATTTAGATGCCTTGATAGAGAGGCCTGCTGCTTTCAGGGCCTGCAAAAACTTCTTTAGGTGGACCAGGTGATCTTGCCAGTTGGAGCTAAAGACAGCAATATCATCAGGATAAGCTGCACTAAAGAACTCCAAGCCAGCAAGGACTTGATTCACTAAACCTTGGAAGGTGGCAGGGGCATTCTTTAAGCCAAAGGGCATCACAGTGAACTGGTAGTGCCCATCAGGTGTAGAGAATGCTGTTTTCTCTTTTGCTCCTGGTTCCATTCTTATTTGCCAGTAGCCTGCTGTCAAGTCAAAGGTACTCAGGTATTAGACAGCACCCAATTTATCAATCAGCTCATCTGCCCTTGGAAAGGGGTGAGCATCTGTCTTGGTGACAGGATTAAGCCCTCTGTAGTCCACACAGAACCTCATCTCTCTCTTGCCATCTTTTGTGTGAGGTTTGGGGACCAAGACCACTGGGCTATCCCAGGGACTATCAGAGTGCTCAATCACTCCCAACTCAAGCATCTTGTGGACTTCCACTTTGATGCTTTCCTTAACTTGGTCAGACTGTCTGAATATTTTGTTTTTGACAGGCATGCTGTCTCCTGTGTCCACATCGTGGGTACACAGGTGTGTCTGACCAGGGGTTAGGGAAAAGAGCTCAGCAAAATGCTGGAGAACTTGCTGCAGTCAGCTTGCTGTTGGCCAGAGAGGGTGTCTGCGTAAATCACTCCATCTACTGTGCCATCTTTAGGGCCAATGGAGAGGAAATCAGGGAGAGGTTCACTCTCTGCTTCCTGGTCCTCATCTGTAACCATTAACATGTTTACATCTGCCCTGTCACGGAAGAGTTTTAGGCGGTTAACATGGATCATCCTCTTGGGGGTGCTGCTAGTGCCTAGGTCCACCAGGTAGGTGACCTCACTCTTCTTCTCTAGTACTGGGTAAGGGCCAGAACCCAGACTTTCAGCCCTGGCTGAAACTCAACCATAGCAGCCTTTTGGTCATACCACATCTTCTGGAGTTGTTGGCTGGCCTCAAGGTTTTACTTGCCTTTTCCATTTACTCTGCCATCCTGGAACATTGGCCTAGTACATAGTCCACTATATCTTGCTTAGGCTCATGAAGAGGTCTGTCCCAGCCTTCTTTCACAAGAGCTAGTGGTCCCTTTACAGGATGGCCAAACAGAAGTTCAAAGGGGGGAAAGCCTACTCCCTTCTGAGGCACCTCTCTGTAGGCGAAAAGCAGACATGGCAAGAGGACATCCCATCTCCTTTTGAGTTTTTCAGGGAGCCCCATGATCATGCCCTTCGATGTCTTGTTAAATCTCTCAACAAGACCGTTGGTTTGTTGATGGTATGGTGTGGTTAATTTGTAAGTCACCCTACACTCATTCCACATGTGTTTTAGGTAAGCTGACATGAAGTTGGTACCTCTGTCAGAAACCACCTCCTTAGGAAATCCCACTCGGGTAAAAATACCAATGAGTGCTTTGGCTACTTCAGGGGCAGTAGTGGACCTAAGGGAAATTGCTTCAGGGGTACCTAGTAGCATGATCCACTACTACTAGGATATACGGATTCCCTGATGCTGTGGGAGGTTCAAGTGGACCCACTATATCCACTCCCACTCTTTCAAAGGGGACCCCTACCATTGGAAGTGGAATGAGGGTGCCTTTGGGTGGCCACCTGTCTTACCACTGGCTTGACAGGTGGCACAGGAGGCACAAAACACCTTCACCTTCTTGGACATATTGGGCCAATAGAAATGGTTGACTAACCTCTCCCATGTCTAGGTTTGTCTCAAATGCCCAGCAAGGGGAATGTCATGGGCTAAGGTCAGAATGAACTCCCTAAACTCCTGAGGCACTACCACTCTCCTAGTGGCACCAGGTTTTGGATCTCTTGCCTCAGTGTAAAGGAGTCCATCTTCCCAACAGACCCTGTAGGTTCCACTGACATTTCCTTTGCTTTCTTCAGCAGCTTGCTGCCTTAGGCCTTCAAGAAAGGGACAAGTTTCTTTCCCCTTGCACAGCTGTTCCCTTGAGGGTCCCCCTGGGCCCAAGAGCTCAACCTGATAAGGTTCTAACTCTATAGGCTCAGTTCCCTCAGAGGATAGAACTTCTTCCTGAGAAGAGAGGTTCTTTTTCTTTTTCTGTGCTGAAGCTGGTTCCCCAGTCTTCTTTCCTTTTCTCTTGGAGGGTTGGGCCATTATTCCAGACTCCAACACCTCTTTTTCACCCTGAGCTCTGCACTGTGCCATAGTCTTGACACACACCAGTTCAGGGATACCCAGCATGGCTGCATGGGTTTTGAGTTCTACCTCAGCCCATGCTGAGGACTCCAGATCATTTCCAAGCAGACATTCAACTGGTATAGCAGAGGAGACTACCTCCTGTTTCAGGCCAGTGACCCCTCCCCATTCTAAAGTTACCATAGCCATGGGATGTACTTTAGTCTGATTGTCAGCATTGGTGAATGGATAAGTTTGTCCAGTCAGGTATTGTCCTGGGGAAACCAGTTTGTCTGTCACCATAGTGACATTGGCACCTGTATCCCACAGGGCCTCTACTCTAGTCCCATTAATAAAGAGCTGGTGTCTGTATTTTTGCATGTTAGGCGGCCAGGCAGCTAGTGTGGCTAAGTCCACCCCACCCTCAGAGACTAATGTAGCTTCAGTGTGAAACCTGATTTGCTGTGGGCACACTGTTGATCCCACCTGGAGACTGGCTATTCCAGTGCTAACTGGAGTAGTAATAGAAGTGGAACCTTCCTTGGGACAGGCCTTGTCTCCAGTTTGATGTCCATGCTGACTACAGCTGTGACAACAGGCCTTTTTGGGATCAACGTTTTTACCCTGGTACCCAAATGAGGATTGTGAAGAGGCTTTGGACCCAGCCTCCTGTGCAGGTTTTTGGGGCCCTGTAGAAGACTCTTTACTTTTTCGCTTGGATGTCTCAACACTCTTCCCCTGGGGAGGCTTTGTGACCCATTTTCTTTTGGTCACCCTCTGTGGAAGTCTTGGTCACCCTTGTCTTGACCCAGTGGTCTGCCTTCTTTCCCAATTCTTAGGGAGAAATTTGACCTAGGTCTATCAGATGCTGATGCAGTTTATCATTGAAACAATTACTTAAAAGGTGTTCCTTCATAAACAAATTATACAGCCCTTCATAATCATTTACACCACTGCCATTAATCCAACCATCCAGTGTTTTGACTGAGAAGTCAACAAAATCAACCCAGGTCTGGCTCGGGGATTTTTGAGCCCCCCAGAACCTAATCCTGTACTCCTCAGTTGAGAATCCAAATCCCTCAATCAGGGTAGCCTTCATGAGGTCATAGGATTCTACCTCTTTTCCAGAGAGTGTGAGGAGTCTATCCCTACACTTTCCAGTGAACATTTCGCAAAGGAGAGCACCCCAGTGAGATCTGTT
Organism: Pleurodeles waltl; assembly: GCF_031143425.1. NCBI lineage: Eukaryota > Metazoa > Chordata > Amphibia > Caudata > Salamandridae > Pleurodeles > Pleurodeles waltl. The sequence goes on along the minus strand of NC_090446.1, from coordinate 972,139,284 downwards.
TACTTTTCTGGTTGCACAAGCCCTCTCAAAAGCTGTGAACCACTTGGTGATGTCATCACCATCTTCATATTTTGTTACAATCGCTTGTTTTTTTTTAGCATGTCAGTATTCTCTCTGACCCTATTTAAGTTGCTGCCATCATTGATGGGAGCTAAACCAATCTCTTGTCTTTCCCTTTCTATGGCTAGGAGCTGTCTCTCCAAAGCCAATCTTTTGGCCATCCTGGCTAACAGGAGGTCATCTTCATTTAGGCTGCCCTCAATGCTTCCAGAGTTGCTGGACCCCACTGTGGGAGAAGCAGCATCTCTATCACTTGTGGAGTCAGGGTTTGAGGAACCCTGGGCTCCCTAACTAGGACAGGAGGGGGGAAATTCTCCTCCAGGTCACTAGTTTCCCCCTCTGTAAGGTTGTCTTCAGAGGGGTGGTCTCTAGCAAACTCTGCCAAAAGCTCCTGGAGCTGTACTTTGGTAGGGTTTGATCCAGTTTTTATATTTTTTATTTTGCAGAGAGTCCTTAACTCTGACATCCTAAGATGCAGGTAAGGGGTGAGGTTGAGTTCCACCACCATCTCATCTGTGCTAGGCATTATGGGCCATATGTACGAACACATTTTCCCATTGACACAGAATGGGAAAAACCCTTTGCTACATCTGGCCCTATTTCTCTAAAAGTTGGGATACTTTTTAAGAATCTAAAACTATCACTAGAACTTAATCCAAACTTTTATAAAACTTTTAAACTCTAAAATAAATGCTAACAGGGACTTACACAAAGCCCTCGCAGGACTTTTAAAAATTGAGAAAAATAGGTCAAATTGCAAAAATTAGTTTCTAATGACAATTTTTGGAATTTAGTCGTGTGCTCGGGTATTGGCTGAGTAGTCCAGCAAATGCAAAGTGTTAGATCCCACCACTGCCACCAATGTAGGAAGTTGGCTCTGTATATACTATTTAAAAGTAAGAAATAGTGTGCACGGAGTCCAAGGGTTCCCCTTAGAGGTAAGAGAGTGGCAAAATTAGATAATTGTAATGCTCTATTTTGTGGTAGTGTTGTCGAGCAGTAGGTTTATCAGAGGGTAGTGTTAAGCATTTGTTGTACACACACACCAATAAATGAGGAAAATGAGGAACACACACTCAAAGACTTACTCCAGGCCAATAGGTTTTTATATTGAAAAATATATTTTCTTAGTTTATTTTAAGAACCACAGGTTCAAGATTTACAAGTAATACTTTAAATGTAAGGTACTTGACTTAGATACTTTAGGAACTTTGAATAAAAGCAATATTACATACAGGCTTTGTGAAAATGGCAATAAGCTATTTTCAAATTGGACTCTGCAAAAATCAACAGTCCCGGTGGGGGGGGGGTATGTAAAGGTTAGTTCTGTAGGTAAGTAAAACACTTACAAGTCTCAAAGTTGCGGCATAGGTAGCCCACCGTTGGGGGTTCAAGGCAACCCCAAAGTTACCACACCATCAACTCAGGGCCGGTCAGGTGCAGAGGTCAAAGAGGTGCCCAAAACACATAGGCTTCTATGGAGAACAGGGGTGCCCCGGTTCCAGTCTGCCAGCAGGTAAGTACCCGCGTCCTCGGGGGCAGACCAGGGGGGTTTTGTAGGGCACCGAGGGTGGACACAAGAAGGCACAGCAAGTACGCCCTCAGCGGCACAGGGGCGGGCGGGTGCAGAGTGAAAACAGGCGTCGGGTTTTGTATAGGAAGTAATGGAGGGACCCGGGGGTCACTTCACTGATGCAGGCAGGCACCGGGGGGCTCCTTGGGGCAGCCACCACCTGGGCTACGCAGAGGGTCGCCTGGGGGTCGCTCCTGCACTAGAGTTCGGTCCTTCAGGTCCTGGGGGCTGCGGGTGCAGTGTTGGTTCCAGGCGTCGGGTCCCTTGTTACAGGCAGTCACGGTCAGGGGGAGCCTATGGATTCTTTCTGCAGTCGTCGCTGTGGGGGCTCAGGGGGGTTGTCTCTGGTTACTCACGGGCTCGCAGTCGCCGGGGAGTCCTCCCTTAGATGTTGGTTTTCTGCAGGTCGAGCTGTGGGCGTCGGGTGCAGAGTGGGAAGTCTCACGCTTCCGGCGGGAAACGTTAAGTCTTTAAAATTGCTTCTTTGTTGCAAAGAAGTTGCAGGTTTTTGAACAGGGCCGCTGTTCACAGGAGTTTCTTGGTCCTTGGGTGCAGGGCAGTCCTCTGAGGCTTCAGAGGTCGCTGGTCCCTGTTGGATGCATCGCTGTTGCAGTTTTCTTCGAAGTTGGGAGACAGGCCGGTAGGGCTGGGGCCAAAGCAGTTGTTGTCTCCCCGTCTTCTCTGCAGGGCTTCAGGTCAGCAGTCCTTCTTCTTGTTAAGGTTGCAGCAATCTAGTTTCCTAGGTTCTGGGGTGCCCCTAAATGCTAGATTTAGGGTTGTGTTTAGTTCTGGGAGGGCAGTAGCCAATGGCTACTGTCCCTGAGGATGGCTACACCCTCTTTGTGCCTCCTCCCTGTGGGGAAAGGGGCACATCCCTAATCCTATTGGGGGAATCCTCCAAGCTCAAGATGGAAGATTTCTCAAGGCAGGGGTCACCTCAGCTCAGGACACCTTAGGGGCTGTCCTGATTGGTGGGTGACTCCTCCTTGTTTTTCTCATTATCTCCTCCAGCCTTGCCGCCAAAAGTGGGCGCAGTGGTCGGAGGGGTGGGCATCTCCATTAGCTGGGATGCCCTGGGGCGTTGTAACAAAAGGGGTGAGCCTTTGAGGCTCACCGCCAGGTGTTACAGTTCCTGCAGGGGGAGGTGAGAAGCACCTCCACCCAGTACAGGCTTTGTTCCTGGCCACAGAGTGATAAAGGCACTCTCCCCATGTGGCCAGCAACATGTCTGGCAGGAACTGGTTAGCCTACACTGGAAGTCGGGTATGTGTTCAGGGGGCATCTCTTAGATGCCCTCTGGGTGTATTTTAAAATAAATTGTACACTGGCATCAGTGTGCATTTATTGTGCTGAGAAGTTTGATACCAAACTTCCCAGTTTTCAGTGTAGCCATTATGGTACTGTGGAGTTCGTGTTTGACAAACTCCCAGACCATATACTCTTATGACTACCCTGCACTTACAATGTCTAAGGTTTTGCTTCGACATTGTAGGGGCATAGTGCTCATGCACATATGCCCTCACCTGTGGTATAGTGCACCCTGCCTTAGGGCTGTAAGGCCTGCTAGAGGGGTGACTTACTTATGCCACAGGCAGTGTGAGGTTGGCATGGCACTCTGAGGGAAGTGCCATGTCGCCTGAGTCATTTTCTCCCCACCAGCACACACAAGCTGAGAGGCAGTGTGCATGTGCTGAGTGAGGGGTCCCTAGGGTGGCATAAGACAAGCTGCAGCCCTGACAGACCTTCCCTGGCATCAGGGCCCTTGGTACCAGGGGTACCAGTTTCAAGGGACTTACCTGGGTGCCAGGGTTGTGCCAATTGTGGAGACAAAAGTACCGTTTAGGGAAAGAACACTGGTGCTGGGGCCTGGTTAGCAGGGTCCCAGCACACTTTCAAATCATAACTTAGCATCAGCAAAGGCAAAAAGTTAGGGGGCAACCATGCCAAGGAGGCATTTCCTTACAACATGGCTTGAGAAACACTAGGCGACAAACATCCCAATGGTAGGTGTATACAATTTTAGTCGAAGGATGCCTGGCTTTCAAAATTGTAGTGTATTGGATGATTTAGAATGGAACCTTTCTGGCTCCAAAGGACTGTATCAGTGTGACTCAATCGCTACAATAGAATGTAATGAAAACTTAGAATGGTGGAATTCACAAGTACAAGCAAAGGAATAAAGACATTTGATTAACATGTCTGGGTGGCCTAGTCATTTAGCGGGTACAAAGCTGGGGAAGATACTACAACTGGGGATGAGATAGGGGATAAGTATTCCGAAGAAGAAAGTGCTCTCTTGGAGAGTTTTCCATGATCCAAGCAAATTGCTTGTGCATGCCACATGTGCCTTCATCGAAGTGCTGAGTCGACGGTTGACATATGTGGAGGCAAAGCACAACTCCAGCTGATGTGAAGTGTGTGAATAGAAAAAGAGCTTCACGAAAAAGTCTATGCATAGTTGGTCAGGAAACGATGACCAAGATCCTACAAAAAGGTACTGCGCTGCCACACAAAATAAAGTTTTACATTGTACGGAGCGCCAACGCTGAAGGAGGATACAACAAGGTTTATAAAGCGGAGTTAAAGACAATTATCAGATACCAAAAAAAACTCTGCAAGGCAGAGATCAACCAGATTTAAGAACACGCAAGCTGAAGTGTAAAAAGAATAAAACAGATAACTTACCGAGCCCGATAGACAGAGTCATCATACCCCAGTGTCATGGGTTCCTTTTAGTACCTAGATTGGGCACTCATATTTTAGCTCTTAAGCCCATAGTCTGTGCCTGTAAGAAACATACAGATATTATTCGCTCTTATTCATGTTCACTTTTAGCTTGTTGTTTTATATTTTATCAGCTGCCTTCCTTGGAATATATATTTGTTGGTGTTCCACATTAATCTGTCCCTTGCACGCATTTCACTCTGTGCCCTGCTCAAGACTTATATTTACACACAATAGTTTATCGAGTATTGCTGCTCCAAGAGTTATGGAGTCAACTTTCAAACCATAGACATACTATCACACCAGGCCAGTTCTCAGAACACAACACATTTTGTTATATAAGCAATACACAGACTGAAGAAGGGTAAAAGGGACATTCCAACTAGCCATCTTCTGCTGTGCGCCACTTCTCCGACAGCTTCACTGATCTTGGCCTTGTCTTTCCAGCCAACCAGGAGGACTGCCATCAGAACCACAAGAAGACCCTTGCCTTCTTTCAGGTATGTAGTTGGGGTGCCTTCCATAGACCAGGATGGGCAGAAGGGCTAACACTGCTAAGCTCTCATGTTAGACATTAGGGTGTAGGTAGGAATTCTTAGACTCATGATTACGTCAGGATGTTGGGGCTGTTTATATGTTTCACTCTAATGGTCACAATCCTCGCTGTATTATATTTCATCAACCTAATAATTGTAGTTCATGCTTATCATAGAATTCAGTTTCTTCAATAAATGCGTTGAAACTTATCCTGCATTTCTTTGTCTACCTTCACATGTTTGAGACTTTGTGCAACTTAGAGAAAGGGGTATGATCTTCCACCGTGACTTCCCTGAGTCAGACTGTCATGTTTCTAGGCTGCCAGAAATCACTGTTACTTTGCAAGTTTGGGTGAGTTGAGGATAGCTAGCTGACGAAGTCAGACTGACAGCTTCCAGTCCATGTGAGACTGACTCAGTTACCCACAAGCGGTGGTTCTGCCACCTTAAACTTAGCAGTCTTACCTCCGTGGTAAGAGTCCTACGACAACAGTTGATGGTGGCCCCAAGAGAAGTGGTGCTAAAGGATCGCTCCATATTAACAGTGGTCATACACTTGGCAGTAGGTCATTCTGCTGATGGGTCCCATCAAGGACGACCCAGAGGTCGGGCCCATCGCAAGGCTAATGCTGTGGCATGAATGGAACTGATCCTGGTTTCCGGTCAGAGAGGAAGGGGAGAGCTCCAATCCAGACGTCAGTAAGTTCCACACTGGTCTACAATGCGGCTGCTTTCCTGAAACCGCTACCACCATTCGACAAGGCCAAAAAGCAAAGTATTGGTGATAGATGGACTGCCTGGATAGAGACATTTGAAGATTTCATTGATGCACTTGAAGAGACTGATTACAGGAGTATTATCAAATATTTCAAAAATCTTGCTGGTGATGGTGTGAAAGAAGTCATAAAGCAAATGCAAAGGACTGAAGAAGTCACATGCCGTTAGATTAAGAATGTGTTGAATCTCAAATTCAATCCAGTACCAATGGCAATTATGAACGATATGTTTTCAGTAAAGAATGTCAGAGTTAGTGAAACAATCGATGAATTTGTGGAAAGACTCAACACACTCACCAAACACCATAAGTTCAATAAACTTAATGATGAAGAAGCCACATGACAGAGTGATTGATGGATATTTGTCCGATTTATTCAGGTGACGAATGCTGAGAGAAACTCTTAGTCTGGAGCGAGTGTTGACTGCTGCAAGACGTGCTGAAAGACAAGCTGCCGACATGGAGGACAGAGGTGCCCAGAGCGAGTCAGTCATCAGTGTGAAAAGTATTTTGAAACAAAAGGGAAGGAAACAAAGTAATGTCTGCATGCAAAAAGAAGTTATGTTTTAGATGTGGGTTTGCGTTCTCACACAAAATAAAGTGTCCCGCCATTGATCAGATATGCAAAGACTGTGGTAAAGAAAACCATTTTGTGACAATGTGCAGAGTGAAGGAAAAAGTTAGTGTGTCGCGGTGCAAAGATAAAATGGCCACCAGAAGCTTCCAGAAGCAACGTTCCACACATGCCCAATAAGCCAAGCGGTGACATCAGTGGAGGCAAACAGATACTAAACAAAGTTGATTGTAATCTAAATCATTGTCAAACAGTTCTTCTGCCTCAATAACAAGTGAAGATGAAGAATGTACAAGCACTGATCCATTTGCTGTAAGGTGAGCGGCAAATGCCTGCTTGCTCAGCTTCAACACGGTTGCAGAAGTGGAACTGTTGTTGGTGAATTACAACATAAATGCTGATCATGAAATAGTAAGTCAATTCCCTTCACTGTTTCATGGTTTAGAAAAGTGAAAGACTATGAAAGTAAAGCTGCATATTAATGAGGATGTCTCTCCTGTTGCTCAGAGAGATAGATGAGTTGCTTTTCATTTACAAGAATCTGTTGAAAAAGAACTTGAATCATTACATAAGCACAACATTATTGAATGTTCCACTGGTCCAACACCATTGTTTGCTTCAATAGTAGTAGTCCCTAAAAAGGACCGTGAAGGAGCTGTGAGTTTATGTATTTACATGTGCCAGAACAAATGAATTGAGAACGACATCCAGAACCTCACATTGCTGACATAATAACGCAGTTGAATGGTGCCAAATTCTTTTCTCTACTTGATTTGAATAAAGGGTATCATCAGAACTTGAAAAAAGCTGCAGATATATTACAACCTTTTGTACACATGTTGGTATGTTTACATACAAGAGACTTAGAGCCTGATTTAGGTTTAGGCGGAGGGGAATACTCACATGAAGGATATCCTGTCCGCCTTGTTATGATCCCATGATATCCTATGGAGATTGTAAAAAGGCAGACATGATATCCATCATGTTTGTAATGGAGTATATCCTCTTCCAATATTGAAATCAGGCCCTTAGTTTTGGCGTATCAGCAGCTGCAGAACTTTTCCAAGACGTCACACGACACATCATACAACCTGTTGTGAATGAATTAAATTATATTGATGACATATTAGTTTTTGGAGCTACACAGAAGAAGTACGATAAATCCCTCACACAAGTATGTCAATTACTCAATATTGCAGGCTTGACCTTAATGCAGACAAATGTGAGTTCAACAAGACCCAATTGAAATTCTTTGCCCATATCTTTTCTGATAGGGGTATGATGAATGATCCTGCAAAAGTACAAGTTTTGATAAATGCTGAAATTCCCACAAGATGTTTCGATGATACTCTCTTTTCTTGGAATGGCCAGTTACTGTCCAAGAAACATAAAGGACTTTGCTGCTGTTATTGCTCCATTACGAGCATTAACAAAGAAAAATATTTCTTTTAAATGGTCATGAGAATCTGAAACATTTTCAGGAGAACCAAACACAACATCAAAAATGCTACTGCAATGGTGTACTTCGATCCTAAGCTCCATACCGAGATTGTGATCGACTTTAGCCAAGTCAGGTTAGATGATATACTTGCATAGCATAGTTGACGCTCAAATGCTAGATAACATATTGTGGCCTATCCTAGTAGTATTTTGCCTCGAACAGAACATGCTTACTCACAGACTGTGTAGGAAAGTTTGGTTGTAGTATGGGCTTGTGAACATTTCCATGTATTCCTGTACGGAAAGCCTTTTATGCTAGTGACTGATCATCAAACTTTTCTGACCATCTTTGGCAATCCAAAAGCCAAGATGCTTCCTCGAATTGAGCAATGGGGACTACGATTGTAAGAGTATAATTATACAATTGTGCATCAACCAGGAAAAGATCAAAATCCTGCTGCCTACTTTTCAAGAGTGCCTATCCAAGATGGCTAGGGTCTACATCAATTTATTGTCAAGTCCAGTACACCAGCTGCTGTGTCGTTAGCCCAGACTGTCACAATAGGGACCTGCTGAAGTTAAAAGACATAATTACACATCAGTGGTAGAATAAACATAATTGACCTCTCCGTAATGATGGTGAATATCAATAATCCAAAAATGTTAAAGATGAATTGTCCATAACTTAGGTAAGAGTTATACGGTGAAGATCATGATTCCGGAGAATCTAAGACAAAAGGTGATTGAAGCGGCTCACGAAGTACATTGTGGTATTGTTTCTACAAAGAGACCGAGTTTGATTTCCATAGTTAGATGGAAGAGTTGAAAAGGAACTCAAGCCCCGTCACATATGCAATTGCCTGTCAACTAAAGTTACTCATCATATTCTGAACATGTCAGAACTCTCTAAACACGTGTGGAAGAGTACAGCCATTGATTTCTTTGGTTGACTTGATAATGGACATAATATAATGGTGATTATAGATGAATATTTATGTTTTCCTTTAGTCAAAGATCATCTACAGCACATGAGAAAGTAGTTGAAAAACTTGATGGCATACCAGCCATTGTAAAGTGTGATAATGGTCCACCCTTCAACATTAAAGAATTTAAAGAATTTCTGGAATATCTGAACATAAAGCATCAAAAGTTGACAACCTTATGGCCACAGGCCAGTGGACTTGTTGAGCATATTATGAGTACGCTAAAGGAAGCAGTACAATGTACAACTTTTGAAAAGCTTAGTTTAAAGACAGTATTAGATTCTACTTAATGTACAAGTTACCTACCTCCGTTTATGAAATATCTGGTAGAGACATATTCTAGTTGCAGATTCCTTATCTTAGAATTTTCCCCCAAGCGTCAGACTGGATCCGGAGATTTTTCTTCAAGCATTACCCTTGCGCGTCGGTAGTTGGCGTCGTGGTGCCCGTTATGACGGCGGGAGTAGTACGTAGACGCCGCCCTCGTGCAGTGACGTCAGTTTCTTTTAACGACTTTCCAGGCCAGAGCGGAGAGCCGCTAAGAACACTGAGATTGGTGCGCCAGAGCTAAGGACCTGAAAGGGAGAATCCCTGTCCCTAGAATCAGTTCGCAAGTGGGGAGGATGGGTGGGCGGTAAGGAATTTGCAACTAGAATATGTCTCTACCAGATATTTCATTACCAAAGGTAAGTAACTTGTACATCTAATAGAGACTTCTAGTTGCAGATTCCTTACCTTAGAATAGATTCCCAAGCAATGCCATCCTCGGTGGTGGGCTGCAAACCAAGATCACACTAGAAAGTCCTGCAGGACCGAACAACCAAAACAGCCGCCTCGACGGACCTGACTATCCAGGCAGTAATGCTTAGCAAACGTGTGCAGGGATGCCCATGTAGCTGCCTGGCAGATATCCAGGACAGGAACTCCGTGTGCTAACACAGTGGAAGCAGCAGTTGCTCTAGTACAGTGGTTCCCAAACTCTTTAATGCCGCACCCCCAGTTGAAAAATAAAAACCATTGGGCCCCCCCCCTCAGAATTTTTCACAATTATTTTTTAAAGCTGCCAATGTTTAAATATGTCTAGACTTATTTAAACATTGCAGTTAAGTACTGTTACCTTTTTAAAAATGTAATTACATGTTTCTGCTCAAAACAAAGCCCTGTTAGCTCTATAATGCTTCTTTTGGTCAGAGCCTGGCGCCCCCCTTGGGATCACTTGAGGCCCCCCAATTTGAAGACCCCTGCTCGAGTGGAATGAGCACACAAGCCTTCAGGAGGTTGCTTCTTGGCCAAGGAGTAGCACATTTTGATGCAAAGAAGCACCCCTCGAGAGATGATACGCTTTTGCACCACCTTCCCTTTTTTCGCACCCACTTACCCAACGAAGAGTTGATCGTCCATCTGGAAATCTTCAGTACGATTGAGGTAGAAGGCCAATGCTCTTTTTGGGTCCAGACCGTGGAGTCTCTCCTCCTCATGGGAAGGATGTGGGGTGCGTAGAAAGTAGGCAAAGTGATGGACTGGCCTCGATGAAAGGGTGTAACCACCATAGGAAGGAAGGAAGCTCTAGTGCGCAACACTACTTTGTCAGGGTGCACAGACAAGTAGGGAGGTTTTGAGGAAAGGGCCTGAAGCTCACTCACCCTGTGAGCAGAGGTGATAGCGACCAGAAAGACAGTTTTGAAGGTGAGGAGCCGCAAGGGACAATTATGCATTGGCTCAAAGGGGGTACACATCAAGTAAGTAAGTACAAGATTAAGATCCCACTGAGGCATGATGAACGGAGTGGGAGGAAATAAATGGGTGAGTCCTTTTAGGAAACTACTCACAATAGGAGATTTAAAGAGTGAGGGCTGATCAGGTAGCCTAGGAAAGGCCAAAATGGCAGATAAATGCCCTTTAAGGGTGCCCAAAGCAGAGCCTTGCTGGGCTAAAGAAAGAATGAACAGAAGAACCTCTGACAGAGGGGCAGAAAGGGGATCAACAGATTTGTTGGAACACCATGCCACAAATGTATTCCAATGATAGGCGTATACAGTTTTATTCGATGGACGCCTGGCTGCCAAGATAACATTGCAGACTTCAGGTGGAAGGGCAAAAGCCGTCAACTGTTGCTGCTCAATCTCCATGCATGAAGGTGGAGGTTGGACAGGTTCAGGTGAAGAACCGTCCCCTGTTGCTGCGACAGAAGATCCGCCCGAAGAGGCAGTCTGAGTGGATCGATGGACATGCTCAATAGCTCTGGAAACCACACTCTTTGAGCCCAGTCCGGAGCCACCAAGATGACTTAGGCTCGGTCGTTCTTGATTTTCTTGAGAACTCTCGGCAGAAGAGGGATAGGCGGGAAGGTGTAAAGGCGGCGAGAGTTCCACTTGAGACGAAAAGCGTCTCCGAGCGAGTGCCGCCTTGGAAACTCCAACGCACAAAACAGCTGACATTGCGCATTCTCTGCGAAGGTGAACAGATCTAACCAAGGCTCTCCCCACTGCTGAAAGAGACCTTGCGCCACCTCCAGATGGAGACGCCATTCGTGATCGGCTGTGCATCAACGACTGAGTTCGTCCGCTCTAGCGTTGAGGGAGCCCCCCAGATGTTGAACCAACAGGGCAATTCCCTGATGTTCCAGCCATGTCCAGAGGCGTAGTGCCTCCTGACAAAAGGTCCAGGACCCTACTCCGCCCTGGTTGTTGGAGTACCACATGGCGGTAGTATTGTCCGTGAACACCTGCACTACTTTCCCTTTGAGAGAGGAAAGAAATGCTTTCAACGCAAGCCTGATCGCCAGCAAATTTATATGGAGCCCCGACTCTGCCAGAGACCAGAGGCCTCTGATCTCTGCCTCTCCCATGTGGCCACCTCAACCGAGAAGTAACGCATCTGTCACTATCGAGAGATCTGGTTGGGGAAGGGAGAGGGATCTGCTGTGGACCCAATTTGGATTCGAAAGCCACCAATGCAGGTCTTTCACAGTTCCCTCCGAGATCTGGACCAGGTCGGATAGATTCCCCTGATGCTGCGCCCACTGGAACTTCAGGTCCCACTGCAAAGCCCACATATGCCATCTGGCATGTGTTACTAGCAGGAGGCCATGAGGCCCAGCAGCCTCAGAGTCAATCTCACCGAAACCCAAGACCAAGGGTGAAAGATCAGAATCCTAGCCTGAATGTCTTGGACTCGTTTGTCGGGAGGATAAGCCCAAAACTGCACTGTGTCCAGAACTGCCCCGATAAAAGGGAGCGACTGAGAGGGAGTCAGGTGTGACTTCAGCAAGTTGATATTGAAACCCAGCATGTGCAGGAGGTTTGCCATTTTCTGAAGGTAGGAGACGACTTTCTGGGGCGATTCCACCTTCAAGAGCCAGTCGTCGAGGTAGGAGAAGGCTGAAACCCCTAACCTGCGCAGATGAGCTGCAACCACCGCCATCACTTTCGTGAACACCTGAGGGGCGCTGGTAAGGCCGAAGGGGAGCACAGTAAACTGAAAGTGCTCGTGACCTACGACGAATCGTAGGTAACGTCTGCGGGCAGGCAGGATGGGGATGTGGAAATAAGCGTCCTGAAAGTCCAACACCACCATCCAGTCTCCTGGGTCTAAGACAGACAGAACCTGAGCCAGGGTGGTCATTTTTAATTTCTTCTTCTTGAAGAAGTAGTTTAGGTCCCAAAGGTCTAGGATAAGACGTAAGCCCTTGTCCTTCTTTGGTATCAGAAAGTAGCGGGAATAACAACCACGACCTACTTCTGGCACAGAGACCTTTTTTATAGCTCCCTTGGCCAAGAGAGCCGTGACCTCCTTGCAGAGAAGCGCCAAATGATCCTCCGGAAGGTGATTGAAGGATGGTGGCATGTGTGGTGAAGCAGATTGAAAGGGAGGGAGTAGCCCTTTGGAATGATCTGCAAAGCCCACCTGTCCGTGGTGACGTTACCAGTGGGGCAGGTGATGGCGAATCCTGCCACTAACTGGACGGGAGTGAGGGGACGGACTAGGAGGGTTTGGAGGCTGCAGCGGGGGCAGAGGTGGACTGAACAGAGCTCTAGTTCCCTGTCCCACAGCCATGTGGGATTCCGCATCCTCGGCCATGCATAGGCTGACCAGCGTGCGTGGCACAGTGGCTGTGTGGAGGACACGACAGGGCGCCCATACCCTGTCCACTAAAGGAGCGAAAAGCAGACTGGGGGGGGCGAGAGGCTGAGGAAAGACCGAGTGACCGAGCTGTAGCCCAGGAATCCTTGAACCTCTCCAAGGCAGAGTCTGCTTTGTCTCCGAAGAGATGGGTGCCATCAAAGAGCATGTCCATGAGTGACTGTTGGACATCCCCCGAGAAACCAGAAGTTCGTAACCAAGCGTGGCGTCGTAAGGCCACTGTCATAGCAACCGATCTGCCCAGAGAGTCGGTTGTATCCAGCCCACAACGGATTGTGAACTTTGTCGCGTCTCTCCCATCGTTCACTGCTTGGGAGACAATAGCACGGCCCTCCTCCAGTATCGGCAGCAGGACTTGCACAACCATATCCCACAAGGAGTGGGTATAGCGGCCCAAAAGGCATGCAGTGTTCACAGACCGCATCGCTAGACTGGAGGAAGGAAACAACTTCTTGCCAAACTGTTCCAGCCTTTTGGATTCCCTATCCGTGGGTGCGGAAGGGTACACGCCTGAAGAAGAGGAAGCCTGGATAATAAGACTCTCAGGTGTGGAGTGTTGGGGCAGGAATTTAGGGTCGTTCGGAGCGGGCCGATGGCAGCGTGCAATAGTCCTATTCACAGGAGCCCCTGTGTTGGGTTCGTACCATGTACCCAAAAGGACATCGGTGAGGGCTTCACTAAATGGCAAAAGGGGTTCTGAAGTACAAGCCCCAGGCTGAAGCACCTCCATCAGGAGATTAGACCTGAACTCTAAAGTAGGAAGCTCAAGGCCGAGAACCTCAGCTGCCCTACTGACCACCATACCATAAGTTGCTCCCTCCGCCGTAGCCATGGTAGGAGAAGACAGCATGCCAGGGTCAGGAGAAGTATCCAGACCACTGGCTTTGCTCCAATTCCTGTGCCCAGTCCATAGCAGGGTCATCAGGGTATTCATAAGGGTCCAGGGACCCCTCCAATCCCTCCCCATATTCGTACCCATAGGAAAAAGGGTCCTAATCTGACCTTGGGTGAATAGGCTCCGACTCAGAGTCTTCGGGGATAAGAATTGGGTTGACGTCAATAGTGGGCACCACCGTCGTTGGGAGAGTCGATAATCGACCCAGCACCGGGGAAGGTCTCAAGGGTGCGACTGGTGCCGGTGCGGATCCGCGCACAGATCCAGAGGTGACCTCGGTGGCCGGGGTCGAAGCCGAAGGCCCCTCAGCTGAACTCCTTGGGCCCGAAGGCACCGTATCAGGGTCGGCCCGGCCAAATATGAGGTTCATGGCCTCATAAAACTCTTTTAGTTGGGCTGGGGTCGCTCCGGGCTCCAGGAAACTCTGGGAAGCGCGGAGCCCACCCAGACGCAGGCTCCGAGGACGGAGGCCTAGTGCGTGGACGCTCTTCCCAGGTCGCGACGGCCGAGCAACCGGGCGAAGTCGGAGAGCGATGGGACTTCTTCGACTTCTTCTTCTTCTTCTTACCTTGACCTGAGGATTTAGAAGAAGACAAGTGATGATGACTCCGTGACCGATCTCGAGACCTTCCTCTCTAGCGAGACCGGGACCTATGCGGCATCGAGTGCCGGGCCGCCATTAGCTTTAGGGACCGCTCCGTCAAAGCCTTCGGGTGCATGGCCTGGCACTCGGGGCACGACTTTGGGTCGTGGTCGCGCTCGAGGCACCACAGACAAGCGCGATGAGGATCCGTCACCGACATCGTCCGATGGCAGTCCTCACAAGGCTTGAACCTGGTCTTCGGGGACATCCTCGTCACACACAAAAAACTCAACAAAATGCTCGAATTGGGACAAAAAGTAGCCAGGGTAGCTCTTCTCCAGATCAACGCATGGCGCAGACAGAAAAGAACTGACGTCACTGCGTGAGGGCGGCGTCTATGTACTACTCCCGACGTCATCACGGCGACCACGACGCCTGCGGAGTCGACCGACGCCACCTACTGATTTGTACAAGGGACTTGGTTCACAAACAGAAAATAAAAGTTTATGCAGACAAGAGGTGATGTGCAAAAGACCTCTCATTCAGAAAAGGAGATATGGTAATTGATCGACAGTCGCACAAAAGAAAATCTGATGCTCCTTACAATGCTGAACCTTTCCAAGTAGTGTCTGCCAAAGGACACATGGTGCCTGCCCACTGCCATGGGAAGTCTCTTATCAGAGACCTTTCTGACTTCAGGCCTTTATTTCATTGGTCTTTGTAGGAAGTTGGCTCTGTATATACTATCTCAGAGTAAGATGGTTCCCCTTAGAGGTAAGATAGTGGCAAAATTAGATAATTATAATGCTCTATTTTGTGGTAGTGTGGTCGAGCAGTAGGCTTATCTGAGGGTAGTGTTAAGCATTTGTTGTAAACACACAGGCAATAAATGAGGAACACACACTCAAAACTTAACTCCAGGCCAATAGTTTTTATATAGAAAAATGTATTTTCTTAATTTAATTTTAGAACCACAAGTTCAAGATTTGAAGTAAATACATAAAATGCAAGGTACTCCACACAGGTAAGTTAGGAACTCTGAATTAGAGCAATCACATATACAGTTTTTGTTAAAATGGCAATAAGCTATTTTAAAAGTAGACAGTGCAAAAATCAACAGTTCCATGGGGAGGTAAGTATTGGTTAGATTGTGAAGTAAGTAAGACACTAACAGGTCTCAGTTCCTGGGCATAGGCAGCCCACCGTTTGGGGGTTTAAGGCAACCCCAAAGTTACCACACCAGCAGCTCAGGGCCGGTCAGGTGCAGAGGTCAAAGAGGTGCCCAAAACACATAGGCGAACAGGGGTGCTCCGGTTCCAATCTGCCAGCAGGTAAGTACCGAGTCCTCGGAGGGCAGACCAGGGGGGTTTTGTAGAGCACTGGGGGGACACAAGTAGGCACACAAAACACAACCTCAGCGGCACAGGGGCGTCCAGGTGCAGTGTGCAAAGCAGGCGTCAGGTTTTGTATTGGATTCAATGGAGGGACCCGGGAGTCACTCTAGCAGTGCAGGCAAGGCAGAGGGGGGCTTCTCGGGCCAGCCACCACCTGGGCTAGGCAGAGGGCCACCTGGGCCTCACTCCTGCACTGAGGTTTGGTTCCTTCTGGTCCTGGGGGCTGCGGGTACAGTGCTTGGTCCAGGCGTCGGGTCCCTTGTTACAGGCAGTCGCAGTTGGGGTGAGCCTCTGGATTCTCTCTGCAGGCGTCACTGTGTGGGTCCAGGGGGGTCGTCTCAGGCTACTCACGGGGTTGCAGTCACCTGGGAGTCCTCCCTGTGGTGTTGGTTCTCTGGATCTCGAGCCAGGGGCGTCGGGGATGCAGAGGGTGAAGTCTCACGCTTCCGGCCGGAAGAGTGAGGTCTTTGAAAGTTGCAGAAAAGTTGCAATATCGTTGCTGTTTCTTGAGCAGAGCTGCTGCTCACGGGCGTTTCTTGGTCCTTAGGTTCAGGGCAGTCCTCTGAGGCTTCAGAGGTCGCTGGTCCCTGTTGGATGCGTCGCTGTTGCAGTTTTTCAAGTCAGGGGACAGGCCGGTAGGGCTGGGGCCAAAGCAGTTGTGGTCTTCCATCGTCTCTGCAGGCTTTCAGGTCAGCAGTCCTTTTTCTTAGTTCAGGTTGCAGGAATCTGATTTCCTGGGTTCGGGGTGCCCCTAAATACTACATTTAGGGGTGTGTTTAGGTCTGGGAGGGCAGTAGCCAATGGCTACTGTCCTAGAGGGTGGCTACACCCTCTTTGTGCCTCCTCCCTGAGGGGAGGGGGGCACATCCCTAATCCTATTGGGGTAATCCTCCAAACGTAAGATGGGGGATTTCTAAAGGCAGGGGTCACCTCAGCTCAGGGCACCTTAGGGGCTGTCCTGACTGGTGGGTGACTCCTCCTTGTTTTCCTAATTATCTCCTCCAGCCTTGCTGCCAAAAGTGGGGGCAGTGGCCAGAGGGGCGGGCATCTCCAATAGCTGGGATGCCCTGTGACGCTGTAACAAATGAGGTGAGCCTTTGAGGCTCACCACCAGGTGTTACAGTTCCTGCAGGGGGAGGTGAGAAGCACCTCCACCCAGTACAGGCTTTGTTCCTGGCCACAGATTGACAAAGGCACTCTCCCCATGTGGCCAGCAACTCGTCTGGTTGTGGTAGGCTGCCAGAAACTGGTCAGCCTAACACTAGAAGTCAGATTGGTATTCAAGAAGCATCTTTAAGATGCCCTCTGGGTACATTTTACAATAAATTACACACTGGCATCAGTGTGCATTTATTGTGCTGAGACGTTTGATACCAAATTTCCCAGATTTCAGTGTAGCCATTATGGAACTGTGGAGTTTGTGTTTGACAAACTCCCAGACCATATACTCTTATGGCTACCCTACACTTACAATGTCTAAGGTTTTGCTTAGACACTGTAGGGGCATTGTTCTCATGCACATATGCCCTCACCTGTGGTATAGTGCACCCTGCCTTAGGGCTGTAAGGCCTGCTAGAGGGTTGACTTACCTATGCCACAGGCAGTGTGAGGTTGGCATGGCACTCTGAGGGGAGTGCCATGTCGACTTAGTCATTTTCTTCCCACCAGCACACACAAGCTGTGAGGCAGTGTGCATGTGCTGAGTGAGGGGTCCCCAGGGTGGCATAATACATGCTGAAGCCCTTAGAGACCTTCCCTGGCATCAGGGCCCTTGGTACCAAGGGTACCTCTTACAAGGGACTTATCTGAGTGCCAGGGCTGTGCCAATTGTGGAAGCAAAGGTACACTTTAGGGGAAGAACACTGGTGCTGGGCCCTGGTTAGCAGGGTCCCAGCACACTGTCAATCATAACTTGGCATCAGCAAAAGACAAAAAGTCAGGGGGTAACCAGGTCAAGGAGGCATTTCCTTACAGTCTTCAACTCGAGATGTTGACTGACTGATTCTCAAAACTCAGTGACTGTTGCTGATTCCTTACCAGCTGACAGTTTACAGCTTCCAGTAACCAGATCGGGTTGACTGATTAATTTTATTGAAGAGGTATAGTTGTACATGTTTCTATATGTAGATATTTGTGTATGTCAAATGATTTTCTACAAAAAAAGTTGAACATTTGCATATAACAGAGGGAGGGAAAAGTAGTGTCTTGCATGATTTAGAACTGAACCTTTCTGGCTCTCCAATGACTATCAGTGTGACTTAATAGCTAGAACAGAATGTAATGAAAGCTTGGTTTAGACTGTAGAAGTTCAGAGGTACCTGCATAGGAAAAAAGGTGTGCGATTTACAGCTCCGTGTGTGGCCTAGTCATTCAGCAGATACCAGCTGGGGAAGACACTACAAAAATGACATCACAGATCTCAGGAGAAAAATCGAAAACCCTCTAACTGCACCACTCAATCTTCCTTCATGAGGGTGGAGAGTGGCCCAGTTTTGAGCACAGGCCCTACCCAGTAGCTACGAAAGGAGATCCACACAAAGGGGCAGCCTGATCAGAGGACTAATGCTCGTGCCCAGGATATCAAACTTTCCATGCCTAATCCAGAGGCTGGCCCTCACCTTCTTGAGAAGTCAGGACAGGAGGGGTATCAGCAGGAAGGCGAACACTAGTCCTGAATTCAATTCGAGGTGAAATGTGTCTCAGAGAAGGAGCTGCTTTGGAAACTCCAATGCTCAGAAGTGCTGACATGCATTCTCAGCAGTGGTGTACAGATCAAGCAAAGGCTATCTCCATTCTTGGAAGAGAAGTGTTGACATTGTGTGTCCTTAGCTGTGGTGAACAGATCAAGCCAAAGGTATCCCCGTTCTTGGAAGAGACCTTGTGCCACTTTCAGATAGAGTTGACATTCGTGTTCTGCAAGGTATCAACAGCTGTGTTTGTCGACCCAGGTGATCAGTGAGCCTGCAGGTGCTGCAAAACCAGGAAGATGTTCTGGAGCTCCATCCAAGTCCAGAGGCACAGAGCCTCCTGGCACAGGGTCCACAACTCCACCCGCCCCGTTTTTTGCAGTATCACATTGCAATGGTGTTGTCTGTGAACACCTGAACCTGCCTTACCTTGATGGACACCCAGGGGTACTGGTAAGGCTGAAGGGGAGAACTGAAAATCTTATTGCAGGATGGGTGTGTGAAAATAAGCTGCCGCAAGTCCAGGGCTATCATAAGGACTCCATGGTCCAGGGCAGACAAGACCTGAGCCAAAGTGAGTATCTTGAATTTCTGTTTCAATAGAAGGTATTAAGAGGGCGCAGAGTAGCGACCATGCCCTACTTCTGGTGCAGGTATCCTCAATGTCTCTTTTGGCTAGAAGAGCCTGAACTTCCTGATAGAGCAAGGAGTGATGGTCCTCTGTCAGTCATTCATGAGATGGTGGCAAAGGGGGACAGGTTTCCATCAATAGAAAGGCACACCCCTTCCACAAAATATGAAGTGCCAAGTTGTCAAAGATAACTGCAGACCATTGGGGGCAGGTGGCGCCTCATCCTGCCACCAATGGGATGGCTGTGCTGGAGGGGAGTACACTAAAGAGGCTCAGATGCTTCAGAGGGGTGTGGGACTCGACTGCATGCTGAGTCTGGCTCCCACGTCCTCTTTGGGATCCGCATCCATGAAAGGACTGGGCTGGCTGCTGAGCTGCCAGGTACAGCTGGGGTTGCAGACATCCATATGTTGCCCGACCATGGCTATTGTGGTGGGCAAAAGAGCTGTTGCTGGGACAGGGTAGCTGGAGAACGCCTGACAGAACTAACAGTGACACAGTTCACCTGAAAGTGATTGAGCGCTGTGTCAGCTTTGCCACCAGAGGCGAGAGACATTGAAGGATATGTCAATCAAGGACACTTTGGACATCGCCCAAGAACCAAGTGGTCCACACCCATATGTAAGAATGCAGTGCCACTGTAAAGGCCATAGCTCGATCCAGTGAGCCTGTGGTATCCAGCCCACATCTGATGGCAAACTTTGTTGCATCCCTACAGTCCACTAAGGCTTGGTTGAGGAAGGTTCAGCCCTGCATGGAAACCATGGGAAGCAGCTGCGCAAGTGACAGAGTGCCACAATGCATGGGATTATCAGTCAGAGAGGCATGCAGTCTTCACTGACCATAAAGGTAGTCAAGCACCTCTCGGCTCTTTGTTGCCCTATGGCGCACTAGAGGTAGTCGGTGGCCCATATATGGCATACATGATGTTGTAGCACTCCTGCAACTAAACAGGAGTTGCCCATGCCCCAAGAATTGCTGGGAAGTGCAGAGCGAGGCCGTACATCGGCTCTGCAGGTGGAATGTGGGAGAGGGGTCTCAAAGCATGAGGTTGGAAGAAAGGAGCCAAAGAATGCCTCTACTTCTTTCTGTGTTTCATTGACTTACCTGACTTCGAAGTGGATGCCTAGGAGCTGTTGTAGACTCCTGTTGTAGTAAAAAGACTGCTGGATTTTGGGCAGTAGCACCACCGAGCATGGGGGACCGAGTCTGATCCCACACCATGTGACAGCTGTCGACCTAACCCTTCTGGCTAGCTAGAAGCACCTCACCAATACCAAAGGTTAAGACTGATTTGTGGCAGGCTATCGCATGACACTCAGACTCCTCTGGAAAGTAGTGGTGGAACAGATCGTACCACTTTCTCTCAGTTATGCATGCAAAGACATGACAGAAGCAGGATTTTGGTTCAATAGGTTTTATTGAAGCAACTGTGTTCTATGTAAAAATACATGAATTGCGATTAAGAGGATAATGAAACACAGTGTTATTACAGCAGTGACCAGGAAAGTGAAACACAAGAAGAGTCCCACCAAATTGTCACAATAGCGTGTCTAACACCCCTACCTACACTACTAAGTTTCTACATGAGAGTAAGTAGCAGTGGTAGCCCTTATCTGCCCTTCTGGTCCCGGGAAGCAAGCCCAACCTCCATACCTGTGTTCAGAGGTGAAGAAGGGGTCTGTTAGTCTGCTGGGAGTTCTCCCACATAGACGAAGGGTAACCAAAGGGTTTTAGCAGAAACTGTGACAACATACATCATGAGCTGGAAAGCTGGCTAGAATGTCCCCTCTGAGATGGTGTGAGCAGTGTGATGTTTTATTATAACATATCTGGTGTTCTAAGAACTGCCCTGATGTGACAGCACATATTTTTCTGTGTAGGGAAGACAATATACTCTTTGGACCGGCAATACCCGGTAAATATTGTGTACAGCCTTGGGTTGAGCATAAGTTGAAAATGTTGTGCAAAGAAATTAATAACAAATTCTGCGTGGAAGGGCAACTGATAAAAGAATGAAAAACATCTCCACTAAAATGAAGCTTTGCTAAAATAATAAAAGTGAAATGTAACTAGGTGAAAGGGCACAAGCCACTGGACCAGGCCTAAATAATGTGCCGGTGTAAATGCTAAAATGATCTCACCTCAGAGTAAGGAATGAACATCTGCAGGAACAGCTCAGAGATCTCCCTCAGGAACCTTGCTCTGAGATCTCACTCAGGAACAGTGTGGAGTTTCCTTCCACCGCACCGCTAGAATCACCATGGAGTGCATGGACTTGCACTCGGCGTAGTCCTTGGGGGAGCTGTGGCCTGATCCCAGGCTCTAGAGACAAACCAAGGGAGGATATGACACTGATATTTATCTGTGGCAGTCATCGCAAGGCTTAAAACCTGTAGGTATTGGAGGGGACATGTCTCTAAACAAACAGGAAGCAAGTGCCCAAAAAAAGGATCAAATTAACTGATGTCAGTGCACCAAGGTGGTGCTTATATGGGTACTGCAACGTCACGTCCTGCATGGAAGACGCCAACATGGACCGGATCAACGCCACTTACCTACATGCAGTTGCACCCTTCAAGATTTTCAGGATCCAGTCTGACACCTGTAGAATATTTTGAGGTGAGGAATCTGGGGTTAGAAGTCTCTATCGGAAATTAAGGATGAACACCAACAGCAAGCACTTTTGACACCAAGAATTTTCAGTAATGCAGAACTCTCAACAAGCTATATCGCTCACTATACTGATTGGTTATACCTTCCCTCCCCACACACATCTGAGAGGGTACTACTAGCCGTCTCACCCAGTGGTTTTAAATGACTGGGCATTTTCCTCACTGGACGAGCCATCTGTCAGACTGAATAAACCTATTACAGTATATATATGGAAGGAGGAGCCAAACAACCTACCCATTGCCACAACAGAGTTACTATCTGTATAGGCTAGGATATCCAGAGTGATAGGTTGGGAAACAAAAAAAGTTGACAAAACAAGCAATGTTATGGGTGGGCAATTCCCTTAAAATAGCCGCGCAAATAAAGCATATAAAACATGGAATTCTTAGGCGATATGATGGGAACCATATGCATCAAAAACGTTGCCAAACCTTAAAGCTCATATTTTGAGAACTCATGAATTTGACATACTCTAGAAAGTGACAGGATTGACTGGCGAGCGGTTCAAATTCACGCCCCTCTGGAAGCAAGACTACTAAAATGGGAAAGGCATGGCGTCAAATGCACAACTATAATGAATAAATTGCCCGGCATCGTGCAGATTCTACATGAGAGATGGATAAATGATTTGAGGCAACTTGAAGGTGGAGTTTGGCCCTATTAAAACAAATCAGACCCCATTTAGCGGGCTACAGGCCACAACCGTGGAGGAGTTAAGGCTGTTTGCTACTGGCATACTGCAGTCCATCCTGCTATTCCTCTGGAAACTGGCTTAGCATGTCCCTTCCGTACTTCTCAGTGTAGTGATGGAGAGCAGTCATAGTCTTCACAGGGAGGTGCTGTGGGATTAAGGGCTGGCTCAGTACTCAACAATTAAACAGCAGACTAGACAAAGTACTGTCCAGCCCAATGCCAGTGTTTATAACAGTAAAAAGAAAGTACTTTAATATCACAGCAAAACGAAATACTACACAGTTCAATAGGGGCTTGGTTACAGGGTT
This sequence comes from Pleurodeles waltl, assembly GCF_031143425.1. Lineage (NCBI taxonomy): Eukaryota > Metazoa > Chordata > Amphibia > Caudata > Salamandridae > Pleurodeles > Pleurodeles waltl. Next base: position 972,116,609 of record NC_090446.1, on the reverse strand, counting down.
GTAATCTCAATTTATGAATCCTAATCAAGCGTTACACACACCCCATTCTAGAAAGTTTTCCCAGTCCCTACAGGGACGTATACAAAAGTATAGGCATAAAGTAGTCATAGATGCAGTTGACTAATGATTACCTCATGGGATAATTTGCAGATCACTTACACTTGTTATTGCCTTATGCAATCATACTAGCAACAGTTAGTGTTCTCACCAAAGATTTACATATGTGCAATCAGTTCGGTCTTTCACATTTTGGCCCCGCTGTACCTGGTCACGGAGATGTGGTTTGTGTGGTTCTAGTGGGTGAACTCATCAAATTAGCATCTTCAGGATAAGCTCAAGTGACACACGACTGTGGTGGTAGACTTGCTCTGGACATTGGGGGGTTGAGCAGCAGGGCTACTCCATGAGTGCTCATGTCCAGTTGCAGTTCTTGGGCCAGTTTTAGGATGACAACACCTTCCTCATCAAGGACATCAGCATCAGGCAGCACCAGTTCTTAGATCACACGACAGAGGTACCAGACAGCATGATGGTGCGTTCAGGCTTGATTTCTTAACAGTGTGCATTGGGAGCTGCACAGGGAGACCAGGAGACCCTGCTCCACTTCAGTCAGTTTCTCTACTGACGGTAGTCATCTTCTTCCAAGTGTTCCTCAATGCCTATCACCAGCTTTTCAAGCAAACTGCGCATACTTCAGGTGATGTTCCATCACCTATTGGAGACTGGCTATCATGCAGACACTAGCCCCGGTTTCACAACAGCTCTTCAAGTACTCTGTGGGGCAATCCCTTCCTTGATCAATAACTAACTGAAATAGGAACAAAATGGGATGGTTTGGGTCCCACTTATATACTCATTTTCCAGACATGGGTTGTGGGTCCAGTACGGACAGACTGATTTTCAAATGTCATTTTCTTTAGTGCAAGGTGATGGTTCCCACTGCAGCTAGTGATGAGGCAGACTCCAAGCAGAAGTATCCAAGACTAGTGCACAATAAAGTGTGAGATCTCTGCACTCGGATGTCATCAGCCTTCCTGAAACTGCAATCAAATACAGACAAAAAGGCAGCTCCTGCCTAGAAACTTCCTCACCAGAAAATTGCTGATTCACCCCTGACCTCACTATCTATTGTCAGTGTTCAAGAAGAACTAGTCAGTAGACTGTTGCTAAAAGGGTCTCATTGAATTTCTAAGGTTAGCCCTCCCTCACTTCAGTGTCCCAGCCCCCCACCCACAGGAATGCAGTAAATACACTTGCCCTGTCAGGGGAAGCTGTATTGACATTCCACCTTCTGCCATCCTAAACCAAGGGCCATCTAAAATGGATCCCAATGGATCTAGCACTCAGACTCTTACTATACACAGAATCTGGTTACCAAGCACAAACTAGACATATTCAACCTAAATGCATGCAGTCTGCACGCAAACAGCATATCAACGCAAGGCTCTTGAAAGTCACACTCAAGCAGAACTTTACATGAGTGGAGTCATCAAACCGCAATCCTTTTTGATATAGGAAAAAGATTTGGATTGGACTAATGATTCACAAATGTAAGCACACTACAGATGCACCTTTAAGCGATCAACCCAGGACATGGGTGATAGATTCATGTCGGTTATTAGGGCACCCTTGGTGTGCCCCTTCAGACAACAAAAAAAGTTCTCAACCTTTGCATTAACAGTGACAGGCTAAGGCCACAGTACACATGCTAGATAAGTATGTTGGCAGTGAAAACAATAATTCAGGCTACCAGTTTCTTGGGCAGTTGGGTTACTCCCAGTGGTGGTACACTTCTACATAGCATGCAGGGGACGTTCCTGCCCAACAGCCTGGGTGTGATGGTAACATGTAGAAATATTGTGAGACTGTATGGTAATAGTGTATTAGGCCCTATCTGACCATAAAGAGATAAGGATTAGTTCATGACTATAGAAAAATCTATTTACAAGAGTAGAGCGTACATGGAAACATTTCTTACTAAGTAAGGCGGAGAGGACCTACAGAATTAATGGTTGGGATCAGCAAACAGAACTAATTGAAGGAAATTAATTTTCATGTAATTGACAGTTCATGATATATGTAAACTACTGAAGCCTTCTGTACAAATCAAGTAAACCTGAGTTAAAAAGTGTTTACATTGTATATGAAAAACAATAAAAATATTCTTTAAAATGAATTTGTGGACAGACCCTGAGGGGTTTCAGACCTAATGTTCTGAAGGGTGGAGTGTAAGCATGCATATATTAGATAAATATCATTCTGTCCATTAGGCTACCTCCAGCTTACAACTTTCCAATCCACTCCTGCCTCAATCCACCAGAGAATCCATTTCTCCCACATTCTAATTTCTATATTACATATGCAGTTCTACCAACTCTACACATCACCCCCTTCTACATACAAATGACAATTGTCAAAAGCAGGAAAAAAAGAGAGCTTATGCTTTTACAACAAATGCATTACTGAATAAATAACTCTAAGAACATATGTACAACAGAGATATACCTATAAGATATCATAATGCCACGTAAGGATACAGCGATGCATGCACATAGAAAATCGTCCATAGTACGCAAATGCAAGTGCACAAGAATTTACACAATGACATTTAGAACTATTCTTCTTCTTCATCATCCATGTCTCCTTTTAGACACTTGCACACATTCCCCAAACTCTACACAGATCCATCCTCCAGAATCACTACACCGCATTTTCTCTTTTTCACCTTGGGAAAACTTACTTTCCCCTTTCCTGACAATTCTGCCTTTTCTCGCTACCACCCACTCACCCTTCTTTATGTCCGCTCTTTTGACACATTTCTTAGTGTCCTATTTCTTCGATTTTTTTTTTATTCTCTGTCACACTCTCTTTTACAGCACTGCAGTCATCCCAGACACACACTTTACTTTTTAACCATGATGCAATTACCTTCCTCCTTGGTTCCCTTGTTTAAGGGAAATGGAAGTCACTGAGTGAGGCATTACTCTATATCCCCAAATCAATTTCCTTAACTCATCTTTCCATGGCAAGCTATTGGCTAAGGACAGTTGGATGTTCCCCATAAGTAGGCGATTGACTCGCTTAACTAGTCCATTGACGTGAGTTCTGAATAGTGCCACCTTCTCATGTTTGACACCCGTCTTTTAAAATAACTCTGTCATAGATTTAGAAATAAACTGTACTTCTTTATCTGAAACTAATGTCTTGGGAATACCCTCATCCATGAACACGCTTTCCAGAAACCTAATTACATTTTCAGTATCAATGCAATCAGTCGATTTGGTCACAAACCATTTCCCGTGGTAATCAATCAGGACAATCGTATATCTCTCTCTCATTCCCAGTTTGCCTAAAGGACCCAAAAAAACAATGGACAACCTTTCCCAAGGTCTATTAGGTAACTCCACATAACCCAGTGGTGGCTGTCTCACAACTTTGGTTTTGTCGCTGTTGGCGCACGCATAGCATTCTTTGACAATGCTTTCAATGGCATCATCCATTTTGGGCAACCAGAAAGACTGAAGCACCCTCCCCTTAGTCATATTGCACCCTGGATTCCCTTCCTGCGCTATTTGGGTTATTTTCCTCCTTAATTTCTGTGGTAGAATAATCTGGGTCCTTCTCATCAATTTCCCTTTATGTACACTTATTTCATCCTTCACATTGTGATAGGCATTCAACTCCATACTGCAAGTTGTTTCAGTTTCCCAACAGGCAATCACACATTTTTTTAATCCTTCAAATGTACATCCTCTTCCATTGCTGCACTCCATTCATCTTTGCTCAGAGCTATTTCCTCACTCCCTACCATTACCACTTCAACCTCTGCCTCTGTCTCTTGGTCAGGTTCATCCACAGGCATTCTAGACAGACAGTCCACAACAACAATTTTTAAGCCCTTAACATATTCAACATTAAATATATATTCTAGCACAGATAGCATCCCACTTGGAGATCCTTGGGGTAACATTGCCTTCAAGTCCTCGCCCCCCTCCTTTAAATAAGTATATTAGCAGTTTGTGATAGTTCTTAACTTTGGATGGCAGTCCCCACATAAAATACTTGAAATGTTTGATCTCCCAGCAGCATGCTAGATCCTCTCTCTCTATCACCGAGTAAGAGGCCTCCACTTTCTGAAGTTGTCTCCAAACAAACCTTAAAATCTAGTTCTGACCATCTTTTATTTGTGTCAACACAGCCCCTATCTCAACACTGCTTGCAGTATTCTGCCAGACCTAAAAATGATTTACGCTAATCTTTGCAAACCAGTTTAGGTGCTTCAAGCACTGCCAACATTATACTTCTCTTTGGTCAAATGCATTCTTTGGAAATCTCATGACCCAAGTATGTTACCATGCTTTTCCTTAATTGGCATTTCTCCTTCTTTATTGTTAAGCTACACTTTGCCAATCGTTCCAGCACTTGTACCATCAATTCATCATGTTCTTTTCCAGTCTTCCCCACTATCAAGATATCATCCTGAAAACATAAAACATCTTTTATATGTGCTGCATTATTCTTTGGAACACCGCTGAGGCCCATGCTAAACCGAAAGGCATTCTGCAATAACGACAGGCCCTCAGTGGTGTAAAAAATTATGTAAGATATCTGGAACTTTTGTGAAGATCAATTTGATGATCCGCAGCAGACATATCGATGACATTAAAAATTTCACCACCTCCCATTGCCATCAGCATCTCTTAAATATTCAGAAGCGACTGCCTATCAACCCATATGTCTCTATTGAGGTTACATAAGTCAATGCACAGGCGAATCTTCCCACCTCCTTAGGGGCCACTACAATGGGTGCTAACCACTCTGAGGACTCAATTGAGTCAATTATCTATGGTTCCAATATATTATCAAATTCTTTTTACAAAGGCTCTCTCATCAGGTGTGGGATATTCCTCACTTTGAGAGCAATTGGAATGGCACCGTTCTTCAGCACACTTTTATACGATAATCCTTTCAATTTGCCCAAACTCTTCAGAAGTACTTTGAGATACCTTTCCATTAACCTTTCACTATACGACTTACAAGTGTCTATCTCTGCAGCCACACTATGTATTTCAGTCGGCATAACTGGTTGCTTGGCATTAGGTTTTAGTATTATATTAATATCCTTTTGATGACACCAGCCCAACAGATCTGAACCCTGTTTGGTTATGCACACATGGGCAAATATAGCTCTCTATCCAAACTCAATTTTCATCGCCATAATGTCTATGGTTCTTTCTCCATACCCCAAAGCCCTGATGTCAGATTTGTTCCATTCTTCATTGTCCCAGTTTTTTCCATGGGTTTCTTCAGATATCAAAGTGTATAAGCTCACAGAGTCTGCCAGTATCCTCACATCATGGCTATCTATATGCAGGTTTCAGTGAGGTTTTACCAACTTGTTGTGTTTTCCTTCTCTAATTCTTTTCTTTTGTTGAATTTGTAATTTCTCCACTATTATCCAACTTCTCTATAATGAGTACTATTTCATGTGGGCTTTCTCATGTAATCTATTTCCTTAACTTTTAGAATTCCAATTTTCATTCTGCAAACCTTTGCAAAATGACCTCTACGTCCACAATTGTGGCATACAACATTCATTGCAGCACACCTTGTGCTAGATGTTATATGTCCCAGTGCACCACATCAATAACATTTTACTATTCTGGAATTTGATCTTAAAAAAGTAGACTGACTCTATTCTTTTTCCTTTGAATTTCCTTGTTGTTGGACCTTTCAATTAGAATGAATTCACTTTCTTAACCCCAGCGCTGCCAGGCCTTTTCCCCCTCAGGTGCCAGGCCTTTTTTAGGCTATTTGGGGCAGTTTGGGCTTAGGCCCTCATACCTTTTTGTCCACATAAGCTACCCATGGCAAATTTGCAATCTTTTTTTCCAACGTCCTAGGGATTCTAGAGCTACCCAGAGTTTATGGGTTCTCCTGGAGGAGATGAAGAAATTAGTCAAAACACAGCGAAAATGTCATGTTTTTTTTAAAATGGTTAAAAAGGGCTGCATAAGAAGGCTTGTGTTTATTTCTCTGAAAATGGCATCAACAAAGGGTTTGCAGTGCTAAAACCACCATCTTCCCAGCTTTCAGGAACAGGCAGACTTGAATCAGAAAACCACATTTTTCAAAACAATTTTGGCCTTTTACTGGGACATACCACATTTGTACTATATTTTGTGCTTTTAGCCTCCTTCCAGTTAGTGGCAGAAATGGGTGTGAAACCAATGCTGGATCCCGGAAAGCTAAACATTTCTGAAAAGTAGACACAATAATAGCTGAAATAAAACAAATATTGAAATTGAGGTGACAAAAACAGCAATTTATCACCACATTTTACTCTGTAACTTTTTCTTTCGATGTCATATTTTCAAAAGTAATATACAGTTACGTCTTCTGGACTCTTCTGGTTGAGGGGATATATAGGGCTTGCAGGTTCATCAAGAACCCTAGGTACCCAAAGCCAAAAAATGAGCTGCACCTTGCAATGGGTTTCCATTCTATACCGGGTATACAGCAAATATAAAGAGTGAAAAATAGGTATCAAGGAAACCTTTGTTTTTCCAAAATGGGCACAAGATAAGGTGTTGAGAAGCAGGGGTGACTTGCAGATCTATGAATTCCGGGATCCCCATCTTAGCATGTGAATTACAGTACATCAAATAGACGTCTTTTTTACACACTGTCTTTCATTTGGAAGGAAAAAATGTTGAGAAAGACAAGGGGCAATGACACTTGTACTTCTATTCTGTGTTCTTCCAAATCTCCTGACAAAAATTGAACCTCACTTGTGTGGGTAGGCCTAGTGCCTGCGACAGAAAACGCAACATGGACACATCAAATTTTTACATTGAAACCTTGGCCTCTAGCTCAGCCGGCACCTAGAGAAAACTACCTAACCCGTGCATTTTTCAAAACTAGACACGAGCCGAATCCAAGATGGGGTGACTTGTGGGGCTCTCACCAGGTTCTGTTACCCAGAATCCTTTGCAAACCTCAAAATATGGCCAAAAAAAACACTTTTTGCTCACATTTCGGTGACAGAAAGTTCTGGAATCTGAGAGGAGCCACAAATTTCCTTCCACCTAGCATTCCCCCAAGTCTCTTGATAAAAATTGTACCTCACTTGTGTGGGTAGGCCTTGTGCCCGCGAAAGGAAATGCCCCAAAACACTATGTGGACACATCAAAATTATCAAATACAAAACCACCTGTTTTTGCGGGGGACACCTGCGTTTTTGGTCCCGGTCTCAGCAGCCATATAGGGAAACCTACCAAACCCAAACATTTCTGAAAACTAGACACAAGGGCGTCCAGGGAGGTGTGACTTGCATGGATCCCCCAGTGTTTGATTACCCAGAATCCTCAGCAAACCTCAAATTTAGCTAAAAAAAAAAAAACATTTTTCCCACATTTCTGTGTGGGATCACTGCACTGGCGAAGATTTACTACCACCCAACGTTCCCCTCAGTCTCCCAGTAAAAATGATACCTCACTTGTGTAGGTGGGCTAAGTGCCTGTAACAGGGAACAGCCAAAAACATGTCGAAATTGAGGGGAAACCAAAATGGGTCCAAAAGGGCAGTTTGAAAAGATATATATTTTTAGGCTGACAAGTGGGGCAGAATTTGTATCGGCATAGATGCAACAATGCTGGGTGGTAGGAACTTGTAGATTCCTGCATATTCCGGAAGGTTCCATCACAAAAATGTGGGGAAAATGTGCATTTTCCAGCAAAGTTGGAGGTTTGCAGAGCATTGTGGGTAGGAAAATGGTGCGGGTGCATGTGAAGCACACCACCCTGGTCTCACCCAGATGTTTAGTTTTCAGATGTGTCTAGGTCTTGTGAATTTTATTACATGGCACTATCCCAAAGTCCAAAAAGTGCAGCCCTCACCATTCCAAGTGGGACGATTTTGAGAGTTAGACAAGCTCTCATGGCCCAAATGTAAAATCAAAACCCCAAATAATCAAATGCCCCCTTGCTTGCCGTGGGATAAGATGTTTTAGTGTGCAGGGGGAGAGTTGAAAGACTGTTACCCCCTTCTGTTGTGGTGGGGAATAACCAGGCCCATACTGGTTGGAGCCACAACCCCACTCTTTTTTTTTTTTTTTTTTTTTATTCCCTGGCATCTAGTAGGCTTACTGCCCCCCCCTCCCCGGGAGTGGATTGAGGGTAATTGACGCATATGCCAACCGGTGGGCAGAACAATTTTGTCCTCATTTACTTGGGGTGGGCGTATGTCCATATCCCCACCAGCTTTTGTTTTAAAAAAAAAAGAAAATCTTTCCTGGTCTCTGGTGGGCTTTCTGGGGCAGATGGGCCTTCCAAAAATAGGTTGATCTGCCCCCAAAGGGGCAGATATGGCCAACAGTAATGTGGCCCCATGGGGAGCGACCCTTGCCCAAGGGGCTGCCCCCTAAACAAAACACACACACACCAATTCCTGGTGCCTAAGTGGTTTCTGCTCCACCCCCCGGGGGTAGATCGGCCTAATAGAAATAAGGCGATCTGCCCCTAAGGGGAGCAGAAATGGCCTACAATAAATTTCCCTCCCCGGGGGAGCGACCCTTGACTAAGGGGTTGCTCCCCTTGCCTAAAGCTGGCACAAAACAAAATCCCTGGTGCCTAGTGGTTTCTGCCCCCCTTGGAGGCAGATCGGTCTAATAGACATAGGCCGCCCCTATAGACATTCTGCCCCCCCCCCCACCAAGGGTGGGGGGGGCAGAAATAGCCTAAAATACATTTGCCCCCCAGGGGAACGACCCTTGCCTAAGGGGTCGCTCCCCATGTGTGAAATTGACACACAACAAAATCCCTGGTGTCTAGTGGTTTCTGTCCCCCTTGGGGCAGATTGGTCTAATAAAAATAAGCCAATTTTCCCCAAGGGGGGTAGAAATGGCCTAAAAAAAAATTGTCCACCAGGTGACTGACCCTTGCCTAAGAGGTCGCTCCCCACGTCTAAAAAAAAAAATAGAACAAAAAAAAAAAAGATCCTTGGTGCCTGGAGGTTTCTTTCCCCCCCTAGGGGCAGATCGGCCTAATTACAATAGGCCGATCTGCCCTCAAGGGGGGCAAAAATGGCCTAAAACATAGTTGTCCCCCCTCCCCCTAGGGAAGCGACCCTTGCTTAAGGGGTTGCTCCCCACATGAAAAAATAAATAAAAAAACAACAAAAAAAATATAATCCCTGATTCCTAGTGGTTTTTGCCCCCCCCGATCCCCTCGGGGGCAGATCAGCCTAATTATAATAGGGCGATCTGCCCCGGGGGGTTCGCAAAAATGGCCTAAAAATGATTTGCCCCCTGGGGCCGCTCCCCTTATTCAGAAATACAGCAAATAAAAACTCCCTGGTGTCTAGTGGGCATTTCTGCTGCCCGATCGCTTCACAATCGGGAAGCAGAAATGCTGAGAGAGACATCAAAGGAAAGGAAAGGCCTTTCCTTTCCTTTGATGCCTCTCTCGCCCCTCCACCTGATCGGAAGAGAAATGCTTTTGCATTTCTCTTCCGATTCGTGGTAGGGCAGCCTCTGATGAGGTCAGCGCGCGATCGCACGCTGACGTCATCAGACGCCACAGGTTTTTTGGGGGGCAGGGGTGAAAGGGGCAGCGATTCTCCTTCCATCCCTTCCCAGGGGAGAGGGGTGCTTGGCCATCGGGGGAGGGCTCATAACAGGACATAACGGTTAGGTCCTCGGCACCCGAGCAGAGCAAACGAGGACGTAACAGTTACGTCCTGGGCACCCAAGGGGTTAATATCTTCTATTGACACACCAATTTCAGATATCTTGGCCTGGGCTTCCTTTACTAGCTCACTTACACCACTTTGTTCCATTTATCCACATCTCAGTGTGCTTGAGCTCTTCTGCAGTTTGTATGGCTTCTTCAAGTGTAAGATCTTTGATTGACAGTTTTTCCTTTACTCTTTTATTGTTTGTGCATCTCACTATTTGACCCCTAACCAAGGAGTCACTCAAATGTTCACATTGGCACATCAATGACAATCCTTGCAATGCTGCTACATAGTATGCAATGTCCTACTCCGAGATCTCTGAACCCTAGAAAAAGACTTATGGCGCTCTAATAGTGTTTACTTTTGTCGTAAATCGTGCATCCAATATTTGCAAAGAAATCTCATATACGTTAGTTGACTGCCCATTCCCTATTCCCAAAGAGATTTCAGGCAAATCTTCACACAGCCTGCACCCTTCAAAAGCAAGATGGTGAAGCAAAACTGCTTGCCTTCTCAGAGGTCCATACTTGTCAGCACCAATAGCTAACATATAGGTTAGCAACACTTTCTCCACTGTTTCCAAGGTATTGACGGTTCACACGGAGTAGCCAGAAATGTAGGTGGTAGAGCTAACCCCTGATCAGTCATGTTAACTTCACACTAGAAGGTCAAATATGTGATTCACTAATCACACTTTATACCTGTAAAGGGAATTGTACAATAATAAACACAATGAACTAATAGAACTAATCAAAATAAAAAATTACCACAATAATTTAAAATAAGAAACATAATTTCTGAGGTACATACAATACCAATTATAATTTCTTATTTAAAATTGTGTCTTCCTTTAGTTGTTGTGCTTAAGGTACCTTCCTCCAAGTCAAGACTATGAGATTTGACCCATAGAAATGTGCCATAAACATGGTACTTACCTCAGATGAGACAGGGAAGCTGCAAAGCAGGAGAACATGCAGCTGTGGGGTTGTAGTATTTATGTTCGTGTTAGAGTGTTCAATATGTCATAGGAAGAATGATGTAATCATGACATGTAAGTTCCATAGCATGTGGTTAGGACTGTTGGGAGAGATTATTGGTGCGGACATCCTCTGAGGAAGGACGTATCTGCAAGCTCTCCCTCTGTAACTAATAAACTACATTCCAAAGTTACTGCATCGTGATCTCTTCTCTACAAAATGGCGACAAGAGGAAAACCACCCCAAACCTACCTAAGTATGGCAGTTCCAGGATGATCAGATGGTTCCTCTTCAAGGAATTCATCTGCACCTTCTTATGCCTTCTCACACATTGGTGAGATTAGGGTAGAGCGGTGAGGGAGTTAGAGTAGTCAAAATTGGACACTCTTCATAGGGTGTATCCTCTTAAAAAATAATACGTACACGCGCTTAGCAGCAAGATATGAGAACAGCGAATGGGTTAGCTCGGAGGTACAGAACATTCATGAGCACTTAGTAACTGAACAGGAGGGCAGCGCATGGCTTAGCTCCAGAGGTCTAGTGCACTAGGTAACTTCCTCACGTATTCGGCTACCCCATATGTTGTCATGCTGTTCAGCATCTTGGGAGTCCATTTTATGGACTTTGGGACGGCTACGCCATACGTCATCATACGTTTCGCCATTTTAGAAGCGGTGCACCTTATAGATTCAGAGCTCGTCGTGTACAGCAGTGGTGATATGCACACCCTGTAGCGTGTCTTCACAACGTTGGAGTTGCAGTACAGATTACGGTGATTAGCGTGTCATATCCAGGATAATTGACTGAGTTTTTTGGGGAACATATAGGCCCTCATTACAACATTGGTGGCAAAAGCCGTTTACCGCCGTGCAGAAGACCGCCAACACATCACCGTGGCAGCAGAATTCCGCCACAGTCATTATGACCCACTGCTCGGAATCCGCCAAAATTCAGACACCCACACAAGTCTGCCACACCAAAGGTCAGTGATAAACTGGCGAAAACAAAACCTCCACCATCACGCCAACAGAAATACACCCACACTATCACGACACACGAATCCACGCGGCAGTCTTTCAACCGCGGTATTCCATTGGCGGTATACACAGCCGCGCTCAAAATACACACGCTCTTACAAAACACAACCACATTGGACAAATCGAAATACACACACCTGATACACATACACACACACACCCATTACAATATAAAACACACACCCACATCACCCACAAACCCCTACGACAAAATTACCGAGAGAAGGCCAGAGAGAGACACTACAAACAACTACCAAGCATCCACAGGCACACGATACCATCACCCACATAACTTCCACGCCCCTCACAAAACACACCACTAAATATCACCCCACTTATTACTACACACACCACCCCACACATCACCCACACCACCCCATGGCACGGCAAAGACACCTCAGGTTCTCTGAGGAGGAGCTCAGGGTCATGGTGGAGGAAATCGTCCAGGTAGGGCCACAGCTATTCGGATCACAGGTGCAGCACACCTCCATAGCTATGAAGATGGAGCTATGGCACAGGATAGTGGACAGATTCAACGCAGTGGGACAGCACCCAAGAAATAGGGATGACATCAGGAAGAGGTGCGTTCCGTGGACTCTAGACACCACCTTGCGGTACAGAGGACTGGCAGCGGACCCCCACCTCCTCCACCACAACTAACAACATGGGAGGAGCAAGTCTTGGCGATTCTGCATCCTGAGGGCCTCGCAGGAATAGATGGTAAGTCAAATCTTAACTATTACATCCCCCACCCCACTTGCATGCTATCACATACCCCCACCCTCACCCTCACCCCCATCACTCCAACTCCTCATAAATGTCCCACTATCACAAACCACACATCCTAACATCAAAGCCCTGCATGCAACAACAAAGCATGGACACCCATCACCAAAACATGGCCACTGCACATACCCATACACCCCCCTAAACCACCATCACACAAGGACCCACACAGGAATGCAAGCACTGGGGTACACGTCACCCACCCATTGCACACCATGGCACACACAGATGTAATAAACATCCTTTTATACCCCTGCAGGACCCCCACCCAACGTCACCGGACAGGAGGGTCCACACATGTCCACACCACCAACAGAAGAGGACCACAGTGATGACAGCAGCTCTGTCCAGCCGGTTCCCCTGACACAGTCACAAGCCACCACAGAGCTTCCCCCTTCTGGAAACACCAGCACAGCACCCACCCAGCGGGCCCATACCTCTGTCCCCAGTACACGTCAAGCAGCAGTGTGTCCACCAGTACAGGGAACCCAGGGTAACCCACTACCCCAACAACAACAGGGACCTGGGGGCAGTGGCAGTGGGCACACGGTCCAGGGCACGGAGGCACAGGAACAGAGGGGAACTGGGAGGGCTGCTGTGTGACAGGGGGAGGACAGGCCAAGGGAACCCACTCTCCACAAGGCCCTCTCCTACATCATGGGAGCCTACCACCATTCCCAGGAGACGAGGGCAACGGTACTGGCCAAGTTTCCGGAGACCCAGCGCCTGCAGGAGGAACAGTATTTGGGGTTCAGGGAGGATCTCAGATCCATCAATTCCACCCTGGGCACCATCGTAGGGTGCTGAAGGAAGTCCTCAACACGAGGAGGGACACTGTGACACAACAAGGGGCCCCTGACACTAGCCTGGACGATGAACTGTCCACCACCTCTGCCGGCGCTAGTGGACAGGAGGCACCGCCACAGGACCACAACACCAGCACCCCACCCCCTGCAGATGGAGAACCTCTCTGCAAGAGGTCCCTGAGATCCAGGACAAAGACAGAGAACAATGCCAAGACCCCCGCCAAGAAATGAGACCACCCTGATTGTCATCCTTATGTCCCACCTTGTCACCCTGTCCATCCTCAAACTGCCCCAGCTCCACTTCCTTTGCCCATTTGGGCAATGCACCTGTGAGACTAACAGACTGGACTCTGCCATGGACATTCCTCCACCATCACCCCTCACCATTTCACAACCCCCTCCAATATTGAGCACAGAAATAAACACCCTTAAAGCACAAAACAATCTGGAGTCTGTCTGTGATTTCGAAATAGTGTATTAACAATTACAGTGACAAAATGCTCTTACAATTGTAATGTCAACATACCTATGTCACACAGCTCTAGTCCATGAGGAAACAAAGCAGATGTCACACAGTGGGACCCACATCTGTGAAATCGTAAGGGAAAGTGAAAACTCAGTGACCATACACTGGGTGAAAAGGACAGACAGTAGAGAGGTAGTAGTGTTAAAGTACATGTAGTAGGCATGTTTGTACTCTTACCTGTGTCTCACTGGAAATATTGCAGGATCACAGAGTTTCGGTTGTCGATGTCCTCTTCTTCTGCTTCCTCGTCTTCACTGTCCACAGGCTCCACAGCTGCCACAACACCGCCATCTGGACCATCCTCCTGCAGAAAAGGCATCTGTCGTCGCAAAGCTAAGTTGTAAAGCATACAGCAGGCCACGATGATCTGGCACACCTTCTTTGGTGAGTAGAATAGGGATCCACCTGTCATATGGAGGCACCTGAACCTGGCCTTCAGGAGGCCGAAGGTCCGCTCTATAATCCTCCTAGTTCGCCCATGGGCCTCATTGTAGCGTTCCTCTGCCCTTGTCCTGCGATTCCTCACTGGGGTCAGTAGCCATGACAGGTTGGGGGTAACCAGAGTCACCTGAAAATGGCGAGGGCAACTGTTAGCCACACAGACCCAGACAACCATTCCCACTGACTTGCTTCCAGGTGCTCACCTACTAGCCACACACGGTGCCTCTGGAGTTGACCCATCACATAAGGGATGCTGCTATTCCGCAGGATGTAAGTGTCATGCACTGAGCCAGGGGATTTTGCATTAACATGGGAGATGTATTGGTCTGCCAAACACACCATCTGCACATTAATGGAGTGATAACTCTTCTGGTTTCTGTACACCTGTTCACTCCTGCGGGGGGGTACCAAAGCCACGTGTCCCATCAATGGCACCTATGATGTTGGGGATATGTCCCAGGGCATAGAAGTTACCTTTCACTGTAGGCAAATCCTCCACCTGAGGGAAAACGATGTAGCTCTGCATGTGTTTCAGCAGGGCAGACAACACTCTGGACAACACGTTGGAAATCAAAGGCTGGGACATCCCTGATGCTATGGCCACTGTTGTTTGAAATGACCCACTTGCAAGGAAATGGAGTACTGGCAGCACCTGTACTAGAGGGGGGATTCCTGTGGGATGGCGGATAGCTGACATCAGGTCTGGCTCCAGCTGGGCACACAGTTCCAGGATTGTGGCACGATCAAGCCTGTAGGTGATGATCACATGTCTTTCCTCCATTGTTGACAGGTCCACCAGCGGTCTGTACACCGGAGGATGCCGCCATCTCCTCACATGTCCCAGCGGACGGTGCCTATAAGGGACAACAGCGAGCACAGAGTCAACCAACTCAGAGGTACGTACCCACATCTTACACAGAACACTATTCATAATCCGAAATTTGGCCTGTATGAGTGTTGAGGCAAGGCCTAGGTATGTGTGACGCAGTTAAAAATTAAGCCATGTGGGCCCCTGAAATGGCGGCTGCCTGACCTGTAAAGTGGGACAATGGGATGTGAGGTAACTGCGCTGGCGGTGTACACCGTCGCGGTAGGCGGTCGAAGACCGCGGCGCAATTCTGCATTGGTTAACATTGGACCCTATGGGTCCCAGGAGCCAATGACGATGTACACCGGCGGTGACGGTACGCACCACCGCGGACATGACCGCCATTTTCTATCTGTTCAATCACTCGATACCTGATGTTCGACAGGAGAGGACCTACACTGCAAGTGCTGCTGTGACCTCGGTCTGGAAGAGCCAATGGCTCGTGCGTCTGGGGAAAAGGCCCCTGCCTTCACATTGGAGGAGTTGGAGAAACTCGTGGATGGGGTCCTCCCCCAGTACACGCTACTCTACGGTCCTCCAGACAAACAGGTAAGTACACTGGGAGCATGCTGTATGGGCTATGCCTGTGTGGAGTGGTGTGGATGAAAGATGGGGGGGGGGAGATTGAGGCGTGCATGAAACGACGGTGAGTGCATGTGCCACATGGCAAGGGTAGGGATGGGGCCAATGACTGTGACGGTGCAGTTGGTAATAACTTTTCTTTTCCCCCTGTAAAATTCTTGTAGGTCAGCGCCCACCAGAAAAAGGATATTTGGCATGCCATCACCAAGGACGTCCAGACCCTGGGGGTCTACCACAGACGGAGCACCCACTGCCGTAAGAGATGGGAGAATATTTGCTGCTGGAGCAAGAAGACGGCGGAGGCTCAGATGGGGATGGTCTCCCAATGTGGGAGGGGTGCCCATCGCACCATGACCCCCTGATGTTCAGGATCCTGGCGGTGGCGTACCCGGAGTTGGATGGGCGCTTGAGGGCATCACAGCAGCCACAAGGGGGTGAGTACAGTCACATTCTGCTGATTTTGCGCGCAGTGGAGGTGTCTGGGCGGGGGAGGTGGGCTGTGGGTTTCCCTAGGCCAGGGCGAGTGTGCTAGTTAGGTCCCCTTGTTCTGGCA
This sequence comes from Pleurodeles waltl, assembly GCF_031143425.1. NCBI lineage: Eukaryota > Metazoa > Chordata > Amphibia > Caudata > Salamandridae > Pleurodeles > Pleurodeles waltl. Next base: position 972,100,298 of record NC_090446.1, on the reverse strand, counting down.
GACCCTGTGGCTCCCCACCCCACCTATGTACAGTGCAAAGTACACCTAGTCAGGTTCCTGTGACATCCATGTGTGCAGATGTCAGCCATAGCCTTGTAGGCCATGTCCCAGGGATTGAACAGTGGAGCCCAAGTGCGCGGCGTAGTGCAGGGGGCTTCTGCGTCTGTCGTATCCGTCAACGGTAGCGGTAATGCATGCACTCAACATGTCTTTCTTCTGTCGTTCCCCCCCCTTTTTGTGGTCTCCCTGTTCTTGTGTGCTTTAGCATCATCAGGCGGAGGAGCAGTGGCACTGGAGCAGGAGGGAGCTGCATCCCACATGGCCCTGGAGGGCAAGACTGTGGACTCGGAGTTCACCAGTGGGACGGAGGGCGAGGGGAGCTCCACGGCGGGGACAGGAGCTGAGACCAGTGATACCGACTCGTCCTCTGATGGGAGCTCCCTTGTGGTGATGGCCACATCTGTGCCCCCCGCATCTACAGGTACAGCCGCCACCCCCCCACCAGCACCACTCTCCCAGCAGCCCCTCAGCCTTTGCCCCATGCCCGCTCACCCAGGAGGGTGGGCATCACCTTCGCCCCAGGCACCTCAGGCCCTGCCGCAGTCACCCCTCCTGCCCTCAGTGAGGAGGCCAGTGACCTCCGCAGGTCCCTCACTGTTAGGCAGTCTACCATTTTGAATGCCATCCAGGGTGTAGAAAGGCAGTTGCAACAAACAGATGCATTCCTGGAGGGCATTCATTCCGGTCAGGCGGCCCTTCAGCGAGCTTTTCAGACTCTGGCCTCAGCACTGATGGCAGCTATTGTCCCTGTGTCTAGCCTCCCCCCTCCAACTTCCTCCACCAAGACCCAACCCCCTCTACCTCAGCCTATCCCAAGCACACCTTCAGACCAGCATGCACACACGTCAACACACAAGGGAAGCTCTGGGAAACATAAGCACCACACATCCCACAGGCACTCACGCAAGCATCACACACATGCAGACACACCAACATCCACTGCCTCCACTGTGTCCCCCTCCTCCTAGTCTCCCTCCTCCCTCCCAGTCTCGTCTCCACTCACACCTGCATGCACTACCTCTACAGCCACTACTTCCATCACCAGCACACACACCTGCACACCCCGCTCACGTGCAGTCACTACCCCCACTACCATTCACACGTCCCCCTGTGTCCTCTCCCAGTGTGTCTGTAACGCCACCTAACAAGATACACAAACGCAGGCACACACCCACCCAACAGCCATCCAGCTCACGACAGCCTCCAGCGCATGCACCTTCACCCAAAGTCAGCAAACGAACACCTCCTACAACTACAACCTCTTCCTCCACTCCAAAACCCCCTCCAGCTACCCGTCCCAGTGTTCTCAAGAAACGTTTCCTGTCCAACCTTGACCTCTTTCCCTCACCTCCCCCACCCCGTCAGTCTCGTAGGGCCCGACTCTCCAGATCTCAACCTAGCACCTCAGCCACAACATCTCCGGGACCAGTGGTGCCTGGAGTGCATCGGGCAGCAGGGCAGCCAGTGTAGCACGGAGCAACAGCACGGACAGTCCCCCACCTGTGAAGCATCAAAAGTGAGAGGGGGAAGACTCCAGCCTCCAAAGCCGCTCCCAGGGGTACAGGTGGGAGTGTGGAGTCAGCTGTGATACCTTCCAAGGTGGGGAAGGGCCACAAGAAACTCAGCAAGTCTGGAAAGAGCAGCACAGCGGCGAAGACCCCCATCATCCCTGCTGCCCAGGAGGCCATCATCCCCGCTGCCCAGGAGGCCACCGCCATCATCCCCGCTGCCTAGGAGGCCACCGCCAGCACCAGCCCAGCTGCCCAGGAGGCCACTGCCAGCACCATCCCTGCTGCCCAGGAGGCCACTGCCAGCACCAGCCTACCTGCCCAGGAGGCCACCGCCAGTACCAGCACAGCTGGACCGCCAGCACAGGACCGCCAGCACCAGCCCCGCTGGGCCATAAAGGACCGCCAGCACCAGCCCCGCTGGGCCACACAGGACCTCCAGCACCAGCCCCGCTGGGCCAGACAGGACTGCCAGCCCCGCTGGGCCAGACAGGACTGCCAGCAGCGGAGTCACTGCCAAGGACCCCACCGCCACAAGCACCGCTGAACAGGACACTGCCACCACAAGCACCGCTGAACAGGACACTGCTGCCACAAGCACCGCTGAACAGGATACCGCCGCCACAAGCACTGCTGCCAAGGACACCGCCACAACAAGCACCGCTGGCCCATGAGCGCCAAGGGCACTGACACTACTGAGTCCGTCACAAGCAGGATGAAGCACTCTGGGCACAAGGCCCCCTCCAGAACCAGTGGAGAGGTACATCCACTACCTCTGTCCTTGGCAGGATGAAGCACTCTGGGCACAAGGCCCCCTCCAGAACCAGTGGAGAATGACATCCACTACCTCAGTCCTTGGCAGGATGAAGCACTCTGGGCACAAGCCCCCCTCCAGAACCAGTGGAGAGATACATTCACTACCTCTGTCCTTGGCAGGATGAAGCACTCTGGGCACAAGGCCCCCTCCAGAACCAGTGGAGAATGACATCCACTACCTCAGTCCTTGGCAGGATGAAGCACTCTGGGCACAAGGCCCCCTCCAGAACCAGTGGAGAGACACATCCACTACCTCTGTCCTTGGCAGGATGAAGCACTCTGGGCACAAGGCCCCCTCCAGAACCAGTGGAGAGATACATCCACTACCTCTATCCTTGGCAGGATGAAGCACTCTGGGCACAAGGCCCCCTCCAGAACCAGTGGAGAATGACATCCACTACCTCAGTCCTTGGCAGGATGAAGCTCTCTGGGCACAAGGCCCCCTCCAGAACCAGTGGAGAGATACATCCACTACCTCTGTCCTTGGCAGTATGAAGCACTCTGGGCACAAGGCCCCCTCCAGAACCAGTGGAGAATGACATCCACTACCTCAGTCCTTGGCAGGATGAAGCACTCTGGGCACAAGGCCCCCTCCAGAACCAGTGGAGAATGACATCCACTACCTCTGTCCTTGGCAGTATGAAGCACTCTGGGCACAAGGCCCCCTCCAGAACCAGTGGAGACTGTTATCCACTTGAGAGACTGTGGCTTTGCACTCCCCAGGATAAAGCAGTGGGCAACCCACCCACTGTAGAGACTTGAGAGTCTGTGGCTTTGCACTCCCCAGGATTGAACAGTGGGCAAACCACCCACTGTAGAGACTTGAGAGACTGTGGCTTTGCACTCCCCAGGATGGAACAGTGGGCAGACCACCCACTGTAGAGACTTGAGAGACTGTGGCTTTGCACTCCCCAGGATAGAGCAGTGGCAAACCACCCACTGTAGAGACTTGAGACTGTGGCTTTGCACTCCCCAGGATGGAACAGTGGGCAACCCACCCACTGTAGAGACTTGAGACTGTGGCTTTGCACTCCCCAGGATTGAACAGTGGGCATGTGGCCCCCTCGTGGATTTGGCGTTGTGCACTCAACCAGCTGAGGTACACCCCCTTTCCCTTCCCCCTGAGGTGCCTATTTTCTTTCTATCTGATGCCCTTGCAGTGTTCTCTCCGTCATGTTCAGGGATTGAGTGTGTGCCTCACACATGCCGTGTAGGGCCAGTGTTCCACGGACTTCAATGGAGCACTACCTGGACTACTATTCTTGGTGTATATATTTGTTTATAGTGTATATATATTTTTGCGTACTGGATTTTAATATATTACAATGGTTACACTCATTTGCTTTTGTCTTTGCATTATTCCGGGGGGCTTGGGGGTGTAGCTGTAATGTATCATGCTGTATTAGTGTGTGTGTGTGTGTTGTGGTGGGTGAGGGTGGGGGTGTTGCGTGTGTGTGTCACTGTTTTTTCCCTCCCCCCTCCCCTGTGTTGTAGGTGCAGTACTCACCATGGTCTTCGCCACCGGCGTTCGTGCTCCTCGTAGAGGAGCAACAAGATAAGGGCTGGCAGGATCTGGAGCTCGGGTTCCATGGCGTCCTGATTATTCCTCGTGGGGTGTGCAGAGGTGAGCGTTTTCCCTTCGAAGTCCTGTTTCCTCTGTGTTTTTGTTCGCAGTGAATCCTCCCCGGAAAAGGTGGCGGATTGGTAGGGTGTGATACTGTGGGCGGTACATTGTCCTCCGCCAGTCTGTTGGCGGTGACTGCCGCATTGTTTGTTTGTACCGTCGTGGCGGTCAGAGTGTTAAAGTGGCTGTCTTTGTTGGCGGTTTCCGCCACGGTCGTGATTCCATTTTTTTTACCGCCGGCCTGTTGGTGGTCTTACTGCCGCTTTAACACCGACTGCCAGGGTTGTAATGACCACCATAAACTTAATAACACTCAGCACATCAGCACTCCATCCTCCGGTGCTATGCACACCTTCCAGCTCGTCCATCTTAAAAGCGGTGATATGCACGCCTACCTGTGACAACAGACATCACTAGTGACACACACACCTTTGGGTCTGAAGACTTTACTGCTTCTAAGAAGAAGAAAATTATTTTACATAGTTTGGGGCCAGAAGGTTTACGGGTATTTAATCAAATGGAAAAGAAAGCCAGGTCTGGAGAGGAACAAGATGTGTTCATAAATATGTAGGAGGATCTGGACAACTATTATCTACCTGCAGTTTGGTCAGCGTTAGACTGATTCATTTTCTTTCAACGGAAGCAAGGAAAATCTGAACCCATTGAAGATTGTGTGTCTGACTTAAAACAAATTGTTTTTTCAAGAAAGTTGGGTATATTGCATGATGATTTCATACATGATCAAATCATCATGCATACCAACGACTCACAATTACAAGAGAGGCTTTGGGTTAATGGCGATTGATCACTTAAGGATATAATTGCTATTGTTAAAAAAAGTAAACTCTCTAGGAGATGTGCAAAGGCTGCGTCCAGCATGGCAGACACCACATCTGATGATAAAGAAAGAGAGAATACAATGATATGTTAAGTTTCAAAGAAGTACATGAATAAAGTAAAGGATGGGGAAGGCACAAAACAGAAATCGAAGGTGCCAGACCGTGACAAGAAAGTTAGTTGTTTTAGATGTGGTAATAAAAATCATCTTGCTCATGATAAGAATTGCCATGCCCTAAATTCTAAATGTTTATATTGCGGTGTGATTGGGCCCTATGCTCCAGTGTGTATGAAAAAGAACAGGAAGTCACAAACTGTAAAACTGATTTCAGGGAAGACAGAGTCCGAGCAGTCGGTTTAAGATTATGAAAATTACATTGAAGCTGTGTTGTTGTGTAGAATGCCCTGTATTAAATTTGAACATAGAGCCTAAGAACAAACCTGTATGTGAAATGATTAATTAAGGGGTTAACATCGCCATTGTAGCTGAGTCAGGTTCTTCATATACCATCATTAATAAAAAAAACGTAGAAGGAAAAAATGAGTGAGTTTGTAGGAGAACATTTGAAGGATACTGACATTCATCCTGTCACGTTTACAGGTGAGAAAATACCAATGCTGCATTACCGTGTTCTACCTTTTGAATTCAAGGGGAGGAAAACAGTTAGCAAATTGTATATAGGTGAGATGGGACCAACTGTTTTTGGATGGGTGGATCAAAAGGCACTGTCTATATTGTTGAGTCCCAACAGTGTAGACCAAGTACTTTTGTTAGAAGAATCGGACAGACTTTAGTGAATAAACAAAGGAGAATATTTCCAGAGGTATTTTTGGAACGGGTTGGCAGATTGAAACACTTTACCAAATAATTTTGAAGAAGAATGCCAAAACAATTTGCCATAAAGTTAGGAACATTCCATTGAGTGTCAAATATGAGGTTGCTAATGAGTTAAAGAAGCTAGAAAGCATTGGTGTTATTGAACCCATAGAGAGTGCAGAGTGGCTCACACCACTGGTAGTGGCTAAAAAGGCCACATAGTAAGATACGATTGTGTACAGTCTTAAGAAGTCTTAATAAAAATATTGTGGTAGATAAATTTCACTTGCCAAGGATTAGTGAATTGCTAGCTAGAACTAAGGGGGGTTAAGTGGTTCTCGACAATTGATTTGACTTCAGCCTACCACCAGGTAACTTTGCATCCTGAGAGTAGGAGCCTTACACCCTTTATAACACCTATAGGTTGCGTTCAATTAAATTGCATGCCTTTTGGATTAGCATCAGCAGCAGTAGTTTTCCAAAGGTTGATGCACACACCCTTGAAAGATCTTCCAGGAGTAGCCTACTTCCAAGATGAGATATTGATCATGGGAAAAAGCAAAAACTAACATGATTGCACATTATACAAAGTGTTGGAAAAACTCAGAACATATGGATTGACAGCAGAATTAGATAAATGCAAATTCTGCAGGCAATCTGTAACATATTTAGGTCCAGAAGTCAGTGAAAAGGGTATTTCACCTAAAATGAAGATTGTAGAATTAATCAGAGATGCCCCTGTTCCTACTTGGAAGGAGGATGTGAAGTCATTTTCAGGGCTCGCAGAGTTTAATGCAGAGTTTGTGGAAGATTTTGTGGAAAAACATATCAAATGAGACAGTTATTGAAAGCTAGGCAAAGCTTTGAGTGGAATGTGATGCTACAAAATGAGTCTGAAGGAATTAAAAATTATATATGTACGGTCATTCCATTACAAGGGTTCGATCCAAAGGCTTGTACAATCTTGACCACAGATGTCAGTAGGAAAGTTTTAGAAGCTGTATTATCTCAATACAATAGCAATGGTGTAGGAAGTACGGTGTTATTTGCTTCTCATTCTCTTACTGCACCAGAAGAGAAATATTCTGTAATAGAGCAAGAGATGCTAGCATGTGTAGGGGCAATAAACACATTTAGGCAGTACTTAGTGACACAGAATTCACCCTACGTACAGATCACAAATCATTAGTAAACGTTTTCACCACAGAAGGATCTACAAAAGCCACACCTCGCATAGCCAGAATGTCACTAGGCGTACTTGACTATGTATAAGATGTTGAGTACTTTCCAGGAAGTAAGAATAAAGTTGTAGATTATTTAAGTAGATCACCATTACAAAAGAAGAAGTAGATACCAATGATTGGGAGGATTACAGTGTGGCCATTGTGGATAAAACTGCAGCCATTTCAAGTGAAGAATGGGAAATTGGTTATGAGGAAGACTTAATTTTGAGTAAAGTGATGGAATTTGTGTTTGGGGATGACAAAGGGAAGATATCAGAAGAATGCAAGATGTTTTGGGGTCTTAAAGAGGATTTATCAATTTGGGATGCTGAGTTTCTTCTTGGAGGTAATAGAGTGGTACCTCCACACAGTCTCCATCAGAGAATGTGAAGTTTGATACATGAAGGGTATTTTGCTATTGTCAAATCTACTTGGAGGATTAAGAGTGCATATTGGTGCCCAGGAATTGAAATGGGCATGGAAAAGTTTGTAAGGAACTGTGAGCACTGAGCTAAGGCTGATAAAACGCAAGTGGTCTTCAGACCACCTCTTGGGTTGAGTGAGATACCTTCAAACCTTTGGGAAGAGTTGGCGATAGATATTTTAGGACCAGTGCTGGACATGAAAGGAGTCCCTAAAAAACATCCTTGTGCTTTTGGATACATACTCTAAATAGCCAGAGTTACAAGTGTGTGATCGAGTAGATGCAGAATGTATCGTCAAATTCCAGAAAAAAAACATTTCTAAGAGAAGGCATTCCCAAGTTGCTGTTGAATGACAATGGTCCCCAGTTTTTAGCAGAGAAATGTACCAATTTTCTGTCAAGGAATGGAATTAAGGAGAAAAAGACTCCTGTGTATCATCCTGCTGGTAGGTGCAGTGGAAAGTGATTATGTGAAGTATTCAAGCTGCCATTAACACAGGGAAGAACTGGGAGCAGGAACTAGACAAATTAAGTGTGGCCCTACCGTATTTCACCCACATGACAGGGTAGAGCGCCTTTAAGATTTTGAAAGGATGTGACCCATTTACTAGAGATAATTCTATTTGGATGTTACAGGAAGTTCAGAGTAAATGGTGACCTGAAGTTGTCAGGACAAATTTAGAAAATGCATGCCATACTTACAAAGAGTACTATGACAAGAAACACTGCGTCAAAGATGTCATTCTTGAGGAAGATGACGGGCAGGAATCAAATTGGACAGCAAGGGTGGCAGCTGTTTCTCTGAAACGTTCAAGGCGTGTAAAGTGTTTTCAAGTTCAGCCAAGCTCAGCAATGAGTATTTTAGCAAATTGTCTAAATGTAATAAAATCTTGTCATGGAGGGGTCAGAAGTCAAGTGATCATGGATCATTCCTATGGGAAGATGAGGACAAAAGAGAAAATAATGAAAATATAAGTCATGCTTCACAGGATAATTCTACAGTTAATCCTTCTGCTTATTTACCAGACATGGGGAACACGTCTCTTCAAGGGAGTGGGCATAAATAAAGGAGGAATGTGATCAAATGTAGAAATAAGCAGTACTTAATTTGTAAATAAAAACGTGCCAGTGCTCAAAGCCCTCCTCTGAAACACGTGGCTGCTGCAATTCAATGTGGGAATATAGAATGCTGAGGCAGTGTAATCCTGAAACCATCTCGGGATCGTCAACCATTTAAAGCCACTCACCGCCCCTTCAGCTCACTTTTGCAGCTTTCTGTTTTCTCCCATTGTGACGCTTTTTCGTTTTTCTCTTCCTCCGTCTTTCCTACGTGTGTCTTTTGCTTGCAGCAAATGCTTGTGACAGAAGAAGCAGCGTCGGCCCTCAAAAATAAGTGCGGGTGATAAGCACCGGAAACAACAAGCACAAATTAAGCACTGGAAATAAGTCATCTTTAATGTTAAACTAGCAAAAATCTGCTGTGGAAGATAAGGTGACAATCGGGAAGGGCCGTTGCACTTCCTACGAAACTGAAGGATTTTATAGTCGAGTGATGAAGAGAATAATAATGAGAATTATGCATTATAGTAATTTAGTTAAACTCTAACACTCTTTGCTGTGGACTTTTTTTTTTATTGCATGTTATTGTTCCTTGACTACTGTTAGCAGTTTATAATTTTAGTAAAAATAGTACTGGTGTGAATGGGGGAAGATATGTGGGGTTGTAGTATTTATGTTAGTGTTAGAATGTTCAATGTAGAATGTGGTTAGAACTGTTGGGATAGAGGTTGGTGTGGACTCCTCTCAGGAAGGAAGTATCTGCACGCTCTCCCTCTGTAACCAATAAACTACCATCCAAAGTTACTGCATCGTGATGTCTTCTCCACAGCCCGCCGCTCAGCAGATGAGCTGTAACATTGGGATAGCGAGACTGGGTCTTTATGAGTAGCAATGTGATTGTGTGAACAATGGCAGGCTCCAATGATTGTCGCCACGCACACATTTTCAGTTGATTCACGGAGACTTTTTTTTCAGAGCGTTTCCACAAAGAGATGGCAAGCGAAGAGCGGGAGTGACTCCTGGCACAATTGCTGCTCCTCGCGCGCTTAAAGCTGGGCACGCGATGCAGTCTTTCAAATAATACCTCACAGGACACTCGAGACAACTCTTGAAATGATGATATGGAATTACTGACGCGCTTGCAAAAATACAAGTTGAGCACTCAGTCTAATTCAAATAATGCGCTTGTCAGGCACTCCTTAAATGTACAGAGTAATTCAAATTAAAATATCAAATGAATGTATGAAATGTATGAAAGTACATTCATTTACAATGACGTCGAGAATAATAACTAAGCTCGCAATGCCATCTACTGGCCAACTTTAAAATGGTTTTTGCCAATAATTTCATGCGCTCACTAGCAAGTCGGAAATCCAGATTGATTACACTGCATTCTGAGCACTCAGTAGTAACACCCAATATTCTTCCCAGATCGGGTCAAGAGCGCATAGGGACACAATTCTTTTAACTGTCACCATGCTTTGATAACAGTCGTCCATGCACAGAGTTCTTGCTCAAAGCACTTTTAATGAGTTTCAGTGAAGCAAGGCTTTCTTCACATTTGATCTAGCTTAAGCACTTTAAACGAAACGTTGGTTACTCAAGTGAATGTGAACGAATCAGTTGTTTATGATTAAGGGTGGAGCCCCTGCACAGACTTCAACTCGTTGTCACTTAAGTAAGAATTCACCAAACATTTAGTAGATACATATCCAAGTTTATACTGTCCATTAGGTGACCTCCAGCTTACAGCTTTCCATTCCACTCCTGACTCAATCCACCAGAGAATCAATTTCTTCCACATTCTAAATTACATGGAGTCCCCTGACCCCTTCTGATGAAATAGACTCAAGAAGTAGCTGTTCTTACGAAACTGTCATTAAAAGGTTTTGAGGAGAATCTCCTCTGTGTCCGTCAGCCTACTGAAAGTCCTCATTTGACAGATCTCACAAAGGTTTACGCTCACATGTTATGAAAGGACACCTATTGAAAAGAGAAAGCATGGTGACTAGAAGAATCAGTGTACATGTTAACAACTCTGGAAACCAGCAAAGAAATGCTGCTGACTTCAGAACCAAATACATATCGAAGTAGGCTTCTTTAGACATCAAGTCAGTACATAAAACAAAAACAAATCTCTGTAAATAAAAAAAAAGAACAGGCTTGAAATGGCATCAGCGTGTGGGAGTCTTGCACATTGAGTGGTAAACACAAAACATCCTGCGTCACAACTGTGCTGGGAGTAGGTCAGTTTTTCACACTGATGCATTTATCAATAGCAGCAAATCAATCAATCAGGAATTTGTAAAGCGCACTACTCACCCGTGAGGGTCTCAAGGCACTGGGGCAGGGGTAGAAGAAGGGGGATGTGCTGCTATTGCTCAAACAGCCAGGTCTTGAGATGTTTCCTGAAGGTAAGGAGGTCTTTGGTCGGGCGCAGGTGGGTGGGAAGAGTGCTCCACGTTTTGGTGACGAGGTGCGAGAATGATCAACTGCCGGTTGTAGTTCTGCGTACGCGTGGGACGGTTGTGAGGGGGAGGTCGGCGGAGTGGAGATTTCGGGTCGGGGTGTAGAAGGAGAGCCATCTGTTGAGGTATTCTGGCCCGGTGTTGTGCAGTGCTTTGTAAGCATGAGTGAGGAGTTTGAATGTGATTCTCTTGTTGACAGGGAGCCAGTGCAGGTTTCTCAGGTGGTTTGTGATGTGGCAGTGGCGGGGGATGTCCAGGATGAGGCGTGCAGAGGCGTTCTCATGCGTTGCAGCCTCTTCTGGAGTTTGGCTGTGGTTCCTGCTGGAGGGCATTGCCGTAGTCCAATTTGCTGCTTACAAGGGCTTACGAGAACTAAAGAAGCCTGGTAGCTGCTGCAGCAGGGCAGGAAGAACTTGAGGAATGGTGCCTCTACTGAATTGAATGATTTCTTCTGGTGCCACATCTGCAACCTTAAAAGCACAGTTTTGGTGTATGCAGTAGAGGGTTGGAGGGCTGCTTGCTATGGTCTGTAAACTAGATCACTTGAATAGCTTCAGAACTTTATGAGCTGGTAGAAACATTGTTTAGCTGGGGTTAATTGCCCCAGGGATCGTATTGTGGCACAACTGTCCTTGAATTGTTCCAGCATTGAATCAGCTTTTTCTCTCTTAAGAGTCTAGATCCATCTAAGGAAATGTCCATTAGGGATGCCTGCATGTCTCTAGAAAACTTGGTTGATCTCGTCCATGTGTGCCTTCTGTGTGCAACACCAGTGCCAATAGCTCAGCTGATGCAGTCTGTAGTGTCCACGCTAGCCAGAAACACATGCTTGGTTGTATCCATACTATAGTGTATCATTTGGGCTCCAGAGGACCCGAAGGCCTCCAGGCTGGCTGGCAAGATTTAGTTGACCACATTCCATATTGCCTGGGTCTACCTACTCAAAAGACAAACTTCACTGATTGATCTAAGAGCAAGACTATCTAAAGAAAACATCCAGCATTAAGTCTTTTGGATTCCCTATCTTCAGAATTGTAAAAGAGTTCAGCTTGACCTTGCTTTTTTGGAACTTGAACAATCATGCTTTTTGGTGTGGTGGTCGGGAAATCTAACTTGCCGGTGCCAGTCTGTCACATAACAACAGGTAGGCTGCCTGGCAGGCATGGCTCGGACCATATGTGTCGCGCCCACTGGAAGATGGTAAGCTTAAACATAATGCATTATCAATAAAAGGACACAGCCCAGCGACTTCAGCGACATTGGCCTCTTGTTCTGGGTCTGAATCGGAGCCAAACAGTGTGAATCCTGTACTAGCACTAGAGTCGAGGCAGAGGTGTGGAGTGCGGTTCTACAGCCAGTGGTTGCACTGTTGTAATTTCTTTGAGTGACATAGTCTTGAAGCAAGCCAAAGTTGGTTTCGGTTCAGAGATCCACATTGTGATCAGATTATTGATAGACACTAGTAGAGTTGGTGCTGGAATGAAAGGCACTAGCATGGACTTTGGTGCCAGTGTAGATGTCAGTACTGGAGTCTGTACAGGTCTGGTAGCAGGGTCTGACTGGCAGACTTGGGGGTGGGGCTATGTTGGGGGGGGGGTAAGATGGGTAGAAGACTGCCTGGCAGAAATCCAACTGGAGACCCTGGTACACCAGAGAAAGCCGAAATCATACCAAAAATCTTCAACATGACCTTTCTGAAGGCCAGTATTTGCGGTGGGTATAGACAATGTGGAAGGAAATTCTGGGCATGCGAGGAACAATTGTGGGATCGTTTCAGATTTATAAGGCAATGAGGAACGCAAGCTTTATTATGACACCCTTGAACTTTCTTCTAAACTTCAGTGGCAAGATGTTGTTGAGGCTCGCTTGGCCTTCTTATACCTAGACTTTGGCTTCAACTCACCAGCATACTTCGAGGGTAAGTGCATTTTTTGCTGGAGTGGCCTTGTCACTGGGCCCGAGACCTGAAATAGGAGTGGGACCAGTGCTTTGACCACAAACACTTGTTATGTTTAGCAACATAGAGTTTAGCTTCCCACTCCCAAGCCGCCTTAGGGAGCATGAGGGCACACTTGCTGCACACCTTCAAGTCATGGCCGGAGCACAAACACTATATGCAAAACTCATGTGAATTGAACCTGCGGATTATGTTCTGGAGTTGTTGATTGACGCTGATGATTTTGTCATCAGGGTCTGCTGTTGACTATCAAGAACACTCATGAATCCCACATAGTCCGACTCCAGTGACAGCTGTGGAAGGAAAGTCTTTATCATCTTCTACACACTGAAGTAGCATGTCACAAAATGCCAGAGTATCAAGGGAGTAACTGGGACATGGTTGTGACTGCTGTCAAAGGCTCAATCTTGCAACAGTATTAACTAACTTCAAACTGAGAAGCAGTAGATGGGAATGATGTGTCCCAAATTGGCTATTACCAAGTTTTGGTAATACTACTGGACCTCTTTTTAACATTGAGGGATCGCAGAGGTGGCTCTGATGAAAAAGTTACTTCAGTGAAAAAACTTTCTGGTGGATGATCTAACCACCTACAGATTCCTTACCTCTTGAATACCCCTCTAGGAGCCAGATTGGTCTGGAAAACTTTTCTTCAAAGCTGTACCCCAACTGCAGTGGGAACTGTCTCCTTTAGACACCAGAAGGGACGCCCCTGTGACATCACCGAGCCACTGAGATACCGCCAACATCAGTATCCCATCCATTTTTTCCCTATGTTGCTGAAGCAGTAGGTCGAGACTAATGAAGATATGCACTACAACAGCTGAAACTTGAAACCTGACAGTTCATCAACTGGGGAGGTGGGAGGGATCGGTGAGGAATGTGCAGGTAGATTATCCACCATGCATATTGATACTGAAGGTAAGTAACTTTTTCTTGTGATGGATACTTTTACTTACAGATTCTGCACTCCTTGAACAGATTCCCAAGTAATAACCACCTCTAGGATAGAAGACCATGATGGGTGGTTATGCCAGTAAGTTATGTAGTATAGATCGGGTAAAATGCCCATCCTCACCTCCAAAGCAAGACAATAGTGCTTGGTAAATGTGTGTAGGGATGCCGAAGTGGCCACTCTGCACTTATCACCTACAAGGACTTCCCTTTCCAAGGCAAAGATTGATGACTTGGCTCTGGTGGAGTGTGCTCTTATGCCCTCTGCTGGTTCTCTTTGGGCCATGGCATAGCAAATTGTAATGTACAAAAACCTGCTTAGATCATGTTGTTTTTTTGTACTGCTTTTCCTTTCCTGATGCCTACACAGCCTATGAAGAAGCTGGTCATCCACATGAAATCCTTCGTATGGTTGATATAGAAGCTCAAAGCTCTTTTTCAAACCAGCTTGTTCAGCCTCGCCTCTGCAGGGTGAGGAGGGGAAAGAAGGATGGAAGAGTGGCTGATTGACCAAGACAGAAAGGTGTCATCACCTTGTGTGGCTAAAAGTAATGACAACTTGAAAAAACATTTTAATTCTTAAAAGTCTTAGTGAAGAAATGTGAAGTGTCTCAAATGGAGCCCCCATTTAAAAGATAAGAACAAGGTTTAATTCACATTGTGGCATCACATAAAAGTGCAAAACAAAAGGGACTGTCAAGGGGGTGTGAGCACAAGTAGGAACGTGCTTGTTATTCCCACTACTTTCTAGTGCCAAACAACGATGGAGGCCTATGGCCTATTAGGCTTGACCCCTCGCAGCGCCTTCCTGTAGCAGGACAAATTCAAAATACTCTAATCCAGGTCTTACCTGAGCTAGACCCTGGAGGGTGGGGTTGGACCTGTAGGATGCCCATTTCCACATAGCTGTCCTGTTAGCCCACAGGCGCTACATGCGGTTTGTACTAGGAGAGGAGCATTTTCAGTTTGCAGTGCTCCCGTTTGGTCTCACCAGTGCTGAGCTAGGGTGAGTATTTTGAAATTCTCCTTCTGTCACTCTCTTGACAGCCCCTCTGGCTGAAAGGGCTTGCACTTCCTGCTGCAACATGGCGAGAGGGTCCTCTTTCAGTTGCTGGGGGTAGAAGGTAGAAGGTGTGGCGGGGAAGAAAGAAAGGGTAAGGCGTAGCCCATCCTAACAGTCTGTAAAATGCACCTGTTTGACTTTGTTGCTCGCCAACCTGGGAAGAATTGGTGGATTCTGCGTCTCACCAGGTGGCTGTGCTCTTCTAAGGGCAAGCTAAGAAGATATGCCACGTGGGGATGCAGGTAGTGGTAGACTGAGCGGCCAATTAACCTTCCCGCGTGGGGAGGTGGGCACCATGGCCTGGACTTGAAAACTGCTGGTATTCCCTGTGGATGCTGGACAGGCTGTTTGTACGGGGCATCCCGGCCAAATAGTTGAAGGAGTTGTGAACTGTTGTGCTTGGTAATTTAGGACAGCCAAGCCTAGAGAGCGTGCAGTAGGTGTGCTCTCTTTAAAATGCTCTAGAGTAAATCAGCATAGTCCCCAAACAGGTCAGTTCCATCGAAGGGCGTCTATCAGGGAGTGTTGTATAGCCATTTTAGAGATGTCTCTGGGCACATTAGTTTAGCAACTAGGCCTCCCGCGTGTGCCTTTTAGCCCAGTTACATTTTATTCTTCTTTATTTTTGATTATTTTAGAATCTGCCACATTTGCGGTGATGTTTTATTTTCTTTATCTTGTTGTTCCTTCGCCTAGGAAAGCTTTGCATTTCTTAGCAAGACATTTTTTTCACTTTGTGCTTTCCTGAAGTCTGCAGCGAGATAGCGTTGCCAGCACAAGTGGTACACTGCGTCTCCAATGTTGACAGAAAGCACACACATCCTTACGTGGGGACATTTTCTCAGAATATCAGCTGTTTTATTATAAAAACACTTCTCTTTCCCATACATGTTAGAGGGAGATTCCAGCCAGATGACCACGACTGCATGCTGATTGACTTTGCTACAGCTGCTTGCTGAGAATACCGGTTCCCTGGCCTACATGGGGATGGTGTCTCTCTAGATAGCAGTCTTCTTTGCTCAGGTATGGGGGATGATGTCTTCCCGGGAGATCCTGAAGGGCGGATTAGGGCATATTATGCTGTGCTCTAACATAGCTTAAGTAGGAATTGCATATATTAAGCAGACAGTACGGTAGGACTTTTCCTGTGTTTTACTTTCCTTGTCACTATTTTGCTTCTAGCATGTTTCATCATTCTAAATATTGCAATTCATGCCATTTTATCTAAGACACAGTTGTTTCAATAAATCCTATTGAACCATTGTCTGCACCTGTTTGTCTCTGCATGTGTGGGATTAATGTAACTGAGAGAAAAGGATGAGATCTGATACACCAGGATTTCCCTGAGAAGTCATCTTGTCATGTGCCTGGTTGCCACAAATCATCCCTGCTCTTGAGCAGAGATGAGGTGCTGCTAGTTGGCCGGAAACAGATTAGGTCAACAGCTGTCACATGGTGTGGGATTGGACTAAGTTCCCCACAATTCAGGTGATGCTGCTGCCCAAATCCAGCAGCCTCATTAGGATAATGAGAGCCCACGTGACATGGTACCACCAACATTTGGTCAGGAACTGATTTTTGGATCCTCCTGAGTATCTCTGTCTTAGTACGTGCTAAAGGCACCTCAGTATTATATACAGTGACGTCCGTGGTATTGAGGATTTCCTTCTCAGCTAGGTAGGTAGTTCCAATCTAATGCTGTAGGTTGTTCAAGCTTGAACTTTAAAATGATCAATCCCCATTTGGTGTCCTTATCTCTGAACAGGTATATCCACCATGGTGAACCAGCAACTAGTGGTAATTGCAGTAAACATGCAACCTCCCCTCACTGCTCATTTGCTAGCAAATGGCCTCACAGCCCGGGGGGGTCCTGTAACATTTGTAGTTGAGGCTCATCCAGCCTACAGAACAGAAATATTTTACTCTTGGATCACCTTTCCAGCAGTCGATGGGAACACAAACATTTCATCACTACACACCTGCAAACATACCTGCACAATACAGAGCTTATGCATATTTAGAGATACCTCTATCTTTCCAAGACCATAATAACTGGCTTGATGGCGCCCTACCACACACAATATTACACGTTAGGTTAGGTCCTCTGAGTAATGATGGTCCTACCTGGCGTTTATTGGGCACATACACACCACATCGTGATGCAGGCACCTTGACGGTAGCTGAGGTTCGCGGCTTATATGTTGAACTTACAGAAATATACAGACTGTTATTACAATTTGTAATGCAAACATTAAATACTAACCCAGTATGAGCTGCCCCAGTGCATCCACACACAGTCATGCCAGGCATTAACCCTGCAACTGTACATTCAATCATGGGTAAAGTACCCACCAAACAGGAGGTGATTCTGTTTGGCTAGCTCAAAAAATAAACTCGCTGGAAGCAGTATTACCCCATACAGGACATCAGGATGAACACAAAATACTCACTGTGTGCTTGCCATTTGGGATTGATCCAACAGTAGATAACTGCAATACTTGGGGCATGGTATTTGCCTCGCTCTATACTACTGCATGTGGTACACCAACACTTGCCAATCTTCTCTAAGTGTTAAAACAAATTCAATTTGAATACAGGGGTGCCCTGGCCCTGGATTTGGGGATGTAATTAATGGGCAATTTTGCCACAGTATCTCCAATAACATTAAGTAACCTTAAAGGGTAAGCACTCGCACTAGCAGTGGGCATGAGGCTGTGGGACGTTCCTGTACAGGATGAAGAACGCGAGCTGCCGAAGATTAACGCTGAGACCAACTCTAGTATTGGTCACGTTAGTCTGGGAGCCAGTCCTATTAAACCACAATTACAAGGTAAATACAATAGGGACTCTACCAAGCAAGCACCTGAGGATTCTAAAAAATGCTGGGACAAACAAAAACAAACACCTAAAAAAGAAAGGGGAGAATCTCCACATTCAGAGACCCCTCAAAATCATTATAATCTTAGAAATAAAGATAGTATAAAAAAGCTTAATAGATATCAATATACTGATACACGCCAATCTTGTTCCTTTCAGGACTCACCGGATAAATGCAGTGAGAATGGTTGGCAGTCAGAGTAGCAAATTGAGTACGTGAAACCGAGAAAGGACTCGGATCGCTCAACAGACGTTTCTGTTAAGAAAGAAGAGAAACTTCCCCAACACAAATGCCAATTCAAAAATAAATAAGTGGCAGCGATTTCTATACAAAATGCCACGCAGGATGAAAGCCTTACTGAAGAACAGGAAGCGGGCACTGGCACTGGTAGACAGCGCAGCAGAGGTCACAATAGTTCTCCAGATTCTTCAAAAGCACCTGGAGGTAAAAGCAACTGATGGCTTCCTACAAGTTGAGACTACGGACATGCAAATCTCCAAACCCCATAGGGTGTATAAACTAAAAATACAATTAGAAGGAGACATTGAGCGCACAATAGATGCTAACTCTTGGGATTGCACCATTGCCATTTATGATATCATACTGTCTGAAAAAAATTGGCCACCAGAATTTGTCCATAATCTCTCATATGGGGAAGAGGTAATTAAACCCTCTTTATGCCCCTTGTTCCCAGAGAGCTCAGGGAGGCTTTCGCCATTGATTGGATGAAGGCGCAGGCACCCGCGTTATATCACAACCATGTAGGATGGGACAAAGACTCCTCCTTACCATATAATACCAATTAGATCCCAACCTCAACCCCAATATCCAATAATGCATGAAGCTAGAGCACCTTTGAGGGAAATCCTCACACAGCTAGAGTACCAGGGTGTACTTGAACCCTGCGTTTCACCAGTGAACAACCCGCTGTTCCCCGTAGCCTAACCGAACCATTCCTATAGAATAGTCTTAGACTACAGACATTTAAACAGTCATACACGCACATTTGCCATACAAAATGCACACTGTACAGCACCTATTAACAATATAGAGCGAAAAAAATACAAAACAACATTGGATATTTCCAAAGTTTTTTTTCTGCAAAAATATAGCACCTATAAATTGGGACTTAACAAGTTTTAACACCTTAGGCTCACAAGAAAAATTAGCAGACTCCCACAAGGGTATAAAAACAGTCCAGAATTGATTTCAGCTTGTGTTACTTCGATTTTACACAAAATTGACCCTGAGGCATTATCCTATGTAGTAGATATCTACCTTACGGATGATTATCTCGTGCAACATGTAAGACGGGTGGCCCGGTTTATTGTGGGATTTTCTGAATTAGGCTACAAATTTAATTTAAAAAGCAAAACAAAAATAGCCTTGCTTTG
The DNA here is from genome assembly GCF_031143425.1 of Pleurodeles waltl. NCBI lineage: Eukaryota > Metazoa > Chordata > Amphibia > Caudata > Salamandridae > Pleurodeles > Pleurodeles waltl. Next base: position 972,081,216 of record NC_090446.1, on the reverse strand, counting down.
TGTCCTGTTTTTGGGATATGAACTATCAGATGAAGGTAAGAACCTAGCACCTACATTTTTAGAAAAATGCGCACAACTACAACCACCAAACACTATCAAAACGTTCCAGTCATTGTTGGGCTTTTTAAACTTTGGCAGAACATACATTCCACATAATACACAACGCATTAAACAATTATAAAACTTAATACGTCGTGACTTTTCAAGCAAATATTGGACAGTCGAACACATGTATTCTCAGAGCATTGGTACAGGACATACTTGCAGCTAAACACTTACATGCAAGAGACAACAAAATACATTTGGTCATTGGAGCAATTGCTGGTGCCATTAGTTTCACCTGTGTAACATTCAATGAAGGTGATACTGTTCCTATAGCATACAAATCCCATCTATATTCCACAGCTTAACAATGCTTTGCTCCCACAAACAAATTCTGACTGCTGTTCGGATGGCTATCATTAAAGAACCTCTGGCCCAAGGGAAATTCATTATTGTCAAATCTCTGATCCCAGCCCTTGAGGCTGTCACAAAAGCCAGCATTCCTAACGTTAAGGCACCACATCCACGTTGGATTCAATGGGCAACATCTCTGACAGCCACTGGTATCGACTATGTTTTTGACCCAAAGTTACAAACTCAAGAATTTCTCCAATATGAACTTGAATATCTTGTTCCAGCAAACACATTGCCTATTGAACAATATCAAATAATTATGCACACTGCTGGCTCAGCTCAGCCTGCAGTAGGCACTAAACATCAATACTGCGCCACCTGTTTAGTCATGAGTGGCTAAATGAAGGATGGTGAATTCCATCCACAACACGCAGACCTTAGGGGATTGCACTGCACAATTAGCAGAGCTCAAGGCTCTGTTGATGGCACTGGAACACATGGATCCAGGACAGTTAACATTAGTGGTCTGTGATTTGTACTACTGCGTCCAGTCCTTCAAAATATATCTGCATTACTGGTACCAGATGGGTTCAGAGATTCAAAAGGCAACGCCTTTAAACAGACTCCTGTGGGGGAAAGCAGCAGATCTGAAAGAAACACTACCTAAGGCCCATGTAGTACATACATTGGGACATCAACGTGTTGGAATACTTGTTACTGGCAACACCTTGACTGATAAAGCAGCCAAGTCAGCAGTAGCTATGGCTTCTGTCGCTGAAATAACTTGTTCACGGAGGAGGTTGGATGATGAACCACTGGCTGCTGTGAAAGCTTTGGCTCAAGACAAGCCCATGCCGAAGGCATATCCTGCTAAATATTCCTACCGCATATCTAGCCTCAATACTGCCCAAGTAACAATACCAGAGGTGAGTGATCGAGAGTTGATTAAAGCAGTGCATGAGGGATTTGCTTCTGCCCAGGCTGGTGTGGCCGCTAATATTTCATTGTTACAAGCACATTATTGGTGGCCAGGTCTATACAAACAGACCAAGAAGAATGTCTTCTTTTGTGATATCTGTCAGCAAATAAAAGGGTCCACCGTCAAACACCCACTGCAGACACCCCTCTTCAGTTCCAATAAACCTTTACAATGTGTGTACCTGGACCACTGTGGTCCTCTGACACCTGTTAGTGCATACAAATACATCTTAGTCGCGGTTGACTCATGCTCCAGATTTCTATGTGTTTGGCCACGTCGCTCAGCTGATGCTCAAACTGTTATTAAAGATTTGCAATTCTTTATCGGCACTTATGCAGTTGTGGCTTTCCACTCGGACCAGGGACCTGCTTTTGTCTCAAGGGCATTCAGACACCCCATGGCTTCGTTAGGGGGCCAACTGCATTATTCGTCTCCATATCATCCCAAGGGAAATAGTGTTGCGGAGCGAAGAAACTGTTATTTAAAGCAATTCTTAAGAGTCAGAGTATTAGGCAAGGGCCGTAGTTGGCTTAATCACCTTTATGGAGTCCAGCGAGCACTTAATAAACTGCCCAGAAGGTCTCTGGGAGGGGATACCTCATATGAAAGCCTGTTCGGAACATAAATGTATGTTCCAGATCTTGATGGTCCTGGTGCGGAGGCGGCAGGTACACCATTTGACATAAAGGAACATGTCTCTGTCTTGCAGGACTTACAACAGTTCTGTGATAACGCATCTGCCAGTGCCCCCTCCTTAGGAATAGGAGATGCACCAATAACACCTACCGGCTGGATTCCTAAAGTTGTGGATCTAGTGTGTGAAAAGATTGCTGTGAAAAAGGAGTTTGGGCTTTCCTGTCGTGCTCCGGTTCCAGTCCTGGGAATAAACAGTACCAGAACTGTCATTCTACCACCGCTGCCTGGTTCTAAAGAAAATCGCTTTGTCTCCATTGACAATGTCAAGCTACACCACATGGCCGATCCTGCACAGCAGACCTAGAGAACTCCTGGGTAGTACCAACTCCTTCTCACTACAGACCAGGATGTTCATCTACAGCAGCAAGGCGGACAGCTTTCCAAGCTTGGGGAGGGTGGAAAATGATCTTTCATTAGGCCCATTATCTTCTTCTGTGACAAGCAATGTCAACAATGTTGAGCGATTCTTCCCAAATTCAACACAAACGGATGGAACAGTCTACTATGAATCACCAAGGGAGACTTCTGCTAGCTCTCCACTTCCAAATACGGCTCCAGTTTTTGCATGGACTGCTTCTATTTTGCTGACGTCAATGACACGCCTACAGACTCATCTGCTTCTTCTACAAGACTGTTAAGAGCACGTAAGCTGATAATTTGACCCAAAATTAACTATTTCCATCTTCCATAGAACTATCTGTGGCTTTTATTAACTGTACTTGCCTTCCTTCTTTGGATTGGGTTTGTCACCGTTTTTTTCCTACTAAACCATGGTCATTACCTTCCTGAACGCTCCACAGTTGAACTGGTGGATGAGGTCCTAAAACAACATTTATCCTCATAAAAGGTCCGCAGTCTTGTCCCTAGTGAACATTTCAGCTATACCAATTCCTGATGGGATTGTTTGGGATAAAGTACCGTTTGGCATGCATGGTCTGACGGAAGTTATTCAAATTCCATAAGCACTTGAACTTTCCATGAATGATGTAATAACCCCTGGAGTCGTTTCTGATGATTGGTATGTAAAAACAGCTGATTCTATGCTATTTGAATTAGATTATTTTACTGTATTTGAAAGTGAAGATGTTTATCAATCAAAAGAAAATTATGGAGCTTTGTTTTGTTATAATTATTATGGACATTATGTCACAGTGTCCTTTTCTCGGGATCTGCGCGTTGCTGAACAAAAGGCCCAACTCCCGGCATCACCAACTCAGAAAGCTATTATAGCCCAGAGTTATAATGAAGCCAGTCGGGTGGAAGGGAATTAGGGTAGGGAACAGCAGGGAGAGAGATCTGAAAAGAAAAGGTTAGAACAAATATGCACTTACTCATTCATAGCAGTATAACTCATCAATAGACTCTTGACTAAATGCGTCTCCATGATATCAGATGGAGACTCCTTTTGAAGTGAGGGCAAAGCCCCTTCTTTAAATCATGGAACAAGAACAAACTACAACCTCAGAACCAAGAGATGGCGAGAGCTTTGGACTATGCTCATACTCTGAATAGCAATCCTGTAACATATATGCATTCATAACATAAACCTTTGATCATGACCTAGAAAATCTCAAAGAATTAAATATGCTTTTCACGTATTATGCTTTCCAAAAAACAATGAAAACTATAATTTGTTTATCTCCAAAAATACTTTCACATTCACAACTATAAGGCCGGAAAGTTTTTACTCATTGAACTTGAAGCGCTTTGTTCCTTATGCCAGATAGTGCTTTCATTTGTTTCATTTGAAGCGCTACACTCCGCTCGTTATGCTAAGGGGCGCCATACTCATGTGGCCTGGATCACTTTGATTGTTGTGCCAAGGGCTTTTTATGCATGTGGATTGAAGCGCTTTGATTGCTGTGCCAAGGGCGCTTTCCTTATGTGAACTGAAGCGTTTTGATTGCCGCGCCAAGAGCGCTTTTACTCATGTAGACTGGAGCGCTTTGATTGCTGTGCCCAAGGCGCTTTACTCATGTGAACTGAAGCGCTTTGATTGTTGTGCCAAGTGGCGCTTTACTCATGTGGACTGAAGCGATTTAATTACCGTGCCAAGGCCACTTTACTCATGTGGACTGAAGCGCTTTAATTAACGTGCCAAAGACGCTTTACTCATGTGGACTGAAGCGCTGTAATTACAGTGCCAAGGATGCTTTCCTCATCTAGACTGAAGCGCTTTAATCGTTGTACTAAGAGGCACTTTACTTCTGTGCTCTGAAGCGCTTTAACCGTCGCGCCAAGACGGCTTTGCTCTGAAAACTGAAAACGCTTTGCTCATTGTGCTAAGGGGCGCTTTACCTTTTGGAAGTACAACTCCCTTCAAGATTTGGCTCATCTAGACCTTACCGCTACGAGTACGGCCTACTCGTACCTGAATTCACCATGGAAACAAAGGTACTCCGATTTGCCGTCCATCTGCCATGCAGGAAATCTGCTCTTCTTCAGAGGAACCCCCACAAGGTCTGACTGCATCGAAGTCTTCAAAATAGTGAGAAACGTGCTTGGGTGTGGCTGGGCTTTATAGGCCTGCCACACCCCAAGATGGCTGCTGCCTCTAAAAACATGGGAATTGTAGTCCCTTCATGGAATAGCACTAATAAGTGCATCTTGACCACCAATGTCCTGGACCTGCAGCTCTATGAGCTTTGCCACAGGGCAGACAACGTTGATGGCCACCTTTGGAACAAGAGAGGATGACAAGTGGTGCGCATAAAGCGCCGCAGAGCCGTGCAGTGGAGTATCGGGCGGGACCTGGACCGTGCATGGCCTTATTCCTGACATTACACCCCTCTCCCAAGCGCGGTCCAGGGCCCGGGTTATCAGGATGGAGGAGGGGAAATCGTCGCACCAAATGTGGTGCATGAACATGTCTTGCAGGTTCCCAAGAGTCATTTTCCGGTCCGTATCCTTTCCAGGACACCAAGTACCAAAGGGAAGACCCCCTATATCTAGAGTGTAAAATAGATTGCAACTCATACTCCCAATGACCTTGGACTAATAGAGAGGCAGGTTGTGTGACACTTGAGGGCGAGGCAGGTTTAAGAAGCGAAGTGTGAAACACCGGATTAATTTTCAAAGACGATGGTAGTTTATATGTTACTGGGTTTACTTGTTGTAGTACTTCATAGGGCCCTACGAATTTTGGATGAAACATTTTTATTTTTGAATACAAAGTTTTTCGTGGATAACCAAACTCTATCTTTGTTTGTACACTGAGGACCAAGCTGGTGTTTTTTGTCATATTGCATTTTATATTTTTTCTTTGCTTGAAGAAGATTTGTTTGCAATTGTGAATGTACTTTTTTCATGTGTTAGCATGTCCATGACTGCTGGAGTGGTTTGAGTAGAGGCAGGTAACTTAACTGGCAAAATGTGCAGATGACGCCCATATAAACCACAGAAAGGAGTTGAGTTTATTGAAGAGTGGTGAGAGTTATTATAAGCCAGTTCTGCAAGCCACAAAAGATCCAGCCAGGTTTTAGGAGACTTTGCTGCTTAACATCGTAAATATTGTTTCCGAGTTTGGTTTAGTCTCTCTGTTTGACCATCCGTTTGTGGATGATACTAGTAGATAAAGTCGAATCAATTCGTAAAGCCTTGCACCACTGTTGTCAAAAACGTGCAGAAAAGTGTGTTCCTTTATCAGACAGGATAACTCTTGGAAGTCCGTGAAGGCGAATTTTCTAAGATGATAGTTGCTAAGGTGTCAGAGGTTGGGAGCCCTTTACAGGCAATGAAGTGAGCATACTTGGTAAGACTGTCCACCACCACTAGAATGGTTGTAAATTGTTTTATTTGAGGAAGACCAGTAATAAAATCCATAGAGATATGTTCCCATGGATGATTGGGAACGGGTAGAGGTATCAGTAGACCTTTGGGCTTGCTATGTTCACTTTTACATCTTGCACATACTTCACATGATTGTAGCATTTGCTTAGGGTCGTGAACGGATGTAGGCCACCAAAGATACCTTTTCATGAGTTCTATTGTTTTTTGAGGACCTGGGTGACCTGCCAGAGGATGACTGTGTAACCAATGAAAAGCTGTCTCTCAACTCCTCAGTAGGCAGGAATACTCGAGATTCATGTAGAGGTAAGCCTTGTTGAATGGACCTTTTGGTGTCTTATTGTAACCACTCTTGCCACTTGGTGATGTGAAAATGATTATAAATGGGATCAAAGAATTTCTAGGCTGCTACTAAACACAATATTTTTGAAGGTGTTATAATAGGCATGGGTTTTTGTTCAGTATGTATGATTGAAGAATCTTGTCTAGACAATGCATCAGCCTTACGATTATCTACTCCTGGTCTAAAAGTCACTATGAAATAAAATTCTGCAAAGAAGAACATCCATCTTAGTTGTCTAGGAGCTAGTAGTCTGTCAGAACTCATAAACTGTACATTTCTATGATCAGAATATACAGTTATGGTGTGTTTTGCTCCCAATAGATAATGTCTCCATTCTTTAAAAGCATTACGAATTGCTAGTAATTCTTTTTCTGCTATGGTGTAATTCTGTTCTGCTTCATTCAATTTTCTTGACGCATATGCTATCGGGTGTAATTGTCCAGTTTCTCGATGATGTTGGAACAGGATGGCCCCAACCGCAACATCGGATGCATCGGCTTCCACGATGAATGGTTCCTCCACATTGGGGTGAGCTAGAATGGGAGCGGTAGTAAAGACCTTTTTTAAATCTTGAAATGCTTCCTCTGACTCTTGGGGCCAGTTGAAAGCAGCCTTTTTCCTTAGCAATTTGGTGATTGGTGCCACCTTTTGGGAGAAGTGATGGATGAAGCGTCGATAAAAATTTGCAAAACCCAAAAAACATCAAATATCACGTACTGATTTTGGTGTGGGCCATTCGGATACAGCTTGAATTTTTCTTTCAGTCATTTGCATGCCGTCAGGTGTTAAAATGACTCCTAGAAATTCAACTTCTTTGGTATGGAGCTCGCATTTACTTAATTTGCAAAACAAATTATGTTTTTGTAGAGTTTGTAATACCTTTTTAACATGTTCTTCATGTATATCTTTAGAGTTTGAATAAATCAATATATCATCAATATAAACAATGACAAAGATGTCTAGATATTCTCTCAGAACATCGTTTAGGAAATATTGAAAGGCTGCTGGGACATTACATAGACCAAACTGCATCACTAGAGACTCAAAGAGGCCATAACGAGTCTTAAAAGCTGTTTTCCACTCATCTTCCTCTCGAATTTGAACTAGGTGATAAGCACCTTGTAAGTCAAGTTTGGTAGAAATAACAGCGGATTTTACCTTGTCTAACAAGACCGGTATGAGAGGTAGTGGATACTTATTTTTAACTGTGATCTTATTTATCATCTCTAAAGTCAATACAAGGCCTCAAATCGCCATTAGCTTTGGGTACAAAAAACAGTGGAAAAGCCGCTGGAGATCGTGATGGCCAAATTAGCTTGTTGGCTAAACATTGATCAAGGTATTCTCATAGGACTTGATTTTCTTTCTCTGATAGTACATAGATTCTACAATTTGGTATATTGGCGCCAGGTACTTGGTCGATCTGACAATCGTATGGCTTGTGAGGTGGTAAGGAGCTCGCTTTCTTTTCACAGAAAACGTCAGTATATTCTGAATTCTGTGATGGCAGGTCAATTTCCTTCTCAACTGCAGTAGCAATAGAGTGTTGGAGATTTCCTTCTTTGTTTCATCTTGATTGAATTCTTTTTTTTGCACAAGTGGAAGAAGAAAAACGCAAAACCTGGTTGCGCCAGTCTATGCATGGATTGTGTAACATTAACCACAGCATTCCTAAAATAAAACCATATTGGGGTGCTTGGATTATATCAAAGCGAATTATCTCACAGTGGTTCTGATTCTCATCCTCTTTGCAAATAATTTGTATTCGTGAGATTTGTTTAGTGACGGGACCTCCTGCCAATTCGCTACCATCAACTGCATTCACAAATTCTGGAACCTTCTTCTTGACACTGGGTATATGCAAGTCTAGTGCCGTTTGTTGGTCCACAAAATTTCCTGTTGCCCCTGAATCAATTAGAACTTGTACATTATGGCCCTAATTACAACCCTGGCAGTCGGTGGTAAAGCGGCGGTAATACCGCCAACAGGCCTTCTGTAAAAAAATGGAATTATGACCATGGCGGAGACACCAACATAGACAGACACTTTAACACTCCGACCGCCACGGTGGTACAAACAGCATGGCGGTTACCGCCAACAGACAGGAGGAAGGCAATGTACCGCCCACACTATTATGACAGGCCAATCCGCCACCTTTTCCGGGGCGGATTCAATGCGAACAAAAACATAGCGGAAACAGGACTTGGAAGGGGAAACACTCACCTCTACACATTCCACGAGGAACCAGGACGCCGTGGAGCCTGAACTCCAAATAGTCCCTGCGATTGTCTTCCTGCTCCTCTACCAGGAGCACGACAGACGGCGGCAGCGACCACGGTGAGTACTGCACCTACGACACAGGGGAGGGGGAAGGGAAAAGAGAGTGACACACGTACGCAACACCCCCACCCTCAACAACACACACACCAATATATGCTGAAACATTACATTTACGTCCCCCTCAAACCCCCCAGAAGAACGCAAGGAAAAAAGGAAATGAGTTAAACGATGGTAATCATGTAAAATCCATTAATCAAAAATTGATATACACTATAAACAAATATGTTCACCAAGAATTAAAGTTCAGGTACTGCACTGATGTAGTCCGAGGACCACTGGGCGCAAAATGCATGGGCGAGGCCCCACACAAGATACCCGATCGAAATGGAGAGAACACTGCAGGGGCATCAGATCAAAAAAAACACAGGCACCTCCGGGGGAATGGAAGGGGCGCACCTCAGCCGGATGAGTGCACGACGTCAGCTCCACAAGGGGGCTCCATGCCCATTGATGTAGTCTGGGGAGTGCAAAGCCACAGTCTCTCAAGTCTTTCCAGTGGTGGTTTGCCCACTGCTTTATCCTGGGGAGTGCAAAGCCACAGTCACTCAAGTCTCTCCAGTGGGTGGTTTGCCCACTGCTTTATCCTGGGGAGTGCAAAGCAACAGTCTCTCAAGTCACTCCAGTGGGTGGTTTGCCCACTGCTTTATCCTGGGGAGTGCAAAGCCACAGTCTCTCAAGTCTCTTCAGTGGGTGGTTTTCCCACTGCTTTATCCTGGGGAGTGCAAAGCCAGAGTCTCTCAAGTGGATAACAGTCTCCACTGGTTCTGGAGGGGGCTTTGTGCCCAGAGTGCCTCATCCTGCCAAGGACTGAGGTAGTGGATGCCTTTTTCCACTGGTTCTGGAGGGGGTTTTGTGCCCAGAGTGCTTCATCCCGCCAAGGACTGAGGTAGTGGATGTGACACTCCACTGACGGTGGTGCAACATGCAAGCTGGCCAGGCCCCTGGACCTGACCACCAGCCTCGTACGAATGACCACTGGGGATGGCAGTCATGTCTGCGGTGGTGCCACTCGCTCAGGATGTGGCGTGGCCTCTGGTGGTGCTGGCGGCGGGTTCAGTAGCGGCGATGCTTGCGTCGCTCATTGGGCAGTGGTGCTGGTGGGGGGCTCACTGACCTTGGTGATGGCGGCGGTGTCCTGAGCGGCGGTGCAGGTGGGGGACTCACTGACCTTGGTGCTGGCGGCGGTGTCCTGAGCGGCGGTGCTGGTGGCGGGTTCACTGACCTTGGTTCTGGCGGTGGTGTCCTGAGCGGCGGTGCTGGTGGTGGGCTCACTGGCCTTGGTGCTGCTAAAGGGCACAGTGTCTGCGGGCAGGCGAAGGGCTCAGTATCTTGGGTGCTGGCGGCGGTGCATGTGGCTGTGCCGGTCTTGTCCACGTGCAGGTTGGCGGCGACGTTGACTTGCCTTTCTTTTTCAGGCCCTTCCCCACCTTGGATGGTGGCGCAGCTGTCTTGCCACTCCCAACTGTTGTCCTGGCTGAGCCCTTGGTACCAGGTGTTTTGGCCTTCTCCCTCCGAGATGTGGGCAACTTCTTCTGTTTTGGAGGTGGGGGAATGTCCTTGACCTCGCTCCTTGGGACACTGGCAGCCCTGCTGCTTGGCACACTCCAGAATCCGGTTACTGCTGGTACCACTGTGCCCGGTGATGTGGTGGCTGAGGTGCTGGGTTGGGACCTGGAAAGGCGGGCCCTAGGGGACGGAAGAGGTGGGGGAGGTGAAGGGAAGAGGTCAAGGTTTGACAGGAAAAGTTTTTTAGACACACTGGGACGGGTAGATGGAGAGGGTTTGGGAGTGGAGGAAGAGGTAGTGGTTGTAGGAGATGTTCGTTTGCTGACTTTGGGTGAAGGTGCATGGGCTGGAGGCTGTCGTGAGGTGGGTGGCTGTTGGGTGGGTGAGTGACTGCGTTTGTGTACTTTGGGAGGAGGGCTCACAGACACACTGGTAGAGGACGCAGGGGATGTGTGAATGGTAGTGGGGGTGGTGATTGCACGTGAGCGGTGTGTGGCGATGGGCTTGCTGGTGATGGAGGTAGTTGCTGAGGATGTAGTGCATGCAGGTGTGAGTGGAGATGTGACAGGGAGGGAGGAGGGAGACGTGTAGGAGGGGGACACAGTGGAGGCAGTGGATGTTGGTATGTGTGCATGGGTATGATGCTTGTGTGAGTGCCTGTGGGATGTGTGGTGCTTATGTTTGCCAGAACTACCCTTGTGTGTTGAGGTGTGTGCATACTGGTCTGATGATGTGCTTGGGATAGGCTGAGGTACTGGGGATTGGGTCTGGGTGGAGGAAGTTGGAGGGGGGAGGTTGGACACAGGGACAATGGCTGCCATCAGTGCTAAGGCCAGAGTCTGAAACGCTCGCTGTTGGGCTGCCTTGCCAGAATGAATGCCCTCTAGGTATGCATTTGTCTGTTGCAACTGCCTCTCTACACCCTGGATGGCATTCAGAATGGTAGACTGCCCAACAGTGAGGGATCTCAGGAGGTCAATGGCCTCCTCACTGAGGGCAGCAGGGCTGACTGGGGCGAAGGAGATGCCCACCCTCCTGGGTGAGCGGCCACGGGGCACACGCTGAGGGGCTGCTGGGAGGGCGGTGCTGGTAGGGTGGGTGGCGGCTGTACCTGTAGATGCGGGGAGCCCGCCACTGCAAGGGAGCTCCCATCAGAGGAGGAGTCGGTGTCGCTGGTCTCTGTTCCAGTCCCCGCCGTGGAGCTCCCCTCGCACTCTGTCCCACTGGTGAATTCTGACTCCGTAGTGTCGCCCTCCAGGGCCATGAGGGATGCAGCTCCCTCCTGCTCCGGTGGCACAGCTCCTCCGCCTGATGATGCTAATGCACACAAGAACAGGGAGACCACAAAAAGGGAGGGAAAGAAAGTAGAAAGACATGTTCAGTACATGCAATACCACTACCGTTGGTGGACACTACAGACACAGCAGCCCTCTGCACAACGCCATGCACTTAGAGTTCCCTAATTCCTCACAGGGACATGGGGTACATGGCCTATGCCCGATTGCTGCACACATGGAAGTCACAGGAGCCTGACTAGGTGTAGATGGCTCTTACTACTGGTGGGGTTGGAGTGCCACTTAGCCTGCCTTACAAAGGGTTCTTGCCTACAAGGCTCGCCCTAACCTAGGGGAACCCACAGCCCACCTTCCACACCCAGACACCTCCAATGCGCGCAGAGTCACATGGATGTGACTGTACTCACCCCCTTGTGGCTGTTGTGATGCCCTCAAGCGCCCATCCAACTCCCAATACGCCACCGCCAGGATCCGGAACATCAGGGGGGTCATGGTGCAATGGGCACCCCTCCTACGTCGGGAGGCCATCCCCAGCTGGGCCTCCGCCATCTTCTTGCTCCAGCGGCGAATGTCCTCCCATCTTTTACGGCAGTGGGTGCTCCGTCTGTGGTGGACCCCCAGGGCCCGGACGTCCTTGGCGATGGCACGCCAAATGTCCTTCTTCTGGTGGGCACTGACCTACAGGAATAATACAGGGGAAAAGGTACAACATTAATCGTCTGGACCGTCACAGTCATTGGCCCACGTTCCCACCCTTGCCCTGACGCGCATACACTCACCGTCGGATCATGCACGCCTCATCCCCCCCCACCCTATCTCCCATCCACACCACTCCAAACAGCTATTGCCCATACAGCATGCTCACAGTGTACTCACCTGTTTGTCTGGAGGACCGTATAGTAGCGTGTACTGGGGGAGGACCCCATCCACTAGTTTATCCAACTCCTCCGATGTGAAGGCAGGGGCCCTTTCCCCAGACACATGAGCCATCATCGCTTCCAGACTGAGGTCACAGCAGTACTTGCAGTGTAGGTCCTCTCCTGTTGAAGATCAGGTATCAAGTGAGTGAACAGAGAGAAAATGGCGGTCACGTCTGCGTAGCGTCACCGCCGGCATACATCGTCATTGGCTCCTGGGACCCATAGGGCCCAATGTTAACCAACGCAGGATTGCGCTGCGGGCTTCGACCGCCTACCGCGACGGTGTACAACGCCAGCGCAGTTACCTCATATCCCCTTGTCCCACATTAATGGTCAGGCAGCCGCCATTTCAGGGGGCCACATGGCATTATTTTTAAATGTGTCACACATATCTAGGCCTTGCATACACACTAAGACAGGCACATAGCGGATTGACAAATGTGTGCAATAAAGTTGTTGTTTTAGTACCTCAGTGTTGGCTGACCCTCTGCTCGCTGTTCTCATCCATAGAGCATGTCCGCTGGGGCAGGTGATGAGATGGTGGCATTCTCCGGTGTACAGACCACTGGTGGACCTGTCAACAATGGAAGAGTGACATGTAATTGTCACCTACAGACTTGATCGTGCCACAATCCAGGAACTGCGTGCCCAGCTGGAGCCAGGCCTGATGTCAGCTATCCGCCATCCCACAGGAATCCCCCCTCTAGTGCAGGTCCTGTCAGTACTCCATTTCCTGGCAAGTGGGTCTTTTCAAACAACAGTGGCCATAGCATCAGGGATGTCCCAGCCTATGTTCTCAAACGTGTTGTCCAGAGTGTTGTCTGCCCTGCTTAAACACATGGGCAGCTACATCGTTTTCCCTCAGGTGGAGGATTTGCCTACAGTGAAAGGTGACTTCTATGCCCTGGGATATATGCCGAACAACATAGGTGCCATTGATAGGACACATGTGGCCTTGGTACCCCCTTCCCCCCAGGAGTGAACAGGTGTACAGAAACTGGAAGAGCTACCATTCGATGAAGGTGCAGATGGTGTGTTTGGCCGACCAGTACATCTCCCATGTGAATGCCAAATTTCCTGGCTCAGTGCATGCCGCTTACATTCCGAGGAATAGCAGCATCCCTTATGCGATGGGTCAACTCCAGAGGCACCGTGTGTGGCTATTAGGTGAGGACAAAGACCCTATACAGTGTGAATAGTTGTCTGGGTCTGGGGTTGTCCCTAATGGTTAGTGTGTATCTAACAGTTGTCCCTCGACATTTGCAGGTGACTCTGGCTACCCCAACCTGTCATGCCTACTGACCCCAGTGAGGAATCCCAGGACAAGGGCAGAGGAACGCTACAATGAGGCACATGGGCGAACTAGGAGGGTTATAGAGAGGACCTTCGGCCTCCTGAAGGCCAGGTTCCGGTGCCTCCATATGACAGGTGGTTCCCTATACTACTCACCAAAGAAGGTGTGCCAGATCATCGTGGCCTGCTGTATGCTGCACAACTTGGCTTTGCGGCGACAGGTGCCTTTTCTGCCGGAGGATGGTCCAGAAGGAGGTCTTGTGGCAGCTGTGGAGCCTGTGGAGAGTGAAGAAGAGGACGCAGAAGAAGAGGACAGACAACAGAAACACCGTGATCCAGCAATACTTCCAGTGAGACACAGGTAAGAAGACATCACTGCCTCATACATCTGATAAAATTGTTCGACCTATCATCTGTCTGTCACATTCACCCAGTGTATGGACCCTTATTTGTCACTTTCCCTTTCGATTTCACAGATGTGGGTCCCACTCTGTGACCTCTGTTATGTTACCTCATGGACTAGAGCTATGTGACATAGGTATGTTGACAATACAATTGACATTGCTATTTCCCTCAGTTATTGCATATACCCATTTTTGAAAGCACATACTGACTCCAGATTGTTTTGTGATTCAAGGGTGTTTATTTAAGTGCTAAATAGTGGAGGGGGTTGTAAAATGGGCAGGGGTGATGGTGGAGGAATGTCCATGGCAGAGTCCAGTTATTTGTCTCACAGGTGCATTGTCCAAAGGGGCATAGCAAGTGGAGCTAGGGCAGTTTAAGGATGGACAGGGTGACAAAGTGGGACAGAAGGAAGACATTCAGGGTGGCCTCATTTCTTGGTGGGGGTCTTGGCATTGCTCTCTGTCTTTGTCCTGGATCTCAGGGACCATTTGTGGGGTGGTTCTCCATCTGCAGGGGGTGGGGTGCTGGTGTAGTGGCCCTGTGGGGTGCCTTCTGTCCACTAGCGCCGGCGGAGGTGGTGGGCAGTTCATCGTCCAGGCTAGTGTCAGGGGCCCCTTGTTGTGCCACAGTGTCCCTCCTGGTGTTCACGAGGTCCTTCAGCACCCCTACAATGGTGCCCAGGGTGGTGTTGATGGACTTGAGTTCCTCCCTGAATCCCAAATACTGTTCCTCCTGCAGCCGCTGGGTCTCCAGAAACTTGGCCAGTACCATTGCCATCGTCTCCTGGGAATGATGGTACGCTCCCATGATGTTGGAGAGGGCCTCGTGGAGAGTGGGTTCCCTGGGCCTGTCCTCCCCCTGTTGCACAGCAGACCTCCCAGTTCCCCGGTTTTCCTGGGCCTCTGTCCCCTGAACTGTGTGCCCACTGCCACTGCCCCCAGGTCCCTGCTGTTCTTGGGGTGGTGGGTTAGCCTGGGTTCCCTGTAGAGGTGGACACACTGCTGCTTGACGTATCCTGGGGACAGAGGTATGGGCCCGATGGGTGGGTGCTCTGCTGGTGTTTCCTGAGGGGGGAGGCTCTGTAGTGGCCTGTGACTGTGTGAGGGGAACAGACTGTCCCGAGGTCCCAGATGGGCTGGGCTGGTCATCTAGATCCAGTTGGACAGAGCTGCTGTCATCACTGCGGGCCTCTTCTGTGGGGGGAGTGGACATGTCTGGAACCTCCTGTCCAGTGACATTGGGTAGGGGTCCTGCAGGGGGGGTAAAGGCATGATTATTGCATCTGTGTGTGCCATGGTGTGCAATGGGTGGGTGACCCTGTACCCCAGTGCTTACATTCTTGTGTAGGACCTTGTGTGATAATTGTTTAGGGGTCTGTGTGGGTATCTGAAGTGGACATGCACTGTTGATGGGTGTCAATGCTTTGTTGTTGCATGCAGGGCTTGGTGTTGGGATGTGTGGTTTGTGATAGTGGGTCATATGTGAGGAGTTGGAGTGATGGGGGTGAGGGTGGGGGTATGTGATAGCATGCAGGTAGGGTGGGGGATGAAGTAGTGAAAGATCTGACTTATCAGACTCCATTCCTCCAGGTACTCCTGCGAGGCCCTCAGGATCCAGTACAGCCAAGACCTGCTCCTCCCATGTTGTTAGTTGTGGAAGAGGAAGGAGGTGAGGATCCGCCGCCAGTCCTCTGAACCGCAATGTGGTGTCTTGAGACCATGGAACACACCTTCCCCCGTAGGTGGTTCCACCTCTTCCTGATGTCATCCCGTGTTCTTGGGTGCTGTCACACTGCGTTGACCCTGTCCACAATTCTGCGCCATAGCTCCATCTTCCTAGCTATGGAGGTGTGCAGCACCTCTGATCCGAATAGCTGTGGCTCTACCCGGATGATTTCCTCCACCATGACCCTGAGCTCCTCGTCAGAAAACCTGGAGTGTCTTTGTGGTGCCATGGGGTGGTGTGGGTGATGTGTGAGGTGGTGTGTGTTGTGATGTGTAGGGTGATGTTTAGGGGTGCGTGGTGTTTTGTGCATGGATGTGTATGAGTGATGGTGTTGTGTGCCTCTGTATACTGGTGTGTTCTTTGCTTTGCTGTCTCTCTGCTTCTTCCAAATTGTTTGTTGTAAGGGTTTGTGGGTAATGTGGGTGTGTGTTTTATATTGTATTGGGTGTGTGGGAGTAGTGTGTGTATGTGTATTTCGATTTGTCCAATGTGGTAGTGTTTTGTAAATGTGTGTGTATTTTGAGCACGCGGTGTGTACCGCCATTGGAATACCGCAGTTGAAAGACTGCCGCGTGGATTCGTGGGTCGTGATAGTGTGGGTGCATTCCTTTTGGCGTGACGGTGGAGGTTTTGTTATCGCCAGTGTATCACTGACCTTTGGTGTGGCGAACTTGTGTGGGTGTCTAGATTTTGACAGATTCTGAGCTGTGGGTCGTAATAGCTGTGGCGGGATTCTGCGGCCGCGTGTTGGCGGTTATCTGCCCGGCAGTAAGCCGGATTTACCGCCAATGTTGTAATGAGGGCCTATGTCTTTTCCCTGCACAGTCATTTGTACTAAAATTAAAAAATGTTTGACATAACGATTTGTGCAAGAGCACACTGAAGGGATTGTCACTTTGCCTAAGAGGTCCCCTTTGTTTTTTCTTGGGCACTTTAGTTTTCCTGTGAATTTTCCAAAGCAACCGCTATATTTTTCTTTGTCACAAATGTTGGATCAATTTTACTTTTGGGTTTCTTTTGACATTTTGTTTACGAAATTACCCTTTTTTCCACAATACAGACACTGACCATTTTTTCGTTGCATCTCTTTCTCCTCTTTGGTCAATGATGGGCAAACAGTTCCGATATCCATCGGTTCTATCATAGGACCTGAAGACAATTGAAGGCGTCTGGACCTTTCCATTCGCCAGTTGTTTTTTTCCCATTTTTTCCTTACTCCTTTTCTTTCAGAGAGTCTGTGATCTATCCGTAGGGTTAGATTAATTAAATCAGTGCAAGTTTCTGGTTGTGGTTCAACTTGGGCCAATACATCTTTTAGTTCGTCTTTTAGCCCTTGATAAAATACTGCTGACCCTTTTTCCTCAGGCCAAGCAGTTTCCACCATTAACCGGTTGAAGTGTGACAAATACGTTATCAAGTCTTTCTTTCCTTGACGCAATTCTAGTAACTCTTTGTCTGCAGACATAGTTATTGCGCGTCTGTTAAATACCTTTACAAATTATTCTACAAAATGACGCTAGTTATATAAAAGAGGACTGTCTAATCGGACTAATGGCACTGCCCAAGTAGCTGCATCACCATTCAGATATGATATAAGGAATGCAATTCTAGATTGTGCGCCCGGAAAGGCACTGGGCCGACACGTAAAATGTAGTTCCACCTGTGTGAGAAAAATTTGAACCTTATTGGTGTCCCCAGAAAACCTCTCTGGTGCAGCTAAAGGAATCTGTGTCTGCACATCCACAGCTGTTAGTAGGTGCGGAAGGCGTAGGACGAGACTCAGAACCATCCACCTTACTCTGTAACTGAGTTACTTTATTAACTAAATCAGCTGTAACATTTTTTGAGTCTGTCAAATCCCTTTGCATCTGAGTGACTACTTGCATAAGGGTATCTAGGGTGGCCATTTTGCGCAGCTCACGTACAGACCAAGAGGAAAGTATAAACTTGTGGGCTCACTATTCTGTCACAGTGTCCTTTCCTCGGGATCTGCACGCTGCTGAACAAAAGGCCCACCTCCCGGCGTCACCAACTCAGAAAGCTATTATAGCCCAGAGTTATGATGAAGCCAGTCGGGTGGAAGGGAATTAGGGTAGGGAACAGCAGGGAGAGAGATCTGAAAAGAAAAGGTTAGAACAAATATACACTTACTCATTCATAGCAGTATAACTCATCAATAGACTCTTGACTAAATGCGTCTCCATGATATCAGATGGAGACTCCTTTTGAAGTGAGGGCAAAGCCCCTTCTTTGAATCATGGAACAAGAACAAACTACAACCTCAGAACCAAGAGATGGCAAGAGCTTTGGACTATGCTCATACTCTGAATATCAATCCTGTAACATCTATGCATTCATAACATAAACCTTTGATCATGACCTAGAAAATCTCAAAGAATTAAATATGCTTGTCACGTATTATGCTTTCCAAAAAACAATGAAAACTATAATTTGTTTATCTCCAAAAATACTTTCACATTCACAACTATAAGGCCGGAAAGTTTTTACTCATTGAAATTGAAGCGCTTTGTTCCTTATGCCAGATAGCACTTTCATTTGTTTAATCTGAAGTGCTACGCTCCGCTCGTTATGCTAAGGGGCGCCTTACTCATGTTGCCTGGATCACTTTGTTGTGCCAAGGGCTTTTTATGCATGTGGATTGAAGCACTTTGATTGCTGTGCCAAGGTCCCTTTCCTTATGTGGACTGAAGCGCTTTGATTGCCGCACCAAGAGTGCTTTACTCATGTAGACTGGAGCGATTTGATTGCTGTGCCCAAGGCGCTTTACTAATGTGAACTGAAGCGCTTTGATTGCTGTGCCAAGGGCGCTTTACTCATGTGGACTGAAGCGCTTTGATTGTTGTGCCAAGGGCACTTTACTCATGTGGACTGAAGCGCTTTGATTGTTGTGCCAAGGGCCGCTTTCCTCATGTGGACTGAAGCACTTTAATTACAGTGCCAAGGTCGCTTTCCTCAAGTGGAGTGAAGTGCTTTAATTACTGTGACAAGGCCGCTTTCCTCAAGTGGACTGAAGCACTGTAATTACTGTGCCAAGGATGCTTTAGTCATGTGGACTGAAGCGCTTTAATCGTTGTGCTAAGAGGCGCTTTACTTCTGTGCTCTGAAGCGCTTTAATCGTCGCGCCAAGGCGGCTTTACTCTGAAAACTGAAAACGCTTTGCTTGTTGTGCTAAGGGGCGCTTTACCTTTTGGAAGTATAACTCCCTTCAAGATTTGGCTCATCTAGACCTTACCGCTACGAGTACGGCCTACTCGTACCTGAATTCACCATGGAAACAAAGGTACTCTGATTTGCCGTCCATCTGCCATGCAGGAAATCTGCTCTTCTTCAGAGGAACCCCCACGAGGTCTGACTGCATCGAAGTCTTCAAAATAGTGAGCAATGTGCTTGGGTGTGGCTGGGCTTTATAGTCCTGCCACACCCAGAGATGGCTGCTGCCTCTAAAAACATGGGAATTGTAGTCCCTTCATGGAATAGCACTGATAAGTGCATCTTGACCGCCAATGTCCTGAACCTGCAGCTCTATGAGCTTTGCCACAGGGCAGATGACGCTGGTGGCCACCTTTGGAACAAGAGGGGATAACAAGTGGTGCGCATGAAGCGCCGCAGAGCCGCGCAGCGGAGTTTTGGGCGGGACCTGGACTGCGCATGGCCTTATTCCTGACACATTATTACATTCACAGAGCAAGTACCCCAAAGGCTATTTTTAATTATTCACAATGGGACCATCGTCCAACTACACCAATGGAGAGTTCAAAAACATATTCTGAAAAGTTTGCATATATTTCTGGGCACAATGTTAAAAATGCTGAGTCTTATTTTTTTAAATTGTCAGTGATGGAAATGCAATATATTCTGTTAACTGATACCAAAATGATTTATTCGGATTCCTTTGTTTCCCGCTTGGCTATAGAAGGCTATGAATATTGGTTGAAGTCAATTGACTTAAAAAGTGTGTAGAGAATGAAAAATTGGCAAAAAAGGGGAAAATAAGCTTTATTTAGAGCATGCCTGATGCCTGTTCAAATGAAATTTTTAAATGAAACTGTACAACAGACAAGTTGTTTCGGCTTGGCAAAAATTAAGGACGTGAATGCGCCCAGTATCCCTGCCCCGGCAAAATTTTATAAGTGGCAAAAATACATTAATGCAACTGAAGATCAGCTCGATGAGTGGGTCCAAAATGGAACATTTCACACATCACTTTCACATCCTGAGGGGTGGTTATTGTGGCCAGGGGACACAAATTTCTGTCATGCGTGTTTTGTAAACTCCGTGGGAGGTTTTAGGACAAATAGACCAGACCCTTGCTATGCATCATAAAAACATTTGGGTATAGTAACAACATACAGATACAGTGTAGAGAAATTATGGCAGCAATGGTTTAAATGTTCCCCATGAGATGCTGTTAAAGAACACTTCAGTCTCCTGTCTAATAACACAGACTTGCAGGATTTCCTGTTAGGCTCCCGAAGACAACGTAAAAAGAGCTTCTTATATGCAGTCTACAATGAAATTCTGAAACTTTCTCAACAAGAAGCCAGTGCCCGGTGAAGGCAAATAGATCAGGAAAATTTACAGAAAGCATTAGCCATTGTAATTAATGGGATTAACACCTTGTCCTACTGCATATACACTTTAAACAACATCATTTCATCTGCAATAGACATTGTGGAAAGTGATACATCATTCCTACAAAATGAACAGTCAGCTAAGGTACATTATGCAGTTGGGTTGGATGCTAAAAACACTGAAATCAGGTTGCGTTCCTTGGCAACATGTCAGCGTGAGGAATATATTTTCTGTATTTAACTTGATGCGACAGCAACAAATATTGGCTAAGAAGGGCGCAACTTATGTTATAATAATCTTTAGGAAATTAGAAAAGTTGCCTTTTACTGTGGCTGAAATACCATTCATTGAATGGTTAGTACATGGGGTTATTAATTTGCCTATTCAAACCTGCAATTCACGGCCCACTTGAGACACATTCCAATAGGCAGATGTGAAAAGATAGGAGATAGTTACATCCAAGAGGTGTGGGAGCTTCCCTTTTCTCATTCACTTTTCTTAGCGGCAGTGAATGCGAGGCTTCTGAGAGCCATTCGATGGTTTGTATGCAGCTGTCCTTCACGGGGAGTGTAACGCATCAGCAGCAAACTTAGCTTGCTATCTGAAGGGAGTTCCTGTCCCTTTGGTTAGACATGCTTTCCTGGTGTTCTCTAATGGAAGCTATGTGTTTCTTAACAGTGAGAGCTGTTGTGGAATGTGAGCTGAAATTGCTTACATTGTTTCGTTTTTCCCAAATTGTCACCTGTTGCGGGAATGTCCTTTTCCCCCCTAAACAATTGACAAAAGGAACAGATATTTGGCCTCACATTGCTAATTCAAATGTGAATTTTGACAAGTTAAGCATATAAAAGGCTTTGTTTCAAAAACATGTGGCGCTGACATCTGTTCACGAGACATGAGCTTCAAGTTGCGAAGTCATCTGCAGAAATACTGTCTCTTTTAAATACAAACTTTCCGAGACACTTTGGTGAACTCGTGGGGCAAATATTTAACGCATCCAGTACTCATAGGATTGCACATATCTTTAAGGCTGTTGGTTCTGGTTTTGCTCATACCTTCTTTTCTATATTTGGCTTCAGCAATACACTCAATATTTTCTAGTATTTTCAGGGGATTTTCGGCTGATAGATGGCATCTTGCTGTTGCTATTTTTTTATTTCCAATGGCTGTTCCACCACAACGAGGACTGAAAGCGCTTCCACCAGCTCAACCGCGTCGTGAACGAATGATACAGTATTTCAGAGCACCACTCCTGGAGGAACTGGAGTGCAACTGGTCTCTGTCAATTAGACCCATTTTGGATTGTGTGCAGCCAGTGTTTCGATGCCTCTGGTGCCTTTTCGAATGTGCACTGAAAGTTTGTCTTTCTAAGCGGCGCTTACTTTCATCGGACGTTGATCTGTTGATGTTTTTCGCTTAGGCCTCATTAGCAGACATGCGCATTGAGGGTGCGTTTGCTACAGGAAGCGGTCTATGAGCTGCCCTTTGTGGATAATGCAGCTCTTGACTCAACAGTGGGCACAACACGGAATGCTGCTGCCTCAGCTGGAGCTCAGGCTTTTGAAACATGAGTCCTCTTTTGTTTTCCTTGGCAACTATTTGTTTAGCCTACCACCTGCCAAAGTGGAACATTTCCTTGCTTCAATTGTCCCTGGAGCAATTGGAGATTTTCAAAAATGTCATTGACTTTTAAATTTGGTTTTATTGGTGTCATTGTTAACATTCTAAATTGACCCTTTCTATAGTTTTACATGCTCAAGTGTGTTTTTAACTTGTCCTAATTTACATTTATGATTGTATGTTTTTAAAGCACTGCATTTCAATAGCTTTTATATTTTTTATGTTAGGTTTTTTTCCACTCCTGAACAGGCAAGGATTTATTTTGCTTCATTTTTATTTTAGAATCCGCCACATCTATGGTGATGTTTTATTTTCTTTATCTAGTTGTTCCTCTACTGAGGAAAGCAAGACATTCTTTTCACTTTGTGCTTTCCTCAAGACTGCAGCGAGATAGCATTGCAGGCACAAGTGGTACACTATGCCTTCCAATGTTCACAGAAAACACACAAATCCTTACATGGGGACATCTCAGATCATCAGCTATTTTATTATAAAAACATGTCTTTGTCCCATCCACAATAGAGGGAAATTCCAGTCAGATGACCATGATCGCATGCTGATTGACTTCGCTACAGCTGCTTGCTGAGACCACCGGTTCCCTGGCCTACATGGGGATGGTGTCTCTCTAGAAGACAGGCTTCTTTGCTCAGGAATGGGGGCTGATGTCTTCCCGGGGGTCCTGAAGGGCAGATTAGGGCTTATCCTGCTGAGCTCTAACATAGCTTAGGTAGAAATTGCATATATTACACATAGTGACAGTGTGGTAGGACTTTTCCTGTGTTTCACTTTCCTTGTCACCATTTTGCGTCTAGGATGTTTCATCATTCTAAATATTGCAATTCATGCCATTTTATCTAAGACACAGTAGTTTCAATAAATCCTATTGAACCTTTTTCTGCGTCTGTTTGTCTTTGCATGTTTGAGACTAATGTAACTGAGGGAACAGGATGAGATCTGATACACCACGATTTCCCTGATAAGTTATCTTGTCATGCGCCCGGTTGCCACAAACAATCATTGCTCTTGGGCAGAGGTGAAGCGCTGCTATTTGGCTGGAAAGTGATTAGGTCGACAGTTGTCACATGGTGCAGAATTGGACTCAGTTCCCCACAATTCAGGTGATGCTCGAATCCGAATCCAGCAGCCTCATTAGGATGAGAGCCCACGCGACAAGAGTACTTAACACCGCCTGACAACCAAGTTGATCGCAGCCACAAGTGGTGGCAAAAGGCAGTACTGGTACCAATAGCTTGTCCGATGGAACTGGTGGTGTCCAGGCCACAACGAATTGTGAACTTGGCTGCATTATGATTGTCTTGAATTGCCTGAGCGAGAACAGATTGATGATCTTCAGGCACATCACAAAGGACTTGTGCCACCAAGACCAAAAGGGTGTGGGAATATAATCTGAACAAGCGGCCAGCGTTACCTGATCGCAGTGCCAGGCTAACAGAGGCAAACACTTGTTTCCCAAATGATTCCACTCACTTAAGATTCCCTGTTGGGGGATTGGTAAGAAAAGCGTTGGGATTAGACCTGCTCGCGAAGGCTTGAACAACTAGAATTTGAGGGGGAAGGGTGCTGCGAGAAAAAAACAGATGCCTCAAGCAGGGTGATAGCACTAGGCAAATTGTTAATTGAGTGGGGACCCAGAACAAGGTTTGGCTCAAGCCCTAAATAATGTTTTCATAAATGCCTCATTAAATGGAAGAAGGAGCTAAAAATAATGTTTGCCCAGGTTGAAGGACTTCTGTTAAACATTGGTCCTAATCCCCAAAGGGGGGAGCTGGAGATCAAGCACTTAAGCTGGCACATCATCATGGCATAGGAAGCAGATTATTCTCTGGCAATTCTAAGGGGTAAGAGTAGGCCTATTACCAAGAAGGCATTGAGACTACTATCCTCCTGAAAGTCATTGTACACATTATCATCCTGGTAGCGTTTAGCAGACTCATCACCCAGCTCAGTCATTATCGGAGTCTTTACCAAAAAGGGAATGCAATGAGTGTTGTCTCCCAGGTGGAAGTGGTAATTCAGGTAGGGAAGTGCCGCCTCGTTTGGCATCAGGTACGATTTCAATCAAAGTCAAACTGGCGTTGAAGAAAGCTATCTGAACCTCCCCTAGTGTTGACAAAGCCGGCATCAGCATTGAAAACTCTGGAACCAGCCTAAGTACTGGTGCCAGAAGAGGGGTTGGAAGGGGAACTGGAGACAAGACATGCTTAAAGGGTCCAACTGGCAATAAGGGCACACCCCGCTCACAGTACTCCAGATGCAGAGCCTTGGTGTGCCAGAGGGAGTCTGTAGGGATCTGAAAAGCCCGAGTATAGCTGTGTGAAACTCTTCGATCTGATGTAGCATGGCTATTGTGCCTGGAAACTTGAGTTGTGTTGGAACCAGCTGCTGGATCAACTCTGAATGAATTTCCGAGCAAGATTGAGAGGTGTGGCCCATCCCCATGTGTGTTCAGGGGAAAGCGAGTGGAGCAAGAGGGCAGAATCCTGCATCAATTTCTTGTGCTTCTTTTTTGACTTACCTGACAATTTTGACCGAAATGAAGACTGGCATCTAGAGCGGCTTTGTCAACTCCCGGAATGGGATCCAACTTTGGATGTGGTCTGTGAATCAGACCTGGTATTGACTCTTTTTATGCTTGGTGATGTAAAGCTTTCTGTAACTGTCCCTAATGGCCTTTGGGTACAGTAGCTGCAGACTGTGGAGTCATGACATGACCTCAGACACCACCGGCATAGCTAGTGGGGATCTGCCACAGATATTTCTATGCGCTAGTCCTTACAGGGTTTAAAACGTGTTGTTTTTGGGAGTGACATCCCTTTCACATTCAGAAAAATGTAAAGCTAATGTCTGGGAGAGAGACGTAGGGAGCTCCAGATCCATATCTGGTGCATAAAGAAAAGAACTACAGAAGTGGCACTCATATAGGCTCCCCATGTCATCTCTGAAGAGGAAAGGTGTCAGTGTGGAGCCGCATGGTGTCATCTGATGACACAGCGAGGTACTGCTGAAACGTTTCTGGATCCAGTCTGACACCTCGGGAATATTCAACAGGTGAGGAATCTGAGACTAGAAGTCTATCAGAATCAGAAGATCTGGAGGCAGGGCATAATGGATGGGAAGCATGTAAGATGGTATCTACCAATGTTACAGGAAACAAAACTAATTACACTTGCCTTTTCTGTTTGTTGCAAACTGATCCACAAAGGGTGTGCCCCAATGGCATAACCAATGCATTACTACCTCTTGAAGAAGTTTCCACTTGTGATTCCTGCAGGTCATTTTGATCAAGAAAATTGCCATCAGATTCACTATCCCCGCTGTAAGAGCTACTGATAAGTCAATTTCGCCAGCCTATGATTCAGTCCCAACCCTGAAGGTTTTCCTCGCATAGCTGAGCCAAGCCTACAACTTGTTAAATAAAAAAATGCAGCAGTGTTGTCCATTAATACCTGAACCTTGATGTAGTACATCTTAAAAGAATATCTTAGACCTAGCGTAACTGCCTTCAATCTAACATTTATATGGAACCTCAACTCTGACTTGTTCCAATATATAGTTTACAGGCACTTCTTCCAGATGTATCTTCCAACTCTGAATGGAAGCATCAATCACCATTGTTAATTCGCAAGGAGGTTGTCCGACAACCCACTTCTGTGTTTGAAAGCTCCAACCCCCACTTTAGAGAATAGAGAACTAGCTGACAAAAAGGCAAAGTTCGAAGGATGCCATATATCTTGCTCCGTTGCACTCCCGAGGCACCACTGAAGAGGGTGCATCTTGAATCTCACCAAAGGAACCCGAAAAATACAAGATGCCATCAACGAGCCTAAACAGGCACAACACAGATGTAGCTCTCGGACAACTGGACTGACAAAAACTTTAGACCATGTGAGAAATGCCCAATACATTGGTGGGTCGAGGGAATGCCCTGAAAAGTGTTTTGTTTAGAACTTCACCATACACTGACAGGGAATCAGAGTTCATCTAATCATATTCACTGAAAGCTCTAGCTCGTGCAAGATTAATATTAAACTGGAAAGAATGCTCAGAAAAACCTCAACAACCAGATGCAAGAGTAAAAGTGGGTCTGCGGATGTAGAAATGCCCTCAACACCTTTGTGAACACTCTGGGTGCAGATGAGCGCCCTAAACACAGAGCCTTTAACTCCACATGAATGTCGCCCACAATAAACGTTGAGGGGAAAGGGCAGAGAGATATGGAGGGATGGTTGACGTTTTTCTCAGAAAAGGCAGAAAACAGCGCAACACAATTTGAAGGAGATTTCCCTGAGAGTGCTTTGGTCAAAAGGACTGGTAACCACGATCTTGACATTTTTTTGCTGTAGATGCATTTTTCTTACTGGAGAAGACATCTCCATAGCATGGGTATGGCACAACATTCCGTAAACCTTTCTACGTATCCATCAATGTTTTCTTCAAAAAGCTTCTGTCAAGGAAAAGGCACGTCTATCTGGGCATCGCCTAAGGAAGTCTCTGGTGTACATCAGTGCATGTCTCTGGAACGGCCCGGCAGATCAGCTGGAGCAGCCAGCAGTCCGCCATGATCGCCTTAAACAGAGAGACAAAATGGAGACCTTTCAGCACCCCTGAACGATGGTGATATGAAGGGGACGATGCATAACCAATAGAGGATGGTAGGGACTGGATTTACTGTTGCTGGTTAAGCTATCTGGATCCGTCCCTGCTTCACAAGGAGCGAAAAAGCTGCTCTGTTTAAAGGGGCTGAAAAGACCGCTGTTGCCGAGACTGTGCAGCCCTAGAATAACTACTAAACTTCCAATAGTGTTTGTAAAACTGCAGTGTAGGGTAGGTCAAACTCAGAGCGCAAGCCATAGTCTTAACGTTCTTGAAAAAATCATATTAGGAACTGGCTTTCTCTCTGAATCACCACTTACTGTTAAAGGTCATATAAATTAGCGTAACCAGGAAATCAACGAAAAATTCAATGAAACACATGCAAGCATGCCCAGGCAGTGGGACAGCTGTACCCATATACCGATCAATAGTGTCCACAGAGTGAAATCCACACTTCAAGATCTATTCCGATGAATCTAGACTATTACTCACCAGACCACACATCACCTCCGTCCTGCTGGAACTTTATTGGCTCCCCTTTCCGGTCCGCACCAACTTCAAAACCAGTTGCTTTATTATAATAAAAAAAAAACACATCATAACCAGCACCCTCACTCATCTTGCAGACAAGCTCTGTTCTCGGCACACCCACAGCCAGGGAACCATCAGACTGCAGAATAAAGTGTAAAGAATAAAAAATAAAACAGCGTGCCATTTCCAGCTATGCATCCAGGATCTGAAACAAAATCCATATATCCATTAGGACCACCTAATACTTCTCCAAATCAGGAAAGAGTTGAAGACGTATCTCTTTGAAAAAAAACAAATAAAAAACCACTACATTACAAAGCATTTCATAATCATGCGTTCTCTCTTCCACTCCACTGCCTTTTGCCTAGGAGTGCGCTATAGAAGAAAAAGTTACATACCTGCGGTCATGGTCTTTCTGGGAGATACGCCATCTACCTGCAGATTTCTCACCTCTAAAACAAACCCAGGCGTCAGTCTAGATCAGGACAACTTCAAAGCTCTCAAGTCACCAATAGAGGGCGCAGGACTCAGTTGACGCCAGGAGTGATGTTACCAAGGCCATAAAGCACCTGCCTGGCGCAATGTCAGTTTCCATCTGTTTTTTCCAAGCCTTCAAGGCTTAGCAGCGATCTATTGGTGCAGTACCAAAAGATCTAATTTGGGATCTTATTAACTTTACCTATACCTCATCCATCAAATGGGAAGGTGTGAGGGTTGATGAGAAATCTGCAGGTAAACAGAGTATCCACAAGAAATCTTGTTACTGCATGTAAGTAACTTTTAATTCTTATGGATACTTCTACCTGCAGATTCCTTCTCTGTAGAACAGATTTCACAGCAATACCCTACTCAGGAGGAGAATTGATGGATGCTTAGATGAGGAAATCTTGCAGAAAAGGCCTGGCAAAATGTCTGCCCCTGCGCACCTCAGAGTCCAGACAGGAGTGCTTGTCAAAGGTGTGCAAGGACCTTCCACATTGCCGCCTTACTAATTTCTGTATACCCATGTCAAGGGCAAAGTAAAAGGCTTAGCCCTGGTGGAACGTAAGGATTCTTCTTGGATAATGCGTAGCAGATCTCAAAACAGACGAGATTGACCCATTGTGAAAAAGTCCTCCCATGCACTGCCTTATCTTTGTTTGGCTCTACAATACCTGACAAACATCTGGTCATTCAGTTGAAAATCCTTGGTGCAGTTCAAGTAGTAATTAACTGACTGGCTAATATCTAACCAATGCAACCGTTTCTCCTCTTTAATAGGAGAGTGGGTGGAGAGGATAGAAGGCTGAAAGGGTGATGGCTTGACCAAAATGGAAAGAGGTCGCCACCTTAGGAAGTACAGCAGCCCTAGTTCTCAACGCCAACTTATCAAGATTGAAACAAAGTGAAGAAAGGATGGAGGCTAAGGGCTTGCATCTCACCCTTCTAGCAGAAGTGCTAGTAAATAAAAACAGTTTTGAAAGTTAACATTTTTAGAGTATGATTATGGAGGGGTTCAAACAGAGTACTCAACAAAAAGGTGAGGACCAGATTCAAGATCCACTGGAAAACAACAAAAAGAGTTGGACGAAACATGTTTGTCAAACCTTTGAGAATATGCATAACAATAGGGGCCTTTAAAGGGGATGGCCGGTCCGGCAGCCAAAGGAATGCAGCCAAATACAACGTTACAGTGCCAGTTGCGCAACCCCCCTGAGAAAGGGAAAGTGCATGTTTCAGAACCTGCGAAAACTCGGCATGCAAAGGGTCCACATCACTGTCTGCACACCATGCAACAAAGTTGCCCCATCTGCCTTAGTAAGCAGACCTGGAGAAGGGGCAAACGTATGACAACCACCCCAATATCAGCTGAAGTGAACCCAGTTGACCCCGGTCAATCTCCAAGCACGTAGGTGGAGTTCTCAGAGATTGGGATGTAGTACCATTCCCCCAACTGGGAGAGAAGGTATGGCCCAAATTGAAAGTAAAGCTTGGGACATGTGGAGAAGTGCAGATGGTCTGCACATCACACCCTTCTCGGCCAATTCATGGCAATGAGAACGACTTGGGCCTGGTCTTGGTGAATCTTTGTGAGTATTAGAGTAATCAAAGTTATGGCGGAAGGCTAACATGTAATGCAGCTGAAAGTTTCACCTCAAATGTAAAGCATCCATCAAGGCTCACTCAGTAGATACTGGAGGGCACAGAACTGCTAGCATTGAGTGAGGAGGCGAACACGTTTACATAAGTAGTGCCCCACTGGGCAAAGATATCTTGGACTACCTTTGGTAGAAGACACCACTCATGATCAGTGAGATAATACCCCTCAGACTGCCGGCTCTCACATTCGGAGACCCCACTAGGTGATTAGTGGTGAGCTAGATTCTTTGGCGGAGTGCCCAAGACCACAGCCTCAAAGCTTCCAGGAAAAGGACTTGTGACTCTAATCCCTCTTGCTTGTTGATGAACCACATCACTTTTGTGTTGTCCATGAAGATATGGGTGGACTGACCTTGGATGAAGGAAAAGAAGGCCTTTAGTGACAGGCAAATCGCTTGCAGTTCCAGCAGCTTGAAGTGAAGAACCTGCTCTTCTGTATACCAGAGACCTCTGATCTCCATATAGGTTTCCAACCCTAGGGTTGAAGCATTTGCCACTACTATAGTCACGGTCAGAGTGGGAGTGAAGGACACTTTACACCTCAGGTTTGCCTCGTTTCCCCACCAAGCCACTTCCACTGCAGAACTGGGGCAGATTACAGTGGAAACCGACAGGTCTCCCTTGACCTCAAGCCACTGCCTGTTGAGGCACCACTGCAGGGCACTCATGGGCCACTCTGTGTGCATGTCTAGGAGAATGCAGGCAGCCAACAGACGTAGGAATCTGTTGTCTCTCCGGACTGCAACTCTCACACCTTGGTGAAAGAATGGGACCATTTCTTGGATGTCGTATCCTCTGAGGTGGCGGAAAGGCATGGAGGATAAGGGTAGTGTCCAGTACTGATTGTATGAACTGGAATTATTGGGAAGGCCAGACAAGATTTGGGCTTGTTGATGGAAAATCCCAGGTTGTACAACAGGAATGCTGTTGACTGCAAAAGTTGGGACCTCCTCTGCGCGACCATCTGCGATGGGCCGCAACCACTGCCATCACTTTGTGAAGACTCAAGGTGCAGCTGTTAGGCCAGAGAGAAGTACTCAAATTGGTAGTGCATAGAACTGACCACAAATATCACAAGTACCTCTGGTTTGACCGCAGTATAGGGATGTGGAAGCATGTATTCTGCAGGTCGAGTGACACCATCCAGTTTCCAAACCAATAGAACTTGAGCTAGGGTGAGCATCATGAACTTTTTCTTTTTGAGGAAGAAGTTTAGGTCCCCAAGATCCAGAATGGGAAGAAGACAGCCACCCTTCTTAGGCAGGAGGAACTAAAGGGTGAGGCCCCTCTGTAGCTGTGGCACTAACTCCACTGCTCCTTTAAAAAAAAGAGCTGCCACCTCTACTGTGGTATGGCTAGGTGGTCTGAAGGCAAAGAAAAGGGTGGGGTGGGATGGTGTTGGAGTCTGAAGAAAGTTGTTGCCTTTTTCTTTGATTTGAAGGACCCAGTAGTCTGAAGTAATGGCCTTCTAGGCTAAAGAAAATGAGACACCTGCCCTCCCAAAGGCTCTATGTGAACTTGGGAAACAAACTAGATCTGCTTTCTTGGTGGTGCAGTAGAGGAGAAAAAGAAGGAAGGCTGCAAGGCAGAAACACAGCCCTTTTCCCAGCATCTACTTTTGTATTGCCAGACAAGAGGATTAGGCTGTTGTGGCAGTTGCGGCTCATATTGTCTCGAACGAAAGGAAATCCTCTTGAAAACCCCCAAAAGGGATTAAGCTGGTAGTACTTTTTGGCTGGAGGCAGGAGCAGCAGGCTAAGGGAGTACTCAGTTGTTTTGCTGGCTTTTAAACGCTCTAATGCTGAATCAGCCTTATCACCAAAAAATTACACTCCATTAAAAGGAAGGCCCATTAGATTCATCTAGACATCTGGAGAAAAGTTAGATGTGTGGTGCTAAACATGCCTCCGAATGGTGATGGAGGTGCCCAAGACACGTGGTCTTTCATGTTGTCCGGAACATGTGAAAAGATCATCCAGGCCATATTCCACAAGGCATAATTGTATCTTGCTAGAAGGCAATTAGAATTAAGGTATTTAAAGGCCTGTGGAAAAAGATTGTTTGCCTCAGGCCTCAAGCTATTTCATTTTTTTATTAGAGGGGGCTGTTGGGAGAGCACCTCCAGGATTGGCCCCTGGAACAGGAGACTTGATTGAGGAGTGTCTCCGGTGAAGGATAACCCAAAAGGAATGGTGGGTCACCTACAGCGGGGACCTACAAGCCAATTGCCTGCTGGAGTGGAAGAAGGCTTCTATCATGCTGCCAAAATTGGGTCCAATATTGTTGTGAGGTTATTTTAGTAAGCTTTTGTGGACACATTATTTTAGCAATAGGCCTGCCGCTTGTGCCCTTTAGCTTAATAATAATTCATTTTATTTATTTTAATTTCTGAACAGAAGCTTCACTCTATGGTGATGTTTTATTTTCCTCTATCTCATATACATTTAGCATCATTCTTCTTAGTAGGTGTTAGAAATGAGGTCTATAGTTGGCAGTTGGTTTTCTACCCTGTCCAAGTAGGGACCCTCACTCTAGTCAGGATAAGGGAGATACCCAACTCAGATAACCTCTGCTCACCTCCCCTTGGCAGCCTGGCATGAGCATTCAGGCTTATCTCACAAGCAATGTGTAGAGCATTTGCATTTGCACATAACACACAGTAATACAGTGAAAACACTACCAAAGGACACCACACCAGTTTTAGAAAAATAGCCAATATTTATCTATATAAAACAAGACCAAAACGAGAAAAATCCAACATACAGTAATAAAGATATGAATTTTGCAAGAATAAACTTAGAAATACAGTTCCTTGAAGTCAATAGCTCCGTCTGGGGCAATCATGGCATTGTGAACAACAAATCCAACAGTTCAGGCTGGCCGCAGTGTCACTGGCCAGCTACGGTGTCGGGAAAACCTAGGAAATGTAGGGCATCGTGATCCTCGTGATGATCTCCGGAGTGCGGCGTCGCTGGCGTTGGCTCCAGAGGATGGTGCAGGGTCTTCGGACCCTTGAAGTCACTTGTTGCAGATCAAACTCTGGGCTGATGACAAAGTCAAGAGCACTGGTGTGGATGTCGTCGGGGCTGCGGTGCAAAGCGTAATGATGCGATGTGCGGTGTCCACAGGTCACTGTACAGTAGCAGCTTGGTGACAGGATCCTGCGGCATTGGTGAGACCAGGGCTGCAGTGTGAAGAGGGGTGGAGCAACGTGAGGTGTCCTCAGGCCACGGTGCAGGCAGCGTCGTTGCTTAAGCGCTGTCAACAGTAGGCTTAAGGCGGCACTGCGATGCCCAAGGGTCGCGGTGCAAACAGTGGCGTCTGTTGATGACAATGGAGTTGTTGGTGGACCGGGGCTGTGGTGTGGGACTGGACGGTGTGTTGTGTACCTCACAAGCAGTGTCCTTAGGCCACGGTGCAGGCAGCGGTGTCTGTATCAGCGTGCCAAGGCTGCGGTGTGAGCAAGGCAATGCGGAGCCCACAGGTTACGGTGCAAGCAGCGGCTCGTCGTTGATGGCATCATGGTAGTTTTTCTTCTGTTGGAGCACAAAACACACAGTTACCAGTGCTGTAGGCAGATGAAGCTGAAGTCTTTGATATCCCTGAGACTTCCAACAGCAGGGAAGCTCCAGTCTTTGTCCTCTTTAAGGCAGAGGGAGCAACTGCAGGCCAACCGAGCAAAGCACACACAGAAAAAAGGCAGTACTCCTCTTCCAGCTCTTCAGCTCTTCTCCTTGGCAGAGGTTCCTCTTGATCCAGAAGTGTTCTAACAGTCTGGGGTTTTGGGTCCACTACTTATACCAGTTCTGGCCTTTGAAGTAGGCAATCTTCAAAGGAAAGTCTCTGTTGTTCACAAGATCCTGCCTTGCCCAGGCCTGGCCCCAGCCAAACTCCAGGGGGTTGGAGACTGCATTGTGTGAGGATAGGCACAGCCATTTCAGGTGTGTCAGCTCCTCCCTCCCCACTCTAGCCCAGGACACTCATCAGGATATGCAGGCTACACCCCAGCTTACTTTGTGTCACTACCTAGAGGGAATTCACAACAGCCCAAACGTCAGTTGGACCCAAACGAGGAATACACAAGCAGGCAGATGCACAGAATGGTTTAAGCAAGAAAATGCTCACTTTCTAAAACTGGCATTTTCAAACTGACAATCTAAAAACAACTTCACCAAAAGGTGTATTTTTAAATTGTCAGTTCTAAGACCCCTAACTCCACATCTCTATCTGCTCCCAATGGGAAACTGCACTTAAAAGATATTTAAGGCTGTCCCCATGTTAACCTATGAGGGAGACAGACCTTGCAACAGTGAAAACCGAATTTGGCCGTATTTCACTACATGACACTACACATCACTACATGCCCTACCTTTAACATACACTGCGCCCTGCCCAGAGGGCTACTCAGGGCCTACCTTAGGGGTGTCTTACATTTACAAAAAGGGATAATTTGGGCCTGGCATGTGGGTACACTTGCCAGGTTGAATTGTCAGTTTAAAACTGCACAGACACTGTAGTGGCAGGTTGAAGCCATGTTTACAGGGCTACTCATGTGGGTGGCACAATCAATGCTGCAGGCCCACTAGTAGCATTTGATTGACAAGCCCTGGGCACGCATAGTGCACTTTACTTAGGGACTTATGAGTAAATCAAATAAGCCAACCATGGATAAACCAATCACCAATACAATTTACATAGGGAGCACTTGCACTTTAGCACTGATCAGCAGTGGTAAAGTGCGCAGAGACAATAAACCAGCAAAAACAGAGTCCAGCATACCATAAAAACAGGAGGTCAGAAGGCAAAAAGACAGGGGAAATACGCCAAAAAAATGCCAGGTCTAACAGTAGGACATTCTTGTTCTGTACCCTACTGAAGGCTGTACTCAACATTGTTATCAGTACAATGTAGGAACACCCCAATCTTTGCCACTTCACAGGAAACATGCTCTTACATTAGGACAGTTTTCTCAGAACACAGCTATTTTATTATAAAACATCCCTATGCCCCCTATATGTTAGAGGGAAAGTTCCAGCCAGACAATTGCCAGTGCATGCTGTCGCTTCCAAACAGTTGTCTGCTGAGACTTGATGTCTTTTCCGCCTACATGAGAGAGGACTCTCAAGGGAATAATATTCAGTCTTCCAGGCACGCGACTCAGGGTAGGTTTGCTGAAGGACCAAAGGAAGACTGAATAATATTCCCTTTGGTTTGAGGCTTGGGCGTTCCTATGATGCCTTTTCTCTACTATGGAAGGGGCGACCTACTGACCAATTGACGGTGACAAGTAGTCCTCGTTCATAATATTCCCTTTGGTTTAAGGCTTGCGCGTTCCTATGATGCCTTTTCTCTACTATGGGATGGGCGACCTACTGACCAATTGACGGTGACAAGTAGTCCTCGTTCAGTAAGTGACTTTCCAGCACTTATTCTTTATATAAATAGGAGAAGTAGTTGTTACGGTCCTGATGAAGCGCCAAGGGATCATTTTTTGACCGAAGAGGCGTGAAACATGTTGACCACACTGTGTTAGGACTAGGTACACCACCTTCTTTCCTTTCCATGGAGTACAGTGGGACATTATTCCCTGCATTAATTCCTCTTGTTTCCCTTTTTAATCTTGGCCTGATCCTTTTTTCTGAGTTGTTAAATCATGATGCCTAAGGCTCAGAGCCAATTTTAATCCATTTGTCTCTCCCATTTTTTTCTTATTGTCAGTACTTTCTGCATACCTTATTACATCTGCTATATTACCTTCGGTTGAGTACCACCACCTTGTGTGGGGTGGTCCGCCAGACATTGTAGTGCCGGTCTGACGAGGAGACTGCCCAATGATGACGCTTGGCATCCTAGTGGATGCTTGAGGGCTCTCCTGAAAATACTGATACTTCCTCTCCCTGCACGCATATGTATTGGAACAGTGTACTATTTTTGTTTACAGGTTCTTTAAATATGCCTTACTTACCGTCTTAAACTACTCCAGCTGCTGAGTTAAGTTCACCTTTGGCAGAAAACGTACCTGTTGCAGAGGTTGCAGAATAGGGGTAGCCTTTGAGAAAGAAGAAAATGGTTTTGCCATTGACCTCTAGTGCTTCCAATAAAAGAGGCCCCTCTTCTTCTTATGCCTCTTCAAGGAACAATGTCTTGAATGTGATGGGATTCATCTCCCACCGATATCCTAGATGAAGAACTGAAATTCAACTTAAGGCCATACGAATCTTCACCTTACCCTCTCTTAAAGTCTTGGGCTGCATTAAGGAATGCATATTGCAAGACCCCAAGATATGCAACCACCAACAAACATTGTGTTTGCACATTGGTCTACAAAATACGGTGCCAGCTTGAAGCCCAACGACATTGGAGGTGACAGGACTTCAGTGAAGAGCTTTTTCATTATCAAAAAGGCAAGAACATAACTGACAAAAAAGGTGATCTAACTCTCAGTCGATACAGGTGCAGCAAGAAACTAACTTGTACCAAACAGATGCAGTTTATATAGTATGATACACCCGTAATTAAGGAAGACCTTGCAGCTTTGATGATGTCGCATATGAACAAATTACTTACCCTGGGAAATGCTCTTTCTGGTGGATACTCTAACTGCAGATTCCCTTTTTTTAACCTTTGTTTATTAGTATCATATGGGATTTATGTTTATTAAGTTTTACATACTTGTAAATGATAAAGACTGTGCATCACATTACATGGAGAAGCGAATCAGAGTTGAGGCTAAATACATTTTCAAAATATAACAACCAATAAAACATAATCACATGTATAAGCTTTGTTGATCATTAATATTCTGCAGTGTGGTTAAGTGGCTTTCTGAGTTTGGTAACAGGTGCATGTGACTAGTGAAAGATCATGCCTACGGGCTCATTAGGGCAGTGGTATCCTTGTAACCTTCCTCTGGTTCTCTTTTATCTGTTTTCCTCTGCCTGTGGTGGGTGGGTAAAAATATTCTATACATTTTTGGAGGACCGCCCTTCACATCTCCAAGAGTGGCCGTCAGCGAGAGCCACATACTTCCTACCTCAATAGTGCTTCTTCCTCTGCCCTGGCCTTCTTTTGTGACCCAATTCATATAAAGCTGGCCCGAGGACGACTTCTAGGACTATCAAATTCTTTGCCAATGCCAGATCGATCAGTCTATTTCCTGCTTTCTTGGGGGCCGGGCTGGGAAAGCCACCTAGCAGGTATGCCTCAGGTGATAGATCTAGCTCATGACCCAGGGTGTGAATCAAATGTGTAATAATACATGCACAGTATTCTTGTATAATCATGCATGCCCAGAACATATGTATAAAATCCACGGTCATGGCTGAAAATCAGGGACATAATCTGTGGTCACCTCAAAATATGTATCTTAGGCGAAAGGTAAGTGTGGTGAAGGAAATTAAAATGGGTGAACTTCAATCTAGTGTTTTGAGGAACTGCTACGTAGGACATCATTCTTTTCCATTCCTTGTCCGAGATATCATAGGCAAGGAACATTTCTCACCTGTGCTTAACTGTCAGGAGATTAGTTTGAACCATGCCATTGAGAGCTTTATGCATCCAGGTTGTGAAGTGTCTGCTGCAGCCCAGGGTCAGCAGCAAGTGTAAGACTTCGTGTTGTGTGGGCTCTCCTGGCCCTGTGGCCCACAAGAGTGCAAATGTACAAATCAGTGCACTGTATGTCAGGGACTAAGCTGGCGGAAGGCTATCCTCCCCGATCAACTGTTCTCAAGCTCTGACTTCCCATTTCCTATTGCAGTCCCTCATTGTAACTAAGCCTGCTTCTGTCCACTATGACACCACATGGTAGACCAACAAGTGTAAGTGCTGGTGAGTACAACGGAAAGCGTATTGCCAGTTTCAAAGATTTTCTCCAATACTTTAAAGCAATTATTAGTAGCCTGGGTGTCATTCGAGGAATCTAACAACAGATTCCTTACCTTAAAATACCCCCCAGGCGCCACACTGGATTCAGAGATTTTCTCCTAGCAGTGCTCCACTAGGTTGCATCGTATGTCTCTGCTCTGGCTCCATAACACCCTAGAAGTGACAGAGCAAAGCTGCATGTAAGTGCCACTCCTGCACACTAAAGTCAGTTTCTGTAGACTTTTCACGCTCTCATACTCCTGGTGTGAACATTTGTAGGTAACAGGGTGCTGAATACTAACTTGGTAACTTTTTGGGTGATCAATTGAGACCACTCCACACAACTGATGGGTGGGAGGGGAGCTTGGAATATCAACTTAGATAAAGTATCCACCTAAAAGGGTGTTAGTGGAGGTAAGTAACTCGTTCTTCTGAAGGATCCATTTAAATAATAGATTACATACCTTAGAAAAGATACCAAAGCAGTATCCTCCAAAGGTGAAGGGTCTGTGAAGTGGGCTCAGACCAAATAGCTTGCAGAACCAAGTAAGCAAAATATCCTTCCCACTGAACCTGGCTGTCAAGTTTGAGATGCTTTATGAACACATGTACTGATGCTCACTTTGAAACCTGGCAGATGTCAAGGGCATGCACTTAGAGTACCAATGCATCAGCAGTAGCTTTAGTCCAGGTGGATTTGGCTTACAGACCTCCCGGGGCTGTTTCTTGACTAGTTTGCAGGAAATATTGATATAGAGGACAAGCCACCTCAACCAGGTCCTCTTCTGCTCCGCCTTAACTTTCTCTGCCCCAGAGAACCCCAAAGAAAGCTGATCGTCCACTCAACAGCCCTTGATCCAATCAATATAAGAGCTTAAAGCTCTTTTTGTGCCCAATCAATGGAGCCTTTCTCTTTCAAAGGATGAGGAGGGGGCAAAGAATGCTGGGAGTGATGGATTTTCCCAATGTGGAAGGGAGTCACAACTTTTTGTAAGAAGGCCGCTCAAGTTCTCAACACTAATTTGTTCAGGAAAAAGGTGCTGTAGGGCGGTTACACTGAAAGTGCACGCAGTTCACTTACATAACAGGCTAATGTACACATTGAGGAAGATTGTCTTCAAGGTCAGATGACGCAGCGAGCAGCTATGCATCAGCTTGAGGTGCATACGCATGAGAAATGTCAAGAATAGCGTTAGGTCCCACTGTGACTTCACGGAGGAAACATTTGTGTCAAACCTTAAAAAAAAACCTAATCAAAAAGTGATTTGATCAAGGACAGTTGGCCCAGAAAATTTAGAAATAAGCCAACAAATGACCTTTAATTGTGCCACTGCATACCCTTACTGGGTTAAGATAGAATAAACAAAAGGACATTGCAAAGCGTTGTCTGTAATGAGTCAGTGCTGTGACTGTCACAAGTCAAAAACATGTCCCAACATAAATAGATCTTATCTAAAGCACCTGGTGGCAAGGATAACATCCACCTCTTCAGGGACAAAAATTCAAAATTCAATGCTGTCAATTGTGGCTGCTTAATCTCCATGCATGTAGATGTAGATTGAGTAGACTCCCGTGACGGTCCTGCACTGTGATTGAGATAGGAGGTCATCCTAAAGTGGCAGCTTGATCAGAGGACAGATTTTCATGATCACACATTCCAATACCATGCTCTCTGGCTCAATCCAGAGCCACAAAGATGGCCTTGGGCCTGGTCATGCTTGTTCTTTATAACTCGGGGCAGAGGTGGGAAGTCACATAAAAGTCCTGGGCTCCATTGCTACCACAGTGCATCTCCCAATCAGTGTTCTTGCGAAAAGTTTCAACAATGCACATTCTCAACATTGGCAGAGAGATATAACGGGGGTTCTCCTCACTGATGGAAGACACTCTGCACCACATCAGGATGTAGACGTCACTTGTGTTCTGCCATACACCGCCTGCTAGCAATCAGTAAGATGCCTTGGACAGAGAAGCAAAGTCTCCTGGCACAGGACCCCACTCTTCCCTGCTTGTTGAGGTACCACTTGGTGGGGTCTGTGAGAATTGTATTAGCCTCCCCTTGATGGATGTAAGGAAGGCCCTTAGAACCAGATGAATGGCACACAGTTCAAGTAGACTGATGAGGAGCCAGTCATTCCCCGAAAACCAGAGTCCTCAGATCTCCATCTCCTCAGATGATCTTCATTGCCAAGCTGTGACGCATCCGTCACCACCATCAGCTATGGATGGGGAAGGGAAAGGACCCTGCCACTGGACAAACTGTGTTCAAGCCTCCCTCATTGTAAATTTCAAGTCATTTCCTCCAAGAACTTGGTGGCTTCTGCAAGAATGCCTTAATGCTGGGCCCACTGGGACTTTAAGTTCCATTTCAGAGCATACATGTGCCACCTAACATACGAAGGAGCAGATGCACGAGGCTAAGAAGTCTCCCAGATGCTCTCAAAGTGATCCAGGACAGAGCCTGAAACATTATGATTATAATCAGTATATTCTGGTCTTGTGGCAAAGGAAAAGCCCATGGACTTTACATTGCCCAGGATCACCCAAATGAATGGAAGCGGTCGCGATGGAAACAGGTGGGAATTTGGATTGCTTATACTGAATCTCAACAGTGTCAAATGCTGTTGTCTGGAAGTGGTCCGTGACTGACTGCAGTGAGCCTGCCTTAAAAAGTCAGTTGTTGAAGTAAAGTAATACAAATACCATAGCCTCCAAAGAAGGGCAGCAACCAAAGCCATCACTTTTGTGAACGTCCAAGGATGATTGTGACGGTGAAGGGGAGCATAGCAAAATGAAAATGCTGCTGGCTAACGATGAACCGCAGATAACGCCTCTGGGACTGTGGGATGGGTATATGAAAATATGTGTCCTGTAAGTCAAAAGACAACCCCCTTTTGCGCTGGTCCAGAGCAGATCTGATTAGGTTGAGCATTTTGAATTTGTCCTTCCGCAGAAAGCATTCAGGGGTTGAAAGTTCTTGCCTTTTTTCAAGAGAAGGAAATAGCAAGAGTGAACAACAACTTTCCAAGTCTGGCACCCTCTCCATGACACCCTTGGAAAGCAAAAGGTAGACCTCCTGTAACAGGATGCACAGGTGCGTCGTCCTAGTGGGGGAGGTGAGAAAAGGAAGGCCATTTTCAACAATCTGTAAGATCCACCTGTCGGACATGATGGATCTTCAGCTCCCCCTCATTCCTTCCCCACTCCCAACACACACACAATGGTTGGACCACTGACGGCAAACTACCTTAGTTTTGTTCTTTGTTTTCACAGGTAGGAAGAATTAGAAGTGTGATGGCCCTGCTGGCCTGCACTCTGCTTGACAGACCTGCGTCCACTGCCTCAAAAGGACTGAGGTGCCAACTGCTCCACTAGATTGAAAGGTTGTGTCTGACTACACACTAGCCTTCTACTATTGCCTCTTAATTTCTAGAACTGATAAACTGTTTGGCAGGAGTCGACAGCACTAAGGTGCTGCTCGAATTAGATTTTACCTTAAAAAAACAAGAGACAAGAGGCATCTAGCAAAACAAGAAACAATTAGTTTAATTAAACATTATGGCTGGGAGAGCAGTTAAAGCACCGGGGTCTGAGGACTGCCTCTAGTAGAACATCGAAATGACCCGTGTTTTATACATTTTTCTGAGCGCAATAAACACAAACATTAATTTCCTGGTGAAATATGCAAACTATTGACAAGGATTCCCAGATACAATTTCCATATAGGGAATGCAGGTGGGACGCAATCCGGTGTTGACACCATGTCGGCTAGGGAGTATGTCTCCAGATGTCCGGCCTATTGGGGGGGGGGGGGGGGGGGAATCATTGCATGTGCTGTGTCCGGATTGGCTGAATGTACCTAACTATGTGTAGCATTTGACTTTATGGTGTTTTGGGAATGCATGTGCCCCTCTGGTCATTTGTGCTTTATTGGGGCCAATCTCTGAGACCAATTTAGTGTTGCTACCTATCTGTCAATCAATCAATCAAATTTCTAAAGCCCGCTACTCACCCGTTAGGGTCTCAAGGCGCTGGGGGCGGGGGGTGTTACTGCTCGAAGAGCCATGTTTTGAGGTGCTTTCTGAAAGTTAGGAGGTCCTGGGTCTTGCGTAGGTTGGTGGGGAGGGAGTTCCAGGTTTTGGCGGCGAGGTGGAGGAGGATCTGCTGCCGGAGGTGGTGCGTTGGATGAAGGGGACTGTTGCAAGGGCAGCGGAGCTGAGCTGGTGGGTCAGGATGTGGAAGTTGATTCGTTCGTTGAGGTAGGCAGGTCCGGTGTCGTGGAGGGCTTTGTGAGCACGGATTAGGATTTTGAAGATGATCCTTTTGTTGATGGGCAGCCAGTGTAGTGATCTGAGGTGGGCGGAGATGTGCTCGTGGCGAGGGAGGTTGAGGATGAGACGTGCAGCGGCATTCTGGATACGTTGGAGTTTTCTCTGAAGCTTGGCTATGGTCCCTGCGTAGAGGGCGTTGCTGTAGTACAGTCTGCTTCTGATGAGGGCATGGGTGACCATTCTTCTGGTATCTATTGGAATCCACTTGAAGGTCTTGCGTAGCATGCGGAGGGTGCTGAAGCAGGAGGATGATATAGCATTGATTTACTGAGTTATGGAGAGAGACGAGTCTAGTATGATGCCGAGATTGCGTGCGTGGGTGGTGGGTGTCTGGGGTGGCAGGCCACCATGAGTCGTTCCATGCTGTCTTGTTGGGTCCGAAGAGGATGATCTCGATTTTTCCTGAGTTCAGTTTGAGGAGGCTTGCTGTCATCCAGCTAGCGACGGGAGGAGTCCAGCGTAGAGGTTGTACTTGGCGGTAGATGGGTTCCTCGTGAGGGAGAGGATGAGCTGGGTGTTGTCGGCGTATGAAATGATGTTGAGGCCGTGGGGCAGATGATGCAGGCGAGCGGAGCCATGTAGATATTGAAGAGGGTGGGGCTGAGTGAGGATCCTTGGGGGACTCCACATATGGTCTTGGTGGCTTTAGAACAGAATGGAGGGAGGCAAACTCTTTGGGTTCTTTCGGAGAGGAAGGAGGTGAGCCAGTACAGGGCTTTGTGGCGAATTCCGGCGTCGAAGAGGCGTGTGCGAATGGTTTGATGGCATACGGTGTTGAATGCTGTGGAGCGGTCTTAAGGATGAGGGCAGCGGTTTCACCCTTGTCCAGTCTGGTCCTGATGTCTTCAGTGCAGGCGATGAGGGCGGTCTCGATGCTGTGGTTTTTGCAGAATCCAGACTGGGAGATGTTGAGTATGTTGTTGTCCTCCAGGAAGCGGGATAGTTGTTTGTTTACTATCTTCTCTATGACCTTCATGAGGAAGGGGAGTGGAGAAATAGGTCGGTAGTTTGTGAGGTTTTCGGAGTCTGCTTTGGGTTTTTTGAGCAGGGCGTTGACTTCAGCATGTTTCGAAATATCTGGGAAGGTTGCGGTTTCGAAGGAACTGTTGATGATGGCCCGGAGCAGGGGAGCGATGATTTGGCTGGCCTTGTTGAAGATTTGGTGGAGGCAGGGGTCTGTTGGGGAGCCTGAGTGGATGGAGCTCATGGTCTTGCTGGTTTCTTCATCGTTGGTGGGGGTCCAGGTGTTCAGCACGTTGGTGCGGCAGGGTGCTGTGGTGTTGGCTGCGTTGGTGGTGGTGGTGATGGTGGGTGGCGACGATAGGAAGCTTTTGTGTGTGTCTGCGATCTTGCGGTGGAAGTAGCTGGAGAGGGAGTTGCAGAGGTCTTGCGAGTGCGGAGGGTCGATGGTGCAGGATTTGGTGAGTTCTTTAATGATGGTGAACAGTTCCTTGCTGTTGTGTGCGTTGGTGTCTATGCGTTCTTTGTAGAAGGATCGTTTGGTGGTCTGGATGAGCTGGTGGTGTTTGCGCATGGCTGATT
Organism: Pleurodeles waltl; assembly: GCF_031143425.1. Taxonomy (NCBI): domain Eukaryota; kingdom Metazoa; phylum Chordata; class Amphibia; order Caudata; family Salamandridae; genus Pleurodeles; species Pleurodeles waltl. The sequence goes on along the minus strand of NC_090446.1, from coordinate 972,038,299 downwards.
TAAGGGCGGAGAAGTTGCTCATTGATGGTTCTTGGCACCAGGCTTTCTCAATTTTCTGGCATTCTCGTTTGGACATCTGAAGTTCTGCAGTGAACCAGGGAGCTGTCTTGTTGATGCAGGTGGTGTTGTTTTTTTTTAAAGGGGCGAGGGAGTTAGCGCATACGTCGAGCCATCGTGTGAGGCTGAGGGCAGCGGCGTTGGAGTCGTTGGCAATGGGTGGTGTAGTTTGGGCAAGGTTGGAGATAAGTAGTTCCTTGGAGATCTTGTTCCACTTGCGATAAGGGATAGGATTTTGTTGGTGGTGGGCTTTCAGAAGGAGAAGTGGACGCAGTGGTGGTCAGTCCAATGGAGTTCGGTGGTGTGAGTGAAGGCGATGTGGCTGCTGGAGGAGAAAATGGCGTCAAGCGTGTGACTGGCTGAGTGGGTGGGTGAGGTGACCAGTTGCTTGAGGCTGAGGTTTGCGAGGTTGTCCAGCAGGGCAGTGGAGTTACAGTCGCTAGTGATCTCCAGGTGGAAGTTTAGGTCACCGAGGAGCAGGTAGTCCGTGGAGGCGAGGGCGTGGGAGCTAATAGTGTCGGCGACGGTGTCACAGAATGGGGGAGGGGCGCCTGGTGGTCTGTAGACGAGGGTTCCTCTCAAGGTGGTGTTGGCATGGTTCCTCTTAAGGTGGTGTTGGCATTGATGTGTATCTGAAAGTGTAGGTGCTCTGCGGCGTCCAGGGTATTGTTGGTGTTGGTGGAAATCCTGATGGAATTTCTGTGTATTATGGCAATTCCTCCTCCTGGTTTTTTGATACAGTCTCTTCGGGTGATTTTGCATCCCTCTGGGATGGCTATGGCGATGTCGGGTTCCGATGAGGGGGTTCATCCATGTTTCAGTGAGGAAGGCAATGTCGGGAGAGGCTGTCGTGAGTTGGTCCCAAAGCTCGATGGCGTGCTTGTGGACGGAGCAGGTGTTGAGGAGGATGCAGCTGAGGTGGTTGGGGTGTTTGGTGGTGTTGTGGTATATGTTGGCTTGAGTGCAGGAGAAGTGGCATGAGTGACATGTGAAAGTTCCATGGGTGTGTCTGGGGATGGCCTGGGCACAGGCGGTGTGCCGGCCGGGGTTGAGAGCAAGGAGCTCCGTGGTGGAGTAGAGGGGCATGGGGACGCCGGAGGTGCGTGCACCAGGGGGACAGGCACTGGGCGCGGTCCAGGCGAGGACGGGCACAGAAGGGCTTGCCACTGGCGCATCAGCGGCGCACCTGCTGCACGCGGGCACCATTAAGAAGTGGAGGTGGGAGGGAGGAGCAGCTGGGAGACGGGAGGGGTGTGGCAATGGGGGTGTGAGGGGGGCGGACCCGTAGGGGATGCAGTGGCAGGAACGAGGGAAACCAGCAAGAACCGGAAAAGCAAAACGAGGCAAAATAAAGGCAAAACAGGCAGAAAAGCACAAAAAATCAGCACAACAGTACGGGGAAAAAACAGAATGCAAAAACAGAATACAAAATACAATAAATGGTAGATACGCCTACCACTAGGTACCAGGGATGTGGCGCAGGAGGGTGCCTGCGGGTGGTGGAGGGCCTCGAACTTTCTACAGCAGCAAGGGCGGGGTCTGGGTCACGGAGGCAGGGTGGTGGAGCTGTCTGCCGTGTCGAGTGTACTCCTGGGCTTAAGGCAGGTCAGGGGGTCTCACACTGCACCACACAGCAGCCGCCATTAAGAAGGGGAAGTTGTAGGCAGGAGCAGCTGCGAGGCGGGAGGGAGTGGCAATGGGGGCGCGAGGGGGGCGGGGACGCAGGGGACGTAGCGGCAGGGACGAGGGAAACCGGCAAGAGCCGGAAAAGCAAAACCAGGCAAAATAAAGGCAAAACAGGGAGAAAAGCACAAAAAATCAGCACAACAGCACAGGTAAAAAAACAGAATGTAAAAACAGAATACAAAATACAGTATCTGTGGGATCTGATCAGAGCGTGTGTGTTTTGCTGTCAGCTGTTACCCCACCTGTGACTTGTCAGTTATTAACCTTCTGGGCTGCAGAGCCTATCCGACTGCATACCTACATGCTGGGGTTGATGGAGGGTTCAGGAAGGGGTGATGTGACTTAGTTTGAGTATGAAAATGTATTGTTTGTGTATAAAGGTGTTTTGTTGTGTCTATTTATTGATCTGGTATCAACACTAATGTTAACAAAGGAACACACTGTTAAAGTGCTCCAAAGCACAGTCTGCCTTCTCTCTGAAGGGGCAGAGGCCATCAAAGGGCATGTCCATTAGGGAGGCATGTACTTCGAAGAAGAATTCTGTGGATTGCATCCATGCTTGTCTACAAAGGACAACATTGGTACGATTGTCCTACCTAGGCAATTTGTAGTAGCAAGGCCTGCGTGGAAAAAATATTTGTAATCATAACTCAAGGGCCACCAGTAGTACTCGTGTACTTCGACAGAGAAAATAAAATTAAAAAAAGAGAGAACACCCCTGTATTCCCTTCATTTACTCCAACCGTCAAATCAAAATTTTTATGACAGAAGACTGACTTTTCATGCATGTATTTTATTACATTTTTCCCCCTAAATTCATTTTGTATAAACAGTATTTTTGTATAATTTCATTTACAGAAAGGGCTACTTCTGTGGCAAGAAATGGCACCAGTGGGTAAAGGAGGAGAGCAAGTGTAGATAGAGATTTTTATTGGTGCCAGGTATCTTTACGTTGTGATGTGAATAAGACATAGGCACCCACACTAGCCCAGGGAAAGGGTGGGAACACATTTGACATACCTTAGAATTAAGCATGGATTTTTTAAACGTCTTTGCGGGATTTGGTGTGGCTCAAGATCAAGTGGCTGTCCTGATGAAGGCGTTTCCGCCGGAATGCGCTTAGAGTCATATTTTCAGCCCCTTAATAAGAACATATTTGAAAGTCATATCCTCAGCCACACAACGAGAATATGTATGTGATTCACTGGCAATTATCTAAAGAATATACATGGTTTGCAACCATTGAAAAATGTATGAAAGTAATTGTCAGGTCACCGAAAAAAATAATATGATCAATACGTACGGAAGGAAAAAAAATGCTAATTATTCTCTATTATTTCCTTAATGATTTGTTATACTCTAAGAGCTGAATTTTTTATTGTAGGTGGATGTTTTTATTGTATTCAAGGTGGTACTGAATGAGAAGGACTGGTTTGTTGTGGTGACTGGATGGCAGTGACCGAATAATGTTGATTGTACTGGAACGGTTTTAGTTAGTTAAGGTGTTATGATCTGCAGTTATTTGTATAGCATGGTTTGTTATTGTAAGCATTTGGATGTACTATATGATATGTCTGGGAGGCCTTATTGTGCAGGACACTCACAAATACTATCTTGGGTCCAGTCAGGTACATTTACTTAACCTTAAGCTCAACTCTGGGTAGCTGTGAGCAGTAAAGCTTAGCAAGGGAACAATGTGTAAAGCATTTAACAGCACCAAACAACAGAATAAGAAAGTCACACGCCACGAAACAAGATATCAATTTATACAACTAGAATATATTTATATTAATTTTTTGAGACCTTAAGCATCAAAATACACCAGAGTTCCAGAGATACAGATTTTAGAAACAATAAATAACTTTTATATCAACTGCAAACAAGCACTGGCCAACTACATTTTTGGAAACTTTTGAAACGTTTGTAAAAGTTAGTTCGGCAACTCCGGACCAAGTTGAGCAGCCAGGTCTGGCAGGACAGAAGCCTAGGGGGCCTAGAAAGGATACTCTGGACAGTTACCTGGCCACAAGAGCGTTCATAAGGCAAGACACAGACTTTACAGAACGACTTCCATAGACAGCAATGGAATGGCCCAGATGCTGAGTGATGCGGGCAAAAAGATGCTCAAAGGATGCTCCGGCTGTGCTGCTGTCGATGAGGGTGCCTTTGTGGGTGTTCCCTAGTCCACGGATGAAGTGGGGTGAACTTGGCCACAGAGGTTGGGGTCCCTTCAAGTTCTCTTTGTTGCAGTAGCAGGCCAGCCGATGCTGGGCTACTGGTCAGTCTGCACCGTGGTTGGGGCAAAATCCATTGGTGGGGGCTAGTGTTCCTTGGGTACAACAAATACGGTCCTGGATAGCATTCCCAGGTTCAGCAGACACGGGTGCAGGCTTTGGCTATCTACAATTTGCCCTGTTGGGTGCTTGGCGAATTGTAGTGGGAAAGATTCTACAGTGGCTACCTACTTGGAGATTTGGGCAACTTCAGCTCTTGTGCCCCTGGAGCCAGTTCCAGATCAGCCAACTGATCCTTGGAGTCACTGATGTTGTTGGGATGTCAGAAATCAACTTTTCCCCTGAGTTAGGAGCAGTAGGCACAGTCCAAACTCTGCAAAACCAAAGTTCAGCAGGTGCAGTCCTTCCAAGTATGCAGCCTCTCTTTGTGTGGGTCAAAGGGCAGCCCTTCTTCAGTCCTCTCTCCAATTCCAGCATGACTTGTGGGTGAGGGTGCCATATTTATCCCAGTGAAATGCCCTGAGGGGACCAACTGGGAACTAGGCTATTGGGTCCCCTCGTACCTACTAACGAATGTCCTGTGAGGTGTGGAATCTGGCTGTCCAAGAATGCCACATTCCTTCCACTTTCAAAATGGCACAACTCTTCCTGGGTCGTCAGAAGCTTGGTACCCACCCTAGATGTGTGGTTACCTAAGGGCTACACGCCCATGGTAAAATTGGTTTGGGGGTGAATCCTGTCTCCATGCTGTCTACAGGAACTAAAGGCATTCTACTCAGAGGTGGTGGGCCAGGCTGATCATCAAAAGCAGCTTCCCCTTTGAAGCTCGGCTCTGGGCTAAGACCCTGAGTGGCCATCCTAGCAGAGGAGGTGACACCTCGCTGCTGCTGCAGTGCCTTTCTTCCTGAGTCTGGGAGTCGTTCACATGTTTCACCAGGCAGTCAGAAAGCTGTCTTTGTGTGTGCCTTTGTGAGGCTACTGGACAAGCAGAGCACATAGTGGTAGCTTTCTAAAGAGACATTAATTTCGACCTGGCCATCTGGTTGTATTTAATGCCACAATTAATTTGATCCCTTACATGACCCAGTTTGATATTCCCAGTCAAAAGTTAGCCGTTTACTCTGTGTTAGCCAGTGGGGTAACCTGCTTTACCCATAGTACAACAACAATTTGGAAGTGTTGCTGTTAAGACATATCAAAAAACATATGCCTTACTTCAGTGGTTCCCAACTTGTGGTCTGGAGAACCCTGGGGGTCTAAGAAGCCTCCTCAGGGGGTCCAGGGCTGCTTAGAAATTTAAATAATATTAACATATAATTAAAGTGTATATAATAAAAGTGTCTAAATGTTCAATTGAAAAATGTAAAAAGTACTTTAAATGTCAAGGTATTTGAAATAAAAAGATAAAAATTGAGATAAAAATTAAATTAGTATCGTCAGATTGATTTGTAGGAGCAGTGCGGGTGCATCAAACAGAATATAGTTTGGACGATGTGTGGCTTCAATTGAATTTAGAAAAGCTCCAACCTTCCTATTAAAATTATTTGATTTTTCATTTATATTTGTTTGCAAATTAAATAAAATGTGTTATCATTTGTGTATGTGTTTGATGAATGCTTGTTTTTATATATTGTTTTGCAGTTCAATTCATTGACAATGTTCAGGGCAGGGGACCCCAGCTTCCAGTAATGACTCAGTGGGGGGTCCCCGGATTCCAATAATGATGCAGTGGAGGTCCCTGTGTTGCAGTAATGATAACATGGGGTCCACACAAGTGAAAAGGTTGGGAACCACTGCCTTACTTAACAAAATGCAGCTCCCTTCCATAGGACTCCACATACTGGGGAGACATATATAATATGAAGGGATAGAGTGGCTTTGCTATTAGTTTACATCGCAAAGTTGTACTGACAGTGAAAACACAGTCCTCACAGTCTGCAGTGGTATTTGTGGTGTGGGTGAGCAGTTAGGCTTATCAAGAAGTTGTGTTAAGCACTTATTGTACTCACAGAGGCAATAAATGAGACACACACACTCAAAGAATAAATCTGAGACCGATTTAGAATAATAGCATTTGCTTTTATATTTGTTTCAAACCCAAAACCTTCGTCATCAGGTAAGTAGATGTACAAGCATAAATGCTTAGCAGTTTCAAAAATCCACACTTAGTTCAATTTTTCAGTTCAGTATTGGTAACCTGTGGGAGGAAAACAAAAATACAATTTTGCAGGTAAGTATCAGACTTACAAATCCAGTCTTTGGGCTTTTAGGTCAACACCAGACAAGGTTCAAATCAGTACCAAGAGTGCGCCCACAACGGCACAGGGGCGGCCGGGTACAGAGGTCAAATTCTGAGCCGGGCACCCAATGTTAACCAATGGAGTCTGGGGGTGAACGAAGATGCACTGCTCACAGGTGAGTAAAGCAGTGTCTTGAGTTGGACTCCTGGGATTGAGGTAAGCACATAGGGGTGCACAAGACAGCACCAAACTTACACCCTCAGGAGCACAGGGGCAGCTGGGTGCAGAGTGCCAACACAGTGTCGGGCACCCAATGTTAATCAATGTAACCTGGGGGTACCTGAAGATGCACTGCTCACAGGTGAGTAAAGCGGTGTCAGGGGCTGAACTCCTGTGGCTGAGGCAAGCATTAAAGGGGGCCACAAGGCAGCACCAAACCTATACCTTCAGTGGCACAGGGGCAGTGGGTGCAGTGTGGCAACACAGCATCTGGCACCCAATGCAAATCAAAGGGGGAGATCAGTTTTGGAAAGAGGCTGCAGGCTCGAGCCAGGAGGCTGAACGAAGAAAACCCACAGCTGCCCAAATAAGTTATGATGCAAGGGGACGTAGGAAACCAATGGCCCAGCTCCCCAAGGCCCAGGGGCTCCACATGCAGAGGTGTCTTTTGGCGTCTGGAATAGCTTACCGATAAGGGCACGGTCAGGGCGAGTCTTTGGTTTGAGGCTGCAGGCTTTAAGGCAGGGGCCGGCAAGGGTCAGCCACGGTGGACTCAGAATCATTGGGGAACCTTCACAGAACCGGTGGGCCACATGGACTCAGGCCATGGGAATTGGGTGCAGAGGTGAATCCGAACGAGGTCTTGCTAGTTCCTAAGGGCAGAGATCTTTTCTTTTAAAGTTGGATTCTTCTTGAACAGGTCCATGTTCTTGGGAGATCTTGGTCTTTGTCAAAAGAAGGCAGTTCTCCCAAAGCTTTGGCGGTCGCTGGCTTGCAGGACAAATCACCTTTTGGCGCAGGATCGTTGAGGGCTGCAGACAGGCAGGTAGGGCTGGGACCCAGACAGGTGACAACATATGGTTGAAGTCTTCTCTGCTGATGCAGCTCTGCAGTGTCCGGCTCTTATTAGGTTGTCAGGAATCTGAGTTCTAGGGTTCGGGGTGCTACTTAAATCCTGAATTTAGGGATGTTGCAGGGAGTGCCAGGTGGTAGCCAATGGGCTACTCACCTTTAGGGTAACTACACTCTTTATATGACCACTTCCGTTGGGAAGTGAGCATAACCCTAACCTTAGTGGCCTAAATATGTTCAAAACAAGATGGAGGAATTTAAATATTAGTGTCCACTTCAGCTCGTTAGGACTGGCCTGATGTGGACAGATCTCCTAATCTGCTTATTTTTCCCACCAGTCCTGCCACGAAAAGTGGGATCTGGAACTGGGGGTCGGCCTTCTCTACCATTTGGAGAAGCCTGGGTTGCATTACAAAGGCAGTAAGGCCTTTTAAGCTCCACGCCCAGGAACGTCCAACCTGACTGGACAAGGTGTTAGCACCTCTGCTCAGAGCAGGCCTTTTTTTCTGGCCCGTCAAGAGAGTTGGCTCTCACCTCAGTGGGCCAGAACTCTGTCTAAGGTGGTGGCACTGGTTTTGACCAGTCAGTGTCCATGTCAAAAGAGGCGCTTTCCTACAACCTTGAAAAAACAAAAGACAAGCAAAACTGCAGCTGTTTCTGTTTAGCAAAACAGAAACAGCTGGTTTAATCAAGCACTACGGCTAGGAGAACCATTACACAACGTGGTCTGAGAACTGTCTCAAAGTACATTTGATCTGAGCAGTGTTTTATACATTTTCTCTGGGCATCATAAAACGATGGTAGCATTCCTTTTAGGGTAAAGAATGTGAGCCTTTGTCTTGGAGTTGTAAATAAAGTCCCTGAAAACAAATGCAGGTGGGCCTTGACCTTGTGTGGACACAATAAGGGCCAGTGGGTAACGCATCCAGATGTCCGGCATGAAGGGCGCGTGATTGCTGCGTGTTGCTATACATGCTGTGTTCTGATTAGCTGAGTGTTCCTAACTTCATGTGGCATCTGACTTTATGGTGTTTTGGGAACGCAGGCTCCCCTTTGGCCATGTGTGCTTTATTGGGGCCAATCTCCTTGGACTATTGTGGTGTCACAGCTTCTATCTGTGGGGTTGATCTGAGTTTTCAGTTTGTGTGTTTGTCTGCCGGCTACGTGCCACCCCACCTGTGACCTGTCAATCCGTAACCTCAGGCCTAGGTCTCAGAGCCTGCCTGACCACATATTTCTGTGTCAGGGTTGATGGACTGTTCATGTTGGGTAAATTTGTTAAAAGTGATGCAATTTTGTTTTTACATGTGAAAGTATCATTGTGCACATTAACTTTTTCAATATTAACATCGGCCCATGCATAACATTATCTTTAAACCAAGAACTTTCTACCCTAAAAGTCCTCCTCTGCACTGCCCTGCTGTTCTTGGCCACAGCGAAACTAAGAGGTGGTGGTTCCTTTTATGTACAATATAAAAGCACATGGCTCTTTCAGAACCAAGCAGATGAGGATCTCCTCCTCCTCCTCTGAGGAGTGTGGCGGAGCAAAGTAGGAGAGCAAGGTATTTGACTTTCCATCATTAAAAGGGAAACACCACTTTTAGTAGAAAGGCAGCCTGGGTCCTCAGCATTAATTTACCTGGAAAGAAAGTAGTGCACAGACAGAGCCTGCAGTTCACTCATGTGACCTCAGAAGTGATTGCAATAAGAAAAATAGTTTTGATTGTCAGAAGCCATAGGGACCAACTATGCATTGGCTCAAATGATGTACACATGAGGAATATGAGGACCAAATTCAAGTCCCAGTGTGACATGACAAAAGGGTTTGTAGGAAATGTGAGCTAAACATATCGGAAAGCACATCATAACAGATGAATTGAAAAGGGAAGGCTGATCTGGCAATCAAAGAAAAGCCTAAATGGATGACACGTAACCGTAAACTGTGCACTCCACAAGACCTTGCTGGGCCAGTGACAAAACAAAATTTGGTTTGCTGCGGATCAAGATGGTGAGTCACACACTGGACCACAAATGTCTCCCAGCATCCAAAATAAATGGATTTTGTTGGAGGCAGTCTGGCTGCAGTGATGACAGCACTACCTCATGCAGCAAATCAAAGGCACTCAGCTGGTGCCGCTCAGTGTAAATTAATGTAGGTGTAGGGTGTGGAGATGTGGGTGTAGAACTTTTTCCTGGTGCAGAGACAGAAGGTCCTTTTGAAGAGATAGCCTTACTGAAGGCCAAAATATTTGGGTGTTACACACTCCTGACCCAATTCGGGGCTATCAAGAGGACTTGAGCCTGGCCTATCTTAATTTTTTGCAGAACTTAAGGAGCGAATGGTGGAAATGTGTACAAATGGTCTATTGCAGATCAAATGCGTCTCCCAGTGACTCTCAATGGAGCTCTAACACGCAAGAGCTTTGACACTACTTGGTGGTGGCAAATAGATCTAGCCAGGACAGACTCCACTGTTCAAGCATGACTAGGTGCCACCTCTGGATGGAGATGCCATTTGTGATCTGCCATCTGACAGCAGTTCAGCTTATCCGCTCGGGAACTGAGGGTCCCCTGCTAGGTGATTGGTCACCAGAAAGATCTGCTGCGGGTTCGCCCATCTTGAAAGGTGCAAGGCCTGCTCTGCTCCGTTTGCTGCAGTACCACATGGCAGTTGTTCTGTCAGTGAGGACTTGCAACAGTCTTCTTCGTTTCATGGTCACCAAGAAGGCCTTCAGGGCCAGCCTCGTTGTGCAAAGCTCCAAAAGATTTATATGGTGCTAGGGCTCTGCTGGAGACCAGAGGCCTCTGTTCTCCAACTGTCCAGGGTGACCCCCTCTATCCCAGTAGTGATAGGTATGTTACAACTGTCAAGTCTGTATGGAAAAGATACATTAGCATCCCACAGGACTGGTTGATGCATGTCTGCCACCACAGGAGATCCAAGCCATCTTCTAAGAGATCTGCGTGGAATGAGAAGCACTCTTTGCTGGGTCCACATAATCTGGGTTCTATTGTAGGGCCTGCATATGCCTCTGACATATGCAACAAGGAAGATGCATCAGGTTATGAGTCCAAGAAGCCTCGGACCCATCATGACTGAGACCCCAGACCCAGCTCTAAACACTGGGATATCTTAAATGCCTTGGATTTGGTGCATCAATAAAAAGGCTTTGAACGTCACCATTTTAAGAATATCGCTTAAAAGGGAAAGTCTCTGTGTTAGGCTTAGGTGGAACTTCACCTCACTGATGGACAACCCCCAAGATGGTTGAGTGGCCATATCATCCAGTGGTGGTCTACGACAAGCTTCAGATGGCCTGCCTGGGGCAACCAGTTATCGTGGTACAATAATAAGATGAAGGTGAGCTGCAACCACTGCCATCACTTTTGTAAACACCCGAAGTGAGGCTGAAAGGCAGTGTGGCAAATTTAATGTTTTCAGACGCCACCATAACCTGCAGACAGAGTCTGAGGGAATACAGGACTGGTAAATGAATATATACGTACCCTGCAAGTCTAATGACACCATCCAGTCTACAGATCAACAAGGATTTGCAGCAGAGTGAGCATTTTGAACGTGTCTTTCCTCAAAAGGGTGTTCAATGGCTGGATGTTCAGTAAGGCCTGAGGCCTCCATCCTTATTCACCACAAGGAAGTAACAAGAGTAGCGGTCCTCAAACCTCTCAGAGACTGGCTTACATTTAATGCCAGAACGAGGTTGACTTTCATGATAAAGGGTGAGGGATGATCTGCCAATGTTCGACCTGGCTTGTGAAGAACGTGACTCTGGGAAGTAGTTAAAGGTAAGGTGTAGCCCCTTTGGGAGATTTGCAATACTCATCAATATGATATGATGGATTTCCAGCCATGGAGGAAAGGAAATATCATGCCCCCAACGTGCTGACGTGGATCTGCAAGGGCAAATCAAAGTGGCTTGAGTGTTGCTGCAGCACAGAATGTGGAAATAGATTAATGTCCCCCTGATGAAGAAAATGGTGTATCCAGCTCCATGTCCTTGCCTCTAAAACACTGGGCCAGTTGCTGCACCACCTGAGATGGGTGATACTGCTGTATGATTGTTTTGGAGGGGTGGTGACAGTAACTCCAAGGATCGTGCTGTAGTGTGACTATCCTTAAATTGCTCAAGTGTAGACTCCATCTTTTTTCTAGAAAGACTAGATCTGTCAAAGGGCAGAATGTCTATGAGGGACAGCTAGACATCGCCAGAAACTCCAGTTGCCAGCATTCAAGTGTGTTGTATAAGCACATTCAGAGGTGCTCATACCAGTGCATAGTACATATTTTGCTACGTCTTGTATTGTTTGGGCAAGAGGTCACCTGTGATCCTCCGGGACGTCTGGCAATATTGCTCTGGCCATATCCCATGAAGCATGGATGTATCAACCCAGAAGACATACCGTATTCATGCAGTGCAGGGCCAGCTGACAAAAACTTCTTTTTTGCCAAATGCATCAACACACTTTGATTCCCTTTTAAAGGGGAGAACTTGAAGGGAATGCATTGGGATTCACTTCACTTGTTGATGGCTGCACTACAAGGCTTTGAGATTTTGATATTTTGTCAGAAAATTGGGTTGTCCTAGACAGGATTGTGTCGCCTGGGTACAAGTTGAATGAATGAAGAAGCCAGGCATGGCTCTGACCAGGGGCCCATGAGGGTGTCTGTTGGTGCCTCGTTAATTGCCAATTGAGGCTCTGGCGAATACTGCCATGGTTGGAGTATTTCAGTCAGAAAATGAGCTTTGTTTTCAATTGTACAATGTTGTAAATCTAGCTGCTCTGCTCACTACTATTACAATGAAGGCATTTTATTTTATTAGTGGTCCATGTGGTGTGTCAAGCTCTGTTTCAGGGGGGTTGTTTATCCTACTGGCTTCTGCAGGTCTAGGTAAATTTCTTCATCAGTGTAATTAAGGTAGAGCAGATTGGCTGCCTCCTCTAGCATCAGTCTTGTATAGAACATTTTGTTGTCCCTGAACCGCATCAGGATTTGGTCAAATAGGGTCTCCAGGTTCTGTTAGTAATGGCATAATGAAGGAGGCTGAGAATCTGGTTGAACGACTACTGGCTGAATCTTGGTAATTCCGTATCACGACGTAGGCCTGTTGTGGGCCAACACCGGTTGAGAGTCAGAGACTGATATCTGGATTGGATATGGGACTGGCACAGAAGGACTGGCATGGATCTTGGAGCTAGAGAGGAAGGCTGGACTGATGTCGGGATGGGCCCAAAAGAATATTGCAAGAGGACAGCCAGCGTTGAAAGTGGGCCCGCCAGTAGAAGTTTGACTGGATGCTCCTGCGGCTCTGTGAGGCCCAAAGGCGCACCAAAAAGAGTTGGGAGCATCTGAAAGATCTGAAGCTTGGCCACAATTTGCCGATTAGTCAACAACACCTAGTCAAATTTGGGAAATGCAGGGATCTATTAGGTTGCTGTATTGGAATCAGAAAATGCTTGAAACAAGGAGTCCTTCAAGTGTCACCTTCACCACTTCTTATCTTATTTCAAATGGCGTGATGGGGTGCAGGTCCTTCTTGGTTTCTTGTGTTTATGGCATTTTTTTGACTTTGACTTACCTGAAGACTTCAAGAGAGACTTTGTGCAGAACAGGTCCCAAGGCTGGAAGTGGCCCGGGTCCTTGTTGAGGGAGCAAGACTGCTTTTTCGAATGTGACCTCTTCTTATGCTCTGCAACTACTTTCACTTCCTTTGGGTGCATTACAGCACATTAGTTGCATGGCTTCGAGTTTTGACCGAAGCCCAGGCACCAAAGGCATAGGTTGGTGGGTCGTAACCACCATCGGCTTCCTGCAGTCACAATAAAACTTAGGGGTAGACATCATCTCTAGCACACTCAGTGAATAATTTTGGAATTGGAGAACTGACAAAGTTGGGAGTGGAGTTAGGGATCTGTGTCGAAGGGCGAGAAAAGAAAGGAACGGACATCAGCAGGCACGGGTGGCACCTGTATGTTGCTGTACTCCATCAATTCTGGAGCGGTTTGAAAATGCCGAAGAGCCACCTGACGGCATGGAAGAATTGTTGCTTGAAGAATTTTCAAGTCTGATACCTAGGAAATTCTAAAGGTGAGGAATCTGCAGATAGAGGTATCCATCTGAAGATATATGCCTAACCTGTACGTCAATAATCTTCCTCATAGAATTAAGATCTGGTGGCACCTTTAAGACTCCAGTAGGAAGACTGTTTGAGAGAAAATCTCTGCAAATTCTGATAGATCTATGCCATAACTCTTAGAAGAAGGCATCTCAATACCGTTACCAGTGCCTTCTGTTGCTTTCGAGTGATCCAGTGGTAGGTATGTGATGCATCTCACAGTTCCTTTTAACAAAAGCAATGTAATCAAGTAACTAGGGACTATAAGGGCCCTTCCCCGATTGTCAGGATTCATTATCTAGACAGAAGAGATAAACACCTCTAAGGGCTTTCACAAAATAACAGCCAGTATACCGGAGGACACAGATACCTTTTTGGCAGGCTCTAGTGGAATCTCTTGAAGCTGGTTGTCTGATGCGGGAGTCAAATAGGAAAACAATCAACCTTTTCAAAGAGGGCATTAAAAAGATTAGACGACGAGGATCACAATATCGAGATGTGCAGGACGACAATGAAACCCTGAAGTGGAAGTAAAAACCTATTGATGCGGTAGCTCATGGGGTGTGTAAAGGGATGGGAACATGCAAGTGATATATAAAAGTTCCTGGGCCCTACCCTGCAGACACGACATCCCATGATTATGGGAGGAACGGTGACACTTAGATACATGCTTTATATCAGTGGTTAATTTGTAAATAAAAACGTGCGGATGCCCAGAGCTCTGTTCTGAAATAAGTGGCTGCTGCATTATAGGGGCCCTTTTGGGCGAAGCCGGCCGTTCCGACCTCCTCAGGGCTGGTGTGTTAGACCAGGCCTGGGTCGGAATGACACGGCCGACGCGGGCTGCGTCGTGCCGGGTAGCGGCCGCTATTGCTGCATGCGAGTCAGTTGACTCCGATTTAGAACGGGAGGTGGGGGGGCCCAGGGACAAGAGACTCTCTCAGGGGTTGGGGCGCGCAGCACGCCCAACCCCATTCTTTTCAGTGGGGAAGCCATAGACAGGCAGGGGGCAGGGGATGGGCCCAGGGGGGAAGGGGCTCCAGGCACATCACTGGAGGGGTCCCCTGGGGAATCAAGCAATATGGCAATGGGTGGTGCAGTGGGCACACAAGCACAGGCAGGGGACCAGCCTTTACCTGGGCCGAGTTGTGAGTGGGCCCCCTTAGACTTGTCCAACCCCAGGAGGGGAGGGGGGAGCAGCAGCACTGAGGGCAGAGGCATGGGACCTTGAAGAGAGGATCCGGGAACAACGCAGGGTGGTGGCTGAAACGGAGGCCAGGTGGACTCTACTGTGCAGGGACAGGGAGCTAGCAGGCACCAGGGCTGATGCGGGCAAGCAGACCACAGTGGCCCCAGACGCCAGAGGGGTACAGGCAACCAGTTTTGGGCCAGGGAGTTGGGTTTGGGTACCGCAGGTTGATAGGGGACAGACGCAAGAGGCTGGTGCGGCCGAAGGAAGGGTCAGCGCTGGAAGCCCCAGTGGCGCACACGGCCCTCTGGGAAGAACCACATCAATGCCAACAGTTGAGGTTGGCAGAAGAAGGGTGACACCGACCGGGCGCAACACGGCCTAGGCGCGTTGGTCCGAAGCACTAGAGGGGTCTGCGGCGGCCTTCTCTACACCGCATGAGCGTGGGTATCACAAGGATGGTTTGCGCCAGGTGGGGCAAGGAGCAACAGCGGCTATGCCAATGAAGACACGGGGGAATGTTGATAACAGGTGTGATTGGGGAGGCGAAGAGGAGTTGGAATTGGACTATGAGGAAGATGGGGATAAGTGGGAAGATGGTGAGATTCGGGAAGAGGAGGTGAGCGGTGTCAAGAAGGGAGGGCGAGGGCACAAGTGCGGGGCAACCTCTTCCTCTACTTTTGTTTTACAGGACACTGGTGTGGCGGAAGGAACATCAGGCTTGCGACAAACTACGCCACGAGGTAGAACAATGAGGAGAACGCCACGTAAATTGGGGGAAGTGGACGGAGGTAAGGGGAGATGGTCGTCAGTATTCGGCGCGGGGGGTGATAGGGCTCCATGCACAAGGAAATCCATTGGTGTGGGGGACGGGTCAGTTTTTGAAACAACAGGGCAGGCTCGGGACAGAAGGGTGATGCCAACAAAGATAGGGACGCTTCTTCAACAACTGTTACGGCGGCAGGTAGTCAGAAATCAGGTGAGGACGAGGGCACGGGGGAAAAGGAAGGGGAAAGTCTTAGGAAACGGCTCCCATACATGGGGCTGGCAATGCCCCTGGGGTCGCATGTGGCTGATAAGACAAAGGTAAAGATATGGAAACACGAGTACGTAGACGTTTTTAGGCTTTTGCATAGGGACATGCAGGCCAAGGAAGGGTCTAAAGAGGAGGAATGGGAATTAGCGCGCAGGCCAAGGGTGCCAATTACAATGGACAATTGGACGTCCGCTTTCCTTATATTCGCTAGCATATATTGCGAAAAATATCCAGACAGGGCGATACCGCTGTTTAAATACATGGACATCATACGGAAAGCACAGATGCATTTCGGGGGTTTCGCATGGCTGAGTTATGAGGAGGAGTTTAGGGCTCGGCTGAGCGTAAATCCTGAAAAGCCTTGGGGTGATGTGGACCCGGAATTATGGATGCAATGGATGGCGTCTGCGCAATCCTCGACATCCACGCACACGGCAAGTGGTCTGCCGGTAGTGTATAAGCCTTTTCAGTCCCGTCCCAATCACGGAGGGGCGGGTACGATTCACAAAACCCCAGTGCCAAACACGGGGGCTTGTTGGAATTTCAACAAGGGTTTCTGCTCACAACAACAGTGTAGGTTCAAACATGACTGCTCCAAGTGCGGGGGTCGTCATCCAGTCACCCAATGTTTTTCCCTCACAAGCCCAGCGGAGCAATGGAGGGCAGCCAGAGGACGGGGCGCGCAAGGTGCTGCTGCACCAAAGGGGTCCTACGCCAGTTAGACTGGAGATGCTGCTACCTTGGCTGAGCATCTACCCAGATGCGGTTAAGGCTAGTCAGCTGGAGTGGGGTTTTCGGGAAGGTTTCCGGGTGGGCTATCAACGTCCCCGAACGAGGAGATGGGCAGACAATTTGCGGTCTGCTAAGGAGCACCCTCAGATAGTACGTGACAAACTGGCAAAGGAGGTGGCGCTAGGACGTATAGCGGGGCCGTTCAATGACTGGCCGAGCGACCAATTGATGATATCTATCCCCTTTGGGATTCGTCCCCAAAAAAGCACCGGGTGAGTTTCGTTTGATTCACCACTTGTCTTGGCCGGAGTGGGTGTAGGTCAATGATTTTATCGCACAAGAAGACACAAAAGTTGTATGCACCTCAGTGGATGATGCCATAAGGTTAGTTTTGAGGTGCGGGAAGAAGGCGGAAATGGCAAAATGTGATATACAATCTGCATTTAGGTTGTTTCCTATCCATCCAGCAGACTTTGACCTGCTGGGGATGCAGTTGGACAGAGCGATATATGTAGACAGGGTGTTACCCATGGGTTGTGCAATATCATGTGCTTAGTTTGAAACTTTCAGCACTTTCTTGCAGTGGGTATTTGTCAGAATGACGAGCCACCGGTCGGTGACTAACTACTTGGACGATTTCTTGTTTGTGGGGAAGGCCAAATCCGGGGAATGCGGGCGAGCACAGTCAGGAGTGCCATTAGCTCCCGAAAAGACAGAAGGGCCGTTAACAGTTTTTACCTTCTTGTGAATCGAATTAGATGCTAACGCACTAGTGGCCAGATTACCAGCTTCAAAAGTGACGGAAATACTCGAATGCATGGTGAAGGTGAGGGGTTTGCACAAGATGGATTTACGAACGGCCCAAAAATTGTTGGGTTACCTCAATTTTGCATGCAGGGTGGTGAGGGGAGGAAGGACTTTTTGCAGGCGTCTTGGACTATCCATGTCAGGCGCAGTGCTACCACACCATAGGATACGGGTGTCGTTGGCTCTGAGGGAGGACATTAGGGTATGGTAAACCTTTCTTAGGGACTTCAACGGTGTAGCCATGTCTTTCGGTAACATCGATACAGTGTGGCAGGTTAAAATTATTTCTGATGCAGCGGGAGCCTCGGCTTCGGTATTTATTGAGATGGGAGGTGGTGCGCTGAGACATGGCCACCGCAATTGGCTGCGGCAAGGGAGGAGTATTGCTTTCCTCGAGTTTTTTCCACTATTAGTGGCACTGGCAGTCTGGGGTCACGAGTTGGCCAACAGGACAATGGTCTTTCAGGTGGACAACATGACGGTGGTAGATTTAGTCAACAGACAGGAGACAAGGATCTCTGAGTATTGCGCCAGTTTATGCTTAAATGTTTATCTTTAAATGTTATATTTAGAGCTGCACACATACCTGGGGTTCACAATGAGATTGCAGATTCCCTGTCTCATTCACAGTGGCGACGTTTTCGCGAGTTGGCGCCTGGAGCGGAATGGAGCAAGACTGCGGTCCCGGCAGACATTTGGGAGTGGGGGGCGCGATGATCACGGGCTGGCGGAGATGTCTTTAGTGGTATCCACACGGCAGAGTTACAGGCTCGCATGGTTGGAGTTTCAATCTTTTGAGACGTTTTTGGGCGATTTTTGGGCACAAGGTTCACAGGCCCTCGAGGCATGGGCATTACGTTTTGTGTTGTTTCTGATTGAAGAGGGTTTATCCCCAGCTACCATCGGGGGGAAATTAGCCGGGGTTTCTTTTTATGGGAAACTGTTCTTTGGTTCGGATCCAGCGCGTAACGACTTGTTGGGAAGGATGTTGAATGGTTGGGGCAGGGTTAGGGCCAGCGTGGTTAAACCAGCTAGAGAACCCATTACCTTTGAGATATTGTTGGAGTTATTGCATATTTTGCCGGTATGTTGTAAGTACGAGTATGAAGTGGCGTTATTTCGCTTGTGTATGGTCTGGATATTTTGCTGGGCTCAAGGGATTAAGGTCCTGAGGCATGAGAACATAAAAGAACAAGATGAGACATTGTTCAGGTCAGACGGGGTTCATTTGTCACAGTTAGGTAATGCATATTAATTGACTGAGCTAAGGTTGCTTTCAGAGGAGTTATGGGGCGAGAAGCTATGGTTCAGGGATAGGGTGGAGAGCCAGATGCGGGCTTGTCCACCCTTCTAAGGGGAAAAACAAGGAGAGGAAGGATCAGAGTAAGGGGGGTATGCTACAAATAAGGAGGGCATGAGAGGAATAGGGGTGTGTCTAGGGGAGGAGAATCGAAGAGAGGTTTTGGAAGAAAGAAGGTGGATCAAGGGAACCGTTAAGAGTTGGGGCTTTTTTAAAAATGGGGGATACAGTTTGAAGTTTATTGATGTTGGTCTTTAAATCCTGTCCTAATAAATTACCTTTTACACTAAATATGGGTGTCACTGTAGGTGTGTCCCGAAGGAGGGGCCCGCGGAGAGAGAGACTCGTTCTAGTCTCTCCGCGGGCTCTTTCGGGAGGACAGGAAGTGGCGCATGGGCGCCTGATTGGATGAAGGTAAGAGGGGTGGGCTTGGGGAGGTGGGTATATAAGAGGGGTGGGCTTGGGGAGATGGGTATATAAGAGAGGTGGGAGGGATGGTCAGCCTCTTTCCGCGCTGACCGTAGGAGAGGCCGACCGTTAGATTGACCACCCACCCACCCGGCAGATTAAGGAGGATGTGGGGAAGGGAAAGAAGACATTGGGGGTTTTATAGGAACAGGGGTAGGTTGGGAGGGGGGGGGGGGGGGGGAGTCAGTTAGGGCAGGTGTTTCTTAAGGGCAGCAGAAGATGGGGGAGGGTGGAGAGCCAGATGCAGGCTTGTCCACCCTTCCGAGGGGAAAAACAAGGAGAGGAAGGATCAGAGTAAGGGGGGTATGCTACAAGTAAGGATAGCATGAGAGGAATAGGGGTGTGTCGAGGGGAGGAGAATCGAAGAGAGGTTTTGGAAGAAAGAAGGAGGATCAAGGGAACTGTTAAGAGTTGGGGCTTGTTAAAAATGGGGGATACAGTTTGAAGTTTATTGATATTGGTGTTTAAATCCTGTCCTAATAAATGACCTTTTACACTAAATATGGGTGTCACTGTATGTGTGTCTCGATTAAATGTGCGAGTACTGAATGCTGAAGCAGCGTAAACCTAAAGCCATCTCGGGCCTCTTTAACCCATTTACAGCCACTCCCTGCCCCTTTAGCTCACTCTTGCTCCTTTTTTCCTTTGTTAGGCTTTTCTGTCTTTCTCTTCCTCCAGCTTTCCCAGATGTGCCTTTTGCTTGCAGTAAATGTCTGATGCAGAAAAATAAGTGCCGGCCCTGAAAATAACGGAAACAACCGGCTCAAATTAAACACTGGTTTATAATTTGATCAGAAAGTTAGGAAAAAAATGTCCTCGACTTACCAAACAAAACAAACGACCAATGCAGAATATTCTACACATCTGAGATCTGACAATGGCAAGTAAAGACATAAACAGAAGAGCACAAATGCACAAAATATAGTTACTGCATTTACTTTTTTTTTATTAATCACTTCCGCTGAGACAGTTTCTTCCTGTATCACAGTCAGTTCCTTCTGTTTTTATTCTTTTTTGTTATCTTGGTAAAATAAATAGAGGCAATTGATATCTAGGTAGCACGCTCCTCGCTCGAGCTTTGGTTAACAATTCATGATTGGATGTCCGCGAAATCTGTGGCAGTCGAGAACACACCCAGGCACAGGACGTCATGCTCACTCCGGGAGGTTCTTCCCTCTACTCCGCAGAAACAACCCCCTCCCCGCCCTGTGGCGTCAACAGTTCATTATTATTTTAAACAAAACAATCAACAGTTTGCAGTTAAACTATATTTAACTTCTCGCAAGGCATTAGGCTGCATCACAATAGATTGTTTAAACTATAACCCAAGCCTTAGCCTCCTCGCCCAAAACTACCCTCTCCCCATTCACGCCTGCCTTAGCCACAACAATAATGCCACAACATATTTCTTAGAAGCTAACCCGTAGTGGACTGATTATTTCATTAACCCGACCCCGCCCTTATCAAAATGTCAGTTAACAATCTCCAAATAAAGCAAAAATGCAACTGCGGTCTGTCAAAGAGAGGAGCGTGCTCCTTCTACGGGCACAATAGTCTCTGAGAATTTCCTCTTGGCACGAGGTGCCAACGGAGTCTGGGGGCAAAAGCTGGAGGTCGGTGCAAATCACTGATCCCTTTAACGGCTGACAAGTGGGAGGCATTGACGTGTGGTTAGAGTTACTTCTATGAGTCGCCGAGTCGAAGTTTGCAGGCAGGTTTTTGAACTTACGCGACTTGCCCATGTTTCTTCATCAACGAATCAGTGGCACAAAACCCTGCGGGGAAGACGCGGCTTGTCAAGGTGTTAGTTACGTTTTCACTCCGACCAGGGTTCTAATAATCATAGGATTGTGTCTGAGAAAAGTATTCTACGGGTGAGCCACAGGATGCAAGACATGCAAAGTTGTAGTCGGGTTAGTGCCTCTGAGTGGTCGGCAGGGTGAGGAGGAGTCAGTGACATGGTAGTCAATACACTGACACGTGACTGACTTCTGCCGTACAGAGGCCTGCTGTTAACTTTCCAAAGCCCCGCGATTGGTATTCCTTCGATTACTGCTGTGGAAAACTGCCTCCACAGGTTTGTCTCATAATTGGGGGGAAGAAGAGGTAACAGGAAATATTACACTAGCTTATAAACTTCGACTGGTCTGTCTTTTCACCAACACCCCTACACATACATTTCTGAGTGGTCTTCCAGCATGCATTTGGCTAATGAGTTGCAACTGAAGTGTCCTTAAGTTTCTACTTTAAAATGTCGTAACATCTACAAGTTTGGCGCTCTGACTCTCTGCCCTCTTTTCCTATGCACTTTCCAGAAGCTACAGGGTTGGTGGGGGTTGAGCAACACACCCGTCGGTTTTAGATTATCAGAGGATGTAAGGAGCCACCACCCATCTTATTGCTTTCAAGAGGCATTTTAGGTAGCGTGGGTGGCCTGCACGGATGCGGTCACAATGCAGCAT
Source organism: Pleurodeles waltl (assembly GCF_031143425.1). Classification (NCBI taxonomy): domain Eukaryota; kingdom Metazoa; phylum Chordata; class Amphibia; order Caudata; family Salamandridae; genus Pleurodeles; species Pleurodeles waltl. The sequence continues at coordinate 972,016,883 of NC_090446.1, read as the reverse complement.
ACACCAACTCTTCGCGAGTCGCACAGATTCGGAGCCAGAGGTCCAATCTCTACTGTATGTCCCAATAAAGCACAAAGAAAGAACCCCCCGTCAATCCTCCTGACTAGCAAGGAGAGGAGCAATGAGTGTTTAAAGACAGCACCTATTTATGAGCCCACTAGAGGCCAGAGAAGCACACCAGCTGATGCCCAGTGGCACAAAGGCAAGTCCTCCACAACCGGGCACGAGCAGAGCCACCGAACACTCCCTTCACAGGGTGACCACTGCTACAGTTTTCTCATCAGCTATCTATTCCAAGCATCCTGGCATCAGGAGAGCAGGCACGGCAGATGGTAGAGATATGCTTTAGAACATATCAGCAGAGTATGGTTTTACCCAGGTTAAGAGATAACGTTCACATTATACTGCTTATAAAAAGCAGTTTAGAGTAAGGTTTTGTGGTCTGCCTACTGCACGCTATAACACAGTTATCACTTTAAGCCGGCATGCCAGAACGTGTCAGGGAAATGACTTTAACCGTAAAGCATTGCAGGGGTGGCTGTTAACTATACCAATCATTTAAGCCACTTGTGCATGTTGGCTCCTGATATCACGATGCAGAACCTCAGCTTAGCCTCAGATCTCACCATCAGCACTCGTCTGCCCAAGAACGTGCCAGCATGAACCTCATCCCTAACTCGCACTGAGGCTTCACCTATGCTTCAAATATCATTTGAAGGTGCAATTTGGTCTTGGTTCTCACTGTGAAGGCACACACTGCAAACAGCTGCTCATCATCTCAATGTTCCTGGAGGAGCTACCCAGCCTCAGCTCTCCTGGTGCAACTTAGCATCGGACTCAAGGACGGTGCACCTTACCCCAGATCTGACCAGTGATGCCCTTCTACCACAGACGTGGCAGCCAGTGGATTTCATCACCATATTCCATAGGTGCAGTTTAGACCTAAATCTTATCACTATTGCTCCTCAGCTGTCCATCTCACCAAAATCACCACTTTTGTTCTTATCTCACCACGAGTACACCTTCCTGATTTTAGCTTCAGGGAATCCCTACCCCAGATTTTGCTGTCAGCACATCTCTGAATTTCAGGATCCTTTACCCCAGACCACAGCGACTTTAAGCCACTGCATGGGTCCCACCACCAAAACACCATTGCCTAGATGTTGCAGCTGGTCCACCTCCGATCCAGCTATCATAACTGTAGCACCTCACTTTCAGAGGACTGAGGAAGCCACAGAGGCCTCTTGGTATGAAAGAAGGGGGCATCAAGAGAGAAAATGGGAAACATATTTGCCACCAAATGCTGGACCAGAAGAGAAACCCACATTTCTCATTTGATCTTTCTCCCTTCAGCTGTGTGCTGTGGCTATGCACACCCACGTTCAGACCTTATTTATATTTTTACCAGAATTATCTATTGATCCCTTGGAAACAGATGTAATGTACATATGCTCCAGCCCTCCAAGGTGAGGTCTGGATGTGGACTTGCAAACTATATTTACCACACACGAGACGTCCTCACAAATGTCTGTTACAGATTCACACGTCTTGCATACTCTGGTACTCCGGTCTTCTAGTGAAGCCATGGGTGGGGTGGACGCACTTATAGGAGCCTCTCATTGCTAGAAGATAATTAGTATGCATTTTAGTGCCAAGGAGGCATAAGGATTTAAAAAGGAGGATTTTTGCGTTGGGGGGGGGGGGGTGGGTGGAGTAGGGGTAGTCCACGCCTTGACCAAGAATAGTGTTTGCAGCATTCTTGCAATGGGGCACGTATAAAGTAAGGACACATCGTCTCTAGAGTGCCCCGCAGAGGAGAGAGGCGGGTACCTGGGGGTCAGTCTCTGACAGGGCACATAACTCTGTGTTCAGTTCTCCAGCAGGTCTAGCTGTGTCATACAGATCAAGTGTCCACATTGCTATATAGAGTAGCCTCGAAATCCATTCTTCTATCTAAAATCTACACTCCCTGAAAGAAAATAAAAAATATTTTGTGATCCCTGTCTTGTGAGCATGAGTCCAAGCTCTAGAGTAGGAGCAGCCATCATTTAAAAGCAAAATAAAGGGGTGAATGTGTTCTGGGGTGTCCGGGACTGTGGCACAGTTTTGCAGCGCTTTAGAGACCGTCCACACGGCAAAGTGACGAGGTGGGGTTACAGGATCAGGATGCAAGGAGCAGCAGCAAATATCAGCACATTCAGGGCTGTCGTTCCACGCTGCAGGGGCGGCACTTGGGCCTCTGGCACACTTGATTCTGGGCGCGACTCTTCCAGCGCCGTTAGCCATTCCTTCAGCCCCTGCTATCTGGCACGCTTCTCCGCAGAGTAAATTGACATGTAGTAGTCATTGCTGCCGACGGCCAAATGGGGCTGTGGAGAGAAGATGGAGAGAATGAGGACGACTGTGGAAAAAGAAGCAAACTGATCAAGGCTGTAAGGAGTAAGGAGGCTATGGACAGAGGTGTTTAGCTTCAAAAGGAGTTAGAGAGAAAAGGGGCTTGGAGGGGTAAGTGAATTTAGACAGATGTGGAAGGAAGGTTAAGAGAGGAAAGGGGGCTCTCTGGTGGAGACAGATTCAAAATGGCTGTGGAGGACTTTGAAGAGGGCGAGGAATGCTGTAAAGATGAAAGATGACAGTGAGGGTCCAAAATGAGGAAGCCTGAAAAGAGAAGAAAGTGGAGAGAAGAAAGGGGTAAGGGAACAAACAAACAAAAAGACCCACTCTCAGATATAGTGTAAATACGCTTTATTGCAATGCCAAGTGGGACGCTTAAGATAGATTCTCTCTAGTACTTTTCTAAACAATTTTGCAATCCTTAGGTTCGCACAACTGTTTAGTACTAAATGCGTTTGGATTATAGACCCAATTGTAAAGCTTCTCTGCACGTTCTTCTGGGGTTGACGTAGAACCCGTCAAACAAATAATTTATCAGAAGAAGTTTCCATTCTTACGCTGAAGGAAAATTGAAACTCTTCATATGAGTTGTGTGAGGTCAGTGTGCTTGGTGGTAGTCAAAGTAATTTTGGGCTACAGACAGGAGGTTTAACCTAGTGGATGATGGCTATTTCCCCCAGTGTAATAACCCATTCGATCTCCGAAAAAGAGGCCCTCCTCTCCCTTACTGTGTGGACACCATAACTTATGTCTGAAATCTCTTTATAGGGATAGGTAAGTATAGTTCAAACCGCTGACTTTAATAAACCTAGATGAACAAGTTATTTACATTTGTAAACGCTGTTTCTGGTAGAGACAATATCTAACAGCAGATTCCTCACCACCTAAATATTTCTCCAGGCATCAGACTGGATCTGCAAACATTGGATCAATACCTCAGCATTCCTATACGTGGCGCTGTGCGGCTCCATACCAACGTCGTTCTGCTCCAAAAATGACTTGTGGAGCCTGTGGGCGGACGTTAGTTGCTTTTGAGGCAGTCCGCACCCCTAGACGTAGAGGCCCAACACAAATCAGCACTGATCAGTGTGTAGATTCCTAGGCTTGGGATCTTTTTAGTAGAAGAGTTCGATTCAAAGAACAGGGAGACTGGGCGAGTCAGTGAGGAATCTGTTGATAGAGTTTCTACCAGAAAGAGCATTATGGAAAGTAAGTAGCTTATTCTTCTGATAGAGACCTCTAACTGTAAATTCCTGACTTTTTGACTAGATACCAAAGCAATACCTATTTGGAGGTGGGTCTACAAATTGGCTCAAACCAAAAAAGTCCTGTAGGACAAAGCGGGCACAATATCTCTCTCTGCAAATCTGGCTCTCAAGAAAGTAGTGCTTTGTGACTGTGTGGAGAGACACTCATGTAGCCTCCTGGAAAACATTGAGGACCGAACTTCACATTCCAATGCAGTTGTAGCAGCCTTGGGTGCTGTGGAACTACTACCTTAAACCTTCTAGGGGCTGTTTCTTGGCCAGTGTATAGCAGATCTTTATGCAGAGCACCATCCCACAAAAGATAATGCTTATTTGCACAGCTTTTCCTCCTTCACTCCAGCAAATCCCACAAGAGGTGATTGTCCAATAGGTGTTCTCTGCTATGACCAACGTAAATGCTCAGTGCTCTCTTGGGGTCCAGGCGATGGAGTCTCTCCTCCTTAGATGGATGAGGCAGAGCATAGAACTTCGGTATGGTGTTGGCTTGACTGAAGTGGAATGGCATCTCTACTTTGGAAAGAAAGGATGCCCGTGTCTGAAGCACCACTTTGACTGGGCAGAAGATGGTATATGGTGGGTTGATACACAGAGTTTGGAGCTCACTCACCTGCCACACCAATGTTATGGCAATTGTAACACGGTCTTCAGGGTGAGAAGCTGCAATGAAGAGCTGTGTAAAGGCTCTAAGGGAGTACAAATCAAATATGTGAGGACCAGGCTGAGAACCCACTGTGACATAACAAAGAGAGAAGGAGGAAACAAATATTTGATTCCTTTCATAAACGCACCACAACAGGTGATAGAGAGCTGGTCTGGCAACCGCGAAAAGATCGAAAGAGCAGAAAAGAAAAGAACCCTTGGAATGACCCAAAGCAATGCCTTGCCTTAAGAGGGAGAGAAGAAACATCAAAACTTCAGACAATTTGGCCAGGAGGATGTATCTGTTGTGTGCTGCACCAGACCACAAATCTGTCCCAACATCATGCGTATAAAGTCTTTGTCGAGGGACACCTTGCTGCCAAGATGACATCAACCACTTCTGGAGGAATGCCAAAGGTCTTCAGCTATCACAGGTCAATCAATAAGCATGAAGGTGGAGATTGCAGAGAGAGGAGTATAAGACCCTGCTCTCTTGTTGCAACAACAGATCCTCATGGAGGGTCAGGTCCGAAGTGGAGGACAGTTGCTCATGTCCAGGACATCCGGATACAATCTGGATAGACTACTCTCTATGCCCGGTTCAGGGCCACCAGCATGACCTGGGCCCAGTGGTTCTTGATCTTCTTCAGAAATCTGGGCAAAAGAGTTATTGTCAGGAAGGCGTACAGAAGTACTGAGTCCCAACATAGACGGAACATGTCTCGAAAGAGCAACACCTGGGACCCAATGAGAATTGCTGACATTGTATGTTCTCTGCAGTGGCGAAGAGATCACGCCAAGGTTTTTCCCATACGTGGAAGAGATCTTACACTACCTCTGGCTGTAACTGCCACTTATGGTCCGCTAGGCACCAATGCTTGAGTTTGTATGCACTGGTGTTCAAAGATCATGCCAGGTGGTTCACCACTTGATAGTCCAGCCATATCCAGATGTGTAGGAGCCTTCCGGAGGCCCCTCAGTCCCAGCAGCTTCAGAGTCAACCAAAAACAAGAACAGAGGCTAAAAGATTGGAATCATAGCCTGAATGTATTGGATTCTCCTGTCCATGGGAAAGACATGAAAACTGACCACATCCAGAATGGCTCCAATGAAAGAGAGCATCTGAGAAAGATGTCGGATTGACATTGGCATGTTGATAGTGAACCCCAAGGATGTCAGGAAGTTTGCCTTAGTCTGGAAGTGGGTGACAACAACCTTGGGTGGGCCTGGCTTTTGCAGCCAGTCATTGAGGAAGGGGAAGAGTGGGACCCCTAACTTCTGAAGATGTGCTGCCAGCACTGCCATTACTTTTGGGAACATCCAAAGAGTGCTAGTGAGAACAAAGGGGAGGACAGCAAAATGAAAATGCTTCTGTCCCACCATGAACCACAGATAGTGCCTGAAGGCCTGCAGGATTGGGATGTGAAAATAAGCATCCTGCAGGTCCAGTGCTACCACCCACACCCTAGGGTCGAAGGCACACAGGACCTGGACCAATGCGAGTATCTTGAATGTGTCCTTCCAAAGGAAGGTTTTGACAAGGCACTGGTCTAAAACAAAACGAAGGCCACCGTTCTTTTTTGGTATCAGGACGTAGCAGGAGTAACAACCATGACCCACTTCTGATGCGGGCACCCACTTGATAGCCTCTTTGGCCAAAAGGATGCAGTTCCAGCTGTAAGATGGACCGATGGTCCACCGTCAGTCATTGTTAGGATGATGGAAGGTGCAGCATAGCAGCTAAGAAGGGAAGAGCATGCCCCGTCTGTCCAACTTGCAGGACACATCTGTCTGCTGTTAAAGCCTGTCAGCCTGGGAAAAATCGCTGGATACTGCTTCCAACCATGTGGTTGTGCTCTATTAAAGGCACACTTTGCAGGTGGAGCTGGGAGGGAGTGGGGGAGGGGGAGTAGTCTGACTGAAGTGCTGTTCCCAACTGTGGGATTGGTGGTGCCAGGCCCCGGCTGCAAAAGGGCTGGAAACCCTGTTAAAGCTGAAGTGGTTTTCTGAATGGGATGCCCCTGCCAGAGCCACAGAAGGGTCAAAAATGTTGGTGCGAAAAAGGGGACTAGTGGCTGAAGGGGACAGTACTGGCATGGGCGAAATACCAATTCATTAACCAATGCAGGCTATTCCTCTAGTGCGAGGGGAGTGGCGGTTTTAATTATAAAAACAAATCTTTGGTCTTGCATGTACACAAGACATGGATAGATGATTTGGGAGTTGTATGGCGGTACTGGGTGACTGGGAGGGAGAACAGCTGGCCCTTGTTAATGTCCATGTCCCACTGGGGATCCAAGCAGATACACTAGCATATCTAGACAGACCGCTCACTGAGCTACCACAGGTAACCCACTGTATTGGGGGAGGTGGGGTGGGAGATGGGAGGTGGGGGGGAGGGGGGAGGATTTTACCATGGTTCTGAATGCTCACCTAGATAGAGCCCAACGTAGACAGACTCATCGGGTTGGTCCTAGGAAACTAGATAGCTTCCTACAAGCTATGGGAAATACCTGGAGGATGCTCCATGGAGCCTGTAGGTGCTACTCCTTCTGCTGGGGGCACACAACACACTCTTGCATAGACTTTTTCTTCACACCAGTATGGACCCTCCACAGATTTGAGGAGGCTGACTATAAGGCAAGGGGGTTCTCAGATCACTCCCCACTTAGAGTGATGCAGGTCTCGTCTCAAAGATGGGATCATGGTGAGTGGAGAATGGCAATGTGGAGGCTTACCAATGAGAAAGAGGTGGCCCAACTGCAGACTGCCGAAGCCCACTATTTTAAGGAAAATGCAGAGTCAATGGGGAGGTGGTTACAATATGGGAAGAGTATAAGGTCAAAATTAGGGAGGGGTGATTATTTCCAGGGAAGTGGGAGACAAGCGCAGGAGAAGGCAGCGCTGCGCAGAAGTGGAAAGGGACTGGCTCAGCCTGGAGGATGAGAATGCATGGCACACCCACAGCTGCTACAAAGGTGTGTCTTCTTAGTAAGATGGAGCAATATCGCTCCCTGGTAACAGGTGCAGTTAGAGTGGACTGTGCAGCACAGGCAAAGCGTTTATACAAAGTAGCGGATGAGGCGGGGAAGATGTTAGCATGGCCCATCAAGTGGGACCAATGTAGGCATCATATAAAAGAGATCCCTGGCCCAGATGAGGGTTTAGTGGTGGGCTCTGAGGCTACTGCGGAGATGATAGCGCCCTATTTGAGGGACTTTTATGGGAGTTGGACAAGGCCGGACAGGAGGACCTGTGCAGCTATGTGTGGGACTACCGCTGTTGACAACTAGGGTGCCAAAGATCACTTGAACTGGAGGGAGATTTGACCCTTGAGGAGGTGCAGCAGGAACAAACCCAGTTACAATCTGGGAAATTACCAGGCCTAAACGGGCTGCTGGCAGAATCCTTTAAGAAATTAGCAGGTGTGGTGACTGCACACCCCCACAGGATGTATGTGGAGGTGTATCAAAGGGGTGAGCTCCCTCGGGATGTAAATCTAGGGACAATAGTATTGATCCAGATACCCAGGAAGCCGATGGATTGGGGGGAGTCATACTGGCCGATATCATTACTCAATTCAGATACTATGGTAATCTTTAAAGGGCTGGTGAATCGTGTGCAGGGAGTGATGCTGGACTTGATCCATCCACAACAGAATGAGAATTCCTCATAGATCGGCTCGGCTTAATCCGCTAGCAACGACTCCTAGACGGCCATATAACGGCCAAAACAATCTCCCTTACTTATAAGACACTCATTGATAACATGCAGGGGGAGTTAGGAAAAATTGCAAACAAATGTGGGGGACCTGGAGGATGATGACTGGCAGGAAGTGTTAAAGTTTCCTAGGGAAGTGGCCATGCAGGTAAGATTCCGTCTTATTCAGTTTGAAATTCTTTACAGAATGTATTATGTTAGGACGCTCTTGCATAGGATTGGTAGAGCAACAGAGGATGAATGCCTATGGGCTTCTGGTCGGAGGGGAGTCCTTCTTACGCACACTGTGAAGTGTCCCAGCATCTGCACAATTTGGGAGGGGGTGAAAGCTCGGGTGGAGACAGCAAGTGGGGTGCCCATTGCGCTCCAGGCCCGTTGATTTTGCTGGGCGTGTGGGGAGCCTTTGATCTTACTTCCCATCAAAATATCATGGGAAACCTGGGGTCTGTCTTAGTGTCAAGGGCAATTGCGGAAATTGGCACAGTAAGCCAGTGATTGCAGAATTGGAACCAGGAAATGGATGTTTGTTGGGGGAGGGAAAAATTAGTGTACGAAAGTCGGGACTGCCAGAAGAAATGTAAGTGTGTGTGTGTGTGTGGGGATGGGATGGGAAGCGGGGTGGGGGTTGGGAGGGGGCTAGGCCCATGGGAGAATAGGAATCGGGAGCTGTGGAATCTAATGGAGGGCCTCAGATGGGTAGTAGACAGTGGGGATTGGAGTCCTGGATATTGGAGCCGATCTGCCTCAACTTGGTGTTCTGGTGCAAGACTGTGATCTTTAACAATGCTCGGAGTTATGTTTCACCTGTCGGAGTGGAGGCCTGGCTAGGGGAGAAAGGCATCACTGCATTGTTTTCTATGTGTTGTTGATTGAGTATGCTTTTAAAAATCAATAAAACAACTAAAAAAAAATGGCCACTGTGGTTAGCGGGGCTGAACAGATAAGCCCTGGTTTCTTGGAAACGCTCCAGGGCAGAGTCCTCTGCAATCTCCCTAAAAGATGAGTCTAGTCCAAGGGCTGTCTATAAGGGATAACTGTACATCGCTGGAGAAAAACGTAGATCGCAACCAGGCATAGAGATGCTACTGCCAATGGCTTGACCAATGGAATCTGTAGGATGTAGGCCACAACGGAGAGTAAACTTCTCAGCATTATCATCCTGTATGGCTTGAGTCAGTATGGAACAAAGGTCTTTGGGGAACCCTGTGAGAACCTGAGCTACACAGTCCTGTACAGCGTGGTAATAGCGGCCTAAAAGGCAGCTGGCTTTGATTGACCGAAGAGCCAAACTTGTGGAAGAAAATACCTTCTTCCCAAACGTTTCTACCCTCTTAAGCTCCCTATTCAGAAGAGTGGTCTGGAAGGCATTTGAGTTTGCTCTGCTAGTGGAAGCTTGCACCACCAGACTGTCAGGAGAAGGGTGCTAAGTAAAAAAATAGCGGGTTCACTGATGGAAGGGTGACGGCGCCATGCAAACTGATGGTTCACTGGAGGCTTGGTCCAGGCCCTTGAAAAAGTGTCAGTGAGGGCCTCACTAAAGGGTAGCAAGGCACTGACTGGAGAACTTCTGCTAGCACCTTAGTTTTGAACTCCAAGGTGGGGAAATGGAGCTTGAGAATGCGTGACCATTACAAAGGAGGCACTTTCCCAAGTGGCCTAGCCTGGTGAAGAGACTAGGCTAGTATTGGGAGAGGCATCAATGCCACTGGCATCCTGGAAATCCTCCTACCAGTTGTCTTTGCTATAGGGCTGGCAAATCTCATCTTCTGCATCATAGTCATTGTCAGAGACTGTCCAAAATAGGGAATGCAATGTGTAAGGTTTCTTTCATGGAACTGGGACGCTGGAAGGCTCAAGTGGAGCAGGCAAGGTGTCTCGATGGACACTGAGCCTGGCCTCAGTCGAGGATGGGACGGCACCAACTCTTGAGTCGGAGAACACAATGGATAGTATGTCACTCTCTAGTGTCAATGGAGGCTGCATCAACAGTGATGTTCTGGGGACTGGAGTGGAATGTGAAGCCAGAGGAAGGGTCAACAAAGGTGCTGGTAGGGGCATGGTGGTCAGCTCACACAGTCCTGCTGGTGAAGCGAGCGAACCTGCTGGCAGTATCCTAGATGGAGGATCTCTCATCTCCGTGGGTCCCGTAGATGCACCAGAGGTAGTTGAAAGAGATCTGAACAGTAGGAGCACGGCCCTGTGCAACTCTTGGATCTGTCTCAGTGTTGCAGGCAGCCCTGGAAACTTGAGTTGTGCTGGGACAAATTGTGGGATTGACTGAGGCGTCAACTGGCTTTGAGAGCAGGATCGAGGCATCACAATATTCTTGTGCCTTCTCAAGAGTATGAGAGTGGTGGGAAAGAGCTGAGTCCTGTTTGGATTTCTTATGCTTTTCCTTCTACTTACCTGAAGATTTGGTGTGCGATGTTGATTGACCTTGTGACTGACTTCCGAACCAGGAAAGAGATAAAGACTGACCTTTGGACTTGGACCGGTCCCGATGTGAAGGGGCTTTCAATGCTTAGTGAAATACAGTTTCGCCTGGTGGCCCTGAGGGGCCTTTGGATTCATCTACATGCACTCACTGCAGGCCTTAGAATTGTGAATGGACCCGAGACACCACAGGCAAAGATTATGGGGGTCTATCACAGACATTTGCTTGTAATGATGCCTATAAGGTTCATACCATGACGTCTTGGGAGGTGACTTTGTCCCTGACACACTGGTTTTATTCAGAATTCCCTAAGGAAGAATATTTTCGAAGAGACAAGAGGTAGGTCTGGCTCCATGTCTGGTGGTGCAGAAAGAAAGAATCTCATGTCAGCAGCAGGAGTGGCGCCTACATTGGCTCTGCACATAATTTTTGGAGCGGAACTGTGTCCGTGCGCAGCTGCACAGTGAGCCACCTACTAGCATACACTACTCAAAAGTTTCTGGATCCAGTCTGATGCCTGGGGAAGTATGAAAAAGGTGAGGAATCTGCGGTTAGTAATCTCTATCAGAAATAACTCATACATGCATGTTTCCATCATCAATACCCAAGAATATTCCAGTGAAGCCCATTTGCACTTACTAGGCAAACCAATTCCGATTGAATCTTTTCCCCATGTGCCACATGTGCCACATTCATTATTGATTAATTTAAATATGTGAAGTATTTTTAAACATATGGCTTAGTAATGAAAAGAATGAATGCCAATTCCAGCTGTAGCACTGATACAGGAATTGGATATCGAACCACCAATAGCATTTCATTTTTTTAAATGTTAAAGTGCCCACACTGCATGACTTTACACTTATTCCCATATCAGTGGAATACAAATCAGATCAGGGCTTGAGGAACGGTTACAATTATGCATGCCATGCTGAATATTAAATCTTATCAGTCCTTCAAGCATCATTGCTTTCTTTAAAGACTGTCTCTTGATATGCTTGTCTCGTTTTAGGCATGATGTAAATAAAACTCCCCAGTGCCTGTATATAACCATACAAGCCTATCATCACCATTTGCTTTTAAAGCACTTTGCATGTTTTTCTAGACATAAAATTTCCAGTCACCCAACACTTTAAAAAATCCTGAACCCAAAAAGCAATCACCAAAACAACAAGGACCCCAATCCAATCGAGACGATAATGCTTTTTAGGATTTTTTCAGTATCTCAGTATATAGGTCACTGTTGATTAGGGATCTGGTTACTGGTGTCCAGGCAGGATACAGGTGAATTGTTTTCAAAACCAAATAAGATGACAACTGTCTTTTTTTTAGCCTTTGGAAAGAGGCACATGTAATAGTCGTGAAGAAGCTGTGATTCTCTGGGGGTACCTACATTGCTGTAACAATTTTACAATGACAGGGAAAACACGTTGAACAACAGCACCCAACCGAACACAAGGATTCACAAGTTAGCAGAGGGAACTGTATTTAGGATTAGGAACCAACCACTATAAATCGCAAAATCCCCTCAACAGCAAGAGAGGAAGCAATGACTTAAGCACTTCCGAATTCAGAATGTGTGACACCTCTCAATGGGACTAGACCCCAAAGTGGTGGTGTGAAGTCATAGAAACTTGGAAACCCTCTGGGACTGAACCAGGCCAACAAAGGTAAGCCCATTAAGAGTGCAAGCCTGTTGCGATGATGAAAGCTCACAAGGGAAGATCCTGAAGAACAAGTTACTTACCATTGCCTTTTCTGGTAGAGGCTCTATATAACTGTAGATTTTTCACAAGAGTAAATTTTCCCACACACCAGACGGGATGGGAACATGTTTCCCTCGTACATCAGTAGGTGGTGTCATGTGGTTCCCTGTTCCGCCTCTCTAGCCTCAGATGTGATGTAGGGGGCCATATATGCGCCACCTCTGCATGTTAATGTCAGTTTCTTTCTGATCTTTGTCTGCGCCATCGGGTGCGCAGCTAGCGAAATCAGCACTCTGCAGATCTTTTATATGTGGCATTTTATTCCTTTCCACAGATTGAGGAGGGTGGGTCGGTGAAAAATCTGCTGTTAGATGCAATCTCTACCAAAAAAGACTTTACCATAGATAAATAGCTTACATCTAGCCGCAGATTCCTCACCTTGTGAGTAGATACCAAAGCGGTACTTCCCAAGGTAAAGAGACACTGTGGAATGGCTCAAACCAGGAAATCCTGAAAGATAGACCGGGCAAAGTGCATGCCCACTTGATCTGGCTGTCCAGGCAGTGGTGCTTTGTAAATGTATGGAGTGACACTCTCGTAGCAGCCTGACAAACAAACCAAACTGGCACACAGCTCATCAGCGCAGTAATAGTAGTCTTTGCCCTGGTGGAATGACTAACCCGCAGCGGATCTTACTGCGTAACACAATCCACAAAGAGATAGCTATCTTTTCCATGGTTTTGCCCTTTTTAGCTCCAGAGAAACCGACAAAAAGCTGGTCATTCAGCAGGTGATCGCTTGTCCAATCTATATATAAAAAACAAACCACAAACCTCTCGTAGCGTCCTGCATAAACAGTTCTGGTAGATGGATAACTGGCTGCCAAGATGACACCAACCACTTCTGGATGAAGATCGAATGTCATCAGCTGTTACTGTTCAATTTTCATGCACGGAGGTGTAGCTTGTGCACGCTCAGGTGCAGAACCCGGCCTTGCTACTCCAACAGGAGGGACATCCTGATGGGGCAGCTGGATCTGAGCACATATGCTCATGGTCAGACATTCCTTGTACCACAGTTTCACAATTTTCACACCCAGGCAGAGCCACTTGGATGACTTGGACCCGGTCTTTCTCCCTCAGTACTCTGGGCTGGAGAGGTAGAGATTGAAAGGCACACAAGACCCAAGCCCCAGTTCAAGTGAAAGGTGTCTCAGAGACAGAACCACATTTGGAACTCTAAAGGGAAACTTTTTGACACCACTCTTTCTCTGCGGTGACAAATAAACTGAGCCAAGGTTCTCCCCACTGTTTGAAGAGGCCCTATGCCACCTCAAAGTGCAACTGCCATTTGTGAGCCAGTATTCACTGAATGCTGAGTTCGTCTGCCCTGGCGTTTCAAAAACCCAACATCTGTTGGGGGACTATGTCATGAGTGTTCAGTCATTTGCATAGACATAGAGCCTTCTGGCACAGAACCGATAACTCCACAAGACTCTGCTTGTTGCAGTTTCACATGGTGGACGCGTTGTCCTTGAGCACCTGTACCTGTTCCCCCTTGATAATCATGAAGAAAGCCTTCAGCATGCCAAGCGAACTGCTTGCAACTCCAGTAAGCTGATATGGAGGTGAGTCTCTGCCAGAGACCAGACTCCTCTCATCTCCATTTCTCCCACATGACCTCCCCAGCCCAGCAACAATGCATCTGTTATGACCGTTTACTCTGGGTGGGGAAAGGAGAGGGGTCTGCCGCTATTCCAATTTTGAGTGAGCAGCCACCACTGCAGGTATTTCACATTCTTCTCAACAAATGGATGGATTCTGACAGGTCTCCTACAGCCCTAAAGTAAATCCACGTAGAGACTGGCATCGTCGTAGTTTGGGGGAAATAATCACCATCATCGCCATTGTCATCTTCGAAAGCTGGTTGACTCTGATAAAAGTCGATACCAAAAAGTTGTTGGAGCGCTGGGGTAAGGCTCAGAGGTAAAGCCATAGTTCAGACTGAGTCAGACTGGACTTGGACCAGGTGTGTCTGCATGGCTTCGGGATGTGACAAATTCAGCTCAGAGCCAGATAGGACAACTTGGACAAAGTCTTTCTCCGGCACTGGTGGCATTGGGGACGACGTGATGACAAAAGGACTGACGTGGATTTTGTTACTGGATTGGAAGTCGGCTCTGATATTAGAGCAGAACCAGAGATGGCACAGACAGAGCTGAGGGCTGACCTGCTAGCTGTAAACCGACTGGAAGCCTCCGCAGATCCTTGGGACCCAAAGGAATGCCAGAAGGAAACAGACAAGTGACAAAAGTTCTTAACATGGGGGCTCTTAAGGCATCAACCTGTTGCACTGTCACCGATGGCCTCAGGAACTTTGAGTAAATCGGGATTAGTTGTGGAATCTGCTTTGAGGACCAGCAGTGAGACAGAGATGCTTTTATGCAGATCCATTGTTATTTCCAAGGTGGAACAAAGTCAAGGTAGAGCTGCACAGTGCCAACTACTGGTGCACAGAAGCCATGCTGTGCAAATCATCCCGATCCAGTCTGGGGCCTGCAAATATACTAAAGGCGAGGAATCTGTGGTTAAAAGTATAGGTCAGAATACCTTAGCCAAACCCTTCTAGCAAGAGTTCTTATTCAATCCCTTAATATCTCAGACACTTCATAAAGAGAGACTCCTCCTCTAACACTGACGTAACAGCGATAGGATGGGTCTCATGTATGTTTCTTTGGTACTTTTAATTTAGACACTTCAATATTCCTGAACTCTAAATGCAACACATACTTTGTGAAGGCATGCTGCACTCATACACTGAAAATGGCATGCAACCATGCCCAATCACAAAGTCATGATACTAATAAAAAAGAGATTGTGCCAAGATGTAGGCTAGTTACATGTTTACCCTATTCTGCAATCATATTGGTAGGAACAAAGATCCAATGGGATATCCCCCCAAATTTTTTTTTTACCTAAGAGGATAAACCCACTCCCGTCTCCTTTTTTTCTTCCCATGATTCCAACCCACCTGCACATCGTAAAAAGGTAAAGGGTGGTTAAGGGTGCAAAATGATATCACCATCTGAGAGGTGAGCTTGCCGAACACACCCTAAAAATGGGGTCCTGAAATATAACTATGATAGACTAAGAAAGAGGTTATCCAGGAAAGAAATTAAGGTGCGAAGAACACCAAACTAGTGGTAAGGTAATTTCACTAATGTCAGTTAACAGTTAACAAAAACTTACAGAATATTAATAGTCATGTGCTTCCGATAAATACCAATAAGGAGTGTTTGGGTGGAAACAGAACTGCCCCAGATTTTGCTAATACAACAAAGAAGGGTCATAAAATGAAATATGTACTAACCCAGTGAGGGTGAAATGTCAGTGAACTGATGGCGCCGATCCGCTGACCCATGAAGCCATCGTAGTACTTGATGTTGCTGATGAGGTCCCCGCTGCGGCTGTATATTGCAATGAATTGATTCATGGAACCACTAGAAATACGGGACAGAACAGGGAAAAAAACAAATAAAATCGAGATGATGAGAAACAGACTGGGAAAGAAGACAAAAGAATAACGGGAGAAAAAGGAAGATTGTGACAGAAAATAGATAGACAAAAGAAAGAAGTCGAAAAGAAGAAAAGAAGTGCGAAACATGTGGAAGGTATAGAAAATAGAAAAAGGAGTCAAGAAGGAAGAGAAGGCATACAAAGACGAGAGAAGGAAAGGAGGTAGCAAAACCAAAGGTGACGAAGAAGCAACGGATAAGGAAGAAAAGTATGAGTGAGGAGTTAGAGAAGGAAAAAAGTAAAGTTGGGAATAATGAGAACAAAATGATGAGATTGAATTGAAATGTCGTTCGTCATGGTTACACAAGTCCTAGAATGAAAGGTGGACATTTTATTTACCCTTCTCCACCCTGGACTGCGTGTCCTAACACACGGCATGGGGCCTTTCTGAAGACCAAACCAACCACCATACCAGTGGCACGCTGGCTGCTTAGAAACCAGGTTCACATCGCTAAAAACAACACGGGGTCAGCTTGGAAAGGAGACTAACTGCCAAAATACACTGGCAACACATTTCATCCTTTCTCAGCATACAGACTTTGTTGAGAAGAACAAAGACTACTTACCAGGCAAAAAGGTCTGCCTGTGGGTGAATGTCCAGGGCTGTCAGTCCCTTCACCACCTGTAGCGTGTTCACGGAGTCCGGCATCCGCGGATCGAAGAAGCGAACATCACCGTTTACACTGTTCGAGAGCAAGGGTGCAAAATTATAAAAAAAAAATTTAAACAAATCAAAAATCAAACAAATGGGAGGGATTTATGTGCGACTTCAGCGGGGCCATACCAGAAACTTACACACTGGTACTCAAGGCTTCATTTTCAACAGCAAATTCCAATGGAGAGTGGGTGCAGGGGAACCCCACCTTGTGTGTGTAATCACTCATTTCAAATAATGAGGACACCCTAACATAGTACGGGAAAGCCTCTTACTATTTTTGACAAAAGACTAGTCATGATACGTGGAAGCCTAAAAAAATCACCAAAACCCAAAGAATAGTATTTTTTTCAAACATTTCAACCAGAGTAATAAAATAAAATAATTTCGAAATACAGGCGCTTCTACAATACAAGCCTAAATTCCATACTACAGCCCACGAAAGTCCTTTGCTTATCTGTGTTAAAAAAAAGTCGAAAATACAATTCAGTTCCAAATAAACTAAACCAAATCAGTCATGCTACTGCAAGAGGAAGCACAATTACACTCTCCACCCACCCCCTCCCGCAAAGGCAAAACGTTTTTCTTTCGAGGCACTTTTACCTGTCACAGTTCCAACTGTGTTAATTTGTTAAAATGGTCTTGCGACCTGACATACATTGGGAAAACTGAACAAAATCAAAGTGAGACACTGAGCAGAAAAGCCACATCAACCACTGGAAACGAAATGTCGACTGAAGCTCCACATTTCAAGGAATAGAGCCACAATATTTGCCGATTGAGGTGGAAAATAACTGAACAAATCAATATTTTACCGGCACGAGGTAATCAATTTCTTCTACAGACAGACACACTGGATACAATAAACTGAATAGTTTACACTCGACTGACCTCAATGACCGTATTGAAATGTTTTTTTCTGCATATCAGACAAGTTATGTCATGCATTTATGTAGTTTGTTTTTCATACTGCTGATATATTTTTGGACTTTCATATTTCTGATGTGTCCAACTAATCACGTTTTGCCTAAAACAGGCGTGCTTTAAAAGGTTACTAGGTAGCGTGACCAACTGGCATTGAGGCAAATTCTGGACAGGACTGTAAAAAATTCAGGACAAAGGGTCAAAATTCAGGACACAAATTCAAGAACAAACATCAGTTTTACAGACACACCCAAGAAAGGCCATGCCTCACTATGTTGTCAGAGCATCTATTTACTCTTTTCTTTTTAACATGGCACTATTTATTCACTGTGGTCTTTTTGTGATTGCCTCCTGCTATGCTCCATTCATTCCTGTCACATAGCGTCCTTGTTCAGTAATAAATGAATGCCCTTCAGCACTGTGTCTATGCTGTCACTCTATGCTTCTTTACACTATGCCTCTCTACTCTACTCTGTGCCACTCTACTCTATGCCAATGTACTGTATGCCTCTTTACAGCAATGCCTCTGCATGCTATTCCACTCCAGTCTAGGAAACACCAATCTAGATTGCACAATTCCACTCTGCAACACTGCACTGCACCGTCACTGCACTCTAGGCCAATACACTCTATACTAGTGCACTTTATTCTGTAACACTCAACTCAATGCCCCTGAATTCTTCATCAATACACTGTATGTCACTCTAATTTACTCTGCACCTCTGCACTCTATGCCACAGCACTCTATTCCATCACACTCTACGCAACTCCACTCTACGCAACTCCACTCTACCCTGCACCTCTCCACTCTAAGCCACTTCACTCTACTGTGAAACAATTTACTTTACACCACTGCACTCTGTGCCACTGCACTCTACCGTGCACCTCTCCACTCTATGCAACTGCACTCTACTCTGAAACAATCTATTCTATGCCACTGCACTCTACGCCACTCTAACCACTGTACTCTAGTTCAATGCACTCTACACCACTACACGCTGACTCTCTACTCTGCAACACTGCACTGGCCGCCATTATACTCTATATCACTCTACTCTGTACTACTACATTCTGCACCAATACACTCTATTCCACTGCACTCTATGCCACTCTACTCTGCCCCATGCCACTGCAGTCTACGCCAGTGCACTCTAAACAACTCCACTGTATGCCACTGCCCCTTACTCTGCACCACTGTACTCTACGCCACTGTTCTGTGTGCCACTGTACACCACTGCACTGACACTCTACTCTGCAACACTGCAATCTACATCACTCTGTGTACTACTGTACTATATGCCACCGCACTGTGGGCCACTGCACTCTAGGCACTGTTCTCTACTCTGCACTGCACCACTCTACAATACTCCACTCTGCACCACTCTACGCCACTGCACTCTATGCCACGAGTCTACTCTGCACTCTATGACACTGCACCACTCTGTATTACTGCACTCTCTGCCACTCTACTCCACTGCACTCTATCCTACTCTTCCGCATGCCACTCTGCACCAATGCACTCTAAACAACTGCACTGTACGCCACTGCCCTCTACTCTGCACCACTGTACTCTACGTCACTGCTCTGTGCCGCTCTACTCCACTCTACATCACTGTACTGACACTCTACATTGCACTCTCCACCACTGTACTGTACACCAATCTCCTATATAGTACTGCACTCTATGTCACTCTACTCTGCATCACTCCACTCTACGCAACTGCACTCTACAGCACTATACTCTACTCTGCACCATTTTACACTACTCCACTGCACTCTCTGCCACGCAAGTCTACTCTACACTCTGTGCCACTGCACCACTCTACACTACTGCACTCTCTGCCACTCTATTGTATGCCACTCTACTCCACTGCACTCTATGCCACTCTACTCAGTCCCACAGCAATCCATGCCACTGCACTTTAAACCACTGCACTCTAAGCCAATGCACTCTAAACAACTGCACTGTACCCCACTGCACTGTACTCTGCACCACTGGGCTCTACGCCACTCTACTCCACTCCACACCATGGAGTGCCACTATGCCATGGCACTAACTTTTAGCCATGCTGAACAGCAGCCACTCTGGTGATGAACATGGCTAAAACACATTGGTAAAGCCAATAACTCTTGCGTAGAGGAGACCTATCGTCTTTGACAATGTTTGTTAGTGCTATGATGTACCGAGGTCCCTGAAAGAACTGTGAATGTGTAAGTCCTTATTTTAAACATGCATTTGACGCCTCATCAGGGTTAGTAAGTGCTATATAAATACAATCACATCATAATATAGGCTGCTACAAAATGTGCAAATAAATTTCGGTTAAAGAAAAAAAAAGTGCTTCTCAAATACAGATTTGAATAATGTACAGTTTATACCTAGTACTAACATTTGTTGTAACACTCCATTAAAACCACACATTCCAGAGCTCACCTTGGAACACCATTACTGTGCCTAACTAAAAAAAATATCTTTGTCATCAGAAAGCTTCAAGTGACTCTTTTGATTAAAGTCAATGCAGGTTTTCAAGCCCCTTTGCATTTGCAGATTTACCAGTTACGCATATTTGCATTTCTTTAGGGAAGGAGACCCCCGGCAAGAAGGTCTGTTTCTTATCTGTCTGTCAGTCTGTCTGTTCCTCCCTCGGAGCACAGGAGACTCCCTGCCTTTCAACCTCAATGGGGAAACTGATCTGCCCATAATTTCGCCATGCCATCCGTTGTCCTTTTGGTGAAAGGTTAAAATTACGGACAAATGCTGTCCGTTAAGCCTTTCATTACGGACAACGGACAGCAGGGCAAAATTACAGGCAGTGCGTGAAATCTACAGTCAGGTGGGTCACCCTATTACCAGGTCAGTTTGCTACGTGTGGCACCTTAGGCACACATGTGGCCACTTCCCAATTGTGCACAAAAAGTGAAACTAAAGCAGGTCCATTCCATATTCAGTATACCACTATAAATCCAAGCCCGTATATAAATATACCAAAATGCACAAAAGCTCCAATCTTACACCCAAGCCTCCCTCCACATCCAGATCTTCATGACACACAAAAGATCCTAGCACAAACCTATGCCCCAACACCCTACATTCAATCATTTGTCCCGCCATCAATCCTCAACATACCATCCTACATCAAAAACACATCAATGTCCTACAACACATCAAAGCCCTACACTCGCTCAAGGGCCTATTACAAAATAAAGCCCCCACCACTCATCCAAGCACCAACACACCCATGCCCGCTTAACTTATCCAACCCAGACCCCAAAACACACCCAAAATACACTAGTCACCCAAGTCTACCTTACTCATCTAAGCTGCCATTATCCTCCAACCAAGCATCCAACTCACATTATCTGCTCGGACATCAGCTACTATCTTCACATTCTGTACAACAGAAGTGCCAGACATGGCCACCCCATACCAAAATATATCCTCCAACATTTTGCCTGTTTTTTATATGCAAATTGGAAGTGCATTGGGTTCCTGCTAATCAGGTCCCCAGTGCCAGTGTTCCTTCCCTAAAACAAGGCACCTGGTCACTTGATCCCCAAGTGACTAGGCCCCTCAGCCCCGTGCAAGTCCCTAGTAAATGGTACCCCTGGTACCTAGGGCATGGGTACTGAAGAGGGCCCCTCAATGCTGCAGCACAACTTGTGCCTCTCTGAGGGACCGTGCACCAATCTTATGCAGACTGCCATTGGAGGCTGTGTGACAAGGTGCTCCCCAAATTGAAAACACAAGATGACACATAGCCTGAGTGCTATGTTTCCTAACACTGCATGTAATATATGTAAGTCACCCCTCTAGTAGGCACTAAGACAGGGTGCATTATATTACATGTGAAGGCATATCTGCCCGAGCAGATATTCCCCTGCTATGTCCTTGTCGATTCTCAGACATAGTAAGTGATCAGGGAAGCCATTTAAATACATATGCTGGACACTGGTCCTGGTTCCCCAGCTTCATGATGACTTCACTGAAAATAGGGATTTGGTATCAAACATCTCATATTGGTGAGCCCACACTGATGCCAGTGTGAGATTCACCAATACCTGCACATAGAGGGCACGTAAAATACCCCCTGAAAACTTATCAGCTACTGGTGTGTTCACTGACTGGTCCTGATCAGTCCACCACCCTAGCCATGTTTGTGACCCTCCAAGGGGACAGCCAGCGGCATTCTTATGGGCCGGAGACAAACTAAGTAACACCTGACCCAGACAGGATGGACATTCCAGGGCGGGAAGCTTTAAAGGCCTAGCTGCCTTTGTAACACGACCCAGGTCTCTCCTGATGGCAGAGATGACCAACCTCCCTGTCCAGACCCCACTTTCAGCAGCAGACCAGGCGAGAATATTAGGCAGATTAGGAGGTGTGCCCACTTAAAGCCAGTCCCACCCCTAAGGTGGATGCACTGAAGTGGACACCACTTTCCAAATTCCTCCACCTTAGTTTGGAAGGAATTGGGCCTCAAGGGTTAGGGGTTATGCCCGGAAGTGGTCATTTGGAGGGTGTAGTCACCCTAAAGGTGGTCAGCCCACTGACTACCCTTGGCACTCCTTGTAACACCCTTAAATTGAGTATTTAGGTGATACCCCTGAACCTTAGAGCTCAGATCCCTGCTCACCTAAAGAAGGACACTCCGTGACGGTCTTGGCGTCAACCCTGCCAGCCTGCGTGTGGACTTTGACAATTGCAAGAAAGGTGCCTCGTTATCCAGCTGCTGGACCTTCCAAAAGCCCGGGAAGGTTTCCAGCCTTCACCCCAGCTCCAGGACCTCCCGTGGAGTAGCAGAGCTGCACCCCTGCATCCTTGCAGGCACCCAAGAACTGCTGAAGAGGACTCCGGACAGCCAAATTCCCTGCCGGACAGCACCACTGCATCCAA
Organism: Pleurodeles waltl; assembly: GCF_031143425.1. Taxonomy (NCBI): domain Eukaryota; kingdom Metazoa; phylum Chordata; class Amphibia; order Caudata; family Salamandridae; genus Pleurodeles; species Pleurodeles waltl. The sequence continues at coordinate 971,994,674 of NC_090446.1, read as the reverse complement.
GCCTACTAAGCCCATATTGAAGTGGGTCAACGATGCCAACCAGGTCCCCAGCCTCTCCAGAAGCAAAGTCCATCATGGGTTTCCTCACTGAAACGTTCACACCGATGCCTGTAGCCTCTTTGTGCAGGCCCCCCTTAACCGCGACAGCTGGCGGTAACTCTGGCGGTCCACTGCACCTCTGCATCTGGACAGCCTGGACTGAGAAGAAGAGGACCACTGGTGTCACTGCATCCCCCAGGGTGTTGAGTCTTGAGCCCACCTGTTGGTCTGCCCGGACTGGTCCACAGTCCACTCCTGCAGCCTGTTCAGTAGGCCCCCCCCTTCACCGGTGACAGACATCCGATGGTCCAAGAACCCTCTGCATCTGGACGCCCCAGACCAAGGAGAGGAGGACCACTGGTGTCCCCACATACCTGAGCATCGCAAGGCCGAACCCACTTGGTGGCTCACTGAAACAGGATGCCCAGTCCTAGCCTGCAGCCTCTTTCTACAGGGACCAATCTCCATAGGAATGCAGTGAGCACCCGATGCTGTTTTGCAGCCTGCACCCAGCCGATCCCGTGCCGCAGAGGGTGCATTGTGGGTGCTGCCTTGGACCTTGTCCACTACTCACCTTAAACCCAGGAGATTGGTTTTGTAAGTCACTGTACACTACCTGCTTGTTGACTTTGTTTTCCTCCCATAAGCTAACACTGAAGAACTCAAAAATTGCACCATGTCCATTCTTGCAAGTGAAAAGTATTTATGCCTGAGAACATGCTTACCTTGTAACAAAGTTCTTGGTTCAAAGTATATATAAAAAAAAGTGTAAATTGGCTTCAGATTTATCCTTTGAGTATTTGTCTCATTTACCGCCTCTGTGATTATAACAAATGCTCAGCACAGACCTCTGCTAGCCCACACTACTACAAAATAGAGCATTAGTCCTATCCACTTTTGCCTCTGCAAACCCATTGGGGAATCTACTGGACTCTCACATGGTGCATGTGTGTGTATATGTATACATATGTATACACAAACAAAATTTCGCTTTTATCCTGTGCCAGCAACGTGGCAGGTCTCACGGGGTAGCGACTCCCACCAATTTCCTCTCAAAACTGCTTCCCCTTAAGTGTTCACACGTGTCTGGCAGTTGACAGTAGGTAGTTATAGTTAGGACCATGTTTCCATTGAAAAAGTGTTTTTTGACTTGCCTATATCGTTGGCACCATTTGACGAATCTTCACAAAATTTTCCAAAAAGAAGTGCTCCAGTGATTCTTGTTGCGCATGGAAAGTTTCAGGGTGATCCTTCAATCAGGGGCCGAGAAAAAGGGGCTGTGGGGGTTAAAAAAGTTGTGTTTCCCATGTTAATTCCTACAGGAGCTTTAGACACGACTAAACTCTGAAATGCTTAACGGAATTACACCAAAATTTGGCCGAAAGCTAGCTTTCGGTACACAGAATGTGCTTTGGGTTATTTAGTGTAAAGTAGTTCAGTAGTTTACGAGAAATTAAGGAAAATCCTAATTTGTATTTCTCTGACCGTGAGTAAACCGCAAATATTTGCAAATTTTCACAAATGCATATATAAATAGAAGCACTGTAATTGGATGGCCACAACCTGACTAGAAATTTGGGCTGCCATTTTATATTATGTAAGAGGGGCTGAAAATAGAAATGATAAGTGGTATAAGGGGTCAGGGTGGAGATACCGTGACCCCAGGGGTGGATATAGGGGTGTTTTACGGTCAGATTATGGATTAAAAATGATTTGTCTTCACCATGGGTGATATTCGCATATTTGCGTATATCCTCAAATATTCGAAGATATTCTCAAATATTCGAGGATATTTTTGAATATGTAAAAATTAAAAAAAACATTCACAGACTCATCCATACACTAATTAATTCACACATACATGTACTCCGAGACTCATGCGACCACTCACACACTCACACAGACACTCATGCACCCACTCAGACACACTCAGACACACTCAAACACAAACACACACACACACACACCGACTTTCAGACCCACTCAGTCACTCATTCACCAAATCACAGATCCACTGACTGGAAACAAGCCCTGTGGCCAACCCCTGCTGCGCACAGCCAAAGGCCGTGCACAGCGTGGGGTTGGGTGCAGGCCCTGGGCCAGCCGCGCCCAGCCAAAGGTCGTGCACAGTGGTGATTGGATTAAGATATAGTAACTAAAATTACTTTACGTAAAAAAAAAAAAACATAGAAATTCACTGAAAAAAAAAAAAAAAAGGTTACAGGGACTGAATCTACTCGTACAAAACCATAGAAATTCAGCAGTTATAGTATTTCAGGTAACTTTAACTAGCACCCTAATGTAACTATAACTCGCGCCTTCACCATGCACAGCTAGTTACTCCACATATTTTATCATTGATGACATCTTCTATGGCATCTTTGATATTATCACTGCAACATTTGCAATAAAATTATTGATAAGAAAACTGTGCATGGCAAGGGTGCGAGTTATAGTTACCTTAGGGTGTGAGTTATAGTTACTTGAAATAACAAACTAGAACTGCTGAATTTCTATGGTTTTGTATGAGTAAATTCAGAACCTCACGTCCCTGTAACCTTTGGTTTTTCAGTGAATATATATATGTATATATTACTTAGTGACAATCGCCACTGGGTAGTTATAGTTAGAACTTAGTTTCAATAGAAAATACTGTTTTTTAATTGCCTATATCTTAGGTGCCGCTAGATGAATCTTCACAAAATTTCCCCCAAAAATTTGACAGTCACATCAGCTGCTGTCAGTAAAGTTTCAGGGTGATTGTCAAGTCCGAGTTAAGAAAAAAGGAGGTGGGGGAGTGGGGTGTGTGAAAAAAGGAGTGTTTCCTATGTCCATTTCCATAGGGATTAAGCGGCCAAACCACTGGCCTGAATTACACCAAATTTTGCAGAAAGGTAGCTCTTGATCCAGAAAGAGCCCTTTTTGTTGTTTGATATAAATCCGCTCAGAACATTTAGAGAAATTAAAAGAAATGCAAATTTGTATATCTAAGGATGAAGATCTGTAGTGAGCCCTACGCGGAGCGTCATGAACCCTCGCAGCACGAGAACACTGTGACTGGTTGTCCGCCAACTGTTCAGAAATTTGCAGCCGCCATTTTATTAACTGGGTCACGGTCCTGGGGGATGAAAAATACAACATGGGAATAAAAGAAGGGGTCAGAGTAGTGGTACTTTGGGGGATATTAATGGGTGTGAGAGTTACCTTGTTTGGCTACGATTACAGAGTCGCCCCCCCCAGGTATAGTCACACATTTACACTCACACAGTAAAGCACACCATTCACAGACACTTTCAGTCTGTCTGTTACCCTCTCACAGAGCAATAAATAGTCATGCAGCCACTCACATGCAGTCACACACTGATACACCCACACAGAGATCCAGCCCCATACACTCTAACACATCTACATATGCACTCATACAGTGGAGCACACACCCACTCACATACTGATGCACCCAATCACAGATCCACTCAGATCCTCATGCTCCTACTCAAAGATCTACTCATGCACCCACGCCCGCTGAGAGACTTATGCATTCACTCCTAGACCCACTCAGAAACTGGCACACTCGCTCACACATCCAATTTGACACTCATGCACCGACTGACAGATCCTGCTCTCTCTCCCCACACCCACTCATACACACACCCAATAAGTTTTGCACACATTGACAGACCCACTAAGAGACTGACACACTCAGTCACATACCCACTTACACACTCATGCACACACTCACACACTACTGCTACTACTCAGAGAGCCAATCATGTACCCACTCACATACCCACTGAGACTTATGCACTCAACTCATAAACCCACTCAGACTGACACACTCACAGACCCACTTCACACTCACGCACCCACTCATAGACCCTCTCCTGCTCCCACTCAGAGACCCACTCATGGACTCTCACATTCACTAAGACTTATGCACTCACTCACAGACCCACTCAGAGACTGACACACATACTCACAGATCCAATTTGACACTCACTGACCCACTTCTGCTCCCAGTCACAGACCCACTCATACACCCACTCACACACCCAACAAGTTATGCACAGATTGATAGACCTACTGAGAGACTGACACATTCAGTCATAGATCCACTTAGACAATCATGCTACTGCATACTTTGACCCCATGGGGACTATTCAAGGGTGTGTGAGAGACACTTTGGTAGCTTTAAAAAGATCAAAGGCCTTTTTTGGGGCATGATCGTAGAGTATCGACTCTGCCGCAGCACTCAGCGTGGCTCCCCCGTGCCTAGTCGCAATGGAGTCACGACTCCAAAAGGTTTGAAAAAAATATATAAACTAGATTTTTTAACCACAATTAAGTAGTGTTTAGGAAGAAGGTGGCTCTAAGAAGAGCCTCTGTGTTAATCATGTGTATATGATTGTTACACATAAGAGCGGATGCAGAGGTTGAAGTTACTAAGAAGAACCCCGTTGCCTTCATTTGTAAAGTGAACACCATCTCTTGTATATAATTCTGGTATGTCAAAGTGTAGGTTATTATTGTAAATACAGCCCATGTTGTGGTCTCTTAGGTATGCTGAAACAGTTTTAACAAAATATTTCCTGACTTTGTCAATGTGTGCCCAGAAGTGATTTTACCACTTCCATTTCGGTCTTTGACATATGTTAGAATACACCAACACAGTTTGAGGGAAAAGTGACATCATTTGTGCAAAGGTATCCTTCAACAGGATTTCCAGTCCTACGCCAGTGAGTGTTCCTAGGTCATTTCCACCACAGTGCACAATCATGAGGTGAGGGGGTTGGCTATCTCTAATGCTTTCAACCAATGGAAGCAACTGCTGCCACTTTAACCCTCTCTGGCCAAACCAAGTAATATTCACATTAGGCATGACCACTCTTTTTAGCATACTTATTAGCCCAAAAACATAGCTGTGTCCTACAATCCACATTTTGAACATTTTGAAAAGTAAGAGCAGCAGCACTCAGGAGAAGCAGTTTTCAAAATGTGAGGTGGTTATAATGGAGGGAAGCACAAGCTTTTAAACAAAACAAAAATGATTGGATGTTTAAAATACATTGATAGGTAAAATGAGGTACTAGATCTCTGATTGGGTGGCATTATTTCACAAAAAAGTTATGACGTTTTGGAGAAGCTTAGAATCTGGAGCAGTCAATTACACCAGCTACAGAGGAAATTGAAAGCTAGTATGCTGCTTGCAGATAGAGCTGTCAACTATTGAACTATTGCTACAGTGGAGTGTTCCAAAGAAGGTAGCTATGGCAGCTGAAGTGAGACTATGGGGAGAAGGGAGGCTGCATTGAAGGGTAGTGAAGTACAAGTTACTTACCTTTGGTAACGAAATATCTGGTAGAGACATATTCTAGTTGCAGATTCCTTACCTTTGAATTTCCCCAGGTGTCAGATTGGATCCGGAGATTTGAGCAGTACCTCTGCGCGCCGTCAGGTGGTGTCGGTTGACTCCATGGGAGTCGTTGGCATCGTGCTCGCCATGATGACGTCGCAGTCGTATATAGGCGCCACTCTGGCGCGCTGACATCAGTTTCTTTTCATGACTTTCCATGCCAGTAGTGCGGAGCCATGAAGAACACAGAGTGGTGCGCCAAAACTAGGGCCCTCAAGGGAAAAATCCTGTCCCTAGAAATCAGTTCGCAGTGCGGGGAGTATGGTTGGGCCGGTAAGGAATCTGCAACTAGAATATGTCTCTACCAGATATTTTGTTACCGAAGGTAAGTAACTTGTACATCTGATAGAGACTTCTAGTTGCAGATTCCTTACCTTTGAATAGATACCTGAGCAATACCATCCCCAGTGGTGGGCCTGCGAACTAAGATCACACCAAAAAATCCTGCAGGACCGAATGGCCAAAGTAGCCGTTCCTTTGGACCTGATTGTCCAGGAAGTAGTGCTTTGTAAAAGTGTGCAGAGATGCCCACGTTGCTGCCTGACAAATATCCAGCTAGCGCTAGCTAGTCGCAGTAGCTCTGGTGGAGTGAGCTCGCAAACCTTCAGGGGATTGCTTTTTAGCCAGAGCGTAGCACATTTTGATGCATAAGAGTACCCATCTTGAAATGGTCCTCTTCTGCACCGCCTTCCCCTTCTTTGCACCCATATATCGCACAAAGAGTTCATCATCCACCTGGAAGTCTTTGGTACGATCAAGATAGAATTCCAACGCTCTTTTTGGGTCCAGACGGTGGAGTCTCTCCTCTTCATGAGAGGGATGTGGGGGTGCATAAAAGGTAGGCAAGGTGATGGACTGTCCGACATGGAATGGTGTCACTACCTTAGGTAGAAAAGAGGCCCTCCTGCGATGCACCACTTTGTCAGGATGCATGGCAAGAAAGGGTGGCTTAGATGACAGAGCCTGGAGTTCACTAACTTTGCGGGCAGAAGTAATGGCAACTAGAAAGACAGTTTTTATAGTTAAGAGCCTCAGAAGACAGTTGTGAAGCGGTTTAAACGGGGTGCACATAAGGTAAGTTAAGACCAAGTTGAGATCCCATTGGGGCATGATGAATGGGATAGGAGGAAAGAGTTGTGTGAGGCCTTTAAGAAACCTGCCAACTATGGGAGATTTAAATAAGGAAGGCTGATCAGGTAACCTTAAGAAAGCAAAGATAGCAGAGAGATCTCCCTTAAGAGTGCCAAAGGTGGAACCCTTCCGGGTAAGGGAAAGAATAAAGAGAAGAACTTGAGAGAGAGGAGCAGATAGAGGAACGACAGAATTGTTGATGCACCATGCCACAGATTTATTCCAATGACAGGCGTATACAGTTTTGGTTGAGGGACGCCTGGCTGCCAAGATAACGTCACAGACTTCGGGTGGCAAGTTGGAAGACGTCAACTGTCACCACTCAATCTCCATGCAAGAAGTCGCAGAGTTGACAGGTTCGGGTGGAGGACCTTCCCCTGCGACAGAAGATCCTCCCGAATAGGAAGTCTGATCGGAGGAGCTGTGGCCATATTCAAAAGCTCGGGATACCAGACTCTCCGTGCCCAGTCCAGAGCCACCAGTATTACTTGGGCCCGGTCTTGCCTGACCTTCTTCAGAACTCAGTGCAGAAGTGGTATTGACGGGAAGGCGTACAGGAGGCCTGAGTTCCACTCACGCCGAAAAGCGTCGCAGAGTGAGTGCCACCTTGGAAACTCCAACGCGCAAAACAGCTGACACTGCGCATTCTCTACAGAGGCGAACAAGTCTAACCAAGGTTCTCCCCACCGCAGGAAGAGACCTTGCGCCACCTCCGGATGGAGACGCCATTCGTGGTCGACCATGCATCGTCAGCTGAGTTCGTCTGCTCTGGCATGCAAGGAGCCTGCCAGGTGTTGAACCACCAGGGAAATGCCCTGATATTCCAGCCAAGTCCAGAGACGAAGGGCCTCTTGACAAAGAGTCCACAACCCAACTCCGCCTTGTTTGCTGCAATACCACATGGCGGTGGTGTTGTCTGTGAACACCTGCACTGCTTTGCCCTTGAGGGAGGGAAGAAATGCTTTCAATGCTAGTTGAATTGCTCGGAGCTCCAGATGATTGATATAGAGTCCGGTTTCCGCCGGAGACCAGATACCTCTGATTTCTGCCTCTCCCATCTGGCCACCCCATCCCAGGAGTGACGCATCTGTCACGGCCGTCAGATCTGGTGGGGGAAAGGAGAGGGATCTGCCCTTGACCCAATCCTGATTCGTTAACCACCACTACAGGTCTTTTGCAGTCCCTTCTGAGATCTGAACCTTGTCGGAGATTCCTCTCATGCTGCACCCACTGGAACTTCAGATCCTACTGCAGAGCCCGCATATGCCATCAGTCATTTTGAACCAGCAGGATGCAGGAGGCCATGAGGCCCAGCAGCCTCCAAGTCATTCTCACCGAAATCCAGGACAGAGTCTGAAACATCGGTATCATAGCCCGAATATCCTGGACTCGCTTTTCTGGAGGATATGCCCGAAACTGCACTGTACCCAGAACAGCTCTGATGAAAGGGAGCGTCTGATAGGGAGTCAGGTGTGACTTTGGCATGTTGATAGTGAACCCCAGCGAATGCAAGAGGTTCGCCGTAGTCTGGAGGTGGGAGACAACAGCCAATCATCGAGGTAGAGAAGACTAGGAACCCTAACCTGCGCAGATGCCACCACTACCATCACTTTCGTGAACACCAGAGGGGCACTGGTAAGGCCAAAGAGGAGCACGGTAAACTGAAAGTGCTCGTGACCTACCACGAATCGTAGGTAACGCCGGTGGGCCGGCAAGACTGGAATGTGCAAATATGCATCTTGTAAGTTCAACGCTACCATCCAGTCTCTAGGATCCAGGGAAGAGACGACCTGAGCCAATGTCAACATTCTGAACATCTCCTTTTTTTAGGAAGAGATTGAGGGACCGAAGATCTAATATAGGTCAAAGATCTTTGTCCTTTTTCGGATCCAGAAAGTAGTGGGAATAGCAACCACGACCTACTTCTGGCAACGGAACCCTCTCTATAGCTCCTTTGGCCAAAACGGCTTGTACTTCCTCACGGAGAAGCGCCATATGGTGCTCTGATATCTGACTGTATGAAGGTGGCATGGCTGGAGGAGATGTCTCGAAGGGGAGGGAGTAGCCCTTTCGGACAATTTGGAGTATCCACCTGTCCGAGGTAGTGGCTTGCCATTGGGGCAGGCGATGGCGTATCTTGCCACCTACTGGCTCCTGATGTACCTGTGGTTTAGGAAGGCTTGGAGGCTGAGGAGTGGACAGGGGTGGACTGGGCGACCTGCTGGCTTCCCTGATCCCCTGGAACGTGGGATCCCGCATACGCGCAAGGCCTGTACAGCATGCGCGGGTCTGTGGCCAAGTGGAAAAGGATGCATTTGGGTGCTCCTTCCGTAGCCATGGAAGGGGCGAAAGGCGGACTGCTGGGGTCTAGGTGCGGGCGCAAGGCCAAGGCACCGAGCCGTGGCTTGGGAATCCTTAAAGCGCTCGAGCACCTAGTCCACCTTGTCTCCAAAGAGACGTGTGCCATCAAAGTGCATGTCCATCAAGGATTGCTGGACATCCCCTGAAAAGCCAGATGTTCTCAGCCAGGCGTGGCGTCTCAATGCCACCGTCGATGCAACCGATCTTGCCCAGAGTCGTAGGCAGTCCACAACGAATCATGAACTTAGCTGCATCCCTCCCATCTGTTACGGCGTGGGACAGGACAGTCCGGGCCTCCTCCGGAACTGCAGGCAGCACTTGCACGACCATATCCCAGAGGGTATGGGAATAGCGGCCCAAAAGGCATGCGGTGATCACGGACCGCAGCGCTAGACTGTTGGAAGAAAACAACTTCTTCCCCAAATTATCCAGTCTTTTTGATCCCTACCCTGGGGTGCGGCAGGGAATGCACCAGATGAAGAAGAAGCATGGATGACAAGGCTCTCAGGCGTGGGGTGTTGGGTCAGGAATTTCAGGTCTGACAGTGCAGGCCGATGGCGGTGGGCAATCGTCCTATTCACAAGAGCCCCGGTGCTGGGTCTGGACCAAGTACCCAAAAGGACGTCTGTCAGTGCTTCATTGAAGGGTAAAAGGGGCTCGGAAGATTAAGACCCCGGTTGAAGCTCGTCGGTTAGGATGTTAGGCCTAATCTCCACAGAAGGAAGCTCGAGGTCCAGGACCTCAGCCGCCCTTCTAACCACCATAGAGTAAGAAGCACCCTCCTCCGGAGCCACGCTAGGAGGTGAGAGCATACAAATGTCAGGGGAGGTGTCTAGTCCCCTCGCATCACCCAAATCCTGCACCCAGTCCATTGTGGGTCAAGCTGGTATTCTAAAGGGTCCAGCGACCCCTCCATACTCTCCCTGTATCCATACCCACAAGAATAAGGTTCTGGATCAACCCTGGGCCCAGGAGAGCCCATAGAGAACGGAATCTGCGCCGATCGACATTGGTCCGGCTCGTCGGGTATGTGGATGGGATCTACGTCGATTGTGGCCCCAATCGACGTCGGGAGCGTCGATGTCTGACCCGATGCCGGGGAAAGTCGCCATGGCATGACCAGCGTCGGTACGGACCCGCGATTGGATCGGAGGGGCCCTCCGGAGCTGAGGCCGAAGCCGACGGCTTTGAAACTGAAGAGACCCCAACCGACTCACCTGTGCCGAAAGGCTCTGAAGGTGGGTCGGACCACCCAAAAATGAGGCACATGGCAGTAAAGTTTCAGGGTGATTGTCAAGTCCGAGTTAAAAAAAAAAAGGAGGTGGGGGAGTGGGGTGTGTGAAAAAAGGAGTGTTTCCTAAGTCCATTTCCATAGGGATTAAGCGCCCAAACCACTGGCCTGAATTACACCAAATTTTGCAGAAAGGTAGCTCTTGGTCCAGAAAGAGCCCTTTTTGTTGTTTGATATAAATCCGCTCAGAACATTTAGAGAAATTAAAAGAAATGTAAATTTGTATATCTAGGGATGAAGATCTGTAGTGAGCCCTACGCGGAGCGTCATGAACCCTCGCAGCACGAGAACACTGTGACTGGTTGTCCGCCAACTGTTCAGAAAGTTGCAGCCGCCATTTTATTAACTGGGTCACGGTCCTGGGGGATGAAAAATACAACATGGGAATAAAAGAAGGGGTCAGAGTAGTGGTACTTTGGAGGATATTAATGGGTGTGAGAGTTACCTTGTTTGGCTACGATTACAGAGTCGCCCCCCCAGGTATAGTCACACATTTACACTCACACAGTAAAGCAGACCATTCACAGACACTTTCAGTCTGTCTGTTACCCTCTCACAGAGCAATAAATAGTTATGCAGCCACTCACATGCACAGTCACACACTGATACACCCACACAGAGATCCAGCCCCATACACTCTAACATCTACATATGCACTCATACAGTGGAGCACACACTCACACCCACTCACATACTGATGCACCCAATCACAGATCCACTCAGATCCTCATGCTCCTACTCATAGATCTACTCATGCACCCACGCCCGCTGAGAGACTTATGCACTCACTCCTAGACCCATTCAGAAACTGACACACTCGCTCACACATCCAATTTGACACTCATGCACCGACTAACAGATCCTGCTCTCTCTCCCCACACCCACTCATACACACACCCAATAAGTTTTGCACACATTGACAGACCCACTAAGAGACTGACACACTCAGTCACATACCCACTTACACACTCATGCACACACTCACACACTACTGCTACTACTCAGAGAGCCAATCATGTACCCACTCACATACCCACTGAGACTTATGCACTCAACTCATAAACCCACTCAGACTGACACACTCACAGACCCACTTCACATTCACGCACCCACTCATAGACCCTCTCCTGCTCCCACTCAGAGACCCACTCATGGACTCTCACATTCACTAAGACTTATGCACTCACTCACAGACCCACTCAGAGACTGACACACATACTCACAGATCCAATTTGACACTCACTGACCCACTTCTGCTCCCAGTCACAGACCCACTCATACACCCACTCACACACCCAACAAGTTATGCACAGATTGATAGACCTACTGAGAGACTGACACATTCAGTCATAGATCCACTTAGACAATCATGCTACTGCATACTTGGACCCCAGGGGGACTATTCAAGGGTGTGTGAGAGACACTTTGGTAGCTTTAAAAAGATCAAAGGCCTTTTTTTGGCCATGATCGTAGAGTATCGACTCTGCCGCAGCACTCAGCGTGGCTCCCCCGTGCCTAGTCGCAATGGAATCACGACTCCAAAAGGTTTGAAAAAAATATATAAACTAGATTTTTTAACCACAATTAAGTAGTGTTTAGGAAGAAGGTGGCTCTAAGAAGAGCCTCTGTGTTAATCATGTGTATATGATTGTTACACATAAGAGCGGATGCAGAGGTTGAAGTTACTAAGAAGAACCCTGTTGCCTTCATTTGTAAAGTGAACACCATCTCTTGTATATAATTCTGGTATGTCAAAGCGTAGGTTATTATTGTAAATACAGCCCATGTTGTGGTCTCTTAGGTATGCTGAAACAGTTTTAACAAAATATTTCCTGACTTTGTCAATGTGTGCCCAGAAGTGATTTTACCACTTCCATTTCGGTCTTTGACATATGTTAGAATACACCAACACAGTTTGAGGGAAAAGTGACATCAGTTGTGCAAAGGTATCCTTCAACATGATTTCCAGTCCTACGCCAGTGAGTGTTCCTAGGTCATTTCCACCACAGTGCACAATCATGAGGTGAGGGGGTTGGCTATCTCTAATGCTTTCAACCAATGGAAGCAACTGCTGCCACTTTAACCCTCTCTGGCCAAACCAAGTAATATTCACATTAGGCATGACCACTCCTTTTAGCATACTTATTAGCCCAAAAACATAGCTGTGTCCTACAATCCACATTCTGAACATTTTGAAAAGTAAGAGCAGCAGCACTCAGGAGAAGCAGTTCTCAAAATGTGAGGTGGTTATAATGGAGGGAAGCACAAGCTTTTAAACAAAACAAAACGGCTTGGACTTCCTCACGGAGAAGCGCCATATGGTGCTCCGATATCAGACTGTATGAAGGTGGCATGGCTGGAGGAGATGTCGCGAAGGGGAGGGAGTAGCCCTTTCGGACAATTTGGAGTACCCACCTGTCCGAGGTAGTGGCTTGCCATTGGGGCAGGCGATGGCGTATCTTGCCACCTACTGGCTCCTGATGTACCTGTGGTTTAGGAAGGCTTGGAGGCTGAGGAGTGGACAGGGGTGGACTGGGCGACCTGCTGGCTCCCTGATCCCCTGGAACGTGGGATCCCGCATACGCGCAAGGCCTGTACAGCATGCACGGGTCTGTGGCCAAGTGGAAAAGAATGCATTTGGGTGCTCCTTCCGTAGCCATGGAAGGGGCGAAAGGCGGACTGCTGGGGTCTAGGTGCGGGCGCAAGGCCAAGGCACCAAGCCGTGGCTTGGGAATCCTTAAAGCGCTCGAGCACCTAGTCCACCTTGTCTCCAAAGAGACGTGTGCCATCAAAGTGCATGTCCATCAAGGATTGCTGGACATCCCCTGAAAAGCCAGACGTTCTCAGCCAGGCGTGGCGTCTCAATGCCACCGTCGATGCAACCGATCTTGCCCAGAGTCGTAGGCAGTCCACAACGAATCATGAACTTAGCTGCATCCCTCCCATCTGTTACGGCGTGGGACAGGACAGTCCGGGCCTCCTCTGCAGGCAGCACTTGCACGACCATATCCCAGAGGGTATGGGAATAGCGGCCCAAAAGGCATGCGGTGATCACGGACCGCAGCGCTAGACTGTTGGAAGAAAACAACTTCTTCCCCAAATTATCCAGTCTTTTTGATTGCCTACCCTGGGGTGCGGCAGGGAATGCACCAGATGAAGAAGAAGCATGGATGACAAGGCTCTCAGGCGTGGGGTGTTGGGTCAGGAATTTCAGGTCTGACGGTGCAGGCCGATGGCGGTGGGCAATCGTCCTATTCACAAGAGCCCCGGTGCTGGGTCTGGACCAAGTACCCAAAAGGACGTCTGTCAGTGTTTCATTGAAGGGTAAAAGGGGCTCGGAAGATTAAGACCCCGGTTGAAGCTCGTCGGTTAGGATGATAGGCCTAATTTCCACAGAAGGAAGCTCGAGGTCCAGGACCTCAGCCGCCCTTCTAACCACCATAGAGTAAGAAGTACCCTCCTCCGGAGCCACGCTAGGAGGTGAGAGCATACAAATGTCAGGGGAGGTGTCTAGTCCACTCGCATCACCCAAATCCTGCACCCAGTCCATTGTGGGTCAAGCTGGTATTCTAAAGGGTCCAGCGACCCCTCCATACTCTCCCCGTATCCATACCCACAAGAATAAGGTTCTGGATCAACCCTGGGCCCAGGAGAGCCCATAGAGAACGGAATCTGCGCCGATCGAAATTGGTCCGGCTGTGGGTCGTCGGGTATGTGGATGGGATCTACGTCGATTGTGGCCCCAATCGACGTCGGGAGCGTCGATGTCTGACCCGATGCCGGGGAAAGTCGCCGTGGCACGACCAGCGTCGGTACGGACCCGCGATTGGATCTGAGGCCGAAGCCGACGGCTTTGAAACTGAAGAGACCCCAACCGACTCACCTGTGCCGAAAGGCTCTGAAGGTGGGTCGGACCACCCAAAAATGAGATATATGGCCTCGTAAAAATTCTCTGAGTTGGGCGGGGGTGGCTCGGGCTCCCGAAAAAGTTGGGGAAGCACGGAGCCGACCCAGAAGGAGGCTCTGTTGACAGAGGCCAAGAGTGTTGACGCTCTTCCTGTGTCCTATCATCTGATCGACGGGGTGAAGTCGAAGAACGCTTGTCTTTTTTTTACTTCTTTTTGTGAACCAAATGTCATGATGACTTGGAGGACGAAGAGTGGTGGTGACTCTGCGGCCGATCTCAAGACCTTCCTCTCGAACGGGACCGTGAGGGCCACAGAGTCGAGTGTCAAGCCTCCATGAGCTTTAGGGACCGCTCCCTAAAAAGCCTTTGGGTTCATGGCCCGACACTCGGAGTACAACTTTGGGTCGTGAACGCGCTCCAAGTACCATAAGAGCACGAGGTGCGGATCCGTCACCGACATAGATTCGCAGGGCTTGAATCCGGTCTTGCGGCACATCCCCCGACGCATCCATGAACTCGTCAAAAATACGACAAAAATGACAACGTAGTAAAAAAATTACTGAGGTAGCTCTTCCCCAGATCTGCGCGTAGGCTGGCGTGGAAAGAAAAGAACTGACGTCAGCACGCCGGGATGGCACCTATATACGATTGCGGCGTCACCTATATACGATGGCGAGCACAACGCCAATGACGCCCGCAGAGTCGACCGACGCCACCTGACGGCGTGCAGAGATACTGCTTGAAGAAAAATCTCCGGATCCAGTCTGACACCTGGGGAAATTCAAAGGTAAGGAATCTGCAACTAGAAGTCTCTATCAGATATTGTAGAAACAAGGAGTTTTTAGTAGGGTACGAGTTGAAAACATGTTTTTTCCAAGTCGGTATTATAAGTATGTACTATATGTGCATGCAAATACACTGAAAAACAATCATTAGTCCATTTTTGAACCCCGGGCCGGAGTCGCAACTCTGTCATGAACTTACACGGGGAACCGCGATGAAGTCGCAACTCCAGTGGTATGCACTAGCAAACTGCCCTTCTATATGGATGGCAAATAGAGGGTTGAAAGACAGTAACCATTCACATGTTGGGTCATAGAAAATAAATCTGAAAGACAGTTTTTGATTTGTTAACCACCCCAATACCACTCAGAGAAAAGCTGAAAAAGGTTACCATTAAGGTTACCTTGGTGTGACAGTGGAGTACCAATCTTATGCTGAGGTTTCAAGCTTACAGAAAGAAAAGACTACAAAAGACATTGTGAAACTATTTTAACTATAAATAAATGAAAACTATTTAAGAGGTATGTAAATTGCAACATACATGTTATAACATGTATAATCACTGTTGTGTACATAAATAGGATGAATAAAAATGTATGTAAGATATAGGAAGGTATACTGCATGAGATAGTGACAGGTATTGCAGCTGTTACTTAAATGTATAGTATGACATTTATTGTATGACAAAATAAGGAACACTACTTCATTGCAAGCTGTGATTTTATATAATACAACATGTTTATAAAGGCAACTCCACTTTCTGTTTCTAAACACTTTTAGGCACTTACAGGATTTTTTAAATTAAATTAAGTGAAATGTAATTCATGGTATATGTAGGCTATAAAGTGTACCAGTTAAGAGTTATAGTTTGCTTTAGTAGTTTCTCACTTTTGTAGTGTGGGACCTCATTTGTAGGTTTTGGCACAGGGTACTACTGCACATGCCTTTGCAGCAATACACTGTGTCTATAGAAAATATACATAGAAAAGGTTTGCTCCATATGAAGAAGGTATGATACATTCTTGTATTTCTACAGTGTCTTGCACAGAAACTGCTATCTAGGAGCAAAACAGACATCCTTCTACCATACTTTTAGGATATCTAAGTTGTATGGATGACTGCTAATATAAAATAAGACTTCGCTATCTATCTATCTATCTATCTATCTATCTATCTATATATATATATATATATATATAAAATTCCAGGTGTTTTGCTCTTTCTGTGTGGGGTGTACAATTCACCAGACATACAAAGAGGAACAAATTGTCAGAAAAACATGTTTTGTATCTGTTCTACCAGTTTTAGTGCAGTCATGAGGTGCTGTAGGAATGTCAGACATTTCCAGGTTTGCAAATTTGGGAATGGATCATATTCAGGCCCACTGGAATTATGTGGCAGGGTTGAGTAAATAATGCAGCAAAAAAAGGCAAATTATGAGGCATAATGCTGACATTTTCTGATTGCATTATTTTACTATTAAGATTGTCTAGGTATTGTTTGACCTTATTAGTACCAGTTTAACTCACAAATATAGCAATATAGCAACACAAATGTAACTTTGCAAAGGGCCTTCCACTGAGCAGCAAACACATGTAGTGCATTTTTAGTAACTTTTAAACCGTTTGAGATACAAATAACTTATTTTGTTAAAACCTGAAGGTTATGCAGCATATAATCGATTATGTGGCAAATGCTGCAAATTTGTAATTATACAAAAATTGCTATGATCGCATAATTGCATAATTCCAGTGCCCTGATCATATTCTCCCATATTCCAAGAGTGTTAAATGGGAACACCACAAGAAACACCTATGGAACAACATTTTATACAGTATTGCGAATTAGAGGAATCTATGTGTTATAAGGCTTTAAATGCCGTGTATACACTATTGTATAAATTACAACCTATGTACATAGATATTTCAACACAAAACACCCCAGCATACGCTTATCCAAACAGTAAGATTCTCAGGTACACACTAATACTGAGATAGCCAGAGACATATTGATGCATATAGTTGCAATGTCATGGCTACACTGATAAATCCAGAGGCAGGCTGAAACATACAGATATATCCACACATACACAGTGATGTAGACAATCACATCTAGGGATGGACTTATGTAAATATTAACACAACAAGGGACAAGTAGATGCAGACACTAATGTACGCAAGGCCACACTTAAGAATATAGTAACGTACTCAAACACACATTGATGTATGTGATAAAATATCCAAGGTCATACTAACCCATGCAGTTACACACTTAAGTACACATTGATGTATTCAGTATAATACTGACTGAGACTCCCAGAGAAACAGTAAGGCATACTATTAGAAAACAAGGCCCACACTTATGCACACACACTAACACTCATTCACACTCTAAATCTTATTCTAAAATACAGAGATAAACACTCCTATATAACATAATAAATACAAGCACACACTGATGAATAAACTGACACACTAACCGGAAATTCATGTATACAGTAGCACACATAGTGAGAGAATTATACATACATTGATTCACTAAATCACATAGTAATACAGTCATGCACAATTGTATGCATCAACTGGCACACCCAAGTATAGAAGGATGCATATGATGATATATTGAGAATAACAGTTTTGTACAAACTAATGTATCTACACATAAAGGGATGCATGTCATAAGATTTAGAAGCACACTGATATACATACATTGGGATACTGAATCACATACTGATGTATATAGTGAAACAGTGAATTATACATTGATGTATATAAGAGCAGAGGCTCACATTATCTGCATTAGGCATAACAAGTAAGATATGTACAGTGTCTACATGATAGTAAAGTGACTGTTTTGGTTGTAATTAAATGTTTATAATATACAGAGAACAGTATTTGATGTAAATGTGTTGATATTTTTGTTTTGTTTTCAGATATCTACTTATATTAAAAACATACATCTACAATGCCGAAAAAAAAGAAAGACGTAAGAAAATCAGAAAAGCATACTATCTACTTGCAACAGAGAAACAAAAGGGAGAATATGGGAACACACGTGCTGAATAGAAAGAAAAGTTTCAAATCAAACAAGAATCACACCAAATGAAGAGTAAGGACACAGTGAAGAAAGGAGACAGCATAACCAGAAGATAGCAACAGTTCAAAGACATTAAAGCAAAAATATTCTGTGCAAGGGTAATCCTGAACGCACTGAAAAATATGAAGCAGTATAAAAAGAGAACACAAGTAGAGAAACAAAAGAAATGTGTTGAGGATATAGCTGATAAGGCATTTTCCTTAAAGAGGACGCTTTTTGTACTGATACTGAAAAGAATGAAAACACTGGACAGAACAGTGTCATGGATGAAAAGGTGCAGCCAAAGGAAAAGATATATTATTAAAAGTAATTTTTGCAAAATCTTTACTGGTGAATGGAAGCATACCTCAAGTGCATAACAATTATTTAATGAAGGTGCTATGAGATGCAGAATGGCAGTCCCACTGAAAAGGAAGAGATTGTTCCTAGAAATATGAAAGAGGTGATAGCTGAAGAGGTTCAAGGATGGCATAGACAGGGACCCATTTACAAATGGAACTTTAGCAGTATTTGCAGAATTCAGCAGCAGCCTATAGATTTATAAAGAATTTATATACATGACTTTCAATGTAGACGTCTCAAGCAAAAGATACGAATTTTGCAAGGATTAGATACATGCAAAGAAAGAGAGCATACTAATTTACAAGGACATTCATTAGCATGTTTTTCCAAAGAAATGTGCCAGAGCACCTTTCATCATTTTAGAATGTTGGCAGCACACCATTCAAAAATACGAAGTTTGGTAAGAAGACTTTACTTTGTAACAAGCCCAGCATTATGTTTAGGAGAAGTGAATAGAGTACTTTTGCACGGTACCATACAAGAGGTAGAAAAGGTTTGTGAGGATGTGTAGTTTCAGGGCTTTGGCCCTAAAGAGGAATATAGGGAGAATGAGGAATTTGTTGGTATACCTACTGACAAAGAGAGCACGGTTGTTGCTACTGACAACTTTGAAGAAGAGATTATAAAGTTTAATACAACTTGTTCTGAGAAGCCAAACTATATTTGCATTTGCTGTTGACACACTCACTATAAAAGTCAAACACGAAATGTAGATGTATATTCCAAAACTGACGGGGAAGAAAGTGGCAAGAATTTACTGCTTATTTATTTGCTGAGGAGCGTTTTGAGTTGTCCAGTCAGCAAGTAATAAGCAAGTACTGCTATGATAAGTTGGAGGATGTGAAAACACCAACAAGAGCAGTGTTTAACAGGTTGGAAATTGTCACTATTCCAGGTCAACTACGAGACTTAAATGTATATGAATCTATCCTTATACAATCTGTACATCCATTGCAAGCAATTATACGATTGGAACCAAAAACAGGTGATTTGCATCCAACAGAGTTATTAAAAGGCCTTAAAGGAAGAGAGTATATTTGCCTTTACACTTTAAAAAAATGTTGAAACTGTAAGAAGAGCCACTTATTATCCTGGCAAATGGTATACCAAGTAAGAATAACACAATTTGGCAAGAGTGAGTTGATGCTAATAAAGTTATACAAGCAACATTATACCTGGTACAAAATAATGTATATTCTAAAAATGTTGATGTTGAACCTCATGTCCCAAATGTTGATGATGACAGTTTGCCAGAGGGTGGACAATAGAAAAAGTAGATCCATCCTAATCATAGAAGATTTATGATCACTACAGCATCCATCTGTTACATTCAAAAGAAGGGATTGGTGATACTATTGACCTTTTCCAAATGAACAAAGCTAAAGGTGCTCCCATAAGTGTGTGGAAAAACGTTTGGAGGCTTGCTGTTTTCCACACTTGCTTCCCACTGGAGTAGGAGGTCGGTATGATGACTGGCCCAAACAAATACCAGCAGCTGAATATCGATCATTCAGAGTATCCAAGATTCAGACAGTGTACCCCATACATATTTCAACTTCTCTTTGAGAGTTGCTTGTCTGGACTTTTGTATGCAATGAATCACATTAAAAAAAACAGTTAATCTTCAAAATATGTCTGGAAGAGATTTTGTTAACCAAGTTCACGAAAAGGCTGAGAACTTAGAATACAACTCGATTAATTTAATAGCATGCCAACGGGGTACTAATGAATATTGGTTCCGGCGCCATGGAGAACTGAAATGTATGCTGTGAAACCTGGGAACACCAACCTGATGTTTCACCTTGAGTTGCACAGAATATGCGAGGGATGACCTCACTGAATTCTTCAGAGGCAAACTCGAATATAAAAGACATCAATATAATAACAGCTGGAGGAACTGTGCCCATTAGATCCGGCAAATGTTTGCAAATATTTCAACCACAGGCTCCAAGCTATGCTTGCTTTTATGTGCAACAAGAGCAATCTTCCTCTTGGAGAAAAAGGTGATTTCTTTTGGCGGAAAGAGTACCAGGCAACAGGTGCTTCTAGCATTCACATTCTACTATGGATAAAAGATGCACCCAATTTTGGAGCGAAAGTGATGAGTCTGTGTTGTCTTTTTTTTTTAGAACATGTCACATGTACCATACCAAAACACACTGCTGTAAAAGTTCTCAGAGAACAAGTTTCACACTTCCAGGTGTGGGAAGTACTGTCGTCGTACATACAGGTCCAAAGGAAATTTTTACTCAAGATGTTGATTTGGATTTCCACAAGCTTTCATTTCAAAAGGAGGAGTAAACAACTTCATGTATTCAGTCAGACACACACTGACACGGGAACAAATATCATTTCACAAGAACAGAAGAATCCAAATACATCAATGACTACAATCCTGTCATTTAAAAAAATGTGGAATTCAATTTGTTGCAGACATTGCTGTAGCTCGGAATGTCACATCGTACCTTACAAAATCTGAAAAAACTGAGATGAAGGAGATGCAGGAGGAGATTTCTGGAGAGAAGACACTTAGCAAGAAATGGTATTCCTTCATCTTGAGAAGGCTTTCCCATAGGGAAATGTGGTCCTAAAAAGTCTGTAACAGACTCAGTTCAACAAGTTTGTTTTCAAAATCCAAAGGAATTGTTTGGGTAAGTCTAGGTCTATCTACTACAAGAAACAGAATATTAAAGTATTTTCCTGAAATCCAGTACCTGGCAGAGTTTGATTCAGAAGGTACAGACCTTGTGAAATCAAATATGTTGGACACATACCATCCAAGCAGTAGTCCACACCTGGAAGTCTGTGCCTTTATGAAATTCTTCAAAACTACAGATATAGAAGTCATGTAAGTGAAAACATAGAAGAAGAAGAATATGCAGTTCGTGGATGTGATTGATGCTTAGTGTAACATGAAAAACAAAATATAATTAACCATCAAAAACTCAGCTGTCAAACTCCTGATAAAAGAGAATTTTTCTATTTAGCATTTCAACTGCTCAAACCTTGGCTTACTGAATTGGAATTACTTGGGGATTATGATTGATATGAAGATTGTTTTAATGCAGTGAAAGATACTATTAAGTGTCCCATGTTCAATAACTACTTACAGATCGACATGATGGTTCCTTCTGGAGTTTGCTGGCCAGTAGGTATAGAGGGGGCAACAACACAATCACCATACACATTCAGCCAGAATGTGGCCCATTTTTCAGAGATTTAAGCTGCCCCTGCACAACATGGCCTTATATGTAATGGGGGTGATGAATGTAGACTCTCTGTTGAAGGCTCTGCGTAGGATATTGTTTTCACGCTGGCTAAAACCACAGCAGCCATTAAATCCTTGAGACCAGCTAAAGCTCCCGGTCCTGATAAGATACCGGGGGACTTGTTCAAATGTTCAAATCTGAACCCGTTATCTGGACGTGGTATATAAATACACTATTGAACGCCATAGCAGCAGGCGGCCCTATCCCGGACATGTGGCTTGGGGCGGAAATACTCCCCATATATAAAAAAAGGTGATGTAGGCTCACCAGGCAACTATAGACCAATTAGTCTTATCAATAATTTGCAAAAGATCTTTTCTAAGCAAATTTTAGACAGGCTCATGGAATGGGTCCAAGACACTCAGGCCCTCTTCAGGCTAGGTTTCGTCCAAAAATTAGCACGATGGACCAGGTCTTTAGGCTTTCTTTGCTATATTGGAAATATGTCATTTTAGCAAAACAAAAATTGTAAGTCGTCTTCGTGGACTTAGGATCAGCTTTTGACCTTGTCCCTAGAGGGAAGCTATGGGAAGTCCTGAACAGAATTGGTGCCCTGTGGAACCTAGTGTATTTAATCCAAAGGTTACATGAGAATACCTATGCAAGAGTGAGATGGGCTAGCCAGGGGGAACTTACGGATCAAATAGATATTAGGAGGGGGTACGTCAGGGCTGTGTCCTTGCTCCCACTCTTTTTTCTTTATTTATCAATGAGGTGGTTGGAATTGTAACTGACTGTAAAAATGAATGCTCCATCCCTGAATAACTAAAAAAATTCCGATCCTGTTATTTGCTGATGATTCACTATTAATTTCCAAAACTCCTATGGGCCTGCAGGTCCTAGTGGATAGATTCAGCGCTTTCTGCGCAGATTATGGATTGGAACATAATTCTAGTAAAACCAAATTTATGACCTTTGGCTATGGCCCCACCAAAAGATGTACAATTTTACTCAATGGGGCTCCCTTAAGTAAGGTAAGCTCTATCGATTACCTGGGGTAAGAATAAGTAACAATATGCAATGGGAGGCCCAGGTTGACAAGAGTACAGCACTTTTAGCACATAGATCTGGGGCTATTTTGCGGTTTTATAAATCTACCATTGCGAAAGCTGTCTCTTCAGCTATCAAAATCTTTCTAGTGAAGGCCCAGGGTGCAGCATCTTATGGTGCAGAGATTTGGGCATTTTCAAAAGTTAGCAAATTATCTTTTTATATATAGTTTTATAAGATCCCTTTTGGCTTGCCCTTGTAACACCCCATTGATCCCAATGTTCCTGGACCTTGGTTTCTTCCGCATTTCTGACGTAATAGCCCTAAGACCCCTACTCTACTGGCTACGAATCTGGACTACCCCGGAATTAGCTGTGTACCAGAAGTCTCGACAAGATATCTTAGAGAGACCTAATGCACTCTCCTTGGCTGAATTATATTGTGAGATGGCTTCACATTCTGGGACTTAGGGACTTTTGGAGTCAACCCTATAATCTAAGGAGGGCTCATAAACATCATCTGAAATCAGTTTATTGGTCTTACGTCAGGAACAGGTACTTGATATGTACATCACACGGTCGACTGACATCCCAATTTCTTCACTTCAAATGGCACCCTCACTTTGAACAATTCCTGGATTTAATCCCCGACTTATTAAGCAAAAGCTTGTATGTTCGCTTCAGGTATGGGTGCTTACCTTTGAGGTCTTTTACTAGTATGTGGCGACTTGCATTGACAACTGATCTATGTCCCAGTTGTAACTGTAGTTCGGAAACTCTAGTACATTTCATGTTTATTCGTCCTGCTTATGGGATAGCTCAGCGGAAGTGGATCCGCTCAGCCTGTAGGAATATGGGTATGAGACATTGTAAAGATGCATTGAGACTGATGATGAGAGATACCCCCATTTTTTAAATCTGTGCGGTCAGCAAGTTCCTTGCGGCCGCATGGCACATACGTATACGCCTCTTAAAAAGCCAAAATGATCTATCTTCAAGTAATTATTGTTCTTAAATGTATTTACACACTGATTTTATATAATAATTTTATGATTATCGTGATCCATTGTTTGATGCATATCGGATGACAATGAGAGATACTTTCTTATCATTATATAGGCCATTAGATAACTTATTGGGGAAGTACGCTAAGGATTTGTAGCATACATGTTTTTTTACCCTTTTTTATGACTAATTGATTGTTTAATCTTACCTTAATCTTGTATTTATTATGCATTTATTGTCATTTTAGCTGCGATTGTTTGCTTTGATGGTTACATTTGACCGAATAAAGCTTATGTGTGATGATGGAAAAAAAAAACTAATTACAGATGTTAAATAATGAGCTACAACAGGAAGAAATGATTGCTGCTGAGGTAGCTATGGATAGTTCTCAAAGCTGCCAAAGTTCAGCACCTTCAAGCCAGGATCCTCTTGGAAAATCTATTGTAGAAAATGAAGCTGCAATTGCTATGAATGAAGTGGAAACTGCCAAGGGACAAGCTAGACAGGAATCAGTATATCTGGAACAACTAGCAGGACAACTAAACAATGAGCAGAAAGAGATTTACACTGAAGTAAAAGATACAATAGAACATGGATTATGACATGACAAAAAGGAATGTAACTGTTCACCATTGAAGCCAATACTATTATATATAAGTTGTCAGGCTGGTACTGGAAAGAGCTTTTTAAGCAAAGTTTTCTCTACTTGCTTACAAAAAGCACAGAGTTATTACACAGACTACTTATTCTACCTGTAGAACATGACAATAAACTGGAATACCAGATGTTATCTGGTAAAGCTTGCATTGAAGTAGCAAGAGGTGTGAAGAAAATGAAGCTTTTGACTATTGTAGAGGTAAGCATGGTTTCAAATCTAATGCTTGCTTTTGTCCACCTGCGAATGCATGAGATATTAAAAACTGATTATGACATCTTGTTTGGAGGAAAGCATTTGTTTGTTTACTGGAGACCTACTACAACTTACTCCTGTAAAAGGACAGCCTTTTTTTAAAAACTCTTTCACATGTAGGGACACGAAAGTCATTAGGAAGTATTGGCAATGTCAACATTTTACAACATTTGCAATACAAGGAACTTGCGAAAAATATGCACCAAGCTTCTCACACGGATTATGGCAACATTCTAAAGGACATTAGAGTAGAAATTCTGACAAAGGAGGTCAAACTCATGTTGGAAAGTCAACTTGTTAAAAAAGTCATTTCCTCTGAGAAGACGGCAGCAGAGCTAATGTATACGTTTCATAAAGAGGGAAAACATATAGGTTCTTTGAATCCTACACTTCAAGTGTGTGCTGTATTTAATGAAGAATTATTAAAGTTCGAGAATGAAGACATTTTGGAGATTACTACTACTGACAAAATGGACCACAAAGGAGTAACTGTCCTGCTGAGGGAAAAATTACAAGATAAATTTAACTCTTTGGAGAAATCTGTTTCCAGGACTGCTGGACTAGAGAAGTGTTTACATGTTTGTAGAAAAGGTAGAGTAATTTTAAGACGTCATTAAGATGTAGAACGATTGGTAAATGGTGCCATTCAATTTCCTAACCCTGGTCAGATTGAGCTATAAACCATGATCAGACAAAGCTATAAAATTTGATCAGGTGGATGGCGTAAAGCAAATTGGGCAATGTGTTGTACACTTTTTGCTTGTGAAAGATTTGTATGTCAGACGGAAACAGTTTCCAGTTTGTCTTAGGAAACCCGTAATGATCCACAAGTCTCAAGTGATGATAATGCAATTATTAATATCGTAAGTACAGTTTTTAAAGAAGAAATGTCATATGTGGCATTGTCATGAGTTCGAACATTATCTGATTTGTTTCTGATTGATTTTGAGAAGCGCAGATGTAAATTGTGTGAGAGAGTACAACAGCTTAATAAGTAAATAGGCTCTTCATTTAGGAAAGTATCCTGTTTATGAAAAACAAGTATTAAGACCTAGGCAGAAACTAACAAAATAATCAAATAAAATTACAGAAAGGACTGAAAAGAAACCTGAAGAAGAAAGTGTCAAGAAATTAAAATGGAAAAAGATGGAGAAATTGTAGGTTACCAGTTGGATAACATTACTGGTGTAAACTGCTATGCTAATGTTGTTCTAAATGTTCTCTTCCATTTACCGCATGTTGTAAATGCAATCCAAGACAAACCTAGGAACACATTGTGCACAGCACAATGTAATTCTCTTCAACACTTATCTCATGATAGAACTGTAATACATTCTGCTTCAGGCATAAGACAACTAGTAGACAAATAGAGTGGATCTGTAGTATTTACTCTAAACGTTCAACACGATGAAAGGGAATTTATTATGGCAATCCTTGGAGTTTAAAAAGACGAAGATGTAACTGTTGATGACATATTTGGACTGAGTTATACATGGAACCATGAGTGTGAAGATTGCTCTCTCACATCTACAACTGAAATCCAATCTGAGCGATTTCTGTACTTAACTCTGCCTGATACTAAAAGTGTCTTTTGATAAACTAATAAAATAGAGTGAGTAATATGACCTGTCAAAGCTGTATATCTAAGGTATTATCTACTTTGCTTATACGAAGGAGTGTTAAATACATTATAGCAATGTTTCAACGATGCAGAGAAGATGACACAAAGATAGAGACTGAGATTACAAACCTTGAACCTGGACAGATATCAATTTCTGGAAGAAATACTGTACTTTGGCTATCATCTTTCACAGAGGTGTAAATATTACATCTGGACATTACACTGTATATTTAAAGACTCAAACTGGATGGACAGAGTGCAATGACAGCAGTCTGCAATTCAAACTTACTAACTCTTACCTACTATTTTTTTCAGCCAAAGTTGTAAGCAACATTTAAGAAAATATGAGATAAAGGCCCTCATTAAGTCAAAGCCGCAGTCTCCTGACCACCATATCATGGGTACTGCCAGATTTCTGCCACACTTTGGGCGGAAATCCAGCAGTAGTCATACTGGTGGGCAGAGGCGCTCTGGCGGTTCCACCACCGCCCTGCCGGAAGACACCACTCGCCGTATTATGGGCCATAATACGGCCTGGCGGTGTCCTGGTGGTGGGGCGCTGCTGGCGGTGGAAGCACCCATTCCCTGCCGGACGACCTTCTCCCTGGAACAGGTAAGGTGATCCACCGACAGGGGAGGGGGGTGAGAGGGTGGGTGACGATGTTGCTGAAGGGGGGGGAGGTGATGTGGCTGAACTGGGGGATACAAGGGGGGGGGCTGTCTACCAGTGACAGGGAAGGAATTCCCTGTCACCGGTGGCCTTGCCACCAGGATTTTCATAAAGGTACTAATTCATCCATTCACTCACCCATACAGTCAGTTATGCACTCCCTGATTCACCAATATTCACACACCGATTCACCCATACAGACACTCACACTCATTCACTCACCCATACAGGCACTCATTCACTAACCCATACAGACAATTATGCACCCACTCACCAACACAATCACTTACAGACTTCAGGAGGAAGGTCATAGGCCATCAACTCCCGCCGCTCAATCTGCACGCATGAAAGCAAAGAGTTGACAGGTTCGGGTGGCGAACCCTGCTGCTGTGACAGACGATCCTCCCAAAGGGGAAGCCTGATCGGAGGATCGATGCTCAATTTCAGAAGCTCTGGATACCAGACGCTCCATGCCCAATCTGGAGCCAGTCAGATTACTTGGTCCTGGTCGTTCTTGATCTTCTTGAGAATTCTGGGCAGAAGTTGTATGGGTGGAAAAGCAGACAGGAGGCCTGAACTCCACTCGCGACGAAAAGCGTCTCTGAGCGATTGCTGCCTTGGAAACTCCAACGCGCAACACTGCTGACATTGCACGTTCTCTGTGGAGGCGAACAGATCTAACCAATGCTCTCCCCACTGCTAAAAAAGTCCTTGCGCCACCTCTGGGTGAAGATACTATTTGTGATCTGCTAAGCATCGACGGCTGAGTTCATCCACCCTGGCGTTCATAGAACCTGCCAGGTGTTGAACCACCAGGGTTATGACCTGCTGTTCCAGCCATGTCCAATGACGTAGAGTCTCTTGACAAAGGGTCCACAACTCCACACCGCCCTGCCTGTTGCAGTACCAAATTGCAATGGTGTTGTCGGTGAACCCCTGCTCTATCTTCCCTTTTATAACAGGAGGAATTGCTTTCATTGCAAGTCAGATTGCCCAGAGCTCCAGTAAGTTGATATAGAGTTGGGATTCCACCAGAGACCAAAGGCCTCTGATCTTCACCTCTCCCAGGTGGCCGCCCCATCCCAGAAGTGACGCCTCTGTCACTACTGTCAGCTCTGGCTGGGGAAGGGAGAGAAGTCTGCATCTGACCCAAACGCAGTTCACTAACCACCACTGCAGGTCTTTTGCAGTTCCCTCCGAGATCTGAACCGTGTCAGTAAGATGCCCGCCCCCCTTAATTTAAGTAAACAGCCAGGGAGGTAGCTGTACCTGGGGTGTGGCCCGATTAATTTAAATAAATAGCCCAGAGGAGGTAGCAGTCCCCGGGGCTGTGCCCCCCCTGCACAAACCTATTATTTAGCTCCAGGTAGATGGTGGTCCTCAGGGCTTTAGGGGAGGCCATACAGGCTTCCCACATATAAAATAAACATTTAATCCCAGGGAGGTGGCGGTCCCTGGGGAGGCCGCACCCCCACCCCAATATATTTGTGTAATCATCCAAAGTAGGCTGTGGCCCCCGGGGCTAACATAAGCCCAAGGATAGGGCCTTGTGCACCCCACTCCTTTTTCAATCACCCAGGATCTGGTCCACCCAGGGGTCAAATAAAGAGGGCGTGAGACCGCCCTTTTTTTTTTTTAAATCTCTGAAAAATCTGTGAATCCGGATCTAGGGATTTTGCTGAGATAAAAAAAAAAAATGCTTTTTAGTCCTGTCGGGGCCCGTAAGGGACCCACAGACCAAGGCTAGGGGCTCAGGGTGACCCTACCCCGGCTCCTTTTCTTTTTTTAAAACATTTTTTGCATGGGACTCGGCTGAAGCGGAGTCCCAAAAGGGCTGCCAACACTAACATGTTGAATTGTTGCCAGCCAATCAGTTATCAGCACAGGACAGTTGGTTTCATGGAGGATCCACGTCCCTAGATATCTGTATTTTTTTACCTTCAATATCTATAAAAACAACTAAAGGGATACACATCAAATCACAAAAAGCACTATTTCTGGACCAAGAGCTAGCTTTCTGCTAAATCTGGTGTAATTCCGTCCAGCAGTTCGGACTGTAGTTGTGTTAAAAACCCAACTGACAGAATGGGGAAAAAGTGTTTTGGGACCCCCCCCTTGTTCTCGGCCCCCACTAGACGAATCTCCCCAAAACCTTTAACAAAGTAGTTGAACCGACTAAAGTATACATTTTGAAAATTTTGCAAAGATTTGTCAAGCGTCGCTCAAGTTATTGGCAAAACAAAAAATGCTCTATGTATGAAAAAACTCTCTCTCACTTTCTCTTTTTTTCTTTCTCCCTGCAGGTTACCCTGTCCCTCAAACACCACCAAGTTGGCAACTGTAAGTGCATCCCAGTGCCACCTTAGACTGCTGCTAAGTAGGGGAAAATAGATGTATTTATTGATGAGCTTTTTAACTTCAATAGTTTAGCCAATTTTTAGGGGAATGCAGTCTTTCTGTGCCCCGACAGTGACGTCTACTACCCTAACCCCACCATATGCCTGGGCAAATTTCATGTTGTGGTGGGTCCCGTGCTTATTGTGCCAAAGGACTCAAGCTATAACTCACTAAAGAGACATAAAGAAGGTCACAACTGGTCTCACGGTGCTTGTGGTCACATCTGGAAAGGACCTGGCCAGGCAGATGGGGCTGAACTGTTCCTCTTAGAGCAGGACCAAAACTAATTTGCTTAAGGCAGATCTTTCTTTAGAGTGGTACAGTGGGCAAAAAACGCTGGCCTGGCATGCACCCCAAGAGATTGCCAGGGGCTGAAATTAATTCAAGAATTCTTTCCATAACGTTGTTGTTTTTTGCATTAGTCTCCCATAAGGATGGTTTATCTCAAAATCAGATTATATGGTTAAAGACATGTAATACACAACTGAGGTCAATACTCACCTTAAACGTGTACATATGTGAAACATTTGTCTGCAGACCAGTTGATACTCTTAGGGTGAGGCAACGTATCATCCCAGCTGCCCTCTTGAGCCTGTTGAGCTGCCTCCAGAACGAAACAGTGAACCACAGTAGAGAACAACATTCAACATTTGATCCTGCAGCCTGTAAGTGAACTAAAAGCCTTCATCAAGCACCATACCCTTAAGACCCTCAGCCTGCATCGTGTCCTCAGTCTGCATCCAAGTGTCCAGCTTGCACACTAATATTCCTTCGGTCACATCTAAGCTCTCAGCCCCAAACATATCATTGCCTGTCCCACTTCTAAGAGACCCCTAAACACCAAGCCCCCTTCCCACAAACAAGTCTTACCTGACGCTCATTATATGTCCATCCGAATGTGTCTGCAGGTGTGCCTTCACCACCCAAGCTGTGTGCTCACGGTACGTCATCACACGACTGACAAACAATAAGAAAAGGAGGATAAACAGGGAAAAGAAGTCGAGTACAGAAAGATCACTGGTTACTCTATTACTCTTAAATGGTCTCAGGTGGACTTGAGGAATGGGGGCGAGTACTATGCCATCCATAACGCTATTCTTATCCACATGTATGGCACCTTTTTCTATGACTAGCCACAGTAAAATCTCCTCCCCCAGGTTAAGTTCTCCAGAACCTTTGAAGATATTCTCCCATCCCACGCAGCCCACTGCCAAGACAGAACTCCAGTGACAGCAACATGCAAGGGCAGAGATTCCACAGCATGTCGTGGGCAGTCCGACAGAATTCCTACTGCCAGGAATTAATAGCCCTCAATTATCACTATACCACACACTGCTCAAGCTGCACATTCTTTCCACACTGAATCACTGTTCAGTCTATTTTGGCAGCATCCCCACTAAACCTGGACTGAGATCATCACAGAGCTCTGTCAATACACTGAGCAGTATCCACAGCTACAACAGTATACAGGTCTCTGACAGATCGGCCAATGCTCATCGAAGCTACGTTGTAGCAACCTCTGCTGCTATATTATTTGGATACCACAACTCTCTGGTGTTGCACCTTAACTCTGTCTAACAACAGTCCCTATTACAATGGTAAGACCCAAACAACACTTACAGTACTGAGCATGAACAGAGAACCCTCTGCCTGTGCACCTCACTCTTGACTAACATCCTTAGATTTTTCAAGAAATGAGATTCAATGCAGCTCTGCTAACGTGGCTAAATCCGCTGCTGAACATATCAACTACTCACATGCACATTCTTGACTCTACAATTTATTTTTGCACTAAGATGTTGACCAGCTCAGTTAAGTCACATTGCTTTTCTCCCTTTGCACCCTGTTATTCCAACTAATTGACTCCAACATAACTGTGCCACTTCATTTCTATCTAATTACATTTCTCCATATTCCAAAAGCTTTATATTGACTACAACAGGCTCAGCAAGATATACAATTATCAAGTAGATAATGTTCTGCAGATGGAGTTTTACAAATGCCAATGGTCTCACACATTTGGACACACATTAGCTCTGTGAACATCTGTAGCAGAGAAGAACAACTTACTTGCACTCAATAACACTCTTTCTGGTGGATACCCCATCTAACCGAAGATTCCTCACCTTAAGAATATTCCCAGGTGCAAGACTGAACACAGAGATTTTCCAGAAATGCTAAATACACGCATGCAGGTGGCACCATATGGATCCTCAATAACTTTGTACCACCCAGGAAGTGACGGAGCACAGCTGCATATAAATGCCACCCCTGAGCGCTAACGTCAGTTTCTTAATCTTTCTCCATTTCCGCCCGCAGACTTGGATCACTTACAACAAATTGCAGGTGACACTGTGCCAACATCTAACTTAGATCCTTATTAGGGGAGACAGGAGGGCAGTGAAGACTCTGTAGCCAGATAGATTATCCATCACAAACAGTTACCAAAGTTCGGTAAGTGAAAAAGCTGGCAAGGTGATGTTCTGCCCTATATGGAAAGGAATGACAACCTTTCCGGAGGAAACAGCTGTTCTCAGAAGATCCAGTTTATCTGAAAAAAAGTTGGTAAATGGCTACTGAACCAACAGCTTGCAATACGCTCATGCAATAATCTGAAGTAATCGCAATAAGAAATGCCGTTTTGAATGTAAGAAAACACAGGGAAGAACTGTGCATTGGTTCAAATGGGGCAAACATGAGACAAGTGAGAACAAAAT
This sequence comes from Pleurodeles waltl, assembly GCF_031143425.1. Taxonomy (NCBI): domain Eukaryota; kingdom Metazoa; phylum Chordata; class Amphibia; order Caudata; family Salamandridae; genus Pleurodeles; species Pleurodeles waltl. The sequence continues at coordinate 971,962,736 of NC_090446.1, read as the reverse complement.
AAATGTCTGGCAATGGAATCAGTAATGGTTTGCTGGGAACATGTGAGTCTGTACTATCAAGAAACGCATCAGGCAATTGAAAAATGGAGTGCTCATTAGATAGACGAAAAGGGCTGACAGACCCTGCTCTGCTGCTGCTACAGGATGTCCTCCCAAAGGGGCAGCCAGTTTAGAGGACATATGCTCATGTCCAAAGGTTCAGAGTAGCACACTCTCCTCACCCAGTTCAGAGCTACTAGGATGACTTGGGCCCGCCCTTTTATGATCTTTTTCAGAACTCCGAGCAGGAGAAGCAAAGGTGGGAAGGCATACAAGAGATCCAAGCTACAATCCAAGTGAAAGGCATCCCTGAGTAAAAACTGCCTTGAGAACTTCAGCACGCCAAAACCTGGACAGTGCACATTCCCTGCAGTGGTGAAAAGATGAGCTAGGTTTCTCCACTTAGCTAGATGATGCCCTGTGCTACTGCTGAATAAAGCTGCCATTTGTGATCAGCTATGCAACATCGGAGGAGTTCATTCTGGTGTTTAAAGAACTGGTAAGGTGGTATACAAGCAGGGAGACGCCCTGGCGATTTTGCTTCTTGCAAAGTTACAAAGATTCCTGGCATAAGACCTACAATCACACTCCGCTTTGTGTGTTGCAATACAACATAGCGGGTGTGTGGTTTGTGAGAAATTTAATTTGTTTCCCCTTGGATGAGAGTAACGCTGTCAGTGCCAAGCGTATAGTCCACAGCTCCAACACCATCATGTGGAGCTGGGCTTCCACCGAAGACCACAGTTCTCTGAATCTCCAACTCTGCCAGATGACCCAACACATCAACGATGCATCCGTCACAATTGTTGGGTGCGGTAGAGAGAAGGGTCAGCCACCGTCAGACTGCACTCCGGCAACAACCACTGTATTCCCTTGGCAGTCTCCTCTGAGACATGGATGTGATCTGACAGGTTCCCTTGGTGGTGAGCCTGAGGCTTCAAACCCCACTGCAGAGCCTGCATGTGCCAACTAGTGTGGTCCAGGAGCAGGATGCCACATGCCAAAAAGCCAGGTCTCAGAGCTGCTCTCACTAAGATCAAGACAGAAGGTTGAAACTTTAGGATCATAACTCAAATGTCCTGGACCCACTGAGGATGAGGAAATGTTAAAAAAAAAAAAAAAAAAGCACTGCATCCAGGATGGCTCTATTGAAAGGGAGCCTCTGCAAAGCAGCCAGCTGTGACTTCGGCATGTTGATGGAAAGACTGAACAATATCAACAGGTTGGCCGACGTCTTGAGGAGCTTTACAACTATTTGAGGCGAGCATGCCTTTAGCAACCAGATATTAAAGTATGGAAATACTGGCACTCCCAAAACACCGCAGATGGACAGCGACCACCACAATCACGTTTGTGAACACCAGAGGTGCACTGATAAGGCTAAAGGGGAACACAAGAACTGAAAGTGCTTGTGGCCTAAATGAAACCACAGGTAGAGTCAGTCGGACTGGAATGTGGAAATAAGTGTCCTGCAGGTTCAACACCACTATTCAGTCTCCTGGATCTAGAGCAGACAAAACATAGAACTGGGTATGTCTTTTGAAGCTGAGAGGGTATCTTTCTTCAGCACCAGAAAGTAACAGGAATAGCAATCCGTCCTGACTTCTGACACCAGTTCCCCCTCTATGGCTCTCTTGGCCAAGAGTATGGGAAAGTGGTGCTCCAAGAGGCATTGCGGTTTAGCGAGTATGTCAGGCGGAGTGGTCAGAAGGAACAAATTACTTACCTTCGATAACACCGTATCTGGTAGACACATTATCTAGCCACAGATTCCTTACCTTTGATCTTCCTAGGGTGTCAGAATGGATCCAGAAGATTTTTCATGAGCAGTACCCCTGCGTGCTGGTAGGTGGCATTGATTGGCTACGTGCGGCATTGTCCACACTGGAAATTACATCCAGTCACCTTTATAGGCACCACTTCGGCATGCTGAGGTCAGTTACCTCATGGTTTTCCACACCAGAAGCACAGAGCAATAAAGTGCACTGACACTGGTGTGTCAAAACTAGGTCCCTGAAAGGGATCCTCCCTAACCCTAGAAATCAGTCTGCAGAGCGGGTAGGATGTTTGGACGTTAAGACATCTGCAGCTAGATAATGTCTCTACCAGATAAGGCGTTACCAAAGGTAAGTAACTTGCTAATCTAATAGCGACTTCTATCTGCAGATTTGTTAACACTGAATAGATACAAAAGCAAAACCGCCCGATGGTGGGAAACTAAACTAGGAAGTCCTGCAGGACCGAACAAGGGAAATGCCCATCTCTGGAGACCTGAATGTCGAGCCCATGTTGCTGCCAGGCAAAAGTCCAGGACTGGGACTACACGTGTTAATGCTATGGTGGAATGAGCCCTCAAGCACTCAGGAGGCTGCTTGTTGGCCAGTGCGTAGCAGATTTTGATGCAGACGATGACCCATCAAGAGATGGTCCATTTCTGCAACGCCCAACCTTTCTTCGTACCAACATACCCCACGAAGAGTTGGTAGTCCACCTGGCGCTCTTGTGTGCGGTCAAGGTAGAACAACTACGCTCTTTTTGTGTCTAGACGGTGGAGTCGCTCCTCTTCATTTGAGGGATGTGGAGGAGCGTAGAAAGTAGGCAAGGTGAAAGATTGTCCCACATGAAATGATGTTACCAGGCAGGTTAGAGGCCCTCATGAAAAGCACCAGTTTTGTGGAAAAACAGACAAGAACGGAGGCTTAGATGATAAAGCCTGCTGCTCACTCAGCCTCTGGACAGATGTTACTGCCATAACAAATGCTGCCAAAGAGGACAATTATGAAGAGGCTGGAAAGCAGCACACATCAAGAAAGTGAAGTCCAAGTGAAGTTCCCACTGGAGCATAATAAAAGGAGAAGAATAAACACGTAGAAGACTCTTGAGAAACCTATTTACAATAGGGGACATAAATAAAGAGGGTTGGTCAGGCAGCTCCAAGAAGGCAGACGGAGCAGAAAAGTAACCCCTTAGAGTGCCCAAAGCAGAGCTCTGCTGGGAAAGGGTAAGAATAAAAAGTAGAACATCAGATGGAAAGCAGAAATAGTGTCAGTGGACTTTTCTGTACAATTTAATACAAATTTCATCCATTTGCAGGCCTATATGTCTTGACAGAGGGACGCTGGCTGCCAGAATAACATTGCAGACTTCGAAAGGAAGGTCAAAAACTGTCAACTGTTGCCGCTCATTCTCCACGCAAGAAGGCCGAGAGTTGACAGTTTTGGTGAAGGGCCCTCCCATGCTGCTGTGAAGGAGGATCATCCCGAAGGGACAGCCTGATCGGAGGATCGACACTCATGTTCAGAAGCTCGGGATACCAGACTCTCTGTGCCCACTCTGCAGCCACAAAGCTGACTTCGGCCCAGTTTTTCCTGATCTTCTTATGAACTCTGGCAGGAGTGGTATGAGCTGAAAGGCATACAGGAGGCGTCAGCTTTACTCAAGATGAAAAGCGACTCCAAGCAAGAGCCACCTTGGAAACTCTAGCACGCAAAACTGCTGACATTGCGCATTCTTGGTGGAGGCGAACAGATCTAACCAAGGCTCTCCCCACTGCTGAAAGATACCTCCACCTCTGGGTGGAGACATAATTCATGATTCGCTCGATATAGAAGGCTGCGTTTAACCAACAGGGATTTGTCTTGAAGTTCCAGTCATGTCCAGAAATGCAGAGCCTCTTGACAAAGGGTTCACGACCCCATCCTGTCCTGCTTGCTGCATTACCACATGGCGGTGATGTCCGTGAACACCTGCACTAGCCTTCCCCTGTTAGAGAGTAAAAATGCTTTCAATGCCAATCGGATCGCACAGAGCTCCAGCATACTGATGTAGAGTCCAGATTCCACTGTATTTCCACCTCTCCCAGATGGCCTCCACATCCCATGAGTGATGCATCGGTCACTACTGTGAGATCTGGGTGGGGAAAAGAGAGGGGTCTGCCTTCGACCCAATCGTGGTTCGTTAGCCACCACTGCTAGTCTTTTGCAGTGCCCTCTGAGATCTGGACCATGTCAGAGAGATTCGCATGATGCTGTGCCCACTGAATCTTCAGGTCCCATTGCAGAGCCCGCAAATGCTATCTGGCATGTGTCAACAGCAGGATGCAGGAGACCATGAGTCCAATCAGCTTCTGAGTCATTCTCACTGAAATCCAGGATAGAGGCTGAAACATCATTATCATAGTCCGAATATCCTGGATTCGTTACTCGGGAGGAAAAGCCTGAAACTGTGCTGTGTCCAGAATAGCCCAGATGAATGGTAGCGTCTGAGAGGGAGTCCGGTGCAACTGCAGCATGCTTACAGTGAACCCCAGCAAATGCAGGAGGCCCTCCACGGAGGGGGGTGGTGGTGGGGAGAGAGATTGAGGAGAGCCAACAGCCTAGGGGGAGTGTTTAACAGCCAATCGTCAAGATTTGGGAAGAATGTCAACCCTGACCTCCGCAGATGTGCTGTGACCACCGCCATCACCTTGGTGAACACCCGAGGGGCACTGGTAAGGCCAAAGGGGAGCACGGTGAACTGAAAGTGCTTGTGGCCTACCATGAAATTAAGGTAGCGCTGATGGGCAGGCAGGACAGGGTTGTAAAAGTAGGTGCCCTGCAAGTTCAGCACTAACAAGACTTGAGCCATTGTGAGCATCGTGAACTTGTCCTTTTCAAGGAAGAGCTTAAGGGTTCGAAGATCTATGATAGGGCACAGACCCTTGTTCTGTTTGGGTATCAGAAAATAGCTGGAACAGCAATCACTGCCTAACTCTGGCACCGGAACCCTCTTTATATCTCCTTTGGCCAAGAGAGCGGTGACTTCCTCGTGAAGCAAGGACAAATGATTCTCCGTCAGCCAGTCGTGAGATGGAGACATGGAGCGCAATGTGAATTTGAAGGGGAAGAAGCAGCCCCTCCGAATGATCTGTAGAACCCACCTGTCCGATATTATGGACTGCCAGAGGTGGAGATAATGGCGGATTCAGCCACCTACTGGACACCCATGATCTAGTAGGGCAGGATTAGGTGGGTTTGGAGGCTGCAGCTGCCGGGGTGGAGATTGTTGGAGCAGAATATTAGCCACTTGACCCACTGGGTTGGTAGGAACTGCGCCTTCACCCACTCTGAGGGTGGGAAGCCTGATACGGACAGTGGCTGGGGACAGGGTTGGCGCGGTTGAACGCCTCTTCAGTACCCACAAAAGGAGCGAATGGCAGACTGGGGTCACAGGGCGGCTGGGAGTCCCAAGGACTTGGCCGTGGCCTGCGAGTCTTTAAAGTGCTCCAGCGCAGAGTTTGCCTTGTCTCCAAAGAGATGGTTGCCATCAAAGGGCATGTCTAAGAGGGAAGCTTGGACACCCCCTGAAAAGCCAGACTTCTCAGCCAGGCAGCCGGGAATGAGCCAATGGAGTTAGAAGCTTGGATCACCAAGCTCTCAGGGTAGGGTATTGGGTAAGGAAGTTTGTGTCCCCAGGTGTGATGGCACTGGGCAATTGTCCTGTTCACAGGAGCCCCTGTGCTGGGTTTGGACGACCAGGTACCCAAAATGACACCAGTGAAGACTTCTTTAAAGGGGAGCAGGGGTCCGGAGGACGAAGCTCCCGGTTGCAGCACCTCTGTCAAGATGTTAATCTTGACTGCCACCGAGGGCAACTCAAGGTCACGGACCTCAACCGCCCTCTTCAACACCACAGCATAGGTCGCCCCCCTCTCTGCAGCCACAGTAGGCAGAGAAAGCATGCCAGTATCTGGAGACATGTCCAGTCAGCTGACTTTACCCAGTTTCTCACACCAGTCCATATCCAGACCTTCTGACTGTTATTCTAAAGGATCCAGTGACCCCTCCCATTCTTCCCAGAGGCCTAGCCCTTTAGAATAAGACTGAGGCACCAAATTAGGACACAGGGACCTGTTTGCACAAGAATCGGCATCAGCTGACTCTGTTCCGGCTCTGTGCTGAATTCAGGAATCCAAATGGGGCTGGTGCCGCCGGGAGCATCAGCGCGGGATCCTTGGGGGCCCATTGGCGCCAAAGCCACTGGTGCAGAACCAGATGGGCCCAAAGGTGCTCTGGAGGGGTCGGCCTACTAAAAGAGGCGCATGGCTTCGTAAAACACTCTTCAGTGGGGGTTGCTCCAGCTCCCATAAAAGCAGGGAGGAGCAAAGTTGGCCCTGGCAAAGGTTCCAGAGAACTGTACACTGACTGATGATTGACCACTTACCGAAGTGTCCCAACATTTCTGAGTGGGATGAAGATGACTTGGGGCTCCTGGAGTGGGTCTGTGGCCTTCCTCTCGACCGAGACCTCTGAGTAGTCACGTGACACAGTGTCACCTTCTGGGCACTAACAGCTTTAGGGACCTCTCCCTCAAAGCCGTAGGTGCCATGGTCCGGCAGTCAGAGCACAACTTGAAGTCACTGCCGCATTCCAGACACCACAGATACACAAGGTGTGTTGGCAATCGATATGGTGGAGTGACAGTCACTAGAATAGTTGTATGTGATGCTCTTCCACCCGGGAGGGGGGTAGGAGGTATAAATGTGATACCTACCTGGCAATCATGTGCCGCAGAGGAAATATTTAAAAGGTTCTACAGCGTATGTAGGGTGAGGGGCAGGGGGGAGGGTAGGGTGACTTGTTGCCTTTGAGGACCTCGATATGGACGACCAGATAGCTGAATTTTTCATGGCAAGGTTTTGGAGAACAGAAGCTGTTGTGGCAAGCTGCGACACTACTGCTTTTAAAATAATTTACTAAGCTACAAAAGGGGCAAAACTGCTGGGGAAACTTCTGTGAGGTGGTGCCAACCCAAGGAAACCTGCTATTACTTTATTTTATTTAAATTACTTCAGGGCTGAGTCCTCCTTGTCTCTAAAAAGACGAATGCCGTTGATGGCACGTCCATAAGGGACTGCTGGACATCGTTTGAAAACCTAAATCCAAGCATGGCGCTTTTGCACCACACTAGTCCTGACTGCCCAATTAAAACAGTCAGTGGGGTCCAGACCTGAGTGGATAAAGTACTTCACTGCTTCCAAGACATCTTGTGGAAAGCACTTAAGATTGGGTCAGACATTACTGAGGCTGGTTGGCAAAATGACCACCACCATTTCCCATAATGCATGTGAGAATCTTTCCAGGAGGCAGCTAGTGGTCACTGACTTGAGTACAAGGGCTGCCGAGGGGATCATTATTTCAGAGAATGCCTCCATGCGTTTTCGACTGTCTCGGTGGGTGGTCAGAATCACATTTGGGGAAAGTCGACTTGCGAAGGCCTGCATCACTAGGCTCTCTAGAGTCCGATGCTGAAGGAGAAAGGCATGGTCCCCCAGAGCAGGCCTGTACTGTCTTGCAATCTACCTCTTGACTGTACTCAGCAGTGGGGCCGTGAGTGCCTCTTGAATGGTAATAGAGGCAGTTAAGATGTCTGTCCAAGATGAAGGACCACTGCGAGGAAATTCGTTTTGACTAAAGTAGTGGTAATGTAAGGTCCAAGACCTAGCTGCTCTCCTTATGAGAGAGGTAACAGAGGCAGATTCCTCTGTAACTGTTGCTGGGGTAGGTGAATGTAGGCCAGTGTGAGGGAATGTTCATGGTTCACAGGTGTCTTGTAGGTCAAGAAATAGATGGACTTCTTCAGAGATAGGATTATTGTCATCGTCATCATGGTCATAATATTGGGGTGGCAATGTATCAGGATCAGGGTTGGGACATTGTCAAAGTGATTGCGACCTCAGCAGAGGGTGCTGAGGATGACCCTTTGAATCCAAATGGACTACAGACTCCCCTTCCAGAGTCAGTGCTGGTGACAATGCTCTTCGTTGTGGTGTCGGTCATGGCACCATAAAAGGGATCGCCACCAAGCCCAGACTAGGGGCTGACCTCAAAGAGGTACTGAGTATCAAAGTCAGCATCAGCAATGAATCTGCCGGTGGTCAATCAGCTGGAGACCACTTCAGATGCTTAGGACCCAAAGGTGCTCCTGAAGGATCTGGTCGAGTACTGAATATCCTGTCCACAGCCTTGCAGGGTTGATGTGGCATTGCTGGTGGCCTGGGGAAGTAAGGTCTTGTCTGGATAATAGGTACCAAGGGTGTTGCGGAACTTGTAACGGAGTGAGTGGTGGGAAGAGGATGAGCCATACTTTGCCTTCTTGTGTTTCTTTGACTTTTTGGACTTACCGATAAAAAGGATACTGGGGATTCTCTTGCAGCCTTCAGACGACACAGAGACATGCCTGGAGCAGAGACACTAGAGACAGACATCGTTGGTGTCAGTCATCGACATCTGGCAATGGCAGTCTCACAGTTAGAACCCTGTATTTTTTGGCAGGAACATATCCCTTTCACACAGGTAAAGTGTGAGGGAAGAACTTAAGTGAAGTTGACTGGGTTCGAAGGAGTTCTGGATGCACGTTGGAAGGCGTGGAAAGAAAGTAAAAGTTGTCAGCATTGGGAGGTGGTGCAGATATAGTGGTTCCAACATCATATCCAGGGCAGGACGGATCGACACAGACCCGCACTATGTTACTTACCAGCATGTGAGACCATTGCTATTGGAAAGTCTCTACATCTAGTCTGGTGCCTGGGAGTAATCACAAGGTGAAGAACCTGCGGTCAGAAGTTTCAATCAGAACGTTCTATAGTGCTGGTGGAATTATCTATCAGGGACAATCACCCCAAGCAAAGACATGTGGCATAACTACTTTGAATCACTCAAGAGGTGACTCATTCTTCTCTTTGAACAGTCTAGATCCACTGAAGAGCAAGTCCATAAGGGACACTTGGACATCCTCTGAAAACCCAGTTCACCACACCCCAGTGCGCCTTCTATGCACTATATTAGTGCCAACAATGTAGCCTATCCAGTCTGTGATTTCCAGGTCTGGATGAAAAACATATTTGCTGCATTCTGTCCGTCTTGAATGGCTTTGGCAGTGAGTTCCAGGCAGTGAGTTCTGGAGCAGCTGGCAAGATCTTGCTGGCCATGACCCATAAGGCATGGGTGTATGTGTCCAGAAGGCAAAATGCCTCGAAATCACACAAAAGCCAGGTTCCCTGAGTAAAACATTTTCTTGCCAAGTTCGAAGGGAAAGCACGTGGATCAACTTTACTCGTGAAACTCTGCACCACAAGGATTTCAGGATGGGTGTTTTGTAAAAAAATCAGTCACCAGTGGTTGGTCTGTGCAGTCTGGCCAGAAGTCAGCTGGGCAGTGGGACCAAGCATGGCTTAGACAAAGGGGTCATAACAGTGTCCATAAGGGCCTTGTTATGTGGTCCTTATGGACCATGAAAATAGAGGCTCAGATGAAGTTGGACCAGGTTGCAGAATTTCAGTCAATGAACAAGCTTTACTTTCCCGAGTAGGTAACTTCACGTGTAGGACTTCTGCTTCTCTTTACGCTACTACCGAAATAGAGGAACTTTTGTCCAGTGGTGGATCAGGTAGTAAGTCTAGCTCTGTTTCTGGTAGGATATCAAGCAGAATGGTATTCTGAAAGCCTAAATACAGCCCTTCGTCAGTGCAATGAGAAGGAAGAAGATTGTACTTCACCTCTTTATCATCTGTGTCACGAGGGACAGTGTGCATGGCCTGGACCATATCAGAATCACACAGAGCCAAAGAGGTCCTAGGTCCTCTGACAGTAATGGCATCAAGGGAGAGGCAGTGGCTGAAGGTCTGGCTGCATTACCGCTGGTTGCATCTTAGTTATTTCATAGCACAACACAGAGCTGGTATCTGTTTTCATCGGCTCAGGGTAAGAAACCAGCGCCACAGTGGATCGGATACTGATGCTGGCACTGAAGGGACAGGCACGGACCCTGGGGCCAGAGTGGAAATCTAGACCAGCTTTGGTATGGGCTCAGGAATGGGTACAGAGTTGGTAGCTAGTGCTGGGGGGTAGTACCTGTTGGAGATGTCCAAGTGGGGCTGCTGCAGCTCTGTGTTGCCCAAAGCTGCACCAGAGGGAGCCAGTAGTGTCTGGAAAACTTGCAGCATGGCCTCTTTGAAGGGCGCTATCTGCTGTGTGTTTGGCATCAGATTGGGGAATTCAGATAATGCTGGGACCCAAAGCGGGACTGACTAGGAGTCAGAAGCTGGCAGACACTTCAAGTGATGCTCTGGCGACTTTTCGTCAGACTTTGGCTTTTTTGCGATCATGGCACATTTTTTACTTCGACTTTCGGGATGACTTTGAGTAAGAATGGGAGTTTGTACAGGACACAATTTGTGATCACAATTGAGAATGGCTCTTTGTCTTGGAGAGAGACCTCTGCTCAAGCATGATCTCTTCTTATTCTCTGAAGCGTAAAGCTTCACTTCCCACTTCCGGTTTGCCTTCATGTGCGCGAGGGCACACAACTTTGAGTTGTGGTCAGAGCACCACAGGCACACATCATGGGGTCCGTGACCGATATCTATTTCCTGCAGTCAAAGCACAGCTTGAAACCTGACGTTTTCATGGGAGACATATTTTCTGACACACAGTCTTTAAAACAGTTTGGAGACATCAGAAAAATGAAGTTTGGATCCAGGTCAAAGAGTACAGAAATAAAGGAACTGACATCAGTGTGCAGGGTGGTGCTTATATGCGGCTCTGCTTCTTCACTTCTAGGGTGGTATGAAGTCACCAGGGGGCTTAGTATGACAACCTAATGGTGCATAAGTGGAAAACATCTCCTGATCCAGTCTAAAGCCTGTGAATATTCTAAAGGTGATAAATCTGCGGTTAGAAGTATCTATCAGAAACCTGTGATGTGACTGATATGAAGAGTTTTGTTCATGCTCTTTGTTGCATTTCCGATGTTCAATTAAGACTTCTGTTTTTACCACCTGTTGTTTTCTTTGTCTTTTTAGTTTTTTACTGGTATAAACATCCATCAATCGTGTTTTTACCCCCCACAGCAACCCATGCACCTTGCCTTCCTGTCACAAGTCCTTTTCACAGCTCTTTCAAAGCTTTTTTCTGCCCACTACTTCCTCTGCACCTTCATAGCTCTGCCTCCTGGCTTACCACAATCTTCTCATTGCTCTCTAGTCACATCTAATCTGCTGCATGAGCTTCAATCTGCGACCAACCCCTTTCTTTATAGTTTCCTCTCTGGCTCCTTCCCCAGTCACAGTCTTTTTTGACTACTCAACAATTTGCTGCTGGTGACTGTGCTCACAATTGCTTCTTCTATCTCCTTTCACTGCCCCATGTTGGTCCCTGCTAAGCACTGCATTTATAATGAGGACTCATTCACCACCCCTATTAGTCACAGTGTTCTTAACTGCCCACCTGCTTTCTGACCTCTATGAAACAAGTCGACCAATATCACTTCTGCTGTCCCTGAACCCTTTCTCCCAGCTTTGACACAGCTGCCATGGCCCCCTATTCAACAGATGATGCATTAAACACCCATTCTTGGGGAATGCCCCTTGTTTGGGAGTGCATTTTCAACCCATATAACACTTTCTCCCTCACTACAATCTTTTAAAGCTGAACTAAAGAAGTCTATTAAACGATCCCAATGACTTGCTCATACGAATAAACCTACCATGCTACTAATGTAGTGATTCTGAACTCAACTGTGTACAGCTTGTCAGTTTCTCCACTACTAAACCTAAGCGCTATATGACAAAGTTCAAGACAAGTCCAAGTCTCCTTTATGTATGAAATATATCCTCATCTTTGACCCACAACTGCTTTTTTCTACAAATGTTTATATCTTACAAACCCTGCAGTTATCTGGTTATTCTAAACAACCCTTCAGTCATCACTTCAAAAGTTAAAAGCTACATTATTGTATTGCTGTGAATCACAAATGAATTTAGCTTTCACCTGTCTCATGATTGCACATGTTAAGTTATATCCCTTCCATCTACAGATATTGGTTAATTTCCTATCCTCTCTGCCACTCTTTATGGCCTATCAGTGCTACATCAAAACTCAACACCAACCACCAATCACACAGGCATGCAATGATAAAAGCTGGCCACGTACCTGCTCTGCACTATGCTGAGCATCAAGTAATTGGGAAGCATGAATGCTACCTCTTTCCTCACAACAGTACACTGAGAGCAAGTATGAGTTGGCACCTCTTTACTCTGATTGGAGTGTTAAGCATCTATTCTCATCACCTCCTTGCCAGTGCTGGAGAAGCGTTTTTGTGCAGCTATGGTGATACGTCTATGCCCTTCTTCTAACAGATTCTCAAGCTTGCCTTGTTCAGGCCACAGATTTTATACTCACCAGTCATTGAGAGCCATGCGCCGGTCAAACACACGTACGGAGCCATCACCCAAACCAGCCACAATTAGGGAGCGGTTAGAGTCGCTGGCCAGGCTAGTCACACAGCTGTCTGCCCCAGTAGGGATATCCTAAAAGAGGCAGAAAAGAGGCATTAAGGGTAATTCTGTAATGGTCTAATAATAATTCCTTTTTTCCTACAAGGGCAATGCAAGCGTTCGCTTTGATAACTTTTTTATTCATACATCCCCCGTCCCCCAAATGAGTTATCTGTGGTGAGTGGTCAGTGTATCACTTTAGGAATGCCAGTTATGAATATGTCCCTGGATAGCTGCTTACAAGCTCTGTACAAGGCCTAGCAGGGGGTGAATGAAATGATATGTATCCCCAAGCCTGAGCAGAGACTGGTTGCCAGTATTCCTGGAGTAAGCATATGATTGGCCAGGTGAGGGGAAGGGAGACTCGTAAGCCTTTTTAAGCCTGGATGTTCCGGTGAAAATGGTTGAGTTTTGTCTTCTATCCTCGTGGTTCACCAGATGAGAGTCCAGAGGTTTTGAGTTAGGAGTCATGGGTAGTCCTAGCTATGTGTTGTTTCTCGTACTTAAGTGATTGAGTTTTCCTTCACTGTCATAAACCTGCACTGCCTCACCCTCTGCTGGCAGTGAACCCAAATGGTAAGGAAGGAAAGCGCTTGCGTTAGGGTGAGTGCATTCCAGAGGGTTTGGTGTGAGAAGAACAGAGGAAGCTAGGTTATATCTTACTCCTACTGCTCCATACCTCATGTAACAGACACTAGGCCTCACTGTGGCAGTACAGTATGGGTTTTCCGTAACAAGTGCAATCGTGAACCTTAACCATCATTTGGCTAGGTCAGTGAGGGCATCTTCCCCATACTCAACCTCCCAAGAAGGATTCCTTTATTTTAACCCAAATTGGACTGCAGATTCAACACACAAACTGCACTCCTATGATGAAGGCGACTGGCAGACATACTTGGTGCCTGTGGGCTTTGAAAAACTGAAAATATGTTGAGCCCAGTTCTTGAACTGGCAAAACACAAGATAGTGGTACTCTCCTGTAGTTCTTAAGAGTTTGGGATCACAGCAGGAATGAACTACACTGCATACACGCATCCTTAGCACCTACTCTATTAGCACATCACAGGTTCTATTAGCATCTTTGCAGGTCTAAAGGGACAGAAAAGAATACCATGAGGCCCTAATTCCACTAACGGGGAACAGGAGGTACCAGGGCCTACAAAGGTAAAGTACTTCACAAACTGAATTGTCTTTTGATACCTAAAAAACCGTATTATTAACCACCTCAACATTAATTATTTCACTGACTTCACAAGAATGAAAGGCATATGCTGGCAGCACTGGCAATCAAACCAGCAATGCATACAAAAGAGTACATTAGCTATTTAGCTATCTTACAGACTCTTCTCTTGAAAAACTGATGGCTTGATCTAAACTGAAGGCACAGTGTCACCACCAGTGCTAGAGGGAAATGGATGCAGGTTGTTAGCAAGCATATTCATCATCAAGAAAAATATATTCTTACACCTTTTGTAAGATTTCCTCTCTCGATCCAGTTGGTTGTATACAGCATCTATAGTCTTGAGTTTCTTTCTGGATAGGGCGGGAGATGGTGGTCTGCCTCTGAGGGCATTGTGAGGGACAGAATTCTAAACCACATGTGCATAGAATGAGAGGACATCACATTTGATCTTCTTTTTCTTGGTTGTTTTGGTTTCCATCCTTATGATGAAGCAAGTAATACCTAGACCTGCACTGGTCTTGATTTTAGGTACCATACAAGATAGATTTGCTGCTGTTAACAGCTTTGCATGTTATGCAGCAGATGGTGAAAGTGATGCAGGTGGTAAAAGGATCGCAGGGAGGCCTGGGAGTTGTTTCAAGTTTCCAAGGGCCTTTGATGAGGTGTACTACTGCCAGAAGGACACTTCAGCAAAGTAGGGTAGATTACTAGAATTCTGGCCGATAAAGCATTGTCTACCGAGGTAAGAGAGGACTGGCAACTGGGAGGCTGCTCTGAAGTAGTAGCCTTGGGAAAGGCTTCACTCTATGAAGCTTAAATAAACGGATGCCAGCTGATGTGTATTTTGAAGCTAAGTTTAGATTCCACAAGGAAGCTCAAGGATTTGACGCTGTTGATGAGTGTGGCGACACCCATGCTAATTTCAAAAAGATTTTTCTGCATCTAGGTTTTAATGATGATATTGAACTTAAAGTTGCTCTGGGAATTCAGTTTCTAATGGTGGCAAGACAGACCTTAATTTGCCAATGTTTCTTCAGGGTGTTACTCTTCAGAGTAATGGCTATTCATTTTGGAGGAGTTGGCCTGAGATTTAGCTTCCAGTCAGAAAGGAGCTTTACTTGAACTTCTAGGCATCCAGCCTAGAAGAGCAGTTTTAACTGTACTAAGCACAATCAGATAAACCAGCTAGGAGAAAAGAAAGAAAGGGATGTGTGACAAAGTACAATACCAGATATCAGTAAAGGAAAATGTATGCACCTTTGGAGACATTGGTATCTGTGAAGATTCTCACTGCAACACAAAAAAATTGTTTTACAGGCTGTCTTGTCATCACTTGATGCCACATATGTTCTAGCTATCACACTGGCATCATGGAATGTCAATTAGACACACCACAGAGCACCTAAATAGCCTTATCCATTCAGTTATCATATTATATTTCCAGTTGCAGCCAGAACATCCATGATTGACAATTAGGTTTGCAAGCAATAAAGAGTCTCAAGAGGGAATACAGTATCCCTAATTATCAATGCTACTGAATAGTCCCACTTGTTTATATTAATTTATACTACTTACTGTGCAGACTCTTTATTCTTTGAAAGATTATCACCCCCTCACTAGCCTGCCTCTCAGGCAATGTCCAACCCATTTGAAAGGAAGGGCCTTGGATACGTAAAAATAATCTAATCTATCTGAAAACACACTAAACTATCAATCTTCCAAAAAATGTTTCAACCTGGCATTAGAGCCATGCCTCAAGAATGCAAGAGTGCACACTTCTCATTGTTTTCCTTGTTCCTCACAGTGGAATCATGCTGGCTGACTCCTGATGCACTACACCAGATTGCTATTTCGAATCTACTAGTCCACGGTCAATCCTTCTCATTCAAGTACACTACATTCCCTCAGGTTAGTTGCGTACAGTTGCCGAGGCTATCAAAGCATCTTTTCTCTTAGCTACAGATGCTATGGTAGCCAAAGGTGCAATTGCTGTTTTTTGTTTATTTAGTCTGTGCAAGAACTACCTTCAAAGCACTGACCCGGGTCAAACCTAGGATTGTGTAAAAATGAAGGCAACAACCTAAAGCGTTCCAGAATAAAATGACGTTTAGAGTAGCCAAAAGTCCTAAAGATCTTGTAGAATGTGAGATCACATAAATGTTCTCCAAAGTGCGGGCTACTTTATGACCAAAAGGCACAGCTAAGGATTTTCAATTGCAATATTCAGTGAAATCCCTTACAAAGGAAGTAAAGGTAGACATTCCCTTTGCAATGGAACAGAGAGTCCGTATTAGATAAAAATAGAGACTTACTTTTGTTAGCATTCTTTCTGATGGATAATCTAACTGTATATTTTTAACCTTGTGTCTACTCGTAGGCACTAGACTGATTATGGAGATTATTCTCATCAGTTCCCTCATGCGACGGTGGGTTACTTGGTGCGCCTCTCTGTCGGGTCTGCCCCACCCTGTATGTGATGTCAGGGTCCCTACATAACCATCACCTCTGTGTTCTAACATCAGTTTATTTCTTCTATCCGTCTGAGCCGTAGGCCATTGTAATCAAATTGTGCCAGTGTGCAACCATATTACCATGAACTGAAGGGGTTAATTCCACAGAATGAGGAGGGTGGGTCGGTGAGCAATCTGCATTTAGAATATCCACCAGAAAGAGCATTACCAAAGGTAAGTAACTTTTTCTTCAGATATTTCCAGCCGGAAATTACTCACCTTGTGAACAAATACCAGAGCAGTACCTCCCCAAGTGGTGGATCTGAGGAATGGCTCAGACCAAGAAAACCATCAGGACAGAAGGGGCGAAATGCCCATATTTGGCAATCCAGGCAGCAGTGCTTTGTGAACGTGTGAACTGATGACCAGGTAGCAGACTGGCAAATGTCCAAGGCTGGTACACTGTGCACCAGTGCAGTGGTAGCAGCCTCTGCTCTAACACTTAGCCCCTCCAGAGGGCTTATCCTGGACAAACCAGATTATGATGCATCAGATAATCCATCTGGAGATGGTAAACTTCTGCGTGTCCTTTCTATTCTTTGCCTGAGATATGCCCACAAAAAGCTGATCGTCCACCCGATGTTCTCTGGTGTGATCGATGAAGAAGGTTAAGTTTTGATTTGGGTCTGGTCAATGAAGCCTCTTTTCTTTCTTGGGTGGGTGGGGCGGGGCAAAGAAAGCTGGCAGAGTGACAGCATTTCCCTGTGTGGAAATGCTTAACCTTCAGGAGAAAAGCAGCTCAGACCAATTGTCCGTGAAGAGGGTGGTATTAAGTTGCTGGACTAAATACATGCAATTGACTCATAAGACGAGCTGATGTCAGAGTGCAGCTGCGCATTGGTTCAAATGGGGCACATGTGAGGAAAGTGAGAACAAAGTTTTGGTACTACTGAGGCATCTGTAACGATGTTGGCGAGAACATATGGGCAAACCCTTTGAAAAATGCATCCCAAAATGTTATTTAAATGGCTGATCAGCTAAATGCAAATAGTTGAAAGGGACCCTAAATAATCTTTAACTGTTACCAAACGAAGACCTTCAGCATAAATCATTCTGGTGGTGGGAAACCTGGCTCCCAAGATGACACCCACAACTTTTGGAGGAAGGTTAAAAAGCCATCAACAGTTGTCGCTCAATCTCCACGAATGAAGGTGTAAGTTGTGTAGGCTCAGGTGCACAACACTGCCGGTTACTGCGACAGGAGATCTGACAAAAAAGGGGCAGCTGAATCAGCACATGCCATTAAGTTCCGAGTACCACGCTCTCCATGCCCAGTCTGTAGCTACTAGGGTGACTAGTGCCTGGTTGTTTCTGATCTTCTTCAGAACTCTGGGCAGTAGAGGGAGAGGCAGGAAGGTGTACAGGAATCCAAGCAAAAGGCATCTCTGAGCAAGAAATGTCTTGGAAGTTCCAAAGCGTGAAAGTTTGGACACAGTGTGGTCTCTGCAGTGGTGAAAAGATTGAGCCAGGATACTCCCCATTGCTGGTGATGCCCTGGGCCACCTATGAGCACAGCTGCCATTCGTGTTCCACTAGGCAACATCTGTTGTGTTTGGCCGCCCTAGAGTTTAAAGATCCTGCTAGGTGCTTTAAGACCAGGGAGATGCCTTAACGATTCAATCATTTCCAAAGGCACAAAGCCTTTTGCCACTGGACCCAGGATCCCAGTCCACCCTGTTTGTTGCTGTACCACATAATGGTGGTGTTGTCTGTGAAAACCTGCACCTATTCCCCCTTGATGGTCAGAAAGAATGTTTTTGGTACCAAGGAATTCAACCGCATCTCCAATTTGATGAGGAGGCGGCTTCTGCTAGAGACCAGAGTCCTCTGATCTGCACTTCTGAAAGATTACCTCCCCAACCCAACAACAATGCATCCCTCATGACCATTAGCTTTGTGTGGGATAGAGAGGGATGTATGCCACCGATCCAATTGTGGTCAATGCCACCACTGCAGATAATTTGCAGTCGCCTCTGACACCTGCATGGAATTGGAAAGATTCCCTGAGTGCTGATCCCAATGAGGTTTAAATTCCACTAGAGGGCTCCCATGTGCCACCTGACGTAGTCAACAAGCAGGAGGCTAAGAGGCATCAGAGCCACCCTCACTGAGACACAGGTCAAGAGTTGAAACATTGGGAACAAAACCTGTATGTCCCAGAACCACTGAGGAGGAGTGGATGCTTGGAAAAGCACTGTGTTCAAGGAAGGGAATTGGCTATGGAGGAGTC
This sequence comes from Pleurodeles waltl, assembly GCF_031143425.1. Taxonomy (NCBI): domain Eukaryota; kingdom Metazoa; phylum Chordata; class Amphibia; order Caudata; family Salamandridae; genus Pleurodeles; species Pleurodeles waltl. Next base: position 971,944,461 of record NC_090446.1, on the reverse strand, counting down.
AGGCATGACCACCAAGTTGATGGAAAAACCTAGTGTTGTCAATATGTTGGCAGTCATCTGGAGATGGCCCACATCTGCCTGAGGCAAACCCTCCTTCAGTAGCCAGTTGTCGAGGTATGGGAAGACTGGTATTCCCAAATTCCGAAGATAGCAAGTGACCATTTTCATTAACACTCAAGGTGCACTGGTAAGGCCGAGGTGCTTGTGGCCTACCCACAACCACAAGTAGTGTCTTTGGGATTGCAGGATAGGGTTGACAAAATAGGCCTCCTCCAATTCCTGTCTTCTGGATCCAGGGCAGACAGAACTTGGGCCAGGGTGAGCATTTTGAAATTGTCTTTCCTGAGGAAGAAGTTCAGAGGTTGAAGATCGAGGATAGGGAGGAGGAATCAGTCTTTAGTCAGCACCAAGAAGTAACAACCAGTCCAGACTCCTGATGCTGGCACACTTTCTATGGCTTTTTGTCTAAGAGGGTTTGAGTCCCCTGACAGAATAGACAAGTGGTCCTGTGGGAGACACTGTGGTGTGGGCGGCATGTCTGGAGGGGTGGAAAGGGAGAGTGAACCTGTTCTGGACAATTTAAAGCGCCAACTGGTGATGTGGTGCACTGCCACTCGTGGAGGTAAAAGGTGATATGGCCTCCAAACAGGTGACTGTGCATCAACTAGGGCAAACTGAAGTGGCTTTGTGGCAGCTGTGGAGAGGGAGGCAGGGTGTTACGTGGTTTGTTGCCCCAGGGGGCCTGGATGTTGGCAGCCAGGATCACCGGCCTCTGCCTCAGAAAACTTAGGAGGCTTGTTGCTGCTGAGTCAAGGTCCAACGCAATCTCTGCTGAAATCCCTTGCTGAAATCTCAAAGGGGTGAAATTGTTGGGGAATGTGATGCTAGTACAAGAGCGATTGCTTTGCTCTCCTTGAAGTGCTCCAAGGCTGAGTTTACATTGTCTCAGGAAGAGATGTGTGCCATTAAAAGGCATTTCCATCAAGGAATATCTTGCTAAACAGATCCACACGAGGTGAAGCGCCACACTTGTCCAGACTGACCTACCCAGTCAGTAGTGACGAGGCCTGCTCGAATTAAATACTTAACAGTGTCTGGACCATCATAATTGGCATACTGGAGGTTAGCACTGATGTCTTCTGGCACTGCTGGCAGATCTCGGCCATCATGTCACACAGTGCATGTGAGTATCTACCTAGCATCAACTCGATTTCACTGAATGGATGGCAAGGCTAGCAGATGTGAGCATGCATTTTGCTAATGTTTCCATGTGTTTCCACTCTCTGTTCGGCAGGACGGTCGGCAATGCATTTGAGTTCAGTTTGCTAGTACACAGCTGAACTACAAGGCTTTCTGGTGTAGCGAGTTGGAGGAGAAAGGCAGGATTGCCTGGAGCAGGCAAGTGTCTTCTTACTATTTGGAGGTTCACTGTCGGGCACAGTTTGGTTTGGCTGTAAGGACATTGGATGTGACATCACCTCAGTGATGGGAAGCTGTAAGTCAAGGACCTAAGCTGCCCTCCTAAAGACCATTGCAAAGGAAGCAGACTCTTCAGGGAGTGGGTCTGGAGTAGGGGAGTGTAGGCAGGTGTGAGAAGAGGTATTGTGTCCACTGACACCTTATAGGGCCAGAAAAAGGTTTTCATCATCACGAACATGACTGTCAACATCATCGTTGGAGTGATATCAGGCCATCCCAATGACGGCCTGTCACTGACATCTGTTTGTGGCAATCCTTACATGTTTCAAACCTTGTCTTTTTAGGTGTGGGCATGTCCCATGCATAGTGGAAAAAGTTTGAAGAACAAAGTCTGTCTGTCCTGCCACAATTTGAGGAAGCAAGTTTGAGATCAGTGTCAGAAAGTGTGCAAAGAAAGGAACTGATGCCAGTGCACAGAGGTGATGGTTATGTAAGGGCCCCAATGTCACATCTGAACCGGGATGGATCAAATGTGGAGCCGCACAATGTTACCTATTGACGCACAAAGGAATTGCTGAGAAAAATCTCTGATCCAGGCTCAGGAACTGAGAGTATGCAAAAGGCGAAGAATCTGTGGTTAGAAGTACCTATAAGAAAGCAAAATGTGGACCATCAACCACAACTTCATATGCTGACCCCTCTTCCGCATCAGGCAAATTATTCAGCACCAGTTGTCACAGGCAGTACTAGCATCTTGCCAGATTACTGAAAGCATTTACAAATCACAAAGGCAGCAACCTTGACCTATGTGACTGATGTGTTGAAGGGTTGGGAATGTATTAGTCCTAAGGCTGGAATAGACCACAAGAGCAATTAAGAGTTGCACTATTTGATGGATAAGAAGGACAAAAAGTCCTTAATGAACAGTCACTTACCTTCCATAATGCTCTTTCTGGTAGAGACTCTCTATATCTGTAGATTCCTCACCTTTTGAATACTCTTGCATGCGTCAGACTGGATCCAGAAAATCTTGATCAGTACCCCTGCATGCCACTGGCTCTGCATCAATGTTTTTTCATAATGGATGTAAAGTGCGTGGGCCTATATAGGCACCACAAATGCGTGCTGACATCAGTTGCTTTCTTGATACTTCTGCAACAGAGTCACCACTGTGAGCGCTTGGGAGGTAGCAGGGGAGGTAGAGAGGAGTCTCTGCTCGTCCATTCGCGGTCTCACAGCCACCACAGCAAATGTTTTGCAGGCTCCTCCGAAATCTGGCCCAAGCTGGAAAGATCCCACTGGTGCTGTGCTCAATGGGACTTCAGATCCCACTGCAGAGTCTGCATATGCCATATGGCATGCTTGACAAGCTGGATATAGAAGGCCATCAGTCCCACCAACCCCAGAGCCATCCTCACTGAGATCCAAATCAGAGTCTGAAACAGTGGGCTCAAAGCCCAAATGTCCTGGATTCTCCTCTCTGGGGAATGGGTGCAAATTTACAATGTGTGTAGATTGGGTCAGATGAAGGGGTGCATCTGTGAGGGAGTCAGGTGTAACTACGGCACATTGATAGTGAACTCCAAAGGATGTCAGGAGGTTCGTCTTAGTCTGGAGGTTGTTGACAACTGCCTGAGGTGAACCCTCCTTCAAAAGCCAGTTGTTGAGGTAGGGGAAAGATTTGAACCCTCGAACTCCGGTAATGTGCTGCTACCACCATCATCACTTTTGTGAACACCCGAGGAGTGTTAGTAAGACCAAAAGAGAGTACAGCAAACTGAAAATGCTCATGGCCTACCGTGAAGTGCAAGAAATGCCTGTGAGCCTACAGGACGGATATGAGAAAATAACAGCCCTGCATGTGTAGTGCTACCATCCAGTTTGTGAGGCCGGGGGCAGACAAGACCTGGACGAAGGCGAGCATCTTGAATCTGTCTTTCAGAGGAAAGCACTGATAGGCAAAGATCTAAAATAGGACTGAGTCCGGCATCCTTTTTCAGCACCAGGAAGTAGCAAAGATACCAGCCATGACAAATTTCTGGTGCTGGCACCCTCTTTATGGTCCTTTGCCCACAGGAGTCTGCACTTCTGCAGCAAGAGCAACGGATGGTCCTCTGTCAGTCAGTCTGGGGATGGTGGAAGGTGTGGCAGGGTGTCTAGCAATGTTAAGCACAACCCGCTGAATAATTTGCAAGACCCACTTGTCTGAAGATATTGCTTGTCACTCTGGCAGAAAGCAAATAGGTCTGGCATTGACTGCTGTTTTGGCTTTGCCAATGTTTATTTCGCTTTTTTGAACGAATGCACACACTGTATGAAAATGATAATTACCTAGAAGCCATAATTATTTTTTTTGTCTATTTAAAAGTACACATTACACCAGTCGACCCTGGTACTGAAAGAAACTACTTTTTGTGCAGATTGATATGTAGCAGCATTCCAAAGTGGTGGTTTGCGCTATATAAATGCATTATAACATTTCCTCTATCTGGGCTTTTGTTGCCATTTAAAAGTGTGTATGTGGTTAGTAGCAGGATTATTAAGTGATAAGTTTCAAGACGATATGAGTTTGTATGAAATTACACTGAGCATGGTTGTGGAACAGCTTTGTGTGGTTTTGTGTACGGATGGGTTTGGTGAAGGATATTTCCTTGAACAATCCACAATTACTCTGAGATGTGAGACTATGAAGAAAACACTTTCAGTCGGTTTTAAGATCGCTACATCGCCTCAGAGAGATTAAACGTGGAATTAAATTGAAGATTCTCTATAAAGGCTATTTTCTTTGAAATCTTAGCATAGTTGTGCTACGCCCATCATAAACCGCAGCAGAATTTCTGAAAAAAGGTTTTTTACATTGACTGAAGAGTGGTATATCTATGCTCCTCAATTTAGTTGATATGTTTACACATATCAGCCTCTGTTGTGGTTTATTTTTCTGTTGCATAATTTGAAGCTTTGAGAGCAGTTAGGCTAGACTCCAAGTCGCTCGGAAATAGCAGCAGTTTGGTTTTGAAAAGACTAAAAACTAGAATCACTCAGAACCAAAAATGTAATTTCCCAAATATTTCAAACTGCTTTGCGACTTTTATCCAAGGAGCATGAAAGGTCTCAGCTGGACATTTTCTTCCTATGTTTCATAAACAATAGTGATCACCCTGGAATCTAAGCTAAAGCTCACATACAGAGTCTTAAACATCCACAGCTGTGTCCAAGACAGTGCCATGTACCTCCCATGGACAGAGGCATAATGCAAGGTTGGTACCATGCTGTCAAGTACTGCGGGTAGAGTCTGTGACCTTATAGGCATACAGTGAAGGTGTGTTGAGATATTCTTGGGGTCCCCGTTTGTGCTCTGACTGGTGGCATTTAATGTCCAACATCCCTCAGCCCTTGTACTGGAGCTTAAATTTACGGAAAAGCGGTAGCCAAACATTTAAAGATTTAATTCCCCTATACTCACTCACAGACTGAGCAGTAAGCACAGAGACAATATAGGAACTCGTAGGTGCATGAAAAAAAATCACAAGTGAACATAGCTGACGCACAGCCTCCCCAGATGAATCCAACCCATTCCAGCAAGGGATTAGAGTTGGTAAGTTGATAAAACTAATATGAAAGGTGGTTTCAGAGCTAGGCCATTTTTGGTGTTCAGTGCCACTTAATAGATCTGTAGTGCCCAAAGCTTGATGCACCCAGGGGTATCAGAAAAACCCTACCATTGTTATAGGAATGGAGACGTAGGCCAGTTTTGGAGTCCCTCTCTCTGAATGTGAAGGACTAAGGGGGTCATTCCAACCTCGGCGGTAAAAGGTGTTTACCGCCGTTCAGAAGACCGCCATAACACGGCCGCGGCAAACCGCCAAAATACAGACATCCACAAAAGTCTGCCACACCAAAGGCCAGCGAGAAACTGGCGATGACCAAACCTCCACCGTCACGCCAACACCACCGTCACAACAGCCCCCACAAAGGAATGCCAGCACTGGGGTACACGGGCACCCACCCATTGCACGCTATGGCACACACAGAAGCAATAACCATACTTTTCTACCCCTGCAGGACCCGAATGCCAGGTCACCGCGCAGGAGGGTCCACAAATGTCCACTCCACCCCCAGAAGAGGCCCACAGTGAGGACAGCAGCTCTGTCTCCCTGGATCTAGATGACCAGCCCGGTCCATCGGGGACCTCGGGACAGTCGGTTCCCCTCACACAGCCACAGGCCACAGCAGACCTTCCCCCCTCGGGAAACACCAGCACAGCACCCACCCAGCGGGCCCATACCTCTGTCCCAGGACACGTCAATCAGCGGTGTGTCCACCACTACAGGGAACCCAGGCTAACCCAACACCAGGGACCTGGGGGCAGTGGTAGTGGGCACACGGTTCAGGGGACAGAGGCCCATGGAAACAGGGGAACTGGGAGGGCTGCTGTGCGACAGGGGGGGGACAGGCCCAGGAAACCCACTCTCCACGAGGCCCTCTCCTCCATCATGGGAGCATACCACCACTCCCAGGAGACGATGGCGACGGTCCTGGCCAGGTTTCAGGAGATCCAGCTTCTGCAGGAGCAACAGTATATGGGGTTCAGGGAGGAACTAAGAAACATCAGTTCCGCCATGGGTACCATCGTAGTGGCCCTGAATCAGGTAGCCACAACATTGCGGGACACTGTGGAACCTCAAAGGGCCCCTGACACTAGCATGGACCAAGAACTGCCTACCACCTCCGCCGGCGCTAGTAGACAGGAGGCCCCGACACAAGACCAACAGGCCACCAGAACCCCACCCCCTGCAGAAGGAGAACCACCCCGCAAGCGGGCCCTGAGATCCAGGAAGAAGACAGAGTAAGATGTCAAGACCCCCGCCAGCAAAGGATACCGCCCTGATTGTCATCCAACTGTCCCACCTTGTCACCCTGTCCAACCTTAAACTGCCCCTGCTCCACTTTCCACAGGCATTTGGACAATGCACCTGTGATACTGATAGTCTGGACTCTGTCATGGACAATCCTCCACCATCACCCCTCACCGATTTGCAACCACCCATCCAATTTTGAGCACTTGAATAAACACACTTATTGCACAAAACAATCTGGAGTCTGGCTGTGATTTAGAACAAATGTATTAGACATGACCGTGCCAAAATGTTCATTCACATTGTGATGCCAACAAACCGCTGTCACACAGCTGTAGTCCATGGGGAAACAAAGCAGATGTCATGCAGTGGGGCCCACATCTCTGAAAACAGAAGGGAAAGTCACAACTCAGTTACCATACACTGGGGGAAAAAGTCAGACAGTAGAGAGGTAGGAGTCTTTAAGTAAATGTAATATGTCGGTGTGTACTCTTACCTGTGTGTCATTGAAAATACTGCTGTATTACTGTGTTCCTGTTCTCTATGTCGTCCTCTTCGCCTTCCTCCTCTTCACTCTCCACAGGCTCCACAGCTGCTACAACACCACCATCTGGACCATCCTCCTGCAGAAAAGGCACCTGGCGTCGCAAAGCCAGGTTGTGAAGCATACAGCAGGCCACGATGATCTGGCACACCTTCTCTGGTGAGTACATTAGGGATCCACCAGTCATATGGAGGCACCTGAACCTGCCCTTCAGGAGGCCGAAGGTTCGCTCGATCACCCTCCTAGTCCGCCCATGGGCCTCATTGTACCGTTCCTCTGCCCTTGTCCTGGGATTCCTCACTGGGTTCAATAGCCATGACAGGTTGGGGTAACCAGAGTCCCCTAATAGCCACACCCGGTGCCTCTGGAGTTGACCCATCACATACGGGATGCTGCTATTCCGCAGGATGTAGGCGTCATGCACTGACCCAGGGAACTTGGCATTAACATGGGAGATGTACTGGTCAGCCAAACACACCATCTGTACATTCATGGAATGATAACTCTTCCGGTTCCTGTCCACCTGTTCACTCCTGCTGGGGGGGACCAAAGCAACATGTGTCCCATCAATGGCACCAATGATGTTGGGAATATGTCCAAGGGCATAGAAGTCTCCTTTCACTGTAACCAAATCCCCCACCTCAGGGAAAATGATGTAGCTCCTCATGTGTTTGAGCAGGGCAGACAACACTCTGGACAACACCTTGGAAAACATGGGCTGGGACATCCCTGATGATATGGCCACTGTTGTTTGAAAAGACCCACTTGCTAAGAAATGGAGCACTGACAGCACCTGCACTAGAGGGGGGATCCCTGTGGGTTGGCGGATGGGTGACATCAGGTCTGGCTCCAGCTGGGCACACAGTTCCTGTATAGTGGCTCGGTCAAGCCTGTATGTCAGTATGACATGTCGTTCCTCCATTGTCGACAGGTCCACCAGCGGTCTGTACACGGGAAGAATCCTCCATCTCCTCGCATGTCCCAGCGGACGGTGCCTATGAAGGACAACAGCGAGCACAGAGTCAATCAACCCACAGGTACGTAACCACAGCTTGCACATAACACGATTCCCAATGCATTGAAAGGTTTGTATGAGTGTTGATGCAAGGCCTAGGTATGTGTGACGCAGTAGAAATTAAGCCATGTGGGCCTTTGAAATGGCGGCTGCCTGACCTGTGAAGTGCGACAGTGGGATGTGAGGTCAATGCGCTGTCGTGGCACACCGTGGCGGTAGGCGGTCGAAGACAGCGGCGCAAAGCCGCATTGGTTAACATTGAACCCTATGGGTTTCAGGAGCCAATGACGATGTGCGCCGGCGGTCGCGGTACGCACCGCCGCGGGCGTGACCGCCATTTTCTATCTGCTTAATCACTCGATACCTGATCTTCCACAGGAGAGGACCTACACTGCAAGTGCTGCTGTGACCTCGGTCTGGAAGAGACAATGGCTCATGCGACTGGGGAAAGGGCCCCTGCTTTCACTGCGGAGGAGTTGGAGAAACTTGTGGATGGGGTCCTCCCCCAGTATGCGCTACTCTACGGTCCTCCAGACCAACAGGTAAGTACACAGAGACCATGCTTAGTGGGCAATGCCTGGGTTGAGTGGGGTGGATAAAAGATGGTGGGGAGGGGAGCGATTGAGGCATGCATCAAACGACAGATGAGAGCATGTGCCACATGGCAAGGGTGGGGATGGCGGGCCACTCACATCGAGCATGCAGAAGGTGATGACAATTTTTCTCTCCCTGTACATGTCACATAGGTCAGCGCCCACCAGAAAGTCGCTATTTGGCGTGCCATCGCCAAGGACGTCCGGACCCTGGGGGTCCACAACAGACAGGGCATCCACTGCTGGAAGAGGTGGGAGAACATCCGAGGCTGGAGCAGGAAGACGGCGGAGGCTCAGCTGGGGATGGCCTCCCAACGTAGGAGGGGTGCCAGTCGTACTTTGACCCCCCTGATGTCCCGGATCCTGGCGGTGGCCTACCCCGATTTGGATGGGAGCGTGAGGACATCACAGCAGACACAAGGGGATGAGTACAAATACATTCTGCTGACTTTGCGCGAAGTGGAGGTGTCTGGGTGGGGGAGGAGGGCTGTGGGTATCCCTAGGCCAGGGCGATTTCTGTAGGCTAGGCCCCTCCGTAAGGCATGGCCCTGTGCCCCCGCCCCCCACCTCTGTAGGGTGCCAAGTACAGGTATCCATGGCCCTGTGTCATCTATGTGTGCAGTTGTCGTCCATAGGCTTGTAGGCCATGTCCCACGGATTGCGTAGTGGACCCCAAGTGCGCGGCATAGTGCAAGGGGCTTCTGTGTCTGTCCTCTCCGCCAACGGTGTCGCCAATGCATGCACTCAACATGTCTTTATTTTCTCCCCCCCCCCCCTTTTTGTGGTCTTCCTGTTCATGTGTGCATTAGCATCATCAGGCGGAGGTGCCCAGCGGAGCCCCTGGAGGGCCATGCAACGGAGTCCAAATACACCAGTGGGACGGAGGGCGAGGGGAGCTCCACAGCGGGGACTCGTGCTGATGTCAGTGACAGCGACTCGTCCTCTGAAGGGAGCTCCGTTGTGGTGGCGGCGGCAACATCCGTGCCCCCCGCAACAACAGGTACAGCCGCCACCCAGCGCACCAGCACCACCCTCCCAGCAGCCCCTCAGCGTTTGCCCCGTGCCCACTCATCCAGGAAGGTGGGCATCTCCTTCGCCCCAGGCACCTCAGGCCCTGCCCCTGTCACCCCTGCTGCCCTCAGTGAGGAGGTCATTGACCTCCTGAGGACCATCATTGTTGGGCAGTCTACCCTTTTGAATGCCATCCAGGGTGTAGAAAGGGAGGTGCACCAGAGTAATGCATACCTGGAGGGCATTCATTCGGGTCATGCTGCCCATCAGCGATCGTTCAACGCTCTGGCCTCAGCACTGACGGCAGCCATTGTCCCTGTCTCTAGCCTCCCCCCTCCAACTTCCTCCACCCAGACCCAATACCTTGTACCTCTGCCTATCCCAGACACACCATCAGACCAGCCTGCACACACCTCAACACCCAAGGGAAGCTCATCCAGACATAAGCACCACACATCACACAAGCATTCACACAAGCAACATCCACATGCAGACATACCAACACCCACTGCCTCCACTGTGTCCCCCTCCTCCTCGTCTCCCTCCTCCCTCCCTGTGACGTCTCCACTCACACTTGCATGCACAACATCTTCAGCCACTACGTCCATCACCAGCACACCCACCAGAACACTCCGCACACGTGCAGTCACCACCCCCACTACCATTTACACATCCCCTGTGTCCTCTCCCAGTGTGTCTGTCACCCCCTCTTCCAAACTACACAAACGCAGGCAGCCACCCACCCAACAGCCATCCACCTCACGACAGCCTCCAGCCCAAGCACCTGCACCCAAAGACACCAGACTTCACACTCCTACAACAACATCCTCTTCCTCCACTCCCATACCCACTACACCTACCCGTCCCTCTCTTTCCAAATTGATTTTCTTTTCCAAACTTGTCCTCTTTCCAACAACTCCCCCACCCCGTCCATCTCATAAGACTCCAATCAGCACCTTAGCCACCACAAAACCGGGACCTGTAAAGACTGTTTGCCATGGACTGTGGAGTCCCCCACCCTCAAGGGCAGCCAGTTCAGCTAGGAGCCAAGGCACGGCCAGCCCACCCCCGGAAAAGCATCCGAAGATTGCCAGTGCCCGGCGCGAGAGACCAAAGACACCAGGGACCAAAATCCCTACATTGGCTCCAGCAGGAAGTCGGGTGCCACCTGGCACACTGCCAAAGGTGGGAAAGGGCCACAGGCGAACAGGGAAGGGTGGGAAGGGCAGCACGCCCGACAAGTCCGGCAGCAGGCCAGCTGGCCAGGAGGGCCCCACCAGCCCCATCCCAGGTGGGCAGAAGGACACCCACAGGCCCGGTACTGCAGCCCAGGAGGGCCCCGCAAGCCACCAGACAGATGGGCAGGAAGGCCCCGCCAGCCACATGTCAGGTGGCGAGTGACATCCATGCCATGGCCGGATTCGCTGACCTGGACACTCATCTCAAGCACCGCTCCGCTGGGCACCACCGTCTCAAAAACCGCTGAACTGGGCCCTTCATCTCATGAACCGCTGAACAGGGTACCGCCGTCTCAAGAACCGGTGAACAGGGCACCGCCGTCTCAAGAACCGCTGAACAGGGCACCGCCGTCTCAAGAACCGCTGAACAGGGCACCGCCGTCTCAAGAACCGCTGAACAGGGCACCGCCGTCTCAAGAACCGCTGAACAGGGCACCGCCGTCTCAAGAACCGCTGAACAGGGCACCGCCGTCTCAAGAACCGCTGAACAGGGCACCACCGTCTCAAGAACCGCTGAACAGGGCCCTTCATCTCAAGAACCGCTGAACTGGGCCCTTCATCTCAAGAACCGCTGAACTGGGCCCTTCATCTCAAGAACCGCTGAACTGGGCCCTTCATCTCAAGAACCGCTGAACTGGGCACCGCCGTCTCAAGAACCGCTCTGCTGGGCACCGCCGTCTCAAGAACCGCTGCGCTGGGCCCTTCATCTCAAGCACTGCTCCGCTGGGCCCTTCATCTCAAGCACTGCTCCGCTGGGCCCTTCATCTCAAGCACCGCTCTGCTGGGCACCGCCGTCTCAAGAACCGCTGAACTGGGCCCTTCATCTCAAGCACTGCTCCGCTGGGCCCTTCATCTCAAGCACTGCTCCGCTGGGCCCTTCATCTCAAGCACCGCTCTGCTGGGCACCGCCGTCTCAAGAACCGCTGAACTGGGCCCTTCATCTCAAGCACTGCTCCGCTGGGCACCGCCGTCTCAAGAACCGCTGAACTGGGCCCTTCATCTCAAGCACTGCTCCGCTGGGCCCTTCATCTCAAGCACTGCTCCGCTGGGCCCTTCATCTCAAGCACTGCTCCGCTGGGCCCTTCATCTCAAGCACTGCTCCGCTGGGCCCTTCATCTCAAGCACTGCTCCGCTGGGCCCTTCATCTCAAGCACCGCTCCGCTGGGCACCGCCGTCTCAAGAACCGCTGAACTGGGCCCTTCATCTCAAGCACTGCTCCGCTGGGCCCTTCATCACAAGCACCGCTCCGCTGGGCACCGCCGTCTCAAGAACCGCTGCGCTGGGCCCTTCATCTCAAGCACTGCTCCGCTGGGCCCTTCATCTCAAGCACTGCTCCGCTGGGCCCTTCATCTCAAGCACTGCTCCGCTGGGCCCTTCATCTCAAGCACCGCTCCGCTAGGCCCTTCATCTCAAGCACCGCTCCGCTGGGCACCGCCGTCTCAAGAACCGCTGAACTGGGCCCTTCATCTCAAGAACCGCTGGCCCATTGGCGGAAGGGGCAGGCCCGCATCTGTGTCGGGCAGGGCTGCACGAAGCACTCTGGGCACTAGTCCACCTCCAGTACCAGTGGAGAATGTCATCCACTTGAGAGACTGTGGCTTTGCACTCCCCAGGATGGCACAGTGGGCAAGCCACCCACTGTAGAGACTTGAGAGACTGTGGCTTTGCACTCCCCAGGATGGCACAGTGGGCAACCCACCCACTGTAGAGACTTGAGAGACTGCAGCTTTGCACGCCCCAGGATGGTACAGTGGGCAACCCACCCACTGTAGAGACTTGAGACTGTGGCTTTGCACTCCCCAGGATGGTACAGTGGGCAGCCCACCCACTGTAGAGACTTGAGAGACTGTGGCTTTGCACTCCCCAGGATGTAACAGTGGGCAACCCACCCACTGTAGAGACTTGAGAGACTGTGGCTTTGCACTCCCCAGGATGGCACAGTGGGCAACCCACCCACTGTAGAGACTTGAGAGACTGTGGCTTTGCACTCCCCAGGATGGCACAGTGGGCAACCCACCCACTGTAGAGACTTGAGAGACTTTGGCTTTGCACTCCCCCGGATGGTACAGTGGGCAACCCACCCACTGTAGAGACTTGAGAGACTGTGGCTTTGACCTCGTGGATCTGGCGTCATGGACTCATCTGGCTGAGGTGCCCCCCCTTCCCTTCCCCCTGAGGTGCCTGTAGTTTTCCTATCTGATGCCCCTGCAGTGTTCTCTCCATTGGAGGCAGGTATCCGGTGTGGGCTTTGCCCATGTGTTTTGGCCCAGTGGCCCACGAACAATGGCTGATACACATATCGGACTGGACAATTTATGTATATAAAATTATAGATGTGTGATATATTTTATACTCAGTCTTACAATATAATTCTAAATTTATAATCATTTCCTTTTGTCTTTGCATTCTTCCAGGGGGTTTGGGGGGGGTAACTGTGATGTGTTGCTATGCATTGATGTGTGTGTTGTAGTGGGTGAGGGTGGGTGTGTCGCATATGTGTGTCCCCGTAATTTTTTGCCTCCCCCCCCTCCCCTGTGTCGTAGGTGCAGTACTCACCGTTGTCTTCTGCGCCGGCGTTCGTGCTCCTGGTAGAGGAGCAGGAAGACAATGGCTGGTAGGATGTGGAGTTCGGGTTCCATGCTGTCCAGATTCCTCGTGGGGTGTATGGAGGTGAGCGTTTTCCGTTTGAAATGGCTGTTTCCGCCGTGTTTTTATCGGCGGGGCTACCGCCCCGGAAAAGGTGGCAGATTGGTGGGTTGTGATAGGGTGGGCGGTACATTGTCTCCCGCCTGTCTGTTGGCAGTGACCACCGCACTGTTTGTTTGTCCCGCCGTGGCGGGCGGTGTGTTAAAGTGGCGGTCTCTGTTGGCGGTTTCCGCCAGGGTCGGAATTGCATTTTTTTTACCGCCAGCCTGTTGGCGGTTTTGCCGCCGCTTTAACACCGACCGTCAGGGTTGGAATGACCCCCTAAGTGTCCTCTTTGAGAAGGCAGCACTGGTGAGTAGTGAGACTGCGATACACTCATTGGCAGAATCAAGCTTCAAGTGGTGTTCAGTGTAAGGTGCTGGCTCCGGTGCCAATGGATAATCAGACGTAGTAGTGTTTTGGTGGATATAGACCAAATTTGAAGCACTACTGCCTGACCTTTTATGCAACATTCTTGCAAGCACCTATAGGCAATTAAGTTCACTACTCACAGCCATATGCAAGACATGCCCTTGGGTGTTTTCAAGCTAAATGCAGTCTTTTAATGAAACAAAAAAGTTAAAAAGGTAGACGAGTGATATTTCGTCCTATGAGCAACACTTTGAGGCATGGGACAGCAAAAAAACATGATCCTCTGATGCTCTGAACAGAAGCTCTGATGCTGTCCAATGAATGTACAGGATAAACCTTTCCATGTTATATCCACGTACTCTCCAAAAATTAAAACAACACATTTAGTAAGTGAAGCATCTGTGTTGGGACTAAGCTGAACAGAGTTCTCTACTGAATCCTGGCCTGTCGGAACATGTGTGGTGCTTGCCACCTACGAGCTACCACATTAAAAGGAGACACCGAAATTGAGACAAAGAACAATCAGATTGATTAAAAAAGAATCATTTCATCTCCTCTTTTGAAGAACATTATTGGATGGAGTTTCACCTCACCCAGGTCCTACAAGAAGAGTTCCCCACTACTTTTGCATCGGTGATATGCAAGGAACCCTTCAAGCCTAAACTACTGCTTGCCCAGGATTTCCAAATACTTGCCATTTTCCAATCTGCCACTGTCAGGGTTTTTTCTAAGAACCTGAAATTGAGGTCACTACTGACCAGGTTGCTGTACGTATCGATTAAAGATAGAAAGTTGGGAAATATCTCATTACATCCTGTAGATGTCTTGGTCGAATCTCCGAGGTTTAGCTCATGGGTTATGGTGTCGAGGTTGAGTCAGAAGTAGCACAAAACTGCTACGACCCCACCACCCTCCACGCCCTCAACCCAGGGCGCTCCAGCACCTGCTTCCATGCTAACCCGAAACGTACCCATGGACCTTTCGCAGGTCACACCTGCAAACGTATCTTCCACCACGAAACTACCACGACCACCAGCCCACGCGCCATCAACCACCTCAAATGCATCCTGGTCAACGCTCGATCCGTCCACAAGCACGCATTGAACTCTGGGACCTCCTGGACTTCACAGCACCGGACGTCGCCTTCATCACGGAGACCTGGATGAATGCCGCTTCGGCCCCAGACATCGCCATAGCCATCCCCGAAGGCTACAAGATTTCCAGGAAAGACCGCACCAACCAAGTAGGAGGAGGAATCGCCATCGTCTTCAAAGACTCCATCAGCGTCACCACCTCCACCGAAGACACCCCCCTCGCCGCAGAGCACCTGCACTTCCAGATCCGCACCGACCCCAGGACCACCCTCAGAGGATCACTCATCTACCGCCCCCCCGGACCGCGCGCCCTTTTCAGCGACTCCATCACCGACTTCATCTCCCCGCACGCCCTCGCCTCGCCAGACTACATCCTCCTCGGTGACCTCAACTTCCATCTAGAACAGAACAACGACCCCAACACCACCGCCCTGCTCGACAACCTCGGCCTCAAGCAACTGGTGAACACCCCCACCCACATCGCCGGACACACGCTTGACCCCATCTTCTCCGCCAACAAACACGTTTCCTTCAGCCACGCCTCCGCTCTACACTGGACCGACCACAGCTGTGTCCACTTCATCTTCCGACGCGAGACCCGCCACCTCCGCACTCAACCCATCCCTCGTCGACAGTGGAACAAAATCCCAGAAGAACACTCTTCTCCACGCTCATCAACAACCAACCTACCTTCACCACCGACCCAAACGACGCAGCCCTCAGCCTCACGAACTGGATCACCAACTGCGCAGACAACCTTGCTCCCCCCAGACGCCCTCCAAGACAGGCCAACACCAAAAAAACCTCTCTGGTTCTCGGACACCCTTAAGGAATCAAAGAAAACCTGTCGCGCCCTCGAGAAAGCCTGGCGTAAGGACCACACCACTGACAACATGACCGCCCTCAAGAACGCTACCCGCGAACACCACCACCTGATCCGCGCAGCCGAAAGGAATTTCTTCACTGATAGACTGGACAATAACAGCCACAACAGCAGAGAACTCTTCAGCATCGTAAAAGAGTTCTCCAACCCCAACGCCAACGCAATCACGCCCTCACAAGACCTGTGCAACTCCCTAGCCACCTTCTTCCATCGTAAGATTACCGACCTCCACGACAGCTTCGGACACCAGACCCAGCCGATCAACACTGAACCCACACCCCCAGCCATCACCCTCAACGCCTGGACCCACATTAACACTGAAGAGACCAAAACCACCATGAACTCAATCCACTCCGGCGCCCCCTCAGACCCCTGCCCACACTTCATCTTCAATAAAGCCGACGACATCATCGCCCCGCACCTCCAGACCATCATCAACTCCTCTTTTACATCTGCTACCTTCCCCGAAAGCTGGAAACATGCCGAAGTCAACGCCCTACTAAAGAAACCTACGGCTGACCCAAGCGACCTGAAGAACTTCCGCCCCATCTCGCTCCTCCCCTTCCCTGCCAAAGTCATAGAGAAGACCGTCAACAAACAGCTTACCAACTTCCTTGAAGACAACAACCTTCTTGACCCCTCACAATCCGGATTCCGAGCCAACCACAGCACTGAAACCGCCCTCATCTCAGTCACAGACGACATCAGAACCCTGATGGACAACGGTGAAACAGTCGCCCTCATCCTCCTCGACCTCTCGGCTGCCTTCGACACCGTCTGACACCGCACCCTAATAACCCGCCTCGGCTCCACCGGGATCCAAGGCCAGGCCCTGGACTGGATCGCCTCCTTCCTCTCCAACCGCTCTCAAAGAGTCTACCTCCCTCCTTTTCACTCAGACCCCACCGAGATCATCTGCGGCGTCCCTCAAGGCTCATCGCTCAGCCCGACACTCTTCAATGTCTACATGAGCCCCCTCGCCGACATCGTACGCAAGCACAGCATCATCATCAGCTCCTACGCCGACGACACTCCACTTATACACTCCCTCACCAAGGACCCCGCCAGCGCAAAGACCAACCTGCAAGATGGTATGAAGGACGTCGCAGACTGGATGAGGCTCAGCCGTCTGAAACTGAACTCAGATAAAACGGAAGTCCTCATCCTCGGCAACACCCGACCGCATGGGACGACTCCTGGTGGCCCACAGCCCTTGGCACTGCACCGACCCCCTCAGACCACGCCCGCAACCTTGGCTTCATCTTGGACCCTCTTCTCACCATGACCAAACAAGTCAACGCCGTGTCCTCCTCCTGCTTCCTCACCCTCTGCATGCTCCGCAAGATCTTCCGCTGGATCCCTGCCGACACCAGAAAGACCGTGACCCACGTCCTCGTCACTAGCCGCCTGGATTACGGCAACACCCTTTATGCTGGGACCACCGCAAAACTCCAGAAACGTCTGCAACGTATTCAAAACGCCTCCGCCCGCCTCATCCTCGACATACCCCGAAACAGCCACATCTCCGCCCACCTGAGACACCTGCATTGGCTCCCAGTCAGCAAAAGGATCACCTTCCGACTTCTCGCCCACGCACACAGAGCAGAATACCTCAACCGACGCCTCAACTTCTACGCCCCCACCCGTCTCCTCCGTTCCACCAGCCTCGCTCTCGCCGCCGTCCCTCGCATCCGCCGCTCCACAGCGGGTGGGAGGTCCTTCTCATACCTCCCGGCCAAGACTTGGAACACCCTCCCCACCAGCCTCAGGACCACCCAGGACCACTCCGTATTCCGGAGACTCCTCAAGACCTGGCTCTACGAGCAGCAGTAACCCCCTTCCCCCTAGCGCCTTGAGACCCGCACAGGTGAGTAGCGCGCTTTATAAATGTTAATGATTTGATTTGGATGTTTTCTCTGGTCCACCATCCAGGCTCATTACTCTGAAAAGAGTGAACCGTTTTAACCCACATATTAAATGGGAGTAATTAAAAATGGGAGAAAGAATGTTAAAAGTTTGATATTGCTAGCCCTAATCGTTAAAGAAACATTAAAGGACATAGATTTCTAGTTACAGCTCTGTTGTGTGGTCATAAAACATTCTCAGAAATAGACAGTGGAGATTCACATGCTTTAATCCATGATGGGCAATAATAATTCTCTCCAAAAGATGACGATTCCAGTTCTCAAACCAAAACAACTAATTTGTACCTCCTTTCCCTGGTAGAATCAATGGCCTCGCCTCCTCCAACACTTTCTAGGGGAGCCTGACTGGGTGAGAATTAATGAGTACTCCTTGCCAAGTGATAAGAACAAGCATTAGACTGAACAAACTCTGCAGTGGCGGCCAGTGTGCGATTATGCAAGCATACCACGGGCAGCAAACTGCAATGTGTTTTTTGTTAAAGAAAATATATTTCAAGATGGTGGCCAATGCATGCGTATGCTACGCACCCATGCCCACACATTATGTTACTATGGTGGCCATTTTGTCTTTTATAATTTACTGCTCCAGCACGGCTGAATGTCATTTTAGAACAGTAAATTATAAATCAAACTCACTATAGTTTTATACTAACTAACATCGTTTAGTTATATAAAAAATATATAGACAGCATGCAGGAGCATGAAAATGAATTAAGTGAATAGCCTGGCTAAAGCAATCTATAAGGGGAGACCTAAAGAGGCAGGCAGCTGTTCAGGTAGTTTGTGGGTAGTCACCACAAAGCTTTGGCTACATCCAGACTACATTCATGCTTGGAGGCACACATTCATTTCCAAAGAGCGTGCTCCTTATTAGTCCACAATTCCACTTTGAGATTGAGGTGGTGGTGGACGAGACAGCTTTCACATTATGGGGCTACATGCACTGTATATAGAATACGTTTGCTGTCATCATCCCTAGGGGAAAGCAAAAATGGTTGTATTCTCAAACACTCAAAACACCTGCATCCTACAGCCATTGCCTTGCTCCGACACCCAGAAAAGCCCCGCTCTCTCCAACCTGACATAGGCAGAAAAGCCACACATGCCCTGCTATTGATACTCTTATCTCCTCACTCTTACATAGGCTCTTTCCTCTATTCTACGGTCACAAAAGTCAATAGAACCCCGTCTCCTCCATATTTGGACCACCACCCTGACAACTGAGTAACCCCTACTAGGCGCAGCTGTGCACACAACAAACCCAAGTCATTTCTTTCCTGGTAACTCTTAATCAGCGCCTTCCTTCTCAATTATTTCTGAAAGGGGAAAAATTAACAAAACAATCGGAAAACCCATACTTCAGTGAATAATTTCTAATTTAAAATGTTCTCATCCCAGTGATTTTTGACGCTTACTAATCTGCACAGATGCCGAATGCCTGGCGCCTCATTACGGGCAGCATGCACTTGATTAGAGGGCAGTGGGGGCTGGCAATTTGTGCCAAATAATGAGGTAATTAGATTGGAAAGCGTGCCGGAGATGTTAACCCATTCAGTGAGCGTTGCTCACTTGACCCCTCTTGTGAGCGCATCTTCCCATTAAACGACAAACACTGGCTGAGAGGGCCAAGCTATTTATCCACATAGCTGGCACAGTCCTGTGCCTGCCATGCTACTGTCCTCAGTACTGATAGCGCTCCTACTGATAACAAATGCATGCGCCTGCTGAATGGTGGACATCTATAGACAGCTTGATACTGAGGACATAGATCTGTATCTACTATCATACCACTGTACTTGTTGAAAGTGTGCTTCGACTGTTAATTTTGCAGCTGACAATGCCACAGGTCTACACATGCGCCTGGATAGGCCTTCGTATAAGGATGGTTTTAGCTATTGCTAACACAGGTCTGTATCTGCTGTAAAATGGATCTAGAGATGAACAAGTTATTTGCCTTCGGCAACGCTCAATCTAACTGCAGATATCTCACCTTTACAATATTCCATAGGTGCCTGACTGGATTCAGAAACTTTAATAGCAGTGCTCCTCGTTGTGTTTGTTGTGTGGCTCCAAGTTGACTTTTTTCCACCCTTGAGGTGACGGAGCACAGACGCCTATAAGAACCACATCTGTGCGTCGTTAGTTTCTTGCCGAACTCTTTCCACGCCAATGGACGCGAAGCACAACAGAATCAGAGTTTACAAGTGAGCAGATCCCTAAACTGGAACCTTTTTAGATGTTTAAAAGAGGCCACACCACAAAATGGGGCGGCGGGAGAGTAGTGATTAATATGAGAGTAGGAGTATCCACCAGAAAGAACATTACTTAAGGTAAATAACTTGTTCTTTTGAACGGTGCTTCTAACTGCACATTCCTCACCATCAAAATAGATACCAAACAAATACCTCTCCAAAGCAGAGTGGTCATGGAATGGACTCAAGCCAGAAAGTCCTGCAGGGCCGAATGAGCAAAACGCCCATTCCAGCTGACCTGGCTGTCAAGCCAGTACAGCTTGCCTAACAGATGCCTAGAACAGGCACTTTACTTGCCAACACAGTGGTAGCAGCCTTGATTCTGGTGGAATGGTGTCTCAGAACTTCAGGAGGCTGCTTTTTTGGCCAGTATGAAGACGATCTTAATGCAGACCAGTATCCATTGCGACAGAGTCCTTTTCTGCACCGCCTTACCTTTCTTTAACTCAGACATTTTAACAAAAGGTAGATCATCAATGCTGATGTTCTGATCTATGTAAAGACATAAGGCTTTTTTCTTTGGGTTCCAGCGGATGGAGACTGTCCCACTCTTTCAAGGAATGTGGCAGGGCAAAGAATGTTTAGAGAGAGCTCAATTGCCCAGTGTGAAACAACATCATACTTTTTGGCGAAAGAGCCTCCCTAGTCCTCAGCACCATCTTATGTGGGGAAAAAGGTGGTGTAAGTTTTCTGCACTGAGAGCTTGAAGCATACTCACACGACCACAATGAGAAAAGCAGTTTTGAGAGTCACAAGGTGGAGTAAACAACTGTGCATGGGCTCTAATGAAGTGCATATGAGGAAGGTAAAGCCCAAATTAAGTTCCCACTGTGGCATCACAAATGGTTTGGGAGTAAACGTGTCAAACATTTTTTAAAACACATCACAACAGGTAGTCCAAACAAGGACAGTTGGTCTGGTAAACGCAAAGAGGTTGAAAGACCTGACAAATAATCTTTGATAGTGGTCACTGAAAGTCCTTGCTGGGACACAGACAAAACAAACAGTAGCACAGCCAACATTTTGGCTTGTAAGGGGTCCATGTTGCGGGCTCCATAACAGATTACAAACAGGCCATACCATTCTGCGTAGATGGTTTCTGCAGAAGGAAGCCTGGATCTGAGGTTGACATCCACAATCTCTGGTGGCTGATCGAACGCAGTCAACTGCTGTCGCTCAGTCTCCACGCATGAGGTGTACAGAGAGCAGGTTTGGGTGCAGAACAATGCTCTGCTGCTGTGACAAAATATTTTCCAGCAGTGATAACCTGAAGGGAGGACAAATGCACATGTCCAGAAATTCCTCACTCATTGCCCAATCTGGAGTCACTAGGATGACTAGAGCTCGGCCTTTCTTGATCTACTTCAGAACTCGGCGCAGGAGAGGTGTGGCAGAAAGGCATACAGAAGATTCATGCTCCACTCTAGGCTGAATGAGTCTCGGAGCGAGCGTTCTTGTGAACTTCAACGACCAAAAGTTGTCACACCGTGAGTGCTCAATGGAGGTGAACAGATCTAGCTTACCTCCCACATCCCTGCCCCCATCAATTCCCCTTCAACTGTTGGAAAATGCCCTGTGTCAACTTGGATGTACCTACCATTCATGATCTGCCAGGAGCCGTGTGCTTGAGCTTTTCAGCCTTGAAATTTCAAGATCACACAGGGAGTTCACAATCAGGGAAATGCCCTGATGCTCCAGCCAACTCCTGGCTGTCAAGGCAGTAGTGCTTCATGAACATGTGTACAGGCACCCATGTCTCAGCTTGACAGATGTCAAGTAGCAGATGCTCTGCATCCCAGCACAGTGACACTAACCTTGGCCTTGGTGAAAAGACCCCTCAATCCCTCTGGAGGCTACTTCATGGCCAGACTGTAACAGATCTTGATGCAGAGGATTGTTCACCTTGACAAAGTCCTTTCTTGCACTTCCTTGCCGTTTTTTGCTCCAGAGAATCCTACAAAGAGCCGATTGTCTAGCTGATGATCTTTGGTGCAATCAATGTAGAGACTCAAAGCTTTAGCAGGGTCCAATTCAAAGAAGCCTCTCCTTCTCTTCTGATGAGTTAGGTGGGGCAAAGAACACTGGAAGAGAAATGGACTGTCCAACATGAACAGCAGTAACAACTTTAGGTAAAAATCTTGCCTTGGTCTACCTTACTTCTTTGCGAGGCAAAAAGGTGAAATAGGGTGGCAGCACCAACAGAGCTTGGAGTTTACTCATGTGACGTGATGAGGTCATCACAACCAGAAACAAAGTCTGTAGTGTCAGGAAATATAATGGGCAGCTGTGTGCACACGAGGAATACAAGAGCCAAATTAAGATCTGCATTGTGGAACTGTAGATTTGGGGGGAGTAAATGAGTCAAACTTTCAAAATTTCATCACACTGCGGGATTTGAACAAGACGGTTGGGTGAGGTAAACAATAACGCCGGAAGAGTGATAGATAACTTTCATGAAAGAGCGTTAAATCACCATTAATGGTTATAAATTCAAGTTCATGCACGGCCACAAATAAGATGAACAATAGAACATCCAACAGTTTGGCCAGCAATGGATCAATATAGAGGCAAACGTTTCCCAGCATGTATCATATAGTAGAAGGATGCCTGAAAGCCGGCATGACATCCACAACTTTGGGAGGATGACTGAATTACATCCAGTGCTGCCTCTCAATCTGCACGCATGGATGTGTAGACTGTACAGGTTTGGGTGCAGGAACCTTCCCTGCTACTGTGACAGAATATCCTCCCATAATAGTAGTCTGATCGGAGGAAAGATGCTTATGCACTGAAGTTTCACAACCTTCTTACTCTATCCGGAGCCACTAGGATGTCTTGGTCCCAGTCGAACCGGACCATTTTCAGATTTTTGTGTAGAAAATGAAGAAAGGCATACAAATTTTGTCCCATGCTCCACTATATCCAGAATGCATCTCTGAGAGAGAAAACCTTCTAAGAAATTTCAGAGCATAAAATGTTGACACTGCGGTTTCACTATGGTGGCGAAAAGATCGATCCAGGGTTCTCCACATTGCTGGAAGAGGTCCTGTGTCATGTCAAAGTGTCAACTCCCATTCATGACCTGCCAGGTGCCCCCCGTTTACCTTGTCCGCACCGGCGTTCAACGATCCCGCCAGGTGGCTCACGACCAGAGATGCCCTGTCACTCTAGCCATCTCTGAAGGTGAAATGCCTCCTGACACAGGACCCACCCCCCTACTGCCCTGTTTGTTGCTCTACCACATGGCTGAAGTATTGCCAATGAGAACCTACAACCAGCCTCCCTTTGATAAACAGTAGGAAGGCCTTCAGCACCTGGCAAATCGCCCACAACTCCAACAGGTTGATGTGGAAACTTGAGTTCTCTGATTTCCACCTGCCCCAGATGATTTTCACATCCCAGCAGTGACTTGTCTGTCAACACCATCAGCTCTGGCTGAGGCAGGAAGAGGGGACTGCTGCTTGTTTAATTGTGAATGAGCCACCACTAAACATTTTTTGCCATCTCCTCTGACACCTGGATAAAATCTAATAGGTTCCCTGGTGCTGAGCCCACTGAGAATTCAGGTTCCACTGCAGCGCCTGAATTTGCCACCTCTCATTAGCGTGTAGCAGGAT
Source organism: Pleurodeles waltl (assembly GCF_031143425.1). NCBI lineage: Eukaryota > Metazoa > Chordata > Amphibia > Caudata > Salamandridae > Pleurodeles > Pleurodeles waltl. The sequence continues at coordinate 971,920,957 of NC_090446.1, read as the reverse complement.
GTCAAGATGCTCAGAGCTACTTTCGCCAAGAGTTAGGACCAAGGCTGAAACATCAGGATCATAGCCCAAATGCCCTGGACTTTTTGTTGTGGATGGAAGGTCGGAAAATGCACGTATCCAGAGTGACCTCAATAAAGGGAAGCCTCTGCGAAGGAGTCAGGTGTGGCTTTGGCTCATTGATAAAGAACCCTAGTGATGTTAGAAGGTTCACCATCACTTTGTAGGTGGTCTATAACTGACTGTGGCACGCTCACCTTCGGCAACTAGTCGCTGAGGTAATGGGAAAAATGTTATCCCCCAACCTCCAAAGGTGCACCACTGCCATCACTTTTGTGAACACCCGAGGTGCACTGGTAAGGCCGAAGGGGAGCATGGCAAACTGAAAATGCTCCTGCCCTTCCTGGAATGGCAGGTAGAGTCTGTGGAACTGCAGGATAAGCATATGAAAACGTACATGTCTCAGGTGCAAGGCAACCATCCAGTTCCCTGAAGCCGGGGCAGATAGACCTTGTGCCAAATGGAGGAATTCTGTATTTGTCATTCCAGAGAAAAGCATTCAGAGGGCCCAGATCTAAAATAGGACAAAAGTTTGATTTTTCTTTGGCACGTGAGTAGCAACCCATACCTTCTTCCGATGACAGCACCCTCTTGATGACCCGTTTGGCCAGTAGAGCCTCCATCCCTTGCAGCAAGGTGGAAAGGTTCTCTTTTGAAAGCTGCTCTGATGTGGGAAGAAGTTAAGGTGGGTCAGAAAAGAATGGTACGGCGCAGTTCTGTTGGACAATCTGGAGGACTCATCCACTGGATGTGAAGATCCGCCAACCTGGAGGACCACTGTAGACCATGTCTAATCCTGCCTAACAGATGGTGGCTGTGTGCTGCTAAAGATAAGCTAAAGTGTCTTGGAGGCTGATGCCCCAGGGCTGGACAACTGAATGGAGCAACGTCCCTTGTTGCCTGTGCGATGTTTCCGGAGTACTTGGCCATGGCCACGGCCACGAAAGGGCAGGAGTGCCTACTGTCGAGGTGGCGGGAACTGGGCTGAGTATTTGCCAGCCCTCTGGAATAGCCTTGAAAGGGTCTGAAACACTGATGAAAAAGTTTGGCAGGGTGGAAAGGGCCATGGAACATGCTGTAGCTCTGCTTTCCTTAAAACACACAAAGACAGAATCAGCCTTTTCGTCAAAAGGTGGAATCCATCAAAGGGCATATCCATTTGGTAACCCAACACATCACTCGAAAAGACACTGGATCCCATCCATGCACAGCAGTGGAGTACCAGACCAGTACCTACTGCACACCTCAACCAGTCAGTAGTGCCCAGGCCAGATGACATTTGGTTACGTCGTGGCAATTCTGAATAGTTTGAGCCATCCTCTGGGACCACTGGCAAAATCTTGCTGACCATATCCCAAAGGGCGTATGTTTAACAGTCTCATCGGTAGACCAGACTGACTGAACCTAACACCACAGGTGCGAAGAACATCTGTTTTCCGAATGCCATAAGTCCTTTTCGACTCGCTGTCCCAAAGGGTTGTAGGAAATCCATTACGATTCACTTTACTTGTGGGAGCTTGGACCACCAAACACTCAGGAGTTGGGTGCTGAGTAAGGAAGTTCGAGTCACCTGGAGCAAGCATAGGGCACCTGGCCACCTATCTGTTCTGTGGTAGGCAAGAGCAAGGCTTCACCCATGTACTCTCTAAGTGTGTTAGTTACGGATTAATAAAATAGGAGGAATGCCTTAGATGAAGCTGGCCATGGTTGCAGAAGTTCAATCAATACATTAGTTTTGACTTCCACTAGGGGATGCTGTAAGGCCAAGACTTCAGCTTCACATTTATTCATTACAGCAAAAGTTATGCTTTCTTCCGTAGGGAATAAAATGGGCAACATCAACCCTATGTCTGTTGAGGTATTCAGCCCACTGGCATCTTGAAAGATCTTGTAAATGTTGTCAGCGGAGAGTGGGGGTAAATTATCCCTGTCATCACTTTCAAGCGGATCACAATCTGACCCCACAAAAGGTGATGGCGCCTCAGAGGGCAGATTCGAAGAAGAGTTTTGTCAGGATCATAGGAGTGTATTGGGAGTAGGTGCATTGGAGGAGAATCAAAACACAGTCTCAGTCAGGGTCGAAGTGGATTTGGCCAGAGGTTAGACATTGGAGTTGGCAGGGGATCTACCTGAGGAGTCAGGACGGGCATTGGTGGAGAGATGACTGGAGTGGGTGTCTTGGAGCAAAAGTGGAAGTTGGCACTGACGTCAGTGCCAAACCCAATGCAGGTTTGAAGGGTTCAGATAGCTGAGTATGGATCTGCCAGCAGAAATGCAACTGCAGATTCTTGGGGCCTGAAGGTGCACAAAAGGGAGTGAGAAAAGTGCCAAAAATATGAAGCCTGGCCCCCTTAAAGGCCTTTGGCTGCTGTGGCAGCACCAACTGGTAGGCACCCTGACATCCTTCTGACTTCTTTTTTGACAAAGTGGAGGATGAGATCGAGTTCTGCTTCGACTTTTTGTGCATCTTCTTAGAATTTGACTTATCAGAAAAACTCAACCAAGAAAGGGATCTGTGACAGGGGCAGCCCTGAGAGCAGAAACCAGCCTGCACTCTCGTCCTGAGACCAAGACTTCTTTTGGTGATCGGAAATATACAGCTTATCTTCATGGTTACTGATCACCTTTGGGTGCATGCAAGTACATTCTTCACAACCCAAGCACCAGAGGCAAACCTTGTGCAGGTCCATCACCAATATCTGTTTCCGACATTCACAACACATTTGGAACCCTGTAGTCTTAGGTGGGGATATCGTTCACTTGCACACTAGAATGTAATTGCAGAAAGAAGGTGTCAACCGACGACAGAAAGGGGGGCTCTGGATCTGAATACAAAGGCACTGAAAGAAAGGAACTGATACTGTTGCACCAGGGTGGTATGCAGGTCCACTCCATTATTTTGGGGGTAGAACGTAGCCAAAGCAGAGCTTCATGATGCCAGCTAGAGGAATGAGGGAGTGCTGCTATGAAAACGTCTGGACTCGGTCTGGCGTGTGGGGAATATTCTAAAGATGATGAATCTGCAGTTAAAGTATCCACCAGAAATAGTTTTTGCAGGAGCAACAAATGAGTAGCTGTTAAAAGCACTGTTAAACCACCAAGCAATAATTATATACAGCGTATCTATGAGTGACAGGTGAGTAACTCACTGGAGGCACAGATAAACTAAAAAGTATTAAATGGATGACATAAAGTCTATCTAGAAGCAAAAGATAAGCAAACCATTAGGGGCAATGTTTAACCACCACAGTAAAAGCCCAGGTCTATCTGGGAGCAACAGAAGAGCAACCCACTGGAGTTTGAAGAAGCAGTACATACTGGTACTTGTGATCCAGGGAAGTTGCTCTCTGCTGTATCCATCGAGTACTCATAGTGGTGTTGTCAAGAAATCTAGTTTTGGAATATAGCGACAGTACAGAAGTGATGGAGTCCCCATCCACAGAGGCACCACTAAATCTCCCACTAAATCCAGGATGAAGTTGATCCACAGGGAGGAGCGAAATAATATGCACATATATCTTTGTTCATATGAAGAAGTTGGATTGCTTCACTCTTCAAATCAATATATACACATATGAATTTTACCTCCATTGCCAGAGGCACCCCGGGACAGCATATAATATATTAAATGACAGCCAAGTAAGGTATTTCTAATTAGCATATTAAATCACAAAAGCGATAACAAGCAACAGAACATGAACAAATTACTTACCTTCGGTAACACCTTATCTGGCGGACTCAATCTAGCCGCAAATTCTTTATCTTAGAATATTCCCCAGACGTCAGATTGGAGCAAGAAAATCTTGAGCAGTGCCACTACACGCCAGTAGGTGGGGCCGCTCAGGTCCAAGTTGGTGCTGTAGGTGTTGTGCACAGCGGATGCGACAAGCACAGTGCATATATAGGCGCCACTCCAGTTTCTTTATGTGACACCTTCCGCACCAGAAGCACGAAGCCATGTCAGAAGGCTGATTGACCAGTGTGCAGATAATAAGGGCCTACAGGAACTTTATTAGGTAGAAAGACCAGTTCGCAGAAATGGGGAGGCTGGGAAAGGGATATGCAGCTAGACAGAGTCTCTACCAAATGAGGCATTACCAAAGGTAAGTAAATTTTTCATCTGACAGACTTATAGCAGCAGATTCCTTGCCTTGGAATAGATACCAAAGCAATACCTCCCTGGAAGTAGGTTCGCAAACTGGCTCAGATCAAAAAATTATTTTAAGACCGAACGGGCACATTTCTGGTCACAACAGACTTGACCATCAAGGAAGTAGTGATTGATAAACGTGTGCAACGATGTCCACGTTGCAGTCTGATAGATGTCAAGGATGGGAACTCCACTAGCTAACACAGTGGTCTCAGCTTTGGCTGTGGTGGAATGCGCCTGAGAGCCTTCAGGGTTTGCTTCTTGGACAATGGGTGCCAGGTCTTAAAGCGGAGTACAATCTGGAGATGGTCTGTTTCTGCACTATTTACCCCTTCTTCACTCCAATGAACACCAACAAAGAGCTGATCATCCACATGGTTTTCTTTGGTGCGACTGATCTAGAATGACAACGCTCTTTTTGGGTCCAGGAGATGGAGTTTCTCCTCCACATTAGAAGGGTCAAGCAGAGCAAAGAATGCCAGCAGCGTGATGCTTTGGCTGGCGTAGAAAATGTCACTACCTTTGGCAGAAAGGAGGCACAGACACGGAGAACCAGTTTGTATGAGAAGAAGCTGATGTACGGAGGGTGAACAGAAAGCGTCTGCAGCTTGCTGACTTCCCTGGCCGATGTCATGGCCACCAAGAAGACTGTTATGAGTGTCAGAAGTCTTAGGGGGCATCTATGTATGGATGCAAAGGGTGAACACATTAATAAGGTTAAAACCAAATTAGGGTCCTATTGAAGCATAACAAACTTATGTTGAAAATCTTTCAGCAAACATGTCACAATGGTGACTTGAATGGGGGGGGGAGTTGATTTGGCAACTGGAAAAAAGCAGAGATGGCCAAAAGATACCCCTTAACTGTGCCTAGAACAAGGCCTGACTGTGTTAATGGACAAAGCAAACAGTGATACTTCCGACAAGAGTGCAGAAAGAGGGTCAACCTGTTTTTCAGTGCACCAAGCCACTAACTTGTCCCAATGGCAGACAAATATGGCCTTTGTGGAGGGACGACTGGCTGCCAGGATGACCTCACAGTCTTTGGGCAGGAGATCGAAGACTATCAACTGCTGCCACTGTGCAGAACCCTCCTCTGTTGCTGTGACAGGAGATCCTACCGGAGGACCGATGAGCATGCTCTCGAATTTGGGATACCATACACTCTGTGCCCAATCCGTAACTATTAGGAAGGCTTGAGCCCAGGCTGTCCTGATCTTCTGCAGAACTCAGGGCAGGAGTGGTATTGGCAGTAAGTCGTGCAGGAGTCCTGAACCTACTAGAGATGGAATGTAGTTCCAAGCGAGAGCCACCTTGGAAACTCCAATGTGCTGAAGTGCTGACATTGTACATTCATAGCGGTGGCTAATAGATCCAACTCAGGTTTTCCCAAGCTGTGGAAGAGACCTTGTTCCACCTCTGGGTGAAGACACCATTAGAGCTTCGCAAGGATTAGACTGCTGAGTTTGTCTGCCCTGCCATTCAGAGATCCCCCCCACCCCCCAGGTGTTGTACAATCAGGAATATGTCCTGACATTCCACCCATTTTCAGAGGCCCAAGGACTGCTGGCGCATGGTTCAAGACTCCAACCGCCCTGCTTGTTGCACCACCTGGCAGTAGTGTTGTCTGTGAACATACTGAAGACTTTTAATACCACGCACATCACTCTCAAAGGCAACAGGTTAATGTGGAGCTGAGTCCCCACAGGAGACCAGGGTCCTCTGATTTCCATGTCTCCCACATGGCCACCCCACCCCAGAAGTGACATCATTCACCACTGTAAGATCTGGGTGGGGACGAGAAAGGGGTCTGCAGCTGACTCAATTGCAGTTTTTCTGCCACCACTGTAGGTCTTTTGCAGTTCCCAGGGAAATCTGAACCAGAGAGATGACTCTATTCCTGCTCCCACATGGCCTTCAAATCAAACTGCAGAGAATGCATATGCCAGTGGGCATGCTTTATTAGCAGGATGCAGGAGACCAGCAACTTCAGAGTCAGTCTTAATGAAATCCAGGATGAAGGCAGAAACATCGGAATCGTAGCCTAAAAACCTTGGACTCGCTGCTCTGGAGGAAAGGCGCAGAATAGCACTGTGTCCAGAATGGGTCTGATGAAAGGAAGAGTCTGGAAGGGAGTCAGGTGTGACTGGCATGTTTATAGTGAACTGTTATTGGGAGGTGGGTGACAACAACCTGGAGCGAGCCTGCTTTCAACAGCCAGTCACTGAGGAAGGAGAAGACAGGAACCCCTGACCTCAGCAGATGGGCTCCCACCCCTGCATCACTTTCGGGAACACCCAAGGGGCGCTAGTAAAGCAAAAGGGGAGCACAGCAAAATGAAATTGCTGTGGCCTACTGCAGACTGCAGGTAACGTTTGTGGATCGGCAGGATGGGTATATAGAAACATGTGTCCTGCAAATCCTGCACTATCATCCAGTCTCCAGGGCAGACAGGACCTGAGCCAAAGTAAGCATTATGAATTTTTCATTTTTCAGGAAGTAGTTGAGAAAGTGCTGATCTAGGATAGCAGGCAGGTGTCCGTCCTTCTTTGGCACCAGAAAGAACCAGGATTAGCAACCACAACCTACTTCTGATGTTGGCACCCTATCAATGGTTCTTTTGGCCAAAAAAGCCTATACTTCCTGATGTAACAGGGAGAGATGATCCTCCATCAGACGATCGGAGGGCAGCAGTGTGGGTAGTGGGGTTTCTGTGAATGGAAGTGAGTAACCCCGCTGAACAATTTGGAGCAACCACTTGTCTACAATTATTGACTGCCAGAAGTGCAGGTGGTGCCTGATCCTCCTGCCAACTGGTTGCCGGTGATGCTGTGGAGGGAATGTTAAAGAGGCTTGGAGGCTGCGGCTGCCGGGTATGTGGTCTGCTGGGGGAGGGGCCTGGAAGACTTGGCAAATCTCTAGCTTTGGGTCCCAGGTGGCTTATGGGAGCCACAACTGCGGCCACGAAAGGGCTGGTGGCAGAATGGCAATGGACGTAGCTGGGTGGCAAATGGACACAGCTGGTACGCCCTAGAGTAGTCACAGAAAGAGTGGAAGGCAGAATGAGGCTGGGGAAGGGCCATGGTGAGTCACAATGACTGGGAGGTGGCCCTACTGCCCTTGAAGCAGAACAAGCAAGTGATGTCAAAGGTCATGTCCACAAGGGATGCCTGGAAATCCCCCCAGAAGCTACTTGACCTCAATCAGGAGGGGAAGTGGAGTACTACAGACAAAGCAATTGCTCTACCCAGTCTGTCATGTCCAAGCTGCAGCATTTTGTGAACTGTGCTACATTCCTGCCATCAGCAATAGGCTGGGTAAGGATGGCTTGGCCCATGGGTAGCACTTGCGCAACTGAGTCCCAGACTGTGTGGATAAACCACGTCAAGAGGCACACGGAGTTCACTGACAGCAGTGTACACCAGGTGGAAGAGAAAATCCTCTTACCAAAAGGTCGAGCCCCTTGGTTTTCCTATCCGGTGGCATGCTAGGGAATGTGCCAGGGTTAACCCTTCGGCGTTGAGGCCAGCACAACCAAGCTTTCGAGGGTGGGATTCCAGGTGAGGAAAGCTGTATACCCAGGAGCAGGGTGGGAGCAGCGGGTGATCGTCCTGTACACAGAAGTGCCTGTGCAGGGCTTAGTCCAGGCCCTGAGCCGGACCTCAGTGAGGACTTCATTGAAGGGAAGAGGTCGCCTGGGAGATACTCGCGGTTTAAGCACCTCTGTCGGAGACATTGGCCTTGATGGCCTCTGAGGGCAGTGCAAGTTTCAGAACCTCAGCCACCCTCCGCACCACCATGGCAAAAGAAGCATTTTTTTTCGCAGTCACACTAGGAGGACTGACGAGGCCAGTGTCTGGCGTGGTGTCCAGACCACTGGAATCAGCCAGGTCCTCATACTAGTTATCCTCAGCCAAGAGTTCCTCGAGGGGGTCAGGATAACCATAGGGATCTTTAGATCCACCACAAGCATATTCCTCATAGGCTCTGTCAGAAAATGGATGCAATGTATCTGACCCAAATGGTCTTGATCTGGTCCAGCTCTATATTTGAGTTGGAATAACAATGGGGTTGGCACACCGAAGGGCGTCCATAGCGTGGGGAATGGCACTACTGGACTGGACTTTGGTGAAGGTTGTGGATTTGCTATCAGAACCTGCCAGGATCCAGCAACGGATCCAAAAGGCCAAACTGGCACTGAGGGAAAACTTGCTGGTGGAAATCCAGTCAGGGCACCGTCCGAACTCACGGCGCCTAAAGGAGCTCCAGAGGAGTCAGCTTGCCCAAAGATGAAGTGGATAGCCTCAGAATTCTTTCAGTTGGCCAGGGGTTCACTTCGCCTCTGAGAAATTCTGCGAGGCAAGGAGTGGATCCATGATCAGGCTCTGCGGGGGAAGTGTGAAAGCGGGGCCCAGACTTATGGTGTCATTCCCGCGCCTCGTCTGATGACTTGGTCTGGAGCAGTGAAGTTGATAAAAGCTTCGACTTCTTGGTCTTTCCTGATGAAGACTTTGACCTTGATGACCGATGGGAATGACCCCAAGAGCGGGCCTTGGGCAGAGTCGTCCGGCGCTAACCAACCAGGAGCTTCAACACCCGCACCTGGACTGCTTTGGGGTTTATCGCCTGGCAGACAGGGCAGGCCTTGTATTGAAGGTTGGATTCCAGGTACCATAAGCAAACTGGTGGCCGGATGGGTTGGGGGAAGGTGGCCTGCCACAGTTTTCTGCCTGTGAAAGGCTCCACAGGGTTTAAAAACCACAGGTTTCTTATGGGAAATCCATGTGGCACATGGAGTGAGTTACTTGAAAAAAAGGTTGACAAAGTTAAAAAAAAAAAAAGAAGTGACGGGTGAAGCTCTTCTGGAGTTGCGCTGATATCATTGTGCTGGAGTGGCACCTACAGGCACCGTGCAAGCCACAACTGAGGCGGGCAACGCCAACACGCAGCTGATCTGTGCTACCTACTGGCACACAGAGGTACTGCTTAAGATTTACTGAATCTGGCCTACACTGGTCGGAACACTCGGAGAATAAAATCTCGCTCTACGCAGACGATGTCCTCCTTTACGTGGGAAACCCAGAACTTACACTAGGGGTTAATGCAATGATAAATTGGGGTAAACCCTATATCTATACCCTGTGGGAGGGGGGTGTTTGGGGTTGCGCTTGCCACCAGACTGCAGGGCACTTTTAGCCACATCAGGAATCCGATACATGGGTCTGTTTATTACCACTGACCCATCTCTATTTTTTGAGAAAAATTTGATGCCACCCATGGAACTATTGAAAAGGATTGTCCGACACTGGAGATCTCTCCCCTTGACACTACTGAGCCGAGCAACTATTTAAAATTATGTCACTGCCCAGGTTTTTAGACATACTGCACAACAGTCCATATCTGATGTCTGGAGCATATTGCAGTGACATTGAGAAAGAGATAGGCACACTGCTGTGGGACAGGGGCACAGAGCAACTGCACAACATAAACTAACAAGGACCTGGTACAACAGCCTGATGTTCAAAAATATTATTGGGCAGCACAACTATCCTACATCAACGGTTGGATATATGTCTCTCCGGATGAGCCGGCATACTGACTTGACAAATGGCAAATGCGGCCATGGGAATCCTGGGAGCACTTTATGGACCTTATAGGAGTAGATGACTCAAGGGCCCCACAAGAATAGTACTGTATCTCTGGCACACAGTCCCACGAAAATTGGGTTGGAAAGGGATCATCACTCCTCTTTGGGACACAGCAGTATTGGGCACATCGAGACGACTCCCGGGCTTTGTGAGATGGGACCTGCTGGGCATCTCCAAAGTGGTGGACTTATGGCGACAGGGAGACATGGTCACTTATACAGATTTACAACAGGAGTATCAATTGACTGCAACCAAAATATTTAGATATTTACAAATTAGACACACACTCCAATCTGTGCTACTGAAAGCCACAATACTACCGGACTCAGCCCCCTTAGCAGAAAAGTTGTTGAACGGATATATAGGCAGGCCCCAGAAAGCTATTTCCCTGACATACAAGAAAATACTACACAATATGCGAGATGGACTGACACTTTTGCGAGAGAGATGGACGAACAACCTAGGAGAAACTGCAGATGATGAAAGAGAGGTCCTCGCCTCAGCAAGAGAGATAGCCATGGTTCAACTACAAATGTTTACATCGCACCTACTACATCCCTCACCACATTGGCCAAAATGGGCAAAATAGTAAACTCAGCATGCAAGCGGGGTTGATGCCAGGAGGGCACGTATTTCACACTCTCTGGGCCTGTCCACACATACAAACTTTCTGGGGGAACGGTTACTGACTGCATGAATGATGCAATTGGAACTAATCTTGCATCCCTGTGATGCTGAGATGGGCCACTGCAAAAAGAAACATAGCCAGATAATGGGGGGCAGAACAACCAAACCAATTGTAAGACTGGGAACAAGACATGGATAGGTGCATGCTGACAGAACAAGTGATATATGAAGGTCGGGGTCACCTTCATAAATGGACAAAGATATGGAGTCAACTGGAATAAATATAGAGGTGACATTAGTCATAATTTATGGTAAGAGACAATTCCAGAATAGTGAAACAGTGGAGCCCCTTGTGGATAGGGGGAAACGCTCTGTAGTGGAGAGGCCCCAGCCGGAGAAGAGAGGGTAGGTGATAAGCTATGATGTAATACCAGCATTTAATGTCTCTGTAATGTGGTTGTTCCTATTGTGGTTCAAACCAATAAAAAGATTTATTTAAAAAAAAGAAAAAAAATCCAGATCCAGTGTGACACCTGGTGAATAGTTCAAGGTAAGGAATCTCCGGGTAGAAGACTCTGATAGAGAGCCTTCTACCCGCTGATTCCTTACTTTAGACTATTCACCAGGTGAATATATATATATATATATATATATATATATCCGCTGATTCCTCACTTTAGACTATTCAATCAATATATATATATATATATATATATATATATATATATATATATATATATTTGTTTTTCTTTTCCTGATATAGTACCAATGACTTTAGTTTTTCAGGCACAAACCACCTTGCATGGACATGTATGACAATGATGGAATTCGTTTTTCATTCACAAGAAAACATACTTTACTTGGGCACCAATGACATCAACAAACTAGTTTTCCAGGCACAAAGCACCAATGACATCAAATGAACTTGTTTATCACCCACAAATTACAATTTGCTATGTTAACAATGATTTCAATGGGACTCCTGTTTCAGGCACAAATCAAAGCACTTGAATAGGCTACCAATGATTTATATAGGTCTCCTACTTAAGGCACTAATCAAGAAGAGAGTAAAAGGGCATTTAAAGTGGCAAGGCTGATAGACACTCAGAGGCTTTGGGGAAAGACAATGAAGGAAGTGTTGGGGGTTGTAAACTTCATTCTGATTAACACACTGTAAAGAGTCACAGAGGAAAGAAATTGTGTTTTGGGGAAAGATTGGAGTTCCAGAGGGAGAAATGAGTTTGAAGGTATCCTCAAATAGAAAAAGGAAGAAGGTAGAGGAAGAACATGAAAGTTTAAGGGGGTAAATATTGAAGAGGAGGGGGTGTGAACAAAGCAAGCTCAGGGCTATCTCCCCAGTAAAGGGAGAAAAACCACGACAAAAGACCACTTTGAACAACAGACAAAACAAAATAAAGAAACCAATTTTGAATGAACGGTATTCCTTTGAATAGATTTGTCAGCCTACTAAATGCATTTTTCTTTTAAAAAAATTATGGGAGCCGGGTTTTTGAAACTGGTCCATCATGACAACTTTTCTCAACTTTTTTCCTTGAGATTATATGGGACAAGTAAAGGACGGTATCTGCTGTAGAATGGGCCTTGGTAAGGAGAAATAAATAGTACAGCTATGTGGGTGCTAAGGGGCAGCTCTCTGCTACAGGTATATTTCGATATTAATATCATAGGTCTAAACCAGGTGGAAGATGGGCATCTTCAAAAATATAAGCCCAGAATCGAACTTGCTGTAGGATGGGCTCTGATATGATAGCATAGCTAGAGATAAGACAGGGATGTACCACTGCTATGTCTACTGGTAGGGTCAAGTGCAAAGCACTTGGAAAACTCAAACTATTCTCTTGTGACCTGGAACATTCCTCAACTCAAGCCGAAGTTAAGATCCTTGGACACCCGAAATGGAAAAAAAACTCAATGGATTTTAATGGTGCAGTAACCATTGCTTAAATAAAGCACTAGGGCTTTGTGGCTGCTCAGATCCACCATCTTCTATGTTGTAGAATCTGTTACCATAATAAAACTGTAGTGGTAGCCCAAGCCTGTGTGGTCAGCATGCTGTGGATCCATCACAGTCCTGAAATACTTGCAGCTCCTGGTTCTCATGTGTGCAGGCTATGGTCCTGGAATCAGTGCTGATTTATTAAGCCCCCCAAACGTCCACTCCAGTGCTCACCGTGCTCAGCCTCTTGAACCATTGCAGCACCAGTTTCATTTAGGGACTTATCTGCTTTGATGCAGGAACCATAAACAACCCCAGGTATTCTTTAATTTAAGAAAAAAAAAGATCTTTGAAACCAAGTATGTTGATGAGCTTTCTATAAGCTCGCTCTCAGGCTAGTCCTGGAATTAAAGGCATTAGCGGTTATACAATTTCAGAATGTGCATCCTGAATTCCAAAGAATACATTTTTATTACATTCAATAACTCATTGCCTTCACGTTGATTACTCCTTTTAAATATTTATACTGAACAATCAAGCCTCCTTCCATCTCAGTCTCCTTTTCTAAAGCAAAAACATATTAATCTCACTTGTTAACCCCACAGCCCATCAATTACCTTTCTCGCACAGTGGAATTTGTCTTTGTTTTTCCTTATACTGCAGTGACCAGACTGAACGCTGCATTATATATATTGACAAAGATTTGTGAATAAAATGTTTAGACTAGAAACAGATTTGAAAATGCTATCTATGAAGTCATATATATATACTTCACCAACCACAAACTAGAACTACATTTACCTTTACTGAATAGCGAACAACCCCCGGATCATAACATTTAGCTTGTCAACTACTTTGTGCTAATTTCTGATTTTTACCATGCAAGTGAATTACTATTTTTTAAATGTTTTTTTAAGGATGTGTGCCACTTGAGAACACAACTATGCACTTGTCAATGTTGGGCTGTGGGCCAGAAGAGTTTGACTCTTTTATTTATTAAGTTCATTCGGTCTAGAAATCTAGTCCATTTAAGATAATAATAACAATCATACTTAAAAAAAGAATGTAATAAAAACATGATAACAATGTAAAAACCAATAGACGTCAAAACAGTGTAACAATAAGAACAACAGAACAAAGCATTTCATCAAATATATAAATACAATAAAATAAAACATAAATAGATATAGTAAAAAAGGAGACAGAGCTAAAAACTAAAATATAGGACTTTTTGTCTGGAGGACCAGAATGCACAACCAGAAGACAAAAAAGACAGAAAATAGTCTGATTGGACTAAAAGAAAACATTATCAGAGTACCAATCAAAAAAAACAACAAGAAAACTATATGAGAAGGCTATATGAGCTTGTGCAGTCTTGGTAGTCATAAGGAAGGCAACAAATTCATAATGGAAATTTCCAACTAAAAACAATACAAAAAGGATAAAAAGAGAAGATTAAAATCCTTCTAAAGACAAGTATAGAAATGGCTCAGGAGCCTTTGGGTGCAATGAACTTGCGACGGATGTACCAGGCCTCCGATAAATATTTGGTAACTGGAATGGCAACCCTGGGAGAAAAATCATGCATACAGATTCTAATGGCTGTTACTCTGTCCTGAAATGACATGTTTTTACAGAGGGGAATAATCCACCTCTTTCTTGGTGTCTTGTACAAAGGGCAGAAGAATAATAAATGCTCTGATGTTTCTTTACAATGTTGACAGAAGATACACCTATCATTTGTAGCGATGTTAGATGGCCAATGGGCCGTGAAACCATTGGTAGGCAATGTGCCATATCTTAACTGCAGGTATAGAGCACGGGCATACGGAGGGATAGGGAGGTTCAGGAAAATCTCAGCCCAGGGTTCATGCTTAATTTGAAGAAAATCCATTGTTAACCTACCCGCCCTCTTTTGGTGCAGGGAATCTTCGTTAACTTTCTCCCAATATCTGCTCGTAACAAATCTCCTAGCCTTGTCAGGGATTTGATCTGGGTGATTCCAATAATGGGGAAGACCCATTTTGTCCCAGGCAATTTTCATCTCTTTCAGCCAAGGGATTCTCTCCAATGCCTTAGGGGCGGCTATCAACTCTCTTATAGCCAGCCTATATGGTTCTAGTTCAGCAGATTTCCATAGACGAATCCAGTAGGAAAGGGGTCTTAAGGCCGCTATGGTTTTAATGCCATTTAAACCAAGGTCAAGCCTTAAAGGGGTCATTGGAGTGCCCGTACCTAGCCTGGACACCTGCCTAAGGAAGATATTTTCCTTAGTTTGCAGAATGTCCAGGTTTTTATGGGACCCCCAAAGTTCCGCTCCATATAGGGCTGCTGCTCTGATTTGAACATTATAAATCTCCGCAAGAATGTTCAGAGGGGGGCTCGGTGCCTTTCTAGATCTGGGGACTAAGGCCCCACCTCTTTGGCTTATGATCAGAGCCCCTTTGTCAATAGCTGCCTTCCATTTGCCTGATGTAGATAATCTGAAACCCAAATAATCAAACTCTTCAACTTTCTCCAATGGGGTCGAATTCATCTCAATATTAGTACGCAGTCGTTTTTTAGAGGTAGTGAATATCATAAATTTAGTTTTCTTAATGTTTACATCTAAACCATAATCACTACAGTAAGCACAGAACTGGTTAATTAGGTGTTGAATTCCCATTGGCGATTTGGATAGTAGGATCGTATCATCTGCATAAAGCAGGCAGGGGATTTTTTTCCCACCTAGTTTTGGAGAATCATTTATGCAGTTCTCTAGGTAGTGGATGCAATTATTAATGTAGAGCAGAAAAAGAGTAGGTGCCAAAACACAACCTTGTCTAACTCCTTTTTTGATAGCTACAGGGTCAGTCAGCTCGCCCCCTTGTCCACACCTGATTTGGGCAAAGGTATTTTGGTGCAACTGGGCTATGAGTTTCAGGAGGCCAAATGGCACTCCCATGTTTGATAATGTTGACCACAGCAGATTCCTGGGGATCAGGTCAAATGCGGCTCTTAGGTCTATAAAGACCACGTAAAGGTTACCCCCCCCAGGTCGACATTCTTCCATTTTATTGACATAAATCTTAGAGCTTGGTCAACTGTGCTCACAGCGGGTCTGAAACCCGCTTGTAAATCAGAAAGGGCTTCAGACTCAATAATCCATTCCTCAAGGTGGGACAGAAGATGTTTCGCATACATTTTTTGGAAGTTATCGAGGAGACTAATTGGACGTTAGTTAGCCGGAATGTTTGGATTTCCTTTTTTGAAGATCGGTACAATTTCAGCCCCTTTCCAAGTAGATGGAACTGGAGCGCCTGCTGCAATAGTATTGCAGATAAAATTGAGGTAGGGAGCCCATATATCAGGTCTAGATTTATATAGATCACCTGGAATTTTATCTGGGCCAGGAGCCTTCCCCCATTTCAGGGAGTCTATTGCAGCTCTAGTTTCAGAAAGAGAAAAAGAAATTGGAATGATCTCTTGGTTTGTTGAATCATTGGGGGGCCACAGAGAAACTTCTGGTGGACCTCCATAAAGTTGCCCAAAATGCTCTACCCAAGTTGCTGAGAGGATTGTAGAGCCAGGCGCGGCTGGAGAGTCACTGTCATTATCAGCTATTAGTTTCCAAAACTTGGAAGTATTATTAGATGAGGCTGAAACCAGGATAGTGGCCCATCTGGCCTCCCAACTTCTGCGTGCCTTTGAGCATTCCTTCTTATAAGCGCCCCTGGCTATTCTCAGCGTTGCAGCATGGCCTTCTTTAATTGCATCCAGGAGAGCTAGTTGTGCTGTTCTGCAGGAATTATTGAACCAAGGGGCATTGTGTTTTTTATTGGAGTTGTTAACAGTCTCTTTTGTGAAAAGTTGTTTTAAAGATTGGAACAGATCAGTGTGGGCTGTAAGAAGGCTATCGCCCTCCTCGGACTCATCTAACCGGATCATACACTCCATATGATTCGCAAGCAAGCTGTAGATAGATGCTAAATGTTTAGGGGAGGAGATAACAGATTCCCATTTTAGATTGCGTCTATTATTGGTTAGGGCCAGTTGGGACACATTGGACCTAGAGTGAGGCACTATAAACGAAGGAAAAAGACCTCTGGTTGATAGAATCAGGGGGTCGTGGTCGCTCACGGGAAACTCATCTACCCTCATATCTACCATGTAACACCAAAGACGAATATCAAGAAGTATGTAGTCAATGCGACTGCTATGTTCTCCGCGCCTAAAAGTGGGTCGCAAAATAGCATCCGAGTGTGAGCGCCCATTACAGGCTCAGAGGCCATGAGCTAGTGCGATGTCTGCCAAAAAGCGTGCAGATTTGTTCAATCTTGGTTTTTTGTTGGAGACTAACTGGGGGATGCCCCAATGGGCATCCTCTTCTTTACAAATTCCTTGGACTAAAGGATTAGGTTCGAAGGTAACATTAAAATCTCCTCCAATTAAAACAAAAGAGGGGGGATTACTTTTAAGAACATAGTCCAAGTTTGACAGAACGTCAGACTCAAAGTGGGGACTCACATTCCTGTTATAGATATTAATTAAAAGGAGGGGTTTTTCTTCAGAAATCATTAATAGGGCTTGCAGGTCCGGGCAACCAGTGTCTAATTCTTCTATCTTGCACCTGAGAGAAATATTTAGCCACACGAGCAACCCTCCCGAAGGTCTCCCAGAAGATGACTTACGGGCCGGAACCCAAAAGCTTTTGAAACCGAGTCTATATTTGGGTTCTAATGCCCATGTTTCTTGAAAAAGACAAATCAAGTGATCGTCAATAAGGTTACCCCAACCTGGGCTGTGTAATTTGCTTTCCAATCCAGCTATATTCCAGCTGAGCACCTTATCGAGATCCTCTGAGCATGAGGACCCAACTTTATTCTGGGCATATAGAATACTAGGGGGGGGACTGTTAAGGACCATGGTGCTTCCCTCGGGTGGATTAAGATCAGAAGATTTCTCACTCTGAGTCTTTAAAACCTCGCTGGGTATATCCTCAATGGTGTTTGGATTTAATGGGTTGGCCATGCAGATGTGACCCAAGGTATAGGGAGCGTTTGACTGATTAAAAATGCATTCCTCAGATGCTTGGCATATTAAACTATTGGGTGAACCCGGGACAGCAAAATCGGCCAAGATGTTAAGACCAATAGGGCAAATGGACTCAGCTTCGCAGTTAGACAATACCGCATCCTGAAAGGCATCTCCTAGTCAGTCTGCCTCGGAGAGAGAGGATAGAGGACGTCTAGGACCAATTACGGGGGTAGGCAGTGTGTGAGTAGCCGAGCCGGCCCCGTGTAATGGTGGTGATTGAGTACTCCAGGACGACATAGAAGGAGGATAGAACACTTGTAACCTGCAAAGAGAAGTTTTGCCAGTTGTAGGATAAAGTCTGTTAGCATTTAAAGAAAGTCGTTGGACAAGATCGGGGGAATTAAAATTAATGACGATACAATCCCCAAAACCGATCTTCGCTAGAGGGCCCACCCACCCGGGCCCACCCACCCTACCCTTCTCACCATCAGTATTGAAGATGACATGGAAAAAGCAAACCCCGCATTCACATGCAACCAGTGGATAACCTTATTTTTGAGTTCGGTGAAGGATTCGGAAAAATGAGGTTTGAGTTCAGGAACA
Organism: Pleurodeles waltl; assembly: GCF_031143425.1. Classification (NCBI taxonomy): domain Eukaryota; kingdom Metazoa; phylum Chordata; class Amphibia; order Caudata; family Salamandridae; genus Pleurodeles; species Pleurodeles waltl. The sequence continues at coordinate 971,902,900 of NC_090446.1, read as the reverse complement.
TTTGATATAATAAGAACATAAGGACAAGATTCAGGTGGTAAATGAAGCACTTTGGGTTCTTGAGAGTCCCTACTCTTATTCTTCTTCTGGTATGCTGGCTGTGAGGATTCCCTAATGGGGGGGCCGTCTCCTGAATTAGTTGCTGGATTGTTCCATGAGGCGGTTCCTTTTAATAAGGGAGCTAAGGCCATATGGGGTTTGTTTGTCAGGATGCTGGGGGTTTTAGCAGAACTAGGCCAGTCGTGATTTAGAATAGGAGGAAAAGTTTTGGGAATTTGGCCAGTGTGACTAATGGCAACAGTAGAGTCATGATTAGGATGAATTTCTACAGGTAAAGAAATTGTTGGTAGCTGACTGCTCGTAAGACTTTCAAGTTTGTCCTCAATTATTTGAAGACGGTTGGAGATAGGAAGAAGTAGTTTAGAGAGCTCATCTCTTATGAGATCCCTAATAAACTCATTTGCATGGGAGTTATTGGTATTGTGTAAGGAGATTGATGCCATTTCATTAATAGAAGGTTGGGCCAGATTAGAGGGACTCAAGGTTCTAGATCGTTTATTTTTGAGGACAGGTTCCCTACGCTTCCTTTTCCCTTTGGTATTAGATTCAGTTAAAGTAAGAGAACCTTCTATTGGGGGACACTGGACCAATGAAGTTGGTGCGGCACAAATGGCAGGTGCAATTGGAGTGTCATCTTGGATCTCTTGAGGAATTTTGGACGGAGAAGGGGAATGGATAATCGGGACAGACTGGAGCTCTAGTCGCGGGTGGGGCTGTGAGACTGGGCTATCATGGGCTGAACTAATGGATGCAGAAGGAGGGGCAGCAAGACGACGTTGCACTAATTCTATTTCTCTTTCAAGTTCCCCAACGGCCTTTTGTAAAAAGCCGTCCAGGGTTTGGTTAAAGTGCAATTTCCCGTCCAACCCCCCCCCACGTCGTCGACCCATTTTACTAAAAACCAGGGGCCTTAAATTTAGTGGGAGATTCAAGTAAGATCACAGCGGGGCGAGCAAAGGCAGGTTAATATTGGTAATTGTCCACTAGCTAGGTAGAGGCCTAGAGCTTTGGGGGAAAGCTACCCCACCGCAGTGTAAATAGGCTTGAGTTTGTCCTTCGGGCAGTCAAATGGAAAGTGGTTATCTGGGACCACAGTTTAGGGTAAATGTCAGGGGGGTGGCCCTGCCCTGCCTCTTCCTGGCAATGACGGGCAAGGACGGGCCCGCCCTTGGCCCGGGCTTTGCCCGGGTGCCGCCCGCGCGCGTCCCGCGGAGCGGGAGCGCTTACGTGTATTTAAAGGGCTCCTGCCCTGATTGAATGCAGCACACAGCTGCTGCCCACCTCCTCCTCCTCGGCAAAGTTCCAGCGCGTCCCGCGGAGCGGGAGCGCTTACGTGTATTTAAAGGGCTCCTGCCCTGATTGAATGCAGCACACAGCTGCTGCCCACCTCCTCCTCCTCCTCCTCCTCGGCAAAGTTCCAGCGCGTCCAGTTTGACTCAAGGACAGTGATTAAATTCATTATGCTGAATGAATATTTGTAAAAGGCGAATGCTGAGAATCTCAAGCTTAAGTCCTTCAAGGGGACCAAGAAATAAAAGGAGTGCAACCACACATCTCTTTCTACTAGAAGTATTACCTCTATAGCCCCTTTGGTAAGAAGGGCAAGAACCTCCACCTCCAAAATAAATACATACATTAGGCAGCATGCTGGTGGAACGTAAGCAGAGCAGAAGGGAGGAGAGGACAGGAAGGGGATAGTCATTGTGGGTGAGCTTGATGACCCAATGATCAGTTATGCTAGTCTCCTAAATGGTGGATAAAGTGCAAAATCTTCCACCCACTGAAGTTAGGGCTGAAAAGGAGGAGGGATGCATAGAGATTTTAAGGTATCAGAGCCCGCAGAAGATGGAGGGGACAGGATCTGCTGCAGCTGTTAATGTTGGTGTCCCTTAAATCCACTTCTGTCCCAAAGCGAGAGGTACATTTTTTAAGCTTCTGAATCAGCTCCCACATACCGCCATGGATTTAGAAAAATCTTGAAATAGCTCCTTTGCAGCATTAGGTGTTACCATTGTGGCTCCACCCCACCCCAGACTTGACAACACTGATCAGTATAACAGTGCCCCTCTCTTCCTAGTTCCCGTGACAGCAGTTTTTCTCCTGTTTCCTGGCTGAAAAGACTGATGTGGTAAGTAGCGATGAGTGAACCTAATAATACGTTCTGGATAAGATTCAGAGAATCCTAGCGTGTCAGAAATCTTGAATAAGAACAATGACAAGTCTCTGAAATTTCTCCAGCATTGAAACTTTTGTGTATCTGGTTTGTTGTTGGAATGAGCCTATGCTATCCATTTTCTGAGTGATTTCTGGACGAGGTTTGCCACAGATTTGACTTTAACCACCAGTAGTGATCAGAACAGAAAATGTGTCAGAGGTCATACCTTTGAGGAAAACCTTTGAGTATAGCAGCACAAATGGCTTTCACCTGCACAGTTCTTGACGTCAGAGGGAAACCTCATCTCTGATTTAAGATGAAGTTTTTGCAAGATTGGTAGAGGCTCAGCTGAAGAGTGACACTTCCAAAGGGTGTTCTGGACTAATGTTTGTAGCATTGCTTGCTGTTCTCACATTTCAAGAGAATCACAGAAAATGCTCAACTGTTGTTCTTGTGTCTTGACAGATGATGGGGGGCTGTGACAAAGATGTTGTGCTTCTATGTGCAGCGTGTGGATATTAGTGTGGGATGAGTGTGACTGAGAGGCAGCGACATCAATGATTTTCCATTTTGCTGCCCTGCGAGAGGAGTCTTCTCCCCCTTCAGAGGAGAGAGGTTACAGCTGGCAGAAACAGCATAAGTCGAATAACCGGCGCTAGGTGTGTTGGCATTCTGTCTTGGGAAGCAGGGAGAAGCTAGCGTCCATAGTCAGGGCTACGACCATGGTATTTTGATATTTCAGGCCCTAGTCTGGTTAGGAGCTCCGCTGCAACAGCAGCTTTGTTTGAAGAAGGGAGAGCCCCTGGTCTGAACATGGATTGTTCAGAGTGGGGCTACCTCCATACACCTATTACCGGTTGTTGAGCAATCAACTCCCATTAGGATGGCTGCATGAGGGGGCACGGGACGGACTGTCATGGGCTGCTCGCTGCAAGAGACTGGCTGTCCGGAAAAATACCTCTAGTAAGGCTGAAAAGGAGGAGTGGGCTGATACTTCCAGTAAGTCTGGCTCTGTCTGCACCCCAACTTGGAGAATACCAAGGTGAAGGAATGTAGTAAGGCACAATGTGCAAAAGCCAAGTCAATACAGAGCACTGGAGCACTCCTGTCCTCCCAGGTACCAGTGGCAGGTTCTCTTGTTGCCCTCTCTCAGACAACCACTGATCAGTTTATACGCCCCAATAGTTATCCACGGGTAGTAGATCTGGGAAGGACTGAGAAACAATCTGACTAACCAACTTTACAACATTGGTGCCGCTAGAATTGGGGTCGTCAAATCTGCCTTGGTCCTTACCCCTGTATCAATACATGCACCAGCAACTACTATCACGCTCATGGCTGAACCAAAGGAGACTGAATCTAGCAAAATGGACTAGAATCATAAGGTCCCAAAGATCTTCAATGAAAGATGTGGGAGTCTTGCTGGGGATAGTTCAGGTCTGAGTACAGGGACAGATGTAGGGGGTAATGGTCCCCATTTTGTAGCAGGGCAGATGCCCAGTTTCACTTTGGAGGACTTGGAGGGATGGAAGGGGCAAACCATACAGCAGGGCAGAGATTTCCACAATAATGACGGGGTCCGACATAATTCAGCAGTCCAGCCCTAACTCACTGGAAACTATAGAGGCTTCTGTTTGCTTTCTGAGGCTGGAAGACTGTCTGTTGGCAATGATTTTGCTCCCGGATCAGATGACACCGAAGTGGATTCTAGGTAATCACTGTATCGCAGTGCAGGTGGTACGGCTGGGAAGGCTGTTGCCGGTATCAATCCGAAGAAAGTAGTGAGCAGAACTCTAAAAATAATGCAGTTGGAGGATCTGGTATCTAAAGTTTTCGTTCCGGAAGACCTGGACTCTGGTTTATCCATGGAGGAGGAAGAATTGGATATAGAGGGTCTGGAGATGACACCAACAAACCTTCTTCTTCCCCCTAGATCGCAGGCAACACTCCTTCCCCTGAAACGGGATTTCTTGCATTGGTTGACGCTAGGGGAGACTCCGGGCCTTGCTCTTCAGAGATGACCAGAATTGACCCTGGAAAAAATGTTGGTAGTGTCTGCCTCTGCGCCTATCCCTACACTATCTGCTAAATATGATCTTCTACAGCTCGATAGGGATGTGTATACAAAGGATTCCCTCGCTCTGGTACACTTGAAGACGCAGGTGGGGCTGAGAAAGCTATGTGGGAATATAGATATTAGCCACACCTGCCTAAGAGATTTAGAGACATGCCACGTTGCCCTGCAAGACTGTCAGAATGAACATAACTGCTATCCAAAAACATGGACGTCAGCTGGAAGGAGTCTCCGCTAAGTTGGAAGATTTAGAAAATCATTATGAATTATGGACTCCATGATCCACAGTGTTCATCATTTCCCATTTAAGCAACCCAGGAAGGAGGAGGCTGCTCCATATCATCGGGCATATTTAAACAATGTTGGGAACTTTATCTTGCGGCACTGAATTTTCCTGGTGGCCCATCCTTGATCAACTGGCAGAGCTTGTGGTGTGGAATTCTTTCCTTGGTCAGACTTTTGACATGAGACAATTGTCTGCCACTGGCAGCTCCACAAGCAAATTCTGGCATTTTGAAGGTAATATGTGTTTCTATCAAGATGCAATTAAAGTTGTTGAACCATTAAAGAAATGGCAACTGGTAAAAAAACAAAGTCTGCCTGTAGTCTGGAAACCCTGCCGTGATTTAAGGACTAATTCTTATATCCATGTTCTATTTTGAAATCCAGCTCTCTGGCTCTCTCCAGTCATCCAGCACAGTTAAGTAGATTCTCTCTTCTTCACGGGTGGGGTGCAGCAACAGTTATAGTTCTGATCGATCTTATCTTACTTTTCCTATCCTATCCTTCCCCTTAGTTTCTTTTATTGTCTTCCCTCTTACACTAAGTGGGTTGAATACGTTTGGTGGAAACAATGAAGTGCTAACCATGGTGTGGCCGGTTGGAGTCTTGGGTGTCTAACTCATTTGTATACTTACAGTATAAGGGATAGCTGGGGTGATGGTCCAGGATTTGGGCACAGAAGTTGGCGGAGGGTTTGAGTGTGACTCACAAGGATGTGGAAACATATTGGGGAGAATGGGGGAAAGTTTGGAAGGTATTCCCTGGCTGGATGGGAAGCTCCCCAAAAGCAGGAAAGATTGTGCATGTGACATCATTTCTGGATGAGGAGAGGATGACGGTTGTTAGAGTGATGGGTCGTGGCCAGCATCTCCATATTCTCTCATGTAATATCAATCGTATGAAAGCATCAAATAAGCACAAACTAATTAGGGGGTAACTTTAGACCCTTAACGTATGTGTCTTCAAGAAAAGTATCTGCCTGAAGAGCAACCCCCCAGATGCTATGATTAGTGTACAGGGATTTGAGTGCCTTGGTCTATAATTCTACCCAACGAGGGGTGGCATTATAAAGCCCGGGACAAACACTCACCGGTATTGTAAACTAAATTGGATAAGGGGGGTAAGGGCTCATAGCCCTGATTCAAAAGGGTCATATTAAATGTACAATCTGTACTGTTTAATGGCCTAATCAGGATGTTCCTGCTATGTTTAACTGCATGCTGGTCGAACTTCATCAATGTGAGGACTTAAATGGTGCACTATGCCCGGAGGTCAATATCTCATCAGGGGACTGTGGAATACGGTTTGCGGAAGAAATGTTTTGGTTGTTCTGAGTCAAAATGTGACCTCCTATGCATTAGTGGATGTTTGACGAAGTTATAGACTACAGGGATTCTGGGTTTACTTTCTACTCTGCCCTCTCTCTCGGATTGATATATTTTTGTTACCTATTCACTTTGCTCATATCCGACTAAATGTGAGAATAATTTCTGACCATAACACGTCATCTTTGATGAATAACTCACAGTGATCTAGTCAGCCCCGTAACCCATGGCATAAAACTTTTGCTGCTGCTGTATGGCGAGTATTTTTGTATAACGACTGATAAGATTAGGGAATACATAGATGCAAACCTGGTCTCAACATCCACATTTTTGTTTGGGTTGCCCTTAAGATTTTTTGCAGAGGACAAACACTGGGTTTTTCAATTTATCAACAGAAGGTGTCTAAGCCGAGCCGCACCTTCTGCTCTCTCTCGCCTAAGGCCTTGATACTTATATTCAGGCTTTACAATTGTCAGATACTACCTCTCCATGGAGAATGCATTGCTTAGACCTGAAAAGCCTTATTTATGCTGATGACATGGCCATTCTGACATCTGCTCCAGTTCCCACATTGACGGCAGTAGAAACGCTTGCTGCAGAGTTTAGTAGGGTCTCAGGTTTTAAACTTAATGCCAATAAAATTCAGGTTATTACAAATGTTTCTGTTCTGGCCCACAAGAAAAGGAAGGTGCAATACACAATTTATTTGTGAGTAGAACTGTCTATGACGGTTGCTAATTTAAATGATGATATGGTATACAATCATGCTGTAGATATTTTTTTTAAATGGACTAGATCAATCAATTTTTGTAAAGCGCTGCTACTCACCTGTGAGGGTCTCAAGGCGCTGGGGGGAGGGGAAGGGCGTCATCCGAAGAGCCACGTCTTGAGGTTCTTCCTGAAGATGGTGAGCGACGGGCTTTGTCTGAGGTGCAGGGGGAGGTTGTTTCAGCTCTTTGCTGCAGTGTAGGTGAAGGATCGTCCTCCGCTGGTTGTTTTGCGGATGCGAGGGATGGTGGCCAGGGCCATCTGGGCGGACTGGAGGGATCTGGCGGGGGTGTGGAAGGAGACGTAATGGTTCAAGTAGGCTGGTCCTGCGTTGTGTATGGCCTTGTACGTGTGGGTGAGAAGCTTGAAGGTGATTCGCTTCTCGACCGATAGCCAGTGGAGGGTCCTCAGGTGTTGTGTATGTGTTCTCGGCGAGGGAGGTCCAGAATGAGTCTGCATTTGAGCCTGATCAAGCGATGTAATATCATAAAGATGGGTATTCTGCCTAGTTACTTGTAGTTATTCAGGTGTATACAGCTATATTTCGTCAAACTTTTTTTGTTAACAAGGTGGAAGCCAGCTGGCAGTTTATTTGGTGTTATAAGAAACACCAGTGAAATATTTAGCACCTCCAACTACCTCGAAACAGTTGGTATGTCTCTGCCCACGTTGTGGGTGTATTATATTGCTGCCTTTATATTACGACTTACAATTGTCATGAGTAGCGAATTCTGAACATTGGGTTCAACTGTTTATTATCTACCCTTCCGTGATGTGATCAAGTTATGTTCTGGTTTGATAAATATGATCTACTTTAACAGGACAAAGCTCAAGACCGTACGGGTGTGTCTTCTAATCTGGACCTGGGTACAGAAAGTATTCCCTACTATTACCTCTTACAATCAATATATTCTCATGGATTACAGTCAGAATTTACCACAGTTGGTCCACAACAGCGTTCTCGGGTAATGGGCGGATCTGGGTCGTCACACATCAGGACAATTTTGCAAAGATTTTACATTATCATATGAGGCGCTTCAGCATCAGTTCTCCCTCCCTTATCAAGGCTTCAATAGATACATTGAACTGCGTAACTTTCTATAACATCTGCCAGTAAATGATGTAAACTGCTTGAAGACAATTTTCCAGATAAGTTCATGAGAGTGACCTGTAAGGGCAATATGAGTTTTGACTATTATAAGACCCGACAGCCTTAGGGTGGTCTTCCACCACTCTTTTTGCCTGTTTGCCGCACATTTTGGCTGTTTTCTTTTTGTTGGTCTTAGGATTCTAAGCACTTTACCACTGCTGATCAGTGCTGCAGTGCATGTGCTCGCTTCCTCTAAACATGGTTTGATTGGCACATCCACAATTGGCACATTTAATTTACTTTTAAGTCCCTAGTATAGTGCACTACATGTGCCCAGGACCTGTAAATCAAATGCTACTAGTGGGACCGCAGCACGGCTTGTGCCACCCACTCAAGTAGCCCTTAAACTTGTCTCAGGCCTGGCACTGCAGAGCCTTTATGTGCAGGTTACACTGCCATGTTGACTTGGCATTTGAAACCTCTTGCCAAGCCTTAAACTTCCCTTGTATTACATATAGGTCACCCCTAAATGTAGTCCCTAGGTAGCCCATAGGGCAGGGTGCTTTGCAATTAAAAGGCAGGATATATACTTTTAAGTTTTACATGCCCTGGTAGACAAAAACTCTCAACTTTGTTTTCCACTAATGTGAGGCATACCCCTCTCAAAGGTTAACACTGGGGATTCTTTATTACATTTAATAAACTGTAATTTCTAATTGAGAAGAAGTAGTTATACCAGGTGTAGTACTTACAGAGTTGTAATAAGAAATCCTCTTTAATGGTAACGTCAGATTTATTGCTACAATTTTAAAAATGCCCCATTTAGAAAGTTGGCATTCTCATCTGCTCTTAGCGCCCTACGTGCCCGCAGCCTGTCTCCAATACACATCTGGGCTGGGTGACAGCTGGAGTTTGTGAATTTCCTCCAGACAGCCACACACAAAGGGAGCTTAGGTGTGACTGATGGGCCATCAACATCCTGATAACTCCTCCAACCCATCCTGCCCAGGATGGGCCAACACTTACACCTGAATAGGCAGTGCCTTGCTTCAACACAAAGGTCAGCATAACCCCCCGTAGTGAGTCTGGAGCTAGGGCAGGAGGACAGGATCTCTGTGCACTTCAAAGACCCTTCTTTGAAGCCACCCCCACTTCAAAGGAACAACTGGGTATAACTTCTGGACCTGTAAATACTCTGCCAGGAAGGACTGCTGTGCTACTACAAAGACTGCTACTCTGCTGGACTGCTGCTCTGGAAGAAGCAACTGCTTTCTTGCTGTGCTGACCCGCTGTGTGCTGCCCTCCTTGCTTTGGTGAGAATGACTAGACTCACAACTTTTGAACCCAGAACAAGAGTGACTACAAGGGCTTGTTGGCTTGCCTCCTGTTCTTCGGAAGTCTAAGACTTTCAACTCATCACCTCCAGCACCTTAGACTTTGCTTGTTGCAAGTCTTGCTCTGCCAAATGGTGCCAATCCAGTCCTGGGCCCTTGGAAGTGGTTATAAAGTGCTGCTCCAGTCCAAAATCCTTGCATTGATGCCACTGCGCTGCTCAGAACCAGTACATTTCCATCAACGCATCACTGTTGCTGCGAAGATTGAGGACACTGCATCGCCTTGGAGGCCGGCGTATTGCTGCTGCGAGGATTGGGAACACTGCACTGCTGACTACGCAACACACTGCCTCCATTCCCGACATCTCCAACTTTGCACCGTTCGGAGCCGAAACATCACCTACATCTTCGAGATCGACAGCAGAGCATCACGTCCTTTGCTCCTCGCATCTTGTGCCCAACGACAGTGCAACTTTGAACCAAGGTTCTGTTTCAGCAGGCCACAGGTGGTCCTTGTATCCGACCCATGCTCCGTCGCAGTTGGCCTGACTTTTCAGATTTGACACGGTCTATTGCGACCAAATAGCCCCGGCTGGCGCTTAATGTTTTTAAGGACTACAACAGTTTATTCTCTAAAAATTCATATCTTGAATTATACTAGTTGGATTTTTGTTGTTTTTGGTCTGGTTTTGTTCATTAATTTAAGATCTATTTTTGATACCTGGTGAGATATCTTTTTGTGTGGCGCTTTCACTGTTTTACTGTTAGAAGTGTTGCACAAATACTTTACACATTGCCTCTCAAGTTAAACCTCAATGATCTGTGCCAAGCTACCAGGGGGTGAGCACAGGTTAATTTAGGGTTTGTATCTGACTTACCTTGACTAGGATTGTGGTTCCTGCTTGAACAGGGTGCCATCCTCTGCCAATAAGAAACCCATTTTCTAACACACATAAAATTATTCTTGGGGTCAAGAATGAGGGGAAAGTTGACATATTTCAACTTAAACCAGAAAAATTGAACAGATGCCTGCACAGTGAGGTAGCATGCAATGAAATTAAGAATAGCCATATTCTCACTCAGACGGTTCTGAATGTCTCTTGTATCAAGGCCCACCACTTTATATTCCTGAGCAACCTGTATCACACGCGATATCACATGTGTAAAATGAAAATAAGGTAAGAGGGAAAATGTTTTCGGCGTGGTGCCGATGAGGCAGAATCTGTGCATATTTTTGCTGCTTGACGAGGTATACATGTGTATTGGAATTATATCTTCTGGAAATTGGTTATGTGGAATCAAAGGATGGCTACACTAGGACACTCACCTTTGATCCCAGCAAATGCAGCTTGGGTTTATTCCTTTTCTATTTATTTGGCCAGGTTAGGTTGTGAGCGATATTGGCAACCTAGTGATGCACCACGCCAACGGGTCTGGTGGCAGGAGTTTTTAAAATGCATGCTCCTTTGAAATTCCCATTTCAGAAACCGACAGGAGGCAATCTAGTCTGAATCACAACAGGGATCCAATCAGAGCTTGGAAGTCTGATGTCTCTTCTGACAATGACCCATTACCAAAATGTACTGTAGTGTATAGGTTTTTCTCTTGCTCAATACTGATTTGCAGTTTTTTTCCCCAGACACACACTGCACTTTGTGATTATCACTTCTAATGCTATGATAAAATTAATGTAACCTGATGAGTTTCTTTTTTACCTTTTGTTATAGATCTATATATTGTGATATTTCCTCCAATTATTATTACATTTTTTTTAAAGACAGATGAATGGCTAGGTATTCTTGCATAGGCGATTTGTTCAAAATAAAGAGGCTGTGATTTTCATACTCTCTAATATTGCTTCCAGGTAAAAAGTCTCTCTCTCTGCTAGAATGCCTTTAGTTGCATCTCAGCACGAACATTATGGCTTTCTTTTTGTGATTAAGATCCAGAAATCACACTATGCTCCTTGTTTGGTAATGCCCTTTGTCCCCAGTAGCCATCAAAGGGGATACAAGCTCTGGCCAAAAAGACAACAGAAAAAAGGTGAAACATAAAGATTGAAAATGCTTTGGGAGCTCAAGCTCATGTAGTATGTGGACACAAAAAAGGAGCTGATGTCACTAGCCTGTGCATGACGTCACTGACTCATCTGCAGCAGTGACATGGCGACCTCATAAATTGAGAGACATCTGGTGACATTGGTTAGGAGAAAGGCAGAAAATTCACAAGACTTTCAAAGGTATCAGCTAATGGAAACTAAGACAAACACACATTTGAGACTGAAGTAAGGATGTGAAGGGACATACATTATAAATCAATGTACAATGCAGATAGCTGTGCTATTTTGCACTTTTGTTCAACTTTTTAGCAGACACTTTGTTTTTCTGCCTTTGGGAATCAACATCTATGAGTCCACTGTAGGTGTTACATGTGAATTTCAGTCTCGCACCAACAATGCACATGGCCATGCATGGAAGCGTGTACCGATTATTTTTGCTCAAAGCAGAGGTATTCTGGACCCTTAGAGGGATATGGGAAGACTGATGGTTTGTGGCAGCCTGAAATTCGAGTGAGATGGGCAAAGGCTTTTTAAAAAGGTCTTCTCGGAGAGAAGTTTACAGACCCTCTTCGGCACAATTCTCAGGGTCTTCCCAGACCCAACCGCTCTTGCATTATGAAGGGAGGGACCCATTCTCCTCCACCCTCCTCTCACAAGTAAGGGGAGGCAATATTTAACGGTACTCACCTGCGTGCCATCTAACCAGTAACCTTTGGCACTCTTCGGGAGGTGCCCTTTTTGTGCACCACCTCATCTGTGTTGCACAGCCAGAGTACCTCCTAACAGATTTCTTGCCTCTGTGCCCGCTTCTGTAATACAGAGCAGGCACAAACGTTTCCTTCACTTTCATGAGTTACACTCACATGCAAATGAGGAAACTCACCATTGTGATCGTGTGAGCTCAATATGAGCCAAAGCACATCAAAAGAAGGTGGTTCTGAAGAGTGGACTTACACCAGAACTTCTGCACGACCAAACAGGGAAAATTGCCCACCCTACAAACCAAAGAGTCAATGCATTGTCGCCTGGTGAAAGCTAAGACAAAAGCCTGCGAAGCGGCTTGCCAAAAGTCTAAATAGGGACCTATTGTTACAGGCTTCACTCTGGTGGATTGAACTCCGAGGCCCTAAGTACAATCCTTTTTGACCAAAATGTAACTCAGCTTATTGTAGAGGACAATCCAACGTGATATGGTTTGTTCCTGAATCACCTTTTCCTTTTTAACACTGGTGAAGCCAATAAACAGCTGATTTTCAATGTGGTGCTCCTTTGTCCTATCAACGTAAAAGCTAAGGGCATAATGTGGATCCAACCAGCTTAATCACTTTAACTCCTTGGATGGGTGCGGTGGACAGATGAACATGAGAAGAGTAATGGACTCCCCACATAGATGGGTGACACCATTTCCAGAATAATGGATGCACATGTTCAAAGAACCAATTTGTCAAGGAAGAAAGGAGTATACAGAGGGTGGGCAGATGAAGCCTGAAGCTCGCTAATGCAACATGCGGAAGTTTTAGGTCCTCTAGACCCTCTGCCCAAGTTCAGGCTTAGTGCCAGTTTACAACATTAGAGACAGGAAACCTGGTGGAGTGTAGCCCACGAACCACATGTGCAGTATATGAGGATGGTGCATTCTTGGCAACGACCAGTCCTGTGAAACTTACAGGATTATTTTTTTGTTGGTGAGTTCCAAACCGCTTTCACCATGAGACGCACAAGAATCGTCATTATAGATATATTTAAAGACACTATTGAAGTCAATGTCCTAATCTACTGCAGATAAAGTGTACTGATATAACTATGAAAATAAACAAAAGAGATGCATGAAAGCAATTAATGAGCAAAATATTGAAAATAATTATAATAAATGTTTCATTAGTGCATTGCATTGAATGATGGAACCGGTCTTTATTCAGCAACCCCTCCCCTCCATCCCAGCGTTAAGCTGTCCTAATACTAAAAATGCCTGTCTGAGTTTCTTGAGATGACCTCTAGCCCACACATAGGTCTTTTGTTCTATACTTCAAGAAGGTTGCTCTCTGTCTCAGCTTTGGCGTTCCCTTGTGAGCTCACAAGACCAGGCTGGCTCCAGAAAGCCTGTGGCCTTTACTTAGGATGTTTTCTGCGACAGCTTGCATTAATTATGTCTCCCAGGAAGTTGAAGAGTCCTCTGCCAAATACATATCTGCACCAAGCCTAAATACAATTTTCTGGACATGCAGTGCAACAATCTAACTTGGAACCTTATTATTGAGAGGCATTGTATCCGTTCCTCAAGAATGGTGAGGAGGGCAAGAATGATGAGGAATCTGCAGGCAGGCAGAGTATAGCAGCGGTTGATGCCTTTTAAAAGTGGTGGGGCTGCATGTTCCTTTTGCGTCACTCCAAAAGTGAACGGAATGCAAACTATTATCACCTCTTTGCATTCTGTTCCCTATTGGAGTGACACAAAAGTAACACATACCTAAATTCAGCATTGTGGCTAAATGTTACCTACCATTCATCAAGAAGATTCTGATACGAAATACAACTGCGCTGCTCACCCGGGTCATCCTGTGATTTCTTTGCCCAGTGGAGTTTGTCTACATCGGCCCAGCGCAGCCCAGTCAATCCCAACGCTTCTCTTTGGACTTTCATTGAAGTGTACAAGAGAGGCGCTGGGACTGGCTTGAGCAGGGCAACCCAGCGCTCCACCTGAGACCAGAGAACTGCCGTTTCTGCCCCTCAGGCTCCTTAATAGTGCGGTATCAGAGGCCTTTAAAATGCAAAGTCACATTAGACTCACCCGAGCTTTTGTCCAGCCCGACATGCACTTTAATTTAAGGCAGCCCTTTGACCTATAGCTGCATTAAGAGAGAAGGACCACGCATCCTCCTCCTGCACTATGCAAAACCAGCTGCATAACTTCTAAATGTTTTTACTGTTTAGCTCTTAAGTGGCAGGGCAACACTCATTTGCCACTATGACTGGCCGTCGCTGGCACAGTATCCACCAGAAAGATCTTTACTGAAGATAAGTAACTTCTGATGGATGGATACTTCTACCTGCAGATCCCGCCATGTTTGAAAATATACCATAGCAATGTCTCTTTCAGGTGGTGGGTCTGAAAGAATAGTCACATCAGAAACCCCTGTAGAACATAAGTGAAAAGCCATCCCTTTGCACTTCTGAGTCCATGCAATAATGCCTGTTCAATCTTTGAAAGAAAGCCCTTGTGACTGCACAGCATATTCCTGCAATAGGCACTTTTCTGGCCAGTGCAAAAGAAGATGTCTTTGCTCTGGTAGAACCAGTTCGAATCCCTTCTGGAGGTTTGTTTTCGGCACATGCATAACAGCTTTTAATACAAAGCACAATCCACGATTACAGGATTATGCACTGGACTACTTTGCCCTTCTTTTTTGACTACATATCCAACAAAAACTTGGTCACTGGATCGAAAATCCTTGGTCCTGTCAACATAGAAAATGAACAGCCTCAGATGGTCTGGCCTAATTGGTCTTGACCTCCGTGGGGCAATTGGGCAGAGGGAGAAGCATGAGAATCGTAATGGTCTTTCCCATATGGAACAGAGTGTCTACCTTTGAAAGGAAAGCCACTTCTGTTCTCAGGGTAGAAGCAACTGAAGGTAAGCCAGGACAGCAGCGCATGAAATTCACTGACCCTGCCAGCTGACTTCATAACTAAGGGGGACTTGGTCAGGGAAACTGAGTGGGAGCTGGATGGTAGGGACACAGGAAGAATTTTAGAAAGCCTGCATAGTACACCCTTCTTGGCCAAGCCAGGGAACCAGAATGACTTAATCCTGGTCTTGGTACAGCTTCCTCAGCACTTGAGGAATCAAGGTTATGTGGGAAAAGGCACTGTGTGGTAGAAAATTCTATATCAACTGAAACACGTCCCCTAAGTCTTCCTTCAACAGTACCTGGAGGGCACAGAACAGCAGGGAGAGCCAGTGAAAGGGTGCCTCATAGGGTTAACAACATGTGTACCACCTATGGGCGGAAACATCACTTGTGGTCGGCGGTAAGATGCATATCCTGTGCACCTGAGCCCAGGTCAACACTCTGTGCCCCTTGACAGAGAAGATGAGACATTAGGTTGCCTTGCTTGTTCGCATACCACACTGCGGTCTTGTACTCCATCAAAATCTGGCAGACTGACTGCAAAGGGAGAGCAAGTTAATGTGTAATCTTTGCTCCTCTGACTCCAGAGGCCTCTCATATTTAGTTCCTCCAGAAGGGCATCCCACTCCAAAGTGGGATCTTCCGGCACAACAGTGGCCACTTCTGGGGATGGGCAAAGTGACTTCCCATGTGACAGGTTCTCCTCTAACAACCACCACTGGAGATCCAGCAGTGTATCCTAATGTGTCTGTCAGATCGCCTGCATGTTGGAACCATTGCAGATAGAGGCACCACAGGAGAGCCCTCATGTCAGCATGCGTGTTTGACGAGGAGTAGACAGGAAGCTAGGAGACCCTGGAGGTGAAGGTCCTTCAGGACTAGAATCCAAACCTCCTCCCGAATGCCCAGAATCCTCTGGAGAAGAGGGAAGGCTCTAAATCCACTGTCTCTACTTTCTTTAGGTGCCCTTGTAGCACCTGCTTTGCTGCTTCCTGTCCACCCTTGACTACCCTCAGAAGATTGTCTTTGAGGAGGTCTCTGATATTCAGTATTACCTTTTGCGCCATCCTTCCAGGGCAAATTAGTATTTAGGCAGGTGACAACATGGAGACCTACCTCGAGAGCAAGAATGGTGGGGAGTCTCCAGCCTGCAACAGTTCTTACAACGCTTCTTCCCATCCTTTTATGACTCTGGACGAAGATGACCTCAGCTTTTCATCTCGCTCTTATATGGTCTTGGAGTGCATGAGGCTGCATTGTTCACACAATATTGAGCCAAACTTGGGCCCGAACACCACAAGCAGAACTCATGGGGGGCTGAAATGGACATATGATCATGGGAGGAGTGACAGAGCCTAAACCCTGATCTTTTAGGTGGCAGCATACTGTCTAGGGCCGCAAAAAAGTGAAAATCAAGGATTTTTTAAATAAAATGTGCCAAGGAGTGCTGCTCTTGATCTCACAGAATCAAAGGTCACAGAATGAAGAGGGCCATACAGTGTATTCAGGCATGTCTCCGGTTGATGATTTTGATTCCCATCGTACAGACAACTTAGTCTGCGGAATTCTGTTCAGAAAGCAAAATTTGATTGGCTGTATCATGTCACTCTGAATTGTTTGCTCAAAGAATGATCAAAGCACCTCCTGTAATGCCAGAAGAACCTCCATCTGCCAAAGGGTGTGGTAATAAAGAGCCAAAAGGCAGGAAGGATTGCAGAAACCAGGGCCATGCTGCTACAACAGAAGACTTTCTAACCAATTTTATCAATCAGTTTGGATAAAGATTCCCTATCCTGGGCCGTGGAGTGGAAGGAGTTTAGGTTAATTTACAAACAAAAGCCTGCACCACCAGTCTATCAAGCTCATTATCTGGGACATGAAACAGTCGGGCCAGAAGGGCCTAGGCAAGGAAGCCAAGGTAAGATCATTACAAGTCTCACTGAAAGACAAATGAAGTGAATGGCCCAGACTGGTTTTAGTCTCTTCTGACAGAAGTGGGAGACCATGTCTACTACTGTAAAGGAGTAGGAGGAACCTTGTGGTGAATCCAGGGTCAAATCAGGAGAGGTATCAAGGCGGCTGCCATTTTGTAAGTCAAGTAAACACCAGCATCAGTGTTGTGGAAGTATAGAACAATATACTAGGCCTGAAACCCTGTTACCTAGGTAATATATAAGTGCAATTTCCAATGATAGCAAGGCGGTGGAGGGAAAGACGTGTTAAGAAGATCCAGTCGTGACATTTGTGTAATGTTTTCCATGTGCATTTCTTTAAGAGTTTATGCTGTCATACAAGTTGAATATTTATGTGGGATTCCACCCTGAATGTAGAATCTTAAGTGAGTTAGTTGAAAGATCTCACTTCGGGGTCCAGATGCTTTATCACCTTGTCTGATCTGAATAAACCTATCTACAAATATATAAATTCAAGGTAGCGCTTGCAGCCTCTATACTGAGCATTTCAGCCTCTTTACAGACATCTTCACTGGTGATGAGACTGGAACTATCAATATTTCACCTTTGTATACAACATCGTTAACCACCGATAGTTCCGTCTACACCACCTTGCATATTCCCAGCAAACCATCATTTTCCTTCTCTTTCTTCCACTTACCAGTGATATTAAGCCAGACCTTGCTCAATTTCTCATCCTGATCCACAGCATTTCTCCATTCCTCCTTAGTAATGGACCCTTCAGCCAACACTTCTATCTTGGCTACCATCCAACCCTCAGAGTCAATATCCTTCTCATCCTCCTGCTCTGAAAGCTCGGTTGGTAGACAATCAGCTTTGGTATTTCTTGCACTTGGTACATATTTAATTGTGAATGAGAATTCTTGGAGCCGAAACAACCATTTTGACTATGTGGGGTGTAGCTCTCTCCCTCCCCTGGTTGAAAAGACAATCATCAATGGCTTGTGATCCATTCTTAACTCGAACTGCACACCCCACAGATATGTCCAAAAGTGTTGGATCCTGGGGTGTTTTGAATCTGTATTAAATTTTAAAGGTAAAGAAGTCTCAACTTCACACAAAGGTAGATTATTTTTGGGTTGGAAAGACCAAAGAAAATGTGGGATAACATTGGATCCCAATAGAAGTGAACAAGTGATGGCAATAAATGATTTAGAGGTAGAAAAGTGAAAAAAGGAGTTTCTGGAAATCTAAAAAATAAAATAAAAATAAAAAATAAAAAAAACTGGGCAAGCTGAAAGGTTTTTCTCATCGTATAATCCTAAAAGAAGGTTCTGTGCCGAAAATGTATTTATTTTTATTTACTTATTTATTTGCATTTATAAAGAGCATACATCCCACAGGTATCTAAGTGCTAAGTATGTGAATCAACCCCTTAGATCAATTATGCAGTTCTTCCCCAGCACATATTCATCTTGCCTAAAAAGCCAGGTTTTGACTGCCCTACGAAATTCCAGATGTGATTCCAGCCTTCTAATATCCCATGGTGGCGTGTTTCAAAGCCTGACTTCTGCCACTGAGATGGTTCCCCTCACTACCACCAAGCCTTCCTAAATCTGGGGGTGTTTACCTTCTTGTTTCCTAGTGATCTCAGGGCTCTGCTGGTTGCATACCAAGAGAAGGCAGTCCTCAAATATCCCGCACTGGACTGATGCAGAGCCTTAGGTATCAGGCATACTGCTTAAAAATTAATCTGCTTCTTCATCAGGAGCCAATTTAGGGACTTCAGGCCCTCCTTCACCGAGTCTCTCTTTGGGAGCCCAAGAATTATATGCGCTGCCCCATTTTGGATCCCCTGCAACTTACCAAGAGAGTGTTGAGCAGCATTAAGATAAAAGGCGTTGCAGTAATGAGGCACGAGACACCAAGAGCCAGGGGGACTGGAACCCTGAGCTCCATAGGATTAAACTGCAAGATCTTTCTGAGCATTTTTTGTATCCAGCGGCAAGTTGTCACTGTTTTGCTCATCTGACCCTCAAAGGTCAAATCTTGGTCAAAAACCATCCTTAGGTTCCTTGCTTCCTTCATAAAGTAAGGGGTGTTTCTTTAGCAATGAAGGCGACATTGAAACTAAACAAGCTATGTGCTGAAGATGGCCACTGAACCTACAGAAGCATCTGAGTGGTTGAGTCTCATTGTCCTGGCACAGATGTCTGATGGAAAAGTTTGAATCTGTGTGGATTTACGCTATCTTAATGATTGCATATGGATTGACCGCCAACCAATTTCTAATATTAAGATTATGTTGAGCACACAGGAAAAGGGCAAATGTTTCATTGCACAAGACTTATCGAAGTCATATCACCAAATTGTCTTGCATCCTGATAGTAGACATTTGCCATCTTTTATGGCTCCACAAGGGGTGTTTAGATATCTGAGAATGCTATTTGGTTTGGCATCTGCCTCAGCAGTTTTCCAATGGGTCATGCAAAAGATTTTTGCAGGAATAAACGCTGTTGCCATTTTCCAAGACAAAATATTAGTGTATGGAAGAGATCAGCAAGAATATGATTGTATATTAACCCAAGGATTGAAGAGATTGCAAGAATCAGGACAGACTATAGGCAAAGAGAAGTATAAGTTTACTGTGCCAGAAGTTGAATATCTCAGCAAAGTTGTTGGAGCAGAGGGTATTAAACCTAAATTAAAACTCTTACAAGCCATTGAGTGTTCCCCCGGTCCAACAAACAAAGAACAATTAAGTCATTTCTTGGAATGGTGGAATATTACTCTACATTTGTTAACCACTTTGGTATTTTGTCTAGGCCTATGAGTATGACTCTTAAGAAAAGTGAAAAGTTTGTGTGGTAAAATGAATGTGAGAAGACACTTTTAGCAGTAAAAGAAGGACCCACCAGAGCTCCCATTTTAAAACCATTTGGAGTACAAAACTATTCTCGGCACATATGCGAGTGCATGTAACTTGGTTGCCGTACTCATTCAATTGCATCAAGGAAGAGAGAGGGTTATCGCTTTTGCTTCAAGGGGGGATGAGGGAAGTCACTCAGTTATTGAGAAAGAGGCCTGACCTTATTGGTGCGGAGTCCAACACTTTTGAATGTATCTGTGGGGCGTACAAGTTGAACAAGTTACTTACCTTCAGTAACCCCTTAGCTGGTAAAGACAATGGGGGTTATTACAACTTTGGAGGAGGTGTTAATCCGTCCCAAAAGTGACGGTAAAGTGACTGATATACCACCAGCCGTATTACGAGTTCCATAGGATATAATGGACTCGTAATACGGCTGGTGGTATATCCGTCACTTTACCGTCACTTTTGGGACAGATTAACACCTCCTCCAAAGTTGTAATAACCCCCAATATCTATTTGCAGATTCCTTACAACAGAATTTTCCCCAGACATCAGCTTGATCCAGTGAATTTTCTAAGCAGTACCTGAGCGTGTCGTTAGGTGGCGTTGATCAGCTCCCTGACCGTCATCTGCGCCGGACAGGATGTTGTGTGTCCTATATAGGCGCCACCCCGGTGCGCTGTCGGTTTCTTTTCACGACTTTCTACTTCAGAAGCACAGAACCATTAAGAACGCTGACTACTGGTGCGTTAAAGCTAAGGCCCTTAAAAGGGGGCTTTCTGTCCCTAGAAATCGGTTCGCAGAACGAGGAGGATGGGTGGGTCAATAAGGAATCTGCAACAATATATTGTGTATACCAGATAAGGCATTACCGAAGGTTAAGTAACTTGTTCATCTGCTAGAGACATCTAGTTGCAGGTTCCTTACCTTAGATTAGATACCCAAGCAATACCACCCTGAAAGGCGGGTCTGCAAACTAAGATCATACTAGAGAGTCCTGAAGAACCAAACGGGCAACCCATCCCTACGGACTTGACTATTTAGGCAGTAGTGTTTGGTAAATGTCTGCTTAGATGCCCACATTGCAGCCTGAAATGTCAAGGACTGGAACTCCACGTGCTCACGCAGTGCTCACAACTATAGCTCTGGTAGAATGAGCACACAAACCGTCAAGAGGTTGCTTCTTGGCCAGTGCAGAGCAGATTTTAATGTAGAGTATGACCCAACTGGAGATGGTCCATTTCTGCACTGCCCAACATTTCTTCGCACCCACATAACCAACTATGTGTTGATCATCCACTCGGAAGTCTTTTGTGCGATCAAGGTATACCGCTAATGCTATTTTTGGGTCCAGGAGGTGGAGTCTCTCTTCTTCCTTAGAGGGATGTGGGGGTGCATAAAAAATAGGCAAGCTGATGGATTGGCCGACATAAAAGGGCATAGCCACTTTTGGCAAAAAAGGAAGCCGTTGTGCAAAACACCACTTTGTCAGGATAGATGGAAAGGTAGGGAAGGCTTAGAAGACAATGCCTGAGGCTCACTTACCATGCGGGCAGATGTAATGGCCACAAGGAAGGCTGTTTTTAAAGTGAGAAGCTTGAGATGACAATTGTGGAGAGATTCAAAAGGAGCACACATTAGGAATGTCAGAACCAATTTCAAATCCCATTGGGGCATAATGAATAGGGATGGAGGAAACATATGAGTAAGACCACTGAGGAACCTACTAACAATATGAAAATTAAACAAAGACAGCTAATCAGGCAACCTAAAAAATACAGAAATAGCAGATAAATAACCTTTGAGAGTGCCCATAGTAAAGCCCCGCTGGGCCAGTGAAAGGATAAACAATAGGGCCTCAGAATGAAGGCCAAAAAGGGGGTCAACAAACTTGTCTGTGCAACAAGGCACAAATTTCTCCCAGAGTCAGGCATATACCATTTTGGTGGAGGGACACCTGGTTGCCAAAATTATGTTACAGACTTCGCGCGGAAGGTCAAAAGCTGTCAACTGTCACCGCTCAATCACCGCGCAAGAAGGCGGAGACTGGACAGGTTTGGGTAGAGAACCCTCCCCTGTTGCTGCAACAGAAGATCCACCCGAAGGCGTAGTCTGATGGGAGAATAGATGGCCTTGCTCAGTAGCTCAGGATACTAGACTCTCTGTGCTCAGTCTGGAGCCACAAGTACTACTTGGACCCTGAGTAGGAGGCTGGCTCAGTATATGGTGTACACATACATACCCTGTACTGAGTTCAGGCAACCCTTAGTGATAGTGTAAGTGGTTCCAGATGACCTGAGCTCTCAAAGGGTAGCTGTGGAGAGCAGCTAAGGTTTATTGAGGAGGGTGTAAAGCAATTGCAAATACCACATAGATCAATCAGTGATGTACACACAAGAAAGAACCACACCAGTGTTAGAAAAATAATGTATTATTTATTACAACACAGGTACTAAACTAACTTTGGTATATCTCCTAACTAGAGATTATCTATACAAAAAAATATACTTAGAAATAGGTAAGTGAAGGCATAAAATAACATGGGCCCCTATGTGGGGGGAGGGGGGGGCGTTCCATATACCAAAAAAATGGGATGTGAAAGTCACCACCAGCCAAGACTACCACCCAAGGACCTTCAGGACTGGGGAAGTACTAAAAACACCAAAGGTAAGTAGCTAGGATTCCCCAGGTGCAGACTTGTTACCGCAGGTCAAGTGCCCATAGGATAGTTGCATTTGGGGTTTTCGTGTTTTAGGACCCTTCGCAGAGGACCCATGGGACAAGGAAGGTTCAAGAGTGCCCCCACCCAGAGATACCCAAAGAAGTGGAGTACCTACACCAGGGAGTCCAGGTGCATATGGCTTAAGTCGTGTCGGAACCTCCCGTTGAAGTCAGTGGGGACCTCGGTTGTCAATCTGCTGTCGTAACCCGTGGACCAGGTCGGTGGATCCCAGGCATGAATTCCAGATGAAGAGGACCGAGGGAAAGGGGGGACGGAGTCCAGAGCACCCAAAGATGCCCAGGGGTGCTGGAGGGCAATGCCCACCCTTCTTGAACATGCTTTTCTAGGGGACGGTTGTCGTGGAAGTGTAGCTGTGTTGCCCAAACTATGCAAGAAGATAACATGAGTAGTCCAAGAGCTGTCCCACGACAGTCATCAAATTGCAGGGGGGGGTCAGTAGGAGCACCAACCGGCCTTAACACATGCAAGAAAGCATTGCAAGATCTGGGGACCAGCAAGGTCCAAGGGACTTAACATTTGTAGTTAAGTCTGAGCCAGCCCTCAGCTGGCAGAAGAGCCAACAGGAATCGCTGAAGATCCCAGGAGGACCCTATGGCAGCAGGCATAGGGAGTCACAGGGAGACCTAAGCAACACAACGAAGATGGATGCCCACGGCGCAGGGAGGACGCCGTTCTTAGCGCTGCGTGATGCTGGAGGCTGGGGCTTCTTGGAGTTAGGAAGTATTCGGACTAAAGAGCCAACAAGCCTTGGCAACGGCAAACAGATGCAGTGCACAGGAGTTCCAGTCAAGCAGCTCCAACGAGGGACCACAGACTTCTCAGTTGCAAAGAAGACAGGTCAGACCTCTGGAGCCACAGCTCCACCACTTGTGTTGTAGAACCTTAAAGAGTTCTTGGGACAGCAGGATCCACAATCCGGTGTCGACGTTGAGGTGCCTACGGATACAGGGAAGTGACACCTTCACTCCATGGGAGATTCCTTTCTTGCTGTCCTAAGTGAAAGCAGAGTCCTTGTGACTCCGGAGGATGCACAGCCACAGTTGCTGAGTCCTTGCAATGTACATGGACAAAGTTGCAGTAGAAACCCTCCTACTAGCTGCAGTCTTATCTGGGTTCCTGGTGAAGTCAAGCAGTGGTTCCACTGTCCAGGTCGCAGAAGTGTCTGGCAGAAGAGTCTTACAGACAAATCTTATAGAAGAATCTTGTAGACCACTCTTGTAGACAAATCTAGGGTCTCACCCTCAGGGGAGCCCATAAGTAACCCAGGAAGGGGGTTGGACAGCCTCTGCAGTGACCTACCTATCGGGGTGTTCAGGGACACTACTCAGCTGGACTGACCGGTCAGATGCTCCCAGGGGCCTCTGCTCATCTTGTTTCCAAGATGGCAGAATCATGTGGCCACCTGGCAGAGCTCTGGGCATCTCCCTAGGGGAGGAGCTGGACAGGGGGAAGGCCAATCCCCTGTCCTTTGTGTAGCTACACGCCAGAGCGGGAACCAGAGGTTCCTGCACTGGAGTACACCGGTTTATGCAAGGAGGGCATCAAATGCGCCCTAACAAAGCAGTCTGATGACACTCAGAAGCACCCCCACCCTAGACCAGAGACATTTATTTCTAAAGAAGAGGTGGTAACACATCCCCTCTACAAGTAATCCTTTTTTCTGCCTTCCCCTACCCCAGTTAGTCTCCGCAGCAGGAGGGCAGAACAATATCTGGGGTCCGCAGCTACACAAACTTGCATGCAGATCGTGCAAGGCTGAACAGGCAGACAGGGGGGATCACCTAGGGAACCCCAAAGTACATGGTATCAAGCATTAAGCACTGGAATTGAAGTAGCTGCAAGATTCCAACATGTTTGACACCAAACATGCCTAGCTTCAGTGAAGCCATTATGTAGTTGGACACCTTGTGATGACCAGTGGCCACTACATACCTTAAGATGACTTCCCCACACTTACACAGCCCAGAAAATGGATTCTGGGGTTTGTAGGGCCGCTTCTGCTCATGCAGGGGTGCTCACACATAGAACCATGCACTCTGCCCTTGGGCTGAAGTGCCTACCTTAGGGGTGACTTATAGGCTTAGAGTGTAGTGATCAGGATATAAGGTGTAGCTTAAATATTGGGAGTGAAAGGTGCATGCATCATGTCACACAGGCTGCAATGGCAGGCCTGTAGTCACAGTTTGAAATGGGCTCCCATGGGTGGCACAATACATGCTGCAGCTCATGGGGGACACCTGGTAGCCAATGCCCCGGGGACCTAAGTACCATGTACTGGGGACTTACAGAGATACACCAGCATGGCAATTGTTGGGTGTAGAAGATATGTGGCAACTAAATTTAGTGGCAAGAACAATGACAGTGGCGTCCTGGTTAACAGGATTCCAGTGTACTACAGTCAAAACACACTGACACCATGCAAAACGTAGGGGTAACTATGTCAGAAAGATCCTACTTTCCTACATACCCCCTTTTCAAATTAAAGAAGTAAAGACTAGATTTACCCAGGTGAGTCTTCATTTCCCAAGTGGAAATATCTAGAAAGTCCATATGCTTTGGCATGGTTACTCCCAGGTCTCTGTTTCATTGAAAAGTCCATTTTCTTACAGGGGATGGACCACCTCAAATGTTTTGGAATTTCACCCTTCACCTATTTGAGCCATAAGAGGGTCTGTCTGAACAATAAAGTGAGTGCTAAACAGTTATGGCCTCAACTTCTTCAGAGCCTAGACCACAGCAAAGGCCTAGCTCTCTATTGCTGACCAACGTTTCTCTCTGGGGTTCAACCTCCTGCTGGTAAAAGCTATTGGTTGATCCTGGCCCTCCTTCATTAAGTTGGGAAACTACTGCTCCTATTCCTAAAGTATTGTCAGAACAATGAATTGTTTTGAGTAGTCAGGGCATTTTATAATTGGAGCTCAGATGATGGCCTTTTTCAGGGCATCAAAGGTCTCTTGACAGCTAACTATCCAGTTTACCTTTTTAGGTCATTTTCTTAGTAGTAAGATCATTCAGGGGTGTCACAATGGGCCCATACCCCTTTACAAATCTCTTGTAATACCCAGACAGGCCCAGAAAAGCTCTAACCTGAGTTTGAGTAGAGGGAGCAACCCACACTGGTTTTGATTTTTCTCTAGAAAGGTGGAACTTGGCCTCCAGCTACCAGGTGGCCCAAGTAAACAACTTTGCTGTACCCTATCTGGTACTTACTGGCCTTGATAGTGAGGCCTGCCTTTTGTAAAGCCTTAAAGAGTTCTTGGGACAGCAGGATCCACAATCCGATCAAAAACACTTTTGAGGTCGACCAGGTGATCCTGTCAGGTGGAACTAAAGACAGCAATATCATGTAGATATGTTGCACTGTAGTCTTCCAGGCATGCCAGTACTTGATTCACCAACCTCTAGAATATGGCAGGAGCATTCTTCAATCCAAAGGGCATCACAGTGAATTGGAAGTGCCCACCAGGAGTTGAGAATGCAGTTGTGGGTTTGGCAGCATCTATCAGTCTGATCTGCCAGTTGCCTGCAGTCAGGTCAAACGAGCTGAGACACTTGTCTACAGCCAGAGTATCAATAAGTTCATTTGTGCTCGGGATAGGATTTGCATCAGTCTTGGTGACTGCATTGAGACCTCTGTGGTCTATACTGAACCTAATTTCATTCTTTCTGCCCTGAGAATGAGGTTTGGGTACAAGGACTACCGGACTAGGCCTAGGGCTGTCTGAAGGCTCATTAACCCCCAACTCTAGGATCTTGGAGACTTCTGCTCTGATGCAATCTCTAACATGGACAGGTTGCCTGTATTTGTTACTCTTAACAGGCAAACTGTCATCTGTGTCCACATCATGGGCACACCAGGTAGTAGACTGGGTGATAGAGAAATGAGTTCTGGGAACTGACTGAGCACCTATCTGCAATTAGTTTACTGTGGTCAGTGAGGCGGTCAGCAAAGACTACTCCGTCCACTGAACCATCAACAGGGTTGTGTGAGAGAAGGAAGAGGGAGAGGGTCACTCTTCTTCCTGTCCCTCATCAATGGCCATGAGCAAGCACATGTCAGCCATGTCAAAATAAGGTTTTGGGTGGTTTACATGAAGCACTCTGTGGGGGCTCCTTGGAGTGCCCAGCTCAACCAAGTAGGTGACCTTTTCTTTTCAACAACTGTATGGGGGCCACTCCACTAGTCTTGGAGTGCTCTTGGGGCCACAGGCTCCGAAGCCCACACCTTCTGCCTTGGCTGGTAAACAGTCAGAACAGCCTTTTGGTCATGCCATAACTTTTGCAGTTCTTGGCTAGCCTAAAGGTTTTTATTGGCCTTCTTCATGTACTTCTTTAGCCATACATGAACCCAGGCCTAGTACATAGTCCACAGTGTCCTGTTTGGGGGGTTTGTGAGGCTGCTACCATCCCTCCTTCAAAAGACAAAGAGGACCCTAACTGGATCTCCAACCAGATGTTCAAATGGAATGTAGCCCACTCCCCTTTGTGGAACCTCTCTGTAGGCAAATAAAAGACAAGGTAGTAGAATATCCCATCTCATCCTGAGATTTCAGAGTCCCATAATCATCCCTTTGAGGGTTTTGTTGAATCTTTCATCTAACTACTAACACATGTCTTTTTGGATGATAGAGGGTGGTGAATTTATAAGTTACACCACACTCCTTCCACATTGCTTTCAGGTAGCCAGACATGAAGTTTGCCCCCCTGTCTGACACGTCCTCCTTAGGTAAACCCACTCTGGAAAAGATTCCTAGGAGGGCCTTTGCCGCAGCAGGAGCTTTAGTGGTCCTAGGGGGAATAGCTTCTGGTCCACCACCACCAGAATAAATCTGCTCCCAGAGGCTGTAGAAGGATCTAAGGGACGAGCAATGTCACTCTCTACCCTCTCAAAGGGAACCCCAACCACTGGTAGGTGGATTAAGGGAGCCTTTTTAGTGCCACCTGACTGGCCACTGGGTTGGCAGGTGACACAGGGGCGACAAAACTTCTTTGTGTTTTCAGACATGTGGGGCCAGTGAAAGTGTGGAACAAGTCTGTCTCACATCTTGCTTTGCCCAAGATGTCCTGCAAGGGGTATGTCATGTGCCAGGGTCAATAGAAACCACCTACATTTCTGGGGAACAACCAACCATCTGGTAACACACGGTTTGAGGTCTCTAATCTCAGAATAAAGGAGACCCTCTTCCCAGTAAACCCTATGGGGTCCAATGACACACCCTGCTTCTTTTGCAGAAAATTGCTGGCTGAGGCCTTCAAGAGAGGGCAGGATTTGTGCTCCAGACTCAATACCTCCCTGGACGGTTTCCCCTCCCCACAAAAGCTCTGCCATGTCAGACCAAAGCTCTTCTGGGTAAGTTCCCTCATAAGCGGCAAGAACATCTCCCTGAGGAGAATGATCCTCACATAAAGTCTTGTGGGAGGAGAACTTCGTACCCTTCCTTGCTCTCTTATTTGGAGTTGCCTGGGCCATTGTTCCAGGCTCCAATGCTTCATGTTCTCCCTGCTTCTTGACCTGTGCTCTAGTTGCCACAAGCATACTTTCAGGGATGCCCAGCATTGCTGCATGGGCCTGCAACTCCACTTCACCCCATGCGGAAGTCTCCAAATCATTGCCCATAAGGCTCTCTCCATGCACTGCTAATGACCTCACAAATTACGGAACTCATGACATCTTTGATTACATCATTGATAATATCAATGTAATATTTGCCATAAAATGTTTAAGGAAACAACTGTGCATGGCAAGGTCACGAGTTATAGTCACTTGAGTTAACTAACTATAACTGGTGAATTTCTATGGTTTGGTATGTTTAAAATGTGAGCCAACCTATAACGTCCCTGTTACCTTTGGTTTTTTAAGTGATATATATATATATATATATATATATATATATATACGTATATATATATATATATATATATATATATATATATATATATATATATATATAAATTCAAGGTGGCGTTTGCGGCCTCTTCACTGAGCATTTAAGCCTCTTTATGGGCTCTTTCACTTTTGTACACATTTCAAGAAAGACATGCAAGGATTGTTTTACTGGTAGGCGAGTGATAGGCCCTTGAGAAATTCAGAAAAAATTCTTCTCTGTGATAAGACAGCTTTTCCACCTTGTACTTTTTAATTAATTTGTGCGTAAACTGACAGGTTACTAACTGGTTATAAAATTGGATATAAATATGTTGCAAAAGAATGCGCATTGTCAGCTGACTTGTTCACATGCTGTTCGGCTCAGAAGAGTCTTGGTACAATGGCTCAAAAGAACAAGTTACTTACCTTTCGTAACATCTTTTCTGGTAGAGTCTCTATTTAACTGCAAATTCCTCACCTTCTGATTGTCCCCAGGAGACAGGTTGGAGCTGAAAACTTGTGCGGTGGGAGGCATCGTGCAGCTCCAAGTTGGATCGGTCCCGCCCCAGCCAGGACATCGTGCCCCCATATATGTGTCACCTCTGCATGCTGTTGTCAGTTTCTTTATGATCTCTGTCTATGCTGTTGGATGCGGAGCCAATGAAATCAGAATATGGCAGTGTGAGGACTTCCAGATTTGGGATTTTATTAACATACTGAATTTGACAGGAGGGTCGGTAAGAAATTAGCAGTTAGACAGAGTCTCTACCAGAAAAGGTATCACCAAAGTAAAGTAGTTTGTTCTTGGGACAGAGACTTCTAAACGCAAATTACTCACTCCGTGAACAGATACCAAATCAGTACCTCCCCACATGGTGGGTCTGTGGAATGGCATAGACCAGGAAATCCTGCAGGAGAGATTGACTGAAGTGTCCATCCTGCTGGAGCTGGAAGTCCAGGCAGTAGTACTTTGTGAATGTGTGGAGCAATGCCCACGTAGCTGTCTGGCAAATGTCCAGAAATGGCACGCCACATGCTGGCGCAGTTGTAACAGCCTTCGCCCTGGTGGAATCGGCGGACAAGCATGTTAAGAGGTTGTTTTTTAGCCAGCACATAGCTGATATTGATCATGACACAATCCATCAGGAGATGATTCTATTTTGTGCTGCTTTGCCTTTTGTTGCTCCAGAGAAACAGACAAAAAGTTGGTCATCGTGTTGGTAGTCTCTGGTTCAAACAATGTAGAAACTCAGGGCCCTCTTGGGGTCCAGCCAGTGGAGTCATTCTTCCTTCTTGGTGGAGAGATGCAGTGCATAGAATGTGGGCAAGGTAATGGATTGCCCTATGTGGAAGGGCACTACTACCTTTAGCAGGAATCCCACTTTTGTACAGAGGACCAGCTTTTTTTTTTTTTTTTTTGTCCTCATCTCACTACCCACGCTTCAGCAGGAGAGACCTTTGGTTTGTATTTTCCAGGGATAGACACCTCAATATCAACGGGCCAAACCACCTGTTCTACACACACCAAGTCTTCCCACATATATCATTGGCTACACACTGCCATTTGCTCGCATGGTGATCATACCAGAGCAACACCCAATAGGTGGAGGGGAGTTTTTAATCATTGGACTTAATTGCTGAAGAAGGAGAATCACTTAACACAGTCAAGTCATGCTTGTTCTAGATTACATAGCCGTTTTACCGACAATTACCACTCCTTGACTGTGGGAGGTAATGAACAAACCCATTTACAATAGATTTCACGTCGAGCCAAGAGCATCAATACAAACAACAAATATTCTTGCTGCACAGAGATTTTCTGGCCTTGAGACTCTGAAACACATACCCCAAACATAACTAATAAAGAGATTAATTCTAAATTTCCACCAAACATTTGCTTAAGAATTTTTCCTATGTCTTCCCAAAATCTAATCAACCTTGGGCACTGCCAAACATGTGAAGGTCATCCGCGTTAGGATCCCCACATCGCGGGCAGTTTTTTAAAAGTTTTCCCAATGACCGGCATTCTTACCGGTGACCAATATACCCTGTGCAGAGTAAACAAATGGCTTTTCCTCATTGCCGCGGATTTGATAGTAAACCAAAGTCTTGAACATGACTTTTCCCATAAAGGAACAATGTCTAAGGTTGGGGAAACCTTCCCCCATTTCAACACACTCATTTAGTTTTTTCTCCCAAAGGCTTCTCCCAGTTTCTCCTGCCTGGAGAGACTTAACCCAACTAGATAGCTGATAGTACTTAAACTTAGAAATTGTCCTGCCTGCTCGCTCCAGAAATGTAGGCCAGGATATCAATTCGGAATCTTCTATAATCTGCCCCCACTCCACCATCCCATTAGCTTTCAGCGGGGCTGATAACTTATCCAAAAGACACACAGGGGTTCCTGGTGATTCCCAAATGGGAGCCAAACTACAGCAGTAGGCTATCCCTAACGCGTTCCGAATCTGTGCCCAGACTTTCCAAGCTTGTCTGGGGATCTTGAGTCGAACCTCCTTCAAAAACTTCTGGTGACCTAATTTATATAGATAATTATCAGCCCCCTCCGCAATGTGTGCCGTCAAAGCTTTCCAAAGAGGAATATACTCTAGCTTCTTATTCAGAAGCATTCTAATGTTCTTCAATTGAAATGCCAAATAGTACTTGTAGAAATCTGGGGATGCAATCCCCCCTACTCCTTCTTTTTACATAACTTTTTCCATGCTATCCTTATTCCCTTAGATGCCCAAATAAACGTAGATAGGTCACCCTGTAGTTTTTTGAACCAGCATGCCTTAAATTCTAATGGGATAGTGTTAAATAGAAACGTGAACTTTGGAAGAATACACATCTTTAAGATATTAGATCTGCCAATTGGAGAGAGGAGAAGATCGGCCCGTGCCTTAAGGAGTTTTTTGGTTTCGAAATAAGCTCTATCAAAATTAACCCTCGCCACTTCACTAAAATTAACTGTAAGCTGAACTCCCAAATAGCTTATCTCATATTTAACTAATGGGGAATCATAAGCCATATTCCAACACATAATCTCTGTCTTTTCACTATTTACACTATAGCCCGACATTCTGCCAAAATGCTCCATCAACAGATTAATGATAGGAAGGGAAACAGTCACATCTCTAGTATAAATCATCAGATCATCTGCGTACAATGCAACTTTCTTTTCCCACCCACCGGTCTGGAAAGGAAGGATATTCGTACTAGCCCTTAGCAATATTGCCAAAGGCTCAATATATAAATCAAAAAGTAGAGGGGACAAAGGACACCCTTAACGAGTACCTCGTACAATCCTGAATTCTTGGGACAGCGTATCATTAATCAAAATCCTCGCTGTCAGGGATCTATACAGCTCCTTAATGGCTCTAGTAAAAGAGTTCCCCAATCCAAATAGTTCCATCGCGATCTGCAAAAAGGACCAATTAACTTGGTCAAATGCTTTAGCTGCATCGAAGGTCAAAACAGCCAGGAGAGCCTCCTCCTGCAATGCCAGATCTACCGCAGCCAGCAGATCATGAATTCATTCCTGGAGCTGTCTACCTTTAATAAATCCTTTCTGATCCGGATGTACCAAACTAGCAATGACTTTCCCAAGTCTCCTAGACAAAACCCCTGTATAAAGCTTGTAATCCGAGTTGAGTAACGAGATAGGTCGATACGATGAGCACTGTGTTCGGTCCTTATGTGGTTTCAACAATAAACAAATTATAGCTTCATCCCGTGATTTAGGTGCTTGCACCCCTTCTAAAAGCATACAATTAAACAATTCCACTAAAATTGGAGTTAATTCCTCCCCAAGTACCTTATATAGCTCATTCAGAAGATTATCAGGGCCGGATGCCTTTCCTTTCTTCAACGCCTTTGTAACTTCAAACAATTCTTTCTCACTTATCTCCCTTCATAACAACTGCCGTGCCGAGTCATCCAACACAGGAAGGTGAATTTCCCTCAAGAATTCTCTGACCGATTCTACTGAATTCCCGAGATCCTCAGTATAACGCGTTTATAAAAAGGAGAAGAAGGCCGCTTCTATCTCTGTTGGCTCAGTACAAAGCTGACCTGTAACATCTGATCTTATCGATGAAAAACACTTCTTTGAACGGTCTGACTTAACCTTCCAAGCTAAAAGCTTGCTACACCCTTCCCCATACTCATAATGCACATACCGACTACTATCCCATTTTTTCCTGTTTTCGTTTTCTAAAAAAAGATCTAAATCTAAACGCGCTTTTTCATATTGCAGCTCCAAACTCTCCAATTGACACTTATTCTCATCCCTATGTACGTTATGTATTAATGATTGTAAAGTAGCTATAGATGCTTCGATGCTTCCTAATTTCTCTTTTTCTTCTCGACGCCTATAGGCCGCCAAACTGATAAGTCTACCTCCAATATATGCCTTATGTGCATCCCATACAGTCTGCAAACTGGCTGACCCATAGTTTAGAGCAAAGTATTCTTTTGTGTACTTTTTTTAATGCTTCAACTATCAAGTCATCTCAAAATAACGACCAATTTATTGTCCACCTAAACTTAGAAACCTGTGCCGTAAAACAAAACTTTAGCTTTACGCAGAGGACCAGCTTTGTCTGAAAACAATGAGGTTTATGTCTGTACTAGACACGATTACAAATGCCATCTTGATGATGGGCAGATAGAGAGGGCAACTGTGCATTGTCTGGAAGGTAGTGCACATCATGTATGTAAGGACTAAATTAAGGTCCCACAGCGGCATTACAACTGTGTTGCAAACCGTATGAATGGCAAAAGGACCACAGGAAACCTTTAACTGTTGCCACAGCAAGACCTTGCCTGGCTAAAGAAAGACAGAACATGAGAACATCAGACAACTTTGCATTCAAGGGTTGGATGGACACAGAACAACAAACTCTTTGGTCTCCTGCATAAACACTCTTGGTGGATGGATGCATTGCTGCCAAGATAACACGTATCTCTTCAGGAGGATGTCTACAACTATTGCTGCTCAATTTCCAAGCATGGAATTGTATATTTGTAGAATCCGTGCAGGACCCAGCCTTGCTGTTACAATAGGAAATCCTCCTGAAGGGGCAGCTGGACTGGAGGTCAGGGGCTCATAGCCAATAGTTTCGGGTACCACACTCTCCTCGCCCAGTCCAGGGCCACTGGGATGACCTGAGCCCAGTCTTACTCAATCGTTTTGAGCACTCAAGGCAGAGGTAGAAAGGCACACGCGAAGGAGGCCCCAATTCAGGTAGAAGGGGTCTCAGAGGAACAAATGCTTTGAGAACTCTAATGCACAACAGGTTTGACACAGTGCATTCTCTGCCATGTTGAATAAATCGAGCCAGGATTTTTCTTAGTGCTCGAAGATTTCCTGTGCCACCTCCAAGTGTAACTGCCATTACTGAGGCAAAGTCGGCTGAGTTTGTCCAACCTGAGGTTCAAATATCTTGCCAGGTGCTGCATCATCAGGGATACGCACTTAATGTTCGGCCACTTCCATTGACAGTGTTTCCTAGCACGGGACCCACGATTCCACACACCGTGTTTGTTGGAATACCACTTTGTGTTGTCTGGGAGAACCTGCACCTGGTTCCCCTTGATGAGTCTTGTCCGACACTTGGATAGACTCTGATAGATCCCACTGCATGGTTCATGAGCAGGATGCAGAAGGCCAGGAGATCCAGAAGCATCAAAGCTGTTCTCACGGAGACCCTGGTCAAGAGTTGAAACATCAGGATCATAGCCCAAAGGTCCTGGACATATTTAGGTGGAGGCAAAGCTAGGAAGAGCACTGATTGCAGGATGGCTCTGATGAAGGGGAGCCATTGCGAAGGTTCCGGTATGCCTTTGGTACATTGATGGAAAATCTCAGGTATGTCTTTATGTAAACAGGCCAACTGTCACCTGGAGGTGGTTTACACTTCTTGAGGCAAGACTGCTTTCAGGAGCCAAACATCTAGGAATGGCAAGACTAGTTTTCCCAACCTCTGCAGAACGGCTATGACCACTATCATCAATCTTCGTGAACATCAAAGGTGCACTGGTGAGGCCAAGGGGAGTACTGAGAATTGAAAGTGCTCCTGGCTTACCTGAAACCGCAGGCAGCATCTATGGGACTGCAGGACAAGGATATGGAAATAGGCATCTTGCAATTCCAATGATCCCATCCAGTCTTCTGGATCCCGGGAACAGAGAACTTGGGCCAGGGTGAGCATCTTGAATTTGTCTTTTTGGAGGAAGAAGTTCAGAGGGCAATGATCAAGAATGGGATGAAGGCCTCCATAATATTTCAGCAACAAGAAATAACATAAATAACAGTCAGTCTCAAATTCTGGTGTCGGCACCCTCTGTATCGCTCCCTTGGCCAAGAGAGCTTGGACTTCTCCACGGAGTATGGACAAGTGGGTCCTCCGGAAGGTGTGGCAGTGTGGGAGTGATATCTAGGGGAAGGGAAAGGTAGTGAGTACAATCTGGAACACCCATTAGTCTAATGTGATGCTCTTCCATCCTGGAAGAGGAAAGATGATATGACCTCCAACTGGACAATCGTTTACCAACATGGCAAATTAAGGTGGTTTGCGGCAGCTGCAGGGGTGGGGCAGTGTTTTGGGTATTGCATTCCCCTGGGGACGAGGACACTGACAATCGAATCCCTGGCCTTGCCCTTCAAAGGAGTGGCCTTGCCCGTTAAAGGATTGGGAGGCTTGTGGCTTCTGAGGCACATACTGGCATTGTTTTTGCTGGTATCTCCTGACTAAGCCTTAGAGGGGCGCAGTTGCTGGGGGAACTGCTGAGCAGGCTGAGCGAGCCCTATAGAGCAGGCAGTGGCCTTGCTCTCTTTGGACCTATCTAAGGCCAAGTCAACTTTTGCTCCTAACAGCCTAGACCCAACAAAGGGCACATCAGTTAGGGACTGTTGTACATCTCACAAGAAGCGCATGGAGCCAATTCAAGCATTGCGCCAAAGCACCATGCTAGTAACTGCCCTTCCCATAATAAGTCATGTACAGACCAGAGTGAACAGAATACTTTGCTGCATCTTGATCATCCAAAAGAAGTTGCTGTAATGTTGGTCGGATGTCATCCTGGACAAATGACAAGATGTCCGCTATTTTGTTCCACAGTGCATGCATGATGTGTTCACAGTCCTTGAGGCAAGGCTTAAATATGCAAATGTTTCCATCTTTTTGGAGCCTTGATCAAGCGGATTTGAGGGAAATGTGTTGAGGTTCAGGTGAATGGTTGAGGCCTTCACAACTAAGCTCTCCGCAGTGGGGTGCCGAAGAGGGAAGTCTGGGTCTCTTAGAGCACGCCTGTATCACCTTGGCACTTCTCTTAACTAGGGAGCAAGATCCTGGTTTTGTCCAGCTGCACACCAATACATCAGTCAGGAGCTCATTAAATGGTAAGAGAGGTTCTTTGCTGGTTTGTCTGGGGTTATAGACCTTGGTGAGGACATTAGTTTTCACCTCAGGTATTTGAACAGTGAAATCTAAAACCTCAGCACTCAACTAATCCTTGTGGCAAAAGAAGTGGATTCTTCTGTGGCAATAGCTGGGATTGGAATAAAGGCCTATGTTTGGAGATGTGTGCGGGCCACTGGCGTCTTAAAGATCAGCAAAAATATTCCCCTTGTTACAAAAATCTTTGTCCTCAATACCATCTAGATAATGAGTCAGTCACATTCTAGCTTAAACTGGATATATGATTGGGGTCTGATAGGAAGAGGATTGTTCTTGGAGTCCAACAATACTATTGGATCCCATTTCGGATGACCAAGGTGTTTGGTCTCTGGGTGTCGGTGACGTCGGTGTCAAAATTTGGGCTGGCGGTGGGGTGTTCTGGGACGTTACACTGGACAGACAGAAGTCAAAGGATGGTGGTGGTGCTGAGGTGGGGGAGGGGCAGCCTTCACTCATGATAGAGTGGCACAGTTGACTTTAGGGATGGATATACTGGTGGTAATGTCTGATCATTGGGACCTGAAGGAGTGACAGAGGACCAACGGAGCAACCAAGATGTTATCCAAAGATTGTTTAAGCTTGTAGAGCATCTGTGGCATCGTTGGTGGCCTGGGAAGGTCAGGGTGAATCGGGACCAGCTTAGGAATCGGTTATGAACAGGGGGAATGACTCCGTGACTTAGAGGTGCTCAGGGCACTGTGCAACTCCAAGTGGGAGTGGCAGGCTGACCAAGATCCACGTTTGGACCTCTTATGTTTCTTTGACTTTTTGGGCGTCACTGATCCTCGTGACTTTGATAACCTGTAACAAGAACAGTTTCAGGACTGTGACCATGCCCATGACTTTAATCACTCCATACATGCTCAACAAACCACTGAGCCAAATGTCAACTTTGAAAGTCACACTGGCATCCTCACATGTTTAGAATTATGCTTTCTCTCAATGTTCAAGCAATTAAAGCTGTTAGTAACCGCACCGTATCCTTCATTTCACTTTTCTTTCCAGTGTGCAAACCATACAAATTGGTCCATAGAGGTCCTGTATGTGTCTCTGTTTTTACAGACGGATTATGCCCTGATAAAGATCCATTGGGGCGAAATGCGCTGGCTGCACTTTGTATGAAGAAGAATAAAATAATATAAGAAAGGAAGATTATCTATTGACTATCATCTCTTACTGTGTGGACTCTTATGTGGCTTGGTTCTTAAATGTTTTTTACAGATTGCCTCTTGAATGTAAAGAAGATGTAGTGAGGGTCTATGACTGACAGCTGCTTCCAACAAGTTCAACATGGTTAGAAGCCTACAATCTTCAGTCGCAATGAACCAGCTACTCTGCCAGAATTGTTTTAATTTGGTGGTTGATCAGTAAAATGGAAATCAGTAACAGTGCAGTTCCAAGTCACATAGTATGGTGTTGAAAGAGTACCATTGGAGTGCAGTGGTGGAATCAAAATGCAGGTCTGTGTTGTAGTGTCCAGGGCAGGGCTGTGACAGAGTGGTGGAGCTATAGCAAGATATTTCTGGTTTCAGTCTGGCGTCTGAGCAAGTATCCATCAAAACACTGCTTTAAAGCAGCTTTTTTAAAACAAATGTAAGGGCTCAAGGTGGATAAAGATCAGGAGATGCCTATTTAAGCTTAGAATTTGTTGTGTTGCTGCATTCTGAATGCACGGACCCTAACCATGAAGGAAGCAGGCACTGTGAATAAAGAGAATTACAGTAATCAAGACCTGATAAAATCAGCAACTGAACTTCAAATTTTCTATGAAAGAAAATGAATTATCTTCTTAACAATGAGCAAAATAAAGTGGATAAAAGCTTGTCAAGTTAGACCTTAAGGGGGAACTCACCTTCAACGATGACCCCAATTTTACAGACTCACATGGCTGGTACTGGAGTGGGCTCTATACTGCTAGGCGACCAATCAATGGACCATAAGGGCAGATTGCCAAAAAAAACACCTCCATTTTGTCAATATTCAGCCATAAAGAGCCAGAGTTTCCCCAATGGGCAACAATACACATGCCCTCATAAACTAGAGCTGGAAGGAGTTACATTTATCAACCTTCCTGTCACAGAACAGGTTGGGCATAGAATCTCATGCCAAAGGTGTGCATGGGCATAACGAGGGGAGCAACATATATATCAAATAATGTTAGACACGGAGCACTGAGGTACCCATAAAAGATCTATTTGAAGGCTGATTTATAAGGCCCTAAGTAGGTGGACTGTGTGGGGTCATTTAAAAAAAGAAAAGATACAGCACAAGGAAAGGTCTTTTATCAGGATATTAACAAGATGGTTTAACAAGGTGGAATATGAGATGGTACTCAATAGTGCTGAGTGGTACAACAAAATTAAAGTAGCTTCTCCTCCCTAATCTAGCATCATATCAAATGCCATCCTCAGGAGAAACTAAAATTATTTCAGTGCCATAAGAGACTTAAAACAAGACTGGTGGGGAGGATGCCTCTAACAGCAGAAAGGTGAGTGTTGTACCCTCTGTAATCATGGCTCTGTAATCATGGCTGGAAAGAGCAGCAGCAAAATGAGTCCATTTGTCGACCATGATGATAGGATAAGCTTTTTCAGGAGAATAATTAGTGTTTTTTTCCAAAAAGGTGACACCTTGCCTAAAGGAAGTGACAAACTGTAAAGCTTAAACTAAAACCAGTGCAAGAGACAGCAAGGGTTTTACAGCTTCCATGGGAAATGTCAAATAGAGACACAGAAGAGAGAGAACCGATTTTAGAAAGAACAAGATTTTCTGAAAACTGAGATTCTATAAGGTAATTCAGGAGCAACCACATGTTTAGTGGGAGCCAAATTAAGGAAACTTCAGAACTGGTTGAAAAAACTATTGGGTATGCTATTAATTTTAGATTGGAAAAAGTCCAACAAAGCCAAACTCAAAGACTTGAGTTGGTGTAATTAGGGAGCTACATCATGGCGTGGGCAGACCTGGTGTCCTTGGCAACCAGATGGTCACAAACTGGTGCAAAAGTAGACTACTCATTGTGGCATACAATAAAAATAAAAGGATAAAAAGCCTAGTATTCTCTGTGATGTTAAAACAGCTACTGGAAAATCAAATATAAACAACCAAAGGTTTCAACCCAAAAACTAAAAACAATTAAAATAATTCAGCACAGCGAGGTGCTATAGTTATCATGATACATTAAAACAAGAAATTGTGTCAAGAGGGGCCAGGCTAAAGATTGCCAACAATGGTAAAATCTTGCTTGCTTCTGTAAGGAAGGTGTATATCTCATACAAGACAAGGAGCTGACAGTCAACCAGGACAAGGAGTACGGCTCGGCAGACTGAAACCTGTATGAAAATTGTCTTGAGGAAGTGAGTCCACCAGCAGTCACCAAGATTTTGCAGAGGTCTAGAATCCTACTTTATAAGCTTGCTTTTCAATACAGCAAATGACTCACAGGAGACATTTTATTACTGTGAATGTGACAAACCTGCATCACCCTGACCCGGTCCCATACCATATCTCACTCTGTGAGTGTACATAATCCCTATTCCAACCTGGAGTAGCACACTGAATTATTTTTCGACTTAGGGCAGTGCCCAGCTGGCAGGACATTTACACTGATTCTTGCACTGTCTGACCCACCATTAGTGTACTGCAGTATAAACACAAGATTGGACCCTAATTTTAAACCCAGTTCTCTGTTTACTAATGGCAACCACTGAATACAGTGGGTAGCCGAGGTCCTCGGACTGCCACCACCATTAAAGCACAGCTATTTGCTAGACATGGCCCCCATATAGTTAGCACCTCTGGGGTCCTACTGTGGGTACCAGGTAATTCTCAACACTAGCAGTTCTCCTTTTCTGAATGACCTTGATGATAATTTTGAGTCCTGGTCCCGTGCCCTGTCACCAAACAACAGAGTGGACACTGTAGCTTTACTTCTTATCACTTCTTAGGCATCTTAAAATCTGTCTATAGGTTGGACACACAGTCCACTTTTGGGTGGTGGGTGTGTGGGATAACACGGAATCCATGAGAGGTTATATTTCTAAATATATATAGTTAACTATAGATGGATAGATATCATTGGTTCTGCTTGCTGCCATATTTTTCATGGATCTCCTTATACTGCAAACACACAACTCAAACGTGAACTAAAATTTCTATCTACCAAAAGATTTCAATATATTGCAACACTATCTCTAGAATTTTTAATCCCATTGGGCAGTGACTGCACAAAACCCACAGTTAGAGGACTCAGACCAAGAAAAAAAACGTGTTTAGGGTTGTATCAGCACCAGGAGTGGCAGGAATTTTTTTTGATGTTTATTATTGCAAATGACTGATATGTTATGTGCTAAATCACTGCTTTTTATTGAGCAATACTGTTTTGTAGTTTAATATAGCCATCTATACACGTTTTACAGGTAATCAATGGTTCAGGGCAGTTAGAACATCTGTAATGGAAATCAGACCAACAACAAAAACGAGAAGAAAAATACATGTAGCAAACTCAGAGAT
Organism: Pleurodeles waltl; assembly: GCF_031143425.1. Taxonomy (NCBI): domain Eukaryota; kingdom Metazoa; phylum Chordata; class Amphibia; order Caudata; family Salamandridae; genus Pleurodeles; species Pleurodeles waltl. The sequence continues at coordinate 971,862,758 of NC_090446.1, read as the reverse complement.
CGTGGTACCAGGCATTAGTGACAGCACTTCCATACAGTTATAACCCAAAGAATATCACTAACTGAAACATATAATTTATCATCTAATATACTGTCCAACTTCTATGATCATCTTTCAACTGGGAGGTAATTGACAACAGTGAAGCAATACCATTTTAATACAGCTATCATTGTATAATGAAGTTTAATGGGTTTGATTACTATACCATACTGTATTCAAGTTCCATCTCTGAATGTTCCACCTAACTAGACTATTATGGTTCCCACGGCCCAGGACCCCTGTGGGAAAAGTTAATCTCATTCACGGATACTACCCACTAAACTGTGCCTTGCCCAGAACTTAGCAAGAAGGATTTCTTAAATGGCCATCTGCAGAATGATTGTGAACGATACTTTAAAGGCACTGGTGTCTGCAAACTTAAAAGCAAGCTACAGGCATGTGCTAATGCTTCCTAGTGACAGTGGTCTAAAGTGCACAGATGCTTATGTGTTAAATGTGTTGCTACCACAGCCATCATTGCTCTACTTTTCCACAACCAACCCCAGCCCCCTCTCCTTTTTGACAGTCTGGGGGAAAGAAACTGTAAGAGCCAGGAGCAGGGAAGCAAGAACCGCGCAGACAGATATATTTTATGTTTAATCAAAAAATGTAATTAGAAAGATTTATGATTGGGGACATTTTGCACTCTAATTTAAAATGTGTATCACTACGAATACACTTGCTCTTGGGGCATAAAACCTTCAGGCTGTTGGCTGCATACATCTAAGTTGTTGGAATGCATCAATTACCTGCACTTTTGTCTCCCGGTCTGTGTCCCATAAGCGGATAATTCGAACATCTCCAGAGGTCATGAGGAGCCCTGTCTCTTGCTCCCAGTCGACCACCATTCCTGCTCCTAAGTAGAAAAGAACAGATTTTTTGGCCTTCTCGAACCATCACCAGCTGACAACAGCAACCACAAAAAACACTAGTTTCAGACCAAGCAACCATGCATTCATCTAGATGTGCATTCATTGATCTGTAGGTATAATTCACCAACCGAACACAATGCATTAATGACCCTCCCTATCCAACCACAGAAATGAATGCATTTGACACTCAATCTGTAACTGACACCAACTCATCGATCGAAATTAAACTCATAATAAAATCCAGTGATCACAAAGGGTTCAGGAGGATACATGGATTATTAATTTGAGAAATTGCATCACAACAGGTGATTTGAATGAGGAGAGTTGGTCCTTTAAATTAAAAAAGGACAAAGGGGTAAATATATAACCTTTAACATCGCCCACTGCAAGATATTTGCTGCGCCAAGGACAGACCAAACAATAACACATCTGATTATTTGGCCTTGAATGGATCAGTATTACAAATACCACACCAAGCCACACACTTGTCCAGCGGCCAGCATGAACAGACTTTGGCGAAGGACACCTGACCGCATGACTGACTTCCACTACTTTGGAAAAAAGATGGAATGCAATGAAATGCCACTGTTCAATCTTCACGCACAGAGGTGGAGATTTGAAGGCCTGAGTGCAGGACCTTACCCTGAGGCTGTGACAGAAGAGCCTCCTGCAACAGCATTCAGATTGCGAGACAGTTGCTCATGTCCAGAACCTTTTCTGATCTGCTCTTGATATTCTTCAGAACCCTAGATAGTAGAGGTAGAAGAAGGATGGCATACAGCAGTCCTCAGTGCCACTCTAGGAGTAACTTTTATCAGGGAGGGTCCCTTCTTGGGAACCCTCAGCATGCAAAAATGTTGACATTGCACGTTTTAAGATCAAGCCAGATTTCTCCCCATTGCTGAAAGATGCCCTGCGCCACTTGCAGGTGTACCAACATATGTGATTCGCAAGGAGTCAATGGCTGAGTTTGTTCTTCCTGATGTTTAAATATTCTACTACGTGGCATGATCAGGGAAATGCCCAGTTCCCGAGGTTCATGGCACAGGGTCCTGAAAACCAAACTGCTCTGTTTGGTGCAATACCACATGGCTGCAGTGTTGTCTGCAAGAACTTGAACCAGCCTCCCCTTAATGGATGTCAGGAAGGCATTCAACACAAAGAGAATGACCTGCAACCGAGGACCACAATCCTCTGATCTTCATGTCTCCCAGATGTCTTCCATAACGCAGCAGTAATGCATGTGTCAGCAGCATCATTTATAAGTGGAGTGAGAAGTGGGATTTACACTGGTCCAATTGCTGTTCAGAAGCCTCTACAGCAGCCTGGAAGGAATCTGAGAGGTTTCACCGATGACGAGCCTACTGAGACTACAGATTCCACATACAACATATGGCATGGTCAACAAGTAGGATGAAGGAGGCCAACAGCTCAATAAGCATCAGAGACACCCTCACTTAGACACAGGACCGCGGTTGGAACATCCGGGTCATATCACAAATGTCCTGCACTCTCCGATCCGGGTGGAAGACCCGTAATGCACCATATCCACGAAGGCCCCAATGAAAGAGAGCTTCTGTGAAGGAGTCAGGTGTGACTTTGGTGGATCAATATTGAACCCTGTGGATGTCAGGAGGTTTGCCACTGTCTGGATGTGGTTGATGACTGACTGTAGTGAGCCTGCATGTAACAGCCAGTCATAGAGATAGTCTGGTACACCTGACTTCCAAAGGTATGCTGCGACCACCATCATCACCTTTGTGAACACTCAAGGGGCAATAGTATGGTCAAAAGGAGGACCACAAACTGACAACCGCATGAAGTGCCTGTGAGACTAATATGCGAACATGGAAATAGGCGGCCTGCAAGCCCATAGCTACCATCCAGTCTTATGGATCCACAACAGATAGATCCTGGGCCTGCGTGAGCATCTTGAATTTGTTCTTCCGCAGGTGAAAGTGAGAGGCTGCAGAATTAAAATAGGACAAAGGCCTCCATCCTTTTTTGGCTTAAAGAAATAACAGGAGTAACATCCAGTTCCTATTTCCAAATCCGGGACACACTATACGGCTCCTTTTGCCAAAAGAGCCTGAACTTCCTGCAGCGAAATGGACAACTATTCCTCAGAATGCTGCTCTGGTCTAGGTGGAAGAGGAAGTGGGTCGGAAAGGAATGTCAGGGCGCAGTCCCACTGAAATATCTGCAGGACCCAGCTGCTGGATGTTATGGCCTGCCACCTGTAGCAAAGATAAATGATTCTGCCTCCTACGGTTATGTGTGGCTAAGGGGAAACTAAAGCATCTTGGAGGCAACTGCCGGAGGGGCTGGCGACAGGGAGGTTTGATGTGCCTCGAGGCCTGGATGCTGTAAACTAGATCCCCAAAAATAATGGGGTGCTTACTGGGGACGTGGGGCTTGACTGCCTGAAAAGCAAAACCACAATGGATGTTTCAAAATGGGCAAAATTATTGGGATACCGCCTTGCAGGTTTGTGGGTATGGAGAAACCAAGGGATCGTGCAATGGCTCTACATTCATTGAAGTGCTTGAGAGTGGAGTCAGCCTTCTCTCGAAAAAGACAGGCTGCGTCCAAAGCCATATCCATGAGCGATGCCTGCACGTCCCCTGAGAAGCCTGTGGATCTCACCAATGCGGGCACCAGAGCACCATGCTAGTTTCAGCTACTCTGCTGAAACAGTTGGTCGTGTCCAGGCCTGACCCTACGACATACTTGGCCACATTCTGGCCATCCTAAATAGACTGTGCCAAGTTGGCTTGGAATTCCTCTGGGACTACCAACAAGATCTCAGTGACCATGTCACATAATGCATGGGAGTACCTATCCAGCATAAAACTGGCATAAACCGACTGAAGGACAAGGCCAGCTGATGAGAACAACCTTTTTATGAATGCCTCAATTCTTTTAGGCTCTGTCTGGGGTTAGGGGAGGGGTCAGAGGGAAAGAATTGTGGTTAACCCTACTAGTTGATGTTCCTTCAGAAAAGGGGGGGGGGGGGGTCGTTCGGAACGGGTCTGTGGTGTTTGGCCACTTGCCTAGACACCGGCAAGTAGGAGCAGGGTTTAGCTCTAGTACTCATCAGGGTGTCCGTTAGGGCTTCATTAAATGCCAGCAAAAGCTCAGACAAGGTCTGTCTAGGTTGTAAGATTTCAGTGAGGACAATGGTTTTCACATCAACAGACAGTAATTGCAAGTCCAGGTCTTCAATTGTTCATCTGATTACTAAGGTGAATAAGATGACTCTTCTGTTGAACGGCCAGTGAAAGAACAGAGCCCTTTGTCAGGGGAAGTGTCCAATTCATTTGAGTCTAGTAATTTGGAAGAAAAGTTGTTATCACCATATTGTGGGGGAAACTAATCCCCATCATGATCATCACAAAACGTTGGTTGAGTTTGGTCACAGACCAAGCCGAAAAGTTTGAGTGCTAAAGGGCATCACCTAGGGAAAAGCACAGTTTTATCAGTCCGAATGTACTGGCTGGGTTTGGCTGAACTTTTCTGGGGGGTGACTTTGGACGAGGTTGAGATGACTTTGGTCTGGAGTTCGATGAGACAATAGAATTGGTGTCCTCCAGCATCGGCACCAGAATCAACCTGGCAGAAACTGCTGGGGATTGTGGTGCCAGACATGGAGTTGGGTCCGGAGTTGAAGGTGACGCCGAAGTGGGTTTAGGGGGCATAGATGATGCAGAAGGCAGCCTTACTCCCGACTGTAGGCCTTCATGGATTTGTGAGTCCTGAAAGCGCGCCGGGAGTCGGCAGAGGGACAAAAATTCATAGCATGGTGTCCTTAAACATCACAATATGTTGTGGCGTCGCCGAGCACCCTGGAAATTTGGGGTGCAGCAGGATCAAATGCAGAATTAGCTCCTCCGTAGGATCCTGGGATCAACACTGAGGGGCACCTTGATGTTTTGCCAACTTCTCCAAAGGAGAGTGGTGAGGCTAGAACTAGGCCCGCTTGGACTTCTTAAGTTTCTTTTTGGACTTTGATTTACCTAACGACTTGAACCACAATGACGACCTGTCGCAAGAGCAGCCCCAAGAGCGGCAATGGACCCGTGCTCTTGACTTCGAGCTGGAGAAGGTATTACACAAATTCCTGCAGTGTTTGGAGACACAGAGCTTGGCTTTGCGATCCCAGATCTCCTTGGGGTGCCTCGGTGAACACTCCTCACACAACTTGAGAGTTATAGCTCAAACTCAAATACAGAATTCGTGGGGATCAGTGGCAGAATACTTGCGACAGTCCCTACCAAGTTTAAAACCTGTAGTTATAGATGGAAGCATGTTCCCTTCCACGCTGTAGCAAAAATTTTAGAAAAAACTCAGACGATGAGAAATAGTTAGGAGCAAACTTCAGGTCTGTGTACAAAGGTGTGGAATGAAAGAAACTGATATCAGCGCACTTGAGTAGAGGTTATACCTGGCTCCAGCTGTCACTTATGGGACAGAGTGGGTTCAATGCAGAGTGGCAGGACATCAACTACTGCCACGCAAGGGCTGTGCTGACAAATCTTCCAGATCCCATGTGGTGCCTGGGGATATTCTAAACGTGAGGAATCTGCGGTTACAGTTATCCTTCAGAACAAATATTTACATCTATTTTCCCAGCAGCTAGGACAGCCAGGTCCTTCGGCACAGCACATGCAAGATGTCTTCATGTTACCAAGGAATAGGAGATGGAGGGAATTGGACAAGTGCAGAGACATGTACGAGAGCCTTTTTCCCCAAGCATACACCTGCCAGTGTTTTGTAAAAATCTGTTCTTCCTCCCCAGTGTTTTTGTAGGTGTACGTACTGGTTTTTGAACAGATGGGGCTTACCCCTGAGGCAGCTGAGCACGGGCCCAGCTTGTGAGGCACCGTGCTGTCAAAGTGCTCGGTGCATTGCCGCAGGCTAGCCTGCGGGAGCTCTACCGGCAGGACGCTATCATCGTTTCCCCTACAAACGAGATTCTGATCCCATGGGGCCCTATTCTTGTGAAAATTCACCTTAGTAGCCATGACGAGCAAACGGCAGCAGTTCTTATGAGGGAATGCGCCCTTCTAAGGCCCCCACTGGCATTTATCCAATATATTTTCGACGTAACAAGCTCTTGTGTAGGTAGACAAGGAATTGCAGAGTGGTTATGTATGAGGCGGACCGGGTAGTCTGGAAAAGGCTGGCTCGTGTAATGAGAAGTGACTGGGGAGCTAAAATAGGCGGGCTATCCGATTACCCAAGAACATGTTTTTATTCGATAAGAAGGAACTACAGAGGAGACAGACCGGTGTACTGAGAGAACAAGGCCTTTTTACATTCTGATCTACTAAATGGAAGAAATGCGATATGAGGAAGACTGCCTCGTGATCACAACCTTCCCTAAGCGAGTCACTGAATCTTCATCTTATTCGCCATCACCGTATTTTTGCAAATCGCCACAACTGGTTTCAGCAATCACAACGTCTCCTTTTGAGGAAACTGGCACCTCTCCGTCCTAATACGACCTATTCTCCTCTAGCTCATCTACACCTACATGAACTCACATCGCCACCTTTGCCGATCATGATCACACATGACTACTATGAGTTTATTCTACCACAAAGAAACAAGAGTGATTGGGTCGCATGGTTTGCTTCAGTGCATAATAACAAATAACACTGGATTAACTACTAGCTGCGGGTTCTGGAGCAGCGTGCTGCCCGGCGTAGAGCGCTCCAACGCTTCATCAGGGGTAGTAAGCACTATATAAATGCAATTACAATCGAAGAGAAATGACTAAAGAGGTGAGTAGGTGGACAGACAGGTGACATAAGGAACATAGCTCCGTTCGATAATAAGTGAAAGAAGAGGAGACCGACTCTAGGTTCAACGGCGAACACGAATATGGCTTAGTTACCTTAGATGCTTCTGAAGCAGAGACGGGATTGGAGAACGACAATCTCGTTGGAAAGGAAGACTGGAGGTGAGGTGATGCATAGGCGCGTTGTGGCAAACATAGCCTCCTTGGAAAGGAAGTGACTGAAGAGGGACAGGTGATCAGAGGGACGCGGCCTCAGTAGAGAGGATGACAAGGAGGAGACGGACAGGCAGACACGACCTCAGGAGCTGCACCACGGTAAGTGGCTGAAGAAGAGCCCGTGGACCGGACTTCTGAGGAACACAAAAAGGCCTGATTAGAGGCTACTGAGATAGAGACAAATAATCTAAAAATTAACCCCAGTTGGTAAGGAAAACTAACAATGACGAGGAAGACAGACAGACGCACGTGATCTGAGGAACCGTGCTTTTTGCTTCGGTAGTGACGGAAGAGGTGGCAAGGCCGGTGATCTAAGGGAGTCTGTCTTTTTTAATTGAGGGCTGAGTGGGGAGGTCAGAGATCCCTCTCCGTGACACCGAGGGACTGCAGTGCACAAACGTCTCTCAGAGAAGCAGGGCCCTTAATAGAAGCTGACATGTCCCGGGGCCAGGAGTTAATCAGTCATTACTGAGCGAGCGCACGCGGCTTTAGAGTGGCGGAACTGTGCGCGCGCTGAACACGGCCGGGCACCAGCCCGGGGTGGAAGGGAGAGGGTGGAGCCGCAGGTGAGACGAGAGCATGGGGGAAGGCCGAGGGACAACCAGAGCGCAAGAAACATCTTACGTTCCCGGGAAGAAGCAGAGAGAGAATGGAGAAACGGGTATAACATGTCTACGGGATGAAGGAGGGGAGCGCATGTCAGGGAAAAGGCATCAGATGGGCAGGGGCGGCCAGGGTAACCAAAATCAGCAGAAGCAAAAATGCTCAAACCAGCCCTGGTCTCTTCATCTCATCAGCCTATTCCTCCCTTTCCATCCACTCTCGCTCTCCTAGCTACTCTGTTTTTTTCTTTCCGCCCCCCCCCCCCCCCCCCCCCCTGAAGCCCTGTGCCTGCTGCAGTTAATCTCGGCGAGCTGGGAAACGTGACACAGGCACCAGAAGCGGCGCTGGCCTCCCACCCCACAACGTCTCCAGCCCAAGGGTGGAATACAATACCAGACCGGCCCTGCACACGCTTAATATGGAGGATACTGTGTTTTTTTTCTTGATTTATCTCTTTAATAATATTAATCATTAGCGCAGGGCTGTCTCGCGTGCATCTTTTGAGGCCGTGCAGCAGGAAGGAGTGGGAAGGGCAGGTTAGCGTGGAGGAGCACACCTGAGGCACTGGGGTGGAGGTAGGCTGGCAGGTGGAAGGAGAATGGTCAGAAGGCATCTAAGTCGGAGAAAAACGAGAGAGATAAATCGAGGGGCGGTGACGGCGCTGAGCAAGAAGCATCTGAGATTTTTTTTTTTGGGGGGGGCGGGGGAGGGAGGGAGGAAGCGTTGTTGCATGGGTGCTCGGGAGGGGCAGCTATCGAATGCAACCAGACGGGATTGACAGAAAGATCCTAGGTACCGGGTTAGCAGCTTAGTGGAAAAGAGAACAGACACAGGTGTCCGATAAACTATCAACACAACTGTCCGCGTCTACGTAGAAAATTCACTTAGAGCACACGAACGAAAGCTTTAACAACTCCTGTTTCGTGGTCTTCGGCCACAAAGGCTATAGAACGCGGAAATGACTGGCTTAGATGCGCACACGATGCCACTGTGAATATGAGGAGTAATAGATTATGTATGGTTTGTTTCATGGTAAAACACATGACAGCAAAAACTAAGGTTCTTGCTTAGCAATGACCCCACAAACTATTTTCCTGCCCTCCTTCTGAGAGGTTGGGTCCTCCAAGGGCTTACATGTGGCCGACGTTAGGCAAGAGAAGTGCGACTGAACTGAGGTATCTGGATGGGTTGTAAAAGAAAATGTTGAGGAGAAATGTTGAGGAGAAAAGTTGAGGCAGGCTAGGCCAATGTGTAGTGCTGTGAAGGTGTGAGTGGGGATTTATTTGTGTACAGGTTAGTCAGTGGAACTTCCTCAGGGTAAAAGTCGGCAAGCCAGTGAAAGCGCGAGCCAAACAGCTGGAGGTTCTATTTGGTACTCAAACCCAAAATGAGCTAAGCGCTTGTGTGGCTTCTTTCTGCCACCACTCTCTAACATCATTCACCAAGATTTAAACAAAGGACCTTGACCTTTGATCTAAAAAGAGCAGGAGACAGACACCCATTTAGATGCTGAACTCCACACTGTGGAACCAGAAAACCTGGGCTCTATCCTGGCGTCATCAAATTGAGTGATCATTGACAAATATTTCACTTCAGTGAGCCTTCTTTTTCTTCTTTGTCACTTCTGAGAACACCTTCAAATGCATGATTTCAGAATGTGCAGTCTACAAAAAGCTCGTGTTTGATTCCATACACTATAGTGTTGCTGCATGACAATAAGAATCTAGGTCACATATAATGTGCCCCTGACAAGCGACTTGCCTCTTAGTGCACAAGTGGAATTTTTGTCAGGGTAAAGAACATGAAGAGGTCTATAGGTCTGAAAACTATCATTTTAATGAATGTCAATGTAGTGATATAATCTGAAGAATTAAGGTGAAATGGTTACGCATGGTAATAAAATGTAATTGAATTTTGGAAGTGACTATCATATTTTTAATTACATTTAGTGTATCATTTACATGCTACAAATTTTCAGTACTTGGCTCGTGCACAGGCCAAGTCAGAGCACTGGCTCAGCTGTCCCCGTTAATTTCGGACTCGTCCATCTCTACTTGAAGTGTGGCAATGTGTGTGTATACACATGGGAACGTGGGGTTTCCTTAAGAAGACCTAGGAGGGAAAGTGCTGTGCAACGAATGTTGAAAACAGGATCATTCAACAAATTAGCTTCTCCTTAAAATTAAGGTAAGTCTTACCTCATACTCTCGCAAGGCACTTGCAAGTCTATTTCGAAATTAAGCTTAATTGAAATAAACACTTCAACTCAATTTAAATTATGTGATTGTATTACTCATTTTCCGAAAATCAATTAATTCTGGAAGAAATTAAACCTTGATTGCATTCACTGAATCATTAGTAGCCTTCAATTATCCATGTGTGAAAATCTGAAAACACACTTCTTTGAAACACTGATCATCAGATGAGGTCCGTTCTTTATGGCGAAGGGCCCCCCCCCTCCCCCCACCTTTTGCCCCTCATGAAGAGTGTCTGACAGACACTCTTCATTTTCAGCTCAGACAGCCAGGAGTGAGACATGCGCGATTTGCGCAGACTCCTGGCTGCCTGAGCTGTACTTTGCTGGGCTGAGGAGGTCACAGCTCCTATGGGCGTGACCTCCTTGACTCAGCAAAGGTGCCTCGAGGCCCTCCCCTGGGTGTCGAGGAAAGCGTCACCCATTGACTTCGACCTGGGCGCTTCAGGTTTAAGCCCTGTGTCAATCAGTGACACTTCGTCACAGAGTGGGGTGGGGTCAGCAGTCTCACTGACCCCATCCCATTCTGTGACGAGGCTGGGACTGCTGCCTTCCCTCATTGGCTGAAGGTCAGCCAATGAGGGAAGGCAGCAGTCCCAACCCTCCTGGGACCTCGAGGCTGAAGGTAAGTGCGTGTGTGTGATGTTTTAAAATGAATGTTTGGTGTGTGCGTGCATGCTTGAATGTTATGAGTGTTAATGGATGTGCATGTGTGAAAGAATGAGTGTGTGATGTTTTAAAATGAATGTTTGGTGCGTGTGTGCATGTTTGAATGGTATGAGTGTTAATGGATGTGCGTGCATGCGTACGTGAAAGAATGAGTGTGTTTGAACTTTTAAAATCAATGTTTGGTGCATGCGTGCATGTTTGAATGTTATGAGTGTTGTTAATGGATGTGCATGCGTGCCTGTTTGTGCAAGAATGTGTCTGTCTGTGTGTGTGCTTCCCGCCCGCCCCCCTCCCTCCTAAAGCTGCCCGCCGCCACTGCTGATCATATTAACATGCCCCAAGCATGTAAGTGATGAGAAAAATATCGGAGGCTGAATGATCCTAATGGAGTTTTTCAAATAACCCTCAATCAATTCAAGGAAAATCTCAGGAATTGGATTGGATTACTGAAAAAAAAAAAATTTCAGCCACCATTTTCAAAAAGACCTAAAACATACATGCTCTGAAAAATTTCTAAGCGTTTGCATGCAACTCCACTAGGACCAATTATTTTGCCTCGTGGATCTATCTATACAAGAACCACTAGGAGAATATTTGGATTTTTTTCTTGCAGCTCATTGTTTAAACCATGGAAACCTATACTAGGGACACCACAACATTCCTTAAAAAATTGAAAAGTAGCAACATAAAAAATCCACAAGAATTTTGGTTATGTACCATCAATATGAAACTGTTGAATACCTCATTGCCACATGAAGGAGGGATGGAAACAACTGTATGACATCTTTTAAAACAGAATAGAACAGGCCCCAAAAAATCTGTTAGAATTACTTCACTTTTTTATATCATAGCTATTTCCAATGTAAAGAAGATTTTTTTAAATTAAAAAAACAGTGGAATGGCTGTGGGATGTACTGGAGCACCGAGCTACACTAATATCTTCATGGAGAAATTTGAGATTGAAGAGCAATGCCTTATCTGGGAGAGACATATTCTAGTTGCAGATTCCTTACCTGTGAATTTCCCCCAGGCGGCAACTTCATACAGAGAATTTTCTAAAAGGCACCCCTGCAGGCTGTCGGGTGGTGTCGATCGGCTCCACGTTCGTCATCGGCATTGTCCGCGCCAGAAATGACGTTTCAGGACCCCAGCCCGCTGACGTCAGTTTCATTTCACAACCTGCCACACTAGAAGCGCAGAGCCATGAAGAACACTGAATACTTGTGCATCAAAACTAGGGCCCTAAAAGGGATGTCCCTGTCCCTAGAAATCAGTTCATAGAGCAGGGAGGATGGGTGGATCTTTAAGGAATCTGCAACTAGAATATGTCTCTAACACATAAGGTGTTACCAAAGGTAACTAACTTGTTCACCTGATAGAGACATCTATTTGCACATTCCTTATCTGCGAGTAGATACCCAAGCAATACCATCCCTGGAGGTGGGTCTGCGAACTAAACTCACACTAGAAAGTCCTGGAGGACCGAACTAGCAAAGTACCCATCCCTACAGATAGGACTGTCCAGGAAGTAGTGCTTGGTGAATGTGTGCAAAGAAGCCCATGTTTCTACCTGACAGATATCAGGAGCTGGTACTCCACATGCTAACACAGTGATCACAGCTGTAGCTCGAACAGTATGACCACACAAGCCCTCAGGGGGGTTGCTTTTTGGCCAGTGGGGAGCAGATCTTAATGCAGACCACAGCTCATCTGGAGATAGTCTGCTTCTGCACTGCCTGACCTTTCCTCACACCCACTTAACCAACAAAGAGATGATCACCCATGATCATCCACCCAGAACACTTTTGTATGATCAAGGTAGAATGCCAATGCTCCTTTTAGGTCCAGGTGGAGGAGTCTCCCCTCTCCCTTAGAGGGATGTGAGGGGTGTATAAAGTAGGCAAGGTGATGGATTGGCCTACACGAAAACGAGCAACTACTTTTGGCAGAAAAAAGGCTGCAGTTTGTATTTTGTCAGGATATGCAGAAAGATATGGAGGCTTGGATGACAAAGCCTGGAGCTCACTTACTCTGCAGGCAAATGTAATGGCCACAAGGAAAGCTGTGCAGAGGCCCGAAAAGAGCACACATCAGAAATGTCAAAACCAAATTTAAATCCCATCGGGGCATAATGACTGGGGATGGAGGAAACTTATGTGTAAGGCCTTTAGTGAATCTATTTACATTAGGGACTTCAACAAAGAAGGTTGATCAGGAAACGTCAAAAACATTGAAATTCCAGACAAATAACCTTTGAGAGTTCCCATAGCAGAGCCCTGCTGGGCCAGAGAAAGTATAAACAGAACCTCAGAGAGAGGGGCAGAAAGGGAGTCAACAGACTTTACTGCACCATACCACAAATTTCTTCCGACAAGAGTATTCTATTTTGGTGGAGGAATGCCAGACTGCCAAGATAATGTTACAGACTTCAGGCGGAAGGCCAAAAGCTGTCAACTGCCATCTCTCAACTGCCATGCAAAAAGGCAGAGTAGATGGGCTTGGGTGCAGAACCCTCCATTGCTGCTTGACAGAAGATCCTCCCAAAGGCGCAGCCTGATCGTAGGATCGATGGACAAACTCAAGAGCTTGGGTTACCAGACTCCCCGTCACTAGTCCAGAGCCACAAGGATTACTTGGAACTGGACGTTCTTGATTTTCTTGAGAACACTGCAGAAGTGGTATGGGCAGAAAGGCATACAAGGAGGCCTTAGTTTCACTCAAGACGAAAACCGTCTGAGTGACAGCCGCCTTGGAAACTCCAAAGCGTAAAACCGATGACATTGCGCGTTCTCTGCAGAGGCAAAGAGAGCTAACCAAGGCTCTCCCCAATGCTGAAAGAGACTTGAGCCACCTCCGGTTGGAGATGCCAGTCGTGATCCGGTATACACTTTCAGCAGAGTTTGTCCGCTCTGGAGATCAGAAAGCCCACCAAATGTTGAACCACCAGGGATATGCCCCACTATTCCAACTACGTCCACAGTCTCTTGACAAATGGTTCACGATCCCACCCTGCCATGTTTGTTGCAGTTCCACATGGCGGTGGTGCTGTCCGTGAACACCTGCACTATCTTCCCCTTGAGAGAGGGAAGAAATGTCTCCAATGCTAACCGGATCGCTTGGAACTCCAAAAGGTTGATGTGAAGTCCGGACTCTGCCAGAGACCAGATGCCTCTAATCTCCATATCTTCAAGATGGCTGCCCCATCCGAGGAGTGATGCATCTGTCACTACTGTCCGATCTGGTTGTAGAAGGGAGAGGCTTCTTCCTCTGAACCAATTGTGGTTTGTTAACCACAACTGCAGATCTTGTGCAGTTCCCTCTGAGATCTGGACCTTGTCATAGAGATTCCCCTGGTGAGGCTCACACTGGAACTTCAGGTTTCACTGCAGATTCCGGAGTGGCCTACTGGCATGTGTCACCAGCAGGATGCAGGAGGCCATGAGGCCTAGCAGCCTGAGGATCATTCTCACTGAAAACCAGGAGAGAGGCTGAGCCTGGAGCTATCACGCTTCTAACAGCCGGTAGTCGAGATAGAGGACTGAAACCCCTGTTCTGCGCAGATGAGCTGCGACCAGCGCCATCACCTTGGTGAACACCCTAGGGGCCCTGGTAAGGCCAATGGGGAGCAATTGAAAGTGCTTGTAGCCTACCGTGAACTGCACGTAACATCTGTGGGCAGGCAGGGTGGGAACATGAGAGTAATCGTCCTGCATGTCCAACACTACCAACCAGTCTCCTAGGTCAAGGACAGATAAAATATAAGCCAAAGTGAGCATTTTGAACTTCCCCTTCTTGAGGAAGAGATTGAAGGGGATCTAAGTTCTAGGACATGGTGAAGGCCCTTGTCCCTTTTGGGCACCAGAAAGTATGGGGAATAGCAACCAGAGCCTACTTCCAGCGGGAATCTCTAATTGGCTTCCTTGACCAAGAGAGCCGTAATTTCTGTGAGGAGAAGGGACAAGTGATCCTGTCATCTGATTGTATGATGTGGTATGGATGGAGCAGCAGTCTTGAAGGGGAGGGATTAGCCCCTTTGGACTATCTGTTCCCATAACCTCGGCCAGGCAGAGGCTAGGCAGCGTGCGTGGCACAGTGGCAGGCTGGGAATGGAAGCAGTTGGAGGCATCTTCCGTAGCCACGAAAGGGGCAAGAGGCAGACTGGGGGGGGGGGGAAGAGGGGCTGGGCAGAGCCCAAGGACCTGGTTAAAGCACAAGAATCCTTGAAGCACTCGCCATCAAAGGGCATGCCCATCAAAGTACCCTGGACATCCCCCAAAAAGCGAAACGTCATCAACCAGGCGTGGTGCCTCAGGGCCACTGTCATCAAAACAGTTCTGCCCAGTGAGTCAGTATTGTCCAGACAACAACGGATGGTGAACTTTTCTGTGTCTCTCCTATCGGAAACTGCCTGAGAGTATACAGCATGGGCTTCCTCCTGGACCTGTGGCAGGACTTACACAACCGTGTCCTACAGCATGCAGCGTTCAGATGCTAGGCTGCAGGAAGAAAAAATCTTCTTTTTGAGTATATCCAAACTTTTAGATTCTCTATCAGGGGGTGCTGAAAGGAATGTGCCCTAGGAAGTAGAGGCTTGGATGGCCAACTCTCGGGGGTGGGGTGTTGCGTCAGAAAGCTTGGGTCCCCCAGACTGGAGTGATGGTGGTGGGATATTGTCCTGTTCCAAGGAGCCCCTGTGCTGGGTTTGGACAAGGTACGCAGTAAGACACCCATGAGGGGTTCCTTAAAAAGGAGCATGGATTCTGAGGTGGAAGCTCCAGGTTGAAGCATCAGGACGTTAGTCCTGACTGCCACCAAAGGCAACTCGAGGTCCAAGACCTCAGCTGCTCTACTCACCTCTATGAAGTAGAAAACTCCCTCCTACGTAGCCATGGTAGGGGTAGAAAGCATGTCAGCATCTAGAGAAGTATCCAGTCCACCGACTTCACCCAGGTCTGTGCGCCAGTCCATAATAAGCTGGTATTCTAAAGGGTCCAGTGACTCCTCCCATTCCTCAGCATAACCTAGCCCATAAGAAAGGGGATCAGGAACCCACATAGGAGGCAAAGCTCTTGTCAGTGTCAGAATCGTACGGCACCCACCCGGCTCCGTGCGGGAGCTGGCAATGAGAATGTGTATGGTGCTGCCTGGAGTGTCAGGGGTCAGGGTGGTACGACCAACGCCAGTCCGGATCTGGATCCATGGGTGAACCCCCACAGTACCAAAGCTGCGAGTGTGGAACCCGAAGGGGCCCCTTAATACTCTGCAGGGCCCAAAGGCGGTCCTACGGAGTTGAATTGCCCCAAAATGAGGCTCATGGCCTCATAAATCTCACTATATTGGGCAGGGGTTGCTCTGGCTCCCGGAACCTCGGTGAGGTGCAGAGTCGGCCCAGGCGCAGATTCCTCGGAATGAGGCCTAAAGCACTGATGCTCCCTCACCTAGTTGACCTTGTTGCTCTTTTTCTTGTGTCTCGACTTACACAATCGTCCCAAGGACATGGAGTGGGTCGACGACGATGGAGGAATGAAGGACCGCTCCCGGGACCTTCCTCTCGACTGGGACATGGACTTGCGTGGAATTGAGCATTGGGCCGCCATCAGCTTCAGGGATCACTCCCTAATAGCTTTTAGACACACGCACTCGGAGCATGACTTTGGTTCGTGGCACCAAAGACACACGAAGTGCAGATCCGTCGCAGACTTCGCTCGATGACATGACCCGCAGGGCTTAAACCGGGCCTTCTTCCTTGAAATCCTTGATGCACCAGAAGTATAAAACTCAAAAAACTCTTTGACAAAAGTTGAAAAAAGGCCAGTCAAAAAATTAGTAGGGGTAGCGCTTTTCGGATCGGCACTAGCTGGCACTGAAAGAAAAGATCTGATGTCCATGTGCCACCTATATAGGAACAGCGATGTCATTTCTGGTGCCGCCACTGGACTCAGAGCAGATCGATGGCACCTAACAGCACGCATGGGTACTGCTCAGAAAATTCTCGGACCAAGCTGATGTCTGAAGGAAACTCACAGGTAAGGAACCTGCAACTAGACGTCTCTATCAGATTTTGTACATAGCAATGGAAGCACGATTTGATTCTAGACATCTTCATTGTATGGAAATATTTCGATAAAAATATAATGGATTTGAATCAAGTTAATGCAAGCATCCAAGTTCACATATTTTGTCCGAAAAAAGACGAGAACCATTTTTAGATGTTATGGTTTGCCTAACAGAATTAGCAATATAGACCAGTGTATTAAAAAGCCCACTGACAGAAATTGAAGATTACATTATCGTAGCTTCCACCCTTTGACTTTAAAGAACCATCTAATGTATTCACAAATCATGAGAATAAAGAGAAAAACATCAGGAGAACAGGTTTTTGTGCATTTGCTGGAAGAATACCAAGAGAGATTTGAAATTGTGCATGGAGAAAATTAATGTTCATAAAAAAAAAAAAATCACAAGCTCTGAATCTTTGCTCATGACACCAAGGAAAAAAAGAACAAACTGTATTTACATTTGTATCTAAATTTTCTACTGAGAGTACTAAAATCAAGCAGACCATTACAAGCGATGGGAAATTCTGCAATTAGAAAAAGATTTTTGTGATTTGTATAAAGGTCGTCCATTATCTGCTTATCAACATGCTAAGAATTGAATGGATATTTTAGGACAAGAAAAGTCTCAGACATCTAATATTTACTACAATGCCATGAGATTCAGCAATTGCATACATTGCAATAACATAATCCCTAGAAATACTGTGGTACATCCTCAAAAAGGCCAAAAAGCTTTCTTGAAATACTCGCTAACCTGAGACATCGGAAATTGCATTTAGCAAATTAAGCGCCTTTGTGGTTTGTGGTATATAAGAAAAACTGAACATAAGGTTAAGTGAAGAATTACAGAACACAAAAGTAATATATGCAATAAACACCAAACCACCAGCATTGCCCCTCATCGGCTTGAAACATCACCGTATTTCCCAACTGAGATTTCAGGTTTTGGAAGCTTTATTAGTGAAACCAGGAATAGACAAGTCGAAGAAATTGTTACAAAGAGAAATACATTGGATGAAATTGTTACAGACATTGCATCTGCATGGAATGGATGACAGAGTGAAACTGGCATGTTTCCTAGGATTATAACTCTGTCTGCAATCTGATTATATTTAGGTGTGGGTGGTGAGCTCCTCTCCGCTGGTGGAGCTAATGGAGTTTTTGGCACTCTGTGTTCTGCTTGGAGAGCGGAGTTCAGCCAAAAACTCCACTGGCCCTGTCAGCGGAGCTCACTGCATGCACATTGTAGACCGGTTATGGGCAACACATCGCAAGCGCAGACAGTCTGCTCTTGCGCTGTGTGGCCCATAACTGGGCTCCAGTGAGCACTTTCGGCCGGCATGGAGCTGCTGCAGGCACCAGCTGGGGATCCAGGCCTTCCTCTGCCAGCAGCCCGGGAGCAAGGGGCAGAGGGCGGCAGAGAGCCAGGCCACTGGGAACGTGGACCCAGGTAAGTCCTATTTTTGTATTGTTTTAATTTTGTGCACACTGGTGCACAAGAGGCCTGAAATGGCAGCTTTCACTGCCACCAGCCTCGGCCTGAAGTCAGGCCACAGCCCTAGGCAGTGAAAGCTGCTGTCTCCGGCCTCTTGTGCACCGGCTGCCCAGGCCTCTTGTGCACTGGCTTGCCCCGTGTGCATTGCCAGGGGCAGGCCAGTGCAAAAGAGGCCTGAAACAGCAGCACTCCTGAATGTGCTCGATCTCAGAAGTGCTAAGCAGGGTCGGGCTTGGGTAACCCAGGCCCAAACATGCTTAGCGCTTCAGAGATTGGGCACATTCTGGACAGGGTGCCACTAGGGCAGGTGGTAGTGGCACTCCGCCACTCACAGAACTCCGCCTCCACGGAATTCCACTGAGTTGTATATCAACTCTGCAGAATTCCACGGAATGGAACTCCGTGAGCTCCGCCCAGGCCTAATTATATTTGTATTACCTATCTTTTGTAAAATTGTTTGTTGAAACAGATTGCACATGTTCAATTTTATAAGATCATCTTATGTAGTGTGGTTGCAATTTTGAAAAACCATGTTGCGAACTTTCGTTTTTGAGGCCTTCGGGTAAACTATTGAGGTGTGTTTTTTCTACAGCTGAAATGGCAATTAATGCCTCAACTTATGATTTTAATAGTTGTTGAAATGTTTCATAGGGTGTCCATTTCAAAGCAAGACGTCGACTATGTTGTGCCATCCATTATTTTGGTAGTACTGCAATAGTAACGTTGGTCACGTGCATGGGTTTATATTGTTGGCTGGAACTTGTTGGCGTTTTACCAGATGAGGTTGTATGAACACATGTATTACACCAGTAGTTGTGTTAAAGATCGAGACATATGTGTAGCTTTTGGAAGTTTTGGGATATTTATATAGCAGAGAAGTACGTCAGTTTTCCACACCAAGAACGTGATAATGTTGTGCCATTCATAATTGTGGTAGAATGGTAAGGGTAACGTTGGTCACGTGCTTCAGTTTATATTCCAGTTGGAACAAGTGGGTGTTCCACAGGACATGTCCATTTGAACGCACATTATTCACATGTGGTCAATTCAGTAACTGGGAGTTTAGTTAACTTGTTTTCTTGCGCTTACACTTTGGTACTGATTTGGACGAATATAATTGCATGGTATGATGATGCATCACCAGCGTGGTGTTGGTTGCACAATCCAATTGTGTTTTAAGTTTTCTACTTTTTTTTGCTAATTTTGGTGCACGGAATGGAAACACTTATTTTACAAGCTTGAAATAGTAGTTGTTGTATTTAGAGTAAAGTGGGGTGTCCTGTTTTACAGCACACTTTGAGTCTGCTTTTTAATGGCACAATAGCACGTGAAGTGGAGCCACGGTGTAATGGAGGTGAACGACCCCTCGTTTTACGTTCGGTTTTTAATATATACGCTGAGTTTGATGCATTATTATTCTTTGAGGCACAAGAGCATTTTGGTTCGGTTTAGTCACAGGTCATTTAGGTTTATCGACTCAGAGTTTTATGTTCAGTCTGCCACTCTTGTTTTGCCCACTGGGAGTTTGACTTGGGGATGTAAGGTTCTCAAATCTTTATTGAGCTTTTCCACGGTGTGCTTATAAATAAGGGTTTTAACATTTGACAACAGTATTAAGTGGTTTTAAAGATGTCTGTGTTTGTAATTTTGGTACATGTCTATTTTCTTGTTTGATTTTTTGTGATTCCCCTTGATGAAGGATCATTCTACCCAAAATGCACTGGGAACATGTTCATGTGATCAATGTATCAAATAAATGTTTTTCAAACTTCGCACTTAGATAACTGAAGGCTACTTATCATTGAATGAAATCAATCCAGGTTTAGTTTCTTCCAGGGTGAACTGATTTTCAGAAAATAAAAGTACAGTGACACGATTTAAGTTCAAGTGTTCATTTCAATTATGCTCAATGCTGACATAGGCTTGCAATTGCCTTATTTGAGTGCGTGTGGGGACTTAGTTCTAAGGAGAAGCTAATCAGTTGGATGTTCATTTAGTGCAGGAAGGAGAGCAACACCCCAGCAGCACCTCCAAAACTGAGGATTTGTTGAGAAGTTGAGGGGTGCCCATTCTAGAACTTTTTTGTATTGGAAAAAGGGACAATTCCACGAAATGCTGCGTAAGTGTGGCACACGTGAAGAACACTGTAAAATGGGTGTTGCAGTTATGTAAGAGGGAATCCACCTGACAGTAAAAATGAGGATGCTGTTTGACTTGTGTACACGCTTAACCATCATCTCTGAGGAAATATATAGCAGAAAGTTTAGAAGCAGAAACAAGTTGTATAAAATGAATATAAACCTGCACGGGATATGGTGGGTAGTTAATAAAGATGAAAGATTGTTTTCAGTAGACAACTGAAAACAAAAACAGACGCATCAATGGCAAGGCATTAAAAGGCAACAACATTCTAAGTTGGCCACATCAAAAAGATTTAGGTTTATATTTGGACCCCCATGCCCAGCCTTGGGTACAGTTACATGAGCTAGGATTGTGAGATAAGGAAATAAATACCTTGATTTCAGCGGGATTTGCAGGACAGTGAGGGTGTGGATGATCTGGGGAAAATAATTTCCTGAAGTGTTTGGCAGGGACATAAAGTGTTTGAGAGATTATATTCATATAATCAAACTAATTTAGGAGGTACTCTATATCTGTGGCATCTAAAGTAAAGAGACTATCTTTCAGCATGCAGGATGATGTGGCTAAAGCATTGGGAAAATTGTGAGAATCAGAAGTAATAGTACCAATGGTGGCAATAAAGGCCAATGGGGACATTTGATTGAGTAGTGACCAGAGGCCAATGAATATGGTAATTATGGTGGATACATTTCCACTACCTATCATCATGGAGATGAGGGCAACATTAAGGAAGCATCAATGTTCACCACATTAGTCTTTGCATCTTCATACCACTAAATTAGGCAGCATGATTGCTCTTAAGACCCAACTGCTTTCATAGCACCATTGGGGGTACACGGATTCAAGAGAATGCTTTTTGGGTTGGTTACAGCAGCATCACTTTTCAAGAGGATTATGATGACAATGTTGAGAGACACAAAGACAATGTTTTGATTTATGGGGCAACACAGAAGGACCACAATGAGCAAGTGTGAAAAATGCTGTAGAAGTTCAGGGACGACTTTAAAAAGCAAGAAGTAGTGTTTTGGAAGAAAGGATATTCGTTATCCAGGTCCCCATACTTTGCCTCAGAGGTTAGACCTAAGGACTAATTAGTAGATGTTATCAAGAAGTCAGTGATTCATGCAGAAAGGAGGAACAAATGTTTGTAGGGATGATGGAGTTCTATGGGATATTTATTGAAAGATTATCAGAGAAGATGGCTGCCATGAAATCGCATTTGAAAAAGGACGTGGAATTAAGGTGGATGGAGTATGCCAAGGTAAGTTTGAAAGAGAAAAAAAAAAGATTGGGAAAAGGTTCTGGATCTACAAGTGTTTGTTCTTGCTGGTTACCAATGCCAGTACTAAAGGTCTTATTGCTTTGCTGTTACAAGCTGAAGGAGGAGAGGGGAAAATCAAGTCCAATGTCGTTGAGGGATGCAGAGGTTAATTATTGTGTCATTGAGAAGGAAGGAGGCTTTGGACATGCTCTAGATGATAAATTCAGACAATAATTATGAGGTGTTGTATTCACTGTGAAAACTGTTCACAAACTGTTGAGCGATTCAAGTAAGAAAAGTTTGGATACTATTTCAGCTATGATCAGAAAATGGGTAGTAATGTTACAAGAAAAAAAAACGGTTCAAGTGGAATACATTCCTAGGGTAGTAAAGAAAACAGCAGATTCTTTGTAAAGACTCATCTCATTGGAACATGGTTCGAAAAGTGAGAAGGAAATGGCAGATAAATAGCCAGAGTTTAAGGTATGTGTTTTTACCAGTGGGGCCACTGAAGGAAAGAAATGGAGAATGATAAGAAGTTGAAAGAGATTTTGAGAATTATGGCGTGCGAGTGGAAAAGTGGAAAACTAGTGATGAGAAATCAAAAGCGTTTTGGCTAGTGGAAGGAGGTTTTGCAAAGGAAGATGATCTACTTTTAAGTTGGCTACACATTTACTATGAGGAACAAAATATTGAAATGGGCACATGAGGGACACCTGGCGATAAGTAAGACAAAAAGTAGGGTTCGCCGAGACGCTGATGGAAATGTTTAGATCTGTAGTTACACAGAGAAATTAGGGACTGAGCTGAGAGTTGTGAGAGTGATAAGATAGTTTATACATGCACCACTCTCATGCAATGCAGAAGGCAGTGAAAGAGGCAATGGGTGGATGTCATGTTAAACTTGGTGGGTCCACTTTCAGGTTAGCTACACATTCCATTTACTTTGGGGTTAGTTGATCTCTTTTCCAGGTGGCCGGAAATGAAGCTGATCAGGGATACCAGTTGAAAAGAGGTAATCCGGTTTATAAGTGATGTTTTCACTAGCAAAGAAAGTCTGAACTCTTTGGTGACAGATAATGAGTTTCAATTTTATTCTAATGAAGTAGAGGGATTTTTAAATCAAAATGGAGTGGCACACAAGAGATGTGCATTCTACCATCCGGAGACTATAGTGGTCAAGAGTGTTGAAAGTCTTTGAAGTACAGTATACAACAAGCTAGAAACAGTAGTTTGACGTTGAAAGAAACATTTTATTTTATGGAATTTCTACCAATTAGTCTCCGAATAACACTTTAGACCCCTTCGCTGTTAGGCCTTTTCCCCCTCAGGTGCCAGGCCTTTTTTTGGCTATTTGGGGCAGGGCGCGCTTAGGCCCTCATAACTTTTTGTCTACATAAGCTACCCACACCAAATTTGCGTCCTTTTTGACCCCAACATCCTAGGGATTCTAGAGGTACCCAGACTTTGTGGGTTCCCCTGAAGGATACCGAGAAATTAGCCAAAATATAGTGAAACTTTCGTTTTTAAAAAACAAAATGGGAAAAAAGGGCTGCAGAAGGCGGCTAGTGTTTTTTCCCCTGAAAATGGCATCAACAAAGGGTTTGCAGTGCTAAAATCACCAGCTTCCCACCTTTCAGGAACAGGCAGACTTCAATCAGAAAACCCAATTTTTCAACACAATTTTGGCATTTTACTGGGACATACCCCATTTTTACGATTTGGTGTGCTTTCAGCCTCCTTCCAGTCAGTGACAGAAATGGGTATAAAACCAATGCTGGATCCCAGAAACTTAAACATTTCTGACAAGTAGACAAAATTCTGAATTCAGCAATGGGTAATTTGTGTAGATCCTATAAGAATTTCCTATAGAAAATAACAACTGAAATAAAAAAAACGTTTTACTCTGTAACTTTTTCCTGCGATGTCAGATTTTTTAAAGCAATATACCGTTACGTCTGCTGGACTCTTCTGGTTACGGGGATATATAGGGATTGTAGGTTCATCAAGAACCCTAGGTACCCAGAGCCACTAAATGAGCTGCACCTTGCAGGGGGTTTTCCTTCTATACCGGGTATACAGCAATTCATTTGCTGAAATATAAAGAGTGAAAAACAGGTATCAAGAAAACCTTTGTATTTCCAAAATGGGCACAAGATAAGGTATTGTGGAGCAGTGGTTATGTGCACATCTCTGAATTCCGGGGTGCCCATATTAGCATGTGAATTACAGGGCATTTCTCAAATAGACGTCTTTTTTACACACTGTCTTATAGTTGGAAGGAAAAAATTTAGAGAAAGACAGGGGGCAATAACACTTGTTTTGCTATTCTATGTTCCCCCAAGTCTCCCAACAACAATGGTACCTCACTTGTGTGGATAGGCCTAGCGCCTGCGACAGGAAATGCCCGAAAATACAACTTGGACACATCACATTTTCCCAAAGAAAACAGAGGTGTTTTTTTTTTTTGCAAAGTGCCTACCTGTGGATTTTGGCCTCTAGCTCAGCCGGCACCTTGGGAAACCTACCAAACCTATGCATTTCTGAAAACTAGAGACCTAGGGGAATCCAAGATGGGGTGACTTGTGGGGCTCTCACCAGCTTCTGTTACCCAGAATCCTTTGCAAACCTCAAAATATGGCTAAAAAAACCACTTTTTCCTCACATTTCGGTAACAGAAAGTTCTGGAATCTGAGCGGAGCCACAAATTTCCTTCCACCCAGCGTTCCCCTAAGTCTCCCGATAAAAATGATACCTTACTTGTGTGGGTAGGCCTAGTACCCGCAACAGGAAATGCCCCAAAACACAACTTGGACACATCACATTTTCCCAAAGAAAACAGAGGTTTTTTTTGTAAAGTGCCTACCTGTGGATTTTGGCCTCTAGCTCAGTCGGCACCTAGGGAAACCTACCAAACCTATGCATTTTTTAAAACTAGACACCTAGGGGCATCCAAGAAGGGGTGACTTGTGGGGCTCTCACCAGCTTCTGTTACCCAGAATCCTTTGCAAACCTCAGAAATTGGCTTAAAAACACTTTTTCCTCACATTTCGGTGACAGAAAGTTCTGGAATCTGAGAGGAGCCACAAATTTCCTACCACCCAACGTTCCCCTCAGTCTCCCGGTAAAAATGATACCTCACTTGTGTAGGTGGGCTAAGTGCTTGTAACAGGGAAGAGCCAAAAACATGTTGAAATTGAGGGGGAACCAAAGTGGGTCCAAAAGGGCAGTTTGAAAAAAAAACATTTTTAGGTTGACAAGTGCAGCAGAATTTGTATCGGCATAGATGGTACAATGCTGGGTGGTAGGAATTTTGTGGATTCCTGCACATTCCGGAAGGTTCCATCACAAAAATGGGGAAAAATATGTGATTTCCAGCACATTTGGAGGTTTGCAGGGCATTGTGGGTAAGAAAATGGTGCGGGCTGTATGTGAAGCACAACACCTCGGACTCACCCAGATGTTTTGTTTTCAGATGTTTCTAGGTCTTGTGGATTTTTCTACATGGCAGCGTCCCAATGTCCAAAACGTTCAGCCCTCACCATTCCAAGTGGGACGATTTTGAGAGTTAGCCAAGCTCTCATGGTCCAAATGTAAAACCAAAACCCCAAATAATCAAATGTCCACTTGCTTGCTGTGGGATAAGATGTTTTAGTATGTGAGGGAGCTGAAAGACTGTTACCCCCCTTCAGCTGGGGTGGGGGCATAACCATGCCCATACTGGTTGGTAGCCACCACCACACTTTTTTTGTTTTGTTTTAATTCCCTGGCATTTAGTAGACTTTCTGCCCCCCCCCCCGGGGTGTGTATCGGGGGGTAACTGCCCCATCTGCCCACTGGTGGGCAGAACAACTTTGGCCCCATATATTTGGGGCAGGGGTATGGCTATACCCCCACCATCTTAGTTTGAAAAATAAATCTTCCCTGGTCTCTTGTGGGCTTTCTGCCTCCCTTGAGGGCAGATGGGCCTTCCAAAAATAGGGCAGATATGGCCAACAGTAGTGTGCCCCCATGGGGAGCGACCCTTGCCCAAGGGGCTGCCCCCCCAAACAAAACACACACATACACACCAATCCCTGGTGCCTAAGTGGTTTCTGCTCCCTGGGGGCAGATCGGCCTAATTACAATAGGAAATAGAAATGGCCTAAAGCAAATTTGCCCCCCAGGGGAGCGACCCTTGCCTAAGGGGTCCCTCCTCATGTGAAACTGACAAAAAAAATCCCTAATGTCTAGTGGTTTCTGGTCCCCTTGGGGGAAGATTAGCCTAATAGAAATATGCCGATGGGGGCAGAAACAGCCTAGAATTAATTTTGCCCCCAGTGGAGCGACCCTTGCCTAACGGGCGCTCCCCACATACAAAAAGGAAAAAAAGATCCCTGGTGTCTAGGCGTTTCTGCCCCCCCCGGGGCAGATCGGCCTAATTATAATAGGCCGATCTGCCCCCTGGGGGAGGGGGGGGGGCAGAAATAGCCTAAAAATAAATTGCCCCCCTGGGGAGCGGCACTTGCCCAAGGGTTATGTCAAACACAAAAAAATAAAATTCCCTGGTGTCTAGTGGCATTTCTGCTGCCAGATCACATAGCGATCGGACAGCAGAAATGCTCAGAGAGACATAAAAGGAGAGGAAAGACCTTTCCTCTCCTTTAATGCCTCTCTGCCCCCTGCACGTGATCGGAGGAGAAATGCTTTTGCACCGGGGGGCGGGGGTGGAAGGGGAAGCGATTCTCCTTCCATCCCTGCCCAGGGGAGGGGCGTGCTTGGCCATCGGGGAGAGCGCTAGTGCTCCCCCCGGTGGCACACAGCAGGATGAGCTGGTCTCGTCCTCGGCACCGGGCAACTGTGGCCGAGGGCGAGACCAGCTCATCCTGGGCACCCTAGGGCAGTGGTTCCCAACCTGTGGTCCGGGGACCCCTGGGGGTCCGCCAAGCCTTCTCAGGGGGTCCGCAAGAGCCTAGAAAATTAAAACATATTAACAAATATTGCTAAATTAGGTCCCCAGCTTCCAGTAATGACATAGGCGGGGGTCCCCAGATTCCCATGATGATTCAGTGGGGGTCCCTGGGTTCCATTAATGTTAAAGTGGGGGTCCACAGAAATCAAAAGGTTGGGAACCACTGCCCTAGGGGTTAAAAAAAACTATTGCGGAGACTAAAACCTGACGTAAAGTTAGTCCCACAGTGGATAAAATGGCTAAAGTTTTTTTTTTTTTTTTTAAATGTGTTTTTATTATTTATTATCACACAACAAAATTACACAAGTGAAAGCTGTCAATAAGAATAACATTTGCAACAGGTTCGTTCATCACATCACCCTAGACGGCTTATGTACCATGACTGGGCTATGCTGTACTTCGCCCACTTCCGCGCCACTGCCAGAGAGAACGTGTTGCCACGGGCTGGAGCAGGGGGGGGAATAGTCCTGACTGGACATCATATTAAAGCATCCTGTTGCATTGAAAAGAAAGAAGAAAAAAAAAAAAAAAAAAAAACAGAAAAGAGAAAAGAAAGAAAGAGAAAGAGGGGAAATACTGTGGGGGGGAGATAAAGGCCGGGGGGGGCCCCCAAGACGGAGGAAACGGGGGCAGAGGAGGAAAGGAAGACACGCGCGCGAGCATTGGGTCATGCGTCCCTTTGTGTGCTGGTGTTATTGCTAGTTGGTTACCGCCTGTTAGGTTATACGATTTCATGTTGTCTCCCCCAGCTCCTGTCCGCCTTCTTCTATTTGACATTCTGATTCGAGCCTGATGAAGGGTGGTTGCGCGCTATCACTGGGGGGTTACAGCTATTTAGGACTATAAAATGCAGATTTTAATGTTCGTTGGGGGGATCGTTCAGGGCGGGCGTTCGTCATCTTTTCTTTCTATTATTGCTACGAAAGAGTTCCAGGTGTCAAGACCTTTGACCAGAACACCCTTTGTTGATAGGAGCTGCAGCGTGTCGGCTTCGGCCCTGGCCCAACGCCGCAGCTCCGATCGCCATTGTTCAATGCTCGGCGCGACTGGTGCCTTCCAGTGCATGGCTATGAGGCGTCTGTACAACACCAGTGCCAGCGCTATGCATCTTAGGGTTTGTTTCCGTCTTTTAAGGCTTGGACCTACACCCAGCAAACACAGCTCCGGGGTGGGGGACATTTCAACAGCTGTCCAATCAACAAGCAGTACTATTATGTCTTCCCATACTTTCCGGATTGGGGGGCTTTCCCAGGTCATGTGGTAAAAGGTGGCTTCGGGGGTGGCGCATCTAGGGCATGTTTGCTTTGAGTGGGGGAAAATACGGGTTATTCGGTGAGGTGATAAATATGTTTGATGTAAATAATTAAACTGGGTATAGCGAAAACGCGGGTTGCGTGATACTTCTTTTGTCATTGTCAACGCCTGATTCCAAGCGGGTTGTGGTAGAGGCTCTGCTAGCACTGCATCCCACTTGTTCTTTGATTGTACTTGTTTATCTTCAGCGCAAGAAGTTAAGATTATGTATGCTCTTGACACATTTATTGAATCTTCTATGCTACCTAGCAACTCATGCAATCTAGGGGAGATATTTGGTTCTGAGTTTTCATTGCCCCAGCAAAACCTTAGTGTCTGGCGTACAGCTCCATATGCTATAAAGCTTCCGCGCCCCAGTTCATATTTATCAATTAGTGTATTGAAAGTTAGGAGGCGTCCTTCACTATAGATGTCGCCGATGGTGCGTATTCCCTTTTCTGACCAACTGTTCAGGCCAACTCTAGCTGCTATGTTGGCTATTTTCGAGATGGCCAAAAATGGAAGCCTGGGGGAATATTGTGGTGTTTTATTGTTCATGATCACATGGTGGCCCCATATCCAGTGCGCAATTTTCAGTAGTATGTTGCGTGGGTGTTTGGGGGATTCGCGATTCATCAAGTATTGTATTAAGCCCCTGTTCCCCAAAGACGAGTGGATCATCTGTGATTCAGCTCCGTCTGGACGGCTTAGCCAGGATGAGATCCATTGTAACTGGGAAGCTGCGTAGTACATTTCGAATCTAGGCGCTCCCATTCCACCCATTGTTAGTGGGTGGTGTAATTTTGTTAGTGCCACTCGCCGTCTGCCGTTGCCCCATATGAGATTTATTAATAGGCTATTCAGAGGTTTAAAGAAAGAGGCTGGGAGAGTCAGTGGGAGGGCCATGAAGAAGTACAACAATCGGGGCAGGATCACCATCTTCGCTATGGCTACTCTGCCCAATGGTGATAGAGGGAGTGAGCACCAGAAGGGCAGGGAGCCTCTAATGGATCGAATCGCCTGCCCCAAGTTGCCGTCCCTGAGATCTCGTGCGTCGTGATATATGTTTACACCCAAGTATTTGAAAGTGGTGTAACACCATTTCAGTTCGCCAGGGTTGGAGGATAATCTGTGTGCTTCAGGGACAGGACACATAGGGAATATGCACGACTTAGACCAATTTACCTTGAGTCCGGCCAACGTGCCAAACCTGTGCAGTAACTTCAACACTTCAGGTAGGGATTTTTGGTGATCTCGTAAGAAAATAAGTGCATCGTCTGCATATAGCGACACTATACGGTGTGTGTGGTCGTCTCGGATGCCCCATGCAGGGGCTACCGCTCGTAGGTGAGCTGCTAAGGGTTCGATTGCGAGGGCGAATAAAAGCGGGGATAATGGGCAGCCCTGCCTGGTTCCTCTCTCTATTTTAAACGGTTGCGAAATCGTGTCGCCCGTTTTGACTCTTGCAGAAGGGTTAGTGTAGAGTACCTCTATCCATCTGATAAATGTTCGACCGAAGCCCATACGGCGCAACGTCTCCATCAAGAAGGGCCAACCCAGCGTGTCGAATGCTTTTTCTATGTCCAGTGATACTGCCACTTGAGCATAGTCATCCGTTCGTGAGTTCGCCATAAGGCGCAATAAGTTTCGGATATTGCTAAATGTGCTCCGGCCAGGTATAAATCCAGCCTGGTCGTGGTGTATCAGGTCCGGCATACATGGGAGCAAACGGTTGGCTAGCAGTTTACCGAGTAGCTTACAGTCTGTGTTCAGTAGTGATAGTGGTCTATATGAACGTACATCCAATGGGTCTCTCCCCGGCTTAGGTAGCACTGCTATCAGCGCTTCACGGCATGTGTCGGGTAGTTGTCCACGCTCTAGCGCCTCCGTCAGCATCTCTAGATATGGGGTTAGTGTTTGAGTCGGGAACATGCTATAGTATTCAATAGGCAGTCCATCGTTGCCTGGTGCTTTGCCATGCGGCAATTGTTTTAGGGCCTGCTGTATCTCATTAATATCAATTGGTCTTTCCAGGTCTGCAACCTGAGCGGTCGTTAGTTGTTTCAGCTCGATATCAGTAAAAAACTCGCTCAGTGATGTTTCGGGTGGGGGGACGGGAGCTTTGTATAGTGTGCTGTAATACTCCTTAAAGGCTAGGTTGATATCGGCCTGTGCATTTACTATTAGTCCTGTTTCTAATCGGATGGCTCCTATGGGGGATTTCCGGCCACCATTGTGTATGAGCCATGACAGTAATTTACCCGATCTGTCACCCTCTGCGTGGTTACGAGCTATGTAGTGTCGATGATCAAACAGACCTAGTCGTCTATCAGCTTCGTGCCATTGTGCGCGCTTTCCAGCTAGTTCTGTGTGTGTAATCTCGCCCCTGGCGAAGTCTTTCTCGAAAGAATGTACTTCCTTTTCTAAGTTACTAAGCTCACGTGCTAGTGTTTGACGCGCGCCGACTGTTGCTGAGATGCATGTTCCTCGTATGACTGCCTTATGTGCGTCCCATTCTGTTGATCTAGAGCCCGTTGTCCCCTTGTTTTGGATGAAGTAAGAGGATATGTGTATGGCTAATTCATCTCGGAAAGGGGGGTCTTGTAGCAATCGGGACTGGAGGCGCCAAGTTGGGATGCATGTGCGCGGGCTGCCCCATCTGAAATGAGCGATGAGAGGGGAGTGATCTGAGATTACCCTAGCGGTGTAATCAGCGCTAGTGATCTTGTGGGTGATGTCTTGGGAGATGAGGATAAGGTCTATGCGAGTGTGGAGGAGGTGTACTGGGGAGTAGTATGAGTATTCGCGATCATGGGGGTGTATATGCCTCCAGGTATCTATGAGACGGTGGTCTACCATCCATTGACGCAGCATCTGCGAATTTTTGATTGCTTGGGAGGCTGCTATGGGGGGGTGTGATCTATCCGTATCTATATGTGGAACGCAGTTCATATCCCCGCCCCAGATACATGTAGAGGGTAGGTCGTTTGAGAAGTGTGAGATTGTTTTGTGTAGGAATTCACTTTGTCCGACGTTCGGGACGTACAGTCCGTTCAGTGTTACTGGTTCCCCATCTAAGTGGCCTGTTAAATGTATGTATCTGCCCTCTAAGTCAGAAACGCCGCGCCGCACAGTGTACGGGACCCCCGGGGCTATCCATATCAAAACCCCTCTTGCGTATGATGAATTTCCCGATCCGTGGACCTGCCCGCCCCACTTTCTTTCCAACCAGGGAATATCTACAGGGGTAATGTGCGTTTCTTGGAGAATGGCTATATGAATATTGTGACGCTTTAGGTGCGCGTGTATCCTATTGCGCTTTCTTATGCCCGCCATACCCTTAACATTCCACGTCATTATATTATATGTTGGTTCCTTTTTTGTCATGTTAAGTTAGGTTGTTGCACACCTATTTTTTTGTACAGTTGGCTCAATCCCGTGACGCGTCCAGAGACTGCTGTTAGTCTAGTGCGCGCTGCCCACCCACGTCTCCCCTCCGCCACCAGCGCCCGCCCGCCAGCCCCCCCAGTCCTACAAAACAACATTATCATAAGAGAATAATAAAAATGAGAGCAAAAAAAATAGTAGGCAAAAGGATATTTCGGGTAAAGCCCGGAGATAAACATAATGGCACAACTGGTGCCTAAACTGCAAACTGCGAAGTTAAGTTCCATTCGGGAGTGACTTGGTAGTCGGAGAGCGTGGTTTTGGTATAGCCGGGCGGGAACCGACCCGTCTCCAGGATAATTTTGTCCCTGCTCGGTCCAAATTGTAAGTACAACCGCTTTGGTTACCCTGTTAGTCCCAGTCAAGGAAGCTAGCGGCCAGTTCCCATCCCAAAGAAACCACCAAGCACCGCTCCAGGCCGCATAAGGGCGGAAGGTCGCGTGTCCCAACGCCGGACTCGTGTCTGTGGCGCAGTTCATATTCCCTCACGAGGTCTAGAGATCATCCGCAACGCGCGGTGTAAGGTCAGGGCCAGTAGGAAGGAGGAGGATGCACTTGATTCCCCTCCTGGGGATCCGCTGTCTGTAGCATCTGTGTCACTTCGGGTTTTGGATTGTGGTCGAGTGAAGGAGCTAGTTTCCCTTAATATTTGAGCTTGCTCTGATTCCATTTGCGATTTCGTTGGGCGCAATGTGGTCTTGCTTTGTTTTTTTTTCCTCCTGGAGCTGGGTGTTATCCAGTCCTCAGTTGTTGTCTTTTCCGTTGGCGGGCTGATCAAACCTTTAGCGTGAATCCAAGTCCATGCATCCTCTGGGGTAGGGAATATGAGCGTTTTCTCATCTGTGGTGATACGCAGGCGGGCTGGGAACATGAGAGAATAAGTTATATTATTTTGTCGCAAGATTTGTTTGATCTTTACAAAGGTTGCTCTTCTACGTTGTACTTCCAGCGTATAGTCCGGGTATGCAGATATGTTATTATTTTCCAAGCTGATTTGACTGGAAGATCTAAAGTGTTGAAGAACAGAATCTCTTTCTCTGTGGTTAAGAAATCTAGCTATCATGGGTCGGGGTGGCGCTCCAGGCCGAGGGGGTCTGCCCGGTATTCTGTGGGCTCTCTCTATCATTGGTGATTTTGTGGCATCCTGAGTTTTCATTATTTCTTTCAGCCAGTTTTCTAAGAAATCCTCGGCTTTGGGTAGTTCCAATCGTTCTGGGATGCCAATGAATCTGATATTGTTACGTCTTGAGCGCCCCTCTGCTTCTTCAGCTCGGCGTTGTAGCTGTGCCAACTCAGTTTCCATCTGTTTGAATTTGCTTTTCATGTCTTTCATTTCCGGGTGAACCGTTTCTAGCGACAGTTCAGCATTATGCACTCTGTCAGACAGTTTGCGGTAGTCAGCTCGGAGTAGGGAGACCTCCAGCACTGCGGCATCAATTTTCCCTTCTAGCGAAGTTTTGGTTTCCATAATTGCCTGCATAATTTTATCAAATTGCTGGGAGTGTGCGCGTAGCGTCTCGTTCAGTTGAAGTTGCGTTGCCTTTTGCATGTCCAGTTGGCCCATGGAGGGGGGGGTATCTCCCTCCGCAGAAGTCCCTGTTTTGGAATGCTTAGGCTTGACCATTGTGACCACTATGCGACCGGGGAGAATTAGGCCGTGTGAAATCAGCTATGTGTACTGGTGGGGCGAAGCAGAGCCACGCACGTCAAAGTGGGTGATTTTAGCGTTATCAGTGGTCCAGGCGTGGTTGCTTATTTTCAGGGATATTAGGAGTTAGTATGTTAATTTGTTGACTGAGGCCCTCCTCGTTGCAAGGCAGAGAGCTGAATGCCACTGGCCTGGTACAGGTGCGTTGGGTTTTTCACTTATTTGCTTGTGGCTTGATACTTTGGTGACCCAACGTGGTTGTTTTATGTGCGTTTAATTTATTCTGTGCCAGCGCTCACAATCTACTTGCTTCAATTTCTTTATCTTCTTCCTGTTTTTGTTTTTTTCATTCTTTTTTTTTCTTCTCTTTTTTATTTCTTTTTTCCTTTATTCTGATTTTATTGGCTCCTCCTCTCTTTTTTATTTATGTATTTTTATTTTATTTTTTGTAAATTTTTTCCTTCTTCCTTTCTTTCCCGTTCCTCCGCCTCTGCTTCCTACTTTTTTATCTTCTGTGCTGGGTGCTGGTGCTTGAGGGTCGTGGTCGCTGGCCCAGTGCTCTGCACGGGAGGAGAGGCCGAAGGTCCCCCCAGCCGGTCCGGTACACTCCACCAAAGGCACGCCGGGGCCCCCACTCCACCCGGGCACGCGTCCGCCGGCCGCCTCCACAGATCAAGGGCGGAGTGCCAGGGCGAGCCAGACACCCGTTCCTGGCGCCGACACGTCCAAGGCCCGACCCCGCAAGGAAACACCGCCCAGTGCTCCCGCCGCAGCGTCACCGCACGACGCTGCTACCAGTTCTTGGTAGGGGGCCACGTGGAGCTGTAGGGATGCTAAGCCATATCAGGGGGGGCTCGCTCACTGCCGCGCGCCCCACGTGTTTCTTGTTGCTCCGATGGAGCGCGGCCGAACCGGAAGCCGCGGCGTCCCCCAGGCCGCGCCCCAGCCAGCAGGCCCGCTCCCAGGGCCCACCGCAGTCCAGGCCCAACAGCCCTCGACCCCCCCGGCGATCCCACGGGGAAGCCGAACGGGGCGACCCGACCGCCGTGCTCACGTCTCGCCGGCCGCGGGAGGGCCGCCTCACCTCCCGATCCACAGCACCAGGCGCGTCTTGCTTCCTCGAATCCAGCAGTTGATCACGGGGCCATCCGCAGCTACTTTTGTGTCCTTGAGGGCTGCCCCCGGCACTGGGGGGGTAGCCTCAGCATTTTATGGCCGACCGGGAACCAGGGACCAGGATATTCGGCAAGAAGGAGGGCCGCGAGCGGAGCTCTTTTCTCAAGCGTCCGCTCCGGCCGCCATCTTGGCCACGCCCCAGACTGTGTTAAAATGGCTAAAGTTAGACTATACAGGAGGAAGCATGTAAAGGATCAGTGTGGTTGTGGGAGACTGGCTGAGGTGTGCCAACGGACACTGAAATTGTCAAAATTTAGCATAACAGAGTAATTAGGGTGTTTTTGAATGCAGTAAAAAAACAGATGAAGGTACTATTTGGAATTTGAGTCTGGTCATGGTGTGTCACAATGGAAGTGAGAGAATGGAAGAGACAACGGACGGGTCAGGGGATCCTGTCAGGTAGGTAGGATCAGGTGCAGATAGTGGTGATCTTGGAGCATTTCGGAAAAGGCCTAGAATGAGCATTGAGAATAGAAGGAAACAAATTTCAAGAACTACTTTTTCACAACATGAACCTGGTATGGAGGTTTTTTTATTATTTAAATCAGCATTTACTTGTGTTTTTGTCCTCAGTATATCATTTTGATGTGGGTACACATTGGTTTTGGTGGGTGGAGTTGGCACTATTTCGTCTCTCCAGTGAAGTTTATTATTTTGTTTTGGTAATTTGTTGGTTCTGTTAATAAAGACGTTATGTGGCATTCTGATGTTTGCTTAGTATTTTTATGTAATGTGTACGGAGAATCATGAAGGTATGTCCAAGAATGTTTTTATTGAAAGTTGGAGAATTGTATTCCCTGTGGTTTCCAGATGTTGGCTTGTGGATGGGATGCTAAGCATACACGCATCCTGTCTTAACTCTCTGTGCTGCATCTAAAGTCATTCCACAGCCCTATTGCCAAGTACTGCAATACACTGCTCCGCAGCCTGATTTGTGTAGCACTATACAGCCGTCAACTTTCTTATAATATGCGATTGTCACTCACATTTAGGATTCCACAAGCACAAATTAAAATATATAGCAGTAATACAGTCATTCAGGAAAGTTCATACATCTGGACGCTGAGTTTTAATACTGATGGTTACAATTCATTGCTTGCTGGGTTAAACTCAGGAGTACGCCGTCTATTAAATACTATGTATCTCAGAGACTATAAGAAAGTAAATATTATAAGCATCAAAATAACTGGTGTTCTGGTCTTTAGCACTCGTTTTTTGCTAACCTAGTGCTGCCTCAAGATAGCTGACCAGTATGGGAATTCAGAAAACCTACGTCAGCCATTTATGGTTGGTGAGGACAGGAAGAAGCAAAGATGGAATACTGGCAAATCCTTGCTTTAGGTAAACTTTTGGGGGTTAGGCAAAGTTACAATCCTGGTGAATATATGACTAATGAGCCCATATATATATATATATATATATATATATATATATATATATATATGAGCGAGAGAGAGACTGTGTGTGTGTGGAGGGGGGGGGGGGGGGGATAAATGCCCTCCCACATTTATTTTGAACATATTTCTATATATCTTTTTCTTTCAAAAATGACCCAAAGATGTTAGCTCACACGTTTTCCAGCTTGTGTGTGTGAGTGGTTCATCCAGAGCAAGTTACTGACCGTGTATGTTGGTACTTGTAATACCATTGATTCCATTACACAATCTGAAGTACCATAAGGCAAAGCAAAATACAGGACTGGATTAGCCATTCAAAACTGTACAAAAAGTGGGTGAATGGAATGCTCGTCTTAGTCACTGGTACGGACTCAGGCTCATCCCTGTCCACCGTTATTTTGAAAACCATGCCCCCTTAGTTTGGGGCCAGCCATAAGCGAATCAATCTTACCCCAGCTCTAATTGCAAAAGTCCAGCTCGAACTGCTTGGCAACGTCCTCTACGACCCAGAATCAATTAACCCAGGACAGGGACTCATTACCCAGGTATAGCTTGGTTCCAGTGGCACAGTGTGCACGGAACCCACGTCTTGGCATACCAATCCTATGAAGGATGTCACACTGAAGTGTACAGAAAAGTGAAGAATGGAAGTGAACTAATCTGCGTCACTGCTAATCACTACAGATTAGCCACCCAATAATAGTCCTGAGAAAGTTAACATTCTGCACTACCCATCCACCAGGGGTGTAAAATTCCTATTGCCCTAAACATATTGTTTGGGGTCAAGGACTTAAGTTTTCATGTTTATTTTGTCTACTGGACAAGTATGCCCAAACACCTGCAACATAAACCCTTTTGTTGTCACTTTTCAATACCAGAGTATGGATCTGCGCAGAAGATTGTCTACCACTAAATAAAGATTTGTATCTATATGTAGAAGTTGTTCATACTTGCATATGTATTTCACTTACACAAAAACATTTACATTTAGGGAATAAGCGTTATAAGGAAACGCTGCGAGCTGTGAGCACAGCTTGCATTACTGACGTTGGTTCCAGTGCAAATATTGTTACATTTTTGCTGAATGTACCCTGATGTTGATATATATATATATATATATATATATATAAACTTGGAGAAGCCTGAATTTAGGATTGCTATAAACTTTCATAATAAAATGCGTGTAAAAAAACTTTGCATCTTGAAAAAAAACATTTTCGCTAAACTATTGTGCAGTTTTCAATACAACTCAGTCATCGTCTGGCAAAACTGTGTTTGATGCATGCAGACATTAAAAAAATTATGATGGAGAGTCAGTGTAAAACCAAATTAAGCAACATGAACATACATCATGGACTCAATTCTTAAAGAAAATCATAAAAGTGCGCTCGCAGGTAAAGTACGTTCTTACACTGGTGGACAGTTTCTTTAATACTGTGTATTTCTCCGTGCAAGCAAAATTAGTTACTTCCCTTCAGTGACAATGTTTCTGGTGGATTCTCTACCTGCAGTTTCTTCACCTCTTCAATCTACTCCAGGAGTCAGACTAGGTCTGGAAAAGTTGAAATGGCTGTCCCACACTGGCATCACGATTCTAACAAAACTCAGTAGCCTCCGCGGATGTGACATCATGGAGATTTATGTGGTGCCGCCCTTTTACTTTGACAGCAGTTCCTGTCTCCCCCCCCCCCCGAATCCTTTAAAGGAAAGGTAAGATTAACAAAGAAGGAAATCTTTGAAATGTCAACTCCTCTGAAAGCATTCTCGCCCATATAGGAGTGGACACAAATGCGTTTTGAAGGGTCTTTCTTGGCTAAGGCTTAGTAAATCATGAAGCAATGAAAGACACCTAAACATGGTGGTAAGATAGATAAATAGCCTTAAACTATCATCACTGCCAGATCTTACTGGGAAAGAGAATGACTGAATTGTATAAAGTCAGGAAGGCAGGACTGAAAAGAATTCAGGCCTTCTGACTAGCACCACTGAAGAAATGTGTTCCAGTGTTCAACATGAAGAAATTTCGGAGCTGGTTTTCTAGCAGCAAAGATGACAACTGCAAATTTAGCTGAAAGACGAAAGGACTCTAGCTGACCCGCTCCATCTCCAGAATCTGGACCTCCTGCCTTGAAAGCAGGTCCACCTTGCGTGGGAGGGAAAGAAGTGGCCGACTGCTGAGCACCCACAAACTGGCATTAACAGATCGTTCTTGCCTAATATGGAGTGATAAGAATCAGCTATGCTCAATCCTTCTGCTCCTTCCCAAGGCCGTTAATTGAAGCATCATCTGTGGAAATGTGTACAGCAAGCCCCAAGACCAGCTGAACCTGAAGATATCTCCCAAGGAACCACTAAAGTGAAGTTTAATGCACAAAACCGAGGAAACCTGCTGTTTTGAGCTGCCGCAAAAGATACACCTTGATCTGCAGAATATCACATTTTCTCTTCCGGGTACTATTACCACTTGTCCTCCAGTGAGAGATGTCTCAGAGCATCAGCTCTGCTGTTGAGGAATCCTGCAAGTGAGCTGCTGTGGGAAAAATTCCCCATTGCTATGCCCACCTGCACAGGCAAATCACCTGTCAATACAGGGTCTGTAACTCCAAACCCACCCTGTATATATAATGGATGATGGTAGTTTTCTAACATGATCTGAATGGTCTTCTCGGAGGTGGAAGGGAGAGAAGCCTTTAAGGTAAGGCGGACAATGTGTAGCTCTTTATGTGCAGGTACTAGTCTTACGTGGACCAGAGGCCTTACTCCATCATGTTACCCAGATGGCAATCTCAGGTCAGTGAGGAGGCACCCATGACCACGGATGACCATGTCCGTGGGGGGTTGAAGGGACAACCTGACCAAAGGAGAGGTTCATCCACCAATATAGTTCCTGATGGACTGACCTGAAGATCTGAATCCACGTCATAAGTCTTCCTTGTTATTGGAGTCACGGTTTTCTCAGACATCACTTAAGGCTCTTGTCCGCTATCTACCACCAACACAGTGGACAAGGCCATCAGGCCCAACAGACATAAAACATGCAGAAAATGATTAGTGTCCGAGCCACAGACATCCCCCAATTATCCTCAATCTGCTGAGTAGAGGGAAAAGCCATCATGAGGGTCATGTCTAGCACCTCTTCAAAGAAGGATAACCCCTGTGTTGGAGCAAGGATGATATTTGGGCAGAGTCCTGAAAGTCTCATCATGTACTGAAGATGTTCTTCAAGATCTGAATCCAAGCCAAAAGACTTCCTTGGTACTGGAGTCACGGTTTCGTCAGGTACCAATGATGCCTCTTGTCTGCTATCTGGCTCCAACAGAAGGCACAAAACCACCACATGCAGAAAGGGATCCTTGTTCAAATCAGAAACAAGGTAAGCCTCTCCAGAACCAGTTGAGAAGGTGGTTTCCGATGGACCTGCTTAGCACTGGAACAGCCTCAAAATGTTCTGTACTGCTGATGAACTGTTTCACTGAAGAGGCTAAGCACAATGAGTAAGCAGTAATGGCGCTCTTCTTGAAGCATTCCAAAAGTCAGCCTTCTCTTCAAAAGGCTGCCCACCACTTAAAGGGAAGTGGAACTTTTCTCAGCATAACAGGGCAGTGCAACAACTTGGGCATGGATCGGGCCATGGTGCCCATGAAGTCCAAGCCGCACTTCAGGATCTATCTGTAGTAATCAAAGGAGATCAGCAAATAACTTCTTCATGTTGGACAGTAGGTATGTGACTACGTTTTACTAGTTCTCATGGAGTATCGATATAGTGGCCCACAAGACAGGATGCGTTTGGCTGTCAAAAGACGAACATTTTACAGTCCATGAATGAATCCCCAGTATAATGAGAGGGGGCTTCCTGCCCCCTTTCTTATTATCATTTTCTCGAGGGACCCTGGGTGCTTCTTGCACAGGGTCTGGATAACTACTAAAGACAATGTGAATCCTTTGCTGGTTCCAGGATCAGGGCAGATGTGCTGTAATGAAATTATTCTTTATATCACTGGCTGAGCTTTTATAATCTCATACAGCAACATAAATTTCGATCGGGGAGATGATGTTTAAGGATCAGAGATCGGCATCTTTTCTGGATCATTAGTGAGGTTAGTGCCAGACTGAAAGGAACCATTGTAGACCTGTCAGTGCTGGAGTCAGTAAGAGCCCGGTAGCAGGTTCTGCCGGACAACACCAAACAGCATAAGTCCAACTGACGACCACTGTGGCTTCCTGGGGTGCAAAGAAATGCCAAAGGAAGCTGTAATCTCATCGTACCAAAGACCTGAAGATGACGATGGCCCA
The DNA here is from genome assembly GCF_031143425.1 of Pleurodeles waltl. Lineage (NCBI taxonomy): Eukaryota > Metazoa > Chordata > Amphibia > Caudata > Salamandridae > Pleurodeles > Pleurodeles waltl. The sequence goes on along the minus strand of NC_090446.1, from coordinate 971,823,140 downwards.
GGGAGTTCAGGCCACTGGTTGAGACTTCGACACAAACTTACCAGAAGATTTCAACCAAGAAGTGATTTTTCATAGGAGTGACCTTGAAAGCAGACCATGAAATGCCCACAGTTTGGAGTGGGAGGATGACCTATGCTTTGACAACAAACTCTTCTTGTATTCAGGAACAGAGTTTCACCTCTCAATCCCAAATTGGCTTTGGATGCATGAGGGCACACTTGTTGCATAACTAAGAGTCGATCTCAGAGCCCAAGCACCACTGACATACGTTATGCGGATCGGTGACTGACACCTGCATCCTGCAGTCTGATCATGGCTTAAACCCTTTACGACAGCGACTTTGCTGCCTAGCACACTGTGAAAGGTTTTAGTAGTTGTCAGAGGATGGACATAGGTGGGGGCCGAGTTGCTCACCCACGCTGAAGGGTTCCAAAAGAAAGGTATTGATATTGGTGTGCAGGTCCACTCCGTCACTGCTGGGGCAGTACACAGTCAATTCAGAGCCAAACAGCACCACTACCACTTGCTTGTGACCAAGAGTATCGTGTAAGAATTCTCTGCATCCAGTCTGGTGATATTTTAAAGGTGAAGAGCCTGCAGTTAGAAATATCCATCAGAACTTGTTTTTTCTTGGCTTGCTTTTATACGATGTAGGTTAGTTTATTGCTTGTACAGTTTAAGTTTTGTTGCCTGATAATAGATTTGCCTAAAACTGTAAATGTTTGCAACTATGGAGTGAATTAAACATGTTGTAAAGTACTGTCCCAATTACACATCAAAACCTTATCCTCCCAGTCACATCTTGGTTTCTCTAATGCAATCTCAACTGGACCTCAAAATTCCTATTACTCTGGGTACACCACTTCAGGTTTGAGAACTCCATGGTCTCCAGGAACTGCCTCACGGTGCCTGAGAGCTAGTTTCATGATCTACCAAATACCTAAAGTAGGTTGTCAGAACTGGCTGATATTTGAATAAAGTGACTGGTGAGTGGAAATATTTTCCATACTCCAAGCCCTTCCATAGATACTTCTTTGCCTCTCTAGGCTTCCTCTTCGCACGGCATTGTTTCTGTCTAATTTTATGATGCAATTCTTATACTTTGCGCCAAAGACGTGGGATGGGATTTTTTTCAGGAAAGCTGAAGGGATAATGCGGTGCTGTAAATGGTTGTGTATTGCTACTTCGTTTTTTTCATGATACTCATTCTAACTTTCAACTGATGTAGTTTCATCAGACCCAAGGGCGGCAGGAAAAATAGGGTCTAATCATCAATATTTGCTTCTGTGATGACTGTTGTGGCCTTTTCATGAATATTTACAGACATTAGTACTTTTTACAGGGCCTTGCGCAGTGTGGCACCCTTTCAGAATATTTGTTCAGGGTACTATCCTCGGTATTTCCTTTTGGCAATTACACTGGTGTGCATCTTTTGTGGGTGCATTCTGGTTTTCTACTGACAGAGGCAACGCAGTGTAGAAGCACACACTGCCGGTACTAACAATCACCAAAAGCATGGTTAGAGCAAGTGGTGGCTCTCTTTAAAGCCACAACTATGGTTTAACTGATCCGAGGCGTTCCATCAGATTCCTTCATATGTAGCAATTTGGCCAATAATAATAATACAATCTTAACATATTACAGCATCACTGATCTGGCGATAAGGATGGATTATTGCAGCGGTGTGACTGCCGCTGCGATGAATTATAAGACATCATGCTCATTATGAAAGTGATGCATTATGCGCTGTTGGACAAGGTCTCAGGATTTTGTGAGATTACAGATTTCTTGATTTATTGCGCTAAGGTTGGTTGATATGAAAACAATATAACAGGCTATGCCTGGTTTCCCAAGCTTTTGATGTATTGTGCTACGTAGGGTTTGATATATTGCCTTGCACCTGCGATTTGTGGGAGCTCAGAAGCAAGTTTCCATAAAAGTCTCTCACATCCTGCAAAGACACACATTTTTATAGGTTTTCAGACACAATAATTCTGAGCGTACACATTAAATAACAAGCATTTGCAATGCAATGGGTCTTGCACTTGTTCTACTTAGAGCTATTTGCGTTGTAAAGTCCTAACCGGGCTTTTCTTGCCACATAAATTGAAAATGAAAAGTAATACAGTTTTACATAAGCGAGCCAATTTAAAGCGGAGCACACAAAAGGAAACAGAAGTTTGCTTGCAGTCAAACGTATCAGCAGTTATACAATTATGTATGTAACAGGGTCGATGTCATGCAAAGCGTTCGACTATAGCCCAGCGAGATCGCGCTGTGTAGGAAATTAAAAAAAAGTAGTCCAGAAGCCACGCGGAAAACATGAAGCCTCGTATGTTTTCAGTAGTTTGCAGGTGTTCTCGAGGAGGGCTAAACACCGGAAAAGGCATGAGGTATGCATGCTTTTCACAAATTAAATCAATTGAATTTTAAAAGGTAAGCCCACGAACCAACGTAACTGATGGGCATGACATGGGTGTGGTTAAAAGCTCACAGAGAGATTACAACAGGGACCAGAGCGCTTGCGCTCTCTACCCTAAAGAGGAGCAGATTCATGTAAAGCACAATGATTCTGTGGTCAAAAAGTGCTGCACTTCGAAATATATTCTAAAGAATTCGTGTGAGGTTTGCCTCTTCTCACACAAACACACACACATTCCCTCACCCATGATTATAATAAATGAAGGGGGCAAGTTGCAGTAACCACGAAGTTCAGGACATGCCAAACATTAGCTGAAAAGGGTTTAACAAACTGCCCTTAAGTTAACAATTCAGTTGTTCAAAGTTCTTCCTGAAAGCGATCTGCAGGAGAGAGGAGCAATAGATCTACTAAAGAAAACAAAAACAATGTAAGATCCTGAACACCCCAGATCTCTGATGAGAGAAAATTGCAAGCAATCGCTTTTTCTTGGTTTTATGACTGAAGGGTATTTTTTAAAATTATTAATCTAATAAGAAGTCTCATTTCACACTGCACACCAGTAAAGAACCACATAAAAAAATACTAGGTCCCTTTCAACTGCAGAATATGTGATTTTATATTACAGACAATAAAAAAGAATGTCTCTATAGATAATTTCTGATGGTAAGCTTGTTTTTCCTTCTACAGTAGTTTACAATATCAGTCAATTTCTGTCTGGACAGAGCAAAGGGAAATCCAGTACTTACACACAAGTACTCCTCACCAATCATTACCTGGACGGATGTACCAAATTATCAATTGAGCCAAACTGTGTTTATGGTATGGGCAAATCAGTTCATCTCCAACTGCCTAAGTTCCCAAAGAACAAGGATGGATTCTAAGTAGAGACTGGGAGTAGTCGTCCACCATACTCTTGCAAACTTCTGGAGGGACTCATTTATGATCAGGGCACTTTTTAACCACGGTTTCTGTACTGCAAGCATTTTTTGGGATGTCCACTGGTGATATTGGGTAGGGCCTCCACTTTGGGTGGCACATCACTTACAGATTCGGAAAAGCAGCGTTTTACAACCACTCATCCCACTAAAGGGAAGTGCACCTGATGGGTGCTGGGAGTCAAGCAAACAGAATGCAATATCAACTCTCATTTATTAGATATAAGAAAGTTATCTGACTTTGGCTGTACTATACTTTTTTTTTTAGCTTCTGCTCTCCTTTTTAGATATTTCCTAAGGAATAGGTGGTCTGTATATTTATCAGGATTATCTTCGGAATTACGTTGCCTCAGTATTCCATGTTTGTACATTTAATTGCAACAGCCGCATGTTTAAGAGAAGGGCTTTGGGCACTGGCATGTTTTTATTGACAAATTAAGCACTGGGTAGCATTTCCTTCAGATCCACTACTTTCTCCCACAGGAGTGTGTTTAATGGTGTTGCTTTTTGAATCTCTGAACCCATTTTGGTGCCAGTAATGCAGATATTCATTGAAGGACAGAACACAGTAGTATGAATCACAGATGATTAATTTTAACGGTTTTGGATCTGTGTGTTCCAGTGCCATCACCAGAGCTTTGAGCTCTGCTAACTGTGCAGTGCAGTCCCCTAAGGTCTGAATGTAAGTGTGTTGTGGATGGAATTCACCATCTTTCAAGTAGCCACTCGCAACCTCACAAGTGGCGGAGTATTGATGTTTAGTGCCTACTGCAAGCTGAGCTGAGCCATCAGTGTACAGTATTATTTGATATAGTTCAATAGGTAATGTGTTTGTTGGAACTGGATATTCAAGTTCATACAGTAGGAATGTTTGTAATTTTGGGTCAAAAACATAATCGACATCAGTGGCAGTCAGAGAGGTGAGGTGGCCCATTGAATCCAACATGGATGTAGTGGCATAGCGTTAGGAACGCAGGCTTTAGTGATGGCCTCAAGGGCCTGGATCAGAGAAATGACAATGATGCACTTCCCCAGGGCCAGAGGTCTCTCTTTAATGACAGCCATCTGAACAGCTGTCAGTTTTTTTCTGTGAGAGCAAAGCGTTGTTTAGCTGTGGAAAACATGTGTGATTTGTATGCTATAGGGATGGTATCACCTTCATTGAATGTTGCATAGGCGAAACCAGTGGCACCAGCACTAACTCAGATGACCAAATGTGGTTTGTTGTCTCTTGTGTGTAAGTGTTTAGCTGCAAGAATGTCTTGATGCAAAGCTCTGAGAGTGCGTGTGTGTTAGACTCTCCAATATCTGTTTGAAAAGTCTGGATGTATTAAGTCGTATAATGGTTTAATACATTCTGCATAGTCAGGAATGTATGTTCTGCCAAAGTTTAAAAAGCCCAACAGTTACTGAAGCTTTTTGATAGTGTTTGGTGGTTGTGTACATTTTTTAATGGCTTCATCTGATCATTCGTATCCCAAAAACAGAACACAAAGGAAGGGTATTTTTTTATTTTATTTTTAATTGAATTTCTAGCTTAGCTCGGCAAATCCTGCAACAATGCGGGCTACCTGTCTTACATGTTGTATGAGATCATCATCCGTAAGGTAGATGTCATCTACGGAGGACAATGCTTCAGGGTCGATGTCGTGTAAAATTGAAGTAACACAAACTGAAAAAACAATCCTGGACTGTTTTTGGACCCTTGTGGGAGATAACAATTTTTAGTGCTTTAGCCTCTCTGAAAAAAATTGCTAAGTCCCTACTTTGAGGTGCTATATTATGGCAGAAAAACCTGTTGGAAATATCCAGGGTTGTTTTGTATTTTTTGCGCACTATATTGTTAATGACTACAGTGCTGTGTGCATTTTGTATTGCAAATGTGCGTGTGTGACTATTTAAATGTCTGCAGTCTAAGACTATTCTATATGAATGGTCCGGTTTGTCTACGGGGAATAATGGATTGTTCATTGGTGAGACACAGGGTTAAATTATGCCCTGGTACTCTAGCTGTGTGAGGATTTCCCTCACAGGTGCTCTGGCTTCATGCTTTTTTGGATACTGGGGTTGAGATTGGGATCTGATTGGTATTATATGGTAGGGGGGAATCTTTATCCCACCCTACGTGGTTGCAATATAGCGCAGGTGCCTACGCCAATGCCCAATCAATGGCATAAGCTGCCCTGAGCTCTCTGGGAACAGGGGGTGAGAAAGAGGGTTCAATTACCTCTTCCTCATATGGGAGATTACAGACAACTTCTGGTGGCCAATCCTTTTCAGCCAGTAAAATATAAATGGTAACAACGTGATCCCATAAGCTGGCATCCATTGGGCGCTCAATGTCCCCTTCTAATTGTAATTTTAGTTTATACACCCTATCGGGTATGGAGACGCACAAGTCCACAGTCTTGACTTGTAAGAAGTCATCAGTTGCTTTCACCTCCACATGCTCTTGAAGATTCTGGCGAACTACTGTGACCTCTGCCACGCTGTCTAGCAGCACCAGTGCCCACTTCCTGTTCTTCAGTAAGGCTCTCATGCTGAGCGGCATTTCGTATAAAAATCGCTGCCACTTTTTTCTTTTTGAATTGGGGTTTTTGTTGGTGAAGTTTCTCTTCTTTTTCTAGCAGAAACTTCTGACGAGCGTGGAGTCCTGTCTCAGTTTCACATGTTCGTTGCTCTGACCACCCACCTCTCTAACTGCGTTTATCAGGTGAGTCCTAAAGGGAACGAGACTGGCGTGTGTCAGTATATTAATATCTATCAGGTGTTTTTGTATTATCTCTATTTCTAAGATTTTAGCAATTTTGAGGGGTCTCCGAATGCGGAGATTTGCCCCATTTCTAGGCGTTTGTTTTTGTTTATCCCAGCGTTTTTTAGAACCCTCCGGTGCTTGCTTAGTAGAATCCTTATTGGATTTACCCTGTAAATGTGGTTTGGTAGGTACGTCTCAGTGATAATCTTTGGCAGCTTGCGCTCTTGGTCCTGCAGGAACATCCCGCAGACGCATGCGCACTGCTAGTGCTACTGCTTCCCCTTTAAGGTTACTTATTATTGAAGACACAGTGGCAAAATTGCCCCCGTATTCATCTTGAATCTGTTTTAACATGCCTGGAAGATTGGCAAGTGTCAGTGTACCGTGTGCAGTAGTATAGAGCATGGCATATACCATGCCCCAAGTGTTGCAGTTATCTATTGTGGGAACCATCCCAAATGGCAAGCACACAGTAAGTATTCTATGTTTATCCTGAGGTCCCGTATTGGGAAAGACTGCTTCCAGCGTGTTTATTTTTTTAGCTTACCAAAATGGAATTTCCTCCCGTTTGGAGGATACTCTACCCATGATCGAATGTACAGTCACAGGATTAATGTCTGGTGTAAATGCATGTGGTTGCGCTGGGGCAGCACATGCTGGGTTAGTGTTTAGAATCTGCATTACAAACTGTACTAAAAGCCTGCATACTGCTGTAAGCTCAACGTACAAGTGACACACTTCAGCTATCACCAAGGTTGCTGCACCAGGATGCGGTGTATATGTGGGCAATAAAGGCCAGGTAGGACCATCATTGCTCAGAGCATCACCTAACCTAGCATGTAGTATTGTGTGTGGTATGGTGCCATCAAGACAGTTATTATGGTCTTGATAAGACAGAGGTATCTCTAAATATGCATATGCGCTGTATTGTGCAGGTATGTTAGCAGGTGTGTAGTGATGAAATGTATTAGTGTTCCCATCAACTGCTGGAAAGGTGGCCCAAGAATAGAATATTTCTGTTCTGTAGGCTGGATGAGCCTCAAGTACAAATGTTACAGGACCCCCTTCCGCCCCAATGGGCTGTAAGGCCATTTGCTAGTAAATGAGCAGCAATAGGAGGTTTCATGTTTACTGCAATTGCTATCCGTTGTGGGTTCGCCATGGTGGATATACCTATTCAGCGATAAGGGCACCAAATGGGGTAACATCCTTTTAAGTTCAAACTACAGTGTTGGATAGGTACTACCTACCTAGCAATGGAGGAAATCATCAATACCATGGATGTCTCCCTCTACAGTATTAAGGTGCCTTTATTACGTAGTGAGACAGAGATATTTAGGAGCATCTGAAAATCAGTGGCTGACCAAATGTTGGCAGCGCCATGTCGCGTCGGCTCTCATTATACTAATGAGGCTGCCGGATTCGGGCAGAAGTATCACCTGAATTGTGGGGAATTGAGTCTAAACCATCACCATGTGACAACCTAATCTGTTTCCGGCCAACTTGCAGTTCCTCACCTCCGCCAAGAGCAGGGATGATTTGTGGCAACTGGGCGCATGACAAGAATTACTTCTCAGGGAAATCGTGGTGTATCAGATCTCATCCTTTTCTCTCAGTTACATTAGTCTCACACATACACAAAGACAAACAGAGGCAGGAAATGGTTCAATAAGATATACTGTCACTATGCGTAATATATGTGGTTCCTACCTAAGATACGTTGGAGCATAGCCTGATAAACCCTAATCCGCCCTTCAGGATTTCTTCCTGAGAAGACATCATTCCCATAACTGAGCAAGGAAGCCTATTGTCTAGAGAGACACTAACCCCATGTAGGCCAGGTAACTGGTGGTATCATCATCAGAATAAACAACCTGGTAAGTGTGGGCAGACTGTTTCTTCCATGTCCAAGGTTTCTACTTGGGAGCAGGCAGCTCTTAGTTTAGAATAGAATGATTGGCGGTGCACAAAGCTTTGCTCAGAAGCAAGGGGCCGATGATATTAAATGTTGGTAAACCAAATGCGTAGTTTTGAATCCATCTCATGCCTCTTTAATCCACTACAAGGCACACTCTGTCCCTTTATCTCTCGTTTACGGTGTTCTGTTTTCTCCCTTTGAGACAATTTCACTGTCTTTCCCTTTCTCCTCCTTTCACTGGTGCTTGTTTTTCCATCTTTTGATCTCAATTAAAAATCTAATGAGGAAAAATAAGCGCGGTCCCCAAAAATGAGTACTGGTGGCCCCCATGGGCCACCACCATCTCAAATTAAGTACTGAATGCAGGGCTTTACTGCACCCTCAAAGAGGAGACTGCAACACTTTCTGGTCCTGATGCCATTGAGTGAAACAAGCGTCACAGTGGGGAGACACAAGCCACAGTGCAGATCTACTTAACATACCATCTGTGACACTTCTGACAAAAATTAAAAGGTCTTTTGTTCATGCTTGAAATGACTATAAAAGGCATATATATTTAACATATCAGATGTGTACAGATTGTAATGAACGAGTTTCGACGTTCAAAACTATCTGTTATGAAGAAACTTGGATCCTATTTTAATTTCTTAGCTCCCAGCCTAATGCAAGCTTCTGAATTAAATGGAGAAAAGAGCATTCTGAAGCATCAACTGTGCAGGGCATTGTGGGTTTCAGGCCATCATTATTGTGAGTCACCCTGAATCTGCATATGGCCGATACTCAAAAACAGTCAGGGCTGAGAGATAAACAGGCAAATGTACAGGAGGGGGGGGGAGGGAAAACAGACAAAAGGCTCAGAGAGAAAATGGACATCAGGGGCAGAAGGAAAGCAGAGAAATGTCTGACTGAAGACCAGAGGGATCTCTGGTCATTATGGGCGGTTGGGGATCCCCGGTCAATGCAGGGTAGCACAGAGAAGCTGGTCAAGAGGGGGTTGCAGAGAGAACTCAGTAACTGAGGTGAGAAGGAACCTAGTCAGAAAGGACAGGCATAAACCTTCAGAGAAAGACAGAGAGATAAACAGATACAGAGAAAAGGGGCGTGGAGGTGGGAGTACAACTGGACAAGGTTAGAGAGAAAAACAGCCATGGTTATAAAGACAAAAGCTAGTCTGGGCAAGAATTACACAAGTCACAGCAAGGAAAAATCGCCTATTTTACGAGCCAAAAACAGGGTACAGCGAGAGAATGAAACCATTTAAGAAAACATAGATCTAATTAATCATTTAAAAAAACCAAGTGAAAATGGAAAAGCCATCCTGTTGGCTTATAACTGGATGTCTATTTAATGGGAAGCACGCAGTCTGAGACGTGTTACTGTAAGTAACTTGAGAACCGTGTAGCAAAAGTTTATTTATTAGGAAACAAAACACTTGGCCTACAACTAAAACATTATCAAGGGCCAAACAGATGACATGGGTTTACTTTTAAAGAGCCGTACACAAAGCAGAACACTGCATCAGAACACAATAGAATCACCATAATAAAACACACATGCAACCAACAGAGCACCAAAATCCACACAGATGTTTCCCTAGAGATTCTCCTCAACAGTACTAAACATAACCAGCAGTGCACATAACCAGAGCACCTCAAACAAGAAGACATTTGCATTCACCGATGGCCCATCTCAAATAACTACCACAACAGAACACTCAAGAAACCCAAAACGATACTAATACTCTTATGCAACCAGGACATCATCAAGATTCATACATATGGCAACATATTGTTCTCCAGTACCACTAAGCAGAATGCATCAGTCACGTTAAAGAGTTTGCAGAGTGTATCTGCTAATCATTAAAACTTTAACACAGATAAATAAAATGTACAACATTAAATCGCATGCATATGAAATGGGTCAATCTGTGAAATTATGAAAGGAATTCCATGCCTCCACATCTAGCCCCACTTTCAAAGCAGAACACTTCTGACAAATCACGGTGATACTTGCAGGCAACCAACACACCACCATAGACCACGTGGCAACATGTAGCTCGCCTGCAACACTAAACACACTGAATACTGCAAGCATGCCAGAAAATTCTAGAGGCAACATAAAAACAGAAACACAACTAACAAAATGCAAAGGATACTCTGGATGGCAACATGGTGTTCACCTAGAGCATTACACAAATCCATAACGCCTAAGATCAGTAGGCATCCAATTCCTTCTATCCTACAAATTACATAACATCAGAATGAAGTGTAGCACTTGAAAAACACCAACATAAAGCCCTCACACAAACAACAAAGCATCATGGACCGTATCAACCGCAAAGTCATGCTCTTCCAGCAGCAATTAACATAACCAGAATACCTCATTCAACAACTCAACACAAATCACATCAGCCACAGCACTCCATACAATAGAACACACTGACAAACCATCTCATTTCAACACAGAACAGCCAAATAAAGGAAGCACAAACAGTGCAGAAGCCGATAAGTCTGGCTTTAATGTGTCAATGCATGTAAACACAGGCATTTATCAATGTTGATTACATGTGCTACAAGTATAAATGCTATTTATCACATGACAACCTGCCCTGTTCACACTGAAAATGCTTAGAAAAGAGTAGCAAAAATGTGTACTCGGTCAAATGATGAACTGAATGTGACAAGTAGTGTAATGACAATGTATTTTTCTGATATAAAATAGCCCAACATGCATTCCAATGGAAGCACTTCCTGGATGGTACACTAGAAAGTCCATATCATGAAATACTCCTCTGCGTGGAGCCAAAGAAAACTCAATATATATTTTAAAGAACTGGTAACAGAGCTGCCAAGTCAGACATAAACACGCATTTGCAATGCAATAGGTCTCTCATTTTCTTGAGTTACAGCTATTGGCATTGTAAATTCATAACTGGACTTTTCTTGCCACATAAATTTGTCAACCCTGTCTCATACTTTTGTCTTTTCCTGTCATGTTTTGGTGGTTAATGGCGGCTACTGACATCAGAAATCACAAGCCCTTGAGGAGAGATGATGGAAAATAAGGCTGGAAAAATATTTTATTTTAACAGAATGAAGTCTTGCAAGTGTTCTTGTCTCTCATTTCAACAAAGCTCTAATGAAGTTAACAATAGCAGTGCAGACTGAAAATATTTATGGCCCCAACAAAGGAGATAAGCAATGCTCTGTGTGCGATGTCCTGAGTGCTGGCAGGGAGAGACCTGGAGGAGAGACTCCAGATGTGAGGCTAAGCAAGTTTCATGTTATTGCTTCTAGGTTTAGCTACATTATACCAAAAAGGGCAAACTGTGGCTTTTGCAAGAAGTAAGTTAAACGACCAGGTGTTTCTTCTGTAAAATAAGCCTATTTTAGGAGCCAGAGGTGAGGACAGTACTGGAATAAAGCCAAAACAAATGTCAGCGACATAGGAGGAGGTGGGAGGAACAGAATACTGCAATAAAACGCGGGCAGCTACTAGCCTAAAGCACCCACAGTGAAGAGGGAGCACCAAATAAATGCTAATGTAGCCTGTCACAGGAACAGGTGAAGAAACCAAAGTGGAATAATACAGTAGTTGGTCACAGCTCTGAAACAGAAACAGGAGAGGAAAAGGCAGAAATTACCACTAGCGAACAAGAATTTTTAAAGGACACTGCAACCAACAAATGAATTCCCTTTAGGACATAAGAAGTATACTAAAGGTATACACAAGGTTGAACGCTTACACTCGACCTAAAAAGAACACCATTGTAATCAACCACAACACTAGACAGATCACAACTCTAAAAACCCCTGACAAACTCTCACGTAAGCATTAAGGGACAGCATTATATATGATTAAAGAAAGCAATTCAACACTCAGCGCACTGTAAAACGACACGCAATAAACTCTAACACCACACAACAGAACCTAGACTTTGCAGAACCTAACCTAACTCCCTTGCCAACTGGCAGCAGTTAGTCTCAAAAAGAAGCCAAAATGTAAAATCTTCCATCTCTTACCTGCCTAGAAATAAACTTACGCTCTCTGAAGAAAATTACAAGGAGAAAACTGACAAAAGGAACAAGGAGAAAGTGGACAAAAGAGAAGAGGGTTCCTCAACAAATTAAAAATCTCTTTCCATGAAACAAGTCCAGCACACAACTTACACACCACATAATGATGGCCTGAGATACCCATGAGTGTCTCAAACACTCTCAGCAAACCAAACACTACAACAAGCTGGAACAGATGTTGGATCTGCAAGAAAGCCCATAACTGCTGTGAGCCATGCACCCAACTTTTAAAAACCCCATACTCCTACAGAAACACACACGACAGACGTCCAATCACATTATGAAGCACACCAATGGCAGATGTGTGATGCAGAAAAGCTTGTGATATGACACATCAGGGAAACACACCCAATTACAAATCCTGGCTCTTTATTTGCCAGGACAGAGACCTAACGTAATAGAGATAAAATGTGTTCCACGGCATCCTGCCGCAAGGACAAACAGTCACAAAAGTAGAGCAGGGACCCAACTCTGACTCACTTTTCAGATTTTTGAATCCATCATGACAGACCAGAAAGCCAAAGGAAGGTTATTGGAATAATTTGTGAAATTAAGAAAAGTAGTTTCAAGAAATATTCAATTGTTTTTAATCACTGGCAAATCAGACATAGTCAGAGCTATTTCATTGTATATATTTAAAATGTTTCTACATTTTGTGCAAACATACCCAAAGGTAATCCAATAGGACTTGGAAACAGGCATGATTTTTCACATTATAAAGGCCAAGACAACGAGTAATGGTTTATGGCCTAGTTATGATGTGGTTTGTGTATTCTGACCCGTGTGTGAACCTCTGTTTTTGCACGGGTTGGAATGACAAGTTAAAAGGTATTTAACGCGTCCGATAATTATGGGATGAGTTAAATACCCCAAGGCTCGTTAAATACCGGCAGGTCAAACCTGTCGAAATTTAACAGGGGAAAAGCGCACAGTACTTACCTTATCATGCGGATTTTGGTGCGCTAAACACCAACATCCGCATATCGGTTCCCATAAACCTGTAATAGTTGCTATTTATAGCACCTGATAAATAACGCACTCTGTGGTATTATTTATCAGGTGCGCTAAATAACTTCTGTATTCGTAATCAGGGCCTTAGATTGCAAAAACTGTTGAAGAAAAACTGTTTAGACCCCTTAAAATGAGATGTTCTTATTAATCGAAAGCTGCCAAAGAATTGGCAAGAATCGGAGTAGTTTTTAGAAATCCATTAAACAAACATGGGTTCTTTTATATTCTGTACTCTTTACCGACTCACTGGGCTTCGTTTGCACTCCATTAAACCATGAAAGTTCTGAATGGCTTGAACGTTCATCCTAAAGTACGAATTTAAAAGCTGAACGTTGACTTTACCTACAAAAATCCTTTTGTGGTATTTGTGGTATTTGTGATCTGAAAATGTTGAATTTATTTAAAAAATACATTTGACATATTGCTCAACTCAGGGGCATAACTTTCTTTAGAACGTAGACTTTGCATCAATAAAGGCAGGCATTTTCTTCGGGAGAAGCTTCTTTTTCGATACCAAATTGCTCTTTATGAGCGCAATATATTTTATAAACATACATTTTCAATGTGAACGTGCTTTAGAAAAAAAACATTTGTATTTTAGTAAACAAAAAAAGCACGACAAAGCCACAAAGTCAGTTCAGTAGTTTTTGTAACCGAGTGCCAATTGACAACAGTTGTATCGAATCTGGAACGCGTAGTGAAACCATTATCTTATCAGCTGTGCATGTTGCTAATCGCTGCACGTCGTACATTTATATTGCGATTTTACAAAAAGTTCTAGACCGCACACAGGAATTGAGTTATAACTACTTAACGACTGGTCAAAGGCACTAATGGGACCAGTAAGCATAGAAGAGGAAACGGGTCAGCCAGGACAGAGGCTGGGTGCAAGGAAAGCAAGGGGGAGAAGGAAGCCAGCCAGGTGGAGATGGACACTAGTTCGAGCGTAAGAATCTAATGAGTTTGAGAAAAGGGAGAGAAACAGGAAACCTTTTAAATGAGAAGGGAGAGATCTCACAGCAAAAAGTGAGGGCCACCAGAGGTTGCAGGGCAGAGGGACGTAGTAAGAGACAAGTTATAGGTAGGAAGAACGTGTTCAGAATTACAGGCCAAAGGGACAAGGAGGACCTTGGGCATGAGAAACAAGTGACAAGGAGTGGAAAGTGTACTTTGGGTGGTCAGACAGGCCTCCAAGCTTTGCAACGGGGCACACTGGTATTGGCCATAGAGGTGGAATGGAATGGTAGAGGAACAATAATGCGCCTATGGGCGAGGGCAATGGGAACAAAAAACTAGTCCTGGGTGTAAAACTACAAATAGCGCTTCTTGGATACCTCACGGTGCAAGAGACTGATTGTCAGATGGGACCTTTCCTCTCATCATCTTGCTGCTACTACTAACTTCAACGGGCATAAGAAAGAGCTCAGGTATCAGGTTTGACGGCACTCACCTCCTTGTTTACTTCTGTCAAGATAGATTGAAACCCTTCGAGCCAGGCCTGTGTGAAGACAGGAATTCAGGGGATGATGCCAAGGGTAAGTTGGTCAGCCAAAGCAAAAGAAATTAAACAGAATTAACACAACACGACAGAAGCAACCCAAACGAAGCACAGCAAACACAAGAAGAACATAAAACATGCCACACCCCCAGCAAAGATTGTAGCAGCATCTCCCAAATGCTGCAAGATTTTCTCAGATCAGAGGATGGGCTGCAGGACTCTTTCAGGGCTGAGGAAAGATTACAAGACTCTCTCTTCCAGAAAAAGGTTGCAGAAATGATAACAGAGCACAGGAACAGGTACATGACTCGCTAATCTAGAGGAAAGGATGCCGAACTCTCTAAGATGGGAGAGAAAAGATGCATTTGTAGAGCAGAGGCATGGTTGCTAGGCTCTAACATGTTAGTAGAAATATTGAGGGGCCTAGCAAGGCAGAAAGAAGGCTATAGGGCTTGTTCAGACTAGAGGAATGGCTGTGGGAATTTATCATGCTAGAGAAGAGTTTGAGCGTTTCTTTCAGACCGCGGCTCAACACAGAATAGAGGTAAGGTTGCATAGCTCTAACAGCCCAGAGGAAAGGGTTTCATTTGGACATGATCAAAGAACGTAACAGAAAAAAATAAAATCCACAGTCAGCAATAAACCTAACAAAGCAAAGGGCGGTGGTCATGGCATGCTTAGAGTAGAGAACAGTAAAAATATCTAGTATACTTTGCACAAAAGGAGATAATTTTTAAGTGACTGCATCAAAATAAGTTTTTGGTTCGTATACTTAATTTTTAAGATAAGAGGGCTTAGGTCCCGAGATTTCAGGTACTAAGTTGCGAGTCGAGGGTGTTGCACTTAGTTGACGCAGCCACTTCATCTTATACCAATGCCTAATTGCAATTTCATAACACCACGTGTGCAAGCCAAAGCCACTAAAGCTGATGCCTGAACCCTCTCTTGCATGCATGAATAAACAGACAGTATTATCTTATAATAATGAATTTCTATTTGTGTTATGAGAAGTACATGGCTGCATCAATCTTCCTAAATACATAAGCGCTATGACATCTCATACTATCCTTGTCAAGCCAATGTCCTGTACTTAATACATAGCAGTGGAGCTTCGAAACGGAAAAGGCTTGCCTTAAATATTACCCGATCAATGGTGTCAACAAGTTTTCTCTAGGAAATCAGCAACATTTTGGGAACACTATCTACACTGCCTTTCAGTCCGCAGGCCATCAACAATGATGGCCATTTATTTCCAACTACGGGCTGCTTCTCCAATCAGTGATAAGCCTCAAAGGAATTGGCAGTAGCCTGAGGTTAGTATCCAGAAGGAATACATTAGTACAGACAATGCCTTATCAGAACACACTGTGTCCCTTCAGATGCTACCACACTACGGGTGCAACCAGAAATCCCACAGTCTTCAAGAAGGTTTAAAGAAGAGGTGGGAGAAGGGATCTAATGTGGTGCCTTGTGATAGATAACAGGAAAGGGGAGCATGAAGAACTAATAGAACAAGCAGAAAGATGGAGAAAACAAGCATTTGCAATGCACTAGGTGTCGCATTTGTGAGAGTTAGAGCTATTGGTGTTGTAAATGAAAATGTCTTTTGGCTATGTGTTTTCGTTTGGAGTGTAGTGAATGTATGCCAGGTGCCACAGCAACATTTTTGCCTCCTTCCTACGGACTGGTTGTGATACCCTAGAGATGCAACTCTGTCTAGCCCTAGATAAGTGCCTTGGTGAGAGGCAGGAGGACTACACCATTACATCCACGAGCTGGAGTCCTCTTTGAGTGCTTTATCCCTCACTGCAGACTGCTCAGTAATGTAAACCTGCATAATGCAACAAACATACATGAGGTCCGTCAGAAAAGGCATAGCACAACTATGGGTGTACAGCAGGATGCTGCATTGCCTTCTTGGAAATTCGCCTTATACTAGTCTGCTTTTCTTTGTGCTTGTGCTTTTGTGTACCATTGCGGGCCACACACCAAGTGTGGTACATAAGTGCTGATTGCGGATGTAAAGTACACAAGCTAGGAAACCATTATTTGTGAAATGAGAAATATAATTAGGTCTTAGACCAGTTTCCCCTCACTATTTGGTGATATGAACAACAGAAGAGAAGAGATTCCTAGCCGGGTGTCTGTTGTGCTTTAAAAATAACATTGAATTAATAAATAGGTGATAAAGGTTCTCTGTGGCTAGAATGAAGATAGGCAGGTAAATACTGAGTACTGACATTGGCAACACACCTTCACACAGGATCATCAAAATGAAAGGACCCTGTATCGGAGCTTGTTGGACCTGGCTTTTTGACAGGGACATCCCCAAACTTTTTGCCTCCTTCCTCCTATTTTTTCTGACCTGCTGTTGTTGGCTTTTGACCTCTGAGCACTTTACCACTGCTAACCAGTGCTAAAGTGCATATGCTCTCTGTGTAAATTGTACTATTGATTGGTTTATCCATGATTGACTATTTAATCTACCTGTAAGTCCCTATTAGAGTGCACTACATGTGCCTAGGGCCTGTAGATTAAATGCTACTAGTGGGCCTGCAGCACTGGTTGTGCCACCCACCTCAGTAGCCCCTTAACCTTGTCTCAGGCCTGCCATTGCAAGGCCTGTGTGTGCAGTTTCACTGCCACTTCGACTTGGCATTTAAAAGTACTTGCCAAGCCTAGAACTCCCCTTTTTCTACATATAAGTCATCCCTAATGTGTGCCCTAGGTAACCCCTAGAGCAGGGTGCTGTGTAGGTAAAAGGCAGGACATGTACCTGTGTAGTTATATGTCCTGGTAGTGTAAAACTCCTAAATTCGTTTTTACACTACTGTGAGGCCTGCTCCCTTCATAGGCTAACATTGGGGCTGCCCTCATACACTGTTGAAGTGGCAGCTGCTGATCTGAAAGGAGCAGGAAGGTCATATTTGGTATGGCCAGAATGGTAATATAAAATCCTGCTGACTGGTGAAGTCGGATTTAATATTACTATTCTAGAAATGCCACTTTTAGAAAGTAAGCATTTCTTTGCACTAAAAACTTGTTGTGCCCTTCAATCCACGTCTGGCTAGGTTTAGTTGACAGCTCCTTGTGCATTCACTCAGACACACCCCAAACACAGGGTACTCAGCCTCACTTGCATACATCTGCATTTTGAATGGGTCTTCCTGGGCTGGGAGGGTGGAGGGCCTGCCCTCACACAAAGGACTGCCACACCCCCTACTGGGACTCTGGCAGACAGGATTGAACTGAAAGGGAACTTGGTGCATTTCTTAGAGACTCTTTGAAGTCACCCCCACTTCAAAGGCACAACTTAGTATAAAACAGGGCCTCTGCCCTACCTCATCAGACACTTGCTGGAGAAGAAACCTGAACCAGAAACTACACCCTGCCAAGAAGAACTGCCTGGCTGCTCAAAGGACTCACCTGTCTGCTTTCTCCAAAGGACTGCTGTCTTGCTGTTGCCCTGCTGCCTTGCTGAACTCTTGTCTGGCTGTGAAAGTGCTCTCCAAGGGCTTGGATAGAGCTTGCCTCCTGTTCCTTGAAGTCTCAGGACCAAAAAGACTTCTTCCTTTCACGTGGATGCTCCGTGCGCCGAAAATTTCGACGCACAGCTTGTTTCGCGGCGAGAAAAACGCCGCACACCGACGCTGATCAACGCGACGCCCTCGGGACGATCGAGACTTCGACGCACAACCTCGCAAGGACAAAGCCGCCCGACTTCCAAGGAGAAATCGACGCGACGCCTACCGTGAGTGCGATACTTTGACGCACGGCCTCGCAAGGACAACGCCGCCCGACTTCCAAGGAGAAATCGACGCGACGCCTGCCGTGAGACCAAAATTTCGACGCACGGCCTCGCAAGGACAACGCCGCCCGACTTCCAAGGAGAAATCGACGCGACGCCTACCGTGAGATCGAAACTTCGACGCGCAGCCCCGCAGAACGACGCGCAGCCGGAAAACGAGCAGGAGAATCCACGCACAGACCCGGGGCATCTGGTAATCCTCGCGATCCACAAAAAGAGACTGTCTGCGCGCCGGAAAACGACGCCCGACTTCCCCGCGTGGAAAAGAACGACGCAAGTCTGTGTGTGCTGAGCGGAAAACGACGCACACACCCCTTTTTCCACGCATCTCTTCTCCTGTGGCCCTCTGAGGAGATTTCCCACCAGAAACCAGGTACTCTGTGCTTGAAAGACACTTTATTGCTTTTTAAAGACTTAAAGACTCTTAATATCACTTTTCAGTGATATCTTTACAAATTCGTATTGCAACTTTGATCGTTTTGACCTACAATTATCCAGATAAATATTCTATATTTTTCTAAACACTGTGTGGTGTATTTTTTGTGGTGTTATACTATGGTGTTGTATGATTTATTTCACAAATGCTTTACACATTGCCTTCTAAGTTAAGCCTGACTGCTCGTGCCAAGCTACCGGAGGGTGAGCACAGGCTGATTTTGGATTGTGTGTGACTTACCCTGACTAGAGTGAGGGTTCTTGCTTGGACAGAGGACAACCTATCTGCCAACCAAAAACCCCATTTCTAACATTGGTGATCAGCGGTGAGGATAGGACTTGTGTTTGTGCAGTGACATACAGTAGCTAAGTATTTCACTACCTACCCACAGTGGAAGGTCAACTTGATTTTTCATCTTTTTTTTGGCTCTTGGTTCTCTGATGTCCTCCTGGATATACTATTGATATTTTGGACTTTGGATTTTGGTTTTTGCTGATAAGATCTTATCAAAATGGGATTGCTTACCTACTCATTCTTTGTTCGTACTGACCACCTCACTAAGGCTGACCTAAGGAAGCTTTGCAGACAATGGGGCCTTCCTGTAGCAAGGAGATCTACTAAAGCGGAGATGCTCCATCACTACATAGTCTGGGGGGAGGAAAGATGGGCAGAGAGAGAGGCAGCAAGAAACCAAATGACTAAGTACCCCTCAGATGAGGAGGAAGACTACTCAGATGAGGAGGAAGGCTACTCAGAGTTGGACAGTGACCCAGAAATAGATGAATGGCTCCGAAGTCAAAGGCGACAGGAGTAACAATTAGAGGAGTATCTTGCAGAGGTTGAGGCAAAAAGACTTTTAGCCCTGGAAGAAGAAAAGATTGCAGCTCAAGAGCTGAGCGGTAAAGAGCTGAAACTGGAGGCCGGAAGGGCTGAGTCCAGTTCAGATGGTGGCAGCAAAAATCTTGCATCTAGTACTGCTGAAGAAGGGCACAAGCCCAGAGATGTGGTGCCCAACTTGAAGAAGGGAGTTGACACACCCCAGGTAGTTCAAGGGTATGAGGTAGTTCCCGTTATGCACAGGGTCCCTGAGAAGGATTGGGGAACTGGCACAGGGAGTCATATTCCTACTGGGGGGAGGGACACTTTACTGACTCTAGCAGAGAGTGACAGAGAAAAGGGTTCCCCCCTGGTGGACGTCCTGGATATAGAGTGTAGAGACATCCCAGAAGAGTTTGGGTTGAGTGTCAGGGACAGACAGATACTGTCTCACCAGTCTCAGGAGGGTGAAGTAGAGTGCTTTTCCAAGGTTGAGTTACTGGGTGGTTGGGTGAAGGGTACTGTGGTTAATACATGTGAAGGGCAGAGTGATGTAATTGCTGGAGAGCATATGTCTGGTCCTTATTTTCCAGAGCTACGCCAACACCAGGTGGAGTGTGAGTTCTCTGACCCCCGGGAACTTACAGTGGAGGCAGACTTTTGGGTGAGTACCAGAGAGTCTGAAGAGGCATTTGGGGGTGCTCCTGAAGGGAGTGGTCTAGGTGGTTCCCGACCAAGTGTGGTGGGAGAGGATTGTAGTGTCCCAGGTAGGTCTCAGAGCCTAACCTGTACCGTAGGGCCACCTTTTGAGGGAAGCCCCGCAGTGTCAGAAGAACTTGGGGGGATGACTGTAGACAGCATCCCAACAGTTCTGGTGTCTGGCAGTACCACTCCTAGTGAGGGGGTGCAGAAGTCCAGACATAGGGTTGAGAGGGGGTGGCAGACCCCAGTGGAGGATCTTGAAAGTCAGGGGTCAGCTCTGAGAGCAGAGCCCCCCAGGAATGACCCAGGTGAGACCGTTTCTGGTTTGGGGGAAACCCAGACTCTGCCGGATGGGCAGAGGTCGGGAGACCTGCGCCAACCAGACTCTTGTGTGGCCCTTGGGGACGGCGTGTCCCTTGTGGGGGGTGAGAGTGCCCCCCAGGAAGTCCTGGCATGCCAGGCAAAGATTCAACCTCAGGGTGGTGACTCTGGGTTGGATAACCGGGTTCAGAGGTTAAACTTTGACCTGGTGGGGGGTAGATGTGCCCCCCAGAAAGTCCTGGAATGCCAGGCAATGGCTCAACCTCAGGGTGGTGACTCTGGGTTGGCTTACCAGGTGAAGAGGTCAAACCCTGACCTGGTGGGGGGTAGGTGTGCCCCCCAGAAAGTCCTGGTATACCAGGCAATGGTTCAACCTCAGGGTGGTGACCCTGGGTTGGAGAACCAGGCTCAGAGGTTAAACTCTGACCTGGTGGGAGGTAGGTGTGCCACACTGAAAGTCCTGGCCTGCCAGGCAATGGTTCAACCTCAGGGTGGTGACTCTGGGTTGGATAACCAGGTTCAGAGGTTAAACTCTGACCTGGTGGAGGGTCAGTGTGCCCTCCAGGAAGTCCTGGCATGCCAGGCGATTGTTCAACTTCAGGGTGGTGACTCTGAGTTGAATGGCCCAGTTCAGAGGTTAAACTCTGACCTGGTGGAGGGTCAGGGTGCCCTCCAGAAAGTCCTGGCGTGCCAGGCAATTGTTCAACCTCAGAGTGCTGACTCTGGGTTGGATAACCGGGTTCAGAGGTTAAACTCTGACCTGGTGGGGGGTAGGTGTGCCCCCCAGAAAGTCCTGGCGTGCCAGGCAATTGTTCAACCTCAGGGCGGTGACTCTGGGTTGGATACCCAGGTTCAGAGGTTAAACTCTGACCTGGTGGGAGGTAAGTGTGCCTCCCAAGAAGCCCTGCTGTGCCAGGCAATTGTCCAACCTCAGGGTGTGGATTCTGGGTTGGATGACCAGGTTCAGAGGTTAAACTCTGACCTGGTGGGGGGTAGGTGTGCCCCCCAGAAAGTCCTGGCGTGCCAGGCAATTGCCCAACCTCAGGGTGGTGACCCTGGGTTGGGGAACCAGGCTCAGAGGTTAAACTCTGACCTGGTGGGAGGTAGGTGTGCCCCCCAGAAAGTCCTGGTGCGCCAGGCAACTGTTCAACTTCAGGGTGGTGACTCTGAGTTGAATGGTCAGGTGCAGAGGTTAAACTCTGACCTGGTGGAGGGTCAGTGTGCCCTCCAGGAAGTCCTGGTGTGCCAGGCAATTGTTCAACTTCAGGGTGGTGACTCTGAGTTGAATGGTCAGGTGCAGAGGTTAAACTCTGACCTGGTGGAGGGTCAGTGTGCCCTCCAGGAAGTCCTGGCGTGCCAGGCAATTGTTCAACTTCAGGGTGGTGACTCTGAGTTGAATGGGCAGGTGCAGAGGTTAAACTCTGACCTGGTGGGGGGTAGGTGTGCCTCCCAGGAAGTCCTGGTTTGCCAGGCGGTGATCCAGTCTGAGGGTACAGACCCTGGGCTGGAAGACCAGGTTCAGGGTGTCCCCCCGGACCTGGAGGGAGGGGCTACTGATAACAGTGCCCCTACCATGTTGTCTTCTGAGGAGGCCACTCTTAGTTGGAGGGTGCTGGACCCCAGAAGGGAGGGCAGGGGGAGGGAAGCCTCACCCCGGGCCCTAGTCCAACCTGAAGGTACAGACCCCAGGTTGGAGGGCCAGTGGCAGGTTAACAGCCCTGCACTGGTGGAGGAATGGTACAGGGCGACTTCTGTAAGCCCCCTGGCCATGTTGGACTCTGGGGGTACCGCTCCAGGAGGGAGGGTACAAAGCCCCAGAGGGGAGGACCAGGTTCAGGCTGTCATCCCTGACCTGGTGGAAGGGAGAGTGGTTAAAGGGTGCCCAGCACCTGGGGCTACCGCCCCCCACTCTCCACAGCAACAGTGGTTGGAGAGCTTTGAGAGGCCTGGGGCCTGGCTCTCATCCCTGGCAGCTGTCAGTAATCACTGTGGCTTGCTGTCCGGGTGGACAGAGTTATCCCTGGGGAGGGGACAAGTGTCACACCCCAGGGGTAGAGTGGGCAACACCACTATGTTGGTCATGGGGGTACTATCCTGCTCCTGGGATACATCTGTGAGCAAAGTAAGGTTAGGTGCTGCACAGATGGGATCCGCAGGAAAGGAGAAAGGTTCCCCATGGATGGGCTTAGTGGGCCCTGAGAGTATGGACAGAGGGATCCAATTGGAGTCAGGAAGGCGAAGAACTGGAGCATGCCCCTGCTGTTGTGGGCCTGGGTCCTTGTTCTGTCGCCTCAAACAGGGAAGTACATCAGGATAGTGATTGTTCTCCCCTGGCTTTAGGCTGGTGGGGGGTCATGTTGGACCTGGCTTTTTGACAGGGACATCCCCAAACTTTTTGCCTCCTTCCTCCTATTTTTTCTGACCTGCTGTTGTTGGCTTTTGACCTCTGAGCACTTTACCACTGCTAACCAGTGCTAAAGTGCATATGCTCTCTGTGTAAATTGTACTATTGATTGGTTTATCCATGATTGACTATTTAATCTACCTGTAAGTCCCTATTAGAGTGCACTACATGTGCCTAGGGCCTGTAGATTAAATGCTACTAGTGGGCCTGCAGCACTGGTTGTGCCACCCACCTCAGTAGCCCCTTAACCTTGTCTCAGGCCTGCCATTGCAAGGCCTGTGTGTGCAGTTTCACTGCCACTTCGACTTGGCATTTAAAAGTACTTGCCAAGCCTAGAACTCCCCTTTTTCTACATATAAGTCATCCCTAATGTGTGCCCTAGGTAACCCCTAGAGCAGGGTGCTGTGTAGGTAAAAGGCAGGACATGTACCTGTGTAGTTATATGTCCTGGTAGTGTAAAACTCCTAAATTCGTTTTTACACTACTGTGAGGCCTGCTCCCTTCATAGGCTAACATTGGGGCTGCCCTCATACACTGTTGAAGTGGCAGCTGCTGATCTGAAAGGAGCAGGAAGGTCATATTTGGTATGGCCAGAATGGTAATATAAAATCCTGCTGACTGGTGAAGTCGGATTTAATATTACTATTCTAGAAATGCCACTTTTAGAAAGTAAGCATTTCTTTGCACTAAAAACTTGTTGTGCCCTTCAATCCACGTCTGGCTAGGTTTAGTTGACAGCTCCTTGTGCATTCACTCAGACACACCCCAAACACAGGGTACTCAGCCTCACTTGCATACATCTGCATTTTGAATGGGTCTTCCTGGGCTGGGAGGGTGGAGGGCCTGCCCTCACACAAAGGACTGCCACACCCCCTACTGGGACTCTGGCAGACAGGATTGAACTGAAAGGGAACTTGGTGCATTTCTTAGAGACTCTTTGAAGTCACCCCCACTTCAAAGGCACAACTTAGTATAAAACAGGGCCTCTGCCCTACCTCAGACACTTGCTGGAGAAGAAACCTGAACCAGAAACTACACCCTGCCAAGAAGAACTGCCTGGCTGCTCAAAGGACTCACCTGTCTGCTTTCTCCAAAGGACTGCTGTCTTGCTGTTGCCCTGCTGCCTTGCTGAACTCTTGTCTGGCTGTGAAAGTGCTCTCCAAGGGCTTGGATAGAGCTTGCCTCCTGTTCCTTGAAGTCTCAGGACCAAAAAGACTTCTTCCTTTCACGTGGACGCTCCGTGCGCCGAAAATTTCGACGCACAGCTTGTTTCGCGGCGAGAAAAACGCCGCACACCGACGCTGATCAACGCGACGCCCTCGGGACGATCGAGACTTCGACGCACAACCTCGCAAGGACAAAGCCGCCCGACTTCCAAGGAGAAATCGACGCGACGCCTACCGTGAGTGCGATACTTTGACGCACGGCCTCGCAAGGACAACGCCGCCCGACTTCCAAGGAGAAATCGACGCGACGCCTGCCGTGAGACCAAAATTTCGACGCACGGCCTCGCAAGGACAACGCCGCCCGACTTCCAAGGAGAAATCGACGCGACGCCTACCGTGAGATCGAAACTTCGACGCGCAGCCCCGCAGAACGACGCGCAGCCGGAAAACGAGCAGGAGAATCCACGCACAGACCCGGGGCATCTGGTAATCCTCGCGATCCACAAAAAGAGACTGTCTGCGCGCCGGAAAACGACGCCCGACTTCCCCGCGTGGAAAAGAACGACGCAAGTCTGTGTGTGCTGAGCGGAAAACGACGCACACACCCCTTTTTCCACGCATCTCTTCTCCTGTGGCCCTCTGAGGAGATTTCCCACCAGAAACCAGGTACTCTGTGCTTGAAAGACACTTTATTGCTTTTTAAAGACTTAAAGACTCTTAATATCACTTTTCAGTGATATCTTTACAAATTCGTATTGCAACTTTGATCGTTTTGACCTACAATTATCCAGATAAATATTCTATATTTTTCTAAACACTGTGTGGTGTATTTTTTGTGGTGTTATACTATGGTGTTGTATGATTTATTGCACAAATGCTTTACACATTGCCTTCTAAGTTAAGCCTGACTGCTCGTGCCAAGCTACCGGAGGGTGAGCACAGGCTGATTTTGGATTGTGTGTGACTTACCCTGACTAGAGTGAGGGTTCTTGCTTGGACAGAGGACAACCTATCTGCCAACCAAAAACCCCATTTCTAACAGAGCTGTATAGAAGTTCATGTCCTGTATGATAATGGTCTGCCTTGTTTTGGCAGAGTAGCTCTCATCGTCTCAGTGAGAACTGCCATGTCAACCAGAGCTCCATCCCAAAGAACCAGAGAGATTCTTCTTAAGCGAACACGAGAACGCACCCATGGGTGCAACCAGTGCGGGAGTCAGATGTCTGCAGTGTCGTGAAAAAAAATGGACATATTGTTTATTTAGCTGTCCAAACTGAAACATCACCGTGGAGGTGCCCTTAGGGAAGCAATGAACGGAAAGCAGCATTCACTGACCTCCAACCATGGTTTGCCAGCTTGGGAACCTAGAACAGATTCGCATGGTTCCAATAAAGCGCTCTGCCTGGGCAGAGAGAATGAGGATTAAGAATGAGGTCCCCAAACGAGGCGTTGGGGAAGTAGGGTGAGCTCACCAGGCTACAATTCTAACCTTTGGACGGCATTTGGTGTGCATGAAAGGGCTTATAAAAGGACTGTTGCCAGAGCAATTGTATTTCATTTTGGAACAACAACAGGATATATAAACAATTCACTGCTTAAGACAACAATGTGCGGCTTGTCTGTAAATCCACCACAATTCTTTAAAATTGACACATTCTCTGAACAGTGGCACATTCCTACTCAGTCTAAGGGCAACACATCTTCATAAGCCTGCGATGGAAACCTTGGAATCATTTGGAAAGACATCACTGGAATAACAAAGGCGCTGTGAAGCCACACAGGTGGCAGACAATGCCCTATACACATGTAAAAGAATAAAGAGGGCGCCCACCCTCGAGAAATACGTTTCTCTCTCTGGCATGAGGTCTTCAGTCCTGTAGAGTTCAATACAGTCACCTGCTTATATAAGAACGCTTTTCTCTGTACCTGCATACATCCTTGTCCCAATCATTTATGCACAGGTGTGTGGACACTCATGAGGCCTGGTGCATGGGAGAAAATAGAGGTTTTTGGGTAAAGCCAGGTCAGGACATCAGTAGTTGTCAAAATGAGTGTAGGGGGATGTTTTGGAACAATTTGCCCCGACTTGACTGAGGTCAGCGGGAGGCTACTCTTCAGTAAAAGAAACGGATGCAAGAAACTACTTGAGAGGAACACAGTAGTCACTGCCATCAAGGATCCGGTCGCATGGGGATGCTCTAGCGGTGTGACACAGCTCATCTCGCTCATTTTTCCCTTAAGAAGAGCGTCCTGTTGAAGTAAACAGCCAGCTGCATCTGACTACGGTGACGCAACGGGGAGCCAGATTAAACTTCTACATTTTTTTAATCAAAAAAGGTCCAGGATACTGCATGCTTGTGGTGTGAAAAGAGAGATGTTATTGGGTTGCGACAGACACATACGTTAATTTCTTTCTCTGCCTATACATTCATTTTTCACACGACCTTTGTTGAAAATTGCACAAACTATGTTCTTGGGTGTGGCTGAAGATAAATGTTTACACCACGGCTACTCGGATGTTGTAAAGTGTATCATATAGACACCTACAGACCCAATCGTGGCATGTGAAAAGGAACTGGGAGCGCTTTAACTTCAATGACAGGAACAGAATAAAACACATGGCATACTTTGAAATCTTATGAATGGAAGTGTTCATTATAGAGGAGGGAGGGCGGTAAGAAATCTGCACGAAGAAATGCTATCCACTAAAAATGGTTATATCTTGCTGCAGATTCCTTACCTCAGGAATGAGTCCCAAAGCAATTTCCCCTCGCCCCCAATCCCCCTAGGAAGCGGGACTGAGCAGTGACAATTACCCAAGAGAGTCATGCAACAAAGCCCTGGTGAATTATCTGTCATTGCGAGCCTAAGCTGTGAAGCAGTAATGTTTAGCAAAAGTATGCAACACAGACCAAGTGGTCACCTGGCAAATATTAGCCACCACAACATCCTGGGTAAGAACATCAGAAACCACCATGGTTCAGATGGCATGAACACAAATACAAGCCAGAGGATCTTTCTTGTCCACTGTGTAGAAGAGTTTTATACATAAGGCAACCCAATGCCAAGTTAGAAGATTGGAGACCACTTTGCCTTTTTGTCTCCAGCAAAGATCACTCTGTCTAGACTCATGCGGTATAGACGCCTGGGACATCTTGTTTGGGGTCAAGGGCAACAAGTTTTTATGTTTACTTTGTCCTTGGGACAAGTAGGCCCAACCCTCTGCAGCACAAACCCTTTGGCTGCCTGTTTACAGAGAGTGGAACTCTCTGCAGTTGAGGTAATGTTTCCAAAAGATAATGCTGTTCGGACTTGTATTTATGGTTCATTATTTGAAAGCCTTCATTATTAGGGTGAGTGCTGTAAATAAATGTTTTAAGGTCACACTTTACTACTGACGTTGGTTCCAGTACAAAAAAAAAAAACGTGTATACACATGTTTGAAAAGTTTAGGCTAAGTATAATGATCCCAGAATGCTCTCTGATTAGATGCAAATGAAGTGTCATTTAATAAAATGTGTTGATGCATGCTAGTATTTCCCAAAAATATTTCTAATGGAAAATCAGTGTAACCATTTTCAACACAATTATGGGAAGCATGAAAATAAACAAACACTGACAAAGCAAACTGATCTGACATATTTTTATAAGTCTTTTAGTTTCATCAATGCGTGTCTTGTTTTGACATGGCTTTTGTAACACTTGATTGTTGTGGGAGCTACCAGGCCCTCAACATTGTAATAAACACTGGCAAAAAACAAAACAAAAAGTTTTTGAACTCTAAAAGCACACGTTGCCACCAGTGGCATAACAAAGGCCCTGCAGTCGCCCTCCAGGGGGCCCCTTCAGCACAGCACCTGCCCTGAGTGAGTCTGGAGAGGGGGCTCCTCCATGTTCTTTGCAAAGGGGCACCCTCCAGTTTCGTTACGTCACTGATTGCCACTGTAGTTCCCGACACTGAACAAAACTTCTTTGTGTGCCAATATGCTCCTTGTGGAAGAGCAGAATGCGATCACTCAAAGTAAAGCCAGCCAAAAGAGAGAGAAATAGAAGTTTAATAAAAACAAAATGTCTTTGTTAACACCACACCTAATTAGGGACCTAGACCCACATGTAGGTAGCTTTTTGCATGTCGCAAACAGCGACTTTCTCTGTTTGCGACGTGCAAAAAGCACACTGCGATGTATAAACCCAGTTTTGCGATTCGGTAACCTGGTTACTGAATCACAAAATGGGTTTGCGACTCACAATTAGGAAGGGGTGTTCCCTTCCTAATTGCGACCCGCAGTGCAATGTAGGATTGTTTTGTGACCGCGAACGCAGGCGCAAACCAATCGCAGTTTGCACCCATTTCAAATGGGTGCTAACACTTTCGCAAAAGGGAAGGGGTCCTGCCTGCTCTGAAAAAATGAAACGAAAACGTTTCATTTTTTTTTTGTAATGCAGCTCGTTTTCCTTTAAGGAAAACGAGCTGCATTACAAAAAAAAAAAAACTGCTTTATTGAAAAGCAGTCACCAACATGGTGGTCTGCTGTCTCCAGCAGGCCACCATCCCTGTGAGGGCCACCATTCGCAAGGGGGTCGCAAATTGCGACCCACCTCATGATTATTCATGAGGTGGGCATTTGCGAAGCCCTTGCGAATCACAGATGGTGTCAGGGACACCATCCTACATTGGGATTTGCGACTTCGCGGGTCGCAAATCTGAACCTACCTACATGTGGCCCCAAATTCTTAAAGAAAGTCACAAAAGTGCAACCATGGTATCTGTCGTACCCCTATAAAATATTTGTGAACTGTATTTTAGCATGGGTAAATATGCATGTGTAGATTTGCTCATGTGAAAATCTATTGAGCATTTGCAAGTTCATTTTCCCTCCAGCCACTTTCTTCCCAACCCTGGAAAAAGTTCTAATTCTGCCACTGTCAGGAGTAAATGTCCAACCTTTCTTATTATGAGATAATATTAGAGAGTAGCTGGTGAAAATCTTTAAAACATGCAGATTAGTAGGTTTGCGGACTTAAAGGCATTCCAGTCCTGGAACTATTGCTTACTGCTTCCTCCAGCCCCCGTATGCAGATCTGCAGAAAGGTGGCAAAATAAGGAAATTGCTACAGTAGGGATTGAAACTGCAAGTATTCAAGCCCTACTATGGTAGTAGCCCTGGCATAATCAGAGAGGCTATTATCAGAGTTCTTACATAATGAGATTGCTGCCATAATTTGTCGCCACACTACATGGCACCAAAGGGACAAGTAGATCTTTTTACTGGACAAGTAGATTTGAGAAGCAACCTGTCCCCTGGACAAGTAGATATTTTAATAAATTCCACACCCCTTATCATACATCACTTCAGGTAAGAAGCAAGAGCGAAAGACCAGTTTTATCTGTTGTAGGATAAAGTGAAAAGTGGTCTGATTAATGAGGCCTGTATTTTACGACCCTCCTAACTCAATGTTATTGCCAGCGACAAAGGCGTCCTTGTTGCCAGTAAAAATACTGAACAACCACAGAAAGTTTTGAATTGAGTCTCCACGAGAAAAACTAACATCAACTTCAGATCCCACTACAAAACAACAAATAGAGCGGGAGGAACTAAATACAAACCTTTCAGAAAACGTCCAAACAAAGGCAAATTTAACAAGGGAGTTGATTCTGTACCAACATGAAGATGAACAATGCAGCCCAATATCCTTTGGCAGTGCAACTGCAACACCGCGCTGAGATAGTGCAAAGCGCAGAACACCAAAGAGATGAGGTAGGAAAGGGTTTTAATCTTCCAGTTCTCACCAAGAAACACATTTTACCCAGCAGCCCGCATAGAGAGATTTCGTGGCTGGTTTCCTTGCAGTTAAACTTACTTTAGCCACTTCCGCAGACAAGGAGAAAAACTCCAATAAGCATAGCTCTGCAAGACAGAAGGGATCTCAGTGAGAAACACAAGACAAACTCCGTGACCAACTGAATCTCTAGGCATCCCACAGGAAACCATTTGAAGCAAAATGTAATGCACCAAGCTAGGGACACTTCCTGTTTTGGACCACTGCAAATATAATCACCTTCAGCTATCCCAATGTGGACATACTGTCCTTCACCTCAGAATGGAGTTCCCATTCATGATCCTCTAGTGAGAGGTGACTCAGCACATTTGACTTTATACTATGGGGAACCCTCAGGACGGGCTGCTACTGGGATGATGTACGTCTGCGAAACAAGTGACACAGATGAATGGTCTACCAACACAGGGTCCAGGAACTCACACTGCCCTGCCTGTTGATATAGTAGGTGCTTTGTTGTTCGAGAGGATAGGGAGAGTATACAATGAGATTAAAGGGGGAAAGCCTCCAAGACCAACCACCCTGTCTGCAGCTTAAACATGTATATTTGTAGCTGCTGCTCTCACACAGATCAAAGACCCAGCACCGTTTTGCCCTCCTACACCGGAGTCCAAACCAAGGGAGGATTATCCATGACCATGGTACGCCTACAACTGGGAGGGCTGAATGAGCAGCCAACAGTGAGGTTGGAGGGGTACACCCATCAATGCAGATCCGGAAGAACAGATTGGAAAATCTGATCCTGAGTCAAAAGGCTTTCCTTGTTAGGGAGTCACTGCCTCCTCAGGTACCACTTTAGAGAATTTACCCACCAGTTGGCAGAAAAATCCAACAGGATACACAATGTACTCACTGCTAACAGGTGCAGGAATTGCAGAACCGGGTTCATTACCTGTAGCAGAAATCAGAATCATAGCCCAAATATTTGCAATCCACTGAGGAGGTGAAAGTCTTTTCCAGATCTGCACCAGTGAAGGTCTCTCTTCACGTGGGAGATAGGGCGAGACTTATGGGTGTTGATGGTAAAGTTCAAGTTGTGTAGGAGGTTCATGGTGCATTGAAGGTGTTTCAAAACTAGGACAGGAGACGCTGCCTTCACCAGCCAGTTGTCACCACCAAAGCCAATAATTTGGTGAAAACCTGTGGAATGGTCATTAGACCAAATGGTGAAATCATAAGCTTAAAAATGCTGCAGCCCCATGGTGAATCTGAGATAAAGCTGGTGGGTGGGAAGGATCACCATATGAAAGTAGGTGTGCTGGAGATCCGGGGATACTAACCAATCCCCAGCCTTGAGGGCCAGCAGAACATGACTCAGTTATAGCAGATTCAAAAGTTTGAACCTGTCCTGCTGAAATAGGAGGTTTAAGAAATGGAGATCCAAGTTAGGCCTAAGGCCTATGTAGCCAGATAATTTTAGATATTCTACAAGACAGCTATTCATAAAGCCAAGTAACTTTCAGCAAACTGGCACTGGTTAGCAGACTGAGAATCCCCATGGTGGGACCCACAAGGAGGTGTTCTGCCTGTGCCCACCTTGCCAGAGGTTGACACTTTTGCTGCGGGCCCACAGTTGTCATGCGCAACAGTGGTCTTCCTACTACACAACACACGATTGTTGCTTGTAGTCATGTCGAAGGTCTGCTTAATCCTATATTCCACATCCAAACTGAAAGTGGGAAATCACAGTCCCTCCTGTGAAGTAAATATCTATCCAAGTTGGACTCGGTCACTTAACAGGGCTACCCCACAAGGCCGAGTTGACATTTGGAAGAAGCCTGGAGCAGAGAGGCCTGCGATAGGTAGAAGAAGTAAGAGTTGGGAATGAAGAAGAACAATTAATAAGTGTGTGGGATAGGGTTACATGACGAGGGGCTACACATTTCAGGTCATTCAGCATCTTCCCATTTTCTCCCATGGGAGGAATATTGAGATGAGTCCACACTCCTTTTATATGGCTACCCCCAACCAAGAGCAGAAGACAGGAAGGAAAGGGAGGGTATTCACAAAATGAGTAGGCATTCCAAAATGGTGTCAAAGCCTGCAAAGGTTTATGAAGAAGAAGCTCATAAGATATTTAAAGGGTAAGCTCTGTTGACTTTTCCCTGCTCCTCCTTTTGAGCAGGTCTGTAGCGGTCAATCCCCTAACATGTAATTGTTGCAAGGGCACACCAATACAAGTGTCTGACAAAGAAGGACAAAGGGGTCATGGAGCCATGAAGCTATCTTCTGAGCTATAAAGCCTGAATTAAAACCAATACATTAGAATATTGCAGGATTTATGACTGGAGCAACCAGAACTGTTTCTGTCTCTTCTTGGGGAATGCCATAAATGACCACGTTATGAAACATTCTGAAACAGAAAGTGCCTACAGTCAAGACAGTCACAACAATAAACAGCATTAAACAGTCTTTGACTTGGTTTAATGCCATAGCTGGTGACAAAGGAGAACATCCTATTCAGTTACAATGTTTCTGGTGGATACAATATATTCCTGCAGGTTCCTCACTTTATCACAGTAGTGCTGTGGTGGTGGTGCTATGCGGCTCCAGTCGCAGACCCGTCAGCACATGAAGTGATAAAACGGGCTTCTATACAGCAATGCCTGGTGCCCTGGTGTCATTTTTTTTTTTTTTTTTTTTTTTTACTTTTTTCTTCAGCCAGCCGATGTGCACAGTGAAGACCTGAACAGTTAAAGATAGCAGATGATAGGCAAGATAATGTAACAGTTAAATACCCTGGACCGCAAGACTGCCAGGCAAATGTCAGCCCTAGGAAGCCAAAGATAAAAGCTCTTGTACAAGTGCAGGAACATAAAACTGCGGCTATTTCTTCCATGGCTTAACAGGACCTAATGCAATGACTGACCTAATGAGAAACAGTGTGCTTGGTCACTGATTTACCCTTCTTCGCTCTATCAAAAATTAGAAAAATCTGTACATTCATCCACCTGATCTAAGTAATATTAGACAGCTCGCCTTGTGCATCTGTCCTCCTCGTTGACAGGGCAAAACCTACTAGGCTAAAAGGGCTTGTCCGCCACCCGCAGTGAACTGGCTTGGACTGGGCTGTGGCTGCAGGCTTCATTTTTCAGTAAAGGCTCTTGCAACTCAGACATTCATAACATGCCCGTTTACAGCTAAAAGCACCCTGTTTGTTTATTGCATTTACTTTTTCAATTGCAGAAGCCTCGTTAAGTCTTCTTCTTAATTGTTTTCCCTTTATTTAGACTAGCAATGATTGGTTTTAAGAGTCAGGGATTAGGCGTGAAAGCTGTTGATTTGACATCATCACATTCATAAAAAACACCAGTAGTACTCCATCTACAGCAGAAGACAGAGTACTAGCTCCGCCATGTTTTATTTAAGTGACCGAGATAGTGATGTCGCTATCTCGAGCAATACCCTTGTGCGCCAGTAGGTGGCTTTGGTCGACTCCGTGGGCATCGTCGTCGCCGTGATGACATCGGGAGTAGTACATAGACGCCTCCTCAGCACAGTGACGTCAGTTTCTTTTCACGACTTTCCACGCCAAAGCGCAGTCACGAAGAACACTGAAATTGGTGCGCCGGAGCTAAAGCCCTGAATGGGAAAGCCCTGTCCCTAGAAATCAGTTCGCAAGCGGGGAGGATGGGTGGGTCGGTAAGGAATCTGCAACTAGAATATGTCTCTACCAGATATTTTTTGTTACTGAACATAATTAACTTGTACATCTGACAGAGACTTTTAGTTGTAGATTCCTTACCTTAGAAAAGATACCCAAACAATGCCATCCTCGGAGGTGGGCTGCGAACTAAGATCATACTAGAAAGTCCTGCAGGACCGATCGGACCAAAGTAGCCATCCCTATGTACCTGACTGTCCTGGCAGTAATGTTTAGTAAATGTGTGCAAGGATGCCCACATAGCCGCCTGACAGACAGAAACTCTGCGTGCTAACGCTGTGGAAGCAGCAGCTGCTCTGGTGGAATGAGCACACAAGCCCTCAGGGGGTTGCTTCTTTGCCAAAGCGTAGCAGGTTCTGATGCAAAGAAGTACCCATTATGAGATGGTATATTTTTGCAACGCCTTCCCTTTCTTCGCACCTACATATCCAACAAAGAGTTGATCGTCCATCCTGAAATCTTTCGTGTGATTGAGATAGAACGCCAACGCTCTTTTTGGATCTAGGCGGTGGAGTCTCTCCTCCTCATGAGAAGGATGTAGAGGTGTGTAAAAAGTAGGCAAAGTGATGGACTGGCCTACAGGAAGGAAGGAAGCCTTAGTGCGTAACACCACTTTCTCAAGGTGCACAGACAAAAATGGGGGCTTAGAAGATAGAGCTTGAAGCCCACTCACTCTGCGAGCAGAAGTGATGGCAACAAGAAAAACTGTTTTGAAATTAAGGAGCTGTAAGGGACAATTGTGCATCAGCTCAAAGGGAGTACATATTAAGCAAGTAAGGACAAGACTGAGGTCCTACTGAGGCATGATAAACTGAGTGGGAGGAAACAAATGGGTGAGGCTCTTAAGGAATCTGCTAACAATAGAAGACTTAAAGAGTGAAGGCTGATCAGGCAACCTAAGAAAGGCTGCGACAGCCGAATAAATAACTTTTAAGGGTGCCCAAAGCAGAGACCTGGTAGGTCAAAGAAAGAATAAACAAAGGAACTTCAGAAAGAGAAGCAGAGAAGGGATCAACAGATTTGTTGGTACACCATGCCACAAATTTATGCGAACAACAGGCATATACCATTTTGGTGGACGGACGCCTGGCTGTCAAGATTACATGACAGACTTCAGGTGGAAGGTCAAAAGCCGTCAATTGCCACCACACAGGGGCAGTCTGAGTGGAGGATCGGTAGCCATGCTTAATAGCTCTGGATACCATACTCTCCATGCCCAGTCTGGTGCCACCAAGATTACTTGGGCCCGATCGTTCTTGATCTTCTTGAGAACTCTGGACAGAAGTGGTACAGGCGTAAAGGAGGCCGGAGTTCCACTCAAGACGAAAAGCATCTCCGAGCGAGTGCCGCCTGGGAAACTCCAACGCGCATAACAGCTGACATTGCCCATTCTCTACAGAGGCGAAGAGATGTAACCAAGTCTCTCCCCAGTGCTGAAAGAGACCTTGCGCCACCTCCAGATGGAGATGCCATTTGTGATCGGTTATGCATCGATAGCTGAGCTCGTCTGCTCTGGCGTTCAGAAAGCACCGCCAGATGTTGAACCACCAGACTGAGGTCCTGATGTGCCAGCCATATCCAGAGGTGTAGCGCCTCCTGACAAAGGGTTGCTGTACCGCATGGCGGTAGTGTTGTTCATGATCACTTACACTACTTT
Source organism: Pleurodeles waltl (assembly GCF_031143425.1). Taxonomy (NCBI): domain Eukaryota; kingdom Metazoa; phylum Chordata; class Amphibia; order Caudata; family Salamandridae; genus Pleurodeles; species Pleurodeles waltl. Next base: position 971,787,713 of record NC_090446.1, on the reverse strand, counting down.
CTCTTTGAGAGAGGGAAGAAATGGTTTCAATGCAAGCCTGATCGCCCGCAGCTCCAGAAGATTGATATGGAGCCCAGACTCTGCCAGAGACCAGAGGACTCTGATCTACGCCTCTCCCATGTGGCCGCCCCCATCCCAGAAATGACGCGTCCGTCACCATGGATAGATCTGGTTGGGGAAGGGAGAGGGATCTGCGTTGACCCAATGCCGATTCAAAAGCCACCACTGCATGTCTTTTGCGGTCCCCTCCGAGATCTGGACCATGTCGGAGAGATTTCCCTGGTTCTGCGCCCACTGGAACTTCAAGTCCCACTACACAGCCTGCATATGCCATCTGGCATGTGTTACTAGTAGGACGCAGGAGGCCATGAGACCCAACAGCCTCAGAGTCAGTCTCACCGGAACCCAAGATAGAGGCAGAGAGAGCAGAATCATAGCCTGGACTCGCTTTTTGGGAGGATAGGCTCAAAGCTGCACTGTGTCCAGAACAGCTCCCATGAAAGGGAGCGTCGGAAAGGGAGTCAGGTGTGACTTCGGCATGTTTATAGTGAACCCCAGCATGTGAAGGAGTCTGAAGGTGGGAGATGACTTTCTGGGGTGAGTCCGCCTTCAACAGCCAGTCGTCGAGATAGTGAAAGACTGAAACACCCAACTTGCGCAGATAGGCTGCAATCACCGCCATCCCTTTCGTGAACACCAGAGGGGAGCTGGTAAGGCCAAAGGGGAGCATGGTAAATTGAAAATGCTCGTGACATACCATGACATACCATGAATCGTAGGTAACGTCTGTGGGCAGGCAAAATCGGAATATGGAAATAAGCGTTCTGCAAGTCCAATGCTACCACCCAATTTTCTGAATCCGAGGCAGACCGGACCTGAGCCAGGCTGAGCATTTTGAATTCCTCCTTCTTAAAGAAGAGATTGAGGGCCCTAAGGTCTAGGATAGGACGTAAGCCATTGTCTTTTTTGGGCACCTGAAACGAGAATAACAAACCACGACCTACTTCGGACACAGGGACCCTCTATATGGCTCCCTTGGCCAAGACAGCTGCGACTTCCTGCCGGAGAAGTGCCAAATGATTCTCTGGTATACTGCTAAATGATGGAGGCATGGCTGGTGGGGGAGATTCGAAGGGGAGGCTGTAGCCCCTTCGAACGATCTGCAAAACTCGCCTGTCCATAGTGATGGATTCACAGTGGGGTAGGTGATGGCGAATGCTGCCGCCAACTGGACCAGTGTGAGGGGACAGACTAGGAGGGTTTGGAGGCTGCAGCAGGGGCGGACTGGGCAGACCTCTGGTTCCCTGTCCTACAACCATGCGGGATTCCGCATCCCCGGCCACACACCAGCTGAACAGCATGGGTGGCACTGTGGCTGGAAAAGGGACACCACAGGGAGCCCCTTCTGTGGCCACAAAAGGGGTGAAAAGTGGACTGTTGGGGAGGAGGGGCGGTGGATAGGTCAAGAGACCGAGCCTTAGCCCGGGAGTCCTTGAACCTCTCCAGCGCCGAGTCCGCCTTGTCTCTAAAGAGACAGGAGCCATCGAAGGGCATGTCTATAAGAGTCTGTTGGACAACTCCTGAGAAACCAGATGTAGATAGCCAGACGTGGTGCCTCAAGGCCACCATTGTCGCAACTGATCTACCCAGAGAGTCGGTCGTATCCAGCCCACAACGGATTGTGAACTTCGCCGTGTCTCTCCCATCTTTGACTGCTTGGGAGATGATAGCACGGGCCTCCACCGGTATCTGCGGCAGGACATGCGCAACCGTATCCCACAGGGAATGGAAATAACGGCCCAAAAGGCATGCAGTGTTCACGGACCGCAGCGCAAGGCTGGAGGATGAAAATAACTTCTTACCAAATTGTACCAGCCTTTTGGATTCCCTATCCGGGGGTGCGGAATGGAACGTGCCAGAAGAAGAGGACGCCTGGATAACAAGACTCTCAGGCGTAGGATGTTGGGACAGGAAGTTCGGGTCGGTTGGCGCAGGCCGATGGCGGCGAGCGATAGTCCTGTTCACAGAAGCCCCTGTATTGGGTTTGGACCATGTACCCAAAAGGACGTCAGTGAGGGCTTCATTAAATGGGAGAAGGGGTTCAGACATAGAAGCCCCAGGCTGAACCACCTCCGTCAGGAGGTTAGACCTGACTTCAACAGTAGGTAGCTCAAGGCCAAGGACCTCAGCCGCCCTGCTAACCACCATACCATAGGTAGCTCCCTTCGCCGTAGCCACAGTAGGAGGAGACAGCATGCCAGAGTCAGGAGAAGTATCAAGACCATTGGTTTTGTCCAAATCCTGTGCCGAGTCCATAGTAGGGTCTTCCTGGTATTCATAAGGGTCCAGGGACCCCTCCAATTCCTGCCCGTATTCGTACCCATAGGAAAATGGGTCAGAATCCGACCTTGGGTGAATAGGGCCCACCGAAGCCGATGGCGGCGTCGGCTGATGCCACTCCGACTCGTCGGGAATGAGAATCGGGTCGACGTCGATAGTGGCCACTACTGACGTCGGGAGCGTCGCTAAACGACTCAGCGCCGGGGAAGGTCTCGACTGTGCGACCGGCGTCGGTGCGTATCCACACACGGATCCGGAGGCGACCTCGGTGGCCGGGGCCGAAGCCACCGGCTCGGAACCCGTAGCCCCTCAGCCAAGCCCCTTAGGCCCGAAGGCGCCGTATCGGGGTCGGCACGTCCAAAGATGAGGCGCATGGCCTCGTAGAACTCCTTCAGTTGGGCGGGGGTCGCTCCGGCAAACTCAAGGAAGCGCGGAGTCGACCCAGACGTAGGCTGGAGGCCTAGTTCGTGGACGCTCATCCCCCGTTGCGTCGGCCGAGCGACGGGGTTAAGTCGGAGAGCGATGGGACTTCTTCGACTTCTTCTTCTTACCTTGACCCGAAGATTTCAAAGAAGTCTAGTGGTGGTGGCTCCGCGACCAATCTCGAGACTTTCCTCTCGAGCGAGATCAGGATCTACATGGAGTTGGGTGCCGGGCCGCCATCAGCTTTAGGCACCGCTCCCTCAAGCCTTCGGATGCATTGCCCGGCACTCGGAGCACGACTTTGGGTCATGGTCGCGCTCGAGGCACCACAGGCAGACACGATGAGGGTCCATCACCGACATCATGTGGTGGCAGTCCTCGCATGGCTTGAACCCGGTCTTCGGGCACATTGTCGACGCACCAAAGGTCGCACAAAAAAATAAAAATAAAATCGACAAAACGGCTGAATTTGGCCAAAAAATAGCCGAGGGTAGCTCTCTCTCGGATCAGCGCGTGGCGCGGAAAGAAAAGAACTGACGTCACTGCACGGGGGCGGCGTCTATGTACTACTCCCGACATCATTGCGGCGACCACGACGCCTATGGAGTCGACCAACGCCACCTACCGACGCGCAAGGGTAATGCTCTAAGAAAAAATCTCTGGGTCCAGTCTGACGCCTGGGGGAAATTCTAAGGTAAGGAATCTGCAACTATAAGTCTCTATCAGATAGGTATGGTACTGTACAGTGAAGTGAAGCTAATGCCTGTGTACCAGGTGGCTTGAGCTGCAACACTAAATGTGCTAGAAACTATAGGACAACATTCAGTCCTTTGTGCTCATGGGCCAGAGTATATGGCTCAAAAGACAGAATCTTAAACTTTACAAAGAGGTTCAACAGTTTCAAATCAGGACTAGGCTTAGGGCTCCCTATACTTCTTGGGGACCAGGAAGTAGAAGGAATAACATCCTGCACCTCACCTCTCTATGTGCACCATTTATATGGCCTGTTCCTTTAATAAGGCCAGAATTTACACCTCGAAGACTGAGGTGTGGACTGGGGAATTCTTCCTGACACCAGGTGGATGTTTCAGAGGAATGGTTGCAAGGCTGCGGCAATACTTTGATTAATTCCCCATTGGGCCAGAAAATGAGAGACTGCCCACCCAGCCGGAAGGTGATGGTGGACAAGAGGAAAAAAGAACGGATTTGTGACAAGCGGAATCGGAGGGAGGGGGGCATTTTTGATACACCTTTAACAAGGAGTGAAAGAACTCTGGCAGTATTTGCTGGTTGAATAGGTTGTCTCTGATGGGAAAGCTGAAATAGCCACAAAAGGTGATTGTACTACTGATGAAAATGTTTTAATGTAGATGTTAGTCCCAGAGAGAATGCCGTAGCATGGTTGTTTTTAAACTGCTCCAATTAACAGCTTTTTCTCTGAAGATCCTCTCACCATCAAATGGCATGTTTATTGGAGGAGCCTCCAAGGCTCAGGGAAATACTGTTTAGCACACTCAATCATGACTCTGCAAAGTCACTGTAATCACCACGAAGCAGGCCAGAGTATCAGTCAAGTCTGCATGTCAAAATTAATGTGAAAGTGTCAAGGCTTACCCTAACTAGCTTAGAGAACAACCAGGTGTTTGAGGGAAGCTAATAATAGCTAATTTCACCATTTCCCTAAAGACGTGAACATACCAATTGTAGGAAGCTTCCTCTGTATATATTATATCAAAATGAGATATAGTGCGCACAGAGTCCAGGGGTTCCTCAGAGGCTTACCAGAGGGTAAAGTATATAATGCTCTCTTTTGTAGTAGTGTGTTCGAGCAGCTAGGCTTATTAGAGGGTAGTGCAAAGCATTTGTTGTACACACACAGACAAAAGAAGCACACACTCAAGGACTTCATTGCAGACCAATGGTTTTTATAGCAAAAATATATTTTCTTAATTTATTTTTAGAACCACAAGATTCAAGTTGTAGGTAAGTACTTCAATAGATTCGTATTTCACATGTATCAACAGTACTTTGTTTGAAATCGGTAAGTTATACAGTTCTTGAAATATTGGCAAAAATCTGTTTTCAGAAACAGTTCCTGGGGGGAAGAAAAGTTAGATCATTTTACAGGAAAGTATAACACTTACAGTTTCAGTCTCTGGAATTTAGGAAGTCCACCGGTTGGGGTTCAAGTTAACCCCAAACACCCACCACCAGCAACACGAGGCTGGCAGGGTGCAATGGTCAAAGATGAGCAATTTTAACGTGGGCTCCTATGGAGACAGGGGGTACTTGGAATCAGGCCTGCCTGTAGGTAAGTACCCACGGCTCAGTAGGAAGACCAGGGGGGATTGAAGGAGCACTGGAGGGGCCACAAGTAGGCACCAATCACACACCCTCAGCGGCACAGGGGCGGCCGGGTGCAGGGTGCAAACAGGATGTTGGGTTTCCAATGCAGGTCTATGACAAGACCCCGGGGGTCACTCAGAGACTGCAGGCGAGGTCTGGGGGATTGTCTCGGGCACACCACAGGTCAGACAGGGAGGAGGGCCACCTGCTGAACTTTTCTGCACCAGGTGTTGGTTTCTCCAGGGCCTGGGGGCTGCGGGTGCAGTGTGTCTTTAGGCGTCGGATATCTTCGGCCACAGCTTCACGGTCAGGGGGTCCTCGGGAGTCCCTCTACATGCGTCATCGTGGAGGGGCGGAGAGGTCAACCCAGGGTGGGCACTTACTCGCAATCGCCTGGGGATCCTCTCTTGCTGGGTGGACCAAATGTACAAAGGCCGTGGGCGTCGGGTGCACAGGGGTCAGGACTCGCGCATCTGGAGCGAGGTGGGAGTCCTTGGTTGTTGGTTTTTCTTAGACAGAGCCGCTGTCCTCAGGAGTTCTTGGTCCTTTTGGGTTCAGAGCAGTCCTCTGGAGTTGGGCCTGCTGGATGCGTCGCTGGTCTTTTGCAGGTTCTTTAAAGCAGGACACAGTCCAGTAGGGCTGGGGCCAAATCAGTTGTTGTCCTCCTCCTTCTCTGCTGGGGGTTTCAGCTAAGCAGTCCTTCTTGTCAGGTCACCAGCAATCTGGTGAGCTGGGTTCAGGGAGGCCCTTAAATCCTAGATTTAGGGGTGTTTTAGGGGTCAGAGGGCAGTAGCCAATGGCTACTTTCCCTGAGGGTGGCTACACCCTCTTTGTGCCCACTCCCTTAGTGGGCACAAGGAGTCCTTGTCCTCCAAACCTACTGGTCCCTGTCCTCCAAACCAAGATGGAGGATTCTGCAGGGATGGAGGTCATCTCAGCTCTGGACATTTGGTCCTGGATGTGGTGGTCACTTCTCACTGTTTTTCCTAACTTTCCTGCCGGACTTGCCGCCAAAAGTGGGGCTTTGTCCGGGGGACAGGCAGCTCCACTAGCTGGAGTGCCCTGGGGCACTGTAATCCGAGGCTTGAGCCTTTGAGGATCACCGCCGGGTGTTACAGTTCCTGTATGGGGGAGGTGTGAAGCACCTCCACCCAGGACAGGCTTTGTTTCTAATCAAAGAGTGCACAAAGGCACTCACCCCCCATGTGGCCAGAAACTTGTCTGAAAGTGGCAGGCTGGCACAGACTGGTCAGTCCTACACTAGCAGTTTGGCTAACATCCAGGGGGCATCTTTAAGATGCCCACTGTATGCATTTTCTTTTTTTTAAAAATACCACACTGGCATCAGTGTGGGTTTATTGTGCTGAGAAGTTAGTTACTGAACTTCCCAATGTTCAGTGAAGCCATTATGGAGCTGTGGAGTTTGTAATGTAGGGCATATTGCTCATGCAGCCATGCCCTCACCTGTGGTATAGTGAATCCTGCCTTAGGGCTGTAAAGCCTGCTAGAGGGGTGACTTACCTATGCCACAGGCAGTGGTTTGTGCCCATGGCACCCTGAGAGGGGTACATGTCGACTTTGCCTTTTTCTCCCAAGCAGCACACACATGCTGCAAGGCAGTATACATGTGCTTGGTGAGGGGTCCCCTAGGGTGGCATAATACATGCTGCAACCCTTAGAGACCATCCCTGGCCACAGGGCCCTTGGTACCATAGGTACCTTTTACAAGGGACTTAACTCTGTGCCAGGGTTGTGCCAATTGTGGAAACAAAGGTACAGTTTTTGGGAAAGAACACTGGTGCTGGGGCCCGGTTAGCAGGATCCCAGCACACTTTCGATCAAAGTTGGCATCAATACTAGGCAAAAAGTGGGTGGGGGGTAACCATGCCAACAGTAGCACTTCCCTACACCAATCTATAAGGCACATGCCATTTGTAAAGCCTACCTGCCTGAGGCAAAAACTTTCTGCTTCATGGTGTCAAGTCATTTGGACATCTGGTGAAGAGGGGTAGTAAGAAAGGAGTGAGGATTCAATATTGCTGCAGATGCTTCAACTACTCAGCTTTTCGGAAAAGGGTCAGCCGTCAAGAACTTTGGGTGAGACAGAATGGCGGCAGGCAGTTGAGTAATTCAAAAAAATAAAAAATAAATTTCCTATGCTGCAAGCAGTAGCTACAGCAAAGCCTTGATGAAGGGCAGAAGAGGCTCTGGAGGTACAGATGATGGCTGTAGGATTTCCACAATAATCTCTGATTTGGGCTCTGCAGACAGAAGGGGCAATTAAGGTTACTGAACTGATTTACGCACAACGGTGGGTAAAAAGCAACCCTCTTTCAAAGGTGTGGCTTCAAGGATAAGGAATATCCACCTCTCTAGGGGCAGAGCTTTTTCAGAACAAGAAGGAAGGAGGTTATCTTATCAGCTTCTGAATCATTCTTTTCAGTGTGCTAGAGGACCAAGTTGGTCATTTTAAACATAACTGCATCAGACTATTTCCTTGCATGGAAAGCTCTGGGCACGTGGTCTGCAAGAGGCTGGTCCACAAGCAATGTGCTGACCTTATCTCTAGCCACCTACAGTATTTTTTCAATTTTTTTTGGACTAAGGCAGCACCGAATGGGATTCCAAAAGCGGCACTGGGGATGATATCAAAACTACCAGTGATGCCAGCTAAGCCAGCATCTTTGAGAGAGAAAGCTTCCACAGAGGCAGCGAAGATGCTTAAGCTTGTGAAGGCATTGAGTCAAAGGCTTATGGGCAGCAGCTGCCGATTCGTCAGGTCCAAAGGGTATACCCCTTCCTTGGGAGCTTGAAGGGGCTCAGAAGAAAGAGAGATTCTTCAAAAGGTCCATTACTGGCCCAAGGCAAGAATAATTTAGCCTCCCGCCTTGTTATGGCCTTTGGATTCATCTAAGTGCAGGAATCAGACATACAGGACAGTCAGAGACATATGCTAGCAACAGCATCCAAAGAGCTAGACACATCAGGAGGTGACATCTGGCCTAGTCTACTGAACAAGTACTGTTATAATTCAGAAAAATCCAGTGAAAACTAACGGCAGCTACAGACTCACCTTGATAACACAGGGAAAAACAGAAAATCACGCCAGCTCATTCAGTGCAGAATATATGCCTGTTTCATCACTTTCTGGGCATGCAGAGTCATCAGGCAGCTCGGGAGAGATACTGCTAGAGAAAACATTTTTGAATATTGCTCCTTGTATTATTTATAAGGTGATGAATCTGCAGGGAGTAGTGCATCATTGTATTGTAGCAAATTCACATTTTCTGCATGACTACCCCAGATTTTGCCTCTTTTAAATCTTCATTTTGCTGGTTTTCAACTCTATAAACTTGAATACTGCTAAACAGTAATTGGGGGGGTTACACATTGCAAATCCCTGGCTGGCCTATTTAACTTGCCTATTAGTCCACTATAAATGGTGACGTAAGTGCAGTCATGGCACGGAAAGTTAAATATCATATATGGGCTCTAGTGTTAATTCACAACAGGTGCTACCAAATATGTTGACAAAATATATTCCTGCCAGAAGCACCACTAGATTGCAGTTTAAATACACATGAAAGGGAAAAACACTTCTCCCATCGCCCTGCATAAACAAATATTGTAGGAGGACGCCTGCCTGCTAGTAAGACATTTACTTCTTCAGGAGAAAGATTAAATGCAGTAAACTGCCACTGGTCAGCCTGGATGCAGAGAGGTGTAGATTTTGCAGGCCTGGGTGCAAGACCCATCCGTGCTGCTGCCACAAAAGTCCTTCGAAGGAGGATGGTCATGCCCAGAAGTTCCAGATACCACACTCCCCTGGTCCAATTGAGAACCACTAGAATGACTTAGCCCGGTCATTCCTGATTTTCCTCAGTATGTGAGGCAGGAGAGGTAGTGACAGAAAGGCATACAAGAGTCTCAGCCACCACTCTAAACGGAATAAGTCTTTGAGAAAGAGCCTTCTAAGGGAACTCCAACATGCAAAAGTGTTGACACTGCATTTTTGGTGGTGGCAATGAGATCGAGCTGGGGTTCTCACAATTGTTGGAAGCCATCCTGCGCCACATCCAGGTGTAGCTGCTATTCATGATCTGATAAGCATTGCTGGCTGATTTAATCCCTGGGATTTAAAGATCCTGCCAGGTGGTTAACAATCAGGGAGCTGTCCCAACGATTCAGACACTTCCAAAGTCACAGGATGTCCTGGCACAGAGCCCAGGACCTCACTTAGCCCTGCTTGTTGCCTTTCCACACTGCGGTGGTGCTATATTTGAAGACATGAACCAGCCTTCCCTTGATGGATGGCAGGAAGGCTTTCAATACCAATCTGATGGCCCACAACTACAACAAGTTTATATGGGGGCAGGTCTCTGCAGCAGACCCGAGTCCTCTGATCTCCACGTCTCCCAGATGACCTATTCCTCTCAACAGCGATGCATTAGTCACCACACTCAGCTCTGGGTGAGGTAGGGAGAGGTGTCTCCCACTGATCTAACTGCAGTTGAGCAGCAGTCTCCTCTGCACCCTGGTTGGGATCTGACAGGTTCCACTGGTGCTGGGCCCACTGAGACTTCTGATCTCACTGGAGTGCCTGTATGTGCCACCTTGCATGACTGGTGAGCAGAATGCATGAGGCCAGTAGACCAAGAAACCTCAGATCCATCCTTACCGAGGCTGAGGACAGAGGCTGAAACATTGGCATCCGAGCCCAAATGCTCTGGACCCGGTGATTTGAAGGGAAGGCCTCTAAAGCACACTATATTTGGAATGGCTGAGATGAAAAAGAGCCTCTGAGAATGAGTCTGGTGTGACTTTGACAGGGTTATTGTGAACACCAGTGATGTAAGGAGGTTTGCCGTTTGGAGGTGTTCTACAACCGACTGTGACTTCAAAAGCCAGTGTGGAGGAAGGGGAAGGCTGGTATACCTGACCTCCAGTGATAGGCAGTGATCATCACCATCACCTTTGTGAACACCCAAGGGGCAGTGGTGAGAGAAAAAGCGAGCACGGAAAACTGAAAATGCCTGTGGCCCACCTTGAACCGCAGGCAGGGTGTGTGGGCCTGCAGGACAGGGATATATCCTCGATCTTGGGTAGATAGAACCTGGGTCAGTGAACACCTTGAATTTGTCATTTCGCAGGAAGGAAACGAAAAGGTAAAAGTCGGCTCCGAGAAATACTAGGGGGGGCTACCATTTCCATGGCTCCTTTGTTCAAAAGAGACTTCACGTTCATGAAGTAAAATAGACAAATGGTCCTCTAAACCACTCTGCTGAGGATGGCAGAAGCAGTGGGAAGTAAAGGAATGACAGGAAATAACCTTATTTGCAGGGTCCACTTGTCAGATGTAATCTTTGCCACCAGTGGAGAAAATGTCTGCTCTAGCCTTAAACAGGTAAACTGTTTTATACACTGCCTGAGGGGCTGTGGACTTGGACGATAGCTGTACTCGCAGATCTGGGTGATGTCTGCTGGATCCTCTATCCCAACAGGACTGGCGTAGGCTGCCTGTTGTTGGGGTAGTGGGCCAAGGTGCTGTCTGCAAGCAAAAAAACCCTAGTGATGCCTCAAAAGGGACAAACTTGCTGTGGATACTGTCTGGCTGGTATGGAAAGACCAAGGAAGTGCACTTTCTTTAAAGCGCTCAAGGGCAGAGTCCTTCATCTCACCTAAAAGTGAGACTAGTCAAAGGATAAATCCTTGATTGATGCCTGAACGTCACCCTAGACCCCTGTGGCTCTAATCCAAATGTTGCTGGAGCACCATGTGAACACCAACAACTTTACATAAGCAGTCTGTTGTGTCCAAGCCTAACCGATGGCCCATTAGGCTGCATACTCGCCTTCTAAAATAGTCTGCGCCAAACTGCTGCAGAATTCCCCTGTCAGAAATGGTGCTTCTTTTTGGCTGGGGTACGCACCTAAGCCAGGCAGAACCCACCAGTCTAATCAGGGCAAGTAAGTTACACACCAAAGATAACCTGGGCTCACACCCTGGCAGCTTGGAAGAGAGAAATCAGACTTATCCCCAGAGGCAAAGTGTAAAGCGTTTGCGCAACACACCCACACCAGTAACACAATAAATACACCACAAAAGGACAATATATATTTAATGTTACTTACCCAGTAGACACCTGTTCATGGCATGGCATGTAGTGCTGCAGATTCACATGCTTTCCCTAAGTCCATCTAGTGTTTGGCTTGGAATGTTACAAGTTGTTTGCCTTCGAAGAAGGTTTTCGAGTAACGAGATCGAGTGACTCCTCCTCTCGGTGATAGTACACATGGGCATCAAGTCCTTTGTTAGATTGTTTTCCCACAGGAAGGTGAAGTAAAAGTGTAGAAATATATATATATATATATATATATATATATATATATATATATATATATATATATATATATATAGTGAGAAAATAAGATGTCCATGCAATGTATATACATATTTACATAAAGTACAACAACAGCTACAGGCTTCTGGGGAGGAGGGAGAGCCCATGTGAATCTGCAGCACTGCATGCCACACACATATGTCTACTGGGTAAGTAACATTTTCCGTTTGATGGCATGTGTAGCTGCAGATACACATGCTTTGCATAGAATGTAAAGCAGTCCCCTCCCAGAATAAGTGGTGGCTAGCCTGCAGGTGTTGGACTAATTTGAAATAGTGTTTTAAGTACTGCCTGCCCAGCATTTGCTTGTTGACGAGATAAGACACCCACACAGTAGTGTTTAGTAAATGTGTGGGGTGTGGACCATGTGGCTGCTTTACATATATCTGCCATTGGTATGTTTCCTAAGAATGCCATTGAAGCTCCTTTCTTTCTAGTGGAACGTGCTTTAAAATTTATTAATAAATGTCTTTTAGTCTTAAGATAGCAAGTATGAATACATTTTACTATCTATCTAGCTAATCCTTGTTCTGAAATAGGATTACCCTTATGAAATTGTTGAAAAGCCACAAAAAGTTGTTTAGATTTTCTGAAATCTTTTGTTCTATCTATATAATACATGAGAGCCCTTTTAACATCAAGGGCATGAAGAGCTCTTTCAGCAACTGAATGTGGCTGTGGAAAGAAGACTGGCAATTTCACTGATTGAAATTAAATGGTGAAACTACTTTAGGTAGGATTTTTTGTGAATTTGAAAGAAAGGTTCTTCTAGAGTGAATGCTTGAATTTCACTAACTCTTCTTAAGGAGGTAATTGCTGCTAAGAAAGCAACCTTCCATTATAAAAACTGGAGAGGGCAAAAATGCATGGGTTCTAATGGTGGGCCCATAAGTCTTGTGATAACTAGGTTAAAATTCCGTGCTGGAGCTGGTTAAGCTGTAGGTGGAATAATTATTGTAAGGCCTTCCATGAAAGCTTTAATAACAGGAGTCCTAAACAAAGAAGTGTGCTGTCTGTTTTGGGGGTAAGCAGCTATTGCTGTTAAATTGATTTTAATAGAGGAATATGCAAGATTTGCTTTTTGTAAATGCAGCAAATAACATACAATATCCTGTACTGATGCTTTGAGTGGATTAATGTTTTTGGGTTGCCAGTAATATACAAAATGTTTCTATTTAGCAGCATAACACTGTCTAGTTGTAGGTTTGTGTGCTTCCTTTAGAATGTCCATACATTCAGATGGAAGCTGTAAATAACCAAATTCTATGACCTCAGGAGCCAATCTGCCATGTTGAGCATACTGGGACTGGGATGCCTGATTAGACCTTTGTTCTGAATCAAAAGGTCTGGTGTGTTTGGGAGCTTGTGAAGTGGTACTACAGACAGATCCAACAGTGTCGTGTACCAGTGTTGACGTGCCCACGTGGGAGCTATAAGTGTCATAGTGAGGGAGGTGTGACGGATCTTGTTGACGACAAATGGAATTAGTAGGAGAGGGGGGAAAGCGTAAGCAAATATCCCTGACCAATTGATCCATAGAGCATTGCCCTTGGATTGAGGGTGTGGGTACCTGGAATGCGAAGTTTAGGCATTTTGTGTTTTTGCTTGTGACAAAGAGGTCTATGTGTAGGGTTCCCCAGGTTTGGAAGTATTGTTAAATCACTTGTAAGTGAATCTCCAATTTTTGTATTTGTTGCTGTGACCTGCTTAAGAGGTCCGCTAGTTGGTTGTGTATCCTCGGGATATACTCTGCTAGCAGTTGAATGTGATTGTGTATTGCCCACTTCCAAATTGTCTGTGCTAGAAGGGACAATTGAGATGAGTGCGCCCCCCCCCACCCCTGTTTTTGCAGATAATACATTGTGGTCATGTTGTCTGTCCTTATCAGCACTGTTTTTTGTGTAATCTGTGGTTGAAAAGCTTTGAGTGCTAGAAACACTGCTAGCAATTCAAATGGTTTATGAGTTAAGTTTGTTGAATTGAGTTCCATTCCCCTTGTATGGGGAGGTTGTTGAGATGGGTTCCCCAACCTGTCATGGATGCATCGGTTGTGATTATGGTCTGTGGAACAGGGTCCTGAAATGGCCGCCCTTGTAGAGAGTGGTAAGTTTGGCGGTCCAACGACACTAGATCCTGAAGCTGACCCTGTGCTTGAGACCATTGTTGCAAGAGACACTGCTGTAGCGGTCTCATGTTTAGGCGTGCATTGGGTACTATTGCTATGCATGATGCCATAATTCCCAAGGGTTTCATGATGAACCTCACTGTGTAAGTGTGGTTGTATTGTAGTTGAGATATGACATTGTAAAAAGCTTGAATTATCAGTGGGTTTGGGTATGCTAATGCTGACTGAGTGTTCAGAATTGCTCTCAGATATGGTTGTATTTGTGCTGGCTGTAAATTAGATTTTTGGTAACTGATTGTGAATCCTAGGTTGTGTAGGGTATCCACAGTGTACTGCGTGTGCTGTTGACAGGTTTGAATTGTGCTGGCTTTTATGAGCCAGTCGTCCAGATAGGGAAAAACATGTATATGTTGCCTTCTGAGGTATGCTGCAACCACTACGAGGCATTTGGTGAATACCACTGGTGCTGTTGTTACTCCAAAGGGTAGTACCTTGAACTGGTAATGCTTGTCTGTTATCACAAATCTTAAAAATGTGCGGTGTGCTGGATGTATGGAAATGTGGAAATAAGCATCTTTTAAATCTAATGCGGTCATGTACTCTTGTTTCTGTAGCAGGGTAATGATGTCCGAGACCACGTGAAAATGGTCTGACAGAATGTTCTGATTGAGGGGTTGGAGATCCAAGATTGGCCCATCTTTCTTTGGTATGAGAAAGTATAGCGAATATACTCCTGACCCTTGTTGGGATATAGTTACCATCTATATGGCACCTTTGAGTAGAAGTGATTGTACCTCTTGTTTTAATAAACTTAGATGTTCCAGATAAAGTCTGTGCGAGCGAGGGGGAATGTTTGGTGGAGTAGAGAGAAGTTCTAGGCAATAACCATGTTGGATAACTGACAGAACCCATTGATCTGTATTAATGTTGTACCATTGTTGGTAAAACTTTTCTAGTCTTCCTCCCACAGGAGTTGTATGCTGTGTGGGGATCTGTAAAAAGTCACTGTTTGGTTGAGGTGGAGGAACCTCTGGGGCGCTAAATTTACCTTTCCCACTATAGGTACTTCCTCTGTAAGAGCCTATGTTGTAAAAATGTGGTCCTTGTTTCTGTTGGGATGTGGATGACTCTGAGGTTGATGGTTTAAAGCCACCTCTAAACTGGGGCCTGCGATAAGTTCCCTGGGTAGGGGTAGTGTAAAGGGCACCCATACCTTTAGACGTATCAGAGTCTTTTTTCAGCTTTTCTATGGTGGTATTGACTTTTGGGACAAATAAGTGTAGCCTATCAAAGGGCATATTTAACACTGCCTGTTGGATTTCTGGTTTGAACCCTTAGGTTCTTAACCATGCCTGTCTTCTAATAATCACACTGGTATTGATACCTCTTGCTGCTATATTTGATTATTAGAGATAGCCTGCCCCTCTGTTACTATCTGTGGTGCTCTTTTTTGGTGTTCTGTTGGAAGGTACTGCAACAAATCCTCCATCTCATCCCAAAGAGCTCTGTCAATTTTTGCTAACAGTGCCTGAGAATTTGCAATCCTCCAGTGATTAGCAGCTTTAATTGCTACCCTTTTCCCAGCTGCATCAAACTTACGACTCTTCTTGTCTGGGGTAGGAACATCCCCTGTGGATTGGCTATTTGCCCTTTTCCTTGCTGCACTGACTATAGAGTCAGGTGGTAATTGGTCTCTAATAAAAAGAGGATCTGAAGGTGCAGGCTTATAATTTTTGTCTACCCTTGGCGTGATGATTCTAGACTTCACTGGCTCCTTGAAAATGTCCTCTGAATGTTTAAGCATGCCTGGGAGCATAGGTAGAGACTGATACTCTTTGTAAGTAGATGATAATGTTTTAAATAAGAAGTCATCCTCGATGGGATCTGTATGCAACTGCATGTTGTGATATGCAGCTGCCCTAGCTATCACCTGACTGTATGCAGTGGTTTCTTCAGTTGAAGATGGCCTAGCAAGGTATAGATCAGGATCATTAGAAGGTATGGAATCTGAATCATATAATTCCGATGGATCTATATTCTGATGCGTATCATCTAAATCATCCCCATGTGTTGAGATAGGGGATTGTGGAGCAAATTGAGTAGGTGAAGGTTGTGGTGGAGTATCTGTTGGTGGAGAAGCAGGACGTAAAGGAGAATATGGTGGTGAAGGCTGTTTGGTGCTTTTGGTTTCTCCTTTCGCTTAAATATTTTAGCAGGTGGAGGCCCAGCTTCTACTGTCTCTTGGAAAGTCAATTTTCTCTCTGTTGTAGGAAGAAGAGACGCAATAATTCTTCCTGTTTCCTTATGGATATGGATTTTGTGCTGTTTAACGTCCATTACTTCCCGTATGGGCCTAATTTCAGAAGACTCCTCAGTAGTTAGTGCATATTTTTCACCAACAGTTTTCAGCTCTGAAACCTTGGAAACTGAATGTTTCAGATGAAAAATGTTGGCTCTGAAATCAATGGCAGTTTTTTCAGCTTCGAAATGGAAGCCTCTGATTTTCGGCTCGATCTCGAAACAGGTATGGCATGCTGTTTGGTCTGTGCCGAATACACTTTGGTCTTCGGTTCAGGGCGCCTAACCTGAGGGTTGGTCATCCGACGGTGTTTTTTTAGGTCCGACCATGGCCGGCAAGCAGTGGGGGACCTAGACCGGTGCTGAAGTCTTTTTGGTTGCTTTTTGTGGACGGGAAGGGGCTGATGTACTCACGCACTGTGCCGGTGGGATGGAATGACCGTCACCATCCAAATCTCGATCCGAATCAGAGTCTGCGATGGAAACTGCAGTCTGATGAGCCATCTCTTCTTGAGCGTGTTCTTCTCTGAAGATTTTGGGCATTTGTTCTGACAACTTGGACGCCATCTCCAACCGACATGCCCTTCGATCCCTAAGAGTCTTGTTCAAATGGAAGGACTGACACGCTTCACACCTTTCATCTCTGTGATCTAGAGAAAGACATAGATAGCACACCGAGTGATGATCTGTGTAGGGAAACTTGGCGTGACACCGAGGGCAAAAGCGAAATGGAGTCCGTTCCATCAGCCAGACATCGTTCGGCAACCATGAGTCGAAGTATGCCCAAGAAGGGTGCGGTCGCCCAAAAAGGGCGTTTAATCAACCCCGACATTTACAATTGGCTCAAACGTAAGTTAAAAAACACAATTGAGAATTATACCAATGTTTTTATAGAAAAGGAGAAGTTCAGCTAGTACCGAACCAAGATCTACTGGAGCGAGAGGAAACACGTCCGAACCCGACGGCGGAAAGAAAACAATCTAACAAAGGACTCAATGCCCATGCGTACTATCACAGAGAGGAGCAGTCATTCGATCTCGTGAAGAAAAACAAATTGCAACATTCCGAGCCCAATACTAGATGGGAGACTTATGCAAGGCATGCGTATCTGCAGCTACACATGCCTAAACATATATATATATATATATATATATATATATATATATATATATATATATATGTGAATATCTTTGAACCAGTACGGCATAAATCATAAGAACTGTGCATATGGACCAATTACTGAAAGATGATGCTTATTATCCAGATAATGCAAAGTCACTGTGATACACATTATGACATCAGATTATGCAATTGGATAATTTTGTAGGTTATTAATGACCATCCAAAGTATATAAATCCCCATGTGTCATCCAGAATGCCTCAATCTGCACAGGACACCATGAGTACACCACTCACCCCACCTGTCCTTAATTGCAGGGTGGTAGTCTCTCTAGCTGCCAACAGGCAGACAGACCAGCACACACCGAAAAAGTAGTTCAAATAGCGGTGCCAACACCATAGGGCCTTGGCAGAATAGAGTCATCGAGCAGCCGGCAGCAGGGTAACAAACAAAAAAGCAATCCAGTCAATCCTTTAGGCCACCCAACAAGTGGCAGACAGCAGGACAACAGCAGATGAGCAGTCCAGATGAGTAGTTCGAGAAGTGTAGCAGTCCTTCTGACAAAAGGTCAGTCTCAGTTCCTGAAAGTGCTCTCCATTCATGGGGTCAGAGCCCCTATACTAGTACTCAAAAATGTCTTTGATCAGGGGGTGACTTCAAAGGAACCCTTTCAAGTGTAACACAACCCCTTTCAACTCAGCCCTGGCTTCAGACATCAGTAAGGGGTAAGTCAGTCCTTTGTGTGAGGGCAGGACACAGCCTATTGACATGTAAGGTGTGGACCTCCCCCAGCCCAGGAAGACTATAAGTATGCAGATGCCACTCCTGTCACACCCAGCCCTCCTGTGTTGTGGCTGTCTGTCAAAAGTATGCACAATGTGCAGCTGTCACTCAGCCCTAGATGTGGATTGGAGTAAGGTTGCAAAACACTAGAGTTATAATCACAGAGAAATGCTCACTTTCTATAATTGGCATTTCTAAAGCAGTAATGTAAAAAAACAACTACACCAGTAAGCAGGATTTTCCACTACCATTCCAAACATACCAACGCGACTACTTTCAGATCAGAATTTACCACTTAAAAATATATAAAGGAATTCCCTATCCTAACTTATGACCAATGTTCCCTGTAAGGTGCGCGCGCACCTTTCCTTCCCTCACCGCGCAGGCCCCTTGGTCAAGCGCGCAAGT
This sequence comes from Pleurodeles waltl, assembly GCF_031143425.1. Taxonomy (NCBI): domain Eukaryota; kingdom Metazoa; phylum Chordata; class Amphibia; order Caudata; family Salamandridae; genus Pleurodeles; species Pleurodeles waltl. Next base: position 971,769,470 of record NC_090446.1, on the reverse strand, counting down.
TGCCACGTTCTTGTAACGTCGCTCCCTGCATCATGCGGGAGAGAGGACATCAGCGATGCGTTTACAAAATAGACACAGCACGAGGACACGGTCACTCTTTGCCGCCGAGCAGGAAGGACATCTTCAAAGACTTCAGGACGAAAAACGAAAGTGAAGCCACCGGACAGATCACTGCATTCAAGCAGGTACTTGTATGTTTATTTAGAGGACCTTGGGGGCACAGAAGGCATCTGTGAAAGAAAAATGTGCTGAGAACACACGAGACTCAGCAGCGTTTCAGTGTAGTGTTCCGAGATGTTTTAGGCGTATGAGCCAGTTGTAATGCACATAAAAAATAAAAAATAAAAAAAAGAAACGCATTGGTTCTGACGGCGGCATAGCACTAGAATTATCACTTTTAGCTGCATTGCTGTACAACATAGCCACAAATAATTGCTAACGCCAACAGCTCTCATAGGCCAGACCTATTGGCTTTGCCAATGTTTGTTCTTGATGAAACCCCCTTGTAGAACTTTCTACGGTTTCCCTTGCGTACAGAAGAACATTACATTTCAAATGGATAATATCCAGTGAATTTGGTCATACTAAGCTTCTACTTCAACTTAAACTCAACAGCTTTCGAGAGACTTTGCGTATTTGTTGCTCTCTTCTTCATCACTCCACGGAAGTTCAGTGAAAGGCTACCACCGCTGTTTAGGCCACCTCTAATCTTCTCTGAGAAAGAGACAGCTCAGTCTGCGGTATTAGCCGATTCCAGAATGGTTTAATCCCCGGACATTCCTCAGAACAATTTACAAGTTCCCATCCCCTGAATCGTCTTGCCCCAACTCCGCACGTGCGAGTCTCCTTTGCTGTGCAGCCCTGGAAAGGGTCATGACAGCAGTCCCGTACAGCAGCAAGCAAACTCGACCTGCTAGGGAACGCGTGGGGGATGTGTTGGTGTTTTTATAGTCAGGTTTGTTTAAAACCAAAACGGAGAGCACTCTAAAATCACATTTACCCAAAGAAGTATTTATAGTTCGGCCGAGATTTTTCAGCTAACATGAGTTCGTGCGAGTGTGTGGGATGCAGCTCAAACACAGGTGATGGCAAAACAGGGCACCCGAGATTATATTTGTTACGTGGTTGTAGTTGATGTTTCTTTTGGTTAAAACTAATAAAATCTATATTGAGGTCTGTGCCGTGTTGTTAATAAAATAAAAAAAACGTGTGTCTTATTTAGAACTCAGTTGGTGGATTACTCTGTCAAAACAGTGGGAGTAACCCGTCTGCCCGTTCTAAATCAGGCCCTAAGACTTGATCATGTATTAAGTTAGCATTTCGGCACTGAGGGGTCCAGGCTGCAATAATGCATTACATTCATGGCCCATTTCTTTAGCTCAGTCCTTTCTCAGCAGTACTGAGAAGCGCAGGTACTCTCCCTTTCAAATTAAAGAAGTGCACCAATTTCCTCTTGAAATAGCTTTCACAGCTTAATGCACAATGTGACCTTCAAACTGTGCTGTAACTTACACCTCTCAATGATCTACAATGATCTACTTTTGGCAAAGCTACCACTCATTACGCCTTTGTTACTTTAACAAATACTGACCTCTGTTACTTGTAATCACATTCTCTGATTATAGTGGAGACGAGGCTAGAGAGAATTGTCTTTGTTTTCTGGAAAATGTACATGTTCATTTATGTGCTATAAAATATGATTCCACATTTCAGCATCATGGGTAGACACAGAACAAGTAAGTGCTATGTACTAGACAGTGAAAAGATGTGGGGTGTTTCTCAATCAATCAATCAAACATTTATAGAGCGCAGCAAATCACCCATGAGCAATGTTCCCTGTAAGGTGTGAGCGTGCGCACCCTTCCTTGCCCCACCGCACAGGCCCCTTTGTGAAGCGCGCACATTTTTGCTACGTCACGTCGCTGCCTGCATCATGTGGGAGAGAGGACGTCAGCACTGCATTTAAAAAATAGAAACAGCACGAAAACAGGAACACTCTTTGCAGCTGAGCAGGACAAAAACCGACAGTTAAAAAGGACCAGAGGCCCGCTGTGAACTGGGAGCTGTACATCAGAAGGGGTTTTCATCTTGTGCAGAATAAACACACGGTTGTTGTTTCCCTTCCTCCGTCTGTCCCATGTGTGTCTTTTGCTCGCAGCAAATGCTTGAGGCAGAACAATAAGCCCCAGCCCCAGCCCCAAAAATGAGTGCCGGTGCTCAGCACCGGAAACAACAAGCACATATTAAGCACTGCTTTTTAACTGTGAAGGCATATAACACTCAGATAGGTACACTCACATATTTGTTTTTGGCCATCTTATTGGTATTTATCCATATTTATTTTGTGTTTTGAGAATAAATGGAGTCATAAAATAGTATGTTGCCATATATATATTTAAGTGATAAACGTGCCCTCATACTTTGATGCCTGTCATGTTTTAGCAAACTAAGCTTTAAGATTTAGCAAAAACTACACCCACAGGTCAAGGGTAATGGAAGGGCAAAATGAATACTCTATAAAATGTCTTTGTATCATGTCTCTAACTCCACCCAGTAGCAACTCCCCCTTGCTCAATTTAATTAGTACCACCACTTCATGTAATCGTTCTGTGGGGGATAAACTGCAGAAGTAGAGTACTGTGAATTTAACTTTTTTAAAACTGGTTTCATGGGGGACAATTTGTTCAGAATGAAACCAGATTTGTGTTTTTAAATTTCTACTGCCCACGCACATTGAATCTGGAAGCAACGTACAGCGAAATAGCATTAATTACTGCAGTGTTTTATATCACATTGTTGTGTGTCATCAATGCAAAAAAATAGAAGGTGGTGGGTTATTGCAGGTATGTAACTGAAGGCAGTGTCACTCACGTCAGAGCTTTACAGATGTAGAATGTGAATGCTCATGGTTCCACCAGATTCTTCCGTCTTAGTGATGAGTGCCCGGGGGTGGGGTAGCTCTCCCCAATTTCAGCAAGGGGGAGAGTAGGAGGGGGGTGGGGGGTGGTGGCAACACATGTTAGACCTGACGGCCTTCGGTGGTCATCCCACAACTTTTTGCCTGCCTCCCTCCACTTTTTTTGCTGGTTTTAGGACTCTGTGCAGAGTACCCCTGCTAACCATTGCTAAAGTTTATATGTTCTCTCCCTTAAACATGGTATCTTTGGTTAATTCCCAGTTGGCATATTGTATTTACCTATAAGTCCCTAGTGAAGTGCACTACATGTGCCCAGGGCCTGTATATTAAAAAGAAGTAAAAGACAGGACTCTGTGCCGAATTTGCGTGATTCTTTTTACGCTAATTTGTTGCAAACTTAATTCCACAGCACACTTTATTGAATCCTCTAATGTTGCAGTCAGAGCAAAAAAGTAACCATTAATCTCCAGGATAAAATAAGCAGCAAATTGTAAGAAGACATAAGCTTCTTCTGTCGTTGAACCCACAGCAAATGTGATCAGACAACAACAAGACATAAAGGCACCTTCATTGCTCATTCACCGTCTGAATGAACAGAACACTTTTTTTTGTCCGCTTGCCAGAACGAGAAGGCCTAAAATGGCTCACTCTTATAAATCCGATTAGTCATAGCGAGTGGCTGAGCAGATAACTTGAGGCCTGTAAAGGTCGCATCATCGAAGGTCTACCGCGTGATGTAGGTTTCCAAACAGATGATAATATGGAACCAGAGTTCATCTAAACTGAAAGCCCAGGTAACTACTCAATTGCTCTGGAACGGTCATGCATAATGTTTTTGCAACTCCTATAGCCTAGGCTAAATATCTTCTTTCCAATTACAGCCGGCCACCATTTGCATTTGAACAGGCAGGCGTGAGTACCAAGGAAGACCAGGTAAATCTGTAGACGTTCCAGGTGGGATTAAGGGTCTCTACATAAATCACGTTCATGATCCACACCTTTGCTTCTATTACCGGTTTGTCGGACCGAGTAAGTTAGAGATTTGAATGGACCGACATGTGTAGAAGCATAAGGACCAGGTAATTATTTGGTAGGTACCCCATCTGGGTCACCTGGCACATTATAATATGTCAACATGCTGTAACCAACTGTTAACCATCTTTTCTTTTGCTGCAGGCATCTCAGACAGTACTGGTCATAGATGAGGACGGGCAGACCGGAGTAGCAGCAGAAAGAGGAGGGTATTATTTGCTAGTTTTTCCTTATGGTGCAAATGAGCCATTGAAACATTCAGGTGCTTTAATCATTTTTTCCTCTTGTACAGGCATCTTAGACCCTGCTACACAAATTTGAACAGGCAAACGTGAGTAGAAGCAGAAAGTCAAGGTAATAATGTAGCAGATTTTCATTGTGGTGCACCTAGTACAGTGGAATAGGAAAACCTACTTTAACCACCTTACCCACCTTTTCTTCTGTTGCAGACATCTCCGACAGCACTACTCCTATATTACAAAAAGGCGCATGTGAGTAGAAGCAGAAAGACAAGGTAATTATTTGGTAGATTTCACTTGTGATGCACCTAGTACATTATAAAATGAAAACATTCTTCAACCCTTTTTTTGTTCTTTTGCAGGCTTCGTAGACAGTACTAACATTGGTTAGAAAGGGCTACGTGACTACAAGCAGAAAGACCAGGAAATATTTAGTAGTTTTTCCATGTAGTACATCTTGAACACAAGCATGTGCTGTATCCATGTTTGTTCTCCTATTGCAGACATTTTAGACAGTGTTACATCTACAGGCAGGTGTGAGATCAAACAGAAAGGCCCAGGTAATTACTTGCTACATTTTCCAAGAGATAGCTCAGTCTTGTCTGGTAGATTGCATTCAATAGCATAAAAAACAACTTTAAATAATGTTCCTCACTTTAATGAATGTCCTTTTTTTATGCAGGCTTTGTGGCACAGTAGGCTCAGACTGATTGCCACCAAAATGTTCAAGCGCAAAGCTGTGACTTCTGTAGAGAGTAGTGCTTCACCACAAAGGAAGAAATGCTGTCTTGTGTTCAAAGAAGAATGGCTGAAAGAAATTGTGGAGACTGAGACACAGAAGCCCAGGAGCAAGATTTGCGTACAACTGGGAGAGCTATTTCTATACAATCCAGAAGTAGGCCTGATTTGCAAAGTATGTGCAGAAGCAAAGATCGCAGGGGACTTTTCTACTGGGAAGAAATGGAGTGATGCCTGAAAGCTAGACTACTTGAAACGCCATCTATGTGGCAAAGTTCATGAATCTGCTTTGGTGACACTGAGAAATAAAAGTGCTGCTGCCAGGCTGGGTTTTGGAGTGCGTGCCATGCTAACGGAAACTGCCAGTGACAGAGCAAACAGACTAAAAGTAGTCGAACGGCAAAGATCCCTCCCTGCCTGAAGAGATAAAGATTCTCATCAACAATGTGTTGCTAGCAGTCAAAATGAACACATCAATGTTATCTGTTCAAGACATCCATGACCACGTCACATTGTATGTGAAGATACCAGACAGCTGGAGGAGCAAGAACTATGCCTTTGAGTTTTTGGTGGCCATCAACAGCGTAATACGCTCTGACTTCATGGCAGAACTTCGCAGTGCTCGGTATCACACATTGATAATTGAGGAGAGCACAGATATTTCAGTTACAAAAATGCTCATCCTCTACTTCAAGTTCCGATCTGTAACATCAACAGAGCACAAAACAGTGTTTGGGGGAATTGTAACTCTGAGTGCATGCAATCATTATAGCTGTAAAAGAGTTCTACACTGCCAATAAGCTGGACCTTATGAAAATGGTCATGTTTACATCAGATGGTGCATCAGTGATGCTGGGAAAGAACAATGGTGTTGCTACCCGTCTCAAACAATCCATTCCCCATCTAGTTGAGCAGCACTGTGTTGCGCACAGAGAAGATTTGGGAGTTGATGATGCCTGGAAAAAAGTGCTTATGATCAGGGAAATGGAAACATTACTGAGGACTGTCTACACTGTGTTCTCACGCTCACCTTTAAGGAAGTCCAAGCTGGAAGAAATTGCTTTGGTCACTGAATGTGAAGCGGTCTACTTTCGGCCACTCAATGAGGTGCGGTAGCTTTCAAGGCATTTTGCTGTTGGTGTGCGGGGTCCTCTGTAGCACTCTGAGAGTATTCATTAAAGTTTCATAATGGTTCAACCTTCTGATTTCTGTTTTCTCTAACTGGGGTGTAGGTGGCACTTAACAGGTCATGTCCTTGGGGTGTGCAACAAAGTCACAAAACTACCTTAATGCCCTATTGCATGGAGCAATGATATCCTTTTTTTGCTTTAGTGGTATGGAGAGGCTAATGCCAAAGATCTTGGCTAGTTATGAGCTGCGCTCGCGTGAATGGTCAATATCTTGGCGCACGTATCCTTGGCTGCAGCGCACAGAGACCTCACACTGCCGCACACCGTGGAAAAATATTAGAGGGAACATTGCTTATGACAGGAGCAGCCTTCATAGCAGTGAAAAGCGAAGTAGGCATGTCCTAACCAGGTGTGGCTCCTCCGTTAGGGTGGAGGAAGGTCGCTCTCCCCTTGCCCACTCCCGCCAGCAGCAGCAGCTGAAAACCTTTTACTACAAAACGATAATAAACTATGTTTATTATTGCTTTGTAGTAAAACGGTAGGAGTACTGGAGATGGTGAGTACTGAGGGGGAGTGCTGAGCACTCCCCCTCTTTACGCATGTATGTTTGGCCGGCTGTCTTGGGCAGGCCAAACACACATACGCTCTGTGCTCTCTACAGCCCGGCACTGTGTTGCCGGGCTGGAAGGAGGCACAGGCTCCCAGTCTGCCGGGGAGCGCCCTGGCTGGGCGCTCCCAGCCATTCTTAATGCTGCTCTGAGCAGCATCAGGATTGGCTGCAGGGCAGGCTTGGAGCCTGTGCCTGCAGCAGAGGAGTGGCACTGATGGCGGCAGCGGCGACAATCCAGGTAAGTGTTTTTTTTTTTTTTTTTAAATAATCCCCCCACCCCCTCCCTAAAAAGAACAGCAAGCTGCTCATGGTCCTAACTTTTATATACAAAGTACCCTGCCCACAGGGCTAACTAGGGCCTACCTTAGGGGTGACTTAGATGTAGAAAAAGGGGAGTTTAGGCCTTCACAAGTAGTTTGGAATGCTAAGTCAGTGTGGCAGTAAACTGCATGCAGGCACTGCAGTGGCAGGCCTGAGACTGGTTTCAAAGGCTACTTCTGTGGGTGGCACAATCTGTGCTGCGGACCCATTTAAATTACAGACCCTGGGTATTTGGTATACCATTTTACAAGGGACTCACAGGTAAATTAAATATGCCAAACAGGTGTACCCCAAACATACCATGTTTTAAGGGAGAGAGCACAAGCACCTCAGCACCGGTGAGCAGTGGTAAAGTACTCAGAGTCCTAAAGCCAAGAAAAAGAGGGTCAGAAAAATAGAAGCAGGAAGGCAAACAGTGGGAGATAACCCTGCAGAAAGGGCCATTTCCAACATCCCCTGTGACAGGTCATAGGAGTTTAGCCCCCGAGTCCCATAAGGCATGGGAATACTTGCCCAGCAAGCAGCTGTTGGTGACAAAGTGTGAGGCTAGCAGAATAAAGTACCCTCTTCTCAATTACCTTAATTCTCTATCACTCTCTGCCCGGTATAAGTAGTCAGGAAAAAGTTTGAGTTAACCATGCTGGTGGAGGCCTGTATTACCAAGCTTTCAGGAAAAGAGTTCTTTGTAGGAAAAGCAGGGTTACCTGGAGTAGGTCTGTGATTATGTGCGGTCTGTTTACTGGTGGGCAAGAGCAGCGTGGTGCCAAGTGGAATGGAAGGGAACGAAGTGTCGGTCACTGCATTGTTAAACTGTACTTGGGGCTTAAATTAGCCCTGTCAAGGCTTTAGCACCTCTGTGATGCCGCTAGTTTCCAACTCAATGGGAGATAACTCAAGATCCCAAAAATCTGCCACCTATTCAATGACCATGGCGAACAAAGCAGATTCCTCCATGGAAGAGTCAGTGGGGTGAGATGACCCCCTGGACTTAACTTAAGTCTTTCATTGCAATGATGACCTGTCCATGACCGGCCTAATGGTGCGAATGAGCCTGTGTCCACAACACTGAGCAAGACCGGGCCTCATGGGACTTCATGCAGTGCTCAGAGACTAACATTTTGGTCTCGAAGTTGCAGATCGCCTTTGGTTCTGTATGTCACACTCCCCGCACAACTTGGACCATAGCCCGAAACAAAGTAATAGATGCACAATCTTGTGAAGATTGATCATAGATATTCATTTGAAACAGTCTCTACGAGGCTTAAACCCAGTAGTTTTTGGAAGGGACATGTTCCCTTGTTCTGGAAATATATTTGGAAAAGAGCTAGTCAACTGTTGAGAAAAAAAGGAGGCAGTAATTCTGGATCTGCATATGAAGGCGAAGAAAGAAAGTAACTGACATCAGCGTGCCTAGGTGATACCTGTATCTGGTTCCACCACTTCTAGAGCGGAACACAGTTGACGTAGAACTTCATAACACTTCCTACCGGCACACAGGACAGGGGCTATGCTGAAATTTTTTCCAGATCCAGTCAGGAGATATACTAAAGGCGAGGAATCTGTGTTTATAAGCATCTGTCAGAAGTAATGTTGCTGCTAAAATAGGAGTAGGTTTATTTAGACACAGCTTGTGAACTGTAGCTTTTATCCATGGTAACGTTACAAATCAACACCCAAAATTCAAATATATAGTATCTTGCTAGGGCCCATTAAGCTTTACAGCAGTTCTGAAAACTGAAGACTCTTCCTAATTCCCAGAGGAACAGGCTCTTTCCATTTATCTGACGTCAATTTAGGCTGATGCTTGACTAGCATAGTTGCACCAGTCGGCTTACCAACTTGCACCCAGAAAGTTATTAACAATAAAGCTTCAGCTTCAACTCGCGTTAGCAAAAGCCTAGCTGAGGCAGGGTTACATTTAAGAAATCTTTGTTCTACTCCTGGATACCCCTCATTAAACTGCTCTAGAAGCTTGAAATTAGAAATAAGCACAGTTAGTCCTTCTCTTCTAAGCCTATAAGTGGGTTTCCGACAGTCCCTTAAATCTGCTGTTTTGCCTACATTGTATGAAGGACGGGTATTTAGAAGGAACATACTCTCTTGTTAATTAAACACTCTTTTTGCTGAAAGAGTACCCATAAAAATTTTTTGCTGGTGAGAACTCCTGGTTCCAAAGACATAATTGACCATGATTTTGGTGCTTTTTTTGGAACCAAAATGAGTGTTCTGTCTGTTTACAGTACTCTAATACCTCAAAAATATGTATCTCCATATTGTTTGGGTGTTGAGGGCTCTATCATTGCCGTAGAGGGCAGAACTGAAAGAACTTTTGGCATTGGGCACCTTGTTTTGCAGAAACATATCTGTGTTGAATTATTGTGAAGAGCTGTCTACAGGCAGGAAGTGTTTGCAATGAACGTTGTCTTGGTTTTCTTGATGCTGAAAGAGTTCTCACCGAATGCACCATCTGTGTCAAGAAGTCTCTTTACACCAAATGAAATAGCATCCAATTAATATCTTGGTGTCAAATTCATTCTGCTAAAGCCTTGTTTGGGGTTTAGTTCTCTGATTATTAAGCACTATTCCAGTACTGAAAAGCCAGTGGAACATTAACTGGTGAATGTTCTCTTGGTATTGTGGGTTCATTTTGTACTAAAGAGCCTGGTGATAACTTATTTCAAGGCATGAAATGTGTTATTTCAGTGTCAAGAAGACCAGTACTAAGTAATCTCTTGACTACAAAAAAACCCTTAATGTCAGAGGGATTAGCACTGAATGCTATTTTGGCAGCACACCCTGTTGGTGCTGATGAATTTAGTGTTGACTGCTGTCTTAATGCTAAAAGAGTATATGACAACAGAATCTCAGTGCGTAAGGGTGTAGGGGAAGTGTGAACAGAGCTCTGGTCAACAAAAGCCTCAAAGGTCTGTAAATAAAAGATACAGTAGAAAACCAGAAACATATTGAGAATACCTTGATTTACTGTAAAAAAAGAAAAGATGTCCCAGAATAAGAACACAGTTCTGTTGAAATTGTACAGAAACCAAGGAAAGAACACTTTCGAAGTATAGTGATCACAGAAACAAACCCCGGGTGTGGGATCCCTTACTTATTCAACATAAACAATTGAAATGGTGGTTCCTTTAATAGACCTCTGATGTCACAGACACAAAAACTAAATGGATGCATCAGCCTAATAGGCATTCCTGTTTTTATTTTGCCCTGAATAGCACCTTCACAGCAGCAGTAGCTGAGATTTTGCTGAGACACTAAACTACAATATTTTTATGCTAATTTACAATAATGGAGAAATACTACACTTCACACAAAAACATTATACGACTGGAGTTAATACAGTAAATTAGACTCCTGGACTACTTGGAGAAAGTGGCCCTCACCCAAAATATTCCAAAACTAGAGTTGAATATTAGCCTACAGACGGCCTATAGGGCAAAACGCCAGACAAAAAAATTAAGTAGAAGCCTCTTGCCATTAAATCCTTATTAATGAGGGATTCAAGAAAATGTACACCTACACAAAGACCAGGAGAGGACAAGAGATCATCAGAAGGACAGTAGCTTATATTATAACAGCACAACACACAAAAGCTATTATTTTATTTCCAACAAGGCAACATCTTTTCTTCAGGATGAAAACTGAGTTACAGAAAGAGCTTGTTTCACAACATTGAGCACCTTTAGCCACAGTTTTGGGGTGAAATGGATGAACATTTACAAGAAACACAAATGTATTCTTCAGATTTCGGTGATAACATCAGCGATTGCCCGTCAGTTATTCAAAGCCAAAATGTCCAACAGTTATGCCATCGAACAATTTGTGTTAAGCTCTTTTTCTCTCCAGGATTTCTTTAAAACTGCATCAGGCTTGACAGAATAATGGCCGAGCTCCAGCTGTAGCTGTGTGAATTTCAGTGGCACTATTTTGCCATAGGTAGGGATGTCTTTTTTTAAAGGTTTAACACATAGGCATGTTTTGTTTCCCAAAAGAGACTCAGTGTAGTCAGAGTTTAGAATTAATTGCCTGCCTCGTACTCTACATGGTCAGAGCACTATGGAAAGATATGCAGCCATCCCTATGAATGAACAACAGTTCCCAGCCTTCATTACTTCATTAATACATCAAAAAGATAAAATATGGGCCAGGTTTCTATTCCATTCACATACTATAAAAAAAAAAAAAACTTTGGGTTCAAATCATGCCCTTCACATACATATTTATATATATATATATATATATATATATATATATATATATATATATATATATATATATATATATATATATAGAAAATGTCACTTACCCAGTGTACATCTGTTCGTGGCATAAGACGCTGCAGATTCACATGCTGTGCATATCCTGCCATCTAGTGTTGGGCTCTGAGTGTTACAAGTTGTTTTTCTTCGAAGAAGTCTTTTCGAGTCACAAGATCGAGGGACTCCTCCCCTTTCGGCTCCATTGCGCATGGGCGTCGACTCCATCTTAGATTTTTTTCCCCGCAGAGGGTGAGGTAGGAGTTGTGTATATAGTAATAGTGCCCATGCAATGGAGTAAGTATGTATGTACATAATGTGACTTAAAAGTGATATATTTAGAAATTTACAAATGTACAAGTTTTATTTTTATTAACTTAGAACGGCTACAGGCTCCCGGGGAGGTGGGAGGGCACATGTGAATCTGCAGCGTCTCATACCACGAACAGATGTACACTGGGTAAGTGACATTTTCCGTTCGATGGCATGTGTAGCTGCAGATACACATGCTGTGCATAGACTAGTAAGCAGTTATCTCCCCAAAAGCGGTGGTTTAGCCTGTAGGAGTTTAAGTTGTTTGAAATAATGTTCATAATACTGCTTGTCCTACTGTGGCTTGTTGTGTTGTTAACACATCCACGCAGTAATGTTTAGTGAATGTATGAGGCGTAGACCATGTGGCTGCCTTACAGATTTCTGTCATTGGTATATTTCCTAGAAAGGCCATGGTGGCACCTTTTTTTCTAGTGGAGTGTGCCTTTGGTGTAATAGGCAGTTCTCTCTTTGCTTTCATATAACAGGTTTAAATACACTTAACTATCCATCTGGCAATGCCTTGTTTGGATATTGGATTTTGTTTTGTTTTGCAAATTTGTTTGGTCCTATCAATGTAATACATTAGTGCTCTTTTTATGTCTAATGTATGTAATGCTCTTTCAGCTACAGAGTCTGGTTCTGGAAAGAACACTGGAAGTTCCACTGTTTGATTTAAGTGGAACGGTGATATGACCTTTGGCAAAAATTTGGGATTTGTGCGTAGAACTACTTTATGTTTGTGTATTTGTATAAAGGGTTCTTGTATGGTAAAGGTTTGTATTTCACTTACTCTTCTGAGAGATGTGATAGCTATTAGGAAGACTACTTTCCAGGTTAAGTATTGTATCGCACAAGAGTGCATGGGTTCAAATGGTGGACCCATGAGTCGTGTTAATACAATATTGAGGTTCCACGAAGGAACTGGTGGTGTTCTTGGTGGAATAATCCTTTTTAGACACTCCATAAATGCTTTTATGACTGGGATTCTGAATAGTGAAGTTGAATGTGTAATTTGCAGGTAGGCCGAAATTGCTGTGAGATGTATTTTAATGGATGAAAAAGCTAACTTAGACTTTTGTAAGTGTAGTAAGTAGCTTACAATGTTTTTTGCGGATGCGTGTAATGGTTGGATTTGATTATTATGACAGTAATAAACAAATCTTTTCCATTTATTTACGTAGCAATGTCTTGTAGTAGGTTTTCTAGCCTGTTTGATGACCTCCATGCATTCTTTTGTAAGGTCTAGATGTCCGAATTCTAAGACTTCAGGAGCCAGATTGCTAGATTGAGCGATGCTGGATTTGGGTGTCTGATCTGTTGTTTGTGTTGAGTTAACAGATCTGGTCTGTTTGATATGAGGCACTACTGACAGGTCTAGTAGTGTTGTGTACCAAGGTTGTCGTGCCCAAGTTGGTGCTATTAGTATTAGTTTGAGTTTGTTTTGACTCGATTTGTTTACGAGATACGGAAGGAGTGGGAGAGGGGGAAAAGCGTAAGCAAATATCCCTGACCAACTCATCCATAACGCATTGCCCTTGGAGTGAGGCTGTGGGTACCTGGATGCGAAGTTTTGGCCTTTTGCGTTTTCTTTTGTTGCGAATAAGTCTATTTGCGGTGTTCCCCAGCTTTGGAAGTAGGTTTGTAGTATCTGGGGATGAATTTCCCATTCGTGGATCTGTTGGTGATCCCGACTGAGATTGTTGGCTAAGTGGTTTTGAATTCCTGGTATGTATTGCGCTATTAGGCGAATGTGATTGTGAATCGCCCAATGCCAAATCTTTTGTGCTAAGAGACACAACTGTGTTGAGTGTGTCCCTCCCTGTTTGTTTAGGTAATACATTGTTGTCATGTTGTCTGTTTTGACAAGAATGTGTTTGTGGGCTATTAGTGGTTGAAATGCTTTCAACGCTAGAAACACTGCTAGTAGTTCTAACTGATTTATATGAAGTTGTTTCTGCTGAGTGTCCCATTGTCCCTGGATGCTGTGTTGGTTGAGGTGTGCTCCCCACCCTACCATGGAAGCATCTGTTGTGATCACGTATTGAGGCACTGGGTCTTGGAAAGGCGGCCCTTGGTTTAAATTTATAGGATTCCACCACTGAAGCGAGGTGTATGTTTGGCGGTCTATCAACACTAGATCTTGAAGTTGACCCTGTGCTTGTGACCACTGTGTTGCTAGGCACTGTTGTAAGGGCCGCATGTGTAATCTTGCGTTTGGGACAATGGCTATGCATGAGGACATCATGCCTAGTAGTTTCATCACTAATTTTACCTGAAACCTTTGGTTTGGGTGCATGCTTTGTATTACGTTTTGGAATGCTTGTACCCTTTGTGGACTTGGAGTGGCAATCCCTTTTTTGTGTTGATTGTTGCTCCTAAGTATTGTTGTATTTGACATGGCTGTAAGTGTGATTTTTGGTAGTTTAATGAGAACTCTAGTTTGTGAAGGGTTTCTATGATGTATCTTGTGTGTTGAAGACACTGTTCCTGCGTATTGGCTTTGATTAAACAATCGTCTAGAAACGGGAATACATGTATGTGCTGTCTTCTGATATGGGCTGCTACTACTGCAAGGCATTTTGTAAATACCCTTGGTGCTGTTGTTATCCCGAATGGTAATACTTTGAATTGGTAATGTACTCCTTGGATTACAAACCTTAAGTATTTCCTGTGCGAAGGATGTATGGGTATATGGAAGTACGCATCCTTGAGATCTAATGTTGAAATGTAGTCTTGTTGTTTGAGCAAGGGGATTACGTCTTGAAGTGTCACCATGTGAAAGTGATCTGATTTGATGTAAAGATTTAGTGTTCTGAGATCTAAGATGGGTCTCAGAGTTTTGTTATGTTTGGGTATTAGAAAATACAGGGAATAAACACCTGTTCCTTTCTGATGATTGGGTACTAGTTCGATTGCGTCTTTTTGCAACAACGCTTGGACTTCTAGTTGTAATAGATCCATGTGCTGTTTGGACATGTTGTGTGTTCTTGGAGGCACATTTGGTGGTAATTGTAGGAATTCTATGCAATAACCATGTTGGATAATGGCTAGGACCCACGAGTCTGTTGTTATAGCTTTCCAGTTTTGGTAAAAATCTTTAAGTCTCCCCCCACTGGTGTTATGTGTTGGGGATTTGTGACACTGAACTCACTGTTTATTTTGAGGGGGCTTTGGAACTTTCCTCTAGTTTTAGGGAACTGTCCACTTTTGTATTGTCCCCGAAAGCCTCCTCTTCGATACTGGCCCTGGTATGTGGGTCTGGTTTGTGAGGTTGATGGTTCTGCGCTTTGGGCCCGAAACCCCCCTCTAAATTGTGTCTTCTTAAATGTGCCTCTGCTCTGTGGGGAGCAGAGCGCGCCCATGGCCTTGGCCGTATCCGTGTCCTTCTTCAGCTTCTCTATAGCTGTGTCCACCTCCGGCCCAAACAACTGCTGTCCATTAAAAGGCATATTAAGCACAGCCTGTTGGATTTCGGGCTTAAATCCGGAGGTCGTAGCCATGCGCGTCTCCGAATAGTGACCGCCGTATTCACAGTTCTTGCGGCTGTGTCTGCTGCATCCATTGACAATCGTATCTGGTTGTTCGAGATACTTTGGCCCTCTTCCACCACTTGTTGTGCACGCTTTTGGAACTCTTTGGGCAGATGTTCTATAAAGTGCTGCATTTCATCCCAATGAGCCCTGTCATATCTTGACAACAAAGCCTGGGAATTAGCAATGCGCCATTGATTGGCCCCTTGTGCTGCAACTCTTTCCCCGCTGCATCAAACTTTCGACTTTCTTTGTCGGGTGGTGGTGCATCTCCCAAGGTGTGTGAATTAGCCCTTTTAAGTGCTGTGCCTACTACTACGGAGTCAGGTGTCAGTTGTTGCGTGATGTACACAGGGTCTGTAGGGGGAGGCTTGTACTTTTTCTCCACCCTAGGTGTGATGGCCCTGCCTTTGACGGGCTCTTGAAATACTTGTTTAGCGTGTTTTAACATCCCTGGTAACATTGGAAGACTCTTGTACTGAGTGTGTGTTGACGACAAAGTATTAAATAAAAAGTCATCCTTAATCGGTTCAGCGTGCAGTGTCACATTGTGAAAAGCAGCTGCACTGGACACCACTTGCGTGTAAGCAGTACTGTCTTCAGGTGGTGATGGCCTCGCTGGGTAGCAGTCTGGACTATTGTCAGATACTGGTGCATCATATAGATCCCATGCATCTGGGTCATCCTGGCTCATCCCTGTGTGCGTTGGAGATTGCATCATAGGTGGGGTCGCAATTGGTGATGGTTGCGGTGAGTGGTGTGGTGATGGCTGTGGCAAAGCCCGTGGTGGAGTTACTTGTTTTGCCACCTTTGCTTTCGGTTGTTTTTCTGTGTCTTGGAAAGCAAGTTTCCTTTTCATCCTTATAGGAGGGAGAGTTCTTATTTTCCCTGTTTCCTTTCGAATATGGAGCCTTCTTTGCGTATAATCTGGCTCCCCTGCTTCTAGCTCTTATCCAAATCTATGGCCTTGTAGTTGTTCTGAAAGGCCTTGTTCTTCGGAGTAAGAGCTTGTTTTCGGCTCCGAAGCTGGGTGTTTCGGTACCAAAACTTTTTCTACAGTCTTTTTCGGCTCCGAAGCCACTTTTTTAGGTTTCGGTGTGCCGACATCTCGGTGCCGACTTATTTCGGAGCCGGTCTCCTGGTGTCGAGTCTGGTCTAAGCCAGGTTCTCGGTGTCGAGTATGCCGCGTGCCGGGATCTCGACCGGAGTCGGAAGACTTCGACACGTGTGTGCCCTTTTTCGGTGCCGATGGTTGGTCACCAATTGTACAGGTTAAGCCATGGCCTGCCGGCGGTGGTGTTCCTGGGCCTTCATGATTTTGGCGTGAGTTTTGGCCGGGGCTGGTTTACTCACGGTTTTCGGTGCCTGCTCTGTTTCGGGCTCGTCCGAGATGGAGAAAGTCTCCTCTTCCTCGACATCGCGGTGTCCTGACGGCGCCGATGCCATTTGAAGCCTTCGTGCTCTCCGGTCCCGAAGCATTTTCTTCGACCGAAACGCCTGACAGGCCTCGCATGTATCCTCTTTGTGTTCGGGGGACAAACACAAATTACAGACCAGATGTTGATCTGTGTAAGGATACTTGTTGTGGCATTCGGGGCAGAAGCAGAATGGGGTCCGTTCCATTAGCCTTGAAGACCACGCGGCCAAGCCGACCAGGCCCCGCCGGGGAATCGAAGCCCCGAAGGGCTACCGGAGCTCTTCTTGATTCGGTGTCGATCTGCGTTAACTAACCCGATACTGAACGTCAACAATACTGTCGAATTTTCCAAGATTTAACTAACTTTCCGAACCGAAACACAGAGCGAAGAGGAACACGTCCGAACCCGATGGCGGAAAGAAAACAATCTAAGATGGAGTCGACGCCCATGCGCTATGGAGCCGAAAGGGGAGGAGTCCCTCGATCTCGTGACTCGAAAAGACTTCTTTGAAGAAAAACAACTTGTAACACTCCGAGCCCAACACTAGATGGCGGGATATGCACAGCATGTGTATCTGCAGCTACACATGCCATCGAACATATATATATATTTTTTTACATATGTACACACACAAGTGTGTATGTAAACGCACATACAAACACACATATGTGGTTCACGGAAAGGGAGAATCTAGGGTTTACATCAGAAACAGGCATGGTTTAGGTGCTCTGAGCAGAAAGTATATCCCCAAATGCCTCCAGCCTGGTATCCCCCAGCAGAAAGTACATTAGAAAGTGGATGGATTTATCATACACAAATATATATTGCACATCACATGCCAGACTCACCTCTGGTTGTCGGCAGCATGTCTGACAAGCCCTGCCAAGCGGTCACCATCTCTGGATTCTTCTCCAAATCTGCAAAGTTCTTCCACACCCGGATGGCACCATCATCTTCAGGGCAGACCAAAAGGAGAGAGGTTAGGAGAAGCAAGGATGGTCAGAGAAAAGAAAGAATGACAACAATAGGGTCTTCCCTACAAACATGCCTGGCAAATGGAAGTGTATGTGCATTATACATATCCCCGGTTTCCATCAGCTTTCTAAGTGTTGGCTCTGATGTGATGCGTCTGGTTGCACCCAGCTGAACTTTTCTAACCATGATCTCGAGGTAAAGTATACCGAAATTCCCCCTCCATATTTACACCTGATCAACATTTTCCTATCATTCGTTATTTATTGTGCACAATTCCGTTTTCTACCCCAATGTTGTTTAGCTATTGCACTGGCTGACTGCTTGTCATCAGCCCATGCACAACTTGTGTGAGCGGACCGAAAAAAGAGACAATCTGTGGGATTTCTTTTGTGAAGCCCTCAAGTTGGTGCACAAATCCAATTACATTAGTTCAGAGAGCATTAAGTGTAGGTCCATTCTCACTTCAGCTGTAGTGTCTTTCTTTCTCACGCCTCCTGTTCCACAGAACAAAATCAGGTACACTTCCTCTCCTACCACCACCCACAGAACCATAATGGAATCCATCAGCAGACCCAGAACCCAAATATGATTCTGAAATCTCAGACTAAACATACAGGGTCTTGGGTGGGATAACGTGCTGCAGGTACTCTATGGATGGCGGGATGTGGGGTTCCTGTAATAGGTCCTAATTATAGTTCAGAATGGTAGTTGGCTAGTCCAGGAGTAGGGACCTGTGGTTTTAACACCTGTAATGACAAATGTCAGACAGTTTGTACCACATGTCAGACCCTACCTTGTTCACTCTTTTCCTGAATGTTCCCCAGTACTACTTTATCCAGCTGCTGATTTCTCAACTCCAGAGTTCCAATTAAAGAGTCCAAGTCTGCTGGTGGCTGGAGAGCCAAAGTGTCTCCTCTCCTTGACTAAATATGGGGCAACCGCCTCGTCGGTGCCAACTATTAAGTTTTGGGTTTCAGTTGTTTACTCTACTCCGGAATGAGGCATACCTTCCGACTGCTGTAAAATCTATCTAGTCTCCCTTGCCCCCCCACCACCAAGGCTTTTGCTTTTTCATCTGGTTTTGTGTTAAGTCTTTATACTACTACCCACATATATGCCTGCAGTAGATGTATATTGCTGCATAGGTAGCAGTTCTAACCAGGAGACTCCTACACTGACCATCTGGTCCTAAAATCTTCTATACCATCCTAAGAAACGTATTTCCTACCATTGGGAGCAGGTTGTTACCCAGATGCTTGCAGGCCAAATCAGCGCCCACCAAATCTGCTTAGGGCTAACAATGATTGCTTGGTTGATCAATAGAATGTTTTTTTATCCAGCAGCGTCGGAGACACAGCGAATTACATGTGATGAACTCACCTACACTGGCACAGTGAAGTCCATGGGAGTTTAAAGACGAAAGTGAGATTGCAAAGAAATTGGAGGAAAAGTCTGCAAGGATCAATGAATCACTCCTGTCAGAGGTTTAACAAGGACTGACCTAGTGATAAATGAAAAGTCCATTGTAAAATGCCCACGACTCTGGAAATCCTAACCATTATTTCGAAGACTGCCTTTTTATAATCTTTGAAATGTTTATGCCAAATGTCAGAATATTGCCTCACTAGAACTGTTATAGTAATGGAAGCGAGTTTAAAGATATTACTTTTAAAAGTAATACCTCAGAATGGGCATTGGTCTTTACAGGCTTCCAAAAGCCTGCTTACACATAGCGCTTCATCACGAAGTTCTCAAAGCGCTATAATATTACGTATGACAATGTATTGGTGCTCAATATATTGAACTCAGATGTTAGAACCTGTGACCTTCAGGTTATCCACATATTTCTGCCATGAATGGACTGAATACCTTACTATGTTATATTATGTGGTACCTTGCCAGCTCCAGCACAGCTGACATCGGAGGGCTTAAGATAAACGTATGTTTTGTCCAACTACTGCGGTCTTAGTATACATGAGGAGAATAGGCTGTGTCGTAGTTGAAAGTGCAAAGAGCCCCATACAGTCAACAGGATAGGGAGAAAAATTCTAACAGCACCAAAGTTTGGACAGGTATTCTGGGGAACGCAGAGTGCAGACAGGTTAATACAATGCAGTAAGGTTAGAAACTGGGGCCATGGAATAGGTCTTGGCAATAATTTTGCCTTGAGGTAGCGTTCTGGTGGTCCAGGAGTAGGCAGAAATGGCTGTAATATTCAAAATAGAATCCTTATGCATAAAACGATGATCAAATCACACAAAAACTGTGAATCCTCCACATCTATAGCCAAAGGTTGTAATTAGGCGCGGACATAAATTGTTATAACATCCCACACTTTATGTTGGATAGTTAAAATCAGGCACTGATGACTAGACCACCAATCACAGGGTCCTGAGCAATGGGCGTCAATTCACCAAAATTCCAGGGGTAGCCGAAGTGACATCACACGCCATTTCATCTTTACTTTTACTCAAACACACACTCTCTTTTAGATAAGCACAGTCTCACCGGCAAGCATGCACACAACATACATTTAAAGGAGTTTTTTTTACTTACCTCAGCTACCAAGGAGGATCATGTTCCAGCTAACTGTACTACATTTTTTATTACTCTAATAGCGAATAATAGGTTAGTCACTATTAGTGTAACTTAAAAAAACTGATTAAAACCAAGGCAGTGGAGCCCCAAGCAACCTACATAAGGATGAGCTGTCCTTTTGTTCCCGGCACTTATTTTGCCACCTCTGAGGCCAGGGGACGCAGAGGCAGTGCCAGGGGTCGCAAGAGGCAAGCTGGCGACCCCTAAATGACGTCCATGCCTGGGGCTGTGTTATAGAGGTTAAATCGCCAAAAGGAAGGGGATATTTCTTAGAAGTGGTATTTAAAAAAAACATACTAAAAGAACATGTGAAACTGTATTGAATTTGCACAAAAAACTCGAGAATATCCTTCTTTGCTGTTGGCGTTAATATTAGCCCCCAGAGCTCCCAACACATGGAGGCAAGATGCAGGATGTCTGAGATGGGAACGCATCCCTTCCGTGGTAGAACCCCGGCATCCTTTGTAACGACCCCCATCTCCTCGGCTAGCTCTCACACGCTCACTTCACATTGTGCTTCTTTTTCGCTGATTCTGTTAGTGAAACGTCTTTCCCCCTCAGCCAGAACTGAAGAAAAAAGGAATCAATAGCTCTCCAGCAGAAAATGTGCAGAGGTCCTTTCACACCCGTCTGCCTCTGTTCTTAGCTCGTCGCCCCACCCCACCTCTCTGCAGGCTCCTAATGAAGAGGCGCCCCTTCAGCAGCTTGTTGTAAAGCAGGAGAAATGCGAAATAGAGTGCAGTGTTGGTGTGGGGGTTGAGGAGCAATTAGAAAATGCGGATTTGTACGCAGCCTCAACCCCGAGGTGTGCGGAAGCCTTTTGATAATACCTTTGTTAAGACCATAGGTGGACTGGCCCAGAAAGCATCTGAATAAGCGATAATGAGGTTGTATTTTTTCTAGTCAGAACTGCAGTATGAATCTCCTGCTGCATATAGGCATTTTCCGGTGGGGGCTTTGATGCAAGTGAACGGTCCTAGAGAACGGACCAGGGAACCTCAGAAACCTGCATACAATTCAATACTTAAAATAAATACATACATAAAGGTATCAAAACCTACAATACACTGTGTTCCTTCTTCAACTCACAAAGCAACAACATTTTTAGCTCTCGTCTGTCAGACCCTGCAAGCTGTGTGTTGGTGAAAAGCCCTATTCTCAGCATACATTGGGCTTAAAGCCCACCCAATGCTTACCACTGGTTGGCTTTATTGTCAGTCATTTACTTGAGTTTAATTCGTTAATCTTGTCAGTGGCTTAACGAAACAGAAGGAGGCCCCTCTGCAAAACACATGGAGGAGGCACACCCTCCGGACTCACTCAGGCCAGGTGCTGTGCTGAGGGGCCCCTCTGGAGCTCGTCCCCCCACAACGCAGGGGCTTTGGGAGCCTTTGTTACGCCACTGTATCATTTGTTTTCTTTCCTTCTACTTCTTATGCGTGTCCCTCTTCTGGAGCATGGACGCATTAATTGTGTCCTTCCACTGTTTGCTTTTCGAATACCACTTTTTCTTTTTGTTTAAAGTCTCCATAAGAGAGCATCTGTTTTCCAGCTGTCTCTTATGTACTTCTCTTGCACTTTCCACAACTCTGGGTTGCTCTCTATCGCCTGTGTGCTTCCCCATGTCCTCTCTATTATGCACTTGCCCGAGTGTTCTCCTTTGCCACCTGTGCCCTTCTCCCTGAGGTCCATAATGCTTTCTCACCTATGTGCTTTTCTTCCCCCCCTCCAGTGCTCTGCATTGCTCCCGCTATGTGCCCTTCCCACCCCCAACCCTGGTTTCCACCCACTCTCCATGTTACTTACCCCATCTTACCACCCTCTTAAAAAATACTTTTGCACTACTTTTTCTACTTTTTTTTTTACGTACCAATTCAACACAAATCTGTAAATAGAAATAAAAAATAGTGAATACCTCATTTTGTAGGCGCATGCATGCGTCGTAGGCACGCCTACAAAATAATATGGCTGGCAGCATCTTAGGGTTTTCTTCTTCTTCTTTAGGCAAGCTGTGCAACATCAAGGCGGTTAAAAATCATTGGCAAAGCTAACAGGTCCGAAAAGTGAGACATATTTTCTTTGCCAATGCTTGTTGACTTAACTGGTGTGTATAATTTCTGTATCTTAGGTGGTGGACCGAGGCAACACATATGTGAAGGAATGGGAAACGTGATAGCTTACCAGTGGCACTAAGTAGCAGGGAGCAGTCATGCCCGTTCAGATATTCCAAAGCCGTGATCCGGGTGTAGCGTGGGTTACCATTGTGGAAGTGGTCCAGTTTCTCTCCCTTCTTCCAGTCCCAAAAGCTGCATCCAGCAACAGAAGAAAGTGGATGAAAAAATGATAACATCTGTGATCAGACACTAGTTGCACTGTAAAGGTATGCAAATGCATGGACAGCACAAGATTTCCCAATGCTATTCCATGAAAATCCACGTCCCCATAAACAATAAATCCGTTCTCTAATAAAAATTAAAGAAAATCATGACCATGATTTCGGGGTAATGAATCTGACATGAAGTACACAGGCTGGAGGAAGTGGGGTTAAAGAGGTGGATTTCTAAAAAGCCGCAGCTCACCATGCATGCACACGACTACAAAATGGCGCAGAGCTGTTCATTTATTTTATGTATCTAAGATGGACTTAGGTGGCTAAATACAAAGAAATAGCTTTATTTGTGTGAAAGTGCTTTTTAGATAGCAGAGAAAGTCCAGCAGCAAAGGATAGCTGCAAGACCCTCCTAAAAATGAAAATAACAAAACAAAAAATTAAAATTACTGTAAACGGTGGGAGAACAATGGGGGAGCAGGTTTGGTCAGAGGAATGAGAAGCAGGCAGGAGCAAGGAACAATCTGAAATACACTAAAGCACGTTTGGAATGCATAGCAGCCCAGCAGCAAATGGCAGCTGTTGGGCCCACCAAAAAGCTTATATAAGAAAAAAATATTCAAATGATCACGAGAGGTGGGGGAATATCAGAGGAGAAAGGTGTGGAGGCAGAGGGAGAAGGAAGCTACGGCGCATGTGTCAAGGGATTTGCAGGTATTGGGTGGTAAGCAGCACACAAGAGAACGTGTAAGCAAACACATGCACTTTCTTGGAGTGCTTAATGAAAAACAAAAATATAGTGCAATAAATGCGAGCAGAGGAAGAATAATGGTAACGTGGAAGCTGGGACAGGTATGTACCCTTCATGGTGCACAGTCATCTTCTCCTGCCTCGAGTGTCGAACTGAGAGTATCGTGTAACCTGGTTTTGATTTTAGACCCTAGCTTCACACTAATCTAGTGTGTGCATGGAGGCCTTGGTCTCTCCTTTGACATGAGTGAGGTCCTGGATCTGTACTGTGACCTAGAGGGGCGCACCAAGCATGCCCTAATTCAATGACAGAGGACTAACGTCCCTTTTATGGGTTTACCATGTAGATCTAAGGTGGCAGAGTACTGGTGTACTGCAAATCCACAGTTGCTACCAGATCCTTTAACTTGTATCAGTGGTGTAGAGGCATGCTGGTCCCACAGGTATGAAGTTCTGTTTTTAAGTGCTAGCCAGAATTCTATAGGTCACATCCCAAAAATATGTTATGCTTGCTTGTGGCCCGTGTGGTGCATGCAGTGTGTAAGGGTGAGGCACAGTAACAGAGGTCTGTAGGTTTCATTTTGGAAGTCCCCGGCATGTGTCTGTGCACAAGATGGGGATGAGGTTGTTTTCCTAAAGAGTTGAATATATGTCTGACATTACTGAAGATGAATTCAATGAGGCCTTTTGCTGAGAAGAGCTGCTGATCAGTCTTTCTGTAGCACTGCCATTTGGTAGCCACTGGGGGAGGTGAAGAATGTGAGTGCATTGTCTGCTGGTAAAGTAGAAGGAACCCCTTTGGGCAAGGCCAGGCTTTGTCCCTTTCCTGAACACTGCTCAGTGTGGCTGTTGACAGACAGGTGCAGAAAGCTCACACCTATTTGTGACTTTATGGTGGGTGCTCCAGGCTGGAGTCTCATTCCGAACAAAGGCTGCGTCTGGTGTGAACACTTAAATCCTGGTTGTATCATGCTCACATACTCCTATGCATTACAGTACTAAAAGGCATGTGCAATAACCAAGAATGCATCAATGCAGAGAATTGAGCACAGATGTAATTTTATAGTAGTTTGAAGCTTCATGCAGCTTTGAATATGCCTGTTACTTTTCATAGGTCAAGTAGGCCCAGACTCCCAGCCCAGGGGTTGTACAATGGCCGTAGTGTTGTATGTACAAATAATACATTCTCCACAAGGATGTTCAGAGCTCCATCGGGGAGAAGGTCATGCTACCTGTGTGTTAGGTTTTGCTGATGATAACAAGATTTTGTCATGTGATTAAGCTTCACTGGCTTGCACGGAGATAAATCCTATAGATAAACATATCAATTTCAATGTATTTGTAGCACTATGCTCCAACTCACCCTTTTCTTGAGTCCTAGTCAGTTGAAATGACAATTATCTTCGAGTCTATTTGTGTACTGAATGCTGCTTTGCATTAAATAGTAGCTGGAAATGTTGTGTTCTAATTTTACGTATGTATTTAACATTTTTAATAGATAGTGCCTGTGATACCAAGAAACACCTCAAAAGAAAAGCAAGCAGGGGAACGCTGGACCGAGCTCCACATGACGATTACAGGCACCAGAGGTAAGGGAGAAGTTTCTCCAAGGAAAATAGCAAACAGCCCAGCTTTGGACCAGGCAAATTGGCTGAAAGTATGATCTCAAATCGATAAAAAATTTTTAGAAAGATTCTAACAGAGCTTACTGTTTATTTCTTGCTTTCATGGCTTGTACTTTTTGTGGCTAATATATTGTCAAAGAGGGTGCACACGAATGTTGTCTGGGTAGGAGACGAGGGGGAATATTAAAGGAAAAAATGGTTGGTCACAGGAATGGCAGGAGTCCAGAAGAAGTAGAAAATGAGTAAGAATATAATTCCATGATATAGAGAGAGATGGCTCTAGCAGTAGTTCGGCAAAGGGGACTTTATGCTGGAGTGACAGGTCCTGGAGCAAAGACCTTTGAATGATGAACATGTGTGAAAAAAAAGAGACTCTCTGATCTAGTCACCCGACTCCTTCATAAATCCCTCTGGGTGTTGAATGAAATTTTGTTGAAAGCAAGGAGATGTTTGGGTGTGAGTGTATAAATCCTTTCTGTAAGAAACTGGGTCATTTGTTGAGGAGGGTAAATACCCATCCCAAGTAATAATCACAATCCTTATTAGAGTGAACCACTAAAGTTACTGGATACATCTGAGCTCAACCCCCTGGTAGCTATGGCACAGAGCAAACAGGCTTAACTTAGAGGCAAGTGTGTACAATATTTATGCAGCACTAAATCAGTAATAAAGTTCAAATGCAAAACATCAGACAGAAGTCTGGTAGGACAAAGCTGAGCTTTCAGCAACCAGACAGTGGATACACACAAACTGTTTAGGCATTTCTGCTTCCTTCCTTCCATTGAAGTGTGCCCCCAATTATCATTTTTAAACCCCAGCAGACCTGTCAAAAAGGTCTGGTCACTCCAGCAGGATCTGACACTGATGTCAACAAGAGGCCCATTGTGATGGAAGTCAGTTTGGAGGGTTCATGCCTGGGTGTTCGCTATATATGCTTGTGACAGTGTAGGCCTCTTTGAAGTTACTCAAGTCCTTGACAAGCCAACAGGCCTGTCAAGCGCACAGCAACACCTCTCCACCCACAAGGCCTTTATCCCTGTCCAAGTTCACACCTCATTCACACCCACAAAATTTTTAATTTCTGTCTGGCAGAAGGGAGAGAACAAAATGTAGACTTAACTTCCAGGGACCTCAGTCAGGGTAAAGGTGAATTACTAGAAGTCATCTTTCCAAAATATTCATTACAAATTGGACTTCACCAGTGTATTGTATTTTATTTGTTCATTTGTTTGATATTGCACTGACAAGCCAACACAAACATTACACAATAACACAAACAATTAAAAACCTCTGAAATTCATTACATGTATTGCAATACACAAAACACATTCTCTAAAAAGATAAGTCACTACATTTATACTACAAAAATATCAAAATTACCACATAAACAATCCACTGAGACAAAAAAAAGTGGCAAAACAACTGTCAAATATATTTCTCATATATAGCCCAATCAAAAGGACATGAAAACCAATTAAAACAGTTTGATATTCATTTTTATAAAAACATACCAGTCAATTTATCAAACTCTTCCGATACAATAGATAAAAATTCCCTATACCATAACAATCTCTTATTACACACTAAGGGGGTTATTACAACTTTGGAGGAGGTGTTAATCTGTCCCAAAAGTGACGGTAAAGTGACGGATATACCACCAGCCGTATTACGAGTTCCATAGGATATAATGGACTCGTAATACGGCTGGTGGTATATCTGTCACTTTACCGTCACTTTTGGGACGGATTAACACCTCCTCCAAAGTTGTAATAACCCCCTAAGATTTTTTTTCAAAAGATCATGAATGCGGTGAACTTCTCGAGATCTAAAAATCAGGAATAACAAACTATTTCTGCCTCTAACAAAAA
Source organism: Pleurodeles waltl (assembly GCF_031143425.1). NCBI lineage: Eukaryota > Metazoa > Chordata > Amphibia > Caudata > Salamandridae > Pleurodeles > Pleurodeles waltl. The sequence continues at coordinate 971,742,804 of NC_090446.1, read as the reverse complement.
TTACACAAAAAATAAATAAGCGAGCAAGTGTCAATGGGAAATGTTTATAAAAAGTGCAAAGAAGAATATCTGCACTATCCTGATTAGTTATCTTCCACTCTATAAAGGCAGGCATCTGTCCAAGCCTAACGTTAAATGACCATCTTCTGAAATAGGCATTCTATACATCGCACAAATAAGATTGTGCAGAACCCCTGTAAACGGTTTCCAATAAGTGGAGCAACTTATTTATTTTGTACACGTCTTTTAGATCACAATTGGTAGAATTATCTGTAACCACACGTTTTATTACCCTCTTCAATTGTAGAGCGGATGTGCACTGGATTTCAAACGATGGCAGTATATTTAGTCTATTCTTGATATTGTGCAAATTTGAGCTCCATGGAACTGTTATATTTAGCTGTATATATTCTTTAATTGACTGCCTCAGCAATCCATCAGCTGCTTTTATAAGACTGGCCCTATATTTAAGGATCCTTTGCAGACACTTAAATATTATAATAGTCAAGCCGAGCTCAAGCTTCAATGCACTGTTAACAGCACCATTTGGGATGCCTAGCCACCTTTTCCAGATCTTCATTTCAATAACTGGAAAATGAATGATAATTTTCTCCACAAAATCTTTGCAGCCAGAAAGGAGCATATTACTATTTTTGAGTTATAGGTCTCTTTAAAAGCTTCTATGGATTTATGCCCTAGTTTCCAGTCCAATCATTGTAGTATGCCCGCTTTAGTCCTCGCTCCTAAATCATGTTGTTTAATGCATGCTTTAAAATTAGGATTATAATTAAAAAGGAGACCAAAATACCTGTACTCCTTTACCACCTTTAATTGTGCTACAGTTACCCACCACTTCCGATTTACTTTCCATACATATTTCTTGTGGAAAATACCATCAAGATTTATTGTAAGATCATTTGCTCAACAGTATTCTGAAAAAGCATAACTGCCTCTGGTGGCCTACTGGAGTGAGGTCTAAAAAACTGTACTTACTATCTGCACAATACAGAGAAGAAATAACCACCACACCTAATTTTGGAGGACATGAGCGAACCTGCCCTAAACCTGTTGGTGCATCAGTAATTTATATACCTAAAAAAGCAAAGGGGCTAATATGCACTCGTCTTAGACCATTAGGGGTATTGCACACACTCCATGACATATCGCTTGATAGACAGTAGTGGAGACTGCGTTTGCCGTTTACTGGCTGTAGAATATGGTTGTCAAGTTTCTTTTTATAAGGACTGTCTTGCCTCAAATGAGTGTGTAGACTACCATGTGTTTTAGGTAACTGATGTGGCAACCCTATTGTTGTGATGACCAGATACCATGTACAGTAATGTGGTCAAGATGTGCTCCCAAACCCACGAGCTAACCATCCATGGTAATGGTCTCTTGAGGGAATGCCTGGCCAACAGCAAGTAGTTGCTGTTCCACCATATGAGTGTTTATTACAGTTTATCCTTTACCATCAATTGATTCTGCTGATGACCATCTGCCTGTGACCACAGCCTTGCTAGACACTGTTGCAAAGAGTGAATGTGCAGTCGGGCGTGCCAGTATTCCCTACAATGTAATCACTGTTAATACAGTTAGGGGAAATCCTGTCTGAAAAGTAGCCAGCAGGTTTTCGAAAGCCATCCCCTATCCTCCCTTCACAAAAAGGGCTGGATCTGTTGAGGCTGAAGGTGGGACTTTTTGGCACTGAACCCTAGTTTGTGGCTCAGACACTGCAGTCTGAGTGTGTGCCAGGAATTACTGTCAGCTGTTTCTTTTGATTAGCCAGTTGTCCAGAAACAGAAGAAAACAAATGGTGTTTCTGGGCAGATGCGCTGCCACCATCACCTCTAAGCATTTTGTAAACACCCTTAAGACTTAGTGGCCCTGAAGGGTAGTGGAAGAATCGGTTGTGGGCTGGATACTGGGGATGTGGAAAGAGTCATCCTTGAGGTCGGGTGCCATCATGAAGTGCCCTCTTCAGAGCAACGAATTGACGTCCTGCAATGTGGTCATGTAAAACAACTCTGGCAGGATGTAGTCATTTAATGGCTTGAGGGACATGACTAGCCATAGGGTGCCGTTCTTTTTAGGGATTTTGCTGCTTTGGGGCCCCCCCGAATCAGAATGTTTATTATGGACATAACTAAAATTTTACAATGTTTTGTTCATTAAGAATTAGCATACTATAGCACACTGTCTAAACAATGTGGTCACAATCTAAAAAAGTACAAAAAAAGAAAAATTCAAATTCTTTTTTGTTAGTAACTGGATCTCTAGTTGGCAGCAGATTGCACCCTGTCAAAGTAGAGATCACAATCCTAGTCGTGGAAAAGTCAAAATACACAACTTAAATTAACTTGTGCTCGCCCTCTCGTAGCCTGGCACAGAGCGGGCAGGCTTAACTTAGAAGGCAATGTGTAAAGTATCTGTGAAACACACACATAGAAATTACACTGGATACACCACAAAAATACTCCACACAGATGTTGAAAAATAACGTTTGTTTATCTGCATAAATTAAGACCAATGTGTCAAAAAGCCAATTTTTTATCCAATAGATATTCACTTATTAAGGTTAAAAAAAGTGATGATGACAAGGGAAAAGAGTGATGCAGGGCACTCAGCTGTGTGAATGTGTGTTGTCTCCACAGAAGCTAGTATTATCTGGGGTGCCCTCCCCTGGAGAGCGGTTCCAAGATAGGTGTTCTCTCCTGCACAGTCACAAGGAAGCTGATGGGGCTGCATGGGAGTTGCGAGGTGGGGGCTGGCAGCACCAGGAAAACCACTGCCGTGACCACGGGCCTTTGGTGAAACAGGCGGCAAAGTATAGCAAAGTCACTCTGTAGGAGGCTGGACTGGCTTGTAGTGAGTACCAAGGGGTACTTGCACCTTGCACCAGGCCCAGTTATCCCTTATTAGTGTATAGGGTGTCTAGCAGCTTAGGCTGATAGATAATGGTAGCTTAGCAGAGCAGCTTAGGCTGAACTAGGAGACGTGTGAAGCTACTACAGTACCACTTAGTGTCATATGCACAATATCATAAGAAAACACAATACACAGTTATACTAAAAATAAAGGTACTTTATTTTTATGACAATATGCCAAAGTATCTTAGAGTGTACCCTCAGTGAGAGGATAGGAAATATACACAAGATATATATACACAATAGCAAAAATATGCAGTATAGTCTTAGAAAACAGTGCAAACAATGTATAGTTACAATAGGATGCAATGGGGAAACATAGGGATAGGGGCAACACAAACCATATACTCCAAAAGTGGAATGCGAACCACGAATGGACCCCAAACCTATGTGACCTTGTAGAAGGTCGCTGGGACTACTAGAAAATAGTGAGAGTTAGAAAAATAACCCTCCCCAAGACCCTGAAAAGTGAGTGCAAAGTGCACTAAAGTTCCCCTAAGGACAAAATAGTCGTGTTAGAGGAATAATGCAGGAAAGACACAAACCAGCAATGCAACAACTGTGGATTTCCAATCTAGGGTACCTGTGGAACAAGGGGACCAAGTCCAAAAGTCACAAGCAAGTCGGAGATGGGCAGATGCCCAGGAAATGCCAGCTGCGGGTGCAAAGAAGCTTCGATTGGACAGAAGAAGCTGAGGTTTCTGCAGGAACGAAAAGGGCTAGAGACTTCCCCTTTGGTGGACGGATCCCTCTCGCCTTGGAGAGTCGTGCAGAAGTGTTTTCCCGCCGGAAGGACGCCAACAAGCCTTACTACACGCAAATCGTGCGTTTGGCGTTTTTGGACGCTGCTGGGGCCCAGGAGGGACCAGGAGGTCGCAAATTGGACCTGAAGAGAGAGGGGACGTCGAGCAAGACAAAGAGCCCTCACTGAAGCAGGTAGCACCCGGAGAAGTGCCAGAAACAGGCACTACGAGGATGCGTGAAACGGTGCTCGCCGAAGTTGCACAAAGGAGTCCCACGTCGCCGGAGACCAACTTAGAAAGTCGTGCAATGCAGGTTAGAGTGCCGTGGACCCAGGCTTGGCTGTGCACAAAGGATTTCCGCCGGAAGTGCACAGGGGCCGGAGTAGCTGCAAAGTCGCGGTTCCCAGCAATGCAGCCCAGCGAGGTGAGGCAAGGACTTACCTCCACCAAACTTGGGCTGAAGAGTCACTGGACTATGGGGGTCACTTGGACAGCGTCGCTGGATTCGAGGGACCTCGCTCGTCGTGCTGAGAGGAGACCCAAGGGACCGGTAATGCAGCTTTTTGGTGCCTGCGGTTGCAGGGGGAAGATTCCGTCGACCCACGGGAGATTTCTTCGGAGCTTCTGGTGCAGAGAGGAGGCAGGCTACCCCCACAGCATGCACAAGCAGGAAAACAGTCGAGAAGGCGGCAGGATCAGCGTTACAGAGTTGCAGTAGTCGTCTTTGCTACTATGTTGCAGGTTTGCAGGCTTCCAGCGCGGTCAGCGGTCGTTTCCTTATCAGAAGGTGAAGAGAGAGATGCAGAGGAACTCGGCTGAGCTCATGCATTCGTTATCTAAAGTTTCCCCAGAGACAGAGACCCTAAATAGCCAGAAAAGAGGGCTTGGCTACCTAGGAGAGAGGAAAGGCTACTAACACCTGAAGGAGCCTATCAGCAGGAGTGTCTGACGTCACCTGGTGGCACTGGCCACTCAGAGCAGTTCAGTGTGCCAGCAGCACCTCTGTTTCCAAGATGGCAGAGGTCTGGAGCACACTGGAGGAGCTCTGGACACCTCCCAGGGGAGGTGCAGGTCAGGGGAGTGGTCACTCCCCTTTCCTTTGTCCAGTTTCGCGCCAGAGCAGGGGCTAAGGGGTCCCTGAACCGGTGTAGACTGGCTTATGCAGAATTGGGCACATCTGTGCCCAACAAAGCATTTCCAGAGGCTGGGGGAGGCTACTCCTCCCCTGCCTTCACACCATTTTCCAAAGGGAGAGGGTGTCACACCCTCTCTCAGAGGAAGTTCTTTGTTCTGCCATCCTGGGCCAGGCCTGGCTGGACCCCAGGAGGGCAGCTGCCTGTCTGAGGGGTTGGCAGCAGCAGCAGCTGCAGTGAAACCCCAGGAAGGGCAGTTTGGCAGTACCAGGGCCTGTGCTACAGACCACTGGGATCATGGGATTGTGCCAACTATGCCAGGATGGCATAGAGGGGGCAATTCCATGATCATAGACATGTTACATGGCCATATTCGGAGTTACCATTGTGAAGCTACATATAGGTAGTGACCTATATGTAGTGCACGCGTGTAATGGTGTCCCCGCACTCACAAAGTTCAGGGAATTGGCTCTGAACAATGTGGGGGCACCTTGGCTAGTGCCAGGGTGCCCTCACACTAAGTAACTTTGCACCTAACCTTTACCAGGTAAAGGTTAGACATATAGGTGACTTATAAGTTACTTAAGTGCAGTGTAAAATGGCTGTGAAATAACGTGGACGTTATTTCACTCAGGCTGCAGTGGCAGGCCTGTGTAAGAATTGTCAGAGCTCCCTATGGGTGGCAAAAGAAATGCTGCAGCCCATAGGGATCTCCTGGAACCCCAATACCCTGGGTACCTCAGTACCATATACTAGGGAATTATAAGGGTGTTCCAGTAAGCCAATGTGAATTGGTAAAATTGGTCACTAGCCTGTTAGTGACAATTTAAAAGTAATGAGAGAGCATAACCACTGAGGTTCTGGTTAGCAGAGCCTCAGTGAGACAGTTAGGCACCACACAGGGAACATATACATGCACACCTATGAGCACTGGGGCCCTGTGTGACAGGGTCCCAGTGACACATACATATAGGCCACAAACCTATGAGCACTGGGGTCCTGACCAGCAGGATCCCAGTGACACATAACAAACATACTGAAAACATAGTGTTTTCACTATGAGCACTGAGGCCTGGCTATCAGGATCCCAGTGAGACAGTGAAAACAGTGACAAACACCCTGACATACACTCACAAACAGGCCAAAAGTGGGGGTAACAAGGCTAGAAAGAGGCTACCTTCTCACACAACCCCCCCCCAAACGAAGGACAATAAGGCTAACCTTGGCCAGTTGAGACTTTATTGTCTAAGTGGTGATAAGTAGAGAGTAGCTCTGCAATAGACTGGTTACTCCCTTTATCATCCACTATATGGTTACTTCCCTGTGGGGATGTAAACCACCCTGTTTGAAGTTTTTTAGCTAAGCAACAATGTGAAGATGTATTTTCAGAGTTTCTATCAGTAAGTTTTAGTTTAGAGCAGTGGGAATTGTCCACTGAACCTATTTGTAGTGATGGAAATGCCAGACAGGGATGCTGTCTCAGAAAAGCCATAGCTGGGCAAAAACTTTGTCCATCTGGCTGGAAGAGAGAACAGGGATGCTGTTTCTCTTGAGTTGGAGTAGGGCAAGGATGCTGTCCTATGAGCTCCACACTAGGGCAGGGATGCTGTCCTAAGTGTTGTGAGGTAGTGCAGGGTTTCTGCACTAAAGTTTCTCTGGGAGGGTTGGAGGGATGCTCCATGTTAACTAAAATGGTGCTGTTTTTCTCACCAATGTTAGTTATCCCACAGAGAGGTACTTCCACCTCAGGGAGTCCAGCTTTGGCAGCTGATGATTCCCTTGGAACAGGTGCCACCCCAGGAGAGGTTTCTCCCACCACAGGAATAGTATCCTGAATGGTAGGGTGGTTAGGGGATACTGTGATACCCTTTTTACCTGTTGATGGAGAGGGATCCTGAGTTTTCAGGCCTTCTCTCCTTTGCTTTTTCATTTCACTTGAAATGAGAGGGAACAATTCCTCAGGGATGCCCAGCATGGCTGCATGGGCATAAAACTCTACATCAGCCCAACCTGAGACCTCTAGGTCATTACCTAAGAGACAGTCTACAGGTAAGCTAGGTGATACCACCACCTGCTTAGGGCCAGTAACTCCACCCCAACTAAACTGAATTATAGCTAAGGGAAGAAACTTAGTGGAGTTATGGACATCAATAATCTTATACTGTTGTCCAATGATGTGTTGTTCAGGAGGCACTAGGTTTTCAGTCACCAAAGTGAAACTGGCACCTGTGTCCCTGTAGGCCAAGGCCTCAACACCATTTATTGAAACTGTCTGCCTGTACTTATCCATTGTAAGGGGACAAGCAGCCAGTGTGGCAAGGCCAGTGCCACTAGGTGTGACAGAAACTGTCTTGGGACTGACTACCCCAGTTTCTACTATGGACCCATAAGTGAACCCAACTACACCCTTTGCTTGACTGTTGCCAGCAGTCCCACCACTAGTACCACTACTGCTAGGGGCACTAGAGCTTGATGTATTAGTGGTGGTAGGCTCAGGGGGTTTACCTGGACAGGACTTATCCCCTGGCCTATGGCCTCTATTTTTACACACAAAGCACCAAGGCTTTTTAAAGTGTGCAGGTTGGGAAGCAGAGGAAGAATTTGTTTTATCCCCACCCTCTGAAGAGTGTTTAAGATTTGAAGTGGGATCTTTGGTTTTACCCTTATCCCCATGCTTATCTTGAGATTTTTCACCATCTTTCTTCTTATTGCCATCTTTGTCACCCCCTGTATGAACTTTTCTGTTCACCCTTGTTCTGACCCATTTGTCTGCCTTCTTTCCCAATTCTTGGGGAGAGGTCAGATCCGAGTCTACCAGGTACTGGTGCAACAAATCAGACACACAATTATTAAGTATATGCTCTCTCAGGATTGTGTTATACAGGCTTTCATAATCAGTAACTTTACTGCCATGTAACCACCCCTCCAAGGCCTTCACTGAATGGTCAATGAAATCAACCCAGTCTTGTGAAGACTCCTTTTTGGTCTCTCTGAACTTTATCCTGTACTGTTCAGTGGTTAAGCCATAACCATCCAGGAGTGCATTCTTAAGAACTGTAAAATTATTGGCATCATTTTCTTTCACAGTAAGGAGCCTATCCCTACCTTTTCCACTAAATGATAGCCATAGGATAGCAGCCCACTGCCTTTGAGGGACATCCTGTACAACACAGGCCCTCTCAAGTGCAGCAAACCACTTGTTAATGTCATCCCCCTCCTTATAAGGGGGAACTATCTTGTGCAGATTCCTGGAATCATGCTCTTTTGCAGGATGACTATGGGGAATACTGCTGCTGCCACCATGGGTATCTAAACCCAACTTCTGTCTTTCCTTCTCTAACTCAAAAGACTGTCTATCCAAATCCAGCTGTTGCTTTTTAAGCTTCAGTCTGGTTTGTTCCACCCTCAACTTATTGAGTTCCCTCTCTAACATTCTGTCATCAGGGTTGGTGGGAGGGACATTTCTAGAAACAGAGCTATGATGGGAATGAACAGAAGGAGACCTGTCCCTTACAGAAGCCACCCTAACAGCTTGGTTTACAGAAACATTACTACCAGTATGGTGAGAATAAATGCTTTTGCTATGATGTGAGACAACACTATTTATATGGTGTGGCTCATCATCATTACCATCTATGCTAGACTGTCTAGTAATGGGCAGGCTAGGAATTTTCTTTCCTGAATCTTTTCCTGGGGGAGTCCCTGAATCAGATTGAGAACTATTAGGTACTTTTTCAACAGATGGGGCACCTATGGCCTTATCCTGTTCTCTAAGCATGTTAAGTAACAGTTCCAAGGAAGGATTCTTCCCTACACTCAAACCTCTCTCTATACAGAGACTCCTTGCTCTTTTCCAGCTAAGGTTGTCATATGCAAGGTTGGACAGATCAACACTTAGGCCTGTGCCAGACATTTTTTAGAGAGAGTTAAAGTGATAGAAAAAGAGAAAAAAGTTTTCAGAACTTTTTGGAAAGACAGAAAAAAACTTTTTAAACTTTTAAGAACTTTTTGAAAGTTTAGAGGTACTTTTCAGCACTTAGAAAAGAGTAAATGCAAAACTTTTTGGCTATGTGTATATACACTGACCTCGTTTTGTATATTTTTCTCTTATGAAAAGTACAATGACAAGAGTGGTAAGTAGTCTCAAGCACTTATCCCACCACTGCACAACCAATGTAGGAGGCTGGACTGGCTTGTAGTGAGTACCAAGGGGTACTTGCACCTTGCACCAGGCCCAGTTATCCCTTATTAGTGTATAGGGTGTCTAGCAGCTTAGGCTGATAGATAATGGTAGCTTAGCAGAGCAGCTTAGGCTGAACTAGGAGACGTGTGAAGCTACTACAGTACCACTTAGTGTCATATGCACAATATCATAAGAAAACACAATACACAGTTATACTAAAAATAAAGGTACTTTATTTTTATGACAATATGCCAAAGTATCTTAGAGTGTACCCTCAGTGAGAGGATAGGAAATATACACATATATATATACACAATAGCAAAAATATGCAGTATAGTCTTAGAAAACAGTGCAAACAATGTATAGTTACAATAGGATGCAATGGGGAAACATAGGGATAGGGGCAACACAAACCATATACTCCAAAAGTGGAATGCGAACCACGAATGGACCCCAAACCTATGTGACCTTGTAGAGGGTCGCTGGGACTATTAGAAAATAGTGAGAGTTAGAAAAATAACCCTCCCCAAGACCCTGAAAAGTGAGTGCAAAGTGCACTAAAGTTCCCCTAAGGACAAAATAGTCGTGTTAGAGGAATAATGCAGGAAAGACACAAACCAGCAATGCAACAACTGTGGATTTCCAATCTAGGGTAACTGTGGAACAAGGGGACCAAGTCCAAAAGTCACAAGCAAGTCGGAGATGGGCAGATGCCCAGGAAATGCCAGCTGCGGGTGCAAAGAAGCTTCGATTGGACAGAAGAAGCTGAGGTTTCTGCAGGAACGAAAAGGGCTAGAGACTTCCCCTTTGGTGGACGGATCCCTCTCGCCTTGGAGAGTCGTGCAGAAGTGTTTTCCCGCCGGAAGGACGCCAACAAGCCTTGCTACACGCAAATCGTGCGTTTGGCGTTTTTGGACGCTGCTGGGGCCCAGGAGGGACCAGGAGGTCGCAAATTGGACCTGAAGAGAGAGGGGACGTCGAGCAAGACAAAGAGCCCTCACTGAAGCAGGTAGCACCCGGAGAAGTGCCAGAAACAGGCACTACGAGGATGCGTGAAACGGTGCTCGCCGAAGTTGCACAAAGGAGTCCCACGTCGCCGGAGACCAACTTAGAAAGTCGTGCAATGCAGGTTAGAGTGCCGTGGACCCAGGCTTGGCTGTGCACAAAGGATTTCCGCCGGAAGTGCACAGGGGCCGGAGTAGCTGCAAAGTCGCGGTTCCCAGCAATGCAGCCCAGCGAGGTGAGGCAAGGACTTACCTCCACCAAACTTTGGCTGAAGAGTCACTGGACTGTGGGGGTCACTTGGACAGCGTCGCTGGATTCGAGGGACCTCGCTCGTCGTGCTGAGAGGAGACCCAAGGGACCGGTAATGCAGCTTTTTGGTGCCTGCGGTTGCAGGGGGAAGATTCCGTCGACCCACGGGAGATTTCTTCGGAGCTTCTGGTGCAGAGAGGAGGCAGGCTACCCCCACAGCATGCACAAGCAGGAAAACAGTCGAGAAGGCAGCAGGATCAGCGTTACAGAGTTGCAGTAGTCGTCTTTGCTACTATGTTGCAGGTTTGCAGGCTTCCAGCGCGGTCAGCGGTCGTTTCCTTATCAGAAGGTGAAGAGAGAGATGCAGAGGAACTCGGCTGAGCTCATGCATTCGTTATCTAAAGTTTCCCCAGAGACAGAGACCCTAAATAGCCAGAAAAGAGGGTTTGGCTACCTAGGAGAGAGGAAAGGCTACTAACACCTGAAGGAGCCTATCAGCAGGAGTCTCTGACGTCACCTGGTGGCACTGGCCACTCAGAGCAGTCCAGTGTGCCAGCAGCACCTCTGTTTCCAAGATGGCAGAGGTCTGGAGCACACTGGAGGAGCTCTGGACACCTCCCAGGGGAGGTGCAGGTCAGGGGAGTGGTCACTCCCCTTTCCTTTGTCCAGTTTCGCGCCAGAGCAGGGGCTAAGGGGTCCCTGAACCGGTGTAGACTGGCTTATGCAGAATTGGGCACATCTGTGCCCAACAAAGCATTTCCAGAGGCTGGGGGAGGCTACTCCTCCCCTGCCTTCACACCATTTTCCAAAGGGAGAGGGTGTCACACCCTCTCTCAGAGGAAGTTCTTTGTTCTGCCATCCTGGGCCAGGCCTGGCTGGACCCCAGGAGGGCAGCTGCCTGTCTGAGGGGTTGGCAGCAGCAGCAGCTGCAGTGAAACCCCAGGAAGGGCAGTTTGGCAGTACCAGGGTCTGTGCTACAGACCACTGGGATCATGGGATTGTGCCAACTATGCCAGGATGGCATAGAGGGGGCAATTCCATGATCATAGACATGTTACATGGCCATATTCGGAGTTACCATTGTGAAGCTACATATAGGTAGTGACCTATATGTAGTGCACGCGTGTAATGGTGTCCCCGCACTCACAAAGTTCAGGGAATTGGCTCTGAACAATGTGGGGGCACCTTGGCTAGTGCCAGGGTGCCCTCACACTAAGTAACTTTGCACCTAACCTTTACCAGGTAAAGGTTAGACATATAGGTGACTTATAAGTTACTTAAGTGCAGTGTAAAATGGCTGTGAAATAACGTGGACGTTATTTCACTCAGGCTGCAGTGGCAGGCCTGTGTAAGAATTGTCAGAGCTCCCTGTGGGTGGCAAAAGAAATGCTGCAGCCCATAGGGATCTCCTGGAACCCCAATACCCTGGGTACCTCAGTACCATATACTAGGGAATTATAAGGGTGTTCCAGTAAGCCAATGTGAATTGGTAAAATTGGTCACTAGCCTGTTAGTGACAATTTAAAAGTAATGAGAGAGCATAACCACTGAGGTTCTGGTTAGCAGAGCCTCAGTGAGACAGTTAGGCACCACACAGGGAACATATACATGCACACCTATGAGCACTGGGGCCCTGTGTGACAGGGTCCCAGTGACACATACATATAGGCCACAAACCTATGAGCACTGGGGTCCTGACCAGCAGGATCCCAGTGACACATAACAAACATACTGAAAACATAGTGTTTTCACTATGAGCACTGAGGCCTGGCTATCAGGATCCCAGTGAGACAGTGAAAACAGTGACAAACACCCTGACATACACTCACAAACAGGCCAAAAGTGGGGGTAACAAGGCTAGAAAGAGGCTACCTTCTCACACACTCGGGTTGTTGACGAACGAGGGCATCAAATTCCAGCAAAGCCGCTCGGAGTTGTCGATGAAAGTAGGCACCAAAGCCCAGCAAAGCCGCTCCAGGAGTGTTGATCAATCTGGCATCGAAGTACAGCAAAGTCGCTCTGGGTTTGTTGAAGAAAGCGGTGGCAAAGCACAGCAAAGCCATTCGGGGTTTGTAGATGAAACAGGTGGCAAAGTAAAGCAAAGCCCCTTGGGGTTCCGTTGAAAAAAAGGACGGCAAAGCTGCTCGGGGTTTGCCAATGAAACGGGAGGCGAAGTACAGCAAAGCCGCTCTGGAGTGTCGATGGAAGCAGACGCTGAAGTACAGCAAAGCTGCTCAGGGTTTGTTGATGAGCGCAGGAGGTGAAATCCAGCAAACCGCTCGGGGTTGTTGATGTAGAGGGCACCAAAGTACAGCAAAGCACCTCAGGGTTTGTTGATGAACGAAAGCCGCTCAGGGTCTTTGATGTATCGGAGACCCTTAATAGAACTGGAGGCCAGTCTGCAAGATTGGAGTCACTCTGGGGCTAGTGGATGAGTCTGAGGCTACCGGGCAGAGATCAGCAGGCAGTAAGGCAGCTCAGTAGGGCAGCAATTTGTGGGAAGAGTCAATCCTAGCGGGGGGCAATCATGGCACACAGCAATCTTTGCTCCAGCAGCATTTCCTTGAGTCCACAAGTGTACTGTCCTGAGTGGGTCAGAGACTCAGTACTTATACTAAAAAGTGCCTTTGATGTGGGAGATGAGATCAAAAGGTTTCTGTGAAGTGCACAGGTCCCCCTTTCAGTTCAGCCCCAGTCCAGACTATCGGGAAGTAATCAGCACCTTTGTGTGGTCTCTGGTCACTACCCTTTGTGGTGCAAGTGTGAACATTCCCACCCTCAAACCCAGGAAGACCCACCGGTATGCAGATGCAGTTGAATATCCTATGCTGTGGGTGTCTGCAGGGAATGCACAAGTGTACCTGTCACCTAGCCCAGGTCAGATGTGTATTGGAGACATGCTGTAGAGACACAACGCAGTGAGAGCAGAGAAATGCTCACTTTCTAAAAGGGGCATTTCTAGAATAGTAATAATAAATCTGACTATCAGTAAGGAGGATTTATCACTACCGTTCCAATGATACTAAATATGATGCAGCCACGCCTCTTAGATCAGGAAAGACAGCTTAAACGTATTTTAAGGAATCCCCAAGGCAAGCCTCAAAGTAATGAATAAACACTTTGGGAATTTTTCATTACCAGGACATGAAGAAACCTAAAAGTACATGTCACGTCTACTTACACAGCACCCTGCCCTACGGGCTACCTAGGACCTACCTTAGGGGTGTTATATATATGAGAAAGGAGGAGTCTAAGGCTTAGCAAGGGGCTTTAAATGCCAAGTCGGGTGGCAGAGAGACTGCACAAACAGGCTCTGCAGTGGCTGGTCTGGGACATGTTTACAGGGCTACTTGAGATGGTGGCACAATCAGTGCTGCAGGCCCATTAGTAGCATTTAATTTAAATGCCCTGGTTTTGTGTTATACCACTTTACAGGGGACTTACATCTACATTAAATATGCCAATTGTGGATATACCAATGATACCATGTCTTAGGGGAGAAGCACATGCACTTTAGCACTGGTTAGCAGTGGTAAAGTGCTCAGAGTCCTAAGGCCAACAAAAAGATAAAACAAAACAGGAGGTAAAAGGCAAAATGTCTGGGGCAAGACCACCCAGAGGATGCCAGGTCTAATATTCAGAAAGGCTAATACACGAGAAAAAGAGTACATACAGTGCTATGGTAATAAGACTCTGATTCAAGTAAAAAGTCTGACAGTTCAGGGGAGAGATGAACCCAAATGGGTACGTTCTTCTTAGTTGAGCCAGACTCTGGCCTTCAGAAGTGACAGAGCTACATCCATGAATTTGAATAGGCTTGCTGTCATTTGGAGACCCTCTTTGCTTAATGCATATTTCAGGGCATATATCACCGACAACACCACTTTTAAATAAAGAGCGGCCTTAGAACATCTTAGTCATTCCGGTAAAAGAGCCAGGAAAGTGCAAACAATATGCATCAATGTTTCAAGTCTGTAGTTGCAAAAATGACAGCATTTGGGGTTGTCTTTGTATGCTGCCCATGCTTACCTAAACTCTATTAAAAGAGTACATAAAAAGAATATTTAGATGAAACGTTGCCTTACTGTTGTGGCCAAAATGTAGTATAGGCAGTTAGACAATTTCTTACCAGAGAGGCTCTCCAATTCGATGTCATCTTTGGCAAGAACCATCTGCACATCCAATTTTAACTGGTGCAGATGGTCACGGCTGATGACATGGTGTTGCGGAGGAATGTTTGATGGCAATGTGTGGAATTCTAGGTAGTACCTCCTGATGTACTACCTAGCGCATCACTTGTCAGAGGTTTTATCATTATGCCGGGAAGGAAAACCTCAGACTTCCATGCCAGTTGTTCTGTGATTAGAAGAATCACATGGAATCACTGTTTTGAGGCGGAGGTGCTTCTGATACCCTTATTTCTACCATCCACCAATACCAAAGGATGGATTTTGCTGTCTGGGTCTCCTGGAACTTTTGCTGCTGCTGGAAGTCTTGCTTCTGGTGGACAATAAGTCGTTTTGTGCTTCATCCTGCCTGAAATTTACGAAAGACGTACAAAGGAGCAGAGGTCCATAGGGCATTCATTGCTTTGGCTGTCTGTGTCCTCCTTTATCTTTTGGAGAAGGCTATCAAACAGCAGGTTAAAGAAGATCCTCCTCCAACAGATGTTGCTGAACCTCTGGCCAGAAACAGGAAATTAGCAGCCAGGCATGGAACCACAAGGACAAATCTCCCTCAAAGTCATATCCGCAGCATCCAAATCACATCTGGTTTTCAAATTGGAAATCAATGCTACCAGTTCCCTGACCCATTTCCGGGTGAGCCTTAGGGAGGTGTTAAATCAGAATCCCTATTTCATCCCAATGATGTTGGTTATATCGGGAAAGTAAGCCGACAGAGTTAGCAATCTCCCGCTTTGTGGTGACCTCCCACATCACATGCTTCCCTGATTCATCTATTTATTTGCTCTCCTTTTCTGGAAGAGTAACATCCTCTGTTGCCTGTGCTGATGTTCACTTTCGTGCACTGTGGACCACCATTGAGTCAGCTGGAACATGACCCCTGATGTATACTGGGTCTTCTGAAGGTATCTTAAATTGATTGGGGGTAAGCGATAGCCCTGGCATTCTCCAGGGTATATGTATGATGGAACAACGCATGCACAAACCACACATGCCTGAGCAATGCGGTTTGAACGACGACTGCGTTGTTTCCATGAATGCCTTCACAAAGATTTTTCGTAAAAGTATGCCTAGTAAAGGCATGTGTGGAATGGCAGGCGTGGTTTTGAATTGCCATCCACCCACCCGCTCTAAAAATACAGCTACCCCAATACTCCCCACCCACCCTGAGCCCTAAAACCTACCCCAACCCCGACATGCCCGAAAAACAACTTGACCCCACCCCCAAAAATAAAATTACCACACCCGTAAAAACAAAACTACCCTGACCCGTTCCACTGCCAAAAACCAAACTACCCTGACCCCCTCTCCCCCAAAAACCAAACTACCCTGACACACTCTCCCCCAAGAAACAAACTACTTTGATCCCCAACCCCAAAAACCACTAACAACCCTGATCCCCACCCCTAAAAGCACTAACTACCCTGGCCCTCCCACCCCTAAAAACCAAACTACCCCGATCCCCCACCTCAAAAACCAACAACTCCTCCACCCCCAAAACCAAACTACCCTAAACCCTACCCCCAAAAAACAAACTACCCCGATCCCCCACACTGAAAAACAAAAGTACCCAACTCCCCGCCCCCTTAAAGCAGAACTGCCCCAATTCCCCCGCCCCTAAAAAACAGAACTACCCTGATCGCCCGCCGCTTAAAAAAACAAACTAGCCCGATCTCCCCCACCCCAAGCCCTTAATCCAACCCACCTCTAAAAACTACCCCCAACCCAGCCCCAGCCCCACTTACCTGTCCACATCCTCTCCCGATGCTGGCTCCCTTTTTCTCTGTCTTAACCACGCATGTGCGTTATTCAGCACATGAGCGGTTAAGGCAGAGAAAAAAGGGAGTCGTCGTTCATGCAAGCGTGGTTCTGCTTGCTTGAACAATGACATTGTGGTTCCGGAGTCATCGTTTCGGATGTTCCCCTTCTTCAGGTCCTTAAAGTTCTCCTGAGCAGTTTTGAGCATTCATTGAACAATTGGGAGGTACTGAACGGATCGCTCCGTCTTTGATATGGTTTCAAAGAGAAGTCTTCCTCCTCCTGCCCCCATGCATTTGATCACTGTGGTGCTGTACAGCTCCCTGTATCACAGAATGGTACACAGTAGTGCTGTCTGTTGGCAAAGCTTTAACCATGTATGTCTCTAAGTCTTGATCAACTGGAAGGTCCATTTAGTAGTCGTCCCAAGGATTATCTCCCTCCACAGGTGCTAAAAGGGTCATCTGGTGGAATCAGCTTTCCTGGCGGAGTCAGTGTGGGACTCACTGATGTTGGGGACTGTGGAGACTGTGATGGTGAGGTGGCAGAGGGGGTGATAAAATAAACCAGAGTGCAGGGCGTTGTGGTGGTGGACATGCAGTCTTCTCCCTAACCACTTTCAGAGGAAGTAAAGGGGGCGCATCAAAGGAAAATTACTCTTGGTCAGTGGAACAGAAGTCCTCAAGAAATGGTGCTCCTCCTTCTCATGTTCCAATTCTGATGCCCCGGATGAAGGCACTTCTGGCGTCTCCTTTCCCATGCACCACTGGAAGACCAAAGACGCCTACCTGCCAAAAGTTATTGAGAGTGTTTTATTAGGGCTGCATTTTATAGAGTGCTTAGCGCCTCTCCCTTAGATACAAGTTGATCCAACCAAGGGAATTTTATGTTGCACATAGGACTGAACAGGAAGGTGTTACCTCTTTAACATTCCCTTCCTCTACTTTTCTGTAGGTACAACTTGAACTCTCATGGTCAATATTGATTGTAGGTGAGGGTTCCTTGTCCTGGAGAGAAATCCTTGGTCACAGCAACTTGAAGCTGGCCAGATGCCTATAACAAGTCTCTGTGGCTGACACAGAAGAGGCTTGTAATCATTTCCCCATTGCTAGGTTCTAAATTCCAGGCAAAAATTGACACCTGTCCTGGAGATGGCACTAGAACATTCAAACCTGATGGAAATAAAATGATCTGAGGCGGAGTCATTACCCTTGTACTGTGGACTAAGGGTGGAGTCATACAACTCCTATGACTAGAAAACAACTTTTCACGAAACAACTTGAAAATGCCCACACCCAACACTAGATGGCAGGAGTATGCAGAGTGAAGCCCTCATTACAATCTTGGCGGGTGACGGAGGCCGCCCGCCAAGGTTGTACCGCCGAGCGGCCGCCATTGCGGCCACACTCCCACCGGCCCCCTTTTGACATCCCCGCTGGGCTACAACATGGGATCCTAATGGAGCTGGCGGTGTTGCGGCCGTGCGACGGGTGCAGCTACACCTGTTGCGCTTTTCACTGTCAAGCAGTGTGGGGCTGTGCCTGGTGGCCCCTGCACTGCCCATGCCAAGTACATGGGCAGTGCAGGGGCCCTGCGACTCCCCTTCCCGCAAGCCTTTCCATGGCAGTCTCTACCGCCATGGACAGGATGGTAGGAAGGGGACTCGTAATCCCCTGGGCATCGCTGCAAGCAGCGCTGCCCTGGAGGATTAAAACCGCCGGGACAACCATGGCGGTAAACCACCGATCCCGGAGTCGTAATCCGTAAGATTGTACCGCCAGCCTGTTGGCGGCACTATCGTCAAAACAGCCCTGGCAGTCTTTGACCGCCAGGGTTGTAATGAGGCCCTATGTGTATGTACAGCCACACATGCTGCGGAAAGTACTCTTCTTTATCCAAGTAAAGCACTGTATTGGATACTTAGTTAGTTCCTAGGTGATTGCTGATTTTTTAGCTTAATGCACCGCTACACTCGCCAGAAGCCTGTGCCTACAAGCCATCACTAAAATTGAGAATCATGGGCTGAAGGGGCTGTACTTAGCCCATTTTTGCAGAGCCAGAGTAGGATGAACTCCCTGACATCAGAGGCAAAAGTATCCTGCTTACTCCTTGGCACCCCCCGAATTAGGGCCGACAGAGCCCATGCTTCAGGGGAGGGCCAAACACCAGAAGAGTAAGGCAAGTCTGAGTAGAAAAAAGCAAATGAGAGTGACAATAAAAACTAACAATGTAAGCAATGAGCGGGCTCTAAGCCAACTACAAGTTTTTGGCATGGGCCACAATATGCTTATGCCTGAAATGATAAGCGAGAACTAAACATTATGATAACTTTTTTTTTTTTCAATAAAGTTATCCAGATAATGTGTTTATGTATTTTTATGCAGATCTCCTCCCAAAAGTATTTTCATTATTTGGCTCTGGTGTTCAATATAACGAGAATAAGCTGCCTGCAAGCAGCCAAGGCCCTGATAAATTTGCTTATTTTTTACTCAGTTATAGGAAAATGCAATGTTTGTGTGCTCCATCTATTGCAAATGTTGTATTATGTGTGTACAAACAATTAAAAGAAGAAAGGTAACTATACAGAGCAGCGTACAAATGCACAGACGCAAATTACATTTAAGAGTCAGAAATTATTTGATTCAAAGAAAAACAAGAAGTAGAATGAAAAAGATACTTTCCTGTGGTAAAGATATTTTTGGCGGATACTCTAACTACCTGCAGATTCCTTACCAGTCAAAAAAACCTCAGACTGTATCCCGAAACATCAAAACTCTCACGTCGCTAGGATGAGGGCTGACTTTGTTTGGACATAGAAAGTGGCATCCAATGACATCACTGAAGACATATATTGCCCACCCCAAGGCAACAGAGTTAATTTCAATCAGTTTTTTTTACCAGCCTTCAAAGCGAGTGGATGGACCGACCTCCATGGAGTGGTGCAGTACTAAAACTGATCTGGGATCCTTTCAACTTTTCCTATAACACATCCATCAAACAGGGAGGTGTGGCAGGTCAGTGAGGAATCTGCAGGTAGACAGATTATCCACCAGAAATATTGTTACCATTGACAAATTACATTTGTTTCTGATGGATATGTCTATCTGTAGATTCCTCATTTGTAGAACAGATTCAAAAGCAATACCCCTCCCACAAGGAAAGTTGATGGACAGTTAGATGAGGAAATTCTGCAGAAGAGATCTGGCGAAGTGTCCGCCGCTACACATTTCAGAGTTAAAGCAGTAATGTTTGGTGAAAGTGTGTAGAGAAGCCCATGTTGCCACTTTGCACATCTCTGCTGTTGGAACTCTTCTGGCAAGAGCAGAAGCAGTCAACTTGGCTCTGGTGGAATGGGTCCTAATGCCTTTTACAGGCTCCATCTTTGCTAAAGCATAACTGGTATTAACGCAGAGAATGATTCACCTGGACAAGGCCCATTATTCCAGGGCTTTATCTTTTCTGGCATCGCAATACCCCAAGACGAGCTGGTCATTCAGTTTTGTCTCTAGTGCGTTCCGGGTAGTAGTTGACAGCATGCTTAGGATCAAACCTGTGCAACTGCTTCTTCTTTGTTGGATGGGGCGGTGGATAAAAGGAAAGAAGGCTGATGACAGATTTAGGTGAAAGGGATCCCCACTTTCAGTAGAAAAGCAACCTTGGTTAAAAAAAAACAACATGTCAGGGTAAATGTTTGTGAAAGGTGGGCACAAACTTAGGTGTTGCAATTCACTTACTCATCTGGCTGAGGTAATTGCCAGTAAAAGCACTTTCTTTAAAGTCAAGATTCACAAAGGAAAACTATGCAGAAACTTATACTGAGTTCCAATTTGAAGAGTTAAAAGTAGGTTAAGGTCCCAAAGGGGTACACCAAAGGGAGTTGTGAGATACAGATGTGTTAGCCTTTTGAGGACACAGATCACAATTGGGGACTTGAACAAGGAAGGCAGGTCTGGAAGACAGAGGAAAACGAACAGCACGGCCACATATCCCTTGACAGTGCCTACTGCACATTCCAGAAGGGAAAGTAAAAGTGCATACTCCAAGACGTGGGACAATTTAGCCTATAAGGGGTCAAAATTGTTGTCACTGCACCAAACAACAAAGTTAATCCATCTTCCAGAGTCTGAGGACTTAGTGAAGGTGTGAAAAACATTTAGATGTCTCCGCTCTATTTCAAGGCATGAAGGTGGGCCCTGGTGACTGGGTACAGTACCATTCTTCCCCTTCAGGGAGAGAAGGTACAGTCTGAATACTACAAACACAAGAGAGGACCTTCCATGCCAGAAGTGCAGACCCATGAAGAACACAGACCACTAGTGCATCAAAACTAGGGCTCTAAAAGGGATTCCCTGTCCCTAGAAATCAGTTTGCAGGGCAGGGAGAATGGGAGGGTAGGTAAGGAATCTTCAACTAGATATTGTCTCTACCAAATAAGGCATTATCAAAAGTAAGTAACATGTCCATCTGATAGAGACATCTAGTTGCAGATGCCTTACCTTAGAACAGACACCCAAGCAATACCATCCCCGGAGGCAGGTCAGCAAACTAAGATCATACTTGAATGTCCTGCAGGACCAAACGAGCAAAGTGCCATCCCTACAGGCCTGGCTGTCCAGAAGTAGTGTTTTATAGGCATGTGCAGAGATGCCTATGCTGAGTCCTGACAGATTTCAAGGACTTGAATACCGCGTGCTAACGCAGTGGTTGCAGCTTTAGCTCGGGTAGAATGAGCACGCAGGTCCTCAGGAGGTTGCTTCTTAGCCAATGCCTAGCACATTTTAATGCAGAGGACAATTCATCTGGAGGTGGTTCTCTTCTGCACTGCCGGACCTTTCTTTGCACCCACGTAACCAGCAAAGAGTTGATCATCCACCCACAACTCCTTTGTACGATCAAGGTACTCTTTTTGGGTCCAGGGGGTGGAGTCTCTCTGGTGGAGTCTCTCCTCTTCCTTATAAGGATGAAGCAGTGTGTAAAAAGTAGGCAAGGTGTTGGATTGGCCTAAATGGAAAGAAGTAACCACTTTAGGCAGAAAGGAGGTCCTAGTGTCAAGCACCACTTTGTCAGAATAGATGGAAAGATAGGACGGCTTAGATGACAATGCATGCAGCTCACTAACCCTGTGGGCATATGTAATGGCCACAAGGAAGGCTGTCTTGAAAGTGAGAAGCCTAAGAGGACAATTGGGGAGAGGCTCAAAAGGAGTGCACATCATAAATGTCAAAATCAAATTCAAAGCCCTTTGCTTGGGGGTGGAGGAAACATATGAGTAAGGCCTTTAAGGAACCTATTTACAATTCAAGACTTCAACAAGGAAGGTTGATCAGTCAACCGCAAAACGCACAAATGGCAGACTGATAACCTTTGAGAGTGCCCATAGCAGAGACCTGCTGGGCCAAAGAAAGGATAAACAACAGGACCTCAGAGAGAGGGACAAAAAGGGGGTCAACAGACTTGCCACAGCACCATGCCACAAATGTCTTCCAAACCACAGGCATATACTGTTTGGTGGAGGGATGCCTAGCTGCCAGGATCTTCTTCGGAACTCTGGGCAGAATAAGTATGGAGGAAAGGCACACAGGAGGCACTCAAGACCAAAAGCGCTGCTGAGCGATTGCTGTTTTGGAAACTCCAATGTGCAATACAGCTGACATTTTGTGTTCTCTGCGGAGGCAAACGGATCTAACCAACGTTCTCCCCACTGCTGAAATAAGACTTTTGGCCACCTCCAGATGAAGATGCCGTTTGTGATCAACTAAGCATTGTTGGCTGAGTTAGTCTACTATAGCTTTCAGAGAGCAAGCCAGATGTTCAACCATCAGTGAAATGCCCTGTTGTTCCAGCCACGTCCAAAGGTGCTGAGCCTTTTGGCTTGTTGCAGTACCACAAGGCAGTGGTGGTGTCCATGAACACCTGCACTACCTTTCTTTTGAGAGAGGGAAAAAAAGCTTTCAATGCTTGTTTGATTGCCCGGATCTCCAACAGGTTGATGTGGAGTACGGACTCCGCCGGAGACCAGACACCACTGATCTCCGCCTCTCCCAGGTGGCTCCCCCATCCCTGTAGTGACCCTACTGTCAGATTTATTTGCGGAAGGAAGAGGAATCTGTCTCTGACACAATTGCGGTTTATTAGCCACCAATGCAGATCTTGTGCAGTTCCCTCTGAGATGTGGACTATGTCAGAGAGATTCCCCTGATGCTGCGCTCACAGGAACTTAAGGTCCCACAGCAGAGCCTAGATATGTCACCGGACATGTGTCACCAGCAGAATGCAAGAGGCCATGAGGCCCAGTAGCCTCAGAGTCTTTCTCTCTGGAATTCAGGATAGAGGCTGAAACATCTGTATTATAGTTGGAATATCCTGGACTTGCCGCTCGAGATGATAAGCCTAAAACTGCACTGTGTCCAGAACAGTTCAGATGAAAGGGAGTGTTTGTGAGGGAGTCAGGTGTGACTTCCGCACATTTATAGTGAACCCTAGTGAATGCAGGAGGTCCGCTGTATTCTGGAAGTGGGAGACGACAGCCTGGGACGAGCCTGCTTTCAACAGTCAGTCTTCGAGATAGGGGAGGACTCAAACCCCTGATCTGTGCAGATGAGCTATGACCATTACCGTGGTGAACACTCGAAGGGCGCTGATAAGGCCAAAGGGGAGCATGGTGAACTGAAAGTACTCCTGGCCTACATGGAACCGCAAGCAAAGTCTGTGGGCAGGCAGGACGGGGAATTTGGAAATACGCACCATGCAAGTCCAATGCTACCATCCAGTCTCCTCAGTCCAGGGCAGAGAGAAATTGAGCCAGAGAGAGACCGAAGGGCTAGGATAGGGTGGGGTGGAGGTCCTTACCCTTAATGGAGACCAGAAAGTAGTAGGAATAGCAACAACAACCTACTTCTGGCACACAAACCCTCTCTATAGCTCCCTTGGCCAAAAGAGCTGTAACGTCCTCTTAGAGAAGTACCAAATGATACTCCATCATCCGATCGAAGGATGGTGGCATGTATGGAGGGGTAGTCTCGAAGGGGAGGAAGAAGCACCTTTGAACTTTCTGCAAAACCCACCTTTCTGACATGATGGATTGCCAGTGGAGCAGGTGATGGCGAATCCTACCTCCGACGGGTCCCTGGTGGGGAATCGTCAGACTAGGAAGGTTTGGAGGCAGCTGCATATGGGCGAAGGGATGTTGGATCCCACTTCCCTGGACACGCAGAGGCTGGACAGCATGCACAGGACGGTGGCTGGAGGGAAACGGACCTGGCTGGACGCCCCTTCCGTAGCCATGAAAGGGTCAATAAGCATACTGAGGGGCGACGAGGGGCCGCTGCGTGGCCTAAGGACCTGGCCGTAGCATGAGAATCCTTGACGCACTTGAGCGCCAAGTCTGCTTTTTCTCCTAAGAGACTGGTGCCATCAAAGGGCATGTCCACAAGATTAGCTTGGGCAACCCCTTAAAAAACAGACATCCTTAACTAGGTGTGGTGCCTTAAGGCCACTTTTGAAGCAACTGCTCTGCCAAGTGAGTCGATCATGTCCAGTCCACATCAGATTGTGAACTTTGCTGTGTCTCTCCCATCAGCAACTGCTTGGGAAGGTACAACCTGGGCCTCTTCTGGGATCTGTGGCAGCGCTTGCACAACCGTATCTCACAGCATGCAGGATTAATACCCCCAAAGGTATGCAGGCTGCAATGCCAGGCTGGCGGAAAAAAACATATTTTTCACCAAGTGTGTTCAGCCTCTTGGATTCCCTATCCAGGGGTGCAAAAGGGAATGTGCAATGGGAGGTGGAGGCTTAGATAACCAAGTCTCAAAGGTGGGGTGTTGCATCAGGAAACCTTAGTCGCCCAATGCATGGCGATGGTGGTGGGCAATGGTGATGTTCACAGGAGCCCCTTTGCTGGGCTTGGACCAGGTACCCAGTAGGACATCTGTAAGGGCTTCACTAAAAGGGAGTAGGGTTTTTAACGAGGAAGCCTGAGGCTGAAGCACCTCTGTCAGGAGGTTAGTCCTGACTGCCATCGAAGGCAACTTGAGGTCAAGGACCTTGGCTGCTCTTCGCACCACCAATGAATATGAAGCTCCCTCCTCCATAGCCACGGTAGGGGGAGAGAGCATGGCAGCATCTGGGTAGGTATCCAGTCTGCTGGCTTCATCCAGGTCCATACGCCAGTCCATGGAGTCTTTGAGGTGGCATTCGAAAGGGTCCAGCAACCCCTCCCTTTCCTCACCGTAGCTTAGCGTAAAGGAATATTGTTAGAAATGGGGTCTTTAGTTGGCAGTAGGTTTGCCCCCTGTCCAAGTAGGGACCCTCACTCTAGTCAGGATAAGGGAGATACCCGCTCAGATAACCCCTGCTCACCCCCTCGGTAGCTTGGCACAAGCAGTCAGGCTTATCTCAGAAGCAATGTGTAAAGCATTTGCACATAACACACAGTAATAAGGTGAAAACAATACAGAAGAACACCACACCAGTTTTACAAAAATAGCCAATATTTATCTTTGTAAAACTAGACCAAAATGACAAAAATCCAGCATACAGTGCTAAAGAGATCAATTTTGTAAGAGTTAACCTAAAAATACAGTTTGAAACCACACGCGTTGCGGATCGAACTATGGGCTGATGAAGTCAGGAGCGCTGGTGTGGATAGCATCGGGCTGCGGTGCGAAGCTGGAGGGTGTGACGCGCAGTGCCAACAGGTCACGTTGCAGGCCGGGTGCTCGGTGCTGGTCGTCCAGTGGCGTTGGTTAAGTTTTCCTACGACGGCATCGGTAAGACCAGGGTCACGGTGCGAAGCCGGGCAGTGCAGCTTCGTACGGCGTCGGCACGTCACGGTGCAGGCCAGTGGCTTAGTTGACGGCACTGCAGTGGGTTTTCTTCTTTTACAGCACAGAACCCACAGTTCCCAGTGCTGCTGGTCGAAGAAACTTAAGTCTTTGGGATCCCCGAGACTTCCAGCAGAAGGCAAGCTCTACTCCAAGCCCTTGGAAAACTTTTTCAAGCAGGATACACAACAAAGTTCACCCTTTGCTCTCTTTTACGGTAAAAACAGCGACTGCAGACCAATCCAGCAAAGGGACAGTACTCCTCCTCCAGCTCTTCTCCTTAGCAGAGGTTCCTCTTGATTCCAGAAAGATTTTAAAAATCTGGGGTTTTGGGTCTTCTTCTTATACACCTTTCTGTCTTTGAAATTGTTAAATTTCAAAGTAAAGTCTCAAGTGTTTGCAAGACCCTTCCTTGTCCAGGCCAGGCCCCAGACACACATCAGGGGGTTGGAGACTGCATTTTGTAAGGGCAGGCACAGTCCTTTCAGGTGTGAATGACCACTCCTCCCTCCCCTCTAGGTCAGGTGGCTCATCAGGATATGGGGGCTACATCCCCGCCCCCTTTGTGTCACTGTCTAGAGAGAGGTGCAAAACAGCCCAACTGTCAAACTGACACAAACAGACAATCCACAAACAGGCAGAGTCACGGAATGGTTTAGGCACGTAAACGCCTACTTTGTAAAAGTGGCATTTTCAAACAGACAATTTAAAAACCAACTTCACTAAAAGATGTATTTTTAAATTGTGAGTTCAGAGACCCTAAACTCCACATTTTTATCTGCTCTCAAAGGTAATCTGCGCTTTAAGGATATTTAAAGGCAGTCCCCATGTTAACCGATGAGAGGGATAGGCCTTGCTCAGTGAAAACCGAATTTGGCAGTATTTCACTTTTAGGACACATAAAACACACTAGTATGTGTCCTACCTTAAACATACATTGCACCCTGCTCATGGGGCTACCTAGGGCCTAACTTAGGGGTGCCTTACATGTAGTAAAAGGGAAGGTTTAGGCCTGGCAAGTGAGTACACTTGCCAAGTCAAACTGGCAGTTTAAAACTACACACACAGACACCGCAGTGGCAGTTCTGAGCCTCGTGTACAGGGCTACTAATGTGGGTGTCACAACCAGTGCTGCAGGCCCTCTAGTAGCATTTGATTTACAGGCCCTGGGCTCCTCTGGTGCACTTTACTAGGGATTTACTAGAAAACCAAATAAGTCAATCATGGATAAACTAATCCACAGTACAATTTATATGGGGAGCACTTACACTTTAGCACTGATTATCAGTGTTAAAGTGCGCAAAGACAAAAAAACAGCAAAAACAGAGTCCAGTTTACCATAAAAACAGGAGGTCAGAAGGCAAAAAGACAGGAGAGATACGCCAAAAAGCTGCCAAGTCTAACAAATATGGCTCAGGATCAGCTATAGGGGGCAAGGCCCCTGCTGACGCCGGAGTTGGCATTGTACGAAGTCCATCCGGCTCCATGTCGAAGTCTGCAATGAGGATCAGGGTGTCACCACCCAGGGGCACGAGCAGTGCCAGGAGCATCAACATCAGGACTAGCGCCAGGTAAGGTCGAATGGGTAAAACCAACGTCAGTCCAGGTCTGGTAATGGATCTGTGGGTGCCCCTCGGGGCTGAGGCCAAAGTTGCGGAACCAGAAGGGGCCCCTTCTGACTCCACGGGGCCCAAGGGTGCACCAGCAGAGTCAGACTACTCAAAAATGAGGCGCATGGCCTCATAAAACTCCTTGAGTTGGGCAGGGGTCGCTCCAGCTCCCATAAACTCGGGGAGACGCAGGCTCCGCAGTGGAAGGCCTGGATTGACAACGCTCCCTTGTCTCATCAGCTAATGGATGAGGTGAAGTCGAAGAACACTTCACTTTCTTCGAATTCTTATGCCTTGATTTACCTGATTGTCCCAAAAACTTGGAGTGGGACGTCAAAGAGGGGGCGACTACGCGACCAATCCAGAGACCTTCCTCTCGGCCGAGATCAGGACTTACGCGGAGCCAAGCGCCGACCATTTATCAGCTCTAGGGACAGCTCTCACAGCTTTCTGAATCATGGTCCGGCACTCGAAACAACTCTCGGTGGAGCTCCAAACACCAAAGGCGGATCCCTCACGGGCGAGGTGCGGATCCCTCACGGACATCACCCAATGGCAGGATCTGCAGTGCTTGGACCTAGTCTTACACTAAGACATCCTCGACGCACCAGGAGTAGTAATTATTCATAAAAGCTTCGACAAAAGTTGAAAAACAGACCAGTCAAAAAGTGACTGAGGGGTAGCTCTTTCTTTAGATCAGCACTGGCTGGCGCGGAAAGAAAAGAATGGACATCAGCATGCCAGGGTGATGCCTACGGTGGACGCAGAGCAGATCGATGCCACCAAATGGCGCTAAGGGGTACTGCTGGAGAAAATCTCCAGATCCAGACTGACACCTGAGAAAAATCTAAGGTAAGGAATCTGGAAAGAGATGTCTCTATCCGATATGAAGTTGACCTTGCTAACATGTTTCAGTACTTTCTGTCCCAATTGCGCATCTTTCTTTAATTGGACGTCCACCAAATGGTGTTTTGCAAAGGTACATGTGTTTTTTTTTGGCACATTTTTTAGGAAGACCAGGGTGGATCCCTTCCTCCATGTTTAGTATGCTCTAGCCTTCTCTTCCAGGTGTTTTAATGATCTATCTTACAATAGTTTGACTTCCTTTCTTGATCTTCTTTGTCCTGTAAAGGTAGTACATCACAGTCCTGCACACGTCTAGTGTATGCAGCATTCTCTCGGCTTGTGTCCTTGGGTGCTGGAAGAACCCCAGTAACTGGATGGCTTTGTTCACATGGAATTGTAATATGATCTATGGGAGGACACGTGGGTTGGAACTCATAGTTATCCTATCATTGTGTGTTGGCAGGTATGGTTCTTCAGTGGTTAGTGCCTGTAGCTTGCTCACCCTGCATAGTTATGTGAATGGAATTAGGAAGGCTGTCTTCCAAGTCAGAAACCTGTCCTATGTAGTGGCTCAAAGGACGATTGTATAAGCTGCGTTAGTACCAGGATGAGGTTCCACATTGGCATCGGTGACAATCTGGGTGGAACCTTTCTCTTTGCTCTTCCCAGGAATCTCTTGATATCTGGTATTGTAAAGAAACTCCTCTCTATGTGGCATCTTGTGTAGGCTGCTACAGCCGCCACATGTATATTTATTGAGGTGTACGCCAGTTTATTATGTAGCAGGTGGGTAAGGTACCAGATCACTCTGGTGCTCTGTCTTGCTGAGGAACCGACCTCTGTCTTTGTGCCACAGTACATATCTATACCATTTTGCTGTGGAGCATTTTCTTGTGCTTGGCCTTCGCGCTTCCTTTAGAACACCCATTGAATCTCTATGTCCTCAGGAGCCAGGGAGCTAGACTCAGGCTGTCTACTTCCAGGTAAAAGGCCTTCCTTCTCTGCATGGAGAGGAGATTGTGTTTTCTTGATAATATATTTACATCTCCCTGCATCAACTCCTCTGGGTCTGAGAACAATATTAGTCTTGCCCACTGTAGAGAAATTAGTACCACTGTCATCTGTGATTGTTTGCAGTTGCTTATTACTAATGGTATTAGCGGAATTGGTAGCAAAGCATACACAAGATTTCCTGACCAGATTGTCGCCCCTGCATTTCCCTGGGAGAGGCAGCATGGATCCCTGGTTGCAAAGTCTTTGCATTTTACGTTTTCTAGGGTTGCAAATAGGTCAGTCTCTTTTTGTGACCTCTTGGAGTACTTAGTCCTTTAGTTCCCATTCGTGTGATACAGAGACTTATCCGCTTAGTCTGTCTGTTCTCTGCACCTGGCAGGTGTATTGTTTTCAGTTCTGTTCTTCTCTGAATGGCTCATCTCCAAATCTCCCGGAGTGGTCTTGACAGGATGTGTAATCTTGTCCCCCCAAGCATGTACAGATATGACACTGTGGTTGTGTTGTCTGTCTGAATTTGTCTCAGTCACCTACCTGGCCTCCCATCTGTGTCTGGAAGGCTTTTAGGGCCAGATAAACTTCACTCTTTCGTTTTCAGATATTGATAGGCTGGATTGCTTCTTCCCCTCTCCATAGTCCTCTGACTCTCAACTGCCCCATATGTGCTCCCCAGTCCATAAGGGACGCGTCCATGGTGATGGTCACAGTTGGGGTTGGTTGTATGAAGGTCCTGCCTACAGTGATATTGTCTATGTTCCACCATGCCATCTCCTCCTTTACTCTCTGCATTACAACCACTAGATCTTCCTAACTCCCCCTTACTTGTGACCATTGTTTGGATCCACTCTTGTGGTGGTCTCATGTGCAGCCGTGCGTGTGCAATCAGGGGAATAAATGAGGCCGTCTTGCCCAAGATATTCCACACAGTCCTCACTGTTGGTAATTTAGCATTGTGGTAACAGCAAGCTTGGTCTGTTGTAATCTGAATCCTCTTGGACGTAGAGAAGGCTGTTGTCATCAGTGTATTGATTTTTTCCTCCAGGAAGGTCTTTCTCTTGGGGGTTACATGGGGGATTTTTTAAGGCTGTTCATTGAAGCCTATTCCATTGATAGTGTCCATGACTATCATGGTGTCTTTTTTGCACTGTGCGTATGAGCTTTCCTTGATTAGCCAGTCGTCTAGGTATGAACAGACATGTATACATTTCTGCCTTAGGTAAGCTGCCACTACTGCTAGGGATTGTGTGAAAAAAACAGCAAGAAGATTTAATTCTGAATGGGAGCACCCTGAATTAGTAGTGTGTCCTGTCGAACACAAACCAGAAGTACTTTTGATGCTAGCTCTTCATCGGGATGTGCAGGTAAGCACCCTTTTTGTCTGTTGTTGTCATAAAGTCTCCTTCCTGCAGCCACAGGATGACCTCTTGCAATGTAGTCATTTTATGAACTTGTTTAAGAAGCGAAGGTCCAGAATTGGTTGTAGTGAGTTGTCTGGTTTTGGAATGAGAAAGCACACTGAGTAGGTTCCTTGATTGATTTCTATAGCCCTCTTTTGCAGTAGATATGCACTTACATTTGCAGGCAGCAGCTTTCCTCCTCTTGATGTAACATTTCTTTAATATGACAACAGGTGGCGACCTTATCAGTTCTGTGCAGTAACCATGTTGGATAATGTTTATGATCCATTGGCTGTTGGGACTTCCCACCACTCCTGGAGGAAGGCCTTTAATCTGCCTCCAACTAGTGTTATGTGGTACGGCCTCTGGTAGGAAGTCCCTTGTTGGAGGAGCTGGCTCCTCTGGAAGGTTTTTTCAGTGTTACCTGTTGTTTTCAAGGTTCCCCTCCCTGGATTTCTTTGTCAGCTGTTTTGGTTCCACTTTGGTGACCTATTTCACCATAACATCAGAGCCTTCTCTCAGAGCCACTTTAACTTCCTCAACGTTGTGCTCCTCCTAACTGGACAAGCAGAGGTCTTTTAGGGACGGACTCCCTTGCCTCAGGGTCTGCGTGGTCGTCTGGTGTTCACACCGCTGTCTCTCTCGCCCTAAAGGTGTTTGGTCTGCACTTGGCACATAATAGACAACTCCTTAGGTTGCGGTTCTCTGGTAGGCAGAGGTTAGAGACCTCGTCATTGCTTTTTGGGAAAGGTTTCAGTGGCACTTGGGACAGAATCTAAAAGGAGTATTCTCCATTTCTCTTGGTGGCTTCTTCATCTCTTCTGTGCATTATCCAATTGCATGGTCGGTGACTTATGTGATCCCAGTATTTCTTTTGGTAGTCGTTGTGTACCTTTCTGTGATTATCGGTGTGCTTTGTCTTTCCAACCTTTTTTCTCTTATTCCCTCAATGTTCTGATGTATGATCCTCAGTGATTCCTTCGGCATCCGTGGAGGTTCAGATATTGCCTACAGATCTAATGGCAGAAAAAAGGAATCTGAAAATGGCGACCACGCAAAGAGGCTTCCAAGGCACACGTCTGATGTCATAGGAGGAAGATCGCATCAAATGGCTACAAACGACACCCAGAGGGAAAAAGAGACGCAAAAAAAAGAGAGAGAAAGAGGACTAACAAGAATTTTCCGGACCCAACCGCTAGATGGCGTTGTAAAGCACAGAATGTGAATACAGAAAAAGATTCATTCTACAAAAATAAAGGACAAAATGTGTATGCAACAACAATCCACAAGGAAGACAATGCATGTTCATCTGTGCGCACACACACACACCCACCATTCCTTATAAACTATTAGAAAGACACAGTAAGTATAAAGGGAAACAATATAATTTGTGCATGCCGGAAGCAATATGTTTGTGTACAGAAAAGATATATGATCTGATGTGAACAGAAATCAATCTCTGCATATAGAGAATATACACAGGACTACATGTGTGGCAACAAAACAAGCAGTCAATAGAAATACAAAAAAACAAAGAAGCAAACATGCTGTTGTCTAAATGTGGTAGGCATCTTGTAAAAAATGCTGACCAAAGAATGCCACTGGTTTACCATTCAAAGATGGCTGCCAGATTGATTTCAAATGTGCAAGCCATCTTGCAAAGGTTAAACAATGATACATTATGAAACCTATTGTTTCAAGATGGCCACCAGGTTTAGAGGTCAGCATGCAAGTGGAGGCTCAAAATAAGCAGCACAATTATATTTGTTGGCAAACTGCCAGGTGCTCTGAAAAAATAAAATAAAAGAATGACCTGAATGCAGTGAATGGGGAGCTGCCAAGTACTCTGAAGTTAAAAGAGAAGCTGTTGGGCACAGTGAAAAGGAGTGGCCAGGCAGCAAAACTGACTAACCTCCTCTAAGGGGCTAATTTAAGTAGATGAAGATGTGATTATGCAAAATGCTGTCACTCACTGGGTATGATACCGCACACATCAAATGACTATACAGTGGGCTGATCCAATTAAGGACAACACTGGCATTAGAACCATAGCTGAAGTGGAATGACCAACTGCCCCATGCTGTAGGCTGCCTTGGGGGCTGAGGCAAAATGTGAATGACTCTTGAAAAGATGAAAGTCCATCTTTGTATGTAAACGTATAGATTATTTTACTAATTATACGATTACAAGAACCTGACTGACAACTAAAAGTGTCGGAAAAAACCTAATACAGAACATATATACAGAACGAAAGAGGAGACTGTGATGAAAGAAATAAAAACAAGCTCCTTAGCTGCAACTTTAGTTCTTTAGCATTGGTATCTTTCATAGATTTGCATGTTTGAATCTTCCTTGTAGTTGAAGTGGGAGCCTCTGCTACATACTGAGAAGTATATTAAATTTTCCATGAAAACAACTACAAACCAGTGCACATTCAGTAACCATTTAATCAGCCAATGAGGTTGAAGAGTTATGACCTTCATCACTCCCAGAGGTAATTTCAGCATATATAAAAGGTCATAAAATAGTAGCAACAGGTGAGTCAAAATAGACAGCAGGTGAATCGATGACAAATACCAACCCTGGAGAACTGAATTTACAGTTAACTCATTTTCTTATCCAGCCTTAGATGTTTCACAGATTCACATGAATGAAAAAGAAAAGCAAACAGTAGACGTTAAATTTAATAAAGGATGGGGGGGAACAAGGTTCATCCGATGGAAAGATGTTGCAAAAAACAACCTGCCCTACAGCCAAGTCCCTTGCTGCTTAAGACAGCAATGATTTATAAATGTGTCCCTGCTTTTCAAAGTTGCGCCCTGCAGATTATCATGAGCAGCAATCCTGTGTGCAAAAGCTGATGTCTCCGCTACACCTCTTGTATTATATGTGCCTTTGGCTTTTTAATGAAACCAGGTTACTGCTGCTGCAATCGATCTTGCAATTCCTGGTTTTGACAGAAGCATACCTTTACTTGGCTGGCTGAATGAGACAAATAGCTGATTATGGAGTTACTGAAGTGTTTTACGTTGGTTAGTTAAAATTTCAAACACCTAACTATATCTAAAAACATAGAGTTGGATGGGATGGGGAAGAAAGATGCTACAATGGCATACTCATTTAGGCGCAAATAAGTCTGTCATGTCTGACATGAAGGATGGATTTGTATGTAAAAGATGTTTGTAAAAGTATGGCAATGAGAGTACCATGCCTGGCATGAAGGATACGTCTTCATGTAAAAGAAATGACTTTGGCAAATTTGACTTATAGATTTTTGATTGATAACGTCTGCAATTCTTCTGTTCTCTGAAAAGAAATAATGGACAGTACTAATGCAGATTTCATTGACATGTATTTCAATTCTTCCTTCTGAATGGGTTTGAGGGAGCTCTTCATTAATTGTGAAAGCACTGTGTTAAACTCCTAGGGCACTGGTAGGTTCTGACAGGAAGATATGCCTTCAATAGGCCTTTTAGGAATCCCTTCATGAAATAAGATAGGAGGTCGGAGCTAGAGGTTTGAAATTTAGAGACAGCCAACAGTTCACTTTTATGGAGGTATGGTGGAAGCCAGACTAAGGCAGATGTAGAAAACAAGGAGGCACATTGGACAATAAAGAATGTAATTGGTGAAGTCCTTAGAAACACACAATGTACAAAAACACTAACACTTCGCTTGCTATGTTATATTTGTGCATGGTGCACTGCCTTAGCAAGGATGTTCCTACAGCTACCCAGAATGTCTAATCGTGCCACCTCATTGTGCTCAGAAGCCAAGCAGTCAAAGCCAGTGAATTTGGGTCCGAATGAAGTGCTGGGTCTTCTGTAATGACAGGAGGAACAGAGCCTTGCCAATGTGAAATGGAAGTCAACAAGCTCAGATGCTCTGAGTACCAGTACTTTCTGGACTAAGCTGGGGCTACAGGAATGATAGTGCAATGTTCTTGTTTGACGACTATTCATGTAACATTCCATTCCATTTCGTAGTAATGCACTTCTTCTCATTCCTGGATGGAAGTGAGCGGTTCCAATTCATCGCAATCTCCACCTACTCTGTGAATAAGTCTGCCTGTTCGTACCTCTGAGAAATTGCTGCTTTGCCCATGCTCAGGTTGCTGGACCTCCTGTGAGAGTGCTGGTGATTTGGTCCCTCCTTATCTACTGATGTAGTACACTGAGGTAGTGTTGTCTGCCCATATATACACTGATGAATGACGAGTCCTAGGATGGAATAAGCCTGGTCTGTTGCAACCGTGAGCACACTGTCTGGGGGACCTGCTCTAATCCTCCATGTAGAAATAGAATCTAGATCCACTGTACTAAACTTCAGAACTGGCTTAGGATGGTTCTTTTTCAACTGCATTCAGACAGAATTTGTGTAAAGTGATGCTTCTCGCAGGAGGCAACAAAAGGTTGTCTCCAAACAGGGACACACACAACATGAACACAATGAAGTGTGAGGTTCCTGCACATGCCCATCATCAGCCTCTCTTAAGTAATACTCAGGAGTAGACAAAAGGGCAGGCCACACTTAGAAACGTCCTCACCTTGACAGAATATACAGTCAAACCATTACCCCCCTACCATGTTACAAATTGGCAGTGTTCAAACTGAACTTATCAGCGGCTCCTTGCTAACAAAGTCTGCATTAGATTTCTAAAGTAAGCCTACTCTTCACCCTCATTTCGGTGGCTGTACCTCCACACCCCAGCAACAAGAATACAGACAAAATATTGCCACTGTCTGGGGGACCTGTCCTAATCCTTCATTTTGCGCTATGGTGAACCAGAGGCATTCAAAATGGATCTCAGTAATCGGACTCAAACGCACAAAATGCTACTACAACACAAGTGCTATACACATACTGCACTCCCACTTGAAATACACACAGGATTGTCAGCACAAGTTTCAGGGTTTTCACATAAGAGCCATATCCTCACTGACACAGATTTTAAGAAAGGGTCTACCCAACTATATGAGATGGAAACACGTTATGCTGCCACCACTGCCTTACGTGCTAAACCTAAGAAATGGATAATAGTCCTTTGGTCATTATGAGGGTACGCTTGATGTGCTGCTACAGGTCACACGACAGGTCATGGACCTTGCATTTTCAGGGACTAGTGTAGGCCTCTGGACACATGCTCAATTAGTGCAACTCCAAGGCCAAAAACATACCAGAATACCAGGTACAGATACAGTCAGGTGCTCAGGACAGGGATTCACACCCATATACCATGCAGCAGACCATTCCTGTCCTAATTTTTTAATATCCAATTATTATGCCTGATATTGACTTTTGACCTCTAAACCAATCTCTGGGGCTTCCCGCCTCTTACCATATACTGTCCTTATCTGCTACAGCAATGCATGGAGTAAAGGGATGGAACTTGATGACCGAGGGAACGCCAGGATTGCGATTTATGAAGATTTGATCATCCAGCCTTGAAATACCTGGAAGGGAAAGAAAGAATCTTTGAAAAACTTAAAAACCTTGGTCGTCATTTTATCTTAATGGCACCTACCAAAGGTGGGCTAATGGCACCTACCAAAGGTTAACGTTCCACTCAGGAGATTTCTCAGCCAGACAAGTGCCTCTGAAAAGTCAATAAAATAAACTAGAGCTCCCAAACCTACACCCCAACCAACACACACACCTTCGACAGTGATCTCCGGCCATTGAAAAAACCCTTACACCACTTTTCAGTTGGCAGTCTAGAACTGTGTCTTCAATATTTACAAATGTTTTTGTAATTCACTGACAGAACTAAAGTGACCTAGATTTCACCTTTGAGCATTAAATTCTCAAAAACAGATTTTATTATTGGTCTTTAAATTGACATTTCCACATTTCACCATTGCTCTTTAGATTACCATTCGCCGATTTCACCTTTATTTGTGTATCCTGATTAAAGGCTTCACATGTGTTCCTGATTTTCATTCCTATATTTCATATTTGGCTTTATATTCTTAGTCCTAAATTATCCCTTTGATTTTTTAGGTTTTGATTCCTAGATTTTTCACATGTGTACTTCCAATCTCACTCTTAGAGGATGCTCTTTAGGTTCCCAGATTTTATCACTTTTCGTCACATAATCGTAATCCTTTCACATTTGGGTGCTGATATTATTATTACTAAAGGGCACATTCACTTTTCTGTATTTCTATCACCTAATCCACCTTTTTTCCCTTTAATTACATATCCTACGATTCACTAAATGTACAGTTGCCCTTAGATTTTCTTTGCTATATATTTGACCTTTGTACTTTAGCTTTTCATTCCTGGTTGATCCATTGAAATTAGATTCTCATCTTCAGACTTCAGTTACGTGCCTTAGGTTATAAACATAGCAACAAAGACATTTATTAACTAACTAATTTGAATAAAAATGTTAGTAAGCACTGGCCTCCATTAAATATTACAGGGGATAGCAATCCCAGAATAATAACGTTTTGAGCTTAGGTTTAAATTTCCCAGTACGACGTGATTTCACCTTTATTTTTTTGCTTCTTAGTCCATACTTCATCCTTATTATTTAGATTCTCATTCCAAGTTATCACCTTTCTGCTGCCGAGTCTCCTGCAAAGAGGTCTCCCTTTCGCTTTAGTATTCTAATTGTTAAATTTCACATTTGCTTCAGATTTTTATTCCTAGATATCACTATTGTTTAGATTCTCATTTTGCAGATGTAATCTAATCTTTTCTTTCTCTTCCTTTTATTTCACATTTTTGATTTTGTGTCTCATGCATAAATAACACATTGGTTTCTTTGAAGATGGGACCACTTTAGTAGTGAGGACTCAGACTCTATGCTGTTTCTATCATTCACTTCTAACTAGTGAACTTCATTCTGGGTAGGAAGAAGAGTGTGCAATGTCTAACCCATTGGGTACATAATCCTCCCGTCCCATCTCGCCACCCTCTAAGTCTCCCACATCCCTTCAAGACCTTCTCTGCAGTTCCCTTTATTTTTTCCCCTCTGGTCCACTTCTTTTGTCACTTAGTCTCCTTTGTGTCGCCTATCACATGCACTTCTCTCCACTGGTTATCTAGCCGTGTCAAAATCATACTTCTATTTACTATACTAGACTAGAAGATAACTTTGATATGTGGCACCAATGTGGCATGAGACTGGGATCATACCTTTATACATTCACCCTGGCCTTTTCACCTGAGGTGGTATGTGACAGAGCTCCGAGCTGCATAGGCTCAGAAAATTAAAGTGCTGATAGTGGATCAATCAGAAGCATTCCCTGAGCTTTCAAGGGAACTGATTCCACATTGGACACAAGTCACACAGCTAACAGGACCAGTAGACACCCATTAAATCAACACCAGAGCTCTATATACATCAATTAGGATGTCAGAGCGTGGTCTGACCTCAACTCATTTTTTAGGTAATTGCCTCTGCTTAACAGCTTTATGGCCCTAGTTAGCTTGTCTCTACTGTAATGGGAAAGAAGATAAACTAAAAGGCTGAAGACTAAAGAAATAGAATGCAAAGTAGCATATAAAAATTGTCAAACAGAATGCAAAGGTATACTGAAAAATGAATGGTCAAGTATGTTAACATGCAGCCCACAATAACTCAGTTAGGCGCGAGTATTCATATTAGAGGGAAAATCTGGCAGGTAGAGACATAGTAATTTCACCAAAACACAATGAAGAAAAAAATATTCTCACTTCTAAAACTTACACCCTTCATTTCCCTCACCCAGCTCAACAACCCCACACATGGCTGACCTCCATTCACAACCCACACCATGGCTTGTCATCTCCTCGCCTCTAGAACCACATCACTCTTGCCTAACCCCATAACACCTTCCCACCCACATCTATTTACCACGGTGGATCATTTGCTGTGCTTGCTTCCGGACACGAGCATTCCTTAGAAACCGCCACTCTCTCTCTTTTCGAATCTGGCTTTCGAGGTCGTGCTCCTCTGGGATCTTGAAAACAAGAAACAAGTAATGAAACCACAAAACTTGCAAACAGAGATGAGTACAGAAGGAAGGGCGGGCTCCAGTGAAAGAGAGACAAGGACAGGATACAAGTTTACTAACCTTCACAGATGAGAAAGCCAGGCCTTAAAGGAAAAGGATAGCCCAATCAAAGGTGGAAAATAATGTATCTACTTTAAGCAGCCCTACACTTTATGCAGTCATCGCTAGAGGGACAGTACTGCTTACATGCCCAGTGCCCATATTACGCATACAGCGCACTTTCTCTGTTTGCACCACAGCTCACCTTCAAACAGATGCGCCAGGTGCAAACAGAGAAAGTGAGCCCTATTATGTTGAATGTGCTGCCCACAGGGTAGCTGCAAACTTGTGCTGCCATTCAAGTGAAAAACGGAGCGGTGCTTTGAAGCCGCTCCGTGTTTCACTGTGCAGGCGGCAACGCGACTACACTTTTAAGGGGGGGATTAGAGATCACCTTGCAGGCGGGTGCAGTGAGTGACAGCACCCACCTGCATGGGAATGTCTGAGGGGTTTCCTTCCTCCTGAGGGATGCCATCAGGGGGTGCAATGACAGTCCATTACCTTTTAGGTGGCACAATGTGAGTGTGCCTGCTGCCAGCTTCTTTGCCTCTGCGCCCGCGTCTATAATACGGCGGGGGCGCAGAGGCAAAAGGATGCCCTCATTTATATGGGTCCACGGCCCCATCCAAATGAGGGACCGCCCTTTGCTGATAGTGATGGTGTGATATGTGGACCAGAGCTATCGGTAGCGCAAAGCTGTTGCAAACACCTGTCGAGCCCCTGGAGGTAATTTATGTAATAGGCCCCTGTTTTTTCTCACTTTTAACAGTAGTGTTTTCCACTTTATCTGCCTTTCAATAACACTGCATTTAAATCCATCTTCATAACAAAGCTGCTAAGGACTCTGTTCTGTCACAAGGCACCACCTTCTCATTCATTTCATTTTCTCTTTCTTTGCCCTTTGTCCTATCTTGGCCTCTTTGTTTGCTCCTGAGTAGTCCCCATTTTCCATCTCTCTTGTGCTCTTGAAGTACTATGAGGCACCTCAGGTTGACAAAGTGAATACAACAAACGCATTACACATAAAAGAATGCCAGGAAACCCAAGTCCTGCCCTTGTGACTGCAACCATTTTCCCAAATTAGGATTTGCAGTGAAAAGCAGAATGCAGTTAAGGAAAGCATGATTATAGGTGGTCTGATAGCTAACCGCCAAATGTGAATATATCTAAGATCCTCTCCTGCAGAAGTCTCTAAATATTTCCGTATATTTAGAAAGAGCAAAGTGCACATCGACCCCACATCAGGAACATGCCATTCACCCATTCTCTTTAAGTATTTTTATGCGTTCTATCCGATGACCCATTCACTTTGCCTTTCCTTTGTAGCTTGGTACGATGTCGCTTCACCCCTGCGTCTGCACGTCTCATCACAATCCACCTTTCCCCAGCTCCCTGTAATTCATGGCGATGCATTTTCAGACTCTTTTTTTTTTTAAACAAGGATTCCTACTGAAAGAGCACAAAGGCAAAGCCAGTAGGGGCTCGAAGAGCTCTGTGCATTTGCTTCCATCTTCACATGGTCATGTGCACCACATGAAGCTGCTGAGCATGAAGTGAAAGCTTGGAATGCTGTAATCTTAGGGTCACTGTACGGTAAAGTTTAAACATTTTCTAAGTTTTCCTATGAGAGGGAATAATGCAGTCTATGCTGATAGAGGGAGAAGTGGAGTAGATAAATGAGGGATGGCACTAGTGGCATGGTGAAAGCTAAGGTTAGTACAACGACTTCTACAAAGGTCTGTGACATTGGGGTTGAAACATGTCAACTAGTTATTGGGGTAGCAGCCTTACATCCTACATAGAACCTTTTTAACCATGCCCAAGCAACCACAATTAAAGGGACACCTTGGTTGTTTGAGGTACTTATATTCTTTAAAAGGCCTGGTTCGAGAAGTATCCAAAGTGCTTCCTAGAATATGGTTGAGCCGTTCCAGACTTTAGGGACCAGGATGAGACTCGATGATGAAGCATGCCACTAATAGAATGGGTGACTGTCTAACAAAGAAAATATTTTCTTTACCAACAGGGAGATAACCAGAGGACATCTAGTTAGGTATGGGATAAACATTGAATTGCATGCATACAATTCTACCACTGAATCCAAGTGACACTCTTCAGAACCAAATGGAGAGGTTAACAAGGGAGAACTTTTAAAGAAGAGTGCTCCATCACCATCTAGCAGGTAGTGGAGGATAAGAGAAAATAAATCTGTAAAGCCCTCACTGGCTAGGTTTCACTCCAATCGTCTTCTTAAATTGGAAGGTAAGGACAAAAACCCAAAATCTTGGTCTACAAACTTCTGAACAAGATTCCCTCTGCTTTTGAAGCTGGTAGGGGAGACATTGGGTACACACAAACAATAATTATTCAACATCAAGAATACAGCTCAGAGGACTCTGAATACCCACCACACCGAACGCCATATATAATGAATGTGTATAAGAGGGCTCTCCAGAAAAGTTTTGCCTTGCGCAACAAAGCAGTGATGGAGGGTGTGAGTGTTACTGAGGTGAATTGTTAATTTGTAGGTAAGCAACAGTAATGACTGTGTATACCGGAGAAGAGGGTCAACACATATACTTGGACGGGGGCAGGCATGGACCTCTCTCTCTTTCTCTTTGAGGAGAATGCACTAGTCTTCCTCCACTGCTGAGCAGGCTCGCAAGAGGTGTCTCCAGTTACCTTCATCACGGGTTGTGCAAAGTATTTCCCACTCCAGTCACAGAAACCAGTCTGCAGTGTGGCCGAGATGTAATTTTTGTGCACGCCACCTTCATCTCCGTCATCGGCAATCTAGAGTGGTGAGAGGGAATGATGAGAGGGGTGGGGGGGGTGTTAAATGGACGATTAATCCAAGTTAACAGGGGAGAAAGAAAGGCAGAAAAGAGAAGGACAGAAGAAAACAAAGAGATACTTGTTAGTGAGACTTAACTGGAGATCATTGCTCGTTTCAATTCTAAAAGCAAAGAGGCACAATCCACCCTCCCTCCCATGGCAAAGCACTGAGCAGACTGCATAATTCATACTGCTTTACATCTAGGCAGATCAAAGAAAGGTGACAAGCTGCAGCTGTACAGCAGGAACAAGATGCACCGGAAAGACAATGCCCAAGAGATCTCAGCAGAGACGCGGCCTTTGACACCTAAACGATAATGTAACTCAAAGGAACGACTTTGACTGGCAAAAGGCAATGCTTTCCATAGTCCATCCATAATTCGCCATAATAGCGAATGTCTCATTCTGAAACATAGATGTCACATTCTGGAAGACGAAAGAATGGATAGACTTAGACATGCTGAAAGAAAAAACAAGGCAGCTACCTCTCTGAGTTTTCCCTACCACTATGTCAAATATAACGGACTGTTGGGTAGGGTTCCATAGATATAGACTCTGAAGTTGCCCTTTTTCTGCTTCAAGAGACCACAGCCTGTAACAGCCAGCGGGCCCCGGAAGGTGTGGGTTGGGGGGAGGGAATAAACATTTAATTTCATTTTTTTTTTCCATTTACCTCCTCCGCCTCTCCCCTGTTCCTCAACGCTCCTTGCTGCAGGCACAGGCTCCCAGCCTGACCTGCGCCAATCCTGACGTGTCAGGATTGGCTGGGAGTGCCCAACCAGGGCACTCCCACGCACACTGGGAGGCTGTGCAGGCTCTCTCTAGCCCAGCCCAGCAACAGAGTTGCTGGGTTGGAGAGAGCCTACAGCACATGTGTGTTTGGCTGGCCTGAGATGGCCGGCCAAACACACATGTGCTGTGAAGGGGGAGTGCTGAGCACTCCCCCCTCAGTGCACATCACAAATGTGGCCCGCCCCTTTCAAATAAAACAATAATAAACAGTTTGTTATTGTTTTCTTTAAAAGCTTTTGCAGCTGCCGCTCCTCTGCCCAAACGGAGGAGCCGCCACTGATCACAGCTTGGGAAATAATCCAGCCCAGAAGAGTCCTCCCAAGGTAAACATGCATTTACAATGAAATGGGTCTCGCGTTTGTTTGAGTTAGAGCTTTTGGAGTTGTAAAATCCTAACTAGACTTTTCTTGTTCACAAACTGAAAATAACAAGTAAAATAGTTGACGTAAGCGAGCCAATTCAAAGTGCCACTGACGCCATGAGCGCCAAGAACAGTCACAAAAGGAAAAAGAAGTGCGCTTGCAGTCAAAGTTATTGGCAAAAGTGCAATTGTCCATATAACAGGGTCGATGGCCAAGGCGGTAACCAAATCTCCCCAAGGAGGGGCAAACGTAAAGCATTTTCCAACGAAAACAAAGGATTTTTGAAAGGCAAGCCCATGAAGAAGTGACAGTGACGGGCGTGCAGTGGGCGTAGTTAAAAGCCCAGACACATGCCAACACGTCGGAAGGGCAGTGGTGACGTGATTTTCTCTTTCAGAAACGTACTATGCTGATGATGTCCTCTTTTTTATTGGGAGTGATTAGGTGTGCCACGTTTAGGGAACCAACCGTCACCCGCGTACATCCCACTGGAGGAAGAACATGTCTCCAAATAAATTGGTGTTGACAAAAGTGAAACAGTGCAAAAGTCACAGGGAACGTTAGAGGGTGTTGCAGAACAGAAGAGGCCTGGCTCAGTAGTATGAGGTGCTCTGCTCCGGATGACAAGGACTGGCACAAGTGTGTGTGGGTCTCAGTGCAGGAACAAAAGCAAGTGTTGCAGGTCAGGACTGAGGTGTGGGGGCGGAACAGTTTCTAAGATGAACGCTTGAATCTCTGCTTGTGCCTCCGTCGGTGCCCCCTCTCGTAGCTGTGCTGTCTCCCATCTGTAAAGGAACGGGTGCAGTATTTACAGAACACCGCCCCATTCCCATTAAATATTTAGTGGCCGTTACTGCGGCTTGGGCTGCCTCAGGAGCGCTGTGTCCTTAGATTTTTCTTAGAGAAAAATACACATGTGCATGTTTTAGTAGCTAATCTTTCTTTGTATAATTCAGCCAGCGTTAGCGAAGCCAGAAATACAATTTTGAAGAAGGTATGAGCAGCAAAGAATAAAATATAAAATTCACAATAAAAAGAAAACAGCAGAAAGGCCTAGGGCGTCTCGCAGAACAAAATCTCCCAAGCCATCAGAATCCCCAAGTAACTCTCAGAAAGGAGGCGCGGCACTGTGCCAGTAAAGCAGAAATGGTACAGCACACTTCCACT
Organism: Pleurodeles waltl; assembly: GCF_031143425.1. NCBI lineage: Eukaryota > Metazoa > Chordata > Amphibia > Caudata > Salamandridae > Pleurodeles > Pleurodeles waltl. The sequence goes on along the minus strand of NC_090446.1, from coordinate 971,699,738 downwards.
ATGTAAAGACACCCTTACATTCGTAAACGAAGTATGCTTTACATGCGGCGTAGTATTTCCATCGAGCAGTTTTGAAGGGCTGTGTCTGGTTATTAAAGACTATTTTGTTCAAGCTTTAACTTAATAATAACTTGCACTGATGAAATGTACAGTGTGTCTGACTGTCCTAGATCTTGTGGTGCTCTATATGGTGTGTGTGTTTGCGCCGAAGGCCACCGCATTTCATTTTGTTCAGTTGGGATTTATGGTTATCCGTTGCCTGGCCTAAGTACACTGCTCTCCAGATGAGCATCTCTAGAGAACTATATAGCTTTGATGGAAAGCTGTGCGGGGCTCGTATCTTTATGCTAACTACATCTGTTTCTAAGATGCATTTAGTAGGGCGGGAAGGATGTGCTGTTGAAATGACAACACTTTACCAACTACATGGTTTGGTGCTGTATGTTGTCCATTAGGGTGTCAGGCCATCTGTCTAACGTTTGGTTGTATTTGGTAAACCAAATTATAAATGTAGTGGGACAGGTGTTGAATAGTATCCATTTTTGGTGGGGAAGTGATGAGGGGTGTTTGTGAATACGTTGGAACTGAGGGTTGCCGGTAGCACAATGACAGCATGCTATACAGCTTTTGTGTGTGTGATGCACAGATCATGTTAAACGACTGAGTGTGTGATACTGTAAGTAACAGTCTGCTGGAGTGTACAATAGGTCTCGCCACACCAATAGCACAATTTAAGACTTATAGGTAAGCTACGGCTGCACAGTCATAGGTCTATACACCTCTGAGTTACTCAACCCTGTAACCTCTAAAAAATGATCAGGCCCAGAATTACTGGAAAAGCCCAGGATTACTGGAAAGGCCCAAGATTTGGACTCTATACACAATATGAGAGGAACATCACAGCATGTAGCTCCAGCAAGCAGAGGACAGTGTTGACGAATTAACAGAATGTCTCTTTCTTTATGGAAAATGTTATACCACTGAATGCAATATAACCAACACAGCGTTACAAACATTTGTTTATCAATCGTTGTTTAACAGTGATACTGCCCTCCTGTGACATATGGTCATTTTCTAACTGTATCAACTACATTGAACACGGCGACAGCTTGATAAATGAGCAGATCTGTGCACTATTCTGTTAGTAACCTTCCCTACGGGGCCAATAATTGTATTTCTGGGAGTGCACCATCTGTAAAGAGGGGGTTTACAGTGCCATTATTCACTTTTAAGACCAACTATAATTTCCTTCCCATTCTACATCCTTTTCCACTTGAGTAGTGCAGCTTTCGCAATATATTTATGATTCTAGTAGATACCACTTGTTGAACACATTACTTACTTTGGGAACACATTATCTGGTAGAGAAAGGATCAAGCTGCACATTCTTTACTCTAGAATCTTCCCCAGGCGTGAGAATGGATCTGGAAACTTTTTTCTCACGCATGTCTGTGTGTCGAAAGAGGGTGTGGTGTGACTGCCCACCAATGTCCTCCACTGGATGTGACATCATCAGAGTACACATAACCTCCTCTCCGAAGTGTCAACGTCAGTTTCTTCAGTGACTATTTTTCAGCGCTCAAAACATGGAGCCACATATAGAAACTGCCTATTGAAACAGTTAGCTAAGCCACTGAATTCTTTATTCAGGATGTGAATTTTCATAACAAAATCTTTGAGACAAATGATAACTCAGTTCGCAGAGCGAGGGGGATCGTTCAGGAATCTGCAGCTGTTTTCACCAGATAATGCATTATCAAAGGTAAGTACCTTTTTCATCTGATAAAGACATCTAGCCGCAGATTCCTCTCTTTAGAATCAGATACTAAAGTCATAATCTCCCCAGAGGCGGGCCTGGGAACTGAGATCATTAAAAAAGTCTCTAAGTAAAACAAAACTGGCCTATAGCAAGAGAAAGACCAGGAATTCGTAATAATTTAGGTGAGCAATAACATACTCTACAAAGTAAAAACCTGTGGAAGGAACCACAGGTAAAAAGTCATAAAATATTAAAATACCTAGGAAAAAAATGATCCACGTTAGTACGACAAATCTGTGCCGGAAGTGACCCAACAATATGATTATACAATTATTTGCATCCTTAATGGGATCTGAACCCATGCATGCCCACCCCATAGGAACTTTAAAAAAAGACCACAGTAATATAAATCACAAAGACATTGAAAGCATGGTGAAAACGTTACCTATGACAGCAAGACAATTTTGCCAAAGGACCATATGAATAGAATTTCATTTGCTCATATAATCAGACCTGAACTGCATGTTTGATACTTGTGAAATATAGATCAGCATGCCACTGAGCAATAAGCCCATGCAATATTAAGGTCTATCCTAGCCAGACCTGCTCTGTAAAATACACAGAGAAAGGTCCAACCCACATGGATAAAGTGTAAAACTAAAATGCTGTATTAAAAAGAAGTTAAATACAACAATAGCAACTATTGGCATAGAATCAGATTTTCCCTAGAAAATTTAACTAGAGATAATACAAATAACTCTAGGATGTGTGTGTGTGTGTATACATATTTGACATAGGAGTACAATAAAACAATTATGTACTAATCAGAGTAAATTATTGATTATAGACACAAACATAAAGCTGAGTAATCAGTCAGACCATACTGATACAACAGTATGGAACATACTACTTAGGAAAGCAGCAGCCATCCAAACTGACAAAGCAACATAAATTGCCTGAGACATTACCATCATGCCAAAGTATATACTATATATATATATATATATATATATATATATACATATACACACACACCTTAGTAGTAGTATAAGGCTAAATAAGCTAAGTTTGAAAAATAAACCTTCATAACCTGATGAAAACCAAGGTTAGTACGAGACCATACTATATAACTAGAGAGCTATCTACAGATTATCTAGAAAAGGTTTCCCATACTTAAAACTAAAAATTTAAAGGATTCAATAATAAAAAGAATCCAACTAATTTAGTACATTTTAACTATGGACAATACTCAAAGTGTAAACCCAAACTACCAACAACCACAGTCAGATGAATGATGACAATATTTGACAAAATGTAGTGCCTTGAGACCCTGACAGATGATTTGCTGCGCCTTACAAACACTGGATTTATTCATTTGTCACCAAGAATAGCTATAATTCTTCAATTCAGTAATAAAAGTCTCATATAGAATGTAGAAGTTATGAGGCAAACACCTACTCTTCTCATGTGTAAACGAATATGAACATCTGCATATAGTAGAAAATGTACACCATTAGTGGAAAATTTTCCTCAGAAAAGTAGGATATCTTAAGTAACACGCAAAAGCGCTGTAACAACCCCTAGAGTCAAGAATATTAATGGAGTGAATAAAATTGATTAAGAGACTACGTCTCCTTGGAGACTTACGAAAGCATGACATATTCCTAGGAAAATTAAACAATTTTCGAAGAACATGTATAAACCAACAGTGTCTACATAAAGGTATAGAACAGCCCCCAAAACTGTAATGGCTATAGGACAGAACCTTAAAAAAAGAAACACGCAGGGCAAGATGAACTAACCAAGCTTTTTTCTGAGTGCAAACGGCCCAATAAGCAGAATCGGACCGTTTACCCACAGAAAAAAGCATTTTGGAATGTACAAATGCTATTTTGCTATTCAGTAATCTAATACTGAATAGCAACACAGGCTTGAGAGTCGCTATTGGGAATGGGCATGGCAAAAGAGTTCCTTCTTGAATGCAAGTCGCAAAGATACGTAGGACTGTTTTGCAACAATGAATGCAGTTGTTGGTGGTAACCATTCGCAAATGGGAAGAGGTCCCCAAGGAACCCCTCCCCCTTGCGAATGGGGTGCAAACATTTTTGAAGGGCAAGCAGTGGTCCAACTCTTAAAAAAATGAAAAAGGAAATGTTTCAATTTTCTTTTAGTAATGCAACCTGTTTTCCTCTAAGGAAAACGGGCTGCATTACAGAAAAATAAATGCTTTATTAAAAAAAAAAAGAATCACAGATATGGTGGTCTGCTGACCCCAGGCCACCATCCCTGACATTTTAGCCATTCACTGTGTGTCGCAAATTGTGACCTGCCTCATGAATATTGAGGAGGAAGGTCCTTTTGCGACCCACTGCGAATCGCTAACATTGTTGGAGACACTGTTGTACATTAGGTATTAGGACTTGCAATTTGTGGTTCACAAAAATTGGCAAATTGCGAGTCGCAATACCAAACGGTCGTACGTCTGTCCCATAGTGTCTTAAGGCTCACAAGACAATAACCTTTGGGTGTACAATGTACCAAATGTAGCAAAGGTAGAGAACTTTTACTATGAACAATAAGTAATGGCATGCATCACTCAACATAATGCATGTACCAAGGGTAAAAATATAACCCGTATAAACTAATAATGAAGGTTACAATCGACCTTCTTTGAAAACACAAGAAGGAATTTTGAGACAGAAATCCTCAATGGGGTATTATCCCATCAATGGAATATCATTCTGCTAAAGAACGTTCCACAAATACCACACATAAGTAAACCAGACACTTCTACATAATAACCATGATAAATAAGAGGTGTATTCAAATACTCTCTTATCAGAAGGTAAAAAACACTCAGAGGCTACCCTGGAGCTGCTAATATCAACATGTCTGTAAAAGGGATACTAAGTTAGAAAAAATAACACTGTACAAAGGGGGAACTCTGTAGCCTCAAACAAGGAACTAATAGTTCACAAGCTGACCTATCCCGGGTCAGCATATGCACACATATATAATGAAAATGTCACTTACCCAGTGTACATCTGTTCGTGGCATCAGTCGCAGTAGATTCGCATGTTTTGCAATAGCTCGCCATCTGGTGTTGGGCCGGAGTGTTACAAGTTGTTTTTCTTCGAAGAAGTCTTTCGAGTCACGGGACTGAGTGACTCCTCCTTTTGTCTCCATTGCGCATGGGCGTCGACTCCATCTTCGATTGTTTTTCCCCGCAGAGGGTGAGGTAGGAGTTGAATTGTAGTAATAGTGCCCATGCAATGGAGTGACTAAGTATGCACCTATTTAAGGTTGAGATGATACATATATAAATAATTGAAGGTAACTTCCAAACTGCTACAGGCTCCCGGGGAGGCGGGTGGGCACATGCGAATCTACTGCGACTGATGCCACGAACAGATGTACACTGGGTAAGTGACATTTTCAGTTCGATGGCATCTGTCGCTGTAGATACGCATGTTCTGCATAGACTAGTAAGCAGTTATCTCCCCAAAAGCGGTGGATCAGCCTGTAGGAGTGGAAGTAGTCTGAAATAATGTTCTTAATACGGCTTGACCTACTGTGGCTTGTTGTGCGGATAACACGTCTATACAGTAGTGCTTGGTGAATGTGTGAGGCGTAGACCATGTGGCTGCCTTACATATTTCTTGCATTGGGATGTTTCCTAGAAAGGCCATGGTAGCACCCTCCTTTCTGTTGAGTGTGCCCTTGGTGTAATGGGCAGCTGTCGTTTAGCTTTAAGGTAGCAGATTTGGATGCATTTAACTATCCATCTGGCTATACCTTGTTTTGATATTGGGTTTCCTGCATGAGGTTTTTGAAATGCAATAAATAGTTGTTTAGTCTTTCTGATGTTTTTTGTTCTGTCAATGTAATACATCAATGCTCTTTTGACATCTAATGTATGTAGTGCCCTTTCAGCTACGGTATCTGGCTGTGGAAAGAACACTGGAAGTTCCACTGTTTGATTTAGATGGAACGGTGAAATAACCTTTGGCAAAAATTTTGGATTGGTCCTTAGGACGACCTTATTCTTGTGTAGTTGTATAAAAGGTTCCTGTATTGTAAACGCCTGAATCTCGCTTACTCTTCTTAGGGAAGTAATGGCGATGAGAAATGCCACCTTCCAGGTTAGGAACTGTATGTCGCAGGAGTGCATGGGTTCAAAAGGTGGACCCATAAGTCTAGTTAGGACAACATTTAGGTTCCATGAAGGAACAGGTGGTGTTCTTGGTGGTATAATTCTCCTAAGGCCCTCCATGAATGCTTTAATGACTGGTATCTTATATAGGGAAGTTGAATAGGTAGTCTGCAGGTATGCAGATATTGCTGCAAGGTGTATTTTAATGGAAGAGAAAGCCAGGTTAGATTTTTGTAAGTGAAGCAAGTAACCCACTACATGTTCTGGAGTTGTGTGTAATGGTTGTATTTGATTAATATGGCAGTAGCAAACAAACCTCTTCCATTTACTTGCATAGCAGTGCCTGGTGGATGGCCTTCTGGCTTGTTTTATGACTTCCATACATTCTTGGGTAAATTGTAAGTGCCCGAATTCTAGGATTTCAGGAGCCAGATTGCTAGATTCAGCGATGCTGGATCTGGGTGTCTGATCTTTTGGTTGTGCTGTGTCAACAGATCTGGCCTGTTGGGCAATTTGATGCAGGGTACTACTGATAGGTCTAGCAGCGTTGTGTACCAGGGTTGCCTTGCCCAAGTTGGTGCTATCAATATGAGTTTGAGTTTGTTTTGACTGAGTTTGTTTACCAGGTAAGGAAGGAGAGGGAGAGGAGGAAAAGCGTAAGCAAATATCCCTGACCAGTTCATCCATAGGGCATTGCCTTGGGACTGTTTGTGTGGGTATCTGGATGCGAAGTTTTGGCATTTTGCGTTCTCCCTTGTCGCAAACAAGTCTATCTGAGGTGTTCCCCAGAGTTTGAAATAAGTGTTCAGAATTTGGGGGTGAATTTCCCATTCGTGGACCTGTTGGTGATCTCGAGAGAGATTGTCTGCGAGTTGATTTTGGATCCCTGGTATAAATTGTGCTATTAGGCGAATTTGGTTGTGAATTGCCCAACGCCAAATCTTTTGTGCTAGCAGGCTTAACTGCGTGGAGTGCGTTCCCCCTTGCTTGTTTAGATAATACATTGTTGTCATGTTGTCTGTTTTGACGAGGATGTATTTGTGAACTATTATTGGTTGGAAAGCTTTTAGTGCTTGAAAAACTGCTAGAAGTTCTAGGTGATTTATATGCAGTTTTGTTTGATGTATGTTCCATTGTCCTTGTATGCTGTGTTGATCGAGGTGTGCTCCCCACCCTGTCATGGAAGCATCTGTTGTTATTACGTATTGTGGCACTGGGTCTTGGAAAGGCCGCCCTTTGTTTAAATTTATGTTGTTCCACCACAGAAGCGAGAGGTAAGTTTGGCGGTCTATTAACACCAGATCTAGAAGGTGACCCTGTGCTTGCGACCATTGTGATGCTAGGCACTGTTGTAAGGGCCTCATGTGCAGTCTTGCGTTTGGGACAATGGCTATGCATGAAGACATCATGCCTAGGAGTTGTAGTACCATCTTTGCGTGTATCCTTTGTGTTGGATACATGCGTTGTATGATGGTGTTGAAATTTCGAATTCTTTGTGGACTTGGAGTGGCTACTCCTTTTGATGTGTCTATTATGGCTCCCAGGTATTGTTGTACCTTGCGCGGCAGAATTTTGGATTTTGTGAAATTGACGGTGAACCCTAGTTTGAAGAGGGTTTGTATGATATGATTTGTGTGATTTGAGCACTGTATTAACGAATGGGCCTTGATTAGCCAGTCGTCTAGATATGGGAACACATGTATTTGCTGCCTTCTTATGGGTGCAGCGACTACCGCTAGACATTTGGTAAAGACTCTTGGTGCGGTTGTTAATCCGAAAGGCAGTACCTTGAATTGGTAATGTATTCCCTTGAATACAAACCTTAGGTATTTCCTGTGCGATGGGTGTATTGGTATATGGAAATAAGCATCCTTGAGGTCTAAAGTTGCCATGTAGTCGTGTAGTTTTAGCAATGGCAATACTTCTTGTAGTGTGACCATGTGAAAGTGGTCTGATTTGATGAAAGTGTTCACTACTCTGAGGTCTAGGATTGGTCTCAGCGTTTTGTCCTTCTTTGGTATCAGAAAGTACAGTGAGTAAACTCCTGTGTTTATTTGTGTGTTTGGCACTAATTCGATTGCATTCTTTTGCAATAGTGCCTGCACTTCTATCTCCAGGAGATTGGAATGGTGTGTTGTCAAATTTTGTGCTTTTGGTGGTATGTTTGGAGGGAATTGTAGAAATTCTATGCAATAACCATGTTGGATAATTGCTAGAACCCAAGTGTCTGTAGTGATTTCCTCCCATGCTTTGTAATAATGACTTATTCTTCCCCCCACTGGTGTTGTGTGGAGGGGGTGAGTGACATGTGAGTCACTGTTTAGTAGTAGGGGTTTTGGGGCTCTGAAATCTTCCTCTATTTCTAGGGAATTGCCCTCCTCTATATTGTCCCCTAAAACCTCCTCTATACTGTCCCTGGTAACTGGACGGTGTTGCTTGTGAGGTGCTGGCTTGTGTGCTCTGACCCCGAAACCCCCCTCGAAAGGGTGTTTTACGGAATGTGCTGTAATTCCCTCTGCTCTGCGGGGAGTAGAGTGCGCCCATGGCTTTGGCAGTGTCCGTATCTTTTTTGAGTTTCTCAATCGCTGTGTCCACTTCTGGACCGAACAGTTCTTTTTCATTAAAAGGCATATTGAGAACTGCTTGTTGAATCTCTGGTTTAAATCCAGACGTTCGGAGCCATGCATGCCTTCTGATAGTTACAGATGTATTAATTGTCCGTGCAGCTGTATCTGCAGCATCCATGGAGGAGCGGATCTGGTTGTTGGAAATGGTCTGTCCCTCCTCAACCACTTGTTTTGCCCTAGTTTGTAAGTCCTTGGGCAGATGTTCAATGAGATGTTGCATCTCGTCCCAGTGGGCTCTGTCATAGCGCGCAAGTAGTGCCTGGGAGTTCGCGATGCGCCACTGGTTTGCAGCTTGTGCTGCGACTCTTTTACCAGCTGCATCGAACTTGCGGCTTTCTTTATCTGGGGGTGGTGCATCTCCAGATGTGTGAGAGTTGGCCCTTTTCCTAGCTGCTCCTACAACGACAGAGTCTGGTGGCAGCTGTGTAGTGATGAAAACCGGGTCTGTAGGAGGCGCCTTATACTTTTTTTCCACCCTTGGTGTGATTGCCCTACTTTTGACCGGCTCCTTAAAGATTTCTTTCGCGTGCCGGAGCATACCAGGGAGCATAGGCAGGCTTTGGTATGAGCTGTGGGTGGAGGAGAGTGTGTTGAATAAAAAATCATCCTCGACCTGTTCTGAGTGGAGGCTTACGTTGTGAAATTGTGCTGCTCTAGCCACCACTTGAGAATACGCGGTGCTGTCTTCTGGTGGAGATGGCTTCGTAGGGTATGCCTCCGGACTGTTATCTGACACTGGGGCGTCGTATAGGTCCCATGCGTCTTGATCTTGGTCACCCTGGCTTATGGTGGTGTGAGCTGGGGAGTGTGATGGAGTTCGTGCTGGTGAGACGTTAATCACGGGCGGAGGAGAGGGTGGTGGGGTAACTCTTTTCACCACTTTTGGTTGTGGTGTCTGTTCAGTTTGGAACTCCAACCTTCTCTTTCTTCTAATGGGGGGAAGGGTGCTTATTTTTCCTGTCCCCTGCTGTATGAAGATACGCTTTTGCGTATGGTCCACATCAGTTGATTGGAGCTCTTCCTCAAACCTATGCTTTTGCATTTGGGAGGTTAGCGAGTGCTCTTCTGTATAAGAGCCTGAAGCTGGGTCGCTTGCAGTTTGTTTCGGCACCGAAACCCTGTCTGCGTGTTTTTTCGGCTCCGAGGTGACTTTTTTCTTTTTCGGGGCCGAAACCTCTTGGCGTCGATCTTCTTCGGTGCCGCTGTCTCGGCGTCGAGCCGTGTCCACACCGGCATCTCGGTGTCGAGGCTTGTCTCCAGCACTTTCTCGGTCCCGAGAAGGCTGCGTGCCGGTGTCTCGACCGGAGTCGGACGATCTCGGCACTGTTTGGGCCTTTTTCGGTGCCGACGGTCGGTCACCGAATTTATGGGTGGAGCCATGGCCTGATGGCAGTGGCGTCCCCTGGGCCTTGTAAATTTTCCTCTGTGTGGTTTTCGACGTCTTACTCACGGTTTGTGTATCGTCGAATCCTTCGGAGTCCGATTCTTGGATCGAGAAGGTACCTTCCTCTTCCTGCTCCTCGAACTCTCGGTGGGCTGTCGGCGCGGACGCCATCTGAAGTCTTCTGGCTCGACGGTCTCGGAGTGTCTTTCGGGACCGGAACGCACTACAGGCCTCACAGGTGTCTTCACTGTGCTCAGGTGACAGGCACAGGTTACAGACCAAGTGTTGGTCTGTATAGGGGTATTTATTGTGGCATTTCGGGCAGAAACGGAACGGGGTCCGTTCCATCGGCGTTCTTCAGCACGCGGTCGGGCCGACCAGGCCCAGACGGGGGATCGAAAAACTACCCCGAAGGGCACCGGAGCTCTTCGATCTTCGATGCGGTGTTGAATCTAAGTACGCCGATCCCGAACGCAACAATACCGACGAAAATCTTCCGAAATTAGCTAATTTTCCGTTCCGAAACTCGGAGCGACAGGAACACGTCCGAACCCGATGGCGGAAAAAAAACAATTGAAGATGGAGTCGACGCCCATGCGCAATGGAGACAAAAGGAGGAGTCACTCGGTCCCGTGACTCGAAAGACTTCTTCGAAGAAAAACAACTTGTAACACTCCGGCCCAACACCAGATGGCGAGCTATTGCAAAACATTCGTATCTACAGCGACAGATGCCATCGAACATATAATTACCAAGCATACTAAAATATACCCCACCTAGAGTAAGGTACATGCCATGAAGGTATCAACTTCTGAGCCCAAGCTCTTCTTCAGAGTAAAGAAAACTACAAGGTCTGTCATTCCAGTAGAATTTAATAAACAAAAAAGGATAAACAGCTTAAGAGCTGCCATTGATAAGCCTGGAGAGGAAATCTACCGCTTCTGCACCACGTATTGTAGAACTGGGAACAAAGCAACAGTGCATCTGCACAATGCTATAAAAAAAAGAAAGTTACCTGAAAGCAGCAGGCATGAAAACCCCCATAGAGTTCCACGGTAATATATAAGCCCACAGGGAGGGCAAAAAATAATAACCTGTCAGTGACAGTGTAAGAGCGAATAAGTTCTACAGAAAGCAGGACCACCCCACTGGGTGCTCTTATTAGGAGGAACAGGCAAAGGAAAGAAAAACCTCATGGGAACTGATCAAGTATGGCTCATTTGTGAGAAAAAGTAATATAAACATAATCTAGTATGGGAGGAACTGGCTAAGCAGAATGGATCGAAAAACATCGCTAGTTTGCTTTTCCACTCCATCTGTCACAAATACGTCTTAAAGCAGGGTCAGCATGTGCGCCAAATAAATGGACACCATCAAAAGGCTTGTCAAAGTAGCTTGAACAGCCTCTGAAAATCCAGAGGTACATAACTAGGCATGGTGACATAGTGCCAGTGAAGAGGCTTTGGCCCAACCCACAGTCAGTGGTATCCATACCCCAATGAATGATTAACTTAGCTGCCGGCTCACCATCTCGGATCAAAGGGGCAAGATCCATCCGGTTATCATCCGGCAATGATGGCAAGATGCGTTTCAATGAGTCCCAAAATGAATGGGAAAAATCATCCAAGAACGCAAGACATATTAAGAGAACGCAGAGCAGAACTAGTGGAGGAGAAAATCCGCCTGCCACAAGGGTAAAGTTTTCTGGAATCTCTATCAGATGGAACGAGGGAGAGAGTCAATATCACGTGATGCGGAATCAGCCTGCACCACTAAACTGTGAGGTGTAGGATGTTGTAGAAGGGAGACCAGATCACCAGGGGCTGGTCGGTGCCTATGAGATACAGCCCAATCAACAGGGACCCTATATTAGGCTTATTTCAAGCCCCTAACAAAATGTCAAGTAGGGCTTCAAAGTAAGACAGTACGGTTTGGCCGTGATGGAAGACCCCAATCAGAGGATCAGAAGTCAATTCCACAGAGAAATGTATCACAGGCACAGTAAGGCGACATCTGGCGGCATAGCGTCTAAACTACTCAGTTATCGCCAAGGTGGAGCAGATAGTCACTTTGCCATCATGAACAGTGGCTTTACCTCGACCTTAGTTTGATGGTGTAAGAATGCACCGCCGAGAAGACATTAAAGTTCTCGTCTAAATCAGATACTTAATAACCCAATACTTTAGCTCAACTAGTTTAGAAATGACCAGTCTTCGCAAACAGGCCAGATGTGGATGTTAGCATTTGACATACTACACTGTACATTAGCCTAGTCCCCTACCTGAACCTTTGTGGACCTATGAGGTAAAATGGCAAACAGACAGCAGAAGTTCACCCACATTTCCCTCTCTGAGGTAACAAAACCCTCCTACTTACCAGTTCAGGGCCCTTATCAAACATCTTTCTGGTTCTGGGAAACTGATGCGAGTGGGGGGTGTACTGGACCCCAATGCTACTGCTCACGTTGGCCGGTCGGATTGATGCGAGTTCTCGGATGGGTGGCTGCTTGTTGATGTCGTTGGTCAGACTTGAACTGCTGGTGCTAGGCATTGGAGGAGACCCGCTGCAGGTGGAGAAAGGAAAGATGACCAGTGCCGTGAGAGGGACAGAGGTGATATAAACACAACATTTAGAGCAGAGGGATTTGTGCACATTTCATACATACTGAGTGTCCATAAGCCATCCGGAGTAATCCTGAGGTAAATAGACAGTTTAACAATGTGCAGAGTTAGATATAGGGACTAGAGGTGGGTGAGGCACTGAAGCCTTAAGCCAGGCTAGAGGCTGAAGGCTGGCTCAGCTTGAGGTACTGATGGAACCGCAAGCCCATAACTAGCCAAGCTTTCATATGGTTTCTCCCTTGCTGCCTCACTCTACCCAGGATGTGGTGTTAATGACATAATTGCGGACTTTGGAACTGAGGGAACAAGGTTTAATTTTGGCAATGGCTGAGTAGCCTGTAATTCTAGCCAGATCATTTCATCAGCATTTAACAGAGATCCTTTTGTTACTTGCAGTTCAAAAACTGCAATCCTTCTAATATAGCAGAGTATGGCATGTGGCTGCTACATCTTGTGAACCATCACTGTCTTAAGTAACACATCCTGTATATTGATTTACATGTTTTATTGTCAATGTATAATGTGTACGTGTGATGTAAAATACACTGACACCCTGCACTGAGATGAGTAGTGCTACTGCACAACAAAGGAGATTAAAAAAAAATAGTGGTATTTAAATTGTTAACTGTGGAAATATAGTGAGACAGACCAACACATCTGGCATTATTACAGTGCATGCGTACCCCTTAAATGCAGGGACTGAGCAAAGTCAAAAGCATTCCTCACTTAAGTACCTATGAAGTGATAAACTTTGAGCCTTTGTTTCCCCTCCATTACATTTAGGTGTGAGGCTCCCAATGGCCCCCAGCCAAGACATTCCAATAAAAGGAGGACTGATTGCTCCTTAACTGTGGCCTATGTTGTGGGCCCCGCTGGAATGCTATATGCCCCCTCCCTGCCTGCATGTTGCTGCTCTGAATGAAAGCAGACTAGTGCAGGCACTGCTGAATGTGTCCTGGTGTTTGAAAATTATACAGGGGCAAGTTTAGCATATTTCTGCAGGGCCCAACTGCTTGACAGGGTAGACTGTGTCCATGTCATCTAATGGCGTTTACCTTTGACTTGTGCCCTGGAATGTGACCTTGTGTGATCACCCAAAGCCTCCAATACCTCCTGTCGAGTTTGCGCTATATAAAAACGGCAGAAAAATGCACAAAAACGTAAAAACGAAACCTTAACATAAGGAATGACAAATAGCTACCCTTTTGTTGGATGATTTGTACCAAGTGACACTAGAAAACCTTGATAAATCGCTTCTTCCCCTTTTAAATTGCGTGATCTGAGACAAATGTTTTATTTCACCAAAATTATTTTTTCTTCTTTATTACACAGGGAAGCACTTTCACATATGCAAGTTCAGAATACAAACTGTACAAAATTCCGTGTTGTTTGATTTAACAGACTATAATGTTCCTCTTCAGTAACCAGGCCTACGTTCTAGGTTTACCGGGCAACTGTCTTGTATGTTTGTTGTATGGTTTACATAGCAAACATTTGTAGGGCTCGACCCATGCATGGGTTCTAAAGGCCGAGCCAGACCCATGACTCGACTCTCCCTGCTAATTTGCTGGCTTGCCCGCCTCTAATAGCGACTGCTCCAATGCTGATACATTGACTGCTCACAAGTTAGCTATATGGACTAAGAAAAAAACAAACACAATTCAGTTACATCACTGTTTTTGGAGGCTCTGCAGGAGACCATGCTCGGTACGTACCCCACTTGGTGAATGTGGACCCCCTTGTTTGTGGGGCTGGCAGGTGCAGACTGCGTCAGGGAGGAGGCTTCCAGAATTCTCTGCGGACGGGCATTCACAGTTGCCTAAAATGGGGAATATAACAACATGGGACGGTAGGAGGTGAAACTGAAAAAAAACAATTTTAGCTTATTGTAGAAGAACTACCTGAGCCAGGCACGCAATGATCAGTGGTGACGCGCCGTATAGTGAGCAGCTCCCTAAAGCCCCTCTCCGGACTTTTTTAAGTGCGTCTGAGAGGTTCTGAATGTCTTAATGCCAGATCTTAAGAGCTCAAGTCGATAGCCCTGGCTTAATCAGATAAACACTTCCAGGCAGGCGGGCCGCGCACCGTGGAACCCGCCACGCACAAAGTAATTCCCAGCCCATGATTACGTTATCCAGACGTTTCCGCTCGATGGCAGGTGGCAGCCGTGGAGCAGAGCGCGAGGGCCGCCTGTGAGGGCTTACCATAACTGGGTTTTTAACTTGCTCTCTAGCTTGGCCAGCTGCAAATTTTGGTATTTTCCAATAACGAGATATTCCTCATGTATGCGAACTCTAAACCTATAACAAAAGCGCTCATAACGACAAGGAACACTTTAAAAAAATAAGAATACGATTTTGATTCTGAGGCAAAAGCAGGATAAGGCCCTTTCGTCTAGGGTGGCAGAGATGAAGGGAGCCACCCAAAGACATGATGGCCGAGGAGCGCCAGAGGATAGAACAGTCCCCAGGCCTGTCGAGGTCCTGTAGATGATCTCACGTTTTGTATGCTTCACCCAAAACAATTTAAAAGAGACGCCTCGTTGTGAACAGTAACGCGCGCACACAGGCAGAGGCAGCATGGCGACACACTTCCACATAACCTGCGACAAAGGGATTTGCTGATCTTGTGTGAAGGTGCAGCAGTAACAGAGCAACCCTGGCTATAAGTATATGTGTTGGGCGGATAAAGGGGTTCAAAGGTCAAGGGGGGAGGTGGAGGGAAGATGCAAGGGCTGTAGCAGGCAGGGAAGGTGAGGCAAAGGAGAGGGAGAGGTCGGAATGAGCAGGGAGGACAAGGAGAGACAGAAGTGTGATGGCTGTGAATATCAAGGACAAAGAGGGGAAGGCATGGATGATGCAGGAGGGTGACATGATGGTCAACGGGGGAGGGGTTCGCCAGCATGACCAGTAACCATGAGTTCATACTGATACCAGGTGTGGCTTAAAAAAAGACAGTACACTTAAGAACCCTTAAGAGTCAACATACAGGACAATCAGCAGGTTGGGGACTGGGACAGAAAACAGGCCCAGGCACCAAATTAAAAGTGCACCCCGTTAGCAAATCAGACCGCTAAAAAAGTGGCCTACATTTGCAAATTAGTGTAGCCTTAAATTTGTAAAAGCTGTACAAGTGTTTAGCAGAGTATAGGAGAATGCATGCATTTGTTTTTGTTGCAGGCGAAGTGAGTGGCAATGTCAAAGAAACAGACCAAAAAAATACAACCCGTACACTCGCAGCTCTTCGGGCCCTTCCAGAGTGCCCTACAGGCCGGTTCGGCCCTTGCAATCAGACACGATGAGAAGGCTCATGTTAAGCATCGTAACAAAATGGGCCTTGTAGTTCCACTAATCTCATATTACAGAAAGGGCGATAAATAGGGATACCTGCATGCTTCAGCCTCTCCCTAACGAAGATGAAAGCATCCTTAAAGGCTGATGTTTAGCATTATTTCGGAATATGTCAAATGGTATGGCGGGCTTATGAGTGGGGGAGGTGTGCTATTATCCTGACAGGAACAGCACGTACCACAGGACTGCTACGTCTGACATATGGCCTACTCCTCCCAAG
Source organism: Pleurodeles waltl (assembly GCF_031143425.1). Classification (NCBI taxonomy): domain Eukaryota; kingdom Metazoa; phylum Chordata; class Amphibia; order Caudata; family Salamandridae; genus Pleurodeles; species Pleurodeles waltl. The sequence continues at coordinate 971,683,624 of NC_090446.1, read as the reverse complement.
CCCACCAGTATTTCATAATGAAAGTCTGTTCATTCATGACTTGGAAATAATAAGATCCACATGAAAAAATACCACAAATACATAATAAATTAAAAGGTAATGCCATAAGTAGTAACACCATAAAATCTACTATGGTATAATCAATTTCACAATCTAAAAAAATGTGGGATTATTTCAAAAAGTTCAATACAGATTTAAAAAAACATTTAAAAAAAGTTAAAAGTTCGAGCACAGAATATTTCATTAGGATGAGGAATTAATTTCATAGGTCCAAGTCTTGCTTCCAGGTCAGTCCGCCTTTAGCATAGAAAGTTAATTACACTGCTCAGCAAAAGCTGGGGGAGTGTCGTTAGTGCATCCATTGCTCCACTTGATTAAGGATATTAATGCAGTATTTAGACGAGGGCAACATAACCATTTCCACAGCAGGCAACCAACCATCTCATTCTAAGTATAGGCAAGTCGAGTGCTACGAAGTCTTATGAAGACCCTTCATTTACCTGTCTCAATCCACATTCGAGCGCTATATGTTTTTTTCTCCGTAATAGTGAAAATAGACCCTTTGGTACAGAGCAGGACTGGTGAACCAAACGTAACCATGGAAAAATAATGCTCATACCATACAGCAGTGGTCTCCAAACTTTGTAATTCTGCACCCCCCTAGTTGAAAAATAAAAATCATTGGGGCCCCCCTCAGAATTTTTCCCAATTTTTTAATAAAGTTGGCAATGCTTAAATATGTCTAGATGTATTTAAACATTGCAGTTAAGTACTGTTGCCTTTTTAAAAATGCATTAACTTGTTTCTGCTTAAAACAAAACACTTATCTGTGTCATGCTTATTTTGGCAAGAGCCTGGTGCCCCCTCTGGGATCACTTGAGGCCCCCATAGGGGGGCCCACCCCCCAGTTTGAAGACCCCTGCCATATAGGTTCCTTTCATCTCCTTACACATCATCTCTCTCTCCATCCATCCGTTCTCTCCCATCTTCTCTCCTCTCTTGCTGCTTCTTCAATCGCTTTCTCTCTACTTCCCCCTCCCTCTCTTTGGCTTGAAGCCTCCGCCTGCCTGCTGCAGGTAACCTCGGGGAGAGGAGGAAAGTGACAGAGGCACCAGGGGCGGCCCTGGGCTCTACTGCCCCCCGTGGAAATGCCAGGTGGAATAGAAGGCCTGGACGGCCCAGCTTTGGTAGAGTAAGTACATTATGTACAGAACACCACACTTAAAACGCTCGGTAAATGTTTAAGAATTTGAATATAAAGGCTATAAATTAAGATGATACTCTTATCTTGATTCATATGAACAGTGCAGAAACAGCAAACGCAATCCAGTCAGGACAGTGGGTGTGCTCAAATAAATCACTGGTTTGCACCAACAAAACTGCATGAATTAAGAGCAAAATAAGACAAGGCTAGAGTTTAGCATATCAGTTTATCTTTTATAAATAAAATGGCAATTTGAAAGGCTGCAACCATTCCATTAAAATTTCAATTTTTGCTTATGTTTTGTTTATTTGTATGCTCTTCTGGTGTTCAAGTGATGGAAATAACTTAGTTGGGGGTCACTGTCTTCCAGTAGTAATTTAGTGGGGGGGTCTAGAGTAGCCAAAAGGTTAAGAACCGTTAATCTACAGGAAGAATCCTAGGCCAAGACAACAGTAGTATAATAACCACAGCAAGGCTGTCAAAAAGATGATCTCAGAATTAAAATATCTTCAGCAAGACACTCAAATGGAAAGATCAGAATTAATGTGTCTTCAAGAAGACATTTAAAATGGCAAAATCAAAGCAGGGACTTGTTTAGGAAGAAACCTGGCAGTGACAGAACAGACAATAATACCTTAATTAAGAAAAAAGCAAGATTTACATGGAAAGAGAGCATTTGAAGAGGAATCTCAATCAATCAAAACATAATTAAGCACCACCACTGTGCCACACTTTGGAAAAGTGCTTTAATCTGGGCTGACTATCAAAGCGCTTTAATCTGGGATGAATATCCATTCTACACATTTACAGAATGCATCATAACGTACCTTGATAACCGGGACTACCAATAATGTATCAGTTACCCATCGAATCTCCGTGGTCAATGCTTTCTGTTATCCCTTGTCCCAAACTCCAGCTCACTGCCTACCAAACCTCTTCCCAGACTGACCTTATCATAGTGAGCTTCCTCAGTAAAGGGAGAAACCAGCCGTAACCCCAAACAAAAATTAGAACTGACACCCTAAAGGGAAAACTAGCTATTTTGGTCTGTGCTCTTTTGGCCGAAAAGTACCCACTGTTCTCCTCCCTTTTCTCATCTCCTTTGCCACTGAAATCACAGCCAACCTAAAGGGAAAGCCAGGACAGCCCTACACCACCTTTCTCAAGGTCTCCCAACTGTTAAAGGCTGCAATAACTAGGACAACGGCTGGTTCACCGTTGAACTTCATGAAGATGATGAAAAAGTGAAGAGTTTTGGGAAGTCCATTGGCAAGTTCACAGCCTCTGGCAACCTGCAGTGCATGGAAGCGCCAAACTTCTAGGGTAAACGATTCATTTTGAATCCAGATCATCAACTTTCACTATTAATTTTTTATGCATTAAGAGAAAAGTGGTAGTTTAGTCCCTTTATAAAGAGTGCACACACACGCAGACATTCTCTGAAACAACCAAAGGAAGTTTTTTTTAAACTGATACAAATTTAATCAGGAGAAGTATATCACCTGCAGCCACATCATTCAAAGATACCCACATTAAGTAGTCACTGCACTATTCAGCACTGCTTGATTTTCACCCATGCCCAGAACAAGGACATCTTGAAGAGCATCTTCTCATTTAGAAGGGCATCACCATCCAAATACATCTGCAATAGTAAGATGCTGCACCACATTCTCTCTGAAACACACTGTTGCAGCAGTTCCATTGTACTAAATGTTTGACTATGTTAATTCTGTCCACCAGACTTTAACTTTTTTAGTGGTTTCCATAATCAAACTTCCAAACTGGGAGTTTTTTTTCCCGAAAAACAAAAAACTAATGACAAACACACCCTGGAAATTTCTCCCCAAAGCTGCAGTGGGGGTGCTAGTTTTTTTTTCTTTCCCGTTCCTCACTGCCACTTTTCTCCTGGCAGTGACGGACAGGAAAAAGGCATTACACCATCCAACCTAAATAGAGCACACAGTATAATGTCCTTTCTCTGACTGCTGCCTATCTGTTGGGCTGTATGAGGAAGGATTTAGTCAATGGTGTCAACTGGGGCTCAATGACCTCACTGGGCGGACCGAAGTAATGTCCGCCCATCTCTATATGAGGCGGGTGGACCGAGGGCTTAGCGTGCAAGGCACTTTGTTGCATTTGTGACAGAGTGCCTTATCCACTATACTCTACATCAAGGCCTAAGTGTAGATTGTAATCTATTTGACAGTACCTTCAGTACTGAATTTTGGAGAATAGCTATTTGATACCCACAACAAACGCCAATAAGGCACTCTGAAATGAATGGACCTTTGCAGCATTTGACACCACTCATTATCAAGTGCTTCTAAATCATCTAACAGCCGTTGCAGGAGTAGGACAGATACCCCTTAAACGATTCACATCATTCTTTGCAAGTAGGTAGAAGCAAACTATAAGCTGCAGAGTTTTGCAAGGATTGTCCCTCTTGCTGAACCTCCTTCAGTGTATTCATAGTCACAATGGTTACAAGTTAATCTAAATGCAACACACACATTGCCTCAGGCTGAAAGAGTGACCTGGTGTCTGAAACCAGGGGGCTCATGGTTTGAAAGATATTCTTCTTTTGCGTCTGATCAACCAGAAATTAAAGTGTTTGCCCACAGGTCCTGTAGGCCAATCGTGTCACCCTTTCTTAAGGTGAACCTTTATGAGGAATGTGTACACTTGGATATGCTGCTCAATAACAGTATTTTCTACACTCAGCACAAATGCAACCAACAAGAATCCGTATCAACATCTACACCTAGAGTGCAGCGCCTTTCTTATCCTACAACTCTCCCAAAACGCCGTGCTGCACAATGCAGCATGTCAAAATGAGACACCTCACTAGACAAAGGTGGCTAGAAGTGCACTGAAAATCATGATTTTATATTAATAAATTCATCCCCAGCACGTGGATATACTCCTCTAAGTGCTTAGAGCACGACTAAAGGCAGCATGCTGTGTTTTTTTTGTTTTTTTTAAAGGTAGTACATAAATATTTACACACAAAAAACTCGATAGATATTTCAGAGTCATCAATACACACTGACATAGTAGAAATTATATGTGACAGCAAAGACTTCTCCTGAACTCCTATTGTCATGGCAGGGATGGCTAAACTTGCGCTAAGGAGAGGAGAGCAGAACAGTAGCTTGGATCATGAGTTGCTAATCTTTTAGTGACGTTTGACTGTGAAGTTGCTTCTACAAGTGCTAAAAAACCACCAGCACATATGGGATTAATAGTGGTAAAGTGGGCGCCCCCAGAGACATTGCATTTGCATGGGTGGTCTGAATGTCTTAAATTGGTTTAGTGAGTGAGGGGCAATGGTAAAGAATATTCATACAGAGGAGATGCCCCCTACACAGTACAAGCCATATTCCACCCAACAACACAATGCTGACCAAAAAAGATGAATAAACAAACTACCACTAAAGTTGTTTCTACTGCTAACAGAAGAACTTTCATCAAATCGTTACCCACAATGTTTGAGATTAGGGATCAGAAGAGGTGGACCTGTTGCTGAATTTGTTCCATTAACCCATGGATAAAAGTGCGTTTCCCATTACAATGCTGTTGGACCACTAGGAAGTGACCTACCTTATATGCTATACTGTTGAGCACTCTCATTGCCAGGTCGGATGCATCAGGAAAGGGGTCTGCGGCCAAGTGAAGAAGTACCCTCCAGATCTGGGTGTAAACACTATTGAAGGAAACACCTAAAATGAAAAATGAGTTGTGCTCCTTATTAGTTCCCATGTAATGTAAAGGTACATAGGGCTCGCCTGCATTTCGAGATGGAACCTGGGTGAGCTGCACTAAAAGCACTTTTTGCCAAGGATACATTTGTGAATTTTTTTTATACACCTTTAGGGAGGCCGGGTCACCTCAAATTCAATTAATAACAAAAAATAAGCCCAAAAAATGGCGAAAAAGGTATTTAATCTGATATTTGTTTAAAGAAACACAATATGTGGTGGCAGAACAAAACCAGTGCAACAATGCCGTACAAAGAGCTGAATGTGGAGAAAAAAGAGTTAAAAAAGGTAAAAAACTCATATTCTTAGCTAAGATGTCCAGTGTTATACAAGGGTTAATGATTTTTTGAGGCATCTTTAAACATTAGTAACTGTGACAGCCTCACTTCAGCCAATATACATCAATGGCCTCCAAAGGATAGAAATGAGTCAACATAAGCTTACATATTCAGATCCGATTAAAGGAGGGTCAAGTATTCATTTATGGAAGCTATTTCACATTTGAAATATATGTACACACAAACATGAAGCTATTCCAATTGAAATGAAGTAATGAACTGCTGTTCTTGAAGAAACACGGAGGAAGCCTTTGTTATTTTCCAAGGCTCTTTCCTGCAAGCACACTGTATTGTAATAATTAATTAATGTTTTCTATTGTTTGTTTAACTAGTTTGTTCTGACACCTCTGGATTACATTATGCCAGAAAGGCCGAATTAATATTCAAGAAGGGGGACTGTGCTCAGGTAGGTAGGTTTATGTAACATTTTAAAACACTGAAATGTGAGTTGTCTATGAATAGATCCTTTTTCTTACATCATGTTGACAGTGCAGTTTCCATCCTTTTCTCTAGTAAAATTGGCTTTATAAACCCTCAAATTTTGAGTTTCTACTAAGGATGCTGCTGATTCTTTGTTAATTTGCTGTACATTTGAAACAATCTATTTTCTGACTCTGGCGAGAGCATGAGTTATAGTTACCTTAGTGTACGAGATATAGTTACTTGATATAACTAACTATAACAAGTTAATTTATGTTGTTTTGTACATTTAAAATGTGAGCCTGACTATAACATCCCTGTAAACATATATTTTTTTTAAAGTACATTTCTATGTTTGTGTTAAATTCTATTGCCGAACTATCATATCCCTGTAAAAAAAAATTGTTCAGTGAATTTATATATATTTTTTAATAGGAAAACCCACTTAATGTTAGGGAACATTTGAATTTGAGGAATCCTCGCCTCTTTTAATAAATGATGAAACCATTCGCAAATATATCCTCAGGGAACATTGTTTTTCGCCAAAATAGTTCACAGTCAAGCAAGGCTTAACTTCAAATGCGTTCTAGGTCTGCACATATCAACGTCCACTTGAAAATACCAGAAAAGATCCAAAAATAAAAATGTATTAGAAGACGAACAATAAGTTAGTTCAATAAGAGCATTCAGTGTATGCTCTCTCCAGGGTGTAAGAAAGCATATACTGTGCAGAGACCTATTACTGCGAGTATAAGTTCAGAGAGTGTGTGTGCGCGCGCGTGCGTGCACCACTGCGCTAAGAAAGATGACAGCATGTAAAGACTCATAACCCGGAGCTCAAAGGTGAAGGGGCACAATGGGCTCGGTCAAAGTGTGATTGAAAACTTGTATTCCAGGATCAGAGACAGATTAGTGAATGTATTGGCGAGCTGTCATGATATTGTAAAATGAGAATAGGGGGCACACTTTCAGAGTGTTACTTCGGAGACGTTATGAATTTCACAAATTTCATAGAACAGTGTGTTTGCATAGCTGCTCGGAGTGGATGTGTGTGCCTCATCTCATAGCTAGTAAGTGCACAGAGGGCTGCATGTGCACTTATCAGTGGGTTTCGGTAGAAAATAACATGCACATTTCCATCCGTCAGCTGGGAGATTACACCTTTTGTGCTCACGAGTAAGGGTCAGACGTAGCATGTGTGCAATCGTATAGGTGAGTTCACAAGAACAAGCATGTGTGCATTGATATAACCGACTTCACGGAGGAAAGTGTCTGCCCTCACCTATCAGGGAGTTCAGTGAGGAGTAGGAGCTCACTCTTCGCATCTTGTCAATTGTCTCAAAAGACAGGATGTACTCATCTGTGTCTGGGCTTCCAAGGGTACTGCTGGCACTGCTGCTGGTACTCAGGTTCCCAGGGGAAAAGGCCAACGAGCATCCTGCTAGCAAAAAAAGAGGAAAAGAATCAGTACGGCATACCGAGGACTTGAAGCTGACAATACAACAAGCGGTGACTTTGAATGCCTTATGATGACACCAGAGTATAGGCCAACCCTGCTACTTCAATCATATTTAGTCCCTACAAGAAGTTAAAATAACCAGCATAAAATGTGGTGCAAGTAGAATGCTGGACTCACTGCTGAATGAAGCAAAACATGCTGAGAAGTCTTGCCACCCGCGCTAACAGGCCGAGGGCGAAAACGATGATGAACCGAAAGAGCAGGAAGAGGGCAGATACCCACCAGGATGCACTGTTCATCAGAACAAAGGCAGCTTAACTGAAGCCAGAAAAGATACCCCATGAATGCTACGCTAAACCCGCTGATTGACAGATCCACTGCAGGAATACTGTCCAACTTCCACTGGCTGATAGAACTGTTGCTCACATCACACTAGGTGTACATTTCCGACATTAAGTATTATCCTCAATTGAAAGAAGCACAGAAGCATATTTAGGTGCAGATTTCCTCCACTAGGCGGCGACAAACACTTCCTGATCGCAGATGGAGATGTAGACAATAACAAATCCATGTTAAATGAGTCAGAGCGACTAAAGTTCTACCAGCGTCCATTTTGGGGACACTTACTCGAGAGTTTCAGCCATACAACTCGTCTAGGCAATAACACTTCTTAATCTATTTCTGGTACAGTTTACAAAATTAATATTGCCTTTATTAGTTGTCATTTCACTTATTGCCAAACTTCAAAAATAAGTATTTGAAAAAGATCCTCAGCCCCCCGTTTATGAAAGAGAAGACAAGGTACAGGCATGGCCAATAAGTGGGTTGAAGTGATTCTGAGAGATGAAGGCAGCAATAAAGGCAGGGAGAGATAATAAAACAACATAGATGGTGGTTGAGGGGAGAAGCAAAACCAAAGTAAGAGATATTCTTACCTTCTTCGTTCAAGCTGAGGTTCTGGAGAGACTTGTTCAGATTTCGGGGCATGGTGACTGCTCGAATGTTGCCATAGGAGCTTACGGAACGAAGGCGTGGGGTGGAAGGCCCATCCCGCACAGGGGTCAAACTCCCACTCTCTGAACAAAATGAAGAGACCACTATTTACTTAAAAACAGGTTCAGCATTAGGCACCCAATGCATGTGCTGCAAATTCCACATCGGTAGTACAGCCCCTGGCGTTTCAGGAAGAGATGTGATATGAGGCCATAACAAAACAAAAGCACCAGCAAAGCTGAGTCAGAGAAGAATGGCGATGAGTGCAATAGAGTGTCATAGATTGGAGTGGCATAGAGTGTCGTGTACTGGAATGGCATAAAGTAGAGTCATGTACAGTGGAGTGATGTAGAATAAATTGCATTGGCCTAGTGATGCAGAGTTTACTAGCAGAGAGTACAGCATCATAAAATTCAGCGGTGTAGATTAGAGTGCTGAATAGCAGAGTTCAGTGGCATACAGTGCAGTGATGCACAGTAGAGTGGCGTAGAGTGCAGTGGCAGAGTGGTGCAGAGTGCAATGGCGTAGGGTGGTGCAGTATAGTGCTGTAGACTGATGTGATATATGGTGGCGTAGAGTACAGTGCATTGGCATAGAATGCAGTTGTGCTGAGTAGAGCGGTAAAGAGTGCAGTTTTGCAGAGTAGAGTGTCACACAGTGCAGTAGTGTTGAGTGCATAGAGTGCAGTGAGACTGTAGAGTGGTGCTGAGTAGAGTGGCATAGCGTGCAAAGGATTTGAGTACAGTAATGCAGAGAAGGTTGCACTGGCATAGAGTCCATTGGCGTAGAATGGTACAAGTGGAGTGCAGTGGCTTAGAGTGGTGTAGAGTAGAATGGGCTGGTGTAGTGTACTGGCGTAGAGTGTTGCAGTACATAGCGGCGTAGAGTGCAGCAGCATACATTTCAGCAGCATGCAATTCAGTGTCAGACGAGTAGTGCACAGAGCAGTGCAGAGGTGCAGGGTAGATTGGCAAAGAGGGTAGATGAGTAGAGTAAGTGCCAGAGTGCAGTGGTGTAGAGTGGTGCGGAGTGGCATAGAGTGCAGTGATGCCAAGTGCAATGGCGTAGAGTGAAGTGATGCAGAGTAGAGTGCATTGACAAAGAGTGTAGTAGTGCAGAATAGGGTGGCAGAGTTCAGTGTCGGAGGATGCAGAGTACATTTTTGTAGAGTGGCATAGAATGCATTGGCGCAGAGTGCAGTGGCATTCAGTGGAGCAGCATAGAAAGCAGTGGAGTAGAGTACAGTGGGGTGGTGTAGAGGGCAGTGGAGAAGAGTGCACTGGCGTATAATAGATTGTTTCAAAGTAGAGTTAAGTAGCGTAGAGTGGAGTGATGCAGAGTGGAGTGATGCAGGATAAAGTGCAGAGGTGCAGAGTGCAGTGGCACAGAGTAGAGTGTTTCAGAGTATAGTGAAGTGGCATGGAGTGGAGCAAGGTGGAGTGAAGTGGCATAGAGAGTAATGATGTAGAGCAAAATAGTGTAGGGTACAGTGGCAGAGTGCAGTGATGTAGATTAGAGTGGCATACAGTGGATTGGTGTAGACTGCAGGAGCATAGAGTGGAGTGGTACAAAGTTAACTGCATTGGCGTAGAGTGTATTGGCATAGAATGCAATGACGGAGAGTGTAGTGCTGCAGAGAAGTATAGAGTGGAGTTGTGCAGAGTGGAGTGGCCTGGACTAGAGTGGTGTAGTGGCGAATGGTGCAGTGGTGTACTGTAGAGTGGACCAGAATGCACTGCATAAAGCAGAGTGGTACAGAGTAGAGAGGCATAGAGTGAAGTGGTGTACAGTGCAGTGGCGTAAAGTGATGCAGAGTAGAGCACAGTGGGGTAGAGTGAAGTGTGGTAGCACAATGCCATTACCGACAACACATTTTCAATTGAAAAGATCATTACATTTGCACTGGCATACAGTTTTACTAATACAACTATACAATGCAAACAATAAAATGTGGACATGGCATCACCTAGTGCACTAATTTACTTTGATCATATAAAAGTATTTGTTTCCAACACACTTCAGAATTAACAAATGTGCTTCATTTGGGCTTTTCTAATTCTGATAATCTGAAATACTTGCACAGTTCATTTAAATGTTGTTGTGGGCTATAGAAAAAAACATTTCCTACCCCCAGTATCCAACAAGATTCTCATATACATCCTCTCACTTTGAAGTCCGAGAAAGAAAAGTAAACATCAGCTCCCTTGGAAGACAGTCTGACGTTTGACTTCTGTCTTTGAATGCACAGCAAATGTAACAAGATAAAAACAAGATTTACAGGCCTCTTCATAGAAAGGAGCACTCGTGCAAGAATACAAGGAGAGGTAGTGTGAAAAGGCTTTATCCTTGGGAGGGACGAACTCACACTAGACAGTCTACAACAAATAAAACAAGTGAGTTACAAACCACAGAGCCAATGGTAAGCAACCGGTGGAAGCATTTCCAGGGAAATGTTCCTAATGTCCCCAAGATGTCTTTAGCAAAGACTTCGACCTAATGACTCTGGCAGAGAGTAAATCTCTATTGCAAATGCTACATCAGTAATAAAGCCCCTTGGGTTTGGGGGAGAGATATGATATGAGACCACACTAAAATGACATCAAAAAGAAAATATGAACTTAAACTGCATGGGCAAGATGTATCCACAAATACTTGTGACAGATGGACAGCTCAAAGTAACAGAAGATACTAGTATTTGCAACAGAGAACTGGAAAGGGCCTTCACTTGATTGAGTGAGATTCAGATGCAAAAGATTAACTCACTTACCTGTGGTTCATGCAGAGGGCAAATGGGGGGAAACTACTGGTGGGTGAAGACATAGCAACCTGCTGATGATGGCAGGCAGGACTGATGTGAGTGGTTACCAATGGCTGCTACAGTGAACAAATTATAATACTTACTCGCACTTGCTGGGATAGACAGGTAGGGACATTTACCTGTAGTTGCTGGAGAGGGAAGGGGGCAGCTCTTCTCCTCTTCCATAAACTGCAGTGCTACTGTGCAGAAATTGCTTTCGTACTGAACCACCAAATGGCTGAGGGCCACAACTAGTTCCTGTGGAAAAAGCAAAGATAGAATAAGGATTTACCACACCCAATAATGTCAGTGTCTTTGCTGATACTTGATTCATGAACCATTGTAATCTTTGTTAACCAGATATAGCGCTGTACGCAGGGGCTTACGGGGCAGCAGAAAGGGAGCGGAATTCGGATTGGCAGGGGTACTAAGTAAGAGAAAGCCCATTATTTTGGGAGATAACCAACATTTTGTAAGCCTTTTTAAACAGAGTGAGGGAGAGTATGTGTTTGCGTTTTTTTCTGTGTGTGTGAAAAACCCTGGTGAAATTTGACAGACACCTTACCATACCCAACTGAAAGCACCTGCACCCAACTGTTTATGACACAATACATTTATTAGGGGGTGTACAACACCAAAACAACCCCCTGAAGCTACGCCCCTGACTGTGCGACTAACAGCTTTTAAGTCCAGATCGGGAAGGTCCTATTACCCAAGAGAGCTCAAAGCAACATTAAAAATGATTCCCTTTTGAGTTTCCAAGCCCTAAATCAGAGCTTTGAAAGTACCCTATTGGCATAGCCCTGAGAGAGGCCCTTTGACAGATCCTAAAGGAGACATCTGAAGTCTGAAGAATGTCATTGTTATAGCCTAAAATAGCCTTAAAATGATATAGCTTTCTTACCCTACCTAAAAGAGATTTTCATTTCCCTAGCCTGAAAAGAATCTCACTTGTATAGCCTTAAAAAGATTAGACATGAATGCCAATGCAGTTTGTAAATATATTGAGGTCAATGACGTAGACCAACAACTATAATGCATGCAGAACACTGCATACAACTACATCATCTTATGGTCGGTACTTGTCTGAGCATACCGACTGTCGTGCTGCCAGTTATGGGAGCCAAATAATGGGGGGAAAGAGAGAGATCACCTCATCTTAGGTATTCAGGGAAATGTTGGTCTCCAAGAGAGAGGCGGGCTGTAGCTTCTCACCAGGGGAGTAAGCTGGAGATTAGATTTTGAACATGAGATATGCAAAGTGTAATGGCTAGAACCATGATCTAGAAAGGGTCTGGCCATAAATAATAAGAATGGTTTTGCGGGGTCAGTGATGAATTTGCAATGTGCCATTAGGAATGGTTGGTCCTTACCTATGCATACTGTTAAAATCTGGAGCTGTTATTTATTACGGAATCATAGGCCACCCTGACTCAAATTTTGATCTTGGGAATGCATGTTCAGTCGGGTATAAAGCTATTCATCTCCTACAGAAGGGGTGCTGGGGACGAGGACTCATAATCCTTTTTAAGGAGAGGGTCCAGGGCTTCACTGAATTAGAGATTGTGGGATTCTCACTGTAACTCTCTGGATCCTGCTCCCTAATGGGGCTCCTTTGTAATAGGCCACCAGGCACAAACATGCAATTTACAGATGCATTTCTTGAGTATTTGATACCTTATTCCTTCGACCATTCTACTCTCTTGGTTTTAGAGGATTTCATTTTTGGGTAGTAAAGACTGATATTGGACTAATACAATATGTAAAAGGCCCTACACATAGTATGCGGGAGATTTGGCCAAAGGACCTAATTACTGAAGAGTCAATAATGCCTCAGGGTTTGGTCTGATCACTTCTTGATCCATTTTAACATGTAGGCAGGCGGGCTGACAAAGCATAACGTAGCGGTGACCCACTGGGGCAACTGGACGTAGAGAAGGCAATAGGCAGTTATGAAGTCTTTTCTGCTGCTTACGGGAGATATGTCAATAGATTCCATAGTCGAGACTTATGACCACTGGATCGCAAGGGCTGAGGATAAAGTAATAACAATGAAGTCAGTGTGTTAAAAAAACAAAAACAAATCGGATATGCTCTACTTGTTATAACCAGGAACTAAGGGAAGCAACAATACAAGGTAAAGGCGTGGAGAAGAGCTGAAGATTAAATTATGTCCAATATGTTAAAGTTTAACTTAATAAAGCAATGGGGGTTATAAAAAGCTTACTGTGCATCCTAAAGCTAGTTGCGACTCTAATGAGATACAACTAAGCCATCTAAACATTTGATATCAGGCACACCTTAAATATTCGAGCGAGTGTTACTGTCCAAATACAACATTCTCAAGCACTCTGCAATGATTTAGCAGCATTTTTAAAGATAAAATTACTATAAATTACTAAAAATGTCTCATTTATAAACTTCGTGTAAATGAGGTGGAGGAAGTGTCCCCACAAAATTATGGATATTTTTTATCTAAATGGGGTTGTTGAGGACTATTTTGCTAATAAGGAAGAAATAGTGGGAATTAGGACCCTGGATGAGTTTGGTCTGATTTCTGAGCCAAGACTTTCTTAATTAGCATTATTACATCAGGCTCTCCCAGGAATGTGAGGCCTTCCAAGGTGCGGCACATCATGGATGTGCTACGATCAGAAATGCTTCATTCAATGCCTCTATGCTCTCTGGGTTGGTTCTCAGTAACTGAAAGCATGCGTCAGGCCCAGTGCTTAATTTGTGCTTGTTGTTTCCGGTGCTTAGCACCGGCATTTATTTGTGAGGGCCGGGGCTCATTCTTATGCCTCAAGCATTTGCTGCGAGCAAAAGACATATATGGGAAAAACGGAAGAAGAAAAAAACTAAAAAGCGTCATAAAGGGAGAAAGTAGAAAGTTGCAGGATGAGCTGAAAGGGGCAGGGGTAGTCGTAAATGGATTGAAGAGGCACGAGATGGCTTCAGTATTCAGTGCTGGCAGATTTAATTACCGCAGTCTTGTGTTTAAGAGAAGGGCTTTGAGAACCGGCACCTCTTTATTTACAAATAAAGCACTGGTCAGGCCACGTTTGAAAAAGCAAAGAGCTAACCGCTAACTTCCTGAGTAATTATAGGCCTATTTCACTGCTTCCTTATCCAGTACAAATTTTAGAAGAGCCTCTAAACTGCAATCTAGTTGACTATCCACAGAGTATTGATCTATTGCATGGTACGGAGGTTGCGTTGGTCTCAGTTTTGGATGACCTGAGGATCAGAGTCGACAAGGGGAATTTTGTTGCCCTATTATTCGATCTGTTGACCACAATCGATACCTCTCCCAAGAGATACAAATGTCAAGGCTAGAGGAAATTGACATAAGGGACAAAGCATTGGGCTGGTGTGCATCATATGGATAAAAGAGCCCAGGCTTTTCATCTACCATATCAGTCAGAATTCAGGTGTGTGAAACAGGGGTGCCAGAGGGTCTGCATTGAGCTCCACTCTAGTTAATATATATTGGATACCCTTGGAGGGAATAGCAGAGGACAGACCTCATGAACCATGCGGATGATACCCAGCTGATAGCATCAGTCACCTCCAAGATGCTGGCACTGCACTGTATGACCACTTCCAGCAATTTATGAGTAAAACTACGGTATGCTTGACTCTGAATTCTCCGAAATTAAATGAGGCTAAAACAGAGGTACTGTGTTGTGTGACAAATAAAATCCCACAAGCACTGCAGACAGATTTTGGACCCCTATTCCAATTTTCTACAGATGCCGATTCGGAGGCCAGGAATCTTGGAGCATTCTTTGTCATGGGTTTATCATTGACAGCACATGTGAACAGGCTGGCATTAACTTGTTTTTCATTACTTGGAGTACCCCTTGAAAACTACTACATTTGCTCCCTGTTGAACACAGACCTTTGATTGTACAAGCTGCAATTCTTAGCCAGTAAGAATATAGCAACTCTTTCCTGTTGGGATCATTGGACTCCTTGATCAAAGACTGGCACGCATTCAGAATGCTGCAGCTTGTATGGCATTATCACTCACGTGGAATTAATTGGCCTTTTTGGCACTAAAGAACCTACATTGGCTACCGGTATCCAAGAGGATACTTTTCACTTCTGTGTGTATTGTGCATATAGCTCTACATCGGAAGGGTCCTTTCTACTTGCAGAACACTCTTATTAGGTATAGGGCAATAGTTTTGATCATGAGAAGCAAGACTTCTAACATAATATAAAGTCAGACTCTCCTGAATGGGGGGCAGGACAACTTCAACACAGGCCTTGAGTCTATGAAATAGTTTGCCCATCTCTTTTCAGAAGATGGAGGATCTAGGACTTTTTTAGGAAGCTGCTTAAGACGTGGCTGCTGTAATGGTGTAGGAAGGGGTATTGTACCATACGTTTTTAGCACCAGGATGCCTGAAAAGGCATTTATGCGCTTTAGAAATTATATAATAATAATAATAATCATGGTAAATATATTATTTTTACCATTCCATTGTCTACCTAATAACTATTGTAGTCACCTATGTAATGTAGTACCAATGGTATTTATTGTATTGTAGCATGACTCTATTATTCATACATGTTTAGTAAGCAGAGTGTTGTTAGGGCTTAGGTCATTATGTGCTATGAAAAACACAGGAGCGTCTGGTACATGTAAAGCCAGTAGCCTGCAGTTCTAGGGCCGACCTGGGTGTTTCTGCTGTTGTGGGTCTGTATCGGTTGGAATAAAGAGACCTGCTTGTTGGAACTACATATCGCCTCGTGGAATCACCCTTGTGCAACCTTCTACTGTACATACTGGTCCCAGGAGTGGGGTGAGAGACAGTGGCAGCTGGTTCCATTATTTGGACCCAGCGACAACAATACTTCGAGAACATGTTTGGAGCACTGTGGTTTTGACAGACTATAGGAACGGCAGCGCAACATGACTACTGAGTGGCGGTAAGAAAGGAACAAAAAAAAGTGTGTTTTGTTTCAGAGGGCCTTACCGTCGTAAGGACAATGCCCGTTACTGGCTTGCGTCACCACAGTGATTGTCAGCGTGCGTGAGACGTTTGCTCATCCCACAACGCTGGTCATCCATGCACAAGAATCACTCCCCGTGAGCAGCAGACTCGTCGCAGAGGCTTGTCTCTGAAAGCTTTGTGCGTGGTTGACAAGGCTCGCCCTAGAAGGCTTTTCACAGGCCACATCGGAGATGTGCATCTGACATCAGACGCTGGGGCCATTTAGGTTTGGGTACTCTCCCTTTTTGAAGAGTTTGTGACGTGCAGAATTCCACAATGTTCTGGACAGCCTCTAAGGTGAGATTTGGTTATTTGTGTATTGTTAATTATCATGGCTGCAAGTCAAGAAGCAATGCTACCGCCTCCTTTTCTACATAGAGCTGGCAAACCTGAAATTAAATGAAAATAAATGGAAGGAGTGGTTACATATATCTGAGAACTACATAGCTGCAACTGATGCCAGTGATTATGCACCTGGAAGAAAAATGGCTCTTTTATTTAATCACTTGGGTGTTATAGGGCAAAGAGTATTTGACAATTTATCTAGAGCTCCCATGCCTATTGAGAAAAATGCACCTTGGGATGTGTATTTGGAAGCGAAGAAAAGAATGCATAGAGAGTATTCCAAAGAGTCGAGTATGCTTCTTGAAAGACAACATTTTTTCAAATGTAAACAGTCGAATGAGAAAACTGTAGTGGAGGGCCCTGGCCTTGACATGCGAATTTGAAAACAATATTGATATATATATAAGGGACCAATGGTCTTTCAGAGAAATTCAGGAGAGGTTACTGACTGCAGAAACCCTACGCTGATTGAAACCACCGATACTGCGAAAAGTATTAAAAGGTCTATTATTACTAAGCAGTTCATGTCTAATCAGGGAGGCAATCAGGGTAGTAATCAGGGAAACTTGTCATCGGTGAACTACATATCAGATGACACCCCCCATTTGTGATATCAGTAAGGACAACAGAGGTACAAAAAGGGCAAAATGCATGTCATAGGTGTGGGCTTCCGAACACACATCGGAAATTATCCATCCTGTTCCGCTGTTGGAAAGAAATGCAAACAGTGCCAAAAGAAAGGGCACTTTCAAGCAGCTTTTAGGGGTTCTGCTAATGGCTCAGATAAAGTAAAGATTTACAATGTTAATGTTTGTCATAATACTGAAGGTGTACAGGAGAGTGTAGAAAGATTTATGTTAGACCTGTCAACTCTTGGTGTGGTTTCCCCTGTACTTTTTGCTTCTGACCGGTTTTTGATCCTGTGCTGAATTTCATTTTTGATGGCTTTAGGACTCTGGGCACTTTACCACTGCTCACCAATGCTAAAGTGCAAGTGCTCTCTGTCTAAATGTAATTGGTGTTCCCATGATTGGCATATTTGATTTACTAGAGTTCCCTAGTAAGGTGCACTAAAGGTACCCAGGGCTTGTAAATCAAATGCTACTAGTGGTCCTGCAGCACTGACTGTGCCACCCACATGAGTTGCTCTGTATACCTGTCTCAGACATGCCATTGCTGTGTCTGTGTGTGCAGTTTTAAACTGCCATTTCGACCTGGTAAGTGCACCCACTTGCCAGACCCAAACCTTCCCTTTTACTACACGTAAGTCACCCCAAAGGTAGGTCCAAGGCAGCTCTATGAGCAGGGTTCAGTGTATTTAAAAGGTATGACATGTACTGGTGCGTTTTACATGTCCTGGTAGTGAAATATTGCTAAATTTGTTTTTCACTATTGCAAGGCCTATCTCTCCAAGAGGGTAACATAAGGATTGCCTTGAAATATCTTTTAAGTGCAGATTACCATTGGGCGCAGAAAGAGATATGGAGTTAGGGGTCTCTGAACCCACAATTTAAAAATACATCTTTTGGTAAAGTGGGTTTTTATACTGTAAGTTTGAAAATACTACTTTTAGAAATAGGGTATTTTCTTGCTTAACCATTCTGTGCCTCTGCCTGGCTGCTGAATACACGTCTGGGTCAGACTGACAGTTGGGCCGTTTGTGAATTCACTCTAGACAGTCACAAAAAGGAATCTGGGGTTTCCTGATGTGTTTTCCTGGCTAGAGTGGTGGGAGGAGCTGACACCTGCACCTGAAAAGGGCTGTGCCTGCCCTTACACAATACTTTAAAAAGTGTTGCAAATTTTAGAGGAAAGGGGAATGACAATGAAACCTGAGAACTGCATCTTGATGGTGCAACAAATTGACTACCTGGGTCACACAATTTCAGGGGATGGCATCAAACCAAAGCTTTGGAATATGGAGGTGATATGAAAACCACTTCCACCCTCAGATAAAGATTCTTGAAAGTAATATTTGGGGTTAAGTGAGTACAACACTACCTTTGTTTCTGGGTATACTCTTCTTGCACAACCTTTGCGGTCCTTGCTTAAAAAAGGAGCAAGCTTTGATTGGTCTGTTCAGGTACATTAGGCATTTAAAAAAAAAAAGTCAGTGTTGAATGCCTCGTCTTTGAGTCTATATGTTCAGAATGGCAAGTCTCATCACAGTAGATGCCGGGACAATCCCCACTCCTAGCCCTTACATATGATCTGCCATAAAAGGGCTCTACCCCACATTTCCTATGGAGCCTCCAACATTAAGGGCGCTCCAAACTCTACTCACTAGCACCACACGTAAGAGTCGTAACAAGATTATACAATACAGCCTAGAGTGATAGGCAGATGGACACAAACTCGGCACTTGTAAAATGGATTGTGGTCCCGGAGGTACCAGTTGATTTAGTTGAGAGGTTTCTGCTGCACTTTGACAGGCATGCTCACTCCGTACTGTAACCTAAGTAACACATTTTAAATACTTGCAACAGATGTATTACACAAATATGGCTTGAGGGATAACTCTTCCTGCACGCGTTGTGGAGCGCAAGAAGCAGACTTTATTCATCTCGCCTGGTCGTGTTTCTATGCCACAATATTGGACTCAGGTGGAAGACTGTAACGAACATGCTAATGGAGCTGGAGGCCTGCCCCTCCCGATGTGCCTACTTGATTTAGTTAAGCACTTGCGGTCAAATCACTGTAAATTTGTTGCGGTGGCATTGCTGTTGGCACAACGAGGGGTATTTATGCATTGGGGGAAAAAAGTTACACCTAAATTAACACAAAGGCTCGCTGACATGCTGTATTGCAAATACCAACTGGAACTATTTGCAGAGGAAGCCTCGAAACCCAAAGATATATGGGCACCCCTCACATCCTACTTATTGACAAACCCTGATCTGTTTGAGTAGGTTGGTTTAATGTATCCAGGGTTGATGCATATAACGGAGTGTACAGGATGTGTGGTCGGGAAACTGTCATGGAACTGAAAACGTGGTGTTTTTCAAACATGTGACCAGCAATGCATAATGTGCGAAGGTGTTATTTTTGCAGGAAAATCAATAATTAAAAAAAATTAAAATAAAAATAATTTCTTCTGCTGCAAAATGATTGCCATTGTCTTATTAAATCGGCAAATTGAAAAGTGAAATTAAGTCGATATTATGAAGTGAAAAGGGGCTGTGCTCATGACCCGGCCGGATGAGGTCACAGAGAGTTAAAGTAAGAGTACTCACTTTCTTAAGAGGCGGCAGTGACAGGGCTTAAGTTACTTGAACTCTTGCACATATTAAGTTGCCTCTCTGTTGTGGTCTGCCTGTGAGAGAGCATTCTGCTTGGAAAGCACAGTCGGAAATCTGTAATTGTCCAAAACTTCTCTTGGATGAATATTCGAGGGAATTAAATCACCAGTGGCAACTCAGAGAAGTCACTGTAGGGCACACACCGAAACACGAACTGACAACAGCAGACAAACCTGAAAAAAGTGATTTCTCCACCTCTTAAGTCATCCATTTCTTTGCTGTAGCTCGGTTACTGAACAGTACGAGCTATGCCCGAGGCTGCTTAGTAGAGCGAAAGAAAAGAGGGTTTCTCGTTTAGCTTGTCAAACTGAGACCTGCACCCCAGAGTCTGCAGATGGATAATCATTCTGTGCACTAACAGGCCGGGCCAATGCCCCCAAAAGAGCAGCACATAACAGGATAACACTTACCTGAGAGACACGAAGACATTACTTGCTGACTTGTGCTCCCAGGCTGTGTGCTGTCATCACCCAGAATTAAATCAATGCCACTTACAGCTGGACCATAAACTGTCCTCTGCACAAATATTTTTGAAAGTACACATGTAAAGGGCAGGCACTGAAGGAGGGAAAGATAGTAAGAGCTAGATAAATACAATTAGCTTACTTAACTGCAATCTAGTGCTCCACCTTTGGCATATTTTATAGATTTACAATTTTAAATCAAGATTCCCCTGATATAGGTTGGGGTTCATCAATAGAGTTTGCCTGTGCATACTGTTATATTATTTACACTGTTTATCAAAGAGTTGTTTTCTGAATTGGGTAGAGCTTTGCACTCCTCTCTGTTTTGCTGGCCCAGTGGCACAACCCTTTTCCACCACTCAAATCAGATTCTCAGCACGTGTGTGTTGCCAGCATTGAACTCTGCGAAGCTGAGGTGCAGGATGCATGTGAATCTATACAGGAGAACTAGATATACAGGTCACAATTTTCTAACAACATTCCTTCTTTTGTACACTCACATGCTTATGTGAAAACACCAAAGGGCATTTGATACGTGGGAGGTTGGGGAACCGGTTGCCTTCAATTGCATTTATTTTTCATTATCAGCTGTCCCACCTCAGTGGGACTTGCTGCCATTACTGTTCCGACAGTAGTGGCAGCAAATACTATGAAAGTTATCTATGTTGATGCTTTACACGTTTAAGACAAAGCATTGTGTTCTAGCAACGTCACAGTTGTAGCTTGTCCTCTTGGTGAACGCGCATGATGCTGCATTTAGGGCGTGTGAAGCTCTCCAGCAGTTAAACAACATTTATTTGTAAGGCAACTCTCAATGTGATGTTCCCTCAACCAGTCAGCAGTTAACTGCCAGTGGATGGAACCTTCCACATACAAAACAATATTCATAGAATGTGAAGACATATTAGATTCCTTTCTTAAATTCATACATAAAAGATTACAACATATCCCCTTCCCTTATCAATACAAGCTAGAAATAATAACAATGGGAAACCAAAACAACGAAACAATGTATGAAAATAAAATCTACAAAGAACACAATGACAAAGGCTAATAAAACTCATATTACACACACTTCCAGGTAAGAAGGATAAAGGATGACAAACTCATTTTACAAATACCTGCAAGTAGCTTGGAGGTCTCTGAATTCTAGGTGGTCTTTCCACTCTACTGGTGCCACCATCGTTTGAAGTTTCTAACTGGTTTCTCTGTTTTCTACCTTCTCCCAAATTGTCACCACCGGTCCCAGACGCATTGAGGTCACTATCTGGCTCCGTACCACTCACAACCTCATCATTTTTCATCAACATAAAGCCACTGCACCCCTCCTCCCATCTACGCCTCTGGGTCCGTCATATTTTTATTTTTTTAATCTCTGCAAGTTGCACTGCTCACCATTGACCTCAACTAACGCGACCTATGAACTTCATTCACTTCAAAGGTTCCATGGACTTTGCTCAGACCCTTCATTACACGCCCCCGAACGTACCTTGACCCAATCACCTGGAAAAATCCTCCCTCTGACATTGACTTCACAAGAACATTTCCCCAGTTTCTCATTATTTGGCGACAAACTCTTTGCCTCAATCAAATCCCTTATGTGGGAAAGAATGAGCTTGGAGAAATGTTTTCTTCCTCTCATTGCACAAAAAGGAACACATGTTGTGACTGAATTCTCTGCAGTACGATACACCCAAACCAAATCAGAAACCACTTTCTCCACATTCAACTTACTGGCCATCGCCAAGTGAAAGGCACCCTTAACCAATGGCCTGGGATTTTACAAAGCCATGCGTGAAGGTCTAACGCCACAAACATACAAAAATGTCTTCATATCCTTGGATGTCAAGTGGGTACTACTGTCGATGATAACAACAAAACGGAAACCCTCCTCCCGATAGACCTTGTGTAACACGTTTATGGTAGCCTTTGTGGGAATCTCAGAAAGAAACCTTACCATCAACCACTTTGAATGAACATGCACCATAACTATGGCAAATCTCTTTTTATGATCACCATCTGTGCCCATCAAAGCATTTCCAGAGGCTGGGGGAGGCTACTCTTCCCCAGCCTTCACACCTATTTCCAAAGGGAGAGGGTGCAACAACCTCTCTCAGAGGAAGTCCTTTGTTCTGCCTTCCTGGGCCAGGGCTGCCTGGACCCCAGGAGGGCAGAAACCTGTCTGAGGGGTTGGCAGCAGCAGCAGCTGCAGTGGAGACCCCAGAAAGGCAGTTTGGCAGTACCTGGGTTCTGTGCTAGAGACCAGGGGGATCATGGAATTGTCCCCCCAATACCAGGTTGGTATTGGGGGGACAATTCCATGATCTTAGACATGTTACATGGCCATGTTCGGAGTTACCATTGTGACGCTATACACAGGTAGTGACCTATGTATAGTGCACGCGTGTAATGGTGTCCCGCACTCACAAAGTCCGGGGAATTTGCCCTGAACGATGTGGGGGCACCTTGGCTAGTGCCAGGGTGCCCACACACTAAGTAACTGCACCCAAATTTCACCAGGTGAAGGTTAGACATATAGGTGACTTATAAGTTACTTAAGTGCAGTGGTAAATGGTTGTGAAATAACGTGGACGTTATTTCACGCAGGCTGCACTGGCAGGCCTGTGTAAGAATTGTCAGAGCTCCCTATGGGTGGCAAAATAAATGTTGCAGCCCATAGGGAACTCCTGGAACCTCAATACCCTGGGTACCTCAGTACCATATACTAGGGAATTATATGGGTGTACCAGTATGCCAATGTGAATTGGTAAATTTAGTCTCTAGCCTGTTAGTGACAAATTTGGAAAGCAGAGAGAGCATAACCACTGAGGTTCTGGTTAGCAGAGCCTCAGTGAGACAGTTAGGCATCACACAGGGAACACATACAGGGCACATACTTATGAGCACTGGGGCCCTGCCTGGCAGGGTCCCAGTGACACAGACTAAAACAACATATATACAGTGAAATATGGGGGTAACATGCCAGGTAAGATGGTACTTTCCTACATATACTAACATAATGTCAAGACATATAAGACTCCTTTCTTAAAGGCATACATAAAAGGAAATCACAACATATCGTAGGGAGGCAGTACTCCGTTTCACCTCTTTTATACAGATTTAACAAATTGTCTCGGTCCACTGACAATTGTAGCCTTTGACTTTCCAAAGAGGAACAGTGTCAGTGTTTTTCAAAACCCTGCTCACATACTCAGGAAGAGTTGTTTTTTGCAGTCCTATGACCCACTCTTTATACAGAGGTTATTTTGCAAGATTTCTAGCTTGAAATAGAAAGCACCATTCATTCCCATTTCAGACTAGTTACATATGTAAGGCCTCAAACTAGCCTACTAGAATGGAGGCCCCCGTTTTTAACATGAAGAAAGCTAGACTTCTGCTCAGCGACTCAAAAAATTTATATAATGGACCCTCAAGCCCATCATTTTGAAGACTGACTTTGTGCTAGATGTTTTTGAACATGCAAGCTGCATAGCCTCATCCGACTTGGAACAACATGGAGGTTTCTGGGGCAGTGGGTAGATAATTTTGGACTGGTTGGAAGCTCATCGTGCTATGGTGCTTCAGGTTCTTCAGGCAGAGTGTAACCAGGCACTGAAAGTAGTTATGTGGGAAAAATTTCATTACAGCTTGTTTCAAGTTTAGCCCCACAGTCATAACTGGCATTTTCCAGTTTAGAACATCCTCAGAACTCTCAACAATCTCCTAGTTGCCACATAACTGAAAATTCAAGTTGGTACACTCTAGCGGCCATTTAGTCAAAAATGCTCTGTTTCCACTGACCCTAGCAGACTTTTGTGCTTCACTGAGCCAGGACCTACAAATATGGTGGCACCATTAACAGATTGGAAATCTGTTAATAAACGGAGAGATAACGCAGAAGACCTGAGCACCTTTCTGTGTGTCTACAAGTCTGAAGCCACAGACTTACTTTGGTATATGTTTTCCTCCAGTAGTTTAACACTTGGTTACTTTTGGGGTGAGATCTCAGTACATATACATACCCACACTTTGGGTTTTTGTATTCTATCTTAGCTTTCTTGTTGTTCCTTGGGTGTTTAGATTAAAGACTAACTAATTTTCAGAGAAACACACCTAGCCCGCATCTGTTGAATTAAGAATGCATCTGAATCTAAATCTCTGACCTAGATCACTCACCTTCTTCTAGACTAAACCTTGAGTGCTCAACCACAGCTAGCTCTTTAGAGTTAAAAACACTGAGGGAGCATTGGATAACATTTGGAAGCAACAGTACTCAGAACAGGGCCTGCTGGAGAAATAAGGGGCCCTAGGAGCAGGACCTGCTAGTGAAGGGTCAAATAAGAGAATCAATGCTAATAAAGACAACAAAAATAAATAACAGGTATATCAATTATTAATAACAAAGGGTGCCACCCTTCACAGAGAAGGGTCATTACCCATTGGCTGAATATACCTAAACCCATACTAAGATACAACAAGCTAATTTAAGCAAAGTTTATAAAAAAGCATCTGTTAACATTCCCAGACGCCTTTGTTCACTCAATGTACCAATCAACAGTATTAAGCCAACATGTTAACACAGGAATTGCTAATCATGACTCTCATTAGCAATTCATGATTAAAACCAGATAATATTTAAGAGAAAATAACATGTCTGAGTCAGTGTCCTTCCTGCATTCTGTAATCTCTCCACAGGCAAGATTTGAACCACAGCACTACACTCATTGCTACTCTCAATCATGACCAGGCAGGAACTCACAATCCCTGATGAGATGCTCTTGAGGATTGGCCCTAACTCCTTCAAAACCAACTACCCAGCAAACCTCTCCAGAAACACAGTGAAGAACTTTAAACACTGGCTCTTGAAAGACCTACCAGAAACCCTTCTCTCTGATCCCTACTTGTGCACAAAATAGGAGCCCTGAGATCAGACCTTATATTGTTCACTCTCCGCCAATGGAGAGAATTCCTGAACACACGTTTGTGTGCTGAGCTAGAGGTAAAAACCTCACATAAGATCAAATTGTCCATCTCGCCCTGCTTCAGAGCTGAGGTGCCAATTTCCATCTATTTGAACAGAAATAAATTGATCCAAACATCTGACCCAATTTCTGAAGATCATCCACACTTCTTTGTAAGTGCACTCACCAGTACATCCTCACCTGATCACATGTCCCAGCGGGCTACTCCCAGAAGTCCCCAGTTGATCCCCTTTGGCCCAACAGATTCCTGAACTGCCATCTCATTTTCAATCAACCTACAGGGTCACAATCCCAATGCCTCTAGCACAAGGCAGCCGGCCCTGAATCAGGACACAACTTTCTTGTCCTTTATACCACAGCAAAACACAAGCCCACAATTCCTCAGTTTCTTTTTTGGAAAATGTTACTTCAAATATGACATTGATATTATTAATTATGTTATCAAAGACGTTATGAGTGCTTTAATTTGTGGGGAAATTAGCAGTGCATGGTAAGGGCGCGAGTTATAGTTACTTGAGATAACTAATTACAACAGGCAAATTTCTATGGTTTGGTATGTTTAAAATGTAAGCCTAACTATAATGTCCCCGTAAACGTTATGTTTTTAATTCTATTTCCTAACTATACCCTCCCTGTAAACATTGTTTTTTTCAGTGAATTTGTAATTTTATTTACTATATGTTAATCCATCCGCTGCCACGCACAGCCGAAAAGGGTGGGTAACTAAGGTGTGGAGGCATGCACCAAAACTCCCTAAATATTGCCCTGTTTGCGCTGGACAGTCTCCCAACCTGTGAATACTTGAGTTGTTTTAGTCTGGGAAATCCTCAACTTAATTCCACCTATTCTATCACCCGCCGGGAGAAAACCAACTCTTCCTTCAAACAGCTGATGGGAATCATCAAAATACAGTCCTAAGTACATCCTAAAGCCATCTTCCTAGGAGATTTCAACCTCCACAGGAATTATGTTGCTGACTCGCAAGCAACCATTCTGAGAGACGTCCTAGCAACTCTTGTGTAAAGCTGTGAAGGCAAGACCCACGTGAAAGGGTAACACTAGACCTCGTTATATCTAAAGAAGAATCTCTACACATAGAATTCATCCTATCGAGTGACTGGACAGACTACCACCCAATCCTCTTCCTCCTCTCTGTGCACAGACAGAGGACCAAATTCCAAGGTGTCAGAACCAAGCACTGGATAAGAGTTACTAAACAGATCAACTGGAATGAACTATGTACACTATGCACCTGAGGCACCCGACACCTAATAGAAAGAGAGAGAAAGAACGCATGTAGGAGCTAACCTCACACTACAACTGAACTTTGATGGGCATCATAGATGTGGTGGTTCTACTGCGACCCAAAAGATAGAAAAACAAAGTTTACACCTCTGGTACAGTTAAAACCTAAATAAAAAAGGAAACTCAGACCAGCAGAGAGAAGATGAGACAAGAAACGTCCTCTACAACGAATCCACCTGCATGAGCTGAGAATCATCTACAAGTAAAGAGTTTGGAATTCGAAAGCATCATACATCAGATCTCAAATTGACAATGGCAAAATCGGTCTAGGCAAACTTGTTCCAATTATCAACCAACAAACCTAACCTAACACTACCACCACTGCGAGTGATGCTTCCTCCAAAACATAAGAAGATCTCCAGCTATAATTGATGAGCATATAGAAAATTGAAAGCTCTATTGTCACTGGCAGTGATCCAAACCAGATTCCACTTAACCAACTACAATGAGCTGGAAAACTTAGCATGTAAGACCCCTCATGAAAAAACCAGCATGGTCCCGAAAGTTCTAAACAACTTTCGTCCACTAACTACATTTCCTTTCATATCTAAAGTACTACAAAAAATGTATTCTCCTCTCTGTCAATACATTAAAAAGTCTGACCTGTTTGACAATTGCAAATCTAATTGAAAGCCAGGCTACAGAACAAAACTGGCCATCCCATACATCATGGACGATGCTCTCAAAATCCTGGACCAAAACAACAACTGTCTTCTCATCCTCCTTGATATATCCTTAGCTTCAAAACTGTCACCCATAATCAGCTGATGAACATGCTTGAGCACAGATTGTGATTAGTAGGAAAAGTGCTACTGATTCTCCTCTTATCTAGAGAAACATGCATAACTATTCAGATGGGAGGGCTCCTTATCTAAGCCATCCCCAGTGAGGCTAGGAGTCCCCCAAGGCTCCACCCTGTCCCCCACACACTTCAACCTCTATAAGCAGTTAATAACTGAGACCCTCCATAACTCATATCTGTCATATGACATGACTGCAGATGGCACTCAACAACATGATGGAAAAAGTGCAGACCTGGCTCACCCAAACCTTCTCAAACAGAACTCTCTGAAGAGAAAATCTCCTCTCTCATCCCTCCCTTTCACAGTTATGCCCCTCCCTTACCCTGGTACAGGAGTGGCTCAACCACTTAGATGCCCTAAACAGTAAACTGGCCATTACTGAATCAATAAACCCTTATGGATAACCTTGGACAAAAATCTGAACTTTCAAGCAGACATCAGCACTTCCACGAGCAGTGCTCTATTCCAAATTAGCCCTCCTCAAGAAGGTCAAACCATTCATCCCTCTACCTGATTTTAAAAATGCAGTGCAAGCCCTGATCGTTTCCAGAGTAGAGGACAGAATTGAAACTCTAATTGGAATACTTAAAGTAGTCCATGACCTCTCAAAGCAACCCTCAATGCTGCAGTGAGGCTGGTAACTGGAACTCGAAACTTTGATTATAATAAGAATGCTCAATTGTTTCTCCAGTGGCTTTCTATCGAAGCAAGAAGAATGCTCAAGATGGCATGTCTAACTCATGAAGCCTTAACATGGGTACCCCTAAATGCTTAGAACGAAATAGCACCATTTCCAGAGGCAGCTACTCACTATGTAGCTCCCACTCCCTCTGACTGGAAACACAGAGATTCAAGAAAAAAAGACTCTATGACTCATACTCAGAACCTCTGTCTCCCATGAAGACATCCTACCGGACGAGTGATCCTGGGATCTTATGATGCCCCCATGAGCAACAAATCTGACATGAGTCCCTTATCATCCTACTCCCTTCTGGCAAGCTACACAATGGGAGCTCACTTAGAGTTTCACCGGAATCAAGGATCACGAGGTGAGGTACACAGAAATGGATGGTCTACATATACTCTGACACAATCAGGGATTGTTGACTTATGCTCTACCATTGTACACGGTGATGGATGATCTGCAAACATTCTGACACAGCCAGGGGATTGTCGAGTTATGCTCTATCAGTGTCACAATGTAAGCAGTCTATTGTATAATACAACTATTCCGTTTTTACTCTGTCTCACTACTGTCTTCTCCCAACCTGGGATATAGAAAGTATAAATACAATTTCAAAAATTACGTGGGCCCATCCTAATTAGACCCCTCTCCTTAGCCTCCATTAGACACTGACATAACCTAACTTAGACACACTCTAGATGATGCGCTACAAATTACTTGTTTCTGCTCAGACACACTTCAGGAATTCACTCCTTTCTACGTCCTGTGGGGCAGCTTCCACCCCTCGTTTATGGACCGAAAGCGAAAACAACACGAATATTATACAATCATGTAACTTGAACTTATCTTCTATTGTTATTTTTGAAAAACAAATAACATTTTGCAAAACAACAGTATGCAGGAAAGTGAAGAGAAATGTTTGCATCAAACACTGATACTACTCGAACGTCCGGCTTGCCACAAGACCTGGAGAATAAACATTACCCCAACTCCCACCCGCTCTCAAAGCGGGCACTTTGTCAGTTGATCCAACATTTTGGGCTTTTCTTTATGTAGTTCATAATGTTTAAATTCTCCTCAGTCTCCTCGCGCTAGCTGGAGTTATTCTCAATCTAATAAATGGGATAATTTTATACTTTGCGATTTTACAAACAAAAAGGTCTACTTCTCGACTGTGACCAAAATTATGTTTTTCAGTTCATAAGCAATGTAGTCGGGCTTGGGTTCAGTGGTATACGCGTTAAAGAATTCTGGTGTCGATGGCATATTTCTGAGCTTCTAGGAAGAAGAGGAAAGTTAATAGCTGCGGATTGAAGTCTTGGCAGGTTATAGCTCTGTGCAGCTCTTGGTAGGGCCGTTGATAAGTGTGGCCCACCAGTCCTGCTTAAAACCTTTATCGTGCATTTATCAGCCAAATGTCAAAGCAATTCTAGTCCTATATTTTCTGCCTGCACAAATGAGGTGTCTTTGTAGCTGAACACCTTGTGAATACACGTAAGGCTGACTTGAGTACAGAGGGTTCTGAGGTAAAGCCTTATGCTTGTCTTGACCATAACCCTTACAAAATGCTCCTATGTTAAAGAAAAGAAAAAATGTAGGCATGTCCCAAGTCCAGGGCACTCATGAACTCCCACATCTGAAGG
This sequence comes from Pleurodeles waltl, assembly GCF_031143425.1. NCBI lineage: Eukaryota > Metazoa > Chordata > Amphibia > Caudata > Salamandridae > Pleurodeles > Pleurodeles waltl. The sequence goes on along the minus strand of NC_090446.1, from coordinate 971,654,126 downwards.
ACTGTTTGCAAACTGAAATATAGTGCGTCCACAATGCTGAAATAAGTATTATACCCACTAACATGTTTGCACGCTGAAATACGTAAGTAGTTTTCCTGCACCTGACTGTTGGTTGGAGACGGGTTCTATGGCTTAACTGATGTCCAATGCTTACAATCTGGACAAGAGAAGCAGCAGCTACTTCACTGACGATTTGGATCTGTTAAGAGTCTGAAAAGGTGCTATGAATGTGAAATATGGGCAACACACTAGAGTTACAGCCCTGCCAAGTGCCACGCATCAGGAGTCAGACTAACGCATTTTAGTGCTGGAGGCCGCATCAACGCACTACAGCTGTTTTTAGCCATGCAAGAAATATAGCAGGGTGTTGCTGCTAACTCGGAATAAACGGTCATTCACCATCAATCCTCATCAGAAAAGAAAAATAATTCTGGTAACCAGGTTTCCCACTCTTGTTGGTCTTCAGCAATGATGCTTTGAGACATCAATAGGAACTAAGATTACCTTGGTCCTCAAGCCATTTGGCTTATTAGGAGGAGTGCCACCGTTCCGAAATTGTCCAAAGACAGGCGACTGACGGGACATGAGGTTGTGCACAGAGTAGAGTATGTGAAAAAGCAGTACCACCTGTCTAACGTACCCTAAAAGCAGGCTCCCCGCCCCAGATTATCATAATTGTTAGGCCACAAGGTTAGCAAACAATTTTTCCATTCTACCTCTTACATCTGCCAAGCTTTTATTATCTTTTTTTTTTACAGGCAATAGTAGGAAATTGTCCAGAGGTAAACACAAGATAAAACGCCAAATTATTTTATTTGTATCTCTGTTTCACAAGCTGAATTCTAGACTATTCCGCGGAAAAGCAAAAGCGCTGGATATTCAGGAAAAACACGCAACTGGAGTAACAGAAGAAAACCTGACTTAAAAATGAGAGAGCGCGAGGAGCAAAGAAAGTGAAAGGAGAAATGGCACTGAGAGGAAAGTAATGATCTGGTACACCCAAAAAATATCTCAGAAACGGTGTCCCGTTAATATGAAGATCACCAACAGATCTAAACCGAGGCCATCAAACCAAATGCGCGAGACGCAAGAAGAGAATGAAACAAAGAGCACCTGGCTAGTGGGTCTCTGAAATAATGGTTCTTTAAAATCGCTCATGACTTAAATCTGCTTGGCCCAATCAACCCCGTTGCCCCACACCAATGACGCACACACAGATCAAAACAAGACGACTCCATGAACATACAACGCCTGACCTCAACACCCACAGTCGCCAACCCTTCTGTGGGTAGAAAATGTTAATTACCACAGAGATGTGGTGCAGCAGCTCTTCAGGCCATCTCTAAACCACACAGACCTACGCGTGAGGCCAGCTAGGGACAGAGCGCCCAGCGCAGAAAGCTGCGTACATTAGGTGATTGATTTTTACGTCTCAGCGGTTGTGAAACACGTAGGACTAGAGAAAGACGGGAACGGCTCCTGGAAGGACTCACTGTGACACATATGACTGATTTTCATGTCGACCGTTGTGTTGGTTACATTATGTGTCCTTTGACCTGCCATTACCTTCTAAGATGAACCTCGCGGGGTGCGGGTGGATTCAAACCTTGTCCAAACCTTACATACCGAGAAAGAGGCTACCTACCGAAATTGCTTTTGTGACTTGAGGTAAACCATAAATAAGGTTGCGCTCTAACACTTTATCAAGCAGACTTCTTTCCTCCCAACACCTTTTTGTATTAGTCCGAAACCTGTATACCTTCTCCTCGTCTCATCTCAGGAGGAATCTTCTACAGGCCCCTCAGCTCCAGGCAAGGTGCACTGAGCCTAAAAAAAACCCTATCCTGGAAATACCTAGTATGTCGAGATGACTGCTCTGCTGAACCCCTCTTTGGATATCTGAAGCCATGCGTCGTTCTGGCGTTGATTAACACTATATTTCTGCTGCATAGGAGCCAAGGATGGGGGAGCACCTGTCACTTGTAGGAATTGTAAATGGAGAGTGCTGGTGGCCTTGTGGACATGCTTCATGTTTTTTTCTCGTACCTTTTAAGACAGGTACTACTTCTTCGATATATGGCCTTTGCCATTTGTGTTGGAATCCTGTGAAAAGATACACATATATATACTTTTAAAAAAAACAAAGGTTACTGGGATGTTATAGATAAAAGTCCAAAACCATATAAATTCAGCAGTTATAGAGTTATCTCAAGTAACTATAACTCGTTCCCTAAGGTAACTAACTTTCGCCCCCACCATGCGCAAAAAATGTACTGCAAATGTTACAGTGATATCAATGATGTTATCAAAGATGTCATCAGTGCCGTAATTTGTGGGATAATTAACAGTGAATGGCCTTTAGGCGGGCCAATCATTAGGGCTGCATTAAGGGCACTGGTCAAGAGCGGAGTCCACATTGGGGTGCTTGCCTTGAACATGTCAGACGGTATCGCATTTGGGCCTGGGGTGCGCCAGGCCATAAACCTAGGTATTGCCTAGAGGACCTCACTTAATTGTAGCTCAAGAACAGCCGAAGGTGTCACCCGGGGTGGGAGATGTACAGAAAGCCCAAAGGGTGGCCCAGCTTGATCACTAATATAACAATCAGTAGAGGCTGTGAAAAAAAAACAAAGTCAATGTGACTCTGAATGACCTTCCCAACAGAAGTAGGTGTAGTAAATGGTTCTTTAGTCAAGGAGCCAAAGGCAAAAAATAAATTACGTTTAGTTAGCAGTATGTTAAGAGCATCACTTTGAGGGCAATGATCAAAGGGGATAAAAGTGTTCCCAAAGTTGTCCACTAAGCCAGAGACACAAGCTGCATGGAACTGGCAAGATCGCAAATTAAAGCCCCCCAGTAATATCAAAGCACATGTCCCTTTAGTGTTACTAATGCACTTATCAATACCCTCAGACAGTGAGCCTATAAAATCACTGTCAGAAGTATCAAACACATTGTTATACAGATTTATCAATAGCAGGCAAATTGATTGACACTGGAGCAGAATCGTCTAGTAGTACAGAGAGTCACAATTCAACCACAATGCCTGAGCAGGGAAGCTAAGGGAAATAAAGGTATCAAGGCCCTCCTTGCCCTGGCCCGGCCCATAGCTCCTGCAGTGACTGGTGTAAAATAAGTAGTGTACCCATCCATGAAGGCCAGGTCTGTAAGCCAGGTCTCTTGAAGGCAATAAACATGTAGCAGTCAATGAAACTCATCCAGGCTATCCTACCGAGCTTGCTTGCCAAACCCGCTACGTTCCATGAGACTATAAACATAGGCTGAGTCCTGTCATATCCAACACCCCGAAAGGACCTGCTTCTAGCGGGCGAAAGAGGTATATTGGCATCAGCAAACCCAAGAGGCCAATACTTTATCAGCAAGGTACGAGTGACTTCAGCTGGTCCAAGTTTGAAAGAGCAAACCTGTTGGAGGTCGGAACAAGGTCTCTGGACGGCAGCAAAGTGGATAAGCCTGCCTGGGGGCTGTAGAAATATCCCAACTGGAGAGCCTTGATTGAAGATGTGGGGGCCCCAGTAAAACGTAGCCCATTTAACATATCTGTGGCCACCATCCCGTCACTAAACTTGACCACAACACAGACAGAAGCATGTGGTTTGGGAGTATAACCCACCCAGGGGACACGGCTGATAAGACTGATGTGACTGTGAAGTAATATACAGCCTCCTAGTCTGCTATTTGCCCAATGGACCACCTTATTAAACAGCTGATTGAAGTCCTCCCGCATACCACCACAAAGGGGGGAACATTTTCAATACGATGGCAAAAGGGGTCATCTGAAATGGGAGATGCAGAGTGGTAGCCCTTAAGGATATGGGGGGGAGGGAGGGTGTAAGCTGAGTACGGCCAGCACTATCCATCCTGATGGCCTGAAGCCCAATTGTTTTACTCCACGTCAAGCCCTTTGTTCCAGGGGAAACACGTGCAGCCACCCTTGGGATGGTGATAGGTATATCCTGCCTTAGGCATTCTGCTGTTTCCAGGGCTAGAACACCCAGGCCACCCTGAAGCTCAAGCAATGGTGATGCCGATGAAACAGCATAGGCAGTGGAGCCAACAGAAGCAGGTTGTTGAGAATTTTCTGAATGTTGCACAGACACAGCTTCACCTAATTTGGTCCGGGCATACTCCACTCTATTCAGGTGGGTCAAAATGGGGGCCAATGCACTTGTGAAGGAGGACACCACACTCCTGGCCGCTTCTCAGACTACATCTACCAAAGATGACTTTAGGTAGTCTAGGGAGAAGAGGCCAGGGTCCAAGATACGGGACAAAGATTCAGTACGTTTAGAATATTAATGTTTGGTGCGTTACAGAACTGCATGTTTCTTATTAAGATACGTTTCTAACTGCTCGTCCTAGCTGGAAGGGTGAATTAAGTTTCCTGCAATTTATGCACTGGGTTTTGTCGTGGGCCCATTTTAGTTAGTCGCTCGGGCACAGTGATAGCTTAGCTCAGGCTTGTGGCCTGTGTCCTTTTACCTAGTTGTTATGCTCTGTATCCCTGTATTCTTTTTTATTCATTTTATTATTGCTTGTTTTAGTGGCATTTTTAAAATTTCATTATCAGCCGCTATTCTGTGAAAGCGTCATTATCAATGTAGTCGATGACATATTTTGCATCATGTTCTCTACAAGAAAGGAATGCGAGGCACACAGACTATTATTCTGTATTGCCGGCCCCAAGACTGCGCAAACAGTCCAGCGCGGAGGTACATACCCGCATCAGGCTTCTGTGCATAACAATAAACATGTCCCCTATAAAAAACATCTCGTAGGCCAGAATTTCCATCCATACTGCATGCCGGTTTTCAGTCAACCTTGGCCTCGTGTCTCCACGGATCCTGGTCTGGAGACTGGCAGCCTGACCTTGTACCATGGTAACGGGGTTGTGTTTGTGCTTCTCATGGACACTGTACATTCAGGTTTGTCTTACATCACCATGCTCTCGCTAAGAGGCTAAAGATGAGGCTATTAAGTAGGAATTGTATACTCCTATTATGACAATATGTTGGGGTTGTTCATATTTACGTCTCTAATTTTCACAATCCTGATTTTGTTTTTCCTCATCATCCTAAATATTGCAGCTCATGTACTTAATCGTAGATTGCAGTCTTTTCAATAAATGTTTTGAAACTGTCCTGCATCTCTTTTCTTGTCTGTGTAAGAGACATGTATATAGAGAGAAAAGGGTAAGGCTTGGTTCACCATGATTTTCCCAGAGGGGTTTTCAGAGTTCCATAGCAGACTGCCACACATCACCTTTACCGGTTGGGTTTTAGTGAGATACTGCTAGAGAGCTGGGAGGGTTGGGCCGACTGCTGCCGGCTTGTGTATGAGTAACTCAGCCGGCTACAGCGCAGGTGCTGCCTCCCCAAATCCAGCAGTCTCTGTCCATATGACGGTTTATTACCTTGGGATGAAGATTAATTTGAGAGAGAAAGGAAGAGGTTCTTTAGTTGAAAGGAGCCTCTAGCATCCTTCACATGCTACACAACAGAATGAGCACCAATGAATTGGTAGTTAAATGGTTCAAAATATAACCCTCCAGCTGACTTCAATGCATTAAAACAGGTTCATTCTGACTGGCCACACCACAGGCCCTTATGATGAACTAAAGGCACCAATCCTTGATCCCTTCCTATTACACCTGTATGTTGGCTCACTAGGGGAAAATCTCATCTGTCAGGCATCTACTAACTGCAATACAAAAATGTTAAACAGCTGTTCCTTAACACTGAGAACACAGATAAAATTGATATATTAGACCAAGGGTTCTCCAGCTTTAGCTCATATATGTATTTTGTGAAACACAAGCCAAATGAACAAAAAACAAAACAAAAAAATAAGAGTTTGTTTTATCACATAACAGAGGCCAATGTCCTTCTGTTGAACAGGGCTCCTAAATTACAAGCCATAATTGTACGCCTCAAGATTGTTAAATCAGCAAAACATTTGGCTTCTAGGTAGATAAACATTTAAAACTTTACATACATTTTGCACAATAAATGCACATCAACCCCAGATGTACATATCAACTGTATTATCTAGCCCTACTACAGAAAATACTTTAGAGAATACACATACAGCTGACTTGTTCTGTTTTCCAGGTTGCAGCATTAATCAAAGTGAATCCAAGTCTCTTATGGATATATGCAGTACAAACAGTCTCTGCATGTTCTTTACACATCGGGAGGGGAAACATGTTGGTAGCCCATTGTTCAGTCAAACTGAGCAAACTCTTATTCCTAGGTTGGGTATGGGACATTAAATAGGTGTTGAAAGGTTACCATATACTCTTGGGGCTGCTGGTAGGGGGTTGCAATATATTTCCCACTTTTCTTTGCATTAAGCAAAGTCTGCTAGCCAACATTTATGGGTGGGAGACCTACCCCTTCCTCCATGTTTTGCCACATGCCTTTTTGGTAGGAGTGACAAGGCTACTAATTCTCTACGAGCTGCTGCAGTGGGTTTCACCCATCCAAAAAGAGCTAGCTTTGGGGTCCAGTGGAATGAGCTTGTCCACCATGCTTGTGATAGTCTCCTCCACCACCCTCCAGAGTCTGTGAACACGGGGACATTTTCATGCCAAACGTAAAAAACCTTCCGCTGGACTACCATATCTAAGGAAGCTAAAATTGAGGGAGAGTCCACATCTCCACAAGCTCAGTGGTGTGTGATAGGTTCTGTAGAGGTACCGGAAATGTAGTATGCAGTCTGCTACCACGTGACAGCTGCAATCAGCAGGCAGCAGCATTCCGACGACTTGTCAGGCTTTGAGACTTACAATTCCATCTCCCATTTTAGTTTTGAGTTGGGTGCATGACAAAGGGCTGCACTTGGATCGAGCGGTAAATGATCGTCACCAGGCAGCTGGGTGACTTTGCAGCGATGAGAAGTTCTATTGCCTTGAAGGTGGGAGGCTCGCAAGTAAAGGTTAGTGTTAATACTTTGTCGGTTACCCTAAGATTGTTATACAAAAATGTCAAGCGCAGTACATGATGGGGGTTTGTAATTGTTTAAATAATCAATGATGTTATTGGCTTGGTATAGGTAGTCCCAATTTGCAATGTCAAGGTATTGAGCTGGGCACCACTTTGGTTTTCCTAGTTGTGGGAAAGCCAGGATGCCCGGTTAAAGGTATCGCTGGGCAGCAGATGAGGGTTAAGCCTGCCTTTTCTCCATTTAACCCAAGCTAGAGCTTGCAAGTTGTAGTGCGTATCTCTGTTAATCTTCTATGTGTGCTTTGGCAATGATGGATTGCTGTTAACTGGGCTATTGACTTTGTCAGTTTCTACCATCAGCTGAGACAAGAAGAGCTGGGGGTGGTACTAGAAATAGGCAAAACGTGCTAAGGTGCAGAGATAATATATTTCTAATTTAGATGTAGCACAATGCCCCTGGGAATAGGGCAGTGTGTGTTAGTGTCTTCTACTTTAGCCTCAGCTGCTTGCTGGCTCAAAGGAGCCTAATCATTAGGAAATGCAGGGTTAGGTAGTATGATCTGAAGAGTGAAATTGGAATGTTTGTGAAATAATATAGCATGTGTGACAAGATTACCATTTAAATCATTACAATGTGCCCTACCATAGAAAGTGGCAGGTGAATCCATCTTGCGATTGTGTCGTCTACATGGGAAATTGCCTGTATACCATTTTCTCCGATAATTATATCTGCATCTCTTTCAACCCACACCCCGATAACTCACAAGGCTATCCGACCACATAAGTCAGAAATCTAACATTAATTTTTAGTGTTGGATGAGAGTGGAAAGATAACTGAGGTACTCCAGTTTATGCTGATGCCAAAAAGGCCACAAATTATGATGAATTTCCACAGATTCAGGTTGAGGCTTATGTCGGGGTCATGCATATACAGAGTCATATATAGTCTGCATATGATTAGATTAACAGACTGCAAGTTTTGCATCTGAGAGTGCTGCATGGTGCTGGTGCAGTTTGGATGCTAGTGGTTCAAGTCCTAATGTAAACATTGTCTGGGATGGCAGGCATCCTGGTATGTGCCCCTAATGGTTTTTATGGATCAAATCTGTTTATTATTTTAAACATGCAAACATACAAAAACAAAAATCACATCACAAGCCCGTAAAATAAGAATCATGACGTAAAAACTCAAATCACGAGGTAAAGGCCCTCCATATATTCTCGCACTATGCCCAACAGGGCATCACCGCCCACCCCTCCCTCACCATCTAGCGCACAACCAGGCAACGCCCAATATTCTTCAGCCTGCAAGATCTCCTCAGGCCCCGTGTCAACACAAAAACAAACACATACCAACAATGCTTCCCTTCCAGCACCCGTGTCATCGCAATTTCTCGCCACTCCCCTGCTCTTCCTTCTCACCCCCCAATTGCAACCCTCCCAAACAGCTCTTCCCACTACATTCTAACCCACGTTCAAGTGAGCCTCAAGACTCTCAAGTAGGCCGGACACGTCAGCTCAGTGAATTCAGTGGATAGGATTTGAAGAAATGGCTTCCTCCAATGGTTCTTAAAGGGAATAACACAAGTTTGTTTGACATAAGAAGCGCTGTGGAATTGGTGTTTAACAGTTTAATCCAACTGATTAAACTTGGTGGTATCCACATATGCTGTAATATGGCAAAAACGGTAAGAACCCTGTACAGAGTCAAATGCCTTAAAGGCTTTGAAAAACACAACAGCTGCATTTAATTTGTGTTCTAATTTGTGCAACAGAGTAAAAAGTGTTCTTAAATTATGTACACTGAAAGGTCTAGGTATAAAACCCGCTTGACCTGTTGATGCTAAGGACGGGAGTAATGGAAGAAGCATGCTGTCAGGTAGTTTAGCTGGGATCCTGACAATACAGTAAATTAGCCTCAAGGGTCTACATGAGTTTCACCTTTTTTGATAGCTTCACAAATTTAAGGAAATAGATTAGAAAAGAGTTGTGCATAGTAGTGGGAAGGATACTCTTGGTGTAGGATTTCTCAAAGAGGGCCAACAAAAGTGTGTGAGGGAGGCTTAAATGTCAGCAACCCTCTTTATAAAATTCAGCAGGCAACCTACCTGTGTGTGTGGCGTGCTAGCTCCTTAATCACCATGGTGAATTCTTCAGCTGTGAATGGCAGACTCAACACATGTGCTAGTCACCCAACAAGGCCACGGCAATGTTATTCAGATAGGCTTCTATCTGAGCAGCCAGACTTTTAACCTTGGAGTCATAGAGATGTGAATAGTGGGATAAGAAGCCCTGTATAATGGCCCAGCTTCCCACAAGACATCACAAAAAACCTCCTCAAGCTGAATAATATAATTTGCAGCCCAGGATTGCTTAACCCCTTCTGTGCCGCGGACGTAGTGGTTACGTCCCGCGGCACAGTGCTGCTGTGCAGAGGACGTAACCACTACGTCCTCGGCACACAGCCCAGAGGGAGCGCTCTCGCTCCCTCTGTGTGCTTCCCCCCCACCCCCCAAAGTCAGGGATGGAAGGGGAAGCCCTTCCCCTTCCACCCCCGACCCCTCCACCCCCCCATAATGACATCAGCGTGCGATCGCGCGCTGACTTCATTATGGGAACCTCGCCGCACAGGAAGCCATTTGCTTCCTGTGCGGCGACGATAGAAGAGGTGAGTTCCTCTTCCCGGTGGGTGGGGGGTTGGGGCTAAAGAGGCACCGGGGAAAAGGAAAGGCTTTTCCTTTTCCCCGGTGTCTCTTTGAGCATTCCTGCTGCCCGATCGCATTGCGATCGGGCAGCAGGAATGCCCACTAGACACCAGGGATTTGTTTTTTTTATTGTTTATTACTGTTTTTGGCACGCGGGGAGCGGCCCCTTGGGCAAGGGTCGCTCCCCTATAGGGGGCAATTACTACGGCCATTTCTGCCCCCCTTGGGGGCAGATTGGCTACTTTTCAGCCAGATCTGCCCCCAAGGGGGGCAGAAAACACTAGATCACCAGGGATTTTTTTTTTTTTTTGCATTTATGTGTTGGGGGGTGCCCCCTTGGGCAAGGGGCGCCGCCCCCAAGGGGGCAGAGATCTGTTGGCCTTTTCTGCCCCCCTTGGGGGCAGATCGGCCTATTTTTTTTAGGTCCATCTGCCCCCAAGGGGGGCAGAAGCCACTTAGGCACCAGGGATTGTGTGTGTAGTGGATGGGGGGGCGCCCCCTTGGGCAAGGGTCGCTCCCCTTTGGGGGGCATGTATTTTAGGGCCATTTCTGCCCCCCTTGAGGGCAGACTGGCTACTTTTTTTAGCCAGATCAGAAAACACTAGATCACCAGGGATTTATATTTTTTTTGCATTTATGTGTTGGGGGGTGCCCCCTTGGGCAAGGGGCGCCCCCCCCCCAAGGGGGCAGAGAACTGTTGGCCTTTTCTGCCCCCCTTGGGGGCAGATCGGCCTATTTTTTTTAGGTCCATCTGCCCCCAAGGGGGGCAGAAGCCACTTAGGCACCAGGGATTGTGTGTGTAGTGGATGGGGGGGGCGCCCCCTTGGGCAAGGGTCGCTCCCCTTTGGGGGGCATGTATTTTAGGGCCATTTCTGCCCCCCTTGAGGGCAGATTGGCTACTTTTTAGCCAGATCTGCCCCCAAGGGGGGGCAGAAAACACTAGATCACCAGGTTTTTTATTTTTATGTGTATTTATGTGGGGGGGGGGGGTGCCCCCTTGGGCAAGGGGCGCCCCCCCCAAGGGGGCAGAGAACTGTTGGCCTTTCCTGCCCCCCTTGGGGGCAAATCGGCCTATTTTTTTTAGGTCCATCTGCCCCCAAGGGGGGCAGAAGCCACTTAGGCACCAGGGATTGTGTGTGTAGTGGATGGGGGGGGACGCCCCCTTGGGCAAGGGTCGCTCCCCTTTGGGGGGCATGTCTTTTAGGGCCATTTCTGCCCCCCTTGAGGGCAGATCAGCCTATTATTTTAGGCTGATCTGCCCCAAGGGGGCAGAAACCACTAGAACGCCAGGGATTTTTTTTTATTTGTTTATTTTTGTGGGGGGCGTCCCCTTGGTCACGGGGCACCCCCCCAAGGGGGCCATTGACCTGTTGGCCATTTCTACACCCCCTGGGGGCAGATGGGCCTATTATTTTAGACCCACCTGCCCCCAAGGGGGGCAGAAGCCATGTAGACACCAGGGATAGTGTGTGTGTGTGTGTTAGTGGATGGGGGGGGGGGGGGGGGGGGGGGGGGGGGCCTTGGGCAAGGGTCGCCCCCACACTTTGGGGGCACATGTACCCAGGCCATTTCTGCACCCCTTGGAGACAGATCAGCCTATTATTTTTAGGCTGGTCTGCCCCCAAGGGGGGCAGAAACCACTAGAACGGCAGGGATTTTTTTTTATTTGTTTATTTTTGTGGGGGGGTGTCCCCTTGGTCACGGGGCGCCCCCCCCAAGGGGGGCATTGACCTGTTGGCCATTTCTACACCCCCTGGGGGCAGATGGGCCTATTTTTTTAGACCCACCTGCCCCCAAGGGGGGCAGAAGCCATGTAGACACCGGGGATAGTGTGTGTGTGTGTGTGTGTTGGTGGATGGGGGGGGACCTTGGGCAAGGGTGGCCCCCCCACTTTGGGGGCACATGTACCCAGGCCATTTCTGCACCCCTTGGAGACAGATCAGCCTATTATTTTTAGGCTGGTCTGCCCCCAAGGGGGGCAGAAACCACTAGAACGCCAGGGATTTTTTTAAATTAGTTTATTTTTGTGGGGGGGCGTCCCCTTGGTCACGGGGCGCCCCCCCCCCCAAGGGGGGCATTGACCTGTTGGCCATTTCTACACCCCCTGGGGGCAGATGGGCCTATTTTCTTAGGCCCACCTGCCCCCAAGGGGGGCAGAAACCACTTAGGTACCAGGGATAGTGTTGTGTGTGTTTTTTGTTTGTTTGAGGGCTGTCCCCTTTGGCAAGGGTCGCTCTCCATGGGGAAACACTACTAAAGGTATTTTCTGGCTTCCTTGGGGCAGACAGGCCTATTTTTGTAGTAGGCCCATCTGCCCCTATGGCAGAATCCACTTAGGCACCAATTTCTAAATGTTTGATGGTGGGTTGTTTGTCAACTGAAGAAGTCTTTGCATTTGTGATAAAAAATGTTTTCCTCCTTTTTGTTCTAGTTCAAAGATTTTGCTTTATTTGCTGTGGCTCCTTGCGGTTTTGGCGGTGGTTGACCTGCAGTTTGCACAGTTGCTTGTTTTAGGTAAGTAAAAACAATGTACTCCAAAGGAGTATTGTTGCCATGCATGAATGACATGTTTGTAGGGGGTGTACTAAATGCAGGATTGTGTGTGAAATTGTCCTTAGGTTTGTGCACAATGATATTTGTTTTGTCTTATTTCTAATTTGCCTTTCTTTCTTTATTTTTAGTGGGATATCATTGGTGATTGCTGTGTAGTTGCTGGTGAATCAAGCTTTTTCAGGCAAGTGAGCGGTATAGTTTTTGAGTTTATAACTCTTACTAACAAAGCTACACTTTGTTACTTGTCTTACACAGTGCTGGTTGTTGTTGGTGAATTTGTCCAGTTAATTTTAGCAGGAGAGATCATGGCTAGCCGCAGGATGACCACTTAGCAGGTGGTTGGTATGCTTTTTGAGTCACAGTCTGATCATGACTATGAGACGGACTCTGCATCTGAGGCAGAGGAGGAAGTCAGAGATTCTGGCAGTGATGTTTCTGTTGGAGGGGAATCTTCTGATGATGAAGCCACACTCAGTGCAGATGAAGGGTCTGTTTTAGAGGAGGACATTGATGTGCCAATAGTGCAGCAACCTGGGGCTGAAAGGTTTCCCGTTATAAGACCTGATGTCTGGGTTGCCCCAAACATGGAGCAGCCAGAATTGCCTGCCTTTACTGGTCTCCCGGGGTGTAACGCCAATACAGAGAACTTTATGCCTATCAATTTCTTTGAGTTATTCATGGATGATATGTTTTTGGAAGAGATTGTTGAGCAGACTAATTTGTATGCGGAGCAGCATTTGAGGGACAACGCTGCTAGACTTAGGCCACACTCTAGAGCTGCCCAGTGGATTCCCACAAATTTGGAGGAGTTAAAAAAGTTTTTGAGTTTTACTTTTTTGATGGGGTTGATAAGGAAGCCGTCACTGGCTTCTTATTGGTCTACTAGTCCCTTGATGGCAACAGCTATATTTCCAGCGACCATGAGTCGTAATCGGTATTTGCTTCTTCTTAGGATGCTGCATTTTGTTGACAATGCATTAGCCTTGCCACGAGATCACCCAGATTCTGACCGTCTTTTTAAGATTAGGCCTGTCCTTGATCATTTTGTAGATCGGTTTTCAGAGGTCTATGTTCCAGGCAAAGAGCTAAGTGTGGACGAGTCTTTGGTCCTCTTCAAGGGTCGTTTGGTTTTTAGGCAGTACATTACTAGCAAAAGGGCACGATATGGAATTAAATTGTATATGCTGTCTGAAAGTAGGACAGGATATGTGTATAGTTTCCGTGTGTACACTGGTAGGGATTCTAATATTGACCCCCCTGGTTGTCCTCCCACTTTTGGAGTTACTGAGAAAATTGTGTGGGATCTTGGTAGGCGACTGTTCAACAAAGGTCACCATTTGTATGTAGACAACTTCTACACTGGTGTGCAATTGTTCAAGGAATTGTTTAGAGTGGACACAGTTGCTTGTGGCACAATCCGTTCTAACCGGAAAGGCTATCCAAGGGAGCTTGTCTGTAAAAAACTTGAGAGAGGACAGTGCTGTGCCTTGCGGAACGAGGAGCTGCTAGCTTTGAAATTTTCAGACAAGAGGGATGTCTACATGCTAAGTACCATCCATGATGAGAGTACTTCCCCTGTGACTGTTTGGGGCCAGGTTGCGGAAGTGCGCAAACCTGTGTGCATTTTAGATTATAATAAGCACATGGGAGGTGTAGATAGAGTTGACCAGAGGTTGGAACCTTATACTGCTATTCGTAAGTCTTACGTTTGGTATAAGAAGTTAGCACTTCACCTCTTCCACTTAGCAACCTTCAATGCTTTTATTGTGTTTAGGGATAGGTCTCCAGAGTCAAAGATGACATTTGTGAAATTTCAGGAGTCAGTGATAGAGAGCCTTATTGTGGTGGAACAGGCCAGAGTTCCTAGAGAAGCAGTGGTGGAGGATGTGGCTAGATTGAAAGATCGCCACTTTGCTGAGCACATTCCTCCCACACCCAAAAAAGACTTTCCAGCTAAGAAATGTAGAGTGTGTTTTCGAAGAGGTATCCGGAGGGAGACTCGAATGTACTGCCCAGATTGTCCTTCAAAGCCTGGGCTGTGTGTCGGTGCTTGTTTTAAGAATTACCACACCCAGAAGAATTTCTGGGAACAACCATGAGTGTAAACTCATGTCTGTTTTGTATTTTCATGTGTTTAGTTTCATGGTTAGCATTTCTGTCATGTTCTTAGTTAGAGCTTTTGTGTTTGTAGTTTTGTAATTCTTTCTACTTAGTTAGGGGTTCCTCTGTTTAAAAAAAAAAAAAAAAATGATGCCATTGTGTGTGGAGTGGGGCTTGGCTGAGAGTGTACATATTGACTTGCTGTTGGCTACTGCAACACACTGCCAGCCAAACACCAGTCCACACACTCCCATCAGCTGGTGTGATTGTTGTATCAGGCATGTGGGCGTATGTAAGTGATGGGCCCTTGAGTGGCGCTGTCTGTCGATGTGAGTGTTGTAATGTGCTGGGCCCGTGGCTGGCGGTGTGAATGGCCTTGTGTGTGTCATGTATGAAAGTTGTGTGAATGGACTGTAAAGCGGTTGGTGCCTTGTCGCGGCTTTACAGCTCACGAGCTGTGAGTCATTGGTTCAGTTTTTTGCCTTTCAGTTACTAACAGTGCATTTCATTTTTGTGAAAGCTCTTGTTAGTAAAATTTGATCCACTGAACCATCACTCACCCTAGTGCCAAATCCAACCAGTATGTGTGGTAAAAATGACAAAACCTGCTCCGCTGTAATCAGGCGTCGCAGCACACCTGTGACACGCTAGGTGCCTCAGGTGGGACCCCGATGATGAAGCATGCCACCAACTTGGTTGGTGGGTGAGGGGTCTTTATCACATAACCTAAGTGTGTTTCTTTTTTTAAAAATTTTAGTGTTTGGCACATCACGGACGTATGTGGGCACATCAAAATGATATATTACAAAACTACCTGTGTTTGGGGGGGAGAGGGCACCTATGTTTTTGGTCCTGTGTGCGGCCATCATCTAGGGAAACCTACCAAACCCAGACATTTAAAAAAAAAACTAGACACCCAAAGGAGTCCAGGGAGGTGTGGCTTGCGTGGATCCCCCAACATTTTCTTACCCAGACTCCTCTGTAAACCTCAAAATGTGCTTAAAAAAACATATTTTCCTTACTTTTCTTCGTAGGATCACCACTCCAGCACAAAATTCCTACTCCCCAGCCCAGTGTTCCCCTCAGTCTCCCAAGTAAAATGACACCTCACTTATGTGGGTCCCCAAAGCAGAGTCAGTCTAAAGATGTATAAAAGAATATGTCCTTATAAACTTGCTGTGCTATCCCCTCTATCTCTACAAGTTTTGGGCCTTATTCTGTTGCAGGCACCTGGCCCACCCACACAAGTGAGGTATCATTTTTATCGGGAGACTTGGGGGAACGCTGGGTGGAAGGAAATTTGTGGCTCCACTCAGATTCCAGAACTTTCTGTCACCGAAATGTGTGGAAAATGTGTTTTTTTAGACAGAATTTGAGGTTTGCAAAGGATTCTGGGTAACAGAACCTGGTCAGAGCCCCGCAAGTCACCCCATCTTGGATTCCCCTAGGTCTCTAGTTTTCAAAAATGCACAGGTTTGGTAGGTTTCCCTAGGTGCCGGCTGAGCTAGAGGCCAAAATCTACAGGTAGGCACTGTTTTCAATGAAAAAATGTGATGTGTCCACGTTGCGCTTTGGGGCGTTTCCTGTCGCGGGCGCTAGTGAGGTATCATTTTTATCGGGAGACGTGGGGGAACGCTGGGTGGAATGAAATTTGTGGCTCCTCTCAGATTCCAGAACTTTCTGCCACAGAAATGTGAGGAACATGTGTTTTTTTAGCCAAACTTTGAGGTTTGCAAAGGATTCTGGGTAACAGAACCTGGTCCGAGCCACACAAGTCACCCCATCTTGGATTCCCCTAGGTCTCTAGTTTTCAGAAATGCACAGGTTTGGTAGGTTTCCCTAGGTGGCGGCTGAGCTACAGGCCAAAATCTACAGGTAGGCACTTTGCAAAAAACACCTCTGTTTTCCTTCACAAATTTGGATGTGTCCACGTTGCGCTTTGGGGCGTTTCCTGTCGCGGGCGCTAGGCCTACCCACACAAGTGAGGTATCATTTTTATCGGGAGACGTGGGGGAATGCTGGGTGGAAGGAAATTCGTGGCTCCTCTCAGATTCCAGAACTTTCTGCCACAGAAATGTGAGGAACATGTGTTTTTTTAGCCACATTTTGAGGTTTACAAAGGATTCTGGGTAACAGAACCTGGTCCGAGCCACACAAGTCACCCCATCTTGGATTCCCCTAGGTCTCTAGTTTTCAGAAATGCACAGGTTTGGTAGGTTTCCCTAGGTGGCGGCTGAGCTACAGGCCAAAATCTACAGGTAGGCACTTTGCAAAAAACACCTCAGTTTTCCTTCACCAATTTGGCTGTGTCCACGTTGCGCTTTGGGGCATTTCCTGTCACGGGCGCTAGGCCTACCCACACAAGTGAGGTATCATTTTTATCGGGAGACGTGGGGGAACGCTGGGTGGAAGGAAATTTGTGACTCCTCTCAGATTCCAGAACTTTCTGCCACAGAAATGTGAGGAACATGTGTTTTTTTAGCCACATTTTGAGGTTTGCAAAGGATTCTCGGTAACAGAACCTGGTCCGAGCCACACAAGTCACCCCATCTTGGATTCCCCTAGGTCTCTAGTTTTCAGAAATGCACAGGTTTGGTAGGTTTCCCTAGGTGGCGGCTGAGCTACAGGCCAAAATCTACAGGTAGGCACTTTGCAAAAAACACCTCTGTTTTCCTTCACCAATTTGGCTGCGTCCACGTTGCGCTTTGGGGCATTTCCTGTCACGGGCGCTAGGCCTACCCACACAAGTGAGGTATCATTTTTATCGGGAGACGTGGGGGAACGCTGGGTGGAAGGAAATTTGTGGCTCCTCTCAGATTCCAGAACTTTCTGCCACAGAAATGTGAGGAACATGTGTTTTTTTAGCCACATTTTGAGGTTTGCAAAGGATTCTGGGTAACAGAACCTGGTCCGAGCCACACAAGCCACCCCATCTTGGATTCCCCTAGGTCTCTAGTTTTCAGAAATGCACAGGTTTGGTAGGTTTCCCTAGGTGGCGGCTGAGCTACAGGCCAAAATCTACAGGTAGGCACTTTGCAAAAAACACCTCTGTTTTCCTTCACAAATTTGGATGTGTCCACGTTGCGCTTTGGGGCGTTTCCTGTCGCGGGCGCTAGGCCTACCCACACAAGTGAGGTATCATTTTTATCGGGAGACGTGGGGGAACGCTGGGTGGAAGGAAATTCGTGGCTCCTCTCAGATTCCAGAACTTTCTGCCACAGAAATGTGAGGAACATGTGTTTTTGTAGCCACATTTTGAGGTTTGCAAAGGATTCTGGGTAACAGAACCTGGTCCGAGCCACACAAGTCACCCCATCTTGGATTCCCCTAGGTCTCTAGTTTTCAGAAATGCACAGGTTTGGTAGGTTTCCCTAGGTGGCGGCTGAGCTACAGGCCAAAATCTGCAGGTAGTCACTTTGCTAAAAACAGCTCTGTTTTCTGTGATGTGTCCACGTTGTGTTTTGGGACATATCCTGTCGCGGGCGCTAGGCCTACCCACACAAGTGAGGTATCATTTTTATCGGGAGACTTGGGGGAACATAGAATAGCAAAACAAGTGTTATTGCCCCTTGTCTTTCTCTACATTTTTTCCTTCCAAATGTAAGACAGTGTGTAAAAAAGACGTCTATTTGAGAAATGCCCTGTAATTCACATGCTAGTATGGGCACCCCGGAATTCAGAGATGTGCAAATAACCACTGCTTCTCAACACCTTATCTTGTGCCCATTTTGGAAATACAAAGGTTTTCTTGATAGCTATTTTTTACTCTTTATATTTCAGCTAATGAATTGCTGTATACCCGGCATAGATTGAAAACCCACTGCAGGGTGCAGGTCATTTATTGGCTCTGGGTACCTAGAGTTCTTGATGAACCTATAAGCCCTATATATCCCCGCAACCAGAAGAGTCCAGCAGACGAAACGGTATATTGATTTCGAAAATCTGACATTGCTGGAAAAAGTTAGAGAGTAAAACGTAGAGAAAAATTGATGTTTTTTTCACCTCAATTTCAATATTTTTCTTTTTCAGTTGTTATTTTCTGTAGGAAACCCTTGTAGGATCTACACAAATTACCCCTTGCTGAATTCAGATTTTTGTCTACTTTTTAAAAATGTTGCGGTTTCTGGGATCCAGCGTTGGTTTCATGCCCATTTCTGTCACTGACTGGAAGGAGGCTGAAAGCAGAAAAAATCGTAAAAATGGGGTATGTCCCCGTAAAATGCCAAAATTGTGTTGACAAATTGGGTTTTCTGATTCAAGTCTGCCTGTTCCTGAAAGCTGGGAGGCTGGTGATTTTATCACCGCAAACCCTTTGTTGATGCCCTTTTCAGGGGAAAAACCACAAGCCTTCTTCTGCAGCCCATTTTTCCAATTTTTTTGAAAAGAACAAACTTTTCACTGTTTTTTGGCTAATTTCTTGGCCTCCTTCTGGGGAACCCACAAAGTCTGGGTACCTCTAGAATCCCTAGGATGTTGGAAAAAAAGGACGCAAATTTGGCGTGGGTAGCTTATGTGAACAAAAAGTTATGAGGGCCTAAGCGCGAACTGCTCCAAATAGCCAAAAAAAGGCTCGGCACAGGAGGGGGAAAAGGCCTGGAAGCGAAGGGGTTAATATGACTTGTTAAGGACATTCCTGTTTGGTTACCCTCTCCATAGCAGTATGCTTCTGCATATCTGCACACAAATAATGCCTCTGAGTGCTATATCGTGTATACCATAAACAAAACCACAGTTAGACATAACTATCAACCTAATTCACTAAATATTCCAAATGTTTATAATTCCAATATATATACACATATCTCCACTTATTGTGTACCTGTGACATATAATTATTTATATTTCCTGAACATTGCTTCATGTTCTAAATACATCAATTCCAAAATGTATCATCTAAATTCTCATACCTCTTATAATTGATAATTCAGGAAATATAAATAATTATATGTCACAGGTACACAATAAGTGGAGATATGTGTATATATATTGGAATTATAAACATTTGGAATATTTAGTGAATTAGGTTGATAGTTATGTCTAACTGTGGTTTTGTTTATGGTACTAGCAGCATGTTTAAATATGGCAGCCACCAATGTGTAAAAGAAATTTAGTCCGTTTTTTATGTTAATGACTCAGGTAGTATGTAAAATAGAGAGGGAAATGGGGCTGAAAATATCTCAGTGACCAAGGGAGCTTTGCCTCCTGAAACGCGTTAGTTTTGTCAGCTTTTTGCTTTTTTGCCACATTAAATTTACTTTAGTGACCTGAGTGGCTGTAACTTTCTCTTCCTTTGGAGTGATTTATGGTTGAATATATATATGTTATTTTAAACATGTTCTCTTTAACTGCAGTGGATGGGTCCGAGTTAAGACATTCTGTCTCGAGCCTTTTAAGGTCTTTCTCAAGTGTGCCCAAATGGTGTGTCAGAGATTTAAGAATGCCGTTATGTTGGGATGTGCAAAGCCAATGGTTTACAACTTTGAATGCTTTCCATACCGCTGTTGACATCTGCCATGGAGTCTACACTGATTTTCAACTATTCTATAATTTCCTAGCTCTCCTTGTTAAGGAATACAGGGTCTCTTAAGTGCACTCAGCGAGAGCCTCCACTCATTCGGAATAGGAAGACACCATGGAGCTGTATCCTCATTTATCGTTGACCTCACTTAGTAGCAGAATTGGGATCGTCGGTAAAGGTACTATAAACAGAACAACAATGTGCCAGCCCACCAGGATACCTTCCACTCTAGGAAGTCCGCCTTGGTCATCCATAGCTGTGTTGATGCTGAAATGGGATTCCCATTTTTATTAAAATCATTACCTCTCTAACATATCAGGAGTATGAGGCGGCATGGAAATACCAAAGGAGTGAGGTGAGGTTAGACCACCTCACAAGTCACCCTAGAGGGCAAGGAAGGTTATTTTGGGTTCAGACAAAGCTTATTGTTAAACCCAGGGACTTCAAAGAAATACACTCTCCCTAAATCATAACCATCACCATTAAGTATTCCTAGTCTGAATACGTCAGAGGGGCGGGTTGAGGACCAGCCTCACATTTATTTCAATAAAGAAAATAATTTACATTCTTTATATTGACCCTCACCCACTCTAATAGTGCTATTCTTCATCATCGGGTCCACCCCAGCCCCTAAAAGCCGAGTTGGAGTCAACTGAACTTCGGGAGCACTTGAAGATAGCCTGCAGCAGATCTAAAGGTTAAAAATACCTCCCTATTAACAAAGGTATCCCTTTATTCAACAGAGTCTGTCCAGTGCTTGCAGTCGGCAGTGTGACGATCTTATTCTGCACTCCTTCCGATCGTTGATGACTGAGGCATCTAATGTCTCTATGTGCTTTCCTGGGAAGCGCCTGATATGCAAGGCATGACTGTTTAGGGATGCATCTCTCAATCATGTGACAGTATTACAGAAAGGAATAATTGTTTTTCCAACCATCGGTTAGAGTTAGTACTGGGATGGGGCACAGTCCTCCAGTGTCAGGCCAGGCTGGTGTTTAAATACTGTATTGAATTACCCTGAGTAGTATGGTTATACTACTACCAGAGCATTTAGGTGCTCTGGTAGTATAAAGATATTGGTATAGTACTGTATTGTATTCCCAGGGATCCACCTACCTCCCACACTTAATGGGGGTATGAGCAGTTTGCACTGGACCCGAGAGGCATTACATTCCTTTCCAGAATGAGGGGGGCTTCAGTTGATTATAAGATTAGATTTGGAAAATTCAGGCTGCCATCAAACACCACTGAGTTTTGCTACAGCCTTTATGTAGGCATCATGTGTTGCTTGTATTTCAAGACCACTTACAATTTATCTGGAAGAAGCGAAGCATGGTTGCACTTCACCAAGTCTCAGCATTTCCAGCATGTCCAACATGCAGTGTGCCCCTCGTGCATCATCTTTAGCGCTGGCTCACCATGACCTGTGCTTTCTTCAGGTCAGTGATGGGGCTCTTCTTCCTGCCAGGTCCAGCCCAGAGTGTGGTTCTGACAGCGTGCACATCTGTTGTCTGGCCTCACCCCTGTTCACTGCTCTGGGGCCACCGCCCATACAGCCACGCCAATCTCACTGTCCTCACCAGAGCTGTCAGTCAGGCTCCACAATTAGCTGCCATTTTGGTCCCTTGAGGCTCGGTTAGCGCAGATCCATGTCACGGATTCTACTGAGTCCCATGGCATCAGGACCGCACCACAGAGTCATCTGGCGTTCTTCAGCTCCAGGCTCATGGTTTACTCTTCATTGACAGTCCTGGGACTGTGATGTGGATAAAGTTCCCTGCCTGCAGAATGCTCTAGTGTACGACCATCTTGCAGCTGGCACCCTAGCTACCACAACATCTGAATATTGATATTCATTATTCATATCAGGGAAATCTCTCAAAGTGTAATATTCCAATTGAATCGACCATGGAACTTTAGAACCATCATATCTAAAATTTATTACAAAGTTGTAGTACATGCAATGGTGATATTGTGCCCTGAGTATTGGAAAGCTCAACTAACAGCAGTACCTAGATCCCATTTTACTTGTCTCAAATCTAATCCTCCACTCTACAGTCAGAATGACAAACTGATCACTTGACTTGGAGAACTGAAAAGATCACACTGGCCCTCAACTCACTAAAATAGCTTAATAGTGAAGCTTGTCCTACCTGCAAGACTGAATGTCTCAGATATATGTTGTAAAAAATCTGCTGGCAAGTTAATTGTCACAAGTAGACTGTGGCGCCCATTGTGTTATCCACTGCAGTTTAAGTGTAAGCATGACTACAGGCCTACCCTCAGGAGTTCTGCTTTAAACTGCAAATTCGACCTGTCAAAAAAATTCCTTTTGATAGGCTTAAACATTCCTTTTAAATATTTAGAAGTTGCCCCTAGGTAGGCTGTATTGCCCATAAGGCAGGGAGCATGTTATTGTCATTTAAAAACAGGAAATGTAAAAGTTTAATGTTACACATGTTCTCACAGTGAAAAGGCCCACAAGTTATTTTCACTGGAGCAAGACTGCCTGTTCCATAGGAAAACACTGGGATGTAATCAATACTGTATCTCTGCAATGGGACCTGCTGGAAAAAATATTTAAACAACTATTTTTAATAGTGATTTAAAGTAAACTTCAAAGGTAAGTCTATTTTTTTTTTACTAAATATTTTGGAAAAGATACTTTTAGAAAGTTGCCTTTTTCCTGCCTAATGCCTCTGGAGGCGTATTAGCTTTTGCTCTCCCACAGCTGACAGCCAGGAATTAGCATCTGAATAGGTGTGAATTGCTTCCTAAGAGCAATCAATAGGCTGACGTGAATGGGCAGAGATGACCCCTCTAAACCCAACAGAATATGCAGGGTGGAACTGTGAGCATCCTTTTTTACACAAAAGTGTAAAATCCTGCATGAGTGTCACATCCTCCACGACATGTCTACTGTTTTTTTTTTTTTTAAATATGACACTTATGGCACATATCAAAGAGATCTCCCCTGTTAAAGGCAAATATTAGCTGACACTTAGGCAGGGCCCTTTTTTTTCCACCAGCCAGACACGGTCCAAACAAAGTGGGCCTTTTTTGACATTACGGAGTCAAAGCCTGTTTGAAGGGTCTGCGTGGTTTCATATTGCACTTGGGGCACACTCCACGGGAGGGAAACAAGAAAGAAACATGAATCCAAAAACAATTCAAGTGTATCCACTGTCTGCTTGCTGAAATCCCTACTCTTCATTCTACCAGACCTGTGTCTCAGAGTTTGTTGAGCGTACATGACTTGCTTCAAAGTGGATGCTAGTGTTAGATTTGGGAGAACACTAGGATCACCATAGTATACTCCTAAACACTTCCAGCCCTCAGAGCCCAAGTTTAGTGTTGACGAAGACATTCAGCATCTTTAAAATGCTCAAAGTGGGTAGGGTTAGACCTGGCAACATTTACCCCATTGCTTAGGGTATGCCCAGGGGTCATTTCTACCCACTAGCCCTTGCCAGGCATAAATGTGGCATCCGCAAGCACCCAAATTCAGAACACTCTCAAGGCTGTGGAAGATGAAAAGGGAAATTTACCTGCTGTCGGAGACCTGAGAAGAGCTCTATAGGACTGGACCCACCCTCCCTCTTGAACCAGGACAAAGAGGTAGACTCCAAATGTCATAAGGTTGATCTTCCGTTCAAGCAACAGGGATACAACAAGCTACAAGAAGCCTTTCCTGGGACTGCCCAGCTGACCAGTGGCAACTGAACCTCAACTGGTCCCTGCTGTTGGCTTCTCCCCAATACCCAGTGAATCTCTAAGAGCCTCCCCTGAGGTCTTAAGGGTCGTGGGAATGCAGGACGAACCTGATTGGCGTGTCTGACCTACGCTCCAACATGATCAGAGTCAAAAGGTGTCTAGGTAACGGTCTACAGCGACCACTGACTATCATTGGCACTTTGTACTTCTTGGTGCTATTTTTACTTAAAACTTTACAAATTCATATCTCTGGTTACCCTAATTGTGTTTTTGTCATTTTGTTTATTAAAGTTTACTATTCTAATTGTTTTGGGGATTTTTACTGTTCTGCATTCAGACGTTGTTAATGTTTTAATACTGCATAAATACTTTGCACATTGCCTCTAGTTAATGCCTGTCTGCTCTGTGCAGTAGCTACTGGGGTCTGACCTCAGGTTTATTTATTACTTTAGTGGTTCACCCTGACAAGGTCTGTGATTATTACTTGAGGTGGGCAGTTACTCCTCTCAATTATCAAATGTCTTACACATGACATGGCCTTATGCTAAAACCTGTTTTCAGCCTTCTTCACTAAAGTTTGAAATGTTTGGCAAAAACAGAAACCTAAAAAACAAAACTGCTTTTCTGCTTAAAATACAGTTTGAAAAAGACGACTGTCTCAAACCCACTTTATCCAGAAAAGCTTAAAATAGAGATTGCCATTCCCACTGACTTCAGATTTGCTCCCTCTTCAACCTTTAAAACCAATCATAATGGCCAGTTACTAAACATGAATTTATTATTACACTCTTTTAATTGTTCGAATTCTTCTTCACTGAAGTTATGCATACCTCTTTCTCTATACTAATGTATGCTGCTGACTTGTTTTTGCCTTACTTACTATGACACTCGAGTCTTCATCCTGTTTATAACACGTTAGCCTCAGCTATTTTATGTTCCTTGTATACTTATGACTGGTAACCTACTGTTTCACATGGTGCAAATGCTTAGTTTGAGAGGGTGGCTGCCGGTGGTTCTTTTGAAAAATTAAGCACTACAAGAGCTATTCACAGGACAGTTTAACCAACCAGAGCTACCGTTTATCAGCGTTAAGGCAAAAATGTGAACTGTATTCACTAGCTAATGAAATCTGGGCTCCTGTGTATGATGGGAAACTCTCAGCCCACCTTGAACCGCCCTCCTGCACCCTCCAACGTTCGCACCGTTGCTCTGTCCTCGCCATTAGATATACAAATGCTGCACGGTGTGCCAAGCCGCAGAGTCTGTTGCACCTTTCTGGTGTCAGCTGGGGCAGCTTGCTCGTCTGTGCGCGCGCGAGGACGACTTGGACTGCTATCAACCAGGAGCATCCGAGGGGGCCATAAATGAGGAATGTGTGCTCCCAGCTGTACAAACCTGGCAGTCTCCAGTGGTTTTACAAATTAAAGAACTATTTAAACCTAGGGTGCGGAACGAACACTCGCCACAAGTGACAGAGTGAGAGCTGGGACATCTGCAGCCGCGCATGATTCAGTAGCCTTTTCCAACCCATAAATATAGAGAGCTTCTGGCAGTTTTAATTAAATAATCCCACACAATGCAGGCTAATAAATCAAAGAAAGGAGGGGTGCGAATAAAGCATCGCACTGCTGGGTTCGACGACCACATGCTGCTCCCCACAGAAACGCTCATCAGAAGGAGCATGGGCGGTGACTGAGTAGGCAAGCGGACCCGTCGGCGAGCGGCGTGCGTGTAGGAGCCACGAGCCACAACACGAGACTCGAATAAACAAGGCGCGAGGGGATCACTGAGCAACAAGAGGAGCAGAAAGCGAGAGGCCAGTTACGACGTCCCTGCCCTGACTGGGGTTCTTGAGTAACAAGACAAAAAACAAGATTTAAAGTGACTTCGTGGAAGGATACAGAAAAAACGGTTTAGTCAATAGGAGGGGCCACCTGAACCTGTACAGCCTAAAGCAAATAAAGTCAATGAATGGAAAGCCAGAAAGTCAGAATTACACATCACAAAGCCAATGGTAATCAACGAGCTGAATGCATTTCTAGGTCAACTTTCTGACAGTGCTCAAGGTGTCTTTAGATAACCAGATAGCTGCGCAATCTGCGACCTAAAAAACAAGGGCTGAATTCAGAGTAGAATAGAAGCGGGTCTTAAAGTGAGGCAGCCCAAGAGTGAAAAGAGCACTGAGCAACTGTTTTAAGTCGGGTGAACCTCTGAATAAGTGGGAGATCCTGCCAGGTCCCATATCAGGCAGTAACACAACAAAAACTGAAACAAGATCATGTACTTTTGACCTTAACGATACATGAAAAAACACTGAACTATTTCTCAACAACAACTGTAAAAAACCTTAAGGTAATCCATAGCAGTGACGTTCAAATTTACATTTCACAATTTACTTTATCTTGCATTCACTGATAGCAGTTGCTTTTTTCATATGTCGTTTTTGTAGTGTAGTCTGTTTTAATGCAACATGTAACTCTTGTGTAGCACACTCGGAACTGAGGAGCTTCTAGGTGTATGGGTGGGTTCAAGCTGGGGTGGGCACAGCACGAGAGAAAACTCTGGAGCAGAGGCTGAAGTAGTTTGATTTCTTATAGCACCCAACATAAAGCCAGAGTACATGCTCATCCAATCCTTGGCCTCTCTTCTGAGTGCACAGAGTGATGGTCACATATGTGGCAATTGCAGTTATCACTCGATTTGAAAGAGGACTAAACAATTGGTGAAACAGTGAAAGCACTAAAGGAAGTGAACATTTTTGTTTCCAGAACTCCCCGCGGTACTCTGTGAACTTTTAAAGCTATGAACTGTACCTGTTTTCACAAGGCGACTGACCTTCAACCAGCCCATCTGACCGGGTTGAAGGCTAGTGGCAGCCAAGCCGTAGGAGTCATGCTGTGTGACTGGCGACGGAAGACACAGGTGGTCTCTACTGACTACTGTGCATGAACCTCCAACGAATGTTCATAGAGAAAGGAGATGCAATATAGAATGGAACAGTCAATTTTAAATGCTTTAACTTTCAGTGACTGATCCAGTTTTGTCATTTCGGCCCGATTGTAATCTTAAAACACTTTTTGATTTAACTAAATTGGAGCTCTACTGAGTGGCCTCTTAATCCAACTGTTATTCTAGAATTGCTAACCCTTAACACATTCTGTGAAACCACCTCCCATATCTCTGTCCTGCACTATAAAGTGGAAGATGAGGCTGACTTCCAGAGACAGTGTTTGCCCATTAGGAGCTAGTTTTGTATAGTGGTGGGAGAATTTGCTCCACTAGGCAACACAGTTGCCTATGCTTCCTAACTCCTAATCCTCCTTTGAAACCCAACTGTGTCCTTTCATCATCTTCTACCGAGTCCATTCACCGTGCCAGTACCTACAAAGACCCACTCTATTTTAGACACTTTGCCCATGAATATGAATCGTTATTTGAAATGACAGTACAAATTATTGAACAATACGTTCTACATCAGACAAATTTAGCTGAATGAAATCAGTCTTATTTCTTTAAAATAATTTTCTATAGTTTCCACAAAAGGAAGATTAAACTCTCTTAAGCAACTGTTGTCAACAGTTTGGCCCACATTGTACTCATGGCCCCTAAACACGTTCTTCTGATGGATACTTCTAACTGCAGCTTCCTCACTTTTAAAATATTCTCCAGGCCTCAGACTGGATCCAGAAGTTTTCATAGCAAGGCTTCTGTACAGTGCTAGGTGGTGCCATGAGGATTTCGCAGTGATGAGGGAGAACCGTATATAAGTGCCAAAGCTGTGGGCAGACGTTAGGTCCTTTATTTCAGCACCTTTGAACTAGGAGCTGAAGCTCCCCTCTCTAAAGTGGTTTTCAAACTGAATTCCAGTGTGCAAACTACAGGTTTCAAACCATACCATGGCTATTGCAAGCAGATGTCTGTGATGGACCTGAACAAGTGTGCCTCTGATGTCTGAGTACAGGCATGACTCCAAGTCGTGTGATGAATGTGCCCTCATGTACCCAAAGGAGACCCGGAACCATCAAGTACTGCTGTATTTCGAAGAACATCGAAAGAAACCACACAAGACTATCTCTAAGTTGAGAGCATGACCCCGTAAAAGCTCTTGAGGCTGATCCAGAAACAGGTCTTCTTCGCTGTCAAGGTCACCTGGTAAACCAAAGCCCAAAAGGAAATGGAAACACAAGAAGGTGAAGCATGCTTTTGGACTCCAAGGACTTGGAGGGGCCTCCCAGTCAGCTACTGCTGGCAAATCTGGCCTCAGAGGACTGAGGACCCTCTTCAGGTTCTGCAATGACTCCCATTCCAACGGCAAGACCAAAGCCCATTACTCTATCATTGACATCCGTTCCAATGTTGCTGGTGCCAGAGTGGGATCCTCTGTGGACTCCGATGTCCGACCCAGAGCTGAATCCATCTCAACCCTGACTGAAGTTGTGCTTCGACTCCACTCCAATGTGTACGGTTCTTGTAGAATGCGATTTAGTTCAGGGCTTTTCCTTTGTCACACAGAATCCAGGACATTTGGGCTATAAATCTGATGTTTCAGCCTCGACCCAGCTGATGGCGCAGTGTGGCACTGACAGGGCAGACCCTCTGCAACCCAAACTGTCAGATATTTTGTTGGGTTTTTGTCTTTGGCCCAGCAAGGCCTTGCGGTGGGCACTATTAAATGTTATTTGTTGTCCCTTTTCAGATTTTCTGCCTTTACCAGACCAACGGTCCTTGTTCAAATCGCCAGCTGTGATGTTATTTCTTAAAGGTTTAACACACATGCTCCTCCTAAATGTTTTGTGATTCCGTAGCTGGTCCTCAATTTTGTCTTCACTTTTCTCATGTGTACTCCTTTTGAGTGAAAGCATAAATGTGTGTTGAGTCTTTTGATAATAAAAACTGTTTTCCTTGTCAAGATCACTTCAGTTCGTTGTGTTAGTTAATTCCAGACTATCTTTGTAACTGCCCTAAACTACCCTTTTCTGGGCAAAATGATGCAAACTACCTGGGTGCCCTTCTTGCCAAAAGTCATGACTGCTTTTCACATTGAGCAATCTATCACCATCCTGACTTTCTTTGCCCCACCTCTTCTATCAAAGGAGGAGGAGAGATTCCAAAAGACTCTCAAGTTTTTACATTAATTGCACCAAAGACCTTTGAGTGGATGGTCAGCTTTTTGTAGTGTTCCCTGGCAAAGAAAGTTAATGCAGCAAAGAAAGAGACTAAGAGCCTGATTTAGATACTGGCTGATGAGATCTAAATCCCATTATATCTTATGGGATTAAGATTTCCGTGGACGGGAAATCTGTCACCATTGTGAAGGAGTAACTCGGCCACCAATATCTAAACAGGCCCAAAGATCTGCATTAAGATTTGCTATGCATTGACCAAGAAGCAGCAGATAGAAGGAGTGAGGGCTCATTCTGCCAGGGCCAAGGCAGTTACCACTGCGTTGGCATGTGGAGCGTCTGTTCTTGACATCTGTTAGGCAGCAACATGGGTGCCAGTGTACACATTCACAAAGCACTACTGTCTTGACAGCCAGGTCAGACGGGAGAGGCATTTTGCCCGTTTGGCAGAAACCACTTCACAGACGTTTCACACATTTAGTGGTATTGCTTTGGCATCTATTCTAAATGTGATGGATCTGGGGTTAGAAGTATCCACCAGAAGAACAATTAACTTACCTTTGGTAACACTCTTTCGGGTAGATACTCTACCTTACCGAAGATTTGTCACTGTCCTCATACCTCCCAGTTCTGTGGAGTGGTATCTTTTCAACTTCTAAAAAGGTTCCATATTAAAGATCTGCACACTGGCAATACCACTTATTTTATGATCTATGGCTAAGGTTCTAAAGAGTCAAGCAAAAAACCAACATTGACATGCAGGGGTAGCGCTTATACGTGGCTCCGCTCTGTCACCGGAGCTAAATGAACTCAGTACTGAGCCACACTGCACCATTAGGTTGCGCATGGGATCCCTGCGATGAAAACATCCAGGTCCAGTCTGTCACCTGGGGAATATTATAAAGGTGAGGGAACTGCAGTTAGAGTTTCCACCAGAAAGAGTGTTACCCAAGGCAAGTATTTGTTCATCTTCATATTTTCAAAGCAATCCATGGCCTGCATCCTTCTCCCCTTGCTGAATGTATCTTTTTCTTTACTGTGCGCTCCTATTACCCAACTCAAGGTTGTTTGCAACTGCCTTATGCCTGCCCAGGCTGAGATCCTTCTCCTTCATTGCACACCTTTACTAGGCTGTCCGCCCAATCACCGTAAAAAGAAGGCACCATGATAATTTTCTACAGGGTGATGTAATACCTGACTGTATTCTTGGTGAGCATTGTATGTTTTGCCACTTTATCAACTACTAACAGCATGTCTGCCTCCACAGCTCAGTTCCTATGTTCTAACTGGTGCAGCCCCTATACACTAATATACATAAAAATATGAGGACATCTACAACCACTTCTTTGCCATGAACTCCAAAAACAATTGCAATGGAGCATAAAATAGATTGATAGTTCTCTTATAACCAGGGCCACTGGAATTATGCGGCCACTGCGATTTTTGCGTAAATTATAGATTTTCCGCATTTGCCAAATAATCCATCATCTGCCACACAAGCTGCAGATTTTAACAACAAACAAAAATGTTTTTAGCTCAAGCGGTTCAGAAGTTACTAAAAATGGAGCAACACCTGTTGTTTCTTAGAGGAAGGCCGTTTGCAAAGTTGGACTGGTCACCTTTCTGTTGCTTACTGCTAAACTTGGGTGTTGAACTAGTACTAATTAGGTACAACTAATGCCCAGACAGTGTTAGCAAATTTAAAAATGTCAAAATAATGCAAAAATACTATTACAAAATCTGCTGCATTATGCTTTTCTTGCCACATAATTTACTCAACTCTGCAGCATAATTTGGCCCTCTCCTGCCGCATAATTCCATAACACAGTCAAAAAACTGTTTGGATTTGTTGCAGATGGTACAGGATACTTCGTGCACGACCAATAAGAGTAGGTAATCAATTTGCACAAACCACACCAATGCTCTACCAAATAGCTGCCTTTTAATATAGTCAATTCAAACCAGCCTCTCAGGTATTACACACACAGAATACTCCACCAAAATACCTCCAAAACTTTGTAGAATTTGTGAAAAATCTTAGTGGAGGATTGTTCCAGACAGTGAGATGTAGAACAAGTAAGGCACCTCCACTAGAATTTATGCCACCAACATTAGAGAGAAAGAACTGTCCTATTTACCGAGTTATACATTAATACCAATGCTCAATATGGATATTTCAAAATGGACCTTTGCTTGATTACATTTGTTTACATTTTGAGAACTACTGGGACATCATTCAGGGATGCCCTTTTAAACACTATTACATATAAAGCAATCATAGCACACTATCAAGCAAAGCGCCATATGACAGGAACACTGCCCTTTAAAAAACAACTGAAGTTAAGACATCACACCGAGTCAGACAATGTCTAGCTCACTGCTGGCAAGTAGGTGGATTGTAACGGATCCTGGTCCCGGCAGCTATTTCTGGCTGGATCTTGGATCGGACTGACCCAGGAAAACACGCTGAATTTGTCCTGGTGTCATTTTTCCGACACCAGGATACATTTCAGCAGCGCCTGCGCTCCGTTTGGAGCAGCAACTGCGCGGGAGGCTTTCTTATTTACACTTCCATCTAGGCTAGGAACAGACTTGATTTAAAGGGTCATCAGCCCTCTTTTAGTGATAGTATAATACTGGATGGGAGCTTTCTGGAGCCTAACATCTACATGCCAAAGCAACAGAAGAAAACAAGGCGCAGAACGTGTTATCACTCCACCAGTATTTAGAAGAAACTAGGACTTGAAGGCAGGTTTCTAACTTTGCTCAACCCCCTATGTAGAGCTGAGCTTGCCCTGTAAGAATGCAAGATTTAGCGGTCTGTATTAGTGATTACACAAATATTGATGTAAATGGCAACTATTTTATTTAAATCTTATAGAGCTACTCATCTCAGTTTGGGGGGGGTCAGAGTGCTTTACATCACACACAGGCACAATAACTCATACGTGTGTAAATCAATGCACAGGCAATGTTACATAAAATAATGACGGTTATAACAAATAATAAGGTGACGGAATCACATATCATCCCTACTTGTAGACATTATATGTTAGAGTGAACGGTCAGGAGAGAAACAAAATAAGGATATAAAATCTAATGAAATGATTGTGGTCGTCTGTACTAATAAGACTTACTTACCAAAGGAACCCTTATTTGCAATCTTAGAATAACAACAGATTAAGGAAAAAAAACAATAAGGATCCAAACTCATGACTTACAGTTTGCATGCAGCTCCTTGATGCTGGTAAATAGAGCAGTGCGCTATATTAGAAGGATTGCAATTTATGAACTGGAAGTAACAAAATGATCAAAGGGTCAAAAGCAGTAGCTCATTTACCGAACTAAATAAAAAACAAATCTGTGAACTGCATGCTACACAATGTGTTACTATGTTCATTTATGAGCCAAAGTGTACTGGATAAAACACAGAACTCTTCCAGAACTTTGGTAACAACTAGAGTTATCTAAAAGCTATTATAATCCTATTAAAACTACTAGGCACACGATGATTTCGGCTGCAGGTTTCGTAAGCCTGCAACACATTTTAAAATGCAGCCTCTTTGTGACCAATTAAGTAATCTTGAGCAGATCTACTGCCACGTATCTTTGCAGCAGATTTGTTTATAAATAAATGTATAAGTTGAGTGTCCGACTCAGCTTTCCAAGTTCCACCGCCTTTCTTCTGCCTCACCTTGACCCCAATTTATGGGTTCTAGAGTAATTTTTTCTAGTTCCAGCACTGGTCTGCTTACTTGAGATTTGAAACAATTAGAAAGATGCTAACATGGCAGGTGAATATAAGTGCTAAACAAAATTCTTAACATACTACAACATGGCCACAATCTAACGCAAGGTTATTCATTACCACGACATCAAGGCTGTACCGGACATAATGGGCATCACGCATTTTCCCAGGAGGCGTGAGTGGGGCCGGTTTTGTACTACTGCAGCAGTTGTAAAAGCACTGCAAAGTTCCCTGTATATCAATCAGTTTTCAGGCAACAATAAAAGTGCCAAGATAACTTTGGTGATTAATGTACTTAGTGGAGAGCATCACAGTTTTGTCCAGGGGCAGTTTGGCTAATCTAATGTAGCGTGGTGGGTTAGTATGCCTGCTGAAAAGAATATGTGCTAGGCAGATTTCAGTACAGTATTTTATGAACACTGCTCAGTGGGATACACTGCTTTTGTCATAGAGATCCTATTGCTACTGTGCAGTTTGTAAGTTATACTCATAATCTGGCACAGTCAGCTATGAACTGCCATTAAAAAGCTGCAAGCAAACTGCATTGTACAGTTTAGAAAGTTATGTTTTTCCCAGTCTTTGATTATCCTAATTTTGCTTTAAAGAGCTTGTTTGGGTAGAAATAAAGTGTTATTGGTAAACTCAACCCTACCCACTGTCTACGTTCTGAATCCTGAGTTTATGTTTTCCCAGACCAAGCACTCTTAAAAAAATAAAATGCCTACCAGTATAGATGACAAGTGAATCCTACACCTTGTAACCCCCTTTGTCTTATATAACATTTTCTATACACTGATTTACACATGTATAATTCATTGTCTTTGGATGTAAATGCGATATAAAGTGCTCCAACACCCTATGCTGGCAAGAGATGTGCTATAAAACAAATTAAATACATGTGAGAGAAGGACTACGGAGAGATGAGAGGGACTGTTAGAGGGTGAAAGCATGGGAATCATTGACGAACCCCAATAAAGACTGCTCTATTCTAGTGCACCGTAAGGTCATCATTTACTATGCTTTAAAAACGAATAACGCGAGTACATAATGAAAAATGTGTTTTAGAATGCACCATTTTTGCAATTTTTTCCCAAATGTTCCTGCCCCCCAAGCTCCAATGTAGTGGTCAGCCTTGTGTGTCATGTACACTGCGGGGGATGGTGGGACAAATTTTGCCAGGGCTGCTTTGTGTTCTAAAGTCTGGCCCTGGCCTGGATGACCTGCTGTTTGCCTAACGCCCTTGCTCATGCTCCTGACACTCGCCCTCCATTCGAGATGTTTGTAATACAGCTGTAGTTTCAATTTCTGCCCATTTAGTGACCAGCCTAGTTTCTGCTCCTCTCTGACCTGCATTATCATGTGCACGCAGGTGTGCAGCTGGGCGTCCTGAACCAACTCAGTCCCAGCGCAGGTGCGTCTGCGCGAGGGAGCACGATTACCCGGGTCCCTGAGCGTGAAAGAACGCCACGCTCCATGAGAGGGAAACCAAGCATGTCGGCTGATCCATGCAGTGACGTACAGGAGCCACACAGGGCCCCTAGGAGGGAGCTGCTTTCAATACAGACAGATGGTTGTACACCTGCCAATGCAAATTCCAGGCTTAGTCAGAACTGCTGCCCACAGCACTGCAATCCAGCTTCTCTTACTGAACAATTGACACAATTTACAATCACTAAATATAAGCAAAAACATACTTATTTTCCTGCAATTGCGGGTATGCAGAATTGGATTTCTCCACAGATTCACACACTGTGACGAATTGTTCCCATGCGCCAGAGCCCGGTTCAGAAAACAGAATAAATACATGCTAGTAAGACGCGAACCTCGGCACCATGTCATGCTGCATTACAGGAATGAAAAAGATTTCAGAAGCTAACTTCGAGAAGTGACGTGGTAAACTGACATGTGCCGCTTTACATTCCTGGTACCCGAATGTACACTTTATCCTTGCTTTAATAGGAGACTGTAGCTTGCTAAGAATTAACCTCTGAGAGGACGAGAGTATGCTAGCTGTGGAGTCTAGAATTGCTTTAAATGGGGAGAGGGTAGGCTGCTGAGGTCGGTTAGAACAACAAAAGTCCAGTCGTGACAAGGTTAGGGCACGTCCCCCAGATCTGATTTTTTTTCAAAACGTTTAGGTGAAAGTTGACCATTTTGGCTATAATATTTATGATAGGGGAGGTGACGTTTACCATTAGTGGCAGACACAATTTAGCAGTATTCAATTGTGTGCTGAAGCTCGTTTTGTGTTTCGGAGTAAAAAGTATGAACTCCGTTTGTTCTGGCTTATGTGTGAGGAACGTTTCCAAGATCCAGGGTTGTATGTTTAAGAGGCCAGTTCAGAAAGTGGTTATGTCACGTAGTGAGGAAGTTTCTAGGCAAATGTAGGTGTTTGCATACTCACGGGTTGCAACCACAGTTAGCTCACATGCTTTGCATAGTGGCTCCATAGACAAGTTTAAGTGTTAGTGCTAAGATGAAACCCAGAGAAACCCCACACAGGGACAGGCTGAATAACAGTTTCGAACTGATCCCTGGATCGTGAATCGATCGACTGGGTCAAATTCTGCCATGAGCTCTAAAAGCATTAGGCAAGAGTCACCAGCAGCCGATGAACTTCGAGTATTTTTCAGTGAGTCAGTTCCAATAGGGTTTGTTTGGTAAGGTGGTTTTCTGCATCGAGGTAGTCTATTAGTTGCACAGAGACATTTTTCCATTGACCTTCCCAGACAAGGGAGGTCTGAGATGAGATGATATTTGGACAAAACATCATGTCTAAGATTTGGTTTCTTTAGAAGTGGTTTGAGGGACAGTTATGCATTATTCTCTTTCAGGGAGACTTGCATTAGCCTTCTCGTTGTTTACATTTAAAACTCTGCACTAAAGGAAAACTTTCAGAAACCATGAGGTACGGAAAACATTATTTACCCTATGGCAGGGAAGGCTCCTCCGTTAGGGCGGAGGAGCGTTGCCACTCCCTCCCCCACAGCAGCAACAGCTGTACAACTTTTACTATAAAACGTTAATAAACAATGTTTATTATTGTTTATAGTAAAAGGGGTGGGGCGTTGGGCCTGTGAAGGGGACGAAGGGGCGTGCACAGCACTCCCCCTCAGTACGCATGTATGTTTGGCCGGCTGTCTCGGTCTGGCCAAATACACATGCGCACAGGGCTCTCTGCAACCATGCAACGTAGGCACTGCGTTGCTGGGTTGGAGACAGCAGGCAGAGACTTTCACTCTGCCACGGAGCGCCCTGGCTGGGCGCTCCGTCCAATCCTAACGCTGCTTTCATGTTGCCAGCAGCATGAAAGTAGCATTAAGATTGGACGCAGGGCAGGCTGGGAGCTGCGGATGGTTGCGGCGTGGCGTGGCACAAAAGGTAAGTTTAAAAAAAATTACATTTATTTTTTTTGTCAACCTGCCACGCGCCACCCCTTTTCCGTCCCGTGTGCTGCTCCTGTCCTATGACACTGTTTGCAGGTTGTAGTTTCACATGCTACACACTCCACTGTCGTCCACTGTCGTCTAGTGTTGCCCTCAGAACATAAGCTGTTTTTCTTCAAAGGAGGAAGGGCACTTCCTCTGGAACTCACTATCCATTATGACACAGATCCTACTTCAGATTGTGTTTTCCCCCAACAGTATGTGTGCCGATGCTATGTGAAAAAGTGTTTGTGTTCTGGAGCTAAAATTACAAATATTAAGCAAATCTACAATTAGAGTGTGTCCAGGCCTATTACACTACAATTGCATTTGGGGAGACGTACAGGGCGCAAGTTAATGTACAACACTACACGCTGTAAATCAGAGCAACAAGTAACTAACATTTTTGTTTGCAATATGTGTAACATAGAATGCATGCTGTGCATACACTGAAAAGCACTACCCAAACCTCAAAAGAGGTGGCTTGTGAGCAGAGGTGGAAGACATCTGGAACAAAGTTTACCGTATGGTTTTTTCAATTCCACATACCTTGCATGCATGTCCACAAAATATTGTTTACTGACTGATTGGATAGGAGACCCTGGCCCTAATTATGACCCTGGTGATCTGGTGACTGCCAGAGTCATAATTAGGACCATCGTCTCCTATCCATTCACGGTCGCAGTGGGACTGCCACTAAAGCGGTGGTCCGCCCGCAACATTATGACTGTGACCACAGTGCCACGGTTGGACTGCCATGGTCTCGGCAGTAGTAATCTGCCAGGGCAGCCCTGTTTGCAGCGCCGCCCTGGCGATTACGAGTCCCCTTTCCGCCAGCCTTTGCATGGCGGTTGCCCCGTCATGCAAAGGCTGGCGGAAAGAGGGTGCCATGAGGCCCATGGGGGCCCCAGCATTGCCCGTGCACTAGGCATGGGCAGTGCAGGGACCCCCATGGACAGCCCCGCTGCACTTTCCACTGCTCAAATTACGGGTGGTGGAAAGCGAGACGGGTGCTGCTGCACCAACCGCACTGCCACATTGACGTAATGGGGACCTTTGTGCTTTACAACTATCTGCCAAAGGAATGTTTTCAAAAGATGCCATTGTGGCCTCCCATATGGCAAGCTGAATGTGCCTCAAGACACTTAGGTTATGTTCGACTTTCGCATAGTAAGTCTGGTTATATCTGATGATCCACCTTGCCAAACTAGCTCTGGAAACAGGGATGGATATATGCTGTTGTGCAAATACAAAGGTTTGCCCTGATTATTAAGGCCTTCCTTTGTTTTCCCAGAGGGTTACCAGAGTTACTGTGGCGAGGGAAGACTACCTAAAGATGGCCCTACCCCAGTCAAGATAACCCATAAAGGAAGCTTTATTTTCTAAATGCGCATTATTTGCTTTTTTCCAAATAAATCCTTATGAACGTCACCGTTCAGCTTCTGAGTCATATCTGACATCCTGTTCAGACATCTAATCTGTGTCATGCTTTTTATGACAGCAATTGCAGATATGGGGAAAGGGAAGGTAACTACGGATTGATTAACCTGAAAGAGTGATACCACCTTGGCAAGAAACGAGGGTCTGGGCACCACAACCTTATCATTGTGTATGTGCAAAAAAGGATCCTCGGAGATAAAGCATTAAGTTCAATCACTCTTCTGAGGGAGGTACAAGCAACAAGGAAGACTACCTAAACAAAATAGATATTGTATTGAACATGCACTCACAGCACGCAGCACAGGGCAATAGTTCAACCCACTTTAGCCATTTGCCTTCTTGACTTGGGAAAGACAGACTTTGCCCGATTACATCTGCACATTTGTCTAAAAAGAAGTGCACTGAAGTGTCAGTCAGGGCTGGTGGGACAAACTTTCCTATGCCACTGCCCATTTTTTCCCTTTTTGATGCTTTTTTTTCGAGGTCAACTTTTCCTATTAAAACAATGTTTTGAGATTACAGTAAGGCAAAAACATTAGCAAATCTTCTCTGAAACACTAACAATCGTATTTTCCTGTGAAGAGCATTAAACTAAAACATATTCGTATACCTGTTCCAAGCACATTGGCCTCCCAGGAAGCACCTGTACCCTTCTCTCACAATTACATGCAAGTTTTTTACATTTTTTTTTTTTTAATCAAACAATCTTATTGCAAGCGTATGGCCATCACATTTAGGCGGTAGCAGGTTTCTTCCTACTTCTTATTTTGTGCTTATGCTTGCATTAAAGAAAATGTAAAAATGTAACCACTGCAGCAGCTTTCCATGGCCAGATATACAGGCTTTGCCAGTGCTTGTTGTAATTGTGGCAGGTAATCCACAATATATTGGGTTATAGCTTTTAAAGACTGAAGCTGGCGACAGAAACAGTCAATTTCAAATTGCAGTGGTGGCGGTTGCAAATATCAAGGGGTGGGGCGGGGGGGGGGGGGAGGAGGGGGAAAGGAATACATTTAAAGAAAAAAAAAAGGACTTACAGCTTGCTGCTGCCGTCCTCTCCTGCCACCTCGCTCGTCCTTCTTTCCTGTTCTGGTGTCTCAGCATCTGACACCAGAAGAGGCTCCCCAGCAGTCTCGGCACTACTTTCATGCTAAAGCTAGCATGAAACCAGTGCCACTGCCACTCAGACATAACCCTGGGGCCTGTGCAGTTTCTCCAGCCCGGCTGATAGAGAAACCTAAGTGTGCATGTGTGTTTGTCTAGCCGTCTTAGGCCGCACTTAATGCACATCATTATCACCCCTCCTCACACCTCCCGAGGCCCATCCTCGCCCCCTCCCTTCACATGCTGGCTGAGCCAGCAGCAGAAGAATAAAACGATATTCAAGTAACGTTTCACTTTTCTGCTGCTGGCTCTTAGCCTGTGGGACGACGCTCCTCCGCCATTGCACAGTAGCCGCCCCTGTCTAATTGTTTCCATTTAGTGGCATAGGATGCACGAGCAGTAGAGTTTCTGGCTTCTTATAAGATTTGCTTGCATTCATCTTGCAGATGTAAACATTTGAATTCTAGGACTTCAGCTGGCAAAACGCAAGACTAAGCAACTTGAGGTTGGGTTATAGAAACCGTTCTTGATTTAATTAGGCAGGTCTGAACATAGTGGAAGCTTTTCATATGGGCATCTGTAGCACTAGAGAGTACATGTTCTCTGTTGGAAGTACTGGACATGATCTGTGAGTTTACATCCCATTCCTGATGCGTTCTGTTCAACAGATTAGCAAAGTCAATGTCAACCAACTGTAGGTCTTCTGCTAGTATGTATATTTGGTGACATACTGTCAAGTGGCAAATTTCCAGAGCCAACTTTGATAATTGGGGAGAGTGTGTTCCCCTGTTTCTGTAGGTAGTACATTGTGGTGATGTGTGTGCAAATTTACACAACCTTGTGTTGGATCCATGTTAGAAAATCTCAAAGAGCTAGCAGTCTAGCTATATTGGCATGAGCTCCAACATATTGAGGTGTAGAGTTTGTTCCTGGGAGGCTGTTTTTGGGTTCGGGCTTAGAGCGTTTTAAAACAAGTAGAGCAACATCATGCTCTGTAGGTCTGCAATATCTCCCTTTCTCCCTTCCCCTTCGAATTGTGATTACCAGCAATTTCAGATGTTTTGGGGGTTTGCAAGCAGATTCCATTTCCACCAGTGCCAGCTGATGTTGTAGATGTTATTCAATATACTTGTTGTAACTCCACAAAAACAGTGTACTCCAGAAGATGGAATAGATTTTTCCCTTGGTGTACTGAGCATAACATGGATCTTTTGAAGGCCCATTTATTGGACATCCTCAAGTTGTGCTCTCTCTACCTTAGCCTGGATGTGAAATGTCAAAGGATATGGGGAGGCCTTGTTACCATTCCTCAGTCATCTGGACCAGTCATCCCTAAGTCGCTCATTGGGTTATGTTTTCTGAAGGGCTTGACAAACATTCCTCCCCCCCCCACCCCCCCAGCTCCCTTTGTCATGCAAAAGTGAGTCCTACATTTAGTTTTCATTTTTCTTAACCTCATTTAAAGCCATTCATAGCTGTCAACTGACTACTGATCTTCAAACTGTTTTGGTTGCAATTACTTCAGCAAGAGTCAGTGAATTGCAAGCACTGAGCCTACATCCCCCTTTTACTTGTTTCTTCCCTGAAATGTTGGTCCTTCGAGCCACAACCTTTTTCTTACCTAATAGGGGGAACCCCCACATCATCTGGTCCAATCCATTTCCCTACCTTCCTTTAAACTCCCTTCCCCCCCACACCCCTCAAGGAGGAGGAGGCGCTACATAGTCTGTATCCAAAAACAGCAGTTCATTTTTATGGTGACTGAACTAAGGAGTTCTGCACTGATGAGCAGTCCTTTGCAGGATATACAGATAATCAGAATGGTAAATCTATCTAGAAAAGAACGTTATCGAGGTGGACTACTGTATGCATTAAGATGTGCTATGCCCTCAAACACAAAGAACCACCAGAAGTTATCAGGGCTTATTCCACCACAGCCAAGTCGTCCACATGAGCACTGGGCAGTACAGTTACTGTGGCAAAACAGACACCCCTTCACACATCTGCTAAGAACTACTGATAGATTCAAAAGTGCAAGGGGAAGATATGTTCCCTGTTCTCTTTGGCAGGACTTCCTTGTCTAACCATCCTTTCAAGTCTCCCCTTCAAGTGGTGTACTGCTTAGTAATCTGTTCTAAAGGTGAGTTAAACACAGACAGAAGTAGACATTAGAAGAAAAAGTTACTTTTGCTAAAAAAAAAATTGATGGATTCTCTATCTGCAGATTCCTCACTTATTTCACCTTCCTCTCATCTTGAAGGATTGTCACTGTCATAGGTCCCGCTTCGGTTGCTGCTCTGGGTACTTACAGAATGAAAATGTCACTTACCCAGTGTACATCTGTTCGTGGCATCAGTCGCAGTAGATTCGCATGTTTTGCAATAGCTCGCCATCTGGTGTTGGGCCGGAGTGTTACAAGTTGTTTTTCTTCGAAGAAGTCTTTCGAGTCACGGGACCGAGTGACTCCTCCTTTTGTCTCCATTGCGCATGGGCGTCGACTCCATCTTCGATTGTTTTTCCCCGCAGAGGGTGAGGTGGGAGTTGAATTGTAGTAATAGTGCCCATGCAATGGAGTGACTAAGTATGCACCTATTTAAGGTTGAGATGATACATATATAAATAATTGAAGGTAACTTCCAAACTGCTACAGGCTCCCGGGGAGGCGGGTGGGCACATGCGAATCTACTGCGACTGATGCCACGAACAGATGTACACTGGGTAAGTGACATTTTCAGTTCGATGGCATCTGTTGCTGTAGATACGCATGTTTTGCATAGACTAGTAAGCAGTTATCTCCCC
Organism: Pleurodeles waltl; assembly: GCF_031143425.1. NCBI lineage: Eukaryota > Metazoa > Chordata > Amphibia > Caudata > Salamandridae > Pleurodeles > Pleurodeles waltl. The sequence continues at coordinate 971,612,932 of NC_090446.1, read as the reverse complement.
AAAAGCGGTGGATCAGCCTGTAGGAGTGGAAGTAGTCTGAAATAATGTTCTTAATACGGCTTGACCTACTGTGGCTTGTTGTGCGGATAACACGTCTACACAGTAGTGCTTGGTGAATGTGTGAGGCGTAGACCATGTGGCTGCCTTACATATTTCTTGCATTGGGATGTTTCCTAGAAAGGCCATGGTAGCACCTTTCTTTCTGGTTGAGTGTGCCCTTGGTGTAATGGGCAGCTGTCGTTTAGCTTTAAGGTAGCAGATTTGGATGCATTTAACTATCCATCTGGCTATACCTTGTTTTGATATTGGGTTTCCTGCATGAGGTTTTTGAAATGCAATAAATAGTTGTTTAGTCTTTCTGATGTTTTTTGTTCTGTCAATGTAATACATCAATGCTCTTTTGACATCTAATGTATGTAGTGCCCTTTCAGCTACGGTATCTGGCTGTGGAAAGAACACTGGAAGTTCCACTGTTTGATTTAGATGGAACGGTGAAATAACCTTTGGCAAAAATTTAGGATTGGTCCTTAGGACGACCTTATTCTTGTGTAGTTGTATAAAAGGTTCCTGTATTGTAAACGCCTGAATCTCGCTTACTCTTCTTAGGGAAGTAATGGCGATGAGAAATGCCACCTTCCAGGTTAGGAACTGTATGTCGCAGGAGTGCATGGGTTCAAAAGGTGGACCCATAAGTCTAGTTAGGACAACATTTAGGTTCCATGAAGGAACAGGTGGTGTTCTTGGTGGTATAATTCTCCTAAGGCCCTCCATGAATGCTTTAATGACTGGTATCTTATATAGGGAAGTTGAATAGGTAGTCTGCAGGTATGCAGATATTGCTGCAAGGTGTATTTTAATGGAAGAGAAAGCCAGGTTAGATTTTTGTAAGTGAAGCAAGTAACCCACTACATGTTCTGGAGTTGTGTGTAATGGTTGTATTTGATTAATATGGCAGTAGCAAACAAACCTCTTCCATTTACTTGCATAGCAGTGCCTGGTGGATGGCCTTCTGGCTTGTTTTATGACTTCCATACATTCTTGGGTAAGTTGTAAGTGCCCGAATTCTAGGATTTCAGGAGCCAGATTGCTAGATTCAGCGATGCTGGATCTGGGTGTCTGATCTTTTGGTTGTGCTGTGTCAACAGATCTGGCCTGTTGGGCAATTTGATGCAGGGTACTACTGATAGGTCTAGCAGCGTTGTGTACCAGGGTTGCCTTGCCCAAGTTGGTGCTATCAATATGAGTTTGAGTTTGCTTTGACTGAGTTTGTTTACCAGGTAAGGAAGGAGAGGGAGAGGAGGAAAAGCGTAAGCAAATATCCCTGACCAGTTCATCCATAGGGCATTGCCTTGGGATTGTTCGTGTGGGTATCTGGATGCGAAGTTTTGGCATTTTGCGTTCTCCCTTGTCGCAAACAAGTCTATCTGAGGTGTTCCCCAGAGTTTGAAATAAGTGTTCAGAATTTGGGGGTGAATTTCCCATTCGTGGACCTGTTGGTGATCTCGAGAGAGATTGTCTGCGAGTTGATTTTGGATCCCTGGTATAAATTGTGCTATTAGGCGAATTTGGTTGTGAATTGCCCAACGCCAAATCTTTTGTGCTAGCAGGTTTAACTGCGTGGAGTGCGTCCCCCCCTGCTTGTTTAGATAATACATTGTTGTCATGTTGTCTGTTTTGACGAGAATGTATTTGTGAACTATTATTGGTTGGAAAGCTTTTAGTGCTTGAAAAACTGCTAGAAGTTCTAGGTGATATATATGCAGTTTTGTTTGATGTACGTTCCATTGTCCTTGTATGCTGTGTTGATCGAGGTGTGCTCCCCACCCTGTCATGGAAGCATCTGTTGTTATTACGTATTGTGGCACTGGGTCTTGGAAAGGCCGCCCTTTGTTTAAATTTATGTTGTTCCACCATAGAAGCGAGAGGTAAGTTTGGCGGTCTATTAACACCAGATCTAGAAGGTGACCCTGTGCTTGTGACCATTGTGATGCTAGGCACTGTTGTAAGGGCCTCATGTGCAGTCTTGCGTTTGGGACAATGGCTATGCATGAAGACATCATGCCTAGGAGTTGTAGTACCATCTTTGCGTGTATCCTTTGTGTTGGATACATGCGTTGTATGATGGTGTTGAAATTTCGAATTCTTTGTGGACTTGGAGTGGCTACTCCTTTTGATGTGTCTATTATGGCTCCCAGGTATTGTTGTACCTTGCGCGGCAGAATTTTGGATTTTGTGAAATTGACGGTGAACCCTAGTTTGAAGAGGGTTTGTATGATATGATTTGTGTGATTTGAGCACTGTATTAACGAATGGGCCTTGATTAGCCAGTCGTCTAGATATGGGAACACATGTATTTGCTGCCTTCTTATGTGTGCAGCGACTACCGCTAGGCATTTGGTAAAGACTCTTGGTGCGGTTGTTAATCCGAAAGGCAGTACCTTGAATTGGTAATGTCTTCCTTTGAATACAAACCTTAGGTATTTCCTGTGCGATGGGTGTATTGGTATATGGAAATAAGCATCCTTGAGGTCTAAAGTTGCCATGTAGTCGTGTAGTTTTAGCAATGGCAATACTTCTTGTAGTGTGACCATGTGAAAGTGGTCTGATTTGATGAAAGTGTTCACTACTCTGAGGTCTAGGATTGGTCTCAGCGTTTTGTCCTTCTTTGGTATCAGAAAGTACAGTGAGTAAACTCCTGTGTTTATTTGTGTGTTTGGCACTAATTCGATTGCATTCTTTTGCAATAGTGCCTGCACTTCTATCTCCAGGAGATTGGAATGGTGTGTTGTCAAATTTTGTGCTTTTGGTGGTATGTTTGGAGGGAATTGTAGAAATTCTATGCAATAACCATGTTGGATAATTGCTAGAACCCAAGTGTCTGTAGTGATTTCCTCCCATGCTTTGTAATAATGACTTATTCTTCCCCCCACTGGTGTTGTGTGGAGGGGGTGAGTGACATGTGAGTCACTGTTTAGTAGTAGGGGTTTTGGGGCTCTGAAATCTTCCTCTATTTCTAGGGAATTGCCCTCCTCTATATTGTCCCCGAAAACCACCTCTATACTGTCCCTGGTAACTGGACGGTGTTGCTTGTGAGGTGCTGGCTTGTGTGCTCTGACCCCGAAACCCCCCTCGAAAGGGCGTTTTACGGAATGTGCTGTAATTCCCTCTGCTCTGCGGGGAGTAGAGTGCGCCCATGGCTTTGGCAGTGTCCGTATCTTTTTTGAGTTTCTCAATCGCTGTGTCCACTTCTGGACCGAACAGTTCTTTTTCATTAAAAGGCATATTGAGAACTGCTTGTTGAATCTCTGGTTTAAATCCAGACGTTCGGAGCCATGCATGCCTTCTGATAGTTACAGATGTATTAATTGTCCGTGCAGCTGTATCTGCAGCGTCCATGGAGGAGCGGATCTGGTTGTTGGAAATGGTCTGTCCCTCCTCAACCACTTGTTTTGCCCTATTTTGTAAGTCCTTGGGCAGATGTTCAATGAGATGTTGCATCTCGTCCCAGTGGGCTCTGTCATAGCGCGCAAGTAGTGCCTGGGAGTTCGCGATGCGCCACTGGTTTGCAGCTTGTGCTGCGACTCTTTTACCAGCTGCATCGAACTTGCGGCTTTCTTTATCTGGGGGTGGTGCATCTCCAGATGTGTGAGAGTTGGCCCTTTTCCTAGCTGCTCCTACAACGACAGAGTCTGGTGGCAGCTGTGTAGTGATGAAAACCGGGTCTGTAGGAGGCGCCTTATACTTTTTTTCCACCCTTGGTGTGATTGCCCTACTTTTGACCGGCTCCTTAAAGATTTCTTTCGCGTGCCGGAGCATAGGCAGGCTTTGGTATGAGCTGTGGGTGGAGGAGAGTGTGTTGAATAAAAAATCATCCTCGACCTGTTCTGAGTGGAGGCTTACGTTGTGAAATTGTGCTGCTCTAGCCACCACTTGAGAATACGCGGTGCTGTCTTCTGGTGGAGATGGCTTCGTAGGGTATGCCTCCGGACTGTTATCTGACACTGGGGCGTCGTATAGGTCCCATGCGTCTTGATCTTGGTCACCCTGGCTTATGGTGGTGTGAGCTGGGGAGTGTGATGGAGTTCGTGCTGGTGAGACGTTAATCACGGGCGGAGGAGAGGGTGGTGGGGTAACTCTTTTCACCACTTTTGGTTGTGGTGTCTGTTCAGTCTGGAACTCCAACCTTCTCTTTCTCCTAATGGGGGGAAGGGTGCTTATTTTTCCTGTCCCCTGCTGTATGAAGATACGCTTTTGCGTATGGTCCACATCAGTTGCTTGTAGCTCTTCCTCAAACCTATGCTTTTGCATTTGGGAGGTTAGCGAGTGCTCTTCTGTATAAGAGCCTGAAGCTGGGTCGCTTGCAGTTTGTTTCGGCATCGAAACCCTGTCTGCGTGTTTTTTCGGCTCCGAGGTGACTTTTTTCTTTTTCGGGGCCGAAACCTCTCGGCGTCGATCTTCTTCGGTGCCGCTGTCTCGGCGTCGAGCCGTGTCCACACCGGCATCTCGGTGTCGAGGCTTGTCTCCAGCACTTTCTCGGTCCCGAGAAGGCTGCGTGCCGGTGTCTCGACCGGAGTCGGACGACCTCGGCACTGTTTGGGCCTTTTTCGGTGCCGACGGTCGGTCACCGAATTTATGGGTGGAGCCATGGCCGGATGGCAGTGGCGTCCCCTGGGCCTTGTAAATCTTTCTCTGTGTGGTTTTCGACGTCTTACTCACGGTTTGTGTATCGTCGAATCCTTCGGAGTCCGATTCTTGGATCGAGAAGGTACCTTCCTCTTCCTGCTCCTCGAACTCTCGGTGGGCTGTCGGCGCGGACGCCATCTGAAGTCTTCTGGCTCGACGGTCTCGGAGTGTCTTTCGGGACCGGAACGCACGACAGGCCTCACAGGTGTCTTCACTGTGCTCAGGTGACAGGCACAGGTTACAGACCAAGTGTTGGTCTGTATAGGGGTATTTATTGTGGCATTTGGGGCAGAAACGGAACGGGGTCCGTTCCATCAGCGTTCTTCAGCACGCGGTCGGGCCGACCAGGCCCCGACGGGGGATCGAAAAACTACCCCGAAGGGCACCGGAGCTCTTCGATCTTCGATGCGGTGTGGAATCTAAGTACGCCGATCCCGAACGCAACAATACCGACGAAAATCTTCCGAAATTAGCTAATTTTCCGTTCCGAAACTCGGAGCGACAGGAACACGTCCGAACCCGATGGCGGAAAAAAAACAATCGAAGATGGAGTCGACGCCCATGCGCAATGGAGACAAAAGGAGGAGTCACTCGGTCCCGTGACTCGAAAGACTTCTTCGAAGAAAAACAACTTGTAACACTCCGGCCCAACACCAGATGGCGAGCTATTGCAAAACATGCGTATCTACAGCGACAGATGCCATCGAACTTTATGTTTTTCTTATCCTTTCACTTATTTGGCAGGGAAAAATGAATGGGAAGGAGACATCAGGCTGCTGAGGTGGGCCATCTAGTGATGTCACAATGGTGTTGTTTCTGGCACAAATATGCAAGCAGCACCCTCGGTGTGGAGGAGCTACAAAGTTTACTGTACCAGTCTGGCACCTGGAAAATTAAAATGGTGCGTAATCTGCAGGTAGACTGAGTATCCACCGGAAAGATCATTACCAAAAGTAAGTATTTTTTCTCCTGGGAACATTTATTTTTAATTGAAATGCTCCTCAAAAATGTTGGGGACTTATTAAGTTGAATCACTGTCTGCTGGCTAGAACCCTAATTTTCGATGCAGAGACAAACATTTGAAAGGGGATTTAAAAGTGTTAGCAAATGACACAATACGCAAGTGGGTCTATACAAGGCAGTCTTTTTACTCATTCTACAACACAGATTATTGGTGTTTTAGGTCTAAGATCGCTTTTGAATTGGGAGCCTGGTTTCTCCCGGCTATCAGAAAGTGGTAAAGCAGTGTTAAGTATGAAGGAGGCAAAATGTGATGCCCATTAAGGAACCTACTAAGAATAGGAGACTGAAAGAAAGAGGGTTGAGCGGGTAATTTAAAAAATGCAGAGACAGCAGATAGATAACCTTAGAGGGTGCCCAAAGCAGAGCCCTGCTGGGCCAAAGAAAGTATAAACTAGAGAACTTCAGAGGTAAGGGCAGAGAGGGAGTCAACAGACTTGTCTTTGCACTATGCCACAAATTTATGCCAATGCCAGGCATACACTGTTTTAGTAAAGGGACGCTTGGCTGCCAAGATAACATTACAGACGTCGGACGGAAGGTCAAAAGCTTTCAACTGCTGCTGCTCAATCTCCATGCAAGGAGGCAGAGACTGTACAGGTTCGGGTGGAGAACTGTCCACTGTTGCTGCAACAGAAGATCCTCCCAATGGAACAGTCTGACTGGAGGATCGAAGGCCATGCTCAACAGCTCGGGATACCAGACTCTTTGTGCCCAGTCTGGAGCCACAAGGATTACTTGGGGCCAGTTGTTCTTGATCTTCTTGAGAAATCTGCGTAGAAGTGGTATGGGCCGAAAGGCATACAAGAGGCCTGAGCTCCACTCGGGACGAAAAGCGTCAACGAGCGAGCGCTGCATTGGGAACTCCAATGCGTAAAACTGCTGACATTGTGCGTTCTCTGCAGAGGCGAACAGATCTACTCAAAGCTCTCCCCACTACTGAAAAAATCTTGCACCTCCTCCGGATGGAGACGCCATTCATGATCAATCAGGCATTGTCGGCTGAGTTCATACACTGTGGCGTTCAGAGAGCCACCTAGGTGTTGAACCACCAGGGAAATGCCCTTATGTTCCAGTCATATCCAGAGGAGCAGAGCCTCCTGAAAAGGGTCCACGACCCCACCCGCCCTGCTTGTTGCGCTACCACACGGCAGTGGTGTTTTCCTTAAAAAATCGACACTGTTTTCCCTTTGAGAGATTGAAGAAATGCTTTCAACGCAAGCCTGATCGCCCGGAGTTCCAGAAGATTGATATGGAGCCCAGACTCTGCCGGAGACCAGAGGCCTCTGATGGTCGCCCCATCCTAGAAGTAGAACACCTGTCACTATGGACAGATCTGGCTAGGGAAGAGAGAGGAATCTACTGTGGACCCAATGCGGATTTAAAGGCCACCATTGCAGGTCTTTCGTAGTCCCCTCTGACATCTGGACATTGTCGGAGAGATTTCTCTGATGCCGCGCCCACTGGAACTTCAAGTCCCACTGCAGAGCCCGCATATGCCATCTGGCATGTGTCACTGGCAGGATGCAGGAGGCCATGAGGCCCAGCAGGGTCAGAGTCAGTCTCACCAAAACCCAACAAGGAGGCTGAAAGATTGCAATCATAGTCTGAATTTTTTGGACTCACTTTTTGGGAGGATAGGCCTGAAACTGCACTATATCCAGAACAGCTCCGATGAAAGGGAGTGTCTGAGAGGGAGCCAGGTGTGACTTAAGCAAGTTTATAGTGAGGCCCAGTGTGTGCAGGAGGTTTGCCATAGTCTGAAGGTGGGAGACGACTTTCTGGGGTGGGTTCACCTTCAACAGCCAGTCGTCGAGGTAGGGGAAACCTGAAACCCTCAACCTGCGCAGATGAGCTGCAACCACCGCCATCACTTTCATGAACAACCAAGGGGCACTGGTAAGGCCTAAGGGAAGCACAGTAAATTGAAAGTGCTCGTGACCTACCATGAATCGTAGGTAACTAAGGTGGGCAGGCAGGATGGGAATGTGGAAATAAGCGTACTGCAAGTCCAACGCTACCATCCAGTCTCTTTGTTTGCAAGACAGACAGGACCTGAGCCAGGGTGAGCATTTTGAATTTCTCCTTCTTGAGGAAGAGATTGAGGTCCCGAAGGTCTAGATTAGGACCTAAGCCCTTGGCTTTTGGGCACCAGAAAGTAGCGGGAAAAACAACCACAACCTACTTCTGGCACAGGGACCTTCTCTATGGCTCTCTTGGCCAAGAGAGCTGCAATTTCCTGGCAGTGAAGTGCCAAATGATCCTCCGGAATACGGCTGACTGATGGGGGCATGGCAGGTGAGGCAGATTTGAAGGGGCGGGAGTAGCCCCTTCGAACGATCTGCAAAACACATCTGTCCGTAGTGATGGATTCCCAGTGGGGCAGGTGATGGCAAATTCTGCCACCAACTGGATCGGAGTGAGGGGACGGACTAGGAGGGTTTGGAGGCTGCAGCAGGGGCAGGGATGGACTGGGCAGACTTCTGGTTATCTGTCCCACACCAACCTTGGATTCCGCATCCAGGGCCACGCAGCAGCTAAACAGCATGGGTGGCACGATGGCTGGTATAGGGACGCAACAGGGAGCCCCTTCCGTGGCTACGGAAGGGGCGAAAGGCGGACTGTTGGGGGTGAGGGGTGGTGGAAAGGCCGAGAGACTGAGCCGTAGGGAGTCCTTGAACCTCTATAAAACATAGTCCACTTTGTCTCCAAAGAGACGGGAGCCATCAAAGGACATGTCCACAAGAGTCTGTTGGACATCCCCCAAAAAAACAGATGTTCGCAACCAGGCGTGGCACCTCAAGGCCACCGTTGGCGCAATACATCTACCTAGAGTCTCGGTCGCCAGTCTTACTCTGAGTGGTCGGGGATGAGGATCGGGTCGACATCGATGGTGGGCACCACAGACGTCGGGAGCGTCGACAATCGCACTGGCACCGGGGAAGATCTTAATGGTGCGACTGGCGCCAGTGCAGATCCGAGAGTGGATCCAGAGGGGACCTCAGTGGCCAGAGGTGTCGCGCAGAACCCGAAGGCCCCCTGACCAAACCCCTTGGGGCAGAAGGTACAGTATCGGGGTAGGCCTGCCCAAAAATAAGGCGCATGGCCTCATAAAACTCCTTTAACTGGGCAGGAGTCGGTCCGGGTCCCGGAGACTCAGGGAAGCGCGGAGTGGACCCAGAAGCAGGCTCCAAAGACAGAGGCCTCAAGTGTCAAAGGCTACTCCCGCATCGCATCAGTTGAGTGATGGGGTGAAGCTAAAGGGTGACGGGATCTCCTCAACTTCTTCTTACCTGACACGAAGACTTTGAGGAAGAAGAGTGGTGGTGACTCCTTCCCCACGAGACGTTCCCCTTGAGCGAGACTGGGACCTAAGTGGAGTCGAGCGCTGGGCCACCATAAGCTTGAGGGACTGCTCCCTCAAGGCCTCTGGGTGCATGGCCCGGCACTCGGGGCATGACTTCGGGTTGTGGTCGTGCTCCAGGCACCACAAACAGACCCCGATGTGGATCCGTCACCGACATCATGCGGTGACAGTCCTCGCACTGTTTGAAACCAGTCTTTGGGGACATCCTCGACGCACAAAAAAACTCACCAAAAACTCGACGAAAGGGTCGAAGGTCAAAAAAGAGAGCAGGGTAGCCATCTCCGGATCAGCGCATGGCGTGGAAAGAAAAGAATGGACGTCACTGCGCTAAGGCAGCGTCTATGTATTACTCCCGACATCATCACGGCGACTACGACACCCGCGGAGTCGGCGGATGCAACCTAGTGACATGCAATGGTATTGCTCGAAGAAAAAATCTCTGGATCCAGTCTGACGCCTTGGGGAAAATTCTAAGGTAAAGAATCTGCAACTATAAGTCTCTATCAGATAATAAAAAACAACTTAACTCCACCTTTAGTCCTTTATAACCATCTATTTTTTATGTAAGTTAAACCACTGGATCCTCTACAGGTACTTAAAGATGGAGGGCATCTACCTCCTATGGGATGTTTTTTTTGCAGGGGCACAGACAAATCTGGGTTTTAAGGATAGGAAGTTAACAACTCCCATCTACCCACACCATCATTAATTTCATCTGTTCACCTTGATGGATCATAATTGAGAATTATCATGTCTGTCACTGGGTCTTTCCTGTTTTCATCTCCTTAACTGGGGGTCAGAGCCTCAGAGACCATAATGTTTGTCTCGAGGAAAACTGCTCTTCCCTTCCACACCAACTGCCACCAGTCTTCTACAGACTGCAGGACCATCATCAAATGGAATACATAGGTTCAGGTACAAAGATTTTTTTAAGCTTCAAATTGGCCAAAATGTTTGCAGTTTATTGTCTTCAATTTGTGATGGTCTACACAATCAACAGGGAGGTTCTGCTTTGTTCTTCGAAAAAAGGCTATTTCTACATGGGGGATGGCCAGGATCGAGGTTTCGCAATTTACCAATATTTGGAGGCCCTTGTAATACTGAAAATGTGCCACTCACAGAAGGACATACAGCACCTGGAAAGAGGTCTCTCTAGGAAAGGACCAGACACATTTGTATTGATTGCATTTTACAGTGCTGAAATGGCCATGACATTTTTTTGGGACATCCCCAGACCCTGAAACAGAGTCTGATGCCAGCATGATGGACTGGTTTGTTCAATATGGGGAAACACTAATAGCAAACAAAAGGTCCTTTGTGGGCCTCACTTTAAATATTACCTATATGGAACCAGTTGGGTGGTTCCTTTTGTGTCATCTGTGGGTCTGCAATCTTGAAGGAGGCAGTCGAGGGCAACATCTTGAAAAAAATGTTATCACTAAGAAGAAGAGGGTGTAAAAGACAGAGCAGGGTTCCAACAGGTGTGGGGCCGTATTTCAAGATTTTGCATGAAATGTTTGTTTATTGTGATGGTGTCATAATGAGAGGAGAGGGAGATTTGTTCCTCTGTTTAAGGTACAAAGCAAATTGATTGAGTTAGCCAACAAGGGGACATCCAATCCCAACAAGCATTAGCATAGCCAATAGGTTGCGCCTTTGGGAACTTATAACTGTTCAACCATGCAGCACATGGGTGCATGGTTAAGTGTTTAACCATGCTTATAAGATCCCAATGGCGAGACCAATTGGATATAGCAATGCTTGTTTTATGTGGTTCCAATGGAAAATGTCACTGTGTGCTGAACCCCGAGCGCGGGGCCTTTTAGCGGAGATATCCGATAATGTCACTGTATGCTATGCGCTGAGACAGAGCACGCGGTCCCTTTCAAAGGAGATGGACGAAGACGTCAATGTGTGCATGCAAAGACCCTGCGTGCTCTTTCCCCCTCATCAATGGGTTGTTCATATCTTTAATGTTAATCAAGGAATTTCACAAGTGTGAAAAGCAAAAACACACATCATAATTTAAATGTACTCATATTTAAAAAAATGTATATACTCTTGCTTGACATATAATGATAACCCTACCCCTCTAATATTATCGTTCATTTATTTAAAGTCGTCATTTTAACACGAGGTTTCGATTCAGTAATTCTGTTTTAATGCTTCAGTGGTTTGCCTGCTTTCAGAAGATATTGTTAAAGCACTTCACTTGTCATGAACCTATAAAATGGCGGCATTGCACCTCTAATCCTTCAACAGGAACATATTTGTAAAAATTTAAACCAGAGAGGAGGGGCCATCACATGCTTTAACAGGTGGAAGTGTGATGTAGTGTGATGGCCAACAAAAACTGTTCTGTTAGTGAATTCGCCTGGGAGGGAACTAAGCACACAGAGGGAGGGACATTTAGACAAATGCACCAATAAAAAGGAAGCATTTAAGACCAGCACAACAAAGAACAAATGGTAATAGTGGGTGTGGTTAGATTGAATACAGCACGTCTTGCAGACAGCGCACACGCGCTGCCTAGGCTCGGCCTAAAAAGGGGTGCAGCAAACATTTTGGTGGCCAGGTTTGGATGAATCGGTGTCAAACTTTGTGGTGAATTGTTTGCATTTGTGTGGGTAAAGAAGGAGAGAAGCGACTGAAGGTGGGTGAGTTGCTACTTGACAGATTAGTGCCCCTGGTATGGTTTAGGCCATTTATGAATCTCCTCAAGTCTTGACAATATACAGCTACAGTGATTGATGCACACACAGTGTCTCAAAATTGCATTCAGGAGGAAATATAAGCACCAGTAACATGATTAAGATGTTAAGGAGCATCTTTTGCAGGAAAGAAATATTGACATGTCTAGTGACCAATATTGGTACACAACTTGCATCGCAGACCGATTAAATACACAATGGAGATGGCCACAGAGGGGAGGTTGGAACTGGAAATGGCTACTTGTACAGGTTGTATAGCTTTTTAATGATATGAGGAAGAAAGGTTGAGACTAAGATGAACTGCTTGGCACAGGGTATGTTGACAGATAGACAAGACAAGGTAAGCACGAGGGGGGACTGCAGATGGGTATGAGAAGGAGACTGAGTCAGGGTTAAATCAAGGAGGGCATTTGCTGGATTTTCCAAATTTAAAGGACCAATATAGAGTAAAGGTAGTGAAAACAAGTTGCTCTGTGTTAGAAAACAGACAGAGATTGAATAGAAAGTGAGAGGCCTTGTACCAGAGAAGAGGTAAACAAAAGAGCAGCAGAAGATGAAAATGGAGGCAGAGGGTTGATGTTGAGGTTAAATAGAGAGCTGAAAGCAAATTGGTTGGGTGTTTATGGAAGTGGAGAGATGTGCAGTAGGTGAATCTACCAAGAAACAAGATGCTAGAGATAATGGCCAGAGGGAGGCGGATGTAATTCTGTTATAGTGTTCAGAACCACCCAGGTAAGAAAAGCTCCATTGAGGTTAATTACTATGCATGAGTATGACCTAAAGCATTGCTTTTGCTATCTTTCTGCAAGGTTTGTTGCACCACATGGGGTGTCTTTGAGGTACCATATTCATATGCGCTGTTTTAGTTCTATCACAGAACTCTATGAGGTTCTGCAATCTCTGCTTACTTTTCTCGTGGGCTCTTTGATATAATTAGGAAGTTGGCTGGCCCGTAGATTACCGCACTTTGGTTGATTCTTCAAATAAATCGCTTAGCTTCATCAAAGTGGCCCCAGGCTTTGATTACAACAGCTCCCTTGCACATCCAGATTTTCCTTAAGGAACTGTAATACATATAGCTCCATCTCCTACTTTAGGTGAAATCATGCTGATGCTTTCACTATTTTAACGCCATTTTTTGTTCAGTGTTTTTCTGGTAAGTGTGAATCCCAAAACCCCAGTGGAAGATGCAGGATCTCTGGTACACCACATAAGTATTAGACTGTGATTAGTACCACTTTAGAATCTGAACTGTAATTGTCATGTTTTATTCAAAATGTTCTTGTGCAGGAGAAACCGCCCTTAAAAGAAGTTGGGCTTTCTGCCTTCACTGATTTAGTCCAATTAGAAGAAGGTATTTCTGTACCACCACTTTCAAAGTTCACCAGTATCCGCTGAGGAGTACAATCTATGGTCCCTTACAGTTGATTTGCAGTGTCAGAAGGATCCTCTTTTGTGCAACTGTCTACCAAAGCCATTTTCATGCATTTCACCCACCTTGCGGACCATGGCGCTACCATCATTGATTAGTTGGGCCAGCATCATGGCCACATTGTGATCGATGGTGGTTGAGTGGTCCGTTCGCTCAGCAGAGTTGCCCACAAATGTACCCAGAGCAAAGACAGCTGCACAGCGTACCTGTAAAAGAAACAAGAAAGTAGTCCTCAAAGAACTTATATTACCAGAACAGCTCCCCAAAAATGAGGATCTGAGACTCAACACATGAGGCAAACCTGTAGGAAACCTATAGTGTTTTTACTGCAAGTTCATGACTTAGAAAATAAACTAAATACCAGCATGCACACATCGCATGCACATATATACTGAATATGCACAAGTAAAAGACGTGCTTAGGCATGCTCGTCTGTATAGGACATAAATATCTGCACTTAGAACAAATATGCGGTGCACGTGCCAATCTTGTATAAGTTATATTTGCCAAACCTACCAACCACAATAAATATGAGTAGGAAAGGCTTTCTTAATTTACTTCCATACATCAGAACCTCTGTAGCACAATCCCTAAGGTGTTCAGGAAAGAGGTACAGCATTAATGGATTTTGCTACTTATCAGTCAAAGCAGACCAATTCAGTGGGAAAGACTGATTCCAGAAAAGAAAGAAAAAAAAAAAAAAGAGGAGAAACCAATGTTCGGGCGGCCGCTCGGTGAGGGAGCTCTGCTTGCCCAGCAGACAATCCATCTCCTACTGGTGCTCCCTGGGGTCATCTGACCCGGGTCGAGCCCTCCGGCAGTTGTGATGAGCAGTGACCTCACCCACACCAGTTTTCAAGGTGCGGACAGCCTGGGGGCAGACAACAGATGATGGGCCCTGAGTCGGCCTGACTGTTGTGGGGAAGAACTGGGCTGCGGTGGTGAATGTCTCCTAAAGCGGAGGTGCCCGATGTCGATACGTTAGGAAGAGAAGGCGGGGGCACCCTTGAAGTCAGCATCCTTCGACTGCCTTGGCACAGACTAGGTGTAGAGGGGCGCTGAGGTGGATGGAGGCAGGGCAACCCCAGTCACGGAGCTGTGCTGGGGAGGCCCCTAAGGCCTGGAGGTGAGAGGCGCTGTGTGTTGAGCAGAGAGGACTGATGGTGAGAGGCAGAGTTGCAGTCGAATTGTGGACTGGTGGCTCTTGGAGCTCCTTTACGCTAGTCCTGATACTGGTGAGTACCACGGGAGCCATTACCTGGACATCAGCGAGCTGTGAATGGCGGGGCCACCCTACTGCAAGACCCCCCTAAGACTGGGAGGCAAAGGTCCCAGTGTGCCCCTCGGACGGACTGAGTATTCCTAAGCCTGGAGGCCTTTTCCACTGGCCATGTCCTTCTGTCTGTGGAATGCCAGGGGCCCCTTATTGGGACGGTGGCTAGCTGCGAAGGCGGGGCACACCCTACAGCAAAATCCCACTAAGATTGGGAGGCGAAGGCCCCAGTGGGCCCCTCGGATCGACTGAGTATACCCCCTTATTCAGACGGTGGCTAGCTGTGAAGGTGGGGGGCACCCTGCTGCATGACTTCTTTGGGAGTGGGAGTGGACAGCCCCAGTGGGTCCCCGAGACAGACTGAGCACTCCTAGGCTTGGAGGCTTTTTTCCATTGACTGTGTTGCGAGGGAAGCCCCCTTGGACTCACTGCTGGTGTGGCGGTTTGGGCGGTGTCATTTTTGGGGCCTTGATCAGCTCTTGGACACTGATTTGACCCTGCCCCTGTGCACTCTTGCCCTGGATGTGGTGGGGACTTACTGTGTGTTCGCTCGTGCTGCTGGAGCTCGACCGCAGGCGTGGTCTGGCTCTCGGATCAGCCCTGATCTCCGGTGTCCCTATCTCATTGAAACTACAGCATGGCTAGGGAATAAGCCGGCAGCGGTAGCAGCAGCCTCTCAGCAGAAAATGTATAAGTATACTAAACGTATTGCCCACAAGAGTGAAGCACGAGTGATTCGGGAGATGGCAATACGCAGACCTTTCCTCTCCTACTCACAATTCAAAACCGTAAGTCTATGCTGGAGGACAAGATGGGAGCACTCAAGGTAAATCAGGCAACACTACACACAGTCACTGATGTGGAGAGCAGGGTGTCAGATACGGAAGATACAGTTAAGTCACATGGCGATTGCTTGGCCACTCTGCAGCGTCTGGTGGGGCAGCTGAAGGACTGTGAGGAGGACGCAGAAGGGAGATTGTGATGAAAAACCTCCGTGTGGTGGGCATTCCTGAAGGAGAGGAAGGCTCCACGACAATGAAATTCATGTGGGACTAGCTGTCCAGCAGGGTCTCCAAAGAGGAAGTATTGAGCTGCTTCATTGTGGAGTGGGTTCACAAAGCGCTACTGGCTAGACCCACTGTGGACGCCCCCACCCAGACCATTTATTATGCGTGTCCTCAATCATGCTGATATGGACGCTGTCCTCAGGACTGCACACAAGGTCGGCCAACTGACATACCAGTCTTACCCGGTTGTGATATTCGCAGACTATACCTTGAAAGTACAACAATGCTGCCATTCCTTTCAAGAAGTCAAACAAACACTAAGGACCATGGATTAACTACATGCTTCTATTTCTGGCTAGCTTGAAGTTTATGCTCCATGGCAAGACATTCTTTTTTGACTCCCCAGATGTGGTACAAGTACTTCCAGTTCACAAAGTATGGTGGGGGGAGTCGTGGGAGGGGGTTGAGGAATTGTTTTTGGTTATATTTCCATTTCAGGTGGAGACACTGAGCGCGGCTATATGCAGGCTACACAAAATCCTTATACACAGCACACAACTACACTTGGGACATGGCTGACATCATTCCTTGAAGGGACACTTAGCAGGGCATGTAGTCTTGAACATGCTTACAATGCTATCCTGGAACATTAACGAGATGTTAGATGAACTCAAAAGAGGGGTGGTGATTAAGGCGGCACTGTGGACAAACGCAGACAGAGCACTGCTACAAGAGACCAACCTCTTGGGCAATAAGTGCCCATTTTTGGGTTGTAAAGAATTCAATCAGGTATACCACTCCGGCTTTCATTGGGATTCTTGGGGTAAGGCCGTTCTGATTCGGAGATGTGTTCCCTTTGTGGTTTCCATGGTATGGAACAATGGCTGGGGCCGATATGTGGCAGTATGGTTACCCCCTCGCTGATATGCGTTTATGCCCCCCCCTCGGACTTCCTGGTCAAGCTTGGGGACCTTATTAGGGGCTTGTTGGAGGCACCATGGGTGATGAGTGGACTTTAATGGGGGGGACTTTAATGGGGTGTGTGATGCGGGCCTTGACCGCTCCTTGACTACTGCGGGTCTGGCCGAGGACCCACGCTACTGGCGACCTTTGCACACAAATGGAACCTGACTGATGTGTGGAGGGCACATAATCCCAGTGTGAGGGGATATACCTTATACTTGGGAGCACATTGCTTCTTTTCTCGATTGGATTATTTTTTATGCATGATAGGGAGAGCCATCAGGTTTGCA
The DNA here is from genome assembly GCF_031143425.1 of Pleurodeles waltl. NCBI lineage: Eukaryota > Metazoa > Chordata > Amphibia > Caudata > Salamandridae > Pleurodeles > Pleurodeles waltl. The sequence goes on along the minus strand of NC_090446.1, from coordinate 971,596,186 downwards.
ATTTAAGACTGTTGGCCCAGGGACTCTCAGACCACTCGTCGGCTGTGATAGAGCTGAATTGGGGCCCTAGGAGGGCAGGATCCAGATGGCTCCTCGACCGCTAGTGCCTACAAAAAGAAGACTTCAGGAGCTGTGCTAACAGGCCTGCCAGCTATTCCTAGATGACAAAAGGGGATCTGTGACTTCTTGCATTACCCTCTGGGAGGCTCAGAAGGCTACGGTTGGGGGCGTCTTATTAGTTATTCTAAGGATAAGCAAGACAGGGCCCAGCGGAAAGTGGGGGACCTCAAAATCCGTGTACTTAACTTAGAGAGCCAATACTTGAAAACACAGCAGGAATTCTACTTCCAAGACTCGTTACACACTCAAACCGTGCTCCACCAGGAGCTTACGCAGGAGGCGAGAGAGGCATGGCTGGCCATCCGTAGTACAGTCTACCAGTGGGGCGATAAGGCAAACAAGACACAGCACTTGATGTGAACTCCAAGAGAGGTGGGAGCCCCCGTGGCTTACTTACTGGCAGATAATTCGGAGCAAGCCCATTGCAGGAGCCTTTGCAGCTTACTACCGTTCGGTGTATAGCATGGACCCTTCAGTCCCCGTGAAAACATATCTCAACTCTTATCAGGCCTGCCCATGCTGCTCTTAAACCCTGAGGAGAGTGAGGAGCTGGAGGCCGACGTTACTTGTCAGGAGCTGTGTGAAGCCTTGGCCCAGCTACGCGCGGGTAAGGCGCCAAGTCCTAATGGCTTCCCGGCTGAGATATGACACCTACCGTGGCCACAGACCGGTCCGCTTCTATTGAAGACCTTCCAGGAGGCCTTGGGGAGAGGTGAACTGCCCCCAGACCTTCGAACTGCTGGGATTGTAGTGTTGCCAAAGCCGGGCACGGCGGGTATGCATTGTGAGGATTTCAGGCCAATCGTGCTTCTCAACTCGGAGGCGAAAATATGGGCCAAAATGCTCGCTACCCATTTTGCAGGAGTCATTACCCGCCTAGTGCACCTCGACCAGTCTGGGTTTATGCCTCACCGGGCTACCTAACATAACCTCTGAAGAATTCATAATGTAACTGCCCTGAGTAAGGCCTTTTGGGGACATGCAGCACTCCTTTCGATTGATTTTTGCAAAGATTTTGACTCAGTGGATTTGGCGTTTGTGTTTGCCCTTCTAACTTGGATTAGATTTGGCCTGAGGTTTGTATGATATGTGCACCTTCTCTACACTGATATGGTGGCCAGGGTGCAGGTTGAGGGTGTGGCATTGGAGTGGTTCCTGGTGGCAGGGTGCATCCGTCAGGGCAGTCCTCTCTCACTCTTGCTTTTTGTAATGGTGACAGAACCACTGGTGGCATGGGTGAGGGCCAACGTACTTCTTCAGGGCTTCCAGTTGTTCAAGGAGGTTGGTGACAGAATCTCGCTTAACTCCGACAACTTCTTTGTTTCTAGATGATCTAGACGTATCAGGCCCCAAGGCACTCCAGATCTTGAATATCTTCGGATCTTACTCGGAGTTTCAGATGAATGCCCACAAATCTGCGATTTATTTCATTGCTCCCTGCCCGAGAGAGATGTCTTAAGCAGCAGGGATACCAATCCTCCCCCTTGCTTTCAAATACTCGGGGATCTATGTAACAGAAGACGCGACCCGATCCTTTCACTGGAACCTGGAGCCTCAGTTAGCTGGTCTTGGACAGGAAGTTAAGTTCTGGTCCACTATTCCGTTGTTGCTGTTGGGACGCTCGACAATTTTTAAAATGATCTCCTTGCAACATCTACTGTTACAAAGCCACCCATTATAGATCGCTAAACTTTCTTCAGTAATGTCAACGCATAAATCAGATTACTGCTGTGGGGTAGTGGCGTGCCCCGTATTGCTTTGAGGAAATGCTGTACATAGGCAGTTGACGGGGGATAGCTACTCATGACTTGCTCCTCTACTACTGGGCAGCAAACTTGCTCATCATAAATGAATGGTGGTTTGGTGTCTTTTGGGGCCCGGGAGTATGCAGCAGCGGGATGGGTACTGGGCAGCCGGGAGCTTCCACATTTGCTGTACGTGGGAGTACCTCTGCGGTGTTTCCATCCACCACACTGGTTGTGTTCGGTATATGGAATACGTCCATGAAGAGCTTAGGATGGGCTGACTTTCCCACATTGGAGACCCCATTGTGGGAGGGCACCCGACTGGCACAGGTTGCAGCCCTCCTGGGCTTTACCACTTGGGATACCATAGGTATTTCGACTTTGGAAGATGTGCTTCCTTCATAATGGGAACTTGCAGGAGGAGTACGACATGCATCGTACCCAGTTTTTCCAGTACTTATATCTCCGTCACACTCTTTTCCCCTTATACGCAAATGAAGGATGACACTCCTGAATTTTCCCCGATGGAGGCTAAGATCCTACTCACAAACCTCAAGCAGTATAAACTGTCAGACGTATACAAAATGTTATTGCACATCTTAAAAGGCCCGATTGTGGGGTTCTGGAGGGTGCAGGAGGAGCAGTTGGCTACTTTGGACAATGGAGACTGGAGGGAGGTGGGGAAGCCCCCAGTGGGGTGGTTACAGCCTCCCAATTTCGATTAATACAGCTGAAAGTACTTCACAGGGTTTATTTTACCAGATCCAGGCTCCATCGCATGGGCCTGATCCCCACAAGACACTGCCTGTGATGTAACGACCCACAGGGAGACCTACCGCACACGTTTTGGCATTGCTGACCTGCTTTTAGAGGGGGGTACTGGGGCAACTCAAGAGGGTTCCGGGTTGGGACATTACCCGAGACCCCAAATTCATTCTTCTTCATATCACAGATAATCTGGGGTGAACACACTGCTAGAGGGCACTCCCTTGATTGGGACTAATGGTCACTAAAAGAGACTTTGCTAGGGCCTGGAAGGTGACAGAAGCTTTCCCGGTGGAGGCATGGGCCAAGAGCATGTACCAATGCATGGGAATGGAACATCTGACATACTTGTCCCGGGGCTGCTTCCAGAAACACTTTAAGATCTGGAAAGACTGGGCAGAGTACAGAGGGATACAGCTAGAGCCATACTCCAGCAGACCCTGGGCAACTAATGTGCTACTAATGGGGGTGAAGGATTATGGGGGTGGACACTCAATGATTCATTATGATGAATGGGATATGCTATGCTGCAATATTGTCTGTGGCTTTAGTGACTTGTGTCCTGTGATAATTTCCATGCTTTTTCACGGTCTGATGATGTGCTATTGTATAGTAAACCTGTTTCGTGATTGATGCATTCCTTCTCTTCTGAGTTGTAAAATCAATATAATGTTTTGGTTTTTTTAAAAAAAGAAAATAATTTGTCTCTTCACCACATCAGAACTCCAATCAGTCGGCCCTTGAAAAATCCTAAAAATAAGCAAAAGTGAGAAAGGCAACATGTCCTCTTCGCAACAACCCAGTCTTCACTATCATAACAAGTAGAATTATACAAATCCAACCAAGCAATCAAAGGCTCCATCGACTAGCAGAAGGTTTGCTTCTGATATAGATGGCTGCCTTGCCATGATTCATTAGACCTCAAGCTGGTGACTTTGCCAGTGAAAAGTATTAGAAACCTTTGTGACCAGCCACTCTTGACAAAGAATTTCACTTTTCAATTGGCCTAATGACCCTGCTACATAAACTGCAAGTGATCTCAGCACAACACCTTGAGGAAATGAGATCTACAGACAGATTTGCCAGGACCTTAATGCAAAGGCAAATATCCTAGGAAATATAAATCCCTACGAGAACACGCAGTGGCATTTGTGAAACAGTTTTTGTATAATTAACTAACACGATTTCAGGCCAGGATAGGCTTAGGCAATGTCTTCTCTCAGTTGCTTCTTGGATGAATGAAAGTCACCTAAAGCCTAAAAAGGATACATCTGATTTGATGATTGTTGGGAAAATTTAACATCTTAGGAGTGATTTCTGGGGGCCGTCAGAACTCTGGCCACCTCCTTCTCCAGTTGAAGTCGTTAAGAAAGTGGGTGTGAAGTTTGATTTTCAGCTCTCCTATAAACAGCAGATCCTGTCAGTTTCATCTACTTATTTCAATTTAAAGTTCTGAGCAAGGTGTTAAATCTTCCTCTCAAGGTTAGAAAGACTGTAATTCATGCTTTAGTAACAACTCAGCTGGACTACCCAAATTCTTTATACCATGGCCTTCATAAAAATAAATCACCAATAAACTTCAGCAGGTGCAGAATTCAGCGGTCAGGCTCCTCCTCCATCTACTCAGACACTGTTTGGTGTCTTCAAAACTAACTGAACTGTGTTGGCTAACTACACATAAGAGATTTCAATTTAGGAACTTGGCTTATATACACAGGGCTGTCTTTCAATTGGGCTCATTTATCCTACAGAAATTATTCAGATATCACACATCTGCTAGACTACTCAAATCTTCTCACTCTTAATAAGTCTTGCTCCCTTAAATAGTGCACCACTCAGCGAGGTGGAGGTTCAACACTAGTTGTAAGAACCAAACACTTGAATCTAACAAAGCAAGGTTCACTAAGAACCCGAAAACATGGCTCTTTGCAAAAAATTAATTCTTCACTACCTTTTTTAAATATGAAGTGCTTTGAAGCTGTGTTTGAGTATAAGTTGTGTTTTATAAATCATGTTTCAGTTTCAATTCAATTTCAGTCGTTTGAAGAAAAAACCTCAAGCAATCTCCATAAGGCAGACAAGCAGACTACATTAACTGACTCAGAGACCAGATAAGAAAGAGCTCAGTTCTGAGCCAGGGGAAGAATGTACAATCAATCATAGATTGAAAAGAGGGAAGGATGGGGCCTTTCAAGATGACAGTGGAACTACTCAATTATTTTACCCGTACAGAAATGTTTGAATTACCAACAATTAAGTAATATTACATTGAACGCTACTTAAAATTCTGAAAGAAGATACCAACTTCATGAATTCAATCATAATACACTGCCTTTTTATTCTTGAGTGAAATTATCAATTGCTGAAATCACTGTACATTAGTTTCACCCTGGACACCTATGACTGTAAGCGCTCTCAAGGCCAAAAGATTTTGTCCAATAAATTCTATCAAAGCAATTGCCAGGGTTTTATGCAGGTTGGTTCATCTGTTAATTGTGGTCAATCTCCATGTTTTGAGGCCTGATACGTTTTGACATTTAAATCATGTATGTTAGGAAGAACGGTCAGCCTACGTCCATCAGTTCCTGTTGCTAGTTTTGTGGCCAGAGTTCCAACCACAGACTGAGGTGCAACTGAATTAAACCGCAGCTTAAAGCCTCAGAAGACCTACCAACAAAGAAAAGGAACTGAGCGAGCTGGACCAAGTTGGTTAAGATGAAAATAGAAAAAACAAAGCACATTTTGCAAAGGCAAAAGCACAAGATACGAGATGTAAACAATACATTAAAAGAACTAATTCAGAACAGAAGGAATGTCAATATACTGAATGTTGGGAACTCAATGAAGAGAGAAATGAGCTATACCTAGAGCAATAAAGCATTAGCATAGTTACAGCCATAGGAGCACAAACGGAAAAAGACTACTGGATGTGACCGTTGGTCATGCAACATAAACAGTTGGGAGAAATCAGCCAACAATATAAATGGCTGCATAAAAAGGCCAATAAGCCCCTGATAAACAATTGGCTCCCATCTACAAATCACTTTTTCTGGGTGTAATAGGGATTAACAACCATGAACGATGAAAAACAAAAGGGTGTGAAAGTAAAACATAGTGTAAAAGACACCAATTTGGAACCCCTTATGGGCATCATGCCTACCCCTTGTACACCGCTGCCAATGTTTGCCTATTTCATAACACACAGGGACATTTTTCTAGTTAGCACTTCAAGGAACATAGCAAAAGTGTAAGCAACCATTTAAAAAACACTGGTTCTCCACAGTGAGAACCAGTGTAATCAAGGTCACCAACAAACAAACTGAAATGCTCGAATGCGACATTACCTTCTTACTACCCCTATGATCTCTCTTACTTACAGCTGCCCATCACATAATTTTAAGGAGAAATGGTCCTTAAGTGCCTTATTTGTAGAACCTAAGTTATTTATCAGCCATTTAAACGTTAAAATTTGTATTCTAAATTTAGCTGATGGTTTTTGTACAGATCAGTCACACATTAAAGACCAAGTTGGCATAATATATTTTAGTATGTGTATGCATAGGGTATCTGCATAGCGTGAACCTACCAAAAGGCAGTGGATCCCTATACAATTTCAAAGGCAAGCATACAATCAACAAGTGTTGGGAGAGGCAGCTGAATTGTGGCAGCAGACATATACTGTAGCTGGATTGTGAAATAGTGGTGTTTAAAGGGAAACTGTCAAGTGATAAGTGACATCGTTTGAGTTGGAGACAGCTTAAATGTGCTATCTGTGAGTAATTCTGTTATCTCTGCAGTTCGGTAACAACATGGTAGATTTGAAGAGGTTCTCCCTTGGCTAGAGAGCAGCTGACTATAGTGCAGCCGATGGAAGCAGACATTCAAGTCCCCCTTTGGCTTGTCGAGGAAACCCTAAATCCCCACATACTGATAAGGAAACGTACCTCAGGCATGGGGTCGGACAGCAGGCTGTACAGCTTCTCATGGGCGCTGTCACGCACGCCGCACCACCGTGCAGAGTCGAAGTTCTGCCAGATGCGCCCAAGACAGATGGCAACCCACTGGCGGAGCAGGGGATGGGGGTCGTTGAGCTGCTCCAAGCAGATGGCAATTAGGTTCCCCTGGAGACATGCTTCCTAAAAAAAAAAAAAATTGCGTGCTTAAGTATGGACACAGCTCAATTCAGAGAGGGGTGGTGAGTTGCGGCATGAAGGAGCAAAATGTAGGTCAGACTGGGGCATGAGTACAACACAAAGTGAGAGCATACACACTGAACACACAGCTCACAGTGGCATGGGGTAAAACCAACCTCTATTTCTTGGAGGGGCACTTTACCTCACGGCATATCAAGGATGGGGCCCACCACTCACTATGCAGTGTACAGAGGGGCAACCACACTACACAATTCAGGGGCTCGGGTAGAAGAATTACTCACACCAGAGCCTGGAGAGACACAGCACACAGATAGGTTGGCTCCCACCTGTGGGAGAGTCAGGCTCGCCATACAGTCCAGACAGTGACACAACATAACAGTGTGGGGAAATGATTCATAGCGCTAGCTCGCGAAATAGAAAAGACAGGCCAGGCAGATGCCATGCTCACCTTACTGAACTATTATGGGTAACACCATAGTGTGCAGCTCATGCAAAGGCGTAACTTACCAGCCAGCAGAAGAGGGGCCTCAAAACCAGGAAGGCTTGTTTCGCCACACTGCTTAAGGATGGTTACAGAATTGGAAAAGTTCAGAGAGGAGCACTGCATAGGTCATGGACGACCACGAATAAAAATGCAGCTCCGAAGGAGGCATAACTCAGCATGCAGCTTAGGAAACAACACTGATCAGCACAATTCGCTAGCTCAGGAAGAAGCATTGATTCACTGGGTAGTCGAAGTAAGGAAAAGACTCGGGTCAGAACTAGGATAGTGGGGTGTAGATGCAGATTACAGAGAACATTTGGAACTGATCAAACACCGCTGCATACTGCATTGTGGGCGGTCTCCACAGGAAGAACACTCGACTACAGCCGGGAAGGAGGAAGGTAATGCAGAGGGTGGTTAGGTGTCTGCACTCGTCAAACACCAGCGAAGGTAAAAGAACAGAACCCAAACACGTTTGTTGAAGAAAAGCCCGGGAGCGGGTGCTCACCATCTAAGTGTACACTCACCTGCCCAGTATTGTAGTTATTGACAATCACAGCTAGGATGAAGGCAGTCATAGTGCGGTGCTCGGCCTATGGGAGGAAAGCAGTGCATTAGTTAGTGAAGTCGGTCTCCCATTAACATTCCTCGCCATTCTCGACATTACACTCAATGATTTCATTGACTGGGCATTTACCACAAATCTGTGCTCTGCCCCCAAAAGGAAACAGGAGAAACACTTCTGGAGTGAGAATGCTTTTGTACTGGTTTTCATATGAATATTTTTGCAGCGTGGCATTTGTCTGCAATGTTTATATTTTGCCCTGATTTCATATTATGAGTTTGTAGGCACCACATGATATATGGAAGTGAAAAATGGAGCAGGCAGTGTTACTGGGACTCCCAGTTTACACTCCTGACGATTAATTGTTTTCAATCCGCTTTCCACTGACGTGTTATTTGCATTTTACTGACTCCTACTTCGTTTCTGTTGTTTTTCTGCTGCATCCATCTGTAATGGGTCGACACATGACAACAAGGGGAAAGCACGACAGACCACCACGTACCACTAAGGCCTTATTAGCAGGTATTTAAAGAGTCTGAAAGTAAGCAAGAGGTGATAGGAGGGATTATGGTGATCGACCTTACATAAATAACTGTGGAGACGACTCTTCTCTTCCTGCCTACTGAATCTATAGCAAGTCTTGCAATGTTATATTCATATTTTATAAGGTTCTCGGTTAGCATAAAATATGCAGAGATTGGGGTACTGGAGTGCCACAGATCACGTCCAAAGTGAAGATACATATCAATATGTATGATTAGCTCAGGGAGTTTGTTTCTCACCTGTGCAGTATTTAGAAAGGTGGCCGCAGTGTAAAACTAATATTGTGTCAAAGTTAGAGGATCTAATTAGTCCCTTAAGATAAAACAAAATTACTTTATACAGAGGGATTGAGCCTACATCATATTGTGCGCTTTATGCAGTGACATGGAATTCATATTCTGCTCAGATGATAACTGAATGAAGGGAGCGAAGTGCTCTTAACTATATTCACAGAGCCTCAGCTGAACGTGTTTTTTGAAATGTGTTGCTTCCTCTGCAAAATCAGCATACCTAGCTTATGGAGCTCAGGCACAAACTAATATAGAAATTAAGTTAAATTGATACAAAGGCAACAGCTACTTTCACCAGAAAGAAAAACTAAAGGGATGGCGCATCTTTGAGATTTTCAGTTGGGCTCACTTGAGGATTTCAAGACAAATATGCTCCTGAAGTTATTTTCAGGTTCCAAACCTGTTGCAAAGGGCAATGTGCAAACAGGCTGCACTGTAAAATAATCTGTCAGATTGGTTGGCTAAAATTTCTCATTTTCGTGGAATTTAGTTTTAGCATGTTGTGGCTAATTCAATGCCCATTATAGACATGCACGTTTTCCATCTTTTGGCCTGGTCTTTCCCAGTATTCATCCAAATGGATGAACGCATGGTTTTCATGTAGAAACTAAAGTAGATCTTTCTGACATGTTTGGCCACAGTTCCCATGCACATGTTAAGAACAGCCGAGACATATCCATGAAACCAGAACCAGCAGACACAACTGAAAGTCCTCTGCGACCGCTGGCAGGTTCTGCTTTATTTTGTAGTGCTTGTTTAGTCTATGAGGCGCCCAGAAGTTGGACATGTGGCACTTGTTTGTGTATGGCAAATAATACAAAATACAACACAAAAAAAACATGGAGAACTCAGCAAACTCACATTCTAAGCTTGGTCACTATTCAAACTGTGCAGTGTCACTGTCTTACACTGACCAGTCAGAAAATGTGTGGCTCTACTCTGAAGTGCCAAGTGAACACCAACTTGAGATAGATTTTCTGGGTGTAATGTATGATCTACTCTATCGAAAGGCCACAGAGATGTCCAGGAGAAATAAACACCTCAGCCCTTCTGAATCCAGCAGTCTCAAAGATCATCTAACATTATGGTGTTGATGAACTCTTCCCTCCTTCCATAGAAAAAGCTTGTTTAGATTTCATCCAGGTTTGTTATGCTGAGCAAACCACTGAGGGCGAGTATTAGGAGCGGTTTCCAAAACCTCAGAAACAGGAGCTGAGCGAAGTGTCTAACATTCAATAAATTCTAGAAAGCTATGCATGTTGTTTCAGCAAAGGCACATAGGAAAAAGTAGATGTATTCTCTTTTGGACTTTGCTGACAGTAGGCAAACAACCAATGATGGCATTCAAGTGGCTAAAAGGTGTGGTGCCACTTTCTTTGCAAGTTTCAGTGAGCAGCGATCTTTAGTGGAACCCGTAGCACTGCAGCCTTCAAAAATATCTTATTATGTAAACAACACTGTTCGGAGTTACCTTCAGAAACTTATGAAAGTCTGACTTCGAACTGGAGGTCATCACAATAAGTGACAAACTGATCCTTACTTGATACTTTCTCTTCTGGCAAAATCTGTATCAGAGGTTCTCCATAGGAATTGATTCACGCTAATCAATTTCTAAAACAATAGTGATACTAATTGGTATTGTTAAACATATTCTTTTAGTACCTTAAGTTACTTCCCCTGTGTCATAGCCCGTGTTAACAAACGGGAATACGACAATGCCATTATCCAAAAACATTTATTCCAAAATGTAATTCATTGGTCAAACAAAAGTGCATTAAGTGTCTCCAAACTTGCTTCACAATTATTTTTATAGTCCTTGTATAACTGTTTTGAAGGGGTGGATGTCCAAATATTATATCAAGTCCAAGACACACCCTTTGAGTGCACCAAACAGAATATATGACTAATATTTCTTTGGAGTCTTTCTCTTAGTATGTTAAATACTCCAACTTCATTCAGTAGACCTGGTGGAGCCTCTTACCAGGAATGTCAACACGTTTCGGCTTAGAGGATTCAGGACTCCTCAGAATACTATACAAGAACTCACTCCTGGATACTCAGTGGTTGCATACACCTCCTCGGAAAAGTTTGGTGATGGTCCCTTTAATGGAATCTGATGCCAATTGCAGTTATATGTGAGACATCCGAGCTGAAGGGATCGTGTTACTAAGCAGCATCTAAAACCACATGTATATGAACGTGACTGCCTAAGATCCCACAAAGGAACCATCACCAAACCTCCACAGGGAGACGTATACAACCACTGAGAACCCAGGAGACAATACTTGTATAGTGTCATCAATCTCTGCAGAGAACCTCTTTGATATGGGATTACAATTACCCAAGTTCGCGAAGAGTCATTTGAGAAAACCATTCTTTAAAACTTCTCTTATGGTAACAGCATTTTCTAAGTAGTCACACAGTTCTTGGGTGGCAGATGTAGGAGGGAATGGTAATGAAAAGGACCACAAGTTTTCAATCACCAAAAATACCTTTTTTCACAACCTCAACAATTCGATCCACAGAATAGCATTTTAGTGGAACTTATAACCAGGTTCCGATAGCTGTAGAGGTGTTTCATAGTTGTGTGACTTTCTCTGCAATAACGTTAAAAGAAAATGTGTCTGAAGCTCTTTCTCAGGCCAACAAATTTTGAGAAGCAGTTCAACTATTAGATGCTTTTTTTCACTATGAAAAACACATGTGACTCAGCCACATTGTGTTACATCGGAACGCATCCTCAAGGTCTGCTGCCTCTAATTCCAGGTAGGAGGAGATATTCACTCAAGTGAATAAAGACCCCGCGATGATGCTAACCACAAGATCCCCCATGATGATAACATACACCATTGTGGGTAGAATACGTCGTTGAGGGTCTGTTGAGAAACATCTCTGAGGGCCCTAAATACATCAACATCAGCGTTCACACTTAGATTATTTGTATGTTGAATGAATGGTCAACGAAGGCCGTTCCACTTACAATGGATCATCTGCATACTTTAAGCATGGAAACACAGACAAATTAAATAGGCTGTGTCTTTGACCAAAATAACAACTGTTTCCACCATTTAACTATGTAGGTAGTTAAACAGAAGACTGGACTTTATCTAAGCTAATGAGTGCAGGGAATCAGGGTGTTAAATTCCCAATTCACCGTAGTATACCCTGGAAGAAAACAAGTTACTTACGTGTAACTGTAGTTATGCAGTATTGGTATCTTTCATAGATTCACATGCTTGAATTATTCACAGTCAAAGTAGGAATACCACAGTACCTTAGAAAAGCAGTATGTAAGAATCACGTAGGCTATAATTGCAGCAGCCATCAACTGAATAGCCTATATATGTCCGTTTAAAAAAAAAAAAGCAACCAAACTTGACCTATGACCAATCAGGCGCCAGCACCCTCTAGAATACTCCCAAGAGAGGCTCTTTGCCTTAGAGTTTCGAGCAGAAGAGTGAAGTATACACTGAGGTAAAAAGTGAGCCTCAAAAGGGAGGAGGGTGGGTCACATGTGAATCTATGAAAGATACCAATACTGGATAACTGTAGTTACAGGCATATAACTTGCTTTCTTATCTAGTATTGGATCGTTCCTAGATGCACATGCTTAAATCAGAATGGCAAGTAGTACTTAAAGTAGGTATTACAACCCTTAGTGGATGAATACAAAAACAGTTCACAAGAGTCTCTAGGAGCAATACAATAACTATGCATACATAGTATATTTCATATACCCTTTTGAACCACAGAAGCAAAACAAGCATTAGAGAACATGATAGCAGTTTACATTTAAAATTAGGCTCACCTTACTGAAATAGATGGCACAGCACCGCCTGTCCTACTGCCGAATCTCTGGGTTGTGCCGACTCCAGGCAGTAGCGCTAAGGGAAGGAAAGGGTAGTCTTCCATGTCGCAGCCCAGCATATCTTACCCTATGATAAGCCAGCAAAAAGAGCAGTGGAGGTTGACACGGCCCTCATGGAATGTGCCTTAGGTTTCTTGGTCAGTGGTTTGCTAGCTTTAGAGTGGCAGAGCTGAACAGTCGCTGAAATCCACAGTGCTATTGTTGGTTTCCTCATAGGAGCTCCCCTTACATCCTTAACTGTAGGAGACTAATAATTGATCTGCTTTACGGAGCCACCTAGTGCTGTGGAGATAAAACTTCAGACATTGTTTAATGTAACGTGAATGTAGAGCTCTTTCAGCTGGTGTAGTTGGGTTTGGAAAGAATGCCCGCAGGATGATGGGTTTGTTGAGATGGAACTGAGATGGAACCTTTGGTATGTATTTTGGATTTGTTCTGAGAAGCACAAAGTCATCTGTGAAATGCAGGAAAGGTTCCTGGATCATAAAAGCCTGTTTGTCACTGACTCTTCTGGTAGAGGTGAGAGAAAGAAAAGTAGCAATCTTCCATTTGAGAAATTTTAGCTCAGCTTTATGTATTAGCTCGAATGGAGATTTCATAAGCTGAGCAAGGACAATGTTGAGATGCCAATCCGGAGGAGGTGGGCGCACAGGAGGGAAAGTATGAAATAACCCTTTCATGAACCGTTTGATGAGCCTGGCACAACAAAGGGAAATCGTATTCGCAGAACGCCGGTATCTGCTGCCAGGTGGACTTTCACGGAAGCAAAGATGAGTACGGATTTGGCGAGCGAGAGGAGATAAGGCATGATTTGTTCATCTGAAGCCTTGAATGGATGTAAATTGTTTTGTTGCCACCAAGCACAGAATCTCTTCCACTTCAGCCTGTAAGTCTTGTTTGTATTTTCAGCTCACATACTGGAGAGTATCCCTCTACATTCTTAATCGATATTCATGTTTCTGAATTCACAGAACTCAGGAGCCATGTGTGCAACTGGAGAGAGGCTGGTTCCGAATGCAATATCTGGCCTTGGTTCTTCATCTGTAGTGTTCCATTCTTGGAGGGTGAAATGGGCTTGGTCACAGACAAGAGGATCATCTCAGTGAATCAGTATTGTCTGGGCCATCTAGGAGCTAGTAAGATGAGCTGGCAACGTTCTGCCTTCCTTTTCCTGAGAACCCGGGAATCAACGGGAAAGGGGGAAATGAGTATGCAAAGATCCCGGACCATCGCATCTAAAGGGCATTCCCCCAGGATCCCGGGAATGCCTCCACCCCTGTCAGAACGTACAGAGATCATCTAGGAAGTACCCCAAAGATCATTGTTGAGTCCCACACTGTTCAACATCGACATGGCCCCGCTTGCCCCAATCATCAGAAACTACAGACTGAACATCGTCTTCTACACCGCTGACACTGAGCTGATCATCTCCATGACCAAAAACCCCACAAAGGCCAAGAATAAATTCCAAGAAGGGATGGAAGCAGTCATCCCCTAGATGAAGGAGAGCTGCCTTAAACCAAACTCCGAGAAGACCGAGATCCTCATCCTGGGACACTCATCCTCAACCTGGGACGGCTCCTGGTGGCTCTCAACACTCGGCAGCCACCACCACCCCTACAAACCATGCATGTAACCTCGAAGTCGTCCTTGATACTGGAATGGTTCATATTGTCTGCCATGAGGAGTATAATAAGAGTCATAGTCTTGCCGGTCATATTCATCTTCATCTTCATCATCCTGATATTTGACGTGTAATTCTGATGGACTGTGAGCGTCTCCAAATGGCCCCTCTAACTCAGACTCTTCCCAGTCCAAGTGGCGGCTGGGCAGTGAGGCAGACACCTTGCTTGGAGATAAGTCCTCAGGATGCAAAGCAGACCTTGTTACTTTGATAATTCTGATCGCAACATAGGGATCAGCAGGATTTGAGGTGGTGGCAGCAATGGTGTATTATTGCCTTGGTACTTCTTTTACCATAGATAGTGTAGTCTGTGACACAGTCAACAGAGCTGTCATTGACAATATTTTTGTTGTCAGTGGCGTCGATGGTAATGTGGCGGTCGAAGCTGATGTCGTCGATGGTGTTGTCATTGATGATGGCTTCATCGATGGTGGTGTCATCGACAATGGCTTAGTTGACGATAACTTTGTTGATGAATGCGACATGAGATACAGATGGTGAAGCTGTCTTCATCGATGGTTCTAACGTCACCTTCGTGAACTGTGTTTTTTTCTTCATTGGTGATGATGTCAAATCCACAGTTTCAGAATAACCTGTGCCACCTATCGTCATCAACGATATTGGTGTCCGTTTAGCTGTCATTGGCGATATTAGTGACAATGATGGTCCCGTCGAAGAGACAATGCTGATGATAGCTAAGGTGGTGGTCGAAGATGGCATCGTCGACGACTGGACTTTTGGAGGTGGTTTTCTTGATGTCAACGGTGCAGAGGAAGGAGAACGATAACAAGCAGTCTTTTTTTTTTTTTTTAAAGAGTATGAATTGGACAGCTGCGAGTGGGCTGACTCATTGGAGAATAAATGTGATTTCTCCTATTTCTCCTTTGAATGGTCTTCATGGTGAGTCTTAGAAGTCTTTCTGCTCTCCTCAGAATGCCCCTGGTCAGCAGATCTTGACCTTTTATGGGGTCCTGAATCATTGTCACTGTCCTCACCTGAAGAACTGGACTTCACCTCTAGCCATAAAAGAGGTTTCCTTCTCTGTCCCTCAGAGTCTTGGATGGGAAAGTGTGACAGATCTTACAGTCCTTTGCTTGATGTTTAGTGCACACACACCACATTCCCGCGTAGGTTGGGTCAGAGGTGTGGAGTTACAGTTTCTTAAAGGCATGAGTTATCATTTCTTCAGATAAGTATATGTATAAATGTTAAATTTCTATGGTTCTGCATCTGTAAAATGTAACCCTAACTATATCATCCCAGTAACCTTTGCTTTTTTTCAGTGTATTTCTATGTTTGTTTGGTAACGTAAATTAACTGGGAGCATGTCTTTATTTTCATTGGCCCACAGATCGCCGGACCCTATGTGATTTTACAATGGGGGTCGGGCTGAGCCCTGCAACAGATCTGCGGATTGACCAAAAACAATTGTTTGGCCAATATTTTGCCAATAAGGGGTCCATCGGACACCCCTCCATGCTTCTTATGTAATTTGCCATTTATAGCTCCACGGGGCAAAGCCTAAGAAACAAAATGGCGGCCACAACCTTCCTTTCAGGTTGCGGCCAGCCAATCAGGGCATTGCCGAGGATCTGCGTGGCTAGATAGCTATATTTGTTTTCCTTTAATAACTCCGAAACAACTAAACAGATTTACACCAAATTACAAAAATTGCTCTTTCTGGACCAAGATCTAGGTTTCTGCCAAATTTGGTGTCATTCTGTTCAGTGGTCCAGGCTGTAGCTGTGTCTAAAAATTGCAAAATCCCCACTGACACTGCATGGGAGAAAAGTGTTTTACCCCACCCCTCTTGTCTCTGCCCTTCTTGACAAAATCACCTTGAAACTTTCCACACATCACATAAAGCGAGTGGCAAACCAGTTTTAAAACATTTGTGAAGGTTCGTCAAACTGCGCCAAAGTTATTAGCAAAACAAAAAACGCTTTGTCTACGGGAAAAGCTGGTTTTAACTATAACTATCTACTGGTTATCGGCAGTTCGTAATATATGTATGTGTGTATATGGATAGATAGGTAGATGGATAGATAGAAATAGAGATAGATAGATAGATAGATAGATAGATAGATAGATAGATAGATAGATAGATAGATAGACAGATAGATATGGATTTACAGATATTTATATTTCTAGAAGTAAGGAATCCACTAGCACTCTCTCAAGCACTGACTGAAAACTCCAACATTCTAAACTATCACTGCTTCCATAGAACAAACCAAGGTGGGAGGGAGGACAATGAGATAAAAGACAACTGCACAAGATAGTTAGGACTTTGTCTAATCTAATGTGTGTGCATGTGTGTCATTTGCAAACTCAGAACTTTTTGGCTTTGTTATGACTCTGATGAAAAGCAGGAGAGTAACTTTACTGAGGTTGTGGCATGAAAATGGAAGGGAGTGCAGGACCTTAATCAGACACCCTTTCATCTACACTATGTTATCGAATAACAGTTCTCCACCTCACCTGTCTCCTCATTTCACTACCCTGAGGCAGATGCATTGCAACACTTTAAAGGTGAGGTTCGGTCAATCCACAGTCACCTGCAGTTGCTCTGTGCACAGGAGAAAACAGAACAATGGCGTAGTATGGAGTTTCCTTGGGCCAGTGCCTATGGAAGGGTTTTAGCATGATATAGTGATAGCCTAACACATGATTGACCCTAAACCAGGCCTGTTATCTTTTAAGAGTGACTGTGTTGGAGAATGGGCCCATGTTTTGGGCAGTGAGAAACTAAGATCGCAGCAGTAGGAAAATGTTACTTACTCTGTAACCATCTGCTCATAGTTTGTAGGGTTGTGAAAAAACATGCTCTGCACACTAGTACCATCTAGTGTTGGAGGCAGAAGTTTTCAAGTTATTTTTGTATGAAGAGCCTTTGGTCACACAATGTTCTGTGAGCCCCTCTCTAGCCCTCAATGCATCAATAAACCAGTTTACCATCTACCAGCAGTCAGCACTTACCGGCATGTAGGGGTCTGCCAGTACAGACAGGAAGTACTTGTGCCCGCTGTCCTTCACGAGATCTGCCTGGCATGACTGTAAAGTGAAAAGCAGTGAGTAAGTCCTCTACCTGTAGTTTTTGCCTGCTCACTTACTGTCCTCTTTCATCCATTTAGTCTAACATCCTTCTCCCTCTTAATCTCTGCCCAATTCCCTTGAACATGCACTATACCTCTGGATTCTTATGAATGACCCCACCTTCTCCTGCAATATTCCCTAGCCACCCTAAACAATGCCCTACACCTAACCATGGTTTGGTGTGAGATTCCCTAGCACTTACACTGTCCACCGCCAGGATCTTGGCCCAGATGAAGACTAACAGTGGCCTCAGCTCACGCGCAGAGCTCTGCAGCAGTTTCAGCACATAGGGGAATATCCCAACCGACAGTGCCTGCAGATGGTGAGAGAAAGCATACAAACAATGAGACACTAGGAATATGGCGCACACCATCAATTTGCCCACTCTGCTCTGAGAAGTAGAGACCGATTATAAGTGTGCACCATGGACATTAGGGGTAGAAGAGGCAACATATCACTTCAGTGTGCATCATGGGTAACTACAGGGGTTCATGAGAAGGCAATGGGGTGAGAGGTATATGTAATTAGTTATGGTTTGGGGAAGGTGAACTGAGGGTACACATAGGACCTCAAGGCAAGGTTTAGGGGACAGGGATTGTAAAACAAGCATGGGCAATTTGTGTACATATTTGTAGCTAACAGAAGGGGAACAAAGGAAGGGATGGTTACTTACCTATATTCCTAGTTCTCCTTCAGGGGAATTTCGGGAGAAATCCTAAACAATGAATAACCCTGCCCATGAGTATGATCCCAGAGCACTTTTTAAAAGAATATACATATATATATATATTTTGTTTCCATCTTTTGTTAGGAGGGAGGGAACGTGAGAAAAAGGGAGAGAGAAATGTTTCTGATTACAGTGGAAAATTCCCTTTAAGGAGAACAAGGATTACAGGTATCCAAACATTCCTTCTCCCTCAGTGGATCTTCACTTATAATCAAACATGGAAAAGAATAGCAAACCCATGCATACCAAACACAGTTGAAGAGGAAAAAACAAAAAAATGAATTATACAAAGGAGTTTCTCAAGGAGGCTTGCCATACTTGGTTATCTGCTTTGGATTCTGAATCAAAACATTAACGGCTTGTACATGCACTTATCTCCAGGTAACTGGCTTACAAATATACACAATGGAGATATTTCTCAACAAAGCAGAAGTAACTGCTTTACGTCTGGTAGTGTGAGCTTTTGGTTTACCAGTCAGAGTTTCATATTGCAATAAGATTAAGGGTCCCAATTGTCCAAATAAACTGCACGCACTCCCTTCACATCTAAAGTATGGAGAATTCGTTCAGCTAGGCAAGTAGGATTTTGAAAAAAAAAGGAAGATAAATAGATTAGTTGAGGAACAAATCATAGATCTCTTTGGGAGAAAACTCAAATGAGTCTGCA
Source organism: Pleurodeles waltl (assembly GCF_031143425.1). NCBI lineage: Eukaryota > Metazoa > Chordata > Amphibia > Caudata > Salamandridae > Pleurodeles > Pleurodeles waltl. The sequence goes on along the minus strand of NC_090446.1, from coordinate 971,577,478 downwards.
CAACCACTATGAAATACTGTCTAAGGCCCATTGGAATACAATTTCTGAAAAGATGTTTTAGCTCAAAGACAGCAGCTTTATACAATAGATGCTGAACAGCAGCATTGTGAATTGGCTCAAATGGAGCGTCCATGTGCCACGAGACAACAATATTCGATTTTCCCTTAACAGTGGAAAATCATTTTTAATTCTTTCAAGAAAGTTATTAACTACCTAGATTCTTAAAAAAAATGTTTTGAAAGACATTTACTATAGGCACAAAATAGCTGCCAAATGGACTTTAAATGCAGATAATAGCAAGCATGGCCTAGAGTCTAGGCCCTAGACAAATGAAGAAATGGTAATAGTGCTTCTTCTTGACAGGTAGTGGGATTAAAGTTCTTTTGCAGGCATCAAATGAAAAAGCTCTTCCAACTGAAGGCATGTGAAGCTCTATAGGATTGTTGTTAGGGTTCTATTAGAATGTATATACTCTCCTGCAGGAGGCTCAAGTGTCCATATTGTTAATTGTCCATATAGAAGTAGTTCAAGAGCCAAGCTGCCAAATTTAAAGATCATAAATTGGAATGGCGATTCTGGCTCACAATCTTGCGAAGGAGTTCCAACATGCACAGCAACCTCCTTGGTGGAAACTCAGACAACTGAAGGAGTTCTGTCAATGACCACGCTTGCACTATTAGAATCAACCTTGCTCTGCTGGTGGTATGGAAACTAGTGGAAAGGACTAGAGAACTTTTTCAGGACCAGTTGATCCACCGAGCATTCTCGTTCGTCCCCGGTTGGTAGAAATTGAAGACTAATTCTGGGCATTTATTGTCGCCTGTGCTTACAAAGAGATCCAATTGAGGTTGATCACAGTCACAGAAGATGTCATGTAGCAGAGAATAATTTAGAACCCACTCATGATTTTAAATGTCCTTCCCACAGAAGCAGCATAAGCATTCTGTATGCTTGAAAAATCAAAAGCTGCTCCTGGCAATCAACCACTTCCAGATGTAGTGAGCTTCCTAGGACAGCACTTTGGATTGCGTTCCCCTTTGCTTGTTCAAAAAATGCATTGATATTGTATTGTATGTCTGAACAAAAAGTGTCTTGAAAGCAGGAAGAAATACCTTTAGCGATATAGAGCCCTCAGTTCCAGAAGGCTGATATAAGACATTTGTTTGGAAGACAATTTTCGTTCACTCTGCAGATGATCCATTTGAGCACCTCAACCGATCAATTGTCTGAATTGGGGCTTCTTCATGGAACACTATTCTAAAAAGTTGGTTTTGTGAGTGGCAACACCATCGGAGGGACTGAGATGCAAGAGGACACATGGTAGGTTCTTCCTACTATCTGTCTGTGCATTGGCACCACTGGTGTTCTAGACATTCCGTAAAAGACTCATATGAAGGCAAGCATTTGTAACTAAGAAAATGCAATCTGCCCTTGACCCAGAAGGGATTAAATCAGTCTTGCTGTCGCATGGCTCCTTTTCAGAAGATTTCAACAGTTCAGATAGCTAGATAATAGTCTCTCCTCCCAAGGAAACACCTTTCCACTCTGGGTGCCATATTCCACTCCCAGGTGGTGTATGAACTGCACAGGGATAGATGTTGGCTTTTCATGATAAATATGTAACCCCAGACAATTCAGGGCAGTGACTGTGAGCTGGAAATGCTGTAAAGCCTCTGTGACATTGAGGCTTTGATCAGCCAGTCGTCAAAAGATGGATAGAGTCAAATCTTCTGACTTCTCAGGTGTACAGCCACCACAGTCAAAGTTCTTTGTGCAGATTTGAGGCTGAATGGGAGTACCTTGTACTGCTAATGTTCATTCTCAACAATGATTCTTTGCAACTGGGATGTTGAAATAAGCATCATGAAAATCTCCGGAGGATAGACTTTCTGATGAAGTTGGGGGTAGATTTGAGTGCTAGCATTCTGACCTGTACTCTACATGTCCATTTGTTTGCTAGTTTGACATCCGGAATGGGTCCGAATTCATTTCTGGGGCCTTTCTTTTCACTAGAAAGTTGCAGGAATACATTCCTAGTCCTTCAGGGGGAGGAGAAACTCTCCCCACTGCATGCTTTTGAGAATAGATGTCCTTCACTAGATCTTCAGAAGAAACGCATAGGAGATGCAGCTAAACATATATTCAGCCTGTCGCCTACTGAAGCCTAGGATCAGAGGTTACCTAACCAGCTTAGGCAAGACTAGCCTTCGTATTCAGTAGGAAGGAAGCAACGTAAATGGGAAAAACAAGGGTATCCCGGGTTTTGCATGTTGGTAGTGTAACCTTTTAAAATGCTTGAACTGATCACTACATCGTGGGTATGGAGAACTATAATTAGGATTTTCTTCTCATCTCTGCTATGTGTTATTTCTGCTGCTGTTTTAGATTGAAGCATTGGATTGGACTGGAAACTGGTGTACTGCTGCTGTCTACTGTTTGCTTGAGAGGCTCAGAAACACATACACTCAAGTGTGGGCAGGGTAAAAGGTTGGACAGTGCCTGATAGTCACTGAAGAAAGCATAACGAGACTCACAAACTTGTGTGGTGCAGGACTTGGACGTGGACAGTCTTCTTAACTTTGGATGAGAGTGTGACCCAGCCTGACCAAGACTTGTGTGCTCTGCTCTACAACACGTTCTGCGTTAACTGATACTTTAGTTGGCTCAACCAGACCATCCATAAGCACAGAAGGAATCTTCTTATGAAGACTTTATAGTTAACATAAAAAACTGACCAGAGGTCCAAGAGAAGGAGAGGAGGGTGTACAGTCTGCTGTCTTACGCTGACTCGGAAAGACCAGGAAGACTGTCAGCCATGAAGGCGCAAGCCAACAACAGTCCTACCTGAACTCTGAAGTTTGGAAGCTGGAACTGTGCCTGCTGCATGAGACAACTGAGTCTCATCCAGTTCCTTTGGCCTGATGAAAGGCTTGATGCAGCCTGGTTGGCATTGTTCCACAACTTTCATTGACTGCCTATGCAGCACAGAGGAACAATGCAGAACAGGAACACTCATTTTGACCAGCTATAATTTTTCAGCATCTACTCAGATTTTTGTTGTTTTGGCCTTATTTTAAATCATAAAATATGTTTTCATTTTAATAAATTGGTCTGGGAATTTTACTCAGTGGTTTCTCGAGGCAAGTATTTTGCTGGTGCAGATGACCCTTAACATACATTCCTTTAAGGTGCCTTCAGTCTTGGTCTTGAGTTCCTATGGGGTAGACAAAGCTGTCTTAGGATGTCTGAGAGAAACAGCATTTCCCTAACTAAGAGCTTGTGTTGCACAGTGGTAGGAGAATGGAACGCATTGGGCAACCTAGCTTCCTTCCATTTGCAGCCCAAGCCAAAGTGTCAGTAGCATCATCATGCCATCAATCAAGGATTTCCAATAACACCTTCATGGCACTCTCAAAGTAGGACATTGCTAAACTGCTGCAAGGAATCCCTACGGCATATGTAGTTTCAATCCAACAGAGCAGTAGCACTGGCACTCTTCACTGTTGTTGCTTAAGTGGCAGTCTTTAAAGCCCACGGAATCCAAACATTTATTTTCATTCTCTGTAGACAAGGGAACAGTGGCATGATTCCTTCTTACATCGGAGACAAAGAGGTGGAGGATCAACTTTGAGGAACAATGGAACCTGTTCTGGAGGTCTATATTTTTTGTCTAAGCTCGGTACAGCTTTTACAGAGGCAGATGTTAAAAAGAAGTTAAATTGCCAGTTCAAATATGGCTGGAACCAGTGATGCCTTGAAGTAAATGGAAGAGGGCTAGTGAGCACCTCGGATTAGACCTTCCTGAAAGCTGTCAGCTGGAGAAATACTGACTGGTGTAGAGTCTGTCAAGACCGGAGACTATCTTCTGGTACTTGATCTTCATGAAAATCATGAAGAAGAGGATTATGGAAGCAACAAGATCTTCTAGCATGTCTAGAACGACAACAACAATGATGTGAACGTGCACTTTAAGAAGACTGCGGAGATTGTTGGTGTTCTGGATCTTCTTGGCAGTCCTCTGTCCATCATAATGTGAAGCCGTGAACATGGGCATCATGGTTGGGTCCCAGCAAATGATATGTGAGGTGGATGACTTATAATCAAAATCTAGAAGGAGACGTCTCCACAAGCTCAGTAAGTTTAGGCAGAGGGGTAGGAGGTGGTGGCGGCACTGGAGGTGGAGCATGCTTCAAGCTCTGGAGTAGCTAGCTTGGTAGGGGACTAAGTATATGATACTCGAAATCTGGTATCATCTATCAGATTTCAGCTTTTGCAGGCATTTTGGAGAAGATAAGGAGAGGATAAAATATTCATGTATCTTGAAGTTGAGTGGTGCTCTGACACGGTCTACCTTGATGTCTAAGTTCTATGCTTCTTCAACGTCAAATACATCCTCGATGTGGAACTGGTGCACAACAGTAAACAAGTAGGCACAGTTCCTTGCCTCTCTGTCATAAATCATCACATCAACGGGGAACTGCACAGTTTTTTATGGTGATATCACCTCCACCTCCTAGAGAAGTTCTTAGAGATGGAAATGAGAGTACTGTAGAGGGTTTTCCATCACCTTTCTCTTCAGACTTTCCTGTTTATTAAGATATAAACTCCTGTCGCCTGCGCTGTTCCTCTTGTAGCCCATGAAGGCCTTTCTCTCGTTTTTACAAGGTGCACCTGTGAAAAGGCTCTGCAGTGCTTGCATCTGTCAGGAATGTGAGTTTCTGCCAAGCAAGGTATACATGGACCATGAAGGGTTCTTTCAGTCTTTTTTCTGCTACAAGAAGGGGAACTTAAATATATATATTTTTTTAAATGGCATTTGTAATAAATAAATTGTAAAATTTTCTGTCCCAAAATGATAGATAAAGACTTTGGGGGTAATTACGACCTCAGCGGTAGGCGATAATGTGGCGGTAGTACCGCCAACAGGCTGGCAGTACATACCGCCACATTATGACATTGGCGGGTTGGTTGCAGCCAACATGCCAATTTACCATTCCTACCGCCATAGCGGTAGCAGCCGCCGGGCCGGAAATAACAATCTCCTGCCTGGAGGCCGCTATTGTCCAATCAGCAGCATTATGAGCCTGCCTACCGCCATGGTTTTCTTGGCGTTCGCAACGCCACGGAAACCATGATGGTAGGCCCTACCAGTGACAGGGAACTCCTTCCCTGTCACTGGTAGGAGGCTCAACCCCCCAAACACTCCCCAGACGTCCCCCACCCCCTCCATCCACGCCCCCCCTTCTGATCCCCCCTTCACACACACTCGCAGACACGCACAACGCATACACACACACTCACTCACACTGGTATACACGCATTCATTCCCACATGCATCCATTTATTCATGCATTCATTCATTCTCGCACACATTGTTACACACATTCACACACACGCAGACACGCATTCACATTTCCATTTGCACATGCATTCTCACACATGCATACACCCATGCAAACAGCACTACACACACACAGTCGCATTCACGCGCACACTTGCACATTCATGCATACAACTCCACACACACACAACACCCCACCCCACCGCCCCTGATGGAAGCCCAACTTACCTGCATCCAGGGGGTTTTCCAGCAGGGAACAGGACGGGGCACTGCTACCGCCAACAGCATCCGCCAGCAGACCACCGCCAGGCTGTATCACGTGTCATGATATGGCTGGCAGCGGTCTACTGGCATGGCACTGCTGGTGATAACAGCGCCACCTTACCGCAATCCGCCTGTATGGCCACAGCCGGACTTCCGCCCTTCTTGTTGTGGAAATCTGGCTGTGGCAGATGGATGGTAGCCTCAGCGACGGTCTTTTGGCAGCAGTAGGTGGCTTATACCGCCATTGTCATAATTAGGGCCTTTAATTCTTAGAGAATTTGGAATAAAACAATTTTAAAAGGGGAGTTAGAAAGATTTCCTAAAGAATAAAAAAAAAAAAAATCAAACTCAGTGCTCCAGGATACTGTCACCAGGAGCCAAATAAAAGACAACAGCCACTGCAAGTGCATTATGGGATACTGGAAGAATAGGAGTCCTGTACGCTATCAATTTTCAGCCTCATATGGCTGCAGCCTATAGGGCCCAATTTTATCCTTTTGTTTCCTTAAAAAATTCTATTCTAGTTCTGAGTGACATTTATATATTTTCAATAGGGGTTAGATGTTTAAAGTAAATAAATGGAACAGGTTTACATTACCTTTTTTATTAGGCTCCTAAATTGTTTTACATCAAAAAAAGAAGATGTAGCTTTTCGAACAAAAAGCAAATAGAGAATACATTTTCTTTGAAAAGGTGCTCTGGGATTCTCCTCTTGGGCAGGACTAATCAGAGCTTACAGTTATCATTTGCACTCCCCCTCGTGATTTAAAGTAGGGAGTTGCTGTTTTTTCAGTTGTAGGGACAAAAATTGACCAAACACTGTTTAGCCATTGCACTTTGGTGTGTTGATCCCACTGAGGGAGAACACAGAACATGCAATTGAGTTGGGTGGTGGGAATTGAGGTGAATGTGCAGGTGGAAATGGGAGGAGAGGGCTGAATGTTTAGGCTGTCACCCACAGGAATGCATATGCTTTCACTGAACTAAATGTGGATCGCTGTGGCTCAGGAGTTTGTCTTCATGTCCTCACCTCTGGTTTTGCTTACTGCACACAGCACTAGTCATGTCACAGCTTTAGGTAGCATGCAATGGGTTATTTGATTTCCTAACAGCTATTATAAAAATACATGTTTTATAAGCTTGCCATTATCCAACATGGAGCGACTACGCTAGGGAACAGGCATAACCAGTAAGTGGCAGCATGAAAATGCAGTGTAATAAATGGCTTTATTGATGGAAATGCTTGACATCCGAAGCAGACAGAGCACTCAATCTATAAGACACAAGGGACACCTTCTCTCCCTGAAGCACGCAGTTACAGAAGTATGACAATGGCTTTCAGAATCACATAGTAAAGATGGGGCATGCCCTTTGTACACATAAGATAATGAAGACTATGCTTTTCAAGGTCTTTAAAATGAGAATCGTGTAACTAGCTAGCAGTGACAGGCCAAGCAGACGCTACCTAAGGTTACTGTGTAATGATGGTGGGCTAGTTTAATTTGTTCAATATCTTTCCCAGTTGAGTAGGTACTGGGGACAGGGGTGTTCTGTCCCGGTCTGGTTTTTCTCATTTCTGTGTGAGGACTACCATTTGGTGCGGATGGGAGGGGTGGTTGTGAGATCTCAGTAGAAGGATGATTCCATGTCCTCCTGGGTTCAGTATTCAATCTGTAAATGGAACCAGGGGATACTGTGGCATCTACTGTCCAGGTTATCTGCCAAGATTTCATATCTATGATAATGATACTCAACTGCTGGAGCAGTTATCAACAGCAAAGTATCTTTGTGAGCTGGGACACTGCCATCTGGAAACCGAGATATGGATAGCTCATATCCAGAAGAATGAAATGGTTCTTGATGACCTTTCTCCTGCCCTTGCAGTTATTGTTAAATCTTTGGGGATTTGCAGTAACGATTAACTATTACTATTTGTGCGTCCACATGTATAGAAGTTGCCCTCTTTCCTAACTTCCTCTTTCAGTAGAATTGTTCTATTGACATCTAATCCCTGCTTTACATACAATCTAAATTTGAATGGGTAGTCCCTGATAATTTGTCCAATTGCTTCTGGAATTTCAGCCTTTGTGGATTTGCCTAAATCATCCCTTCACCTTCGCTTACACCCCCCCCCCCCCCAAATTCCAAATTCCAAATAGGGAACTACATTAACTGGTACTATCAATTTTAGATTCAGTTTAAGGTGACTTGTCTCACTCATCAAGGAATGCTTGATGAAACTCCCCTCTACCTTCCTCTCAGATTAAAGATCTCAGGGACTGTGGAGCACTGAGGAGAATCCTAAATCCTGGTATATTAAATCCTGGAACTCTCTTGCTTCTTCACCAGGGTTCATTGTTGAATTTCTTTTTGTTAAGAAATCACTAAAATGTGAATACCGGGCTTCCCCATATGGGTTTGTTTTTATATTTTTGAATGCCAGTGGTATGTACTTTACCATTTATATTGGATGTTAGTGATTTGCTTGCTGTAAAACACTTGGATGCATTTTGATGTTGTTCCTACTGATAAATAAATAAATATACCAGACATATTAGGTCTGACTTGGGGCTGTTGATAAAAGATAAACATGACAGAGGTGGATTACATAAAAGTCAATTTACCCAAATGTGGCAGTGAGAAAGTAGCAAAAGGCAGGCCAGAGGCAAGGTCTGTGCTGAAAATTAACAAATATGAACAATGAAGCTTTCCTTGGCCCCCGAGCAGACACCAGTGTATGACCTGCTCGAGAACACAAGTGACAAGTACTCAGCGCTGTACGCACCAGGCTCACGGCCCAGGGACCCAGGTCTAGGAACCGCCCCAACAGATCCAGAGCTCGCAGTCGGTGTACCTGGCTGAGCAGCACCTGCAAGGGAAGGAGGCACAAGTTAGAGAGTGGGGAGGAAGGGAAGCAGCACGGCACAGTATAGTCAATGGTAACTGACTAGCACACTTATTAAAGATACCTGCTGCAATCTTCACAATTTATCAATTTATCTACTTGTTGTGTACAGAGCAAATACATCGCCTTTTGGTCACTTCCGAACATTCACAGAATCTTTAAATTCACAGTACACCACATACATAAGAAAGGCAGTATCATGTTTCTGAAAAGTTAGACAGCTAATGGAGTCATATTCAATCAGCATGGATTTTCAGTAGGCGGCTGAGTGAGAAATTTGTTAAATTGTAAAGAATCATAATCCTTCCAAACAGAAATTCATAATGGAAATTGCAGAATAAGCCAACCAGCACATCAAGCCTGCCCAATTTGCCATTAATTTGGCACACGAGGACCGTGACGCAGCGTGTTGAGCCAAGACTCTCATACAACTCTTGACGTCTTTGGGGGATTTTTTTTCCTCATAGATTTTAAGTTGACATGCTTATAACCAGCATGTTACCTCCTTCCCCTTATTTTAATTCTCAGAAACCACATAATAATGAAACACAATGTTGCAGCACCTCAAAAGCATAAATAGCCTTTTGATGTTTTTCAGGTTGCTACGGGCAAAACGTATCAGAAAAGTTTTAAAAACTTCCAAACCTCTGCTGAGATACAGCACCCCTGCCTCCCATTTTCACTGGGAAAACATGCATGTTTTTGCTGGGTTCACTTCAAAGAAAGTAGACATACCTTTCCAATTAAACACAAATCTGGTTTTAGAAAAGTGTTTTTACTAAAAATGTGTTATACTCAAATTCGTTTTTGATTGTAAATGTTGCAGATTGTTTTGCGTAAAAGCAGAACACAATTTTTAGGGAGTAAATGTTGACAAAGGTGCAGTTTTAAAAGTGTTTTCTAAATAAGGCCATAGTTGCTAGGTTAATGTCCTTACGGTCCTTCACTGCAGCTCCCCCTTGCTGCTTTGCTGCTTCCCTGGTTACTGATTTGTTTACTTTGTTATTGTGCTCAACCTTGTTTAACTCGCCTTCCTCCCTCTTCACATAGCCTAATTAATAGAGGCTGCAATGCAGGGGTGCGGTAGACGTGCACAGCGGGCAAGCCGCTGACATGCCAAAGGCAAGCTTATCTACACCTATCTGCGTCTGGACCATGCCCAAATCAACGCAGTCTCTTCCGCCCGCTTCTTCACTCTTCAACATGCTCCGTAAGATCTTCCAATGGCTTCCTGTCAACATTAGACAAACCATCACTCAAGCCTTAGTCACCAACCCGCTGGACTACAGCAACACACGCTACGTAGCAATCACCACACACCTCCTGAAGAGAATACAGACCTTACAAAATTCAGCGGCCAGACTCATCTTTGACCTCTCCAAATTAACCAACATCACACCCATCCTCAAGAAGCTCCATTGGCTCCTCATTCAGAAAAGATGAGAATTTAAGATGCGGATCTGCACCTGCAAGAACCTTCACAATAAAGGACCAGCATACATCAACCACCGCCTGAACTTCCACCAACCCTACAGACACCGGCTCTCTGCTTCCCTTTTCCTTGCACATACCACCCACATCCGCCAAAGCAACAGAGGAGGATGCTCCTTTTCTTACCTCACTGCAAAATCCTGGAATGACATCCGCTTCACCTACAGACCTCATCCTCTCTTTAGGAATTCAGGAAAGGACTCAAGACTTGGCTGTTCAACAAATCCCTTAGCAGCTATATTCTCAGCGCCTAGATACCCTCATAGGTGAATAGCTGCACTCTATAAATCCTGATTGAGTGATTGATTGAATGTTTCTGTGAAGAAATGTATATGGTACGAGCATTGCAGTTTCCTGAAACTGTCATTGTGCTAGGGTGCAATTAGCTAGCTTAAATCATTACTGGACACAAACAGTTAGGAGCGCACCTGCCTGACATCCCAGCAATTAATCTGCCCCAAGCATGCCAGGGAAGAGGTACTGAAACCGGGTGATTTATGGCAGCATTCCCAGCACCCCGCAAATATGTTCTCTGCTGAAGAAGGGATTAACCCAGAAACACATGTGTCCAGAGATGCACAGTAAAGGCTGTACCTACTTAGAGGTGAAATATTTAAAAATTAATGGAGTTCGTTTTTTGAAGATACTACATCTACCATGATGCAATGGGGCAGATTAATTGCTGGGATGTCAGGCAGGTGCGCTCCTAACTGTTTGTGACTTTAAAGGCTCCCTTGAGCTACTGGGCTGACGAGCTCTGGAGCAGGCACCAGCATGCCAGGGAAGAGGTACTGAAATCGGGTGATTTATGGCAGCATTCCCAGCACCCCGCAAATATGTTCTCTGCTGAAGAAGGGATTAACCCAGAAACACATGTGTCCAGAGATGCACAGTAAAGGCTGTACCTACTTAGAGGTGAAATATTTAAAAATTAATGGAGTTCGTTTTTTGAAGATACTACATCTACCATGATGCAATGGGGCAGATTAATTGCTGGGATGTCAGGCAGGTGCGCTCCTAACTGTTTGTGACTTTAAAGGCTCCCTTGAGCTACTGGGCTGACGAGATCTGGAGCAGGCACCAGCATGCCAGGGAAGAGGTACTGAAACCGGGTGATTTATGGCAGCATTCCCAGCACCCCGCAAATATGTTCTCTGCTGAAGAAGGGATTAACCCAGAAACACATGTGTCCAGAGATGCACAGTAAAGGCTGTACCTACTTAGAGGTGAAATATTTAAAAATTAATGGAGTTCGTTTTTTGAAGATACTACATCTACCATGATGCAATGGGGCAGATTAATTGCTGGGATGTCAGGCAGGTGCGCTCCTAACTGTTTGTAAATCATTACTGGAACCTGGGGTCCCCCAATGAATCATCATTGGAATCCAGGGACCCTGTAAAGATCACCCTTTCACGGTTCTGTTTGTCTTCGACTTTATTTCAGGTACATCAGTGTAGCGACATCTTCAGCACAGCTCCACACTTCAGTTCTCGCCACTTCTTCTTCTCTCTCAACCCCCACTGTTCCGTCTGACCTCACTGCTTACATCATCACATTCTAGACTCTCCTCCTGTCACTTCTCTACTGGTTATCTCCACATCCCCCCCCCCCCCCCCTCATAGAGTCATAAGTGGAAGCTGGGGCCCCTGGCCTAGGCAATTTCAATGATTTGAACCACAAAACAATACATAAAAATACTGAAATAGCATTCATCAAACAAGTACACAGACGATGAAATATTTTAACTCACAATTTAAAAAAAAAAAAAAATAATCAAAACTTTAATTTTAACGGAAAGGCTGGAGCATTTGTAAATTCAACTGAGGCCACTCATTGTCCATATTATACTCTGTATGATGCACTCCAAGTGCTCCCACAACTCAATTTGAGGAAACTAACCTAATATCTACCCTACAATTTCAAATTCCTTCACATTTATAAAAATGTTTTAAAATGTTGAATTTTTCTTCTTTATATACAGTTTATTAATATGGTAATATTGTGCCATTTTCTAAGCAGTCACAGACTCCCTGAGTAGGCTTTGCGGACCCCCAGGTTAAGAACCACTGGGCTAGCCTGGTCCATAGTATCACAATTGTAAAATGTTGCTGTGATGCAAATTTGACCTCAATTGCTTTTGAACTTCTGAAGAGATCTCAATGCTCCTCTACCCCATTCACCTGGGCAAATATGCATGTTTTCAATTTAAAAAGAACAGTCACACTTTCCATTTGATTATTAAATCCGTTTTATGTGCAAAATTGTGGATTTTTGCATTAGAAAGGTCCCTTTTGTTCAAATTTGCTTTTTGGAATAAAGGTTGCTGACTGTGTTGTGTGAAAGTAGAAATTCTTTTTTTAAGTGAAAATATTTACAAATGTGTTTGATTAAAAGTGCTTTGCTGCCATTAAAAACATTTCCTTATATGTGATATATGTTAAACCCTGCTTCTTCAGAGATGATCACTACTAGTTAAATGTTTTGCCCCTGGGTTGAGTAGACTGGCTAGCCCAACCCATCTAAGCATATCATGTAACAGTGTTGCAGCCTTTTTCTTCACATTCACCTGAGGGTCCTATCGCCCGGGCATCCTCCAGATAAGGGCATCTGAGGCACGGAGTGACTCCCTGAAGCCATTCCCATCTTGTGTGTCTTATAGCCTTAAGCCAGTACCATTGTTCTTCAGTTCCAAGTCACACCAATTGCCAGCAAGAACCAACAAGTATTTGCAATGCAATAGTACTCACATTTGCGAGAGTCAGAGCTACTGGCGTTGTAAATGACAATGTCATTTAACTATGAGTTTTGGTTTGGAGTGTATTCTGTGACATTGTATTTGTATGAGATGTAACTTAAGTGTGGCAGAAGTCTTACAGGAACATCGCTAACTGTTTAAATATGGGAAACATACAAGATACTTGGGGGAGAGTGGCCCCCTACCGATATGAGGGCTACTGGGGAAGGAATGACCGGGATGCAGTTGCCTTAAAAGGTGCCACATATAGAAGAATTGGCACAAGGTGAATGCTGTGCTCTGGCTCGATACTAAAAACGAAAACAAGACAGTGACCTACTGGCTGGAGAGGAGGGGAAGAACGAGGAAGGAATGTTATTGTTTTGTATTGATGTTAACTTGAAACTCAATAAAATAAATATGAGAAAAAAAAAAAACGTCGCTTACTAACATGAAGCGTTATAGGCGGACGGAGTTGTGTTACATTCACATAAAAAAATTAAGTATTATAACAATCTGTGGAAGCAATCCTAGTGTTTTTCAGATATTTTAAAGCAAGCGCAATGAACATAACTCTAAACAAATTCTTATACCTGAAAGGTTCAACTGCTTTTCAAGCAGTGCCCAAAGTGTGCCATGCAGGAGTTGGCATCACCACGCCCAATCTCAACCTAGCCCCTAGACGTCTGGTGCAAAGGCGTCTGATGCTTGCTCCCACACATAATTTAGTTTGAAGCTGCCTTGCTGTTCTTGAAGGGCTGCCCTTCATGTCAAATACAAACGTGATCACGCACCATGATAGAAATGGTTGGCATTGTGTTATTTTTTAACAGCCAGTGCTCCACTGCTAGGCTTCCAGTTAATGCAGATTTACAATGCCAGGAAGGCCCTGCCCAGGAAGGAAGCACTACAGCTGTAAAACTAACAAGTCTTCACTCTGTGGAGCGGATCTGCTTTACTGAGGGGAAAAGCAGTAAAAAAATAAAAATAAAAAAAAAAGCAGTTTAAATATCAATGCTATGGGAATGCAAAGCGAACCATTGGCAAGTTGCAGCCACGTAAAAAAAGTGAAAGTATAGAACCCAAAAAAAGGAAACCGAGGAGCAGAACACCACTGTAATTAGGAACAAAGAAGCACGGCTAGTAACACAGGAACACATGATTAAAAAGTAAAGTGAAGAGAACAGAAGAAGAGAAATCAGAAGTGCAGAGCACAAGAATAAAAAAGAAATGTACCAGAAAAGAAACTAGAAGAGAGGAGCAGGCACATGCACAATGCAAAGCAGAGTGAGCCATGCAGAGAAAGGATTGGCTGCGATTAAAGGCAAAACCGAAACCAGACGGGAGGAAGGGCCATGAGACCCTGTGACAGGAGGAAGTGTGAACGCAGCCTGATGGCTAACAAAAATGTTCTCTTATTGAAATCGACTGGGAAGGAACTAAGCACACAAAAAGGGGCATTTAGAAAAATGCACCAATAAAAAGGAAGCATTTAAAACAAGCACAACAAAAAAAGAATGACAATAGTGGGCGTGGTTTAAGCCCATTGACTGAATACAGCATGTCTTGCAGACTGCACATGTGGGCTAACTAGGCTCGACCTAAAAAGCACTGCTAGCCTTCAGACCTACACAAAACCATTGCCTTCAGAATAGGGCTGGTATAGTACAATCTACTTTCTAACAATATACATATTTATGCCACATCTGTTTATAAAGCACAAGTTGATCTGTTGCTCCTGAGTGTACCAGGTGTACACTTATTTGGTTGCCCCTAACTGCTGCCCACCGAGGGATGGTCCTCAGGTGCTCCTGAAGACTGTATGTGGAATTTATTCTGCCTCTCTGTAACCAGTGCATGCCACGGGTGACTTCACTGTTGTCCCTGGGTCGACCATAGCAAGTAAAGTCAGAAATCCCCCAAGCAAGGTCAATTCTTAATATTAACGGGCCAGTGTCATTTACAAGCTGGACATTAGTTCATAATCTCTATGACTAATTTGCCCCAACTCCATTCTTTTCACCACTTCTCCTTGATATACTCCTCATTTAACCTAATACAATCCATCTGCAGGGATAACTAAATATCACAGTAGTTGCCTGCTGCATCTACTTAACAAGTCAATATATCTAGACTTAAGCTACAGTTTGTTGGGATGGAAATGTTCATGTGCACTGCTCTGCATGACTCTGGAGAGCATGCATTCCTGTCTCAGGTTCCCTTAAATGCAAGTTAAGTCGTTTTTAAAATGTTTTCACCTCAGCACACGACAATCAAGCATGTGCACTGACAGCTTTCTGAGACGCGGATTGCCCCTAACAATGGGGCTTGGTGGTTGAAAGAGGAACACCATACACACTGCCCATTAAGGAAAATGACTACATTCAGCACACCAAGCTGTAGCAGACTGGCAGTAGTGCCAGAAACAGATGATAGTAGCAATATAGAGGTTTGACCAGCCAGAGAGAGTTGCCTATTCACATCTTTTGCGTTGCTCAACTGGTCTGCCAGTACTCTGCAATGAAGGCATGCAGGATGGATCTATGTGTAATCCATGTGTGTAGAGTAGTCTGTGCCTGGAGTGTGTTTGTTACATGTGGCTGCACAGGAATGCAATTCAATTTCCTGCATTAGAATAGAACCTACGATGGAGGCTTTCCCCCTACAACATCTGAGCCCCTATTAAAAGGGTTTGGACGATAGCAGGCATCTGCCCCACTTCCACTTTGTAGTGTAGGGTTCACCTCCCCCCCTTTTTCTTCATTCTTTCTTAGACGTGTTAACCCCACCAGATTAAAGAGGGGTTAAGTGTGGAATCCTGCTTCCTTTTGTGTTTTGTCATTATTTTCGGCCTCCCTGGAACAGGGGCAACCTTCTTCATCCAGCTGACACAATAAGACAAATCTGGAAAGAATATCCAAAGGGCAGGAACTACCTGAAACCGGTCTGAGAGGTGAACTTGTAGATCAAAAACTCAGACTGCAAACTATGTTTAAGCATGGAGCAGAAACTACCAGCCAGTGTGCCAAGATTTCTCTACCAGAGGGGCCCACAGCAGGGAGACCAATAAATTCCCTTATAATACAGATTTGGGACCAGAATCCTGGGGAGTGTGACAACCAGCAAGGAGGGGCTTCCTTGGGTATATATTGAAAGAATGAGCTGACTGACTGCTTGAGTACAGGTATTGAAGATGCCCATGCACAAGGAACACACTGCATGGAAGAGTTGTGTGGATAGGAACTGTAACCACTGCATTGGGACTTAGTAAACTAGAGCTACTGGGATGAGTTAGCTAGATCTCAAGGAGCCACATGTAAACATTTACCAATATATCCCCTAAGAAGGCAAATACGTGGCTTGCAATGTACTAAATGAGGAGCCTAAGCCTACTCCTTCTCAAATAAGTTCTTACCTTAAACAGAGAGTACCACCTGAAATGCCCTCTGATGATAATTCACAGGATTATGTTGTGTGCTGTTTGAAAAAATACTTTTTTCTGGGTAAAAGCACTGGCTAGCCCTTGATTTATTAACTTATCAGATGTCTCACTGAGTTCTGAGTCTCCACCTCAGACCACTTCCCCCCCAGTAAGCCTTAAAGTGCCAGACTTCGCTACTTGAGGAACAAGTTACCTACTTTAAGTGGTGCTATTTCTGGTGCATACTTTATCTAACTGCAGATACCCCACTTTGTTGATATTCCCCAGGCATCAGACTAGAGCCAGATACATTACAGCAGTACTCTTGCACGCCTCTAGGTGGCATCATGCATCTCCACGTGGAGCTGCATATGAATCCCACCAAAGATGTGCTGCTGTCAGTTGTTTTCTTAAGCTTGTTCATCCCCTGGAACAAAGAGCCCATCATCAAATTGGTATGACCAGTGTGCAAATCTCCAGGCTGGGGCCTTTAAAGATGGAAAAGAGTTCAGTTCATAGAATGGGGAGGTGGAGGGTCGCTGAGAAATGTGTGGTTGGAGCATTCACCACACAGACCATTACCAAAGGTATGTAACTTGTTCTTCTGATGGACACCTCTAACTGCAGATTCCTCACCATGTGAATACATACTATAGCAGTACCTCCCCAAGTCTGTGAACTGGCTCATACCAAAAAGTCCTGCATAACTGAGCTGGCAAAATGCCCATCTTGACAGACCTGTAATGCTTCATGAACGTGTGCACCGAAGCCAAAGTAGTTGCCTGACAAATATCCAGGACAGTCACTCTGTATGCCAACACAATGGTAGAAGCTTTGGCTCTAGTGGAATGAGTTCACAGGCCTTCTGAAGGCTGCTTCATGACCAATGTGTTGGAGCACTTGAGGCAGAGCTCTATCCATCAAAGGTGGTCCACGTCTGCACTGCCTTGCACTTCTTTGCTCCAACAAACCCTCAAAACAGCAGGTAACCCTTTTTATGTTTCTCTGAGAGATAATATAAAAATGGGTGCAATCTTGGGGTCCAAATGTTTTAGTATCTCTACCTATTTTGAGGTTTGGGACAGAGCAAAGAATGCCGGAAGTGTGATAGCCTGTCAAACGTGAAACGGTGTTACTACTTTTGGCAGAAAAGAAGCTTGGGTCCTCAGCAGAAACATAGCTGGAGAGGAGGTGGAAAAGGGTGGCTGTACAGAAAAAAACTGAAGATTGGACACATGCTGAGCTAATATTATAGCAGTCAGGAAGACAATTCTGAAAGTCAGGAGATGTAATGGCAAACGGTGCACTGTCGGAAAGGGCGTACACGTTAAAAAAGTAAAAATCAAATTTAAATCCCACTGTGGCGTCACAAAGGACTTTCTGGTGGAAATAAATGTTGCAAACCTTTCAGAAATCTCATCACAATAGGTGATTAAACAACGAAGGATGATCTGGAAACTGATAAAAGCAAAGAGGGTAGACAAGTAGCATTTAATAAAGCCCAAGTCAAGTCCTTTTTGTGGGAGGGACATAATCAAGAAAACTTCAAAAACGTGCCCTGGGGTGTGTCAGTCTGGCGTGTGCTGCATCAAAACACAAATTTGACCCAAAAACCGACATACACCGACTTGTATAGGTTTGTATGGTTGCCAAAATGAAACCAAAGACCTCAGGAGGACACGCAAATGAGGGTAACTGGCACCACTCAATCTCCAAACATGGAGATGCAGTTTGTTCAGGCCCCAGGGCAGCAACCTGTCCTGCTGCTGCAGCAGCAGATCCTCTCAAAGTCAAAGCTTGATTGGCAGGACATGCCCAGGAGTTCCGGGTACCACATTCTCCTTGCCTAGTCTCAAGCCACTAGGATCACTTGGGCCGTTGTTTATGAACTTCTTCAGAACTCGAGGCAGGAGCTAAGAAGGCTCACAGGAGTCCTGCGCTCCACTCTAACCTGAATGCATCTTCCGGGGCACAAAAGGTTTGATACTGTACTTTCTCTGCAGTGATTTTTTTTTTTCCAGGGCTTGCCCCTTCGCTGAAAAATGCACTGTGCCATCTCAGAATCTAACCACCATTTGTAATTAACCAGGTGCCACAGGCTGAGGTCATCCACCCTGGCATTAAAACATCCTACCGGGTGGTTTACAACTGGGGACATGTCCTAACGCTCCAGCCAGCTGCAAAGACTCAGTACCCTTGGCACAGGACTGAGGAGTCATCCATCCAGTGGCCCATACATGTTGCAGTACTACACTGCACTGGTGTTCATTGTGAGCACTGGAACCTGCCTGGTTGAGAAGCCCTTCAGGCAATTCCAACAGGCTGATGTGGAGACAGGTCTCTGCCGGAGAACAGAGCCCTCTGATCTCCACCCCTTCTAGATAACCTCCCCATCCCAGCAGTGATATATCTGTCACCAATTTCAGCTTTGGTGGGGCAGGGAGAAATGTCTGCCACTGGCCCAGTTGTGGTTCAACCATCACTGCAGGTCTCCTCCGAAGCCAGGATGGAATCTGATAAATTCCCTTGGTGCTTGGCCCACTGAGACTACAGGTTCCAGTGCAGAGCCCACTTGGCACAGCTGATGAGCTGGGATGCAGGATGTGAAGAGGCCCTGCAGTCCCACTCACCAACAGTCAGGACAGAGACTGAAATATTGCATAAGTCATTCGTAGCCTGAATGTCCTAGACTTGTTGTCGTGAAGGGAAGGCCCGAAACTGCACTGTATCCAGGAAAACTCTGATGAAAAGAACTCCCTGCGAAAGAGTCAGGTATGACTTTGGCATGTTGATTGTGAACCGCAAAAATGTCAGGAGGTTGCCATCATATGGAGGTGGTCTAAGACTGACAGTGGCGAACCCGCCTTTGACAGTCAGTCATCGAGATAGGAGAAAACAGAAGGACGAAAGTGTGCCACAACCACTGCAGTCACTTTCGTCAAGGTAAACTGAAAATAATGCTGGCCCACCTCAAACTGCTAGTAGGCAGGTGGGAGTGCAGACCGGATACATGAAAGTAAACATCCTGCAGGTTCAAAGCCACCATCCAGTTTCCCGGGAGACAGAACCTGGGTCAGTGTAAGCATTTTGAATATTTCCTTCTGCAAGAAGACATTCAGAGAACAGAGAACTAAAATAGGATGAAGGCCTCCATCCTTCTTTGGCAAGAGGAAATAACAGGAGTAACAACCAGTCCCTATTTCCTGGGCTGGAATCCTCTTTATGTCACCTTTGGCATTAGAATCTGCACTTCCTAGAGCAAGATGGACAAGTGCTCTTCTGAGAGATGGTCTGATGTGGGTAGACGTTGCTGATGGTTGAAAAGGAATGGCAAGATACAGCAGAGCATAGTTGCATTGGATGATCTGAAGAACCAACCTGTTGGATGATATGTTTTGTCGTACTCTGAGAAAATATCTGATCCTGCCTCCCATAGGGTGGGTGTGCTCCATTAAGGGCAAACTAAAGAGGCTTGGAGGAGAATGTCGGGCTGGAGGGGGACTGGGAAGTTTGCTGAGATAGGGCTTCATTAAATGGAACTAATGGTTTCAATGAAGTTTCTGCTGTTGCAAAACTTGTTAGTACATTGGTGCTGAATTACATTGTTGGCAGCTCTAAGTTCAAAACCTCCGCTGCCAGTCTCACTATCACAGCAAAGGAGGCTCTCTACTGTTGATGGTCCAGAGAGAGAACACAACCCAGTGTCCGTGTGTCAAAACCACCGTCATCCTAATAATCCAGATATAAATTGTCATCAACATAATGTTGGGGTGGGGGGGAGGAGGAGGGAAACTCCCCCTCACCACTGTCATCCACAAAAGCTGGTAGACTCTGATCAGAGTCAGAACCAAAATTTTGCTTTAGTGCTGGGGGTGCGGCTCCGAGACAAAGGCATGGTCTGGTCTAAAACAGAATAAACTGGGCCTGGGTGTGTCAGTATAGTGTGGAGACTTGACCTCGGTTGGGGCCGTGATGGATTTGGCACGGAAATGGAGAAGATGATATGACGGGCCCATGCTCCTATTTTGAGCTGGCTTCTGAGGATTCTTTCTGTATTTGGCGACATACAGCTTCATGTTCCTGGATTGCCTTTAGCTTTATAAGGGCACACTCCTCTCAAGACTTGGATCGAACTCAAACACCAAAGGCAGGTCTCATGGGGATCTATCACAGAAATCTGTTTGAAACAGTCCATGAAAGGCATAAACCCTCAAATTTTAGGAGGGGACATAGTTTCCTTGCAATCAGGAAAAAGTAGTATTTTTCAGAAGAAACCTGTCAACTGACATGGAAAAGGTAGGCGCAAACTAACGATCCACGTACGAAGGAATTAAAGAAAGGACCTGACATAAGCACACAGGAGTGCAGCGTACACGCGCCTCTGTTTGTTGGTTCTGGGGCAGAACAAAGTCAGCATGGAACTGTACAATGACATCTACCAGTGCAGGAGCAGTGCTGTTTTCTTCTTCCTGGTCCAGTCTAGTGCATAGGGATATTCTAAAGTTGAGGAATCTATGGCTCAAAGTATCCATCAGAAAGTGTACCCGTGCCATGGAAAGTTAAATGCCATATGTGGGCTCCAAGTGTTTATTCACACCACCCACATGAGTTGGAAAAATATATTTCTGCGAGGTGCGCTACTGAGCTCTAAATAGACTGCACAGTCTCACATGGCACAGAAAAATGACGCTGTACTTAGGCTTTGTAAAAACATCAGGAAGAACCTTAATACTGTTTAGTTACTACAGATAGAGAAGCCACAACTGCTAAGGGAAATTATTCTGACAGCCACGTTTACTTAGGGGTTTTGGTGATATAACAAAGGAAGCTTTACAATGATGGTAAGAAGGTCAAAGCCTTGAGTTTCTTGATGGTTGAAGTCAGTAACAGCAAGGTTGTAATACATTCCACTATCAGGCCATTAGTTGAAGGAGTACAGTATGCACAGTGTGCACCACCTCAAATGTCTCCTTCGGTTGATTAGGAATTCCATGTTTAGATGTCCTGTCAACGACAAATATTCTTGTAGCGCTGAAATCAAGAAAATACTTTTTTTTTGTATTTTTACATGCCTCACCCAAATACGAAAAGACTGGTGTCAAATAAAAATGGCACCCTTCTTCAGAGTGAAATTTGAAGAGAGAGCTTCAGGAAGATTATCATCACCAAGACTTTTACTTTTTCAAACGTTTTGGGTGTAGGTGTCTCTCAGAGGATTTTTGGTCTACTCAGACACGTAGTATTAGATATTCAGCTTCACCACAGTAAAGACAAAGCTGCTTCAGTTGCCACTTGCGTCTTTCAGTATTGGTAATTGTACCTCTGGTCCAAACTATTTGCATAAAAGCGTCAGTGGATTCCACAGCTTTCATATTATCTGGGCCTACAAAGCAAGGTAAACTTTGGGGAGGCAAACGTCTGAGTTGGACGTCTGGTCCTTTATTCTCTCTTCCTCCTGTGCCACCTACATTCAATGAGTAACACTGCCTTAATAGCTTTGCTTAGTAAGAGTACGAGCTATATGTACTAACTCATTTTAATGTCTTCCTTATGTCCTCGTCAGAACAATGCCAAGAAGTTTATTTCCACCCACATAGTTTCAGCGCTGAACTATCTTAATCTAATTACATAATCCATGATGTCCTGATATCGCTGTTATTTTAGAGGGAATTTCAGGCGAGTTTTCCAGGTCGGGTCTGTGAAAGATTCATAGGATGCTTATAAGGTAGAATAGTCACTAAAACATGGATCAGAGGAAGTTAGCTAGGCTGTTGCCCAAGATAAGGCAGCTGATATTAGTTGACTAAATAGGCATCCCCTGGCTCTTTCAAACACAAATCGTGCCTGTCAAAAAGTTTAATTGGCATTCAAGATATCAAAGATTCTTCAAATTTACCGGGATTCGTATCTTACTGGATAGCAGGTGGAAAGAAAATTAAGGGGCTCCCAAATGGCAAAAGACTGCTTAGTAGTAGCATTCTCACTTCCAAGTAAAATAATCTCTGCATGTTGTTGTTGAACAGTGTCATGAAAACCTGGAGCTGGGTCCATGACTAATGTGGGTACTGAAGTTATGTTATATAATACTATATATATGTATTTGTATAGCACACAACTCCCCCAGGAGGGTATCCTGGCGCTGAAAGGAGCTGTATGTGCCAAGCTAGTGTTGGGGCTAGGAGAGCAGCCAGGCCTTCAGTTTCTTGTGGTACTCTGGAACAGAGAAGGGGACTCTGATGTGTAGGGGTAGGTCGTTCCAGGCATTAGGAGTGAGGTAGGAAAGGCATGACTGCCAAATCTGGTTCTGTGTGTGCTGGGGAGAAGGGAGTATGAATAGCAATCAGGATAACCAGGGGTGTCTGGTAGGTTTCTGAAAGTTTAAGATGTTGTGGTACGTGGGGCCAATGCTATGTAAGGCTTTGTATGTTGACATCGCAATCTGTCGAGCGCAGGAAGCAATGGTAGCTCTTTATCCAGGAACTCTTGGAACGGAGTTAAGGGAGATTCCCTTCAACTGGTAGTCGCTCAAGTAGCAAGCGATTTCCAATCTGCAACAATCCAAAATAGCAGAGTTGCTGAAAAAGCAAAAGGAAAAATCAGACGGGCAAAAAAATTGAAAAGCAAAGGGGGATGAAAATACCAGCAATAAGGAACTGGAAATATTGGGCATATATTTCCTCAAAAACATGACTTATGCACTTGTCGACTGCTGGCTGGAGACCATGTCTGTTAAGTGATTCCCATGACCATTATAGGGCCATATTAGAGTAGAGAAAGACTGCACTGGGCAAATAGATTTGCACCATTTATTCTGCCTGTGTTACAGGGTGTTAGCTGGAAAAAGATTTCATTCTAATTGTTTGCCATATTTTCATTAAAATAAGTGCAATTTGCGTTTTCTTCAATTTGCACGATTACCAAATAATCCTACGTTTTAGGTAAATCAGTTTTCGAATAATTAGTAAACAAATTAACTACAAAGTCACAATTTGCTGTATTTTCATTAAAAATAGTAGTTCATGGACTAGCAGTTCTTTATTTTTTTTTTAGATGTTACTCTTTATCAAGATTCTCTATCACTCATTTACAGTGAATAATAAGGAAAACATGTGCTACATATGTTTTTGACCTCAATTGTACCCCGATGTAAACATCTTTATGTAATACAGACTGGAGCAAAATCTGTTTGAAACATTTCTTTTTACAAACGTAGCGAAAATCCCACACATGTTTATTCTCTGTTCTTTTGTTACACTCGAAAATAAGCGAGAAATACGGCTCTGGGTGAACCTGATACTGGTTGCACACGTCTGCAAGTTATTTGACATAGAACTCATGGCGAGAGCGTTACTGGTTCCGCGACACATGCTGTACACAAGGTTACTAGTTCCAAAACGTTTGTGGTTAGCGCAGTACTACTGGGTCTAGATACTGGTTCACACTTGCTGTCTTCAGGTTACTTATCTAGCACTTCTGATGAGCAGATTGAGGGTCACGACACACACAGTACTGATGAGTCCTTCTGCTGGAGCAGCTCTGCACATTGCTACATCCAACCTGCTTACTTGTACCAGAAGTCACTCTGGTAGTAGATCATTTTAACTGTGGCCAAGGTATCCGGACACCACGAGATGGTCCAGCTCGAGTATGGTTGATTCACGAGCTGATCCAAAACACAGCAGAAATGTGCGGAAACTAAACAGTGGACTATGAACCGTGGTCTTAAATCATGCATTATTACACCAACAGCGGTGCATTATTCACGCTGGTAGAATCAAGGAAATTAATACGAGCCTTCTACACCAGGAGGAAGAAACGCATGGACCGCCAACTCTCCAAACCTCCATTGACAGCCAAGACATGTTGTCTTTCCCAGATCAAAGGGAAGATTCCCCCTTTCATCCGGAAGCAGCGAAAGTGGCTAAGAAACAGGAGAACTCCAAGGAAGACTGAGGTGGGGAATTAAGCGATATCCTTTGCATAGGTGGTGCATGTCACAAAGCACGGATGCCTCCTGCCCCCTCTTTAGAGGGGTAAACAGGTCGGGATAACTGTCCGCATTACACTGTAGGTTCGTCCACAACTGGGGCACCTTACACCTACCCTTAGGGAGACTTGTCAAGAGAACTT
Source organism: Pleurodeles waltl (assembly GCF_031143425.1). NCBI lineage: Eukaryota > Metazoa > Chordata > Amphibia > Caudata > Salamandridae > Pleurodeles > Pleurodeles waltl. The sequence goes on along the minus strand of NC_090446.1, from coordinate 971,553,189 downwards.
GCACAGTACTCTTGAGTACAAAGGACAGGCTCTAGTGCCCAGGGCAACTGGGCCGTCTCTAAGAAATATGTGATTATACAAGGCAATCTTAGAACAGGCTACTTAATCTGTGGGCCCCTTTCTTTCCTTGGATTTTTTGTAGTGTTAAAAATTGCTAAATTAGTGGCGTTCACATTTTCTTAGTCAGCCAAGCAAGAACTAGGCTTCTATTTAACTGCATCAAATGTGAAATATCCATAGACCATGGATCACAAGATTTATTAGGCCAATAGGTTGCGCCTATGCGGAACCTAGTGGGTTTGTCAATGTTTTTTTTATTTAGTCATGCTGTAAACATTTTGTACAAAATAATCAAAAATATTGTTATAATAGGATTATATGCTATATATTATAACACGATTATAGGACAACTTTTGTATAGTATGGTAGGACCGTCATTGTATAGCTTAGTATAGTATGGCATAGTATGTTATGGCCTCTCATTGTGTAGTACGGCAAGGCCTATTATTGTACAGTATCGTATGATACAGTCTGTCTTTGTATGGCCCATCATTTACAGTTTAGTATGGTCTGTCATTGTATGATTTGATATGGTATGGCTTGTCATTGTGCAGTATGGCATGTGATTGGATTGTATGGTATGGCCTATCACTGCACAGGGTGGTATGGTATGACCTGCATTTCTATAGTATGGTATGCTATGGCCTATTATTGTATATTATAGTATGCTATGGTTTGTCACTGTACAGTATGGTTTGGCATGGCCTGCCATGCTATGGTATAGTATGGTGTGTCACTGTGTGGTATGGTCTTTCATTGTATGCTAAAGGCCTGTCACTGTATATTGTGGTATGGTATAGCCTGTCATTGTGTACTATAGTATGGTATGCACTGTCATCGAACAGCATAGTATAGCCTGTGTCTGCATAGCATGGTACTAACCTGTAATTGTATAGTATGGTCTGGTCCATCATTGTATGGTATGGCTCGTCATTGTATAGTGTAGTATGGCATGACTATGGTATGGCCTGTCATTGCATAATAAGCCTTCTCATTGTACAATATCGTATGACCCGTCACTGAGTATTATGGTATGGCCTGTCATTTTATGGTATGTATTGCATAGTATGGTATGGCTTGTTATTGCATAGTATGATATGGCCTGTGATACAGAATATGTAGCTGTCTAGTATGGTATGATATTGTATGTTATGGTCTGTCATTGTACATTCTTGCATGGGATGGTATGGTCTGTCACTGCATAGTACAGTATGGCTTGTCATGTTATACTATGGCATGACCAGTCATTGCATAGTGTGGTATGGCATGTCATTGTATAGTAAGGTCTGCCATGGTATAGTAAGATATGGTACAGCCTGTCACTGTATAGTATGGTAAGGTATGGCCCGTCATTGTATAGTATGGTATGGACCGTCAATGTATAGTATGGTATTGTATGATTTAGTATGGTATGTCATTGTATACCATAACCCGTCATTGCATACTATGGTATGACCCGTCACTGAATACTAAGGTATGGACTGTGATTGTATATTATGGCAAGTTATTTTCTCACATGATATGGAATGGCTTGTCATTGTATAGTATGGTATGGTAATTTACATTACAATTCACACATTGAACTCCAGGAGGAAGTGCTATAGCAGCGATCAAACAAGCAAAAAAGAGCTTTGCAATTTGTTATTTCCGCACTGCAGTTTTCTAGTCAACCCTTATGCAAACATAAACCAATTTAAAACACACCCTGTGTTTTTCATAAAACACCTTAATCATGCCACAGACATCCTATAAATCATGAACAATATATAAAATATCAAAAAAGCACTTTGTTCTAAACTAAATGAGTGATTACTTAATAGTGGTAGCGCAAAGCCATTAATGTATTTAGAAATCATTGCTAAAACGATGCTAACAACCTGTAGCCTACAGGAGTAGTTTTGCTGCACTAAAGAGGAGAAAGGGAGAGGATCAAATGTGAAGCTAAACAAAAATAGGAAACGAATGATGAAAGCAAAAGAGCGGAGCAAAACCAGGAGCAAGGCAACCTAAAAAGACATGCACTCATGTAGTGTTGTAAGTAGAAGAAAAGATAGGCAGAGAGAAAGTGGAAGCAGCTGAAGGAGACTCCCAAAAATGAGGTAGTAGCCCAAGCTCCAGGAACTGGAGACAGAAGAACAGAAAGTTCACGCACACAAAAACTGACCAAACAGGAACCAGTAAATAAGACCTGCAATGAAGCCAACAAATGGTAAGCAATGGATGGGCTCCAAGCCTGTATCTAAACAAAATGTCTGCAAGTAACAGTGCATGTGCTGTCTCAGGCGAGACTTGAAAATGGAATGTCAGGAAGCAGGGCATGATTTTGAATCTGTGCAAGGTCCTAAAATTGTATTATACTACATGCCTGTGTGGCTGCTAGAGGTGGCATGCCAGAGAAAGCTCAAATCAGAAGCCTGACTCTGACCCAGCTCAAGGTCATCTTGGAACCTCGGGCCCAAGCCAAGCTGTTTTTTCACAGGGAGTGATGTGGCAACATGGCTACAGCTGCCGACCATACAACATGGAAAACAGGTTCGGATCTCGGCAAATCTCTCTGTGCCAAAAAAGATGCAACTTCGTCTGTCCCTGTGAAGTGCTCTTATGTACTTAAGCAAGGCAAGTGTTATGTAAAACCAGAAATAATATGTGGATTCCATCTGTCAACGGCACATAATCTCATCCTCCAAGAATTAAGGACAAAGCATCAACTTTTGATGTCAGAAAGAGATACCTATCTAGTGGCTGAATTGCATAGCGCGAAACTCAAAAATCTGTTAGTGATCTCAGTTCCCCTGTTTCACCAAATTGTGTGGTCCTAGGTAAGTACACGATTTCTCTGAGGCTTCCGTTTGTTGATTATCACATATGAAAGAACCTAGAAATACGAGAGTTCAGAATGTGTACAAAAACCTCATGAGTTTGATTTAATAGACTATAATGTTGCTCCTTCTCTAGCAAGAATTTAGGGCACATATAGGATACAGAAGACAACTGACTTGCTTCTTAGTTGACTAATAGCATTCATCAGGATGGAGGCAGAAATGTTTCTCAGTGGAAGTTTAAAAACTCTAATTTGTATGTAATACTTCTCAATGAAAGAGGTATAATCTTATGTACTAAACTGAAATGCTTCAGTATTTTAAAGAAATACACTTTTTTGAATCTGGAAGACACCTTATAGTCTAACACGATGTTTGTTGCATGAGTTACATGCCAAATAATTCTAAGGGCCGATTCATAAACAGGCTGTTAGAGCCAGAGTCGACCCTTAGCTCAACTCTGTAATTTGTTGGTGCGCTCACCACTAATGGCTGCTTTTTGGTGGGGTCAAAGGTCTTCTTGAAAAGTTGCAACAACATAACCTGCTAGTATACAGAGTAGACCTTTGGGTTTTCACCCTGTGAATTTGATAATAATGCAAGCCTATGAAGTGTAGCCCCATTTGCTTGAAAAAACACAACAAATGGGGTATTTAAAATTAACCTTTATTTGTGAGAGTGATCACTGTTCCCTCAACCCAGGCTATGTAGACTGACAGTGGTAGAATAATTCTTGGTGCATAGTACAGGTTCTTTCACAAGTACAACTGCAGGAGGGTTACCTTTAACTACCGCTTAGATAACATTTTGGACACTGGGGACCTGCATGTACATATCACATGACACCCTCCACAAAGTCAACCCTGTTAGTGTGAAACCTTGCCCTGCAGTCTGAGATCTGCAACCTTTGGAAGATAACCTTCCTGTTTAGTCTCATTCCAGATCTCACCTTAACCAGCCCAAAAAAAGCTTTCAAAAAGGGCAGCAGGGCTGCATGACCTTAGGCATGAGGAGATCAAACCTTCAAGTTTGGACGAGCCACTAGAAATTCAGAAGTCCAGGCCTTGCCATGTGAAGAAAACAAACATAGCCAGTAAGTGTTTCAGTGTTTCTTTTAATCAGGAGGTCCTGTACATCACTGCAGGTCAGAAGAACATGGAAGATACTGGAAGGGAACTGTTGTTGTGCTGTCTCTCTTGCTCCAGAATAGGCCCGAGCCTGGGACATATGTGGGGCCACCTGTGGAGAGAAAAAAGAACTAACCTCCCTGCAAAAGGAGCTGTAGTGCACCCACCAAGAAGAAATGACCTGATTTCTGACAGCCTACGATCACTTGACAGAAAGGAGCATTGTAGAGAACATCTAGACCGATTTAGACTGCTCGAAGCCACAAGGTCACCCTAGTGAGCTAATGATAATAAATACATTATAAATCTGCAGGAGACCATTAAAGATAACCAACAAAGGGCCATTAGAGGACCACAAGGGATCCTTTGGTAGCAGAACTGCAAATCACTAAAAGTTGTCTGTAATTCAGGCACGAAGTTGGAAAGGTGAGGGGAGATAACATGTACCTCGGAACACGCAGGAGGAAGAGGAGTATGTCACTAATTGTGACCAGCAAATGGCACCTGGACTAGTGCACACCTTTTACTTTTCATCATTTAAGGTCACACTCAGACTGATGTCTCACAAGCTAACCACCTCAGTGTTCGCTCTCATGCTTTATGCGATTAACATTGTTCCTAGCACTTTATGTTATGCAATATTTAGGGTTAGCGAGGAACTGATGGGGAAAACAAATCTCACGGCTGTGTAAATGGCCACCTTGAAGAAGCATCCTGTCTGGCACAAGGGCAACAAATAATTGCAGTTTCTCCTACACATACTCTCAAGATAGCTCCCCAGAGCAAGAATTTCCATAGCATGGGTGCTATATCTGCACTATTTGCAATTGGGCTACACACAAAATTCTATTCATGTAAAATATGAGCTCTGATAAAGACTTATAACCACCGATTCCTCGCACTAAAATATTCCAAATGTAGACCGGTACCTCTGCATGCCAGGATGTGGTGTTGATCGGCTCTGCTCTTCACCCCCACATTGCTGACATATGTTCTTTTCTTTCTGCACCAACAGCACAGATCCAGAGAGGTATTGCTGTCTTTTTTTTTCTTGTTGTCAAGTCTTTTTTTTTTTAAACCTTTGCTCTCAGTGTGCTTGGGTCACGTCATGCAATAAACCCACGTGTTTAAAGCATATGGAGAAAGTCACCAACAGATGTGTGTCTCTGATCCACAATTGGTTTACCAATGGTGCCTGGAGTCGGGCCACAACCACAGGGTCTGCTCCCTACTGCAAGTCCATGTATACGAAGGCGATACGAGAGCAGGCGTTGAAACTTCTGGAGGCATGGCAGAAGGTGGCTCGGAGGCGATCCAAGTCCTGCAGGAGATCACAAGGGCATTTACGGAGACAATCGTCTTCAGGGTCTTTGACCTCTGCTTCCAAGTTGCACAAGTCTAAGAAGTACAAGACGACAAAACGTTCTTTGGCTTCCCAGTCAAAACGTTGAGTTTCTAGGCCCCGCTCCCACACACCACTGCAGAGCCATTGACCAGGCCCGCTAACCCGAGATCCCAGGAGCCTAAGTGGCACGCGCCCAACTTAAAGAATTTTACGACACCATACACACCATCTTTGGGCCACCAACTCCCTCTGCCATGACTTCCGACCCCGTGGAGCCAAGAGATGACCCTGCTGGGTTAAAGCTGGTTGGTTCTCCCCAATGCTAGCCAGCCCCACAGGATTCGCTCCTGGACTGATTGTGTCATGGCAGCCTTCTTCCACCCTGGCTCCTTCCACTACGGCGCAATCCCCACCGTCATTCCCAGCTCTGAGCTGGCAACATCCAGGCCCTACTAGCCCGTCAACTTACCACTAATAGATCAACCCTTCCTTCATGAAGGGGGATATGAGAAGGAAAGATTTGGCCTTCTAGAGGAGGACCCCGAGCCAGTATAAAAATGGTATAAGGACCTGGGTGATGCCAATGGCCTGGACACTTCACCAGATTCTGTCAATGTTTCCCCTCCAGGCATCCTTCATCACTGTGATGCGCAGGGCGACTGAGGTACTTGACCTTCAACTGCCTGCTGTTGAGATCAAAACCAACATCTTTATGGAGGTGCTTTAGCTAGGCGCCGGCTCGGCTGAACCACTGCTCCCCTTTACAAAGCCCTCACTGATGTTCTCCTAGGCTAAACCTTACACAGAGGCTCCTGTGCAGTGCATAATTGTCCAACACACCATTGCCTTGCCCCGGAAGACCCAGCCTTCCTCTCCTAGTGCCCCTGGGAGAGCCTGGTTGTACAAGCCTCAACGTTCAAGGTCAACCCAAATGTGTTCTTTTCACTCCACTGGACAGGAAACCCAGAGGACTCTCACCTTTGGGAAGCATATATTCTCTTCCACCAACCTAGCCTTGTGGTCAGTGAACAGTGCTTGCTTTTTGAGCCGATATTCCCATGAGTTGTGTGATTTGGTTGCACAGCTGTTTCCCATGCTCCCCAAGGAGGGCTGAGCCATCTTCAACCAAGCCCTGGTTGACAACTGAGATGCAGCAAAATTCTCCATCAGGTGTGGGCTGGACAGACTCCTTGGGTAGAGCCATGACTTCTATGGTGGCTATGCACTGCCACACCTGGGTTCTCAAGGGATATCCAATCACCTTTGATCAACATGCCCTTGATGATTCTCGCTTATTTCGTGAAAAGGCAGACCCAGATATTGCAGGGGACTGCACAAGATCTGTAGTGGTGGTTGACAAACCGCAATTGCCCCAGGGGCAAACCCCTCTCGCTTCCCCACCCAGTGCTGACAGTGATGATGGATTCACCACTTTTGGGGTGTGGCGGCTACCTTGAAGAGTTGGAGAACAGAGGGCTCTGGTCTCCCGATGGAGACCCTGCTCTACATCAATCTGTTGGAGTTGAGGGCTATTTGCTTGGTATTGAAAGACTTCCTTATATCCATGAAAGGAAGGTTAGTTCAGGTGTTTCTAGGACAACACCGCCTCCAATTGGTATTGCAGCAAACCGGGTGGGGTGGGGTTGTATACTCTGTGCCAGGAGGTGCTGCACCTCTGGACTTGGCTGGAGAGGCAGAACATCTCCCTGGTCATGCAGCACTCTGAGCATTCACTGAATGCCTGGGCAGACAAACTCACCTGTCGATTCTTTGCGGACCACGAATGGCAACTACATTCGGTCTTTACCACATGTGGAGAGAACCCTGGCTCAATCTTCTTGCCACCAACGGGGAACATGCAATGCCAGCACTTCTATGCATTGGAGTTTTCAAGGTGGTTCTCGCATCTTAGAGCAGATATCAAATCATCACCTCTGCTGGTGGAGGGTCTGTAGAGTGGACTCACACCAGAAACTCCGACAGGACCAAACAGGCTAAACATCCTTCCCATCAGACTTAACGGTCAAGCCATTAGTGCTTTGTCAACATATGCACTGATGCCCACGTAGTAGCCTGGCAGACGTCAAGGATGTGGTGAATCCTACCTTGATTTAATGAGAAGCAGGAGTTCTTAGCCTTCTGGCTTGCAGGCTTGCCCCAGTCACCCAGTGACCTTTACCCTACTTAGTTTGCTCTGTTTTAGCACAATTATTTAATTATATCTTCCCAAGATGGCTGCATTGTTTCTAGTTAGGAAGATGTTTAGTTTCACGTTATCACTGCCACTGCAAAGGCGTCACTATCAGCGTAAAAAATAAATAAGATGTAAATATTCACATTAGGTACTTTCCCACTGTTTGCTTTCCAGGGAATTGTTTATGTAGTTGCCGCCCGAGCATGTCTTGAACATACCTACGTCAGGGGTCCGAACAGATTTGTATAAATACATCTCACACAGACAGATAGAGGGGTTCCTACCGGATGCCATCACTGCTATCAATGCTACACGCCGCCTTGATGCTGACCCAATCTTCGTGTCCCCACGGAGTCTGATCTAGAGACCTCTTTCCAAGGTAACAAGGGTTTGGGGCTCTTCTCATGGACAGGGTACTGGAAGATTAGGTTTCACACACCTAGCTCTCTTTAGATTAGAGGATAGGCTCATCATATTAGGGTATCAGGATATGTTTCATATCTCATGTCATTTTATGTTATTTCCAAGATGGTGGGGGTCTTTGTATTCTTGACTCTTTTTTTTACCATTCTGTTCTTTGCATTATTCATTAACCTAATCATTGCAGCCCATGCAAATTATCATAGAGTGCAGTCTTGTGAATAAAACCTATTGAAACTTTATTGCATCTCTTTCATTGTCTGTGTTTGACTGAGACATGTTGTTCATGTGAGAAAGCGGTAATCTCTGTGTAACCACGACCCCCCTGAGATGTCACACTTTTGAGTGCATGCGTAAAGGCTGCCTCAAAACACCTTTTACAGTTTAGGTTTCTGGTGAGGTAAAGCTTCTGAGCCGGAAGGCTTTTCGACTACAGTTGCAAGTTGTTGTAGGACTGACCTAGTCGCCTACAAACATAAGTACTGTCCTCCTTAAACCAGCAATCTTGCCTAGAGCAAGAGTCAAAACTACGACAAGGCGCCACCAACTATGGTGTTTAGGCACTAATTTACAGATACCCTGACTATCACTGTCTCACACACAACAGATTCCCTAAGTATTGTTATACGGGGACATCCGTGGTCCTAGGGAAGATCCTCCTCAGCTGATCAGGGAGCACCTGAGTAGGATGTTGGTTGTTCGAGCTCGAACTATCAAAAGGACTTTACTCCCCACTTGGTGTTCCATCTCTTTATCCAATACACAATGTGGCTAACGGCATAGACATTCCCGAGAATGCTAGACAAGCATTAACATTACAACTAGTAGTGCATGGCTTAACAAATGAGGGCGGGATGTCACATTCATAGCAGAAACTACTGAAGCCTACCAAACAAACATTTCACTCTTAGGTCACCTTTCCAGAGGAAGACTAAAGATCATTCACATTCCACACATACAGAATTGCAAACGTACCATAACAGTACCAATCATACCAGTATCTTGAAATACTGATGACTTACCAAGAACATCAGAACTGGTTTAATGGTGCCTTACCACATGTAATACAACCCATGAGATTAGGTCCCTTAGGCAACGAAGGACCAACATGGCCAATGTTTGCCATATACACACCTCGCCCCAGTGTAGAAAACATGCAGGCAGCAGATCTGCCCAATCTATACATTGGGCTAGTAACACTATATAGACGACTTGTTCAGTTCGTAATGCTAACTTTGAACACTACACCAGCGCGTCCAGCACCTGCTGGATACCAATTTGGCTATGACTGGGATTAATCCACACACAGTATATTGTATCATGGATAAAGTGCCCACAGAACGAGAGAAAATCCTGTTCTGGATAGCCCAGAAAACAAATCAGCTGGAAGCTGTGTTTCCCCATAAGGGACCACAGGAAAAACATAGGATTCTCACAATGTGTTTGCCCTTCGGGATGGCTGCCTCAGTAGAAGACTGCGCCACATGGGGTACAGTCTCCGCTGCTATATATACTACCACACATGGTTCCCCGACACGTGTCAATTTGGCGGAAGTGTTGAAATAGATTCAAAATGAGCTCGGGGCTGCTTCAGCCCTAGACTTGGGAATTAAATTAATGCATAACTTTGACGCAGTCTCCTCATTAATACTTAGTAACATTAAAGGGGAAGTTGTAGCATTGGCCTTACTCCAGCGGCTCCGAGAGATTACACATTTGGATCAGGAGAAACAGCTACCTAAATTAATTTCCGATACCTATACCAGCATAGGACGGGATAATTTGGGAGCCAAGCTGAAGAAACTTTAAATACAGAGTACCACCCATAAGGATGGTACCAAACAAGCACAGGAGGGTTCTAAAAAGCACTAGGATAAATAAAAGCAAACTAATGACAGAGTCAGAGAGCGGATTCCTCACATCTGGGCAGTGGCGTAGCGTGGGTTGTCAGCACCCGGGTCAAGGCAAGTAATTTGCACCCCCTAACCCGTGGGTTTTAGCACTCGAGTCTCTTCCAAGATGTTGCGCCCGGTTCGGCCGGCCCCCCTGCATCCCCCACGCTACGCCACTGCATCTGGGAAACTCCAAGAGGAGATATAATCTTTGAAATAGAGAAAATATGAAAGCTTCTGACATATATACTGATTCACGACCCTCTTGTTCCTTTCAGGACGCAGTAGATAGACGTAGCGAGAGAGGGGATTTGCTAATTGGCAATCCTTCACGAATGTCACTGAGGAAGAACTAGATGCAAAGGTACAAGCTGGTACCTATAACTCTTCATTTTCCAGTCCCAGTGGGTGGTTGGTATGGCCAATAGACACAAATGGGTGTCAGGCACGTTTTGTGAATTCCTCAGGGGGTTTCAAAATTAGCCGGGCAGACACTCGCTTTGTCTCAGGTCAACACACGGGTATAGTTTCAACATACAGTGTGGGTAAACTGTGCCTAAAATGGTTTCAGACTAACATGTTAGCCACAGTTAAGGAACAACTTAACACGCTTTCTGAAGATATAGACTTACAGGACTTCTTGTTAGGTCCAAGAAAGCCACGCTCTAGAAGATTCATCTATGCCATATATAATGAGATCTGGAAGCTTTCTCAAATAGAAGCTGCTGTGCGTTTAAGGCAGACAGACAAAGAGAACTTGGAGAAGGCTTTAGCTGTTGTCGACAACAGCATGAACACACTGTCCAACAGGATTTATTCCCTTAGCAAAATAGTGTTGTCTGCAATTGACATTATTCAAAAAGACATGTCCCTTTTATACCATGGAAAAAGTCAGCTGCGTTCCATCATGCAGTTAGGTTGGATACTGCAGATTCTGAAAAACTGCAGCGTTCCATGGAAGCACATTAACAGTAGTGACTTGTTTGGTGCTTTTAATTTGTCCAGGGGACAACAGACAATGACTAAAAAGGAAGCGAGTTTCACCATGCTTCGGATAGAAAAGAGCAGTTGCTTTTCACAGCTGCAGAGAGTCTATCGACAGTATGGCTCTTACATGGCATTATAAATCTGCCCATTTCCAGTTTGAGTTTTTGGAAATTCTTGAAACATCTTGCCATGGGCAGATATGAGCGGCTGGCGATAGCTATACTAAAGAACATTGGGAGTTGCCCTTTGACTACAAGTGTCTGAACAGCGAAACAGAGGTCTTTCTTAACAGAAGCGAATGTGAAACTACTGTTAGTCATTCAATGATCTGCAAACAGGTGTCCTTTCCTCGCCTTTGCAATGTGGGGGTTGGGAACATGCCCTGTTTTCTGAAGGGTACTCCAGCCTCTCTGATTCGACCAGCATTACATGCACTTTCGAAGGGACGTTATGTGGTGCTGAGCGACAAAAGCTGTTGTGGTATGCAAAAAGGAATTGCCTACGCAATTTCAGTCTCTAAGGTCGTTACGTGTTGCGAACATGTTTTATTCCCACCCTCCCCCCACAAAGGAAATAAGAGTCACAGAAATGGGTCCTCAAATTGATACTACTAATGTAAATTATGACAAGCTGAGCAGACTAAAGGTGCTACTGTTCCAGAAACAAGTTGCGTTGACGTCGGCTAGAGTGACGTATGCTCTCCAGATTGCAAGATCATCAGCCCAGATACAATCCCTATTAAATATCAACTTCCTCAAACACTTCGGAGAGCTGGTTTCCAGAATTTTCAACGCCTCAAGCACTACGGGGATTGTCAATTTCTTTAGGCTGTTGGGTCTGGATTTATGTCCATCTTCCAGACTGTCTTTTGAGTCATTCCTTCGGCCATCCATTCACTCTTTTCCGGTGTGCTTGGCGGCTTTCCTCTAACTTTGACGTGTTGCTTCTGATTCGCAGTGTTTGTGCCCTTCCAGCCAAGCAGTATAATGGAGCTACTACCACCAGCCCGGATGTGTCATGAATGCATGGTTCAGTTATTAATGCTCCGCTGCTGGAAGAGTTGGAGCGTAACTGGTCATTGTCATTCAGACCAGTCCTATGGTGCATGCAGCCAGTCTTTAGCTGCGTATGGTGCCTCTTCGAACATTTGCCTACAGTGTGCCTTGCTGTTCCGCCAGTGCCTCCTGTGGACCAAGAACTTCTGATGTTCCAGATGAGGGCTCATTCACGGTCATGCCCCTTGAGACTAAGGCTGATTTGCTAGGCCACTCATGAGCTGCCCTTGGTGAACGATCTGACACTTTTCGGTGCTGTGGAGATTGCCGCTCCTGCAGGAGGTCCTGCACATGAGACTGACACACACAACTGCTCCGTGGATCCATCAGCCTATCCTGTCATCGATCTCACATCTGATGATGTGGCCTCTTTCCTGAGGGCCTTTCCATTAAATGGCTTCGAAGACGCTCATGACTACTGTTAAATAAATTTGATGATTGGCCTATTACACAAAATTAAAAAAATTACATATATTGTCTTAGTTTAATTTGGTCTACTGTGCTTGTCATGGTCGACACTGTGTCTCTTCATATGTTTTTAGCTATTTTTAACATATGTTTAGACACGATTTTAGCTTTTTAAAAAAAAGATTTTAGCTTGTTTTTAGTCCAGAGCATTTTTAAGTTTAGATTCATTCACCTTCTGTGGCGTCATCCTATGGCGTCATGCTTGTTCCAGCAATGGGGAGGGTGTTGTGAATCCTATCTTGTTTTAATGGGAAGCAGGAGTTAGCTAAACCTTCCTGCTTATAAAACCTCTGGGTAGCTGTGGCTTCGAGCAGTATGGCTTAAACAAAGGTACTAGTGTAAAGCATTTAGAATCATCAATCAACAAAATGAGAAAGTCACAAACCATGAAAGAAATCCAACATCAATTTATAAAAATAGATTCTATTTTTAGACCACAAGATCAGAACAATCCACTGGATGGCTCCAGAGGTATAGATTTTTTGAGAAAACATAAATCCCAGCTTTTTAGTCCAAACCACCCCCAAGCATTGGTAACCGTAAATTTTGGGAACTTTTGAAAAGTTTTAAAGAGTTGTGTTTGGCTACTCTGGCCCAAGTTGTGCTGATCAATTCTGACAGGGAGAAGTTCAAGGGGGCCAATAAGGAGCATCTGGGCAGCTACCTGGTCACAATAGCAGTCTTAAGTCCAGTTCCATTCTTTACATCAAGACTGCCATGGACTAGAATGGAGTGGTCCTGATGCTGGGGATGCAGACAGATGCTCTGGGTGCTCTATGGCCGAAAGCAATGTCTTTGCAGTTATTCCTTGGTCCAGGGGTAAGGTGGGGTGAATTTGGCCACAGGGATAGGTGTCCCTCGAAGTCCTCTTTGAGCCAGTGGAAGGCCAGCTGTGGCTGGGCTATCGATCTCAGTACACAGCAGGCCCAGCAGTTTATTTTGGCGAAGGTTGGTCTCCGTCTTGGGCAACTAATCTGGACTCTCATGAAATCTCAGCTTCTGCAGATGTGGGTGCAACTTTTGGCTATCCAGTGTCAGCCTCTTGGGGTGCCCGTGGGCAGTCAGCAGTGATTCGAGGATGTGGCTAATGACTTGCCGTAATACGCCATTTCAGCTTTGATGGCCCTGATGCTGGTTCCAGTGCATCAGCCCATTGACACATGGAGTCACTTCTTTGGTCTGGGGCTCGGTGGTGACTTTTCCATGAACCAGGAGCCAAAGGCACCATCCTCTCTTTGCTAGCTCAAGGTGCACTGGGTGCAGTCCAGCAGTCGGTGTAGCCTCTTTTGCCAGGCCCAAGGGTCAGCAGGGCAGTTCTTCTTTGGTCCTTTCTCCAGTTCCATGGTGATCTGACGTTCAGGGTGCTATATTTATGCCTATAAAGTGCCCATGGGGGGAGGGAGAGCGGTCACTAGCCAATAGGATACCAGGATCCCTCCTACCCTGTGATGATTTTTGGCTATGCGTGGCATCCAGGAATCCAAGGGTGCTCTTCCAAAATGTCTGAACCCTTCCTTGGATGTTAGGAGCTTGGTAGCCCACCCCAGATGAGGCTACATGAGGCTACACACCCATGGAACACTGATTTGGCAACTGGTGCTCCCTCTCTGTTCCTGCCCCCAACCTGTCTACCTGAACAAAGTGGCAACCCTCCATGAATTTTGCCCATCAAAGGCGGCTTCCCCTTTGAAGCTTGCCTTTTGGGGTAACACCCCGTTTGGCTTCCTGCAAGGGGGAGGTGACACCTCCCTCTGTGGCAGACCTCTACTGTTTCTGAGTCTGGGAGTAGTTTATACTGCTCTCCAGCAGTCAGAAGGCTGTCTGGTGGTCAGCAACTGTGCAAGACCAGTGGTCAAACAGGGCATCGGAATGGAAACTTTCTAAAAGTTGCCTTTCCTTAAAAGTGATATTAAATTCGACTTGGATATCAATCAGGTTTAATGTCACGCTTAACTTGACACCTTCTAGTACTTATTTTGATAGTCTCATTCAGAAAATGGACGAACTGAGAAACTCTGTGTTAGCCAACCTTTCCACACCAAAATAACAATTTGGAAGTGTTACAGTTTGAACATATTAAATATATATTTCCTACTTAATATACAGCTCCCTGCCTTAAGGCTCGACATGCCTTCCTCAGGGAAGGCATATATATTGTTAGGGGAACTGGGGACCAACCACCATTGGTTTAAATGGCAAAGTCGAATTAGCAATTTTAAAACTGCTCTTCCAGGCTGCAGTGGCAGGCTGGGAATCATTTTGTACTTTGCCTTATGCAGGGTGACACAATCAATGCTGCAGCCCTGGGTGGATACTGTAACTTACCCTTCATACCATATACTAAGGACATATTTGTAAGACGCTATGCCAATTGGGGGTAGCCAATTCCAACATACTTTTTATGATGGATTAGAACAAGGGAGCAAAGGTCTGGCTACCTGGCCTCAGTGCACTCTCAGAGTTGAAAAAACAGCAGCATCACTCCAAAACTTAAGGAGTGATCATGCAAAAAGAAGCATTTCATTGCAACTGTTACAAATAAAGATAATTGAGAGACTTCAGATAATAAAAATGTCCATTATTGAGAGGCTGGGGAAAAAGAAAGAAAAAAATAAATCAAGCCACCCTCAGAGCAGGGCTCCATGAAGAAACAATCAACCACTATTGAGATTCAAAAAGGGGCAGAAGAATAGCTTGTAAATGACCGCCAAGGTGATCCTTGATAGCTTTTGGAGAAGCATGAATTATAAAAGAAATTGCAAAGCATGTGTTGGTCCCTCAGTTTATACCACGGGTCTCCACACTTTACTGTTATAGGAACTTCTTATGTTCAATTAAACCTCATAGACAGAAACTAATAATATTGATGTTGTAATAGTGACCACATCCGACAAGTTCACATTAGTGGCCACTATATGCAAGATTACTACCATCAATCACCTCAGTGCATCAGGCACGGCTGCCAGCAGTAATGTAAACAGGCATTGGCAAAGCCAATAGGTTTCGCCTATGAGAGACCTATTGGTATTGTCAATGTTTTTTTAAAGCCATTCTAAAATGGCTGACAGACTTTTGTTGGACTTTAAAGTGAAAATAAAAGATAAAGTGTGCAGTAGCACTATAAGTGAAGCAAGAGGCCTGACGGCACTTTGCAGCTGCTGTGCACGCTTGAAAACCAGCTGCCAAGAAGCAATGTTCCTGAGCTACAGCCCTGTCTGCTTTGTATTCCCTTACACATCATTTTGACTCACTATATGAGGTGCTATAAAGTAGAGCAGAGGGTTAATATGCCTGCTACAAAGAACGCAAAGCTTGGAGTCAGGTGCTATTGTGACATGTTTCAGCCCAGACTGAAGACAGCCGCTGCTGCTGATGGCACAGTCAAAGGGCAGGTGCCGTTTACTCACTGGTTGCATAATGCAGGGATCCTGAGATTGGTGGTGACGTGCATAGCGTTGGGAGTGTTAGGAGTCCGTTCCAACATAATTTGTACCTGTTTGCGCTGAACAGAACTCGGGAGCCACACCACAGAACACGAAAGCCTTCTGCCATAGATGTTCCACATGCGTCTCACCAACTACACAATACTACACAAAGAATAAAGTTGCACGTCACTCTAGAATCACACATTTCAGCCCAGACTGAAGACGACCGCTGATGATGGCACAGTGTTGTCCCATTGGAAAACCACTTTCAAAAGTTCAACGAGAGCACTGCTCAGCAAGTAGCTAGTAACAAGAGTGGGAGGAGGGTGGAATGTAGAAGTAGTGTTTGTGAACTGAAAAAGTACCTGAGGAATGAAGTAGCAAGGGGAAGGACACTGGCCACTGCCAATGAGAAGTGACTGAAAGTTGTACTTCGTCCTATCTCCACGCGCCAACAAAAGCCAGAGAAAGCAGGAAGAAGTGAAGTGAAAGATGACGTTCTGGCATATGAGAAGCATGGAAAGCAGAGCGATGCTGGAATAGACCATTGGTAAGTTCTGGTAAGTAAGGGGTCGTTTTTAAGCCCCTTTTAAGATTTTTGTCATTTACAAATGGCTTTGCAAACACAGCGCTCAAGCATGCACCATGCAGGCAAACCTAAAAATGCTTTGTCAATATGGAATTCCTCTGCAAGGATCTTAAAAAACAGACATGGGGGCAACACGTCTGCCACCAAGATATCAACATTTGTAAAAATTATCTCCAATACTACATGCTTTATCACTCAAATATCAGCTTTATATTTTGGAAATTCACCTATTTTTATCTAAATATCAGCTTTTGAGTTCTAAAGATAAAAACATTCTTGTCTCTAATAATCACTCCGAATTTTTGTACATATATATTAATCCAACCAAGGAAAAGCTTCTAATATAGTGGACTAGCTGCAAACAGGAGAGCTTCTTACAGGTAGATGGAGAGCTACCAGTACCTCACAAACTCCTTGGCGGTGCCTGGCCTTATAGTCGACCGTGGCAATACAAACTGAAGAGGCTATTTTTTTTTTTTAAACGATCTAAAATTACAACAATAAATCAAGATAAATTCAAAAACTTCAATTAAGGACTCTGCTACTTTCTTGTAGACTGTAAATCAGTAATGGGGTGTCAGCAATCAAAGCACAATCACGGAGGAGCTGCAGCGAATAAAGCTGCTGACCTGGAAAGATCTTTGTGAGTAAACACGCAATCACTGGTGAGCATACTATCTCTGAGGGGGTTGCCCAGAATAAATACTCAATCATTTCCATTAACGGAGGAAAAACGAGGCCTAATGTGCTTATCCAAACACCCTCTGCTTAAGGGCATGTCAGAGAGAAAAGCACACAAGAAGGGCTCGAAATAAACAGGCAGACAACGATCCTCAAAGACTCACGTTGTGAACATACAAAAGACACAATGTTCAGGAGAAATACCAAATAATATCAATGAAGTTCTTCCTTTCAAGACTCAGGGAACCAAGCATGTATATAGCATGTATCTCAATCTGGTACTCCGTTATGAAATTAAAAGGAGACACCTGTTACATTCATGCAAACGATAGGCACATCATAGTATTAAAAAAAATATATACTTTAGGCCTCAGTGCCATATTAGATCGTGAGGTAGCACCTATGGCTTATGTCCTCAGGTAAATCATGGGAAGAAGAACCTACGGACAAAGGGCAGAGGCACATGAAAAGGAGGAAGTGCAAGACGTGGGTGAAGCCGGCAATGGCACAACAAGATGAACGGTTGGTGCCTGCTCCTGAGGGAGGGGACCCTCAGCATCAGTCTGTGTTGGTGGTAGACGCTTCTGTTAGGGATTGTTGCACTGAACTATGGAAAGGGCAAGGTGCAGAGGACTCTGCTCTGGCAGACTCTGGTCTGGTGCACTTTTTGAGAAGGCCTTGAGGGCCCCTCAGAAGTACTGATTTGACAGGCAGCAGTACAATTGGAGGAGGCAACCACTGAGCTGAGTGAGGCGGAAGGCGATAGTGTGCACCTACAGAGTATCCTGTCCAATTTTAAGGGGATTTTCAGGGTCCTTCGTTGGTCTCCAGCTTTATCATTAGGAGGCCAGGGAGTTGCCTGAGATGGGCCCTGGCCAAGTGTTGACTTCACTGTACCCATTTACACTTAATTTGACCCTGTGGCCTTAAGAGTCCATGTGTTGGGGACACGGGCCTGTTCTAGCACAGAACAGCAGAGCTCCTAGGGTTGGGATGCCAAGGGTAGAGTGTTGCAGATTTAGCCGCCTCTGCCCAATCCTAGAGTGACCCCATCCATCTTGCGCATAATTCTGTGAATTTCTAAGATCGCATTGTCAAGAGGTCTGTTGAAAGACCTTCTCTGAATGTCTAAGCCTCGCCCCTACGGCTTCATCACTCTTCTGCGCCGATTCCAGGCAATAATGCTGCATGAACGTGGGGGTGTTCTTTCATGTCACAGCACAGCATATCTTCTCTAGTGGAATGCCAGCAAACAGAGCAGCCGAGGTAGCCAATGCCATTGTTGAGTGTGGTTTGCCAGCTTTGGTATGGCAAAACTGTACGGTGGCAGAAATCCATCTTGCCATGGTAGCTTTAGTGATAGCCATACCTTTCCGAGAGAGTGCGCAGGAAACAAACAGCTGATTAGATTTTCGAAACTGCTTGGAGCAGTGAAGATAAAATTTAGAACAATACTTAAAATCCAAGGTGTGAAGAGACCTTTCAGCTGGAGATTCCGGATTCGGGAAGAAAGTGTGACTATGATAGGTTCATTGAGGTGAAACTGCGATGGAACATTGGCTATGAACTTTGAGTTTGTTCTGAGAAGAACATAATTATCAGTGAAACGCAAGAACGGTTCCTGAATTGTCAATGCTTGGATATCACTGTCCCTTCTAGTAGTTGGGTCTAGTAGAGGGTAAACAATGGAGCAACCTTCCATGTAAGGCATTTCGGATCTGCCTTGTGAATTAGCTCGAATGGAGGTTTCTTGACCTGCGTGAGAACCACGTTGAGATGCCATTTTCAGAAAGGAGCTCCTATTGGAAAAAAGACTATGAACAAACCTTTTATGAATTATTTGACTATCCTAGTCGAACATAGAGAGGGAGAATGAGTAGAACGCCTTTATCTTGGAATTACGGCTAGGTGAACTTTAACAGATGAATGAACTAAGTCTGATTTGGTTAGTGAAAGTAGGTATGGTAAAATCTGCTCCTGTGACGCTTCAAAGGGATGCAGATTAGTGTGCTGACACCATCAACAGAATATTTTCCATTTCAACCTGTATGTCTTGTATGTTGATTTGCCTATTGCTTTGGCCAGAATGTCTATTCTTGAGAGAGATTTACATCTCGGAATTCATTGAATTCAGCAGCCATGCGTGTAATTGGAGAGAGGCTGGTTCCGGGTGCAAAATATGGCTGTCGTTCATTGTCAATAGGGTTTGGATTTAGGGCAGGCGGATGGGACTGGATTCTGAGAGTAACAGGAGCTCCATAAACCAATGGTGCCTGGGACATTAGGGCGCATCTAGAATGGGGAGGCAGCGCTCGCTCTTAATATTGTTGAAGATTCTCCGTATGTGGGAAGAGGGATGGGGGGGTGTGAACTTAAATCCCGGACTATCTCATGGAAAGGGCATTTCCCCCCGATCCTGGGAGTGGATACTGAATGGTGTAGAACTAGCATTTGGCATTCTTGTCTGTCGCAAAGAGGTCCAATGCTGGTTTGCCCCAGTGTGAGAATATCCTGTCCAATATTGTTGATCCAGTTCCCACTTGTGAGAATTGTCTGTGGATCTGCAGAGCGTCCGCTGAGGTACTGTTCACTCCTGGTACATGTTCGGCTTTTAGAGATATCTTGTGCACTGTGATCCAATTCCAAAAAATTTGGAGGGAGAGAGAGAGAGAGAGAGAGAGAGAGAGAGAGAGAGAGACCTGGTTCCCTCCTGTTTGTTGATATAATACATGCTGGTCGAGTTGTCTGTATGGATCAGCATAGAGCTTCCTGCTATTTGTGGAAAAAAAGCTTGTAGAGTAAGAAATGTCATGCCCGGGAGCAACTTGTATAGTCTTACAGAAACATTCTTTCTTTTGGAGATTTGCAGAGCGAGGCTGGACAACCTTCGCTGCCTGTCTTGCGATAGATAAGCCTTGTTTCTGATTGTGTTGAGTTAGGCACCCAAAAACATTATGGTTTGTTCTGGAATGATGGAAGATTTTGGGTAGTTCACAGTGCAGTCTAGCCTGTGAAACAGTGCAAGGCAGGCTCTGGTAGCTTTGGAAGCTTGCTTTGCTATTGAGGCTTTTCGTAGCCACCCGTCCAGGTAGTGAAAAACCTGATGACCTTTCTTGCGGAGTGTGGCTGCTATGGGGGTGAGACAGTTGATGAAAAATCAAGGAGCGGATTTTAGGCCGAAGGGGAGGACCTTGAATTGGGAATGGGTACCAGCTACAGTGAAACAAAGACACTTGCAATGCTTGGGATGAATGGGAATGTGGAAGTAAGCATCTGGTAAGTCTATGGATGTCATGTAATTTCGGCTGTTTAACAGATGGAGGATGTCTGATAGAGTAGTCATAAGGAAAGTTTGTGAAGAAACTTGTTCAGTTTCCTGAGGTCCAAGATGTGTCTCCATTCCCCTTTCTTCTTTCTTTCAAGGAAAAAACGGGAGTAGAATCCCAAGCCTTTTTGATGAGAAGGAACCTTTTCTAATGCACCCTTGATCAGCACCATTAGGGCTTCTTTCCCCAATAAGTGAAGACGAGGTGGGTGCTCTCCTTTCAGAGGACTGTTTGATGGTTTCTGCACATACTCCAATGTATGGCCGCAGTTCACCAAGTCCAACACCCTATTGTCCAATGTTATCTCCTTCCATTGGGGGAGGTAGTTGGAGATGTTCACTGTAGGAAAGTACCCTCTTTTTGGCATGGTTATCCCCACTTTCTGCCTGCTGGCAGTGTGTTTTGAATGTTTTCACTGGGATCCTGCGAGCCAGGACTCCAGTGATTGTGCTTTCTCCCTCTAAATGTGGTTGCTAAGGGCTTT
The DNA here is from genome assembly GCF_031143425.1 of Pleurodeles waltl. Lineage (NCBI taxonomy): Eukaryota > Metazoa > Chordata > Amphibia > Caudata > Salamandridae > Pleurodeles > Pleurodeles waltl. The sequence continues at coordinate 971,532,317 of NC_090446.1, read as the reverse complement.
GGACACCCCACAATTGGCATACTGGTGCCCCCATATAAGTCCCTAGTATATGGTACTTAGGTATCCAGGACATTGGGGCTGCAGTATGTATTGTGCCACCCCTGGGAGCCCATGCAGAATGTGTCTGCAGGCCTGCCATTGTAGCCTGTGCGAAAAAGTGCATGCACCCTTTCACTACAGGTCACTGTAAATCACCCCTATAGTAGGCCCTCCTAGCCCAAATAGCAGGGTGCTGGTACCTGTGAGGGCACTCCTGCATGACCAAAGGTGCCCCTACTTACTTCAGCTCCATTACACTGTACTTCGTAAGTGCAGGGAAACCATTTTTACCCATGTAGTGGATTACTATCTGTTGCCAGTATTTGTTGTATGATTCCATGCACTCTGAAGGCTCATTAAGAGGGCCCCCAGCATTGCTCCTACCAGTCTTCTGGGGTTTTCATGGCAGCCTGCGTTGCTGCCACCCCTGACACAGGTTTCTGCCCTATGGCTGCTTCACCAGCTCAGGCAGAGGAAGGCAGAACAAAGGATTTCTCCCTTGGAAATAGGTATTACATGGCTTGGGAGGGTTAGCCTTCCCAAGCCACCAGTATGCTTTGAAGGGCACATTTGGTGCCCTCCTTGCATAAACCAGTTTGCACCCGTCCAGGGACACCAGGTCCCTGCTCTGGAACAAAACTGGACAAAGGAAAAGGGAGTGACCACTCCCTGCCCATCACCACACTAGGGGTGGTGCCCAGAGCTCCTCCAGGTGGTCCCTTGATTCTGCCACCTTGAATATAAGGTGGGAGCATCTGAGTGGCCAGGTCATGTAGGGGACGTCATAGCCCCCTCCTGATAGATGGTCACCCTGCTAGGTGACCAATTCCTCGTTCCTGGGCTATTTAGGGTCTCCCTCTTGGGTGGATCGCCAGAGTCAACATGCAAGATTCCAACAGGACTCCCCTGCATCGTTTACTTCTTTTGGCCACTGGGACTGCAACTGGACCCCTCAGGAACAGAATCTGCAACTTCGACGACGCTCTGCAATATTGTTTCTCCGCCTCCTTCCAGCAACTTCAACATTTCCCAGCCTGTGCATCCACTGAGGGCAATGAGTCTTCAGCCTGTACAAGAAGTAACAAGGAATATCCCTTGGAGTGAGGGAGTCACTCCCCTGTATCTGCAGGCACCAACTGCAACGACAATCGGCTGCGTGGATCATCTCTCCTCTGGAGCTGCATGGATCCTGCATCACAGGATGTGGTCTGGAGTGGTCCTCTTGGTCCTCTCTACCAGCTGTCCAACTTGGGAGACGGTACGCCCTTGCCTCTCCTTGCAGGACAGTATCCCTGCGCACTGCCACTCTTGCAGCTACCAAGGCTTGTTTGTTCCTCCCTCAAGAGATCGTCAGGCTCTGTGTAGCCCCCAGTACTTCTTCCTGCAAAGTACAGTCTCCTGCCTGCTGCTCCAACAAGGTGGGAAACTCCTCCAGGTATGCTGAGTGGGTCTCACTGCGACTCCCATGACTGCTGCCAGTGGGTTGCCTGTGGGGACTGCCTCCTCTTCTTGTGACTCTCCCAGCTGCTGAGGGTCATCCTGGACTCCCCTCCTTGGGTTGAGTCTCCTGGACCTTTCTTCTCCTCTTCAGCCTTGTAAAACCTTCTTCTCCAACTCTTGCCAAGGCTTGTTGGTGATTTTCCAGCACCACTGACCGACTGCCGACAAGGGACATCCCTTGCATCGCTTCTGGGACTCCTCTGTCAGCTCCTGTGCTGCATTGCTGACCTCTGACCTTCTTTGTTCTCCGTCGACCTTGTCCTGCATCCACAGAAGGCTGGGTAGTGGCTCCTGCCAAAACCGGACATTCCAACTCGAACTGGACTTGGACCCTTTCCTTTGCAGGTTCTCTTCTGTCAGGAGCCACCGTTAGGTTCTCCCAGTCTTGGCTGGGTCTTGCATTATCTTTTTCCAAAAGTCCTCAGTTGGTTTTGGGAAACCCAGGTACTTACTTCTGCTCTCATGGTCACTGGGTGTCAATCTAGTACTCACCTCTTGGAGTTCCTAGTTTCTCCAGCTCCTTTTCCACTTCCTTGGGTGGGGACAGCCTTTCACATTCCATTTTTTTGTATATGGTTTGGCCCTCCCCTTTTACTAATGCCTATTGCTTTCTATGTATTTTAATGATTGCTAATGTGTATATAACAGTGTGTTTACTTACTATATAGTATTTTAGTATTTGTGTTACTATAACAAAGTACCTTCATTTTTTAAACACTGTTTAGTTCTTTTATTTGTGTGAGTGCTGTGTGACTATAGTGGTATTGAATACATTTTGCATGTCTCCTAGATAAGTCTTAGCTGCTCATCCACAGCTACCTCTAGAAAGTCCTGGCTTCCTAGACACTGCCTACACTTCACTAATAGGGGATACCTGGACCTGGTATAAGGTGGTAACACCATAGGTGCTCACCACACAACAGGCCAGCGTCCTACATTTGCTTCCATGTGTGGTAAAAGGACAGATGTAGCCAGTACCTGGTCCAGGTCATTGCTTGCAGCCAGTGTCGCTGCCTTGGGGGGGGGGGGCACTGAGGGTGGTTTGCAGTAGGCCTGATGGCAGGAGGGGCTAAACTGAGACTGTGGATGATGTTGCATAGGTCTTTGATAGCCTCCTCCATGTTGCTCATCAGTTATCACATTAACAAACACAAGACAAACAATAAAGCTGAGGCTGGCCTACTTGCCTGTACCCCGAGCGGAAAGTCTTGTATTAGTGCCCTCCCTGGCCAGCATGGGTGTTCGATGGTGATATAGCCTACTCGTGACACACAACCCTTGGAGTTTGAGGGACCACAGGGATTGTGTCCCACCAGCCTGTATATTGCGTTACTATGAATTATACAAGAAAAGTCCAGATGAAAGCCCAGGACCTTGTAGGGGCCATCAAGAAGGGCTATAACATGTTGATGTAGCATGAGGAGGTAATTTGCCCAAGTAATTTACCTAGATTTTAATCCTACTAGTCGCACCCAAAATAAAGGGAAACCCGGGTGACCACTAGATATTTTAATCTTCATATTAGTAACCCCCCATTAGCAAAAGAATAATATCTAAAGTGCTACCTGGAACATGGTAGAGCCCTTCCTGGTTTTCAGGGACCAGGGTGTAACCCGATTACGAAGCATGACATTAATAAGGTGGGGGCGAGGGTTCACAATACAAATATTGAAAATGATTTTGGTGGCAGGTGGATAAACCTACATTTAGACATAATAGGAAGGGTGGTGGGATGCCTTTTGTAGAGTGAGCAGTAATTTGCAACCACATGCTTTAATGTTGGCTACTGAACATGATTAAAGTAGTGTGCTGTTGTGTACATGTTAGTACCTAGCTATATGGGCTATCAATGCTGTGCTGGGTGTGTGCGTAAGTCCAATATTCGAACATGAACTGTTGAAATTTGTGCACAGATTAGAGAGATGGACTGTTGTGAGTACAATTATATCACAGTCTGTGGCATGTCTGTGCTGTGTTTGATGTGTATGCACTGTTTTGTCCACTGCTGACTATAAACAATACACACTACATAGATGAGAAAGTTTGTTTATTTACAAAAGTAAATTGAGGACGAACTAGTTACGACAATGTCGGCTGTTTTACATCAGGTAAAGAAAAGATAGAGGAGGTTTTAGGCGCGGCTGTTCAATCACAATCCAACTGTAGCTGTGTTGTAGTGCTGGCTGACATTGCCAAGGCATGCTTCTCAGTGGCATTTGATGCCTGAAGTACTGTAGTGGGGTTGCTAGGTGCCAGAGCAGTACCAAAATGTTCCAAATGTTCCAAGTGTGATTACATAGGATTAAGGGGAAAGAAACAGATTACTTTTCTGTAAAAAGAAGCTTGAGGTTCTTCTAGATTTGCATCCTCAGTTCTCCAGCTGGGATGTGGATCAAGTCGCATGTCCTGTTGTTCCTCTGACAGTCCTCTGGCATATGGGGTCACTGTATCTTCTCTGTACATGGGTTCCTGCCCTTTCTGCATGTTTAAGGCCTGATTGGCAGCCTCTCATGGGATACAGGGTAGCAACTCACCATGTCATAAAGCAGGGAGACTAGTAGGCCCGAGCCCCCAGTCCTGACCACGGGAATAAGTCTTGCAGAGCTTTCCCTGCTCACACAGCCCGACTGGCTGCTTGGAAGATGACAATGTTTGGGGTCTCAAATTCCCCTTCTTACAGTCCATTTCCAGATACCGAATGTAATTTAAGTCTGAGTCTTTGTTGTTTATGTTGGGGTCTGCTTTATTTGAAGTGCCCACTCCTCTGCCCATTTTACCTCTTGAAAGCAGTCTGTCACAGCAGGAGTGACTCCAAAGCGGGTAGTCCCATAACACATTCCATAGGAGAGACTAGAGTTCACTCCGGGATGTCAGCCACAGCAATATATGCATCAAAATTTAACCCAGGGCTCAAGACCTACTCTTCATGAATCTCTCACCAGCTCCATCTTCTTCCTGAGTCGTGCCCAGGCTCCTTCTTTTTGACTTCTCACTGAATCAAAGAGTACCCTTTGGAGAGTACAGGGGATTCATGGCTCTTCCTTCTCTAGTGTGCCCCACCCAGCTTACAGGAATGAAGCAATACACTAATCTGTCGGGGGGATTCCTCTACATGTTTCACCATGCACGCCTGGGTCTCCCAAAATGGATCCCAGCGCCATCCATGTATTGTACTATTCATAGGCACACATACACAAGGTGCACGTATACAGCATAAACTTCCTGTACTGTAGGGATCATAGGCACACAGACTTCTAGCACATGCATTTCACATGTATACACTGCACCCTTCAGTCCTGTACCACTCTTAGGCACACATACATCCAGCCCAAGCTTTCAGCATGTACGCACTACACTGTACTGCATTATCCCTGTATACATGCAACACACATACAACAAAGAGCAGCTACACCACTCGTGTGGTGTGCAGCACTTCACACCAAACCAATGTAGGCCAAGGGCAAGTTATGCAAACAGCAGCAGAACTTTAACTGAGTTAGCCTGTAGGCCTCAATCCAGTGACACAGGTTAAAAAGGGCCTGTTAACTCTTACTGATCACTGCATGGTCTGCTGCCACCGCCATGCTTGTGCTGCTTAACTCCTGATGAAGGCAGTAGTCTTCCACCACTATGAGGAAAGCACTTTGTGCACCCCCCCTACCCCCCGGTCCAACAAGACCACAGTCTGTGAGAGAGGCATATGTCAGTGCACATGCATGATGTGTTTGCCTATGACCACAAAAATCAGCATTAGGGGCCATCGCAGTTGGTGGATAGACGGCCAATGGACTTGGAGTGTTACATCCGGGAGCTTTATGAGGGATGGGGATAATTACCCTGTCCACACTGACAGCCACTGTCGTTAAAACATCAAGCAAGGCATCTCAGGCCTTGGGGTGGAAGGGCAAGCTGACACTCGACAGCCACTGTCGGTAAAACATGGAGGGGGAAACTCAGGCCTGGGGTGGAAGGGCAAGCTGACACTAGAGAACCCCTTATAGGAGTCAGATATGGCGGGAGGTCAGCGGGCGATAGACGGGTACAAAAAAATCGGACACTATAGGTATCTCTAAGCTGGGTGATGTCTGGCGAGTCGGCAATATGATTACCTTCTCAGAAATACAAGAGGAATATGAACTAACAGGGAGCCAACTCTTTCATTATCAGCAATTGAAACACATACCATGTGACTATAAGGATCTACTGACAGACGTGGCAGAAGATTAATCAGATTGGAGGGTGTTGCGCCCACTGTCCATCCCCACCACCCACCCCGCCACACAGTATCCCAAATCTAAACCACGCTCCTCCAAAATATCTTCCGACAATTAGACAGCCCGAGAGAGAGAGATGGGAGGAGGGTGACTTAGGAAAACTGGAAGATGAAAACTGTGGGATGGCCTGCCCACAGGAAGGTAGCTAAAGGGGCGGGTTTATGGGCGATTCAACTGAAGCTGTATCACAGGACATACTATATCGGGATCAGATTATTTTGCATAGGGAGGATTGACAATGGATCAGAGAAAAGACCCAATATTCTGAAATCGGACGTGCTACTAGAATTATATGGCATACCTAGGATCCTCCGACCTTTTTAAAATATTGACAGTCAATAAAGAGGAAAAGAACAAAGAAATAAAGCTATCTTAAACCAGGGGGGTGGGGCATGACACAGAGGAAACCTCCTATCTGCCTGTCCAAAACGCTCACAGAGGAAGCTTCTCAATGTTCGAAGAGACAAAGGTGTCCTTCAATATATCATTCTAACTTCTGGTAGCAAATCTTAGTAGACTACCGTTGCTGGAAATTAATGAACCTGCAGAGTGAGTCTGATTGAGTACTAGCTGTTCGGGACTCCTACAATATGCGTGGCTGATGGGGAAAGCTTCTTACTTACAGCAACTTCACCACAAGCAGAAAAAGCTTTGGAAACTAATGCCACCTTCCTCCTGAAGTAATACAGATTGGTGGTCCACAGAATTGTCAATCTACGCTAGAGTCATGTAAGAAAATAATTCAAAGTAAGACATTTCTTTCAGCTGCGAGTGATAAATGTGGCATGTTCTGGGCTACATACGCATCCAGAGCAGTCCCCGTCAATGGTATGCAAAGAGGTAGTCAAAGCACCTGGCCCATTTGAGTTCCATATCGAAGCTGAACAAGAGATTTGTCACTTGGCTGTGAGAATACAACATGCCCTGCTGGAAAAACAAACCAATTATGCAGTTATCTTCTGACTTTTCATTACCATAGGAAGGCTACCTCATCATTACCTTGCTAACAAACTTGAGATGCAGTATAGGACGAGTTAAAGAACCTTGAACAGACACATGGTGCCTCCTGTCTCAAAGCTGGGATACTTCTGATAACCGCATACTTCTGCTAACAGGTCTGGATAGGGATGTGGCAATTTGCATAGTTAAAGCCCACTGCAAACAGCCAGTGCACAAATAGAAAGGCCAGTCAAGATATGAGCTTATGTCACTATCTGAAAATCTCTCAGTAGAAAATGGGTAAAGAAATAAATGCCCAAAACTTTGCTCATGAACCCCATATTCTTGTAAACCACAGACAAGGGATAGTAAAATCATTGATTAGGCACATATTGTGGCACCAGATAGTCAGACTTCAGGTTCAAGAGTTCCTGAACCCCCAGCATGAAAAAGTGCTTCAGTACCATATAAATTAGCTTACTAGCAACAAACGGTAGAAATCCTACATAGCAGAGCATAGTATAAAGGGACTGGGAGAGGACATCAATAGAAATGTAAGCCGGTGAATCCCGAGTGGGGGAGAGGCTGCACATGCACTTGTGCATCTAAAGTCAAATTTTGTTGTACCACGAATTAGCCCTGCCAGTCCTAACAACCTTCTACATCTACAGCAAAGGAGCCTAGGCTTCAACATATGCTACTTTCATAAACAAATCGCAGTCCAAACTCATATTCAGCAAGGAGTCAGTCATCCACACAAAATAACATTGAGATAATCAACAAAAACACAATAATCTTAACTTTGGAGGGGTCATAGGATGCTCAAACAGCAAATGACATGAATAAGGTGGCACAAGACTTACCTGCAGGACAATGGGCAGCTGCTCAGGTGGGTTTCGGTTCTCGACTCCCATAGTCAGCCACACCTGGAAGGCTGTCAGTTGCTCAGCAAAGAATGGACTGTGCTGTGAGATGTGGGGAGGAAAAAAAGGCACACACTTAACATGCAAAGAAATCCAGGCATTGTCTGAAACAGAGCTAGAAATGTTTTGTTTTTTTAATGTTTTTATTTTATTTAACACAGAGAAGAAAAGTAAAAGAAAAAAACATAGTGAAGATATACAAATCAGCGTAATGCAATGCACTTCATGCAAATTTCCCCCGGATCTTATGATTACAGTAGTTTATCCGTATGTAGCAGTGCTCGCAGGAGGCCCAGGGTGTTAAAAAGGTTTTTGGCGAGCGCGCTGTAAGTTGAGCCAGGGAGGGAGAAACTAATTTGGGGGAACTATGTTGTATGAGAAAAGGAAACAAGAAAAATGTCAATAGGGGGAAGGAGTATGGGAGGGCCAGGACGGAGAGGAGCCAGCGGGGACACCCCGATCGCGGTTCCCCGGCGGAGGGGGGAGCAGCCCACAGAGCTAGAAATGTTAACAGATTTTTTTCATGCCTATAACCCTTGCATACTTCAATAAACTAGTTACTTACCTTCTGTAACACCCTTTCTGGTAAACACTCAATTCGGCTGTAGATTCTTCACCTTTTGAATATTGCCCAGGAGTCAAGCTGCATTTGAAAGCTTTTCAGCAGTATCCGTGTACCAGTATGTGAAATTACACTGTTCTAATCTGGAAACGATATGCGGAGCCTAGATTAGCGCCACTCCGGTCCTCTGACTTCAGCTGCATTCAACGGTGTCCGCGCCCCAAGACGCCAAGCCACAAAAGCAAGCTGGTGTGCCCAGTGTGCAGGTTCCTAGACTTGGGATCTTATTAATAGGGCCTAACCACGGAACAGGGAAAATGGGAGGGTCGGTGAGGGATCTGCGGCTAGACAGACTCTCCACCAAAAAGAGCATCACCATAACTTGTTCTTCTGATAGAGACTTATAGCCACAGATTCTTCTCCTTTTGGTTAGATAGCAAAGCAGTACCTAATAGGAGTAGGAGGTGAGCCTGTGGATTGACCCAAAACTAAGTCCTGCAGGACAGAGGAAGCAAAATGCCCCTCTTGTTGACCTCAACTGTCTAGACAATAGTGCTTCCTGAATGTATGGAGGGAAACGCATGTAGCTGCATGGCAAATGTCCAGAACAGGGACTCCATGTGCCCAAAAAGTCATAGTCGCTTTGGCCATGGCAGAATGAGCATTCAGTCCTTCTACAGGCTACTGTTTAGCCACTGCATAGCAGATCTTAATGCAGAACACAATCCGGCAGCCCAGGCTTTTTTTGCTCCATAAAACCCAAAGAGGTGACCATACACCCAGTGTTCTTTGGTACGATTGATGTAAAACCTCAGCACTCTTTTGGAGTCTAAAAGACAGACTCCTCAACCAGCAGGGCAGTCTTCTGAGAACAAGGTGGATCAAGGTGATGGCAGGAGACAGAATGCCAGACAAGGCGATGTTCTGTCGAACGTGGAATGGTATCCAAAATTTAGGCAAGAAAAATGCCCATATCTGCAAAACCAGCCTGTTGGGGAAGAAGGTGGTGTACAGTGGGTTCAGACAGAGAACTTGAAGCTCATTCACATGCTGTGTCTAAGTTATGCTAACGAGGGACACTGTCTTGATGGGGAGAAGCTGCAAGGTGCAGCTGTAGATCGGTTCAAAAGAAGTTCCCATTATATATGCGGGGACCTAGTTAAGGTCCCATTATGGCATGCCAAAGGAAGAGGGAGTAAACAAATGTAAACCTTTCAAAAGGCGCATTATAATTGGAAACTTCAACAATTAGGGCTGATTCGGCAACCAGAAAAAAGCCAAAAGAGCTGAAAGATACCATTTTACCTGTATCCAGAGCGAAGTCTTACTGGGCTTGGCACAATACGAATAAAGAAATGCAGATAACTTTGCCTGGTTATCTGTGATCACCGCACTACACAAGAAATCAGTCCCAATGACAGGCATAAACAGATTTATTGAGGGACATCTGATTGCCAAGATGACATCAACCTTCTCTGGAGGAAAGTCAAAGATGCTCAGCTATTGCTGCTCAATCCCTAAGCAGGAAGGTGGAGATTGCAAAGGGCTGGGTGCAGAACCATGCCCTGCTGCTGCAATATCAAGACCTCCTGGAATGGCAGGGTAATCGGAAGACAGACGTTCAAGACCAGGAGTTCTGTATACCATACTCTCTGTGCCCATTCCATAGCCACAAGGATGACTTGGGCTCAGTCAGCCCGGAGCTTCTTGAGAACTCAGGGCAGAAGTGGTATCAGCATAAAGGCATACAAGAGTCCACAGTTCAACTTGCAGTGGAAGATGTCTCTAAAAATAATACGCCTTGGAAACTCGAACACTCAAAAGTGCAAACATTGCTTGTCCTTGTCTGTGGTGAGCATATCGAGCCAAGGTTCTCCTAATTTGTGGTACAGATCTTGCATAAACTCCGGGCCACTTATGATCGGGAAGGCTCCGGCATTCAATGATCCTACTAGGTGGTTAACCACCAGAAACATTCCATGATGGTCTAGCTATTTCCAGAGATGTAGGGCCTCCTGGCACAGTGTCTGAAGGTTATATGAAGGCAGTGCTCTGCTGGGGGTCGGACGCCACTGATTTCTAACTCTTCCAGATGGCCATCTTGTTAGACCTGACAAGTCTTGGGGTGGTCTTCCCCGAAACGTTTTCCCACCATGTTGCTGAAATTCGTTTTGTTTTTGTTGGCATTAGGACTCTGCACACTTTACCACAGATAACCAGTGCTAAAGTGCTTGTGCTTTCTCCTTTAAACATGGTAAAATTGGCTTACACTTGATTTACTTTACTTATAGGTCCCAAATAAAGTGGGACTACATAGTCCCTGGGTCTGTAAAATTAAACGTACGAGGGGGCCTGCGAGCAGTTTTAAACTGCAGATTCAACCTGGAAGAATAAACCTTTTATGAGGCCTAAACCCTCCTCCTTAATACATGCAAGTTACTCCTTAGGTATGCCCCACACATCCCATAGGGCAGGCTGAAGTTTATGTAAAACGTTGGGCATGTTTTTTTTAGGTTTTATATGTCCTGCTAGTGAAAACTTCCCAAATTTGCTTTTCACATCTGTGAGGCCTACCTCTCCCACAGGATACAATGAATTAGCTCATTACATTTAGTAAGTGCTACATTTTGATTGGGAATAGGTAGAAATATCATGTTTGGACTCAAATGAATTGTAATTTAAAAGTCTCTTTAATGGTAAAATCGGATTTTAGATTACAATTTTGAAAATGTCACTTTGAAAAGTTGACATTTTCCTGCCCTAAACCTTCTAGGAGTCTCCAAGCTGGCTGGGCCTGTTGACTGCCTCATAGCAGGAGGGTAAAGTGCCCTGCAACATGGGGGAGAGCGGCCCGATAGGGGACAGGGCCTCCGAGGCCCGACGCTCCCCTTACACACTGGTGGTGCAAGGGGCTGGCCAATGACTTCCGCCCTCACGCCTCACGAGGCGTGAGGGTTGAAGTCATTGGCCAGCCCCTCGCACCACCAGTGTGTAAGGGGAGCGTCGGGCCTCGGAGGCCCCATCCCACGAGGCGTGAGGGCGGAAGTCCAACAGAGGAATCGTGGTGGCTGCATTGGCTGCTAGCCAGTTCTAGCCACCGTGTGCCGGTGGGGGGCTATTTAAGAGCCTCCCCAAGAAGGCTCATCCTCCTTATTCCGGACGCGGTGGCTGGAGCTTGCGGGGGCCGGTAGTTGTCTTTTCAGCTGCATTTTGCCCCTTTTTTCTCTTCCCTTGGGACTGTCGGTGGGTTCTTGGAAGAGTTGTGGAGCTGGATTCGGGCCGCGCACGTGTTCCTGGAAGAGTCGCGGAGCTGAAATCGGGCTGCATGTGAGTATAAATTTGGGCAATGTTAGTTTAAAGCGCGCTTTTTGCGTGTCGCTGCTTGATGTAATTTTGTGCAGCGGGGAGGGCTTTCTGCTTGTGCGTGTGTCTGGCCCGGGGGCACTCTTTGCACGCGTTGCCGCTCAAAGTAATTTTGGGCAGCAGGGAGGGCTTTCTGCCTGCGCGTGTCTGGCCCAGGGGCACTCCTTTCGTGCTTCGCTGCTCAGGGATCCTTTGATTGTGGGCAACTGCGCGGTTTACTGGTGCTCTAAGGCAAGTATTACAAGCGTTTGTGCTTATTTAGGAATGCCATGCAAGTGCTTTAATTTATGATCTTTACATCATTAAAACAATGTTTAATATCGTTAAATAACGTTGGCGTTTTGGCTCCCTTGTGTTGATAATGCGAGTGCACTTTATTTATGTTCTTTAAATCATTAAGGCACTGGTTTAATGCGTTAAATAAAGTTGAGGCTAGTTAGGATACCTTTTTGGTCCCCTGGTGTTTGTGTTTGTGCTACAGCCTGCACGTTAACATTGCCTCGCGTAACCCATCTTGGGACACCACTTTTGGGGTTCACTTATTTCTAGTTGCCTTTTCAACCAACAATTTCTTTTGCATCCTCTTTTATTCAATTAATTTAACAAGTAAGGTTATTATACTTTCAGCAGGGGTCTTTGTTATTTCTTTTTTTTTAAAAGGTAAAACAAATAATTGTAGCCTGGTTGTTGGCTTGGTGGTCCTGTGCTGGCTCAGGGCCTATAAGTGGGTTCTCCATTAGTCTAGTATACTGACCAGCTGATCGTTTGTATTGGTTGTGTTTTCGTGATGTTGGTGTAATGCTGTATTCTTGTTATTTTGATTGCAGGTACATCTTTAACGTCTTTGTATACTTTGTGCGCAAAAAATAAAAATAAAATAATAATAAAAAGGGGTGGTCACTGTTATTTCTTTACATCATGCCATCTAACAAGGCAAGCCCAGGGAAGAGAAAGGGGAGGGACCCAGAGTTATCCCAGTTATTGAAGATGGTTCTGGAAAAACTAGGCAATGATGATACTGACAGTAGTGATGTGGCATCTTATAATGAAAAACCGGGGCTAATAGCAGTCGTCCAAGATGGTCCCATGTAGCCCAGCGCACGGCTTTTCCCCCCCAGTGAAGCGCAGGAATAAAGGGAAGGCACCTGCGTCACAGTCCACTACCTTAGTTGTTAGTCCCCCGGAGGAAGTCATGGTGCCAGAGGTTCCAGTTCCCGCTGTGACCGTGCAGCCCATGCCCCAAGGGGCAAGCGAGGGAGCGTCCTCGTCAACTGGGCTAGGTGTGGCGGAAGTTTTAGATAATATATGCAAATCATTGGCTTCTCTGGCACCCCCAAGAGGGCCCCCACCAACCCTGTGCCAGGGGTTCCAGCACCAGCAGCACTGTCCATGACACCCCCTACATCTCAGGTACCCACTCAGCAGGCACAGGTCCTGGATCCTACCAGGCAAGCCTTGCTGGAAGTGTCTAGGTTACTAGCAAATATGAATGCCCCAGCTAGTAACCCCCCCCCGCCCACAACTCCTTGGAGTTCAAACGATTCTTTGCAAAATTCATTAACAGAACTGAAGCACCAGGTTGATGCATTGGCAGCAACGCATAGCTCAATTCCACCGGTACCAAGTAGCCCGAGTGTCACCCAGACACCATGCAGTGTGAATGCTGCAACCCCTTTAGTTATACATGGGTTGTCAGATAATGGCAAGGTTCCAGGCACAGATGATTCGGCAAAGGAAGGGACAACCATTGATGCATTACTGTCAAGACCAGGTAAACTGGCAGCACACGTTAGTGCGGAAGTAAAAGAAAAGATTTGGAAGGGGGAATTTGTTGACATATTTTCCTTAATCAGGGCAAAAAGGAGGGACGCAGACAATAAAGATAAAGAAGTTAAGGCATCTTCTTCGGGGGACAAAAAACCCAGGGTGGAGGAGAGCATTACAAACTGGTTGTTTGTTTTCAATGTATTCATGTCAATAATGTTAGAAAAGAAACCTGATTTTGGTATTGCAATGAACTGCTATGCAAACGAGATACTGAAGGCACAACACACTTATGGGGGTTCTGCTTGGTTAGAATATGATAGAGATTTTTGGTGGGCAAAAGTGGAGGATCCAACTATTGGTTGGGATCAAACAGAGGTGAACGTCTGGTTAGAATGTGTTAATAACAAATTACCAGGGAGGCAGCCTTTTCGGGCACAATACTCAGGTGAGAAGAAAGGCTCTTCTTGGGCATTCAAAAGATATGTTCGCGCCCCGCAGGGTCTTGCAAGTTCAAGCACAACTGTTTCTTTTGTGGTCACCCTTCTCACCCTGAGTTTAAATGTATCAAAAAATCCAAAGAAAAAGGAAGGGACATGAACAAGCCCTCTAACTGATTCTCCTCTGCCATCCCCCATTAATTTTGACGCTCTGCTCCCATGGTTGCAGGTTTAACCTGCGTCTGGATCCGCAGAGATACTGGCCCATGGTTTTTCCTCTGGTTTTAGAATCCCAGCACCCAATGTCTCTCCATTGAATCATTGTAAAAATTTAGTCTCCGCCTTACGGAACCAGCTGTGGTGGCCAGGAAGCTATCTAAAGAATGTGCTTTGGGCAGGATAGCAGGCCCCTTCCCTTACCCTCCTTTAAGAGGCTTTGTTTGTTCTCCATTAGGGGTGGTTCCTAAGAAGGAACCAGGCCAGTTCAGGTTGATTCATAACTTATCTGCCCCTTGGGGAGCATCGGTAAATGAGGCCATCGATCCCCATCTGTGCTCGGTCCGTTATGCGATGGTAGACCAAGCCTTAGAAAAAGTGAGGGCCTTGGGCCATGGGGCTTTATTGGCAAAACCCGACATTGAATCTGCCTTCAGACTTCTTCCAGTTCACCCAGAAGATTACCACTTGCTGGGTTTCCAATTTCAGGGTGGGTATTATTACGATAAATGCATGAGGAGTTTAGCACCTTCCTGCAGTGGACCTTTTGGAATTGTACCAGACACCACGACGTCATGCATTACTTGGGTGATTTCTTAGTGTTGGGTCCTCCTAGGTTACAGAAATGCGGGTGGGCACTCCAGGTCTTAATCACGATGTTTGAAGACTTTGGGGTCCCTTTGGCGCCAGAAAAGTCAGCAGGGCCTACTACTACTTGTATTACCTTCCTAGGGATCGAGATTGACTCTGTGGCGGGTGAGTGTCGCTTGCCGGTGGACAAGCTACAGTCATTCAAGGAGTCCATAAAAACAATGTTATCACAGAAAAAAGTCACCCTTCACCAACTACAGGTTCTTGTGGGCCAGCTGAATTTTTCTCTAAGGATTATTCCCATGGCCCACCCCTTTTCCAGGTCCATCGCTAGGTCAATGGCTGGGTTGACTGAGAAGCGCCATCACACCCGGTTGTCACTGGAAGTTATGGAGGATCTAAAGCCGTGGGAGGTTTTCTTGCAGGACTTTAATGGATCGGTAATTTGGCCTCATCCGGCGGTTTCTAGTCATCCTCTGGGGCTTTACACTGATGCAGCCGGTAGCGTGGATTTTGGCGCAATCTTAGGCCCTCTCTGGTGCAGGGCGGATTGGCCTTCAGAATGGATCAGCTTGGGCTGGACAATGAATATAGCCCTTTTGGAGGTTTTTCCTATTGTTGTTGCAGTCAACATCTGGGCGGAAGAATTTAGGGATGGGTTTGTAATCTTTTGGTCTGACAACATGGCTGTGGTAGAAGCCATTAATCGGCAAAGGGCTACATGTTCACTAGTTCTCCGCCTTCTAAAACGCTTAATATTATCATGTTTACGATACAACATTACATTTTGGGCTAAAAATGTACCAGGGATTTATAACAATGCTGCTGACGCCCTGTCTCGCTCATTAATGCAGGATTTTCTGCAGTACCACCCTCAGGCGAAGGAGAAGATGACGGAGTTCCCAGAATCTCTGTGGAAAATTGGTGTCCCGCCTACCCAGGCTTAGCAGCAAAATCTTCAGCTGCGCATACTAGGAGGGCTTATGAGAACGATTTTTGCCAGTACAGGCGGTTCTTGCAGGTGCAGCAAATTTCAGATTTGTTCTCAGAGTCAGCGATATGCGCTTTCTTACAGCATTTGAAGGACAAGGTACGACCAGTTTCTTGTGCGAAAGCTTACTTGGTTGTGATACATTTTTTGCTAGAATTAAGAACATGGAGGCACCACTGAACACTTTTATTACTAAACGGGCTCTAGCAGGATGGGCCAGGGCTGTCCAGGTTAGGTCAGACTCTAGGCGCCCAATAACAGCCACCCTGCTATAGAGTCTTCTGAGCGCCCTCCCAACAGTTTGCTCCTCGCAGGCTGAGTCAGCACTATTTTCGGCAGCATTTTCGATAGCCTTCTACGGGGCATTCCGCATCAGCGAATTGGTGGGCCCTTCCAGGGGCGATCATGCAGGAGGGTTGCAGTGAAGCGACGTGGTGGTCAGTGCAGAGTTATTATCAATAGTCCTGTGCAAGTCAAAAACGGACCAGCTTAAAAGAGGAGTACGCATTACACTTAGTGCTGCTACTGGATCCCCCTTCTGCCCCGTGAAACTGACAAGAGCTTACCTCTCGGTCCGTCCACCATCAGGCTCTTCGGCTTTGTTCATCCACGCTAACGGGGAATGTCTTTCCCGCTACCAATTCTTAGAGGTATTCAAGATAGCGTTGAGGGCGACAGGGGTTGACCAACAAGGGTACTCCTCCCATTGCTTTCGAATCGGGGCAGCTATGCTGCCGGCTAACGCGGGCCTGCCGGTGTCCACAGTGAAGGGTATCGGTCGTTGGTCATCGGATTGCTATAGGTGGCACATTAGGCCTGAGCTGGTTTAGTCACAAAACTTGTTTCTGAAATGTGATCTCCTCATGCTCTTTTCTTTTCATTTCAGTGCAATGTCACATCACGTAGTATGGGTCTTGGGGGATTTGTTTGTTCGTCTGGGCGTACAGGGTGCAACAGCTCCGTGAGCCGAATCCGGCGATGGTTCAAGGCGTGGCTTTTCGTTGGTGCGGAGTTGGCGGAGTGGGAATCTCCCAACTCCAACAGTTGGTCACTTTAGCAAAAGGATTTGAGGAGCTCCAGTCCCCGGATCTCATCATTATTCACCCAGGAGGCAACAACTTGGTATGAATGGGTTGCAAGACACTAAGAGAAACAATATTCATGGTAATCATAAAATTGGCAAAACAATACCCAAATGCAGCAATTGCCTGGTCCCACATGGTGCCTCGACGCAAGTGGGGCGCAGAAATCAAATCAAGGGCAATCAACGTCTCAGTACGCAGACTTAACGCCGAAATGGCCAAACTATGCCCTGGTCCAGGGCAGCTATGGAACATTCCTCACAAACTCTTGAAGGGCCCTCACATGTTCCACAATGAGTTGGTGCATCTGTCGGATGCTGGTACCGATCAATTCATTCATGACGTGGTTTATTGCTCGCAGTCTTTTCGCGGGTGGGGAGGGCGAAGGACCTTTGGGGCCCTGGTCACCCTTGTGGTGGAAATTGAGGTATTAAAGTGACCAGAAACAACAGGGGGGTCCCCAAGGTTGGGGCCCCGGGAGGACACCAGGGATAGAATCCTGAAGTTCTAACCCAACCTGCGGATGTACACCCCAGATTAAGGGGTAAGGGAGCACAGATCGCTGGGGGGGGGGGGGCTATGGGGCTCCAGCTCTTGGCCGCCCCATTACACCCCGAGCCTGATTGGTGTTTGGAGGGGAGGCGGAACCCTGAGCGTGAGGACAAGGAATGGTGTAGTCAGGGTAACCACCCCTCCTAAGGATACAGGTGAGATATGGGTCACTTGTGTGGTCCAATGGTGGTTCAGGAGAGGAAGGGATCCTGTCAGAAAAAGATTTATGGTCACTAATTTGGTATCTCATAACTTGCAAATATTTGTGTAATGTTTTTATGAAAAATGATTTATGACTTTATGCTAAGAGAATACTTAAGTTGTGTTAATAAAAACTTCTTCCAACAAGTAAGATTGTCGGTCTGTGTATAGCTGGTAGGGGGAGTGGGGGATGTCTGGAGGCCTCCGGATCCTAATGCATACTGGGCACAGACAGTGAATAATAGGACCTGTGTAGCTGGGAGAGGGCCATCCTACCAAGATGGGAGGGGCAGAGTTATTCCCAGCCTCACATATTTTTCAAAGTGCTACCTCCAGCACATTCAAAAAGGAACTTGGCACCAGCCTTTATTCACTCTAGACCTTTTGGAGCCTGGGCAAGGGAAGAAAGTGAAGGGAAGAAACTTTGCAGAACCAGATGATGGGGGAGGGCAAGGGTGGACTAGAGGTTTCCTCCACTTCAAAGGTTAGCATCAGGTATAAATAATGGACCTTCTGAGCCACTCATCAGTACACTCCTGGAGCTATGGACATTACAGAGGACTGCCTTTTTCTTCAGATACCTGCCCTGCTGCTTGAGGCCTGCCATCTTCCCCATGAGGCCCGTCTTGTTCTTCAGAGGACTGCCCTGATGGTTAAGGTCTGCTTTGCTCTCTGAGAAGGAAGACTGGACCTGCTCCCTTTATCCCAGGCTACCCTGAGTGAGACCAGCGGTTAGCTGGCAGACCTGTTCTGAGCCAGAGGGACACAACAAGCTCTAGAGGCATCCCTGCAAATGCCCAGCTGACCTGCAGCAACTGGCCCACTCCAACACAGTCGGCCTGAACTTTTGACTTTGTCCCAGTCTAGTGTGAACACCTATCCACAGTTAGCGCTTTATGCTTCTTGGAGCTATTTTTTACTTAAACCTTTAAAATTGCACATCTCTAGTTCTAATGATTAGATTTTTGTCATTGTGGTCTCATTTTATTTGATAAATGTTACTCAATTTCTCTAAATTGGTACGCAATATTTTTTGTGTTGTGCTTTCATTGTTTGTGTGCTGCATAAATACTTAACACAGTGCCTCTAAGTTAAACCTGACTTTTTTTGTGCCAAGCTGCCGGAGGGTTAAGCACAGGTTAAGTTAGTGACTTTTGTGGTTCACCCTGACAAGAACTGTGGTAGAGGTTTGAGAAGGGGGTTTCACCCCCTCAAAAACCCAATTTTCTACACACTCCAACCGAGCAGTGATGCACTGATCACCTCAGCCAGCTCTTGCTAGGGAAAGGAGAGGGGTCAGCCGCTGACCCAATTGCAGTCCCATAACCACCACTGCAGATCTTTTGCAGTCTCCTCTGAAATCTGAAGGTGGCTGGAGAGGTCCTCTTCATGTTGGGCCCACTGAGAAATGACATCCCACTGCAAAGGCCACTTGTGCCACCTGGCAGGCTCGTCCAACAGGATACAGAGGCCATCAGTGAGGCAGCATCAGAATTGACCTCACTGAATTTCATGATGGAGGATGAAAGTTCTGGATCAGAACCTGAATGTCCTGAACTTTCTTCCCCTGAGAGAAAGGCACAAAACCGATCTGTGTCCAAAACGGCTCTGATGAAAGGGAGCATCTGGGAAGAAGTTAGGTGTGACTTCGGTACATTGATAATGAACTCAAAAGATGACCGGAGATTTGCTGTAGTCTGGAGGTGTTTACCAACTGCCTGGGGCGAGTCCACCCTCAACAGCTAGCCACTAAGGTAGGGGAAGACTGACACCCTTGAACTCTGAATGTGTACTGTCACTACCGCCATCACTTTTGTGAGCACCCAAGGGACACTGGTGAGACTAAAGGGGAGCACAGCGAAGTGAAAATGCCCCTGTCCCATTATGAATCACAGGTAGCGTAAATGAGCCTGCAGGGTGAGTATATGGAAATTTGCCTCCTGCAGGTCCAATGCCACCATCCAGTCTTGAGGGTAGACAAGTCTTTGGCCAGTGTGAGCATTTTGAATATCTCCTTCTGGAGGAAGGTGTTAAGAGTGCAGGATAAAAACAGGACTGGTAATGGGTACCAGCAGTAGTGACAATAGAAACCACATCC
This sequence comes from Pleurodeles waltl, assembly GCF_031143425.1. Lineage (NCBI taxonomy): Eukaryota > Metazoa > Chordata > Amphibia > Caudata > Salamandridae > Pleurodeles > Pleurodeles waltl. The sequence continues at coordinate 971,512,782 of NC_090446.1, read as the reverse complement.
TACTTCTGGCATGGGCACCCTCTCAATAACCCCTTTGGCCAAAAGGGCTTGCACTTTCTGCCGCAAAACAGAGAGATGGTCCTCATACAGTTGCTAGGGGGAAATGGGAAGGTGAAGCAGCATGTAAAAGAAGGGTAGGACATAGTCCTTCTGACCAATTTGCAGGACCCACTTGTCTGATATTTTGGCCTGCCAACCCAGCAAAAATCATCAGATCCTGGTTCCCATCAAGTGACTGTGCTTTATGAAAGGCATGCTAAAGGGTTTTAGAAAGTGGGGCGGCCAGAAGGGTGGTAGACTGGGCGGCCCCTTGACATTGACTGCAGGGGCAGTTGGCACCATGGCTTAGACTGCGAACCTGCTGAGTGGCTTGTGGAGGTTTTGTTGACTGGAGGTACAATGGAAATCTGCTGAAGCTGTGAAAGGAGCAGCAGAACTGAGGTGGTTGGCGAGGGAGCATGTTGTGGCCCTGATCACCTGGAACTGCTGGAGAGCGGAGGTCTGACTTGTCCCCTGACAGGTGAGTCCTGTTGAAAGGCATGCCCATGAGGGACTTAACATCACCTAGGAAAACGGTGGACCGCAACGAAGTGTGAATGGCGACACTGGTGCCAATGGCTTGCCAAATGAAATCAGTAGTGTCCAAGCCACAATGAAATGTGAACATGGCCATGTCCTGACTGTCTTGCTTGGCCTGGGTATGGACAGGTCTAAGATCTTTAGGGTCCCCTGGGAGAACTTGAGTCACCGAATCCTAAAGACGTGGGAATAGTGCCTCAACAGGCAGCTGGCTTTCACTGATAAAAGCGCCAGGCTGGTGGACAGGAAGAATTATTTCCTGAACGTCTGTCCGTTCTGGCTCCCAATTGGGGGGAGTAGCAGGGAACGGGCAAAAGGGGTTCAGTGGGTGTTTGCCCCAGTTGAAGGACTTCTGTAAGAACACTGGTCTTGATCACCATGGTGAAGAGCTGGAGGTCAAGTACTTCAGCTGCCCTATACAGTACTGTGGACTATAAGCACCCTCCTCAGTGGCAGGAACAGGCGGTGAGAAGAGCCTCAACTCAGGGGAGGTATCAAGGCCTGTGGCCTTCTGCATGTCATCATAACAACTCTCCTCCTTATAAGGTTGGCAAGCTTATCACCTGCATTGTAAGATTTGTCCGAATTAGTGCTTAAAAGGAAAGGCAGGGTGTACGTTCATCCTGGTGGAAGCAGATCTAGCAACAGGGCATCTATGGTGGTTGAGAGCAGCTTCTGTATAAATTGAACCAGCTCCGACTTGGCACCAGAGAGGACAGTCAGGGCCTTGTCTTTAGGCGCCAATGGAGTCCGCATCAATGTCAAACTACTGTGACCTGGAGTATACGATGGCGCCAGAGGTGGAGTACACACTGGAGTTGAAGGCAGCCCTGTTGGAAGCTTGGTGGGTCCAGCTGGCTCCAAAGGGGAGCTCATAAGCAGCAATCCAGGTAGAATAACTCTCGGCTCAGTGGGGAGCCAGAGAGAGTCAGCAAGGATCCAAAGAGCCAAAGCAGGGCCTCACACAACTCTCCAACCTGTTTAGGAGTAGCAGGTGGCCCTGGAATCCTGGGTTGTGCCAGAACAAGTTACAGGGTCGACTCTTAAGTCTATTGACTTCCAAAGTGAGATTGAGATATACACAGCATTACAGGTTCAAGGTAACTATAAGAATGCTGGCTAAGAACAAAAGCACCAATGGCTCAAATGGATGGGCAGGGACAAAGGTTTGCATAAGAAGACTGACGTGGTGTCAGACTTAACATGGAAAACCTGGGTTTGCTGGTGGCATCAGGTTAAGACAATCATTATTGTACCCCCCCTTACCACCATGACCTCCTTTTTCATGGAGTCCCTCACTACAACCCTCCAATGATGCCCATCATCTCTTCTTAGCCCCTCTCACATTTATAGCGCTACTCATTCCAATGTACTGTGTCAGAGAGGTTTACATTATAAACATATTATAGAGGGTAAGAAGTCAAACGTGTAAATCAATGTATAGAAAATGTTCCTTAAGACAGTGAGGACTACAGTGTGTATACGTCACGTCACCCATATTAATAGGCATTATATGTTAAGAGGGCCTGATCTGGAGAAACAAAGGACCTAAGTTATTAAGTTTTCACGCAGTAATCAACGTTGTTGTGCCGAGTTGCGTGAAAAGGAGAAGGCATAACAGCACCATATCTTCTAAGATATGATGCTGGTGCTCTCTCCTCTAGTACTGTCATATCTTTGGCTACCTCATGCCAATCAACACACACTTTTGTACCATAGTGCAAGGGTGCGCTTGTGATGTCAAGCATTGGTTTTATACCGGAAAGGTACCTTTCTGGCACAAAATTCTATGTTTCGACAAAGTTTAACACTTTGTATGTGTGCTGTACGGTGAGGCACACGTGAAAAGTTGGAAAGGTTTGGAGAAAATAAATCTTATTGCCAATATTACGTCTGCCTGGAGGAGGCATTATTTTGTATGTAAATTCCTTTATACCCAAGTTAGTACATGGGGATTAGGGTGAAAATCCATTGATGGATGCATAGGAATGTCCATCTACCTTTCATGGTACACCTCCTTGACACAAAGTAGCATTTATATTAGGGCTACTTTCCAACACGGTTCAGTGGTTGTGTGGGAGAGTACTCTGCAAAACAACAGTTTGCATCAGATTTGCATCACTTGTGCAATGTAAATCAGGCACAAAGTGTTACGAAGTCCATCCCATAAACTCTGGCTTTGAAACATGACATGATTGGGGGTGTCATATTAATAAAATCGTGTTACTACCCAAAGTAACCCTCTTTAGCAATCTTAGAATAAGGAAAGAATAAGGAAAAAGCAATACTGTTCTAAATCTATGCTCTCAATCTGCGCACAATGCTTAGATGCTAGTTGACAGTTCAATGTGCTATTTTAGAAGAATTGTAACTTATTAACTCCAAAGTACCCAAAGGATCTCCTTGACAAAAGCAGTAAATCACTGAGCTACCCAGATGAATACAAATCTGCGATTTGCATGTTACACTTTGTGCTCTGCAGCAAGAACATTACCCCTCAAGACTAGTTTACCACAAGTCAAATCTGTGACTAGACAATTCATAGATCTCTCCATCAAGTGCATTAACCACCAGTTATCATGCCTTTGTTAATATCCCCTCATAAAGGTTAGGCATACAAATATCTCTAAAGGCTGCTCTTATCTCGCCTTAGCCTGGCATACAATGGGCGCCCCTTCCAGCATGGCACTAAAATCATCACTATGAACTCCTACTGCATTGGGGGGACTAACACAATAACAGCTGGCATTTTGAAAAACATTTGGAAACACAATGTAAGTTTGAGAGTTGGGACAATGCCATAACCAAAAGAGTATGCAGACACTTACATTTCGCTAAAGTAAGGATAACAGCCAGGTTGCCATATGACGTTTGCTCGGGCACTGTTATCGAAGGCAATGTGAATGAAAAAAACACTGCTCCAAGAGGAGTCTTTTCTCTATAGCCTATAATTTCTCTGCATCAATTTGAGTTTTTTTTCCTTGAAAATTACATCCCTTCCTTGAGCACATCTCAAAACTACACACTAATTTTACATATGACGTGTGTCAAAGCAAAACAATTGGTAATTTGCTTGGAAAAACTGATCAGATGAAAAAAAACAAGTTAAATGACTGTTTCCTATTAATGAATGGTGCTGAAAAAACCGTACAACCTCCAAGTTATTGCAGTAAAGGTGAGGTCGGAAGCACCACAGCTCATCCACAGAGGGCAAAATCCTACTATATTTCTGAAGTTTCCAGGGGCCTGACAACTACAGGTCCCCTTGCATGACTAATGGAGACCGTGGCAGCGTTTACACATCGCGCACACCCAGAATGCCAGTGTCCTTGGTCTGTTTTGGCTTGAGACCAAGGTGGATTTCAAACTGAGAAGCTTTTTGCCACTGTTTATTCTCTCAACAAGTATTTTGGCCGGAAGCAGTCATTAAGGCACGGGAAGTGTGGCACCACCCTATAAAGCCTCGACATACACTTGAGGATCATCACTGACCTAATGCCACCCCATCCTTCTGCCTTTTTTAGCACTCCCCATCTAAGCACGTCTCTGTCGAGAAAGCAGTTGCCTCAGGATCTGGCATGGCAGTCTAATCAGTCAGTGGATCCCTTATTGTCCTTCTCCATGGAAGAAGGATAAGATTACTTAGGCTCCAAAATTCCTTTCTCTGGCCTTCAATAATTTAGGCTAGGAGTTACACGTGCCCATTTTCCTAGACCTTTTGATCTTTTTCAGGTCTCTTATCAGCATAGGTTTAGCTTAAGTACATTACCTTAGCTCTCCACAAAACAGAGTCATACTTAGAAAAAAGTACAAAAGACAAGAAGCAGGGCCAAATCTGCTATTGCCAAGAGCACCATCGAGTAGAGATCCTCAGCCTACTGGAGTCGCCAGAGTTGTCGCAATTAGAGCCAAGGGTGCATGATGACTAGTGTTCACGCTAAAAGTATGGCTAGAGGATATCTACATGACTAGTATTTAAAAGCATGGCAGCCATGGAGCAGGAATCCAGGTTCATCTCCTATACGGCATTTTCTTTATAATTTAAAAATTAAAGCCACTATTGGAAAGAGATAAAGCATGAGCCAAATGGAGAAAAACAGGAACAGCCTGACCGGCAAACTTCATCGTGATTTTTATTTTGAGTTTGGCACTTGCCAGAGGATCAAGCCAAACCTCCTGAACAAAGAGATACCTTATTATGCTCCAGGGGCAAATTAAAAACATGCACTTTGATACTCATAATTCTCTGCAGTCTTTGGCACTATCAATTACGTGGTGTAGACACAACTCCTACTAAATGCAGCAGGGGTCGGAGGCAATGCCCTGAAATGGTTCAAGTCATTCCGGAGAAGTCATACCCAACAAGTAAAGTTTACTTTCTTCCTCCCTAATATCATAGATTTCACATTCAGACGTTCCTAAAGATAGGTCTCTTGAAGATATTTTCCATATATAAATAGAAGTGTTCGCCTACATATCTGTTCAAAGACAGTGACTTCTACTTGTAAAATGAGGACACCAAGGTCCAACTCAAGATTCTGAAGGATTCTGGGCATCAAAATCAAGCCCCCAACTGACTTGTGCACATGTTCAAGTTACAATGCTTTAAAATATGGTGTCTTAGTCCATCCATACAATTTTCACATAGCTACTTTTAGCTGGCCAACATTAATCTTTTCACCCCTACAGTGCCCTGATTCCTCACAAAAAAGGCGCATAATCTTGGGGTGCACTTTGTTTATGAGCTGACTCTTTGCCACTAAATCCAGGTAGGTACTAAGAACATTCTGAGACCACTTCTGCGCAGGACACTTATCCTACTTACCAATCCCTGCAAGACTGCAAGCAAAGCTTGAGTTAATTGATGACGGCATATGAACTGTCTGGAAAGTAGACCACCTGGCTAAATTGAGTTGTGGGATCGGTGGCAGTTCTTTGTAGGTGTCCATTTACAAAAGAAAACTCTCATTACACTTATCTGTTGAATGATGTATGGTTGTTTTGAAAGAGTAATGACAATAATTCACAGCTTTCAACAGGGTTTTGCTTTTGTTGAAAATATGTAAGTTGTGAACAATAAGGGTTTCAAGCTATTTAGATGCAGCTTCTCTGTGCTGAGGTTAGTTTTTTTTGCCATTTTTGTCAGGCCGTCCTTGAAATACTTTATGCCATTTCCTTGGACGTTCCACACGACTAATCATTATAATCCGATCGACCTTTTGTTGGATGTAGACCACAGAGGTATTGCCTTCCTGGTTTTCCTCCTTCCTTAAGGGGTAGAAACGGTTTCTTGCATTGACTCCTTCTAGATTCAAAAGCTTGCAAGTTAAATGCAGGGCCCCCCAATGCACCGCTCAAAATAACTTTTGGAAACTTATCAACTTTGTTCACTGCTAAGGAAGAAATCCACACAGCACCAAGGGAGAGGAGATGTGCTATATTGAGACAGGGTCTGTAGTTAACGCAACAACAACAGGTCAAGTAGCCTCCTTGTAATTCTCAAAAATATATCCCCACTGTGAGTTAATAAAAGCCCCCAGTTTGAAAGGGTGCTAAGTCGAGTTACAATGATATATCAGTCAGATTTATCAGTCAAGTGTATGCTGTGCTTTACTTGGGAGCTATTGATCAAGGAGGTCCAAGCTCCAGCAAACTACAGTAGTCTGATCTAGATTATTAGCAGTAGCAATTTCTCTTATTTGTGTTGCTGTTACAATTTTCAGAGCAAGGGTGCTGAAATTGTGACTAACTGGTAAAATGTAATTCAGCAATCACAGCTGGTAAATAATGAGTCTGATGGTGCTTTATGGCCCACGTACTGCCAGCTCCACCTATTTCGAACACTGGAATTTTCAGTGCTTTGAGTATCCTTTCCCACATTAAAGTTCCTATTTCAAAGAGGATGTTGTACAGCAACTAGGGAATCTTGGTTACTACACCAAGACTTACAAATTCTGTAGTTTATTACAAGTTATATTTGTATACAAACATGTCCATCCTGTGAACTTGATAAAAAGAGCTTTGTTGAAACTGTCTGCCGGCTGGCTGGGTTCTGCCGATTTGTAATACTTTGTAAAAAGCTATCATGTTCTTTGACCTTCAGAAAAGCAAATGGAAATGTGATTCTGTTTAAGGAAGAAGCCTCTTTTAAAATAGAAAGCATGAGAAAAACACTCTCGGTTCCAGGGTACCTGCAAGCTACAAATAATTGAGTTGAGTGGTCACTCTAAAAGTAGGGATAATGTGAAGCACTAACTCCAGGAGTAAGAAACTGCGGTAAAATATGGAGTACTTGGCCACTCATCCATCTATAAAACATCATCTCATTCTTGAAGCGCTTTCCTTAACACAGAAATCTTCTTAGTTGGAGGACCGTTGCTTCCATAAAGTTATAAGCTATTTCTAGAGCTGGGAACTGTTCAGCTATGTTTAGCCCCAAGAGTAAGATATCAATATACTATTGACACAAGCAACTGATATCCGATTCATGCCAAAAAAATAACATGTTTTGTTCAAAATGAAGAATGATAGTAAACAGGTGATGCATTTTTTCACCAGATCTACAAAGTGATCAAATGCAGTGGAACCACGAAGCAAGAGTGTGCCATCAACACAATGTATGTAGTGAATGGATGAGGTGTGCAGAAAGTGTATATAGGGCCTAAAGTCAGGAACATTTGTTACAGGAGCTTGGCTTTCGCTGTAACGGAGGACCTGTAGAAATGTGGTGTAACCGATGGACTATGCTGGTGGTTAGTGTTTCATTACAAGATTTGTTTTAGATCAGGAGCTGGAAGGAAGAGATGTTTGATGACAAAGGCGTTGGAAAGCAATTTGTGTTACATAAAAAGAGGTTAACAAAGTTTTGCTTTAGAGGAGAAATTGGATGAAAGAGTTATCTGACAGACAAGGGATTGGCAGCTAGACTTTTGCTGCAAACAAAATCTCAGCTACAACTTCTACTACAAATGAGGAGCTAGATGGAAGAATTTTCTGACACAAGGCATTGGAGCATAGACCTCTGCCATTTATGACAAGCTGCAGTGCAGAGTTGTATTACAGACTTGCCACGCAGTGGTCTTCGGGAGCACTGTGCTGCACACAATGTCCCCATCAGGTGGCAATAAGAACGCCCGCATCCGCCGCAGCGAGGAGCGAGTGCCACCGGTAATGAAGGCCTCGGTCAGCATGGCAGATTTATAGCTCACACTGCGGTGGAGACAAGAGTGGCAGCCCGTAAAATGCCAGCAGAGGTGATCAGAGAAGACGGATGAGATCGGCGCGCCCTAATCAGCTGTAACCGAATGAGCAGAGATACGACATAAATACGGCAGATTGAGAGGGACGACATTTCAGGCGATCGCTTACACCTCGTGCGCACATTCAAAAGCGGTTTCAGAGGCCTGCGGCACGGTAAATCACCCTGAAGAAAACAAAGTGCCAGCAACCCTCGCTCCGGGCCTCGCTTCTTTCCTGGGAGTGTCTGCAATGGCACGAGGTACTGCGCCTCTCACGCAGTCTGGCGAGTCTCTTCTCCTGCTTGTGCCTCACTTCCTGCGGATGTCCCCCCGATGTCTCTCTATCCTGAGGCAGCTCCCTCGCTCGGGGCTTCCCCATGAGACCCTGTACATGCTAGCAACAGATCCTGGGTGGCTGCCGTCAGAACCCATGGGCATGGCATCTCTCCCACGCTGCATACGTCTACTGGAGAGCAGGGCGCCTCTCATAGCAGGAGTGCCTACAGCAGCCTCCCATGCAGTCCACTCTGAGCCTGGAGCGCCGAAAGCGCAGGGTGGACGGGCGCACAAGGCACGACAACAAGAACAGCGGGCTCGTCAAAAGGGACAATTAATACGAAAACGTCTTCAAAGTTACTTTTGTGGCCCTCAGTAAACAGGTATGAGCCGAGTTCAACCCTTTTAACACAGCTCATTAAACGCCCTGAAGCAATCAGTGGCTGCTAAAGGATAGGAGTGCAGTCACGAGAAAGAACAACCTCTGCAGAACACCTTTCCCACCCTCGTGCTGGACTGTTAACCTTGTACCCCGCTCAACACTCACTATCTGATACCACGTTATAAGACGGAGAAGCAGCCATCATTAACAGGCCACGACCACAACTTGTGGCATTCTAGAGGAGCGGTGAGCAGTCATTAGGTGGACACACTCAACTCAAGGTGCAAATGTTTTAACAATGTACCTGCGACCAGAGGCCAATATTACATGAAAGAGGAGCGTGCCATGTTAGAAGCTGTACAGGTGGTCAAGCCACTGAAGGATCGAGCCTGGCTCGAGGTCCTAACTCAACCTCGAGTCCAGAATGAACCGAGCTCTCAAGTGGCTTTTGCCTGCTACTTTCTACACAGCACGTGGCATTATGGCCAGAGGTGCAGACGCTGGAACTGTGGAACCAGGTGGCGTTTCACCTCGCCTTAATCCTGTGATTATAGACGAACTACTTGATCTCCCCGTGCCCATAAAATGAATGTGACCTAATGTAATGTAACTGGTGTTCATGTAAAGCGCACCCCCTACCGTCGGTTCGAGTTTACCTGTATAAAAAACGCTCAGAAAGCTAAAAACAAAGCAGTAACATAAAAAGTTAAAGACAAATAGATACTCTTTTAATGACTGATCTGTACAAAGTGAAACCTGAAAACCGGGATATATCGGAGCTTAACCACTTAAATTGTGTGCTCTTAGGCAAATACTTTATTTCACCCAAACTCTTTTTTCTACATGCTCCAGTATTAAAGGACTCTCATATATCTGCGTTCAGAATACCAGTTGTATAAAAAGCTAATATATTTTATTTAACAGACTATAATGTTTCTGTATAACAATCTGGGCCACCTTCAGGGTTTCCATGAAAACTGACTTGTCTCTTAGTTTTTTAAAAATTATTTATATTTAAAAACTCTCAATTGTAAGTACTTCTCAGGCAGTGCTATAATGTGTCTGATTCACATGTTAAAGAATTATACGTTTTTAAGTTTGGAAAGACTTCATCGTATTTTAGTTGATGTTTGCTAAACGATTTGCATAGTAAGCATTCTCAGGGCTCGGCTCGTGCAGAGCTCAAAGAGCTGAGCCAGGCCCTTGGCTCGACTCACCCTGTTAATTTGTTGTCTCGCCCACCTCTAGAAGCACACAAACTTCCAGAACCTGCAAGAGGTGGACAGAGAGTCATGAAACCCAGGTGGAAAACCACCTACCATAGCCACAAAAAGTGCAATCATTGGAGCCATATTACCATGATCTTTCAACCGAAGGCTTATGCCCACAGTTACTGGCATACTACTGGCTGATGGCCCATGGACATTAAAAAAAAAAAAAAAAAGAAGAGAAAGCTTCCTGTCCTAGAATGCAGATTTCATGTACAGTCACTGGTGCAGCAAGGATGTCATGGACCATAATACAAGCGAGGGAAATGGGTCCCACTACCCATGCAACTGAGGAACTGAAACTACCTGGACATAGTACAAATTCACCTACTGCACTAATTATAGCTAAAGCCCTGCCAGAACACTTACACATCCCCGTAATGTTCATTTACTACTTGCTTTAGTCCAATAAAACGTAACATTTTTACACATAGATCTTGTTTCCACTTTCTTAAACACCAGCTCTTCTAGCTTGAGACTCAATGAACGTTCTCTCTCGTGCCCCTCTTGTTCCATTCTCAGTATACACTGCTTCAATGTCTAACTCACATCTTCCATCTGTTTTGAACTCTTCTTAAACTTTTGCCTCTTTTACCTTCTACATTCCTTCCATTATCTCTTTTGGTTATGACCGTTCTCACTTTCTTTTGCACACTCTGTGGCACAGTACCCCTCTAATCTCTGCATTGCCTATTTATATAGAGGCTGTCCTCTGCCTACACATGGGGCCACAGCTCATCCTTTCTGCTTTCTCTGCATCCCTTTTCATCAGATCATTCTTTAAGCCCAACCCCCAGTATGCAACAGAGGAGGGCGGACCAGTGCCAAAGGCTTTTTGCATTTTGATTGTGGAAGTGCACATAGCCAGCGGAGCAAGCCGCACCTCCTCTGCCGCCTCCACTGGGGTTTGGAGAATGAAGTTATAGGGCATGAGATGGATAAAGAGGATGCAGGTGCTGCTGCTTCTCGTCTTGGCTCACTTTTAACTCAAGAGTTCCAGGGGACCTCAGGCTGAGCCCGAGCTGGCCATCTTGCTCCAGCCCGGCCTTAGCCTTCAGCGGCTCACCCGCATCTACTTTTCATGTCTTCCTACTGTCTACAAACTAAAACCCTTCTGTAATCCAGCCAAATATTGCCCTTGTTTGCTTCTGTATACATTTCCATTCTTGCTCGTATTCCATTGTTCTTCATTCAATCTAGTTCTTCAATATCTTCTCTTTGGATCTATCGTTTATCCTGCTCATACTACTTTGTTCACTTGACTCCTCTTTGTTTTATCCTTTCTCTCTTACCCTATCTTTCTACCCACTTGACTCACGCTATCACTCCTTTGAATGTCTCTCTCTGGATATCTTAATTACCTACTTATCTTTCATCCGTCACCACACTCTAAGTTCTCCTTCTTTGAAACTTTCCCTCACTTCTTTTACTCTCCCACCTTATCACTTCACTCCCTGTCTCTCACTGGAGCAAGGTGTTTATTTTGTTTCTTTTCCCATCTCTCCACCCTCTACATTTCACTCACACTATCATTGGATACTTTTGTCTCTCTCACTCCATTTCTCATATTCCACCTTCTCACTCACCCTTCACTATGTACTCTCCTTTTTTACACTTTCACTCAGGTTTTTTCTTCTCTGATCCTATAAGGGTTGCTATCTGTTTCTTGCCTCATCAATTCATACACACTAACCATTACACCCTTCTGTCTGCTCTTTAGTTTTCTCTCACGTTACCACTCTCTGGATTTACCTTTTCTTAACTTTTCATACCATCCTGCTTTCTCGCCATTCACTCGGAATGCTGCATCTTTCTTACACTTTCTCTCGCCCTATCATTTCGCTCCTTGTTTATTCAGAAAATCACAATGTACTCTCTCCTCCCATCCTTCAACATTTCTCATGCTATCAATCTTCATATACTCTCTCAATTCCTTCCTTTTCTCTGACCTCATCAGTCTGAAGCATCCTTCGAGCTCATCCTTTCAACAGTTTTTTTAGTCCCTCTCTCACCCCAGCCATTTCCTTTACGTCTGTCATTTGCTTCGTCTTTCTCTCAGTATTAGTCAATTCTCTCAGCCTCTCACATGTAAAACTCTGGATTCCTTCCTAATCCCGGACTATCAATTTGCTTCACCTTCTCTTTCAGGGCATCACTTCATTCCCTGCTGCCTTTTCCAACCACTCTGCGATCCTTGTTCCTTCTCATTCACTTTGGTCCCTTTTCTCAAACCGTAAACTGTAAATGTACCTTATGTGGCATTTACAACAGATGATGAGGGATTGAAGCATTTTTCATGTCGAGTGGCGCGCTACTCCTGAACCCAACATTAGTAATTAGTAGGCTAGTACAATTTGTCTTGTGTGTTATTTGTCTTAGGCTTGTGCTCTTAATTTCTTGTGTGTTTAGTACAGTTTGGGTAGGGATAGAATAAAAGGAGTGAATTTGAAAAGGGAAAGCAGTGAGTTGTTTTTTAACTAATGGTTGTGTGTGCTCATTAGTTGGGTGGCATAGTTTAAAAGGGAGGGTGAAAGATTGAGAAGGATTTTGGGAGGCCAAAGTAGTAAAAGAATTAGGATGAGGGAGAGGGGGGCAGTTTTTTTAGTTTATAACAGAAAAATATGAATACTTTATGTATATATATATATATACACACACACACACACACATGATGCTTGGTAGCGTTGTGTTTGCTTGACTAAAGCCCTATACATTAATACCCATATGTACATAGAAGGGGTAATATTTACATGGTCTGCTGTCCACATTTATTCTGTGGTACATTTTGAATGGTTCCAAATAACTGTAATTATTAACATATACAAATGAATATATACATGACAGGTATTGCATTTATTATCAGTAGGGGTTACCCTGTATATAAGAACCTGCATGTACATAGAAGCAGCAATTTTGACATGGCCTGATACACACTTGTATCCTGTGGTGTAATATAATTTTCCTTAATGTAAATATATCTGCTTTTAACAGTACACACATTTTAGATTACAATGATGTGTACTTCTATGACAACAGCTCTTTTATGCATCATTATAAGTATAGTTTGTCATGTCTGAGTATGCAGTTGTGGTTCATTCTTGAGATGTGAGGATAGATATTGACCAAACTTCTAAAGTGGAGAAGGTTCTCTGCAGATCTTATGTTTGCGGGTAGGAAATTCCATGGTTTGGCTGCATGAACAGAGAAAGATGTTCCATCCATGTTTTTTTCTTGTATGCAGGAATTATGAGGTGGGGAGCATTTGTAGAGTGTAGGTTTTTTTGTTGTGTGTATTTTTTCATTTTGTTCCTCAAAGAGTGGTCATTTGCCATGTATTGCTTTGTGTATGATACAAAGCAGTTTAAAAGTGGAACTATTGGCAACCAGTGTAGTGCCCTCAAGGCAGGAGAAATGTGTGCTTTTGAATTTACGTGGAGGAGGAGTCTAGCGGCAGTGTTCTGAATTGTTTATAGTCAATAAAGTTTAGCAGTGATACAGCCCATTAGTACAGTTCACTTTTGAATGGACAAGAGAGATGGTAGATTCAACATTGTGTGGGAATCCCAGGTTAGGGAAAATGCGTTGCTATGTTTTCATTGTGAGAAAGCTTTATTTGGTTACCTTTTCCATTTGTGGATTCATGACAGTTTGTTGTCCAGGGTAATTCCAAGTTTTTCTCCCTCCTTAGATATTTTTGAAGGTGGTCCTGGATCGTCAGCCGAGGTCCAGAGAGGATTAAAGGCCTTCCAGTTGCCACAGGCGAGTATCTCGGTTTCGCAAGCATCCACTCTGAGGTGGCTCTATGACATTCACTGGTCGATGGCACAGAGGCAATCGAAGAGTTTTGATGTTTTAATGTCTTTATAGCATTCCAGTTTCAAAAGTATCTTTGTGTCATCTATGTAGCTATAGCAGGTGATAGGGGGGTGAAGGGTTGTTGTTGATCCAAAAGATTTAGAAGGTGGGTGTGTTTGAAATTGAGGGGTTGGGCTGCGGAGTTGTGTCTGAATGTTGGGTCTGTTTTGGGATGGATAAGGAATGCAAAGTTATTAAAAGCATTGTGGAGGTGCTTTCCTTTGCCTATAGTGAAGGTGGGAAGTGTGTGGGAGAGGGGTGGTGGTAGAGCATGAGTGCCATGTTGTAAGGCTTTGAATTAAGCAATGGATGATTGATGTGTTGGTCGGTATTGTGTGTTTATGAACAGAGCGATTGGTTCATTTGCTGCATGGAGAGGGTGGGTCTGAGAAATAAATGACAGTCATTTGTGGTGGTGTTTGGCAAAGAGTGGATGTGTGTGTTTGGATGGGTGTGAGGTGTTGGATGCACGAGTGTATGTGCTGGTAGATTTTGTATGTGTATTTGTTTTTGAGGGGCAATATTATCTGATATTTTATAAGTGTGAAAGCAAGACTAGATGCAGAAGTACAGGCACTACCTATGGGACTTTCTATACTTTTTACTCAATAAAAAGTAAAAAAAACAATTTAGGCAGGAAAGCCAGTTGGACAAGGTAGGATTTAGAACAATAAGAGAACAGTGAAGAAGAGGTAGTGCACCTCAGGTTCACAGTGGGTGGTTTATAGCAGGTCACACTTGGGTTTGGGGGGAAGGGGTTTGAGCAGGGGCACTCCTCCGTCCTAATGGAAGAGCCGCCCCTGATAAATTGACTGACAGGGTGGAAGAAACCGAGTAGTTTCTAGGGCCTTTGAGACATACCGTTCACGAACTGCAAGCGCAGATGAAGCTCCTGAGTGTGGAGGTCACAATGCTGCAACGAAGGGTGGAAGATGCAGAAGGGCGATCCAGACTAAATAATGTCCACTTCCTGGGCTTTTCCGAGCAGGTGGAGGGCCCAAGTATGGAACTATTCGTAGAGAAGTGGCTGACGGGCACTATAACGGCAGACACTGTGCCGAAATTCTTCTCGATTGAACGGGCACACAGGATTCCAGGCAGATCACTCCTGCAGAGAGCTGCACCAAGGCTAATTATCGCCCGCCTGCTAAACTACTGGGACCTAATACCCCAGCACTTTACAGCCCAGGGGCCCTGGAAATTCAAAGATGCCCCCGTCACTGCAAACCCTGACTTCACAGCAGAGGTGCAACATCAGCAGAATTCCTATACTAAAGTTAAAAAAGCACTTTTGCGAACTGAACATTAAATATGCACTCTCGTTTCCAGCTAAGATCAGTGTTGTTAATGGCGAGAAAACCCATATATGTGCTACCTTGGAGGATGCCTGGATGTGGCTACATGCCAAGGGATTAGTCCATTCTCTGCCAGAGGAGAAGACTGATGGTTACTGGCTCACTCTTCACCCCTGTTGACGGCGGCGCAAATTATCCAGGGAAAAACCCACCAAAACCCAGGCAGCAGAGGGACAGGCCGAGGCGATACGGGAGGCCACCCAATACGCCCCAAACTTCTTCACGGCACTCAGAAAGGAACATCCTTTGGACTCTGCCTCCTATTCAGGGAGCTCCCACTCTTCATCCGCTGACACCACTAAAGTTCTGGTGATTATGCCACGCACGGCCGTTGACCTATCAAAAGGACACATATCCTGCATTGTTTTAGACTTTTCATTCATAACTGGGCCCATGCTCTCCGAAGGATTCTTTACAGTCCAGCTGTTAGAGTCAGACCGACTCATGCTTTGCTAAGTCACTGATCCCACGGTACTGTTGTAAAAGCCTGAATGCCTTGCAATTATATCCTGCTGCGACACACAAGGGTATCCGGGGCTGTGACTGGGTTGCTGGACACTGAGAGACGCTCACCAGACAGGGTGCTGCAGCACCCCGATGAAAAACCTGGATGGGGTGCTATTCATCCAGGGCTGACACTGCAAGGTAAGGTACACTCTCAGATCCTGCGCCCCATGGAAAGACTGCCACATGGACAAGTTTAACCCCACAGATGGTTTTAGGTATACACGTTTTTGTTTAAAGGGCTTTGACAAGTGGTCCAAGTACTACCTGCCTGGGTATTAATTAGTGCTGTTCTGTACATGGTTTGTTCTGGCGGGTTTGCATATATGGATTGCAATGAGCACACACACACTGACACAGTAGTCCCCCACTATAATGTGCTGACATGGAATTTGTGAGGTATGGCAACCCCGCCAAACGATATAGAATCCATGCATATCTCAGGCGCCGCCATATGCACTTTGCTATACTGCAGGATACCAACCTAACAAAGCTGGAACTCCGAAAGATCAGATCTAAATGGCGCAGGCAGGCTTATGGCATGACCTCATCTACACTTGCCCAGGGGGTATTTATATGGGTAGCCCCTAGAGTCCCCTATACAGTGCAGCTGTACAGTGTAGACACAGGGGGTAGATATGTGGTGTTGCAGGGGCAACTGGATGGCTCGCCCTTGTCATTTAAAGGAGTATATGCCCCTAACTATAATCGCAACAGATTTCTAGACACACCTGCTCTTTTTTGTGATCCAGCGGCCCCGTGTGTATGGCGGGTGGGGGTTGGGGGTGAGGGACTTTATTTGCATCATGGATGTTAGCTGCCATCAGTCCAGCCCGCCACTGCCCAGGGACATCAAGTGTGAGGTTATCCCAGGGATTTGGGACATGGCTCGCAAACAGAGGGCTCCACGACGTGGCGCATCAGCCACCCACTGGAGCACGAATATTACATTTTACTCTTCGGTCCATGACCTCCACACTAGGATCAACTTGATCCTTGGTACATCATACCTGGTGCGGATGGTGGTGGAGCTGGAGTATCTGGCCGAAATCCTATCCGATCATTGTCCGCTTCAAATGGAATTACAATGAGGTAGACCGCGCCAGTGCATCCCCACGTGGTGGCTGCAGACTGAGGCACCATCTGATCCCTCCATTTCGAGAAGACCTCTCCACATGTACTGGAAAATACTTCGAACAAAACAAAGACACTCCCTCCCTCCGTGCCACAGAATGGGAGGCCCATAAGGTGGTGGTGAGAGGCCATTACTTGTCCCCCATGTGAGGAGTGGGACGCTTATTGCATATAGAACTGGCGACATCAGAGTAGGAACTATGACCTGTAGAGAAGTTGCAGTCCAAGCCGCTGAGCCCGCCCACCTCTGAGACCTTCAGAGCAAACACAGAGAGGCGGTGAGGCGCCTAAGCAGGCACAACTACAAACACTATATGAGTAGATTAAACGTTGAGGGCGACCGCTTGGGCAGACTGCTGGCCTGGAAGGTCTGAGTTGACTATCAGAATACACCAATCGGAGCCATAACTCTAAGTGGAGGATGCTTGGCAACTACACAAGTTGCCATCAATGATGCCTTCTGCACCTATTACAGTGAACTATACACTGCAACTCGAGGCTCCGCAGTTGGGCAACTGGAGGCCTTCCTGGAGGGTCTTCCTTTGACTCGATTAACAACACTACAGCAAGCTGAGCTTGAAGAACCCTCAGGCTTGAGGAGGTTCGGGCTGCAATAACGAAAATAGCCAGGAACAAGATGCCAGGAGCGGATGGCCTGCCGATTGAGTATTATGCCACCTTTTTCAAGCATCTCACCCAGCCTTTACTAGACGTACTTAACAAAGCTCAGTCCAGAGGTCAGCTCCCAGATTCCCAATGCAAAGCACTGATAGTGGTATTGCTCAAACCAGGGTGTGATCTGCTGGATGTATGCTCCTATAGACCACTATCCTTTGTTAACTTGACTGCAAGATAATGGGCAAGGTACTCGCTAACAGGCTCCTTCCCCTGATTGGCGCACTGATCCAGGAGGATCAATCAGGATTCATTACAGGACGCAGTACCTTCTTTAACATCAGACGACTCAGATAGATCCTCCACGACACACCATGAACCAAATGTGATAAAGTAGCATTCTCCCTAGACATCGAGAAAGATTTTGATACTATTATTTGGGGGTCCCTGCTCGCAACCCTGGGCTTTGGGCTGGGATTCATTAAGTGGATCTGCACCCTGTATTGGAATACGCAGGCCAGAGTGAAGATGGGCTGAGTGATCTCTGTCTCTTTCCCGATAGGCAGGGGCACCAGAGAGGGGTGCCCATTTTTGCCAGTGCTCTTCGCGATAGTGATTGAGCTCCTTACCTGTCGACTGAACCTGCATGCCCAACACTGGGGAATTCACAACCTAAATGCCTATCATATTCTGACGCACTGATATTTCAGCGTAAAGGAGGGGCCGATCTACCAGAAGTGATGGCCCTATTAGACACATTTGGGGATATACCTGGCCTTCGGGTGAACTGGGAGAAATGCTGCTCATTTCCCCTCGTACAGGTTCCAGTTTACCTTAGGACTTGCACTCCCGAACCATTGCTTACGATCATTCCACAACTCCTTCAAGTATCTGAGGATACCTATATATCATTCTGACAAAGACCTTAAAGAAGGCAACCGGGGACGTGCTTTGTGCTCCATATCAGGGTTTATCCCCTTTTGGACGTTCTTACCACTGTATCCATTGGGGAGAGAGGTGATAATCAAAAAGCTAATTCTTCCCCGATTGAGGCACTATTTTGCAGCCCTACTGATCTTGTTTCCTAGACTCTTCTTTCAGCAAGCAAACAGGCTGCTTTTAGAATTGTTGTGTGGGAAAGACCAGTGCCATGTGGGCCTGACCGTGGCACAATGACTGTTTATTGAAAGGGGACTGAGCATGCCCGACTTTGAGCTCTACTAAGCTGCTGCTCAGTTGCAGTGGCCCCTACATTAGCTTTGAGAATTCCCCAGCGCAGAAAAATCTCCATATGTGCAAGGATAGGTTCAACAGCTGTGTATACTTGGTTGACGGATTGCATGTGACCTCCACTTAAAGGATCTAACCTGATGACGGCGGCCTGAGTGTGTTGGCGCCGATTTGTCCATGATAAGTCCATGTCTCTCCCGTACTCCCCCTTGATACCGGTGGCCCAGATGCCAGCAGGTGTTATACTGGCCATGGATCTCGACATGACCCTGTGATCTGCAGCTGAGATGGTGTATGTTGGAGATTGTTTTTCACAGATGGGTCCTTTATGACTTATGAAGCCATCATGGACACCAATTCCATGGGACCAAGGCATTTCCTGACACACTATGCCATACGTCAAATAGTGCGTGACACCTGGGGGACTGAGGACACTGAACCACCATCATCTGGCATCCTACATGCATTACTGCTTGGGGTTAGTCATAGACATGCTATTTTCCTTGCTATATGAAGCCTTGAATGCGGGCACCTCCACGGGAATGGCGAAGGCACATGATAGCTGGAATGCAGTACTCCCACAACCACTAAGCCCACAAATGTGGATGAGCGCCCATCAAATGAAGGAGGTATCCTGTAATCCCAAGCCAAGGCTGTGGAGCAAGGAGATGGTGGTTTGGGTATGGGTTAGCATTGATGCCTCCTTGTGCTTTTGATCAGTCAATTGTTGAGGAAGGGGACTACATGGATGCCCCTCCTTAAGTGGACAGCTACTACTGTTAGGCACTTTGTGAAGATCCTTGGAGCAGCGGGGAGTGGTGCAGTGGGGACCCCTAAACGAAGTACTTTGAACTGATATTGGTGTTCACGTAAAATGAAGCGGAGGTAAAGCTGGTGGGCTGGTTGGATTGACTTATAAAAGTAGGTTTCCTGGAGTTATAAATCAGTTGTGTGGTAGCCTGGCTGGAGAAGAGGGCTGGAAAGCTACCATGTGGAAGTGTTCAGAAAAGATTTATCGACTGAGAAACCTGAGGACTAAGGTCGTACCAAGGGAGCTGTTCTCCTGTGGGATGAGGAAGTAAAGAGAGTAGATTCCCTTACTCCGAAGGAGGGGGCACTGATTCTGTGACCCATTTTTAAGGAGTGCTTGTACCTACTCCTGCAGAAGAGTGGGATGTTCCATGCTGGGTGTGTAGATTAGGTTAGGAAGTTGGGAAGGGGTGTGAGAAGTTCTAAGCGGTAGCCGTGGCAAACCAAGACTAACACCCATTGGTCTAATGTGATCTCCTCCCAGTGGAGAAGGAATTGCTGCAATCTACCCTTGAAAAGTGTGGTGTGATTGAGGGTGAGGCGAAGTGAGTCAATGTTTGGAGGTGGATGCCCTCTATACCTACCTACCCTTCCTGTTGCTCCCCTTGTAGATCCCTAGTGTGCCATTCTGCAACCTGCTGGTAGAAAGTATGTTGCTACTTGTGGTGTGAAGGGGAGAGATCTCGGGAAGCAGCCTTAGAGCCTTCTTTAAACTCTTATTTCCGAAAGGAGCCCCTTATAGATGGTATCTGAAGACAGCAGAAACTTTGGCGATGCGGGTGTTCTTCTTCGGCTTTTTCAGCATCTCATCCAACTATATTGCAAAAAGACGTTTCCCACCAAGGGCAAGCTGACAAGATGCTGTTGGACCTCTAGTTTGAAGCCTGGAATGCAGAGGTAGGCAAGACGTTCAAAGACAATGCTAATATTGACCCTCCGGTAAAGCGGTGCTCGCGACTTCAAGGGTGCAGCAGATGGCAGCAATAGAGATAGTTTTGAGCTCTGCAATTAAATCCTTCCTCCTCTCCCTGAGTTCCTGTGGAAGATGCTTAATTATTTCTTGCATCGTGTTCCACTGTGCTCTGTCATAACAGCAGACAAGGCCTATAAAGTTAGCTACCCTCAAGTGGGTGGTAGCTCCCAAAATCACCCTCTTCCCTGCTGCATCAAGCTACTTGCTCTCCTTGTCGGGGACAGGAGGTAGAGGTGTCGCTCAAACCCTGAACGGAAGCCCATTTGCGTGTTGTGTGCACGACTAGAGGGTCTGGCAATACTTTTCTCCTGATGTGACTGGATCAGTGGGAGAAGGCTTGTATGACTTTTCGACCATGGTGTTACGACCCTGGCCTTTACTGCCTCTTCAAAGGTGTTGGGAACTGATTTTAACACTCCCTTTAGCATAGGCAATAACTGGACCAAGCTTTCTGATTTGGATCAGTTCTCCACTAGGAAATCACTTTCCTTGTGGAGGACATGAGTATCTACCTTATGAAAGCTGGATGCCTGTTGGATTACCTCTTGGTAAGCCATGGTGTCCTTCAGGGAGATGCCCTCATGGGGTACTGATCCAAATCTGGATTTTTCAGAGGATCACTAGTCTTCCCAAGATTCACCATCTGTTCATGTGTGGGCTCTGGGTGAAATTATAAGAGTCAGCAGAACTGAGGGGGCTGCCAGGCCTGAAGGAGGAGTGCAGGGATCCATCTGGCGAATGTGGAGGTGGTGCGTGGTGATGGAGGAGGTGGTAGTGGAGAAGGAGTGTAGAGGAGAGGGCTACTTTTTTTTTAGCTTGGTAGCTGGTGGGGACTCCAAAGCAAATTTCCCCTTGAATGTTAGTCTGAGGGTGTCGGCAGAGGTAATTTAATCAAAAATGTCTCTGGGATGAATGAAAAGTATTTTCTGCCTTCCATTCAGTTCCTCTGTAAGCCTTTATAGAATAGGTTGCTCAGAGTCAGTGGATCTAACATCCAAAAGAGTCCAGAGCACGGATCCCAGCTTCAGAGTTGACGGTGGCATCTGAGTCAATTGGGTCTTTGGAACCAGTGTCAAAGGGCCCTCTGCTTTGAAAGGCAGGCAGGCTTACAGATCTTCAGGCTTGGTGGCCATGAAGGCCAGGAATTTTTGGCTCGGAGACCTTTGGTAGGTGCCGACCGGAGCCCGAGGGCAGCAGATGCCCTGACGGCTGGGGAGTTTAGGATGCAACTTGACACCCAACCCCCATGAGGTAGTTGTCTGTTTCTTAATCATGCCTCTTCAGAGGGGCTTAGTGTGGGTGTCAGTGTGGACCATGTTCACAATCTTTGCCGATGTCTTGGTTCGCGGACCAGTGGGCACTGAGGACAAAGAGACCTCCTCTTTTTCCTTCTGGTCAGACTCAGAGGAGAAAGCTGCCTTTAGGATAGGCAATGGTTGATGGGGAGGAATACTTGAAGGGCCTGTGTCGTCATCTTCTTCAGTGTTGAGTACTGCTTGTTCTCAGAAGATGTTGGGACACTTTCAGTGGATTGTTGCTGCATCGTGATGTGCCCATCATCTCTCCCAGTCGTAATGAAGTGCCTTTTTGGAATGGAAGGAGAGACAGGCCTCACACATTGTATTGTCATGACATGGGGAGAGGCAGAGGTTACAAACCTTATGTATGTCAGATCACAGGTACTTTGTGAAGCATTTGGGACAATTCTGGAAAGGAGCCAGTTCCATCTGTGTGCATTCTCTATGAAGAAGTTGTCAAAGACGAGGGGAGGGGCACGCACCCCTGAAATAACCTGAAGACCTAGTGGTTGAGAAGCGATCGACTAAAGGTTGATCATTGAGGGATGCCATCAAATATGTAGCCAACGAAAGCTTTTCCAAGTTTCAGTGTCAGATTTTACTGGGTGGGCCCAAAGAAACATGGAGGACACGTCAACTGTTGGAGCCCTGTTGTGATACGTCTGAACCCGACGCTGGGAAAAAAAACTATCTAGCATGGAGTCAGGGCCCATTCCCAACTAAGGATGGAGTGACAGTGCATACTCTGACTGTAAGGACTTTCTTTGAAGGAGAAAAAACATCAGAGTCCTGCACTACATAACAGAAGTATGGATAGTATGTATCAATCGCGCTATTTAAAGTTAATATATAAAATACAATCTAATAGCACACTTTGAACCAGTTCTGCAACTGAATTAAAAAGAAGTATTTATAGGTGATGTGAACAATGTGCATAGGCTTTCTGCAGTCACTGAAAGTGAAGAGAGCCAATAGGTAAAGTGTGATTGAAGCACTGATCCATACTGTAAGCTGTGGTAAGCAAAATCTGAATGACAATTTCAAAGACAAATGGATGAAAAGAAAGAAGAAAAGGTCCTGCTATTCCAGTATACTATGTATTTTTTTTTGTTTTAAATAACAGTTAAAGCTGTCTCAGAGGCCAGACCTAAGAAGTAATAACCAGTGCAATGTCTGCAAGTGGCAAGGTGTGTAAGTGACACGATTCTCAAATTCCAGATGACAGATATGGGCTTCTTTGTATTCATGGGATTTCCAATATCCAAACATGTTCACATGAAAGAGTGGACCTACGATTTGCTGTCGATAGTGGGTGGAAATAAGTACATATCCTCAGATAGGCTTAACTCAGTAGCTACATAAGCATACAACTTCATATTGCAATTCAAGAAGACACCACGAAGCTGCATCCCCGAGTCCTTGAGAGCTAACAAGGTATCATTACTTGTAGCCCCCACTCTCTAACTGGACATGAAGTATCTCTGGGAGTCCACCATCAACAGCTGCATCATGTGTGAATTTTGCCAAACTATCATTATTAAGACAGGCACTCAAGTTAAAACAAACCTGGAAAATCTGCTGGTTAGGTAGGCCAGGAGTATCCACAAGTGCACTGAGCCGAGTCCGACTTCTATGGATAGACTGCTAGAAATTTCTGTGGTGATTTGTAAGCAATGATATGCCATTGTTCAGCTTTTCTTTTTTCCCCTCACACACACACCGATGAACAAATGAGAACTACAAATAAAATGGCTTTTAGACCGCGGCAGTAGAATGAGAAGAACAGTGCTTAATTTGAGCCGGTGGTTGCCAATGGGCCATACGGACAGTTATTTCATTGAACCGGCACTTATTTTTATTCTTCGTACATTTACCGAAAGCAACAGAGGGGAAAAAAAACAACGCAGAAAGAAGGAAAACCTGCCACGAAGTGAGAAAGGAGGAATCTGCAAGAATGAGACAAAGGGACAGGCAGTGATCGGTAGTGGATTGAAGAGGCCTGAAGTGAACTGGATGCTACCCAGCTGTGGTATTCGGCGCGCTCACATTTACGTTAACTGGTCGTGGGCTTCTGAGCGGAGCTTTGGGCACCGGCACACATTCACCTACAAATTAAGCACTGGACAAGGGTAGCTAGAGGGGGAAGATATATGTGAAGAAGGGATCCATCCAGGGGCAAAGGGACTACTGAGAGAATTTAATACAATCGTAACACACAGTAAGAGGGCAGGTGCACTACGTTCAGAAGGGCAGCAGGCTAACCACAGCTGGGTGGCACGTATAAAAAAAACACTCGGAATGGTAAGGGGGGCTATCACTGTATGCAAAAGGGCAGCCATTATGAAGTTGGGTTACCATTCAGATTCAAAGGGAAGAACAGTCTGCTGAGCTACAAATGTAAAAGCCAAGCACAGACTCACATAATCTCAAGCCAACCCAGTTACGTTTTACCAGCAACGCCCACCATGTCTTACCC
Source organism: Pleurodeles waltl (assembly GCF_031143425.1). Classification (NCBI taxonomy): domain Eukaryota; kingdom Metazoa; phylum Chordata; class Amphibia; order Caudata; family Salamandridae; genus Pleurodeles; species Pleurodeles waltl. The sequence continues at coordinate 971,488,789 of NC_090446.1, read as the reverse complement.
TGAACGCGGTCCCTTCTTCGATGATCGTGGGTAGTTGTGAAAGACAAATGTCCACCGCCAGGTCCCACGCTTGCCTGGAGAAAAATGGGAGAGGAAACTGTTAATGCAGCACAGCACTCATCGTGAGCAGAACATGAGTTGAAAATGCATTAGTGCAGCGGCACACTGAGCAGAGCACGCTGCGTGGAGAAAGGGGAATGACACTGCACGGGAAGGGGCGTCTATCTGCGGAACTGCGGACATTGTGAACGATGATATCTTTAAGATAGTTCCCTGCTGTAAAGGCCTCATCTGTCTGTCCGGCTCTTGGTCACACGGAACAATGTATTCGGCTGTGAAGGGCATTTCTGTTGCAGGGCGTCCAGTGCTACAGGTCACTTATGGAGTCCTTTACCCAATGCTTGGGGCCGCGTCTGGATTCATGTGCCCAATGCTGGGAGCCAAATCTTGATTTGTGTGCCCAATGCTGAGAGCCACGTCCAAAGTAATGTGCCTGGCGAATAGTATGCCCATCACTGAGAGGCATGCCGGAGGCCATCTCTGTAACAGGGGACCCAGCAATGGGGACCACATCCGGATTCGAGGTCAGAGCCCTCAGCCAAGTATGGAGTAATGTAAACAGAGCCATGTCTAGAGCGCTCAGCAATGGGGGCAAACAGTGCTCAGCAAAGGGGACCATCTCTGGAGAACAGTGCTCAGCATAGGGCCAAGTCTGGAACAGAGTGCCCAATGCTGGGGGACACATGTAGAACAGTAGGTCCAGTGCAAGCCACATCTGGAGTAGTGGGCCCAGCGCTGGGAGATACATTTAAAGTAGTGAGCCCAGCGCTGGGAGCCTCATTTAGAGTAATGGGACTAGGCACTGGGGGCCACGTCTAAAGCAATGTGTTCAGAGCAGGGGGGCACATCTAGTGCAGTGGAGTCATCACCGTGGGTCCAGAGATGGGGGTCAAGTGTAGGGCAATGGGTCCAACGGAGGGGGCCACACCATGAGTAGTCCAGTCAATGCTTGAGGCCACACCACAGTAGTGTGGCCAGAGCTGGGACCCGCGTCTTGAGCCGGATGTCAAATGATGGTGACAATTTACAGATCCCGGGACCAGATGACAAACAGAGCAGCTAAAAAGTTGTTGGACGCGAGACTTAATGATATAAACGTGTGCTCACCGAGATCAAATTCAGAAAGAGCAAGCAGAGACGTGATGTGAAGACAGCTGGCACACCTTTACCCCCAGCCCGGAGTGGGTCCCTACCAGGGACAGACAAGAGGACTAGATACGGAGGAGGGACAAGGCTGCGCTGTCGGATCTCACACTGCATAGTCCCAGGCACATACAAAATGTCTGCCACAAGTGAGTGAGTGACAGGCTTCACAACACGGCCTCAAATCTGCAAGCGGGGTCCTGACTCCAAAGAATTATGTGCCTTACCTATTTATATGCATTTGGTCGAAAGAAAAGCCTCAGCTGAATCCAGACAGACATAAGAGGTAACACTGATCCCAACCCTGGCACCTCTCAAAGACAGTGCATTTGGAAAGCTTGTAAAACAACAAAATTCAAGCAGAAAAGTCAGAAAATTAAAGCTTCTGCACCAAACCGAGGCGTACACGCTGCGTCTGCTGCAGCGGCCCAGGGACACACTGGCCATCATCCTTTCACTAACATTAATTAGCAGATAATCAGGAGAGCCTCCCCATACAGGTAACAAACACTTCCCGTGGGCATTGTAAAGCCTCTGCGCTGAAGCACAATGTGACATGAGAAGATGTGGGAGAAATTAATGAAGCTGCATTCGAGAGCAGAGCAGATATTAATGGAGCAGCACTACTTATTCAAAGCACGAGACGGGGATCATCGGTAACCAACCCCTCCATGGAACAATGGAGCCAGAAAGTTGGGTGTGGTGCACGTGGGACTCCCAGTAGCTTGCCTTTGGTGTATGTGGATCTCAGTCCCTTGTCTGAGGTGCACGTAGAACTCACAGTACCCTGTCTGTGTTGCGCGTGAGACATACACTAAACTGTCTACGGTGTGTGCGCAGTACCTTGTCTGTGATGCATGTGAGTCTCAGTAACATGTCTGTGGTGCACGTACAACTCACAGTACCTAGTCTGTGGTGTGCTTGGGGCGCTCAGTAAATTGTCTACGGAGTGTATGCACACATTTCCTACCTGTGGTGCGCATGGAACTCATGGTACCTTGTCTGTGGGGCGTGTGGGACTCACAGGACCCCTTCTGTGGCAATGCCTTGTTTTTGGTGCGCGGTGAACTCACAGCGCCCTTGTCCGTGGTGAGCTTACAACTCAAAGCACCATTTCTGCGGTGAATGTCTGACTCAGGGTTCCCTTGGTGTCTTCTGGGGTTACAATACCTTGTCTGTGGCGCGTGCAGGAACCTCAATACAACGTTGTGAGTATGAAACGTACTCGCCCCAATCTGTGACAGCCAAAGGGTCGCATCTGTGGTACACACTCCTTCCTGCACGTGGGCGCAACATTACCCAGACTGTGGCACATCCATGACCTGCGATACCCCGTCTGTGGTCCCCTTGGGATCCGCAATAACCTGTCTGTGGCAAACAGAATCACAATATTCCCTCCACTCTGCATTAAGGACTTGAAATTCCCTTTCCGGTGCACATGGTCCCCACAATGTCCTGTCTGCTCCCAAGCAAAGATCTTAAAAGCAAACCACACAGTAGACTTTTCTTTTCTAATTATTCAGTTCACACAATTGCCCTTTTACCAAGGAAAACACTGTTACTTGGGTTAAGAATGCTTTTTTAATTTGTGTGTGTTTTTTTTTTTTTTTTTAAGCGTTGGCCAGCCTCTCGGAAGTCAGGCCCCAGTACAACGATAGAAACATATTGAAAAACATTACAATAATTATAAACTAACGAGCGTGGTGATTACATTTAAGGAAAGGTATGTATAAATAACGAACAAAATAGGGAACAATATGAGATACGTGAAACAACATTCAGGGATGAAAATCCAGAGGTGTGGCTCGGTAACTGACGACAGCTGAGGATGTGGCAGCAGAGGCAGTGTTTAGGGGTTGCACCACCCCTTTGGGCTCTTTGAGAACTATCAATCCAGTATAATATGAATCCCCCACAGTGCATTTGTCTTTTCGAAGGGAGAAGGACGATGGGCAGATCCCATCTGCAGACATAATAAAATGGCAGAATAAAAAAAGGGGTCTGGTATATGGAGGAAAAATGAGATCCCTTCTTGAAAGAACTTCAGACCATATTTCAAAGACTTTGGGCCAGATTTATAATCTGATGGCTGGCCTCTTTCTTATCCAGGGTGACTAGGTACACTGGCGGAGAGACCATCTGCCAGATTCAGAAATGACTGCCAAGCAGGCGGTCATTTCTTAAAGCATTGGTTCTGAGCTCTGTCAAACAGTTTTCCCGAAGCGGGATTTTCTTTTTCAAATTTGAAAAGAAAACACTCCAGTCGCCAAGTTTTCTCCCATGGAAGTTTTTAGCAGTTTTCACTGCCCCTTACCACCATCGTTTTCCTGGTAGTGATGGGCAGCGAAAACAGACCTTTATGCACCCTTATTCTGCAGGGCTGTCAGAGTCGGATATAAGGAGCAGGTCAGTCTTACTGAAAATGTTATCAAAGTCCGGCACAGGGTTCAAAACTTCAGGATTTCACATGAGGAGTACAAGTGATGCCAGCCAAAGGTCTAGGGAAGCACTCCTGAATCAGGAACTGACTCCAGCAGGACTCAGGCAGGTTCAGTCAAAGGTCCTGGCAGGGCCAGTTGCAGCAGGTCAGCTGGGCAGTTACTGGGTGGCCTCTGGAGCGTTGTGTCTCCGTAGTTCAGAACAGTAGGCCAGCTAACTTACCCTTGGAGACACTTAGGGTAGCCTGGGATAAAGGGAGCAGGTCCAGTCTTCCCACTCAGACAGTAGGGCAGGCCTCAAGCAGTGGGTCAGTTCTCCGGGAAGCAAGGCAGGCTTCAGGCAGAATGGCAGTTTTCTGGGGAACAAGACAGTCCTTGTGTAAGGTACACAGGTCCAGGAGTTTACTGATGAGTTGCTGAGAAGGTCCAATATCTATACCAGGTGCCACCCGTTGAAATGTGGGGTGGGCAGAAGGGGGCTTCTAGTACACCTCCACACGTTCCTTCCTTCATCCCTGCAACCCCGACCGTCCAGCCTCAAAGAAGTCTATGGTCACAAAAGACTAGTGCCAGGTTCCTTTGTGTTCTGGTGTGAAGCTATCTGAAGTGTAAGTGGGGCAGGGAACAGGTCCACCCCCAACCATCCTACCTACATCTAGTCCCCTATTGTTCACTGTCTGGGCCCAATACGGGGGGGGGGTCATGGGGGAACAACTAACAGCCCAACAAAGCTGAAAACTCTTAAAAGGCCTCAGAAAGTTTAAGGAAGGAAAATGCCAACTTTCATATTTTCAAAATTGTAATTTAAGATCTGAACTTACTATTAAAGAGGTTTTAACATTCTTATTCATTTGAATCCAAACATGACATTTCTACCTGCTCCCAATCAAACGTTACCACTTATTAAATGTAATAAGGTAACCTAATGTTATCCTATATGAGAGGTGGGCCTTACAGTAGTGAAAAACAAATGTAGGAGTTTTTAATTACAAGAAAAGGTAAAAATGTAAAACACACATCCTACTTTTTTTTTTTTTTTTTTAATACACGCACCTCACCCTTTGGGTTGTTTAGGGCATGTTTTGCGGTGGATCATACACATTGAAAAGGGAAGTTTAGGCCTGGCAAAAGGCTTTTTTTGGCAGGTCAAATTGGCACTTCAGGCTGCAATGGAAGGTCTGGTGCATGTTTTAAAAGGCTACTTTTAGTGGGTGGCACAATGAGCGTACTAGCCCACTAGGACCATTTAATTGACAGGCTCTTGGTACCCATGGTACCAGTTATAAGGAAGTTACAAATAAAGAAAATGTACCATTTATAAGGAAGTTAAAAATAAAGAAAATGTACCAATCAGGTGTAAGCCAATTGAACCATGTTTTAGAAGGATATCACAAGCACTCTAGGACTGGTTAGCAGTGGTAAGGTGTACAGAATTCTTAAAGCCAACAAAAATTGGGTCAGAAAATAGGAGGGTTGAAGGTAAAAAAAGAAAAGAAATCGGGGTTGACCCTGCAGAGAGGGTCAAGACTAACAGGGTTCCAGAGGTCATAGTTTCTTCTCAGGTAGGGAACCCCCCCCCCCCCCCCCAACCCAGTACCATGTTGGCTCCATTATATATTTTATGTGGTTCAAGAGCAACCCACAGTGCCCTCTCTGTGGTGCATGGAAGACCCACAATATGATGTGTGATTCACATGGAACCCACAATATCATACTCATGGTGCACCTTAAACTCACACTGTCCTTTCTTGCTAAAGTGTATATGCCTAAGCCTTTGATATGTGCAAAAGAGATGGGGTTAGACAATGAATCATTCAGCATCTGTATTATCCAAGTATGTCTGCTGACACCCCCAAACAACAGTTTGAATTCCCCTACATCCTATAGAACCCTTCTTTGGACCTTGTTCACACTGACTGTCTAAATAATCACTTGTCTCCTCGAATACAGATACAAACCAATGGCAGTGTGTCACAGAGTCTGTCTCAAATCCCTCCTCCCCCAAGGCTGCTTGAAGTACTCTAATCTCAAATTTATTCACAGCATCCCTTCCACTTGTCAGTTCTTTTGTTACCCAATGGTTAATCTTACCAGTAGTAAGCTCAGGATGAGTGACTTAAGTGATCAGAGTGAGGGATTGTAACAAAGCAATAAAAAGTGACCCTATACATGGATAGCAGAGAAGGTGCAACAGGGATGGGAAAGAGAAGAGAGAAGAAGAAACTTGGAAGATGGGAACAAGAGGAGTAAGAGGGCGAAAGATAGAGAGAAAGACGCAGATTGAAGAAAAGAGATCAGGAGTGTGTACGACAGGAGTGGATTGGGTGTTCTGTCACACTGGCATTTCCCAGTAAGCTGCCGAGGGAGTGGGCTGCCATGCACCCATCATGCCCCAGTGGCACCATTTCCAGCAGTGTCTACCAGTGTAGGGATGGGTTGAACATTTTTACAGAGGCTAATTTTGATTTCCACCCTGGCCATGGTGGGTGGTAGTGAGAGAACTGGCACTGGGGATGGTAAGTGAGTAGAGTACTGTAAGGGAATGGGGGAGAAAAAACGAAGGAGGAGAGACAGCAGTGGTGAAGGAGAGATGACAAAAAAAGAAGGAAGGCAAAAAAAGAAGGGGAGCAATGAAGAGAAGGAGGGAAGAATAAAGCAAAGGAGAAGACAGAGGGGCAAGAGATCAGAAGAAAAGGGTCAGCACAGAAGTAGAGAAAGAGATAAATAGGGGAAATATAGAGGGGAGGATGGCGAGTAAGGAGAAGTGGCCAGCAACAATACAAAGGTGAAGTAAAGAGATGACAGAAAAAATGAAAGAAAGGTAAGAGATGGGGAGGGAGGCAGGTCAAAAAAGTGAGACTGGGAAACTAGATGGTAAGATTAGATGGATTACCAGAAGGGGAAGAGGGAAGAGATGGAGCAGAGAAAGATTAAATGGAACAGACAGGGATGGTGAGGTGGGAAAGGGATATGAAAAAGGATGGAGATGAGAAGGAAAGGAAAGGTAGGAAGGAAAGTGAGAGTGGGTAGATGAAAGGGGAAATAGGGAAAAAGTAAACCAGTGAAAGATGAAAACAAACAAGTGATAGAGATATTTGTGTCGGGGAACAAAGGCCGATTGGTTTCAGTTTTCTAAGAAAAATCATTAAAAATCAATGTACTAGCATCACTGGCTGATGGAATCTTTAGTAAACGAGCTATCTGTGATACTAGCATTTCAGAGGCAACTCCTGACTGCACAAACACCGGAAAAGTGCAGGATCTGAGAACGTAATGACCTTCAGCAGGGCAGTTTTGGTAGATTCCAATCTTGGGTCTTGCAAAGAAGCAGATGTAGCCTGAAGGATAAATTGTGGACTTAGAAACCACATCACCAATGCATTTGGCATCCGGCATTCTCACAGACCAAACTTTGTGATCCTGGAAAGATTTTGTGCTGGTTGCCCTATCTGCCAAACTTGTAGACTTTCAGATCACACTTCATATCAATAGTGGGCATTACAGACAAACATTTGCATTATCATTGTCCCCTGCCTTTATATTTAGTCAATCTGCTGTGCACCAAACAGCAATTATGACAAGTGTCTGTATTCACTCTGCAGCCCTTCTGAAATTCTTTAATCAATGATCCCTCTCCCACCACAAAGCTGCATAATTGTTAACCTCAAAAAGAAAAAAACAATGCCCCCCACCTACAATTTGTATTCACCTGGACAGACTTTCTGGTGGTGCACATTTGCAATCTGTGATTCCCTCGGTCCTTCTTCTTGGATATGCAGACTCAACTTAAACAAGCAGTGGTAAAGCCAATTGGCCTAGTCTTTTGGGCCTCTTTAAATCATGCTGCACAACATTCTTTGTGTTCTGCAGCATGGCCAAAGAATAAAAAAAAAAACACCTTTGATGCAGCTGGTTACTTCTTTCTGTAGACTCGTGCATCACGCATGTGCGTTTCTACAACGTGACAGCCACTTTTTTTTCTCTTTAGTTACTAATGCAAGTTGGATCCATAACTAAGAAGAAAAAAAAAAAAAAAAAGAGAAACTTTTTTTTTTTTTTTAAAGATGGGGGGGGGAATATCACAGCAATGCAACACACAGGGTGCATAAGCAACAAGGAGGGGCAGAGGGTGGGGACAATCAACATGGAGCTTGAGGGTGGAAGTAACATGGAGACAGGGGTGTGGAATTCATATAGGCTGATGCCCAGCCCAGTACATATTGTTTGGGGTCAAGGACAACAAGGTTTCAGGTTTTGTTTGTTCTGAGGAGGAATAGGCCCAGCTCCCTGCAGAAAAAACACTTTGGGTGCCAGTTTACAAGGAAGGGAACTGTCTACAGATGAGGTAATGTGTGTGTCCAAGTGTTAATGCTGTTAAACCTTGTTTTTATGGTTCATTAATGCAAAGCCTTTATTATCAGGGTGGGAGCTCTAAATAAACGTTTCAAGGTCACACTGCACTACTGGCATTGGGCCCAGTAGAAAAAAAGTGTACACTCGTTTGAAAAGTTTAACAATATGAGGTTACGTATAATGATCCCAGAATGGTCTCTGATTAGATATAAATGCCTGAAGATGTTTGTCAGCAAGAGTCATGAATCTTGGCTTTCAAAATAAATTGTTCTGAAAAAAATGCAAGTGGTAAAAAGCGTTTTGCTACTGTGAAATTTTAGGTACTATTTCTTTGAAGCATCATTTAGTAAAATGTGTGATGCAAGCTAGTATTTCCAAAAAATATTCAAAATGGAAACTCACTGTAACCATTTTCAACAAGATTATGGGAAACATGAAAACAAACAAGCAATGGCAAAGCCGACCGATCAGACGTTGGTTGTCAGTCTTTTGGTTTTGTCAATGCATGTCTTGTTTTGACATGGCTTTTGTAACACTTCATTGTGACAGCTGCCAGGTCCTCACCATTGTAACAGATATTGGCAAAAGCAAAAAAAGTTTTTTTGTACTCAAAAAAGCACAAATTGCCACCAGTCGCTTAACAAAGGCATTCACAGCCTGTGTGTGTGGGGGGCCTAGACCTAGGGAACCCCCTCAGTACAGCCCCCTCCGGTTTTGTTACGCCCCTAATTGCTACAATAGTTTCTGGCACTGAACAAAACTGTTGTGTGCCAATGTGCTCCTTGGAAGAGCAGAATGCCATCACTCAAAGTAAAGCCAGCCGACAGATAGAGAAATATAATTCTAATAAAAACAAAGAGTCTTGGTTAACGCCAGGCCTAATTAGGGGCCCAATTTTTAAAGAGAGTCACAAAAGTACACCCATGATATGTGCCTTTGAATTAGTTGCTTTTGAGAATCCACAAGAATTTACTTTAAGCAAAACGAACAAAGTAGTGCTTTACAAGCAAGCTGTGGAAGGACAAATACTGCTTCCATGTTCCAAGAGAGGGACAAACACAAGAACAGGTAGGACATGCCACACAAGCTGACAAATAAGAAACAAGCGAACAAGAGTGACAGTAAAGCGATCTAATGGTAAACAATAGGCAGGCTCAAAATCCCACTGTAAGCTAACAATATGTCTTGCAACAGTCAGAGTATCCGCTATTTAGTAGGTGAGACCTAAAAATAGTTGTATTGTGAGGCAAGAGGCCCTTCTCTACTCGAGCTTTGAAGCAGTAGTTGGACTAACCTTTGGAACGTCTGGGGCAATTTCTTATCTCTAAAGGAGAGCACCAGTACAAAGATAGCACGACAGTGAATAACAGGAATATGCCATGTGCATAGTACACAAAGCAATCTTAATTGCCTCTAGTGGCTTAAATAACAGGTGTTACTGTGTTTTTCCATCTCAACGGACCTTATTTCACCATGCTCAGATGGAAGCAAGGTTTAGCTAAACTTGTAAAAATTAAAACATGCATTTTACACTGACCACAGCATTAAGTATGGAAGCCTGAACTAACTTAACGGCTATTCTCAACCTAGAAGAAGTTGCTTGAAAGGCAGCCTCTTCAAACACTGTCATTGCTGGCATCCACAAACAGCTAAGAAAACAATATTTGGTGGCCAGTACTCTTGAGGCAAGGGCAGACTGAGTTCCACTAACATGCAGGTTTCAGTCTTAATACACTTTTGACTGGTTTGCCTTCAAAATGTGCAGAACTCTTTCCTGCATAAAGATTATGATGTATGTATAAAGGTTCTAACTCTGAGTCCCAGAGAGTGGTCTAGGCATCTATACCATAGACTCTTAACAATACCCAGGGCCAATGGAATTATATGGCGAGGGAGGGTCAAATTATTATGCAGGGCCAATAACCTGTCTAGATAAATATTCACACAGCAGTAAAGAATGGCCTATAAACCCCAAGCTTATTTCTTTTAAGCCCTCCCTCTGTTGCTATTTAGCCTTTGTTCTATAATGCGGGAATCTGAACCAAGGGGTCACTTTGTAGAACACGACTTGAATTAGGTCTTCTCCCTTCTGTCCTCTGTTCAAGACATAGGGGTATGAATGACAGCTTGGGCAAAAGAACTAGGACCTGGCGCCCCCGTCTGCTGATTTTCAGTGTCCCCATGACTTACCTCAATATCTTTGACCCTTGGTGAACCACTCAGCAGGGTACTCAAAAGATTCATGCAGATATATTTTTTTCAATTCTGTTACAGTTGTGAGGAAGAGTTGTTTTATACTGTAATAGCATTTATATAGTGCTTACATCCCCTGATGAGGCACCATTGAACTTTATGATGGGTTGCACACTATTCCCTAACCCAAAGTTAGTGATTGATACAATAGTTTGCATTGATAATTTGTTATGCGTTTGTTTGAGACTGATGCACAGGAGGCATTACGTTTCTAGGGGGATGTTGTTCCACTTCCATAACTAAACTTCACCCCCCCAGCCCTCTCTCCAGACTCACTCTGGAGCTCTCAGACTGGATTCTGTGCAGAGGGGACCCTATGGAGCTTAGGGACCTCTCAGCACTGCAGGGGCTGCATGGCCCTTTGTTACACCAGTGTGTTGCAGGGCTGTTAATTCTGTTGATTTCGCACTTCCGTGGCCTTAAAGGGTTCTGGAGGGCATCTCTCTATAAGTTGCAAATAAGAACACGTGGATTCTTTGTTAGATCACATTTTGAGTAAATGGGTCTTAACCATCCTTCAGAACTCTAGGTGATTTTCAGAGGCTCTGATGTTTGCAGGTAAGAAATTCCATAGTATTGTTGCTTGAACAGAGAAAGCAGTGTGGCCAATGGTTTTCTTCCTGTGATCAGGAATTATAAAGAACGGCGCCAGTCTAGAACCTAATATTCTTATTTGGAAGTATTTTCGTTTTTTTTGCTTTAAGGTTTTGTCTCTTAGCATTAATAGCTATGTGTGTGATTAATAGTGGTTTGAAAAAGGATCTTCTTGCTATTAGGAAGCCAGTGTGGAGCCCTCTGGGCTGGAGAGATGTGGGTTCATAGATTTATTTCTAGATGCAGTCTGGCAGGTGGATTTTGGAAGGTGAAGCCAGACTCAATGGAAACGTACAGAAAAAGAACCCTTTCTCTGCTATGGTTGGCACTCTTTTTCATGAACCACTGAATGGAGTCTTTTCTGAAAGTCTGCATAAAAACAATTATTCCTCGATGTCAGGTTTCCATATTGTACTACTGTGTTAAAGGAACACAGCTGCCAGCCTCAGGATGCCATGGGACTACAGGGGCCGACTGTTAAGCAGTTTATCCTTGACTGCAGTTGGTGAACGATTGGTTAGTCTGCTGATAAAACAGTAAGATTTGCCAACCTGTGACATATGGGCAATCTGGGCAGTCATCTAGCTTCTAAATTCAGGAGCTGTAGCAATCGAAACTAGGCACTGAATGCAACTCCAAAATAACAGAATTGTTCCAACAAACACCTATTTTGGAACAACGTAGGTTTCTAATGAAGATGGATGAACGGAGTTACTTGCAGGGAAAAAAATCAACACTGTGCAAGGAAATGAACTACAATGTGAGAAAGGAACGCAAAAGAAGATTTTGGTACTTTGTTGTAATTGTAATACTTGAGCAGCAACAGGGTCCAAAATTGAAAATGTATCGCTGAGAACCTAAGAATGTTTCACATCGTCTTTAGGGTTAACTAGGCCACTAGATCAAGGGGAGAGGGAGCACACTTCCCCTCATCCCAGCACAGTTCATCCTATTGCATCCTAATGAATGCAGTACACTTAGTAGAGAGCAGAGACAAGTCATCTGGGGTTGCTGAAATGCTGCTCAAGTCTTCACAGGTCAAATACCACTCCTTAGTCACACAGGTGCATCCCAGGTGAGCTTGTCAGCTCATTAACTCAAGGGAGCCTTTTAAACACGACGGGGAGGGAGCACACTGCCTCTCATCCAATCACAGCACATACCATTGCATCCTGGTAAATGCAGTAAGCTTACGTCAAAGTTGTTGTAGTTTTTTTTTTTAAGTTGGTGCAGGTAATCCTGTTATATCCAGACACCTGCTCCTGGATTTACCCCTTCATCAGCAGAGAGTAGAAGTAGTCACTAGCACCAGTAGTCACTAACAGGCCACTAGATCAGTTCAGCTGCTTCTAGACTCACCAGACCTGACGTTCATATACCTAAAGACTGCTAGGTACTCTGAGGGTAGTTTTCTTCACCCAAGACAAGCGGCTATCAATTCTACGCAAGGCACTGCTTTGGCCAGCATAACCTATGCAACTTTAACCAGAGTTTTTGTCTACGCCCATATTCATACTTAGGGTTGTATACTACCACTGCCAGGTGGTAGGTTATAAGCAAGTGGATACAATGTGTAATAATAACAGCTCTGAATGTGAAGCCCATGTCTTTTGGCAATGCTGAAAGGTTTCCGGAAGATAACAGAGTGGACACAGTAAGCAGGCTTGCTTTAGGAAGGGAAGTTGTGGTATAGTGTGCATGCTAAGATCTGCACACAGAACTGCAACCATGCCACGCTGAAGCAGAAGCTGTGCTCGCTCAGCTGGTGAGCAGGGTTGTCCATGTCTCTGAGCAACAAAATAAACACAAGTCTATCTGTAAGAGACATTTTAAAAAATAATTTCTTTGACTTACTAAAACAAAGTAATTGGGATGCATGTTTAGTTAATTCCTGGAGCAAACCCTCTAGCCCAGATAACCTTGTATCATTTCATTGTGGCATTTCGGGAAGTATCTATCTTGGGCAAGTCCACTCTCTATTCCCCTTTTTTTGTTGGCATGTCTCTGAGCACCTTGTGCTTGATGTCCCAAAGGACTACTGTGAGGGATCTGCTTTTTGGGACTGGTGAGAAGGGCCTGCTCACTGAAGGAAGAGCCTCCCATTTTCATGCTACAGGCCCTCTGATATGAAGTGTTGCAGAGAAGCTCGTTGTAGCTTTGCAATGCCACACGTCATCTGTCCCATTGTCTGCCCCTAATCAAACTACTCAGTCTAGGGGATGTTCCAGTACAATACTGCCATGTATCAGGTGGTCCATGGCATTTGAGTGAGCTTTTGTACAAAACGGAGCCTTGCAGCACATATTAACACAATACTCTTAGTGCGATTAATTAAACTGTAACAATAGATTAACACTTCTCAGCTTTTAGCTTTAAGATCCCCCATTAAATGTCAAAGAATATTATTAACATCTGTTCTAGGTACTTTCCAACATGTGGTGCACCAATTCAAAGTCCACCAATGAAGAGAACGTGTATTTTATGGCTCTGACTATAGTTAATCAGTTTTGCCATCAACAAAGGTCAGAAGCGTCAGAATTAGAGAGATCTTGTAATAGGTATAACAAGAGAGAATTGACTTCATCTCCACTACATCAAGGAAGGTCCCTGTTGTATTTTTGTCATTGTTAGAACAGTATTAGCTTAAGTTAGAAGCTATTAGTTTATGTTACAGAGAAGAGGAAGTAATATTCTAGAATGGAATGTAGAGGTTGAGTTTAAAAATAAAAACAGTAACTGGCATTATCGACCTGGAGGAGTACTGTGTTCTTAATGAATAACAATATCTTCTGGATTTTACAGTTCTTGTGTATGGGATGAACTTAACAAGTGGTGTAAAAAGAAGTACGAGGGGAAGTACAAGTCTGAATGTGATAAGCATGTAAAAAGTGCTACGTTCTTATGCAATTGCAGTGGAAGCAAAGGTCATATTGCATTGTCACCTCAGTGTCCTGCAATTGGTAAGACGTGTGAAGTGTGGTAAGACTGGACATTTTGCTCGAGTGTGTAGAGATGTGCAGAGGGGTAATTTAGTAATAAAGGTAAAGTTTCATACCTAAGTAGTGGGAGGTTGGTAGACGATGGAAGGTGTTAGTGTGAAAATGATGGTTGTGTGAGAAATGATGATGAAAAAGGAATAGTTTTGTCTGTAAAGGATGGTGAGGTGGAAGGAGAAGAAGTGGGGGTTAAAGGTTCTCCCAAATATAAAGTCAGTATCAGAAATATGGAACTGGAATTGATGGCTGATTCTGGATCTCCCTGGATGATTGTCAAAATAATATTTTGTTCAAAAATTTGAGAATGTATGGTGTGTGGATAAGTTGAAACAATCAATCATTATAGCTGAAAGTTTTTGTTGGTATAGTCATTGAGAACTTGGGTTATGTGGAAACAGAGACTAAGTTTAAAGTTAGGAAGGCATTTATCAAGCTATATGTGGGTCTTAAAGGGGTTAATGTATTAGGTTGGAAGGCTCAATCTAGGAATAATACTAAATCCTAGGAGACATTAACCTATAGCAATTGTAGCAAACTGTTAGGGAAAGAAATGGATTGTGTCTAGATTTCCTGAAGTATTTTAGGAAAAACTGGGGAAAACTGAAGGTTATACTCATAAGATCAAGCTATCCTAGGAGAAATTAACCTATATCAATTGTAACGAACTGTTAGGGGAAGAAATGGATTGTGTCTAGATCTCCTAAAGTATTTTAGGAAAAATAGGGGAAAACTGAATGTTATACTCATAAGATCAAGCTTAAAACAAGTGCCAAGCCTATAGTTCAAAAACTCAGGTATGTACCTATAAATGTGAGGGAGGAATTGAAGTGCATGTTGCTGGAAATGGTGGAAGATGGAGTAATAGAAAAGACAGAATCTTCTAAATGGATGTCTCCTATAGTTCTGGCCTGTAACGCAGGCAATTCTTTGAGGTTGTATGTGGATCTTCGTGCTGTGAATGCAAACATTGTGGTGAACTGTCATCCACTGCCTAATATAAATGAAGTAATTTCCATGCTGAATGGAGCTAAAGTATCTTCTACATTAGAGCTGAGATCAGAGTATAATCAGATTGAATTGACTGAAGAGTCTCGCCACCTTACACCCATTATTATGCTGCAGGTCTTATTCCAGCTCAAAAGAATGCCTTTTGGGTTTACCTCTGCAGCATCAGTGTTTCAAAGGGCGATGTTTCATTCGTTTAAAGATATGGAGGATTACGTCAAGTGTTTTCAGGATGGCAAATTGATAGTTTCCAAAAATGAAAAAGAGCAGGGTGACCATTTCAAAACGTATATAACGTTTTGGGGGAAAATGGTTTACCTTTGAAAGAAAAGAATTGTCAATTACTTTCAAAGTGAGTGGAATATTTATGACACTTTCTGGAGATGGAATGGTACCAAAAAAATAATTGGTGGATGCCAAGGTTATAGCCCCTTCTCCTGACAATCGTGAAAAGTTATCTTTTGCAGGGCTCTGTGAATACTACATTAAGTTTATAGAAAACTTTGCTACCAAGATGGAGCCTCTCAGGACACTTAAAAGAAAAAATGTTGAGGATGCGTAGACAAATAAGCAAGAGTATGCTTTGAGATGATTAAAAACTAAATTGCAAGTGCTCCCACATTGAAACCTTTTAGAATAGGTGTACACTGTATTGTCACTGTGGATGTGAGTATGTATGATATTGGGGGTGTATTGTCACAGAAATGTGGAAAGGAATCATGGAATGTCACATTTGCATCTCATACCCTATCTGACACTGAAAGGAGATATGCTTTATATAGAAATAACTATTGGATTGTCTTTGGACATTTGAACATTTTAGGAATTATATATGGGGCTTGTGTTTTGTTCTGAAAACAGATCATAAACCATTGGTGGCAATCCTATTTCCTGGTTGGGGTTCAAATGCCACTGCAAGGATAGATAGATTGGAGACCAAACTGTATTGTTTCAAGGTGGAATATGTGCCTGGGAGGAAAAATGCGATGGTTGATTGTTTGGCATATCTTCCTTTAAAAAATGAATAGGATTGTCAAAAAGAAATTGAGAAAGATATGGTGATGACAATATCAGAGTATATGGCATTTAAATTCAAAGGGATATAGGAAGCGAAATGGAAGAAGGAGAGGAGGAAAGTAAAGGTGTGGTGTTGTGCAAAGTAAGGAAATACATAAGTGAAGGATGGCCAGACAAAAGAATATTATAATCGGAATTTGCTTCCTTTTGTAGAATAGCTGATAAATTGGTGATAGAAAATGGCTTTATTTTTAAGTGTGGAAAATGTATTCCTCCTAAAGGGATGGAAGAAGAAATCTTACTATTGGCACATGAGGGGCATCCTGGAATGTCATCTACGAAGAGGCTGATATGTACCTATTTTTGGTGGCAAGGGTTAGATAGGATGGCGAAAGAGTGTGCTTTTGGCGCAAACAGTGAGAAGATGTTGAGACCGGCACCAACTCCTCTTTAGCCAGTGCTTTGGCCATATTCAACCTGACAAAGGTTGGGTTTTGATATATCCGGACCATATTATGCTTTGCCGAATGATTCTCATTATGCTTAATTTTTATAGATTATCCTACCAAGTAGCCTGAAGTGAAATTGGGACCACAAGCTACTTCCAGTTCTATTAATGAATTTTGTAAAGAAGCTTTTGCCAAGGAAGGATATCCTGAAGTATTGATATCAGATAATGATGTGTAGTTGATGGAGAAAGAGATGCAGAGTTTCTTTAACTACAGTAATATTAGGCATATCACCACAGCACTTTGTGAACCTCAAGGAAATGGACAAGTTGAGAGATTTAACCCTGTTCTCAAGGAAATTATGGTTGGGCATGTGGATTTGGTGGACAATGGAAAGACAAACAGAGAAAAGTTATGGTGGTAGCGCATCACTCCCCAAAGTACCATTGAAGTTAGCCTATTCCAATTGTTGAGAGGTAGCCAGCCGGCATTCAAATTATGTCCTTGGTGGTTTAAAAGAAAACAGGGAAAAAAACAGATTGAAGTGGATATGGAGGAGATAAAGGAAAGAGTAGGGAGGAAGCAAGAGAAGGTCAAAGAAGCTTTTGATGTTAAATGGAAAGCAAGGATCCCGTCCTTTATGATGGGGGATTGGGTTACAGTGTGTAAACCAGGTTTGATACGATGATAAGAAAAGGCACAGCTATATTTGGTAAAGCTATGAAAGAAATCAACATATTTAACAAGAGTGTAGTGACTCAAGATAGTAAGGTTTGGAATGTACGAAGATTGGCAAAGCGTAGCACAGGGAGTGAGAGAGTTTGTGAAGGATTGAGCGAGGAGTCTTCTGCTGCATTTTTACCATTATATCACATGATAAAGGAAAACTGGAACATTCACAAAACTAATTTTGGTAAACAGCAAGTGGATCATTTCAGTGGTCAGGAAATGGCAGAGTTAACAAGAGATGTTGAGTCTCAAGACATAGTGACTGATGTGAAGGTGGAAATGCTGAGTTAAAACACGTTGAGTCTATAGCCTCACGGGTAAAGTCTGGAACTCGTATGAGGTGACCACCATTCAAGTTAGAAAACTATGTATGAATGGTAATTGTGTTTGCACCTGATTATGATTAGTTTTATGTACTTTCTTTTGTACATTGTTTTGTAGGTGCTTTATTTTCTTTGTGAAAATTTCATGGGGAAAAGATGCGTTGTATTTTTGTCATTGTTAGAACAGGGTTACTTAGAATGTATTCGCTCAGTTAGTGTGATGATGTTGTAATAGTCTAGAATGGAATGTGGAGGCTGGGAGGAAAAAAAAAACAGTAACTGGCATTATCGACCTGAAAGAGTACTGTGCTGTTAATAAAGGATTTTACACTTCTTGTGTATGGATTAAATTTAACAATCCCATTTGAAAAAGCTTGAATTAAAGAAAAAGGAAATAGGATGAAAATGCTCCAATTTCAACTATAAAGTTCTGCGAGTGGAAATGTTAGGGCTAGATACTTTGACCTTCCTTTCAATCGAATAGCAGTTACGAGGAAAGGAAGAAAATCTGTAGATATATTTTCAAATTTAAGTGGGAAAGGGAAAATCTGCAGAATATACTGCATTTAGTGTTTTAGGTGATGAAGAGGATGTTCATGCTCTGATGGACACCGTCTGCTCAACTCATCTGATGTGGCATTCCGAGACCCTAAAAAGTGGTATGCAAACTTGGAAACATTCTGTGCTCTTACCAACACTGGAAGTTACAGTACCTCCCTCCGCCCTTTTTGTTGCATTACAAAACTGCATTGGTGTTGTCCATGAGAACCTGCATCAACTTCACTTTGATGGACGGCAGGAAGGCCTTCAAAGCCAAGTTAAAGGCCCAGAACTCAAATAGATTTATGTGAAGCCAAGCTCCTATTTGAGACCAAAGTTCCCTGATGTCCACCTCCCGAGATGGCCGCCCCAGCTCAGCAGCATGTCTATCATCACCTTTAGCTCTGGATGGGGAAGGGAGAGGGAACTCCCACTGGACCAATTTTGTTTGAGCAGCAACCAATGCAGATCATGAGACACTACTTCTGAAGTAAAGACGACATCTGGTTAATAACGAAGAGGATGCAGGATTAAGAAGCCAAGATGTCTCCGAGCTATTCTCACCATGACCAAGGACTGAGGCTGAATTATCAGGACCATAGTCTGAAAGTCCTGGACTTGTTGCGGAGGAAAGGCACAGAACTGCACTGTGACCAAGACAAATGCAAAAACCAAAAGCCTCTGTGAAGGAGTAAGATGTGACTTTGGCTTGTTGATGGTGAACCCCAGCGATGTTAGGAGGTTCGCTGTCGCCTAGAGATAGTCTCTGACAGACTGCGGTGAGCCCAGCTTCAACAGACAGTCGCTGAGGTAGTGGAAGAGCTAAATTCCTGACCTGTGAAAGGGGCTGCTGCCAACTCCATCACTTTTGTGAATAACTGAGGGGCACAGGGTTCAGGAAGAACAACAAACTGAAAATGCTCATGGATTACCTAGAACCTCAGGTAATGTCTATTGTACTGCATGACGGGTTTATGGAAATATGCAACCTGCAGGTCCGAGGACACCATGGAGTCGCTATATGCCAGGACCAACAGGTTCTGGGCTAGCATGAGCAGTTTTGAAATTGTTCAGCATACGGAGATCAAACGTCCAAAATAGGCTGGAGACTTTGTCCTTTTTTCACCCAAAAAAAAGAATAATACCCCTCTCATCTTTCCAAGTCCAGTACAATAGTGTCAGCACCCTGTAGGAAGGTAGCCTCTTTCTAGCCTTGTTACCCCCACTTTTGGCCTGTTCGTGAGTATATGTCAGGGTGTTTTTACTGTCTCACTGGGATCCTGCTACTGCTAGCCAGGGCCCAGTGCTCATAGTGAAAACCCTATGTTGTCAGTGTGTTTGATATGTGTCACTGGGATCCTGCTAGCCAGGACCCCAGTGCTCATAAGTTTGTGGCCTATATGTGTTCCCTGTGTGGTGCCTAACTGTATCACTGAGGCTCTGCTAACCAGAACCTCAGTGTTTATGCTCTCTCTGCTTTCTGATATTGTCACTGCAGGCTAGTGACTAATTTTACCAATTCTCATTGGCACACTGGAACACCCATATAATTCCCTTGTATATGGTGCCTAGGTACCCAGGGTATTGTGGTTCCAGGAGATCCCTATGGGCTGCAGCATTTCTTTTGCCACCCATAGGGAGCTCAGACAATTCTTACACAGGACTGCCACTGCAGCCTGAGTGAAATAACATCCACGTTATTTTACAGCCATTTTTCACTGTGCTTAAGCAACTTATAAGTCACCTATATATCTAACCCTCACTTGGTGAAGGTTAGGTGCCAAGTTACTTAGTGTGTGGGCACCCTGGCACAGGCCAAGGTGCCCCCTCATCGTTCAGGGCAAATTCCCTGAACTTTGTGAGTGCGGGGACCTCATTACATGCGTGCACTACACATAGGTTACTACCTATGTGTAGCGTCACAATGGTAACACCGAACATGGCCATGTAACATGTCTAAGAGCATGGAATTGTCACCCCAATACCATTCTGGTACTGGGGTGACAATTCCATGATCCCCCGGGTCTCTAGCACAGAACCCGGGTACTGCCAAACTGCCTTTCCGGGGTTTCCACTGCAGCTGCTGCCAACCCCTCAGACAGGTTTCTGCCCCCCTGGGGCCTGGCCAGCCCAGTCTCAGGAAGGCAGAACAAAGGATTTCCTTTGAGAGAGGGTGTTACACCCTCGCCCTTTGGAAATAGGTGTGAAGGGCTGAGGAGGAGTAGCCTCCCCCAGCCTCTGGAAATGGTTTGATGGGCACAGATGGTGCCCATCTCTGCATAAGCCATTCTACACCGGTTCAGGGATTCCCCCAGCCCTGCTCTGGCGCGAAACTGGACAAAGGAAAGGGGAGTGACCACTCCCCTGACCAGTACCTCCCAGGGGAGGTGCCCAGAGCTCCTCCAGTGTGTCCCAGACCTCTGCCATCTTGGATTCAGAGGTGTTGGGGCACAATGGACTGCTCTGAGTGGCCAGTGCCAGCAGGTGACGTCAGAGACCCCTCCTGATAGGTGCTTACCCCTTTCAGTAGCCAAGCCTCCTTTCTTAGTAGCCAAACCTCCTTTTCTGGCTATTTAGGGTCTCTCCTCTGGGCTATTCCTCAGATAACGAATGCAAGAGCTCACCAGAGTTCCTCTGCACTTCCCTCTTCGACTTCTGCCAAGGATCGACCGCTGACTGCTCCAGGACGCCTGCAAAACCGCAACAAAGTAGCAAGACGACTACCAGCAACATTGTAGCGCCTCATCCTGCCGGCTTTCTCAACTTTTTCCTGGTGGTGCATGCTCTGAGGGCTGTCTGCCTTCACCCTGCACTGGAAGCCAAGAAGAAATCTCCTGTGAGTCGACGGAATCTTCCCCCTGCCAACGCAGGCACCAAACGTCTGCATCACCGGTCCTCTGGGTTCCCTCTCAGCCTGACGAGCATGGTCCTTGGAACACAGGAGCTGGGTCCAGGTGTCTCCCACAGTCCAGTGGCCCTTCTGTCCAAATTTGGTGGAGGTAAGTCCTTGCCTCCCCACGCCAGACAGCAAACCTGTGTACTGCGTGATTTGCAGCTGCTCCAACTTCTGTGCATTTCTCCAAGGATTCCTTTGTGCACAGCCTACCCTGGGTCCCCAGCACTCGGTCCTGCATTGCCCAACTTGCTGAGTTGGTCTCTGACGTCGTGGGACCCTCCTTTTGCGACTCTGAGTTCACAGATCTTCTAAGTGCCTGTTCCGGTACTCTGTGGGTGCTGCCTGCTTCTGCGGGGGCTCTCTTAGTTGCCCCCTTTGTCTCCTCCTACAAGGGGTGACATCCTGATCCTTCCTGGGCCCCAGCAGCACCCAAAATCCTCAACCGCGACTCTTGCAGCTAGCAAGGCTTGTTTGCGGTATTTCTGCCTGGAAACATTTCTGCAACATCCAGCACGCCGTGGGACATCTTCCATCCAAAGGAAAAGTTCCTAGCCCTTTTCATTGTTGCAGAATCTTCGGCTTCTTCCACCTGGAGGCAGCCCTTTTGCACCTTCATCCGGGCACCTGCCCCCCTCCCCCACCGGACACTTTCGTGACTCTTGGACTTGGTCCCCTTCCATTACAGGTCCTCAGGTCCAGGAATCCGTCTTCAGTGTTTTGTTGGTGCTTGTGGTTCTTGCAGAATCCCCTATCACGACTATTGTGTCTTTCTGGGGTAGTAGGGTAACTTTACTCCTACTTTTCAGGGTCTTGGGGTGGGGTATTTTGGACACCCTTACTGTTTTCTCACAGTCCCAGCGACCCTCTACTATCTCCCATAGGTCTGGGGTCCATTCGTGATTCGCATTCCACTTTTGGAGTATATGGTTTGTGTTGCCCCTAGACCTATGTCTACCTATTGCATCCTATTGTGATTCTACATTGTTTGCACTACTTTTCTTACTGTTACTTACCTGATTTTGGGTTTGTGTACATATAACTTGTGTATATTACTTACCTTCTAAGTGAGGGTATTCTCTGAGATACTTTTGGCATATTGTCACTAAAATAAAGTACCTTTATTTTTAGTAATTCTGAGTATTGTGTTTTCCTATGATATTGTGCTATATGATATAAGTGGTATAGCAGGAGCTTTGCAAGTCTCCTAGTTCAGCCTAAGCTGCTTTGCCATAGTTACCTATGGCTGATGCCTAAGCTGCTAGAAACACCTCTATTCTACTAATAAGGGATAACTGGAACTGGCACAGGGTGTAAGTACCACAAGGTACCCACTATAAGCAAGGCCAGCCTCCTACACACCCTTGGAGAGTAACATTCCCACCTCTTGCAGAAGAATGGACAGTTATTCTTCTGAAAATCTCTCTGGTGTGGGGAATATTTAGAGGGGTAAACAGAAATGGTAGGGCACAGCCATACTGAATGATTTGTAAGACCCATCTGTCGGACGTGATAGCTCTCGACGACCCTGGGAGGAACTGCTGAATCCTGCCTCTCCAAAAGGATGAAAATTTGCCACTACGGGCAAAGTAAAGCAGTTTGGTGGCTGTTGTAGCAGGGGAGAGGTAGTGGAATGACTTATGTCTCTGCTGGCCTGTGTGTAGTGTGTCTGTCCCACCTCTACGGACTCTAAACGACTAGGGTGACTGCTGTACTGGTTGCAGTGACTGTCTGCCTAAACGGCAACCCTGTGGATTAGTCTCTGAACTTTTTGGAATGGGGTTGAAACTGCTAGCCAGAGTTCAACAGACCCAGGGAGTGCACCATGGCTCTATTTTCCTTAAAGCGCTTCACTGCAGAACCTGCATTTTCACCAAAAAGACATGAGCCATCAAAAGGAGTATCTATGAGAGAGGATTGTACATCACTGAGAAATCTAGTGGAGTACAATCCTGTGGAACGCACACGTGCATGTTGACAAAGAACAACTCTGATGCTATCTGCTCTCCCCAGGCAATCAGTAGTGTGTAGGCAAGCAACATATTTGGCCACGTCTTGTCCATCATGAATTATCTGAGCAACGGAGGCCCCTTGGTTTCATGGGCTCACCGGCAAGATCTTGTTCTCCATGTCCCACATGACATGCATGTAGCAGCCCAACAGACAGACAGCATTATCCAACGGCAATGCTAGAATGGAGGCAGAAAACATACGCTTGCCAAAAACCTCACTCGTTTAGGGCTCCATATCCAGAAGAGTCGTGATACACAAATTTGGATCACTTTACTAGTTAAAGCCTGAACCACAAGGCTTTCCAGAGTAGGATGTTTAGTACGAAAATCTAGATTGCCAGGAGCCCATCTGTGACACTTCCACACATGCCTATCCATCAGTAGGCAGAAAAAGGTCATTGATCAAATGGCCATCAAGGTGTTAGTGAGGGCCTTACTAAAAGGGAGAAAACATGGCTGGACCAAGTGGCAAAAGTTTTGTTAGGACATTCGCTTTGGTCTAGACTAAAAGCAGATGTAAATCTAGGGTGTCAGCTGCCCGCCGGACCACCACTACAAAGAAGACACTTTCTTCCACTGTTGGCCCAAGTAGCAAGTCCAACTCTGCTTAGGGGAAATGCAGAGCCTAGTGGTCTCTTGTAAATCCATGTAAAAATTATCATCTGTGTAATAAGGGGGTGGGGACATCATCTTCATCCCCACTATCATTCACATCCTGGGATTTTCCTAGTTCAGAGTCGGAGCCAACAAGGTAACAGACCCTGGACATAAGCATCTACCCTGCCAAAGGCACCTAATCAGAGTCAGGATGCATGATGACCGGTTGCGCATTTGTAATCTTGCAGCACAACATTGGTTGAAATTCAGCCAATGTCAATTCAGTGTCCAACATCGGAATCAGCACTGGATAAGGGCCCAGCGCAAGTCTTGACACCAGAGTGAATGCTTAGCCCAGAGCAGGTATGCACCTGAGGCAGATCCCAAGGTGTCAGATTGTACTGAGGAAATATCTGCTGGCAGTAACAAGACTCAGGACCCCTTCAGCTCTTTGGGGGCATGAAGATGCATAAGAGAGAGCTGGAGGTACACTAAAAAGCTGCAGCATGGTCTCAATAAGGGCTTCAATGTGCTCTCACATGCCTGATGTCCTGGGGAACTTAAGTCGCACTGAGATCAGCTGAGGAAATTGGCTTCCCAACCATAAACCTTGTGGATAAAAGACTCACATTGTGAAGCCCTCACACCTTCGCTTTAGGTTCTGCTTGACCTCGTTTTTGTATGTTTTCGCTTAGCCTGTGAATTGGACTTACTTAAGAACTTTCAGCACAAAGTTGACTGCTTGCTGGAATAGCCTCAGAAACAGAACCGAGTCCAAAAGTTCGTCTTGTGTACAGAGATCTACACATTAGCTAATTGGTCCTGGATCCAATTCGAGTGCAGGAGGTCACATTTATCACACAACTTCGAGTCCTGGCCCAAGCCCAGACCACACAGAGACAAACCTCATGCGGGTCCGTTAAGACAACATTAATTTTCTGCAGTCATGGCATAGTTGGAAACCTGTAGTTATAGGTGGGGTCATTATTCCTAGGCACATTGGAATTTCACCAGAAGACAAAAAAAATTGGGAACAGGGCTCCAGATCTGCATCTGAAAGAATGGAATACACATCAGTCAATCACTTCAAAGGGGGGGGACAGAACCCAAGCAAAGTCTCACTGCACCAGGAAGCACGGCAGAGGAATCCAGTTCCAATCTGGTTAGTTTTCAAAGGTGAGGGATCTGCAGTCAGATGTGTCTAACAAAAATAAAATCTGCAGGCAAACGCCCACAATTTGCAGGGGACTGTGAAATCTCGGTTCTACAGGAAAACGGGTGTCTGATTTGGACTGTCCATGGATTTCAGGTACAGCACTGAGTTGTATCGAAGCAGAGTTTCAACATCTCAACATTAATAAACGCCCAGGAAAACAGGCATCACATTAACTGTGCTTGCAACAGCGAACCAACTTGCCTTTAAAATTTCCCGATAACCTTTTTGTGCCAGAATCGTTGTAAAGGGTTATTTTCTTTTACTGTATGCAGAAAAGCAGTTTATGAGAAGGTAGTGTAAATGGAGACAGCAATGTCGAGACAGTGGCAATGTATGAGAGGGAGCAATGCAAAGGACCAGTTTAGAATCCCCCTAAGCAATCCCACTCCTCTCTGTCCTGCAGAATCAAGTTAGGCTGGATTCTTCGTCCTACTAATCGAGAGGTTCTGCTTCTCATACCAAGAAAGGAGTCATGGAATTCAAAGGGAAATGTAAAAATACAATATGGAGAGGTGAGCAGAGACAGACAGAAAGCATGCAGAAGCATAAAACAGCGAACAAAAGGAAGGAGAAATAAAAAGATTCCCTCATAGACAGACCAGGTACACCTCGTGTCACACTTACTGTGCAACCTTCACACAACAGCTAGAGCAATGGCAGGAGCGGTGCTCTGCATACACACACAGATTCCCCTCCTCCTGCGATTCCACTTTGAATGCCCCGCTACAGGAACTGTGCAAGCAAGATAGTCCCACGAGGTGATAAAAGTTATCAAGATTTATTACAACTCTGTGACAGTGATATTTATAGCGGCATATTTATTTTCACCAATACGGCATAGATATATTATCCACATGTTTATAGGCGACAAGAGGGTTTTATTTTACAAGAGCCATTATACAAACAGCGTGAGCCTCGTTATCATGGCCCTGCAAGGCGAATATGAATTAAATACAAAGCAATGAACATTAACAGAGGACAAGGTGATCAGTGATAAGGTCTGCGCTTCGGACACCTGCACTGACGAAAGGAAAACAAGAACAGGCATTTGAAATGCAAAAGGTCTTTCATTTGCTTGATTTAGAGCTATCGGCATTGAAAATTCACAAATGGACTTTTCTTGCCACATAAATTGGTCAACCCTACCTCATAATTTCGCCTTTTCCTGCCATACAATTCCAGTGGCCCACGATTTCACTAAAGCACTTTAATTTACTTTCTTCCTCTATCTTAAAACATATACAATTATCATATAAACCTTTATTAGAAATAAACCTTTGGCATTAGAGTGTACTGTTAAAAACACTATAAAAAATATATAATTTGAGACAGATTGGAGGGTGAAAGGAACAAGTGAGTTGGGAGTAAAGATGGAGAGAACAAGTGGCATAGTAATGGTGTCATGGGCCCTGGAGTAAGAAAGGAAAATGTCTGACCTCAATTTTGGTAGGAAAATACAGCAGTAGAGTTGAGTGAAGTCTATAAGTCTCTGGGCTCTGGTGCCTCTGCACCTGTTGCTCCATTGATAACTAGGCCTCAGGAAAGAAAGTGGATGGGGCAGAAAAAGGGAAATGAAGGGAATACAACAGACAAAGAAGGGAAGAGAAGGTGTGGCAAAGAAATAAAAGAAAGAAGGGAAAAAAGAATGAGAAAATGAAAACACAACTGAGAAGAAATCGAGCAAACGTGTGAAACAAAAGAAAAATGGAAGGAAGCTGGCAAACAAAAGATAAAGAGGAAATAATAGTGAAAGAAGTGTGAAAAAAAGAGAAAATTAATATTAGAGAAAAAAATAGAGATAGTGAGAGAAACAAGCAGTGAAAGAACCAGGGCATGTATGTACTGACATTTCCCAGAGACATAGAATGGGAAAACCACTTTGACACTTCGGGTCCCGACAAGTAACTTGTGGCTTCTACATACAGACAAGAAGAATAAGTTACTTACCTTCGGTAACGCTTTTTCTGGTGGATATATTAACTACCTGTGGATTCCTCACCTAAAGAATTCTCCCCTCCCGCCAGCTTCAACAGAAATTTCTTCTAGCTCTGCACGTCGACGATGACGTCACAATTGCCCGACTCCACGCGACGCCGTATGACGTCATCTAGGCAATAAGAAGCCCTCGTCGATGTGCATACGTCAGTTATCAACATTTTTTACATGCCTTAGAGGAGAACAGGTGAACATTGACCTTGAAGAGAACATAATCACATCAAAAGAAGTGAAAACACAACATTTATTACAAGAAAAATAATAAGAAACTAACAGCAATACTGGTCTATATGAAACCCAATATGGCAGTCAAATTCAATCATGGGTACTTGAATTATCAAAATCAGAGAAAGAAATACATATATACATGCTATAACATAAAGCAGATATATATATATATATATATATATATATGGGAAATGTCACTTACCCAGTGTACATCTGTTCGTGGCATTAGTCGCTGCAGATTCACATGCTGTGCACAGTCTGCCATCTGGTGTTGGGCTCGGAGTGTTACAAGTTGTTTTTCTTCGAAGAAGTCTTTTCGAGTCACGAGACCGAGGGACTCCTCCCATTTCGATTCCATTGCGCATGGGCGTCGACTCCATCTTAGATTGTTTTCCCCGCAGAGGGTGAGGTAGGAGTTGTGTATGTTAGTAATAGTGCCCATGCAATGGTTCAGCCTGTAGGAGTTGAAGTAGTTTGAAATAATGTTCTTAGTACAGCTTGACCTACTGTGGCTTGTTGTGCAGTTAACACATCTACACAGTAGTGCTTGGTAAATGTATGAGGCGTAGACCATGTTGCTGCCTTACATATTTCGTTCATTGGAATATTTCCTAGAAAGGCCATGGTAGCACCTTTCTTTCTGGTTGAGTGTGCCTTTGGTGTAATAGGCAGCTCTCTCTTTGCTTTAAGATAGCAGGTTTGAATACACTTAACTATCCACCTAGCAATGCCTTGTTTTGAAATTGGATTTCCTGTATGAGGTTTTTGAAAGGCAATAAATAGTTGTTTTGTTTTTCTAATTAGTTTTGTTCTGTCAATGTAGTACATTAGTGCTCTTTTGATGTCTAATGTATGTAGTGGTCTTTCAGCTACAGAATCTGGCTGTGGGAAGAACACTGGTAATTCTACTGTTTGATTTAAGTGGAACGGTGAGATAACCTTTGGTAAAAATTTTGGATTTGTCCTTAGAACTATTTTATTTTTATGTATTTGAATAAATGGTTCTTGTATGGTAAATGCTTGAATCTCACTCACTCTTCTTAGAGATGTGATGGCAATCAAAAATGCAACTTTCCACGTTAAGTATTGCATCTCACAAGAATGCATGGGCTCGAAAGGTGGACCCATGAGTCTTGTTAAGACAATCTTGAGGTTCCATGAGGGAACAGGTGGTGTTCTTGGTGGTATAATTCTCTTTAGGCCTTCCATAAACGCTTTAACGACTGGTATTCTAAATAGTGAAGTTGAATGAGTAATTTGCAGGTAAGCTGATATTGCGGTGAGATGTATCTTTATGGAAGAGAAAGCTAGATTTGATTTTTGCAAATGTAGTAAATATCCCACTATATCTTTTGGAGATGCGTGTAATGGCTGAATTTGATTATTATGGCAGTAGTACACAAATCTTTTCCACTTATTTGCATAGCAGTGTCTAGTGGTAGGTTTCCTAGCTTGTCTAATGACCTCCATACATTCTTGTGTGAGGTCTAAGTGTCCGAATTCTAGGATTTCAGGAGCCAAATTGCTAGATTCAAAGATGCTGGATTTGGGTGTCTGATCTGTTGTTTGTGTTGTGTTAACAGATCTGGTCTGTTGGGTAGTTTGACATGAGGTACTACTGAAAGGTCTAGTAGTGTTGTGCACCAAGGTTGCCTTGCCCATGTTGGTGCTATTAGTATGAGTTTGAGTTTGTTTTGACTCAACCTGTTTACTAGATATGGAAGGAGAGGGGGAAAAGCGTACGCAAATATCCCTGACCAGTTCATCCATAGAGCATTGCCTTGGGATTGATCTTGTGGGTACCTGGATGCGAAGTTTTGGCATTTTGAGTTTTCCTTTGTTGCAAATAGATCTATTTGAGGTGTTCCCCAAATTTGAAAGTAATTGTTTAGTATTTGGGGGTGAATTTCCCATTCGTGGGTTTGTTGGTGATCTCGAGAGAGATTGTCTGCCAACTGGTTCTGAATCCCTGGAATAAATTGTGCTATTAGGCGAATGTGGTTGTGAATTGCCCAATGCCATATTTTTTGTGTTAGGAGGCACAACTGTGTCGAGTGTGTCCCTCCTTGTTTGTTTAGATAATACATTGTTGTCATGTTGTCTGTTTTGACAAGAATGTATTTTTGGGTTATTATGGGTTGAAATGCTTTCAGTGCTAGAAATACTGCTAACAGTTCTAAGTGATTTATGTGAAACTGCCTCTGATGTATGTCCCATTGTCCTTGGATGCTGTGTTGATTGAGGTGTGCTCCCCACCCTGTCATGGAAGCATCCGTCGTTATGACGTATTGTGGCACTGGGTCTTGGAAAGGCCGCCCTTGGTTTAAATTTGTACTGTTCCACCATAGAAGCGAGATGTATGTTTGGCGGTCTATCAACACCAGATCTAGAAGTTGACCCTGTGCTTGTGACCATTGTGATGCTAGGCACTGTTGTAAGGGCCGCATGTGCAATCTTGCGTTTGGGACAATGGCTATGCATGAAGACATCATGCCCAGGAGTTTCATTACCATTTTGACTTGTATCTTTTGTGTTGGATACATGGCCTGTATTACCTTGTGAAATGTTTGAACCCTTTGTGGACTTGGAGTGGCAATCCCTTTTGCTGTGTTGATTGTCGCTCCTAGGTATTGTTGTGTTTGACACGGCAAAAGGTGTGATTTCGCGTAGTTGGAGAAACCTAGCCTGTGAAGGGTCTGTATGACATATTTTGTGTGCTGTGAACACTGTCTTAGCGTGTTGGTTTTGATTAACCAGTCGTCTAAGTACGGGAACACATGTATTTGCTGCCTTCTGATATGTGCAAACTCTTGGCGCAGTTGTTATTCCGAATGGCAGCACTTTGAATTGGTAATGTATTCCTTGGAATACGAACCTTAGGTATTTCCTGTGTGAAGGATGTATTGGTATATGGAAATACGCATCTTTTAGGTCTAATGTTGTCATGTAGTCTTGCTGTTTGAGCAGTGGGATTACGTCTTGTAACGTGACCATGTGAAAGTGGTCTGATTTGATGTAGGTATTTAGTGTTCTGAGATCTAGTATTGGTCTCAGAGTTTTGTCCTTTTTGGGTATTAGAAAGTACAGTGAGTAAACTCCTGTGTTTTTTTTGTAGATTTGGTACTAATTCTATTGCGTCCTTTTGTAGCAATGCTTGAACTTCTAGTCCTAGAAGATCTATATGTTGTTTTGACATATTGTGTGTTTTCGGTGGGACGTTTGGAGGGAATTGGAGGAATTCTATGCAATAACCATGCTGGATAATTGCTAAGACCCAAGTGTTTGTTGTTATTTCCTCCCAAATTTTGTAAAATTGGCTTAGTCTTCCCCCCACAGGTGTTATGTGATGGGGTTGTGTGACTTGTGAGTTACTGTTTATTTTGAAGAGTTTTGGGGCCTTGGAATTTTCCTCGATTTCTTGGGAATTGGCCCTCTCTATATTGCCCCCGAAAACCTCCCCTCTGATATTGACCTGGTAAGTGGCCTTGTTTGTGAGGTTGTGGTTTCTGTGGATTGACCTCGAAACCCTCCCCGAAAAGGTGTTTTCCGAAAAGTGCCTCTGCTCTGCGGGGAATAGAGTGCGCCCATGGCTTTGGCTGTATCGGTGTCTTTTTTGAGTTTCTCAATGGCAGTGTCTACCTCCGGCCCAAACAATTGCTGTTCATTAAATGGCATATTGAGCACAGCTTGTTGGATTTCCGGCTTGAACCCTGAAGTGCGCAGCCATGCGTGCCTTCGTATTGTGATTGCAGTGTTTATTGTCCTTGCAGCTGTATCTGCTGCATCCATGGAAGACCGTATCTGATTATTTGAGATACTTTGTCCCTCTTCCACTACCTGTTGAGCTCTTTTTTGGAACTCCTTGGGTAAATGTTCGATGAAATGTTGCATTTCATCCCAATGAGCTCTGTCGTATCTTGCCAAAAGTGCTTGTGAATTGGCAATACGCCATTGATTTGCTGCTTGTGCTGCAACCCTTTTTCCCGCAGCATCAAATTTGTGGCTCTCCTTGTCTGGAGGTGGTGCGTCTCCTGAGGTATGAGAGTTGGCTCTCTTACGAGCTGCCCCGACAACTACTGAGTCTGGTGTTAGTTGTGTTGTAATATAGATTGGATCTGTTGGCGGTGGCTTGTACTTTTTCTCCACCCTTGGAGTTATAGCTCTGCCTTTAACTGGATCTTGAAATATTTGTTTTGAATGTTTTAGCATTCCTGGGAGCATGGGAAGGCTTTGGTACTGGCTATGGGTGGAGGATAGGGTGTTAAAGAGAAAGTCATCCTCAATTGGTTCAGAATGTAAGGTGACGTTGTGAAATTCGGCTGCCCTTGCGACCACCTGTGTGTAGGATGTACTGTCCTCAGGTGGTGAGGGTTTTGTAGGATAGGAGTCTGGGCTGTTGTCAGACACTGGAGCATCATAAAGGTCCCATGCATCGGGATCATCCTGACTCATTGTGGTATGAGCTGGTGAGTGCATCAGTGGTGGAGTTGTTGCTGGTGATGCATGTGTTGATGGTGGTGGGGTTGTTTTCTTTGCCACCTTTGCCTGTGGTTGCTTGTCCCCTTGTTGAAAGGCAAGTTTCCTTTTTATCCTGATTGGGGGAAGAGTGGTTATCTTCCCTGTGTCCTCATGAATATGAAGCCTTCTTTGCGTGTAGTCAGGCTCTACAGCTTGAAGCTCCTCTCCAAATCTATGTAATTGGGAGGTTAATCCTTGTTCCTCTGTATAGGAACTAGTTTTCGGCTCCGAGGCTGGATGTTTCGGAACCGAAACTTTTTCGGAAGTCTTTTTAGGCTCTGAAGAAACCTTCTTTGTTTTCGGCGTGGTGTCTCGGTGCCGAAATTCTTCGGTGCCGCTGTCTCTGTGCCGAATTTTCTCTGAGCCGCTTTCTCGGCTCCGAGGTTGCTGTGTGGCAGTATCTCGACCGGAGTCGGATGACTTCGACACCAGCATGCCCTTTTTCGGTGCCTTGGATCGGCCCCTTATTTTTCGGGTTAAGCCATGGCCTGTTGGCGGTGGCGTCCCCTGGGCTTTTGTGGACTTCTCGTGAGTCTTGATTTTCGGCGTCGAGTTCTTCAGAATCCGACTCGTGGATGGAGAAAGCTTCTTCTTCCTCCTCGAAACGTTGTTGACCTGTCGGCGTGGACGCCATTTGTAGTCTCCTGGCTCTTCGGTCTCTCAGCGTCTTCCTCGACCGAAATGCTCGAAAGGCTTCACAAGTATCCTCCTTGTGCTCGGGGGACAAGCACAAGTTACAGACCAGATGCTGATCCGTATACGGATACTTGTTATGGCATTTTGGGCAGAAGCGGAATGGGGTCCGTTCCATCAGCCTTGAAGTCGCACGTGGCCGGGCCGACCAGGCCCCGACGGGGGATCGAAAAAACCCCGAAGGGCCACCGGAGCTCTTCAAAATTCGGTGTCGATTTGTTCTAACTAACCCGATACCGAAAGCAAACAATACCGACAATTTTTTCAGAGATTCTAACTAACTTTCCGACCCGAAACACGGAGCGAAAAGGAACACGTCCGAACCCGATGGCGGAAAAAAAACAATCTAAGATGGAGTCGACGCCCATGCGCAATGGAATTGAAATGGGAGGAGTCCCTCGGTCTCGTGACTCGAAAAGACTTCTTCGAAGAAAAACAACTTGTAACACTCCGAGCCCAACACCAGATGGCGGACTGTGCACAGCATGTGTATCTGCAGCTACACATGCCATCGAACATATATATATATATACACACACGACAATGGCGCTCACCCACGGATTTCGTGGAACGACCAGTCAGGCAACAGGGAGGCGGGTGGGACCGTGAGGAATCCACAGGTAGTTAATGTATCCACCAGAAAAAGCGTTACTGAAGGTAAGTAACTTATTCTTCTGATGGATACACATACCTGTGGATTCCTCACCTAAAGAACAGAGTCCCAAAGCAACACTACCTCCGGAGGTGGGTGCCTGAATGGTCAAACCAAGAAATCCTGCAGCACCAAGCGAGCAAAATGGCCATCCCTCCTAACCTCAGAATCCAAACAATAATGTTTGACAAAAGTATGGAGGGATGCCCAAGTTGCCGCCTTGCAGATGTCAACCACAGGAACACCCCTAGCTATAGCCGAAGAAGCAGCCTTAGCTCTGGTGGCATGAGCACGAAGCCCCACACGTGGTTCTTTTTTAGCTAAGGAACAACAAAGCTTGATACAGAGAATGACCCACCTGGATAGCGTTCTCTTGTGAACTGCTCTGCCTTTCCTCTTCCCCACGTATCCAACGAAGAGCTGATCATCTTGCCTGAACTCCCTCGTCCTGTCGACAAAGAAGCTCAATGCCCTTCGTGGATCCAGTCGGTGGAGCCTCTCTTCCTCCTTGGATGAATGAGGCGGAGGGTAAGGAAGAGAGCGTAATAGACTGCCCCAAGTGAAAGGGTGTAACAACCTTCGGGAGGAAAGCCGCCTTGGTCCTTAACACCACTTTGTCTCTAAAGGACGAAAGGTATGGAGACTCTACACTAAGAGCCTGAAGCTCACAGACTCTTCTGGCCGATGTTATGGCCACCAGAAATACAGTCTTAAGAACCAGCAAATGCAAAGCACAAGAATGCATTGGTTCAAATGGCGATCCCATTAGAAATGCTAATACCAAGTTAAGGTCCCACTGTGGCATAACAAGTGGTGTGGGCGGAAACTTATTAGTGAGCCCCTTAACGAACCTCAAAACAAGCGGAGATTTAAACAAGGAAGGTTGATCTGGGAGGCACAGAAAAACCGACAGTGCTGATAGATAGCCCTTAACTGTGGCAACTGCACAACCCTTCTGTGCCAAGGAAAGAGCAAATAATAATATATCAGACAAGTGAGCTTTTAAGGGATCAATTCGGTTCTCTCCACACCAACGTACAAATTTAGCCCACCAACTTGCATAGATCGATTTGGTGGAGTGTCGCCTGGTCGATAAAATAACATCCACCACTTCTGGTGGGAGAGAAAAAGCACTCAGATTGCCCGTTCAATCTCCAGACATGAAGGTGCAGACTCTGGAGGTGGGGGTGTAGAACCTGCCCCTGCAAGAGGAGGTCCACCCTGTAAGGGAGACGGAGCGGAGGGCACAGAGAGAGTTGGAGGAGGTCTGTGTACCTCACCCTTCTTGGCCAATCTGGGGCTATCAAAATGACCTGGGCACGGTCTTGGCGGATCTTCCTCAGAACTCGAGGAATCAGTAGTATGGGAGAATACGCGTAAAGTAACTGACCCTTCTAGGACATCTGAAACGCGTCCCCCAAAGCTCCTTGCACCGGATACTGGAGGCTGCAAAATAACGGGCACTGAGCGTTCTCCTTAGTAGCAAACAGATCTATCTGCGGACAACCCCACATCTGGAAGATGCAAAGAACCAGATTCGGATGAAGACGCCACTCGTGGTCGACCGAGCTGCGTCGA
The DNA here is from genome assembly GCF_031143425.1 of Pleurodeles waltl. Taxonomy (NCBI): domain Eukaryota; kingdom Metazoa; phylum Chordata; class Amphibia; order Caudata; family Salamandridae; genus Pleurodeles; species Pleurodeles waltl. Next base: position 971,454,507 of record NC_090446.1, on the reverse strand, counting down.
CTGAGAACATCCGTACGTACATTCAGAACTCCCGCCAAATGATTTGCTACCAAGCAAATCTTGTGGTCCTGAAGCCAGGACCAGAGTCGAAGAGCTTCTCTGCAAAGAAGGTACGATCTTACTCCTCCCTGCTTGTTTATATACCACATCGCAGTAGTGTTGTCCGTCAGGACCTGGACTGACTGATCGCAAATGGAAGGGAGAAAGGCCTTGAGAGCCAGACGTACTGCCCGCAATTCCAACAGATTGATGTGAAACCTCTGTTCCACTGGAGACCAAAGGCCTTTGACCTCCAGGTCCCCCAGATGAGCTCCCCACCCTAGAGTGGAAGCTCCGTTACAACTGTGGCCACCGGCAGAGGCAGCGAGAACGGCCTTCCTTGCGACAGGTTGCCGATCGCAGCCCACCACTGAAGATCCACCGTAGTGTCTCTGGAGATCGTGATCGAATCCTCAAGATCCCCTTTGTGCTGAAACCACTGCCAGCGGACGCACCACTGAAGAGCCCTCATGTGCCAGCATGCATGAGTGACCAGCAGTATGCAAGAAGCAAACAGACCGAGCAGACGAAGGACCTCGAGGACTGGAACTACTGCTCCATTTCGAAACATCGGAATCAACGCCTGAATGTCCTGAACCCGCTGGGGCGGAGGAAAGGCCCAATTCAATGTTGTGTCCAATACTGCCCCTATGACCAGGAGGCGTTGAGCGGGCTCCAGGTGAGATTTGGGCACAATGATTGAAAAACCCAGGTCGAACAACAACTGAGTTGTCGACTGCAGGTGACGCCGCACGAGCTCTGGAGTCTTGGCTTTGATCAACCAATCGTCCAGATAGGGAAACACCGCTATCCCTCTTCTTCTGAGCTCTGCTGCTACCATCGCCATTACCTTTGTGAAGACTTGAGGTGCTGAAGTAAGACCAAACGGGAGGACCGCAAACTGATAATGCTGCGACCCCCACCACAAACCGGAGATACTTCCTGTGCGATTTGAGGATCGGAATATGGAATTACGCATCCTGCAAATCGACAGACACCATCCAATCTCCTTCGTTCAACGCTATAAGAACCTGTGAAAGGGTCAGCATTTTGAACTTTTCCTGCCTGATGAACCAATACAAAATCCTCAAGTCCAGAATTGGTCTCAACCGACCATTCTTTTTGGGGATCAGGAAGTATCTTGAATAACAGCCCTGACCCCTCTCCTGCTCGGGAACCAACTCTACTGCGCATTTTGACAATAGGGATAACACCTCCTGTTGCAGTAACAGAAGATGGTCTTCCGAACAGAAGGATGGACGGGGAGGGAAGGGAGGAGGGAACTCCCGAAAGGGAAGAGCGTACCCTTTCTTCACAATGTAGATGACCCAAGAGTCCGATGTTATAAACTCCCACATTGGAAGAAATTGGGCAAGTCTCCCCCCTACGGGAGACAAGTGAACAGGGAGTGGTGGAGGACTAAGGCTGCTTTCCCTGCTGCACCCCTCCTGAGGAAGAGGAAGAGGCAGAGTGCTGCTGGGTGGCTCCTCTTGTACGTACTCTGTCCCTGCTCCTGAAGGATCTCTAAGGCAGAGAGCTTGCAGATTGTTATGGTGCCTGAAACCTGCCACGAAAGGAGGAGGAGCCACGTCCAAAACCCCTAAACTTCCTATATGACCTAAAGGTAGAGGAAGTGGCTGCCTGAAGTCCTAACGACCTCGCCGTGGCTCTGCTATCTTTGAAACGTTCAAGAGCAGAATCTGCCTTTGTCCCAAAGAGTTTTTCCCCATCAAAAGGCAGATCCAGAAGAGTTTCTTGTACATCCGAAGAGAAGCCTGATGAGCGCAACCAAGCCTGACGCCTCGACACTATGGATGTACCCATAGCCCCTGCAACGGAGTCTGAGGTGTCCAACCCAGACTGAATCACCTGGGTCGCCGCCACCTGAGCGTCCGTTAGCAAATGGAACACCTCGTGTGGATGACCTTTCGCTTCCTCCATAAGGGCATGAATATAACGTCCCAAAATGCAGGTTTCATTGGTCGACTTCAAGGCCATACTGCATGACGAAAAGGCCTTCTTTGCTGCTTGGTCCATTTTCTTAGACTCCCTGTCCGCAGGGGTCCCGGGGAACGAACCAGGGGATGACCGGGAGGAACACGATGCCTGAACCACCAAACTCTCCAGAGTTGGATGTTTGGAGAGGAAGTCCGGGTCGCCTGGAGCCACAAGATAGCGCCTTGCTACCGCCCTGTTGACAGCTGTAGAAGTCACAGGCTTTCTCCAAATGTCCTTGATGGGGTCCAGGAGAGCCTCATTGAAGGGCAAGAGAGGCTCCGCCACCACTGAAGCCGGATGCAGCACTTCAGTCAAAAGGTTCCTTTTCACCTCAGCAGCCGGAAGAGGAAGATCTAAAAAGTCTGCAGCCTTCCTTATTACTGCATGAAAAGATGCAGCCTCTTCGGTATACTCCCCAGGGGAAGCCAAATCCCATTCAGGGGAAGTGTCAATACCACTTGCAGTGTCCAGGCCCTGAAAATCACCTGAAGGCTCCAAGATTTCGCCTTCCTCCAGATGTTGTCTGCTATATTCCTCCTCCTCCAGGAGGCGTAAAGCTAGTCTTCTGGACCGGAGCCTGGATTCGAGTCCCGGCATCGATAAGACGTCGGCCGACGCCGAAGTTCTTCGCCGGCGCTGCTCTTCGGATCCATCCGACGCCGGACCCTCCGGCGCCACAGGCACCTTTGACTGTGGACTGGATCCGTGGAGAATCCACCAGCGCCGGAGTAGCAGACGGTGTAGGCGTCACAGGTCTCCTGGGCGACGCCAAAGGCATCGGCGCCGCAGCGGCTCCAGAAGGCTGTCGGCTTGTAAGGAGCTGGAGCACCCAAATTAAAAGCCAAAGGGCCTGACGGACTCGCATGCCCTCCACCAGGCGCCATGGTGGAAAAGATATTAAACATAGCATTAAAAAATGTAGCAGGATCCGTACCCGGCGCCGGGAAAGCTGGGTATGCCTGCGGAGTCGGCACGGGCATAGAAGCCGATGATGGCATCTCCTGTCCCGGAGAAGCCGCCGGTTCTTGAAGAGGCTCGACTTCAAACACCGACAAAGGTGAAGTCGGAGAAGCCGGAGTCGTAGGCGGCGGAGGAGTGATGGTCGGGCTAATCTCCCACGTCGGACGGCGCCGAGCTGATGGAGATCTGGATCTGGACCTGGACCGACCTCTACTCGATCGGCGCCGAGAGTTGTGAGGACGCCAAGAGTCTCCATGGCGACGATGAGTCTTCGAAGATTTCGAAAGAAGACTCTCTACGATGCCACCTTTCCTTCCTCTTCTTGGAATGGGCTAGGAACAATTTAGCCTCTCTCTCTTTAAGCGCCTTAGGGTTCATGCGCTGGCAGGACCCGCATGACTCGACCTCAGGGTCGGAGCTAAGGCACCATAAACAATTTTCATGGGGGTCAGTGACGAACATCTGACCCCCACACTGGTTACAAGGTTTAAAACCAGATTTTCTTGGCTGGACATAGTAACTACAGATGCGCAACTGTAGCTCCCTGTTAGCCTCGAAGAAAAACCGTTATTCGAAGGCAAGGAAAAAAGGGAACTGACGTCTGCACATCGACGAGGGCTTCTTATTGCCTAGATGACGTCATACGGCGTCGCGTGGAGTCGGACAATTGTGACATCATCGCCGACGTAGAGAGCTAGAAGAAATTTCCGTCGAAGCTGGCGCGAGGGGAGAATTCTTTAGGTGAGGAATCCACAGGTAGGTGTGTCATCAGAAAAAGAGGGATTTATAGTAAAATGTGAATTGACAGATAAAGATAAGAAAAACACCAGAGAAAGGAAGGAAGAAAGATCTAAAAAATAATAATAATAATAATAAATTGAAACAACGCATGCCGAGTAAAAGCAAAGAGCAAATAAGAAAGACAAAGAAAGAATGAAGGGAAGAGAAAAAATAGTGGAAGAATCAAGAAAAAAGGATCGTAACAAAAAAAGAAATAATCAAGTTTTTGCAAGTTTGAAAGAGGAGGTAGCAAGAGGAAAGGGGAAATAAAAAAGTGAGAGGAGTAGAAATAAACAGTTGAAAGAAAGAGCAAAACTGTTAATGAGCTGGAAAGAGAAAAGTGGGAGAGAACGAAAACATTGAGAGTAAACAGAGTGAGATAGGTGAAACAGACCTTCCCAAATAAAGATAGTAGCTAGGAATAGATGTAATTGGCTCCCCCACATCCTCAAACAGAAGTCAGAGTGTGGAACAGCAGGGGGCACTGCAGAACAGCAGGAGGGGCATTAGCAGAATTGTATGTGAACCCCAAAACCGCAATATTGGGTCGCTTCACATCAGGATTTGGGGCATAGACAGAGCTGTGTCCTAGCCCAGTGCTCGAATAACAGAATAACAGAAAGGCAGCATGTTAGGAATGTGACACGGAGTGCAGTGTAATTCCTGGTATTGGAATAATGTGGCATTTCAGGTTAGGGTTGAAGTACACTGACAGAGTTGTATGTGGCCTGCAGTACTGAAATAGTAACAGGCACACAAGGTAAGACCTGAGGCATCTTAATGGAGCTATGTGCGGGATCTAGTATTGGCATGCCAGTGTTGCCGAGTGTTAGCCTGGAGCTGCCCTGGTGAAGATGCGTGTGGGGCCCAGTATGGGAGTGGCACTGCCTCTGAACCACAGAAGCAAAGAGTCCTGAAGTGTGTGGGTGTGAGCCTTAGTACTGAGAAGAAATGTGCACTGAATGCTGGAACTGATGGATTCTGGCAGAGCTGTGGTGGTTCCCATCAACAGTGGCATTCAATGTTAGACTTGAGGTGCACAGGCTGAAATGTGTTTTGCTCTTTTGGGTCCAGTATTGGCTTGGCAGTAAGAATGAATATTAGAATTGAGCAGCCGTAATGGAACTGTATGTGAGCGAGGTCCCAGTATAGGAAAAGAAGTGACCTCGTCTGGGTAGAACTGAGGTGCACTGATGGAGCTGCACCTGAGGTCCGAGTACTGGAACAGCAGAGTGAACTGACTGTAAGAACTGAGGTGGTCTGGCAGACGGTGTGTGTGTGGGGTTCTGGCATGGCTGAGGACTTGCAGTGTGTGAACCGTGGTGCACTGATGGAGCTACGATAGAAGTCCCAGTAATGGAGGAGTAGGGTGTACTGACTGCAAGAACTGAGGTGCTCTGGCAGACACCGTGTGTGGGGTTCGTGGCACTAGCACAGCTGAGGGCTTGGAGTGTGTGAACTGCGGTGCACTGATGGAGCTGCACCCAAGCTACCAGTCCTGGAGCAGCAGAGTGTACTGACTGCAAAAACTGAGATGCTCTGGCAGACAGCAAGTGTGGAGTTCATGACACTGGCACGACTGAGGGCTTGAACTGTGTGAACTGCAGTGCACTGATAGAGCTGTGCCCGAGGTCACAGTACTGGAGCAGCAGAGTATACTGACTGCAAGAACTGAGGTGCTCTGGCAGATAGCGTGTGTGGTGTTATGGGCACAGGCACGGCCAAGGGCTTGGAGTGTGTGAACGGAGGTGCACTGATGGAGCTACGCAGAGGTCCCAGTACTGGGGCAGCAGAGTGTACTGACAGCAAGAACAGAGGTGCTCTACCAGACAGCGTGTGTGGGGCTCCTGCTGAGGGCTTGGAGTGTGTGAACTGAGGTGCAATGATGGATCTGCGAGTGGGATTTCAATAGGCACTGTCTTTAATGATTGCAGAGCCCTGGTAGAGCTGGGTAGCCTACGCTATAAGCAATTACAAGTGATCCTCTGCCCTTCTTCTCAGCAATCAGGTAGGCACACTTGGTAAAGAAAATCCAAGCCAAGGAAAGGCGGGAGTCAGGCAGCTGAGAGAGGGTGTAGAGAGCAAACAAAGACCAAATGCGATGAAGCTAACAGCCTGTTTAGCCTTGTTTACAGCTAAGCTCATGGGAAGAATGCTCTGGAAACGAAAAGGGAAGCTTCCCCGGACAGGAACAGAAAACAAAGTAAAAAAAAAAGTTCCCTACAGACCAGATAAACAGGTCAAGGCGTAATTATACAGTAGTTGGTCCCTGCTCCCACACAGAAGAAGGAGGGACAAGGAGGCATGACTGACCACTAGGAAGCAAGGATTTTTAAATGACACTGAAACCTACAAATGAAATAGCTGGAAGCCCACAGAAGAAGTATACTTAAAAGTATACAAGAGGTTGTATGCTTACGCTCGACCTAATGAGACCGAAAAGGAATGGATTGATAAGAAGAAGCAGTGCCTTGGTAGAGAGATGAGACATGACACCCATGCCTGCACTGTACATGTGAGCGATGCAAACTTCTATTAGTTTACCCAGCTGGATCTGTCTACAGGGAATAGAAGATTGCACGTGCAGCGTTCTATGATGTAAGGAAGGTTGATTTGCTACTGCCTTGCTCTACTTGTTCTGTGGGTAAGCAAATTTTGCACTGCTAGATTTGTGAATGTTCTGTGTGACAAGAAAAGATTGCACTTCTGTTCGCATAGTCTCCTGTCCTCTGAAGGAGTGTAGCGTCCACTGCTAGTCTCAAAGTGTACTTGTTCTATGAAGAAGGGATATTTCCACTTGCGTTACCCCACTGTTGTACAAACAAAATATATAATTCCCTAAAAAACAGGGACCATTTCACAATATCTGATGTGACATGTGAATAGGCCTGAGGAAGGTGCCTGATCTGCGTAGGGGCAGTAATCTAGCAATGAAACTTGATGGAAAAAAGAAACAGGGTCTGTTGCTCAACTCTTCTGTTATTATGGTTGAGCGCACAAGCACTCCCGTCCGTGCTGTAATCTCTCTTTGGGCTTTTAACCATGCCCAAGTCACGCCTGTCACTTTCACTTGTTCATGGGCTTACCTTTTAAAATCCACTTGATTTCATTGGTGAAAGGCATGCTTACGTCACATGCCTTTTCCGGTGTTAAGCCCTCTTCGAGCGCACCAGCCAACTACTGAAAACATACGATGCTCCATGTTTTCAGCCTGGTTTTTGCACTACTTTATCTTTTTATTTTCCACGCAGTGCGATCGCGTTGGGTTTTACATAGCGCGCTCAAGCTCGTTTGTTTGGTTTTCAATTTCAACACAATCGCACTGGGTTTTGCATAGCGTTTTTTATTTCAATTTATGTGGCAAGAAAAGTCCAGTTAGGTGTTTACAACGCTAATAGCTCTAACTCGAGCAAATGAGAGACCTGTTGCACTGCAAATGCTTGTTAGTCTTATAGTGAGGATACACCAAAAAACATTTTTAGGTCATTCACATACAATTTTAATATAGGTGTTACAATTTTAAAAAGAGATCATAAATTTCTTTATGAGGGATAGAACCTCATTCAAATTAGGGAACGCATAACTAGGAAAGTGTACAACCACTGAACAATAGTACTTGTGGATGATTTGCAGTGCTAGATGTGGAAACTCACTGATGAAGCATACCACACGAGACAGGTGAGGGGTCATCATTATAAATGAGTACATTACCCTATGGCATTTTCTTAAAGAGTTTGCTATTGAGTACCTCTTGATTATGACTGTTTACAGAGTGTACAATACCCTTTAATTCCTCTTACTCCCTCTTTAGTGTGTTAGCTACCTGTGCTGTATGTGTTCTGTATGTGTGAGAGAATTATGTGATGTTTTTACACTTAATGCCACCTATACTTTACTTATTATTTGAATAAAAGACGGTTGCGCTGCTGCTGTCTATGTTCTAACTTTGTTGTGAAGCTCAGTATACAACCTTCCACTGTGCAAAAGACAAAACGATTCAAATTGCTAATATTTGTTTAAATGCATGATGTGAATGAAAGTGAGAACCCACAGATTATACTTGAGCAGAGTGTGCTTTTAGTTCTGTGCTTGACACAAGCTGTTTTTTGAAACAGACTAGACTCTGCAAATTTTTAAAACACAGCTGACAAGTAGCTCTATGTCATGTATAAAGCCATCAGCCATTTTTTACATTTTCTCCAACAGCAGTTTGCATGCTGGGGTTTTGATCTGATAAAGATGGTGTTAAAAACAAAAATACACGCGCCCCACCATTTAAACAGCTGTTGGTTGAAAAGCAAAGATTGGCTGATGGTATTGTATGTCTCTGGTATGGTATTGGCAGCCTTCGACACTGTCTCCCATTCCATTTTAAACTGCAGACTACATGAAGATAGACCTTCATGGTACAGTGCTTTACTGGTTCGGGAATTTTCCTGGTGAACTGTATGGAAAATGTCTGCCTTTGCTCCTTCAAGTCAAAATGGAAAGATACCAACAAGGGAGTCCCCCAGGGATCATGCCTGATCCCAACATTTTCAATATCTATGATACACAACTTCTCATCCCCTTTGGCCCTGATCCAGACAGAGGAAGATAAAAATTTGTGGGCTGCATGTGGGAAATTACCACCTGGATGAATAACAACTGCCTCCAGCTAAATAGTGAGAAGATGGAGATCATGTTATTTGGTAAAGCCAAGGAGATATGGTGGGAGTACTGGCGGCCTGTGGAACTTGGTTCTGCTCCTAAACAGGTAGAGAAAATCTTGGAAAGAAAAAAACAGTCACCGTCCATAAAAGATCAAATCAACAACATGTCACTTGCTTTTGCCACAGTGAGGCTTCTAAGGAAAATGTTTCCCTGGCTGCCTGACAGCGCCAGAAAAACCCCTGTCCAGGCTCTTATAATCATCATCATCATTCAACTTTATTTCAGCTATAAAAACCATAAAATTACACACAAAAACGTCAACATAAAACAAGACAAAACAGAATTATTTCAATACAATAAGGCATTAAATATTGATCTTTCTATAACATAGCTAAATAGGGCCTTTCAACAAAGTCGTATTGCCTAGTTATAGAACTTGGAGAAAAGATATGAAAGGTCACTTTAAATCATTCAAAAATGTCTAAGACCCAGTTAAAGTTAAAATGCATTGGGGGCTTGCTGCTTCTTTGCCTAAGATACCAGATAGAGATAAAATAAGGGACAAAGGAATAACTTAAAATCATTCCAAAAAGTCATTATCGCAACTAAAATTAAGGTTCGTGATGCATTGGAGACTTATTGCTTTTTATCCTGAGGTGCCATACAGAATTTAAGTAATGGGCAACCGAGTAAAAACACAGTTCCTAGTATCTGTCCTACATATCCTCAGGGTGGTATGCCTATTGTCAATCCCCAAGAGGCAGCACAAAGATGATCCAAGGAGCACGCTGTTTGGTATAAGCACCACAAAATACACAAGATGTGCTCATTGTTCTCCACTGTCGAACAACCCATTGGGCAGAGGTTAGAGGAGTTAATATTATTCCCCCAAGAAGCTGTTAATGATGCGGTAGATAAGATCCACAATCTGAATTTGACATAAAGAGACCTTACCTTTGGAATGCTCAGATAGTCCATTAAATCCTAAAAAAGAACCACATTTGAAAGACAAATGCTAGTCTGTAAGGCTGCCCAAGGAAACAACAGATATTTTAAGGCCCAAAACAACTTTCCAGTAAAGATCTTTGATAAGACCCTGGGAACTGGTGGTCACTGAAGCCGGTGAAGCCAGAAATCAACCAAACCTAGCTTAGCCAGCCAAGACTTAACATGGACTAACCACGGGATCCTAGGAGCCAACTGGTGGGTTAAAATTACGGTAACGCACTGTCTGTAGGGGATAAGTTGCTTGGTGGACCATAACCTTACCCAATCTTTAAGGGGATAAGTGGTGTACTTTTAGGTAACTTCAAAAGAGATCTTAGTAAAGAATTCTCCCCTTTGTTTAGCACATCGAGATTACAATGACCCCATAGTTCAGGACCATAGAGAGCAGCACTACACGCTTGGGCCCTATATATTTCCAGAGCTGGTGATAGATAGTAATAACAGGTTTTACTTGCAAATCTGACGTTAGACCCAGCTTTACGCTTGAGGGACAGAGTGCTTTTCCCGATCTGGGCTGACCAACTGTTAGAATCTGACAGTTTCACTGCTAAATAGTCAAATTCTAAAACCCTATCCAATTTTAATCCATCTAGGGCCACATTCCCCTTGACTTTCTTGCTGTGTGAAAATACCACGTATTTCGTTTTAAACCTATTTACCTCAAGGCCACAGACCTTGCAAAATTGGTTGAAATTCCCCAAAAGCGCGTTGAAGCCCTCAACAGTTTTGGATGAGGAATGTGACGTCCGCAAATAGCAGATATGGAACTATGGAGCCAGCTATCTTTGGAGCATCGCCTATGCAATTCATCAGGTAAAAGATACTTTCATTGATGAACAGTAAAAATAACTTTACTGGAAAATTATCTGTGGTTCCCCATCCCCTGTCTCTCCCCCACCCCTAGCCCCATCTAACTCTAGCAAACTTCTCACTACACAAATTCCGAATCAGTGACAATAGAACCCCAATTTTAGTTAAGACCTCCCAAAGTTTTGCCCTTGGGACAAGGTCAAAGGCCACACAAAGATCTACAAAGGCGATGAAAAGCGACCCCTGATCCTGGTTGACAATCTGCTTTTATGGTTAATAACTGAAAGATTTGATACACTGTACTTGTTTTAGGAATGAAGCCAGCTTGGAGGTGTGATAGGGCCTTGTTGGATCTGATCCAGTCCCAGAGTTTTACCAAGAGATGCTTGCTATATATTTTTTTATATGTTGTCTATCACGGAAATAGGGTGATAATTTCCTGTTTTTTGCCTTGAGCCCTTTCTATAGATGGATATTATTTCAGCCCCACTCCATGATGTTGGATGGGGGTGCCTGCTGCAATTGCATTAATCAAAACCTTAATATAAGGAACCCAGATCTGGGGTTTTGCACACAACATATCCAATGGGATCCCGTCCATCCCATGGGATTTCCCCAATTTCAATCCCTTAAGAGCATTAAAAGATTCTTCGATAGAAAAAGACACTACCTTTTCCAATCCGGCACCACTAGAAAGCAGAATTCCTGGATTGGGTGGAAGCGATTTGTGGGGAGGCTCTGCGTAGAGGGCTGACAAATGTCCTATCCAATCTGCCTCGGAAATGTGACATTGAGAATAAGCATAATCTTTGTGGCTAATTGTGAGTGACAAGATGCCAGAACAATCTTAGCATTCTTCCTCCCTTTGCAGGTTCCAACAGATCCTTCCAAACCACAACTTCCCACGAACACTCACTGGATTCAATAGCTTGTGCATAATCCTGCCTAGCTTTTAAAATATCTGGCCTCAGGTTGCTTTTTAATCAATCAATCAAACAATTTATAGAGCGCGCTACTCACCCGTGAGGGTCTCAAGGCACTTGTGTGTGGGGTGGGTGGGTTTACTGTTCGAACAGCCATGTCTTGAGGTTTTTTCTGAAGAGTAGGTCGTCTTTGGTTTTGCGGCGGTTGGTGGGGAGGGAGTTCCAGGTTGAGGGGGCGAGGTAGGAGAAGGCCCTGCCTCCTGTGGTGGTTCGTTGGATGCGGGGGACTGTAGCTAGTGCGAAGTCGGCTGATCGGAGGTTGCGGGTGGGAGTGTAGAAGTTCACTCTTTCGTTGAGGTAGGTCGGGCCGGTGTTGTGGAGGGATTTGTGTGCGTGGATGAGGATCTTGAAAGTGATTCTCTTGTCTATAGGGAGCCAGTGAAGGGATTTGAGGTGTGGTGAGATTCGTTTGTGGCAGGGGAGGCCAAGGATGAGGCGTGCAGCTGTGTTCTGGATTCTCTGGAGTTTGCGTTTGAGTGTGGTGCTAGCGTAGAGGGCGTTACCGTAGTCTAGTCTGCTGCTGTTGAGAGCATGGGTGACCGTCTTCCTGGTCTCTGAGGGAATCCATTTGAAAGATTTTTTTTTTTTTTTTTTTAGAGTGCGGAGTGTGTGGAAGCAGGAGGAGGATAGTGCATTGATTTGCTGTGTCATGGAGAAGGAGGGGTCCAGGATGATGCTGAGGTTGCGTGTGTGGTTTGCGGGGGTGGGTGCGGGGCCTAGGGCGGTGGGCCACCAGGAGTCGTCCCATATGGTTTTGTTGGGGCCGAAGATGATGATCTCGGTTTTGTTGGAGTTAAGCTTGAGGTGGTGTTGAGGAGAGCAGCGTGTAGGTTGGTTTTGGCGGTGGTGGGGTTGCAGGTGCGAGAGAGGATGAGTTGGGTGTCATCTGCGTAGGAGAGGATAGTGATTCTGTGTGGTCGGAGGATGTTGGCTGGGGGATCATGTAAATGTGGAAGAGTGAGGGGCTGAGGGAGGACCCTTGGGGGATTCCGCAGATGATCTTGGTAGCGGTGGAGTGGAAAGGTGGAAGGCGGACTCTCTGGGTCCGGTCGGTGAGGAAGGAGGTGAGCCAGTCTAAGGCTTTGTGGCGAATTCCTATGTTGTGGAGGCTTGTTCGGAGTGTGTGGTGGCAGACAGTGTCAAAGGCTGCGCAGAGGTCTAGGAGGATGAGTGCGACAGTCTAGCCTTTGTCGACTTTGGTCCTGATGTCGTCAGTGCATGCGATGAGGGCGGTTTCCGTGCTGTGGTTCTTGCGGAACCCGGATTGTGAGGGGTCAAGAGTGTTGTTTTCTTCTAGGAAGTGGGATAGGCAGGTGTTGACTAGTTTCTCAGCAACCTTGGCGGGGAAAGGGAGGAGGGAGATGGGGCGATAGTTGGAGAGGATCTCCGGGTCGGCTTTGTTTTTCTTTTTTCTTTTTTAGGACCGCAGTGATTTCCGCGTGCTTCCAGGGGTCAGGGTAGGTGGCGGAGTCGAAAGAGGAGTTGATTATGTCCCGGAGTATGGGGGCGATGGTTGTGCTGGCTTTGTTGTAGATGCGATGTGGACAGGGGTTAGAGGGGGATCCGGCGTGGATGGAGTTCCTGTTTTTTTTCAGTTTCTTCGTGTGTGGGGGGGCCCAGGTGGTGAGTGTGGTTGGGAGGGGGGGGGGGGGGGTCATGAGTGGGGGTTGAATTGGGTGAGTGAGGGGTGTGTGTGGTATGAAGCTGTTGTGGATGTCCAGGATTTTGTGGTGGAAGTGGTTGGAGAGGGCGTCACATAGGGGCTGTGTGTGTGTGTGGGGTCTATGTTGCTGGCTTTAGGTTTGGCTAGCTCTTTAATAATGGTGAAGAGTTCTTTTCTGTTTAGAGAGTTGTTATCAAGGCGTGTCTTGTAGTGATCTCTTTAGGCGGTGCATATGAGTTGGTGATGGGTGCAAATGGTGGTTTTGAGGGTGGAGAGGTTGGTTGTAGAGGGTTCTTGTCGCCATATTTTCTCCGCTTGGCGGCATTTGCGCTTGGAGTTTGGGGGTGAACCATGGGGCGTTTCTTGATGTTGCGGGTGGCGATCTGTTTTCTGAGGGGGGCTAGTGTGTCTGCGCAAGTAGTGATCCATTTAGAGAGGTTGTGTGCTCCTGTGTTGGGGTCGTTGGTGTGGGGGGTGAGGTTGTGTGCCAGTTGGGAGTTCAGGCGTTCTGTGGGGATCTTGTCCCACATGCGGTAGGGTGTGGTGTGTTGGTGGTGGTGTGTGGGGGGTTTGGTGAAGGAGAAGTGGACGCAGTGGTGGTCAGTCCAGAGGAGTTCGGTGGTGTGGGTGTAGGCTATGTGTTGGCTTGAGGTGAAAATTGCGTTGAGCGTGTGTCCTGCTGAGTGGGTGGGTGCGGTGACCAGTTGTTTGAGTCAGAGGTTGGTGAGGTTGTCTATGAGGGAGGTAGAGTTGTGGTCTTGAAGGTTCTCCAAGTGAAAGTTGAAATCACCGAGGAGGATGTAGTCTGTGGAGGTGAGGGTGTGCAAGCTGATGGTGTTTGCTATGGTGTCGCAGAAGGCGGGGTGTGGTCCTGGTGGTCTGTAGATTAGTGTACCTCTGAGGGTGGAGTTGTTGTTAATGAGGATTAGGAAGTGCATGTGTTCTGTGTTGTCGATAGTGTCTTGGGAGCTGGTGGTGACGTTGATGGTGTCCCTGTGTAGGATGGCGATGCCACCACCTGGCCTGTTGAGGCAGTCTTTGCGTTGGAGTTTGTATCCCTTGGGGATGGCTATGTCGGGTTCCGAGGAGGGGTTGGTCCAGGTTTCCGTGAGGAAGGCGATTTCAGGTGAGTGTGATGTGATGAGGTCCCAGAGTTCTATGGCATGTTTGTGAAGGGAGCAGGTGTTGAGGAGCAGGCAGTTGAGGTGGTTGTGATGTTGGTGTGGTGCATGAGGGTGTTGTTGCGGGGTGTGTTCTAGTTGTGGGGTGGTGTGCTGCGGGGCTGGTTGGTGGGGGTTTGGAGCAGAGTAGGTGTGTATTGTGTTGGGGGTGTTGTGTTTGTTGTCGGGGTCGTTATGGTTGGTGTGTGGTGTGAGGGATGAGGAGCAGGAGAAATGACAGGTGTGGCAGGTGAAGGGACCATGAGTGTGTGTGGGGCTGGAAAGGGTGCAGGTAGGGCGAGGGCCTGGGTTCAGTGAATGGAGGGTGAGAGGGGAGTAGATTTGTCTGAGGGGGCCAGGGGGACTGGCGCTGGGCGCGGACAGGCTTGCCTTTGGCACGCCAGCGGCGTGCCATAAATGGGAAGGAGGGAGGGAGTAGCAGCTGGGAGGAGGGAGGGCTGGGCGAATTGGAAGGCTGGGGGGTGGGGCCACAGGGGATGGCAGCGGCGGGAAAACAAAAGGAAAACGGAGGTGAGGGGGGAGGCGGGAGGGGCGTGGGGACGCAGCTGCAGGGGAATAGCAAAAAGGAGAAAACAGACGGTGAGGAAGGAGGGGTGAGGCGGGAGGGGCCGCGGGACGCAGCGGCAGGGGAATAGCAAAAAGGAGAAAACTGATGGAGAAGGAGGCGGCGCGGGGCTTCCACCAGAGCTGTTTTAGCCGCTCTGCAGTTTCTGTCAAACCATTCATGGGTTCTAGATACCAATTTACGCGATGGAGCCTTCCTCTCAAAAAAGGTTTCAATTGCTCAAACAAGAATGCATGCATGGTCAATATCTGAAGGGGGTGCTCTCCCGGTCTAAACAGTGAACTAGTGCATTGTAGACAGCTCCATAAATCCCCTTCAATGAGGCCTTGTTGCTGGAAATATCCAACCATTTCACCTTATGCCTGTTATTACTCAGGACCACCGCTCTTATAATCAGTCATCTGGACTATGGGAATGCTTTACTGGCAGCAACAAATGACTCCTTGCTAACCAAGTTGCAGGTAGCACAGAACACAGCTGCTCTGCTGATTTGCAACCTCCTGACATGGCCCTTCTCCTCCCCTGTTCTAAGAAGACTGCACTGGCTGCCTATTAGAAAGCAGGTCGTTATTAAACTTTGTAGTCTGAACATAAAACACTCTTCAAAGCGCTTCCTGTCTGTCTGTACTTGCGTCTTAATCATTATCAGCGTTTGAGGCAATTAGGATCTTTAAATAAAGTACGCTTGCGAACCTCACGTATTCGCACCTCAAGATTTGGGGGCAGATCCTTCATACACAGCCCCATATAATTGGAATAAACTTCCTTTTTACCTACGTTCCTACACAGTTTATAAAAGTTTCAAAAAGATGTGAAAAAGGCTGTTCTAAACCAGTCTTTTGCCTGCCAAATTTAGTGCACAGCAGAGATACTGCTTCGGGAGTGAGTCGAGTGCTATACCAAGAACCTTCAATGAATAAATGTCATAGTGTCACTTTGCACAATTGTGAAAGCCAAAATAAAATTTAGTTCCCAACTTTTAGCTTTCAAAGGAAGATGTCATAATCGACTGTGGACATTTCACTATGGGACAAACACCAACACACTCTGGACTTCAGTGTTTGCCCCACAGTGATTGCTTTTTTCTTTACAGATCTAGCATGCAAGCGCTTGGAAAATGTTGTCATCTATTCTGTGGGCTTTGACCACACCCATCTCATGCCCATCACTTTCATTCGTTCCTGGGCTTGCCTTTCAAAAATCCCTTGATGTCATTGCTACATGCTTTAAGTTTGTATAGCCTTGAGGCTGCTTTGTTACACCTAGCAGACCGGCCCTTTTTTAAAAATCTTACTCCGTGTCTATACTATGGGGCAGCAGTGCCTAAATTGATCACATGCCAGTGGCTAAAGTTTTCCTTTGCAACGCGAGGCTGCTGCAGTTCAATGTGAATAATGAGGCAGAATTATTCTAAAGCCATCTCAGGCATTTTTAATATATGTACAGCCACTTTTAACCCCTTTAGCGCAGTGCTCAATTTGTAAATAATCACGTGCCGGTGCCTAAAGCTTTTCTATGCAATGCACAGCTGTTGTAGTTCAACGTGAATACTGAGGCACTGTTATTCTAAAACCGTTCTCAGGCATTTTTAATGTATGTACAGCCTCTTAACTCCTTTAGCTCACATGGTGCCTCAGTATTCACACTGAACTGCAACAGCCGTGCGTTGCAAAGGAAAGCTTTAGGCACTGGCACATGATTATTTACAAATTAAGCACTGCAAGAGTAAGCTAAAGGGGTTAAAAGTAGTTGTACAAATATTAAAAATGACTGAGATGGCTTTAGAATAATAATGTCTCAGAATTCACATTGAACTGCAACAGCCTAGCGTTGGAAAGGGAAGCATTAGGTACCACGTGATTATTTACAAAGGAAGCACTGATAGTGCTTAATTTGTAATTACATTGGAATGCCAAAAGTTTATTTCTGAAAAAGTTTTTGGGGGGTTTATATGATAATTGTATAGGTTTTATTAATCTCACCTTATTGCAATTATGACCATGACTCAGGCCAACTTAACATCCTTATTACACTATGACTGTTTAAACACTCTTGATATGTTGGGTGACCCTTCTAGTTTATTTCTCTTGTCATTTCACTGTGGCTGCCCGGTGTCTTTTTTGGGGGAATTGTATATGACAGCCAACAACTTTGAGGTGGGGTGGTGAAAGTAGTATTCTATTGGAATAAGCATGGCAGATTTAAATTAGAATTCTAAATGGCAACATTTTCATTTTTTGTGGCAGATAGAGGAAGAAGGTAAATGGAAGTGCTTTAGTTATATGTAGGCCAACTAGAATTATGTGGCCGGGAAAGATCAAATTATGAGGCAGGGTTGACCAATTTATGTGGCAATAAAAGTCCAGTTATCAGTTTACAATGCCAACAGCTCTAACTCAAGCAAATGCAGGACCTAGTGTATTGCAAACCCTTTTTTTTTTACGACCCTCCCATGTCCACAGGCATTTCACCACCTACAACTGCAGTGCTGTCTAATTAAGGACTGCAGTGCAGTTGGTGAAATTCCCATCGGTACGGGCCAAAGTCTGCATACCGTCATAGTCTACCTGCTAATATGCCAACATTACCACTCCTTGGAAAATCAACATTGTGTCTAAAAATATGTTGTTTACCAGAACAATGTGTGCAGCAACAACTAAAAGTGTCTGAAGTGCCACACACAAAGGGAAAACTAATGTGCTGACATACCTCTCCCTGAGGGGTTTCTGCAGTGATTTAGGTGGAGCACCTGCAACACCACTGTGATGCACCTAGATTTGAACGTGCTCTAGGTGCTGACCCTTAAGGGCTTGCCAATGCCATAGTTCACGCGGAGCAATGTCACAAAGAGGAGGCGTGAGAATCAGAGCCGAAAGGCAAAAGTAAAGCATAGGAAGGAAAATGGACGGCACATGGAGGAGATGAAGCTGGGGCAGAGCTCACAGGACTCCAGAAGTGGCTCTACCCATTTGACTGCCTGCTCATTCTTTGACCAAAGGCATGTTATGCAGCTATTAGCAATTGTTCTTGAGGCACTGTTGAGAACCATAAATTTGGCCTGGCTGCTGAAATGCTGAGTAGAGCTGGGTCCTTCTTCTGTTAGCACCCCCCCAGCCCCCATTGAATAAACACTGGACATCTAGGTATATTACTTCCAAAAGATACCTCTCAAACATGGACTTTCAAGAATTGTACTGGTAGCAGCGGCTCCTTGCTAAGGCGGTGGAGCATCGCCACACTGCATTCAGTAAAAGGAAAATGATGATAACGCAATGTTATTATCATTTTATTCACCATTTGGAGCCAGGTTGGGACGGGACCAGGCTGGATGAGGGCTGGAGGAGGAGTGTTATGTGCACCTTTAAGTGTACATGTCTGTTTGGCCGGCCATGTTGGGCCGGCCAAACAGACGTGCGCAATTTGCATTTCTCTAACCGGCTGTATTGCACAGCCGGGAGGAGAAATTGCACAGGGTCCCACTCCCTGTGTGAGCGCCAAAGCAGTCTGCTCACACCAGTCACAACGATGCTGTCATTCTGGTAATAGCAGCATCACGATTGGCTGAGGGAAGTGTGGGAGCCTGTGGATGGAGGAGACTAACGTGTCTCCCAATTGCACAGGTAAGTGTTTTTCAAATTTTTTATCCGCCCCCAATCAGTGGTAGCCGCCACTGTGTACTGGAGTTTCCAGGATGTTAAAACTGTGTACTGACGATATTTGGGGGCCATACAAAGTGTTCTTTGCCAGACCAAGATGAGAGAGCTGATGCAGGAGAAAGCAAAATAGGAACTTAGATAGTGTCACAGGCTTAACGATAGATGACTTGACTGTATGGCTCTGCAAGCATCGTCCGGTGTGTAGTTGCCCTGAGTGATGTTGCAGTACTGAAAAAACGGTAGAGGGGTCGGCTGCTCAGCCTTCTTAGGTTGGAGGATGCAAATGTTGTGACACCTACGTTCGGTCTGCTGTTGTATTTTGCTGTGTGAACAGTTATGCACTATTGGACTTCACCCTGACTACTGCCATGCTACCAGACTACCTGTGTTGTTTACATTTGTCAACCATGTCCCTCGCCAGTGATTAGCATATGATGTGCTGCAAGGTTGTTGAAAATGAAAATATTTTTTAAAAAAGAGCTGTGTGCTGACTGTCCCCTACCAGGAACAAGGCAGGAAGTTTTCTAACAAGTCTGACTGTTTAAGGACTGCTTTAACGACCAAAAGCATTATTGGTATGGGGGTTACTGGTGCGGGCAAGTGGAGGAGCTGGTTAAGAGCAGGGGCTTGACACACAAAATTCAACTACTGCCTCACAACCACCATATAATCTGAGCTTTAGAGTGTTCCTTGCACTTTTGTCAAGAGCAATTATTCATCAAGACAAATAGAACTATTAGGACAGCGAGACAATTAGAGAGTGAGAACGAGCTAAAGTGAGGACCACCGTACTGAATTATGTTCACCGAATTATCTGAAAGACAGAGGTGTCTGCAATTCTCTGTGGTCGGTGGGCCAGTGAAGAGAGGCAATCTCTCTCCCATTATATTTTTGATTTCTAGGAAAGATCTTTCACAACTCCATACAGAAAATATATAATAAGTATCAAAGAGACAACACCTTTCAAAAAGAAGCATCCAAGAAGAAGGAGCCCCTACGTGAAACAACTTAGAGACAGCATTTTAAAGAAACAACTCATGTATCTCTTTACACTCAGCATTAGTACAGGCCGATACCACAAAGTAATAAGTTGCACACTTTCCAGAAGCCTACACTTCAAAGCCAGAAGTTATCCTTTTTGGCATGGGTGAGGGGGTTATGAAATAAAGGCTAGAAGACTTTCAGGTGACAACAAACTCGGAGAAATTAACAATCAAGGTTAATGTCTGGGACAGTGCCTTATAAGAAATGCAAGCACCATGTACATTTGAGAAAAGGAAAGAGTCCTCGTAAAGTAAGGATAAGCATAGACCACTATGAGTACTGAAGATACATGTACATCATCTAACGTGCTACGTGAACAAGCACGCGAACTACACAATACTTTGGATTCATTCACACTATTCCCCGCACTAAGGACACCTTTCTTACCTCTATTCAGTCCTCCAGATGAATGCAGTCAACTCACAGCACAGATTTAAACATCATTGACCACGACTTTGAGGAAACAAGATCCTGTCCTAATGAAACACCTATTCCACTAAGCAACATCAGAATACGAAGGAAGGCCCTGTCTCTCAACATTACCTGCCTGACAGACACAACTTGCATTAAAGAGCTAAGGCATTCACTTACCACATTGCATGCATATATGTGGGTGGGAGGCGAGGACTGCTCACTGGTGTGCAGTTGTAAGACCTCATGATCCTCTCAGCCAACAAGAAGTTACGGAACAAGCTGGCAACAAGCAGGTCTTGCCTGAAGAGCTTCTGGAAAAGATCTGCAAGAAAAGCAGGCCTAGTTAGAAGAGGGGAAGGGTTATGCTATAAATTGCTACAGCACCTTTCCTGATGCACAAAACCTTAACACCTCATGGTCTATGTCCAGGTTCTATACATTACGTAATAAAATAGAAAGGCCCTTTCTAGGGCCCACAATATAAGCGCTTACGTGTAGATAACCCCCAGTGGTACCTCTTTATTATGTCAGAAAGGTGCTGTGTTACCACTGAGAAGAACATACCACATAATAGTGGTGGCTCACAGTGATTCTTTACCTTGGGGAACTCTTGCCCATGTTGTGGTGTCAGTGAATATTTGGTGCATTTATTTACTTCTGGGAAGGTCCTTAGCAGCAATGTAGCTGCTGAGGACTTTAGAGTGGCTGGTGCATCTAACTTTCATGAAGAACCATTCATGTTATACTGTCATGAGATGTCTTACCTCGAGGCAGCACATTCCATGCGATTGTGTCAGTGATGGCTGTAAATATCCAGTTGAGTTCTCCCAAGGGTGTCCGTCGATCATTCAGTCTCCCAGGAATCCTGTGAGGAGAGGTAAACAACTATCAAATCAGAAATATGAAGCGCAGCAGACAAGCTCTTGATATCATTGCATAGAGCAGCATCTATTCTGTGCTTTTACAAAAGTTCTATAACAAAATCAGTATCCCCAGCTATCAAAATTTATATGGCTAAGGCGCAGGGAGCTGCTATCTATGGCGCAGAGGTATGGGGATCATCCAATAGTAATAAGTTAACTGTGGGTGAAAACTATTTTGAGGGGGCTTTGATTGCGTGCCCTCGCAGTACCCCACTGATTCTAATGTTTCTCGACCTGGGGTTAAATCGAGAAGCCAATTTAATTGCTTTAAGACCCTTATTATATTGTATAAGGATTTGGACTATCCCTGAACTGGATATATATAAGGTCTCATTGCTCAATTTATAAAAGAGACCAAATGCTGCTACTATTCCTTGGATCAGACATGTGTCTAACTGGCTTTGAATGTTGGGGTTGGGAGATTATTGGGAGAATCCCCACAACTTAGTGAAATCCCATAAAAATGTTTTGAAATCAGCCTACTGATCCTATGTAAGGAATAACTATATTTGTCTCAAATCTCATGGTCGATTAACTAATCTTTTTATTGATTTTAAGTGGTACCCACAGTATGAACCTTATTTAGATATTATACCCGACCTACAGGGCAAAGGTTTATATGCTAGATTTAATTTTGGGACCTTACCGTTGTTGTCCTTAACTAGAAGTTGGGGGCTAACTCCTATTTCTGACATATGCCCAGTATGTGGTGGTGCCCCGAAAACAGTTGAACATTGTATGTTCTTTTGCCCTGCCTATTTTATTCCTTGGCCAAAATGGATCCGTAAAAATTGTTGAGAATTGGGGCTGAAAAATCATAGTATAACAATAAGGGTTTTAAAAAGTCAAAGTTCAAATGAATTAATTCTTGCAGTTACCAAGTTTTTAGTGGCAGCATGGCATATACGTTATCGCCTTTTCAATAAGGACTCATGAAGATTGTCCAGGTGGGATTTTAGATGAGTAGTTTGATATTATACGTATATATTTATCAGTTTTTTTATTAAATTATTTAATGATTGTATAGGTTATAAAATGAGATTTTCTTTTTTATGTATTGTGATACTTTGATAGTTAATTGACCAAATAAAGCTTGTTCTTGAATATCATTGGACACATCCTAATGCTCTTGTACTTTGCCGGAGAGGGGATGTGTGGGACATAAAGGGAACAGGGAACAATTAAAGAAGCTTGAGAATTATGGTAGTGAGCTGGGGAAGAGGGGAGAGCAGAGGAAGCAGCAGACGGCGCACAGGGGCAGAGGACAAAGCAAAGGGGAAGGAGTGGACCAGTGCTTAATTTGTAAATAAAAACTTGCTGGTGCCCAAAGCTCTCCTCTTAAACACTTGGCTGCTGCAATTAAATGTGCGAGCAAGGAGTAGAGGCAGTGTAACCCTGAAGCCATCTCGGACCTCTGTAATCCATTTACAGCCACTCGCTGCCCCTTTAGCTCACTCTTGCAGCTTTCTGCTTTCTCCTTTGTGACGCTTTTTCATTTTTCTCCTCCTCCGAATTTTCCATATGTGTCTTTTGCTCTCAGTAAATGCACGAGGCAGAAAAATAATTGCCGGCCCTTAAAAGCACGTGCCAGTGCTCCGCACCAGAAACCACTGGCTCAAATTAAGCACTGGGGTGGACAGTGCACAGGAGGGCAGTGGACAAATCTTAGTAGGCAGCGGACCATGCCAAGGTCGTAGCAGACTGAAGAGAGGAACAGGGTGTGGAGGACAGCGGCAGGGGAACAGAGGGAGCCAGCAGAGGGAGCAGTGAAAAACAGCATAAAGAGAATACACTATGCTCAAGTCCTTTCATGCATTAAATATTATTTGTGACGCAGACGAATCTCAACTAATTAACAAAAGCATAAACTGGCACAGTGAATGATACAAGGTCGGCAACGTTGCTCAGTGAAAGACAACATGCTGGAAACATGAAATAGTGCTACAGTGAGTAATGCTCTTTGGCTCTCCTCAGTGGGGCAAGAGTGCACACATGTACAAGGTCGAATTTGCAGGGCTTAAGATCAGTAACACTGAAGTCGGGTATGAGTGGTCTTGCTCGTTCTGCTAGGGAAAGCAAGAAGAAGCTGTCCCTGTGTCCTAAAGACAGCCACATCTGCATTTTACTTGCTGAGGCAGAATACATAATTTTTTATTAAACCACCCTTAGAACTAAAGTAGACCTCATGGCACCTTACGCCCAATTGCCAGTTACATTTGTGAGAATTCGAGTTAAGGCTGTCAGTAAATATACTTCTTCAGTTGCACGAAGTGAGGAAGAAACTGGCCTTAATCCCAGCACAACATAAATTTCATGTGGGTTTATTATCAATTTCCGGTCTGAAAAAAGCAAATCTTTGTATGTACGAACAATAAATCATCTTTCTAAATTTCAAGTAGGGCATACCCCGAAGATATGGCAAAAAATGATGATATGACTTCACTTGGCTCAATAGAAGGACTTCCAGATCACGGACACGCACATGTATGACGGCCTAAACTTAGAGTCGGTGTGCATAAAAACATGTATAAGTACTCTCATTCATTTACTCACGGGCGCTTTGGAACAGCCAAAAAGAAAAGCTGCTGAACACGGGGCCTATAAACAGACCACCTTTTTGATTGAGTTTCGGGAGAGGCAGCGATGATCAAAGAGAAATTGCTTATATGGATCCTACTTACACATAGATGCAAGGAGTACAGGCGATAGATACTGGTTCAAAAATATGAACGAACGGTCTATACAAACCTCTTCAGAGCAGGAACGCCTCTAGTTTTACAGCAGGATACAGAGCAGATGATTTAGGCAATTTGGACACCAACAATGCATGGTTTACACATGCATCGTTAATGGGTGATTTCAGTGTGTGTCTGTATATCTGGGTGGAGATTGAGAGTGAATACCAGTATAAGTGAGTGAGAGTGGAGTTACCCACCCCGAAAACTGCAGCTGTCTGTAGTTTGATCACCGTGGCCCAGATTCTAGTTTCTTCACTACGGGGTCCAGGTTTGTTTGCTAAGTTTAAAGTACAGCTTCATCTTTCATTACACAGGAAAAGTACAAAAAGCATATTCCACCATTTGATAAAGGCGCCCTTCATGGAAAACCCTTTAGTGGGTGTGTGTTGTGCTACTCAGCCATAAGAATGATCCTAACATGCTATACTGATTCTGAACTATCCTAGAAATTGGTTGAAAGTGGATGGGGGTGTACCTTTGGATAATGACTTTGGGGGAAGTTTGCCAGCAAAAATGTCAAATGCAAAGTAAATTAATTTGTAAAACTGTTTCTCCAGGTCTTTGGGCAGTCAATGAATACAGTGCAGTATTATCAGGGACTATAACTATTTGCCAGCGGTGCCACCAGGCCACAAGTATTATTGAACACTATCTGAATAACCAAGGACCTCTTTCACTCTTAGCTTATAAAGGTAGGTCGAGCATTCATGGCTTACTCCAGAAGCTGTTATAAAGTTTGGAATTCAGATACGGGTTGACACTGTAATCTCAGGCCAGGCCCCCGCTGTGCCATTTGAAAAGCTTATGTCTAATCTGTGTATGATGCTCGTGTCAAGTTAGAAGGAGAGGGCCCAGTAGACATCTTCAGCCATCATATTCTCGTTTTCTGTGGCTCATGTGCAGAACACTCCCACAGGCATCATACACAGCTCACGAGTGCACCCTTTCATAAGGTTAACAGGCCAGTCAAAGCGGACAGCTGTGCAGTACTGTTCTTGATACAGCCCCTCCGTTACCTGCTTTTGATTAAGATTATATAAAATGGACCATGTTTAGGGTGCACACCACACTCTGAAATCCCTCTTAATACTTCATCATCCCCTGTCATTACTCAAATCAATGGTATTCATCTAATCAATATCATGTGGATGAAAAGCTAAGCAAACTGGTTATGGCTTCATACTAGTGACTTGCAGCTTGCACTGAAATCTGTGACAGATGCCACCATGGAAGGAGGGGCACCACAGTTACATCACTGCACTTTTTATTGTTAATAGAAAACACAATAGAAGGCAGTCATGCTGCCACAGTAATCGGCCAGTGATCCTGGTGCAGGTGTCTTTCGTTTTAAGGAAGCCGCACCTCCAGTTGGTAGACAAACACCAGGATGAGAGCCATCTCTTAAAATGTGAACAACAGGAATTCAAAGAGGAGGAGTCGTCAGAGTAAGACCAAGCTGCATCCAGTGCAGGCCAGAAGAGACATGTGGCAAAAGAGCCATTAGCTCGCCAAGTCTCTAATGTTCTTGGCACACAAGCCAGCCAAACGGGGTGTGGGTGTAAGGAGTTTGCGGACAGGTCGTGTGCCCAATGGGGAAGTACAAAGAGGGTTCATTTCTCCATCACCTGCAGTACACAGGAGGCATGTGGGATCCTTCACCATGGAGATACTCAAAGTTCCTTTCATTCCTTGTAAAGGAGTCCGCCGAGATTTGCTTGTCGGATCATGACCGTGAAAGCGGTCACCATGCACCATGGAGAGTGACAGAACATAGAAAACACATTTCGCAGGTTACAGCTCACCTGCCTCTCAGGAAGAGAGCAATACGGCCGAAATACGTGACCTTCTGTGGGAGTTCTGTTGAGTAGCATCTGGCTGCCCTCTCATGCTGTCAACATGGTACTCTGCCCCGCCTGGGTGTGCACAATCGACATCCCTAGAGTCTGTTTTCCGGTCTGTTTCCCTGGATGTCTTTAAAGTGACGTTTCATCTCCCGCTCTGAGAAGCCTCTGATAACGCACCCCAAGCACATTTCATTTATGACTTTTGGTTGAAATGACAGATTGCCTCCTGGCCTCAATCCAGTATGACATGCCTTTTAGGAACTCTACAAAAATACGAAAAAATGTGCCAGGCAGGGAGGAAATGAGCTCATCTGGGCAGGCCGGCAGGCCCTAGCAACCTTCTCCAGCACCCATTTAGTTTCCGTTGCTTTTTATTTCTTTTTCAATATACAACAGAAGATGGGGAATTTCAATCTATAGAACCAAAGATGAACCCGACCAGCTATTGAAGAACTCCGCCACACCCTGCCCAACAGTCCACTACCCACCCCAACAGTCTGCTGCCCACCCAATCACACCCTTTCATGTCGCATAAATTCAATTCAGGAAGGAATGGACAGCTAAAGGTGTTTTAGGATTCATTCCCAGAACGGACTCTACTCTGTGACAACATAAGGTTATTTTTCAAGGTGTCTGCACTCAATGGCAGCTATAGTGTCCAGAACCTCCTCCAAAAACGACCCCAAGCAGGGGAAAGACCACAAAATATGATATATGGTACTAGTTCCTCCACAGCCCCTCCAACAATCTTTTGAGTGATTCTTGTC
This sequence comes from Pleurodeles waltl, assembly GCF_031143425.1. Lineage (NCBI taxonomy): Eukaryota > Metazoa > Chordata > Amphibia > Caudata > Salamandridae > Pleurodeles > Pleurodeles waltl. The sequence goes on along the minus strand of NC_090446.1, from coordinate 971,428,481 downwards.
TATAATGTGAAGCTTGGCTAGTGCATAGTGCCATCTGTATAGGATCTTACACAGTGCCTTCCTCCCCAATGTTTGGGTAAAGTTATTGTGCGGGTATAGATTATGTCCCATTGTTTATCGTATAATATGACCCCCACGTCCTCTTCCTCAGCCACTACGGTACAGAGGATGTTGTACTGGTATTGAGAGAGATCTGGGAGATTCAGGGCCTGATTTAGATCTCAGTGGATGGAATACTCCGTCACAAATGTGACTGATATCCCATCCACTGTATTACGATCTCCAGAGGATATAACAGGATCATTATACGGTGGACAGGATATCCATCACGTTTGTGACAGAGTATCCCCCTTCGCCAAGAAACAAACCAGGCTCTAAATGTTTGAATGTTGCTGAGGCCATGAGGCCTCAAAAGAGGTGATGCCTCATGGCTGCCACATTTATAGACAGGTGTAGGACCCAGTGTCTGATATGTAAGTAATGAAACTTCTCCCTCTCCAGATGTGGAATGTACGTTTAATGCCCTCAAAGGGGCAGATGGACCTTTGAGGAAGGGGTCTTTGAGGCGGTAACACCCGTTCACAATCCACACTTTGAACCTAGACTGCTCTAGGCTAGGAGAGAGAACTGTGTTACCATGTATCAGGCTAAAAGGGAAGGGATATGTAGGAAAATTAGTTACTTTCCTCTAACTTTAGTTCTCCAGTATTGGAATCTTTCATATTCACATGCTTGAATCATTCCCCGTCGTCGAGATGGGAGCCCACGGTACATTTAACCAAGCAGTGTTACCATAGATTTAAACCTAAGGGCCCTTAGGCCTCTTAATTTAACACTCTATCAGAGTCATTTTAATAAAAAGGACCAAACTTCAGAATCCACCAATCAGGAGGCACCACCCTTTAGAATCCTCCTGAGAGAAGCTCCAGTACCTCAGATGTTCAAAGCACAAGTGCGTATAACATGACAAAGAAAAAGAGAGGTGAAGGTGAGCTTCTCCGTGGAGGCGGGCAGGTCGCATGTGAATCTATGAAAGATTCCAAAACTGGAGAACTAAAGTTACAGGTAAGTAACTAATTTTCTTACTCCAGTATTGGAACTTTCATAGATTCACATGCTTGAATCAGAGTAGCAAGCAGTACATATGCACATTGTAACACTCCTGCAATCTGCAATCTGTTCGGTACATACATTGAAAGCATGTTAACAGACACCAATATATCGAAACAATAAAAAAAAAAACATTATAGTCACATCACCATAAACATTTGGCATGAATCTGAGACGACTAGTCATGGACTATGTGCATATCTGACATCAGGATGGTGGGATGAAAGAAGTAGCTCACCTTCACTGGAAAAGGTTCCTGAGGACTGCTTGACATACCGCTACCTCCCCTAGACATAACGCTTCCAAGCAGTAATGTCTGGTAAACGTATGCAGCTCTTCCAAGTTGCTGCTCTACAAATGTCTTGCAGCGGTACACCAACAAACAGTGCTGTTGAAGAAGAAACTGTCCCCATTGAATGTGCACGGACAGAAGATTGTAGTGGCTTGCCCGCTGCTTTGTGGCAAAATTGAATTGCTGAGGCGAACCATCTAGCTATGCTCTGTTTAGAGAGTGTTTGACCCCGTCTAGGTGCACTGTAAGTCACAAATAGTTGGTTGGACCTGCAAAATGGTTTAGTCCTGTCTAAACAGAATTTAATACACCTTTTAATGTCTAGACAGTGTAATGTTCTCTCTGCTGAAGTCGTCGGATCTGGAAAGAATGTCTTGAAAACTAAGGGCTCATTCAGATGAAAATCCGAAGGCACCTTCGGAATAAAATGTGGATTAGTGCGCAAGATTAGTCTATTTTTTTTTATCTGTAAAAACGGCGCCTGTATGGAAAGTGCTTGTATCTCACTGACTCGTCTGGATGATGTGAGGGCAACAAGTAAGGCGACTTTCCAGGAGAGGAATTTCAAAGAAGCTTGATGAATTGGCTCGAAAGGCTGCTTCATAAGTTGCGTGAGAACAATATTTAAATTCCAAGAGGGAGGAGGAGGAGGTCTGAATGGTGGAAACACTCTGAAAAGCCCTTTCAGAAATCGTTTTATCAACCTAGAGGACCATAACGAAGGGGAAGAATCTGAGCGTCTATAAGACACAATCGGTGCCTTTATAGAGAAATGTGCAAGGCCTGAGTTCACTAAATGCAACAAGTAAGGTAATATCTGCTCTGGAGATAAGGAAAGAGGATCAATTGGCTGTTAATGACACCACAAACAAAACATTTTCCACTTACATGAGTAAGCCTTATTGGTGCTGGCTGCTCTGGCTTTGGATAGAATGTCCCTGCACTCTTGCAGAATGTTTAAATGTGCAAATTCCCTGTGCTCAGGAGCCATGCTGATAAGCGCACTGATTGAGGATCCAGATGCAAGATCTGACCGTTGCTCATTGTTAGCAGATGCGGAGATATTGTCAGTGGGATGTGAGGCTTCCCTGACAGAAGAAGCAGCTCCACGAACCAATGTTGGCGAGGCCAGTACGGGCTATTATGTTCTGTACGCCTGGAAGGTGCACTGTTGTGAGCAGGATGCCCTGTTGCGCCGCCCAGTTCCAGATCTTCTGAGCTTCTCTGGAGAGAGTAAGAGATCTTGTGCCTCTGTTTGTTGAGGTAATGCATCATAGTGGTGTTGTCCGTTCTTATTACCACATCTGAACCGGAAATCTTTGGGAGGAAAGTCTGTAAAGCTAGATGAACTGCTTTGAGCTCCAGCAGATTGATGAGCATTGTCCGCAACTCTAGATGCCACTTGCCACATACCCATAGCTCTTAAAAAAACCCTCCCCAACCTTCCACGGAGGCATCTGTGGTGATGGTCCACAGTGCTGGACGATGAAGAAACGATAGACTGACAGACAGATGATATTTTTGAGACCACCACACCAGAGCTTTGATGATTGCCGGAGTAATGTTTATCTGATCTTCGAAGCTTCCTGAAACCTGGAGCCATTGTAGATTGAGCTGCTCTTGCAGGGGGCGCATTTTGAGTCTTCAGAGAGGAACTAGAGGTATGCATAAGGACATCATGCCCAATAAGGACTTGAAGAGGCGTACTGAAATGTAGTCTTTTCTTTGAATCAATCTTGCTAAAAATATTAGTTTCTGCTGTCTTTCTGCAGTGGGACATGCCATGGTGGATTGAGTGTCCAGTTTTTGCCCCTAGAAAAGTGATCCTACTTGATGGTTGGGGTTTGGATTTCTCCCAGTTGAGAGTCAGTCCTAAGCTGCTGAGCAAGGAAACACTTTTTTGTTGACCTGTGTGCTCCTACATAGGGGTTTGCTTTTATCAGCCAATCGTCTAGGTATGGGAATACTTGATGTTTTCTTCTCCTGAGAAAGGCTGCAATAAGAGCTAGGCACTTCGTAAATATCCTGGGAGCTGACTTTAGGCCAAATGGAAGGACTCAAAATTGAAAATGGCTTCCGTCTTTCATGAATCTCAGGTATCTAGGAACTAGGCATCCTTTAGGTCTAGTGTAGACATAAAATCTCTGTAATTCAATCGCAAAAGGACATCCTGAAGGCTTATCATGTGGAAGGATTGTTTTCTCAAGTAGGTGTTTAATTCTCTGAGATCGAGGATCGGCCTCCAGTCCTTCCACTTGTTGGAAATGAGAAAGAATCTGGAGTAAAAACCTCTTCCTCGCTGTGATGGAGGTTCTCTTTCTATTGCGCCTTTGAGGAGCATTTTGTTGATCTCTCTCTTGAGTTGTTCTGGATACTTTGGTGAAGTTCTGCGAGGAGGATTGGGAGGAGGCATCTGGACAAACTCTAGTGTGTGTCCATGCTTTATGAGCTGTAAGACCCACTTGTCCGATGTTATGGCTTGCCATTGTTGGAAAAGGAAAATGTCACTTACCCAGTGTACATCTGTTCGTGGCATTAGTCGCTGCAGATTCACATGCTGTGCATAGGCCGCCGTCTGGTGTTGGGTCGGAGTGTTACAAGTTGTTTTTCTTCGAAGAAGTCTTTTCGAGTCACGAGACCGAGGGACTCCTCCTCCTTTGTTTCCATTGCGCATGGGCGTCGACTCCATCTTAGATTGTTTTCCCCGCAGAGGGTGAGGTAGGAGTTGTGTATGTTAGTAATAGTGCCCATGCAATGGAATGAATAAGTATGTACAAGATAAAGGTTAAGGTAATATATTTACAAGTATACAAATGTTGGAGATTACTTCCAAACGGCTACAGGCTCCCGGGGAGGCGGGTGGGCGCATGTGAATCTGCAGCGACTAATGCCACGAACAGATGTACAGTGGGTAAGTGACATTTTCCGTTCGGTGGCATGTGTAGCTGCAGATACACATGCTGTGCATAGACTAGTAAGCAGTTATCTCCCCAAAAGCGGTGGTTCAGCCTGTAGGAGTGGAAGTAGTTTGAAATAAAGTTCTTAGTACAGCTTGACCTACTGTGGCTTGTTGTGCAGATAGCACGTCTACACAGTAGTGCTTAGTAAATGTGTGAGGCGTAGACCATGTTGCTGCCTTTACATATTTCGTTCACTGGAATATTTCCTAGGAAGGCCATGGTAGCGCCTTTCTTTCTGGTTGAGTGTGCCTTTGGTGTAATAGGCAGCTCTCTCTTTGCTTTAAGGTAGCAGGTTTGGATGCACTTAACTATCCATCTGGCTATACCTTGTTTTGATATTGGGTTTCCTGTATGAGGTTTTTGAAATGCAATAAATAGTTGTTTTGTTTTCCTAATTAGTTTTGTTCTGTCAATGTAGTACATTAGTGCTCTTTTGATGTCTAATGTATGTAGTGCCCTTTCAGCTATTGAGTCTGGCTGTGGAAAGAACACTGGTAGTTCTACTGTTTGATTTAAGTGAAACGGTGAGATAACTTTTGGTAAGAATTTTGGATTGGTTCTTAGAACTACCTTATTTTTGTGTATTTGAATAAATGGTTCCTGTATAGTAAACGCCTGAATTTCACTTACTCTTCTTAGAGATGTAATGGCAATGAGAAATGCAACTTTCCACGTTAGGTATTGTATTTCGCAAGAATGCATGGGTTCGAAAGGTGGACCCATGAGTCTTGTTAAGACAATGTTGAGGTTCCATGAAGGAACAGGTGGTGCTCTTGGTGGTATAATTCTTTTTAGGCCTTCCATAAATGCTTTAATGACAGGTATTCTAAACAGTGAAGTTGAATGAGTAATCTGCAGGTATGCAGATATTGCTGCGAGATGTATCTTTATGGAAGAGAAGGCCAGATTTGATTTCTGCAAATGTAGTAAGTATCCTACTATATCTGTTGGAGATGCATGTAATGGTTGAACTTGATTATTATGGCAGTAGCAAACAAATCTTTTCCATTTACTTGCATAGCAGTGTCTAGTGGATGGCCTTCTAGCTTGTTTTATGACCTCCATACATTCTTGTGTGAGGTTTAAGTGTCCAAATTCTAGGATTTCAGGAGCCAAATTGCTAGATTCAGCGATGCTGGGTTTGGATGCCTGATCTGTTCTTTGTGCTGTGTTAATAGATCTGGTCTGTTGGGTAGTTTGACATGAGGCACTACTGACAGGTCTAGTAGTGTTGTATACCAAGGTTGTCTTGCCCATGTAGGTGCTATTAGTATGAGTTTGAGTTTGTTTTGACTCAATCTGTTTACTAGATATGGAAGAAGAGGGAGAGGGGGAAAAGCGTACGCAAATATCCCTGACCAATTCATCCATAGAGCATTGCCTTGAGACTGCTGGTGTGGGTACCTGGATGCGAAGTTTTGGCATTTTGCGTTCTCTTTTGTTGCAAATAGGTCTATTTGAGGTGTTCCCCAAATTTGGAAGTAAGATTTTAGAATTTGGGGGTGAATCTCCCATTCGTGTACTTGTTGGTGATCCCGAGAGAGATTGTCTGCTAGCTGGTTCTGGATCCCTGGAATAAACTGTGCTATTAGGCGAATGTGGTTGTGAATTGCCCACTGCCATATCCTTTGTGCTAGGAGACACAGCTGTGTTGAGTGTGTTCCCCCCTGTTTGTTTAGATAATACATTGTTGTCATGTTGCCTGTTTTGACAAGAATGTATTTGTGGATTATGATGGGTTGAAATGCTTTCAACGTTAGGAATACTGCTAACAATTTGAGGTGATTTATATGAAACCTTCTTTGATGTACGTCCCATTGTCCTTGGATGCTGTGTTGATTGAGGTGTGCTCCCCACCCTGTCATGGAAGCATCTGTAGTTATCACGTATTGTGGCACTGGGTCTTGGAAAGGCCGCCCTTTGTTTAAATTTATACTGTTCCACCATAGAAGCGAGATGTATGTTTGGCGGTCTATCAACACCAGATCTAGAAGGTGACCCTGTGCATGTGACCATTGTGATGCTAGGCACTGTTGTAAGGGCCTCATGTGCAATCTTGCGTTTGGGACAATGGCTATGCATGAGGACATCATGCCTAGGAGTTTTAACACCATCTTTGCATGTATTTTTTGTGTTGGATACATGACTTGTATGACTTTGTAAAAATTTTGAACCCTTTGTGGACTTGGAGTGGCTATCCCTTTTGTTGTGTTGATTGTCACTCCCAAGTATTGCTGTGTTTGGCACGGCAGAATGTGTGACTTTGTATAGTTGATGGAGAACCCTAGATTGTAGAGGGTTTGTATGACAATCTGTGTGGTGTGAACACTTTGTTAGGGAGTTGGTCTTGATTAGCCAATCGTCTAGGTAGGGAAACACGTGTATTTGCTGCCTTCTGATATGTGCAGCTACTACTGCTAGACATTTTGTAAAGACTCGGTGCGGTTGTTATACCGAACGGCAACACTTTGAATTGGTAATGTATTCCCTTGAATACGAACCTTAGGTATTTCCTGTGCGAGGGATGTATCGGTATGTGGAAATACGCGTCTTGTAGATCTAAGGTTGTCATGTAGTCTTGTTGTCTCAACAGTGGTAATACATCCTGTAGCGTGACCATGTGAAAGTGTTCCGATTTGATGTAGGTGTTTAGTGTTCTGAGATCTAAGATTGGTCTCAGTGTTTTGTCTTTTTTTGGTATTAGAAAGTACAGTGAGTAAACTCCTGTGTTCTTTTGTGGACCTGGTACTAATTCTATTGCGTCTTTTTGCAGTAATGCTTGAACTTCTAGTTGTAGAAGGTCTAAATGCTGTTTTGACATATTCTGTGTTTTGGGTGGGACGTTTGGAGGGAGTTGGAGAAATTCTATGCAATACCCATGCCGGATAATTGCTAAGACCCAAGTGTCTGTTGTTATCTCCTCCCAAAATTTGTAGAACTGGCTTAGTCTTCCCCCCACTGGTGTTGTGTGAAGGGGTTGAGTGACTTGTGAGTCACTGTTTGGTTGGTGGGGTCTTGGGACCCTGAAATTTTCCCCGGTTTCTAGGGAATTGTCCCCCTCTGTATTGGCCCCGAAAGCCTCCCCTTTGGTACTGTCCCTGGTAGGTAGAGGGTGTTGTTTGTGAGGTACTAGCTTGTGTGGTTTGACCTCGAAACCCCCCTCTGAAGGTTGTTTTGCGAAACGTGCCAAAAGTGCCTCTACCCTGCGGGGAATAGAGTGCGCCCATGGCCTTAGCTGTGTCAGTATCTTTTTTCAATTTTTCAATTGCTGTGTCCACTTCGGGTCCAAACAATTGTTGTTCATTGAACGGCATATTGAGCACTGCCTGTTGTATCTCGGGTTTGAAGCCGGATGTGCGTAACCATGCGTGCCTCCTTATGGTTACCGCGGTATTTATTGTTCTTGCAGCTGTATCCGCTGCATCCATAGAGGAACGTATTTGGTTGTTGGAGATATTTTGTCCCTCCTCAACCACTTGTTTTGCCCGTTTCTGGAATTCTTTGGGTAGATGCTCGATGAGATGCTGCATCTCGTCCCAATGGGCTCTGTCATATCGCGCTAGGGGCGCCTGCGAGTTAGCGATGCGCCACTGGTTTGCAGCTTGTACTGCAACCCTTTTCCCAGCTGCGTCGAACTTGCGGCTCTCCTTGTCTGGAGGTGGTGCGTCGCCTGATGTGTGCGAGTTGGCTCTTTTACGAGCTGCTTCTACGACAACTGAATCTGGTGGCAGTTGTGATGTGATAAAAGCAGGGTCCGTGGGCGGTGCTTTATATTTCTTCTCCACCCTTGGAGTTATTGCTCTGCTTTTGACAGGTTCTTTAAAGATCTGTTTAGCGTGCCTTAGCATTCCCGGGAGCATAGGGAGGCTTTGATAATTGCTATGGGTGGAGGAGAGGGTGTTGAAAAGGAAGTCATCTTCGACAGGCTCTGAGTGTAAAGACACGTTATGGAACTCTGCTGCCCTAGCTACCACCTGTGCATACGCTGCACTGTCTTCAGGTGGTGAGGGCTTAGTAGGGTACGACTCAGGGCTATTGTCTGACACTGGGGCGTCAGAGATCCCACGCATCCTGGTCATCTTGGCTCATAGTGGTATGAGCTGGTGAATGTGACGGAGTCTGTGCCGGTGATGTATGAGTTACCGGTGGTGGAGAGGGTGGTGGAGTTACCTTCTTTACCACTTTTGCTTGTGGTGTCTTTTCTTGTGGTTGGAAATCGAGTTTCCTTTTTCTCCTGATTGGGGGAAGAGTGCTGATCTTCCATGTACCACTTTGTATGAAGATCCGCTTTTGGGTGTGGTCTACATCTGTGGTTTGTAAATCTTCCTCAAACCTGTGTTTGCGCATTTGGGAGGACAGTGATTGTTCCTCTGAGTACGAACTGGCTGTCGGTTCAGTTGCTGGTCGTTTAGGCACCGAAACCGTGTCTTTTGTTGTTTTCGGCTCCGACGAGATTTTTCTCTTTTTCGGTGTCGAACTTTCTCGGCGTCGGCCATCTTCGGTGCCGCTGTCTCTGTTCCGAGCAGCCTCGGTGGTGCTGTCTCGGTGTCGACCCTTTTCTGCAGCACTTTCTCGGTCCCGAGATTGCTGCATGCCTGTGTCTCGACCCGAGTCGGACGACCTCGGCACCAGTTCGCCTTTTTTCGGTGCCGATGGACGGTCACCTACTTTATGGGTTGAGCCATGGCCTGTTGGCAGTCCCATGGGCTTTGTCTGTTTTCCCGTGTGGTGCTTGCTTCGACGTCTTACTCACGGTTTCTTCGTCATCGAATTCTTATGAGTCCGATTCATGGATGGAGAAGGCTTCCTCTTCTTCTCCCTGTTCGTCGAACCCTCGTTGTCCTGTCGGCGTGGACGCCATCTGCAACCGTCTGGCTCTTCGGTCACGGAGCGTTTTTCTCGACCGAAACGCTCGACAGGCCTCACACGTTTCTTCCTTGTGCTCGGGTGACAGGCACAAGTTACAGACCAAATGCTGGTCTGTATAGGGATATTTACTGTGGCATTTAGGACAGAATCGGAACGGGGTCCGTTCCATCAGTCTCGATGTTGCACGCGGTCGGGCCGACCAGGCCCCGACGGGGGATCGAAATTACCCCGAAGGGCTACCGGAGCTCTTCAGGATTCGGTGTCGATTCTAATCTAACCCGATACCGAACTAAACAATACCGACGTAGTTTTCCGAAGTTATGACTATCTCTCCGTCCCGAAACACGGAGCGAAAAGGAACACGTCCGAACCCGATGGCGGAAAAAAAACAATCTAAGATGGAGTCGACGCCCATGCGCAATGGAAACAAAGGAGGAGGAGTCCCTCGGTCTCGTGACTCGAAAAGACTTCTTCGAAGAAAAACAACTTGTAACACTCCGACCCAACACCAGACGGCGGACTATGCACAGCATGTGTATCTGCAGCTACACATGCCACCGAACACAGAGATATCTTTCCGCCTAGCACCAGGGGGAGGATGGTTGGGGGCAGCCAGAGCCTTGGATACATCATGGTCTGCGAGGTGAGTCTTTAGCAGGACGAGCTGAGCGTCCCCTGGAGCCAGACCTGTTGTAGGCCTCTTGTGGTGGCTGCCTTTGGGTGTAATATTGACAAAATTCCTGAGAATTTTCTGGTGTCTGTATTGCTGTAGCCTCCCCTATACAACATCATCCCACGTCCTCTCGTGGTTCGAAAGGAAGGCCTTCGAAACTGGACAGTTCCCAAAGCTTTTGCTGATATCTGTGTCGGACTTAATTGACTGCAGTGTCCCGTCAAAATGTTTACCAAACAATGCCTGGCCATCAAAAGGAAGATCTAGGATCTTATTCTGGACTTCCAGATGGAACAATATGGCGTTTAACCAACCTTGCCTCCAAAGGATAGCCAAACCTGCGAGCTGACAAAACGCAGTAGTGGCTATATCCATCGGACAATCTATTATTTCCGCTGATGTACGCTCTCCCTCATGCAATGTCTTTTTTGCTTCCGATTTAACATCCTCCAGCAACATTGCCTATCATATCTGGCTAACACTGCCAGGGAGTTAGCCGCTCTTATAATGAGGCTAGACATTGCCGAAAACCTCTTCCCGATGTTATGCAACCGTCTACCCTCTTTGTCCGGAGGTGCGGAAATTGGAGCAGAGGGATCTTCTCTGTGCCACTTGAGCATGGAGCATACTGATTTCTGGAAAGGTTCTTTAAAATCATATAGAAAGCAATCCATTTGCTTGGATGGCATTGGAAGTCCAAATGCTTAGCTTCTCTCTTTCCAAGAGATTATGGAATCCTCCAATGTCATCAGGAGGCAAATCCACTTTTGGCTGAGAAGGAGGAGCTGGAATAACATATTCATCCCACTCCAAATGGATGTCGAGGAGTTCTCCTTATTCTTGCTCTCCCTCCAAAATGTCTGTGTCATGTGGTATGGTCATATCCGGTGTGGCCACATTCAGTAGTGGTAACGAGGTTGGCCTCTGACATGGGATGGTAACCCTTGAAACGGGTGATGAAGGAGGCTGCGATTGTCCCTGTTCCTGAGGAGGAAAACACCTACTATAGTCTGCAAGCATCGCTCTCAGATCAGAAAATAAAGAGCTTGGCATGTATACATCCGCCTGATATGCCTGGTCCACTGCGTAGTACTGCAGATTATAGGTTTCGGCATACTCCTCATCATCATCTTGATATTTAACATTCAACTGTGAGGGGCTGTGCACTGTTCCAAATGGTCCCTCATCATTCTAGTCTTTATCACCCTCCAACAGACGTACTGGCATCAGAGGGGTTACTTTACTAAGTGAAGTATGCTGTGGAGTAAATTTTTCCTGACTTTGCGTCATTTTCCCTCATCGACGGTGTCATTGACAAGCTCGTCGACAGATTGGATACAGCCTTCGTCGATGGTGGAGTCGTTGATGACGTACGCATGGAGATTTTAATCGTCGTCAGCTTTAAAGTGGAAGCTACCGTCGACGGGGTCGTACGCGAATAAGATGGCAATAAGGACGTCATTGCTACTCCCGTTGATGATGACGACGATGTCTAGGTCCTCGTCGACGACAACATCATCAACGCTGTTCTCGGCGACGGTGGAAGGCTCGTCATCGGCGATGCCATCGTCAGCACAGCAGTCGGCGATGTTAATGTGGAAACTGTCATCGACAGTGAAAAGGCACTCACCAATGTCGTAGACGATGAGTCTGTCGTCAACAGTATAGTCTTTGCCATAAGTCTGTCCACCACAGGAGCAGAGGAGGGCCTTTTGAAAGGTTTAGCAGACGCAAATGGAGGGACAGATGATTTTTTATGCCTTTCAGAGCTGCTGGCATGCCCTCTTTCCCCTTTTGTGGAGAATTTATGAGATGAAGTGGAAGGGCTGCAGCCTTTATAAGACCCTGGGGTGGTGTTTTTGTGGGCCTTTCTTGGCTGCTCTGATGAAGATCTTGAATGAGATCTAGCTCTCCAAGATGACTTTCTGGACGATGTTGAGGAGTCATCGCTGTCTGAATCAGAGACTGGGTTATCTCTAGATTTAACTTTCTGCAGCCATATTAATAATTTGCCCTCTCTATCCTTCAGGGTCTTAGAAAAGAAGGTACGACATACCTTGCAGTCCTTAGCCGAGTGGTCTGGGTAAAAGCAGTATATGCTGTCATGAGAAAAAGACATAAGGGTCTTCAGAATGTAATCTCTTTTTCCCACAGGTCTTGAAGGATCTGATTAAACTTTCTTTTCCTTGTCAGATATGCTGCAGGCCTTACCCACAATCAGTCAGAACAACTTTAGAAGAATATCAGCTTAAAGCTATTCCAAAAGATATGAAGAAAGAGCAGAGCTCTGTGGAGACTCCCTAGCACGACGTGCAGTAGAAAATCTGAGGTACTGGAGTTTCTCTCAGGAAAGTTCTAAAGGGTGGTGCCTCCTGATTGGTGGATTCTGAAGTTTGGTCCTTTTTATCAAAATGACTCTGATAGAGTGTTAAATTAAGACGCCTAAGGGCTCTTAGGTTTAAAACTATGGTAACACTGCTTGGTTAAATGTACTGGGGGTTCCTATCTCAAAAGGGAATTATTCAACCATGAGAATCTATGAAAGTTCCAATACTGGAGTAATTATCCTTTTTACCAGGATAGATAAAGCCATGCTTCGAGAGGGACCCATGGACCGGCCACACACAAAGGTTTCAGTATCTCTGTTTTTGTGCTTTGATTAATAAAGCAGTAGAGTTTGACAGTTCCCCTTGAGGCCCTCCACCGTGTACAGCATGTGGGATGTGAGGTAGTAAGAACAGATATTAGGGATTCAAAGCCAGCCCTGACTACGGTTGCCCACAGCCAGGCCTAGTCCACCTAGTCAAAGGCCATCTCTGTGTCCAGGGAGAACAGACTGCTTCCTTGTGGTGTATCCATGCTAATTTATTAACGTGGAGGGCTCTTTTAATGCTGTCACTGGTGGATCTGGATGGGACAAAGCCGGACTGGTTGGTGGGTGGTAGGCAGGTAAGACAGGATTCCAGCCTCACGGCAAGGATTTTGGCCATTATTTTAGTATCAATATTCAAAAGGGAAACAGGGCTGTCCGACGGACTCTGGGTAGGGTTCTTATTAGGCTTTGCTATCAGAGAGACTATTACCTTCACCATTGTTGCGGTCAGCCTGCACAATTGGTTCATGCTATTGTAGACCTCTGGCATTAAAAGAGCCAACAGGGGGTTGCAGAGTTTATAAAAGGCAGCAGTGAAGCTATCAGAAACGGGGGCCTTACCAGGCTTCATGTGTTTGAAAGCTGCAAGGACGCCTGCCACTGATATGGGTGCATCAAACTCCTCCCCATCGCCCCAGGAGAGAGTAGGTAGAGGAAGCAATTGTAGGTAGGACCTCTGGGCCTCCAAGTCTTAAGTATATGCCATGTACAACACGCTATAGTACTCATGGAAGGCTTGTGATTTCCCATTCTAGGATATGCATATAAAGCCAGCTGCGTTTCTGACCTTCTGAATGAATCTCCTGGCACACTGAGCCCATAGTTTATTGGTGAGAAGAAAACCTGTTTTGTTGCTCACCTCATAGAAGCATGCACCTGATCCATAATATAGTTATATTTGTCGTATTCTAGGGAGAAGTTTTGGCCAAGGATTGCAGTCAGTTTTCGCCAAAGTTTGTTGGAGAAGATGTTGGAGAGGTTTGCGTCTCATCCAGGAGCACAAGACCCAACGGGTTGTGAGCCTCCTCCGGTGAGATGGGGGATTGGGCGCTGCTCTCCCACTGAAAAAGTAGGGATGCCCCCATCTATATTTGACTCCAGTAAATATCAGTAAGTCAATGACTGGTTTGAAGGACCTGCTTTTTGAGAGGGTGATCAGCGATAAGTCTTGCAAAAGTTATAAGGAGGTTCCACTTAAGCATATATGCCCCTTCAAAGGACTTAGACACAACCATTTCTTTGTCCTCATAAAAATGGATCATTGTGAGTACCGTGAAGGCAGCCCCCGGTGAACATATGGGGGTCACTGTGTGGGTTCTGTCCAGCCAGGTGTGCGGGTACTCTGCATGTTCCAGAATAGCCTCCAAGAGATCCTGGGCGTATTTGGGGAGGTCTGCTGTTGGTAGCCATGAATGTGGATGCTATTCTGACATGATTGTTTTTCAAGATCCTCACATTTATCCTGGAGCTGCATATGTTGTTGCTCTAGAGTAAACATCAGTTACTGAAGTTTATGGCAGTTGTCCACATGCTCATGAGGACCTTTGTTAACTTCCTCTGCTCTGAAGCCTAGGTCAGAGACTTCTCTACAGAAATCCTGAAGGTCACTGCATAGGTCCAAATAGAGGGTTTAGATCTCAACCTTAAGATCTTTAAAGGTTGCCAGGCGGAAATCTTTAGTGATGCTGGGGTCTGCGAAGGCAAAATAATATTGGCCGCCCTCCGTTAGTGGTTCAGATTGCTTTCCTATGTCTGTTGTGGGCCGCCAAGATGAGGAATGATGTAACATGTTCTTGATTGTTTGCTCCTTCCTAGCTTTTACTGCCTCCATGTTCGACCACAGACAGGCCGACGCCCTTCCACCATGTGGAATTCTGGGCCCATTAAGCCGGATTTAACTATAGGTATTGCGAAGGTGGAACACCCAGGCCTCAGGGTCACCCAGACAGAGAGAGGCAGAAGAAACAGGGCAGCGGGGCCCCGGAGGCAGTAATGTTCCAACAGATGTCTTGGCCAGCTGCAATTCTCCCAGGGGCACTGGTCCCCATGCAAGGAGTCAGTCAAGGAGGGAGAGTGGATGGCCAGTGCCAACTGCAGGGACTCAACATGCCCCACCCGCAGCACCTCCAGGAATAGCTGGTTGCGTGGCTCATGGGTTGCTGTCTTGCTTTATCTCAGAGTAGTCTCAACATAACGGGTTTCAGGATGCTTCAACACAGCTGTGCAGGAAAGGAGTGCCCTTTCATGTCTGCTTCCTCTTAATTTTTGTGTAAAAAAGGGCCAAATAGCTATGTCAGCTGCTATGCTATTGCATGCCCCAGACCACAGGGGTTCTACAGCCCAGGAGAAAGCATCATAGTGAGGGGGCTGCAGGCAGCTTGAGACTTGGAGAAGCATAAGTATGTGCACTTATGGTACTATGGGGCCTCAAACAGTGACCCTTGCATCACTAGGCTCCTCTCAACAAATGTAAAAACAGGTGGGACTAGGGACTCGCTGTTCGTCATTCTCTCCGCACTCCAATGTATAACTCTGCCATCCAGGTGCCTCCAGCTATCTGCACCACAGACACACAGTGTCTCTTTGGGTTACTCCCTTCAAGCAGGGTAACTCAGTTAAGGGCACGACTGTGAGAAGACTTCATATCTCCGCAGCGGTGTCATCTTCCAAGCCGCTCAACAGGGCTTGTTGCGGCATCATAGGTGATTGTGAGTTTTCATTGGTACAACCAGTCTCTAGCTGATGCAGGGCTTGGTATCTCTGTAAACTGGGCCATGAGGCATTGGGATGGAGAAGCATTCAGGGTCCAGGTCATGAGCTTTGGGCTCAGGCGTCCACCATATTCAGTGCGGACAACATTTGTGATCCCCTGCAGTTCTCTAGCTATTATTCTGGGGTGATCCCTTTGTGAAATCCTTGAAGGTGACCCCAACAAGGTCTCCTCCCCTATATCACAGGCTGGTAAAAGGCCTGAAAAGAAAGAATGATGGAGACATTCAGACCCGCAGTCTACATTCATTAGCTGACCAGCCTTTAGACCTGGTTCTCTTCTCTCACTGCAAGAATTGCAATGCCCTTAAAAGGAGTGATTTTCTAGATATCTGACTTGGCCTGAAATACACCCCATGCTGTGCCCACCTCATAGTTCACATGGAAGAGAGTATATGAAAATGTGTTTTTCAATCAATGACAAGAGTATTTTTAATTCAAACAATAGTCAATATGTTCTCCACTTGTTCAGCCCCCCTGAATCATACAAATGTACCAGGTTTAGCATTGTAACTGCTTCTATGGTCCAGATCAGTGCATTTCCATACATGGGGATGCATGTTTTCAAGTTCTTCTACAGCTAGGATAAAGCTGGGAGATATTCCAGCTCTGGATCCTGACCATAAGTCAATGTCTGCATCCCAGAAGTGAAAGGACGTTTTCAGAATCATCCCAGGAGAATAATGACAGCCCTCTAAAAACTGTGGTGCTGCAACAAGATCGAGACTAGTGAACCATGGTGGACAACTGACCGAGCTAAGAACAAAGCTAACAACCCAATGCAGTTCAAGTAGTGATCCTGCCTGGTGGGCATACTGAATCTGTTCAACAACTCGGATCTCCCTTCCCCACAGCACACTCTTGTCAAGTGTGGCACATTCAGAAAAAAGGGTTCATGAATCCATCTACCGATGTCCAGAGCCCCTTTACCATCACAACACAGCTTTCATTTCTGCAGAGTGGTGTGGCGGACTAGCAACCAGTAGCCGTGTTTTCTCTGCAACAGCTGTCCCGCCTTACATTTGTTTGCTTATTTTCCTCTCCGAATTTACAACTGTTTGCACCTTTTCACCTGGTAGTGCTAATCACTACCCAAGTGTCAGCTTTTGCCTGCCCCAGGCACAGTTACACTCTACCTGTTTGAGCAGCATCCAGAGTGCTCCAGCATTCACTCCTACTCAACACCTCCTCAGAGAGATTCCACCCTATTGGACTATGAGCCGACTGCCTTGATGGTGGCAGTGTTGATAACTAGGGGAAAACCTTTGCTGTAATCTGGCTGTGAGGTCTACTGGTCCCTCTATGTACATGCTTTCACAGAGTAACACTTTTACTCACACATATGAGTCAGGATGTATTTAGAATAACTGCACTCTTTCTCTGCAGGTGTATACGTGAATATGTTTTAGCTCATCAGGTTCTCTCTGAGGGGCCAACAGGTGAATATGACCCTAAGTGCACACTTTAGAAAGGGGGTAGTTTTGCTATCAAGCCATCCCACAGAGGGCCCCTGGAAGGCTACCATATCTTTATGTCGTCTACATATACTGCCAGCAAATGGAACTCCTAATATAAACTTGTTTGTCTGAAACCTGGCTCGTTACTGGGCATACATATCCGGTCCCAGCCCAAAGAAGTTCCCTCTGTTGACTTCCCTATGGAGCAGACACAAAAGAGCTCTTGCCTCAAAGGCCGATTGCCCAGAATTTGAGCAGTACAACACATGATCGGAGATGGAGCCCTACTGAGCCTTCCTAACAACAAAACAAACAGTGGATTCTTTTCAACACCATGGATTTTGTGCTGGTGTTTCTGTTACCTTTTCAGCAGTTATGTTATCTGTGTTTTTATAACATGCTAATCACTGATGAGAGTATCGAGATGCTTTGTAGAAGGTGTGTGAGGGCAGCCCTGGGGACTTACTTGATAAGCCAGGTCTTCAGCTTCTTATGGACGTCAAGAAGAGAGGAGGAGGCTCTGATACGTTGTGAGAGCTTGCGCCAGGACAGATAAGATGTGCCACCCTGCACTGCTTTTGTGTATGTGTGTGGTGTGTGCTTGTGAGAGACTGGCAGAGTGCAAGTGTCTGGAAAATTGGTGGAAGTTAAGGCAGCTGTACAGGTAGGCAGGGCCAGTGTTGTGGACCGATTTGTAGGTTTGGATGAGGAGCTTAAAGTGCGCACACTTTTGTACTGGGAGCCAGTGGAGTTTCTTGAGATATGATGTGATGTAGGCTTGGCATGGGAGGCTGATGACTATTCCAGCTTCTGCGTTTTGGACAGCCTGCAGTCTTCTTGTGAGCTGGTTGGTAATCCCTGATGCTTGCAGATCATTCTCCTAGTGTGGTTTGGTTGCCACCTGAAGATCTTCTTCAGCTATCTTAGTGTGTGAGCATGCCAATGATCCAAGGTCTGTGGGACTCCTGCGAAGTAGCATAGTAAGGCGTTCTTCCTGAAGATTACCACCTCGTTCTTCTCCAAGTTCAATTTGAGGTAACTGATTTTCATCAAGGTGGCTACTTCGGTCATGCATGCGGTGAACTTGTTTGGTGTTTTGTCTGAGCTGGACAGAATCAGTTGAGTGTCATCGGTATAAGCGAGGATGTTTTTGTTGTGAGCTTGATGATATCAGCTCGAGGGGTCATACCAATGTTGAAGAGCACTGGGTTGATCAAGGAGCCCTGTGCAAGTAACTCTGCAAATAAGATCTTGTGCTTCAGAGGCACAGGGAGATGTTTTGACGGTTTTGGTTCTTCCGGTAAGGAAGGGGCAGATCCATTCAAGGGCGAGTCCATGGATGCCTACGTCATGGATTGGTAGAATTAGGATTGTGTGGGAGAAGCTGTCAACAGCTGCTGAAAGGTACACAAGTACGAGCGCTGCAGCTACCCCCATCATATCAACCGGATATCATCTGTTGCTCCTAAAAAGGAGGTTTCTGTGCTGTGGCTGGGTCTGAATCTTGATTGTGTGGTGTCGAGAATCTGGTGTTTGAGGAGGTAATTGGAGAGGCACTCGTTAATGGCTTTTTCGAGGACTTTGGCAGGGTAGGGAAGGAGGGATATCAATTGGTAATTGACAAATTTGATCAGGTCTGCCGAGGATTTCTTTAGGAGGGTGTTGATGGCTGCATTTTTCCATGGGTTAAGGAAGGTGGCTGTACACATGGGGGTGTTGATGATATGGGTAAGGGCTTTGCTGTCAGGAGCTGCTCCTTTGTTGGAGCTGTGGTAGAAGCAGGGGTCCCTCAGCGCACCGGAGTGAATAGTCTTCATGATTGTTGTGGCTTCCTCTAAGCTTATGGTGTCCAATGTTGTGATTGTTTTGACTTCCTTCATCACTGTAAGACCTATGGAGAGAGCCAGGGGGTTCCAGTTATGAAGGGGGGTTTAGGGAGTGCTGTATATGGTTGTGATTTTGCTGCAGAAGTTTGAGAGGTCGCTGCTCAGATCTAGTGATGAGTTGATGCTTTTGGTGATGGCTGTGGTCTTTGACGACTGTGAAGAGTTAATTGCTGCTGTTGGAGCTGGCAATTATTTCAACGAGGGCCTTCCTTTTGGTTTATCAGATAAGATAATGGTACCTCCTCTGGGCAGCTTTGAAGGAGGCTTTTTCAATTTCCCTTTGCTGGTCTAGTTGTTTGCAGTGTCACTTGCTCATTTTGACATCTTCTGTGTACAGCTGACTTGTGCTCTGGTTTTTGCTGTGTTGTTCGGATTGTCATTGCAGTTGGTGATCCACCTGTTAAAGTTCTCGATGCCCTGTGCCAGAATGCCCTTGAGTTCTGTTAGTTCTTATGTAGTGCAGTTGTGCAGTCCACTTCTGTTAGGTTGCTCCAGTGTCAGCGTGCTGGGCCCGTTGTGGGGGCTCTTCTGGTCTGGCGGACATTGATTGTAAAACCTCACTATCACAGACTGTTCAGGTGACGGGTCTTGGAGTGTTGAACGTCCTGATTATGAAAGATGTGAAGGCAGGGTCTAGTATGTGTCTGATGGTGTGGATAGGCTCCGTGATGCAATGGGTTCCCAAGGTTGTCAAGAAGAGCGGCTGAGTTGGGCATCTGTCCAGTCTTCAAGATGGAACGTGAGGTCTCCAAAGGAGGTTGAAAGCTCTGGTGTTGAGGTCTATGAAGTCTGCGATGCTGTTTGTGAAGTTGACTCTGGAGGGTATGGGGTGGTATACTAGGGTCCCAACCAGGATGAAATTTGCTGTGATTTGCAAGATGAGGTGCTCCATATAGTTTGTTCCAGCTTCAGCAGGAGTGGTCCAGGTGAAGTATCTATGTAGGCAATGGTGATTCCGCCTCCAGGCCTGTTTTGTTGGTCTTGCCTGGAGATCTTGTATCCTGCAGGGATGGCGGTGGCAATGTCTGCCTTTTAAGCTGTGGTAGTTTCAGTGAGGAAGAGGAAGGACAAGGCAGCATCTTCCAGTAGGTCCCAGATCTCCGTGGTACGCTTGCTGAGTGAGCGGGCGTTGAGGAGCATGCATATTATTAGTGTGTGGAGGGTGCAGGTGTGTCTTCTGCTAGGTGTTTGTGTGTGTGGGTGTAGTGGATATGTTCTGGGTTGGGACTGCCGGTGCAGGTAAAGCAGCAGGTGAAGGTTACTTCCATATTGTGTGGTGTACTAGCAGAGTGGTGCGGTGTCTGGGGTTCAAGGCACAAAGGACAACAGTGGAATTGTGAGGGGCTCAGTGGGGACCATGGTTTATGGTGATGGACATGGTCAAGGCGCAGACAGGCTTGCCTTTGGTGTGCCCTCTGCACGAATTTGGACTGAGCTATGTCTGGCATTAAATTGGACCTGGAAAGGTGGAAGAACCCCAGGTATCAGTGGATTGGGCTGAGGAGGAGCACAAAGGTGAAGAAAAGAGGTGCAAAGGAGCACGTAAGGGGGGGGAGAGATGGGGTGCAGAGAGGGTGGAAAAGGGGAGCAGAGAAGCTAGAGAGATGGTTAAGGTCAGAAAGGAAGCATGAGGAATGGCTCCACGAGGCAAAAGGAGCAAGAGAAATGTCAGGAAAAGAGTAAGCGAAATGGCACAAAGAGGTAAAAAGAATGAGAGAAACGGCGTAGAAACATCAGTAAGTGAGAAAAATGGCACAAAGAGGCAAAAAGAGTGGGAAACTGGCATAGAAATGTCACACTGAAAAAGAGAAAGAAAAAATGTCACAAAGAGGTAAAAAAAAAGCTAAAGAAACAGCACTCGAAAGTCATACAGAGCTAGAAAACAGTGAGAGAGGTGGCACAAAGAGGCAAAAACAGCAAGAGAAACAGCAGACTAAAGTAACAGAAATGGCAAAATGAGGAAAAAGAGCGAGAAATGGCAAAGAAAAGTCACAGAGCGAGAGAAATGGCACAGAGGCAGAAAGAGCAATATAAATGTCTCAGAAAAGTCATAGAAATGGCATAAAGAGTGAGAGAAATGGCAGAGAAAAGTCACAGAGAAAGTGAAGAAAGAAAAGGCACTGAAAATTCACAGAAATGGCACAAACAGGGAACAAGAGTGACAGAAACGGCACAGAAAAGTCACACAGAGAGAAATGAGCAAGGGAAATGGCACAAAGGCAAAAACAGCAAGAGAAATGGCACAGGAAAGTCGCAGTAAAAGTGAGAGGAAAAAGCACAAAGAGAAAAAAAACAGGAAAAAATGCACAGATGAAAAAGGCACAAAGAGCAAGAGAAAATGCACACACAGCAAATACAAAAAGGCAAATAAAATCAAAGTAAATGCAGAAAGAGAGTGAGATGTCACTAAAGTCACATAGAGGGATCAAGGTGAGAAATCAAGAGGGAGAGAGGCGAAGGAGAGCTTGGCTGGGCGGAAGACTGGTCGCATGTAAGCCCAGCAGGATCTGGGCCTGTGCACCTGCAGTGGAAGGCGTCTGCTTAATGGACTGAGGTGTCTCATTACAGATCCACCAAACATGTCTGTTAGCAGTCTAGCCACCCCTCCCCCACGATTCTACAGCAAAGACCATGAAAGTTGTACAGGAATGAGGTAAAAGTGACAGTGGAGGAGTGGATTTAGTGATCAAGGAGAACAACTGCTGACAAAGTGCCGGGGACATCTCTGAAGCTGCAAAGAGATAACTTTATGACTTCCACCCACCTGCGAATTAATAACGCTGAATAAGCATCAAGAGGATTTGGTGCAGCATAGGACAAGAGACAACAGGGTTTAGTAACAGCAGCAGACATCTGCAGCGCAGGAAATTTGGATGAATATCTTTTAAGACCCAGTGACAGCAGACAACCGCTTTTAGTGCTCGGTAACCAACAGGAAAAGCATTCGGAGGTGCTGTTGACAACAGCAGGTATCAGTAAGGCTGAGTAGCAGCACATCAGGGCATACTGATAAGACACAAAAGGCATCTGTAAGGTTCCTTCACAGTACCTGAAAAGCACCTAGGGTCCTTTGAGACAAGACTGGATAGGCTCTGAAGAAGCTACTGACAAGAGAGCGACCTGTCGATCTGTAAGGTTAAGCGTCAGCACTAGATGAGTACATGTCAGCACATACAGCCACACGAGTTCCACCATAACAGTTTCCCAGCACCAGGCAGGTAGTAATCAGAGAGCATTTGACAGCACTGGATAGGTGCCTATAGGCTTAACTAACGTTCCACATACTTACAGTGCCCACAACATAGGAGAAAAGAAAGATCTCTGAAAAGAAGATGCCCTCAAAAAGTTTGCGGTTTTCAAGCTACTTTTCGAATGTCTCCGTCTGTTTTTATTTGGAGCCCGAGCAATGGTTTTAGAAGAACTCAAGATTTTCCTCAGTGACTGAGCCTACAAAATCAGAATGCAGATTGTAGAAGTTGTAATACAGCTGTTCAAGCTCCTCTGTCACTAGGAAACAAATAAAAAAAACTCCTCTTGTGATATGCTTACAGCCGCCCTGCTTTTGATCCATTCTGTCTCTCGCCCACTCCGACACCGACATGGTTTCTGATTTCTTTTATCAAAAGGACAGTAATGACTGGGGTTGACATGATAGCTGTTGTGAATATACGTGCCAGCAGTGCCACGTTACTGCTGGTGAAGGGCATGTTCCTTGGGGGTAACCCAAGTATAAATGCACAGGAGCTACTTGGATAGTGAACGAGAATGATATATGTTAGGGGCACAATACTGGTTACTTTACTTCGATATCAATCCAATTTCTATTTATTGAGCTTAAACGTTCATTTCAATGAGCATCTTGCACTAGTGGAATCTGAAATCCTATTTTTAACAACATGAGCTTCCTTAAAACGAGAATTGAAATAAAAATGTCTTCAACAAAGTGATCCTGCAGCCTGTGCGGGTTGATCGCAAGTTCATTCCTCACCTTATGGCCAATTCTCGGGGACACCTGCCTGTTTCTGACATCCAAGGGACATGAAGCAAGAGGCCAGAGTTGGAGCGAGAGATCTACATGCGAGGTATCTCGAAAATCTGTACTTAAAATCAGATTTATCAGTATTGTACTTTGAAATATATTGTTTGCTTTACCAGCAGCCGAGGTAAGGCATGTTTGCCAGCATTAACATGGTCAAATGTTTTCAAATCTCTGCTATCATGCTACAAAATTCCGAATCTGCTGGTGTTTCATCAGATTGTAGTAGGTCCAAAGAAAGCCTTTCTTTTATGTAATGAAAATGTCACTTACCCAGTGTACATCTGTTTGTGGCATCAGTCGCTGAAGATTCACATGTTGTGCATAGCCCGCCATCTGGTGTTGGGTCGGAGTGTTACAAGTTGTTTTTCTTCGAAGAAGTCTTTCGAGTCACGGGACCGAGTGACTCCTCCTCTTCGTCTCCATTGCGCATGGGCGTCGACTCCATCTTCGATTGTTTTCCCCGCAGAGGGTGAGGTAGGAGTTGTGTTGTAGTAACAGTGCCCATGCAATGGAGTGACTAAGTATGTACCTATTAAAGGTTTAAATAATATATTTACAAATGTACAGAGCTTAAGCTAACTTCCGAACTGCTACAGGCTCCCGGGGAGGCGGGTGGGCACATGTGAATCTTCAGCGACTGATGCCACGAACAGATGTACACTGGCTAAGTGACATTTTCAGTTCGATGGCATCTGTCGCTGGAGATACACATGTTGTGCATAGACTAGTAAGCAGTTATCTCCCCAAAAGCGGTGGCTCAGCCTGTAGGAGTGGAAGTACTTTGAAATAAGGTCCTTAACACGGCTTGACCTACTGTGGCTTGTTGTGCGGATAGAACGTCTATACAGTAGTGCTTGGTGAACGTGTGAGGCGTAGACCATGTGGCTGCCTTACATATTTCGTTCATTGGAATATTTCCTAGAAAGGCCATGGTAGCACCTTTCTTTCTGGTTGAGTGTGCCCTTGGTGTAATGGGCAGCTGTCGTTTTGCTTTAAGGTAGCAGATTTGGATGCACTTAACTATCCATCTGGCTATACCTTGTTTTGATATTGGGTTTCCTGCATGAGGTTTTTGGAATGCAATAAATAGTTGTTTAGTTTTCCTGATGTTTTTTGTTCTGTCAATGTAGTACATTAATGCTCTTTTGACATCTAATGTATGTAGTGCCCTCTCAGCTACGGAATCTGGCTGTGGGAAGAACACTGGTAGTTCTACCGTTTGATTTGGGTGGAACGGTGAAATAACCTTTGGTAAAAATTTAGGATTAGTCCTTAGGACTACCTTATTTTTGTGTAGTTGGATAAAAGGTTCTTGTATTGTAAACGCTTGAATTTCGCTTACTCTTCGTAGAGATGTGATGGCGATGAGAAATGCAACTTTCCAGGTTAGGAACTGTATTTCGCAAGAGTGCATGGGTTCGAAAGGTGGACCCATGAGTCTTGTTAGGACAACATTGAGGTTCCATGAAGGAACGGGTGGTGTCCTTGGTGGTATAATTCTTTTAAGGCCTTCCATAAATGCTTTAATGACTGGTATCCTATATAGTGAAGTTGAATAGGTAACCTGCAGGTATGCAGATATTGCCGCAAGGTGTATTTTAATGGAAGAGAAAGCTAGGTTAGATTTTTGTAAGTGTAGCAAGTAACCCACTACATCCTTTGGAGATGCGTGTAATGGTTGGATCTGATTATGATGGCAGTAGCAAACAAACCTCTTCCATTTGCTTGCATAGCAGTGCCTAGTGGATGGCCTTCTGGCTTGCTTTATGACTTCCATACATTCTTGGGTAAGTTCTAAGTGTCCGAATTCTAGGATTTCAGGAGCCAGATTGCTAGATTCAGCGATGCTGGATCTGGATGCCTGATCTGTTGGTTGTGTTGTGTTAACAGATCTGGCCTGTTGGGCAATTTGATGTGGGGTACTACTGATAGGTCTAGCAGTGTTGTGTACCAGGGTTGCCTTGCCCAAGTTGGTGCTATCAATATGAGTTTGAGTTTGTTTTGACTCAATTTGTTTACTAGATAAGGAAGGAGAGGGAGAGGGGGAAAAGCGTATGCAAATATCCCTGACCAGTTCATCCATAGGGCATTGCCCTGGGACTGCCTGTGTGGGTATCTGGATGCGAAGTTTTGGCATTTTGTGTTCTCTTTTGTTGCAAACAAGTCTATTTGAGGCGTTCCCCAAAGTCTGAAGTAAGTGTTTAGAATTTGGGGGTGAATTTCCCATTCGTGGACCTGTTGGTGATCTCGAGAGAGATTGTCTGCAAGTTGATTCTGGATCCCTGGAATAAACTGTGCTATTAGGCGAATGTGGTTGTGAATTGCCCATCGCCATATCTTCTGTGCTAGAAGGTTCAACTGCGTTGAGTGTGTCCCCCCCTGTTTGTTTAGATAATACATTGTTGTCATGTTGTCTGTTTTGACAAGAATGTATTTGTGAGTTATGATTGGTTGGAAAGCCTTTAGTGCTTGAAAAACTGCTAGCAGTTCTAGGTGATTTATATGCAGTTTTGTTTGGTGAACGTTCCATTGTCCTTGTATGCTGTGTTGATCGAGGTGTGCTCCCCACCCCGTCATGGAAGCATCTGTCGTTATTACGTAATGTGGCACTGGGTCTTGGAAAGGCCGCCCTTTGTTTAAATTTATACTGTTCCACCATAGAAGCGAGAGATATGTTTGGCGGTCTATCAACACCAGATCTAAAAGGTGACCCTGTGCTTGTGACCATTGTGATGCTAGGCACTGTTGTAAGGGCTTCATGTGCAGTCTTGCGTTCGGGACAATGGCTATGCATGAGGACATCATGCCTAGGAGTTGTAATATCATTTTTGCTTGTACTTTTTGTGTTGGGTACATGCGTCGTATGATATTGTTGAAATTTTGAATTCTTTGTGGACTTGGAGTGGCTAGTCCTTTTGTTGTGTCTATTATGGCTCCTAGGTATTGTTGTACCTTGCAAGGCAGAATGTGTGATTTTGCAAAGTTGACGGTGAAACCAAGTTTGTAGAGGTTTTGTATGACCTGATTTGTGTGGTGTGAGCACCTTGTCAGTGAGTTGGTCTTGATTAGCCAGTCGTCTAGATACGGGAATACGTGTATTTGCTGCCTTCTGATGTGTGCAGCCACTACTGCTAGACATTTTGTAAAGACTCTTGGTGCGGTTGTTAAACCAAACGGCAATACTTTGAACTGGTAATGTATTCCTTTGAATACAAACCTTAGGTATTTCCTGTGCGACTGATGTATTGGTATATGGAAATACGCGTCTTTGAGGTCTAAGGTTGTCATGTAGTCCTGTAGTTTTAGCAATGGTAACACTTCTTGTAGCGTGACCATGTGAAAGTGATCTGATTTGATGTAGGTGTTTAGTATTCTGAGGTCTAGGATTGGTCTCAGTGTTTTGTCCTTTTTTGGTATTAAGAAGTAGAGTGAATAAACTCCTGTGTTTATTTGTGACTTTGGTACTAGTTCGATTGCATTCTTTTGCAATAATGCTTGGACTTCTATTTCTAGAAGTTCGGAATGTTGTTTCGATAAATTCTGTGCTTTTGGTGGTATGTTTGGAGGGATTTGTAGAAATTCTATGCAATAACCATGTTGGATAATTGCTAAGACCCAAGTGTCTGTAGTTATTTCTTTCCATGCTTGGTAGTAATGACCTATTCTTCCCCCCACTGGTGTTGTGTGGAGGGGATGAGTGACATGTGAGTCACTGCTTGGTTGTAGGGGTTTTGGGGCTTTGAAATTTTCCCCTATTCCTAGGGAATTGTCCCCCTCTATATTGGCCCCGAAAACCTCCCCTGTACTGTCCCTGGTAGCTGGACGGTGTTGCCTGTGAGGTGCTGGCTTGTGTGGCCTGACCCCGAAACCCCCCTCTAAAGGTTGTCTTGCGGAAGGTGCTGTAAGTGCCTCTGCTCTGCGGGGAGTAGAGTGCGCCCATGGCTTTAGCAGTGTCAGTGTCCTTTTTCAGTTTCTCAATTGCTGTGTCCACCTCTGGTCCGAACAGTTGTTTCTCATTGAAGGGCATATTGAGCACTGCCTGCTGTATCTCTGGTTTAAAACCAGACGTTCGTAGCCATGCGTGCCTTCTTATAGTCACAGATGTGTTAATTGTCCTTGCAGCTGTGTCTGCTGCGTCCATAGAGGAGCGTATCTGATTATTAGATATGTTCTGTCCTTCCTCAACCACCTGTTTCGCCCTCTTTTGTAGTTCCTTGGGTAGATGCTCAATGAGGTGTTGCATCTCGTCCCAATGTGCTCTGTCATAGTGCGCAAGTAGTGCTTGAGAGTTAGCGATGCGCCACTGGTTTGCAGCTTGTACTGCGACTCTCTTTCCGGCTGCATCGAACTTGCGGCTCTGTTTATCTGGGGGTGGTGCATCCCCAGATGTGTGGGAGTTGGCTCTCTTGCGAGCGGCTCCTACTACGACAGAATCTGGTGGCAGCTGTGTGGTGATGAAAACAGGGTCTGTGGGAGGCGCTTTGTATTTCTTTTCAACCCTTGGTGTGATTGCCCTACTCTTGACCGGCTCCTTGAAGATTTCCTTTGCGTGCCGAAGCATTCCTGGGAGCATAGGCAGGCTTTGGTAGGAGCTGTGGGTGGATGAGAGGGTGTTGAATAAAAAGTCATCCTCGACTGGTTCTGAGTGGAGGTTTACGTTGTGGAACTCTGCCGCTCTAGCCACCACTTGTGAATAAGCTGTGCTGTCTTCTGGTGGTGAGGGCTTTGTGGGATACGCCTCTGGACTGTTGTCCGACACTGGGGCGTCGTATAAGTCCCAAGCGTCTTGGTCCTGGTCACCTTGGCTCACGGTGGTGTGAGCCGGGGAATGTGATGGAGTTTGTGCTGGCGAAACGTTAGTTACAGGTGGAGGAGAGGGTGGCGGAGTTACCTTTTTCACCATTTTTGTTTGTGGTGCTTGGTCTGTCTGAAACTCCAGTCTCCTTTTTCTCCTAATAGGGGGAAGGGTGCTTATTTTCCCTGTTCCTTCCTGTATGAAAATACGTTTCTGCATATGGTCCACTTCGGTGGATTGCAACTCTTCCTCAAATCTATGCTTTCGCATCTGAGAGGACAAGGACTGCTCCTCTGAATAGGAACCGGTAACTGGGTCGGTTGCGGGTCGTTTCGGCACCGAAACCCTGTCTGTATGCTTTTTCGGCTCTGAGGTGACCTTCTTCTTTTTTAGAGTCGAAACCTCTCGGCGTCGATCTTCCTCGGTGCCGCTGTCTCAGCGTCGAGCCGTTTCGGCACCGCTATCTCGGTGTCGATCCTTTTCAGCAGCACTTTCTCGGTCCCGAGAAGGCTGCGTGCCGGTGTCTCGACCGGAGTCGGACGATCTCGGCACTGTGTCGGCCTTTTTCGGTGCCGATGGTCGGTCACCGAATTTATGGGTCGAGCCATGGCCTGGTGGCAGTGGCGTCCCCTGGGCCTTGTCACTTTTCTTTTGTTTCTTCGACGTCTTACTCACAGTTCTTGGATCGTCGAATTCCTCGGAGTCCGTTTCGTGGATCGAGAAGGTTTCTTCTTCCTCTTGTTCCTCGAACTCTCAGTGCGCTGTTGGCGTGGACGCCATCTGAAGTCTTCTGGCTCGACGGTCACGAAGTGTCTTTCGGGACCGGAACGCACGACAGGCCTCGCAAGTCCCTTCACTGTGCTCAGGCGACAGGCACAGGTTACAGACCAAATGTTGGTCTGTATACAGGTATTTGTTGTGGCATTTGGGACAGAAACGGAACGGGGTCCGTTCCATCAGCGTTGTTGTACACGCGGTCGGGCCGACCAGGCCCCGACGGGGGATCGGAAGCTACCCCGAAGGGCACCGGAGCTCTTCAATCTTCGATGCGGTGTCGATTCAATCTAAGCCGAACCCGAACGCAACAATACCGACGTAATCTTCCGATAGATAGCTAACTTTCCGTTCCGAAACTCGGAGCGACAGGAACACGTCCGAACCCGATGGCGGAAAGAAAACAATCGAAGATGGAGTCGACGCCCATGCGCAATGGAGACGAAGAGGAGGAGTCACTCGGTCCCGTGACTCGAAAGACTTCTTCGAAGAAAAACAACTTGTAACACTCCGACCCAACACCAGATGGCGGGCTATGCACAACATGTGTATCTCCAGCGACAGATGCCATTGAACTCTAGGATTACGGCAACAGATGCTCCGAGGAGGAATGGCAGAATTGTCCCCAGCACTTGTAGCAGGTGAAAGCATAAGGAGGCCACTGCACTGATTTGGGCCTTCTGGGAGTCGTCAATGTCTAGCATTATACCAAGAGATTTGACCTTAACTAATGACATCTCAGAGGTGTCCTGGGATGAAGGCCAGAAGCGATCTTGCCAGTGATGTTAATTTTCCCTAGGAGCAGTAACTCGATATTTGCTTCAAGTTAGCATCAAAAAGTAGCTGTTCGTCCATGTCTGAACAGCGGAGGTGCCACCTACCTGCATCCCACAAAAAAATCATAAAGAAGAACCCAATGCAGCTGTCACTAATTGCACAATTATGACATCATAAACCCCTGAACCATAAGAGAATATGGTAGCTAGTTAATGCCAGGTCTTAATCCTGAAGTATTTCTATTAGTTTTGAATGTTATTCCAAAATATGCAAAATAGCGAAAGATTACAGATAATTGTATTTCCTCTGCAAATGAACAAAAAGAGTGGTCTTCGGAGCCGGCAAAAACTGGCCGTAGGGTTAAGGAGCTGAAACTGGAGACACAAAGATCCACCACTGTAAGTAAGGGAATAAGGCCTTTGCCCCAGACTCTTGAGTCAAAGCCTTTGATTCTTTTCTAGAAAAACTAATTACCAGCATTTCAGCACCTCATTAAGAAAAAGTAGGGAAATAAGCATGGGTGCAAGGACTACTCAGGGTGCAACTTGCGCATGACATCCAAAAGAGTGCTTAACCAGGTCACCCAAGGAGACACGCCTGGAATGCATGTTTCATATTCTTTCACTGGCTAGTGACTGTGGACAAAGACTAGAGCCAAGGATATTAAAACCATCCAAACTGTGCTTCAATGGAACATTCATTGATAACGCTTAGGCTTAATGAAAATTCATTTATGCAGCGATTCTGTTGTGCCACCAAGAACACCATAACCGTGTTACAGATTTGCTGGATGGGTTTGTGGATAAGTACAACCATTTTCTCTAAAAGACTAACCCTCTGAAAGGATATCGTAGGATGAAAACATGTTTAAGAAAGTCGATTTATTTCAGGAAATTATAAAATCCTTCATGTGGTCTTTTCTGTCCCATGGCTCTCTAGGAAGAGCTGGACCACATCATTTCCATTCCAAGAAGGTGAGAGCAGAGGATTCTATGGCTACTTCCCAATCCAAGATATTTCCTGTGAAGTCACTTCAGTGAATTTCTATTTAGGATAGAACAGTTTTTCTTAACCTTTTCACTTTTGTGGACTCCCACTTAGTCAACACTGGAATACGGGGGCCTCCACTGATTCATTATTGGAAACCGGGACCCCCACTAAGTTTTAACTGGAACACAGGGGACCCCAGTCTAAGCAATTTCTATGATTTGAACTGCAAAACAACACAGAAAAATAAAGACACAAGCATTCATCAAACATACAAATAATGAAGTACTGTATTTAATTAAACAAATAAAAAAAAAACGTATACTTTAGTTTTAATGGGAAGGTTGGTGTTTTTCTTAATTGAAAAGAGGGCACTCATCATCCATATTACATTCTGTTTGATGCAGTTGCACTGCTCCCACAAATCAATCTAAGAACATCAACTTAATTTTTATCTCATTTACAGAATGTTTTATATTTTGCTTTTTTATTTACACTTTATTAATCTGTTACTATTATTTAATTTTCTAAGCAGTCGCCAACCCCCCGAGTAGGCGTAGCAGACCCCCAGCAGCCTCTGGACCACAGTTTAAGAACCGCTGATGTAGAAGACTGCTTAATTCAGGGAAAGATATGCTGCAGTGCAGCAAATAGTATTTTTTGTCAAGTTATTTGCCCCTTGCTCTAGATGCTTGTCCCATAGCTTTTTCTCCAAGATTTTAATTGGATTCAAGAAAAGTTTGCAACTTTCTATAGCAAGTTTCCTGATACTGGGTAGTTTAGGGTTCTTAAACTTATCTTTGCATCAATTGCTGATTTGTTTCCTCAAATGTCTTCTTCCATATATATCTAGACAATTATTTTCCTGCTGTGTTTTTCCTCCCTTGCGACCCTTCTTGAGTGCCCCTGCTTACTATGCACTGCTTGTTCTCTGTAGGTGGCACCATGGCTGCAAATCAGATTCTAGCAAGTGTCAGCCAGCAGTGAAGTATAGACAGCAGCCTCAAGTCTATTCTGGAAATTGACAAGATTCTCGATTTGGAAAAGGAGAGCTGGTACATGAACACAACAGCAGTAACCTGTACTTTGCTCACAAGCCCGTTGTGGGCTCCGTGTCCTCTGAAGAATAGTGGGAGAGTCCATGCCTGTGAAATATAGTGCTGTACACACCGAGGGTCTTGGCCCTGCTACCAATGAACTGCAGATAACTGAGTTGCCTACTGAGCTATCTAGGTCTTGGCTTACTGCTTGGCTAAGGGCTCAGAAATACCATTTTGGGCAGCAGAATTACAATGAAGAGCCAGAAGGTTCAGAATGGGATGAAGCAGGGACATCTTAAGGATTTTTAGGGCCCTGGGCTAAGCATATGTTGGGGGCCTTTTTTGGGGACATTTTTGAATTTATGTTCCAATTTCAGCTGTTTCATGCCCTCTTTGGCCAGGTCACTATCAGTGCACCGGTGCACTCATCCAAATTCTAAATGTGTTTACATCTAATATTCATGGATAGTGAATGTTTTCTGAATGTTTTTCAATATTGTGAAAAAGCAACTGCTCACTAATACTACTGCACATAATCTATATGACACCCTCCCATTTCTCATAAGTGAGGTTCTATTTTGAGCTAAAGGGAACTTTTTATGTATGTTGCATGTAACAAACAGCATTTCTCAGCAAAAAGGCTGTAACACACTCTCACACATCACCCACATTAAACATAAATTAAAGGAAAACGTAATTTAAAACAAGTTGTTAAGAATTATTCAAGGTCATCAGGGCAAGACACTCAGCAGAACAGAGCTGGGTCTATCGGGGACATAAAAGGCTGGTACCCTCAACCGCAGCCCACTTTGCCCATGCCTCAAAACATCTCTAAGATGAAGCCTTGGATCCCCATGCCTCCTGACTGCACGGGCATGCACCTGCAACAGGGGGGCTGAATACAGCACATATCGTCACACACGTAATAGAACCTGATTGTAGAGTAGTTTGTCTCCCCTTCTGCCATGGAATGCCAAGAGTATTGGGACCCAAGCCCCTGGCAATAAGTCAGAGAAAGCCTGGCCCATCAGCCTGCAGAGACCAGTGCATAAAAAAGCACGTACACCACTTTAGAGGAGAGCTGAGGTTTGTCACCCAGCCTTGCCAGTTTCCCCTCATTAGATATAGACCAGAGTGTTAACCCAGTTTAAGTAACAATCCAGCCCTGAAATGCCCTTTGAAGCTGCCCTCATCATCCTACCTCAGAGCCACCTCAGTAACAAGTGCACCTACATAATTTACCTGTCATAGTTTGACTCTTGCTCTAGGCAAGGCAGCTGGTTTAAGGATGACAGTACTTATGTTTGTAGGCTACTAGGCCTGTCCTACAACAAGTCACAACTGTCGTCCCAACTCTCCCAGCTCACAAGCAGCACCTCACCAAAAACCCAAATTTTAAAAGGTGATTTGTGGCAGCCTTCCCGCATGGACTCCAGAGTGAGACATCTCAGAAAGTGTCATGGTTAAACAGAGTACCCCTTTCTCACATGAACAACATGTCTCAATCAAACACAGGCAATGAAGAAGATGCAGTAAGGTTTCAACAGGTTTTATTTAACAAAACTGCAATCTATGATACGTTGCATGGGCTGCAATGATTATGATAATGAACAGTGCAAGAAACAGAATGGTGAAGACAGTCATTGATACAAAGACCCCCACCATCTTACAATGACATAAAATAACATGAGATATGAAATATGTCCTAATACCCTAATAATGTGAACCTAATCTCTAATCTAAAAGAGAGCTAGGTGTGTTAAACCTAACCTCCCAATGCTATGTCCATGAGAAAAGCCCCCCAACCCTTGTTACCTTGGAACGAGGTATCAAGCTCAGTCTCTGTAGGGACAAGAAGACTGGGTCAGCGTCAAGGCGACGTGCAGCATCAATAGCAGCTATAGCATCTGGTCGGAATCCCTCTGACTATCTGTCTAAGTGATGTGCATTTATACAGATCTGCTCGGACCCCTGATGTAGGTCTGTTCCCAAACAATAGATAACAAGACATGCCATGCTTGGGACAGCAATTTATGTAAACAATTCCCTTGAAGGTGTGACGAGGGAAAGTACCTAATGTGAACACCTACAGTTTGTTTATCTTTGTCGGTTGATATTAACGCCTTAGCGTGGTGGCACTGGTAATATTAAACTAAAACATTGGCCTAACTAGAAACAAGGCAGCCATTTTAAAACATATAATTAAATAAATGCGCTAAAACAGAGCAAGCTAAGTAGGGTAAAAGTCATTGGGTGACGGGCATGAGTCTTCAAGCCAAAGGCTAAGCGAACTTCTGTTTCCCATTAAAAT
The DNA here is from genome assembly GCF_031143425.1 of Pleurodeles waltl. Lineage (NCBI taxonomy): Eukaryota > Metazoa > Chordata > Amphibia > Caudata > Salamandridae > Pleurodeles > Pleurodeles waltl. The sequence goes on along the minus strand of NC_090446.1, from coordinate 971,395,089 downwards.
AAGGTAGGATTCAGTACACACATCCTAGTGCACTACGGTACATATCTTTTCCCTCATGCAACTGACACTGCAGTGTGTGCTGGATGCCCTCTGGACTATGGGTATACTAAAAAGGGTATATCCTTATGCAGTCCACAGTGCTGAAACTGTCGCCGACAAGCGTTGCTGAATGTTACCTGCATAGGATACACTGGTCCAATGTTTCCTATGGCACTTAAGCTCAAGTTTCGCTGTTCTTGTTAGGATCAAACATCAGGAACCATAATGACTAGAGACATAATTTAATTTGTGAGCAATTTTATATTAATATACAATGTGTGTGTGGTGGAATAAAAGAGCTATTCCCTTTTTATGGTGAAAGCCTCAGTGAGTACATTTAAATGTATTGACTATGGCGATAATGTGTGGTACCAACCCTTAAACAACCATGATTGTTTGACCACTATCACCATGGGGCAGCCAAGGAAACAACAGAGTCTTTGTGTAATGAAGAAGAGCAACAGGCACTCAGGCTATTAAAAAGCACATGCAGTACCAGCTTTAAGACACTTAGGGGCTCCCTATTTGCTATCTAAAGTCTGAAACACACTCTATAAAGAACGCCTGCTTGCTCATGCGTGTACGTACATATACACACACACACACACACACACACACACACACACACACACACACACACACTACACTTCCGGGCTGCAGTCGCCTCACATACATACAATCCCTGCTTGTCATCTACTCTCACACATTATTCCTGCTAATGAACTGGTTAGCTTGTATTTTTCTGGACGAATGTCATCAAGGGCTTGTATCACTCTCAACCCTGGAGCCAGGCCTTCTGTTAGATAATGAATCCTTGGGATTATGTTGGTAATGTCACCGATAGCTCATTCCCTGCACTGAAAAACAATACAGAAAATAAATCTTACTTTACTTGAATGTTTATAAACTGAATTAAACGGGGAGCATCTAGAAGTCGTAGAGACCTTCAAATGTAATTAAGGTTGGCAGTGATGGGTACTGGGGACTCTTCAGTTAACATGGGCATAGGTCGTGAGTTACAGATAAAACAACCTTTTGGAGAAATAGTCCGATATTCAAAGTTTTCACTTTCGAGTAGGATGATGATGGGAAACAAAATCCCTCTCAACCGTCTGTTGGTTGGTAGGGGGTCAATCAATTTACAAGTAGTTGTGAGGGGCTTATAGTTTTCCCTTTCAAAGTTGTCTGGTGTGCTCCTCAGTGACGCTAATATGTCCCCATGGAAGTAACCACAAGTTAATTACTCATGGATTTCCTCCGGGGCCTTGAACAGTAAACAGAACTGGTTTCAATTCACCTTACCTTCTTAAGAGCTTCTGATGTATAGCAATGCTAACAACATCAGAGCTAGAAGGTTCCCAATCGACTAGAATGCGTGTGCACTTGTACAGCATATTCCAAAGGCTTCTAAAGATTCCAGGAGGATCTGGGAGAGTGAAGTGACACTAAATCATAAAGGTGACCTCCTGCCATGGTGTACTACTTCAGTGTACCACACCAGACACAAAGAACACAGCAGTAGGTCAATGTTGACACAACAGGCTTCTCACTGTAAACCCGACACACAGAAAAAACATAGTTGCCGTCTGAATATAAAGACAAAGATGAAAAGTCCTGTGATTGGTGGATGGAAACATGCACTGAAGACAAACTGGAGAGCACTAGAGACTGATTGTGGAGATGCTCCCCAGTGATAAGTGTTTGAATGAATAACAATGGGATAAGGACACGTGCAGCGTGATAGGACACCTCCAAGTACCTCCTTCCTATAAATAAAAAGTCCTGTCACACACAGTATTGAAGGCCCCAGTAAAAGCTGCAATAGCCTACACTTCTGCAGAGACTGTGAGAAATCTGGGGGCAGTGGCACTCGGTTTGCAGTGTCCTGATGACAACAGCACAGTTAGCTTGCCCTCGAAACAGAGAATCTGCCTCCTTCACCTGTTCTACTCAGAGAGTTCAGAGAAGCTGTCTACTTGGCCTGCTCCCTCCAGACAGGGCGCTTGCTTCGCAGGTAGAACACAGAAAAAACTGTCTAAGTGGCCTACTGTGTACAATGCACCCAAAGAAGGTGCCTGCATGGCCTGTTATGGCCAGAAATCTCAGAGACACTGCTGGCTTGGTCTGTTATGCTCACAGTGCAAAGAGACTGGCAGTGGTCTTGTTCTCAGCTTCCAGTGAAGTGGGCTAGTGGACCAGATATACCAGTCCAGAGAAGCTACCTGCCTGGCCTCTTATGCCGAGGAGCAGTACTGTGTGCACCAGGTGGGCAACGGCCACTGGGCTTTAAGGCCTTCAGCCTTTAAAGCCTAATTCAACGCGCCCACCCACACCCGTCGAGTGTTGTGGGCTGGGGCTTTAAATTTGGAGAGATGATAGATGTGTATAGCGTTACCACCTTTTTCAGATAAAATATGGGCAACAAGCTTGTATTTGAATATCAATTTGTGGATAAATCTGATGTATGCCTTTTATTTAACAGTTACGCCTCCATTAGCTTTAATTGACATTTAGGGATTATGTACATTGCATGGAAATAATTTAGGTGCGATTTATGGTTGTATTAACTGTTAAATCCTTTTATTGCGTGCAGGAATAAATACCAGCCTTTGCTGTGGTTCCACATTTTCTTTTATCTGCCTTTTTTTTAAAATACCATCCATTTTACTAACAGATTGGCCTGGTGTCACTCCTACAAGAAGAGTACATCATGGAGAGAAAAACTGGATGTCGGTGGAGCAGAACCACTGAGACAAAGTAAGAAGCTGGGGGAGTGAGGGAAAAGTCAAACAGAGAGGTAATCAATTAATCAATCAGGTGCTATTTGTATAGTGCGGCTTATCACCCGAATGGGTATCCAGGCGCTTGTTGCAGGTGTTTATTCGAAAAGCCAGGCTTTCAGTCCCTTTCTGAAGTGGGTCAGCAAGGGTGCAGTGTGGAGGTGGAGGTGTTCCAGGCTTTGACGGCGAGGTGGGAGAAGGATCGTCCTCCGGCACAGCTTCGCTGGAGGACGCAGGAATAGGAACAAGAAAGGGGAGGGATGGGTGTATGATGGGAAGAAACCGCGACAGAAAATGAGGAGGAGAGCATAGAGGGGAGACTTTATAACAAGCAAGAAAAAATAAAACAAGAGGGAAGAGAGGTAGATGGAGGAAGAGAAGATGCTGGGAGGAGAGAGATGGTGAAGAGTGATGACAAGAGGTGGATGTAAGAGGGAAAGAACCATTATGAGAAGGAAAGGGGCTCACCATTGAGGGGCCAGGAGAATACTCTAGACTACTGGCTAAGACACTTCCTTGTCCGTGGTAAGAATCTCATTGGAAAAGTAGCAAAGGGCGTTTTTCCTGCAATTGTGAGTAGATTTGACATAATCTTGCAAAAAGACCGCTATATAGAGAGTGTTGTTCTGATAGTGTACCCGAGACTGCTGTATCACTACAGTGATGCATGAAACTGCAACCTGGTACATCATGGGGCTTCTAATTGATAGTTAGGCACATATGCTACTGCAGCAGCTGGATACTGTGACAGAGATATTCGAGTCTGGACAGCCTAACAAACAAGAATAGTGGGCAGCGACATTACCTCATGATGCTTAATAGCAAAACTGTGACCGCACAATTCAAACACCAAAGGAGGCCGAGGAGGTAAAGCACTCTTGAGCATCTGCATAGATCAGACACATGGCAATCCAAAAAGATGGAAAAACCATGACAGAGCCACCCAGTTCCTTCTCCACTGGGAGATTTTCACAGCTAGTCACATATCACTGTAGCATTGAAGATTGTTGCAACAGAGGGTCCTGCAGCTGTGAACACTGCTGGCAGATTCAGCCACATATTTCTTCAATAGAGGATACCCGTCAAGCATTAGAGGCAAAGATTGACACTCTAGTGCACGATGCAGAGTTAACTTGGAGCAGATCAAAAGAAACTGGCAGGTTTAGAATTAGAAGCTGGAACAAAACTGACGATGATGGCACCTGATATATGAGCCCTGAGGAAGCACTTTGAGACAGAATCCCATTCCCTTAAATACTAGGGCAAGGATGCAGAAAGAAGAGCTATGAGAAGCAAATATCGGATAGTAGGCCTCCCTAAACGAGCAGAGAACCAGAGCACCGAGCTGTTTATGGAAGAGTAACTGAGCACAGTAGTTGTAGCCAATGTCCTACCAAGTTCTTTTCAGTTGAACGGCACGCAAGATCCTGGTATTGTCATTCCTGCTCCGAGTACCAGTCACACCTATAATTGTTAAACAACAACATAGATGTCATCCTGCAAAAAAGTGTGAGGCATGCATTCCTTAGCCTTGCGCACAACTCCCAAGGATCTCCCATCTCAATGCCAGCCAGTACCATTAGGGAGTGGTAATGAGGCTAAGACAGGTCCAATGATTTTCCACAGCAGAACAGTGCCATAGATAAGAACAGCTCTCATCCATGCCTCGTCCTTCTGACTCCCTCCCTGCCTCTTAAAAGTGTTGCTGGCTGAATGCTACTTTGTTTATATCTGAGTTACAAAATGTTGAATTGAAAATGTGTATTTTGGATTGTATGCAGAGGTTAAGGCCATGAAACCAAGGTGGATTGAACAGCTCCTGGCCACGGTGTATAAAGATCAAATTAATTTTATTCGGTATACAAAAATAGTATAACCATAAAGGCATTCATTGATATATGTGTTGCAATTGATACGATCATTTAAAAAATTCACTATCCAAATTAATCATTTTATACTAAGACAAAGTACATACAATGGCTGTTAATAATAACCATACAAATGTATTCCAGAGTAATAACCCAATCTAAAAAAAAAACATACAAAAAAGTGCTTAGTGCAGATACAAACATCAAGGAGTGACCTTTACTCAAGAACCAAAGTTGCACCTTTCCCTATTAAACAGCTCCATCAGCAGGAAATACCAAATGCAGTTATTTACTTTCCTACTAGCTGCCTAAGATGAATGGCAGTACATAAAAATGTATAAACCATCAGGCAAATGAACTTTGACTGAAGAAGCTGTAGATAACACAATGCAGATCTACACCAATAACTTCTAATATTCAGATGTCTCAATAAGGGAATCAGGAACAGTTTCGGAGGGGCATTATATAATTTACAAATAAAGAAAAAATGTCAAATAGACTGGGCTGCTACTGAATCACAAGGGCAAAGGTCCAGGTATGCATCTTAGAATGTAGAACTGGGATAAGAAACCAATAAATGAGCTATACTACATTTAAACATGATCAAATGAAATCTTTGTGAATAGTAAAGGGGAAATGACAGATATGGTTCCATGGTCACAGTGGTAATAAGAGGTAAAAATTCTAATCCGCTTCTTTTTGGACTTGCGCTCTAGCCTTTTTTGGGAAAACATAGCAAGCAGATCGTGTTTGAGCTGCTTTTTTGGGATGACGCTATTATGAATGGATTGGAGTAACAGTATTATGTCCCCAACAGGGCCAAATGCTTTACATAGGATAACCAAGGAAATGTCTGTGCTTTGTCTAAAGACTTACAGTCATTGATTAGGGCCTGCTTAAACAGAGTTCCTTGTTTAACCCGTATCGATCTCCATAATAGCAAGAGTGCTACTTTACCATAATCTACTACTGGAACAAGTACGAATTCTGCACGGCAAAGATATATAGGAAGACTATTAAGAACAGACAGATAGTCTTCATAAAAATGTATTTTCTGACACCTGAGGGGCATCCCCATTACAATAGCCCCGGACAGCTGGTCTAAATATCGCCAAGGCAAGGATTCATGCATTATATATATTAACCATGGAAGTCAGATGTTTATTACCTAGCTTCCTCGCAAATCTGAAAACTGCTTCAGTAGACTGTTCAAGTCTTTGTTTTCCAGTATTGATCAGGTGAGTCCATGTACATTTATTATCAAAGTGAACACCCAGATATGACAAAGAAGAGGCTTATGAACGTTTTCTCACCATTAATATACTGGGACATAAGAATGGAGCAGGTTTTCCCTATAACCATAACATGGGATATTGTAATACTTGCCTTTAGGCCCAAGTCATTCATAAAAAGATAAAACCTACTAAGTAGCTTTTGTAAGGTTATTCCGTTCTTGCAACTGAAAAACAGTTGTCAGTGTGCAGGAGAGCTGGTAGCTTCCTACAGCCAACCTTTGGAACATTGACCTCTTCTGCATTAAGAAAATCCTGAAGATTGTTTATACAAAGACAAAATAAAAAAGGGGCCAGTATGCCCCCCTGCCTTACACCCCGAATTAACTTCAGTTGGGTCACTAAGTTCACCATTCTTCCCATACCTCACCCGACCCATCAATCCATTATGAATGGAGGCGAGAAAATAAACCAAAGCAGGATCAAAACCCCTATTCAACATCTTGGCCAAGAGTTTTCCTCTGCCCACCCAGTCAAAGGCAGAGATTAAGTCCAGGAAACCAAGGTGTAGGGATTGAACTAAATTACTTCACTGCACTGAGTGGCTTTCATTGGAATGGACAGTCAAGACCCCCTTCTAACTTGACAATTTTATTAGTGACTCAAGAGCAAAGTCAGCTGTCTTGTTTCCTTTACTGTTATAGATGGAGCAACATTATGGTCTATTAAGCAACATACAATTGAGATATTTGCATGGTGTGCATTCTGAACTGAGTTATTTCGAGGGACTCTCAAATGGTATGTTAATGGAGAAGGAAGGCACAGGGAAGAAAGGTCACATAGTTTGGTCAAGCTGCAAACCTGGGATTGATACCGGGTTTCCTCATCGCACATTGTGCACTTGTGACATTGGATGGCTATCGCATTTTTTCATTATCTGCTTTTATGACATTTTTTTATTGTTCCAAGAGGCAAGTCTGTTGTCTTGTGTCTCCAGTACAATATCCTTATTGTTATAACTGGAGCAACATGATGGTCGAATAAACCACATACACGAAAGGGATTTGTACAGCGTGCATCCTGAACTGAATTATCTCATGGTGCTCTTAAATGTGATAATGGAAATGCGCCACTGCATTCAAGCTAGCCTAGCTGATGAAGGGTGATGAAACCGGTCCTAGGATGCTTGTTTCTGGTCCAGGAAGGACCTGGCTTGGCAGTTTGGGCTGGACTGTTCCCATGAGGAACTGATTTGCATATGGTTGGGTCCAAACTGGAGTGGCGTGGTGAGCAAAAAAACAATGGATTAAACCCAGATCTTTGTGACTGGGGGTGAATGTTTGCATTGTTCAGCATTCCGTCCATCATCTGTTCTTTTTCCATTTGTCACCCCAAGTGGGAAGGTTATGCCCAGACATGGGTCCTGTGCTCTCTGCGTCACTGGATTCAAGCTAGCCTAGCTGATGAGGGATGATACCCTGAAACCGGTCCTAGGATGCTTGTTTCCGGTTCGGGAAGGACCTGGCTTAGCAGTCCGGACTGGACTGTGCCCATGAGGAACAGGGTCAAGACTGATTTGCATATCGCGGAGTCCAAATTGGGGTGGCGTGGTATGCAAGCAAACTAAGGATTAAACCCAGTCTTTGTGACTGGGGGGTGAATGTTTGCATTGTTCCGCATTCCGTCTATCATCTGTTCTTTTTGATAATGGAAAAGGAGTCACATAGTATTGCTACGCTTCCAGACTCAGTCATGGCATCACAACTAGTTTTTGCCTTGGGCCCCAAAAAAGCATCTGACTAGCCTGGATGCATCTGACTGGCCCGAAATGCTTACACAATTAGCAGACGTACAGATTTTTCCTGATAACAGTCTGGCGGTACAACAACAAGAGAGAATGTTTCTGGAAGCTCAGAAATGACTCCCTGAAATAACACCTCAAGTACATGTTATCATTCCCAGCAGACCTGAAAGTCCTGCACAATACAAAATCTCACTTTTTCACCAGTGCATCAGCAGAGTGGACATGGGCTGGAGCACTGAAACTGTGGACCAGTCCCATTACAGAGCAAGACTGTGATGGTAATGAGGGGGAAACTGCAGTAGGTTGGCAGACCATCCTCTACTCAGCACAAGCAGAGAGTTGTTGCAGCAGTGGTGGCATTCCATGAACCCCTGAGCTTGATGGGCACCAGTGATTCTGGAGACAGTACATTGCCAATTGGTGGTGAGACGGACATCCCGGAAAACATCTCTGCAGATGAGACCAATTGCTGTAGCCGAGTACTTAGGTAAAACAATATCAGACCATTGCCTGCTCCTCGTTATTTTAGTCTGTGGTATTTTGTCCATCAGCATTCTCACATGGAGACTGAAGGGACAGGGCTGTAAGATGCAGCTTTTCAGGGGACTGTGAGCGAAAGTGAACTATCATAGAAAAAATGAAAATAAATCAGGGAGCGTGCTGACCAACTAAGAAGTGTTAAACTTAGTGATCTGGGAAGCGTTTACCAGGACAGTAACCAAGGCTGCAATTATGCTATAGATGAAAGTGAAAAAGACAGTGGTTGCCACGTATATCCTTCAGAGGAATTCTGTGGTTGGCATTTAGGACAAAGATAGATTACTAGCATGTAAGTAAAAGTGACCCTGTGTGATCACGTAAAGAACTCCAATACCTCCGGGCCGAGTTTTGTGCTATATAAAACTGCTAAATAAATAGCGGATTACCCACAAACAATATTGAGTCAGAGGCTGAATTTGGCTTCGCCTCCAGCTTTTGAAGTGTCATCTCTCACGAAATTTGGGTCTAGCTGTGCCAATAGTGGACGAAAAGCATCAACACGAGTCAGACCAGGTGAAGCAGCCACCTGCTTAGGAAATAAGAAGCGTCACAAGAATGCCTTGGGTCTTGCACTATGTTCTCTGAGCGCCACTCGCTTCACCTAAAGCACTGTGGAAAAGCCCCCACCTGCGTCACACGCAATGCTGGCCACTACCAGCTCCTCCTGCTGGTTACCAAGGAGACTAGAGGCTCTCCACTGTCAACAAAAACAACTGCACACGCTGGTTTCTTAAGAAGCCCTTTAAGTACCAGCTTTGGCACAGCCTAGTCCTCTTCACTCAGAACAGAGCAGTGAAGCCCGAGCAAGAACGGGGAGGTGATGGTTAAGTAGCAGACCGTGAAGCCAGGGAATCGATCCCGAGTTTCTATATGAACTAATTCTGTGATCCTCCTTGAATGACTTCAGAATCCTTACTTTCATTTCACAAATGTGTCTAAATTCGGAGCGCTTCGAAGCAGGGTAACAACTCTAGTGTAAAGCATTATATAAAACGAACCGTAATTTACACGGCAGTAGCATCATCGCTTGCTATTTTGGTTTCACAGTGAACAAAATGTGCTGTGGAACAAAAGTGTGGCATGATGTATGCACCCGTTAATCCCTAGAAGTTGTTCACTTCGAGGGGTGTGGTTTACCGTTTTCCCCATGCATTGGCTGTTATTTGGGTAATGATAGGCCGCTTTGTGGTAGTATATGCAATTACTTGCAGTTCACTGCACATAAATTGCATTTTTACTTTAAGGAGCTGCTATCACTAGGAAAAGAATGAGCATGTCTCAAGGGCAGAAAAAGATTATGAACTTTCCTCCCTTTGCAAGTGTATTACGCAGCAGCAAGGAAGCCCCAGAGAACCTCAAATATAATCGACATAAAGCCAGAATGCCTTTCGTAGAGAAGGGGGGGGGGGTCTGTGAAGATGTGTGGCACCAAAGAAGTGGGTAGAAGATTTACTTAATTCCAAATAAAGCAGGTCCAGTAAGTTCTCCTCCTCTGACTTCCAGTTCCAACTGCCTGAAGCTGCGTTCGCTGGAGCTCACAGCTCGAAGGGCTGGAACATGACATTTAAAACAGATAAGATAGTAACATGTTACCTAACAGGTGAGTGCAAGTGCATTGGAACAAACATGGGACTTGGTTCCAAAACACTGCACAAGTGTAGTGGCATGCATGAGAGAGGGGCAGGGTGGTGTGTGTGTGATGGGTAGACAATGCGAGGAGCTGCCTCTATGAGCTTCTGGGTTGAGTGCGTGTTTGCATTATGGTGGGATTGGAGGTGCACGTCTCTATGTGGGGAGGGTGAAAGAAGAACTTGGCCAGTAGTGGAGCCGTGGACTTGTGTATGTGAACAGACAACCTGCATGTCTGTAGGGGGAAAGACTGTGTATGTGGGTAGTCTGTGTGGGTGATGAGAAGTAACATAAAACGTGCACACAGGGGCAAGGATGTGCGCGGGACCAAGGACCTGTGTGTGGTGGTCAGGAAGTGTGGTTGAAGGTAAATGCATGCGAGTTTAATGATAAGGCGTGTCAGGAGTATTCACGCCACAAATTACAACTCTGTTTTTCCGCTCTTTATACACTGCTTCTGTGGCCATATTCAGTAGTGGCTGAACATGTCCCTGTTATGTTTTTGCTGTCATGTGACATCACAGGAAGGGCTCTATATTGTGTCCGACTTTCCTAAAAGTGGCGCAGGAGAGAACTGTAACGATGAGCTCGCCGTTAATAGTAATATCTTTACTGAAGAAACGATCCTGGAGCAGCGGAGGGGAAACAACACAACAAGCTTCCTTCCAGCTCCTCGCCTGTCGCTCCTCTCCCCGCTACATTCGAACCCCACTCCCCCAGTTCCGTCGTGACAATATGGATGAGCTCAGTGTGTCCCACCGAGCTTACATCACGACAAAAGGGCTTGCAAGACTGATCAAACAATTATTCAGAATGCTGGTGCTCCCATCGAGGATCCACGCACCGATCTTCACGCCATTCGAAGCGAGTATTGTGAAGCAGCTAATGCACTAAAGTGAACACGAGTGCAGCCCGGTCGCGGTCTGTAAGGGCGGGACGGACAGCACCAGAGCCTGCTCTCGAGAGATGACCTACATCACAGTGAATGCGGTAGGATCCATCACCAAGACCTGTTCACAGACGGGCGGGGACAAGCTACAATTGCTCTTTGTTTGGAAGGTTGGATCTTTAACGCTCCCTTAGGTAGACTGCACTCAGCAAAGCATTAATCTGCAGCTATGAGTTATTTAGAAGTGGTGTATCAATGGTCACCTAAACGGTAACTTCACGGTCTCTACTATCTCATGTGAGTTTCTTTTTACTATACCTCCTCCTTTTCTATTGCTGTTCCACCGAGCCGGTCGAAAATACAAACATCTATATTCCCTTGATGATTTGACAGCAAGATTCAGGCTCCAGGTGAATCAACTAGTGCGGCCTAAAAGATGAGTCGAGGCTCGCAATGTGGCCTGGTTAAGACCCATGGAATTATTTCCCTCTAACCACCTGGGGTTCTGCTAGCAACAAACAGGTCGCCACAGGTTAGGTGTTCTTTTGAAAAGAAGGGAGAACTGAGGCAGCACAGCCCATACCTCCCTGAGGGTGTGATGAATACCTCACTCTTGGATGGGCGTTTGCACTGCGCTATCTCTGGTGATGTAATTAAGGGCAGGCTGCAGATTAGGCTTGGGCATATTGAAGGCATACCTACTTTCTCAGTAGTCTGACCCGAACAACTGCTTCCTGCAACTAATACCACAGAAAATGTGCTCACTTACATCTGCTCCATAGTGTCAACACAGCGAGCAGATGGGGTCCATGGCTTTCTGGCACTACTACTAACGCCAAGAAGACCGACGGACAATCGGAGGATTACGGGTGTACTAAGTATCTCTAGGAGGATAGACATTTATGCCTACAATACTGCAGTTGATTGAGTCACCAAGAAAAATAACTTCTCCCACACCACGTGTATTCTGAAAACCCTGCCTTCTGAGAAGGAGATTCCACATTTTACAAGATTTTCTAACTAGAATATCGCAACTCATTCGCAAACCTGCCTAAGAACAAAGGATTGTTCCATGTAATATAATGAAACACGCTAGTAACCTGTAATTACATTTTTTTAGATGTCAATTTGACCTACTAAAGGTACAGTAGCAATGCAAATAATGTTACTTGGTGTGGTGAAGGACCATAAAGGAGCCAGGTAAGTGGTGTCAGCTTGCTTTGCAGGTATGTACAGAGCACAGGGTACGCGGCCTGTGCAGAATCACCTCCCTTCTTGTTTCCCCGCTGTTCCTAGCTCCAATGGGTCTCCCCTTCCTGAGCCCATCACTTCCTCTTCCCCCACCAGGTATCCGGGAAGTAATGTCCTCAGGGCCCTGGTACCCACAACAGTTAACACTTGTAGAGTTTGTATTTGCTGTGAACAAGAGCACAATGTCAGAGCCACCACTAGACATATGTCCTCTTGCTTTGCTGAAGGAGATGATTTAAAACTCATTTCTCACTCACACTGTTATGGCCCCATCTACTTTTACTTTAGCGCCGGGCTGGTAAGGCTATGGAAGGACCACTGCTAAGGAAACTCGCTATGGCGCACTGACCCAGGTAACTGTCTAGCTGTGCACAACGTGTCATGAGTCAAAACTCTTTGTCCCGATTCAATATCATTTGAGGCTCACAATTCTTCCAATACCAGGCAGGTAGAATTGTGCCCAAGGCTGTGCTGTGATTAGTCCATTGTAACTTATTTACGCTGTACAAATGCCAAAACCTTCGTTGCTAAGCAACGTCTTTTCGAAAATGCTCTAAATTTTATTTACACAAATGTTTTTGATGGCTATCAATGTATTCCAAATGATGTATCAATGACTATGTTTTTAATAATGGTGGCCTCTTTAATGTATCTAAACAATGGGTGTCCTATTCCCTCAGTTGTTTTCCCTTCGCCAGAGTCACCGGTTTCAACCCCCGATATCTGCGGACTGACCATGCCCCTTCCAACTCCAGGAGCTGCATTTTATCTCCGTGGTTGTTCCTGGATGATCGACAGGGACTATCGCTCCTGTCTAATTCACATGCAGTACTGTGAGCCCTCTGCACTTGCTTTAGGACAGAGTCGGTCTCTGCCGTCTCGCTGCCTATACTTTACACACACCAGTTTCTCCTCTTGGGTTCAATTCTTTGCCCCTCACGCACCTTTGATCTTTCAGTGGTTGGGCGGAGGCGCCCGTTTTACCTTTAACTGTGCCCGATTGTCACAGACTTTTTTCTCATGTGCGCCTGTTCTTCGAGAGCGAGTTAACTCCCAATTGCCCCCTCCAGCCTGCACTGCTAATCACAAGATACCTCCTATTGAACTGATGCGGGCCCCTCTGCATGGCTGCTTACTGGCCCGACCCTATTTGGACCAGCACTTGACACTGATTCAGCTATCCTGGCCGCCTCGCAGGCTCCCTCAGTAGCTTTCATTCATTAGTGGAGCAGTCCCAATGATTTAAATACTTGTGTGCCAACATTCATTTTTCCATATATCAGGCTATTCATAGTACTCATGACACATAGTGCCTAACTTATTTACAGTAAGCCTCTACTATATGGTTAATTTTAAGTAGAGAAAGAGTATCACATGGACATGTGCGACCACTATATCTGGCTAACTTATTTCTTTTCCCTATCCTGTCACTCAGGTTTTAGGAATTATGACCCAATTGCCAAACGTGGATTCTTACAGGTACTAGGAATGAGTCCTGCTCCCTATTTATCTGAGACATTCATTATCTTATTTTTCCCTGACCTAGTCAGTGAACTGCTCTGCCTCCAAGTATCTTCACCGGCAAGTAGAGCCCTTTGTTCCTCTGAACTCTGTCAGGAGTTCGAGGTCCTCCTCCACCCGCAGGCTTCTGCCTGCACCTCATCCCTGGTGTCTAGTGGGAGAGCTCTGCTCTTCTACTAGGCTGCCCTCTGCCTCTTTTGCCTCTGTTTCACTCTTTGTGTGCTTTTCCTTCCGTGTTCTTTCCCTTTTGTGTTCCTTTTGTCTATCGCTTACTGCATTTCACTCTCCCCTCCCTCTTTCTTTCTCCTTTCACTCCTCTCTCTCTCTCTCTCTCGCCCTCCCACTCTTCAGTCCCCACCACCGCTGCCCCCACAGCCCGCCCCCTTTTTTCGTGCCGTTTTCCACCCCATCCCCCAGCTGTCCTCTCTTCGCTACTTAATGGCGGCTGCGCGCAGCGGGCCGTGCCTAAGGCAAGCCTGTCTACGCCCATCCGTGACCAGAACGCGACCAGTGCCAGGACCCCTGGCCCTGCCACCTCTACACAGCAGATGAACTCATCGCACTCAACTCAGGACGCAACAACAATTACAAGAAAGCAGCTCCAGGCAACACACAGTCCATTCGGCTGCCTCCACTGCTGTCAGATCTGCACCACCATCAAGACCCGGGACCCAGCACAACCCACCTGCAACAACTCATCGAACCCTAAACCCCTGAAGTGCATCCTCTTCAATGTCCGCTGCCTCCATAAACACGCCACAGAAATCTGGGACCTCCTCGGCAGCATCACCCCGCATGTCGCATTCCTCACCGAGACCTGGACCAACAACACCTCAAGCCCAGACACTAACATCCCCCAGGAGTACAAGATCGCCCCAGCTGCCCTGGGAGGGGAATCGCCATCGTCCACAGGTCCAACCTCCGCCTAAACACACACTCCAAAGACTCAAACAAAGCCACTAACCTGATGGAACACCTCCACTTCAAGCTACACACCAGCCCGACATCCACCATCAGGGGAACAATCATCTACTGCCCTCCCGGACCCCGCACACCTTCCGCCGGCTCCATCAAGGACTCCATCTCCGCACAAGCCATCGCAGCCACCAACTACACCTTGCTGGGAGACCTTAACTTCCACCTCGAGAAACCACAAGACCCAACACCACTTCCCTCCTAGTCAACCTCCGCAACATAGGACTTAGATCGTGACAGAGCCAACACACTTGCCAGGACACACCCTTGATCCCATCTTCACTACAGGAACCACCGCTCCATTGAGCCACACCACAGAACTCCCATGGACAGATCACCGATGCATCCACTTCACCTTCAACTCACCCACCATCACCAGACCCCAACCATCACACAGAAACTGGACAATAATAACCGACAATCAGCTCACCGCCGCCCTTTCCATCGCTGCACCCACCATTTCATGCAACAAGGACCCAAACACCACAGCACTCACCTTCCACAAGTGGATGACTGACTGCTCCAACACCATAGCCCCCCTCAAAAAGAACACCCATGCAAAGAGAGCCAGCTGGTTCACCTCCGAACTCCAGAAATCAAGACGCACCTGTAGCCGCCTTGAGAAAATCTGGAGATACACTAAATCCCCAGAAGCCCACTGCAACTTCAAAGCAGCCACCACCAACTCATCAAAAACACCAGAAAGAAGGCTATCCAAGACAGGATCAAGATCATCCTTGACAGTTTCAACAAGGACAACCCACGCGTTGAAACCCCTCCACCCCCGTCCAGCAACCGACACCAACAAACCCACTATTGCCACCTGGACACCCCTCTCCAATGAAGATACATTGAAAACCACACTCTGGGGCCCCCACGGACCCATGCCCCATCACGTCTTCAACAGAGCTGCAGACACCATTGCCCCCAAGCTCTACCTCACTATCAACTGCTCACTAGCTGGCGCCACCTTCCCCGATGACTGGAAATGCCGAGATCAACCCCTCCTCAAGAAACCATCGGCTGACCCCACCGACTTCAAAAACTTCAGCCCCATCTCCCTAATTCCATTTCCTGTGAAAGTCATAGAAAAAGCAGTCAACAGCCAACTCACAATGTTTCTAGAAAGCCACAACATCCTCGATATTTCCCAATCCGGATTCAGGTCAAACCACAGCACCGAAACAGCCTTCCTGTCCGAAACAGATGAAATCCGCTCCCTTCTGGACAAGGGAGAGACAACGGCACTCATCCTACTTGACCTCTCAGCAGCTTTCGACACAGTCTCCCATCACACCCTGATAAGAAGACTCCATGAAGCCGGCATTAGAGACAAGGCCTTCGACTGGATCCAATCCTTCCTCTCCGGCAGACCGCAATGAGTGAGAAATGCCCCCTTCCTTGCAGAACCCACGACCACCACCTGCGGAGTGCCAGAAGGATCCTCCATCAGCCCCACATGCCAGACTGATCCTCGACCTACCCCCACCCTGCCACATCTCACAACACCTATGCCCACTGCACTGGCTACCTATTGAAAAAAGAATCACTTTCAAAATCCTCACCTACGTACACAAAGCCTTCCACAACACCAGACCTGCCTACCTTAACCTGTGACTCCACTTCCAAGTACCCCACAGGACCCTACACTCAGCCCAGCTCACCCTCAAAGAAGTACCCTGCATCAGGAAAACCAGAACAGGAGGACCTTATCCTACCTCGCCGCCACCACATGAAACACCCTACCTCATCCCAACCCATCCACATCAGACAAACCACCTCCCACCTCCCTCCCCAGCATCACAAAGGAACTGAAGAGATGGCTTTTCCAATCCATCTGTGGTACATGCATCCCCCACCCCCTTGAGACCCTAAAGGGTGAGTAGCTGTGCTCTATAAACCCTGATTGATTGATTGATTCAATGTCCTCCACTCCCTGACCCACGCATATCTCTTGGGGCGTTTTTCAAGTCATCAGTCCTGAGGATGACCCTCTTATTCCCTTTGGCCAAAACTTTGTCGCCATTACCCCATATGTTCCTGAAATGATTAATTCAATGCCTGTTTTGAAATGCACCTCTTTATGGCACAAAACAAAACTGAGCACATTGGCATATGTGATTCTTTTATGTTTTTAATTATGCAGTATTTTGAGTAAACCACTTTATGAGCGCCAATCACTTCCTTTCACACTTACTTACGTCTCACTGTTTCGTATGTCTAAACCGGAATTAATAAATGTATTGCTTTTGCTAGTACTTTGTTTTGAGTAATAATGAGAAACTGTGTTCTCACTGTTTTGGGTATTCTCCCTTTTTCATGGTATACACTACCATACTTCTCATTAACTATATCAGACATTACTTATTCTGTATTTAAATGCATTTAAGTAATGTGTTCAGTATTGAGTTATTAAGCCAGGCTCCTGGTACAAAACTTGGGTAATTCCATGTAAGCATTAGAGCATCCGTTAAGGCAAATCAGTTGGATTGGTAGATGTCTTCCACATGCCTGACTATCCCACTGCTAAATCCCTTTAAAAAATAGTAAGATGCGCCCACTTTCTTGGCTGATCTTGAGCGGTATTGGGAACCCCTATGTAGTGAAGGTATTGTAATTGATAAACGCTGGAATTGTCTGACTTTTTCCAAAGGGACCCACTCCAAAACAGAGCTTCCTGCTCGCAGTTTGTCCTGTTTGAGGACACCATTTGCTATCCTGTATACTCATACCATCATCTTTCCCCACTGCATGATGCACCTATCAACATCGCCCCTCCCTTACTTTTGTAAACAACCAGGTGCTGTCACCAAGGCCCACACCTTGACTTGTATTTGTTTTGTGCTATGTAAAGCACTCTGCTTCCCCTTGGGGCTAGGACCTTGCTACAAAAATCAAAAATTGAGACAGGTAATAAAAATAAATATCTTCACTACAAAGATGTTAAAGTATAGTAGAGCTTGGCAACGTTTGGGTCGTGGATTCTGAAATTATGCCTCATTGCAGTTCTTTGATTAGCTACTAGTGGCACTGAAGATCTAATATGAGATTATGACTTTAATCCATTAAGCCTTCTTTGCTAGGGTCCTGCTTTTCTGAGAGCACTTCTAATAGTAAAGAATTAGAGTTGCCTCTGTTGTGTATCTTTGGGTCAAAGACCACAGAGTAAAAAGTAGGAGAACTTTGAGGACATAAAGGTTAGGATAGCAAAGTCCCCCAGCAGCACACATTTGTCCCTTACAAGAGCCTGTTAAGACCTATGTAACACTATTGATACCAAGTGTAGTTGAGAGCTGCACTATGCCGTTTCTATGTTGCTGCATATGCCGTATCCCAAGTTTGCTCACCTGCCCTGAATGATCCAACTACATATTACTGACTCTCCTACCTCTCATGGCCCCCCACACCCACCAAAATACTAGCAGCTTTACTGCATTGGGATTTCAGTCAAGTTTCTTTTTTTGGCATTTTGTTTAATTTGCTGTGTTCTGTTATATAAAACATACAGAGAAAAATAAAAATTAGAAACGGGCATAAACAAAGACACCTGCAGATTCAGCCCTGTCCAATCCCACAACTCCAACATAATGATATAGGGCAATTTTAGAAACCAAATCTCAAAGCCTATCCCCTCCCAAACCCATCCAATCCCTTGAACATTAGAGTTTCAGCATTCACATAACTGAATGCCTCTGAAATCTACCCATGCCTGTCAAATCTTGGGGTGCTTCTGCATACAACCTCGAGCCTTGTACACTGCCACCTCCAAGTCCATGCAGTGATCCATCCCCTTCTTCCACACTGCCAAGGTCTCTCACCATGTCCTGTTTCGCCAGAGTCAGATCCAGAAATAATAAACACAAATTATATCTGTTACTACCCAATGTGTCAGTGATGTGAAAGAGAGTAAGTTTTGGGTTCATAAGGACCTACCAGGAAAGGACCTCACCCAAGCAAGACATCACACCCTCTACTCCCCGCCAGAACCGGTCAAGTGCATGACATCCCCATATTGTGTGTAAGAACGCCCCATCATCCGCATTAAAGTGGAGACATGTTGGGGAGGCAGTGGCATAACAAAACTTGATGGTACCCCCCGCAAAGTATATGTAGGAGCCTCTTTCCAAACTCACTCAGGAGCTCTCATGCAAGGGTACTGTGCTGAGGGGGGCCCCCTGGAGCCCTCTCGCACTGCAGGGACTGCAGGGTCTTTGTTACACTGCTGCAGGGAGGCAATTGCCCCCATTCACAATAGACAGCATGTGAAATATACCCTATGGTGTATATAAATTGGATCACCCTAAGTCAGGCAGCTATGGTCGCAATCCAAGGTGCCCACAGAGCCTCAATCCAGTCCTCATTTTCCAAGACCCCAACATCTGCCTCCCACGCACCCCCAGAGAGCAGAGAAAGGGCCTGGGTGAAGAAAAGCGACTGGTATATCTTGGCAATGTTATTATCTCTCAGATCACCCATGAGTAGTTTACCCGCTAAGAGATCAAACTCAAGAAAGTCAGACAGGGCCACAATATATGGGGTCAGTGCATGGCAGAGCTGAAGGTAAGGACGGAACGGACTACAATGGAGCTGGTATTATTCCTGTAGTGTCTGAAAGGACTTGAGGACCGTCCCACTTATGACATCACCCAGGGATGAGATCCCGATCAGATCCCATTTCCGAAAGCCTTCTAGCACAGCAACATGGGGCAGTAGGCAACATCACAAAAATGGCATCTATCTAGTCAGTTTCCCCTACTACTCCATTTGTGGGAGAGAGTATTTCCATTGATTAAAAACCACTCTGGTTGCTAGGGAAGGACCATTGTAGTGGCCCCCATCATAAATATATGAGAGGCGGGGTATTCCCCCATCGTCCACTTCTCAGACACATAGGCAAGGTCACTCTGAAGGTCGTGCCACCAGTTGGTAATGACCAGCAAACGAGATTCCTGTTAGGAGGATTCAATATCTGCAGCAGCAATACCTCCACAGTAGGTGGACTGAAAACATTTACTTAGGGCAATGCGGGGACTTCCACCCTCCCAGAGGAGGCATTAAGAACAGAATTCAGCTTGTAGAACCATTTCCGAGAAACATGGAATGGGAAATTTTGCACCTTTGGCAGACCTACCAGTTATGGACAGGGGCAGATTCAACCACATCCGAACATCCTCCTTTGAGCGACCCAACACTGGCTTCAGGTTCTGCTGTCATGCCAGTGCCGCTTCCTGAGACACAAAAACACCCACGTATTTAAACTTGCCTGAAACAATCCATAGTCCCGTCAGCCAAGTTTCTTAACCAATTACATAAGCGTTTTTTAAAAAAATTATCTGCACCAGGTGAGGACTCTGCAACGTCTGCAAAACTTTGGAGCGATAGAAGGCTCAGCCAAATACTTAAGATTCTGTTTTTCTGTGGAAGCTCCAACGATTTCGCTTATCAGATGCAAATGTAGTGATACTGCCGTACTTGATGAAAGTGTTTTAGTTTCTGTCTTTTGGCACAATAGGAAATCCTGTACAAAATCAAAATTCAGCAAATGTCCTCTACTGATCAACAGTGCAACAGGATAGGGGATCAGCGTGTACTTCATAAATGGCCATTCTGCTTGGTACTGAGCCCACAGTGCTACCTTCAGATGGGGCATGCATAGATACACCCAGCAGGGTGAGGGTGGTCATAAAGGCAATTAGCCCATCCAGTCTGCCCATTTGCCAAAATGCAGCTGCAGCTTTGGCCAGGTTCTAGAATCTTTTAAAGCGCAGGATTTTTTAAATGCACCTTCTCTGTCGCTTCAAACGCACACGTTGTAAAACTTGTCTGAGCAGGGGCCCTCGCCCCAAGCCAGTGTCGTGCCTCTCTTTCCGCCCAGGTGAGCTGTGCCGGAGTTTCGGCCACACTTTGCTGCTATGCCTCACTACATGTAAGGATGAGTCTAGTGAAGTCAGAGTTGACAACAGCCTGCCCAACCCAAGGCCATGCACCCATCGCTCATGGTCAACACGCAAAAGTGCAAAACAGTTACTTGCAGAAACCCTTGCAACTCTCTTGGGGAAATTAGATGGCCCTGTCGACTCTTGAAAGCACGGCTAGCAGTCAGCCGAGCAGTCCTGAACAGAAACCATCCCGTGTTACTGAACCCTATTAAGGCACTCCTATTTGGGCGGGTGGCAGTGGATGTGTTCTCTCTCCGACAGGGATTGGTAGCAATGACTAACACAGAAACACTCTGTACAGGAGCCAGAGAGAACACACTGTGTAGCACCTCCCTGCGCCCCACCGAAGCCAACGAGACATTACTGACGCCCGCTTCCCGTTTAAATTAACTTACTAGCTGGAGGGGCATAAAAGCAAATCAAGCCGCCGCACACGGGCCCGTTGTGAATGATGAGCAAACTGACGCGTTGTCCCATTTGGCTAAAACAATCTTGAGGCGCTGAGAGAAGCAGGCATACACGACCCGAGGGCGTCGCAAATCTGGTTTTATGGCCACTTGCGATGGGACGGGAGATCCCGCAGGCTAGGCCGATAATGGGCAGTGGTCTCCGGTGACGGGTGGCCTCAGCGGCGGCGGACAGGCAGGGGACAGGCGGCGGACAGGCAGCAGTCAGCACACTGAGCGGGGACACGAGTGAGACCTGGGACACTCGGCCGTGAGCAACCGGCCTTAAACCTCTATGCTGGTTAAAGATCAATGTGGGATTTTTTTTTTACTAGCACAGAACTAGCAATATCCCAACTGTCCAGGACAGCAGAGAAACAGAAAACGAGAAGAGCTCTCGATGTCATATTACTGCAGACGAGGATAGCGGAGACCGGGCACGACAATCTTTTTTGACGCCTCCCCCCCATGATCTGTCTCCACAGATTCTCCCACTACCACTCACCAACTATGCACCTCATCTCTCCATAGCCCCTCTCACACGCGCTTCATGTGTTTTATATAGAGGTGGGCAAGTTGCAAATTAACCGGGAGAGTAGAGTTGAGACAAGAGTCTAACTCAGCTCTTGTACCCCCCGCCCCCCTTCATGAGCCACTCCCTGAAAACGTTTGCTATGTAAATCATATAACAAACATCACATAAAATATGACATGCAAAAAAGTATTCTGACATGTAAAAGCTTCGACATTACTACACCAAATTATAGCACTGCGAGTACCAGTTACATTACATCAGATCACATCAATTTTTCGAATACATGGGGAAGGATTTGCCTGGAATCACAGTATGCTGAGCCAGCGCCGAGACTCGAACCTGGTTCCCCAGTTCTAAAGTTGGCAGCTCTGGCTGTAATGTCATATTCTGGGTAGAGGTAGGGTGGCAAGCAGAAGCCACTTGAAGGCTCAAGAATCCATCAAGGCTAGAAGCTGAGCCAAAGCCAGGCTTTAGGCTCGAGCCTGGCTTGAGCTCTCAGTGGCTCACCCACCTCTAGTTTTAGAACGCTAATCATACCACTTTAGGGTGTCAGAGCACTGCACATCACATACACATAAAGAGTCAACAAATCGAGGGATTAAATCGGTCTATAGGAAATATTACACAAAACAATAAGGATTACAAGGTGTAGGAATCATACTTCTATACCAGCAGGCGGCATGTGTTTAGTTTGGTGAAGCACAAACTCATGATTTAAAACTTACCAAAGAGGTTGGGGTTGGATTTACTAATAATAATGTATTTTCACCCAAATTAACCTTTTTTTTTTTTTAACAACATTAGGATAATGAAAGGCTGCGGAAAAACACAATGTACCTTGGAATATGCACACATCTCTTTAATGACAGTAGATAGGTCACTAGGCTATATTAGGATTGTGACTAAAGCAGTAACCAACTGAGCTATTCACATAAAATACAGTTCTATGATCTGAATTGTACAAGTTCTTTGCAGCAGGCATATTTACCCTCTGCGCTACTATATGATGAGCCAATGCTTCCACTTAACAAACCTGCGGTCCCTCTGTAGAGGAAAATTAACCACCAGAGTTAACTTGACATTTTTATTGTTGCTTGAAAACTGCTACACAAGGAATTCTGCAGCATTTGCTTTTAAATCCATATGTTATTTCTAAACACAGTGACTCTCAACCTTAAACTCGCCTTCAGGTGCAGCTCCACCGGTCACACTGCCCTAAAGCCGGCCCTGGGTGGAAAACCCCACATAGATAGAATACCTACAATCTGCAATTAGCAAAAGGCAACTTCTATTGCAAACCTGGCTCAAAAACACAAAGATGGATGGATTCAAACCCTGACTTTGACCCAGAGCCAAGTCACCCAGATTCGCACTAGACACCAAACTCATCTGCCCAAAACCCTTCGCCAAGAAAACTAACGCAGCCTGGTCCCCTTTCAGAAAGTGGCTTCAGAACTGCTGTCTGTTCAATCCGTCATACTTCTGCAGCTGTATGGTGGCAATGCCCTGCTTCACGTCCGTCCAGATTCCACATTAGTCCCCCTTAAGGGCATCATGAATGCCAAAGCATGTCCCACTAAGAACCTGTAATAAAATGATCATGCCCAGAACCCACTGAAACGTTCACCCTGATAACCCTCAACATCTTCAAAATAAGCAGCAGCAGCATCTATAAAGCCATCACAGAGTACTCTGGTTCCTTCTGGATAGGTTTGTGATATACAAATACCACATACATAACATGCACAAATTCACCTGATGACAAAATTTACACCATGCACAGATTAAACTATAGCACTTTCCAGTTGGCATCAACCAAGCTTAAGACACAGCACACTTAGGCACACCCTTAACCCATGAAAACCTTAACCGAGGAAATCAGGAATATTTGATGGGTAATCCGAGGATGATTATTGGTGTGAATCAAACGCCAGAGAGCTCTATGATCTTGCAGCTTTTTATTTGCCTTCCTGTACATTCTCTTGTTCCAGTGTTTTACACCAGCTACTGTCTGAGACCCCAAGACTAGTGCTAATATGCCACCCTGGTGGGACTGCAACCGAAGGCTCCCTTTCAGCCGCAGGGTAATAACCTTCCTTGTAAACTGTTTGGTGGGTAGCAGTGTGATGTGTACAACTGGGAGACATCCTTTTAATATGTTCCTGGGAATAAGGTGTGCCACTCCCAACACCTCATTAAAATCTAGTGTGGTTCCCTTCAACTCAGCCTCTTCTCTTGTCCCAAGGATGTGCAAATAGTGACATAGTCTTCTACCTGCTTGCAATCCTTATTAGCAGCTATGTGTGCATGAAACTGTATTCCCACCACTTCAGGTACCTGCATGTCTCTTGGAAAGTCCTATAAGTGTCAGTGTGGTGGGTAGGTTATCATGGTGTACTGGGAGAAGGGTTCACTGAAGTATTGTAAGAATTTATTTTTGATTGAGGAGGGTGAAAACTCTTCTCAAGCAACAACTACAATCCTTGTCAGGGTTAACCACAAAAGTCACAAAATTAACCTGTGCTTAACCCTCTGGTAAGCTAGGCACAAAATAAGTCAGGTTTAACTTAGAACCTCCATGTTAACTATTTATGCAATATACAAACAGTAATAATGTGAAAATGAAACACAAGAGATATGGCACATCAATTTAGTAAAATAAAGTAAAATGTAATAAAAAAATTAGACCAAACCTACAAAAATCCAATCAGCAGAACCGGAAATAAGTGGGTTTAAAATAGTGGAAAGAAACAGAAAGTGCTAACTGGGGGTACCCGGTTACGCTAGTCCTGGAAAAAAGTCATATGTTCAGGCCAACCGCAAGGGAGTGCAGACCGAAAACGGAGCTCAGGTAAGTCCCGCTGAAAAAGCTACCTTCTAATGTCTGGCAAGCAGAGTTCAAAACTTTAGAATTTTACAGGAGGAGCTCAACTGATACCAGCCAAAAGTCCAGGATCTGGAGAGTCACACCTTGGGATCAGAAACTCACTCCAACAGAGGTCAGTAGGGATCAGGCAGGTCCAGTTGCAGCATGTCAGCTGAGCAATTGCAGGGAGGCCTCTGCAGCTTGCTGTGTCCCTGTAGCTCAGAACAGGAGGTAAGCCAACTGACCCTAGGAGTCACTTAGGTTAGCCTGGGATGAAAGGAGCAAGTCCAGTCTTCCTTCATGGAGAGCAGAGCAGGCCTCAAAAGCATCAGGACAGTCCTCCTAGAACAATGCAGGCCTCACGCTGCAGCGCTTCTTTCTGGAGAACAAGGCAGGGCACAAGCCAAGGGCATCCCTCTGAGAAAACAAGGTAGTCCTCCTTCTATAATTTCCTCATATAGAGGAGTGTACTGATGAGTGGCTCAGGAAGTCCAATATTCATATCTGGTGCCACCCTTTTAAGTAGGGGAAACGTCTAGCCCTACCCCACATCTGATTCTGGGAAGTTCCTTCCTTACCTTGACCAGGCTTCAAGAAGGTTAGAGTGACAATAGGCTGGTGTTGTGTTCCTTTGTGAGTGTGCTGAAGGCAGCCCTTTGAAATGTAAGTGGGGTAGGGAACATCTCTGCCCTCCCATCCTGGCAGGATCTCCCTCTCCCAGTAACATCCAAGACCTGTTGTTCACTGTCTGGGCCCAACACACATTCATGAAAGGTGAGAAAATAACAGGCCCAGGCAGCTGGTAACTCTTAAAAGGCCGCGGAAAGTTTAGGGCAGGAATATGCCATCCCTTCTAAAAGTGCTGTTTTTCAAAATTGTAATCTAAAATTCAACATTACTATTCAAACGGATTTTAAATTACAAATCATTTGAGTCCAAATATGACATTGCTACTTGCTCCGAATCAAAAGTTAGCACTTGTTAAGTGTAATATGGTAACCCATTATTATCCTATGGGAGAGAAAGACCTTACAGTAGTGAAAAATGAATTTAGGGGTTTTTAACAGGACATATAAAACCTAAAAGTACATGTCCTACTTTATTTTTTTAAGTTTTTTTTTTTTTTTTAAATATAATGCACCCTGGCCCAAGCCATGTTTACGGTCTACATTAGGTGTGGCTTATATGTATTACAAAGTAAGGTTGAGACATGGCAAAATATTTATTTCGCAATGTCGAACTGGCAGTTTGAAACTGCACTACAGGTTGCAATGGCAGGTCTAATATATCTTTTTAAAGGCTATTGAGGGGAGGAGAGTGCTGCAGCCCACTAGCAGCATTTAATGTACAGGCTCTGGTGTTATGTAACATGTAATATGTGTTACATTTATATATTCACATTATCTGTTATTAACGTGAGATATTTACAAAGTGATAGTGGAATGCTCTCAGTATTCTACAAGTGTTATATATAACTTGATCTAAGAATCCCTGAAAGCAGTTGCTAGAGAGAGCAGCACTTTGAGTGTTTTACTTTACAGAGTGGTGATGAGGGACACTTGAAACACTTAGAATCGGACATGGGTGAAAATATTTGGAGTTAATTTGTTCTTCTTTGGACTGATGGATTTAATCAGAAACCACTCATACTTTCAAGAAGCTGGTAAGGTATGATTGTAAATTCCTTGCCATTTGGTTCTGGACACTGCAGCAAAATTGTGTTGGGTGTGTTAGGACCTAAGCTGCTTTGCATCATTCAAATTACTATCTATTGCAAAATGTATCTGTTTAAGTGCTGCTTGAGAAACTGTGGATATTTCAACATTCTTGTTGTGTATTGTTCTCATTGCATCTCCTGGCGCAGGACACTGCATCCACAACTAATCCACTGTGCATACATTTCTTTATATTCAAAACATGAGTAGTCAGAATTTCTTATTATCTCTTCCCTAGGCATTTTGGCCTGCTGGCGGTAATCCATGCATGAAATTGTCTGAACCGAAATCCTATTTTATTAATTATTTAGAGTCTGTCGATGAAGAAGGAAAGATGGCTGCATAACAAAAGAAAAATATATTTTTACATTCCATAGGCCTAGGTGGGTTAAATGTTTATGAGTATATGCCTAAGGATTGGGTGATTTTAATGTCTCTGACAACGCACTTGCTTTTTTTTATACCTACTTTGCGCCAAATGTATGTATAGGGGTTATAAGAGACACATTTTTCTAGAGAAAGCAGGAACTGAATTAACCTACTGATGAGTATGCTGTTGCAATGAAGAAAATTTCACTTGATTCTAAATTTGGGAATTTGCAAGAGGACCTCACCAGGAATCAGGCAGTAATGCACTGTAGAGACCAGGCTTTTCAAGAAAGATTATGGTTGTTCTGTGATTCCAAGCTTAAACATAGCATTGTAGTAGTAAAGAAGTACTAAGGCTACAAGAGGCTATAAGAGTTCAAGAAGTTGTTGTGGGGAGAGTAAAAGAAAAAAAATTCTAATATTCGGAACGGTGGTACAAGGAGCAGTATATAAAGAAACTCCACCCAAGATGCTATAGTTGATAGTAAATCACATTTGGCTTACAACAAAAACTGTCCAGGATTAAAACAAAAGTTGTTTTATGTGATATAGTTGGATATTTTTCCAAGGTGTGCAGGATAAAAATACAAGAGGAAGGTTAAGTGCATTGATGAAGGATGTTTTGATGAGGGGATGATTTAAATCAGATCTATAACTTTTCTGATGCCCTGGAATCTTTTGTTTTGAACATGACTGAAGATAGTGTAAAGAAGATGCCATTGTGCGCTATGAGAATAGGGGGGTATGGATTCAAATGTATTGCAGACTCAGACTCCCCGTATAATATAGTTAATGAGGATGTTTGGAGAAACAACTTTGTAGGAAAAACTTGAGCTATTTTAGTTGGGTCAGATATTCACCCAAAGAGTTTTATTGGAGAAGAAAGTGAAATGTTGGGTTTTAGATCCTTGGTGTTTCGGTCTTTAGAACTGGAAAACTGGAGGTAAATTGTATGTTGCTAAAAAGGGCTCTTCTGTGTTGCGGTGGTAGGATCAAGGAAACCTCCACATAATTTTGAACCCTAATAATCCTGATCATGTTATGATCATTGATGAGATTAAAGATGTTGGGAATCATTTGTTGTAATGTTTTCCTAATTTGTTTAATGGTAAGGCTGGCAAATTGTCTGATTTTAAATATCACATTGGCTTAAAAGACAATGCATCTCCTAACATTCATAAGGCAAGGAACATTGCCATCCTTTCGAGGGATGAGGCTGATAAAGAACAGGAGAAGTTAGTTAAGACTGATATTATAGAAGCAACAGAATCAACTAAATGGACTTTTCCTATTGTGGTCGCACGACGTAGTAATGGAAAGCTGAGGTTAAGTATATAGAAGGCATTTGAACAACTATATTCTAATCAACAAATTACCTCTTTCAAAAATGTCGGCAATGTCTGCTTTAGTACAGAATAGTAAGTTGTTTTCCACTACAGATCTATCTGCAGCATACCATCAAATTCTTTTGCATGAGGAAAGTAAGACATACACTGCGTTCATTACGGCGTGTCAATGCTCCCAATATATAAGGATGACGCCTGGATTCGCTTCAGTGGCTCCTGTAGTTCAAAGAGTAATATATCAACCATTTGGCAAGAGGAAAGGCAGTGATAACAACGAACACAATGGTGCTCCGGAACATGTTTTGAGAACTTTGGAGGTAAAGGAGTTAGCTATGGAATATACCACATGCAAGTTTGCTGAAAATTCTGTCAATTATTTAGAGCACACTGTGTGAAGAAGGGATTAAACCTAAATCGAGCTTGGTGGAAGCTATACAAAAAGCACCTGTACCATCTAACAAGGAAGAAGTGAAGTCCTCCTTTGGATATGCCAAATATTATGCTATGTATGTTAAAGGCCAAGCACACAAAACTTTTAACATCAGACAATTAAAGGAAGAATAAGACCAACTTTGTTTGGAGTAGTGTATGTTAAAGAGATTTCGATGAAATTAAGGATGTCATCATTAATGTTCCTGTTTTAAGGAGTTTTGACCCTGGGTTATTAAGCATTGTGGCGACAGATGCTTGGAACAAAGGTTTAGGTGTGGTCTTAATGCAAAGGAAGAAGGATGGGGGAGAAGTAACTGTGGCCTTTGCATCACAATCTGAAGGAAAGTTCTGGGTCATTGAAAAGGACACTCTTGCATGTGTATGGGCTCTTGATCATTTTAGATCGTTCATTTGGGGTAAGGAATGTGTGTTATGCAGTGATCACAAGCCCTCAGCCGCGGCCCATCCTTTAGGGCTGAGGGGCCACCCCCCTCACCTTTTGCTCCTCAAGAAGAGTGTCTGTCAGGGCGAGCAAAGGTCAGCCTGACAGACACACTTCATTTTCAGGTCAGACAGCCAGAAGTAAGACATGTGTGATTTGCGCAGACTCCTGGCTGCCTGAGCTGAACTTTGCTGGGCTGAAGAGGTCACAGCTCCTATGGGCGTGACCTCCTCAGCTCAGCAAAGGTGCCTTGAGGCCCTCCCCTTCGGTGACGAGGGGAAGCTTCATCAATTGACTTTGACCTGGGAGCTTCAGGTTTAAGCCCTTATGTGCCCAGAGCGAGTGTCAATCAGAGACACCTCGTCACAGAGTGGGGTGGGGTCAGAAGTCCCACTAACCCCATCCCACTCTGTGACAAATTTGGGACTGCTGCCTTCCCTCTTTGGCTGGAGGGAAGGCAGCAGTCCCAACCCTCCTGGTACCTCTGAGCTGAAGGTAAGTGTATGTGTGTGTTTTTTAAATTAATGTTTGGTGCGTGCGTGTATGTTTGAATGTTGATGAGTGTGGTGAATGGATGTGCATGTGTGAATGAATGAGTGCGAGTGTGCTTCCCGCCCGCCCCCCCTCCCTTCTAAGATTACCAGTCGCCACTGCAAGCCCTTTTGCAAAATCTCATTTAAAAGGTAGAATATTTTCCACAGAGTATCTATGATGAGAGTTTAGCAGTTATTGACGAAACCAGGTTGGAAAAAAAGGAGTACAAACAAGGATCTGTGTTGCAAGAGAATATGAGGTATGTTAACAAGGGTTGTCCTGATAAAAGGTTAAGACAATTTCTACGACTTATGTGTGAAGTTAGGAATCAATGGACTGTATTAGATGATTTTTTTTAAAGGGGTGACAGAGTAATACCAACACGTGCTCTTAAATTAACTGTGGTTAAACTTTGACATGGAGGATATTTTTGAACCATGAAAACTAAACAGGATGTGAAAAGGTGGTTTTGGTGGCCAGGCATGGATGTGTTTATTGAAAACATAGTAAGAGATTGTCTTGCTTGTGCTAATGCAAACAAATCCTTGTGCAGTTTGAAACCTAATATGTGTGAATCTCTTCTCCCTATGAGACGATGGGATACAGTAGCCCTTGACATTATGAGTCTGGTTTTGCAGTTCAATCTAAATACATTACTGATGTAATTGACAATTTCTCGAGGTGGCCTGTGGTTAAGGTGGTGAACAAAGTTGACAACAGTTCAGTTTTAAGTTTCATTGATAAAATGTTCTCTAATGAGGGGTTAACCTTACAGGTCACTTGTGACAGAGGTGTGCAGTTTAGTTCGTTTACAGCAAAGTGTTATTTTGAAAAGACTGGCATAAAACACCATACTTCTTCTCTATATAACCCTAGTGGGAACGGAATGACTGAACGCTTTAATAGAGTACCTAAGGACGCTCTACAATCTGTAGTCAGCAGAGATGAGAACTGCAAAATATGTAAGCAAAACACTGTTTGGGCCTTTAGAACATATGCTACTGAAGTAATGGGCATAACAGCCTTTGAGGTCATGCATGGTAGGGTGGCTAAGAGACCTGAGTGGCTAATAAAACCATCAAGTGATCATGTTTCTGTGGAAGAGGCGAGGGAAAAGAATTTTAAATACTCGTAAGAAGTATAAGGGAGATTCAGTTCAAGAAATGTGTCTACGATAGTAAGCGTGGAAAAAATTATGTGGGTCAAAGTGAGGAAACCTTGGAAGGTATGTAAGGGAGAGTCAGTTTTCTTCTACTTTGAAAATTGTCAAGGTTCTCCGCAATGTTATTCTGTTAAGTAATGGTAAGGTTTGTAAATTGAAAAGAACTGCAATCTTAGAGGAAATGCAGATGTGTATAAAAGTGAAGGTGAAGGCAACATTAGTACTGCTAAGATCGATAACTGGGGTGAGGAAGTTGATGTGAGGACGGACAGATGTGTGGGCAGTGAGAGTAGCACACTTAGTTCTGAAAATGAAAGGGAAGGAATACTGGTGTGTGAAGAAGAACTAGAGGATGACAGTATTGTGGTAGAACGAAGGAATTAATGCGAGGTTGGTATCCAGGGCCAAGATGTGCGATTGGGGGAGAACCACGTAAAACAGTGTATTGTTTATGATGTGAATGGTAATATCAATGTTGAGGAGGGAAAAAAAAAAGGATGAGAAGGAGACCAAAATGGCTCAAATTATTCACAGGGTGAAAAAGTAGTCATCTTTTTTTTTATCTGTCCTTCGTTATTACAGTTAATATTTGTAAGAGGAGAAGATGTGTTATGTTACATGTAGAACAAGTTACTTACCTGTGGTAATACCTTATCTGTAAGATTCTCTTTAGCGGCAGATTCCTTACCTAAAATTATCCCCAGGCGGCAGACTAGATCTGGAAATTTTCATGACTAGTACCCCTGCGTGCTGGTAGGTAGTGTTGCTCGGCTCCGCGTGGAGTTGTTGGCATCGTTCTTGCCAGAAGTGACAGACACGGTTCCTCCATAGGTGCCACCCCAGTGAGCTGACATCAATTTCTCTTCATGACTTCCTACACCAGGAGCACACATCCACAAATAACACTGACCACTGATGTGGAAAACCAGGGGGAAAAAAGCTTGGCCCCTAGAAATCCATTTGCAGAGCGGGAGGATGGGTGGGCCAGTAAGGCATTTGTGGCTAGGTACAGTTTCTGCCAGATAAGGCGCTACTGAAAGTAGCTTTTTCACCTGATAGAGACTTCTAGCTGCAGATTCTTTAACTTCGAATAGATACCCAAGCAATACCTCAGCGGAGATGGATCTGCAAACTGTTTCACATGGACGTGTGTAGAGAAGGCCACATTGCTGCCTCACAGATGTCCAGGTCTGGAACTCTGTGTGCTAATGCAGTGGTCGCAGTCTTTGCTTTGGTGGAATGAGCATGCAAGCCCTCAGAGGGTTGCTTCTTCACCAGTGCATAGCAAATCTTAATTCGGAGCACGATCCATTGGGAGATGGTCTGTTTCTGCATGGCCTCCCCCTTCTTTGCTCTGACATTAGCCACGAAGAGTTGGTTGTCCAACCGGGACTCTTTTGTGTGGTCCAGGTAGCACGACAACGCTCCTTTTGGTTACAGTTGGTGGAGTTGCTCCTCTTCCTTAGAGGGAAGTGACAAGAGCGTAAATGGTAGGTAGGGTGACGGACTTGCCTACGTGAAAGGAGTGATAACTTTCAGTAGCAAGGAAGCTACAGTGCTAACAGCCAGCTTGTCTGGAAGCATGTTCAGGTATGGTGGCTTAGATGACAAAGCCTGAAAATCACTAACCTTTTGGGCAGATGTTACCACGATAAATGCCGTCTTGATGGTAAGGAGCCAGAGAGGACAATTGTGCAGGTTCAAAAGGAGTGCACCTCAGACAAGTGAGCACTAGATTAAGGTCCCATGGAGGCATGATGAAAATGAAGGTGGAATTGCGTTGGAAATTGGTGGAAAACCTATTTACAACAGGGGATTTGAACAGGAATGGCTGATCTGGCAACCACAGAAAGGGCGAGATGGCAGAAAGATAACCCTCTAAGGTGCCCAAAGTCGAACCCTGCTGGGTTAGAGAAAGAATAAAGAGAAGAACTTGAGATGGGGAGAAGAAAGAGGGTCAACCTGCTTCTCTGCACACCATGCCGCAAAATTGCCCCAATGGCAGACATATACTGTTTTGGTAGAGGGATGCCTGGCTGCCAAGATAACATTGCAGACTTCGGGCGGAAGATTAAAAGCTGCCAACAGTCGCCTCTCATTCTCTACGCACAAAGGTGAAGCGTTGACAGTTTCTGGTAGAGAACTCTCCCATGCTGCCGCAACAGAAGATCCTCCTGAAGGGGCAGCCTGATCGGAGGACCAATGGCCATGCTGAACAGCTCAAGATACCAAGCTCTTCAAGTTCAGTCCATAACCATAACAATGACTTATGCCTGGTCTGTTCCTGATCTTCTTGAGAACTCTGAGAAGCAGTGTATGGGCAGAAAGCCATTCAAGAGCCCAGAGCTCCACTCGAGACACAAAATGTCTCAGAGTGAGAGCTGCTTTGGAATTTCCAATGCATAGAACTGCTGAAACTGTGTTCTTGCCAGTGGCAAACAAATCTAACTAAGGCTCTCCCTACTGCTAATAGAGACCTTGGCTGAGTTAATCTGCCCTGGTGTTCAAAGAGGCCACCAAGAGTTAAGCCACCAGGGATATGCACTGACTTTCCAGCCCTGTTCCGAGGCGCAGAAGGTCCACAACCCCACCCACCCCACCATGTTTGATGCAGTACCACATGAACATCTGCACTAGCCTTCCCTTGATGGAGAGTAGAAAGACTTTGAATGCCAGCTGGAGTGCCCAGAGCTCAAGTAGGTTGATGTGGAGCCGGATTCCGGCAAAGGCCTCAGATCTCTACCTATCCCAGAAGGCCACCCCATCCCAGAGTGACGCATCCATCACCACTGTCCAATCAGGTTGGGGAAGGGAGAAGGGTCTGCTGCTGACCCAACCGCTGTCCATTAACCACCACTACAGATTTTTTGCAGTTCCCTCTGAGATTTGGACTATGTTGGAGAGATACCCCTGATGCTTCACCCACTGGAACTTCAGGCATATGTCAGGGGGCATGTGCCACATGCAGGAGACCATGAAGCCCAGCAGCCTCAGAGTCAGTCTCACCGAAACCCAGGATAGAGGCTGAAACATCGGTATCATAGCCTGAATATCTTGGATTCGCCTGCGTGATAAGCCCGAAACTGCACCGTACTCAGAATAGCTCTTATGAAAGGGAGCATCTGAGAGGGAGTTAGGTGTGATTTGAGTGCGTTGATAGTGAAACCCATCAAGTGCAGGAGGTTTGCGATAATCCGTAGGAGGGAGATGACTGCCTGGGGAGAATCGCCTTCAACAGCCAGTCACTGAGCTAGGGAAAGACTGGTAATCCTAATCTCTGCAGATGAGCTGCAACCAATGCCATCACCTTGGTGAACACCTTAAGGGCATTGGTAAGGCCAAAGGGGAGCATTGCAAATTGAAAGTGCTTATGGCTCATTGTGAATCACAGGTAATGCCTTTAAGTAGGCAGGACAGGAATGTGGAAATATGCGTGCTGCAAATCCAATGCTATTGTGCAGTCTCCCAGATCCAGGGCAGAGAGGACTTGAGTGAGCATGAGCATTTTGAATTTCTCTTTCTTGAGGAAAAAATTGAGAGGGCGCAGGTCTAGGATAGGACAAAGTCCTCTATCCCTTTTGAGCACCAGAAAGTGGGAATAACAACCACAACCTATTTCTGGCGTTTACACCCTCTCTGTGGCTCACTTAGCTAAGGGAGCTGTCACTTCCTTGCAGAGTAAGAAGAGATGGTCCTCCGTGAGAGTGCCGCAAGTGGGTGGCCCGGGTGGAGGGGTAGTCACAAAAGGGAAAGAGTAGCCTCTTCGGACAATCAGGAAAAACCAGGGGTCTGATGCTCCAGTGGTGCAGGTGACGGGGTATCCTGCCTCCCATTAATTGCTCATGATGGTTGGAGGGCGAACTAAAGAGGTTTGGAGGCTGCAACTGCCAGAGGGGTGGTAGACTGATCCGACTTCTGGTTGCCCGACCCATGGCTTCTGGGGCTAATGCATTCTTGGTCACAGAGAGGCTGGGAAGTACGCGTGACGTGGTGATTGGGCAGATAAAGACAAAGCTGGAAGCCCCTTCTGTGGCCACGAAAATAGATTAAAAAGGAGACTGGGTTGGCTAGGGGCCATGGAAAGGCCCAAGAATCTGGCCATAGCTCTGCTACTCTTGAAGCGCTCCAGCCAGTGCTTAATTTGTGTTGTTGTTTCCGGTGCAGGGCACCGGCACTTATTTTTTAGGGCCGGCACTTATTTTTCTGCCTCAAGCATTTACTGCCAGCAAAAGACACATACGGGAAAGAAGGATGAAGAGAAAAGCAAAAAAAGCATCAAAAAGCGAGAAAGCAGAAAGCTGCAAGAGTGAGCTGAAGGTGCAAAGAGTGCCAGAGATGGCTTCAGGATTACGCTGCCTCAGTATTCCGTGTTCACACATTTAGCACACGCAGCAGCTGCATATTTAAGAGGAGGGTTTTGCGCACCGGGATGTTTTTTATTTACAAATTAAGCACTGGCTCCAGCGCTGAGCCCACCTGGTCTCCGAAGAGATGGGAGCTATCAAACAGCATGTCCATAAAAAAGGCTTGGACATCCCCTGAAAAGCCAGTCATTCTCAGCCAGGCTGGCACTGTAAGGCCACCAAAGAAGAAAGTGCTCTGCCTAGCAATCTGGGTGTGTTCAGCCCACAGCTGATCGGGACCTTGGCTGCATCTCTCCCATCTGCCACAGCTTGGCCCAGGCCTCTTTCATGGCAATGAGCAGCATATGCGCAGCAGAATCCCACAGTGCATGGAGTACCAGCCCAAAAAGCACATGGTGTTCACGGACTGCAGTGCTAGGCTGGTAGAATAGAACATTTTCTTGCCTCAGGTGAACAGCCTCTTGGATACACTCTCCGGTGGGGGTGGTAGGAAATGCACCAGGGTTTACACTGGACATGGAGGCTTGGGCCACCAAGCTCTCTGGGGTAAGGTGTTTCCTGTGGAAATTATGGTCCCCTGGGACAGGGCAATGGTGGCGGGCAATTGTCCTGTTCACAGAAGCACATGTGTTGAGCTTGGACCAGGTCCCAAGCAGGATGTCAGTAAGGGCCTCATTAAATGGGAGAAGCAGTTCGAAGGGGGGGGTTTCACTCCTGGCTGAGGCACCTGTCAAGACATTAATGTTGACTGCCACTGAGCACAGGCTAAGGTTTACGACCTGGGCCGCATCTCTCACCACCTTAGCAAACAAATCTCCCTCCTCTGTAAGCACGGTAGGAGAAGAGATCATGCCAATATCTGGGGAGGTTTCCAGTCCACTGGCATCCATCAAGCCCTCACACCAGTTCATGTTGGGGTCTAGGGCTGGTAATCCTCAGGGTCCAGTGACCCTCCCAATCTTTCCCAAGTCTCACCCTGTAGGAATAGAGCTCAGGCTCCGTTCTGAAGGTTATGGCTCCAATCAGTGCCAGAATCATACGACACCCCTCGAGCTCCATGTCAGAGTCATGGATGAAAGTAGGGACAGCACCACAGGAAGTGTCGACATCAGGACCAGAGTCAAGGAAGGGTGAGATACTACGACTGGTGCCAGTCCAGATCCATCTGCCGACGGGGACCCAGTAGGGACCCTTCCTGACTCTGCGGGTGTCTGAAAATGAGGTGCATGGCCTCATAAAACTCATGGAATTGGGCGGGCTGGTCAAGGCATAGGCTCAACCTTGGAGCCAGGCCTCAAATGCTGACGCCCCCTCATCACGTCGGATGACTTCAACAGACGGGGAGAAGCTGAAGACTTCTTCAACTTCTTCCTCTTTTTCTCTTTGTAGGACTTACCTGAACACCCGGATGACTTTGACGAACATTGATGGCTTTGCCACCGATCCTGGGACCTTCCGCTCGACTAGTATTGAGAATGTTGTGGCAAATGTTGAGCGGTCAGGAACTTGAGGGATCACTCCTTCAAGGCCTCGGGGTACATGGCATGGCAGTTGATGCAGGACTTTGCATCGTGGTTGCGCTCCAGGCACCAGAGGCAAATAAGACGTGGGTCCGTCACTGACATCTGTTGTAGGACTTGAAGCCAGCTTTTCTAGTGGACATACCTGCCAAACCAGGAGAAAAAATCTCAAAAGACTGACACAAGGTCGAAAAAGTATCAGTCAAAAATATGACTGGGGGACTCTCTCTCCAAATCTGTGCTGGCTGGTGCAGAAAGAAATGAACTGAAGTCATGCTGCTGGGGTGGTGTCTACATAGGCAAAGCGCATGTCTCTTCGGGTGCAGACGACGACATGCAGAGCCCAATGACGCCACCTGCTGGCGAACAGGGGTACTGCTCACAAAAATTTCCAGGTCCAGTCTGATTCCTGGGGATAATTCTAAGGTAGGGAAACTGCAGCTAGAAGTATCTATCAAATATATGTGCTGTGTTTATATATTCACATTATCTGTGTTTAGCTTGCGATATTTACCAAGTGTGGTGATCTAGAATTGTTACAATCATCTAGGAATTTCTGAGAGCAGTTGCCAGAGAGAAGAGTTGGAAAGAGCAGCTGTTTCTTCTGCTCCGTCCGGTGTTTCAGTTATGGAATAAAACTTCTTAAGAAGCAGCAGTTTGAGCGTTTTACCAAACACCTAGGTACCTGTGGTACCATATATGAAAGAAAGAATTACAAGTAAATTAAATGTACCACTCATGTTTAAGCTAATTGCACCATGTTTTAGGGAGCGAGCACCTTAGCACTGGTGAGGATGATAAAGTCCACATATTCCTAAAAGCTAACAAAAACGGGTCAGAAGAAAGGAGGGGTGAAGGCTAAAAATGTAGGGGTGACCCTGCAAAGAGTGCTGTGAAGGCAAAGGTGGAGTGATCCAGCTGCAGATGTACCAGTCTGCTATCCATATTTTCTAATCTTAACGTTCCTTGGATTTATCATTTGTCATTGAGTGGCCTCTGACCCTCAGACCACTCAGGTGCCACCAGAAAGACTGTCTTGTCAGAAAATTTGATGTTCATGTCATTAGGGAGAAAGCATACTGGCAAAAACTGGATGACTGTCTGGATGGCGCAGTTTTTACTGGAAGTAACAGGGTAACCCCTTTTCCCTTGCACCACTAAAGGTGACGTCTACGGGCCAGTTGTTAAAACCCAGTATGCGTAGGGATTCATTCAACCTTTCTAGCTTTACCATATGGATGTACGATTGTGGAAAAAAATAGGCCTCCTGTGATCCCAGTTTGCACAGACAGGTGCACAGACAGATGCACGAGACCAAGTTTTCCCTTCTACAGTCCCTTAACTCACTTTTGTTTCTTTGTGTGTTAGGGCTTTCCCTGAGAGGATTACTGTCATATGAGACCCTCCTCAGTTCCGAGGGATGCCCGCCCTTGCCCTCTGTGCCCAGTGATCTCACACCATGCCTCGTGAAGAAGTCATCGTGCAACATGTTAGTCTCAGATCTGAAACTAGTATTCCACAGCAACCTATACTGGTAAGTCGACTCAAGAAAAATTCTGCAAACCCAGCTTTATCTATGACTGCTGCCTAGAAAATTTGAAAGAAAGATCGCCTGGAAATTGGACACAGTCCAGCTCCCGTCCAAAAAAGAATTACTTCACTTGGGATAATATACTAGGAACCCGCAGAATTCTACTTGCCCCGAAAGGCTTGTCTTCTAGTGCTTTCTATGAAGAATGAAAGCAGTATGGTTTGTTCCATTCCAGCAGGGACAAAGTTATACACAAACAACATTTTTCTCAGCACCTAAAGCCAGCGAAGAGTACATTACCAACTCCTAATGTTCTCCAGTACCCTTCGATTCTGCATGAAAGCGATGGTAGAAGAAGGGGATTACATGGTTCAAGAGGCACCTCAAATACAATCATATAAGTATAGGCAAGCCATCCTTTAGGTAGTAGCTTACTCACTCTTTCACTGATGCAAGGTTGTATTTGCCCCTCCTCAAGAGGAGCCCCTAAGACTTATACCCACATATCTCTGGCAAACATGAATAAAAGGGGCTTGCTTCGGTCTCTACTGTGTTGTGCTGCCCCCTAGGTGTCTCAAAAACCCTTTTGGGAGCTTCCTTATCCCCTTGACCCACGAATCCCACACTAAAAAGAAGTCAAAGCAAAAAAAAATAGTTGACCTCGACTATTAACACCAGAGGAATTGATGTTTCTAGTTACCCTGCTAGAACTTCGAGATAGCACATACACAGTGTGCTGCGACACCCAGGCCTGTAGAAGATTTTTCTGATTTTATATTTTTGTGCATCAGTTAACCACATATTTTGTTTGTTCGTTTATTGTACAGATATTAAAATCCATTACAATTAAAAAAACAAAGAAAAAACAGAAATGTGATTTTAACATTGACTCTCATATACACAATCTATGGTCAAACACATAGCATAAAACCCATTTTTACAACAGGTCATAGAAATCAACAGTGTATTCGACAATTAAAACGTGCAAGAGTTGTTGTATAAGTTGTTAATTGTGACATTATTTCCAAAAGTGCTAGCGTGCATGATGTAACCATGGCAGCAAAAGATGATGCACACCATTGACACAATAAGGCATGTCTGTACCTTAGTGATACAGCGCAGCTTTTAGTGCAGCCACATGAACAATGCTGGACAAGCTAATTAGTAATAGCGGCAGCATTGTTCCCTAAAGTGCTAGCGTGTTTGATACATCAATGTAAAAAAATGTGATCCATCAAAAATAATACAATATATCTGTAGCCCCAACATTGCAGCCAAGCTTTTGGTGCATACTTATGTATTACAAAAAAAAACAATACCACAGAGCAAGAGGAAAAAAAGGTTAGTCTGCAGTTGCTCGCAGTGCTCCTATGCACGCAATCAGCAAGGCCGGACAAGGAAACCATGAAGCAAGAGCAAAAGTGACTTAAAACAGTATCAGCGATTGCTCGCAGTGCTCCTAGGCACGCACACAGAACAGGGGTAAGGAAAGACACAGCTATATTTCCTGATTTTATAGAAGTCAACCTTTTAAGCCCCAGATCCCTTATTCAGGATCCCCGATGGGGCCTTCAGGCTGTTAAATCTATTTAATGCAGAAATGACAAATTTTATCAGTAGAATATGCAAGGTCGTATTGTCAGGGTTTAAAGACCCAATGATGGCCTGCTGGCATGTATGAACTCTCAACTTATTCCGATCTACCCGAAAGCATTTTCACAGTTGACTACACATGTATACATTGATATAGCACAGTTCCTTTTGAAACAAATTATCTATGATGTGCAGAAGCATATTTTCCTGACATATGTTAAGAAGGCCACAGTTTAGGTGCAAATGCCATCTTCTCCAAGATGGACGTCATCCCTGTCACTCATGTTTCCCTCCTCCGCCCACTTCTCTCCTCACAAACGATGCAGCACACAGCCCAGGTGGGATGTACTGATGTATGTCCAACGTTATTGCTATTCTGCTCTTAATGAACTTTGAGTCATAACTCAAAACAAATCACAAGGTCCTTCAATCGGTTTACAATGCCTATTCATTCATATAACACATTTTTGTTCATGTGTCATGTGGTGTGATCATGTTTAGATATTAAGGCCACATGATGTTTATTTTTCATGTGCTCTGATTTGCTGAAATTTCAGAAGCAAAAATAATATATAAAAATCTTCAATTTAGCCACAGAAGACTTTCCTGTTCTACTAGGGATGCTGTCCATTACTCTCCTGATTTTGCAGCTCACGTGGGACTTGGAATAATTTCTGATTTTTGAATTCTCTCTCTCTGCTTTTCATTGAGAGCATTCATGGCACAGACTCTATATAGCTTTATTTTTGGATTCTGTGATAAAACCTTTAAGCTTTTCTATTGAACTAGAACTCAGTTACTGAGTAGGCGCAAACCATTTACTTAATGAATTGTATTTCTGATGCTTTAGGGGTGATTTAATGCAGGGACATGTCGCCTCATGAAACTGAGGTTCAATAGTATCCGGATCCAGTAAATGTGATTGAGGTAAAGTTTGGGGGTATGTTGGTGTGGCTAAATTTCGGGATGCAGAAGTGCTGCAACCATGACAGACCAGGTTCAACATATGGACATGTGATGATGAAGATATGTACCAAATAAAATGGCAACCACAAAACAGTTTTTAGATATCAGCCTCAGACGTCCATTTTGTAGTGAACTAAGGGAAGAACCATTGCCCTGTAACCTGTTTTTTCAAAAACAGTTTCACAACCATTTCGGCTTTCCCAGTTGGGGGCGTAAAGGGTCTTTTCCCTAGTGCTCAGCAGAAGAAGTCTGTACCTACTGAGTTACCTTGAACTAAAGTTCACAGACAGTTTTGCGAGGCTAGCAGCCTTTGGTTCTGCATATCCATCCAGAGACTGACATCTTGAAGTGTGACGACATGGATGCACCAAAAGGTGTACGCCTTATCGTTGCAAAGCGCCCCATAGATTCAGAATGTCCGCGTTGTACGGC
The DNA here is from genome assembly GCF_031143425.1 of Pleurodeles waltl. Lineage (NCBI taxonomy): Eukaryota > Metazoa > Chordata > Amphibia > Caudata > Salamandridae > Pleurodeles > Pleurodeles waltl. Next base: position 971,354,369 of record NC_090446.1, on the reverse strand, counting down.
CACGCTAAGGTATGGATTGGGTCATATATTCTCAAGTACTAGGCAGTTTGGGTTTTCACCTCCGTTTCAAGGGTTAATTATGCTCTTTTCTGTCATATTAAGGAAGTATGCCTTAACCGAGGTAAACAGCCTTATTAGGACGTTTATCTTTATTAGCTGATAATTACTGTGTTACATTCTGAGCCTAAACCCTCACCCATGTCCGAGAATAAGCCTCGACTGCTACATCACAGCTACCAGTGGAGAGTTACTAACTACTGCAAACAAACAGCATGCAGAGGTCTGACCTAGTGAAAAAGAAACAACAGTACTAAACACAGATATTACCCAGAACTTTACCCTCACATGGGACCTGGATAAGGGCCGGTATTATTATATATTATGTTATGCCTGGCTCTGGTCAAGCGCCACTAGCATGAATAACTGAAATCAAACCTAGAAGCTGACTGCTATGACTTAGAAACAGTTAACAAAAGTTGTTAACCACCCACGGGTGCTTCATCATAAAGGAATGCCAGGCAGCTCTGGTTAGGCTCTCAGAGAGCAGCCCTGAGAAGTAGAGAGCACAGCTTCTGTGGTAGAAGGCAAGGCAGGGAGTGCTGGAGTGGGTGACGAAAGGCCAGGTATATACATTTTTTTAAACATTTGACACATGGAAGAGAGGCCAACGTATGTATGGCTTCCCCCATTACTCCTCTGCCTAGGTGTAGCAGGTAAAAGCAGAGTCAGATGATTTTGGGTGGTATGCATAATAAAATTATAAATAAGTAAAAAGTGAGTTACAAGGATGTTTTTCACCTCGAGGTTCTAAGTGTCATGATAGACAACTCGAGCTGCACTCTCATTGCCTACGTGGACTCTCTCAGAACTCCTTTGTGAAAAACATCCCTGTAGTGCAGTATTCCACATCTATAATTCTATATATTTTATATGATATCAAATGCAGGTGTGATACAATCACTGACATACCGTAGCTCACTAAAACATTGGAAACACCCCGTAAAAAACACCAGAGTGAACATAAATGTTCTAGTTCTCGCCTAAGCGCACTGCCAAACTAAGTCCCCCGTCTCCCGAGAGACATCTAACACTTATCCTTGTAAACAGGAAAGATTCTATTCTCAAGCGTGGCTATGGTAGTGGCAAGATAACTCAGTGGGTTGAGGGCGTGCCGCGGGGTGTACGCAACCGTACACTTACAGGTGCAGAATCCTGGCAGGGTTGACTCAGCCTTTTCTCTTTCAAAGATCACTTTTGGGCAAGAACTCGCCGTACTAAAGCGTCATTAGACCATTCCGTTTGCCTGAGCCATAACAAGCTCCGTGCACCTTGCGCCCTTCCGAGCTCGTGTGCTTTAGTAGTAAATATTTGGATGAGATTTAACATAAAAAGCAGCAGCGGCACCCCCACAAATCAGCACAACCCCGTAGGACCCTCCAAAGGTGGCGCTGAAAGTGCAGTGCCTTCTGCACCGCTCAGCTAGAGCAGTCTTGCCACGCTGGGAAGACTGATGCTAGTGCCAGGCGGCATTACCCAGGTCAGAGAAAGCATCTCGGCCTTGTAAATGCCTCGTTGCTGAAGAATGGATGAGCGAGGCCCAGGGGGACCTTCATATCCCATCAAAAGCCGGTGTGTCAGCTGTCCCCCCGCAGCAGGGGTGAATCGCTCACCAAAGGTGGGCTTGTCTGCTACTCCGCAGCGCTCAGTGGGTAGCACAGAACACCCTCCGGCAAGAAATAAAACCTTTGGACAATGCGATCATTCTCTATGATCCATGTCAGCCACACAATCTGTCCATCGAATACATGTACAGGATACACCAAGGCTCCGCGCCCTCTTTCTTTGGGGTTAAGGTGCTCTGTCCTCCACCTTCCATCCCATGGACAGGGGGTGGAAAGAACGTCAATGTACAGGCTGGCATGCGTGGAACTATCAATTAACTCCGGGCACAACCCACTGGTTTTACCAAACAGCTACTGACCCGTTTTATTTTCCCCCCAATAATTATTCAATATCGTCACTGACAGTTGGTCCAGGAGTTGAAATACCAGCCAGTGTCTAAAAGCCACTCAGGGGCGGGGACCCGATCCTCCTGGATATGAGATAGCAACCTCGGGACAGACCTAACACCCGGAAGGCAATGGCTGCTCTGCGAATTATATGATCTTCATCTGTCAACTCAGAAAGAGCGTTTTGTTGTTATTGTTACTGCAATGGAACAGCGATGTTGTAATGCTGTATTGTAGCAGCTCTGCACAACGTAGCTGATTTACTCGACGTATGCATGATTTAAGAAGTGTAATTCAAATATATTTTTTTTTAAACTGGATTCTTGAATCTCTTTCAACTTTGAACCACCACCAACAACACTGGGCTATGCTCTTCAAAACTATCAAACAAACGTCCTTCTTAATCACCGTGACCAATCACTTCAAACCAGTGCTTAATTTGTAAATAAAAAGGTTCTGGTGCTCAAAGCCCTCCTCTTAAACACGCAGCTGCTGCAATTAAATGTGCGACCACTGAATACTGAGGCAGCGTAATCCCGAAGCCACCACGGGCATCTTCAATCTATTTAAAGCCACTCCCTGCCCCTTCAGCTCACTCTTGCAGCTTTCTCCCATTTTGACGCTTTTTCGTTTTTCTCTTCCTCCGTCTTTCCCATTTGTGTCTTTTGCTCACAGTAAATGCTTGATGCAGAAAAATAAGTGCCGGTGCTCCGCACCGGAAACAACAAGCACAAATTAAGCACTGCTCCAAACATCTCATTGAGACTTGTTGCAGCACCAGAAGAATGTGGCACATACAAATACAAGGGACCTTAAAATTCCAGTAACTACAGTTTTCATTTTATGAGATTTTTCGTAGAAGGGCAGTACCTCACCCTGCTTGATAAAACGGATACTTCTTTTACTATGTAGTTTCCTTGATTAACAAGAGACACAGACCAGCACATTAATGATGCTGTTCTGTGCAGGAAAAGGAGACGGCCTTCGTAGATGGCTGCTTTTATGAGTTAATTTTAAAGAAAAGACAGAGCTGCGAGTAACCCATTCCTAGCCTAGCCTCAAGTCAAGGGGAAGATCTTCAATGTGAGGAGCTAATGTTAACCCTAAAGTTAGAATCTTGGACATACTATAAACCTGAATAAGTGTCCATGCAATATTATAATTGGAAATGGAAAGTATGTGTTCAAAAAGGTCAGGGGACAAGGTGGCGAGACCCTAAGTAATAAGCTGTCATTTATACTGTTTTGCAGGGATTGTTTATACTGAATGTTCCCAGATACTGTAAGGTCAGTGCATTTTCATGAGTAAACTGAAGTGGGGGAGCCAGCGACCTTCAGACAGGGAAAAACAACTGGAAACTGTTGTTTTTTAGGTCGCAGTCGGTCATCTGGTTTGCTAAAGACACCTTGGCGATTTTTGGAAAGTTGACCTAGGAATGCATTCCACCGGCTGATTACCATTGGCTTTGTGGTTTATAACTCACATTTTCTGGCTTTCTATTTGCTGGCTTTATTTGCTTTAGGCTCTCAAGGTTCAGTTTGTCCCTCTTGTTGCCCAAACCGAGTTTACTGTATCCTTCCTTTGTGCATTCAAAGGCCGAGGTCAAATGCAAGGTGCTGTCTTCCAAGGGCACTTGTTTACTTTTCTTTCTCTGACTTCGAAGTGAGAGAATGTATGTGACCATCTTGCTGGATACTGGGGGTAGGAAAGATGTTTTCTTTCTAGCACACAACAACATTTAAATGAACTGTGCAACTGTGTTGAAAACAAATACTTTAAAATTGCTTCCTACTCTATGCCACTGCACTCTACACCACACCAATCTACTCAGCACAGTTCCACTCTATGCCACTGCACTGTATGCCAATACACTCCACGCCAATGCACTTTACTATGTAACACTCAACTCTAAGCTCCTGCACTCTACGCCAATCCACTGTGTGCCAATCTAACCTACTCTGCACCATCGCACTCTACACCACTTTACTCTGCCACTCTACGCAACTGCACTCTACCCTGCAACACTCCAAAAAATGTTATTCTATGCCACTGCACTCTACTCCACTCTGCACTATGCTACTGTATGCCACTGCACTGTACACAACGGCACTCTGTCACTACACTCTACTCTGCATTACTGTACTCTACACCACTGCTCTCTAAGCCACTCGACTCCTCTGCACTGACACTCTACTATACTGCACTCTCTGAAACTGAACTCTATGCCACTCTACAACGCTGTACTTTACACCACTGCACTTTACACCATTATTCTCTACTTTGCACCACTCTGCGCCACAGCACTCTCTGCCACTCGCCTCCACTGCACTCTATGATGCACCACTCTAATCTACGCCACTGCATTCTACAATGCTGCATTGTATGCCTCTGAATTCAATGCCACTGCACTCAATGCCCCTGCACACCCTTCCACTATACTCTGCAACACTATACCAGTCCACTACTCTATGCCACTGCAGTGTTTTGCACTCTACGCAACTCCACACTAGGCCATTGCAATACACAACACTCTCTGCCACGCCACTCTACAACACACTACTCCACTCTATGCCATTCCACTCTACGACACTCCACGTGACCCGTTGAACAGCAAAACGAAAACCCACAATCTATTACAGTGTTATTAACCAACTTGTCAACCAGTAATCAGTCAATGGAATTTTAGCTACATCACCCTTTTACATAAGGAAAGACAGGAGTTACTGGCAGAGTTCAAATATTTTGAATAAAGAAAAAAGATGTTTATGAGGCGGAGGATACAAGTGGCACATTACAAGAGAATCGGTGACCGAGGGATTCAGGGTAGAGAGCAGTGGATATCTAGGTAAAAGATTGGGGGTGCAGGTGGGGGTCTGGGTACTTGGCAGTAGCACTTTGCATATATCATGCAGGGCTTCTGGGCGCAGTAAAACATATGATTTTTGGATGCAGGGGAATATACGTAAGTATAATATAGAAGGGTTTCATGTAAATGGTTGTGTAGTGGTCATGTGTACAGAACATGTTTTCTGATACGCAATGAGATACTTTGAGTCATATTTGGGGCGCTGGTCAGATCTTGTAACAGAAGTGAAGAACTCTAAGCCAAAAAATGAAGGTATGGGAGGAACATCATCACTAAGATTTTAGTCAAAGACAATGGATGCCAGTCATAGGGTTTCTGGAAGAAGAACTAGGGTTATTAGTTACACATAGTGTGATTGAGTGTATGGAAGAAAGGGACTCTGGGTACAAGACGGTGTGATTCTGTGTACAGGGATTAGGTGGCTGGAATGCCGGAGAGAAGGATTCCTGCTACAAAGTAGAGCCATTCTGGCAAGAGGGTAAAGGTGAAGGTATAGAGCTATATGTTGCACTGTCCCAGACCTCACTTTTTGCTTCCCCCCGAAACAACCTCCTTGTTCATTTTCACCTCATGATGTTTGATGTGCCAGGTCTGTGTGTTTGCAATGCAAGTTACATACGTCGCCTTAAGTGTCCTGGTTTAATATCAAGGGAGCTGTTTACCATGTTGAAGAGCAACATTTTTAATATATCCCTGGAGGTTTGATAAGTTGGCCCATCTCCACACGATATTTTTAGTAAAAACTATGTCTTCCCAATACTGGACCTTCCTCTCCCCCCATCATGGAGAGGCAAAAGACTGGGTTAACAGACAAACGTGACCCATTCTCAAGGGATGCATGCTTGCATTACTGCGTGATCCACGAAACAGCCACTCACGTGAGCCTGACCCTTTTCCACCTGGAATCACTATCAGCATCCATTATGACCATATAAGGTGATTGAAATGGCTGTTTTGGGGATGGAATACCCAGACTTTCAGGCTAACCAAGTTTTCCACAATTTACAAAGGAAGGGACCACTTGAGAATACTAGATTCAATTAATGTCTGGTCTCTTAAAATTTGCTGGCTGGCATCTGGATCCGTGTTCATCCCTCTCGGACTGAATACGCCTGTGACTTCTACAGCAAGTAGTGGGAACAGCTCCACCCAAAGGCCTGTGTAAGGCTGAAAAGGGTTTCCTGGTAATTGGAGATGCATATAGCCTGTTGCCCCAGTTTCCACCTCCACGGTCGGACCAAACTAAATAGAAATCTGCCTGAACCCTGAGGATAGTTTGTCAGCAGTCCAGAAACACCTCCCAAGATGAACAGAACTTAACAGCAACCATGCTCAACTATCCAGCCTAGCTTGCCAACCTCCTGATGCTGCAGGGCCAAACCAAAGAACTAGTTAATCAGTTGTGGCTGACTGTTGACCTGAATAAGTTGAGTAGATGCTCAAGAAAAATGCAAGTGGGCAGCCTAGGGTAATAACTTTGTCTTGTGAGGACACACAATGGAAACACCTGTGGCACTGCCACTCACCCCTATTGCAGCACACTTCCTCTCCCCAGTTTTGCAGCAGGCAGGGCTTATGACCCTCTTTTCTGTCTTGCCTGTGCCATGAGAGTGTCAGAAAATGATTGTGGGCTCACGTTTTTAACCTCCATTTGAGGTGACTGTAGGAACCACCCCCAAGTAGCTCTTACTCCGAATCTAATGGTCACAAACTTTGATTGATCCTTAACATCAACCAAGATCTACAGACCCCACCAAACCTATACAATATGAGCCACAGGGCTCCGAAGGCCATGCAGCAAAGTAAAAACTCTGCTGCAACCCATGAATCTAAAAATAACAGTTCATCATGATTTCCCAGTGTTGGTAACCAGAGCAGTAGGCCACGGGTTCAATCAGATACTACTGACATTGTAAAACTGGTACGGAACAAAAGCCAAATAGTATTCAAGCAACTATTTCAGCATTTTTAATTTCTACATCTGATCCCATCTACAGCATAGGACCCCCTTTTGCTGCTAAGAGATCACTGCAGAGTTCTAGGACAGCTGGACCAGCCAGTGCTTCATTGTAAGAGACTGACTGTCAGCTCTAGTTTCTTAATGTTTAATCTTAAATTTACGGCTGCAAGGGCATGAGCAACAGTGCTTCTGAGGGCTCAGAAAGCTTGCTTCCTGTGGAAACTATAGCCTCTTTAACACAAGTCAAGTCTTGTCATCTTGGTTGGGTATTGTCATTCTCGTTTTGCCTCCACACGGCCACAGCTCAAACAAAAACGTGTAGAGATTTTTTAGTTTTCACCATTTTACCAGCAACATTACTAGAAATATAAGACATATTCGTACAAACAATTCGTATGGCTGTGCATTACTCTTATCTGGAACAACCTGCATTATACACTATTGGATATCAGCCGTGCCAGGACTGCTTGACTGGTAGGCACAATGAGTGCCTCCTTTCTTGTACCCGGGCGACCTTGTCCGGGTACAAGAAAGACTGGACGCCACAGGGTTCTCGAGTGCAGGACTAAGTAAACTCGGAGTGCTGGACAGAGCGGATTCTGCAGCAGGCCTGAGGGGACTGAGGGTGCGAGACAGGATAATAAAGCGAGGGCCTTTGGAATATTGTTAAGTGATGGATGTGCGGGACGTGTTGTAGTCGCACATGTGCGTAGGACAGAGGTTACATCTGACAATTGATGTCAGTAGAATACGGCCGCCTCGGGTTGTTCAGTGTGCACAGTACAGACGTTCAGGCTGGAACTTAACCCTACGGAGAGGTAAAGAGGTCAGGTATGTTCTGGTCAATTTCCAGAACAATCAAAAAGACACTTCTTGCGATATGACTTTTCTCTCTTCACTTCCAGACCCGAGACAAGAGAAACACTCAGGACAGCCTCACCACATGAAAGGATTATCCTCTTGCACCCCTGAGAGGACGCCCCACCTCTCACCCGCCTGGCAGAACAAGTTGCACAGTAGACAATCCTTAACAGGAGGAAAGGAACAAAACTGCCCCACGCCTAACCTGAAAGAAGGAATTAGCACATGCACTTCACCTAAAGAGAGGGCGGGGAGAGGTGGCTGCACCTTTGGAAGGACAGAAACATTCAATATCAACTCTGCTGGAAAGGAACCGTTTAAGTCGCACCGCTCAGAGAAGGACCTGCTCCTATCACCTGCCTGACGAGAGGAAGTCGCTCGCAGCAACTAGACCAATCACCTCGGCACCCCGAGAGGATGGAATCTCTCATGACAGATGTCCACAGGAAGGTCCTGCTCGAGTCATCCAACCTGATACAAGGGAACAATTCATATCACAAGCAGACTCCTGTTAGAGCCCTTGACAGAAGTGAACCGCTCACGTTACCTCATGGCAGAAGGGAACTGATGGCATTACTCAATGAAAGAGTTAATTGTTCACATTAAACTACACTCCATTTCAGGAGAGGCTCACTCATACTGTCCCAATCCTGTGAAAATAAGAACTGCTCCACATTCCACCCCACCCAATGACCCACTTCGTAATTCAAGAGCACAGAGTGAAGAATGCTGCTGCTCTTCCCCCTTACCCAACTGGCAGAAGACATCCGCTCACAGCCCTCCCTCCTAACACAAGGGATATACTCACGTCACTACACCATCTCCTCCTCCCTCCCTTCACAGGAGGGATTTGCTCACATCAACCCTCTGGTCGGACTCTCAATGCCAGTTCTAATTACTCCAAGAAAAGATCATGTCCAAAGGCAAACATCCCCAGAATCCAATTATCTCATCCTCCTTTTACGTGCGCGCCTGGACTTCGCTCAGATCCCAGCACACCTACCTCTGGACCTTGGTACGTACGCCTCTGATCAGTGGGGACGCGTGTGCATGTGGTAGCGAGAGGTGGACTGGAGCTGCTGGATTTGGCGGGAGTCGGCAGTGTGTTGGCTTAGTTCGGAAAAGCACTAAGCAAATGATAATCACTTCTTTTTTACAGTCCCAACGAAGTCTATAAGACGGTCCGAATGTATCTCAGCATCGCTGAGTGGTAAATCACAAAATAGAGGAATTTGTTAGACACCAATGCAACACTTCTCCCTGAAGGATGTTTGGGGAGTATGAATGATCATTATGCCAAAAGGCTGGGTATTTGTGCATTAGGCTGAAGATTGCTCAGTCTGATCCAACTATCTACTTCAAGAGGTTTCTACTAAAGGGTGTTAATGCTGAATGACTTTCCTACATGGTGACCTGGCTCTAAGTTAAGGCTTATTTTATTCTGGGAAAACACTATATTCACCATAATGAATGCCAGAGATTTTAAACCCCTAAAATATTTTTAAAAACACTGACACACTGTGATATGTTTTGCACCACTTTGGCAGCTGTCAGATTTTCTCTGTTAAGAACAGGTTTTTGTGTCCAATGGAAATGCGCTTAGGAGAGACAAAGAAACAGGCAAGCTGGTGTGTGGGTGTTATTTGCCATCAACTTAGAGAATATGAGTGAAGTAAAAATAACATCCTGTTGAATACATGGAGTATTTTATTACATATGTCTCAATTGTTATAAAAAACAAGACTGTCCTTTGATTAGTGATTTTTTATGCAAGGGCTACATTTGCTTAGCCTACATTTAAATACTCCAGAGATAAATTGATATTGAATAATTTAGTAATACAGCATCTGAGATATGTCACCCTACAGTAGATAATTTCAAACCAACAGAGTAGACTGAAGTCTCTCAGGAAACTATGGCATGGTTGTTTGAGATACAGAGCGCCACATCGTCTCTCGGATAACATCTGCACTGCGTGAATGAGCAAGTGCAGAATGCTTTTTTGCAATTGTTGCATCCTGTGCTTCAGTGCCTTCTCAACCAAACTGCTTGAAGCTTTCTGTAACTCCAAGGAACCCAAGAAAGACCATCCACCATAACTCACCAATCTACTTCGCAAAAATGTCCTCATGTCTAGTGGGCTTCGAATAAAAAATTCGAAGTTCAGTAAAAAAAAAAAAAAAAAAAAAGGCACTCCAACAAACCTTTTCCAAGCGTTCACCAAAATGTAGAACTAGAACTCTATTATGGTTGAGGCACTCAGACTCTAAATACAGATATTGGGAAAAGAAACAAAATGTGCCTTTTCGTTTGGTATCTATCAAATTAAAACGAATTATCGTTCTGTTCTCCTGTCATTTTAGTTTAGTTAAGTGTTTTTCTTGTTTATGTACCACTATAGCATTTCTTTATTTTGCATATGTTCGTTAGTATGTCCATACATGTGTTTTATATAAATGCTTTTTAATCTCAAAGTGGGCTGTGGCTTCAATGGCGCATTTACTATTATCCGACAGTTCAGCAACTGTTTTCTACATATTCAACAGTATTCCATCTTGGACTTTATCAGGATGCTTTTAAAATTATTCAACAAGGTCTTGACAGGAGAACTAAGTAGAAGAGAATCTGATTTGGTTGTTGAGTCTTTTCATAAACGTTCAACAAAAAACCCCAATGCATAGAGTTGTTTATCAAAAACAAAGAAAAGTTATGTGACCGCATGATAAATAATTTGGAGACAGATGACGCCAGAGGTGATTGTGGGGGCAGAGGGGCTGGGGAAGCCAGTTAGCCTGGCTTTATCACTTGGCTGGCACTTTAAGTTCTCTGCACTCAAATTAATGTCAGTTTGTTCTGTTAAGGTATGCAGGCAATTGTGAGAACATTATACACTTTGACAGGCTTGTTTAAATGTTAGAGAACATTTAGCAGAAGACAAGGAGGGAGAGGGCTTTAGGAAATTATCATAAAACCATAATGAAACTCTGAATCATGTTACATTTCTTTTTGTTATATTGTTTATTGATTACAACCACTGTCAATGTATTGTTTTCATAATTACAACTACTGTACTTTGTATGAGGAATAAGAGTTTCATTTTAAAAGAACGTAATTTAAAATATACCGAGTGCATATCCTTGAGTGTGTCTGTTTATGGTGAATACAGGCTTGGAACCTGCTCCTGCTCTTTACCCTGTGGGCTTCAGGGGACTGTGGGTTACTGGGTCACACATTTAAATGCAATAGTGATACTTGGGCTGCAGTCCACAGGGGCTCAACTCTCGGAATTAATATCTGGACTTCGTCTACATTTACCAAGGGGCTGAGAGTTCCTATAGTAGGGCGGTGAGCTTAGCTAGGTGCCAAGATGTGCAGCACACACTGTGTCGTCGGTGACCAAGTAATGTTGCAGACCTTTTCTGCATATGTACCACCATAGCACCTTACCCAAAGGAAGATTGCACAGCGTACTTATAATTCTGTAATCATCTCAATAACAGGCCTAAATCAAAGCCACCGCTGCCTTTCGCAGAGCCTCTGGTATCAGGGACATTTTCAGCCCAAAAAAAAAAAATGAAGAGCTTGGAATCATCTCCAAGAATGACACGTCTTTCAACCATTAATTAACGTCAATGGTTAACCACCAGCAATTACTGCTCTGGAAAACAAGCCATCTCCTTCTTCCCCCTCACCCACAGAACTAACAGGAGTTTTCTTTCTTTCAGAACATGCCTACTGCAAAATTGCATATGCGGGCCTCAAGAAATCTCAAATCCAGAAATAGCAGAGGATTCAAATTTGTCTCAACTTCAGCAAATTTGAACACACCCCTCATATCCTGAGATCTTTACATTAGCTTCCTGTACAACACAGGTCAAACTCAAGGTTCACTGTATCATGCACATGGGTCTAGATAAGAGAGTTCTAAAGTACCTTTGACCTTTTTGTAGTATCAACGCACCAGAAATAACCCATCACTCGATGCACATTAACATATGCAGTCTGTGCCCAACAAAATGTAAACATGAACAGAGCTTGATACTACAATAATCACAAGTAATGTTCAAAGCAGCCCCATGCTGCAGAAAACCACGACTAAAATGGGGTCATGGAGGCATGGCTGGGTCATGGCAGCCCATCCCTCTCTGAAGCAGACTCCTAGTGTTCAGCCAGCCTTTTGTAGAAATGCCAATACTGGCATAATGGCCAGTCAAATCCTTAATACAGACAAAGGCGTTAAAGTTATTGGATCCTCACTCCTAGCGCACCCCGAATCCTGCCTTCAAGAACCAAGAAAATGACCTCCAATTTAAGAAGGACCCTAAAAACTCAAAAATACCCATTGATTTACCTCCTAACGTATCTGGTCATCTTTTACCCCGACACACACTTTAAGTCACTCTGCATCCAAGTGATTTGAAGAGTGATTATATTCCTCTTTTATCTTAGTGTTCATCCCCTCTCTGGTTTCCTTCTTTTTCACGGTTCCATCTCGTCTCTGAAGTGGACCTTAAGTGACATGTATGTACTTTATAAAACCAAGTAAATAATAAGTAGGCATTTGCTCAAGTTCCAGAGCTTTTCACACACAACTATCTTCGAATTTTAATGATTTGTAAGTTAAATCTCTGAAACACATCAGCTCAGCGAGGGCCACAGTCTTACATAATTAGCCTTGTCTGGTTATACATTAACTTAAAAGAAGCGCACAGTCCCTACAGAACACATTGTTGGCTGAAGTGGCCTGTCCCATGTTTAAAGGTGCTACTACTCTAGTCTACATCACTGGTTCCCAACCTGTGGTCCGGAGGCCCCTGGGGGTCCGCAAAGCCTCCTCGGGGTCCATGACCGCTTAGAAAACTAAGTAATATTAACAGACTAATAAAGTGTATAGAAATAAAGTGACTAAATGTACTGTTAATTTTAAAATGTACTGTAAATGTAACAATTTTAAATTAGAGGCTAGAAATTAAGCCAGTATCCTTAGATTGATTAGTGGGGGCAGTGCAGGATATAGTAAGGACCATGTGTGGCTTCAATTGAATTGAGAAAAGCTACAAACGTTCCATTGAATGTTTTTTATTTTTTTTTATTAATATTTGTTTGCAAATTAAATGTGTTATCATTTGTGTATGTGTTTGATCAATGTGTGTTTCTGTATTTTTTGTGTATTGTTTTGCATTTCAAATCATCAACAATGTTCAGAACAGGCTTCCATTAATGACTCAGTAGGGGGTGGGAGGGGTCGGTCTTTGGATTCCATTAATGATTCAGTGGGGGTCCCCGGGTCCCAGTAATGATAAAGTGAGGGTCCACAGAAGTCAAAATGTTGGGAACCAGGGATCTACATCACTAGTATGAATAAGACTGGAGGACAAACTATTAAACTGTATGTGTTACCCAAAGCAACCACTAAGAAACAACCTGCCTAGATCCCAGTAAATTGTTCAGTCTTTTATTTGCTTTTGGGAGAAGAGTGGGGCTAGAAGAACATTTTGTGGTAAATACTTTCAAACTGATTTTTTATTGTTTTAACTGTAGAAAAAGGCAGCTCAAGTGAAACATGCGCATTGCTCTGGCCCCTGCAGATTGAATGGCACTTTGATAAAATGCATTAATAAACTAGGCTTACTTTTCGATGAGGTCCAATGTGACTCCCGGCACCAGGCGGACACTTTTTTGCATGCAGAACCTGCAATGAAAGAAGAAAAACCCCATCAGAGCATTACACACTATGAAGCATTTCGGATGCACATATGTAGTCAGACAGGAGAAAAGTATATCCTATTTTATCCCACAGAACTGTGGACAAGTTTAGCTCTGCATCCCACGTTGTGACCGCAGAGGCTAGTCTGTCTGTAGAAAGAAAATCTAAGGACAGACCAACCATTTTTTTTAAGTAACTATGGCCTGCCCCTCCTCCCAACGCCTGCACATTAGAGTGAGAGCATGTCTGCTGAATAGCACCGGGGGCCCGTCACTGTCCCCCAAGTAAGAGTTTGGTAACAGTGGTGATTGCCTTCACTGAGGGGATGCGTAGGGGTCAGAAAGAGTGGTTAACCCCTTCTGTGCCGCGGACGTAGTGGTTACGTCCCGCGGCACAGTGCTGCTGTGCCGAGGACGTAACCACTACGTCCTCGGCACACAGCCCAGAGGGAGCGCTCTCGCTCCCTCTGTGTGCTTCCCCCCACCCCCCCAAAGTCAGGGATGGAAGGGGAAGCCCTTCCCCTTCCACCCACGACCCCCCCACCCCCCCATAATGACGTCAGCGCGCGATCGCGCGCTGACTTCATTATGGGGATTTCGCCGCACAGGAAGCCATTTGCTTCCTGTGCGGCGACGAGGAAAGAGGTGAGTTCCTCTTCCCGGTGGGTGGGGGGTTTGGGCTAAAGAGGCACCGGGGGAAAGGAAAGGCTTTTCCTTTCCCCCGGTGTCTCTTTGAGCATTCCTGCTGCCCGATCGCATTGCGATCGGGCAGCAGGAATGCCCACTAGACACCAGGGATTTTTTTTTTTGTTGTTTGCTCGTGTTTCTTGCTGGCGGGGAGCGGCCCCTTGGGCAAGGGTCGCTCCCCTTGTGGGGGCAATTAGTTACGGCCATTTCTGCCCCCCTTGGGGGCAGATTGGCCTACTTTTTAGGCGGATCTGCCCCCAAGGGGGGCAGAAACCACTGGATCACCAGGGAATTATATTTTCTGTGCAGGTATGTTGGGAGGGGGTGCCCCCTTGGGCAAGGGGCGCCCCCCCAAGGGGGCAGAGAACTGTTGGCCATTTCTGCCCCCCTTGGGGGCAGATCGGCCTATTTTTTTTAGGTCCATCTGCCCCCAAGGGGGGCAGAAGCCACTTAGGCACCAGGGATTGTGTGTGTAGTGGATGGGGGGGCGCCCCCTTGGGCAAGGGTCGCTCCCCTTTGGGGGGCATGTCTTTTAGGGCCATTTCTGCCCCCCTTGAGGGCAGATCAGCCTATTATTTTTAGGTTGATCTGCCCCAAGGGGGGCAGAAACCACTAGAACGCCAGGGATGTTTTTTTATGTGTTTATTTTTGTGGGGGGGCGTCCCCATGGGCACGGGGCGCCCCCCCAAGGGGGGCATTGACCTGTTGGCCATTTCTGCCCCCCCTGGGGGCAGATGGGCCTATTTTTCTAGACCCACCTGCCCCCAAGGGGGGCAGAAGCCACGTAGACACCAGGGATAGTGTGTGTGTGTGTGTGTGTTAGTGGATGGGGGGGGGGGGGCTTGGGCAAGGGTCGCCCCCCACTTTGGGGGCACATGTACCCAGGCCATTTCTGCACCCCTTGGAGACAGATCAGCCTATTATTTTTAGGCTGATCTGCCCCCAAGGGGGGCAGAAACCACTAGAACGCCAGGGTTTTTTTTTTATGTGTTTATTTTTGTGGGGGGGGTGTCCCCTTGGGCACGGGGCGCCCCCCCAAGGGGGGCATTGACCTGTTGGCCATTTCTGCCCCCCCTGGGGGCAGATGGGCCTATTTTTCTAGACCCACCTGCCCCCAAGGGGGGCAGAAGCCACGTAGACACCAGGGATAGTGTGTGTGTGTGTGTGTGTGTTAGTGGATGGGGGGGGGCTTGGGCAAGGGTCGCCCCCCACTTTGGGGGCACATGTACCCAGGCCATTTCTGCACCCCTTGGAGACAGATCAGCCTATTATTTTTAGGCTGATCTGCCCCCAAGGGGGGCAGAAACCACTAGAACGCCAGGGATTTTTTTTTATGTGTTTATTTTTGTGGGGGGGCGTCCGCTCGGGCACGGGGCGCCCCCCCAAGGGGGGCATTGACCTGTTGGCCATTTCTGCCCCCCCTGGGGGCAGATGGGCCTATTTTTCTAGACCCACCTGCCCCCAAGGGGGGCAGAAGCCACGTAGACACCAGGGATAGTGTGTGTGTGTGTGTGTGTTAGTGGATGGGGGGGGGCTTGGGCAAGGGTCGCCCCCCACTTTGGGGGCACATGTACCCAGGCCATTTCTGCACCCCTTGGAGACAGATCAGCCTATAATTTTTAGGCTGATCTGCCCCCAAGGGGGGCAGAAACCACTAGAACGCCAGGGTTTTTTTTTTATGTGTTTATTTTTGTGGGGGGGCGTCCCCTTGGGCACGGGGCGCCCCCCCAAGGGGGGCATTGACCTGTTGGCCATTTCTGCCCCCCCTGGGGGCAGATGGGCCTATTTTTCTAGACCCACCTGCCCCCAAGGGGGGCAGAAGCCACGTAGACACCAGGGATAGTGTGTGTGTGTGTGTGTGTGTTAGTGGATGGGGGGGGGCTTGGGCAAGGGTCACCCCCCACTTTGGGGGCACATGTACCCAGGCCATTTCTGCACCCCTTGGAGACAGATCAGCCTATTATTTTTAGGCTGATCTGCCCCCAAGGGGGGCAGAAACCACTAGAACGCCAGGGATTTTTTTTTATGTGTTTATTTTTGTGGGGGGGCGTCCCCTCGGGCACGGGGCGCCCCCCCAAGGGGGGCATTGACCTGTTGGCCATTTCTGCCCCCCCTGGGGGCAGATGGGCCTATTTTTCTAGACCCACCTGCCCCCAAGGGGGGCAGAAGCCACGTAGACACCAGGGATAGTGTGTGTGTGTGTGTGTGTTAGTGGATGGGGGGGGTTTGGGCAAGGGTCGCCCCCCACTTTGGGGGCACATGTACCCAGGCCATTTCTGCACCCCTTGGAGACAGATCAGCCTATTATTTTTAGGCTGATCTGCCCCCAAGGGGGGCAGAAACCACTAGAACGCCAGGGATTTTTTTTTATGTGTTTATTTTTGTGGGGGGGCGTCCCCTCGGGCACGGGGCGCCCCCCCAAGGGGGGCATTGACCTGTTGGCCATTTCTGCCCCCCCTGGGGGCAGATGGGCCTATTTTTCTAGACCCACCTGCCCCCAAGGGGGGCAGAAGCCACGTAGACACCAGGGATAGTGTGTGTGTGTGTGTGTGTTAGTGGATGGGGGGGGGGCTTGGGCAAGGGTCGCCCCCCACTTTGGGGGCACATGTACCCAGGCCATTTCTGCACCCCTTGGAGACAGATCAGCCTATTATTTTTAGGCTGATCTGCCCCCAAGGGGGGCAGAAACCACTAGAACGCCAGGGATTTTTTTTTATGTGTTTATTTTTGTGGGGGGGGCGTCCCCTTGGTCACGGGGCGCCCCCCCAAGGGGGGCATTGACCTGTTGGCCATTTCTACACCCCCTGGGGGCAGATGGGCCTATTTTCTTAGGCCCACCTGCCCCCAAGGGGGCAGAAGCCACTTAGGCACCAGGGATAGTGTTGTGTGTTTTTTTTTTGTTTTTTTCTGTTTGAGGGCTGTCCCCTTTGGCAAGGGTCGCTCTCCATGGGGACACAGTACTAAAGGTATTTTCTGGCTTCCTTGGGGCAGACAGGCCTATTTTTTTAGTAGGCCCATCTGCCCCTATGACAGAATCCACTTAGGCACCAATTTCTAAAATGTTTGATGGTGGGGTGTTTGTCAACTGAAGAAGTCTTTGCATTTGTGATAAAAAAAAAAATCCTCCTTTTTGTTCTAGTTCAAAGCTTTTGCTTTATTTGCTGTGGCTCCTTGCGGTTTTGGCGGTGGTTGACCTGCAGTTTGCACAGTTGCATGTTTTAGGTAAGTAAAAACAATGTACTCCAAAGGAGTATTGTTGCCATGCATGAATGACATGTTTGTAGGGGGTGTACTAAATGCAGGATTGTGTGTGAAATTGTCCTTAGGTTTGTGCACAATGATATTTGTTGTGTCTTATTTCTAATTTGCCTTTCTTTCTTTCTTTTTAGTGGGATATCATTGGTGATTGCTGTGTAGTTGCTGGTGAATCAAGCTTTTTCAGGCAAGTGAGCGGTATAGTTTTTGAGTTTGTAACTCTTACTAACAAAGCTACACTTTGTTACTTGTCTTACACAGTGCTGGTTGTTGGTGGTGAATTTGTCCAGTTAATTTTAGCAGGAGAGATCATGGCTAGCCGCAGGATGACCGCTCAGCAGGTGGTTGGTATGCTTTTTGAGTCACAGTCTGATCATGACTATGAGACGGACTCTGCATCTGAGGCAGAGGAGGAAGTCAGAGATTCTGGCAGTGATGTTTCTGTTGGAGGGGAATCTTCTGATGATGAAGCCACACTCAGTGCAGATGAAGGTTCTGTTTTAGAGGAGGACATTGATGTGCCAATAGTGCAGCAACCTGGGGCTGAAAGGTTTCCCGTTAGAAGATCTGATGTCTGGGTTGCCCCAAACATGGAGCAGCCAGAGTTGCCTGCCTTTACTGGTCTCCCGGGGTGTAACGCCAATACAGAGAACTTTATGCCTATCAATTTCTTTGAGTTATTCATGGATGATGTGTTTTTGGAAGAGATTGTTGAGCAGACTAATTTGTATGCGGAGCAGCATTTGAGGGACAACGCTGCTAGACTTAGGCCACACTCTAGAGCTGCCCAGTGGATTCCCACAAATTTGGAGGAGCTAAAAAAGTTTTTGGGTTTGACTTTTTTGATGGGGTTGATAAGGAAGCCGTCACTGGCTTCTTATTGGTCTACTAGTCCCTTGATGGCAACAGCTATATTTCCAGCTACCATGAGTCGTAATCGGTATTTGCTTCTTCTTAGGATGCTGCATTTTGTTGACAATGCATTAGCCTTGCCACGAGATCACCCAGATTCTGACCGTCTTTTTAAGATTAGGCCTGTCCTTGATCATTTTGTAGATCGGTTTTCGGAGGTCTATGTTCCAGGCAAAGAGATAAGTGTGGACGAGTCTTTGGTCCTCTTCAAGGGTCGTTTGGTTTTTAGGCAGTACATTCCTAGCAAAAGGGCACGATATGGAATTAAATTGTATATGCTGTCTGAAAGTAGGACAGGATATGTGTATAGTTTCCGTGTGTACACTGGTAGGGATTCCAATATTGACCCCCCTGGTTGTCCTCCCACTTTTGGAGTTACTGAGAAAATAGTGTGGGATCTTGGTAGACGACTGTTCAACAAAGGTCACCATTTGTATGTAGATAACTTCTACACTGGTGTGCAGTTGTTCAAGGAATTGTTTAGAGTGGACACAGTTGCTTGTGGCACAATCCGTTCTAACCGGAAAGGCTATCCAAGGGAGCTTGTCTGTAAAAAACTTGAGAGGGGACAGTGCTGTGCCTTGCGGAACGAGGAGCTGCTAGCTTTGAAATTTTCAGACAAGAGGGATGTCTACATGCTAAGTACCATCCATGATGAGAGTACTTCCCCTGTGACTGTTTGGGGCCAGGTTGCTGAAGTGCGCAAACCTGTGTGCATTTTAGATTATAATAAGCACATGGGAGGTGTAGATAGAGTTGACCAAAGGTTGGAACCTTATACTGCTATTCGTAAGTCTTATGTTTGGTATAAGAAGTTAGCACTTCACCTCTTCCACTTAGCAACCTTCAATGCTTTTATTGTGTTTAGGGATAGGTCTCCAGACTCAAAGATGACATTTGTGAAATTTCAGGAGTCAGTGATAGAGAGCCTTATTGTGGTGGAACAGGCCAGAGTTCCTAGAGAAGCAGTGGTGGAGGATGTGGCTAGATTGAAAGATCGCCACTTTGCTGAGCACATTCCTCCCACACCCAAAAAAGACTTTCCAGCTAAGAAATGTAGAGTGTGTTTTCGAAGAGGTATCCGGAGGGAGTCTCGAATGTACTGCCCAGATTGTCCTTCAAAGCCTGGGCTGTGTGTCGGTGCTTGTTTTAAGAATTACCACACCCAGAAGAATTTCTGGGAACAACCATGAGTGTAAACTCATGTCTGTTTTGTATTTTCATGTGTTTAGTTTCATGGTTAGCATTTCTGTCATGTTGTTAGTTAGAGCTTTTGTGTTTGTTGTTTTGTAATTCTTTCTACTTAGTTAGGGGTTCCTCTGTTAAAAAAAAAAAAAATATGATGCCATTGTGTGTGGAGTGGGGCTTGGCTGAGACTGTACATATTGACTTGATGTTGGCTACTGCAACACACTGCAAGCCAAACACCAGTCCACACACTCCCATCAGCTGGTGTGATTGTTGTATCAGGCATGTGGGCGTATGTAAGTGATGGGCCCTTGAGTGGCGCTGTCTGTCGATGTGAGTGTTGTAATGTGCTGGGCCCGTGGCTGGCGGTGTGAATGGCCTTGTGTGTGTCATGTATGAAAGTTGTGTGAATGGACTGTAAAGCGGTTGGTGCCTTGTCGCGGCTTTACAGCTCACGAGCTGTGAGTCATTGGTTCAGTTTTTTGCCTTTCAGTTACTAACAGTGCTTTTCATTTTTGTGAAAGCTCTTGTTAGTAAAATTTGATCCACTGAACCATCACTCACCCTCGTGCCAAATCCAACCAGTATGTGTGGTAAAAATGACCAAACCTGCTCCGCTGTAATCAGGCGTCGCAGCACACCTATGACACGCTAGGTGCCTCAGGTGGGACCCCGATGATGAAGCATGCCACCAACTTGGTTGGTGGGTGAGGGGTCTTTTTCACATAACCTAAGTGTGTTTCTTTTCAAAATTTTAGTGTTTGGCACATCACGGACGTATGTGGGCACATCAAAACGATATATTACAAAACTACCTGTGTTTGGGGGGGGAGAGGGCACCTATGTTTTTGGTCCTGTGTGCGGCCTTCATCTAGGGAAACCTACCAAACCCAGACATTTTTTAAAACTAGACACCCCAAGGAGTCTAGGGAGGAGTGGCTTGCGTGGATCCCCCAACATTTTCTTACCCAGACTCCTCTGTAAACCTCAAAATGTGCTTAAAAAAAGCATATTTTCCTGACTTTTCTTCGTACGATCACCACTCCAGCACAAAATTCCTACTCCCCAGTGTTCCCCTCAGTCTCCCAAATAAAATGACACCTCACGTATGTGGGTCCCCAAAGCAGAGTCAGTCTAAAGATGTATAAAAGAATATGTCCTTATAAACTCGCAGTACTATCCCCTGTATCTCTACAAGTTTTGGGCCTTATTCTGTTGGAGGCACCTGGCCCACCCACACAACTGAGGTATCATTTTTATCGGGAGACTTGGGGGAACGCTGGGTGGAAGGAAATTTGTGGCTCCACTCAGATTCCAGAACTTTCTGTCCCCGAAATGTGTGAAAAATGCGTTTTTTTAGCCAATATTTGAGGTTTGGAAAGGATTCTGGGTAACAGAACCTGGTCAGAGCCCCTCAAGTCACCCCATCTTGGATTCCCCTAGGTCTCTAGTTTTCAGAAATGCACAGGTTTGGTAGGTTTCCCTAGGTGCTGGCTGAGCTACAGGCCAAAAACTACAGGTAGGCACTGTTTTCAATGAAAAAATGTGATGTGTCCACGTTGCGCTTTGGGGCGTTTCCTGTCGCGGGCGCTAGGCCTACCCACACAAGTGAGGTATCATTTTTATCGGGAGACGTGGGGGAACGCTGGGTGGAAGGAAATTTGTGGCTCCTCTCAGATTCCAGAACTTTCTGCCACAGAAATGTGAGGAACATGTGTTTTTTTAGCCAATTTTTGAGCTTTGCAAAGGATTCTGGGTAACAGAACCTGGTCCGAGCCCCGCCAGTCACCCCTCCTTGGATTCCCCTAGGTCTCTAGTTTTCAGAAATGCACAGGTTTGGTAGGTTTCCCTAGGTGGCGGCTGAGCTACAGGCCAAAATCTACAGGTAGGCACTTCTCTAAAAACAGGTCTGTTTTCTTCCAAAATTTTGGTGGTGTCCACGTTGCGCTTTGGGGCGTTTCCTGTCGCGGGCGCTAGGCCTACCCACGCAAGTGAGGTATCATTTTTATCGGGAGACTTGGGGGAACGCTGGGTGGAAGGAAATTTGTGGCTCCTCCCAGATTCCAGAACTTTCTGCCACAGAAATGTGAGGAACATGTGTTTTTTTAGCCAATTTTTGAGCTTTGCAAAGGATTCTGGGTAACAGAACCTGGTCCGAGCCCCGCCAGTCACCCCTCCTTGGATTCCCCTAGGTCTCTAGTTTTCAGAAATGCACAGGTTTGGTAGGTTTCCCTAGGTGGCGGCTGAGCTACAGGCCAAAATCTACAGGTAGGCACTTTGCTAAAAACAGGTCTGTTTTCTGTGATGTGTCCACGTTGCGCTTTGGGGTGTTTCCTGTCGCGGGCGCTAGGCCTACCCACACAAGTGAGGTATCATTTTTATCGGGAGACGTGGGGGAACGCTGGGTGGAAGGAAATTTGTGGCTCCTCTCAGATTCCAGAACTTTCTGCCACAGAAATGTGAGGAACATGTGTTTTTTTAGCCAATTTTTGAGCTTTGCAAAGGATTCTGGGTAACAGAACCTGGTCCGAGCCCCGCCAGTCACCCCTCCTTGGATTCCCCTAGGTCTCTAGTTTTCAGAAATGCACAGGTTTGGTAGGTTTCCCTAGGTGGCGGCTGAGCTACAGGCCAAAATCTACAGGTAGGCACTTCGCTAAAAACAGGTCTGTTTTCTTCCAAAATTTTGGTGGTGTCCACGTTGCGCTTTGGGGCGTTTCCTGTCGCGGGCGCTAGGCCTACCCACGCAAGTGAGGTATCATTTTTATCGGGAGACTTGGGGGAACGCTGGGTGGAAGGAAATTTGTGGCTCCTCCCAGATTCCAGAACTTTCTGCCACAGAAATGTGAGGAACATGTGTTTTTTTAGCCAATTTTTGAGCTTTGCAAAGGATTCTGGGTAACAGAACCTGGTCCGAGCCCCGACAGTCACCCCTCCTTGGATTCCCCAAGGTCTCTAGTTTTCAGAAATGCACAGGTTTGGTAGGTTTCCCTAGGTGGCGGCTGAGCTACAGGCCAAAATCTACAGGTAGGCACTTTGCTAAAAACAGGTCTGTTTTCTGTGATGTGTCCACGTTGCGCTTTGGGGCGTTTCCTGTCGCGGGCGCTAGGCCTACCCACACAAGTGAGGTATCATTTTTATCGGGAGACGTGGGGGAACGCTGGGTGGAATCAAATTTGTGGCTCCTCTCAGATTCCAGAACTTTCTGCCACAGAAATGTGAGGAACATGTGTTTTTTTAGCCAATTTTTGAGCTTTGCAAAGGATTCTGGGTAACAGAACCTGGTCCGAGCCCCGCCAGTCACCCCTCCTTGGATTCCCCTAGGTCTCTAGTTTTCAGAAATGCACAGGTTTGGTAGGTTTCCCTAGGTGGCGGCTGAGCTACAGGCCAAAATCTACAGGTAGGCACTTCGCTAAAAACAGGTCTGTTTTCTTCCAAAATTTTGGTGGTGTCCACGTTGCGCTTTGGGGCGTTTCCTGTCGCGGGCGCTAGGCCTACCCACGCAAGTGAGGTATCATTTTTATCGGGAGACTTGGGGGAACGCTGGGTGGAAGGAAATTTGTGGCTCCTCCCACATTCCAGAACTTTCTGCCACAGAAATGTGAGGAACATGTGTTTTTTTAGCCAATTTTTGAGCTTTGCAAAGGATTCTGGGTAACAGAACCTGGTCCGAGCCCCGCCAGTCACCCCTCCTTGGATTCCCCTAGGTCTCTAGTTTTCAGAAATGCACAGGTTTGGTAGGTTTCCCTAGGTGGCGGCTGAGCTACAGGCCAAAATCTACAGGTAGGCACTTTGCTAAAAACAGGTCTGTTTTCTGTGATGTGTCCACGTTGCGCTTTGGGGCGTTTCCTGTCGCGGGCGCTAGGCCTACTCACACAAGTGAGGTATCATTTTTATCGGGAGACGTGGGGGAACGCTGGGTGGAATCAAATTTGTGGCTCCTCTCAGATTCCAGAACTTTCTGCCACAGAAATGTGAGGAACATGTGTTTTTTTAGCCAATTTTTGAGCTTTGCAAAGGATTCTGGGTAACAGAACCTGGTCCGAGCCCCGCCAGTCACCCCTCCTTGGATTCCCCTAGGTCTCTAGTTTTCAGAAATGCACAGGTTTGGTAGGTTTCCCTAGGTGGCGGCTGAGCTACAGGCCAAAATCTACAGGTAGGCACTTCGCTAAAAACAGGTCTGTTTTCTGTGATGTGTCCACATTGCGCTTTGGGGTGTTTCCTGTCGCGGGCGCTAGGCCTACCCACACAAGTGAGGTATCATTTTTATCGGGAGACGTGGGGGAACGCTGGGTGGAAGGAAATTTGTGGCCCCTCTCAGATTCCAGAACTTTCTGCCACAGAAATGTGAGGAACATGTGTTTTTTTAGCCAATTTTTGAGCTTTGCAAAGGATTCTGGGTAACAGAACCTGGTCCGAGCCACACAAATCACCCCATCTTGGATTCCCCTAGGTCTCTAGTTTTCAGAAATGCACAGGTTTGGTAGGTTTCCCTAGGTGGCGGCTGAGCTAGAGGCCAAAATCTACAGGTAGGCACTTTGCTAAAAACAGGTCTGTTTTCTGTGATGTGTCCACGTTGCGCTTTGGTGCGTTTCCTGTCGCGGGCGCTAGGCCTACCCACACAAGTGAGGTATCATTTTTATCTGGAGACTTGGGGGAACATAGAATAGCAAAACAAGTGTTATTGCCCCTTGTCTTTCTCTACATTTTTCCCTTCCAAATGTAAGACAGTGTGTAAAAAAGACGTCTATTTGAGAAATGCCCGGTAATTCACATGCTAGTATGGGCAGCCCGGAATTCAGAGATGTGCAAATAACCACTGCTTCTCAACACCTTATCTTGTGCCCATTTTGGAAATACAAAGGTTTTCTTGATAGCTATTTTTTACTCTTTATATTTCAGCAAATGAATTGCTGTATACCCGGCATAGAATGAAAACCCACTGCAGGGTGCAGGTCATTTATTGGCTCTGGGTACCTAGAGTTCTTGATGAACCTACAAGCCCTATATATCCCCGCAACCAGAAGAGTCCAGCAGACGTAACGGTATATTGCTTTCGAAAATCTGACATTGCAGGAAAAAGTTACAGAGTAAAACTTAGAGAAAAATTGATGTTTTTTTCACCTCAATTTCAATATTTTTCTTTTTCAGTTGCTATTTTCTGTAGGAAACCCTTGTAGGATCTACACAAATTACCCCTTGCTGAATTCAGAATTTTGTCTACTTTTCAGAAATGTTGCGGTTTATGGGATCCAGCGTTGGTTTCATGCCCATTTCTGTCACTGACTGGAAGGAGGCTGAAAGCACAAAAAATCGTAAAAATGGGGTATGTCCCAGTAAAATGCCAAAATTGGGTTGAAAAATTGGGTTTTCTGATTCAAGTCTGCCTGTTCCTGAAAGCTGGGAAGCTGGTGATTTTATCACCGCAAACCCTTTGTTGATGCCCTTTTCAGGGAAAAAACCACAAGCCTTCTTCTGCAGCCCATTTTTCCAAATTTTTTAAAAAAAATGAAATTTTCACTGTTTTTTGGCTAATTTCTTGGCCTCCTTCTGGGGAACCCACAAAGTCTGGGTACCTCTAGAATCCCTAGGATGTTGGAAAAAAAGGACGCAAATTTGGCATGGGTAGCTTATGTGAACAAAAAGTTATGAGGGCCTAAGCGCGAACTGCTCCAAATAGCCAAAAAAAGGCTCGGCACAGGAGGGGGAAAAGGCCTGGCAGCGAAGGGGTTAACAATAGCGAGGATACCGCCGCCTCGCGGGCAGGCACGTGCAGCACCATTTCAACTCAGGCTCACGGGCACGCGCTGGGGAACGGGGTGCCAGCAGACTGTTTATCTTCCAAGTGTCTGCGGCTCACACTGTTCTGGGACACAATGCCTTTTTAGCATGACGCTTTTATCACAAATAGTGTTAATGTTCGCCCATTAGCTGTGATGTTGCTTTTTCCATCCGAAAGGCTCTGACTGTCCTCTCACCCACTCAGTTGTGCTTTTGCCTCAAGAAAAAAAGGCATAAAGTCAGAAATCAAAAAATATTTTCATTTCCTTCGGGTGCAATAATACACAACAACCATTCCTTGCTTTTCAGCCAACACCATATTGCATTATCACGCTTGTATTTTTACCATAACACTTTCTTTACGGATTGAAAGCTCCAGAATGCAAAGTGATGTTGGCTAAAAGGCCAGAACTGACAGACGGTGTTATACATTACATGGAACCACTTGTCAGGTATGTTTTAAAATGTCACAAAGTTTTCCAGTCCAATTCAAAATGTGCTTGTTTCACACATACAACACAAGTAAACTCTGCTCAGATATCCTATAAGGATTTACTCTTTTTTTCACGTCACGCAATTGCCTAATCAAACTGTTTTGTCTTTTGTGTAGCGGAAAGTTGTATAGTGAGCTTCACAACGCAAGCAAGGTAAAACATGGGCAGCAGCTGCGCAGCGTTCCCTAATGCAAAGAATAAGTAAAGGACGGACAGGTGACAGTAGCAGGATGAACGTCACACAAGTCTCTCCCACATACAGGATAGGTACAGCACAAGTAGGTAACACGGGGGGAGCTAATGGACTGATGTACACTCTCCGTAAACATACATAAATGTAGCACGGCACAACACACGTGGAAGAAAGCGCCAACCACTAACAGAATTGTCATGCGAGTTAAGCACCTGCTCCAGAGATCTGTCCCTGTCCTTCATCTCATTAGCGCCTTAACTGTACATTTTCTCCGACCAATAAAAGCTTGTACTAGTCTTCCCTGCTGAATCTGTTCAGCTCAAAACTGAAGATTGGACTTGTTTTTCTCTGTGAAAGTGGAAACTTGCTTTGTTATGGCCAATTTGGACCAATTCTGTGATTGAGCAACGCTTGCATTGCTGGATATGTATGTGTCCTGTGATGGGGTCACCTTATACTGCTGCTGCCATACATATATTTGTCCTATAAAGGAGGGAGTCTTGCACCATTTCTGCCCAAGGTGTATGTGTTCTATGAAAAATTTGATATTTCAGCCAGAATGAAGGTGTTTACGCTTCTTATGAAGTGAAACAAAAACAGTATATATTAAATGCACGCTTGCAGCATGCCCTATGAACAGAGGCTTTTCCACAATATTTGATGTGTGATGCTTGTAGTCCCACAGTGCTAGATGTGGAAACCATT
The DNA here is from genome assembly GCF_031143425.1 of Pleurodeles waltl. Classification (NCBI taxonomy): domain Eukaryota; kingdom Metazoa; phylum Chordata; class Amphibia; order Caudata; family Salamandridae; genus Pleurodeles; species Pleurodeles waltl. The sequence continues at coordinate 971,327,755 of NC_090446.1, read as the reverse complement.
AAAAAACCATACCAAATTAGGTAGGTGGAGTTGTAATATTCCATGTGAGTGTACAAACGCCAAGGGGAATGTATGCGTGGATGAGTGTGTGAATGTGCAATTTCAGACACCATTTTAACTTACAGGATATTCTACATCAACATCCAGAAACTTCCACCTTTTCCACATAAATACAAAATAGAATAAGAAAACAAACCAAGACCCGCAAGACCCCAACAACTACAGACCAATCACAAATGGACCTTTCCTGGGCAAACTGATAGAAAGAGCAGCATTTGCCCAGATGTCACAATTCATTGAAGACAATTCTATACTTTCAGACTTCCAAACTGGATTCCGCCCAGGAAGAGGCACTGAATCGGCACTCATAGCAATTTGGGATGATCTTAAAAACACAGACGACCGCAATGGAGTTGCTGTACTACTTCTTTTGGATCTCTCGGCTGCTTTGATACGGTTGACCATGACACCCTAAATCAAAGACTCCACGAAGCCGGCATAGAAGGGATTGCTCTCGACTGGATTACATCCTACCTTCAAAAAAGATCTAATATCATCTATTCTACCCCGTTTTCGTCCAAACCCTACCTCACAAAAGCAGGGGCCCCCCAAGGAGCAATCATCTCATCTTTGCTTTTCAACATCTACATGATAAAATTACCAGAAGTGATCAATGATTTTCATCTCACATGCTACAACTATGCAGATGACACAAATACTACTTAAATTAGAATGCCCCAAAAACATTGAAAACTCAGAAATCTTCAGTTGCCTCAGAGCCATTGATCAGTGGATTACCTGGAGCCATCTCAAACTAAATGCCTCCAAAAGAGAAACACTTACATGTGGTGACTGGTAAAGTTATGACCCACCGTGCGCCTGGCCTGACGATCTAGGACCACTTACTCAATTATGCAAGGAAGTTAAAAACCTTGGAATCACCATGGACTCCAAGTTAACTATGAATGCCCAAGTGGGCACGAAGAAGCTTCATCACCTTGAAAACTCCACGACGCATCTTCCCCCACCTCGGATTCCCACACAAGGTGCAAGCTACTATCTCGCTTGTACTATCCAAACTGGATTATGCCAATGGCCTCTACCATGGATCATCTCCATCTATTATGAAAAAACGACAACATATTCAGAACGCCGCAGCCAGGCTCCTATTACATGTAAAGCCACAAGCCCACATCTCCCCTGCCTTGAGAGCACTACACTGGTTACCCGTTGCCAGAAGATGCACTTTCAAGATGCTTTGTATCACCCACAAAGTTATACATGGAACAGGACCGCTTTTTATCAGAATCAAAATAACCAAATACGTTCAACAAAGAAACCTCCGCTCAAGATTGGCACCCTGCCTTAGAACACCACCATACAAGAAAAAGACTATAGGTGGTACATTCTTCTCTATTCAAGCAGCCAAACTATGGAATTCATTACAATTTAAGACAATAGCACATAGGAAGCAAGTCATAGGAAATGGGCGCTCACAGTGAGTCCATAAATCATATTGACAATCCAAATCTGTCACGGTGCTCCTGGCAAGAGGATCTTCCTTAATCCTCCAATGTTTCAAGGGAAACTAACAATGAACTAAAAGGTTGTCAGGGCACTCATGATCGTACAAATGAAGGTACGTAATTATTCAAATCTTCAGTGTGGAATAACACCATAGAGAGTTCATATGTTCTTTAATTATAGACATACAGAGTCCACCTTGATACAAGAAAATCGTCCTTAAATTTTGATAATATATACAGCAAACACAGCCAACACGTGTTTCGTCTTATGAGAATGTATTCCCACAGACTTCATCAGGGCTGGAAAAAATATATGAGAAGAAAAACCATTGTTGTAAAACATATTTAGACGTTCAGAGCAGATCTTAAACTAACATCTCGTGATATTTGTGAGAAACAAACCATGCCATCTGTAAGTTAGAGTGCCAGATAATATAATAGAAAATTTTCTATTACTAACTCATGCCCATTGGCAAGTTATACCAAAATGTGGGATCATCGTTTGTTTTCAATAGTGCGAAAGTAGGATTTGAAACACAAAGTAAAGTTTCCATGCGTAGAAAACTATCCTAATATAAGTGTGAAATTGTCCCACATAAAAGAATAGAACAATCGACAGATAGGGAGAAATCGCCCCTAAGTCTAAGAGTCAACGACACTCACCAAAAACCAAGTTCAATGTGAAAATAGGGAGATACCTCCCACTGTGCACCCCAATTAAGTGGAACAAACAGAGTACAAAAAAATTATTTTTATAACAAATTTAAAACCAAAACAGCATACCTTATAATCAAGTATGTGCTATGTGAAATCTACTCATTTCCAAGCATTAACTAGTAGAATCTGTAGATATAACCATAAAATATATTCAGTAGTGGTCCAGGTGTATTTGCAAAGCCAGACAATGACACTATTTTAAAACTGACTAACATAGTCACAGAGTGAATATAGCCTCCCAGGTGAGACTGACCTTCATTACGTGTATAAAGTCCTACATTAAGTCATCTCATACAGGAATCTGCTTGTATTCCCTATCTGCGAGATTACGGGGAAAAAAAGGTAATTAACTTAACTGAGTATACGTAAGCAATCTTAACAAATGACCATAATGTCCTATTTAATCTCCGTAAACTTCAGCCCAACTGCAACACTCACCTATCAACTACTATCGTCTAGGAATCAAAAGGAGAACTCCGTGGTGCGATTATAACCACGGCGTTCCCAGTATCTAAAGATCTCATCGTTCGAAGAACGTCCGGAGCGGATGCAGTTTTAACACGTCTTCCCGTTTGAAGTGCGGAAATAAAAGACGGACTACGCGTTAATTAACGGGCGCCATCTTGGAAGTCCCTTATAAAATATTCTCATGAAAAATCGAAACCGATCCAAAGCAGTATTGGAAAACCTTACTATAAGCATCATCAAGTAAGTCCAATCATAAACCAAAGTGACACTGTTCAACTATGTCCAAACCTAAGTATCAAAGCGAGTTATTGACCACCAGGAGCGAAGAGAAAGCATCTAGAATGCGTACATTCCCCTTAGACCAAATTGTCTTAAATCAGCCAATGAGTCACAAAATCATAAGTAAATGCAAAGTCCACTATGTGTAAGAAAAAGTAGGAAATTAACAAAAGCTACTGAGTCAGTAAAACATGTGAGTAATACATTCAGTAATGGATCAATATTCAAATTACATTCAAGATTTGTACATAATTAAGTTCAGTGAAAGTTAAATGGTTCGCCCAAATCACAAAATAGCCAACACATTAATATACTTTAGTCAATAACATATATGGAAGGCAATTAGAATTGCACTATTGAATAGTGCTATGTCGTTGTGCATGGTAAGTTAATACAGGTTAAAGACAATTAATACAAACGGTCTAGTGTACATATGTCAGGACAAATATTATATTACTCTCCCAAAAAGTATTCCATTTCGAAATTAGTGTTAAGTCCATCCTCTACCGCTCTGAGTTTAAGGATCCAGTAACATTCTCTTTTTCTGAGGGCTAACTCCCTGTTACCCCCTCTCGGATCTCTGATGATGTGATCAAAACCAAAAAATTCGAAACCACAGGTGTTATTTTGTTTAGGGCAGTGTAACATATGGTTTACTATGGGGTATCTATCATCTTCCTGTCTTAAGGCTCTGAAATGTTCGCTTGCCCTAATTCTGAGTGGTCTAATAGTACTACCTATATAGTATAGGCCACATCTGCAAATAATCATATATATAACAAACTTGCTTTCGCATGTAATGTTCAAATTAATATTGTACTGTACACCCGACGAGCTCTTGAATGAGGAGATGCCCGACCTGGTCCATCTACACATTCCACAATGTCCACACTTAAAGAAACCTTTTCCTCGGTTAGTCAGCCAGTTATCCTGGTTAGGCTTACTGCGAAAATTTGGACATAGAAAGTTCTTAAGCGTTTTACCTCTTCTGTAGGTGAAAACCGGGGTATCTGGAATCACCTTTCCAAGCATAGGATCTGATGTCAAAATATGCCAATGTCTGTACATACATTTATGAAGCAAAGTGGCGGTTTTTGTGTAATTGACAATACAACGAATCATTGTGTCGCCATGTCGGGATTTTTTAGACAGTGTGTCTGACCTTTTAAGATGTAAAGCCCTAGTACGGGCTTTATCTATCACCCGAGTGGAATATCCCCGAGCTTTAAATCTCTTGCTCATGTCATCTATGCATACACCAAAATCTTCCTCAAGACTACAATTACGTCTTGCCCTCACCATCTCACCATATGGTATTGAATTTATTTGATGAACCGGATGTGCACTCTTAGCATGTAAAATAGAGTTACAGGAGGTACTTTTTCTATATAATCGACTCTCTATTTTGTTGTTGTAAATGAAAAGTTCTACGTCAAGGAAGGGAATGTTAGTAGTACTCTGTTCTGAAGTGAAATGGATATTGTACTCATTAATGTTAAGATAGTCAATAAAGTTGTTGAGTTCTTGTAAATCGCCTGTCCAGATCATCAAGCAGTCATCGATGTATCTACCCCAATAGAGTATATCAGCGATCCACTTACTGCCATCCTTGCTCCATATCTTATTTTGTTCAAATAGTCCCATAAAGAGATTAGCATAAGCTGGTGAAAATTTGGATCCCATAGCTACGCCTTGTTTTTGTCGATACCAATCATTCTTAAACAGAAAGACATTGTTATGTAGAATCAAATCCACCATGTCAATTAACATTTGAGTATGTCCGTAAAGGCTTGCCGATCTTTTGTAAAGGAAGTGCCGTAATGCTTCCTTTCCTTGTTCGTGGTTTATGCTAGTGTAGAGAGAGGTAACATCTAGTGTAACTAGGATCATCCCTGGTTCCCAAGCAATGTCCGTTAATATGCTGAGAATGTGTTTGGTATCTTTAATGTGAGATGGTAAGTTACCCACCATAGGTTGTAAAAAGATGTCAACATACTCCGACAGTTTCTCAGTGGGACCACCAATGCCTGAAACAATAGGCCTACCAGGAGGGGAAGTAGGATTTTTGTGTATTTTAGGAAGTATATATATACATGGATTTCTCGGTCTGTGCACACGTAGATATATATATTCCTCCTCTTTTAGAAGTGAGCGATCCAAACAATCGTGTAAGAATCTATTGATTCTATTCGCAAGTATAGGGATGGGATCTGTCAAAATCTTTTCATAACAGGTAACATCTTCAAGTTGCCTATGTATCTCTTGATCATAGTCTGAAGTGTTCATAATCACAATGTTCCCCCCTTTATCTGCCTCTCTGATAGTAATCTCACTATTGGTACGTAAAAGTCTCAAATTGGTCTTTTCTGCTTGGGTAAGGTTCTGATGCCAAACATGTTGTCGATTCTCATTTTTTAACTCCAATTTATTTAGATCTCGCCAGACAACCTTAAAAAAAGTATCTATACAGTTATCTTTCATTAAGGTAGGTGTCCAGGATGATTTTCTCCTCAGGCCACTTTGTAGTGAGTCAGTTGGGATGTCAAGATCAGATAAGATACGAGTTACAGTGGTAGGATCCTGTTCACAGTCCGTGATTGACAGAAGAGTAGCCGTATTATGAATGTCCATAATGGACAGCTGTTGATCCTCGTTATGGCCGGCAACTAGGGTACTAATGTCCCTATTATCCAGGTGATTAGCAAAGTACTTTTTTAACTTCAAACGTCTAATAAATTTGAAAAAATCGATCTTAGTTTTCTGAAAGTCTCCAAAGTCTCCTGGACAGAATCCTAATCCCTTACTAAGAAGAGTAAAATCATGATTAGTGAGTTCCAAGCTGGAGAGATTAATGACATTGATAGAGTCACTATCAGAATTATCTATTTTCCCCTGTTCCATGATCTTGTTTTCATTCCTTTCCTTGTGTCTGTGTGTTCTTCCTCTGCCCCCCCGCCTGGCTCTATCAATGTCATTAATCTCTCCAGCTTGGAACTCACTAATCATGATTTTACTCTTCTTAGTAAGGGATTAGGATTCTGTCCAGGAGACTTTGGAGACTTTCAGAAAACTAAGATCGATTTTTTCAAATTTATTAGACGTTTGAAGTTAAAAAAGTACTTTGCTAATCACCTGGATAATAGGGACATTAGTACCCTAGTTGCCGGCCATAACGAGGATCAACAGCTGTCCATTATGGACATTCATAATACGCCTACTCTTCTGTCAATCACGGACTGTGAACAGGATCCTACCACTGTAACTCGTATCTTATCTGATCTTGACATCCCAACTGACTCACTACAAAGTGGCCTGAGGAGAAAATCATCTTGGACACCTACCTTAATGAAAGATAACTGTATAGATACTTTTTTTAAGGTTGTCTGGCGAGATCTAAATAAATTGGAGTTAAAAAATGAGAATCGACAACATGTTTGGCATCAGAACCTTACCCAAGCAGAAAAGACCAATTTGAGACTTTTACGTACCAATAGTGAGATTACTATCAGAGAGGCAGATAAAGGGGGGAACATTGTGATTATGAACACTTCAGACTATGATCAAGAGATACATAGGCAACTTGAAGATGTTACCTGTTATGAAAAGATTTTGACAGATCCCATCCCTATACTTGCGAATAGAATCAATAGATTCTTACACGATTGTTTGGATCGCTCACTTCTAAAAGAGGAGGAATATATATATCTACGTGTGCACAGACCGAGAAATCCATGTATATATATACTTCCTAAAATACACAAAAATCCTACTTCCCCTCCTGGTAGGCCTATTGTTTCAGGCATTGGTGGTCCCACTGAGAAACTGTCGGAGTATGTTGACATCTTTTTACAACCTATGGTGGGTAACTTACCATCTCACATTAAAGATACCAAACACATTCTCAGCATATTAACGGACATTGCTTGGGAACCAGGGATGATCCTAGTTACACTAGATGTTACCTCTCTCTACACTAGCATAAACCACGAACAAGGAAAGGAAGCATTACGGCACTTCCTTTACAAAAGATCGGCAAGCCTTTACGGACATACTCAAATGTTAATTGACATGGTGGATTTGATTCTACATAACAATGTCTTTCTGTTTAAGAATGATTGGTATCGACAAAAACAAGGCGTAGCTATGGGATCCAAATTTTCACCAGCTTATGCTAATCTCTTTATGGGACTATTTGAACAAAATAAGATATGGAGCAAGGATGGCAGTAAGTGGATCGCTGATATACTCTATTGGGGTAGATACATCGATGACTGCTTGATGATCTGGACAGGCGATTTACAAGAACTCAACAACTTTATTGACTATCTTAACATTAATGAGTACAATATCCATTTCACTTCAGAACAGAGTACTACTAACATTCCCTTCCTTGACGTAGAACTTTTCATTTACAACAACAAAATAGAGAGTCGATTATATAGAAAAAGTACCTCCTGTAACTCTATTTTACATGCTAAGAGTGCACATCCGGTTCATCAAATAAATTCAATACCATATGGTGAGATGGTGAGGGCAAGACGTAATTGTAGTCTTGAGGAAGATTTTGGTGTATGCATAGATGACATGAGCAAGAGATTTAAAGCTCGGGGATATTCCACTCGGGTGATAGATAAAGCCCGTACTAGGGCTTTACATCTTAAAAGGTCAGACACACTGTCTAAAAAATCCCGACATGGCGACACAATGATTCGTTGTATTGTCAATTACACAAAAACCGCCACTTTGCTTCATAAATGTATGTACAGACATTGGCATATTTTGACATCAGATCCTATGCTTGGAAAGGTGATTCCAGATACCCCGGTTTTCACCTACAGAAGAGGTAAAACGCTTAAGAACTTTCTATGTCCAAATTTTCGCAGTAAGCCTAACCAGGATAACTGGCTGACTAACCGAGGAAAAGGTTTCTTTAAGTGTGGACATTGTGGAATGTGTAGATGGACCAGGTCGGGCATCTCCTCATTCAAGAGCTCGTCGGGTGTACAGTACAATATTAATTTGAACATTACATGCGAAAGCAAGTTTGTTATATATATGATTATTTGCAGATGTGGCCTATACTATATAGGTAGCACTATTAGACCACTCAGAATTAGGGCAAGCGAACATTTCAGAGCCTTAAGACAGGAAGATGATAGATACCCCATAGTAAACCATATGTTACACTGCCCTAAACAAAATAACACCTGTGGTTTCGAATTTTTTGGTTTTGATCACATCATCAGAGATCCGAGAGGGGGTAACAGGGAGTTAGCCCTCAGAAAAAGAGAATGTTACTGGATCCTTAAACTCAGAGCGGTAGAGGATGGACTTAACACTAATTTCGAAATGGAATACTTTTTGGGAGAGTAATATAATATTTGTCCTGACATATGTACACTAGACCGTTTGTATTAATTGTCTTTAACCTGTATTAACTTACCATGCACAACGACATAGCACTATTCAATAGTGCAATTCTAATTGCCTTCCATATATGTTATTGACTAAAGTATATTAATGTGTTGGCTATTTTGTGATTTGGGCGAACCATTTAACTTTCACTGAACTTAATTATGTACAAATCTTGAATGTAATTTGAATATTGATCCATTACTGAATGTATTACTCACATGTTTTACTGACTCAGTAGCTTTTGTTAATTTCCTACTTTTTCTTACACATAGTGGACTTTGCATTTACTTATGATTTTGTGACTCATTGGCTGATTTAAGACAATTTGGTCTAAGGGGAATGTACGCATTCTAGATGCTTTCTCTTCGCTCCTGGTGGTCAATAACTCGCTTTGATACTTAGGTTTGGACATAGTTGAACAGTGTCACTTTGGTTTATGATTGGACTTACTTGATGATGCTTATAGTAAGGTTTTCCAATACTGCTTTGGATCGGTTTCGATTTTTCATGAGAATATTTTATAAGGGACTTCCAAGATGGCGCCCGTTAATTAACGCGTAGTCCGTCTTTTATTTCCGCACTTCAAACGGGAAGACGTGTTAAAACTGCATCCGCTCCGGACGTTCTTCGAACGATGAGATCTTTAGATACTGGGAACGCCGTGGTTATAATCGCACCACGGAGTTCTCCTTTTGATTCCTAGACGATAGTAGTTGATAGGTGAGTGTTGCAGTTGGGCTGAAGTTTACGGAGATTAAATAGGACATTATGGTCATTTGTTAAGATTGCTTACGTATACTCAGTTAAGTTAATTACCTTTTTTTCCCCGTAATCTCGCAGATAGGGAATACAAGCAGATTCCTGTATGAGATGACTTAATGTAGGACTTTATACACGTAATGAAGGTCAGTCTCACCTGGGAGGCTATATTCACTCTGTGACTATGTTAGTCAGTTTTAAAATAGTGTCATTGTCTGGCTTTGCAAATACACCTGGACCACTACTGAATATATTTTATGGTTATATCTACAGATTCTACTAGTTAATGCTTGGAAATGAGTAGATTTCACATAGCACATACTTGATTATAAGGTATGCTGTTTTGGTTTTAAATTTGTTATAAAAATAATTTTTTTGTACTCTGTTTGTTCCACTTAATTGGGGTGCACAGTGGGAGGTATCTCCCTATTTTCACATTGAACTTGGTTTTTGGTGAGTGTCGTTGACTCTTAGACTTAGGGGCGATTTCTCCCTATCTGTCGATTGTTCTATTCTTTTATGTGGGACAATTTCACACTTATATTAGGATAGTTTTCTACGCATGGAAACTTTACTTTGTGTTTCAAATCCTACTTTCGCACTATTGAAAACAAACGATGATCCCACATTTTGGTATAACTTGCCAATGGGCATGAGTTAGTAATAGAAAATTTTCTATTATATTATCTGGCACTCTAACTTACAGATGGCATGGTTTGTTTCTCACAAATATCACGAGATGTTAGTTTAAGATCTGCTCTGAACGTCTAAATATGTTTTACAACAATGGTTTTTCTTCTCATATATTTTTTCCAGCCCTGATGAAGTCTGTGGGAATACATTCTCATAAGACGAAACACGTGTTGGCTGTGTTTGCTGTATATATTATCAAAATTTAAGGACGATTTTCTTGTATCAAGGTGGACTCTGTATGTCTATAATTAAAGAACATATGAACTCTCTATGGTGTTATTCCACACTGAAGATTTGAATAATTACGTACCTTCATTTGTACGATCATGAGTGCCCTGACAACCTTTTAGTTTTATGGAATTCATTACCCCAAACTATAAGAGCCACAGATAACTATCTTGTCTTTAGAAAACTACTCAAGAGTTGGGTCTTTCCTTCATAACCACCATACTCAAACAGCTATGGACTGCAAATGCCTACGTTGATAAATATTTGTTTCTGATTATGTGTATATTCTAGTTATATATAGTTCTTTAGAAAATATGCAGCGCTGCTATGTCATAAGAATAAACTACACACATTCTTTAAACCTGTTTAATGTAGTGTGTGTGTGTGTGTGTGTGTGTGTGTGTGTGTGTGTGTGTGTGTGTGTGTGTGTGTGTGTGTGTGTGTGTGTGTGTGTGTGTGTGTGTGTGTGTGTGTGTGTGTGTGTGTGTGTGTGTGTGTAAAATGTCACTTACCCAGTGTACATCTGTTCGTGGCATGAGACGCTGCAGATTCACATGCTGTGCACATCCCGCCATCTAGTGTTGGGCTAGGAGTGTTACAAGTTGTTTTTCTTTGAAGAAGTCTTTTCGAGTCACAAGATCGAGGGACTCCTCCCCTTTCGGCTCCATTGCGCATGGGCGTCGACTCCATCTTAGATTGTTTTCCCCACAGAGGGTGAGGTAGGAGTTGTGTATATAGTAATAGTGCCCATGCAATGGAGTAAATATGTATGTACATAATGTGGTTAAAAGTAATATATTTACAAATTTACAAATGTTCAAGATCAATATTTCTCAACTTAAAACGGCTACAGGCTCCCGGGGAGGTGGGAGGGCGCATGTGAATCTGCAGCATCTCATGCCACGAACAGATGTACACTGGGTAAGTGACATTTTCCGTTCGATGGCATGTGTAGCTGCAGATACACATGCTGTGCATAGACTAGTAAGCAGTTATCGCCCCAAAAGCGGTGGTTCAGCCTGTAGGAGTTGAAGTTGTTTGAAATAAAGTCCGTAGTACTGCTTGTCCTACTGTGGCTTGCTGTGTTGTTAAAACATCCACGCAGTAATGCTTGGTAAATGTATGAGGCGTAGACCATTTGGCTGCCTTACAGATTTCAGTCATTGGTATGTTTCCTAGAAAGGCCATGGTAGCACCTTTCTTTCTAGTTGAGTGTGCCTTTGGTGTAATAGGCAGTTCTCTCTTTGCTTTTATATAACAGGTTTGAATACATTTAACTATCCATCTGGCAATGCCTTGTTTGGATATTGGATTCCCTGTATGAGGTTTTTGGAAAGCAACGAACAATTGTTTTGTTTTGCGAATTTGTTTTGTTCTATCAATGTAGTACATTAGTGCCCTCTTGATGTCTAATGTATGTAATGCTCTCTCAGCTACAGAATCTGGTTCTGGAAAGAACACTGGGAGTTCCACTGTTTGATGTAAGTGGAACGGTGATATGACCTTAGGTAAGAATTTAGGATTTGTTTGTAGAACTACTTTATGCTTGTGTATTTGAATAAAGGGTTCTTGTATGGTAAAGGCTTGTATTTCACTTACTTTTCTTAGAGATGTGATGGCTATTAGAAATGCTACTTTCCATGTTAAGTATTGTATCTCACATGAGTGCATGGGTTCAAAAGGTGGACCCATGAGTCGTGTTAATACAATGTTGAGGTTCCACGAAGGAACTGGTGGTGCTCTTGGTGGGATAATTCTTTTCAGACCCTCCATAAATGCTTTTATGACTGGGATTCTGAATAATGAAGTTGAGTGCATAATTTGCAGAGAAGCTGAAATTGCAGTGAGATGTATTTTAATGGATGAAAAAGCTAACTTTGACTTTTGTAAGTGTAGTAGGTAGCTTACGATGTTTTTAGCAGATGCGTGTAATGGTTGAATTTGATTATTATGGCAGTAATAAACAAATCTTTTCCACTTATTTGCGTAGCAATGCCTTGTGGTTGGTTTTCTAGCTATACATTCTTGTGTAAGGTCTAGGTGTCCGAATTCTAAGATTTCAGGAGCCAAATTGCTAGATTCAGCGATGCTGGATTCAGCTGTCTGATCTGTTGTTTGTGTTGAGTTAACAGATCTGGTCTGTTTGGCAGTTTGATATGAGGCACTACTGAGAGGTCTAGTAGTGTTGTATACCAAGGTTGTCGTGCCCAAGTTGGTGCTATTAGTATGAGTTTGAGTTTGTTTTGACTTAATTTGTTTACTAGATATGGAAGGAGTGGGAGAGGGGGAAAAGCGTATGCAAATATCCCTGACCAACTCATCCATAACGCATTGCCTTGAGAGTGAGCCTGTGGGTACCTGGATGCGAAGTTTTGGCATTTTGCGTTTTCTTTTGTTGCAAATAGGTCTATTTGCGGTGTTCCCCATCTTTGGAAGTAAGTCTTTAGTATTTGGGGATGAATTTCCCATTCATGGATCTGTTGGTGATCCCGAGAGAGATTGTCGGCTAATTGGTTTTGAATTCCTGGTATGAACTGCGCTATTAGGCGAATGTGGTTGTGAATCGCCCAATGCCATATTTTCTGTGCTAAGAGACACAACTGTGTTGAGTGTGTCCCTCCCTGTTTGTTCAGATAATACATTGTTGTCATGTTGTCTGTTTTGACAAGAATGTGTTTGTGGGTTATTATAGGTTGAAATGCTTTCAGCGCTAGAAATACTGCTAGTAGTTCTAAGTGATTTATGTGAAGCTCTCTCTGCTGAGTGTCCCATTGTCCTTGGATGCTGTGTTGGTTGAGGTGTGCTCCCCACCCTATCATGGAAGCATCCATAGTGATTACGTATTGAGGCACTTGGTCTTGAAAAGGCCGCCCTCTGTTTAAGTTTATAGTGTTCCACCATTGAAGCGAGGTGTATGTTTGGCGGTCTATCAACACTAGATCTTGCAGTTGACCCTGTGCTTGTGACCATTGTGATGCTAGGCACTGTTGTAAGGGCTGCATGTGTAATCTTGCGTTTGGGACAATGGCTATGCATAAGTACATCATGCCTAGTAGCTTCATCACTAATTTTACCTGTAACTTTTGTTTTGGGTGCATGGCTTGTATTACGTTTTGGAATGCCTGTACCCTTTGTGGACTTGGAGTGGCAATCCTTTTTGTTGTGTTGATTGTTGCTCCTAAGTACTGTTGTATTTGACACGGCTGTAGGTGTGATTTGTTGTAGTTGAGTGAGAAACCTAGCTTGTGAAGGGTTTCTATGACATACTTTGTGTGTTGTGAACACCGTTCTTGCGTATTGGTTTTGATTAACCAATCGTCTAGGTACGGGAACACATGTATTTGCTGCCTTCTGATATGAGCTGCCACTACGGCCAGGCATTTTGTAAAAACTCTTGGCGCTGTTGTTATCCCGAATGGCAACACTTTGAACTGGTAATGTACCCCTTGGATTACAAACCTTTACAAGTACTTTCTGAGGGAAGGATGCATAGGTATATGGAAATACGCATCCTTGAGGTCTAGTTTTGTCATGTAGTCTTGTTGTTTGAGCAATGGGATCACGTCTTGCAGTGTCACCATGTGAAAGTGATCTGATTTGATGTAGATGTTTAATGTTCTGAGATCTAGGATAGGTCTTAGAGTTTTGTCTTTTTTGGGTATGAGAAAGTACAGGGAGTAAACTCCTGTTCCTTTCTGATGAATTGGTACTAGCTCTATTGCATCTTTTTGCAACAACGCTTGGACCTCCAGTTGTAGAAGATCCATGTGTTGTTTGGACATGTTGTGTGTTTTCGGTGGGACATTTGGAGGGAATTGTAGAAATTCTATGCAATAACCATGTTGGATAATGGCTAGGACCCACGTGTCTGTTGTTATTTCTTGCCAGTTTTTGTAAAAATTGGTTAGTCTCCCCCCCACTGGTGTTATATGTTGGGGATTTGTGACGCTGAAGTCACTGTTTATTTTGCGGAGTTTTGGGACTCTGGAACTTCCCTCTATTCTTTGGGAATTGTCCCCCTCTGTATTGTCCCCGAAAACTTCCCCGCTGATATTGACTCTGGTAAGTGGGTCTTGTTTGTGAGGTTGAGGGTTCTGTGCTCTGACCCCGAAACCCCCCTCTAAACTGTGATTTACGAAATGTGCCTCTGCTCTATGGGGAGTAAAGTGCGCCCATGGCTTTGGCCGTATCTGTGTCCTTTTTAAGTTTTTCGATAGCAGTGTCCACCTCCGGCCCAAACAACTGCTGTCCGTTAAAGGGCATATTCAGCACCGCTTGTTGAATTTCCAGCTTGAATCCTGAGGTGCGTAGCCATGCGTGTCTCCGTATGGTGACTGCTGTATTTACAGTCCTAGCAGCTGTGTCGGCTGCATCCATTGCTGATCGTATCTGATTGTTAGAGATACTCTGGCCTTCTTCCACCACTTGTTGTGCCCTCTTTTGGAACTCTTTGGGTAGGTGTTCTATGAAATGTTGCATTTCGTCCCAATGAGCCCTATCATATCTAGCCAGCAAGGCCTGTGAGTTGGCAATGCGCCATTGGTTGGCTGCCTGTGCCGCGACCCTTTTCTCCGCTGCGTCGAACTTGCGACTTTCCTTGTCTGGAGGTGGTGCATCTCCCGAGGTGTGTGAGTTCGCCCTTTTGCGAGCTGCCCCTACTACCACTGAGTCTGGTGTTAATTGCTGCGTGATGTACACAGGGTCTGTTGGTGGCAGTTTGTACTTTTTCTCCACCCTTGGAGTAATGGACCTGCCTTTCACAGGCTCCTGAAACACTTGTTTTGAGTGTTTAAGCATTCCCGGTAACATAGGGAGACTCTGGTACTGGCTATGTGTGGACGACAGTGTATTAAACAGAAAGTCATCTTCTATTGGTTCTGCATGCAGGGTGACATTGTGAAACGCAGCTGCTCTTGACAACACCTGTGTGTAGGCAGTACTGTCCTCAGGTGGTGACGGTCTCGCTGGATAACAGTCGGGACTGTTATCTGATACAGGCGCATCATAAAGATCCCATGCATCAGGATCATCCTGACTGATTCCTGTATGAGTTGGAGACTGCATCATTGGTGGAGTGGCTACCGGTGATGGTTGTGGTGAGCGTTGCGGAGATGGTGGCGGAGTTATTTGTCTTGCCACCTTTGCTTGTGGTTGCTGGTCGTTCTCTTGGAAGGCAAGTTTCCTTTTAATTGGGATTGGAGGGAGAGTACTGATTTTCCCTGTGTCCTTCTGAATGTGGAGCCTCCTTTGAGTGTAATCTGGCTCCCCTGCCTCTAGCTCCTGGCCGAATCTGTGTCCTTGCATCTGTGAGGACAGGCCCTGTTCCTCAGTGTAGGAACTTGGTTTCGGTTCCGAGGCCGGATGTTTCGGTATGGAAACCTTTTCGACCGTCTTTTTCGGCTCCAAGACACTTTTTTGCCTTTCGGTGTACCGATCTCTCGGTGCCGACTCATTTCGGTGCCGCCCTCTCGGTGTCGAGATTGCTCTGACCCGGTGTCTTGGGCCGAGTCTGTTCTGTGCCGGTATCTCGACCGGAGTCGGATGACTTCGACACATGCGTGCCCTTTTTCGGTGCCGATGGTCGGTCACCTAATTTTCGGGTTAAGCCATGGCCTTTTGGCAGTGGCGTCCCCTGGGCTTTAGTGAATTTTCTGTGAGTTTTGGGCAGTGACGTCTTACTCACGGTTCTCGGAGTCTGTTCGGGATCGACCTCGTCCGAATCCGCGATGGAGAAGGTTTTTTCTTCTTCCAAGTGTTGTTGTCCTGCCGGCGCCGACGCCATTTGTAGTCTTCTTGCTCTTCGGTCTCTTAGCGTTTTCCTCAACCGAAACGCTCGACAGGCCTCACAGGTATCCTCTTTGTGTTCGGGAGACAAACACAAATTACAGACCAGATGCTGATCTGTGTAAGGATACTTGTTGTGACATTCGGGGCAGAAGCGGAATGGGGTCCGTTCCATTAGCCTTGAAGACGCACGAGGTCGGGCCGACCAGGCCCTGCTGGGGAATCGAAACCCCGAAGGGCCACCGGAGCTCTTCCAAATTCGGTGTCGATCTGTTGTAACTAACCCGATACCGAACGCAAACAATACCGTTGAATTTTCCGAGATTTAACTAACTTTCCGAACCGAAATGCGGAGCGAAGAGGAACACGTCCGAACCCGATGGCGGAAAGAAAACAATCTAAGATGGAGTCGACGCCCATGCGCAATGGAGCCGAAAAGGGAGGAGTCCCTCGATCTTGTGACTCGAAAAGACTTCTTGGAAGAAAAACAACTTGTAACACTCCGAGCCCAACACTAGATGGCGGGATGTGCACAGCATGTGTATCTGGTGTGTGTGTGCATGTTATTCAATGCTTAACATGTTCAAAGGTCATTGCACAACTCCTAGATAAGTTGTTATATTAGATACTTATGAATCCCTGCTCTCATCATATATCACACTTATCTGCCCATCACCATATGTCATGTCTATCAATCTATCCTCCATTCCCACTCAGACTCATCCCAAATCCATTCTACTACTTTAATCTCCTAAATAACTCTGCCTAAGGTTTTCCCTCCGCTTCCACATCTAACTCACCCAAACCTCACTTTACGACCATGATCTCCTAAACAACCATACCATATTCTCCCTCATTTATATCACCCTGCTACTATGATCTTCCTAACCCTTTCCACAGACTCTTACCTCCTCCACCCCCCCTTTACTCATCCCAAGCATAAATCCTATTACCATAAACTCCCATTTAACACTTCTGGATTCTTCCCTCCTCCACCCCTCCATTACTCCAGTCTATCTACCTAACAAACTCTCATATCCGCGGCTCAAATTAACTCATAATAATACTAAAACTGCACTCATATTTTCCTATACTACACCACTACTTCCTTTTGGGTTCCCGGAGTAGCGTGCTACTCGCCGAAAAGCGCTTCAACGCCTCGTCAGGGGTAGTAAGCGCTATATAAATACTATTACAATACAATACATACTGA
Organism: Pleurodeles waltl; assembly: GCF_031143425.1. Lineage (NCBI taxonomy): Eukaryota > Metazoa > Chordata > Amphibia > Caudata > Salamandridae > Pleurodeles > Pleurodeles waltl. The sequence goes on along the minus strand of NC_090446.1, from coordinate 971,310,673 downwards.
CAAGTAGCTGTTATATTGTAGGTAATTATTATTTGAAACAGCCCAGCTACAACCCAAGTATCTTAGGCAACCTCTATAAAAATATTTTGAATGCACACGAAACAGGTGCTATGACATTCAACACATCCCAGCCTGGGTGCTGCACCTTTTCATAATGCTGAGGGTCACCAGTGAGCAGGGGCTGTCTGATCCAGGTCAGAGTGAAAAGTTATGACAGGGAACAGTCAGATCACTCTCAATCCCCAAGTAAGTGAGGTATACAAGAGATCTTCTACTGACCCAACCCCAAGTGGAGATGTAACGCCTCCAAGGAGTTGTTAACTTTCTCTTGGAGGATAGGGGATGAATGTGCATCATTAATGCCAATGGACTCCGATCTCCCTAAAATGGTGACTTGATTCAACTTTAAGATTAAGTGGAAGGCGCCACCATGGGAAACAGCGCATTTCTTCCACATTGACCCTGAACCATACTTAGACCAATGCAGGACTGGCCATACCGGGCATCTCCCCGGGAGGCTGGAAGTGTGAGAGGAGTGCTTCTTTAGTAGTGAAGAACTGCAGAGTTCCTTGTATATCCAACAGTTTTCAGGCAACAATAAAAGTGACACGATAACTGATGATTAATGTACCTGCGTGAGAGAGATGAAGTTTTGTCTAGTGGCAGTTATCACTCATCTAAGGTAGAACATAGGGTCCATATGCCTGCTGCAAAGAATGCGTACTATGCAGATCACAGAACAGTACTTTATTTTCAATGTTCAGTGGGATGCTGCTCCTTTTGTTACCGTGAAGTTTAGAGGTTACAATCATAGTCTAGCACAGTAAGTTATGAACTACCATCAAAGAGCTGCATGCAAACTGCATGGTACAGGTTAGAAAGTTATGCTTTTCCCCCACTCTTTGATTTTCCTAATTTTGCAAAAAAAGGTTTGGGGAGAAATAAATTGTCATTGATAAAGTCAACCCTAACCACTGTTACATTCTGAATCCTGATTTTATGCTTCTCCAACCAAGCACTCTTAAAAATTCCTTCCAGTATGGATGACGTGAATCCTAAGCCTAGCAGACCCATTTGTCTTATGTAACATTCTCTATACACTGATTTACACATGTATGATTCATTGTCCCTATATATGTGTGTGTAATATAAAGTGCTCCAGCACCCTATGCTGGTAAGAGAGGAACTATAAGACAAATGAAATACATGTGAGTGAGGGGCTACGGAGAGGTGAGAGGCACTGTTAGAGAGTAATGGTAAGGACTCATTAAAGAGTCCCAATAAAAACTACCATACTCTACTGCACTGTAAGGTCATTTACTATGCTTTAAACAAATAATACAATTGAATATATAATGAAAAATGTGTTGTAAAATGCACTGTTTTGCCATTTGCTTTTTTCAGATATACTTGGGGAGCCCATTGTAGTGGCCAGACTCCCTTGCTATGGATCCTATGGGGGCTGGTCTGACAAAAGTTGTCAGGGCTGTTTTGGGTTCCCAGTCTGGCCCAGCTTAGATCCTGCTGCTTAATAACGCGTTTCTCCCTGTCCTCTTCATTCAAGCAAGAGCTTGCAGGAGTGAGCACTCTGAAACCGTGTTCATGGCATTACCAACCTTCAAGTGGGTCAGGTCTTGCCGGAAAGTATATCTGTCTGCAAAAGGGTGCATTCAACCACATCACCCAGTATGAGATGGACAGCTGAAATCCTTTGGTCTAGATCACTTCAACAGTATTTGAAACTGGGAGATGCCTTGTCCTTGTGTTTGCTTTCTGTGCAAGGTAAACCTTCAGGTGAATTGAAGCACAGAGAGGAGTCCATCTTCATTGCTGTTGATCTTGTTTATTTTATTTATGAACAAATAATGCAGTTGAAGAGGATCTGCTCTTTTAAGCATCATACAACTTTATTTCGGCACCAAGCCATAAAAGTACATAAAAAATAAAACACACATTCTGTTATTAAAAAAATAAATACAAATTTCAAACAATTAACTATTCGATCACGACCAGGCCGATTAATAATGTTAAAATGAAAACCAAGTAACCCACCCAGTGATAAATAACAAACATTAGTTTTGGTTACAGTCTCATTTCATTTAAGTCAAATTTACAATCAACCATATTGCTAAAATAGTAGGTATAAATACATAATGTGTCGCAATCACAGGTGGCCGTTACCCTGCCTTCCTGTATCCAGGGCAACACGTCTTTGACCTTAATCTCCACATACCCAGTAAAAAGCTGGTCAGTGCATACACCAACAACTTACTTGTGTTGGGTCTCACTTTTACTTATGTTAAGCATGCCAGTGTAGCAAAGCAAGCAGCAGAACTGTGCACAAGAGTTTAACTGGGACACAGTACCCCACTGTTTGCACTTTGTGAGAAACAGGACGTTCTATTGTGTTAAACAAGTGGTCTCTATGCTTTTTCTCTGAGCTGTTTGAAACCTTTTTAGACATTATTAAAGGGATAGGAAGTACAATGGAAACTAAGAGACTCTGACAGGGGAACCTGCATTGTTACCAAAACAGAAATGCCCTTTGAACTATGTATACGTGAATCACTTATGACAACCTGGAAGGTACAGTGCTTAAAATATGCCACTAGTTGAAGGTGGTGAGGACCAGAATTCATTTGTGGGTAACAGAACTTATTTTCCAACATTAGACTTTAACCCAGAGCAAAAGGGAGAGCAAAGGAAAAAAGAAAAATGTAAGAAAACCAAGAGAAAGCAGGGATTGAAAAGGAATCTGCAGAGTTAATTAAAAAGATAGACAGAGTAGGGTCATGGAATAAAGAGGGGTGAGGTGGAATAAAAACTAGGCAGCGTTGGCATGCTGTAAACTTGCCATTCGTCAGTGCGGTGGCGGGCTCCTTAGGTTTTTTTAAACAAATTAATATATTTGTTTTAAAAATTAAGCACTTATGTGTGAGCCTAAATGACAAACGCCGATCTGTATTAGTCATACTTAATACACCAGAAGTTGTACATGTACTTAACATTGTACAGCAGAGTACATCCTTCTCCAGTTAACATGGAAAGAGTAAATCAATTAAAGGCATGGTCATACAGTTGACCTGACCCAAAAGGCATGGGTTACTCACAATACTAAGCACTGGGAAAGCAAGTTGGTCTTGCAATTCCATGCATGTTGAATTCCAACAATAAAGATGGATGCTCACTGCTATCGTCTTTGTCCATGCTTGCACAACTACAGTGTGAGCAATGGCAGCAAATAGTGTTGGGCAGCCATCTTTGCTTGGTATTCTGTAGGGTCTAATACTGTTCCAGGTTGCCCACTATGTCGCAAATAAGTATGCGGCAAGAGATACAAAACTAAGGTCTCCAAATTGCAAAAAAGAACAGCATAAGAAACAGTGCAAGCCTCTTGCCCCAACCTAAAAACAGAGTATAGTAAGCTTCCCTGACACTTCCCTGCCTACTAGTCTAATTACCACTACAAACCGAGAAGTTAGATAAATGTTTATGCCAACTCAATGCTCTGACTACATTTTCCTAATTATGGCAGCTTCAGGATATTTGCCTTTTCTTCAACAGAAAATGGTCAGAGCTGCTGCTTATTCAAGAAAGATCACCAAACAAGTGAGGAGACGAAAATGAATACCCCATACCCACTGCCAATCCCCAGACCAGGGACAGCCCTGTATCTCATTTATGAACTATCTAGAGCAGCTCTAGCCTTGAGAAAGTGAAGGCCAAGACTACAGGAAGCCTCACCTCATCCAATTTACAAAAGAAAGGTGTGGACTGTGTGCAGATAGTGATTCACAGTTGGTGTACCCTTGACTGCCCTGATTTGATCAATCTCAGAGGATCTAAGAGTGGCAATGGCATCTGAGTCACATACATGTGCTATACGCACTAATGCTGCTGGAAGGAAGGAATAGAGCAAACAGAGCTGTCCAGGTAACCTGAGAGCATGCCTTGCAAGGTTGCCGCCTGTCCTGGCAAAATGCTGAAGATGTCTTGGGTCAAGGGAGTCATAGTCACCTTTCCTTCTCCATGGAGAGCATCACATAGAGGAAACACTGCCACACAACAGTACCGATGCTGCACTGAATGTCACCTGTAGTTTTTTTTTTTAGCACAATAGAGGAAAAACATGATTCCATGGCAACATGACAAAGTATTGACTAGTGGTTCCACCTCCAAGAAAGTACTCAGTCAACCTCTTCTCACAACACCAAAAGGGCTGGCAAATGCCAATCATATCCAATTAAGAACAGTGACATCAGGCTCTGCATATTTTTGCCCAATCCAGTAAATATCCTAAACAGCTTTTGGCAGAACATTGTGAATCTGCGTTACCTCTTCATACCATGTCACTCCTAGGACTTCCACAGTGCAGGAGTGGAGTAATTTTCTTTTTAACCCCTTCGCTGCCAGGCCTTTTCCCCCTCAGGTGCCAGGCCTTTTTTTTGGCTATTTGGGGCAGTTTGTGCTTAGACCCTCATAGCTTTTTGTCCACATAAGGTATCCATGCCAAATCCATGCCAAATTTGAGGCCTTTTTTCCAACATCCCAGGGATTCTAAAAGTACCCAGAGTTTATGGGTTCCCCTGGAGGAGACCAAGAAATTAGCCAAAATACAGCAAAACCTTCGTATTTTAAAAAATAAATGGGACGAAAAGGGCTGCAGAAGAAGGCTTGTGTTTTTCCCCCTGAAATGTCAATTTTGGCATTTTATTGGAACATACCCCATTTTCAATATTTTTTTGTGCTTTTAGACTCCTTCCAGTTAGTGACTGTGAAACCAATGCTGGATTCCGGAAAGCTAAACATTTCTGAAAAGTAGACACAATTCTGAATTCACCAAGGGGTCATTTGTGTAGATCCTACAAGGTATTCCTACAGAAAATTAAACGTAGAAATTAAACAATATTGAAATTGAGGTGGAAATAAAAGCCATTTTGCTCCACCTTTTACTATATAACTTTTCCTGCATTGGCAGATTTTCAAAAGTAATATGCCATTACGTCTGTTGGACTCTTCCGGTTGTGGGGATATATTGGGCTTGTAGTTTCATCAAGAACCCTAGTACCTAGTGCCAGTAAAGGAGCTGCACCTTGCAATGGGTTTTCATTGTATACCGGGTATACCGCAATTCGTTTGGTGAAATATAAAGACTGAAACATCGGTATCAAGGAAACCTTTGTATTTCCAAAATGGGCACGAGATAAGTGGTAGAGAAGCAGTGGTTATTTGCTCATCTCTGAATTCCAGGGTGCCCATACTAGCATGTGAATTAAAGGGCATTTCTAAAAATAGATGTATTTTTGACACACTGTCTTACCTTTGGAAGAAAGAAACGTAGAGAAAGACAATGGGCAATAACACTTCTGCTATTCTGTGCTCCCTCAAGTCTCCAGATAAAAATGATACCTCACTTGTGTGGGTAGACCTACTGCCCGCGACAGGAAACGTAAATTGGACACATCACATTTTTACATTGAAATCTGACCTGTTTTTTGCAAAGTGCTAGCTGTGGATTTTGGCCTTTAGCACCGCCGGCACCTAGGGAAACCCCACCAAACCTGTGCACTTTTGAAAGCTAGACACCTAGGGGAATCCAAGATGGGTAGACTTGTGGGGCTCTCACCAGGTTCTGTTACACAGAATCCTTTACAAACGTAAAAATTTGGCCAACAAACACTTTTTCCTCACATTTCGGTGATAGAAAGTTCTGGAATCTAAGAGGAGCTACACATTTCCTTCCACCCAGCATTCCCCAAGTCTCCTGATAAAAATGGTACCTCACTTGTGTGGGTAGGCCTAGTGCCCGCAAAAGGAAATGCCCCAAAACACTATGTGGTCACAACAAAATTATCAAATACAAAACTGGATGTTTTTGGTCCTGGGCTCAGCAGACATAATGGGAGTCCCGAAGTGTGACTCGCGTGGATCCCATTTTTCCCATATTTCTGTGTGGGATCACAGCACCGGGACAAATTTCCTACCAGCCAACGTTCCCCTCAGTCTCCCAGTAAAAATTATGCCTCACTTGTGTCGGTGGGCCAAGTGCCTGTGACATGGAAGAGCCAAAAACATGTCAAAATTGAGGGAAACAAAGCGGGTCCAAAAGGGCAGTTTGAAAACAAAACATTTTTAGGTTGACAAGTGGGACATAATTTTTATTGGTATAGATGCGTCAATGCTGGGTGGTAGGAATTTTGTGGATTCCTGCAGATTCTGGAAGGTTACATCACAAAAATGTGGGGAAATGTGTGATTTCCAGCAAAGTTGGAGGTTTGCAGAGCATTGTGGGTAAGAACATGTTGCTGGGTGCATATGAAGCACACCACCCTGGACTCACCCTGATGTTTTATTTTCAGATGTGTCTAGGTCTTGTAGATTTTGCTTCATGGCAGCGTCCCAAAGTCTAAAAAGTGCAGCCCTCACCATTCCAAGTGGGATGATTTTGAGAGTTAGACAAGCTCTCATGGCCAAAATGTAAAAGCAAAACCCAAAATAATTAAATGTCCTCTTGCTTACTGTGGGCTAAGATTTTTTTAGTGTGCCGGGGGAGAGGTGAAAGACTGTTACCCCTTTCAGTTGGGGTGGGGGCATAAACATGCCTATACTGGTTGGTAGCCACCACCCCAAATATATATATTTTTTTTACTTCCCTGGCATCCAGTATGCTTTCTACCCCCACCCTCTTTTTTTGAAATATGGCCAACAGTAATGTCCCCCCATGGCGAGCGACCCTTGCCCAAGGGCCTCTAACTCCCCCCCCCCAAACAAAACACACACATACACACACACCAATCACTGGTGCCTAAGTGGTTTCTACCCTCCCTGGGGGCGGATCAGCCAAATATAAATAGGCCGATCTGCCCAAAAAGGGAGCAGAAATGGCCTAAAAAACAAGTAACTTACCTTCGGAAACGCTTTTTCTGGTGCATACACTAGCTACCTGTGGATTCCTCACCTTATGAATTCTTGCAATGCACCAGCATTCGACGGAACATTTTCTTCCCAGCTCTCCACGTCGACAAGGACGTCACAATTGCACGGCTCCGCACGCGACTCCGTCTGACATCACCGTGGCATTAAAAGGTCCTTGCTGGCGTGCTGACGTCAGTTTCACCCTTTTTTATGTGCCTTTGAGGCGAACAGGTGAAAACCGACCTCACGATAGCACATATATACATACATATAGCCATATGGATGCAATACAAGTACAACATTTATTTATATATAAAAAAAAAAAACATATATACATTTATAATAAAAAAAAGTCTTGGTATGACCACACAGGCAAAGGGGAGGCGGGTGGGACTGTGAGGAATCCACAGGTAACTAGTGCATCCACCAGAAAAAGTGTTACCAAAGGTAAGTAACTTGTTCTTCTGATGGATACAACTACCTGTGGATTCCTCACCTTATGAATAGAGTCCCAAAGCAATACCGCATTCGGAGGTGGGTGCCTGACTAGTCATACCAAGAAATCCTGCAACACAAAACGTGCAAAATGGCTGTCCCTCCTGACTTCCGAATTCAAGCAATAGAGCTTCGCAAAAGTATGGAGGGAAGCCCAAGTTGCTGCTTTACAAATATCTACTACAGGAACAGCTCTAGCCAAAGCTGGAGTGGCAGACTTATCCCTGGTAGAATGAGCTGTAATACCCTCAGGAGGAATCTCCTTTGCTAATGAATAACAGATCTTAATGCAAAGAATGACCCACCTGGATAAGGTTCATTTATGGACAGCTCTGCCTTTCATCTTTCAATTTGTTTCTCTCCACACCAAGCCACAAAGTTTGCCCATCTGACGGCATAAACAGTCTTATTGGAGTGTCGCCTGGCAGATAAAATAACATCCACCACTTCTGGCGGGAGAGAAAAAGAACTTAGATTGTCCCATTCAATCTCCAGGCATGTAGGTGCAGGCTCTGGAGGTGGGGGTGTAGAACCTGCCCCTGCGAGAGGAGATCTGCCCTGAGAGGGAGACGGAGCAGAGGGCACAGTGAGAGTTGGAGAAGGTACATGTACCACACCCTTCTCGGCCAATCCGGAGTTATTAAAATGACTTGAGCCTGCTCTTGGCGAATCTTCCTCAGAACACGCAGAATCAAGGGTATGGGGAAAACACGTAAGGTAACTGGCCACACCAGGACATCTGAAACTCGTCCCCCAACGCTCCTTGCACCGGATACTGTGAGAACTCCGGCCAAATGTTTACTACTATGCAAATCCGATGGTCCTGTGCCCAGGACCAGAGCCGCAGAGCCTCTCTGCAGAGAAGGTACGACCCTACTCCTCCCTGTTTGTTGATGTACCACATCGTGGTAGTGTTGTTCCGTCAAGACTTGAACTGACTGACCGCGATCGGACGGAAGGAAGGCTTGAGAGGCAGACGTATTGCCTGCAATTCTAACAGATTGATATGAAAAGTCTATTCCACTGGAGACCAAAGACCTTTGTTCTCCAGGTCCCCCAGATGAGCACCCCACCCTAGAGTGGACGCATGCATTATGACTGTGGCCACTGTAGGAGGTAGAGCAAACAGCCTTCCTTGGGAAAGATTGCCGTCCACAGCCCACCAATGTAGATACACTGCAGCATCTCTGGAGTTCGTTATCGACTCTTTGAGATCCCCTTTGTGTTGAAACACTGCTTGCAGAGGCACCATTGGAGAGCCCTTATGTGCCAACGTGCATGAGTGACCAACAGAATGCAAGAAGCAAACAGACCGAGCGGACGTAGGACTTTGAGGACTGGAACAACTGCTCCTTTTTTAAATATTGGAATCAATGCCTCAATGTCCTGGACTCGCTGAGGCGGAGGATAGGCCCGATTGTATCCAGTACTGCCCCAATGAACAAGAGGCATTAAGAGGGCTCCAGGTGAGACTTGGGCACGTTTACCGTAAAACCCAGACTGAACAACAACTGCGTTGTCATTTGGAGATGATGCAGCACAAGCTCTGGAGACTTGGCTTTGATCAGCCAGTCGTCCAGGTAAGGGAATACAGATATTCCCTTCCTTCTGAGATGCGCTGCAACCACCGCCATCACCTTCGTAAAGACTCGAGGTGCAGAAGTAAGACCAAATGAAGTTCCGCAAACTGGTAGTGTTGCAACCCCCCCACAAACCGGAGATACTTCCTGTGTGACTTGAGAATGGGAATATTAAAGTAAGCATCCTGCAAGTCTACAGACACCATCCAATCCTCTTTGTTCAATGACAAAAGCACCTGCGCTAGAGTCACCATCTTGAATTTTTCCTGTTTGAGGAAACAATTCAAAATCCTTAGGTCCAGGACAGGTCTTAATCGACCATCCTTCTTGGGAATCAGGAAATATCTCCAATAGCATCCCTGACCACTTTCCTGCTCTGGAACCAACTCTACTGCGTGCCTTTTGATAAAAAGACCTGAACCTCCTGCTGAAGTAACAGGAGATAATCCTCTGAACAAAACGAAGGACGGGAAGGGGAAACTCCCGAAAGGGAAGGACATACCCTTTTCCCCACAATATTGAGTACCCAGGAGTCCAATGTGACTAACTCCCACTCGTGGAGAAAATGAAATAACCTTACCCCTATGGGAGAAGCATGACTTAAAATGGATGGAAGACTAGGGCTGCTTTCCTTGTTGCACTCCCTCAGAGGAAGATGATGAGGCAGGGTGCTGTTGGGTGGCTCCTCGCGTTCTAACCCTCCCCCGTCCTCTAAAGGACCTATAAGAAAGGTTGGCAGACTGTTAAGTCGTGGATTGAGGCCTCCCGCAAAAAGAGGCTCCACGGCCAAACCCCCTAAACCTCTGAAAGGAACTGAAAGGAGTAGATGTGGAAGCCTGAAGTGCCAAAGACTTCGCTGTGGCTCTACTATCTTTAAAGCGATCTAAGGCAGAGTCCGCTTTGGCCCCAAACAACTTTTTTCCATCGAAAGGAAGGTCTAATAAAGTTGTCTGGGCATCCGATGAAAATCCGGAAACCCTCAGCCACACATGTCTCCTAGTGGCAACTGAAGTACCCATCGCCCTGGCCACTGGGTCTGTAGTATCCAGACCAGACTGGATGATCTGCTTGGCCGCAGCTTGGGTGTCCGACAGGAGTTCATGGAACTGTCCCTGCATATCCTGTGGCAAGTTAGGCACTACAGCTCTAGAAGTGTCCATAAAGGCATGCACGTATCCCAACACACAGGTAGCATTAACCGACTTCAGAGCCATACTGCAGGATGAAAAAGTCTTCTTAGCCATCTGCTCCTCCCTCTTGGACTCCCTGTCCGATGAAGTAACAGGAAAGGAGCTTGGAGCAGAGTGAGCAGAACAAGAAGCCTGGACTACCAAGCTCTCCGGAGTTGGATGTTGTGACAAAAATCCAGGATCACTGAGAGCAACCCTATACCTTCTTGCAACAGTTCTGGACAAAGCTGGTGATGTAACAGGCTTTCTTCAGATCTCTAAGATAGGCTCCGTAAGAGCATCATTGAATGGGAGCAAGGGCTCCGCTAAAGTAGAAGAAGGATGTAATACCTCAGTCAAAATGTTAGTTTTAACTTCAGCAGCTGGCAATGGAAGTGCCAAAAATTATGCAGGCTTCTTGATAACCGAATGGAAGGAAGCCGCCTCTTCAGTAAACTCCCCTGGATATCAAATATCCCACTCAGGGGAAGTGTCTAGCCCACTAGCTGAGTCTAGGTCCTGAAATTCTCCCAAGGGCTCAGCAATCTCTCCTTTCTCCATCGATTGTCTCTGGTACTCTTGCTCTTCCAAGAGCCTCAACGCTCTCCTCCGCGACCTCGACCTGGCCTCCAATCTAGGCGTCTGTAAGGAAATGCCTCCTTGGCATGGTTACCCCCTAACTTTGCTGATGCCAAGTTTTGATTGAAAGTGTGCTGGGACCCTGCTAACCAGGCCCCAGCACCAGTGTTCTTTCCCTAAACTGTACTTTTACTTCCACAATTGGCACAGCCCTGGCACTCAGATAAGTCCCTTGTAACTGGTACCCCTGGTACCAAGGCCCTGATGCCAGGGAAGGTCTCTAAGGGCTGCAGCATGTCTTATGCCACCCTGGGGACCCCTCACTCAACACATGCACACTGTCTCACAGCTTGTGTGTGCTGGTGGGGAGAAAAAGACTAAGTTGACATGGCACTCACCTCCGAGTGCTATGCCAACCTCACACTGCCTGTGGCATAGGTAAGTCACCCATCTAGCAGGCCTTACAGCCCTAAGGCAGGGTGCACTATACCACAGGTGAGGGCATATGTGCATGAGCACTATGCCCCTACAGTGTCTAAGCAAAACCTTAGACATTGTAAGTGCAGAGTAGCCATAAGATTATATGGTCTGGGAGTTTGTCAAACACGAACTCCACGGTTCCATAATGGCTACACTGAAATCTGGGAAGTTTGGCATCAAACTTCTCAGCACAATAAATGCACACTGATGCCAGTGTGCAATTTATTGTAACATACACCCAGAGTAGCCCCCTGAATATCAATCCGACTTCTAGTGTAGGCTGATGAGTTTCTGCCAGCCTGCCACACACCAGACATGTTGCTGGCCACATGGGGAGAGTGCCTTTGTCACTCTGTGGCCAGGAACAAAGCCTGTACTGGGTGGAGGTGCTTCTCAGCTCCCCCTGCATGAACTGTAACACCTGGCGGTGAGCCTCAAAGGCTCACCCCTTTTGTTACAGCGCCCCAGGGCATCCCAGCTAGTGGAGATGCCTGCCCCTCCGGCCACTGCCCCCACTTTTGGCGGCAAGGCTGGAGGAGATAATGAGAAAAACACAGAGGAGTCACCCACCAGTCAGGACAGCCCCTATGGTGTCCTGAGCTGAGGTGACCCCTTCCTTTAGAAATCCTACATCTTGAGTTTGGAGGATTCCCCCAATAGGATTAGGGATGTGCCCCCCTCCTCACAGGGAGGAGGCACAAAGAGGGTGTAGCCACCCTCAAGGACAGTAGCCATTGGCTACTGCCCTCCCAGACCTAAACACACCCCTAAATTCAGTATTTAGGGGCACTACAGAACCTAGATTCCTGCAACCTAAAGAAGCAAAAAGGACTGCAGACCTACAAGCCTGCAGAGAAGACGGATGACAACAACTGCTTTGGCCCCAGCCGTACCGGCCTGTCTCCCACTTCGAAAACCTGCAACCAGCGATGCATCCGACAGGGACCAGCGACCTCTGAAGCCTCAGAGGACTGCCCCGAACTAAAGGACCAAGAAACTCCTGTGAGCAGCGGGCCGTCTCAAAACCAGCTACTTCCTTGTAACAAAGAAGCAACTTCCAAAGACTGCACGTTTCCCGCCGGAAGCGTGAGACTTCTCACTCTGCACCTGACACCCCCGGCTCGAAATTCAGAGAACAAACACCACAGGGAGAACTCCCCGGCGACTGCGAGCCCGTGAGTAGCCAGAGATGACCCCCCTGAACCCCCACAGCGACACCTGCAGAGAGAATCCAGAGGCTCTCCCTGACCGCGAATGCCTGTAACAAGGGACCCGATGCCTGGAACCAGCACTGCACCCGCAGCCCCCAGGACCTGAAGGAACCGAACTTCAGCGCAGGAGTGACCCCCAGGCAACCCTCTGCCTAGCCCAGGTGGTGGCTGTCCCGAGAAGCCCCCCCTGTGCCTGCTTGCACTGCTAGATTGACCCCCGGGTCCCTCCATTGAAATCAATACTAAACCCGATGCTTGCTTTGCACACTGGCAGACTGGAACCGGAGCACCCCTGTTCTCCATAGGCGCCTATGTGTTTTGGGCACCTCTTTGACCTCTGCACCTGACCGGCCCTGAGCTGCTGGTGTGGTAACTTTGGGGTTGCCTTGAACCCCCAACGGTGGGCTACCTATGCCCCAGGACTGAGACTTGTAAGTGTTTTACTTATCTCACAAACTAACCTTTACTTACCTCCCCCAGGAACTGTTGCTTTTTGCAGTGTCCACTTTGAAAATAACTTCATGCCATTTTCCCAAAGACTGTATATAATATTGCTTTTATTCAAAGTTCCTAAAGTATCTAAGTGAAGTACCTTGCATTTAAAGTGTTTACTGCAAATCTTGAACCTGTGGTTCCTAAAATAAACTAAGAAAATATATTTTTCTATATAAAAACCTATTGGCCTGGAGTAAGTCTTTGAGTGTGTGTTCCTCATTTATTGCCTGTGTGTGTACAACAAATGCTTAACACTACCCTCTGATAAGCCTACTGCTCGACCACACTACCACATAATAGAGCATTAGAATTATCAAATTTTGCCACTATCTTACCCCTAAGGGGAACCCTTGGACTCTGTGCATACTATTTCTTACTTTGAAATAGTATGTACAGAGTCAACTTCCTACAGCGTTGACATAGAGTTTGCCGACGTCGCCGGTTTCAAAAGCGATGGGTGCGGACCGGGAAAGAAGGAGATGCACTCCGTCCCGACCGGGATCCATCTGGCACCGGAGCCGACTCCATCAGCGCTTTGGCATATGAGGCACTGTCATCGGCGTCGCCTGTCCAAGCGGTGATGTCGTCGGCACCAAACCAGCATCCTCAGGCTGACAAAAAGGCACGAACTGCGCCGACTTGTATGGAGCCGGACAGCCCAAGGAGAATGCCAAAGGACCCGTAGGACCTGTCGGCGCACCAGCATGGGCCTTAGCCTTATTAAAAATAGTGAACATGGCATTCAGAAATGCTGCGGGATCTGCTCCCAGAGTTGGGAAAGCAGGAAACCTCGGATCTTCATGAAATGCCTGGGCCGGATCCGGAACCTGTGCCACTGACTCTTGAGCCCCAGGTGAAAGCTGAGGACCCACTGGAGACTCAACCACCTCAGTGAGCGATGGCACGTACGAAGCCTGAGGACTTTGAGGATGGGGACTTACAGTGGGACTAACCTCCCACGTCGTACAACGCCATCTGGATGGAGATTGAGATCAACCTCTAGAAGAACGACGCTGAGAGTTGTGTGGGCACCTCTTCTTATGAGACGTATGGAATGATGAGTCTTTAGTCTTAGACCTCCGATATCTTCTGTGTTCCTTCTTTGCCTTAGCTAAAAAGAGTTTAGCCTCTCTTTCCTTCAGCGCCTTTGGATTCATCCTTTGCCAGGACACGCACTCTCCTACAGCGTGGTACAAACTGAGACACCATAAGCAGTTGTCGTGAGGGTCTGTGACAGACATACGACCCCCACACTCCTGTACAATAAGACACCTTTGAAACAGTAACTTCTCGAGAGCTAAGAGAAAACCGTTAGCATCAGGGGTTTCTGCCCCCCCACCCCAGGGGGCAGATCGGCCTAGCTATAATTGGCTGATTTGCCCCCAGGGGGGCAGAAATGACCTTGAAATAATTTGCCCCCCAGGGAGTGGCCCTTGCCCAAGGGGCCGCTCCCCTTATGAGTAAATAAACAAAATAAAAAATCTCCCTGGTGTCTAATGGGCATTTCTGCTGGCCGATTGCTTCACGATCGTGCAGCAGAAATGCTGAGAGAGACATGAAAGGAAAGCTCAGCTTCCAGCACGGTCAGGGCAGCCTCTGATGAGGTCAGTGCGCAATCACGCACTGACGTGGAAGGAAAAGCGAGTCCGCTTCCAGCCCTGCCAATGTGAGTACAGTGTGAGGCACCCGGAGGGAGCGCTATTGCTTTCCCCCGAGGGCCCATACCAGGACGAGGTGGTTACATCCGTTGCACTGAGGACGCGACCACCTTGTCCTGGGCACCTAACGGGTTAATGGTTCTTGGATATGCCTTTCAGGGTATTACGACAAAGCAAGGGTGGTTTCAAATACAATTACAGGCACATACTAAACAGGCTTACAGAAGGCATTGTGTTAAAAGGTTTTTGGGGATGTGGGAGCTTTCTAAGGAGTACAGTAAAATAAATCAGCACTCCCACTCTGTAAATCGTCTCCAATCACCACGTCACCCAATACCTAGGTCAATGTTCCTCAATACAGAAACAAGAAAGATGGTTTTGGAGTGATAAAGGTTAAACAGAGTCGAACTCTGATTGCATTTCTAGAATTCACATCGGGACATAATGAAAGTGAATGGTAGATCTTGCAGCAAACTAGCAAAAAAAGTTAGTGGAGGGCCCTTTAGGGAACAAGCAATAATGTTGGAGAAAATAGATTGCTTTTCAAAAATGACGATTAACGTAACTTTCACATGCAATTTTGCATATATATAAAATGGATTATCATGATTACAGTTGAAAAAGATTATATATAACCTATAGAAGTGTGATTATAAATGTGTTTCAATTATGTCACAATTTCCTATTAGACGCCATCTTAGACGAGGTGGATGCATCTCTGTGACCCACTCCCGCCTTCCTCTCCTGCAGGCATCTACTCCTCACGGGCTCCGCAGAGCACAGTCAAGTTGATGTGTAATGGTATATTTACACTGTTATGATTACATTGCTTTTGATTAAATTTCTCCTGTTCCCTCCGATTTGAAACATTATAGTGGTACATTCAACTGCCTTCCATTATGCACACTAGTTAATTCATTTGCTGACAGTTCTATGGTTTAAAGTTTCATATTTGAACACCTCCAGATGGTATTTAGCGTAAAGCGTGCTGGATACGATTTTTTTTAACAAAATCGGATAATGCTTATCTGGTAAAGTAATGCGTTTTTTTTTTCCTAATGTAATGATTTCCTAAAGAAACAATACTTTGCTTCCCTCAGAGTGATTTCAACATTTGTCTGATCTGCTATGCAAGGACCGGTCCGGCATCGTGGAGAGCATTGTGAGCAAGGATCAGGAGCTTGAAGACTATCCTTTTGTTGACGGGGAACCAGTGGAGATCTCTGAGGTGGGCTGAGATGTGTTTGTGGCGAGGGAGGTTGAGAATGAGCTATGCTGAGGCATTCTGGATGCGCTGGAGTTTCTTCTGGAGCTTGGCTGTTGTTCCCGCATAGAGGGCGTTGCCATAGTCCAGTCTACTGCTGACGAGGGCGTGTGTGACCGTTCTTCTGGTTATTACGGGGATCCATCTAAAGGTCTTGCGGAGCAGGCAAAGGGTGTTGTAGCATGAGGATGCGATGGCGTTGACTTGCTGGGTCATGGAGAGAAAGGAGTCCAGTATGAAGCCGAGGTTGCGAGCATGGGTGGTGGGCTTTGGAGCAGACCCCAAGGTGGCAGGCCACCAGGAATCGTCCCATGCTTATCTGTTGGGGCAGAAGATGATGATCTCAGTTTTCTCAGAGTTTAGCTTGAGGAGGCTTTCTTTTATCCAGTTGGCGATGGCATGGAGTCCGGTGTGGAGGTTGTTCTTAGCGGTTGCGGGGTCCTTTGTGAGAGAGGATGAGCTGAGTGTCGTCTGCGTAGGAGACGATGTTGAGGCCGTGGGATCGGACGACGTTGGCGAGCGGAGCCATGTAGACATTGAAGAGGGTGGGGCTGAGTGAGGATCCCTGGGGAACTCCACAGATGGTCTTGGTGGCCTTGGACAGGAACGGGGGAAGACGGACTCTCTGGGTTCTTCCAGAGAGGAAGGAGTTGAGCCAGTCTAGGGCTCTGCGGCCAATTCAGGCATTGGAGAGGCGTGTGCGAAGGGTGTGGTGGCAGACGGTGTCAAAGGCTGCAGAAAGGTCAAGGAGGATGAGGGTGACGGTTTCTCCTTTGTCGAGTCTGCTCCTGATGTCGTCGGTGCAGGCGATAAGGGCGGTCTCGGTGCTATGGTTCTTGAGGAATCCTGACTGGGAGACGTTGAGTAGGCTGCTGTCCTCCAGGAAGCAGGATAGCTGGTTGTTAACTATCTTCTCGATGACCTTCGCGGGGAATGGGAGAAGGGAGATGGGTCGGTAGTTTTTGAGGTCTGATGTGAACCAGGGAGCTTTCTTGTTGGCGCAGTTGTTGGTGGTTTTCTTGAGTGGTGCAAGGGTGTTGGCACAGTCGAGCCATTGTTTGAGGTTGAGGGCGGCGGTTTTGGGGTTGTTGGTTTTGGGTGGTAGGGCATGAGCGAGGTTGGAGATCAATTGGTTCTTGGAAATCTTGTTCCACTTGCAGTGAGGAATCCGATGCTGTTGGTGGTGGCTGGTGGGCTTCTGGAAGGAAAAATTAACGCAATGGTGGTCAGTCCGATGGAGTTCGGTGGTGTGAGTGAAGTTGACGTGGCTGCTGGAGGAGAAGATGGCGTTGAGTGTGTGACCGGCTGAGTGGGTGGGCAAGGTGACCAGTTGCTTGAGGCCGAGGTTGGCCAGGTTGTCCAGTAGGGCTGAGGAGTTGCTGTTGCCAGTGTTTTCCAGGTGGAAGTTCAGGTCGCTGAGGAGCATGTAGTCTGTGGAGGCGAGGGCGTGGGAGCTGATCGTGTCGGCGATGGCATTGCAGAATTGTGGGCTGGGGCCCGGGGGCCTGTAGATGAGGGTTCCTCTCAGGGTGGTGTTGACATTAACGTATATTTGGAAGTGTAGGTGTTCTGCTGCATCTAGGGCGTCGTGGGTGTCGGTGGCGATCCTGATGGAGCTTATGTGGACAATGGCAATTCCTCCTCCTGGTTTGTTGGTACGGTCTCTTCGGGTGATCTTGTAGCCCTCAGGGACAGCTATGGCGATATATGGTTCCGATGAGGGATTCATCCGGGTTTCGGTGAGGAAGGCGATGTCTGGGGTGGTTGATGTGAGCAGGTCCCAGAGTTCGATGGCGTGCTTGTGGACGGAGCGGGTGTTGAGGAGGATGCAGCTGAGGTGGTTGAGGTGGGCGGCATTGTTGTGGTGCTTGGTGGCTTGAGTGCAGGTGAAGTGGTATGAGTGGCAAGAAAAAGGTCAGGGGGTGTGCCTAGGAGAGGCCTGGATGCAGGCGGTTGGGCGACCGGGGTTGAGCGCGAGGAGTTCCGAAGTGGTGTAGTGGCGTCTGGGGGTGTGGGAGGTGCGAGGGGCAGGGGTACAGGCGCTGGGCGCGGTCCAGGCATGGAGGGGTGCAGACGGGCCTGCCTCTGGCACGCCCACTGCGCGCAGCCGAACAGCAGCCGCACAGCAGCCGCCATTAAGAAGGGGAGGTGGGAGGGAGGAGCAGCTGGGAGGCAATGGCGAAGGGGGGCGCTAGGGGGGCGTGCCCGCAGGGGATGCAGGGGCGAGAACAGGGAGACAGGGACAGAGCAGAGCAAGGCAGAAACGGGCAGAAACAGGCAGAGACAATAAAAGTAAACAGGCAAAAAGGTAATAAGCAGAAAGACGGCACAAAAGCACAGATACAGACAACAAGACAAACACACAAGATAACAAGAGAAACACACAATACTTACATCAACCACTAGGCACCAGGGATGAGGCGCAGGCGGGTGCCTGCGGGTGGTGGAGGGCCTTGAACTCGCAGCGAGGGCGGGTCAGGAACACGAGGACAGTCTGGGGGAGCTGCTCGGCGTGCAGAGTGGTTCCTGGCCTTAAGTAAGGTCAGGGGTCACTCTGTGTACCACGCAGCGGCTGCCATTAAGAAGAGGAGGGGGAGGGAGGGGCAGCTGGGAGGCGGGAGGCAGTGGCGAATGGGAGTGCGAGGGGGTGGGGCCGCAGGGGACGCAGTGGCGGGAACAGGGAGACTGGGACAGATCAGAGCACGGCAGAAACGGGCAGGAACATGCAGACAATAAAAGTAAACAGGCAAAAAGGCAATAATAGAAAGATGGCACAAAAGCACAGTTACAGATAACAAGACAAACACAATACTTACGTCAACCACTAGACACCAGGGATGAGGCGCAGACGGGTGCCTGAGGGTGGTGGAGGGCCTCGAACTCGTGGCAGGAGGGAGGGCGGTGTAAGGAACATGATGGCAGTCTGGTGGAGCTGCTCGGCGTGCGGAGTGGTTCCTGGCCTTAAGTCAGGTCAGGGGTCACTCAAACTCGCATCATTTCTCCTTTCACCGGGTCGGGCACATTGTTTCTTCTCTCCGCAGGAGAGCGATGCATCGATCCAGTCAGCACTCTCGGTTCCGGGCAGGCCTTGCGTTGTTTTTACACGCCAAGTGGTACTTGAGTTGGAAATCCAGCCGCACGATGATCCGAAAACAACGCAGCGTGGGTTGTGATCTCCCAGCCTCCGTCAGCGATGCTGCAAGTCGTTTCTCCTCCTCCGTGCATCGATTCTTCGGTTGCGTTTCCGGTGAGCGTCGATTTTTCAGCCGCAGATCAGAGTTGCGTCGATCTTTTCCCCGCAAGGCGCTCTGTGCGTCAATTTCCTTTTCTTTAGGCTGACAGCTTCTCCTTTCAGGGTCCCTGGAACTGGACGGGCTCCACAGGGAAGAGTAGGAGTCTCTCCAGAGACTCCAGATGCTGGCAGAGAGAAGTCTTTGCTGTTCCTGAGACTTCATACAACAGGAGGCAAGCTCTAAATCAAGCCCTTGGAGAGCTCTTCTCAAGATGGAAGGCACACAAAGTCCAGTCTTTGCCCTCTTACTCTGGCAGAAGCAGCAACTGCAGGATAGCTCCACAAAGCACAGTCACAGGCAGGGCAGCTCTTCTTCCCCAGCTCTTCTCCAGACAGAGGTTCTAAAGTCTGTGGTTTTGGGGTGCACTTCTTATACCCAATTTCTCCTTTGAAGTAGGCCTACTTCAAAGTAAAGTCTTTTTTGAATGTGAAATCCTGCCTTGCTCAGGCCAGGTTCCAGACACTCACCAGGGGGTTGGAAACCGCATTGTGTGAGGTGCAGACTACACCCCAGCTCCCTTTGTGGCACTGTCTAGTGCAGTGGTCTCCAAACTTTTTTACGCGCGCGCCCCCCCAGTTGAAAAATAAAAATCATTGGCCCCCCTCAGAATTTTTCATATATTTTATTTTATTTATTTTATAAAGATGGTAATGTTTAAATAAGTCTGGACGTATTTAAACATTGCAGTTAAGTACTGTTACCTATTTAAAAGTGCAATAACATGTTTCTGCTTAAAACAAAACACAGTTATCTGTGTAATGCTTCTTTTGGCCAGAGCCTGGAGCCCCCCCTGGGATCACTTGATGCCCCCCTAGGGGGGCCCGCCTCCCAGTTTGGAGACCACTGGTCTAGTGTGAGGTGCAACCAGCCCAACTGTCAAACTGACCCAGACGGGGAATCCACAAACAGACATACCATTTCTGGACTCTAAGCAAGAAAATGCCCACTTTCTAAAAGTGGCATTTTCAAACACACAATCTCAAAATCAACTTTACTAAAAGATGTATTTTTAAATTGTGAGCTCAGAGACCCCAAACTTCACATGCCCATCCGCTCCCAATGGGAATCTACACTTTATTCAGATTTAAAGGTAGCCCCCATGTTAACCTATGAGAGGGACAGGCCTTGGAACAGTGAAATACAAATTTAGCAATATTTTCAATGTCAGGACATATAAAACACATTAGTATATGCCCTACCTTAACTATACACTGCACCCTGCCCTTGGGGCTACCTAGGGCCTACCTTAGGGGTGCCTTGCATGTAAGAAAAGGGAAGGTTTGGGCCTGGCAAGTAGGTACACTTGCCAAGTCGAATTTACAGTTGAAAAGTGCACACACAGACACTGCAATGGCAGGTCTGAGACATGATTACAGAGCTACTTGTGTGGGTGGCACAACCAGTGCTGCAGGCCCTCTAGTAGCATTTGATTACAGGCCCTGGGCATCTCTAGTGCACTGTGCTAGGGACTTACTAATAAATCAAATATGCCAATCATGGATAAGCCAATTATATACACATTTTGGAAAGGAGCACTCACACTTTAGCACTGGTTGGCAGTGGTAAAGTGCCCAGAGTAACAAAAACAGTAAAATAAAGAGTCCAGCACACATCAACAACCTAGGGAACAGAGGCAAAAGGTTAAGGGAGACCACGGCAAGGATGAAAAGTCTAACTGGCAACATTTTGGGGTGTCTAAATTTTGGTGTACAGTTTTGCTCCTACAGAGGCAAGGACAGATGCAACAGACAACTGTGGCATGTCACCTTAATACAGGAGGGACACACAAGCAGTTCAGAAGAGTAAAACAGCCATTCCAACTCTAACCAGCAGTAGGGTATGGTTCCCCCACATAAGGAAAGCATAGGTTGCAGCTCGCCATGTTTGTAGCTAATCATGACAACTGACTGGTGGACAATCTAAGACAGCTCAACACGAAGGGGTGACTTATATTAGCAGCTCATGGAGGTCTGGGGTAGTCACTAGCTTATGTCTGTCAGCTCAGAAGTGGAGAAAGGCACTGCAGTTCAGAGTGGGGCAAATAACTGAAAGCTAACGTGTGAGTGGAAAGGGTGACAGCTGAGCCAGTCAGGCACACATCGACCCATTAAAGAAGATAGGGAAAGATTAATCGCGTCTTTGAACTTCAGACACTACGGTCGTCATCTTTAATGCACATTTGTCGGAGTTTCCGAAATATTAGTTCCTTTGCTATATTCCAAGAACAAAAGTGAAGTAAGGAGAGGATGTAGGATAATATTACTTCAAGATCACTTTACAAGAGTCTGGAGAAGCACACGCACTTGCAAAATGCACTTAAAGAGTGTAAATGAGTTTGCAAAGATTTCTTAACTCAATTGAAGTTTACAGTAAATTTTCACTGCTCGATTTATTCGGCGAGCAAACTAAACCTAATGTACAGGAGGTACAAAAGTTAAATCAACTAAGAGCCAACATCTTTGGCATTAGTATTTTAATATTACATTTATTATATTTCTATAGCTCACGTCCGTCCTCTCAGTCAGTGTCAGATTCTCAATATTTGAACACCGGCAGCACCAACGCTTGGATTATAAAATATGTGAGTATCCTCTTGCGCAAGGTCTATAAAGACATAGTGGCAGGAGCATGTTAAGGTGTATAGCAAGGCGTGTGCATCTCTTGATTTGTTATTTTAAAGCTCAAGGAGTGTGTGTAGACACCTAACAAAGGAAGGAAGCTGGGATGGGCTGAAGCTTCCTATGGTCCTCTCCTCACGTGCTGAAGAGAGGAGCTGCTCACGCACTCAGCTGCTTCCTTCTTGTTAGTTTTTAGGTCAAGCACGCAAGCTTGACCTGTTGTAAGTATTGTGGGCTTTTAAACACGCCCACTGGACGCCGATCACTTTCCCTCGTTCGTGGGCTTGAATTTCAAAAATCCTTTATCATTTGCAAATGCTTTACGTTTGTCCCTCCTTGGGGCAGTTTTGTTACCGCCTTGCAGACTGCCCCTGTTACATGGATAATTACACAATTGCCGATACGTTTGACTGCAGGCAAACTTCTTTTTCTTTATGTGTCTCTCCTTCATGCTCATGGCACTTTGAATTGGCTCACTTATGTCAACTGTTTTACTTTTCATATTCTGTATATCTATTATCCATTTAAGAATGTACAACGTTAATAGCTCTAACTCGAGCAAACACAAGTCCCACTGCATTGCAAATGCTTGTTTAGAGTTCTCTCTACTTCGGTTACAGGGCTACGATGGCTGCATTCCACCAAGGAATCAATGCCCAGTTCCGCTGGTTACATTTACAAATCATTCTTTTCAAGTTTGTTAGTTCAACTGGATCAACTCAAGAGACCAAGGACTACAACTTCTAGAATGCAGCAGGTTATCAGGCTAAACAACAGGACAGGAGCATGCTGGCCTGGAAGACAGGTGTTCACTTGGTAACCTTAGCTTTAGTGCTGACTAGCAATTCTCTGTGTGCAGCCAAAGATCTGGCTTAGTCCCTTTCACTGACCATCTTCCACGCGGCATGCTGCTGACCAGGAAGACAGACCAGGCTGTTAAAATGCCTAGAGGGGCACGTTGGCTTAACACACTCACAAATTGCATTTCTCCTCATAGGCTGCTTCTGCTTCTATTTTTTTATTTGGAAGCAGCATTATTGTTGCGTACTACATGTACATAAGGTATGGTTGAAAAGTTCATTCTGTATTATTTGGGCTCACACAGCTTCAAGAATAAAAATATAGCAGCACCAAATTCATGGAAAGCCTATATCAATACTCTGTAAAATTGCACACTTGCTCCAAAGATGCACATCCACGAGATAAGCTTAAACACATGTATCCATCTTATCTGAATAATGTATGACCCTCTTATGCTTGTGGATCAGTGAGGAACTTGACCAGCAAAAGTTTATGTTGTATTTATATTTTACTCATAGTTTGTTACTGAACATTGACAATTACCAGTGATGCTGGGCAATTACTACTTCAAGAGCCTTGGTGTGTATGTAGGAAATCTACGATTTTGCAGCGTTTCCTATCATTTTTTCTATGTTAGACACTCTTGGTATTTTGACTGTATACATTGAGAAACTACTAACTGGTTTCAGTGCATGCGTTTCCTTAATGGTATATAAATTGCCTAGATTCATTTTCTCAGCCACAGACCCAAAACTTGCAGGGTCACTGCAGGAGACAGCTGCCGATAGACGGTTTTACCTTTGCTGGACCTGACACGTGCCTGCAGAGGTGGAAGGTAGGGGGGTGGCCAATATAAGCAAAACAATGCAAATGGGCCACAAAATAAAGGCAGCCCAGTTTTTGAATGTTACTAGTGTTACATTTTCAAAGATCTTGGACGGGCCACTGATATAGCCAGATCCTTGCAGTAAAGGAGAGACTGTCCTACGTTGTAGGTGTGGGGAACAATGGGGAGGTCGTCCCCCACCTATGCTAGGTGCATTATCCAATTGTGTGTCAATGAGAGGGACTGGATTTGAACTTGAGACAGGCATGCTGCTGCTACCTCATTTTTGCTTGAGAGCCCTGGAAAAACAGTCCATCTGACATGGGGTTGCCATATGTGAATGTTGTGTGGGGCAAATAGCTACTGAGACCAGACTGGAACACAGCTGGAAGTCTGACGAGACAGACAGATAAACCCATGTAGATTTGGGTGGTGCAAAACTTTAAAGTGGATTGAATCTGCTTGTACTGTGGGTGGGACTGACCCATCTCAATCAAGGCTTGTCTGTTTCGTTCTATAAAAGGTTCAGCGTCAAAGAGAATAATCTGGTTGCCTCAACCAGATGATCATCAAAGAGCATCCAAGGTCTCTTCTTTTGAAGGAGACCAGTCGTAACTGCGCTGGCTCTGGACTTGGTGGAGATTCATTTTTGGTTTGGGAAGTGAGTCACAAGGCTGCCTTACTCTCATGGTTAACTGGCATTCAGAAAGAGGACTCTCTCGAGGACTTTGGACTGGGCTGGGAACAGAGAAGAGGAGGAGAAGGTACCGTCGACGACTGGCTTAGGCAGATTCGGGAGACCAGAGAGGCTGTCTGCTGTGGAGACACAAGCCAGACTCACCACAACTGGAACTCTGAAGTTTTAAAGCTGCAAACTGTGCCTGCCTGCACGAGATGACCGACTCTCATTCAGCTCTTCTGCCTCACTGAAGGCTAGAGGCAGCCTGGAGTCACGCTGCGTGATTAGAGGGGGAAGAAGCCCTCAGTGGCTACTTGTGACCACTGCGAAGGAACTTTCATTGACTGTTCATGAAGAATGGAGGAGCTATGCGGAATGCAACTGTCAGTTTAAGAAGCAATACCTTTACTGTGACTGATCCAGCTTTTTTCGTTTTACCGTTATTTTAATCATAAAATACTTTGAATTTTACTAAATTATGGGAGCTTTATTAAGTGGGTACTTGCTGAACATTTTATACTAATTCTGTTAACCCTTAAAACACATTCTCTGATGTTGTCTTCCATCTCTGTGCTGCATTACCAAGGAGTAGACAAGGCTGTCATAGAGAAAGAGTGTTTTCCTAACTAGGAGTTTGTTTTCCGCAGTGGTGGTAGAATTTGCCCTACTTAACAACCCGGCTTCCTCCAGTGCAGAGGTCCAGGAACCAACTAGTTAAAAGCCCCACCACTGGGTAATTGCATTAGTAAGTGACAAGCAGACACACAGTGAGAGGGAGTTGGGCGGCAAATGAGTCAAGCCAAGGAACAGCAAAAGAAAGTGAGAAGGTGAGTAGGAGGAAGTGAGAAGGGAACAGAAGAAATTGAAAGAGCATAATCGATTGGGGAAGTAAAGACTGTAAGAAAGAAATGGATAGAACGTGACAGAATGAGAAAGGGAGGGAGAGAAATGGGTGTGTGCGAGAGTCTGACAAAGAGAAAGGTGTAGGGTGAGACAACAGAAGGCAGAAAAACACGACACTGCAGAGAGTTTGTGAAAGAGAGAAAGGGAAAGGAAAGGGGAACAGTTGGAGCAACTAGCGCATGAGAGAGTAAAGGATGCAGTGTCGGAGGCATCTTTCCGAGTGTACGAGCTGCCTGGTGCACGGGGAAACTGGGAGCAGGGGGACATCGTTAAGAGCCCTGATTTTGAGGATTCCAACAATCATCGAGTCTGGATGGGTTTATGAGCTGTAATGTAAAATCTGCATATGTGGCTTTGTTGTTGCTTGCAATAGGTTTGTATTAATAATTAAAATAGATCGACGGAATATGAAAATGTAGTGCTGTGAGAAACGCCTGTGCTCCTTTAACTACATCTTAGCAGCGGTCCTTTATGGCACGTTTCCATCCAAGAATCAAACTGCTGTGCGCAAATTCCCACCGAGGAAAGCCATTGTTAAGATGCAAATGCTTACAAGCACAAGCTCGGACGAATAAAAGGCGAACGCAATTTAATTGCAACTCTCAGTCAAGAACAGACAAGTCTCGAAAACAGCAACAGATGTGCATCTTCTCGCTGAGGGATCATCAATGCGAGCGAGGCGCTTGCAATGTAGGAGAGACTTGAACATACACAAATAAGAACGGTAAATAGATCCACAGCCCCCTCTCCCACTGGCCCGTTACTCACGTGACCTCTAAATCCACTATAGTTCACCCCACATTTCTCTGGTTTCTTCAAACCAACATTTGTACTTTATTATTTGCTAATTTTATTTCATCCACGCACTTCATGTGCTCTACGCTTTTAGCTACAATAAGTACCCCACTCACTGGTGGTTCAGCTATCTTCCATAATTTTTCAAGGACCTTGCTGCTGTTAAAATGTTTTAGAAACCTGATCCTTTCATCACGTAGTGCCCCAAGCTTAAAAGAGGAAGCCAACTTCCTTAAAGAAATGTCATAGTCCTCTTCAATTTCACACCCTCCTTGTAACTTTCTCTCAGAATGGTACCACTCTAACATGGTACTCGTCTGGGGTAAACAAAGGAATGTCCAGTTTATTTATTTATTTTACACAGATGCCATATTCGTCTAGACCTCTGAGCCCCCTGACCAAAGGCGGAGTTTCTAACACTTACTGCCCTTTTGCCCCTAAACAGTATAGTTGCAGGGTAGCTATCGCTCAGTTTCCAAATGTGTCCCTTGAACACTTGCATAGTTTTACAATACTTTCTTCCACCTACTCCATCTCATCTGAGGTTCTCTCTGAATGCTTGAGACGAAATGAGGCAGGCATATGTCCTGCACTGTTGCGACCAGGGTGCAATTACTCACTTACTGCCTTCAAAACTGGTATATTGTGAACTTGTTCTGAGTGCAGAATCTCAAAAGTTTCAGCTTAGTTGTAAGCCAGAGAACTATTCATGACAAAGTGATGGAAAACAATTAGTCAGAAGTCCATCTGAAATGCCTCTCAATAGAAACATAAGATCTCATTAAAAAACAAAATTTCCAATGCCAATGCAACTTTAGATCGAATAAATAGAAAGAAGGGATAAACCTAGAAAAAAGAAAAAACTGAGCTGTGGAGTAATTAAGGTCTAGATCTCAACTACAACACCACTCTTAAAAGTCTAAAAAGCGAAACAGACCAGTTCCACCTCAAACTCTGCCACTTAGCAACTGCACCTTCTCCTTTGAGGAACATCACACTAATTAAACTTAAGGGTGTGATGATGTCCATGGTTGACACAGGAACTACTGAAAATGGGGACTAGCACTGAGTCTTCTCGTGAACAATGGGAGTGTGCTTCATGCTGTACTCCATTTGTAAGAAGGTACAAGGAACTTGAACCAACTCTCTCCAAACCCAGAAGAACTGTTTTCTTCACTAACATGTACAATTCAGTTTTAAAAGAGTCTACTCTACATAAGTCAATCCACTGTTAAAAAAAAACATATATTTAGCAGGAAACGTTAACGTTTCGGTGGGTTCTCAAAAGGCAAAAAGCACATTTATCATATTTATTACTCATTATGAAAATTTAAGGGGAAAAAACAAAATTCATCAGTTTCAAACCTACCTATGACTTTGTGTTTTTTTATCTAGTTTTTAGGTGTGGGTTCGTAGCACGAAATTACAGACCTTACAAGAAAAGAACATTCAGAAGCACCATTAAGAGAGGGACTTTGGCTCCACGTGCTCTTCAGTACAGCATTGGATTGGACACTCGTTGCGTACTTCCACAGAAAAGGAGTGCTTGCATGTCCCTATCTGCTTTATGGAAAATCTTAAACTCACTAGAGGGCTGAATTGATCATGGTGTCAATACAATGATCAAAGCTAAAGGCCCAACTCATTTATCATTTAAAGATAGGACAAAGGCAGAAGGTCTGGCATATTTATTGTGAAAGGCATATGTTAAAAATAATAGGCATTTAAAAATTGTAGTACTGCATTAACACAAAGAGGCTTTTTGTTAAAAGGAAGCTCCAAGATTAACATACCAGGCAAGTGTTTTTGTGATGCTTACCAACTCTGACAAACCCGGGCAGAGGAGATCTGCAATATGAATATTTATATCTGGCCCTCTTAGGAGGGTTGTATTTTGTTTTGCAAACACTAACGTGGTATATATTTATATTTCGAAGACTGTATGTCCATTGGTTGCCTTACAGGAAAGTATATCCTCAAACTAGTAGGCCAGAGTTGGTTAAGGAGGCAATCAAATGATAAAGGCCATAGGCCTCATTGGTTCACTGGTAAAATTATTTTCAGTCGTAGGTCAGATGTGTTTGTTGTGAAAAGTTATGACAAATGTAGTAGGTAAGGCTTATTTATTATGAAAAGCAGTTATTAACCTCATTGGTGCGGGTCACGACCAGCGGCCGACACCAGGGAGGGGGTTAAAAAACTCCCAGATGACATGGAAGATCTTCTGTGTCTCCCCCCGCCCCTTTGGGAAAACAAAACTGTTTGTTTTCTCCACGTTTGGGCATGTGGGGAAAACAGTCCCACTCTCCCCTTTCAAATGAGGCCTTCCTGAACTGGTTTCCTGGCCCTCGATCGCAGCGCAGGGCCAGGAAACTCCACTAGACACCAGGGATTTCACTTGGGGAGCGAGGGGATGGGGGGTCAGTGGGGGATGGCCCTTTTAGAAAATGGGACACCTCCATCCCCCCTCACCTCAGGGGATATTTTTTTGGTTTACCCCTGGAAAGTGGGGATGGGGGGGTGAGCGCGCCCATCGCTGCCCTCCTCCCCCCCGCCCCGCCCCCCGTTTGTAAAAAGTTTTTAAAACATTTTTTAAAAATGGAGGGGTCCTGCGACCAGCCCCCAGGAAAACCACACCCACATACAAAAGTGAAGTGGAGAAATATAATGCACTTTTGCCTGGTGGTAGTGAAAGAATCGGAGGAGGAGGTAATGAGAGTGGAAGAACCAATAAGGATTGTTGGACTGGGCGCTAGAGGCGCTAAATAATGTGACGATTGGTATGTGACAAGGTGATGTAATAGGGTGTCTTTTTTTGTTTTTTTTTAGTGTCTTGAGAGAACATGCTGATTGAGGGAAGAAGCGAAGGTAAGGTGACCTCTACTGTTGCAGGTATCACACACACACCCACCAGCAATTTTGTGACTGTCTAAATAGGCTAGTGTTTTAGAGAGCAACAGTTTAGCCAGTAGCAGAGATGGCATCTCATTGGATGACTGCTGCTCAACCCCTAACTCAGGTCATAGAGGACAGCTCTGACATTGGATCAGAGACTGAGACAGCTGATACTGAGACAGAAACTCAGGGATAGGGCAATGGCGCAGACTCGGAGTGATTTTTCAGTCGCAGGAGTTTTATTCGATAACTCTTCTTCCAGTGATTATGAGGGAGGTGATGAGGACAGTCCTGCTGTCCCTTCGCAAGCACAGTCTGTGGAGCGGGACAATAGCGGGTTAGCCCAACCCAGAGAGCAGGTGCACGAGGCGGCAAACACAGAGAGAGTGCACTGCCCAAGTCATATTGTGGAGACATCAAAATTATTTATCACAAAACAACATGGCTTTGTAAGGCAGGCACCTGCATTTTTGGTCCTGGGCTCGGCAGCCATATAGGGAAACCTACCAAACCCAGACATTTCTGGAAACTAGACATCCGGGGGAGTCCACAGAGGTGTGACTTGTGTGGATTCCCCAAAGTTTTCTTACCCAGAATACCCTGCAAAGCTGAAATGTTTAATACAAATTCAATTTTTTCTTGCATTTCGGTCACACAAACTACAGGAATATACGGGGATCCACAAAATTCCTACCACCCAGTGTTTCCCCCTGTCATGATCAACACACTACCCCCACTTGAGTGCCTGTACCTAGAGCCTGCGTCAGGGATGGATCACCCCAGGGTCAACAGTTGCCCTCATGTAAGGGCCAACATTGACCATTGTGTGATCTATTCCTGACACGGGCACTAGGCCTACCCACACAATTGAGGTACCATTTTTATCGGGAGACTTGGGGGGAATGCTGGGTGGAAGGAAATGTGTGGCTCCTCTCACATTCCAGAACTTCCTATCACCGAAATTTGAGGAAAAAGTGTTTTCTTTGGCTAGAGTTTGAGGTTTTGAAAGGATTTTGGGTAACAGAACCAGGTGAGAGCCCCATATGTCACCCCATCCTGGATTCCCCTAGATGTTTAGTTTTCAGTAATGTATAGGTTTGCTAGGTTTCTCTAGGTGCCGGCTGAGATAGAGGCCAAAGACCACAGCTAGGCACTTTGCAAAAAAAAAAACAGGCTAGTTTTCTTTGGGAAAATGTTGTGTTTTGGGGCATTTTCTGTTGCGGGCACTAGGCCTACCCACACAAGCGAGGTACCATTTTCATCTGGAGACTTGGGGGAATGCTGGGTGAAAGGAAGTTTGTAGCTCCTCTCAGATTCCAGAACTCTGCAGCACCAAAATGAGAGGGGAAAGTGTTTTATTTGCCAAATTTTGAGGTTTGCAACGGATTCTGGGTAACAGAACCAGGTGAGAGCCCCATATGTCAGCCCATCCTGGATTCCCCTAGGTGTTTAGTTTTCAAACATGCACTGGTTTTATAGGTTTCCCTAGGTGCTGGCTGAGCTAGAGGCCAAAGACCACAGCTAGGCACTTTCCAAGAAACACATCAGATTTCAAAGTAAAAATGTGATGTGTCCAATTTGCATTTTCTGTCGCTGGTAGTAGGCCTACCCACACAAGTGAGGTACCATTTTTATCGGGAGACTTGGGAGAACAAAGAATAGCACAAGTGTTATTGCCCCTTGTCTTTCACATGCTAGTATGGGGACCCCAGAATTCAAAGATGTGCAAATAACCACTGCTTCTCAATACATTATCTTGTGCCCATTTTGGAAATACAAAGGTTTCCTTGATACCTATTTTTCAATCCTTATATTTCACCAAATGAATTGCTGTATACCCGGTATACAATGAAAACCCATATCAAGGTGCAGCTCATTTATTGGCTCTGGGTACCTAGGGTTCTTGATGAACCTACAAGCCCTATATATCCCCACAACCAGAAGAGTCCAGCAGACGTAACGGTATATTGCTTTTGAAAATTTGACATTGAAGGAAAATGTTCGAGTAAAACATGGAGAAAATGTTTTAGCTGTTTCTGTAGGAAAACCTTGAAGGATCTACAAAAATGACCCCTTGCTGAATTCAGAATTTTGTCTAAGTTTCAGAAATGTTTAGCTGTCCGGGATCCAGCATTGGTTTCACAACCATTTCTGTTACTAACTGGAAGGAGGCTGAAAGCACAAAAAATAGTAAAATGCCAAAATTGTGCTGAAAAATGTGTTTTTCTGATTCAAGTCTGCCTGTTCCTGAAAGCTGGTGATTTTAGTACCACAAACCCTTTGTTGATGCCATTTTCAGGGAAAACCCACATGCTTCCTTCTGCAGCCCCTTTCCCCATTTTTTTTTTAAAACAAAATAAATACATTTTCGCTGTATTTTGGCTAATTTCTTGGTCTCCAGGAGAAACCACAAACTCTGGGTACCTTTAGAATCCCTAGGATGTTGAGAAAAAAGCACGCACATTTGGCATGGTTAGCTTATGTGGGCAAAAAGTTATGAAGGCCTAAGTTTGAACTACACCAAATAGCAAAAAAAAGAGCTCAGCAAGGGGGTGCTTGGAGGTGGGGGGGGAGTAAGGCCCAGCAGCTAAGGGGTTAAAGTCAATAGGCCTGGAGCAGTCCAGAAGTGATTACAGTGACAAGCCAATTTTAAAGGACATAAGCATAGTTGGTTAATAGGAAAAAGTTATGTCAGGTGCCATAAGTCTGATCTGGTATGAAAGTGTAGGAAGCTGGCTCTCTAAGTAGTGTGCACAAACCAGGCACACTGTTTACAGAGGTAAAATTAGACCACCTAATGCTCTCATTTTATGGCAGCTAAGTGGAGCAGTTAAGCTAATCTTGGAGAAGTGCAAAGCATTTGTTGCACTCACAGTACCAATAAAGCAAGACACACACACAAAAAACGTAATGCAAGACCCATTTCCAAAAATATTTCAGATTTTTATAAAATTTTGAAGACCATGATCATCAAAATTGGGTAAGCACTTTTTAAGTAATACATTTTTAAAGTTTGGAAAATGTCTCAGTTCTGTGTGTAATTACGCACCATAGGAATCAATTGAGAAATACTTAAAAAATGCACATAAAATCAGGCAACGCATTTACCAATGTCTCCTTTTTCAGGTAGAACAAGGTCATCGGTGGGCTCTGTGGACCAGTTGGAGAAGTTCGGGTGGCTCCCGGTTTCGGCAGGAGCAGCTGCAGAAAGTCGTTGGGAGCTGCTGCAAGGCTACTGCGGGGGACCTCTTGGAAAAGCACTGAACTGGTGGACTTCAAAGTGTGCCCCGTTAGTCCCCTTGGACTGTCAAGGTTGTGAGGGGTGGGGACCTTCACGGCACAGCTGGATCTTCAGTGCAGGCCACAGGGTGGCCAGGTGCAGAGCGAATCAGTGAGCCAGGAGCTATTTTCAAAGGTGCCCTTGGAAGCAGGAGGTAGGATGCATTGAGGGTCGCTTGCAGGTCAGCAGGGGCACTCTGGTGGGAGGACCTGGTATTTTCTGAAGTCCCTCGACTGGGGCTTACTCCTGGTCTTTTTTCAGTCTGGAGTGGACTGTCCTTCTGGGTGTCTGACGTAAGGTGGCCAATACCTGGGGCATTGCTTGGTTTGGTCACTGGAGGTTGCAGTGCCACCAAACTTAGCACACTTGCAGGGTTTGTCCTCACGGTCCATCGGGTGAAGTTTCGTCTGGCTGCGGTGTCCAGTTACTGGTCAGCAGCCGGTAAGTGAAGTGGACTTCACTGGTCTTCTGGTCTTTGTTGTAAGAGAGTGATGTCTTCACACTGAAGGGACATCTTCAGCGATTTTCAGAAGTGTGGAGGTCCTCTGGGGGTTTGTATAGTCTGTCCGATGTCCGAGCAACCCCTCAGCGGTGATTTTAGAGTCCTGCGTGCAGAAGACAGGGTTTGGCGCCGCCTTCTTTGTGCAGCAGGGCTTGAGTTCTCGAGGCTTGGGCCTCTTTGTTGCTGGTCTTCTTTTTGTCCTTGACATCTGAATCTCTGGTCTAGGGTTGCCCACTAAACACCGTATTTAGTAAGCGTTTAGGAGAGTACCTAGTACTGACCAATTGGTCATCTACCCTATGGTGGCTATACCCACTAAATGACCACTTCCTGTGGGCAGAGGTCACTTTCCTATGCCTGGTTGGCTATTTTTCTTCCATGCAAGAATAAGGAAAATGAAATGGAAGGGTCACCTCGCATGCAACACCTTAGTAGTGGTGCAAGCTAGGGCTTTCCACTCCTCCTGACCTTTGTGTGTTTTCCCCCTGTTGCGCCTGCCAAAAGAGGGGGTTTGCAATGGGGGAGGCCATCTGCTGCTAGCAACAGGCTTGGGGGTCGAGTCAAGTGTGGCAAGCCCTCTGAAGCACGCTAGCAGGACAGTGCCCATTCCTTGGGGGAGGTGTGATGGCACCACTGCCCAGGAAGGGCTTTGTTCTGGGACCCAGAGAGCAGGATCTCTCACCCCAGGGTTCTAGAATCTTGTCTGGTGTTGGCAGGCCGGCTGTGACCGGCCAGCAACAATGCCAGGGTAGTTAGCTTCTGCAGGGGACACCTCTGAGCTGACCCCTTGGTACATTTTGTAATAATTCCAGTGCTGGTGCCAGAATGGATTTATCATTCTGAGTTGTTTGATACCAAATAACCCAGGGTTCAGAGTAGCCATCACGTAACTGTGAAACTCATACTGACCAGTGTCCAGCATATGTATTAAAATGGCTGCTCTGTTCACTTTCTATGTCTCCGGTTGGGCAAGGACACAGTAGGTGCATATTGCTCATGCATTTATGCCTACACATACGGTATAGTGCACCCTGCCCTAGGGCTAGAGGGCCTGCCAGAGTGGTGACTTACCTATATGGCATACACTGTGTGGTGGACAGGGCACACAGGCTGTGTGCCATGTTGCATTTGCATTTTAGGATTGCACCAGGATATTGCATCAAGCGCCTACTCTTAGTACCCCATGCCCTGGGTACCCAAGTACCATTTACTAGGGACTTACAGTGGCAGCTAAAAGTGTAGCCAATTGTGCCAATTCATCACAACAGTTTTTGGGAAGGAGATCTGGCCCAGTGAACCTGGTTAGCAGGGGCCCAGGGCACTAACAACTTTGAGACTACATCAAATACCAGGCAAAAAGAGGGCGGCTAACCATGGCAAAATAACTGGTTACTGTTACACTGTGATACAAGCTGTAGCTAGGTATTGTGTCCCACAAACTCTCGCAGGTTACTGTAGCAAGCGTTGTAGTGTTGGTCATCCCCACTGACAAACCCTGGGGATAGGAGATGCAACCCACCACCCCCTTTAGCATGGGTTCTTTATTTTTGTCAATTCTATTTGTATATATGTGTAATTGTATAAATGTATACCTCATGATTGCCTTGTGGAAAGGCTTATCCTCGTTCTCAACACAATAGGCCTGAATTGTTTTGATACTAAGCCAGTGATGTAGGCTATAGGCCATTCTTTCTTTCACTGGGAAAAGTTAGATTTGATTTCACAGGTCTGATTTCGTTGCTAAAACAAAGTTAAGACAAAGGCAGTAAGTGCGACCTTATTATGGTGAAGAGCATTTGCTAAAGCCAATAAGCCGTTAAGAATGGTTTGACATTACACTGTGTCAAAGACCATGAACATGTATTTTATTACATGAAAGTTCACATCACCAAACTTAGTCAATGATGCTAGTGTTGGTTAACCCCTTTGTCAAACCAAAGCTTTAGGATGATTTGCACTGTTAAAATTCATGTTAGGTCCCCGTAAAAGGGTTTGTAGATTGTTTTGCCAACTGTAACTTTGTAGAAATGTATTATTGCATGACTTGTGTCTGAAGTTAGTCTAGTGGAAAAGCCTGGAGCAGTCCAGATGTGATTATGGTGACAAGTCAATTTTAAAAGACATAAGCTTAGTTGGTTAATTGGAAAAGGTTACGTCAGGTGCCACAAGTCTGATCTGGTATGAAAAGTTATGGTAAAATAATCTGGTGGCCTGACTTATTTATTGTGAAAAGCATATGTTAGAGCCAATAGGCCTTAACGGTGGATTGTTTTAACACCCTTATAAAGCCTGTAAACAAGGGTCTTGTTAGATATAATCAAATGGATTACCTTAGAAGGTAAGAGGTTTGAGGTGATTACCATCTTTGCAAAAATGTGGGGGTAGAAGACTTGCACTGTGATAATCCTTGTTAGAGTATCTTAGGCGGGCCCTTAAGGTCAAGTTGTCTGCCAGGCTATAGTTAATAAAAATAAATCGCCTTAGGCAAGCATAGGGGAAATAGGGTGGTTTGGGGATTATGGTGCTGCGTTCTACTCCCATTACTGCACAGCTTTTTTTCTTAGTTTGTTTTTATATTTTTTCTTATTCCTGTTTTATTGTTATGGTATGTCTATGGTCATATTATCTACAGGATGACGATGAGGTAGGACCTGAGGAAGAGTTTACTAGCACCTGTCTTCAAAGAACCAAACTTTGCTCAAGGTTGCTTGGTGTATTTGTTCTTGCAAACCCTGCCTCACTTTTTAATGATTGTTACTGCATTGTTTGCACTAATATACCATATTGCATTAGAGTATCATATAGCAAGTTTTTCTGGTTTTACATTTTTTCAGTTATTTATGCGTACTTGATCTTAACTTGAAATGATACTGTATTATGTTCTGTATGCTTTTATGATTTTTATATACAAAATCGAATAAAACCTCTTTAGAAGTTGAAAAACAAGGCAATAGAAAATGCAAACATATACATAAATATAGACATAGATAGAGGGTCTTTGAATCAGCCTTCTTACGCCATGTATCTGTTAGAGTGTCAGCCATTGCGTCTACTGCCCTATGAGTGATAGCATTTTGCCTAATCACATGTGTACCTCTGCCTGCAAATGTATGTCCTTCGGAGCTGTAGCTGGTGAGGTATTCCTTTAATTTTTCATAGGTCCACGTTTACTTCTTTTTTATTTTGTTATTATTTTTTTAAGAGTTTACTGAATGTCTTCAGATAGTACTAATTGTCCCCTCACTCACTGTTTTTATCCATAGTGCACCACATCCAGTGTGGCTACTGCTTCAGAACTGGGCAACAGCTTGGGATTGTATTGTCCATGGTGCAAAACTGTTTATCATTTTAAGATAACCAGCACATTACTTCTAAATGTGGCAGTCATGTTGTAACTTTAAAACAACGATCCACTACGTA
Source organism: Pleurodeles waltl (assembly GCF_031143425.1). Taxonomy (NCBI): domain Eukaryota; kingdom Metazoa; phylum Chordata; class Amphibia; order Caudata; family Salamandridae; genus Pleurodeles; species Pleurodeles waltl. Next base: position 971,274,815 of record NC_090446.1, on the reverse strand, counting down.
GAATTTCATGCCCGTCTGCAATAATATTACATTTTATTTTTTATTGCAAGCATACTGTTTAGGTGGCATCAGGTTTTCCTTTTTCAACTTTTGTTCTTCTGATTTATCAAGCTTATGCTTATAGAGCTTTTGTGTGTGCTTTGTTACAGATACGTAACTGGCTAAATGCACGAATGAGCTAGTGGATGGATGAAGGAATGCATGCGTGCAAGGATAAGTGTTAGAGTGCATTTATGAGTGTCTAAACTCACCAGTGACTGAAAAGGAACTTGCACCTGTAGGCTAGACCTAATAGCACTGCTATTGCTAATTAATGTGCCTTCTTTGCATAAGTATATTGATGGCAATGTACTAGTTGTATACACTTTATGGTAAAGAGCTCTGCAAAGTTTTGGGAGGTATTGAGGATCAACAAATCTAATAAATGAATAAGAAAACTATTTTTAGGGGGGCGGAGTCTGGCTTCCATCTGAAATGGCTGCCTCAACATAGAGCTGGAGAAGGATTACCCAATCGCTGTCAAAAAGCCTCCTTAGAGCCAGAATGAAAGGCAATATAAATGAGATAACAGCGACATAACTCTGAAGTTACTTCCAAAGTGGAAGATGACAGTTAAAACAGAGTTCTTAACTGAAGTCCTGAAGCCTGGCTACAAATCACCTGAACATGCTGAGCAGCAAAGAACAACACTTTCTGTCAGGAAACAGAGTCAGCTGATGAAGAGATAAGGGGGTTTTCTTCCTGTATAAACTGGGAGGCTGCTCCAGAGGAATTAAATTACTGTTGACCTTTGGTTGAACTCTCCACATAGTATAGGGAAGCCTCTGACAACTCTCAACTCCAAGGTATTTTCTCTTCATTTAACTGTTCAGACTCCATTACCTGATTATGTGAGCACAGGAATTTTGTGTCAGCAGAGTGAGTGGAGCAAATGCAGCTCAGAAAGTGAGTGTTGTACACCATTCTGCCAGCTGAGAGTCTGTGAAAGTTACTCATTCTGTCAGGAAATACAGCCAGTTTCTTAACAGATAGGTGGAATTCCCTTTCTTGAAAGGCTGTTGTAGGGAAAATATATGAACTTTCACTTCAGAGGTATTTCTCTTCATTTGACAGTTTAGAGTCTGCTATGCAAAATAAATAAATGCTGGAATTCCTATCAGCAGAGGGTGTAAAGCGAATTTGGATAGGCAGGCTAAAGATGTTAGCTATTTCTGATGCACTGGTCTTCAGGGACACCTGCCTGAAAGCATTGTCTTTTTTTTTTAAACAAAATTCTAGACGTCTGTGAAAAAGACTATTTCTGTCAGGAAACACAGCCAGCTGCTGATGAGATAAGTGAAAAGGCTGCTGTAAGAGAAGCATATGAGAACTCTCAACTCTAAGGTATTTCTCTTCACTTAACTGTTCAGATTCTATTACGTGATTATGTAAGCACAGGAATTTCTTGTCTACAGTGTGTGTGGCGTAAATACAGTTTGGCAAGTGAGTATTGTACACCATTCCTACAGCTGAGTTTGTGAAAATTACTCATTTTTTCAGGAGAAACAGACAGTTTCTGAAGAGATAAGTGAAATTCATTTCCTTGAATGTTGAAAGGCTGCTGTAGGAGAAGCATATAAACTTTCACCTCGGAGGTATTTCTCTCCATTTGACAATTCAGGCTCTACTATGAAATTAAGTAAACTCCGGAATTCCTATCAGCAGACAAAATAAACAGAATTTGGATAGGCAGACGAAAACTGTACATTTCTGATGCACTGTTTTTCAGCAACTCCCGCTTGAAAACATATAGCCATAATCTTAAAATCCCAGATATCTGTCTCCATCTAAACATGTAGCTACATTTACAGTGTTAATATCTACGTACTTTGTGAGTCGATAGGATACCATATTTGATTACTAAGCTGTACTTATTTATTGTCTCACCTAACAATGAAGTATAACAGTATGGCCAGTGGCAAAAAGCCTTTGTTTACACAAGTAGTAGGGAACACTGTACCTCCAGGCAATTCTACTATTGTCCCACAAGACATTGCTTCTACGAACCTTATTTTAAAAGAGATCTCTGCCGTCGGGCAAAGATTGGGATCTATGGATGTCAAAATTTCAGATCTCACAACAGAAATGAAGACAATACGGATGGATCTAAACTCTTTTTTTTACCAAAGTGGAAATTCTAGATAAAACTACCACCTTTCTGGAAGAAAAATTAGATAATGCAGAGTATTGAGGCGTGGATATCTGGCACCTAAAACAAAAAGTTATAGATTTGGAAGACAGGGCTCAAAGAAAAAATATTCGTTTTTATGGAATTTCAGAAAAAAATGGAAATCAATAATGATATGAAAAACTTGCTACTAGCATTGATACCGTGCCTACTGAACATATCTTTTGAGCATCCCCTTGAGTTGCAGAGAGCTCACAGAATTCGGTCAAGAACTTCAACTTCAACTCTTGAATCCAGACTTAGACCGATTATAGCATGCCTCATGAACAGGTCCGCCAAATATTAACAGTTGCTCGTAAACATGTCGGTATGACTTGGAAGGCCATAAAGTATTTATTGCTCCAGACTTCTTCACTGAAACTAATGCCAATCGAAAAGCGTTCCTGCAACTTAGGCCAAGACTTCGCACATGGGATATCAAATATGGTCTTTTAGAACCTGCCATAATGTGGATCACAATGCATGGGAAATCAAGGGATTACACAGAGCCTGAGGTTCTGATATGCTTCCTGGACAGTTTGGATGACCAACATATGGACTCAACACCAACACCACCACCCCGAACAAAACATCTATGAACAGTCCACTTCAATTACAGAATGATCCACAAAGCCATCGCACCAGTAGATTACACGTCCAAAACTTTAAGAAACAGTTTGACAGTGATAAAGCAGTCCACTGAGTGGAGGTACTCACGCAGGACAATTCCAGAGACAAATCGAGATCACCCCTAAAGTCATCCACATCTTTTAATAAAGTAACTGATGCTCAACCTTCTACTATCACTTCTTCCAGCTAGGTGAGTATATTTATACATGGTATGTATTAATATAATGTTACTACTGTTTTACTGCAGTTATTCATTCTGATGGATATGATTCATTTCCTTTCCTCATATATTGTTGTTCAATAACCATGTACATTTCATACTGTATTTCTATATGCAGATTTTCTCTTAGATAGACTTTATAACTCCATGGAGTGGCTTTTCTTATAATCTATTTACCATGAGTGGTTTTCTTTCCTCCCCTGCAGAGTTTGGGTCTCGAATTGAGGTTTAGACCCACCAACGAAAGATACATATTCTTTGATCTGTAGTGTTCTTTTATATTCTAGCATTTAGAGCAGTGTACTTAACATTTAGAATTTAGTGTTAACATTATATGAAATGATTATAGTTCCACATATTGGTTTCAGGTTTACTATACTCCAGATAGTTTTTGTTGTTGTTTTTTTCTTCCCTCCAGTAATTTTCCATAAGCACATTACCATATAATTTATCTACCTCCCTTTCCCTTTTTAGCATTTTGACCCAGTTTAACACTGCACAAATAAACTCTAACATTTCCAGTCAGCATCATGACAAGTCCTATGCAAATTGTCTCTATCAATGTCAATTGCTTTACTAATTACATTAAAAGGAAGACCATTCTTTCCTATTTAGCCTCCAAACATATAATGTTGCTCTCATCCAGGAGACACATCTATCTGATGTAGAATCAGAAAAATGAAAACGAGATTGGGTAGGCCAGATTCTTTACAGCTGCAAATCCCCTTCTTGCGTATCAGGAGATCCTACATCCCATGCTACTACTAGGAAAAGTGGAGTAGCCATTCTAATATAGAAAACACTGCAATGCCAAATAGTACAATCATGGTCAGATGAGGATGGTAGGTTTGTTTTAGCCAAGCTTAAAGTTGGTAATAATATATTAGGAGTGGGTTCCATTTATGCCCCTGTTGGGAGTAAAGCCCCCTTTTTTCTTTCATCTAAATAGAATTCTAACAGAAGTGGGAATTTCCAGAACAGGTGAGGCGATTGGAATCTTGCCCCAGATGTGATCTTAGACAGAACGGGTCCCCTGGACACAACTCGTGGTGGAGATAGAGCCATACTGGGAGACATCCGAGAAGATCATGGTTTGATCGATATCTGGCGTTTACTACATCCATCAGATAAGGAGTTTACATAACACTTGTCAGTACATGATTCCCATTCTAAAATAGATTACTTCCTTATTTCACATTCTATTACACCACAAGTACTAGATTGTGATATTTTAGAAATTGCACTGTCAGATCACGTTCCTATCAGTCTACAGCTTGATTGGGGTCTGAAACGCCCTTGTAGGAAACCATGGCGATTAAACAAATCTCGCTACAAACTACCGGCAGAAAAGTCACAATTACAATCATATTTGATTTCTTACATGAAAGATAACAAAGGCTTAGTTTCTTCTCCACAAATATAATGGGCAGCCGCAAAAGCCACAATTAAGGGGCAAATTATGAGGGATTCTGCAATAACAAATAAACGCAAAATAGAACAACAGGCCATTTTGGAAAATGATATCAAAACACTGACACATACTCATTTTAGTAATCCAGTTGAAACTTCCAGATGTAGATTGGAAAAAGCTTAGATGGAACGTAATACAATATATACTTCCAAATCAGAATATATACTTAAGGCTCGCAATTACGAACAAGGAGAAAAGGCAGGCTGTTTACTAGCGGCACGATTAAAACAGCGAGAAGCTATGACAGCTGTTCCAGCTATATATAACCCTGCGGGTAAGCTAATAACTGAGACTCAAGCTATAGCTAATACATTTTCAGATTATATACCAAATTATATAGTTCAGAAATTGATGATGACCTCCTCAAAGAACAGGAATTCCTTGATAATATAACACTCCTCTGTCTCAATGAACAGGACCGGCTCATACTGGCGGGCGAAATAACAAAGGATGAAATTGCACAAGCAATCTCCAGTCTCCCATACAATTTTACCGTTTGGCAAAACCAGAAGCAATAGATGCCCTTTATGAGGTTTATAAAGAAGCAGAGGAAACTGGTAGTCTCTCCTCACTCTCAAATAAATCTATCATAACTGTCCTTCCCAAACCTGAGAAAGAACCATTAAACTGCAATAATTATCATCCGATATCTATTCTTAATACCGATTCAAAGCAATCAGCCACCATTCTTGCCAAAAGACTCCAAAGTTTTCTCTAAACTCATACATAATTCTCAAGCTGGATTCATGCCAGGCTGAAACTCTTGTAGCCATCTCTGCACTTTGGCTCCAAGGATGCTGGAGAAGACAGAGTAGCGATATCCTTAGATGCCGAGAAGGCCTTTGACTGCATTCAATGGAGCTATATGTTCCATACATTGCATAGGTTGGGATTAGGTAATGATTATATCTCTAAGGTTAAATGGTTATACGAGCCACCATCTGCACAAGTGAATTGTTGGGGTTTCCTTTCAAAAACCTTTTTACTGCAAAGAGGTACCCGCCAGGGTTGCCCTTTATCGCCCCTCTTATTTCTTCTTGCATTTGAACCACTGGCTGCAGTAATAAGACAGTGTTCACAAATAGCAGGCATTCCCACACCAGCAGGCATCTCAAAACTACTTCTATACGCGGATGACATATTACTCACACTTACTGATCTACCTATTTCACTCTCTGCACTCATGTCTACTATTTCTCGCTTCTCAAACATTTCTGGATACATAGTCAATTGGAATAAGTGAGAAGCTCTCCTATTATCCGGGGGTACAACAAAAGCAGCTATCATAAGCTACAATTTTCAATGGAAAGCGGATCGCCTGAAGTATCTAGGTAGTTATATCAACACAGATTTAGAACATATGATTCAAGATAACTTAGATCCAGTTATTGCTAAACCGAAGTCCGAACATGAAAAATGATCCCATCTTAACCTGTCCTTTTGGGGTAGAGTCCAGGCAGTGAAAAGGATTATAGTGCCTCGTTTCACTTATGTTTTAGGTATGTTACCTTTGACAGTTAAATATCAATATTGCGAGACATTGACAAAGGTATTAAAACCTTTATTTGGGGATCTCTGAGACCTAGACTCAAAATCTCCAAATTGATTGCGCACAGGCGACATGATGGCCTTAGTTTACCATGCATTGAACATTACTATACAGCCCTCCATTAATTTCAATTAGTTTTTCTTTGGCCAAGACAGGATGACCACCCCCACCCCCACTATGGGTTCTTATTGAGAAGCAATCTTTACAGGCATCTTCAAGTCTGCAAATGTTTTATACTCATAAATCGACTGCTGCACAAACTTCTAACCTTGTTATTCAGTATATGTTTAAGATTTTGATACACGCTCACAAACTCCTTAAGAGTAATCGAGGCTACATAATAAGACTCCCATATGGCATGACGCTGATATGAGAATAAGAAAACAGACCATTTCCTGGGATATATGGGAGAGAGAAGGTATTCTAACGTTGGATCATTTATTCACTTTAGAAGGCGAGCTTAAAACCTTTACAATGCTTCAGATAGAATTTCAACTCCTTAGCTCTCAAAAGGGAAAACATTTACAATTGAAACAAGCTCTACTTAGTAGACTAGGACCATTTCCGTGGCTACCTGAGGATTCCCCAGTCTTACAATACTTAAAAACGTGGGGGAAATTGAAAGGCGCTGTATCTGGATCTTATAATCTGATAATGCATAAACTACACTCATCACCTTTACTAGCACAACTCCACTTCAAATGGCAAGGGTTACTTAATGTAGCGTATTCCAATGAGGACTGGACGGATGTTGTTATGAACATGGATAAAGGAATCAGAGAGGCAAGAATGAAATTTACTCTTTTCAAAATTCTTCATAACTGTTGCTGGTCACCACAAAAACTCAAGACAGAAGGTTTACTACACCATTCTACCTGTTGGAGGTGTCCTAGTGAGGATTGTGATAACCTACACATTCTATTTCGATGTCCAGTTTTGATGGAATAATGGTCTTTTATAACTTCCTGTCTACACAGAGCTGTACATGTGCCCATTCCTTTAACAGAAAAATTAGTTATATTACATGATGTTACTGATCTCCCAAATCTAACAAACCATACGAGACGATTGATGGCTATTACACTCACTGTAGCAAAAATGTGTATATTACGACATTATGGAACACCACAACGTACTACACATGATGAATGGCTTATTGAAATGTATAAAATGGCATCATATGAAAAGCTGATTTACAGATTGCAAGATAATGTTGGGATTTTCATCCAAGTTTGGAAACCCTCTTTCCTGCTAATACATATTCTATTAATATTCATCCTTAAATGTTTTCTCCTTCTTTGTCTCCTATCCCTATTAAGACATTTTTATTATTGTTTTGAGTCACGCTGTTATTATTAAGACAATTGACACTTTACCCATTAACCCCTTCGCTGCCAGGCCTTTTCCTCCTCAGGTGCCAGGCCTTTTGTTGGCTATTTGGGGCAGTTAGCGCTTAGGCCCTCATAACATTTTTCCGCCTAAGCTACCAATGCCAAATTGTCATCCTTTTTTCCAACATCCTAGGGATTCTAGAGATACCCAGAGTTTGTGGTACCCTGAAGGAGGCCAAGAAATTAGCCAAATTACAGCAACATTTTTTTTTTTTATATTGGGAAAAAAGGGCTGTAGAAGAAGGCTTGTGGTTTTTTCCATAAAAATGGCATCAACAAAGCATTTGAGGTGCTAGAATCACCATTGTCCCAGCTTTCAGGAACAGGAAGACTTGAATCAGAAAACCACATTCTTCAACACAACTTTACTGGGACATACCCCATATTTACTATATTTTGTGCTTTCAGTATCCTTCCAGTTAGTGAAAGAAATGGGTGTGAAACCAATGCTGGATCCTGGAACGCTAAATATTTCTGAAAAGTAGACAAAATACTGAATTCAGCAAGGGGTCATTTGTGTAAATCCTACAAGGTTTGTCTACAAATAAAACAGCTGAAATAAAAAAAAAAATTACATTGAGGTAAAAAAAAAAAACAGCAATTTTTCTCCACGTTTTACTCTGTAACTTTTTCCTGCAATGTCAGATTTTTTAAAGCAATATACCGTTACGTCTGCTGGACTCTTCTGGTTGCTGTGATATATAGGGCTTGTAGGTTCATCAAGAACCATAGGTACCCAGAGCCAATAAATGAGCAGAACCTTGCAATGGGTTTTCATTGCATACCGGGTATACAGCAATTAATTTGCTTAAATTTAAAGAGTGAAAAATAGGTATCAAGGAAACCTTTGTAATTCCAAAATGGGCACAAGATAAGGTGTTGCGAAGAAGTGGCTATTTGCACATCTCTGAATTCCGGGGTGCCTATACTAGCATGTGAATTACAGGGCATTTCTCAAATAGAAGTCTTTTTTCACACACAGTCTTACATTTGGAAGGAAAAAATGTAGAGAAAGACAAGGGGCAATAACACTTGTTTTGCTATTCTGTGTTCCCCCAAGTCCCCCGATAAAAATGGTACCTCACTTGCGTGGGTAGGCCTAATGCCCGAGACAGGAAACGCAACATAGAGAAATAGCATTTTTACATTGAAAACTGATGTGTTTTTGAATAGTGCCTTGCTGTGGATTTTGATCTCTAGCTTAGCCGGAACCTAGGAAAACCTACCAAACCTGTGCATTTTTTTAAACTAGACACCTAGGGGAATCCAAGATGGGGTGACTTGTAGGGATCTCACAAAGTTCTGTTACCCAGAATCCTTTGCAAACCTCAATATGTGGCCCAAAAAAAGCTTTTTCCTCAAATTTCGGTGACAGAAAGTTTTGGAATCTGAGAGGAGCCACAAATTTCCTTCCACCCAGCGTTCCCCCAAGGCTCCCGATAAAAACAGTACCTCACTTGTGTGGGTAGGACTAGTGCCCCCAACAGGAAATGCCCCAAAACACAACGAGGACACATCGCATTTGCCCAAAGAAAACAGAGCTGTTGTTTGCAAAGTGCCTAGCTGTGTATTTTGGCCTCTAGCTCAGCCGGCACATAGGGACACCTATCAAACATGTGCATTTTTTTAAAACTAGATACCTAGGGGAATCTAACATGGGGTGACTTGTGGGGCTCTTACAAGGTTCTGTTACCCAGAATCCTTTGCGAACCTCAGAATTTGGCAAAAAAAAACAAAAAAACTTTTTCCTCACATTTCGGTGACAGAAAGTTCTGGAATCTGAGAGGATCCACAAATTCGCATCTACCCAGAGTTCCCCTAAGTCTCACAATAAAAATGGTACCTCATTTGCGTGGTTAGGCCTAGTGCCTGTGAAAAGAAATACCCCAAAACATTATCTGGACACATAAAAATTATCAAATACAAAACTACCGGTTTTTGTGGGGAGCACCTGCGTTTTTGGTCCTGGGCTCAGCAGCCATATAGGGAAACCTACCAAACCCAGACATTTCTGAAAACTAGACACCCGAGGGAGTCCAGGGAGGTGTGACTTGTGTGGATCCCCTAGTGTTTTCTTACCCAGAATCCTCAGCAAAGCTCAAATTTATCAACAACAAAAAAAAAAAAAATCACATTTTTCCCACATTTCTGTGTGGGATCACCGCACCGGGACAAATTTCCTAACACCCAACATTCAACTCAGTCTCCCTGTAAAAATGATACCCCATTTGTGTAGGTGAGCCAAGTGCCTGTGACAGGGAAGAGCCAAAACATGTCGAAATTGAGGGGGAACCAAAGCGGATCCAAAAGGGCAGTTTGAAAAAAAATATTTTTAGGCTGACAAGTGAGGCAGAATTTTTATCAGTATAGATACGACAATTCTGGGCAGTAGGGATTTTGTGGATTCCTGCAGATTCCGGAAGGTTCCATCAGAAAAATGTGTGATTTCCAACAAAACTGGAGGTTTGTCAGACATTGGGATAAGAAAATGGTGCGGGTGCATGTGAAGCACACCACCCTGGACTCAACCAGATGTTTAGCTTTCAGATGCGTCTATTTCTTGTAGATTTTTCTACATGGCAGCGTCCCAAAGTCCAGCCCTCACCATTCCAAGTGGGACGATTTTGAGTGTTAACCAAGCTCTCATGGCCTAAATGTAAAACCAAAACCCAAAATAACCAAATGTCCTCTTGCTTGCCGTGGGATAACATGTTTAGGTGTTCAGGGAGAGCTGAAAGAATGTTACCCCCTTCATAACCATGCCCACACTGGTTGGTAGCCCCCGGGGGGGGTGGGGGTGGGGGGGGGGACAGAAAAGGCCTACAAATAATTTGCCCCCACAGGGAGCGGACTTTGCCCACCCAAGAGGCTGCTCCCCTTCTAGACAAACCAAAAAAAAAAAAAATCCCCGGTGTCTAGTGGGCATTTCTGCAGCCCCAGAAATGCTCAGAATGACATCAAAAGAAAGGAAAAGGCTTTCCTTTCTTTTGATGTCCCTGCCTGCCCCCTCCTCCCGAGCGGAAGAGAAATGCTTAGCATTTCTCTGCATCACGCTGGTGGGAGGTGACCTCTGAGGAGGTCAGCACGCGATTGCGTGCTGACCTCACGGGGGAGGAGTGTCGGGAAAGTGATTCCCCTTTCATCTCTGCCCATGGGAGGGGGTGGGCTGGGTCCAGGTCGAGGTAGTTACGTCCGTGGCTCCTGAGCACTGCGCCACCGGATGTAACCACCTCGTCCTCGGCACCCAAGGGGTTAACACTATTATTTTAAGTAGGACTTACTGCTCACCTATTCAACACTATTGAATTGGCAGGAATATCTCCATTTCAAATTGTATATATGTGGATTTGTATGATATTACTATCTCGACTATCTTCCAACTTCCAACTACCTATAAGATATGGTTTAATACATATTGCATAATTCTTTCCTTCCAGATTTTCTTTTATAGGACTACTTCTAAAAGTTAATTCAGAGATGGATGCCTTATGAATAATCTCGTATATATCATTTGATATCTGTATTATGTTTTTTGTGTTTAGAAATCTGAGAAGTTAATATTTCATAATATTTTTACTATGACCATATTTTGATTTATTGTTTCTCTTTTTAACACGTTGTTTATATATTGACAGGTACTTCTCAAAAACATATACAAAAAAACTATTTTTAGAATCAGATAGGATTTATATAATTACATATGGAAACATGCACTATTCTTGTAAACATTATTGTGCATGGGCAGTCCCTTTGTTTGGTCTTGTTGTCTGTCTTTGGTTTTACCAAATGTATATCAGTACTTATTGCTGGTTAAGAAAAAAATTGGTAGATATATTTTCTTTAGTACAGTTAGTTATTTCCATGTGTAGAAGTATATTAGTTACAAAAGCTTCTTTATTAAAAGTGCCGGTTCTATTTATGACAAATGTATTGTTAGCTTAGAAGGTTGTGGACGTACTTTTTTGTCAAAAACACTTGTCAAAAATAATCATTAACAATTGTGCCAAAAAAAATGAAAACAAGTGAGACATACTTTGGCAGCATCAAGGCCATGAGATTTCTAAAACCAACAATGGCAATATCATGATAATAAGAAAAATAAAATGAAGGAAAGTACTTCAAGAGGAACAATGACTGGCACAGAAATCGCATCTTCAGTTTTTACGATTTTCAATGAAGCAACCTAGGATATAGTCATTGGGGTGCCCTGAAGGCCCCCCGACACTTCCTAAAACTTTGCAGAGCTAGGAACTGCCTTTGCATGTGGGTTCTGAGGTGCCTCTGATAGTGTCAGTCCTATGCCTGACAGAAAAAGACATAGGGCCTGATTACGACTTCGGCAGAGAGGGTTAATCCGCCCTATAACAAGTTCCATAGGATATAATGGACTCGTAATTCAGCAGGCGGGATATCCGTTACATTTGCGACGGATTAACCATCTCTGCGGAAGTTGTAATCAGGCCCATAGTATTCCTTTATCCCAGCTCTGAAGCGTGGCATCCAGCACCCTCTCCCTACCCTTGGTACTCACATCACCCTGCGTTTATGATCAAGTATCTCTCTTCTGCTGCGACCCCTGCTACTCACATCACCCTGCTCCTACTCTGATCCGTCGAATCTCACCCTGTTCCTACCTTTGGTACTCTTGCTCCTCACCTGGGTACCCCTGGTCACGCTCCTAACCTTGGCATTGCTTACTCTGCTCGTATTCTCTGCTATTGCCCGTGGTGTCCCTTCCATGCTCCTGCATCAGTAACATTCTTCCTGCGTGTACATCCGGCTCCTGTCTCTGCTTTGATTCCCAGACTCCGTCTCTCGTCCTCAGACAGCTGGAGCTCCATCCCGTGCCCCTCTACCACCACTGTACACGTACCACGGCACATGCCACGGCGACCGCGGCAGTGGTTACCGTCCTTGAATATGGTGCCCCTGGTGGTGCCTGCCCTGCGTACAGACCTACTCTACCCCCTTACGCCACGGCGGCCCTGGACAGCCTGTGCCGTGCTTGCCCCAGCCGCCCCTCCTGCGCCAGCTCAGGCCGCCAGGCGCCTTCGCTGCGGTGTCTGCAGAGGGGCAGGGCCGCGCAGGGTAAAATCCATCGAAGGTGCTGCGGTGCCAGGGATGCTGCACTGCAGACTCCTCCGGCCGGAGGACACCGCAGTCAGCTGCCTCCTTTATCTATTAAAGATGCACAGAGGGGCGCACCCACCTATGAGGCTCGGCACTGCAGAACATCGTAAAACAGAAAGAAAAAAAACACAAGGTTGACTGCGGCCTGCCCCCAATAAGTTAATAAAGCGCCGTCAAGTGCCAGGAAAATCGGGCTAGGCGCTCGCCCTCCGAAAAACTCATCTAGGAGGATGCAGTGTGGTGAGCTCCGCCAGGGCTCCTCGTTAGTGGCACGCGCACAGTTTGTGGGGATGTTCACCAGCTGCAGGGCATGATGCGGAGCCAGGTGAGGCACTGATTGCAGACAGGAAGAGTTAGAGCAGACGAGCTGCCAAAAGCCAACTCCAGCAGGGAGGCGGGGGCCGAGCAGGGATGCTTGTCATAAATGGTGCTCGGGGACAAGTGCGGGAGTAGAGAGGAGAAAGGGAAAGAAGGGATAAAAGATGCTCGTGGGCAAGGAAGGGGGGACTGAGCGGGGCGGGGGAGCAAGAGTAGGGCGAAGAAGGGATAACGTACTCACGAGGAAGAAGGGAACTCGAGGGGAGGGAACACGCGCAAGAAGAGGCGGGATAAAAGCTGGAGAGGAGGACGACGAGGAGAGGGGAGAACGGAACAGGATGAAGAATACATGGATCTAACAGAATAAGCCTCAAGGAAAAAAAGTCGGGGTTTGGAACTAGACAAGTAGTTGCAAGGATGCTGAAGGGACCGATAGGCAGAAAGTGGAAAGTACAACACGAGTGTTCGGACTGTGGGTGCTCCTCTAGTTTGGCTAGCGAAATTTTCTTTATCATTTCTAAGTGATTTTCCTGTTCGTTTTTTTTCTTTTTTCGGTTGGTAGGGAGGGATAGCAAAAGGACCAAAGCTTCCGTGAATAACGGTCGTTATTCGACTCTGCTGGCAGACCGCCGGTGTAGCCAAGAGGCGAGGCCCAGTAGCGGCCGGACTGAACCCTCGCAATGACTCGCCATGAGTGCAAGGCAGGCCCCGAAGAGGGATGCAGCAGTACGTTCAGCTACTGAGGAATGGAGACCCCTTGCACTGCGGCCCCTTTCACAGTTGTAAGTACACGAGTACTCATTTTGGGAATCAGGATTTATTTGTCATAATAAGCCTTTGACCCAGAAGAAGAGAGCGCACAGAAGAAAAGAGAGAACGTAGAAAAGAGAGAAAGAAGAAAAGACGACTGGGAAACAGTGACAAAGGGGAAACCCAGAGTTAAATAAGAAACTGCAAAGGTGAAAAAAAAGGACTTGTAGGGTGGAATCAAGATTAGATAGGTCTGGTTCAGCAACCCCAAAACAAGATCCAGTGCCATTTATTTTTAATTTTATTATGTGTTTATTTAATTTACAAATTACACACTGGTCCTAGAAGGCTTAACCACACCGCGTTTTCCCTAAAACGGCACCCTCCGGTTTTCCAGCGAAACGCTGCAAAATATCCTCTTCTCTGAGTGCTCAGAGCCACCTCAACTTGAAAATGGCTCTCTTCTGATTGGCTCCCCAAAATAATTTGAAGACCAGAACACAAATCAACCTGAGTGGCTGAAAGGTCCCTGCACAACCTTCAGGGTGTGTAAGTGTTCACTGTAAGACAAGCGGCTGTGACCCCTCTCCTGCTTCATGCCGTCATCTTACCGATCTACGAACTCCTCTGCCAAATGAGAGACCAAGGCCTACCAAGGACAAGCCACCTAAGCACCCTGGCGCAGAAACCTGAGTCAATAGTGCACACTAGTAAGACTACTATGTAAACATATTTTACAATTAAGAAAAGCATAGCCCAGGTCCTGGGAGCTGCCAACTGAGGCAGTGCTGGCATGGCACCCTTCTTCTGAAAGGACACCTCCCTATATTCGCTTCTCAACTGTGGCAAAGATAACCCCCACCTGTCTCAGTGTTGAACTAAGAAACATGATGTCTGCAATGTGTCATTGAGGCCCACAACTTGGACCAAGTTAATAGAGAGTTACAGTGCCCATACCCAAAGAAAGAGGACCTTTGGTCTCTCCTTGAGCTACTGACTCCAACACTACAGGACAAGATCAATCCTATTCAGAAGTAAAAACATATCCAAAGCCCCTCAGATCAAAGATACAGCCTCACAGGAGCTCCAAACTGCAAGAACAGTTTTAAACATTTTATATATAACCACCATGAACTAAGAAACATGCCACTTTTACCTCTCCACTAATCCTGAGAGGCAAGACCACATAGTTTTTCATGCTGGAGAAACCAAAAAAAAAAGACTGTGGTGCCCCATGGGCACCATAAGTAACCACCTAAAATGTCTGTTAAGAAATGTCCTTACTGCTAGCACCAAGATACAACATACAAATATTTTTTTCCCCCAATGGTATCATAGTTAAGCAATTTCAGTGATGTTTGTGGGAACGTTATTTTAGCACCTAGGCCTGCTGCCTGTGCCCTCTTGCCTAGTAATGGTTCATTTTATTTCATTTTTATCCTTTCAGGAATTATCACATGTTGTGATGTTTTATTTTCCTTTACCTTGCTGTCCTTTTGCTTAGAAAAACATTTACATTTCTTAGCAGACATTCTTTCACTCTGTGCTTTATTCAAAACTGCACAAGATAGGGCTGCAGGCACAAAGTGGTATACCACATCTCTAACATTTCAATGAAATATACATATTTTCACATGAGGACACTTTTTTCAGAACACTATCTTTTTGGTATATAAAACTATCTCTCTGTACCCTGCATGAGAGAGGGAGGCTCCAGCCAGATGATCACTACTGCATGCGGTCTCTGACTTTGCTACAGCTGCTCGCTGAGTACATCTGTTCCCTGGCCTATATCGGGTTGGTGGCTCAATAAATGACAGGCTCCTTCATTACTGTCATACTCAGGTATGGTGGATGATGTCTTCCTGGGGGGGTGGGGGGGGGGGGGGGGGGTCAAGAAGGGCGGATTATGGCTTATTCAGCTGTGCTCTAACATGGCACATTAGTAGCGTAGGTAGGAATCACAGATCCTGTATAGTGACAGTATGGATGGACTTTTATTGTGTTTCTCTTTTCTTGTCACCATTCTGCTTCTAGTATGTTTTATCATCCTAATTATTGCAGTTCATGTTATTTTACTTAGGATGCAGCTGATTCAATAAATCTTATTGAGCAATTCTCTGCTTCTGTTTGTCTTTGCATGTGTTAGACAAATGATACTGAGAGAAAAGGATGAAATCTGATTCATAACGATTTACCAGAGAAGTCACAATGGCTTGCGCCCATTTGCCACAAATCAACAATGCTCTTGGGCAGAGGTGAGGCGCTGCTAGCTGGTCAAAAATGGATTAGGCAGACAGTTTCACACAGAGTAGGATCAAACTCAATTCCCCACAATTCAGGTGATGATGCCGACCAATTCCAGCAGCCTCATTGGTACAGTGAGGGCCATTGCAAGATTATTTAGCACCAACTGTGAGGTACCACTTCCAACAGGTACACTTTCGAGTAGAAATCCACCCTGCCCTTGATAAGCAAAGAATAACGATCTGGGCCCATGTTATATACCAGTGTCCCCTAACAGAAAGCCAGTGAACACTAGGGGCGTATAGAAACATGTTTTGAAGAAGAAACCTTCCACACATTGGCTAGGATTTTCAAAGTACTGATTCAGAGACACAAGAGCGGAGTCATTCTCAGCTGGCCAGGGGAAAACTTTGTTAACTAAGCAACCTAGAATGTGCTCATGCAGAAACCCTGGAACCATAGTAACATTCCAATTTTACAAGGTACTCGGTACAATATATCCCCCTACCTCACACAATACAACAAAAATAAAACACAATGATTATAAAAGCAATAATGAAATAATACAGAACTAAGAATAGGAAGCCACTCCTATTTTAGTTAATAAAATACTAAATTATCATGTAACTCACTTAATCACGTAATCACATAATCTGAGACCCGTTTACGGGTCAAGTACATTACAGTTAAATCAAGTAGATTATTCAAGTTACTCGACCTGAAGGTCTAGTAACTAGTTTATCATTTTTCAAGGCCTGTTTACTACCCAACAATTTATCTAAAAATTAGCTTTTGGTCTACAATTTCTACACTTAACACTTTATTTGAATGCACATTCCCAATATCATGGTCATTTACTAATGCCACCCTGCCTTTAGTACCCTCTTTTTGCACACAAGGGCAAAATGACCAACCTTCAGATAATTCAAATGAGACAGACCTTGTTTGTCACAACTGGAGAGTCAAGAGAGTTGGAGATTCCCCTCTAACCTTGCTGTCCTAGTGTCCAGACTACAGACAGAGAAAGCAGGTCAGCTTCAAAAGTGCTATGTGCTCCCTACAACCAACACGTGCTTTAGAATAAAACAGAGTCCGAGAAAGCTAAAACAAAACTAAAAAAACAGGATACTAGGGGGTCCAAGAATGAAGACAAGAGAGAAGCAATGAATAAGAGAAATGAAAGCGCACTGAAACATGATGTCCGTGAGGAAGGAGCACGTAGAAGAGAGCCGCAAGCTGAAATGAGGAAGAGTAGTTGGCAAGGCAGGTTAACACAGGTAACACATGGCACAGAAAACATAGCAATGTAGGAAAAAATGCAACCACTGGGGGTAGAAGACAAGGTGGAAAGCAGGAGAAGGAAACAATAAAGAAAATACAGAGTCTAACAATACTGAAGGGAAGGAAACAAGGTAAGAGTGAAGAATCAAAAGACAGAAGGGCAAATTGAGCGAACTGGAGGAATGCAGCACAGAGGAAGTAAGGAGCTAAGCAAGAAGGAAGTGAAGAGGTAAAGGAATGAAAATCATGGAGGGACATAAGGCAGGATGAATGAAATGAAGCAACAGAAGACGAGTAAAAGGAAAGGAGAGAGAGTAAATAAGGCAACATTTGTGAAAATGCACTTGGACAATTGGATTTCTGTCAGCTATTGAGCTTACAATTAACTTTTGGATATCCAGGTAAAGGCTTGCTAGTGTGAAAAAAATCGTATAAATTTTCTGTATGGTTTTTCCGTTAAATGCGCAAATCTTTGGTCCCTTTAGCCGTCAGGGTTAAGCAGTGCTGACATATTTAGAGAGCAGACTGAAGCAACGGCTGGGAAGCGTGTTTAAGAATATATTAAGTGTGTTTCACATCATCTGTACTGAAAGGCTTTGCATGTTAGCCTGCAAACCCTTAAGAAGGCTCCCGAGCAACACAAATGAGCATGGCCATTGCGAACGAGCAGAAATGAGCCGTGACCATGACAGAGACACTCTAGAATCCCAGATGATTGATCACAAGCATGGACAAATCCTGACCACAGTGAGCTAGCCGTGTTCCATGTAGACGAGCCTCGACCACTGCCAGTGAGCCAACAGTGTAGATGGCTCATTTCCAGGGTTAAGAAAAGGGCTCTGGAATTTAATACTGTTTTATGTTGTTATATTGTTAATGTCTGTGTGCCAAATGATAACACAGTGGCCGTTTGGAAGGACCTTGATAAATGACTAAAGGAACTCTGAGACAATCCAGGGGTAATATTGGGAGGAGACTTCAATCTTCCAATGGAAGGCAACCTCGACAGAATATCCACACACAAATTCATCAGTAACAAAACTCAGATGAAAATCTGCAACAGTAATAACTTAATTCACATATGGCAACAATATAACCACACAGGGAGCGATTTACTCATCTCCACACCACTCTTCTTCTCTGGATAGACTATATAATGGTTAGTAATTGCTTACTCCAACTATCCCACTCTCCAAAGATGCAACTGATAGTAATTTCGGGCCATTCTTGCATCTCACTAGAACTCACTTTGAATGACCCAACCCCTCCACCTCGGCAAGGGTGCTTAAATGATGATCTTCTTGAGGATCCTGGCAATAGAGAAGAAATAGCAAAGGCTATTGACCGCTTCCCAACAGAGAATCATACTGATGCCACATCCCCAATCATAAGATAGGATGCACTCAAAGCTGCACAAAGAGGTATTAACAACAAATGGCACTCAAAAGCACAGCTAACTGAACATCTCAGATGGCTAGAAGAGGAGGCTCGGGCTGTAGATAACTTAGGCACACTAAGGGCTCAGACATCTTATCTAAACTATGTACCTTGCAGTACAAATATAATCACATTTTAAATCAAAACACAAGAAAATGGGTCAATGTCAAATGTGGGGAAACTCTGCAATTGAAATAAAGATGTGAAAACCTTTGGTGAATTAACTAAAATACACAAATAATATGACACTCATTTCCTCTATAAGGGACACTGGAGGAGGGGGGGTTGTCTCATCAACACAGTATCCTTGAGACTTTTAGATTATTTTACTTGAACTTAAACAATTCCAACAAGCCTGTCTCCCTCTCAGCAATCAACGACTACCTTGATTCCTATAGCCACCCTCAAGTATCTCAAGAAGACACCCTTGATCCTAATAAGCCCACTAAGGAAGATTAAACCAGATCAGCTCTCAAATCTGTGAAAGCTCTCTGCCAAATTCTACAACGGATAAAATGACAGGGCCTCTGCATGCAGTCTTCCACATTACACTCATCGTCATACCCACTCCCACCCCCAGGACTACACAAAGGATACAAATTCCATCCTATCTCCACCCCTACCCCCCACTCTTCACAAACACCTACCACAAGCACCTCATCCCAGCAACCTTCATTCACTCGCCTCTCCTCCATTGCACAATTTAGTGCCTTACATCATGATCCACATGCTCCTCCACCACCCCTAACCCATACTCCATCCACACTAAACAAACGCAAACAAAATAAAAAACATGCCACTCATAGCAACCTCGCATCCCCTTGTTTGTTACATAATAAAACTACCCTACAAAAAACACTACACTCCTCATGGCTCTCTCAGCCACCAAGTTCACCACCCACACACACAGACCCAACAAAATGCCTCCTTAACCTGCTGGAAGAGGAACACTATGTTGAAAAGCAAGACTATTGTGAGCCTCAAACAGTTATCACAACTAGCAACACTCCTGCTTCAAGCTCACATTATACTACTTACCCTTCTACTAAACAAAACAACACTACCACTAACACACCCTATCTAAACTGCCAGCTCATAAATGCTCAATCACTCTAAAAAAACAAGCACCACATCTACGACCTGCTCACAGACACACAATTCATTACGGAATCCTGGTTGGGAGATGACATGGCACCAGTGTTGCACGAAGCCCTTCCTCCGGGCTATCAAACCATCACACAAAACCGTATAGGCAAGAGAGGAGGTGGACTAGCTATTATATTCAAACAGGCAATAAACCTCAATAAAACAGACAACATCTCCATACAAGGTTGTGAAGCCCTCCTTACCAGATGCCACCCTACTCCAACTTCCTCCTGTAACTTTCTCCTCCTTTACAGACCTCCACCTAACAACTCCACTTTCCCTGATGCTTTTCTTGACACCGTCTCAAACCTTATTACACTATACTCCAATCTATGCATTCTTGGGGATCTAAACATTTGGTTTGACAAACCCAATATGCCCCATCCAAAAGCTATCACCACTGGCCTACTCACATTGAACCTACATCAGATTGTACACAATCCCACACACATCGCTGGTCACATCCTAGATGTCATTTTTGCTAAGCCTGAACTCGTTACTATTCA
Organism: Pleurodeles waltl; assembly: GCF_031143425.1. Taxonomy (NCBI): domain Eukaryota; kingdom Metazoa; phylum Chordata; class Amphibia; order Caudata; family Salamandridae; genus Pleurodeles; species Pleurodeles waltl. Next base: position 971,254,533 of record NC_090446.1, on the reverse strand, counting down.
TAGCATCACACCAACCACCTGGTCAGACCACCATCTGATAACTTTCCGACAGACAACTCCACAAATCAACACACCCCACAACCACTTACATACATACACCTATCGACCATGGAGCAAACTCAATTTGGATCACTTAGAAACACAACTAACAGCAAACACAGACCTAGATACAATCAATTCTGTACCAAAACTTTATGAGTGGCTACAGGAAGCTTTTGATGTCCTAATACCACTCAGAAAAACTAAACATGACAAAACAAAACCAACACCTTGGAGAAACACAGAACTTAAAAAGATAAAGCAACAAATCAGAAAGTTGCAGCGGACCTGGCTCAAAACAAACAACAGTCAAGACAAACTGCAGCTACACAAACTTAACAGGATATACAAATCATCAATCAAAAAAGCTAAAAAAAGATACTACTCAGACCGAATTCTAAATGCTCAATCTACAACCAAGGAATTTTATAAAATTCTCAATGAATTTCGAAAACCCACATGCATGGAAGGAAGTCATCCCACCACTCAAGATTTCACAAACAAATTGGCAACTCACTACACAACCAAGGCAGACACATTGGACTCCTATCTAAAACAGAAGAAAACCATCAGCACCAACCCCTTTACTAAAATACCCTTTAAGAATAAACCATCCCAACCTCTACAGTCTTTCAAACAAATATCCCAGGATGAATTTATGGATTTGGCCAAAGCAAGCAGACCTTCTGGTTGCCCTTCTGACCCTTGCCCACCACAAATCTTCAAGAACATCCTGCTATCTACTTCTGCTGCCACACCTGTAAGAAGAATCATCAACAACTCTTTAACTTCAGGAACTTTTCCTACAGACCTGAAAAAGGCATACATACGACCATTATAAAAGAAAACAAACCTAGACCCGCAAGACCCCAACAACTACAGACCTATCACAAATGGACCTTTCCTAGGCAAATTGATAGAAAGAGCAGCATTCGCCCAGATGTCACAATTCATTGAAGACAATTCTATACTTTCAGACTTCCAAACTGGATTCTGCCCATGAAGAAGCACTGAATCGGCACTCATGGCAATCTGGGACAATCTTAAAAACACAGTCGACCGAAATGGAGTTGCTGCACTACTTCTCTTGTACCTCTCAGCTGCCTTTGATACGGTTGACCATGACACCCTAACTCAAAGACTCCACGAAGCCGGCATACAAGGGATTGCTCTCGACTGGATTACTTCCTATCTCCAAAAAAGAGTGAATATCATCCACTCGCCCCCCTTCTCGTCCGAACCCTACCTCACAAAAACAGGGGTCCCCCAAGGGTCAATCATCTCACCTTTGCTTTTTAACATCTACATGATATCTTTACCAGGACTGATCAATGATTTCCATCTCACATGCTACAACTATGCAGATGACACACAAATACTACTTCAATTAGAAGACCCCAAAAACATTGAAAACTCACAAATCTTCAGTTGCCTCAGAGCCGTTGATCAGTGGATGACCTGGAGCCATCTCAAACTAAATACCTCCAAAACAGAAATACTCATATGTGATGACTGGAAAAATTATGACCCTCTGTGGTCTGGCCTGAAGATCTCGGACCACCTCCTCAATTATCCAAGGAAGTGAAAAACCTAGGAATCACTATGAATGCCCAAGTAGACAAATTAGCACGCACAAGCTTCATCACCTTAAAGACTTTACGACGCATCTTCCCCCACCTCGGATTTCCACACAAGGTGCAAGCTACTATCTCACTTGTATTATCCAAACTGGATTATGCCAATAGCCTCTACCATGGATCATCTCTATCTGTTATGAAAAAACTACAACGTATCCAGAATTCCACAGCCAGGCTACTACTACATATAAAGCCGCAAGCCCACATCTCCCCTGCCTTGAGAGCACTACACTGGTTACCCGTTGCCAGAAGATGCACTTTCAAACTGCTTTGTATCACCCACAAAGCTATACATGGAACAGGACCGCTTTTTATCAGAAAAAAAATTACCAAATACATCCAACAAAGAAGCCTCCGCTCAAGATTGGCACCCCGCCTTAGAACACCACCATACAAGAAAAAGACTGTAGGTGGTACATCCTTCTCCGTCCAAGCAGCCAAACTATGGAATTCATTACCCCCAACTATAAGAGCCACAGATAACTTTCTTGTTTTCAGAAAACTACTCAAGAGTTGGCTCTTTCCTTCATAACCACCTTTTTCAAACAACTATGAACTGCATATGCCTATGTGGATAAATATTTTTTCAGATTATATGTATATTTCTATTTATTTATAGTTTCTTTGGAAAATATGTATTGCTACTGTCATAACAATAAAATACACACACACTCTTTTAAACCTGTCTAAGTATTTTTTACCCATGATTCTAATTATGTATTGTATGTGCATATGTGTGTGTATTCATGTGTGTGTGTATAAATATATATATATATATATATGTGTGTATGTATGTATATATGTTGTTTCTGTGCTTGGCATGTTTGTGGATCATTGCATGGCTCCTGGTTTTTGGGTTGTTATACTAGATATCTATGAATTTCTGCTCTCATTTTTCATCACTCTTATGTCATGTCTCTATCAAACTATCCTCCATTCTCACTCTGACTCATCCCAAATCCCTTCGACCACTTTCATCTCCTAAATATCTCTGCCTAAGCTCTTCCCTCCACCTCCACATCTAACTCACCAAACCTCACTCTACCTCTGTGACCTCCCACACAACCCTACTAAATTCTCCTGCATTCATCTCACCCTGCTACTATGCTCTCCCTAACCCTTCCACATACTCTTCCGCCCTCCACCCCCCTTTATTCATCCCAAGCCTTTGGATTGAGCAAATGAAGGATATACTCCCAATTAACACTTCTGGATTTCTTTCCTCCTCCACCCCTCCATTACTCCAGTCAATCTAACTAACAAACTCTCATATCCGCGGTCAAATTAACTCATAATAATACTAAAACTGTACTCATTATTAAATGATACTAATCCATCACTAATTCTTGTTGGGTTCCGGAGTAGCGTGCTACTCATCGAAAAGCACTTCGACGCCTCGTCAGGGGTAGTAAGCGCTATATAAATACGATTACAATACAATACAATACATCAGTGCCACTGCTGACTAAGCTACTGAGGCTACAATCCTAGTCATCTCAAAGGAAGGGAAATATCACTGAATATTAAAAACTACAGATGAATCTCCCTCATCAATCGCGACTGTAAATTATATGCAAAGGTCGTGGCCAATAGAATGGAATCAGTCTTACAGAAGCTGGTAGCTAACTCGCAAACTGGGTTTTTTAAAGGTAGGCTCGCCTCAGACAATGTTAGAACATTCTGCCATGCCCTGGAAAAAGCAAAATTGACCCACACACCAACAGTGGCTCTTGCACTGGATGCTGAAAAGGCCTTCAACAAGGTCTCTTGGTCCTTTCTCCAGGCAGCCCTACACAGGTATCAACTAGGATAAGAGTTTATTCGCGAGATCATGGCTATGTTCAACCTCAATGGCGAAGGTCAGGGTTAACAGCCATCTATCTCAACCATTTGATCTGGCCCAGGGGACAAGACAGTGATGTCTGCTTTCACTCCTACTCTTTCTGTTAGTTATCAAACAATAAATCTCCTCATTCAGGGATAACCCAGATATTACAGGCATTCATTTTAGTTCAGGTAAACAGGGGGTGTCAGTCTACACTGACAACGTGCTCTTGTTCACTGAGGATGCTCCAAGGGTTATTGCAATCATTATTAAGGAAATTGAGAGGTACTCACTAGTAGCGGATTAATCTTTACACTACGACTAATCCAAAGTATTCCCGCTGAATGTCCACTGCACATCATCTGTGACTGGCGACCTGGGTCTAAAGTGGCAACCAGATGTTATCAAATACCTAGGCATCTGGTTTGGCATTGACCTTCAACAATCTATCGCTGTTAATGAAGGAAAAAACATTACCAAAATTGAAGACCTACTTAACACATGGACCCCGACGCTTAGTCCCCGAAGAATATTACCTGGTGGAGTAGAGTAGATACCATTAAAATAATGGTAGCTCCCCATGTCAACTTTATTGCCAGTATGCTCCTGGTGGCCCTTTACCCCACCTTTTTCAAATCCGTGAATAAGTACATAGACAAATTTTTCTGTAAGGACAAAAAGGCAAGAATCTCTATGACTGCACTGAAGATAAGTAAATCCTCTGGTGGTTATAAACCTCCCTGTTTAACCCCGATATCAGCTGGCCCTCCTCATCGCTCAGGGGCTCTAGTGGTTTCAGATGCACGAGGACTGCCCCCCACCATAGAAGTTCAGTTATCATGCCCTTTACCTCTCAGCGACGCCCTCTCTGTACACAATTTGACCAGATTCCCTTTGCAACACTCAAGGTTCATAATACTGGATACAATTTTGGCCCTTTTACTTCTTGATAAGCGTTTAGAGCATCAAATATCTGACTCCAATATGGCCTTCTTACGGCACAACCATAAGATTAAATTAGATGGGAGGACATTATTCTTGGACCCAGAGGCAAGGAAGGGTATACACTGTATAGAAGATCTAGGCACCATTCAAATCCTATCCCATTTTTGACTCTACAACTGAACTTTGATCTACCCGCCATTGGTAGATTGAAGTTTCCAAATCCACCTAACCTACCAGTCCTGCTGGGTAATTTCAAAAGAAAAGATCACACTGTATTGCACATGTATAAGCTTGTACATTCTCTCAAGGGCTACATGCTGAGGACATTTGCTGGGAGATGGGGACCCAACATACATTCTCTGCAAAACTAGAATATCTCGGATACCGCATGGAAATAAAATCTGGCAATCTTCATTTTCTGTTAAAATCACACCATCTCTAGCACAAACAGATTTTGGTCCATTCACAAAAATATACTGGACTCCATCAGACTTCGTAAGAGTGGTATAAGAGCCTGTGATACTGGATGGAGATGTGAGGAGGGGTTTGGGGACCTATATCATGTGTTTTACCTGTACGATGGCCCAACCACTATGGTCTAGGATGCAGTCACTGATTAATGAAATAACTGGGGTAACTTTCTAAATCTGTTTCTTAACCGTTGCCTTGGGCTTGTACGCAAATCCCGATTCAGCAGATTTTACTGAACAGACCTAGCTGTTGTTTGACCTTCTACTAGCTCTGGGCACCAAAGCAATACTTTCAGACTGGAAATTAACATCCGTGAGCTAGTGTGAAAAATGGTGACATTTGCTGTGATCTGTTAGAGTTGTGGACCACATCTCGTACGCAAAATTGCACAGTGCTTTCAGATCTTCTGTGGGACTCCTTTGATGAATATTTACAGAAAAGCAAACCTTCACAGGTGCTCTTTTGATTAACGGCCCCTTCCTACAATGGGTGAATATTTTTATTACACCCTGCGATCCGCACCATGGTATCTGACCAGAACTATTGGTGGTCCGGTCGGCCTGGCTCATTGTAGTAACCTTTTCTCTATCTCTCTCTCTCTCTTTTTCGCTCTTCTCCACCCACTTTCTCTAGGGTTGTCATCTTCTTCCCACCTCTTTCTCCTAATTCCATGAGTTATTATATTATTACCATAGTATGCTTCTGTTAAAGAAGATGGATCACGACCGTCTCACAGACACTCGCAGCTCAGCCGCCTTTCAGGTAGGTTCTCTGACCCTCTATGACAACACTTCCGGTATCTATTCAGTTGCAACCGATCGAGCTATGTTGTATTTCCATTTGTGTCCAACGTAACATATACATGTAAATATTCCCCTCAATCCAGATATTTTAACATAAGTGTAATGTGAATACCTTATTGTGGCTCTGTTTTTCTGTCTTTTGTGAAAACAAAAAAGCACCTACAAATGACTGGTCTATGTCACAAGAAGAGTCATCCAAAGATCTTCAATGGCCTAGAAAAGCTAGAAATGGCCTAGAAATGGCCTAGAAATAGATAGAAAAGCCTAGAAATGGCCAATATCACTTCTGAGGGTCTATGTCCGAGCCTCGCAAACAAGCGACAGGAAGCCAAAGTACACCTACCTCACATCCAAAACTTCTCTCCTTTAATGGCAAGGACCCTGCCAAATGAGTGATCTGGTCAAAGCTTTTTAAAATGTTAGCACTAGTAATGTTCAAAAACCTAGGCTGCCCAACTGTTTAGCCAATTTACATTGATTCTCTCCCATGGACTACCAAGACTGGTCTCACCTAAAATGGTTTAGTAACCTCTACTCAGAGGCTTCAATGGAGGGCAGCTTCTCGTATCCCAGCCTTGCAAGTTATTTCGAAGATTCTTTCTTCTCTCCTATCTGTGCCTCCTAGGAAGGAGGCTGTAACCCCTCCTCCTCAGTCACTTAACATGTGATGATAATCTTGTTATTATGGCACAAGATGTCTTCAACCCAAAGTACTCCAATACCCCATTCTCAACAGCTAATGTTTGCTGGACACAGATAGATTATGGTGTGTTTCACAGCGTACAAATATTAGCACTTCTTCCTCAGAAAGAAAAGAGGGCAGATTTCTGTCAACATAAAAGACAATGTAGCTGAGCTCTCAAAGGTGAATAAGAGCTTTCATATGTTGAAGCCACGTGAGCAAACAAGCCTCTCTCTGTGTACCCGGCGACCGATTTTTCCATATTCTCCAGATCACTAAAATTGACGTATAGGCTGGCGCTCTGGCATGGCTTTAGGAAATTGTCAGGATGGCATGAGGGGCAGAAGATTCCAGATCACTGGAGAGCTTTAAGAGTTGAGTATGAGGCTTTTCTTAACTTGCTAAGTTGTCTACAAGAAATATATGCTAAATTAGCAATCAAAAAAGCAAAAGACAGACACCGTTCATGATTTTACTGCTGTTTAACCCAGTAGTAAGGAGGAAAGGCAGCAATAACTCTTTGCACCAGTTTCTTCGACCAATTATGGCATTTTAGATTTCTCTTTGGTGGAATGCCCCTTATGTTAGACTCACAGGCAACCTGTGGCTCTTAATGGGAGAAGCAGGTAATCCACAGTATCACTATAAAACAGTTTACTTGTGGATGTGCTCAGCAATGTTCTGATGATAATGCACTTCATCAATGGAAGTATTTTGTAGCTTTTTGAGGGTCCAGCAGTATATACAGCATGGTGCAATATCTTCAAACTCACTCCTGTCAAATCCAGTGACCCCTTGCTATTGGGAGCTCCTATTCTACTGTCAGTTTGAGGGGATATTGCTTGTGTTACATAAATGTGCCCTTTAGGACAGGGCTATGTGTCTGAACATGCCATGGGAACATCTAAACAGTAACAAACCCCGCATCTTTGTAGCTTCTGCTTTCCTCTGACTTTTGGGGTAGTGGGAGATCAATTTAACTTCCTCTGAGGAAGCCCTCTAGAGCAGTGGTTCTCAACCCTTTGACTTCTGTGGACCCCCAGTTAAACATTACTGGAATCAAGGGACCCAACCACTGAATCATTACTGGAAGCCATGATTCCTGCCTAGGCAATTTTGGTGATCTTGACCTCAAAAAAATAACAGAAATACAGAAACAAGCATTGATCAAACACAAACGAATTATGAAATATTTTATTAATTTTACCAACAAATCTAAAATAAATGCACATTTTAATTTTATTGGGAAGGTTGGAGCTTTTATAAATTCAATTGAGGTCAATCAATGCCCACTATATATTCTGTTTGATGCATTTGCTCCGATCCCACAAATTAATTTGAGGACACCAACTTAGTTTTTAGCCTCTATTTGTAAATTCCATCACATTTACTTAACATTTACAATCTTTCAATTTTACATTTTGCTTCTTTACATAAACTCTGTTAAAATTTAATTTTCTAAGCAGTCACTGACTCCCTGAGTAGTCAATGCAGACCCCCAGAGGTCTCCGGACCACAGGTTAAGAACCACTGCTCTAGCCAAAGTATGAAAATAAAACTGCAAATATGCACTCACAGGCAGAGAAAGGAACTAAGTTTTTTTTTTTCCTTTAACATTGTGGCCAAGAGCACAGGATGCACATCTAGCGAGCATCAAAATAAGTTTAATGAAGTCAATTTGAAGGGAAAGCCAGCAAAGTGTCTCTTTTTCTCTCCTTATAGGTTATTATTCAGCAGTTTGAACAATTCAATTAAACCAGTAGGAAGGGTGCACCTTCCCTACCATCCTGAATCTAGAATATAAGCTGTTGCTCGCCTTCACCAGAATGAGATGCCTATGAGGTCCAGTATATCCTCGTCACACATATCAACATTCTCCTAGTCTTTCCCCACTAAGGACCAATCTGAAGTACCGCCCGTGGCACTGTGCCACCAATCTGTATGAACCTCCACCCCCACCCAGGGAGAGAAGCGCATAAGGACACCACAAAAAACGTATCTGCAGCAAACCCTCACCATAGACTGAAAAAAGATGGACACCTACATAAGTAAGAGTAGGCGAGATTCTTCAAGGTGCGAATTCTGTCCAAAGACCATTACAAACCAATATTATTTCTAGAGGAATTTCTTGACACACATTTTGGCAATTTATTAGCCTGCACTCAGCATGAAACTGAAGATACACGTCTTCACCAGCCTTCGGCCTGAATGCTGGTAAAGTTCTCAAGCCACAAATTAGTTCCCACTGATGTTCTGTGCACAAGTTTAGCAGTTGACATGGCTTCAAGATCGAAGGCTTGTTTGACGAGAGGGTGTGTGTCAGTTTTAGCCCACTGAAACTAGAATGACAAAGTCTGTGCTTGTAGTAGAATCCACCGTTAATTCATGCCACAATCAAGAGGGACTCTCAAGTACTTGTGGAGATTTGATCTGGTGTGGCAATCCTGTACTGTAGCTACTAAAATCCGTGGGTTCGAGAAGTTTCCACTTCCAACAAAAAAATGACCTAGAACCCATGCACTGAGTCCATTTTAATTTATTTCCAACCATGTGCTGTGGTTTTCAAAGATATTACATGTTTTAGTCTTAAGAGAAATCTATCCCTAAGGATGGCCTAAAGCCCCATGGGCAGTTTAATTTTTCAATCACAACTGGTAGAAAAAATAATTAGGTACTGCCCACTGACCCATGCAGACTCCTGACAGCAACAGGGAAGTACCTACATACCCTGTAGCTAAAAGGACCTACAATTACTGGAACATCCTGCTCCCTCTCCCTCCACCTCCTGATTATGCAGCCAATAAACCCTTATAAAAAAAGCTGTCAGTGTAAATTACAAACACCTGAAATCATTGATTGGCGCCCACTCCACCTCTTGTCAGTGCATCCCAACCGTAATACCGAGTTCCTGTTTTTGCCCTGTCTTTAGCAGTAAGAATTATCCTCTTTGACATTTCTCCTTATTAGTTTAAGTTGCTATTTTTTCAAGGACTACCTTTCCAGAAGGAGTGTGTCTGATAGGCTTTTCAAAGCGTGTGCATTCCCATATAACACATGCATGTGTGATTAAATTTAAGCTGCATGTTCTCGCAAGGCTTGAGCCAGTTGTTGGGATCTTGTGTTTTCTGAGCTGAAATTCACTCAGGAGTCACTAGCAATTATGGTAAGATGAAAGCTGTCACATTACAATAAAAGGATATGCACGGGGTGTAGTTATTGAATTAACGATACCTATCAGTACAGATAAGATGGTCTCCCTATTCCTGTGCATCTTATGTGCACAGCAGGGGACGGAATCTCTAGGCACACTAATTTGTGAGTATCTCTCCGAGGGAAAGCAACAAGTTGCAAGACTTGTAGCATCGAACGCCAGATTCAGTTTGAATGCCAGTGCAGAAGTTTGCCTCTGCCTGAGAAATTCAACAGGCTCAAAGCATTCTGAAGAAGGTTGCATTCTTGTAGCCAAAATCCCAAAGTGGTTGACAGACCGTTGGTCAAATCCTTTGCTTTGGCAGTTGAACTTGCCTCCACCAAGGTGTTCTGATACCAGTATTTCATTATTGTGAGGTAACTAGGACTGGTGCTTTCTTATCTGGCAACCCAAGACACTCTTAGTTTTGCTCCAAAAATGCGTTATGTACATTCAGCAATTTAAACAGCAATTACTTCAAATATGATTTAGCTCATCCTTCAGTATCTAATCCTGCACCAAGATAGTGTTGTTTTGCGGACCCTGCTTTGCCTTGCTTCGGGTGTTGAAGAAATGTCTCCAGCTTCTTATGTTAGCATTGATAAAACTGTGGTACATGCTCCAATTACATGAAGGCTAAGTTATGCCAATTCTATTTATTTGGGACTTCCTACTTATTCGGTTAAGCAGTTCCAGACAATTTAAAATTCTTTGGCATGTTTAATTCTCAAAATTCCTTGGTCGGCTCCAGTCTCTCATCTCAATTTACTGCTGCACTGACTGCCTATTCATAAGAGGATCCATTTTGAGTCACTGTTACCGGCCCACAGAGCCTTTTATAAGTCAAGATTCAAACATCTGTTCAATCGAGGTGGTTCATTATATACCCATTAAATCATTGTATTTCTAAGAGGCCTTTTTGGCTCTCATTCATAAGTTCAGACTAACCAGATAAGGATGTTGTTCCTGCTCTGATTTAGCAATTAAGGCTTGGAACAATCTTCCAACCTATCGGTGTCATACATACTCGTGATGAACTGCATTTCTGAAAACTTCTCAAAGTCTGGTTATCTGTTTGTAGATCAGTTTTGCCATTCTGTCAATCCAAGGTCTTTTTCAGAGCAGGGATGCTCCTCGGAGCCGCTGCACGCTTTATAAATAGCATCATTTATTCATGTCGGTAAGAAACACACAAGCCACAAAGAAAAGGAGAAAAAACAAAAGAAGTGAACTGCTACTGGGATCTGTTCTAATAACTTCAGTAGTTATTACAAAACCTACAGCAGGTTCTGGTACCAGAGACAGGCTCAGCCTCATGATCATTATACATCAGAAGCAATTCATATATTATTATTTTTAATAAGGCTTTGTTACCGTGCCTCTGGACCAGAAGATCAGCACTAAGGATTATACCAATTTTTATTCGGATGCTCTGACAAAAATAACACTGAGTCTATTCTGCAAATTCCTTGATATTTCTATGCATATATATATCTAAACTGGGTAGAAAATGTATTACTGCAGAATCAGGCACTCACTATATTAGGCAAGAACCCTATAGTTCTCCCAAGAAAAACAATCGACAGAAACACATACTAACACTCTAGATGTGCGTAATACACAGGAACCATTACCACCTACAAAACACTTGCTTGTCCTGGCGCCATAATCTATGTAATAATAAAATGCGCTCCCACATTCCAAACGTGGTCCTCAGGCTTCTTTTCCAGATCACTGCTCATACACAGGGTTCTTACTAGACTTCCTACCTGGTCTTATGGAACAGTTCTTGATTCTTTAGGTCACAGTCTTATGCATGTACTTCGGAGTCTTTGAATTCAAAACAGAGATGCAAAGCAGGAGATATTTAGTGATGAGAAAGTTAACAGCAATAGCTGCTGTTGCCCTTGAAAAGAGCCCACACTTACCCTGCAAACTGAACTTTTGCCCACCTTTTACAGAGAATAATGCTTCCTGTGTGCAGTAAACCGAGACATTCTTGACAAGTTTACTTACGGGAATGGTAAAGTCCTATTCCATTTTAAAGCTGTTACAATGACTATACAGTCAGGTTTATCGTGAATGTAAACGGTGTTACATTGTGTCTGGCTCAGAAGTCACATCCTCTCCAATAAGCCAGGGCCTGACTGCTTAGCCAAGCTATCCAGGAGAATGAAACAGGCTTTTAGTGCGATGGTGAGAAGAGAACACGGGCAGACTGGGCTCTCTTTTGACATTGCTACACATTCTCTACAACTTTAGGGCCTAGGAAAATGCCTGGCAACTTTGCTCAAAATAACACCGTACAGAACTCTGGCATGAGCTGGACAGAATGACCAATAAATAAATAAAACAAGTGAAACAACAGATGGAAACAATGGCAAACAGAATGACCAATAAATAAATAAAACAAGTGAAACAACAGATGGAAACAATGGCAAAACAAAATTATTTTTTCATAACAGATATGCAGCATTGTCAACCGGAAACAGCATGTGTCGCCACATATAATTCTCGTGGTATTTCAACTTTGGCATAAAACCTACTAAAAACCTTAAATATAGTATAAAGACACTACTGCAGCAAGGATCTTGAACTACACAAGAGTTCTAATCCTGGGGCACAAATTTCTACTACAGCCTTGATGTTACCACCTAATACCCTTAGTGATGCTGGAGCTGGGAGCAGATCTTGCACCAGTGACAAAAATACAAATGAACATCCTAAGAAATGTACAGAAAGAAGGGGAGAAATATCGAGACCATGCCACCGTGAGCTACACAGTCTGGAGGAGCATATCAAATTAGAGCAGGTCTGACTAGAGCTCCCTCTTCCATGAATGTGAGACACCACACCGCTCACTGTCAGAAGAAGGAGCCTCATTAAGGGACATCAAAGTTGAATATGATGACAGGACATGCACTCAAAGATGGAACAATACAGGCAGCCGACAGACACACGATGGTCCACACTGCAATGCAGCTGAAAAAAAAAATCATTACCCATCAAACTGTCCAATCTGAACACACAAAAAGTACAAACCTGAAGATGAGTCAGGGTAGGTGAAGCAACTTCTACATGTATGGAATGGTAGGCAAAGAAAGAAAGGCACACCTACAGCCCAGCTCTCTGAAAAAGACGCATACTTCTGTACACCTGTGCCCATAGGGACAAATGTCTACACTTGTGAGATAACTACTCACAGTTTAATATACCTTACATACCTGTGTACACTAGGGATAAAAGCTTGCACAGCTGTGCACGGAGTACTGCGTACAGTCCGGTGCCCCAAACAGGCAAATCTAGTGGAGCCCTTCTTTACCAAGGCACTAGCACACATTCTTATAAACTGCAAACTTATTTGAACTGAGTGTGCAGGCGAGCTCCTGTGCAGTGGCAGCCGAAAGGCTGCAGGCCCAGTACATGATCAAGGACAAGCATAAAGTCATCAACAAGGGGATGGATGATGGTCCGTGGTCAGTGCATGAAGAATCACCTCCATCCTTCTCTGCTGCACTCACACATTTGCCCTCTGTGAAACCAAGAACCTCCAACACACTCAGAGACGAAATTCACAAAAGAATGTAAACATTTATCACTCACGGCCTTTTGCCTATGATTTATGTAGGTTCATACAATGTCTGACATCTGCAAAATGCCGTCAGAGTACGAAATGGGGTTTATGCAAATCACACTTTTCCATGTGTACTCCATGCCCAGCATATATACTTCAGTCAAAAGTCCGCATGGCAGTAAATTGGCTAGAGTAGATATTATAGAAATCTACAACAACATATTTTTAAATTTTGCTTTATTTTCTCCATGAGGAAACCATGTTCAGACTAGAGTTTTCCCTATGAATGCTGGACATGTGATCTCCTCCATAGAAATGCACTTAATGCCACTTTGAAAAGGTGCCCATTTAGTTGCATTCCTGCTGCATGAAACAACCTGCAAAAAAGTGTGAAAATTCCACAAACGATTGAGCTTGTGGGTATTTACTGCATTTTTCAAGGTCACCCACATCCTGAACATCCCCTTTCTCCTGCAATAACCAATGTAAACAGTTCGCCACATGGAAGGATTTTCCATATTTGTAAATTCTGATTTGCAAGTGAAAACAAGCTTATCTTCAGTCTGTTAATCAAGGTCAAGATCTGTGAATTTCTGCCCACAAAACATTTTTTGTGCATGTAATTTCCATGTGCTATACAAAAATGTACGTAGGTGGTCCCCAGTCTCCCTCGCTGCACTTAAATAACACAAAGGCGAGACAAGGTTAAACTACCTCGTAAAGCATGCATGCACCAAAGTCATCCAGCATGAAAACATGGGCAAAGGGTTGATGGATAATCAGGAAAGAGCCTGACTGAGTCCGAGTTTCCTTCCAAGGATAAGAGCAGGGATCTTTATGTCAGTCTTTTAAAACACGAACCTGGCCCAAGGGCTTTGAAGTGCTTTAGAACCGAACTGGACTGCTACACATTTTTAGGCACAGGGAGACTCGGTGATTAAGCAGTGCTCTGCATTCCATAGTAGTTCTTCATGTTCCTAAGTGGTCAACTCTAGCCATTATGCCACTTTTCCGCAGAAGCGAAGTTGCTTTCTGTTACTTCAGTATAAATGTGCGGCTAAATCTCTGAGATTTGTTAAAACGAGTTGGCTGCGTTTGAAGGAGGCAAGCAGGGGCGTAGTCTGGTCAGCATGAGGGGTGTTAGCTTCAGATTTCCCGACAAACACGCTGGCACATGATGTTAAAATACAACAAGCAGGGCGCACGAGAGGTGCTTCAGTGGCAGTGGAAAGGGAGAAAAATGTGTATTGGTAAGTGTGCTAAGTGAGAGAAAGCATTATTTAGTAAAATAACCAACATTTTCATAGTCTTTCCAAACAGAGAGAGGGAGAAAGTGTGTGCGTTTTTGTGTGTAAAAATTCCTGGTGAAATCGGACTGACATCATCACACCCGCCTGAAAACACCTGCACCCAACTATTTTTGAAAACGCCTGCACCCAACTATTTATCACAAAATACATTTATTAGGGGAGTGTAACATTTCCCCCCCCAATACACCAGAGTGCAAGGCTTCCACTGACAAAGGATTGGAAAATACAACACAGGGTTACTCTCCTAGGCAGGGTTGGGCAGACCTGTCATTCCGCCAGGCATTTTTGTGGTTGGGTGAAGCCTTTGGAGGCAGGTTCTGAAAGGCCATGACCACTTTTGTACCTCTGTCACTTTTCCAGACTCTCCTAGGTTAACAGCGGTAGGCACAGGGAGGCTTCAAGACAGAGCGAACAAGAGATTGGGGGGGGAGGGAGGTGGGGGGGCAGGCGAGGGGTAGACCAAAAATTATCAGAGAGGGAGAAAAGAGAAAGAGAAAGAAAGAATGGGCGGATGGAAATAGTGCGCAAGGAGGCGAAGTAAGGATGGCTGGCTTGAACATTTTTGCTAGTGATGCATTTGGTTCCCAAGTCTGGCCCTGCAAACAGTCAATGCAGTCATTCTGTAGGTGCTAGGGTTGTGATCAAAGAAAGGCCAAGGACGAGGCTATTTGCATAATTATACCGAAGTGAAGAGCTAGCAAAGCTAACATCACCAGTAACAAGGTGGTGGATTTTGTGTAGCACTGATCACTGCCAAGATTAGTAGATCAAGGAGTAATGTTTTGGCCCACAAACATCCTAAGGTTTATAAACTTTGTAGGCGGAAATCTATGCTAGCTAAACAAATTTGTTAGAGCCAGAAAGCACTTCTATCCAGACTGATCCAGCAACATCGCAGCTGCCTGGATTTTCCCACTGAGGTTTTCACAACCGGGTTTTTCCACTCACTGTTCTTCCTGCCAACAGAAGCCCCGCTCACCCCAGAACCTACTTACTTGCAAGCCGACCACATCAGTAGGCAACTGGACAGCTAGCCTGCCAAGCACTTGCCTCTGGCTTCCAGTTCCTGCTTGTTCCAGACTGATCCAGTGACACAGCAGCTGACTGGGTTTTCCCGCCGGGGTTTTCTCAACAGTGTTTTCCCAACCAGGTTTTCCCACTCCCCGTTCTTCCTGCCAACAGAAGCCCTCTCTACCCTAGGGCCTACTTAATGCAGGCCGCAGCGAGACTGCGCAGCCGACGGGCCGCTGGCACGCCAGTGTCAATCCTGTATGCGCCTGTCCGCACCTGGACGGCACCCAATGTCACAACCCCTGGCCATCCCTCCCCCCGGAGGTACACCATTACCAAGCTCTACACCCTCCAGCCCAGATACCGCAACAAACACTACCACTGTGCAAACCCACGCTCTGACCTTTCACCTGAACCCACTGTCACTTCACCTTCCACAGCACACACATTAGCCCATCGACCAGCCCCACCCTGAACACATCACAGACATCACCTGAACAAAAACACCAAATTGCATGCGCCCTTCTCAACACACAATCACCATGCAAGTATTTCACTGAATTATAGGACCTCATCACTGCCTTTGTACCTAACATCATCTTTCTCACCAAGACCTGACTCAACCCCACATCTGCCCCAGACACTGCCACAGCGATTCCCAACGTATATAAAATCACTCACCAGGACCGCACCAACAAGCCAGGAAGAGACCATACAGTGCACCACCACCCCCATGGAACATCTCAACTTCAAGCTCCATGTGGACAACAAAACCTCCATCGGAGGCACCCTCGAATACAGACCCACTGGCCCTTGCTCCAGCTTTTGCAACACCATTACAGACTTCACTGCGCTCCTAGCTTTAGACTCCAAGGACTACATCTTACTCAGTGACCTAAATTTCCACATCAACTACCCCAACAACAACAACACTGCACACCTCCTCGACAGTGTGAGCAGCCTCAGATTAAACCAGATCATCCACGACCCTACACACACAGAACGCAGGACACACGCTGGACCCCAATTTCATCTCCAGCAACCGCGTCAAATACAGCCATGTCAAACAACATTGGAATGGCCCTATACGTTTGCAGTTTTAATAGAGTTTTGGGCCAAACTACAGAAAGTGATGTTGCTTTACCAAAATCCCATGGCTAGGGAAAAGTCAATGACATTCTGCTCCCAACTGTTCCAACTAGAGCAGAGAACAAGGCAGGGTTTCCCTCAGGCATCCTTGATTTTAGCTTTGGCAGTACCCCTAGTGAGCTGGATCTGCAGATAAAGCAGTTACAATGAGAAAATAAAAGGGGAGAGGATATGGATGTATGCGGACAATGTGGTTTTATATGTAGAAAAGACCAGGAAAACAACAGGCTACTGCACATTTTTACAATATTTAGTAATATTCCAGATAAGGTATATATTGAGAAAAAGCTATACTGTACCCGCTGACCTTGAAGCAGCACAAACCCTACAAATGTCCTTTAGCCCTGTGTGCAGACAGGTTTCAGGATTTAGGCATTATGTAACGGTGATCCAAAGGAATTTCCCTATTGTAATCTATATAAATTATTACACAACTTCTAAAGAGACGTAAGGCACTGGAGAACACCACCATTATCTCTTTTGGGCCAGGACAACCCCCAAAATCTAATATATATATCGTTCAAATACTGAGCATTGGGTGCCAGATGTATGCGTCAGGAAACTGGAGGTAGAGGTCAGACTACTCATAGGATGGGAAACAACCACGCAAAGCCCTCCCAGATATACAAAAATCCTACTAGGCAGCACAACTAGCGGTAATTATTGACTGTGTATTTGACCTGCAGGGCGAACCCTCCCCTAAGGGTTAAAAGGCATGCAATGGGATCCACAAGGTACCCTGTGACAGAATATAAAATGGAAAATTCCAAAAGGATACCCACAAATGCACAATCATAGTAAATCCATTGAGGAAGACAAATAACTTGATGGGGAAGAACAAAGGAAACACCACCATGAGACAGTGATATATTGAGACATATTGGGAAGATAGCAGGTTCCAAAAGTGGGATCTCATTGAAATTTGAACAGGTGATGTGTGATATGGTCTTAGGGGGTGGGGGGTGTATTCCTAGAGACACTTAGGAAGACATATGAGCTGGCAGACCCTGAATTATAGAGGTATATACAATTTAGGGACAACCCTGCACCCTATATTATAAAGAACACAGTCTTTGAAAATTATTTCTCAAAGAAGGGCAGGGTCCCATTTGAACCACTGCCAAAAAATATATCCTTAATCTAAAAAACTAAATAATCAAATAACTCTCCAATACCTCTTGGAAAATTCAGAAATGGTGGGGATACAGATGGACAAGTACTTACCTTTGGTAGCGCTCTTTCTGGTAGAGACTATATAGCTGCAGATTACTCAGCTTTTGAATTTTCCCCAGGGTCAGACAGGATCTGGAACCTTTTTCAGCAGTACCTCTTCAAGCTGGTAGGTGGCGCTGTACAGCTCCACAATGATGATGTTCCACTCAGGAAATGATGTAAAAAGCCTATGTAGGCACCACTCAAACGTGCTAATATTGAAGTGGTCCACGCACCGAGACGCAGAGCCCCAAAATCAAACTGCATGTGACTAGTAGGCAGATTCCTACATTCTGGATGTTATTATGAAGAGAGACCACTTCGCAGAACTTGGAGGACGGGAGAGCTGATGAGGAATTTGTGGTTAGATAGAGTCTCTACTAGAAGGAGCATTACAGAAAGTAAGAAACTTGTACTTCCGACAGAAAGTTCTAGCCGCAGATTCCTCGCCTTTTGAAGATACCAAAGCAGTACTTATTTGAAGGTGGGTTTGTGGATGGGACAGAGCGGGTGAAATGCCCCTCATGGTGAGCCTGGCTCTCCAGATAAAAGTGTTATGTGAACGTATGGAGTGACACCCACAGAGCTGCCTTACACTTGACCAGAACAGGAACTCCGTGTGCCAACACAGTGGTGGCAGCTTTTTCCCTAGTGGAATGAGCTTGCAGTCCTTCAAGAGGCTGTTTCTTGACCAATGCATTACAGATCTTAATTTAGAGCATGGCTCAGCAGAAGATGGTCTTCTTCTGCATGGCCCTGCCTTTTTCGCTCTAGCGAACTCCACAAAGAACTGATTGTCAACCCAGTGTTCTCTCGCACGATTGATGTAAAAGCTGATTGCTCTTTTTTGGTTCCAAGCGATGGAGTCTTGCTTCCTCCTTAGAGAAATGAGCTGGAGCATGGAACGTTGGCAGGGTTATGGTTGACCGACGTGGAACTGCGTTATGGCTTTCGGCAAGAAGGATGTTCGCGTCTGAAGAACCTGTTTGTCTGGGAAAAAAGTGGTTATCTCAGGTTGACACAGAGAGGGTAAAGCTCGCATACATGCCATGCCAATGCTATTGCAAAAAGGAACACCATCCGAGAGTGAGAACCAGCAAGGAAAAGTAGTCAAGGAGCTCAAAGGGAGTACACATCAAATATGTGAGAACCATGTTAAGTCCCACTGTGGTATGACTAAGGGAGAGGAGGGAAGCAGGTGTTGTAAACCTTTCAAAAAAACGCATTACATCTGAAGATTTACATAATGAGGAATGATCCGGAAACCAAAAAAAGGCCATGCCCAGAGCAAAGCCCTGCTAGGCGACGGACAAAACAAATTGTGGAGGCACGTCTGGCTGCCAAGATGATATCAACTACCTATAGAGAAAGGTTGAAGGTGTTCAGCTGTCGCCGCTCAATTTCCAGGCAAGAAAGTGGAGATTGTGAAGGCCTAGGTACAGAACCCTGTCCTCTAGGTGCGACAGCACAGCCTCCTGAAGGGGCAGCCGGATCAGAGGACAGATGCTCAAGTCCAGGAACTCTGGACACCATACTCCATGTCGAATCCAAGGCCACTAGGATGACTTGGGCCCTGATCATCTTCAGAACACAGGTCAAAAGAGGTATCGTCGGGAAAACATATAGGGGTCCTGACCTCTACCCTAGGGGGAACGTGTCTCTGAGTGAGAGGTGCTTTGGAAACCCCAACCGGCAGAACTGCTTAGTGTGCGTAATCTCCTCAGTAGTGAATAGACAGAGCAAAGGTTCTCCGCTTTCGTGGAAGAGACTATATGCTACCTGCAGATGCCCCTGGCATTCGTGATCTGCTAAGCATCAAATACAGAGTTTGACTGGCATTAATGAAGCCTGCCATGAAAATGCCTTGATAGTCAATCCATTTTCAGAGGTGCGGGGCCTCCTAGCACAAGGCCTGCACCCTCACCCTCTCTTGTATGCTGAAATACCGCACAGCAGTGGAATTGTCCATAAGCACCTGTTCCAGCCTCTCCTTGATGGATGGAAGGAAGGCTTTCAACACAAAGAGAATGGCCCTCAGCTCCAGAAGTTTGATGTGGAGTCAGGACTCTGATCGCCACCTCTTTCAGGTGGCCGCTCCCACCCTTGAGTGATGCATCAGTCACCACTGTCAGCTCTGGGTGGGGGTAGGGAGAGGGGTCGGCCCTGGCCCAACCACAGTACAGTAGCCACCACTGCAGAGCTCTTGTAGTCTCCTTCAAAATCCAGATGGGGTTGGAAAGTCCGCTTTATGTTTGGCCCACTAAGATTTCAGATCCCACTGCAGAGCCTGCATATGCCACTGGCACGCTTGACCAGCAAGATGCAGGAGGCCATCAATCTATACAGCTTCAGAGCAGATCCCACTGAAATCTAGGACAGAGGCTGAAAGAGTGGGATCATACCCTGAATGTTCTGAAGTCTCCTTTCCGGGCGAAAGGCCTGAAAACCATGTCCAGAGTGGCTGTGATAAAGTAGAGCATTTGGGATGGAGTCAGGTGTGACCTGGGCATGGTTAACAGTGAACCCCAAAAATGACAGGGGGTGTGCTATAATCTGGAGGTGGTTGACAACTGGCTAGGGCAAGCCCGCTTTAACAGCCAGTCACTGAGGTAGGGGAAGACTGGAACCCCCGACAGTGTGCTGCTACCACCACCATCACTTTTGTGAACACCTAAGGAAAGTTAGTGAGGCCAAGGGGGAGCACAAGAACTGAAAATATTCTTGCCCCACCGTAGACCACAGGTATCGCTGATGGGCCTTGCAGGACGGGGACTTGGAAATAGGCGTGCTGCAGATCAAACGCCATCATCCAGTCTCCAGGGTCAAGAGCAGATAAGATGTTAGCCAGGGTGAGCATTCTGCATTTTTCCTTCAAGAGGAAAGGAGCGAGAAGGCCCAAATCTAAAATAGGACAAAGGCATCTGTCCTTCCCTGGCAACAGAAAGTAGTGGAAATAACAACCACGACCTACTTCAGGCTCAGGCACCTTCTCTATAGTGTCTTTGGCTAAAAAGGCTTGCACTTCCTGCCTTAAGACAGACAATCCTCTGTCAGTTGGTTCGGGTTCAGTGCAAGATGCAGCGGAGTGGTTATGAAGGGTAAGGTGTATCCCTAATCAATAGTCTGCGGGATCCACCTTTCTGATGCCATGGTCTGCCAACCCACTAAGAACTGATGAATTCTGCCTCCAACCAGGTGGCTTTGTTCCACTAAGGGCATGTTAAAAGGTTTAGGTTTTAGTAAGTGGGGTCGCGGGGAAGGGGCAGTAAGCTGACTTGCTTGTTGAGCCTGACTGCGGGGTTGGTGGGTGCAATGCTTTAGCCACAAAATTATAGGGGACCTTGCTGAGGCTAAAGTGGATGCGGGCATGTGGTGCCTCTGCTGAAACTGCAAAAGGAACAGTAGGGCGGATGCGGTTGGCGAAGCCAGGCAGATAAGCCCTGGAGCATGCTGTTGCTTTCCTCTCTTTAAAGCGATCCAGAACTGAATTTTCCAGGTCCACAAAAAGGCGAGTCCAGTCAAAGGTTATGTCCACAAGAGACAACTAGACATCACCTGAAAGACCCACTGACCGAAGCAAGGCAATGGATCTTCTAATGGAATCGGTGGAGTCTCGGCCACGAAGCATAAATTTAGCAGTGCCAAGACCTTCCTGTGTAGCTTGGGTAAGGACAGGTCAAAGGTCTTCTGGGACGCTTGTAGGTCTTGAGCCATCAAATCCCAAAAAGCATGGGAAAAACAGCCAAGCAGGCAACAGGCATTAAAGGACCCGAGCGTCAAACTGGTGGAAGAAGATACACTCTTCCCAAAGGACTCCACTCTTGTGGACTTCCTATCAGGGTGGTGGAGGCAAGATTAGTCAGAAAAGTATTTGGTTTGTCCGACTAGTAGATGCCTGCACCATTAATCCTTCAGGAGAGGGGTGCTGAGACAAAAATGCACGGTTGCCTGGGGCAGCTTGGTGGCGTATTGCAATTGGGTAATTTACTGGAGGGACAGAGAAACATTTGGCGCAGGCCTCTAGGAAAGTATCAATAAGTGCTTTGGTAGTAGGGATCAGTAGTGGTTTGCCCCAGCTAGAGAACTTCGGTCAAAACATTGGTTTTGACCTCTAAGTGGAGGAGCTCGAGGTCGAGAACTGTGCCCTATCCCCCAGCATGACCACCATGAAAGAAGCACTTTCTTCAGTGGCAGGACCCTAAGGGTGTGAAAAGGCCAGAACCAGGAGAGATGTCAAGGCAAATGGAAGCAAGATATGGATTGGTGTATATTGGACAAAAAGCACACATATAAAGGTTGTGGGTGTCCCAAAAAGTGAGGGAAAATAGGGTTAACATGAAAACAATATAGAGGCACGGCATGAGGATAAACTGATGTTTGCAATCATTGTGAGGGTGTCTCCTGTAGATTGTGGCATTTTTAAGGTGAAATATGAATAACTGCGATATTGAGTTTAAATTCACCTTCCCTTGCTGTTGACCACCTACTTACATGTTATGATGTCTTGGTGACAGTGTTTAATTTAGTCAAACTTTAATGATAAAAATATTTGAAAAAAGTAAGTGCATCTCATCTCACTGTTTTGTCCTTATCTCTCTTGTTCAGCCACCAACCGTTGATCCCAATGCCAAAAGGGCTTTGTAGCTGATAGTATGGTTCCCCCAACCGGAAGGGCTAAAATAAAAAGACCCCCGAAGTGGTCATTTCATAGGATCCTGAAGCCATGTAGTCACATGGCTTGCACCACTCCACAACTGCTCTGGCTGACATGCTTTGACGCTGCTGTGCACAAGAGGAAGGCCTTTCCTCAATTCAGGATTATATTGTAATGGCACTGTAGCACTTAATATGCTTGACGAGGCATTAAAGCGCTTTACTCCAGGCAGTATACTGCTCCAGAACCCAAGGTTAGTGGGTATCCAGTGGTTACTGTTTAATATTATCAGCCTATGCTCTCAACAAATGTATTTCATGTACTTACCCCGGTTTCTCTGTGATAGATTAAATTCATAGCACTTAGGTTTGATCTTTGGAGGGGATGTGAGTTCTTGCAGATATTTGGTAGGATTACTAGATGAGCTAGAGGGGAGTAGGTATTATTAGGTTGCAGGGATGAATGGCTCACAGAGGAGGAGAGGTTGTGATCTTCAAAAAGGGGTAGAGCCATTTGCATGTTTGCTTGGAGATTCCAGCAAACATGCATTAGACAGAGCAGACTGTGCTCAGAAAGATGAGGCATGCGCATGCAGAGGATGGAAAGTAATGAGAGTGATATTTGAAAGAAAAAGGAAAGTTAACAATTGTAAGTCTTAAGCGAAGGTTAAATATTCATGCAGGGTTTTAGGAGTATAGAGGAGGCCTTTTGAGATAGCATGCAATCTGAGGGTGCAAACTGAACAAAGAAACGACTTTATTTGCATGTGAGGTAGCGCTAAATTCGGTACATTTGACATGCGCTAGAGCCAGGCAAACAGTCCGACCATTGCTACATCACAAGAGATTCCATTCCCTAAAGACAATCGGGGGCATTGCCTCACTTACCACCGCAGCGCTATCTTGATGGGCGTCGTGAGGCAGGAAGTGAAGAGGTCCGCCGGCAGGTCGGGGTTCATAGGCAGCAGTTCGGTGGCCTGGCAAGCGGCCAGCTGGATGCAGTTCTTCATGGAAGGGGGCAGGGGCATCTGCGCCAGCGGGTGGTTGGGGTTGATGACAGCAACCTGAAAGGGATCAGAGAGGGCAAGAGCTATGAGTAAGGAAAGGGTGCAGGTCTTGAAACGCACAATTACTGGGTGTGAGAACCTCTGGGATTCGCATGTATGCACAGAGTAACAAGGGCAGCACAGCAAGTCGGGGAGGGTCCGTTTGTCCCCACTCCCCAGTGTAAGAAGATCTAAGTAGCCTGATGGCGGTAAGGGGCTGCTTGGCCCCTGCACAAGAGCAGGCCCGCTGCGTGTATGCGGCTGGAGACTGCTTCTACCGTTCTGGGTCTGGTGCTGCACAAGGACGACATAAATCAATCTACTGACGGAAAAAACACCGAGGCGCAGAGTAAATGGGAACAACATCTTCCGGGGGCAAGAAGTGATGGGCGCGGCCTGGCTGCCATGCACCTCAGCGCAGACGCCTCCATAGCAGTGTTAGGTGGAGGCGTCGGGCTGCGGCCACTTGTTCCTTCCGGGGGGCAGTTAGCAGTTCCTTCTCAGGCCAGCAAAATGCCCTCAAATAATACCCAATTAAACGAAAGTGTACAAATAAAACGCCCTCCCCGCAAATTAAGGCCGCGGGGTTCTGAGTAATCTGCTCTACAGTTAAGGAGCAAGCAGATGCTCCCGCTTTGAGAACCCCTCCATTTGTCCATTACAACACACAAAATATGCAGACAGTAATATACAGGTAGCTACCGGTCATCACCATTTAAAAAGCGGTGCTAATATTTAAATGCACTCACTGGTGATCGAAAGACCGAGTAAGTTGTTAGCCGTCAATACCGGGGACTATTCTGTTCAACAGTTCACCAGTTCTGGCAGGTAGAGGCGGGCATGCAAAGGAGTACACGGCTCTGTTGGGCAGCTGAGACGAGAATAATGATGGCCTACCCATCAGGACAGGATAAGTAGGTGGGAAAGGAGAAATAAAAGCAGACGGTACAGCAGTGTGAAGACTGCAAGAAAGGTGGGCACAAGCAGGAAAATCACATTTAGAGGTAAGACGACCACAAACCCAGAGTGTTAAAGTCATAATATCGCTCCCTTGGCACCAGGATCTGACCGACTTGAAAGGGTTTGGATTTCTACAATGTGGCACCAGATCACTGACTTGCTGTGAAAGCCCTGCAAAACACTGGTGGGTTCACATGCACAGTGCAGCCCATCAAAGCTGGAGTCAGAAGTCATGCTGAAGTGTCTGAAGCCGGGCGTCTGGGCAGGCTGGCTCCAACAGGAGCACCTGAGAGCCTGCCATGGAGCAGATAGGATGTAGGGTTAATAGACGTCTACCCAACCCAAAATCTTAATCCGAAACCTTCTCAAATGTCTAGGGTCCAAGCAATAGTTCAAGGTTACAAAGTCTGGTGCTGTGAACAATGTTCTTAAAGCACGCCAGGGCCATTTCATGTCCTATACACCATAACTTAAGTCCAGAAGTCACTTTGACCACAGTGAGGCTCGTACACACCGGACTGTGATTCCGTGGACCATGGCTTCACTTTCTCCTTGGGTTCAGTTCTTCGGAATTAGAAGTCATCACCAGTGGTGCTGGAACGGTTTCCAGCGTGGGGTGGTGGCCAGTGGCATAAGAACAGGACCATTGTAGGAGGTTCAAAAGAACACTGTTGCTGAATGAGTGGAGGCAACAATTAAGCCTAACCCCTTCAGCAGGGAGAGTGGAGAAAGGACTTCAGCTCCAAAACCTTGTGTAAAAATAGGACCCAGGGCTCATATATAATAACCCACCTCTAATTCATAGGTAAACTTTGTTATCACCATTCACAGTGAGCACATGCTAATTAAACTCGGACCTTGAAAATAATACGTCATCAGAAACAATAAAAACCCTGGATTCACGCAAAGAAAATGCTTATGTAGAAGGTGAAATTATGTCCCTCTGAAACTCAGAGTTCTCAGTGAGATTATTAAAAGCAGACCTAGTAAGCTGTATTTTAGCAAGAACAAGGTTCTCAGGGGGCACAGTTTGCTTCCTATAGGTTAATAAACCACCCAAAAGGACGTTTTTGTTAGTATGGCATATCTCATAGTTGTCCTGAGTAACCGTATGACAATAACATTGCTACTTCTGTTTAACTGGGGGTGACCAGTGGGTGACCACAGCAGTAAGTGGCAGCTGTCAGCACAGGACTCGTAGTCACATCCAAGCAGAAGAGCTGAGGAGTGACAAGAAATGAAAGGGGATGTTGAGCTGACCCTTTCTGCCTGCCCTCAGTGGTGGCCAATTCAAAGAAGCAGACTCAGCCTCTGCCTCATATGTGTAACCAGACCTCAGCAAGCCTATGTGGCAATGCTCCAAGCTGCATGTACAGTTACTGGTACACATGCAGCTACGACACCTGCGTGTACATCCACCTAGAGGACAGACTTACTCTTAGCGCTCTTGTGGGACACGCCTCAGAAGCCTCTGCGTGGAATCTGTTTCCACATACTAGATCAGCCTTACAGGTGCCTATGTCACCAGATCCTCATAGACCTCGGTGTGCACTTGTCCCAGAGTCAGGCTCGCACTTTTCTCCTCCTTTGATCAGACTCCTGCATGCTTTTGTGTGCAGTCACCACACGTGTATACTTACTCTCTGATGCACAGTTCACCTTTATAAGCCTAAGCCTATTTATACACCCATTTTCTTGTTCACCACCATCCTCAGTGTCCAACCAACGTCAGCATACAGATGTGGCCTCAGAAACACATTTACATCCACAAACATGCATGTGCATCAAATATGTAATGAAAACAGATTGGCAAGATATGCTTGCTATATATATATATATATAAACACCTGGGCATGGTGCGCATTATTCTTTAGAGTTGTTGATTATGCACTGGACAATATATTTGTATTACTCCTTTAGTGTATAAAGAAGAATTCCCTTGAGAATACCTCATCGGGACAACTAAAACTCCTAAGCCTTATTGTTAAGTGCCTTATTTAGATGACCATAAAATGATCAAATTCATGTCATGTGCTTACTATACAGATTCCACATACCTATTGTAAAAACAAATACCATAGATGCAAGTATGATGCAGTAACATTTCACTTTACATTACACCACATCACACCATGCCATAATATGGCATACACTAAAAGCATGGAACGTCAAAGTTGAGAAAGTTAAAAGAAATACATTATGGAAGAGTGTAGTTAGTCAAATTATTTAGTGATAATACCTGCCTATAATGTCATACATTACAGTTGTTTGAGGGTCTGCAATTGCTTCAATTACAAATGGTGATGAAAATCAGGTATTTATAAAAAATAAAAAAAAATAAAAAAAAACTTGATCGATCAGACTTGTGTTTGCCTTGTTAATTATGTAAAGGACAATCTATGTGTGGTATAGTTTGGTTTTCTTCACACCTTAGCATAAGAGATTCTACTTTCAAAGACAGACAAATATTTTGAAATAACTATCCACTTTAAGAATGCAGCTAGTATTTTTAATATCTGTGTGTGCCACTAAACGTTTGACATAGCACATCCTTTAACCTATTCTGGGCCCAATAATTACATAAATCCTTGACTATTAAAACAAATGTGAACATTGATGTTTTTGAAACATACAAAAGCCGCAGATGTTAAGATTAAATATTTCCTCTGCCTAGCTGACATCGGATTATCTTTGAGACACCAAATGCTACAAAACACTAAACCATGCTTCAGTAAGTTATACTGTTGCCTGCAGTATTGTGACCTCTGCACTAGATTTTATGACAAAACCAGCCACGCCCCTACTTCCTAAAGGATCTGGAATGGCAGTTCGGGCTGGACTGTTCACATTGGAGCAGGGTCAAATCTGATTTGCATACGTATATACGTATGAATCCAAACTGAGGTGGCATGCTGTGCATAATAACGATGGATGGGGATGCAAACTGTGTAATTAAAACTGGCTAAAATTAATTCAAGGTTCCTATCCATCACTTTTGAAATGCTTTAGTGTCTCACCCTAAGTGGTACAGGTATGCTTAGATGAGGGACCTGTGTACACGGTCACTAGAATCAAGCTAAACCTGGCTGATGAGTCCTAACTAGGGTGTAACTGGTCCTGAATTGATTGGGTTCAGGGAGGACCTGGCCTTGCAGCTACTGATTTGCATATGGCTGGATCCAAACTGAGGTGGAATGGGGTGCAAAATAACAAAGGATTGGGATGCAGTGCTGAGTAAAGACCAGTGGCTGAGATTAATTTAATCATTCCAACCATCACTTTTTAGTGTGTCCCCCGACTTCCAGCACCACTGATCATCACAGAATGGGATTGTATCTAATTTCTAGGTAGTCACAGTGCGGGTTTTTTTTCCTACCTTGGATCCCTCCAGCCTGTGCAGCTGCAGGTGTTCTCTGGTTTTGGGCTGTTGGGAAGTTTCGGTACACAATGTGGGTACCAGTGAAAATGGTCATACTGTTAGATTTTAATAACCTCTGGTGGGAGACAAATAATGTTTTCAGAGCACATTAGCAGGACAGGGAACGGGGCAGGCTTGTGGTTGATGTCTGCCAAGGAAGAGAACTTTTGCTGTGAAAGGGACTCAGAAAGACTACTTTACTATATCCT
The DNA here is from genome assembly GCF_031143425.1 of Pleurodeles waltl. Lineage (NCBI taxonomy): Eukaryota > Metazoa > Chordata > Amphibia > Caudata > Salamandridae > Pleurodeles > Pleurodeles waltl. The sequence continues at coordinate 971,226,399 of NC_090446.1, read as the reverse complement.
ATTGAATCTGCCAAATGGAGTAAGGAGAATTATCCTGCTATTAAGATTAAATTTGCTCCTGTTACGAGTTATCACAAGAACATGGTAAGGCATACCGAAGGACGAGAGGTTATGTGATCTTTGCATGGTTCATGTTCAGGAGTTAAATCATGCTTTTTGTATGTCCAGCCCTTCATTCTGCACATCTTCACTTTTCAAGACCGATCTTTCTGAAATACAATATAACTTTGGGAGTTGCAGCTCGTCATTGTTTTTTTATAAATGTATTCTAAGTTTGTATGCCTATGAGTATTTATCCTGTCGTTGCTTTTTTGGTACTTCATTTGTATTGCAGATGATAACATTTACTTGATAACATTTAATAAAGATTGCAAATGCAATCTTTATTACTTTCTATATGGAATGAGTCTCAACAAATATTATGGCACTACTGCACTTTAATATTTGAGTGGGCAGAATAGCTTAATTCATACTTGCAGCTATTTGCACGGCTGTCACTTTATTTGCTCACTTTCACTTTTCAATCTTTTGTATTTCAATATTGAGTGTATTGTTCACTGTATTGTGTTTGAGCATTGAATGTAATCGGTTGAATAGCATGTTTTGCACAATCTAGTTTTTTGCTCTAACAATGGAGTACTGTATTTAGCACCGCCATTGCACTTTCAATTTTAGTAAGGCTTTGCATACTTTTCACAATGGAATTTTGACCTGGAATCACTATTCTGTGTTGTAGATCAGGTTTGTTGTTGTATTTTTTATGTGCATCTCTGTTGAGTTTCAAAACATAATAAATTATTAAATTGAACTGAATTGAATTTAATTGACTACTTTACTTCACCAGGGTGCTCCTTCCAGGATGGACGAATGACCCCTGCATGATCAGTTTGCTGGTGAAAGCGAGGGTAAGCATGTAAGGCTGGGCTATCATAGTTAAACTTACCAGCAAATGGCCCATGTGTAATATTGGTAGGTCTCACCAGTGACTTAGCTGTCCTACAGTTGAGGGCTACTGCAGGCATGGTGACAGTCTAGTTTCTGGGGTGGTTGTTCATTCTGTCCTACGACTGGGCTACCAAAAAGCAGGGAGGTAAAAAAACATATCAGCTTAAGGGTAATCCTCATTCAATTTTGTTGGGGGGTGGTGCCTCTGCATGGCTTGGAAAATTTGTGACATCCTGCCCTGTGATCCAGGTATTTACAGTGCGCCTCCTCAGAATTGTGAAAAATTCTGACCGGGAAGTGGGCTGGGGGTGAGGGGCGCAGGTCACCCAAAGCATCCGCTTCTCACTTCAGGCTCTGAGGTGGTGGCAGTGTGATTATAATGTGTTGAGAGTGGATAATGGCCAGTTTTAGCTCTTTCCCTCATTCCATGAAACCTACCCTCCCTCCTCTTGCTGTGTTGATGGCTCTCGCCTAGCAATCAATGGTGGCTGAGCTTGGCCTTTGGCCGCCTCGCATCAGCATTAACTCCTCAACCAGACCACAATGCCCTGACCTTGGACTCCATGCTCCAAAAAGCTGGACACAAAGACACAAGATGCACTTCGACCTGACAGGCAGATGTTGATTTCTGAATAAAGTAAAACTTAGATTGGCTCGGGCTCCGTACCAAGCACCAAATGTGGATAAATACTGGTCGCCCTCGAAACAAAAACATGTACACGATCTTCATAATTACCGGGCATCCTTTCCAGATGAAATTCGGCAGACCGCACCTGTTGAAATGACCTGGGAACACTGCGAAAGTAATGATAACCCATTGTGATAAACCCTACATGCATCCATCCCTTGCAACTCCAATCTCTACAAAATTTGATGTTTGGACAGGGATTCGGAATTTTGCACCCCGGTAGTGATTGACGTTTAAGTGGGTAATCGGCAATATACGTTGCTTCACATATAACACTGGCTCTATAGGCAATGCATACGGTAAAATGGTCTTTATCATGGTTGGCTCACGGCAACGTTGTCAGGACACAGAGGAATTCTAGGATATTTCAAAGGTTATGTTTATAAACTATTACTTTAAGCAAATGTCACCCAATGCGCTGCTGTAATCGGGTATATTACATTGAGACGCAAATGAAGAGATAACCTTTTTGGAATCTTACAAAAAAGTATTTATCATTTTTAAATCGTAATTACATGTATATATAGCGTTCTACCCCTAACAAGGCGCGGATGGGGATCTTAGCGATTTAAATGTGAAATGTTTTGATTGCTCGGCTCGCGCTTTGGCTCTCAGGGCCACGCCCGAACCCTGACTATGAATTTGCTGACTTGCCTGGCGCAGCAGAAAACCTGTCCCGACGTGACCCAAAGCGCCGCGTGACCGCCAAAAATCACCTCGCGCACAGCGGAGTGAGAAAGGGGCATTAGTACGGTCGAACAGAGGGTTGGGAGCGTGAAATTAATTTTAGGCAAGGAGGTCTCGCTGTTTGTGCTGCGTGGAAGGAGACAATGCGGATTCTAGGCCTGCAGCCGCAGTAGGCAGACCGCACCGAAGTGTTGCGCTTAGAGCTACGCCGCAGGAATTAGTATAGCTCTCATGGCAGCCCCCTCCCCGACCTTATTATCCGGCGTTGCCTAAATTACATGTTTGTTTTGAGAGTTAGCGAGGTTGCAATCATTTGCTAGCTTTGGGTACCAATTACAGCTGTGCCGGCTAAACTGGAAGCAATTGAGCTGCTTGTAAAGACTGCTCCTGCCAGCGGAAAACAGATGAGCGTCCTCTCCCCTGCCTCAGCACTTGTAATTAGGAGGAGCTTTCAAAGGAGAGCTGCATAATCCATATTTATGAGCGACTATTAGAATAAGAGACGATCTAGACCTACAAGAACTGGAGCATGTCGGTGAGAACACGGGTCTGAGGGGCGCTGCGGGTGAAACGTCTCACACGGAGGAGACGGGAACTCTTCACATCGCAGCGCCTGCTACAAGCGTGCTTAGAAGTCTCATACTGCAACTCGTACCGCAGGAGAGCCGAAACACCTCACGCTGCAGCACCGGCTGCATAAGGAGGGCTGAAACACCTAACACTGCAGCAACTACCTCAGGAGGGCTGAAACGCCTCACACTGCTGCAACTACCTCAGGAGGGCTGAAACGCCTCACACTGCAGCAACTACCTCAGGAGGGCTGAAACGCCTCACACTGCTGCAACTACCTCAGGAGGGCTGAAACGCCTCACACTGCAGCAACTACCTCAGGAGGGCTGAAACGCCTCACACTGCTGCAACTACCTCAGGAGGGCTGAAACGCCTCACACTGCAGCAACTACCTCAGGAGGGCTGAAACACCTCACGCTGCGGCACCGGCTGCATAAGGAGGGCTGGAACATCTCATCTGAAGCTCCTACCCCAAGAAATCTGAAACACCTCACACTGCAGCACCGACCTTAAGAGGCGTGCAACTCCTAACACTGCAGTACCTAGCTCAAGAGGGATCACACAGTTGACACTGCAGCAGGTACCTGAAGAGGGCTCACACACCTCGTAATGAAGCACTTACCTCAAGAGGGCTAAAACACTAAGCAGTGTAGCACCTACCTAAAACAGAACCGAAACACCTTACACTGCAGCAACTACCTATAGAGGGATCAAACATCTGACACTGCAGCACCTACCTCAAAAGGGCAGAAACAACTTACACTGCAGCACCTACCTCAAGAGACATTAAACACCTTAGCACCTACCATAAGAAGGCTGAAAGACCTTACACTGAATCAACTACCACAAGAGGGCGCACACGCCTTACAATGCAGCATCTACCTTCAGATGACTGACCACCTGACACTGCAGCACCTGTCTCAAGAGGGATGGAAGATCTGACACTGCAGCACCTACCTACCTCAAAAGGACTTAAATACTTTACACTGCAGCACCTATCATAAGAGACCTGAAACATCTGACATTGCTGCGTCTATCTTAAGATGGCTAACACAGTAGACACTTCAGCAGGTACCTCAAGAGGGCACCTACATAGAGAGGTGAAACACCTTATACTGCAGCAACTACCTATAGAGGGATCAAACACCTGACACTGCAACAGCTAGCGTAAGAGGCCTGAAGCCCCCGACACTGCAGCCCCTAGCGGAGAAGGGCTCAAAGAGCTCACACTGCGGAACGTGTCTCACACAGTACTCGCCTCCAGGAGAGCCGAAATCTCTCACTTGAGCACTGGTACATTTCTTACTACAGGATCGACGTCAGTCAGCACCTACCCCTGTAAGAGGTGAAACAACCCACAACAGCAAAACCTCAGGAAGGCTGAACTCCTCCTACTACAGTACCTACCCCAGATAACTGCACCTTATAACGCAGAGAACCTCACCCTGCAACATCGAGAGTACAGCATGTGCACCGGGAGGGTGAGTGCCTCATAATACATGAAGAGTTGAGAAGCCTGAACTGCAGCTACTATCTTATTAATGCTGACCCTCTCAGCTGCAACCATTCAGAGTCCGTGACAGTCCTTGAACAAGCCACACGTCGAACCCTGGCACCTGCCTACAGAGGGGATGCTTTTACCTCAGAGTACACCACGCAAATTAGGGTTACGCAGGCTCGAAATGAGACACCTGCCCGTCTCCTCCGGGGCATAGTCGTTGTTACAGACTAGGCCCCGCGGAGGGGAATCTAACACTGCAGCATCTACCCCAAGAGGACTGAAGCGCTTCATACCGCAGCACATGCTCCAAGGGAGGCCCGGTACCACTCTAACCGCGGTATCTACCCAGGGCATCTATGACAAAACCTCGCGCTGCTGCTGCTGCTGCTCTGTAGTGCAGCGCTTCGCCTAGGAAGCCCGCGCTATCTTAGCCTGCAGCTGCACGCCACGGCCCCCTCACTCTGCAACACACATCTCGACAGCCCGAGGCGCTTCACACTACACATTCCGACCCACGGGGGCCCCGAAACAAGGCGTGGCAGCAGCTACCTCAAGAGGGGGCTTAGGCACTATGCTTTACAGGAGCTACACCTCTCACATCAGCAGCTAACTCAGGAAACCTGGCACGCTGCACTGGAGCGGAGCACGCTGGTCCTTCTGTTCTAGACTGACTCCACAATGCTGTGCCCCACAGATAGCAGAAAGAAGATCTGGGGAACACAGCGCCCTGGGCTACGGCCGAAGTCAGTTCACCTGGTAGCGTAGCTTGGTCAGTAAGAGGAAGGGGGTTGGTGGTAAGCACCTGCACCCAACTATTTATCATAAATTACATCTATTGGGGGTAGAAGGGTGTAGCACCCCAAACACCCCTCCCCCATGAAGCTACGTCCCAGCGGAGCGCACGGCACACCGCGCGCCCTGGGGCACATGGCACACCATGTCCGTTTCAGCACTACGACTGGGAGTCTCCTGACCCAATCAGACAAGGCCCAATCTGGTCACCTCCTTGGAAACCGAATAACGTCTGGACATACTGACCACGCTTCGCCTGTGCGCAGTGCCAGTGAACCTCGGTGGAATTGGGAGGCCACCAGCTGTTCGTGTCTTCCATACCACTCTAGGTCGAAGCAGAATCCCGAAAAATCCAGATGTGTCCTGGTATTAGCTTCTTCTTAATATACACTAGAACATTAAATCAATATATGGCTTACTTCTGAATGATTAGTAAGATTTAGGCAACGCTTTGACCTATTTTCATTGTGAGATCTTTAAACGGTAAGCAACAAACTATATTTGAAATTAAATACCCAAATTAGACAGCTGTGATTTAGTACTGCTTTATTACACTGTATATCTGTCAACACCATCACCCCCTTAAACCTTCGCATTTGCCATTTGATGTCGCAAGAAAAGCTGAACTAGGGAGTCTTACCAACCATGCCAGTTGCACTACAGGCGGTGCTGTACTAACAATACCAGGCCATGTGCTTTCTACTAAAAAACAAACTAATATCCACACTTAAACAGCACACTATGATTGTGACCCAACTCATTGGTGCTGAATTTATCAACCTCAGAAGGATGAAACGCTGAGGGGACGTTCTAGGATCGAACCTGTGACCTTCACGTTACATACACCGAGATCTACAATGGACACTTAAGTCCACTGAGAACCTTATCCGCTAGTATTATACGATTCCCACTGCTACATACAGTACATGTGGCTCATGCAACAAACAGCCAGCACCCTAGGAAGTGGGTACACTCAGCATGCAGACAATGCCCAGTGCTACGAACAGCCTGCACACAAGGACATGTGATGCACGAAGCACACGAATAATTCATCAGGTTACTAGGGTTTTTTTCTTCAGATTTGGAAGGCTAGGAGGAAGTACCAAGTAGGTTCAAGGGTGATACGGCAGAGCACATTTGTCACACTGGCCAGGAATTCCGGATAACAGCAGTGCAATGGCTGAGCATAAATCTGGATGAAACTGGCAAGATCCCAACACGAAACACGTGTGTGATGGATGAACACGATTAAGACAAAATTCACAAAGCCCTAAATTATAATGCACATATAACATTATTCTTGGAATTTTTGAAGAGAAGCTAGGAGGCACACATTGTTTCTTCTGCACGTTACTGCTGAGGTGTTTTTGTCCCATTTTTAAACCTTCCAGTTTAATGATTTTTTTTTTACCTCTTATCAAGGGTTTCGTATATTCTGCTCATTTTTCCGCATTCATTTTCACTAAATATTCAAAACTTGGTTTACTCTTTTTTTTTTTTTTTTTTTTTAACTGTACTGCTTGCGTAAATTGGGACACATGCATCACACATACACAGGATAGCCTTATTGCTTAAGCTAAGTTACAACAGATGAGAAAAGCAAACCGTACAGGAAAACATACTTTTGTCAAGTCTGCTTTGGGGGGGGGGGGCACAGTCCCACAGGATGCATCCTACAGTTTTAATACACAATTAGATTGACAAAATCGTTAAAATGAGGCACTGCAGAGAAAAAAAAGCCTGTAAAATAGAAGGATCAACAACTATGAAGCCAAATAATGTATTTTTAGAATTATTTGAAAACCCAGATGTATTGGCCCAATTAATTAGAAGACAAAGTGTTATTGTCATTAGGGCCTACCCATGCATCAGGCCTGCGAGCAGATAACTCTAGATATCATCTTCCTGCGCTCTTCCTTGTAACCCTGTTAAATATCACCCAATTAGCCTTCAGCAAAAGACAAAACATCGTATACACATTTGTGACTGCTTAACAAAAAAAGCAGTCGTGTGGAGTGTGGTACTGTGGAATTTCTACGCCACAGAGACCTGGAGGGGGCTCTTGCTGCAAGAATCCAGGTGACGAGTTGCTTGCCACTGTCACCATGTGAACGGATACGTGTGATAACAAAATATACAAAAACGAGGTAATACATTTATGAGCAAGCATTACTCAAGCCAATAGGTTTGGCCTTGGCAAGATTGCCTTTTTTTAAAAAAAATTCCTCTTCCATGCAAACCTATGCAATATACAAAAAAAAGCATTTGCATTGCAGTGGGTTTTGCATGTGCTCGAGTTAGGGCTATTAGCAGTGTAAATTGTTACGTGGTCTTTTCTTGCCACATAAATTGAGAATGATAAGTAAAACACTTGACATAAGGGAGCCGATTCAAAGTGCCACAGCCGCCATGAGCATGAGTGTGAAGGAGAGACACAAAAGAAAGAAGAAGTTCGCTCACAGTCAAACGTATCGGCAAATGTGCAATTATTCATGTAACAGGGTCGAAGGCCAAGGTGGTAACAAAACTGCCACAAGGAGGGACAAACGTAAAGCATTTACCAATGATAATGAAGAAGTTTTGAAGGGCAAACCCACAAACGAGTGCTAGTGATGGGCATGCGGTGGGTGTGGTTGAAAGCCCACAGATAGATTACAACATGCTCGACCTAAAGAATTAGGTAAAAAACATTAAAAATAAAGGAATGGCCTAGCAGTTCAGGCACACTAGCCCTGAAACTGAAGTACATTCCTTTTCAGGCGGCTTGCACATGGGATCCGGCATTTCATTGTGGATACAATCAGGCAAACTGCCACCATTAACAGTGAAAGGTAGCCAATGGACAAAGAGGCACACTGGCCCATGCGGTTGTGGGCAAAAGAAGCATGTGAATGAGACAGGAACAGAAAAAAAGGATGAGGAGAGCTGACTGAAAGCCCCTATATGCATCTATGTGTCTTTACTTGATATACACATATATAATTTTTTTATTTTTATTTATACTACACTGAAAATTAGGATGCCACTTACTGTATGCAATACCGGAAAGACCAAATACATTTCCAACTTGTCCAAATGTAAATCACACAATAATCCTAATTCTAAATCCTGAGATGGCTTCTGCCTCAAAGAAGCCCACCAGGTCAACTATGCCCAAGACTCTTGCTGTACCCCTTTTTGCTGACCTATGGTTGTAGCAGAACAGTGGTTCCCAACCTTCTGAGGACCCCTACTGAATCATTAATGTAAGCCGGGGACCCCAAAGCAATTTGTACAATTTAAATTTCAAAGATTAAACCAGTAATTCACAAAAATACACCAACAAGTACACACCAAACAAAAACTCAAAATACTAGAGGATACAATTATTTTATATTGAAAAAATATGCAAAGAAATAAAAAAAAGGTTAATGGGAAGGTTTGCACTGCATCTGGGCGACTAACTTTTCAATGTTTGGTTTTATTTAGGAAAGTTGAACCCTCAGGTCAGATTCTACATTTCCCAAGCAATTTCAATTTTTTTATTTTTTTTTTAGGTACATAAGATCTGAGGAAGCTTTTTAGCTTTTTCACAAATATGTGGTTGGGAAAGGAAGTAAGCCACTCATCTCTCGATAGCCTATCTATCACATGTAATTCTTTTGTTTATAGCACCTCTCATGCCAGTGTAGGGTGTTAGAGCACTTTACGGTGGACTACAAGGTTTAGGATTCACATGTCGTCCACACTGGCAAGCAATTTGTAAGAGTGCTTGGTCTGTAGAAGCACAAACCCAGGATTCAGAACACAACACAGTGGTTAACGTTGACTTTATTAATAAGAAAGTATTTCTACACAAGCAACCTTTTTTTTTAGCAGCATAAGGAAAATGAAAGACTGGGCAAAAACTTTCTAATTTGTGCCATGCAGTTTGCATGCAGCTCTTTAAAGGAAGTTCAGGGCTCTCCATGCTAGATTACAACTATGCACTACACAGTAACAAAATCTCTGTGACAAAAGCAGTAACCCACTGTGCTATTCACATAAAATACTCTTCTTCGCATGATACACAATCATATTAACCATCTGCACTATCTGAGTCAAAACTGCCATTGGACAAAACTCCCTCCTCTCTCCAGCAGGTACATTAATCACTAGAGTTATCTTGGCGCTTTTATTTTTTACAGAAAGCTGCTGGATGTCCAAGGAACTTTGCAGTGCTTTTAAAACTGCTGCACAAAGGAATTATTAAGTATAAAAAGACGCACGTGTTTCTCAGAGGCCCGAGCTGGAGAAGTGCCGTCCTCTCGGCCCAGGCCTGCGGACACCCTGGGAGTGTGTCAAAGACCCCTGGGGAGCCAGGGACCAAAGGCTCGGAACTGCTGTTGTAGAGTTTAGCAGCTTGAGTGTTGGTAGGACACCACTTCAAGTATTCAGTAAATGGTCTGTATCTGTCAAAACTTCCCTGAAAACCAGCAAAAACATAATACTTTTTAGGTCAAGCTTAGGCAGCGATCTTTTCAAGATGTATTTACTTTGTGGGTTTCAGCCCGTCCCTTGCTTTTCATTTGTTTCTTCTAATGCCCTTTAAAAAGCCTTGCTTACAAGTGGCTAATATTTCCTATTTGTCCCTCCTTTCCATGGGTTGGTCTTTCTCACGTAGTACCGCCCCATTACTTGCCACATTTAGGAATGTTTTCAGGACTACTTTTTTAGGTTGAGCATAGCAGTGCGCAAGCGCTGATCTTCTCGACCTGTTGTAATCTATTCTGTGGGCTTTAACCACGTCCATCACTTTCATTCATTCCTGGGCCTGCCTTTCAAAAATCCCTTGATGTCATTGGTCTTTTGTTTGTCCCGCCTTGAGGCTGTTTTGTCACGCCTTGCAGACTGACCCTGTGAAATTGATTATTGCACAATCTGCGATGTACCTTATTGTGGCGCACTATTTTTTTTTCTTTTGCCTCACCACTACCCGCTCATGGCAGTATGTTGTTTCTTTCTCTTCCTTGGTTTCAGGCATCCTGCTGTTTCCTTGCAATGTCTGGGCAGTCTTTTTTTATTGCAATTTTATATAGTGCGAACTCGATACAAAGGTATGACAGCGCTTTACACGAGCACCAGTTACATTACACAAGAACGCATTCATTTTTGGTAGCAAGGGGAGATTAAGTGATTTTCCCAGAATCCCAGGATGTTGAGCCGGCGTGGAGACTCAAACCATGTTCCCCAGCTCCAAATTCAGGAACTCTGGCCCTTATGCCTCATCCTCTCCCTTAGGGTTTTTTTGTCTGGTGCATGTTGGGTCAGCCTGGGAATAACTCATTTTTATATAGTGCTTGATAATACAGGTACTGCCATTTCATAGTACTGCAAAGCAGGTTCCATTCTTAACAAAATGGATAAAATTAATTTGCATCGACCTTGCAGAGATGAAGAGTCGAAAAGGCTGTGTCAGGATTGTAATCTGTGACACTCTAGTTCTGTCAAGACCTCCGCACTGGGCACATTCACCAACTGACTTGAGTTGAGCTTAACCAAAGGCGATAGCACCTGCTTTTGATAACCTCCAGAGGGTCACCAACCAAGCACATAGGTTAGTTCTAGGCAAGATGGTGAAAGGTGTTGTCTCCAAAATGGTGGAAAAGGAGTCATGACTCCAGACCCAAGCACTCACGGCCTACAGCTTGATAGCAAGAAACATCTGGTCTTTGGATGTAAATTGGGCCTCTTCAAATATAGTTCTGTTAGCACAAACTCGATACAAAGGCATTACAGCCCTGTACATGAGTACCTGTTACATTACACACGTACATTCATTTTTGGTAGGACGGGAAGATTAAGTGATTTGTCCAGAATCACAAGACGCTGAGCCAGAGCCAAGACTTAAATCGTGTTCCCCATCTCCAACATCGGCAGCTCTGGCCCTTACACCACATCCTTTCCCCCTAGGGTTCTTTGTCTGGTGCGTGTTGGGGCAGTCTGGGAATAACTCATTTTATTTAATATAGTGCTTGGTATTACAAGTTCCGCCATTTCATAGCGCTGCAAAGCAGGTGCCATTCTTAACCACATCGCTATAATTCATTTGCAGTTAAGCTGCCTCTTGTGTTATTCTCTTTGTATACAGTCAACCTTTTAAAAAGTTAGACTGATATTGCAAATGTAGAGGAATAATTCCTTTAAAAGTTTAACACACAGAAATATGTCTGCCCCCTTTTCTTTGCTTCTATCTCTTTGGACCCCCCTCATTCTCTTGGTTAAATGCCACAAAGGTGCCTCTTTGTGGCTTGCTGGGTGCTATAAACGTTTAGGTAAACACACTAGAAAGGGTTGCATCTCAAGGGTATCAAAGCCAGTCTGTAGGAATGAGGCAAAAACACTCCGAAGGTGGCCTTGTTGTGTCCTCTCTCCTGCAGCGACAGGCCTTGGGAGGGTTGCTGTGGCACCCTGTACACATCTATTGCACTCCAAACCAAAACACATAGGTAAAAGACCTTGTCTTTTACAGCGCCAATAGCTCTAACTCTCACAAATGTGATACCTATTGCATTGCAAATGCTCGTTCTTTCTTTAATAGCACTTTTCATGAGTGCATGTGTTTTCACTCACTCCCTTGTCCGAATGAGCACTAATGCACGCAAAGCCGCAGTTGTCTTAGAGCTGGCTGTCTGGGCTCAAAGCCATACCCTCTGCTCTGTCCTCAGCCCCTTTAGTACAGCTCAGTCGCAGCCTTCTTTCCTCCAACACTCACTCAGTACAAAATGTCTCTCGTTCACTAGCCAATCCAGCCTCGCACTGCACACCACCCCTTTGCTGAACACATGCACAGTATGGTGCCAGGGGACATGAAACACTACAGCTCGCCTGTGGGTGGGGAATGTCCACCACAGTCACCACAGAAACGTCAGGCAAGCCACAAGGTGCCACTCTTACAACAAAAAACAGCTGATGCATGCATTACTTAAATCAGCACAAAGTAAATCTGGCTACTTTAATGGCATGTATAAACGAAGAGGTTGTCATCTTTTCTAATATGGCAAATAAAAAAGGTGAGAAACAGATGAAATCAGTATCCTCTTTTTATCTCTGATGTAATCTTGGCCATTGTCTCTGATGGTGACGTGTCCGCCATCTTGGAAGAGTATTTGTTACACACTTCCAGTAGTGTTTATGCTCTGGTTCTTGCACTCTATGTGTGCCATCTACTGCAGTGGGATTTCTCAGCAATATGTTGTGAGTGTAATTTTAGACCGTTGTCTGCCTCACTTTAAAGATAATCAGTCCTGATGGCTTCGGTATTTGTTGCTTTCTTTAGTTTTTGCCACATATTTATCAAGAGGCAGTGGATGGATGTGAATTGTTTTTTTATTATTGTGCTTATGTTATGCTTTTTATGTTATACTAAACTTTTTTTATTAATTAAAAAAATGCTGCAAAAAATGCTGCACAGTCTATGTCCTGAAGCTATGCGGCCCAATTGCCAAAGCTTTTAGGTCCCAAAGGCGAGGCCGATTAGCTATACCAATGCATGTTTCTACAACTCTCCTTTAAAACAGGCCGCAGTCTCTCTAGAACAATAGGATTAATTGCCAACCAAAATCCAGTTAGACACTCCTTACGTACTACAATCTTCTTGATGAAACCCAACTTGAACCTCCGCATTAGGCTCACTGTTACTAAACGTCCAGCACTCAAGGTTAAACCATCAAGCCTGGGCCATTTTCCTTGCTCTACAGGATCTGAAAGGCCAACGTTGTCAAGTACTACTAGCACCTATGTTTGGTGCCACTTCATGCATACAGACCCAGATTTTAATCACCTTCTTTAACTTCCTGGGGCCCTATTACACATAGGGCGCACTTTCTCTGTGTGCGCCACGGCGCACCTTAATACCAGTGCTCCAGGCACAGACAGAGAAAGTGCGCCATATTACACTGAATGCGCTGCCGCCAGGGCAGCCGTAACTCGCACTACCCTGGGGGCAGCGCATTCAAGTGAAAAATGGAGAAGCTTTGAAGCAGCCGCTCCATGTTTCACTGTGCAGGCGGCAAGCCACCTGCACTTTTAAGGGGGATTAAAGATCCCCTTGCAGGCGGGTGCAGTGAGTGACTGCACCCGCCTGCCAGGGGATGTCTGGTGGGTCCATAGGACCCCCGCTCTTCCCTCCAGAGAGCTGCCATCAGTTGACGGATCGATAGTATGCCATCTCTATGATGGCGCACTGTCAGTGTGCCTCCTGACAGCATCTTTGCACTTGTGTCGATAATACAGCATAGGAGCAGAGGCAAAGGGATTCCTTCATTTGCATGGGGCCATGCTCACATGCAAAAGAGGGCACTCCCTCTAGTGATAGCGCTATATGTGTGCCAGCGCTATATATATTACAACCATCTGTGGCCTTTTCTGTAATACCAAAGTGCCCCAGGGCGCACAAAGAGGGCGCACATGCCCGTTACGCCCCCAGGGTATTTTGTATAATATGGCCCCTGGACACTTCAAAACAGTATGACATGGTGCAGGAACTTCTGCAGAAGATCCAACTTGATAACTTGAATTCACTTTTTGCACACCTCACTACTGCACCCTGCAGTCTACATCGCCCCATCTAAGTGTAACTTGTAGGGTACAACTTCCAGTTCAAACATTGGTTTGACAATGACTCAAGGCAAAAGTTTGTTCAGCTTATTAAGTTACATTTCTCCTGTTTAAGAAATGTTTAAGTAGCTGCAAATATTGTTTTAATGATATCGTTTTTGATGATTAGTAACTCTCGCTGCGCTGATTCCATTTGATAGCCTATGCTCCTTAAGTTTTATTACGTTTTTCTTATGTAAACAAAGTTTTTTCATCTTTTAATGGACTGTTCCATAAACACACACCACTTTCAATATCTTCTAGAGTACAGCATAGGACTATGGGAAAAAGCCAACAGTCCGGATCTTTAATCCTTCCTTGTATTTTCTTCATTTTAACATAATAACCGTGGGGACACCTAATCTTCACCCCTTCTGTGTTCCAGACTTCTTTCTTGCTCATAATGCTGTAGGTCCAGGCAGTGGCATTTTGTAGTTGTGCTACACATTCCAACTCATTTGCCAAGTCAGTGAACATGGACGTTGCTTTGTCCACCCACATCTTTGCATTAATTGTAAGAGCACTGTTTGTTCCTGCGAAAGTTGTTGTTTTTGCATGCTTTGTTTGTTGAGTGCACCCCAACAGAACGAGACCTCGGTGAATGTGCATGTTCCAGAGAAGAAACCTTACTAAGAAATGAGCTATGTGCTCCCTTAACAATATAGCTTGTGCTGCTGCCTGTGATCTCCTTCATGATTGTATCTAGCCTAGTACGGGCGGGAGTTGCTAAATACATTGATGCCCTCTAAAGTATGCGAAGTTGTTTTTTTACACATCGAAACAGTGTTTCATATAATTGATCTGCACTTTTACCTTGGCATTAATTAACTGTACCGATGACTTCCAGCTACCTTCCTGTAGATGTATTATTTCTTTCCATCAACAACTTCAGTCAAAAGGTTCAGAAATGAAACAAAGCTATTCATTTCTAACATATTTTTAGTATCTCACAGAGACCAAGTGTGGGCCTGTGCAAAGACATTTATAGAACAGCACATTCAGAGTGCACGGTTTACTTTAGCTGATAACTCGACCGCATGCTCCTACCTGGGAAAGTGGAGTGCATAGAAAAACAGCGTGCTAATAGCCTGGCTCGAAAAGCATACTACATAAAGTGATTCAACAAACACGCATCTTCTCTCCAGTTAACAAAAGCAAGACCCAGAGGTTGACAATCAAGAGCGCAGGGATACATTAACAACAGAGAAGAAAAAAAGACTAACCCCCTCCTGAAATTGAAATTCAATTCAAATAAAAAAAAAAAAACAGAGGTGGCAGAGGCGAAGCACAGATAATGGAACCCAACTGCACTCCAACGATCTGCAACATGGGATTGAAGGTATGAGGAAAGCGCTAACGCAGAAAGGCAACAAGCAGAAGGGGATGAAATGCTGAATGATACTTTCAATGAGAACTCCTATGGAATAGGAAAAAAGTCAATGCTCTTCAGGCTCTGCGCTCAGCTGGAAATACTACATTGTGATCTTGTGATTTACTCTATGTTTTGTGTCTTATTTTTCAGTGTCGTATGCTGAGGACATCACATTTTTACTACCGAAGGTCCGTCTCTAAGGCTTTTGGATGGAAAATGTGAACTTCAAATCCTAACTTTAGATGAAAGCCATTAGTTTCTGCATAGCAAGCCTTTTCTATGCAGTAAAAGATGTTGTATTAAGGAGAAAAAGCAGGCTGAAATCATATCCTTATGGTATCCCTCAGTTCGGTCAGAATGACTAATGTTAAAAACAGCAATGTTGGCATAGAGGGTCCAAATACTGATAAAAAAATATGTTTTAGTGGTAAACTAGTGAAGCAAGTTGCTTTACTGACGTCAGAAACTAGTGAACCTTCTAAAATGGCATCACCACTTCTCAGAATGGACAGGGGGGGGGCAGAATAAGTTAGGAGTCTGTAGGGGACAAAATATCCACTACAAAAATGGCTTGTAAAGGTAATTAACATGTTCTCCTGATGGGATACTTCTACCTGGATATTGCTCACCTCTTGAATCTGTATCAAAAGCTGTAGCTCCCAAGTGGTCGATCTGAGGTGATGCTCAGGACAGTAAGCGCTAGAAAAAAGGGCTGGCTCAATGGTCATCTTGTGGACTTTAGAGTCGAAGCTATTGTGCTTGGTGACGGAAGGAAGTGAAGTTCCAGTTGCAAATGGCAGGCAACCAATAGAGGAACACTCATGAACAGTGCTAAAGAAGTGCCTTTAACACAGTGGAATGGGCCGTGACACCCTCAGGAGATTAAAGCATAGCACGATCCAGTGGGAGATGGTCAGCCCTGAATTGCTCTGATGTTCTTAGAACCAACATAGCAAAGGAAACCTATCACCAATCCAATACTCATGGCTCCTATCAATGTAAAAACTGAGGACGCTGTAGTGATCCAAGCAGTACAGTCTCTCTTACGCTTTGATCAAACGAGGAGTTGGCTAGTAGGTCTGAAGATTTTTCATTGACCAACACGAAATGAGGTAACATTCGGTGAAAAAAAAAAAAAACTTTGATCCTACAGCCTGTCCTGTCCATAGAAACTGTGGCAATAGGAGGACAAAGAGCCAAAGGCTGCAGCTCAGTAACACGCCAAGCCAGTGATACTCATCATAGCCTTTAAAATAAGCAACTGTAAGTGATATTATTGCAAAGGCTCAAAAGGTCAACCCATCAAAACGTGAGCACAAAGCTGAGGTCTCACTGAAGCACCTGCTAAGTCCACCTGAGAGGTATCTTAACAGCTACTTGTTGTCTCTGTTCTTATCTTAAAGGGGACAATCTGAGGTCTCACTAAGGCAGAACAAAAGAAGAAGGGAGACAGAAATGGGCCATGCTTTTAATACGTATTCCTATAGTGAGTTTAAACAAGGACAGCTGGCCCGGTAAACACAGGCTAGCGAATAGAACTGACAATCAGCCCTTAAAAATGGCCACTGCAAAACGTGTCCAGGCCCAGTAAAGCACAAAACACAGCACACAAAATAACACCTTTAGGGTGTCAATCTTTGCCTCAATGCACCAAGAGACAAAACGGGACCAATGCCCAGAATAAACTAATTTGGTAGAAGACACTACTGTTGCCCAATGCTCTCTTTCTCGCAGTACTCCCACGAAGAACGTGTGAAGAGCTTGCCTGTTACGCAGGGTTGCAGCCCACATTTTCTGGCACGAGGAGGAGCCCGCTGATGAAACACGTCGGTGGGTGAGGGCTTCCTTCCTTAACAAAGGAAATCCTTTAGAAATCTAGTAAATTGGTTGTCCACATTAAGCCATGATTCGCCCTTCCACAGGACACTTTGGTTATTTGTTTAGTTTAGGGATGTAGTCCTGTGTCTTACCCTACCCCCCACCCCCCTTTTTGTATTTCTCTTAAAAGTATATAAGACCGGTTCACAAACGGATCCCCACTTGGCATCTGTTGCCTCAATGGCATATGAATATCATGAACCCATCAGGTAGACCAAAAGTTTAATCTAGAGCTACCTTCATGAAGAGTACTTCACCATACTGATCATTTGTTACATCTCTTTGTAACGGGCCTCCCTTAATAAGCATGGGAAAGTAAGGATTTAATCTCCAAAATACAATGCGCTGAATGAGGACATAGCTTTCATGATGATAATGGATATACATTATCTCTACACCAGGATTAAACACATTGATGATAGAGCATGCAAACTTCTCCTTACAGCATGCCGAATCAGAGTTTTGGAACATCTGCAAATGGTCACACCCATACTGGAATTGTGTCTTTCCGAAAATATCTTTATATCTCAAATGTTTAGAGGCAGGAGGTGCAGAATGTGATGGGCACATGGCCTTGCACCCATTTTTATGGTCGGTGGAAGGAGCAGCTACTATGGACACCTGGAGGAACTTACAGCAGTCACCCTCTGGTTAAGATTTATCAATGATATCTTTATCACTGGAATGGTACTGAGTGATTTCTTGGAGTTTTCAAGAATAAACTAAAATGATTTGAACCGGTTTCTTAAACGTAATGAGAGCAGAAAATGGTAGAATATGTTGCTATGAATAGTGGATAAAAATTGGAAACATTTATGTTCGCTAAATTCACTGCAGGTAGCAGACTGTTGCACGCCTTCAGTGGACACCCTGATAATCTAAACTGGGGTACCTCACGTCATGAGCTGGCGAAGTCACGCTGGAATAGTAACAATGATTCGGAATACGAGCAAGAATAGGAATGTATGCTTCGGCAGCTTAGACACAGAGGTTTTAAGAAAGTTTTACTTTAATCTGTAAAGAAGGAGCAGCAGAGACAAAAGAAGTAAACTACTATTTGGAAGTAGATCGCTGGAATAAATCAATACAAAGAAAATACTGACTGTAGATCTAATATCAGACAGCGTTTAGGAGGCACTGAGACATTCTGCAGACGGATGAAGTAATAGGATCTCGAATGAGTCAAGGACTGCAGATTGCATGTCATATGGTCAGATCTTTGAAAGATGAATTGGTCAGCAGTTAGTTTCCTCAACCTAAGGAAAACAAATGGCTATAAGGCATCAAAAACTTTTTAGATGCCTTAAAGGTAAAGCATTTACTCAATCATAACGTGAAGGATTATCAGTTGTTATACACTAGAAAACCGAAAAAGGTACAAACACACAATGTGCTTGTCGGATTTTACAGTTTGCAACTTGGTATGCCCATCTGGTAGGTACTACATAGGCAGAGTCGATCATGCTGTAAAAATGGTTCTACAACATTTAAGGACAATCCTGAATTCAGACTATGCTGCAAGACATTTCAGGGACTTCCATCAGTGCTCCAATCAACAGATCTACTGTTTTTAATATATTGTGTACTGCAACAACCAATGGGAGAGGGCAGAATATTTTTGTTATGACATTTGGAATACCGTTTTATCATTGATTTACAAACATGTTTTCCTGACCGTTTAAACACTGAAGAGGGCCTGTCTGTACACTCAGAAGATGAAGGGTAAATCTATTTGTGTAGCAAGGGCTATTCTGCAGTACACATATGCCATGCACATTTGCCTTTTGAGTTGTGTTTTTAGATTTTACTTACCAAATATCATACACTGTCTGGTTACAAACGAAATATGTTGAATATACAGTGGTCTTGCAGCCCTCCCATTGTTTTCCATTTGTTGACTTCACTGTCACTTCCATGGCTTGCCTTCTTGTTCTTGTGCTTATCCCTCCCCTGTAGCATAGCTTCTTTAACACCCTTTTTATTGACGGACCTGGTTCCTTCCACTGCTCACTTACAAAGAACAATTATTTATACATTTTTTGATTTGGCACTCCGTAAGATTACATGTGTTTCCCATCTCTCTCCATCATCACGTTGCTCTGTAGCTTGTGCACGTCTCCCTTGCTGACTCCGTTTCTGTCATGAGCTGCTCTCTCTATAGTGCTTCTCCTTCCCTGCTCTCCACTGTGCGCTTCTTACCCACGAACCCCATGGCGCAATCCTCCGCCGCTGGTGCAGCTTTTCCACCGCCTCCTCTCACTCACTACTGCAGTGTCTCCTCACCCGTGGTCCTTTTTAGGGTCGAGCCTGCGTTTCGCAGGGAGACTCTTTTGTATTTATAAAAGGGCTCGGAGCCCTGTCAACGTCACATCAGTGTTTTTTATTGGTTGGTGGGCTTCCCTAATTAAATCTGCTTGCTTTCATTAGTCGAAAGCACGCATATGGCATGCCTTTTCCGGTGGCTAGCCCTCCTCCAGCGCAGCGACCAAGTACAGAAAACATGCGAGGCTCGCTGTTTTCCATCGGGCTCGTGGACTTTTTTTTCTCTAATTTACGAGCCCGATCTCGCTTGGCAGAAGTCGAGCGCTTTAGGTACTTGATTTCACTTTTTCGGGTTATGTACATAAATGCACTTTTGCCCGATAGGTGAAAAGTCGGGTTAGGAGTTTACAACGCGATCAGCTCTAAAATGAGCAAACGCGAGACCCGATGCATTGTAAATGCTTGTTAATTTTGTGCTTTTGTGCTTAACCAAAAAAAAAAAAAAAAAGAAAACTACATTTTTTTTATTTTTATTTACTGATCCAAAATGGCAAATGCCACTTGGATCAATAAGGAAAACTGTGCCTGGCTACATGGGCCTACACAATGAAACGACCAGCAACAGGGGACATGTCAGGCCTTTTTTCTCCCAATGCACAGTGCCCGCAAACAACATTAGCAAAGGCAACACGTCCAAAAGGCTAGAGTTATTGGGTATGCTACTGCCCGTTTATTAATAGCTTTGAGTCTTTTGTAATTTTGTTTTTAAACTATTAAGACACAGGGCCACTGTAAATATGTGTTTGTGCAGCAGTGGCAAATTTTGCATAATTATTGATTTGCCACATTTTCCAATTAAAAATTCTGCCTCATAATGTGCAGATTTTAACAAAAAAAAAGGTTCTACCTCAAACGGATCAAAAATTACTAAAAATGCAGTGATAGGTCTTTTCTTGTTGCATAATTTACTTATCCCTGCTGCATAATTTACTCCTCTCCTGCAGCATAATTCCAGAGACCCTATACAAATGACATGTGAAAAGGATTAGTGGGTAGGAACTTCAATTTATCTGCACGATTTGATAAATATGACCTTATTTCGTCCACTTGGGCTGTGTTTGTGTTGGTTACAATAATAGGTATTCATCGTTGTTCATCTAGTCATCAATTTGTCATTGCATTCTGGAAACTGCAGTATTGGTATTTTCATACTATACACAGAGCTACATGTAAAGGGGCCATTTAGTGAACGATGTCACGATAGGTTTCACATCCCAGCCAGACATCATCAAAGAAGGGGGGGATTCCAGCACCTTTATTGTTGGTGGTTGTTGATGATGTAAGATTGTTTAAAAGCACAAAACGACCGTGCATCTCAGCATTGCATCATTTTTGTGCTCGTGATAAAGTGTAATGCATAATGTTTCAGATGAGGCAGCTATGCTTGAGCTGGACAAAGCACACACACAGCATGCACACGCCCAGCCCAAGGCACCGTGAATCACAGTGAGTTACACAACGCGAGCACACAGCCGTGTACACCTTTCCACTGTTGGCGTATTGTGGTCGGCTCTGTCTACGTGACTGCTAGGATATTTTCAGATGTCGGCAGCACTAAGCAGAATAAAATTAGCCGCCGCTTTACAGGAAGAAATCCTTCTCCCCGTGGGCCGAGAGCCGGCTAGCGAGCATTAGCTGCACACTGCGCCGCCGGACGAGTTATTAGACGGGGAGAGCGGGCACGGGGTGTGCCGCGGGGTCCAAAGAATTAATAAGGGAAGGCGGGTGCCGGGGACCCAGCGCTTCACCAGCGGGCGGGACAAAAACCACAATGTCGCAGTTTATAAAGGACGAGCCTGGGTGTTATTGATTTCCGACACACTTATAAGTAAGCATGTCTTTAACATATATTCTGCTTGCGAGGGCGCAGCTAATGCAAAACCCCCACAGGCCTTCGCCAAGAGTTTAATACCTCTGGGAGGGGCGCTCCTGAGAGCGGGGTGCCTGAGGCAATACGTGCACTGTACCCGGCGAGGCTGCTCAGCTGCGGAGCGACGGGGGCCCAGCTATGTTACACCAATAACCCCGGGCAGCTCTGCTACCTGTAGTATTATCATGGAGGCGGGGGCAACATCAACACACTACCCCGGGGGCGAGAAGAGGCTGCGGGTCCTCTAGGCGATCTGCACTATCACCACAGGGGCTCGATATCTTATGTGACCCACACATTATTGGGGAGGCTATGGCGCAGCTACCGGTAAAGTAAGCTAGGGGTTCAGTTATCTTTATGATAATTCAGGGGGTCCGTTATCAGGTCTCTAGGTGCGGCTGTACTTGCATGGCGGCTCAGCTATCTGCACAAGAGGGGTGTAAATTGGGGGGAAGGGATGTTAAATTAGTTCTAGAGGCCCCATCGTGATTAGAAAACCTTCCAGTTTACTAAAGGCCTACCTGCTGAGCTCTTGCGATGCTCTCTCATATACCCAACAGACTGCCCCAGTACAAATGGCAAGCAGAGGCTCCATTATTTCCTACAGAAAAGCGTTTGTAAGCCTACCCTCTGACGTACACCTCACCCTGTCTAATTTATTGGCTCACTATTATATCGAAGGCTCATGAGAAGGGAAACTCATCACCTAACAGTCGGAAATGCTGTCCTACAGATCAGTGTCTCTGCAAATCCGGGCCCTTCATCATGTGGTGTTTGTAAAGAAGTCCATCTTTTTGGCTGTTGTCCCTTTTTTTTTTTTAGGTCATTCTTGACAGCGCAGAGATAACTAATGTAACCAATTCGTTGTGCTAGTCACAGAGTGCACTTTACCTCTGCCAACTGATTTCACTTTAACCTCATGTCATTGGTTGTTTGGTGATTCATTCTGCCTCCTATGGAGTACTTGTCACAATGCATGAGAGACTAGTTTACTTCACAAAAGTAAACAATCATCTCATGCTGCATTTTTAATCACATATATGCACCATACAGAGGAAGAATTTTTTTTTTTTCTGCAGGAGGTTTTTTTAAATGCTTTAGTTAGGACTTGTATTATGCCCACAATTCACACTATTATACACTGATAAATGAGCAGCGACAAAGCTCGTAGTTATGATTTTATTATGGAAACACAAGTATACACAAATTCTGTTAGCGCACTGTTGCATATTAAAGCCATACCTACTGATTTTGCTAATGAGTTTTTTTTGCTCTGGACGTTGGGTATTTCAACCTTTTTCTGTGGCTGCATCCAATTTAATACACTCTTTGACATGCGGCCTGTTTAAAGGAATGCCTTTCATACTATTCTCGAAGTTGCTGCAACAATGTACATGCCCTCCCTATCTGTGCACAGGTTACTTATTTAGCTGGCAGGAATTCAGCAATGGAAAGCAGGAATTAAGCCAGCGTCTATTCCAACTACATTATGAATACTGTGTGGTTTTGCAATGACTGCTTTCCTGAAAGGCACTGATGCAGGGACATATTCAATACTAAATACAGTGGAATGTGACATCTTATTTGTAATTTTTGATTGGAAAATGCCATCAGAACCAAATTTACATTAAACGGGTAACCTGGGAATGAAAGAACAGTGGTCAAGTTAGATTCCAGTTACATTCTAGTTACACTGTATACATAGAGCAGTTATGAGCTTTGAGAATTATATGCTTGTAAGCAGCTACAGTGCATTTCAGTGCAATACACATTTCTGTCCGAATCACCTAAAACAAAACTTTGTAACTGTCTGCTCGCCAAAAAACACTTCAAATGTCTAGCGAGCAGGGCAGCAAGAATCTGCTATGGGCTAGACAAGTAAACATCTGTAATTGAATATCAATCAATCAAAAAAATGTATAAAGTGTGCTACTCATCCGTGGGGGTCTCAAGGCGCTTGGGGGGGGGGGGGGCAATAGGAGGGTCACTGTTTGAACAACCATGTTTTGAGGTTCTTTCTGAAGAGCAGGAGATCTTTGGTTTTGCGGAGGTTGATGGGGAGGGAGTTCCAGGTTTTGGGGGCGAGGTAGGAGAAGGACCCGCCTCCTGTTGTGGTGCATTGGATGCAGGGGACTGTGGCTAGGGTGAGGTTGGCTGATCGGAGATTGCAGGTGGGAGTGTGGAAGTTCACTCTTTCGTTGAGGTATGTAGGGCCGGTGTTGTGGAGGGATTTGTGTGCGTGGATGAGGATCTTGAATGTGATTCTCTTGTTTATGGGGAGCCAGTGAAGGGTTTTAAGGTGTGGTGAGATTCGTTCGTGGCGGGGGAGGCCAAGGACGAGGCGTGCGGCTGTGTTCTGGATTCTCTGGATTTTGCGTGTGAGTTTGAGTGTGGTGCCGGCGTAGAGGGCGTTACCGTAGTCTAGTCTGCTGCTGATGAGTGCCTGGGTGACTGTCTTCCTGGTCTCTGGGGGAATCAATTTGAAGGATTTATTTTTTAGAGTGCAGAGTGTGTGGAAGCAGGAGCAGGTTAGAGCATTGATTTGCTGTGTCATGGAGAGGGAGGGGTCCAGGATGATGTCAAGGTTGCGTGCATGGTTTGCTGGGGTGGGTGCGGGTCCTAGGGCGGTGGGCCACCAGGAGTCGTCCCATACGGTTTTGTAGGGGCCGAAGATGATGATCTCGGTTTTGTTGGAGTTAAGCTTGAGGTGGTTAGTTGTCGTCCAGTTGGCGGTGTCAAGGAGAGCTGCATGTAGGTTGGTTTTGGCTGTGGTGGGGTTGTGGGTGAGGGAGAGGATGAGTTGGGTGTCATCTGCGAAGGAGAGGATAGTGATTCCATGTGATCGGAGGATGTTGGCTAGGGGGATCATGTAAATGTTGAAGAGTGTGGGGCTGAGAAAGGACCCTTGGGGGACTCAGCAGATGATCTTTGTGGTGGTGGAGTGGAAAGTTGGGAGGCGGACTCTCTGGGTCCGGTCAGTGAGGAAGGAGGTGAGCCAGTTTAAGGCTTTGTGGCGAATTCCTATGTTGTGGAGGCGTGTGCGGAGTTTGTGGTGGCAGACAGTGTCAAAGGCTGCGGAGAGGTCTAGGAGGATGAGTGCGACAGTCTCGCCTTTGTCGACTTTGGTCCTAATGTGGTCAGTGCATGCAATGAGGGCGGTTTCCGTGCTGTGGTTCTTGCGGAACCTGGATTGTGAGGGGTCAAGAGTGTTGTTTTCTTCGAGGTAGTGGGATAGGCGGGTGTTGACTAGTTTCTCAGTGACCTTGGCGGGGAAAGGGAGGAGGGAGATGGGGCGATAGTTGGAGGGGATCTCTGGGTCGGCTTTGGGTTAATTTACGAGAGCGGTGATTTCAGCGTGCTTCCAGGGGTCTGGGTAGGTGGCGGAGTCGAAGGAGGAGTTGATTATGTCATGGAGTATGGGGGAGATGGTTGGGCTGGCTTTGTTGTAGATGCGATGTGGACAGGGATCAGAGGGGGATCCGGAGTGGATGGAGTTCATGTTTTTTTCGGTTTCTTCGTGTGTGGTGGGGGCCCAGGTGGTGACTGTGGTGGGGGGATCATGAGTGGGGGTTGAGTTGGGTGAGTGAGGGGTGTGTGTGGTATGAAGCTGTTGTGGATGTCCAGGATTTTGTGGTGGAAGTGGTTGAAGAGGGAGTCACATAAGGGCAGTGTGTGTGAAGGGTCTATGTTGCTGGCTTCGGCTAGTTCATTAATGATGGTGAAGAGTTCTTTGCTGTTTTGAGAGTTGTTGTCAAGGCGTGTCTTGTAGTGGTCTCTTTTGGCAGTGCATATGAGTTGGTGATGGGTGCGAATGGTGGGTTTGAGGGTGGAGAAGTTGGTTGTAGAGGGTTCTTGTCGCCATATTTTCTCCGCTTTGCGGCATTTGCGCTTGGAGTCTTGGAGTTCGGGGGTGAACCATGGGGCGTTCTTGATGTTGCGGGTGGCGATGTGTTTTCTGAGGGTGGCTAGTGTGTCTGCACAGGTAGTGATCCATTTCGAGAGGTTGTTTCCTTCTGTGTTGGGGTCGTTGGTGGTGGTGGGGGGGTTGTGAGCCAGTTGTGAGTTCAGGCGTTCTGTGGGGATCTTGTCCCACATGCAGTAGGGTGTGGTGTGTTGATGGTGGTGTGTGTGGGGTTTGGTGAAGGAGAAGTGGACGAAGAGGTGGTCAGTCCAGAGGAGTTCGGTGGTGTGGGTATAGGCTATGTGTTGGCTTGAGGTGAAAATTGCGTTGAGCGTGTGTCCTGCTGAGTGGGAGGGTGCGGTGACCAGTTGTTTGGGTCCGAGGTTGGTGAGGTTGTCTATGAGGGATGTAGAGTTGTGGTCGTTTAGGTTCGCCAAGTGAAAGTTGAAATCACCGAGGAGGATGTAGTCTGTGGAGGTGAGGGCGTGCGAGCTGATGGTGTTGGCGATGGTGTCGCAGAAGGCGGGGCGTGGTCCTGGAGGTCTGTAGATTAGTGTGCCTCTGAGGGTGGAGTTGTTGTTAATGTGGATTAGGAAATGTATGTGTTCTATGTTGTCAATATTGTGTTGGGAGCTGGTGGTGACTTTGATGGTGTCCCTGTGTAAGATGGCGATGCCACCCCCTGGCCTGTTGAGGCGGTCTTTGCGTTGGAGTTTGTATCCCTCGGGGGTGGCTATGGCTATGTCGGGTTCCGAGGAGGGGTTGGTCCAGGTTTCCGCGAGGAAGGCGATGTCAGGTGAGTGTGATGTGATGAGGTCCCAGAGTTCTATGGCATGTTTGTGAAGGGAGCGGGTGTTGAGGAGCAGGCAGTTGAGGTGGGTGGTGTTGGTGTGGTGCATGAGGGTGTTGTTGTGGGGTGTGTTCTGGTTGTGGGGTGGTGTGTGGCTGGGCTGGTTGGTGGGGGCAGAGTAGGTGTGTATTGTGTTGGGGGTGTTGTGTTTGTTGTGGGGGGGTCGCTATGGTTGGTGGTTGGTGTGTGGTGTGAGGAGCAGGAGAAATGACAGGTGAGGCAGGTGAAGGGGCCATGGGTGTGTGTGGGGCTGGAAAGGGTGCAGGTGGGGCGAGGGTCTGGGTTGAGTGAGTGGAGGGTGAGGGGGGAGTAGGTTTGTCTGAGAAGGCCAGGGGGACTGGCGCTGGGCGCGGTCTTGGCGCAGAAGGGCTTGCCTTTGGCGCGCTGCGGCTGCCCTAAATGGGGGGGGGAGGGAGGGAGTGGCAGCTGGGAGGAGGGAAGGCTGGATGAATGGGAAGGCTGGGGGGGGGGGGGGGGGGGTTGGCCGCAGGGGACGCAGCGGCAGGGGATTCCTTGGGAAAGCAGAAAACGGACGGTGAGGAGGAGCGGGGAGGCGGGAGGGGCCGCAGGAGACGCAGCGGCAGAGGATTCCTAGGAAAGCAGAAAACGGACGGTGAGGAGGAGGGGGGAAGGCAGGAGGGTCAGCAGGGGACGCAGCGGCAGGGGATTCCTTGGGAAAGCAGAAAGCCGACGGTGTGGAGGTGGCGCTGGGAGGAGGACCAGGGAGCGACCTGCCTGAAGAAGCAGGGTCAAAGGTTGCTCCTCGCTACCTCGCTGCAGCTGCCATAAATGGGGGCGAGGGAGGGAGTAGCAGCTGGGAGGAGGGAGGGCTGGACGAATGGGAAGGCTGGGGGGGGTGGGGCCGCAGGGGACGTAGCGGCAGGGGATTCCTTGGGAAAGCAGAAAACAGACAGTGAGGAGGAGGGGGGAGGCGGGAGGGGCCACAGCGGCAGGGGATTCCTTGGGAAAGCAGAAAGCGGACAGTGAGGAGGTGGCGCTGGGCGGAGGAGCGGGGAGCGTCCTGCCTGCAGAAGCAGGGTCAAGGGTGGCTAGTAACACCTCCTCCCTGTCAAAGTGCAGGTTCAGGTAGACTTCCTTTGTCTGTCTGCTGGACGGTGCTGTCCTGTTGGAAGAAGTTTCCCTAAAAAAACTGAGTACTATTGGGGTTGAGCAGTATGCAGCATACGTGATCCACCTTTGAAAGTTTCAGGCTCCCTCTTCTAATATGACCATTTTTGGACATGGCCCTTTCTGCAGGATCATCCACAAACTTTTTGCCTTCACCCTCCTGTTTTCTGAACCTGTTTCTGTTGGCTTTTAGGATTCTGTGCACTTTACCACTGCTAACCAGGGATAAAATGCTTGTGTTCTCTCCTTAAAACATGGCAGAATGGGTTTATACCCAAATGGCATATATAATTTAATTGTAAGTTTCTAATAATGAGGCTCAATTTGTGCCCAGAGCCTGTAAATGAAATGATAATAGTAGGCATGCAGCAATGATTGTGCCACTCACATAAGTAGTACTTTAAACATGTCTCAGGCCTGCCATTGCACCCTGTGTGTGCTGTTTAAAACTGCTATTTCAACCTGGCAAAATAAACCCTCTACCAGGCCCCAACCCTCTTTTTTAATGCATGTAAATCACCCCTAGGGTAGGCCCTGTACAGCCCAGAGGGCTGGGAGGCATGCATCTAAAAAATGGGACATCTACTTTTAATTTTTACATGTGAAGTTGGATTTGTATTAACAATTCTGAAAATGTCACTTTTAGAAAGCTGGCATTTTCTTGTCCTGAACCTTTGATGCCTGTAGCCTGATTCTGGGTCACATGACTAGGTGTAGCTGATAGATGGTCTTTGTGTATTTTTCTTAAACAGTGCGGCAAAAGGAAGATAGATGTTGTCAGGATGGGGCAGGCGGAGTTAACAAGGGGGAGGAGCTGTCACCTACCACACTTGCACATCACAAATGCTCTGCGTGAGCACTCTCACGAAGGGCTTGCCACTAGGCTATTTTGAACCTAGACAACCTGGAGCCAGGACATGGAAGAAGGGGATGCCTGACTCATCGGGGTGGAACTTCTAGAAGCTTCTCCTCAATTAAAAGGCTAAACAGGGTATAAATACTGGACCTCAGACACCATCTCTTCAGTACACTTCAGGACCTATTGATAATCTGCCAGGAGGAAGGGCTGCTGTGCTGTTGAAAGGACTACCACTCTGCAGGACAGCTGCTCTGAAGGACTGCTGCCCTACAATTGTAACCTGCTGCTTGCAGCCCCTTTTGTCTGAGTGAGGAGGACTGGACCTGCATCTCCTGAACCCAGATTGACACCAAAGGCTAGTTTGCTGTCCCCCTGATCTAAAGCCTCAGGGACATAAACAGGCTTCCAACAACCATGCAGATGGGTGAGTCCAGGTGCGAGTCTACCCCGCCAAGTGGTGCTGTCCCAGTCCTGGAACCTTGGAAGTGAGCTTAATGTGCTCTGCAGGCCTCTGTGAATCCAGAAGAACCAATGCATCTCCTCTGCAGCACAACGTAAACCAGAGTGGGACAGCAGCCCTCATCGACAGCAGTCTTGACAACAAAGCCTGACTCCTCATTGCAGCCCATAGGAACTAACGCATTGCCCCAGCTGTAAGCCACATCCTTGATGCTGGACTTTGTATCACACGCCCTATTCAACAGGATTCTAAATGAAAACGCATGCCCTCACATTGTAGCCTCGCCACATCTCAGAACTGATTCATCACTTCAGCTGCGCAAAGCATCTTCAAGGTAGATGCTCACAACTCTCATCAAAACTAGGATTCAAAGTGCTGTGTTCGGCAGGCATAACTGGGTCCCTATAGATGGCCCAAGCTTCATTGCGGTCAGCCTGAGTTTTTGTCCCGGTCCAGCATGACCAGATATACACAGTTGGCACTTTGTGCGTTTTGGTGCTATTATCACTAAAATCTTTACACTTGAATATCTCTAGTTCTACTGATTGGATTTCTGTTGTTTTTGTCTTGTTTTATTTATTAAAGAAAACTCTATTGTTATAACCTGGTGTTTGATCCTTTTTGTGTAGTGTTGCCACTGTATTACTGTTTGAAATGTTGAACAAAGACTACAAATTGCCTCAAAGTTAAGACTGATTCATCTGGGCCAAGCTACCAGAGGACTGAGCACAGGTTAATTTAGGGTTGGCT
The DNA here is from genome assembly GCF_031143425.1 of Pleurodeles waltl. Lineage (NCBI taxonomy): Eukaryota > Metazoa > Chordata > Amphibia > Caudata > Salamandridae > Pleurodeles > Pleurodeles waltl. The sequence continues at coordinate 971,197,210 of NC_090446.1, read as the reverse complement.
TGTGCCTCACCCTGACGAGGACTGTGATTGCCACTGGGCTAGGGCTCACACTCCAGTCACCCAACAACCACATTTCTTACAAGCATGTTGTCTGAGAGGCACTTCCAGTGTTGAGACCACTGCAGGTGAAGTTTTCCCAGGCAAGAACAGACATGATGCACCAGCAGTATGCACAAGGCCAGGAGGCCGTGAAGCATCAGAACCAAAGCAAGAGTCCAAAAAATCTAAATCACAGCATGAATGTCCTGGACTCACAGAGGAAGCAGAAATGACTTCAAGGTCAACATGTCTAGGATGGCCCCATTAAAGGGGATCCTTTACACTGGGTGGATTGGGATATTGGCTGACTGATCAAAAACCCCTGAGTGGACAGCAATTAATCTGTCATTTCTAAGGAGTCCATGATCAACTGACAAGAGTCCACCTTTAGCAGTGAGAAGCCGAGGTATGGGAATACGTGTATTCCAAATCTGAAGATGTGCAGCAACCACTGATTTCAATTAGGTGAACAATCGGGGACAGAGGTAAGGTCGAAGGGGAATATCATGAACTGGAGGTGCTCAGATTCTACAACAAACACATTGAAATGCCTTTAGGACTGTAGGATTGTTATATGGAAGTATGTGTCCTGCAAGTCCAAGGACACGCTACAGATCTAGAGGGTCCAAGTGCCCCAGGACCTGAGCCAACATCAGCATTCTGAGGTCCAATACTGTCATTAAACTCCATTGTTACGGGGAATGAGCAGTATTGCGAGCAGCAACCTGTGCCCCTCTGCGCATCGGGCACCCACTCAATCATCCCCTTGCAAGTAGTGTCTGAACTTCTCTGACTAGAATGGAGGCCCCATCAATGACTGGTCACAAACTGGTGAAACACCCGGAGGTGGGGACAAAAAAGTGAGGGAATAACAAAATTGAAAAATTTGAAGGACCTACTTGTCTGGAGTTACTCGATGACAGCCGGGCAGCCAAAAATTGACTTTAGCCCTGTACCAGTCACACATACCTGTTGGAGGAAAAACTAAAGTGCTTGGCTTGGCTGCCGCTGGCGAGAAAGAGGATGAGGATGAGGACTGCTGCATCTGCTAGTGGCCACGGCCTCTGCCATCACCTCTCCCTCTACAGCCACAAAAAAGTTGGGCAGGCTGCGAGGACTACCTTTCTTAGTAGACAAGGCACAAGGCCCTGGAGTACTCGTACATTTCTAGTACAGCTGGTGGAACTGCTGGAGGAAGGTAAAGTAATCCTAGGGAGCAAGCAGTAACCTGGCTATCCATAAAGCACTCTAGAGACTTTGCTCCATAGAGCCAGGCTCAGTCTAAAGCCATATCCATCAATGACATCCAGATGTCTCTGGAAAACCCAGTAACACTACTCAAGAATGTCATCTAACAACCCCTGGACAGCATCAAAGTCAGAAACGAAAATGGCATTTAACCTTGGATAGTACGGACACTGATGCAAAAGAACAACAGGAGAATCCTCCACACCTTCAGGCCATGCTTAAGCTGTTTCTTAGTGCGACACAGGTTGCTATCTAGCGAGTCAGCTCCGGATCTGACATCAAAAACAGGTACGAGTCCGTAGCTAGTGCCTCTGAAGCACAGGCCAGCTCTGAGTTAGGCACTATCAAAGGGGCCTATGGCAGATGAGGCGTGGCTGAGGCTGAATTGAGTCAGTTGGTGCCAGGGATCAGACCACTGGCAGAAGTGCAACTGGATGTCTTCAGAAAACAGTCCAGAAGAACAGCAGCATTGTTTCCTTAACATCCACAATCTGCTAGGCAGTTGAAGATGGTCCAGTGGACTTAGTGCACATTGGCACCAACCTCAGAAACTGTCTGGAACCTTATGACACAGCTGGAGTTGGAGCTTTCGACTACTGAATGCATGACTTCTCCCTGGAATGGGATGAGTCCTATTTGGTCTTATATTCATATGGCGACTTGTTTTTTCAATTTTGTTTTGACTTACCTGAGGATGGCAGCCAGGAATGGAAACAGATACAAGACCTTGAAAAGTACCATCTTTGCTTCTTATGGTCAGCAATGCAGAGTTTGGCTTCACACTCCCTGATGGCCTTCGCGTGGCAACAGGTCATGTTTGAATCATGTTTGGAGCCAAGGCAACAAAGCCAGATATCGTGCAGATCGTGACCAACATTTGTTTCCTGCAGATGTGTTAAACCCTTTGGTTTTAGGGGGAGAGATCCCTGCACACTCTCAAAAAAATAACTCTGCAAAAAAGGCAAGCAACTGAAAGAGTTAGGAGCAGAGTTCACAGTCCATGTCGAAGCACATGCACAAAGAGGATGAACTTGGCATGCAGGCGTAGAACCTATACTGGCATCTTATCGGATGCAGGATGGAGCCACCAACGAGCTTTACAGAGCCACCTACCAATACGCATTAGGCATTGACAAACATCCCCAGACCCAGTTTTGCAACTCACAAGATTCAAAAAGTGAGGAATCTGAGGTTAGAAGTATCCATGAAAAGTCTTGTTCACATGAGAAATACATGGCTGTCCGGCCCTTGCAGGTCCCAGTAAGAATCCTGGTTATCCCAATGTGCCTATAGTTCCTCATCACTGAGAGATATATGGAAATAATGGAAGAGGATAAGCAAATTACACCCCACCCCCACCAACTATCAAAGGAGGTCTTCTCATTGATTTGTTCGCATCAAGAGACATAGGTAAGGCATTTTTGATTTTCTATGCCTTAATTATGGGGTACAGTACCTGCGTCTTTATACAGTCTTACAGCCCCTGAGTAAACCTTGATTGATCTGCCAGGAGAGAGAGTACGGCAATATTAGAGACAAAGGAGCATTAGCAGTGAATGACAGCACCTGGCATATATACTTCCCAGCAGTTACAGACTAGCTACAACTTGTGTTTTTTGCATTCTCTGCAGATACTTTATTGAAAATAAATCAGTTGGGTAAAACTCAGTCTTATATCTCTGAAGCTCATGCATGATACAGTTAGTTGTCCCTACAAGGTCTTCATGTGGGACTGGTTACGTAGGATAACAAAGAAATATTGCAAACAATAGGCTTATCAAGCAGAAAAGTCACCCATTTGAAGGAATGGTGTACATGTCCCAGAGCTCATTGGATGAAGCCATTAACTGTGACAGCCCAAGATACATCCAAGGCCAGCCATCAGCCTGGCCCAAGCAGACACCAAGATCCTTATAAGACTTTAGAATGGAAATGGAAACCCCCACTACCTCTTCCCGGTAAGAGTGGTTCCGGGTGCACAAAAGCTTTGCAGCTAGACCAGAGTCCTTTCACCTAATCTATCACTTCTGCATACACCTAATAATTAGGATGGGCCCGGAAACCATACTTTTCACCATGCACAAGAACTAATCATTTCAAAAGGTTGCTGTCTGTCACAGTTTAGCTTTTTTCGAATCGTTTTTAAGATTGCAAATTTTATTTTGGGAATGGTGGGTCTTGTAGCACTAGATATTATGTTGCAAAAGTTCCTCTGTCAATAACTGGACAGAAAAGCTGCACTTTTAGATATAATGAGAAATAAAAAGGAAAATCTGTAATGCTTGCTCTGAAGTCTGTCAAAAACAAAGAAGAGAAGAAGACACTGCCTTTCCCACCTTGTCAATCACATACCCCAGAGACGACACAAGCCTACGTGCTCATCAGACACACCACAATGCTCAAAGCTATCCTGCGGAAATCAATCACTGAATCCACTGGTTAACAGGGCTGAGGGTCAAGTCGGGCTACAGCTACTGACTTCATCGAATGTAAGTCAACAAACTGGAGCAGCAGCAGGGGTGCTAATGAGGCAGACTTGTCACTGCACTTCCTGCCGAGGAGCGGGAACGCTGGCTGTGTAATGTATGAGTACGCTGCCAACCAACCCCTACTGCGCAATCCATTATACAAGAGAATAGTCATCCCTCCCCCTAGGCAGAGGCCAATTCTGAATGGGAATTCACTGTGTGAACCTACCTCCCCTCAACCATCCGGCTTAAAGGATAGGCTGTGTAAAAAAAAAAAAGATGTGCTAGCCCAGTAAAGGCCCTCTAAGCCCCCACCTATAGTCTACTCCTTAACTATGCCAAATCAAGCCACGCTGCCTCTGCTTATGGTTCAGCCCAAGAGATAAGGAGGGCCGGGGAGTAATGGGGGGGGGAGTGATGGTTGACAGAAAGGTGCATGCACAAAGGAAATACTGAGCACCAAGGAGCGAAAAGATCTACCAAAGGCCACTATGGCATGAGCAAAAATCACTCATGTCATCAACATTGCTGGACTACTGGACAGGCTGCAGAAGCTGATGGGTTTTTCCTGGAGATTTCCAGGCAGGCAGGTGTCTCTAAATGAACACAATGAAATGTAAAGCATGGACTCATGCCTGACAAACGAGTGACACACTCAGTCATGACAGCATTTCGGAGGACTCAACATACCTGGAAATCTAATGATCCGCTTCCCTTCTGAAATGAGGGAATAGACAATGCAAGTTCCCCAAACTCAATAAAGCTAGTATTAAAGTAGTAAAAGAAGACGCTTGAATGCTGGTTGTCTTAGAGCGACTATAGTCTTACCTCCAACTCCTGCTCCCTTTGTAGCGCAAACTGTTTAAATGACTTGACAATGAGGCCTGCGTTGGAGCAGTCATAGACAAATATAGAAGGACTGCCCATCCAGGTCTGCAGGTCGTAGATAGACAGCGGGATGTACTGTGTGTAATTCTGTGGAAAAAAAGAATAATACAAATAAGTTACAGACAGCAACGCCGACAACCCAGCACGTCTGACCAACAAGTGCTAATCAATGGTGAGTAGTGCTATAGGTCAGACCTGAGAACAGTATAACGCTTATTGCCAGTAGTATTCCATCTAACAAGACATGGACATTTTTATGACAAATTATTGATACCAGGTGTCTCAGTCCAATTTGTACATCGATGCAAAAATTAGACAGCAAGCTCTCTTAATGCACAGATCTGTTAAATGAACGTCACAAACTGAACACCTAGGCCCTCATTATGACTTTGGCGGGCGCCAATGCGGCCCCACCCCCCCCCGCCGCGGTCATTAAACCTGGTTTCCACCCACCGGCCCAGCGGGGATCTCGGCCGCAACACAGGAGCCGGCTCCTAATGGAGCCGGCGGTGTTGCGGCCGTGCAACGGGTGCAGTTGCACCCGTCGCGCTTTTCACTGTCTGCTATGCAGACAGTGAAAAGCTGCATGGGGACCTGTCAGGGGGCCCAGCGACTCCCCGTACCGCCAGCCTTTTCCTGGCGGTTCAAACTGCCAGGAAAAGGCTGGCGGTCGGGGACTCGTAATCCCCTAGGCAGCGCGCTGCCAAGGCGGATTATCACCGCCAGGGCAAATGTGGCGGGAAACCGCCGGCCCCGGCGGTGCGACCGCTGCGCTTCCGCCACGGTCGTAATTCCCGGGATTGCACAGCCAGCCAGTTGGCGGGGTAATCGCCACAACAGCCCTGGCGGTCTTTGACCGCCAGGGTTGTAATGACCCCCATAGTGTCCTCCAGACAGGCAGAGCTGTAGCAACCCTTCTCATCCTCTAATACACATCACAAATAATCTATAATCATATCTGTAAGTATTGCTACTTTTTCAGAAGTAACTTATCAGTCTCAACAGCACAAGTGTCAGCCTGTGTTGGTCAGCGAAGGGTGAGCAGTGATATGGTGCACCATCTACAACATACTGCTAAGAATGTCCTACTGCCACCTGCACTAGGTATGGTTGTTCATTGCTGTGGTTTACTTGGAAGCCTCAGTGAGAACTTGGGCCGTGCTGAAGAATAAGTATGAAACTGGATTAAACTGGACCCTCAGCAATGCCCTATATGTCCAGGGGCCAAGTGGGATTTTGGATTGTACTGGGGGAGAACAGGATCCCAGATTACCTTGCTCCCTTAGCAGGGTACGGAATTTTACTTAATGCAGCCCTAGGCTTGGATTTCACTCAGGCTGTTGGGGAACCAAGAGTTAACGTATTAGTTCCCCATGAATACACTAGATCGATGGCATTTAAACCACGGCCCCAATAAGATGTCCTGAGGCCAAGAGGCTGTGGAAAGGAACATTTAAACATCTTCAGTCATTTCACAAAGATCTTTGAAAGACAACAGCATTTTGCATAATTTCTGACAAAATATGCCTGCAGAACGAGAAAGGGACAGGATTTAAACGTCTGAAATTATAATTTGTCTGAAAGATTACTATGACAAAATTAAAGTACATAAGGGGTATCATTTTTGGTAAAATTCTTGGACATACAATCCCTGCTCAAAGTTCTGCAGCTGTTTTGACAATCTTTCTTTCAGCATATCATTTTAATTTCGTAAACTGGATTTAATGATAGGGAGAAGCGACCCATAAAGGGTTTTTTTAATTTCTCACTTAAAAAGACCACTTTCCATGCACAGACAATCTCACTTGAAACATATTCTTTGTGTGCAATGTTTTATACCATATGTGTGTTCTGATAGCTTGACAATGACTACTCAATATCATGTTTTCTATTACTTGGAGGTAATACACTGGCCGAACTAACACCACTACAGTGGTCGGCTTGCTTGCAGCCGTTTGACAATGACTGAGGCAACAAGTCATTTTGGCAGGCCCTGATCAAATAATTTTCTGAGGGAGGCCCTCTAATGGAGAGAGCAAGATCCTAGACTGTATTATCAGCTGAAAATTTGATCTCTTTATATAGCTAGACCCAGTTCCTAGCAGCAAATAGGGAGCACCTACTACTCCCAAAAGCTTAGCTTATTTGGCTTGCAGCAGTAGCAAGACAGCTGAGGTCCAAGTACAACACATATTACTGAAGTCAATAAATATTCATGTCAAGAAGGAGTAAGCAACTTTCAAAAGAAAAACATCTTGTTCTGTTTATGACAAAAGGAGAATGCATTACAATGGATACGTAGAGGAGCGCTCCCACAGGTATGCACCCAGCCAGGCTGGTGAAAAAGCAGCTGCTACTACAAACGTAGGAAACAGCAGACATGATTCATAGGGCTCAATGTTGACCAAGAGTTTAATGATCAACTGTAGCAGGATCAGCATCCTGGATAACTAACTCTCCGTCACTGGTACTGAAGTCTCCCAGGAGTGTTATCCAACAGGACAGACCTAGGAGTAGACATAGGTCATATTTTGAGGGTTCAGCTTTGCTCCTTTGAGTCTCTGCTACAACACTCAGAATTTTCAGTAATAAACAAAATATTTAAGAATGAAGAAGTGCTCACGGCACAAAGGCGTGAACAGAAGAGGCAGGGGAAAATACCTCAGACTGCTAAAGAAAGAAGGGAAGATGGGGGATGGGGCTACCTCCTCACCGCCGCTGGAGCACAGTCACCGAAGACCAACTAACCATCACCCTCGCCCAGAACCCGCCTACCGACCCGAACACCGCCGCCATCAACCTCCAACAGTGGATCCTCAACTGCGCAAACACCCTCGCACCACTCAAGAGGCCCACCGTCAACCAAGAAAAGAAAAAAGCAGCCTGGTTCACAGACGAACTCATCACCTCCAAACGCACCTGCCAGAAACTTAAGAAGAAATGGCTTCTCGAACGCACACCCGACAGCCTGACAACCCACAAGGAAGCCACCCGCAAGCACCACCAACTAATCCGACTCGCCAAACGTTCCCACTTCACAGAATGCCTAAACAACAACGCACACGACAGCAAGGACTGCATCGTGAAGGCGCTCTCCAACCCCAGCGCCAACGTCAACGACGTCCCACCATCCCAGAAACTCTGCGACGCACTCTCCACCTTCTTCTATCAGAAGATCGCCGTCATCCACGACAGCCTTAACACCATGCCTCCGCCAGACCCCACGCCCGACAACTCATCCTACGCCAACCGCCTCACCACCTGGACCCAGGTAGACGATGCCGAGACTCGCAAGATCATGAACTCCATTTATTCAGGATCCCCTTCAGACCCTTGCCCACACCACGTCTACAACAAAGCCGACTCCACCATCGCCCCCCCAACTTCGAAAGATCATCAACCTATCCTTCGAAACCGCGACTTTCCCGGACAGCTGGAAGCACGCCGATATCCAAGCCCTCCTCAAGAAACCCAAGGCTGACCCCAAAGACCTCAAAAACTTCCGCCCGATCTCCCTCCTCCCCTTCCCAGCGAAGGTCATTGAGAAGATCGTCAACGCCCATCTCACCCACTACCTCGAGGACAACTCCATCCTGGACCCCTCTCAGTCCGGCTTCAGACGCAACCACAGCACCGAGACTGCGCTCCTAGCCGCCACAGATGACATCAGACAGCAAATGGACATCGGCGAAACTTCAGCCCTCATCCTCCTGGACCTTTCCGCTGCCTTCGGCGCGGTCTGCCACCGCACCCTATTAACACGCCTCCACGAAGCCGGAATACAAGACAAAGCCCTCAACTGGATCTCCTCATTCCTCTCCAGCAGAACCCAGAGAGTCCGACTCTCACCCTTCCGCTCCGAAGCCACTAACCTCATCTGCGGCATCCCCCAAGGCTCCTCGCTAAGCCGGACGCTGTTCAACATCTACATGGCACCCCTTGCACAACTGGCCCGTCAGCACAATCTCAGCATTCTCTCCTACGCCGACGACACCCAGCTCATCCTCTCCCTCACTAAAGATCCACACACCGCCAAAGCCAACCTCCATGAGGGATTGAAATCCATCGCCGAGTGGATGAGAAACAGCCGCCTGAAATTGAACTCCGACAAGATGGAGGTCCTCATCCTCGGACGCAGCCCCTCGGCCTGGGACGACTCCTGGTGGCCCACTGCGCTGGGACCCCCCCAACACCAGCCAACCACGCACGCAACCTCGGTTTCATCCTCGACTCCGCCCTCACCATGTGCAAACAGGTCAACGCAGTTTCCTCCTCCTGCTACAACACCCTCCGCATGCTCCGTAGAATCTACAAGTGGATCCCGACGGAAACCAGAAAAACGGTGACCCAGGCCCTCGTCAGTAGCAGACTTGACTACGGCAATGCACTCTACACAGGCATCCCAGCAAAGGACATCCAACGACTCCAACGCATCCAAAACGCCTCCGCCCGCCTGGTCCTCGACGTACCCCGCCGATGCCACATCTCCCACCACCTGAAGGACCTCCACTGGCTCCCCATGGACAAGAGGATCACCTTTAAGCTCCTCACCCACGCGCACAAAGCACTCCACAACCCCGGACCCGCCTACCTGAACAACAGACTCAACTTCTACGTCCTCTCCCGCCAACTCCACTCTGCCAACCTCTCCCTCGTTCCCCGCTTCCAACGCAAGACTTCCGGCGGCAGATCCTTCTCCTACCTCGCCGCCAAGACCTGGAACTCCATCCAGACCCCCCTGCGCCAGACCCAGGACCTTCTCACCTTCAGGAGACTCCTCAAGACCTGGCTCTTCGACCAATAGCAGCCCCCCCCCCCCCTCCCCTCAGCGCCTTGAAACCCTACCGGGTACGTAGCGCGCTTTACAAATATTGTGATTGATTGATTGATGGGGCAGGGCAAAAGACGTGGTCTGCAGCACCAAGGGGGCAAGAACATAGAGCCTATCACCCATACTATCATAGAACAAGGGAGGTTGGTGGACCCAGGGGCACACCAGCAGGGTCAAGGCAGTTCAGTGGTGGGGCATGACAGATGAGCTGAGGACTTGTTAATGGGTTATTAGATCTGCACAAACTCAAGTATTAGGGGCTCTAAGGTTTTAAAGGAACAGGCAGTGGAGGAGTAATTGTGCCTGGCAGCCACCACCTCAGCTGATATCATTGTATTGAAAGTGTGTGCTTTGTAGGGGGCGGTGAAAAGAAAATAGAGCGCTTGGTAGTGGGAGCTGCTTCCCCCTTGTGTAGACCATAAAGTTGATCTGGGGGACCTCCCTAATAGCTACACAAGACTTCAGAACTGGTTTATTTTTTTATTTTGTTTAATTTCTAACAGTAATTGTGTGACCGGGAAATCACCACAATGGTAATGGATGTTTTACAATTGAATAAGCAGATAAATATTTCTAACAAAACCAAAAAAAGAGCCACAGTCGCATAGAACAAGACAAGGGAAAGTTGGGTTGGGAAGCCACAAGATGAAGAGGTGTACCGAGCGCCTTCAAGAGGCCAGAAGTGTGCAGGCCAGGAGGATATCTTCAAGGGAAAAGTGCAATGCTCTGGGACAGGCATAGGAGATAACTAGTGTTGGAGTCTTAAGTCTTTTCTTTACATGTGGAATTTAGAGACTGAGACAGGCCTCACTGCTGATCTTTTGAAATCCAACTAGAACAAGTAGCTAGCCGAGGGGAGCAGTCAATATCTAGAGAAGCAGGAGTGTGGCACAGCATTGACTGGCAGAGGGTACCACAACAGTCGTCAGTCACACATGACTATAACCACGCACTCTTAAGCCACTAGGAGGACAGGTAGCCAATGAGTCCTCTTACCAGACAGTCGCTATTCCCGGTTAGTATTTGTCAGTGGTGTCGGGACACAATATGAATTCTCTGCTCACCAATGCTTCCTACAGATTGCCGTTTACTTCACTTTCACTTCCCCTTAAGGGTCCAAATTTAAAAGGGTTCTGCGGTCAGGAGGAAGGCAGGCAACGGGAAGGTCTGGATGCTGGAAGAAGCTCTATGCTTTGCGGGTTCAAGCGGTGGACGCTGACACCGGAAGGCAGGTTTTCACTAGCGGGCCATACAGCCTGCAGGCCTGGACAACACGACAGACCTCATCCCTGGCATATCGCTTCAGAGATCCCAGCGGCTCCTCAGGGACCCTAACAGATATTGGTACACAGCCTCACTATTTCTTGGGGTACGATACATTCTTTCAGTCACTACAAAACTTGTCTTTAAAATACTCTTTGTCTTTCAAATACTCTTTCTGTCTTTCAAATACTCAAAACATTTTCTGGTGTGTGTGTGTGTGTTTTTTTTTTATATTTTGGTACTCGTTTTTAAGGTGGGTATGCAGGTTTTGTATCTAGTGGTGCTGCAGGCTGTGCAGATGTATCTTTTTTGCTGGTGGGTTCCTCGGGTCTGTGTAGGCTGAGAGCGAGTGATTTCCGTTTTCTGTGGCTGCTCACCCTAGAGTTTTGATTAGTCCCATGACAGCAAGGGCAAAGTATTACGATGTTAAATGGATGATGTCTTAATGATTAGGAAAAGTCAGAAGATATTCTAGTTTCTTGGGAGACAGCAGTCAGATACGGCTTTCTCGCTGAGAGCCATTCGTGTGCACGTCAGTGTTTTCGGATGGTTAACAGTCCTTGTTCCTTCCGATGTTGCACTTGGGTTTTGCTGTGCGTCTTCCTTCGTCTGGCTAGTTCCTGCCTGTGTGGTTTCTAACTTTGACATGGGTTACCCATCCTTCACAACCTTTGTTAATCCACCCTGCTGTATTAACCTCCTTTTCCATTTTATCCAGTCCTGGGTAATTTCACTTGTCTAGCTGGCTAATGAAGGGATCCTTTCACATGATTTTCTTTGTGGCTTCGTTCCTCTTGTCACCCATATGTTTTACCAGGTGCATGCTTTATACTCGTATTTTCATTTTCCCAAATCACAGCGCTTGGAGTCTGGTCTCATCTTCTATATCTGAGCTATGTGGACAATCAGCAGCGGAAGACGTACAGGCATAAGGAAAGTATGATCACTTTTGTTATCGCTATGCTCTCTATCAGCAGTAGCTGGACTGAGAAACCCAGAAAGGTATTATCAGTGTTGGGTCCTCGTGCATTTTGTACTTTGCCATATGCCGGATTTCTTGCTAAGTGGATGCTTGAGTATTTCATTTATTCTCCCTGCCATCTGAGTCCTATGTCTGGAAAATCTTTATTGCATACCCCTTTTAGGGCTCCCACCTGCAGCAAGCGTAACTTTCCAAGGTTTACGCTTGAGCACAAGCTCTCCCCAAAGCACTCTAGAATTAACGGCATTCATAGAATCGACCTCTCAGGCAACTTCAGAAACAGCAATGTGCCATCATAATACTTCGAGGCCACAGGCTTAGCGGCATGGGCCCAACTGCTCCCCAAATGACACCAGAATCAATGGCATTCATAGCAGCATCCCACCTCTTAGACACTGTCCCTCCTGTTCTATGTCTTGGTGTAGGGGGATCTGGTACAATAGCTTGATCCACGCAGTGTACGCCAAGGCGAAATTACATTTTGTAGCACTTTAAACAGGTATTCCAACCCCACTGTTTAGCCTCCCTTCTCACTGCCCAGGGCAGCTGCCACTAAAGGTTCTTCATTTGCATGCAGGTAATGTTAGATGCGGGCAACCTACCTAACGTTTGCTGCTGTTTTTTTATTTTTTTTGCCTGGGATGAATTCCAATTGATCTTGATGTATTACGTATGGAAGAACTTAGGATACACATTGCTAGTACCTTACTGGGAATTTTGGAGTCAACAAAGAACATCTATCAATGCAGCCTGTAGGCCATGCGCATTTCTTGTGGTTGTTGTTTGGTTTTGAGATTACCACTGTTGACGCTTTCCTCACTAATTCAGGCAGTATACCTCTTTTTCACAGACCTCCATGCACACCCTGTGGGGTTCTTCTATTAGTATGGCTGGAGTGGTTTTGTACACTTCTGTTGGTATGCTGCCCAGTCATGAAGTCTTACCATTGACCTTTTTCATTTTTTTGGGCGCATCTAGTAGCTATTTTTTGCCTAGTTGAGTTTCAAATTCTTCTTTGTCACACAGCTAACCTGAGCAGTTTACTATCATCAGAAATTGCTTTATGTTTTCTCCTTGAGAGGGTTTATTATCTGTAGAGTCGGTTCAGATATATTTTTTAATGTATTATTTATATTTGTTGAGGCACTTTGCATGTTCTAGTTATTGAATTGTCTCTCTGTGATGTTCCCTGTTTGATAGTCATGCTAAGTCTCCCTAATTTTTCAGCCTCCCTATGGAGTCGGAGTCTAAAGATCTTGTGGGAGTAACAATCCAGCTTAGCATATAGCTCACCCTATTTACGTTTCTCACCATACGCTACCCTTTTCTGAGATTAAGTTATGCGTTTATGTGTTTCCCTATGTAAGCTACTTTGTTTTCAGTCTTTGTTATGTTTCTTTGTAGCTGTTGCCGGATGCAGTGTCTTCCGTTTTATGCATGCCCTCTCAGTACTACTTTTATTTGTCTACCATTTTGTTGCTTGTGTGGTTGTCGTCCAACCTAACTGATTTTGAGTTGCACTGCCTCCTCGTGACCATTAACACAAATACAAAATTACTTTGTAGAGCTAGAAGGATCTTGCAGGTGATTCTATGGTTAATACACCCAGACCAGTAATGGATTTATTCCTCGCTGTAATGCAATAATGAATGTGTGTCCATTTAAAATATTTTATAAATATATCTGACGGGAAACACGTGTGGCTTTGTTAGGCATTGAAAAGACCTTCAGTAATGGGACGAGAGGTTGTGTGTTAAGAGCTGATACAATTCAATTTTGGGCATACTTCTACAGACTAAAGGGGGTTATTGTACTCACAGCTTGCGAAGGAGTAAAAACGTCCAGGAAGAGCGTTGAAAGTTGGACACTGGCTAGAAGTACACAAATGGGACGGCCCTTTGTCCTTCCTTTTGTTCACGTTAACTATGGGACCCAGGGCTAACATTATCAGAATAAAGATTGGGGAATAAGGATAACACATGATGATTCATTCAGTGTCCTTATCGGCGTATTACATTTTTGTTTTTTTGTTTTTTTGTTTTTTGAGATGCCGAGCGATTCATGGCAGCTATGCTAGACATGTCAAATGAATACTGAGATTTGTCACGGCTGTACACAAACTCAGCCAAAGACTTGTTTGTTTCTGTTGGGTGGTGCTGATGAGCCGAGATTGAACCTAACAGCAGGTCTTGGGTCTACATTGGCAGATCAGGAACCTGAGGAATTTTGGAATCACGGAGGCACATGGGACAATTAATTTCATTAATATGAGCATGGGTAGCATATTCACGCAATGCTTTTCTGGAGGAGCCTCTTTTGTCAATTATGGGTAGGACTGCGCTGAATAAAATGGTCAAGCTTAGTATATGACTTTACATTTGTTGGGAAATTTTTTGTCTGCTTTTTTTGTGAGTAGTTGGTGATCTAGATAGAATGCTGCCCTCCCTGATATGTGCAGACACCATCATAGGTTTAGGCTGAAGACACTGAAACTGACGTATGGATGAAGTGATGCATGTACTAGATATGGAGTTCTATAATTTGGCTTCCCAGCTACAGCACCTTCCTGGTTAGCTCAATGACTTCCCTGACACGGAAACGCTTTGTTGATGGGATGTCACTGCAATGTGCCACTAAAATATCCGTTTTTGGCTCCAATGATGCTGCAACCTGCCATGCCACACCTGCTTTTATAGGTCTAGAATCTTAGAATGGGTGACCAAATCAGCATTGAAAGTGGTGACATTCATGACAGAAACACCGCTTTGGGGATGGACGTTTTCGCAAGTTATACTTTGAAGCTGGAGTGTCTGGCTGGATAGTTGGAGCAATCCTGTTGATTTGTAATCTTTATGTTTAGCAGAAATTTGTGACTTTCGATAGGAGAGTGGTACAATTCTGGGTAACACAATTCTTAGACTAATCTAGGCTGGACATGCAATCCCAGGTCATTGGGGTGGAATTTACCAGTCAGTGCCGGAGGCTGAACTATCCAGGGAGATGGATTCACTGCAACGGTGGACACAGATAGTCCTCTTTGTATACAGTACTTACCAAAAGGCACTCTGGCCCTGACATACAGGTCGAGCTGAAATGGGAACTATCAAATGTCTCCTGGAATAGGGCCATCATGTATGCCCTCATGTATGCCACAACATCGACAAGAAACGTCCAGTCTTCACTGATCCAACCCAACATCAGGAATGGTCACTTCTCTGACAAACAGTATCTACCCAACAGAGAGGGATGGCTGCAATCGATGTGGGGCAGATAATACAGCTTTTTTTCCATTTGGTTTGATCATGTAGGCTTGTGACAGATTTTTAAGAGTAGTAGAATGTTTAATATAATTATATAATTGTATTATAATTCTTCATAATACATTGTATATTAAATCTGCATCCAAAGCCCAACACTGTAAGATCCAGTTCAAATGTGTAGCATTGGTGTTACAAATGACAAAGAGGCATATGGCAATACACTAGCTCAGTGGTTCCCAAACTGTGGTCCGAGGACCCCTGGGGGTCCGCGAAGCCTCCTCAGCGACTGCTTAGAAAATTAAATAATATTAACAGATTATGTCCCCTAAGCTTACAGTAATGACTCATTGGGAGGGGGGGGTCCCCGGATTCCAATAATGATTCAGTGGGGGTCCACAGAAGTCGAAAGTTTGGGAACCACTGCACTAGGTCATGGATACTCATTGTATGGCTCCCTGGTGAGCAGCAGCACAGTGCTGCGGTAAACTTGATTAAGCACTATCAGAAATATGATGAGCTACGGCAAGCATTTATTTACACGTCAACTAAAGTAAAGAAAAAGAAAAGTAGCACAGAAGGTGCTCTGCACCATGTATCTTTAGGAACACCTTCATTTTTAATGACACCATGCAACAAACAGGTAAACATATGATAGAGCATGGGTACTCACAAACTTTTTCTCGGGGGCCAAAATTGCAGTATGGTTTGCGGCCGAGGGCCGCACTGAAGTGACAGCGGGGGGTGGGGCTTAGAGGGGGCGGGGCTTAGAGGGGGAACAACCACTCCACCCCCTTTTTCAAAACATCTGCACACTACCCCAGTAACACACACAGCGCCATCTGCACACTGCGCCATCTGCTCCCACCCCTACCCCAGTAACACACACAGCGCCATCTGCTCTCACCCCTACCCCAGTAACACACACTGCGCCATCTGCACACAGCGCCATCTGCTCTCACCCCTACCCCAGTAACACACACTGCGCCATCTGCACACAGCGCCATCTGCTCCCACCCCTACCCCAGTAACACACACAGCGCCATCTGCACACAGCGCCATCTGCTCCCATCTGCTCCCATCTGCTCCCACCCCTACCCCAGTAACACACACAGCGCCATCTGCTCTCACCCCTACCCCAGTAACACACACTGCGCCATCTGCACACAGCGCCATCTGCTCTCACCCCTACCCCAGTAACACACACTGCGCCATCTGCACACAGCGCCATCTGCTCCCACCCCTACCCCAGTAACACACACAGCGCCATCTGCTCCCACCCCTACCCCAGTAACACACACAGCGCCATCTGCACACAGCGCCATCTGCTCCCACCCCTACCCCAGTAACACACACTGCGCCATCTGCACACAGCGCCATCTGCTCTCACCCCTACCCCAGTAACACACACAGCGCCATCTGCACACAGCGCCATCTGCTCCGACCCCTACCCCAGTAACACACACAGCGCCATCTGCACACAGCGCCATCTGCTCCCACCCCTACCCCAGTAACACACACAAGGCCATCTGCACACAGCGCCATCTGCTCCACCCCTACCCCAGTAACACACACAGCGCCATCTGCACACAGCGCCATCTGCTCCCACCCCTACCCCAGTAACACACACAGCGCCATCTGCACACACACAGCGCATACACACAGCGCAATCTGCTCTCACGCCTACCCCAGTAACACACATTACATTAAAAACAAATACATAAATAACCAAAGAGCCTTACCTGACTCAAAGCACTGTAAAGATGCCACAAATGTGGAACAGCAGGCAGGCAGGCGGGCAGCAGACGTGGAGCCGGTGACCGGAAGCAGACGACAAAGCCCTGTAAAAGTTAGCTGCAAGCGCTGACTTTTATGGGGCTTTGGCTTCCAGGATCGTCAGGGTAACGCCATAAACAATGGCCGCCGTACGTAAACAGAGGAGGGCCGCGGGAGCATGCGCAAGGAAGCCACTGTTGCGCATGCTCCCGCGGCCCTCTTCTATGTTTACATACTGCTGCCATTATGATATGGCGTTTGGTGTGCATCTCGCGGGCCGCCAAGCTAGGTCCGTGGGGCCGCTGGCGGCCCGCGGGCCGTACTTTGAGTACCGTTGTGATAGAGGCTCTTAAAAAATGTATTTCTTTACTGTGTGGAAGTGTTTAACTTTAGTACATCAGATTGTACCACTGCATTAAAAAACATTTATTAAGTGAGATTTTTCAAAGATGAACTTGGAACATTCATGCTTCCCTTCGCCCTGACAACAATGGCATTAGTGAACGGTGAGGCAAGTCAGTTGTCATGTGCACCCACTGTGTGGACTAGATTCTTCCTACACATGGAACATTATAAACTGTTAACTCAAACACAAGAGAAAGACTTGCACAGGGTACACAATGAACTCATATGAGACTGAATTTTCACTGCCCCATGTGTACAATCCAATGATTGATTCGTTTCAGACCTGTTTTTTTATGGAAACGTTATTACCAGTGTTTAGTATCATTTAAGTTTCTCCTATCTCTGTTAAAAAAAGAGAGAGAGAGAGAGAGGAGCAGAGCAATATGGTCAACACGTGATTGCCTAAGAGTGCACAATCTGCCACAAAAGGAGATGGGGAGTAATTAAAACCAAGCCTTCTACTGCCATTCTTTCCATCTTGCTCATTACACAACTGGGTGTGCGTGATTCTGACAGTGAGACCTATGGAATACTCTCACCAAAAAATGCTATTGTATAGTGCTTACTTTGAGCAGGCACTTGGTTTTGGGTACCAGACTTATCTGTCCTCATCAAACATATACAGAGATTAAGAGAGAAAAAACAAAGAGGAAAAGATGAAAAGAAAGACGTAAAACGGTCAGAAAGGCAGAACGCATAAATTTATAAAAGTGAGAAAATGTGGCAGGGAGTGTCTGGTAGTGGATTAAAGAGGCATGAAGTGGATTCAAGACTATGTAACCTTTGTATCCGGACACATGGGCATTTCATAGCAATGGCTGCAGACTTCTGGACAGAGTTTTGGGTGCCACACTCATTCTATTACGAATTAAGCACCTGTGGAACTTGCTCAGACACAGAGTTCACAACCAGTATATTTTGGCAAACGTATGTGTTAGTGTCAAGTCACCTTAGTGCCATGGCTAAAATTCATAGCAACTTTTTGAAAATACCAGCCTATTACTGCCGGGTTTGGAGATAAGAAAAAGCAGATGGAACCATAACTGCATATCCATTTATGGCAGGCCTGGTTTTATGGGTAGAAGTAGATTTACCTGCAAATCAAATGGTCATGTAGAGGTGGCCACCGCTGATTGGCTGACATATCTGCCTCCAAGACTTCCAATAAACAGAGGGAGTCTCAGTGACAGGTAGCCAATGGACAAGGGAGGCTTGGGTGTGGCCCAACAACAACACAAACGTTAGGGAGGCATCAGACTCTTTAAAATGTTCCAGCTCAAGATTTTCTATCACACAAAAAGTATACCATTCTTTCCATGGGGTTGACAGGCTCTAGCTGTGGGGTTTTCCTGGATTTTATTCGGATGGCGGCCTAGCCTCACTGCAGGGGAACATCAGCTGATATTGTGCGCCTAAACACAGTATGTCGCTACAAAGTTTTTGAGGCTGGGTAACTTGCCCAAGAAATAGGGTAATGGCTGTAAACCCGTGGCATAGACCTTTAGCTGTCACCCAGCCAGGTCCCTGTGGGTCAGAATGCGCAGGCCGATGTACAAATATTGTATCTGAAAATTGCAGAGGTACTTAAGACTTTTAGTGTTGCATACAGCGACACCGTAAAGTGCCAATATTCTACTGAGCTTCCCATATCCCATTAGACCTCGGTGGTGTGATTACATCTTCCTAGAAGTGACCTGCAGAGAAGGATTCTGCAGCTATTTCTGTGTGTAAACACCGTTCAGTATTTGCGAAGTCAAAAAAAAAAAGGAGGAAGATTAGAGTAAAGACGAACGAGTTACTTACCTTCGGTAACGACTTTTCTGGTGGATACATTAGCTACCTGTGGATTCCTCACCTGATGAATACTCCCATGGCGCCAGCATTTGACGGAAATCTTCTTACTAGTCTCTGCACGTCGACGAGGACGTCACTTTAGCCCACGCGACGCCGTCTGACGTCATACAGGCAATAAGAAGTCCTCGCCGACGTGCCGATGACAGTACCAACATTTTTTACGTGCATGAGAATAATAATAATAACCCAATGCAATGAAAGAGCAAAGCAACATCTCTTAATATTGTAAATCACACAACATTGCAATAAAATAGCTATAGATTTAATATAACTTTTTTTTTTTTTTTTTTTTTAAACAAATAAATATATTTATACATACGAACCATGTATATACCCAATATATATATAGATTTATATATAAATATACACATATATACAAATATCATACATGCAAAATGTATTGCAACTTTGAATACCAAAAGGAGCACACTCAAGGATTGCTTGGAGAGACCAAAAAGGCAACGGGGAGGCGGGTGGGACCGTGAGGAATCCACAGGTAGCTAATGTATCCACCAGAAAAGTCGTTACCGAAGGTAAGTAACTCGTTCTTCTGATGGATACAACTACCTGTGGATTCCTCACCTGATGAATAGAGTCCCAAAGCAGTACCACGCCCGGCGGTGGGTGCCTAAATGGTCAAACCAAGAAATCCTGCAGCACTGACCGTGCAAAATGACCGTCCCTTCTGACCTCAGAGTCCAAACAGTAATGTTTCACAAAAGTGTGAAGGGACGACCAAGTTGCGGCCTTGCAGATGTCAACCACAGGAACACCCCTGGCCAAGGCCGAAGAGGCCGACTTAGCTCTGGTGGAGTGAGCTCTAATGCCCTCAGGCGGATCCTTCTTTGCCAAAGAGTAACAGATTTTAATGCAAAGAACAACCCACCTGGAGAGTGTTCTCTTGTGGACTGCCTTTCCTCTCCTCTTGCCCACGTATCCGACAAACAGCTGATCCTCCAGCCTGATATCCTTCATTCTGTCGATATAGAAGCTCAACGCCCTTTTTGGGTCCAGGCGATGTAGTCTTTCTTCCTCCTTTGAAGGATGAGGCGGAGGATAAAACGTGGACAAAGTGATTGTCTGAGCCAAATGGAAGGGTGAAACAACCTTCGGAAGGAAAGCAGCCTTGGTCCTCAACACCACCTTATCCCCATAAAACGTTATATAAGGGGGTTTAACCGATAAGGCCTGCAACTCACTCACTCTCCTTGCAGATGTTATAGCTACCAGGAATACTGTTTTAATAACCAAATACCTTAAGGGGCAAGAATGCATAGGCTCAAAAGGGGACCCCATAAGGAAAGTCAGGACCAAGGACAAATCCCATTGAGGCATAACGAATGGTTTTGGAGGATATTGATTCAGAAGACCTTTCAAGAATCTGAGAACAATAGGGGATTTAAATAACGATGGTTGGTCTGGAAGACAAATGAAGGCTGACAAGGCCGACAAATAACCCTTAATGGTAGCTACTGCACAACCTTTCTGCGCTAGAGACAGTGCAAAAGACAAAACATGTGACAGATGAGCATGTAAGGGATCCATCTGTCTCTCTCCACACCACATAACAAATTTAGACCACCTATTAGCGTAGATAGATTTAGTGGAGTGTCGCCTGGCCGCTAAGATAACATCCACTACATCAGGCGGGAGAGAGAAGGAACTCAGGTTGCCCCGTTCAATCTCCAAGCATGTAGGTGCAGACTCTGGAGGTTGGGGTGTAAAACCTGCCCCTGCGACTGCGAGAGGAGGTCTGCCCTGAGAGGGAGACGGAGCGGAGGGCACAGTGAGAGTTGGAGAAGGTCGGAGTACCATACCCTCCTTGGCCAATCCGGAGCTATTAAGATGACTTGGGCCCGGTCTTGGCGAATTTTCCTCAACACTCGAGGAATCAAGGGTATGGGGGGAAACGCGTAAAGCAACTGGTCGCACCAGGTTATCTGAAACGCGTCTCCCAACGCTCCCTGCATCGGATACTGGAGGCTGCAGAATAACGGGCAATGCGCGTTCTCCCGAGTGGCAAACAGATCTATCCGAGGAAACCCCCACATCTGGAAGATTAAACAGACTTGATCTGGATGGAGACGCCACTCGTGGTCTGCCGAGAATTGGCGACTGAGACTGTCCGCACGTACATTCAAGACCCCGGCCAGATGATTTGCCACCAAGCAAATCTGATGGTCCTTTGCCCAGGACCATAGCCGAAGAGCTTCTCTGCAGAGAAGGTACGACCCTACTCCTCCCTGTTTGTTTATGTACCACATCGTGGTAGTATTGTCCGTCAGGACCTGTACCGACTGACCACGAAGGGATGGGAGGAAGGCCTTGAGAGCCAAACGTACAGCCCGTAACTCCAACAGATTGATATGAAACACCTGTTCCTCTGGAGACCAAAGCCCTTTGATCTCCAGATCCCCCAGATGAGCTCCCCATCCTAGGGTGGAGGCATCCGTTATTACCGTGGCCACTGGTGGCGACTGCGCGAACGGCTTCCCCTGTGAAAGATTGTTGCCCGCAATCCACCACTTCAATTCCACAGCAGCATCTCTGGAGATCTTGACAGTACCTTCTAAATCTCCCTTGTGTTGAGACCACTGCCTTCGGAGGCACCACTGAAGAGCCCTCATGTGCCAGCGAGCATGCGTGACCAACAGAATGCAGGAGGCGAACAGACTGAGCAGACGAAGGACCTTGAGGACTGGAACTACCGCTCCATTTCGAAACATTGGAACCAATTCCTGAATATCTTGAATCCGCTGAGGCGGAGGAAAGGCTCGACTCAATGTTGTATCCAGTACTGCCCCTATGAACAGGAGGCGCTGAGAGGGCTCCAGGTGAGATTTGGGCACGTTCACCGAAAAGCCCAGGTCGAACAACAACTGGGTTGTTGACTGCAGATGATGCGACACAAGCTCCGGGGACTTGGCTTTGATCAACCAGTCGTCCAAGTAAGGGAATACTGCTATCCCCCTCCTTCTGAGCTCCGCCGCAACCACTGACATCACCTTTGTGAAGACTCGAGGTGCTGAAGTAAGACCAAACGGGAGGACCGCAAACTGATAATGCTGCGACCCTACCACAAACCGGAGATACTTCCTGTGCGACTTGAGTATCGGGATATGAAAGTAAGCATCCTGCAAGTCGACAGACACCATCCAATCTTCCTTGTTCAACGCCAAAAGCACCTGTGCTAGGGTCAGCATCTTGAACTTTTCCTGTTTGAGGAACCAATTCAAGATCCTCAGATCCAGGATTGGTCTCAACTGACCATCCTTTTTGGGAATCAGGAAGTATCTTGAGTAACAACCTCGACCCTTTTCCTGCTCTGGGACCAACTCTACCGCGCCCTTTGAAAGGAGGACTTGAACCTCCTGTTCTAGCAACAGGAGGTGTTCTTCTGAACAATAAGATGGGCGGGGCGGGATGAGGGGCGGGAACTCCCGAAAGGGAAGGGCGTAGCCTTTTCCCACAATGCCGAGAACCCAAGTGTCCGTTGTGATAGACTTCCACTTGTGGAGAAAACGCTGTAATCTTCCCCCTACAGGAGAGGAGTGAGTGGGAGACGGTGGAAGCCTAAGGCTGCTTCCCCTGCTGCACCCCTCCAGAGGACGAGGAAGAGGCAGAGTGCTGTTGAGAGGCTCCTCTGGTACGGACCCCACCCCTCCCCCTCCCTCTAAATGACCTATAGGGGAGGGAAGAGGCGGGTTGCTGGAACCTCCCCCGAAAGGAAGAGGAATAAGAGCCACGCCCAAATCCCCGAAACCTCCTGAAAACTCTAGAAGAGGCAGAGGAAGAAGGAGCTTGCAGTCCTAACGATTTGGCTGTGGCTCTGCTCTCCTTAAATCGTTCCAAGGCTGAATCTGCCTTGGCTCCAAACAGTCTGTCCCCATCAAACGGGAGGTCCAGCAGGGTCGACTGCACATCCGCAGAGAACCCTGAGTTTCGGAGCCAGGCCTGTCTTCTTGCCACCACAGCCGTGCCCATCGCCCTGGCCACCGAGTCGGTCGTGTCCAGCCCAGACTGGATAATCTGGGTCGCGGCAGCCTGGGCGTCCGAGACCACATCCAAAAGACCCTGGGGAAGCTCCGTGAATGAAGACGAAATATCATCCATCAGCGCATGGATGTACCTCCCCAGAATGCACGTGGCGTTGGTGGCCTTCAACGCCAAACTGCATGACGAAAATATTTTCTTGGACTGCGCATCCAGTTTCTTGGAGTCTCTGTCTCCAGGCACCGTCGGGAAGGAACCAGGCGCTGACTTTGAGGAACAGGAGGCTTGCACCACCAAGCTCTCCGGCGTAGGGTGTCTAGAGAGAAAGCCAGGGTCAGATGGTGCAGCTCGATACCTCCTGGCCACAGCCCTATGAACGGCCGAGGAAGACACCGGCTTCTTCCACACCTCCAACACCGGATCCAGCAAAGCCTCATTAAATGGCAAGAGAGGCTCAGCTGCAGCAGAGGCCGGATGCAATACCTCTGTCAGCAAATTCTGCTTTGCCTCTGCCACCGGCAAAGGCAGGTCCAAAAAGCTCGCTGCCTTCCTCACCACAGCATGAAAGGAAGCAGCCTCCTCCGTATATTCCCCTGGAGATGAAAGGTCCCACTCAGGGGAAGTGTCCAGCCCACTGGCTGTATCCAGACCATGCAGTCCGTCTCCAGAGTCCTCAATCTCTCCCTCCTCTAGGACTCGCTGGTACTCTTGCTCTTCTAAAAGACGGAGAGCACGCCTCCTCGAATGAAGTCTCTCCTCGATACGCGGAGTCGACATGGCCTCCGCCGACGTCGAAGAACGGCGCCGATCTCCAGAAGCATCTGACGCCGCGTCCGGCGCCACAGGCAGCTTCGGCGCCGAGGCAGGAGCCGATGGACCAACCGGAGTCACAGGGCAAAATCCTGACTTCGACGGAGGGGCAACCTCCGGGGCCGAAACATCCGAAGCCACCGGAGCGGCCACCGACGCCGGCACCGGCGCCGAGCCCACATTCCCAAAAGGGAGAAAGGGCATAAAGGGTGCCGGCCGAAGAGGCGCAGGATCACCCAACGAAAAGGCCAAGGGCCCCGAAGGACCAGCCGGAGCAGCTCCTGGAGCCATCTGCTGAAAGATGGTATACATCGCATTAAGAAACGCGGTACTATCGGCTCCAGGAGTGGGAAAAGCCGGATACTGGGGTGCCTGGATCGAGGGCGACCCCGACGCCGGCCTCGACGTCTGCGACGCCGGAGAAAACACAAGAGGCTGCACCACCTCAATCACTGACGCCTGACCAGGTGAAGTCGGTGACGCCGGAGAGGGCAACGGCGTCGATGGATGCGGCGTGACCGTGGGGCTGACCTCCCAAGTCCTCCGACGCCGAGCCGAAGGTGACCTCGAACGAGACTCCTTGCTGGAGTGGCGTTGTGAGTCTCTACGGCGCCGGGAGTCTCGATGACGCCGGTGAGACCTTGGCGAAGAAGACTTCTTATGATGTTTCTCCTTCTTCTTTGACTTTGCCATGAATAACTTGGCCTCGCGCTCTTTGAGGGCCTTCGGATTCATGTGTTGACATGAATCGCAAGTCGAGACGTCGTGGTCGGAGCTCAAACACCATAGACAGTCGGAGTGAGGATCTGTAACTGACATCTTGCCCCCACACTCTCGACAGGGCTTGAAACCCGACTTCCTCTGAGACATTGTTACCGCAGAGAAGACTACGCAGCAGACAATACACTGTAACCACGAAGGTAACAGTAACTCCCTCGAAGATAACCGTTTCGAATGCACGGAAAAAAGGGAACTGTCATCGGCACGTCGGCGAGGACTTCTTATTGCCTGTATGACGTCAGACGGCGTCGCGTGGGCTAAAGTGACGTCCTCGTCGACGTGCAGAGACTAGTAAGAAGATTTCCGTCAAATGCTGGCGCCATGGGAGTATTCATCAGGTGAGGAATCCACAGGTAGTTGTATCCATCAGAAAGGCAGGGTTGCAAGGACAGAAGTGGTGCATGGCTCATTAATTTTCCAAAGATATGGTCTTGGGTCGCGAATTGGCAAGAAATAAGTTACCATGTGCCAGAATGAGAACATCCTTAAATGCAGAATTGGTGCATGCTCGAACACACTTTAGGCACATTTGTGATGGTCAATACCTCAGAACAGGTGCCAGAGAGGCGGCCGATGCCTGAGTACATCTGTGACGGTCGGTACTGTCAAGTGGCAAGCAGTGCCCAGACAGCAGGCTCCTGTCGGAGGCACATCTGTGACAGACGACATTGCCAAGAAGATGCCACAGGAGTAAAGGACAACCAGCCTACTTCCAAAATGTAAGCAATGTTCTTTGTCAAGCAGTTACTAAGAGAATGAACCTGCCAACTCTGCCGGGCGGAGGGGAAGGTGCCGGGAAAGGGAGGGGGGCCTCCAAAGGGCCACTTCTGCACAGAACACTGGGGAGGGGAGGGGGTGCTCAAGTTTTGTTACGCCACTGAAAACATGCTTGGTCAGCTGGAGCCAGTTTTGAAGGAGTGGTTCCAAGGAGCATCGTGGGCATCCGGTACTCCGAAGATGCTGCTGCCGCGAGCTGCGAGAGACCCAAAGCGCAGAGTGAGGTCAAGCAGGGAGGAGACCGGTCTTAAAAGGGAGAACAGGCTAACACTGGGAAAATACAACCTAGCGTCTAGCCCGGAGATCAAATACCTATAAGGAACTCTGCGGCTAAAACTGCAGGTGATAGTGTGTATGAGAGCTTGTAGGATTTTGCAGAGCCGGCTTTTAGGCTCTGTCAGCGGTGCGGCCGCACCGGGTGCTGACCTCAGGGGGGCGCTGTGTTTAGCAATAACTTCGGAAACTTGCGATTTAAACGCACCTGCTGAAAAGTTCCTTGTGCGTCCAGCCTTCAGGAAACAAGTAAAATTTCAAGATACCTCTTGTGATTAATATTCCTGCAGGGAGAGAGAAGGGACTTTTGCCTAGCTGCAGCTTTGACTCCACATAAGGAAACATAGAGGGTTAATATGCCTTCTGCAAAAAACAGAACTATGGGGCATATTTAAGAAAAGTAAGCGCCACTTTTCTTGCACCCCTTAGCGCACCCCTAATGCCACCATATGTTCGTCATATTTAAAATACAGTGCACCATAGCGGTAGTTAGGGGACTAGCCCCCCTTTCATACATTATGCCTGGCGCAAGCTTAATGTAGCGCAAAGGGTTACAAAGTGGCGCAATGCATTCATTGCACCACTTTGTAAATATGGTGCAGTGCTTTTGGCCTTCTAACACCACATTAGTGTAAAAAAATGACACTAATGTGGCGTTAGAGAGGCACAAGGGGGCTCTTAAATATGTCCCTATGGGGGAGATTTGAAAAAAATGGTGCTGCACACAGTGCTGCGCCTCTTTTCTTGTGCCCCTTAGCGCCCCCATGTGTGTGCTGTATTTAAAATACAGCACACCATGGCAGTAGTTAGGGATTAGCGTCAGAATTGTTTTACGCTAGTCTGGCGCTTAGCAGGATTAGCATAAAAAATGTTGATGCTAATCCTGCAAAGCACCCAGAGGCCCACTGTAACCAAGAGAAGCTTCCTTTTAACGCCTGCTCTGAGCAGGCGTTAAAAGTAGCAGAAAAAAATTACGCAAAGAAATCTGTCAGATTTCTTTGAGACATTTTTTTGGCCCCCCTAACAGGGGGGAATGCCACCTTTGCATACATTATACCTGATGCACGCAAAAAGTAGCGCAAAGGGTTACAAAGTGGTGCAATGCACTGCACCACTTTGTAAATATGGCACAGCCTTTTTGGCCTTCTCACGCCACATATTGCGTCAGTAAAATGATGCTAATGTGGTGATAGAATGGCACTAGGGGCTCTTAAATATGTCCCTATATTTTATGTGGATAGCTGAGAGGATTAGTACAGCCAGCCTTTACAAGTGCTTTAAAACACATGAATGTATGGGAAAGGGGAGCGATGGAGAGATGAGTGGCATATTTGCCGGGTGGTAGTCAGTGAAACCGAGGAGGTCATGGGGTGTGGGGTGCCAAAATAAACTGTCGCACAGGGCGCCACCAATCCTAAAGCCAGCCTGGGTTTATGTAAGAATGACGACATGTCACCGAGTATGTTGTGTTCTCTACGAGCACAACGCGTGCTGTGTGAAATATGCTAATCTAGTGAGTATGCCTGACACATTACAATGTTCGTTTTGCTTCGCAAAACAGTGGGTTTGCCTGCACGTCTGGGCAGTGGCATGGATACACATGTGCATTAGCGTGTCTGTGTGTGCTGTTTGGTAACGTGGCACACACCACTTCACAATGTCAAACTGCCTACCTTTAAATACCTCCCTCAAGCACACTAAGGCAGGGCCGGATTTAGGGCGGTGCGAGTGGTGCAGCCGCACCGGGTGCTGACCTGAATGGGGGTGCTGTGTTTAGCAATAACTTAGAAACTTGCGATTTAAAAGCACCCACTGAAAAGTTCCTTGTGTGTCCAGCCTTCCGGAAGCAATTAAAATGGCAAGATACCTCTTGTGATTAACGTTCCTGCTAGGGAGAGACATGGGAGTTTTGTCTAGTGGCAATTTTGCCTCGCCATAAAGTAGCGTAGAGGGTAAATGTACCTGCTGCAAAGAACAGATCTGTATTTTTACGTGGGTAGCTGACTGTGTTAGTAAAGCCAGCCTTTACAAGTGCTTTAAAACAAATGAAATGTATGTGACAGGGGGGCTTTGGAGAGATATGGGGCACATTTGCTGGAAGATAGTGAGGGAATCCAAGGAGGTGGTCTTGGGGTGGGGTGCCAAAAAAGTCTTTTGCATAGGATGCCACTAGCGCTGAAGCCGGCCCTAGACAAAGGACTCACGAGGGAGTAAAAAAACTGCAGAAGGAGCTATCAAGGTGAAGAAAAGGGTAGAGATGGGGAGGACATGCTCATGACGGGAGGAGGGGATATGTCAAAAGTGGCGGCGAGATTCTAACACTATGAGACCTCAGAGAAGAAGAGTGAGGAACTAGTTTGAAAAAGTGAAAATGCGGAGACGGGAGAGACTGTGAACATCAAAATATGTCAGGAGAATAATGTTAAAAGTACTCAAAGGTGGGTGAGCCACTGAAAACTCGAGCCAGATGCCTGGGCCTGGCTCAGTTTGCCTCGCAAAAACGAGCTGAGCTTTCATGTGGCCTTCACCTGTCACTCAAGCTACAACCTCATGCACCAAGACTTAAAAATAAAGCATTAACTTTTCATATAAATCAGGACAGAGAAAGATACCCATTCAGTGACTGAACTGCACAATGTGAAATCAGAAACATTGGGATCAATTCCAGCTTCCATGCTTGACCAAATTGTGTTGTTGCAGGCAATATTTTATTCCACCTAACCTCATTATCACATGTGAAAGCACCTTCAAATACTGGAGTTCAGGATTGTGTGTTGTACAAAAAAACCTCTTGTCTTTGATTTAATAGACTATATTATTGCTCCACATACAATAAGAATGTAGGCCTTGATTTAGTGTGCTATAGTATAATAAGAATCTAGGCAATGTACAGGGTATGCATGGCAGCTGACTTGGCTCTATGTTCACTACTGCATTGTTGCATAACTACAAATTCATGTTTACAAATTTTCATTTTAATAAATGCCTCTCAATGCACTGATTTAACCTGATGTACTAATTTCAAAACTTTCACAGGTTTAAAAAATGAACTTTGATTTTGGAAGAGAATTTATCATATTTTTAAGTTATGTTGTGGTTTGATGAACATGCTAAATATTTTCCTGGCTCGGCCTCTTACAGCCAAGCCAGGCCACTGACTCCGCTTTATTACTTTCTTGGCTCACTTACCTGCAATAGTACTGAACAGCTCTACAGCATACAGGTTACACGGAGCAGAGTTGCAAGGCCTGAATAACAACTGGCATTACATATCTGAATTGTCCTTCTTATCTTCTCGACCAGGAGTAGGCTATCTGCGCCAGCCCTTAGAGGTTCTAACTGGTTGCCTACAGAACAAAACTATTCATCTTAGCTGAGGTCAACAGTTCTAAGGTTGTTAACTTATACTAAATGCCCGTCCCAAAAAAGTCAGTAATGAGATACAAGCATTTGCAACCCACAGGGTCTCGCATTTGCTCGAGGTAGAGCTAGTAGCGTTGCAAATTCTTAACGGGACTTTTCTCGCCAAATAAACTGAAAATGAAAAGTAAAACAGTTTACATAAGCAAACCAATTCAAAGCACCACGACCGCCATGAGCGTGAGCACGAAGGTGAGACACAAATGGAAAAATAAGTTTGCTTGCAGTCAAACGTATCAGCAAAAGTGCAATTATCCATGTAACAGGGTCGATGGCCAAGGCGGTAACAAAACTGCCCCAAAGGAGGAACAAACGTAAAGCATTTGCCAATGATAAAGGATTTTTGAAAGGCAAGCCCATGAGCGAGTGATAGTGATGGGTGTGGTTAAAAGCCCACAGACAGATTACAACACAGCAAAACGCTTGCGCGCTCGACCTAAAAAAAAGACTGAGCTGGATGTGAACAGAAGATTTTAGAGGTATAGTACTGAGTATGACACAGGGGCTTTTTGCCTTCTAAGTAATATATATGTGTATAGAAAGATTTTGTTAAAAACATGAATCTAAAATAGTTGGACAGAACTGACAACATTGTGAACAAGCAGAGGTAAATAGCTACATTTCTAATACAAGTTATGTAATATGTGTTCACTTTGCACGGCTTTATCAGTCAGACCGAAAAAACAGCCCCTGCAGGTAAAAACTATTTTGGCGTCATTTCCCTTCCAAAAAGGGTTAGGAACGAATGGGCGACGATATTAGGGGCCACTGGAAACTCAGACAGGACACTGGTGAGAGGGAAGCAGTGGCGGGGTAAAGGGAGCAATTTATCTAACAGAGGGTCCTGTGCTCCACAGCTAGGTATAACAAGGCAACCACGCGCCTATGCCTCGGCAGTGGCTTAACGGAACTTGAGGGGGCCCCTGTGCAAAGTACATTGGGGAAGAGAGCGGGGTCCCCCTCCCCACGCCCATCACCTTACACCTCCCAGCCAGCGTACTGTGCTGAGAGGGCACCCTGGAGCTCGGGGCCCTCCCGCGCTGCGGGGGATGCTGTTTATGCCACTTTGCCCAGGTACCACTAACGATAGCTGAGCCCCTGAACGTGTGTACGCGCCTCTGAGGCTTGCTCTCCGTGTGCCCCGAGGCCAAGCTTTTAAAAAGCTTACCACTGCACCATGCCTACCCAGCTCCCGCCGGAAACTCTCCCCAATTCCTAGGTCAGACCGCGCGCGTCAACACCCCTCCCCCCCCACTCCTTTCATCGCCCTGGCCTAGTTGAAGCGCCCACATCTGCTGCAGATGAAATAAATCATACGAAGATGGCGCTGGGTGACCGTTTTATCCCTGTTAATCTACATATCAGATGCAACGCCCGCGTCGCCATAAATATGGGTCTGCCAGCCCAAATTGCCTGTGCTGTACTGTAGCGCACTGAAGGGCGAGGTATCTTATTTTCGCTGGCAGGCAATCCAAGCGCACAGAAAGGGCGCCGGATGGCAACCGGCGATCTATCAGGGTAAATGCCAACGTCGTGCATCTTCCACACACAAATCCTAGAACTCAATGGACTGTGACCCGGTAAAGCAAGACAGATGTTATAAAAGGCCGTTGACTTCTCTTTTCGGAGTAAGTCAATAATGCGCTCGTGCATACCTGCTACATCCCCGGAGACCAGGAAGTACCGAAGGAGCACTCCCTGGGATAATTCAAACACCATGCGCCCTAGAAACCCTTCGATCCAGGCTCGAGTTACGAAAAAAAAGCAGCCAAGCTACTTGCAGCATCCTGGTCCTAAGACTCACCAAACCTAACCACAAAGCACTGGATGCTCACTGTAAAATCATCAGGGTGGACTGCAACACAATGTGTCCTCCGTTTGACCTCCAAAATATGAATACGGATTTAAAATCAGTAGTCTACGCGACACAGTAGGTTCACTGGAGACTGGGAAACTGAGTATTTTTCGTGTCCAAAAACGAGGGTATGATATAGAAAAAATGCAGGCAACTATTATCTGAAATCCATTCATTAATTCCTCTCAGACAATGATCACACTGATATTACAAAGGTGTTCTCTCCTCCATGCAAACAACAGCTTTCACATCCCTTAGTTATTACTGCGAAAACTACCAGAACATATCAAGATCAATATAGATATGCAGGCAGGGTAACAGACTTAACACTGACATATTTTGTACGATTCACATACAAACTAGGCCCGGCATGACAGATCAGCCCGACCACTTCTGTTCTAAGCTCAAAAAAAGTTACTCGTTTAACGCCATGAACTGAACTGGCTGGCCAGATACTAGGGTCTTTATAGCACCACAAAGTGTGGGGGTTTGCTCCAAGGCTGGGTATGTTGACAGCAGAGTTTCTTCATCCCAGACCATTGATATCCAGCCACAGCCCATCCCGAAGGTCCAGTCAGCACTAGTGGCTAATTGAACTGCTCCACGAGGCTCTTCACCAAGTATAGGACAGAAATGTTGTCAAATATGGCACAGTTATTACCAGTTACATTTGATATCGTGCTCCTGAGCATGTGCTGACATGCAATGTTGAGCAGCATTGGTATATGGATAAAGATTGGAATCGGGCTGACGGTTAACTTGTGGCACCAAGACTGATGGAATTCCACCAGCCACGGAGGTGCATAATGCCATCACTTGTGTGGAAGTTCAGACCAGGATGTCATTCAGAGCCCAAGCCCCTCTTTCTTGCTGGAGGCACCTTACTGAAACCTGTTGCTCAAAGCAACCACAGCAGTGTACGGCGGCACCCTAGCTTGCTTTTGGTAAGTGGGGGAGATGAGAAGAAAAAGTTGTTTATCTTCAGTAACAATATTTCGGGTGGATACACAGTCTTCATGCAGTTTCCTTATCTAATGAACACTTCTTCCAGAATTTCACAGTCTTTTGAACATCTGCAGAAGCAGGACCAGAGTGGTAAGAAACAGCTGGCGAACTATCTACACCACAGGCATTTTCCAAGATCAAGTAAATTCCAATATCACTATTATAAGATGGCAGGAAACGATCAGCTACTGAATCATCATCTCACACGTGGCCACAGTATTTATCCTCCATAAGTATGGCATCTAAATTTGAACTGAAAATCTCAAAGTCTGCAACACTTTTGATGTTGGTGAGGTCGTCACAATATGGTTCATCCATCATTGATTTATCTCCATATATGACAGAGCAGCCTCTGAAGGTTTCAGTGAAGATTTCCCCAGCCCATAAAAAGAGGACATGAAGGTCGGAAAATTTGAACACAGTTGAAGTGTGCATTCCTCATCCAACGTGGCATCATCAAGACCTCCAGCACTCAGCCATGAAGCTTCCCCAGAAAAAGAGGAATGGGAAGAATGGAAGAAGGGACATAAATCAGATTGAAAGTTTAATCAAAGAGGAATGCAATGTGTGAAAAACAAGATAACATTCAAGTTAAGATACCACTGGTGGGCAAGCAAACACCAACTGAGCTCGTACACTATTACATTCAATTAACCAGTCAGGAGATTGATGATTAACAGGGTCTCTTAATTCCAAGCCTAACACCGTATCTGTAGAGCTTCAGGTAATGAGAAAGTGAATTCTCAAAAGAATGAGCACATGGGATGGAACAACATAGGCAATGGTGGACTTGTCGCCCGAATGCAGTCTCCAAGATACAGAAAGACATGTACCCCCAACCAACGATTCACCACAATCACTAACATGAATGTCACAAAGAAATGTGGTGCTAATGCCATGCGTAATGGCAGACATTCACACTAAAACCAAGCAAGCCTACTACAGACAGGACAAACAAACTTTGAGACCACAGGCCCAACATGTAGAACACACATATTTAAGGGTGTCCAAACCTCAGGGCTAAAGACCGTGTGCCAGGGTCAACAATGTGAATGAGAAGTCAAGATACAGATAATAGACCGGGGTAGAAACCATAATCATCTTTGGGCATCAAAATAACAATGACTGATCCAGCATTCTGGAAGCCATTCTATAAGCCCCTTTCTAGACAGCAATAGCTTCCTACAGAATTATACGTATGGCTGGCTAATAGGACAGAAAAACAAAGAAAAGTAGGGTTCCTGAAAAGTTAGGAGGCATTCCCATGTAAAATCCGAGGACCTCAACAACTCATATCAATGGATTGCCATCACATCAGAAAGAAAGGAACTTTCTTCCTACAGGGTGAATGGGCTCCTCCAAGGACTCACTAAAAAGGGATAGCAAGGAAAATGGGAAGAGAAGAAACAGAGATCCAATTGTCAGTTTGAGTACCCCTTGTAGCCATTGGAAAGCTAAGACAGCTGTTGGCAAGGTTGAGAAGGCAGGCATCGCTTGTAAGGCAGGAATATCAAGCAGCCTTGAATATTCCATACTGCTTTTGGGACTGAAGAGCAGAAGAAAACAATCCCTGGATCAACTTGTTTAAGTCAGTCCAAATCAACTTTATCACCATAAAGGGAGAACCCATCAAAGGTTGCATCCATTAATGTTGCCCGAACGTCTCGTGAGAGACCAGGAGAGCATCCAAGTTTGTCTATGAATGGTCATTGACTAACCTATAGACCAGGCCATTACGGTATTAAAACCAGATCTAAGAACCTGCTTGGCAGTCCTAAAACTATTAAGAACTGCTTCAGCAATGTGGCCCCATACATGGTCAGGCAGCAGCAGAACTGTTATCTGCGCCATCTCCCAAAGAGCATGACAGAAGCAAGCTAACAAGCATGTGGTGACGCATGAACAAAGAGCCAGGGTCTCAAATGAGCACAATTTCTTGCCTGCAAGCTCCATAAATTGTGACTCTCTCAGGTCGAGAGGAGGAAAAATACTTGGGGGTTAAGTCTGGAGCAAGAAGGAGTCTAAAAGAGTAGTCCCTAAGGCAAAGGATGAGAGGAAAAACACTTTGAAATGTTTCAAGACGGGGATAACACTGAGCAACCTGGAAGTGCCTTGTCATGGTGGAGGCCAGCTTAATCCAAGCAGACATAATAGGGTCTACGAGGGCCTCAATGAAAGGCAAAATGGTAATGAAATGGAGCAACAGGGCTGGAGGACTTATACAGATAGGCTAACTTTCAGCTTTGCAATCAGAAAAATCAACTAAAAGACTTCCGCTGCCTTGCAACAGGACACATTAGAAGAAAAAAATGTCATCTGAAGGGCCCCCCAAAGCACAGTCAAAGTCAGTCTCGGGAAAGGAACGTAAATCACTGGTATTTTGGAACCCAAATAAAAACCCCCATTAGAATCTGAATGGGAAAAACAGTGTCAACCTCGCTACTATCATCCACATCACGAAAGCTCCCTTCTGAAACTTGTATAAAATAAGTAAGGGGGTCAAAGCTAGTCCTCATTGTGTGTTCTACCTTGGCCAGAATGGTCGAGGCCTGATGTAACTCCAAAAGTGAATCCAGAAACGGCAACATTAATAATGTAGATATCAGCAGAGATGCCATACAACAAGTAAGGCCTTTGGAGGCAAAGTAGGAGTTGCTGTGGTAAGCATCAACAGTCGACTGGCGCCAGATAGAGACTACAAGTGGGGGCAAGGAAGAAGAGCACATAGGCACACTGGGGCTTGAAGGTGTGCCAGAAGGTGCAGGAGGCGGTCGTAACAATCAAAAAGGCCTGATTGACGAATGCCTCTGGAGCAGGGTCAGTGCCAAGAGTAAGAAAAGCTGAAAGTGGGTCTGGCAGCACTAGGGTAAGGGTTGGGATGGGGCCAGGATCCAGAACTGGGCTCAAGTCTTCAAGAATGAGAAGTCTGAAAATGACATTACAATACAATGCTTCTTTTCTGGCACAATTATGACTGCCTATTGTGCCTCCAGACTTTTATATCGGGTACATCATTTTCCTACAGGCAAATACCCAAATTGTGGCTGGAAAAAATATAGTTTGTGGGTGCTCTGGTAGAAGCTCAAGAAATGGGACTATGTCATTAGTTCCTATGCAGAACTGCTTGGGAAACCTGCAGTTTACTAGACTATAAATTCAAACATATTTCTATAAAAATCCATAGTTGAGGACCATTTGTTCCACATTCTTCTACTAGAAGAAACTGAGAACCACCTTTAAAACCCCAGTAAGAACAGTCGGGCCCAACTAAAACGTGGGGGCAGTGGCCTGACATATTTTTTTTTCAGTGGCTGGTTTTGGCTTTCAGTCCAGACTGTCAGTTAACCAAGTATATCAAAGGACACGTGAGACAAGAGATAGGAGGGCAGGGCTTATACAGTGCTACTCAAGTCGAACCCTTCTCGTTTGTCAGTTCCATGTGGCAGTGCCCTGAGGTGGAAACCATGAGGTACTTGCAGTGGGACATGGTTGTGATATTGCTAATAAGTATTCTTCTAGTGCCTCGCTTTCCCTAAGGACCCTCGAAGCAATACCAAACCTCAGTCTGTTTCACATGTACCAGCCTCCATCTGGTATTGAGGCGGACCAGATATGGAGCTGTATGAAGTGGTTGCCTAAAAGTTGATTAGAGATATGGCAAAATACTCTGTAGCCAAAACCTAGCTGCCCAGTATGACAACTATATCTCCGTCCAACATACTGGACATCAGCACAGCAGCCCCAGGAGAACAGAAAATCTAACCACCAAATGAAGAATAACCCCTGGAATCTTGGGCTGGAACTGATAATTACGTTTTCTTGTTTAAAAACGTTATTGTTCTAATGCCAGTAAGTGGACAGGAGCCTGAAGTACGTAACGTTGGTTTTCGGCATTGGCCACAGGCACAACAACTTATAGAAAATGTACTGAGTCGCCTCTTGTTTCACAGTGTAAGTAATCTGATTAAAAAATTGAAAAAAATGAAGGATCCTTGTTAGGCTTTTGTTAGAAGCCTCTTCGACCTCTACCAAGAAGGATTTGTTTTTCTTAATAGCCTAACCTCTGCCAACACCACAGTGACCACTATGCCCGTTTTGGGGGACTAGGGGCTGTATATAATTGACCCCCAGGGCCTCATTCAAGGCAGGAGGCCGGATTTTCCAGTAGGTTTTTGAGCGCCAGTTGATTACAATAGGCTGCCCCTGAACAAACATTCAGTGTTTTGTTCTTCGCCTTGCCTTTGATTATTTTTTTTAAGCCTATAGTGGCGCTGTTTGGACCTGCTGCCACTGTTTGCTCAGCTCACATCGTCACAGGGACCTGCCCTGGCTGCCTTTCTGTTCCTTATGAATTTTGTAGGGTGTGTGGTCCCCTTTTTGAGACCCAGACTCCAAAAGTCATGTTAGGTTCCCTAGCATACCAATACTCAAAAGCCAGAGATTGATGTGGATGAATACCTTCCTGGCTACATACATCTGAGATTCTAAGAAGGGCATCAACCGCTCTTGGCGGCCATGTCAAAATAAGCGCTTGGACGTCATAGACCACCTTGATAAAATACTTGACATGGGCAAAGAGGCCAAACAATCTGGAAGTTCTTTCAGGATGGGCTCAATGCGCAGTTATCGTTTTGGGAGAATCTGACACTGAGCCTTTTCAGCGGAGAAGAGATGGTCACTTCTTATCAAAGTAGACCCAAAACTGGGCAACCTGGCATCCTCTGAGGCTCAGCCTGCCACACAAGGTGGGTTGTTCAGAGACCCCTTTATTAAGGAGGTGGGGACATTTATGCAAACTTTTAATTCCCTGGTCAAGACGCAGGCTTTGATTAAGATCTTTTCGTCCAAAATTTTTGGAGGGGTTCAGGCATGGTAGGGGGCGCTCATCTGGCCATTTGTCATCTTACTCCTCCCAGAAAGGCCAAGGCTCCTATCAAAACCAGTGGTGATACCCGTACACTTTGGAGGATTCTACCCCTCCAATCATTTTCAACGAGCCCAGGGAGGCAGAGGCGGCGGTTGCAGATGTCCCCAAGAATCTTCCCAAGGTAACAACTCTCCCTTCTTTCCTTCTACGGTAGGAGGCTGGTTAGCAATGTTCTATGACAACTGGTGGGAGCTCACGTCCGATGCGTGGATTCTTCAGACGGTCCACGGCTATGGCCTGGAGTTTGTGGGGACCCCAGTCCAGTCAATCGGGTCTCATCCGCTGGTGTTTTTGAAAGAACAAGCCTCTTTGATCGACCAAGAGATTTCAGAGCTCCTCAACAAAGGTGCCATTGTTTTGTCATCCCTTCATCCAAACGGACTTGTAAGCAATCTATTCCTGGTGAAGAGAGACGGTGGTCAACGTCCCGTGATCAATCTCAGGGACTTCAATGGTTGGCTGGTTTACCGCCACTTCAAGATGGAGGGTATCCATCTTCTGCACGACCTTCAGCATCCAGAGGACTGGCTGGTTCGACTGGATCTTAAGGATGCTTATCTCACTGTACTGTTTTTTCCTCCTCATTGCAGATTCATGCAGTTCATATGGAACCACCAGGTCTTTGAATTTCAGACGTTTCCTTTTGGTCTGTCCTCCACTCCTTGGTGTTCCACAGAGGTTCTCAAGCTAGTGGTAGTGTTCCTCCAAGGCAGGGGGATCTGCAGGATCGTCTGTCTAGACAATATCCTGGTATTGGACCAATGCCCGCAAGCTCTGGTGCAACATCTTCAGATGATGGTGGATTTCTTGGAGAAGATAGGCTTCATGAACAACGAGCAGAAGTCACTACTTAGCTCGCAACAGAGGACCACCTTCCTCGGGGTTGTCATCGACTCCAGAACCTCCACTCTGAGCCTTCTGGCCAAGATGATTATGTACATTCGGCACAAGTTGCGCAATGAGTTGTTGCATCCTCAGACCTCTCAGAAATCTGGTGACACTGGTGGGACTGCTTGCATCGTCTATCCTGGCAATATTTCCAGGCCCTCTCTTTCACAGGGCTTTATAATGTTTAAAGGCACACCATTTACGAGAAGGTCTGTTCTACGCTGCTCATGTCCCTCTCACCAATGAGGTTAGGAAGGCCTGGAATGGAAGGGCCATTTTTGGTTTCAGCCCCAACTTGGTGATCAAATGCAACGCTAGCCTTTTTGATTGGGGAGCCAGTTGTGGAGGTGCGTCCACCAGAGGAAAGTGGTCATCGGACAAATGGTCCTTGCTCACAAGTTGCCTGGAATTGTTAGCCGGGTCCTTCGCGGTCCGCTGTTGGATGAAGGACAAGTGTTCGGTTCACTTGAAGTTGGACAATATGATGCAGGGCTTTACATCAACTGCCTAGGGGGCCGCCATTTCAGGTCACTAGCGGAACTGGCAAAACAGTTCTGGAATTAGTATCTGGATAATGAGATTTCAGTGACAGTGGAGTATCTCCCGGGGCGAGATAGCTGATTGGCCTTCCAGGCATTTGCAGGATCTCAGTGCTTGGCAGCTTCAGCCGGAGAGGTTCAGGATGATTCAAAGGCTTTGGGGTCCTTTTTCAGTGGACATGTTCACCTCCTGCCTTGACCCTCACCTGAATCGATTGTTCAGCTGGAAGCCAGACCTATAAGAGATGGATGCCTTCCTGCAGGATTGGAGCGTGGAGGCAGGCTAAACATTCCCACCTTCTACAATGCTGAGGAGATTGATGGCCCAAGTGTGCAGACAGAAGCCGTAATTGGTGGTGATTTTTCCTTTGTGGATGTCTCAATCTTGGTTCCCAGTGACAATGGAACTCTTTTGGGATTCTCCAATCAGTTTACTGTGGAGACAGTGCATCCTTCAAGATCCTCAAGGGAATCATCACTGCACGGTTATGGAGGGGCAATTATCTCTTATGGCACGGAGGATCATCGGAGTAGGTGGAAGAACCAAGTTCTTTCGGAAGCAGCTCAGGGTCTCCTATCTAAGGCATGGGCAGCCGGAACAAATAAGAGATACAAGTCTGTTTGAGGCCAGTGGTTAAGTTGGTGTCTGCAAAGGGACACTGATCCCTTGGAATTCAAAATCGTGTTTGTCATGAATTTTCTGTCCTCTCTGGTAAACACCTTTCGTAGACCACTGTGGGTTCTCCCAGTAGGAAAACGACTGGTGAGAAAATTAATGAACGGAGTGCAATTATTGGTTCCTCCTGAACATAAGTACTCCTATTTAGGGGATGTCAATAAGGTTCTTCATCTGTTTCAAACTTAGATACACAATACTTATCCAGAAAACAATTAACAGGTAAGATGGCAATGTTATTGTGTTTGGTTTTTTGCTGAAGGGTAACTAATGTCAGGGCTCTGGATATTGCAGGGAGAGTTGTTACCCCGGAAGGAGTGACATTCCATATTTCTAGAAGGTCGAAGTGTCATTCCCGGTTGTTTTTCTATCCTGCTCTTCCTCAGAAACCTAAGTTATATGTTTTTAGATGTCTCAAGGCATATGAGGCAGCCACGGAGAAGGTTAAGTCTGCTAGTGAGCGACAATTGTTCATCACTCTTTGTAAACCGTTTAAGGCAGTTTTGTCCCCCACTATTGCGCATTGGGTGAGGGGTATTCTGCAGGAGCCTGGTATCGACATTTCCATTTTTTAGCGCACTCTGCAAGGGGTGCTATGGCTTCCAAGGCTTTTGCGTTGGGCGCCGGTCTGGAGCTATCTTGAATGCAGCGGATTGATCCTCAGATTCGACATTTAAGACATTTTACTTTAAGCCTGTGGTTTACATGGCGTCCATGGTAGTGGACAAGATTGGAACTGGCATAATCCAAGCCTCCAGTCCTGACATGGAATGAAAATTTCCTAGCTCTTGAAACCAAAAGTTTCAATTCTATTAAGGACACGGAAGAGAGGATTATTTCTTACCGTATAAGTGGGTCTTTTTTCTTATACCCACCCCCTTTTTCGGTACTTCATTTTCCAGATGGGAGAATGGATTACCTGCTAGGCATAAGCAAACAATTTTCTTCTAGTAATTTATTGGTTATGAAGTTGCATTACTTGTTTATGAACAATGGTTTTGGCCTTGTGATATTATTCTTTAGAATGGCTGATATTTTGCTAATGTTTATAGTGTTTATCACTCATCTTTAGAAGTTACAGGTTTGTCCCCTTTTTACATGGAATGAGGCATCTTGTGCAAGTCAATGGTTTTTCACTTGGACGGTTCCTGTCGCAAGAAGAAAGAGGGCGCATGGACAGAGTTGTGGGACTACATTCTGAGGACTGTGACATGATTGGTTGTTGTTTTGTTTCCCTGGGTTTATGAGAGAGTTAGTTTGTTTATATAAAATGGCTGCTGTACGAAAAAAAGAGGGAAGAAAGAAGGCATAATCCTTGCCTATGTATCCTTAATCAAATTGAAACTTTCTGTTACGGTAGCTAGGACATTTTTCACTCTGTGAACCGCAAATTACAGTAGGATTTCTTCTTTGACCATGTTCCTCACTATCCCCTATTGGTTTTTGTGTGCCGATTCTACCCCAATTGCATGATTCTTGTATCATACCACTGGCTTCCTTTCAGTCGATGTCCACTTGAATGCCTTCAAGGTAATGACTTTTAAAGAGGTCTAAGAGCTTCTATTCTCTTGAGTTTTGCACTTTGTCCTGTGATAATGTGCTGCTTCCTGCCATTTTGGGTCTTCTAGTAGTAGGACTGACTCAAGACAACCCAGAACTTGTGAGTTATACATATAATTCCAAATGTGTGTGACATCTACCTTATTGTATGAGCTACCCATTTTTGTTTGCCTCTCCCAACTACGTATTTCCCAGACCCAATTTACCTGCTCACCTGAGCCTATTTGCCATTGGTCCTCCCTGCTTAATATCTGACCACATCTAAGCCTATGTGTCACTTGTCCACTTTTTAATTGTGGACCAGTTCCTCACATCAAGTCACTGTGCTGTCTGCCTTTGAACCCACACATTAACTGGCCAGATTTGATTGCATCTATCACTTTCACGTCGCTGGCATTGTGTTGTACCTGCACTTTTTCGACCTGTGTGCTTTACTTCCACCCATCAGCCTGTGTACCTTATGTCCACCTTCGACCTTGCATGCTTCTTGTCCACCCAGAGGCTTTGATTCTTGCCAATTCAAGCCTGTGTGCTACATGCCAATTCCTAAGTGTTCTCTCCCACCTTAGAACCTGTATGCTACCTGCCCAACCTTGACATGTGCCGCTTTTCCACCTAAGGGAGCTGTCTGCCCTCTAAAAAAGATTTCCTAGAACTGACTCAGTTTAGGAGAGACTATTTTACATAGCATCATACTGTACACAGCAGGGACAGTGGGATTGGGACAAACTAAACCAGAGTATGTGACTTTGGCGTAGCCAACAATCAAACTTATCATTGCACTCCAAATGGGAAAGTATGCTGACGCTCACTGCATGTTGGTCAAAATTAACATTTATAGCATTTTGAGGGTGGAGGCCATTGAAAGACCACAAGACACAGGAGAATGGCTATTCGTGAAATGGCATTTCTTAAAGATGGAGAATATTGCAGCCTTAGTTGAAGGAGTGGCACAACATTACAAAACGTATTGGGCACAGTTCCTTCCATATCTCTCATCTAAAATGAGAGCTTACTTGTCCCCAGGTAGCTGAGCATCCAAAGAAAAATATCAAACAAGTCAGAAAGAGGCAAAGCTTTAGAGAATGGTGAAACCTAAAGGGGAACATAGTGAGTGAGGAATACACCCTGTACTCACAATCCCATTGTCGGTGCGGAGGAGGCAGGCTAGGAAAGGTGGAGGTGGGAACGCTTAACAGAAACAAAATCATTCTTATTCCTTGCTAGCTTATGGTTGTAGGAAATTTATGTCTATGAGTTAAATCTTGAAAATAAAACATACACTGAACCATGAAAAGATGTCCTGGCCCGCACTCGCAGTGTGTTTTTCCATGTCTTGACTAGTAGATTGCCTTGTTTCTGCACGCTCCAGGTTCACAGCACCAGTGGTTGATGTTTCCCCAGATCTTCTCGACAATGTTATCCAATATATTCCTTGATGTCCCTTTATAAAGTGCCTTCCTTTTCTTCACACAAAAGGCACTGTTGAGCCGAAGGTGTCCAATAACGTCGAACAGTTGCCAACAGTTACAGCTTCCAGTGAGAGAGCATGTCGT
This sequence comes from Pleurodeles waltl, assembly GCF_031143425.1. Taxonomy (NCBI): domain Eukaryota; kingdom Metazoa; phylum Chordata; class Amphibia; order Caudata; family Salamandridae; genus Pleurodeles; species Pleurodeles waltl. Next base: position 971,155,140 of record NC_090446.1, on the reverse strand, counting down.
AGTGCTCCTATGACGAGATATTGCCTCTCCCATACCTGTCTACTGGCACTTGTGTCTGTTTGCATGCTGGACAGATCAATACATACATCTTCCAAGAGACATGAAAGCCTACTAAACAGGACGGCCACAGCAGTGATCTGCTTTCCTGCTTTAAAGTCCATTACCCAGATCCCAGTAGCAAGCAGGGCACACCTGGTAGTACAGAAGCCGGATCTACAAACACCTTTCAAAAGCCTAGGTACTATGAAAATATGGCATAGGAAAATACTCTCTAACTCTCTTTGCTCACTTTTGGTAGCGCTGGTCGAGCAATTAAGAACTACAATTTATGAGCTGCAATCTGAAGGTGGGCCGATTATTAGTGAGTCAATGAGGAATGTACAGTCTGTTATTGTATTACATTGTCAATAAAACCTAATAACCTTGGAGAGGCACTTACATTACTCCACGGAGCTCAGAGTTAGAATTTCTAGTGTTAGATGTAACGGTTGCAGTAACCCATATATAAACTTTTTTAGAGTTGGCATTTCGATTAGTTGTATGCAGTTTATAGTCTATAGAAAAGCTAGTTGTTAACTGTTACCAATATAGAGGTTTCAGTTATGTATCAGTTTGCATTTCTGAATGGGTCCATGAGATGAATGGAGGGTATACAGTACAGAATGTGTAATTTACAGTTTTTTGGTAGTTCTAGTACTTGGGTTAACACATGGCAGTAATGTTAGAGAATACTGTTAGACGATTTCTGGGTCACAATTATACAGACTGGGTAAGTGAATCTATGGGGAAGAGCTTAGAAGAATTTGGGTTGGAAAGTAATATCCAGTTAACAATGGTATGAAAATAAGCCTGCGGTGCAAGTCACACACATTTTGGCGACGGCTCACTTGCTATGTCCTGCCAAAGAGCACAAGAACAAGAAAATGTTTTTACTGATGTTTTTTAATTTGTAATTACCAGAGTTTTATCCGTCAGTTTATGTGAGTACTGAAAGTTGTTGATATTTCGTAGGTATTCGCAGGTTTACACCCTTGCTTCCAGATAAATAAAAAAACTACTCCAAAGGAAAAAAAGTGATTTATTGAGTACCGAGATATCTCCTCTTAAGCTCCTCTATCTATCAGATTTTCTGTACAATTTCTCAAACAAGCGTTTACCTGCCAACAGTGGAGCCATCATAACGGGAACGCAGAATGTACCACCTGTCAAGAAGGATGGAAGAAGGGCTGGAGCAACAGATTAATTAAACAATAACACATTATAACAATATTCTGTTCTGATACACTACCATTTTTAGGTAACGAGTGAGAGAATGTTATCCTTCTAGTTTGTCAGAGTTACATAAAGTCTCCACTTTCTGTTAACAGTGAGGCCCATAAGCTATTTTGTACTCAGAGGTTCAGGTGAGCAGGAGCCATGATTTTACTATCCTTCTAAATTAGAGGTGATTTACAGTAGCCTGCTAGGAATGCATTAAATTGTGTAGCAGTTTGCAAAAAGAAGGCTGTACTACCAACAGTTTTCTTCTTATTTGGCAAAACAGCCGTGGCCACAATGTGGAGCACTGTGTTGTGCATTATGCAGAGTAGTTTGATCTTCTGACAGCAGACAGCCAGTACTTAGCCTTCAGAGTTAATGGGACATGTTTGCAAATCTTAAGGTTCAGGAGATGTTTTCTACTACAATATGCATTTTTGGAAATTATCTCATAACAGATATCAATACTACATGGTATGGTTCATTGGCATGGTCCAGACAGGATTAAACAATTGGTTTGGCTCACTGGACCTTCTGCAGGTATCCAATATATGGGAAAATGATTCATCATGTTCTCATTGTGTGGAGTCTGGATTTGGTCAAACGGTTGACTTATGGGCTCATGGAGCGTATTAAATTCATAATAACAGGTTGTTAGCCACATTCGTACATGCTCTGGCCACATTGTTAGGCGAGTTGTAGCTTTGCCATTCCCCACAAGTTAGGAGTTTTGTGTTTGAGGTGTTTAGCTTCAGGTGACTATCATCCATTGGTTGGTGGCTTTGAAGCAGTCATCTAATTTTGAGATCTCAGGGTATTTGGTTTATCCACTTTGAGGATTACCTGAGTATCGTCAGCATGGTTGTAGCATGTGAGGCTGAAAGAACTGATGCGGTCTAGGAGTGGTTTGACCCAATCATTGAACAAAAGTTGTTCATCATGAACCTTTCAATGACATATGGGCAGGGCCACTGGAATCAGGAGGCAGGGGAGGACCAGATTATGCATAAAGATGGACTAAATTAAGCAGCATGAAAAGGCAAATTATGCGATGTAAAGCAGCATAGCACATTTTAGTAAGTATTACTTCATTTTTTTGGCATTTTTACACATACTCACACTTCCGGTTTCATTCCATAATTACCAATTCAACCCCAGAAGTAACCAGTCAACCTTTGCAAATAGCCTTCCATTGTGTGACAACACACTTTTTTTTGGTAAATTCTTCAGATCATGCAGCAAATGATGGATTAAAACACGCAGCAAATTCACAATCATGCAGGTGACACCACAGCTGCAAATATCACATAACTCCAGTGGCCTTGTAGTTGAGATGGAGGAGAAAGTAGGATAGTGATAAAGCTCCACCTGCATTCAAGTAGGAATCCATTCAGACAAGCATATTTCCTTTGATATTCATATCATTTAGTCAGCTCAGTAAAGTTTCATCATGTAAGGCACTGAACGCTGCCAATGGCTTCCCATAGAATTATTGTTGCCTGTCCATCTTCATCAACTGTAGTGTGTAGGCTGTTTAAAGTGGAGTTCAGGGCAAATCAGTGGCTTTTCCCAGCCCACAGTCGGTTTTTGTAGTCAGACAAAGGAGCTCTCCTCTAGGTGTTTTGAAATCTGGGACACGGCAGGCATTTCTCTCAAATGTCTTGGGAACAGCCTATTAGGAATCGGTCTGCAGTTGCTGGGGCTCTTGGGTTCAAATTATTCTTCCTAATTAGCTGTGAGTATGATCTTTTGAGTTCTGAAGGAAAAGCACCAGTGGTTATGGGCTACTTGTTGGTATTCCGTGTCAGGACTGCTTTGGGGAAGATAGGATTTGTTGGAATGTTATTTGAGGGCAAGGGTTAGAGAGTGGCCGGCTGGACTACTCGACCTCACTAATCTCAGGGAAATCTGTGCCAGTATTGAAAGAAGGAAGACATAGCGGGGTCCAATGAGCTTCCATTGTGGGGATTGGCGAAACTGTGTGCTTTCCTTTTTATGTAATAGGCATGCATCTAGTGTTTTGGCTTTAGAGATGGAGTGATAGGGTCTTTGGTGGCATAACCCTGATGTCATGGTACAATCTGAATGGAGAAAATCTGATGAAGCTTGTGCTTTTCCTACGAGGGACATTTGTCTGTGATAATACTGTCTGAGTAGTAAGTATTTGATTTTTTTGATGTATGATGTGTACATCTGGCTATATCTTTATAGGTGTGTTTTGTCCAGTAGGCTGTTGGATTAGTACTGTAATTGTTGAAAAGTACATATCTGTTCTTTTATGATTTTTAGATAATTACTCATCCAAGATTTCTTCCGTTTCCTTTTTGTTGTCATAAACGTAATTTATAGAGTTTATCTGGTCCATCTTTAGGTTATTGCTGAACCTCAAGGTTCTCCACAGAGTTTTTTTTCCTATTGGCTGTATGTTATCACAGAAGATAAGAAGTTGCTTAAAGGTTTTGTCATAATATTACAGTGAATGCTTCCAGTTTACCATTTATACAGATTTGTTCATAAATACAGAGGGAAATAATCTGTTTTTCTCGGTCTGTATTTATGTGTAGAAACAGAAAAATACTGAAACCTAGGCAGTCTTTACAAATTTGCTTTGAATGCAAAGTCTCTACACAGCTCGTCAACTAGTAGATTAACAGCTGGATTGGAACACAAGAATGCAGGCGCTGAAGAGTGCTTAGGAAAATCGTCAACACATCTGTAAGGTAAGAAAATGACAGACATTTATGCTAAATGCAGGTATTTGGAACATCTAACTTTTGTCTTCTCGAAGCCAGCACCCATTCCCTTTTCTGTCACAGTCTGACAGGCAGAGGAGCAGTGAGGCAGGTTGGCTTGGAATGGCATCAGGCCTTCAAATGTTTAAGGGAGAGACCTTTTGAAATATTACTACTAATTTGTCTGGAAAACTGTGCAACTCTTTCTCTTCTCTAGTTCCCCAGCCTCTGACTAGAAAGGCTAGTGAAATCTGGGATTAATGCAGATGATTTTGAGATAACCAGAGGGGTGCGTTCCCTCAAAATAACAAGTATCAAAGACACTAATCTTATACTTAAGCTTGGAGTTAGAAAGCAAGGATCAGTCATCTGGAAACTATGCATATGCTAAAATCTAAAAAAACAGAAGACAATAATTTTACATACATTTCAAGGTTTGTTTTGACGCTTATGTAATTAGATAAAAAAAAATAGTATTCAATTTTACTATAGTTAGAATGGCGAAAGACATACACAACCCCATTGAGCTTTAAATCTGCCACCCACAGGTGAAATGTTGAGATCAGAATAATAGTTCCGCCAACAGAGTTGTTCTAACAAGCTCAGAATGGGCGCTCTTCAAAGACTCCTACAAGACCCTGCACAATGGGAGGGTGCTCTTAAGGTCTGTGGGCAAATAACACATTTAGAGTGAATCAGACCAGCCAAATTTGGCCTTTCACCTTGTTGAGGTAGATTCATAAAGTGCTGCTGAGGTTTTAAATGAGAATATTGTGTTTATTTATTTGTGTAGGTAAATATATCTATTTCGGGAAGAAACTGTGTACAAGTGTGCATTTTCTGTTTAATTGTGAAAAAATAACACCTTGAGCGTATTTTCTCTGCAAAACATAATTGTGAATAAACACAGATTAAATGATCAAAGAATACATATGGATAAAGACTGAAATATAGAAAACAATAACCACCATAAATCTGGGTGCCCTAATTAAGGACTAAAGCAATTTATGTGATGTTGACGATCCCTAGATTTCAGAAGACAACTGGGGTCGCACTGGTCTACAAGGCAATCTGACAGCCCAAGATGGGTCTGACAGCTCAGTGTGTCGGTTAGTTTTGTGGATGAGTATGGGCTGGCTTTGTGGTGTGATAGGCCAGTGATGTGAGTATCCATATATAATGACTAAAATGTAGCAGTAGGTGAATTTTTGTCAGAATCTCAAAGGGAAGAAAAACAGTCTGACATAAATGTTGTGTCATAAATATCGTTTACTAAAATATCACCAAATTGGTTGTGGATTTTCTTCTATTAACTTCAATGGACCGACATTGTTATATGCAATATTCAGGAATGATATTTATGTCTGGTAGCACGACATCTTGCACTGGGTCCATAAAGCATTATGGGGTGGGTGCCTCAAATAATATGGAAGGAGTTGCACCGTGTCATTTTTGATGAGCCGCGGTAGCCAGTGGCGCTCTACTTTGAAAATAAAAAGAAAGCATGCCACCAAACCCGCCGCTGCTGCTGCACACATCTTCCTAAAGTTCCACTCTCCAAATCGATCCTAACCACATTTACACAAACGCTGAATGTGTCAAAGAATGACCATTGCCAAATCTCACCTGAGGCCCCAGCAGCAGCTGATTCAGTGGATGAACACAGGTGGGCAGTGGGTGCTTGGCTGTGCAGCATGAACTCCGCTGCAGGATGACGGAAGAGGTGCAGACTGCCTGGCAAACTCTGTCATGCAGTACTGTGCAGGGACAAGTGACACAGAGGTGGAGGAGTTGCTGCACCAGCAGAAAGGACAAACGCGATATTGTATTCTATGCATTTTCCTCCTTTCAGAGCCTAGTGTTTCAATATTTTGAAAGAAAAATCTCTTGTGTTTAGTGAGGGGGAAACATTCTCAGAACGTTATCAGGCTTTTTCCTACTTTCACTATTTCTACAACCTCTACACTAATCTATAAGAAATCAATATCCAAACTCCAAAGAGTCCAGAACTATCCAGCTCGGCTCCTGTTCAGCGTAAAACAGCATGAATCAGATTCACAGTGCTCAAGGAAGAACCAAGGTGTTTGCAGTGTTTTACCAAAAACAAAATAAACAGGTAGAAGGTAAACTAAGTTAACAATATAATATTGATGCCGACAACTAAAGAAAACAGGCAGCCCGGGGCACCCTGTAATTGTTGCTGTCACAATGCACCGAGATGTCGAATAACGTCACAACTCCTGCCTTGAGTTCGGGTATTAAGGCAGTACTATCCCTGATATTTAACAGCGTTGACAGTGTGAACCCTGAGGGTCCGAATGCCAATTGATAATGACTGAGACGGCCTTTTAATCCGGGTAGGATCAAAGCTGAAAGATGAGTATATGTGCAAATGCCTCTGCAATACAGGTTAAGAATGAAATAGGTCAGTAATTCAAAGGTCTGGCTTGTCCTGCAAAACGTTTCTTTATAAGAGGGGTGACCTAGGTGTGTTTGAGATCTTGATCCCGTAGAGAAAACGAATTGATTTGTTTGGTGGTAAAAGTAACAGTGTAGTGAGAAATAGGCTAACAACCTTTGCATTACAAAATGCCCATGATGAGATAATCAAGATTTTTCTGAAAACACATGTGACTGGTGAGAACTCACAAAGAAGGGTAACGCAGGCAGGTACTATTGTGTGAGGGTCATCAGGTCTAGGGCTGGTGGAAAAGATGTTCTCTTAGACAAGTGATCTTGTTTGTTGAGTGCGTCATAGGTTAGCATTTCGTTAGAGGTATGACAACGTTTTTTTGTTGAATTATCTGCCTCTGTTGTCTGGGCTTGCAAATGATCTATTTTTAAGTATTGGCACAAGTTGCTTTGTATCCTCTGGAAATCACTCTGTAAGTGCTACGAACAGATACTAGCTTTCATTTATTCAAATGTTTTTCCATTCTCTGCCTTGATGTTTCAATTGCCAGAGACTAGCTGTGAACCACTGTTTGATCTTCATAGGATTAGGTTTGCAGGTATACAAAAGACGAATATCTAACGCAAAATAATATTTTTAGATGAACTATTGCTTCCTCGGGTCCATTCAAAGGCGGGGCAGGGGGGGGGGGGCGTTCAAGGAGTCCAAAACCAGTTTTGTGTAACCAGTTATAGCTTTACGTTTCGGTGGAATATTGTGTTCTGGGGCAGAGGTGACAGAACTCTTTCATTTGAAAAGTTAATTAAACTATGACCGGACCCAGATAACTGCTGGACCTAATAAGGAGGATATGAATAACTGTGGAAAAAAGGTCAAAGCAATGCCATTGCGAATGAGGTGGGACACTGAAGATGTGTGAGAAGCCACGTATGTCATTTTCTTCGATGTTGATTTGATTTTACAAGTGGGAGGAATAATATACCCAGAGAGTTAGAAATTGAAAGACTATGCCAACCCTACAGCTGTAATGACATACTTCAATGATGGTGAAATGCACAGTGGAATAGCAATGGTTCTGGGGTCCTAGTGAAAGTAAGAAATTCATCCCTACGAGCCTAATGAACACCGCCATTAGACCACAAACATATTTCTCAGGTTGGTAATACCGTTGCTAAAGAGGTGTGCACGTTTGTAATCTGTTTCTCACAAGAGAAAATTATAAAACATTTTGGAGGGTTAATTTGACTACTGCAAGATCCCGCATGTAACATGTTGATCACATTTGTGAATCTAGACTAAGATGCACTTTTCCCCAGAGTGCTGAATTGCACAGTTAACATAAAAAGTGGCACCAGGAGAGAGAGAGGAGTGGGACAATATTAATGGAATGATGGAGGTGCATTTTTGATGCTACTGTGTAATCAGATGAAGTGTTCATGAACAAACAGCAAATTGTGGACAGTGGAGCAGGAGAATGTCAATGTCTTCATCTTCTTGATTTGGAAGGAATATAGTGAATTTCAATGTTGCATTTCTCTAACCTCTCCATACGCACTGCGTGCATCAAGTATAAATGCCTCCTTTTCCTCAGCCTTTAGTGGCAAGCCAGACAGCATGCCTTAAGTTCAGAGTTGCTTGGTTTATATATGTGGGCCACTATTTTTCTTTTAATACAACCTAATTTGCGAATGGCGGCCTTCTTATTTTGTTACCTGGGCCTAATTTCTGTCCTAGTCCCTTCCTGACAGTGCTCCAGTTTGACAGCTGTTCCAAAGATGATTTGAGAGACTGGGGGTAGTTAGCCCCAATGTAATGGCACTAGGTTGTCATTTATTTTAAAAGCAAATGTCTCCTAATTCAAAGTAAACAACACAAGAACTAGAAATACAGAAAAAAATACAAATTTCTATCTAAAATCATTCTTGCGATATAAGCTAGAAACTGAGTGTTACAGTGTTCTATTCATGCAATATCATACAATGATTCAGCACTAAGAACAGTGGAAGGAGATGCACCTGAATATACTGTAGAGCGCCAGACAGCACCAGGGCGTACAAGGGAGCTCGGTCTTCTGAAAAGGGGAAATGACCTGCACCTGGGGGATAGAAGTTTGTGCTGTATGCGCGCACATGCAGGGTGCTGGTGCTCTTACTACTGAGAGGAGGATTACTCTGGTCTGTGGGATTCGGGTCAAATGTCTACAGCAGAAGTCAACACTGAGCAGACATTAGTTCCTACAGGCCTCTCTCAGAAGGGGGGTTTGGAATGAAGGTCAAAAGACAAAACTTTCGATAGACAATATCATTGCTGTATTTAGTAGTCAGTCCAAGGCGGAAGAGGGCAAAATTTAGTGTTAGGCTTAATCGTTCCTTTCAGGACAAAAATATGGATGACATTAAAACGCATGCAGAGAACAGCTCTTTTCTCTTACACAAGGCCAGGCAGGAAGCACTGCTGCAGGAAAGGGTGAAGCGCACAATTCAGAACACTGTTTTGTGAGGCAGAAAGCACTGCTCAATGCTGCAGGCGAACTGTGGAAGGCTATAGTATATATTAGGAACAGACTACATGGAACTCATCGCCTCCCAATTGATTGGTAATGAATACGTCCAGTGTAACCTTCAGAGCAGTATCCTTTCATCTGAATCTTTCAAGAGATACATTTAAGGAAAACCACAATTCCAGAGTAGAGTATCCCAAGTTGGTTTGTGTAGGGCAAATAAGTGGAACAATAGATTTGTTTTCACTCCAACATAAACTTTGTGAGAATCCGGAAGCAAAGGGAGTCTGGAAAGAGCCTACCACGCAATAGGTTGTTGCTGTGCCATAAAAGTAGAGAGTGCTTAGCGATAACCATTACCGACATTAGATCGTACCAGTGCCTTTCCACTTGTGCTCATTACTTAACGAGGCACTCCTGGGGTGGTCGTATGTGTAGTCAGGCAAGTGGTAATATGATTTCATCACTGTCCTTATAGTGAGGACACAGTGTGTTGAAAAAAGAGCCAGTAACTGGTGGAATGTCATCCCTTTCTGTCTTTGGAGTAGATTTTCTCTGTTACAGCATTTAGGACAGAGCCCAGGAAGGGTAGAATCTGTTGAGGATGAAGGTAACTTTTTGACTTTGATGGTAAACTAACTTGTGGAGTAGGAACACTGATACTGGCTAGCACGTGGTAATGTAATCTTCTGACAGGTCTTCTACCTCCCAGGGCATGAAGGACTCAAAGAGTTCTTAGGAGTATAAGGACTTCCAGAGTTGTTAGGGCTAGGGGGAGGGGACTACAGGTAAAGGTAGAAAGGGTGTTTGACTGGTGAATGACTCCTGTTGTGGGGTGAATGAATGCGCTCTCTTGACTCAGAAATGATCAAGCAGACTGCTCTTGGCAGTTCCAAAGACAGTATTTACTAACTGTCGTGATAGGGAGAAAAATACTACGGACTGCACCTCAGCCCCCACAACCTGCCTCTATGGTTTTTCACAAAAGCCTGTTCACAGACAGGCTCTTATATACAAATCAGTACAATACTTTATTACACATTATTACCAATTGGTAGGTTGCAAGTTTACAGATTAACATATAAAACACTTGAAACCATGTGACCCCTTAACCCCGAATTCCTAGGTTAAAACATTACTCGCTTTTTCCTATACATTTGACAAAGGTTTATGACTGAGCATTCGTTGACCTATGAATATGCATATGCTCTTTTGTAAATGTTATTTATTTGAAGTGTGTGCTGATAGCATTGTGGTTCCAAGACTCCAGAGCATTTGGAATATGGTTTCTTCCCTGCAACCACTGTAAATCGCGCACCTGTGTGCTTTGGGCTACTTCCAATATATGACCGGTAAAAGTCTTCAATCTGTTTGTAGGCATGGAGAGTGTGCCGTGGACTTGTGTGCTAATGTCTTAAATACCTGCAGGTTTGTCAGATATGAGTTAGCCTTTTACAGATGACCCTTTTGTGTTTCTTACTCTGCTACATCCTTGAATGGACCTTTCACCTTGCTTGTGTCAGTGTGAGAGGTTGGCCTAAACTGCTCTTTGATTGTGAACAGCAGAGTTGCCTCTAATGATGCTTGATGTTGCGCGATGTTTTCACATTTCGTATTCGTGGTAATGCATTTATTTTTCACATTTCGTACAACATTCCCTAACCTTTCTGGGTTTGGTGGTGTGGAGGGTTTGAGGCCTGGTTTGTCCTCAAAGGCCAGACCTCACATTTCTTCTGGATCGAAATGAATCGTGGGGCTTGGCGAGGATCATGTTAGTGTCCGGATGGATAAACATTTTTTTTCTGTTTGGCATGGAGGACCTCAGAGTGTTTTTCGTAGGCGGACTCCTCAGTAATGTCCGATCTCTGCATCTAAGGGGGTTTTGAAGCTGCTGGCGGCACAGCTTTCAGTATGGATTTCAGCTCTGGGTGAGCTTTTTCAGAGCCTTGTGGTCAAGGCAGCATTAAGGAATGACATGGCTCAGTGTCTTTGCATGGGGTTTTGTTAGGCATCAACCCAACCTCTCCAATCTGGGGAGTGCCCATAGAGGAGCCAAACCTGAAGAATTATGAAGCGCACACACACACACACAGTGACATAATCAACAATGTTTTTTTCTTCCTATTCCCCCTCCCCCTTCCAGGGGAACGAGGAGTGAAAGATCTCCTAAATTCTGGACAACCCTACAGAAATGATAGGCAACTAGTCCACAACGCAGAGAGGCAGAACAGTTCGAGTTAGGTCAAGGTATGGTGAGTGAACAACCCTGTTTAAATGGGAAACTAATGGGAATGCAGTGTTTACATGCTCTGATTCGTAATACCAGACACTCTTCACCATGAGAGGCCTAGAATTCACTGATTCCATAGGTTTAGGGAGGGAACTGAGCAGATGGCTCACCTCTGCCAGTAGATACCTCTTGTTTCATGAGGGATGCAGGGAACAACCACTCTGGTAGGCAGGCAAACACAAGTTCCAGCAGTCTCTAGATATGAAGGTGGTACCAGATATCCAGGACAACTAGTTACCCAGAATGAAAACTTATTGGCTCATGGACAAAGTTTCACATGCTTTTCATACCACAGAATACACCTCTGTTGTTAGACCCCACTCAGGAGGCTGCAGGGCAGACAGGGCTATTTGGAGCACAAATGTAGGATCATGTACCATGTATGTCCAGTAGTCTGTGCTAATTCAGGCCTGCAAACTGGGCCTAGTACAACTTTTTTGCACTTAACTCACAGGGAATCAAGGGTGAGCATTTACAATCCTGTCAGTAAAGTAAAATAGAGTGCTCAAGCTCAGCACTCAACTATCAGCCCAACAGGCACAATAAATTCAATGTTCAGCTCAGGTGTTGTCTTATTAAAAAAAAATAAAAAAAATAAGAAAATACTTTTAATCACAAAGCAACATTAAATAGTACAAAATCCAACTTAGTGTATAGACCAGTGACCAGTGTACAATCCTCCCTTGTGGTGCTACAACTCCCAGACTTCTCTTCCTAGTCCACTCGCAGTTGACCCTCCCCTGAGGCTGGACCCCTCTAGAAGTCAGGTAGAAGCATGAATCCGGATCAGGTGCAACCCTAAATTTATCCCACAGATCAAATGCACAAGCAGTTTATGTTTTTTCACATTGTATCCCTTGGTGGTGTAGTCTACAGTATTTTGTGGATTGGGTAGCCCCTTTACACTTCTGTACATGGGGTTCACAATGAACAAAGATAGCCCAAGGCTGTCGACTAGGGCAAATGTAGGCAGCATCCAAATCTACGTCCCCACCCAGCTGAGTCTTGCACCGCAGTGGCCCTAGCACAGGTGCTGCCCTATGTGCTGCTGCTTCCTCCGGGTAGCATGTAGGCTGTGAGCCACAACCAGGCAGGTGAAGGAAATTGCAGCCCCAGTAGGGCCAATGAGAGTATCATGACAGATGCAGCCCTGAATGGGCCAATGCAATGATCACAGCAGATGCAGCCGTGACCAATGGCAGCTGTATCCTCGACTGGGCCTAATCAGTTATCATGCAGATGTAGCCCCGACTTGGCCAATGGAAGTTTCAGCCCTGACTTGACCAATGTGATAATCACAGTAGATGTACATTTGAATGGGCAAATGGCACAGATACCAGAAGCAGTCCCCACCAAGAACTAGTTGTGAGAGACTAAGGAGACCCTCAGCAGGAGAGGATGCTCCTAGCTTGATCTCAAACAGTCCGCTCTCTCTTTGAGTCCCTCAGTTTCTGACACATGCTAGCCACTTTCTTCCTGTAGGGAAAGGCAGGCTCCATTCCTGACCTAGTCAGCAGGTAGGCTTCTAAGTACTTAAGGCAATTCCTCAGTTCCTCCAGCAAAAAGGGAAGGCTTCAGGTGATGCCCTCTCTCCTCTGGAAGTTTGGCTATTAGGCAGGAACAGCCCTGCACGCACAGCAGTCTTTTGAGTACTCTGCGGAGCACTCCCTTCTCTGGTCATGAATGGCTTGGAAATGGAACAAAGTGGGCTGTTTGGGTCCTACTTTTATACAGATTTTTGTTAAATGCATATGTTTCAAATAATTCAGTAAAAAGAGTCTGAGCAAGGACCAGTGACTCAATTTGTCTTGCCATCATATTTAAAAAGTCATGCAGGAAATGTTACTATCAGCAAAATAGGTGCAAACAGGATTTTGAAAAACCTTTGATTCCTGTCATGTGGAAGAAGGGAATTGTGCTCCCTTCTCGTGGCTTCCAAGGGTTCTAAATTCTGCCTGATGCTACCAAAGACATTTGGGCTTTATGTAGTTTGAATATAGCAGGCTTGAAGAACTTGTTTGCTAATTCAAACGTTGTATCTTTTATTGATTTGTCCTTGATTATTTGCTTTCAGTAAACTTAGGTATATGAGGATTATGAAATGGATGGTTTTAAGGCTTTTTCAATTTCGGACATTCCCTCTAAAAAGGGGCTTGCTAAAGGGCGTTTTTGTACTCTTTTGAAATCCGAAATGGGGTGGCTGTCCAAAAAGTGATACTTTCAGTAAATTTTGCTTTTAATATTTATTTTTCAATTGTAGATATGCATAGTAGGCTACTAGAATACCTTGTTTGTAATATCTATCTATTGCACTCCTATAATTTTATCAACACTTTACTAGAACTTGAGGAAGCTATTTTAAGTGTGGAGAGTGTATTCCCAAGTGCTATTTTATAAGTGGTTGGGGATTTTAATACAAAACTTAAGCTAACTTAAACTAGCTACAATTATCTATAAGAAGAGTGGTTTTAATGAGTTAGACACATTATGGACTTAGCATAACCTTTTCTCCCGAATAAGAGGAAAGACAAGCGTGTGACATTATTATTAAAATTGGGATTAAAACTAATTTTGACATTAATAGCAGACTTAATGACCATCCTTTAAGCAACTTTCAGGGTGACGTGGAAATTCAAAATCATTATTGGAATATGCATATATACATTATTGTGATTCTAAATTAGTGCCTAGCATTGTGCGAAGTGAGAACGTATGGAGTGATCATTATCAGTTAATTATTGGCAATCACTTACAAGATAAACCATTAAAAGTTATTACCAACATTAATGCAGCTATAGGATCTTGTATAAATAGAATGTATACGAAAAGAAAAGTCGGTTGCAAATACAAGCTGATATTAATTTCTTGTTAGGGAGTATAAATATATTTAAATTTGAAAGCCTTGTTTGCCCAAATTCGAAACCTGCTAATGAGGCTACACAGTACTGTACAATCATCATCTATACCTAACAAATAAACATTTCTCAAAAGATTTTTTTTTTTAAAGTGATAAAAAAGCAACAAAAATAATGTAACATTGCTAAATTACGGTGGCCAATTCAAAATGCATTTATAGCAAGAAATACCAGTAAATTGTTGTAAAAAAGTGTATTATTGCAAAACGTCTAGGCACAGATTACTTAAAAAAATCAAATAAAAATAAAACATTAGATGAAAAGCGTTAAGGTTTGAATAGAGAAGTTGCGATCAGTACTAGTGTACATCATTAGAAACAATGAACTTATCATTCAGCACTTTTTCTTAGGGAAGATTTATCGATAGAGAAGAAACCTGGGCGTAATTATAGAGCTTTAAAAAACAAGAGCAGGGGCGAGGCTAAGATGGCCGCTGCGTAGGGGCCTTTTTTTTCGGAGCTCCCCATCGGCTCCGAGACACCCAGTTTCGGGCGCCCAGCATACAACCCGTTGATGCAGGTGGCGTCTCCTGGTGCCGTGGGGGCCCCTGTAACGGGCCACAGACCCGGAGCGCGGACCAGCAGAAAGCGGAGGCAGGGCCAATGCAGGCTGCGAGAGGCGCAGAGGCCACTGGAGGCCCTGCCGGATGCAGAGGAGTGTCAGGGCCCGACCCCCTGAGACACCCCAGATCGGGTGCCTCAGCACGCGGCCCGGGTGGCATTTCCTAGTGCCGTGGGGGCCACTGTGATGGGCCACAGAGCGCGGCCTGGCAGGAAGTGGGGCTGCGACAGACCGCGTGTGGCGCGAAGGCCACTGGAGGCATCCGGATGCAGAGGAGTGATGGGGCCCGCTGCCAGTCAAGCGAGCAAGGGGCCGGGAGGCTGCCGCAGAGGGGCACCATAGCCACGCTGGGCCGAAGGAAGAGAAGGACGGGCCTAGCTGGGCAGAAGACCGAGGACGCTTTAACGGCTGCTTATCGTGTACGGGACAACACCAACAGACAGCAGAGAGCGGAGCACGTAGCGGGAGCAGGCCGGGGCCCAACAAGGAGAGAGGCAGCAGGGACGTCCCGCTGGACCCGGGGGCACCCAGTGATGCCAAGGCCGTAGGGTAACATGGAGCAAGGAAAACCGCACTGCGTGGCCACGGATGCAAGCTGGTTTCCCATGTGAGGAACAGTACAGCTCACCGATCGAGCCAAGGACTGCCCGGGGCCCTGAGGGCCACAAGGAGGCGAGGGGGGGGGGGAGACGAGTGGGCACCCACCGACCCTGGGACCTACGCAATTGCTGGTGCGTTTGGCCATCAATGGCAAGGGTGGTGAAAGACACAGAATATCCCTGGGTAACATACTACCAGCACAAGAACTGTGACAGAGGCCGGAACCTGGGGAATACCTGGGAAATAAGAAGGGATCGCTGACTGCAATCAACGGACAGGGCACGGGGGGCAACCAACACACCCAATACTACAGGGTTAGAGGAAGGAGCGGGCATCAAGTGTCTGGAGAACGCGGCCCTAAGTGGTATGGCAATAAGAGCACCTGAATTGGAAGCTTCTGCACTTTTCAGGGGACGGTAACCCCCCAGGTGAAAGGGAACCTTCGGGAAGGAGGAAGGGGCCACCTCGCTCACGGACCTCTTCGGAGATAGAGACCTGCCTGGTGGGGAAACCTGACTGGGGGCCGGCACTGGACTAGACGACTCATGTATGAACAGCGTTATAGAGGCAACCAACGAACTGAGGACGCAACTGGAGGGCCGCAACTCCAATAAGGTCGGTGAACGCTCACGGGCCAGGAGCGATGACACAATAAAAAGGAGGGTTCCCCTAAGGACCTCTTTAACAAAACTCCAGCCAAGAAGGTGATTCCAACAGGGTCCCGGGCGACGGAAGGTGGAGACTTGATAGGCCCAGGAGCGCCAGGAGACGGAGAAGCGCCTCTGACAAGAACATTCATGGAGCAGCTATTTGGGTCCCTTCATTGAGTCTTTGCCACCTTGAAACAGGAAATAGCAGCAGAGGTCAAAGAACTCAAAAGAGAGGTTGTAGATCTGGGACAATGAGTAGACACACTAGAACAAGTTTGTGACGCACAAGAGGAAGAAATGGACTATCACAGGAGGGAACTCCTTACCCTACAGGACAAGAACCAGGAACTGCAGTATCAGATCGAGGATTTGGAGAATAGATCACAGCGCTCCAATATCTGAATAAAGGGTATACCAGCGCAAGTGGTGACGTGAGCCCTAGAGGACTTTGTGGTGCGCCTTTTCCAGCATGTGGCTCCAACCCTGAAAGATCAGCCTTTGTTGCCTAACAGAACACAGAGTAGGCCGGCCAGCCCGCTCACCAGGTCAAGCCCAAGACATACTGACCTGCCTGCACCACTATAAACAAAGGGAGACGGTAATGGCAGCGGTTCGAGACCAAATATTGATTTAATTCTAGGGCCAATGAGTTGGCCTATTCCAGGACTTGTCGATGCTGGCATAACAGCGCCGTAGAGCGCTCCAACCTGTAACGGACTTCCTAAGAGAAAGTGCTATTAGATATAAATGGGGCCATCCCTTCCATCTTCACTTCGACTGGCAAAATGAAACTCGCAGTATCCGCACGTTGGAGGAGGCCCAGGCCATGGAGGGCATGCTACCAGGTCTCGGTGATCTGGCACAGCAGCCAAATGTATGAGAGCGGCTGCCGCGAACTGATGGGGGCACTCAAAAACTCAGGCCAGACTAAATAAACATCATAAACCCACAGCGGCAGAGAGCCAAAAAAAGAAGGCGGCATTGCATTGAAGCTTACGCAGTCATGACAGTGTCACAGAAGTGGACTCAGACCAATGGTAAATCATAGTACCTACATAAGGCCCTCTCGTTGACAAAGGACGACAGTCCAATGGGCAGTTGGAGAAGCAGAGCAAGATCTGGTAAAGGCAAAGGGATAACTGACTGAGACAGCCGTGTGGGAGAGCTCAGATCCCCTCAAGAGTAGTAGTTGCCTGATGACAGAATGAAGACCAAGCTTACACCTAGACTGATCTACGTTTGTTCCCAGGCGGGGAACACCTTTCAAGTTTATACCCTATTGATTGTTCTCTTTCCCCCTGTTCTCTAGTCCTCTACCCTAATTCCGATGGGGCCACACCTCCCCCCTTTGCCATTCACGGGTCCACATACTTGGGTCTCCTCACTATTGGGTAAAGGGTTCAACAAACACCATAGTGACAAACCCCATCTCCCCCATGATCACTATCCTTAGTCTAAATGTTCGGGGCCTTAACGCAGCCGTGAAACAACAAGCACTGCTGATGCAGCTCAGAGACACAAGGGCTGATCTTTGTCTATTACAGGAAACTCACCTAATCTGCTCAGACTGGAAAAGGCTGAGATCAAGCTGGTTTGACAGACAGTTCCATTCCTCAGGCCCCGGGAGGCGGACAGGAGTAGCAGTCCTTTTGGCTATCAACTTTCCGGGGAGGGCACTTAGTGTACAAGCTGAGATCCCTGAGAGGCTTCTCTCCCTTCACATAGATATTCAAGGCCACAGGCGTACGGTAGCTAATATTTACGGACCGAAAGAACAGCAGGAACGCTTCTTAAGAGATGCCCTGGAGAGGGTTCTGGCTACCCCAGACAAAGACTGTGGTGGGGGGGATTTAAACCTGGTGCCAGATACCCAGCTTGACAGATCTGTTCAGAGATATGGCCAGACGGGTGCTTTCCTAAGGGACATCCAGGGGTGGGTGGGGGCGGCAGGACTAAATGACGTTTGGCGCAAGCAACACCCAACAAAGAGGGCATACTCCTTCTCAGCCGCGCACTAAACCTACGCACGCATTGACCTTTTCCTCACCGCACATTACCAACTTGATAACCAAGACTAAGATAGGAGTGGCCTCCATATCAGATCACTCCCCGCTCACAATGTTGCTTGCCCTTTCACTACACACCCCAGGTGCAAAGCGCCGGCGCCTTAACACGAGAATCTTAACATACAAGGATACCCTAGTGGAAATCGAGATCACAATAAAGCATTACCTAGACACAAACTACACCCCAAGGTCAGTATTACCACTTTATGGGAAACCCTTAAGGCAGCTAGTAGGGGTCAGTTCATAGCAATAGTGGCAAGATTAAACAGGGCCCGACAGGAGAAGCGCCAGCAGCTACAGGATGATATAAGGACTCTGGAAGTCATCCATAGCCGACTGGGTCTCTGGTAGTGAGGATACAACTCACCACTCTCCGAAAACAGTTAAATGCTCTAGAGGAGGACAAGGCAGAGTACGCCCTTCTAATGACTAAGCAGAAACTCTATGCAGGGGATAACAAGGTGGGCCGCTTACTGGCCCACTGACTCCATGCGCAGGCCATGGGACAAAGTGTGGGGGAGCTGAAGTTGCCTGACGGCACTCAGACTTGTCAGAAGAAGCAAATTCTATTTCAGTTTGAGTGGTTCTACTCCGATTTATATACTACGGAAGAGCTTGATGTGGATGGAGTGGAAGGCTATTTGGACTCCGTCCTTCTGACCCGAATCCCCCGAGCAGATAGTGACCTGTTTGAAAGGGAAGTCACACCTGCGGAGGTCCATGCGGCCATACACCGTTTGCAAACAGGTAAAGCGTTGGGTGCAGACGGCTTTGGAGCAGAATTCTATAAGTCCTTTGGCACCCAGCTAGCGCCCATGCTGGCTCGATTGTACAATGCGTCGAGCACGACTTCTTCCCCTCCCCACACGATGCAACTGCGAGTGGTGACTGTCATCCCTAAGTCGGGAAAGGACCCGCGCCTGTGCTCCTCCTATCGACCCATTACACTACTAAATGTGGACGCTAAGATTTTTATGGGAATCTTGGCTCACAGGTTGAACCCATACATGCAGGGCCTGGTTGATCCAGACCAAACAGGGTTCATCCCTGAGCGCTCATGTAGCGATAATACTAAAAGATTATACCACTTACTGGACAAGATACATTGTGCCCAAATCCCAGCTCTTCTCCTCTCCATTGATGCGGAGAAGGCCTTCGACCGGATTCACTGGTAGTATCTCCATGTGGTTCTGCAGCATTTTGGACTTGGCCCCAGATTCCATGACTGGATACGCTGCAATTATGATAAACCTAGAGGCATGGTATCAGTGAATGGAGGAATGTCCCAGCAGTTCCCTATTTCAATGGGCACATGACAAGGTTGTCCCCTCTCGCCCCTATGATTTGCCCTATATATGAAGCCCTTTGCTGAGTGTATACGCAACCATCCAGATATATCCGGCTTGTCGATGGGTGGTAGAGTGCATAAACTGGCTCTCTACGCAGACGATGTGCTGCTTCACCTATCCCAACCTCAAATCTCCCTCGCAGGGGTCATTGCAGAACTGATGGCATTTGGCAAAGTCTTGGGCTTTAAAACTAATCTCACCAAATCATCGATACTGAACTTAACTATCCCAGAGGCGGAGAGGATCTCCCTAGAGGCGAGTCTTCCCTTCTCATGTGCCGCACAGGAAATCACGTATCTAGGCCTGAGAATACATGTCACGCCTGAGGCGACTGCATCGCATAACTATAATAGGGTACTAGATATCGCTCGCCCCAAATTGACGAAATGGAGGGCCTACGGCCTCTTGTGGCTGGGTCGCCTAGCAGCAATTAAGATGACTCTTCTGCCTAAAATACTTTTCCTCATGCAGACCCTGCCGCTGCAACCGCCTCCCAACCTGCTAGACAAGCTGCAGGCGCTTATATGGGAGTATATTTGGAGTGACAAGAGGGCTAGAATGTCAGAGGGAGGGCTGGGTGTCCTGCATCTGCTTAGCTATTATTATGCAGCTCAGCTACATGGTCGAATCGGCCCGGCTTCTGACGGAAAAATATTGGTGTTTTAGCGATCAAGCGGTAGCAGGAGTTCACATCTGGAAGGTGCCATGGCTACCAGGAGACACTGACCTCCCGGGGTGTATGTTTCCCCAGTCCTGTGGGACAGGGTGCAGATGGCAAAAGGGCTGTCCACGTCGACCTCCCCTCAGACACCGCTTATCGGTAACCCAGATTTCCCTCCGGCAGTTAGGGAGCCCGCTTACCTATCGTGGCAGGACTCACAGTGCAAGAGGATTGGGGACCTCTTTGATGGGGAGGGTGTCATGGACTTTAGCAGACTCCAGGCAGAATATGGTCTCCCCAACACAGCATACTGGCAATACCTGGCTGTTCACCACTGGGTAACCTCCCCTGCAATATGTATGCATTCGAGTCGACCCCTAACCTGCTTTGAAATAGTGGCTCCTAACTAGGGAAACGGACAAGCGACTCCTGTCCGATATTTATGCCTTCCTGGTTACACAGACCACGCTCCTAGCCACACTAGCCAAGCGCAGATGGGAGTCTGAATGCAAACGCACCTTTACAGATCGAGAGTGGCAGGATGTTCTACACAGGGGACAAGTGACAACCCGCGCTACAACCACTAAAGAAATGTTTCTGAAAATAGCCCACTACATGTATTACACACTTGCACGGATGGCTGAATGGGGGGTGCGTGGTGATGGCTAGTGCTGGCGCAGATGCAGACGGGAAGGTACACTCACTCACATATTGTGGCACTGCCCGTAAGTCGTCTCCTTTGGGAGCACGATTCTCCAAGCAATAGATGAAATATATGACACCAACATACCACAGTTCCCTAGTTATATTTTGCTGGGCCTTCCCAACCCCCAAACTTACCCGCTTCGCTCCGCTAGGGGTCGGGCTATTACTCTGGCTCTGGGGGGTGCTAAACAACTATTGCTGGCGTGCTGGGGCTCAGAGTCCATTCCCACTCACACTGACTGGCTACACAAGCTATGGACCATCACTGGAATGGAAAACTGACGGCAGCAGTGACTGGTACGCTTGTCCCTCCTTGAGAAAACATGGGGCCGGGCTATTACATATATGTCAGAAGAATTTAGGGAACTAGCCTGCCCATCATACTTCTGCATCCTACAACTGACAAGGACAATAAACCCTTCTAACTGAACCAATAGACTTACCCCTGACAAATGACTCCCGGCCGATAACACGTACCCTGGCTGAGCCCAGTGACTGACGACAGCAAACCACTGAAATAAGGTATCTCCCCCCCCTCCATATCTCTCTCCCTCTCCATCTCCATCTCCCCTCTTTCCCCTCCCCACTGGCCAATGGTTGTAGGTGGGAGACGTTGTAATGTTCTCAATCTTTAGAATCAATAAAAGAGATCTTAAACCATAAAAATCAAGAGTAGCAAGCCTAGATGATATCCTGCTTTAATATTAAAATAATTGTTCTTGTTCCTAGGGAATATATCTTAAACAATTATCTGAATTTTGTTTAAAATCAGGCTCAATTCCAAATTCCTGGAATACGAGTAAAATTATATTCCTATATTTAAAAATGCAACCGGAATGATCCTAAAAGTTATTGTCCAATAGCCATTTTGAACATAACAGGAAAAATCTATGCAAAATGTCTTTTAGCAAGATGATTTACGTGGCACATCTAAATGATTTTCTCTCAAACAATATTGCTCTAGGGAGGGTTGACAGTGGATAACATTGTATGCTAAGGATGACTGATGAAATTATATGAAATTAAGAAAGTCAAAATTATATTTGGCAGTCGATGTTGGTAACACTTTTGAGAAATTTGATTGACCATTGTTATACCAAAAACGAATGAACTGGAGTATCCCAAGGTTTTTAAAACGACCATTGATTTATTTGTACTCCCAAATTTGGCTAAAAGCTTTATTAGGTTCTAGGTCAGAATACAATTCCAGTATTAACATTTTAAATGGTCTGAAAAAGGGCTGCATTTTATCTCCTTTGTTATTTTCACTGTACTTGGCCTACTTCCCTGAAAAGATTATAAATGTTTATGTACGCCCTCCAAAGTTGGGTAATAAACAATGTCAATGCTAATGTAGGTCGATGACAATTTTGATGTCCCTTACTCCAATAGGCCGACAAACAGAACAATAGCAGATTTCGCAGAAAATCATAATTTATTGGTAAACAAGGGAAAGATAAAAATTCTGAAGACATGGGCTTCAGGTATGAATTCTCAAAATCTGTGATATTACATTGGCTCGAAATTGAAAATGTTAATGAGTTATAACTATTTAAGGATAAACATTTCTAACAAATTTACCTGGATGAATCATGTTAAGGCCCACTTGCTTTTGCAAAAAGAATCATGAGCTAGGTTGGCATATGGTTTTATGAGGAAATTCTGTTGTTGAAATTTGTATTTCAAATTAACTGCATATGCACAGGCATGTCTAATGGCGGCCTTGTTTGAAATCCAGAAATATGCATGTAATTTTAATCAGTAGTATTATGACTGATTTGTGTATGTCTGATGATGGTAAAATCAGTGGATCCACTACTGTGTGCTAATAATAAATAAATAAATACACATATAAATAAAAATACATATTCGGGGGGAGGGTGATCCACTGGTTCAAGTTGCACAACCGTTTGAGGGTGGCTGTCCTTCCAAGTGTCCTCATCAGGATGTGCTCCAGATACAGCCTTTGTGTAGAGTGATGCATCGCACAACAGGAAGCACCGAGGCTGTCTCCTGACTAGAACACTCACAACGTAAACACCCTGAAGTCTGAGGTTTCTGCACCTGGCTGTCCTCAGCCTAACTGTCCACCCATGGATTCTGCTTCAAAGAGGCAGGGCCCACCAAGACACTACCTCCCCTTGACAACCACACACTGCAGACCAACTCCTCATCCCTACAATCAATCAAATGGTAGTGCTCAGGAAGAACAATTCAGCAGCCCATTACTAACTAACGGCCTCGTGTAATTAAAGGTGAATCTATTTCCACCGCCTCTGTTTAGTGTCTGGAACTTTTCTCTCCAGTCACAAGAAGGAAAGCAATACACATTCACTGTGAGTACAGTCCACACACACTCTCTCTTCTTGTGGTAGGGCATGCCTGGGGAATCCAAAACGGCTTAATGGACACTTACACCAGAAGCAGCAGCCTTTGATTGAGAAGTCCTAGTCAACAAATGAATAGTTCCACCTGGACGGGCCCGCTTGGACGCCAGAGATTCTGTCATGATTCACATGTGTTCTGTTGACTGAATCTTGCTCAGCTGAAGGTTTGGCT
Source organism: Pleurodeles waltl (assembly GCF_031143425.1). Classification (NCBI taxonomy): domain Eukaryota; kingdom Metazoa; phylum Chordata; class Amphibia; order Caudata; family Salamandridae; genus Pleurodeles; species Pleurodeles waltl. The sequence continues at coordinate 971,131,882 of NC_090446.1, read as the reverse complement.
TTATGAGGCAGAGGACTGCAGGCAGCATGTTCGACTAGAAACAAAAAGCTTGGTACATGCCATCTATCGGCCGATCCAGCAGGTTTTAAGTCTAAACAGAATCCACGTATTCACTCTTTGACGCAATAAACTAAGTGTAAACATACCACTTAGCGGCACTCAACTTTTAAGAATTTAAATGTGACGAAATTATCAGAAAGCTCAAAATGAGCGAATCCTATTTGGTTTATATAGGACCATATAAGCCCTATTTGCCACATTCAATAACTCATCATGCATAATTCTTGAATTTAAACAAATCTGCCATTAGACATGCCCACGAGTGTGCAGTTAATTTGTACCCCAACACGCACTATTGCCACCAACCAGATGCATCTGCATTGGGTGACCAGGCAAATTAACACACACACTAAACAGAGCACATGTTGTATCTTTTAACAGGAGAGGAGGACTGTGACGCATATCAATTACACTACCACCTGTTTCTTTTGTTAAAGGTCAAACCATACTTCCCAAACAAGCTCGGAACCACTATCATATCACTGAATCTCTCAGAGCAACGCCCTGCGTCGTCCATGCTGCGGGCCTTATCATTAACCTGAGAAATTCAAATGCTTGGCGTTCATCTTAAAAGACCAACACTGGCTGACATTTCAAGCCGTATCTTCAAGATCTGATGGCTCACAAACGAGGCAGGAATGCCTCGCAGAAAACATCTCTCAGACCAGATAATAACAAAAAAGAGATGAAATGCAAAGGAAAAAAAACCTGGAAACAAGACTTGTCCACCCAGAAATATGAAGAGCACCCCCCTCCCTCCGCCTACCCCAACTAGACCCATACCCCTTGCAGCTCGTCAGATGTCTGCCTGCAGTTGCCCCTCTGACCATGAGACATGCCCAAAGAGCATGTTCTGACTCACATCTTCAAATGGTCTCATAGGTACGTAAGGGGTATGCAAGCTCTCCCATGGCAAGACCTGGAGGGCCAAAGTAGGATACATGGCATGGAGGCAAAGTCCTGACACAAAAGGGACAAAATGTTCAAGTAAATGGCAAATCCAAATACCAGTGATGAAAGAACAATGCAGGTTGCAGTGAAGAACCCAGCTCCTGCCATTCAGCTGAAGGTCAGTTCGTGAACGTGCTTGGGTCACAAGGGGCACAGGTAGAGTCTGTTTAAACACGTGATCTACATCTGAGTTTCCTGGCCCTTTCTCCACAACCAGCCGGAGGTGAATGCATAAGAATTTGTTGGAGGGAGGCACTAAATCCCTACCTACGTCCCTGTGCACAGCAGGTATTACTTGCCATCGGATCATTAATTAATGCAGAGGAAAAGCCGGATGCTAACGAAGAGACACTGTAATCAGATTATGCCTGCTGACCCAGCTCCTGCCCTAATTAATCACACAGAGGATAGACCATGTGCTTCCTGCCAACCAAGTGCATGAATTATTCCTGCTCTTGGCCTCTCTGCTCCAGGTAACAGGGGTGAATAACTCGAGCAGAGGGGTGAGCATGAGGTCAGCACAGAAGGGATGAAGGAGGTGGGCAAAGGTGATGAAGGCTTTGAGCTGAGGGGGATAAAGAAGGTGAGCAGAGCAGCGATGGAGGAGAGGGGATAAAGAAGGTGAACACAGTGGTGATGGAAGAGAAGAGAGGGGAATGAAGGAGGTGAGGAGAGAGCGGACGAAGGAGGTGCACAGGAACGGGATGAAGGGTGTGAGCAGAGAGGGGTTAAAGAAGTTGAGCACAGAGGTAACAGAAGCAGAGAGCCAACAGCGTATGAAGGGGGTGAGCAGCGAGGGCATGAAGGTGGTGTGCAAAAGGTATGAAGCTGAGCAGAGTAGATGAAGGAGGTGAGCAGAAAGGTGAGGAAGGAGGTGTGCAGAGAAGCGAAAAAAGGAGACGAGGGGATTAAAGAGGAAATTACGATGAAGGGGAGCAGAAAAGTGATGGATGAGGTGAACAGCGAGCGGATGGAGGAGGGGAGTAGAGAGGGGATGAGGAGAGCGAATGGAGGAGGTGATCAGAGAGGAGATGGAGGAAAGGGGGATGGAGGAGGAGAGCAGAGAGGGGGTGGAGGAAAGGGGGTGGAGGAAAAGGGGATGGAGGAGGAGAGCAGAGGGGATGGAGGAGGTGAGCAGAAAGGGGGTGGAGGAAAGGGGGATGGAGGAGGAGAGCAGAGGCGATGGAGGGGAGAGGATGGAGGAGGTGAGCAGAGGGCATGGAGGATGTGAGCAGAGAGGGAATGGAGCAGAGAGGGATGGAGGGGGTGAGCAGAGAGGGGATGGAGGAAGAGAGCAGAGAGGGGATGGAGGAAGAGAGCAGAGAGGGGATGGAGGAAGAGAGCAGAGAGGGGATGGAGGAAGAGAGCAGAGAGGGGATGGAGGAAGAGAGTAGGGAGGGGATGGAGGAAGAGAGCGGAGATGAAGGAGGTGAACAGAGAGGGGATGGAGGAGGTGATCACAGAAGTGATGGAGGAGGAGAGCAGAGAGGGGATGGAAGAGGTGAGCAGAGAGAGGATGGAGGAGGCAAGCAGAGAGGATGGAGGAGGAAAGCAGAGACGGGCTTGAGGATGAGAGCATAGGGGATGGAGGAGGTGAGCAGAGAGGGGACTGAGGAGGAGAGCAGAGAGGGGATGGAGGATGTGAGCAGAGGGAATGGAGGAGAGCAGAGGGAATGGAGGAGAGCGGAGAGGGAATGGAGGAGAGCGGAGAGGGGATGGAGGAGCTGAGCAGAGAGGGGATGGAGAAGAGCAGACAACGGATAGGGAAAGTGAGCAGAGAACGGGTGAGCTGGTGAACACAGGTGATGGATGTGAGCGTGTGGTGACTGAGTGAGGACAGAAGGAAAGGAGATGAGGAGAGAAGGGACCGAGGGATGAGCAAGGAGGTAATGAAGGAGCATATTCCCCAGAAAGGCCAGCTAAAGTTTGTGTCATGCACGTGCAAGAAACCTTTCATTTGTTTTTTTTTTTAATATTTGACATGGAAGCTGAAATACATAGCCACTTCCTTCGGTGTGTACCTCAGGAGAAAGCTCTTGATGCAGCCTTTGTGCCAGATAGGATGGCAGCCAAAAAAAAAGAGACGTCCTCTGCTGACTATCACAGGAACTCTGATCTTCTCTCCGAAATCATGAAAAATACAGCATCATTGCTTTCGTCTTTGAACTGTTGTCCACGGATCCGGGGTCTTATGGGAGCTATGTGCGTGCACCATTTTTTATACCTACTAGGAACAGAGTGGAATTTTGCCTGAAGAACCTGTGCGACTTCTGGTGAGCTCCTAGAATGACCATAATCATTCCACAAAGAAAAGTCTGTAACTAGTCCAGGATTAGCTTTCCATAAAGGAACGGGGACAATATCAAGGCAGCAACATGTAAGTGGATGTGGATACAATGGTACAGCAGAAGGAGGACAACAAAATTAAGTGCAGGATAGCGTCCATGGATTTATGATGTACTCCGATGCACCAACAAAAAAACCCAGTGAGCCTTTCCCCAAGGAGTGCTTTAAACTTACCTTCAACATCTACTGCAAACAGATGGACATTGAAATTGTGTCTCAGAGGTCGCGAGAATACATTGGTGCATCCCTGAAAATCTCTGCTTGGCAAAGACAATGCAACCCCCTGGCCTGAAATTACTTTATCACCCTAGTAGGTGCCCAATCAACAGATCTAGGTTAATCCTAAAGAGAACAAGAAACCTTCGGATTCTTCAAAGGCGTTTCCATTGCCCACCTAAACCTCGAGCGCATCTCTCTCCCTGCCACCCCAACTCCAACATGAACATCCTTCCAAATAACTTTAATGCATTTCCTGAAAATCAGGTGAATTCCCACACTCCAACTACATCATGCAACTACAAAAGCAAGCTTACCACTTCAGCACCCCGAAAGACCTTGACAAAAAAAAATGCTCCATATTCAGACAATGATAATGAAAGAAAAACAGAACCCCTGATGAGCTCAAGCTTTACAAGTCCCTCCACCATTAATGAAGCAGAAGCAGAACAATTAAGTACTGCAATAATCCCTTGCCTGACTTTCTTTTTTCCCCACACTCCAAATAATTGTGCAGTGCCACACCAAGCTCTTTTTCAATGAGCAATACAGACGATCTGACAGCACATCAACAACATGAAGCCTGCTTCTCCACTGATACCACACCTTCTATACTGTATCCCACAATGTTCATTCCTCAAACCTGTCTCTCACAGACCTCGATGTCCCTTAAAGCCACGTCCTAAGAAGATACTGTGTTACCCTCACGCTTCACTTTGTCCCACTGATACTAACATTCTCTTTATCTCCATCAAGCAAATAATCTTCCCCAAAGCTCAGGGCAGGCCACATTTCACCAATCTTAACAAAAATAAAACACTATACCTGATTCACCTCAACAAGTACAGGGCCATCATTCACCTACTCTTAATTGGCAAGCTCACCAAAAAAGCAGTCTGTGGAAAGGTCTACATTCACATCAACATCAACCTGGTCCTACACAACATCAGATCAAGCTGAACAGACAGACACTTAATAAACTATAACAGCCTACTAACCACATATAAAGTTGTCCACCACCCTCCTGTTTCTGGGCATCTCAACTGCCATCAATTACTCCACCCACATCCATAGCTTGAAGTCTCAAATATGAATGCCTGTAAAAATCCTTCACTTATTTTCTTCTATCTATGCAATAGACACCGGATCTTTCAGATAGGTACCCACAGGTTCATAAAATATGCAGAGTCTTCCAGTGTTCACTTCTTGCTCCCACCACAACACACAACTCTCCTAGAAAGTCTCCTACATTCCAGGTCAAATGCCTCAAACACTGCTTGCATGTCATCCACACAAGGATGTTTAGCACCTACCAGAAGCTCAATCATACCCAAAAAGAATTCTTGCTATTCACTATGACGTCCAAACTGAACTTAACACGAAATGGAAAGACGAAAACCCCAACTTTCATCCAAAGACAAGGCAATCAGATTTACTATAGACACCAACCTCACCCACCAGCCTCAAGGAACACATAAGCAAGAAACCTGTCATTTAGGCCCTTTTACTCTTCCATCGGGGTGATGGCAATACCCTGCTCCATGGGCGCAGTCAAGAACACCCTCCCGTTCCCTTTAGAAGAGGTGTCTCTTAGCTTGTTTTTCTTGTTATTTTCAGTTGAGGAGCAAATGTTTGCCAGTCCGTTATGTTGGTAGCTGTCCATGATGAATAAATGAATGAATAAAACAGTCTTGTATAACGCAACCGCTATTCCCTTAGGAGCGTCCCAGTGCTGTGAGCTGGGGGAGATATCAAGATTGATAAGATGTGTTTTTAGTTTAAGTAACTCATTCAGATTCTCTCAAGCATTTTACAATTGCGCTTGTCCTCCACTAGCTCTTCAGTAAACTATGGGGCTGATGGTTTTGCACATTAACCAAGGACCTTTTATGGTGTGCAATCTTATCCCGCGCCTCCTTAATATTGTTGTTAGGTGTATCCAGATCTACAATCGGTAAACCTGGTCAGTGTTAGATGGGAGTCAAAAGTCTGTCTGAAAGTGGTTTCTGTGATTTTACGCCAGGCCCTTGTTTTATCTTCTCCTGCTGGATAGCAGCTGCTACGCCCCTCAAAGCCAAATGGAATCAGTGCGTGGTCTGATCAGATCAATGGCAAAGAGGGAAGAGTTTGAAGTGAATGGAAAAGATGAGGTCCAACTGGTGATCCCGGGTATGCGTAGGGCCCACTGATCTTAGGGGTAAATTTAAATACTTTAAGGTAGTCATCAAAGTCTGACATGTTGTGTCACTTATGTCATCTATATGAATGTTAAAGTCCCCAAAGACTGTGAGGTTAGCATGTTTTATTGAGGTACAGCTGACTACATCAGCCACAGTATCCTAGAAGCTACCCAGTTATCCGAAGGGTCTATAAACCAGAACACCCGAGAAGGACTTATCTGTGATTTTAACAGAAAAGATAACTTTCCTCCAAGTTCATTAGCTCAAGCTTGCTCACCATTGCCAAGAATGTAGAGCAGAAAATCACAGCTAGGCCTCCTCCTACTCTATTCTAACGGTCGTTATGCAAGATGGAATAACTGTCACAGATCACAAGAGCAATAGCAGAGATGACAGCCGGATTAGCCATATCTGTGTGACAAACACTAGGGACCACATGCGACTAGAAGAATGCTTTTTGTGATGTACTTGTTACCAAATTGCAATTTTGTTTTTGCGGTTCGGTATTAGGAAGGGGTGTGTCCAGTGCGTCCCTGCCTAATACTGAATCTAAATGTTATGTATGATTGCTTTGTGACTGTGAATGCGGTCGCAAAGAAATTGCAGTTAGCACTAATGTCAAATTGGGCCACTGCCTACTCATAAAAAAATTAAACGTTTCATTTATTTTCTTTTTTTTTTTTTTAAACGCAGCCCGTTTTCCTTTAAGGGGAAACAGGCTGCATTTAAAAAAAAAAATAAACAAACAAAAAAGATTGCTTTATTTAAAAGCAATCACAGACATAGTGGTATGCTGACACCAGAAGGCCACCATCCCTGTGATTTTTGCAATGCCCGGTGGGTTGCAAACTGCGACCTACCTCATTAATATTAATGAGGCAGGTCAATTTGCGACCCACCGGGAATTGCAAAAGAAACTCAATGGTGTTTCTTACATTTGGAATTCCAATTCCCTAATTGCGATTCACATAGAATAGTAATTAGGGAATATCAATTCCAAATATTCGTACATGAGGCCCTAGATCTCCACCATGGTCTGATAGCAGCGACCATATTTCAAGCGTATGTTTGACAAGAGATCTAGCATTTATGTGATAGGCTTGATTAACAATTAACGCGCTCTCCATAATGGCCACTATATCTGGCAGCTTATTGTTAACAGGTGTAGTAGGAGCAGCCCTGGTATCTATGGGCACAGAGAGAGGCTGAGCAAGAAGAACAGCCTGCTGGGATTTGCCAAGGCGGTGAGAAACTAAAATCACATTTTTACACACCTCTATGTTGGAGCAACGCTTCCTGCTTCACACAATAGTCTCATCAGCAGAACAGTGTTACTGAATGCGGGCTGGGTGCTGATGGGCTTGCCTTTGACCCAACAGCTACGCATCCACACCACAGCCTACATTTTATATTCTCCCCCCTCCCCCCTACTTGAGGGCAAGCACTGGAACATGCCCGATCAAAATGGCGGCCCAAAATGGCAATCTAGTTGGAGGATACAATGGCGCCTCTAGATCAAATCACTCTCAGCTTACAGCAGTAAAAAAAAAAAAATCTTTCAAAGTGAGGCAGAGTGTTCCCCTTTCAATCTAATTGCTTTAAACCCCCTCAGTATTTTGAAAAATCAACACACTGTTTTAATTTCAGTATTTGAGCAATTGTAATCAACAGTGTATAGAAATATTCATTTAAAAATAGTTTGAAACCAATCCAATTGTATTCAGGAACACAATTACACACAGATTGAACAGTTAAATTGAAATAATCACATCCACTCTTACCCCAGCCGCAGCGTCTGCACCACAGCCTGCATTTTATGAACCCCAGCCCCCTCTCCCAAGGCTGAGTAGCAGCCCCTCCCTTCTTCCCACCTCCCACATGGCCACAAACACAAAGTGGCACCTGATCAAAAAAGACAGTCCGAAATGGCAATGTGTGGGAGGACAAAGTGGCGACTCTATATCAAATTGTTCTTAGCCTACAGCTGTGAAAACATCTTTCAAAGTGAGGCAGAGTGTTCCCCTTTCAAATTATTTTTAACCCCCCCCCCCCCCCCTTCCTCTCAGTATTTAAAAAAATCAAAACATCGCTTTAATTTCAGTGTTGGAACAATTGTAATCAAAAGTGTATGGAAATTTTCCTTTAAAATGTCTAATATTTATAATAAAGATTTATCTTAACTCCTCCTTAATAGGCTATTCATATTTGATTACCACAACTGGTCTAGGCAATCTGGCTACCAAATCAGTTTGGGAGCCTCTTATGGTTTGTCTATACAAACTAATGGATCTACACAGCAGGTTTCCAGTGGAAGACAGAGGTCACGTCTGGTCAGCTGGGCACACTATTTTTCTGTGGGCAGGACAGATGTCATTTTATTGGAGAAACAGAGATCACATCTAGGAAGCAGAACACATATAAAACTCTATGCATGGGTCATCTAACAGGAATAATATTTGAACATTTCCTGCAATCAATGGAATGCCAAGAGCAGTAGGAACAAGCCACTCCCTGTAGGTAGCAGCCTACAGGTGTTACTTTCTGTAGCTTCAGAGGACCCCAGCCTAAACTTTAAAGCTGTAGATGTTTTTACCAAATCGTAATCCCATTTGGTCATCAAAAATCAATCGGTCAATTGTCTCAAAGAGCACACTGATTGTTGTTGGTCATTAAAGCAATGTCAAAATCTTAATGACACCGCGTACTCCAGCGGAGAAAGAGCCCACCTCTAGCCAATATTTTGACAGCCCAAGATTTACCAGTGACTTTTTAACACAGCTCAGCCATGGTATTTCGCTTTCCAATCACATCACGCAGGCCATCACTGTAGAGCTCTAGGACTTTATTAGTCCACACCCAGAACCAATCGTGCATTGTCGGATATAGATTTCATAGCCAGGTCCAGTTTTAAATGGAGCATGGGAATGCTCTGGGGAAAAGACAATACTGAACTTAAGAAGACATTTTCTACTTTCTCTATGCTAGATACATCACAAAGCCCCCATGCTTCTGAATCAAAAATGCCCCCTTACTGCTTTGGGCTCTATAGATGGCAAGAACAGGTGGTATAGGCTGATATAGCGATTGCCTAGCAACTTTGGTTATGAGCAAGGCCCTGTGTCTTAATAGAGCTGTACTTTTAAGTATTTGTTCAGGCCATGAGTGAGCGTCGGATATTATTACCCCCAAATAATCAATCTCCCTCACTCTTTCGGGATTGTTCACACCTATCAATATTTTACTTTTTAATTTAAATGCCATCAACTTAGTCTTTTGGACACTAATTGCCAATCCATGGGTAGAGCAACATAGGGCAAATCTCTGGAATAATGTCTCAAGACCCTATTTAGCCTTTGATATTAACATGGTATTTCCCCCACCCCCACCCAAAAAGAGCATGAACCTTTTTAATCCGCCAAGGTAGAAGTTTAATTCTAAATCTAGGCAACCATTAATAAAATGGAGAAACAGAGTTGGGGCCAAGACTCATCCTTGGCAAACTCCTCTATCATAATTTCCCTTGTCAGTTTTCCATTGGGCCCTCACCTGACCTGCGCAAAAAATATTGGTTGGGAGCCACCATAACAAAACTGATAAATCCATACTGATCTAAGTTCTCGAAGTACTATAAACAGTTTTTCTCTTGGTACCATGTAAAATACTACACAAAGGTCGACGAAGGCTATTTGGATGCTGCCTCCATCTAAGTCGACCATCTTCCAATTTATCAAGAAGAAATGGAAGACTTTGTCAACCATGCTTTCTTTAAAACTTACAAGGATATGTCTAAGAATGTCACTGTATAACATCAAAAATTGTTAGCCTGTGCAAAACCTGCCTATCAATAAGGACATTAGACAATACTTTTTGGGGGTATTTGCACTATCTCCACACCTCTCCATGTATCAGGGCATCAGCCGCTATCGCATTTGATATAGCATTTATATATGGAACCCAGATGGTCAGCTTAGGAATAAGAAAAATAACAGCTGCAATTTTGTCAGGCCAGGAGCCTTACCTGACTTTTGGGCCTCTAAAGATTTTTTATATCGAGCAGTGAAGATTATTTTTAGTCTAGTCAGAAGACATCATACTGGGCAGTGAAGGCTGCCTTATCTAACCTCAGTTTATCAGCTGGACCCCTATACTGTAATTCAAAATGAGTAACCCAATTATCGCTCTGGATGTGCACATCTGGCTTCATTGGGGTATTGCAAGAAAATACAAGAATATTTTGGTACATTTAGCTGTTGCCATCACGAGTAGATCCTGCCACTGCCCTTTCTCCCATTCAGTTCTGGTTGCTCAAGTGTGTTTTTTTTGTACCACGCCCTTGCTCCTTTTATTCTATCCCCACAGCCATTTTTAACTGCAGCTTCTAGATGACATTTTCTGGGTCAATGGTCCAGGGTAAACCATTCTTTGCATCTTCCATAATCTGTGCCTTCCTATAGCTCTATTTTATTAAACAAAACGGTGTTGGCTTGTAACAACAAGGCAAAGTCAGTGACATTGCTATTGTATAACTCCAGCATTCTAGCAGTTGCTTCATATATATTTAATAGCTTTAGGATTATTGATATTTGTCCACATGACATTCTTCTCATTATTAGTGACAGCTAAAGGAGCACTCTCGTCTCACATTCTCTTGAATATCAGAAATGAGAGATCCTTTTAAATACAAAATCGGGGATTCTGATCATTCTCATGCCTATACCCATCATGTCATACATTTCGCCCCATTGATGGACATCAAGCAGGATATAGTCAATAATACTATAAATACCTCTTCTAAAAATCAGGCAGCCACACTATCTGATGGTGAATGCCAATTACATGCGCATACACCATAAGATAGCGAGACGCCGGGTAGTTGCGGGGCTGCTTTAGAAAGATTAGATCTTGGCCACAGTGTCAGGTCAAGGATACCCCACAACTCATTCTTCTTTTGTCATCTCATATGATAATCCCGATGATTCCAAGGGGGTATTGGAGTTGCCCCCACCCCCCCCCCCCAACACAATGGCTGCAACTATGCACATATAAAAGATTGCCCAGAAAAGTTAGTGTCTCTGACTCAGAAGAATGGCTAGTACTTCTAATATAAACATTTGCCAGAAGGATAACTTTCCAACTATTTGTCATAATCTTTAGAGCTAAGAGATAACTAGATTAGGTGAGAATTTGCTTTACTCCGCAAGAAAGCCACGTCTTAACCCAAATACAAAAGGCCAAAAGATGGCAGACTTGCGGCTGGCTTCTCTGCAGGCACTTGCAAATTTCTGGAGACTAACCTATACACTTCGTTGATGGTCCGTGTTTTTCTGTAGCATGCAAAAATCGCAACTGTCCATAAAAAGACACCGATCTCTATCATTCAAATTCATTTTCAAACTAGAAACGTTCCAGCTAACAACAGATGTTTTTCTCTGCACAGGATTCACAGAAACCAACATGGGGTTTGCACTCCACAGCACCGCACTAACATTAGATCAACAACCTGCTAAGTGTTATACCCATGCCTCGTCCTTTTGTTAGCTTAATGATTATTTTGATTCTTCCCAAAGGGACAGTCAAACAAGTTAGTAACCATTCCAACTCATTTTCCCTGGGCTAAGAGTAGTGGTTGCTCAGGTGTCTAATCATTCGTATTAGGGCAAAGAGAGGTTGCACAATCAACATCATCCATTGGTGGGAGGGCGTCCAAACACCTCTGTCAATCATGCTCAGTCAAATTAGATGATACTGGTTACAAGTAGACACGAGCATTTGTGACAAATACATTAGGCAACTGGTCAGGGAAAGGTAATCTGTGAGATCTATTAAATAAGGCCATGGGGCAGTCGTTTTATTGAATTTGCACTAAACACAAGGACAAACAGCCGGGGAAGATGGCATATCAGAGTCCTTGGACCTCAACTGTTTATAGCAAGAGACTTGCAGCCCCTGGGTCACCGGTATTCTCCTCCTTGCCAGTGGTTGCCCTACTGGTGTCTGTGCACTGGAGCTAATTTCACAATAGGAGCAATCCACTATGTCCTCTATTTGAGAGCCCCTTGGCTTGACTATAGGAATCTGGGTTGACACTGCAGCTGCTTGATGCACTGGCAAGTTGGTCGAAATTCCTGCCCACACACCTACAAAAAAAGGCAAACACTTTTCAAATGTCTGCAGATGAGCAAACAATGGACGGAGAGAATTTTTCAAAATACAGGCAACGCTGCCACGAACTTGATTAACGATAACTTTGTTAGCAACTCTATGAATCAAATTTCAAAGGTTCTAAACTAATTTACTCTTGCTCACTAAGTTTCTTGTGCTCCTGACCACCTCGTTTCCCTTTAATCACAGAAACCTACCTGTTAAGGAAGGAGTAGCTAAGATTGCATTACTAGCCCATGGCGAGGAAACACTCGGCCCACTCAACAAATCACCTCAAGGGCACAGCCTTGAGTACCTCTAACCCTTAAGAGAGAGGGGTAGGTTTTTAGGCCACTATGTGCCCTCCCAAGTCACACATTCACTATCACATCAGGTATGGTAGCTCATAAACACTATAGACTGTTGCCCGGAGTGGGTAAACAGTCCTTTATCCCTGACCTCACTGGACTTGAGGGAAGCTCTTTCCTATGGAAAAGGAAGTCTCACACACTTTTTTATGTCATGCTTCATCACCTGCAACTTCTCCCCAGCCTGGTAGAGCAGTGCCATAGAACCTCCTGGTGGGCCCAGACAGGAGGGAGTTCTTAAATAAAAGCTACTGGACAGAGGGGTGATCCAGATTAAGTAAAAATGCCTTGATGGTCAACCGGTATAGTACCTTTAATAGTGGTGTCCGCAGGTACTTCTAATAACAAAGTACGACGGTACTGCTGAGGTCAATGGCTCAGCCCGTCTTAGTTAGCGGACTTGTTTCTCCCCTCACAAAGAGCCTAAACAGGTCTGTGGCATTCTTCAGAGCTAAGGATCCCTATCTGATTCAGTGTGCTAATGCCAAATTAAACTATTTCATCAATTCTGACCCCAGTCGAATCCTACCTGAGTGATGATGCTGGTATAATAACCTGTTTATAAGTAGAATAAGAGATAAAGGCACAAGGAATTTAAACATTTTACTGATATGAACATTCCCTCTAAGTTCCTATATCACACAGTGCCTGCGGTCATGCAAGTGAAAATTCACTGCAAGCCAACACGTCTTGAGGTGAAAAACTGTGATAATACATAATAGACATGCATTTACATGTACAGTATTTTCATATTTCTACTGGTGCAAATTTTGACCTGAAACCCTGTAGTTGACATACTTCATCTCAAAGTATTGCTAGCATTTCTAGCAAAACATCACAAAAATCAATAAAGAGACAAATCCCTTAACCTCTATTATAGAGGTTACTATCTCCTGGTCTGGGAATGGGGACGGTGTCCTTTGTAGTCACACACTCATATCGCAACGATGTAGCTGAATACTGTCAGACTGCAGTCTTGAATCAGGTCAATTGCTAAGCTAGGTAGTGCTTTTACAGATAATCATCCATCTCATTTGTATCATTCATTTACTATACTTTCAATGTCAACGATTCATACTAGCCCAACGGATACCGTACTTGTGATACAGACCTGTTTATTCACTCTGAGCAACAGCCTATATTATTTATGAGCTACCATACATGATACACAGTTGAGTAGCCAGGGGCAAGATGTAAGGTCCACCCAGGGGCAATGGAGGGATTAATGTTTCCAACATAAAGAAATTCAACTAGCGGAAAGGTGGATTTCACTTATCAATAACCCCCACAGCTCTATCAATAAAGCATTTTTATTTATTTTTTATAATCAGTAATGAGTTTGTACCCCCCATCTTATGCTTTATGGTATTAACAGCCAAATAAAAGAAAAAATAACCTAAACAGGCAAGATTAAAAGCAATAGGGTTGGAGGCAAGGAGGTACAGGATGTAGATGATGCCTCACCTATCTGACCCCAATACTTCCACTGAATATACGGAGCAGGGGCCCCAGACACACTGATGGCCGACATATTTGGCTTGATTTAGAGTTTGGCGGACGGGTTACTCCTTCAGAAAACATGAAGGATATCCCGGCCGCTGTATTACGATTTCTACAGGATATCATGGAATCGTAATACCACAGACAGTATACCTGTCACATTTCTGACGGAGTAACCCCATCCGCCAAACCCTAAATAAGGCTCTATATATCTAAGGCACTAACATACAATTTCAGAAAGAACAGTGCTTATTGCAGACTCCAGATAAAGTAATTGTTGAAATTTGCCTGCATGTTTTTTTGTTACTAAAATTTTCCATTTTTAAAGGTACTGTAAATTTGTTCACCATTTGGAACTGGGGCCTGTGCCAACCTTTGGGCTCCTCTAAAATAGAAGTGTTTGGCTTTTTATTACTATTCCAACAAACAATGCCTCCCTGTATTGTCACATACTGAACGTGTGAATGTAATGCATATGTGTCAATTGCCACCTGGCCGTCGTTAAAGGTCCTCTCAGGGACGTGCCTCTTTGAAACCCAGAGGACTTCTTTCAAGTGACAGAAGTTACTCCCCACTCCTAGGCATTCTTTGGACCACGCTTAGGTATAAGTGCACAGAGGCAACCACAGAAGCCACTGAAACTGGATCTCTGTCATCTCTCCATCATGAGAATATGCACCCAGGGAAAGTGCATTTCTTACTGAGTAGTTAACTTGAGCGTAGACTGCTTCTCTAGAGGCTACTGCCTACCCTTCTAGTCTCACAAAAATGACCTGGCGATGTAGCACTTTACCTTTGTACATATGTTACACACAAGGTTCCTAAATCTGTGCTCGTACAAAAAGAAAGCTAGGGAAGCACTTCTCATGACGCATTGGCCCAACTACACTCCATGGCCTCATCTCTTGCTGATGCAGCTTGCTCCTGTAGGAAAGATGCTGTGTCTCTTTGCAAGGCTTAACTGTTACCAAGATCTCAACTGCAAAAGCCACAAGCACAATCCTGGCCAAATACCTGCTCAACTCCTGTGGCCGGCTAGCTCCTCTCAGCACTGTAACTAAGGAGATAGCTATCTTCCTCTGGTGACACCAAATCTACTCCTCGCACACAGTTTCCTTGATTAAGGAGATGATCCTTAGTAGTTTGTGAAATCTGCTTACAGACAAAAAGACTAGACCTGTGGCCTCTGAAGAATCAAAAAGGTCAGACCACTAGTGATGTTTACCAAGGTTCCCTTGCACGGAGATAAGTTCTGCATGAGAAAGATCCCCACAACAAAGATTTTGATACTGAGGAGTCAACAATAATTTTGCCCCAGGTTATGGAAAGCTTGCGATACAACCCTGCACTCTGTAGGTTAGATGGAACATGTTGGGACCAAGATTGCACCCAAAACGGAGAGTCTCTGCTAAATGGGAACTGCCATCAAACCAGACAATAAAGCCATATCATAATTGTTCCTTTTAATCTGCAGCTCTCACCTACGCCCTTCTCTCAATGAATACGCAGGAGTCAAGGATGTACTAAAGATTAGCGAACATCCAAAGCTACTGCAAAGCATTATTACCTTCTTTAATCATACTAGGGCTGTGTGTGTAGAATGTGCCCAATAGTGTCCACTGCCTTATCATTGAGTCTGGTTTTCTCTCTTTGTTGACTCCCTATTAGAAAAGATAGGACACTCACTCTCGCCAACAAGTATTCTTATTTGCGGAGTATATAGAAGAAAGTGAAGCAGACTCAGGGCTTGAGGAATCTACTAGCCCACTCACTATGGCCAGTGAGATTTTATCAGGTCAAGCTATTTTTAGGACCTACTGCTCCTTTCTGGCCAGTGGACTTGAGCTGGAAAGGAACAGGTGTTCTGTTCATTCAGAAAATGAATGAACAATAAAGATGCCTTTAAATCGTGTTTTATCTTGACACATTTCCTGTCTGTTCAAAGACAGAGGTCAAACGTCAGTTCGTCTTTTTACTAAGTGCTACTTATCATATGTTATCTTTTCCTGATAAATGGGGTTTACTTTTTTCTCTTACTACAGATAGAGGATTTTGTAAAGTGAGCTGTCTGACAATCATAGTGAAACAAAAGGCTGTAGGGGTGTCAGTTTTTTTCCCCCTAATACACAACAATTAAATAGATTGTAAATAAATAGTACACACATTTCAAAATATAGGAATTACAAATGCACTTTTTTTGTAATACGGGGGATGCAAATATTTTAAATAGGGGCAAAACAAATCAGAACACTTTACTTGGTCATGTCTAAATGACAAGTATTTGCAGAAACTCATTTTCCAAACATTACAGTTTTCACACTATATCGATTTATCAGTAAAACCGCATGTCACTTGGAAATGTTATAGGTATTTCAATGTAAAATGTGCAGAAATGACAGTGAGCTACCACTTTATGCTTTAGTTACATATTCATTAAAAGTGATAGTCTTGAAACCTGAGTAGAGAAATATACTTTCCCCCAACAATGACAATTCTGTTAATGAACTAAGAGCAGTGCCACTGGAATTATGAAGCAGGAGAGGTCCAAATTATGAGAAACAATTGAGTAAATTATGCAGCAAGAAAAGGCAAATTATGCAGCACAATGTTGCACATTTTGCAATATTACTTAAAAAAAAAGTTGTAACACTCTCTGGGCCTTGGGTGCACCTCATCAGTGCTAATTTGACACACAAATATAGCAATACGCAACAGAAAGGTGACCAGTGCAGCTTTACACAAGGTCTTTCACTGCGCTGCAATACAGGTGATCGCATATTTAGTGACTTTCGAACCGTCTGAACTGGAAACAATTTTTTTGTTAAAATCTGCAGATTATGCGTCGGAAGATGGATTATGTGGCAAATACAGCAAATTTATATTTATGCCAAAATAGCTACAACCACACAATCACATAATTCCAGTGGCCCTAACTATTAGGAAAGTGAGGTGTCATGTGTATACTATATGTGGCTAGATTTGTATTATAAATGGAGCAAATATTTAGTCTATTAAACAAGAGTTTTTGTACAGTAGACATGCTGCACTAACCTATTTAAAGGTGCTATCATATGTGATAATGAAGAAAATGGCGGCTCAGTGAGTTAAAATATTTGCCTAGGATTACATAATTTGAAACCAATTTAAGGGGTCAAGAGCATTACAATTAGGTTGAGTATATTACCGTATTTATCGGCATATAACACGCACTTTTTCTCCCTGAAAATAGGGGGCAAATGATGTGTGCGTGTTATACGCCGATATAATGTTAAGGTTTTTTTTTCAGAAATGTCCTCTTAAAATGAGGTGCGTGTTATACGCCGATAAATACGGTATTTAAGTCACTAGACCTGCAGGTCAAGTAACATTTTTATGATTTTTCGGGGCATGGCAGCACAACAGCTACTTACGTTACAGGATTCTGTAGCAGTTTATGACTGTGTTATATAATTAAAACAATTCCATTTCATAGTTAATAGCTTGTACCTGGCTCTTCTTTCTCTCTTGAAAAAAAAGACTTGAAATGTTGCCAACAATTTGCAGCTCTGCTGCCTGGACAGTGTCCTTGTCCATTCACATGGGCTGTGTCTCATGCGAGTTTTCCTTCAAATATTAAGGGATCAGCAGAAGCTTCAGGATAAGCCAATGATGTCTGCTTTGCAAATCCTCTCTGATCTGTGTGGTGTGGACAGTGTCTGCATCCCAGAGGGAAGGGAGAAGCAGCTATGTCTCCCTATTTTATTCTTCCATAGTCGTAGTTCTGCTGGCAAGGCTGTCGGGCCCCTTTTGCAGGTACGTAGTTAAGATACACGTATTAAATATATGTTTTGTTCTGTAATTGATGCAATTATGATGTTCCCAAAATGATGGCCCTGGCTCAATTCGCTGGTAGGGTGGGTTTAGTTGATCTCTGGTGCTGCACACTTCCAGATCTACAGAAATATTTGCATTTCTCTGGGGCACATAAAGTCTACTTGAGGCTGGGCTATGTGGTATACCTGGAAAGAGGACTGTCAGATTACTCAACCCTATTAGTCCAAGTGGGATGTCTGTGGTCAGCCAGGCCCAGGGATGGAGGGTGAATGCATGGGACATGAAAAATAGAGAGGTCGCAAGGGGGCTCTAGGCTGACACTGAGCTATATTTTGAAGACAACAAAGACTCTGTAGAATCCAAAACTATACTTTGGGAAGTATTTAAGACCGTTCTTCGAGACTGGGCCCAAAACCGGATATCACAGAAAAAAAGATGCAAGACCAGGGACCTGGAGGATCTAGAAACCCATATCTTGCAACTAGAAGGCTCATCTGAGTTGCTGTACAACCCCCTGGTCCTCAGACAAACTGCATCCCTAGAAGCTGAATACAGAGACTTTGCGCATAAAGGGGCCAAAAAACAGATGATGGCCACACTCCACCACCTCTGAGATGGGGGACAAGGCCCGACTGTTGCTGGCAAGGGTGAGTAAAAGGGAGTAGGACTCTTGTTGGGTACACAGAATTATTGGCCCAAACAGGGAAACATATGACAAAGATGACCTCAACACTTACAACACAGATGACATCTTAGGTGGCGAGTTCGCCCATTACTCTGGGGTTTTCTACAGGGCTAGACTGCTTCATGTGTCAAACACTATAGAACAGTATCTGGTGGAAATCCCTACCCCGGTTCAGGATATGGAGGCCAGGTAAATCCTTGAGGGGGACTTAACTTTAGCAGAGATGAAGGCTGCCATCATGAAACTACAGCCTGGAAACGTACTGGGGCCAAATGCCATTCTATCCGAACTTTACAAGCGGTACGCAAAGAACCTTGGACCATATCTACTGAGTAGGTTTCACAATATGGGGGAATTGGGGGAACTCCCCCTAGAAATTCGCAGGCCTGCCACTGATGCCACCAAAGATGGGAAAGCTAGAGACAGGTGCAACTCCTATTGCCGAATTTCTTTGCTTAATACATAAACATACTCACTGGCCACTGTCCTCACCACCTGATTATTACAGGTCATCAACCCACTGATTCATCAGGGCCAATCTGACTTCCTGCTTGGCAGATCCACACACCTCAACCTGCGGCACATTCACAACTGGCTTAATTTAGTACAGACACGACCGGTACCTCATGTCTTTTTATCTGTAGATGCTGAAAAAGCGTTTGATGCAGTGCTCTGGCCCTTCTTACAACAGACACTACTGAAATTCGGTTTTGGCTCCAAGTTCCAGAAGTGGGTGGCGGTCCTGTTTCAGAACCCGGTGGCTGCAGTGGGAGTTAACGGGAAAATGTCTGCCGAATTTCCGATCAGTAGGGGAACCAGACAGGACTGCCCTTTGCCCCCACTTTTGTTCGCTCTAACTGTGCAATCCCTTGTGTACAGGATACAACAACATCCAGGGGTTGGGGGGTTCTGAGTGGCAATTGGGGGGGGGGGGGGGGGGCAACTCACTGAAGAAAATATTTTTATACGCTGATGATAACCGCTTATACATAACTGAACTGGCGGTCACCATCCCCACTCACTTCTGAGTTTTGGGTGATTATGGTGCCCATTCAGGCTCTAAGATAAACTGGGACAATTCATTGCTGTACACCCCTCAATAGACGTGAGAACCTCTACCATTGCCCTCTGGGCTTTGAGAGTCAGAGGAGGGGCTTAAATACCTAGGGATGTTTGAGACGCTGCAAAAAGAATTTTGCTTTCGCCAAAATGTGGGGAGAGTATTGCTTGATTTTCAGACTGATGCTGCTAGATGGAGAGGCCTGCCTCTCACACTGATGGAGCGTGCAGCAATATTCAAAATGATCACATTGTCCAAACTTCTGTATGTACTTCAACACACATACAACCCGGTCCTGCTAGCAATATTTACTACAATTAACAGAGAGCTGACAACTCTGTTGTGGGATGGGAGGGATCCACAGAGCTCATTGAAAACACTGCAACAGAACCAATATAAAGAAGGCCTGGCACTGCTGGACGTGGAAGGTTTTTACTGGGCAGCACATATGATTAGCATTAATAATTGGATCCACACCCCACATGACCACCTGACATACAGCCTTGAGGGAGCCCTGTTAGTGCACACAACACAGATGCACTACATTTATGGAGGGGGGAAGCCAGATGCTACCACCCGCAACACAGGTGACACTGAGAGCCTGGGCCAGGGCAATAAAGACATTAGGATGGGCCCGCAAATTAACCAGGGAGGCTCCTCTCTGGAAGAGGACATGATTAAGAAGGATCGCAGAGCTGTTGGGCTTTGGAGTATGGGATATTATAGGTATCTCTAAGGTGGGAGATATTGTGAAAGACAGGGATATCATGCCCTTCTCCTTGATGCAGTAGGAATAACAGTTACACATATCTCAGTTCCTGCTTTACACCCAACTTCAACATGCCTGGAGGACTGAGGGCCCATGGGGAGGTTAACATACCAGAGTATGCTCCCCTGGAGGAGCGCATCTTGCTGGACGAGTTGGACAGGGGTACAGTCTCCAAAATATACAGAACAATAAACAACAATATGCCAGACACAGGGGCCCGCAGAGATAGAAATGTGGGGGACTTAGAAGACAGAGATTGGGAGGCGGCATTGTTGCACCCTCTGGAGGTAGCGATTAAGGCACGTCCGCGCTTAATACAATTTAAAATACTCCAGAGGGTGTATTTTAACCAGGGGAGAGCCAAGGGGCGCAGTCCAGCATGGCAGCTAGCCAGATTGATTGACTGCGAACATTATGTCATTTACTGTGCATTTTATTTACTTTAGTCTACTGCAATATAGAAAGTTTTAGGGTAAGTAGTAGGATTCTGTACAGAATAACACTGGTGCAGAATTCTGTGCAGAATAACACAGGTGCAGGTGACATCACTGTAATGCCTTCCACGGTTCGTATGTTAAATTAAAAATAAAACATATTAAAAAAACAATATCAAAATATGATATCTACAGGTGCAATGTCAAATGACATAAAACCTACTGGGCTGCTGTGGCTATGGGCACAGGGAAACAAAAGGAGAATCAACAGCAGAAAACAAAGCAAATAATTAGATCCTAACAAGATGAAGATAAATGACAAGTGAACACCAATTCCTACGGATCTCCAAGACCTAGCTGTTACTTAAAAAAAAAAAAAAAGGAGCAAAGGCGGACCCTGACCTACAATAAACCTTAAAAATGATAATCCTCATCCTGGAACACACTCAGGCATGGGTCAAGAAGTCAAATACTAAACAGATGCAAGAAGGGAACAACACTGTGATGGCGGATCATGTCTTCAATCTGGTTTCCTAATACTCTTTCAAGAAACTGTTGTCACCCTTTTGGCCTTCTGAGGTTTTTCAAAGGCTTTTGATTTCACTGAAGGGGACTGCATGCAAGGGAAGGTAGGAAAAATGAAAATAAAGACTAAGGAACATTAGGCATTTGGTTTGATTATTTAACACTGGTGCAGATTGGAACTAATTTAAGATCTCTAATACCACAAATCTCTAAGTGTTTGTAAATGAAACAAAATCCGACACATTGAAATTCCATCTGCTGTTGTATGCTCTATCTTATTGGCATTAACTAGTAATATTCCGAAAGGCCAGGCAAAAGTGCCTACTGTGCGATAATCAAACTAAAGATGAATCTAAATTGAGGTGGAGGAGTTCGAGTCCTTGATCCAAGAGGAATCTCACAAAACCACTGATCTTGGCTAGCTTTAGAATTGCACAGGAATAACCTTCCCAAAATCTGTGGTTAACTTGTCAGGCACACTCAGCATGAAATTCTAGCCGGGTTACCTTTTTAGAGCACAGGAGCTTAAATTGGGTACAGGTGTTGGGGTTGGTCAATGAAGCACACATTCTATGCATAGATCTTTATTACGTTAACAGCAATAAAGACAATGAAGAACATTTTATCATGTTCTTATGCAATATTTTCAGACCTCGTTTGGGGGCCACAAAGTAGATAATGGTTGAGGTAATTTCCACTTGTGTTCTGAGGTCCATCCTACTATGGCTAGGAAAATCGAGTCAAGCATAACCTTTCTGCGCTTGACTCTCAGAGCAGTGAGCAGACACAAGCTTCTCAGGATGGCAGAGAAGAAGGCAAAAGATCAGAAGTCAACAGTCCACCAAGAGACACATTAAGGTAATGTTGAGCCGTGTGGATACTTTTAGTTAGAAACAATGCGTTAATCTCACTGCAAAACTAAAAATCACAGAGGTCAATAGAAATTGCAATTACAGATTGTAATTCTGGCCATGATTTGTAGGAAGGTGCTATAAGCCACTTCCAGTGCTCCCTCTGCTAAAGCACATTTCTTATGAATATTCTCACAGGACACCATTGATTAGGCACAAATAGATTACTACAGATCACTAATAAGAAGCATAATTGAGTTTTTTTTTCTAAACTTTATATTTGTTTTTTTAAAGACAAAGAAAACAGCATTACATCTCGTAATTAGTATAGGCATAGCATAGTAGGAGGCTCGTTTACAAATTACAGTAGTATGATTGTCTTCTGTCAAGTGTTACAGCGGGCCATGCCTGTAGCAGTTTCATACATTGAGTACAGTTTAGACATTTAGTATGCATTAACCCTTGGATCATTACTAGAGGGATGTCACATCCGAAGTCTATTATTTCACATTGTCTTGCTGCTACCAATCAAAACTGAGTATGAACAAGAAATATAGCCACTGAGAAACAACTCTGTGTTTAGGTGTGCAGTGGTGTTTATAGTGGGGTGGGGGCTCCCTGTTGGTGGAGACACTGACTGGGTCATGTAGTCTCCATCAGTGGAGGAAGATCTGACTATTTAGGTTGGGGGTGGATCCAGCAACCAGGCTCTTAATTGGCGCACTTCACGGCAGAGTGCCACCATCCTGTCCCACCCGTCCACCTCTGCTGGTGCTCGCACAGGCTGATATCTGCAAAGTGCTTGTTGGTTGTGACCATTTCTCTGTGTCCCCTGCCCTTAGGGGTAAGGTGGGTCTTAATCAAGCTATTTGTACCCTATCCCCTGTTTCCCGATCGTCCTCCTGCGACTCCCACGTCTCCACCACCTTTGACCATAGGTGGGCGATGAGGCACACATGCGCACTCCACATTCCTCCTCCGGTTTCAACGCACTCAATTCCGCCTGTGCACACCTCTTTCCACCTTGTTTCCAGTCCATCAGGGTTGGGCCTATGAGGTATTTCCAGGCTATAGCTATTCTACGTCTAGGCAGGACCTACATCCAAGAATTTGTTGCCAACTTTCCTAGGGCCAGGAATAGGCCTAACATAGGCATAGCAAAGAGCAGGGCTCGGTGTTAACAGCTGGTTCAAGACTTTCCTCATGGTTCTCAGGGCCTGGCTCCAAAACTGCTGCACTGTGGGGCATTCCCACATCATGTGGTCAAAGTCTGGGTCCTCTGCATTGCATCTGGGGCATCCCCTGGGTTCCCCGCCATAGATTGCGCTAAGTCTATGTGGGGTTAGGTATGTTCTATGGGCATAGTTGTACTGAGTGTATTTGAATCGAGAATTACGGGACACTTGTGGGGGGAGGCCAGTGCCCTATGCCATTCCGTGTCTGTTACCTCCCTTCCCAGTGTCACCTCCCATTTGGCTCTTAACGACTGCATCGACTTCAAAGTCATCTCGTTGAAGGCTCTGTAGAGCCAGGTGACTAAATGAGTACCCTCTCCCGTTGTCACTAAGAGCTGGAATACTTTGTGCACGTCCGGGTCTGAGTTCACAGTACCCCATAATCCCCTTACAGCACTTGACAGCACTCTGTGGGTAAGGAACTGCCCTAGGGGCACTCCAGTCTCAGCTGCAAGGTCTTCGAATGGGATTAAAATGCCAATCCGGAAACAGTACCCCAGTGTCATCACTCCCGCCTCCGTCCAAGGACACATTTGTCGTGAAGGAGTGGGCTGGTGTCCCGTGAGGTATGCCAGTCAAGGGCAGCTCAGGGGCATATAGTACGTTCACGTCAGTGCGCCTCACGATCCGGCACCAACAGGTCAGGGCTGTTGTTAGGAGTGTATTCTGGGCCAGAAGAGGAACCCTGGGGTCGAGCATCTTGGCTAACAGTAGGTCATTCTTGACCATCCCCTGGGATGTGTCTAGATCTAGGTAGTTCCCACCTGCAAGCCATTTCGCTATTAATTGTAATTGGCTAGCTAAGTAGTATAACTCGAAGTCTGGCACTCATAGGCCACCTCCATCGGGGGAGGGGTCGACAGAGTGTGGAGGGGGAAGTCTGCTGTTCGCCTCCCTAAGGAGCGCATCCATGTTTTTGAACCAGCGGGTTGGTATGTTCATTGATAGATTAATAAAGAAGTATAATAGGTTGGTGGCATAATCATTTTAGATAAAGACACTTGTGCCATCATGGAGAGTCTAAGGGAGCGCCAGAATGCTACACAAGAACACAGGGATCTAAGCATTTCAACTAGGTTTCAATCTCTAAGGTCCTGGGAGTCGTGGAATATTTATATTCCCAGGTATTTCAACGTGCGGGGAGACCAAGGAATGTCAAGATGACAAGTGATGGGGCGTACCGAGTCAGCAAGCAGCAAAAGCATGCAAGTATTTTTCCAGTTCACTTTAAGGCCTGAAGGGCACACAAATTCCTCGAGTATGTTTAAGGCCCACAGAATCCCGGTCGTGCCATCTCGCACATAAACTAAGAGGTCATTTGCATACAATGAGTTAATGTGGTTAGTGGTACCCCAACAGCACTCCTCTGTCCCTTCCCTGCATGCAGAATTGAGACGCAAGGGGTTCGATAGCTTCAGCGAACACTAGAGGGTAGAGGGGCAAACCTTGTCTGGTTCCTCAGAATATTCTGTAGGCTTCTGATGTTGTCCTGCCTGTCTTCACTCTTGCCACTGGGAAACTATATAATAGCTCCACCCACTGCATCCATCGTTCACCCAGTCCCATTTTTTAACATCACCACCCTCAAGTAAACCCACCTCAGGGAGTCAAATACTTTCTCCAAGTCAACAGAGATGACCATAGCGTTGGGATGTTGCATGTCATGGGGGATTTGCAAGAATGAGTATAGGTGCCTAAGGTTCAGGGACTTATTGCGAGTGTGTATGAAACCATTTTGATCTTCGCGTATTAGGTAGGAAACGTGAGAGAGTAGTTGATTAGCCATAACTTTGCCCAGTATCTTGAAGTCACAGTTCAGCATGGATAGTGGACGGAAATCGGTCACCGTGTCCTCTTTGGTCTTGTTTAGCGCCTCCCTCATTGTCATCGGAAGTATGCCTTTATCGTACTCTTCTGAGTACAGTTCAACCAATTGGGGCGCCAGGATCTCTGCGAATGACTTATAAAAACTCCACAGGCAGTCCGTCTGTGCCCGGCATTTCGCCTGCTGCCAGTTGTCTAATGGGGGCCTTAAATTCCTCTAATGTTACTGGTTCAACTAGGAGGTCCCTGTCTGCCTGTGCAAGCGTTCGTAGTGGCAGGGTCTGCAATTGGTGTCACAGCGTCAACGGCAGTCCATCTTTGGGCTGCCTATAAAGTGACATGTAGTAGGTTTTAAATGAGTTGTTTATACCCTCCGGGGAATATACACACCTCCCATCTGCCATGCTGGAGGCTTGTAATCGGGGTACCTTCATTCCAAGGGTGCACTAACCAGGCTAGCATTCTACCGGATTTGTCCTCTTCCTCATGGACCAAAGCCAGGTATCTCTGGTAGCTGTGGCAGCGCAGCTTTTCCAATGTCTTGTTATATGCCTCACATGCGTTGAAGTAGATGCTGTTGCACCTCCTGCTTGCTCGAGGTCACTATCTCCATTGTGTATCTCTCTCTCCAGGTGATTTAGGTCTCACTCTAGGGTTTGCAGATCCCTACTGACTGACCCATACAATGTCCTTGTGTCACTACCGTCAGGGTCTCCCATTCTGTACTTCAGGCCGTGGAGGATCCCATATTGGTGTTAATGTGTTCAATTAAGTGGTTCCTGAGGGAGTCTCTATAGGCAGCGTCTTCCAGCACCTGGAGTCTCCACGTAGGGACTGGGGGTCTATCGCTTGTGCAGCGCCATGTGAGCAATAGTGGGCTGTGGTCAGATAGAGTTCGCCCTAGGTATTTGATGTGCACCATCTCAGGGCTGAGAGCCTTAGTACAGACCACCCGGTCTATTCTGGTATGTAGATGGTGCAGGCCCGAGTAATGTGAGTAGTCCCTATCTTGTGGGTGCTGGGTCCACCAGATATCCTCCCCACCCCTGTGGGTTACCCAGTTGTTCAGTCCGTTCACCATCTTGTGAGCTAGAGCCCTGGATAATGGGAGCAGTCAAGTTCTATGGAGCAATTAAAGTCTCCTCCCACCCGTATTTGTCCTCCCGAGAGCCTAGCTAATAGGCCCGAAAGGGTGTGTAGATACGGGACCTGGTTGGGAGCGTAAATACATCCCAGGGTGATGTGTCTTCTGTGCAATCTGCCCTCCACCAAGACGTAAATGCCATCCTGGTCTATGTCGGTGGTTGTGACCTCAAAAGGAACTCTGGCCCTCACCCATATCAATGTGCCCCGCGCGAAAGCGGAGTACGTGGTTGCGTATAGCTGCCCCTCCATCTGCAGCTTATCAACCTCTGATTATATGTTTCTTGGAGTAATGCTATGTGGACCCCTCTTCTTTTCAAGTATGCTGGGATCTTGTGGCGTCTAGTGATGGTCCTCATACCCCGAATATTCCATGTTACTAGCTTGTAATCCACCATGGTGGTGGTTTAAGTTCAATGTAAAGTGTATGTTCCTCCCTGTGAGTGCACACCACTGTCCACCCCACCCATCCCCTGCGCAACCGGGTCCTTTTCAAAACACTGATGTTTGATCTCATTTGCACACTTTGACAATATACTAACAAACCCCAACTCCCATTTCCCTGGGCAATCCGGCAACTGCTAATTGCACATATCATGTTAACTAAACTTAACAATTGAAACAAGTCAATTGGTAATCTTGCCATCAGCTGAACGTTGGGCAAGAATCTGGGGGTGTATGTGGCCGCCGCAGCCCAACAAGTTGGGGTGGTGGGGTACCCCATCAGGGGCCATGTGTAAGGTCTATGAAGATGAGGACTGCTTTAACCCAGTTCACCCGCAGTCTGGTGGGGTCACTTTCGGGGGTCTCGTCAGTATAATGTGATTCTGAATCAGTGGAGGGTGTTCGCTGGTCGGTGTCCGTCTCGCTGGAGTCCCGGAATGATGCTGCTGTGTTCAGTGCCGCCCTCCTGTCTATTTCGCTCTGGGCCAGAGTAAGAGGCGGTCTCGTGGCCTCTGGGACCTCCCGCGTTTCTGCCGGGTCGTCTTTCCCATGTTCGTGGTGGTGTCAATTCCTACTTTGTATGTTTCCAGCCAAGTCCACACTTCTTCCGGCGTTTGATAGAAGTTTGTATGTCCTTCGACTATTACCCACTGTCTGGCTGGGAACAAGAGCGAGTACTGGATTCCCTCCTTCCGGAGCGCTTGTTTCACCTCTGTGAATGAAACCCTCTTGGACTGCACCTCAGCTGTGAAGTCTGGGAATAGGGTCACCATGCTGTTCTCCACCTTGAAAGGCCCAGACTCTCCTGCACACTGCAAGAGTACATCTCTGTCCCTATAGTGTAACAGTTTGGCCACCACCGTGCTTCGGGGGGAGGGGTTGTCGGCCCAGAGCCAGAGGTCTGGATGGCACTCGGTGTGCCTTCTCCAGTGCAAAGAAGGGAGTAAGTTGCCCCGGGGCCACCTCAGTTTTCATCCATTGCTCCAGGTAGGACACCATGTCAGGCCCCTCAGTGCCCCCTGAGAGGCCGATAATATGTACATTGGTTCTCCGGCTGCGGCCCTCTACATCCTCCGCTCCTGTTGAGATGGCTATAGGTCTGTAAGTGTGGTCTTGGTGTTGCGGACCCTATCGGCTAACTTCAGATGGTCGGCCCTCAGTAGGCACAATTCAATGGAGACTCGGCTTATCTTGCGCTGAAGAGTTGTTTTAGTGTCTTCGATGGCCCCCAGAATCTTGTCCAGGGTGACTTGTAGTGGCAGAGGAACAGTGTCCAACATGTCCGGTTGTGCCATTCCACTCACCCATTGCTGACCTTGCAGTTTGGCTCTGTGTCTGCCCTTGGGATCACGGGCGTCTCTCAATCTCCAAGGACCCTAGCTGCTGTTGGATCTTCCACAACGTGAAGTATGGTCACGGGTGAAACTTCTATGGGTCTAACGGTGCCCCAATCAGGTCGCTCGGTTCTGCGCTAGGCCCACTAGTGGGGAATGCAGGCCAGGCCCTGGCCTCAGCCACCAGTGCTCCCCAACCCCCAGTGAGCAGAAGGGGAGGGATGGGATCAGGGCGGTTGCTTGCTGCCAACGCTAGCTGCCTCGCTCATCGACTCCAGGGGGACGGCAACAGGCAGCACGTCGAATGGTCCCTCACAGCAACTTGTCTTCCTCCTACCTCACTGCAGTGTCTGAAATAGGTGTGATCAGGGGGGGCCCCACTCACTCGGTCGCTTGTTCCCTGAAGGCCCGGGTGGGAACCTCGATCATGGGACGGGACAGGACACACTCCTCTTCCCGTCACCACCTCAGTCCTGGTTCCAGCGGCTGCCTGCCTCTGCTCAGCTCCCGGTTCTCTCTGCTTCGGAGGACCAGGCGGGGTCGTTGCCCTGGTGAGCAGCTTCCCCCGGGCTACTACAGCGGCACTGCGGGGCTCTCCTGTGTGCTGGGCTGGGCATGAGCACTCTGCAATGCTACGTCCTGCGACCACTCGTCTAGCAGCGACAGGAGGGCAGGTCCACACTCCACCCGGTGCCCTCCGTCCGGTTCGTTGCTCCTCACCTGCCTATCTCATCTGTGACATGTGGAGGGGAGGTAGGCCCAACTCCTCACCTCCGGCCGCGGCCTCCTCTAGTACAGCCCAGGCTCTAGGGCCGTGCACCGCCCCCCAGCTCTGGCCGCAATGTCCATTCAGGCCGGCTGGTTCTCTCCTTCGTCGAGCCTCTGGGTCCCCGCTCCTACTCATCCCCGCCCGTCCGGCCTGTCAACTGCCCATCCGGCTCGGGCCTTACCATCGGCTCTGCCGGTGCTCGGCCGAACGCATCCTGCTGTCTGCTTCTTTGGTGTCTCGGATGGAACGAGGTTTGTGTGCCTTCTCCCAACCGCCCCGTGGACGTGTCAGGTCAGATTCCAGGCCCGATGGGGTAGACAATGCAGGATCGTTGTCGGGCTAGCGTGGAGCATTCGATTCAAGCGTCTGCCATGTTGGCCAGCTTAGCCACTCCCCTTGCATAATTGAGTTTAAAGTATTTTATTCTTCTGCCTGTTGTAGTCATGCTTACCGACTGCACACTAAGCTCCTCTTTTACCTGCTGGTTAGATCTGCAGTTCCAATTGTGCAACAGATACAGTTTGCATACCCAAGCTCGCAGCAGCAGCTTCACATATGTGGTTACCTCACATTAGAACAGGGACGGCAGGATGGAGCCAGAGCAGTGGCCCTCATCCTCTGCAGCGGTAGCCTCCCCAGCAGTGTTCATACAGGTGCTCAATTATGGCAGTTGTAGTATCCGCACCAAGTCATCCTGGACGGTGCTTCTTTAGCACCTTCAGCTTTGGCAATGATGCTGCGCAGTGGCAACAGTGGCAGCACCAGTTTCTTGGGTTCATGGTGAATTGCTGGATGACATAGCGATGCTTGTTCCAACAAAGTCCTGGCATCGTTCACACAGGAACCGCTCAGAGAGACCATGGGATTTCTTTCAAAGCACATTTGCTTCAAGGTTCACTCTCTGTACATGCAGCTTCTCTGAGTGTTCCTCAAGCGGGGAAGATGCTGGACTTCTACTCCTTGACAGTCTCATCTCCTAAAGGCCCAGACATGCGTCTTGCCCGTCTCAGCAGGTAAGTAGGCATTTGGGCCCTTATACAGATGTACAACTCCTTCACCAGAAAGTGCTGATGTCAGGTGACGTTCTCCCACTCCTACGAAGCTGTCAGGCAGGCAGACTAGTGCCCTCATCACACAGCAGCTCCTCCAGCACTTTCCACCTTCCTCGGTCAAGAGCAACATGGAACTGCACAAAGCAGGGTGGTTTGAAACCCAATTGGGTACACATTTTCCTGAGAAGAATATGGATCCACTGCATAACTTTTCAGATCCGATTTTGGGTTGGTTCTCTTTCAAATCTAATTTTCTAGCTGTTCCTCAGACACAACCTTTATGAAAGGTGAGGGTTCTCACAGCAAATAGCAATTGGGCTGGCCCCAAGCAGCAGCATCCAAAATGTGGGCACAATGAAATAAAACATCTCTGAGCCTGGTTGCCATGCTTATTATTGAAGCTGCAATCAGACAGACATGTTTTGTACAGTCACAGTTTTGTCTATACGTAGCATAGGGGGTTAATGGATTTGCTGCAAAGCACACAGAGTAACTTTCAGATCTCATATTTGTATATTATGATAGGTAAGTGGGTAACTGCTTCTGATGTAGAGATCCTTTTGTTACATACAGTTCATAACATGCAATTGTAAGCTGCAAGTCATGGATTTACATCCTTACTGTTTTTTCTCAATCTGCTATTCTAAATTTGCAAAAAATTGATACTTTTGGGTAGCAATAAAGCCTTCTTAGTACATACAAACACAATCACTACTTTGAATTTTAAATATTGACTGTTTCACTCAGCCATGCAGTCTTAACAAATGTGCACGATATGCGAGTTTTACATCTTATAACTCTGTCTTTTATTACATTTCCTGTCCAATTATTTACACACACAATATTGTCTCTGTGTGTGATGTAACCCACTCTGATGCCCTATGCTGGGATGATGAACACTATAAAAAAAAATAGTAAGGGCCATTACAATTATTTGCGCCATTACCCATACCCATACACACCTGGCATTTTTTTTTTTTTTTACAGTGCATACACATCTCTTATGGAGGTTGAACAAAGTAAAAACCTGCTTCCAAATCAGACTACATCTACACTAATTGTGAAGTGATAAACTGTGGACATTTGTTTCCTTCAATTACAGATGGCTTTCCAGCAGGATGATACTTAAGCAAAGGAGGACTGATGACCCTTAAAATCAGACCTTTTTTTAGGGCCCACCTGGAAGTGAAAATATGAACTGGGATCTCCCTCATTTCCAATTCTGTCTGTGACACAAACAGGGCGCTCGTTCTTGAGTTGAGCAGTTCCTGCAAAATGCTTCTCCTTTGAATCAAGGACGACGTAGCAGAGCCTACCCAAAGTGAAAAGGTGAAACCAGAAAAAAAACAGCAAATCGAAAAAGAGCTCTTGGGGAGGAAAGATGTCATGATATTGGAAAGCTGAACTTGACAAAAGAATTATCCTACCTAGATCACTTAATGAAAAAGTAAACTAGTGAGAGTCCACAACTCACTTGTTTTGAGAAGCAGCTTTGGGGCCTGACACTTGACAACAGGGTAGTCATAAAAGCTAGCTTCCCAATTATCTAGTAAAAACTAAAGAAATGATGCAGTTTAAGCAATTGTTTGTGTTTTTCCAGCAATCATAATATTTTTGCAATACTTTTCACAGAGTAGCTTGATGCCCTTATAAGGTTCCTGTTGCATCTGTGTGAGGTAAATCTGAACCATTCTATGGTTTTGGTGCCTAGCTAAAGAGGTCCTGACCGCACATCTTTAAAGGCAGGCCTAAAAAAAAAAAAAACACAAAAGTGTTACTTGACCTGCAGGTATAATAACTTACTTGACCTAATTGTAATGCTCTTGACCCATAAATTGGTTTCAAAGTATGTAATCATAGGCAAATATTTTAATTAACTGAGCTGCCATTTCCTTCATTATCACATTAGATAACCTTTAAATATGTTAGTGCAGCATGTCTGCTGTACAAAAACCCTTGTTCAATAGACTAAATGGTTGCACTATATATAATACAACTCTAGCCACAAACAGGATACATATGACCCTTGCCTCTTAGTTAGGGCCAATGGAATTATGTGATTGTGCAGCCACAGCTATTTTAGCATAATTATAGATTTGCTGCATTTGCCACATAATCAATCTACTGCAACATTAG
Source organism: Pleurodeles waltl (assembly GCF_031143425.1). Classification (NCBI taxonomy): domain Eukaryota; kingdom Metazoa; phylum Chordata; class Amphibia; order Caudata; family Salamandridae; genus Pleurodeles; species Pleurodeles waltl. Next base: position 971,100,046 of record NC_090446.1, on the reverse strand, counting down.
CTGCAGATTGTAACAAAAATATTGTTTCTAGTTCAAATGGTTCAAAAGTTACTAACCATGCAATGACATGTTTTGCTGCGCAGTGAAAGGCCCTTTGCAAAGCTGGACTGGTCATCTTTCTATTCCTTATTGCTACATTTGTGTGTTAAATTGGTACTAATGAGGAGCACCCAATGTCCAAAGATTGTTACCAACTTAAAAAAAAGACAAAATAATAAAGTAATATTACTGCAAATTGTGCCACATTATGCTGCATAATTTGCCTTTTCTTGCCGCATAATTTACTCAATCATGATGCATAATTTGGACCGCCCATGCTGCATAATTCCAGTGGCCCTGCTCCTAATTCATTAGCAGCATTGTGATTGGGACAGACAAGAATGTTTTTCTAATCAGGGTTCAGCACTATCCCTTTTAATGAATATGTAACTAAAGATTGAAGTGGTAGCTTACCGGCATTTCCAATCAGCACATTTTACATTAAAATAGTCCTAAAATGTATTTTATTTAAAAAAATATTTTGACATCACCAAGTGTTCTGATTTGCTTTGCCCCATTTAAAATCTTTGCATCACACTTCTGAATTACAAAAAAGTGCATTTGTAATTCCTGATATTTTGAAATAAATATACTGTTTATTTACAAGCAATTTAATTGCTGTGTGTTAGGAAGAAGCTGACATCCGACAGCCTTTGGTTTCACAATGATTGTTTGACAGCTCACTTTACAAAATCCTCTAACTGTAGTAAGAGAAAAAACAATAAACACCCTTTTTCAGGGTAAGCAACACTTGGTAAAAAGACAAACTGACATTTTATCTCTGTCCTTGAACAGACCAGAGAATGCGTCCATATAAAACAAGATTTAAAAGCATTTTTATTCCTCATTCATCTTCTGAATGAACAGAACACCTGTTCCTTTCCAGTTCAAGTTCACCTGGCAGAAAGGACCAGTAAGTCCTAAAAATAGCTCGACCTGATAAAATCTCACTTACCATAGAGAGTGGGCGAGTAGATTGCTCGAGCTCTGTAAGGGTAAGGAAAAATCCTAAGGATATGAACGTGTATTTGGTACAGTTTCTTCCCCTATACAGGCACCTATTTTGCAAGTTTTCTCCACCAGTTAATCCCTGTGCCGAGCTCACTCTGGACATACCTTGTTGAAGACCCAGATCTCGCCATTAACTGTTGGTCGAGGGACTCCATGCCCATTGTAGTGAAAAAGAACGCGCTCTTCCTTGGCATTGCGGCGAAGCGAGGTACACAGCTTTTTGACTTCATCCACTGTGGGGTCTAAGCTCTGTTTGTAGCGGGCCTATATTAGAAAATAGAAATGAAAAAACAATGTTGAAAATGAAACGCAATGAAGATCTTACAGTAAGAGCCACAGGAAAAGAAAAAAAACACAACACAAACTCACTTGAACAACAAGACCCTATTGGTTGTGCAAGTTATCCATGTATGTGCATTTTAGTGAACCTCAGAGATGAAATGGAACCATTGGACAAAACTAACATCCATCCATTAGCACAATGGCAGATTGTTTTGGAATGAACATCAAAATTTGAAGCACCTCGTGTACAGTATAGCCAGGTAAAAATAGGTTGCAAGTTTATAAGTTAATATTACTATCTTCCGTGTACCTCTACATATATTTGTCTGGATTTATATATTTAAAAAAAAAAATGTATGTGCACTTACATTTGGTCAAAGATGGTCGACAAATATGGGTTTCAAATTGAAATTACATAGAAACGTTTTGCCAGTAGAGAACTACCCAAAATGACTGCAAGGGCACCACAGAAAACATGACATGAAGATAAAGAACACCACCTACGTTCAGTGTCTTTTTTCATGCAGTAAAAATTCACCCAAAATGTTTTTGAGATATTACCAAACACAAACAGGATACAATGCATAGACATGTGACACGCAGTCAAAAACATTACTTATTTGTCAGGCTCTCTGGCAATATAATGGAATGAGAAGATCAATCAAGATAAGCTCTGACCTCTGTATTATCAAGCTGTGGCAATAAATCATCTACATCTGAACAGAAGGGTGAATATGGCCCAAGCTTAGAGAGAGGTGAGATGATCCATATAGTGGATGGCAAAGCCCTTATGTCAATTCTCCCCATACCATAAACGTAAATGTCTAAATTTTAGCAGCAGAATTAACAAATGCAACATTTGGCTCCCAATATGATGCAGTTTCATTCCCTTTCACATTTGGGGTCAGATGGCATTAACCTTTTTTTATCTCCCCTGACACAAGGGTGGACCTGCCCAGGTACCAGGGTGGACTGTTTGCAGGGCAATAATGGTTGCCATTTTACTGCTCCTAAACAAGAGAAAAACATTTTGATGAAAGGGATATAAGCTTGGCTTCAATCTTGGCTTCAATCTTGTCTAGCAGGGACTGAGAGTCGCGGTTCTGAGTCACTAGGCTGAGTGGAGCTGGGAACCTAAATTGTGTCCAGCAGTCTGCAGAGATCTCTACAGCAGGCCTAGAATTACTCACCAATTTTTCAGGCTATGCATTGTTCCAGATATATACCAACGTGGCTTTCAGGAGCTTAAATAACTGAGGCAAGTCAAGTAAAAGTTTTAGACACCAAACACTAGCCACCCTTCCATTTTCTGAGCCCACTTCTGTTTGCAAATAAATTGAGCAGGGAGAGTCAAGTCACAGGCATGGAAATAATTAAAGCTTAGAATGCACGCAAATTACAAAGGAGGACTGCAATCAGAGAGACACCAATGGTGGCCCCTCATTTAAAAGTAAAATCTGAAAATACGAACTAGCATAGTTAATAGGCCTTGTCTTTAGAACGCAATTGTCAAATAAGTGACTTTGCCTATACTCACAATGTTTAAAATAGGCATTTGCAATGGAATGCGTCTCGCATTTGCTCGAGTTAGAGCTATTTGCGTTGTAAACTCCTAACCGGACTTTTCTTGCCACATAAACTGATACTGAAAAGTATAACAGTTTCACATATGTGAACAGACGGTCGCCATGAGCGTGAAGGAGACAGAGAAAAGGAAACAGAAGTTTGCTCGCAGTGAAACATATTGGCAAAAGTGCAATTATCCATGTAACCAGCAAAAGAAGAATTATCCATTTAACCAGCAAAAGTAATTTACCCATGTAACATGGTTGATGTCATGCAAAGCAGTCGACTACTGGCCAGCGAGATCGTGCTGGGTAGGAAATAAAAATGAAATAGTGCAGAAGCCATTCAGAAAACACAGAGCCTCGTATGTTTTCAGAAGTTTACCGGTGCTGTAGAGGAGGGCTAAACACCAGAAAAGGCATGACGGATGGATGTCTTTCACTAATGAAATCAAGCGAATTTTAAAAGGCAAATCCCACGAACCAACCAAACTGATAGGCATGGTTAAAATCCCACTGAGAGGTTACAACAGGGGCCAGGGCACTTGCGCACACTCAATCCTAAAAATGATGTACACGTCCTTTTTTTAAATGGCTATCATTTTTTAGCAATAAATTAACTCAAAACACAGCACAGAATTAAGTAAAGAACCGAGCAGCCCAGTAGCAGTATGCATGCTGCTGTCTGAGCCTGCGAAAAAAATATATTTCCATTTTTAAAGAAAACTTAAAATGCAGATGTCAGTGAGGGGTGGGGCAGGAATTGATGAGAGGAGGAAGGGTGAGGCTGTGACGAGAGACGAACGGACTGAGTGGAAGCATTCACAATTAAAGACGCACAACCATGGAATACCAAAAAAAAGGAAAACATAAAAACATAGGAATGATAGCTAATAGAGCAATGTGGGAAAGGAGAAGGAAATAAACAGGCACAGCAGAAGGTGTGGCAAATATGCAGAACGAGTGCACAAGGCAGAGTGGGGAAAATGCACATTCACTTCCATGGAGTACTGAAAGAAAAAATGTAATTTGGAACCAGTTGAAGAGTGAAATCATTTAATCAGAAACACTCTAAGAGAGCTTTGCTCCCAGTGACAGACCAATCCACCAGGAGGAAGGAAAGCCACCGAATAATAAGTATATGACACCACAGCACTGGCCTGCTCTACAAAGGAAAGCTCTGTGTAAGAACAGAAAGACAAGGACTTTTTTATTTTACTCTTGGAACCATGTCAGTGAGGGTCCATTGTTGCTGGTCCAAAGGAGTTGTACCAAAAGCTGTTGAGTCCAATGACCAAAACCCAATTCACACAAACATTTAATTGAAAACCATACAAGTAGTGAGTGAAAAGTCTGAATAAACTCAGGCACTGGAAAATGTTTGATGCAGCATTCTAGTACATCTTTTTCTACCACCATACCTCTGTAAGCAACGACCAACCATATACAAATAGGTATTGGTTCTGCTCCAGCCTGCTACAACAGGGCTAGTCCAACCTGAAATGCAATTAATTGCATTCCATGGAAGTGCAACTTTCATTGCGCTTGCTTCTACTCCACCTATTTGTTCCTGCTCAAAGCCTCTGCAGTCTGTTGGACACAATGCAGGCTCCCCAATCTGCTGAGTCTACTGACTCAGAGCCCCTATTCTCAGTACCGACTGGGATAAAATGAAGCCAAGCTTGCATCACTTGTAACAAGGACCAGATCCCCTTTAGACAGGAATACAAGCAACACCAGATTGGTTCCAGACATTTAATCCTCATCAGTGAAGTGCAGCAATAGTGGGGGGGGGTGACAAGTCTGGGCATACTTGTCCTACACAGGCCGCTTAACTTAGAAAAACAAAAATAATAAAAGGTGGAATGCTTGAATTAATTTCAGCCATTGGTAATTAAATAGGACCACATTTCAGCCCACTGCAAGCTGGCCACGATGCCACTCTACCTGAAGAACAGCTATATAGAAATCAGTCATGGTACTGATCTATTTGGACAGACTGTTGTAATCGTCACATATATATTTTTTTTTAAGTATCCCCTTTTGAATAATATATGTTCATCTATTTAGGTATATGCTTACAATGCAAGCACACAAATGCCAAAATTGTTAAAGTATTTGTTTCCTTGCAATACACTTAATTGAATAAATTAATGTTCTATTTTAAAGTAGCTTGAATTGTCCTAGTTATTTTTAAATATTGAACAAGGTTTCATAGAAAAGAAATGAATAGCTTAGTTACTGTTTCTGAACTTAAGGAATGTTTTGCAGAATACAAGTCAGCGAAACACTTGATGGTCTTCATTATTACCTGTTTATTCTGAAGATGTTCAATAATATACAGAGTATAAATAAACTGGAAGGAAGAATTATTAGAGGGGTGGGGCTTCAACCCAGGCATGCAAAGGAGAGGGTTGTTAAGTAGACATAAACAACTTTATTTGTTGAATGCTACAGAGAAGGCACATCAAGCCCTATGGAAGACTTCTCTGCCTGCTCAAAGACATGAACGCTCAGACGGGAACTGCAGCTGACGTTCTTTATTGAACACTTCTTCTATTACTCCAAAAAATGTATGCAGGTGTAAACCATGTATAAAACTCAAGTAGGCCTCTTTTGGTGCTGGGTGTATCTTAGTTAGTTGAAGGAAGGGATGGGTTGGGCAAATTGATGAGGAAAAACCCTAAAATACGATCACAATTTTACAATCCATTCTGTTGTTCAGCCTACTGACAAACCATGTGGTCGCTATCATTGATGTTGTGTACACTAGGATGAGATTTCGATTTTAAAAAATCTAGAAAATATATTCCAAGCTTCCTACCATTCTTCAGTGTGTCTATTCTTGATGAAAGAGGTTTTAGGTTCCTGTAATTATTCCTGTGAATCTAGACAGACCAAATGTTATCTAATAGGCATCTCACTCATCTAATGCTCAGTGGGGTGCAGGAAGTTTCAGTCCATCAGGTTCTCTGTCTCATGCTGTTACCTTGACTAAATCATTGGTGCCATAAGAGTCTGAGAACCCTCTCTTGGGCCGTGTTCTGGAGAGAAATCCAGAAAACATATCAAGTACAGCTTTAGCTGCCTTGTAATTACCAGTTGCTGAGATTAATTGAAGCTTTTCACCCATCAGTTTTTTTGCTTTTCTGAAACATTTACGATAAAGAGAATGCTGTTTATTCACTGCTGGATGGCAGAGTTATAACCAAAAGGCATATTGTAAATCTGAAGAAGCTCTGTTGAAGAGCACAATAAGCAAAAAAAGCTGTGTACAGTAAATGTCAAATATTGTATTAAATAATTGTTCCATCCATACAGCAGACAAACTAAGGGAAAACCGTGAACCTTATACAGGGAGTGCAGAATTATTAGGCAAATGAGTATTTTGACCACATCATCCTCTTTATGCATGTTGTCTTACTCCAAGCTGTATAGGCTCGAAAGCCTACTACCAATTAAGCATATTAGGTGATGTGCATCTCTGTAATGAGAAGGGGTGTGGTCTAATGACATCAACACCCTATATCAGGTGTGCATAATTATTAGGCAACTTCCTTTCCTTTGGCAAAATGGGTCAAAAGAAGGACTTGACAGGCTCAGAAAAGTCAAAAATAGTGAGATATCTTGCAGAGGGATGCAGCACTCTTAAAATTGCAAAGCTTCTGAAGTGTGATCATCGAACAATCAAGCGTTTCATTCAAAATAGTCAACAGGGTCGCAAGAAGCGTGTGGAAAAACCAAGGCGCAAAATAACTGCCCATGAACTGAGAAAAGTCAAGCGTGCAGCTGCCACGATGCCACTTGCCACCAGTTTGGCCATATTTCAGAGCTGCAACATCACTGGAGTGCCCAAAAGCACAAGGTGTGCAATACTCAGAGACATGGCCAAGGTAAGAAAGGCTGAAAGACGACCACCACTGAACAAGACACACAAGCAGAAACGTCAAGACTGGGCCAAGAAATATCTCAAGACTGATTTTTCTAAGGTTTTATAGACTGATGAAATGAGAGTGAGTCTTGATGGGCCAGATGGATGGGCCCGTGGCTGGATTGGTAAAGGGCAGAGAGCTCCAGTCCGACTCAGACGCCAGCAAGGTGGAGGTGGAGTACTGGTTTGGGCTGGTATCATCAAAGATGAGCTTGTGGGGCCTTTTCGGGTTGAGGATGGAGTCAAGCTCAACTCCCAGTCCTACTGCCAGTTCCTGGAAGACACCTTCTTCAAGCAGTGGTACAGGAAGAAGTCTGCATCCTTCAAGAAAAACATGATTTTCATGCAGGACAATGCTCCATCACACGCGTCCAAGTACTCCACAGCGTGGCTGGCAAGAAAGGGTATAAAAGAAGGAAATCTAATGACATGGCCTCCTTGTTCACCTGATCTGAACCCCATTGAGAACCTGTGGTCCATCATCAAATGTGAGATTTACAAGGAGGGAAAACAGTACACCTCTCTGAACAGTGTCTGGGAGGCTGTGGTTGCTGCTGCACGCAATGTTGATGGTGAACAGATCAAAACACTGACAGAATCCATGGATGGCAGGCTTTTGAGTGTCCTTGCAAAGAAAGGTGGCTATATTGGTCACTGATTTGTTTTTGTTTTGTTTTTGAATGTCAGAAATGTATATTTGTGAATGTTGAGATGTTATATTGGTTTCACTGGTAATAATAAATAATTGAAATGGGTATATATTTTTTTTTGTTAAGTTGCCTAATAATTATGCACAGTGATAGTCACCTGCACACACAGATATCCCCCTAACTTAGCTAAAACTAAAAACAAACTAAAAACTACTTCCAAAAATATTCAGCTTTGATATTAATGAGTTTTTTGGGTTCATTGAGAACATGGTTGTTGTTCAATAATAAAATTAATCCTCAAAAATACAACTTGCCTAATAATTCTGCACTCCCTGTAGAATACCGAGAAGGGACAGGATAATGTTTGAAGCAAAAAGAGGGCAGCGCAAGGTACTGGCAGAAGTCAGGTAAGAAAAAAGTGAATTACGCAAGTGCATAACTTTAAGAGAATGAAATGAGAGAAGTCATTCTTAGGTCTCATCTGGTCTTTGTTAAGAATGCCTTCTGTGGACAATACGAATTTTTACAGTGGGCTTTGGGTCATTCCATTGCTTATCACTGGCTGGCTTTTCTGTTCGTCTCATTTGACATCTGTGAAGAATGGGTTCTACCCCATTTAATCTTCATAGATATTTTTCGCTTTTGTAACTACCTGGTTTCTGGACTTCTACTGCTAGTGAGGCTCACTACCCAAGTCTCACTCACTCTAAACTCTATTAACATGGACTAGGAGTGCTAAGCGTCAGTGTCTGTGCCTTTTACGATAAGTTCAGCTGCGGTGCAGTTAAGGTAAGAGGCTCTGGGCTGGATGTGCATGAACATGTGAAGGCTGTGAGAGGTTACCATCAGGCTAACATGATGCAATAATGCTATGGTAAATCAGGATAATGAATGCAGGTTTTACATTATTACCCACATATTTGCATTATAATTTTTGTTTGACTCAGACCCTGATTAGATTCTGGACAGCTGAAGAAAGAAAACCCCCCCACAAAACTGGGGTATTTTCAGTAAGTAGTTCCTACTCTTGGAAGAGGGGAGTGTGGGGATAGAATCTTCATTTGCTGATTGCATTACTTTTTACCTTCACTTGGACTGGGAAGGGTCACCCCCACAGAAACAAAGCAGCGTAGCCATTTCTCCGGAGTAAGGGGGGGCCTGACTTCCAAGGTTCCTTACAAGTGGCTGAAGGAAGAGGCTGTAGGACTAGAGAGGTGCAGGGAGGTTAAGCTCTCAGCCTTTGGACACTGAGGTGCTGGCGAGGAAGATATAAGGCCCGGAAGAAGTGCCAGTCTCGTGGGCAGGAGACAAGTCCTGGCAAGAAGGATAATAAAGCTGAAGCTTGCCACCAGAAGTGAATCACACTTCACTCGATGAAAAATGGTCCACTGGGGACAGAAAAACCCTATTTGATTAAGCCTTTTTGTCCTAGGCAGAAGTAGACAAAATATGCTCCCATGTGACCCCCATAGAGCCCTGGGGATGGTGGTCCTCCTGAAGGACCAGCTAGTCTGGACATGAGTGGACCCCCAACCAATCGCAACAATGTAAAACTCCCCAGGGAGGGTCAAGCCCACAGGGAGAAAGACTGGGGCACACATGGCATCCCAACTTTATTATTAAAAAGTCCCCAAGGACCACCATTCCCACGGAGACCAATGAGGAAAATAATGAGCACTGCTGCGCTCCCTTGAAATCTGCTCATGAGGATACAAGTGCCAGGAATAACGTAGTTTGTCGAAAATGGTCAGCAGCAGAAAACCAAGTACTCTGGGCAATAACGAAAACAGCTGAGAAGGCTTATCACTTGTAGTGCTCGAGGAAAGATAGGGGTACCACCAATGAGCTATTATGAGGGCTGCCAAGAGTACACCTGCCCCTAGAGACGTATCTTAAAAGTCTCTAGGAAGAGATGCCCTGAGTGTCCCAAGGGGTAATATTGGTGACTTAGGAGAGGTTAGACGCTTTTACAAGCACTACAGGAGCTTTGATATTTGTCCCAAAGGTTCTGTAGTGCAGAGACACCTGTTGGGGTGTTGGGGGTGGGGGTGGGGGTTGGGGCGCAAGGCTGCTTTGCAGAACATATAAAAAGTCAAAGAAAAACTAATGCAGTTATTGACTTTTTTTAATGACAAAGTTAGAAGTGAATCATTATATGCCTTGATAAAAAGCATAGAAGTGCATTATTGTCAATGACAAGGTAACAGTGAATCATTAGATGTATTAATGGAAGGTCACTAAAATGTTTTATTGACAACATCAAAGCTGACAGGGAATCAGTACATATCGTAATCATTGTCATTGAAGGATGGTAGCATCCTTATTAGTTATAATAAGAGTTGCATTGGTTTAATAATGCATATTTCTGCTATATTAAAGCAGTGGCACCCTGACAAAGCCAGTAGGGCTGCCTTCAGATAACTTCACTTCATTATATTGTGTCCAATATAAGGTGGGTGTATTGTGGTTTTAGGGTTCAGGCGCGCTAGGGGTGTGAACTATTAAGAGGGAGTCACAGTAGGTATTTCTACACATATACATTATTGTGTAATATTGAGCACTATGTATGTAATGTATTACATTTCCTTTTTGAAAGTAAAAGCACTGACTGGACAATGATTTATTATTAATCATTTATTGTTTATTGTGTACCTACGGACTGGGGTACTATGCCACACCACCTCCTCTCAGTAGGGCTTGGACTGCTCTGTCTTGCTAAACTAAGGTACTTGGTTTCCAATTGATGGAAGTTTGCAGACTTACTGCTTGTAGAGGACTCACTTTCTTCTCAATTATTAACACACCCTCTTTGGCTTTTAGTCAACTTTCAGTGTTTGTTCCGCCACTTGAACACAGTTTCTTTGCCATTCTTTTGATTGGAGGACTTGTACCTTCCACTGCTTATATTTAGCATTCGATGGGTGTGTGTATGTTTTTGTTCCCCTTTGTACTGCTTCTCCGTTCAAATCCTGTCCCCTGTGCTCTTTATTCCTTACCCACCCCGTTGCTCGTCTGCTACTTCCCCAGCTCTTCCGTCCTGCAAGTTTTTTTTTTTTTTTTACAATACCCTCCTTCCCTATTACTCCCCTGCCCCATCCTTCTCCGTTCATCAGCAGAGGTTACTTAATACCACTCACCTCCTTGTTCCTCTACCATTCTTGTTTTAACCTTTTTCAAAAAAACCGGCACAGTTGTAATTTGTAATGGAATTGGTCGTTCCTGAAAACGTGCTTTTGAGCACACTGCATTTTCGGTTTCATAATTTACCACTCCAAGGTGGTCCCTTTGAGAACATCCATCACCTCGTTTACAAGTACAACCCAGAGCCTCTCAGAAGAGCCTAGATGCAGTTAAGTTATGGTGCTATGCAAACAAAATGAACAGTCTCTCCCGATGTGGGTAGTTGCAGGTAGAGAAGGAGCCCTTTAAATCACAGCCGTGCAATTCGTGACCTCCCTCTGAGAAGTGGCTTCAACCAAAATCACTTTCCAAATCTTAGAAAGACGGGTACCGCAACACCACCACGGTGTCCTGACTTCTTGAACCCGAAACCCACAACTTCTAGTTTTCAAATAATTATTACACTGAACATAAGGGGATAGATATTGTTCTAATTCTGGCTGTAAAATGTACTGCTTTCATGGCACCAGCTTGCTATATTTAACAATTATGTGGCACTTCTAGGAAAACGGATTCGATTATCTTTTAAAAGCTACACCGATTATACATGGTCTATTCTCCAGCTCGATGCAACCTAGGAATCGCTCATGAGCAATTTTCATTATTATACTGTATGTGTTACCAGTTGAATGAGCATTAACTATCTGAAGCCCAAGCCCAACTTTGATAAAACAGAGATTATCATTTCGAGCCATTACCCTGCTAATTGGATGGCCAGCTGTTGGCCAAATGAGCTGGCGGGGTTCTGATCATCACCAGTGCAATCGGACTGCAATCTTGGCATTATTTTTGATAAAACATTTAATTTCTCAGATTGTACTACAATACGTTTCTTCACAGAGTTTTCTGTTTCGAAAAATTCTTCAAATATTTTACCCTTTTTTTATTTATTTTTTAATAACAGTACTCACATTCCTTGGTCATGAAAACAATATTAGGCTCAAAACCTACTTACTGCAATTGCCTTTATCTGCGGGTCCACTTCAAATTTGTGCTGCAAGAATCTTATTAAATCTTCCCTTACAAACTCAGATAGCTCCCCATTTGGAAAAACTGCACTGCCTGTTGCAAAAAACGCATTCTTTAAAAGTGTATCTGTCACACTATATGCTAGTGCCATCCTTGCCCTTTAGGTATTTTTTTTTTTTTTTTTTTTTACTAGTACTGGGTACTCCCTCGTATTTCGACAAAGCAAACCTTGTCTTAAGAGTTGTAATGATAGCAACCCGCATGTCAGGGGTTGCTTTTATTCATTCTAGCGTGGAAGGTATTTTACCAATCAAAAGATGTAATACTGTGGCTGAGAGGTAAAAGGCTTTTGTCATTTTTCAGCTCAGTTAGGATGACACTAGCTAATCCCATGCTTAAAGACTTTGCTGTAAAGGTGGCAAAATACTTTGTCACTTTCTAGCTCGGCATGGATGGCACTATACTAATCATATGGCTTAAAATCTTTGCTAGAAAAACAGCCATTTGAGGTGAGCAGGTTCAGAATGTTGCTAGTGCTGTAGGATGCTCTATACAGGAGCTGCTCTCCACCCAAACTTGGGAACTACCCTGAGTTCCTTGCTACCTTATTTCCAGTGCTCCGCTTATGTAGCACTCTAAGCCTGAAAGAATATTTATTCCAACTTAGATGGTATTTTACCAATCTAAAGACATACTACTGTGCCCGAGTAGTAAAAGGCTTTTGTCATATTTCAGCTCAGCAACAATGTCACTAGCTAATCTTATGCTTAAAACCTTTGCTGTAAAAGTGGCAAAATACTTTGTCACTTTCTAGCTTGGCATGGATGGCATTGTGGTAATCCTATGCCTAAAAACTCTGTAAAGTGAGCAGACTCAGAATGCCGCTGGTGCTGTAGGGAGCTCTATACAGGAGCTCTCCACTTAAACCTAGGAACTACCCAGAGTTCCTTCATACATTTTTTGCAGCTCTTTGCTTATGTAGCATGCAAGGTGATGGTGCAAGTTATAGTTACCTTAGGGCACAGGTTATAGTTACTAGAGATAACTGTAACTATAACTGCCGAATTTCTATGGTTCCGGGCATGTGAAATGTGAACCTAACTATACCATCCATGTAACATTTGTTTTTTTTTGTGAATTTTTAAGGTTTCTAAATGTTATTTCCTAACTATAATGTCCCTGTAATATTTGTTTTTTCAGAGAATTTCTATGTTTTTTTAAAAACAGTATTTAAGTATCGTACGTTATTCCAACATCTGCCGCACATGGCTGCAAGTTATAATTACCTTAGGGCACAAGTTATAGGTACTTAAAATAACCAACTATAATTGCTGAATTTCTATGGTTTTGTGCATGTAAAATGTGAACATAACTATAACATCCCTGTAACATTTGTTTTTTTCAGTGAATTTCTATGTTTTTGTTTATCGTAAAGTAATATTAACTACCATACATTAATCCAACCTGACGGGCAGTACGCAACGGGGGGCGGGGGGTTGGCCAACCCGGTGCATGCCCGCATGAAGCCAACCCCAAGCAGCGCTTGAAATTCAGCCGTGCGCGGTGATAAGTTGGCCGGAGGGCCTGGCCTGTGGCCAGGCCCTGCTCCAACCCCTCAAAGGCAGTCAAACATGGATGGGAGGCACGCAGCCACCCACACCCCTGAGCCAATTTCAGCCCCAGGGACCCCAATTCCCCAGGGCCTGCTCAGGGCAGAAGTCGAGCGCTTCGCATACTATCGACCTTGTTACACAGTTAATTGCACTTTTGCCGGTTAATTTCATAATTGCACTTTTGCCGATAGGTATTATTACGTGTAAACTGTAGCAGCGCGATTGCGCTGTTTTTTTCTTTTAATGCAAGAAAAATCCGGTTGGGAGTTTACAACTGTGAACAGCTGTAACTCCGACAAATGTGAGACCCTAGTGCATTGCAAATGCTTGTTTTTAAATGCAGCCTGACTCTGCAGACTGCATTTACATGGAAATGTTGTCCCAATTCGACTTTGGTGCTGTGGCCACTTTAAATGTGATGATCTACCTTATTTTCACATATTAGGTACCCCCAGGATCTCCCCTAGGTATCCCGGGGGTGGGAGGGGTCATGTAACCATAAGCAGGGGTCTTATAAAATATGTTTTATAAACCCAGGTAAGGGAAAAACTGATAATTTCATTTTCCCCCACTATAGATACTGGCCTTCTTAGGCTATAATTGCTATATTGTATTTTCATGGTAATAATAGTAAGGAAAAGCGCAGAAAAGTAATTCAAGGACTTAAAAGATTTGTTTTGATAAATCCAGCAATTTGACATTGGTGAATTTATCACAACTTGTACAGAAAATAAGTTATAAGGCTGTTCTTTCTGTAAGCCAAAATCCAGCCTTCTGACTGTCCCCTCTGATTGGTCAGTGCTAACAGGATTAGCAGAGATGCTTGATTAAGTGATAAGTGGCTGTCAGGAGAAAGCATATCTGGTGAAGGGCAGCTCGGGGGCTACACAGGAATGCATGAGCAGGGGAGAGGTAATAAAACATACAGCCTTAAAGGAGAGCAAGACAGGAGAGAATGCCAGCTCACCTAACCCCCCATCTTGTGGACCCCTCAGCCAGATACTAAGGAAGGAATTTGCAGATGTTAGGAGGAGGAGAGCTATGGAAATGAGCCACACTGGAGGATGGTTTAGTCAGCTCTTAGTTTCAGACATCATGGATTTTGGAAAAATTGTGCTTTCTGGGGCAGGAATATGCCACACTTTGTAGGACGTGGTCATGCATCTGGGCATCACTCTGCATTCTATTTGTTGGGAGCCCCCCCTTCCTGATGCCCAGGAGCTGGGAATAAATATGTGAGAGGTGCATAGCCTCTCAGATCTGCTGCGTGAAACTATAAGAGAAAGAAGGACTGCCCTGCTGGAATCTGGATCTGCACTCTTGGCCTGCACTTCTAAGTGAACTGTACCTGCTGCACAATCTGGGACTACAGCCCTGGGGACGGTGCCTTGCTTGAAGAAGGACTCAGGAGTGGACTCCATGCAGCTACAGTTTAACAGAGCTTCATCTGCATCATCCCCAGCAAAAGTCCCCAGCCTGGAGTGCATCCAGTGGACTTTTAAGGATTTGGCCAGGTGCATTGTGGACTTGTGGTCCAACTTTCCAAGGACCATCCAGGAGATTCCGGACCCTTGGATTTATGTTTTGGACCCTCTGTACCTGCAAGGAGGACTTCAGGAAACGCCTCCTGAAGATTGGAGAAGTTTGGAGAATTTTAGTAAAATTAGCTCTTTGTGTTTCTAAGCACTAGGAAGTGTTTATTCTTTTAAAAAAATCATAACTCCGCTTCCAAGGACCCACCCGCAGATTCCAGACTCTTGGATTTGTGTTTTGGACCTTTTGTACCTGCAAGGAGGACTTCAGGAAACACCTCCTGAAGTTTGGAGAATTTTGGTAAAGTTGGCACTTTGTATTTCTAAGCACTAGAAAGTGTTTATTCTTTGAAACTTCATATCTCTGGTTCCCTACATTGTATGTTTGCCATTTTGGTGTATATTTACTCATAAAAATATAACCTATTGTTATAAAATGGTGTGATATTTTTATTGTGTGTTGTGTCTCACTTATTTACTGTATTGGTGTTTTTGAATGCTTTACACTCTTGTCTCCTAAGTTAGGCCTGCCTGCTCGGTTATAGCTACCAAGGGTTGAGCAAGGAGCTAATTTACGGGGACCTGTGCTGAACCTATATTTGGTTAGTGGCCTTACTGCCAGTGGTAGGTTCATAGTTACCAGTGCCAGTAACCCACTTTCCAACAAGGGAAAAGCAAGGAGAAGGCACAAAAAAAAATGGAAAAATCAAGGAGAAACAGTGAAAATGAGAGAAAAGCTAATATAAATCTATATTAACATTTGCTACCGGGACCTGGTCCACCCTGGGGCTGCAGTATAAACAAGCGCGGGAGTGTTGCTTTTTTTTTTTTTTTGCCTGGATTTGCAGATCCTTTTTTGCTCTTGTGGGCTCACTGTGGGACCACACCACCCAGTATAGGAGGCCAGGATTTTCCCACCCTGCCCCTTTATGGGTTTTTTTGCCTATTTTTTGGGGGGGGACTCCGACGACTCTGAGTCCCAAGATGGCCGGCAACACTTCCTGGCTGAAGTGTTGGCAGTCAATCAGATCTCATTCTGAGATCTGTCAGATCTGCGGAGGATTTCCGTCCGAAGATATACATATTTCTTTTTCCTTTGATATGTCCAAGACTACTGAACGGATTTACACCAAATCACAAAAATGGCTCTTTCTGGACCAAGAGCTAGCTTTCTGCCAAATATGGTTTCATTCGGTTCAGCTTTCCGGGATGTAGTTGTGTTCTAAATTCCTATGGGAAATTGCATGGAGGAAAATGCGTTTTTGGACCCCCCCCTCCTTTTTTTCTGCCCACCCTGAAACTATCCAGACAGCAGTTGAAGTGACCGTGCCACTACTTTTGAAAATTTCATGAAGATTTGTCCAAAGACGCCAAAGTTATTAGCAAAACAAAAAAACGCATTGTCTACAAAAACTAGGTCCTAGCTATAACTATTTACTGGTGACCGCAAGTAGGTAGTTCTAGTTAGGACCTCGTTTCCACAGGAAAAGCATTTTTTATGATTGACTGATAGATAGATAGATAGATAGATAGATAGATAGATAGATAGATAGATAGATAGATAGACAGACAGATAGACAGAATCTACTGGCAATAGCCAGTAGGTAGTTCTGGTTAGGACCAACTTTTCCCGTAGACTGAGCATTTTTTTGTTATGCTAATAATGTAGTGCCCTGTAACAAATCTTCATGACATTTTCGAAACTAGTATGCCAGTTAGTTCAGCTGCTGCCTGAAACATTTCGGGGTGATTCGTCAAATGTGGAACAAGAAAAAGGGAGGGTCCCAAAAAGCTTTTTCCCCATGCAATGTCTATGGGGATTTTCAACTTTTTGAACAACCACTGCCTAATCTGCTGAACGGAATTACACTAAATTTGGCAGGAAGGTAGGTTTTGGTCTAGAAAAAGCCCTTTTTGTAATTTAGGGTACATTTGTGCAGTATTTTTGAAGTTTTTAAAGAAATAAATATTTGTATATCTATGGGAGCTGGACCCTTCGCTGATCAAGGAGCAAAAGCAAGGACTTGAATGGCTGGCTGCCACCTGAAAGAAAAGCTGTGGCTGCCATTTAGTTTCTCACCTGGGCCCCAGGAAGAAAATATTAAAAAAACCTCAGAGAAGGGGTCAGGATAGCAGTATCCTGACCCCATAGGGTCACTGAGGGACCCCTCATGGGCAAAAAAAATGCCCCAACTTTTTTCCTATTTTGGGCTGATCTGCGGAACCACCACAGTGCTCAGTGTGGCCCCCGTGTAAATCCGTGATGGAGCCATGATTCCAAAGCCCAAGGAAAAAAACACAAATACACCCACTCACACACCGAAATCCCGCTGCGCATGACCATAGATGGTGCGCAATGTGGAGTTGGGTGCGTGCCATAGTTAGGTTCACGTTTCACACACACAAAAAACCATAGAAATTGAACAGAAAGAGTTATACTTACCTGAAGAAATTATAACTTTTGGCATTAATAACTTTAGGCAGAGAGCTATAGTTTCTTAACAGTTATTGTCAGAAATGGGGTCTATAGCTGGCAGTCGGTTTACTCCCTGTCCAAGTAGGGACCCTCACGCTAGTCAGGATAAGGAAGATACCCGCTCAGATAACCCCTACCAACCCCTTTGGCAGCTTGGCACATGCAGTCAGGCTTAAATCAGAAGCAATGTGTAAAGCATTTGCACATAACACACAGCAATAAGTGAAAACACTACAAAAGGACACCATACCAGTTTAAGAAAAATAGCCAATATTTATCTGTGTAAAACAAGACCAAAACAATAAAAATCCAACATACAGTACAAAAGATATACATTTTGTAAGATTTAACTTAAAAATATAGATCCTTGAAGTCAATAGCTCCACCTGGGGCTATCACTGCGTGATGATCAACAAAACCAACAGCTTAGGCCGGCTGCAGCGTCGCTGGCCAGCTACGGTGTCAGCAAGACCCGCAAACAGTACCTTTGGATTTTCAGGGCATTGTGATCCTCTCGGTGAGCTCCGGAGAGCAGCATCGCTGGTGTTGCGGTGTTGGTTCCTGAGTCATCGGGCCCTTGAAGTCATACACGTTGCGGATCGAACTCTGGGCTAATGTGAAGCAGGGCGGTGCAACGTGTGGTGTCAACAGGTTACAGTGCAGGCAGCGCTGTCAACGGTGCTGATGCACTGTCGTCGGTACGCCCAAGTCGGTGGTGCAGCGTGGGGCGGCTCCGGGTGGCGTCTAAAGGTCGCGGTGCAGACAGTGATGTCTGTTGACGACACTGGAGTCGATGGTGCTGGTGTCAGTGGACCGGGGCTGTGGTGCGGCACGATACGGTGCTTCGTGCTTCTCACGAGGGGTGTCCGTGGGCCACGGTGCAGGTAGCAGCATCAGTGTCAGCAGGAGCGGCGGCGTTGGGGATGCCCGGGCTGCAGTGTAAGCAGGCGATGCCGGAGTGCAGGGCCCACAGGTCGCAGTGCGAGCAGCAGCTCGGTGAAGTCATCCGATGACGGCGTCGGTGAGACCAGGGTCACGGTGCGAAGCAGAGCAGTGCGGCTGCATGCTCCTTCAGCAGGTCACGTTGCAGGCCAGCTGCTTCGTTGATAGTGTTGCAGTGGTTTTTTTTTTTCTTTTACAGCCCAAAACACACAGTTCCCACTGCTGCAGGTTGAGGAAACTGAAGTCTTTGGTGTCCCTGAGACTTCCAACAGGAGGCAAGCTCTACTCCAAGCCCTTGGAGAACTTTCTCAAGCAGGATACACAGCAAAGTTAACCCCTTCCTTTCTTTTAAGGTAGAAGCAGCAACTGCAGGCTAATCCAGCAAAGCAACACAGCAAAGGAACAGTACTCCTCCTCCAGCTCTTCTCCTTGGCAGAGGCTCCGATAATTCCAGAAAGATTCTAAAAGTCTGGGGTTTTGGGTCCAATACTTATACCCCTTTCTGCCTTTAAAGTTGGCAAACTTCAAAGCAAAGTATCAAGTGTTTGTAAAATCCTTCCTTGTCCAGGCCATGCCCCAACCACACACCAGTGGGTTGGAGACTGCATTATGTGAGGGAAGGCACAGTCCTTTCAGGTGTGAGTGACGACTCCTCCCTCCCCTCCTAGCACAGATGGCTCATCAGCATATGCAGGCTACACCCAAGCTCCCTTTTTCTGTCACTGTTTAGAAGAAAGGTGTAAACAGCCTAACTGTCATACCGACCCAGACCGGGAATCCACAAACAGGCAGAGTCATGGACTGGTTTAAGCAAGAAAATGCCTACTTTTTAAAAGTGGAATTTTCAAACTAACAATCTAAAAACCTGCTTCACTAAAAGATGTATTTTTAATTTGTCAGTTCAGATACCCCAAACTCCATATTTCCATATGCCCTCAAAGGGAATCTGCGCTTTAAAGTTATTTAAAAGCAGCCCCCATGTTAACCTATGAGAGAGATAGGCCTTGCAGCAGTGAAAAAACAAATTTGGCAGTATTTCACTGTTAGGACATGTAAAACACCCCAGTACGTGTCCTACCTTTTAAGTACACTGCAACCTGCCCATGGGGCTACCTAGGGCCTACCCTAGGAGTGCCCTACATGCATAAAAAGAGAAGGTTTGGGCCTTGCAAGTGGGTAAACTTGCCAGGTCGAATTGGCAGTTTAAAACTGCACACACAGACACTGCAGTGGCAGGTCTGAGCTATGTTTACAGGGCTATTAATGTGGGGGGTGGCACAACCAGTGCTACAGGCCCACTAGCAGCATTTGATTTACAGGCCCTGGGACCTCCAGTGCACTTTACTAGGGACTTACTAGTAAATCAAATATGTCAATCATTGATAAACCAATCAACAATACAATTTACATAGGGAGCACTTGCACTTTAGCACTGATCAGCAGTGGTGAAGTGCAAAGAGACAATAAACCAGCAAACACAGAGTCTGGTATACCATAAAAACAGGAGGTCAGAAGGCAAAAAGACTGGGGAGACACGCCGAAAAGCTGCCAGGTCTAACAGATTTATATATAGATATGTATATATATATATATAGATATATATATATGGAAAATGTCACTTACCCAGTGTACATCTGTTCGTGGCATGAGACGCTGCAGATTCACATGCTGTGCACATCCCGCCATCTAGTGTTGGGCTCGGAGTGTTACAAGTTGTTTTTCTTCAAAGAAGTCTTTTCGAGTCACGAGATTGAGGGACTCCTCCCCTTTCGGCTCCACTGCGCATGGGCGTCGACTCCATCTTAGATTGTTTTCCCCGCAGAGGGTGAGGTAGGCGTTGTGTATATAGTAATAGTGCCCATGCAATGGAGTAAATATGTATGTACATAATATGGTTAAAAGTGATATATTTACAAATTTACAAATGTTCAAGACCTTTTCTCAACTTAAAACGGCTACAGGCTCCCGGGGAGGTGGGAGGGCGCATGTGAATCTGCAGCGTCTCATGCGAAGAACAGATGTACACTGGGTAAGTGACTTTTTCCGTTCGATGGCATGTGTAGCTGCAGATACACATGCTGTGCATAGACTAGTAAGCAGTTATCTCCCCAAAAGTGGTGGTTCAGCCTGTAGGAGTTGAAGTTGTTTGAAATAAAGTCTGTAATACTGCTTGTCCTACTGTGGCTTGCTGTGTTGTTAACACATCCACGCAGCAATGCTCGGTAAATGTAAGAGGCGTAGACCGTGTGGCTGCCTTACAGATTTCCGTCATTAGTATGTTTCCTAAAAAGGCCATGGTAGCACCTTTCTTTCTAGTTGAGTGTGCCTTTGGTGTAATAGGCAGTTCTCTCTTTGCTTTTATATAACAGGTTTGAAAACATTTAACTATCCATCTGGCAATGCCTTGTTTGGATATTGGATTCCCTGTATGACGTTTTTGGAAAGCAACAAACAATTGTTTTGTTTTGCGGATTTGTTTTGTTCTATCAATGTAGTACATTAGTGCCCTTTTGATGTCTAATGTATGTAATGCTCTCTCAGCTACAGAATCTGGTTCTGGAAAGAACACTGGAGTTCCACTGTTTGATTTAAGTGGAACGGTGATATGACCTTAGGTAAGAATTTTGGATTTGTTTGTAGAACTACTTTATGCTTGTGTATTTGAATAAAGGGTTCTTGTATGGTAAAGGCTTGTATTTCACTTACTCTTCTGAGAGATGTGATAGCTATTAGAAATGCTACTTTCCATGTTAAGTATTGTATCTCACATGAGTGCATGGGTTCAAAAGGTGGACCCATGAGTCATGTTAATACAATGTTTAGGTTCCACGAAGGAACTGGTGGTGTTCTTGGTGGTATAATTCTTTTCAGACCCTCCATAAAAGCTTTTATGACTGGGATTCTGAATAATGAAGTTGAGTGCGTAATTTGCAGATATGCAGAAATTGCAGTGAGATGTATTTTTATGGATGAAAAAGCTAACTTTGACTTTTGTAAGTGAAGTAGGTAGCTTACGATATTTTTAGCAGATGTGTGCAATGGTTGAATTAGATTATTATGGCAGTAATAAACAAATCTTTTCCACTTATTTGCATAGCAATGTCTTGTGGTTGGTTTTCTAGCTTGTTTTATGACCTCCATACATTCTTGTGTAAGGTCTAGATTCAGCGATGCTGGATTTGGGTGTCTGATCTGTTGTTTGTGTTGAGTTAACAGATCTGGTCTGTTTGGCAGTTTGATATGAGGCACTACTGAGAGGTCTAGTAGTGTTGTGTACCAAGGTTGTCGTGCCCAAGTTGGTGCTATTAGTAATAGTTTGAGTTTGTTTTGACTCAATTTGTTTACTAGATATGGAAGGAGTGGGAGAGGGGGAAAAGCGTATGCAAATATCCCTGACCAACTCATCCATAACGCATTGCCTTGAGAGTGAGCCTGTGGGTACCTGGATGCGAAGTTTTGGCATTTTGCGTTTTCTTTTGTTGCAAATAAGTCTATTTGAGGTGTTCCCCATCTTTGGAAGTAATTCTTTAGTATTTGGGGATGAATTTCCCATTCGTGGATCTGTTGGTGATCCCGAGAGAGATTGTCGGCTAACTGGTTTTGAATCCCTGGTATGAACTGCGCTATTAGGCGAATGTGGTTGTGAATCGCCCAATGCCATATCTTTTGTGCTAAGAGATACAACTGTGTCAAGTGTGTCCCTCCCTGTTTGTTCAGATAATACATTGCTGTCATGTTGTCTGTTTTGACAAGAATGTGTTTGTGGGTTATTATAGATTGAAATGCTTTCAACGCTAGAAATACTGCTAGTAGTTCTAAGTGATTTATATGAAGCTGGCTCTGCTGAGTGTCCCTTTTTCCTTGGATGCTGTGTTGGTTGAGGTGTGCTCCCCACCCTATCATGGAAGCAACTGTTGTGATTACGTATTGAGGCATTGGGTCTTGAAAAGGCCGCCCTCTGTTTAAGATTATAGTGTTCCACCATTGAAGCGAGGTGTATGTTTGGCGGTCTATCAACACTAGATTTTGAAGTTGACCCTGTGCTTGTGACCATTGTGATGCTAGGCACTGCTGTAAGGGCCGCATGTGTAATCTTGCGTTTGGGACAATGGCTATGCATGAGGACATCATGCCTAGTAACTTCATTACTAATTTTACCTGGCACTTTTGTTTTGGGTGCATGGCTTGTATTACGTTTTGGAATGCCTGTACCCTTTGTGGACTTGGAGTGGCAATCCCTTTTGTTGTGTTGATTGTTGCTCCTAAGTACTGTTGTATCTGACACGGCTGTAGGTGTGATTTGTTGTAGTTGAGTGAGAAACCTAGCTTGTGAAGGGTTTCTATGACATACTTTGTGTGTTGTGAACACTGTTCTTGCGTATTGGTTTTGATTAACCAATCGTCTAGGTACGGGAACACGTGTTTACTGCTTTCTGATATGGGCTGCCACTACGGCCAGGCATTTCGTAAAAACTCTTGGCTCTGTTGTTATTCCGAATGGCAACACTTTGAACTGGTAATGTAACCCTTGAATTACAAACCTTAAGTACTTTCTGTGAGAAGGATGTAAAGGTATATGGAAATACGCATCCTTGAGGTCTAGTGTTGTCATGTAGTCTTGTTGTTTGAGCAATGGGATCACGTCTTGCAGTGTCACCATGTGAAAGTGATCTGATTTGATGTAGATGTTTAATATTCTGAGATCTAAGATAGGTCTTAGAGTTTTGTCTTTTTTTGGGTATGAGAAAGTACAGGGAGTAAACTCCTGTTCCTTTCTGATGAATTGGTATTAGTTCTATTGCATCTTTTTGCAACAACGCTTGGACCTCTAGTTGTAACAGATCCATGTGTTGTTTGGACATGGTGTGTGTTTTCGGTGGGACATTTGGAGGGAATTGTAGAAATTCTATGCAATAACCATGTTGGATAATGGCTAGGACCCACGTGTCTGTTGTTATTTCCTCCCAGTTTTTGTAAAAGTTGGTTTGTCTCCCCCCCACTGGTGTTATGTGTTGGGGATTTGTGATGTTGAAGTCACTGTCACTGGTGTTTTGGGATTCTGGAACTTCCCTCTATTTTTTTGGGAATTGTCCCCCTCTGTATTGCCCCCGAAAACTTCCCCTCTGATATTGACTCTGGTAAGTGGGTCTTGTTTGTGAGGTTGAGGGTTCTGTGCTCTGTCCCCGAAACCCCCCTCTAAACTGTGATTTACGAAATGTGCCTCTGCTCTGTGGGGAAGTGCGCCCATGGCTTTGGCCGTATCTGTGTCCTTTTTAAGTTTTTCAATAGCAGTGTCCACCTCCGGCCCAAACAACTGCTGTCCGTTAAAAGGCATATTCAGCACCGCTTGTTGAATTTCCGGCTTGAATCCTGAGGTGCGTAGCCATGCGTGTCTCCGTATGGTGACTGGTGTATTTACAGTCCTAGCAGCTGTGTCTGCTGCATCCATTGCTGACCGTATCTGATTGTTAGAGATACTCTGGCCTCCGTCCACCACTTGTTGTGCTGTTTGGGTAGGTGTTCTATGAAATGTTGCATTTCGTCCCAATGAGCCCTATCATATCTAGCCAGCAAGGCCTGTGAGTTGGCAATGCGCCATTGGTTGGCTGCCTTTTCCCGCGACCCTTTTCCCCACTGCGTCAAACTTGCGACTTTCCTTGTCTGGTGGTGGTGCATCTCCTGAGGTGTGTGAGTTCGCCCTTTTGCGAGCTGCCCCTACAACCACTGAGTCTGGTGTTAATTGCTGCGTGATGTACACAGGGTCTGTTGGTGGCGGTTTGTACTTTTTCTCCACCCTTGGAGTAATGGCCCTGCCTTTCACAGGCTCCTGAAACACTTGTTTTGAGTGTTTCAGCATTCCCGGTAACATAAGGAGACTCTGG
This sequence comes from Pleurodeles waltl, assembly GCF_031143425.1. Classification (NCBI taxonomy): domain Eukaryota; kingdom Metazoa; phylum Chordata; class Amphibia; order Caudata; family Salamandridae; genus Pleurodeles; species Pleurodeles waltl. The sequence goes on along the minus strand of NC_090446.1, from coordinate 971,075,974 downwards.
TACTGGCTATGTGTGCTCGACAGTGTATTAAACAGAAAGTCATCCTCTATTGGTTCTGCGTGCAGGGTGACATTGTGAAATGCAGCTGCTCTTGACACCACCTGTGTGTAGGCAGTACTGTCCTCAGGTGGTGACGGTCTCGCTGGATAACAGTCGGGACTGTTATCTGATACAGGCGCATCATAAAGATCCCATGCGTCAGGATCATCCTGACTCATACCTGTATGAGTTGGAGACTGCATCATTGGTGGAGTGGCTACCGGTGATGGTTGTGGTGAGCGTTGTGGTGATGGTGGCGGAGTTATTTGTTTTGCCACCTTTGCTTGTGGTTGCTTGTCTTTCTCTTGGAAGGCAAGTTTCCTTTTAATTCGTATTGGAGGGAGAGTACTGATGTTTCCTGTGTCCTTCTGAATGTGGAGCCTCCTTTGAGTGTAATCTGGCTCCCCTGCCTCTAGCTCCTGTCCGAATCTGTGTCCTTGCATCTGTGAGGACAGGCCCTGTTCCTCGGTGTAGGAACTTGGTTTCGGCTCCGAGGCCGGATGTTTTGGCATCGAAACCTTTTCGACTGTCTTTTTCGGTTCCGAAGACACTTTTTTGCCTTTCAGTGTTCCGATGTCTCGGTGCCGACTCATTTCGGTGCCGCCTTCTGAGTGTCGAGATTGCTCTGACCCAGTGTCTCGAGGTCGAGTCTGTTCTGTGCCGGTATCTCGACCAGAGTCAGATGACTTCGACACATGCGTGCCCTTTTTCGGTGCCGATGGTCAGTCACCTAATTTTCGGGTTAAGCCATGGCCTGTTGGCGGTGGCGTCCCCTGGGCTTTAGTGAATTTTCCTTGAGTTTTGTTTAGTGACGTCTTACTCACGGTTCTCGGCGTCTGTTCGGGATCGACCTCATCAGAGTCCGAATCCGCAATGGAGAAGGTCTCTTCTTCCAAGTGTTGTTGTTGTCCTGCCGGCGCCGACGCTATTTGTAGCCTTCTTCCTCTTCGGTCTCTTAGCGTTTTCCTTGACCGAAACGCTCGACAGGCCTCGCAGGTATCCTCTTTGTGTTCGGGAGAGAAACACAAATTACAGACCAGATGCTGATCTGTGTAAGGATACTTGTTGTGACATTCGGGGCAGAAGCGGAATGGGGTCCGTTCCATTAGCCTAGAAGACGCACGAGGTCGGGCCGACCAGGCCCCGCCGGGGAATCGAAAACCCCAAAGGGCCACCGGAGCTCTTCAAAATTCGGTGTCGATCTGTTGTAACTAACCCGATACCGAACGCAAACAATACCGTCGAATTGTTCGAGATTTAACTAACTTTCCGAACCGAAACACGGAGCAAAGAGGAACACGTCCGAACCAGATGGCGGAAAGAAAACAATCTAAGATGGAGTCGACGCCCATGGGCAATGGAGCCGAAAGGGGAGGAGTCCCTCGATCTCGTGACTCGAAAAGACTTCTTCGAAGAAAAACAACTTGTAACACTCCGAGCCCAACACTAGATGGCGGGATGTGCACAGCATGTGTATCTGCAGCTACACATGCCATCGAACATATATATATATATATATATATATATATATATATATATATATATATATATTTGTAACACCAAAACCAATAATGCTGCACTCCCGGGGGCTTTGAGTTTCCAAGTGGTTTAATTCACAACAGCATTACACCAACGCGTTTCAGCCATCACGGCCTTGTTCACGGTAGCTGAGTCTAGGCCAGGTGATCTCCATTGTCATGCCTTTATACCCTGCTCGGAAAGAAAGGATGTTTTTCAAGGACATCTGCTCACTATGTTTCAGGAAGCTGTCCCCGGTTTCTCCATTGCAGAAGTTTACAAGCGTATTTGAAGTAATGCCACTCCAGGCTGTCCTCGTCTTCAAGTGCTTAGTGAAACATAGTGAGCAGATGTCCTTGAAAAACATCCTTTCTTTCCGATGCGATCCTAGAAATGTTTGGGGTCCGAGGGCTTTTTTCAATATGTATGGTAAATTAATAATGGTGATTTCCTAAAGATAAACACCGGGTGTATGGAAAGTAGTCCTTTAAGAAACAGAATTGTTGCTCATTGAAAGGATTATGCAGAAAATACAGAGTGCGTCATGTGAACGAACAAAGGTGTGGACATCAAGTAAAATGAAAAACTTTTAGCACTACGTAGATGAATTAATCTCCACTTTTCCACATGATTTTTTAACAACATCAATGGAACGTATGTCTGGCTTGATGTATGAACTTCAATTTGATGTGCAATTGAATTGTCAGGACGAAATGTAAACTACCAGTACCATAATACCTAGCAGGGTATAAAGGCATGACAATGGAGATCACCTGGCCTAGACTCAGCTACCGTGAACAAGGCTGTGATGGCTGAAACGTGTTGGTGTAATGCTGTTGTGAATTAAACCACTTGGAAACTCAAAGCCCCCGGGAGTGCAGCGTTATTGGTTTTGGTGTTACAAATTATTTGGGGATATTGGTCATATCATATATATATAATCACTTGTTTATCCCAAAACTTTAATAGTGAGGCATTGTTGTACGGTTATGATGAATGTTTTTTTTTTTTTGTGCCATCCAGTTGAGAGTTTTGTTGCCCCGTACAGTCAGGGATCCCCATACCTCTGGAGATGCAAGTAAATGTACTTAGCAGTATATTCCTGGTGGGTGGGGGCTTGGCTGTGCTGTTATGAATACGCCTCCCAAAACATCAAAAAGGGCTGGTAATCTGAACAGGAAGGTCCAGGATTTGTGAAGGTTATTGAGAAAGCATGAATCTTTTGAGGTATTGCTGCCGCTATAACACCCATCGATTGTTGTTAAAAGGGGAGGAAATTGGGAGGCTGCTCCTGCAGTGGCCCAGAACCATACTATACGGTTTGAGGTGCCTCCCAGGGCAGGTTTTCCACCCCATCAAAAGGCCAAGCAAAGTAGGGAAAGAGGCTGTGCAGGGTCTAAGCACTCTCCAGCTGTGCGAAGGTCAGGTGGTTTTCCAGCCTCTTATTATGTCCAATGGGCCCTCTTTTGGTGTATGTAACAACTATATAGCAACTTCACTGCCTCTCGCTATTTTAATCACTTGTTAAGAAACAAGCTGGTCTGACAATCAAGATATTGGGCAGCTGGGTATCAACTGCAACACCAGCAGATAGAGCAGTAACAGCTTCCTCACTGGGTACGGTGCAAGAGGATTGGGCATGTGGGGTGACAGGCAGACAAGCAAGACCTGGTTGCAAGCTTAGCCACTGTCTTACCATAGTTGCCCAATGTTGGAAGGCCGTCAGATTCACTTTCTATGGGTTTATCAGCAGCTGGGTCTGTAGAATACATCTTAGCAAAGGCTAGGAAGTTAGATATTATGCTTGGGTTCACCACATAAGAGGCGTTGTTAGACTTGTGCCAAGTTAGGGCCTCAGTTATTTTGCTGCCTGAATTAGATATTATGTGCACAGGAAGGGTTTTGGGTGAAGTGCAAGATAGATGGTTACCACCCTAGCTTCATTTGGGATCAGACAGATGTTAATGCCTGGCTGAGTCACAGGGAGCTGAAGAAGGCTAAAGGATACCCCAAGCAGTCCTTCCAGTCCCACCTAGGGGGAGGTGAAAAGAAATTGGCATGCTGAGTCCATGGACGTCGCTTCATCAAAATTATAGCAGTAGTGGAAGTGACATCATACACTCTTTGACCTTAACGACATCACAGAAAGTGACATATGATCTTTAATCCTGAATCGAACCTGGGAGAGATGTCACATGACCTGAACCCCTGATGACACAATAATTGATATTGCTGAATTTCCATAATAACAGCATAATGAATATAACGCCACAATACAGACAAATGTCTATTTTAATACCCTTTTTATAGGGTGCGGACATGATCTTAGAAATAAGTGCATCTTGATACTTGCCCGTGAGTTGTAAAGAGCGAATACAGCATGTCACCAAGTCAGATGTCTTCTATGAGTGATAGGGGATGTTGGCCCGCATGCTACCTGAGAAACTTATGAATGGATAGGGACAAATACTGCATTTTGAAGCACAACTTTCAAGTTAATGTGTGAAAATGCTGTAGGCTCTGAAAGAGTACTCATTACATTTTCAAGCCTTTTCAAGGTGTGCCAAGCCAATGAGGACTGACATTCTCCAGGATTTACCCCCATTTTATTTCAATGTGCAGGCACTATTCCCAAATATGAAAAATAACTTCCCTTTGCCAGACCCAGCATTATGTCATGTGTGCCACATAAAATATACCAAAACCAGAATTTTGCCATTTATGCTGTCCACATGGTATGGGTGAATCTCATGTAAAAAATTACTCCTACTAAGTATGGGCCAGCTTTTTGTCATGATTAACTACACCTTCCCATATACCAAAGTTGTCCCTTTTCTATCAAGATCTTCCTTAAATGTACCAGAGCCACTATTTTGCAACAGATGCCCTCAATGCCATGAAGCTCCTGCAGTATGAATAACAGCATTTTTCCAATGATGCCCCATATGTCAAAGGTTCTCTCTAATATGCCAGTATTTGACCATGGATGCCAATTTTGCCAAGAATAACCTCCAGTATGCCCATGCCAGCATTTGGCCCTGTATGCTAACAATTAGCTCCATATGCAAGTGCTATCCACTTTGTCATAGGTGCCTCTACTATGCAAAGAATTATCTCAATATGCCAAGACCAATGGTAGACTTCAACACAACACCCACATTCTCACTTACATTAACTTGGATAAACTCACTCATACTCATTCACAAGGGACCAGAAGATAGGTAAACCTGATGAAAGCAGAGAAGGAGCAAAGGGATGTAACAAAGATAACAGAGCTCCCGTCAGTATATGTTTCTAAACAAGCAATGCTGGTGATGAAAAGGAGTCGAGCATGGGAAAGAGGGGCTACATACCCTACTAACCCTACTGCAATACCCTAGGAAGTAAACAAAGGAATACTGCGAGACAAAGGTTCACAGAGAGAGGGGGAGGGAAGTCCGGCATAAGAAACCAAGAACATCCCCAAGACAGGGACGTGAAGCGGTTGCCCCAACAAAGGAGAGCATGCCGCAAAAGGTACCCAGAGTACCATTTATAGAAGACACCCAGTTAGTAAAAGGGACTAAACATCCCCAAAGGAGTGTAATTAAGGAAAGTAGGGAAAGTAGGGGAAAAAAAGGAAGGGGTGACACTAGAAGGCTGGTAACAGAGGGAAAAAGTGGGGAAGAAGATAATTTAGATTGCCAGGAGAAGGGTAGTCCCTTACCACCACCAAAGGGCCCCGGAATTAAGAGGAAGATGGAACGTGCAAATGGAAGCGAGAATAGGTGGGTATATTTGGAACCCTAGAGAAGGGAGATTGGGAGGAAACGGCAGAGGAAGCTTAAGCCCTTGAATTGCAAGTGCCTTCTAGAAGTTTTGGCTCTGTGCCCAAGTTAATGCGAGATTGGGTCAGAGGACAGAAAGCAAATAGGGTTTACCTTAAACTCGGAATTGGCGGAGGTGACAAAGGCTCTCTTTTACTCAAAATGTGCCAGACAATTGGTATTGCGGGCAGAGATGGAGTTAGTGAAGGAAGGTATAATATGGTCTAAATAAGAGAACCTGCGCTCGGGGAAAGGAATAGTACAGCCCTCAAGTACCATGCAGGCCTGCTCCCCAATCAAGTGCAGTACACCTTAGCAGGTTTTACAAATCTAAGACCATGTGTGTAGGAAAATAAGGGCAGTAAGTGTAACCATAGCCACTGAGTATAAAGACTTAAAGCTGAGGAACCGCTTTGAGCCCCTTTTAAACCACCTTGATAACTACTGCGGGGGAGCTGAATGATTTGGACTAGGAATTAACCTCTTTGCACAGCCATCAGATTGTTTTCCTGTAACTTAGGAGGCTATAAATAACACTTAAAACAAGATCTATTTAAAGGAAGGCTAGAAAATTGTGATATAGTGTCTCCAGGAATCTTGGCTGTACGAAGAACCCGAACCAGTAGACTGCTTTATGAGGCTCTTTAAGGGTGGCACTCGGCAAGGTCCAGGTCGTCCCTCGGGGGTCTAATTACTCTGACCTTGACTAGAATAGCCAACAGACTCACAGAGGTAAAAACTAAATGTCGCTGGCTAATAGCGAGTCAAGTAGACCTTTATAATAATTTGAGGATCTAGACAGCTAATGATAATCAAAGTGTATATATATACAGCAAGGAATGACACTTGATTATGATATTCAGTGGGGTCTATTTGAGGAAGATCTGGAAGTGATATTATAGGTAAAGCGGAACACCTGATCTTAATAATGGGAGATTTTAACCATAAAGTTGACCCTACTAGTAGCGATAAATTGTACAAGGAGCTGCTAACAGCTGCATGGATTCCGCATAGTATTTTCCCAAATACAGAAGGTACAGCCCGGGACAAGTCCCTAGTAAGAACCTTAGGATCTCTAGGTCTGTTCTGCATTAATGGACCCGTGAATATAGATCACCCAGCAAAGCAAACTTTTCGAATATGCAACCCGGTATGTCCTATTGATTATGCCCTCATAAACACTTGTCATTTTGGAGAAGTATTGGACTTTGGAATCGTACACCTAGAGGGCAGCTATCATTGGCCCCTACAGCTAACAATCAGGTCAGTAAATAATGCCCAAAGAGAAAGAGAAAAAGTCTTGGCACTGCAGGTAGAGTACCCATGTAGGATAACTACCCAAATCACAGAAAGTAGCTTAAAAGTGCTTAATGAATTGATAGTTAATTATAGAGATCTGAGGGTGGAGGAAGACCCCAATTATGTTTTTAGAGGATACAATAGGGTAATTGAGCAAATAGTAGATGATCTGAAAGTTAAATTAAAAACAACACAGGAGAAAAACTCAAAGGGAGAAGTAAGCAGGGCCAATAAAAATACCTGATGTAATCAGGAGTGTAGGAGCCAGAAGTGGAAGGTGCGGCTACTAGAAAGGGAACGCAGGAAAAGACGCACTACTGAAGTATAACAGAAGCTTCACATAGCAAAGCTAAGTTACAAAACAATCAAAGCTGAGGAAATGGGAGTATGTAAATAGGAATTGGGAGGTAATGGTAGATGTGATAAGAACACAAAACTTTAGTGGGTTCTGGCAGTTGGTAAGAGAGGGAAAAGCCACAGGAAATATGTGTTTTTTGGTTGGTGAAGGTGACTGGAATAAACAACTGTGTAATGTATATAGAGGAAAGGATGCAGAGGGAAAATGTGGAACTAAATGCCCAAAAATGGATGGGCTTCATATTTCTGGTCTATTATACGCGGATGACCTGGTGATAGTCGATATGACGGAGTTGGGGCTGCAAAGAAAATTCGATGCTTTTAATTCTTACTGTCAAAAGAAAAAAACTGATAGTAAATATGGATAAAACAAAAGTCATAGAAAAAGAAGAGTGGATTTCCCTGGTTTCTAGGAGGAGAAAAAGAAGAAATGGTTAAAAAATACTAATTTTTAGGCATGTAGTTTGACTGAACTAAGATGGAAAGAACATATTGAGGCTTTAAAATCAGAGCTTCAACATCAATATGGGGTTTAAAAAATTTAGCAGGAAATATGGAGGACCGCCCCTTTGTCCGGTTGTTTCTGCTTTTAATGCTATGGTATATCCTTAATTTCCTATGTGCATGTGGCCTACAACAAAAAGGTAGCGCCCAACATATTTTATTGGATTGTTTATAGATTTCAGAAATGCATAAGAAGTTTTCAAAAACAATTTTTAAGGACTATAATAATAATAACCGGGATCAAGGGCTTAAACTACTGGTAGCTATGAGATTTTTGAATGGGACTTGTGCTAGCCTTATTTTTAATTGCAATATGAGGTGTCTTAGTGGGGCTCACCGGGCCCTCGCAAAATGTAAGAACATACTATGTGAGATTTATACTAGAGATGGCACTTTTTAAGATAAATGAAGATATTATAAATTGACTGATTTTATATTTATACTGAATGATTTTAATTTTTTTTAGAAGTTATAGTTGTTATCCCCCCGAGCAATATAGGACAACTGTTTTATAATTTGATGTAGGTTTAAAGTAAAAGTACCACCACTTTATCTAGACTTGCGCCATATGTAAATTATCAGAACTCTTGTTGTATTAGGAATGTAATCGAGTTAGACTAGTATGCAAAACGCACTTTGTAAAATAGCAGGTAAATTAAACTTGAATATGGGGTTAGTAAAATAATACTGATCTACATTAGGAGGGCATTTTAGACATGAAATGTTATGAATTAAGAACAACTGTGAGGGTATACACTTTGTAACAGATTAATTTTATGAACCATTGTATTTTGTATTTACGTATAATTATTTTATGATTTTAAGCCAAATAAAGAATTTATACAATAACAACCTTCACTCATTCTGTTGAACTCGCTCTTTCCCTTGCTCATTCACACGATTACTTTCTCACTCATTTATTCATTTGAACTCACATTCACTTTAATACTAACGTACTCATTCTTTCTCATTCTCATTTATTCTCACTATCTCACTCACTCATTCTCATAGTTCAATTCACTGTCACTCATTATCAAGATTCTCACACTCGATTAATTCTTATTTATTCATTCTATTCATACTCAATGTCATGAAAATGCCCACACATTCACGTGGTCCCTCACACACAAACACTCTCACCTACTCACATCATTTAAATAAAAGTATTTTTTGCTTTTTCCTTTGCCTCAGCATATGCATGGAGCCAGTCGTTTCAGCTCTTGGTGCTCCAATTTTTATTACATTGATAAATGATAGTGAATAATACACTATACACTATTATTGAGGAATAGTAGAAAAAAAGTGAGTAACAAAAAAGTACGGCAGAGTCTCAATGTCTTTTAGGATCTGACACCCTAGTGTTCTCGGTCCTGACTTTGGCAACTTTGTGGCCAGGTGTTGCAAAAGCTGTGTCAGGAGTCACAGCTGCCACCTCTGGCGACCCCTAAATGACTTACATTTTTGGGCCTCTAGTAAGAAAACAAGCACCTGCCCAGCAGGAACCTGTTTTAAAAGTAACTGCTCGGTCTGTGTCATGCAAAGTCACCCCAGCTTCAAGTGCTTCAAGAAAGTAAAGGATAATGGACCTCAGAGAAAAGTAAAAGCAATCAGTTACTGGCAAAGTCATATTTCTCAGCAGGTTTACATGCTATGATCCAGTAGTTAATTACTTACCTTGATTTTACATCTGCTCAACAATAGTACTATTGTTTTCGCTGTTGCTTCAGAATCCCAGCACAGGGTGTGTTTGGTGAAGGAACTGGCAGGAATCAGCTGTCGTGGCTGACAAATATGGATGTGGTTAGTCTCACGCTTGAGAAGGAGAGGTAGTTGGTCCATTTAGTGCAATCCCACTGGATACCTTTGTCCATGCTCCGCTTGGTGTAGTGCAAAAAAAAAAAAAGGAACCAGGTAACATTGTATCTTCTTCACAAGCACTCTGCACCCAAAGGACAATCTGTGAATGATGCAAATGCCCATGCCTTATGCTCATTCAAACCTGTCTCTTTGGACCGTGCTATTACACGTTTCAATCTTTGGGACCATTTGCCTTCTTGATCAAACGGACACTAACGCTGCATTCAGGCTCTGGCTAATAAATCGAAAAGATTTCCATTTGCTAGTTTCCCAGTTTGGTGACACAATTTATTTTGCTAAGTGCATGTCTATGAGTTTGCCCTGTGTCGTGTTCCTATTGTGTTCCTATTTTGTAAAGTTCAGTACTTTCCTGAAATCGGTCTTTATAAAGGACCCCTCTTGGGTTCAGTATTTTCTGGATGATTTTTTCTTCCTGGGCCTGCTGTGCCCTGTGCTCTGATACACTTACAATTCTTGAGGCATTTCTGAGTGGCCCATCAACAAAGAAGATCAGTGGTCCTACCACAACAGGGATTTCCCTATAGATTGAGATAGGCACAGTAAGGAGTGTATGTCAGTTAGTTTAAGAAAATGTGTCTGCCTTCAAACAATCGATTACATTGCTTCAGCTGCACGTGGTCAGCTAAACATTGCATAGTAAGCGTCATACCATGAACCTTCTGTCTCAATCCATAGCTCACGTTTTGTTTGGTCTCAATTAAATGCATCACAAGACTAGACTGTCAGCCGAGGAGAAACAGGATTTAAGGGTTTAGTCCATATTCTTGGATGGTTTTAACAGTGTTGCTGTTTCGTCTGCCCCACTCAAGTCCAGTCAGGCTTTGGACCTTTCTATTGATGCTGCAGAGACTGGTGATAATGGAGTAATCCTGGGACATAAATGGTGTGTGCAAAAATGGCCCTCATAGTGAAGCGCGTCAGGAATGGTGAGGAAGATGGCCTTCCTGGAGTGATTCCTGAATAGAAATGTGTCAATAAATACCACGGCTGTGACTCTGTCCCATGTCACATCAAATCATGCTTATCCAAAAGCTTTGCACAATGCATGAGGCAGTCTTGGGCCCCAAGGAAACCAAGTAACTGAATACACGCAGTGACAATGCCATCAAGATCGTGATTTACCTATCTTTCTAGGAAACAGCTCTTAACATTGGTCACAATATTGTGAGGGACTGATCAATTGCAAAACGAACTGCAGATGATGAAGCATACAGACCCCGCCGCAAGTTGTTTGTCCACGTAATTGGGTAGTCTAGGGTGTGTGTGTGTGTGTTGGGGGGGAGAAAAGGGGGGATCATAGGCTCCACTTAAAACATGCATTGGCAAAGACGGCATGTCTCCCCTATTTGATCTATTGTCTTTGTCAATGTCTTTTGGCGATTCTGTACAGCATAGCCAAGATGTTCTGAAGCACACCCAAAACAAAATTATAAAGAACAAAAAAAAGCACTGGCAAAGCCAATAGATTTGGCCTATGCAAAATCTATTGGCTTTGTCAATGTTTTTACATGTTGCACACAGTGGACAGGACAACATGGCTTAAAGTAAAACAAACACAAAAAAAGAAAAGAAAAAAGTGTTGTAAAACTTTTTTTCTTTAAGCCATGTTGCAGAGCAGCCCAGGCTGCTGTGTAACGTGTAAAAATATATATATATATTTTAACAGTGCAGAGGTATTTGCAGGAAAGGGGATTATCACATCAGAGAGTGGGAGAAGGGCGGGTTGGATGAAAAAACAATGGAGGTTGTGGGAAATAAGGGGCAAGGTGATGGAAAGTTACTTTAGAGCGAGTATTCAATAAGAGTGGATGTTCAAAATTTCCAAAAGAGAATCTGCAAGAGTCTGCGGTTAGTGAAAGGACACTGACCACAGGAAGCCATACTGGTTTTATACTCCACAGCAGGAACACAGAGAAGCCGTTGGAGGAAGTGGAAGAGGTACCTACAGCTGATCAATGGCCAATGGTAAGTAATGAAAAGAGAGTGACCTGGGAGCCAACCAATGGCGAGTAAAGGTAAGTTATGGAGGGGGGGGCGCTCAAAGCCCCTTTTAAGATTTTTTTTTTTATGAATAGCTTTCGCAGAGAGCACATTTGTGCTGAAGTGAAACCTAACAAATGGTGCAATAATGTGGCTGTATCATTATGTAGGCATGTGCATATAAAATGACTCGGAGCCATTCATTTTTTATTTACAGATATAAAATTAATCACAATTTTTAAAAAAAGGAGATAGCAGTAGCAGCACAAAAACACTTTTCATTAAGGTGGAGGGACGGGCAACAATAACAGGGAACGGGCAGAAGAATGGTAAAAAAATAAGAAGCACAAAAGGGAGAGCAACACATAGGTGAAGGGAGATGCACACAAGCGAAAGCAACATGGAGAGTCACAGTTAGAAGAACACAGAAGTAAGCTTGAAATATGAGGGCGACACCTATATGGAGTGCACGTGAGTGGCAGAGGGGGAGACGTTCATGAGGAAGAGAGCTGGAAACCACATGCACTTTCATGGAGTGCTTAAGTAAAAACAAAGTATTTCCCCCAAAAGATAGCAGTGGATGGATACAAGTCAGCAAGTCCGGAAAATGGTAAAGAGGCTATACTCCAAGGTAGGACCAAACACAGGAAGGACAAGCTGGGACGAGGAAAGCCACCAAACAAAAAGCAAGGAAACGAAAGTGACAATAAAGCCAATCGATTGTAAATAATGTGCAGGTTGAAAGTCTCTGTAATATTTTGGTTAACTGCACAACAGGACTTGTGCAACATGACAGTTTGCACTGTCTGGTAGGCTCGACCTAAAAGCCCTAAAAAAAAATTTGACCTGTTCTTCTGTTAGGAATGCATTCTCTGATGGCACCTAAACTAAGCTTGAAGTCAGCACCTTAACCTTGTTCACCTACTATCTAGTATTTAAAAGTAACCAGCTTTTGTTTTGGTCTATGGGCAGAATAATCAGTCAACAGGATTCACTTAAAGTTCACAAACATGTTATTGGCCCAACCTTCATTGAAAAGGCTGGTGAGGGAGGCTTCGTTCATTATAGCAAGTGCCATGAGATGTTTCAGCATGGTAATGCTTGTGTAGCAAAGAAAAGACAGTCGTGTAAATCCGCCATATAAGGAACCCAGGCTGAACATGAGGTCAAGTGAAGCTCCGACCACGTTCCTTGTGGCTGCCTTCACCCTCTCAGGGTGCTCGCCTGGGCGGCGCCCCTTCAGCCTGCCATGACACCTGCCCCGGAGCAGCGTCGTCCTGGCCTGTTCCCTACATTTTCTTTAAGCTTTCATTGCCGCACGTGCGAGGGTGAAGCTGAGCTGTGTGCTGCTAACAGTGCCGGCTTAACCCGGCCCACGCATTTATGCTGCAGGGCACAGGGATTGCAAAAACCTATTAATTCCTTCCTAGAAAGGCACACGGATTAAACATTCATGAGCAGTCGATCTGGTCTCCAAATCCTCGGCAAGACCTGTGACCAAAAAGCGTCGCTTCACAGCAAATCTGTCTGTGGAATAGAGCGGGCGCAGCGCTACAGCTTTCAGGGGAAGAAGAAGGGCTCGGGTTTTAGAAACATCGAGGGTGTTTCCCAAGCCAGGGCTCGATCTGAGAGGGAGATGCCACCCATAATGGATATTATTTATAAAAGGCGAACCTTGCCCCGCTCGGTGACCCCAATCAGTATCTGCAAAACTATCTCATGGTTTACAGGGATTCCTTGTGGGGCCGATTAGGATGTATTTCTTCTATCAAAACGTCTCAGTCTAATATAAATACACTATCAGAATCCGCTTGAAAATGTATTTTATCCCACCTTTGTGATTAAGTGCAATGGTTACCATATAATCCAGTGCTGAATCCACAAACTGCTGCTTTTCTGTGCAAGTTTTCTCAGGGTAAGGGGCGCTGCTATATGCCAGCATATAGTGCGCTTAGAGATCACATCAGTACTAGCTGCCAGGTTTTGCGCACTGGTGTCAGTCCTGATGCTGCTCAATGAAAAGAACTAGCCCTTCCTTTCTGAGAAGCTAGTGCGAGCTAGTATCCGAAGGTGAATCATGTCCGTCTCTCCTTCAAGGTAAGGGGGTCTGAGCCAGCACCCCTAGCAAGAGACAAAGTGCAGTCCTCAATGATTTGCCCCCAGCCCAGGTGCCACGACTTTTAACTATAGCCTTGATTAGCTCACCTTTGATTTTGTTTTAATGCCATGTTGTATTATATTACGGTTTAGGAATTTGATTGTGCATTACACACATTGGTAATTATCCAGCTACAAACAGGAGTGTGGATGCACTGATTTGAAATGGGCCCCTCTATCTGTAGCGCTCTGGGTTCCAGTGACTCCGTTTCCAGAAGTATAGAGTAGTAGCCATTACACCACCTTTCAAACACATCTGCAGAAAGCCAGCACATTTGTGGGACATGTCCTCTAATTTATTATCATTAAAAACAGTTTGTATTTCCATAGTGAAAAAACACCACTGCGAGAGATCACAGCTAGTGATGCCAGAAAGTCTTAAACTGCAGCAATTCTCAACATTACTCTGCATGTTTAACTTCCTTGAACTGTATTGCGCACATCTGACTATTCACAGGAGCATATGCCCTCCGAGGCTTAATGTGCACCAGAGAAGACTTGGGCAGTGACTCACCTCTAGCAGGGTTCCCCAAAACTTCACTGAGAACAGCGTTCAGGAACCCATGGCCACCAACACCAAGCCTGCTTGCTGTCCCCTCCTCACTGGCCCCTAATACACACTCCTAACTCTAAAGCACAGCGGGTGCAAGGTCCTCCCTTCTTACGAGTCTCATACGCTGCTTGCGTGTCTCACAACTACAATGAAATGAGAGCCTATGGGGGCAGCTCCATAAATTGTATAAATGTGATCACCCCTCATAGGATAACATTAACGGGAACTTTAGGACACTGAACACTGGACTGGTTACCCATAACTGAGACTACCTCCCATGTTAACACTGCGAGCACAAGATACCATTGGACTCTGTCTCCTAAAGGCAGTAGTATGTCTCATAAGGGGAGTGGTATGTCTCCAGGTATGTCCTAACTTGTTTGACGTCATAAGGCCTGTCTACATCTACAGCACAGAAAACCCTGCCCATTATGCAGCTATCCTAAAGATTTTGGGACATTTTCGTACTGCCTGCAGTGTGTGCATCAGTCTCTACATTTTCAGACACGATAATTTATACATTAGCATAAAAAAAAAGAATAACTGGGTTCAAAGAAGCAACAGCTGATATACAAGTATTCAATATTCTAACGGTATCTCAGCTGAAATGGAGGATGAGCTTAAAGGTGGGAACCAGCGCAGCCCAAAACTCGTACTCACCAGGTTAAGGTTAGAAACTACTCGTTTTCTTCGGTGTCTTATGTTCGTAAGTAAATAGATCGGAGTGGACATTCATACACACTATGGTAATAACAGCATTATATTACATTTACTACAGACCTTCAATATCCTACAGAAATCTGGCTTTGACTGTAGTTCATGTGTAAGTGAATGAAGGCATTGCTTTCTCATATTTTCACAGCTACCAGTCCAGGCTAGCAGGAAGATTAAGCAGTGCCACTTAATTGGCTGCTACGGTAGGTGCTCCATACATAATCACATCAAATAGGGTGGGAGCAGGTCACCTCCTCTTTAGCAGAAGACAACTGGGGTACATACAATAAGAGGACTTCTACCTGCCCTAGAAGGACCTTTGTAGCCCTACTTCCGTCTTAAATAAAGGAAATACTATGGAAAAAGGATTTTTTTTTTTGTTTGTTTAGTTTTTTTTTATCTTAGCATGACCCCACTCATACAGAAGTGGCTGTATGGTGTGCTCCTTCATAGAGTCCACACGGCACATCTAATACCTCTAGAACGACTGAACGACACTTTAGGGAGGGAGCATTTCGATCTTATTGTTCTGGGATCCTGATATAGATTAAAAATGTCTCAAAGTAACAACCTTGCTTCTTTTAATCTCAGGGGTCCTTAGGCAGGTTAAAAACACAGAGGGATGTGACTGGAGTATATTAGTTCTTCCATATCAGGTTGACCTGGACTCGATAATGAAGCATACCACACAGCCTTGTGTGGGTGAGACCCCTTTTCAGTAAAGGATACTATTTCCTTTCTTGCAAAAAAACGTAGAGATGTCCTGGTAGGACAAGTGGATGGCCATTTACTGTATATACCTGCTCCATACTACCAAGATATGGGTAGATGTCAAACATACGATGATAAGCAGCAAGATGCACAACAGCCAAGGTGAAAGCCAATAGCATTTTAGAATTTGTCAGTCTAATGTCACATCTACCCATCACAAAATTGGTTCTTCTCAGTCACAATGGCCTTTCAGAGAAAGAGAGAGAGAATTCTCTCAGCCCCATGTGTTGCCATCTTGATCCTTGTCTTTTTAAGGCACCTCCTTACCATCAGACTAAAAGGAATCCATATTTATCGACAGGCTTGTCGGCCAGGCTATGACAGTGGTGGAGGTGGCACTTGAATATCCTGTCTGAGGACAATTCCCATTTTGACAACTCTGGACAGAGCCTGAAGTAGGACTGAGGTGAATCGCTATCATGTAATCAATGGTGCTTGGTCAGTTCCCATCAATGGTGCATCACTCACCCTCAATATTGCACAGCTCACCCATATCAATGGTGCATCGCTCCCTCCCTTATTACTTTATCAGTGGTGAATCTCTAGACGCATTGTTTCCAAGATGCATTGCAAAAGCTCGTCAATGGTGCACTGCTCACTCGTCAATAGTGTAATGCTCAGCCTCCGTGGAGCATCCAATCTAACACATCAGTGGTGCATTATTCCTCCCAGCGGCGGTGCATCGCAGAACCACATCAACGGTGCCTCAGAAATTCTCATCAATGGCGCATCACTCAGCAAAGGTATTTTGCGAGCATTATTCAACAAAATATCACTTATCCTCGGCGGTTCATTGCCTGACCTTGGACGCACATAGCTTGCTTAACGCAGGGTGGGTGACCATGTGCAATGCCCTCTTGAAGGATGAACGACCGGAAGCTGCAAGGCATGTCGTCATAAATGGCGCAGCTCATTCACTCACTCGCTCGCTCCAATGAAACCTGTCCGCCACTTCTGCAGTGTGCGCCGTCAGTACCTTGAAACAAGCTCCCCCGTTGACACTGAACACTGATATGGATAGCCCGTCCGGGCCCAGGCGAGAGGTAATTCAGTCTTCATTACACCCATTCGGCGAAGACGGACCGTCTCCCATCACGGCGCTATTAGTACCATTATAAGGCCCTGTTTCCACGCGAGCGTGAAGTGAAATACACCCCTCCAGAGACACGCACGGCGTCATCCAGGTGATGGTTCCCCAGGGGCTGTGCTTGCCGAGGTGTATCGCCGGATACGCAGGCCTGGGGCTCTTTCAAAGGCTCCCTCCCTCCCTCCCTCTGGAAAGGGTCCGGAGATTCACCGTGAGCAGCAACACATCGGGGGTATCTTTAGACAAGTCTACAAGGAGCGCCTCGGCTCGCACGGACAGAAGTGTCGTGGCTGACACAGCGGTTAATTTGTAAATAAAAACGTGCCGGTGCTCAGAGCTTTCCTCTGAAACTCGCGGTTGCTGCAATTAAATACGCGACACCAGAATACCCAGGCATTGTAATCCTAAAACTACCTCGGGCCTCTTTAATTCTTTCACAACTACTCACTTCAGTTCCCCTCTCAGCCTTCTGCTTTCTCCCTTTGTTACGCGTCGTCTTTCTCTTCATCCGTATTTTCCGTTAGTGACTTTTGAACGCAGTAAATGCCAACGCAACAAATAAGTGCCAGCTCTCAAAAATAAGACCCGGTGCCCCCCAGAGATTTCCCATGTGATCTCCACTCCGTCCAAGCCGCATCCCCATAGGACTTCGACAGTGCTGCTCCCTGGGAAACATACTTCCAGAATAAAGTGTTTGCAGCCAAATGGCGGGAAAAGATTACGTTTCATCCCAAAAGTGTAAACCGAACCCTGGCCCCTGGCCTGCTACACTGAAGAGCCGCGCGCGCATTGGAAAGGAGCCTCTTGCCACGACAGTGCTAATGCCAATCTAATTAATTAGCGACCCGTTTGTGCCGAATGCCCTGGCTAAGAGTGTCATGCTTTTAAATATTGTCCCACGGAGGTCCTGAGCAAGTAATCAGTGGGCTGAAATGGCGCAGCACTAATGACAGGTGAAGAGATTCCGCGTTCATAAAGGGGGATTGGCGCATAGGGAAGGCTATCACTGTCTCTCAAGACATAATGCGAGGACTCAAAAGCTCGTCCCCGCCACACTTTCGCTTTGCAGTGTTTTCCTCTCCCATGTTTCTTCTGCATCCGATTGCCCCTGATTTGTTACTATAAGCCACCGAGGTGTTGGCCCTAGGGGCAGTTCTATACTACCTATTAGAGGAGTGTCGAAATGTTTCTGTTCAAACCCCTTAGACACCCAGATCGGGCTCTCTGGGGGCTGCCTTGTTGTTGGTATTTTTTTTTTTTTAGCTGGGAGTCCTCCTCAACATGGTAAGAATGCAATAATGAATAATCGAGATCACTGCTTGATGGATAAAGGGTTGCTGTTTTTGACTCACCATTGGAGGACTAGCCCTCCAGATATGGCAGTCTTCCTAACAGAGTCATGCTAGAGTTGTGTATTCATTAATAGGGAGTTTATGATATGTCTGGCTTGGAGCTAGAATCATATGCATCCTGCCAACCCAAGACAGGTTTCCCAGTTTCCCTGAGAGAGAGTCCAAGAAAATGCGTTGTCCCAAGTTACCGGACACCTAAACCACAAAAGCAAAACTTCCTGCTGAATAACATCTGGATGATCACCCACCCAGTTGCCAGTACTTACTATTACCTGATTACTGAACAAGTACTACATGAAATTGACGCTCCACGTTGTTAGCTTCTCAGATGCGGAGATTAAGTTGGGAGAAGCTCTGTCTGGCCCTCGTACAGTGTGACTATCTGCTGCACACAAGAGATCCCATAGTACAAGAAAGACTCGTACTACTAGCCCCAGTACCTGCTGGTCTCTCTCAAGCACAAGAGGTGACATTCTGCCAGTGGATCCAAAGTGCACGGCAGCAGCCTGAGGTAGTAGCTGCCTGGCGATCACACTTTGTTGAGCCACTCAACAACTATCGTTACTCCACCAGGAGTCTCCCAGTTCAGTATGCTTACTCTGCCCAGCTGGTCATGAGCTGAAGAGCTGAATCCAAGATAAGGTGTGTTGCGAGAGAGTGCCTAGATACACAAGGCTTCTTCTGCCAACTGCCAGGTATAGTGTCGCGCTTCAGGAAATGCCAGCTCGATATCTGACTCTATTCTTTTATACCTTCAAGAAACTAATAACCCTGTTGTTCTTGGTGCTCGCAAACATGGCCCAAATTGAGTTCACATAAACGGAAATCCAGTAGTGAATTGAGTTTCCAACTGCAGAAGGTAGACTCTGAAATTTAGTATTTGCAGTTCACCTGCATGCCCTAAACTTAAGTACCAGGTTGCTGGTATCCCAGCAGATCTTCACTGCAACCATTAAAGTTTCATATACGAGCCCATACATTTTCCATGGAAGCCTGAACCACTCACTGCAAGTTCCCAGAACACTTAACAAGAATACTTGACAGGTCTGTTTTCAAATATTTTTGTTTGTTGTCCATCTCTTAGGCCCAACAAAGCAAGTCAGTCAAAGGAGGCTCATGGGAACACAGAAATACAAACTACAGCCAAAAAATCCCAGCTTATCAAGGAGACTTATTATTTCAGTTTGTGTTAAGTATTTTGATGTACTGGCCAAAATATTACACCAACAGGAAACCCACTGATCTGCCTTTTAAATCAAAGCCAGAGCTTATTGAACCGTCCTGCTCTACAAGAATTGCACTTCTCAATATACTATACATTACCACAGTATATCTGGCCCATTGACTGTGCACGTTTGTAAACCGAAGCAGTGTTTTCGAAGACCTGAAGTCGGGGGCTTTGCAGAGATTGTCACCAGGAGGCTTGGGAGTGACCTTGAAGCCTGTTGCTAGAGTATCGAAGTCAGGTCGCTGCCATTCTATTTTACGCTACACCACCCAAGTACAGCTTAGGCGAGGTCCAAATAATTTTGGATTCATAAGCGTAAAGCAAATCTAGCTTTCACTGGTGTTGTTACCACTGGAGAAACAGGGACTCTAAGGTGTCCTGATTTGTAGCTGTGATCCAAGTTTCTAGTATCCTGGCCAGCAGGGAGAACAGGCAATATACTTACCTGCAAGATTTGGAGAAAATGTACCTAATAACAGGACTGCATAGTTAAACCGCACACTGCAGTGTTTTTAGGTTTCACCTGCACATCCCTTGCGCTGTGCTTGCAAATTCTCCTGTAAATGAAAACAAGTTTTAAAAGGGCATATTGCCTGCTGATTACTTACCATTTGATGACTTGCTTATCACTCAAATTTCCTTGCTTTTTAATGGTTATTGTCAGCCAGTTCTTGTAAGTTTCTGTTTATCTCCCTTGGTCTTTGTCTTTTCTGCGGAGGATGGACCAAGTACTTATACCTTTTAAAGTCTTCATCCGCTTCTTTCATTGCTGGAGCTACTTTTTTGTTTCTAATAAGATCACAAGGTCTTTTGTCTACTGCATGTTTATTTTGTAGCTGTGCTACTTCATTGTTTTTAAACCACACCCTTTTAAACCTCCCCCCCACTCTCGTTGTTTCAACCACCACCCCCCCTTCTCCCACTCTCCATTGTTTCACTCCCACTGTTTCAGCCACCTCCCCCACCCATGGAGTTTTTAAATCAACCCCGCTGTTTTAAATCAATCCCCTCCAGCTCGTTTTAAAACCGTTATTTTTAAACCCTCCCTGTTGTTTGTCTGTTCAACTGCTGCCCTCCTCCTGCTCTCTCTGCCATTATTTAATCCCCCCTCGCTGGTGTTTCATCCAAAACCGCCCTCCTACTCTGTTATGTTTAATGTTGGTTGACTATCCTCAAATTCCCCTGTTGTTTTTGTGTGTTGCACAGCAGAGCGGGCTGCTGTGCAACATGTAAAAAATACTGACAAGACCAACGGATTTAGCATAGGTCAAAAGCTGCTCCTTGCAATTGAAACTGTGACTCGCTCGCAACTCCAAACCTTCCTCTGAGTGCTCAACTCACTTGGGTTGCATATGCAAACAAGCATGGAGTGACAAGAAGTAACCCAGTTGGAAACGGAGCGCGGTGCCCACAACCTTTCAGATGGACAAATTCCCACAGGATTTTGAGACCGATATTGATTGCCTGCTCTGAGAGTGAGCCTAGACTTCTATAAAATGACCTGACGTGTTGCCCTGAAAGTGAGCCAAGACTTCTATAAACGGACCTTCGACCTGTTGCCCTTAAGGAGAGTCTAGACTTGACCTCTGACACGTGCCCTGGAGTGGGCCACTGTCCAGCAGTTCTTGGAGGTAGACAACATCCAGCTCCAGGGACAGCACCCGTGCCGCACGCCACAGTGCCTGTGACTTTAGTACGTCTTTTGAGATCAAATGGTCCTAGCCACGTGAGAGCCCCGGAAATAAGATTTCAAATGATTCTAGGCTATCCGGATATGGCTTCTTGACTAAAATTTACCAATTTCAAAAGCACATGCTCCCCTCTTGATGCCAGAGAGCAAAGGGGAAACACCTGGCTCCAAAACACGTACAGAGCTCAGAATTCACAATGAGCCAGAAAACACCTTCTAGACATGGCAGTACCGGATTCTTCCAGATGGAGCAAAGGCCACAAGTATCATCTAACCTATTACTTGCAGAATTTATGGACAGGGAACCTCTAATCATTTTCTGCCATTAATTTCATACTAATTACATCTGACCCTTCCCTCACTGCATTGTGTGACTCTAGTAAGACAGTGAGGGAATATTCTTAAACACTGCAGAAAATGTAGGGACTTTCAGACAATTGCAGCGTCACATTAAGCAAGTAGTACGAAATACATACACTGGTGCCTTATCCCAGTCACACACAACCAACAACTTTGACCAAACAAAAATCTTTCAATTAAAGGCTAAACATTTTCATATAATTTTAACAGCAACAACAGAAGAGCTTAAAGCTAACAAAAATGTGAAGGTACTCCACATTGTGTGAGACCAGCTTTCTAACAGCAGAGAATTGTGGACAGGCAAGTAGCATCTGAGATACAGAATCAACACTACTAAAAAATACCATTATTCACCAAAGTATCTGCTAATCTCTTTATGGTAAACCCAATTTCACCTTTAACAACAGCCTTGTCAGTTCTGGGTCCTAGATAAAAAAAAATCATATTAACTGAAACTAAGTTCAAATTCATAACAAGCTAGCTAATGCCTGTTTTGTTTTTACATAGGTCAAGTTGCGAATTGTTGAGGCTCCTATAATTAAGGGCTTGAGCTTAACATTTTTCAATGTAAGGGTCTCATCAATCAATATTGTATCTCTCAAGTAGACCATATGACCGCATACAACCAGCACTGAGGGTTCAGTAATGACTCAGTTCTTCAAAGAAAACACCAGCAAATCGAGCCACTAGCATCTCCAGATAAATCATAAAAGCCCAAAGGTTTTTCAATTACATTAAAAGTCGCTGTACCCAATTCTAGACAAAGTGCTTCAGAAATGGTGCACATGGTAGGGCAAGGTGTCCTCTTTCCCGTCCAAACATTAACCACTGAAAGTATCATTTAACAGTCAGACTATTTTTGCTTCTGTAAACTCCATGATTTTGTGGGGGGATCGACTACTTTTCTTGGATTACGTGTTAAAGGTATGCTCTCATTTTTTTTTCTTCTCACAACTCTTTCACATAAAAAAAGAAATCAATTACAATTTTTTTTTAAAAACACACAATTCATAACTGACAACTGTGATATGTGTTGCCTCCTACTGAATTGGTCTGTACTACATTATCTGAGTTCAAATGCTTTACCAACAAGTAAGCCTTGGCTGCTCGGTCACAGCTACCACTCTAAAGAGTCAAGGAAAAGGAGGTAGCCATGGCTAGCCACTAAAACCAAACATTTCTAGGGAAGGGTTATAATGAAGAGAAAGAAATATCAGATAAGTAATGCTGTCCAATAATACCTATCTGCCCTGGCTCCATAGAAGTGACTCTCTTGCATTTATTTTAGATGTTAAGCCATGTTCCTGAAAACCAGCAGGACTAGCCACAGAAGGTTTGCATCATCTTTCTGAAGTCAGTTCAGGGAACCCACTGCAGAGAAGATATCATTTGTCAGTTTACTGCAGCCTGATCGCAGGGGAAAAGACCACTGAAGTAGCGTTGAGATCATCGACCATCAAGAAAAGAATTGCCCACCTAAGGAGCCAGTTGCCTGTCCTCTTATTTCTGCTGTGCGTCACATTTCTGAACAGTATTCTGGGGATAACGGAGTCAAATGCAGGAACTTTATTTCATCTCTGCCCTTCGATTCGAGTTAATTGCTGGAAAGGGAAAAAGCTTTCCTGCTTGTTGTGAACTTCTAGGCACAGACCTTAAGAGGGAACTATGTCTCCTGAAGGACAACCACTGAAATGACCGCTACGTTTGTGGCATTGCCTGATCCCCCTTTGGCAGATGACCCTGCAGAGAACCTCTTGGTTCCTTTAACTAAACTTGGATCCTTAGGAAATCGGATTGCTTTACACTTCTGGGTATTAGAGTGTCTGCATATGGAAATACAATGAAAGAGTTTGCACTGATTAGTCCACACAAGGGACTTAAAGGAGGAATGATGACAAGATAATGCACAGAAGACTTTCAACAATTTCAGTCCGTGATTGTTTGTTTGTACTTCGTGCCAAGAAGCCGGATTGGCTACACGGCTGCACACTATAAGCAAAAAAAAAAAAAATCAAACCAAACCACAGAGAATGTTTTAAGAACCTATTTAGGAGAAAATAGCTAAACATAATAAAATCGTGTAGGATGGGATTACAGAGGACAGAGATCCAGGCATGCTCGGGCCCTATTGGGACTGAAAGCAAGAGAGGGTTTTGAGCACATTAAAAGGGGTTGCCAGAGGAGTTTCATTGTCTACACAAGAGTATATAATATATAATTTGCCACTAATTAGTCCATACAGAACGGAAATGAGAAAGGAAGGCTGTGAGAACGAATATGCCACTTTTACAAACTGCAAACAATAATAACTCAATAGGAGGCCTGTATCGAAAGTAAATATATAAAGGAAAATCCTGTAAAGGGAGGGAGGGTGAGGGGAGGTAAAAAAAAAAAGGGGAGGGCGGTGAATAGCATAGTGGAAGATCAGTGGGATGGAGGAAATAGTTCAGAGGAGAGAAAAATATTAAGTAACAGGATTTCATGGGCATATGTTTGTATTTTTGCTCAAACCTCGAGGAAGACATCTACAGATTTTCAATCAGGATAGACAGTCTGAGATTGTTTACAGTACAGTAAGTAGGCTTTGTGATTTTTAGGTGATCAGGTATGAGGTGGTCTTTCAACCTGTAATGCACTTCGCATTGTGGCTAATATCATTGAGGTGTTAAAGGCAAGAGTGCAAGGCCTCAAATTTGAGGAAAAAGAGGATGGGTTGGAGATTGGCACCGGGCACGTCAGGAGATGGGCTAGAAGAACGGGCATAAGAATCATGGAACTGGGAGTAAGAAAAGTGGGTGGGCTTGAGAAAGGGACGGGCTTCAGAAAAGGAGTGGGACATCATATAGGGGGTCACACCTCAGAAGTGGGGGGAGGGCTTGAGAAAAGCCTGGGGAGGGGCTTGAGAAAATGGGGGGGGGGAAGGGGCTTGAGTAAAAGAGGAAGAGGCTTGACAAAGGGGAGAACGGGCATCAGAAGGGGGCCACATTTGTTGTGCAATATAGGATCTGTACAGAGGTCGAAATGGGCGAGAGCGGGGGGCACTTTTTTGATTTATAAAATCAAGTTCCACTATTGTTCATAAAAAGACAACCATTCCGAGACCGTTAATTCTGATAGTTCAAGTGCGTCAGCGGAAGTATCCATCAGTGCGTCTCCTGGGCTGAAACAGATGCTGGGCAGACAGCCACATAAGCCTTCCTGTCAGGGTGCCTGCTTGCCTTAAAGAAATGCAAATGTGCACTACGAGCTAATATGCAAACGTAAAGGGTAATCTGCAAATGTAAAGGATGCTTGGGAGCCGGTACTGGAAGCTTTGTGATGACAAAGATTTATTCTTGTTAAGTGGTAGTGTAGAGTTAACAACTGAGATGTTAAGTGCAAGTTTAAAATTTGTAACTGTGTTAATATAGCACTTACTACCCGACAAGTTTGAAATAATGACTTACCTATTAACTGTGCCTTTTGTCACATACTGTCACTTTGTAGCACTAAAAATAAGAAGTCACTATTCTCCACTGCACCAACCAAGAGTAAATTCTGTGGCTCTCTGGTTACACACAGACCTCTGAAATGAAATAACTAACAGAGGTTTCATAATGTACCACAGTGCATTTCCCATGGAGTAACATCTTGACCCTGTCCTCACTGACCATGCCTCACTGCATGCAGCATCACAATTCCTATACTTTCTTAAATGCACTTCGACCGCTGGATCTGTAATGCCCTTACTGCCTCACTGTAGCCTGCATGCCAGGTATGAAGACGGGTGCTTGAGGACTGTGTGACATGGACTGTTCTCCAGGTCCCGGAACAGAGACTACGACATCTAAGAACATCTGCAACTGCAAAGAAGCGTTGTAATGCCCTGACACTCTGAGGATGATAGGACGCTGCTGTCCTCACTGAAGCACTGATCGAGGGGGGCGGGGGTACTTTCGAGGATGTTTTGTGGCTCCTAGAACGCACCCCTTAGAGGGGGCGGAAACAGCTATAATGACTGAGGCCTGTACAACCTGTCCCCATGGACAGGATATGCTATGAGTACAGGGGCAAAATGATATGCTTTACGCAACTCTGCGCTCCCGAAGGAACCTCTCTTCACACAGATGGTGATGTGCAAAAGGAGACCAACTGGAAGAGCGCCACGCGAGTCTAATTAGACGAGTTATACACACTGATAATTACTCGGGAGTCACACCTCTCGCCGACGTGAAAGGGCTCCTCTTCTCAGTCTTTCCCTCTCTGTGAAGTGGCACGCTTGTTGCTTCGAACCTGAACATCTGTAGGGGTAGCAACCAAGGAGGGGTCTGAGACTCCAGCTACTGCGTAAAGGGAAATTAACGAGAAAACTCGCACCAAACAAGCAGAGACGAAGCAAATCAGAGGCTGGGCAAGGTCCTGACAGTGCTGGGATTTGGAGAAAAGATGGATAAAAGGGTGTATCCTACGAATCAACATGCAAAATCTCACTCAACTTGGAATTCTTCACATATGGCTTAAAAGCAGCTCAAGACTGTCTGGCCTTAAGTATTACTCTTTCTATATTTACATTTATATTGATTTATTTTTGTCATTTTTTTCACTTTAATATAATCAATATAATTTATTTCATACTATTTTGCTTCTTTGTAAAATAATTAATTATATATCTTACATTTATACCTTTTTCTTAAAACACACAATATTCAGCCAAAAAAAAATCACTGTTTACACATTTTCTTAAAACTTGACATGTATAATTACATTACATAAGTCCTTTTGCCACCCCCTTTTCAATATGACACTACCACTCACACCTGCATTTATACTCAAGCATTCATATGCTCACATGTATCATACACCCCCAACCCAGTGTTTGATTTGTAAATAAAAACGTGTCAGTGCCCAAAGCCCTCCTCTTAAACATATGGCTGCTGTAATTAAACGTGGGAACACAGAATACTAAGGCAGTGTAATCCTAAAGCCATCTTGGGCCTCTTCAATCCATTTACAGCCACTCCCTGCCCCTTCAGCTCACTTTTGCAGCTTTCTGCTTTCTCCCATTGTGACGCTTTTTCGTGTTTCTCTTCCTGCATCTTTTACATGTGTCTTTTGCTCGCAGCAAATGCTTGTGGCAGAAGAATAAGGTCCAGCCCTCAAAAATAAGTGCTGGTGCTCCGCACCGGAAACAACAAGCACAAATTAAGCACTGTTCTCCACCACAGCAAGCACATCACATACACTACAGAATACAAAGGGAAAAGAGATTGCCAATTTCAACTATTGATGTGTTGCGGGCTAGGATTTTCACTCAAAATCAATTAACGCATGTTTCAGTGGAATAAAAGAAATGTCTGCCCACCTTGTTCAGGACCACCTTTAGAAACATTTTCAACACTGGTGGATCTCTGGGGGGCGTTCTGGCAATATCATCTAGGGTTGCCCGAGGTCAAGATACTATACAGCGCAAATCCAAGGTACAGCTACCTGCTCCTCTGGGGCCCAAGGTCTTAATTTCTGTGCAAAACGCTTAAAAATTTGTCACTAGATTCTGTCAAACTGTGTACTCCCCAAAGTCATATTTGGAAGAACTACTTCAGGCCTTGTGTGGGAGCTCAAGGCCTGACACATAGCTTCACGGTGTCCCCCAAGCTGTAAAATACCCTGCTGAGAATACTTGGGGGAGTTCCATGAGACTTCAAGAAGGATTACTATGACGCTGAAAGAAACAGTAAGTTTTAACAAAACTCCCAGAGTGTGCAGTAAAAGTATGTACTCAACATTAAAGCAGCCCTGGCTTACTTTACTGGCCCTGAACAGGCTGCATTTTAAGACCTGAGAGAGAAAAATGTACTGGTAGAGATCTATGTATAGACAGAAAGTCTTAATCAAGATATTTCAAGTAAGTAAGGCACTAATGTTAGAAATACGGTCTCTAGTTGGCAGTGGTTTACACCCTGTGCAAGTAGGGACCCTCACCCTAGCCAGGGTAAGGGAGCCACATAACTAAGAACCCCTGCTCACCCCCTTGGCACCTTGACTTGAACCAGGACCTTTGCCATTGCCCCCAGATGGAGCGTGTGGAGCTCTGCTGCAGATTCCAAATATTAACCCTGGGGTGGGCCAGGGACCGGGGGTTGCCGCAAGGAGAACATTTTAAATTTTCCCCAGGAGGCAGCATGCCTGGGGCCCCCTCCCAGAGCTATGAGGCCCTAGGTTCCCAACCCTCGAGCTACATTTCATGGATGGGGGCCCGGGATCCCCAACTCCGCCCTCCCAACCCCGATCACAGAGATGGAGGGAGAATCACTGCACCTGTAAGAAGTCAACCCATGCACGTGACCAGAGGAGCGGGTGGCCCCCACAAACGGCTACACCCTGCCCACATGAGCGGGCAGTGTTAGAAAGACTGCCAGCTCCTGCAACTGTACGTGACAGTGTGGTCCATGAGGGGAGCCAGCTAGTAGGCAACTAGGGCTGCCCCAATGAAGTGGTGCCTTTGGGGTCCCCTGTTGGGACTGGGCATCCACAACACCACCCATGAAAAACAAAAGAAAACCTGTGTGCAGCGACAAGAACAAGAAGAAAAGTAAGGCAGTGGCACTCCTTGTTGCAGTGGGAGAGCCACTATTTATATAGTCACTGCTTCGGAGGAGCACACAATAATGCCTTGCAAGGCCTGACCTGGGGGGGGGGGGGGGGGGAGGGGGGGGGGGGGGCTGCATAAGTGTGGCAGCACCCCCAAAAAGACTCAAAAAAGTTTTCCCTAAGTGCTGATCCTAAGTTTGGAAGGTCCATGAAAGGATGACCTATCTAGGATTGTCTTCAGGTTTTTAAGCATTCCTAAGGCCGCAGCATGTGCTCTACAGCTAGGAGTGCTGCACATTCCTTTCCAGAAACTAAGTTTATGGTCACCAATAGTGTGGACTGAAGGTGTCTAAGATAATGTACATGATATATAGGTACCATCTAGGGGCCAACATTATGGCTTCATGCTTTGTAAACCAAATGTGAGGCCCTCCAGGAGCTGGTGTTATAACTGCATTTTTACTGATTAACAGTAGATAAAAGGCACACAAACATGTGATTATTATTTTTTAAATGATTTATTGAAAGAATGTTGACAGTGATTATTGATCAAAAGGAATATGCTTTATTAACATTTGTAAGTATGGGGGGTCATCACAAGGTAGTTTCATCAGCATTATGTATATTTGTAAATTACTGCTTAGTATTGAGTAGTATGCGTGTAATACATTTACTTTTTCAAAAGTAAATGCACCGATTGGACAATAAGTTATTGAGTGTTATTACTGTGTGCCAGTGAATGGTGATTACTAGCCCACACCACCTCCCCCTTGAGTAGATCTGGGACTGCTCTGCTTCGCTAACCTGAAAGTAAAGCACTGCAATGGGGTGTTTGGTTCCAAGTGGAGGGCAAATGTGGACCCATTACTTGTGCAGGCCACACAATTGCCTGTTTCCTTACAACCCTGTATCCTAATCTGCGTACTTTCCTGAATTCTTCCTAGTTATTCAGAGACCGACATTGGTTGCCCAAAAAAATGAATGGTGCTCAGCTTCTGTGACAGTATCATGCTGTGAGCATGAGATGATCCAAGGGAACTTGACTCCAGATGAAGCATTCAGCGTGCATGTGGTGGTGAGCAGCATGTGGGCTCTTCTCATGAGTTTATGTATGTCAGGACAGAACTGGCAAGGGTCAAAGGATCACCGAATAACACAGACTCAATGAACATTTTACCCACTACTTGTATGGATTAAAAAGATGATTATGCTGCAGAAACGCCAGAAGGGCAGTGATGAAAATTTACCCCACAGAAATGCTAAACCTGATTCTAGAACAGAAAGCCACTATAATGAGACCCAAGGAAGAACTCTAGAGGAAGAGAAAGTCCAGGGCAATGGAAATCATAAGTAGATTTACAATTACATGAAAAACTGTGACACAATCATGTGGAGAACAATATAGGTAGCAAAACTGTGTTCATTGTTCCCTGCACGACAGTCCAACGCAGATGTCAAACAAAAGAAACAAAAAAGAAAGGGTACAGCAAGAGCTCTTGGACACTTGGAGCAGAAGTCTGTGCAAAATTAATGGGGGGAAAATACAAAAAACGAAAGAGAAAGGCAAAACTCTCAGCTAACAAGACTCCAAAGCATTGCTAGAAAGAAGGGAGTAATGCTGACCATTAGAGAAAAGACCATCAGAAAACTGGTCATGGATAACTGGATTTTTGCTATCACCTTTGCCAAAAAAAAAACCTCAACACAAGCTATGTGAGACTTTTTTGTGACAAGTCGTTGTCATGGATGAACACTACCGTAGGACCAAGTAAGTTCATGGCTTCAGACCTGAAAATGGGTGAAGAAGACTGTATAATAACGAATGGGTAGCAAATAAAGACTGAATCATTTAGGGTTGTGGACATCAGATTATCCCATCCAAGCCGCGCCACTCAACTTAAGGTCAGAAAGCAGTAACCCCACGAAAAGGTGTACATTTTTTTAAATTTTCTATCAAATCTTTTTGATTACGATTCACTGGGACCCTCCTATTATGTAACCTGAGAGGGGTTGCAGAAGGGACCTCAACAAGAACCCGATGCTCCTGAGCCCTGCAGAGGTCAGAAATAAGGTCCATAACTACACCTCACATGCCCCACACGTCATCTGAGCCCGTCCATTTACATCTGCATTTTGACCTCTTTGAGCTAAAAATGACTCCATCACGTTTCTCCTTCTCCACCGCTTCCTATTTCAAGAACTTCCTGAAGGTCCCTTTTAGAAAAGATAAATAGGTGTTTACTGTTACTAATAGTATTATTGATCTAAGTTTTGTCAATATGAGGGGATAATTGACCTTCGCCTCTATAATGTGCCTACCCGCATGAGTCTTTGAGGGGGCGGGGGGAGAGACTGGGGTGGATATGCCACGGTATTGACTAGAAAGTATGTCGATGCGGCTTAATTATTCACTTAGAGATTGATGTCTTTTTCAAAGAGTACTATGAGATCCTGGAATCAGCTCATGGGCTTTGCAGTGGCGGATAAATCTGAGTGGCAATATGAGACAAGGGCCTTTGCAATCTATTCTTTCTCCTCCAGGAGCACAATTTGTTAACAAAAAGGTTTTACAAAACTAAATTTATGGCAGGCTTTGCAAGTATAGAGCCAAGAGTAGTAGTTTTTTTTTTTTTTCGAAGATTACAAGGACAGAAGTCCAGAACAGTTCACCTGAGCTGTCAAACTTGTTCTCCATTTTTACATTTTCATACTGTGGTCTTTGCCTCCCAGTTGCCGCAAGGTGCCAGCTCTACAGCTTTACACTGAGTATTAGGTTGCTGCTGAGCCACAGACACTCAAAACCCCCATTCACCACTTGCCTTCATGGCCAGTCTTCCTTGTCAGGCTTCGTGGCTGGTGCAGCTTTTCTGTATCCGAGGGGCAAGGCATACTGGGCCCTGTGAGAAAAACGTAATACAGCCCAAGATAACGAAGAACCATGCTCCTATTACACATCCTGTTTGTGCTAGCACCTGCCAGTATCAGCAAAAGACAGTATTTGGGCAATCGGCGACCAATGGTTAGAAGAAGTAATCTGCCTTCCTTGACCCTCTGGGGGAGGTGTAGTTAAGCAGTCAGGGTCTACTCACAGAGGTAATATGATGATTGGTTCCAAAGTTGATAAAATCCAGTCAGAGTTCTTGGTTTGAAAAGGTGTACATCTTATTTAAACTTAATAGATCAATAAAATATTTAACAAAACTGAAAAACAGATTTATGACCACTGACAGTTTCAATATAACACAGGAATAATAAATCGAAGATAGTGCCTGTTAAATGAACGGGGCAACGTTAACGAAGCACCAGGCTTTGCAGGATTTCAGACTAAGTTGGGTACAAAATATCTAAGAACCTCTCAAGCTTCGGGTCTGCGAATCAATCACAACCTACTGTTTTGTGCTGATATACAGCAAAAGGGCCTGTGTATGCAGCGTCAGTTTTAATATAGTCTTCTTGTTGTAGTTTAGTTTTTGTCTTTTTACTTACATTTTCACAATGCCCATTACTTTACTCAAACTCCCTCAACTTATGAGCAGACTGAAGCTGAATTCATCTGGCGACCCTGTGGTATTTTCGACTCATAGCAAATCAGGATCAGAATTTGGATGCTCTGGCCTACTTAGCAGACTGTATTTCCAAACCCAATGATCGTGGTTTAGATTTTAAAGTACCCTTGGGAGTAGAGGAAGCGGGTTCGCCCTGCCTCCCTGTAAGAGCCACATGGGATTACTAAAAGGTGGATATTTAGACATCTATTGTTTTCAGTAGAATGTTTTTGCTGGAGACTCTTCTGTTCTAGGGCACAATCTAGATACAACAGGGTAAGCTGGTGGATGTTGAAACTTAGCTTCCTAAAAAGGTCAAAAACGGTGTTAAATCACTAGAAACAGGACATGGAATACGGGCTGTTGGATCTCGATGCCATGCCATATTGGGGCAAAACCATACTCCCAAATGTCTCTACTACTCCTGCAATACTGATGGGGTTGATAACATGTGCCTCAGCTAAACACCATGCCGGGCATGGGGAGTGAGCTGAATATGGGGATGGTAAGGCAACGAGAGTGCAGAAATTTGTTGATGCATAGGGAGAATGGCTGTGAGTGTTTTGGCAAGTCTAGTCAGACAGGTCAAGTCACCACTACATAGCAGGTCCTAGGTCTGTAGGATGTATCTGCTGTTTCAAAAGGTTAACAGTGTTGCCATCTTTGGCAAAGACTTTATTTTTGAGCTTTAGATGTGAGCAGAGAGTTCTTCAAACTTGCAGATTAGCATTTTGGGCAGGTATACTAGGTCATGATCCAGGCAGATGTCTTCTAACATGGTCCTTGCTGGAGGGGATATGTAGAACACAGCCTCCACTGTCCAAGAAGCATCTATTCAGTTAACAATTGCCTTCCTGCCATAGCTATTCTAATTGTAAATCGCAGAGGCCCAGTACTTATTCAATTTGGGTGTCTGGGCTGGGGTTTAGCTCCCATAAGCAAGCATTGTTCTTTAAAGTTTAGGCGCAACGGCGTTAAGGAAAATACAATTTTCATTGGCACTCTCCAAGCTGTGTATTCTACCCACCAAAGTGGACTTCTAAATAACTCTTCCCTTTCCTGTAGTACATAATGGTGAAAGTGCCCCAAAGGGAAGGAGGTGCATGTCCACGTGCTGGTCCTCTAATGAAGAGTCCAAATATTGCAAGTAAGCATTTCTTAAGTGATGGATGCTCTGCAAAGCTTTTTAAAATACTTAAGGCAATCAGAGGTTATTGGGCTAGGACTGTGCTAAGCAGAGCACTTTAGAACTGGCGGACTGGGGATGAACCTTACAAATGGACCTAAAACTTCCCTTGGAATGCATTCAACACATCACTTACCACTGGATTTGTGGTTGTAATTCACATTTGATCGGTTTCTATTTTCTAGCATTATTTATTTTAGGATGGCCAGTATGCCTTTGTCCCTACTGTGGAGCATAGCCTGTTCACCACTGCTCCTTGTATTCTTCCACAAGAGCTCGCTTTCCTTAAACAGGCTTTTAAATGTTGTTCTTATCTTGGAGCTTAGTGTTTACTTTTCTTGTACCTACTTCAAAATGAGAGATCCATAATGTATTCCTGCTGTGTACCAATGTGACAGGAAAGGCTGGAGAATGGTATTTTTGTAGCACACAACAAAATGTAAATGCCTGTAAATGAACTGTGCAAATATTTCAGGATATATCAGAAGTAGGAAAGCACAAACGAAGCACATTTTTTATAATTTCTAAGTGTAGTGGAAATAGATATTTTACTATGATAACAAAACAAAAAATCAATACACTTCGTGATAACATTTCCACACATTTTCATTTGTGCACTTTATTGTTTTTTCAGTAAAACTGGATGGCTCTGCAAATGTAAAAGTAATTTCAACTGAAAATCTGTTGTCTGAAATAGCAGTGTATTACCACACCTTGCATACTCCATTCTACGCCAGTCCACACTACAACACTACTACACATCACACTACGACATTTTACTCCCCTCTACGCTACAAACTCCAACTCTGCGACACTCCACTCTATGCCACTTCACAAAACTCTATCCCACTTTACATCACTCCACGCTGACACTGTGCTCCACTCTACTAAACTTTACTCCACTTTGTGGTTTGTTACTCTATTCCCCTCACTCTCTGTCACTCCACTCCATGTTCCTCAGCTCTACGACACAACACTCTACTCCATGCTATGCCACTCCACTATACGCCACTTTACTCCCCTCTTTGGCACTCCACAACACTCTATTCCATTCTATGCTACGCCACTCTAATCTACAACACTCCAAGCCCCTCCACTGACACTTCACCCTACTCTATGACATTATGTCACGCTATTCTACAACCCTCTGACACCCTATAACAGTCTACTCTACAGTACCCTGCGCCACTCCACTCTGACACACTATGCTATGGCACACTCCACTGTACTTTACTCCACTTTTACACTTTATTTCGCTCAATGCTATGCCACTCTACGCCCCTGCACTCTATCTTATTCGGCTCTATGACACTCTATGCCATTCCACTCTGAAACTGCTCCGCTCCACGCTATGACCCTTCGCACCATGCCA
This sequence comes from Pleurodeles waltl, assembly GCF_031143425.1. Classification (NCBI taxonomy): domain Eukaryota; kingdom Metazoa; phylum Chordata; class Amphibia; order Caudata; family Salamandridae; genus Pleurodeles; species Pleurodeles waltl. Next base: position 971,042,011 of record NC_090446.1, on the reverse strand, counting down.
ATTCACTATAAAAAACTTTACTCCACTCCATGCTACCCTACGTTCCCTCCACTCTACGCTCCTCCACTCTACGCTCCTCCACTCTACGCTCCGACACTCCACAACAGTCCGACACTCCACAACAGTCCGACACTCCACAACAGTCCGACACTCCACAACAGTCCGACACTCCACAACAGTCCGACACTCCACAACAGTCCGACACTCCACACCACTCTACACGCCGACAGCAAAAGCTATTGTTCTTAAAAAAAATATATATATATATATATATATATATTTAAAAGGGGTTTAGAGCCCGCTCACTACTTATCTTTGTTTACTTACCATTAGTTGGCCTCAACATCACTCTTATTTTCTTTACCTCCTATTGGTCAGAGCCTCCTTCTCATCGCAGGCTTCCTCTGGGGCTTCAGTCTTTGTCCCTGTCCAGAGCATGGACAGAGTACTGCTTCCTGTGGCCAGAATCCTTTCACTGGCCGCAAGCTGCTTCTGGTACAATTTATTTATTTTTCCCCACCTCTCCTCACTCACTCTCTATAACTCACTCACCCTACCACCTTTGTTTCCCCCCTACTTCCCCTTGTTGCTTTTTTAAATTTGTTTTGCACGTTTATATAGCACAAATCCCATCCGAAGGTGGTGTAGTGCTTTAAATGAGCACAAGTTACATTAGACATGGACATATTCACTTTTGTTTTAGAGCTGCATGGCGATTAAGTGATTTTCACAGAATCACAGGATGTTCAGCCGACCACGAAAATGGTTCCCCAGTTCCAAAGTTGGCACCTCTCACAGTTACACCACATCCTCTCCACAAACCTTCACCACAAACTTGAGCCTGAAGCCTTTTGGATTGATTTTCTCGACCACAAAGAAGGGTTTAGTGAAAGCGTATTGATTGCACGTGAATAAAATAACACTGGAGTTTTCTGCTGTGTTGGAAGATTAAACTGCTCAGCAACCGGGGGAGGGTAGCGCAAGTGCACAGCACAAACATCACTATAGCAAGAAAGTATCGCTCTGGGTTTGTAAACACATACATTCCCGAATCAGGCGAAAAACTCCTGATTTTTGAAGCCCTACGTGTCTAGCCTAAAGCTACCTCTGCTTCAATAGAAATCAATGGGGGAAATACGATCTCGCGATTTCTTTTATAAAATCTGCCGCTTTCCTGTTCTGAAATGTTGGCATGTATATGTAACTATCATCGAACCGGCCTACGTGTAAACTACGACAATTGGGAGTGGTTCTAAACGTGCTACCCCAGTTAGTGCCACACGTTATTGCTCTTTGCATAACTGTATGCACACTTAAATACCAACTTAAGTAATTAAAAAACTCTAAAACAGGCGGAATCAATGAGCAAAGAAACATGGCACAGCACGAGACGGCAAACTGTGTGTCAAATGACTTCTGGAATAATTCACGCAGCTGGTGGAGGATGGGGGAGGCAGGGCTGGTACTGAGAGCGCGGAGATGGAGCAGGGCGGAGAATGCTGCTGATTGACAATTCAAGGAGCGACTGTATGCCTAGATTTATTATCAGTTCTTAAGACCGGCCGTAGAGGAGGGGGTCGGCCATGGAAGACGTCGAGACACGCTAAAGGACACCACGGGGGGGCAGGAACAATTGAAGAAACAAGGAGCGCCGAGGACCCACGTTTGTCAACCAATAAAACAACTCGAAAATGCTATTAGGTGCGTTTTAGAGAGGGCGGTCCAATGGACAAAAGTGTCAGTGCAGAGTGCCGTGGGCCACTGGTAATGGTGCCTACTCAAAAATTGGACGGAAATAACCCAACAGATGTGGTTAATCAATTAAACAGATGTCCGAATGCAAAACTAATTCTAACATCTACATCCTGGGCCACGACTTAGAACACTTGCTTCCACATATTTGATAAAGACAAACACATTCACATATAGGGCCGTGAAAAGAATTGCTAATCGATTGCTGCTTGCCGCCCGTAGGATGGATACCCAGTCCTCTGCGTCAGGGCGAGCAGATGCGCGTCACAGTGAGATGGGTAGATACTAGCGCCCTATCGAGCGATTATCACGCCTGCCCCCGCTGTCTGGGGAACAGTACTACAACATTACATGACATGCCGTGCGTGTCAACCAACGGACCACGCATCTCATGTTTGGAAGCACACTGCACCAACAAGTTAATAATGAAATTTAAAGTAGGCATGGCTCAACAAAGTTCTCCCAGATCATGCGTGTATATTTTTCGTAAGCACTCTGAGGACTGGTAACAGTTTATATGCGATGGAGCAGCCAACATGACCCATCTGAAAGACTTTATAAAGACAACGAAAATATTACGTGTGGTAACACACAGTATGGAGTAAGCGAGCGACCGCGTCAGAACAGACCGCCCCCGGCGCACTTCCCCGGATACTGTTCGGGGCGTTATCTATCACCTTTAATCTCCGGGGGTACAGTGCGCGGAGGGACTGCTTGGGCTACTGATGAAGTAGTGTGTTATTACCCAGGAAATGTCCAGAAAAACCGCAGAAATCCTTCCCAAGCCTCTAATCACCTCATTTCCCATTAAACATACGGACATTCCCATTTAAACTATGATCTTTCAGGGATTCAAGCAGATTAAACTAACATTTGCTCAATGCCCCCAGCGGCCGGCACACCTCTACTGAAAGACCCCAGCAGTTTAGAGGACCCTCCCTCTGCACGGCATCCACCCAGCAGGACCCTCCTCGTCACAGGAGCACCGCAAAAACGCAAATATTATTGACGCAGACAAAAATTCGATGGCTAGCATTCTGTGGCATCCACCGCAATAACAACAAATGTACTTTTAAAAGACAGAAAATTCAGAAACATGGATACACATCACGAAAATAAAGCGCATAGAGGATGTGGATTCGTGAATAAATAGCTTCATTTCAACATTCTTATACACGGATAGGTGAAGGGACACCTGGAGACGTAGACATATATTAAATCAACGTAACAGCATTTCATAAATGACAGTGCTTTAAATGAAATGGGCCGGTACGGATTACCGGCACTTTTTTATTTTTAGAGGGAGAGTACCTGCTCTTCTCAAGAAAAACGTAATACTTTTAATTGGAGAGTACCGGCAATTCTCTATTTTTCAATTTCAAGCACTGGAAATGAGAAAGTAGGTCACCCACAAGGAACGAGAACACGGGGGAGGACCTGAGTGGGAGCGTGAGAAAAAAAATCTGCGCCATCACCCGGGCTTCCTCAATCTTTTGAGGTGGCATGAACAGGAGTCCGTGAAGAGAACATGAGGTACAATAAGGATCACCGGCGTCGCTCTAGGGAAGGCTGTCAGTTTTATTGAAGAAAAAAACCACTTCTTGTCAGAGGCACAGGCTACAGCTCAGAGTGGAAACAGAGCAGCATCCCTGGTGTGAGGGATACTGCCAGGGCACAGCGTGCGCCCACATCTGCGCCGGGATCACCGGCTAACCACGGCTGCACTTGTTTTTTTTTTTGTTGCAGTTTTGTAGACCTCACCCCCACGGTATTGGAGCCATTACATGAGCCCCTGTTACATTACACAAGCACACATTCATGTTTGATCGGAACACGGAGATTAGGTGAGATGCCCAGAATCACAAGATGTTAATACGACTTCGAGACACGAATCTGGTTTCTCAGCTCCCAAGTCGGAAGCTCAGGCCATTAGGTCACATCCCTCCCAACCAAAAAAAAACCTAGGAACAAAGTAACTATTTAAAGGCCTCTTTCTAGATTTTGTACAGCAAGTGAGCCCCTTGGACCCGTCATTGCAAGTCGGTAGGTCTGTGTGATGCCCCCTACGCCGCAGGATGGCAGTTATGTGTGTTTAATGTCCACTGGGTGTTTGCCAGTAGCTCAATTGTATTGGTGAGCGTATTAGGTCTCCAGAGTCAAATTGTCTGCTGCAGGAGCGACGCCCCTCGGCTCTTAAGAGACTTAACCTCCACCGGCTACACTAGTGAACTTGTGTGCGCATGCGCTGGCGGGAACAAACGCCTGTCCGTGAAAGTAGAACCCGCGGGGGATGGATGCATGGCTGGCTGGATGCATGGCTGACTGAAAAGCCGAGCTAATGTGCCAGGGAGAGTACTCGTAAAACAGTCTGAATTGCGACAACACTCCAGGTGTTTAACCGACAGCGTGCTGCTCCCAGTTGCGCGCATTCAAAAATACAATTAAGCTCCCCGAAACGCTCTCTGAAAGTAATTTCCTCTCTTTGTATTAATGTAAAGAACGAGGAGCGGGAACAGCTGGGAAGCAGTCCCCCGGCGCCGGGAGTAGGCACTGCAGCGAGGAGGAAACGGGCTCCGCAGAGGGGCCTCCCCCACAATCACCCCAGGAAGCCCCGCTCTGAGCCGGGCGCGGCGGCACTGCGCAGAGCGCGCTCCCTGCCCAAGTTTACTCTGACATTATTATAACATATTCGGCAATAACATGCCACGCGCCCGCCGAAGGAAGCGGCTCCAGAACCTTCCTGCATACATATGCATCACGGTTGGGAGGGACATTTATGTCTTTAACGACCTTCGAAAAGGCATTTAATTCAAGCTGCGACGCAGATAACAGAAACAGTATTTTCTGAGGCGAGCAATACACGTCGCGGATGCCGTTACTAAAATACGACGAGCAGAGAGAACGCGATGACTACTTCTGAAAATATGATTAGTACTAACTTATCTTGAGGTTCAGGCGGGACTTTAAGTGGGATGAAAAAACTGTGTTGTTGCAGTGGCAAGGGGTTGGTGTTATATAAAAGTGGGGTTGCTTAAACACAAAGTACATTTTTCTGATTCCCACAGGGTGCCAGGCGATCACTATTTTCACTATTCTGAGCTTTGTGATTGCATCCAGAAATATAGCACAACATACACCTTAAATAACAACGTCTATTGGTTTTCTCAATGGGTGGTGTCTGTTTAAGGAAAAGTAACAACAATAATTTTATTATACATAATTTTGAAAATGCTAATATTTGGAACTCGTGAGACACTGAATTAAACATTTCTGAGGCCTCTGGAAGGGGCGATGGTCTTCAGTGTGTCTCAATCACTCCTGTTCACATTATGTTGGGCATGAACACCCGTTTTCTCTCCACACCTCCTCCATCTGCTATCTTACACCTCACCTCTTTCCTATTCAGCCCCCTCTTTTCACTCTCTCCTGAACGCACTTCCCAGAACCTCCTTCATTTCACCACCCTCTAGATACACACGGCACCCACTCACACGTGAGTACTGCATTTTCTTTTACTTTGCCAAAGTTTTGGCTACTGTGTACCAACTTCACACATACTTGGACAGAATCACAACTGCAACCAGAATACAAGACAACTGTTCTGTGGTCACTTTAGAGAGGTCAATAGCCACCTGTTTTGAACCCCTTCTGACCCACTGACAGGCAGTCTGAGAACCCAACACTACCTCCAGCCTCAACCCCAAGGTGCTCAATCGTGGCCCGTTCTAAACACAAGAGGTAGTGCATTTGAAAGTACGCCCTATCCGAGAGTAGTACGCTGCACAAAAACATACAGAAACAACACCCTCTAAATAGCCGACACACTTAGGGAACGCAAATTAACATGTACAATATAAACAGGAACTAAATGACTAATGTGGACTACTTAACGTTTCTTACATTATTTCTTCAGAAATCAATCAGTGTTTTCTGACGTGGAACACATGAACATAGAGCCCAATGGGGACCAGTTTGGTTGTCTATTTGTAACTACTGCTGGGTCTCAGCCCATGAGGGATCCGGCTCGCTTAAAGCTCTGGGGTTTGGCTAGGCAGAGAAAGAACCAACCCTTTCCTGTGCAGGAGGACAGATATGTGGTGGTGCACACATCAGCCACAATAGGGTTCCATCTCTAGCTTTGAAATGTGCCTACGGGCCTCTCCTGTTAGACTGTTTCTCTCCCAAACTATCAACCAAACATACACAATGCATTAGATCACTCACTCACAGCTGGCAGTATATTATTCTGAAATCCTACAGCAAATTGGGCAGGTGTCTGGGCCCACATATATAAAGATATAAAGTATGCCCTTCTGGGAGCTTCTTGCCTTTATACTAAAAGCACAAAAGCTATATAAGCCAGAATGTGGTACACAATTCTCCACATTAATGGGCATATGCACCCCTAACTCAGTTCTGGAAATGAAAAGAACCCTATCTTAATACACTGTTGTACTCTCGCTTTAGAGCAAACTGAAGGAAATCCGCAACACAGAAGTAATTCTTAGAAAAACTGTGATTTCACAGGCCCACAACTTAATTTCTAAACTATGTGATCTAGAATAGGACAGGACAGGTGATCCATGTTACATTCTTAACATCTTTTGCAAGATAATAACATATTACAAATAACCAATAAAGTAAAATAATGAAACTAACCATGTTAAATCAATACAATAAACAGCCTACAGAAATTACCCTTCAGGCTAGAGAACTTTAAAGGCTGGGTTGGTTTGAAAAGTTAGACTTGGGTAACAGAATGACGCAAGGAGGCAGACTGTATGCTCGCTTTCATGTACAGGGGGGGTAGTGAATGAACAGTTACTCAAGAACTATGGAGCCGGAGTTACTATAGTTACCATGGACAAAATAACTTCTAAATTGGCCACTATGTGTTGACAAAATCACAGCAAATTAATGTGATGCACTAATAATCCAACTGTAACCAACATTAAACATACTTTCCTGCTTCTGAAATCTGGAATGTGATCTTATTCTTCCCCAAAATTACAAAAATATATTGGCTCAATCTTCTTTCAGCAAAGGTCTCAAAAATGTTTTTTAAAGGTCTTTAAAATAGTGCACAATTATTCTGTTATAGAACCAAAGGCATTCACTGCAGCTTTTTTTAGAATATTTCAGAACATATACAATGGGGAGTGGCATATCTTGCTCTGTATTGACCATACATGTGAGAAAACAGCTGATTGCAGACGCCCCCTGACTTTTTGTTCCCATTTTTGCTGGTGTTTTTCTGACTCTGATGGTGCTCTGGGTACTGCTAACCAGTTCCAGGGCCTGTGATCTGTGTAAAATTAGTATGTAAATTAGGCTAATTATAATTGGCTATGTCAATCTACCTATAAGTTCCTAGTATATGGTAGGGCATGTAGGTTAAGCGACCCCAGCATAGGTAGTGCCCCCCATAAGTGCACTGCTGGTGTGCCCAGTGTAACTTTAAAGGCAGGCCTGCCTTGCTGGCTGCTCTTAAATTAAAGTTACATGCAAATTCGACTTTGGAATTAAAAGTACTTCCAAAGTCTTAAACGATCTTATTTTTATATATATACGCCACCCCTAAGGTGTGCCCTATGTGCCCCTAGGGCTGGGTGCCATGCAACTATAAGCACAGACCTTATAAAATAGTTTTATAAGCCCTGGTGAGGTAAAACAACCAACTTCGTTTTTTTCCCTCATTGTAGTGAATTGCCTCCATAGGCTAGAATGGGGAAACTTTATGTTACTTTATTAAGTCCCCCTAAGTGACATATACATTATGTTTGGTATCAAAGTAATTGTTATAATAAATCCCACAACTTACAATTGTTGGATTTAATATAACTTGTTCAGGTAAAGAGTTTTAAACTCTACCTAAGAAAGTTGCCAACTTCAGCCCTGTAGTGCTCTGCTCTGATTGGCCAGCGTCTGGCAGCCTGGCCAGGCTGCCTTGATGAGGTGTGAAGAAGCCTGGGCTAAACACAAAGAGATGTGCCTGGTTAGATTAGGAGAGAGCAGGAGAAGGGTGTGTTTAAGATTTTTAGCAACACCAGTGGGTTGGCTCAGCCTGATGTAACCTCCAATAATCACTTCCAGCCATGATGGATTTTTGAGGAATGCTGCTCCCTGGGATTGATTTTTGCCACACTTCCCAGGAAGGGGTCATCACAGGGGAGAGGACCCTGCACCTGAATGAAGAACCAAGACTCCCCCCCCCCCCCTGTTTTTCACCCAGGAGCAAGGATAAGTATGGCATATCTGCACCTGCACCTCAGATCCCTACATGATTCCAACAAGTAAGAACTACAGAGAAGAAAGACTGCCCTGCTGGACCCCTGACCTGCACCTGGACACTGCACTCTGGAGGACTGCACCAGCTGCACACTTGGGCTCCACCACAAGGACTTTGCCTGGCTTCACCTGGTTTATGCTAACCAGAGTCCCCTGCACCAACTCCTGAAGAAACTGACCACTGTCTAGTGGCCAATTTGGAGTTTGTGCCAGCTGCATTCTGGGAGTTGTAGTCTGAACCCTTCAAGGAGCATTTCAGAGCTTTTGGAACCTTGGGGTGAGCAGTGGACCTCAAAAGAATCTTAACAGACCATCTGGAAGGAGATCCAGAAGTTTGGAGAACTTTTGGAAAAAAGCTCCATAAAGGGACTGACCTGCCACGGAAACTCTAGTCGGCTTGCCTCAACAGCCACCCAGCCTGACTTGCAGGGTCGCCCGGTGAAGAAAATCTCATAAAAAGTGACTAAGTCAGAATGTATAAATTTGAGCGGGACCTCCCAAGGCAGTATATCCAAAGAGGGCTCCAGGGACGTTTGATCAAGATTCAGGTTTGCCCCGGTCGAAGGATTTTCATCTTAAAAAAACACTAAAGTCTGAAGGTAAAAATCTCCACCGAGGGCTCCCGTGACGCATATCCGAGGAAGAGGTAGAGGAGGTCGGACAGGATTGGCGACTTGGTCCCACTGACGAAAATCTTCAAGAAAACAATTAAGTCCGAAGGTAAACTTTTAACCGAGGCCTCCCGCGAGCTGTAGCCGAGCAGGGCTCCACTGCGGCCAGCCTCAAACTTTGACTTTGCCCCAGTCGAGGTGCGACCTGATGACCACATTGGTGCTATTTGTTTCTAAGCGCTAAAAAGTATTAATTCTTTAAAAATATATCTCTGGTTCCCCTTATCTGATTTTAATCGTTTCGGTGTCATTTTAAAGATAAAAATATAATCTAGTTTTATAAACTGGTGTTGGATTTTTATTGTGTTATCTGTTTTGTGATTTTTTAATGCTTTACAAATATGTCTCGTAAGTTAAGCCTTGTCGCTCATTGCCAAGCTACCAAGGGTTGAGCTGGGTTTAATTTACTGAGACCTAACTGGACCTAAGTGTAGGTACTTACCTGCCCTTACCAATAATCAATTTTCCAACAATAAGTCACTAATTAAGGTTGTGTTACCTGGTGGAGTGGGGAAGGGCTCAACAAGGCTGGCCAGGTTAGGAGCTCCACTCCAAGAGTATTGCTACAAATTAGAACTTATGACCGGGTGGTGCAATGTCCAAGCTGATTGTATTTCTCACCTTCCTTTAACTGTGAAGAGAAGGCTGGTGAAAAAAAGGGTGCTGTGACTAATGTGGGGGATTTTGAGTGGATTAGTGGGGCAACGAGTGATGAATGGTTCAAAGACTTGGTTTGTGAAACATCATTGAGTACAGCTGTTCAGCGAACACAAAAAGGTAGAAGGAGAGAAAGCACTTATTTCTTTGCATCTTTGATCTTAACTTAAGGTAGAGAGTGAGTTATGTGGCAACAATAGGGGGTTGCAGAGGAAAACTTTGATTTAGCACCTGAGGGCAATTAAGGTCGAACTCTGATGAAAAAAAGAGGCCAAAGGATGAATTTTGGAAGGTAACCAATTGGTGGTAATATTATTTCAGAGGTGGAACAGTGAGCAGAGAAAGTGAGAAGAGACCGAAAGTGGGAACTCAGTCACAAGTAGGAGAGGAAAAATGACCCTGGTGAAGTGTGTGGTTGTTGTAGCCAATAAATATAGCATACAAGTGCATGTATGTGTGCTATGTGATTCTTAGAATAGAATTAAAATGTTATTATAAATATGGAGGTAATCAAGGAATAACAGTTACAGTTGGGTGGAAGTCGAGCAAGGACGTGTTGATGTGCTTGTCACTCGCATGCTTTGTTTTACTCTTACATAAACTCCTAAAGACAACTATGTATTTGATTTTGAGTCCTGACACAATTCCACTTCAATTTGGCAGACAAACCGGCAGGACTGCATCTTTAATCTCATTGTGTGTTGGAGTATCGTGCCCACATAATTGGATGAGACTCACAGGGGACGATAATTTACAATTGATATCGACTTCCATTATATCAAAGATTTACGTGCTGTGACTTTTTACTTAGTTCCAGTTACTGCCTCTTACAGTTGGTGCCGCCGCACTTGGATAGTGGCATGCGTGACACTTTTGGAATGTGGGTCTTAGTGTTGGTGCTCCTGCGTGTGAATAGTTCTGCACATGCTGTAGTTGGAGCGTGGCCAAGCGAGAACGTTCTGGAGTGAGTGAGCTGCAGTTGGAGTGTGGCCAGGAGAGCAAGTTCTGGAGTAAGCAATTGTCCTTCAACTAAAACTATTATGTAGCATATTCCTGGTGGCATTGCGGTGAAAACAAGGCAAATTGACAATTGGAAAATTTATCACAGCAGGTCAGTGGCATGCACACTACTGTTGGTGTATTTTAACAGTGCAACTTAACTGGATAAATAATAGAGTAAGTCTAGTTTGTCAGTGACACACACTTTTTTCACACCATTACAACTGCATATTAGTTCTTAATTGTACTTTTGTTTACAAGAGTTAAGTATAGTGTGACATAAGTGATCACGGCCAATGCACAAATGTTTAACCTGGTATTTGTTTTTCAAACACCTGGCAAACCAAGAGTGATATGGAAAAAATGGTTCAAGACGTTTGAAAACTTTTGGAGCCATTAATGTTAAAGCGTTTTCAGCTGAAAGAAAATTAGCTTTGTTTTTTAGTGTTTTTTAGGTAATGCTGCTTTAGAAATTTTTGACAATCTAAAACCAATACCTCCCCCGGAAGCTGTGGAGTGCCGAAATGCTCCAGCGTGGGATGTTTTCAAAGAAGCAGTGTGCAGATTAGAATAACAATTTACATATGAACCAAATGTTGAGATTATGATTTTTTTTTTTTTAAACAAAGCAGGACGGAGAAGAATCAGTACAAGAGTATATTGCTGCGCGCAGAGTTTTGGCAGCCAATTGTGAACTTCGTGTAAATGTAGATACTGATGTTAGTGACCAATTGATAATCAACTGTGAATCAAAGAAAATACAGGAGCGTCTTTTGGCCTACCCTAATCCGAAACTTTCTGAAGTGTTGGATATAGCGAAGAGCATAGAAAGGTTTATGTTGTCTGCAAAAGCTTTAGCTTCTAGTGATTCAGAATCAGGCCCAAGTATTCTAGTTTGTACTGTTCAGAACAAAAAATAAATAATACCTCAGAAGTCAAACTATATTTACCTTGTTTCAAATGTGAGTCATAAACACACCTTAGTTACAACCCTGTGTGTCCTGCTATTAGTAGAAGATGCAGCAATCGAAGGAATTTTTTTTTGAAATTTTCAGGGTAGAACTAGCATTAATCCTTCTCTAAATGTGGCTGAAGAGGTGAGCAATAGTCTTGAAAAAGTAGTTTTAACTTTGTTTGACCTCAACGTAGATATTAATATGATCAAAACTGCTTTTAAAGCACTGCGAGGAATGGTGCACATTGGTGAAATAGCTGTTGATGTTATGACAGACTCAGGGTATTTTATCAGAAATTACTTTTAAGAACAAATGGAGGAAAACTGTTCTATTGAAAAAGTCAGGTATCAGTCCTAAGTCATTTGGGAATTTCGATATAGCCTTGTTGGGATACTTTGAAGCTTGTTTATAATTTCAAGGTCACACCACTGACTAAAATGTAGGTTGCGATAAATGGCAAAGACATCGAGGGGTGGTATGAATTAGGCAAATTGGGCATTATGTTGTGCCCCAGTACAGCCTGTCCCATAAAATTGGGAGACGTCGTCAAACAATACTGATATACAGTGTATGGTTGTTTAAGATTTAATTGAGGAACAAGACATTTTAGAGAAGGGTATTTAGGTTCAGAAAGTAATTAATACATTTTGGGCTGTTTTTACATCGAAAGATGGTCAGGTAAAGGGATTTGTTCTCAAAATAAAGTTTTAAAAATATTCTATTTCTGTTCAACACAAAGTACGCAGGGTGCCTCTGGGGGTTCATTGCCAGTGAATGAAACATTTGGATTTGCTTTATAGTGAAGGGATCATTGAGTCTACGAACAGTTCTGAATAGACTTCAGCTATTATTATCGCCTTAAAGAAGCCAGATGAACTGCGTCTCTATGCTGATTTGAGATCTTTAAATAAAAATATTGTGGTGGATTTTGATCATTAAATTAGATGCCTAGAGGTATTTGAGACTGCCATTTGGTCTGGCCTCTGCAGCCCGTTTTTTTTTTTTTTTTTTTTTTTAAACGATGGATTGTTGTTCCAGGGGATTGATGGAATCCAAGCAGTTCGGATGACATTTTAATATTTGCTAGGTCTATAAATGAACACAATGTGTTACTGGACAGGGTCTTACAGGCTGTTGAAGACAAATGTATGACCGTATGTATCAACAAGTGTAGATTCCTTATGCAAGAAACGGATTAGTTGGGACATAAAATTTAGAGTAATTTTTAGAGTTAGGAGAATACTACGCAGGATTGTTCAGGGATACGCTGCTTTCACAGAACCCTTGCACAGACTGAGGGAAGATGAGCGTTTAATTGGACTTAAGAACAGGATGAATACTGAGAAAGTAAGATCATTAATAATGCAAGCTAAATGTCCTGTCACTGGATGTCAGCTCTTTGGGTCTGGGCGCTGCCTTTAGTTAAGTTTCTAAAGGCAAAGTGAGCAATTTTAAACCAGGGATTTAAGAAATGCAGAATTGTGCTATAGTATAACAGAAAGAGAAGCGTTGGCTTGCGCATGGGCGGTTGAGAAACTGAAAAATTACTTATGGGGAAACCAGATTGTTTTATTCACGGATCACAAGCCATTGATTTTTATGACAGACAATAGGAAATCTGATAGAGCCTCTTCAAGATTGGCGAGACTGATTTCAAGAGTTTAATTTTGTGATAAGACATATTTCTGGTGGGGAAAAAAACGCTTCAGCAGACTGTTTATACAGGTTACCTCAAAATATCAAAAGTAGGAAGGAGGAGACAAATATACAGGAGTGTGTGGTTGCTGTAATGGATGCAACTGACAATTGTGGAGGTGCTATTACAGAGGCAGAATGGATTGAACATAGGGAGGAAGACAGTTTGTTTCCTTGTATCAAACAATATATCACCAATGGATGGTCACCATGTAGGAATTTAGAACCCAAGTTACAAAGTTTTGCACTGGTAACAGACGAACTAAGTGTTGTGAATGGCATCTGATTAAGGAATTATATGTTCAGTCCTCCACATGGTCTTTGGCAGAGAATAGTTATGTCATATCCTCAAGGTCATCCAGGATCTACTGCCACAAAGAAGAAACTCAAACATTACTACTGGTGGCAAGGGTCACATTCAGCCACGGAGAAGCTTATTGAGTCTTATACAGTATGTGCTAAATCTGACAAACACTGGGAGACTACCTGTGAGTCGTCCAGACATTATAGAAGTCCAGGAATGCCATGGGAAAAAACATTCATCGAGTTTTCTGATCCATTCAATATTTTAGGACAAATAAATATTTTTCTAGTAGATGACCTTCCAAAGTGGATGTATTACACATTTCTCAGCAATCCCAGTACAGAAGAAGTAATGTTGTTTCTAGACAGTCTACTCAAAATTGAAGGTTTTCTGAAAACATTAATGTCAGATAACGGAGTGCAATTTGATTCAACCAAAATGTTGAGATTTTTTAAAGTATGTGGCATTCATATTGAAAGATCCCCTCTCTCTTGCCCAAAATGCAAATGGTTAGGTTGAAAGGGGTAATAGATATATCTACGGTCTGCACTGTCTAATAATTTGGATATTGAAGAACTTCTGAAGACAAACATTTGGGGTTATCATAATACTTCACATTCTGCAACTCAGTTTTCACCTTATTATTTGATTAGAGGTAGGAATGCCCGTAGAATGATATGATGACAGCTAGGATGATTGGCGCCACAGGCAAAGGACACAAAGAAGATGGAAATGTATTCACTAAAACACTGGAGAAGCCCGACAAGATCTGCAAGTCAAACAACACAAAGGAAAAGATAATTTTGATAAAGGAAATAGAACAAGGAGCAAAAAGGTCAAAATAGGAGATTGGGTATGACTATCTAAACCTGTAATGGCATACAAAGGTGAGTCTAAATTTATGAGTTAGGTACAGGTAGTGAAAGTGACTAGTAGTGCTGTTTTAGTACACAAGAATGGATGGTGGAAAAAGGGTGCCATAGTGGTTCTTCAACAAAGGCAAAATAACATTTGGCAAGAACAAGAGAATTCTGAAATAGAAAACAGTGAGGGGTGTTTTGTTGGTGATTTTTTACAAGACACAAATGTTCAACACCAGGAAGGTTTGAAAGAACCGACAGGTTGGTTGTTATTGTTCACTACTGGTCAGTGAAAGTGTACCTGCCCTTAACAGTGGTAAGGGATAGGGTACCTACTCTGAACAACACTAATGATGATGATTCACAGCATAGTTTTGGAGATGGTAATTAAGATGACGATGTCAGATCAAACGAAAATATGTGTTCTCAAATCAATGCTGATGAGTTTAATGATAATACTTTGAGTGAGGAGATTCCTAACACCAATATTCCTAATGTGAGTCATCAGAACTTGAAAAAAATGTATCTAATTAATCAAAACAGTTATTGAATGGCTTTAAAAGAGTTAAAAGTTTGTCTAAGAAATCTAAAGATTTTGTATTGTTTTAATTTAATTTTGTTTTTTATCTTTAATGAAGTGAATTCTATTATTTCCGGTAGTGTAAGTTATATATAGATTTTTTATTCAATGATTTTTTAAAAAAAAGGAAAACGTACCTTGTAAACATAGCGTATGCACACATGTACGCATGCTATGTGATTCTTAGAATCAGAATGTTAATATAGAATGTTGCTGTGGGTGTTATTGGAGAATGACAGTTACAGTGTGTGGAAGTAGAGCATGGACGTGTTGATGTGCTGTCACTGGTGTGGCTTTGTTTTACTCTTAAATTATCTCCTGAAGACTACTGCTTATTTGATGTTGATTCCCGTCACATTTTCACTTCAGTGGTATAATATATGTGGGGACTTTACCAGTCTGCTGTAGAGACTCAGGAAATGCTTGAAGTATGCTTTAATGTTGGTGGATGTCCTTTCCAAATGGTTGAGCTTCAACTCAGGGATTGAAATTGCTATGAAGCAACTAGCCCCCCCTAAACGTTTTGTGAATCGCAAAATTAACAAACCAAGTCAACCGTGGTATACCAAAGTGCTTAAACTTCTCCAGAGGAAATACCGTCATCGGGAACCGCATTGGAAGCATAACCTGTCCCCTGTGGAAAAAGATAAAGTGAAGATAGCACTTAAAACATATAAAATTGCATGCTTCAAAGCCAAATCAGATTTTTATACTTATAAAATGAAGGAAGCTTCTCTAATGTACCCAGAGAGCTCTTTAAAGTGGTCAAGGCTCTATCCTCTTCCCCTACTACACCTGAATTGGAAATTTCCGAAAATTTCTGTGACACAGTTGCCACACACTTTAAAAACAAAATTCTAAATATTTATTCAAACTTCATCCCTAATGGGGAGATTAAGAACCAGTCTATCTTGACGGATGTAAACCAGTCCACTATGTCTGATGTAGAACCGAACACCAGTAACATGATTCTATCCCATTTTTCATTTTCCTCACAAGATTGCATCCAAAAGCTAATTGTTGAGATTAAGCCAGGTTCCCCTCTAGACCTGTGTCCCCATCCATCTTTCAACTAGCCCCTGAAATTTTTGCTTGTGCGATAGCTCCCATTCTTCAGGAGGTCTTATCAGGAAGTTATCCTGCCTCCTGGAAGGAAACAACGGTCACCCCTTTGAAGAAAAAGGCAAACGGTGACCACCAGGACTTAAGCAATTTGCGCCCCATTGCTCTCCTCCCCTTTTTGGCTAAAATCTGTGAAAAGCACATTAATAAGAAGTTAATGGCTTTTCTAACGACAAAGGGTGTATTGGACCCTTCGCAACATGGTTTTAGAAAATTTCACAGCACCGAATCCGCTCTCATTACATCTTCGGATTCTATACGAAGGATAGTGGATGGTGGACAAGGGCCTATTTTGATTTTACTAGATCAACGGCTTTTGACACCATCTCACCCCAAATTTTATTAACTCGCCTATATCAGGCGGGCATCAGAGACCGAGCACTGACGCTGCTGGAGTTATTTCTGACTGATAGATGGACTTCAGTCAGCTACGGTGACTTTAGATCTGCGGCCTATCTTCTACCTTGTGGGGTTCCTCAGGGCTCCTCTTTGAGTCCTACCCTGTTTAATATTTATATGGCACCCCTGGCTAACCTAGTACGGTCATTCGGATTTATGCCGACGTCCTATGCTGATGATACTCAGCTTATTATACCAGTGGGCGAGAACTGGGAGGAGGAGGCTGATCGCTGCCCCAACTGTTTGCTAGCTATTTACAATTGGATGGGAACCAATTGGTTGAAATTAAATGGGGCAAAAACTGAAATCCTATGTTTCGGATCTGGGATTGAGCGATGGAATTCTCGTTGGTGGCCCAATGAGTGTGGCTCTCTCCCTGTTCCCACCACCACCAGCAGAAATTTAGGGATCATCTTTGATGATCACTTATCTTTTAAAGCCCAAGTCAACCATACTGTTTCGACATGTCTATGGATTTTAAAAATGTTAAGAAAAATGTTCCCCTATTTACAACAGGAGTGGAAAGTTACTGTCACACTAGCGTTGATCATGTCCAGGCTTGACTATTGTAATGCCCTCCTTTCTAACTTGGACAGTGTCTCCATGAAAAAACTTCAAATGATTCAGAAAATGGCGGCAAGATCCATTTTAAATCTTCTGCGCTCTGCCTCAGCTACAGGCAGTCTCAATCAACTGCACTGGCTCCCAGTAGCTCAACGGGTGACCTTTAAACTACTATGCTTGACTCAAAAAGCCGTACACGGTATTGGCCCTCATTACTGGGTCACTTACCTTCACTGGTACAGACCTAGGCGTCATTTAAGGTCCTTTGAAGCTTTCCCGATTCAGGTTCCGCGTACCCACAAAGTCAAGTGGGGGGACAAAGCCTTCACTGCAGCCGCAGCTAGACATTGGAATGCTCTCCCCATCCATATCAGGAAGGAATCTAACTATTTGAGCTTCCGAAAACTGATTAAAACTCCACTTTTCCAGCGCTAATTTCTGACCCGTTTTCCTGGCCTCTTTTTTCTTCATGGCGGCACAGTGTTTCTGTTTTCTTCCTCTCACCTTTGATTAGCACTTCGATGCTTGTTTGAGCCGGAATGCACTTTACAAATCCACTTACATACACACATACATTGGTGGCAAAGCTCATGAGAGAGATAACTACAAGGGCAACCAATGAAACACTGGAGAAAATTTTGCTTATTTTTGCAGAATAATAGCAACTTATGTGCTCATTTGACTACTGCTTGTGTAGCAGGATATTAGTGATACATGTTGTGTATGGGCTAGTGATATTTTGTGCAGTACAGTATATTTTTGTATAACTTATTGTGGAGTTGTGTTTGTGGTGTATTTATTTTGTCAGGCATTTGTGTGTGTTGTGCAAATGCTTTACACATTGCCTCTGCTATAAGCCTGACTGCTCATGCCAAGCTACCAAGAGGGTGAGAGCAGGGGTTATCTTCGAGGTGAAGCTCCCTTGCCCTGACTAGAGTGGCAGTCCCCGTCTGGTTAAGGTGCCTTCCTTAGCCAACCAGGAACCCTATTTCTAACAATGATGAATTGAGTCAGTGGAGGAAAATGGGTACAGGCAGTGGTCAAACTGTGTAAGTGATGTTGCTGGTGGTGATGGGATAGGAAGAAGTGCTGTGTGGGAGGATGGTAAGCAAATAGGACACAAGGTTAGGGATGTGGCCGTTTGGCTACCGGAACAGAGACCTACAGAGTTCTGAAGAGTATGTGAAGATTTTACTCTCCAGTGTAATTCACTTGCCTCTGTTGCTAACGTATATAATTTTCCATGACTCTATTTTGTTTCACATAATGTAATGTGGAAGGTTTTGGAAACTCTTGTCCAATGTTCATGGAAATTGAGATGTGCTATGTCTTTTTGGCACGTTATCAGAATGTATTTTTTATTAATACGTTCTAAATGTGTTGTGGCTTCACGCTGGAAGTTCCAAACCATGAGAGCTGACAACTGTCTGGTGAAGAAGGATCACACTCGGGTCATGCTTGTAAATAAACTTTCGTTATGAGGAACCTGCCCCAGAAAATCAGCCACTGCATAATAAATGTTCAGAAAGAGAACAGCTCTCCAGATCCTCACTCAGATCATGCTGCCCTGCCTGCCGGGGTCCCGATTTCATCGGGTCTGGTATGCTGGAACGTCCCCCCTTTGCAGTGGCGCGGGCAGAACATTCCCCCTTTGCGGAGCCGTAGGCAGATCTTTCTGTTACAGTCCAGCCTGAGGGTCTCTGCACAGATGATCCTCCCACTTCCTGCGACCCGCTCCCTCGCCCTCTGTCGAAGTCTCTAAGGCTCGTTCACCCAAGAAGCCTCGCGCCAGAGGTTGACTCTAACCTCAGTCTCTTCAGCAGCACCAGTGCAGTCAGCTGAGGCCCACAGTCGAAGGCCAGGGAGGCCAACTTACTCCTGCCGGCAGAATGCTGTCGTCACTCCGTGGTCGTGAGGAAAGAATTCCAGCCACTAGGACAGGCACGGAAGAGTACTCGACAACTCTGCAGGAACAGACACACGCTACAGAGCGCAGCATGGTGTCCTATGATAGGATGCCCAAGGTCACACCTTGTGGCAGTACCGGCCGTTTCCGGAAGCTCTCCATTTTGATCGGCTGCCAGATTCGCCTCCCGCGCATGATTATTCTAAGGTACATTTCTGTACTGCCCAAAAAATAACTGATCTCAATACACAAACATACGAGTAGTTTAAACATATATTTACATTCAAGATAACCCACATCGAGATATCCTGGTGTTTTTACATGTTTTCTACCATTTTTATTGCTGTTTTGTCTTTTATGTTTTTTTTTTTTTTTTTTACCGAATAAAGAAGTTTGACTGACAACCTACATCACAAACATATGTCGGCTTATAAAGTCTATTTCCTTCAAAGTGAGGAATGCGAAAGGCCTGTGACAGCGTCTACCATGACGTCACTCCTTGTGACATCATTGCACATTACGTATGCTAATGACCCTACCACCTTACCCCACTATTATTTGTAAGGACTTGTGCCCAGCATGTATGGACGCTGAAAAAAGGGGATGGATAAGAGGAGGATGCATGAAGAGATGAATGGTGAGAACGAAAATGGAGCTATAGATGAAAGGATGGAAAGATGGGAGGATGATGGAAAGAAAGATGAATGGTTTAGAAGAGAAAGGAAAGACAGGTAAATTAAGAGAAGGAAGGGGTGATAGAAGGAGGAAACATACAGAAGAATGAATGAGGAAAAACAGAAGGAAAGAGAAGGAAGCTTGGACGGAAAATACAGAATGGAGAGAAGAATGAAAAGATGGAAAAAAGCAAAGCAGCTTGGAGAAAATGAAGTAAAGTAAGTAGGGAAACGATGGAAATATCGATGGAGAGAGAAGAAAGGAAGGATGGAAAGAAGATGAAAAAGATAGAAAGAACAAAAGAAAAATGAGGAGAAAAAGACGGTAATAAGTGCACGAGAGGCTGAAGGGAATAGATTCAGAAAAAAACAAGAAATTAAAGAAAAGTAAAAGGGCATTTGCAATAGGTCTCATATTTGTGTAAGTTAGAGCTATTGGCGTTGAAAATGGCATTTTTTTTTATTTTTTTTTGTATGCAGTGGATTGATAATATCTGCATGGCACTATTGCCATTCGTACAACGTTGCGGCGCTTGAGAACCAAAATTTGGAAATAGGTTATGAAGGTAGGGAAACGAGCAACATGCTGGCTGTGAAAAAAAATAAGTAACCACTTCCTGGGAAAAGTAAACACTCATAGAGAATGCAAGATTAAGCAAAGCATGTGAAATGTAAGCAGGAGCAACATGATTACGTTAGCGATTTTACACTTCTAATATGCAGGTTGAATAAAGCCTGCCACATTTACTGTGCACAAAGGAGGGAAAGGGTGCAGAACCACAGGCTGTCCCCACGTGTCCCTTGGGACCTCTTTTGGACGCATAAGGTACTGCACCCTGCAATCTTGAGTTCAACACATCTCCAATGATTTTTGGGTGCTGTGCAGAAAAATAAAGCGCAGCACCTGTTTTGAGAAAAGTTTTTATTTTGTACATTCAGGTTATGAGGGAAAGGAGACAAGGGTAATATTCATTTTTGTTGTTGTTTTTTTTTTAATGAAGTACAAGGTCGCGCTAAAGGAAACTTCATGTAGTGATGAAAAGCGCTCTTCTGATCGAGTTTGCGCTATTTTAAACTTTATGTTCTCATGTAAAGCACTCAGGCACCAGCCGACACATGTTTCACCCCCTAGTAGTGGGTTCACCTGGGGCTTTTTCAAGCCTACATATGCGTACTCAACATGGTGCAAGACTGACATACTGTAAGAACTTCATGGGATTCAGCCCGTTATATTTAGAAACTATGAGTTTGATCCCTTGTATTGACCCAAACTATGGATTCCTTTTGGTGAATACAACAATCCTTGAAAAAGCCCCAGGTGAACCCACCACTAGGGGGTGAAACACATATCGGCTGTCCGGTCACAAGACAAAAGTCTTCATCCTCAAAACACTTTAACAAATTCCCTTGATCTCCAGGACTAATGGACACCAATAAATGTACTTGGATTCATCATTTTGACTCGGAGTATTAATTGGATACTATAATCAAGTTGCAAATCTGAAATCTTATACAATAAGTGGGTTTTCAACCTCCTTTATCTCATGTCCTTGGTTTTGGGGAAAACTGGTCCACACCTTCTCTGATAACCCACTAGAGGAATATAATTGGGCGTTCTTAGGAAGAGAGAAGTGCGCTATTCAAAACTTCACTTCTTGAACCCCACAACAGATGGCTATTAACCCTTTTGAGCGATTTCTTAAAATGCAATAGTTGTGAAATAGTTAAAGATGTACACAGACTGGCTGTGAAGTATCAGGGGTACATCCTGGGTGGAAATCATTATTTATTAAGCGAGTCAAAGCAAAAATGACATTGGCCTTCATGATTTAATCATCACTCCTAATGTTTGCAGCAGGCTTGATTAAAGCCATTTCGCCCGCCTGTAAATTAATTCAGTGTTAACACTTTTAAAGTTATAATGAGCTAGATGTAACTTATGAGAGCAACCATCATAATACACACCAAAGACGCCAACATGTACATTAAGTCATTTATGGGCATTGGTTGCAGCTCATTAGTACCAGTTTAACACCCAAAAACAGCAATGGAACAGTGGCCAACCAACCTCTGCACAGGCCCTTCCACTGTGCAGCAACAAGTACTGCTTAATTTTTTGTAACTTTTGAACCATTTGAGCTAGAAGCATGTTTTTTTTGTTAAAACGTGCAGATTATGCAGCATGTGATGGACTATGTAGCAAATGAGGCAAATCTATTATAATGCAAAAAATTCTGTGGCCAGACAATTGCATAATTCAAGTGGCCCTGCATACAGTGTAAGAGCCTTACACAGAGGTTTTAGTGAATTCACTTTTGTGTCAGCTTATTAGGGATAATGCATACTTTCATTCATTGGCACCCTGTGCTTCTAATCTCACATAAAGTATTGTTTTTTGTTAACAAACCACTCATAATTGCGAAGTAAATTATTTAAATGTGACAATTTTCACAGAAGAGATTTTAGGAAGCATACTGCTTAATATACAAATCTAGTATACACATTTAAGGGCAGTCACTATGTACTATAGTACTATGTATGTACTACCTTTAACACCTGTGTAGATCTGAGCTTTACGGAGTGGTTCTGTACCTTCCTTTCTGAAAATAATTACAATTTTAGTCTGTATCGGATGCTAGAGGAATTCCTAATATCAAAGTAAAATATTACCAGTAAAATGTGAAGCTGACGAGCTTACTGCACAAACCCTGAGAAATTGAGAAAACATATAGAGTACAAAATATGCATATTTACCATTTGGGCCCACGAGACAGTGACTAAGAGGCCAAATGTATTAAGAGATTTAGCAGTCACAGATTCTGTGATTAGGTAACTCAAAGACTTCGCAACCAGTAAATCATTTATTCATATGGACAAAAAAACACTTTTTCTGACTCATAAAATGGATTCTGCAAATCATACCGAAACAGAACTTGTAAGAGACATGTAATGGGCATTTCTTCCAAATTGCAAGTGGGTGTGGTCTGCTACAATGTTTTTAGACTAGAACGCAGTTATCAAACTATTGATCTTGCTACCGACCACCAACTTGGGGTGGTAACTAATGTGTAATGGGGAAGGTGGTCCTCTCTAGACCCCTACACCTTTGGAAATCCAAATGGCAGCTTCAGGATGAATAGACAGTGGTCCAGGTCCCACTGCATTTCTTTTTAAAGCCCTGTTTCATTTAAGGAAATCTGTCTGCTTTTAAAATGAAAAATGTTTTGAAATGCATTCACAGCGATAGTGGTCGGAGGTCAATTATAGGGGTTACAAATTGCGACCTGCCTAATGAATAATAATTAGGCATGTTGTTCTGCAAGCCCTTGCAATTTCTAATTTTCTAAATCAACCTATTAGTACACAGATGAGTCCGCAAATTAAAATACTGGTCGCTAAATGTTGATGCACAATTTGCAACTGCTTCTCCCGTCAGTTTGTATGTGCATCTGCCGCTATGCCTGTAGTAATTAGACAAGACACCACAGTTTCCTTGACTGTCCAGTATAGTTGTAGTCAAGTGTACATGGCATGACTGGTGGATGCTGGAGGAGTTATTTGTATGAAATTCAGTACAACAAATACAAGAGTTCAAACAGAGGTGTTACTTTCATTAAAAACAATGAATGGTTAAAAAAGTAAACAACCAGAACACCTTTTATGGTTAACCGCTACGCTTGATGGCAAGCTCGGTTATTAACCTGATGACCACGCCATGGCTCTCCAGCTCCCAATTGGGAAGGTGCTTCCTTTGTTTCAATTTTTAGGAGTGGAGCCATTGAGGAGGACCAGTTTCATAGGCACTTTTCCTGGAGAACTGGGGGACGTTGGCTTGGTGGGACAGAATATGCATGATAATCTAAAGCAAACCATCTTCTCATTCAGTCATTAAAATGTCACAAAGAGATGCACTGAGAGGGTCATGGCCAAAGACTCACCACTCTATTAGGAAACACCATGGGATTTCTGCTTTTTGTTCTTGCGGAATTAGTGTTTATTTCGGGATAAAGCAAAGGATCTTCTTATTTAGGTCTAAATAGACTTCCGATGCTTCGAGGAAGGGCTTTCTTTGTAGCCCTCCCATAGGGTGCAGTAAGAACGGTGTACCCATATCAGATTAACTGCCAGGACTCGTGGTGCTTCCCCTCCCCTACCTTGGAAAAAAGTGCTGCGAGATCTCCTGACAAATCATTATAGCTGGCATCTGGGTGACCTCCGGGACTGCTGAAAAACGAACACGGGCAAGTTTACTAAGAAAATGGATTAAAAACACAGGACAGAACAGCAGTGATAAACGTTAAACTACTTTCTTCCTTACAAAAGCTCTTTAGTTATTATATCAGCTTGATGAACAATAATTATCCCCCATTTATCCTCTAAATTTCCATTTAGTTATTTTCATGTGCAGATAGGTGCATATCAAATGTGGGCGTTCATGATATGCTGTACTGTTAATCAGAGGTGGTTTAAGAGAAATGTTTAATTACACAAAAATACGAGCAAGCAATTCAATTTGGTGATCAACGTTTACGGCTTGCACCATGCCAAGCTGCTTGGCATTTCAAGCTGTGACAATATAAACATTATGGGGCAGAATAAACGCCTTGCACTGTACAATGGTGGATGCAGCATGAACGTGTGGATTTAATTCGCCCCCAACTTGTGCTGGCATAGTAAATCTGCATCGAGACGCGTGTCATGTTGTTGTTGTATAGCACCTATCACCATTGCAGTGCCTTCTTAATCTTTCGTAAGGATCTGAGGAAACAGTGGTTTGTCCGAGGTTGGGTCTTGTCATCAGCGACTTCTACGGCTGAGATCTAAAATATTTTGTACAAGTTAGTGTGAAACGAGAGAGTTAACTCGAGTTATATCTTTTTTGTCTCGACTGGGTATGGGGGGATGTAAACTTGATGAAGGGAAAGGGGGAGAAAGGCCAGGTTCAGAGCGTTAGAAGGGACCATTGGGGTAAAATATTTTAATATGATTTGTAGAGATTAACTCTATGCTAATCTGGAAAGGGCTGGCGCAACCTTTCATTCTTTTTAGTTTGAAAACGAGAAAAAATGCACGGAAATGGCATGTCGTTACTTATCGCGACTGATCACAATCCCTGAGCAGGATCGGAGGGCAGGCTAGTCATGTCGTGTTAACCTGCTGAGGCAGCGGCCCGTCTCACCCACCGCGCCAGAATGGCTAGTGCCTCACTTGTCACAACAGCAGCACAAGATGACCATCGCTCGAAAGGGAGCGCTGCGGAGCTGTCGCCAGGCCTTGAAAAGCGGCTGCAGGGAAGGCCAGCAGAAGCCCGCACCGTGCCGAGCTGGCAGCCGCCCGAGGCCTCAGCTGTGCCGTGGTGGGCGTCAGAGCGACGCTGGAGGCAAAGTGGCACGGCAGGAGCTCGGCTAAGTACACGTGGAGCCGGGGAATCTGCCAAGCTAGGTATGGAGGCAAATCCTCCCCACCCTGCTAGAGCTTCAATTAACAAGAGCCTGCCCGTGGAGAGAGGAAGGACCAGGAAGGGGGGGGGGGAACGAGGGATGAGGAAGAGAATTGGCAGAAGAGCTGGCCAGATTGATACAGAAAGTTCTAGAAAATGGAGGGAAACATAACAGGCAGGGCACAAGTCCCAAACAAGCCTTTGGAATGCAATAGGTCTCGTATTTACTTGAGTTGGGAGCTACAGGCATTGTAAATGCATAACTGCAGGCCACTCCCTCTGGCAGTCATTGTTTTATCAGGTCCAGCTATTTTTAGGACCTACTTGCCTTTTCTGCCCACTTGACAAAGAACAGGTGTTTGGTTCAGTCAAAGTGGAAAAAAACACATTTAAATCTTGTTCTTGTTACATTTGCTCTGTGTTCAGGGACAGAGGTCAAAAGTCTGTTTGTCTTTTTTAATTCTGTCTGCAGAGTTCCAAGATTTTTAAAGGTGGCCTATCTGACCTGCTGTATAACTGTGAAATGAACAACTGTGTGGTTTTTTTTCTAGCATACATTTAAATAACCAAGTTCACAGTACAAACATTTCAAAATAGGTCAGTAGCTGTGAAAGTCAATTTTTTGTTCTTCAGTGTGATGAGAAAAAATATTTAATAGGATGAACACAAATAGGAACAAGTGATAAATATGTTGTGATGTGCAAGTGATAAATATGTTCCCTGAAACCTAGTTTTGACAGATTAGTAATACACTACATCGTTTTATAAGTAAACCTGAAAGTTACTCAGAAGGTTTGTGGACATTTCTTGGAAATTTACTGTTTGTAAATGACAGGGTGCTAATATATCATGCTTTAGTAATATATATTTTTTGAAAGTGAGTGGTTAAACAAACAGGGAAATACTTCTGCCCGGATGGCAATGCTATTAGTAAACTAAGACAAGTCACAGCTCATGTGTAACCTATATGTGGGCTAGATTTCTATTAGGTATGGAGTAAACGTTGAATCTGTTTAATCAAACAAAATAGCTTTTTTGTACAGCAGAAATGTTGAACTTATATATTTGATGCAGCACTCATGTGAGAATGAAGGAAAAGGAGACTCTGTAAAATAAAACATTTGTCTAGAATCACACAATTTGAGACCTATTTACAGGTCAAGTACATTACAGTTAGGACAAGCAGATTTTTAAAGTTACTCAACCTGCAGGTCAAGTAACAATTTTATGATTTTTTGAGTCCTGAACTGAACTTTTTTGCCACATTAATTGGTCAACCCTACCACATATTGTGGTAGTTTCTGCCACATAATACCAGTGGGCACTGCATATAACTGGAGGGCTATTAGTCCTACTGGAATAATTTTTTAAACAAGGTCCATAAAACACAAACTACCCCCCAGGTGCAAAACATATTTACTTGGCAGTTGGTTCAGGCAACAAATAATTGTACTCCAAGAATGCGTGCTTAATGGATCACTGTTCCTTTAGTGCAGTCTGGGGAGTCAAACAAAATGCCCATGATTTTTCACCCACTTGAGGAGAGCCAACTCACTTGCTATTAATGATCCTCATTCAGTCTTGAAATGAAACATTAGTTATAAAATATTGAACACTGTATAGCATTATCAACTGCAAGCTCTCCTGAGGTTAATTTTATAAATACACGCGCACACACAGCTCAAGTTTCACAGACTTAAATATGTGTAGTTCATCAAGTCAGGTTTCTGCTTTGTACTCACAGCATGTATCACATTATAAAGATAAAACTACAAGTCCCAGAATGCAAAGCAGAAACAAATGAAATGAGTGAATCACACATCGAACTAGAGAGCTGGACAACTCTACGAATACTACTCAAAGGGCTGGTTTCCTGCTTGTATTATGTTAGAAAAATAAAAGTACAAGTCCCAGAATGAATGTGTGCTGCAAAGAATGTGTACTAAGCAGATCAGAATGCATATAATGTAAAAACGATACCACCGATCAAGTTTGCGCTCTAAGCGTCGTGAGCTCCATGGCAGCCATGGAGCACAAAGGAAAAAAGTAGTTCACCCACACTGAAGTGTATTGGCAATCGTGTAATTACCCCTGTAACCAAGGCAGTAACCAAACCGCCCAAAGCCGGACAAACAAAGCATTTACCAATGGCATCAAGTGATTTTTGAAAGGCAAGCCCACGAACGAATGAAAGTGATGGGCGTGAGGTAAGCGTGGTTAAAAGCCCACAGTACTTACAACAGGTCAAAGCGCTTGAGCACTCGACCTAAAAATGAAGTGGGGGACTAACCAAATTAGGCACTATGCAAGTGACATGGGTGCATGACATTGTATATGGCATCACAGGAGGTGGCCTCACACAAGTTTAGAAGGTCTAATATGAGTACATCTGACCGCATTACAATATTTAACAAATGAGATTTTGCGTTTGGGTTGTGCCAAAAAGTGGCGAAACACAGACGCAAAATCTGGGACTCATGTTATACATTTATATTTTAAAACTCTACCAAAAAGAAACTGGCAACAAGGAGAAATGTAGCAGTAAATCTGTTCTGCTTAATTGGTTTAAACGTCTGCATTTTAAAATATCTTATGGGGCTAAGGCACTCGCTGCAGAGATGGTTATTTGTGCACAGTAAGTCTCAGGGAATACTAATAATAATAATGATAAGATCACTCTGGAGGTTAACGCACTTTCCGGAGAGATTTGTCTTGTTAAGACCCAGTGTTGAATCAAAGTAGCATAGAGGGTTAATACGTCCCATACAAAGTACATTATGCACCATGCAGATGACAGAAATGTATTTTATGTAGATAGGTAAATGGGTTAGTGTTTTTAACAGAGATTCTTTTGTTACTTGCAGTTCATAAATTGTAATCCTTCTAATATAGCACCGTGAGCTATCAAGAAGACATGACTCTTACACTTTGAAATCCTCTTGTCATATGTAAAAATCCCTTACATCGATTACACACATATGATTTATTGTCAATGTATAATGTGTGCATGTGATGTAAAGCGCTCTGACGCCATTGGGTGTAGCTCTATTAAAGTAATGACAATATAGTGGTATTTAAATTATTTGTTTAAATACTGGGACAGATCAAAACATCTGACATACTTATTGTGCGTGCATCTATCTGATTTACAGGGATTGAACAAAGTCAAAAGCATGCCTCTCTTATGTACTTGCGAAGTAATAACAAGCTGGGTGCCTTTGGTTCCCCTCCACTGCATTTGAATTTAGGTTGTGAGGCACCAGATAGCTCCCAGCCAGGATACCCAAACAAAAAGAGACCTGCTGCTCCCTTAAATTTGTCCTTTGTTTTGTGCCCAGATTGGATTTAAAATAATCAAGCCCACTTGCCACCTGCACATTGGTGCTCGGAACAAAAGCAGACAGCATGCAGGGGTTGATGAATATTTCTACGACAGAAATGCAACATATTTCAGTGGTGCCCAACTTGTGCCCTGTAATGAAAATAATTATGTTTGACCACTGACTTTGTGTTTCACCACTGTGCATATTAGTTGTTCAATGTTCACCAGTAGCAAATTACATTTTGTATTCAGTTTAGCTGCCTATTGGCTTTAATGTGGCATTAGACATTACATTTTGTATTCAGTGTAGCTGCCTATTGGCTTTATTGTGACGTTAGACACTGCAGATGAGCTGTGTTTTTCCACATGGTAAACCAAGCTTGTGTTTTTCGTATTTTCTCTCACTGAACACTAGCATGATAAGGAAGCGCATATTTTGTGTTTTTCTCTAGACAGCCTTGAAAACTTGGCCAACTTTCAACTGTGTTTCTTCCAACTCTGAACTACAGTAGCCAGTATGTTTTGAATATTATAAAAGGTGTCCCTGGGCAGCAGTGAGGGGGAATTTTCCCACGGGAGGTGGGAGGAGGAGAGAGTGTGCACCTAAGTTCACATTTGTGTTTGGCCGGCTGCCTTAGGCTGGACAAACACACATGTGCACTTAGGTTTCTCTAGCCCAGCTGTGCCTGTGCCCAGGATGTGTCTGAGTGGCAGTCACTGCTGCTCAGACCAATCCTGATGCTGCTTTCATGCTTCTTTTAGCATGAAAGCAGCGCCAGGATTGCTGCTGAGCCTGTGCTGGTACCCCTGCAAATGCTGGGACACCACAAGAGCAGCGAAGCAGTTGGAGATGCGAGGAAAACGGTAAGGTTTTTTTTCCCCAAAGTAGTTTCACCTGTCGTCATCCCCCCAAATTGCTGCTGTCACAGCTCCATTTTGTTCAAAACAATGAGAGCAGTCTCTCGCTCTCGATCTCTCCCTCTCGATCTCTCCCTGTCTCTCGATCTCTTGTATTCTAGCAGTAAGTATTTAAAGATTAAAGTGTCTTCAGTCCGGTGGCCCTGCATAGAGATAAAAGTGCATTTGCATGGGTCAGTGCTTTGCTTGAGAGTTAGGGGAAATGATCTTTATTTGAGCAACTAGCAGTAAAGATTTTTTTTAGGTAAGGGTATGCACTGACAACTTCTATCTCCCCACAACCCATTTATATTTCCTAATAATACTACCACTCTTAACCCAAAACAACATCACTATCTTTATTGTATTAATTTATGAGCAATGACTAAAGGCATATTTTTTAAGCAAATCCAATTGTTTTTGTAAGGCTTTTTGGGGTCCACAAGCACTGTATCATCGGCATCCAGCAACAATTAGATATTTCGATATCTTAACTTCAGTGAATACCCTCCCATTTCTTTCTGCGCAGGGGGAGAGATCGTAAATGTACAGGGAAAATAATAGCAGGACGAGCAGACAACCTTGTTTAAATCTATTTTCTGTGGCTATTTTTGGGAAAAGCTCACAATCATCACCAAGTAAATCGAGGCACCGGGTGGAAGAACACAGTGCAACTACAATTTTAAGGACAGTCTCTTGGATATTTAAATCACAAAGTATTTGCCATGTGGTGGGTCTGTGTATTCGGTCTGTGAAGCAATGTAGGCCAAATAGACAGGCATAATTTGTGTATATACCTATTTTTCCAAGATTATATCTAACGCTATGATGTCATCCAGAGTTGAACTACTCAGTTTAAAGCCAGCTTGCTCTAATGTTATGTTGTTATCATAAACCCAGCTTTGCAGGTGAATTAACACACTCTTCGCAAATATTTCACCAATGGAGTCGAGTAGCGTTATCTGCCTGTGATTACTCAGTAGGTTAATTGAGCCTTTCTTGTGTAAAGGGAGAATAAAGCTACTCCTCCATCAGGTCAGGACTTGTCCGATATATAGCAGTATTTAAAAAGAGGAGCCAAGTATCTAGACCACAAGTCTTTCTCCATCTTTCTGATAGTAATAGTTAATGTGTCTGGGCCCTTTACACCGAAAGCTCTGGCACAACGAATGATGTCCCTAATCTGTGTTTTGGATGGACAATATGAGTCAGCTTCCTTACCAACTGGGAACTAGAGGGAAGAAAACTGTGATCTCTGGCTAATTGACAGTATCAAGATTAGAGATGTAATACACCCAGTCCTCACTTGAGAATAAGCAGATTTTAGGAATGACCCTTTCGCTGGCCATTGCAATAATTCTCAAAGAGATTCTAGAATCTCTTTGGGCTATGGCCTCATAGACACCTGGCCTGTCTTCTTTTTACTATATTACTTAATTTCCTTCTATTCACACAGAAGTATAAAAATGAGTGCCTTGATTAGTTTATTTAAACTAGATCTTATGCAGGGGTCATTAGGAAGTCCCCTTTTTATCTGGGGAACTCATTGTAGGGGTTATGTGACAAACTTTGCCATTTTCTCAAATGTAACTACAGAAGTTGATCCCGACTCTGTTGTATCTTGCAATGCATTTATTTATTTGTTCTTTTATTTTTTGTTATTGGAGACTGTCCTATGCACCTTCCCATTAGATATGTTAAGGTGCACTACCCCCGCCATATACCAAGGCACATTTTCCTTTGGAGTGATAATACAGAGAATTTTAAAATTGTATGATCACTCAAAGGGGTATTTACAGTCTCCAAATTAGATAGCAAACTGTAAATAGTCAAATAAATAATAACTGAATTATGGAGCTAGAATTGAAAGTCTGTGGGTGGGGATAGCTATGACAAGTATACCATTAACAATAAAGAACCCATCATGCCTACAGCATTCTCAGAGAAGTGTCCTTCTTTTATGTACTCTACATCATCTCAGAAAAATGAGGCTAAGAATATTTAATTCTACATCCTTCTCTCTATCTGCAAACAGATGTGATAGGAAGCCCTAGTGTTGTAATCCTAGACAAATAGTGCATTGTTTATGTTTTCAGTTTCAGCTACTTTAAAAATATACTGAACGTGTAATTTAAAGAGAAATTTGTTTTTCGATACGGGGGAATATATAAGTCAATAATAAGAAGAATTTCTTTGTTAGAAATTTGGTTTCTGCTTGGCACAGGTATGCACCTCGCCCAAGCAGGAAATACAATCATAGTCAGGGTAAGTCACAAACACACCCTAAAATTAGCCTGTGTTTACCCCATGGTAGCTTGGCACAGAGCAGTCAGGCCTAACTTTAAGAGGCAATGTGGTAAGTAGTTGTGCAACGCTTCAAACAGTAAAACAGTGAAAGCACCACAAAAAGATACCACACCTGGTTAGAATAGTAGAGCTCAACGTAATAAACAAAACAAGACCAAAACAACAAAAATCCAATAAGCAGCACTTGAGATATTATTTTTTAAAGAATAAACTGTAAAATAGAGCTTAGAAACAAGAAGCACCAACCAGGGATATCTGGCCAAGCCGGACCGGGCAAAGTCAAGCGTTCAGGATGGCCGCAATAGAGACCGGCCCGGCTACCGGGACCCTGGTGGTCTGCTGAACAAAAATGCCTTAATCCTGATTGCGTCGATGTTGAAGATGCGGGGAGCAGGCTGAAGCGATGTGTCGATGTCGAGCCCCGCAATGGAGGCGATGCTGTGATTCTTTCCACATAGTAGCAAAGATGAGTCAATTTTCCCCACACAGCATCATTGATGCGTCTGGTCTGAGATACATGAGTTCAGAAGGTAATATGCAGAGGTTGATCCGTGCTGGAAAGGCAATGTGTTGATTCAGATCCAAGCAATGGGGTCAATGTGATGGCTCCTTTCCGCAACAGGGGCAATGTGCCAGGTCCAAGCCGCGCAGTGGTGGCAATGCGTTGAAGTGACTGGAGCAGCACCAAATAGTTTGGATGTATATTTTGTGAATTATGGTGTTTGGTTGAAAGGGGGCCATGTACATAAAATTATTTTTATAGTGATGTGAAAATATGTATTTTAAGGGTATAACATTGTCCCTGTATGTGTCTTGGTACTGTAAAGTGATGTTAGACTTTTTATGGTTGTTTTCAATTTACAGCCCTGAGCGGTGACACACTACCACATGGCTCCTCATTAGAATATTGGATGATGAGCTGGATAATTTTGTTTCTATGACTTGAACTTCTTGGTTGGATTATCTTTACTCATTTGAGAGGACTCTTTGTATACAGTTGAGCGCTCCTCTTAATTGCATTGATTTAGGACTGGAACAGCACTTTATGCCCACTTCCAAGGGCCAAGGACTGGATTTGCACCACTTTGCAGGGCAAAAGTTGGCAGAGTCCTGGTGCTGTAGCAGCTGATTTGGAAGTATTTTGCATCCCGTAGACTTCAGAAAACAGGGGATCAGTCAGATGGCCCTTGGAGTCACTCTGGGTGTTGGGTTAAAATAATGAGGTTCCAGTCTTTCTCATCCAGGCAAGGAAGGCAGGAGGTCAGCACAGCTAAGCAGGAGTTCAGCAGAGTAACAATCCAACAAGATGGCAGTCCTTATAGCAGCACAGCAGAATATCCACAGGCCCAGAAGTGTACTTAAGTGGTGGTGTCTGAGGACCAGCATTTATACTTTGTATCCTGGTTCAGGAAGGTGGGGAGTATTTTAGGCAGTGGCTTTGAAGTGCAAAGAATTCCCTTCCTTCCTTCCCTGCCCTGGCTACAAGCTACCTGTAATGACAATACAGGGTTGTTAAACGTCTTATTTGTGGACAGGGCACAACCTAATTAGGTGCGAGTAAGAGGCTGTGGCCACCTCCCCCCATTCTGTCCAGGATGCCCCATCATTCACACCTAAGCTCCCTTTGTGTGTGGCTATCCAGAGGGAATGCACAAAGCCCAGCTGTCACCCCACCCCACATGTGTACTGTTAGCAGGCTGCAGGGCACACAGGGCTGCGAACAGGAAAATGCAAACTTTCTAAAAGTGGGATTTTCAAAATTATATCAATAAATCTAAATTTACCATTAAGGAGGATTTATCATTACAATATGATAGGTACTAAACATGACATATCTACCTACTCCCAAGCAGGAATTATAGCTTATTAATGTAATAAGGAATCCTCAATGTTCATCCTATGAGAGGGGTAGCCCTCACAGTAGTGAAAAAACGAATCTGAAGGTTTTTCAGTACTAGGACATGTAAAATTTAAAGGAACACGTCCTAACTTTTAATTAAACCACACTCTTCTCTATTGGTTAGCTAGGGCCTCCCTTAGCATTTGTTGTACACACAAAGTCACACGAGTGTTAGCACACAAAATAGTTTAGTACACGACTTACGATTCCAGGGTGGACTCGAGGTAGGAATTGTCTGGGGACCTTTTCTGGACCGGTGTGCCACCTGAACTCAAGCCGTGGGTGTCAGGAGCAGAGTGGGCAGGATTTGCAGATCAGGGGTGGTTCTGGAGTCTTTTTTGGAGCATTTTTCTGGACAGGGCCGCTGTCCTCTGGAGTTCTTGGTCCTCTGCTGGGCTGGTAGTCCTCTGGGGTTTTGTAGAGGTTGCTGGTCCTGCAGGATGCGTAGTCTTCTTGGAGCAGGGGTCCTTGAAGCTGCAGACAAAGCGATAAGGCTGGGGCCACATCAGTTGTCGTCTGGAGTCTTCACTAATAGGGTCGGCTTAGCAATCCTTCTTTCTTCTGAGGTCACCAGGAATCTGGTGAGCTAGCTTCAGAGGTGCCCTTAAATCCTAGATTTAGGGGTGTTACTGGGGTCAGTAGCCAATGGCTACTGTCCCGGAGGGTGGCTACACCCTTCCTGTGCCCAATCCCTTTGGGGAGGTGGGCACATTTCTCACCATATTGGTCCCTGTCCTCCAAACCAAGATGGAGGATTCTGCAGGGAGGGGGGTCACTTCAGCTCTGTACACCTTAGGTATGGTCCTAGCTGGAGTGGTCACTCCTCCCTGTTTTACCTAAGTTTCTCGCCGGACTTGCTGCTAAAGGTGGGGCTGCTGCCGGGGGTGGGCATCTCCTCTAGCTGGAGTTCCCTTGGGCACTGTAACAGGAGGCCTGAGCCTTTGAGGCTCTCCATCAAGTGTTGCAGTTTCCGCAGGGGGGAGGTGTGAAGCACCTCCACCCAGAGCAGGCTTCAATTCTGACTCCAGAAAGCACAAAAGGTCTCAACCCATGGGATTAGAAACTTGTATTTTAGTGGCAGGCTGGCACAGACTAGGCAGTCTTACACTAAAGGGTTAAGGAACAGGGGGGCATCTCTAAGATGCCCTCTGGGTGCATTGTACAATAAATCCAACACCTGTATCAGTGTGGGTTTATTGTGCTGAGAAGTTTGACACTCCCCAGCCTTCAGTGAAGCCATCATGGACCTGTGGAGTTTGTAATGACAAACTCCCAACCTATGTACTTAATATGGTCACACTGCACTTACAATGTCTAAGAAGGGACTAAGACACTGTAGGAGTATATTGCTCAAGCAGCTATGCCCTCACCTGTGGAATAGTGCACCCTGCCTTAGGGCTGTAAGGCCTGCTCCAAGGGGGACTTACCTAGACCACAGGCAGTGGTTGGTGGCATGGGATCCTGAGAGGGATGCCATGTTGACTTTACCTTTTTCTCCCCATCAGCACACACAATCTGCAAAGGCAATGTGCATGCAATTGGTAAAGGGTAGCTTAGGGTGGCACAATACATGCTGAAGCCCTTACGGACCCTCCCTGGTCACAGAGCCCTTAGTACCACTGTTACATTTTACAAGGGACCTAACTATGTGCCAGAGGAGTGCCAATTGTGGGAACAATGGTACAGTTTAGGGAAAGAACACTGGTTCTGGGGCCTGGTCACGTCAGCATCAATAGCAGGCAAAACGTGGGGGGTAACCATGCCAAAAGGGGCACTTTCCTACACAGTGCACTTTATTGGGGTCTTATAGGCACATTAAACATGCCATTTATGGGTAAATCATTATTAACATGTCTTAAGGAGTGAGCACATGCACTTTAGCACTGGTTAGCAGTGGTAAACTGCTCAGAGTTCTATAGCCAACAAAAACAGGTCCAGCAAAAATGGAGGAGGAGAGGCAAAAAGTCTGGGGAAGAGCACCCTCAGGCTGACAGGTCTAACACCCGTCTGGAGTTGTTTTCCAGTTGAACACTAGATACTGTACTAAATTTGAAATACGACTAACCCATTCATAGGGCCCAAAATAATCCACAGAAAGCAATGTTGCAATCCCACCACTTGCATGACCTTTCCTGGATTTGTTTGCTGGACAGATGATTAGGTAAAAATTATCAATATCTAAAATCCCAGTGCACTAAGTCTCTTGTAGACAAATAATATCTGTGTTCAGAAAAGTCAAGGAACACAATTTTTGAGATGCAGAGGCGCAGCCAGCCAAATTCCAGGAAATAATTTTAAGGCTTTTATTGAATATACTGCATGGTTGAGTCCGAGCTTAAATGTTTAGAATTAAGTGCTCCAGCCAACCAGTTCCATTTTATTACTTACCCATTTTCACTAGGCCGTGGAAAATGATAATCCTGACCTAGATAACTGACAGACCTTCATCCCGACCCTACTAAGATAAATGTCAATTTTGCACAATTTACCAACTCTTGTGAAGAGGCACTACAACCTACAAGATATCGGCTATCACTTTAACCAGGGGTGTTTCAGAGTGAATGGGGTTCTGTCCTGGAAAGTAAGAATTAACATCAGTGCCTCTGGCTAAAGAAGAAATCACAATTATCCAAAATTAAACTAACAATTACCCTCTAGTTAAAAGTAACTCTGGATCTCTTCTCAGAAGAGGTATGGAGTAACTGCAATAAAGAGATGTCTTTACTCCTTACCAATCTCAGTGGCTATAATTCTGAAAGACAATTCAATAGAAATGAACCAATTAAAATGGCAGAATCATCATCAAACAATACGGTGAAAACAAGATTCAAAGGCAAGTCTTTTGTTTCCATTTCACGATGCTTTGGAAGTGACAAGGATTTCTCGCCGGAGAGCAAAAAGGTTGGTCGAGGAATGGCATTTTGAGCCTTCAGGTCCGAAAACATGGCTGTGGGTGTTTGTATTACTTAGTCGACAAGGCAGTTTTGCTGGGGGTTGATAATCCCTCTTATCTGATGTTACCTTATTGGGAGCTATATCCCCCTGTTTTGTTAAATGACTATCACAAGGGCGAGTTGAAGAGACCGCTAACTTTCTATATGATCTTACGGACTCATTTCAGGAGAGAATCTTAATTTCCTCACTCCCCTTTTTACAGCTTTTGATGTTGCCTCCTTTGTCTCAGTTGTTATCCCTTTTTGGTACTCCTGAAAAACTAGGGGCATTAAATTGCACATGGATTTTCTTTTTATTAAAGATTGGAAACGGTTTGTGAGGTACATCCATCGCGAGGGGCTTGCTTTCCATATTACACGGAGGAGATGAGTCAGGGCACTGTGACAGCTCTTCAAAGAAAAGTTCTCATAACTTCTCTCTTATCCTCCTGAGGACCAATAACAGCCTATGACCAAGGGCAGCCAGCCTCTATACCAAGCTTTACACCTTTTTTTTTATTTTTATATATACCTCGCTTTTATTTTCTTTCAAGGATACCTCTGCCTTTATAGGAAATTCGTTAAGTATCACAGATAGGATGTCAAACTTGCTATCTGAATTGTGTCTTTTTTTCAAGCAAATTGAGAAAAAAACCGCTCTAAACAATTAAGTGATTCCAAGTATTGAACATATTCCCCAGGTAAATGAAAGGAGATATTCACATTAAGTACTGGGGACCTCGACATACTGGAGGCAGAAGTTTTAAGATTATTTGGGGTGTTACTGGATACAAACATAGGGATTTTCTTAGTTGGAGGATTCTGGGCTGCTGTGGTCGGAGAATCGTTTGCTACACAGGCAATGACAAAAGATTGTTTATTTGAAGTAATATCTCACTATGTGTAGTCCATCTCAGGGGACTTGGATGGATCAAATCTGGTCAGTACTTCCTCTGGGGCATTAGTATTATCGCAGGAATGATCCCCAGAGCTAGGTGAACCCTGTGGATTAATACTATCCTCACCTAACAGAATGCCATCTTCTGTAAATTTGAGAAACTAGGTGGGGGTCGTAGACAGTCCCTTCAGTGGGCCAATATAATTTGTTTTATTCTTTAGGAGATTTGATCTGTTTTTTGACACAATCTACAGGAAATTTACTTTGCCCAAACTGAGGGGCAGATTTACAAGCCCCTAGTGCTGCCTTAACACCTCCTTAGCGCAATTTTTATGACAAGGCGGCATTAAAGTGGCCATATCCCAGGCTATATGTTGCAAAGTGGCACAATGCATTGCGCCACTTTGCAGCCCCTTGTGTCACATTATGCCTGCGTCAGACAATGTATGAAAGGGGGGGTGTTCCCGTGCAGGGAGGCGTGAAGAAATGTTACAGTGAAATTTACAAGATTTCACTGCACCATTTTTTCTGTCACTTTGAACGCCTGCTCAGGGAACGCGTTAAAGTGGCGCACCTATAATAATCTATGGGGCTCTTTATGCTTTGCTGCACTAGCATCTACATTTTTGATGCTAGAACAGCAAGTGCCACAACAGCGTCAAATGTTTTGATGCCATTGTGGTAACGACCGCCATGGTGCGCCGTATTGTAAAAATGGCGCGAACGTGGTGTCGCTAGGAAGGGCAAGGGGGAACGCAAGCAAAGTGACGCGTGTGGACTGATCTGATAAATCACTTTCTTGTAAACCTGCCCCTAAGTTTTTTAACCGTGATTCTCTTTTTGAAAGAGAGAAGGTATAACAGGTGAGTTAAAAACGTGTATACCATCTTCGTGTCTCCTACTGGCTTTTCTATATGAGAGATAATCCAAAACAGTCACTTCTGACAGGCACGGGAAGACAGGGAGGTTAGGGCGGCAGATGGGGGCGACCACACCCCGGTTCCAATAATCCGGCACGCCTTTTACGACCATGCGAGCACTCTAGCTTACCTTGCACTCCCTGGATAAAACCACAACGAAAGAGTGGAACAGGAGCAGCTGCTTTACCGCAGTGACCTACGCACAAAACACACACATCGTTCTGTTGTGTCCCCACATCACCCCCAAGGCCGAGCAGAAAGCACGAGGAGGAGCAGGGCGCAGTTTTTCAGACACCTTTCCCTCGGTGGAAGGCCGGGACGATGATTAATAGGAACAGTAATATACTGAAAAATATCCATGGTGCAGCCGAAGAAAACACTGCTTAATCTCATCTTTATTGCTAGAGCTCCGTCTGCTGCCAAGACTGGCACTTAATCAAAGCGCTGCCCCCCCCAGAGCTCGCGGGGCTGTAAAGAGCAGCACTGCGCCAATATTAAACTTTGAGTGTCAAAAACTACAATCTATTACAGCCTCCACGGCAGAGTAACTCATATCGAGCGCAGAGTGAGAGCCGCCCCGGGCCGAAGGGCAGCACGGTGTGTGGTGAAGAACACCTGTGACCGGCCCCGAAGGAGCTGCACAGCCCGGGCCGCCACCAGCCTCTCCACACGCACCGCGTTGTCCGCTCCTCGCACCGGGAGGCCTCCCTCCTGCCGCTTGAACGCCTAGAGCTCCTTCCCGTTTCAAGGTTCAAATGAGTTTATTATGTGATACCGATCACCTGGCCGCGCGACTCCATCATGAAATTCAGTTGTTACCCCTTCGTTCCTTTCCATCGACCCACCGACGACACAGCAACTTTTCACAACTATGTTGACCGCACTAGCTAAAAACACTGGTCAGGTCACCCCCAAGTTTATAAAGGAGCAGCGTGGACGGCCCTCAACTCGCGCAGACACTCGGAGCAGGCGAGTTCTCTAATTTCAGAGGAAATAAACTGTATTATTAGCACCCAGTGTGTCTCCAAGAGCTTGGCGAGGGAGTTGGTGTAAAGATGAGGACACACGTAATCTTGTATTTCTTAAGTTTATTTTCTCAAGCTGGTCCACACATCCTTTCTCAACCGTCTCCCATATCAGAATGCCTCAACCTCCAACCCCCAGGTTCCATCTCCCCACATTCTACATTCCACCCCTCAACCTTCCACTATACTTAAACATACAACACACTTTCTCTCCTTAAACAAAACTAACAAAAGAAATATAAACATTAAAATACATATAACAACAGAATACAGAAAATGTATTGTAAATCAAAACATAATGTAAACACCATACTTTTTTCTAAACAAAGTCTTTGAGCTTTGCAGGCTGTCGTCTCGTCCTGACATAGGACTTTACACGTGACGCAACAGAATTATAATTCACAGGATGATAATTCACAACAGAATGATCATCCATAGTAACATTACCATTACTGTCACCCAACTCCATATTAGCCTCTCCTTCACAAGAACCATTCTCACAACTTGCCCCTTTTTTTATACAAACACCAGATTGCATCCCACTTCCAAACATCACTAACGGATCAGTTCCACAATTTCTGTCATGATACTCAAAATTACCAGCACATTTTGCCAATCTGCTCACATTCCACACTTTACCATCCTGTGTAACAACACTTTTTTTTAACACTTTTACAACCTTCAAAGCCCTGCCAAACTTAGATGCACCTTTCCTCACAAAACCTGGCTCACGCACCTTTACCCAATCACCAACCGAAAAACTAGGTTCCCTCACCTTCCACTTGTCATCATATCTCTTCTTAAATTTCTCTGGTTTCCCCCTCACCCTTTCTCTAACTTCCTCCACTGAGATATCCTCCCAGTCCTTACTCAGTTTCTTCTTAAACCACCACGGACACAATTTAGACACAGGATGTCTTCCTTTCAGTAATTTGAATGGACTCACTTCCGTGGTACTTTGCGGGGTAATGCGATAATACCACAACTTCTCCCTTAATTTCTCTTTCCACATTCCCCCAAATCCTCTTGCCCAGCAAATACTATCCTTAAGAACTCGATTGAATCTCTCTACTTGACCATTCCCTTGAGGATCATACAGAGGTGTAGTAACATGTTTGATATTACTATATTTAAAAAAACTTTGCATTTCACCAGAAGTCAGTTGGACGCCATTATCCAAAATCAACACCTCCGGATATCCTTCCCTAGAAAACACCTCCTTGAAAAACTCAATAATAGTTGCAGATGTCACCTGAGCAACCAACTTCACCTCTGGCCATTTGGAAAAATAGTCAATTAACACCAAAGCATAACGTGTATCTGTTGGAAGAGAAAAAAATGGGCCAGAAACATCAAAACCTAACTTCTGCCACGGACAATTCGGCCAGGGAATAGGTTCAAGGGGAGCAGGTACTGTTCTCAGCATTTTCTCCGCATTTACACACACACAACACTCCCTCTCAACCCGATCTGCCATTTTGTCTAAACCAGGCCACCAAAAACAAGTGCGTATCAATCTTTTCATAGAAGACATTCCAGGATGACCACGATGTACCAGTTTCAAAATCACATCTCGCATACCCTTGGGTGGAATGCACTTCCCATTCTTAAACAACAACCCACTCTCTAAATGCAATTCATCCCTAACTTTAATGGTTCTAACTCAGCAGCTATACAATTCCTTCCTGGCCACCCGTCCCTCACATATCTCTTAACCTCTTGGAAAACTAAATCCTCCTCATCACACTTCATCCACTCATCTTCATGTATACTACCAAACTCGGCAGACATGTATCCAGACATAGAAGATACCACATCCCTTTCCACAATACTCACACCTTTCCCTTCATCCTGTGGAAGACGCGACAAACAATCCGCTACAGCATTACTTCTACCCGGCACATACTCCATTTTAAAACAATACTCTTGCAACCTGGAAACAAGTCTGGCAATACGGGCAGTGGCATTCCAACCTCCCCCAGGAGATAAAATACCTACTAAAGGCTTATGATCTGTCTGCAGAATGAAATTGGACCCCCAAATATAGTCCCGAAAGTGCTCCACGGCCCAAATGCATGCTAGCAATTCCTTCTCAATTACTGCATACCTTCTTTCTGCATCCGTCAATGTGCGAGAAGCAAACGTAACATTCCATTTGTCTCTCCCACATCTCTGAGATAAAACCCCACCAATCCCATACATGCTTGCATCAACAGTAACTATGCATTGTGCTCCCACACAAAAAGGTCTCAAAGTAGGCGCCTGTATTATCTCTTTCTTAATCCTCTCAAATGCATTACTCTGTTTTTCTGTC
This sequence comes from Pleurodeles waltl, assembly GCF_031143425.1. NCBI lineage: Eukaryota > Metazoa > Chordata > Amphibia > Caudata > Salamandridae > Pleurodeles > Pleurodeles waltl. Next base: position 971,000,628 of record NC_090446.1, on the reverse strand, counting down.
CATACATATTGGACTCCTTTTCGCGTAAGCTCCCTCAAAGGCTCCATTTTTGTAGCAAAATTCTCAATAAATTTGCTATAATACTCACATAAGCCAGTGAATGATGATAATTTTTCACGATCATCAGGAGCAGGAGCATTTACTATTGCTTCCACTAGGGATCGTTTTGGTACAACACCTTCTCCCGAAATTGTATGACCTAGGTACTCAACAGATTTCAAGAAGAATTTGCACTTCTTCTCCCTTAAAGTCAAACCATTCACACTCAACACTTTACAAACATTTTCTACATGCAGTTTGTGTTCAACTTCATCTTTTGAGAAAATTAAAACATCATCCTGGAAACACTTCACATATTTGTCCATGTCTTTAAACAAATGAAACATCGCTCTCTGGAAGACTGACGCTGCTGACGCCAATCCAAACGGCATCCTCTTAAATTGGTATAACCCTTGCGGGGTGATAAACGCTGTGAGATGTCTAGAATCTTCCGTTAATTCAATTTGGTGATACGCCGATCTCAAATCCAATGTGGAAAAAATATTCGCCCCCTCCAACGTACTAATGACCTCATTTATCTTGGGTAAAGGATGGCAATTCACAATGATGTTAACATTTTACAGCTCTCAAATCCACACACAGTCTCAAAGAATTGTCAGATTTTCGTGCTAAAACGATCGGAGAAACCCACTCAGAGGATTCAATCTCTTCTATCACACCCTCATTCACCATATCTGACAAGATCTTCTTTAATTCATCTCTGACACTAATGGGAACATTCCTAAGTTTCTGAATTACAGGTTTGGCATTAGCCTTGACTTTAATTCTGTGGCTGTAGTTGATCAATTTGCCCAATTTACTAGTGAAAACTTGTGGAAACTTAGAAGTAATCCACTCTGTTGCCTCCCTGGACTCTATCACTAATACAGGTTCACTACACCGGGGATTCAAAATTACACCCAATTTTCCTTGGTCCCTCCATCCTAGGACATTAACCCCCTTAACTGCAACATACAATTTAATATTGGCACGTCTCTCTTTAAAAGTGATTCCAGTTTCAACAAAACCAGTCACATCAATAGTCCTCCCTTCAAAACTTTCAGCAATAATATCTGGTTCCTTCAAATCTGTCAATTCCCAAATTCCCTCAAAGACTTGCTTAAAATAATCTTGTGTAACAATTGTCCAAGGTGACCCCGAATCTGCCATTAACTCCAGCCTCCTCCCAGCGATTTGTACCTCACATCTAGGTCGTTTTATCTGTTCGCACAGTATTTCATCCCCATGCTTGAGTGACAATACCATGCCCTTTTGCTCATTATCACCCTTCAGCCAATCATGACCATCTTTACCACTACTAACACACGCCATCTTCCCTTTGGCTACATAGTTACTTTTCTTGAAATCTTTACATACCCGAGCAAAATGTCCCAACCTTCCACATTTCATACATTCTTTTCCAACTGCCGGACATTGGGGCGACGATGCAAGATGGTTCACACTACCACAACGGAAACAGGATAGTTTCTCCATCCTATCTTGTCTCACCCATTTCTTACCCACACCAGCATTCTTGAAACCAGGATTACCACTCGAATTACCACCCATCATTGCACCCACCACCTCAGATTCTATATTATTAACTTTATCGACATCCTGTACAGATCTCATCCACTTCTCAGATTGCTCTAGAGCTTTCGCAGTAGAGATTACATCTTGCAATTTAGGATCCCCCATAACCCACAGATGTTCTTGGATCTTCCTGCTTTTCACATGCACTATAATTTGATCCCGAATCATCTCATCAGTCATATCACCAAAATTGCAATGTATAGATAATCCTCGTAGTGCTGTTAAAAACTCATCAAATGTCTCATCAGAATGCTGTGCCCTAGTATAAAACTTGAATCTATTTAATGCCAGACTTGCAGTAGGTTTGAATCTCTTCTCCAATCTCATTAGTGCTTTCTTGAAAACGTCCACTTCTCCCTCCGTATGATCTGGTAACAGTACTGGTGGTAAAGTTCTGAAAACCATCTGCCCCTCAGAGCCTAAACAATGTAATAAAATATTTTTTTTCCTATCTTGTGACATTTCGTCATCATCAATAGCTTTCATATAAGTCAAAAACTCTTCCTTCCGCCTAGTCCAATGCAATGGTGGTTCTCCCTTGTTCTGTAAAAACTTTGCAGGAGGTTCAAACTGCATCTTTTCTCCCTTTTCCTTTTAATAAGTATACTTATATATAAAAAGGGGGAAGAAAAAAAAAAATAGGAAAAAATAAAAAATAAATAAAAAGAAATTTATGTAAGTGACTTTAGTTGTTCATAAAGTTAATGAATATTTGTCACAACGATGTTCCTTTTCCGCATTTTTCCTTTAAAGACCTTCTTTAGTGACAATAATAGAAGAAACCATCCGATAGTCCTCTGTTTATGTCTAGAAGACAAAGTCCCGGCTCGGCCCAGAACAATATGCAGAGAACAGCACAGACGGCAGGAACAGCAAGAAACAGGTGTACTCCAACACAGGGCTGCGCAAACAAGTAAGGTATATTGCTAATGTAATCCTCATGTAATCCTCAACACAGCAGTCTTCCACTTAAATTCAATCCGGTACGATGCGAAGATTCGCTACTGCGCGTATAGCACAGAATGTACAGCACGCTCTAGGATCCAGAAAAGGATGTCGCGCGGCGCGTTGTTTAAATTAGGCCGCGTGACCAAACCCACAACGGCAGTTCAAACTGGCAGGCAAAGGCAGCGAAGAAGGAGGAACAGAAAGCACTAAAATAAAATAAAAACTGAAAGCCCACCTTCACTGCCGTGCCTCCATATCGCGCACTCGTTCAATTCATGTGTTTCCTTCTGTTGAAATTGCGTGAAGTACTACTCCTTCACCTCCTCCGTAGTGTGCGCCTGGAGTACATCCTGTCAAACCTTTAAAAGTCCACTACTTCTTTCATTGAATCTTCCTTTCCCTCGTCGCCAAAATGTAAAGATGAGGACACACGTAATCTTGTATTTCTTAAGTTTATTTTCTCAAGCTGGTCCACACATCCTTTCTCAACCGTCTCCCATATCAGAATGCCTCAACCTCCAACCCCCAGGTTCCATCTCCCCACATTCTACATTCCACCCCTCAACCTTCCACTATACTTAAACATACAACAGTTGGCCATCTCCATCCCTGTTATGTGCCACAGGCAAGGTACTCTGTCTCTCACTTCCGGGGGCTTATCTTTGCCCCATAAGGCAGTTATGGTGTGTTTCGCTGCACAGAGCATCAACATCAGTTTTCACTTTCTGCAGTATAATAGGCATATTTGAGGGTCAGTGACACCGAGGAAACGCCGAGAACCTAAGAAGTAGGACCTGGACCTGGAAAGCGCAGACAGTACCTTCTTCCGAAATGTCTGCACTTTGGGGTATTCCCGGAGAAGACAATTAATGCGGCATCTACATCACATCCCCACCAGCATTACAGGGAGTTATCTTTGTCCTTTTCACATTTTTTATATGCTGTGTGGTGCCAATGAGGCTATTTTATATAGCGCTTCCAGTGTGATCTTGCTAGGGTACGAGCTCTGGAATGTATACACCTCTCCACGCTTTCCAGTCAGTACTCTAGCAAGAGAATTTCCCACCACCTCTGTCCCGGGGTTTTAGAGGGTGTGCCTTCTTGGGTTAGCAGCAGTGCTTTATTTGAGCTGGTGGTTTCTAGTGCTTGGCAGCAGCACTTAATTGTTAACATGAGCAACACAGGTGTCTGCCACATGGTGGCGCTGTTTGTCTAATACAGAGACGAGAGAAACAACAGTTGGTTATCAATTCAGTTTACATTAAAATAGATATTACCTGCCTTCTATGCCATTCCTACAGCTTTAGGGCCTGGAATAGTCTGAAATGTCACACTTGTAGGGCTTCATGGTTAGTAGCTGTGTTGGTTCCTTCATAGGCAGCGCTGACGGGAGCAATTGGCTCGTGCAAGCTGCAGTGGCCTCCTGACCAGGGCCCCTGCAATTATTTTTTCACAAATCAAGCACTGGGTAGCAGCTTGTAAATATCGGAGTCAAGTTTTTTTTTTCTAGGGTAAACAACCGCTGTTCAAATTTAAATTAAATTAGGTAATTTGCTGAAAGGAGTTGTTGAATAGTCTTCCTTTAACACCGCAAGGTGGGGTGGGTGAAGGGTGGGACTGCAGTCTCTGTTGGCAAAGTGTAAAAATGAACTCTTTTAGTGAGGCCAGCCTTTTGTTTCTTCCCTGATCACTATACAGTGTGGCTGTTGATAGCCTGGTGCAGAAAGCTCAGTTACTTGTGCCTGCCTGCTATCCGTTCTGAAAGTGCAGCGAATAAATTCATATCTCCCCACTGCTTTGATTATAGAAAAATGGGAGCCACTGCCCAACTTGTAGTTCCAGTTCCAAATCCTATTTGACCAAAGGAGGGAGTGATCCACAGAGGACTGCTGTGCAACCTGAGATGGTGTCGGCCTAGCAGCTAGCTTCCCAGAGGTGTGGAGATATCAGATTAAGTCTTCTTGCTGGAAGTTGTTCGTCTAACTTGAAGCACCTAAAAGACAAACTGCCTACTGAGTACAGGAAGGAGCCTGCCAACTCTACACAAAGTGTGACTGTCCCGGGAGTGCCAGGAACAGCTTGCCCCCAATGGCCTCTATGTCCATCAGAAGGCAGACTGCTCTTCAAGCATTGAGGGACACTGGTACAATATCTATGTACTACATGCTAGCAGTTGTGTTGGATTCGCAGGCCACTGTCTTCACCACTGTAGATAAGACAAGAATTGTGCCCACGGCAGACTATGCCCCACCAAGAAAATGAGTCAGAGGTGCACTGTACCCACCACCATCTAGAACTGAGCCGGAGGGGGACTGTGCCGCTGCGACCAAAAACTGCACCTCAGGTGAACCCTGCCACTGCAAAGAAAGATCCCATTATGGCTATCCTGATGCTTCTGTCAGCTTTCGTTGGTCCACCTGCTGCTTCACACCGGTGATCCAAAAGCATGCCGGAGTCATTTGCCTCTTACATCCATGGGTCCTTTCTACTATAGATCTGCAAACTGGGTCAAGTCGAACCCTTTCAAGCCCTTCACTCGCTGTGGTAGTGGGCAGTTACAGGCTTCATGGGGAGGTGGTGTTGGGGGTTGTAAGCCCAGCACTCAACAATCATCCAGCGGTCAGGTGAATATGAAAAAGGGTCATTTGGGCCGGGGGTGAGAAGAACTTTTTTTATCCCCAGACAGTCAAAGAGCTCTACAACGTGCAGACATCTGCCAGCTTGTATTTTTCTTGACCCACCCTCTTGCCTGAGTGCTCAACGGCCTGAAAGATGACCGAAGAAGTTTGATGTTTTTAATGTGGGGTCAGCAAAGCAAAAGTCTCTTCAGGTCAGACGGTACACCCAGACTGTATGACGCCAATGGTGGAGGGCGGTTACTGCCTCTCACAAGGCTATGAGAAGAACGTCCGTAGTGGCAGATGACATTCTAATGAGGCCCGCAAGCCTCCTTCCTTACCTCCAGCCGTGTAACCCTCTGCTTGTAAAATCTATTAATCCCCCTATAAATGAGGTCGTTCATGTCCACCTGCATATACAAGTGCATATGGTGGTTTGTGACAACCTTCTACATGTAGAATTTGTCTGCTGTGTGGTTCGTGCACCACACCGAAGGACACATGGAGTGCAGAACAACAAACCATCTCCCCTTCCATGTTGCTTTATAGGTATGGCATTTCTGACATAACTTTTATTTGCTCTGGTTTGTAGGGTATCTGGAATGGGCTAGAACATCTCCAATGAACACCTGCCAGCCCTAACCAAACTAAAGGACAGAGGACTAATCCAAATATTTTTTCTGCTCCGGAGCAGAAAAATGCAGCGAGGTTAGTTCTGCTGCTCATCTAACCAGCTACACTTGGAGAATATGGCCCATCCCACCTTGAATCCATATTTCATGGCGGTGTTTGAACACCTACTTGTTCCTGCATTGAGAGCGGTCTGGAGTGTGCAGAGAATCCACCACAGAACTTTACCTTGCTATCCTTGTAATATACCTAGCCAGTCACCTACCTGTCTTTGCGGGGAAAGGCCAGGGAGATATGCTATGCTCTGGTTGTCCAGGGTAATGGATTTTGAAGGAGGGGCACTTTTTCAATGGACCTAGCTTCCCACTAGATGAAGATAAACATTTTCCCTGCTAAGCCAACAGGTTGAACTTGCATGGACTATTGCAGAAGGCCAAATGTGTCAGCACAGAGGGATATTCACCAGCAGTTGTAGTCAAAGTTGCTGTTCCTTACTCGCTTCACCCATGAAAGTTGTGACTAAGCCCAAGACAGGGCTGCGCTCCGCTCAGAGAAAAACAAGAGGCTATACTGCCCACTTGTGAGATGAGCTGCCCACTGGCCAGGAGGAAGAAACCAAGGACCTAGTGGACAGCAGCAAAGTCCAGTGGACTCAAGCCTGAATAGAGAAGATCTGGAGGCAGTGATTATCACAGGAGTCAAACTGACCCCGTAGTTGCACTGTCAAAAAGCAAACCAAATTTACTGTCTTTGCACCATGTTTGAGAACAAACAGGAGACATTGCAGGACCCCAAATGTGGTGAGCCTGCATAACCCTCCTTCAACTCACCACACCTTACACTATTAGCTTGGGAGACCGTACCATCCAACGCCCCAAGACAGACTACCAAACACCTCAAGGCAGAAAAGAATACACGATTTCAGTTGGCTGAGACTACTCCGCGTGATTATTTTAGTGTCTGACCTACACCGCTACATCATCCAATCACCTGAATATTGTAGTTTAAAGGTGTGGCTAAACTCTAAGCCTATATCCTAGTTATCAATAAGAATCTATGTGCGTCCCACATCCACTGTAAGGACCCCTGTGAAACAAAGATTTTGACTGGGGTCAACTTTTATAAAGATTCAGGCTCTATAAGCCTAGAGTCAATAAATGAAAGGACTGCAAAGGAAACAAAGCTGTTTTTCAAAGTATAAAAACATATAAGTGGCTCCAGTTAAAAATAATTGCAATGCATTAATAGTTTTCAAGGCCGGTTATCAATCAGGTGGAGCACCTCTTCAAGTAACTGATAGTCAACCTTGAAACTTATTATTACGTAGCAATTATTTCTGACTAGAGCTTCTCCTTTTATTCTAAAAAGTCTGGAAGGTCTGTAAGACCGACCTTTAGTGGTAGTTCAATCACAGCATCCCACAGTTTGAATAATTGTCAATGAGGACCAGTAGAAGCTGTACCGGGTTTCTTCTTCAGCTAATGTCCAGTGCCCCCGACCACCTGGGACCAGGTCGTCCCATTATCTGTCTTACAGTATCTTTGAGAAATTAACTCTACCCCATGTAACCTTCCTTTACTTTTTGCTTTTGAACTACCTGGTTTATGGGAGTCTCACTCACCGTAAGCTCTGTAATATTGAATTGGGAGTGCTAAGCAGTAGTGCCTGCCTTTTAAGATAAGGTATCCAGCTGCAAAGCTTAAGAGGATTTAGGACGGTTGCACGTGAATATGCACATGTATGGGCTGAAAGTTTGAGACTACCATGTAGCTCACCCTGGTGTCTGCACACAGGTATTCTGTTTCTGCAGGGACCTTGTCCCGTGCATGCCTTAAATAAGAGCAGTCATTAATAGTCTAATTATATCTGCAGTGCTCCACTGAAGTATGTAGAGTGTATATTATACACTATGGGCAAAATCTGCACCAAAGTACAGTTTCGCCACAGTTGGGCCTAGAGATAAGTATGACACCATTCATATGATAAATCAGTTAACTGAATGCAGATGTAACTTTATTTTCCACATATCTGTCCTCATTGTGGCACTTCAAGATTTATAATTTTTTTATGACTCAGCTCCCAATTAGATTCAGGCATTTGAATCACCTAGCTGGGTCAAGTAGTTGCTCTGCTGGCAAGCTGAAGGATCAAATTCCTTCCCACATAATAGGACTATTAAGCAATAATTAGGACTGCTTTTAGGAGAGGTAAGAGTGGACAGAAAATATACATTTTGTAATTCTTTTTCACATTGCACCTGGCCTAGGAAGACTCAACCCCAGTTAAAGGAAGGTAGTCAGACTTCTGAAGTCAGTCACACGGAGGGCTGCCTTTTGAAGGTTTGGAGGGAAGGGACCAGACAGTTAGGCTTAGGCTCTCAGAAAAGGTCTTTCAACAGAACACTTGACAACACCACCTTGGAAATTCAACAAATGTTGCACAGGAGGCTTGGGGCAGGAGGAGAGTGATGAATAACGTGTCATCCGAGGATTGGGCAGAGGTGTATTGAATCTGGGGCATTCCAGTCCCAGATAAAAACTTTGTCCTCTGCACAATGACAAGACTTTCAGCCGTACCTGGTGGCAAGACCAGAAGAATGCCCAGCTGGAGAAAGGAGAAAACCTGAACCCACGGCAAAGATGGACTCAAGGACTTCTGATTTCAGTTAGTATCCAGGGACTAGTAATTATTTTTCTAGCACTCGGGGGGCTGGCCCAGCACTCTCTGGGAGACAGTAGAGTGATGGACCAGCTTGGATGTGTGATGGGGGCATAGATAGCTCCTCTGGACCCTATGTGAACTGGTACTTCAGGAGTATGACCTCCACAACTGGGGGCCCTTGACTTCTGTTCACCCAAGTGCTCTGCAAGTGGCCAAAGAAGGCAGAGGGACCTAGAGAGTGCAGACAATGCACTCTCCCTTGGGGTCCCGAAGGTGCTGCTGAGGAAAGCCCCAGAGCAGTGTGATTTGTCTAGACACGAGGCAGGTCCTGTGTGAGTTTAGGGAGCACTGAAAACCAGGTTCCTCAAGAATTGAAAAATGTAAAGGCCCAGAGACCTGAAGAAACCACTCCAGGTGGCTGGAGCTTAGCACCATGAGCAAAACACAACTTTCCCTGTACAGTGAATCATTACAAGTATTAAGTGCTACCAGTGGGCAGAGGGTTGCACTTATTACTTATGATGGGCTCATAGCACCCTTTTGTACAACACCACAGTTGCAATTGTATATCAACCTGTCACAGTATGTTATCCATCCATTGCATCACGTTTTGCGTTATGTTAATGTCAATTTGTAAAGCTAAAAATATCACCTGGGAGAGAATCCTGGCACTGAAAGCAGGTGCTGGACTAGCCTAGTCGGGAGCTGGTGAGACGGGGTCTATTCTAAGAGTCATGTTTTCATCTTCTTGTGGAACTCTAGACTTGAAGAGGTGGTTCTGATGTGCAATAGCAAGTCATTCCAGGCAGGCTTTAAGGAGTGATGTAGAAGGCACGCCAGCAGCTCTGGTTCTGCGTATGCATGGGATGTTGATGTTGCCCAGTATCAGTCCCACCAAGTCCAAGTGTCTGGTCGGTTTGTGAAAGAAGGTTTGGTGCTTGAGGTAAGCTGAGCCCTTGTTGTGTAAAGGCTTTGATGGTGCATGAGAGGAGTTTGAACTGAGCTCTTTTATGAATTGGAAGCCAGTTTAGTTCCCTACAGTGTCTGCGTTGAGCATGTGACATTGTAGTCTGAATGGTTTGGAGTTGTCTGATGAGTTGGTTGCAGATTCCGACGTAGAGAGTTTTTCCATTGTTCAGCTTCCTTGTTATGAGGGTTTGGGTGATAGTTTTCCGGGTGCTGGTAGGGAGCCATTAGAAGATTTCTGGCAGCATCTTCATGGTATGGAAGAAGGAAGCCATGACTTGGGCGCTCATTCTGAGTTGGCTGTTGATGACAATCTAGAGGTTTTTGGCATGGGTGGTGAGGTTGGGTGCATGTTTGAGTTCTGCTGGCCGCTAAGTGGAGTCCCATGGCGATGAGCTGATCCCGAAGATCACAACTTCTGTATTGTCGGTGTTTAGTTTAAGACAGATAGCTTTCACCCAGTTGGTGACTTTGGTCATACAGGTGGTGAACTTGGTCTTTTCTGAGAGGGAGAAAATCAGCTTGTTTTATCAGTATAGGATAGTACGCCAGTGTCATATGTGTGAATGATGCTCGTAGGCGGGACTATGTATGCATTGAAGAAAGTGAGGCTGAATGAAGATTCTTGCGGGGCTCCACAGATGAGGCTGCAGACACACCAGCAGTAGGGGGGGGGGGGGCAATCTAACTGACTAGGTTCTTCTGGTCAGGTCCTTAGATTCCAACCTCATGCATACGTTGGATGAGGATAAGGTGGGCTACTGTGTTGAATGCCATAGGGGCTGCCATGTCTCCTCTGTGCAGGATCATAAGAATGTCATCTTCAACCTTTAGTTGCTAGGGATACCAGAACATCCCCACTGCCAACAGGACGGGCTATTCTATGTCTTCAAGCTTCTGAAACCCTAGTCAGCGATGTGTGCTTCCATTACATCTTAGCTTTAACTGTGATCATTCACCTTTTCTTAAAGAACTAAAGACCTGGCTCAACATCAGGAGAAGATGGCAACTATCTGTCAGTAAATGTCTAGTACACGGCGAAGAGAAGCCCCCTCTGGTTTGTATGAATGCTTTCTACAAGCTGAAATTACATTACATGCTTCTGTGTTGTGGTTGAGTCTGAATCTGGATTGTATAGTGCCAATGAGTTGCTGAGTGCTGAGATGGTTTGTTAGAGGTTTGTTGATGAGCTTCTCCAGGACTTTGGCTGGGCACAGAAGCAGGGAGATGGGTCTCTAATTGGCAAGTGTCCTCGGGTCAAGTCAAGTCAAAATATATTTATTTTAGCACTTTCAGCATAAGCCATAAAAGCACATAGTATAAATGATGAATATTGCACCAGAAGATCATTATAAAAACAATCCTAACAGTTAAGAAATGAACAGTGCGAGTCCAGAAATATTAAAAGATTTTCCTGGCATGAATTGCTTCACAAATAAACAATGCACTATTAAAACAAAGAGCTGGGGATTCCATAGCACACAAAAGACGCATAGCAGATTTGTGATCCCTGATGTTATGTGCAATAAAAATAGGTTTTGAAAATGGTTTCCTTAAATTTAAATAAAACTGACAAAAAAGCATAAAATGCAAAGTGCATTGTCTAGAAGTTCCATCAAAAGAGCACGGTCCTGCTGTCAACTTCATTTGTTTTATAGTAGGAAATGCTACAAGGTGGTGCACACTGTCCATCCGCAATCTGGTCAGAACAAAGAAATGTTGTGCATTTGTCACCCATGTTAGATAAGTAAGAAAACCTAAAGGAAGGCTATTAGAGATATATGTTGCCACTGTTTGCTTTGTCTCGTTGACGGTGGCTCTCTTCCCTGTCCCCACTTCCAACAATATGGCTTTCATGATGACTTTTCCAGTGACAGGATCTTGGCTAGTTCTTGCAATCCAGGGAAGCCAAAGACAATATAAATAACCCCTCACACCCCTTCAATGGGTTGCAGCTGATAAAACCTTTGCTTTATAAATAGGTACTATTTCTTTGTACTGTCTGCTACTGAGACTACTTGAACATCTAAAACACCCCTTCACTAACCCTTTTAATCTTCAACCAAGTATTATGGATGTGATCACCCCATGAACCCTTCCCAGTGTAAATAACTCCCAAGTAACAAAAGGACTTGACCTTGGTTATCTGACGCCTTCAAGTTAAAATGATCTTACTTTTTTAGGGGTTTCCCCACGTCATTAAAAATGTCTTGGCCTTATTTATTTTTTACTTTCCTAGCGTCCATAAAACATGTGAAGGAATCCATCATTCTGTGCAACCCGACCGCGGTACTTGACATAAGGACAGCATTGTCAGAGTAAACAAGCACAGGTACTAGGCGGCCAGCGACAACTGGCGCATCCACCTGCAGGGACCGTAGTATACTATCAACCCCTTTTATGAATAAAGAGAATAAAAAAGGGGCCAAGATACAGCCCTGTCATACACCTCACCTAATTCTAAGAGAAGGCATCAATTCACCATTAGGGCCGAAATGGACTTGGGTTGAGAGGGTCTCGTAAAGCTATGCAAGGACACTAACAATTTCCTTCGGGGCACCATAGGATAACAAAGTGTGCCACAATATAGAATAGTCCACCAAATCAAAGGCGCTAGAGAGATAGCTGAAACATGGATAGAGCAATCCTTGCTTTGCTCTTGTATATTTTTCTATCAGAAGTTCCAGATTTAAACATTGGTTCACCACCCAAGTCCCTTCCTGAACCTATACTGGGCCTCGGATGGAATGGAATTGCCAATTGCCCAGTCCTCAAGTCTCCTCAGAACAACCCTGTCCAATAGTTTTGCAGAAGAGTCCAGGAGAGAAATGAGACAGTAACATTTCGGATCTGCCCTGCCGCCTTTATTGCATATAGGCACTATAATGGACTTAGCACAGGAGGAGGGAAAGAAATCCTTTGATGCTGCATTAAAAACACAGGTTAGAATTGGGGCCCAGAGCTCAGTTGAGCCTATAAAGACATCAGCTGGAACCTCATCAGGGCGTTCCCTTCAGCAGACTTGCTCACTGTGTCCAATGTTTCATCTACTGTAAAAACCACGGAGGGAGTGCTCACTGAGCCAAAACTACCATCCACATAGCTTGGAATACATGGTTGGCTTGTCGATGTATGCGGAGTCAAAAATCCTCTCAAAATGATCGACCAAGGCCTGTGAAGGGATAAAAGGTTCAAGGGCAGTATTAACAGTCTTCCACAATAATGTTGAATCATTAGTTTCGGCAGCCTCTACTAAATTTGCCCATGGCTTCTCCCTCAGCTACGCCTTCCTCGCTAATAAAACCTCATTATACTGCTTCCTAAATTACAGATGGATGGTCTCTAGGAATATGATGTAAGGCAGCCTTTAATTATTTTATGGCATGGGTATATTCTTGGTTAAACCAACCTTGACTAGTGTAGGAGCCTTTTTCGCCAGTCGTACCAAGAGGGAATTAAGAACCACCATAATCTGCTCAAAGGCCGGGGCCATTACATCATTATCCACCACAGGGGCTAGACATATGTCAAACTCATTAGAAGCTTGAATGATAAGGTCCCTCAATGCACTCGGGGTCAATTCCCGACCACTTGAAACATACTCCATTTCGTCTGATAGGCACAATCTGTGTGATTTTAGGAGGGGCTACAACACTGTTAACTTGCAAAAGAATACATAGAACTATTGGGTTGTAATCGCTAACTACTGTTTGCTGACTCCGAAGCTAGTGATATGCTGTTCCAGAGTTCAGCTAATCAAAATGTGGTCAATCATAGAGTGATTACCCCCTCCCACATACATGTGTATCTGATGAGAGCTCAGGCTATTACGTTCTCCCAGCAGCAACAGGTCATATTTGTAGGGCACAGAATTCAAAGAGTCCCCATAGTCATTATGTCTAAAATGTAGTACATCCTCATCAGCCCAGCTGCTTCCCATCAGAAAAACAGCATCTTTGTATATTAAAGTCCTCGGTCCATACTATTGGACAGGCTGGCTTAACCTGCATAAGGAAGGTATCAAGGTCGGTTTGTAGAGTTCTGACTTCCTCAGCCTGTGTTGAATCAAACACATAAATATAGTAATTAACGATAATGAGTTCAGACCCTCCCTTAAATCTCAACCACACAAATTGATAATAGGGGAGGACGTCGCAGATCTTCTAGACATTACAAGTAGTAGCTTAGAAATAAAAATTTGTAGGCCACCCTTCGCTCAATCTGCCCGAAATGCGGTAGGTGGAACAAAGAGGGAGGAGAAACCCTCAATATGGAGGGGGTCACCTGTCATGTTTCCTGGATACAGATAATATGTCAGGTAAGAGTTAATTCTAGCCATTCATGAGCGCATAGTTTGTTATTCAGTCCAGCAATGTTCCATGACACTATCATATGTATCATCCTCATTAGCGCTCCTAATCAACACCCTGCTGCTATCTGGGGGTTTAGTGGGTGTAGCTAGGTCTGCAATGGATGCTATGGGCATAGTATGTCAATCTACATCATGTAGATCGATCGGGGGGGTCAAATCTATTTGCAAGTTTAAGATGGGTGTTCTGCTTCTGCACTAAAGGGGCAACCAGAGGGTGAACGACAAGGCCAGAAGGAACCTGTGCTAAATGCCTATGAAGAAACCCACAAGGGAAAGGAGAGATACTTTGTCCACCAGCAGAAAACTATAAAAAGTATCATGCAAGATTGTCAAGGCATACGTAGAGTGCCTGAAATTTATGATGCCAAACTCTTCAAGAAATGATTTATTAGATGGTCCAATCCAACCCACTCAAGTCAATAAGAGGAAAATCAGAGAAGCAACAGGGCAAAACAAGGCAGAACAGAAGCAAAATAAGGATAAACAACGGCAATATCAGCAAAATAAACCTGAAAATAGAGAGAGACCGGCAATGGGAACGCAGCTGGAATAAGGTGAAAGCCTCAGACGCACCGGAATGGGGCTCAGCAAGGGCCTTTCCTGGTCGGAGAATCAGGCACAGGTAAGCTATGGAAGGGATAGGAGGCACTAGCTTAATCATGACTGCTTATACTAGATACGTCTGGAAAGGTACTGTACAAAGAGATTAACATATTTATGCAAATGACCATTGGATCAGCCATAAGCAACACTGCCAACAACAGATTCCGCCCTGTAACCAGTAGTAAACATGACCCAGGGAAAAAGAGTTCCTGGTCGCTCACCCAACAGGCCACCCCAGTGCAATCCCTAGGTACTTCCCAGACAGTGTCTAGTATGTCTCCCTACTTTATTTTAATTGTGAGTGTACACAGTCCCTTGTTCATGTTTTGAGGAGACTAACTGGTTGATGACAGCTACCTAATGAAGTGTGTGGCTTTCTTTACTGTGTTTCTCGGTAAGTAATATACCATTATTGTATGTTTAAAACAAATGCAGTCCACAATAACCCGAACATAGTATTTGCACGTATTTACAGAACGTTATAATCAATGGCAGAATTCTCCACTCAATAAATGTTTTAGTGTGCGACTAGTTGACTGTGGACATGGCCCGCTTACTTCCTGACAAATACGTTAGTGTCATTGAACTGTCTAGTTTGGGTCTGGAATACACATCCCACCAGCCCAAAACAGTTCCCTCCATTTGCACAAGTCCCTTCAGAACTCTTACTCTACCTGAGTGGGTGAACGTCTGTTCGCCTCTTTTAGCCTTTAAAAGTGTTGCAAAGCAATAAATACCCTTATGGCTAGAAATGGAAATGACCACTGGAGCAATTACCTTCATGCTCCTCACTTCTGTCGAGCTAAAAGCAGCCTTTAAGATTTTTCTCCCTTTTCCCTGCCTTCTCAGAAACTTGTGTGGGGATGACGAGCTTCCTCAGCACGAGGAGGACTTCTGCTTTTAGGATCACGACCTACCCTGCTTGCCCTAACCCAAAGCTTAATTCCAGCCCAAGGAAGGAAGGAACAGTGAATGAGAAGATCCAGGTGACTAAAGCAAGGATGACAGTGTAGGTGTGCAACACGGAAACAGTGAATGAACTCTATCAAGCACACGCACCTACGTAGCTAAATGTTCTGTATTCCTGGCCTTGGGCCCATTCCGTACCACAGCGATTCTCCTGCACACACTGCGTGGCCATCTATAAACGTCATCACCTGGTACAAACCGTAAAGACACTCGGGAACCCCTTCCAATCGCTGCACAGCATAGCATCGAGGTTTAACAACTAGAAACCCATGCACTTCATTCAGACCATGAACCTCCATTGACCTTAACAAAACTCAGGGCTTACTTGGCTCTCGAGTCGCCACCCCCCAAAACCAAACACAAAACTAGGTCCAGGCCAGTAGCAATCCACAGATGATAGAATTTAACAATCGTGCGCACGGTTTTTAAAGACTGGCTTTTCGTTCGCCCTGTAACTCCAAGTTGGCACCTTTAAGCAAATGAAGATTCGAACACTGGTGGACTGACAGATGCTGGGTTTGCAAGCACACGTTGAGAATCGGCAGCCAAGGTCAAAAGCACAAACACTGCCTGGCACCCAGAGGCACGCACTGCGGCATGCACTGCAGGAGGGCCAAAGTTAGATTCAGTAGCCGGGCCACTGCGCCTACACGCTGCACCCAAGCTTTTACGCACGCGCTCATCACCCAGGATTCATCGCGCATACTCTGGTGCAAAATGTAGACGATCTTCTAATTAAATATGCCGCGGATGGGTCACAGCTGAGCTTGCAACCAGGGACTAACTAACCACTGTGAGGTTTTAGGCATTCGAACTGCAGCCAAGATATTAAGGCAGGCTGCTGCTTTGTAGTGTTTAGGCCCACCCAAACTGCACGCCTGCAGCCGACGAATCTCAGGTGGACTTCTAACCACGCGACAGACCTGACGAGTAACCACGATGGGCTCTTCAGTCCGTGAAAGTCAACACATTTACAAAGCACGAGAAGTTTGGGTGAGCTTCACGCACTATGTATGATATACCTTTGGAGCCAAACTTACAAGCACATTGACTGCGAGCAGGTCTCTAAACATGCACCACAGCAGTTTCTAAACACACAAACTGTAGCCGCAGGGCTTTAAAGAGCGCAGCGAAGAAGCACGAGTCGAGCTACGAAGCTACGTGATTTAGACGGGGACCGGGAATCACACATAGAAGGCTGCTCTTCTAGGCAGGTTACGGAAAAATTACTGCCAACCCTCTGTGCAACCGAGTCTCATAACACAAAGCACGCAAAGGCAGCTTTAAAACATGCAGTTACAAACGCAGCGGGGTTTTTAAGAGCACATCGCTCCAACAGCATCCGAGCTTCTAAACTGGCAGCACGGGAGCCAGGTCATCACAGGAACTGCAAGCAGGGTCTGAAACCGCAGCCGAGCTTCTACGCAAATTACAAGTACAACTAAGTGTCTTAGTCTTCATTAGTGGCCGTCGTGAGCACAGCCATTACATCCGGGCTTCTGAGGCTACGCATCGCTGCACGGCGTCCGAGCACAGAAACCGCAGCATAACTATTACAAGACCGAAATGCAAACGAGGTTCCAAGGATGCAGCACTGAAACAGCAAAAGTACTTGGAGGCACGCAACAACTGGCAATCCTCAACCCACGCAAGCCGCAGTAAAGCGTCTATCCCGGAGCCGCATGAGAAACAGCTGGGTTAAGTCTAAGCCCAGGCGCAGGGCTACTAAATATGGGTCAAAGTCATAAATGTCCAACAAACACAAGCCCCATCAGACTTTTAATCACGCGAACTATAGCTAAACTAAGCTTTATTAAAGACGTGAAAGTCAAACTGCAGTCACGCTTCTAAGCGCATCGATAGAGAAGGGCTGCCATAACGGGCTCCGTTTTATCGTCGAGGGGCTACCGTGCCCGGTAAGGTTCAATCTCGCTTTGATCACAGACGTGATGATATTCGGGCTCCCATGCCGGGAGCCGGATCTGGCAGCCCTGCTGCCGTCAGGCAGTGTATAATTTGCAGAAACGCCTACCCCCCAGTTTCAGCATTCTCCTCCCCGAAAGCACAGCCTGGCTCCGAGCGCTTTCATGCATCACTCGGGGGGACGCAGAGCGCCTATTCGGGGGAGAGGATGAGAAACACGAGCAGGCGCTGACGCACGGCGCTTTCAAACAGTCGCCTGTGCGGCAATCAAACCTGGTGAATGGCACTGTGCAGAAACGGTGCGCATCGCTGCACTTCACACGGCCCGTCAAAGGCTGCTGTCTGGCAGGCAGAGCGAGGCCTTCTAAAATAGGATCCCTCTGGGTAGAAAAGCATCTGACCGCGTGAGAGCTCAGTGGGCCAATCCACCTACCTCACAAATCTGAGTGTAACTAAAGGTCAAAGTTCAGAATGACAGGAAGGTCGACTCGACCTTTCAAAGTTAGTAAAATTCGGACTACAGAAGTACCGCGAGACTGATGCTTTTTTTCTGGTGGGTTACTTAGGTTTCCACGCCTCTTGGTCCCGCTCCATCAGTCCCTGGAGTTGGACATTCCATGGTAAGCCTTTCCCCTGCACTAAAAACTTTACTGAGCGTGAGTTTTAGATGAGCCTAAATCCATTCAGTAATATTTGAGCTATAAGAGTTTTTTTAAACTGCTGAGCAGGCTTAAATGGCTACCACATTTGTATATTTCTGCAGGTTAAAGTCGTAGCTCAGTGATTCTTGACTCCTTTCAAACATAATTAAATTGTCTGACCCGTAACTGGCTAGAGAAGGATTCTGTGGAATATTTTTTACTTACCATCTTGATAGTCTCAATTTTTGAACATAAATTACTTTTTTTCCTGAGAGAGTGGAAAAATATTACATAGTGCAAAGGGAAGGAAGGGGTGGGTGCACAATGAGAGGAGACTGACCCCTGGGAAGTGCCGGGCCACTCATAAATGTGGAAATGGTAGTACAAAACTTGAAAAACGTTGAATCTGCCACAGTAATACCACAATTTTTAAGAGCATCGCAATTTCACAGCCACCATTTTGTGGCTCTGAAAAATGCAACATTTTGTTTAGCAAATCACAATTTTCAAGGAAATTGCAAATATATATACACACACACACACACACAAACGGTGCCAAAGTACACAGGAGTGGTTCAGTTAAATTGATGAACACCTTAACAAAACATACGAAGCATAAGGTGGAGTTGGAAATGGCGAAAATAGGGATGATTATGAAGGAGTGGGAAAAATTCAAATATGTTGAGGATGTAAAAGATCAATTAAATAAAATGGAGAAATCTTTAAAAAAAATATGAGGCGATCATGAAACAGAAGGCGAGAAGATTTACAGGAGTCTAACTGGACTACCGAAATGGCCGAGTATATACCTTTGCGAAAAAATATGATGGGTTGAGATCGAAGGATAAATTGGAAACATAGAAAAGCCCATCAGTAAGTGAAAGTGACATCAGTTCGGATCCTGGTTTCAGTGCCGATGAAGTAGTGAAGGGGGAACTTTGCCTCGTACATTTGAGCACGCGACAGGGAGGAAGGATCGGACAACAAAAGGATAGCGGATGAGGAAACGTAGGATGAGGAGGGGTAAGGGTAAGGGGTCAAGGAAGGAGCAGGGAGCGACAGAAGAACTTATGAGTGTAACTGATGCTACATTACAAAATGCCTTTAGTTGTCAACATATCATCAATCACTTTGAATGAAAATCAACATAGACTACTCAATCTTGGTCTCACCTTTTTCCCCACAACAACTTCAGATTTTGTGGACAAAAGAATTGAGCTTTATAAATAAGCCTGCAAACTTAAACTCCATAAATATCACTTTGAATGAGGGTGCAAGGAATTCCACATGAAACAAATACTCGTCCATTAAGATATCAGACATCTATGACTTGGCAATGGAAGGAGATATTAAGGAAACACGATTAAGCACTGAGCAAATGACATCAACTCCGAATGAAGTGAGTTACAGAACAGATAGTTTAATCACACGAATGGATGATTTAAAAGACATAGGATTTAATTTGAACAATCAAGCGCCAAGTGGGATGAAACCATAGAGTACATTTTATCCTCAATTACCAGCTGGGAATCGTATTGACTTGTTTCAGGAATTGGTAGTTGAACATATCAATCTCAGAAAAGAATGGCATAATAAGGAGGGAAAGAACAACTTCTCGGCCAAGGACTGGAGAGATATTCTCGAGTTAAGGAACAATCCTTCCCTCATTAGTAAACCCTTGGATAAAGGAGGCAACATCGTACTGATGGACTTAAGTTCATACCAATTGAAAGCAAGGAGACAGCTAAATAATATCACATACTGTACTCGCCTCCCTGGAAACCCAATTAAGCATATGGAGGAGGAATATCATATACAATTAAAATCTTGGTTTGGTCAAAGGCTGTTGGATTGGGAGGAATATCAATACCTACAAACTAAACATGCAAGTACGGCAACCATTTATTTTCTCCCAAAGATCCACAAAAATAGGGAAGTCCCCCGGGTAGGCCAATAGTCAGTTCAATAGGGTCCTTATTGGAGAACACATTGAGGTGCATAGATTTATTTCTACAGGAGTATGTCACAAATCTTCGGTCACATCTGAAGTACTATATAGACTTTTTGAGAAAACTGGATGGCATACTATGGAAAAATGAATACATAATGGTGTCACTTGACGTTATGTCATTGTATACCTCTATAGACCATGACCAGGGGATGCGGGCCTGTGAATACTTTTTAAGGGATAGACCCATAGAGCTATTTGAACATACACAAATGTTGATGGACATGTATTGTCTCACCCAAAATATATTTCTCTTTGAAAATAAATATTAGCTACAAGAACAGGGCACAGCAATAGGTACCTCCTTCTCCCCACCCACGCAAATTTGTTCATGGGGTGGTGGGAGAAGGAGGTAGCCTGGGCCAAAGAGAATGAAGTATAATCGGAACACTGCAAAGAGGGCACGTTTTATAGATGATCTCTTCATTCTCTGGGATGGTGCCGAAATGGAGATATGCTCGTAGATTGCAAAGCTGAACCAAAATGAAAATAATTTATGGTTCACATAGTAGAATGCATTGCGAATTTTTGGAAATTGAGGTGCTAGTCCTTAATAACCAACTAGTGACTAGGGTACATAGGAATCCAACTGCCACCAATGCTCTATTACCTGCGAATAATGGTCATCCTGACACTCTCAAGTGGAGTATTCCATATAGTCAATTATTAGGAGATAAGAGAATGTGCTCCACCAATGATGAGTATAACAAGGAATCATTAAGACATGATGAATAGATTCTTAGAGCGAGGATACCCTATAAGTGTGCTGAAGGATGCGAAGCCAAGAGTGGATATAAAATCGAAAGAATAATTGTTATATTCACGAGAAGGAGATCCAAAGGAACATTAAGGCAATGTAAAGAGATTGTTTCTCAAGTATGACTCAGCGCAGTCCAATATTAAAAAGATATTACATAGGAATTGTCATGCGCTAAATAGAGATGAGCATTTGAGAATGATACTACAAGCAGGACCACAGATAACGTTTAAGAAATCTATTTCTCTAGGGGACATTTTAACATCTACTTTCCTGGATCCGAATATGAGGGGGGAAAATTGGTTGATGAAAAAAACCTCAGGTTTTTATAGATGCCGCTCTTGTAAAGCATGTCAACATGGATTAGATTGTAAGAGTTATCAAACGTTTGAGGGGCGGACCATATTCATCCAGGAAAGTATTACCTGTAACACTGATCATGTGGTCTATGCTTTAAAATGTGGATGTGATAAATTGTATGTAGGTAGCACCACTAATTAGTTAAAGGTCAGGATCCTCCAACATATGAGAGCAATTGTAAACAGCAATTAAAGTTACCCATTGGCAGTTCACTTTGAAAAGTATCATGCTCCATCTCTGAATATCCTTGGATATTTTGGTATAAAACACATTAGGTCACATCCAAGGGGAGGAGACAGAGAGAAAACATTAGCGAGGGAAGAATCCAGACTATTATTGCTGGGAACTGAAGCCCCATATGAACATAACTTGGATGCTGAACTACACGTACATCTGTGTTTGACAAATTGTTGCACTTTATGGTTCCCATTCATGTTTGATTTGGATCTCCAAAGCTATTCATGCCACTCTAAGTGCATTTGATTGGTAACACCACATTACTAACTGTGTAATATTTAAGTTATTTTTAACCTTAATGCACTTGGTCCTCAGCCTCTTGTGGTTGACCTCGCCCATCTGAGCAATCTTGATATGGATGTATCTGACTTTTGGCACTTTATTGTGTGATTTGCACTTTAAATTCGATGTAATTGATCCTTGACACCTTATTGCTAACTTCATACCACCTGGGTCAGCTTGGCATGGATGTTCCTGATCTTAAGCACTTTATTACGTGATTTGCACTGTTACGAACTCCCTAACATGGGATGTTTGATTCTATTCACTTTATTGCATAATTTGCACAACCTTATTCATCTTTGCACCGATGCACTTAGTCCTGGGCACTTTATTGCATGATTTGCACTGATTTGGTCATGTTGAGATTGATGTATCCGTTCCGCACTATAGTGTTTTTTATCGCCCGATTGAACTAACTGAAAATATGCGATTGTGGATATAAATATACTGACCCGCAAAATATATTGGTTTATTAGCATTTCAGTTTATTCTATTGCCACTAGCGGTTTTTATCCTAGTGTTTTAAGATTGTAATTAGCGACCAGTAATCTTGGGAGAGGATTGTTCTCATGAAATGGTTGTTATGGGCAATATTGGAGGTCGATATACCTATCCTCATAATGAACATAGAAAACATAATATTGAAATATAAAATGACAATGATACAAATATAATGTAATCTCAAATATGTTCTATACTGTGTGTTATTATCGTTAGGAAAAATGGCAGATGTGGAAGTACGGATTTTTGACTGATAGTTACAGCTCTAGTGTTTGTGGCTAGGAAAATGGATGAAGGACTATATAAATCAAGCCTATTGTAAATCTCTGTAAGGCCCAGTTGAAGGCGTAAACGAAACGCGTAGGCCGTTTAATCCTTTTTAATGTTTTTTGCACTTCGCTTGATTTAATATTACGATGCCAGAAGAGAAACAATAATAAAAATTACCTAAAATTCGGAATTGGACTGAAAGCCGGCCGTTCTTGTGCTGCTGTGCACTGGTCCGGGGGAGTGACCGAAAGGAGACCTGCTTCCCTGAATATATTATGACAGGACTCCTCCCATCATACAGAACCAAAGTGCGTGCGCATTGGGGAAGGCTACCTGAGGAGGGTTAGGCAACGCCCTTTCACCAACCTCTGCTGCGCAAGACCTTCAAGCCATGTACAGAAAGGGCTTTGCTCCCATAGAGGAGTAGATGAAGTGTTTGGCCACAGACAAGGTCCTTTGGCAAACTACTGCTTCACAAAGATGAAGGCAGAGTGCAGCAGAGACGGGTGGCGGGGGGAGTATTATTAAAAAAAAAAAAAAAAAAATCACTGAAAAAAGTTAAAAACAGAGTATGGTTCTGGCTCAAATGTGCGAAACACTGAAATTCACCCAGTTATGGTATTCATTGCACAGGTTGCCCGCAATGTAGAAAAAACAAAACACTCATTTAAAATAGTACAAGTAAAAACAGATGGACAACGAATAGCTAAAAAAGGCAGGCAACATGCATAATATACATGCATACTAAAACTGGTGAATTTCAGTTGTTTCGCAATTTTGAGACAGAACAATAACAGTCCCCAGGGGGATGGGATGGGATGGAAATATAAATATATATATAAATATAACATATTACACTGGTAGCAACTTTAATTGTAATTGACTTTATATAGCGCTCACTATTCCTGACAAGGCGTCAAAACACTTTTCGGCAAGTAGCACGCTACTGCGGAACCCAAAAGGATTAATGGTGGATTAGTATAGGGAAATATAAGTATAGTATTTGTTTTAGTATAGGGAAATATGAGTTAATTTGAGCAGTGGATATGTGAGTCTGTTACTTGGATTGAATAGAATAATGAAGGGGTAGAATCCAGAAAGTGTTGATTTGGAGATCATCGTAGTAAGGTGAGGATTAGGATGAGTATAGGAGAGATGGATGAGAGAAGAGTCTATAAGAAAGGGATCAGGAAGATCATAGTAGTAAAATGAGGTTTAGGATGAGTCCAAGAGTGTAAATAGCGCCAGTGTAGCTACTGTTAGGTTAGAGAAAGCCATTTTTTGTTTTCTTAATAACCTTGGAGCTATTCAACGAATCTTCACAAATGACAACATTCCATTTGGGTTGCTCATGGCAAGTTAAGTGCAGCTCCTTCAAGCTGGCGATCCGAAATTGGCATTTTTCATGTCAACTCCAATAGGCTTCTTTGATTCACAAAAATGACTAAACAGAATTGCAACAAATTTGGCATGAAGGTAGCACTTTATTGCAGGATTGTGCTGTTGTTGGTTTAGTATAATTTCATTCAGTAGTTTGAGAAGTTAGTGTTTAAAAAAGTGCTCAGTTTGTGCCTCAAGGGGTTACATTTTAGCAATATGAGACTAATAATTTGTAGATTCTGAGTAGATTTGTGACTCAAGGCTCCCCATTGTACTACAGAACCTTTTATCTTTTTCTGCACTGTGGATTCAAGAATCCAGCGAGGACTTGCAGATTCACCACAACCTGATTGGCTGGAGGTTACAGAAACATTTCTGTTACAGCCACCATTGTCCCACATAGTGCACTAAGCATTGTGTGGTTAACATAAAAAGAACAAGCATTTGCAAACCAATGGGTCTCTCATTTGCTCGAGTTAGATCTGTTAGCGTTGTAAACTCCTAACCGGACTTTTCTTGCCACATAAATTGAAAGTGAAAAGTAAAACAGTTTCACATAAGGGAGCCAATTCACATCGCTGCAGCCGCCATTAGCACCAGCGTGAAGAGACACACAAAAGGAAAAAGAAGTTCGCTGGCAGTCAAACTTATCGGCAAAAGTGCAATTAGCCATGCAACAGGGGCGATGGCCAAGGCGGTAACAAAACCTCCCCAAGGAGGGACAAAGGTAAACCATTTACCAATGTCATCAAAGGATTTTGAAGGGCAGGCCCACGAACAAGTGGTACTGATGGGCGTGGTTAAAAGCACAGATACATACCAACACGTCGGTAAAAGCAGCGCTTGCGCGCTCTGCCTTGCTCAACCTAAAAAGGGCATAAGAGATCAGGCTGAACCTACCATAAACTCAAGGCCACTGAGAGGGACATCACAATTAAAAAATTACTTAACTGCAGAATTCACAGATTCTATACTGGATTCAATAGTTTCTGACTTTCCCTGTATCCCGGGGACCCTCTTGGGCCTCAGGATTATTGAAGTCAGCATAACATCTACACATTCTAAAAAACAAATTGAAAAAAGGATTTAGAGCATAAATGTTGCACTTGGCCAGCTATTAGAGCTAGGGCTTGGCTGCACTCAGTGGGTTGGGAGGATGGTCAGGCTGAAGTCCAGGTTCTGCAGCCAGCCCCCTGCAGCACGAGGCCAAAGACCGTGCACAGCAGGAGTTGGCCACCCATAAAGAGTTGGGCACACAGCCTGAAATGAGGCAAAGAGCTGCAGCCTTTACCCACTGTGCACAACAAAAGGCTGTGCACATTGGGGGTTGACTGCCCATGGACAGCTGACTGTAGAGGCTGGCTACAGAGAAGGCCCTGAGACCAACACTGCCACAGACGGGCAAGGACTGTAAGAAGGAGTGGCTGCCCGCCTGTGGAGGGTTTGGTGCAGGGCCTCATTGGAGGACAGGACCTGTAGCAAATTCCCACTGTGCATGGCAGAAGGATATGCGCTGAAGGTGTTGGTGACTTGCAGAGTTAGATGCAGTGGCTGGCCAGAGGCAAGGTCCTGCAGCCAACCCAACTACAGATGGCCGAATGTGTGAGTAATGGGGGTTTGCAGCCTTCTGTGGGTTGGATGCAGGGTCTGGCTTGAGGCCAGACCCTGCAACAAACGCATACTACAGACATCCAAAGGCCATGTGCTGCAGGTGTTGGCCGCCCACAGAGGGTTGGGAGTGTAGGCTGCCCAGGGACAGGACACACAGCCAACCACACCTATTCCTCCCGCTTCCTGAGTGGCCAAAGGCCATGAACAATGGGTGTTATCTACCGGCAAAGGGCCTGGCTAAAAGAAAACTCTGCAGCCATCCATCATTTCACGCAATAATAGGTCATACCTAGCACGTTTGGTTGCCCATGGAGAGTTGGGTGCAGGGCCCCAACAGAGGCCATGTGCCTCTGCCAACCCCCACTGCCTACAGCTGGCACTACTGATGCTGGCTGTCAATGAAAAGCTGGGCCCAGGGGATGACCGGAGGCTAAGCACTGTGGACAATTCCCCCTGCTGAGCACAGCAGAGGGTGGCTACCCACAGAGGGTGAAGCACAGGCCCGGGTTAAAGGGCAGACCCTGCAACCAAACACTGTGAAAAGCAGAATGCAATGCATTGTGGGTGCTGGCTGCCCAAAAATGATTGGGCACAGGGTCTGGCTGTAGGCCAGAAATTCCGGTCAACGTTTTTCTGCGCATATTTCAAGGCCTTGCAAACCCCACCTCGCACACTAAATGTCCTCACAATATACCAATAAATAACAAAACCTAAAAGCAAAATATTAAACAACACAACATAAATCAATGACACTACATTCATAGTCATCTCTGTCAAAGCTGTAGGGTGTGATATGTAATCGTCTACAAGACACTTTACGATATTTTTAATTACATCTCTTTCATTAAGGGTGAGGTAATTAGTGTTGCATTTGGTGTTCAAGTTATAGTCTGCATGTCAGTTGTGCGATTTATGGATTTTGCTCCTAATACAGAATAGGAATTTTTTCACCCGAAAAAAGAAAATTAAAGTGCATTTATGGTTATGTATTACAATCAAAGAGTTACTGGCACTTGCGAGCTATGGTTAGGAGCACAAATGAATGTAGCCTCAGTAATTGGTTTGATTATGTGCTGGTGTTTAATTTCATTTCTGTTTTAGGTCTTATTATTTATTGGGGCGGTGGGGTTATTTCAGGTTTTCGTTCCTTTTATAGTACAAAACGCAGTGGTATAAAATCACATTTAACAGGGAACCATGTAATATGGGAAATATTTAATTGTTTCTCGTGATATGATGTCATCCTCATAATGACAACCCGCGATGCATTCAACAGAGCTTAATCATTATCATGGCTCCTAGGACTAAATGGCACGGAAGGACAAATTGTCGCAGCAAGTTTATATGAAATATGCAAATTATGCTGGGCATTTAATGACAGTATTATTTGTATCAGTTAGAGATAGGTGAAGTCTGCAAATTATGAGGTTAATGGAATATATCCATAATTGAGTAATACATGCTACAGCCACAGAACTGCTTAAATCCACTGACCCTCACCACTATTACTTTATTAACAATTTATTCAAGAATGGTAAACAAAGCCTAAACATTGTAATCCTAATGAGTGCCTATTGTTTGCTGTACTTTAAAGAAAACAGCAGTTTTCAAGCTAACTACCCCAAAACAAACATGTTATATAAAAAAACACATAACTAGTACCATGTTTATTATGGTTATATATTGCCATCTGAGGGTTTTAGGGACTCTAAAACTACAGGCCTTTAGCTTTGCAGTTTATGCCACCAGAACTCCTTAATGGCAATTTTGGACCATTTTACACAGTGACATTATGTATATCTTTATATATATCTACATATGCACATGCATAGACATTAACATACATATGTATATTTGATACCAGCAGCACTGCTGTTGTACTTGCTCAACTAAGCTGGGCAGCATCATCGGCACAAACACCATTACAGAATTCACTGCACAGTTCAAATTCAGAAACCAATATACAACTATTTGTTTAATGTGCCATATAAATGTTCAGAAACACTGGGTTGTGAATACAATAAAATTAATTCCAGTTCATAAAATGTCCAGTGACCAGCATCTTGGGCTCTGGTGTTCTGTCTCCCTTGTGGCAGCTGGCTCCGTACGGCAAAATACGAGGGTGGGGGCCTTATTCTACAATTAATGCTGCTCAAACACACAATAGGGACTAGGGGTGGGTTTGATGCTCGCTGTACCACCAGTTCTCGAGGCCACCTTCGGCAATACCAGCATCCTGGTCTGCACACCAGTGCTGGCTTGGAAGATGGCCTTTAAGCAGCCTCCATCTTCGGATCCACATAGGCCTAAAGGTGGACAATTAACAATGACATCCCATGAGCAGGAGCCTAGGGATGGTTGTAATGGCAAACTACAGGGAGAAGTGTGTGCTAAAGACAGCGGCAGCTCCTCTGCTATGGCAGAGGAGCGTCCGTCCCCCCCCCCCCCCCACGCAGAAGCAGCAAACCTTTCACAACGAAGGGATGATAATGAAAATGTCACTTACCCAGTGTACATCTGTTCGTGGCATTGGTCGCTGCAGATTCACATGTTGTGCACAGTCCGCCATCTGGTGTTGGGTCGGAGTGTTACAAGTTGTTTTTCTTCGAAGAAGTCTTTCGAGTCACGAGACCGAGGGACTCCTCCTCTTTGCTTCCATTGCGCATGGGCGTCGGCTCCATCTTAGATTGTTTTCCCCGCAGAGGGTGAGGTAGTAGTTGTGTGTGTTAGTAATAGTGCCCATGCAATGGAATGAATAAGTATGTACAAATTAAGGTTAAGTAATATATATATATATACAAATGTACAGATGTTGAAGATAACTTCCGACGGCTACAGGCTCCCGGGGAGGCGGGTGGGCACATGTGAATCTGCAGCGACCAATGCCACGAACAGATGTACACTGGGTAAGTGACATTTTCAGTTCGATGGCACGTGTTGCTGCAGATACACATGTTGTGCATAGACTAGTAAGCAGTTATCTCCCCAAAAGCGGTGGCTCAGCCTGTAGGAGTGGAAGTAGTCTGAAACAAAGTTCTCAGTACGACTTGACCTACTGTGGCCTGTTGTGCGGATAGCACGTCTACACAGTAGTGTTTAGTAAATGTGTGAGGCGTGGACCATGTGGCTGCCTTACATATTTCGTGCATTGGAATATTTCCTAGGAATGCCATGGTAGCGCCTTTTTTCCTGGTTGAGTGTGCCCTTGGTGTAATGGGCAGTTGTCTCTTTGCTTTAAGATAGCAGGTTTGGATGCATTTAACTATCCATCTGGCTATACCTTGTTTTGATATTGGGTTTCCTGTATGAGGTTTTTGAAATGCAATAAACAGTTGCTTTGTTTTCCTAACCTCCTTTGTTCTGTCGATGTAGTACATTAGTGCTCTTTTGACATCTAATGTATGTAGTGCCCTTTCAGCTACTGAGTCTGGCTGTGGGAAGAACACTGGTAACTCTACCGTTTGATTTAAGTGGAACGGTGAAATAACCTTTGGTAGGAATTTAGGATTGGTTCTTAGTACAACCTTATTTTTGTGTATTTGGATAAAAGGTTCTTGTATTGTAAATGCCTGAATTTCACTTACTCTTCTTAGAGATGTGATGGCAATGAGAAATGCAACTTTCCAGGTTAAGAATTGTATTTCACAAGAATGCATGGGTTCAAAAGGTGGTCCCATGAGTCTTGTCAAGACGATGTTAAGGTTCCACGAAGGAACTGGTGGTGTTCTTGGTGGTATTATTCTTCTTAGGCCCTCCATAAATGCTTTAATGACGGGTATCCTAAACAGTGAAGTTGAATGAGTAATCTGCAGATATGCAGATATTGCTGCAAGGTGTATTTTTATGGAAGAGAAGGCTAGATTTGACTTTTGTAAGTGTAGTAAGTATCCCACTACATCTTTTGGGGATGCGTGTAATGGATGAACTTGATTATTATGGTAGTAGCAAACAAACCTTTTCCATTTGCTTGCATAGCAGTGTCCAGTGGATGGCCTTCTAGCTTGTTTTATGACTTCCATACATTCTTGAGTGAGGTTTAAATGTCCGAATTCTAGGATTTCAGGAGCCAGATTGCTAGATTGAGCGATGCTGGGTTTGGATGCCTGATCTGCTGTTTGTGTTGTGTTAACAGATCTGGCCTGTTGGGTAACTTGACGTGTGGTACTACTGACAGGTCTAGTAGTGTTGTGTACCAAGGTTGTCTTGCCCATGTTGGTGCTATTAATATGAGTTTGAGTTTGTTTTGACTCAATTTGTTTACTAGATATGGAAGGAGAGGGAGAGGGGGAAAAGCGTATGCAAATATCCCTGACCAGTTCATCCATAGGGCATTGCCTTGAGACTGTCTGTGTGTGTACCTGGATGCGAAGTCTCGGCATTTTGCGTTCTCCTTTGTGGCAAATAGGTCTATTTGCGGTGTACCCCAAATTTTGAAGTAAGTGTTTAGGATTTGGGGGTGAATCTCCCATTCGTGGACCTGTTGGTGATCTCGAGAGAGATTGTCTGCTAGTTGATTTTGGATCCCTGGAATAAACTGTGCTATTAGGCGAATGTGGTTGTGAATTGCCCATTGCCATATCTTTTGTGCTAGGAGACATAGCTGTGTCGAGTGTGTTCCCCCTTGCTTGTTTAGGTAATACATTGTTGTCATGTTGTCTGTTTTGACAAGAACGTATTTGTGGGTTATGATGGGTTGAAATGCTTTTAGCGCCAGGAATACTGCTAGTAATTCGAGTTGGTTTACATGCAGTTTTGTTTGATGTACGTCCCATTGTCCTTGGATGCTGTGGTGATCGAGGTGTGCTCCCCACCCTGTCATGGAAGCATCTGTTGTTATTACGTATTGTGGCACTGGGTCTTGGAACGGCCACACTTTGTTTAAATTTGTACTGTTCCACCATAGAAGCGAGATGTATGTTTGGCGGTCTATCAACACCAGATCTAGAAGGTGACCCTGTGCATGTGACCATTGTGATGCTAGGCACTGTTGTAAGGGCCTCATGTGCAGTCTTGCGTTTGGGACAATGGCTATGCATGAGGACATCATGCCTAGGAGTTTTAAAACCACTTTTGCCTGTATTTTTAGTGTTGGATACATGGCCTGTATGACCTTGTGAAAATTTTGAACCCTTTGTGGACTCGGAGTGGCTAATCCTTTTGTTGTGTTGATTACCGCTCCTAAGTAGTGCTGTATTTTGCACGGCACAATGTTTGATTTTGTGTAGTTGAGGGAGAACCCGAGTTTGTAGAGGGTTTGTATGACATACTCTGTGTGTTGTGAACACTTTGTTAGCGAGTTGGTCTTGATTAGCCAATCGTCTAGATACGGGAATACGTGTATTTGCTGCCTTCTGATGTGTGCGGCTACTACTGCTAGGCATTTGGTAAACACCCTTGGTGCGGTTGTTATACCGAACGGTAAGACTTTGAATTGATAGTGTATCCCCTTGAATACAAACCTTAGGTATTTCCTGTGCGAAGGATGTATCGGTATGTGGAAATACGCGTCTGAGATCTAAGGTTGTCATGTAATCCTGTTGCTTTAGCAGTGGTAACACTTCTTGTAGCGTGACCATGTGAAAGTGGTCTGATTTGATGTAGGTGTTTAGCATTCTGAGATCTAAGATTGGCCTCAGTGTTTTGTCCTTTTTGGGTATTAGAAAATACAGTGAATAGACTCCTGTGTTTATTTCTGTACATGGTACCAGTTCTATTGCTTCTTTTTGCAGTAGTGCTTGAACTTCTATTTCTAGGAGGTCTAAATGCTGTTTTGACATTTTTTGTGTTTTGGGTGGGATATTTGGAGGGATCTGTAGAAATTCTATGCAATAACCATGTTGGATAATTGCTAAGACCCAAGTGTCTGTTGTTATATTCACCCATGATTGATAAAACTGACTTAGTCTTCCCCCCACTGGTGTTATGTGGAGGGGTTGAGTGACCTTTAAGTCACTGTTTGGTTGTTGGGGTTTTGGGGCTTTGAAATTTCCCCCGGTTTCTCTGGAATTGTCCTCCTCTGTACTGGCCCCGAAAACCTCCCCTTTGGTACTGTCCCTGGTAGGTAGACGGTGTTGATTGTGAGGTGCTGGCTTGTGTGGCCTGACCCCGAAACCCTCCTCTGAATGTTGTTTTACGGAAGGTGCCGAAAGTGCCTCTGCTCCGCGGGGAGTAGAGCGCGCCCATGGCCTTGGCTGTGTCAGTGTCCTTTTTCAGCTTCTCAATCGCCGTGTCAACCTCTGGTCCGAACAATTGTTGTACTGCTTGCTGTATTTCTGGCTTAAAGCCAGATGTGCGCAACCATGCGTGCCTTCTGATGGTAACTGCAGTGTTTATTGTTCTTGCAGCTGTGTCCGCTGCATCCATAGAGGAGCGTATTTGGTTATAGGAGATGTTTTGTCCCTCCTCAACCACTTGTTTTGCCCGCTTCTGAAATTCCTTGGGTAGATGCTCGATGAGATGCTGCATCTCATCCCAATGGGCTCTGTCATAGCGCGCTAGGAGCGCCTGAGAGTTGGCGATGCGCCACTGGCTGGCAGCTTGTACAGCGACTCTTTTCCCAGCTGCGTCGAATTTTCGGCTTTCCTTATCCGGGGGTGGTGCATCGCCCGATGTGTGTGAATTGGCTCGTTTGCGAGCTGCTCCTACCACGACTGAGTCTGGTGCAGTTGAGAGGTGATAAAAGCAGGGTCTGTGGGAGGTGCTTTATATTTCTTCTCTACCCTTGGAGTGATTGCTCTACTCTTGACGGGGTCTTTGAAGATTTGCTTCGCGTGCCTTAGCATTCCCGGAAGCATAGGCAGGCTTTGGTAGTTGCTATGGGTGGAGGAGAGGGTGTTAAAAAGGAAGTCATCCTCGACAGGTTCTGTGTGTAACGACACGTTGTGGAATTCTGCTGCCCTAGCTACCACCTGCGCATACGCTGTGCTGTCCTCGGGTGGTGATGGCTTGGTAGGGTATGACTCTGGGCTATTGTCTGACACTGGTGCGTCGTATAGGTCCCAAGCATCTTGGTCATCTTGGCTCATGGTGGTGTGAGCCGGTGAATGTGACGGAGTTTGTGCCGGTGATATTTGAGTTACAGGTGGAGGAGAGGGTGGCGGAGTTGCTTTCTTTGCCACCTTTGCTTGTGGTGTTAGTTGTTCAGTTTGGAACTCTAGTCTCCTTTTTCTCTTGATTGGTGGAAGAGTGCTAATCTTCCCCGTTCCACTCTGGATGAAGATCCTCTTTTGTGTATGGTCTACATCAGTAGTCTGTAGCTCCTCTTCAAACCTGTGTTTACGCATTTGAGAGGACAATGAATGTTCCTCTGAATATGAGCCGGTAGTGGTTTCGGTTGCTGAGTGTTTTGGCACCGAAACTGTGTCCTTTTTTGTTTTCGGCTCCGAGGCGAATCTCTTCTTTTTCGGAGTCGAGCCTTCTCGGCGTCGATCATCCTTGGTGCCGCTGTCTCTGCGTCGAGCAGCGTCGGCTCCGCCTTCTCAGCGTCGATCTTTTTCGGCAACACTTTCTCGGTCCCGAGAATGTTGCGTGCCTGTGTCTCGACCCGAGTCGGACGATCTGGGCACCGGTTCAGCCTTTTTCGGTGCCGATAGACGGTCACCTTTATGGGTTGAGCCATGGCCAGTTGGCAGTGGCGTCCCCTGGGCCTTGTCTATTTTCTTGTGCTGTGCGCTTTTCGACGTCTTACTCACAGTGTCGTCGACGTCGAATTCATCTGAGTCCGTTTCATGGATGGAGAAGGCTTCCTCCTCTTCTCCTTGTTCCTCGAACTCTCGGTGTTCTGTCGGCGTGGACGCCATCTGTAGTCTTCTGGCTCGACGGTCACAGAGCGTTTTTCGGGACTGGAACGCACGACAGGCCTCACAAGTTTCTTCCTTGTGCTCGGGTGACAGGCACAAGTTACAGACCAAATGTTGGTCCGTATATGGATATTTATTGTGGCATTTAGGACAGAATCGGAACGGGGTCCGTTCCATCGGTGTCGATGTTACACGCGGTCGGGCCGACCAGGCCCCGACGGGGGATCGAAATTACCCCGAAGGGCTACCGGAGCTCTTCACGATTCGGTGTCGACTCCAACTATCCCGATCCCGAACAAAACAATACCGACGTAATTTTTCGAAGTTTTGACTATCTTTCCGTCCCGAAACCCGGAGCGAAAAGGAACACGTCCGAACCCGAGGGCGGAAAAAAACCAATCTAAGATGGAGCCGACGCCCATGCGCAATGGAAGCAAAGAGGAGGAGTCCCTCGGTCTCGTGACTCGAAAGACTTCTTTGAAGAAAAACAACTTGTAACACTCCGACCCAACACCAGATGGCGGACTGTACACAACATGTGTATCTGCAGCAACAGATGCCATCGAACACTATGTTTATCATCATTTTGTTGTGAAAGGGGAGGGGCATTGGGGATGACAGCCATGGAGCGAAGTGCACAGAGCACTCCCCTCAGTGTGCATGTATGTTTGGACGCCCGTCTCCGGCTGGCCAAACAAACATGTGCACTGTGCTCTCTCCAGCCCCACACTACGTTGCCAGCTGGAGAGAGCAGGCGCAGGCTCCCAGTCTGCCTGGAAACACCCTGGCTGGGTGCTCCCAGCCAATCTTAATGCTGCTCTGAGCAGCATTAGGATTGGCCGCAGGGCAGGCTGAGAGCCTGTGCCTGTATGCAGTGACAAGAGAAAGAGGAGCGGCACGGCGGCGGAGCAGGTAAGTTTTAAATTTTATCATTTTTTTAAATTTATTTTTATTAAATGCTCCCCCGACCCCCACACACTAAACCCGCCCGTTCAGAGCACAGCGAGCTGGGACTTATTTAAGATTAGCATCTGTGGGATTGAGGGGCCTCTACCTTCGCAAACCAGTGTTCACAAATCCCAGCAGGTTGGCTGTTGGGCAGTACTTTAAATTGAAGTATAGAAGTGCAGGTAGACGCTAGTTAAAGTGCATGATTGCACCTGAGAACTGCCTGTACTCTACATTAAAGGCATTGCAGCTGTGCTGAGAAGTGCAGGCACTATCCAGTACAGAGTACCTGCACTTCTTTAATTTGAAAGGGAGTGTCCATGTAGAGCACTGTGGTTGGGGAAACAGCATAAAGTCGGCAGAAATATGTTGGTTTTTAATAGTGATTCACAGATTTCAACGTTAAGTTTTTCTTGTCACAAGAGGACCTTGTGGTTATGGTTAAATTCATACTGCCCATCTTCTAGTGGCGAGATAACACAACTGCACGTTTAGAAACAAGCGATTTACTTTGCCTCCCCATCAACCCCTGCAAGTTGTTCAGTTGAAACACTTCACTTCTTTATTTGATGGTTGCGAATACCACAGATCACTTGGACGCTGCTGCACACAGTTTAACCCCAACTTCTGTTCCACTTTTCATTGCAAGGCAGTGCCCTCTCTGTCTGAGGAGCGATAGATAGGTCGACTGTACGGTTGGTGGCATTTGGGATGACAGCCATGGATCTGTAAAATACCTTCAGAAATGACATTGCACTCTACCATTCAATGACTGTCTAGAAGTAAACACCACAGTCAATTCTGAACACTCAGGTGTTCACAGGTTGGTAGAAAAGGTAACACTTTCCATACACGTGTGGGTGATTACTGCCATCTTCGGTGTAGAACAGCCAAGTATGAAAAATCTGTTCGGAAACGCATCTCAGCAAAGCTGAGTTCTAGAAACACACGGTTTTGCTTCTAAGTTTCACCCTAGCTGCCATATTCATGGAATAGTATACTAAAGATTTATCATTTCAAATTTTGATCTCTATTGACTGCATTCAGTCATGCATTTAGAGAAGAAATAAAGCTTCACACCATTGCCTTCGAGAAGGCATTGGCTCTTTGACCACAGCTATCACTGCATAGTCAAGAAACACAAAGGGGTCGTTGCTAACGATTATTAAATAGCACCCAGACCAGCAGACAAGTACGGATAAACAAAGACCCAGAGCTCTGCAAGTCCCCAAGATCTAGGTGAGAACACTGAAAAGTCTACATCATTCTAGTAGGAGTTTTCCTGATTTCACATATGACTTATACCAAATACCATATACTCAAGATGGGTGAATTAAAGCCATTCTACAAAGGAATGATTGATTTTTAAACAGACAGGTAGGCCTTACCTAAAGGAAGAGAAAACACACCCTTCCTGGAGTATGGATAAGATACTCACCTGTAAATCCTAGTTCTCTTCCAGGGGTATCCTCAAAGTCATAAACACTGAATATTCCCACCCATGTGTGGGGACCCCAGAGCACATACAAACACACATGTATATGTATGAAATATCTATGAAAAAATAACATTTAAGTAGAGAATTTCAATACAAACATAATATATACATGTGCAACAGTCAATGCAGCCTATTTAGAGAAACAGGCTAAAAATGCTTTATTTCTTGGAGTTTTTTTTTTTTTTAACATACATTGAAAACTTTGATTAAAGGTGAAAACTTCTTGCAGTCAAAATAGAAG
Source organism: Pleurodeles waltl (assembly GCF_031143425.1). Taxonomy (NCBI): domain Eukaryota; kingdom Metazoa; phylum Chordata; class Amphibia; order Caudata; family Salamandridae; genus Pleurodeles; species Pleurodeles waltl. The sequence goes on along the minus strand of NC_090446.1, from coordinate 970,964,773 downwards.
TCATAGAAAATGTAAGCATTCTATTTTAAAAGAGAAAAAACTACACTGGAAATAAAGAAGCATTATTAGCCAACAGGATGCATGCAGGGTAACACGGCAGAACAAAAAAATTGGAACCCTTCCTATAAGGCCTTGAGCACCTCCAGTATCCCACCATGCCTCAGGGGTGAGAGTGAGGTGACAGTTGGTTCACAGTTTGGTCAGTAAATTTTTTCGGTGGATAGGAGAAATAGAATAGACCAGTAAGTAGTCTTACACTTTTAACAATCACGTCCGGGGAGGAGGGTAGGTTGTTTATGACTTTGATGAGGATACCCCTGGAAGAGAACTAGGATTTACAGGTGAGTAACTTATCCTTCTCTTCCAGGGGATCCTCATCAATAGTCATAAAAACTGAATAGATTAGCAAGCCCACCCCAAACTCCTGCGGACGGAACGACAAAAGTGCAGGAAAAAACTATATGCTATGCAAATACATTTCTTAGGGAAGCCTGACCCACTTGAGTGCCTGTTTTGGCATCTGAATCTATTACAGTAGTGCCTGGTAAAAGTATGTATAGATCTCCATGTGGCAGCCTTGCAAATCTCGGAGATGGGTACATTCTGAAGAAGGGCTGCAGTCGCCGCTTTCCCTCTCGTGGAGTGAGCTTTAGGTTCAGCTGATAATTGCTTGTTAGCCAATTGGTAAGCAGTCAAAATACATGAAACTATCCATCTAGAAATAGTTTGTGTTGAAGCAGCTTCCCCTGTCCACCTATGTCCATAGTTAACAAACAGACAGTCAGATTGTTTGATTGACTTAGTCTTATCAAGGTAAAATTTGAGCACCCTCTTAAGGTCCAGGGAGTGCAGGGCTTTCTCCGCCAGAGTAACAGGTTTAGGGAAAAACGTTGGAAGAGATATCGTCTGGTTAATGTGGAAGTCCGACACCACCTTAGGCAAGAACAATGGACGTGTTCTCAAAATCACCCTGTTATCGTGGAAAACCATGAAGGGTTCGTTCGAACATAGCGCCTGAATCTTGCTGACTCTTCTAACAGAGGTAATGGCTACCAGAAAAGCTGTCTTCCACGTAAGGTGTTGTAAAGAAGCTTTGTGGTTGGGCTCAAAAGGAGAGGCCATAAGTCTAGACAAGACCACATTCAATTCCCATGGAGGTGAGGGTTTCTGAATCTGTGGAAAGACTTTCTTCAAGCCCTCTAAGAAATCCTTAACTACTGGCATAGTAAAGAAAGATTTTTGAGAGAGTGACTTACGATAAGCTGTAATGGCAGATAAATGTACCTTAAAAGAGAAAAACTGCAGTCCTGACTTCGCAAGATCTAACAGGTAAGGCAAGATAACCTCCTCCTGAGCCAAAATAGGATTGTAATCGTGCTGCCGGCACCAAATGTAAAACCTTCTTTACTTGAACGCATAGCAGCGTCGTGTAGATGGTCTTTTAGACTCCTTTAAAATATTCATACATACCTGAGAGAGTCCTAGATGTCCATATTACAGGAATTCAGGAGCCATGCTGTTAAGCTCAGAGAGGGAAGGGTGCGATGCAGAATTGTCCCCCCTAATCTGTGGAGGAGATCTTGTCTGCACGCAGCCTCTTGTGAGGTTGCTCTGACAACTGGAGGAGATCTGTGTACCAGTATCATTGAGGCCATTGTGGGGCTATGAGTATCATCCTGGTTTTGGACCTGTAGAACTTGTTGATTACAGCAGATATTAGGGGAATCGTGGAAAGGCGTAGAGAAATATCCCTGACCAGTCTATCAACAGGGCATTCCCTTGCGTCCCCGCACGGTAGAACCTGGATGCGAAGTCTGAGCATTTTTTGTTGACGTCGTCTGCAAACAGATCTAATTGAGGCTGACTCCACCGTTAGAAGATGTCTGCTACGGCATCGTCATGACGGATCCAGTCATGGGAGTCTATTAGACTTCGGCTTAGGAAATCTGCTTCTGAGTTTTACTGTCCTGGGAGATGGACCGTCGTGAGATACATTTCCCTCGTAATTAACCAGTGCCAGATGGTTTGAGACTCTCAAGACAGAGAACGAGATCCCTTGCCCCCCTGCCTGTTCAGATAATACATAGACATTGTGTTGTCCGCCTGAACCAGAAGTGACTTTCCTTTGAGAGATGGGGCAAATGACTTGAGAGCAAGATGGACCGCTCTCAGTTCAGCAGGTTGATGTGGTAACTCGGTTCCTTGCTGGACTATAGGCCCTGAGCTTGGAGTGGACCCAGATGAGCTCCCCAGCCCTGTAGTGATGCATCCGTTACCAGGGTGTCGCAAAGGAATGGTCTGGTGAAAAGGAGCCCCCACCAACTGGTGATGTCTGCGCATCTGCCACTGCAATGAAGCTAGAACCCCCAGTTATTCTGTCCTCCCATTTGGCTGTGTGTTGATTCCACTGATCCTCTAGAGTTTCCTGAAGAGGTCTCATATGCAGCCTGGAGTTCGGGACAATGGAAATGCAGGAGGCCATGAAGCCCCAACAGAGATGCTACTTGACGGACCGTAGGCCTCAGAGTGTGGAGAAGAGTGTGGCACTTCTTCGTTATTGATGATAGTCGTTCTTCCGAAGGATACACTCTTTCTAGCTTGGTGTCTAGTATTGCCCCCAGATAATGGAGCGTCTGAGTTGGAATGAGAGTGGACTTCTGGAAATTGATCTGCAGACCCAGAGAGCTGAAAGTGTTCAGAACCAGGTTGAGATGGTTTACAGTCTGCTGAGCAGCTAGGCGTCTAGGTATGGATAAATAAAGATATTTCTTGTTCTCAAGTGTGCCGCTATTGTCGCCCCACATTTGGTGAATGTCCAAGAGGCTGATTTTAGGCCGTAGGGCAGCACCTTGAACTGCTAGTGTTGTGATGCTACTACGAACCGAATACATTTTCGATGTTTTGTTACGATTGGAATGTGAAAGTATGCATCCTGTTGATCTTTGGAGCACATCCAGTCTCCTCGATGTAGCTGAGGGAAAATCTGATGAAGGGCCAGCATTCTGAATTTTTATTTTTGGATGTATCTGTTCCGATGCCTCAGATCTAGAATGGGTCTGAAGACTTTCTTGGCCTTTCTTTTTTACCAGAAAATATTGGGAATACACTCCTTTTCCTCGTTGAGCGGATGGAAACTTTTCTATCGCTCTTTTCTGCAACAGGATGCAAACGTCTTTTCGTAGTAGCGAGTGGTGAGCAGGCGCTGACCTTGTTGGTGGCAGAGGAGGTGGAGGAGATTTGAACCAAAGAGAGTAACCAATCTCTACAATGTGTAGCACCCATTTGTCTTCTGTAACAGGGTGCCACTTGTGAGCGTAATTCGTAATACTTCCCCCTACTGGAGGGGTGGACAGGGTTAGGGGAAGCAAATCCTCATTGTTTTCCCACTGCCTTGGGGGTAGACTGAGGGGGTCTACTTGGAGTGCGGTCTCTAGCAGTTTTGCATGATTGAAAAAAAGGTCGTCCTTGTTTCTGTTGAGGCCTCTGGGACCAATGAGGGGCTTGAACCCTCTGCTGAAAAGGGTTCTTGTCATAAGGCCTCTAACACCTTCTATATTCTCTTCGCCTATCTAGGGCCACCGCTTTCATAATGTCTAATTCTGATTTCATCCTCGCCATCTCATCGTCAGTGTGGGATTCAAATAATGAGTTTTCATTAAACGGCAGGTTCAAGATGCGGTGCTGTGCCTCCTGCCTAAACCATGTGGGACGAAGCCATGAGGACCTCCTTGCACAAATGCTGTGTGCGTAGCCATGACCCGCCAAACTGCTCCATCTGCAGCAGCACTAATAACTTGGTTGGATACTAAACTCCCCTCTTGCAGGATCTCCTGAAAATCTTGCCTATCTTCTCTAGGCAATTTATCAACAAACCTGTTCAGAGAGTCCTACAAAGAACAGTCGTACCTTCCCAAAAGCGCAGAAGCACTGGAGACCTTCATGTATGCTGCTGAAGTGCCACACATTTTCCTGCCCAATGAATCCAAATGTTTACTCTCCTTATCTGGAGGGACCATAGAAGATGACGCCATGGAATGCGTTTTACGGGCAGCAGCTAAAATCACAGAGTTCAGAGGAGTGTTGACTCTAAGGAACAAAGGATCCTGGTCTGGGGCTTTATATTTCTTTAGTATCCAAGCCAGGGCTGAGCGTAGGCTAGCCGAAGTGAGAAATGTGTCCATAGCCGGTTGTAAAAGACCAGGAACCAGAGGCAATAACTGCCTAGAGGAGGCACGCTGATGTAGGGTCTCAAAAATCACCGACGTTGATGTAGACGGCTCTGGAATATCTATGTTAAGTTTCTGGGCCCCTCTGACCACAACCTTGTTGAAGGATCTAATATCGTCAATTGGTGATACGCTTGCTGGAGGGGAGTTAGTCAAGGTAGGTGAGTAGTCTCTGATGGAAGACTGATGCCATAGACCATGAAGGAGATCTGTGCCGCCTTTGCCGAGATCTAGAGGATCTAGATCTAGACCTTCTCCTGGATCGTGACCTACTTCTTGTGGATGGCTTGACTGGCTGCGCTGACGTCTAGGAGTGGTTGGTCAGTAGTTGGTCGACTTGAGGTCGACTTCAATGGCGGATTCCCTGATGTCGTCGGATGATGATTAGCCTTTGATGGCGTGCGAGTACTGATGTACCTGCTCGAGGTCGATCAGTGTGCAACCGTCAACGGAGAACTACCCCAATGAGGGAGTTGACGCCTCGACGGCGGTGTGCTCTTCGACACCCGGTGATGCATCGATGGAAGGGATGACGTCGAAGGTGAACAGACAGGAACCTTCCTACCGACCGATGTCGATCTGGCTCACCGTCGTGCAGAAGAGTCTTTAAAGATCTTCCCCCTTTCATGCAGACCATGTAGTCAAATCCTTTCTCTGTCCTTGAGAGTCCTTTTGGACAGATTCTTGCAATGTCTACAGGTGTCAGGAAAGTGACTCTGAGGCAAACAGACTATGCACACAGTGTGTGGGTCTGACTCGGCCTTCTTCTTCCCACAAGAAGGACATTTCACAAACAGTGAAGGCATATTTGTGAGAAAAAAAATTGTCCTTCCATTCAGGAAATATGAAGAACCGTCGAGTAAATCAGAGAAAAACATAGACTAGGTAACTTTTCTTGCCAAATAACCAGAAAAATAAGAGCTCAATGCTCCAGGATCCTCACAGAAGAAGGCGGAAAAAAGAAATGACCTAACTGTGAACCAACTGTCACCTCACTCTCACCCCTGAGGCATGGTGCGATACTGAAGGTGCTCAGCTCAGTGTCTTAAAGGCATGGTGCCACATTTTTAGTTCTGCTGTTTTAGCCGGCATGCATCCTATTGACTAATAATGCTCCTTTATTTCCAATGTAGCCTTTTCTCTTTGAAAATAGAGTGCTTACATTTTCTATGTCTTCTATTTTGACTGCAAGAAGTTTTCAACTTTAATTGAAGTTTTCAATGTATGCTTTAAAAAAAAAAGTCCAGGAAATAAAGCATTTTTAGCCTGCTTCTCTAAATAGGCTGCATTGACTGTTGCACATGTATATATTGTTTGTATTGAAATTCTCTACGTAACTGTTATTTTTTCATAGATATTTCATACATATTCATGTGTGTTTGTATGTTCTCCGGGGTCCCCGCACGTGGGCGGGAATATTCAGTGTTTATAACTATTGATGAGGATCCCCTGGAAGAGAAGCAGCTGTTTACAATGCCCTCCACTGTGGTTTTGAAGCAGGGTGATGGATAGAAAACATCAAGTTAGTCTGTAATGCTTTAAAAAAAACTTTGTGATGTACAGTAGACATTACTAGTCTCTTCCAGTGAAACTTAGTAGCCAGAAAGGGTACCGTGACAAATTCTGCATAATCTGCAACTAGATGGGCAAAGTTAAGACACAGGATAGGAAGAATGCACTGCCACCATTCAATTAAACTAATAATAATCATTCAACGTGTGAAAACAAATCTGTTTTGTGTGTTTGAGGTTCTGATTTCTACAAACTTCGAAAAAGTCACACATGTAATTAGTAACACCATTTTTAAAATACTAAGGGGGCACTACAGGGCCAAAAGATTAAAAAATATCAAAACCACACCACACAGCCATTAACTGAATTTTCAAGCATTTCCCATAAGGCCTAAAATATAAGTTGCTTAAGGATAAATTGAGGGTCTGGTAAACTGAAACTGGCCAAGTCTGTTTGAGTGATGGTTGACAGCATAAAGCACTGGAAACGCCTCAAGTTTGCCATCACATCTGTCTTATCCAGGTGACTGGTTGACACCTGTTCAGTATAAGTCAATAAGGACGATCAATGAAGGACCAAACGCCAATTATGAATACAATTTAACTTTACTAGAATTTCAGGTAAATGTAGGCATTTAGCACATTAACAATAGTGGAAAAAGAATAGCAATGAAAAGCATCTATTTATATATAGGTACACTACAAAGAGCATCTATGCATATATATAAGCAAAGAGTTCATTGACAGATATAAGTTTTGATTAACTATATACCAAAATGCATCACACTACGATGTTCAGGAAGCAAAATATAAATGAGTTGAATACTTCAGATAAGCTTTGATTTACTGCACACCAAAATGCACGTTTCAATTACTGCAGCAGGCTCACACTACGATGTTCAGGAAGCAAAATATAAACAAGCTGAATACTTCAGATAAGCTTTGATTTACTGCACACCAAAATGCATGTTTCAGTTACTGCAGCAGGCTCACACTACGATGTTTAGAAAGCAAAATATTAACAAGCTGAATACTTCAGGTTATAAACACGGTGCAAGCATAAATAATCAATCATAATAATAGAGCAGAGAAACAAAGGCCTTTCATCCCTGTGTGGAACTTAACTTTAGTCCACGAAATGCTGGGAAGCCCTCTACCGCCTGCTTGGACCTCTCTCCCCCTCAAGCATCACGGTCAGCAAAACAGGGAGGCAGCGCTGGGCCATGGCAGCTTTCACAACTCCATCTGCGAGCTTCAAGTCTCTCACCCACACTTCAGTGCTTAAATAACTCGAAGCTTGGATTCTATCTCTTTCTGGCATTTTCTAGCTATGTTATCAGCACTTAGCTGCTCTGCCCTTCCCCAGCCTTTGTTTTCATTCCATCTTCTCCCTGTACTCTCCTTCTCAAGGTTGAGACGGAGTCTTCTACACAAACAAGCTTGAAAATAATATCATGAACTTTTCCACGTTGTTTGGGGGGGGTTTCAGCAGGCATCACGCTCATCTACACTGCTCAAGCTAATTAACCCTTTGCGTCACAATGTCTTCCACACCTTTCCCTATACTGATCAACATCTAATTAGGTTAAGAGCATTGGCCAGGCAACTGAATAATTACACACCATTCAATAAAGTGGTCCTGCAGAGAACAATGTAATCTGCTGGTCATAAGTCCCAATACTTTGCTTTTCATCCTTTAGAGGACGACAGGCTGCGCACCTCTGAGTGGAATATCAGTAATTTAGTGACACAAGCACCAAACGTTACTCTGTTTATAGCAAGAAAGTATGTGCTCATAATTATATATCACACATTGAGGATCAGGTGTCTCTTGGCACTGTCTGGGATTAGCTGAACAGGAAGTACTCTGTATGACCTTTTATTTTTCTGGGCACTGACTCGCACACTGAATTTGGGATCGGAGACACTCTTTACCCACTTCATCTGTCTGAGACGCATTCTTGAGAAGGTCAACCAATGACCAAGTAAATACCTGTGATGAGCTCCGCCCCCCCAAAAAAAAAGTCCCAGTGAGCCTCTCAGCGGTCTGCGGTGTTGCTCTGATGCCAAATGCCTCAAAGGGACAAAGGAAATCTGTGTCTTGGAAAGAGATAAGAGCGGCATAAGGCAAAAAAGGTTTTACTGTACCAGTGAAGGGGTGACAATCAGACATTTGAACCTCCGCTAGTGCCTTGCTGAAGGGGAGATTCATATTTGCCCACATAACTGAGTAATCCAGTTTCAATGACGTATGTATCACATAGAGAATATGGTAGTGGGGGTCTGCCTCCTCAGTGCTCCCAGACCTGATCCTGCGATCAGTGGCACTGTAGCTCGGCAAGCACTAGTGATACTCTGACGCAGTGCTTGCTAGCTACTGTATTGCATCTTGGACCTTCTGCTTCACCTCTGGAGCTTGTATTTACTCTGCCAGCTTGACTCTTCAGAACGTTATCTGTTCTGTCGATGAAGAGAACGAAGACAAAATTCAGCTGCTTGGACTGAGGCACAAGGTTCTGGTACTGAAACAGCAGGAGTAAATTTACTGTTTAAAATGAAAGTGAACATCTCTGGGAACATCTTTTACTGACATTTATATCCACTTATCTGCTTTTAATTATTTAAGTTATTAAATATTTACCCACGTTTCTAGCTTTATTTAGTTCTCCTGCTATAATTGCAATTGCTTTAACTAATTGTACAATAAACACATAATTGGTCTCTAGTTATTTTGGATAAATAGAGCGGACGTCACTTCTCAAATGAGTACTACGGCTGGTAACATTTGAATAATAGGCTATTGCACGCACTTCTCTGTTACACTGAAGAGATATGCCATTGTTGTTCACCTATGCTATCACTGGGAAAACAAGAAAACAAAGTCCTGTTTTGCCTTAAAAGTGATAGTACGTAGGCACTGAGAAGAAAACTAGTGGGTCACCTTTGGTACTACCGAGTACCTCTGCCTTCTTGCTAAACAGCATTACATTCCTGATCACAGAGAAAGACCCTGGTACCTGCACATCATGTCCACTGCATACAAGATGGGAGATCTATGCTGGAAGCCTGTCATCTGTCTCACCACACTACTAGAGCAAGAGGAAGGAGAAAGACAACTTTAAAATGCACCTTCTCCACGGAAGGAGATGGTTTAAGGCAGTGCTTTAAATGGGCCGGTGCTGTCTGGTACTGAGTACCTGCACTTTTTTATTTTGAGAGGAAAAGTACCTGCTCTCCTCAAGAAAAACGTAATACTTTGAAATGTAGAGTACCGGCACTTTTCAGAAACAAACAGGTACTCTGATAGAGAGTACCTGCACTTCTATGTTTTCCATTTCAAGCACTGGTTTAAGGTATGCATTTGGATCCCATTTATCTATCGCTCTATCCCCACAGCCCAGGACCCTATGGTTGGATGTGTAAGTGTGATGATTTCACAAGGTTCTCATCACCAATGGTCTACTAAAATGGCATTTAAAGACCCAAGCCAATCGATCCTTTTTGGACATGCAGATAAGACATACTGGCTCACAATGAAACTGCAGATCAATTAGAGAGTGGTTATGCTGAAAATGTACAAAGGCTCCGGCCCCTGTGTTATACCTTCTGGCATTCAAAGGTGTCAGCCATATGTGCAATACCTTGCCCTCTACGTTGTTCCTCCACCCCTAGATCATGAGACTTGGAAGAAAAAGAAAGGACACACGGTTGCCTCCCTCTGACGTAAGTTTGAGACCCTGCTTTGTCCTTGTCACTTCATAATTGTATTCACATAAGAATGGCCCATGTCAGGAGGACAGACCGCCCTGTCAGCCTCACTTAGGCTCAGCTCGCACACATACTCCTGATTCAGGGACATCCAGCCTGCCGCTTTTTTCAGTTCCTTCCGTGGAAGGTCACCTTCTCTGCAGTCTGTGCAGCTCCTGTCAGCAAAATCTACCCAATATTCACATTAAAATGATTTGAGGATGCACGGTACCTCGTCTGAAGCCTGCACAGTATGGCTCAAATAATGGAGTGATTTTTCCCTTTGGAATGCAAAGCTTAGCCCTATAGAGAGGGTCTCTTATTTGAGCTGCTTCTCGCCCTCATGCCTGCACTTGCCCTGTAGCGTTCTCCCACTGCACCATCCCATCCTCGTTATTCCTCACTCTTCCCCTCATGCTGCAGTCACCCGTCTCTTCCAAACTGCGCGTACGGCTGAAGATATCACTCTCCTTATGCCTGCCTTCTACACTGCACGCATCCAACACTGGGGTGTTGCCCATCATGCTGCAAACATCCCTCATCTTACATCCTTCTCACTCTGCAGCCCTCTCTACTCCTTCCAACCTACCTCTTCCTCTGAAAGCACCCCTCTTTGGTGTGCCCCGACACTGGTCCCAATTCCTGCAGCTTACGCATCTCAATGGCTTACAACACACAGCAGCCTGACAGACACTCGTGCACTGCAGGCCCGGCCCTCATCCCCCCACACTGCCATCATAGGGTGTATCCAGCAGATGGGGCAGTAGAGAGAAGCTTCGGAGCTAGGACAACTATCATCTACCATAGGCAGCAGTTGCTCACGAATTCCAGATACGTGTAAATTTATGAGGCACAGAACGCTTGAGAGACCAATAGTTTCATGTTCTAACCCCGAACTCCGGATAGTAGGAATGAAAAGGTTAGGCACAACAACATCGGGCCTTTGATTCACCAGTAGAAGCTCAAGTTGAGCAGTCGAGACCCACCTCAATGGATGGGGACGTGGAGGTTGTTACTATGTATAAAATACAACTGGCTTATCATAATCAGTAAACGACAATACCCAGTGAGAGTAGTACTTTGAAGAAACAGTGCTTTAATACGCAAGTAAAACAATAAAACAGCTCAAATGAATGATTGTAATGAAAACTAGAAGACCCTGGCTCAAAAGTCTTTTGCAGCTAGGACTATAATGTGCAAAGCGGGGAAATGCATGCGCACCCTGATTAAGGGAGCCCAGGATAAGGCAGGAAGTCGCCGACGTCATCATCTTCAATGCCATTCAAATATGTCAGCTTCAGACCGCTGTAGAGTTTAAAAGGCGTACGCTGTACAGGATTTCAGCAGGAGGCCCGATCTTTAGCTGACATTGGTGCTGAAGTTATTTATAGTCCGAATCTCCAGGGAACACGGAGGGGATCACAAGTGAAATCTCAAGGGTTACAGCTCACACATGCTCAGTGCCTCGTAGATTTCATTACGACCTCGAGATTAGCAAAACAACTCAATATGTTTACATTATTTCTAGATAATCGTTTCATTGTTATCATTACACTGTTTTTTCCGGGCACCCATTGTGTCTAGGCTGTTGGCACCGCACTGCTGGGTGCCTAATAGCAAAACAGAACTTTGCCTACATATTTAGTGAATGCAGTAGGAATATATTGGGCCCCTGAAGGACCACAGTCACCTGTGGCCTCCTGGTTTCGGTTAGAGAACCACAATCCCACCATTATCGCCCCCCCCCCCCCCACCGCTTCCCTCCCCGTCCCCAACAATCCCGAGCCAGGTAACACATTTGGAAAATGTGGTTAGTAGTGATCTCCGATCAAGGTCTTTATCCCTTTTGGCTCTGTGACCTCTAGGTAAGTCTCAGGGACTGTAGAAGACTTTAATGAAGTCTTGACTAAATGCAGTCAAGTGACTGTAAATAGTAGTCTCCAACCAAATAGAGCACCAGCACTTGAATGCAAAGCTGTGCAGTGAAAACAAAAAAATGATGCTAACTGTGTTTCAGCATTCACATGCAGCACACAGGTTCAATGACTCACAGATCTTTGCTCAATACCAGCAGAGGCAGAGTAGGTGTGGTTCAGAAGGTAGCTGAAGAGGACATTCTTTATAAAAAGAAGGCTCTCTCTTACTCTATATCTATATCTCCTAGGACTGTGGATGCTGTAGGGAGCAGCAAGCTTTAGCAGTTGCATGGGCAGAGATTCTGCTGGCGATGGTCACCACTACGGCTTCTCACTAGCACTTGAGGATGTTGATGCAGGTCAGCTGATCAGTACTTACCTGTGGCTTAGCTCATCCAGTTCACTGCAGCTCTGTGGTCACAGGACAACTGGAAGGGCTTGATTTACGGGTCGGGCCTCCTTTCACTATGGTGCTTCAAGTATGGATGGTGTTTTATGCAGGCAGGTAAGATTCAAAAACTTAATCCACCTTGGTCCTAGCAGGAAGTAAAACCGGAGTGTTGTAGGCCCACATTTAGGAAAACAAATCAGATCCAAGCTAGCCGAGACATGATTAAGAGTACTTCTGGGAGAGCTATTACATACAATCCCCTGGGGACTGGACAATGATCCAGCTCCCGTGACCAATAAGCAATGTTGCTGACAATTAAGAGCAAAGTGGAGAGCAGGCTTGGCCAGAAGGTTTATGGATTCAGTCCTTCAAGACAGGAAAATAACTTCTTTCAAGGGTTTGGGTAATTTCCAACAGTGGTCCAGTAAAATTGGTTACTTGGTTAGATACGGCCATGACATTAATGAGCTCCATCACAAGCAGGATGATAATCCTGAAGCACGGTTGACCTTCTAGCAGTATAAGAATTTAACACACACTTGGGAGGAGAGCTAAAAATCTTGCTCAGAGGACTGTATGAATTTTACATGCAGGGCAGAGTGCCTCTCCCTTGCAACACAATAAAATGCTTTAGCCCCAGTTACCTGAAAGATTGCCATCACTTGGCCCTGTCCCTACCAATTTCACAAGACTACTCCCTTAAAGAAATCGAGGTGCCACTTAAGGTGCCTGTGTTTTTGAAGGAGTCACAACTTTGCAATGGAGTTGGCACCTTATGGTCTCTGGGGTCAAAGACAGCAGCGAGAAAAAAATCAAATTGGAACATTCAGCGAAATTAAAGCAAAAATAAATAAAAATAAAAATACAGCATGATAGTCATACCAACTGCCAGACGTGTATGAATACTTCTGGCTTCAAGGTATTATAATTTAGTTTCTCCAAGTAGACAACTTTACAATTGTTTACATGCAACTCTTAACGTTGGTAATCACTACTTTTTTGCCAACAGCTGGACAGCCAATAGAAATAAGTAATGTAAATTTGTATGCCAGAGAGATCTAACACAACAGGCTTTATGTGTCCTGTAGGAATTACTATGTTCCTAAGTAGGTTTGGCGAGTGCTGAGGAGCCTGAGAGGTTTGAAAGCAAATGTCCATTAAAATACACTAAACTGTGATGCAAAAAAGCCTGCATGTCAGGTAAGTCTTTTGAGAAATGGCAGTCAAAGTTCTCTTACTACTGCGAACCTCGACCCTCCAATGAGCATCTCAGACAAAAAGAGCAGCTGTCTTGAAATTGACCAATCAGAGTCCACATTTCCTCCTGCCTCAGGACACAGCAGCCTTACGGTCAGGGTTTGTACCAGGCTACTTCTGAACTGCCCAGTCACGGTGCAGATGTTTTTACAGGATCTTGGGCTTCCCTGAGTCCTGGGAGCCTGGAGGTTAGGGTGAGGGATAAAGGAAAACAACAAATGACACTATATCCCAAGTTTTACCAGCTGGAGCTGGAAAATCTTTTCATTAGAAGAACCCTTTACACCTGGGCCCTTTCTGAAGGTGGTTGGTGGTTCAAGGGACAAACAGATCTCAATTCCGCTAAAAGACAAATAATGTTCAAACTCTGAATCCAGGATATAATTAATGGTCCTGGACATTAGGCAAAAGTCCGTGAAGAAACATGCTTGGACTGGAGCAGGATGTGTATTCTAAAGCTCCCAAAGCCACATACCCAGTCTATAACTCCTTATCTGATGTTCTACCCAGTAGTAAAGCTTATTAAATGTTAGGACAGTCTTATACTTAGGCTGGCCCTCCCATCGGGGTAGCAAAACATTCCAAGTATCCATCTTTTGAATGAGGGTGAACAAGTAGGCTTTGACCATGCTTACTACACAAACACTGATGATATAAATGCTTCTTTTGTGGGGCTTACATAGCTTTTTTTGGAATTGGGATGCCATAGGCCTCTCCCTCATGTGTACAGCAAAACGTTGGCACACCCTACTAAGTTAAGTGGTACCAAACAGTTCATGGAGGCTTTTCTCCAAATACTTTAGGGGTTATTACGCTCCCAGGATGAAAGACAGGGCACCTCTGGTGCTTCCCCCTAGCCAAGCAAAATACAAAAATATACCTCACAGCATTTTTGGAGTTGTTACGTGGGTGGTCTCTCGTATCAGATGAAACACAACTTGAAGAACTTTTAGAGGGAAAACCAAAAAGCTGCAGGGTGAGCACCATTGCCAATCTCTTCAATGCTTCTTTCGACACCAGTGATATTTTGCAAAAATTCAAACAGGCCTTCACCAATCTACTCCTCAAAAAAAATGCAGACCAACACGTCACGTCCAATTTAAGTGGCATTTTGGTCTACCCGATATTGCTAAAGCATTAGAATCTGTGAACATTTCTTATCCATCAACTTTCAAATCTTGAAACCAACCACCTGCAAATGACTTGCTTTCTGGATTTATCCCCTGCAGGGTATGTAAACGAGCAACTATCCTAAACATCAGACAAGAGTTGCTCAACACACTGGATAAAGGCCAAGGATATGCTTGAGTGCTCATTGACCTTTCTACTGCTTTGAAAATAAAACAAGTCAAATTGTACACATTATTCTCTGAGATTTTGCCATTCGCCTTTGAATTCCCCCAAGAATCTGCACGCTCATCTGGTCTCTTCAGTGTTTGCCTGGCACTATGTACACAATTCCAAAGGCACACGAGGGTGGGTTTCACATGCACGCTAATGACAGTCAGGTCTACTTCAAATTGGAGGAGGCAGCCGTCAGATCACTACAGTGGATTCCTCTCATATGAGATCGCACTTCAAAACACTGTGTATTGTGCAGCAGTGTGTTAAAAGTCACATGTCTAGTTTTCTGCCAAAACACTTTTAGCCCCATCATTCACCCAGATGCCGGAATTCATCTTCTGCTAACCTGCAGCTAAGCATCCACCTAAAAGGTTTGGTGGTAGATATCCTCACGTCGGGGCTCCTCCCAATAGACTCTCTCCTTCAATCATTAAAAATGGAAAAAGAAATCCTGAATCTATGCGAGGCCCAAAACATAGCTCTTTAGCTCCTTGTAGGAAGAAAGGTTCTTAATTGGAGTAAATTCTCCCATGCAACACTAGCTTCTGGTTAGGGCAGCGTCGTTTCTTTAAGACAACCTCATCCACCCTTCACCAAACAAATGATTGACCCCCACGTAAAGAAGCAAGGCATCGAGGCAGCCCTAGTTCAGCAATCTACACTTAAGGTCCTGATAGAAGGTCAATTCGTGTTTTAGAAACAATTGCACAAACAAATGATATGCTACAACTGAGGAAGGATGCTTCCAATTCAAAGGGGACGTCATAATACTGAGGTGGGGTGATACTAAAGGAACTTAACTCTCCTGTTTAGAGTACTTTGCTCGTTTCTATTGAAGGCATTGATGCGGATGCATGCTATTACAATCTAGACTGCGACCCTAGCAGGGGATTTATTTTCAGTCATTTATTGGATTTAATGAATGCGTTGCTGAATGTTTCTAAAATAACGGGTAGGTGGCTTTTTTTCAAGAGCCGCAGGGAGGGCTCTCTAGGTCAATCTGTCTTAAGGGTGGTGGGAAGGAGGGAAATGCAGTGTGTGGAAAGGTGGAGGTGGTGGGAGGGGCGATGGGGTTATGCACATAGGCAAAAGATGCAGCACTGTAACTAATGGGATAACTGTTGGTCAGCTAGTAAGCGAAGATGCGTTGGGTATCCTGTTTGTTAGGTGATGGCTCACAGATCACTAACAATTGTGTCATGTAATCTGAATGGCTTTAACAATAGATTTAAGCGTCAAGCGATGCTCATGGGGCTCAAATCTATTCAGGCTAGTATAATTCTGCTGCAGGAGACACATTTTAAATCAGCCGTATCCTCAACTAAATTTCCCGGGTATATTCAGTATGCTTTTTGTGCTTCAGCTAATCCTGCAGCCCGAGACGTTGCAATTTTAATTGGTTAAGAGATTTCCGCTGAAATAATCAAGGTTCATAAAGCGCTTAGTGCTATATGGATTTGGGTTCAAATGATGATTTATAACCAATTGATACATTTTGTTAGCAGCTATGGCCCTTGTGAAGATTTGCCTGGGACATTGATACCTCTTTAGAATTATGCTAAAGAAGAGGCAGGCTCTCTAGTGACAGAGGGAGATTTTAACATTTTTTGTGATCCAGAGATGGACTGCTCGCGGGCAAATAAATCACAGAAGAAACCTAAATCTAGTTACCTTCTTTGGGTCCCAATGCAGGATTTTGCCTTGTTTGATCCTTGGTGGTGCGATCACACTCAGGATAGAGTGTACACCTGCCATTCCAAACGTTTCATTCATTCATCTTCGCATACCGATCAGAAATATTAGCAAACCCCTTTAAGACCATGCTGTGATCACTCTTAACTTTTTACATCAATATTGTGTGCCACCGAGAAGGATTTTTGATAAAACCTTATTAGTCAGTGAGTCATGGGTTTTACAAATGCGTCAAGCTTTGCAAGATTTTTTAGAACGCAATGTGCTTCAGGGTTTGCAGTTTGGGGTCCTTAAAGGCTATTTTTAGGAGTGAGGTGATAACTTTTTGCTCGAAGACAAGACAAAACAGAAAGAGCAGCTTATCAGCATTTGCAATCAGCTCTCAATCAAGCCACTGCTGATCATTTAGTATCCCCTGTGCAAGAATCTAAAGCCTAGCAGGCTCAAGTCCAGCACAATTCAAAGGAACATTTTCTGTCCCAAGAGATAGTAAACCACAATACAATTTTGAAGAAAATGAGCAGATAGGGGAAATATCTGGCCTGGTCTGTCATGCACAAGGTAAACACGAATTGTGTTAGACAGATATATGACCCACTACTTGCTACACTTGCATCTGCCCTGCATGATATCTCCAAGGTCTTTCTCTGTCTTTATATAGATCTATATTCGGACACATTACAACTGTCTTCTGATGAGATAGAAAAATGGTTGGCAAGAGTGAGTATCCCTTCAATAACGGTTGAGCAGGGGGCTGTACTGATCAGTCCTATTACTTTAGCATAAGCTAAACAGGTGGTTGATGAGAACCCCACTGCTAAAGCTTGCGGAGCAGACGGGATCCCAGAAGAAATATACAAGTTGTCGCACCTCAACTTAATCTATTTCTAGTTGTGCTATTTAATTGCATTTTGAAAGACAATACGTTTCCGGACTCACTTACGCAAGCAATGGTGGTTAGCTTTTTGAAGAAACGCAAGCCAGCACAGGACATACATTTTTTTTTCATCCTATTAGTTTATTGAGTTCGGATTATACAATTTTAATGAAGTTCATGAGCCTTTCCTCCTCAGTACCTTCGGTTTTCCATACGGACCAAAATGTTTTTTTTTGCCTGGTTAATTAGATCTTTGTGCTCGATTTGCCATTACCTGAATTTTTATTTGAAACGTATGTTTCGTTTTCTGAAAATCCCCATGTAACCCAAAACATCTCAAAATAAGACCCCTTGTTTTATTTTAGATAGATTTCAGAAAGTTTGTGAGAGCTATGGGATCCCCAGTTTCCATCTTTGTTGAAGTTAGCGGACTGAATTCCGCTGGGCTTGCGGTTAGGTGCTCAATTATGCACCTGCTGGTCTGGGTTTCGAGAGTCTTCAGGATTTTTTCTATACGGGCCAATTTACCCCATGGCAGCGGCTCGTGAGTTTAAATACGGATATGCATGCTTCACTTTTTTTTAGTTATGTTCAGAGTAAGACGTTTTGTTCAGGATATAATGAAGGAAACAAAACAATAGCAGACAAATTGGGACATACCTATTTTATTACTTTGTTGTAGGGTATAGGCAATCTGTAAAGGGTATTGATTGTTGAGAAAAATAAGACACTGATTCCTGGACATCTTCAGTTTATAGCTAATTCTACAGGGTGATGTTTAGACGTTAAGCAGTGGCAATTTTATAATCAAATTAACCACATGCCGGTTGCAGCCGCAAACTTGAGGAGGATGGCCCTTTTTAGAAAATGGATGCTTTATCACACTCCAGCTAGACTTCACAGTATGTATTCTGGGGTTTCATCGGGTTGTTTTAGGTGTAATCAGGTCAGTGGGGATTGGCTTCATATAATATTCACATTACCACACGTGAAAAAGTTTCATGGAATTGGGACAAGAACTGCAACTTTCACCCGACATATGGATTGCACTTTTTGGCTTTACAAGGGTATTGTTTGAGTTGACTATCGGGGAGTGACAACTGGTATTCATTTCCCCTCTAATAGCTAGATACCTGATTCTAGTAAACTGGAGGTCTGTTAAGATTCAATTAGTATCAGAATGGGTATCTAAAATGAATAAAGTTTTTTCTCTGGAAACATAATGTGCAAAGAGATTGGGTTCCACAATTAAGTTAAATAGATTCTGGAGAGACTAGGATAAGCAGGCTGTCTCTCGGCTATAGAAACAGGGGATGGGGAAAGGAGGTTATCTTCATTAAATTTCTATTTTCGGTGTATACACATGGGTCGATATAGGCATATGAGTTCCTACTTCGATTTACTGTTATTTGCTGTAAACAACTGTGATTTTTTATTTTATATTTTAATTTGTTTCTGCTACATCATGAAAAAGAAAAAAGAAAAAAAGAAACTACTAAGTGAAGCTCAATTTAGCAAAAAGCAAAGACTATTTTATGATTGAAATAAGGCCAAAACTACAAATATTGAATGATGGGCATAACCTATCAAAGTAAGGGTTCCATTACATGGGCTTATTCATTCTTCATGGAAAGTCAGTAAAAGTTCCTGCTCGGTACTCACAAGTGGTCACTGGAGCTTTCTTCATACTGCAGTTGTAGAGCACATCCCCAGCATCAGGCTTCCTCTTGCTTTCATTCAGGCCAGAGGTTAGTCATCTGGTGAAGGCAGGCACAGTTCACAATTTCAAACTTCGCACAGGTCCTGTAGGAAGTGTCTCTCTTTGTGTCTCCACAGCAGACAGTCTCTTTTGGTCCTTCCAACTCTTCTCAGGCTGGCAGCCCCCACCCCTTCCTCAGTTACCTGATCAGTCCTTAGAGTGGACACCAAAGTCCTCGTCTTTCTCTTTCCAGGTATTACCTCACTGTGAGCGCAAGCTGGTTTGTCATACACTATTAGTTCTGTTGAAGACTATTCATCAAGCTGAGTGCCAGAGCAGTTACAACAAGTCAAATGGTCTACTTCAGAAAAAGTGGTCTTCTGGTTGCTGTGCTGTGACCTAGGGAGCAACCTAGAGATCAGCAGACAGAGAGTCAAATCAAACAAGGCCACAGTTCAGCATTCTCTTATCTGCCTCCAAGTTATGAGCTTGTCTATCTACCTTCAGACGTCCAGCTGTTTTCTTTTAAGAACTTCACAAGTCTGGCCTCTGAAGCTAACAGGTCATAAGCAACTTTCCACTGCTACCTTTTGGGAAAGGGGTCTCTGTACCCGTCTTGCAAGGAACAGACAGCAAACATATGTCTGTCAAAGGTTCAATGTTTCAAGCGGAAGATCATAAGACATAGCACCTCGGCGAGAATATAGGGAATGCCCCAAATCTAATTTCCCACTCCCACAGTTTACTACAGCCTGGCTTACGGTGAAAACCCTGCTAATTAGGCGGTCAATTTGAAGCTTTCAAAAGGTGTCACTGGTAACGTTCATAAACTGAGCTGCACGTGCATAGCTCATTCACACGGATTCCCTTCTATGGAAAAAGTCTGGTTTCATCAAATTGGGTGAATGACACCTGGTCTTAGGTTTTCATGAAAAAACAGGCCAGAACCATATTACTGTCCATTCCAGCATCCCACTGTTGCTAGTTCTTTGAAGATTCCCTGTACAGTGGCCTAGTCCCATACATAATCATTGCACTCGTGGGGCGTAGGAAGTTAAAGTCACCACTTCCCCCCCGGATTGAGACAGCAGACCCCTGTGATGTCCAGCAGAGGGAATCTGCGCTTCTACAACTCTCTCAGGCAAAGAACAGGCAGGTTTTGCTCCTATGGCTGAGAAACTAAACACAATGATGTTATATACTTTAAAGGAAACTTGCAGAAAAAAACAGTTTAGCAATATCTGAATGCACAGTCACCATTCGCAGTATAGAGAGAGAGAGAGAAAGGGGACAGACATCGTAGGTAAGAGCTCTCTTTCTACACTCCTCATATGGCTTAGACTCCGCAATTTTCAGCCGCACTACAGTGTGACTCCACCTGTCTTTTTTCCACTCCCCTCGCCAGTTAAACATCGAAGACTGGCTAAAGGTCTAGATCTTTACCTCAAGACTTTTGCATTATTGCACACTTCTTTTTCTGGCTGCATTTTACAATGGTCACTGTTGATTCCTGCTCCATCCAATGCTTCTGCATTATCCTCTGGTCTCTCACACCTACAATAACGCTCTCAGGCAGTACTTGTGATTTTAAACGCTCTACAAAATGATAAAATACTTCTGCAAGAAACCGTCCCAGAACCTCAACCACACAGGACCTTCAAAAGATCCAGGTTAAGTATTTGAATTTCACTACCCACATCAGCGTGGAGGGCGTTGTTCATGGTCCCAGATAAATGCGCGAACAGCAGTGAAATACTCCAGCTCTCAGAAGAGAGTCAGAAGATCTTTGATGCTCATTTTACCAGTTTATTAGATATCTTTTTGATGTACTGGTTCAATAGCCAGTGTAGCACGCGAAACCGCTGAATTTTGCTTTTCTGGGAGGTGCATTTTCCAGAAGATGGCGAGAGACCACGAGTTATGAGTACATTTTTAAACATGGTTATGCAAATTGCCCCGTTTGTTGAGCCACTAAGTGGAAAAAACAGCAGATACCTAAACTAATCTGTCTGCAACATTTTACTATGAGTGTGTTGCATACTGCCAGGCGAAGAATGTAGGTGAGTGTGTGTTTGTTTCTGCATGTGGTGGTGCCTTTTGGCAGTGGAAGTGTGGAAGCAGCAGCCAGTTGTACCTACCCTGGCAAGATCCCTCATAGTTTTTAGATATGGAATACATTTCTAGCCAGGTCTGAGCTGTTCCATTGTACCTACTCCACGTCCAAGTAGGAAAAAAGAAAGAACACAACATACCTCGCTGATCAATAGAATATCAAACGAACCATCACTCCTAATTGGGGACTCGCTTTCTGCTTTCTCTTTCAAAACTACCCAAACACTGAATCAGTACTTTGTATTACTCTGGACCCTGGAAATAGACCCTACAGGCAAAGTGTGAGTACGTCAGAGAGGGATCGTGATAGTCTGTCTGTAAGTGTGGCCTATGAACAGGGTTCTAACGCTGAATACCCTGGTCATGCACAAAGCTGAATGGTCCTTCGAGAGAGTCTGAACCTGCAATATCCTTCTGTAAGAAATGTGCCGACCATCACATGAGCTGCATTTGCTCAACGAAAACACCAGACCTGCAGTAGAAGACCCTGCACAGGCAACAGTGTGTGGAAATATACTTGAGTGAAAGCCAGTATGACAGCCGCAACTACATGCAGTCTAGCAAGACAGGACAAAGATTTGTCATCGATGAAGACTCAAGGTGTGCAGGTGAGCCTCCCAACCAATGGCTCTGCGTTAACCTTGAAAATACCTTCATAAATTGCTTTCCATTTTGGAATTAGACGTAGGGTCTTTAACCATTAGTGCGTAGAGTACATAGAGCCAAGGAAACTTTGCCCCTTTCTGTACTTCATCAAGCTTTTGGAGTGAAGACTAATAATGATGGCTCATAATAGACCCCATTTTGGACTGCTGTTAGCCTTAAAGAACAGAAAGCCCACCCTGTTCCAAGGACCTTCTGTGTTACATATGGCTAGTCAGTCTAGTCCTGATTCACGCACTGTGGGGATCAAGTAATTATCATCACTGGTATGAAGAATATAGCTTGTCTAACCAATGCTACTCTTAGATCTATACTCAAAAAATTGCATTTAAAGCTCATTGCCCCTTTGAATGCTTAATACGAGATACCATGAAGACATGCTCAAACAACTGTGGCCAGTAAGAGGCCTTGTAACTGTTTTTTATGTCCTGTTATATCTCGAACAAAGCACGATCTAGTGTGAGCACTGACTGCTCGAACACAAACCAACTGAGAGTCAAGGAACAAAGGGAGGCCTTGTTAACCAACTCCAGACATCAGAGAGAACCAGTACCAAGGACAATCCTCAAATGCCCCAGTGCTTGAAGAAAAATCCTGAAATGCAATAAGTTTGAAACTTATGTTTACTGTCTACAACCAGTAGGGTCAGAAAAAACCCTAAATAGTAAAACATTATCCAATTTGACAAGATTATTTATAATTAAAAAAAATAAAAGAAAACGCTGCCCTTGCTTTTAAATGGACTGCTGTTAGCAGAAGCTGTTCTGTTTTTTTTGGGGAGCTGGTTGGGAGGGGAGGAAGCGAACGACACCCAGTGATTACTGCAACAACAAGGTGATGGATGGAATGCGTAAATTAACCTCAGACACTGGCAATCGCTTGCGGGTACATTCCAGTTCACCGATTTTTGCCCACCATGCCACTCTAGACATAGGCCCGCTTTATGCAAATCAGAACGGACCCTGCTCCTCATAGGAACAGTCCATCACGAACGTCCAAGTGAGACCCACGTCCAGATTGGATTACAAGCAACCCTGGACTGGGTTCATCCTACTTGGGATTCGTCAGTCGGAAGTAGCTTGAGTTCCACGGCAAAGTGGGCACGGTACCCACGACTGGCCAAACTCCAACAGAAATCAAATACAACAAAATGATGCACAGAATGCTTTAATTAATCTCAGTCACTGGCAATCACTTGGCATGCATTCCAGTCTATTGTTTTTTTTACCGCTCATGCCATTCTAGCGGTAAACAGTGCTAATTGCGAAGTCAGTTACTGCAAAAAGCAAGTCAACTGCAGTGATGAGAGAGCTGGTATGCTCACTCCGGTGAGAGACTGTTACTAAGGACAAGGAATGTGCACTCACCCAATTCTGTAATCAGTCCAAACCTTTCTTGATCATCCTCAAATCTTCTATGAACACCTTGAAACCTAGATTATATTTGTAGGAGTTCTACAAATGTTTTAACCTCAAGTGTACAGTGGTTCTACAACTGCACTTCAACAATCTTGCGCACATACAAAGATTCTTCAGGCATCATAGCTAAGTGCCACTAGGGCATTTTCTCAAGATTATCAGCTAATCTCTGCTAATAGTGTGTATGTCATGAATTGCAGTCTTTCCTTGTTTATTTTGCTGAAGATAGGACCTTACCCCCATCTCCCCCTGCACTCTCTCATCTACAATGGCTCCACAAGTCCTGAAGGGCTGTTTTAGAACATGCTCTAATGCTCTCTATTCA
Organism: Pleurodeles waltl; assembly: GCF_031143425.1. Classification (NCBI taxonomy): domain Eukaryota; kingdom Metazoa; phylum Chordata; class Amphibia; order Caudata; family Salamandridae; genus Pleurodeles; species Pleurodeles waltl. The sequence continues at coordinate 970,941,595 of NC_090446.1, read as the reverse complement.
CACTAGTATCACCCACCGAGCTGCGCCATACCCCGCACCATAGAGCAGCATGTGTGTGACTGGAGCTCTGTTCCCAACTGCACTTGATAATATAGGAGATCATCGTTCACAAGGTCAATTGAGTGGCTTACTATGCTACAACCTTACATGGGTAAACACACTCTGACTGGAGCCCAGTTCATCAAGCCGTCTCTCTGCAGACCTGTGCTCCTCTTCTTCCCAGACCGTGGGCTGACAGAAATGCTATACCTTGTGGGCTAGCACCCACCAGCACTTGCGCTTGACTCTCCTGACGCAACTAAGCCAAGGGTGCCAAACAAGACAAAAAAATATATGTAAAACTTACATGGCGAAGTGCAGGCCTGTGGGTGGAAAGGGGCAGAGTGCAACTTTCATTAATCCGAGGTATTACTACAACAATGAACCTGGTGGCAGTTCCTTTTACTATGTTGCAAATACGCTAGTCCGTGGCAATGGAGCCTGGCCTAGCCTGAAGAGAGACGTGCACTTGTGCAGTACAGAAGAGCTGGAATAGAGGGCGTGATGTAGGAGTCTCAAGCATGGCTATTGAAAAATAGTACTACCCGACAGTCGCTCTAATATTACACGGTCAGGAGAGAGCTCTGGTGAAAGAAGGGAGTGCTGCAGAAGCCCAGAGGGAAGGGCATTGCATACTACGGACGGAGGGAAAGAGGCAGGAGCCTAAAGGTGGGAGTTATACAATATTTTGAAGAGGGGGGCTTGGGTGGCCAACTATCCATTATCATTCCCCTGGATAATTTGCATGTGGAAAAACTTTGTGCACACATAGAGCGGGGGACTATGACATGTGCAGTACATTTATGATGTGTCATTCCGTAGCAACTTCCTCTAAATCCAGCCATCTTAAAAAATATTTCTCAGTCTGACATTGAGCTTATCAAGGGTGATTAGTATGTCCTATTGTGGTTGGGTTCTTTTTCATTTACCACCTTTTGCAGTAAGAGTTGACTACTCGCTAATGCCACTTTTGAGACACATGTTCACAAAATGAATAACTTGGTTATCCAAGCACAATAAAATAGTCACAAATCCTGAAACACTAATGGTAACTGTCAACATTTATCAAGGATATTGCCTATTCCCCCGCCACCTGCCAGAGGTCCATCTACTTATGTATTTTCCCCATTATATGAACATGTTGGTGAGCAGAGACTCACAGGTAGCCAGTGCTATATAAAAAAAATTGACAGGCTCCCAAACAAGGTAGGAAATCACAGGTGAGACAAAAAACTAGATGGAACTGGGACATTCGACATATAATCTTGGATTTACCAAATCACATAAATATACTGAAAATAAACACTGTATTGATAATCTGGCCAGGGACCACAACACTGATATTTTCCTGGGTAGGCTGGTACCTTGGCTTTGCCATGAGAACCCATGCCACCCTATAAAGTGGTCTAGTGGGTTATTTTGAAACATTTATCCAGACTGGGTGATCTTAGTCACTTTTTTACCTAATTCCTCTGCTCCCTTTTTTGCTAAACTGGAAGTATTTAAAAACAACTGAAAAGCTGCTGTTAATTAAATAATGGATATTACATGGGGAAGAGGACTGTGCCCAGTTTCATTGTATATTTGCCAAAAATGCGATACAGTGGTACATTTACAGTCTTTTGGACACGCAGTATTGTGCTGTAGTATCATGTCTCTCACTTTGGCAGACTGTTCGATCTTGAAAAAAATCATACTCTTCCTGTGCCTTTCTCCACTAATATGACAATGTGTGAGCACTTATAAACAGGCTTAATAGTAGAACAAACACCAAGGGCACAGTCCCAGTAAAGGACCAATCTTGGTTTTAATTCACACTTTCAGAGCTGTTTAAAAGATGATGGCTGTATTTGCATCTCTAAAGCTGAACCTGCTCTGCAGGATACCTCCTGTGCTGCAGCACCTACCCAGCCATCGAAAGGCACCTTTTACAGCATTTGCAGGGCTTGAATAGGGAAAATTGGGCACCTTGCAAGGCCGCTGCTAGAGTCCCGTCTAATAGTGCCCATCCTCCTCTCTTGTGAGTGGCAAAAAGTGGAACTTCTGGCAACTCGCAGAAGCTCTTTGAGGGCCATGAGGAAACCATTCGAAAGCGAGACAAACCGACAAAAAAATAGGACGGCAGTCTAACCTGCGGGAGCTGAAGGTACCTCAGGAGAATGGAGGCAAGGTGCACTTCAGAAGTCAGAAAGGAGAGCGAGCAGTGTGGAGACCACTGCAGAAGCATGAAAGGAGGGAGTGTGCGCTATACCAGATTAGAGACTGTGGCTCAGGAGAGGGGAAGTGGTGCAACTAAAAACCTGAAAGGAGGGAACACTGCAGGATTATGAATAAACTGGGTGTTGCGGGAACGTGCAGTGGGGTAGTCAGTGCAGAGGGATGAGTACTGCAGGTACTTAAGGATGGGGGTTAGCAGCGGGCCAGATGGAAAGCATTTAGATGCAGGCTATATGAAAAACTGTAGCATTTGCTCTGAGAGAGAGAGCGCTGGAAGTGAATCTGGTGTGACAGCAAGGGAGTCCTTGATCTGAGAGATCTGAGAGAGATTCCACCAAAGCTAATTCCTTTCAGGGTAGTTCCAAGGCAAAAGCTTACACGTTTTCCAGATTCCATATATACACAGTGTATTACGTCCAAGATTTCACTTGTATTCTGGTAACTAGCCATGGAGCCTACTAGCTCCATGTCTGCTTTCAAGCGGGCAATATGTCTGGTACTTAACATATTTATTGTTTCAGCCAAACAATTAAAATTACTACATTGTACAATTTAAAACAAAATGTAATTACGAAAATCGTACCCGAATCTCAAAATTACACAATAAGAAATTTCACAACAATCCAATAAAAACATTTTCTTTTTGCCCTGATGACCAAACTGTGGCTTGACATAAAAACATAAGTCCCGGGTCGAGCGAGTAGGTCTCGGCTAGTGTAAATTCAGAGTTTATGCAGAAAGCCTCACAGCTCTTTCGATAACTGTCGGGTCCATGAAAGTTTACCATCAACATGGGTACCCAGATAGTTGTAAGTAGAGACTTGATCCAGAGATTTATTTTGAATCTTGAAAGTGGCTCGCAGTTTCTGTTTTTGATTGAGGACCATATTTTGTTTTCCCATTGTTGATGGTGAACTTCTGGTGGTGCAAAAGGACTCGAACCTTTCCAGCAAACCGTGTATCGATATCTCTGTTCTGGCCAACAGCACCTCATTGTCGGTGAAAAGCAATATTGGTATACATTTGTCTCTTAACTTAGGCACATCGAGATCCTTCATAACATTTACGACGTCATTTCAATAGCAGTTAAGAAGGTCAGTGCTAAGATGCAACCTTGTTTGATGCCTCGCTGAATTGGGATCTCTGTTGTAAATTCACCTCTAGTGCTGTATCTGGCCCTAGTGGTATTACCAGAGTGCAACTGGTTTAGTGGCTTCAGAATCTTTTCTGGGACTCCCATTTCCCTTATAATTTGCCATAGTGTGGTGCAACTGACACTATTAAATGGTGTTTGGAGATTGACAAATACCAAATAAAGTGGTGACTTTTTTTAAGCAGGCATATTTTGAGCAGATTACATTTAGTCTTAATACTTGATCTATTGTGCTGTGTCCCCTCCTGAAACCTGCTTGATACAGTGATATTAGATCTCTTTCTTCCAGCCACTGGTCCAAGGATAGCAAAGGTTTTCCAAATATTTTGCCCACACGATCGAACAGTGAAACTGGCCGATAATTGGACACAAGGTCTTGAAGTCTTTTTGTGTAGCTATAAAATTTGTGATTTTTCCCAACATGGAGGAATGTCTTCTAGAAACAGGATATTATTATAGGATTGAGTCAGGATTAGCAGCCATAATGTTAGACGGTTGTGATAAACGTCTGTCAGGATTTTATCTGGACCAGCGGCCTTATTAGGTTTTTGATTGTTTGGGCAGCTTCCTTTTCACTGATTCACACGGTTGCTCCAAAGACAAAGGAACGCCAGAAACTGTGGTCTGCTACAATTTGTAACAAACTTCGATTTTATTTATTGTAATGGTGCAGTATTTATTAGGGACATGATTGTTTATTTGATCTGTTAAATAATTAAATGTATTTTGAAATGTAATTTACTTGAAGGGTCACACATAAGCAGACTAACTGGAGCCCGCAGGTGACCCTGAAGACAGAGTGCGCAGCCTCTGCACTGCTGCTTCGTCCACACCCGCGTGCGGACTCAACCTCAAGTGCATGTGTCAGCCTGGTGCTACACCTGGTTACGCTATTGAGAATGATGCCCATCCCCCCAGCACAGCACTGCTCTCTGTTTATACCTGCACACAATCGATGGCTGCTCTCTGAAAAGAAGGAAGTGGAGGGACTTGAAAAGGCCATTGGCAAAGGCTCTTCTTCAATGAGCTCTCTTTGTCTGCAGCATGCTTCTTAAAGAAACACTCAACCTTTGATCTGCAAAGCCCATCCACTGGCTAATGAGGGCTCAGGCAGAGACTGCGAGGAAGTCTCAGCTCAGATGACGCCCTCGGAGTGGGAGAGATCTGATTAGCGGTGATCTGCCGGAAGGAGCACTACACCTCCACCTGTTGCCACAGGTACTGGATTGCCACTTGTCCAAGGCCTTTTACTATTTGCGAGGTGCCCAGCATAGTATTTTAGGGCTCCGTCTCCAAAAAAGTGTGAAGACAAGTGTCACATTTTCCATTAGATACAGACTCAAGACTAATACCGAGGGTCCCTGATTGCATATTCAGACCAACTTTCCATTTTGAGACTGCAGGCAAACTCTGGAGCTCTTCGTGGTGCCCCTCTGGCAGCCTATCTCTTGTGAAACCAGGGCAAAATGTTGGCGTTCTGAGTGGTGCCCCCCTGGCAGGGTGTTTCTTGCGACCACTGCTACATTTTGGAGTTCTGCGTGATGCCCCTCTAGCAGGCTGTCAAGATCTTGTGAGACCGTAGTTAAGTTTTGGAGTTCTGCGTAATGCCCCTCTAGCAGACTGTATCTTGCGAGGCCGCAGCTAAACTTTGGAGTTCTGCGTGGTGCCCCACTGGCAAGCTGTCTCTTCGAGACCGTAGCTACATTTTGGAGTTGTGCGTGGTGCCCCTCTGACAAGTTCTCTTGTAAAACTGTAGTTAACCTCTCAAATGGGGGTTACATTTGAGTGACCCCTGTAAAACCACAAAACATTTCTGCTTGATTCCAATGCAGACGGACGGCCTGGTGCACTCGGGGTGCCATGTGCTTAGAAACTATAAAAACATCACGCCCTCCGCCCCCCGAGGTTAACGGGCTGGGTGACACCACACAAAACTAGCCACAAAATACAAGGTGTTGCTCCCACACCTGCGCGCTAACAAACGAACACCGTCGTCTCCGTGCAGCGAAACGTGCTCTCCATGCATCACTCAGGGCGGCGGCGGAGGCGTTTGCGGAAGCACGCACAGCATCGAGCGGAGGGTTCTCAGGGAGACTCTGGCAGGGGTGGGGCGTTTCTCGGAAGGAAGTGCAGCAAACCACTTGTTAATGTCATCCCCCTCCTTGTAAGGGGGAACTATCTTGTGCAGATTCCTAGAATCATGCTCTTTTGCAGGATGACTATTTGGAATACTGCTGCTGCCACCATGGGGTTCAAACCCCAATTTCTGTCTTTCTCTTTCTATCTCCAAGGACTGCCTATCTAAATCCAGCTGTTGCTTCTTGAGCTTCAGCCTGGATTGTTCCACTCTCAATCTATTGAGCTCCCTTTCTAACACTCTGTCATCAGGATGGGTGGGTTGGGCATGTCTTGAAACAGAAGAATGGTGAGAATGAACAGAGGGAGACCTGGCCCTAACAGATGGCACACTAACATTCTGGCCTACAGAAGTGACACTTCTACTGTGATGAGAAGCAACACTATTACTGTGATGTGAAGCAACACTTTTACTGTGATGTGAATTCACATCAGTACCAGCTATGCTAGGTGGCCTGCTAAGGGGCAGGTTGGGAGGGTTCCCTTCTAAATCCTTTGCTAGGGGTGCCCCAGGGTCAGATTGGGAACCATCAGCTAATTTCTCAACAGAAGTGCCAACTCTGGTCTTATCTTGTTCAATGAGCATATTAACCAACAGTTCTCTACAGGTATTCTTCCCTACCCCTAAACCTCTTTCAATGCAGAGACTCCTTGCTCCTTTCCAGCTAAGGTGATCATAAGCAAGTTTGGACAGATCAACAGTTTGGCCTGTGCCAGACATTTTAGAAAGTGTTTAAGGGATAGAAAAAGAAAGAAAACATTTTTAGAACTTTTTAAAGAACAGGGAAAAAAACTTTTTAAACTTTTTAAGAACTTTTTGAAAGTTTAGAGGTACTTTTCAGAAGTGAGAGGAGAAAAGCAAAACTTTTTGGTTAGGTGTACATACACTGAACTTGTTTTGTATATTTTTCTCTTATGAAAAGTACAATGACAAAAAGTGGTAAGTAGTTGCAAAGTACTTATCCCACCGCTGCACAACCAATGTAGGAGGCTGGACTGGCTTGTAGTGAGTACCAAGGGGTACTTACACCTTGCACCAGGCCCAGGTATCCCTTATTAGTGTAGAGGGGTGTCTAGCAGCTTAGGCTGATAGAAAAGGTAGCTTAGCAGAGCAGCTTAGGCTGAACTAGGAGACGAGTGAAGCTCCTACAGTACCACTAGTGTCATATGCACAATATCATAAGAAAACACAATACACAGATACACTAAAAATAAAGGTACTTTATTTTTATGACAATATGCCAAAAGTATCTCAGTGAGTACCCTCAGTATGAGGATAGCAAATATACACAAGATATATGTACACAATACCAAAATATGCAGTAATAGCAATAGAAAACAGTGCAAACAATGTATAGTCACAATAGAATGCAATAGGAGCACACAGGGATAGGTACAACACAAACCATATACTCTAGAAGTGGAATGCGAACCACGAATGGACCCCAAACCTATGTGAGCTCGTAGAGGGTCGCTGGGACTGTAAGAAAACAGTGAGGGTTAGAAAAATAACCCACCCCAAGACCCTGAAAAGTGGGTGCAAAGTGCACCTAAGTTCCCCAAAGAGCACAGAAGTCGTGATAGGGGAATTCTGCCAGAAACAACAACACCAGCAATGCAACAACGATGGATTTCCTGACGAGAGTACCTGTGGAACAAGGGGACCAAGTCCAAGAGTCACGATCAAGTCGGGAGTGGGCAGATGCCCAGGAAATGCTAGCTGTGGGTGCAAAGAAGCTGCCACCGGATGGTAGAAGCTGAGGATTCTGCAGGAACGACAAGGGCTAGAAACTTCCCCTTTGGAGGATGGGTGTCACACGTCGTGAAGAGTCGTGCAGAAGTGTTTTCGTGCAGAAAGACCGCAAACAAGCCTTGCTAGCTGCAAGGGTCGCGGTTAGGGTTTTTGGATGCTGCTGTGGCCCAGGAGGGACCAGGATGTCGCCAATTGCGTGAGGAGACAGAGGGGGTGCCCAGCAAGAGAAGGAGCCCTCTCAGAAGCAAGCAGCACCCGCAGAAGTGCTGAAACAGGCACTACGAAGTGGAGTGAACCAGAGCTCACCCGAAGTTGCACAAGAGGGTCCCACGAAGCCGGAGGACAACTCAGGAGGTCGTGCAATGCAGGTTAGAGTGACGGGGACCCAGGCTTGGCTGTGCATAAAGGAAATCCTCGGTGAGTGCACAGGAGCCGGAGTAGCTGCAAAACACGCAGTTCCCAGCAATGCAGTCTGGCGTGGGAAGGCAAGGACTTACCTCCACCAAACTTGGACTGAAGAGTCACTGGACTGTGGGAGTCACTTGGACAGAGTTGCTGAGTTCAAGGGACCTCGCTCGTCGTGCTGAGAGGAGACCCAGAGGACCGGTGATGCAGTTCTTTGGTGCCTGCGGTTGCAGGGGGAAGATTCCGTCGACCCACAGGAGATTTCTTCGGAGCTTCTAGTGCAGAGAGGAGGCAGACTACCCCCACAGCATGCACCACCAGGAAAACAGTCGAGAAGGCGGCAGGATCAGCGTTACAAGGTCGCAGTAGTCGTCTTTGCTACTTTGTTGCAGTTTTGCAAGCTTCCAGCGCGGTCAGCAGTCAATTCCTTGGCAGAAGGTGAAGAGAGAGATGCAGAGGAACTCTGATGAGCTCTTGCATTCGTTATCTAAAGAATTCCCCAAAGCAGAGACCCTAAATAGCCAGAAAAGGAGGTTTGGCTACCTAGGAGAGAGGATAGGCTTGCAACACCTGGAGGAGCCTATCAGAAGGAGTCTCTGACGTCACCTGCTGGCCCTGGCCACTCAGAGCAGTCCAGTGTGCCAGCAGCACCTCTGTTTCCAAGATGGCAGAGGTCTGGAGCACACTGGAGGAGCTCTGGGCACCTCCCAGGGGAGGTGCAGGTCAGGGGAGTGGTCACTCCCCTTTCCTTTGTCCAGTTTCGTGCCAGAGCAGGGCTGAGGGATCCCTAAACCAGTGTAGACTGGCTTATGCAGAGATGGGCACCATCTGTGGCCATCAAAGCATTTCCAGAGGCTGGGGGAGGCTACTCCTCCCCAGCCCTGACACCTTATTCCAAAGGGAGAGGGTGTAACACCCTCTCTCTGCGGAAGTCCTTTGTTCTGCCTTCCTGGGCCAAGCCTGGCTGGACCCCAGGAGGGCAGAAATCTGTCTGAGGGGTTGGCAGCAGCAGCAGCTGCAGTGAAACCCTGGGAAAGGCAGTTTGGCAGTACCCGGGTCGGTGCTAGAGACCCGGGGAATCATGGGATTGTCTCCCCAATACCAGGTTGGCAGTGGGGGGGCCAATTCCATGATCTTAGACATGTTACATGGCCATATTCGGAGTTACCATTGTGAAGCTATACATAGGTAGTGACCTATGTATAGTGCACGCGTGTAATGGTGTCCCCCGCACTCACAAAGTCCGGGGAATTGGCCCTGAACAATGTGGGGGCACCTTGGCTAGTGCCAGGGTGCCCACACACTAAGTAACTTAGCACCCAACCTTTACCAGGTAAAGGTTAGACATATAGGTGACTTATAAGTTACTTAAGTGCAGTGTAAAATGGCTGTGAAATAACGTGGACGTTATTTCACTCAGGCTGCAGTGGCAGGCCTGTGTAAGAATTCTCAGAGCTCCCTATGGGTGGCAAAAGAAATGCTGCAGCCCATAGGGATCTCCTGGAACCCCAATACCCTGGGTACCTCAGTACCATATACTAGGGAATTATAAGGGTGTTCCAGTATGCCAATGTAAATTGGTAAAATTGGTCACTAGCCTGTTAGTGACAATGTGGAAAGAAATGAGAGAGCATAACCACTGAGGTTCTGATTAGCAGAGCCTCAGTGAGACAGTTAGTCATAACACAGGTAACACATACAGGGCACACTTATGAGCACTGGGGCCCTGGCTGGCAGGGTCCCAGTGACACATACAACTAAAACAACATTATATACAGTGAAATATGGGGGTAACATGCCAGGCAAAATGGTACTTTCCTACACAGGGGTGGGGCGCTTCTCGGAAGGGAACCCTCTATTTTCGGAAGCCTCTAATTCAAAATCAAGAGGGAATCCTAATTCCGGAAACTAAAGGCGTGGTTTATTTTAATTGCGTGCAAACCTAGTCTCAATGACGCCCGAGGCTGGCAGGATTCCTCCTTGGTACGTGGCTGGGGCCGCGCACTTTGAGATGAGGAGAGGCCTGCAAAGGGAGAGGGTGGAACCGGGGCAGACTAGTGCAAAGAGCGAGAAAGAAAGGTCGGCCACAGTGTCATATCAGTTATTCGAAAATACCCACTCATAGGCCCAACAAGAGGCCAGCCGTTTTCCTAACAGGGCAGCCTGGCATCTAGAAGGTATACGTGTGCTCGGACTGTTCCAGCTTCCCTGTCTGTTGTATTCTATGTGCACAGCTCGTGCATACACTAGTCTCACGCCCTTTCTGCGGTCCGAAGCGTCACCGTTCATCTAATCGTCACTGCCATGCTGCAGCCAAGCTCTCGTGGAGGTGGCCGCATCCACAGACAGTACAGAGAGCAAGAGAGACAAGTCATGAATGTTCGGTCACATCCGCCCAAGCACCGAACACTCCCAAAACGCCACTTCAACTGAGCTTTAACTAATTAAAAGGTGGATACAAAACCCGCCCAGTGAGAAAGCGAGCTCGCCACACTCACCAGACTCAGAAAATTGATGCGCAACGATTTCATCTACGTCTGAATCTGGATCTACAAAAAATCAAAATCAATGCCACGGAGTACAACGTGTGAGCATAGTTGGAAGTGCTACTCGTCTTGAGAGAAAGACTGGCCGCGGAGGGCGGGCGGCCAGAGGACTGGGCTCGACCTCACACAACCGGGTAGAGCAAGGTAGCACAAACACCCAGGCATCTCCTGCTCCGCCACTCTCCTCATCCGCTTTGTGAAGAATTAATTTCCCAAGGCTAAACCGGGATTAAGATCTCAACGGTGGCTTTGTGGGCAGCCGCATCGGAGATTTTCCTGGAAATCAAATACACATATCACCTTGTACTTTTTGAGCTAATGAGAACGAGTTACATCCTCTACCTGCCGAATGAGCAATACCGGCGGGACATCTAACGCTCACCATGCGCCACTCTAAGCCTAGAAGAGGGCGACTAATGTCCTCATTTATCAACAGCAACGCCTCTTGATTAAGCATCGCACGGCTGATGTTGTATGTCTAATTTTCCGCTCTACGCTCACCCTGACAGCTGCTTAAGAGGGCGAACATGAGGACGAGCACAGTCCATACAAGGCGGAAGACCACAAGCAGTCCATACAAGGAGGAAGAGTGTGAGCAGTCCATACAAAGAGGAAGAACAGTCAATACAAGGAGGAAGAGCACGAGCAGACAATACAAGGCAGAAGACCACAAGCAGTCCATACAAGGAGGAAGACCACAAGCGGTCCATACAAGGAGGAAGAGTATGAGCAGTCCATACAAGGAGGAAGAGTATGAGCAGTCAATACAAGGAGGAAGAGCACAATCAGTCTATACAAGGAGGAAGAACAGTCAATAAAAGGAGGAAGAGCACGAGCAGACAATACAAGGCAGAAGAGCGCAAGCAGTCCATACAAGAAGGAAGAGCACGAGCAATCCATACAAGGAGGAAGAGCACGAGCAATCCATACAAGGAGGAAGAGCACGAGCAATCCATACAAGGAGGAAGAGCACGAGCAATCCACACAAGGAGGAAGAGCACGAGCAATCCACACAAGGAGGAAGATTATGAGCAGTCCATACAAGGAAGAACAGCGTGAGTAGTCCATACAAGGAGGAAGAGCGTGAGTAGTCCATACAAGGAAGAAGAACGCAAGCAGTCCATACAAGGAAGAAGAACGCAAGCAGTCCATACAAGGAAGAAGAACGCAAGCAGTCCATAGAAAGAGGAAGAGCGCGAGCAGTCCATTCAAGGAGGAAGAGCACGAGCAGTCCATTCAAGGAGGAAGAGCGCGAGCAGTACATACAATGAGGAAGAGTGCAAGCAGTCCATACAAAGAGGAAGAGCGCAAGCACTCTATACAAAGGGGAAGAGTGCAAGCAGTCCATACAAGGAAGAGCGCAAGTAGTCCATACATGGAAGAGCGCAAGCAGTCTATACAAGGGGGAAGGGCACGAGCAGTCCACATGAGGAAGCGCATAAGCAGTCTACACGAGGAAGCGAGCAAGCAGTCCACACGAGGAAGCGCGCAAGCACTCCACACGAGGAAGCGCGCAAGCACTCCACACGAGGAAGCGCGCAAGCACTCCACACGAGGAAGCGCGCAAGCACTCCACACGAGGAAGCGCGCAAGCACTCCACACGAGGAAGCGCGCAAGCACTCCACACGAGGAAGCGCGCAAGCACTCCACACGAGGAAGCGCGCAAGCACTCCACACGAGGAAGCGCGCAAGCAGTCCACACAAAGGGAGAGCGTGAGCAGTGTACACAAGTAAGAGTGCAAGCAGTCCATACAAAGAGGAAAAGCACAAGTAGTCCATACAAGGAGGAAGAGTGCAAATAGTCCATGCAAGGAGAAGAGCGCAAGTAGTCCATACAAGGAAGAAGAGCACAAGCAGTCCATATTTCAATGAGGTCCAGTTCTACAGTTTGAACGATCTAGCCTCCGAAATGTCCGACAGTTGTTTTCCGCACAAAGTGCCAAGCCTAATGTGGCAGACCAGTGTTTCCCAAACTGTGAGTTGATCTTGTCACAGTTGCCTGTGCTTCAAGGACAGAGATCAAATGTCAGGCTATGTCTTGTGTCAAACTGCTGCTTAGTCTTTTACCATTGGATTGGAGTTTACTTTTCTTTCTCTGACTGCAAAGTGAGAGTTTTTAAAGATAATTATGTGACAATCTTTCCAGAGTACAGAAAGTGTGCAAAAGAAAGACTGTATGAAGTTTTTTATGCTTTAAGCACTCATGAAAGCAACAATGAATCACATTTTAATGTATTTAATGAAGTGCAGTGGAAATAGACTTTAAGAGGATCAAAACAAATCAATCAACTTTAGTTGGTGATGCACAAACGATACTCACAGAAAACCTATTTTATTACATTATCTTCTGAGTGCTATATAGTTTGATCAGTAAAAATGTATGGCTGTGCAAAGTTAGTGGCCATTTCAATAGAAAATGTGCTGTCTGTAAATGACAATGTGCTTGAACACTATGCTTTAGTTATCTTCACAAATCTCTCCCCATTTCCATGAAAGCTTTCCGCAGCACCTCTGTGCAGCCAGGCATTGCATGCTAACAGCATCCAAGAAAGATAGCCACATGTGGGGTACCAGAAGAACAGTTCTCTGCAAACCCCCTTATCACAACATGCCGCACATTCATCGAAGTCTCAGAGCAATGTGATAAAATGCACTTCCAATGCGGCGCATCTGAATGTGTGCTACTGTCTTCCCACAACTGAAAGTGCTCGTTTGGGTTGCAGCAAGTACTTTCAATGCGTTTTCAGGTCAGGCTGGAATTAACAGCCTCCGCTGAGCCTGTAGTGACGATTCCTGGGTTAAGCTAAGCTAGTTCCAGGCATCTGAATCTGCAACAGGACATGTATGCGTAGAAGAGTAACACTTAAATGTCCTGCGAGAGTTCTGCAATGTCTCCCTGAAAATCGCCCAACCAACTCACCAATAACAAACGCCCTCACTTTGTCAAAGGAAACTCTGAACCTACTCAGCGGAGGAGCTACCTGTTCCATGCGTCCTGAGGATAAGGCGCCAGATTTCTTTCCCAGCCTTTAGAACCTGACACTGCCACTACATACAAAAAGATGGAGCCAGCAGCATACCTTGAGCTCTTAGTAGATCAATCTTCTCCAAATGAATGCTTAAAACCATACTCAATAGTGTGTGAACTCAGACCTGGCCATGCTAAGCCAGATGCTCATCCTCAGTAAATGAAAACCACCATGCACCTGAAAGCCTGTAGTACTATGGTGAGTGGAAGGGGTGCTGTATCCCAATTGCTTCTTCTATGGGTGCAGGAGCTGTGAGAATACGCCTCGCAGCATTTTAATTTTGCATCCACCAAATACTTGATCGAGTGTGCTGGCACCGTACGCTCAATACCACACTTGTGATGGGACTAAAATTATTCCAGGATTCCATCTATCACTTGATTATTTTTTCTAAGAAAGAAAGCCATTAAATGTGACAGGTGTGCCCAAATGTGAATTCACTTCACTGATGAGACCCAAAAAAAGTCAATATAGTCCTGGTGGTTTGTGTTCCCATCTGGAGACCAATGCAGAAAGAACAGATGACAGACGCAATGCTGAACAATTTCAAACATTCACCCTCAGTCACAGATCTGGGCCTAAATTCATAGTTGTTTTGCTCTTCGCACCATTCCAGCCTGGACCCAGCCATATGCAAATCAGTCTTGACCCTGCTGGCATGGGAAAAGTCCAGCCCAAAATGCCAGGCCAGGTCCTCCTTCGAATGGAAACAAGCATCCTGGGACTGGCAGTTCTGGCTGTACCGCCCCTATTATAGCAGGAACAAGGCGGATTTGCACAGGGCTGATCCCTCTCTGAAACGGCAAATACGCAGCACACAAACAATGGCTGGTGTGCAGCTATGTGCAATTACCAGTGGCAAAGATTTCATGCATTCACGTTTTATTGCTGTAACGACAAGGTTCAGCACCTTGGACAGAACAACACAAAAGGCATTCCAAGCCAGAGTGCATCTTTTAACATTGATCCTATTGACCTGTATGCCTGTGTGTATGCATGTAAAAGACTTATGTAGTGCAAATAAAGACGCAAAGCAAGAGAGCGTTGTACTGTGCAGAAGTGTGCATGTATAGCGGGGAGTGTGCTGGACACCCTGGGGAGTAAGGAGGGAGAAGTAAGTGGCTAGGAAGAGAGGTGGGTTCCAGAGTGAGAGGAAGAGGAGGAGCAGAGGACCCAAGTAGTAAGAGGTAGGGCACTTTATCATCCGAAGGGTAGGGGATTATTATAAAGTGCCACTGACGCCTTTACCCTCAAATTGTTTTAGTACATCTTTGAGCCACAGCTTACTTCATTCAGCAGGTGGGCCTTCGCCATCACAAGAAGCATGTTCCGTGGTCAGTGTCTTCAAGATGGATTAAGGTCCACCACTGCACATGTGGTTATGGGAATGAACTTAAATCCGGAGAAAGGCATGCTGGGACAATGCATCGTGACGTCATGACTACGTTTTACAATGGCGGTATCAAGCCACGCTAGGATAACTGTGCGCACAATGGCTGAGAGTATCCGCCAACTCGATGCCTGGCGTGCTAGGTTACCATTCCAGACTGCACACAGCAGAACACTAGCTCCCTTTAGTCGCCCGAAGTCCAGTGCCGTTTCCACCGCGCGGACCATCAGCCCAGGGTATGATGGGCGAACACCGCAGCAGGGCTGCTGTCGATTGCCGAGTTTTGGCCACAGTTGTAATCATCTCATTCCAAGGCTGGCATCAGAGCTGGTGAGCGGCGCAGTAGGATACCTTGCTACAGGACACAGCCCTGCACCAGTGCCGTCGCCGTGCTGGGACCCGTTCTGAGTTTTGCATCGGTCTTAACACATGTGCTGAGCATCTCTATCAAAAAGACTAAACACACGGTTTCTCTATTAAGCTGCAGGCTTTGCGCAAGGATGCAACATTGACAAGGCGACGAACAAGTGGTTGGGGGCACGCGGCATGTTATCCTGTCGCTCACAAGTGCCATAAGAGGGAAGAGCACTTCTGCCATGAACCATTGGTGACCGATGTGACCATCAAGGAGCAGTCACACACCGACTCTAGGGGCTTCCAAGCTCAGCTCCACGGCCCTACTCTTGGCCTCTGGGAGCAGGGCTCTAGGATTATACCATGTGCTCAAAACACCCCCACGAAACAGAAACTGCGTAACCCCCCACATACGATTACATTGTCACTCATCTGATGGGCTTTTCAGGGGCTTTGGCCTACTGTGACATTAACCACTACCCCTAAAAGTCAGTCCACACTACCCCCCTTCCACGAAGGATTAAACGAGGACTGATTCCCTCTAGCAGGAGAAGACCCACAGACAGAGAGTAGGTACGGGTGAGGGCAGGAGGCTGAAGGGAGGGCAGAATAACAGGTGACAGATGGGGAAGAGGTGGTGAAATAGCGACGCAGCAGCGAAAGAATGATCCCAGCGGATAAAGAGGACTGACAGTGACAGAGTAAGGACTGGAAAAGGAGGGAGTGATGGATGGGAGAAGGCGACTGGAGAAGACACAGAGTATAGGGAGGTAGAAACAGCGAGCCCAGGATTAGCTTCATGGCATCAGTTCAATCCTGGGATCTGCTACGGACAGCATCATCTGCTACCAATGTTTCAACAACCTACATTTGTCGCTCATCAGGCTCCCCTGTTCCAATGCTTCTAACCACTTTTAAACGTCTGTGGTCAAGCCAAGCGTACTCAAACAGCATCACGTCCAAAATAGGAAGTCAAATGTATTTGTCAGGGATTACTTGTTTAATGGCTTGACTACAGCCAATTATTAACTAAACCTTTTCACTAGTGAATGTGGACTGTTGCAAACCCAGGAATTTCGAGCGGAGCCTGCACCTTCTCCCAGTTTACATATATCTACAACAGTCAGACTGGACTTCAAGGTGTCCTCGACACCCAGTGCTATGTGTAGTCGGAGCAGGAAATGCCTATTAGTTGGTTGAAGGTTTGTACTAAAGGGGTTGTACACCTGTTACCAGACATTAATAAATGGACAATGCGCAGTCAGAGGTATTTCTGTAAAATAATGCGCCCTTAGATACACAGAGTAATACTCTCTGGTGTAAATCATTGGTCTCAAGAGCATACTGCTAGTAGGATATAACCCTCAACAGAAGACTAAGGGGCTGCCATTTAGTAAGCGACTGGCGGCAAAGCTACCTTAACCTCAGGCTTTGTGAGGCTGCAAAGATGCCCAGTTCCTCAGTCTCCATAAAGCTTTCTGGCTTTCAGGAAATCACTACTACTATTTGCTACAAAGCAGACAATCAATTAGGCAGAGCTACTGAAGACAAATATGAGTGGCATGAGCTGAAACAAAAGTCTGTGCAAACATAGCGCCAACAGCTCCTTTTCAATCTGCTGTTATGTATGGAGTCGGAATAGAGTTTTTGCCACAGAGGTTCCAATATTGCTGTGAAGAGGTTATGAATTATAGAGTTTTCGTGCAAATTACTTTGTGCTGTAGCATTTTTCATTAAGAGATTTTCAAGGCTCATGGCTGTACTGAAGCCTCCGCTGGTTCTCAGATTTGTGTGGGACAACCCAAGAAAAGGGTGGCACCAAACATTTTTGGGTATCCTTAAGTTACACTAAGAGACTGGCACCTCGTGTTCAGGATGCATGGGTCATGAGCCTATTTAATGGTCGTTTAACTAAATACAGCCGATGCGCAAGCCAAGGCAGATTCGAGCCAAAGGAGATGCTCTGGCTCTGCTTGCCGAACTGAAAGACGAAGCATAGATGGGCCAGGGTACCACCCTGTCTCTCCCCTTTAAATAATATGGTGAGAGTAAAAACAAGCAAATTCCTTCATAAAGAAGGCAAGCTGCTTTAACACATAACTATACGTAAAATACAAAACGTTTGTGTTTTTTCCTTATAACGAGCTTGTAGGTTTAATTAAATTAAAACAAACAAATGTAATATATCTGGTAGACGTGATGGCCCTTTCGTTGACTCAGCTCGAGCTTTGTATTGTAGAGCCAAGCTTGACCTATGGCTGGGCTCTTCCAATGAAAGGTGGTCTCTATTATAAACCCACTGGTCGCAGGTGGGGAATGAGTATCAGCCAAGCAATGGTTATGTTGGTACTGAGTCAAACAGAGAGGCTAATCTTGGGCGAGGGGCCAGTGTGTGCCTTTGATAGGCAGACCAGGGTGCTAGGCAGGCGCTTCAGGTTAAAGTTAGGAGAGCAGAACTTCATCCCAGCGTTGTCCCAGCAAAAGAGGGACGGCAGCAAGCAGTTTAAAGCAACAAGGACACATTCTTCAGGTCCTCCCTTTAAGGCCTGGGTCTCGCCCTTATTCATTTAAAGGAGGTGGGCAGGAGTAGAGCTCCCAATCAACCAGTAGTTTAGTTCATTTTGTATTGCAAAGCTGCTGAGAAAGGACCCACCTTCGCAGGCACATTCTTGGGTAAATTTGAGAGATATTTGCTTAGATGAAAGGAATACGTATTAATCTCAACGAGAAAATCAACAGGTCATTACCAGCAGGGATTCCAGACATAAGAGTTCTAGCCAAGAGCTAGTCTAGCCTTCTGGCAAGAAACCACCAGACTACTGTAAGCATGTGTTTGAATCATAAAGTTATCAAATTTGGAATTGACAAAAAGACCCTGTAGTGGGTTGTACACAGACCCTACAGTGGAGAGTCAGTAAGCCCCCTGCCCAGATATAAAGTAAAACGCTTTGCACAATTCCAACAAACAGCTACCAGCAGTGCATCGCCAAGTATCCAGATAAAGAAGATTAACTCCTCAGGATTAGACCAGTGCATGCACTGGATGACTGAGCAGTCAGAGTTGACACCACATGGTGGTCCTTAGAGTCAGCAATCACAGGTGGAATGTTAAATAGGGTGGGGCAGCTGCAACAAACTTCAGACTATGATTCATTTGTGTAAGAGGAAAGATTGGTCCATGGAGAGATCTACACTCAGAAGTATTTGGTTCAGTCTAATCTCACCAGGAGTGGAATGCTTCCTGATCAAGCTGATTAATCCTCTAACAACAACTGGCCTTTAAAAGCCTTCCGTGCTGGCAAGTGAGATGTATTGATGGGATCAGAAGAGGTCACCATTTTATCATTTTACGTACCATATCATGTTACACTAGGTCTACTCAGAAAAATCGGTGTTAAAGTCGTTTATAAACATTGTCACAGAACAGTCACATTGTCACAATAAACAACATTTAGTTATATCATCTCCAAAAATATGTTCCTACTTGCCCCCCAAGCCCCACACACACACAAGCCATCTGAATTTCCTAGGAGGAAATGTCTATGATCTTCATGAAAAACTCTGTTTTCACATGAACACACAGAGGAACCTTTAGTGATGAGGTCCAGGAAGAACAACCTTCTGTGAACAAGTTAAAGTAAACAACAGAACAGTTTCTTTAAATCCGTTTAATAAGAACCCTTAGTGACCAAGTTCAATAACTACACCTCAACAATTTCTACTGGCTCCCAGTCCAGGAAAGATTTAAGTTCAAACTACTCACCCACGCCTACAAGGCTCTCCACAACACTGGCCCGGTGTATCTAAATCACCGCCTCAATGAATACTAACCCTCCAGACACCTTTGAACAGCGTCCCAGGCAAGAGCACACTTCCCTTGCCTCAACAATGTCAGAGGCGGAGGACACTCATCATATCTCGCAGCCAAGACCTGGAACAAAATCCTGTAACACCTCAGAGCATCCCCCTCCATTCTGGGATTCTGAAGGAACCTCAAGACATGGCTCTTCCAGGTTATACAAGCATGATCTCCTCCTCCCCTCTCAGACCTGCCCAACTCAGCACCAAGATACCCTCAAGGATGATTAGCCGCGCTCTACAAATCCACACAACTTAACATTCTCTGACTACACTTCACTGAAAGAAAAAGGTTGTATGACCAGGTTCACCTTCAATGAAGAGATTTCAGTGACCAGGTTCGACTCCACTGAAGAACTGTACTTGTGCTAAATCTGTGAGCAATACATCTTCTCCCAAGATCCCTGTGTGCACTCTACCTCTCACCCATCACATCATGCATTTAGAATGCCTTTTCCCGTCACTTCTCAGGCCATGTCATCTCCATCAAACGTAGCAGTGTCCTCTGTGAAACTATGTTATACTGAAATGTAAAGGACAAATGCTCTCACCAACCCCATGCAGCTCGAGTACGTGTTTTATCTTATTCCCCCGAAATTCTCCCTTGCTTCTCGTTTTTCTAATGATAGTTCGTGGGTCCCTAACCCTCAAGTATCTCCCAAACTGAGACTTCAAGTGCCTCAGTGTTGGACATGGCATTTTTCGCAGGGTTATCCCAAACTTTGTGCCCTCTTTCTCCTAAATTCTCTGACCTTTTTTGTTGGCTTTAGGACTCTTGGCACTTTACCTTTGCTAACCAGTGCTAAGATGAATGTGCTCCCTGTCTAAGTTGCATTGGTGATCGGTTTATCCATGATTGGCATGTTTGATTTACTAGTAAGCCCCTAGTATAGTGCACCAAGTGTGCTCAGGGCCTGTAAATGAAATGCTACTAGTGGGCCTGCAGCACTGATTATGCCACCCACATGAGTTTCCCTGCAAACAAGTCTCAGGCCTGCCATTGCAGTGCCTTTGGGAACAGTTTTAAACTGCCATTTCGACCTGGTAACTGCACCCACTTGCCAGCCCCAATCCTCCCCTTTTACTACTTGTAAGCCACCCTTAAAGTAGGCTCAAGGCAGCCCCAGTGGCAGTGTGCAGTGTATTTAAAATGTGGGCAGTGTACTGGTGTGTTTAACATGTCCTGATAGTAAAATACTGCTAAATGTGTTTTTCACTATTGCAAGGCCTAGCTCATGGGGATTGCCGTGCAGGTAGAGATATGGAGTTTGGGGTCTCTGAACTCAATTTAAAAATACATCTTTTGGTGAAGTTGGCTTTTGAATTGTAAGTTTGAAAATGCCACTTTTAAAAAGTGGGCATTTTCTTGCTTTACAATTCTGTGCCTCTGCCTGTCTGCTGAATACAAGTCTCGGACAGGATGACAGTTGGGGTGTTTGTTGCAGTCACTCTAGATAGTCACACAGAGGGAGCTGAGATGTGCCCTGCATATCCTTATAACCCATCGCCAGGCTGATGGGTCTTCCTGAGTGAGAGTTGTGGGAGTAGCTGACACTTGTACCTGAATAGGGCTGTGCCTGTCCTCACACAAAGCAATCTCCAACGCCCTGGAGTGTGTCGGGAGGCAGGGAAGGCAGAGTCTTTTGCACAACAAAGGCTTCGCTTTGAAGTTTGCCTTCTTCAAAGACAGAAATGGGTATAAGTATTGGACCTTTGACACCACATAGTCAGAATGCTTCTGAACTGAGGAAATTCTGCCAGGAAGAAGAGCTGGATGCTGCAGGAGGGTCTTCCACTGTTTGTTGCTTTGCTGTGCTAGCCTGCTGCTTCTGTCCTGGGAATTACAGGATTGGACTTGGCTTTCAACGTCCTACTTCCAAAGGTTCTCTAAAGGCTTGAACTGAGCTTGCCTCCTGTTAAGAAGTCTCAGGCACATCAAGACTTTGCCCGCCAGCGCCTGAGCTCTCTTGCTGAGAGTCTTGACTTGCCAAGTGGTGCCAAATCCAGTTCCTATGCCCTTTGGAGTGAGGTCTGGTGTAACAAGGAAGAAACTAGTGCATCAACTTCCAAAGCGACTTCGGAACCATTGCCACTTTCTGACCCCATGCCGCTGCCTGCACCAGAGCTGTGGTCTCTGCTGAGTGCAACAACCGCGATCTACAATGCAGGCTTGATCCCGCCACAGCACTTCCGAAGTCCCACCACAGCATGAGTCCATAGAGCTGTGTCACCGTTTGTGGCAGCCGACTCTGACTCCACTGCAGCACCTAAGGCCTTTTGGTGTGATTGCGACACAGCAATTTCACTGCCTCACGTCTTGACCTCTAGGGTTAATCTACCCTGCCTTGGCATAAGCAGCCGCGGCCAACACAGCATCATCTCCTCTGCAACCGTAAGGAACCGATGCCTAACCTACCCTCCCTCGTAGTGAGAAACTGATGCCTCACCTCCCGGTTGGCAATACAGAACCACCACCACACTGCTTCCAGCGATGCCTCACCTCCCCGCCTCTGTGCAACGTCTTTTTTTTCTTAATCGTTTTCAAAGGTACTGTGGACCACTGCCATGGACATCAGACACAGGAATGGGTAAGTCTTTGAGCCACAAAGACAAAATGTTTGTTAAAATGTATTTTCTTATTTGTATTGCCTTAGTTTTAAAATCTTATGGAAAAACAATCTCTAGTGTTTAATGGAAAAGATAACTTCCCCAGCTCTTTATCAACGTTTACTCATGTTCACTACTGCAATGGAATCTGCACTGTACTCCCTAATATTCAATATTTAAAACTCCAAATAGTCCAGATCCACCCTCTTGCCTCCAGTTTAAAATGAAACAGCATTTTCTGATGGATACAACTACCTGTGGTTTCCTCACCGTATGAATTCTCCCAATGCGCCAGCATTCGACTTAATTTTTTCTCCATCCCGCCATGTCAACGAGGATGTCGCCATTGCACGGCTCCACACACGACTCAGTCTGCCATCACTGGAATCATAAGAAGTCCTCACAGGCGTACGGACGTCAGTTCCCTTTTTTCCGCGCCTTCGACGTTAACCGTTTTTTCTACCTTTCTGTAGTTTCTCAACTGTATCGAGGGAATTGTTTTGTAGCGCTACCATGTCTCCACCGAAGACATCCGGTTTTTAACCTTGTAGTGAGTGCGGAGGCCACACGTCGGTGACAGATCTGCACAAGAATTGCCTCTGGTGTCTGAGCTCTGATCACAACGTGGTAGGTTGCTCGTCCTGCCAGCATAGGAACCCAAAAGCTCTGAAGGAAAGAGAGGCTCAGCTTTTTCTAGAAAAACCTAAGAAGGAGAAAAGAGGTCACCGAAGGTCGAGGACACGGGACACTTTCTCGCACAAATCTTCAAGATCTCATAAGAAGCGACGCCGACAGCATAAGTCTTGGTGCTGTTCATCCCAAGATCGGTCTCAGTCGCCTCCGAGATGGTGCCACATGACATAGGATGTCAGCCCCACCGTGTCTCCTCAGACACAGTCTCTGGAAGCATCTCCGGCGCCGACTTTGATCGACATCTCCAAGTCACCAGCAAGTCCAACAGCTCATTTTTTCTCCTGCATCTTGTCACGGTCAGGAATTTGGAGTTCGAGTGGCTGATCCAGCACAGTCACTGCAAGGGGAACAAGGGTATCCTGCCTTCCCAGCTCCGGGAATGGATCCGTCTTTATCCCTCAATGCAATGCCTAGCATTTTTAATAGGGCGATGGTCCTCTCTGGTGCACGTGCTGGTCCCTCGGGTCCGTTGGCTTTCATGCTGGGGTTGCCGGCACCATATAAGCAGGCTCCATTTAGGCCCTCTTTACCAGAAACTCTTTGCAAGGATACTGGCTTGACACCGATGTCACCGCTACTCCGGATGACGGCGTCAGCGTCGCCGACTGAGTAGTTACCTGCACCGGATGGATCCCAATTCTCTACATCGGCGCTGAGTGTGGATCTGCCCCCTCCCCTCTTCTGCCGGTGTTAGCTTCTCCTGCAAAGCCTGCGTCTTCAACGTCGGTTAACTCTCTATCGACGCTGCACTTGGAGCCCAGGCTGATATCGAGAAGGAGGGCCTTGAGACTTCTGAAGGAGCAACAGTATCAAGAACAGCAGCAATTGGAGGAAGGAGAAATCCCTGGGCCTTCAGGTGATTTCCAGAGCTTAGAATCTCCTAGTGGGTTGGATAAGTCCCCTGAGTGGGAGTTTTTATCCCCTGGAGGAGAACTCACAGCAGAGACGAGTACATACCATGGGGTGATAAGGAAGGCGGCAGAATTTTTGGACTTGCCACTTCCTCCGACAGAGTTAAAGACTAATATTTTGCCAAAGGTTTTGCATCCAATGGCTTCCTTTTATGAGCCCCTCCTCGCTTTCAATGATGCCCTGACAGAGCCCATATTAGAGATATGGAGAAAACCAGTTACGACACCTGCGGTTTCTAAGACTGTAGCCAGCGGTACAAGATTTCTCCAGGTGATACAGAGTTTCTGTCCCAGAGAGCTTGGTGGTGCCAGCTTCTTGTTCTGCAAGGTCGGCTCCAGGATCGTTCCCTACAAGACCATCTGATAGGGAGTCGAAGGGTATGGAGCAATCTGCTAAGAAGTGCTTCTCCTCAGGAAGCATGGCCTTAAAATCTCTGAATGCCACATGTATACTGGGGTGATATATCTATGCCTTAATGGATACAGCAAAGGAAGTCATCCCAAAATTGACGCAGGAAGTTCAGGGCCATTTTAGTGAACTGTTGCAGGACAGTCAAGCAGCAGCAAAGCAGGTGATTCAGTCAGGCCTGGACATTGCAGACTCAGTTGCTAGAGCCATAATAACTTCTGTTGCAACTAGGAGGCATGCTTGGCTCAGAGGTTCTGGCTTTTCCTCTGATGTTAAAGCTACGCTGATGGACTCCCATTTGATGGTGCAAGACTGGGGTAAAGCCGGACTTCAGCCCTGGAAAGATTCAAGGATAGCAGGGCCACTGCAAAGTCTTTGAGGCTTCAGCCTTCTTCTTGACCCTTCAGATCTTTCTGAAGATTCAGAGGGTTTGGCCGTGGGTCATCTTTTCGTGGGAGGCAACAGTCCCATGTCCAGCAGCCTGCCAACCCCCTATATAGGTTCTATAGGGGCCGTGGGAGTGTTAGAATGCGAGGAGCCGCACAGCAGCCTTCTGCCTCATCCTCATCCTCAGGGGGAATCCAGCCAGGGAAGCAGCCCTAGTTCTCACTTCATTCACCAGCATGTTCTACCTGTAGGGGGAAGGCTGTTAAATTTTCTCCACAAGTGGGAGTTAATTATATCAGACTCTTGGGTGCTGAGCACAGTGGGAAAAGGTTACCTTCCTTCTCAGGAGTTTCCTCCCCCCTACTCACACTGTCACAGAAGAGCATCTCCTGTTGCTTCAGCAGGAGGTGCATGCCCTTGGTTCCGGAGCAGGAAAGGGGTCAGGGATGTTTATTCAAGATTTTTCCTGAGTCCCAAGAAGGATGGTCGATAGTAGCCTATCCTGGATCTGAGGATTTTGAATCGGTTCCTTAAGCAGGGAAAGTTCAAAATGCTGACCCTAGCACAGGTGCTTATTGCATTGAACAAGGAAAACTGAATGGTGTCTATCGACTTACTGGATGCTTATTTTCATATCCCTATTCTGAAGTTGCATAGGTAGTATCTCCGGTTTGTGGTAGGGTTGCAACACTACCAGTTTGCGGTGTTTCCTTTAGTTCTTACTTCCGCACCTCGAGTCTTCACAAAGGTGATGGCAGTGGTTGTAGCAGACCTCAGAAGGAAGGTAATATCTGTATGCCATTACCTGGACGATTGGCTGATAAAGGCCGGGTCCCCAGAGCTCGTGCTACACCATCTGCAGGTGACAAGTCAGTTGTTGTTCAACCTGGGCTTTATGGTAAACGTGCCCAAGTCTCACCTGGAGCCCTCTCAGTGCCTCCTGTTCATAGGGGCAGTACTGGACACAACACTGAATTGAGCCTACCCTCCTCCACAGAGGATTCAGGACATTCAGGCGATGATTCCCATGTTTCAAAAGGGAGCAGTTGTTCCAGTCCTCAAGGTCCTACGTCTGCTCAGTCTGTTTGTTTCCTGCATCCTGTTGGTCACTCACGCACGTTGGCACATGAGGGCTCTCCAGTGGTGCCTCTGCAAGAAGTGGTCTGAACGCAAAGGGGATCTCAAGAGTCGATAACTATCTCTAGAGACGCTGCTGTTGATCTGCAATGGTGGACTGTGGACGGCAAACTCTCTCAAGGAAGGCCATTTTGTCTTCCACCTCCGGCGACCACAGTCATAACATATCCTTTCACTCTAGGGTCGGGAGCTCATCTGAGGGACCTGGACATCAAAGGCCTTTGGTCTCCAGTAGAACAGATGTTTCACATCAATCTGTTAGAATTGTGGGCGATATGTCTGCCTCGCAAGGCCTTCCTCCTATCCATTCACGGTTAGTTGGTACAATTCTTAACAGACAACACTACCGCGATGTGGCATATCAACAAGCAGGGAAGAGTAGGGTTGTACCTTCTCTGCAGAGATGCTCTGTGGCTCTGGTCCTGGGCGCAGGACCATCAGATTTGTATAGTAGCAAACCATCTACTTAGAGTTCTCAATGTGCGTGCGGACAGTCTCAGTCGGCAATTCACGACCGATCACGAGTGGCGTCTCCATCCAGACATGGTTCTTCACATCTTCCAGAGGTGGGGAGCTCCTCAGGCAGAGCTGTTTGTACTTGTAAGAACGCACACTGCCTCTCGTTCTGCAGCCTCCAGTATCCGATGCAGGGGGTGTTGGGGAACATATTTCACCTGTCCTGGAGAGACCAACTGCTTTATGCATTTCCTCCCAAACCCTTGATTTCTCAAGTTCTGAGGAAGATTCACCAAGATCAGGCTCAAGTCATACTAATAGCTCCGGATTGGCCAAGGAGGGTATGGTACACAGACCTCCTTCAACTCTCACTGTGCCCTTCGCTCCGTCTCCCTCAAAGGGTAGACCTCCTCTGGCACTCACAGGGGCAGGTTCTACACTCCCACCTCCAGAGCCTGCACCTACAAGCCTGGTGATTGAACAGGGCAATCTGAGTTCTTTTTCTCTCCCTCTAGAAGTGGTGGATGTTTTCTTATCGGCCAGACGACACTCCACCAAGACTGTCTATGCCGGTAGATGGGTGATATTTGTTACTTTGTGTGGAGAGAGACAAATTGATCCCTTAAAGGCTCATTTATCTGATATTTTGCAGTTTGCACTTTCCATGGCACAGAAAGGTTGCACAGTTGCAACAGTGAAAGGCTATTTATCAGTGCTGCCGGCTTTTCTTTGCCGTCCTGATTAGCCTTCCTCGTTTAAGTCCCCTATAGTTATTAGGTTCCTTAAAAGGTTAACTAACAGGTTTCCTCCCACTCCGTTTGCAATGTCTCAGTGGGATTTGAATTTGGTTTTGATTTTTTGATGAGTTCACTGTTTGAGCCTATGCATACTTGCCCGTTCAGCCTTTTAGTTATTAAGGCAGTTTTTCTATCAGCCATCACGTCGGCTAGACATGTGAGTGAGCTTCAGGCTTTTAGTGTGACAACACCTTTTACTACGTTTCATGCTGACAAGGTGGTGCTGAGAAACAGGGCAGTTTTCCTTCCTAAGGTAGTCACTCCCTTCCATCTGGGACAGTCTATAACTCTCCCGTCCTTTTACCCTCCTCCCTATCCATCAAAGGAGGAAGAAAGGCTGCATTGCTTGGATCTGTGAAGGGCCCTGAGCTTCTACAAAGGAAGGACAAGAGACTTTAAAATTATCAGGTTTTCATTGGATATGTGGGCAAAATGAAGGGCAAAGCTGTCAACACGAGGACTCTTTCAAGGTGAGACATTCTTTGCATGAAGATTTGTTCTTCACTAGCAAAGAAGGTTCCCCCTGAGGGCATAATGGCCCATTCTACAAGGCTAAGTCTGCCACTTTGGCTAGAGGTATGCCGGTTGCTGATATTTGTAAGACAGAAACTTGGGCTTCCCTCCACACTTACGCAAAGTATTATTGATTAGACTCAGAAATTGGGGATGGTAATTTTTCCCATTCTGTTTTGCAGGACTTCTTGGTTTAACCAGTCGGGCACCCACCTCTGAGTGCGGGACTGCTTTGGGATTCTATTCATAAGGTAAGGAATCCACAGGTAGTTGTATCCATCAGAACAACAAGTTACTTACTTTCGGTAATGCTTTTTCTGGAGGATATAGTATCTACCTGTAGATTTCTCACAGTCCCACCCACTTCCCTGTCTGGTCATACCAAGATTGCTGTTAATGTTACTGATAGTTTGCATATTGTGTGTGTATATATATATATATATATGTATATATATATATATATATATATATATATTACTGAGTTGGCACGTGTTGTGCTTGTGATGTCGGTGTTCACTAGTTTGCCTCGAGGGCACAGTAAAAAAAAAAAAAATGGTGAAACTGACATCAGCAAGCCGGCGAGGACTTCTTATGGTTCCAATGACTTTGGGTAGAGTTGTGTGCAGAGCCATGCAATCGACGTGGAGAGCTGGGGAAAAATTTCCATCTAATACTTGCGCATTGGGAGAATTCATAAGGTGAGGAATCCACAGGCAGCTATTGTATCCACCAGAAAAAGTGTTACCCAGGGTAAGCAACTTGTTCATCACATCACACCTGCACCTTAGGCCCTCCAATGGATCCCTGTAAAGCAAACAAGTAATTTCAAATGCATCTGACTAATACTCAAAGCTTATCATAGCAAAGGTCTGAATTATCCATCAGTTGTTTGTCCCTTATCTTTCCACCAGATGTCTAATGTTTTCTAATCTGAACCTCTGTCCTTTTCGATTTGTTAAAGGAAATTCAAGGAGATGAACATTCAAATACAAGCCTCATCTCTCTGGATCACCCTACTTCGGTTTAAACATGAAATCACACTTTCTCAAATTTAGGAGATTGCCAAAAAACTATTTCTCGAAGCAAACTTTGGCTTACCCTACCCCTGCCTGTCTCTATTCTTCTCAGTCTTTTTGGGTCAGAAGCCTAAAACCAGTTTCTGACCCTTTATTCTGCAGACTCTTCCCCAAGGCTAGCAGCATACATGATTTGTGTATTCCTTAAACTGAGATTACCACTCAAGGAGTTGTTCAGTTATTATCCAGAAAGTGATCTATGTTCAATATTCTATTAGTGTGATCTGAGGTGCACTGAGGTTACTGCAAACCCAAGATTTTATTGATGTCATTGGCAGCTGGGGTGAACTTGTGAAGAGAGGCAGAGCAGGCAGGTACTAGTTGGTGAGGTTCCTCAAATAAAGGAAAGGTGGAAAAGATGCTATCTTCTATAGCAGACATTTGGCTAGTGGGGAGGATAAGGTGGTTGTACCCTGAGCTCATTTGATGGTACCACAGGTTTGCTAATAGATTAGGAGACATGAAAAAGTGTTTTTGTTGAATGATAGGCCTCAGTAATCCGAGAATGAAAACATCCTTTTTCAGGCACTAGTACAAGTTCATTTGTAGCCCTCAGAGTGCACTATGCAGGTGGTATGATGAGACAGTAGCTTTGATTTATTTCAATGTCTTTCTGTCTTGACCTTTCAATTGGTAAAAAAAATATCCATATGTTCCCCAAATTGGGGGCTGGTGATTTCGGAGACAGATGTGTGAAATTAGGTGGTGAGATTTTAAGTGCCTGAGAAAGAAAGCATGCTGGGGCACAAGAAAGTACGGTGTTCACAGAAATCACTTTCACTGGAGTTAATTAAACTATAGTCCGAGTAAGACAGCTGTTGTGAGCCGAAAAAGTGGTAATCATAAATGTGGAAAACAGGTTGAGATAATGTCCCTGTGAGTAAGGTTGGGACAATGAGAAGTTGGGAGAAGTACAGAGTGCATGTTTCTTCAATTATGTTTTATGGTGCATGTCAAAGATACTTAGTAACTGGCAGACTATGCATGTCAACAGTGGCATAGCAATGGGCTCTAATGAAAGCAAGGCTATGATTACCAAAAGCCAACAACTGAGCACCATGTTACCCCATTTACCTTTCTAATGCCTTGCCTCAACCAACTTCTTTACCACACATCCAATATTTTAGGCCTCTTGTTCCCATGTATCCTCACTTATCTTTCAGTTTTTTTCCAGTGCCCTTCTTTTCCATTCTCCTTTGTCTCTCCTATCCCCTATGTCATTTTGAATTTTTAATGCCAAAAATGCTTTGTCTGTTGAGCAGTGAGGGAAAGGAAATTAATGAGCAGGCAAAAGCTTCTCTCCACATTCCTTTTTCTGAGTAGCATGGGTACGATGTACATGCCTTTCCTATGGGAGTCTCACACTTAGGAGCCAGACTGAAGAAGCTGCAGTGGGTGCTCTGTCGAATGTCTTTAGTGCTACCTACAGCAAGGGAGTGAAAGATATACATAACACTTGCAATGCGGTTGCTTGGTAGAAATTAGCCATAGCCCTTACTCTCACTCACTGCTGCTAATGACCGATTTTTAGGAAGTGGTGACTATATAAAATGCAGCTTAGCAGTACGGTGAGTCTAGCTTTAGGAGATGGTATGGACTCAGATCCCTTAACATGCCTCACCTTCACACTCTAACCAGTACAATATTTTATGCTGCTCAAATTAGCCTCAGGCTATGCCAACTAGTCTCCGGCCTCAAGTGTCTCCGTGGTCCCTTCGCCCCAGACTGCATCACCTGCTTGCCACTTTCAAGGGCCACTGAGTTGAGATATCAATGGTTTCCACCACTACTTAGTTGGGCACCCAATGCCAAGTCCATGTGCAGTTAGTGAAAACAAATACATTACAAAACTACACTAGGTAGAAATGCTACTGTTAATCACCCACGGACAACCAATCTTATACCAAATAGAAACAGAGCATGTGTCATGACTGCAGGGCTACGTGGCAGACCCTCAATCTTCTAAGTATTTTTAGGGTACTGTCAGATCTGCCAGTGTTAGATTGCTGCTTTTGCTGAAAGCGAAATGTGGAATTTAACCTCTGTCCACCTAAAACTGACATATACCTTTAAGGCACCCTTTTTGTTATATACGTAGTTGCGTTAATAAACACCACACAGACACATGCCGACCTTTTATTGTGTTTCTTCATACCGCTTGGTTCCCCAGTCGTGATCCAACTCAGTAGTGCATATTTTATTCAGTTTAGAAGATTGAGAGGCTGAGTCTTCAGAAACTAGATTTAAACCTATCACCTCACGTTTGTTTTCAACCACAATAAGAACACTGATCTCGAAATATTTTATCAGCTATATGTGCTGGCAAATGCATCAACTGATAAGTTTCCTTTGGGAGTTGGTGGGGGGGGGGGCTTAAGGCACGTGCAACAGAGATGATTTCCATCATTGCTTGGTATAATGCTTTCAATATAAATCAGGTTGTTAATGTTTTTGCTAAAGATAACGGTGTCATCTCCTCCTTGCAC
Source organism: Pleurodeles waltl (assembly GCF_031143425.1). Taxonomy (NCBI): domain Eukaryota; kingdom Metazoa; phylum Chordata; class Amphibia; order Caudata; family Salamandridae; genus Pleurodeles; species Pleurodeles waltl. Next base: position 970,911,242 of record NC_090446.1, on the reverse strand, counting down.
GTTTAATTAATCAACCTGTAAGGTTAATGTGGTAACTGCACAGCACTCTGTAGCTTGTTGATCACATATTTGAATCCTAATACAATACTATAGTCGCATCAAAGCATTGAGGGTGACAGTAGAGGTGGAAAAGTGGCACCAGGAGAAAGGCAAGGAGGGGGACAATATTGAGTAAATGAGGAAGATGTGCTGAGGTTGTTATAGTATCATTGAAGGGCACATTAACTAAGCAGTAGCACTTTGTGTGTATAAGAGCAAAGATGTATTGATGTTCTTGTCTTTTTTATAAGGAATAAACCTAGTGAATTTCACTGATTTAGTCCCATAATATAATCACCAACCATGTCTGCAGCGAGCAGAAACGTGGTTCTGCATTTCACACAAACCACCCTGGCAGCTCGCCTTAAAACTTCAAAGTTGCTTCAATTTATAAATGTGGGCCACAGTTACGATAATGAGTTTGAAATTGAGGGACACTTTTTGGTGCCCAGGTCTATTTTCTGTCCCAGTCGACAATACCAAAGGCACAGCATCAACGCTGTCAGCATTTGCCGCAGAACAGTGAGCAAACTGGGGCACAGCCAGCAAAATCACTTGTATGCGGACAAAAACCTTAGAGCTTTTACACAAGCGTTTAGCAAGCTGTTACAGACCAAGATCAGGACACCTGTGTGGGTGTTCTCCTCCAAGAATGCAAGCAAACTGGGACACCGCATTTTCAGCTATATGGACTACGATGGCCAAAGTTGTAGAACACTGATTAGAACACTAGCAAGGTTGACATAGCTTATACATCAACCTCCAGTACAGTATTGGTTAGAAAAGTCATCCTAAAATGGAAGCAGGCGTGTACATAGCAGACACGGCTGCACTCAACACAACATTTTTGTCTGTAACACTCCCCATGGAATGCAAGCAAGCTCAAAACTGCAGAATGGCAGAAATGTTTGTGGAGTCTTGTATTCGGAGTGTAAGCAACCTAGTTCATTGCTGACACCAAACAACGTCAATGCCAAGTAAGATCTACTAAGCTGAATGCAGAATGGCATTCAGAGGCAGTACTGAGGGCAACAATCCCCTGGAAGCTAACCAAGAAACAATAATCTACAGAACAGTTTTAACTAAGAGACCTTCCCAAGAACACAGGACAAGCTGGCACAGACACCTGCAGCTTAGCATCCATGCTGGAAGTCCTTTCCCCAGACTACTGAACTGTCAACCCAAGAAGCACAATTTATAAACAGATGCGAATCCTGCTGGTGATTACAGAGTACTGGCAAGATCCACGGATGGGCGTAGCTGAATACACAATGCGGATTTGTTGCAACTTAAAATGGAGAATGTAAGTCATGTAGAAATAAATATGGAGATGAAAATATTAAAATCAGAAGTGGGTAAAAGGACATCAAAATTGCACCAACTTGATTACCCTTCAAAAGTTAGCAGACAACTGAGAATACAACTAGGTCTAATAAAGTATCTTCACTATACACTTTGACCGAGACATTCCAACAGACCTGTCCAGGTCTCATCTCAAAGTCAGGCAAGGAGAAATCAACTGAAAGAATGGATTGTCCAGATCACAGTGAGCTTTCGATCAAAAAAGGTAGATACACCTTCACTGAGAATCCTTTTGATGCCACTTGAGAGGAAAATTCGCCTCAGAAGTGTGAATCCAGCACTTGCAGTTCTGCAAGCAACGAGTCCTTCCACTGAGTAGGGGACCAACAACCACATCCACCTTATAACAGGCCGAAACCTAGCTTCTAGTTCTCTGCTTCAACCAATTTGTTCTGTCACACTCTCGGTTCTCGTTCTAAAGGTATAAAGTGCCACACGCAACACAGGTGTGCTGACCCATTTTGTATTTACTACGAAAATACATAACAACCAAACCTCTATCCATTCTCGCCTCTATTTCTTGGAAGCCTGAGAACGTGAAAACCCGCATCCCGAAGTAATTTGTCACCGGCTTCCCAGCGCCATGATATCACGCAAGGCGGGCTGCCAGTATTCAGGGTTGTTAGGGGCATTTCTGAGCAAGATAAATTCTCCGTTGTGGGCCACGGTTCTCTAATCACGGGCTCCCGCCTGCCAATAAAAGCATCGTTTGGGGCTGGCGCCGAAAACGCGGCATTGTACCCAAACTGAGGCCCTCTGCAGATCTGTCGGCACTGGGAACGTCGACTCCGTCTTCGCAACCAGGGGCTCATTTCCAGGGCAAACGCCTATTTTGTAACTCTAGTAAACAACACAAAATGTTTCTGAAGAAATGGTTAAAGGGAGACAGGTGAACAGTCTACAGAAAGTTGAATTCGAGTCAAATTCCTGCCATCGAAATAACTATTGTTCACGTGTTCCTAGAGCGTCACAAAAGGGAATGGGCCCCATTTCGACGATTAATGCGGTAAACTCGAAAATGATTTTCGTAGATGATCTTAAAGTAAATATAGAGAGAAACTGCGTTTCGGTATTTTGTAGCAGCGCCCTCGTGAGATTTAGCAGTAACATCGTGCTCACCTGTTATACAAGGCTAACGAATATTCATATTTAGCCAATACACACACCTCGAAAGCAGAACCCGTACTTGGCGGTAGGTGCAAAAGACACGTGTGAAAACCAAAAATAAAAGGCGCGGGGAATATCCAATTGGTACATTTTCATGTATTGGCGTCGCTCCTCAGGCGGACTGAAGCGCTAACCTCAAGCCCCTCCAAGCCTACGCACATGATTACGCACATGATTACGCATGTGGAAGGGGGGATAGCACCCGGGACTCTACCGTAATCCACTGAAAATTCTACTGGCAGCAGAGCTGACACACCAGCGCAACAGGTGCTAAGACAAAGGCCGGGTGAAGTCACGGCCCTTAATGAGGCATGGTCGGCGGGGCGCTCGGGAGCTGGGCCGTGACTCACCCGCCGCACTCCTGGCGTCACCTCGCATGATTAAGGGTCCATCGTTTGTCGCCGCGAACGTTCCCGTGAGCCAAGAACGGGTTCCGGTCATTAAGGCTCCCTCTGCAACCTGCAGGCCCCCGTCTAAATCTCATCGTTCTGCACCTGAGTAACAAAGTCTGTAATTTGGAAAAAAACATTAAAAAAAAAACGTCCCCCCGTGCTTCAGACTGTTGATTTGTGTAATGTACACGTGGAAAGGCGTCTTTCTAGTACCGTTTACATGGTTCCTTCCACTTCAAACCTTGGCTTCTGTAATTGGGTCTTTAGCCCACAAGGCACATCGCCTGTTGTTTGAGGTGTTCCTGCTGGAAAACATGTTATATGGATAACAGAGCTTCGCTGCTCCTTGTGGTCATACATATCAAATATCCAAAACAAGCAGTGTCAAAGCTAAGATGTTTGGTTTTGTGTAGTGCATGCATTGTTCACAGACAGGGGCTGCTTTGCAAAGTCCAAGACCTACCTATACCAGCATGGAAGTATGCTACTAAACCGATGCACAGGCATCCAGGCACACAAACCAACAGATATACATACCTTTGAAGAAGGCTGATGCGCATCACGGGAGCAAAACAAACGAGGGGAACAGTTCGACGCTTCGAGAGCGAGACATCATCTTGGTAGGCTCTCGGGCCACGCTGCAGAGCTGCCGCCCACCACAGTCAGCTATGTGAACAGCACTAACGTGGCACAGTTCGACATGTAAACTGCAGAGCATACATGTATCGTCTCATACTCACGGCGCAGAAATCTACACTAGCACAGTTTCACTTTACAGTGCAAGGCACTAAACTTTCTGCAAAACTATCATCAAGAGGCATGATCCCAGCACAACCCATACCTACACGGTGGGACACTACTAGTATAGTCAAACACGTATACTGTCATACGTACAATACAAGACACTATACCAACACAGTCCAATACTTACACTAGAGGGCACTATTTTAGCAGAGTTCCAACTTTACAGTAAATGGCACTTTCCCACAGAAGTTGAATACTCACTGCAGTTAACTGTAGCAAAATAATCTAACGCATACACTTCATAGCACTATCCCAGTACAGTCCATCGCTTACAGAGGAGACACTATGCCAATATGGCTTAAACTCACCAAGCTTGATTTTATCACGGGATTGCAAACTATTACGCTGTCACAGTCAAAACATTTCAGTGCATACCATTATCATTCTGCAGCACGAATCAAGAATGACAGCCACCCCCTGTGCGTAAAGGTGGATTACAAAAGAGTGTTCATAAATGGAGTCCTCGGCTGCTTTTTCAGACTCTAGGCATCTACTATTCAAAGTGCCGTATTATGAAGCAGTCCCTGCCCCAAGCTAGGCAAAAGCATGACAGTGCACAGGAGAGTTAAATCAAATCTGTTCCTAGAGTCTACATTACTCACAGAACTTGAACCAAGAAAGTGAGATCAAAGTGGAAGGGGGCATTCAGAATGATTTCGGTGAACCAGATCTATAAATAAAAAAAACATTATTGACCCCTTACCATTAAAGCCTTTGAATGAACCACCTATCCTGTTATTGCCATAACAAGAGCCCATTAAAAAGTCATTCTCAGCCTCCACCATCCCAGAAGCAGATGAACAAATCAATTTCCCTAACAACCTGTAAAGTCAGACAAACCTCTGGTTTTACCAGAACATTTTCAAAACAATGAATGAACAAGTGTCCTTCACTTCTCCACACAGACTGGCAAGTAGCCATCGTCATAATGGCTACAAAACTAGTCATCATCTTTGGCCCTACCCTGCAAAAACCATTTATCTTCACCAGCAACGCCTTTGCAAAGCTTGATGAACCAATCATCTTCCCTGGAACTACTCCGCTTCTTTACCTGTAAAGACTTATGAACTAATGCCCTGCTCTGATACCGCCCCTGCAAATGCTTAAGAGACAATCCTCTTCCTGGTCCTGCTCTTGCAAAGGTTGAGCAAGCAAGACTTTCTATGGCTCAATGCTGGAAAGTCCAGTATGGGACCTGGACCAGGGTATGAGGGTCTGATATCACCTCACCAGACAACAGTACAGCACACTTTGCCTAGACAGCTCCACACAGAAATCACCTCAGGAACCTAGAACCCTATTTTTGTCCTCCACTGTGAGAACAGGGCCTACACACTCTATCTTAGGAACTCTCAACCCATTCTTCTGGGAGCCTCAAGCTCTCCCTTTTCCAGGATTTAGCTCTATCAGTTAGGGTCACTAAACAAAGCCTATGGGTCTTGGGTCAGCCTCACCCATAGCCACTCTCTTTAGGCAACTCCTTGGCCTCTCAGCAGCTTAGCTAGAGACCATTTAGAGACCCAAGAGATCCCTTCCTTGGAACTCGATAGGTGATCATGTAGGCCCACGCTGTGTCACCTTCCACCTTAGGACAGCTGTCCTAAACTTGGTACACATATCTTGCACCTTTCAGAGGGCTGCCAGGCAAAGTCCTCCACAGTTTGCTCCACTGGCAGCTCAGAGTGACAACACAGGGCAGAATTGACTACATCAACCCAATCTGAAGCACTTAAGATGCTGACCTCCTGGTTGTGCCACTGCAGGCAGACCCGCCTTCTGTACCTGTTGAATGTTGATGAACCAATCCTTTTCCTTGGCATTGTCCCTTCGATGGTTGATGAACACATACACTCCCCATTAAAGCTAATGAATCAATCCTCTTCACTGACCTAGTCTCCAAAGATAATTAATCAGTCATTTTATTGGACCCATGGTCCTCAAAGAGCAAGGTCTTTGTACTTCAGCAGTGCAGAGGTGCAAAATCATGAGATAGTGAGCAAACAATGAATGGGAATGTAGCTTCTCAAAACCATAGGCAGCTTCAAGAGTTTCCAAAGGGGTGCACTGGTTTAAGGAAGAGGAATACTACAGTTCTCTGAATGGCTGATCGCCTTATCACACCTATGTAATGCAGCGAGTTGGTTTCACTGTGGCAGACGCAAAATTAGTTTTAAAGTAAATTACATGTTTTTTTCAGCAAAGCAGTTCATGGAATTTGTCAATAATCGAAAACATTTCTCGCCTGCATAAGAAAACTGGCCCATTACATCAATACAGTTAAAAGTGGCAGCTCACGCTTCAATTATTTACAATGTTTCAACAGTTCGACATATCACAAAGTAGAAGGCACCTTCTTAAGTCCTCAACTGCAGAAAGCATGAAAAGCTGAAATCTACATCTCGGAATAAGGATGCCAGAGTGCAAAAGGATCTATCCAGGGTTAAGCAGGGTCTGAGGCACAAAGGGCAGAGGGAGGCTTGACAGGAAAACAGAAAGATCCCTATACTGTAGATATAGATATAGAAAGTGTCTTAAAGCATAGGGACTGAAAGAGAGGTACTAGAGCTGGGTTCTGTGAGAAGCCTTGGAACAGATGGGCAAGTGACCACAGTACAAAAGGGATCTATTTATTGCCTCTTGTGTATCTATGCAACAGAGATACAAGAGAAGTGATAAAACTGGGGGAGATCTAGGAGAGACCCTTGGATGGGAAGATGCAGGGGTTTCTGTGGGGGATCCTTAGTACAGAGTCTGTGGCGCATTAAAAGAAGACGCTTTGTGAGGAACTCTAATAGACGGCAATCTATGAATTTTATTGCAAGATTGAAGGCTCCTATTATGCTTCTGTGATCTTGCATTTATTTTAAGAGCGGCAGTCAACAAAAACAGTAAAACTACAAATCCCATGAGGCTTTGAGATAACTAGCTAATGGGAAACAAAACATTGTATAAAGAATGGCCAATAAGGTAACAGTATAACCAACGAAACCTATCTTGACTGCGAACAGTCCACTTTTCTTGCTGCTCACAGTCAAGATAAGTATCATATGTTATTGTTGCTTACTTAATGTTGCATTAATAATGTTATACTAGTACAAGTTTGTTTTGCATTACTTTCGATTTGATTTACTTGCGTTTTCTGGTGCTGTTACTTTGGTGAGGTGGTCACGAGCGCTCTATACCTCCCATGCTGCTTTGTACGTCCGTGGCCCCATTCACTATTTTCTAGTGGCACAGCACAGGAGACGCTTCTTTTCTCCTATTCTGCCACATTGTCTAGTTTTCTTTGCCTATGAGCATAGTTTGTGGCCCACAGGTCTCAGCAGCCTTCCTGTCAGTGCACACATCGACACTTGCAGGTTTTCTGACACGGAGCTCAGACACATCCAGGGGCGTGATCTGGCTTTCCACCCCTTCCCTTGTTCCTTCAGGTTTGCCTCAGCACATCCATGTTTATTGGGAGGAGACAGGGTTCCCCCCATTCCTTTTAAATTTTAACCCGTTATTTTCAAATTTTTGTCTTTCCTTCTCATTTTTGTTAAATACCTGGTTTTCTTGCCACAATATGGAATTAGATAGTCCCCCTGTATTAAATGAAAATGATGAGAAAACTTGTAAAAATAACTTTAATGGATTTATTCAATCCTCTGTGTAACAGGCTGTTGCAGCCTTAATTGATAAAGTGACAAAAATATAGAAAATTATATCAGTCTGTTGCCTAATCTTTTTGGCCCATTTTATAGGGGAAAAAAGAAACTGCAAAGCAATGCGGATTTCTCATTGGCAAAAAATATACAACCAAAGGTTTCCAAACCTACTATTGCGCTTGTGATCAGTGAGGTTTCCTCACACACGACTGCGAAGTGTTTCTTCCCAGGCCTCCTTCTAAGGAAGAGATTAACATAACTGTTACCAAAGTTAAATTAAAAAATATTGATAATAAAACATAAAAAATAGTGATTGCCCAAATACTTGATACAGATGATGAAATGGGGAATCCGGACAAGGATGATGATAAAGGTGTTAGGGGACGTATACCCTTTTTCAGCCCCTTCTGCTAAACTCCACTTTTTTTTTTTTTTTTTTTAACTAAAACTATTTTAGATGCAGAGGGCATGCCCATGTTTGACCTCAAAATTTATCCGCCACCTAAATTCCACTCAATTGTTCCCTGCCGATCATGTAGGTGACTATATTGCCTATACACCTTGTCACAGGACAAAAAAGACAGGGCCAAATTAAAATTGGAATATCCAAGACGTTCCTTGCCTTTTAATATCACTTCTACACCAACTACTGACCCTATTATGCTTATGTTCCTCTCAAAATTTGGTAAAGATCCTCCTAAAGGAGTAGACAAAGCCTGGTCTACTTGCCAGGACAAAGTTCTGGACATTATACGTCCACTGGCTCTTTTTTTCAATCTAGCCAAAGCTTCCAGAAGAATAAGTTACTTACCTTCAGTAAAGTTTTTTCTGGTGGATACAGTAACTACCTGTGGATTCCTCACCTAAAGAATTCTCCTCTCGCGCCAGCCTCAACGGAAATTTCTTCTAGCTCTGCACGTCGACGATGACGTCACAATCGCGCGACTCCACGCGACGCCCTATGACGTCATCTAGGCAATAAGAAGCCCTCGTCCACGTGCAGACGTCAGTTATCACCATTTTTTACGTGCCATAGAGGCGAACAGGTGAACATTGACCTTAAAGAGAACATAGTCACATCAAATGAAATGAAAACACAACATTTATTACAATAAAAATAAAATTAGGTAACAGAAATTACTGCTCTATATAAAAGTAAAATGTCAGTCAAGTCCAAACATGTTTTCCTTGAACTATCTAAATTAGAGAAAGAAATGTATATACAGATGCCACAACTATATACATGATTCAAGTATATACATATATACAAGACAAAGGATGCTCACCCATGGATTTCTTGGTATGGCCAGTCAGGCAACGGGGAGGCGGGTGGGACCGTGAGGAAGTTAGGTAGTTACTGTATCCACCAGAAAAAGCATTACCGAAGGTAAGTAACTTATTCTTCTGATCGATACACCTACCTGTGGATTCCTCACCTAAAGAATAGAGTCCCAAAGCAGTACTACCTCCGGAGGTGGGTGCCCGAATGGTCAAACCAAGAAATCCTGCAGCACCGAGCGAGCAAAATGGCCATCACTCCTAACCTCAGAATCCAAACAATATTGCTTGGCAAAAGTATGGAGGGACGCCCAAGTCGCCGCCCTGCAGATGTCAACCACAGGAACACCCCTAGCCAAAGCCGAAGAAGCAGCCTTAGCTCTGGTGGAATGGGCACGAAGCCCCACAGGTGGTTCTTTCTTCGCCAAGGAATAACAAATTGTGATACACAGAATGACACACCTGGATAGCGTTCTCTTGTGGACTGCTCTACCTTTCCTCTTCCCCACATATCCAACGAAGAGCTGATCATCTTGCCTGAACTCCTTCGTCCTGTCGACATAGAAGCTCAGCGCTCTTCGTGGATCCAGTCGGTGGAGCCTCTCTTCCTCCTTGGATGGATGAGGCGGAGGGTAAAAGGAAGAGAGAGTAATAGACTGCCCCAAGTGAAAGGGTGCAACAACCTTCTGGAGGAAAGCCGCCTTGGTCCTTAACACCACTTTGTCTCTAAAGAAAGAAAGGTATGGAGACTCTACACTAAGAGCCTGAAGCTCACTGACCCTTCTGGCTGATGTTATGGCCACCAGGAAAACAGTCTTGAGAACTAGCAAATGCAAAGCACAAGAATGCATTGGTTCAAATGGAGAACCCATTAAAAATGTTAATACTAAATTAAGGTCCCACTGAGGCATAACAAATGGTGATGGTGGAAATGTATTAGTAAGCCCCTTAACAAACCTCAAAACAATAGGAGACTTAAACAAGGAAGGCTGATCAGGGAGGCACAGAAAAGCCGACAGTGCAGATAAATAACCCTTAACTGTGGCAACCGCACAACCCTTCTGCCTTTAATGGATCAATTCCATTCTCTCCACACTAACATACAAATTTAGCCCAACGATTTGCATAGATCGACTTGGTGGAGTGTCGCCTGGCTGATAAAATAACATCCACCACTTCCGGTGGGAGAGAAAAAGCACTCAGATTGCCCCGTTCAATCTCCAGGCATGAAGGTGCAGACTCTGGAGGTGGGGGTGTAGAATCTGCCCCTGCGACTGCGAGAGGAGGTCCACCCTGTAAGGGAGACGGAGCGGAGGACACAGAGAGGAGTTGGAGAAGGTCTGAATACCACACCCCTCTTGGCAAATCCGGAGCTATTAGGATGACCTGTGCCCAGCCTTGGCGGATCTTCCTCAGAACTCGAGGAATCAGGGGTATGGGAGGAAACCCGTAAAGCAACTGACCCTTCCAGGACATCTGAAACGCGTCCCCCAAAGCTCCTTGCACCGGATACTGGAGGCTGCAAAATAACGGGCACTGCGCATTCTCCTGAGTTGCAAACAGATCTATCTGCGGATATCCCCACTGCTGGAAGATGTACAGAACCAGATCTGGATGAAGACGCCACTCGTGGTCGACTGAGAACGTCCGCACGCACGTTCAGAGATCCGGCCAAATGATGTGCAACCAAGCAGATCTTGTGGTCCTGAAGCCAGGACCAGAGTCAAAGAGCTTCTCTGCAGAGAAGTTACGATCCCACTCCTCCCTGCATGTTTATATACCACATCGCAGTAGTGTTGTCCGTCAGGATCTGGACTGACTGCGAATGGAAGGGAGGAAGGCCTTGAGAGCCAGCGGTACTGCCCGCAATTCCAACAGATTGAAGTGAAATCTCTGTTCCACTAGAGACCAAAGGCCCTTGACCTCCAGGTCCCCCAGATGAGCTCCCCACCCTAGAGTGGAAGCATCCGTTACCACTGTGGCCACTGGTGGTGGCAGCGAGAATGGCCTTCCTTGCGACAGGTTGTTGACCGCTGCCCACCACTGAAGATCCACCGCAGTGTCTCTGGAGATCTTTATCGATTCCTTGAGATCCCCTTTGTGCTGAAACCACTGCCTGCGGATGCACCACTGAAGAGCCCTCATGTGCCAGCGTGCATGAGTGACCAGCAGTATGCAAGAAGCAAACAGACCGAGCAGAAGAAGGACCTTGAGGACTGGAACTACCGCTCCATTTAGAAACATCGGAATCAACGCCTGAATGTCCTGAACTCGCTGGGGTGGAGGAAAGGCCCGATTCAATGTCGTGTCCAGTACTGCCCCTATGAATAGGAGGCGTTGAGAGGGCTCCAGGTGAGATTTGGGCACACTGATTGAAAAACCCAGGTTGTACAACAATTGAGTTGTCGACTGGAGATGACGCCGCACAAGCTCTGGAGTCTTGGCTTTGATCAACCAATCGTCCAGATAGGGAAACACCGCTATCCCCTTCTTCTGAGCTCTGCTGCTACCACTGCCATCACCTTTGTGAAGACTCGGGTGCTGAAGTAAGACCAAACGGGAGGACCGCAAACTGATAATGCTGCAATCCCACCACAAACCAGAGATACTTACTGTGCGATTTGAGGATCGGAATATGGAAGTAGGCATCCTGCAAATCGACAGACACCATCCAATCTCCTTCGTTCAACGCCAAAAGAACCTGTGAAAGGGTCAGCATTTTGAACTTTTCCTGCCTGAGGAACCAATTCAAAATCCTCAAGTCCAGAATTGGTCTTAACTGACCATCCTTTTTGGGGATCAGGAAGTATCTTGAATAACAGCCCTGACCCCTCTCCTGCTCGGGAACCAACTCTACTGCGCCTTTTGCCAATAGGGATAACACCTCCTGTTGCAGTAACAGAAGATGGTCTTCCGAACAGAAGGATGGGAAGGGAGGAGGGAACTCCCGAAAGGGAAGAGCATACCCTCTCTTCACAATGTCGATGACCCAAGAGTCTGTTGTGATAAGCTCCCACATTGGAAGAAATTGGGCAAGTCTCCCCCCTACCGGAGACAAGTGAACAGGGAGTGGTGAAGGACTAAGGCTGCTTTCCCTGCTGCACCCCTCCCGAGGAAGAGGCAGAGTGCTGCAGGGTGGCTCCTCTTGTACAGACTCTGCCCCTGCCCCTGAAGGATCTGTATGGCAGGGAGCTTGCAGATTGTTGTGGTGCCTGGAATCTGGCACGAAAGGAGGAGCCACATCCAAAACCCCTAAACCTCCTATAAGACCTAAAGGAGGAGGAGGCAGCCGACTGAAGTCCTAACGACCTCGCTGTAGCCCTGCTCTATTTAAATCGTTCAAGAGCAGAATCTGCCTTTGTCCCAAAGAGTTTTTCACCATCAAAAGGCAGATCCAGGAGAGTCGCCAGCACATCCGTTGAAAAGCCTGACAAACGCAGCCAAGCCTGTCGTCTCGAAACTATGGATGTGCCCAAAGCCCTTGCCACAGAGTCCGAAGTGTCTAACCCAGACTGGATCACCTGGGTCGCCGCCGCCTGAGCGTCCGTCAGCAATTGTAACACTTCCTGCCACAAGTTCGGATGGCCTTTTGCTTCCTCCATAAGGGCATGAATATAATGTCCCAAAATGCAGGTTGCGTTGGTTGACTTCAAGGCCATACTGCATGAAGAAAAGGCCTTTTTTGCAGAATGGTCCATTTTCTTCGACTCCCTGTCCGCAGGGGTCCCGGGGAACGAGCCAGGAGAGGACCGGGAAGAACAGGAGGCTTGAACTACTAAGCTCTCCGGTGTAGGGTGTTTGGAGAGGAAGACAGGGTCACCTGGAGCCGCCCAATTGTGTCGTGCTACCGCCCTGTTGACAGCTGAAGATGACACAGGTTTCTTCCAAACGTCTTTGATGGGGTCCAGGAGAGCCTCATTAAAAGGCAAGAGAGGCTCTGCCGCCACAGAAGTTGGATGTACCACCTCTGTCAAAAGGTTCCTCTTCACCTCCGCAGCCGGAAGATCTAAGAAGTCTGCAGCTTTCCTTATCACTGCATGAAAAGATGCAGCTTCCTCAGTATACTACCCAGGGGAAGCCAGATCCCACTCAGGGGAAGTATCGATACCACTCGCAGTGTCCAGCCTTTGAAAATCACCGGAAGGCTCCAAGATTTCACCTTCTTCCAGGTGTTGTCTGTTGTACTTTTCCTCCTCCAGAAGGCGCAAAGCCAGACGTCTGGACCGGAGTCTAGACTCGAGACCCGGCGTCGATAAGGCGTCGGTCGACGCCGAAGATCTTCGTCGGCGCCGAACCTCGGATCCATCGACGCCGGGCCCACTGGCTCCACAGGAACCTTGACTGTGGACTGAATCCGAGGGGAATCCACCAGCGCCGTAGCAGGTGTTGCAGGCCTCATGGGCGACGTCAAGGGCATCGGCGCCACTTCAGCTGCAGAAGACAAAAGTGTCATGAAAGGTGTCGACTTGTAAGACGCCGGAACACCCAAATTAAAAGCCAAAGGGCCCGACAGTCCTGCTTGTCCTCCACCCGGCGCCATGGTGGAAAAAATGTTAAACACGGCATTCAAAAAAGCCGCAGGATCCGTACCCGGCGCCGGGAAAGCCAGATATTGCTGCTGCGCCGGCATAGAAGCCGATGATGGGCCAGGCAACTCCTGATCAGGAGAACCCTCTGGCCTCGAAAACCGACCCAGGTGAAGTCGGAGTCGTAGGAGGCGGAGGAGTGACAGTCGAGCTAATCTCCCACGTCGGACGACGCGAAGCTGACGGAGATGCCGATCTGGACCTGGACTGTCCTCTACTTGATCGGCGCCGGGAGTCATGACGGCGCCGAGAGTCTCCATGGCAATGATGAGCCCTCGAAGATCTCGAAGAGGACTCTTTCCGATGACGCCTCTCCTTCTTTTTCTTGGAACGGGCCAAGAATAATTTAGCCTCCCTTTCCTTAAGCACCTTTGGGTTCATGCGCTGGCAGGAGCCACATGACTCTACCTCATGGTCGGAACTAAGGCACCAGAGGCAATTCTCATGGGGATCAGTAACCGACATTCGACCCCCGCACTGGTTACAAGGCTTAAAACCAGATTTTCCTGGCTGTGACATTGTAACAGCTGATACGCAACTTTAGCTCCGTGTGAGCCTCGAAGAAAAAACTTCACTCGGAGGCACGGAAAAAAGGGAACTGACGTCTGCACATCGACGAGGGCTTAATATTGCCTAGATGACGTCATACGGCGTCGCGTGGAGTCAGGCGATTGTGACGTCATCGTCGACGTGCAGAGCTAGAAGAAATTACCGTTGAGGCTGGCGCGAGGGGAGAATTCTTTAGGTGAGGAATCCACAGGTAGGTGTATTCATCAGAATAGACAATTCTCACTTTGATCCTAAAGATCTGCCAATGTGGATCCAAAGAGTCTTCTGTTTGCTAGGAAATGCAAATGCCACCATTACTCATTAATGAATGAAATGTTTTTTGCTGAAATTAGATCCCAAGCTTGTCTACTATGGAGCCCAGTATTAAGACGAAAGTTCTCATATTCAGCGATTCCTTTATTAGAGAGTGCAACAAATGTCACTACATTTACCTCCATAGACAAGGCCCAACAGTCACTCAAAAACGTTTTTTTTTCCCAAATTGTTTTTGCTAGGGCCGGTAGAGGCAGGAGCCGCTTTACCAGCTCTAACTTCCAGAATCAAGGTCTTAGAGACTCCTACAACACTAGCTACCAGGAATACAAGCCACAATTCTAACCTCAGAAGGAGAGGCTTCCGTGGACGAGGTAATAATAATTATTATTTTTTTAAAATACAGATACACAAGCAGGTCAGTTTCCTTTCTGGCCATCCTTCTGTAAGAGGCCATCTACAATTCTTTCTAACAAAGTGGCAATCTTTAACTTGAGATCCCTGGGTCCTAAACACCACGCAAGGTTATGCTATAGAGCCTTACACAACGGCTTTTCAATCTGTGTTTCCCCATCTCAAAAATTAACTTCTGAAATGTGCAGTCTAATATCTCTAGAAATAGAGTCTCTGCTATACAAGAATGCAATTCATCTTTTCCCTCTTGACTCCTCAGGTTTCCTCAGTTCTCTCTTCTTAGCCCAAAAGAAAAACAAGATGATTTGACCTGTTACCAATCTCAAAAATTTCAACCAATTTGTAATTTACCAGCACTTCAAGATGGAGACGATCATCCATCTCAGGGACCTGTTACTCCAACACGATTGGATGGTGCAGCTCGATCTACCGGATGCATACCTTACAGTGCCCATCCATCATATTATAGAAAATGTCTTAAATTCCAACAGCAGGGGAAAACTTATTTATTTTCTTCTCTTCTGGCTTTCTTCAGCAATCTGGTGCTTTGCAAAACTAATGAAGCTGGTTGTAAGTCATCTCAGAGATCAAGGTGTCAAAATTATCATTTACCTACACAATATTCTTTTAATGTGCCAAAACGTACATACCCTTCAATCACAGGTTCATCTTACTGCCTCTCTTCTTTCAGATCTGGGTTTTCTTAGCAACACAGAAACATCTGTTCTGGTTCCTTTCACTCAGATGGAATTCTTAGGTTTTCTCATTAATTCCTCCCAACAACGCTCCATCTACCCTGTCCAAACTCAAAGCCATCAAAACAGAGATTTTCCAGACTCTTTAGAGTTCTGTCATCTCTCTCAGATCTCTGGCAAGAATAGTGGGCCTTTTTTCTTCCTCAATCAGTCCATTTTTCTAGGTCTCCTCCACTACTGAGCCCTCCAAAGACTAAAGATTCACCACTTATGCAAAGGTCTTGCTTTTTCCAACTCTATCAATCTATATTCAGCATCCCAATTAGAACTCCAATGGTGGATAGACTATTTAAATGCCTAGAACGGCAGAATCATCTTTGCGTCAGCCCCGATCTTGTATTAGAATCTGATGCAAATCAGACAGGGTGGGACATCCAAAGAGGTCCAATTTGAACTGGGGGTACATGGTCTCATGAGGAGGACAAATTGAATATAAAATTTGTTTAGAGATGCATGCAGACTTTTTTGCAATGAAAAGCATTACAGAGTACATTGCTCCATCCTTCCCTGCATAGACAACATTACCACGGTTCACTATATCAATCTCGGCTGCACCAAATCCAGGTCTCTGTTGGAACTGGCAAAGAGCTTTTGGGAATTTTGCCTTCTCCACAAAATATCAGTTTGCGCACTATACCACAGCCGACTGGCATTCTCGTTATCTTCATGACTGAAGTAAGTGAAGGCTTCATCCTTCAGTTTTCAGGTCTTTGCTTCGCAAATGGGGAGTTTTCCACATAGATCTTTTCGCGATCAGACTCAATTCTCACTTTCCCCTTTTCTTCAACTGGTGACCAGACCCCACTAGCTTTGGTTCAGATGGCATTTTACAAGACTGGTCTCAGGCGATCAACTACACCTTCCCTCCCTTTCTTAAGATGAACAGGGAGTTGGCACAGGTCAGATGCCAACAAGCAACCATCTCTTCTGGAACTAGCAATCTATTTCCCAGTCCAGCTACCTTCTTTCCCCAATCTCCTTCTGGGTCCGCAGGACCTTCGTCACTACCTACTCCCTATTTCTTTCAGCTTGCGAAAAACCAGGAACTCCCACTCTCTCCCATTTATTTAGCCAGAAGCTAGAGTACATCAATAAAGCCTGGGCTTTAGGTACCACTGAGGCTTATAAATCAGCCTGGTCTTTATGGACAAGCTTGTATTTGGGAAAATCTATCAATCCCTTTTCAGCAGATATAAACTTCATTGTCAATTTCCTTGTAGCCGAAGCTGGTGGCGAGAAGTCTTATCGGATTATAAACCTTTACTGTTCAGCTATTTTTATGAATCATACTTACATCAATGGAAAACCTGTAGGAGATCTTCCGCTCGACTGTTGCCTTTTAAAGGGAGTAAACTTTTGCAACGCTCCTATTCTAAAGTACAGTCAACTGTGGGATGTAAATATTATTTTGAAATTGTTTATTTCATGCCCAATAATGGTGATCTTTCACTCAAAATGTTGTCTGCAAAACTTACCATGCTGTTATATTTGATTTATTCTCATACTGTAGTGCAACAACACTTGACCCTCCATGCTTATGTCACGTCTCCAAAGCTCACGCAACTCACCTATGTCCCACACTGCCCTAACCACAACTAACACTTTCTTCTCCCATAAACTCCAAAAGGGCTCCCCTTTCAGCCATGCAATTCTATTTGGCAGTCAGATGTGATGCAGATTAGAGAACTTCATTGCCTCGACGGGTAGAAAGAGCTATGTAACTGTTATGGAGTATCTACTTATTCAACCCTCCACAAAGCATGGGGCCTCTAAAGGGGTAAGAAAGTGTTATATTAATTGCAATATCACCCTGAAGCCATGTTAAGTGAAGATGGAAGGGGGACCGAAAGGTCAAGTGTCTTGCAGCAAACAGAAGGTGGTTTGGGATGGGTGTCAAAATACCTTGCTTGACACAGCACAAGATGTAATTAGGTACTGTGGGCAGGGAATGGTTGCACGCAGGGTACATGGTCATTAATACAGGCTAGGTCCACAAAGCAGAGGCTCTAATTCGGGCAGATACCCCTAACTTTGTTGTCACTGGTCAATCTTCTGCCATGACGTGACAGGTCCCGGATTACTGGGCAAATTTGCAGCCTCTTGAGTCGGTCATGCTAATCCTTGACGATGCTCATATCCCTTTTTAGTATGGATGGTCAAGACCAGAGATAATTTAGATCAGGATGCACAGGCTGATATTTGTTCCAGCTTAGTTTTAGCTGGAAGGGACAAGGCAGCATCCATGGTCAATGTCCATGAAACACTCTTCAGATCCACACAAGGCTTCAGGTCAATGTCTTTGATGTACTGTCCGTAAAGTGCCAGTAGTTACCGAAGGTAGTGGCCTTGGGCAGGAGTCAAGTTTTCAATCAATCAGAAGGCTGGTTTGACATTTTAGGTCTCCACTCAGTCGGCGAAAGAGGCATTTTCAAAGCTCTCTTTCCTGGGCACACTTTCTTGGACTGGTATTCCTTGGAAGTGTATTTCAATCCCCAACCCAGAAACCACCAAAACAGCCCTTTATATGGGGGGGTCCTGGATCGTGTCAACAGGTTTTCTAGTCGGGGAGTGACAACATCAGATACATGCACTCTAAGTATTTGGTGTTGTCAATATAATAATGCAGGCCTACTATAATACCTGGGAGGGGAACAAAACATGATTATGATGGTCTTCACACAGAACTCGCCCAGAGGAGTACAATAAAAAGGGCTGCGATGGCATGCGCTAATCTGCTAGTTTGCCCACTAGCATTATTTCCTCTAGACTAGTGCGCTGACAATGTGTGACCTATCTTCCCTATCGCACAAGAATTCTAGAATTGTAGTGCATTTTTTAGGATACATTTTCGGGGGAGAGACGACGGCTGAAATTGTTGCAACATACGTCATCTGATTTAGGTCCTCAACTCTCTCGCCTACAAGATGTCGTAATGTCAGAAGGCAGACATACCTCAAGAGGTCTCAAACCTGACCGATGTCAGATAAAATGTTGGGGGCAGATGAGACGAGGCTTGATCTGACACGCCGATAACTTTACTTATTTGATGCTGAAGCGTAAATGTCTGGGTGCAGATATAGCTTAAATAAGGGTCTAACCACAGGCTTCAATTCCTCCGCTGAGCCGTCCCCTGAGCGGCCCGCGAGAGCACTCAAGACCTACCCCCCTCCTCGCTCCCCGCCCAAAGCCACGGTCTGGATATGTAAGTATCCACATCAAAGGATCTGATGAATTCAATAATGTTCACATTGTTTTATTGCGCCTGATACCGCGGCTTCTCTTTATTACTGCAGAAAAACTCAGGAGTCCCGTGGAGAGCAATAAAGGCGGACGTGGCCGGCCTAGCAATGCTGCGCTGCCCGGTGAAGCACAACCACAGAGTGAGCCAGGAGCCCCCGCGGGGGGGGGGGGGGGGGGGGGGCTACTCGGACACCTACTCAGCCAAACCAGGCCACGCGCGCCGAAGCAACACCTGAATGCACGCCGGGCCCTCGCCCGGAGCAAGGACGCCCGGGGCGGCGGGCACAGCGCCCAGGCACATCAAACCGAGCGGCCCCGGTAAAACCCTCGGCCCTCCTCTTCATCACAGCCGTGCTGCGATAACGGCAGGTAGAGAAGTAAGAACCCGAGCGTCCCACGGCACACCCAGCCGGTAGCACGCGCGGGCACCGCCGACAGACCTAACCCCCCTCACCAGCCCCACGGAGCAATGCAGCTCAGCTGCCGACACGCTCCCGGTTAAAGAAAAATCACCCGCGCCCCCTTTAAATACCACTGTATAGTAATACCGAAAGGAGAGGCGTCTTCTCCGCATATACTCGGCTCTCAGGCTTGTAACACCCTTCGGTTTTTGTAATACATGACCTTTTTTTATTATCCTTGGCTTTACTGCGACATCAAATGACTATGTCGATAACAATTTGCTGTTTTCTTTATGGGTTTCATTTTATTTGTAAATCTTCTATTCGCTTTAACACTTCTCGCGCCCGCCGTGATTCCAAGGCGCAGGACTGACTTCCCGATGCGCGCTCGATGACCAGGGCACCCCCAGGGCCGCCCTCGATTAAACAGCTGAAACTTAGACTGGAGAGTCAGGCGCGCTCTAAAAACCTCTCACCAGGTGCCCATGTGGCTTCGGCACATTTATTTAAAAAAAGTGTATGGGTTGCTCCAAATTAACTCTGATGCGGAAAACCGAAGAATAAAGAAAAAGTCCAGCAGTGTGGAAAAAAAAAACCGAGAGCTTAATTTTGTTTCTTCTTCCCAACTAAACTTTCGTCTTTAATCTTTCTATTCAGAAGTCATCAGCAAGATCTCGAAGTCGACATGTCTTTAATGTGTAACGCAACTTTGATGCACACCCACAGTACGGTTGAAAAAAGTTAAAAACATTTGTATTGGTGAAAAGTCGTGTAAAAGAACTGCCTTCTTTGGCGTGCCTATCCATGTAAATGAGACGGCGAAATAGTGAGTATCTGTGAGATACAGCAGATTTGAGAAAGATGTGAAGAGACGACCGTGTAAAGGACATTTGGGTGAAGAGAGTAGAAGCAAGAGGCTATTAAGAAGGGCAAGCAAAAGAGGGGCTTGCAAATGAAATAAGAAATGGGATGAAATTAAAACCGGTGGGGTGGGGAGAGGATGTGATGTGTAAGAGAGGACAGTGAGGTGACTGTTAGGAGAGAGAGGTGGCTGTGTGAGCTTCCCAGCACTAGAGGATCTGAGACCAGAAAGAGCTATGCTACAACAAGTGATCCCTTGAAAAGCCATATTTTCAACAACGATCAGAACAGTACAAAAGAGTCGCACGGATGTAGTTTGTTAGGCTTTCCAAAATTTAGTTCACAAAAAAGCAAAGGACCGACCACTCTCCTTTGCCAATCTGAAGTTAGGAATGGTGTCCATGTTCGATTTAATACAAGCATTCCTACCATCAACTTTTGTGTGTTTGACATTATTAATACAAAGCAGTAAATGTAGCACCACTGGCTAGAGCGGCATGGTGCAGAAATATGTGCCTTCCACCAGGGTGGCAAAACTACTAGCTCTGGCCCTAGAGGGTGGACAGGGATAAAGAAACAAGTTCTAGGAAGAAGCACCAGAGAAAGTAGGAGGGATAGATGATTTAAGAGGGGGTGAGAAGAATGTGACAGTGTTTGTAAGAGGTTGGTGTGAGAAAACAGCGCAAGACAGGTGCAAATAGAGTAAGAGGGAGGTGAGGGTAAGGACATGGAAAGAGAAATGAAGATAATACAAGAGGAAGATGAGAAGAGAAAGCATTGAAAGCCAAGGAGATGAACACATGAGAGAGACAGAATAAGTAGATAAAGAAAGGATAGAAAAAAAGGGCCAGCTAATAAAGAGTGGAGGTCACAAGTAACAATGGAGGGCGTAAACAAATACAACAGAGAGGTATAATTCTTGCCATTTTATCTTTAAGTGGGCCTAGTGGGCACTTTCTATATTTCCTGCCCCAAGAAAGTAATTTCTCTATAGGTACAGTAAACATGCATATAAACAGCAGCAAGAATGCAGGACATGGCAACCGTAACAGTAGGATTCAGTGTGTCCCTCAGCAGGACTTAAAGTATATGACTCAAACATCACTGACAAGTGAATATAGGAGGTGTGTGAGAGAATGATAGCAAATATGGTGGTGTGGAAGGTCACAAGAGTGAAAATAGTGCAGCACTCACATAGTCACTCACTCATCCATCCATCAATCTATACCAAGGGCCACTGGAATTATACGTCAGGAAAGGGCCAAATGCGACAGGGTTGCATAAATTATGTGGCAAAAAAAGGCACACTATACTGCATAATGCTGCACATTTTGTAATAGTATTACTTCATTAGTTCAGCATTTTTATACTTGATAACACTCTGTGGACATAGGTTGCACCCCATTAGTACCAGTTTAACATCCAAACACAATAATATGCAACAGAAATGTGACCAGTCGCAGAATCGCAGAATTCTAGTGGCCCTGTCTATACCTTAACACATCGTCCTGGATTACCCACCTGCTACTCAGATCTGTGAGTAACCTACAAGCCACTAATTCCTTAACTGTACATGTCCCGAGATAGATGGAAGCTTTCACTACTGCTGCCATGCTTAATATCCTCTGCAAGGAAGCGTGCTCTGCAGCAGTTTTCTGTGACAGAGTGAATCAAGTGTTCCTCCTGCCGTGGTGCACCTCTTGGGCAAGGATGCAAGTCTTCACTGCAGCTAGCCGGTTTGCAGCTAGCCGGTTTGCACCCAACCTGTGATGGTGGAATGCACACTGATGTTGCTGAAGCTATTCCCGTTCTGTGAAAGAGGGAAGCTTGCACTGCTGTACTTGTGCATGCGAAAAAATAATGTTTCCTTTGCTGTTTCACCACCAGTACTCCTGGAGTACTTCACTCCTTTCTGTGAAGGAGAGCAATGTGCACTGTTGATGCTGCAGCCGAACCTCTTTGTGGGAATGAGACCTTGTTATGTATGTATGACATGCTCTTGCGCTGCTTATCATGCTACTGCCACACGCTCATTACCTATTCTTTGTGTTAGGGAACGATGCACTACAGCAGACCATGTTGTATCTGTGCCGTGTTTGCAGTGGAGTCGAGTATAAACCTTTTCACGATAAGAAACCTACGATTGGCATTTTTAATCCGTGGCTGAATGGATGATGGGAATGGAAGACTTAACACAAAAAATGTGAGCAAAGTTTGCTTTGGGTTTTGCATGTGTAACAAGTACAGTTTTCGAAAGGGAAACGACCACTTTAAACATTTTAAAATATAGCTACAGGTGGCTTCGTGACATCGGTAGTCACAACGATGAGCCCCAATAGCATGTTTTGTCTACAAGGTGGATTCATTAGAATAGTTCTAGTGCTTTGTACAGCTAAACGATACTATTGGTCTTTGTGTGGTATAACCGAGGGCCCACGCTCACACACAAGGCAATGGTTGCTCCTCATACTGAGCGCGAGTCCACGGTGGGCATTCATCGGTCTCGGTTTGCCTGCCTAGAGCTACGCTCGCTCAACAGGACATATTAAGTCATCATGACCAGCTGACAGACACAACACCCCTCCGATGCTCCCGGACACAAATTATACATTTTCCACAAGACAGTCCATACTATATAGTGTACAATTTAAGTGGGATTTTGGATATTTTCCTGACACTTCGGGTAGTTTTGGGCAGTGCTTTAAATCGGCCGGTACTGTCCGGTACTGAGTACCGGCACTTTTTTATTTTGAGAGGGAGAGTACCGGCACATCTCAAGAAAAACGTAATACTTTGAATTGGAGAGTACCGGCACTTCTCGGAAACAAGCAGGTACTATGGCACAGAGTACCTGCACTTTATTTTTTCCATTTCAAGCACTGGTTTGGGGGACAAAAATACGACGTCTGACATATCCTTACATGTAAGGGACTGGAGTGTCACCGAAGACATACCGCTGGCTGGCCAGGTAGTGGCGGGATCCACACTCATGCAGCTAGCACTGCTGTAGGAAGTCGGCGTTCCACAAGTCAGTCTACAGATGGACGTGTAGACCCTGTCCGCCCTTACTCGTTCCCGAGACAGACGGCTGGCAGCCCCATCCATCAGGAAAGCATGCGCCCGGGAGATCTGGCGTCACTACAGTTGTGATGAGGAGTGAGTTTTGCTGGATGAACCCCTACTGCTACTGGTCAACCACAACCATTACACGGGGCTGGAACTGCCGGCAATAAGCGGAAAGCCAGGGGCAAAGCCCCTGGGGAGGGGCAGGTGGAGGCTAGCAGTGTGAGTGACTTATCCAACACAAACTGGGACATATGCTGTGATCCGAGAGTCAATAGATTCCATCCACGAACTTACAGAGGACCTATTCCCATCTTGAACATTAGCTGGGGAGAGGAGCACGCCATTTGCACATGAGACTGACCTGTGACTTGCAGAGCTCCAGGGTCCTCGGCCGTGCTTATTTCATTTGAGAAAAAGGCCACATCCTGAGCCACGTAAGACACATTCATTTCTGTCATGTCACAAATGTTAACTATGTTTTCTTGTCTAGTCCTTGTATTACAATTGCATGCTGTCCTCACTTCTCAAGAAGGATCAAAGCATAGACAACACTTCCAACCACACACCCCACACGGTGTAGAATGCTGCCCATGTGGAAAAGCGCTTCAGTGTCCCACACTGGGGTAAAAAGCGCTAATAAATATTAAAATTGTAATGCAATACTATAGCATCTTTGAGGGCCTCCTCCCATGTACCAGCAAAGACCTTCCGTCCTCCTGCAGCTGCGCCCTTCACCCCCCCTCCTCCCTTTGCAACAAAGTCACAAAATGTGCAAGCACAGCAAAAATCAGGGCTTTTAACTACAATTTTTGGAATAAAAAACGAGTTTAAATGAATGCCGGAAGGAATACTTTTTTAATTTAGCTGAGACTGCAGAGACATAATAAGAGCATTTACACACACTGGAAGCCAGGCTGCAGCAGCAAATGCAGACATATAGAAAGGACTGTTCTTAATGGACGTTTGCTCATGTAAAGGGAAGCGTACAAGAAGTTCACTCAGTGGGCTATTGGGCGCACTGCAGGGATCAGTTTGTAACCCTAAGACCACCTGATATCGCACTGGGAAATACACATCCTTTCCTATTTCAAGTGACACTATGTGTGTTTGAGTGCTTTGGGTACTGGAAGAACAGGTTACCTAGATTGAGTAATGCTCTTTCTGGGAGATACTCAATCTTACTTGCTTTTAGAATACCCACAGGCGCCAAAATGGATCCAGATTTTCAACACCATTGGTGGTGGACCCTGCTACTGCTTCTCACTGCAAGTGTCGGTTCAGACTGAAGCTAAACTTAACGTTTTTTTTTTTTTTAGAGATCTTGTTCTGGTGGTCACACCCAGGGCCCAAGTGCCATATAGTTGTTTCAATAAATAGATGTGAAGAAGAATGAATAAACTCTGGAAACTGCTCAGAAAAAAGAACAACAGCAAACAGTCCAAAGAGGAGGTAGCGAAGGGTATCTGCGGCACATGATCGCTCCACTTGAGAAGCTGGATGCAGTCCACAGAGACTGCTATGAGAAACAAGCATTGGCAAAGTCAACAGGTCTCGCCTATGTGAGAAATATTGGCTTAGTCAATGTCTTTTAGCCATGTTGTATAGTAGCACAGCGGCTGTTCAGTCTGGCTGTGTTGTAGCACTTGTTTTGTTTATCTGGCAGGAAGCGTGGAACAAGCAATGCAACACTGGAGAGTTTGAAGGATGCAGTAAGTAGCATAAGGCAGGAAGGGATTGCGAGAGAAGGGGAAAACAACATCGACTTGGAAACAGCAACAACAGGGGTTGGGGGGTCGGTGAGGAGGAAAGACGGCACACAAACGCCTGCACTCTTTTGGATTACTGCAAATAAAAGAAAAAAAAGTAGCTCCTAACGTGCGAGCAGTGAAAGAACATTGGGTGAGGTCGATTTAAATACCACTATACTGGGCTCTATAAATAATACAACCAAAAGGAAGCTAAGGTTTTATGTCAAGTCTGTTCCAAAATGTTGCAAACACAAGTGGTATGTCACACCAAGGACATAAACGGATATTCCAGTCATAGGGACTGCCCATCTTCCCATGTGGAAAGCACATTTTAAGGTTATGATGGATCAAGTCAAAATTATTTAAGATCTAGGTTTTTGTTACCATAGAAATAACCAATTACATACAATGTATTTAAAAGCAGCTTTAAGGTCAGCTAAAAACAAACTGTTGAGAGTAAAAATGTTGAGGTGCTCAAGCTTTATTATAACAATAAAAAGTAGCAAATAACATTCTTCATAACCATGTTTATATTAAAGACCCCTTCCTAAAAATGGCAATATTTTTTGAAACCTTGAAGTGCTGACAAGGGTGCTTAACTTTAAAATTGTAAAGACGCCCATACTGCTCGCTGCTAGGAAGTAAATGCCTAATTCTGTCTACTTTTATTGTAATTGTACTGATATAGCGCTTACTACCCCTGACAAGGCATTGAAGCACTTTTCACTGGGTAGCACGCTCTCTGGAAACCTAATGTTATTGATTATAATTAGTTATCGAATAAATCTTGTGCTCTTGACATTTTTTTTATTTTGATGGAAGATGGAACTAATAGGACGTAGGTGTGGTCATCAGTAGGGGTATGTGAGTTCCTGCTGATTTTTGGTGGAATTAATAAATTAGCCAGAGGGGATGTAGGCGTATTACAAAGGAGTTTGTTGTGATTCTTAAAAAGAGGTGTGGTCAATCTGTAGAAATGACATAATAGTGATTAAGGTAAACACACATGTGACAGGGTATGCTGTGTTCTGAGAAAAAATGAGTGCAGGGATAGGAAGCATGAAAATGTCATTGAAGGAAATAAAGGAGGTGACAATTAGAAGTTTTAAGTCAAGGTCAGTTTTCATGCATTGTTTTAGGAAAACAGGAGTCTTTTACACATAGCAAGCAATCTGAGGATGCAACTCTGAAGAAAAAAAACAACACTATTTACATGTGTATAGTGTTCTACTCAATACCTTTGACAGTCACTAGATTAAAGTGAACAGAACCCATTGTCTAATTCACAGTCATTTGCATGTATAGGTTCAACTTAACTGTGAAAATGGCTTGAGTTACAAATGTGGAATATGAATTTGATCTTATACCTCAATTTACACACACACATAATATAATACCTGTGTTAGGTAACATTAAGTTGGAGTAAATCTGCTCTCATGGTTGTGGAGTGTGCATTCCATGATGGGGATTCTAGAGAGTTTGTGCACACTGACGAATGTATGAATTGGTAACTATTCACAAACATTCTCAGCCTAGAAAAGTTTAGAGACTTACTGTTGTTACAGACAGGAGTAAATCATTTTTCAGTCACACAATGAGGGGAAACATCCCTAAAATTTGTGGAGTTGTAGGAGATGCAGCTTCTCCACCAGGAAAAACATTTTCTAGGTGGAAAATGGGGAAAAAGATTATAAAAGGTAAATATCGTAGCAATCAATTTTTTCTCATATGTAATTGTTTTCAAATGAGTAGTTAAGTATGTGTGGCTGCTTACAATTGGGAGTACTTCTGAAAAGTTGTGACTGTTGAAGGCTCCCAGGATTACTTTTGGAATTCTTAGAGAATTCAAAAATCAGAATAAAAATATCTTCCCCTTAATGTAGGAATAAACTTAAGACTGTAGGTTTTCTTAGTGAATGTGGCCCCTTGTGTCAGAAAAACAAAACACACACACAAGCGTAGAACATTGATGGAGGAGCCCTGACTCCAGGCTGGGTGGCAGCCCAATGCCCCCTCCTCCCTGTGAATATTTATGTTACTGTTTTGCTTCTGCAATTCTAACAAGTCATTTAAAATAAAGCCAGTAATTTCTGCTCAGACAGTCTTTGCTTCTGTCCACAGAAGTTTGGCCTCATTTGCTTAGTGAATGTCTTTGCATTCTGAAACAGTCATATGCGGTTCGGGCAGCAAGCCACGACCGCTTCATAGCATCTTTGGGCTGGGTAACTTTTCACTTCATAATTCGTATGGGCCTAAAGTACTCTTTTTAAAAATATTTTGAACACTGGATTATTCTACTTACTCGAAATGATTGCGCTGGGCCTCTGTCGTCATTCTACTCGCTCAGAGAGGAGAGACGTCGGTGACCTAAAAAGCTGATTGAGTGAGTGACCTATTTATAGAACACGTGGTGAACAGGAAGTAGTTGAACAACAGCTTTTTTATTTCATTTTTATGATGCAGTTCCTATGCGCTGTATGTATATTATAGGTATACACTGAGGTTATTAAAACACTTCATTGCATGTCATTATAGAACATGCATGTCCATTGAAGGAGTTGGAAGGAAAGATCCATGCCAGGCTTGCAGGATAACCACTGTGTAAACAAGATCCATATAAATTATTTCTACGTAATTTTTTTACGTGGGTATCAAGAAACTCGGGCATGGCTCTCGACCTACCTTGGATTCGAAAGAAAAACATACAATTGAATCCTTTTTATAGTGTGAAAAAATGCTAATGAACCAGCCCTGTAGGAGCCTCACTGGACAGGGTAAAAAACAACAACAACAAAAAAAAAAAACACTATTGTCCAAACCCAGTTTTTCCGCTCTACTCTGAGTGGTCCAGATGGCAAGGCCAAGACTTCAAATTTTGAGTAGCCAATTCCACAGAGATAATTCTCACTTCAAAACCATCAGCCAGTGCACAAATGTATGCACTGAAAAGGTACCGTCAAGGCCCAGAAGATTTAGTTACACATATGTGTTGTACACAGTCCAGAGAAAAGAGCTGCCATGAGGCTATTAGCCAAAGGCAGTGCTTTAAATGAATACAGACTACTAGCCCTTCTGTATTTCCATTTAAAACACTGACCCAAGGTCACAGATGTCGCACCCCTGGAACCTCTCCTGTCAGCCCATCTACCACTGATACTCTGTTTCACAAATCTGCACACATTTGGAGCTTGCTGTTCAGTTAAGCTGTCTCTTCGTATCTTCGTCTTTGTATACAGTCAATGTTTTTAAAAGTTAGGCTGGTACTGCCAATGTAAACAAATAATTCCTTTATAAGTTTAACACACAGAAATATATGGCTGCCCCCTTTTCTTTGCTGCTAACTCTTTTGCCCCCTCATTCTCCGTGTTAAATGCCACAAAGATGCCTCTTTGTGGCTTGTTTGGTGCTATAAAAGTTTAGGTACACACACTAGAAAGGGTTGCATCTCTATGGTATCACATCCAGTCTGTAGGAATGAGGCAAAAACACTTCCAAGATGGCAGCCTCGTTGTGTCCTCTCTCCTGCGGCGACAAGCCTAGGAGGATTGCTGTGGCACCTGGTATACATCCACTACACTAAAAATTAAAACACATAGGAAAAATATATGGTCATTTACAATACCAATAGTTCTAAGGCTCACAAATGCAAGACCTATTGCATTACAAATGTTTGTTTACATTTATAAACAATAAAGTACATGAAGGCTCTGAAGCCTGAGTAAAGGAGTACTGCAACACAGACATGAATTCCTGCAGCTTCTGACTCTGGTACTCTACAGCTACAGATATTTATTAATCACTTAATCACTAGAGCTACTGGTGGCTGCCAATAGGTCACACTGCCAAACTGCATTTTCACTTTGGATTCTGACAGCATTCCTTCCAAGTTGAATAAAGTCAAAGCCTGCTTCCAAACTCGACGAAGGGCGAGAGGGAAGGAGTAGACAGACACTGTACTCTGAAGAGTGCCTCAACAAAAAAAACAAAAAATAGCTCCAAAAATAGCAAGCACTGGAAGGACACAAGTACTTAGGGCCTGTCCCAATTGAGAGCGATGATGTCAACCATTGTAAGTAATGGGAGGTCTCTAAGCCCACTGGTATTAAACAAAAAGTCTCTAAGAGGCAGCACATGCTCTGTCTATGTGAGACCAAAAAAACCACAGGCGAGGGTGCCCACTCAGGTGGGAAGAGTGTGTGAAATATTTAGAACAGGCCGTCAAAAATGATGTACTAACAACTTTGAGAAACCGATTTAATTCTGCAATGATGTAACAGGGTACCAAAAGCCTGAGAAGGCAAGCAGCAAGTATGAGTTCTTGACTGATAAGCAAGCCTCTTGTTTGTGTGCCCTCACTGCTGGGCATTATGTGTTCTGGACCCTCAGGGTACACTTGATGCATACACTGCTGCTTTGGACCCCTGGTTCAGGCCTACAGGAAAATCATGCCCTGTGGTCACCACATCTACTAGGTGTTGTGAAGATGTAAGTAACCAATCATCACCAGCTCTTGAAGATAGGGGGAACAGGAAGACGGAATTAATACAAAGCTTTTTTCGCAGAATGCAGGAGCCGAAAGCAAAACATTTTAAGCAAGTTTCAGAACAGTGAAGAGGAAACTACCTCTTGCATGGTCTAATGAACACTTGACAGTTACCGGAAACAAGTCAATGTACCATGTACGCCACAGAAAGAGAAAATATCTTCAACACCAATGAGTGGTATTAATACACGCCCTCCTCTCCCATGCCTCTTTGAAGACAAACATGCAAGAAGCAGCAGCCACCGCCCATCAGAATACTCAAACCAAGGCTTATTAGGCATTAGCAAAGACTATAGTGCCCACCCTCTGGTCGCAATAGACTTTGCTGATGCTATTTAGCATTTAAAATGGTTAAACCAAGGCCATGCAGCACTGGCCCATAAAAACTAAAATGTTAAAAAAAAAAAAAAGCATGATGATCTGTCCAGGGACAAGGGCCATGATGCATAACCATTCAAGTCATGACACTAATGAAGCCCAGAATGGTGATGTATGACTGGACTGCATGCATGTATGGCATGGTGCAACCCTATTTTGTTTTTTAATTTACCATTCCACAATGGTGAATGTCAATCTTGAAGGGGGAGGCAAAGTGACAGGCAAAACAAGGTATGTGTGTGCAACAGCACATTTTGAAAATGAAGTTGCATTTGTCGAACTCTCCAAAAAATGAAAAGCTAAATATTTCTTTTATAAAAGCAGCAAGAGGAAGGGGTGGGAAAGTAATGGTTGTGCAGGCTACAGAGTGGCGAGGAGCAGTAAATAAAAAACAAAACAAAAATTAAAAATGAAAGTCATGACAAGGAACAGCACTAGTGACGAAGGTAAAAGTGTTCGTGAAAGAAAACACTGGCACAACGGGCAAGCTTGAGGTGGAGGGCAACATGGAGAGAGCAGGGATGTGAGGGGGACTGCAGAACAAGGGGGAGTAATAAAAAAAAAACACACATACTCTTTCCAAAGAAGAAACTAGTTTCCTGAATGTGAGCAGTATAAGGATACAAGTCATACAAACAAAAGGAAAGTAAAGACGCTCTGCTCCAGAGGATGGACAAACAAGAAGAAAAAAGCCACCCCAAAAAGCAGGCAAGCAAATACTGACAAGAAATTCAACAAATGGCAAGCAGTGGGCTGGCCCAAAAGCCCACTGTGGGGATTAGTAGTTTCCGCAGCAACTATTAAAAAACAGATCATGGCGGTCTGAAGGCGAGACCTAAAAATGGAAGCGGAGGGCTAGAGAGCACAATCACTGAAAAAACAGCTTTTTCACAAGGAGGACGTACCCTTGGCTGCCAGTTTTCGTACTGCTTCTGTAGATTTGCACCAATAGTTTCCAGTGCTTTCTGTGGTCCCATCGACAGTGGATCTGAGGAAGAGAGGACATTTTTGAAAATGCTTTGGGTTAATGCTTTGGTACAGATAAGTATCTTTACTCATTAATTCAATTACAGGCAGCCAGCAGAAAGGCGAGCAACACCAGGCCCATGCAGTCACAGCCGTTTCAAATAAGGTAGCGCTAGTCTCCAACTTTGGATCTCCTACAAACTGACCGTTTACATTGAGAATGTCACCATTGGCCCACTAAAATTCAGCACCTTTCATGTTCAATGTTTTCTAAACAATAATTAAACTGTTCTGTGTTATGCAATTTACAAAGCGCATGGCAACCCGTAAGCATTGTAGCCCTAGTTGATGAAGGGCAAACCACTCAGGCTAGAGATGCAACCAGGAGGATCAGATTTTAAAAAGCCAGGTCTTGAGTTGTTTATGGAAGCACAGCTCATTGTCTATGGCTTGGATGGTTGGGGGAGGGCATTCCAAAGTTTGGCTGCGTTATGGCTCTTCTGACAGTGAGAACAGTGGCCAAGTGAGAGTAGGTACACCAGAGTAACGTTTTAGGTATATAGGGGTAACCAACTGGCATGGATTGGGCGGCCCACGCATGTAGAAGCTCTGAGAGCAATGCAGGCTTTAAATTCAATTCTTGGGCCGCTGGGAGCCAGGTGATATCTACCAGGCTTCATCTGGCAGATTGGTGACTGTGAATACCCAGCAGCATGTGTGCAGTTGCATTCTGCACAACTTGTATTTTATGAATGACAGCCTTGGGAGCACCTATGTAAAAAGAGTTACCGTAGTCCATGTGGAAAAGAATCAAAGCCTGAACTACCAGCCTCCTTGAGGACCTGCGGAGAAGGGGGCAGAATCTTGTGCAGCATGGGCAGGATTCCGACGCAGCTAAAAGAAACTTTGATCACCTGGGTTTCCATGGACAAGGATGTCTCTAACCAACCCACAACTTGTATTACTGTTTAAGAAGATGGAAGGGAGGTGGGGGGTGAGTTGAGACATACCAGCCAGCTGAAGGCCCGTTGAGGAACGGGATTAATCCCAAGGATCATAAGTTCAGTTTTATAACCGTTCAGCTTCAGACAGGGTTTGTTCATCCAGCTGGCTACTATTTCCAGGCATGGTTCCAAAGTAGGAGCTGGAAGGTCTGTTTAAGGAACAAGCAAAATGACCAACTGGGTGTCATCTGAGTAGGAAACAAGTGAGATCCCAAAAGGGATTACGATATCAGCCAGAGGTTGCATATACACATTGAACAACATAGTGCTAAGAGATGAGCCCTGCGGAACCCCACAAGTTACAGCCAGAATATCTGAGAAACAGGCCTTGTCATAAACCTGAAATGATCTGTTCTTTAGTAAGGAGCTTAAACCAGCTGCGGCCTGTCTCTTCAACAGAGACTTTACAAATCCTATTGAGGACAATGGTATAGTCCACGGTGTCAAAGGCTGAATTGAGATGCAGGAGAATGATGTCAGTCAAACCTCCTTGGTCGAGTCTCCTTTTGGCATATTCTACCACTGATAGAAGCGTAGTTTAAGTACTAGGTTTAGTAGCCAGAAACCGGTTTGAGTATGGTATAAAAATAAGTAAGCCTTGATAAAATTGGAAACATGATTATTCACATTTTTTTCTACTTTGTTTATGTCTGGGAGCAAGGATATTGGGCGAAAGTTCCCCAAGCATGCAGCATCAAGATTAGGCTTTTAAAAATATGTTGTAACTATGGTGTGCTTCCAGGACTGTAGGACCACTTCTTTCTCCATGAAGAGATTAACCATCTCAAGCAGGGATAGGAAAAATAATTTCTGCTCCCATGGCTAGAATTCTGGGAGGAGCAGGATCAAGTGGGGAACCTGATTTGATTTTGCTGAATAAAACCGCAAAAATTTCCAATGGGGGCATAGGGTGAATTCAGATAGGATAGGTAAGGTGGTCTAATTACTGTTACTAAAGGAGATGGAGCTGTGGCTTTCTTCCTCCTTTTGGAAGGAGGAGTACATTTCAGAAATTTTAGATGTGAAATAAATGGCAAGGGCATTTACATGTCATTAGAGAGTTCTGCAAGTGATCCATTAGGGTAGGGTTACAGCAGAGTTTCAGTAATTTAAAAAATCTCCCTGGGGAGTTAGCGGCTTCGTTGATTCTTGTATCATAATAAATGGCTTAAGCAGATCTGATTTCTGCATTGCAGGCCCTAACCATCTCCTGGTATTTTATCTTCTTTTGCTCCCCATAGTCCTTCCTTTAGTCGTTTTCGGCCACTTACATTTTTTAAACCGTCTAAGATGTGACAAGTACCATGGGGTAACTTATTTTTATTTTTATGTAGGACTGTTTTCTTAGGGATTATATGATCAAATGACTGGTTTATCCAGTCCGAGATCCTCCAAGTTGGGCACCTGAGGATCAGAGTCCATAAAAGGAAATGAGTTTCTGAGAGCACATATCCAATTTTCATCATTTATATGGCCCCAGCGCTGGTCTTCCTGGACCTCTGATGTAGAAAGAGATTCCCAACCTGGCACTGTAAGAACTATAGCAGTGGTCTCCAAACTTTTTGATTCTGCTTAAAACAAATACCTGTTATCTATATAATACTTCTTTTGGCCAGAGTCTGCGCACCCCCTGGGATCACTTGAGGCCCCCCGAGTTTGAAGACCTCTGAACTATAGGGATCAAAAAGAGAACAGTCCATAAGATGGTTATTGGATCTAGGGTCTGAAGTGAGGAGTTATTGGTAAAAGTTAAATCCACCGTAAATCCCGTTACATGAGCGTGGCTCTGAACTTTCTGAATCAACTGAATGGTAGTCAGGTCTGACAAAAGGCCAACTGCTGAGGAATCAGAGGGCTCGTCAAAATGAATATTTAAGTCTCTCAAGACCAGGAAGTGGGTTTTCTTAGTTGGTTACCTGTATATTTGAGCAAAATGACCTGCCAGTCCAGGGCGACGGTATATCAGAACTCCAGATAATGTATGTGTATGGCACAACGTAATAGAAAATGTGAGACTTTCACAATTAACGAGTGGAAGTCAATCAATGTGGCACCTGAGATTGGACTTTATTATAGCTAGCTTGCCACCCTTCCTGTCATCTCTACTGTTACGAACCATGTAATAGTACAAGGTATGGCCTGTACAATATCAGGTCCTGACTCCTCTCATGGAGCCAGGTTTCTGTGAGGAAGACCACCACAGGTTATGCTTCTTCTAGAAATAAAAAGATATGTAACTTATGACACAGGAGGGATTGGTAATTTAGGGGACACATTTTCCACTTGACCTTTCTGGAGGGGGGGGGGGGGGTGGGGGTAGTATAATGTAGGAAGGGCTGGAGGGGGAACCTAATTCAGTGCTTATATTTCTTGTCACCCTTTATTGATTCAATGGAATGGCAGCATTTATCGCTGTAGGCCCCTCTGAACGTGAGTAACTGCAGTCTAGAGTAGGCCCTAGTTTGGGGGCTGGAAGGGGTAGGGTTCCTGGCACTTGGTCCAGTTCGGGTGCGAACGGGTGATGAGGGGCTGGCCCGCTGCCCTGCCTTCAGTACACATGGTCCGAGTTCAACCATCAAAGAGCCTACCCGCATGGCAACCCTATGATTGAGGACTATACAGTAAAATTCCTGAATGTAATGCTTTTTCTACAGGTATCCACCAGTACAAAATTCCCAAGTAAACACACAATTCCCCCAAATGAAAGCATAAAAATGTATTTAAAAGCATCAGTGTTTTAAAAAGCATCATATTAAAAAGCACAGAACAGAGCTAATGTACTTCTGCCTCTTTCTCAGCTGCGTGCCCGCTGCCCTGCCTTCATGGGATTGAAATGTCTCTCCATATCAATGAGGCATCTTGAATAATTTAATAAAAAGACAAATCATGGCCCAAAATATCAAATTCATGGTGTCACTGGTAGATTAATTGTACCCTTAACCTCTTCTTGTCTGGAAACCACTGACCGATGCTCAATGTTGACTAGACATATTTGCAATTCTGCTCTTTACGTCCTTCCTAAAAAAAAATTGCCTTAGAGGTACCAGTAGGATCAGGTAGTGGCAGACGTTACACTTCGCAAGTACTTCTTCATGTCTTCTATATGTGTAAAACTCTAGCAACAGATCTGGGATGTGCACCCCAATTGCACAGCATCTCCAGAACAACTTTTGGCAGCAACACTCGCTGAACACTGAATACTGAAACCAATAAACCTTTGTAAACATTCATAAAGGCTCATTTTATATCAGTGCCAAGGAATTTCCACTGTTCTCACAGTTCTTGGAAGCCCTTTGGAGCTGGGTGTGCATTTAACAAATACTCTTTATATAAGTAATAAAAAGTAAGAGAAAAGCCTTGGGGCTGGCGTCTACCACTCTCTTGTATCTTCATCGACTTAGACTCTTTGAGTAGTCATCTGAAGACTATCTGTATTCTGTGTAAACTACTTGTGTGTTCAACAAAAGAATACACACTTGATTGCACTCATCTGGTACCCACCACCAAGATGTTCCCCTTAGGACACTTTGCTGCATGGAACACTTAGCATCTTCAAAGGAGATACACTGCATTTTCCCTACTGACCCAAGGAACAGTCTTGTAGCCATGAGACTGGACTCTGTAGTTTTCTCACAAGCTCAGTGCGGTAGTTATTTATTTGATTTACCGTAGCACTTTTACCTAAAGCGCTTTACATAATAAATCATTCAGTACATCACTATGTAAAATATAATTATGACAGTCTGGTTAAGCCCAATACAAGGTATTCAGTAAATTGTGCTTCAGAAGAGCTGCACATAAGGGTAAAGAAGGAGCAGATCTTATTGAAGAGCGAAACGTACACCGTAGGAAAGTAGGGAAAGGACTGGAGCTGATTCATATTGAAAGAGAAAAGCGAGCAAGGATGGAGAGAGAAAAGATGAACACAAGCTTTGGGAATGGATTTTTACTGGAGTTGTGTTTCATACAGTACAACACACAATAATACACAAAAGCAAAGATAACAGAACCCCAAAAATTGTAGGAATTTCAAATGGCAAAGAGAGAATAAATGTTTCAGTTCACAGATGTTTGACAGACAGGAATGGGTTGTTTTAACCACAGAAGCAATTTGCAGAGCAAAGCCAAACAGCAATCCAATAAAAACAAAAATACAGATTCCAGGCAGAAGGAAAAAAATAGGAAATAGGTGGGAGGAAAACAAGAAATGAAGAGGGTCAGGTTGAATGGGCAGGAAAGCAGTGTGTGTTACTTGGGTTAAGCTTAAGAAAATGAAATATGAGAAGCCATACAAGATTCAATCACACATAGACATGTTGAGAAACGTTATTAAAGAGAAATGGAAAAGAAAGTGTGTGAATTATCAGCACAGTGAGAGTCCACACCATGGGCATACATGATAGAAAACAGGGAATTGTACACAAAAAGAAACAAAAGTGGCCCAAAGTAAAGTGGAACCCCAAAATGAGGCGAGTAAAGTGCAGAAGATACACCTTCCTTTAAAATTAAAAGAAGCAACCAGAAGAAGAGCCAATACCATAGAAGCAGAACAGATAAACAGTACAAGAATAAAGAATTATTGCGTCATGAATGAAGAATATTAGAAACAGTGCAAAGCACAGTTTCAGTAGAATTATCAGGTAGGAATCCAGTTTATATCGGAGATAGAAGACTGATCGAAAAAAAGAATGGGGCTTGTGAGAAGAAAATATGTTTACGAATTGTTAAAACACATGGAAACAGAGAAATATGCTCACATTAATTCAGATTCAAATGTTTGAAAGGAGAGGGAAAGTTGCAAAGAAAAGAGGAAGCTCGAATAGAGACTAAGTAACGCACCATGAGAGAAAAACATGTTTAACCAGAGCAGCTGGAAGAGGACCGGTAGGACGGGCTGCTGATCAAGCCGCCTAAAGGACAGCTACATACTCAGAAACAGGAGGCTGTAGCTGTCAAGACAAGATTCGTGGAAGGTGGTGTACAGCTTGAGATACTTTGTTTAAAAAGAGTATGCATTTTCAATGCATTGAGTTTAAAAGAACAGTTACAACGATTGCCTTAGATCTACAGGGTTCAGAAGGTATAACCCCAATAATTTTAGTACAGCAGAACAACAAAGATGGCATCTATCGCCTAGTAGACGCAAAGAGGCAATGTCACCCTTTGGGTGGGATTTAGAATTCTCAGGTGGTTCCTGTCAAAAGTCTTTACAAAGTTTTCAGCTCTGTGGCTTTATAGATGGTAATGAGTTAAGTTTTTTTCAGTGTAGCAGATTAAACAAAATGCCAAAAAAAGAGTACAGGTTGCAACAATTTTAAGTTAAAATTTAATGAATTGGAATAAACGTTTATTACAAGTTGTTAGTTATTTACAGTGATTGTGGCTGAGATGTTCTGATACCCCAGAGGTTCTGAAGGACTACGTATCTATCAGTTTGGGCTTAAAAGCACAGGGAAAGGAAAACAGGACCATATCCAGTTCCTGTAAGTAACTGTAAAGTTTTTCTAGCAACTGTATGCGCCTTTGGCCTTGCCTATCATATATCAGAACTAAAGAGCACCCATAATGAGATAATGGCCTTGATATCAAAATCTATCATGCATGGCAGGGTTCTTCAACTCCCTGGATTCTGTTGGGTTTGGCCCCAACAGTCAGGATCAGGGGGTCTCAGAAAGCTATACTGCAGCACTGGCCATTCAAAATAAAGTGGGGTATGCACCGAAAGACAGACTTCCTTTGAGGAAGCCTGATTTGCTCAAAGGGCTGCAGTGGAGCAGGAAACTTCTATGTTCAGAATAGGGGCACCTCCGTTCTGAGAATATCCGTGTCCAGTACGAAGTATGCAGTGCCATCCAGCACTATTCAACCATGGAAGCTGTGTGTGGCTCAACACTCTCTCACAGGAGACCTGTGAGGGGATGAAGGGCCCTTTCTCAGTATGAAACAAGTTCGAGATGCTTGTTATTGAAAGGGTGAAGTAGGGTGGGAAAAGTGAGCAAGGTTGTTGGTGCAAGATGCTTCCACTCGACAAGCAAGGTCAATATTTGGTCTGCTCACCAGCATTGTTGCAGTCTGCTCACTGTAGCACACTGTTCTACCGCCTCTCAGGACAACAGCAGATTGGCCGTTAAAATGACACAATGTTCTCCTTTCACTGTGGAATGTTTCTGCACAGCTCAGGAGAAGAACATTGCCCAGCAGGTATCATGCAGTCCTGTGTCCTGGAATGCACTCCCCAGAACTCTTCAGATTGTCACGGTGTTCTCTTTAACGTATTGGCTAGAAAAGCACTGTACTTAATAATATTCAGGGAAGCTGGAAACTGATACAGCTCTCATTAGAAATTCAGCACTTTTTGAATGTAAAATGGCCTTTCCAATCAGTGAGGGAAACAAGCTTGGTGGAAAAGCCAAGCAACCGAAAAACATCAATTTCAGCAGAGCAGAAATGGAGCCATATAAACAGGGCCACGCCTATGTCACCGCCAGAAGGGCGAAGTCCTTCCAGGGTGGGGAGGTGTTTCAGGATCGGCTGGCAGGGGCAGAAGGGTGGTTCGTGGGCCTGCCTTTAAAAGGGGAAGCACGGCGTGGAGGAGGCTTCTTTTCTCGCAGCCTCACCGCACCATCGGCCAACCCTTTGCCACCGCCTCACCGACCCAAAATTTTGTTGGCGGCTCTGGAGGGTCTTTCAGAGGCCCGACAGCATTAGGTGGTTAATGTGGGGCAACAGGGGGTGCAGAAGGCAGTTGAGGCTTGTTTATAGTGATTTGGGTTCTTTTTGTGGCAGATGCTTGTCGGGCAGATAGTGATTCATCATCATTGATTAGGGATTTATTGTGGCCAGAGAGCTTTTTCTTTTGAATTTCTTTCCTTGCAGTTTACAACTTATTGTAATTGTCAAGGAGTGAGTGGGTCTTGTTTGTGACCCAAGTGTTTTTACCTGCAGCTATGGCTCATTGGTAAATTGAAGGAAGACAGGGGGGCTTTGGTTAAATCACCAATTGTTCTTTTTCGTTTTATGCTTCTGGCATTCGGTAACTAGAAAGGTAAGGCAGAGTGGGGAAATTGTGTTGGTAGCCTGCAATAATATATACTCAACATCTGTAGTCACACTTTCGTCAAGGGTCCCCACCCTCGGATTCATCTACACTGCTTTCGCTCCTTGGGTGTGTGCTTACCAGTGTGGCTGAGGGTCATGTGTATGTATGTGAATATATACATAAAGGCATTCTTGTTCCCTTATTCTCACCTCTTTAGCAGGCGGTTTATGGGTGTGCCACATAACTCCCTTTTAGAAAGAGTCTTTCCTATTAGAGGGATACTTAGATGTTGAGTATGTAGTTGCCTAGGGAGAAGGTCTCCCTTTATCCTCAATATAACAGAGGACTTCTCCAACCCCCATGTTCTGGTAGGTATTTGACCTTCCAGTCTACTAGTTTGTAAAGTCTGCAATAATACCCTGGTGGTTTAGATCAGCACAAACAGTCTGTCTCTCCAACATTAATCAAGTGTGTTCTGTTTCTTGGAGAGCAATTGTGGTTACATTGTTTTCAGGTTTTTGGTGTTCTGATTCAAGGATAGCACTGTCAATAGGGGGCAGTGTTGGCTACAAACTAGCCTGCTTAGTAAAAAGGCATAGTGCAGGTTGTGCTTGGAGTGTGCAGTGGCATTCAATAGGGGTAATTTGTGCAATTGTTGTTAGCCGTTACTTGCAACTATGCCTGCTGTGGAAAAGAAGGGCAGCAAATGCCCATGCACTGGAGCAGAATGGAGGTATCGACAAGCAGGATGGATGCAAAGGACGAATTGTTGGCTTTTTTGTAACTAACAGCCACGCAGGGGGAAGCACCTGAGCCGGCAGCACCGTCAGAGAAGTCTAGGAGGCCAGGTGTTCCTCCAACAGGAGCATTCCCACCAGTAAAAACGTGGGGCAGAAAAAAAGTCCTAGGTGTGAAGGGGGTCATACTT
The DNA here is from genome assembly GCF_031143425.1 of Pleurodeles waltl. Classification (NCBI taxonomy): domain Eukaryota; kingdom Metazoa; phylum Chordata; class Amphibia; order Caudata; family Salamandridae; genus Pleurodeles; species Pleurodeles waltl. The sequence goes on along the minus strand of NC_090446.1, from coordinate 970,871,802 downwards.
CACAAGTGACTCCGGAGGTTGCCCCAGTCAGCGCAGTGGGTGCAGTTGAGGGACAGCAAGGTACACCTTCAGTGATAGTGCCACTGCCAATAACAGAATTGTACAGAGTGGGAATAGCTGCATGGCAATTGGGGTGTCCCCCAGCTGTTACAGCAGAGCAGCCAGATATGTGGTTAACTTGGCAAGTGTTTTGCCCTGGTTGTCAAAGGTTGGAATGCTATCCTCCCCCTTATGAGAAGCAACTTGGCTGGAGTGCTAGAGAGTGATAATCTTGAGAATGGTAGGAGGCTGGTGGCCAATTCTGACAGTTCAGTTGGGGAATGTGGGCAAGGTTATCAGGTTGGGATGGGTGGTGACGTGAGGTAGCTTCTGGCAGGTCTGCAGTAGTTACGCAGGGGGCAAAGAGCCCATTAGTTACTAATACCCAAAATACAGGTGATGTGGTTCAGGCCGCGCAGGGAACAGTTGCAGCCCACCACCCACCAAAGAGTCTACCCCGACAAGTGCAGTTACACTATTACCGAGCATTGGTTTGGGGGATGTGCATTCTGATCATGACCAAATGAGCATGCATGTACATGTAGAAGTAAAGGAGAAGATTTGGAAAAGGAGTTATGTTGAGATATGTGAACTAATGTCCAATTTTCGACATGCCCAAAAGGGAGAAGACTAAGTGGTGTAAGGAATGCTATCAATCTAGGGATTGTGCACATTAACTATACAAGAAAAAGGTGGAGGAAAACTTGCTTAATTGGGCCAAGGGTTTTACAATTTTTCAGGCTCTTGTGGACGAGAAACTCCCTACATTGGTAACTCAATTGGCGTGCTCATGATGAGTTTGGTGGGGTTAGGGGCAACATGGAGAGATTATGATAAAGAATTTAGAAGGATAAAGATGACTAGGCCCACTTTGGCATGGGATCAGAATGAAGTAAATACTTGTTGCACTTCATGAGAGTCCAGAAGGTGCAGGCTGTCACAAGTCAGCCCTTTTGGCGGCATCAGGTTTAATTACCCACATGGGGTGAGGAACGAGGAAGTGGTCATGCTGGAACTTTAACAAAAGGTTGTGTTCTAGAGCCCCTGGGAAGTGCAAGTTTGAGTACTGCTGTTCCTCCTGTTGCCTCCCCTTTCACCATGAGTCCAAGTGTTTTATTAAGTCGAAATAAAGATGCCCAAAAAAGCATGAATTAACAGCTCTTGTTGTTTAAGCCCCCCCCCGTGAGATGGTTGAATGCATACGGCAACACAGCTGTGGTGCAGTCCCTGTATGAAAGTTTTAAGTTTAGTTTCAAAATGCCTGCAGTGGGTTGTGTGCGGGTCCCATTTTGAAAAAAAATCAACAGTTACTGCAAGCAATTTTAATGTAGCCAGGAAAAAGATCCAGAAAGAAAAGAGTTTGGAGAAGATGGCAGGTCCATTTAACTCGATCCAGCTGGAGGGTTTTGTGTGTTCTCTTTTGGGATGGGGCCAAAAAAAGATCCAGGAGAGCATCACCTGATCTATGATCTGTAGAAACCTAGTGAGCAGTCAGTCAACAAGGCCACTTATGAGACCCCGTGCTCAATCAAGTACGACTTGCTAGCTCAGGCCATCAAGATGCTCCATGAGCTGGGACCTGGCGGACTGCTAGTGAAGGCTGATATACAGGGAGTGCAGAATTATTAGGCAAATGAGTATTTTGACCACATCATCCTCTTTATGCATGTTGTCTTACTCCAAGCTGTACAGGCTCGAAAGCCTACTACCAATTAAGCATATTAGGTGATGTGCATCTCTGTAATGAGAAGGGGTGTGGTCTAATGACATCAACACCCTATATCAGGTGTGCATAATTATTAGGCAACTTCCTTTCCTTTGGCAAAATGGGTCAAAAGAAGGACTTGACAGGCTCAGAAAAGTCAAAAATAGTGAGATATCTTGCAGAGGGATGCAGCACTCTTAAAATTGCAAAGCTTCTGAAGCGTGATCATCGAACAATCAAGCGTTTCATTCAAAATAGTCAACAGGGTCGCAAGAAGAGTGTGGAAAACCCAAGGCGCAAAATAACTGCCCATGAACTGAGAAAAGTCAAGCGTGCAGCTGCCACGATGCCACTTGCCACCAGTTTGGCCATATTTCAGAGCTGCAACATCACTGGAGTGCCCAAAAGCACAAGGTGTGCAATACTCAGAGACATGGCCAAGGTAAGAAAGGCTGAAAGACGACCACCACTGAACAAGACACACAAGCTGAAACGTCAAGACTGGGCCAAGAAATATCTCAAGACTGATTTTTCTAAGGTTTTATGGACTGATGAAATGAGAGTGAGTCTTGATGGGCCAGATGGATGGGCCCGTGGCTGGATTGGTAAAGGGCAGAGAGCTCCAGTCCGACTCAGACGCCAGCAAGGTGGAGGTGGAGTACTGGTTTGGGCTGGTATCATCAAAGATGAGCTTGTGGGGCCTTTTCGGGTTGAGGATGGAGTCAAGCTCAACTCCCAGTCCTACTGCCAGTTCCTGGAAGACACCTTCTTCAAGCAGTGGTACAGGAAGAAGTCTGCATCCTTCAAGAAAAACATGATTTTCATGCAGGACAATGCTCCATCACACGCGTCCAAGTACTCCACAGCGTGGCTGGCAAGAAAGGGTATAAAAGAAGGAAATCTAATGACATGGCCTCCTTGTTCACCTGATCTGAACCCCATTGAGAACCTGTGGTCCATCATCAAATGTGAGATTTACAAGGAGGGAAAACAGTACACCTCTCTGAACAGTGTCTGGGAGGCTGTGGTTGCTGCTGCACGCAATGTTGATGGTGAACAGATCAAAACACTGACAGAATCCATGGATGGTAGGCTTTCGAGTGTCCTTGCAAAGAAAGGTGGCTATATTGGTCACTGATTTTTTTTTGTTTTGTTTTTGAATGTCAGAAATGTATATTTGTGAATGTTGAGATGTTATATTGGTTTCACTGGTAATGATAAATAATTGAAATGGGTATATATTTTTTTTTGTTAAGTTGCCTAATAATTATGCACAGTGATAGTCACCTGCACACACAGATATCCCCCTAACATAGCTAAAACTAAAAACAAACTAAAAACTACTTCCACGAATATTCAGTTTTGATATTAATGAGTTTTTTGGGTTCATTGAGAACATGGTTGTTGTTCAATAATAAAATTAATCCTCAAAAATACAACTTGCCTAATAATTCTGCACTCCCTGTAGAATCAGCATTTAGGCTGCTGTAGGGTCATCTGGATGACTTTCATTTGTTACATTTCCAATTTGAGGACTCCTTTTACTTTGACAAATGCATGCCCATGGGCTGCCCTGTCTCCTGTGTGTACTTCAAAAGGTTTAGCACTTTTCTTGGAGTGCGTTTTCCGCCAGATTTTAGGAGGAGGTTTTGGAAGATTTCAATGGTTCTGTTATGTGGCCAAGTCATGCTAAGATAAATGGGGAGTTAGGTCTATTTACAGACTACGCAGGCAGCATAAGTTTTGGTGCCATCCTGGGCACTTCGTGGTGCACCCAATGTTGCCCAGCAGGCTGGTTGTATGCAGGCTGCTGGCATATATATGTTTCCTGACCTCTTTCCCATTTTGGTCACCCTCTCAATCTGGCTGGACCAGTTCTGTAACCAGTTTGTGATATTCTGGTCTGACAACAGGAATGTAGTACAGTGCATCAACCAGAAGGCAGCTAAATGTAAGATGATTTTGAGATTATTGAAAGAAATCATACTGCAATGTTTAACACTCAATGTCACTTTGAAGTCTAAGCATGCACCTGGCGTATTGAACAATACAGCAGATGCTTTGCCTCGTTTTAAGATGCAGGCTTTCAGGAACCATCATCCAGAGGCAGCAGAATTCCCTTCTTTGTTCCCGGAACAACTCTGGCCGCTTGATGTCCAAGCCTAACAGCCTTCGTGGCTGCAAGTTTAGCACCTAAGACAAGGTATGCCTATGAGGGGCATTTTGTACTTATAGCAGGTTTCACTGGAAAGATGGAGTGTGTGGGGGGGGGCTGTTTTTACCAGAGTCTATAATTGTGTTTTGGGGGGCTTTAAGGGAGGAGGAGAAGCTGGTGGCATACGCTAAACAGCATACTGCATTGATTTCCTCCTTCACAAAAAATGCAGGCGCACCCTGATGGGATCAAGTTTTCCTTGTGGAAAGAGCTCTCTGGGGCTGGCAGAGACTAGAAGGGATTAAGCAAGACACCAGGCATCCCACAGACCCACAAAAACTGGGGGAAATCCTTGTCTGCCTGGAGAGGGTGTGCAGGTCACCGGCCAAAGTACACCTGTTCAGAGCAGCCTTTTTCCTTGGCATTCAATGGGGCTTTAAGAGGAGGGGAGCTATTGGCAAATATAAAGAAGGATAAACATAGTTTGCATGTTGGTGGGGGGGATTATGGGTGGCCAAACGGATCCCTAGCAGTAATCATCACTTGCTCAAAAAACGACCCAATAGGTAGAACAGAACATATTCTGCTGCACAGGATCCAGGGCAATGAGTGCAGTCCAATGAGGAACCTGCGGGCCTGCATGGCGCACTGCCCAGGGGTGGGGGGTTGACTGTTCATTCCCGAGGATGGAACACCGCTCACTAAGTTTCAGTTCGCTAAAGTCCTCAGTATGGCTCTGGCTTCGGCAGGGTTAGATGCTGCAGAGTACAGCTCCTATTCTTTTAGGATCGGGCAGGCTACACCGGTGGCAGGCATAGAACTGAGTGGAAAAGCGGTCCAAAGAATAGAGAGATGGAAATCTGATTGTAATTAGCGATATGGGAGGTTAAACATGTTGTGATGACTGGACGTTAATCCTCTGCTATTCCTTTTACATTACCCTCCTTTCAATGCAGGTGGAGGACATACTAAAGAGATGCTGTTGCCTGATTGTCCATACTCTTCTATCAACATAGGATCAGGATGTGTCAAGGAAGTATTGGTGTTGGGTCATTCCTATGTAAAGCGTGCAAAGGACTGGTATAAGGCGTGAGACTACACAAAGGGCCCGATTTCGTCTAACCTTCTGCGGGCAAGGACGCCTACACTTAGTTGACTTGAGGTCATCACTGGATAGAATGCTGCCATGGAGGCTTCCACCCCCAGAGATGTAACTGTACATTAGGGAGGAAATGATTTGGCCACACTAGGGTGCTAAGAGCTGTTTAAATTGATAGTCGCAGAGGTGGGTTGGGTCTCAAGGAGGTTCCCTGGAGCTATGATATTGTGGTCTCACACTATTCCAAAAATTAATAGGCGAGGCAGTGACTGTCAGGACCCCCAACGAGCCTATGAAACGTCAAAACAGGAAAGAATCTAAATTACTGAACACAGCTAGTCTGTCTTCAATACCTCATGGCTGCATCAAAGACGATTGCTTTTTCTTGCCGGATCATGTACACCTGTCCAAGGAAGGTACCGCAAAGTTTCTGGAGAACTGGATGGTGTGGCTGTGCCAACACACCCAGCACATTGCAGGGGTGAGGGGTGCAGATAGTTGGTAAACTATGCTGGCCTGTGGCGGGTGAGGTCATGATTGGAGGGGAACTCTTTGACTGGCTAATAATGGTCACCCACTGCAGAGACCAGCTGAGTCTTATTTGCTGACTGCGCATCGGTTGCTATCTTTAGGGCTGCTCAAATTTACATGTGAGTTGCGGGTCACAGGTAGAGGACAGTCTAAATTTGTGGCACATTTTTTTTCAAAGCAGAAAGCTCAGATTTCTTAGTTTCATCTTCATTTTTCTGTTTTCCACATATTTTCCACATTTAAGTACTTTTGCACAGATTTATGAAAACTGCCTCCAGATTTTCTAGCACTGCCTGAAATTGACAGGTGTAGAGAAAGGTTTTTACCTTAGACTATTAAAACTGGAGGCACTATTCATTTATTGTAACAACAGCTGAGGTGAGCAGTGGGCACCTGTTGTGGTTTATCAAACGTGGTATGGACCCTAATGCAAGTTAGGCCCGTGCCCCTGAATGGGTATGTAATAGGGGTGCAGAGATTGCGCATACACCACTTTTTCTACTGAGAACTACACCCCTGGACACCTGCAGAGGTGTTTGAAGGAGAGCCTTGCTGCTCAACTCATTCAGTCCCCAGTGACTCCTATCCTTTGTAACTGAACACGACAACGGTGTGTGTTGTTAAGAAGCGTGTGCGGTGGTGCAGGTACACAGGATTCAGAACAGAGAGTTTTTTGTGGATGTGTGCAATCTAAGATTTGTGAGTGAATCAGTACTCTCAAAATGTGTCTGAGGAGAGATGCGTTGAATCGAGGGCACAAAATATTTACATTTCAATACGAGTGTTTTCTAAATATTTTCGAACCGGTCTAAAAACATTAACTTATTTTTCTATTTTCTATTCCGCAAATTTTACTTTTCCCACAAAAATATGAAACGTTTCTCGCTGATCTAGACTTCCTCTATTCACGGGCTTGATTTCTCAGCAGGTCTACTGTGTCTTACGTTCTTCTGATGTTGAAAAGGGAATCCTTTGAAATAGATCAGTGGATCTGTGGCATAGTATTCGAGCAATATTAAAGAGCAGACCTGACTTTACCAAGGTAAGATGAATGACAAAGACAGGTGGGGTGGTGGGTGGGAGTAACGATGCTCTTAAGTCATGTCCAGCATTTGCTGTCCGAGGTAAATATGCCTGATAGAGGGCGCACAAGGAAGCGGGCGAAACGGCTGGTATCGGCTGTCCATTTCGGCTCGTCTGTACATGTAAGAAAACAACTCCACCTCTTTGATCCTCCCTCACCACCCAACCCCTCCCCAAATGTGGTGCCTACGGGTACTGGCGAAGGACTGTGTTTTGACAGAAGCAACAATTGTAGGAGGACGCTCGTCTTCGTCAGACAGGAAATCATTTATAAACAAGTAAGGCCTGTGGAAAAAAAGAGCAATTAAATTGCACCTCTACTGTCATTAAAGAGCCGAGCACGTGATAAACACCGGGTGCTTCTTGGAAAGCAATAAGGAGGCTCATTAGTGAGGTCCTGGTAACGAGGAGCTAATGTGAGCCACATCACGCAGACCTCTAAGCCTTCAGACCTAAAAGAGGGCTCTTACACTACCGAAGTGGGGTCTTTATTTACCTCACCCTCTCAATCCTCCTTCAACTTATGGACGTCGCTGTAGGCTTTAGCCATCACAGTATCACCTTGCACACTGCCATCCGAGTATACCACACCTCAAAGTACCCCTTGCTCAAAAAAATGGTCTTTCTCCTCCAGTGCAATCACCCGGTGGAGCTCCTAAGATCATTGATCATAACACAACTTGACTAGTGTAACAAAATGGTTACTTGCAGGTCGGAATAGTTTAGCAGTTTGAAGAGGTTTCTGGATTCTCATGCTGTGCATATGTCATGCATCAAGACATTTGCCAGAAGGCAGGCGTCACCACTTTTTTCTAGTGGAATGGGCCCATAGCCTCTAATACAATACTACTCCTGCCCCTTTGTAACATGTCTGTTTTGCTAGTGCTATCCAACATGCATGGTGCCCTTGAACAAGGGGGAACCCCTGGTAGCTGTGCACAGGACAACAACTGCATTCCTTTTCTGATTACTTTTGTCTCCGATAAGTAGTACATCTTTGCCCTTCTCAAATCCAGTGTGTGTAAGGCCCTTTCAGCTTGTGTCTTCTGATGCTGGGTAACTGAATGGACTGGTTGATATGAAAGTGTGTGATAAGCTTCGGGAGGCAGCGCGGTTGGTTCTCATGATCACCTTGTCTTTGTGTATCTGCAGGTAGGGTTCTTCTGTATTAAGGGCCACTGACTGCACAGCGGGGCAACCATCACTAAAAATAATGGTCTCAAACAGCACCCTCAATGCAGTGTCAAGAATGATAACTGGAGCGAGATGGTTCAACCATGTTACACCTTCTCTAATCTCTTCACTAGGTCCCATTCGAAGTCAAGATCCAGCTGAAAATAGTGTGCCTGATGCATAAAAGAACTGCACCTTGCTGAGTCTAGTTACCTTGTTAAAAACTCAACTTCAGGAGGCTGCCGCTGGCTACGGAGCACTAACTCCCTCCAGCTGGAACCACCACGATCTAAAAAAAAATATATATATATGCTTGTATATTTACTGATCCTCCCCATGGAAATGGAACTCTATCCCAAGAGAAATTCGAAATAACTCATCAAGCTCCACTTTCAAGAAGGAAGTCAAAGGGAATTTACGATGCAGATTCTATTCATGAAGAATGTGGACCAGAGAAGACCATGAAATGGTCTGACACCAGAGAAGACCATGACACAGTCCAACACCCCAGGCCTTTCTCGTCAAGACGCAACTACCTCTAGTCATACCTTTAATCCAGTCAGGTGTACAGGGAAAGAAAGAGATTTGTCTGTTGTATGCTGCTGTACTTAGATTTTTTTGCTTACGGTTTCTTGTTATAGAATATGATCTTTCATGTATAGCGCTCTGATACCTACTGGGTCAGGTTCAAGCTGTATAAAACTCTCTAAACTTTAATAATTTAATAACTAAACTAAAATAAATGGTCCTTCGAATCAAATACCTGAGCTTTGCCTTCTGCATGGGTTTGGAAGGTTCTTTCATGAGCTGACAGGGCACCAAGTTTAGGTTCCACATTGTCATGGGGCTGTTCTCTTTATTCTCTTTAGGAATCTCTTTGATTATGGGTGCAGTAAATAAGCTTCTCTCCATTTGTACCCTGGTGTACATAACAGTGTCAAAGGTGCCTCGAGCTCTTTCTCCCTGACCCCTCTTGGTTCTTGCACTTTGGATGGGATTCAAAATACCTTCAAAGACTACTCAAAGTCCTCCTCCTTTTGCAAAATGACCACCAATTCTGCCTTGAGTCAGCATCCTTTGCATTTGATTTGGCAGGCCCGCTGTTCTGCGTTGAGGGTCATCACTGACTTCCTTTTCAACGTTGAAGGTTTCTGATAGAAATGGGGTCTCTAGTTGGCAGTCGGTTTGCTCCCTGTCCAAGTAGGGACCCTCACTCTAGTCAGGATAAGGGAGATACCCACTCAGATAACCCCTGCTCACCCCCTTGGTAGCTTGGCACGAGCAGTCAAGCTTATCTCAGAAACAATGTGTAAAGCATTTGCACATAACACACAGTAATAAGTGAAAACACTACAAAAGGACACCACACCAGTGTTAGAAAAATAGCCAATATTTATCTATATAAAACAAGACCAAATACGATAAAAATCCAACATACAGTAAGAAAAATATGAATTCTCAAGATTTACTCAAAACTATAGTTCCTTGAAGTCGATAGCTCTACCTGGGGCTATCACGGCATTGTGATCAACAAAACCAACAGTTCAGGCCGGCCACAGCGTTGCGGGCCAGCTATGGTGTCGGGAAGACCCGCAAACAGTAACTTGGATTTGCAAGGCGTTGTGATCCTCGCGGTGAGCTCCGTAGAGCGGCATCACTGATGTTGCGGTGTCGGATCCCAGAGTCGTCAGGCCCTTGAGGTCACACACGTTGCAGATCGAACTCCAGGCTGATGATGTCAGGTGCGCCGGCGTGGATGGCGTCGGAGCTGCGGTGCGAAGCGGGACGATGCGATGTGCGGTGCCCAGAGGTTACGGTGCAGGCAACGGTGTCGGTGAGATCAGGGCTGTGGAGTAAAGCGGGCGGTGCAACGTGCGGTGTCCACAGGTCACGTGCAGGCAGCATCATCGTCGTTGCTGAAGTGCCGTCATCGGTAGGCCCAAGCCAGCAGTGCGGGACGGAAGGGTGCTTTGTGACCCTCACAACAGTGTCCAGAGGCCACGGTGCAGGCAGGATGCCTGGTGACGACACAAGAGTCGATGGTGCTGGCGTTGGTGGACCGGGGCTGCGGTGCGGGATGGGACGGTGCTTCGTGTACCTCATGCACAGGCCATGGTCCATGCAGCGGCGCCGGTGTGACCAGGAGCGCCGTCGTCGTCAGGGATGCTCAGGCTGCGGTGTGAGCAGGCTATGCCGGACTGCGGGGCCCACAGGTCGCGGTGCGAGCAGCAGCTTGGTGAAGTCGTCCGATGACTGCGTCAGTGAGGCCAGGGTCGCTGTGCAAAGCGGGGCAATGTGACTATGTGAGGCGTCGGCAGGTCACGGTGCAGCCAGCGGCATCATTGGCGGCGGCACAGTGGTGTCTCCTCTTGAACAGCACAAAACACACAGTTCCCAGTGCTGCAGGTCGAGGAAACTGAAATCTTTGGTGTCCCTCAGACTTCCAACAGGAGGTAAGCTCTACTCCAAGCCCTTAGAGAATTTTCTCAAGCAGGACACACAGCAAAGTTCACCCTTTGCATTCTTTTCAGGCAGAAGCAGCAACTACAGGCCAGTCCAGCAAAGCAACACAGCAAAGGGACAGTACTCCTCCTTCAGCTCTTCTCCTGGGCAGAGGTTCCTCTTGATTCCAGAAAGAATCTAAAAGTCTGGAGTTTTGGGTCTTCTTCTTACACCCAGTTCTGCCTTTGAAGTTGCTAAACTTCAAAGCAAAGTCTCAAGATCCTTCCTTGTCCACGCCAGGCCCCAGACACTCACCAGGGGGGTCGGAGACGGCATTGTGTGAGGGCAGGCACAGTCCTTTCAGGTGTGAGTGACCACTCCTCCCCTCTAGCCCCCTTTGTGTCACTGTCTAGAGGAGAGGTGTGAACAGCCCAACTGTCAAACTGACCCAGACGGGGAATCCACAAACAGGCAGAGTCACAGAATGGATTAATCAAGAAAATGCTAAAAGTGGCATTTTCAAACTAACAATCTAAAAATCAACTTCACTAAAAAATTTATTTTTAAATTGTGAGCTCAGAGACCCTAAACTCCATATTTTTATCTGCTCTTAAAGAGAATCTGCGCTTTAAGGATATTTAAAGGCAGCCTCCATGTTAACCTATGAGAGAGATAGGCCTTGCACAGTGAAAAATGAATTTGGCAGTATTTCACTGTTAGGACATATAAAACACACTAGTATATGTCCTATCTTAAACATACACCGCACCCTGCCCATGGGGCTACCTAGGGCCTAACTTAGGGGTGCCTTACATGTAGTAAAAGGGAAGGTTGAGGCCTGGCAAGTGGTTGCACTTGCAAAGTCGAATTCACAGTTTGAAACTGCACACACATACACTGCAATGGCAGGTCTGAGTCATGTTTACAGGGCTACTAATGTGGGTGGCACAACCAGTGCTGTAGGCCCACAAGTAGCATTTGATTTACAGACCCTGGGCACCTCTAGTGCATTTTACTAGTAAATCAAATATGCCAATCACGGATAAACCAATCAACAGTACAATTTCTATAGGGAGCACTTGCACTTTAGCACTGATTAGCAGTGGTAAAGTGTGCAGACACAATAAACCAGCAAAAACAGACCTAAAAAAATATGGAGGAAGAAGGCGAAAAGTTTGGGGATAACCCTGCAAAAAGGGCCATTTCCAACAGTTGTCCTTAAATTCCCTCTCTCTCAAATTCTCTCAATCACTTTTCAGCAATGAAGCAGTCTCCGAGGGTTTGCCTCCTGATTCATCCGTGGTCTTGGACCTCTGGGGCTCTTTTTGCTTCCATCATCCTTTGATCATCAAATGTTTCAACGTTGGGTGAGTTTTCTATGATTTTGATTCCACATTTGAAAGCTCGGTCCCAGTGTGAGCAGTGTTACCTGCTTGAGTCTACCAGAATCTGCCTCTTTTGCTGATTCTGTGCCACACTCAGTCTTTCGAGGTCGATAACCCCATATTATTGAAGCCTCCCGCCCTGTGCGAGCTGGATCTACTCAGAGTTTTGTCCTCTTCCTCTCTGGATTGCCCAATGTCTCTGAGAAAGATGTTTGGGCTGTGACTGCATTATTGTGAAATGCATCCTCCGTTGTTTTTGATGAACCTTCATTCAGCTGCAATTCTGCACAGGGAACATTACCTCGACACCATGGTCTTTAGGTAGGCATAAGTTGCACACCTCGCAACTGTCCTTTTCCACAAACTTGTGATGACAGAAGGGACTAAACCTAAAGGTTGTACTCTCCATGACCCCCCTGAAGGCCCCAGGTACTAAGGTGAAATTTCTTCTACTGCGTGTTCGAGTGTTAACTGGTCCTTTGGCACAAATGTTGATTCTGATGGTGTTTTTGCTTGACTGACTTTTTCTTCATTGTCTTTAACTTTCCTTTGCCTTCCATAGCTCAACCCTCAATGAACAGTCACGCTATTGTCCATTTGTTGGAAGTCCTCAATCCTGCTTCCAGACCCACAGCGGGGGGGAAAAAAAAATCCAAAGTTGGTGCTGATGCATATGCTCTTCCAGGGCGCACATTTGACATCACAGGCGAACAAGCACACCACCAAACTGAAGAAAATAGAGAATCTTTAGATGGTGGTATAATGCACAGCATGTGAATCCAGAAAAAGATAAATGATACAAATCATCATCTAACCAGGTCTCTCTAGGAATCTGACAGGATGTTAAAAACCGCACAATGAGGTAGCTGGTGTATGACTGAAACCTGGCAAACGTAACCAGCAGTGAAGCTGCATCTCTGGCAGCCAGTGGATACAAAAGTGAACATCAAATCTTCCTCAAGGGCCAATAGGTCCACAAGGGGAAGGCCAAAAATACCTTAACCTGCAAGCACCCCACTGCTCGCCAACCTGAAACCATTGTTTATTAGCGAGGCAGATTCCTGGGAGTGTCTTAGCCCAATGGTTCTCAACCTTTTGACTTCTGTGGACCCCCCACTTCATCATTACTGGAACCAGGGGACCCCCCCACTGAATCACTACTGGAATCCAGGGATTCCACCACCCACTAAGTAATTACTGAAAGCTGGGGACCCCAGCCTAAGCGTCAAGGATTTGAACAGCTAAAGATTACACATAAAATACAGAAATAAGCATTCGATCAAACACGTACACAACTAACACATTTGACAAATAAAAATAAAATAATAAAAATTTTACTAGGAAGGTTGGAGCTTTTCTAAATTCAATTGAAGCCACACATCATCCATACTATATATATTGTTTGATGCACCTGCACTGCTCCCACTAATCAATCTGAAGATACTAATTACATTTTTAGACTCCAATTTCAAATTTCTTGAAAAATTTAAAACAGTGTAAATGTCAATTTTACATTTAGCCACTTTATTTATATTTTTATATACTTTACTAATCTGTTAAAATTATTTAATTTTCTAAGTAGTTGCAACCCCCAGAGGCGTCTTTGTGGAACCCAGGGGTTCCCGGACCACAGGTTGGGAACCACTGTCTTAGTCTACAGTATGCCCTAGACCCTAATCTGGGAACTGAACCTAACTACATGCATTCAATTAAAACGCATAACTCTTCAAGCTTGCCTCCAAACTAACTTCAGCAGCAAAAGTATTGTGCTTGAACAACCAAAGAGGCACTATCACTCCCATCAGACTCAAAGGAACCACCATTTTGACTGTTTTTCTTAGACACCGGTACTTCCAAGTGACTAAGACGCAAAGTCCTGTACAAAAGTGCCAAATACAAAAACTTTTCCAGACTATCCCTTTAAACACTTAGTCATAATGAGAAATGAAAAGTAAAAAGAAAAACATTCTCACGCAGCCTCAATCTAATTCTACTAGACGTTCTATTGTGAAACACTATCAGGACTTTGCCAGTCTGCAGGGATCATGAGAGCTATGCAGTTCAAAAGATGGCTCTGCCCATGCCAGGGGCTCTCAGCATACGCAGCTACTAATCAACAAGAGGCAAAACAATACTACTTCTTGTCTTCACTGAAAGATAAGGCAGAATTCCTGGCGAGGTCGATGGAATTCTTTGACAGCATTAGAACAGTGAATAAATAAACAAATCTCCAATTGAATCATATTTTCTTAAACTGAAGCTTTTTTTTAAACACTCAACACATGTAGAGGAAAAACTATCTTTCAGCAGTGTTGGAATACATGAGAGAAAATTCAAAGCACAAGGAAAAATGAAGATTCACGGTATCACATTAAAATCGGTTAGCTCTTTTCATCAGCATGACCCTGGGTTGAACACTGAAATAAAGTCCTCCTGAAGGATTGGTGTTCTAAGTTTATGGGATCCTGAGATTCCTCCGGGCCCATCTTGGTGATATTAGACAGTGTCTCAAGGCTGTACAACTATTGGTAAAGCTAGTGGGCCAATGATACAGTAGGCTCCTACAACCAAAACTATGCTACACTAAAGCAGTTGCGTCGGAGAAATCTATTGTTGTTCACACACAGAATCGACAAGATATTTTAGGGCAGTTCGAGCTGGTAGCACTTGGTAGTCCCTGAGGAATACAATGCTCTATATCAAGCTTTTTTTTCTTTTCTTAAATAGTGCTGGTGGCACAGCTACCCACGAAATGCAATGACACCAGCTGGCCCACATTTAAGATTCTTTGTCCAATGCACCATCTGACATCTTGTGTAGCTTTCAGGTAACATGATAAGTCAGTGCAGGGCAACTTAGCCTTTCATACTTCAGTGGTCAATTAGGCGTTTTCAAGATAGGTAAATGCAATATCTGTTATTTCCAGTGCTTAGAAATGGAGAAATGACAGAATTAACAGGGCACTACCCCCATCAGGAGGGCCCCACATATGGCGGCCATGCCATGCCGGGAGTTCCTCGTTTGGAGTGGAGGGAAGTAGCTCGACGCACCCCGACCCCTCAGCAAGGGCCCCAGGCATTGGAGGTGCTCTGTGCGGCCCCGGAAATACTCTAGAGTTTCCGCGATGCCCGCCATGTTGACACACGCTGAACCCACCCTTAAAAGGGGACGCGGTCAGCGAGCGTGTCTTTCACGCATGCTCACCGACCGCGCTAGGAGAAACGCGTCCCCACTGCACCATGAGGAAGTTGTGGGAACTTCAGTCAGATTTTTCCTCTTGTTCTCTTTGTTTCCTTTTCTTTCTTCCTTTAGGTTGTAGCCTGAAGGATTGGAGAGCACTCTCCACTCGCGCTCTGCACTTGGGGGCATTTGATACAGCAACAGCCCAGTGCGCCTTACTGGGAGCTTCACAGGTTTGAGCCTTGCTCCCCTGACCAGAGTTTTGCTCAGTGGTGGCTCTGGTGGGGGTGGTTCTCTGTCTAGTGACTGGTTCCTGGTTGTTGAGACCTAGCTGTGAGGATTATTGCTCTGGTAACAGGCCTGTGTTCGTGGCTGTCCATTTTTTGGCACCCATTGAGTACACCTGCAAGGACAATTGGGTGTGCATTTGAGAAGGGTTTATCTGGCCAGCAGGGCCTAATGGTCATTAGTGGGCTAGGTTGCTTGCATGGGGCATTTTTGGCAGATCAGTACTTTGTTCCCTTCATCATTGCAGCAAGTGGAAAGAGGTATTAAGCGCTCACGCACAGATGTGCTACTGGAAACTCTGATGCTTAGGATGGACACTATGGATCAGGCCATAGATCATTGAGGTTGCAGCCTCCTATCCAGAATGCGCCCCCAAGCGAGCAGGCAGAGAGGCCCAGGCAGGCAGGGGTGCCTCCCATGAAAGCATTCCCCCCGTTACGTAGAGAGTGAGGACAGAAGAAGAGTAGGGGGGCACACAAAGGGGTGGGCAGAATCTAGTCAGACCACTGAGACTCAGGTTGCTAGTAGTGTGGGGGTCTGGCCCAGGCTCCTCCTTTGCAGATTGCGGTCCAATCAGTACCCTCAGTGGCATCTGATCCGCCCACTGGAGTAGCACCACTGTCGGGTGGTATTGACCAGGTGGTTGTTCAGGGCACTGCCGTGAGTGTAGCAGGGGTGGTGGCGACTGATAGCGGAGGTTTGGCTGTGGCTGCAGGGGCTACCTTCACTGGGGAAATAGCGCACCAAAATTTGGTAGCTCACTTGGCATCCATATTACCATGGCTTTCTGAGGTGGATATGCTGTCTGCCCCCTAGTTGGGGCCCTCCTAACCTAAGGTACTGGTGAGGAGGATTTTATGGAGATAGCTTAGTATCTGGCTTCTCATTGACTGTAATAGAAAAGGGGTATGGCCTCTAAAACAGCGAGGCTAGGCCAATTAAAATACACAAAACAAACAAGAGCCAGCACTGTAATGTACTTGGAAAGAATTATTATTCACAATGAGAAGGCAAAACCAATTACCTCTCACTGGCATCAATTTAAAGCATTTATAAATTTTTTTTTACAAAAAGAATAATTGAAAAACATTTATCGCACACAGAAAAACAAATACAGAAATGAACAATTACCTCATTTAAAATTGGCATTACGCAAACATTACTTATATCTAAAACATTTGACAATAATACAAATTCAAAACAAGCAATAACACATCACATAGAAAAATAAAATTCAGGAACTGCACCAATTTAAAAAAAGAGAACAATAGAAGCCTAACTATTGAAAAAAAATTGGCTCCTCCTTAAAGAGCAAAATAGCGTGGAGGCGCTAATTGTAAGTCTTTGTGATAGCACAATCAGGAACGTTGTGCATTACAAGACAACACTTTAGATTCTCCCTAAAGGCCTAATCTTCCTTAAGGACGCTCACTGCTACCCCTACTGTCGACGCGTTTTGAACCCACTGGATTTAAGAGTTCTCTTCAGGACACAGAACACCTAAACACAACTGATCAGTAGAAACACTCCTCAACTTGCTTCACTTAAGTATTAATCACTTTAATTGCTTGCCTTTCTGCTTGCTTACAATATATTCAGACCAATGTTAATCAAGCAAAAAGGATGGATTAACACCGGTCTGAATGTATTGTGAGCAAGCAGTGCACCAAGTCGAGGAGTGTTTCTTCTTCCACTCGAAACGAGAGACCCCTGCTTTGGTGATAGCTATTCATAAGATGACAGTTCCTACTAATTAGTTGTGTTTAGGTGTTCTGTGTCCTGAAGAGAACCCTTGAATCCAGTGGCTAGGAGACGGGTACTAGGCATGTTCGACAACTAGATATGTTGGCTATGGCTCGCCAAACTATTCTAATGAACTAGATTGCTAATGTTCTATATTTATTGCAAAAGTGTGACACACCTGACATCATGATGTAATCAAAACTGTAATACCTAAAGCATTTTGCTTTAGAGATTATAAAAATGAGAGGGTCTTATTACCATAGAAATTATGGTTAGTGCTCTAAAATACTTAAATAAGGACATATGTTCTGAGCTCTCAAATAGTTACAAAGCACTTTTAAATTATTTGCTATCTTGATGTTTTTTTTACAGTTGATCGCTTGATTATACGTTGCCCCTAGTGGAGAGGAATGTGTCATTACAGCCAGAGCTCTAGGCTTTGCAACTGGGGAACCAGGTTTGAGTTTCAGCGTCAGCTCGACATACTGTGATTCTGAGCAAATCACTTAAACTCCCCATGCCTAAAGCCCCCAAAAATGCATCATTGTGTAATATAACTGATGCTCATGCGCACTAAAATACCTTTGGGTCAAGTTTGCTCTATATAAAACTGCAAAAAAAAACACCAAAAAACATAAGTGTTTTGCACACTTCTATCATTGGCCTACACTGGAACTTAAGTTTGGGTGATATTTGTGCTTCATTTGGGCTCTTTTTTTCCTCTAGTGGCCATGTTGGGAGACTTATTTGTTATGAGGTTCCCTAATCTCCTTATTTACTGCAGTATACTAAGTGGAAAATACCTTCAGTTTTCCACTTCAATTCCATCAAAATGGCAGTCAGATGCTCCACACTTCTGGCATAAATTCAGAATGTTAGCACTCTAGTTGTTCATTAGAACAAAGTAGTAAACTGCTTATCACCAGGGAGTTAACTGGTAGTCTGCTGCTGATATTGAAAGTGCATAATTCAGTCTACATGTCAGAACGTTTTAATGAAACAGAAGATGTTTGAGAACTCACTTAAAACTCACCCTACTTTTTCTTTCTACAGCACTACCCATGATTTCTATGACAAAATGAACCCCCATGTTTTGTTCCTTCTGTACTAAATGTTTTAAGTTTTACAAGTTGGAATAAATCAAGATGGCACTTTTGTCATATGTAAGACTGTTACCGCTCTTGTTGTTCTTTAGAACATTTTAAGAGGCTACAGTAGAGTACAAGGGAATCAAGGATCAGACTGCTCCTGTTGGAAGTACGTTTTAATGAGAATGTCAGACTTCATTCTCATATGGCTGGGAAAGATAGCATGAGTTAACAGAAAGGTGGTGAGGTGCCCACTATGTAAGCGGAAACTTCTACGAAAACATTGGTACCTTTTACAAAATAATCCCTCCATTAATCAACATATAACTAACTTTCCACAAATTGGCTTCAGACGGGCTCCCAATCTAAGAGAGAAACTCTGCTCTTCATTTTTTCACAACCAGTCTCCAACTCCATTTTTACCTCCTAAACCCAAGGACTTTTACACTTGCAGCAAATGCTCAATCTGTAAGTGGGGTCTCTCAAAAACTACAACCACTACCATTAATGATCAATGTTTCCACATCAAAGATTTCATAAACTGTGAAAGTTTGAATGTTGTTTATGCAATATGGTGCCCATGCCATCGTGCCTCCATAGGCAGCACCATTCGCCCACTTAAAATAAGAATTCAAGAACACTATCCTAATATCCAAAAACTGGAAACGAAAGCCCCACTTGTTGAACATTTCACAGAATTCCATTCTCATGAACGTATCTTTACATTCTGTGGTCTCCGACAGATCAGACCAACCCCTCGAGGTGGTAATACTCCTTTACGTCTACGCAAGGAGGAAAGTAGACTTATCATCCGATTTGACACAGTAAACAATGGACTAAATAAAGACTATGAGTGGCACTATTGGCTATTGTAAAATAGAGTCACCCAGTGACAATGTCATCTGCAACCTTTGTAAATTATGCACCAAGTTTGTTCTACAATTCTGTTATTTTTGATTTTGTTTTCTCTCTGTTTAATGTATCCTAGACCTGTTATACGCGCACTTTATGTAATCTGCATGCCTGCTTTTTACTTATATTTGATTCTCTATAATATGCTTCCTTCACTATGCAGGTAGAAGTCAGTATAAATGTTATCAATATGGTTTCCTCGCAATTACCATTTTTTAAATTTCTTAGTTACCCTAGTCATTTGGATCAAAAAATAGACCGGCGCCTTCATTGGGTACTCCCAAGATGGTGCCGCCGTTTTCTCCCCCAGCGTGACTATAGAGCTCGAGTCCTTTCTCTCTGTCCATACCCGATAGTTTACATCGAGGTAGGACAACTGAAACTACTCCCCGGTCGCGTATAAAGACGCAAAGGAAAACCGGCGCGCTGCCTCCTTCTCAAACATTATTGCAGGCGACGGATAGTAATACTTTTCACTGCATTTTCAACACCAATAATAACGGGTGAGTGCTACTACAGCGTTTTCATCTTCAGGTTAAAACGCACATCGCCTCTTCTGCCCAGTATTTACAACTAACTTTTCCGACGAGATTTAATATATCTAAAATGGAAATAAATCCAGACTAGCCTCTTACTATGATGTATCTCCTTGGACATAACTTATGGCACTTTTCTTTGTCGTTTTGTTAATCACAAACATACCAATACCTTTTGTTTTTCCTCCTTATATCACTTCAATCCATTTCTTCTGAATCATGACTGCACTTATAATATTGTAATGTTTCATAATTATTGGATATCCTGTTAATATGTAAATATCACTCAGCCATGTTGCTTTCTTTCTAAGAGGCTATCTTCTGATTACAACTGTCTGTTTAATCTATTTTTACAGACAAAAGGTGTTTATAAAATACTTATGTTTTCAGGCTAACAGCTGACCTAATACCTACATGATTGATTGTCAATGACCTTTTGAACATTACTTACTATAAATGGTATGTCTTTTTGCGTTTCCTTAGTATAGTCACAACCTTCATTCTCAATCACATCTTTCCTCTTACTATAACGCTAAAGCGGTCTTTCTACTTGCATGCCTTCCACTGCAATTTAGTCAACTCAGGTTACCTCTTCACATGGTTGCTTGATTTTCTTTATGTATCCTTTAGGATATTGGTAATATGTTGCTACCATCATATTTAATTGTTAAAACATCTCTATCGTTTCACTTGTTCTCTCATCATTTCCCTTATCACCCGGCACAGGCCTATCCTTGACCTCTTTGGACTTGACAAACCATATTTTTGGACAGCATGACTCTTTTTTATTGACCTTAGGTCCCTATTCCTCGATCTCTTGGGATTTCCTTTGCACAATTTCTCTGCACAACCTTTTGGCTTCCCGTTATCCATTTCAACATATCTACACTTGACTTTATCATACCATCTAGTCTCACAACATTTATTTTTTCTTCCCAGCCTTGAGAAAGCCCTGGCCTACGCGCCTGTGGGGCAAAACACGTGTTGGCTGGCCTAATCCACATTCCTTTGGACCTATGACTGTCTACATTTCTACTGCATACTTTTTGCCTTTCTCAAATAATAAACTGGATTTGGAGCAACACTGATATTGATGTTAGCCTTGTTTGATGAAAACCAATTGTCTTTAGACAAAACAGGCTCGGAGAAGTATAACTACACTTACATAGTGGGCACCTCACCACCTTTTGACTTACGTTTTCCCATGGAGGACTAGGGTCCAATGTCCTCTGGTGAAGTCCCTACGCCTTATAAATATCAATAGGCATTCATACACAGGGAGTTTTGTGGGGGTTTTTTGGACCCCCCTCTTTTTGTTTTTTGAGTTAACAGAAAATATGCTCTCATTTTAGCTTCTGGAGCTCCTTCATAACCTTTATGGGAAAATCATGAGAAAACTGTTCTCTCAAACATGTTTCACAAAATACCAGCATAAGTCTTATTCACAGATTAAAATCACCTTAGCAACAAATTATTTATGTTGTAACTAAAATCTGTTATCACTCTTTATACATTCTTCTTTTTGTGACCCTCAAAACCTGCCATTCACTACAGTGCATTTCAACGTGATGTTCTAATCTATATTGGTCCTAAAATGGCTACCATCACTTTCTGCTTGAAGTGCTGACAGCCAATCAGGTCTCACCATGAGATCTGTGCTTAGACTCCGCCCAGATAAACACATTTGAATTTCCTTTAGTATCTTGAAAAATACTGAACAGATTTACATTGAATAACAAAAAGCGTGCTATCTGGACAAAGAGCTACCTTCCTGCCAAATTTGGTATATTTCCATTCAACGGTTTCAGGCTGCAGTCATATCTAAAATCTCTATGAGAATTAACAGGGTAAACACACTTTTTTTTACCTCCCTTCTTCTAGACACCGCTTGACACATCACCCCAAAACTTTCCATGCACAACAAGAAAAAACAACACTTTTTCTGGAACATTTCATGAAGTTTCGTCAAACATCGCCAAAAATATACCCAAGTCAGAAAACACTTTTCCTATTGAAACTATATCCTATCTATAACTACCTACTAGAGAAAAAGAGAGAAGAGAGAGAAGAGAGTGAGTGAGAGTGTGTGTGCGTGCAAAGTCCACAGCCAATGCCAAGAGACATTACGACTGATAGAAATGGGATCTTTGGTTGGCAGTCAGGTTACCCCCTGTCCATGCAGGGACCCTCACTTGTGTTAGGGCAAAGGATAAACACACCTGGTTAGCCCCCACTCACCCCCTTGGTAGCTTGGCACAAGCAGAAAGGCTTAACCCAGAAGCAATGTGTAAAGTATTTTTACCAACATACACAGTAATACAGTGAAAACACTACAAAATGGACACATCACCAGTTTAGACAAATAGAAAATATTTATCTAAATCAAAACAGACCAAAACGACATAAATCCAACATACACAAGTCAAGATATGAATTTCCAATAGAACAAGAGTCTTACTCCACAGAAAACAACAGAAACGTTTATTTTATACAAAGTATCTAGTTTGCATCAAAAATAAAGTTGCACGGGCGAGTGCACGTCGGAAAAATCAGCAATGCGTTGATTCCTTACTCACAAGTCAGGCCGTGTGTCGTTTCTTCTCTGGTCGGGTAGGCAATGTGTCATTTTTCTTCCCCGCAAGAGAGCGATGCGTTGATTTCCAGACAGGGCACCTCGGATCCATGCAGGTTCACAACGACTGACACCCAGGGACTATGTGTGAGAAATCCAGTTGTAAGATGTTAGAAAACCGCGCTGTGTGCAGTATGCATCGTTATCAGCAGCGGGTGTTGAATCGTTTCTCCAGTTGCAATGCATCAATCTCCTAGCCGTGATGCAGGTGGAGCGATTTGTGCCACGAAGCGGGTGGCTAGTAATTTGTCTGCTGCACTGCAGGTGTTGCGTTGAAAATTTCCATGTGCATGGATTTCAGTCCTTGTTCTGCCAACTTCACCTCGCCAGGTCCCAGAGACTGTTCAGGACACCACTTGGCAGTGGAGGAGTCTCAGCAGAGTCCAAGTGCTGGCAGAGGAAGTCTTTGATGGCCCCGAAACTTCAAAACAGGAGGTAAGCTCAATTCAAGCCCTTGGAGATTGTTCTCAAGCAGGAATGCACAACAAAGTCCTCCTCTTTCGGGCAGAAGCAGCAACTGCAGGCCAACCCAGCAAAGCAGTCACAGGCAAAGGGGCAGTACTCCTCCTCCAGCTCTTCTCCTTGCCAGAGGTTCCTCTTAATTCCAGAAGTAATAAAAAAAATCTGGGGATTGGATCCACTACTTATACCCCTCTCTGCCTTTGAAGTAGGTAATCTTCAAAGGAAATTCTCTGTTGTTCACAGGATCCTGGCTTGCCCAGGCCTGGCCCCAGACACACACCAGGGGGTTGGTCGCATTATGTGAGGGCAAGCACAGCCCATTCAGGTGTAGTGACCACTCCTCCCTCCACTCTAGCTCAGGTGGCCCATCAGGATATGCAGGCTACTCCCCAGCTCCCTTTGTCTCACTGTCTAGGGGGGATTCACAAACAGCCCAACGGTAAGTCTGACCCAGACAGGGAATCCACAAACAGGCAGAGTCACAGAATGGTTTAAGCAAGAAAATGCCCACTTCCTGAAAGTGGCATTTTCAAACTGGCAATCTAAAAAACAACTTTACCAAAAGATGTATTTTTAAATTGTGAGTTCACCAAACTCCATATTTCTATCTTCTCCCAAAGGGAAACTACACTTAAAAGATATTTAAAGGTAGCCTCCATGTTAACCTATTGGAGAGATTGGCCCTGCAACAGTGAAAAACATATTTGGCAGTATTTCACTGGTAGGACATGTAAAACACATCAGTACATGTCCCACCTTTAACATACACTGCAACCTGCCCATGGGGATACCTAAGGCCTAACTTAGGGGTGCCTTACATGTATAAAAGGAGAAGGTTGGGCCTGGCAAGTAAGTACACTTGCCAGGTCGAATTGGCAGTTTAAAACTGCGCACACAGACACTGCAGGAGAAGGTCTGAGACATGTTTACAGGGCTACCCATGTGGGTTGCACAACCAGTGCTGCAAGCCCACTAGTAGCATTTGATTTACAGGCCCTGGGCACCACTAGTGCAGTTTACTTGGGACTTACTAGTAAATCAAATATGCCAATCATGGAAAAGCCAATTACACATACATTTTACACAGGGCGCACTTTAGCACTGGTAAGCCGTGGTAACTTGCCCAGAGTACCAAAAACAGAGTCCAGCATACATGCCAAGGATGCCAGGTCTAACAACAACATTGGCTTACACTGATAAAGATGTTGGGGCACAGCATTACACAGGACATTTCACATCCAAAAGGCATGAAGGGGCTACATCCAGCTTACTTTTTCTGCTGGTGGCTCAATATAGCCAGCGTTCAAGGCTGGGCTCAGGATGCAGAGGTTTGGCATTGATAGTCCCTGAGAGGGACAGTTCTGTCAGGTGGTGTGTAAAGGACTCTGGACAGGGGCTGATGCGGCCCTCCATTGTGATCTTGCTTATTAGGGGCAATGATTTAGTCCATCATGGCAAAAGACATCTTACTGAACATATGATGGTGGACATTGCTTGGATGGCCTAGAAGGTTCTCAGGATGGGTCCTCATCCACATTATCCCTAAAAATGAGTTCATGTATGGGTCTTTTGCACAAGCCTTTAACAACTCTGGAAATCTTCTTAATATCAGCCATATGAAGTCTATGTCACATGGAGCCTTGAAAGATTAACATTTTTTTAATTGTGACTGTGTCCATCTATTCTAACTGGGCAATGACTTTTCAGGATTTTTAAACTGCTTTGCAGTGCAGCATTTGGTGTTGTGTGGAGGCCAAATGGCTGTCCTCTTGCAGGGCAGGCAGAGATGATATGGACAGAGGGAGATACCTTGGCATCCTGTATCAAATTCCATCCTAATAATCGGTTGTATTTACCTCATGTGTGTGCTTTGAAGCTTTAGGCTGTTTCTAGCCCCTTGGTAAGGTACTCTAGCTTTTTGCCCACTGGGATGTGTTGGGAGTGTTTGTGGGTGGCTTGCACTAAGGGACCAAATTATGGACCAGTTGCCAAAGCATATTTCTCAGAAGGTATTCAGGGGTGATGACATATGAGGTGCAAGAATGATCATGGCCCACCATGATTCAACCAATTCTCATAAACAACTGACTAATTCAGGAGTGAGTTAGTAGTGATAAATGTCTAATTTGTGCTGTAAATATATTATGCTACTTTGTGTGTTGCATTTTTCTGATATGTATTTAAGGAAATGTGATAATTGAGTTACTGTAATAAACATGCCCTAAAAGTATTCTCAAACCACAAAGTTTAGTCTCCGATTGTGTTAATTTTTGGCCCTTGTTCTGAGGCACACCTGGTTCTACAGATGTGACCTGCTGTGCTGGAAAGCACACAAGAAAACTCTATCCTGAAGGGTGTTGTCTAGGGGGCAGACCTGCAGGGGAGGATTCCTGGCAATGGTAACCTTGGGTAGTGCCAATCAGGGAGAGAGGTGTGGCAACCCAGAAAAATGGGCTTCTGCCAGAAGTCTGAGGTGCGGGTGGTGGGGCCACAGGTGGCTTAGGGCAGTCCTCACAAGTGCTTTAAACTTGTACGCCAAAGGCCAGTCGTCCTCTGCCTGTGACCCGCAGCTGCCTCCAGCCTGTGCCAACCTACGAGGGATCTTGTTTCCCATTCATCCGACAGTACATTTTGTATTGCTGCAGGTGGTTTTCAAGGTTTTGAAGAGTGCACCTATTTAGGTTTTTTACTTCTTTTGGGCCGTATTCGGAATTTTGATTGTAGAGAGTAGGCTCATGATTGCCATAGATACAGGTAAACACACTGGTATCCTTGGTCAAATTTAATTCAAACATTGGTTGTAGTGATCCCAGAAATGGGCAGTGGAGCTCTATCAGTGTCAGGGAGGCTTGAGAGGTGCTTGCAGCGCTGTTTTAGATGTTTCCTTCGGCACTCCAACTTATTGCTCATGGGATGGGGAGATGGGCTTGAGTAAGGGGACCATGTTATGGGCCAGTTGCCCAGGTACATCTCTAAAAAATGTAATGGGATCCCAACAAGAGTGCCTCTGGTATGATTGTCAGACTTTTGTCACAGCTGGCTTTGATCCTCTGTAATGGAACTGAGTAATTACCCAAGATGTGACAACTATGCCCTTGCTTTGCACAGGGTGCTGCAGTCCAGATAAGTCCTTCTAACTGGCCAAACATGAGTCTTCCACTTATCAGAAATGGCCAGTCTGCTTTAGGTGCGATAAATGTCTAGACTGCACGGTAACTATGCTGACACTGTGCTACTCTTATGTGTAATATAGAAAGGTAATAATTACATAATTGTAATAAGTACGGACTGAGATTTATTTTTTAAAACAAAGTTCGGTCATCGCTCATGTAATGTAATGTAATGTGTGGTCCTTGCTCTAGGGCACTTCTTACTCAACGGGTTCCCGCTTATGGATCTCAAAGTAGAATGATGGCCAGCACATATTATCACAAAGAAGTTGTATTAAAAAAAAACACACAGGTGTTCAATGGCATAACAGTGCATTTTTATTTTGTGTTGTCACAACACAAACAAACGAAGGACTATGCAAAAAAGTTTAAAAAATAAACATTTTCTAATGCCATACAGCCTAGGAAGTCTAATGGTGAAAGCCAAATCTTTCTTGCCCCGACTGGATGGCTAGCTTAGCGATACGATGAACATGACATGTCAGATTTTGGGAATTTACTTCCACGGCATGAAAATGTCTTACTGTCTCACAACTGCAGGAAAATCATCTTCCAAGGCTTCACCCCCCACGTGTTCCCCTGCAAGTGGGTTTCAGACATGCATCAGTTTTCTCTGTGGTTCCCAGAGGCAACAAACTCCATGCAGTACATTTATAAAATTCGGAACATAATGTGAAATGCAGATTTAGGGTACCCCCAGGGAGTAAACAGAAACATACCACAGTCATATATTTTCAACATCTACACATCCTGATATTTATGTTGATGGGTGCCACAACTCTCTTTTTTGGCATTTTCCATCCCAAACGGTATCTCCCTTCAGTATTTCTCATACAGTGAAATATCCTTGCCAAGGTTTGACCTACACTTGATTGTCGTGGACCTGCACAGTGTATCAGTAATGCATGTATTTTCAATAGGTTTAGCAGACAATCAACACATTACACACCAGGAAATGCTTTTGGTAGGGGAGCTTCCAAGGAGGATGACTGTAATATTTAGGCTGGGAATTGGCCAGCACCAACGGAAATTTACCAACTTCAGAAATTTCTGAAACGTACAGACCCAGGTAAATCCAGAATGATGTTGCTTGCATGAATTTCAACAAGTGTTATTTTCCAAAGTGCCCTGCAAATGTCAAAGTATGGGTAATATGAAACCTCCATTTTGTGAGACAAAAATCTGTCAAACCTTTTGCAAACATCAAAAGTCATATAATCCAAAGCTCCCAAATTTTCCTGGTGCAAATGGTACCCCGCATGTAGATGTCCCGTTGCACGAGAAAGAATGCCAAAAGTGTGACAATATGAAGACCACATTGTCAGCACAATGACTTCACATGCTCAGTTTTAGTAAGTTACTATCTATTACTAAAAAAAGGCCAACCACACGTGATGTAGAGTATTTATCAGGAGCGCGTGTGTGGTGTGAATTTAGTTGTTAACCACACATTCCAGAACTCTTCACCATCGAAATATAAGGAGAATCTGTTTTCTAGAGAGGAGGTGGCTGGCACACACCCGAGGGTTAAAAGGGACATGCCAGAGTCTCTGAAAAATGGCTAGGGTCTGTGACAGAGGCGCACTTGAAGTAATGGCACCTGGTCACTGCCAACAGCCAAGGGAGTACAGTTTCAGATATTCAGGTGCTAGTTTAGAGACTGAGAACAGTAGCTGATGGCGCTTGAAAGGGCTTGAAATCAAAGAAGACAGAGCTATCTAGTTTGTTCCTGGTTTGACTGCTAATTTGTTATTCAATGTATACAAAAAAAGATATGACACCGGGAGGGGGAACAACAAGGTAGAAGAGCCCCTGCATAGCATAGCAGGGCCTCTTACAAGGAGTCAACCTTTTCTGATAGAGGGATAGCTATTGGGAACCAACTCTACAAATGAAATTAATTGCAGGCTAACCACCAGTACTTGAGGTGTGGTGAACAGCCATGCCCAAGTGAACAAGGTTAATTGTCTCCAGACAATGAATAGGGGAAACCCACTGACACTGCTATGAGTAACCTGGCTGAAGTCATGGGCAGACTACATTAACTATACATAGTGTGCAGACTTGCAGAAAAATTGACTCTTCTGCTTTTTCTGGTAATTCAGAATCTTGTTCATTAACCCAGTGGGTCCTTCCAAACAATGACCTCCCGTACTGTACGCGGAAGGTAACTGATAGCAGGAGAAGAGGAGTTAGGAGCACGGCAGGCCTTAACCAACTGAGATTCAACAGACAAATGGCAAATCTACTTCAAAGCAGAACCACTTCCAAAGGCAACTTTGAGGATGGGAACTTGCAGTCTACTGGAAATTGATCCACCAGACATGGCCCGAGAGGGAGTATGACAAACTCTCGGAGCACTGTTCAGATGTAGAGAGTTAGAGACATGATCAATCCCAAGGGGCTACTCTTATCTGAGATCTCCACACAGACAGGCAAGTTGGACTGAAACCAGAAGTACAATAGTCATAGAAGCGCTACAAAAGGTGTGATAATCCAGAGCGCTCTTGCGTGGAATGTGCCATTTCCACGGACCTGAGCAATAAAAAAAATAAGAGCAAGTTGTGAGGTACTGGGAGCCCAGAGTGCAAAGAGAATGATTGTACGACCAGTTACATTCATCTTCCCAGGAGTTACTATCCCTTTTACATTTGGACAGCGTGGGGGGGGGGGGGAGGGGGGGGGGGGAGTTCTCCAAATGGAAGTAGAGAGGCCTCGTTTAGAGTGTCTTGTTTGCGCACTAACAGTACCACGTTCTATTTCCCAACAGGAGTGATGACTTCAAATCTGTTTCATAAAACTAATGCTGAACATTTCCTAGTGGATTAAGTTGTCTTTGCTCTTCATACAAAGATCACAACCTGACACTTGCAGAACAACTGTGCACCAGAGACGTGTCCTACTCGCTGGACATGCAGCAATGCAGCAGGGACGCGGGACAGCAGCTGTACTTAACACATGCCTTGAAGTTACAATGTTGTATCAAACGCTAGCAAAGGTAAAGAGAAGCAAGAGAGTAAAAACAGGTTCACAACTTAAATGTGCAGGCCAGGAAAGCCTGAAGTACCAAGCATGAGAGAACAGTCAATCCACATTGAGCAGCCAAAAGCTGACTGATGAGAGAGCCACCACCGAGGGAACATGAAAGATGATTACATTTATATTGTGCAGTGGCGGCTGGCATTCATGGGGGGAGAGGAAGGGAGGGGGAGAGGAGGGGACGGTCAGACAAATGGGTGGATGGGCACACAAAAAATAAGAAAAAATAAATCCTCATGCCGGATGTTTTCTGCCTGGACTGAAGAGTGGGCCAAAGCAATTTACCAATCCTTGCGCTGCTCACATGCTGTAAACCAGCATGAAAGCAGTGCCGTGATTGGAGGGAGCGACCTCTCTCGGTTCTCCCCAGTACACTGGAGGCCTGCACGTGCTCTCAACCCTGCTGCATTAAGATAGCTGGGTTGAGAGGTTTAAAGTTTGCATGTCACAGGCTGACCATCGTAAGAAGGCCGGCCAAAGAGACATGCGCACTATAAACAGTGCACAGGCAGCCCTCTGCCCAACATTCCTCTCTGCTGTCACTCAGCAGGTCCCAACCCGCCCTGAAACTCAGTTCATGACAGGATGATGAAAAACAATTAAATTACCTTTTAATTGTTCATCTCCAGGGCTTTAGGGGGCATTTATGTGAGGCGACGCTCCTCCGCTCCAATGGAGGAGCTGCGCCTGATATCGTGTGCAAGCAGGTGACAATTTTGTGCAAAGATCTTACTTACGGATGCTTGGGTGTTCATTGGGTGTAATGGTGACTGGCTGCTCCTCTTTATCCAAACGCAGCTTCACCATCTCGGAACAGGACACTCTTGTCACTCTACAATTGGACAAATGTTGTGGTTATTGACAGTCTTTCTTTCATGTGGAAAAAGACCGAGCATCCACCCACAAGGAATGAACTGGAGAGATGGACGAGACGTTCTGAGTGCGGAGTACATCAACTCGCAGTGCTTTTCCATATGCTTGAGCCCGGCGAGCAAACAAGAAAGGCTTGGTTTTCTAGCACAGCATTTAGCTGCTGCGCATTCTGTTAGTTGTCAGGAGAGGGGCTTCAGTGACCTGAGCACAGAGAGAGTCTCTCTCAGCGAAGATCGACTGTCTCTCCATGAATACCTGTGGGTCGGAGTCAGTTAGGAGGGCCCAATACCTCGTTGACTAGGATCTGTGATGGTGAGAACACTGTGTCCAAATAGAGGGAAATTTGCAATGCAACTGTATAGGCTCCACCTCTTCTACGAAATCGTCTAGATATCGGTTTTGCACTGCTGCGCAAAGCTAAAGCTACTCTTTCTGTGCAGGTCTATCTTACCCTCCTGACAGCCTTGCGGTATCTGTTCCGTGTCTTACTGAAGCTTCGGAAAAAAAATGTTGCTATACAAAATCCGTAACATGTGGCTTGGCACTGTCACACTTGTTGGCTACTTTTCTTCTAGCACTTTAACTCCTCTCAACAGGCACTAGCCACGGTACCCCCATACGGGGAAACCTCATCTGGAGGAAGATCCTTTGCCTACCTTGTGACAAAGAGCTGGATCACCTTGCCCCTGCACCTCAGTCACCACTGTTACCTCAATTCAGGAAGGACTTTAAAACCTGGCTCTTCAACTGAAGCACAGAAGACAAACCCCCATCAGCGCCTTGAGACCCTTATGGGTGAGTAGTTGTGCTCCATAAATCCTGATTTGATTTTTGATTTGATGTCTCTGTGTCCCTCCACCACTCCCCCCTTGGACTATGTCGGGCTGCATAAGGTTTCGCCTATGCAATATCTATGAGCTTTCTCAATGTTTTCTACATGTTACACAACAGTTGAGCTCTGTGCAACTTGGTTTAAAGTAAAAATAAAATTGATATGAAGTGGTCAGCTTTGACCACGTCATAGCGTTTTTATGACCTGTCATGCAACATGTGAAAAAAACATTAACAAAGCTAATAGATTTCACATAGGCGAAACCTATTGGCTTCCCAAATGCGTGTTCAAATTCTGCTGGTGCAGGGAGATGAAACTCATATCATTCTAAGACTGGAAAGCAGACTTCACTCTGTACAGATGTTTGCCGAATTCTATGTCTGCAGAAAATGGTGGGGTGAGTAAATACTGGTCAAACCAATGCAGCTAAGACTTGGGTTTACTTGATCAAGTGACTGGTGGCCGTGTGATCTAGGTTCCCCCCAACTCCTGTAACCACTGTTAGCAACTTATGGTTTATATATCTAATCTTTCTTTGATACACTCGCTTAAGAGTAGTAGGATCTCTGCCATGTGTTTTTCTTTCACCATATGCTTAGGAAAATTGTACAGTTACTGACTTCTTTCGGTAGTTCACAGTGGCTCAGTCAATAACGGTTTCCAGCTTAGGCTACTGTAATAGAGTCTGATGGCACCCACTCCAGGAATTTGTGTTTGGCCTTATGGTCACAGTTTTGAATCGCAAAGGGTCCATTTAGCCATTCATCCTTCAGTGGTCTATAAAATGAATACATTGAGATGGGTATCAATAAACGTCTGTTATTTTAGCACCAGGAGGCTCGTAGGAGAATGGAGTTTACAGATACACGATATGGTATACCACAGGCTCCTACCCTATTTAAATTTGGTTTGCAACTAATGAAAAATGCTGGAGCCTAACGTGTCAAGTCCTGTTGCCTGGCTTTGTGGACCTTAGTAGTTGCTCTTTTGCTTGACTTCATTTCGGTGTTCCGTTCCCTGAGGTACCACAACATTAGAATCATGTGCTCAGCATTTTTGCATGAGTTGGTCAGAAAAACAAGAACTTTGCAATGTAAAGGATTATCGACACAAATGAAGTGAACCTCAAAGGTTTAAGAGAAACCGAAGACAGACTACACCAACTTTCTGTGCTATTGATTGAGTCACCAAGTGAAATAGGGGTACGAATCGTTATTACAAAAATAGACCTATTATTAAAATCTATGTTAAATTTATTTAGAAGTATCGGATACAAACATTGGCAAATCAAAGAGCGTTACTCTCATTGTTAAAATGGATTGGACGCTATCCTATATAAAGGTTCTCTAGAATGATTGTCCGTGCACCACTCTTACACACAAACCTAGGATTTTTTCATTTGTACGTAAAGTTGGTTAGCACTGATTATTTCCAACACAGTTTGTACGATTCACGATAGAACATCTAGGCGAGTAAGGAAACTAAGAGCAGACTACATTGTTTTATTAACCAGTTCTCACAACAGATCCTTGACCAGTGCATATGGAGTGCTGGTCGCAATTGGAAAAAAAGTACCTTCAGAATGACGAGCAGCTAGTGAAAGGACACTGGTCAGTCTGCCCAGAAACAGATACTGTGGGCAATGTAAGAAAGAAGCTAGAGTAATAAGGTGACATGATCCTGTGCTAGCTTACAGGCTGCAAATTCCTCCAGGCTTCACCTGTGTAACATCTAGGGAATTATTTGGTTGGATGTAACACATACACAGTAAACCAGGCCCACTTTGTACTATATATTTGATTACTATACTTTTTTAAGTAACCACAAGGTTCATACAGGAATAATCTAGGTGGAACTTGAAAATGTTGCATAAAAATATAAAACCACTCTTCACTGGCACGGTACCCTTGTTAGTGGCATCACTGACACCATCAACAATGTACAGGTAAAAGATTGTGAGCCCAATCTGAACTAACAAACAATATATTTTCTGACTTGCTTATCTTGCTAGTCAGAGTTTGACTATCGCTGTGTGCCCATGCCTGCTCCCGTATGGTATTATTATAACATAGCATTAAGGATAAGGTTGAATAAACCATCACTGTGCAATTTATATTATATCACTTTTCACAGTTAGCAGAACGTTTTGTGCTTTTGCAGTGCAGCACAAAATACAACCTTTTTCAAGGCTTTGTTTTTATGCATGATACTTTGACCTTATCATTGTGGCTTATTAACGCATCCTCTGCATGCAAGTATAAAGCATCCACGCTGTGTCTCTCGTTTGTCTCTAAACCTTCTTCTCAATATAGGCATTGATATACACACAAAACGAATTCAGGCAAATAGGTCTGTATTTGTGTTATATGCAGTGCTTAATTTGTAAATATAATTAAAAAAAAAAATTAAGTGGCAGTGCCCTCGTCAGGAGGCCACTGCAGCTTGCAACACCCATTGTCCTTGCCAGCACTGACCCTACAAATACAACTACTAATCAACACACTACGACAAGTTTGACAGTTAAAATGATTCCAAGCCCCCAAAGCTATAAGAAGGGATTGGTGGCAAGTAGTCATCATTTGCAAAGTATATTGAATGAATACACAACTGTGAACTCTGTTCATTTCTAAATTA
Organism: Pleurodeles waltl; assembly: GCF_031143425.1. NCBI lineage: Eukaryota > Metazoa > Chordata > Amphibia > Caudata > Salamandridae > Pleurodeles > Pleurodeles waltl. The sequence continues at coordinate 970,838,801 of NC_090446.1, read as the reverse complement.
GACAAACAGCACAACTGTATGGCAGACTTTTCTAAGTGCAGGCGCAGAGCACTGGAAACCACCGGCTCAAATTAAGCATTGGTTATATGTTGTCTATTTGTACTACCAAGACTCTGACAAAATTGGACACAACAATAAAAAATAAAATTAAGGGGCACCTACAAAGTCCAGACAGAAGCCCCAGACCCTTAGCAGCTTGCCTACCCATGAGGGCTGAAACATGCCGACTAAACACTAAGGTGTAAAGACATTTAATCTTCTGTGAGCACCATAAAAACATGATTTTAACTGTACCAGAGCCACCCAAATAAGGGGATACCAGGGTGATCTTTAGATATTTTTATAAATATCTGTAGTAGACCCAGTCAAAATCACTATCCCAAGTGCTGTCTGGTAAACAGTCAAGCTCATCTTGGTTTACAGGGACCAGGAAGAAACCTGATGAAGCATGACACCAATGGGGTGTGTGATGCAAAAAAAAAAAAAAACCTGCAGGGCCAGTCAGAGGCTGAATTAATAGATTTGATTATAGAATACACTTGTGTGATGAGTGTATAAACAGGACGACAGTATTCTGTACCCCAGAAAATCTCTCTCCTCTCCCCAGAACAACTGAAAGTCTGGGAGATTAGTATTTTGGTGCAATCTAAAAATATACAAATCTTTCTTTATGGCAGTAGCACAATAAAGATATGCACATTAAAAAGAATTAAAAATTTTGCAGAAATCAATACACAATAATATACTAAATTGCGATTCTGAAGCAATTCAAATTTCAGGATGCAAGACTTTTCCTTTCCTCATTTATTCAACGCATTTTTTTTTTTAAAGGGACAGAAATTTATCAGGGACCGGCACCAGTGGGCAGTGTACACACACAAGTGTATACACAGATACAGCACTGCAGATGTGTTTTTGTAGTACCTGATTCCACTATGAACTGGATGGCTCACAACTAACTAGTTTTTCACCATGTGCACAATGAGACAAGACCAAGAGTTAGATATATACATAGTGATTGACAGGACAGGGCCTGATTCAGTCACAGTGTGATGTAAGAAGTCCTTGTCCCCAAGCAGCGCTGCCACAATGCAAATGAGCCACAGTGCACGGCTAGACATGCACTAGCTGTCAGAATGGCACACAGATGTGTTGCACTCTGACAGCTTTGCTCAGAGTAATACCACTGATCCTGCATGGCTATCTTTGCTATTACATGAGTATTGCTGGGACTCTACTAAGCAAGTAAGAAGTATAGGTCACAGTACTTGTGGGTATAGGCCCATTTAAAGCACTGGGAATGAGGAAACTAGCTATGCAATATCAATCTTAGTAGGCCCAGTCTCGAGAAGGCTATACAGTATAGCAAATGGTATTCTGGGGGAAGCCCAGGAAGACGGGATATTAAGCTGAGGTAGAGCAGAGACCTGGTTGGAGAGGTGAGAAAGAGGGTTTAGCTTTCAGTAAAGCAAGGGGGTGGTTTGGACTAGTCCTGCGGGGCGCCCTCGTGTGGTGGGTGTTAGTAGACAGCTTTCAGTACTGGATGGGCTGGCTAAGGCATCTTTCAGCCTACTCAGCCAGGAAGAAAGAGGTAAACATTTTCTAAACAAAGGTACCATTTGCTATTGCAAAGCAAACAAGCATTTGCAATGCAATGGGTCTCGCGTCTGCTCGAGTTAGAGCTGTTAGCGCTGTAAATTCCTAACTAGACTTTTCTTGCCACATAAAATGAAAAGTAAAACAGTTGACATAAGCGAGCGGTCAGGCGCCGCCATGAGCACCAAAGAGAGACACAAAAGGGAAAAAAAAGTTTGCTCGCAGTCAAACGTATCGGCAAACATGCAATTATCCATGTAACAGGGTCGATGGCCAAGGTGGTAACAAAACTACCCCAAGGAAGGACAAACGTAAGGAATTTACAAATGATAACAAAGGATTTTTGAAAGGCAACCCCGTGAACAGGTGATAGTGATGGGCGTGCGATGGGCGTGGTTAAAAGCCAACAGATAGATTACAACAGGCCAGATCGCTTGCGTGCTCGACCTAAAAGGGGGCTGGTATCAGGAAGGTGAAAAGGAGTTTAAAATGGGGAAGGGCAGAGAATTTAAAAGGAGGCTAGGGCAGGAAGAAAAAAAGGGCATCATGGCAGGGAGGCAAAATGAGGGTTGTTGGCAGGGAGGCAAAAGGAGGGTCGTTGGCAGGGAGGCAAAAAGGGGACGAGGGAGGGCGGCAAAAAGGGGACGAGGGAGGGTGGCAAAAAGGGGACGACGGAGGGCGGCAAAAAGGGGACGAGGGTGCCAAAAAGGAGACGAGGGAGGGAAGCAAAAGGGATCATAAAGGGAGGCAAAAAGGGGGCGGGGTTGAGGGAAAGGGTGACTGAAAAGGGAGGCAAGAAAGCAGATTGGGAAGGGAGGCAAAAAGGGGGACTGGAAGGGAGGCAAAAATGGGGACTGGGAAAAGGCAAAAAGAGGTATTGGGAAGGCAGGCAAAAAGGGGGGCAGGAGGGAAGCAAAAGGGGAGACAGGAAGGGAGTCAAAAAGCTTGTCAGGCTTGTAATGAAAAAATGAGTCAGGGAGCCAAAAGAGGGCCAGGGAGGCAAAAAAGGGGTCTGAGCATGGAGGCAAAAAGGGGATCAGGCAGGGTGGCAAAAATGTGATCAGGGCAGGAAGGCAAAAAGGGGGTCAGGGCAGAGAGGCAAAAAGGGGGTCAGGGCAGAGAGGCAAAAAGCAGGTCAAGGCAGGGAGGTAAAAAGAGGGCCAGGACATGGAGCCAAAAAAGGGGAAAGGGCATGGAGGCAAAAAAGAGGTCAGGGAAGGAAGACAATAAGGGGGAGGGGTGGTCGGGACAAGAAGGCAAAAAGGGGTTCAAGAGAAGGGGGAAGTGAGGATCTGGGCAGGGGAGAAACTGGGGTCTGAGCAGGGAGGCTCAGACCCCAGTCTGTAAGTGCTGGGTCACTCACCATGACCCAGCAACTCAATGCGGTCTCCTCTTCCTGCTTCAACACCCTCCGCATGCTTTGCAAGATCTTCAGATGGATCCCCACCGAAACAAGAAGAACTGTCACCCACGCCCTCGTCAGCAGCAGACTGGACTACGGCAACGCACTCTACGCAAGAACCACAGCCAAGCTCCAGAAAAAACTACAACGTATACAGAACGCCTCTGCACGCCTCATTCTTAACATCCCTCGCCGCGACCACATCTCAGCCCACCTCAGAGAGCTGCACTGGCTTCCTGTCACCAAGAGGATCACCTTCAAACTCCTCATCCACGCTCACAAAGCTGTTCACAACACAGGCCCGGCCTACCTCAACGAGCGACTGACCTTCCACACTCCGACCCGCCAACTCTGCTCCGCCAACCTTGCCCTCACCGCCGTTCCTCGCATCCATCGAACTACAGCCGGCAGCAGATCCTTCTCCCACCTTGCTGCCAAGACGTGGAACACCCTCCCCGCCCACCTTCAACAGACCCAGGACCTCCTGACCTTCAGGGAGCACCTCAAGACCTGGTTATGCGAGCAGTAGCAGTCCTTCCCTCCCCACCCTCAGTGCCTTGAGACCCTAGCAGGTGAGTAGCGCACTTTACAAATCTTTGATTGATTGATTTGAGGCAAAAAGATGTAACAGCAGGGAGGAAAAAATATACTGAGTCAGAGAAGAAAAGATGGTGTAGGGAAACAAAAAAGGATGCAGGGGTAGAGAGAAAAAAGGGGGTCGGGGGGCCCTTGTGCAGAACAGTACAGAAGCTTGAGCATAAAGGTATGCAAGGCTTAGGTGAGGAAGTAGATGTTAAGGTTAAGAAGGCCCCTACATGACCAAAAGAAAATTGCCAAAGTACAGAGGAAGATGGCTACCCTAAGCACATGACTGAGAAGGGCGCCTGTGGTCCCCTGTTTAATCCATCGATCACCTTTCTCTCTGGATGCGCGAACTTCGCCAGATAGGTGTGTCCAGGGTCATCATTGCCAGTGTGTTTGGAGTGCCCCTGGACTCCATTCGGTACGTCCGGGTGACTAGGAAAAGCTCTACAGTAGCGCCACCTAACTTTAACTATAACATCTAGAGTAAGACAGCCACCTGACAAGGCTGGCATGTGGGATAAAACGAGAGACATCAGGAATTGAAACTGCGCTTGGAAGTTTGGAATTGCAAGGGCTTCAAGCAGGGAAGAAATGAGAAGCCTGAGGGTCACTGCATCCGAACGCGGGTGGGGGGGGGAGGGGAGTGGTGGTGGTGTGGTGTGGTGTGGTGTGGTGTGTGTGTGTGTGTGTCTCCCCGAGAGAGGAAGGGAGGAAGCACTAGGTTTTCTCCTGCACAGCAAAGATGTTACAGGTAAATAACTTCTGCCGCTGCTGGCAGCCCTCCCATAACCCTGCCTGTTTTGATGCAGAGCTCCCATTACGCCCACTATGGATGAGACGCCTGCGGAATTACAGCTCCCCCCGAAAGGCATTCTGCCCCATTACACCCCTGTTAAAACACTAATTTTTCTTCAGCCACAAAACAGGCATGCATCTTTTTAATGGAATTTCCTACATTACTACTAGCCTCCGAAGCCGTGCGATAAAACACACGGGAGGAGGGCTGGCGGGGGACGCATGTCACTTCCGAACAAAGGGCAGAAGAGAGCATTACAGCAGCGTCTCCATCACCTGAAGTGCAAATCTACTTCTTGGCAGCGGCATGTTTCACGAGAAGGAAACCCAGGGCAGAGCTGGCCCCTCCCCGGTACGAGACACCGCAGGCATGGCGGCAATGGATCAACCCGATCACCCGGCAGACTCCCAGGCGTTTGAACTGGTTTATATTAATGCCCCCCCCGCAGTCCGGTTTCTGTACGGGTTGTGTGTCGCACTCTGCCCTAGTCATCAGCTGGGTAGAAGGGGCTCCACGAAGGAGGCATCAGAAATAGCTGTGTTGGTTGCTGGAGAATGGAGGTTTCCCATAGGCCCATGTCACCATTCTGCTAGGAGCACCCCGCCATCTTGTCATGGCTTAGCCAGTGTCTTCTTAAATACTTTGCTGGTTGATATCACTGTGTTCCAGGGGTTCCTGCCGGCGCGTTCAGAACCCCATGTATTCTGTCACCTAATGCAACTGGCCATCTCCAGAAGCACAATATCACAAAAGGTTCGTCCTGCTACAGAAAGTCCCCTGAAACGTTCCAAGGGAAATACGAAAAGCTCTAAGTGTGCACTACTGACTCCACTGGCAAAGCCAAAAGGTCTGGTTTTGGCAAACCTGTAATTTTTTATTACTTTTTTGTAAACATATGCAAGAGGAATGCATAACGTTTTGCCAAAAAGTAAAACATGATTCTTATCAAAAACAACAAAAATATGAAAGGACAGCAGAAAAGACAGTCAGATTGGCCCACCAATCATGAAACTTTATTGGACTACTTTTTAAATTAACGTACACAAGCAGGAGCGATTCCTGTAGGGGCAAAGCGGCGGGCAGAGGCACAACAACTTAAAAAAAGAAATAAAAAAAGAAACTTGCATCCACCATTGCCTTTCCGTTTTTCTGGCTCCCAAGCCACTCGCTGCAGGCACAGGCTCCCAAGCCTGCCTTGCAACCAATCCTAAAACAGCTCTCGCATGAGAGCAGCGTTAGGATTGGCCAAAGCACCCTAGCTTGGTGCTCCAAGGCAGAGTGGGAGCCTCTGCCTGCTCTCTCCAACCCTACAAAACAGTGCCGGGTTGGACTGAGCCCAGCACTCGTGTGTTCAGCTGGCCCAAGACGTCTGGCCAAACATTCATGCACACTGAGGGGAGTGCTGTGCAATCCTCCTCCGTCCCTGTCATCGCTTGTGGCCCCACCCCACTGAAAAATAAAAATGATAATAAACTCTGCTTATTATCGTTTTTATTTTGCAGCTTCTCTGCCATAGCAGAACAGCCGTGCCTGCACAAAAGCAAAACACGTCACTTACACTGAAGAGAGCATAATGGCTGAAGTGGGCCCATGCTGTATGCTTTAGCGAGCAGAAGCAAAATATGAGGGGCACCTGAAGAGAAAATAGGTGAAATGAGCTGACAGAGAGAATGTACTACAAAATATATTTTTTAGAAGCCATGAACACCTTGTGAGACAACTAAAGGTCCCTCTAGGTTAGATCAAAACGCTCCAAAAGAGGTTTTACGTATATTTGCAAGAGATACAAATTTAGTGCAAAGTGGATGCAGCTGGCTATCTCGATATCTATCTTGACTTAAAATAGGCACTCGCAAAGCCAGTGGGTCTGATGCTGGTTGTCAGCTTATAGGCTTTACAACAATGATTTTCAGTGTTACTGCAGACCTTCATTACACAAACAAATAAATATAAACACAATGGGTGCTCCTGTATATGAATGCAAAGGTGGACATCTTTCAGTGTTTCTCTAACCAAGTTCTACAAAAACATTTAGAGACAGTGGCTCGGGCATCAGCCACACAAGTAAAGGTTTTTTTAGTTTTCTGTAATAAAGTTTTATAATAACATTCAAAGATCGTGAAATGGGTTGAAAGACCATTCACTACACACGCAAGCAGAATAGCCCACAATTTCCATGCACTGAAAAAACACTCTTTCAGCAGGTGCTGACATTGTGATTGAGCTAACTACCGCCGCTGACTGAGAAAGAAACCAATATTGGAGTAGGCTTACCCACTGCCCCATGCTGTACCAGACACAGCATGAAGTAAATGACAAAAGCAGACCAAAGTCTGAATGGGGGTGGGGTGTGAGTGTGTGTGTGTTTATGTATACACACACACATATATGGAAAATGTCACTTACCCAGTGTACATCTGTTCGTGGCATTAGTCGCTGCAGATTCACATGCTGTGCACATCCCGCCATCTGGTGTTGGGCTCGGAGTGTTACAAGTTGTTTTTCTTCGAAGAAGTCTTTTCGAGTCACGAGACCAAGGGACTCCCTCCCATTTCGACTCCATTGCGCATGGGCGTCGACTCCATCTTAGATTGATTTCCCCGCAGAGGGTGAGGTAGGAGTTGTGTATACTAGTAATAGTGCCCATGCAATGGAGTGAATACGTATGTACATAATGAAGTTTAAAGTAATATATTTACAAATTTACAAATGATCAAGATCAACTTCTAAACGGCTACAGGCTGCCGGGGAGGCGGGTGGGCCCATGTGAGTCTGCAGCGACTAATGCCACGAACAGATGTACACTGGGTAAGTGACATTTTCCGTTCAATGGCATGTGTAGCTGCAGATGCACATGCTGTGCATAGACTAGTAAGCAGTTATCTCCCCAAAAGCGGTGGTTCAGCCTGTAGGAGTTGAAGTTGTTTGAAACAATGTTCGTAGTACAGCTTGACCTACTGTGGCTTGTTGTGCAGTTAACACATCTACACAGTAGTGTTTGGTAAATGTATGAGGCGTAGACCATGTTGCTGCATTACATATTTCAGTCATTGAAATATTACCTAGAAAGGCCATGGTAGCACCTTTCTTTCTGGTTGAGTGTGCCTTTGGTGTAATCGGCAGTTCTCTCTTTGCTTTAAGATAGCAGGTTTGAATACACTTAACTATCCATCTAGCAATGCCTTGTTTAGAAATTGGATTTCCTGTATGAGGTTTTTGGAAAGCAATAAATAATTGTTTTGTTTTTCGAATTAGTTTTGTTCTGTCAATGTAGTACATTAGCGCTCTTTTAATGTCTAATGTATGTAGTGCTCTTTCAGCTACAGAATCTGGCTGTGGGAAGAACACTGGTAATTCTACTGTTTGATTCAAGTGGAACGGTAATATAACCTTTGGTAAAAAAGTTGGATTTGTCCGTAGAACTACTTTATGCTTGTGTATTTTGAATTTTGAATAAACGGTTCTTGTATGGTAAATGCTTGAATTTCACTCACTCTTCTTAGAGATGTGATGGCAATCAAAAATGCAACTTTCCATGTTAAGTATTGCATTTCACAAGAGTGCATGGGCTCAAAAGGTGGACCCATGAGTCGTGTTAAGACAATGTTGAGGTTCCATGAAGGAACTGGTGGTGTTCGTGGTGGTATAATTCTCTTTAGGCCTTCCATAAACGCTTTTATGACTGGTATCCTAAATAAGATGTATCTTTATGGAAGAGAAAGCTAGCTTTGACTTTTGCAAATGTCTACTATGTCTTTGGCAGAAGCGTGTAAGGGTTGAATTTGATTATTATGGCAGTAATAAACAAATCTTTTCCACTTATTTGCATAGCAGTGTCTAGTGGTAGGTTTTCTAGCTTGCCTTATGACCTCCATACATTCTTGTGTGAGGTCTAAGTGTCAGAATTCTAGGATTTCAGGAGCCAAATTGCTAGATTCAGCGATGCTGGATTTGGATGTCTGATCTGTTGTTTGTGTTGTGTTAACAGATCTGGTCTGTTTGGTAGTTTGACATGAGGCACTACTGAGAGGTCTAGTAGTGTTGTGTACCAAGGTTGTCTTGCCCATGTTGGTGCTATTAGTATGAGTTTGAGTTTGTTTTGACTCAATTTGTTTACTAGATGTGGAAGGAGTGGGAGAGGGGGAAAAGCGTAAGCAAATATCCCTGACCAGCTCATCCATAACACATTGCCCTGAGACTGATCTTGTGGGTACCTGGATGCGAAGTATCGGCATTTTGCGTTTTCTTTTGCAAATAGATCTATTTGTGGTGTTCCCCAAATCTGGAAGTAAGAGTTTAGTATTTGGGGGTGAATCTCCCATTCGTGGATCTGTTGGTGATCCCGAGAGAGATTGTCTGCTAACTGGTTCTGAATTCCTGGAATAAATTGTGCTATTAGGCGAATGTGGTTGTGAATCGCCCAATGCCATATTTTCTGTGTCAGGAGACAGAACTGTGTTGAGTGTGTCCCTCCTTGTTTGTTTAGCTAATACATTGTTGTCATGTTGTCTGTTTTGACAAGAATGTGTTTGTGGCTTATTATGGGTTGAAATGCTTTTAGCGCTAGAAATACTGCTAACAGTTCTAAGTGATTTATGTGAAACTGTTTTTGCTGTATGTCCCATTGTCCTTGGATGCTGTGTTGATTGAGGTGTGCTCCCCACCCGATCATGGAGGCATCTGTTGTTATCACGTATTGTGGCACTGGGTCTTGGAAAGGCCGCCCTTGGTTTAAATTTATACCGTTCCACCATTGAAGCAAGATGTATGTTTGGCGGTCTATCAACACCAGATCTAGAAGTTGATCCTGTGCTTGTGACCATTGTGATGCTAGGCACTGCTGTAAGGGCCGCATGTGCAACCTTGCGTTTGGGACAATGGCTATGCATGAAGACATCATGCCTAGTAGTTTCATCACTATTTTTACTTGTATCTGTTGTTTTGGATACATGGCCTCTATTACATTGTGAAATGTTTGAACTCTTTGTGGACTTGGAGTGGCAATCCCTTTTTTGTATTGATTATCGCCCCTAAGTATTGCTGTGTTTGACACGGCAGAAGGTGTGACTTTGTGTAGTTGATTGAGAAACCTAGTTTGTGGAGGATTTCTATGACATATTTTGTGTGTTGTGAACACCGTTTTATCGTGTTGGTTTTGATTAACCAATCGTCTAGGTACGGGAACACATGTATTTGCTGCCTTCTGATATGTGCAGCTACTACTGCTAGGCATTTTGTAAAAACTCTTGGCGCAGTTGTTATTCCGAATGGCAACACTTTGAATTGGTAATGTACCCCTTGGAATACAAACCTTAGGTACTTTCTGTGTGAAGGATGTATTGGTATATGGAAATATGCATCCTTTAGGTCTAGTGTTGTCATGTAGTCTTGTTGTTTGAGCAGTGGGATTATGTCCTGTAATGTGACCATGTGAAAGTGATCTGATTTGATGTAGGTATTTCATGTTCTGAGATCTAGTATAGGTCTTAGACTCTTGTCTTTTTTGGGTATCAGAAAGTACAGGGAGTAAACTCCTGTGTTTTTCTGTTGCTTTGGCACTAATTCTATTGCTTCTTTGTGTAGCAATTCCTGAACTTCTAGTCCTAGAAGATCTATATGTTGTTTTGACATATTGTGTGTTTTCGGTGGGACGTTTGGAGGGAATTTGAGAAATTCTATGCAATAACCATGCTGGATAATTGCTAAGACCCAAGTGTCTGTTGTAATTTCTTCCCAATGTTTGTAGAACTTGGTTAGTCTCCCCCCACAGGTGTTATGTGTTGGGGATTTGTGACCTTGAAGTCACTGTTTGTTTGGAGGAGTTTTTGGACTTTGGAACTTTCCTCTATTCTTTTGAAATTGTCCCTCTCTATACTGTCCCCGAAAACCTCCTCGCTGATACTGGCTCTGGTAAGTGGGCCTTGTTTGTGAGGTTGTGGCTTCTGTGCTTTGCCCTCTAAACCCCCCTCGAAATTGTGTCTTTCGAAATGTGCCTCTGCTCTGTGGGGAGTAGAGTGCGCCCATGGCTTTGGCTGTGTCAGTGTCCTTTTTAAGTTTTTCGATCGCAGTGTCCACCTCCGGCCCAAACAACTGCTGTCCGTTGAATGGCATATTCAGCACCGCTTGCTGTATCTCTGGTTTAAATCCTGATGTACGCAGCCATGCATGCCTCCTTATTGTTACTGCTGTATTGACAGTTCTAGCAGCTGTGTCTGCAGCATCCATTGCTGACCGTATCTGATTATTAGAGATACTCTGTCCTTCTTCTACTACTTGCTGCGGTCTTTTTTGGAACTCCTTGGGTAAATGTTCAATAAAGTGTTGCATATCATTCCAATGGGCCCTATCATATCTGGCTAACAAAGCTTGTGAATTTGCGATACGCCACTGGTTTGCTGCCTGTGCCGCCACCCTTTTGCCTGCAGCATCGAATTTGCGACTTTCTTTATCTGGAGGTGGTGCATCTCCTGAAGTATGCGAGTTGGCTCTTTTGCGCGCTGCTCCTACTACAACAGAGTCTGGTGTTAGCTGTTGTGTAATGTACACTGGGTCTGTTGGTGGCGGTTTATATTTTTTATCTACTCTTGGAGTAATGGCTCTTCCTTTAACAGGCTCCTCAAACACTTGTTTGGAGTGTTTTAGCATTCCGGTTAGCATAGGAAGACTCTGATACTGGCTGTGTGTGGACGACAGTGTATTAAAAAGAAAGTCGTCTTCAATGGGCTCTGCATGAAGGCTGACATTATGAAATGCCGCTGCTCTCGACACCACTTATGCGTAGCCTGTACTATCCTCTGGTGGCGACGGTCTAGCTGGATAGCACTCAGGAATATTATCGGACACTGGTGCGTCATAAAGGTCCCATGCGTCAGGATCATCTTGACTCATCCCTGTATGAGTTGGGGATTGCATCATTGGTGGAGTGGCTACTGGTAATGCTTGTGGAGAGTGATGTGGGGATGGTGGCGGTGTTACTTGTTTAGCCACCTTTGCCTGTGGCTGTTTGTCCTTTTCTTGAAAGGCAAGTTTGCGTTTCATTTTGATTGGAGGAAGAGTGCTGATCTTTCCTGTATCTTTTTGAATATGGAGCCGTCTTTGTGTGTAATCTGGCTCCATTAGCTCTAATTCCTGTCCAAATCTGTGTGTCTTCATTTGTGAGGACAGTCCTTGTTCCTCTGAATAGGAACTTGTTCTAGGTTCGGAGGCCGGATGTTTCGGTACCGAAACCTTTTCGGCTGCTTTTTTCGGTTCCGACGAAATCTTTTTTACTTTCGGCGTCGTGCTTTTTCGGTGCCGACCCATTTCTGTGCCGCTGTCGCGGTGCCGAACCTGCTCGGAGCCACTATCTCGACCGGAGTCGGATGACTTCGACACCAGCGTGCCCTTTTTCGGTGCCGATGATCGGTCACCTCTCTTTCGGGTTAAGCCATGGCCTGTTGGCGGTGGCGCCCCCTGGGCTTTAGCGGTCTTCTCGTGAGTTTTTTCTTTTGATTTTTTACTCACTGTTTTCGGCGTTTCCTCGGGCTCGATCTCCTCTGAGTCCGACTCGTGGGTGGAGAATGTTTCTTCATCCTCCTCGAAACGCCCTTGTCCTGTCGGCGCCGACGCCATTTGCAGTCTTCTTGCTCTTCGGTCCCTGAGTGTCTTTCTGGACCGAAACGCTCGACAGGCCTCACAAGTATCTTCCTTGTGTTCTGGCGATAAACACAAGTTACAGACCAGATGTTGATCCGTATATGGATACTTGTTATGGCATTTTGGGCAGAAGCGGAATGGGGTCCGTTCCATCAGCCTTGAAGAGACATGTGGCCGGGCCGACCAGGCCCCGAGGGGGATCGAAAAAAACCCCGAAGGGCCACCGGAGCTCTTCGAAAATCGGTGTCGACCTGTTGTAACTAACCCGATACCGAACGCAAACAAAACCGACGATTTTTCCGAGATTCTAACTAACTTTCCGACACGAAACATGGAGCGAAAAGGAACACGTCCGAACCCGATGGCGGAAAAAAAACAATCTAAGATGGAGTCGACGCCCATGCGCAAGGGAGTCGAAATGGGAGGAGTCCCTCGGTCTCGTGACTCGAAAAAACTTCTTCAAAGAAAAACAACTTGTAACACTCCGAGACCAACACCAGATGGCGGGATGTGCACAGCATGTGTATCTGCAGCTACACATGCCATCGAACATATATCTATATATATATATCTATATCTATATCTCTATATCTATATCTATATCTCTATATCTATATCTATATCTATATCTATATATATATAGATATATATATATACACCCCCCCCCCCCAAAACAGTAGCACACTAGCTGGATAAAAATTAGCTCCTCCATAGAAACGATGCCGCCCAGGCTGCTGTGGGGCTTGGGAAAGTTGAAGCCCTGTGACAAAGGGACACTTGTTACACAGATCCAGTGACACAGACGTCCAAACCCCGCTGAACAGCAGCAACCAAACCGTGAGTATAGCGCAAAGAAGAAAGATTGTCCCACTCCAGTTACCGAATGCTCTTCTTCGTGAACTCAGATGTAATATGGGATGTCAAGTGTGATGTGTGCTATCCTCCCTGCTCTGATAGCTTGGTACGACCCTTTCAAATGACCGTTTTTTGTTTTCTATTTTACACTTAATTTTATGCAAACTCTTAAAAAAACGACACTTAAGTCATTTAAAAATAATTGTCTGTGATTCAAAGCGGTCGAGCGTTCCCAAGGGTAATTATGGCAGTCTTTTTTATTTGTTTGAACACTTTCTGCATTTTAAAACAACAATGGCGCACTCAATAACTATTCACATTTTTTTGTATTTTAAATACGTGGTGCTAGAAATGCTCCTCCCATTCCCCTCTGAAGATCAAGGCAAGATGAAGGAAAACAGTCTGTTTCAGTGAATTTTTGTAAAATGTTTCTCTGAGCACGTGACACTAGGGCTGTGTGTAACCTGGAGCACCCACAACGTAGGCTCAATGAAGTATGAGATCTTGCACCTGGTTATCATTCAGCCTTTTTGTAGCAGCAATCACAGACACAAACGGAAACGCCCCGAAAAAACCTTCCTCATCTTAACAATAGAAACTGCAGTCTCACCCATCACACTTACCCATCAACCAAACTTGCAGTGCTCAGGAAAAGGAAACAATCAGCAGCCCCTCCCTAACAAGACCCTCAGTGAATTTGTAAAGGGAGCCCAGTCTCTATTCTTTCTTACTTCAGTGTCTGGTCTCCAGCTTCAAGCAATAAGAATGCAGTGTCTGAGGAAGCATCACCATCTCCATCCTGTGTTTACCATGGCCACACTTTAAGGGTATACTAAAGTATAAGAAACATGATGGATGAAATGCTTGAATTATTCTCATCCACTATTCATTACGTGGGGTCGCATCCCAATACACTTATTTTGCACACCATGTCACTTTAGTTTAGACCCAACTACAGCAAATCAGCTTTGACCCTGCTCCATTCAGAACAGTCCAGCCAGAACTGCCAAGCCAGGTCCTCCCTGAACAGGAACACAAGCAACACACAAACAATTTTTCCCTACTTATAGGCTTATCAGCTGGGTACAGTTTGGTTCCAGTGACAGCATGAAGGGACCTACGTCTGGGCATACCTATCCCACTTAGGGCAATACATATATGTAAAGAAATGGCTCCCTGTTGCAGTTACCCCACACTTTTTGCCTGGTACTGATGCTGACTTGACTGAGAAGTGTGCTGGGACCCTGCTAACCAGGCCCCAGCACCAGTGTTCTTTCACCTAAAATGTACCATTGTTTCCACAATTGGCACACCCTGGCATCCAGATAAGTCCCTTGTAACTGGTACCTCTGGTACCAAGGGCCCTGATGCCAGGGAAGGTCTCTAAGGGCTGCAGCATGTATTATGCCACCCTAGAGACCCCTCACTCAGCACAGACCCACTGCTTACCAGCTTGTGTGTGCTAGTGAGAACAAAATGAGTAAGTCGACATGGCACTCCCCTCAGGGTGCCATGCCAGCCTCTCACTGCCTATGCAGGATAGGTAAGACACCCCTCTAGCAGGCCTTACAGCCCTAAGGCAGGGTGCACTATACCATAGGTGAGGGTACCAGTGCATGAGCACTGTGCCCCTACAGTGTCCAAGCAAAACCTTAGACATTGTAAGTGCAGGGTAGCCATAAGAGTATATGGTCTGGGAGTCTGTTTTACACGAACTCCACAGCACCATAATGGCTGCACTGAAAACTGGGAAGTTTGGTATCAAACTTCTCAGCACAATAAATGCACACTGATGCCAGTGTACATTTTATTGTAAAATACACCACAGAGGGCACCTTAGAGGTGCCCCCTGAAACTTAACCAACTATCTGTGTAGGCTGACTAGTTCCAGCAGCCTGCCACACTAGAGACATGTTGCTGGCCCCATGGGGAGAGTGCCTTTGTCACTCTGAGGCCAGTAACAAAGCCTGCACTGGGTGGAGATGCTAACACCTCCCCCAGGCAGGAGCTATGACACCTGGCGGTGAGCCTCAAAGGCTCACCCCTTTGTCACAGCCCAGCAGGGCACTCCAGCTTAGTGGAGTTGCCCGCCCCCTCCGGCCACGGCCCCCACTTTTGGCGGCAAGGCTGGAGGGAACAAAGAAAGCAACAAGGAGGAGTCACTGGCCAGTCAGGACAGCCCCTAAGGTGTCCTGAGCTGAGGTGACTAACTTTTAGAAATCCTCCATCTTGCAGATGGAGGATTCCCCCAATAGGGTTAGGATTGTGAGCCCCTCCCCTTGGGAGGAGGCACAAAGAGGGTGTACCCACCCTCAGGGCTAGTAGCCATTGGCTACTAACCCCCCAGACCTAAACACGCCCTTAAATTTAGTATTTAAGGGCTACCCTGAACCCTAGAAAATTAGATTCCTGCAAACTACAAGAAGAAGGACTGCCTAGCTGAAAACCCCTGCAGAGGAAGACCAGAAGACGACAACTGCCTTGGCTCCAGAAACTCACCGGCCTGTCTCCTGCCTTCCCCAGAACTCTGCTCCAGCGACGCCTTCCAAGGGACCAGCGACCTCTGAATCCTCTGAGGACTGCCCTGCTTCGAAAAAGACAAGAAACTCCCGAGGACAGCGGACCTGCTCCAAAAAGACTGCAACTTTGTTTCAAGGAGCAGCTTTAAAGACCCTGCAATCTCCCCGCAAGAAGCGTGAGACTTGCAACACTGCACCCGGCGACCCCGACTCGGCTGGTGGAGAACCAACACCTCAGGGAGGACCCCCGGACTACTCTACGACTGTGAGTACCAAAACCTGTCCCCCCTGAGCCCCCACAGCGCCGCCTGCAGAGGGAATCCCGAGGCTTCCCCTGACCGCGACTCTCTGAAACCTAAGTCCCGACGCCTGGAAAAGACCCTGCACCCGCAGCCCCCAGGACCTGAAGGACCGGACTTTCACTGGAGAAGTGACCCCCAGGAGTCCCTCTCCCTTGCCCAAGTGGAGGTTTCCCCGAGGAAGCCCCCCCTTGCCTGCCTGCAGCGCTGAAGAGATCCCTTGATCTCTCATTGACTAACATTGCAAACCCGACGCTTGTTTCTACACTGCACCCGGCCGCCCCCGCGCTGCTGAGGGTGAAATTTCTGTGTGGGCTTGTGTCCCCCCCGGTGCCCTACAAAACCCCCCTGGTCTGCCCTCCGAAGACGCGGGTACTTACCTGCAAGCAGACCGGAACCGGGGCACCCCCTTCTCTCCATTCTAGCCTATGCGTTTTGGGCACCACTTTGAACTCTGCACCTGACCGGCCCTGAGCTGCTGGTGTGGTGACTTTGGGGTTGCTCTGAACCCCCAACGGTGGGCTACCTTGGACCAAGAACTGCACTCTGTAAGTGTCTTACTTACCTGGTAAAACTAACAAAAACTTACCTCCCCCAGGAACTGTGAAAATTGCACTAAGTGTCCACTTTTGAAATAGCTATTTGTGAATAACTTGAAAAGTATACATGCAATTGAAATGATTCAAAGTTCCTAATGTACTTACCTGCAATACCTTTCAAACAAGATATTACATGTTAAATTTGAACCTGTGGTTCTTAAAATAAACTAAGAAAAGATATTTTTCTATAACAAAACCTATTGGCTGGATTTGTCTCTGAGTGTGTGTACCTCATTTATTGTCTATGTGTATGTACAACAAATGCTTAACACTACTCCTTGGATAAGCCTACTGCTCGACCACACTACCACAAAATAGAGCATTAGTATTATCTCTTTTTACCACTATTTTACCTCTAAGGGGAACCCTTGGACTCTGTGCATGCTATTCCTTACTTTGAAATAGCACATACAGAGCCAACTTCCTACATTGGTGGATCAGCGGTGGGGTACAAGACTTTGCATTTGCTGGACTACTCAGCCAATACCTGATCACACGACAAATTCCAAAATTGTCATTAGAAATTGATTTTTGCAATTTGAAAAGTTTTCTAAATTCTTAAAAGACCTGCTAGGGCCTTGTGTTAGATCCTGTTTAGCATTTCTTTTAGAGTTTAAAAGTTTGTAAAAGTTTGAATTAGATTCTAGAACCAGTTGTAGATTCTTAAAAAGTATTCCAACTTTTAGAAGCAAAATGTCTAGCACAGATGTGACTGTGGTGGAACTCGACACCACACCTTACCTCCATCTTAAGATGAGGGAGCTAAGGTCACTCTGCAAAATAAAGAAAATAACAATGGGCCCCAAACCTACCAAAATACAGCTCCAGGAGCTTTTGGCAGAGTTTGAAAAGGCCAACCCCTCTGAGGGTGGCAACTCAGAGGAAGAGGATAGTGACTTGGAGGACAATTCCCCCCTACCAGTCCTATCTAGGGAGAACAGGGTCTCTCAAACCCTGACTCCAAAAATAATAGTCAGAGATGCTGGCTCCCTCACAGGAGAGACCAACACCTCTGAAATCACTGAGGATAACTCCAGTGAAGAGGACATCCAGTTAGCCAGGATGGCCAAAAGATTGGCTTTGGAAAGACAGATCCTAGCCATAGAGAGGGAAAGAAAAGAGATGGGCCTAGGACCCATCAATGGTGGCAGCAACATAAATAGGGTCAGAGAGACTACTGACATCCTAAAAATCCCCAAAGGGATTGTAACAAAATATGAAGATGGTGATGACATCACCAAATGGTTCACAGCTTTTGAGAGGGCTTGTGCAACCAGAAAAGTAAACAGATCTCACTGGGGTGCTCTCCTTTGGGAAATGTTCACTGGAAAGTGTAGGGATAGACTCCTCACACTCTCTGGAAAAGATGTAGAATCCTATGACCTCATGAAGGGTACCCTGATTGAGGGCTTTGGATTCTCCACTGAGGAGTATAGGATTAGATTCAGGGGGGCTCAAAAATCCTCGAGCCAGACCTGGGTTGACTATGTTGACTACTCAGTGAAAACACTGGATGGTTGGGTAACTGGAAATGAAGTGCATGACTATGTTGGGCTTTATCATTTGTTTATGAAAGAACACATTTTAAGTAACTGCTTCAATGAAAAGTTGCATCAGTATCTGGTAGACCTAGGTCCAATTTCTCCCCAAGAATTGGGAAAGAAGGCAGACCACTGGGTCAAGACTAGGGTAACCAAAACTTCCACTGGGGGTGACCAAAAGAAAGGGGTTACAAAGCCTCCCCAGGAGAAATTGGGTGACACTAGAAACAAAGAAAAAGAGTCCCCTGTAGGCCCCCAAAAACCAGACCAGGTGGGTGGGCCCAGAGACACAACCCAAAACAAAGGTGGGTACCAGGGTAAGAGCTGGGATGCCACTAAGGCATGGTGCCATAACTGTAAACAGACAGGGCACCACACCAAGGACACTTCTTGTCCCAAAAACAAACCCCCTAGCAAAATCCCAGGGGTGACCAGTGTAGCCATTGGGGATGACTCCTCAGATGAGGAGGTCTTCATAGCCTTCAACTGGAAAAAGGGCCCAACAGGTGAGTTGGAGATTCCAGAGGGAAGTAGACACTTCCACCACCTACAGGTGAATGGAATCCCAGCCACTGCCCTGAGAGACACTTGTGCCAGTCACACTATTGTGCATGACAGGCTGGTGCTCTCAAGCCAGTACATCCCAGGTGAGATGGCCAGAGTAAGAGTTAGCCCAGACAGGGTCACTAATAGGCCTGTGGCTCTTGTGCCCATAGAAGTGGGTGGAACTTTTAGCTGGAGAAGGGTGGTAGTCAGTACAGACCTCCCCCTTGATTGTCTCCTTGGAAATGACTACCCAGAGGTTAGTCAGAGCCTAAGAGAAGAACTGGTCCAGGGCCAGTCCTCTCCCAAGGATTCTAGAGTGCCTGCCTCTGCAGTAAATGCAAGTAGGCCCCAGAAGAAAAAGAAAAGGAAACAGAGTAGGAAAGGTGGACAACCTTTAGCCAAGGTTCCAGCAAGCCAAGGAGATTCTGCTCCAGTAGGGGAGAACTCCAAAAATGGCTCTGATAAAGTCCAACCTGACCCACAAGAAGTCCTGGCTAGTCAGGCAACTGTTAAGCCTGAGTGGGTGGCTCCTCAGCTAACAGAAGAAAGAGTGGAAGAAGGGTGTTTACTACAAGATGTGGTAACCCCCCACTCTAATACAGCAGACAGGCACCCTGAACCCAAAGAAGCCTGTAACTTAGCCCCTTCCCTTGTAGGTGAAGAGCTAAAGGTGTGGTTCTGGGCACTGACAGCTGTCAGTGGCCTCTGCTGGGTGTTAGCCTTTATGGCTGCACTATCCTTGGCATGGTGGTCTGACCCCATGCCAAATAACAAGTTAGGCCCCCTGACCCTGTTGGTCATGGTGGGGTTACTCCAGCTCTGGGTAACCTCTTTGGGTAAGCTAGGGGTGACCCTGGCTAAGATAAGATTAGCAGAGGTGAATACCTCTGACCTCAAAATAGAGAGAATGGGTAAAGACATAAAAAGCACAGACAAGAGGCAGTTCAGACTAGGTCCTATCACTGTGGAAGTGGGTCAGTTCCCCAGAGGGAATGACCTGAACAGGAGGATGTAAGGCAGAGTAGGTCCTGCAACAAACCAGACATTTCCTCTACTCTTCCTCGCCTGACAGACTAGGAAGACTCTTCCAGCTTTGGCTGAGTCTCCTGGCCTGTGGGCTGGGGGGGGCTTGTGTAAAGAAATGGCTCCCTGTTGCAGTTACCCCCCACTTTTTGCCTGGTACTGATGCTGACTTGACTGAGAAGTGTGCTGGGACCCTGCTAACCAGGCCCCAGCACCAGTGTTCTTTCACCTAAAATGTACCATTGTTTCCACAATTGGCACACCCTGGCATCCAGATAAGTCCCTTGTAACTGGTACCTCTGGTACCAAGGGCCCTGATGCCAGGGAAGGTCTCTAAGGGCTGCAGCATGTATTATGCCACCCTAGAGACCCCTCACTCAGCACAGACCCACTGCTTACCAGCTTGTGTGTGCTAGTGAGAACAAAATGAGTAAGTCGACATGGCACTCCCCTCAGGGTGCCATGCCAGCCTCTCACTGCCTATGCAGGATAGGTAAGACACCCCTCTAGCAGGCCTTACAGCCCTAAGGCAGGGTGCACTATACCATAGGTGAGGGTACCAGTGCATGAGCACTGTGCCCCTACAGTGTCCAAGCAAAACCTTAGACATTGTAAGTGCAGGGTAGCCATAAGAGTATATGGTCTGGGAGTCTGTTTTACACGAACTCCACAGCACCATAATGGCTGCACTGAAAACTGGGAAGTTTGGTATCAAACTTCTCAGCACAATAAATGCACACTGATGCCAGTGTACATTTTATTGTAAAATACACCACAGAGGGCACCTTAGAGGTGCCCCCTGAAACTTAACCAACTATCTGTGTAGGCTGACTAGTTCCAGCAGCCTGCCACACTAGAGACATGTTGCTGGCCCCATGGGGAGAGTGCCTTTGTCACTCTGAGGCCAGTAACAAAGCCTGCACTGGGTGGAGATGCTAACACCTCCCCCAGGCAGGAGCTGTGACACCTGGCGGTGAGCCTCAAAGGCTCACCCCTTTGTCACAGCCCAGCAGGGCACTCCAGCTTAGTGGAGTTGCCCGCCCCCTCCGGCCACGGCCCCCACTTTTGGCGGCAAGGCTGGAGGGAACAAAGAAAGCAACAAGGAGGAGTCACTGGCCAGTCAGGACAGCCCCTAAGGTGTCCTGAGCTGAGGTGACTCTAACTTTTAGAAATCCTCCATCTTGCAGATGGAGGATTCCCCCAATAGGGTTAGGATTGTGACCCCCTCCCCTTGGGAGGAGGCACAAAGAGGGTGTACCCACCCTCAGGGCTAGTAGCCATTGGCTACTAACCCCCCAGACCTAAACACGCCCTTAAATTTAGTATTTAAGGGCTACCCTGAACCCTAGAAAATTAGATTCCTGCAAACTACAAGAAGAAGGACTGCCTAGCTGAAAACCCCTGCAGAGGAAGACCAGAAGACGACAACTGCCTTGGCTCCAGAAACTCACCGGCCTGTCTCCTGCCTTCCCCAGAACTCTGCTCCAGCGACGCCTTCCAAGGGACCAGCGACCTCTGAATCCTCTGAGGACTGCCCTGCTTCGAAAAAGACAAGAAACTCCCGAGGACAGCGGACCTGCTCCAAAAAGACTGCAACTTTGTTTCAAGGAGCAGCTTTAAAGACCCTGCAATCTCCCCGCAAGAAGCGTGAGACTTGCAACACTGCACCCGGCGACCCCGACTCGGCTGGTGGAGAACCAACACCTCAGGGAGGACCCCCGGACTACTCTACGACTGTGAGTACCAAAACCTGTCCCCCCTGAGCCCCCACAGCGCCGCCTGCAGAGGGAATCCCGAGGCTTCCCCTGACCGCGACTCTCTGAAACCTAAGTCCCGACGCCTGGAAAAGACCCTGCACCCGCAGCCCCCAGGACCTGAAGGACCGGACTTTCACTGGAGAAGTGACCCCCAGGAGTCCCTCTCCCTTGCCCAAGTGGAGGTTTCCCCGAGGAAGCCCCCCCTTGCCTGCCTGCAGCGCTGAAGAGATCCCTTGATCTCTCATTGACTAACATTGCAAACCCGACGCTTGTTTCTACACTGCACCCGGCCGCCCCCGCGCTGCTGAGGGTGAAATTTCTGTGTGGGCTTGTGTCCCCCCCGGTGCCCTACAAAACCCCCCTGGTCTGCCCTCCGAAGACGCGGGTACTTACCTGCAAGCAGACCGGAACCGGGGCACCCCCTTCTCTCCATTCTAGCCTATGCGTTTTGGGCACCACTTTGAACTCTGCACCTGACCGGCCCTGAGCTGCTGGTGTGGTGACTTTGGGGTTGCTCTGAACCCCCAACGGTGGGCTACCTTGGACCAAGAACTGCACTCTGTAAGTGTCTTACTTACCTGGTAAAACTAACAAAAACTTACCTCCCCCAGGAACTGTGAAAATTGCACTAAGTGTCCACTTTTGAAATAGCTATTTGTGAATAACTTGAAAAGTATACATGCAATTGAAATGATTCAAAGTTCCTAATGTACTTACCTGCAATACCTTTCAAACAAGATATTACATGTTAAATTTGAACCTGTGGTTCTTAAAATAAACTAAGAAAAAATATTTTTCTATAACAAAACCTATTGGCTGGATTTGTCTCTGAGTGTGTGTACCTCATTTATTGTCTATGTGTATGTACAACAAATGCTTAACACTACTCCTTGGATAAGCCTACTGCTCGACCACACTACCACAAAATAGAGCATTAGTATTATCTCTTTTTACCACTATTTTACCTCTAAGGGGAACCCTTGGACTCTGTGCAAGCTATTGCAACTTTGGTTGCTAGGGATAAAGTTTTGTCTTTTTCTGTAACTTTGCTCTTGGTCAAGAGGGAACGTCTGCTTTCCTCAACTGTTTTTTCAAAAGCTCTTTCATTGTAGTCTTGTTCTCTGCATTTGCAGGTTCTAAAAGTTACTTTTAAATTCAAGGTCCTTCCGGATTCCATCGGATACCTAACAAATATCCTTTTGGTATGTTTTTGATTATGTGTCTTTCATGACCACACTTCCGCCATAATATGGAATTAGCAGTCATGTTTTTCTTGAACATTTTAGAAATTCATTGGATTTTTGTTTTATGTAGATCACCATGTCTAAGTATTCCACTATGGTTTTGGAAATGCTGTAGGACACACTGATGTAGTTGTTTCTGTCCTTGATTTCAATAAATTCTTCAATGTCTCTTTTGGGTATTGCCAAATTAAGAAGATGTTGACAAAGTATCTCTCCAACTATATATTAAGGGTTATATATTCAACAAAATATTGATTACAATGCTGCTCATTTTTTACCTGTCCCACAGAGATAAAGGCATATGGTGGAGCATATCTGACCCACAAAGCACACCTTGTGTTTGTCTGAAAATGTAATTATCACTCCATTCCAAATCTCTAGGATCAGTGGAATCATCCTTGCAAAATGTGCTGATCTTATAAGTTGTGTCTTTTTGATACTAAGGAGTTTGTCTTCAATTCTGATGAAAGTATAAATATTTATTACATCAGCTATTAACAACAGAAAGGGTTTTTTAAACTAAATGTTCTATATTTAACTCAGGACATCTTGATTGTTTAGATATTTGATGGAAGATCCTTCATAAAAAATGAATCAAACTGTATATCAATGCACTATCCAGTTCTTGAGCAGATAGAATTTATTCCTCAAATTATCGGACAGCCAGGAGAAGGACTCCACCTTTGTGCATCTTTGTTAAGAGGTAAAAGATAGGCAATGTATAGTGTTCTAAAAAGTACAATAAAGATAGTTTCACCTTCTGCCGAGTTTTGATTTCTGGGAGAGTAGCTTAATTTCATGTAGCATGCTTCATCTGAAAGATGATTTTTCACTTCTTTCATGGTATTTTCTCTGAGATTGTGACGTGCTATTTGTTCTGTAATAGGTCATACTTCTGGGGAGACATCTCTGTTTTCCATATGTTTATTAAATGCAATGTAAAGGTCTTTATGAATTGTCATTTACAAAATATTAATCGGATTATTGGTCAATATATACTTAGGTTTTAAAACTTTTGTACAGCAAATATCCCAAAGTTTTGTGCAAATGCTTCTAGGTTAATTGATGTGTCCTCCCACTTCCTCAGATGTGCTTTACATCTGCATATGGCTTACCCGGCTCATTACAAATTAATGACATGGAATGTCCATGGTTTAAATAACAAAAGAAAGTGAGTGGTAGTTCAATACATTAAAACTACACTCAAAAGAGGCAGTCTTCTTGTAAGAGATGCATCTTCTGGGCACCCCAATGCAGCTTCACTGGCGGTCATGGGAACACATGGGTCATTTATTTGGGATTTAATTAGTGATCCAGCAGGGTAGCAACCTTATTGCATAAATCTTTAACACGTCAGATAAGAGGGGTCACAATGATAAGTTAGGTGCTATGTTCTGCTCACAGTTGACGGCGCACTTGAAGGTTAAAGCTAGGCTCTCCTACATGTATATGTTCTGTCCACAATCTCACAGGAGATATTGCAGTGGCTCACAGATTTACTGTTAGCAGTGCCCAGAGGACAGTTAATCAGTGGGGGACACATATGAAGAAAACATTGGATGCTGTTGGGTCGGAAGCTCTAATGTCTGGAAATCAATGGCTAATTCACAATCAACCGCAAAGCTAGGCTTCAGTGAGGTGTGGTCTTTATTGAATCAAGCAGAGAGGGCTTAAACGTTCCGTTCCATTCAGCACAACTTCTTTTCTAAGTTAGACTACTTTTTTCTTCTAATTTCAGAACTGAACGACGTGGCAGGAGTGCAGATTCTCCCCATGGCCTTTCCAATCCCTCCCTGTCGAGGTGAGAATAAAGCAGGATAGAGGAGGTCCTAGAGCGATGTAGCATCTCTGTGCTTGCTGGCTTCTAGATAATGAGTCTGCATTAGGAAGGAAAGAGAGGTCTACCTTTAATTGAACCAAAGTACAGTAGGATTGCAGTCCGAAATAGGGAAGACCGTCAAAGCAGATGATTGAAGAAAAGCTATGGCATGGATACATAGCAAGTCTAAAGAGCAAAACCTAGTGGCCACACAGTTGGAAAGGGAAATAAGAAGCTTAAAGGAAAAATTCTTTGCTACACATGATAATGAGGTGCTCAGCTGCCTGAAACAGTCAAGGCTCACATTTAAGCAGCTGCCCACATACGCTACTGGATCAGAGTGGATGGAAACAGCACACCATGTCTATGAGACAGGTAGCAAAATGGGTAAACACCTTTACTAGTTGGTAATAGTGGACCTGCCCCTTAGAATAATTCCAATAATTAACTGCCCGTCTGGAGTCCAGGTGGTGGACTCCCCTGCAACAGTCAAAATGTTTGCAGGCTACTATAGGCTATTGTATTCAGGCAGAACAGCATTAACTGCATACATGGAGAACCTCATAATTCATGATTTACATGATAGAACGTAGGACAACCCTGACAGTCTCTTGAGCTCACTCTTACTGTTGAAGAAATCAGTGAGGCTATCAGAGGCCTACCATCATGGTATGGGGCTTCTGGTAGAATGAAGGTATGGAGACTAAACTGTCCCGACAAGTAAATGTCTTGCACATGTTTATGCAGAATGTGGAGAGGCCTGGACCACTTGCAATACAAGTATTAAGATCTAGGGGGAAACTTTGGGGCTGCAAGTTAAATAATACACGTCAACATATGTCCCTTTGACAGGGACAGCAACCTTTGAGAGAGGTAGCAGATGGAACTGTACTGTGCAGAGGCCTTTAAATAGTTGGTCATTTCAATTTCTAATGATATTTCATATGTGTTGGAGCCATAATGTGGCTCCACTGGTTGACGAGATGAAGAAAATTATGTAGATCTGGAACAAGCTTTCATTACTGATTGCAGGAAGGGCGGGCAACAGACACTAAAGAAGATAGTCCTTGTTTTTGCCTCTTCAAAACAGTAATTCAAAACTCATGAGACGTGATGAACAGTTCCTTAAATCAGTCTTGCGGCATTATACATAATGCAGAAACACGTTGACAAGAATAACAGTAATTAGCTATATTATATGGTGTTCTACATGCAAGAGTGCTCCAATATACATATGTTTGATGGATTTGGCACTGGTTGCCATATTTGTATGGTACCCTGTTAAGGGATACCATGGCAACGGGAATCCAATATTGTGTGAGCACCAATACTTGATTAAATAGGACAATGCTGTACATGTGAGGATGTGCAACACTGGGGCCACAACTGCCTAGGCCTTATTTGTTTTTGTTTTTTAAATTATTAAATACGTCTAATCAACATATGATGGAAGGCTAGGCATGGTAGATGTCCAATCTCTTTCACATAGCACTGCAATTGCTTCTGATAGAAGATAGGCTCTTTGGTAACAATGACAACCCGTCCTACAGATGCTAGCTTGATTTGCTGAACGGACTCGAGATTTAGAACATGCTGCGTGCAGCTCTGCAGTGGAATAGATGAGATTGCAGGCTATCTATTGAAACCCCAGTATGGTGTGTGGGAATGGCTTAGGAAGGTGACCAGACTTGAGGCTTTCTACTCAAGGGACTCAGTAGGGATTTCGAAGATAGGACAGATGTGGGAAGGAACGAACATTAAGTAATTGATTCATTCAGTCACAGACCTGAAAAGGGACTATGTTCTACATAACACAGTTTTACTGTTACCTGCACGGTTAGACATGCTTTAGAGGCATATAAACAAGAATCAACTGGTTTGGGAATGCCCTGCTATTAAAATATATTGGGCCTGGGTTCACGTCACACTGGAAAAGTGGTGTTGAGACCAGTAGACAAGAACCCCATGATGACGTTCCTAGGACGACTGGGGATGCCTCAGGACCTCTAGTACCCTACTAGGGAGGTTTATTACTTATGAAGTGCGACATCACCTGTCAATGGACTCTAAAGCACCTTTTCATAGAGGAGTGGATGCGCGGGATGCACACCTTTTTCCAGACAGAGGAGCCACAGACGCAAGGGAATATATGGGGGCTTTAGATTGACTAATACAAGGAAAGCAGCGCCAGCAGAGTGCGGAAGGATGCCAAAGGTCGGAGAGGGTGGTTCAATGTGAAAAATTCATGAAAAAGAGCGACCGTGATCTATTTTATTCTCTTGTTTAAAGCTAAGATAAAGAAATTGATTTTTGTTCACAATAATGCATGTGCCTGGACACACTAACCTTGTCTTAAGTATGGTTTTATATAGGAGACGTTTTATACAGGATGCAATTGCTACTGCATCCTGAAGCTCTGAAATGCAAAACGTCACAGTAGAAATGAGCAAATCGGCATTGTCAATCAGCACCAAGAAACGATGTCTATTAAGGCAGCTAACTGTAAAAAAATTCCTACAATATCCTGGTTTCCATTTCCAGTCATGAGCACAGTCACAAGGCTCGATGAAATACTCTATTTTGAGATAATTGGCACTGGTACACACTAGTAAAGACTGCTATCGGCGTGATCTGGGGCACACATGCATAGACAAAGTTTTGTTGTTTCTGATCTATTATCTCACAGTTTACACACAACAGTGCGAAAACGTTATGTGTCAGCCTTTGCCACAGTGCTCAGAAAATTTAAATGCGATGCGTCTAAAAAAAAGGGAACAAACACCTCAAAATTGGCAGGGATTCCAAGTTGTGGGTTCCAAAATATAGAGCGGTAAGACAGCTTTGATCAATCAGTGTGCAGATGTCAACAGCAAAGATGAGTGTTTACCATGACCAATTAAAATTAAATTATTGGGTCTCATCGGGAGTGAACGAGAGCTTATTTATTTCAGTGCTTTGGTAAATAAATATATAGTCAATCTTGCCTGTGACAGAAAGAAATCGTTCTCCAATAACCTCATTGTAACTTGTGGTGAAGAAACGCTCACATTTCCTGTTGGCATCTACACACTCCTTGGTCTTGTAGACTATAAGAACTGAAACAAGCATTTGCAATGCAATGGGTCTCACATTTGCTTGACTTAGAGCTATTGGTGTTGTAAATTAATAACTGGACTTTTCTTGCCACATAAATTGTTCAACCTGCCTCATAATTTGGTCTTTTTCTGCCACATAATTCCAGTTCACCTACATATAACTAAATCACTTCCATTTACCTTCTTCCTCTGTCCTCTACCAACAGTGAGTACAAAGGAAGTGGGACGGTACCACTGAATGAAATACAAAGCAATCAGGACATAAAACAATTGGTATTTCTCATTGTTTAGATTTAAGTGGGTTTTCTACCTGAGTTGGGTACTCACACAATCTCAAAAATAATATTTTCAAATAGGTAAAAGAAGACAGAGTTGGGAAATCCACTTTTCACACAGTTCCACTTATTTTTTTCTGCTAGACTCTAGAGGTATTTTAACTGAACATAGAGAATTTCTTAATGGGGTTATCAATGCATTCCTTTCCCTTAAGACATGAACATGGGGCACATCCATTTTTTACTAATATAGTGGTCATTCAAAAATCTTTAACCTGAGCACTCACTTAGCAGCTTTTTAGCCTTAAGTGAGAAACATGTAGTAAATTAGGGAGTCAATGGGGTAGAGGATCAGAGAATGGAGACCCCCCTTATCCTCCTTGTTAGGTTTACTATATCTGATGGCGTCTGACATCAAAGCTTTGAGTTAAACCAGTGAACTTTGGGTGGCAAAGCCTGCTTGCTTGCTGAGCAGGACCTGTATGCAGAGCCCCACTTGAACCAAGTGGATGAAGATGTGTGTTACAGGCCCCGAGACACAGAACATGGTAGAAGTCTGAACACATCGGGAAGACCACCAGATCAGTAATGTACATGGCGCAGAACTTGAAATCATAGGAATGACTGTAGCACAGTGGAGTATTCTGACCACCCACAACAAGAAACTGCATCCCAAAAAAGGATCAGAGAGTTGTATTCAAGCTCCGTTTCCATGCAGTCTCTGAATGACTTAGGCAACTAACAAGGATACAGTTAACTCTCAAATCATGTAGGTTTTTCAATGTTCCCTACAGCATGGCATCAGGAGATAGGCCCTATTCACATGCTTACAAAGAAAACAAACATTTGCAATGCAATAGGTCTCACATTTGCTTGAGGTAGAGCTATTGCGATTATAACCTCATTAATTGACTTTTCTCGCCACATAAATTGGTTAACCCTGCCTCATAATTTCATCTTTTCCAGACCTATAATTCCAGTGGCCCTGCATATAACTAAAGCACTTCCATTTACCTTATTCCTCTATTTGCAGCAAAACAAATGAAAATGTTGCCACTTAGCATCCTAATTTAAATCTGCCATGCTAATTCCAATAGATTACCACTTTCACGACCCCACCATAGCAATTTGCTGGCTGGCTAACAGTTCCCCTTAAACAGACAGAAGACAGCCACAGAGGAGAAATAAACTAGAAGGGTCACACAAACATATCAAGAGTATTCAAACAGTCACAGTGTAATGAGGATGTTAAATTCGACTGAATTATGGTTGTAACTGTAATAAGGAGAGAGTATTTAAACACACAAAATTACCATTTAAACCTTTATCAGAAATAAACTTTTGGCATTAGACTGTAATGATCAAAACAGCCTCTAGAGAGCACAATAAAAATGTAATTTGTGAAAGACATGGTCAGATAAAAATATTGTTAGCCCCTAGAGAGCATAATCCCATAAAAAACAGGAGAAAGTAATGCATCATGACCATATACTTAGCCCTTAGAGGGTATTTTTCGGGCTAGAAGACCTTTAAAACAAAACTTCTTCTAGCTATAAACAAAAGTTCTAGCCATGAGAAATCTTAAGACACTGAATGGTGGGAGGGGTTATTATTTTGGGGTCCCCACTAACAGTGTGGGGACCCAGAGATGATGTAGACGGAAAGAGTACATTGTGGTCAATGTTTTGAAGATGGTCCTATTGTCCTAGGACTACCACAGGCTGAGTTATGAGCAAAGATGTTTTGTAAAAGTAATGCCCTCCTAAGAATTATGGGCCAAGTTTCCATGCCACGAATATGCTGATATGACTGGTAAGCTTAAAACAGCCCCTAGAGGACACCACAATGAAAATAGCATTTGTAAGAAACATGGTCATGTAACTATATAGTTAGCCCCTAGAGGGTATAACCACACCAAAAAAATGGCAACAAAAAATGCAGAGTAACCATATTCCCCCCCCCACCTCCCCCCCCGCGGGCATAGTGCATTACATATTTTCAGGAGTAACGGGCCTATAGCATTGACATTGCAAACGAGGCCCTTAAAACACAAGCTATTCCCATCTGGAAAATAAACATTCCAGCCATGAGAATGCTTAAAAAGACACTGAATGGTGGGAGGGGTTATTGTTTTGGGGTACCCACTTAGCCTAATGTGGGGACCTATAGATGACCTAGACCATCAGGGAACGCTGTGCTGAACGTTTCGGTAGTGGCCCCATTGTCCTAGGACCACCACAGGCTGTGTTATGGGCAAAAAGGTTGTGATAAAGAATACTCGCACAGCATTATGGGTCAAGTTTTCCTGAGTGCAGTGAATATTGTAATACTGGCTATCCCACTGGGCTAGGAGAGACGCTTTCACTTTGAGGTTTTCTGTTTTATGTAAAGTATTTATCAATTTCAAATGTTTTAAGGGGAGAGCCACAAGAAATGACTGATTAGTAACTGTGAACAATATGACCAACACATCAATAGCGCTGATCGAGTTCACGCTGCTGTGCCTGCCCGTGCTGTGAGAGCCATGGCCGCCAAGAAGCACAAAGGAGAGAGACAAAAAAAATAGTTTGCACATGCTTAAGTATATTGACAATCGTGCAAAAATCCATGTAACAGGGGCAGTCTGCAAGGTGTGACAAAAACAGCCTCAAGGCGGGACAAAGGTAAAAATTACCAATGACATCAAGTGATTTTTGAAAGGCAAACCCAGGAACCAGTGAGAGAGATGGCAGTGAGGTAAGCATGGTTAAAAGCCCACAATACTTACAACAGGTCAAAGTGCTTGCGTGCTCAACCTAATAACCCGATGGTTTTAATTCCCCTCCTAATCTGTAGCGGGTTTAAAGGAGGCGAGGAACTGTGCTAAACAATCGAGAAAGCCAATCTAAAATACTCCACGGGTGTGGCAGCATTTCCAAGAGTGGGTATGACCACGAGGAGTGCCCCTTTTGCAAAGGATAGCACTGGAAAGGTAGCCAGTAAAAAGGGATAAGCATGTAATCTACTTCATATGTGTATGCCTGAACACAGTCTAAACGAAAAACTGATGGACAACTGCAGGGTCACGAGGTGAGGTCTGGGTGGAACCGAAACAAAACGAGCACAGAAAACAGAAGCTCGAGCCGCGAGGACTGACAATGCAATAAAACTGTATCCAATCTCAGTTGATGCAAGTTCAGCTAAGGCCGGGGATCCAACACCGACTGTGAAAGGGAAGCTGCTTTGCTTCTGCTGTGCGAGGGTAGCTCTGTGCAGTGGATCCGGCTTATGGCTGAAAGGAACAGCAACAAGAGAAGGACCATGCTATTTACTGTACACAAAAACATCTAGCAGAAAAGGTGCCTGAAAACAGGAAGCCGCAGCCAGGGACTGGCTGTGCCCACAGAGATCTCCGAGTGCCAGTCCCCTGCTTTCTATGATCTGTGCTCCAGGGGAGGTGGGAGAGGCACACCGGGTGAGACAGCCCACAAGCATTGCAGTGCACAGGTGCACCTTTCAGAAGTGGATACAAAGATGATTTACAACACGCAAAACAGACATCACTGAGGGCTAACAAATCAAATGTCAGCCCAGCGAAACGGCCAAGGAATACAAATCATTCCTCAAAGATTGAATGGCTGTGCATTTAGTGTCACTCTTGTAAGAAGGATGAATAATAGTTTAAAAAACAAAGAACGGCCCAAAACAGACTGGGTGGTAGTGGTTCACAGTTAACTTATTACGTCAACTGAAAACGCAACTGGTAACAATTCGAGTAAGGATGTCTAGGTAGGTCTAAAGGCCAGAAGCCAGGTTTTCAGAATAACCGCTGGCTAAGTAAAGAAGCTGAATTTAGACCGGTCTGTAAAGGTCCCTTATATTGCTATTCCGCAGATCTGGCTCAGGGGCCACCCATTGCTCCAAGACATAACTAAGGTACCTTGTCATCAGAGCACAGCGTTTGGCAGAAGAAAGAAGACTAATGTGAGATCCCTACGCTGAGGCAGATTCGCGTCTGTTAGCAGAAGCACAAATGAAAAAATGGTAGTGACATTATTGAATATGACGTTCCATTGCCGCAGTGCATCTTCGTCACTTGCGTTTAGCATTCTAGCACAGAAAGATTGTGCTGCGGGTGCAACTGCTAACAGGGGAATGAAATGGAGGTGGATGCTGCACGTATTCGACTGGGAGACTGGACAGGAGTTACGCGCTAGACTCATATCTTTGAGCAATAAGTAAATGGGGACTTTGCTACCTATTAAAAAACAAGAAACAGCATGGGAGGGAGGGGTGGTGGAGACAGGCAAACACCTACAGGAAACTGAGGGACGGGTGTGAGGTGCTGGGGAAGGCAATCCGAGCCAATTCAAAGCACCATGGCTGCCATGAGCGCAAAGGAGAGACACAAAAGAAAAAAAAGTAGTTTGCTCACAGTAAAACATAGCGGCACTCGTGCAATAAACCATGTAACAGGGTCAGTCTGCAAGGTGGTAACATGCCCACCCCAAGGTGGGACAAACGTAAAGCAGTTACGAATGTCATCAAGGGATTTTTAAAAGGCAAGCCCACGAACAAATGAAAGTGATGGGCGTGGTTAAAAGTCCACAGACAGACAAGTCAGAAAGCGCTTGCGCGCTCAACCTAAAAAAGAAACCCTGCCACTTACCTTTGTAGGGGTGCAGCTTTGGAGATACTTAGTTTTCCAAGGTGGGAGCTTATGTCTAGGCTGTCAGCTCTATCTTCTGCACCTATCACAGAGCTCTCCTGGTACCTACACAGATCGTGGGAACTCTGAGCTCGCTATCAAGATTGCCAACTGGCAATGTGTAGGTATGAGGGCCCAGGCAGATTGGCACATTCTCCATGCCAGCCCATCTAACTAATCTAAAGAGAAGTCTACTCCTGGTTAGAACTGGGTACCTTTGACCCAAAGTGGCTGTATATGCAGTTATTTTCTTAATCTGAATGTATTAGCCATTTCTTGCCCTTTCAATCAGGACAGCGAAAAAGGGAGTTTGTTCAAAGCGTGTATGATTTGTTCATGCAACAGATTCCTCTGAACTCTGTGGGAGAGCTGGGGTGCGGTGGAGACAGTCTCAACACCGGCAGACCTCCCAGGCAGCTAGGAGGCCAACAAAGCCTCAAGCAGATCTCGATATGGTCACCGCACTAGGGTAACAAGCAGCATGCAGCTCCAAATGCCGAATAAACACAAACAACTGACAAAGGTACAGTTACTGTAGCTCTTCAATTTGAATGTTTCAAGGACTGTCAATGCTGAATTCAAAATAACATGTTGCAGATGAAGGGATGTACATAAACTTCCGTGCAAGACATTTAGAAGGTCATACACTTGATTCCCTTCCTAGACTTCTGGAAGCGTGATCTCTGCTCTTTAAACTGCTGGAGTGAAGCTCCAGCTTACATCCGCAGTTTTTGTTGGCTGGGCCAGAAGCTCTAGCAGGGCACACTGAATGCTTTGTACAAAGTTTTGGCACCAATCAATCAGGTTGGTGCTTTCTTTATATCTCCTTATTTTCTTTATAGCTTCTTGGATCTGGAATATTATGAACATCGAAACTCCACGTCCTCCTGTCATTCAGAAAGGAATTGAACAAAGACCTCTTCAGAGAACACTACAGGAAGTGCTTCACTAGACTATTCTTTTTCATTGTAAAGGATCTGCCACCCTTGCTCACACTTGGTTATTCTGAAGCTGGGTCCATGCCCTACATGTACCTACACGTATCTACAAACTCTCTCCCGGGTCAAAGTTTGCCTTAGCTGACTCTCCTTTGGGTATTCCCGATCTCAGAAAACCTTGGAAAAATAGTTCCATATACAGACTTTCTTTTTATTGGTGCTGGACAGGTTTTACTTTATTGAGGCAGCTGTTAGATTTATTGATAGGCCACAAAATAGTGGGAAAGGATTAGTAAAGGAAAAAGGTACACAAAAGAGCTTCTAACTAAGTAAAGGGGTCATAATGGCAAACTGTATCAGAATCTATAGAGTGCACTGGTGCCCGAGTAGACGGGTGAACTACCATCTCTCACATATACTTTCATGTCAAACACATCCCTGTTTTAGAGAGCACGTTCAAATATATGGTCACAGCTCACAGACACTTAAGGTGTTGACAAGCAGGAAGCTTATTACTTGGACTGCTACATTTTACAGAGAGGAGCCTGTTAAACTCACCTCCGGAATACACGTCAAGAGTTGTGCTACACTCAGAAAAATATGAATCGCTGCGACCACCCAGCAATCTACTGACCAAGGAAGGGGTGGAAATGACTGTTGGGGACAAGGTGGCGAAACACTTTTGTAACTTGTCACCTTTTAAATGGCCTTGGGCTTTTCTGGGAACACCACAGTTCGGTGGATGGTCAGACCCTTAGAAGAGGCCACCTGGGCACAACAAAGTGAAAAGGGGGACCATCAAGAGGAAAAGAAAATGGTTGGACAAGACAGCTTGTACAAAGAGCTGTGGACATTGGTCCAGAAAGCTACTCCCAAGTAAGAAAATAAATTAAAACATACACGTTACACTCGAAGGAAAACTATTTTGGTTCTGAGAGAATGGAAGTTCCAACTGAACTCTCAGAACACTGTCCGACTGGTTTTGTCCCCAAATGATGGGTACAGCCTAGCAGCACATATTAATTATGTAAACTTCTTGGTGTCCTGGCTTGGCCTTCTTTCAGATAGACTGTAGCCCCACGACAGCGTTGTATGTCTTTATATATAAGTCAGGCCCTAGAGATGTTATATGTATGTTATGTGGGTGTCAAGCTATGAGTATGGTACTTTTTTTTAATACAGCCTTAGACAGCTAACTCCGGGGGCTGCCCAAACTTGTACATTCTCAGACAATATTAAGCAGAGGGATGCAAAATGCAGTCACGGCCGGTTATGATTAAGCATACGTTTGCTGCCTGTTGCCATGTAAACATTTGTCAGTATGGGGCCGGATTCCAAAAGAGCATATATTTCAGCATCTCGGTGTCACAGAAAAAGAACAGAAGAATAACCCTCACAAGCCACAGAAGGCACTCTCGGCAACGCTTGGGAATGACAGCCTTGCATTTTAGATGTGTTAACTTCAAGAAGCTTTGGTTTCCTACCAGTGTGGAGACACATTTGATGTTGCCCTCAAAGGATGCACCCTTCTGCTTGTTTTCAAATTGAATCAACACTTTTTTTGTTACCATACATTGTGCCGAGTTTTCTTGTTTGGATGGGGTCTTTGAACCATCCGAGGGGGTTGGTACATGTGTATAGGAGGTGACTGAGGGAACTCCAAAGCCAGACAAAGAAGTTGCTTCCCAGGAATGGTACTAGCAACATTCTGCCTTTCGAGGGCTGTCTCGGCTTCTCTGCCTCACCAACAAAATGCTGAGCATTAGCTGACCAAACTCAGAAGTTTAGAAGTTCCATAACAGCACATACAGCTGTCTGTGGGTGCCTGGGGTTCTTCTTGGCTGTGGGTGTACCCTCTAGGCATAAAGCCAGTGTAATTGAATACTATTGCTGAGCCTGAGACCTGTGCATGAATCCTCCAACTCCTTGCCTTTACGCCGTTGAGGAGAATCCCATCAGTGTGCTGTGAGGTTTAAACACAAAGTACTTAGTATTGCCATACCTATGTGCCCTAGTGTGTGTCCAAAGTGCTGAAGAACTAAGGTAGCATTTTGATGATGGCCAGCGCTGGGCATTTTTAAAAAGGATTTTACAGTTCTGGAGTCTTTGGTACACTGTTTGCCTCGAGCTGTGTAGAAGCTCCTCAAGACGCAAGGCCTACATCTGAGCCCAACAGACAAAAGCCTGTGCTTCCTCCTGCTTGTGAGAGACTATCTGGGACAGTGCAATGGTTTCCAGAATCCGTAATCCGCATCTGTGAAGAGGACGAATAACCAACCGAACAACATTCTCTCCATACCTAACTCCTTGATCCCCACACCTTCTGGTTACTCCACCAGTCCTACGTGAACTTCATTCTTAGACCTGCATGCAGCCATGTGCTTAAATGCAGACATGATCAAACACTGAATTATCTACCACAAACTAACAGGAGTCCACTGTAATATTAGATGTATTACAGGGGCGTTTTTTTAGGGCATCGGGGCTCCCCCCCACCCCACGTTTCCTACCTTCTATTTTGTTTTTATGATTTACATCGTACAATACGGCATTATTTAGGGATGAGTCAGGCAAATTTCACTGGCAGATAGTCGTGCTTATGCACATGTATCGCTTTTCACAGGGCTTACAGTCTTCTAGCCCTGGCACCACTGTGGGCACTGACAGAGAAAGGCAACACCCCTCTGCGACGAAAGACATGCCTCGATAATTGAACACAGGGTGGGGGCATTAGGCTTAAGCCCTGTGCTGAGCCCGAGGCTGTGTGCCAATCAGTGTGGTCTTAACATTAAGCTGCTGCCTGGCTGAAGACACCTCTAGACACCTCTACTTGGGGGGCGAAAGGTAGAAGGGACAATCAGTGTGCATGTGACTGGCAGCTTATGTGACACCAGTCGTATGCTGTACGCAAACACACTGCGCATGCTTCAGATAGCACTAAATCATGCTGAGTATATCATCTGCAAACAAACACAAATGATGGACGGTATGTGGAACCAATCAAACATTCACCCCCAGTCACAGATCTGGGTTTATTCCATCAATTCTTTTGCTCACCATGCCACCCCAGTTTGGACCCATCCATATGCAAATCAGTCTTGACCCTGTTCCCCATGGACCAGTCGAGCCCGAACCGCCAGGCCAAGTCCTCCCTGGATCGGAAACAAGCATACTGGGACCAGTTTTAGGGTATCACCCTTCATGAGCCAGGCTAGCTCGAATCTAGTGGCACAGTGAGCCTGGGACCCACGTCTGGGCATACCCGGTGCCCTTATGGTGACAAAAGCAAACAATCACAAATGATGGACAGAATGCGGAACCAATCAAACAATCACCCCCAGTCACAGATCTGGGTTTAATTAATCAATTCTTTTGCTCACCATGCCACCCCAGTTTGGACCCAGCCATAGGCAAATCAGTCTTGACCCTGTTCCACAAGGAACAGTCCTGCCTGAACTGCCAAGCCAAGTTCCGTGCTTGCTATGCCACCAGATTCAAGCTAGCCTGGATGATGAAGGGTGATACCTTGAACCTGGTCCTAGGATGCTTTTTTCTGGTCCAGGGAGGACCTGGCCTGGCAGTTCGGGCTGGCCTATTCCAAAGAGGAACAGGTTCAAGACTGATTTGCATATGGCTGGGTCCAAACTGGAATGGCATGGCAAGCAAAAGAAAATGATGGATTAAACCCAGATCTGTGACTGGGGGTGAATGTTTGATTTCTTTTGCATTCCACCTGTCATCTCTTGTTTTTGCATTTGTTGCCCCAAGTGGGAAAGGTATGCCCAGACGTGGGTCCCGTGCTTGCTATGCCACCAGATTCAAGCTAGCCAGGTTGATGACGGGTGATAACCTGAAACTGGCCCAGGGTGCATGTTTCTGGTCCAGGGAGGACCTGGCCTGGCAGTTCAGGCTAGATTGTTCCCATGAGAAATATCTGCATATGGCTGGGTCCAAACTGAAATGGCATGGCAAGCAAAAAACTGATGGATTAAACCCAGATCTGTGACTGAGGGTGAATGTTTGATTTGTTCTGCATTCCGTCCGTCATCTGTTTTGGAACAAATATATCATCTGATCAGACTGGCTTCTTACTAGTTACAAACGCTGGCTGTGACCCACAGTGAACCCTCGCTCCGATACTGTGAGCTCAGTTCAGCTTCCTGGTGTTGGTGATGGGGCAGATGCCGGTGGGTTAGCCAGTATCAGTGAGGCCATTACTCAGGTATGACTTGCTTCGCCCGGCCATAACTGCGAGGCTGTGCACCCTGTGAAAATGTAGCTCTACACTCTTTTCTACCTCACCCTGCTGCCTTCCCTGCGAGCAGTAGACATACCTTTTTCCAAAACTACATACAGAACTACACGCACATGATTATCGAATGATTAATGGGCAAAACTGCGTGCGTGTAAGAAATTGGTGCATGTGATTACTGAGGGCACAATATTATCTCTGTGCTGAGGGAACACAGTGCAAATGATGTGCAAAGCAGCATGCATTCAGCAAACAGTAAACAAAAGGGCGTAAGTAAATCACTCTAAAGACCTGTCCTGGCTCCCCTGCTATACGACTGCTGCATCGGTACTTATTATGTTGTTGAGGCCTGTTACCTATCAAGAGAAGCCAAGAGAAGTTCTAGAACTCACGCACATGATGCAATAGAGGCTCCCAAATGACCCTGGCCCAATCCTTTAAGCCTCTAATAAAAAGCGGGCAACCAGACCAGCTGAGGACCACAGTGTGGGTCAATGACTCTCCAGGTAGAGCTCGCTACAAAACAGAAACTACAAACCTGAGACACTCCTAAATTCAAGTAACCTGGTGCAGGCAAAAGCAGCTGTGCGCATTATATTGCATCATCCAGAGTCTGATTCTCTCAAATTGGATGAAAGCTAGCAGTGACAAACAAACTGAAGAAATTAACCAATGCAGTGCATGCAGCCCGGTATGTAGCGCTTGGCATGTCTTGAACACGTTTATTAGGGAAAGCTTAAAATGTACGAGGCTTTAGAGTGCTTCTAAGTCGACTAAGATCTGGAATATGGAGCTGTCAGGCACGTCGAAGGTTCACAATTAAAAGTCTGCTATTGTCTTATGGGGATTGTAAAGAATAATAATCTGCAAAGACCCAGAGGGTT
Source organism: Pleurodeles waltl (assembly GCF_031143425.1). NCBI lineage: Eukaryota > Metazoa > Chordata > Amphibia > Caudata > Salamandridae > Pleurodeles > Pleurodeles waltl. Next base: position 970,800,454 of record NC_090446.1, on the reverse strand, counting down.
TTTAAATGCCTGCTGAGAGTTCATGGGTTCTGCACACTTCACTCTCACCCAGGCACATATGCTCACTGTGCGGCGCATGCACATTTCAGAAAGGAGTTGCTTGGACTTAAGGCATGAAAATCCATGACTCGCAGATATCCCTCCTGTCCCATTTCCCATTGCCTTCCACCCTGAGTCTCTGGCATGGCAACCCTCCTCTTCCCTCCCCCCATCTTCTAAACTACTGCGTTAAAAATCCTTCCTGGACTTAAATGATTTTTGGAGGCAATGCTCTGCAGAACATTACACACTAAATCTAAAACATTCCCACAATGCAACTTTATTTCTAGTTCTAATACTTGTGCTGTCAGAAATGTTTTAGGTGGTGTCATGTAACAATTATTCATTGCTTGTGCAATGCTATGGACATATCGGTTCCATTTTGTATTAGGGGCCACCAGACGCCCAGTGCTCTTTGCTTTTCTTGTAGGGTAACTGAGCGGGATGAAATATCAGTAGAACACTGCATGAAATCTACGGGTCACAGTCTAAATCCCTTCAGGGCAGACTCAAACCTTCAGCCTCCTAAGAGTCATAAAATGAGTGCCCTTATGTGCGTAAAGGTAAAAAATGTTGCAGTGCAACAGCATCTGCCATAAAAAGCTACATAATCAGAAAATGGGCTTTGAGGGTGGACTCCCCCCTCCATGGTGCTCCATGTAGAGCAAACTGTACGTTTTCATCCAAAGATTCACGTTGTCTGCATTCTTCACAGCTGTGAAATGAAGCACTAGATGTGCACTAGGCAAGACCCGTGTACATGGCATGCAACAGCACTATGCTGTTTCACGTATCTAAGTAAAAGAAATGGAAGAGGTGGACCTGATGCAATCCTCTGCTGTGCAGTGTCTCATTCACACATGATCGGTACTGGAAAGGAGCATTCTAAAGCATTTTATTATCCTTCCTTTGTTAAGAATAATAAATGGTGAACAATCATACAGTCCATGTCCATTGATGATGCTTCTCCACCACAACCACCCTACACTCACTCTTGTCTTATTTCCATCTACTTTCTTCTCCAGCCACCCTCCATTTTTCACTCCATTTATTCCTTCTGTTCAATCTAATATCCAGTCATCCTTGAATGTAATCTCAACTTTTTGTCTTCGCTCCTGCATCCACACATCTGCTTTTTTGTCCACTCTGATCTCCAGTCCTCTTTCCCTTCCGGTCTCCAATTAATTTGTTAAATCTCCCCTCCATTCTCTATTCAACTATTTTCCTTCCATGTCTTTTGTCTTATCTGTCGTGCCCTAACCGACTCTTGTCACTAACACACTTAAACTGTCAACCTTCAATGCTTTTTTCCTCTCTCCCCGCCACCTTTTTTTTAACTCTCACCTACTCTGAAGTTGGTGCACTCTTATAGACTCCCCTCGAACTCTCTCAAATTCATTGGGTTTTGCTCACTCTCTCCTCCAGCTTTTCTTGACTCTCCCACTAATCTTTTTGTCTACTCACCCCTTGAGCCCGCCTCAACTCACCATTTCAAAGCTTTTATCTACGCTCCTTCAAGCCAGCTTACCTGAAGGTTTGCAGAAAGGTACAGTATAGCCAGTAGCAAGAGTACACGAGATGCAAAGCCCTGCCATATTAAGAGAATTATGCAGTACAACCTTTCATAACTCACATTAAAACATATGAGACTCATTAGTCACCGTGCTTGCTTCTTCAACAGCAGAGAAGTCAGGAACTTTGTCAGACAGAGCACATGCTAAACTCTTTGCTTGACTTTATATGTACCCATTTTCCTAATGTTCCTTGCCTGTCTGCCTTGCATGCAAGAACTTTGAAAATTCTGGCAAGTTAAAAAGGATTACTTGTTTCATTTCACAAACGTTTCCCAGGGGAACTTGAGGTCCAACCTCTACTGGCCTGCTGCCATGGTCATGTCAGGCTCACCCGGCGAACTGGGAGGTCTCTCAAAGATTCTTTTGAAAGGCCCTTAGAAACTATTGCTTTTTGGTCAACTTTAGCCAATTTTTTTCAAAACATTTCTCAGACGGAGAACCTGTCTGAAACCTCAGTGGGATAATCCTAGCACTTGCGATGCTCCCCAGCGGATGCAAATTCAGGAGTAAATCTTAACGCCCACCACTTTCAAAGCTCACCAGATGCAACTGGTGTATTCTTCAACTGTGACTGGTGTAGAGGGTTGTTTGCAGCCTTTGTGTCATTTTAATCCATCTTCAGACATATTAACCTTGTATCCTAAATTATGTTTTTTTATTAATATCAACTGTATATTTTTGCAACATATTCAAGGCTGGATATGACCCGCTGTTCAAAATCATGCTATGCTGTATTATCAAACATCTCACACCAACCTAACTCCCTTGCTGAAAGGGCTTGCCTTGAGCTTGACAAGCTAGACAAGCCAAAGAAGACCGGCAGCCATGTTCTGCCTCCGCCAGTCAGTAGTCTCGGACTGCTGGGGTTGCACGGGGACTAAGCTACTGGCCTCAATGAACTATCTTATCGTCGTTACAGACCACGGAAACTCTAGAGGGGTTCCTATATTTGGCATATGTCGGGTAAAATGCAGTGACGATGTTTTGTGCTCCAGCATTTCACAAACACATTCTTTGTTAAGGGTTTGATTGGCAAGAAAATGTTCACTGAGACTAATAAAAACCAGATGTACTAAAAGTTTGTGAATAAACATCCTCTCCACGGCTTTAAGTGGGATAAAAAAAAGTGGTGGGGGGGGGGCGTAATAGAAGCGTGGCCACAGAGGCATCACAAGAGTGCTTTATAAGGGAAGGGGCATTTATATGTAAATAAGGGCGTTACACAAACAAAGTGACTAGAATCCTGTGGCTCACAAATTCATCCAAGTATTACTCAACAAACGATAACTCAAATCAGCAGAGGCATATGTATTCATTATAAGCCGTAAAACACTTCACAAGGTGCACGCGAATTTGTATGCTAATGAAGGCGTATTACTGTAAGGACCTTTCACCAATCCCATCGCACTGTTGCATGAAGTAGCTATTAACTGAGTGTAGCTAGTAACTGAGTGTTCCTGTGGATGTATTCACATAAGCATGCAAGCCCAACAGCAAAGACGATGTTGAATAAACAGGTGTTCGTAAGCGCTTCGGCAAAGAAGAGGGAGCATTTCAGCGCCGGGGTATTAAGCGCTATATAAATGCCACTTTCTCCATTTGAGGAAAAAGACGGATTGACATTTGCTCTTTCCAGTCAATACCAGCCCTGCTGCAAAGCGTGGCAGAAGAAATCATGCAAACAAAAAGCCTACACGGGCTTCAATTACAGCGGTTTCCCTTTGCTCCAAAAGCTGCTGATCTGGTGACCAGACCAACCTTCTTTTGCACACATTCATTTTTTTCGCTCCCACCCAATAGAGGGCCCACAACGGTGCAGGCTCGCCTGCCTCCTGCAGCTGCAAACAACAAAAACAGTTTTATTGCAGACAGGTCTGCTGGTGTGGTCTAATGAAACAAATACAATGCTCGGGAGAGTTCAAACCTTCCCTTTGCCGGAGTAGCTGTCGGTTTTCTTTACGAAATCACTGATTAAGAGGATTAATCTAGAGCCCGGAAGGGACCCGTTTCAATCCCCTTATAAATTACTGCCGGTGCTCAGACCCGGCCCACTTAAAGCCCTGGTCCTCTCCAGAGTAGCAGCACCGGAGTAGTGTGAACGGAAAACAAAAATATAACTAAGCTGCGCACTCCTTTCTCGGCCTCACCCAAAACTGTCTCCTAGATGTAAAAGAAAAACGGTTGTTCAACAGTCACCCAAACGATTCATTCTTCCACAGGGACTTATTAAAAAAACGTAGAAATCTTTCCTACTGGGAGACGAGAAAAGAATGGGAAAAGCACAGCTGGGGACACCAGGCGGGGAGGCCCTGTCCTCAAACATTTTACGCACGAGGTTAAAACGCCTCAGCCTATACAATCATGAAACAAGAACGACTAAATCCCAAGCACACGACATCCTGAAGGACGCTGCTTATCTGCAGCTACTATAGTTTACAATAGCCTAGAAAGAAATTCTTGAAGGAGTATGCGGGCCCCGCGGCAGTTCCTCTAGGGGAATCGGCCTGAGGGCCTTGAAGCAAGTGTGACTACAGGCTCGCCTTGCCACCGGTGGTCCTATGAAGCAAAAACGTTGCTTTCTTTTTGTTGTCCAGCAGTAACACTAAGTAGGTGTAACTTTTTTATTAGCATGCAGAGCGTGTGTAATCACTTTGCGCCAAAACTACTGCTTCAGGAATGGAATGAGGGAGTTAGATCCGTGATCCTTAAGAAAAGTCATGGGGATTGGCTTCAAACATGTACACCTATAGAACGGAAAGGGCATTGTAACCCATCACGTCTACTCTCCTCCCCACTTTTCAACCATACTGTCTGGGGAAGGCGAATTAAAGCATAGGTCACCTACCAGGCAGGTATTTTTAACCTTTCACCATATATAACAAAACCCCTGCTATGCCTATTCTTAACACCAAGAGCATCCATTCAGTGCTCCGCGTAACTCGCAGGTTGTAGACCGGTGAGGTTTATATAAATGAGCCTGGTGCTTTTTCTCCACCCTGCAGGGGGTCAGCACACATATAACAGATGGACTCCTTTTGTCTGATGGTATAAATTACAATAGCCTAAAAGAAATTCTTGAAAGAACACCCCTCCATGGTATGCTAAAAACAGGCTCTTGCATCGCAAAAACTGTTCCCAATATTCTCTTCTCAGATGACATAAGAGAAAGACATGATTAAAAGTAATTTCCTGGACAACACAGTCTGTATTTGTGGCTTACCCTGCTTATACGCTCCCTTGTGCTCAAAAAGTGTTGTCTGAGCATGCATAGAAGATCCTAGGTTACAGTCGTGATAAGGGGCATAGAACATTGCCAAATTTAAGGGTAGCACGAATATCTGTGTAGTGCTGAGCATCTTTACAGAGCTGTGTCGTGAGGGTGGTGACCACGGCCACAAACAAATACAGGATGGAATAATAGGAAACTGTGTCCATTCCATAGGAGTGTCAGTGCCAGAGGACCAATATGACACCAAGTACGAGGACAAGAGGCAGTACGTATAATAAATGTCCACAAGTATAGGCCACCCTCATAAAACTTGGAAGTGCCATTTAAAAAACATCTAGGTGAAAGGCACTGGGTCCTTTCAAACAGAGATTCTGTACTAAGAATCTAGACTTCTGGGTCTCTACTCTACCCCCAGACTGCACAAAGTTCATACTGATATTCCAAGGCACAGTGGATTCAATTAAAATGTTGCAATCAATGCCATTTAAATCAAAGCTGAGAGAACAGACCATCCTCGACCACTTACAGGCAACATGATGTTTAAAGCATGATCATAATAATTACGAAGAAAAAATACTATTTTTTAAGAAAAGCACATTGTCCATTCTTAGGGCAGGTACTTTTTAGGGCTTTGCACCCTAAAAACCTGGACTTACCTATCCAACATTCTAGACGGGCACAGGGTGTAGTCTTCACCACATCTGGGGGGTCCACACCCACATTCAGGCACAGCACCAGTGCTACACTGACCGTCTTCATCTACAAAGGTAATAAAGAGACAGAGCTTTAGTACGGAGACTTTCAGTTCTGAGATATCACAATGCATTCTGGGGTAAATCAGTGACTCTCAGCTTTAATGCTACTATGTATAAGGTGTGTGCAGTGCTTCTATACATATATACAAGATTATAAATGGGCTTCCATACATATGCCAGTGGTGTCCCAAGCACATACTTTCTGCACAGAGATTAGCTGTGGCTCACAACCGTGACAGAGTTCCAACAAATATCCCCATCAACTAGACTTAAATGCACAGAAGAAAAAGAACATTCCCCTACAGAGAAGGGTCCCCCACTTAGCCCAAAGCCCAGAAAACTATCATAGCTTGAGTGTTTATATTGTAAACACTTGCTTAGAAAAAAAAATAACCAACAATTGTAAAATACATTTTAAAAAAATGAATACATACTTTTTGACAATTAGTAACAAATATCTAGACAGAATTTTAACATCCAAGGGATGCCTTTTGTTGAGAGTTTCCTTCAGGAAATTTAAACTCTAATTTAGGTGAGATGACCAAGTTACTTGCCTTTGGTAATATGTGTTCTCTTAGACTCTATGCAGATTCTACACCGTTTGAAAAATAACCACGCATCAGACTGGAACTAAAAACTTTTCGGCAGTATCTCTGTACGGCTTCGCAATGATGACATTCCACTCCAGAAATGATGTCTGGAGCCTATATATGCATCACTCACACATGCTGAAGTAAGTTGCTTTCTAGATTGTCTGCGCTTCCAGACACAGAGCCCCAAAAGCAAACTGGTGTGACCAATATGCAGATTCCCAGACTTGGGATCTTATTAAAGGACAGAGGCCAACCACAGAATGAGGGAAGGGAGGGACCGTAAGGAATCTGCAGCTAGATAGTCTATCAGAAAGAGTGTTACTTAAGGTAAGTAACTTGTTCATCTGAAAGAGACTTTTAGCCGGAGATGCCTTATCATTTAAAGAGATTCCAATGCAGTACCTATATGGAGACTGGTTGGTGGATCTATGAAAACCAGACAGTCCTGTAGGACCAAGCTGGCAAAAAGCCCCTCTCTGCAAAGCTGACTATCCAGACAGTATGAACACTACTGTCACTTGCTCGGCAAATGTCTAGGGCAGGGAATACATGAGCTAGTGCAGTGATAGCTGCTTTGCTCCATGTAGAATGAGCATGCAGTAATTTCAGAGGCTGCTTTTTAGCCAGTGCATAGCAGATCTTGATGCAGAGCACTATCCAAGAGGAGACAGTTCTGTTTGGCACAATCTTGCTTTTCTTCACTCCAGAGAACCCCACAAAGAGCTGATTGTCCACTTGTTCTTTGATACGCTCTATGTCGAAGCTCGGAGGTCCAAACGATGGAGTCACTCCTTCTCAGGGGAGTGAGGCGGAGCACAGAATGCAAGCAAGGTGATGCTTTGTCCAATGTGTAATGGTGTCACAACTTTAGGCAAGAAGGATGTCCAAGTCTGCAGAACCAGTTTGTCTGAGAAAAAAGTAGTATGTGGCGTTAACACACAAAGAGATTGGAGCTCACTCACACGTTGCACCAATGTGATGGCAATGAGGAACACTCTCTAGAGAGTAAGGAGCCTCAAGGAACAGCTTTGGTGTGCACATCAGAAACATAAGGACCAAGTTAGGATCCCACTGTGGCATGAATAAAGGGACAGGGAGGAATCAAATGCTGGAAATCTTTCAAAAAGCACATAACTGGAAACAAAAAGGGCTGATCCGGCAATTGCAAAAAGGCCGAAAGAGCAGAAAGGTACCCCGTAATTGAGCCCAGGGCAAGACCTTGCTGGATTAAGGACAGAAACAACAGAATGTCAGATAACTGCTCCTGCAGGAGGTCTAACTGCAGAGCACCGCACCAAGTCACAAATTTGTCCCTACAACAGGTGTATACCACTTTTGTCATGGATTCTCTAGCTACCAAGAAGACATCAACCGCCTCCGGAGGAAGGTTGAAGGTGTTCAACTGTCACCACTCAATCCTCTGGCATGAAGGTGGAGATTGTGAAGGGACAGGTGCCAATCCCTGCCCTGCTGCTGCAACAGCAGATCCTATCAGTGAGGCAGCAGCCTGATCAGAGGACAAATGCTCAAGCCCAGAACTTCCGGATATCATAGTCTCCATGCCTAGCCCAGGGCTTTTAGGGTGACTTTGGCACTGTCGGTTTTCATCTTCTTGAAAACTCTGGCCAGGAGTGGTATTTGAGGAAAGGCAATCAGTAGTCCAGAATTTCACTTGAGGAGGAATGAGTCTCCAACCAAGAGACATCTTTGAAACTCCAACAAGCTGAAGGGCTGAAATTGAGCGTTCTCTGCAGCATTGAACAGCCAGAGCTGAGGTTATACCCATTTGTGGAAGAGACCTCGCTACAGGTGTAACTGCCACTAGTGATCTTCTAGGCACCAGTGGCTGAGCTCATACACCCTGGCAGATGGTTCACCGCCAGGAAGATTTCTTGGTGATCCAGTCATTTTTAGAGGCGCAAGGTCTCCTGGCACAGGGTCAGAGAACCCTCCCCACCCTTTTTGTTATAGTACCACATGGCAGTGTTGTCTGTGATCATCTAAGTCAGCCTCCAGTTGATGGATGGTAGGAATTCTTTCAACAACAAGCTGATGGCCCTAAGCACTAGAAAGCGGATATAGAGCCAGGACTCTGTTGCATACAAAAGAGGCCTTTGATCTCCACCTCTCCCAGATGACCACTACATCTGGGTCAGGAAGTGAGTGGGGGCCTTCCGCTGACCCAATCGCAGTCCAGTAATCATCACTGCAGATCTTTTGCAATCAGAGCCCGCAAATGCCACTTGGCAAGCTCAGCCAGCTGGGTGCGGGAGGCCATCCGTCCAAGCAGCCTCAAAGTCGACCTCACTGAAATCCAGGACCAAAGATGAAAGATTGGTATCACAGCCTAAATGCCCTTGATTCTTTCCAGGGAAAAAAGCCACAAAGCAGAACTGTGTCCCGAATGGCTTGGATGAAGGGAAGCATCTGAGAAGGTGTCAGATGTAACTTTGGCACATTGATAGTGAACTGCAAAGATGACTGAAGGTTCCTCGTCGTATGGAGGTGGTTAGGTACTTCCAGGAGCGAGCCCACCTTCAACAGCAAAAAGTCAAGGTAGGGGAAAACTAATACCCTGACCTTCGAAGAAGCACTGTCACCACCATCATCACTTTTGTGAACACCAGAGGGGCACTGGTGAGACCAAAAGGGAGCACAGCAAACTGAAAATACTTCTGAGCCACCATAAACTGCAGGTAGTGTTGATGAGCTTACAGGACGATTTATATGGAAATAGGAGTCTTGAAGGTCCAATGTCACCATCCAGTCTCCAGGGTCGAGGGCAGAACTGGGCCAGTCTGAGCATTTTGAATATTTCCCTCCAGAGGAAGGCAGTGAGGATGCTGCTCTAAAATAGGCCAAACACTTACATCCCTCTGGGCACCAATAAGTAGCGGGAAAAGCAACCACATCCTACTTCTGTTTTGGACAGCCTCTCAATAGCCCTTTTGGTCAAAAGGGCTTGTAATTCCTTCTGTAAAACAGAAAGAACGTCCTCAGTCAGTCGTCGGAGAGAATATCAGGAAGTGCGGAGGTACAGAAATGAATGGTAGGGCACAGCCCTTCCGAATAATTTGCAGGCCCACCGGTCGGATTTAATGGCCTGCCAACCAGGCAAGAATCATCGGATCCTGCCTCCTACCAGGTGACAGTGTACCACGAAGAGCATGCTAATGGGTTTTGGCAGATAGGGCTGCACAGGAAGAGGGGTTAAGTGAACTCAGTGGCCCACTGATCTCAGGGGTGGTGGGTGCCACGACTGCAAAATTGCAGGGTACCATGCTGGGTTTGGATTTGGATTTGGATAGGCTGGCAGTGAGGGCTAGCTCTACCCAAGCCACAAAAGGAACAGTAGGACTGATACTGCTGGCGAGGTTAGGGGCAAAAAAGCCTAGGGAGCATACCGTGTCTCTGCTCTCTTTGAAATGCTTGAAAGCAGAGACTTCTTTGCTCCCAAACTGGAGACTCCAGTCAAACCTAATGTCTATGACTGATGACTGGACATCACCTAAAAAAAAAAAATGTTTTTAAAAAAAGAAGAAACATTGGACTGCAGCCAAGCTTGTCGTCCTAGTAGGTGTCATTTCCTTTGCACACTAGATTTGGATTTTTTTTGTGGTAAATAGGTCTCAGAGACGAGCAGTCGATGTAGATCCACAGCTGTATGCGTGAAAAGAAAGGAACTGACAGTGTATCGAAGCAGCACCTTTACAGGCTTTGCGTGTCATTTCCAGAGCGGAATGGCGTAGTGCGGAATCACACAGCTCCATCTACCAGCGCACAGAGGTACTCCTGAAAAGTTTCTGGATTCATCCTGACACCTGGGGAATAGTTAAAGGAGAGGAGTCTTCAGCTGGAAGTCTCTATCAGAATAAATGCATCTAAAAACACATTTAGGACAACTGCTCTCTTCAATATTGAGATACTGACTAGGGTGGGGAAAGGGTGGTATGAAAGGCTAGATATGAGAAGTCGTGTCAAAGCCATTTGGGGAATCAAGGGAACAAAGTAGGGGATATGGCAGAACAAGAATAATATTTTGTAGATCCCTGGAATTTAATGCTATTGCATGTTAGGTTTGAGCCGTATAGGTAGAGCAGTGATCGCTTGTTACGAGAACAGTAAGAGTTGAAGCATGATTGCATCGTGGTGCATTAGCAGAGTGCACGGGGGCCGATTCGCAATAAGAGTAGAGAAGTGGTGCCTCACTGAGCACAGAAGTGCCCTGGTGCCGCTGTGCTTATTGCAGGCCGAGGCTAAAGAAGCAGAGGATGCTGAGATACGAACCGGATAGAAAAGAGCCTTTGTGAATTGTACAGCAGACTCTTGCAGGAGCCGACCTTCTACTGGAAAGTAGCAATACACAGATTTATTCGACATCTACACCATACTACTATCGGCATCATTAACACTTCTATGGCGGCAACAATGTAACTGTTTCTTGACCCTTAAATAACAGCTCTTATTGCCCAGCTAAGTGGTCTCACTTCAGCTGACTTGATGAGACTGCGCAGCACCGGCGGGAGAGATCCAAAATTGTGGCCTGCTCATTATACACACCTCCGAAGGATTCGCAGAAGGCACACGGAGGCCATATGATCTTTTTACAGGGTTTTTGTCCAAATTATTTCAATCCCACAAGCTACCGCAGTTTATTGCCGGCGGTCTAACATGCATAAACATTAAGGTGGAGGGAAATGCATCCAGTACGAGTGATCAGGGGACAGGAAAGGGTGGCGCGCGGCAGGTCTCGCTCTCTGGGAGGAAGGCCTCGGCTCACAGGACACTACGCTGGAGAGGAGAATCTATTCAGCCGTCCCAAGCTGTGCCACTTGCCCCCCGCACCGCAAGTTCCCATTAAGGCCCTCGTAGATCACAGGTGGTGCTAAGCGCGGCAGATTGGACCCTCCTCGCGCTGCCCAAGTGGATAAACACCGTACGTCAGAAGAGCGCGCAGCTCCAGCAGAAGCGAAGCGTCAGGCACCGAAGCCCCCATCCCCAGAGTCTTCATTAGGATTCAGGGCAGAAATGAAAACAACTCGCAGCCCAGCCCCAGCACAGAGAAATGTTTAATTTATAGAGGACGCTAGAAACTGGAGCACAGAACAGAGAGGAAAGAGTGAGAAACGGGGATGGAGGAGAGCACAAGGCAGAGTAAGGGACCAGCAGGTGTCGGGGACAGCCCAGGAGGAGAAAACCCGCGACAATCGGGAGATATGGCGAAGGGCTGAGGGAGGGAACTCGAGAAGGTAACAGTGGAAATGCGAAGAGAGCTCAAAGGACAGAACGTGGAAGGAGGAGGAGGCATAGGTTAGGATGGAAAATAAGAGGTGGGGAGGAGGAGGAGATGGATGTAAGAAGGAGAGAGCAAATGAGGTAAGTATAGGCTAAACGGGAGATTTAGCAATAGTGGAGACATGGCTACAATGGAGGTGGGGAGCAAAATGAAGACCAAAGGGACACAACCAAAGGAGAAAAAGGGAAGAGGAATGAAAATGGGTAAAAAAAGTGACATTGCGCTGCGGAGACTAACCACAGAAATGTAGGGTGTCAAAAAGACAGGCTAGAGGAATAAAAGTAGAATCTTGATGGGAGGGTTAAAAAAGGTGACAACACAAGACCTGGGAGAAGTAGAGGCAAATTAAGGCAGATGTAAATGGGCATATAACAAGAAAGCAAGAGTGAAAGAACTAGGGATATGTAGGACAAAGAGGTAATCGAAACGGAGCACAACAACGATGAGATCGAGCTCCAGCATGGGTAGAGAGAAGAATGAAAATGACACAAGGGCAGCTTGGTAAGGACTTCTGTTGATTACAGTCATGTACTGTCTACCAATGCCAAGTTAACTGCCTTCAGGGAAGAAAGGGAGCATGAAAGAGAAGAGAGGTGTAGTGATTAAGCAAAGGGCATGGTCAAACTGAAAGGGAGCAGGGTAGTGAGGGCAAAAATGAAATTCTGATGCGCAAACACCGTCTCCCACAAAACCCTCGTCAGAAGACTCCACAAGATTGGCATATACAAGCATCTGTTCTCCCATGGAAATGTTCTTTCCTCATGGGAAGAGCCAAAAGGGTCAGGCTGCCACCCTTCACATCAGAGTCCAAAAAACTGATAGGCAGTGTACCACAGGGATCCTCCTTCTGCCCCATCCTTTTCAACATATGCATGACACCACTTGCCAATATCATCAGATCACACATCACCGTCATCTCCTACGCTGATGACACCCAACTCATCCTCTTCCTGACCGAGACAAACACCACCAGAACCAACTTCACCAACTGAATAACCATAGTAGTAGATTGGATGCAAACAACTGCCTTAGGCTCAACTGTGACAAGAGGGTAGTACTGGTCTTAGGCAACATCATCTTCCAATGGGATTCCACCTGATGGCTGTCAGAGCTAAGATCAACACCCACACCCACAGACCACACAAGAAATTCTGTGATAATCCGAGATGACAAGCTCAACATGGCGGTTCAAGTCAACGCAGTGTGCACCTCCTGCTTCCGCATCCAACACATGCTGCAAAAGAACTTGAAATAGTTGCCTCAGAACACCAGACAGACCATTACGCAAGCACTAGTCAACCAGCAGACTGGACCACAGCAACACTGTCTATGCTGGAATCAGCAAACAACTCCTACACAGATTCTAGACTATCCAGAACACCACTGCAAGTCTCATACTCGACACACCGCACCCACGTCACACCACACCTCAGGAAGCTTCACTGGCTCCCCACTCACAAGTGCAGCCAATTCAAACTTCTCACGCACACATACAACGCCCTACACAACACAGGATCAGAACACTTTAACAGTCGCATACACTTTCACCAACCCAACAGACACCTACGTTCTGCCTCACTCTCACACACTCCTTGCATCCGTAAAAGCAAAACCAGAGGTCGCTCATTCTCCTACATTGCACCCAAGACATGGAACGACCTACCTCAACACATCAGAGCCTCCTCTTCTGGAGTTACACAAGAAGCTCGAAAGCTGGCTCTTCATATAAGTACATTGGGACCAGACACCTACACACATTTCCCAAGCACCTAGATACCCTCTCAGGTGATTAGAGCACTACACAAATCAATGTAACATAACAGAATAGGAAAGATCATGAAAGATAGAAAGATGTGTTAGTTAGCAGAAGCAATTCGTGCAAAAAGAGAAAAGCGAAAATACACGGAAACATGGGGGACTCGTGAACCAGAAGTAAAGTAGCAAAAACAAGAGCACAAAAGAAAGGCCAAGAGAGAAATGCCAAGAGAAAAATGGCAAGATCATGGGACAGGCAACATGACAGTTAACTATAAAAAGCATAGACAGACAAGGGAGCAGTGGAGAGAAACAAATGTGGGAAAAAAAAAGACTGGGGTAAGCTTTAGCTCTGACAAGTCTCTGCTGGTGCAAGCATTACAATTACGCTTTTAGAAAAACCTCTTTATATGGAACTGTTAAATATGATCCACAACTAGCAGGCAAGTGATTGTTCATCCCTAGGCACACTGGCATAATCAAGAGAGGCACACTGGCATAATCAAGAGTACGTTAAATAATGTAGATAACAGTAGTTTATGTACAGAAGGGCCAAATTCATGCCACATTTAAAGGCTGTTCACAACAGATTTATTCATACTCAGTGAATCCAAGAGGAAAGATTTCACATAGTAGTTAGCTAGGAAATCTGTCATGGATCCGGAGTATTGGGATCCAAGACTAACACCCATGCACTAGCGCACAGAAGTGCATTTCATATGTAGATAGCACAAAAGTGACTCATGGAAATACTGAATTCAATCTAAAACAAGAGTAATTCCTCTAGGCACATTTAACACCATTGTTTTGTAGCCTGTCTGAACTATTTCATGCAGGAACCAACCACATGCACATTAGTCTTGGGGCCCTCCCCAAAAAGAACAGCACACACAAGCTGCCAGGTGCCTTCTATTCAGGAAGATAAACAAGCTTTTCAGATGTGTTGATCTTCACCAGGTGAAGTGCAGCAGCTTGAAACTGTAAGGCACATCGAGATCATGACCCATGTCGAATTCGGAGAACGGCATAAGATTATTGCTGGCCTCAGATCAGTACTAAATTTCCAAGTGTAAGCGCCAGTGTCCAAAGCTGTGCTCAAAAGGGTCTGGGGTACAATTAATGGCATGCACTAAATACCAAGGCTGTGTGATCTTAAATCTACATTCTGCCTTTTTAATATACTTTCAGATACTCCTTGCCCCTTTCGCTCTCTATTGCTGCTCCTGCTTTTTCCCTTTGTTCCTTTTTTAAGTTGAGCATAGCAGCGCACAAGCGCTGCTTTTCCGACATTTAGGTATCTATGTGGGCTTTTAACCGCACCCACCTCATGCCCATCCCTTTCACTCGTTCATGGGCTTGCTTGCCTTTAAATGCTTTACGTTTGTCCCGCCTTGGGAACCGACCCGGTTATATGGATAAATGCAGGTTTGCTGATATACCTAACTGCGAGCAAACTTCATTTTCTTTTTGTCTCTCTCCTTTGTGCTCATGGCGGCTGAGGCACTTTGAATTGACTTGCTCATGTCAACTGTTTTACTTTACACTTTCAATTTATGGGCAAGAAAAGTCCAGATAGGAATTTACATCGCTAATAGCTCCAACACGAGCAAAGGCGAGACCCATTGCAATGAAATTGCTTGTACAGTCTTTCTCTTGCTTTGTCTTTCTGCTTCGTGCGTTTTTCCTCTGTTGTTTAGGAAAGCAAGATGAGAAAAATAAGTGCCCACTAGAAACCACCGTGAGCAAAAACGAATTACTGGAAGATGATCTGAGGTCAATTCAAGCCTTTTATCCATGTATGATAATCCTGGCATGCATATCATGGAACTAGAAGAAATCTTGACTCTCCGTAGCTGCAGAGCGGCCCACGTCAGATGTGACATCTTCAGCCATCCCGACCTTTCAGCCAGCAGCAATTTGCACGCCTCCGCTTTTTTAAAGTGAAAGTGAAACTGCAATTTGCAAAACGCAATGTTCTCTTGGCCAAGAATGTTGGGCGTGACATGGAGCTACTTGACATCTATGGAGAACCTTGCTAAAACTGACAGGCGACTTAGCACACACAGTGAAGTGCACATTTCAAAGATGGAAAGGATGCTCTGAGAGCAAAAAGGACATATAAACTCTGGCAGCCTATTGAAGGAGCTAAAAAACATCAGTATTTTCTTACATGGTTCTTGAATAAAAAAATGAGAAAAACAGAAGAAAGGGGAACAACAGGGCTATGAGATTGTGTCTCCTCAGATTTGTCAGCCAAGAAGAATCGTCCTAAAACCTTCAACAGGAAATAACATACAAACACTTCTCCCTTGTTGCACCCCAATCCAGCAGACCTCTGTATAAATTACTTAGGAGTATTTACAAAGCATGCTCACCATAGGCTACCAAGGAGCTAAAATTTGTGATAAGTGTACAAGAGGGGGTACTCTAGAAAGGAAGTCTGTTCTGAAATTTTCCTAAAACGACGCCTAAACACAGACTGAGGTGAGAAATGCTACTACAAACTTCAGAACCCACTGCATTTAAGGTTTAACACAACAAGAGTCATGTGGAACCTTGCAAAGGTAAGACCAGTTAGCACATAGGAAACTGCTTTAAGCTAATACAACTTTGTGGGCAGAAATTCAAATGAAGTGATGCACAAGATTTGATGACTCGGGGAAGGTTCTTTAAAATAAATACCATTCACTCCGAGAGGTAAAGCAATTCACATAAAAGGGCTGGAAGATGAGGAACTCTGTTGTCAGACTCACAAGCAAGAAGGGAAATTAAGAACCGCAAAATAGAGATTTGCTGCATCACGACAGAGTTGAGTGGGTACGTTTGCAATATACTGAGCTACATGCTGAGGACCACAAGTCACTATCTCAAAACACTGACCCAAATCTCCACAGCCTACACCTCAATGACAGCCAAGCAAGAGCCTGATAAACAGAAAAATGCCAACAGTGTACACCACTTTAACCAGGAGTAAATCGATAGAATGTTTCAAGGCAGTTATATCCACACCTTCTGAGAACCAGTCATAATTTCTAACAAATGAGGTGGCATCACATCTCCAAGGTACAGTAGTTGTATACAAGAGAATGGAAGAGGTCAGACGAGGACATTTCTGATTGAAGACAGAGTGCTGGCTTTCACGTAGACTCCTTCATAATTAGACAATGTTATTCACCCTCCTGACAAGCAGCCAGTCACACTGGCACAGGACCAGAGGAAAGTTGTGCAGCTGGCACCGACTTCAAGACTGGCAGACAGTTTAGAGGAAAATAATCCCCCCACAATCTCCCAAAGGCAGAGATATCGAGTGATGAACTGATAGAGGACAGTTGGCTGAGTGAGAGCCTAGTCAAAACGATCCAGTGCTTGCAAAGTTCTTGCACGCCATATACCAAGCTTTCGAAGGAGAATCACAGAAATAAATTTAAGCTGGAAATGAACGGCACCAAACACCAGAGCAAGTTATGTTTAAGGCGACCTAATAACAAGCAGAGCTATGCCACATCAGAACAATGTGGGCTCTAGCAAATGCTAATGAAAAGGGCTCAGCTCCTGTTATCGAGGCCTTGTTCCTGCCACACACTATAAAGTGTCTCAAGCTTACTTCCCCTCCATCCACCCATTATTTCAAGCACTTTTTGCCTGCTTGTTTGCTTTTCGTGAACGATATGTGGTTAATATTTAATGTGCACAAAAGTAATTGTCTACCACAGAGCAGGAGCGGCACTAAAGTAGAGGATTTGTCCTAGAAGGGAGGTCGCAGGGACAGGAACAGAGTGGAAAGAAGACAAAGGTGTTGTGCAGGGACAGATAGGAACAGGACCCATTGAAAGGGTTGAGATGAGAGCCATACAATAGTCTAATATTTCGGTTTTTCCAAATGAAGCCTGGGTCGGAGATGACTGGAAGGGGGGCTTCATGGAGATGGATCAGTAGGCAGATCTGAGTAATCTTTGAGTAAGCCACTCTGAAGATACCATTTGTGGGCTAGGCTACCAATTCGAGCACCCAATTAAAGAACCCAAAAAGTCCCACAAATCACACAGCCTAATGTAACTCTTGGTAAAAGCCAGCAGAGGTGCCTACAGCTGGTAAAGGTTGAAGGAAAAGGTGTCCCAGGGCACAGGAACATTTTGAAAGATAGGGTTAAAAATGTTCTATGGATCCCAACACTTGAAGACACTATAAGTAAATAAATCGTTGTAAAACTAGCCAGTGTCCAAAGCCAGGAGGAGCATGGCTCCCTCACCGTGTGGGCAAGACTCAGGATCCTCCTGGTTACATCATTGTCGGTCCTCAAACATGATTGTCTTATGCAACATAGATCTTGTGTTCTGCTTTCAGACATTGATGAGATACACATCCACAAGATGGGCGTGCTGGTTACACCGAGACTAGCGGACAGTGAATTGCACGGTTTTTTGTTTTTTTTAACTTTCTGAAAGCAATAGTAATTGGTGAGTTTGAGTATTGGTCTGCTCTAAGTCAGCTGAAACTGTCCACGTAGTGGAACGGGCACATTCTGTATCAGTATATGCTGTGCATATTCAGTATCAGTTTATTCTCACACATGGTTATCTTTCAGTGAGCATAAAATGATTTGTCAA
Organism: Pleurodeles waltl; assembly: GCF_031143425.1. Taxonomy (NCBI): domain Eukaryota; kingdom Metazoa; phylum Chordata; class Amphibia; order Caudata; family Salamandridae; genus Pleurodeles; species Pleurodeles waltl. Next base: position 970,782,606 of record NC_090446.1, on the reverse strand, counting down.
ATTTGCCCACAACAGAGCATAAATGGTTTCCAGGAGAGAAGCATAAATCTGTTCCAGGTTCAACCTCGTGGCCCCACTTCTTGTAGACATGCCATAGTGGGAACATCCTTTTTCAAAAGGGTAAAAACCTTCAACCAGCAGTATTCGTATTGCAACCACAGCGTGATTCAAACCGCTCCATGTGAAAACGTAAAAAAAAATTCACTGTTTGGAAAATCAAAGCCTCCAAAATAAATAGTAACAAATCTTAATCTTACATAAACTCGTACAAAAGTTTTACCTGCATTTAGTTCCGATAATTAAGACAACCTCACTTCCCGTCAATTTCAGGACGGCTTTGCTATGGAGCCTCGAGTCCTCCCATGTCTGGTGAAAACTTGATAGACACGGTTGCGATTAGCATGATTTTAGAATGGGGATATCACGGTTGAGTACACTTAAGATTTTACATGTTTATATTTTGAGGTCTGCAAAACAATGGCTTTTCAAAAGTTATTGTTGCAATGCATGTTTGCACTTCCCCGCAAAAGAATCAATGCTTCCTTCTACATATATGGCTTACTAGTCACAAATTGGCAGACTGTGTGAGCGTACATCTACATTGAGAAGGGACTAGTGAGCATTCAAGAGCGTCAAAATAGAAGAGAAACAGGCCTTTTGTGTCATAAGGTATGACCATCAGCTGTTGTGTATAGGTGTACATGGTACAGACACGTTTTCCATTTCCTTGGGAAGTGTAGCAGACTGTTCTGGCTTGAGAGGCGAATGTGCCCCCATTTACCCTCGGTAATTGTGAAGAGACTTCAATCTGCTCTCTACATTTTAATGGAACACTGTAATCAGTCCGCTCTTCAGTCCGCTCTTCAGAGGTATGGAGGTGTAATGCCAGGTACTAATTTATATAACATGTTGCAGACTGGAAATTAGTCTGCATGTCCGATAATCCTATTAACCACACACACATTTTCAGTATAGCTGTAAAACCACCATGATGAAGAATAAGTTATTTACCGTCAGTAACCCCTTATACGGTAGAGACTATCCAGCCGCAGATTCCTTTCCTGAAAATATTCCTCAGGCATCAGACTAGACACAGAACATTTTGAGCAGTCTCCTTACACGTCAGCAGGTGGTGTCCTTCGACTCTGCTTGCCATTTCTGGTGCCAGAAGTGACATGCGTGGTACCTATACAGGTGCATCAGTTTGTGACAATTTTTCCACATTACAAGCACAGAGCCACACTGAGGTAGAATCCTGAAGGATCTCAGAGATGAAATGTACAGTTCGTAGACAGGGAAGGATGGAAGGGTCAGTAAGAAACCTGCGGCTAGACAAAGTATATGTGTATATATATATATATATATATATATATATATATAGATAGATCACATTTGTCAATGCATGTGTGATTTCACTGGGGGCTGCAATCGGCCCCCAGGAAACCACACCCATATATAAAAGTGATATATATATATATATAAATAACGAAAAGGAGCACTCCAAGGATTCCCAGCCACAGTTATTTCACCCAGCATGACTCGTTACGGCTGCTTGCTTTTCTCAAATGCCGGTAAAAAAGGAACACTCACTCACAAGTGCTTTAAATAGCTTTCCTTTACTGTTCTTATAAGTGTACACGTAAGTAAAAAGGGACTAAAATGTCTCCAAAAATCACATAGTTAAAAGTGCTGCCATAATAGCATGTGTTATCCAATATTTAAAAGTCCCAGTCACAGTTTCTCTTGAGTAGGTTTAAACACCAGAGTGGTTCTGGGCACCTTGTGGTTCTCATGTCACTTGCACGCTTTTAACTTTTGATCCTTCATGTTGATTATATTGATTATAAATTATAAAGCATGCGAGTGTCTCTTGGTAAGTTACATAAGCTGAGCCATTACATCCAGCCATCTCTTTGCCCACATTTTCTCTCCATACCTGAAAGCAAAAGTTTAATAATGGCGCAAAAACATGTTGTCATGTCCTGAATAAACAGCAAGCATTTAGGAGTTTTCCAGGCTATGGCAGTTATAGCAATACATTTAAATTCTTCACAATCGCCATTCTTATTGCTTAACACTTGAGGATGGGTGCCTTCTGCATGCAAATGGCATGCACGTTAATTATGACGAACCAAAAGGCTATTATATATATATATATCTCCCAGCAGTTATCTTGCAGCGTTCGTCTTCAAAGCATCAAAGCAATGCGCATACTCCAACCGATGCGTTTCACCCGTAGCTTTTAGGCAGCAATAAAAAGTCAAGCTAACTCTTGTGATTATGCTTCTGCAAGAAAAGGATCGGACTTTTGCCTAGTAGCAATTTTGATGCCATAACGTAGCGCAGAAGGTTTAAATGCCTGCTACAAAGATCAAATCTGTATTTTATGTGAATAGCTGAGTGGATCAGTAAAGCCAGCTATTACCTGCGCTATAATACAAATTAAATGTATGTGCAAGGGGGACTATGGCAAGATAAAAGGCACTTTTGCTGGGAGGTAATGTGGGAATCTGAGGAGGTGTTCTCAGGAGTAGGAGCACCAATAATGATTGTCAAACTGGGCACCACAGGCGCTAAAGACTGTGACAATGGGTATGTGACAAGGTGAAGTAATGGTGTGTCTTTTTGTTTTTTTTAGTGACTTGAGAGAACGTGCTGATTGAGGGAAGAAGGTAAGGTGATTCAACTTTACTGTTGCACGCAACACACACACACACCCTGCGTCAGGAATGGATCACCCCAGTGTCAACAGCTGCCCTCACGTAAGGATTAACATTGACCGTTGTGTGATGCATTCCTGTCACAGGCACTAGGCCTCGCCACATAAGAGTGGTACCATTTTTATCGGTAGACCTGAGGAAATGCTCGGTGGAAGGAAGTTTGAGGCTTCCCTCAGATTCCAGAACTTTCCATCGCCGAAATGTGCAGTAAATGTGTTTTTTAGCCAAATTTTGAGGTTTGCAAAGGATTCTGTGTGACAAAACCTGGTGGGAGCCCCACAAGTCACCCCATCCTGGATTCCCCTAGGTGTCTATTTTCCATAAATGCATAAGATTGGTAGGTCTCCCTAGGTGCCGGCTGAGCTAAAGGCCAAACTCCACAGCTAGGCACTTTGCAAAAAACCGGTCAGTTTTCATTAGAAAAATGTGGTGTCTACGTTGTGTTTTGGGGCATTTCCTGATGCAGGTACTAGCCTACCCACACAAGTGAGGTACCATTTTTATCGGGAGACGTTGGGAAATGCTGGGTGGAAGGAAGTTTATGGCTCCCCTCCGATTCCACAACTTTGCAGCACCGAAATGATAGGAAAACATGTTTTTTTTAAGCCCAATTTTGAGGTTTCAAGGGATTCTGGATGTCAAATCTCAGTGAGAGCCCCACAAGTCATCTCATTCTGGATCCACTTTTCATAAATGTATAGGTTTGGCAGGTTTCCCTAGGTCATGGGTACTCCCAAACATTTTCTCAGGGGCCACAAAGTTTGGTCTGTGGTCCGACCGAGTGAAACCAGAAAACCTGGCATTAATCCAAGCTTCCCAACTTTACAAAACTGTGTGATCCTAGGCAATTGTTTTATTTCACGTCCCCTTCTTTTTCTTCATTATTGTATGTAGGAGGTCCTCACAATGCATGACTCTGGTATGTGCGCTGTGCAAACCATTCTACTGTGTTTGATTTAATAAACTATAAAGTTGTTCATGTATAATGGCAAATCAGGCCAAAGAGTGCAGATAACAACTGACTTGCCTCTTAGTTCACTATTGGCATTATTATCAAGGTGGGGGTAAGAATGAATGTTGGGAGTGGGGGAAGAATCAAAGTTTCTGAATGTATGTTTGAAACCTTCCTTTAAAAAAAATACTTCTCCGTGGACTGTTGGATTAAATGGCTCTGTGTGTAAATGAAATACACTTTTTGGATTTTTAAGAACACTTAGTTATAGACATTTGCTGCAAGATTTCTTAAAGAATGAAAGTGTTCCTGCAGTTAAAGCGGTGCAGGACAAATTCCTTACTTCCTTTCCTCATCTTCTATCATGTTTAAATAAAGTGTCCCCTGTTAAATGGAGTAAACAGCAGCCTAGTGCTACTGCTGCTCTGGGGGCCGCGTGTAAAGGTCAAAAGGGCCGCATGCAGCCCCCGTTCCGTACTCTGAGTATCACTGCCCTGGGTGCTGGCTGAGCTGGAGCCCAAAATCCACAGCTAGACACCTAGCAAAAAAACATCATTTTTCAATGGAAAAATGTGATGTATCCATGTTGTGTTTTAGGGCGTTTCCTATTACTGGCACTAGGCCTATCCACACAAGGGAGGTACCATTTTTATTGGGAGACTTGGGGGAAGAACAAGTGTTATTGTCAATTGTCTTTTTCTACATTTTTGCCTCCCAAATGTAAGGCAGTATGTAAGAAAGAAGTAATTTTGAGAAATACCCTGTAACTCACATGCTAGTGTGGGGACCCCCAAATTCGGAGATGTGCAAATAACCACTGTTTCTAAACTGCTTATCTTGTGCCCATTTTGGAAATACATAGGTTTTCTTGATGCCTATTTTTCACTCTATATTTTACCAAATTAATTGTTGCATACCCTGTATACTATGAAAACCCATTGCAAGGTGCAGGTCATTTATTGGCTCCGAGTAGCTTGGGTTCTTGATGAACCTACAAGACCTATATATCCCCGCAGCCAGGAGGGTCCAGAAAACATAACGGTATATTGCTTTCAAAAACGTATCATAGCTGGAAAAAGCTACAGAAGAAAACAGTCAGAAAGGGCTGTTTTTTCAACTCAATTTCAATATTTTATTGCAACTGTTACTTTCTATAAGAAAATCTTGAAGGATCTACACAAATGACCCCTTGCTGAATTCAGAATGTTGTCTACTTTTCAGAAACGTTTAGCTGTCCGGGATCCACCACTGCTTTTACACCCATTTCTGTCACTAACTGGAAGGAGGCTGAAAGCACAGAAAATAGAAGAAATGGGGTATGTCCCACTAAAATGTCAAAACAGTTTTGAAAAATTTGGTTTTCTGATTCAAGACGCCAATAGTGCTCGGAATGGTGTATGTCAGGTCCGCTTTAGTCCTCATCCGGGACCTGCAACATGTGTAGCATTGCAGCTGTGCACGTTGATTCGCTGCCTAATGGCCGCTCTGCCTGCGACCTTCCGAACATTTCAATATCTGAAGTCCTCCAGGTCTATGGATGTCCTGCTCGGACACTGTCCACTAGCACGTGTTCAGGGTAAGGAAAGGCCCAGCCGAAGAGAGAACGCCCAGTCTGCTGTAGACATAGGGACTGATGCCAGCATACCTGCCAACATCGGAATTTCTCTATACATTGACCTTTGTAGTCTGTAGCGATGCACGATACCGTGGCTGAAAACTCAAAAACAGAGCGCACTGAACAGGCAAACATGACTGAAATACAGCATGTACGCAAGACCGACGAATACCACAGGTTAACACTACCATGTAAATAGGTAGGTGGGAAAGGTCCTCCGCTTGGAAATGGAGCGTCCCGGCCTCTGGTCAGATCTCAGTGGTGTCCACGACCACGACGTCCGACTTCAGCCCCGGCAGCAGGAGGCAGGAATGGCCGTTGGCGCTGCGCCATGAGGCAGGTTTATGATTCTGATTCGGACAACACGCCTTCGTCTCCGTGTCTGAATGTGTGCTGCGGGCCCCTAGGAAGGGCGCTTGGAAAGGGCAGCCAGTTCGTGAAGCTTTGCTGTTTGTGGCACCGACTGCCGGCGGGACGGCACGGTTGCCCTACTACACTTGAAACAGAAGGTGGAGTACTCCGCTAATGCACGTCCATTTCCACTCCCAGAGCCTCTTGACACCTGTATTTCAGTGCAATGCGAACTGTGCAGGGCGCCTTGGCAGGTCGAGTGCTTTAAGACAAAGTGCAGAGAGTAGAAGGGGGAGAGAGAGAAAGAGAGGCGAGACTCTAGGGGCTTGTTGTGGGAGCGCGCAGAGAAACTAGGTACAATGAACAGCAGATCATATATACAATTACAACGCGGCTCAAACAGGTATGCAACTGCTCCAAGCGGCGAATTAAGTGCATAAAAGCACCGGAACTGTGCTCTTCAGTATAATGGGAGCAGAGTCAACGAGTGTGGTCAAAGGTGTGGCAAAAATCAAGAAAACACTCTGCAACCATTTTGTTGGCCTTTTCCAGGTAAATACATATAAAACACAAAGCACACACTTTACAATAAAACTGCATGAACGTTGACGTAATCAGAGGGAAATGCACTCTTTTAGTTATGACAGCTCGATTGGTTAAGACTATCACTGAGAGTCCTGTGTATAACCAGTCTCAGAACTGACAGTGACGTGTGTTTATAGTGCTATGCGATCCATGTCTACGACTGAAAGCACTGTAAATATGCATTCAATATTTTAAAATGTACTAAAAGGTTTATTGTTTAAGATAAAACAAGTTACTTTTAAATGTATACATATATTTTAGTTATAAACAACCAGACTGTAGCTAATGCAAGCCTTTTATATAAGTTTCTCTTAGAAGGATGCACTCCAGAACTCTAATGTAACAAACACAGTTACATTACCGTTCAAAAGCAATACATATTTATCACCATGAAGCCTCAAATAACACCATCAATTAAAGCTGTACATTGGTTCATTTAGACTTGCTGATTAACCAACTGTCTACATATGCATTTATTTAAGGTTGAAGGCAACATGACCTGAAGGCTTTTCTTTTCCTTTCCAGTATGCCTCGCCCGTGGCTTACAGAAGAGGGGACTCCTTCCCACCAGCCAGAGGCAAGTCAAGTTCAGAAACAACCATTCAGGAACTGCTGTTTTGTAATAAAAAGTAGTCAACTGTTTGTAAAATAAAAAAATAAAAAAGAGTGGGAACACACTTCTAAATAGACCCGCCTACGTCGAGCACTGGTGACAAGTATACACAAACAGCAAAAACAAGCACTGGCAAAGCCAATACATCTCACCTTTCAAAGGTGTTAGATTACCTTTCAGGCTTCCCAATGTCTTTTTTACTGATGTGGAATAGCATCACCAAAGAGAGAAGACAATGTTTGTTGACAACGTGGAATAGCGCTGGCAAAAGAAAAAGCCACAATGGCTGCCACTGAATGATGACATTGCCGAATATCAATCACCAAGCATGGACATGCATATGCTTATGATGCAGTGGCAGACGTTTTTCCATTAAAAGATCCAAGTTGACGGATGTCCATCTTGGATTGGTAAATTTAAAAAACGAATATAAAGTGTGCAAAAGCATATTATAAAGAAATGAGAAGCCTAGTAAGTAGCTAATTGAAGCTATCTGGGCCTCCAAAAAGAAATAAAAAGTAAAAGCAATGTAGGAGTTAAGGAAGGAGTCAGGGCATGGATAGGTGAGAAAGGGGGTGGGGGATGTGCCCCAGAATGCTGCAAGCGGCAGGGAGCAACAATGCAATATCAAAGAGGGGGAGCAACAAAGGTATTTGGTGTGGGGAAAGTTAAGGAAAGTGAATTAAAAAAGTAACACGCCTGAGGGAGGAGGAAAAGATGAAGGGGAAGAGCAACACAGGTAGCGTATGGGAGAAGATGTAAGGGGGAATCAGCACACAGAGCAAGAAAACAAAAACATATGCACTCCCATGTAAAGCTGAAAGAAAAAGAAACAATGGAGGAGTTGGGGAAGTGGGTACTGAATTATTTTTTTATTTTTTAAAAAGACAGTAATAATCCGGTGGGAAAGGTGTCAGGCAACCAGCAACATGGAGATCATGGAGAAGAGTTGGGATACAGCACACTGGGCGGGGAAACAAACATGCACTCCCAAGAGTGCTGAAAGAAAAAGGTAGTTCCCTGTCATGACCCTTGGAAGGATACAAATCATCCAATCATAAGGATGATAAAGAAGCTATCTCCGGGGAGGGAAACATAAAAGAAAGAAAACTTTTTAACAAGAAGCAAGCAAATGATACCAACAAGGAAGCTGCCAACAATTTGCAATGGGCAGATCTGAAACCCACGTTAAGTATGGATATTCCACACAACGGGTTTTGGTCAACAGTAGGTGAGACCTAACAAGCTATAAAACAAACACTGAAAGGGAAGGGCTGTGGCTATACTTTTACAGGTAACAGGATAGCACAGTAAGTTAAGCAGTTACAATCCAGTACGGCTGACTGGTCTCTCATCAATCGATACAGCACTTGTTAATTAGAATGCTTACAGACATCAAAGAATATTATTGTTGTTGAAAAAGGCGACCTTGAAGATGGTGCTTTATGATCGTGTAATTTATTATAATATTGCTAGAGGTTGTGTGTCTTGTTAAAAGGTTGTACAGAGAGACGTGCAATGGTTTTTAGATGGATAGTGAGACCGCATATAATTTAAAGGCAAAGTCTGAGTTGGAGTAAGCAGCAAATGATGCTGATACTGGCACAAACATGGGTAGAACAGATGGGCCTGCGCTTCTTATTTGCCAACACTGTGCTGGACAGTGGCTTTCGCATGCACTCTGCAGAAAGTATACTGTTCTTAACGGCTTTCCAACCACTTTGCCACATTGTATTTTCACCAGAAAGCAGGGCTTGCACCTGTTCCTTGCTTTCCAAAGCTGCACCTATAGGAATATTTCTGCGCTGGAAGTGTCCTTCACAAGGCCACCAACCATGTAGTGATGCCGCAAATGGACAGAGAATTGCACCTGGAGTGCAGACAGCACACGCAGATCCTTATTATTAAGTGAAGAAAGAATATTCATCCTCTTCTTCTCAAGTATCTACTTTGGACTGTTCATGGTACAGGACATTGATTGTGATTGATACCGTTAATGTAATGTCCGTCTTAAAGTACATACATTGACTGGTCTTGCCCACTCAACTTAAAGTTGGTCGCCACTTTGTTAGTCTAGAGCTTCCACTTAGAACAATTTGTGTAACACAATTCAAACCTGCATGTTGATTTATTCACAACATGAGATTAACATTTCATGTAACGCATAAGTATAGCCACTAATGCCGGATTTTGGGCTAATAATATGGGAAGAATAGAACCCTCCCCCCCCCCACCAACTTAATAACTGCAATATAGGTAGGTTAAAACACAACTCTTACAGCATCTCTGCTCAACTCTGGTAGTAATGTCATAAGCACCAGAGAAATTGTGTGTTAAGCAGTGTTTTAACGGAAGATGGATCCTTTGTAGATTATAAGATTTAGGCTTATTCATCTTAATTACAGGTTACAGGTAATGCCCCACCAGGAGCAGCAATCTTACTGCTCAGCCCACTCTCACCAACTGAACATCCACACCAGTCAGGCACTTTTCAACATTCTGTGACCTCAAAAACATAATGGCTGAGCAGCAGAGAACTAGTAACCAAGGAGAGAATGCACAGCAACAATTAAAGTCACAACAAGCAGTACCAACAATTTTAAAGTCAAGAAAACACAATACAATTCCCAAACCAACTTAGAAAAACAGAGAAAAAAATAATGAACACAAAGTCACCAAAATGATTAAAATAGTATAGAGGGACAAACAAGCAGATATTAATTTTTTAACATTTTAAGAAAAACATTGGCTACAAAAAGTAAATCCATAGTTATAAGTATTAGTTCATTGTTTTACGGGACCTAGGCATGATTTTAGGGTGATAGAGTGGAGGTCTGATACACAAAGTAAGTTGTCTTGATCACAGTTTTTGCCTTCTGCCTTAATCTTTTTTTCTGGGAGTCAGAGCCATCCAGTATGACAAGGTCGGAGACTCAAGTTGGTGAACATTCTTCAAAGTGTAGTATCTAGTCATCAAGCTGCCGTCGAAGGCATTCGTTATGTTGCCAAATATTCCCAAAATGACAAAGCACGGTGTCATAACTGCCAAAGTTGCTTATGTGCTGGGATAGGTTTGTGCCTTGTCAAGTCCCAGGTTTAACCTTTGGAATAAGTCACTTTTTTGACTGGCTTGAAGGTGTAACTGTAGGGCTCCACAAGGCTAGATTTCTTTTCAGTGAGGTAAACAAGAGTCTGCATACAATGCAGCACAAAGCCTTAAGTGGTACGAACCTGGTTTTATTGTCAATCTTAGATGAGACCTTGCTGGGCAAGCCTCAGCATTTTATCACAATCCTCCACAACTGCTCAAAAAATCCTTTATGGTCACCATGGCAGCACTCAGGTAGCAGATCTGTCTCAAGCCGGATGTCCTGCAGTATTCGTCTGTGATCAGTTGGGCATTGTAGTCTTTCTGCTTTGTGTGTCATTGGAGCAAGCAAACAGTAGTTCACCCAAGGGACTCCTGGAGAGGCGTTCCAGTTCATGGGTGCCAGGTAGATGTCAGGAGTTTTTTTTAGTCTAGCAGGAGGTTTTTCTCAAGACAGTTTCTTCGTAGGTCTAGTAATGTTCTGAGGAGGTGGTGGTGAGGTGCCATTAGTCATGTGCACTAGCTAGTAAGTGGAGAATTACCCTTCCCCATGCCTGTCTACTTTCTCACACTACATTTGACCCCGTTTTGCAGCACTTCCTATTCACTTTACTTTAAAAAAAACAAATAACCCACTCAGTCCTCAATCTTTGATGGCTGAACTCTCCTCCACCAGAAGTGTTTCTGGCTCTCTCCATATTTACTCCTCGGTTACATGCCTTCTTCCAAAGTCCTAACTGGTTTTGCTTGAATTTGAGAAAAAAATTATTGTAATATAAGTGGGCTCTGTGAATGAATAGGGGCAGCACAATTTGGCATCTGCATGTCAAAAGAGAGAGTGTCAAAGCTGTTGTTTGTTCTACAGCCTGCTTCCACCTCCTCCCAAGTGCTGAAGTCCTGCAAAGTGGTCAGTTGTTGACAAATCCCCTGCCTTCCTGGGACTAGAGGCCAGGCCACTGGCCTCCGCAGGCGGGGGCGTTAACTCAAGCCAAGAATGTGCAATGGCCTCTGGATGGTGTGATGAGTCGCAGAACTGGTTTAAAGCAAGTTCTAGCTACGTTAGCACAATACATGTTTATGAAGTTACTTTTGCAACAAAGTTATTTAAGATCAGATTTCACCAATCAATCAGTTGTTCAAAACTAAGGGAAAAATAACTGAATAACTTTCCAAGCATTTTTCCAGTCGGAGATGTGAAATATTTGTAATCGTACCTAGGCCTGTTCTTGGAGAATGTAACCCACCTTGCTCAGTAAAAACTGCCTTTACAACTTCAGTCACTTAGTGTTCAGTATTTAAGTGAGCTTACAATACACACAAGGGGTAACATATTCACAAATAAAGAAGCATTCCTTAATGATAAATACATTGTCCTTTCTGGGCCATTACGGTACTTTCAAACTGTATCACAGAACACGGTAGTGGTACTGGCAGCCATACTTTAGCCATATATATGAATATACACACTGCAGACCACATATTCCATTTACCTTCCATTTCATTAGTGCACCATCTGTGCCATTTTCTGTCTTACAAAAAAGTGAATGTAAGACAAATGGGGTAATCCAATGCACAGTGCATGTTTTAAAGCCAAAGAATAGATTATGCACTACTGTTTGGCAGTGGATTGGCACTAAGAGCATTACAGTCACAAAACCAGCCACAAAATGCAGGGAGCAAGGGAAGGATAACTGCACCAATTATGTCCCTTCTTAGAATTAACCTATCAGTCTTTGTGTCACTATGGAGGCTTTGCAGGGCTGCAAACATATGTGGTAAATATAAGTAAGCAACCGAAAAATCTTACAATCAATATTTAAAGACATAAGATATCAATATTCATCAACCATTCACCTTCCTAATAGGGTGTGAGTCAACTGCTCAGGAAAGTACAGCATGCAAATCCGAGCATCTTTTTTTTCACAGGCAGATGAAGGGAGCAAGACAGTCATTTACACTGAACACGGATTAAATGGGAGACCCGTGATGGTGAGACTATACTGACTGTCTGGACGACTTACGTCTAATGATAATGTTTTATGAACAATAGCTTTTTATGATTAAAGACCTACAGCTCTTGCTAGCTAGGCCTAAGCAGCAACAAGTAAGCCAGAAGAATAACTGAGTTTGTTACATCAGGCATGTTTAGATCAAATGCTTCCCAAAGGTACAAAAGAGCGTATCTTTCAACACATCAAAGTTTACAAGTACAATTGTTCCACAATATAGGTAATTGTGGCGCTATCTGTCAACCTCTCAAGCTAGCATAATGGAATTCCACCAGCAAAGCACATGTTGACAGCAGATTGGAGTACTCTCACTGGGGCAATTCACTTAGACGCTTAGGGTATTGGTTCTACAGGTCCTTTAAAGAATGACTTGGGCCTTAATTTCAAGGAGATTGCAGCAATCACAACATTTCAAAGCGGGTAGATGCCATTGCATTTTACAAGCCACTGCCGAACCCAAGGTTACATTGTGCTCCTTTTGTAGGTAATTTATCATTTTTGCCAGGAAAGCCAAGATGAAGAAATTGCAGTATACGCTGGAGCACTGATTGGAGCGGTATGCAAGAAGAGCTTAACCGAAAGGGAGCTGAATCATATTTCATATAGGGTCTAAAAGGGGAGGGCGAGCAATAACCCTAGATTTGAGAAGGAAGAATAAGAAGTGGTTCCAGTTTAATGCCCTGATTTGAAACTACTCCAGATGCTGGGGAAGGGGCGGGTTTGCTGCTACCAAGCTAGTTAATCCACTTGTCCCACACAAAGGCTAGCATTCCAACTAAAGCTCTCTGTAGGAATAAATACCAGACCAGTAGGATGTTCTGTAGGTCTTACCTACTTTGCCAGAAATGCTATGTTCCCAATTTTAGGTGCTGCCTCCCACTGGATAAAACAATCCAGTGGTATTCACTACGACCGAAGCCATTGTTTCTCTCCAGCCCTGATCAGGAACAAAACATACACGTCAAAGCTGCAGTATTACTGCCATCCAAAATGGCTGGAACAGTTTCCGCATACTTTGAACAAAGTAACCCACCCCGCCATGATAAAAATTAAATAATCCAATGGTCAGAATGCTGTACTCTTCTATAAATTCTTGCCACTCTTGCAAGATATCCTTTCACCAAAATGCTGCTATGAGTGGACGAGAAGAGACTGTATGGATAAAGGATAACTGCTATTAAAAGATGGCTTTTTAAGGAGAGAGACGAAAATGACTTCCTGAGTCATGGTGAAAACAATCCTGACAGTTTATTGATTAGTAAAACAAATGGCCCTCCAAGGAAGAGATTTAGCTTCTAAGGTCGTCTGCTGAGCAATAGTCAGCCAATGTGGTCAAAGCAGAGTCTGGCTTACCTAAGCAACCAAATGTTCTAAACATTTGGACTGTATCAACTGAGAGAACATCCTAATGTCAAAAGGAAGAAAGTATGAAATACTTCAGACAACTGGTTTGGATTTTAGAATGAAACGCATTGGAAAGTATAGATCTTCCCATGTGCTGGTTGGTATTTATGAACTTTGGACCTAGCTGGAAGCCAAAAATGTACTGTATACCAATGAAGGGTATGATTGTGGGGGAAGTGGAGTGTAGGGAGACCATTCAAGATCATGGACATAAAGTATGGTTCTACATATTTTTGTATTGCATTTGCAGGAGTAGGGAAAGGAGTGTTAGGCTATGGAGGAGAGTGACTGCAGTCTTGATGTGAGCTGAAAAGGGGGGGGGGGGGGGGGGGGGGTGAAAAAAAAGGAGCGTTTCCAATATTAACTCCCAAAGGGATTTTGAGAAGCGACAGCGCCACTGACTTACACCAAATTTAGCAGAAAAGTAGCTCTTGGTCCAGAAAGCGCCCTTTTTGTTATTTTGTGTAAATCTGTTCAGAAGTTTTAGATAAATTAAAGAAAATCCAAATTTGTATATATAGGGATGCAATGGATTCATGACCCCTTCAGATCTTGTGCTGAGATTTGATTGGATACCAACATTTCAACAAGGAAGCGTTGACAGCCATGTTGGAAATCAACTTTCTCAAAAACTTCTTAACGAATTTACACCAAGTAAGTGAAAGTGTAATCTGCATACGAAAGCTACCTTTCTGCCAAATTTGGTGTAATTCCATCCAGCGGTTTGGGCTGTAGTCGAGTTCAAATGTCCTACGGGCATTAACATGGGTAACTCAAAAACAATTTCACTCCCTCTTTTTCTCGGTCCCCACTTGACGGATTACCACTAAACTTTAAGTGCGCAATAAGGATCACCTGCACACTTTTTCTGGAAAATGTCATGAAGATTCATCAAACGGTGCCAAAGATATAGGCAAGTCAAAAATGCTCTTTCTATAGAAACATGGTCCTAACTGTAACTACCTAGTGGCGACCGCCACAGCCAATGCCTGCCAAATGTCCAGGACGGACACTCCATGTCCAATGCAGCAGTTTCAGTCTTGGCTCTGGTGGAGTGAGCCAGCAAGCCCTTTGGGAGCAGATTTTAAAAGAGAGAACAGTTCTACAGGAGATGGTCCTTTGCTGCATATCCCCGACCTTCTTCGTCCCAGAAAATCCAACAAGTAGCTAATCATCCACATAACATTCTGGGGTATGATCAATGTTGAAACTTCTAGCTCTTTTAGGATCCAGCTGATAGACCCTCTGCCTTCTTAGAACGGTGAGGCGGTGTAAAGAGTGTCAGGAGGGTAATAGTTTACCTGACATGAAAAGGAGTGACCACTTTTGGAAGACAAGAAGGTTGTGTACGTAAAACCAGCTTGTCCAAAAACAATGTTGTGAACATCAGGTTAACAGAATGGACTTGCAGTTGATTCACACGCCGTGCTGAAGTTATAGCAATGAAGAGAACAGTCTTGAGAGTGAGGAGCTGCAATGGACAGCAGAGTAGCAGCTCAAAAGTAGTACATATTAGGAAAGCGAGGACTAAATCCCAGTCCTACTGAGGCATGACAAAAGGTGTAGGTAGGGAAAATGTTGCAAACCTGATAAAAAAAAATGCATCACGATAGGTGATTTAAAGAAGGAAGGTTGATCTGCAGCTGCCAAAAAATAGAAAAAAGCAGATAAGTAACCCTTAACTATGCCGAAAGAAAGTACTTGCAGGGCTCGGGCCAACACAAAAAGCAATACTCCAGATAGTTTGACTTGCAGTGGGTTGATCCTCCAAGTGTAACATCAGTCCACAGACTTGTCCCACTGGCAGGCATATAGTGATTTTGCAGAGGGGTGCCTTCCTTTGAATATGACATCTACGACTTTAGGAGGAAAGTTGAATGCAGTCTACTGCTGCCAATCACCCTCCAAGCATGGTGATGAATCTTGCAAAGACCCGGATTCAGCACCCCAGCTGCTGCTAGACAGCATCCTCCCGATGCAGCAGACTGATCAGAAGACAGATGCTGGTTCCCAGGAGTTCCTGGTATCAAACTCTTCTTAGCCAGTAGGTTGCCACTAGGAAGACTTGAGCACAGTTGTTCCTAATCATCTCCACAACTCTGTGCAGGAGAAGTAGCAGCTGCAACGTGGAGTGCAGCTCCACTCCAGGAGGAAAGCATATCCAAGACAAACCTGTCTAACTCCAACACACAAAACTGCTGACAACACGCATTCTAGGCGGTAGCGAAGAGATTTTGTCAGGGCTCTCCCCATTCACGGAAAACAACCCAAACCACCTCTGGGTATAACTGCCACTCGTGATCCGCTAGGCGTTGGTGGTTGAGTTTGTCTGCCTAGACGTTTACAGATCCTGCCAAGTAATGCACCTTCAGGAAAATCCCTGGTGACCCAGCCACTTCGAAAGGTATAGCACTTCATGACACAAGGCCCATGGCCCAGTCTTTATCAGCCTCTCTTTGATGGTGGACAGGAAGGCTTTTGATGCAAAGCAAATGTTCCCAAACTCCAGCAGGCTGATATGGAGCCAAGCCTCTAGCAGAGAACAGATGCCCCTGATCTACTCGCCCACCTGATGTCCTCTCCAAGCCACAAGTGATTCATCTGTCACCACTGTTAACACTGGGTGGGGTAAGGAGAGTGGTCTCCCATTGACCTCTCACGATACAAACAGCCAACACTGCAGGTCTTTTGCGGTTTTGTTGACTTACGGACAGCTTTTGATTCAGTGGACAGGGAAATCCTATGGAGAAAGCATGTCGCCTGGGAGCTTTGTTTGGGCCTCCTTAGTGGATTACAAACTCTACACACAAACAACTGAGCTAAGGTGTAGCTAGATAAATCAGACAGGCTATCTCAGTAAATCTCGATCAAGAATGGTTTTTGGGTGTATTCTAGCCCCCCCCAGCTTTTTAGTTTATTTCTAGCTGACCTCAACTTCCATAACCCAGGCAAAGCCCTACTATTCTAAAGCTGGGAATCAGCATATTTCCAGCTTGATTTATGCAGACAGACTGGTGCTGCTGGATGACACCCCAAATGGCTTGCAGAGGAAACTACACTCCCTTGAAGCATATAGTAGGCAGAACCAGTTGGAAATTAATCTAGAGAAGACCAAGGTACTGGTCTTCGGGAAAACAAAAAAGTTAGACTGGCTCAGAAGGTGGAAACAGTGAATTCCTATAAATATTTAGGCTTGACCTTCAAGAGAAACCTAAAATGGGACACACATTTGGATGGTATTAAGCAGAGGTCTTTGCTGCAAGCTAGTTGCCTGTCTAGATTTAATTAGAAATATGGAGGGCTGTCCAATACACTCCTTTACTGAAGTCCTGTGCAGGGAAATACACCCCCAGGCCATATGGCGCTGAGGTCTTTGCCCTCGACACCTCCTGTGAGTGGGACCGGTTGGAGGGGGCGGTTCTCAGAAGTCTCTTGCCGCTACCTCCTGGCACCATGGTCTGGGTACAAGGAGGAAACTGAATCTAACCTCCTGGAATTTGTGCCATTTTCCTGGGCTTGGAGATTTTTCAATAGGCTCTCAGAGGACTGCAAAGTGGCAAAGGTCTCCAAACGTTTCTGGGATGAGATAAAAGATAGTGAAAAAAGATGGGCAAGGGAAGTAAGGAATAGATCAAGGGACACTGAAAATGTACATTCCGAGTGTGGTACAACTACAACATGTTTTCTGGGAAAAGGGGACCAAGCCTTGAAAGAGTCTGTGGCAAAGGTGGCCTAGACTCTTGAGTTAGCTTACTTGAGAAATAAATAATCTATTAGCTTTTCAATAACTACTCTTGGCCTTGAAACGGTCTTCCCGTACCTGGCACAGATACCAGACCCTAGTCTTCTGAATGAAATGTTAAGGGGAGAGTGGGATGTAATCCAATCCATTCATTCCACTTCTGATGTGCTATGATCCAGGATAATAATGCTTTTTACCGTTGCCCCCCGAACGTAAATGTTTCTTGTTACACATACTAATGGATTGTGCTTTTTATATTGCTATTCAGAAAAAGTTTTTAAGACTTTTGTTTTTTAAATACAGAACAGTACAAAGGGTGAAGGCAATAGAGCTGCTGTCTGAAGTGCTTTCTTTAAATGTGGCAGTAGGAATTGTGCACGCTTTACATACTGTCAAACACAGCTTTACAGGTGTGCTACTGTAGGGTGGGAGGTTTATGGAAGGGTTTTACGTTTATTTTATAATGTGAAAATGTTTTTATTGTCTAGAATGTTTTATGGACAAATGTCATAATAATCTTGCTTTCTACAGACTTTTTCAGCAAAAGAAAGTATCATGAGTTACACCTAGTTCATACTTTTATTACATGTCTTTACCTCCATAGCGGATAGTTGCATTAACACTTCTCGATGTAGTGAGAGGAGAGGCCAATCCAAATTTCAGAGAAACGTCCAGACCACTGGCATGCATCACAACAATGTTCATCAGTGTACTATGGGTCCACCTCATTTCCATCATCACACTGGTCATTCTCCGAGTCTGTCCCACATAGGCTGTGCAGCCCGGTGGAACCAGGGTACCGCCTCAGTTGAAGTAAGGTCGGCTCGGAGTCAGAGCGCACAATCTCAGTATTTAAGGGTGACACTGCCAAAGCACACAGTTATATTTTTGTCTCATCAGAGAAAAGGCGGCTGCTTCAGATTCATGACTGGTGGCGCAGAAATAAAGGAACCAACGTGCGCGTACAAGGGTAGTGCTTATGTGCTACTTGGCATGTCACTTCTGGAGCACAGTGATGCTGGATAGTAGTCGCATAATGCAACCTACTGGCTTGCAGAGGTAAAAAGAATTCAAGATCTTTTCTGACACCCGGGAAATAGTCACACTGGGAGGGATAAGCAGTTACAACATTCCATCAGAAGCATGAGGTAACCAAAGGAGTACCAGAAAGTGAAACAATTCTTCACATCCTGCCACAACCCACTCGCTGGCAACAGCAGTTTAGTTTGCACTCTTAAGCACCACATAATGTAGGATCTAGACTGGGGCAGCCTAGATGCACGGAATCTATGGTTGGGGAAATTCTGAACTGCCAAAAATAACAAGTCTGACTTTCTGGTACAGAATGTCTGGGAAGAACCAAAAATCAAACTATGCACACAATTCAATTGGTCAGGCTATCTTTTTGAATGTGTAACACATTAAAATACATTACCAGACTCGTAGAAAACGTGGGGTGTTCACAGACCAACAAGCCATAAGTAAAGATGCCGTCTCTGGAATGCTCCTTGCACAATGTTCTTACTCAATTTCACCCAATGGTGTTGCCATTCGTTTTGGCCAAATTACCCTGCCAACTTCCACGAACAACTCACTAAGACCATCTGCAACCTACAGCATAAAAAACACAAGCTTCTCAAACTGGACATAGAAGCTTCCTCTCTATTCCACTTCTAAAACCCCAACTATTTTACCCCCAAATGGACATTAGTCTGTGCTGATAACACTGTAATTTTACTAGGGAACTTTGTTGGAGGGACGGGGTTAGGCTTTGCTGGGCAAGTTTGCCCCACCCCCTCCAATTCACTTCAGCTAATGATTCACTTAACATTAGAAAAACATACCTGTGTGCTTTTTAGTGCTTTAGAAGGTTTGTTTTTGTGTAGTGTGCTGTAAATGTGTCACCTTTCACTCACTCATTTCAGTTGTCCCTACGGGTGTGAACAGCCTCTGCCACCATCATGTCTTCTACCCCCAAAAGGCTGTGTTTGCTGCTGCACTAGCATATGATGGGATGCTTGATTTAATCTCAGCCGCTGCTAATTACTCAGGTTGCACACTTTTTAGTCCACAATGCAACCTCAGATTAGACCAAGCCATATGCAAATCAGCCTTGATCCTGCTTGCATAGGAACAGTCCAGCCCGATATCCCAAGCCAGGTCCGCTCTGAACCGGAACACAAGCAACACAAGACTGGTTTCACCCTAGTTGGGGCTATTAAGTCGGAAGCAGCTGGGTTCCATTGGCAAAGGGATTCACAGGACCTGCATATGGGCATATGAGTTGCACATAGGTAATTGTACTGAAGTACACCAAAAAGTTATGAATGTGATGCTTGAATTATTATCAGACAGCTGGTAATTACTTGGGCCACATCCTAATCTATCATTTTTTTTGCCCTCAATGCCACCTCAGAATAAACCCATCCATACAGAAGCAATCCAGCCCAAACTGCCAAGACAGGTCCTCTCTGAACTAGAACGCAAGCAACCCAAGACCAGTTTCGCCCTAGCTGGGGGCTCTTCAGTTGGGTGCAGCTTTGTTCTAGTGGCAAGGTGAGCCTGGCAGTTTGGGACAGAGTGCTCCCATGAGCAGCAGGGTAGGTACCGATTTGCATAAGGTGCATCTTTTCTAGAGTGGCAAGGTGGGTGAAAAACTGATCGAATGGAATGCTGCCTAGAGCCGTTACCAGTGGCTGAGATGAATTCAACCAATCATCACCTGGTTGTTGTTTCAGTTGTCGCTCTAAGTTTGACAGGTACGCCCAGACATGGGCCCCATGCTCACTGTGCCATAGGACTCAAGCTACACCCAAGTTGTGTGATAAGGGCCTGGGGGTTGTCTGTGGTCCCTTATGAAGGAGACATTGCCTGGCAGTTTGGGATGGACTGTTCACATGAAAAACGCTGGACTGGAATGCAGCCCCCAGCTTTTGCCAGTGGCTGAGATTAATTCAAGCATTTCATCCATCACCTTATTGTTGTTTCAGCGGATGCCTTAAGTGCAACGTGTATGCCCAGACATGGGTCCCATGCACACTGTACAATAGGACTCACATTGCACCTTACTAAGTGTATAGTGGAGGGGCCGGCTGTATGGCCGTGGGTATTGCGCCACGGTCATAATAGCTGGCGGAACACCGCCAGCCTGTTGGTGGTGTTACCACCAGCTTACCGTCGGCCGCCAGGGTCGTAATGAGGCCCTAGGTGTTTTGGCAAAACATCCAGATCACCAAGGGCTGCTCTATGCGATCTAGCCACAGGTCTGCTGACCGAAAGGACTGAACATGGCTTAAACCAAGTGGCTATGAGAATGTTTGGAAGGAACTCGTTAAATAATAGTGGCTCAGATGCAGTTGGGCATGGTTGAAGAATTTCAGTCAATAAAACGGCTTTGCTTTCCAGAGTAGGCAGCTGCAAATCTAGCACTTCTGTTGCTCTTTGTACAATTACAGAAAAAGAGTACTTTCTACTATGGACCAGGGTGATGAGTCCAGCTGATGTCAATGAGCTGATGACGTTTCGAGACAACTGGCATACTGCAAATCTAAATAAAGCCCTTTATCGGTGTAATTAGGGGAGAGCAGATTGTTCACCTTCTTGTCACCATCAATGTCATGAGACACATTAGGTTCCCTGGATCACATCAGACTGAGAGCCGAAGAGGGCATCGAGGGAGAGGCTGAAGGAAATATATGGGGACACTGGTTATGTCCTGTACCAAATCAGAGCTAAAGAAAGATGCAACAAGGCTTAATGTCTGGCTGCATCACCAATGGTTGTGCCCGAGTAATTTCACAGCGTGACAGAGCTGGCATAGGCTGATGTTGGCTCGCAGTCAGAAACAGGTATTTGAATTGTGTCTAGTACTGGCATGCAAGGTACTCTACTTCGAGAAATGGCCTGCCAGCAGAGGTACAACTGTAGACTCCATGTAACCAGAAGGTGCCCCAGAGAAGTCAGTAGTGTCTGAAAAATCTGCAGTATGTCCTCTTGAAGGCTGATATCTGCTGCAGGGTCGACAAAGGGCCAGGGAATTCAAGTGGCGTGGGGACCGCCTCTGTGTCAGAAGGAGCTGGTCCCTTTGAGTGAAACCCTTGCAACTTCTCACCAGACTGATTGGTGGGATAAGGTGAGTCCCACCTGGCTGTCTTGCACGGATGGTGTGTTTTCAACTTTACCCTCCTTGAAAACTTTGAGCTGAAATGGGACTTTGTGTCTGACCGACCCTGTGACCACGATCAAGGATGGCCTCAAGACTTTGAGCAGCTGAGGAATCTTTGCTTTAAATGTGACATCCTTTTCTGCTTGGTGATATAGGACATGCATTGTGCGGGTCCATCACTAGAATCTGTTTCCTACACTTGTGGCACAGTTTGAAACCTGTTGTTTTTGGGGGAAGACATCTTTGGAACACTGGGTTTAGAAAAATGATAAAGTTAGGAGCGTATGGAAAGGGCAGGGAAAGGAAAGAACTAACATTAGCACACAGTAGCGGTGCTTACATACTCCTCTGCTTGGTCACTGCTAGTGCAGTGTGAAATCGCTGGGGAACCACATGGCAGCAGGTAGTGTGTGTGATTTAGGTAGGGTATAAAACGAGGCTTAAAAAAAAAAAAACACTCCAGAACCCACAATCACAACAAGGAATTTACCCCTTTACTGCTCACCCTGTTTTACACAATACTCAGAGCAGTTTGCTTTGGAAAAAAAAAAAAAAAAAACAATTGCCAGTTGACCACGACTCTTAATTTGCCCAAAATCGGATTCTCAGCCAGGCAGTGAAAACAGACCAAGCTCTCCACCTAAGAATCTGCTGATGCAGGTTAAGATAAGCTATTTTTTCGTTTTAGAATTACCTTCATGCTACAGCTTTGGCTATGAACTGCTGCATTTTTCAAAACTGTGGAATGAAGTGCGTTGGTCTACATAGAGGACAACACTCAGCGAAGGACAACCAATCTGTTAGTAAAGTGCAAATGAGGAGATGCTCCTGCAGGCAACGGTTGCACACACCAAGGGACAGCATACTAACATTCCACAGCTTCATACTGACAAAAAAAAAATCAGGATAAATCCTTGATATGCATCTCAAACTGCGTGTTCTCCAGTGTGTGCAAACGTTAACTAGAAGATAATCTGCAGCATAAATTGACATGTGTTAGATGGACACAGCCATAATTTAATTGATTAGCATCACAAGCGCTTGACTACACTGGTCAAGAAGCTGAAAGTTTGAAAAACGGTACGCTGCAAGTGGACAGGACTTTACTAGTGATTAAAGAGCTCCTAGCATGTCCATAGGGAGTCATGCAAGTATACCCCAATAGCCTGAACAACGGATGGAGCAAAACCTCATCTGTTTTCTTGACTCATCTGTGGTCGCTGCGGTCAAGCTCTACACGATATGGTTGAAAGATATTTGCCAAATAACATGGTTATCATCGAGGTCCTTAAATATTAAAACTTAGTCAGTGCACTTACTTTGTAAAGCAGCTGCCCTTCTTAATATACTGGATGGAGAACATACAGGATAGAAAAGGCACTTTCTTGAATCAAGATGCAAAACAGGCATGGTAAATCTTGATAACCAGTTTTGGAGGAAATAATGTGATAATATCCTAAGTGCATTGTTTTATGAAGCAATGATATCTACTAGCAGTTTCAGTACTATGGACGGCGAATTTTATGGAAAGACCAAGTTACCATTATGCAAAACATATTTAATTGCTATTCCTCAACAGCCAATAAAAGCAAACACTAACCACATTCCAGAATTAGAAACCCCACGTAGTACTATAAACCCCGGAGTTCTTCCTCTTTATAATGCTGCTGCATTAATATAATGCAGCCAGTTAGCCTTTATTATTTTAGATTGGCAGGTTTAAAGCTGGTGCTGGAATTAGGAGTTGGAAGTATTTTTTGTTTGGTGTGAGGGCTATAATGTCCATTGGTTCTGTTTTAAGTGCCTTTATTTTGTTTCCGTATTATGGAAAAAAAAGGTTGAGTATGTTGATGATTTTTGTGGAGTGTGAGGCTGCCTGGTGCTTTTCAGTGAAGGATAGAGACATTTTTTTGTATTTTATTTCAAAAGTGCGGCAGTTAATTTGACCACTGGAGGCAAGCAGTTTTACTCCACAGCCTTACCGGTTTGGAGTTACAAGGAGGCCTTTTTGAGGTAAATAGCACTGCAGATGATCATGGATCTCAACAATTCTTGTATGTTTATGTCCCTGGATAAATTAGAGTTTAGGGATCAGTTAAAGAGGGTGAGAGGTTTTCTGGCAAGTCTAGGTTTTTATAATAAACATGGAATAATCTTTTTAGATTCCATCCCAAAGTTGTAGTTAAATGGGTTACAGCTGGATAATGTAAGGGTAGTGCTGAAACGTCTTGGATCCGGGTACTTTGCACAGCAGGGTGCTTCAGGGCCTGATGAAGGACATTCTAAGGCGAGGTTTATGTTATGAAGACTCAGTGAGTTTGTCACAGGAAGCAATGGAGAATTGCTACGCTCAAGAGGTTGGAGAATTTGGAGGTGTGGAATGACCGGCCCATTTTCGGTTTGAGTCCACATTATTTTCTGTAGTAAGACTAGGTGATTACAGTTAGGGTGCACCTATGGGACACAAAGACGTGGAAGGTAGGTCACTCTGGAAAAAGACATGCATATCAATTATTTAGAGTTAAAAGCAGAGTATTTTGCCTTAAAGAGTTTTGGTATGTCTATAGGCAGATGTAGTGTTCTGTTATGGATGAACAACGCAAAACCTGTACAGTACATAAATTGCATAGGGGAAACAGGTCTCAGAGACTGTCGGCGGTGACTAAAAAAAATGTAGCACTATTGTCTGGAACACAATATCAATTCAGAGCAGAGTATTTGCCTTGGCAGGGCAATCATGTAGCAGACTGGAACACTAGGTTAGATGTTGAGTCAACATCTAACCTGTCTGCTTTGATAGTAGAGTTCTGAGTCCTTTGAAGTTTAATCATTTTGAATCCAGATTAATAACTCAAGTAGCACAGTTGTTCAGCTGGTGGCCAAATCCGGAAGCAGAGGCTCCTTCATTTGTTTTAGCAGGATTGGCTAGGTCTGCAATGGTGTGCTTTCCCACACCACAGTTTACTATGACTCCGACATATTTTGTTGGTAAGGAGATGTCAAGTGGTTTCTGTGACACCTTTCTGGAAATTGCAGCCTTGGTTCACAGACGTCCTACTGAAATCCGCAGGGAATCATGGAGCCCAGGTACCAGGAAGCTATGTAGTGAGGACTGGAGTGCCTGGGCTAGTTGGTGCTTGTAAAGCGTGTGGATCACATGGAGACTTCTGCAGTAGTTTTAGCTAACGTTTGTCTGAATTGTTTAAGAGAGGCTTGTTTTACAAAATAGTCAGGTGCTATTGGGCAGCAGTTGCTGAAAGCTACAGGTTAATGGAAGGTAGGACAATTGTTAGAGATATGTTTGTTTGCAGTGTGATGAAGGGAATCCAGCTATGAGGTCGCTTTGACCAGAATGTTCCCAGTGGACCAGGGGGGCCAAGGCTGATTTGTATATTGATGTATATTGATGGGTCCAAACAGAAGTGCATGGTGCTCAAAAAAATGGACTTGGATGCACCCAACGGTAATCACCTGTGGCTGAGATTTATTCTAGCATTCCATCCATCACTTTTGTGTATACTTTAGGGTGTTAAGTGACAGAGGCATGCTGAGCGCCCCTTTGCACTAAAAACCGGCCGCCAGGGACTCCAGCTCACTGACGGAAAAGCCCAAAGGAATAACAGGCTTGCCCGGCCCTCTTGCTGCCAGTCGACCTACAGGCCAATTGAACTAAAGCCAAGCACCTACCACAAGACATGCACTAAGCAAAACCTATACTGACAAAATATAGGCTTTCGCGGGAGCCAATTACATAAAGGTGATTGGCTGTGGCCATGTCACAAAATGCACTCTACTAAAACCCGTGCAAACATAAAATTCGCCTATACCGGAAAGGGTAGTAGCCGACATTTCTGGCAGGCACGTATGTGCACGCGCAAGGAATATTAAATCAAACAGAAAAAACACTCTTGGAAAGCAAATAACATTGGATATTTAAAAGGAGTAAATAAATCCTTTTACTGGTACAAAAGGGCAAAAAGAGCACGGCAAAGTCAAGATATGTATACAAATCTGACTGGTATGGAAGGGTAGAATCTGGTCTCGAGCGAGCAGTCAAGCGTCAGTAATTACGTTATTGATACAGACGATGCAGTTTCAATGAACCATGTGCCCGAAAAGTTTTGACTGCAGCTTGAAGGCGCGGAAACAAAAAAAACATGAAATAAATCTGCAGTCGTTGCAGCGCTCCAACGTGTTTAAATATTTAAAGGCCTTAGTACAGAGCTTTGGCACAAAAGTACAAATCAGCCATTTTTCTTTAAGTCTGCAGTACTCTGGATAACATACAAAGCAATCCATATTGATTCAAGAAACAGCGCATAAACCGCGGCCACAAATGGCGCCTGAGAATCTCCGTGTTTCGCACACAGTACAAACGCGCCTGAAGATGGAGCCAGCCATGCTTATCTTATAAACGCAGCGTTGTGCAGAGTGCCCTGAGGCGTGTCTGTCAGGGGCGTTTCAATCACCCCCACCTGCTGCGGGGTCAGAAGGGCGCTTCCTTACTACGGAGCACCGGACCACGTTATTCGGTCATCCCCGACAACTCTATTTCTCACCAACTCCATAATTCCACGGACCAACAATTTTAGCAAGATACCCATTTTACTGCATCTTCACATTCATATTCAAAGATGTTTATCTGTTTAGTGCTGTTCGGCAGCTTTCAAAGGGGACCGGCGAATGGCCTCAGTGGCTTGGTGGCCAGAACCCACCCAAAAGAAAGGAGCAAAGACAGCTGGTGCAGTGCTGTGGCGAGCGGCCTGGCCTGCACCGCTGCCCTGGTGCCCGCTGCAGCAGAAGCAGTGGAGGCATGTGGGTGTAGAGGCTGGCACCAACGGCGGCACCCGGCCCATGCATACAGCGCATGCACACGATGCTTCGCAGCAAGCAGTGTGAGGGCTTCAAGGGCGCCACCCCTGGCAACACTGAACGGGAGCAACGAGGCTGGTTCATCTTTCACACCGATTTAAATGCGCCCTTTGAGCAGAATGGCGGCTTGGCAAGCTTCAGCTGGCCATCTCTAGGCTGCTGTGCAACCGCGCGCAGTGAAGGGCACGTACCGCAAAGGCAGTGGCGTAACGCAAAAAGCATTTCGAAATACGGAGAGAGAGACCTTTAGTCTGAATATGTGCAATAGATATTCACTAGTTTTGAGCTGAATGGGGCTCTATGACGGGTTGGGGTCCCCGAATCTCCCCCCCCCCGCCCCTCTTTCGCCGGTACCACCCCGCCCCAGGAGGGCATCCTGGGCTGGGTCGCGTTACACCTCTAGGTTGAGGATGCGTACCCGGCAGTTAAGCCTAACCTGCATTGTTTCAGTGATCTCCCCCAAACTAACCCCCGTTGAATGTCGGGGTCGGACTGCGACAAATAGTAGAGGTGCTGCCAGGGGCGCTAGATCTGAGACACTGAGTGACAGCAACGCTTTCTGCATACTTATGGATTTGCTGCATTTGTATATAAAGTCATTTACATCATAATTTGCAGATTTCTACAAAAACGATTTACAGTCCAAACGGATTAAAAGTTACTAAAACACGACTACACGGGCGTTTAGGAAAGCTTTACTGGTTCCTGTTCAGTTACTTTTTGCTGCATACAGGTGTTAAACTGGTACTAATGAGGTGAAACCTTTGCCTAGCTAATTCAAATATCCCCCATAGGACTCATAATTTGCCTTTCCTTGCCGCATAATTGTGTCAACCCTGCCACATAATGTCATAGTTGGACTCTTGCTCTAGGCAAGACTGTTGATTTGACGATAACAGGACTTTTGTTTGTAGGCCAGCCCTCCAGGCTCACAAGCAGTAACTCACCCAAAAAAACACACAGTAAAAGGTGATTTCTGGCAGTCTTTATTCAAGGACTCAAGAGTGTGACATCTCAGGGGAGTCTGGTTAAACGGAGACTACCCTTTTCTCACATGAGCACAGGCCTCAGTCACACGCAGGCAATGAAGGAGGTGCAGTGAAGTTTTCAATAGGTTTTACTAACAAGACTGCTATCCACTGTAAAATGCATGAGCTGCAATGATTAGGATAATGAACAATGCAAGAAGCAGCATTGTAAAATGGTCACACAATTCTGGCGGCTCTTGTAAGCACAGGAGGGCACCTATGGGACTAGACACAGAGAGGAGTGCGTGGTGCCGGCGCCTTCTGTCAACCTAGTGCCTCAACAGAATTCCACATGACATTTGTTTGTCATCTGTTGGGAGTCGTTCCGAGTCACATGAAAGACGCAGGCCTCTGTCATAAAACGAGAGAAGGATCACCCTGTTCTCTCTGTTGAGAAAACAAACTTAAATAACTTGCAAGATCCATCCTAACTAGCAGTTGCAAGACAACCAGTTGTCGCCCCTGACTTGCAGCTCACAGCATTGGTATTCATCCCTCACTCTCTCCCGCTGAGGTTGTGAAACCCACAGAGCACATGTATCATGTTTGTGTGATTCCCACTCATTTATATAGCTCAGCCTGAAAGGAACTGCGTCAAAGCGCTGTATACAGCTATCACGGAGTGCACCGGGTAGCTAGAGTAGCTATGTTATCTCAAGATTGTGTACACCCAGGTGACCTGTCTCTCTTCCTGGAGAGGCCGTGTGCAGCATCCCAAGGAAAGGCACCCAGCGTGCATGTATCCCAGCAGCCACTCATAGTCGTGCACAAAGAATAAAGAGACCCCTCCTGTAGCCAGCTATTCATTTTCCCCTCGTCGCCCTAGACTTTTCATCCCTCCTTCAAACATGCATGAAAACAAATCATTTGTGTAGCGCTCCCGTCTCCCAAAGAACACAAAGCACTGAAATGTGGTTCAAGAGGTGGAGATATTGTAGTCATGCTACATGATTCATCTGTTTTATCATGTAAGTTGTGTCAGGTTGGCCCAGAGAGGACCACAGGGCGCAGGAGGGAGCATCGCACGCGTACTTATAAGTATGGCTTAAAAGTGAAACAAAAAAAAGTGCTATGACACGATCATTGCTGGCTGCGTCATAGCACTTTTTAAAAACATTTTTTTACTTTAGCAGGGGTGAAGGAGACGACTGCAGGGACATGCACTCTAAGAGTGCATAAGGAAAAGTTAAAAAAAATAGTGCCTGGACCGCAGGACCCTGCAGTGTAAGGACGTAGCCCACCAAAAGCAGTACTTGGCAAGGCTGCACTGCAGGACGGCACAAAGACTGGAAGCCCAGGAAGAAGATGGAGGCGAAGAAGAGGCGCTGACCAATAGTAATTAAGGAGATGAGAGTGACGTAGGAGCCACACAGGAGCTAGCCAATGGTAAGTAACAGGAAAGAAGAGGAATGCAAGACCCACGTGGGAGCCAACCAATGGTAAGTAATGGGTGGTTTTAAGCCCCTTTTAAGATTTTCATTTTTTAACTACAATAGTTTTTCCAGCTCAGCCAGTGCTGTGTAGGCGAAAGCTAAAAACTGTCCCGGCAAACCAAAAAAAACCAAGCCCACAAACAGCAAAAAAAAAACAAAACGGTCCACACACTGACCTACCAGACCATCCCATCGGGCACTGACTGACTGCCCTACGGACGAGTCCAACCCTATTGCTTGGTATGTTTTTGCAGGCCAGAAGCAAGTCCAATAAGGTGCATAGCTCTGTTTTGGCAGTCAGTGTAGCCGAATGATTGCAGCTATCCCTTTTCTTCCAAATTTCCATTAGATATGCAGAACAGCCCCATATTACAGGAAAGTAAGACAAAACGTATTATGTAGATATTCTCATGCAATTCTAAAATAGAGCGCCCTTCTTGTACCTAGGCCAAATTGTATGGAAACAAATCATATGCCAATACAACTGTTTTTAAGAACGCAGCGTCCCTCTGCACTAACACTGTTTTTAAATTCGACGTATTTATTTATGGCGACAGGCTGCTTCATTTCAGTATGCCTCCCACTGATCACGAAAGAACTGCTGATCAGCCTCACATTAGTGAGAATAAACACGAAGAAAGCAACACCTCTCGAAATAGCAGCATCCTCAGTGTTCATCAACATTAACCTTCTGGCTCCATATTGGCTTGTATGGGTGTGTGCATGCTAAATTCTACAACACAAATGTATTGGTTTCAAACTTAGCTAGACAGATTTTGCAGTCGGTCAAAGTGGCAAATCCGCACAAAATGTTTACAAGAACTATGCACATGTAATTTTGATCATGGAAAATTATTTCAATTGGCGAGGTGCCAGGGTTGCAATTTCCATTTAAGTCCCCATATGGGAGATTTGGCAAGCAAGTCTCACAAGTCGCTGAATGATCAGCCACTAAACTTGCCTTAAGGCCATAAAACATAGCTTCTCTTTTTTTTAATTTAGCGTTAATCTATCCCGCAGCTCTCAGAAAATGCTCCAAAACAAGTCCCAGACTGAACGGCTGATACCAAAGCTTTAAAGAGTGTGAATGAACTGACCAGCGATTGAGAATATAAAATTGAACTGTGCTCTAGCAGTATGAAGATCCTCAAACTGCTTGATGCAGTTTTAAACTTGACGTTTTTGTATCCATTCTCCCAAGACGGGGAGCAAGCCCAAAGGCTCTCCTAAGGCCCAGGTGATCTCATCAACACGGCTTGAAGTTCTCCTTGCATTAAGAACACCTTAGTTAGGTGTGGAGACCAGAGGTGTCAGACCAGAGCTGCCAGTAGCCTTTCCACTGCCCTACGAAGTGTTAAACAGCATGTGAGATTCCAGCAGAAGAAGCGCATGCCTGGCTAACCTTCTCCCAAGTGCCAAAGTTTCTACTTCATCAACATCATTATCATTATCACTGAAAGACTGACTTGGGACTGACTCCTATTTTTCAAAATAATCCTACCATGAATTAAGACTTGGAGGTAAGGATGTGCAGCACAGCAATCTGGGCCTACTCAGAAGCACAGGATCTCTCCATGGTGCCGAAGACACAGAGGATAACACCAGTCCCTTGTTTTAAAAGCAAGATCCATCACATCAACGAACACAAACCAAGCAATCAACGAACCATGGAACAAGGACATTGTTAAAATCTTAACTTCTAGATAACTTTTGATAAGTTAAAGCTACTTACATTTGACTAATACAATTATGTCTCACATTGGCTGTTCTACAGTTTTAAAGGTGCTTGGTGAAGAGGCATTCTTTCCAGTGATAAGCATTAATGGACAGTCTTCTCCATTCAGATGAGCAGCTCAGATTTAAAAAACTATGTTGAAAAGCCTCGAAAGATACCAATTGAGTAAGAGAGCAACATTTTTCATTTCACTTGTTTTTGGACTCTCTCAAAACATTCTGGAAAGATTCACACTAAAACACACCAACAAGCAGGATTCTCTCTTGCTGCCAAGAATGGCGTTTGACCGGCCCACATTTTTCTTCTTTTATCAGTATCATTGACAATACATTTCCTAGGGCAGGCTGTCTGAGCCTTTTGCACCTCTAGGTGTAATTCACCAAGACAGCCACAGAGTCCTAACCTGCTCCATCTCAGTACTTTCCCTGGGATTGACCAAGTGTTGCTACAGATAGCTTCGAGCTACTTTGAGACCAATATAAAGCTTTCTTTACCCCCTGATCAACCTGGAAAGCAGAGATAAATGTGGAAAGTGTCATTCTGCCCAATTGTCATGAAACTGGCATAGTTCTGCTCTTTTCCGAGTGTTTTAATCTCCATAAAGGTAACCCTAGGATGAATTAAAATAATATATCGTTCCCTTCATTTATAAATTATTTATGTGCTGTGGGGATGGGAAGCCCCACAACTCCTACAGAAAGGACCTCAAGAGGTCATTAATTTGTGTAATCGCTCCTTCAGGTCGTTTATTACTGCCAGGGGACATTTGTGTTTAGTATTTGGTGCGGCCATAAATGTACATTTAATGCCTGGGTTCTCTGAAGCTCTCAAATGCCTAGCAAACTCAATACTGCTGATACACATTGATGCTCAGTAAAACCGGACCATCGATACTTATTGCTACCTGCGTTGACACCAATTACTACCTGTTCTGACTTACTTTCATTGTTCCAATTATTCTTTAATACTCATCAATCCCTGGGACCACTGGACCTCTTTAAAGCCTGAATTCAGCAAGTCTTATTATCGCCTGATGACACTGATGTTCATTAGTGCCTAAGCCCAACTACTGATGTGCAGCGCTCATTATTGCCGAGGTCGAATTACGCTCAAGAATGGCTTAGTACACTGATGCTAACTGAGGCTTATTATGGCCTTGGTGAATTAAAGATAGTTACACTTTGACCACATAGCCTTCAGTCATTGATGTTTATTTCTGAAAGAGGCCATTGTGTTAATTTCCGCATGAGGTCATTCATGCTCATTTTTAGTTGTCTGTTAAGGTTGTTTCCAGTCGAGGGCTAATAATGCTAATTTATGAGAGAGGGTAGTCCGAGAATGGGTACACAGGTACGTAGAACAAGAGTCCATTAAAGGCTATACGCCCCAAGGCAATTAATACTTGGGGGCATTAAGGCTTGCCCTCACTGTGAGACATTCATCCATATTAAAACAGGTTTGCAATGTTATGGGATTCTGGTTTTTTTCTTTTGAGTTTCAAACCAACCACCGGAAAAACTTTAGTTAGCAATTAAATAAGGCTATCAGGATGGCAAAACAGACTACACAACAAAACCTAAAAGGAAGGAAAATTCACAAGGTAAAACATTACCTTTATCTCACCGGACCCCCACTAGCAACTCCGCATTAACCCACACATACCATTAATTAACACTCATCGATGGAATCCCATTCCTCACACCCAGGATATAATACACAAACTGCCATCACAAGGCATAATTAATAACACAACATACTTCATCGTGATTATTCGAACCAGCCACCATATTTCATCAATCTAAAACACTTTGCACCAAATAACAGAAGGCACAGAAAAAATGCTTTATGTGCAATTTCGATCTTACCCAATGATCTTAGGGACAATCACTTAACCACCTGCATAGTGACCAAGATATGTAATGCCTTTTTGAACACCTCTATTAAACCCTTCAAACACGAGTGGGATTTGAGTTAATGAACTTGCGAGTTTTCCAGGTTTTTAAATTTAACATTGTAACCAATAAATTACCCTATCAATTGTATCTCAACCTTAACTGAAGTTTTTCTTTTCCCAGAGAAGGGATACTGTCTGCTGAAATGATATTGTTTGCCACTGTTCTTGGGGGGCCAAAGGGCAGGCAGGGGCTACTGGGCCCCAGTCATAAGGGCAGGAGTTGTTTGCCTCTCTTGTCCCGGGGTCTCTCTTATTATTACTCTGCAAAAGTGAGCCATGTAGAACCCCTGCACTGCTTGACTCAGGGGTAGGGATGGAAAGCCGTCACAGGCTTCTCAGGATGTTAGTGCTGGGGCTACAGCAGGCTCATAACTCAACAATGCACCAACAGCACAACAATGTGATTGGCCAGCTCAGTGCTTCTCTTTAGGAAAAGTCTTTATTCTGTAATAAGGCAAAATACCACAGAGAACACAACAAAACAGCAGAAACCAGATTGTACAGATGTGTCTAATATGCCTTGAGGTTGGCCACCCTCACCTTGCTCTACCCTTCCCTCCCTACTTATAGTGTAGGGCCTGGTGGCATAATAGGTAGTGCAGGGACAACACTTCTCCTCCACTAGAATATAGTATACCTCTGACTGGAACAGCCAAATAGCCCATCATCAATTCCTCTGGGTGGCGGTGGGCCACACTCACATTGGGCCTCCCGCTCACAGTTTGGCTCTCCAGAGTTGAATTGGGCTGCAGTCAAGTCAGGCAGCAGACCTGCTTTATCAGGAGGGAGTAGACCGCATGGCAGTATCCTGAAGACAGTGGCAGGGGCGGTTGGCTACTAACGTTAGCCCTCTTCTAAGCTATTGACAGCAGGCAGGCTTTATGTTTCCAGCGAACATGGTTTGCAAACATTGCTCTGGGACTCCTTGGGATGCGGCTACGTTACAGTTCTCTTTAAATTCTCGGGGCTGGAGCAGCTTCAAAGTGAGTGACACAGGTGGCCTTATCTGATCTAGAGTCACAAGTCACTCAGTGCTTCAACACAAAGGCCCTGTTTACGAGTCTGGTGGTCCTAGGACCGCCAGACTCGCAGTGGCGGTTGGACAGCCACATTGTGACTGTGGCGAAAGCGCCATGGTCTGACCGCCAGCACTGCCTCTTTTTTTGCTAACCGACAGCCTGGTGGTGCCAGTGGTCTTAATTCACCAGGGCAGCGCTGGCCTGGGGATTACAACTCCTGTGTCCATCATGCAAAGGCTGGCGGAGCAAGGGGTCCCATGGGGGCCCCTGCTCTGCCCAGTCACTTGGCATGGGGCAGTGAAGGGCCCCCATGGACAGCCCCGTAGCTCTTTTCACTGCCTGAATTGCAGTGAAAAGCGGGATGGGTGCTCTCGCACCCGACGCACCACAACATTGCTGCTGGCTCGATTACGAGCCGGCGTCAATGTTGTGGGTAGTTTCCCACTGGGCCAGTGAGGGGGAAACACTGTTTCTGCCCGCTGGCTCAGCAGGAAACCCATAATAGGGCTAGCAGGCGGAAGACTGGAGTGGCGGTCTTCCGACCTAACGAGTTTGATGGGCAGCCTCCACAGCCCACCAAACGCATATTGACGCCCAAAGTGCCTTGAAACAGCAGCTTTGTTCTTCAGATCGGAGTTGTCCATTTGGCACAAGATGGGTCAGTGCAATATTAGCCAGGTAGGTGAGCGGGTTAACTTGGGCTGAGCTGAGCACTACAGATCTGAATAATTTTTCTCTGAGCGACAGGGCCCGTATGAGCACAGGTCAGTTGGTGGCATGGTCACATCAACCACAATCAAGGGAACCTAGCAGGCAGAGCATTAATCTCTTCTTCAGCCAGGCAGAATGATTTTGGCAAAGTTATAAGTAAATCACCAAATGGCTTTTCAACTGACAAGATATACAAACGTATTAACAGTTTCAAATCCATTCAACACCTTTTTCAAATGCTAATATTTCAAAAGTTACTGAAACGATTTATTACAAATCAACAACGCAAGCCATGTCAGTACATTTCTACATTCACCTAAAGCAAATCTATTCAGTGGTTTTTGACCGCAGATGTGATCAAAATTTCACTTATATTTCCTAATATAAGTGTTTACATGTGAATAGCATTTACTTTTTTTATCCTACCTCTTTCTTAACTTTATTCCCCTGCAAGGAAATGTATGAAATTTGGCATTTGAGATCTTAACTGACTATACTGAATGCCAGATTTGGTGCAGATTCGAAGAACAACAGCTAAAAAGGGTGCTATGTTTGAGGCACGAATACATAAAGCTACTGAAACTAGCCAGTTATGATGATGAATGCACACAACAAAGCTTATCATGGACCCCCATGAACAAAACACATATTTGGCAAAAATACAATTTACAAAACAGCTAACTAGAGAACAACATGGAGGTGAAAAAGAAGTTGAATCATATTGTGCGAGCTCCTAAACATAACTGGCAAATTTCAGTGGTTTTGCATGGAAGCACCAAGACACCCTAAGGTATTTGAACGCTCTAAAAATATAATAATATGTTTCAGCTTGAAACATAACTCACTTTGTGTTTTTTAGTACTAAATGTAAATACTAGGTAGTTCTAGTTAGGGCCTAATTTCTATAGAAAAAGCATTTTTTTTACTTAGCTATATCTTTGGCGCCGGTTGATGAATCTTCACAACATGACAGGGTTGCAAATCCGTGGTAAAAATGGAGAAAAAAAAAAAGTGCGGTCTCTTGTGCTTCTTTTAAGAAAGCCCCAAGGTGGGCCAGGTCTCGGAGGCATGTTAAAAAATAAATTAATTGGGAGCACGGGGGCCCTGCTTCTGGGCTTATTTATGCCCTGGGGGACAGCCGCTTCCCGGGAGCATCTATGCACACTAAGGGAAGGGGAGAGGCAAGGAGCGGGTGCACGCCCCCGCAGCCCTGGGGAAAGCCACCTCCCTGGGGCTTAAATGAACAGCATGTGGGTGGGCCACGCGCCCCACCACCTTGTGGGGCAAAATTGGTTAATTTTAGTGGGGGGGAACGCTGGACCCCCCGCATCCCCAGGGTCCGCCACCTTCCTGGGGCAATTTATTACCAATAAGGCTGGGTGTGCGTGAAAACAATCTGAAATACTTTGCGGAGGTGGATGCATCTTTCATCTATTGGAGCGCAATCAGTCACACACCCAACAAAGACCTTCTCACAACCACTCACACTCGAATAGACACTCTAACAGCCATTCTCACACCCAAAGACACACACTCCCACAAATTCTCACAGCCATAGATACATGTCCAAAGGTTGTGCGCAGCCTGGGTTTGGGTGGTTAGGGGGTTGGCTGCAGGAACTGGCTGCAGGCCAGGCACTGCGGGCAGAGCCCACTGTGCAGGGCCACAGGCCGTGCCTGGCACTTGGTTGAGTGATTATAGGGGGTTGGTCACAGAGCCTGGATGCAGGCCAGGCTCTCCAGACAACCCCTGCCATGCACGGTCTAAAGTTGTGCACACCGGTGGTTG
Organism: Pleurodeles waltl; assembly: GCF_031143425.1. Taxonomy (NCBI): domain Eukaryota; kingdom Metazoa; phylum Chordata; class Amphibia; order Caudata; family Salamandridae; genus Pleurodeles; species Pleurodeles waltl. Next base: position 970,746,822 of record NC_090446.1, on the reverse strand, counting down.
GATTAACGTATAGTAATGAAAATTATTTTAAGTTAAAAAAAAAAAAAAACATAGAAATTCACCTAAAAAAACAAAGGTTAAAGGGATGTTATAATTAGGTTCAGAATTTACTAGCGCAAAACCATAGATATTCAGCACTTATAGTTAGAGTTATTTCAAGTAACTAACTTGCAGCCTAAGGTAACTAACTTGTGCCTTCGCCATGTACTGCTTATTACCCCAGATATTACAGCACTCATGACAACTTTTATAACGTCAATGAAAATATCAATGATACATTACAAGTTAAATTATGGCAGAAAAACAGTGCATGCGGGGGGACGCAAATTATAGTTACCTTAGGCCACGAGTTATAGTAAATTGAAATAACTAACTGCTGAATTTCTATGGTTTTGTGCGAGTAAATTCAGAACCTAACTATTACGTTTCAGCAACCTTTGGTTTTTTTTTTTAAGTGTATGTGTGTGTATATATAAATATATATAAATATACACGTCTATATGTATATATATATATTTTTTTTTTCTTTCTTCTTTTTTTCACTTAAAAAAATTAAAGTTACAGTAACATACACAAACACACACACACACGAGGTTCATTCGCTGGAGAACCAAAGCAAACAGTGGTTATACAACCACCAAAAGCTAATAGTTCCAGGTTGCACAGCTAATGTCGATCCAGGAGGAAACGTTTTAGAAAGGTGGACAACACATTGGGACCAAACTCTTACTATTTACTCAATAAAACCCCTGATGTTACTTTGTGGCATGGAAGATTTGTAACCGTTGATAAAGTTTCCCAACTTCAGAGCAAAGCATTGGTCTATGCCGTTGCCCATGTCACTCAAAGACTGCTTTGCTTTCTGCTATTAATGATAACTTAACTTTATCACTTAATGCACAAAACCACATCCATAAACCTGAGACGACCTGCTGACATCACAACTAAACCCGACATTTTTTTTTTTGCAAGTAAGCAAATTAGGGAACAATTGAACCCACAGCACAATATTGATGTTAGACATGTTAGCCGAGAAATAAATTGCTCCATGAATCTTAAACCACCCCCCTTCTCGCCTCGAACGACACTCCGGCCATTTCAAGAAGATACAGCTCAGCACTACAGCTTAATCAGTTTGTAATTAGGACTGTGCAATTTACAATTAATCAGTTAATTCTTATAAACGAAAAGTGCGACCGTGCAAGATTAAGAAGGGGTTTGTTTTATTAATGACCTCCAGGAATTAGGTCCATCACTAGCTGACATGCAATTATCAGCCCCTCACTGTGCTGAGCATACTCAGCTAATCACTGACGCACCAGGGCTCTCACAAATGCACGTGCCACTGCGCAGTCGCAGGATGGTTTAGGTGATAGAAGACAAGGATTGCAACATTTCCAAGATGCCTACAGTGTTCTCGCCTATTTAGTGAGGTTTTAAAACTCTACAATTTAAAAGGTGTAAATCTTGGAACAGATAAGGTGGAAGCCATTACCACCGAGAAAGCCAACATAAAACAGATCTTTTCATTGCAAGCCAATAGTTCACTGTTAGTTAACAGAGCTCAGCACAACGGTTAGTGCCACAGCGGTCCTAAATCCTCATATATATCACTCCAAACATTTTACTACTTATAGGGTCTTTTTTTAAATTAGGGCAAATTAAAGGCAGTAGTATCAAACTGAGATGAATTAAAACGTAATAATACCCTGTAAAAGTCTGATTATCACAATTTATACCTGGAGAAGATGACTATTTATTCAACATTGGGGGTACTTGAACTTCTGGACTCATAAATGATTTACAGGTCGCAATCAGAATATTTAAACTTGAGGGGACAATCAAATGTACCGTGATTCCATAAATGTTAAGCCTGTGCTTGGGTTTTATTCAGTTTGTTGTCTTCAGATTTTGACCATTCTTCCTTTCCAAGAAGAGGGCCTTTTTATGTCCCTCTTGACGTGTTCATACTGTTTCCTAAAGTGATCGATTCAGTTCAGCATTCACCCACAATGTAGTTAATGCACCCCTCACTAAGGTGGGAAGTTCTGGGCAGCTTGTAGGATTGTGGTGTTAATCAGCTTCCAAAATCCGAATGTCAGTGCTGTCGTGTAATTTACATCTTTAGATTGCAGTATATCAGGAATAAATACGGGCATGCTTGCTCCATACAATTCTGAAATTAACAACATGCCACTGTGCATCTCTGCCATTGCTAAAGTAGACATTATATGTGGGTCAACCACACCTGAGTGGATAAAGATATCCCCAAACAAGTGAAAGGTTGACTTTTACAATGGGCTTGCCTTCCAGCAAGGGGGTCTTCTTTGCAACTGTTGCCCAGATTCCACCCTATGTCCATTTGGATGGTGAGTACTTCTAACTGCGTCACTTGATGTTAAGAGTGCTCTAGTTATAGGTGTGAATAGGACTGAGTCATCTCGGCCAGTTTATTCCATGAGCTCCAGCTCCAGAGTCCATCTCTACCAGTTTACTGTAGCTTTCATGCCAAAACGTTATTACTACAGTACAGTAAATACTTGCCCGATAGCACCCTCTTTTCCCCCTCGGTGTTGGTTGTACACCCACCACCCTTTCAATCCTTCAACCCTTGCGGTCTCCTGGCCTTGCACTTGAACACTGGTGTGTGGCATTAGAAGGATGGCTGAATGGGGATTCTTACTGGGGACACTGGCCACGCCGGACGGATGCTACTGACTACTGCTTTTCTTTATTAAATAACCCATTACTAGATTAAGTCATCGACTTTTCAAGTTGTAATAACTTCATTTTTGCTATACCTTAATATTTGTGCGTACTAAAGGAGATGGTTTAGATAATTTATGTAGTACAAATCCCCTAATCATCTCAGATAGAGCTTTGGTATCTCAGACACCACAAGTAAGCCAAACAAAGGAAGGAACCTTTGTCTAACCTCTGCATTCAGATCACTTGCCATTAAGGGCAATAGGGAGCCTCAGCAGACTCTACTTTGTGACACGTTGGTGTTCCCTTCTTGCAGATAAACCTGGAACACAAGACTATGAAAAGTTTGAATACCTCGCTGCAAAAAAATGTTTTGGGTCAGATGCCTTTAACGCACTGAGCTGGTTCGTGCTGCTGCATTGCTGTGTGCTTATTCAAAAGTCCTTCCAAGACGGTGTGATTTACCGTTGAGATTATTTCATATAAGTACTAACATCCATTGATTTTCGGCAATTTGGATATCTTGTGCCTTTGATTCTGTGTAGTAACTTTGATTATGTATAGTAAGCTGTAGTTTGACAGAATTTCTTTTGTCTTTCACCATGACTGGAATGGCAAATTGAGAATGTATCTGTTTTTTCTTGCTAAGAAAACATGTATGCTTGTCTGCACATCCCTGTAGGGACCAAGCTTCTTCAAAATGTTTGCTTCTCATAATTGTTATCACCATTCTCCAAATCCAACCAGGAGACAGATGTTTTGCTTTGTTTTGTTTGTTGCACTATTGTCGGCTCTGGGGGGCCACAGAATGGAATCTCGATCTTCACATTCATAAAAACTTGTATTGGCAAGAGCAAAAGGGATACCTCAGACTTAGTTACTGTATGTAAAATTCCATCGCTCTCTTAAGCGGTCTCCTGTGAAAAAAGGCACGTTTCCATAATCTGATCAAACACGGTTTCTTACTTTATGCTACGCACTGGGTGTCCCTGCATGGATTCCTCCAGTAGTGCAAATGCAGTGCTGCAGGTAGGGTCTGTAAGGTCCTCAACCCCAAACCTGTCAATGGTCTGCTTCAGAAATGTCTGCACCTCCAGTCATTATCAAGTGGCCACATATTAACAGACACAACGTAATCAAATATCTTACTGCACACACTATCAGTTAATACAAAGGCACACATATGATGTAAGCCTAAATATCTCGAGGGCGTACCCTGTCAATTAAGCACTGGTCAACATCCTGAGATCGAGAGGTGGGTAAACAGGAACCATAAACTGGGTAATGGTAAGATCTGTTGTTTACAGCACAGGAACTGTAGACATGTGGTAATCAGCGTTATATGAAACAAGTTATCACCTGTTTGTAGCATGCGGGTCATAGGTAGGCACTCTGTAAGATCCAACTCGGCCTTTTCATTTTCCCTAAATCAATAATAGAACGAGCGTTTTCAAGTTTAGCAATGACGCAATTATTTAAGTCGGCAGGAGACCATTTAGTCTGTGATGTGCTATACAAATGGCCACAAATATTGCGTATTCAAATTATCATTACTGCCGTTCCTTCATTTTAAATTAGATGTTCTGGCACTGTCAGGACTGTGGAGTAGGACTAGCGCAGGCGCGCCGTGTACACCCACCCTCGTGCCATGCCATCTCACATATGGAAGCACGGGCCGGATAAACGCGATGCCCGTGCAGCAGGGGGGCAAAGCCTGGCTCCCTGCCACTATAATGATTGCCAGAACCAAGGCACTACCTGCAATTGCCCTCGGCATCAGCCCCAGGGAAGAAGAGCCTGCTGACGCGCGCCTTTTTAATCCTCTCTCCGCCTCTGGACAGGTGCAGGAGCCCACACACTTATTACACGCGTCCGTCACCCCGGCCCTGCCACCGCCGCGGGCAATCAACACTTCTGTGTCGGGAGGGAGGGTGAGGGGGCGGCGGCAGCTGCAGCTGGGGACCGTGCAGGCACCGTCCAATCTGAAGTCACTGGTTTCCGCACGTCAAGGCACCGCGGCAGCTGCGCCGTAAAATACACAGAACAGTCGTAGGGTTCACAGGCCGTAAACTACGTCATCAACATCCTACTTTTCATTTTTGCATGCCACTTATTTTTCTTCACATTTTCAGAAAACGTATCGGGCATTTTCTCCAGACCCCATGGACTGCAGACTACACTTAGAAACATCAAATGGTATACATAATGTTCTCTCTGTTAGCCTAGGCTTCTAGATACTACATGCGCAGGGGTCACTATCACTTCATTGGCGCTCCAGCATTAGCTGTATTCTAGCTGTCCAGTTCTGACGCACGTGAGGTGGTATGCATTTTGTCACCAGATAAAGTGCAATACAATTGATTTACAAATAACAATGACCAGCCACAGAAATTGCTTTATCTTCCTCTGAAGTACTAGGTACTATCGACCCCTGACTGCCCTGGGACGCTAGAAAGGACTCCTCTCCCCTTTCTGGAAACCTCTGCCTACTAACCAACCCTTTCTCTCCTCCCCTACACGTATGCAACCGCTATAGTCCGCTTATAGTTATCACAAAACACCTTAATCCTTTATGTTACACAGACTATTAACGCAACTAATATTTTTTCCTCGGGCCAAATATTATTCAACTATACTAAGGTCAAGTTTTATTTTATGTTATTTTAATGTCTACTCATAAACTAAATGTAATTCCGATAATGTACTATTATCCTTCCCCCTTCCTCTCTAGAAAGCGCTCTAAAGTATCTTCATGAAGGGGACCAGAGCTGATAACTTGCTTCCTCTCAGGACTAGTCATTGTGTCTCCTACCACACACAGGATCACCAACTCCATGGGGAAATGCATACAGACCCCAATAAGACACCCACTGCTTCGTGGATGGGGTAGCATTTCTGGCAATTTTATTGAGACACTTTTGGTAACTCTGACCTTTTGCACCAAGGGAAAATATGAATAACCTACCCTTTAGAACTACATTGTGCGGTCAACATAGTTACAGACACCACCAAGGACGAGGAGTTTGGTCCATGTCTGTTGCAGGTCGGAATCTAGAATAATAGTCGATAGTAGTTAAGCTCAACATACTGTTGAAGTCGTCTTACCACCACCTTTTCCATCATTTTGCTCGGAAATATGAGGCTGGGCAGGAGTCATCAGTTACCCAACATTTGCAATAATCATGAAATCACTAAGCAGCCTCACGAGGGAAGGTTAAAAAGACACAAGTGATACACACCAAAAATACAGTCTTCGCTTTTTACACCAATAGTCTAGATTCAAAACAAAATAATTGTTTTACTCTCTAGTTTAGAACAGAGCGGTGACTATGAACAACAGCATCTTTGCAGCTGCTAAGTGTTTTTAACCAGACCTTGGCCTACAACCCTATACATAGGGCATGAAACAACAAAAGGATTCAGAGCATCCACATCACCCACCTATAGCTCAAGGAACTGTCATTCACTTTGAGTAAAGGAATTGAGCTTGAAGGGCTCTGCTCTAACGTTCATAGTGCTGCGCTAAAGAGAAATTCCGGATGAGTTTTAATTAAACTCTCCCTCCTTCCCTAAAGAGTAGGGCCTACTCCATTTCACCATCCCCATTCAACCTCTACTACAGGTCGACTATTCACTACACATTGCCTAAACAAAACCAACCACACTGCTTTGCTGATTCAAAAGGATTTATCATCAGGAAATTATTATTTCTTACCCTTTTTTACCATCATTGAATACGCATCTCAACTCTCTCAATGAAACCTTCAAAGCCAACTTTGACATTGTCGCATTGTCCTCTCATGAGGAGATTCTGAGCCTAAGTAGACATCTCTTGAAATTTTCCTGATCAGCAATGGAACTACGTTTCAACAATATGCCAATGACACTCTCTCTGTTACACTCCTCCATTCACTCACCAACATTCCATGACATCACACACTGGGAAAGCAGGGAAGACAGCAATGGAGGTGTGCACAGAATGCATCACAACCACAGTAGATTATAACAACACTATTCTATTTATTCAGGTTCCAAAACATTCCTTCAACATTATCCCAGCACAGATACTAGGAGTCTGAGAGAAACTAAACTCAACAAAGGCGGAATTCATCCTTATTGCCAAGGACATAAAAATAAAAATTGGAAAAGGGTGTTTAATCTGAACTTGTAAAGAATCACATCATCCCACACTATTAAAAAACAGTAATCTGACACTGAATTCATTTTCATCAGACTATTGTTAGGGGGTGTGGGTGTGATGGCAGCTCAACGACTAGTGTGAAATGTATAAGTTGAAAGCTTTAGTAACATGCTGTAATTGTGGTGTCTGCTTGTCTAGCATGGACTCTGGCTTTAAATGTATTTTTATTTTATCATAGTCTGGCTGGTCTTCGAGTTAGTTCACAATGAAGCTGCCACCCCAGGGCAGAAGTAGTGCTCTTTCTGGTGGATGCCATATTTAACCACAGATTCCTCACTTTCTGAATATTCACAGGTACCTGATAGAACCTGAAAACATTTTAAGAATAGCCCCACTATGCAGGCAGCTGGCATTATGTGGCACAGCGTCAACACCATTCCACCGCGGAAGTGACATCTGGAGCCACATACAGACGGCATCTCAGTGCTCGTGGTTCACTTTCTGTGTGAACATTGTTCACACCCTCGGAGGCAGTGCCCAAAAAGCTACTGCTTGGGTCAGTGTGCAGATCTCCAATTTTGGACCTTTCAGATGGAATATAGTCCATTATACAGAAAGAGGAGGTCAGTGAGTAATCTGCGGTTGGATACAGTATACTCCAGAAAGAGGGTTTCTGGAAATAAGCAACTTTATTTTTTTTTTTTTTTTTTACTGATGGATACTTGTAACCATAGATTCCTCACCTTTACAATAGATTCCAAAGCAGTACCTCCCTCAGTGGAGGGTCTATGGAAGAACTCAGACCAAAACAACCTGCAGGACCAAACAGACAAAACGCCTTTCCTGTCAGATCTGACTGTCAAGACATTAGTGCTCTGTGAATGTGTGCCCTGTTGCCCACGTTGTAGACTAAAACATATCCTGGAGAGGCACTCTGCCTACCAAATCAGTGAAAGCAGCCTTGGCCCTGGTGGAATGGGCTCTCAACCCTTCTAGAGTTCAACAAGGCTATGCCTCACTGTTTTTTTCCATCCCGCCGGCTCTTTAATCTACACTGGAGCAGTTTTGGAGGACCATTTGTCAATTTTCCTGCAGGATGTTCAGGCCTTTTTAAAGAATGGAACTATAGCGATGGCCCTGGCCTCGGAGGTCAAAACTGGGTGTTACTGCTATTATTTCCTAGTGCTGGAAAAAGGTGGAGGCCTCATCCTGCTATAAATCTTCGACCTCTCAATATTTTCCTGTGGAAGGACAAATCAGGATGCTCACTCTGGCCCTGATTTTATCTGCCTTAAATCCAGGAGACTGGGTGGTAGTTTTGAACCTTCAGAACACTTATTTCCTTATCCCCGTCCTGCAGGCCCACAGGCACTAGCAGCAGTTCAATATGGGAAAACAAGCGTTTTCAGTTTGTTGTGCTCCCTTTTAGCCTAACCCGTGCACCTTGCGTGTTGACAATGGTGATGATAGTGGTCGCCGCATATCTTCTGAGGTGGGGATGTACCTGTTGCCTCAACAAGTGGCTTCTAGAGGCAGGCTCACCACAGTCTGTTGTAGACCGCTTCCAGATGACAATGAATCTCCTAACATCACTGCGGTTCATGATCAGTGTGCCAAATTCACAACTGACTCTTTTGCAGAGGCTTCCTTACATTGAGGCCATCTCAGGCACGACCCATCTGTTGGATGTTATTGCCTGCTACCCATTGAAAAAATGACTGCTCCAGTACTCCACAAGGTGGTCATGTGCCACTATGGGCAAACTAAAGCCGCTTGGAGACTGATGCCAGAGGACTAGGGCACTTGGGGGCCTGGTGTTTCTGTGGTCTAGATTATTATCTGATTGACCCCTACACAGAATCTGAAAGAAAAGGGTTGGTTGGTGTTGGGTGGTGGGCCTTGATGCTGTCTGTAGGCAAAATCTCTAGCAATGTCTCAATTGTTGGTGATACTGTCTCAAGGTGCCACGAGACTGAGTGAGTGTACAGTGGCTTTGTTCTCTTTAAACAGCTCAAAGGCAGAGTTGGCTGTCTCGATTAAAAGGTAAGACCCGTCAACGAGCATTTCATGAGCGGCTTTTGAATGTTGCCTAAGAACCCAGTGGATCACTGTCCTGCATAATGCCAGAGCACTATTATAATTATGACGCCTCTGCCTAAGCAGTCAGTCGTATCCAGGTCTGACTGTATGACATATTTGGCTGCACCCTGGCCATATTGGATGGTATGTGTCAAATGGCGCGTAGCTCCTCTGGGATGGCAGCCAAAATGTCTGAGACCATGCCCCACAATGCATGAGAGAATCCAGCCAGCAAACAGCTAGCAATGACCAATCTGAGGAAGAGACTAGCAGAAGAAAACATCCTCTCCCCAAATGTCCCCATTCTTATCAACTTTGTTCAAGGAAGTAGTCAGCAAAGAATAAGTATTACCCTAATAGTGGAGGCCATTCTACCAGTCAATTAGGGGTCGGATGCTATACAGTATGAGAAACGCAGGGTTCACTCTGAGCTGGTTTCTGACGACATGCCACTTGCTTTTTTTTATATGTGGGCAGAGTTTGGCCCCAGAACCCTTGAAGGTGTTAGTCCAGGCCTCAATGAAGAGCTATAGTGGTTCGAAAGATGACTGCCAATATTGCAGCACCGCTGTGATTATATTTCTCATTACAACAACAGAAGACAAAATGGAAATCTAAGACCTTAGGCGCCTGTCTAATTACCATGGTGAATGAGGCAAACTCTTCCATGGAAGAGCCAGAGGAAGAACAGGGGTGTGGAATTCCTGTAGCCCATGCCAAGACATATTGTTTGGGGTCAAGGACAAGTTGTCATGTTTATCTTGTCCTTGGGACAAGAAGGCCCAACTCCCTGCAGCACCAACACTTAGGCTGCCAGTTTACAGGAAAGGAAACTGTCTGCAGTTGAGGTAATATTTGTGGCCATATGTTAATGCTGTTCAAAGTTGTAATCATGGTTCATTAACGGAAAGCCCTGTAAATAAACATTGTAAGGTCACTACTGACTGTGGTTCCAAGGAAAAAAAGTGTACACACGTTTGAAAAGTTTAATGTGAGGCTACTTAGAATGCTCCCAGAATGCTCTCCGATGAGATGCAAATGTTTGCAGAAACCTGTAAGCTTTTGCTTTCCAAATAAAATGTTCAGAAAGATATGCAAGTAGGAAAAAATGTTTTGCTAATTTACTGTGGACTTATAGGCATATTTCTTTGAAGCATCATTTAGTAAAATTTGTTGGTGTATGCTAGCATGTCCCAAAAAACATTCATGATGGAAAATCAGTGTAACCATTTTCAACAAGATTATGGGAAATATGAAAATAAACAAGCACTGGCAAAGCCAACCAACTTGACACTGGTTGTCAGTCTTTTGGTTTTGTCAATGCATGAGATTTTATCAGACTTGTAGGAGCATAGAATAGTAGAACAATTGTTATTACCAACTGGAATTCTCTGCATTTGTTCCTTTGAAACACAAGCCAGGGTATAAGAAAGATTACATTAAAAAAAATACCCTCCAAATTATACACTAGTACGGGTACTTACATATTCAGAGATGTAGAAATAACCACTGCTCCCAAACTCTATATCTTGTGCCCATTTCAGAAATAAAAAAAGTTTCCTTGGTACCCATTTTTCACTCTGCCTATTTCGTTATAAGAATTGGTCTATACTCGGTACTCAATGAAAAGCCTTTGTGTGGTACAGCTATGTTGTTTGCTCTGGGTAGCTTGGGTTCTTGGAGAACCTACAAACCCTATATGTCCCTGCCACCAGAAGGGTCTAGAATACGTAGTTATGCTTTTGCAATCTGCCATCATGACAAAAAGTTACAGATGAAAATGTTCTCACAAAGGCCAGTTTTTCCTAGTTATTCTCAATATTGTTTTTAACAGTTATTTACCTAGGGAAAATCTTTAAGAAACTACACATAACCCCTTGTCGAATTCAGAATGTTGTCTACTTTTCAGAAATCAATAGCTTTTCTATATCACCTATGGGTTTTATATTGGTTTTCATCACAAACTAGAAGTAGGTTCAGAGCACAATAGCAGGGAAAATAGGTTACCTCTTAGAATAATACCAAAACAGTGGTACGAATTAGGTGTTTGGATTCAGCTCTGCATGATCCTGAAAGCTGGAAAGATGGTGACTTCAGTACAGCAAACCATGTGTGGATGCCATTATTATAGAAAACAAAGTCACTTTTATCTGGAATACTTTTTCCCTATTTAACAAAAAAAAAAATTGTTGCTATATTTTTGACTATTTTCTTAGTCTCCTCCAGGGGAATCCACAAACCCTGGGGCACCTTTAGAATCTCCAAGATATCGGGGAAACAAAGGATGCAAATTTGGCATAGATACCCGTAGGAAGTTGGCTCTGTATATACCATCTCAAAGTAAGAGATAGTGTGCACAGAGTCCAAGGGTTCCCCTTAGAGGTACGATAATGGCAAAATTTGGCTTATCAGAGGGCAGTGTTAAGCATTTGTTGTACACACACAGGCAATAAATGAGGAACACACACTCAAAGACTTATCTCCAGGCCAATAGTTTTTATATAGAAAAATATATTTTCTTGATTTATTTTTAGAACCACAAGTTCAAGATTTGAAGTAAATGCATAAAATGCAAGGTACTCCACACAGGTAGGTTAGGAACTTTGAATTAGAGCAGTAGCATACACAGTTTTAGTAAAAATGGCAATAAGCTATTTTAGAAGTGGACACTTAGAGCAAAAATCAACAGTTGCTGGAGGAGGTAAGTAACGGTTAGTTTGTCAGGTAAGTAAGACACTTACAAGTCTAAGTTCCTGGGCTTAGGCAGCCCACCGCTGGATGTTCAAGACCCCCAATGTCACCACACCAGCAGCACCAGCAGCACAGGGCTGGTCAGGTGCAGAAGTCAAAGAGGGACACAAGTAGGCACACAAAACACACCCTCAGCAGCACAGGGGCGGTCGGGTGCATTGAGCAAAGCAGGCGTCGGGTTTTGAACAGTGTAGGAGGCTGGCCTGGCTTGTAGTGGGTACCAGAGGTACTTACACCTTGTGCCAGGTCCAGTTATCCCTTAAGAGTGCAGAAGAGGTGTTTCTAGCAGCTTAGGCTGATAGAAGGTAGCTCTGGCAAAAGCAGCTTAGGCTGAACTAGGAGACATGTAAAGCTCCTACTATACCACTGGTGTCATATGCACAATATCATAAGAAAACACAATGCACAGATATACTAAAAATAAAGGTACTTTATTTTTATGACAATATGCCAAAGGTATCTCAGTGAGTACCCTCAGTATGAGGATGAGAAATATACACAAGATATATGTACACAAACCAAAATTATACAGGTAATAGCAAAAGGAAGTAAATGCAAGCAATGTAAAGTTACAGTAGATTGCAATAGGAGCACATATAGGGGCAACATAAACCATATACTCCAAAAGTGGAATGCGAACCACGAATGGACCCCAAACCTATGTGAGCGTGTAGAGGGTCGCTGGGACTGTAAGAAAACAGTGAGGGTTAGAAAAATAGCCCACCCCAAGGCCCTGTAAGGTAGGTGTAAAGTGCACCTACAACCCCCAGAGAGCACAGAAGTCGTGATAGGGAGATTCTGCAAGGAAAACCAACACCAGCAATGCAACAACAGTGGATTTCCAGACCTGAGTACCTGTAAGACAAGGGGACCAAGTCCAAGAGTCGCGAGTGTCGAGAGTGGGCAGGAGCCCAGGAAATGCCAGCTGAGGGTGCAAGGAAGATGCCACCGGATGGAAGAAGCTTGGTGTGTTGCAAGAACGAAATGGACTAGGAACTTCCCCTTTGGAGGATGGATGTCCCACATCGTGAAGAAGCTTGCAGATGTGTTCCCGCGCAGAAAGACCACAAACAAGCCTTGCTAGCTGCAAGGGTTGCGGTTAGGGTTTTTGGATGCTGCTGTGGCCCAGGAGAGACCAGGATGTCGCCACTTGGATGAGGAGACAGAGGGGGGCGCCCAGCAAGTCAGGGGGCCCTCACAGAAGCAGGCAGCACCCAAAGAAGTACCTGAACAGGCACTTAGAAGAAAAGTGAACCGGAGTCCACCCGAAGGCACAAAAGGGAGTCCCACGACGCCGGAGGACAACTCAGAAGGTTGTGCACTGCAGGTTAGAGTGTCGGGGACCCAGGCTTGGCTGTGCACAAAGGAAATCCTGGAAGAGTGCACAGGAGCCGGAGCAGCTGCAAATCACGCGGTACCCAGCAATGCAGTCTAGCGTGGGGAGGCAAGGACTTACCTCCACCTAACTTGGACTGAAGAGTCACTGGACTGTGGGAGTCACTTGGACAGAGTTGCTGAGTTCCAGGGACCACGCTCGTCGTGCTGAGAGGGGACCCAGAGGACCGGTGATGCAATCTTTTGTTGCCTGCGGTTGCAGGGGGAAGATTCCATCGACCCACAGGAGATTTCTTCAGAGCTCCTGGTGCAAGAAGGAGGCAGGCTACCCCCAGAGCATGCACCACCTGGAAATAGTCGAGAAAGCCGGCAGGATGAAGTGATACAAGGTTGCTAGTAGTCGTCTTGCTACTTTGTTGCGGTTTTCCAGCCGTCCTGAGCAGTCAGCGGTCGATCCGTTGGCAGAAGGTGAAGAGGGAGATGCAGAGGAACTCTGGTGAGCTCTTGCATTCGTTATCTGACGAATTCCCCAAAGCAGAGACCCTAAATAGCCAAAAAAGGAGTTTTGGCTACCTAGGATAAAGGATTGGCTACTAAGAGAGGTAAGAGCCTATCACAAGGAGTCTCTGACGTCACCTGTTGGCACTGGCCACTCAGAGCAGTCCAGTGTGCCACAGACACCTCTGTTTCCAAGATGGCAGAGGTCTGGGACACACTGGAGGAGCTCTGGGCACCTCCCCTGGGAGGTGCAGGTCAGGGGAGTGGTCACTCCCCTTTCCTTTGTCCAGTTTCACGCCAGAGCAGGGCTGGGGGATAACCTAAACCAGTGTAGACTGGCTTATGCAGAGATGGGCACCATCTGTGCCCATCAAAGCAATTCCAGAGGCTGGGGGAGGCTACTCCTCCCCAGCCTTCACACCTATTTCCAAAGGGAGAGGGTGTTACACCCTCTCTCAGAGGAAATCCTTTGTTCTGCCTTCCTGGACCCCAGGAGGGCAGAAACCTGTCTGAGGGGTTGGCAGCAGCTGCAGTGGAAACCCCGGAAAGGCAGTTTGGCAGTACCCGGGTTCTGTGCTAGAGACCCAGGGGATCATGGAATTGTCACCCCAATGCCAGAACGGCATTGGGGTGACAATTCCATGATCTTAGAAATGTTACATGGCCATGTTCGGAGTTACTATTGTGACGCTGTACATAGGTAGTGACCTATGTACAGTGCACGTGTGTAATGGTGTTCCCGCACTCACAAAGTCCTGGGAATTTGCCCTGAACGATGTGGGGGCCCCTTGGCTAGTGCCAGGGTGCCCACACACTAAGTAACTTAGCACCCAACCTTCACCAGGTGAAGGTTAGACATATAGGTGACTTATAAGTTACTTAAGTGCAGTGGTAAATGGCTGTGAAATAACGTGGACGTTATTTCACTCAGGCTGCACTGGCAGGCCTGTGTAAGAATTGTCAGATCTCCATATGGGTGGCAAAAGAAATGCTGCAGCCCATAGGGATCTCCTGGAACCCCAATACCCTGGGTACCTCAGTACCATATACTAGGGAATTATATGGGTGTACCAGTATGCCAATGTGAATTGGTAAATTTAGTCACTAGCCTGTTAGTGACAAATTTGGAAAGCAGAGAGAGCATAACCACTGAGGTTCTGGTTAGCAGAGCCTCAGTGAGACAGTTAGGCATCACACAGGGAACACATACATATAGGCCACAAACTTATGAGCACTGGGGTCCTGGCTAGCAGGGTCCCAGTGACACATAACAAACATACTGACAACACAGGGTTTTCACTATGAGCACTGGGCCCTGGCTAGCAGGATCCCAGTGAGACAGTGAAAACACCCTGACATATATATTTACAAACAGGCCAAAAGTGGGGGTAACAAGGCTAGAAAGAGGCTCCTTTCTCACAAACAGAAATCGATGGAGGAACCTGGGGGTCACTCTAGCGGTGCAGGCAGGACAAAGGGGGGCTTCTTGGGCCAGCCACAGACTGGGCTAGGCAGAGGGTCGCCTGGTGGTCACTCCTGCACCGAGGTTCGGTTCCTTCTGGTCCTGGGGGCTGCAGGTGTAGTGCTTGGTCCAGGCGTCGGGTTCCTTGTAACAGGCAGTCGCGGTCAGGGGGAGCCTCTAGATTCTCTCTGCATGTGTCGCTGTGGAGGTCGGGGGGGGTCGTCTCGGCCTACTCACGAGGTTGAAGTCGCTTGGAGTTCTCCCTGTAGTGTTGGTTCTCTGGAGCTCAAGCCGGGGGCGTCGGTGCAGAGGGTGAAATCTTGCGCTTCCAGCAGGAAGAGTGAAGTCTCTAAAAGTTGCAAGAAAGTTGCAAAGTTGTTGTTGGTTTTGAACAGAGCCGCTGTTCACTGGAGTTTCCTGGTCCTTTGATTCAGGGCAGTCCTCTGAGGCTTCAGAGGTCGCTGGTCCCTGACGGATGCGTCGCTGTTGCAGTTTTCTTCGAGTCAGGAGACAGGCCGGTAGGGCTGGGGCCAAAGCAGTTGTCGTCTCTGCAGGGCTTTCAGGTCAGCAGTCCTTCTTCTTGGTTCAGGTTGCAGGAATCTCATTTCCTGGGTTCTGGGGTGCCCCTAAATACTAAATGTAGGGGTGTGTTTAGGTCAGGAGGGCAGTAGCTAATGGCTACTGTCCTGGAGGATGGCTACACCCTCCTTTTGCTTCCACCCTCAGGGGAAGGGGGCACATCCCTAATCCCATTGGGGGAATCCTCCAAACTTAAGATGGAGGATTTCTAAAGGCAGGGGTCATCTCAGCTCAGGACACCTTAGGGGCTGTCCTGACTAGTAGGTGACTCCTCCTGTTTTACTCATTATCTCCTCCAGCCATGCCGCCAAAAGTGGGGGCAGTGGCCGGAGGGGCGGGCATCTCCACTAGCTGGGATGCCCTGGGATGCTGTAACAAAAGGAGTGAGCCTTTGAGGCTCACCACCAGATGTTACAGTTCCTGCAGGGGGAGGTGTGAAGCACCTCCACCCAGTACAGGCTTTGCTCCTGGCCACAGAGTGACAAAGGCACTCTCCCAATGTGGCCAGCAACTCGTCTGGTTGTGGCAGGCTGGCAGAAACTAGTCAGCCTAACACTAGGAGTCGGACTGGTATTCAGGGGGCATCTCTAAGATGTCCTCTGGGTGCATTTTACAATAAATTACACACTGGCATTAGTGTGCATTTATTGTACTGAGAAGTTTGATACCAAACTTCCCAGATTTCAGTGTAGCCATTATGGAACTGTAGAGTTAGTATTTGACAAACTCCCAGACCATATACTCTTTATGGCTACCCTGCACTTACAATGTCTAAGGTTTTGCTTAGATACTGTAGGGGCATAGTGCTCATGCACATATGCCCTCACCTGTGGTATAGTGCACCCTGCCTTAGGACTGTAAGGCCTGCTAGAGGGGTGACTTACCTATGCCACAGGCAGTGTGAGGTTGGCATGGCACTCTGAGGGGAGTGCCATGTCGACTTAGTCATTTTCTCCCCATCAGCACACACAAGCTGTGAGGCAGTGTGCATGTGCTGAGTTAGGGGTCCCCAGTGTGGCATAAGACATGCCGCAGCCCTTAGAGGCCTTCCCTGGCATCAGGGCCCTTAGTACCAGGGGTACCATTTACAAGGGACTTCTCTGAGTGCCAGGACTTTTGCCAATTGTGGAAGCAAAGGTACAGTTTTGGGAAAGAAAACTGGTGCTGGGGCCTGGTTAACAGGGTCCCAGCACACTTTCAATCATAACTGGCATCAGCAAAAAGGCAGGTGGTAACCATGCCAAGGAGGCATTTCCTTACAATACCTTATGTGTACTAAAATGTATGGAGGCTTAAGCACGAACTACCCCAAATAGCCCCAAAAAAAGGACTCAGTCCAGAAGGGGGTGGGGTGATATAGCGGAAGGGTTAATACGTTCAAAACAAATCAAGACACTTACTTGGTGATGCACAGTTGATAGATATTCACTGAAACCAGATTCCCACACATATTAATTCTTGTGAAAATGTAGTGGCCATTTCAGTAGAAAATGTGCTGTCTGTAAATGGCAATCTGTTACCACATGATGCTTTAGTTCATAAATCGCCCCGCCTCGTGGTCATTAAAGGTGGTGGATCACAAACGTTTGTCGTTCTAAAAAGTGGGTTGTGGTTCTAAAAATTTTGGGAACCACTGTTCTAACATCAACCCAAACTTTGCAAGCTAATGTTCCTGCCCACGATTTTTTTTTTTAATTAGGAAAATACTAATTACGTTTTTGATTCCTAAGAATACAGTGTCAACGCATGTGGCAGCAACTCAATACAGTGTAAAATATTCCGTACAAAGGTCAAGTTGGTACAATATTGCAAAAAGCTTGAATGCAGTGATATGAAGTGATGCAACATTTAGTTATAAAGATGACTAGCATTTGTCTGAACGGGCTCCCATGCTAAATAACCGCCACCATTGAACTAAGGCACACAAGCATTTACAAACTTTTGATGTTTGTGATTTGTTCAATTGAAATCAACAGAGTTACTCTTTGTATAAAGATATAATGAATGTTAGTCAAATTCGGGCATTTACATACCGTTAAATGTAAGGTGGGGCTGTCAAAACCTCCATTCACCCCTGATGACGCAGAAAAGAAGGTTCGACATATATTCATGTACACCGTGTAACCGACATATATATTGAAGTGTGATTTTAAGTAAAAGAAATAATGTACGAGGGAAATTGTGCCCTCGGGGTAGTTCGCCATCATTATAAACGAGCTTTATTAATCATGAAGTATTAAAAATGTACTAATCCGTCATAATCGCAAATGTATGCCATGATTTCTTGTTTGAAAACTGTTTTGCTTACCGTATTTTCCGGCGTATAAGACGACTGGGCGTATAAGACGACCCCCTACTTTTCCTGTTAAAATATAGGGTTTGGGCTATACTCGCTGTATAAGACTACCCCTCTTCCAACGCACACCAAATAAAAATTTAAAAACATCAGATTTGATTTTAACATGGTAATTTTAATTCAAATGCTATGACATTCAGGTACTTAGTAGGAAAACTGTCACTTATAAACAGAAGGCTGTTTGTCATCAAACATGTAAACATAAAACAGTGCAAGTGGAATAGCCTGGAGCACATGCAGAAATACGTGCCTGTCCAGACAACTGCCAGCGAGGATTGCGGCACACAGTAAGGACAGCTCAACTCACGGTTGACCAATCAGCTCTGTGTCCACAAGTAGCTGAATCTTGTGGGATGCGGAACCCATCATACGCTTGGAATCGATTTCCAAATGCAACGCACGGTGGCTCAGCTACAGGGCGCCTGTCAGCACACCGTATACCGGCGTATAAGACGACCCCCGACTTTTGAGGAGATTTTCAGGGGTTAAAAAGTCGTCTTATACGCCGGAAAGTACGGTAGCTTAAATTTAGTATAGGCTTTGGCCTAGTTGCCTGGCTTCAAATTCTAACTGCGTGATTCTTTTTTTTCCTTGAACTAATGAAACATATATTCTTGCTTGAAGTTGTATTTTTTCCAGTAGAAACTGGCTGGTACACTTATCTCCAAGGTTTCGTGCTAGGCCGGTTACATCCCCTTTGATACAAGGTCAGTCTCTGCAGGTGCGGACAATGAAGGTACAGATAGTAAAATAATTGGCAAACCATGATACAATTTGTGTTCCAAGGCGCCAAGGACAGTGTATGCATAAATGGGCGCTAGTAAAAGAAAATTTTTGATTGGACAATTTGAAGCCAACCTATGAACCCTCCAATGGAAGACCCTACAGAATTTGGAATGTTTCTTACTTAAACCCACCGGACAAAGAGAAGTCAGCCATTTTCCTCGATGCCAGTTTGAAGCCTGATGCCAGACTCCATTTTGGACGACACCCTGATACCCTTTTCTCTATTCGAGAGAAAGAGACTTAAGAATTCTCACCCTAGAGACTTTAACTTTGATTTGCCCCGTCTTGCCCATGCAGTAACTTTGCCCCATTCTCCTTGCCGCTGCAAGGGAGCTTGCCCTTAACTTTGCCCCCTTTTGAAACTTGCCCCATGCTGATCAACCGGTACCTGAAGGACGAAGACTTTTCTTGAATGCTGATTGTATTTGGTAAATATGAAAGGATAAATGTATTATGCATTGTGTTTTTCCTTTTAGGTACCAACTGCTATTTTTGATAGGATCCTAGCTAGAAGTTTTCCAAATTTGTGTTGACTAAATTCGTTTTGCATGAAGTCCCACATGCCAATGCTAATTAGAGGTTAGTCGAGGTATTCATTCAATGTACCATGAAGAATTTAAATCTTGTTATGCTGACCGAATGTATGCAATTAGTCAAATACAGTTAGTCACATTGGTGATTTGCATTGCTATAACAGAGTGTATCATTATTCAGATTTTGCGAAGATTGCGTTTCTTCCGCCGTTATGGACAGCTAGTAATGTTCATATACATATATCAATTGGTTTTGAGACATATATATATCGTGCTAGCTTTGTTAATATAGGGAAATAAATTCACTAACTTTTAATAAACTGGTGTGGTTATTCATGACTGAAAGGTCATGGTGCGCCGAAACACCAACTGTTATTGATTTCCGATATATTATATTGATCTATTAATTGAGTACTGATTACTGATTACAACAGTTATTGATTATTGATCTGAGTGACTCGACTATTGAGGATGAGGAGAGCCCGACTCGGTTAAAAGATTCACCGACCTCCAACGTGTCCAGGTACAGGTAATTTATAAGGGCTGGACGCGTTATCAGTAGATGGTAGCAGAGATTGATGGTTTAGCCCTTTGGGACCCCATCCGAACAATAGACAGAGTCAGGTTAGAATTTTCTTTGATAAAACAAGTCGGAGAGATGATGATGCCCTAAGTCCCCAATGACTTTCCCGGGATCTCGGAGCTTGCGAATGAGGAACATGAAGGTATGAGAATGGTCTCAGCATTTCTAGTGACGGTATGAGTGAAGTTAGGGTTTCGCGCTTGCACAGCTTATCGCCGCAGATTAATTGAGAAGTTTGTGAGGATTTAAGGAGTTAAAAGATATTAGAGGAGTGTTCCTCCAAAGGTGTGAGAGTAGGGAAGTCGTCGAACTTCATGTGTGTGTAGCGCTTTGAGCAGAAAAATTGTCCACGTGGTTGTTGATGTTGAGACGGGCCCTGCGAGGTCAAGAGACCCCAGAGTATGTTGAAAAGTGTATGTGACACTTGTTTGATGTTGTGATCTGGTCGGTTTAATAGGTTGATCGGGCGTGGTCAACAAGTTGGTATGAATGTTGCAGAGTGAAAGAAAACTTCGACTTTGAGATTTGACGAATTCTAAAATGCACTAGAATAGTTCACTGATCAGTTGAGAGTAAAGTTTGCGGGTCAAATTTTGCTTGCGAAAGTGGGAAACCGAGAAAGATGGAATAACTGCTGAGGCTAGTGAAAAATCCCTAAGGTTTCTGAAGCGATTGTATTACCTTTCCTGTAGTAAACCGACAGATCTGTTTTATTCTTTTGGTTAAGTGCTCGCGTTATATTGCAGAAATTAGTTTATGAGTGAAGCCGAATGAAAAGAGGACAAGCCGCGGGACTTTGTCAGCCGCAGTGTGTGAGTGTGACGTCACTAGGAGCCGCGCTGGGATAGGTCGGTTGGTGAGAAGGGTCGCGCACGGATTGGACGCAGTCCGTGAAGCGCAATCGGAAGGGGAAAGGCAAGCGAAGAGTATTCCGGGAATTAAAGTCACTTATTGATTACATATTTTAGAAAAACAAAAGACGGAAAGATGAAATTTTTCAAAGCATTTAAGAGTGCCATGAGGGGAGACGTTTATATTAAAGCAAATGTAGGAGAAGAAACACCGCCTGAGGGTACACCAGATTACATCGTCATTGAAGAAAAGGGTGTAGCGCCATGTCTATGGCTAAAGCAATGGTGCAAATTAACAGAAAAACATGGAAGTGTAGCGTTCCCTATCCACGGGTCGTTTAACCTAAGGGTTTTAGAAAATCTGAGATTTGCGCTATACGACATGAAAGTACCTCCAAGGCCGGCACAGTTTGAGGCATTAGCAATTTGGGAGCTAATAGCTAGAAACCAACAACAAAAGAAATTTGAGACAAGAATAAGAAAAGTAGAAAAGACACTAGCGGATGCTAGATGGGACAGTACACAAAAGGTTTGGAGATCAGACGTATTACAGGGAATTAAATTGTTTCCAGCGATTACCGAGGAAGCGGAGACGGAAGGAAGGAAAGCCACCTGTAAGACAAACAGGAGTCAGTCCAGGGAGGGAGAGAGCAATAGGAACTCAAAAAGGGGAGACGAGTCAGATGATGAGGAGTTCATTATACAATTGCTGAATGATCGCCCACCACCATATGTGGAAAGCGAAAAAGGCTCGAGCATTAGTACTGCCCCTCCAGAGCCAATACAGGGTAATGTAACACCAAATTTGAGGGTATCTCAGAGACCGAGCAGCTCTGACATGCCTTTCTCACCACGAATACCACGGATTCAGAGAATGTACCCAGACGTGCCAACATGGAAACCTGCTGATAACTATCAGCCACAGGTTCAAAGGCACTATTGCGATGAGCATAATGTGGGAATGACTTCCGATTCAATGGCGCAGGGAGGACAAAACTATCAGAGACCGACATTGATTCAAGCTGAATCAACACAGTTCTCGATGCCCCAAAAGCAGACACCAGAAGTGCGAGTGGTAGAAAGCCAGTTAGGTATGCCAGCAATGATGAACCACAATGTGGGGATTAACATGCCACAGAATTCGGGGAACAGACAGAATCCAGATGCAATATCTCTACCTATCACTGTAGGTCCACCAGTACCACTGTACAGACAGGCAAATTCAAGCTCCAGCAACCAAGGGTTAATGATACAGAATGGGACAGGGAGAAGATGCATAGAAACCACTCCAGAGACAACTCCGATAGCGGCACTGCCAACTGGATCTGGGTCCTTGTCGGAATTTAGTCCAATTCCAATTTGTGCTCCGTCAACCGTGGTAAGGTCACATCCACCACTATTAGTACTGTTAACCTCACAGACTGAAACATTACAGAAACCGTCAATGGCAGTTGATGTAACTGCCACATTGATGGGACTGAACGCGCAACAGTTGACACAATGGTTCAACAGCCTGAACTCCCCACAGAGTACATCAAGCGGGAAGGGAGAAGAATACCTGAATAAAATAAGGTTGGGGATGGAGGCAGATGAACTGGTAGAAGGAACAATGGGTTTGAACAGATTAGAATCATACACAGAGGAAGAACTAAGATACATGTGCCCTAGGATTACAAGAGAAGTGAGCAACATACATAAGAAGTTACGAGAAATTGCAGACAGAAACGAGATCGATATAGGTAAGACCAAACACCTGAGCAGAAGTTACAGGTTAGACTTCGAGACAAAAGATTTTGAACACATGAGATCCGCAGGGATGAAAACACACCTTAAAGAGATCCTGCAGAGTGCACAGGTCTGGAGATGTTTAGACAAGTGGGAAAGCAGGTGGGTCAAGAAAAAGGATAAAAAGAAGGAAAATACTTCAGAACGGAGTGAGAAAAAACAACATAATGACCATCTGATAACCATGCTACCAATGAGAGAGACAGCAGGGGGAAAACTTGTGCATGTACCATGGCACAGGTGCGATATTCAATCCTTTACGGATGACTTTCCCAAATTGAGAGAGAAGCCGATAGAGTGGTATCAACAAACGGATAGATTTGTGAAGCTCGCGAAGTGTCTCTGGGAAGACCTGAATACCTTATTTGAAATTGTGGTTCCGGCTGATTTGTGGGAAGATTGTAAAAGGGCTGTAGGTTGGCCGACGAGTGAACCAGAGAGAGATAGGGACACAGGTGCGCCATCACCTATGGTAATGAGTTTGTACCACAAGGTGATCGAGCACTTGAAAACCAAGGTTGCGTCGAAAAATGTGGATTGGCAAAGGATTGACAGGACCGCTCAAGAGGTTAAAGAATCTATACATGCGTATTATGAGAGGTTGTTGAAAGCGTTTAAAAATTACAGTGGCACGGAAACGATTGAGCCAAAAGACATGCTCCATTTTGTGTTCAGGTTTGTGGAAGGGCTGAGACCCGAAATCAGCCAGATGATTAAATCGCATTTGATTTGTTGGCAGTCAAAGTCGATCGATGAAGTGTTGAATAATGCAAAATACTGCAGTGATGAGATTGAGACAAAGCAGAAAAGATTGAAGGAAAAGGTGATGGTGATGCAGCTCAGACAGGTTTACAAGGTTTGCAAGGGTTTCAACAACAGATGCCGCAGCAGCAGCAACAGGGAAATGCTATGTTTCAGCCGCAGATGAGAGGCAGAGGCCGAGGAGGTCTTGTGAATAATGGTCCTGATTTGAATACCGTTATGATTCCAAATGGTATACAGGCTATGAAGAAGGTGATGCCATGTCACACGTGCGGAATTGTCGGGCATTGGAAACGGGAGTGCCCGATGATGGTGCAGGAAGGTGTAGGTCAGCAAAACAATGATGTCAATGCATTTCAAACTATGAGAGGACCGAAACTGAGAGGTCCGAACCCAAATTTTCAAAACAATATGAATCAGATGCAGGGTCTACAACCCATGCAACCGCAACAGGTGCAAATGTCCCGTGTGCAAATGACACAATTGCAGCCAATGCAACAGCAGTTTCCCATGGTACCTAATCAGCAAATGCAAATACCCTTAGCACCAATGAATCAGCAGCAAGCAATGCTTCCTCAACAGGTCACGGGTCAGGGAATGAGTCAAAATGACAGTACACCAATTCCCACTACACAGCGAGAATGGAATAAACGATGTATGGGAGAGTGGAAGTTCAGATGAGGAGGGAAATTGTGTGCTTGCAGCATCCTTGGAAGTTGATCAAAAGGGTCCGTATGTGGAGGGAAAAGTTATGGGTCATCGTGTTTCATTCTTGGTTGACACAGGAGCCACACGTTCAACTGTTAGGAGCATTGAAGTACCAAATTTGCCACTCTCAGGGAGAACAGTTCAAGTAGTGGGAGTAGCAAACAGGTATCTGACGAACCCAATCACAGACCCAGTACAAGTCAGAATTGGTAATTATCAAGGGTCACATAATTTTGTGGTATGTGACTCAAGCCCGATATCACTGTTAGGGAGAGACCTATTGTGCAAATTGGGATGTTCGATTATGTGTTCGAACGACGGAATTAGAATTCAGACGAGCAGTGATGGGGAAGAAGAGGACAGTGTAGAAGGGGATGAGATGGAAACTGTCGATGAAGAGTATCCTCTGATTACCCTTTTTCCGATGATCACTGAAGCAGACATTCCAGCTGAATTACAGGAAACAGTCGGAAAAGAAGTGTGGGATATGACAGGAAAAGAGGTGGGATTGGTGAAAGGAGTGGAACCAGTGAAAGTGACCGTAAAACCCAATGTAACCTTTCCCCAGACCCCACAGTACCATATGGCACAAGACACCCTCATGAAAGTCGCCCAACTCATTGACGAGTTTGTAAAACAGGGAGTACTGAAAGAAGTGTTAAGCAGTCCATGTAATTCACCAATTATGGGACTAATAAAGCCAAGTGGAAAGGTACGAATTGTGCAGGACTTGAGGAAAATAAATGACATAATAATTAAATGCTGCCCTGTAGTACCAAATCCAGCTGTGATAATGTTTCAAGTCCCTTGCGATGCCGAATGGTTCTCAGTCATCGACTTGTCCCAAGCATTCTTTTCGGTGCCTCTCCATGAGGACAGCCAATTTCTCTTTTGTTTCAAGTTCTTAGACAGAGTTTACAGTTGGTGTCGAATTCCTCAAGGGTTTTCGGAGTCACCGTCAATTTTCAATCAGATTCTAAAGAAAGACTTGGAAGCGTTAGAATTGCCATTCGAGTCAACCCTAGTACAGTACATTGATGACTTACTGATTGCATCCAAGACAGAAAGTGACTGCACAGCCGACACCATTGCCCTATTGAACCATTTGGGAAGGAATGGACACAAGGTGTCTCCTTCAAAATTGCAGTTCTGTCAGAAGAAAGTGAAATATTTGGGTCATCAAATAGAGAAAGGGTCACGGAGAATAATGAAGGAAAGAATAACAAGTGTACTTCAAATGAGTCCACCAAAGACGAGGAGGGAGGTGAGGAAGTTTTTGGGGATGGTGAGCTACTGTCGCCAATGGATTCCCAACTTCTCAACTCTAGCAAAACCTTTACTGAAACTGACCCAGAAGGATGCATTGGATGAAATTGAGCTGAAAGGAGATGAGATGGATGCTTTTATTGAATTGAAAGAATGCATGTGCAGGGCTCCAGCTTTAGGTATGCCTGATTACACAAAGCCTTTCACATTGTTTTGTCATGAACGTGATGCATGTTCCTTGTCTGTCTTGACCCAAGCCCATGGTGGCATAAACAGACCAGTAGCGTATTTTTCAGCTACTTTGGATCCGGTCGCAGCAGCACTGCCAGGGTGTTTGCGCGCCGTAGCAGCAGTTGGTATCAGCCTCACTCAGAGTGAAGGAATAGTGATGGGACACCCATTAACAGTCATGGTCCCTCACTCAGTCGAGATACTTTTGACACGTTCCCGAACACAGCACATGACTGGTGCTAGACTCACAAGGTACGAAACAATAATTCTGGGATCACCTAATGTGCAGCTGAAAAGGTGCACTACGTTGAATCCAGCAACCTTGTTTCCCAGTGAAAATGCTGAAATTGAGAACGCTGAAGACATCGAGCACGACTGTCTTCAGGTGACTGAATTTTGCACCAAACCAAGGCCTGATATCAAAGATACCAAATTAGAAGAAAATGATCAAATCATTTTTGTTGATGGTTCATGTTTAAGAGATGCACTGGGTGTATTGAAAGCAGGGTATGCTGTATGTACTGTAACAGGTGTTCTGGAAGCCTCTTGGCTTCAAAGGGTTTACTCTGCACAAGTAGCAGAATTGGTAGCTCTTACTAGAGCATGCCAACTTTCTGCACTAATGAAAGTTACCATTTACACTGACAGCCAATACGGGTTTGGAATAGTGCATGATTTTGGACAATTGTGGTCACAGAGAGGCTTCATGACCTCTTCAGGATCACCAGTGAAAAATGGTGAAAGAATAAGAGAATTGTTACATGCCATTCAGTTACCAGGGGAAGTAGCAGTGGTGAAGTGCATTGCACACTCGAAGGGACAAGACTGTTTCCCTAGGAAATGGATATGCGGATCAAGTCGCAAGGTTTTGCGCATTGAACTGTATATTGCTCAGGGATGAATGGAATTTGATAAGTGAACCAGAACTTGAACAAAGCGAAATATTTGCTCTAAAAGTTATAGATACAATGGACGAATTGAAATCCCTACAGAATGGTGTCAGTGAGGATGAAAAACTCTCGTGGACTAAATCACAATGTGTAAAGAGACTAGATGAATTATGGGTTTCAAGTGAAGGGAAATTCGTTCTTCCAAATAGCCTTTTGACACAGATAGCCAGATTTTACCATGGACAAGCTCATCTTGGGAGGGATGCCATGATTAGGTTATTTAAAACTGATTGGTTTAACCCCAAATTCCGTCAAGTTGCTGAAGCAGTTTGCCACCGCTGCGTCATTTGCCAACAGATGAACGCAGGGAAGGGAACAGTAGTAAATTTGAGCCACATTGGAAGAGCAGGGGGTCCATTCAGCAGGATGCAAATGGACTTCATTGAGATGCCTGTGCATGGAGGCTTGAAGTATGTGTTGGTGATTGTGTGCATTTTTAGTCACTGGATTGAAGCATACCCTACACGCAGAAACGACAGTCTCACAGTTGCAAAACTACTATTGAGAGAGTTAATACCACGTTTCGGATTCCCGATCGCTTTAGAATCAGATAGGGGAAGTCACTTCAATAATGAAGTAATAAAATTGCTTTGTGCAGCACTGAATATTGAGCAAAAGCTGCATTGTAGCTACCGCCCTGAAGCATCAGGTCTAGTGGAGCAAATGAATGGCACATTGAAATCGAGAATGGCGAAAATATGTGCATCAACAAACTTGAAATGGCCCGACGCATTGCCTTTGGTGTTAATGTCAATGAGAAACACCCCTGACCGAAAAACTGGACTGTCTCCACACGAGATTCTCATGGGCAGAGCTATGAGACTTCCAGCAGTTCCTGCAAATGCACTTTTGAATATTACAGATGATATGGTGTTAGACTACTGCAAAGGTCTAGCTGATGTGGTTCGCTCTTTCTCTCACCAGGTGGAGGCAACCACCTTGCCACTGATCCAAGGTCCAGGACACTCCCTGAAAGCAGGTGACTGGGTCGTGATAAAGAAGCACATGAGGAAGTCGTGTTTGGAACCCCGTTGGAAAGGACCTTTCCAAGTGATTCTGACGACTACCACCGCTGTGAAGTGTGCGGGAGTTCCCAACTGGATTCACGCCAGTCACACAAAGAGGGTGTTGTGTCCCACAGATGAGGAAGTTGAAGCACTGAAATTACCAGTACCTGATAACAAAGTGCCAAGCGCTGAGACAGAGCGAACAAGGACTAGAAGCAAACAGGCAGAAATAGAGGAGGGAGAAATATTCTCTGAGGACGAAGCAACTGACTCACTTGGGGAAGACCAAGGAGAAGCCTCAGACAGCGACGAAGCAGCTGAAGGTAACAAAGAGCCTGAAGCAGCTGAGAGTGACAAAGAG
Source organism: Pleurodeles waltl (assembly GCF_031143425.1). Taxonomy (NCBI): domain Eukaryota; kingdom Metazoa; phylum Chordata; class Amphibia; order Caudata; family Salamandridae; genus Pleurodeles; species Pleurodeles waltl. The sequence goes on along the minus strand of NC_090446.1, from coordinate 970,719,092 downwards.
CCTGAAGAAAGTAACGGTGACAAAGGGCTCGAGACAGGTGAAGAAGCAGGAAAGTCTGATCAGAGGAGGGCTTTCCCCGAAGCAGACGATACGGGAAGGGAACAGGAGAACCTGATTGATTTCCCAGAGGGAGAAGACGAAACCAGACAGAGTGAAACTGTTCAAACTCCTTCGGAAGAGGTTGCAGGTCCGTCAAGTGGACCCAGTGCAAAACGTAGACAAAGCATATCGCCAGTAAAACTGAGAACTAGAGAAACGTTGAATGACAGTGAAGGGCCAAGAGTGAAAGAGAAAAGAAAGGAAGTGTCTGTCGTAGTACCAACACCAAGTGAAGAAAAAGATTTGGCCAAAGAGGAAAGTACGAGTGAGAAAGAATCAAAGAGAGATGCAAAATTGAAAAGAAAAAGGATACCAAGCAGAAGGTATTCCGGTCCGGAGTGGGCATACATAGTCAATAACGACTGGTCAGACGAATTTGTATCCCTCAGTCTCGAGAACGAAGAAGCAGAGCTACACTTTGGAAATAAAAGTTCTATGGACTCTGTTGATTGAAAACATTGATAACCTGATTGACTTTTCAACCGGCTAAGACATTGCGAACTTGATTGACTTTGAAACCGATTTTGAGACAACGCTGCTAACCGATAAGAGACTAAGCTGCTAAAGAAAACTGTGTGAACATTGAACTCGTTCAGCTTTGTAAATACCTGCAACTAAGAAAAAAAAAACGCTTTGATAAAGTGTCTTCAGCTTTCTGATTCTATACAGATCATGACTAGCTTCACTACACAGGGGCGTAAAATGAAGTATTGTAAATACATGTGTATAGGCTTGATAACCGCATGCGTACTAATAATTGTAGCAATAATTCTTGGAATGCATGGTAAAAGTGAGAGTGAGACGAATGATGCTTCCACTTCTAAACCTATTATCGTTACTGAACTAACAGCTCTCAAGAGACTCGAGCAAGACGAGAGACACTTGCATGATAAGAAGGAACTTTCATCTAACGTTTTCTATCGCTTACTGAGTGAGTATGTTGAGACCATGGATGCGAAAGATTGTTATGTGTGTACACAAATACCTACCTCAGTAGTGGAGGGGGTAACATATCACAGCATGCCTCTTACATATGGAATTACATGTAGTATAGTAGCTTCCAGATTTTATGCTCAAAAAGACATTCATTATTTCTATACTAATTACGATGTTACTTTTGCATATGTCCCCATAATAGGGCACCTAAGTAAGATAGCTAGAGATTGGTCTGCCAAATTAATGAGGGAATTTTTCGAACCAATGTCCCCTTTCCACACAGCTCACGCACATAGGGAGAACCTTACATGCTTGCTTTCACCAGTAGAAATAGAATTTTTAGACCGCACTGACGACAGAAAGAACTAAATGAAGGAGAAATTAGAGAAGGAATTGCACGAAAGGACGTCTGTAGATAATTATGCTTTTGCCGCAATAAAGACACAAGGGAAAATAGCTTTAGATACATTGCATGTGGGAAGATTTTGTATACATAGATTTCCATCATATTATGACACAGTTTTTGTGGGAACGAGTGAATGTAAACACACATACGCATTTCAACAAAAGTGGACGTTCATGCTGAATGGACAAGACCCAGTTATTCCTGGAGTATATTATATTTGTGGACTCAACGCCTATTATCGTCTTCCTAAAGGATGGTATGGGAGGTGTTATTTGGGAATATTGTTCCCAAAGGTTTACCAACTAGATGACTTAAAGAAATTTCCAAGGCTGTCTGAATCACATCGTGTTCAGAAAAGGGAGACAGCTGCTGGTGTGGTAGGAGATATATTTGGAGCTATAATTCCTTCAGTAGGAGTCATATTGAATTCAATCAAAATACGAAAGTTGTCTACTATTGTGGATAACATGCTAACAAAGTTTTCGGGAGCTATAATCCTGATGGATGCTGAACTCGCTGCAGAAAGAGCTATGACTCTTCAAAATCGGCTTGCCTTAGACATTCTTTTAGCAAAGGATGGCGGCTTTTGCAAAATGCTTGGCACGCGTCACTGTTGTACCTATATACCCGACAACAGTGGAAAAATTAGAACAATGCTTACAAATTTAACTAGAGAAAGTGTAGATTTAAAGGAATTGAAAGAACCCGGAGTTTGGGAGAAAATTGGAAAAGGATTTGCTTCTGTGGGAAATTGGCTCAGCAACGTTTGGAACAGATTGTTACTAAAAATAGTAAAGGGAATATTAATAATATTAATTTGTCTATTAGGTTCTTGGGGAATATGGAAAGCTTTCAAAATGTTAAAAGCAAGGAACAAAAGAAAAAAAGAAGAGAAAATAGAGAACAAAATGGTGGAAATTTATAGGGAGAAGTCAAAAGGGACTAAAAGAAAAAGGGAATTGACTGAAGTGCCAAATTACTATACAGAATTTTAATGGAATAAAATGTGTGGGTAGATTTGATGTGATTACATAATTAGTCATCAGAGGAGGGATTGATAACGCAGAAAAGAAGGTTCGACATATATTCATGTACACCGTGAAACCGACATATATATTGAAGTGTGATTTTAAGTAAAAGAAATAATGTACGAGGGAAATTGTGCCCTCGGGGTAGTTCGCCATCATTATAAACGAGCTTTATTAATCATGAAGTATTAAAAATGTACTAATCCGTCATAATCGCAAATGTATGCCATGATTTCTTGTTTGAAAACTGTTTTGCTTAGCTTAAATTTAGTATAGGCTTTGGCCTAGTTGCCTGGCTTCAAATACTAACTGCGTGATTCTTTTTTTTCCTTGAACTAATGAAACATATATTCTTGCTTGAAGTTGTATTTTTTCCAGTAGAAACTGGCTGGTACACTTATCTCCAAGGTTTCGTGCTAGGCCGGTTACATCCCCTTTGATACAAGGTCAGTCTCTGCAGGTGCGGACAATGAAGGTACAGATAGTAAAATAATTGGCAAACCATGATACAATTTGTGTTCCAAGGCGCCAAGGACAGTGTATGCATAAATGGGCGCTAGTAAAAGACAATTTTTGATTGGACAATTTGAAGCCAACCTATGAACCCTCCAATGGAAGACCCTACAGAATTTGGAATGTTTCTTACTTAAACCCACCGGACAAAGAGAAGTCAGCCATTTTCCTCGATGCCAGTTTGAAGCCTGATGCCAGACTCCATTTTGGACGACACCCTGATACCCTTTTCTCTATTCGAGAGAAAGAGACTTAAGAATTCTCACCCTAGAGACTTTAACTTTGATTTGCCCCGTCTTGCCCATGCAGTAACTTTGCCCCATTCTCCTTGCCGCTGCAAGGGAGCTTGCCCTTAACTTTGCCCCCTTTTGAAACTTGCCCCATGCTGATCAACCGGTACCTGAAGGACGAAGACTTTTCTTGAATGCTGATTGTATTTGGTAAATATGAAAGGATAAATGTATTATGCATTGTGTTTTTCCTTTTAGGTACCAACTGCTATTTTTGATAGGATCCTAGCTAGAAGTTTTCCAAATTTGTGTTGACTAAATTCGTTTTGCATGAAGTCCCACATGCCAATGCTAATTAGAGGTTAGTCGAGGTATTCATTCAATGTACCATGAAGAATTGAAATCTTGTTATGCTGACGGAATGTATGCAATTAGTTAAATACAGTTAGTCACATTGGTGATTTGCATTGCTATAACAGAGTGTATCATTATTCAGATTTTGCGAAGATTGCGTTTCTTCCGCCGTTATGGACAGCTAGTAATGTTCATATACATATATCAATTGGTTTTGAGACATATATATATTGTGCTAGCTTTGTTAATATAGGGAAATAAATTCACTAACTTTTAATAAACTGGTGTGGTTATTCATGACTGAAAGGTCATGGTGCGCCGAAACACCAACTGTTATTGATTTCCGATGTATTATATTGATCTATTAATTGAGTACTGATTACCGATTACAACAGTTATTGATTATTGATCTGAGTGACTCGACTATTGAGGATGAGGAGAGCCCGACTCGGTTAAAAGATTCACCGACCTCCAACGTGTCCAGGTACAGGTAATTTATAAGGGCTGGACGCGTTATCACCCCCCTTGCAGCACCTTACTAAGTCTGTCAATAATCCAGAAAGCTCCTCAGCGTGGTCTATATGCCAACATCTGAAGCGGTGTCAAATGAACACTAGAACCTCACATAGAGTTCCCATATGTTCTGACTGCTCATACAGCCTCTGTGCTCAAACAGCATGCCCATGTGTTCGAATATCCTCATCCACATACACAAGTCCCAACCCTCCTCATACAGCTCGACCACGTGCTTTCGGTACCTTCCAGAGCTCTATGCTGCCCAATCTTCTTACATAGGCTCCTTACACCGCCTGTCTACATGTCCCAAGCTAATTACACTACCTAGCCAAACAGTCCATGCTTATTACAAAAGCTACGTATGTGATCCAAGTGCCTCACACAGCATGTCGACGAGACCCCGAGCTCCTCACAAAGGGTGACCATGTTCTCCAAGTCCACCAGACTGATTAAGTGCCCCAAACCTCCTCAACCTAACCTGTCCGCATGCACCAAATCTCCTCATGAATCGTGCTCACGTGTTGCAGGTACCTTGCACAGCCTGTCTCGGGCCCCAAGTTCGACTATCCTCTGTCCCAGGCTTCTCACGCAGCTTGTTTTGGTTCCCAAGGGCCTCAGTCTGTTCATGTTTCTCAAGCTCCTCCGTGTCCGCGAACGTACGTCAAACCCTTTATGCTGATTATGGGCCCAGAGCTCCCCCCACTCTTTCCATGCGCCCAGGGCTCCCCTCACTCAGTCCATGTGCGCAGAGCTCCTTACACTCCATCCACACATCCCAAACGTTTTGCAGTGTCGACATACTACAAGGACACCACATCACACCCATGTGTTAAACACCCCACAGGTCCTCAGGCCGCCTATGCCCATGTGCTTCAAGCCTCTTACGTTGTCTGCTTATGGGCCCAAACTCCATAGACTGTCTGCATGTGCACCCAGCTCCCTGCGACGTCAGTGTGCCCTCGGAGCTCCTCACACTCCCATTCCTTATGCCCTGACCCAGTTTCACATCCTCGCTCTGTGTACCGAGATCCCACAGGCTGTATGGCAATCGACAGCACTCATCAGCCTTTGAATGAACGTGCCTGGAGGCCTGCGCGGTGAGTGAAAGGAAGCTATGCGCGAACTCTGACAAGAGGCTATCACATCCCACTCGCTACCCATCAGATAAGCAGCAGCAGGTGTAACTGCCTCCCCTTCCTCCAGCCACCACCCGGGACAGTCTGTGGAAGACGCAAGACCTTCACTCCGGCGGGGCAGGTTTTTGCAGTAATCAGCGACTATGCAAATAATTCCCAGTCATACTTTTCGCATGCGTATGCCTGTCATGAATATTCACCTCTCAAAAATCCTCTTCAAGAGTAGGAGAGACGAGCACAAAACAATCCCTGCAAAGAAAAGAAGCGGGCTGTTGTGCTTCAGAACCCAACGACGGCGATTCGCTGGTCGAGCGAATTTATTTCGCTAGCACAAATGTTTCGCACTGCGGGCTCGAATCACAAGCACAGGACACAGCGCACTCTCCGTAACCGTCTCGTTCTCTTTCAAGTACGGTATTTTATTGGAAATGCTGGGAAGATGGAACCATGCGGTGCATGGTTGTATTTCTATTTCACGTTTGGCTCGCGCATTCCGGCCGTCGCGCGGGGTGGGCAATTGGGTTTACAAGACAAGCGATGCCATTGAACACTGGTGTGACGCCACACTCACATTTAGGCCGTCGAGTTTATCACCGTCACACAGAAGCACTGCCCCTACAAGCAGCGAGGGCAGCAACAGAGAGTGATGATAAAGAAGGAATGTAATGGCAGCTGGAGAAAGAACACGGGGCTACAAGGGCAGCGGGAGGGGCATTGCCACACGGCAGTATGGCTGGAGAATAGTCAACTGGACGCCTTCCCAGCTCTTACGGCCTTGCAAAGTACGGCGTTTAGAGAGAACTCCCAAGAGGCCTGTACAAATTAAAACGAGAAATACAGAAAAAGGTGAAAACGTGTTTCCACTGGAAGGGCTTACGTTAAAAGCTACCCATACTTAAGGGTTAATGTATATGCATATATAATTTGCGAAAGGCCAAGGAAAACTGTTTATCATTGTCTTGACCTGACAAGTAAGAATGCTTTACTCATATGGTAGTTATTTACCATGCTGAGGGAAACTACTGCAAAGGTCTACTGTCTGCAGTCTGAAGCAGAGGTGGCAAGGAGCAGAAGGCAAAAGCAAACACAATAGTTAAGAGGACAGTGCTCGAGGGGCTTGTGAAAAGGTGGAAACGGGTCACAGAATAGAGGATGAAAAGTTAAGTTAGCAAAGGGACCGGAGGGGAGACACGAAGGAGTGGGGTGTATGGCGGAAACAAGGAAAATCAGACAAGAATGAAGATGGATACATGAGAGTGCAAGTAGTCACACACGGGGAAAGGAAGGCTGGCTAGGGGAGTGTGATGAGGGGAATGCTATAAAGAACAAATGAGAGGACACACGTGCAGGAAGAAAAAAAACAGCTTGAATCAGAAAGGATCACGTCAGGAGAATGGGCGCACAGGAGCGTATCGGAGAGCGTGCAAGCAAGAGAACACACGAGAAGAGAAGATGCGGACCGAGCAAGGGGATGTTACGGAACAAATCATAGATGGGAGGTGGGGTCTGATTCGAATAAGGAAAGGGCAGTAAAGGGTGTCTCTGGAACAAAGGCGGGAACGCAAAAGAGCGAATACACCCGAAGACTGAATACGGGGCAGAAATGAGTTAACACAGCGTGTAATATTATGCTTTAATAACAAATGAACTCCACTAGGGGATGCAAAGGCCGTATTAAATAAGAGACAATTTAATATCCAATTCGGCGATATTTACTATATGCCGGTCGAGGGATTAATCGTCGAATGGGGATTCAACCACTGCGCCAAGTGCGTTACCCCACTGCGCTGCCTTGCCAGAAGAACGCATCGCCCAGGGATAGCGCAACCTAGGTGTTTCCATTGAAGTGCTTCAGCCTAGGTGTGGGTTCGATCCTGGATGAAGTACAGAGGGACAACGCGGGGTTTATTAGGAAACAATGCGAGTTTCTGAAGCTGCAGCATTCAGGCTGGTAAAACTGTATAGTGTTGCACGCAATGACAATATTCGACAAACCTCCCCACAATCACGCTCCCGGTTTTTAATCCATTTTTCAAAATAAAAAAAAGCAATGTCAGCGACGTGCGGCTAATGTTAACCCTGGCACCACCGGCACGAAATTCATTATAGCCATGAATGGGGCAGCTGCCTACCGCCTGGTGAAGCGGGAGCTACGCGCTGGAAGGCGCCGGGAGTGTTGGGTTCAAGGACATGCAGCCACGCAGGCTCCACTCTTCAAGAAATTGATTTCGGGGGGAGGGGGTCCGCTCCCACCGTGCGCTCCCTGGGCTGGGTGTTATGTCTCTGCATTAGTCAGATCGATCGATAGCCCTAAGGTTCAAGCACTCTCCACTCGCTCCCCTGAGCGCTCCACCAATGAAAGGACGCGCCATCCCCAGACGCAAGGCCCACAGCACCGCCCCTGAGGCCTCTGCGCCAGACAACCTGGCCTGAGACGGTGGAGTGCGAGGTACGAAATAGGCACGTGGACTACAGCACGTGTTACGCTACTTTCGGTAGTGGGCAGCTGAGGAGTTCCAGTTATCTAAGCAGAGCAGGGTGAGCACGTGGTATTTGGGCACTGACTGTAGTAGTTCTGGACAAGTGCCCAATTTTGTTGACATACCTGAGGCTATCTGGCAATAATATAAAACTTCGCAGAGACAAAATCGGACCAAAATGGCTTTACTTGGTCTGTATAAGAAATAGCAGTATTATGCCACTGCAGCCACTCCCTTTTACCCGTGGACACAAATGGGGCTTCACTGTAGGATGAGCTGCCATAACCCAACCATGCCCCCATGGCCAAGGCTAGCTGTGGCCTCCTGCAGTGTGGGATTGAATTGAATATTTTTCCCAGGGCTGATTCTGGTTTCTAGTCAAGCCCTACTAAGAAGAGAGTAAATTTGCCTCGAATATTTCAGAAACAAACTGGCTAAGCATAATTTAATCACGATGCTTAACATACTTATCACCAGTGCCACATGCATTTTACATTCTCTCATTTCCTTTGAAAAATAATAAGGCAATCAATGCTCTCCCCCAATATGTTTAGCATGAAACATTATTTGAAACTTCTGGATATATTGTGCTCTTACTTTCTCATCCTTTCTCACCAGTTCTCTGTAATGTCTGTAGCTATGTCTTACTTATGCAGAGTACCAGATAAGCAGACTAATTTTCATGCTAACCTTTGTTCTGCCTTCATTCACAACAACTTTATGCCATAGCACATTAATGCGTGTATTCCACTCTGACATGATGGCTCCAATGTTACCAATAGGTTTGAACCACAAAATGTTTTTGCAGAAAAGTGAATTATTCAATATTTGGCGTTACCTTTAGTCCACACATATGGTGCAAATCTCTTAGGTTGGGATGAACAAAGAAATCTGAATATGGTTTTGCTCCCAATCCACCCTCGGTAAGTTATTTTGAGGTCCTGGGTCACTGCTGTTTGTTACATTTGAAAGGTGAACAATACTATGTGGTTCTAGACAGAATATTTTCCCAGCGTGTTTAGTGATGAGCTGGGTAAATTCAAACGTTTTCAGCACAAAATTGTGCTAAAGAAAGATGCAGAGCCAGTGTTGCACGAGATGTACTATGGGCCTCCTAGTTTGAGACACAAGCATGTAAATGAAATATGTAAATTGTGTGATTTGACAATTATTAGAGCCAATTGAGAGTTCTGAATGGTTGGAGCCAGTCATATTTGTTAAAAAGTTGTATAAGTCTTTGAGGTTGTGAACTGACCTCAGGGATTTAAATTGCAAAATTTGGGTAGACAGTCAGCCCTCCAAAACACCAATGAGATACTTTGGACCTTCAAATGTGATGTTTAAGTCCCTGGATATGTCTGCCGGCCATCAACAGGTGGAATTACTGCACTTTCAGATTCGCACCGATCCGAGGACCACCCTCAGAGGATCCCTCGTCTACCGTCCTCCCGGGCCACGCGCCCCCTTCAGCGACGCCATCGCCGACTTCATCTCCCCGCACGCCCTCGCCTCACCGGACTACATCCTCTTAGGCGACCTCAACTTCCATCTGGAACAAAACAACGACCCCAACACCACCACCCTGCTCGACAACCTCGGCCTCAAACAACTGGTGAACACCGCCACCCACATCGCCGGTCACACGCTTGACCCCATCTTCTCCGCCAGCAAACACGTCTTCTTCAGCCACGCCTCCGCCCTACACTGGACCGACCACAGCTGCATCCACTTCACATTCCGACGCGAGACCCGCCACCTCCGCACCCAACCCATCCCTCGTCGACAGTGGAACAAGATCCCCGAAGAGCAACTCTTCTCCGCACTCGCTGCCAACCAACCCACCCTCACCACCGACCCCAACGACGCAGCCCTCAACCTCACAAACTGGATCTCCAACTGCACAGACATCCTTGCCCCCCTCAAACGCACGCATCGACAGACCAACACCAAAAAACCTCTCTGGTTCTCTGACACCCTCAAAGAATCAAAGAAATCTTGTCGCGCCCTTGAGAAAGCCTGGCGCAAGGACCGCACCGCTGACAACATGACCGCCCTCAAGAACGCTACCCGCGAACACCACCACCTGATCCGCGCCGCCAAAAGGAACTTTTTCACCGACAGACTGGACAAAAACAGACACAACAGCAGAGAACTCTTCAGCATCGTCAAGGAGTTCTCCAACCCCAGCGCCAACGCCGTCACGCCCTCACAGGATCTGTGCGAATCCCTTGCCACTTTCTTCCATTGCAAGATTAGCGACCTCCACGACAGCTTCGGACACCAGACCCAACCAAACACCACCGAGCCGGCATCCACGGCCATCACCCTCATCAACTGGTCCTTCATCAACACGGAAGAAACCAAATCCATCATGAACTCTATCCACTCCGGCACCCCTTCGGACCCCTGCCCGCACTTCATCTTTAACAAAGCCAACGACATCATCGCCCGCACCTCCAGACCGTCATCAACTCCTCTTTTTCTTCTGCTACCTACCCCGAATGCTGGAAACACGCCGAAGTCAACGCTCTACTAAAGAAACCTACGGCTGACCCGAGCGACCTGAAAAACTTCCGCCCCATCTCTCTTCTGCCTTTCCCAGCCAAAGTAATAGAGAAGACCGTCAACAAACAGCTGACCAACTTCCTGGAAGACAACAACCTGCTCGACCCCTCACACAATCCGGATTCCGAACCAACCACAGCACTGAAACCGCCCTCATCTCAGTCACTGACGACATCAGAACCCCGATGGACAACGGTGAAACAGTCGCCCTCATTCTGCTCGACCTCTCGGCTGCCTTTGACACCGTCTGTCACCGCACCCTAATCACCCGCCTCCGCTCCACCGGAATCCAAGGCCAGGCCCTGGACTGGATCGCCTCCTTCCTCTCTAACCGTTCCCAAAGAGTTTAGCTCCCTCCGTTTCGCTCTGAACCCACCGAGATCATCTGCGGCGTACCCCAAGGCTCATCACTCAGCCCGACACTCTTCAATGTCTACATGAGCCCCCTCGCCAACATCGTACGCAAGCACGACATCATCATCATCACCTTCTACGCCGACGACACCCAACTTATACTCTCCCTCACCAAGGACCCCGCCAGCGTCAAGACCAACCTACAAGAGGGTATGAAGGACGTCGCAGATTGGATGAGGCTCAGCCGCCTAAAGCTGAACTCGGAAAAAACGGAAGTCCTCATCCTCGGCAACACCCCGTCCGCCTGGGACGACTCCTGGTGGCCCATTGCCCTCGGCACCGCACCGACCCCCACAGACCACGCCCGCAACCTCGGCTTCATCTTGAACCCTCTTCTCACCATGACCAAGCAAGTCAACGCCGTGTCCTCCGCCTGCTTCCTCACCCTCCGCATGCTCCGCAAGATCTTCCGCTGGATCCCCGCCGACACCAGAAAAACCGTGACCCACGCCCTCGTCACGAGCCGCATGGACTACGGCAACACCCTCTACGCCGGGACCACAGCCAAACTCCAAAACCGCCTGCAACGCATTCAAAACGCCTCGGCCCGCCTCATCCTCGACATTCCCCGCAGCAGCCACATCTCCGCACACCTGAGACACCTGCATTGGCTCCCAGTCAGCAAAAGGATCACCTTCCGACTTCTCACCCACGCACACAAAGCCCTCCACGACACTGGACCGGAATACCTCAACAGACGCCCAGCTTCTACGTCCCCACCCGCCTCCTCCGCTCCTCTGGCCTTGCACTCGGTGCTGTCCCTCGCATCCGCCGCTCCACGGCGGGTGGGAGATCTTTCTCCTTCCTGGCGGCCAAGACCTGGAACTCCCTTCCCACCAGCCTCAGGACCACCCAGGACCACTCCGCTTTCCGGAGACTCCTAAAGACCTGGCTGTTCGAGCAGCGATAACCCCCCCTTTTTTCCCCTAGCGCCTTGAGACCCGCACGGGTGAGTAGCGCGCTTTATAAATGTTAATGATTTGATTTGATTTGATTTGATTTGAATTACATAAGGAATCCAGATCTTGTGTCCTCTGTGACTCCAGAAGGTTTATATCGCTACAGAAGCTTGATTTTTGGTTGGCGTTTAGGTCCTTTGTGTTTCTGTAAGTCATGACTGTTATTCAGGAAAATGGGTGGAGTGGTATGCTTTAAGAATGATATCATGGGTTATGGTGGGAATTTGGCCCACACAATAAGGGGCTCAGACCTTACGACAGGACTAATGCAAATTTTGTGCAGAATGGAGTTGACTATCTGGGGATAATGTGTCTGAAAAGGGGGCTGAACTTAAGTTCAGGATATTGAGAGCAACTGAGGAGGCTCCTTCTCCTAACGATAAGGATCAACTGAAAACCTTTCAGGGGTTAGTGGAGTACTAGTACAAGTTTGTCCCAAATTTTGCTAATCAAACCACACCTTTATGTAAATTACTACAAAAAGGCAGAAAAAATAAACACGTATTGGGCCAGAGTTTGAAAATAGTGTTTAGACTGATGAAGTTGGACTTTGTTACTGCTCAACCTTTGAAACCAAGTAATACTAAGGACATAAGTGTGATCATGACAGACACTTGCAATCATGGCTTAGGTGCAGTCCTTTTGCAAAACAGTACATGTGGTAGGAGAATGTCATTGTGTGCGCTTCCAGAGCTCAGCAGTGTGAGGGATGTACTTGTTCTGCCATTAAGAGAGAGCCTATTGGATTATGGTGGGTTGTAATGCACTTTATAAGTTTTGTTTGGGGCACAAATTTCATCCTGTATACTGACCACAACTGATTTGTTGTCCACTCATAGTGGAGGTTAATCTACTTTGTGTACTATACAATGACAAATGCTGTCTGCAAGAACCTGCAAGTCAAACTGTTTGTCAAGATTACCTCTCCAGGATGAAGTGTAAGTCAGTGAGTGTGAGCACCTAATACAAGTGTTTTTAAAGGTTAGCTAAAGTGGAACTGTCCTTAATTGAGCACTGTCAGAAGATGAGTGAAGGCAATGCCTTGGGGAGGACAAAGTGTTAGGAGAGGTCAAGCAGCATGTGATTAATGGATGGCTATCTTGTACTATTTGGTTGCTCTGCTAATGAGTTAATACGTCATCAGGGACTAATTAGATGGTAAAGATTGTTGGTTGTCCCTGTTGAGATGCAGAATAGGATGTGGTCTTTGGCCACTGATTGCTATCTAGGCTTAAAGGCAGTGAAATGCAGGATCAGAATGGATATTCGGTGGCCGGATGTGACAAGGCTACTGAATGTGAGTGTGGTCAATGCATTCTGAGCAACAAAACCCAAGTTACTATTCCTTCTACCATTAAGAAGGATCTTTTTACTCATTGGAGAAAGGTTCCGCATTTGGTCATTTTGCATTTATTCATGTCCAAGAAATCTGAAATCAACCTTGTGGAGAAGGTGTGCACCTACACTTTTATGGATTTTATGCAAGAAGTTTCTGTAAAGGAAGGATATCCCAATACCACTGTGACAGAGAATTGGATGGAAATGAAACATTTCTTGCATTTTGCGGGTGTCAAACACATCACAGTGTCACTGTACCACCTGCAAAGCAATTATTTAGTTAGGAGGGTAAACCTGGTTGCGAAAGACCAGTTGCAGTTGACCGTAGTGAATAAGGTTGGCTTTGGTTCAGGAAGGGTCTGTACCAATTCTCATCTCCTGTTTAAGTGAAGGAGGTGAAAGATAATGTTGTGGTGCAGTCTGATGGGAGACCATGGAACCAGGATTCGATTTCTGTTGCTCCTGCGAAGGTGACAAGTTATCTATTGGACGAAACTTAGAAAATAGTCGAGGAAAAGCAAGACAAGACAGCACCCTTCTGGCATAGGGATTATGCTATGTCATTAACCTGAAAATTAATGCCCACCATTTTTCTCCCAATATGCACTTCTCTCTTTCACATCATTCATCATTCCTGCTCCCCAAACGGTCTCTCCATCCTCTATTCACTTCCTGGGACAAATGTATTTGCTACCTTTGTATTTGTCATGAGTTGCATCATTTAACTCTGGTCAGATAACTCCAAGAAATGAAAGATTTTGCTCGTTAGAACTGTATGTTGCAATAGAAAAAATGAAGTGAATTCAGTGTATTTGGTGCCTAGTAAACCTTTGTTTCACCCACTCAGAGTATTTTTCTGGAAGGCAATGTAGGTTGGGAAGCCTAGTGGTGTCACTTCGGTCCAGGCTGAGTGGAAAGTGCACTCCCTCAATACAAATGAATAGGTTTTGCTGCATAGCTCTCACGGGAAAGCAATCAGCCACATGACCGTGATCTGCCCAAGATCGCACTGAATTTGACCAAATTTGAAAGAGACTCATGTATTTGAAGTCCAAGGTTTGCAAAGCAGCCACTAGAACACAATCTCGCTCCCTTTCTCCTCAGAGAATCTCATATGCTAATTCATAGCCTGCAGCAATCCAACAAACAGCTAACAGCAGATCCAATTAATATCAAATATCCTCATACTGACTACTACTTATGGCAGCCCACAAACCAACTTTGGTCTGTGAGGGAAGCGTCAAACCAAGTGTCTCTTCAATGTCATACCAAAGGCAGACCGTGCACCAAATTAATATACATGACAAAACAAAAAATAGTAGGGAAACTTTGGACATTCACAAAACAATACCTGTGAAGACCGAATCTGATATCACTGACATTAAAATGTTAGAAAACACGAATTCCAAAAAAAGTTTAATAAAGTTTCACCTCAAAGAAGTCTACAAAACGAGCTTGTTTTAAATATGATGATTTCTACTGTAGTGTTGGCATTGTGAAGCAACATGTAGCAAATGCACATCTCACTGCTCTATTTTTTTCTTTTACCTAGTACGTGCTTTCTTACCGAGTGAAATGTTTAACTTACTTAATTTTTACACCTGGGTTTTAAAGTATTTCTTAAGGATATTTTTCCTTATCTATTATACGTTTCTCTAGCATTCTCTGTGACAACGTCGTGATAACCAAAGCATATGTTATTATTTGTAGGAGTAGAACTCGAGAAAGAGAATGTGACACCATTCGACTAAAATGTTGGATGAATCAGTTATATGTAAAACGATCACGGTTTACTAAAAAGTAAAAATATGCTAATGTCACAAAATATGGTAATTCCGGGTTTATTTGTAGGCATATATGTTTGCATCTGAAGACATACACTGACCCATCCTCTAAAATAATACTGGACCATCACTTTGCACAGAGCTGCCATCCAAGTACACCCTGGCTGCAGCTTCCACTAAGTGACATCACATCCTTTACAGATACAAGGTCCTGGAGCACAATCTTCAGTAAGAGGCAAAAAAACAAACACAAAGCTTCCATTATTAGACACTTGGCTATGCGCTAGAGCGCCAAAAAGACATAGCAGGGCCCTGTGCTCAGCTTCAGGCACAGGACACGTTCATTCACGCAATAGCTGGGGCGCATGTGGGGTTGCGACATTCGTGTCTATTCTGCAAGAAAGTGCATGGAAAAAACCAAACCACACTGAAAATTGAGATATGTCAGAAGAACAGCTGTTTCCGCCTCTTCCCTTCAAGAGTTTTCAACTAGAAGCCAACCACCATCTGCCAACTTTCGGCAGCCCTGTTTAACAACACTGGCGATGCTCGAGACACAAGCATACAAAGGCATCGACTTCATAAAGGAAATCCATATTGCACAGTAAATTAAAAGCGGTTTGTCTATCCATGCCCTATTTTCCATTTAAAATAATAATCTGCTGCCACACTTGTCTCTTAGAAAGCTCTTCTCACCCCATATGGTGAAATAAAACTTTCTAACCAACATGCTCACTATGGAGGAAGATCTTGGTCGCGCCCACAAAAAAACAACTCTTGTGACCACCCAGTCAAATTCTCGTCAGTGCCATAGAATCTATTTTTAGGTTGAGCATGGCAGCGCGCAAGCACTGCTTTTCTGACGTGTTGGTATATATATATCTGGGCATTTAACAACACCCACCTCACGCTCATCACTACCACTCATTTGTGGGCTTGCCTTTCAAAAATCTTTTGATGACATTGGTAAATGGTTGACCTTTGTCCCTCCTTGGGGCGGCTTGGTTTACGGCTTTGGCCATCGCCTCTGGTACATGGCTAATTTCACTTTTGCCGATAAGTTTGAGTCCGAGCAAACTTCTTTTTCCTTTTGTGTGTCTCTTCACACTGATGCTCATGGCGGCCCTGGTGCTGTGGATCGGCTTGTTATGTGAAACTGTTTTACTTTTCATTTTCAATTTATGTGGCAAGAAAAGTCCGGTTAGGAGTTTACAACGTTAATAACTCCAATTCGAGCAAATGCAAGACCCACTGCAAATGCTTGTTAAGTTTGGCTTATGAGAGCTCTAGTTAACGCTATGCAAGAAGACTGTCTATGACCGCTATATTTTACTGATCATGGGATACATCACTCTCACGAAAATAGTGCCTTGATTAACAAGTAAGGATTTTTCAAGCAACAATAAAAATATAAAAACAATGTTTTCAGAGTCAACCAGCATAAATCGGTCATTAGAACTAGGAAGATCAATGGCCCCTTGGTGCCACACTTTGTGGTAGGTGGCCATGGTAAGAACGATTTTCGTTGGTTCATATTAGAAAAGATAGTGGGCAGGAAAAGAGGTGGCAATAGGGACAATTGGAGGAAATTATGGCAATAATTATATATGCCCAAATTTATTGCCTTTGGATGTGGTTTAAACACCTGAGAGGAATGGGAACGTGTTATCACTAATGAGCGAATAGATGTAAGTTGAGAGCTCCCGTTGTGCATTTGTGGGTGGGCACAGTTAAGAAAGAAAAACAGAAAAATGGCTTTATCCTTTAAGGCTTAGATTTTTGTGAGGATTTGGAGGATATGGATGTATTTTATCCCATTCTTTGAAATAGAAGAATATGTTTTAAAGTATTTTGGCTTGAGGTACAATGGATTTGATCGAGCATAGGCTCAGTCACTTTAAGATGGTGCCCATGATATCGTCTGGACGTTTCCATTGCTGAAAGTAGCAGCAGGTGTCATGTGATGTGTCGAAATGCTCCGTATCGAGGAGCCTTGACATGGAGAGCGCTTGGGTGGCCATGGAGGTGCAGTGAGCTACGCAGTAGTTGACTAGTTGGAAACCCGATAAGAAAAGTGAGTTATGAGATCAGGAAGCAGGGTTGGTGGCAATAGTGGCTTGGGAGGAATGGTTGACCTCGGTCGCTGAGAGAAGACGGGCGGATCCGGGTAATCTTTTGCCTTTAGTATGCAGAGGGCAGCAGCCCCTCGCGCTGTTAGTAAGAGGTACGAGATAAGATATTATTTGGTTAAGGGCATGTGTAACACCAACCAAGGAGTGGGGGGGGGGGGTGTGTGGGGTGTGTGTGTGTGTGGTGTGTGGTGTGTGGTGTGTGGTGTGTGTGTGTGTGTGTGTGTGTGTGTGTGTTTTCTTTTAGAAACTGGTGACGACAGTTTGAGCCTGGGTAAATAGTCTGTTTTAGCCTAAGATACTCCTCTTGGAGGTAGGAATTTGTTAAATATAACACAAGTATGTAGCCTTTTAACTTTTGAGAAGTCATTTTATGCTTATGTGTTGAGTGATAGAGAATAATTTCTCTAATCTATTAAGGTCCAAAAAGCTGTGACGTTTGTTGACTGCTTTGTATTAGGTGAGGTCCCACTAAAGTGCCTGAACTAATAGGATTTCACTTGATTAAGGGGAGAGTCCTTTTATTAGGAGCGTGTGGGTTTGAGATTGTTGTGATGAAGGAGGAGTAGCCATGAGTTATTTGACTTTTGATGTAGCACTGGTAATGGCAGTACTGATGGGGAGAGGGCGTAAGAGTATCCTTTATCGAGCATCACTTGCATAGTGGATGGGATAAGTACCTACATGATAAAAGTTGAAGAAATCAAATGAAGCATAGATGTCTCCCTGGAGTTTGTCTCAATGGTGAATTCCCAAATTAAAAATAAAGAGAAATAAATAGCAAAGAGGGGTGGTAGTTCCCTGGTAAGATAATCCTGAATCAATTCGCTTGAATCAACTCAAATGAATTTGGGAGATTGGTTAGAGGATTCAGTTTTACAACATATAACATAGGTGAAATCCTGATAGTTATTTCTTATAAATGTGTGCAGTTGGAATGCTATGATGTATATGTGGTGGCTGTCTGAGTGGTATGAAAATATGGAAAGTACCATTGGGTGTCGACTATGTACATGGGTTTTAGGAAAGAATACTGCTGTTTTATTGTTCAATAAGAAATGTTTGTTATATAGTTAGTGTTGTCTGCTTAGCAAGCTTAAAAATGTGACACGAGGTCTGCTACTTATAATAATTTGAAGGTGGAGGAAAAATTGTAAATGAAAGTTTTAACTATAACTTTAGAATTTTTAAAGTTGGTGTAGTTTAATTTGGTTTGTATTGGGAAAGTACGTTTTCCCTAACTATAACTACACCTTAACCATTGTTTTTTTAATTGAAAATATATATATCATAGTTATTTCAAGTAACTATAACACACGCCCCGCCATGCACAGTCATCTGATCAATAATTTCACTGGAAACGTTACAGTGACATTATCAATGATGTTATCAAAGATGTTATCAAAGATGCCATGAGTGCTGTTATTTGTGGGGAAATTAGCAGTGCATGGCGAGGGAGCAAGTTATAGTTACCTTAGGGCGTGAGTTATAGTCACTTGAAATAACTCCAACTATATCAGGGGAGTTTCTCTAATTTTGTGCATTTAAAATGTGCGCCGAACTATAACGTCCCTGAAACCTTGTTTTTTTTCAGTGAATTTCTATGGTGTCTTTAACATAAAGTAATACTTTACATGAATCCAACCACTGCCGCGCACGGACAAGAGCTGTGCGCCGGAGTTGTCCGCAGGTCACCAACACCTATAACAACTCAACCCCGCACTGCGCACAGCCTTGGGCCATGCACAGAGAGGGTTGACCGCAGGGCCTGGCCTGCAGCCTACCCAGATAATCATCCAACCCCATGTAGCGCACAGCCAAAGGCCATGCGCGGAAGCAGGGGTTAGCCCCGGCCAGCCCCTTCGGCCTATCCCTATAACCACCCAACCCCACGCACAACCAAAGGCCATGCGCAGCAGGGGTTGGCTGCAGGCCAGGCCCCTATAACCACTCAATCCTCCGCCACCCAAAACCCACGCCACGCATGGCCTTTGGCCATGCGCAGAGGAGGTTGACTGCAGGACCCCTATACCCACCCCTGAGAGAGATTCAGAGAGGGAGATGGAAAGTGAGAGCCTTTTCAAGCTTTGCTTAGAATGAGATATGTTCAGAGAAATAAAATAAAAAAAATACATCTGTCAAGTAAGTACAGTGAGATCACCTTTTGATATGTGCCTTAAATATTTGAAGTGGAAAATAAATTAAAGTATATAACTTTTTTTTTTTTTTTTTTAAAGGTGAAAGTGAAAGCTGTGTGTTCTAGTTTAGGTGTGACTATTCGGACCTAGACTAGAACCGACAGCCTTGACTTTGAACTTTTTTTTTTTTTTTGAGGAGTGCAGGAGGGGCCTCAAGGCCCCGCGTTCCCAGCCGGCTCCCAACTCCTGCGGTAGCCAGAATTGCTCCCCCAGTGAGGGAGCTGATTGAAATAGCAGCTCCCTGCTTGCAGGAGCAATTTTTTCATCTGTTTCCCTGCACACATATTTATGTCAGAAAGCAAACTTGCTTTTGCTTGGTGGGAGTTGTCAGCTCCCTCCAAGCATAAGCAAACAGCTATGTCTTGGGGTATGCACCCCAGGACATAGCAGGAACCGGCTCTGGGGGGTGGCAGTCCCCTCCAATGAGTATGGCCTAGGGGAGGTCGTGGTACCCGAGGCCAGGGTTCCGAAACAGCCACCCTTATTACTGCATTTTACCTCTGGGAAAGTGGTGGTCCCTGGGACTGCGGGAGTGTGTGAGTAGTGGGGGCTGACACCCCCACATAACATGACATTGGCCCCAGAGAGGTGGCGGTCCCCAGGGCTCAAATCGGGGCCCCCTCATTACTGTATTTGAGCCCCAGTGAGGTGGAGGTCCCTGGGGCTGCAGGGGGGGCCGTGCAGCTCACCTACACAGAAGTAAATATTTGCCCCAGAGAGGTGGTCGTCCCTGGGGCTGTAGGGGAGTGGCTCGTGGCGTCCTCCTGCATTTACTGCTATCTTTGCCCCAGACAGGTGGTCCCCAGGCTGTGAGGGGGAGCCGTGCCCCGCACACATCTACATTTTTGCCCCGGGGAGGTGGTCCCTGGGGCTGGGGACGCATAAAGGACCCCCTTTTTCATTTGTAACTGTGCCCTGGGGAGGCGGTGACCCAGGGCTGCACGGGGTGTGTGGGAGGAATGGTGCAGCTCTTCCCTTCAAAATTTTAATGCCTCCAGGACCTCGCCCACCCGGGGGCTTCACTGAAACTGAATCCCCCCTCCCCTTTTGTTTTTACCTCAACACCAGAGCTAAGAGGTCAGAGTGTCACTATCCAGGACCCTTTTCTTGATTTCAGCATGAGATTGGGGCAGTTTGCGGAGCCTTTGCGCATATATTTTTTTATATACATATATATATACATACATATATACATACACACACACACACACACACACACATATATACATTCTTTAATTACTCAAAAAATACTTAACAGATTTACATCAAATAACAAAAAGGTCACTTTCTGGACCAAGAGGAACCTTTCTGCCATATGTGGTGTAATTCCGTCAAGTGGTTCAGGCGTTACTACTGTTCATATACCTTATTAAAAAAATTCATGGGGAAAAAAAAAATCTTTTTTTTCGGCCCCTGCTAGACGGATCACCCCATTCTTTCCAGATGCTGAAGTGAGTGTTGTATTTTTTTGTAAAATTTCGTGAGTATTCATCAAATGGCGCACTTAAGTAACTGTAGCTCATGCCACCTCCATGTACGGTGTTGTAATCCGTGCCACCTGACACCCTTTTTGTTATAATTATTGGGAATGGGGGTGTGCAGCCTAACTCCCTGAGCCTATACCGGCCCCAGGGACTATATCCCCGGGGACGTGCTAATTATGGGAAGGGATCTGCGCCTACTCCCCCGTACCCTCACACCCCCCTCCTCCAACGCCTCCCTGAGCCTCTACGGGCCACAGGGAACCTATCCCCCAGGGCTGTTTTCTTTTGTATGTGGTGAGGCGCATGGCTCCTTCCACCTATCGTCTATTGTCCTGGGGTGGTTCACATTCCTCAAGTATTTATTATTTTGTTTAAAGGGAGGCGAAAGTGCAACAACCCCCTCCCTCCCCCCAAAGCTTTTACAAACCCAGGAACCACATAACTACATCAACAGGTATTTTATTTGTTTATTTTATTAAGGGGAGAGGGAAGTGCACCTTCTCCCCACCCACATCTTTACGGCCTCAACGACACCATTCCCCGGGGATTAATGTGGATACCCCGATGCCCACTCAGAACAGCCACAACAAACACTGGAGGCCGCAGGGGGATCCCTGAGGGCTCCCGCCAGCACCCCCTATGCACCCATCCTGTGTGCGCCAGGAGACAGCATTACTTCCTCCACCCCTTAACCCTCATCCTCACCCACATGGGAGCAGGTATTTTTCAATGCCCCAGTCAGGTGGGAGCGATCCAAGCTTCCCTGCCTACAAGAACACTAGCAGAGATACAATTATGTGCTCCCACCCAGCAAAAGTATTTTTGCAGCTCCCACTAGATGGGAGCAGAAAAGTCTTCCTTGCATGTACTCTTGCAGGCAGGGAAACAGTGTCCTAGGGGTGGGCTCCTCAGGACACTATGAGTGAGTCAGCCCAGGGAATGGGGTCCTCAGGCCTATGTTGGCTCACGGAGGCCGCTGGGCTTCCTCCTCCCCTTCGAAAATATGGCTCCTTGGGATATTTCTAGGCTCGGGAAAGGGAGCTGTGCACAATCCTCCCCTTTTTGTAAAATATTGGCCCTGAGGGATGGTGTCCCCAGGTCCTTAAGAGGATCAGGGATTGGGGCCATGTGTCTAGTGATTCTAGAATGGAATCTGTGAGGTATTAATCAGTGCTTTTTAAAGACGGATGCCATCTCCTCTTGTAGTAACGTGGTAATAACATCTCTGCATTGTAGTAATCAATGAGTGACAGTATATATTACTCACTCGTTCCAAATAATGTATGTTACTGGGCCACATTTATTTTTACCAGGACTGTGTATGTATATTTATTAATTAGAAGGAGGCAGTCACCACTTTATAGATATGATTCAAATGCAGTTTCCATTGAAAAGGCATTATTTTTTTCATTTGCCTATAACTCTGCCTGCCGTTAACCGATATGCACAATTTGTGGCAATCACCAAGGTAGTCAGCTAAAGTCCGGCATGCCAAATTATGTGCACATCTGAGCAGAGGGAAAAAAGAGGAGCTAAAAAAGATGCATTATCCAATTTTACCTCCCCTATGAATATTTGTGTGCGTCAGCCGCAAAAAACAGCTGAATAAATTCATTCCAAACTTGGCCTGAAAGTAGAACTTTACCCCAGTAGTGTGCTTTTGTTGGCGAAGTAAATATACATTCAGTTATTTTTGACAAATAAGAGTTTGAAAAAGGTGACAAGACAGATTGAAAGTGTTACCTCATTTGTGTATCTCTTCCATTTAAAGTCGGGATTCTGTGCTTCACGCCGCCTGTCAATAACATTTAAATTTTTAGGCAAATGTGATTCGCTGGTTGAGGTATGTAGTCTTTTTTCTGCCATCTTGAAAATCACAAAGCAACGTCTATCTGAGACATTCTTACTGTAGAATACAAATTTCCAATTGAAAGAAAGGCACTATAACAAGTGTATGGCCCAGGGCAGCAATAGGAGGGACTCAAAAGCATGGCAAAGTCACATAAAAGACCAGAAAAAGATAGAAACCTGTATTTAACTTGAGACTCAAGATGTAACCCAGTCTCGACAACCACCATTTTAAACAGCAGATTAGTCTGCCCTTTTGTGAAAAAGAACCACAACACTGAGTCCATCTGCAACTTTAACAAAGAGTTAAAGAAAGGCGTAAGGCAAAGTGATGGACACAGGAAGAAAAAAAACTGGACAGAGTGGGAGAGATAAAGGTGGTGAGCATTGCAAAAACACAGATAAATGATAATGTTTCAACATCAAAATGTAATACCCAGAAATATACTGGTTATGATCTGCTACACAAATCATAACCTGCCCCTCTGTCATAAAAATCATAAAGCACTCACCAAAAGAGCTGCTTGTGAGCTAACAGTACTTAACACCACCACATCATAATTAACAACATATATTCACAAATAATTTATACTACAGCTTTAGTGATGTAATAAATATCATCGTTAAGGTCATGAGTAACATCTTCAGTGATGTAATCAATAAAATTTGCAATTGAATCTGTCACATCACACGTGTGGTAAGGAATAGCCCATCTGGTGCAGAGTTATGGTTTCCACGGCTTGGGTGCGAGTTATGGTTGGTGTAGCCGACCATAACTGGCACATTTTAGGGAGTTTTAGGTTTAATGTTGAACCATAACATTAATCTTTTTCCATGTGTACGTTTTAGTGTTCGAACCACCAGAATCATAACTTTTTTTGATTGCTTTTCTTTTCCAGAGAATACTGGTGTTTCTTTAAAACAAATATTAGTTGTTGGAGGCAGGGCCATCACCCATGCAACCTACATCTGCCACACATGCCCCCCAGCCCTCTGCAGCAGGACTTGACTGCACAGCCCGGTCTGCAGCAAAGCCCTATATAGCCACCCTCCAATGCATCCCAGAGTCTAGACGCAGATCTTGGCCTTAACCACACATTTTGGCCAATAGGTGCTGGTTCCTACCAGGCAATGCACTGATGCACAACTACAGGGTTGTAGCCCTTAAAAAAGAAACAAATACAAATTTATTGAAACTCTAGAGTCCTGAAATTTGGAAAACCTCCAAAACACGTGAATTCTGGATGCCCATTTCTAAATATGAAATGGCAGACATGCTCACAAATGTCAGAAACAGTGTGAATTTACTGTAGGCAAAGTGTATTTTTGCCAACTTGGCAATGCCTCTGATGAAGCCTACTACTCTACAGTGCTTAGAAACAGTAATCATGCCTCTCTGTGAATCTCATTCCATAGTGCAGAATTTCCCCAAATTTTCAAATTTCAAGATGGTGGAAAAATCATTTAAGTTACTGATCAACCAATCATTAATGTGACAAATTCAAATGTGATTGACGGGATTTGAAAGTTCAAAAGGCCAAGACAGCTACATTTTCAACTCTTCAGTGCCCATCAACACATTTGTCAAATGCTAATGCTTAAAAATCTTTGGTGTAAATCCATTTAGGGTAGCAGATGAACAAGGTTACTTATGATGGTAAAACACATTCTGGTAGGTACTGTAATGTAAATGCAAATTCCTCACCTTTAGAATATTCCCCAGGCACTATACACTAGACGGGATGTGAAACATTTCATAGCAGTGCTCTCATTCACAATTATAAGGCATCATGCAGCTCTGCTTTGGTTTCGTTCCAAACCCGGAAGTGACCAGGGGAGCCCCATATAAGTACCACCTCTGCGCACAAACATCAGCTTCCTGCTTGAGTATTTCCGTGCCCTCAGACACAGAACACAAGACAATTGGAGGTTCCAGTGTGCAGATTTTTAATTTGGGACTTTTTTTTAACTTGTAAAAAGAAGCCACTACAAAAATCTGACAGATCGTAGGGCAGTGACGCATCTGCATTTAAACGGTGTCCACCAGAAACAGTGTTACCGAAGGTAACTTGTTCTTCTGATGGATAGTTCTAATAGTAGATATCTCGCCTTTACAATAGATACCAAAGTAGAAGAGGTCCTGAAGGTGGAGGAACTGTGGACTGTGATCAAACCAAGACCAATAAGTCCTGTAGGGCTGAATGGGTGAAATGCCCTTCTCGCCACACATGGCCGCCAAGGCAGTAGGGTTTTGTGAATGTGTGCATTGATGCCCCTATCCGAGTCACAGACACACAGCACAAGCCAATTGGAGGTACCAGTGTGCATATTTCAAATTTGAGACCTTCTGATGGTCAAAAGAGACCACTCCTCGGAAATGGAAGGAGGAAAGGCAGGGAGGAATCTGCATTTGTATTTAGTGTCCACCAGCAAGAGTGTTACCAAAGGTAAGTAACTTGTTATTCTGATGGATACTTCTTTCTAATTGCAAACGCCTCGTCTATAGAATAGATGCCAAAGCAGTGGAGCTCCTAAAGGTGGAGGGTCTGTGGAGTATGATCAAACCAATACAAGTAAGTCCTGCATGACCGAATGGGCAAAATAAACTTACCACCAGACCTGGCTTTTAAGGAAGCAGAGCCCTGGTAAACCGTGCACTGATGCCCACGATGAAGAGAGATATCAAGGGCAGGCTATCTGCATGCCAACGCAAAGGTGGCAGCCTTTTGAGAATGGACCCTCAGCCTCTCTGGAGGCTGTTCTATCGACAGCGCTTTGCAGATCTTAATGCAGACAACTATCTACATTGACAAAGTGCTTTTCTGTCCTGCCTTTACTTATTTTGTCCTTGAGAATCACACAAAAGCTGACCCTCCACCCAATGATCTTTTGTGCAATTGATGTAAATTCTTAAATCTCTTTTGGAGTCAAGCCAGTGGAGCCTCTCCTCCTCCACTGATGGATGATGTTGGATAAAGAATCCCGAGAGTGTTGGATTGCCAACCATGAAAAGGAGTCACAACTTTCGACAAGAAAACTGCCCTGGTCTTCAGCACGAGTTTGCCTGAGGAAAAAAAAGGTTGTGTTGGGTGGCTCGACAGACAAAGCATGGAGCTCACTCACGCAACTAACTAAAGTTAGTGCACTGAGAAAAACAGTCTATGGAGCTAGATGATGCAACAAGTAGCTGCACATTAGCTTGAAGGGAGTACACATGATTAATGTCAGGACCAAGTTAGGGACCCACTATGGTACCACAAATGATTTGGGAGGAAACATATGGGCCAAACCCATTCAAAAAGCATTAAATAAGGACAGTTGGCCATGTAATTACATAAAGACACAGCAACACTTTCCAGTGCAAGTTGCTGGGCCAAAGAAAAAAAAAAAAAATATCAGACTGTTTCCAATGTTAAGGGTCTGTGTTGGAAACTCCACACCAAGCCACAAATTTGTCCCATCTCCTGGCATAAATACACTTTCCACATACTCCTGGCCAAGTCTGCAGGCACTACGACGACTTGACTCTGGCTAGTCCTAATCAGTTTGAGAACAGTGGGCAGGAGAGGCAGAGGTGGAAAAGCATACAGAAGACCCATATTCTACACACGCCTTTGCTTTGCAGGCACCCCAACGTGCAGAAGTTTGGACACTGCTCATTCTCAACAGTGATGAAAAGACCCTGCCATGGCTCCCTCCATACCACTCTCCTACCGACAGCTCATCCCAATCGGTAGTATGCATGCTAAACATTTTGCCATGCCTAAAACACCCTCTTCAACACATAAAAAACACCCCTATGGTAGTCCCTGAACAGCCAATAGAGAAGGCTGTATTGTATCTAAAGGATAGGAATTGTGATTTTAAGCTTTGTTTGTCCCGATAGTGAAAAACTCCCAAATTCATTTTTCACTACTGGAAGGCCTAACTCTCCAATAGGTTAACACTGGGTTACCTTATTACATGTATTAAGTGCTAGATGGTGATTGGGAACAAGTAGAAATGTCATGTTTGGCATCAAATGAGTTGGAATTAAAATCCTCTTTAATGTTTAAGTTAGATTTTAGATTGCAATTTTAAAAATGCCACTTTTAGAAAGTTAACATTTTCCTGCCCTAAACACTGAGGCCTTCCGGGAGTTACAGCTGCATGAGCCTGTTAATTGTTCCCCCATCAGGAATATGTATTGGGCCCAGACAGTGACCAATAGGACCTAGGTGTAGCTGGGAGTGGGCTATTCTGCCAGGAAGGGAAGGGCTGAGCTGTTCCCTACCCCCAATTATATTTCAAATGACTGCCTCTAGCATACTCACAAAGGAATCTAATACCAGCTTATGGTCACCCTAGGAACCTTGGAATCTGGGCAGGGGAATAAAGAGGAAGAAATGAACTTTCCAGAACCAGAGTTGGGGGTGGACTGGAAGTCCCCACCCCCCCCCCCACCTCAAAGGGTAGCACCATGTATAAACCACCTCCTAAGTCACCCATCTGTACACTCTTAGACCTGTGGACATCATAGGAGGACTGTCCTGTTCCTCCATAGAACAGTCCTGCTGCCTGAGGCCTACCATATCCCCTAGAGAACAGCCCTACTGCTTTAAGCCCGCCTTGTTTTTCAGAGGACTGTCCTGCTGCTTGAGGCCCGCCTTGTTTTTCAGAGGACTGTCCTGCTGCTTGAGGCCTGCCTTGTCCCCAGAGAGCTGCCCTGCAACTGGGGGGGCAGCCCTGATGCTTGAGGCATGCCCCGCTCTCCCAGAAGGAAGACTGGACCTGCTCCCTTCATCCCAGGCTAACCTGAAGAACTCAAAGGTCAATTGGTTGACCTCCTGTTCTAAGGTACAGGACACAACAAGCTACAGCTGTATGAGACCTCCTGGCCTCTGCTATAGTGAATTTCTGATCCTGAACAGGTGCCTCCAGAGGTTCTGGACACTTAGCTGCCATCAGGTAAGCTCCTCCTGTCTGTGAAAGTCTGAATTATTTCATTCTGTGCACCAGACTTTGAGAAGGTAACCTTTTCAGCTGAACCAACTTGGCCTCTGTATCCGGCCTGCACTCCATTGTGGTCAGCTTGAACATGGCGCTAGTTTTACTTAAACCTTTAAAATTGCATATCTCCAGTTGTACCAATTAGATTTTTGTTGTTTTGGTCCACTTTTGTTTATTACACTAAACTTATTCTAAATTTCTAAGTTAGTGTGGGATACATCATTCAGTATTTGTACTTTATTACTGTTTGTGGGTTACACACATACTTGAATGAAACAAAAGACTGGGCAACCCTGTAACCCTTTGAACCAGCATAATATAGACATATATAATAATATGTTCACCCCGGGGAAAGAAGGGCAAATGAAAAAGAAAAGCCCCAAGAGCCCCCACAGCCACTTGCAACCGGATCAGCGCAGGAGCAGGCATTTACTTAATATATATAAGATTGTGCCCCAGTGCCCACTACGGGCACCCCAAATCCTTTATTTTTGCTGTGGCCTGCTGGGGGAGCCCCAGGGTTCCAATGGCCCTACTGGCGCAGGAGCCTGCAGGAGCCGCCTTTTTTTTGTTATATTTTAAAGTGGTGTGCCCCAGTGCCCACCTGGTGCACCCCACAGCAAGTTCTTCATTGGCGGTTGCGGCGAGAGGCCCAGACAACTTCCCTGCTTGAACCCATTGTGGGTGCAGCAGGAACAGGCAGTGGTCCCACCCCACAGGAACAGTTTACTTTTGCCCCGTGGAGTGGGAGCAGTTCAGTATTTTTTCCCTGCCCAAGAGTATGGCCAAGAAAAAGTTTTGTTCTCCCAGAAGGCAGGAGCGGAGTTTGGGCTCCCGCTGGGTGGGAAAACATTACACTTTCCCTACTCGTGACCAGGGAAATAGATGGTGTCCTAGGTGCCTCAACCCCCTGGGACAACACACCTGAACAGGCCCCAGAGGCTCCCCAACCCCCTACCCTCCAATTTCATCACTGCAGCGACAGGAAATGGAATACCCAGAGCCTCTTAGCGGTTCGGGTGATGGGGTCCTGGGGAGTCATAGAGGCTTGGGGAGGGGAGGCCACATGCCACTCACCCCTAATAAAAAATGCGTCCACCAAGAACCTGCTCACCAACACCCTCCCCTCCCCCCAGGGCCCACCCCAGCCAGAATGGAGTTCATTTATTATTTGCTGTTTTTTTACATATACGGTAGCCCACTTTTGTTTTTATTTTTAAACGTTTCTGCAGATTTGTGGATCCACAGCATAGTCACAGAAAAATTGTTTTTAAGAAATAGGTTTTTGGCCCAGGTGGGGTCACTAGGCCTGGACAAGGGTTGGGGGTGTTTCAGGGTATCTCTACCCTGACCCCTTATCTGTGAAGTTTCTTAAAAAAAAACTCAAATATACGTGTATGCAAACCAAAAAAATGCAATTTTTATGGAAACACAATCTTAACTATAACTACCCTGTGGAGAACGTTCCATTTTGAATAGTATGATAATGTGCTTTTTTGTTTTTAACATTTCCTCATCCTTGTGAAAGTCTGCGCTTTTCTAAATGCCATTCTCGTTTCTTTTCCATTTAAACTTCACAAAGTATTTGGCTACAGCACATGTATCTCACTTTCAAATTCAGATGAAAAAAATCCTTTTGCACTTCACCATGTTGATAACAGGCCGTGCCCTTTAAAACGCCGTTCTGAATGTGTTTGCAGGCAAGATTTAAACACTTATTCAATTTCTTGCTCGAATGTCTTCAAGTACGTGACCTAAAGTGAAGCACACAGTCTCCGGACCCTTTATTTTGGGCCGCATCAGCAATATAAAAGACTTGAGAGGCATCCGCTCACCTTATTATGACGAGGTAATGCCTTCCATTATGGAGTAGAACCAGGCGCTTTTGGAAGTCGGTATCCTTATCTTCCAGTGTCATGTACACACGCAGGAAATAAGTATTTCCTTGCTCACTACAAAAATTAGCCACAGTCCTTCCTTGCCAGGCACTGTCGCTATTTAAATAATACATCCACCAAAACTTGGTCCAAAATAGCGACAGTGCAGCGTTAGAGTTAAGACCAACACCCTCATAAATAACCATCAAAAAAGATGGTTTTTGGCCCAGGTGGGGTCACCAGGCCTTGACAGGGTGGGGGGGGGGGGGGGTGTTTCAGGGTATCTCTACCCTGTACCCTTATCTAATTTTTTGTTTTTCCAAGGGCTCAAGACTGAGACCCAAGTCCGAAGATGGCTGCCATTGTTGATGTGGTGGCAGACAATCCAATCTCAGCATGAGATCAGTCAGCTCCACAGATCTTCTGCAGTGAGGTATATACAAAGTTTTTGAGCATTAATTGCTCAAGACCTACTGACCAGAATCAACTCAAATCACAAACAGCACACTTTCTGGACCAAGATCTAGCTTTCTGACACATTTGGTGTAAATCCGTTCAGCTGTTTAGGCTGTAGGTGTGTCAGAATTTCCTATAGAAAAATGAATGGGGAAACACATTTTGGGACCCTACATTTTCTCGGTCCACACTTGAAGGTCATCACCCAGAAACTTTCCGGGAGTGAGCTGAAAACTTTTTTAGAGGAGAGTTTTGTGAAGTTTCTTTAAAAAAAAACCTCAAAGATACATGCATGCAAACCAAAAAAAATCAATTTTTATGGAAACACAATCTTAACTATGACTACCCTGTGGGGATGGATATATATATATATATATATATATATATATATATATATATATATATATATATATATATATATAGATAGATAGATATATAAATAGATATATAGCTAGATATAGTCGAAACATATTGCCTGTGAATAAATCTCCTGAAAACGAAGCCCTGGAGTGCATTGGAAAGCAGGACCTGCAACGAATGTTTGGTGGATTGATAAATAAAACTGAGAATTGCAGAACTGGAGTGTGTATCTATATATACATATTTAAGCCTTCTTATGTTTGTCTGTGATTTCAAAGGTCAAATTTCTCAGAAAAGAGGTCTAACTGAACTGTGTCCCATAATTCACATTCATTAATTTATTAGCAGGCTATTTAGCTTTCAAATAATTTTGCCTTTCTTTCAGTGCAGGTATATAAAAATAACATTCACAACAGTACTGCTCTTACAAACATTACTCAGCAGAGGTGACAAGCTCATAAGTGCAGGCCCATCCTTGATGCAAGCATATACCAACAATCCCTCCCCAGTGTGTGGAAATAAACCCTGTAAATGCAGATTCTTGTTAGTAAAAAAAACACACTCGTCCACATTGCACTTTTATAGATGTCTTGTTGAACCTACTCTATTGTGTCAATGTACTACAAAAAAAAGCAACTTTAAAAATGCAATTTTTAAATGTGTCAGAAAGCTCTTTACATTTAAATTTCAATTTATAATAATATACATTGTTGCATAAAACATTATAAATATTAGCACATTATCCCCACATTTCTCAAAACTGACAAATCTGCAGTCTCGGGTAAACAATAATTACCAAATTAATATATAATGAATATCAAATGCTTTAAATTTTTCTAAAGAGTACTAAGATCAATTAAAAATAATGTAATATAAAAATATATAACTAGTCATATGTTTATTATGGATCCGCATTGCCATCTTAGGATTCTGGAGACATTTACAACTGAGGAAGGTGCTGTCTCTACAGGTTGCTGCTCGGCCTGTTGACACTACTTCTGCATAAATCCTTGCATAAATGAAAGACTAGCACTCTCACGGGTATCATTTCAACACCGGCTCTTTATTTGGTAACGGCTTATGCAAATGTGATGTCATCAGTGGTATCGTGAGTGATGTAATATGTGAGGTGTAAAGCAGTGCATGACAGGGGCACAAGTTCTAATTTGTTTTCTGAACCATTATTGCTGAATTAGAGTGGCTTTTAGGTTTGTTTTGTAACCATGACTGCACTTTCACATTAATATTTTCAGTAAATCTCAGAGGTTCATTCTTCACTTTAACCTTTGGTTTTCACAGTGGATATATACATAAATATAGGTAGAGATAGTCACTACCACTATTCAAGTACGTATATCCTCTAGCTTACACTATTCAAGTAAATCCTCTTGCTTGCAAAGACAGCGCACAATTACATGAGTTAATCTATTTTTTTAGCCATGAAATCGATTTTTTTAGCCATGACTTACACAAGGTTCAAAAACAACAAGGTGATTGATGGAATGCTTGAATTAATTTCAGCCACTGGCAATCACTCGGGCCACATCCCAATGCATAATTTTTTTTGCCCACCATCACACCCCAGTTGGTCCCCAGCCAAATGTTGTTCAGTCTTGACCCTGCTCCCAATGTGAACAGCCCAGCCTGAACTGCCAGGCCAGGTCCTCCGTGGACCGGAAACAAGCATCCTGGGAACGGTTTCGGGTTATCACCCGTCATCAGCGAGAACAGCTTGAACCCAGTGGCACAGTGAGTCCGGGACACACACCTGGGCATACCCAGCACAATTAGGGCAGCAAATACAAAAACAACAAGGTGATGGATGGAATGAAGTAGGCAAACTTAAAAGGAAAGTCTTTGTAGTGCAAA
Source organism: Pleurodeles waltl (assembly GCF_031143425.1). NCBI lineage: Eukaryota > Metazoa > Chordata > Amphibia > Caudata > Salamandridae > Pleurodeles > Pleurodeles waltl. The sequence goes on along the minus strand of NC_090446.1, from coordinate 970,687,124 downwards.
AGACCCTGTCTCTTCCGTGCCCCAGCCACACTCTAGGGGGTTGAAGACTGTTTTGTGTGAGGTCAGGCACAGCCCTTTCAAGTGCAGGTGTCAGCTATTACCTCCCACTGTAGCCCAAGAAGACCCATCAGGATATGCAGGACACACCTCAGCTCCCTTTGTGTTACTGTCTAGGGTGAATACACAAACAGCCTAACAATCAGTCTGACTCAGGAGCCAAGCAAAGGCACAGAATGGTTAAGCAAGAAAATGCCCACTTTCTAAAAGTGGCATTTTCAAACTCACAATCTAAAAAACAACTATACCAAAAGATGTATTTTTAAATTATGAGTTCAGAGACCCCAAACTTCACACCTCCATCTGCTCCCCCTGGGAAATTACACTTACAATGTTTTTATAGGCAATCATCATGTTAACCTATGGGAGGGATAGGCCTTGCAATAGTGAAAAACAAATTTGACTTTATTTCACTACCAGGACATGTAAAACACACCAGTGCATGTCCTACCTTTTAAATACAATGCACCCTGCCCACTAGTAGCAATTGATTTACAGGCCTTGGGCACCTCTGGCGCACTTTACTAGGAACTTAATAGTAAATCAAATATACCAATGAGGGATAACCAATCATAATCACAATTTAGATAGAGAGCACTTGCGCTTTAGCACTGGTCAGCAGTGGTAAAGTGACAAAGTACCAAAACCAGCAAATACAGATCAGGAAAAATTAGGAGGAAGAACGCAAACAATTTGAGAATAAGCTTTCAAAAAGGGTCATTTCCAACAATTACCAAGCAGTAAATGAGGTGAGCTGACTTAGCTAGGCAATGTTCTGTGCCTAACAATATGACCTCCCCTTTTACCCTATTCACCTGCAACCAATTCTCACTTTAAACTCTTGGTGGCAGCCCATTAGGTTCTCACAATGATCTTGTGGTATACCTAACTACAGGTTGATCTTGGTGGTATCCTCACAGGATTAGTAACGGAGGTCCCAGTTTGAATGAAACTGTAGATTGAATGAGCATCCTGACAAGGCAGGCAAGCAGGAGGGCAAGCCCGCAATCTATCTCATGTTTGGTTTATTTGATGCCCCATGATACCTTGTAATATGGACATGTTAAACACTGGCAAAAAGTAAAGGGAAAAATATTTTTTGAGAACAGGAACATGTCTCAAACAGCATAATCTCCAAAAATGTCTTTACTGTTTTTCAAGCAATACATGCTGTAGTTTGATGTATGTTTTCGCTTTATGAATAGTTGAAGTACTGCCTTTACTGCAGATGTAATTTCCCCTACAATCTAGCTCAAGAGCTTGGAGTAGGAAAGTTCCCAATCTGACTGCCTTTTTTCTGTTGGCCAATAAATACTAAATGCCCTCCTTAGGAAGGATGACAGACAGTCTGTCTTGCCGGGATTTTAAATTCTAAGGACAGCGCGGTCTGGCCTGTAGAGAATCTTGAATCTAATGCGGGAGGCTACAGGTGAGGGCCTCCTTTAAGAGCTGGTCATGCTGGACATTCCTACCCTTTCAAAAGACGGCCACAGCAAGCACAACACCTTTTCAGAATTTGCTTTCAGTTTACTGTGGAAAACAAATACAGTATCTGAGCAGCAGCTAGGCTAGTACTTACCAATGACTTATGAGTTTTTTTCATCATAGTAATGTTATTTGTCCTTGCAATGAGCTCCAGCTCGGCTAAGCTTTGAAACAAACAGTGTAAACATAGTGACAGTCTACTGGAAAGATACAAATTCAAGTTTCTTTTTATTAGCAGATCAGCAATATAGCATTTAGGTTTCATGTCAGGGTCAGTGTGTTGTCTGTTCCCTATGTATGTTTGTCGTCTATGAGCAGGTACATTTATTTAGACACATTAATCACACAAAAGTGTATGTTTAGGTACAGATAATAACTTGCATGTGTACATATCTTTCTAAAACACAGGCTTAATGCGGCTCATATCTCTTCTGTACAAAATAAGATTATTTGGGAAGGAATAATCACAACCCTTGCCAGGGTGAACCCTAAAAGACATTCAGTTAACTGGAGCTCAATCCCTTGGTAGGTATTGCACAGAGCAGGCAGCCTTAACTTAAGGCAACGTGTAAAGTATTTATGCAGTACCAAAACAGTAATAAAGTCAAAATGCAAAATAATAAAATAAAAAAAAAACGAACTGGACAAATAGAGTGATATTTAATAATCAAAATCACAGAAATGGCAAAAATCCAATAAGGGGAAACCTTGATGTGATTTTGCAAAGTTTTAAATAGAAATAGCGCTAAAAAGCACACAGTGGAAAAAAGGTCAATGGTTGCAGTAGATGGGAGCCCTAGGCACAATTTGAGGCTGACCACCATGGAAGCGTGGATCGGATATACCAACCAAGTTCAACTGGTCAAAGATTTAACCTTCTGACTTAGTCTTTTAAGTCTCGATCAACCACATGAATACACTTTTAAAGCCCTCACGCCACCCCCCCCCCCTCACCCCACCCATGGAGGCACTTAGAAACACTCAAGGTGTCAGGCAGAAGCCAACAGCAGCAGCCATTCCAGGTCCAGTTGAAACTCATTGGCTGGGTAATTCCTGGAAAGAGCCTCTTGCTCTTGATGTCCTCCTGTGGCCACACAGGAGGTCAGTCACCTAAACCTTGGAGTTCATTTCTTTGTCCTGGGCACAAGAGAGAGCAGGCCCAGCATTTCAGGTCTCTTTTCAGGTATCAGACAGCAGGTTCAGTTCTTTTCTGATCTTAAATGTTTTCCTAGGTAGGAGTCACATTTGTGCTTGGTACGATCTAGTGGGCAGAAGGCCCTTCATAGCCAATGAGGTGAACGTTTGCAGACCTATCCACTTTTACAGCAGTTCCTGTTTGCCTTGCTGCAAACAAGCCCAAAATGCCATGTGACAAAGCATTTTTGAAGATGGAAAAAGTATACCGACACACTAAACTTGACCTCTGAAGGCTCGGGTGGGTGTAGGGAGTGTATTATGGTAATCTTAGTGCCCTCCCACATCTAATATGAAAACCCAGCCTGGTGCATAGTGTACCCACAAAAAAAAAAAAAACACAGATAGAAGTCTGGAAGGACAAGAGCAGGGTCCTTCAGAAACCAGACAGTGGATATTGTATGTGTGTGTTCTCCAAACCTGCAAAAGATGTGTGAGCATTGAGAGTTCAGAGCAAGAATATCTATATGAAGTAGTCACTAGGGTAATGTGGGAAGAAAGTAGGAGGACGACGACGCTAGGATAAGGAGGTGTGCGCCCATGCAGTAAATGTATGTTAACCTGACAGTAGGAATATTTATTAGTTGTTTTTATAAGTTATTTAAATAACCAATGGACTAAGAAGTACCCAATTACCTAAGGAAAAAAAGAGAAAAATGACAAGATGAAAAAGCAAAGAAGCTTGGAAGAAGAGTTGGGTATTCAGTAGTTTGCAAAAACACCCTCATAGTGAAGAGGCAAAGGACAATACTGAGTTATGGCATTCTTACAAAGCCAAAGGCTCACTCCTTTACCGGATTGGAAGACAAGGGAGTCCTTTAACAAGTGAAGTCATATTATCAGAGGCTTTCAGGACAAAGATTAGTCAAAGGAGAAATTTGTGGCATAGTCCCGGTTTTTGACTGGATGTTTTACATAAACTTAATTTCAGTAAATAATTCAGAAAAGGGAGTGGCCTATAGAGGCGGTATAGGTTAAAACCACTGTTCCTAAAATACTGACCTTTTTGTTAAAAAGGACTCCAATTTTTTTTACTTAATTTGAAGAGGTGGGATGTGTGTCCGGAGAGAGAGGCTAGACTGTGGCAAGAACATCAGGGTGTTCAGTATCAATTAAAAAAACCTTCATTTTCTTAAGGTTAGGTAAAACCAGTATTATTTCACCCTTTCTGCAGGAGTTGGACACAATCATGTACTGCCATTTTGTGCTAAAGTTCCTAACCAGTAATGGGGTATTATCAGCTTACATGTGTAGCAGAGGTTCTGGTTTTCAAGAATTTCTTTGAGAGATGTTGACGACTACTGGCAACAGAAAGGAGCCGTGAGGCAGACCACAGAGCTTTTGGTAAAAAGGCTATGGAGGTGTGATTTGAAAGGAATGATATGAACCACAACATCTTACAACATACAGCCTTCAGCCTAAACAGCAAAACACTCTAATTAACTATATTGAAAACTACTGAAAGGTCTAAAAGAATCAAGGTATTTTCTTTGACCAAGATTCCTGGCAGAGAGGAATTTACTTCAGATGTTCATTATGGTGGTTTTGGTAGCAACTTCTCAGTGTGAAGTCTAACTGAATGTCACTGAGGTAATTATTTTCCAAAAGGTCAAAGGGAAGCCAGAGAGGAGCCAAGGTACTTTCCATGGTCAGTGGTAAAATTTAGAGCACGTTTCAGTATCTTGGGTACATCTCTTGCTAATATTTAATTTTTGGTACCAAACCCACTGGCGACTAAGAGGTTTTGGTGTTAAGGTGGTCTGATGGGGCGGTAGCAGGTTTGAGTGGCTGGATATAAATTATACTGTGCTCAGGCACTACACCAAGAGTACCCAAGGAGGTCCAGATGAGCGCTACAATGGTGATTTGCTGAGGGCAACAGGTATGTTTATTGTTAGCCCAGACTTTAATACTTTTGGCACAAACAAAGACATGAGGATGTTACAGAGCTGCCTTTGAATATCAGTCATGGACCACAGAAAATGTATTTTGAGGAAATGCCAACTTCGACGGTTCAGAACTTAAAGTAGGCCCGTTCTGCGATGGATATTTTGATTTAGGAGTGCGAGTCTTTAGACATCTTCTTATGTCAGGTTTTGGAGCGGGCCAAATGCGAACTAGTCCGAGGCAAGTCGGGGCTACAAAAAAAATCGTTTGTCATGGCTATTTTAGGTTCTGTCTCAGTTTACAGAACAGAAATCTATAAGAGCGACTAGGAACAATATTAACAAGACAGGCGCATTTGGTGACTAACCAAAAGGAAAAGGATTGTGGGTTAGATTACACAGCTGAAAATGGACTCATTAACTGCCAAAAAGCACACCCCTTTTTCCACAGAAAATCGGACACCATCGATCCAATCACAATGCATTTAATTTAGAACTTTATATCGTGCCTTGAAATAATGCCAAATCCAGTTTAAAAATATAAATTGCCAACTAGGGTCGATGTGCAGTTTCATTTCGCTTCAGTGGATTGCTATTATTTCAAGGCAAATACATCACGAATGAAAGAAGAAATCCAAAGGGTGGCATCTTTTAATGGCAAGGGAAGTACTCTGTCCTCTCAGCCTGGCTTGTGGCGTCCTACAGTGACGTTTGCAATGACAGACGCTCACCACAGGCCTAGAGACGTGAGACCTGCGTGCTCTGCGCCAACGCTGCCAAAAGTTCCTCGCTGCTGCCAGACATCATTCGCCAAAGCTGCAATTACAAATCGGCCAACGCACGGATCTTGAGAAAAGGCTCCCTCAAACAAGCCTTCCATGTCCATTCCACTCCATTAAACCGTTGTCTTTTGTAAATAAAATAAAAAAACACCGCGCACAAAAGAGAAAAATAACAATGTGTTCAGGAAATTAAAGTGCCTCTCCAATCCTGCTGCCAAATGCTACAGCAATCACAAACCACCCTCGGAGTCAGAGATTTGATCTCCGCAAGCAGGTTAAAGCGCTTCATCCAGTACATTTTGTGAGGTGTCCCCGTCGATTCAGACAATAATAAATGAGTGTCGTTGGAACAGATTGTGCCTTTGCTGGCCTGTAAAAACTCATCACTTCAGCTATGAGTTTGAAGTCACACAATCCCCGCGTCGTTGCCTTCTTGGTATCAGTCCCCACTATCTAGGTTGAGGACCCTGTCCACTACTTAGGATTCTGCCTCCCTTGGATCTGTGTTCCCAACACTCAGAAACGGAGATGCTCTTACGCTTAAATCGCCAAGCTAGCACGCCTGCAGGGTGTCAACCATCACCTTTGCCATGACATTTCCGGTTCTGATTAACCCTAAAACAAATATTTCCCAGTATCTCCTACTGCTACATCAGTTGGTTTGCAAAACATCTGGCATCAACTGCATATCAGTTTGCTCTCACATAGCAGCTCCACACACAGCACCAACACCGAATCCCATCTTTCAACACCCCCGTACAGAACACATGGCGCTAACAGTGTATTCTTTTGCCTCTCTATAACAAAGGTGCTAAACACACTGCGCCAACACCAGACCTTCCTTTACTCTGGCCAGTTTTTAACAAGTACACTCATTGGAAAATACTAACAGGTACAAGCACTGGCAAAGCCAATAGGGCTTGCCTTTGGGACCTAGCGTCTTTCCCTACTCTTTTTAGAGATGCTGAGCAAAACCAGTCAAAAGAAAAAGAACAAGAAAAATAAAAGGTGCAAAGATGTAGCTGTTGTTAGAGGCTGTATCGTTTTATCACTGTGTGAACACGTGTGAGCATGGGCACCACACATGCATGCACCTGGGAAATGACATGGGCAACTTTTTAAAATTTTATTTACCAATCCAAGATGGACAACACTGAGCACAGGGGTGTTTGGCAGAGAAATGGAACATAAGAGAGCAAACAAGTGTGAGAGCAACACAGAATGCGGGGGGGGGGGGGCAGTATTTGACGGGGATAGAAGCACACAAGGAAGAGTGCTGGAAAACACACACAAACAAAAATAAAAAAAATAGTCTTTTCCTAAAAGTGAGCAGTGCAAGGATACAAGTCAGTCAACCAAAAGGATGATAAAGCGGCTCTGCTTCATGGGAGGAAGTGGAAGAGGAGGAAGATAAGCCATTGAACAAGATAAAGGAAATTGGAGTGAACTTAAAGCCAAGCCGTGGTAAGCAATGAGCGGGCTGTAAGCCCATTGTACGTTTTCAGAAAGCCCAGAAAGGTCTTTAGCAACCAGACAGCTTGCCCTGTCTGGTAAGTGAGACTTAAAAACAAAACAAACAAGAGCCTCAGACACAGCAAGAGATAGGTGGCACAATAACACGGAACAAAGACTTTTCACAGATTAAAGTTAAACCTATTGACTTCACCAATTCATGTATAGAAGTAGCTACTGTGGAGTATATCACACACTGGAATCAGTGGAGTTTGTTTTCGACCTCTGCTCCCACGTGAGTCCAGCCAGAACTCCGCTGCCTGGTTTTGGCTGAAGATGAACTCCTTCAGCTCGTTTCTAGCTACAAGCCGCTATGTTTTTAATAAATGACAGATTTATTAAAAAGGCAATGATGTGCTCATGGCACAAATTAAATGTGTAAACTGCTGGGTAAATTAGATTTCCTGGTTTGGCAGTCTATCTTTTCCCCTTGATAATCTTCCCTGCTGGGCTTTCTCGGCTTCTGACTGGACACAAGAACATCGCTTCAGTCATAGAATATGTCCTCCACACCCTAGGAAAGCTATTAAAACTGTCACTGCTGTATCAGGCGAGGTGGTGCACTCAGTACAAGTTCACAAGCCTCTCTGAGTGTGAAAATCAGACACCATGTGTCACAATAAAAAAAAATAAAAAAACATAAGTTGATTGATGGCAACCTCCAACATAAAGTGTTGTTCGACAAAGCATAAGGGGCCAGGAAAATCAACTTTTGAATAAACGTCAGGTTGTTCGTCTTTCCTAAAATTAGTTTTCTATTTGACAATAATGGTTTGCATTTTGATAAAAGCTATAATAAAATTACACATCATGATACATTTTCACGTAAGGAAACAAGTGACACCCCCTTATTATTTATCTAAAAAAAAAAAAAAGTAACAGTGCAGATTATTTACAGAGATGTAGTAGCTTCTGCCCCCAAGAAATTGTATTTGTAAACGTTTTCGTCCTGATAATGTTAAAAAAAGGGTAAGACTTAAGATGTTATAGTGGTGTCGAAAACTATCTTCATCTTTGAGAAGCCAAGTTTAAGTTGGCCGACTAGATCTTCGGGACACCGCCTGCAGTCACTAGAAGAATCCTACTTTAGGCAACAAATCTGACCTACTGAATAAGACTGTACTGCCGTCTGCAGTAAACTTGCATCATCACAGGTTGTAATGGACTCTCCATAAATTGGGAAAGCTGGAGCCTAACTCACCAATAAAATACAAAAAATCTTGGGTGGAAATGGAAAGTGTCTGTCAGACAGCCGAGTCTGAGCGTATCCAGGAATTTTTCACAGTATTGTAATTTCAGGGTCTCTGTGGCTGAGCTTTCTGATTAGTGTTTTCATTGAATTCTTTTTGAGGTTCCCGAGTGTAACGGGCTGCACAATGTTCATCTTTTGTTTTTCTATTTGATCCTATTTGCAAGCACCTCTTCAGTTAAAAGAGATTTTGGTCTTGCTAACATGAGCAAGAAAAACGTAATCTCCAAAATATTTGAATTATATGCGGACTATAAATATGCTCACAGGGCAGTACATTTTTTCATGTGACATAACTATAAAAGATGTAGTCTCCAAGAGAACAAGATAATCACCCTCCGAAGCAGTATAAAGTAGCTCACATTAAAACTAGACAGCAGTAGAAAAAAAAACATTTCTAATTTGAGTTGCAGACCCTAGATTGTATTTATATAAAAGAATCAGAGGCATCAACAACTAATATGCCTTCTATTTGTTGACTTAGTGCCTCATACATAAAAGATCTTATATCAGGATAGTAGATGGATAAAGGAAGATGCACCAAGAGTATGTCACTATCAAGCATTATTTTTGAAGTGCTAGAGCGCCAACATGTTCTGATAACCTATAACCTGCTTGTATTAGTCAACCTTTGCTCTAATGTTCTCTATATGTTCCTTGTATTAGATTTCAGTAAATCATTCACAAGATAAATCACCTATGTCTTTGGAGTTCTTTTTAGACCTTGTTAATCAAAACCACTTTAGGTGACCAGTGGTTATGCAGGACAAATATTAAGTTGTCTCTCTTATTCAGGCAACCGAATACAGGCATTGGGCCTTTCTCAATGCTCTGAGAAGCAGTTCCTTTCATTATTGCAATTCCGTTTTGAAGAACTCCCATCTCCACCCAAAATACATTAACACTCAGCAAAACTGAAAGGTTGCCACTTTGATAAGGTCAACTCATTAGCACTTCACACTTAATAGCCTCTTTAAGAGCCAGATACTTGTTTAGAGGCTTTCATCCCTGCTTTTCAGATGTTCCTGCCAACATTACGCTTCTTCCGCCATTATTCGAAGAGAAAAGCACACTTAATAGTTTTAAGACACTGAAGGAAAGGGAAGGTAAAGCCCACAATGCAGAAGGGAACAGAGACTATCAAATGGACTCTGTTGTACAAGAGTCTGTTTTTACTGCATCTTATAACTCCAAGGAACCGTTTAGTGACCCTATAAACATGCAGCCTCGCCACTGCCAATCCACTCCTCTTCAACTCCATGCAAAAGGTTAAAAGACCTCTCCTCAGTCGAAGCTGCTACATCAGGGCCACCACAAAAGTTGAATTTCCCCTTGCCCAAGAAGTACTCTTCAAAACAAAGCTCCAATCTCGTGGCCCTCTATTCAACAATTTGCACTGCTTTCAGAGGCTGCATTTCAAGTTCTGTTGGCTTCTATGGGATCCCCTGACCTTTGAGCAGCTAGGCACCTGAAAGTACTTGCAACATTCATTATTTAGTCTGTTAAGCCTCAACACAACAGTTCATTTACATACTGGACATATTTTACAGCCATTAAAGCAGATGTCATAATGCATCTATAAAAAAAAAAAACCTTCAATTCAAAGATGTATTAATCACTCCCCAGTATAATACAAAATGTAAAGTGGGGACAGCCACACCACAACTCAAAGCAGTATCGTAACACAATAACAAACCAGATGCATTCCGGATAGGCTTCATTCCAGGTATGAGCACAAGGAACTTTGTTTTCTCTGGGTTGAACGATTTCAGAATGGAGAGGCGTGGTAGTGCTAGGTCCCTAATTCTTTTTAGTTTGTAGGAAGCCTTTAACTCCAGCTCAGATGCCTCTATGAGATTGGAATCCTGGGTGTATCACTAAGCTGTGAGGACATTTCCACAGTGGGCCTTCCCTCATCAAGATCCCCACCTACAGAAATAAAGTGTGTCATGCTCTCGGATTCACCCACCTCATGCTTTTTTGTTCTACCACTAGAAGGAGGCCATTGACCAAGTATGTTGTGCAAAAGGTGGTGAGGATTGTTTTTGTACGGTAGCAGCCAGTTGGTCTTATAAACCAACAATGGAGTGCCCAGGAATGTCATCTGCTCCTAAAGGGAAACCCAAAATAACAAGTGGTGGAGGTATCAATGGGACATTGTTCTTCTAACTCGTACCCATGTTTGGTTCTCTAATGGTCAATTGAAATGGCGTAGGGAAAATATGGACTTTGACAGCAAGACACTGTCAACACCTCTAACGGAAGATTAAAATCCTTTGGAGTGGATATGTTGTGCCAAGTAGGTCTTACGTACACAGGAAGAATATAGGATAACTAGATTATCTTCATTTCACAACAATCCATGTCTGAAATATAAGCTGTCCTGCATAAACTGGATTGGGAATATTTTGCACATGTCCCTGTATGATATAGCTATAGAAGTTGAGCTGATGCCCTCAAACCTTACTGGAGTATTTTCCTGGAAATAAGTGGTACCATATTGTTTTTAAACCACTGAAATGTGTGTCAATTTTTTTTAATGGAGTTCAGCGTCTGTGGAACCAGCACGACCAGTCCCAACACTACCAGCATGTGAAGGTTCACTTGCTTTCTAGGATCTGTTGAAAGCAGCACCTTTTTTTAATGTGGACGAGCGTCTTTGTGAATGGAATTTGTTAAAGTGAGAACTTCTTTTTGTATTTTCATACTTTGTTGATAGGATGTAAAGGTTTTGCAATATTTTGAGAAGTAAGCAACTATGTATAAAATTTATTTTTAAGTGAAAATGTTTTGGTATCCTGTTTACACAAGGGGAACATGTTTTGAGTAATACAGTTTTAATAATGCTGCATGGTGAACAGGGTTTTGTTGACGATGACAAGAACGCCAGCTCTACAGTGCTAAATAGTTTCTACAGGTAAACTCAACAATGTGAGTAACTGTCAATCCCATCTGGTTCCCCTCAGGAAGGTCTTGTTTCCAACGTAACTCCATGGACACCAGCCGAACTCCAAAACTGGTGCTTCACAAATTATAAATAATATGGTTCTTGCTCATTCTTTTCACTAGCTGTCTGTTAAGGCATTAGCAAACACAGTGCTGGTATCACAGATGCTGCCATGCCACCATCCCTTAAACCCAACTGTACAAAGTCCACGTGAAGAGGTCGAGCATGCATGTTTATTTTAAGTGGCTCTTTATTAAAGTTTTTTTATGAAGTTGAAATTCAATAACCTATTAGTGCATTAAAAAATAGATTGGCCTATGTGTATAACGTACTCACATGACAGTATCAACTACCATGAGCCATTATCCTTTTTTAATTGTTTAACAACTTTATAACTTCAACATGACCACTATTGTTCACAACACCTCGGTTAAAGGATGGATCCACAGCATTCCCTTTACATCACACACGCATCCACTTGGCTCTATAACAAGCCACCAACTCATAGCCCACCTATGGTCTTGTCCCCTGTTGACCTCCGCACTTCTCACTTAGATCCTCAAAGAAGCATCACCCTTTGCCCCCTCCCACAAGATTCCTACACAATAATAATGAATTGCAGGCATAACCTATTAAGGGAATATAACCTCAGGTCTCTCTTCATAGGGGAATTTTGTCCGTCTTGGCCTGGAAGCGAAGCAGGATTGTATCATATTCTATAATGCTCCCACCCTTACCACTTTGTGTGCAGGGGTTGTGACATTTATTTTGGTAGAGGTCCGTTTTATTAAGTCTCATAATCACACCAGCTCCAAAGGAGCTGCAGTCATCTTCCACTGCACAGCTATACTCCCATTAACCAGAGCAATACCAAGTCAATAAATATGGTGCTGAACACTGCTGGCCTCAGAAAACTACCCAACAAACATTTTGCAATCGTATTATTTAAACGTCTGCCTGTGATCTCCGTCAGGATTGATAACACGGACACCCTGTATGACTGGGCTCTCCCATACCATATGAAAAAAGTCAGAGGTGTCTGTTCGGCATCTAGGACATAGTGCCACTGTTTCCAGGAATACTGTGGTCAGGCGTGGCGGGGACAATAATGTTCAATGCAAACAATTAAGCTGTGTGAATTGAAAGCGCAGATTTCTACTATCTGTTACAGTATATTCAAGGATCTTCAACCATCCTTTATCAGGGATTTTTTCTCTAAGCTTTTTTTCCCCACACAGTTTTCAGCGACGTTACAGGAGAGTAAAATGCAGGTGACAGTGCCTTTTGTATAAAAAATGTTTTCGGTGGAGGACATATGTTGACATCTAGTGGTAAAAAGAAGCTTTAAGAAGCTATCTTGTCCAGACCACAATAATGTTACCAGTGGTGCAAGATCAGGGACTGAAACAACCTGCTCCCTTCACCCAGGTCAACAAAGAGCCAACAAGCAGTCACAACTTTAAATCAATCTCTCAGTGAACCACCCGGAGTTTGAAGGCTCTGCAATCTTGTGACCAAAACAGCTGCTCATGACCCCCAATTATCATTTGTAAAGGCAAGGAGTAGGAGAAAAGACAGCTTTGATTTACCCTTGGGCAGAGGAAGAACTGCTCAGTGGAAAGGTCGCCGATCAGTGAGGAGGAGCTCAGAAAGACAGCAGTCACTATAAAGGTGCTCCTCGAAAGAGACCGCTGCACAAACAACGCAAATTCAATGGAAACTAACATCAAAGACATGAATTATTCATTTGCAAAATCATGCGTATCCAAGTATTTTCTGAAAACTAAAATTAATTGCTGACAAAAGTTGCCACTAGTGACTGGTTAAGCCGATGTGGGATCAGTTAAAGCAGACACAGCACTGTTTCCCTCTAACAAGCATTCGGCAGTCACAACCTGGCTTCCTTTCAGAACAGGATGTCCTTTAAGAATAACTCTTACAACCACAACCAAAAGTAAATAACAATATTTTAAAATTGTACCTGTATAGGCTGTGCTTCTACTACAAATTTTTATAACAAAATTAAGCTATTGCGGCCTTTCTTGAAGCTGCTGGTGCTGCAAAAACAAGCATTGGCAAAGCCAATAGGTCTCACCTATACAAGAGCTATTGACTCAGCAATGTGTTTTGCCATGTTGTACACCAGTTTTATCTGAAATTGTATAACGAACGCACTCCTCTGTTCATGAACAAATAAAAATACGTTTCTGTCCTGGTTTTATGCCTGTGCTGACTAGGAATATGTCATGTCTCCAAATGACACATGAATACATCGTTGATGTTGGCTGTGCATCTCCACTTTACCACTAGTAGCACTTAACTCAAGGACCCTTAGATCCTATTTCAACTGTTTGCTTTATGCTTATTCTCTGTTATGCAGTTCAGAAGTCTTTTTTTATCCTTATATTTATCAATGTTCAAGTATTAGTATATATATTCAAAACACACTGAAATCCATTCATGGTATCTTCCATTTGACTCAATCTATCCATGTGTATTACAATGCCCAATGCAGTTCGGGTCTGTTGACCCTGCTTCAGTGGTCTGTGGAAAATATAACCTTTATATCAGCACTGAAAAACGGTTCAATAAATAAATAGAAAAAGCTATCTTTCATACGACAAATCCCAGTGTTTTACTCCTCACTGCCTACAAACCAAGAGTAACTAATTGTAGTCAACATTGATTTCAAGATCACATATGAACAAAAGCCAGTATACTGTATAAACAGCCACTCTGCGCCCTAAAGAAAACCCATAAAATGCTAATCCCGTGAGTCCCATGATGCACACTGAGAAGCCAAAGACTCATGCTTAATATAAAAACCGATCCCTATAGTGGCACCCGTGAACTAGTGGTTCGGTTGCAGAGTGTGTCAGAGTGGGGTGGGAAGGAGTGGACTGAGCAAGTGGGTTGGATTGGATTAGAGTGGGGTGGATTATATTGGAATGGAGTGGTTTAGATTGGACTGGAGTGGGGTGGATTGGATTCAAATGGGGTGGATTGGATTGGATATGGGGTGGATTGGATATGGGGTGGACTGGAGTTAAAGGGGTGGGCTGGATTGAAATGGGGTGTGTTCAATTGGATTGGGGTGGATTAGAGCAGGATGGAACGGTGTGGGGTGTACTGGAGTGGGGTGGATGGACTAGACTGGAGTGTGGTAGAATGAACTGGGATGGAGTGGATTGGAGTGGAGTGGATTGGCATGGAGTGGATTGGAGTGGGTAGGCTGGATAGAATGGATTTGAGTGAGTGGACTAAACTGGGGCCGGGTGGATTGGACTGGGGTACAGTATGGTGGATTTGAACAGAGTGGGGTGATTTGGAATGGGGTGTGTTAAATTGGATTGGGGTGTACTGGGACAGGATGTAATGGTGTGAGGTGGATTAGAGTGGGGTGGTGGATGGACTTGACTGGAGTGGGGGGAGACTGAACTGGGAAGGGGTGTGACAGATTGGAGTGGGGTGAGGTGGATTGGAGTTGGTAGGTTGGATAGATTGGATTTGAGTGCAGTGGACTGAACTGGGGCAGGGTGTATTGGACTGGGGTATATGGTGGATTGGAGTAGAGTAGGGTGGATTGGAGTGGGATAGACTGAAAACAGGTGGGGTGGGGTGGACAGGGGTGAGGTGGACTAGAGGGGGTGGATTGAATTAGAGTGAGGTGGATTGGGATGGAGTGAGGTGGATTGGGATGGAGTGAGGTGGATTGGGATGGAGTGAGGTGGATTGGGATGGAGTGAGGTGGATTGGGATGGAGTGAGGTGGACAGGACTGGAGTAGGGTGGGGAGTACTGCATTGCAATGAGGTAGACTGGATTGGCGTGGGGTGAATCTGATTGGAGTGGGGTGGATCGGATTGGGGTGGATCAGACTGGAGTGAGGTGGATTGATGGAGTGAGGTAGATTGATTGAGTGAGGTGGATTGGACTGAGTCGGGTGGACTGGGGTGGATGAGATTGAGTGGGGTGGATTAGAGTGGGGTGGATCAGGGTGAGGTGACGTGGAATGGATTGGGTTGAGGTGGAGTGGGCTGGATTGTGGTGGACTGGACAGGAGTGAGGTGGATTGAGAAGAGGATGTGGCATAACACCCAGAGCTGCCGATTTTGGAGCTGGGAACCAGGTCCGAGTCTCGGCGTTGGCTCAACATCCTTCTGATTCTGGGCAAATCACCTAATCTCCCCGTACCCACCAAAAAATGAATGTTTTCTTGTGTAATGTAACTGGTGCTAATATAAGCACTTCAGTACCTTAACATCTAGTTTGCGCAATATATTGCAAAAAAAACAAAATAAAAATCGCATGGGTGGATTAGTGTGGGATGGTTTGAACCGGTGTGGGCTGGATTCATTGGAGAGTGGTAAACTGGATTGAAGTGGGGTAGATTAACGTGGCTTGGAGTGGGGTGGATTGGATGGGAGTAGGGTGCTTTATTCTTTGATAGGGGCAGGACAAATCTCTCAAACTTGCTTGTTCTGGGTATTAATCACTCCGTTAAATATGTATGTATAGTGATTGATGAAGACGAACGAAACGTAGCCACACAATGTGCTTACTTTGGAGAACACACTAACCCTCACTGTAAAAGTTTGGCAGAACTCGCTGTATCAGTAATGCAGAAATGTTTTACATCTAGTGGATACCTCCTTCTTCATTGTTAACACCTTTTCTATGCAATGACAATACTGCTATTGAGCCTTCTCTTTTAAAGGCTAGACTAACTTCTCACTTGGCTCTTGAGGGGAGGTAGGACCTCAAGGTTGGCTTTTGTTAAGCTGCAGATATGAGGATATCGGGTTGGATGGCCTGAATTTCAAGTCATATTTCGTTGTCCTTCAATTGCTGTATCAGGAACAATGTTATGTCACAAGGCTTTTATGAGAGCAGCTGCTACAACACCTGTGGTTTCCTGGTGCAATGGTCTGAGCAGGTTCAAAAGAACAAAACCCACAAGTAGAACTGGGACAAGCGACACAAAATTATTTGCTGTTTTCTAAAACAAATGTGATTTTCAATTTTTTGGGGTATTGGGGGAGCCTTTGAGTAGGAAGACTGAGAAGTACTAGCCCAAGCACTGTGATTATTATATTTAGGGATGTTCAAGGGTCAGGGAAGAGGACCAGATTGCCCAGGAGAGATTAAAGTAAAAGAAAAAGTTAATGAGGAACAAAGGCCTGACCTTAGACAGTGCACAGTGAACTAATGCAAGAAACGAACGTGAGAAGCAACTTGATCTCCTTTTCAGAAGGCACGTGGCTCTAAGCACAATGTTTTGCAGTCATTTCAGATTCTTCAGTAAGCAAGTGGTAAAAGCCTGATCTAATCCCTTTTGTTTTATTTATCTATATTTATAGCACAATACTACCAGGCAGTGTCACTGTGTTTCATCTTGAACTAACATTAGATGAAGGGAAACAACAAAAGCAAATCATTTTAATCACTTAAACTGAACACTTGTAGATAACATCTCAGTTGCAGTCAGTCAAATGCAAAGGACGAAAAAGCTAGGTAACATGATTATAGTTCTAATGAGTTAATACCTCAAAATCAGGTTTCATAGGGGGAAAGTGGAGGGGATGAAAAAAGAAAGGCTGGAGGAGAAGGCAGAGGGGGTGAAGATATGTTTACGGAGAAGCAGAAGAATGAATAGGCAAAACACTGAAATATCATCAGGAAGAGACACAGGAAAGATAAGAGACACTTTGGACTGTTGTGTAGTTCTCGTCGATTAGGCATCTATGACGATACCCAAGGTCTTTACTGTTTGCACTGGTGTTAGAGGGGAGCTGAATTTAAGTGGCCAGAGTTTTGAAGGCCCAATACTAGGAAGTCCAACATTGTAGAGTTATGGTTCATCTAATCAACCGCTGCCAATAAACAGGAAGTGGTATTATGATGTTCTTCCTGATAGATGGGTCCTGAGTAATATGACATACTCAGGTTTTTAGTCCGAAGTATTAACTGGACTTCCCTGATAGTGAAATACACAATGGAAAAAAAGAGGGCTAACATGAAGTGTGAAAAAACAAATAATCTACTCTCTCCCAGCTAGGAATCACGCTATTTTAATACACACCCTCTAACTTCAAGGACTGAGAATGCAAAAAAGGAATGGATTGGTCAATAGTACCTAAAGTTGCCAAACATAATCTGTGATCTGACATCACTACCATTCATCTCACACCAGAGATCGCTGAACTAAACAACTGCGACTGACTCAGTACTATGCAAAATTTATGTGTGGCATCATCCGTCCAATTATTGAGCCAATCGCTCTGGCATCGCTCAACACCAATAAGGAGTTTGTCTCAGTAGAATGGACAGTCAGATTTCAAATAAGATGGCCTATGGACCTTATTTCATATCATCGGTCAAACTACTCTACAGTGATCCAGCAGCAAAACAGTGAACGGCACACAAAACAGAAGCTTGCAAATTTATGGGGGAGCAAACAGAGATACCCTTAGTCAATGAAGTTATTTGCACTGACAGTCAATCCATTAGCCAAGCTAATTCATACAGACGTCCAGATAAAGGAGTGATGTGCATATAGTGCTTTGTGAGACTATAACTGAAGTGAACGACTAGCGCCGACTGGTTTCACTTTCTATCAGTGTGAAGTCAGCATGCTGCACATCCAACGGATTAAAAAAAAATCCCTATATATATATATATATATATATATATATATATATATATATATATATATATATATATATATGTATATTGTTTTTTTTAAAGAAGCACCCGAAGAATTGTCTGTTTCAGTGCGATAGACAAACCGTTCACGTCCAACACTCCACAGAGGTAATGTGGTGTAAGTGGACGGCTTAACTACTGCATTGAAGTGGTTAGAAATAACATCCACTGCCAAATTCAATCCAAATTAGACATTTCCCTTATAATCATACACCTGAAAGAAAAAACAAATTCAGCAAATAAATTGTTTTCTAAAGCTGTAGCGTCAAAGACCAGTTTTTATTAGGTACCCTGGCTAACCGAGAAACTGATTCATCCAAATGCTGCAAAATTTACCTTAGATCTAACAGCCAATTGAAATATCAAACTTCTGATTAAAATGCTTCAACTATTGGGGGAGATAGCATTGATACACCAGAGAGAAGTAGCAATTAAGTCACGCCTAAGGCTGATACAATTCAATATATGGCACTGAGTATATTATGTTCGACTTCATGAGTTCGGGAGAGCAGATTCCCCAGAATGCTTAAGATGTAGGGAAGACGTTCCTGGTGGTCCTTTTTACACTTACAAATAAAGAGGAGGGATCGGAGGATTTTGTGGTCCAGTGTATATCCTCCAGTCAACCTGATAATATAATATAATACACTGTTCCAAAAATGGAACAGTGTATTATATTATCAGGTCCTTTTTACACACCATCTGGGACTGCGTCTGATACAGTACCATTGGAACATGACACTGACAGAATTGGGCAAAGTAGCAGAAGAGACCTTATCGGTGGCACCTAAATACGTCTTACTGGGTATCGCCACAGTTGTGGATGTGCCACGTGCAAAGCTTCTCTTCTGTTAACTGGGACTGTAGTAGCGAAAAGGGATATTGCTAAACATTGGGAGGGGCACCAAAGTCCCATCCCTGCAAGAACAGAAAACGGGGATGGATTTGTCCATGGCAGCTGAGAGGTCACCTACAAAGCGAGAGGGTGTCCAAGAAAATTCTATAAAATTTGGGGCGCCTGGATACAATATTATGATCTACAACTGATGATGATGAATGGTGAAGAGATCCAAGCCCCCCACCCCCCCAATTCATTCCCACAACTCCCTGCCACCTCACCCTATTCAATTCAATTTGAATGTCCGGAACTGTCAAAGTGTCTAGGTGTACAATTGATTATTGTACTGAACCTACTGCTTTCCCTCTGCTTTGTCGTTTGTGTGCAAGTTTGCACATTATGTTGTTTATCTCAAAAATAATAATACGATTTAAAAAAAGCTTCAACTCTGCAATGGTCTATGGCTAAATGGTGTTGTACTCTTCAAGAACTCTAAAGTTTTGACAGGTCTAAAGAGTATGAACTATTCAGCAAGTTTGATGTCAACACCTGTTCAGATATGAACCTGGATATGGTTGGGGTGTTGCCTCGTAAAATACTCTATCACCTGCCACGGTGAAGTTATTTTAAATTAAGTTTTTATAGTCCTTGCAATGTCACTGATAAAATAAAATGAAAAATGTTATTACTGACCAAACAATTAATGCCAGTCAAAAGTAACTGCAGATGTGCTTTAATTTAACTTCAAGGCTGAAAGGATAAAACGTGCCACAAAAGAATGACTAGTCATTCGGAACGCAACTGCAAACATGAACACGCTGTTTTTAATATGGATAGCTGCATCGATTAAATTATTTCCCTCTCCCGCAAGATGCATCCTTAATGACAGGTGGAATTTAGTTTTTAATGTTTTGGGGTTGGTTGTTCTCTTCACAGTCATCAATGTCTTTGGAGTTAGGACTTCAATTTAACTATATATTCTTGGATGAAAATTCATATCCTCAAACAATGTCATTAACGCTGTGGTTTTGGCGCAAGCAAACTAACTGAATGATGGGGACATACAATTGTCGTTTTAGTCTACTTACTGTTTTGTTCATTTCGTGTACTGAAGACACACTTGTGCAGCATGTACTTTGCTGTAAGAGAAAACAGAGAGCCAAGTAAAACCAAGTACATGCCCAGGTTCTAGCTCTTGCAGTGCCACCTTTGAAACTGCCCGTTACTCCCCTACATGTCCGGTGGAATAGCCGGACAGTCCGGTGCCCTATAGTGTAAAATGCTCAGCTCCCTACAACATGCTCGAGGAATGCAGAGGTCACCGACGCAGGTAGCCATAACCTCCCGAAAAAACGCGACACACAGTGCTGCACTCCATACGTTCAGAAGGTTCTGTCAGCCTCTGCGCAAAAGTAAGAGTCATCCTTCCCACAGAAAGAGTTGTACATTCCTAGGTCCTGCTTTCGGCAGAAGAGGTGTGGTTACAAATCAGAAAAAGAATTACAGTGGTGAGGGGACATTTGCACAGAAGTAATCAGGGTGAGAGCAAACACAGAGATGGTGAGAGAACCAAGTGTCATGGGGGTTGAGAAGGCAGACACAGACATTATCACTGTAATTCTGTGAAAGAACGAGTTAGATGGACATCTTTTATTTTTTGGGTTGTAGGATTTCTAGGCTGTTAAATAGGAGTCCAACATGTCCACTTTGATGACGTAATGCGTAGCTAACCTATTAGCAAAATCTTCAGAAATGGGAGAGGATATTTGACTGCTTCATGGTTGCAGAATTCAGAAACGTTTGTGAAGTACCTTGGTAGGGCGTCTGGTATTGTCAATCCTACTAGAGTACTGGATTCTTTCAGCATTTTTATGTATAATTTGTACATTCTATTGTGTCAGTTAGGACACATTTCACCTCGAGGGTTCTAATAATCCAGGGTGCTGTCACTCCCACTGTACACCCACTGTAAACGAACACTCTTGTTTACCTGCATTGTACAAGATATTCCTGATATGTCTCCGAGGCACACAGTGTTCCTGGGGTATACCCGTATATTACAGTATTTTTCCCATTCCCACAACCCTTGTTGATTGCTTTTATCTCTCTTCATCAGCATAACACCATGTTACCCTTCGAATATTAGTCTGTATTAAGATGGCCACCACTTAGAGAGGGTGTGCACAGAGTGTCTTCATACAATGACATTCCAAAGCCCGCAATGTAATCACATTCACCTGGTGTGGGTGAGATGGTTTCACCATATAAAAACAGCTCCTCGTTCCATCCCAATTATCTTCTGGGAGTGAGGAGTTCTTCTAGGCTGTCTGACTGGCAGATTAGAAAAACCTTGGTGCCCTGGGAACTACTGGTTCTCTTTGTAGGGGTTTGAAAGGTGCCTCTTCATCCTCCAGGTACTGTGACTGCAGGGGTCGCCATACTGCACCGGATTCCTACGAGAGCCCTTTGACTCAAAACTCAAGATAAGTCTAGCCCACCACCCCATATACTTCACAAATCGCTGCACTTGGTTAACAATCGTAAGTGTCAAGTACAATGATCCACACACATCGTTGTTCCGTCACATGTAAAACTGTTGTGTGTCCTTGTATTACAGGTGCTCCTGGCCCCTTCCACACAAGACTACTGTTTTCGGGCACTTCTAAGTGCTGAACAAGTGGTTAGCACACACAGATTAGGGTTACTAGCAAACAAGCTTTTCTCTGTAGGGTTGGGTGAACACAGACTAGGTCCTGCAAAAACACCATTTGACCCAGTTGGGCATTTTAGGTATGAAACATGTAAACCAAAGCAGGGGAACCACCGAACCACCAAGATTCAATTGGTCCCCTTAAAATGTTTTTTCACCTTGGCATGAATCCCTATCAAATTAAATAAACGTGTTAATTCCCAGTCAATGTTAATTTTCATAAATTTCTTATCACATTGAGCCACCCACCAAAATCACTGAAGCATAAATACCTAATAAGAGAGGTTAAAAAACCTTCAATCAGAAAGGCTCCCACCCGATCTTTGGGTGAGGATGCCCGCTAGGCACTGCACCGCCATCCTTGTGTGGAGCTGAACCTGATGATGAAGCATGTAACAAGGGATGCCTGAACAAGGGATGCCCTAAATAGCAGCTATGATATCAACGAGGGCACTCTTCAAAAAGAAACATTTGCCAAAACTTTTCGCCCTCAGTGTCACCTTGGACCTCCAAATTGGTTCTTTTAAATCAAACCTACTGGCCAAGATGACAGGTGCAGTAACTTCCAAAGAAGAACGAGAACCTTAGATTACACCAAGACTTTAAAACAGAACTCTACTGAATGTTATAATGATATATAGAGACAACCCATGACTAAGAAGACTAAAAGCATTAAAAGCGGGCTATCTCAGTAGGAAATCATCACAATTCCAAATACATCCTGCTATGTTCTGGAATGTTATGGTCCAGGCAATAAGACAGTAGGACAGAGGGAGAATGAATCCCAACAACAGACATATGCAATCTCTTTCAGTGTTTTAGCAATCAAGAATGTAAATACCAATGTCTCTAGAGAGAGAAAATACACAGCAGGCTGCAATCTCACCCCAGTCAGGTTTTTCTCCTCAACTGTGCACAAGATTAGTGTAGATCTTGCAACTTGTTCCATATTTTGTTATAAAAGTCCTAGGCAAAAAGTTCAAAAGTAACTAGAGCCAAACTGAACAACTAGATGACAACCATCAACCCTTCTTTCAACATCCTCAGATTCCATGTAATCCTAAAATACTCCACTCCAAATTTATGAAATCCTGCATGAAAACCGACTGAATTGTATTCACTGGTTGTTTCTCTCCCCTTGCTGTCTATCGAACCATCCTCTCCCTGCTCTCCATCCTCTGCACGCTTTTCTGTTTTGAGTGTAGCCTAATCTATATCACATGCCTGTCTGCTTCACTCTCTACTATGTTTCTGCAAACTGACCATAACTCTTCTGACAATCACAAACTGTCCTCTGTTACCATTACTTGCAATCTAACAAATTCTGACCTCCGCTAGTCTAGCTGCTCATCTCTCTTTCAATTTGAGATTAATGGCGCCACCTAATTCCATTTAACTTTATCTACAATAAAGAAACTGAGGGGAACGCATGGAACAGTTTCTTGAGAGCACAAGACTAACACCAATAAAAATAGGCATTGACATAGCTAATAGGTCTCGCCTTCGGGACATTATCAGTATTTAGGCATGCAGCAAATTATCTTAGGTGCTACAACATCTACTGTTCTTTAACATGGAAGCTATGACACTAATAGGCACAGAATAGGACTGCACAGAGAAGTAATTATTTAAAGAAACGTTTTTAAGAAACATTAGTAGTATGCAAATTAAGGCAGTTGGGTTGTCTGACTGTACCAGCATAAGGTTTAAAAACTGGAATTGCACTCACTATTTACTTTGTTTGGCTCGGACTTGAAGGCTATTGTACCAACACCAAATAATATTTCCAATGTTGGAAATTGGGCTATTAGTTGTGTGACCAGCACAAGTAATAGTTCCTCAGTTGTCCACAGTGGGAACCAGGCACCCCAATGAGGTGCTTGACTCTCACAGGGTAGCGATGTGGAGCTGTCTAGGCCTACTCAAGGATGGTGGTGTGGGCTAGGAATCACCAATCACTAGCACGCAATAAATGATTATCCAGTCAGTACTTTTTCTTTAGAAAAGGACAAGTAAATTTATTGCACACAACTACCATATACTACGCAATAATTTACAAATACACATTGGACATACTGCATGACACATTTTCAGGCCTAGCAGGCCTGCTAGAATATTACTACAAACAAGGCTTTTAAAACACAAAACTACTCCCAGGTGTAAAACAAAAGATCCAGCCATGAGAGAGCTTAAAAAGACATTGAATGGTGATAGAGGTTTTGATTTTGGGCCTCCAACCAAAGGTCAGAAGATGACCTGGACAGCAAAAGCACGTTGTGCTGAACATTTAGGTGGTGGTCCCATAGTTCTAGGATTACGACAGGCTGAGTTATGGGCAACAATGTGTTGTGAAAGGAATGCCCCGCAAAGCATCATGGGGCGAGTTTCCTAAGTGCAGTGAATATTGTATTGTAGTATAGGCACCCGGGAGAGCCGCGTTGAGGATTTCCCTTGTGTAGTCATGTAACTATTTAGTCAGCCACTATAGGGCATAACCACTGGAAAACAAAATGGCAGAGTGCATTGCAATGTAACCATATATTCAGCCCCTAGAGGGCATTGTGCATTACACAATTTCAGGCCTAACAGACCTGCTAAAATATTACTACAAACCAGGCCCTTAAAACACAAACTACTCCCAGCTGTAAAACAAAAAGTTCCAGTCATGAGAGAGCTTATAAAGACATTGAATGGTGGGAGAGGTTATGATTTTGGGGTCCCCCTCAACCTAGTGTGGAGAACCAGAAGATGACCAGCACATCATGCTCAACGTTTTGGTGGTAGTCCCACTGTCCTAGGACCACCACAGTCTTCTAAGTTATGGGCAAAAAAGTGTTGTAAAGGGAATGCCCCCCAAAGCATTATGGGGTGAGTTTCCCCAAGTCCAGTGAATACGGTAGTATCTGCTTTCCCGCTGTGACAGGGAGAGCCGCTGAGGGTTTCCCTTATGTGTTTTTTCTAATTAAAAGGTGCCAGTTTGTATATTTTTCAACTGCTAAACTTGGGAAGTATTTAGGAATGGGGCTGCAAATGTAACCAGTGCTCATTTAAAGCCTCGAATCTTCCGGTCAAGTTTGCGCTATATAAACAAATAAAAAAGAATCCGCCTCCAGCTTGCAACCTTTGTAGGGCGCGGAGATCGCAAAGAAACAGCGATATGCCAGAGGGAGAAACAACATACTGCCACGGAGCGTGAAGCCAGAAGCAAAATTAAAAGGTAGGGCATCCACACTAAGGTATATGACTGATTGTGCAATAATCCATGTAACAGGGTCAGTATCCTTGGCGGGAACAAAACCGCCTCAAGGTGCGACAAACGTAAACTATTTACCTAACAAACCAAGGGAATTTAGAAGGCAGGCCAAAAAACAAATGAAAGTGATGGGTGTGTGATGGGCGTGCTGAAAGCCCACAGAAGTAGATTACAACATGTGAAGAGACGGGGCATGCTCACCTCGTGGCTCGACCAAATGAATGCCAATAACCTTCTGAAAAAGCAGTAGTCCTGATTATTCACACAAAGCGCTACAATGCCTCGTCAGGGGTAGTAAGCACTATATGAATGCTATTAAAACACACCACAAAACAAGCATTTCCACATTTGAGAAAGCTTTATTATTTCAACTTGCCTCACCTATGTATGGGCATGATTAAAGTCATGCTAAACTCCTGTTTGCATGATTCCATCATTTAAAGTTTGGGTCTCGGGATGAAATTCTGCGTTCTGTGCGGAGCCGTGCATCCTGGCCTTTATTTCTACTTCAAAGGTGACCATGTGTTCACTCCCAGTTGACCTTACCCTTGTGAGCCAATGGTAAAAGTGGTCTTAATCAATCGCCCATCACACAGAACACAGACACTATTTAAAAGTGACCTGTTGAAGTTGGTGGAGAATATTGCTCTTTACTTTTCATTCAACCGGGTGTTTCCCCTTTGCATTACTAGTCATAGCACCGAAAACATTTGTCATTAGCTTTCTGTCTTGCTTATTACTATAAAAGCATGACGTCAGCCGTATTTGCCCTGACAATTCTAGCTCATGGATACATATCATACCATTTGTAATATTTTCATCATTACACTGTCTTCAGTTGTTAGCATAATGACATTCTATTGCAGCAAGCCAGGCGTAGTCTTTGATTCTTCCAGGCTTTCCTCACTCGGTCTTGTTCGGTTCCCAGAGCGTACATAACTTGTGTATCAATAGTGCAGGAACGTTTTTAGCCCTCCAGCCACAAAATGCCACTGCAGAGCTGGTGACAAAGTTACAATGGTAAAGTTGATAAGTCTCACTTTTATATGGCGTTACCCGACCCTTTGGGTTTGCCAAAGCTTTCTGTCCATGATGTTTCACATAAACCAAAAGGAGAAAACAAAAGGAAAAAAATGTTTGCAGATGCAGAAAAGCATTGATAAAAACAAAGCAACCCGAGCTCAGCGACGCATAGGAGTGGATGCGCATATATGTGTCATGACGCTTAAATGATTTTTTTTTTTTTTTAATTTTTTTTTATTGTTTCAAGATGACAGGAGCCAATCTTGAAGCTGTACATACAAAATACGCCGGAATAGGGGGGTAGCACCTGGAATGGGTGGACAGGACTGCTAGTGCCAAAAAAGTAAACAAAACAAATGTGAAAAATAAAGGCATGGGGGAAGCAATGGACGAACTTGAAGGGGGGGGGGCAACACAGTTCAGGAAGGCATTGATCTGAGAAGGAGAGCAGCACAAGTGGGAGAAAGCAAGAAAACACATGTACTCCTACATAGTGTTGCAAATAGCCCCCAAATGCAAGCAGTGGAAGGATACAAGTTAACCAATCAAAATGATGGTAAAGAAGCAATGCTGCAGGAAAGTGACAAGCACAATAAGAGACAAGAAAGCCACCGAATAAGAAGTAAGCAAATGAGATTGACAAGAAAGTAAAGCAATGGGCTGAGAAAGTCTACTGTAAATGTTAGTACTGCAATAGGTGTTTGACAACAGACAACTACAAGCTGACTGTGATCAGGACCTAAAAATAACTACATGAAAACATCTACACCTAGAGGTATATTCAGTTGGACAAACTAGCAGGAAAGCTCCACATTATAATAACCATATTTAAATTTGAACGATGGATGAGAGGAAAAGAAATGTTGCTGGAAAAGGGACACACTTCTTTGGCAATGAAGCTGCAACACCCCTAAAGCTAAAAGACTGCTTTATGCAAGCAGAGGTGCCATCTTTGATCTGCAAAGCCTGCTGTTCACATCTGCACTCTATAAGCACTTAGGATCTTACACAGATTGCCCATATGGATCTTCCCCAAGGGCACTCCACTAGATGAGAACAGCAGAAGCGACCACTAAGCAACACCCATGTAGGGTAAAACTCACCTTTCCTTACCTCAACTGCATACTCATTAGGACTTCTTAGTCTCCTCTTACCCTCTATTCACACAAGCAGTGAGTTCACAGTCACAGAGTCCTTGCTTTTTCAGACTCCCAGTCTCCTTTGTTCAATCTGCTGAAAATATAGGAGCTAGCCTTGAGAAGGACCTCAGCATGTCTTCCCAAATCAAAAAGCATTCTTACAGCTCAGGCAAGATAGGATCTTCCTTTACCAATCCAGTACAGCCGCCTGGCCTATAAGAGGCACCATTAGAAACTCTGAACAGGCCATGCCAGTGCCTTGTATGTGGCGTTCCTACAGAAACAGTCGGTATGGTCTATGCAAGAGATTTAACGTCTCCTGGTTCTACTAGGCACCACTGGTGCCCAGAAAAAGCTTGATTTATACTGCAACCTCCATGCCTGTTTTTGAAATGACAAGCATGTACTTCATCACCTCAAACACTGCATCGCCACCTGTGTACCTAATACACCACTCCTCTTAACACGTTTCTTAAAATTCTTGAACTATTACTCCAAACCCATAGCACAGAAAGCACAAAAAGCAGACAATTCATCCCTCACTAAAGAGACGCTCAGGAATAACCAAACTGTCCATATGAAAAACCAGACCAATCCTTATCTCAACTGGACATTCTCTTACCACTTAACTAATATTAGTCATCACTATAATTATCCCACTCAGTGGCATTATTTTGTATCTACCTATGGAAAAAAAATGCTTGAGATGCAATCATGAGATTCCAAACCATAGTTGAGGCATAGAACTCTGCGCTCTCATTGTGACAATGCAACTCATCCCTTTAATGGCTAAAGTTCCCTTCCAGGGTACACTCTTTGCAACTACATATGCATAACACATAAACACACATATATTCACTCTCAATGATTATACATCTCGGTCACTCCTATGCTTCTTCACCCATTTTTCCCAAACTGGAACATATAGACTTCACATATATAGAGGAGCCTGTCTGCAGCACCTTCCAAAGCTGCTTCCCCCTTACTGCCCTTGCAATCAGGTCTATGATTATGTCACTGTTCTGAGGAAAACACAAAGTTGATTGGCGAGTGTTTACAAAAGTCCCTGCTAATGACAATCGCTTGGACCGCATTCCAGATTAATTTTTGCCCTTTATGCCTGTTTAGGCAGAAACTAGCTAAGTGGAAAACAGCCTTGGTCCTGGCTCTAACAAGAACAGTCTAGTTGGATGCGCCAAGTAAGGTCCACTCTGAAAGAAAACACAAGCAACCATAGGCTTATTTCAGAAACTTTAGGCTCATAAGTGACATGCTACTAAGTTTTGTGACACAGTAAGTAAGGAACCCACCTCTGAGCCCACGTATTGCACTTAAGACATTGCCTTGAGTAAAACAGAGATGATGGCTGAAATGCTTGCAAAACTTCCAGTCACTGGCACTAAACAGGAGCCACATTCCAGTTCCTGACTATTCTGACATTCAAATTTAGGAGCATATACAGGGAGTGCAGAATTAGTAGGCAAATGAGTATTTTGACCACACCATCCTCTTCATGCATGTTGTCTTACTCCAAGCTGTATAGGCTCGAAAGCCTACTACCAATTAAGCATATTAGGTGATGTGCATCTCTGTAATGAGAAGGGGTGTGGTCTAATGACATCAACACCCTATATCAGGTGTGCATAATTATTAGGCAACTTCCTTTCCTTTGGCAAAATGGGTCAAAAGAAGGACTTGACAGGCTCAGAAAAGTCAAAAATAGAGAGATATCTTGCAGAGGGATGCAGCACTCTTAAAATTGCAAAGCTTCTGAAGCGTGATCATCGAACAATCAAGCGTTCCATTCAAAATAGTCAACAGGGTCGCAAGAAGCGTGTGGAAAAACCAAGGCGCAAAATAACTGCCCATGAACTGAGAAAAGTCAACCGTGCAGCTGCCACGATGCCACTTGCCACCAGTTTGGCCATATTTCAGAGCTGCAACATCACTGGAGTGCCCAAAAGCACAAGGTGTGCAATACTCAGAGACATGGCCAAGGTAAGAAAGGCTGAAAGACGACCACCACTGAACAAGACACACAAGCTGAAACGTCAAGACTGGGCCAAGAAATATCTCAAGACTGATTTTTCTAAGGTTTTATGGACTGATGAAATGAGAGTGAGTCTTGATGGGCCAGATGGATGGGCCCGTGGCTGGATTGGTAAAGGGCAGAGAGCTCCAGTCCGACTCAGACGCCAGCAAGGTGGAGGTGGAGTACTGGTTTGGGCTGGTATCATCAAAGATGAGCTTGTGGGGCCTTTTCGGGTTGAGGATGGAGTCAAGCTCAACTCCCAGTCCTACTGCCAGTTCCTGGAAGACACCTTCTTCAAGCAGTGGTACAGGAAGAAGTCTGCATCCTTCAAGAAAAACATGATTTTCATGCAGGACAATGCTCCATCACACGCGTCCAAGTACTCCACCGCGTGGCTGGCAAGAAAGGGTATAAAAGAAGGAAATCTAATGACATGGCCTCCTTGTTCACCTGATCTGAACCCCATTGAGAACCTGTGGTCCATCATCAAATGTGAGATTTACAAGGAGGGAAAACAGTACACCTCTCTGAACAGTGTCTGGGAGGCTGTGGTTGCTGCTGCACGCAATGTTGATGGTGAACAGATCAAAACACTGACAGAATCCATGGATGGCAGGCTTTTGAGTGTCCTTGCAAAGAAAGGTGGCTATATTGGTCACTGATTTGTTTTTGTTTTGTTTTTGAATGTCAGAAATGTATATTTGTGAATGTTGAGATGTTATATTGGTTTCACTGGTAATAATAAATAATTGAAATGGGTATATATTTGTTTTTTGTTAAGTTGCCTAATAATTATGCACAGTAATAGTCACCTGCACACACAGATATCCCCCTAACATAGCTAAAACTAAAAACAAACTAAAAACTACTTCCAAAAATATTCAGCTTTGATATTTATGAGTTTTTTGGGTTCATTGAGAACATGGTTGTTGTTCAATAATAAAATTAATCCTCAAAAATACAACTTGCCTAATAATTCTGCACTCCCTGTATTGAGAAACAGATTTCAACACACTTCTCTACTTGCTAAGCAGATGTGGTAATTAAGCCACAAGGAGAACAAGCGTTTGCAATGCAACGGGTCTCGCATTTGCTCGAGTTAGAGCTATTAGCGTTGTAAACTCCTAACCAGACTTTTTTTGCCACATAAATTGAAAGAAAAAAAAGAGCGCGATCCAACTACGTAAATCCCAGCGCAATCGCACTGAAATTGAAAAACAAAAAAATGAGCGCAATCACACTACGTAAAACCCAGTACAATCATGCAGTGTAGAAAATAAAAAGACAAAGTAGTGCAGAACCCAGGCTCAAAACATGGAGCCTCGAATATTTTCAGTAGTTGGCTGGTGCGGTCGAGGAGGACTAAACACTGGAAACGCCATGACTTTTGCATGCCTTTTGCCATTGAAATCAAGTGGATTTTAAAAGGCAATCCCACAAACCAATGTCAGTGACGGGCGTGACATGGGAGTGCGCTTGTCCCTAAAAATGGGTACTCATGAACATGATCACAAGTAGTTAAATGTAGACACCTGGATTGGAACTCTGGTACCCTGGCTCATAGTCCAGCAGTTTAGCTTAAAGGACGTTTCACTTACAAAGCATTTCAGTTGAAAGAACATAACCTTTTTTTCTCTGAAAATACCTTCCCACAAATTCTGGAATCCAATACTATTTTTGCAAAAGAATACTGAATGCTCGGCAACAGAGAGGGATTCCAACTGATCATGAAAGAGATGCTAGCGATGAGGACTGAAACATTTCACTGGTTCTTGACAAGCATCAAGCTAGCTGCTGTAGTAAAACTCATTTTCACACATCTATAATCTACTCATGCCTTTACTGAAGACAAAAGAGACAGCAAGAAGATCAGGGAGGCGTAAGCCATAATGCCTCAAAATCAACTGCGAAGTTGGCTTTCTCTATGATCCTATGACCAGTTCAGTGACTGCAAGACCTGGAGGTGTTTGCTTTGGATGTGTTCAATGTTCTCTTTTCTTGACAAGACTGCTTCCTCTCATTCTATCTCCCAGCTCCATTATCTACATTTTTCACCTGCAGCCAGCAAAAGTAGGGGATGCGAAGGAGTATCGATGTGTGTTTGGAACTGCAAAATATTAAACTCTAAAGTCAAGGTCAATAGTTATTGAATTATGGTTTTACTCGAAAAAAGAATTAAAAAAATGTAGGTAACAGCGCATTTTGTGTACCGTGCAGTAGTTAACAAAAACAAATGAAGTAAGCAAGCGATAAACTGACCAAGTGCCACAATTCAGAGTGAAGGGGAGTGTTGTAGTGTTACTGTGTCTTGCTTATGTCATCTTAATGACATAATGGAATTCCACGTTCCGAGACATCGAGTTCGGACGGAGACAGTGGCGGAGTTCGGTGGGTTGGAGCATGGTGCCCGGTTTCCTTTAAAATATATTTCTACAATAAAGAAATTGCAAACCTACAGTACCATGTCGTCGTATGCTGTTACTTCACTTTGGCGATGAGCTGGAAAACTGGCTGCAGAGCCGCAGATCAGCTTCCTTTAATTCTGTCTTTCGTACAAAGAGTTCCGGTAGAGTGGTGTTTGGGGGAAGCTGTCGGCAGTGGTGTTGTGTTGCTTCAGTTGTGCTTCAAGGGAATTGACGGTGGTGGTGAGTGTGAAGTGTTTTCACTTTTTCAATATTTATTCGATATATTCCTGAGCGCGAAGGAGCGCTCGTGTGTGCAAAACTACGTCTTATTGCTTTGAACATTGGTTGCTAAGGCAACGGAGGCGCGTGGTTGTGC
The DNA here is from genome assembly GCF_031143425.1 of Pleurodeles waltl. NCBI lineage: Eukaryota > Metazoa > Chordata > Amphibia > Caudata > Salamandridae > Pleurodeles > Pleurodeles waltl. The sequence continues at coordinate 970,655,532 of NC_090446.1, read as the reverse complement.
GCACGTTACACTGTCACTATTAGTTTTTTTCCCCTGGTTGCCAAGATGACGAAGGCGCTTTTGCACCACATACACGTGCAAAGTATCGTAAATAAACAGACGCCTGTGTAACTGCGGTTAGGTGTCTTAGCGCTTCAGGAAACAGGGATAACTACTGTTAATAAGCCACGCAAGAAAAATAATTAAAGAAAATACTGTTTGTAGTATTGGAGAACTAATATATATGTACATTGTGTTCCTTACAGCATTTTGCAATATGGCTCAACAGAATTTCTCTATCAATCCGCCACAAACATTTTGGTCTGCTGGGAGTGAACCAATTTTAAAATGGTTGGAATGGAAAGACTACTTCTTAAATTACATCCATGCAATTGATGAGGAGAATAAAATGAGTTCTGAACAACAACAAAAAGGATTCTGCTGCATTCATTGGGTCCCCTTGGTCTTAAAACATACAAAAAAAATGCCACAGAGTCCGGTTAGTGGAGATGGGTCAGTGTTTAATGCTTCCTTACAAGAACTTGATAAATATTTTGCACCAAAAGTATGCATGGGTATTACCAGATATACATTTTTTCAACGGAAACAACTTAAGGACGAATCCGTAGAGGACTATGTGGCTGATTTGAAAAGGCTTGCTATTGATTGTAAGTTTGGTGCAATTCAAGAAGAATTGATAAGGGACCAACTGGTTATCAACACATACAATACAACCATACAGGAAACCATACAAGAAAGGTTGTGGATTAACGGAGATTCGCCTCTGGAGGATGTCCTAGCGATGGCACGGAAGGCAGAAATGTCTGGAAGGTGTGCTTTGGAACTAAAACAATCAGATAAAGGAGGTGAAACCGTTTATAAGGTGACAAATTGGAAACAAATGAAGGAGCGGAGAACAAGTTACAAAGAAAGGAATGATTCTACAGAGAAAAGATGTTATAGGTGCGACAGCAAGGAACATTTAGCTTATGCAAAAACGTGTCCGGCATTGAAACAAAAATGTAGCAATTGCAGACTCAGTGGGAGTATGCAGAAGAAAGACTACAACTGTCAAGTACATGCATGATAGTAAGAATCAGAGCGGAAGCGATGACGAGGAAAACATTTCTACTCAGAGGATGCTGGTAATATTCAAGGGAAGTTTGTGTTAAACGTAAATGATAAAAGTACGAAGGACAAACCTGTGTGTGAAATGGAAATTGGTGGTGTACCTAAATTAATATATGCTGATTCAGGATCGCCCTTCACTATAACTAAGAGGAAGGATTTCGTGGAAAAAAAAATGGCGTACAATTGTTGGAACCAGATATATCCCAGGAGAGTTATACTGGCAAGAAAAGTAACCTGCTGGGTTTCAGGTGGTTACTATTTTCGTTTAAAAACAGGAGTGCTAGACGAAAACTGTACGTAGCGAAGGGAGGACCATCGGTTCTTGGCTGGAAAGACCAAGGGAACCTGCATATGGTTTTGGATCCTAATAGTGATGAGAACGTTTTGGTGGTAAATGATGGTACTGCGTTGTACAAAGAAACGGAGGAAAAGTTTCCCAAAGTGTTCAGTAAACAATTGGGCAACTTAAATGAATTTGTACACAACATTATATTAAAGGATAATGCTGTTCTAAAACTACACAAGTTGAGGACTGTGCCGATATTGATAAGAGATGAAGTCTCTATGGAACTAGACAAATTAGTCCAAATGGGCGTCATCAAACCCATAGAGAGTTCTGAATGAATTTCACCTATGGTGGTGGCTCGACGCAGCAATGGAAACATTTATGTATAGACTTACGCAATTTAAACAATAACATTGTGGTAGATCGCTTTCCCTTACCTAGGATCACGGAGATGGTCTCATGTCTTCAGGGAGCAAAATGGTTCTCAACCATTGACTTGTCTTCAATATATCATCAAATTTCACTCACCCCTAGGTCTAGGAAATTCACAGCCTTCATAACACCTTTTGGGTGTTTCCAATTTAGAAAGGATGGCGCTTGGCCTAGCTTCAGCTGCGGCTGTGTTCCAGCATTTGATGCATCAACTTTCTGGGAAGGAGAAGGGGGTTATGTTCTTTCAGGATGATATATTGGTGTTTGGGGAGAACAGGAAAGCACATGATGAGAAGTTATGTAAGGTGCTAAGCGTGCTAGAGAATAAAGGTTTAACTGTGGAACTAAGCAAGTGTAAGTTTGCAGAAAGGCATGTGAACTATCTCGGACATGAAATCTCGGATCAGGGAGTGAAACCTAAATCGTTCTTGATTGATGCCATTGTTGGCGCACCTTCGCCTGTCAATAAGGATGAAGTTAGGTCATTACTGGGTATGGCTGAGTATTGTGCAAAATGTATTAAACATTTTGCCAATAAGGTTTATAAAATACGCATGTTGCTGAAAAAGAATGTGAGATTTGTTTGGTCTTCAGAATGTGACGAGGAATTTGTGAGAATTAAGAATGAACTAAGTAAAGTTGCTCATTTAGGAAGTTTTGATCCTTAGTTATACTGTTTTTTGACAACTGAAGCCAGCAACAAGGGTCTTGGGGCCGTTCTTTCGCAAAAAGATGATAAGGGTAAAGAAATTATTATTCTGTTTGCATCTAGGTCCTTGTCACCGTCGTCGAAGTACCCTATCAATGAAAAGGAGGCCTTGGCCTGTGCATAGGCGTTAGAGCATTTCGTACATTTGTGTGGGGGAAGACTGTTACCATCCAGTGTGATCACAAACCTCTAATCAAATTACTTACGAGTGAAGGGAGTGTGTCAGCTTCAGCGAGAATTGCAAGATTGTCTTTAAGAATGAAGGACTACATATACCGCATGGTGTATGTTCCTGGAAAAAAATATTGTGTTGCTGACTGTCTTTCCAGATTGCTTGGATGTACAGGATGGGGGATAAGGATGGGTGTGTTGTTGGCATGCTGGGAGTTCATTGCTGCTCTCTTCAGTGCTCAACATCACTAAAAGGCTACACATACTCACTTCGGAGGTACAGACCACAGCTGAAACAGAAACTAGGCCAGGTCCACATGATTCAAATGTCTCTCTTGGAAAGCCAACAGCTTACCTGATAATATCAAAAGGGGTGCAGTCCTTAAAAGGCCAGACATTGCAACCCTGATGTCCTCATATTTCAGGAGACACAACCACTTGTTTGTGTCTAACCATATATTTTCCATGCATGCTTCACACAGGGTTCACTGGGAAGAGGGAGATGTTCACAATCCTCTTCAAGTAGGAGTTCTCTTTCCAGGTGTCCTACATGGTATTGGGCTCCCTGTAGTGGAAAACAATCACACTTATAAAACTATATGCGCACTCCCAAGGTTCTCTGCAGGATTGCTTCAACATATCATATTATGCTCCCTCATCAAATACTTCTTTCTCCCTTTCATGGAAGGACACAGGAATGCAGACAAACAACTATATGAGAGGACAGTCTGATCATCCACCTACAGAGAACACAATAAGACCCAAATAAGCAACAGAAGTATGTGGCAGCTGAATGCATGGTGGATGACAAAGAGGGACATTAAAGAGACCCTACAGGAAGAAACTATGCAATTTTTGCAGCTTAACAGAGGATAAGTAGACTCACACACAACCATGTGTGACGCTCTCAAACCAGCAGTGAGAGGCAAGGCTCTGGGCTTCATAGCCCAGATCAAAAAGAAAGCAGATGCAAAGCTTGCAAGTCTTTAGGCAGCAATATTCAAACTTGAGGAACTGTAAAGTAAAAACACATCGCTATAGGCTTACTATTGCAAAAGTCAAATACCAACAAGACCTTTTGGAAGATGCAAGAAGGTGTGGCGAAAGTCCCAAAGCAGGGCCTATGAACACTGCATTAAAACGAGGAAAACTCCTATAATGGCTGAACCTCGAAGAAGAAAGCACGCTTACTGGAAGTATGCTGGGTGAAAATGTCATGTTGGTCACAGACATAGCATCACTCACAAATTCACCTCCTACTACAGAAAGTTTTACAACCAAGGAGTATAAAATACACATGAAAGGGCAGCCTGAATTTTTTTTCACACTCCCAGATGTGGAGCATTCCAGGGTTGATCACAAGACTCCAGGAAATTACAATAGTAACCAGCCACATCCCAACTACAAAATCTATGGGCCATGATGGGTTCCTCTGAGAGTTTTACAAATGTTATTCGTGATCCCGGGGCCAATCCCTCCCTGACATTAAAATCCTCCTATAAAAGTGAGGAAATTCCCTGCTGCTTTGGTGAAGCAGCCATTACTATGCTTCTGAAACCAGGCTGCCAAACAGGCCGGGACGACACTCATAGGCCCATCTCCCACCTTCAGATATTAAGATACCAGCCAAAACTATTGAACATTTTCTGGCAACTGCAATACAAAAACTGATCTCCATGATCAAAGCAGGTTTAGGCCACAAGTATCTACCAGTTATAACATTAGGCAACTGCCTAATGCACCAGCACTCGCTCACCGACTGACTGACTCACTGACATTATTTCTAATCAAACAAAAAAAATAAAAAATAAATCAATAACTTCGAATCGGATTTCATTTTCCTACTCCAGGGGATGAATTTTGGCCCAAGGTTCAATATTATTTTTCAAAATCTTATGACAAGAATCAATGTTAATGTGATACTGTCAGACTGCTACGCCACTAGGTGGGGCACTAGGCAATGGTGTTATTCACCACCACTGTCATTTTCTCTTATAACTCAGCGTTTAGTGGCCAGGATACAACTGGATAGTGAAGAATGTCAAATGGATGCGGACTTCGGAGGACAAGGTTTGTCTCTAGGCAAACAATCTTCTCACCTACCGGAGTGAACCCAATGTTCATGGCAGAGAAGACCCTTAACAAATTTGGCTCCTTCTCAAATCTCAAAATAAACGGAGACAAATATAGTGCTTTCACAACACACAAAACAGCAGTTGTGGAGCAGTAGGTGTGTAGTATGAACATCAAACTGGTGATATATCATTTCAAATACCTGGGGGGGTTTGTATGGATAAGGAGTGGCCAAATGTTTGCACAGAAAATGTGTCCCCTATGGTCAAGAGGTTGAAGAGTAATATAACACACACACACACACGCGCACACACACACGCGCACGGTTCCTCTACTCCTAAGGGTGAGATAAGCCCTATTCCAATTAATGGTTCTGCCCAAATCTCTTTGCAGCTTGCAAAACTTTAATTTCAAGATTCCACACTCTAACCTTAGGCACATCTCTTGAATTTAGGATCATTCCTTTGGAACAATGGCCCACACAAGGAGAAATTTCCAAGGCATACAAGTTAACATTAGGTATTGGACCTGGGATAGCCCATCTCGCATCATAATATGAGGCTACCCACTTGACAGTGATGAAGGACTGGATATATAGTCCGGAGTCTGATCCAGCATAAAGAACAGAATTACGGGCCCTTGAGAATAGAGAACATTTCCTCTTTCAAAATTAAACCAACACGACAGGCATCCCTGTGGCAACCAAAGTGGCTCTGTAGTGTGCAACGATGAGTTCACACAGATTTAATGGAAAGGAAAGCAATGTGACAAATTAAACTGCTCTGTGGGAGAAAGAGAGGTTCCTCCAGGTACCAGAACTTAGAGTATTCACCATTTCAATAAGGAATAGAGATATCCAATTAAAATATTTACATAAAAAAATACTATGCAAGACATGGTCTATAGCCCATGCAAAGGGACTTAGCCTTACATGTCTCAGACCCTTCACAGAAGTAAGGGATTTTCTACACATCGTCTGTTATTTACTCCTGCAATCCCAATCAGACCAGTGTAAAATTATATGTCAGTTCTAGCCATGTGCTAATACTACAACACACTGTCCATAGCAATGCAAGTGCTTGGTATGTATTCTGGTAGACTCTGGTTGGTTTTTGTTTCCTTTGAAAATGTAAAATGTAAATTCTTATTAACAAAAATAGAAAAAAAGAATCTTTGGTTGGATACATGTCCACTGCCCTTGTTAAAACAATCCTAAAGGTAAAACAAATATATAAAAAGTGTGAATCCAGATTAAAAGACCTATTAAATTAACTGGCCTTCAACTGTGTTAAATTATAATGATTCACATGATTTCACAGTCAACACAGCAGTTTCTCTAGTTCACCCCCGCTGGGTTGTGCATTTCAAAGCAGACTCGACCATGAAGAGTTAAGCAGCTTTTAAATGAACTCTCGGACAAAATTCTGGAAATGCACAGATTATGAGAAATATACATAAAAAAATGTAACAGCCTTAATTATCCCTTGATGCACACACAAGACGATTATTATAAATCAGAAGTTCTAGGATACCACCAGGAGCATGCCTAGATGTAACCATACCTAGAAAATCTAAAAGTTCAATGAACAAGAGTAGTGAAGTGTTCTTTTGAGACTTATATCTCAGTCAAGCCATACCTCTGGTCTATGTGACCGGCTATCATAAAGGTAGCCATTACACAAGGATTTACACCTTGAATCTGGTATGAAGTATGCAAAGAGTACTCTGGAGCTATGAGACAAACAGCTGCGGTCTGATTCTATTAAAAATGGAACTCTCTGGCCTATATGCAAAGTGTAACATTTGGAGTGAAGAGAACAAAGTATATAACCCAAAGAATGGCACCCCGATTGTGAAGTACGGTAGAGGCAGCATCATGTTATGAGGATTACTTTTTTTATCAACCTATAAGTAATGTAAATAGAAGAAAGCACAGAAAACCTGCTGTCAAAGGCAAGAAACCAATCTGGTAGCAGCTAAGAACCAAAATAGTTAATGTCCTGGATTGGTTCAGTCAGAAACTAGTCCTAAACCAAATCAAAACTTTTTGGTGAAACTTTAGATGTACTATTTCTAATTGTTCCCGAAGGAATCTGAATCGTTTTATGAAGAAATGCAGGCATGTAGTGTCAAATTAAGGTATGCAATGTTGGTTGAAATATCCCAAGACTTGCTTCTGTAATTTTAGTCAAAAACGTGCTTATTTTTAGTATTAACTCTGGGGCTTGGGAAGGGAGACTTACCCAACTATATTTCTATTTTGCATTTTCAACACATCATTTTTTCACAATAAAACACCCATTTACCCATAAGTATGTTGAGTGGTAAAAATCTTCATATAAATCAACATATATTTGAGGTACGTACACAACTGAATGTAAAAAAAAAACTGTTGACAGTGCAGACTCAGAAAGAAGAGTACTTAAATACGAGAACATGAAACCTCTGGCCAATGAAAACACCAGGAACAATATGGAATAAACGGTCAGGCTGTTGATAGCACTAGAACTACATTCTGCCATGAGCGCCATCATTTTTTCACAATAAAACACCCATTTACCCATAAGTATGTTGAATGTAGAGTGTACATGGGAGGTAACCATCTAAATCAATATATATTTGAGGCACGTACACAACTGAATATAAAAAAAAGCTTTAGACGGTGCAGACTCGCTAAGAACAGTACTTAAACACGAGAACATTAAACATCTGGCCAATGAAAGCGCCAGGAATAATATGGAATAAACAGCCAGGTTTCTGAAAGCACTAGAACTCCATCCTGCCATGAACACCATGAAAATACATGCTAAATAAAATCATACAGACAAGCAGCAACTAAAAAGAAACCACAAAATACCAGTAGTTCGTAAATGAAAAACAAAACAAATAAAATCCTTAGAAAATGTGCTAGCCTCCGAGACCTGTCATAACGTTAAACTCTTTTTATCCACCCTTCCAGAAGCAATGCCCCGATGGGACATTTCCCATACTCCCAACATGGAAGACTAGTTGGCAAAACAGACATATCTGAAAAATGCCGCTTGGTACACTAGACCCAGTTCAAACTGTGAACATGTGGATCTTCCCAAGATGAGCTCATAACAGCTAGTCTTGATCACGCCAAACCAATTTACACTACAAGTACGAAGAACAATGTTAATCTATGTTGTGCTGACCAGACTCTGCAGCCCATGCTAAGACTGCACTAAAATCATCAAAAACACAATGATGGAAAGCGTGTCTGACTCCTTCCATAGAAGGCCCCACATTTTTACCTGTGGAACCAGAAGGGGTGTTGGGAAGATTCCAAATTTCGACTGGGTGCAGAGGCAATATGGATATCTTTAGTGAAAATAAAGTTATTAAGTCTTATGCACGAACTGCCCAAATATCGAAAAAAGGGCTCCACATTAGAGGGAGGGCAGCACTTAAAGGGTTTATGGCTGTATGCAGTTTGCGTGGATAAACTCACTCCAGCTTCTTGGGAATACCTACGGACTTTATTGGTGTGGTATTGGAATGTCACATTAGATCTTTGATTTTCTAAGTCAAACAATCCACCATGCTTGGTGGTAATTTCATATTGTATCATTAATTCTCATTTGTGAGAGTATACCGTTGCTGATTCTTTGAATTTGCAGTGATCCTCACAAAAGCTTCAATTTTACTTAAAAGCACAATAAACATTTAGGTGCACCCCGTTTAAGAACGACGCTGTGTGAAGCGAAAGGAAAACAAAAACAAATAATTCTGTTCGAAATAAACGTAGTCTGGGCCGCGTCCCCAGAAGCAGTAGATTTTCTCGCTCTCATTTTCAAGCACATGAACATTTTACAAATACTTACGATGTCCTTCTCAGAAATACCACCAGAACTCGAGCAGGGACAGGAGCCCTGCTTCAATGTTCGACTGCTCGTCGTCGAGTTACAAAGGCGTCACATCTTTACCTGCGTGTGTAGCGATGACAAACCATCAAGGCACAGAACCGCGCTAATATCACTGAGTGGCGCCATAAATTAAATTTGCTTGTAATGAAAATGCCATTTAACCTTACTTATGGCACTGCTGCTGGCTTTCACGTTGCTATATGCGCTATAAATATTTATGTTGACATCAGCTGAGCCAATATCGCGGCTTTCAGAATATCGACTGAATTTATATGCTCGCTTTGACTTGTATTAACAATCCTGCAACAGCAGAGCAGTGCATATTTCACTCGCATTGCTCGCGGTGTACAATGAAACAAAAAGCCTTTCCTTGCAGTTTTCTTTCTGAAATAAAGAAGGATAATTTATTGAAAGTTTCAGGACGGAATTTTAAATGGTAGCCTTATCGGCGCGGCCTGGTCCAACACCATTAACGTCCAATATCCCTTTCATATTTCATGAACTACACTTTAGGCGAGTCAAGCCTTCAGACTGTTATCAGCAAATAATGCCGATATGCTTTTCAGGGACTGCTCAGCCAAGCCACCCACCGAGGCAGATCTTCAGTGATGAAGGAAAGGGGAAACTGAGCGCAATAATCTCCCCGTCTATTGGGGCGCAGGAAGTCCGAATTGCACACACCCAGTTTCACGTCTGCACCCACCTGTATTTTTTTGAAGTTTCTCAAACTCTTTCGTCATCAACTACCTGGGCCCCGAACACGGCTTGTGGAGTGTGACCAATATCAAGGGCACAGTTTCGTGTGCATACTTAGGCCACAAATAGGTGCTTGCTGTAATGGAAGAATTTATTTCAACATCTTTCAGAACAAAACAATGAAACCCTGGCCCCACACAACCGTTATTTTATAGCAACGATGGTTAATTCTAAAAACGGAAACGTAGCTGAAGGGTCGAAACCTCTAGCACTGGCGCCTTGACAGCGTTGTCCTGATCGGAAAACAGTTGTTTTAGGAAGTTGCTTAATTGATAATGCGAGAGAACAGTGGGATATACTGAATTCTGCAGCAATGAGTGATGCTGGCCATGGTCTAATGGAAGTGGGAAACTGACAAACACAAAGTTCGGAGGGTACTTATTTTTATACATTTTGTGGGTATTAGATAAGTATTCGTTTGTGGCCAGTGCAAAACCATTGTAATGTGGGTGCCATGGCTTAAAGGGAATAGTTTTGGTTTATATGAGCTTGATTTTTGACTTTGGCATACTGAAACACAACACAGGTGGTCAGATTTAACTAACAATGACCCATGCATGAAAACATTTATGAGTATAACATGTAGTAGTACAGAAGTACTGTTTTACATACTCTCTTGCATGTCTTTGACAATCGGTTCACGGCGTTCTTTTAGCAAAATTGCAAAGAGGACAGAGTCCTATTTTCACTAGCTATATGGGGATATTTCCTGAATATTCTCATTTTCGATGTTTTGGGGCCAATTCACAAAGGCATACGAGTATGTAAAAGAGTACTACATGAGTACTATTTGACGTACACCAGAATTACTTTGTAAATAGGACCCATAGATCACTTCACCTACAGGACATCAGGATGTACTCAGATCCAAGAAATCTCTGGGTTGGGTCCAAAGCATTTTGTTTATTTTTGATTGGCCGAACTTGCCCCATTACATTCTGCAAACAACAAAGCACTTACGATTCCTCAGCTGAGGGATTATCCTATATTTACAACTGTGTGCATGTATACTGTTGGAAAGGAGAACCCAGTTTCAGCTTCATCAACACAAAGCTAAAGCTCAAAATAACGGTACACTCTCAAGGCAGCATCATGGTGACCATGCCAACCAAAGACAGACCTACTTTAAAGGTACTTCATTAATGACAGACAGATTTCACCCTTCCTATGGCTTTTCATGCAGCAAAATGGACAAGTGTAGGGGAACAACACTAATGATATGGCGAGCACAGACAATGAGTAAGTCCCATCCATAGTACAATGAGATAGTGAGTGAATACACCACCAGGATAACCTACATATGTCTATCCCTATTCTTGGGTCCATAAACAAGTCTCAACTGTTATCAAGGTATAGGAAGAATGGGGGCGTGGTATGCCGAGCCAAGATGGCAGACGTGCCCTACAGAGGCTCTGCACCCACAACCCCAATTATCCTACCTTTATCAAGTTAAAACCCAAGCCACCCATCTCCGTAATAATCCCCATTGTTGCCCTGCCCTAATGGCTCACCCAAGAGTCCAATCGCCAGTGGACACGAAGACCAGAAACGCCAACTTAGAGACAGAAGGGTGCGACCTGCTGAACCTGCGCAGCATGAAACAGGGCCTGCGCCTCGGCGGTGCTATGGGAACAGCGCGCCACCAGCGAAGACAAGGGACAGCGCTGGAGATTAGTGACCACCGCCCAAGGCACCCACATGCCTGAAAACTGCCACTGCCTGCACCCGACGTAAGAGTGACGTGCAAAGTGGCTGGGCCCAGTGACACGGGACTCACACCAGCGCCTAAAGTACCTCCGCTCCCCTTTCTGGCCTGCACTGACAGCACGCTCGCTTGTTCAGGGACCGGAGCCAGGTGCTGTGGGCACGCATAATAATTGCAGCACAAACCCGAGCCTGAGGTGGGCCCCATGGAGTGAGCAATTGGATGCGCCCCACAACCCTCAAGGGGGCATGCTGCGCCAGGACACAGATGCACACATTTACAGGAACCCAGATAGGCCCTGTGACGCCCCTACTGGAGAGTCCAGGAGAAAGTGGCATACCTAAACACGAAGTAGCCAAAGCCTTGGAATAATCTCATGGGCCTCTATCAGACAAGGAACACCACACTGTAAGCTTCACAGCTTAATTTATTCATTGGTGGAATTAGGTCCCTGTTCACATGATTCACCTAATGAGGGCACAATAGACATTCTGTAAACCAATAAATACTTACCTGGACCGCCAACAAATCCACCATCTCTGACCGAGCAGCTGCCAAAGCCAGGCATTTTAAGCGAATATTTATCCTGAATCGTGATAGGCACACCAATGATGTAACTTGCCAGTTAAGCACTGCCACGGACCCCAGACACCTGCTCTAACCCGAACCAGGGAGATTGAGCACGCAGCCACCAAGTGTGACGTGATAGACAACAAACAAAAGAACACTTGACTGGACAGAGTTAAAGGGATTGACAAGTTGCACGTGCTCTGGTGCCTGAGCCACAATCATAGGCATCAGCAAGCAGGCCCACTCCAGACACTTTTAGACTGCAGTATCACAGGCTTCACGGTTCAATTCAACATTTTTCTGTGGCTAACAGGTGCGCTAATGTACCAGTGCTTCTGGGACATTGTCACGCTCAGCCACATACGCCCACACTGCACAGCAATCATCCACAGGAGACAAACTTGATGTGGAATTAGCTGCCATTGAACAATCCAGCACATCACTAGAATCCAAATTGACCATGTAGCAACTGACCTCATGTTGCAACATGTGGACCACTGCAAACTGGTGGACCATGTGCACTCAACAGAAGTGTTGCTTTCACACATCCAACAACAATGCAACAATCGCAAATGGAACTTAAGACCTGCATGCAACGAATTCACACCCTGGAGGCGCGAGACAAAGACTCTGAAGGTCGCACCGATGCAAGAATGTCTACATAATAGTCTTCCAGAGAGATCAGAAGGACAAGATGCAGCGGCATACTTAGAAACCTGGCTCTGAGAGCTCCTCCCAGCCATGGCACTGTTGCAGTTCTTCTCCATAGAGTGGGTACACTGCATCCCAGCCAGACGTCCTATACCTGGATCCAACCCCAGACCTCTAATATTTATATTGCTACATTACAGAAACCCAAAAGCTCTACGATAACAAGGTCGACAATGTACATGTCATGTTTTCCCCTGACTACACAATACAGGTGCAACATCAACGTAATTCATTCTTGACTGGCAAGCATCAACTGTGAAAACTGGAGTTGTGGTACTCACTACTGTTCACTGCCTGCCTGAGAGTGGTGTCAGATGGAAAGGCATGGTTCTTCGATTCCCTACAAGGCGGATGGGACTGGCTGGAAACATCGGGACTGGCAACTATACCCCACTGCACAAATAAAAGACATTGCACAGGCCATAAATAAGGAGGTACGTCGCGTGGGTCAACATCGTCAACCGCATGGATCTCTCTAACCTAAAGCAGTATCCGACCTGGAACAGAGAATTACTGAGAGGCAGATTGCCCTACAAATGGCTACCCAACTTCAGAACACTACACCAAACTCAGCCCAGAGATCACACCAGGAAAAAATGCCAGTGATGAAGGATCATCTGCGACATGGTCTCCTGGAACATACCACGAGAATATCCCTGATGTGACCACTCAGACATTGCACAACATCGTTTAAATATAGAAACAGGGGCCAACAGGACTTATTACCTGACCCTGCACACATGCAAGTACCTGTTTTGATATGTCTGCCCTCTTACCTTGAGAACATGTCTTATTCTGCACACATTGTACATCATCCAAACACATGGAGGGTTACATCCTGATGTACCATAGGAACTAGACTGGGAATCTTGCTCATGATGAACAAGTTTGTTGGGGATGAAACGGGAGACTGTAACACAGCAGACACAAGGGTTGAATATCCTTCTACACCGGGGTTGCTTATGCATAAAATACATCACACTTCAGTCTTAAACTCCTTCATTAGATTGACCTTGGTTCTTGGCACAAGATGGCCACAAGTTTGGGCAAACGCATGTTGCGGATCTGCTCTATTGGTATTCTAAATGCTTGTATTCATTTGGTTTTATGGTTTGTTAACCCAAAATTATATTTCAAATTCACACCATCCCTATATACATGGAATGTGCATACACCCATCTTATACCAACTAATACACCCCACAGTAACAATATGTGCACGCTTCTTTCTACATGACACTAATAACCCAACACTAATAGCTTGGAACGTGCGGGGCATGCACACCTCTTCACGTCGTTATGCGGTGTAGTCCTACCTTAAATGCCGTGCAACAGACATTGCTCTATTACAAGAAACACACTTAACGCTTTTGGAGGCGGCCAGATTGCAACGCAGATGGCGTGGACAGGTGTATGCCACTCACTTCTCCTATGCTCGAGGGGTGCTGATTTGGGTGAGACTTGGGGATTCCTTTGCATTGAAGGAGGCAGTCACAGACCCCGAGGGCGGGTTTGTCTTTGTCAAAGGTCACCTAAACGGTCACCACGTACCGATAGGGAATATATACGCTACCAATATGGACCAACACTCCTTTCTACAAACTATATCCAACATGCCTTCCAATTGGAGCGGTGTCTCATGGCTGCTAGGAGGTGACTTTAACAGCATGTTAAACATTGATCTGGATTGTTCATTCCCCCTTCTTCCACAACACTACGGCCACATCCAACGCACTAGCAGTACAAGTTTAGCTTACCCAATGGCATTTAGCAGATATTTGGAGCTCTGCCATCCAACTGACAGACCATATTCTTTTTATTCCCAGCCACATAAACTCCATGTCAGAATCGATCATTTGGCTTGTACCCCGACTTGCTCCCTTTCATCACTCATGTAGACTATTTAGGATGCACCCACTCAGACCATAACTCCCAATACCGATACCTTGACTGGAACACTGGCCCACCTCTTATCCCCACCTGTTGAACGCAGGATACAGCACTGGAAGATCCCGTCTTTTGTGCAGCAGTGGACACCACCACCAAGACATATTTTGAGAGCAACCCAAGCACTGCAACATCACAATTGATTGAATGGGACGCACTGAAAGTAACGCCTAGGGGACACTGCCTGGGAGCACATGGTGGCATGCGCCAACAAACAGATAGGGTACTGTCACAGCACAGATTGGGTTTATAGACCTGGAAGAGTATGCTCAGTCAGTGCAAGACCCTTCAAAGCCTGCTGCTCTCGCAGAAGCACAATACACGCATTCAACCCTGCTGCAACCCCTTTGCTGCCCACTCCGCCACGACCCATGCGACCGCTGACAAATCAGGCTCCCTCTTAACATTTCTTGTCTGGCAGGAACACCCACGACACCCCATCACCACACTGCGTTCCGCAGAAGACGTTTTATTATATACACAACAAGGTATACACGCTGAGCTAACCTGCCACTATACCACATTGTACCATTCAACGCTGTCCGAAAAATCTGATGAGATAGACACATTCCTATCCACGTTACCCATGCCACAAATCCCCGCAGACCAGCAGAAGAAATTAGACGACCATACATCCTTATATGAAATACAAGGAGCAATAAGGGTGCTGGCAAGGGTTAGATCGCCAGAGTCAGATGGCTTACCTGCTAATTTTTATAAAGCGTATGCAGCCCAATTGACTTCCCATCTCCAAAAAGTGTAGGAAGCTGCACTAGAATTCTCCTGCCTCCCAGATTCCCTGTGCAAAGCTATGCTCATCTCCCGCTCCAAACCAGGCAGGGACCCCACTGCCTTGAGATCGTACAGATCCTTAGCTTTATTGAACAGAGATGACAAAATATTGTCCTAAATACTCACTGACCACTGGCCCCACTTGTCCCTCTATTGATACACCCGGACCAAAATGGTTTTGTCCCTGCTCGAAACACATCGCTCAATCAACGCCGCTTGTTTCTGCTCCTTGCTCATGCCCCGGGCAACTGGCCCCAAACGAGTTTCATGGTGCTTGATCTTGAAAAGGCATTTGATTCGCTGAAATGGGGCTTTCTCTTTGCAACACAACCTTGCTGCCGTATAGAGCCCAGATTCACTCAACTGGCACGCCTGTTGTACTCGAATCCGCTGGGGAAACCTTATATCAGAGCTGATCCAAATATGTAGAAGCACCAAAGAGGTGCCACACTCATCCCTTCTATTTTCATTAGCCATCGAACCGCTAGTACGTGCAATGCGGGCTCAAGCGGCAGTGTGGGGAATACCCATGGGAGATGTGACACACACAATCTGATTTTATTGATTCACTCCTTTATATCAAATATACCCATGCCATTCCTGCAACGGTTGCACAAACGTTGCATCACTTCGCCTACCTCTCCGGTCTAAAGGTCAAATGGGCAAAATCTTGTCTCTTCCCCTTTCGTCAGACCAGAACTTTAAAATTAATAATATCTCTGTAACCTGTCAGCAGTGGCATTCAGATACCTTGGTATCAGGATAAATCATTTGGATACAGATCTGTTCGATGCGAACCTTACCAGGACGGTATCATCACTAAAACCACAAATAGCTTTCTGGGCCACACTTCCACTATCTGTTGCAGGGTGTATTGCCGTCTTTATAATGGTGGTGCTACCCCGCTGTAGGAGGCTGGACTGGCTTGTAGTGAGTACCAAGGGGTACTTACACCTTGCACCAGGCCCAGTCATCCCTTATTAGTGTATAGGGTGTCTAGCAGCATAGGCTGATAGATAATGGTAGCTTAGCAGAGCAGCTTAGGCTGAACTAGGAGACGAGTGAAGCTCCTACAGTACCACTAGTGTCATATGCACAATATCATAAGAAAACACAATACACAGATATACTAAAAATAAAGGTACTTTATTTTTATGACAATATGCCAAAAGTATCTCAGTGAGTACCCTCAGTATGAGGATAGCAAATATACTCAAGATATATGTACACAATACCAAAATATGCAGTAATAGTCTTAGAAAACAGTGCAAACAATGTATAGTTACAATAGGATGCAATGGGGACACACAGGGATAGGGGCAACACAAACCATATACTCCAAAAGTGGAATGCGAACCACGAATGGACCCCAAACCTATGTGACCTTGTAGAGGGTCGCTGGGACTGTAAGAAAACAGTTAGGGTTAGAAAAATAGCCCACCCCAAGACCCTGAAAAGTGAGTGCAAAGTGCACTAAAGTTCCCCAAAGGACATAGAAGTCGTGATAGGGGAATTCTGCAGGAAAGACAAAAATCAGCAATGCAACAACGATGGATTTCCAAACGAGGGTACCTGTGGAACAAGGGGACCAAGTCCAAAAGTCACAAGCAAGTCGGAGATGGGCAGAAGCCCAGGAAATGCCAGCTGTGGGTGCAAAGAAGTTGCTACTGGACAGTAGAAGCTGAAGATTCTGCAGGAACGACAAGGGCTAGGAACTTCCCCTTTGGAGGACGGATCCCCCACGCCATGGAGAGTCGTGCAGAAGTGCATTCCTGAAGAAAGACCGCCAACAAGCCTTGCTAGCTGCAAATCGTGCGGTTAGGGTTTTTGGATGCTGCTGTGGCCCAGGAGGGACCAGGATGTCGCCAATTGCGTCTGGGGACAGAGGGGGCGTCGAGCAAGACAAGAAGCCCTCTCAGAAGCAGGCAGCACCCGCAGAAGTGCCGGAACAGGCACTACGAAGTGGAGTGAAACAGTGCTCACCCGAAGTCGCACAAAGGAGTCCCACGTCGCCGGAGGACAACTTAGGAGGTCATGCAATGCAGGTTAGAGTGCCGTGGACCCAGGCTGGACTGTGCAAAAAGGATTTCCGCCGGAAGTGCACGGAGGCCGGAGTAGCTGCAAAAGTCGCGGTTCCCAGCAATGCAGTCTGGCGTGGGGAGGCAAGGACTTACCTCCACCAAACTTGGACTGAAGAGTCACTGGACTGTGGGAGTCACTTGGACAGAGTTGCTGGATTCAAGGGACCTCGCTCGTCGTGCTGAGAGGAGACCCAGGGTACCGGTGATGCAGTTCTTTGGTGCCTGCGGTTGCAGGGGGACGATTCCGTCGACCCACGGGAGATTTCTTCGGAGCTTCTAGTGCAGAGAGGAGGCAGACTACCCCCACAGCATGCACCACCAGGAAAGCAGTCGAGAAGGCGGCAGGATCAGCGTTACAGAGTTGCAGTAGTCGTCTTCGCTACTTTGTTGCAGTTTTGCAGGCTTCCAGCGCGGTCAGCAGTCAATTCCTTGGCAGAAGGTGAAGAGAGAGATGCAGAGGAACTCGGATGAGCTCTTGCATTCGTTATCTAAGGAATCCCCAAAGTCAGAGACCCTAAATAGCCAGAAAAGAGGGTTTGGCTACCTAGGAGAGAGGATAGGCTAGCAACACCTGAAGGAGCCTATCAGAAGGAGTCTCTGACGTCACCTGCTGGCACTGGCCACTCAGAGCAGTCCAGTGTGCCAGCAGCACCTCTGTTTCCAAGATGGCAGAGGTCTGGAGCACACTGGAGGAGCTCTGGGCACCTCCCAGGGGAGGTACAGGTCAGGGGAGTGGTCACTCCCCTTTCCTTTGTCCAGTTTCGTGCCAGAGCAGGGCTAAGGGGTCCCTGAACCAGTGTAGACTGGCTTATGCAGAAATGGGCACCATGTGTGCCCATGAAAGCATTTCCAGAGGCTGGGGGAGGCTACTCCTCCCCTGCCTTCACACCATTTTCCAAAGGGAGAGGGTGTAACACCCTCTCTCAGAGGAAGTCCTTTGTTCTTCCATCCTGGGCCAGGCCTGGCTGGACCCCAGGAGGGCAGAAGCCTGTCTGAGGGGTTGGCAGCAGCAGCAGCTGCAGTGAAACCCCGGGAAAGGCAGTTTGGCAGTACCAGGGTCTGTGCTACAGACCACTGGGATCATAGGATTGTGCCAACTATGCCAGGATGGCATAGAGGGGGCAATTCCATGATCATAGACATGTTACATGGCCATATTCGGAGTTACCATTGTGAAGCTACACATAGGTAGTGACCTATATGTAGTGCACGCGTGTAATGGTGTCCCCGCACTCACAAAGTCCGGGGAATTGGCCCTGAACAATGCGAGGGCACCTTGGCTAATGCCAGGGTGCCCTCACACTAAGTAACTTTGCACCTAACCTTTACCAGGTAAAGGTTAGACATATAGGTGACTTATAAGTTACTTAAGTGCAGTGTAAAATGGCTGTGAAATAACGTGGATGTTATTTCACTCAGGCTGCAGTGGCAGGCCTGTGTAAGAATTGTCAGAGCTCCCTATGGGTGGCAAAAGAAATGCTGCAGCCCATAGGGATCTCCTGGAACCCCAATACCCTGGGTTCCTCAGTACCATATACTAGGGAATTATAAGGGTGTTCCAGTAAGCAATATAAATTGGTAAAATTGGTCACTAGCCTGTTAGTGACAATTTGAAAGAAATGAGAGAGCATAACCACTGAGGTTCTGATTAGCAGAGCCTCAGTGAGACAGTTAGTCATAACACAGGTAACACATTCAGGCACACTTATGAGCACTGGGGCCCTGGCTGGCAGGGTCCCATTGACACATACAACTAAAACAACATATATACAGTGAAATATGGGGGTAACATGCCAGGCAAGATGGTACTTTCCTACACCCGCCTACTAAGCTATTTTTCAAATCTACCGCTATACATATCACCCTCCTTTTTCAGGTCTCTGGAGAAGATGATGTGAGGTTTCATCTGGAACACCACCCAATGAAGGGTGGTGTTAACAAAACTATACTTGCCAGTTGATCGGGGAAGTCTAGCGGTACCAAACTACATCTCAACTTCAGTGGGTGGCTAGATGAATAGCAGGTCTGCTACTTACAGACACCACCACAATAGAACCTACATGGAACCATACTACCGTCCTCCACTTATTCCACCCATGCTCTAACCCACCACTACCACACTCCAAATTAATCCTTGTGGCCCATCGCTGCCTCTATCTCACAAGATCAGCCATACTATATGCACCAGTGATGGTATTACAGGGAACACCCAGAGGACGAGTTATAACCACCACCACAGAGATTTCTGCAAGGCACGCGGCTAGCCTTCACACACTAGGCAACCTCTATAGTGATGGATACCTTCTCTCCGATGAATCCCTAATGACTGATGTAGGATACCCTCCGGACATTCCCTTATATAAAACTCCATGACTGGAGCACTGGGACGTAGCTGGGGTGACATATCAGCCGAACCCTAAATGCACCTCACCATGCAGTATCTGTTGGTCATGGGCACAGGTCGCTATATCACATGCTGGCTAACAGACTCACTGAGGCATCACGCACCACCATCACTCACATCCCTTCGCCAACGCTGAGAAACAGATTTGACTAGACAATGCACAGATAAAAATGGGCAACACTACTTACAAGCCCAACATATGTGCCCCGAAACGCCAGGTTTCGGTTTATGCAGTACTATACCATACATAGAGCATCTTTGAACCCACCTAAAATTAACCATTACTTCAATAGAACAGATGCAGCCTGCCCTCATTGTAAGCATGTATATGCCAACCTCATACACATGCTATGGGCCTGTCCCACCATCCAACACTACTGGCATGCAGTGACGAAGCACTTGTCCCGGTGCACAGGGAGACAAGCGCTATATATCTGGGAAAGCTACCTGATAGGTCTTCATCGCAGGGCATAGAGCCACTACAAGATTCTTAGATCTGGGATTTCTTGAGTCAAAACACCACTTCAGCCGCTATAGGAAGTCTTCTGAGCCCCCGACAATCAAAGCTCGGTATCAATCCATCTCTACATGGGCAAGGGATAAGTGAGTGGCACTGTACAGGTAAGACGCTCTGGGATCCGCAAATACCCCCATTTGAACCTATTGGGACACTATCCTGACAGAACTACACACTTCCATACAACACATTGGGACAACACGCGAAAACGCTGCACACAAAGAAATGACTGGTGAAGGAGCCTTACACAACACCTAAATGCCTAATACCATAATCACCTTGATAGATTACATGCCATGTTACTTTGGAAAATTTATACCATCGTATGTAAACGTAATTGAACTGACATCATCGGTAATTGTTGGCTCTTCCTCCTGTTATTTTCCTTCTCCCTCCCTCCATCCCACCCCTGTTATTTTACACCTTCTGGTTACACCCCTTACTAGTGAAAAATACAGCCTGCTTGTTACCAGAATCCTATAATACTGTACTTTAAAACGCAGCAGTATAACCGAATGAAACATATATCTTGTAGTGATTCTACCAAGCACTAACCAATAAAAAATGTGTATAATATCATCTGTACTAAGAACAATTTTATTCAAAATCAGTCCATGCACGTAAAATATCTGCACTATATAAGATCATATACACTGAATACTCCTGCAAGTTTCAAAAGTTCAATAAAAAGATCAAACAAAATCAAGGTACAGGAAGAATCTATCTTAGCAAACAAAACA